>NW_026555135.1:3697500-13697500 GCF_021234165.1 Pteronotus mesoamericanus | reverse complement strand
TTCACACTGTTCAAATAGTTTCATTTTCTCAAAAATAAATTGGATGACTTCTCATTAAGAAAAAATCAGTCAACCAGACCCTACCACCTGACTATGGCTTCACTTAAACAGAATGACATCAGCTTTCCCCCATTATACTTTTATGAGAAAGATAAAGGCAAGAAGACAAGATTATATTAAATACTTATTTTGATTTGTGTAAGCATTTACGTTGCAAGCGTAGTTTAGGGTATGCCCTGTAGTAGTTTATTCAGTGCACACTTATGAGACTGACCACGGCCACTGCTCAGGCTGTACCATGGGGACTAGAGGGAGAGGAAAGGCGAGGTGTAAACTCAGACCCACGCGCTGTCCTTGGAGCAGCGCAGACATGCAGGAATATGACTCGAGTGCAACGTGATGACAAGTGACATACGGGGTGCAGAGCAATGAAGGGAGAGGACAGAGGACATCAGGCCTGCATTTAGTGGACTTCCTTCCAGCAGTGCCATTTGCAGCCCTGGGCAAAATTGGGAAATGAGAAATGTTTTCATATTTTAAAAAATTTCCTCTACGTTTTTTATTGCCCAAGAACACCAGTGTGTTTGTGCATTTTTTTTCTCCTCTAATTCAAAGAGACTCTTGGGTCCTTTGGACCGTTGCCATTAACTAATTAATCAATTAAACACAGATACCAAGTACCTGTTCTGTGTCGAATACTGGGGACTGTTCTCAACCCTTGCAGAGCAGCAGAAAATAAGATGAGTTTCCCTGTTTTCTTGGAAGTTATCTTCCACTAGGAGAGGTAGAAAATTAAACTAGTAAAAGAAATTAAATTGTATGTTAAAAATTTTGAGTAGGAATGACAGCCATGCCGAGAATGACTTTAGCATGTTGTGGCAGGGAGAGATGCAATAGCTACTTTAGACAGGCTGGCCAGGAAAGGCGTTTATGAAGAGGGGGCACTGGAGCAAAGACCTGAATGCAAGGATCCCATGTTTCAGAATCAGGGAATGTACCTATGGAAAGACCTTGAGGCAGAAGTGAATGTGAAGTGTTTGAGGAAGAAAAAGCAAAATGTATTACACAGGAGTGAATAAGAAAGGCAAACAGGGATCTGAATTTTAATCTAAGTGTGATGAAAAAGTGCATATGAATATGTTCTACTTCAAACGACAGTGTGCCTGAGTCTGCTTTGAATCCTTCCTCAGATCCCAGTACGGTTCCAGGCACATAGTGCTCAATAGTGTTCATTGACTGAGCAAGGATCAGATCATAAACCAAAGCCACCAACTCCTGCTGGTAGCAAATCAGGCATTTCAGCCGTGAGGTGGGAGAAGACTTGAAGGGTCATCTAGGTGGCCCAGAGAGTACAATGAAAGGGCCACCTCCCTCAGGCACTCAGCCTTCTTCTCTCTCCCTTTACAATTGCCCCACGACTTGGGGGTCTCCCACCAAAGCCTGGACGCACAGCCTCCCCCTGCTTCTCCACCTCTGCAGGCCCCGTAGAAGTGCACAGGTCCGCTCCATTGAAAGACAGAACTGTGTAGCACAAAAGAGAAAATAACAAAGTACGAGGATGGGACATGGGAACATTGCGAGGAATCTTTCTGAAGCTTTATTTGCCTTTCCTCTTGGTAGATTTGGAGGCCTGACTTTGTCTTCTTTCTTCTGCACTTACCCTCACCATGCAATCAAGAAATGTTCATCTTCCTGATTCAAAGAATTTCCTAATTTTTTACTAAGGTGTCACTGAGGAAGATTGACCGAGGACTCAAGCTGTTCTTGATCCTCTATTCTGAGAGCTTGGCTAAGCCTGCTGCCCAAACCTGCCTCCCACATGCTTCCATAAGTACAATTCCCTCTTTCACTCTCAGCCCTGGAGAAATTCAGCTTTCTGTCTGGACTCCAAACAGTTGTTATAAAGTTCATCCTTTAATTCATCTATTCCTGTTGGTGGGGAGTGTTGGGGGAATATAATAAAAACAAAGTCTGCTCCCAACCCAGAAAAACTTCCCACAAAGGTTAGAGGGGAAAGAAATCCATCCTATTACTGAATAACTATTAAAGTAGAATGTGATGCACCTCACAAGCCTTCCCCTGTATAGAGACTGCAAACACAGAAAAAAAAAAATCTCTGTTATATAGTGAAGTGGGTACAATGTATTGCACTCATGTTTTCAAGACAAATTTGCTGATTTTTCTCCTATGCTTCTGACGGGAGGTAGGTTTTGGAATTTGGAGTCAACTGATAGCTGAGGTTAGGCCAGTCTTCTCCCAGAAAATTGGGAGACTGGACATTTTTGTCTTCCTTGATTATTTTCTGGTCTTTGAAGAAACATCCCTGAGTCGTGAGCCTGACAAGAGGCTTATTTAGCATCTGTGCTTACAGAAGGCCAAGAGCCTGGCAGATTAAAGTATAGGTCCCTTAGAAACCTACCCTGGAACTGAGTGTTGGCCAGGTTATATGATTTTTTTCACCTTGCTAGAAGTTCAAATCTTCAGTGCTCTAAATTCTTACTTTAGTGCCACCAGCTAGTAATACACGATTCCTTTTTAGAGCTACTTCTAGAAAACATATTAAATAGACATCTGCTTTCTTTGCTAAAATGAAGTTGACTAAGTCTCTTCCTTCTACCCTCTATTGGTTCACAAACCAGACCCCAGACACAGAAGGCAAAGAGAGACAAAAGAAAGAGGCAGACCAGTGCAGACTGGCAGGTGGCAAGTTTAATATGCAAGGTAGTTTACATAGGAGGCTTGTCTTAGACAGACACAAAATGATTAGATCCTCACATCCACCCACGAGAATCTTAAAAGTTTATATAGAGGCCATAAATGGGTTCAGTCATATATTCAACTCAGCTCATCTCAGCAACACATTTTTCCCTTCAGGTCATGTCCTTGGCAGCGGCTTCCACTGTGGGAACGGGATCCAAACATACATTCTAAGGACAGAGAAGGGGGTGAGTCCAATGGCCCAAGTCTATCTCGTGGATCAACCAATAGCCATGTCCTCTTGATGACCTCTTCCAACATCCTCTCCCCCAACTTAGGTGAAAAATCTGAGGACAGTTTCTCCAGGGTGGTTCCCTTCTTCCACCTACATAGGGTTAAACAAATAGCCCACGGCCTGAGTCTCAAAGGGAATCTCTGCATTACTTGGATTTGCAAGATGAAGATCTGGATCTGGATCCTGTCTCTTTTCTCACTAGTAGAGTATTAATCCACTTACATCATCTATCAAAGGAAGATAATAATCACTTTGCACCCCACATCTTCCCCTTCTAGGTAAATTCTGCTCATTGTATAGGGCTCAGCTGAACACCTTCTCTTCTAAAGGGTCTGGCAGAAGTAACACCTGCTTGAGTGTGGTTGGTAGAGTAATAATATGGGTGAAATAATTTAGTTTCAATTTGAACATTTCACCTAAAACGTCATATGATGTGCTTGAGTGTGATATTGTTATGTTACAGAATTACATGCTTATGATTTTGTAATAAAAGATTTTGTAGTAAAAAAGGGGTGTTATTTGGGCCAGACCCTGTGTAACACCCACACTTCTTTTTTAGCTCATTGTACCTGCAGCTGTTCGCTTGCCTATTTTGCCATACTGTAAGTACAGAGGACATGGGCTGTTTTAGTCACTGCTTATCATTAGGGAATGCTTATAATAGAGGCTTACAAGAATCTGTGGATTGCGTAAGTGAACCTGCCCATTTAGGTTGTTGTAAAGATGGAATGCTGTAATAGAAGTAAAGTTTCTGGCACATAAGTTCTATATTGTTGGCCCTTTTTGCAGGCCAAGACCCAAAGAGCTAGGCTTCTTTCTCCCATAAGAACAGCATTTCCTCACCTTCAGCTATTGTCCTTATTTCTTAGGTTATGACTATGTCAAGACACAGTAGTTTTTTCCAGAATATTCAGTGCTCATTCAAACCCTCTATGTACTCAGGAAATTGTACTCTTTTTGTTTGTTCTTTTGTTTAGGGGAAGATTTTTTTTTTCCAGTCAGTAGCTTGACAAAAAAGTGGGGAGGATTCCTGACTATTCAGCCATTAACCAAATAATCAAATTAGTAGTTGATTCCAGGACATTTTATTTAGTCACTGTTACTCACTTTTGGGAGGAAGGGGGCGGAGCACCCTGAGAGAGTGTGGGTAAATTCTTTTCCCTGGCTTGAGAGCTCAGTGGGGAGAAAGGCTCAGTGAAGTGATACTGACACTTTCAGAATCCCAAGAGAATCACTTTTTCACCATCAAATTTACCATTTGGAAGCAAAGATTCTGATCATTCCTGATATTAAAAACTGTTGGCTGGCTTCCTTCTGAGTGATGGGTAAGGGCTCACTCATTTTAAACATTAGTAGAAATACAAATTCTGGCAAAAAGGCTGTTATTCCCACAAGATGTTCAAGGCTTCAAAGGAACAGATGAACATTTGCATAATCTTCTGTGTGAAGACAGCAAACAGCACTAATTTTTAATTCATTTTCCCCACAGAGTAAATATCTCTTGGTAACTCTTGATCAGCCAGGCAGTGAGGATTCAGTAATCATTTAGGAGTCTGGAAAAAAAAATCCAAGGTTCTGAAGGTGAAGGAAAAATAAACGTCCAGGAAAGGACTTTCCCTCCCAAATTTAAGTAAATGGTATAGAAATAGTTTGGATTGTAGACTCTGTGAAACAACATTTGAATTTGCTGAGCTGTTTCTCTTATTTTGGTATAAAACTATTATGGATGAATGTTTATGTTGCCCACCCCAAATTCATATGGTGAAATTTAATCCCCAGTGTGATGGTATTTGGAGATAGGGCCTTGGGGAGGTGTTTATAAGAAGGAAGTAGAGCCTGCATGCATATGATTAGTGCCTTTATAAAAGGGGATAAGAGAGCACGCTCACTTTTTCCACCCTGATGAGGCAGTCTGTAACCTGGAAAACAGCTCTCACCAGAACCCAACCGTGCTTAGCACCCTGATCTCAGGGTTCTTGCCTCCACAACTGTGAGAAATACATTTCCCTTGTTATAAGCTACCCAGTCTTTGCTACTTTTTATAGTAGCCTGAACTGATGAGGACACACCACTGTCCATTTAATTAAAAAAGCTGCAATAATAGGTTTTTAATTACTGGATGGGATACTGCTGGTGATCTTTCCTGCTGGTGATCTTTCCTATCTCTTATTATGGAAATTATTTTATATTTTTTAAATAGAATAATAAAAATTTTTTTATGTAATCTTTATTGTATTTTTTCCATTACCATTTAGTCACCTTATACCTGCCTCCTCACTGCAATCACCACACTGTTGTCTATGTCCATGAGTGCTTATTTCTTTTTGCTCAGTCCTTCTGCTCCCAAGCTCTGTCCCCTCCCCACTAGCTGCCTTCTGCTCTCCATCTATGAGTCTATGCCCATTTTCCTTTTTTAATTCAGTTTGTTCATTAAATTCCACATATGAGTAAAATCATATGGTATTTGTCTTTCTCTGACTGGCTTATTTCACTTAGCATAATGCTTTCTAGGTGCATCCATATTGTTTTACTGAAAGGGTAAAGTTTTCTTCTTTCTTACAGCCAAGCAGTATTCCATTGTGTAAATATCCCTTAGTTGTTTTGTCCACTTATCTACTGATGGGCTCTTGGGCTGCTTCCATATCTTGGAGATTGTAAATAACACTGCAGTAAATATAGGAATGTTTACATTTTTTTGAATTAGTGTTTTGGGTTCTTTCGGATATATTTCCAAAAGTGGGATCACTGGGTCAAAAGACAGGTCCATTTTTAATTTTTGAGGTATCTGCATACTGTTTTCCACAGTGGTTGCACCGGTCTGCATTACCACCAATGGTGCAAAAGGACTCCCCTTTCTCCACATCCTTGCTAGCATTTGTTGTTTGTTAATTTATTGATGATAGCCATTCTGACAGGTGTAAAGTGACATCTCATTGTGGTTTTAATTTGCATTTCTCTGATAATTAATGACATTGAGCATCTTTTCATATGCCTATGGGCCTTCTGTATGTCCTCTTTTGAGACGTGTCTATTCAGGCCCTTTGACCATTTTTAACTGGGTTCGTTTGATTTTTTTGGTGTTGAGTTTTTGTAAGTACTTTATAAATTTTGGATATTAACCTCTTATCTGATGTATTGGTAAGTATGTTCTCCCATTTTGGGGTTGTCTTTTTTTATTTTGTTGATGATTTCTTTTGCTGTGCAAAAGCTTTTAGTTTGATGTGGTCCCATTTATTTATTTTTTCTTTTGTTTCCTTTGCCTGGGGAGCTATATCTGATAAAAAGTTATCATGATATGAGCAATGTCCAAGATTTTGCCTCCTATGTTTTCTTCTAGGATTTTTATGGTTTCAAGCCTAACAAATCCATTTTGAATTTATTCTTGTGTGCGGTGTAAACAGGTGGTCTAGTTTCATTTTTCTGCACATATCTGTCCAATTTTCCCAGCATCATTAATGAATAAGCCATCTTTATCCCATTATATGTGCTTGCTTCATCTGGCAAATATTAATTGACTATAAATGTGTGGATTTATTTCTGGCCTCCCTATTCTGTTCCATTGATCTGTATGTCTGTTTTTATGCTGGTACTATGCTATTTTGATTACTATGGCCTTATAGTATAGCTTGATATTAGGTAGTGTGAGTCCTCCAACTTTGTTGTTCTTTCTCAGAATCAGTGTTGCTATGCAGGGTCTTCTGTGATTCCATATACATTTTTTTTAATATTTGCTCTAGTTTGTGAAATACATCATTGGCATCTTGATAGAAATTCCACTGAATCTATAGATTGCTTTGGGTAGAATGGACATTTTAATGATGTTGATTCTCTCTATCCATAAACAGGGTATGTGCTTAAATTTTTTGTATCTTCTTCAATTTCATTCTTCAGTGTCTTATAATTTTCTGAGTACAGGTCTTTTACATCCTTGGTTAAATTTATTCCTAGGTATTTTATTCTTTTTGAAGCAATTGTGGATGGGATTGTTCTCTTAGTTTCCCTTTCTGTTAATTCACTGTTGGCATATAAGAATGCAACTGATTTCTGAATATTAATTTTGTATCCTGCTACTTTGTTGAATTTGTTTGTCAGTTCCAGTACTTTCTTGGTGTAATCTTTTGGGCTTCTCTACGTATGGTATCATTTCATCTGCAAATAATGACAGTTTTACTTCTTCATTTTCAATTTGGATATCTTTTATTTCTTCTCATCTGATTGCTGCGGCTAGAACTTCCAGTACTATGTTGAATAAGAGAGGTGAAAGTAGACACCCCTGTCTTGTTCCAAATCTTAAGGGAACTTCTAGTTTTTGCCCATTGAGTATGATGCTGGCAGTGGATTTGTCATATATGGCCTTTACTATATTTAGATTATGTTCCCTCTATTCCCACTTTACTGAGAGTTTGTATCATAAATGGGTGCTGGATTTTATCAGACGTTTTTCTGTATCTATTGATGTGATTTTGTGGTTTTTATCCTTCATTTTGTTTATGTAGTGAATCAGATTTATTGATTTGTGAGTGTTATACCAAGCTTGCATTCCCAGAATAAATCCCACTTGATCATGGTATGTGTATGATCTTTTGATGTGTTGCTGTATGTAAGGCCATTCCTCAATTTTGGCTGATGGATCTGTGCAAATAACCATTTTTTTCCCCTTCAGAGCAGTATTACACCCTAGCCTTGCTAATATTAATCACCAACATTTACATAGTGTTTTATCATTTAGTTATATGTATTTGTTTATTATATCTAATCCTTTCAGCAACAGCGTAAGAAAATTATTATTACATATTGAGGAAATAATAAGTAATAGTAACAACAACAAAAAGTAGATACAGAAATAACGACTTGTGCCCTGGCTCGTGTGACTCAGTGGATTGAGCACTGGCCTGTGGACCAAAAGGATGCTGGTTCAATTCCTCATCAGGGCACATGCCTGGGTTGTGGGTTTGGTGCCTGGTTGGGGTGTGTACAATAGGCAACGGACTGATGCTTCTCTCACACATCAATGTTTCTCTTCCTCCCTCCTTTCCCCTGTCTCTAAAAATAAATAAATAAAATCTTTTAAAACATGGCTTGCCCAAGATCCTACACCTGAGGACATAGCTAAGATATATATTTCATTCTGATTCCAAATTTCATTCTCTTTCCATGTGTTTATTTTTTTAAAGTTGAGGGAAAATGGGTGGACTTTCAGAATTCTGAATTGCAGAGTTGCAAGGAACCCTCTGGGTCACTTAGATGAAACTCCTTAGAAAGAGGAAGTTAAAAAGAGTTGTTTCCTGTGCCCAGACCATAAGCGGGAAAGGCCAGTCTTAAGGCAGAACTTCTGACGCCTGGATTCGTGTTCTCATCACCCTGCCTCTTCTGCTCCCAACCCATGGCACGTGGGGATACGTGCAATGATGCGTCTAACTTGTTTTTCTCCTTGGCTTACTTATTTATTCCTTATTACTCTTTTACTTCTCAGTTGGTCGTCTTCCAGAAAAGAGAAGATGACATTTTCCAACAGAAAAGCAGACCTAAAAGCATTTTACCTTACTCACTTAGAATGCTACAAACTTGAGTTTTTTGCTGGGACAGACACCATTTTCCTATATTGGCTTAAAAAAAAAAATGATGTGCCAGATTTCTTAATAAATTATACAGTTTATTCCTGCCTCTTATTCCTGCATCTTTTCTAAGCTTTTTAACTTTCACTCTGCTGAGGTTTCTAGTATTTTTGTATAAATCATACAGACTGCCAGATGTAGGTCATAAAGTGTTGCTATTAAAATAAAAATGTATATGGAAAACTGACCAATTTGTGGAGTAAACAAGCAATGAAATGTTTGCTTGCTCGCTTGTTTATATGTGTGCGTTTGCATCAATTTGAATCTACTCCAACACTCGCTGTGACCTTCTTTTCCCAGACAAGTGAGTCAATAAGTTAATTAAGGTGGGAACATTGATTTATTGGAGAGGACATATTTCAACATCAGTTTGGGTTTAGCAAGTGCTGCTGCCCTGTCCTGTCACCAAACACACTGTGTGTGTTATTAAGCTGGGCCCCGCAGAGGTTCTAAGGAGGCAGACGATGAGGCAGTGGTTTATACGATAGGCCAGGCACCCTGAACTGAAGAGTGAAGGCAATTTCATAACACTTCCACAGACTGAAAAAACAGTAATCACACATCAATATGGTGAGCTGCAATATACTCAAGCAGCTTTTTCCTACCCCAGCTTTCCTGGGTAAGAATTCTTGTATTTCAGAGGTTGCTGATGCTGGGCCTTTCTGGTTCTGCCTCAGGGAAGTGGGTAGGGCTACAGCCTGGAAAGAGACCATTGAGAAAATGGGTGCTGGAGGGAGAAAGACATCTGCTGAGATGGAGAGACAAGGACACAGACAGAAAGGGCACATAAGGCTGAGTTTGGGGCAAGTCCAGGGGAGCTGAGACAGTAAGACTAGAGAGTTAAGGTGGTAGCAAGATACAAAGAGTGTGAGGGAAAACGGAGGCAACAGGATTTTAAGATGGTTGGCTGTGTGTAATCAGAGGCTCTCCTATGGCTGTCCTTAGGAGACTTTAGATATGGTTTAAATTGTTTTTAACAGCTTTTGTATTTTTTAAGATACGATACTTGTGTTTTGAATCTTGGACCTTGTCCTTAAATGGACCACTAAATGTACAGGTCATGACATGCCCAACCACTTTTCAAAAGTGCACGGATCATCTTGTGATTAATAAAGTAAAGTCAGTTTAAAAGTAATATTAAAGTTATAATAGTGTCATATCATTATGTATGTGCTAAATCAATATATACTATACTACTCTCATGGGCAAGGACAATGATTTTCTCTTTGAAAAGAATCCTTCTACTAAAAAATAAATAAATAATGGTTAAGAGTACTTATGATAATGACCATGACAAAAAGTCTGAAAATCTGCAAAGCCTTATGTAAATCCAAAGCCCTATTACCATCAGTCTTTATGAGACTTGCTTAGAGTAAACTCAGGTGATAAGATCAGAATTTAAGACAAGTTGTCTCATTAATCCTAGAGAGCAAATGGCCGCTGAGTGAAATGGGCATAGAGGACTGTGAGAGGAAAGTCTTTTTGTCAGAGGTGGGCAGGGCCGACTTCAGGGAGGAGAAAAGAGAGGAGTTTGACCTTCAGGTATACAGTGGCCTCAGAAAGCTAAAGAGGTGGAGTGAGCAGTCTGGGAGGAAAAGTGTGAGCAAAGGAGGAGAGATTTACCCAGTAGGAACACCGGTGTTGCCATTTGGACTAATTGGACCTGAGTAAAATGCAGCATGCTCAACAGAAAATATTGTATTGATGAGATCAAGGCAGGGCTCCACTCTTAAAAAGCTGCTGCTGTCAAAAATGTGGCCTGGTGCTTTGGTGAGGATTGGAACAGCTAAAACTTGAACCACTTCCTGAAGCAGGGAGAAAGGAGGTATCAGTTGGTGGGATCACTGCGAAGAGCTCATTAGGTTATATGTAGTAAAGTTTCAAATATTCAGTTCTATGCTGTACATACAATTCAACCCCATTTTTTAGAGGGCAAATAAAAGATTGTTCAATGTTGTATTGATGCTAATATTGAAAAACTGGAAACAAAGTGTTCCTCAAGAGGAGGACAGAGATGTATCATGTTGTTTCAACCGAACAGACACAGCCATCAAAATTATCTAAAACTATGCATCAGCAGGGCTAAACCTCAGGAACACAGTATGCAATGCAAAAGCAAATTGCAAATTGACCAATACAATATGATGCTATTTCTATAGAGTTTTAAAGCCTGGAAACAGTGCAACATTGTGTCTGTGGAGGTGAACCTATGGAAACATGGTATGGAAACATGCAAGGGCCTGAAACACAGCAACTTCTCCAGAAACCTTCAACAGTAAATTTTAAGAAAATCTGCCACAAACAGTTCATTGGATATAGGACCTGAATACTATGCAACATCCTCTACAGAAACAATTTTCTTGATCAGACAAATGCAGGTTCTTTACTCCTGGGAAGTTGTATGTATGGTTGAAATAATTTATAATACAAAATTAGAAAATTAGATTATATAAAATGATTATTAAAATAAGCAGCCCTTTATTTTCTCCTTTACAGCTCCTATTTCTATTCCCCAGAGACAAGTGCTCTGAAATTCTTTTGGTATGCATTACTCTATTTTTAAATACTATGTTTTTGCTACTTTTTCTTTATAAAATTTAGATATTATCTCTTGTCTTCCCAGGTGTGGTTGAAATTCAGCTTCCTCCATCCCATGTACATTCATCCCATCTTTTTAGAATAAATAAGTCTCACATTTTGAGATTAAATCAATAGTCAGTGTTTATTATGACCATAAATAAATACTGTTTGTGGCTGAGCCCCATAGTATCCCTTTGTAGTATTATCTTTTACTGTCCACGACATTGCTCTTCGAGTTCTCACTGACTGATTTTCTGTATACCTACTGGTAATTTTTTAATAGGTTTATAGACTGTTCATAAATTTCCAAATGCTCTGACAAACAAAATAATAAGTTTCTTTATTTCCTGGGAGACCCCCACACATAAGTCTGTATCCTCCTGCTCCAATACAAACTAGTGCCTCCTCAAGCCTGGCTCACACTTTCCTCAAAGGAACCTCTGCGTGCCAAAACCTTACGGTAGAACTCTTCTTTCCTAGATCCTCTGCTTTCCCTTTTTGAGATTATTCTCCTGATTTGGTGGAACAGATATTTAATAGTTTCCTGAGAAAAGACATTTGGAAGGTAATATGTTTGAGATCTTGTGCATTTGACTGATGGGGTAGCTAGAGAGAGAATTGGACTGGAAAATCATTTCCCTCAGAGTTATGAAGATGTTGCTCAGCAATCTCATAGTTCCATGTTCACTGCTGAAACGTCCTTTGCAATTTCGCTCTTTGTTTGAATGTGTATGAATTGCTTTTCCTTGCTGAATGTTTTGGAAATCTTCTCCTTCCCCCTGGTGCTTTCAACTTTCATAGTGACGTCACTCCATGTGGACACCACTTAATGGTGTGTCCGACACCGGGGGTGCTCCTTCGGCTGCACGCAAAGGAAAAAGGTTTTGTTTGTTTTATAATTTTGTCTTCTCTCTTTCTCTTTTCTTTCTTTCTGGCACTCCCATTAATTGGATATTGGATATCCTGAATCCATTCTCTGATTTCCTTAGCATTTTTCTTCATGTATACAATTTTATTAATTTGGCCTTCTTTTTGGAGATTGTCTCAATTTTACCTTCCAACATTTTTGTTTTATTTCTATTTCTGATGTTATTCATAGCATTATTTATTTCCAGGAGCTACTTTTCATTCTTTGATGATTTTTTTTTTGGTATCTTTTACTTGTTTTATGATGTAGTATCTTATTTCCTCTCTGAGGAAAATAGTCTCTTCTATTCTTCCCAAATTGTAGTCTTTTCCTGAGTTCAGTGATTTTTTTTCTTTTTTCCCTTAATTTTTCATATTAATGACTGGTGATATGAAATGTTCCTATTCAAGAAGAAGGCTCTCAGAAACTGTTGGCTGGTCTCTGTGTGTAGGAAACACTTAACAGGTGGGCTTCACGATACAGTGGCTGGAGAGCAAGCCAGCCTCTCAGCTGGAGGCCCCTGAATATCTGTGTCTTGAATCTTCTCCTTGGGGTTGCTTCCTTTTTCCAGCCTCTTGCCCAGAGGATACAGTGTGGCAGCGAACCCTCTGGTATCAGGATGTCGTAGGGAGTCAGTGTCCCCTTTCAGTCCAGTGCCGCAGCCCTCCTTTGTGCTTGTGTGCCCAAGCAATACCACTGTACACCAGTTTTTCCAGACCAAGAAATTTTCTGTCCTCCACCATCTGGGAGACTTATTTGTGTGAAGTGGCCTGGTGTCTTGTTTTTAGGCTCATGCCTTACCACAGGTCTTCACCGATACCAGGAAGCTCTAATCCCTGAGCCACCTTGGGTTTTGCTGGGGGTTTTGACTTCTTTCTGTGTTTTGCTTAGGATCCTCTGTACATCAGTCACCACACCCTACGCCAGCTTTCCTTTGTCTAAAAAAAAAAAAAAAAAAAAATTGACATCTCTATTAGCTGTTCTCTCTCTCTCTCTCTTTTTTTTTCCCCGTCCTTAGAGGTTTACACTTTTTTCTTCATTTCTGGAGGGAATGGAAACAAGTTCATATATTTAATAATAATGTGAAGAGAGAAAGTTACTAGACTTCTCTGTTCCTCAGTTGCCTCATATATATAATGACAACAATAAAAGTACCTCCCTCGCGGACTTGTTGTGAGGATTAAAGGAGTTATTAAGTATCAAATGCTTAAAGCAGTGTTAGCACATGGAAAGGTCTTGGTGTTTGCCATTGTTATTTATTAGTATTATCATTCAATATGCCATGTTCCTACTTGGCTCTTTGTACCTCTTGTACCACATATGATTAAAAAACAAGCAAACAAATAAAAACAAACTGTACCTTGAATTAAAATATTAGGTAACTAGAACAGTATAAGATATTCTCAATAAATGTTTGCTAACTCTGAATCTGCATTTTTATTTTCTCTTCCAAATTACACTCCAAACACCTCTGTACTTCCTCTAGGGCCCAATTCAGTGCATATACATACTAGCTGTTTCCAAAGGCATATCAAATAGGACCAAACTGAACTTGTATGGGCACCTATTTTGGAAAACCAAGATATACTACAAAGCCTGATTTATATACAAAAATATTGAATTAAACAAAAATTTTTAATCAAAATTTTAGTCATGATTTCTCAAAGGCAAAATATGTATCAATTTTTTTAAACTTATTTATTTTTAAGGAGAGAAACTTTTTTTTTGTTCCACTTATTTATGCATTTATCGGTTGCTTCACATACGTCCCCTGATCAGGATCGAACCTGCAACCTTGGTGTATCAGGATGACTAACCAAATGAGCAACTGAGCCAGTGCAAAGCAAAATATTTTGAGAAAACATTGTTATTACTTTATTTCCACTCCATGAATGTCATAAAAGAATTCAGCCAGCAAAATATTGCATTGCGTATGCTGCACTTCTTTGTGCTTTGTGAATTTCTTTAAATGACTATGTTTCAGTAGTGCTTGCTCATAGGATGGTGTATTGGGTTGGCCAAAAAGTTCATTTAGTTTTTCCCATATGATGGCTCTAGTAGTGCTTTGTCTTTAACTTCATTCAAAACAATTTTGTTACATTACATTGTGACAGCTGGCATATCAGCAGTGCATTTTTAAAAACTTATCAAAATTGGTGAATTTTTGTGCAGCCATTTTAATAGTGAAGATGGAAGAAGATATGCAACATTTTTCAGCCTATTATGCTTTATTATTTCAAGAAATGTAAAAACACAACTGAAATTTTAAAAAAAAAGATTTGGGCAGCATATAGAGAATGTGCTGTGACTGATCGAATGTGTCAAAAATGGTTTGCAAAGTTTCTTAGTACTATTGACATTCTGGCCAAATAGTTGTTTTCTGTGGGTCTGTCTTATGCATTGGAGGATGTTTAGCAGCACACCTGGCCTCTACCTACTAGAAGCCAATAGTGAGAGACAGCCGACATACTCAAAATATCCAAATCAATAAAGGTACTGATGAAAATGAAAAATGTGTCTTTTACTTCATGGAAAAAACTAAATGGACTTTCGGCCAACCCAATATTTTCTCCCTTATAGTATTCTCCTTAGCTAATTCGAATCGTGATAGTACTGAAATGTTTACTTCTAAGCTTTCTGGATTTGCAACATTAAATCAAAATTCCCTTTTCACTTATTCTTAGGAGATAGACACTGGTTCAAATCCCAGCTCAGTACTCAAGAAGAATATTATTTTGTGATATGTGATATGTGATGCAAACTGTGTGGCTACACATGTAGTATTTAGAATGGGCCTGCTGATGCTGCCCTGGGCCAAGATGGATCCTACTGGGCAGCCTCCCATCAGGAATTCTGTAATATTCTCAGACAACCCAAGGATGTGGCTTTCTCTTATTTCTTTTTTTTAATTTTCAGTTACAATTGTCATTCAATATTATATTAGTTTCAGGTATACAACAACATAGTAGTCAGGCTATGAACTGATCCTGCAATAAGCATAGTACCACCTGACACCAAACATAATTATTACAATATTATTGACTAGTTTCCATATGCTGTACTTCACATTCCTGTGACTATTTTGTGACTGCCAATTTGTACTTCTTAATCCCTTCACTCAACCTCCCAACCCCCCTCCCATCTGACAATCATAACTTTCCACGGACGTGGCTTTGTGATCTCTGGAGCCCATAAAGGAAAGGACCCGAGGCTGTGTGCTAACACACACAGAGATGCCAACGGTGGAATCAGGGCAAGACCCTGGACTATTCTCCACTTCCCTGCGTGAATACCATGCACGATATGTATGCCTTTTGTTTCCTATTTCCAGTGTATGCAAAACATAAACCAAGAAAAATTATCTTTTTGCAGTCAATTTCAAAATGTTTGAACAATGTTGTATAACCCTCCTTTTCCTGTGGAACTGTATTTGAAAGCTGCTTTGAAAGCTGTTTCCAATTGCTTGAGGACATAGTGCTCTTGTCTAACTGCTTTTCCTGTCAAGTCATGCTTAGAGCAATGGATGCTGCAGAACCTCATATTTGGGAGAAAAATAAATAAGATTCTAAAAGCTTAATTCTCCAGTTTGTTAAAATAGCTCATATTCAAGTCTTTCACCACCAGTGTTTGAAAGTTTTATCAACATATGTGAGCTTTTCAGTGCAAGTGATCTTTTCTGTTTCTGGGCTCAATTCTGCCCAAGAAAACTTGTCCGTATGAAATGGCAGGCCAAGCTGTCCTAGACACTCCTGGGACAGCTTCCTGTGAATCCCCCTTTCTTCTCCAGTGAGTGTATCATTTGGCCTAGAGGAAATAATGCCTAAAATTATGTAAGTGAAACATTGGTTGTGAGACTTTGTGATCTAGCCAAATCCATTATGAATCTAATGAAACAACTGAGGCTGATTTTAAATTAGAGGAGACTGCTCTTTCTCAGAGTCTATAATTCCCATCTACCCCCAGATAGTAAGTAGTAGGACACTAGAAGCACTTTCACTTGAGTTTCTGGAACTAATCCTGACTTTAGGGCATGGTGTCAGCAGTGACAGAGCTGGCAAAGGAGTGCGCTTCTCATTCCCTGGACCTTGCCCTGGAGACTTGGTGGGAGACTTAAAGAGAATACACTTTAAGAACCTGAGCAGCAAGGCAAAGTGAGATGCGCTCCCAAACTTGCAAGCGTTTGTTTATAGGCCTGGACCATTACCCAAATACTGGCACTTATACTTTCCCTACATCAGCCATTAAAAATAAGTGATGGCACTTCTCAGAACAGCGCATCCATCAGATATACTGCCAGTGAGGTGAGGATGGCCTATGGGAAGACACCTCTGCCCTCCTGGAGTCAGCCGGCTGTAACTGGCAGAACTTGTGTGCTCAGGGGAAAGGCAGGCCTGCTACTGTTGCTCAAAGAAAAAGAATAGTTACCTTTTGCAGATGTTTTAAAGGGACCTTGAAACTGGCAAGCAGCTGAGTCTGGGGCTCATACTGACACTGCTCAGCCAAAAAGCAGAGACAGGGATCGGATTATAATTGTACTTTCATTAATATCACAGGCCAGCAGTCTGAGAAGGTGATGGGTAAAACTCTAACATCCACCTTCCCTTGAGCTTTCAGAAGCGAGTTTACAACAGGGAGACAGGGGAATTTGGGAGGGGGAATTTCCTAGGGGTGGAGCAGATGCGCTGTTTCTCTTGGGAGTAAACGGTTGGGAGGAGCTGAAGGGGGAGCCACGCAGCTTCTCCCCAAGCCGGCTCCCTTTGCTCTAGTGTTCTCTCTCCTGTTTTCATTAGCATTCCTCTCTTCCCAGGTACCTGACACCCTACAGGGGGCAGTTTATGGTCAGGAGGGTTGTGGACTCTCTGGTTAGGGAGGAGAGGGATAAACCATTTGCTCTCAAAGTGTCTTTGGTTAGGGGAGATAAGGTCTTGCAATTCACAAGTTTGTAAATTGCACAAACTTTTGGCCTTGTTTAATTTTCCCATCTCAGTTTCCCCATTCCACTTGCCCAGGAATTTTCCCAGCTGCTGTCTCAATCTCGCGGTAGTGGCAGAGCTAGGCATGAAGCAGAGGAAACATTCCACAACCCCAATAAAGGATAAAGCCAAATGTGCCGTCATTTTATTTTCTGACTTTGCTTTTTTCCAGACTGGATGTCCTCAAAATTATAAATTATATTAATATTGCAGAACAAACATAACAATGATTGGTGTATGGGATTTGCCCTTATCCTTTTCATGACCTAAAGCACTTGAACACTCCATCTTAAGTACAAACTACTAAAATACAAGGGAGAAATCTCCAAACAACAGATGTCTAATGAAGATTATCTATTGCATTTCAGATTGAAATTAATGTCTATGCAACCAGTTTCAGATATGTTCTGAAGAGTCTTCAGGAGAATTACTAAGAAACTCTGCACCTTGGTTTAGCAAACATTTTATAAATGTATTTGTGTTAATTTCCTCGGGCTGCCCTAACAACAAACTTAAGAGAATTTAAGAGACTTTAAACAACAGAAATTTATTCTCCTTCAGTTCTAGAGGCTAGAAGTCTGAGATCAAGGTGTCAGCAGGGCCGTGCTCACTCGGAAGGCTCTAGGGAAGAATCCTTAGAAGGCCTGTAATATTTTAGAATCCCTTTTTAAATGCTAAGCAATTCTCCACTTTCCAGAATGCGTGGAGTTTCTTCTTATTTACTATATATTCAAGAAGAAGTACTTCATTGAATATTATGAAACATTCATTATGTTTCAAATAATCATTGATAGTTAGGAAAAAGACATTCTCCAAATTCCAACTGATGAGGAATTTACACTGTAACTCAAGGAAAGTCAAGAAACATCTTCCTTCCTCTAAAGAGGTTTTTTACGCCCATACCTTCAACGATTACCCAGCAATTCCATTGGTACCCCAAGCACTAGGAGCATGGACACATATACTCAATAATCCTATTCAATGTGAAAGCTGAATTAAACTAATTTATTCAGTGCAAACATGACCTTGAATTATAGAGTAATATTTTCATATTGTGCAAAGGAACTTTACCTACTGGGAAGAATTTTAATTAGGGTATGATAAGCAAAGGCACTTAATTTGGCTCATTGACTTGTTGCTGTTCAGAAATAATTGACACTGTTTGGAAGGCTCATGGAGGGTTTCACATTAAAGAATCATTTGGACAAATGGATAACCAGGTACACTTTGGAGTGGAAGTAACTGAGGTCTGAAGTTCCCAGCTCTCTTGCTCACCCATGAGTGAAATTAAACAATGCTCAGTGTTTTAAAAAAACCCTCTACATGAGAGCATATCTTTGGTAAAGATCCAAGCTCTTCCTGTTTTGTTTTTTTCCCCCTCCATCATCTTCAGGACATTCACATGCTATTAACTATTAAAAAGGAGTTCAAGTCTATCACTGTTATTTTGAGCCTATTTATTCAAAATTATTTATTTAGGGCCTACCAGGTGCTATTAGTAGGGTGTTGGTTTGGAGCACAGTAGGTAACAAAGCACACCCCAGCGTTTCAGAAGCTTTGAGACGTTTGGGAGAGACAGACATAGAAGCGAGAATTAAAAGTGTCCTGACTGTCATGCCACGCAGGCCAGAAGGCTGGGGTCCTCTCAACACAGCCCTAATGAGGTGCAGTAGTGTATCCAAGGCTATTTCCAAAATCCCGCTTATTGTGAGCCTCTTCAGTAATTATAAAAAATGAAGGTTGTTATGTACTATAAAGTAAATCTTTAAAAAAAAAAAAAACCCACACAGACTGGCATCATACAAGTAAATAATTCATTATTTCAACTCTCTATTTTCAATGCCCTTTATAGTTCTCACAGATATTTTCTTTGACTTCCAGTCTAGGGGAGGAAAGAAGAAAACTTCAAAGGGCCTCATGCTCTAAAGGCTCTCCTTCACTGCTTCTGTTATTAAGATCGTTTGACATTAGCTTCTAAGATTATTTGATTAATATCTACGCCTCACGCTATATTATAAATTCCACCAAGGCAGGAACCCTGTCTCTTTGATTCACTTTTGTATCCAGAGTGCCTTGCAAGGTGCTTATCCCACAGTAGATACTTAATAAATACTTGTTAGATGGATGGGTGCATGGATGGATGGATGGATGAGTAAAAGAAACAGGAATATTAGGTAGAACTCTGTTTTAGAAATGATGGTTATCTGGACTAGGGAAGTGACATTGGGACTGAAGAGAAGTGGACAGATCTATGAGATAGGAAAGTAATGCAGGACTTAGTTATTGATTAAATGTATGGAGCGAAGGAGAAAAAGGCGACAAGGACAACATTCAGATAATCTGGTCTGAATAATTGGTAGGACGGTAGTGCCCTTCCTGGAGACAGCAGATAAATTAATCCCACAGCACTAAACCAACCTGCAGATGTAATCAAAGAATAACTGTCAGTACCAATGAGAAATGAAAGAAAATGAGAGAAGTATTAAACATGGGGGATCAGATAGGTCCTGGAGAGAATTACTAAGAAACTCTGCATCTTGATTTAGCGAAACATTTTATAAATGTATTTGTGTTAATTTCCTCGGGCTGCCATAACAAATAACCGCAAACTTAGAGACTTTAAACAACAGAAATTTATTCTCCTTCAGTTCTAGAGGCTAGAAGTATGAGGTCAAGGTGTCAGCAGGGCCGTGCTCACTCCGAAGGCTCTAGGGAAGAATCCTTCCTTGCCTCTTCCAACTCCGGGGGGCTCCTGGTGCTCCTTGGCTTGTGGCTGCAGAGCTTCGATCTCCGCCTCCGTCTTGCCATGCTTTCTCCTTTCTCTGTCTGAGTGTCTTCTTATAAAGGCACCAGTCATCGGGTTCAGGGCCTGCTCTATTCCAGTATGACTTGATCTTAAGTAAGTAAAGCTGCAAAGGCCATATTTCCAAATAGGGTCACACTTTGAGGTTCTGGATGGGCACCGATATTGGGAGGACACTATTGAATCCACTACACCATTCAACATAGTCCTGTGAAAAAGATGGAAAAATATGAATTGAATGAAAATCTTTCACAAAGTTACTGACTGATAACCTTGTGTCAATTGTTTTTTAGTGATATTTTAAAGAGCCCTTCGACCACTAGGGTATATTATTTTCACCTATACTTTGATGTGAAGAAGAATGTAAGTGGTAGAATGTAAGGAAGCCTCTTCAAAAGCTCTAACTCTGTCACTTATTGGTTATGTGACTTGGGCAAGGCACATCCACATTTCAGACTAGGTGACTATACGCCTAAGTATCTATGGGTTCACATATCTAGAGATTCTGAATTAAATAGAACAAACGCCCTTTAACTACATAGCTGAATTCATAAACAAAAGTGGTTGCAAGGAACCAAAAATAAAGAGGAAAGTGCAAAACAGCTAAGGATGTGAGCCCAGAAGCTCAGTGGGGACCTGGCTGTCTGGGGATCAGCTGAAGAAAATATCAGCCTTGGCAACTGAAGGGCTTGGGGACAGAAGATGAGGTTTTCAAGTTGTGATATGATGATTTATAATAAGAAATATAGTTTTGGTCTTCACCCCTCACCCCCAGTCCTCCCTGCTTCTGGGACAAGGCACCTAAAACCCTTGAAATTTCTTAAGTGAGGAAAGCTGCAAGTATCTTTTCTTATATTAATGAGGTGACTTTTGGATTGCACCTAAGAATGGGGGCTGAGAGTTGGAACTTTCAGTCCCACCTCCCTGACCTCTCAGGAAGAGGGGCTAGAGGTTGAACCAATCACTAATGGCCAAAGATTTAATCAATCATGCCTATGGAATGAAGCCTCCATAAAAACCCAGAAGGACAGAGTGCAGACAGCTTCTGAGTTGATGGACATGCGGCGGTGCTGGGAGAGTTCCGTGCTAGGAGAAATCACCGAAGCCCTGCGCCCTGTCCCCATACTTGGTCCTGTGCAGCTCTTCCATCTGGCTGTGCCTGGGATTGTAATAATCTAGTGATCTAGAAAGTAAAATGTTTCTGTAAGTCACTCTAACAAATTAATTGAATTCCCAAAGGAGGTCCTTGCTATAGCCTGCTGGTCAGACGTACAGGTGGCAACTTGGGCTTGTGATTGGTATCTGAAGCAGAGCGGGGGGCAGAGAGGTACAGTCCTATGGGACTGATCCCTCAACCTGTGGAATCTGATGCCTTCTCTAGGTAGATAGTGTCTGAATTGAGCTGAAATTAATTGTAGGACACTCAGCTGGTTGCTAGAGAATTTCTTTGTAGGGAAATTCTCCCCACTCCCATCCACATACATTAAACTTGTAAGCAGAATCATTTTATAGGCATAGGAGACAGGGTTTTGAAACTCAGACCTCTATCCTCAAGTACATCTCAGGCCATTAAAGCTACTAAGAAAATCTCCCAACAAGGAAGCTAGTCTCTAGTTAGATTCCAGGTAGGAAAATGTCTCCCTGAGAATTCATAATAATGACCCTGAATCTTTTTTATGTGAGGTCATCTGAGAATTTGATATAGAATTGGTCAGCAATCCTATTGAAGTATCTACAAGGAATAATATTAAAATTGTTCTGGAGAGACACTGTTTTAATGCAAGTGTTGACGTGAGAGAACTGGTTCTTCTTGCTGATGTGTATAAAGAATTGCATATCAGCAAACTGTCCTTCAGAAGAAAACAGAAGTCCGGAGCTCAGCTAGGCAGGCCTCTAGTGGTTCCCAGCACCATCAGCTGTATCATCGCGATTTCCGGTCCTTAATCCAAACCCACGTAGCACCTTCTCATGGCCCACTAGCAAGAGTCCTTTTGTTACTGAACAATGACCCGTTGTGGGGGGAGCCCCAGACACTATTACCAGAACAACTCCCCCCCGCTTTCTCTGGGGTCCCTTTGTTCTGGATTCGTTTGCCCATCACCCTTGAAATCATGTCTCTCAATGGCAGAGCCTGGTGAAAAAGAAAGAATTTATTCAAATTTATACATGTTTTGATTAATGGCTAAATGTCGCCCTTAAATCTCAAAGTCCCTTTAAAACAGCCACCATTTAAAATACCCACTAACACACACACACAGTCCTGCCTTCCCCTCTTTGCCTAGTCAGGCCAATCAGGGGTACCATCATTCAGAAGAAAATGAACAGAAGTCCGCTGCTCAGCTAGGCAGGCCTCTCGCTGTTCCCTGCACCAGCCGCTGTGTCGCTGCGATTTCCAGGTCTCAATTCAAAACCACGTGGCACCTTCTCATGGCCCAGTAGCAAGAGTCCTTTCTTTCATTCCTTTCCACATGGTCTTCTCATTGTTCCCTCATGCCGTGGAGCAAACTACCTCCGAGCTTTCATGTGCACATACTGTAACAGGGTGAGGGGGGCGGACCGGACCGCCTGCACGGCTGCTACATCTTGCTTTCTTGCTTCCTAAGCCGTGTGGTCAAGGGAGCCGCACTCCACTCCCAAAACCACCTGGTCAGAAGCCTCCAGCCTGGCTGCTGCGCCTAGGTCCCAACCCAGGCGGGAATCCTCCCAGCAACCCCATCTCCGACTCCTCCCGCAGGCCCTGCAATCAGGGGAGCTGCTTGCCCAGTTACATCCTGGGTTACACTTCTGCAAACTTTCCTGCTTAGCCTTGTTGATATCAAAAATAACCATCTTTGTATATGAGCAATGAAGCTATCCAGCTGTCATTGACATGCAAAGTAATTCTCAATGACCCTGCTCCTTGTCCGTGTAAAGCTAGCCTGTTACTGATGCGCAAAGTAATCAATGGCCCTGCTCCTACTCCCATCCCTCTGGCTGCCTGCCCTGGGGCAGGGGTGGGGATGAGAATGTCCTATATTTTCCTTGGACACCCCAATTTCTGGACTCCATTACAAATCCCCTTGGGACCTAGCGGTACCCCGTTACACAGGCACTATAGAAGACCCTGCAATAAAGTCTAAAAGATATGCAAGGTCTTTTTAAAGAGATGTATAAAGTTACTGAAAGAGATAAAAATAAACTACATTAAATTTGGAGATAAGTCATATTCTTTTATGATTTTCCAGTGATTATCTATAAAATTAAATTGAAACATTAAATGCAATTCCAATAAAAATACACAAAGGGATTGATTTATTTGAAACTAAGTAACTATAAGGAAGAACACATAAAGATCAGATAGGGCAAATGTGACAAATCTTGCATAATGTAGTAAGTGTGATTTTAAATAATGGAAAATAAAAAATTTAGGACAACCAAGAGCACAGAAACGAATCTACCGTATGTGAAAACTTGGTTTATAACATAGATTAGAAAGAAGTGCAAAGATAATTACATTATTCAGTAATTATTTCCAGGAAAAATTAAAGAGAGAGAAAATTCTATCTCTATTTCTTGTCCTGTGCACAAATGACTTCAAGATATACTAATAACATAACTGGGAAAAGCCAAGCCTGAATACAAAGCATACAGGACACATTTAAAAAATTGATCAATGTGTTTACATTAAAATTAAAATGTTCCATGTGACTGAGACCTGTAGGCAAAACAGAAGATAAACCACAAACTTGGAGAAGATGCTTATAATACATACAACCAAGAATTAATATCGAGAATGTGTATTTGCTATGAGTGAAAAAATTTTAAATCTGAAGAATCAAAAGAAAATTGGAAAAAGGGATAGAAAATTCCTGGAAGAGGAAAAACTAATGTCTGATAAATATACTAAAAATTGTGCCACTTCATTAATAATCAGGGGAAGACAAAGCAATGAAGTTATGCTATGTCAGTGCAACAGACAAGCTAATATTAAAGGCTGAAAACGATGCCAAGGGCTGGCAAGGCCAGGAGAAATGGGAGCTCTGGAGCTTTGCTGGTGGGAGTGTAAATATAATAACCACTTTGCAGAGTGACTGGTAATAACAAGAAGTTAACAAAAATGCATACTCTTTGTCAACATAAGAAACATTCCGACCTGCAGGGCATTTTTAGTGAGTTTATTTGAGCCAACTGACGACAGTTGCTGGGAAGAAATATCTCATTGGGAAATGCTCCAGAGAATGGCAGTTTGGCACCTTATTTCATACATCAGAGTCAAAAGAGGAGACAGGAGGGGTTACATGAAGTGCATCGGTGATAGATGAGGGAGGCAGGAGAAAGCAAAGCAGGGAAACCTCTGGGATTGTACAAAAGGTATAATGATAGACATTTTAAAAAGATACTTCTTTTACACAGGTGGGTAAGGGATAGTTAACAGTCAACAAGTAACATGATAACAATAACAATGAGGGGATCTGTGGTTTCAGCTTGTGCCCAAGGATGTTGGGAAAAAGGCAAGTTACATTGACATTCCGCAGGTCTGTTATCATAGGTGCAAAAAAGACAATAGACAGGCTTCGTTAAGGTAAAGATTGAGCTTCCTTAGGGAAAAAAACAGGCCTAGGACATGACTACCTGCCATGACCTGCCTTTAGTTAATAAGTTTTAATTTTAGACCACGATTTGTAGTTACTTTAGGCCTCTGAGTTTGTAAGGCTGCCTTGCAGACCTCCCCTGAGCTTGTCAGGTTAACATGTGGCCCCTTTTCTTCCACACCTAAAACAAAGTGATTCCTGTAGGGCTGTGTTTTAGATTGGAAGCATTTGCGTGTGTGTACACTGGTACCTGTATGAGAATATTCATCAAATCATCATTTGTAAAGACAAACTATTAGAAGTAATTTAAGTATCCATTAGCAGAAAAATGGAAAACCAAGGTAATGCATAAAATGTAATATTATTAAAAAGTAAAATAAATGTACCAGAGTTATGTGTATTAATATAGAAACATTTCAAAGATTCAATGTTTAGTGAAAAGAAAGTTGCAGGATGACATGATTTATACTTAGCTGAACATGTGCAAAACTCATTCTATGTTTTCCGTTAACATGTTTACTTAGTAAGTTTATATAAACATGTCTGGCAATAATAAAACCTTAATCACTATATTGACTCTTTCTGGGATAGGCAGGAAGAAGAACGGATTTAGAGGGGTCTTAACCAAAGTCTGTTATGTTGGGGTTTGTTGTTTTTTTTTTTGAATAAAAATCTCTCAAAGCTATCAACCATGTATAATATAAAACGTGCTTTTTTGTAAAGGAATATTTTACAAAAAGGTAAAGAATATGTGTTGAAATATTTCACAGCACAATTTTGAGTTAAAAAAAACCCTTATGTTTTATTAAGTGAATATAACAATGAATAAAACTGGTGTTAAATGTGAATAGGGCTTTAACAGGTTGAGATAAGGAGAGAATTCCAGGGAGAATTTGGACAATGGAAAAGCACAGGGGCAGTGGTGTGCAGGGTATATGAGAAGCCAGGAAGACCCCATGCTCTGAGAGACTGTGTGATGCCGTAGTGAGGAGCGGAGCCTTCAGCGTCAGAGAGGTGGCTTGGTTGCAGGCCCTGCTGTGGTGTCTACCTCACAGGTTGTTTGAAAATTGAATCAGGAGTGCAGGAAATGGCAGGGGGTGGGGAGAAGGGAACTCCTAGGGACTCTTGTCCTGTAGGACTCTCCAGGTTAGTGTGGTGGCTGGAGGAAGGTGGCGGGAATAGTGAGGAGGAAGGCAAAGCAGCTTGGTACCAATTCTCACAGGCTTTATCCTGAACACAGTCAAAAGCCACTGGTGGTATTTTAGTAAGAAAGTAAGTTGAGGCTGCTGTGGAACTACTGGTGCCATGGTGAGGGGTAAATGTGAGAGCTTCCTGAAGGGGGCCCACCGATGCTTGATGACAAAAGGGAGGGAGGGGAGGCTAGCAGATGACATTAGAGTTTCAAGTCTGGATGAATTAAAGGGGAAGGCGCTGTTAGCATAAATAGAAAAGGAAGCATATAAACTTATTTTAGAGATAAAATCAGTTTTATAAGAAACTTTAAAAATAGTATCATGGGTGCAAAACCCCACCTCCCTCCCCCCACCCCCACTGCCACCTCAATCCAGCAACACTGTAGGGATCTTCAGTAAAGCCTTGTGAGCACTTCCCCTTCTTTCCTTGTTAGGCAGCAGGAACCAGTCAGTGAGCAGTGCATTATAAGTTGTGTCTGAAGTCCCTGGGCCTGGCTCTGCTAACATGCTATCTGTCTCAGTTTACTCATCTGTTGAATGGGGATGATAATGCCGACTTTGTAAGGTTCCTGTGAAGATAAAGTGCAATTTGCTCTAGGCCTGTGATCCTGCTTGGAAATATGCACTAGGCTTTTAATTAGAGAGCATCAATTGTTGCCAAGAACTCTAACATGGATGGGCCTCCAGTTGATTGCATGTTTAGAGAAAAATTATGAAAAAATTCTGGCTTAGAAAGTAATGAAGAGGTTCAAAACAGCAATTCTTTCACCCAGAGTAGTAATTTAGCTGGAGTAAGTTAAAGCTCTGGTGAATAATTAATTGCAAAATATGCATTATGATGTGCATAATTTAGTCAAATAAAAGCTCATAAAAAGTCAACTTCTAAAAGAGATGTATTAATTCAGGCTGTTGGCATAGAGTGTCTATCTAGAACATCCCTTGAAACTAAATCATAAGGAGATTCAGGTAAATTTCCAATTGTTTATTTGAGGGAAGTTAGTTTTGTGTACATGCGAAAGTGTATATCCTATATAATCAAATACTATTACATATTCTATCAGTGTACGTACCACATGTCCAAAATATTATGTGTAGTAGGGACTTTATAGTCAGTATAAATCATATTTTTGGTAAATACTATATGTGATAATAGAAATATGTATATGTGTATATATATATATATATATATATATATACACACACTAAAATAGGCACCATATACATTGCATAACCATATGAAATACAAATCTTAGTATACTTATGCATTGCCTACATAGTATGGAGACTGTATGTCTATATAGATACTATATAGCTACAAAATCTACCTTGTATATAGCAGCCAGTGAGAAAGTATATGTAAAAGCATTTTTTAAAAAGATTTTATTTATGTTCAGAGATAAGGAAAAGGAGGGAGAAAGAGAGGGAGAGAAACATCAATGTGATTGAATCAGCTATCTCTCACACACCCCCAATCAGGGACCCAGCGGGCAACCCAGACATGTGCCCTGACAGGGAATTAAACCAGCAACCTTTCAGTTCACAAGCCAGTGCTGAATCCACGGAGCCATACCAGCCAGGGCTATGTAAAAGCATTTCACACACCTTAAAACACTACATCTGTCTTACCATGGTGTATATTATACGTGTACATACCATATCTGCCCAAAGACCAAAAATACATAGAAGGATTACCTAGTAGGATTTTTAAAATTTTATAATAATACAGTGATCTACTTCCCTGTTCACAATTGCTAGTTTATCAGGGTTTGAAATCTCCAGGGAACTCAATCTATGGGGTATTCTGATCAAAACCAAACAAAACATTTAAAAAATGTAAACCAGTTCATACTGAAACTAATCCATTATATTTTCTAAAATATCTAAGCCAAAAAAATTCCTCCTCAGATTAGTAAAATGCACGAGTCATTGTGTTTTATAAACTTCCCTGATCAGCATAAAATGCTGAGTATACCAAAGTTACTTTGGAGGGGACTTCATTTCACCTCCACCTGAGTTCTGCTGCCTGGGTCCTGGATCCACTGTGGACACAGCCTGGCTCTCTGATGGGTCAAGATTTCACGGCATTGTAGGGTTTGGATGTTCCCAGGCTTTAATCCTCTAGAACTCAACAAGAAGCCATTGCAACCTGGCGTAAAGAATGGATGGGGAGCAGAACAACCCAGGTGCGGAAGGCCGTGACCAGACTGGCACATACAGGCTAGCGTGCAGTGTCTTTTCTAGACCTCGGATTGTCAGAGAAAGTAAAATGATCTTAATTCTCATGAGCTGATGCCAGTGTCTGTGATGGTCAGCAGCACTTCCCAGGCTTCTCATCATTGACTAAATGTCACAATACTAACACTGTCTACTTCAAAAAATTTTTGACTCTTCTCTGGGGATCCAACTGCCTGAATTTTCAGCATCCAATACATGAAAAAGTACACATTTGTGTATGTGACTTAACAATTAGAGAGCATTTGCTTTGCAGGAGACATGGTGTTAGACACTGGGAATACAAAGATTAATACCATATAGAGACTGTCTTAGAAAAACCTGTAGAGAGGGAGTTAATACAGAGTTAATTACAAAATAAATGTGACATGCATATTACTAACGTTGTAAACAAAAACAGTGGGAGTGTTAAGAGTAGTAATCAATTTCACCTGGAAGACTACTCCGTGGCCTGGAGGGATGGGTAGGATTTTAATGAGGGGGGAAGTTACTCAAGGCAGCATCAATGAAGTATCCACATGCCAATGAGGCTGGACTGCAGCAGGCAAGGAGAAATGGCAAAGGATAAGCCGGAGTGGGGTACAGGAGACAGAAAGAGTCCAGTGTGAATTTGTGTATGTGTATGCAAAGAGAGGACATAAGATGGTCTTTTTGTGAGCAAAGGTGACAGAAACTGAACTTCAATTTCCCTGATGCTGTCTCAGGCTGGAGAGCAAGCCGTGCTCATTTGCTACTGACACCAATGTGCAGGTAGGCCTGGACACCTCACCATTTGGGTTGGTAGCTCCAAGTAAGTGAAGCTGTAGAAAGGGGCAGCCTGTGACCCTGATATCTTCTATAAAGCTGTGGAGTCCTGTGAAGGCTTGCAAAGTTATCCCTTTGATGTGAATCAATACCAAATGGAGAGCGTTACAATGCTATGGAAGAAAACACTTCAAAAGTAATTTTCAAGATCAGACCACATGACACTTGTGAGTGTTGTAAGGGGGAAAGAAACCAGTGTCACTGGCTTCAGTACCAATCATTCTCAGCTACAACTGCAGGGGTGCCCTGGTCACTGCGGTCGCGGTCGTCTCCACTCAGGGGCACTGAATCAGCAGGCAAACAGAGCTCAAAGGTTGTAGAGGACACACAGAGAACCTCAGCTTCCAAAGCCTGTCACAGGGAATAAAAGGCGGCTAGTGCAGAAAGCATTCAGAACCCCTCCTGTCTCCTCATTTCTGACAGTCAGAGGACCACAGCCACAAGCTGTAAAGCACAGAAGCCTTAATCACAGAGCCGGTGACAAAGCAGCTGCAGGCCGCCCGCCCGACAGTCGCAGTCAGAGATGCTGGGCTCTATCACCATGTTTTCCAAATAAAAAAGCCAAAGCAGGTACTCTGACAAAAGATGTATTCCAACTTGTGATTAATTTTCATGAAAAGACAAAGGGAGAAAACATCTGCAGCATGAACTGACCTGGGAAATCCGCATGGAAACAAACCCACAATCTGAGGGGCGTGCTGTTGGAGGACAGGGGCTGGGCTGCAGCAGTTTGAGGGGAAGCTGTGGGAAGTCGTAGCCCCTAGTTTGAAAGGACAGGAGTGCCAGCTCCGGCAGGGCAAAAGAGAGAGAGTGACATTGCCGAAAGAATGCAGATAATAAATATTTATTACTGAATAAATGAATAAAACAACGATCAGCCACAGACTGCTAAGGAAAACAGGCAGGAGGAGGGAGGCGCAGATAACAAACCTGTCCTTGGGCTCTAGCAAGGATTGCAGTCTTGCTCCCAGGCTTCCTGCTCAAAGCGTGGGCCCCAAGCCGCAGCAATGGCCTCATCTGGGAACTTGTGAGAAATTCAGAAATCTTGGCCCCACCCCAGACCTACTCAGTTATAATCTGCATGTTAACCCACTGCCCAGGTGATCATATGCACATTGAAGTTGAAAAAGAACTCTAAGGGCCTGCCCAGTCATAGTCAACCAAAAGCACAGATGGAGGGCCCAGGGTTATCGGAAGCCAACCAATCACTCTCTACCAGCTGTGAAGACAGGTGGCCCAAAATCACAGGATTCATGGAAGACAAACACACGGAGCAGGGACAGAGAGAAACAATCAGAGGTTGAAAGAGATGCTCAAAGTCACATATTACGTGAGAGCTCCATCAGGCACAGGAACAGAATAAATGAGTACTGGCTAATGTAAGGGCATATACAAACCTAAAAATAATTTGAATTTAAAATTGCCTCCAGTGCCAAAATGGAAATGCCACCTCCCTTTTTACTTTTAGCTTTTCTTTAGAAAACTGAAGGTTCAAATGCTTCTTCTGTCAGTTTGAGATGTTTTTAAAACTTTTGAAAAGCTATGGAAGCCTCTGACCAGCTTTGCCTCCCAAGAATGTCTTTCCTGGGAGCCTGCGGACATCTCTTTGAAATCTGAGGGTTAGGGAGTCTGAGGCCCTGGTCTCCCTGTTTCTGTGGGAGTTTAGCTTAGGCACTTGGCTCCAAGTCGTAACTAGCTGCTTGTCATAAAGTTAAGGTTTTATTTTTCCTTTGGAGAAAAAAATGAACCTGTATGTAATGGATGGTTTCTTTCTGCCTGTGCGTTCTCTTTAGTGGATTGCCTGTGATACTCATTACAGTCTGGCTTAATTTTTAATCACCAATATATAAAAATGTTTCATTTTTTTCTATGTTTTGTAGAGGAGTCTTTTGAGTTGGTAGATTTTATTTTCTAATTATTTCCCCAACACCAATCACAGGTGGGCGTAAGGATCTGGGTGTCATTGCCACCAACTCCATATAGGTAAGTATCGTAATTGTGGGAAAAGGTAGCAGAGCCAAATGTGGGTTGTCATTAGACCTGCATTTGACAGTTCATGATGTACAGTAGTAGGTGTTAATAACATTTTAAAATGGAACTAAAAGTATGTGACCATGGAGAAGCAGGAATTGTTTTTTAGGCAGAAAGACAAAATTCTGAAAGCAGAAACCTCTTAGAACCCTTTTCCTTAAACTAGGAAAGAAAAGTGGCCCATCTAGTTCTAGGTCACAAATAATGACAACATGGGAGGACGATCTGAGCAGTTTGCCCTCCCCACTGCAGAGACCCTGCCCCTAAGGACTGGCTGGGGGGTCCAGGGGTCACCGATTTTGCATGGGGGGATTAGAGCCCGGAGGTGTGTGACAGGCTGCACAGCCCATGTGTCTCCTCTAGAAGATTCCCACGAGTGTTCCTTGGCCCGCTGATTTTTTATTCATTCCTATTTCCAAACATTGATTGAACATCCTAGGAGGCAAGTTTCAGTACTAGGTACTGGATGTTTAAGTTGATTAAAGCTCAGGTCTTGCTCTCAAGGAGTTCACTGTATATTGAGGAAGAAAGACCCAAAAATATGATTATAGCAGAAAGTGATAAATGCCATGACTGGAATCTGCGCAAGTGATGAAAATTCAGAGGACAGCTGACAGCCTGGGGCAGGGGCAGAGGAGTCTTCTAGAAGATATGAGACGTAAGCTCTGTCCTGAAGCTGGAAGTTGAATCTCTGTAGCCGTGGCTCTACCATTGCTTCCCTACATCCTAGCTAATTCCTACAACTTAGATCCTGCAGGTCTTAAGTCATGTAAACTCTACCAGGAAGCCTTCAGTGGCTCTGCAAGGCCAAGATACATCTGATACATCCAGCTTTGTACTCCCAGGGGGCCCTACAGTCTTAGTCTTCGTTGTCAGCACTTGTTTACCTGTCCATCAGCCGCACAACACATTGTGAGCCCCTTTAGGGCAGTAACTTTGTCATAGTCACCTCTGTGTCTCCAACACCTAGCATGGTACCTGGCATACAGGTAGTACTAACAAATACCTGTGAAATGACTGAATGCTAGGTGAAAAGCAGTTATTGTGGTATGTAAGAGAGGGATGGAGTTATTGATATTCTCAATAGAACAGTATGAACATGTGAAGGCAAAAACATATGAAGTATTTTGTGTGTAAGGAATGACAAGTATTTTAGCATTAATGGGCCATACCTTGCAAGGGAGTGAGTAGCAAAAGATAAAATCGGTGTATTAAGCAGAGACCCTCTTGGTAGATGAAGTTAAGTGTCTTCCTCCACTGATCTCTGTTTTTCTTGGGCAGGGACTTGAGGAATGACTATGGAAGGCAATAGCTACCTAATGTAAACATGGTATAGACAATTCTCCCTGCCATGTGACCCAAGAAATGCAATATTTATAGCAGTAAAAGTCCAAAACAAATATTGTAGTCCTATCTGCAGCTCACTGTGAACATTTCTACAGAAGGAAAGTTATCCACCTCAGAGTGGATCCTCATGTAATCTAGGTCCAGGAATTGGGCACAACATACAACCACAGATGTCTAATATATGCCAAGTGGCAGAATGTCAGACAAGACCCTGCTTGGCCACTAATTGTTTTCAACATAAGCTTGTTTATGAGTGAGGTCCATGGTGGTGAAGGATCACAAGCCTATTGTGGCTTAGTTTCTATGTATCTAGTCTGACCCAGTTTTGAGGCTTGGTATAGTATAAGCCTTACTGGGACAAATACTGACCTCAGAGATGGCCTTGGGGGGAACCACGGAAATCAGGCAATTTGATGCACTGAGAAAGGGTCTTGGACAAAGGGTTAGAAAACCTGAGTTCTATTTAGACAAACCCTGCTTTGTCTAAAGTGAGTTCTGTGTTTACTAGCAAGTCATTTAACTCTGTTTTTGAGAATGTGATGAGATCTTGGCTGCAGAAGTCTAAAATAGTAAACCATTGTAGCATTTTATTACTTAATAAAATTCAGTGTTAAAACCGATGAAGCAGTCACCACAAGCCCAGCCAAACGCCAAGGACAGTAAGGCATACAGGGAAGTAAAACTTTCTATTCCTGTCCTCAAGGTTCTTTTTACTTTGACAGTAAAGACAAAATGAACGCACACGTAATAGAGAACAAGTAAGCATGACTTTTAATGCAATCTGAGTTCAGATAACAAAAAAGAATCATTGAGAGATGTAATTGCTGATGAAGGATGCAAACTAAATGGCACAAAATGATCATATCCTTTCTTTTTTCCTCTCCTTTCTTATCCTTCTATTTCTATTTTCAGGAACAACAACAAAAACCCCTCTATACTTGTTCATAAAAACTCAGCAAGCTAAGATTAGAAGGGAATTGACTTAATCTGACAAAAATCATTTATGAAAGACCTATAGCCAAGAACACATTTATTGGTTAAATTCAAGGTTGTCTGCTTTCATATTTGAATACTCTACTGGGCACTCTAACAATGCAGAGAGGCACAAAAAACTAATAAAAGTCATTACATTTGGAAAAAAGAAGTGCAACTGTTTCTTATTGCAGCAAACATAATTGTCTCTACAGAAAGTACTAAAGAAACTGCAAAGCAACTAATAAAACTAATAAGTGAATTCATCAAGGTTGCAGGATAGAAGGTCAATATATAAAAATGAATTGTAGTTTTGTATACTAGCAGCAACAATTTGGAAAAGAAAATGCTTATAGTAGCTTAAAAGAGAAGAATAAAATACTTAGATGTAAATTTAAGAAAATAAGCTAACTACCTATAAAAAGAGAAGTACTAAATGGTGCTAAGAGAAATTAAGAAGACTTAAATGAAAGCAAGACATACCATGATCAAGAATTGGAAGACTCATAGTCAATTATCTCAATTAAACTTCTAGAATAGGCTAAACTAATCTAGAGGTAAAAATAATTCAGAACACTCTGGAGGGGTAGGAGTGTTTGATTGACTAGGAAAAGACATGAGGAAATTTTATGAAATTTATGAAAATATTTTATGTTATTAATAGAAGTGTGAATCATACAGCTATATGCATTTGTCAGGACTCATTAAATTTTATATCTCAGAATTTGGTGTTTATTGAATGTTAATTTTATCCAGGTAAATAATGGAAATCATACTGAATTTTAGTAGGTTTCCTTTTCACTGTGGTATAAGATAGCTATTCTGAAACTACTTTTTGTGTATTCTAAGCTTTGGAAAATGAGTATAGGTATTAAGGAAATGGGAACCAGATTCCTTACTCTTACAGTTATTCTTCTGTGTGTAAGGGTGTGTACATATTTAAATATGCATATATTCCTTGGACATGTCCATTGAGACAGTCCAAAAGCTATGACACACCAGCAGCAATGAGCATACCTTGAGCCAAAATCTTGATTTCTAAATATCATTTCTTAATCCTCACCTGAGGATATGTTTGTTTTCAGAGAGAAAAAGGAGGGGGAGGGAGAGAGGGAGAGGAATATCAATGTGAGAGAAAAACATGGATTGGTTGCCTTCCATACACATCCCAAGTGGGTATTGAACCCACATCCTAGGTAAGTGCTTTGACTGGGAATCAAACCCACAGCTCTTTGGCACACAGGATGATGATACTCCAGTCATTGAGCCATCCAACAAGGGCATTATCATTTTCTAATAAAAGAAGCCAGGCTCCTCAGAGAAATAGATGACTCCAGGACTGAGGGGGGGAATTATGAGTTGATCCTGGAACATCTTATTTTTCCAAAAAGTAAGGAATTATTTAAAAAATGAAGATGACATTATAAAGGGGCACCAGAGGCAAGTTGAAGCAGCTCCACTGACCAGATATGGGATAATTTAGGCATCAAAATAATATAATAATAATATATTTTTACCCCATTGAATAAAAAATTCATGAGTTTATAACAATATAAAATGTGAATAAATAAATGTGAGAAAAGGGAACACTTTCAGCAGAACTACAACATAGATAAATTGATAGAGATCTAAAAGTAGATCAATGTTTGATGAGTATTAAGATATTTATGTAGTCTCAGATTATTTCCTCATGAAAGACCTCTTAGTTACAAAAGGAAAATGGAATATTTATACTGGAGAAACCTGGTAGAAATTATCTACATCATGTAATGGTGTTTATTTAATATCACCAGTATTAGGACAAACTGCCATTGTGTGCCTCCTATAAGGGACATAAACTCACTTTTTTTTATGGTTATTTATGAAACTTTTATCAAAACCATTAACTTTATTTCCTTTTTTAAAAAAAGCTTTTATTTTTTAATTTTTTTTTTTTTTATTGTTCAAGTACAGTTGTCTCCATTTTTCCCGCCACCACTTTCCCCTGCCCCACCCATCCACACCTCCCACCCTCAATCCTTCCCCACTTTGGCTTTGTCCATGGGTCCTTTATACATGTTCTTTGACTTGACCCTTTCCCTTTTTTCTCCCCTTACCCCCCTTTCTCCTCCCCTCTTTTTACTGTTGGTTTCTTTTTTCTTTCAATGTTGCTGGTTATATTTTTCTTGCTTGTTCGTTTTATTAGGTTTCACTTATAGGTGAGAGCATATGGCATAAGCCACTCCCTGGCTTATTTTGCTTAGCATAATGTTCTCCAGTCCCATCCATGGTGTCCCAAAGGGTAGTAGCTCTTTCTTTCTTTCTGCTGCGTAGTATTCCATTGTATAAATGTACCATAGTTTTTGATTCACTCATTTATTGATGGGCACTTAAGTTGCTTCCAGCACTTGGCTATTGTAAATTGTGCTGCTATGAACATTGGAGTGCATAGGTTCTTTTGAATTGGTGTTTCAGGATACTTAGGATATAATCCCAGAAGTGGAATTGTTGGGTCAAAAGACAGTTCCATCTTCAGCTTTTTGAGGGAATTCCAAACTGTTTCCCACAGTGGCTGCACCAGTCTGCATCCCCACCGACAGTGTACTAGGGTTTCCTCTCCCCACAACCTCGCCAGCACGTGTTTGTTGATTTATGATGGTCATTCTGTCTGGTGTGAAGTGGTATCTCACTGTGGTTTTAATTCGCATTTTTCTGAGGGCTAGTGATGCTGAACATCCTTTCATATGTCTCTGGGCCCTGTGTATGTCCTCCTTGGAGAAGTGTCTGTTCAGGTCTTTTGCCCATTTTTTTAATTGGATTGTTTGTCTTCCTGGAGTGAAGTCGTGTGAGTTCTTTATATATTTTGGAGATCAAACCCTTGTCCGAGGTATCACTGACAAATAAATTTTCTGATACAGTTGGTTCCCTTTTCACTTTGCTGATGTTTTCTTTAGCTGGGCAGAAGCTTCTTATTTTAATGAAATCCCATTTGTTTATTCTTCCCTTTATGTCCCTTGCTCTAGGGGACATGTCAGTGAAAATGTTGTTGTATGGAATATCTGAAATTTTCCTGCCTATGTTCTCCTCTAGGATTTTTATGATGTTATGACTTATATTTAAGTCTTTTCTCCATCTTGAGTTTGTGTATAGTGTAAGTTGGTGGTCGAATTTCATTTTTTTGCATGTGGCTGTCTAGGTTTCCCAGCACCATTTGTTGAAGAGGTTCTTTTCACTCCATTTTATGCTTCTTCCCCCTTTGTTGAATATTAATTGACCATAGAGACATGGGTTTATTTCTGGGCTCTCTATTCTGTTCCATTGATCTATATGTCTGTTCTTATGCCAGTACCAGACTGTTATGATTACAGTGGCCTTGGAATATAGCTTGATGTCAGGTATTACCATCCCTCCTATTTTCTTTCTCACAATTGCTGCAGCTATTTGGAGTCATTTACGTTTCCATATAAATTTTTGAAATGTTTTGTTCTGTTGTATCTGTTATTCACAGATATAGATCTGTGAAATACATCATTGGTATTTTAATTGGGATTTCATTAAATCTATAAATTGCTTTGGGTAGTATGGACATTTTGATGATGTTAATTCTTCCAATGCATGAACATGGTATATGCTCCCATTTATTTGTGTCTTCCTTAATTTTCTTCTTCAGAGTTTTGTAGCTTTCTGAATACAGGTCTCTTACTTCCTTGGTTTAGTTTATTCTTAGGTACTTTTTTTTCCTGTTGCTATAGCAAATGGGATTTTTTTTCCTGATTTCTGATTCTGATATTTCATTGTTGGTGTTCAAAAATGCCTTCAATTTCTGAATATTTACTTTGTATCCTGCTGTTTTGCCAATTCACTTATTTGGTCAAGTAGTATTTTGGTGGAGCCTATAGGGCTTTCTATGTACACTATTATGTCATCTGCAAACAATGATAGATTTACTTCCTATTTTCCAATTTGGATGCCTTTTATTTCTTTTTCTTGTCTGATCACTGTGGCTAGGACTTCCAATACTATGTTGAATAGAAGTGATAAAAGCAGACATCCTTGTCTTATCCCCAGTCTTAGTGGGGAAGCTTTTAGATTTTGCCTCTTGAGTATGATGTTGGTTGTAGGTTTCTCATATATGGCCTTTATTATGTTGAGGTATGTCCCCTTTACTCCCACTTTGCTGAGTGTTTTTATCATAATTGAGTGCTGTACCTTATCGAATGTTTTTCCATATCTATTGATATGATTGTGTGATTTTTGTCTTTCCTTTTACTTCTGTAATGTATTATGTTTATTGATTTGCAAATATTGAACCATCCTTGCATCTCTGGGATGAATCTCACTTGATCATGGTGGATGATCTTTTTAATGTATTGCTGGATGCGATTTGCCAATATTTTGTTGAGGATTTCAGCATCTATGTTCATCAGCAATATTGGCCGGTAGTTTTCTTTCTTTGTTGTATTTTTATCTGGTTCTGGGATTAGGATGATGCTGACCTCATAAAAAAATTTGGGAGTCTTTCCTCTTCTTGATTTTATTGGAATAGTCTGAGAGGGACAGGGGTTAGCTCTTCCTTAAATGTTTTGTAAAATTCTCCTGTGAAACCATCCAGTCCAGGGCTTTTGTGTGCCAGGAGTTTCTTGATTACTGCTTTAATTTCCCCAGCTGTTATCAGTCTGCTTCGGCTTTCTGTTTCTTCTTCACTCAGTGTTGGAATGTTATATTTTTCTAGAAATTTGTCCATTTCACCCAAGTTTTCAAATTTCTTGATATAAAATTGATCATAATAATTTCTTATAATCCTTTGTATTTCAGTTGTATCAATTGGTTCTATCAGTTGGTATCAATTTCTCCTCTTTCATTTCTGATATTATTTGTTTGGGTCCTCTCTCTATTTTTCCTGATGAGTCCTCTTAAAGCCTTGTCAATTTTGCTTATCTTTTCAAAGAACCAGCTCCTAGATTTGTTGATCCTTTGAATCGTTCTTTTAGTCTCTATGTCATTCAGTTCTGCTCTGATCTTGATTAATTCCTTCCTTCTATTTGCTCTGGGCTTTGTTTGTTGTTGTTTCTTCAGTTCTTGAAGATGTAGTGTTTGAAATGTTTCTATCTTTTTTAGGTAGGTCTGTATTGCTATGAACTTCCCTCTCAGCCCTGCCTTCACTGTGTCCCATAGGTTATGAACTGTTGTGTGTTCATTTTCATTTGTTTCCAGAAACTTTTTTATGTCTTCTTTGATCTCATTATTGACCCATTCATTGTTTAATAGCATGCTATTCAGTCTCCATGAGTTTGAATGATTTTGAGTTTTTTCCTTAAGGTTGCTTTCTAGTTTCAAGCCCCTGTGATCTGAGAAAATGCTTGTTATGATTTCAATTTTCTTGAATTTGTTGAGGTTTATTTTGTGTCCTATCATGTGGTCTATGTTTGAAAATGCTCCTTGTGCATTTGAAAATAATTTTGCTTCTTTGGGATGAATATATATATATATATATATATATATATGTGTGTGTGTGTATATATGTATGTGTGTGTGTGTGTGTGTGTGTGTGTGTGTGTGTGTGTATATATGAAATCAGTTAAGTCCACTTGATCTAAAGCACATTTAGTTCCACAATATCCTTGTTGATATTTTGTTTGGAAGATCTATCCATTGTTGACAGTGGGGTGTTAAAATCGCCTACTATCAGTGTGTTGTTGTCCATATCTTTCTTGAAGTCTTCCAAGATTTTCCTTATATATTTGGGTGCTCTTATGCTGGGTGCATACAGCTTTACAATGTTTGTCTTCTTGATGGATTCTTCCTTTGAGTATTATGAAGTGTCTTTCTGTGTCTCTTTTTATGGCCTTTATTTTGAAATCTATTTTGTCTGATATAAGTATTGCTACCCTGGCTTTTTTTTTCCATGTCCATTTGCTTGGAATATTTTTTTCCATCCCTTTACTTTCAGACTGTATAGACCCTTTGTTCTGAGGTAGGTCTCTTATGAGCAGCATAAGTGCAGGGCATGTATTCTTATCCATTCAGCCACCCTATGTCTTTTGATTGGAGCATTCGATCCATTTATATTTAAAGTTATTATAGATAGGTACTTATTCATTTTTTCCCTTTTTACCTGTATTCCTCTCTTTCTCACTCTTCTTTCTTCACCTTCTTAAACACTCCCTTTATCTTTTCTTGCAATGCTGGTTTGGTGGAGGTGTAGTCTTTTCACCTTCTTTTGTCTGGGAAATTCCTTATTTCACCTTCCATTTTAATTGAGAGCCTTGCTGGGTAGAGTAGTCTTGGTTGCAGGCCTTTGCTTTTCATTACTTGGAATATTTTTTGCCATTCCCGTCTGGCTTGTAGTGTTTCTGTGGAGAAGTCAGCTGCTAGCCTTATTGGGGCTCCCTTGTATGTTACTACCTGTTTCTCCCTTGCTGCCTTTAAGATTCTCTTTGTCTTTGATATTTGCAATTTTAATTATGATGTGTCTTGGAGTGGGTCTGTTTGGGTTCTTCTTGAATGGAACCTTCTTTGCTTCCTGGACTTCCGTGACTTTCTCTCTCCTCAAATTAGGGAAGTTTTCCATTATTACTTTTTCAAACAGGTTCTCTGTCCCTTACTCCTCTTTTTCTCCTTTTGGTATCCCTATTATACAGATATTATTACATTTCAGGTTGTCCTGCATTTCCCTTAATGCCTCTTCATTCTTTTTGAGTCTTTTTTCATTTTATTGCTTTTTCTGGGAGCTTTTTTTCCACCTTGTCCTCTAGCTCACTTATTCAACCCTCTGCTTCATCTAGCCTGCTTTTGATTCCTTCTATTGTGTTCTTCAATTCAGAAATTGTATTCTTCATTTCCTCTTGTGTCTTATTGATAGTTTCTATGTCCTTTTTCATGCTGATATAGTTTGCAGTAAGTTCCTCATAGTTTCCCTGTAGTTTTTCATAATTCTCCCTGAGCTCACTGAGCTTCCTTTGAATCATTGTTTTGAACTCAATATCTGATAGTTTACTTGCCTCTATTTCATTTAGTTCTCTTTCTGAGGACTCCTCCTTTCCTTTTGATTCAGATTGTTTATTTATCTTTCCATTTTTTGTGAATCTCTTCTTTTTTGCTTCTACGTCTTAAATTGATCTGTTTTGACTTCCTGACTTTGTGGTATGAACTTCTATGGTATGAGACCTGTGAGATTTAATGGTGCAATCTCCTTGATCTCTGGAAGTAAATGAGTTTTTGTTGTTCTTTGGTCATTCTTTGGTGGGTCTTAACCTCCAGCCAGTTGGCTGAGGATCCCTCTGCACACCATGTGTTGTGTGTTTTTGTGCCGGTGCTGCCAGAACCAAACCACAAACCCCAGGAAACAAACCTACATCTGCAAAAATAACTCTCCCCTGCAATCCCACTATCAATAGCAAATGAACCAGTATTAATAAGGCTATAAAGAGATTAACACTATTATAAAGAAGGAGAGAAATAAATTATTAGTATAAAATCTAATGACTTAATATGCACAAACTTGATGGACCTGAAATGAATGTTAAAAAGCTATGTAGTAAAGAAAATATCGCAGATCATGAAGACCACAGTGGATTTCATCTTGGTAGCCTCTAGTATTTACTGTTTTCTTTCTGGATCTGCCTCTGGTGATGTCAGATGTTGACCCTGTGTGAACATAGGCAATGTGTTCAAGACTTCCAGGAATTTACTCTCTGTGGCTGTCTCCTTCAGTTGTTAATCTAGTCACGCTGCACTCAGCAGTCATGCTTAGGTACCACAGGGCAGGGAAGAATGCCTCCTGGGGTTAGGGCTATTGTTTTCTTTCAAGCTGCTTGGCGGAGAGTGGTCTGCCTGAGCAGGATAGCTGGTGCCTCACAGGGGATGACTCAGCACCAGGATCCTGATGGCTACTCTCTGGGTTCTCTCCACAAAGCCTCCATCCTCAATCTTTCCTCAAGTGTCTCTTGTCCACTCTGCCCCTCATCCTTTGCCAGCGATCTACTATCTGTGGCTGCTACCCTGAACTCAGCACTCAGGCTTAAGCACCAAAGGGCCAGGGCAGAGTCCCTCCTAGAGGATGGGCTATTGTTTCATCTAAAACTGCTGCCACTCAGGGGAGTGGTCTGCCTGAGCAAGATGCCTGCTGCCATCTTGGGGATGAGTCAGCACTGGGATTTTGCTGCTCCCTCAGTTCTCTCTCCAAAGCCTCTGTCCCCAGTCTCTCCAAAGGCATCTCTAGCCCACTCTGCCCTCTTCTTTGCTGGAACCCAGAGTTAGTGGCTGCAAAGGAAAATCTATGTGTTGGCCCTTTAAATGGCTCTTTGTGTTTCCAGCTGCCCTTCTCTGTCAGAGAGCAACCCTGCCACTTTTTGCAGCTGTCTGTTATCAGTGTACTTCTTGGGCTCTGACGCTATAGGCTGGGGATCCCACTTATGGTTTAGACCCCACTCTTCTCAGGGGGATCCAACTGGCTGCTTAAATATCCCTCTGATGCTGCTGCCTATGGGTGCCCAGCCAGCCTTCTTGGGTCTCGACTGCACTCCTTACCAGTCAGGTTGTGCTAAAGCTAATTCTTCTGTCTGTCTGAGGTTATAGGGCTTCTCTCTTCCTATTATTCAGCTTTTTTTTTCTGGGTGATTTATCCACAATTTAGTTGTAATTCTAGATTGGTCCTGGGAGGAGGTCAGTGTGACTTCCATTCACTCTTCTGCCATCTTGCCCCTTTCACTTTTCTAATATCCTGACAAAAATGCATAACTTGAATCATGAAGAAATGTAAGATAAACCCACATTCCAAGATATTCTACCAAACAATAGTTCTGCTGTCTTGAAAACTCTCAAGGTCAAGAAAGATAAAAAAAGGGCTGAGACATGATTATATAAAGGAGATAACTAAAAAATGTGTGACAAATAAATGAAATGTGTGATCCTGGGTTGAATACTGGACTGTGGTTAATGCTTATAGGATATTATTGGGGCAGTTAATAAAATTTAAAATTTAAAATAGATTGTGTTTAAACCTTTGCCCTTTGTGACAGCATGGATGGACTTGGAAAAACATTATGCTAAGTGAAATAAGGCTGTCAGAGAAAGACTAGTACAACATGCTTTCACTGATATGTGGAATCTAATGAACAAACTGAATTCACAAACGAAATAGAAGCAGACTCATAGAAAGCAGGCTCACAGCTATGGTGATTGCACTGAAAGTGGGTGGAAGTGAAAGAGGGTATAGGGGGATAAATAATGGAAAAAATACAATAAATAGTAACTATTAAGAAATAAAAAATACATCGTGAATTAGAAAACATGGCAATATTAAATTTCTCAATTTTTGATAACTATATTGTGACTATGTAAGACAGTGTCTTCGTTCTTGGGAAATGCACACTGATCTTGTTCTTAGAAAATAGCTGCATTAAGGGGTAAATGACAAAAATATCTCCAACTTATTCTCAAGTGGTTCATAAAAGGAAAATATGTATATATATGATGATAATGCAAATGTGCAAAACGTAAACAAATGGTGAACCTGGGCAAAGCATATACAGAATTTCCTTGTACTATTTTTGCAATTCTTCAATAAGTTTGAAATTATGTTTAAAAAATTTACTAAAAAATGTGGCAGGATAACTAAAACAGAAGTCAGGATAATAATTACATCTTGAGGAAAGGGAAGATTGGGAAATGCTAAAAAAAAAAAGGGGGGGGTAAAAGAGACATACGGAAACTTGTCAGGTTCTTGGGATTTTCTGTTTCTTAGTCTGAGTATTAGGTACATGATTGTTTTTATTACTATTATTATTATTATTGAAACTCTCAATATATGTTTTAAAAATGAGACCCTTAGAGGATAAATAACTATTCAAAATGATCTTTGGATTCTCATCAAGTCCATTTTTGTGTGAGGTGACAATGTTGGAAATCATGATAAGGTTAGTATGTGCTTTGCCAGAGAACTTTCACAACCTGACCTCAACCAGTCATTCCTCTCTACATAATTCCTAAAGGGAAATATATGCACAGAAATATGCCCTATTGACTTACAAAATTTTACTTCTGACTAGGTCCTTGATCCTTAAACCCAGTGCATTTTTCTGGTGAGTGATCTGGACCACTAATAGAGCTCTTTTCTTGGCTAGAGATGGCCAGACCCTAGAATCACAGCAAGCTGAAAGGTTTTCTCCACCCTATTCTCCCTAACTAAGCCCAAGTCTTAGATTGTGTGGGTCCTAATGCTGACAAAAGTTTTCACTAGGCAGCCCAACAAGCAAACTGAAGAAAAAATCTCCCTATGTCACATCCTGCTAAGTCCCCTTTTTTTAGTAAAAGCTGCTTAATTAGGATTCTAGCCATCAACCAAATAAAGATTATTCTTATCCCTGAGAACATAGTAGAAAGTGAATTGTGAGATTTCTGGCCAACAGACACCATTGTCTGTTTTTATTAAAAGCTGTCCACAGGGCTGGTGAGAACACAGAGGTAGGTACATAATTGAGACCTACCAGTCTTGTGAATATGGACAACTTGACAAATTTGAGCCGGTGGTACTTTGTGCACAAGTCTAATCAAAACATTTCTTTGCTTTCTTATTATGTGACTATAAAAAGACATCAACAGTACATTTAAGTTTTCCTGTAGAGAAGAAATATGCAGATCATAATGAACATAAGAATATGCTTATAACCATATATTTGTTCTAAAAAAAAATGCCGGTCTAAGAAATGTTCCATTTTGAAGTTTTGAGCACCATGTGGTAGTGGTGGGTTGAAGTTTCTGTGGTAGGTTCTTTTGGTCTTTCTTCCCATCATATTACATCTTTACATTGTTTAATCCAAAGGCTACCACCTCCTCCCTGCTCCCACTCCCTCCTTGCTCTTTGTATTAGGTGCAACCTGAAAACTGAAAACACATTCCAAACAATGTCATATTCCATGTACTTAGAGACAAAGGTAATGGTTGCTTAGCAACAAAGCCCTAGTAAAAATTTTGAGCATTCTTTTCCCTTTATTTTCCATCTTAGGGCAATGATGCTCAGGACCCTCTTTGCAAAGAGATCCAAGACCAGGAGAAGAACTCTGTATAAAACAGGGGAGGGGAAGGAGGAGGAAATTGGGGAGGGAAAGAGGGAAAGGTTTTCTCCTGGTTGCCCTGATGTTTCCAAATCTCTAAGATGAAATTCTAACCAAGTCCCTGAGACTGAAAGGCACTAAGGGAAGCTCACCCTCACTTTGTCAGCCTTTCAAAATTCTCTTGTGTTGAAGGCTTTAGGCATTGCCTGGCAGTGGCAACAATTGAAAGTTTATTTTGTCTGTTATTAGGCCTTCTTAAATCTACCTGGCACCTATAGGATTACTACTGTTATATTTCAATAGATTTTCTGTCAGAGGTATTTTCCCAGATTTTCAAATATTTCATAAAAATATGATATTTCTGCACACTTAGTTTATTTTGAGCAATTTGCTTCCATTACTACTGTTTCTATGAATTTACTCTTATATAACTCTTTATATCTTGGAATATTTCTGTTGGACAAGTAGAATTCTAATAGTAGAAGTCATAAATTTAAAAATATCTTAATTTTCTTTCATCTTGAATTTTAAAATACTTAGTTAATTTTAAAATAATTTAGTTTTAAAATAATTAGTTAATATTTATAAACTAATTTTTGCTTCTAGAAAGCTTATACTAATATACCAGTAAATATGTTCTGATTTGATGGAAAATGATAGGTTGATGGCTTTATTTAGCTATTATTGGGTTACTAGTTACATAAAATATATATGTTCTGTTTATGTCTGTTCTTTCTTCCTGAAGTTTAATCAGTATAAATTTAATACTTAGTAGATCAATTCTGATCTCCTTATTTTCAAAATTCTTATAGCTATTTTTAGCTATGAAGTAGTCCAGGTGATTTTAATGTGTTAAAAAAAAACCCACTGGGACTTTGAGTAGGATTGCACTGATCTATAAACTGATTTAGGGGGAACTGACACTTTTAAAATGAAGTTTCTTCATTTGCAAAATCTTTTGTATCTGTCAATAGATTAGTGTTTTCATAAAGGTTTCCACACACTTCTTAATATTCCTAGCAGTTGACTTGTTAAATTTTTTTTGTTGATTGCAGAATTAATCGTCTCCCCTAGTATAACTAGATATAGGAGAAAACCAGTTATGGTCACAAGTCTTAACTCAAACTGAATTTTTTCACTTATAGTGAGTGTCTTTGTGTTTTTGTTTTGTTAATTGCTTGGATACTCTAAAAAGTTATTTTTTTCTAATCAATTTAACAAATTTTTACTGTGTCCCAGCGACATGTAAAGCTTATTTGCAGAGGCAGAAATGGTTTCTGCTACAGAGCTGACACCAGAGAATTTATTTAATGACAGCTACAAAAAGTATTAGGGATAATGGCTGAGGTATACGATGGGCGTCTAATGTGGGGCCTGACCTCCTGTAGGGCCACAGCAGGTAATTTCTAGGAAGTGACATTTGAGCTGAGCTCTGAGAAATGAGTAGGAATAACTAGCAACCTTTGGATGCCCTGACGGACGGGTGGGCCAAGATGCAGGACGCTCAAGGAATTAAGCTCGGGCCTCCGAGGCGGTAATGCAGAAATGTGGTGTGAGAGGGAGAGACATCAGGTAAGTCACTGGGGTGGGGTCATAGCAACGTTTTTAGCCTCCAGAGGAAAACTAAACTCATTTTGAAGACATTGAAAACAGAAAACTATCAAAGCCCCTAACTATATATATAATTTATTTATTTATTTATTTATTTTCCCCTTGGAAACCAGGATTTTGCCCATGGCTACAGTGCAATAATCAATGAGAAAATAGCCCTGTGACAGTTGCTAGCCTCCTTTAGCCTGGCGGGAGGAAAATCCAGCTTCTCTTCCAAATTTCTGGACAGTTTGTTGCCCTAGTCAAACACCAACCAGGCCACTATTGTCTGTGAGATGGAAACGTGAGGAAGGCACTGTTGACTTACAGGTCTGCTTGCAGTGCTTTTGCTAGTTCCGTCACTGTCTTAAGAGGACCTTAACCTGTTATGTAAAATAGTTGTCTGTGGAACAAACTCACAGTCCCTTCTGTGCATTTCAAGCTTCATACATACCAAACAGGCTTATGGAATGTCAAATCATTAGCAAAACCTAAAAGACATGCCGTACTCTAATTGAGGGAAGAATAATAGTTAGAGTAAGGTTTCTCAATTTTGTCACGTTTGAAATTTTGGGCTCTTTGTCATGGGTGCTGCCCTGTGCCATGCAGGGTGTTTTGCAGCAGATCCTGAGCCCTCACCACTGGGTACCAACAGCACCCTCCTCCAGGTGTGACAATCAATACTCTCCTGAAGGGCAAAATGCCCAGGTTAGGAAACACTGAGCTACCGAAATTATAAAAATCCCTGTTCTTCCTAGTTAAAACTATTATACCCAGTTTTGTTTTGCCATGAATTCACTCCCACACTGTGACATTTAATAAATGAGATTCAGAATTATTACTAACTGCTCACTCTCCTATAGAATCCAAAGCAGTGTCTTATATATGTTTTATTCATTCATTTCAGCAAACACTTATTAAATATTTGTGTTGTGTGGACCTTATGCTGATGGCTAGAGCCACAAAATCAAATGTACATCTTACAAGAGCCTAAACTATAGGACAAGGCAAAATCTAAGTGCTTGATAGAAATGTGACAGAAATGTACTGAGATAAGAAAACAAGAATGGTTAGAAACCCAGGCGAGGGATGGAGCTACCAGAAAATGATTAGAAGTAGATGTGAAACTCTGTTCTGAAACCTGAAATACGGCAGTTTTCAGGCTGATCGATTTGGGGAGTAGTTGGCAAACTGAAAGACTTACAACAATATTCTAGGGCATGCATTATGGTCATCTCTGTTTTAAGGATGATAAAATCAAAAGGTTAAACATTTACTTTGGGACCACTTAGCTAGATAGCAACAAAATTAACCTGTCAATTTGTTTCCTGGATTTACATTGTTTGACTCTTCCAGCTGAATACAATGGAACAAGAGAGACTTGGGACTATTCTTGACAAATACTCCTCTAACCCTACAGTGGAAAATAATACTCTCTTAAATTAGTATATTTCACACGGCACATTTGCAAATAGTATCTCTTATGACCCTTCCAAACACCCTGTCAGTTAGACAATAGGCGTGCATTATCATCTCTGTGTTATAAAGAGAAAGGAGACATGCAGGGAGTATGCTTAGGCAGAATGTTCACAAAACATGTGACTCTTCTCAGCATGGATATATATCTAGTTCCCAAAGGGCAATGTAATGGTTCATTGTATTTTAGCTTGTCATTGTATTTTAGCACCAGGATACCGCCATCATTTTCTACCCTTGAAAGCAGTTCAATTTCTGCACTTAGAATTGAAATTATAGTGTCTCAAAGCTAAATTTAAAAGAGCAATTTACTGCTGTCCCCAAGAGAAAAACGGAACCAATCAATGTAATAAAAAACACTTAGGATCATTCTGTACTTTGTACTGTTGCTACTGCAGTTGTGTGATTCATAGGGAGCAGCAAACTGCCTATCATTATGGAATATTTAGAAAGCAGAACAGTGCTTGACCAGAGGGAGGCACTCAAGAAATGTGATAGGTGGATGAAAAAGTGAATGGATAAATGAGAAGGTAGATGGAAGTAGAGCTGTTTCCAGGAATGAGAGATGTTTCTCAACATTTGGCCTTTATCGTCAACCTCCATTTTCTGTTAGGACAAAAACAGGCAAATTTCAAAACCATTCCTTAATTTCCTTTTCTATTCTTGTCACTTTAGCTGGGGCCCCTGTCACCCCTCATGTGTGGGCTGTTAACCTAATCTATCAATGAGTCTATCTTCTTCATGTTTTTCCATTCTATCTTCAGCACAATATTCAAACTAATACTTAAATACTTCTGTTGTTGTTGTTTTTACAAACTTTTCAATGTTTGGACAATAAAATAAAATTTCTTATTCCAGCATTCTAGGCCTCCCACAGCAAGGAAGCCGTTCTATTTTACTTCTGCATAAACCTACTAAAACCTGAATGGTGTCTCTTCGCCGCCCCCAGAATGTGTTTTACATATTACCTCCTGCCCTTAACTGTTTTGTCCAATATTTACCCAGAAACTTCTATGTAAGCTGTGTGTTAGATAATGAGCATTCAGAAAAAGACAGAATTGGAAAAAATAAACTGCCCTCACGGAGCTCAGTTTGCCGTGGTATGCAGATGAGCTATTTTAGCAGAGAGTCAGTGTGTGGCAATAGGACAAGAACAAGATCCTGGACGAGGTCAGGGAAGAGCGTCCCCTGGACTAAATCTAGTGCTTCCTTCTCTGGGTCACTTCCATGTCTGTAGCTCCACACTTCCTAGGTTCTAACTTCACCTCTACTGTATTTTGTAATTATTCATTACCCTTGAAGTCAGGGATGAGGTCTTACTCACCTCTGGCTCCTAAAAAAAACAGTTCGGTGCCAGAGCATCATACCTCAGCACAACTGTGAGCAATCACTCGTTACTTATTCCAGGCGAGGCGCCATGCTGAAATTTTTAATACTCATTTTTCCAATTGATTTTGACAATGCAGCGGGCATGATTAAAGAATTAGTAATATTTCTATTTTATATAGTGATATCACATAACTTGTCCAACAACTGTTAAGTCCAGAAGCCAGGATTAGAACACCATCCGTGTACTGCCAAAGCCCACTCTCTTAATCATTTCCAAATAGTAACAAATAAATGATTTCCTGATGAATGAATGAATGTTCCTTTTTCTCTGTGAGTGGTTTCTCTTCCCCTGGGACTTCCAAATCCTTGGAAGAGGTCAGACACATTAAAAAAATTATTTTATTTTTCTTTAAAATAAGTGTTGTTGAGTTGTTAAGATAAAATAAGTCATTCCAGAGAAGCCACAAGCTCCATGGTGTTTGAACAGATAAGTGTGGTGAGCACTGAATGTCGATTCCGAAAGGGCTAAGAGTGGAGCCCATGCAGTTATCTGGAGGGAAATTGAGGGAAATCACATTGTGTGTTCTGCTTCATGAGACCAATAAAATACTGAGACTGGGGGGTGGCAATTCCAGGGGAGTGAAATGGTTGCTTTCTGGAGGGCTCCACCAAGTTCCCTTCCTCCCCTGGCCAATCTAGCTGCCTTACTTTGTCCTCTCTGCTGAGATGACTCCTCATTCCTCTCCAGCTGCAAGGCATTAAAGGGACTGAAATGCAGGAGAGGAAGTTTGCCTGTGTAGGGGAAATAATGTAGCTTGTGTAGATGTACTGGGTTTGGCAGGATTGGCAGCTGTTTCACATCAGCCACTGTAATAAGATAAAGAATGGGGATTGTAATAAACAATACTGGTCATTTGGCTTATTCTTTTCTCCTTATCTGAACATGTCCTTGGGCTCTAGAGAGATTTTTTTCATTTTAGAGCTTTTAGAATCCTCTGATGGTGCTGGCTTAGCTGAAGCAAAGCTTGAGGATACATTCTAAGTCAGAGCTCTTCAGAGGAAGGAGCTACGATAAAGAAGAAAGAACATGGAAACTGGCTTCAGGAAATGCAGGTTCTGGCTGTGGCTTGGCCTCTTACCAGCTATCTAAACCTTTCTGAGCTTCAGCTTCTTGCCTATAAATGGACATAAAATACCTGCATAAGGGTCCTTTTGATGATTACATACGATTTTACTTGTGAAACATTCTAAAATATAAGAGACTCCATGTTTATTCTTGTCTTTAAATGCTCAGTTGAATACTCTTCCTGCCTTTACCCCTATCCCAGTGGCTTTTAATGGGGACTGGTCTTTGCTGGCAGATGAAAACAAGTGATTATGGTAAAGACCCCAAAGCAAACAATTGTGTAATAGGACCCTAAACTATACATTTGTAAATATCTCCATCCTCCTGCTTGGCTATTAAGGAAAATTCTGAGATTTTCTGCTCTTCTGGGATATGGTTGGTCAACTCCTCTTTTTAAGTCTGAAGACCTCCTGGAATTGACCAAATAATTAACAATTTTCTTCTTTCTCTTTTAGCTCTATAACTGTAATCTATTATACTTACGTAAGTTATACTAAGAACTGAAATCTCATCTCAATTAATGATAAAGAATTCAGTAAGAGTTGAGGATATGTGATGATTTTAAATACTGTGAGAATTGTTTCTGTCCAAAAATTCTATTTGCTTCCTGTTTCAAAAATAAGAAAGGACTTGCTCGTAGGATCTGCTTCAAAGCAGCAAGAGATTTGTAATTTTACCTTATCACAGCCTACCATCCTGCTCTACCTGATATAATAAAAGATAGGACTGAGCTAGCCCACAGGAGGCCTTGGTACAAGGTATTCACCTTGAGTGGAAGCAGCCTGACAACTTGATAAGCAGAATGCAGGTTCCATTCCAGCCCTTCCCAGGTCAATGCTCTTGCACAAAACTGGGACCACTGTTCCTGGAGGACCTGGCTGATGGGATTGCAGCACTCCTTCCTCCTTTAAAGCCTTTGTCTGCTGGTGTCAATAGAGAGTGATTGTGTGTTGCATGTAAACCGCTACATGACTTACTCTAATATCAAGTATGAGTCAAGGATTGCTCAGGGTTATTAAAAATATACTGATTAAAGTATTAATAAAATTAGGTATCTACAGTGTGCTAGCTGTTGAAATAGGTGTTTTTAAAAATATTATCAACCTGGAGGAAGTTTTCACTGTCTGTGTAAAATCACTGTCTGTATTTTACAGCCGAAGTAATTGTGATTCTGAGATGAGATAAGATCACACAGGAAACAAATACCAGAGCCAAAATTTGACTTGAAGGCTTCCTTTTATAGCATTTTACTGCCTTAAAACTTCCTCTCTGTGATGCTGTCAGATAAATTCCCTTCATCCCAAAGCTTCTCCCACATTGCAGTATGGGTTGATATATAGATTATCCCTCTAGGGCAAAAGCGTGGGGAATAGGCTGATACTAAATACAACTTGGCTTTAATTTGATTAACTGCTTTTTTCTTTTCTTGATTTATTAGATCTTCATTTGTCATTGAGGTGAGCTAGTCAGAGAAAATAAACAATGATCCTTTTGACGTACTAGCTTCCAACAGGCAATGTGCCTAATAAGAAATCTATTTATTCATTATGTTCACCATTCATTCAATTCATTAACATATGTTGATATCTTATTTTGTTTTAGACTTAGCTGGGCATCATTCAGGTTTATGAAGATAAGAGGTGGGACTAAAATCAAGGATTTTACTCAAGTAGGAAATATAATCATTAGACAAATAATTATGATACTCATCCTTCAAAACTCTCCCATGGTGTTTTATCTCTAGAAGCCCTTCTGACTTAAGTACTTAATCTTTTGTGTTATCATGACTTACCGTACATAATGATTTGTTAGTATTTAGCCATATAATATTGAAATGTTGTGGTTACATTTTTTTCTTTTCCAAATGGAAGTTATGCTACTCACTAGTAGGGACTGTCGCATGTCTCTCTCTCTATATTTTCCATACTTTATCCCATGCCTGCCATGCATTTGTGACTATGAATATTTGGGTAATTAAGTCACATAGTACTGAAACAGAATAATGTACAAGCTTCAGTGGAAGTAAAATGGATTAAGATGTGTTTAAGGAGTTGGGAAAAATTCTCAGAGGGTGTTACCCTTGAGAAGGAAGAAAGGAGAGTTAACAAGTGACATAAGAGAAAGCAGAAAGAAACTATAAAGTGGAAGAAAAGGTTCAAAGATAGATAGCATAAACATAGAGTGCCATGATGGTGTCAGGCACTAGTGTACTAAGGGAGCAGTAGATGATCTCAGAGGCAGGAGTGAGGGGTCATTAAACACAGATAGTTTCAATGGGTAGGTACATTGAGGACAGGTTTTTGAAAGAAGTTGCATAGAAGGATTAGAATTTGAACCATGTTGTGTGGGCAATAAAGGGCCATAAAAGATTTTCTAGATGGGTCTGACACACAAAATAAAAATTTTTCAAAGATCTTTCTGGTTTCAGTTCATCATTTTTACATGCATTTTTCTGTTCTTTGGATTCTCTTGGGAAAAAGAGATGATGATATGGAAGTTAAATTGCATGGAGGACCTCATGGTAAGGATATCCAAAGGATTATAATCCAAATTTATCCTTTACAAAGAATTGTAAAAGAAATTGGCCCTGGCTGATGTGGCTCAGTTGGGCCTGGTCCTCAGTAAGCGGCATGCAAAAAGCAGCTGATTGATGTTTCTCTTGCACATCGATGTTTCTCTCTTTTTCACTTCCTTCCCCTCTCTCTCTAAAAAAGGATAAACAATAATAATATAAATAAATAAGAATTATAAAAGAAGTTGGGTATGGGAATCTGTGTTGAGATTAGAATTTGGAGCTCTAATCATCTTAATAATGTCTGCCAGATAAACATTTTATAGGTCTTTATTAAATCCCTAGAGTATTAGTTGATTGTCTTCTTTAACACTTGAAAGTGTTGCAGACTCTTGAGTTTTTAAAACGTTGACCTGTTCCTGACTACTTAAATAATTTTTGGAAAAATAATAACGAAACATAAATATATTCATTGTAAGTTTGGTATAGGCAATATTCCTCTCTCCTCCTCCCCCTCCTCCTCCTCTTCCTCCTCCTCCTCCTCCTCCTCCTCCTCCTCCTCCTCCTCCTATTTTTGGGCCTGGCTGTAATTTTGCAGTTATCAGGTTCATTTTCATATGGGTTTGTTTGCTTGTGTCTCATGTTGTCAAACCATTGTATAATTCTTGCATCATAGCAACTTCTTGACAGCATTACATGATGAAAACAGCATAGGACTGGCTCAGCTGCACTATGTGTAGTTTTATGAAATTGTGTGTATTTAACTGGAGTTGGTGATCACTTATTATGAGGTATAGCAGGGTAATGTAGTGCAACAAGTCTTAACTAAAGTCAGAAAACCCATGTTTGAATCCCAGCTCTTTCATTCATCCATAAAGTGGAAATTACACTAAAATGGAAGGTTTTTTTCTTCGTTTATCTCCAACTATTTGTGTGAAACACATGAACCAATAAACCCTTTTAATGTCCAAAGCAGTATAACACATGGGGTATATCTTAATAATAAAGGAAAATAAATAGATATAATAATGGGTGGTAGCTCTAAACATGTCTGCAAATTCTTTAACATACTCTTCATTGAGATATGAGGTCTTTGTCCCTGATCTTAAATCTGTGTGGGCTTATGACCAACAGTGGAAGTGAGCTATGACCTAACTTCCAAAGTTAGGTCATAAAAGGCCTTGTAGATTCTTTGTTCCTGGAACACTGAGCTATTATGTAAGAATACTAAGGCTGCATACCAAGACTTTGAAAGACAGAGAGAAGGCAGAGAGGCTAGGGTTTGGCAAATCCAAGGAACAGCATTGTGGTGCATTGCTTGGGTTTTCTTTTTGCCTGATGTATCCCAAACTGAGTGCTAGAGAAATCAACAACTCAGAAATACCAATAGGTGCGGAATAAAAATTCCCCAAGAAAAACCTACTCATTTTCGCCATAGACTAGGAAAGGAGCAGCCTAGCAAGACAGAAAATTTTAGACAATAACCATGTTTCTGTGGCCAAACACCATAGAGAAAACTGAGGTCCCACCTCCAACCTCAGCAAGCAAAAACCAAATGCAAAGGTTAAACTGTCACTAGTGACAGACTGTAATGTTGTACCCTGGCTCCACTGGCAAGGTGGTGCTAGCAAAGGCTTACTGGGAAGCTGGTACTTTTGTCCCTCCTTGGTGATAATGAGGCTCCCTGCTTCATGGTCAGTGGAGACCATGTAGAGCGCTGGACTTCTACACCCACCTGACAGTAATGAGGGACTCTTTCCACTCTCCACCGAGGTGATATCAGAGGAGGCCTAGTGACAAGTCAAATCTGTACCATAGCAGTTATGAGGCCATGTGAAGAGCAATAACAAGGTGCCACTACTCCTCCCAGACATAATAGCATCATCAGAGTTGTGGTGGAGAGAATGAACTCCCATCCAGGCCCACCGGTACTGAAGTGCCTCTTCCTCCTGGGCTTATCAACAGAAACCAGGTGGGGAACCTGAACTTCCCCCTCAGTCTGGTAGTAATGAGGCAGAGGATCCTACCCTGCTGGTGCAGTGTCAAAGAAAATCTACTGAAACAAGATTTAAATATAATCTACAGTCTCATAACACAGTACCTAAGATGTTTAGGTTTCAATAAAAAAAATCACTTACCATACAGAGAGCCAGAAAAATATCAAGAAAAGACATTAATAGACACTAAGGCTGAGGTAACATAGATATTAGAATTATCTGACAATATGCCCCTGGCCAGTGTGGCTCAATTGGAGTGTCATCCCATACAACATAAGGTCACCCATTTGATTCCCTGTCAGAGCACATCCATAAGTTGTGGGTTCAATCCCCAGTCGAAGTACGTAAGGGAGGCAACCATCAATGTTTCTCTCTTACATTGGTGTCTTTCTCTCTAAAAGCAATTAAAAAAATGTCCTCAAATGAGGATTTAAAAAAAAAGAGAATTATCTGACCAGAATTTTAAAGCAGTCATTATAAAAATTCTTCAGGGAACAATTATGTATATGTTTAAAACAAATGCACAGAACAGAAATTTTCAGAAAAATAATGGAAGAGATAAAGAATATAACCAAATCGAAATTTGAGAACTGAAAAACATAATTAACTAAAATAGAAAACAGTAGATACACTCAACAGCAGAAGGGAGAGGGCAGAGGAAAGTAACAGTGACATGGCACATTTTTTCCAGCTGAAAGTAAATAAATATACAGCAAAAACATAAGCCAGTCAGAGGAAGACAAATACCATATGATTTCACTCACATGTGGAATCTAATGAACAAACTGAAACTAACATGCAAAATAGAGACAGACTCATAGATAGCAGGCTGACAGCTCCTGGGTGGGGATGTGTGAGGAGAGAACAAGCAAAAAGAAAAAGGACTCATGGACATGAACAACAGTGTGGTGATTGCAGGTGGGTGATTGCAGAAGAGAGTATAAGGGGGATAAATGCTAATGGAAAAAATACAATAAAAATTTAAAAATAACAGTGTTCCAAATATATATATATATAGTTGGCCAAAAAGTTTGTTTGGTTTTTTTATTTCCCCCACTAAGATGGCCCTAGTAGCACTTAGTTGTCTTTACCTTCATTTGAAACAATTTTGTTAAATTGTATTGTGACAGCTGTCATATCAGCATGCATTTAAAAAAGAACATCAAAATTGGTGAATTTTTGTTTAGCCACTTTAATATTGAAGATGGAAGAAAATAAGCAACATTTTTGGCATATCATGCTTTATTTCAAAAAAGGGAAAACACAGCTGAAATGAAAATAAAAGATTTGTGCAGTGTATGGAGAAGGTGCTGTGACTGATCAAACATGTCAAAAGTGGTTTGTAAAGTTTCGTGCTGGAGATTTCTTGCTGGACGATGCTCTATGGTGGGGTGGACCAGTTGAAGTTGATAGCAATCAAATTGAGACATTAATTGAGAACAATAAACATTATACCATGTGGGCGATAGCCAACCTACTCAAAATATCCAAATCAATGAAGTTATTGGTGAAAATGAAAAATCTGTTTTTTATTTTAAGTTTATAAACAAACTTTTGGTCAACTATCCTTCAGAAATGAAGAAAAATTCAAGACAGTTTTAGATGAAGGAAAACTGAAAATATGTGACCAGTGTTCTATCATAAAAGACTGGCTAAAGGAAACTCTCTATACTGAAAATAAATGATTTAAAGAAAAAAAAGGAATCTTAAAACATCAAGAAGGAAAAAAAACTGTAAAGAATAAAAATTTATGAGTAAGTACAATAAATTTTTTTTCTCTTGAGTTTTCTAATTTGTGTTTGACAGTTGTGTAATAATATAATACTGGTTGATGTAGTTACTGATGTTTGTGCAGGAATTATTTAAGACAATTTATAAATGGGGGAGCATAAAGAGGCATAAACGGGGGTAATGTTTTTATGCTTCACTAAACTGATAATATGTCTACAACAGCAGACTGGAGTAAGTTATTTATATGTAATACCCAGGACAACCACTAAAAGAGCTATGTGAAAAGATATACTCCAAAATACTGTATGTAGATAAATCAAAATAGAACTCTAGAAGATGTTCAAATAACCCATGGGAAGGCAAAATACAGAAAACAAATGAACGAAGAGAACACAAAACAAAAATAAAATAGATTCCATTTAAATAATATTTTTAAAAGTATTAAAATTTTAACATTTTGTTTAAAATTATTAAAATTGTAAACAACATTTTAGAACTGGAGAACAAATTAGTGGTTGCCAGGGCTTAGGGATGCTGAGAGTGATGACAAAGGAACAGCGTGAGGGAAGTCTTAGTGACTGAAATAGTTTTGTGTGTCTTTTTCATTCATTCATTCATTTCTTCAATTGCAGTTGACATTCAACATTATATTAGTTTCATGTATAATTCATAGTGGTATAACTTATGAAGTGATTCCCCCGATAACTCTAGTACCCACCTGGTACCATACATAGTTAATACAGTATTATTGACTATATTCCCTGTGCTGTACTTTATATCCCCATGAATATTTCATAGCTGCCAATTTGTACTCCTTAATCCCTTTACCTTTTTTACCCAGCTCCCCAGCCCCCTCCCATTTGGCAGCCATCATTTTTTACAAGAATCATTTTCTCTGTATCTATGAGTTTGTTTTTATTGTTTATTTTGTGTCAGATTCAACATATGAGGGACATTTATATGGTATTTATCTTTTTCTGTCTGACTTATTTCACTTAGCATGATACCCTCTAGGTCCATCCAAGTTGTTTCAAATGGTAAGATTTTATTCTTTTTTTTTTTAATAGTTGAGTGATACTCCATTTTATATATGTACCACATCTTTATGCAATTGTCTATTGATGGTTGCTTTCATATCATGGTTATTATATATGTAATATCTTTTGTCTCTTGTTATAGCTTTTGTTTTAAGGTAGTGACAATGAACTAATTCTGTATCTTGATTGAAATAATAGTTATGCAAATCTACGTGTGATAAAATCTTTCAGAACTATACTTAGGGGAAGATTGGGTGAAGGGTACATAGAACCTCTAGGAGCAATCTTGCATTTTACTGTAAATCTATATGTATTTCAAAACTCAAAGTTTTTTTAATGTAGCAAATATTGGAACTGTAGCAAAACATTGTGTCTCTTGAGTCCTAGCCCGAATGTCCTTCCGTGGTATCACATGACTAACAAAACAGCCAATACTAAAACATTAAGGATATATGCCAAGTCCTATATATCTTAAATGCTAGTTCTCTTTTTGAAATTTCCCTGATATTTCTGTCTACATTTTTTTCCTTATTACATTTGCAGTTGCAATATCAGAGGTCATTTGGCCTCAACTATTCCATCAAGACATTCCTAACACCACCAGCCCCACATCAGCACTCAGAATTTCTGTAAACTCTCAAATTTCCCCCACACCATTTAATCATAATAAACACCATTTAATGATCATAAACAGACTAATGCTTTTTACTGTATCATATTTGCTGGCCCTGTTTACTTAACCAGTTTACAAACTCCTAAGATCAGTCTGAAGTGTTATATATTTTTCTGTCTATGTACTGGCTCCGACATATTTGCTAAATCCTTTATAGGCTAATGGAATGATGGTCAGATGTATTCATTAGAAACTTGTTTGTAAAACTTTCAAAAGTGAACCCTTCTCAAAATTGACTTAAATAGCATTCTAGAGACAAACATCCTGAGGAATTCAAATGTTTACTCCAGAGAGTATCTACTTTTTTACTGCCAAAATTTTAGCCACAGCATTTAGCACACCTCTTCATGTTGCAAGACAACATCCAATTCAAATTGGCTTGAACAAAAAAGGGAGTTTGTTGACAAATATGATTGAAAGTTGAGGGGTAATTTAGTCAAAGCCTGATCTAGGGGCCAGTGTTGCCAACATGGATCTGATTTCCTGATCTCTGCAATTCCGGTTCTGCCACAGGTTTCATAGTGCCCTGTTCACACCAGAGTCTCCCAATTCTTGCTAAATGACTACTTCAGTTCCTGATACTGGCACCGCACACTCCACAGGGAAAGTTTTCGCAGAAGACAGAGGAATCTGTTATTTCTCAGGCTACCCATAAAAGGTCACTTTGCATTTTTTCAGCCCAGACTGAGTACTGTGCCTATTCGCGAAATCTATCATTATAGGTAGGGGGATAAAATACGCAAGTTAGATTTACCCAATCATGAACCACTCCGGGATCTGATGGTGGGAGCCAATACTACTCAATTAAGATGCTGAGAAAGTGTGGGTAATGATTCCTCCAATGCAAACGTTGGGTACTGTTGGCAGATGGAAGGAGAAGTGGATGCTAAGGACCTAACGAACACATCCACCGCGTAAATACTAGGAAAGCAGAGACTGACTGGGAAGCCTCCAGAACCCCTTTCCTTTAGAGCTGAGCCAAGATTCAGTTTCAGGTCTGACTTGCATTTTGTTGCACTGGTTAAATCAGTTCATTTCTGTGAATTTCAGTTTTAAAACTGTTTTTAGGTAGAGCTATTGATGCTTGACTCAATACTTGTGAGAATTAAATGAAATAATGATTTTATAAGTGCTTTAAACCAGTTTTTAGTGTCAGCTAAAGGTAAGGTGACTATCTTCCACATGTACTCCTGCATGTTGGTATATTTATATATGTATTTATCCCTTTTGTTGTTTTCTGTTTCTTAGAGTCCTCTTTATTAAAATTTATACCTAGAAACCCCAGAAATAATGTTTATGAAAAAACATGTACCATTTTCTCTTCAGCAATAAATGCAGAACATTATTGTTTGTCAGTACAGGGTTTGTAGGAAGTAGGTATCTGTGGAATATTTTATATGTGCTATTTCATTAAATTCTCCTTCGAATTTCATGTGACAAGTACTAGTAACTCAGCATTTGCAGATATGGAAGCTGAGCTGAAGTGTCTTGTCACCCATTGGTAAACCACAAGTATAGATTCAAACCTAGGTCAGATTAATACCAAGTCTCTGCTCTTTTGACAAGGAAAATCTAACTTCCCCCAGAGCAAAAGAATATTTGAGTCTTAAACAAATATCTCTTTAAAATTCAGGCTGTCTAAAGAAGTATTTTCAGTGTCTTTAGCTCTTGTATAGCTGTTCATGTCTCATATTTAAGATTTTAGAGTTTAGCCTAATCATCTTGCCATCTGCTCTAAAATGATGAACCCATCTGTCAAGATATTCATGGCGGTATCTGATTCCATTTATTCTATAAGAAGACAATGACTTTTGAAATACCAAATTTGAATACTTCTGATTACAACATTGTGTTATGCTTAAGACATTGCAAAGCTATTTCCATATTGTTGAATGATAGCTGAAGTTACAGCATTGATAAGGTGATGATGAGGCAACCAAATTGGAAAAACCCAGACAATCAAAAAGCTGATTTGGGGATATTTCAGATCTGGTATGATAGCAGTGTCTTAATTATTCTTTTATGTTTAATAATAATCAATCTTTAGCAGTTTTGGAAGTAGTATTCTTATATAGCATTTTACAAAGTGCTTTCAATTTCATTACTCATAGGATTTTTATTTAATATAAATATACATTATTATTTTTACCTTTATTCTGTTCTATTTCTATTTTTCTGTTTAATTTAGTATTTGTCTTACTTATTTATTTTATTTCTTTCCATTATCATTTATCTCCACCTATACCCACCCTCTCCTACTTCCACCCACCTCCTCACTATCACCTTAACCAAACCATTTTCTAAGTGGAAGAGAAACTTTCAGAGAAATACATGAACCATGGAAATGTCCTGCCTGGGGACCAAACATGAGATACTACAAAAAAATGACAAGTGATGTCACTGCACATTCCTTTATTATTATTATTATTATTGTTATTATTAGTCAATTGTGTTTAAATGAACAGGCCCTGGATTTTAACATGAGTTCATTCATGAATGATGCTTTTTATCCATTAGATCTCAGCATAAACATCTTCTCAGAGAGGCCTTCTGTGGCCACTCTGTTTAATGTAATAATCATTTATAAAGGAACCAAATTATATTAGCTCATTAGAGCATAACAGTGTCAAATATTTGTTGTATCAAGTAAAATCTTGTCCTAAGATTCTTCTAACTCCTCTCTAAAGATTTTGCTAACCACTAGATGAAATCCATTTTTCTATTGCATCCTGATGGCATATAGTATGTTTGCAAGTATATTATATTTAATTATTTATATGACTGTACATCCACCAGTCTTTGAGATTCCTGAAGGTTGTATCTCACGTGTATTTGTATGCCTGGGACTTGAAAAATACTAAGTTCTCAATACGTGCTGGCTGAATAGAGTGAACAAATAAATCCCACAAAGTCTGATTTTATGTCTGAGTAACTTATAGAATCTCAGGGTATCAAATATGTGTTAAGGGTACAGACTCATGGCCAAAGTATAGGACCATGTTACAGGATACAATTTAGCAGATAAATCTAACTGTTGTATGTTTACCTTTTTTGTTTTCCTACCCAACTCCTGCAGAGACATCTCAGGCCAGAAAACACTTTTCTAGCCCCTGGGTACTAAGGGAAAATGCCTCTTCTGAGCGATACCAAGCAGATTCACTGTGCCTTGCATACCTAAACAAACCCTGCTATCCTGTCTTAGAAAATTATCACCACTCCTTACCAGTATTTCAATTACCAACATCTCAGTTACCTCAGCCCTTGCCTCCCTCTCTAGTATTGTGTGCCAGTTCTTGCGGAAGGAATCAATCTAAACAGATGTATATGTGTCAGCTGACCTCTGCCTCTGTCTAAAAATATGGACTAGTGTGCTGGCTGGTGTGGCTCAGTGGATTGAGTGCCGGCCTGCAAATTAAAGGGTCATCAGATTGATTCCCAGTCCGGGGACATGCCTGGGTTGCAGGCCAGGTCCCCAGTTGGGGGTGCACGAAAGGCAACCACACATTGATGTTTCTCTCCCTCTCCTTCTCCCTCCCTTCCCCTCTGTCTAAAAATAAATTTAAAAAAATAAAAATATGGACGAGTGTAGAGTCTGACCCAAGCTCAACCAAAAAGGTTCATTTATCCAAAGGCAAAAGGTAGTAATCTGGACACAAGCTTTACCATATTTCAAATAGGCTTTATATTCCTGTTTCCTTTTCCCCTCCTTCTTTTATTTCATTCATAAGAGAAACTGAGATTTGCTTGTTTAGGATAGAATACAAATTATAATCAGAAAAACTGGTGCCTTGACTGACGTGGCTCAGTGGGTTGGGCAGTGTCCTGCAAAGTGAAGTGTTGTTAGTTCGATTCCCGATTAGGGTGCATGCCTGGGTTTTGAGTTCAGTCCCCAGCTGGGGCACATAGGAGAGGCAACTGATTGATATTTCTCTTTCACATTGGTGTTTCTCTCCCTCTCTTTCTCCATCCATTCCCCTCTCTCTAAAAATAAATAAATAAAGTCTTTAAAAAATAAGAAAAGAAAAGCTTGTAGTGATGGTTGTATTTGGAAAGAGGGTAGAAGGTGGTCTTGAATCCTTCCAGAAGAAAACTTACTTCATTCCAGATGGTACCTTATAGCTGAGCAGAAAAGCACTAGAAGCAAGACAGGCTGCTATTGCATCAATGAAACAGCACTAAACACTTGATAAGGGGGACCTAGAGTTCAAAGAGCCAATCATGGATTGATGGCCCTGCCCATCCCCAATCAGCACTTGCTAGTAGCACAACTGACCAAGTCCAGGGCTTGGAGGTCCTACTTTGAGTCCTTGTATTATGTAATTTTAGACAAAGTCATTTGAATTCTTGAATTGTCAGCTTCATTTCCTTTTACGTACATGGCATAATATCGGTCTCTCTTTCCTGATGAAGTTTTCTGTGAACATCAACAGAAATAACGCAAAGTAAGTAAAACCTAATTGATAGAATAATAGAAACATCAAGGTTATTATTTATAAGAAACAAAACAACCAAGAAGAGAGCAAGGGGTTAATATGTGAGACTGAGTTCTGTGCCTCAGAACACATTGATAAAATAGACAGGAAGACAAAAAGATTTTTCTTTAAATTTTATATCTGTTTCAGGTATACAGCATAGTGGTTAGACAAGTAAATATTTTATGAAGTTATCAGCCTGATAATTCTAGCACTCACCTGGTACCATGCATAGTTATTACAATATTATTGCCTATATACTCTATGCTATACTCTACATCTCATGACTATTTTGTAACTTCTTACTCCCTTTACCTTTCTCCCCCGCTCCCCAGCCCCTCCCATCTGGCAACCCACAGTTTGTCACTCTAAAAGTCTGTTTCTGTTTTGTTTGTTGACTTATTTTATTCTTTAGATTCCACATAAGTAAAATCACAGAGTATTTGTCTTTCTCACTTAGCATAATACACTCCCTCTTGGTCCATTTGTGTTGTCATAAATGGTTAAGATTTCATTCATTTTTATAGCCAAGTGATTTTGCATTGTGTCTGTATACTACGTCTTCTTTATCCACTCATCTGTTAATGGGCACTTGGGTTGCTCTCATTTCTTGGCTATTGTAAATAACACTGCAATGAATATAATGATAGAGGTACATATATCTTTTTGAAATAGGGTTTTGGATTTCTTTGGATATATTCCCAGAAGTGGAATCGCTGGGTCATAAGGTAAGTTTTATTTTTAATTTTTTGAGGAACCTCCACACTGCTCCAGTGGCTGCACAAATTTGAAATCTCACCAGCAGTGCACAGGAGTTCCCTTTTCTCCATATCCTTACCAACACTTGTTTGTTGATTTATTGATAATAGCAATTCTGACACCTGATTTTATTTCATTGTAGTTTTAATTTGCATCTCTCTGATAAGTGATCTTGAGCATCTTTTCATGTTTGTTAGCCACCTTTATTTCTTCTATGAAGAAATGTCTATTCAGGTCCTCTGCCTATTTTTTTTTTTTTTGAGTGTTAGTTTTCTTGCTGCAGAGTTGGATATTAACCCCTTATTAGATGTCGTATTAGCAAATATGTTCTTCCATTCAGTAGATTGCCATTTTGTTTTGTTGGTTTCCTTTGCTGGGTAAAAACTTTTTAGTTTGATATAGTCCCATTTGTTTACTTTTTCTTTTGTTTTCCTTTCCCAAAGAGATATAGTAAAAAACATATTACTAAGAGCAATGTCAGAGAGTTTACTGACTATGTTTTCTTCTAGAAGTTTTATGGTTTGGGGTCTTACATTTAAGTCTTTAATCCATTTTAGTTTATTCTTGTATATGCTATAAAAAGGTGGTCTAGTTTTCCTTTTTGTGCATCTATCTGTTCAATTTTTCCAACACCATTTATTGAATACACTGTCTTTACCTATAATGTATTCTTGTGCCCTTTGTCAAATATTAATTGACTATATAGGCCTGGGTTTATTTCTGGACTCTCTATTCTGTTCCATTGATCTATGTATCAGTTTTTATGCTAGTAACATGCTGTTTTGGTTACTATAGACTTCCAGTATAATATGATATCATGTAGCAGGATACCTCCGACTTTGTTCTTCTCTCTCAAGGTTGCTGTAGTTATTCAGGGTCTTTTGTGGTTCCATAAAAATTTTAGAAATTTGTTCTAGTTCTGGGGAAAATGCCATTTGTATTTTGCTAGAGATTGCACTGACTCTAGATGGCTTTGAGTAGTATGAACATTTTAATGATCTTATTTTTTTCCTATCTACGAGCATGGTATATGCTTTCATTTATTTATGTTATTCAATTTCTTTCTTTAATGTCTTATAATATTTTAAGTACAGTTCTTTTACTTCTTTGATTAAATTTATTCCTAGGTAATTTTTGATTCAATTGTAAATGATATTGTTTTCTTAATTTCTCTTTCTGATAGCTCATTATTGGTATACAAAGATGCAACCAGTTTTTAAATATTTATTTTGTATCCTGCTACTTTACTTATCAATTTCATTAGTGTTTTGATGAAATCTTTAGAGTTCTCTTTATACAGTACTAGGACATCTACAAATAATAATAGTTTTAATTCTTCTTTTCCAATTCAGATGCCTTTTATTTCTTGTTGGATTGCTGTGGCTAGGACTTTCAATACTATATTGAATAAAAGTTATGAAAGTGAACCTCCTTGTCTTATTAATGATCTTAAGGAAAATGCTTTTTGTTTTCCCCTAATGAGTCCAATGTTAGCTGTGGGTTTGTCCTATATGGCCTTTATTATGTTGAGATATATTCCCTCTATTCCCACTTTGCTGAAAGTTTTATCAATTATAGATGCTGGATATTGTCAAATGCTTTTTCTGAATCTATTGATATATTCATAGGATTTTTATCATTCATTTTCTTTATGTGGTGTATCATATCAATTGATTTGTGGATATTGAACCAGCCTTGATACTCAGAATAAACCCCATTTGATCATGGTGTATGGTCTTTTTAATGTATTGCTGAATTCAGTTTGCTAATATTTTGTTGAGGTTCTTTGTATCTCCATTCACCAAGAATACTGGTCTATAATTTTCTTCTTTTTTCTTTTTTTATAATGTCTTTTTCTGGTTTTGGAATCAGTAATGCTGGTCTTCTCTCCTCTTGAATTTTTTGGAATAGTTTGAGAGGGTAGCTATTAATTCTTTGAATGTTTGGTAAAATTCACCTGTGAAGCTATCCAGTTCAGGACCTTTTTTTGGGGGGGGGGGAGTTTTTTTTATTGCTGATTCAGTTTTGTTGGTAGTAATTGGCCTGTTCAGGTTTTTTGTTTCTTCTTAATTCAATCTTGAAATAATGTATATTTCTAGGAATTTATCCATTTTTTCCAGATTGTTCAATTCATTGGTATATAGTTGTTTTTAGTATTTTTTAAATAATCTTTTGTACTTTCGTGGTGTCAGTTGTCATTTTTACTCTTTCATTTCTGATTTTATTTATTTGGCTCTTTCCTCTTTTTTTCTTAATGTGTCTCGTTAAGGGTCCATTATTTAAAAAAATTTCTTTAAATGCACACCCATGCTTTTGCCACGCAGCACTACAGAGGGCATTTGCATCTCTCACATAATGACTGTTAATAACCATCCTTTCAGGAGCCATTCTTTCTTTTTTGCTTCACTAAGCTAGTTCCTCCTGTTATTCTTCAATCAGAAAGAAAGACATGGGCAACAAAAGAATATTATGACTTAAGTATTTCATACCTAAAATGCTTATTATGTTTGATAATTATTGTTCTTCAAAGATGAAAAAAATGGGAAGAAGAGTGAGAAGTAGGTGGGGAAGGGAGAACAGGGGAAGAGAAGAGAGAAGAGGACAAGTCTTAGCCAAAAACTCAAATCTTCCTATTCCTTCAGCACCAGGTTCAATGTATAATATTTTTCTTTTAAGTTTAATGTCCTAAATTCTTTTCCCTTGAACTCAAGTACTTGTTCACTGAGTCATTTTCTAAAGGAGGTGAACACTATACTTTTGGATTTGATTTTTAAAATCTCTAGATCGCATTTTGAATTTTCTCAAGTTTCACATTAAGGGTAAAAATCTTTGCTAACTGCAACAGCACACAATTACATCCTTTTTTATTTCACAGTGAAAGAGTAATGTAGTTTGAAAAAGTTTGTATGACTCATTTTTTGTGTGTGTGCATAACTCTAAAGTTTGGAAAAAAAACTTTCTCTTCTAATGAATTCTTGGTGTTAATCCAATCCCATCTCCAGCATCTGAAGGATTTTATTTTCATCACTAGATCAGAGTCTTACATAAATGCATCCTACTGTGGGCCAGATACTTAATAAATATGGCCCCATGTAAACATAAGGAAAAGTTATGATATAGATCATTTTTCCTCCTTTTAAAGATGAGGAAGCTTAAGGTCAAAGAAGTTAAGAATTACATCGAAAATCCAAGATAGTATATGGCAGAGTTAGAATTTGAACCTGGGTAGCTCTTCCCATATAGGCACTTTGTATGGCAATATTCTGCCCTCACTTGAGAATATTTTAAAAGGCAGTTATTAAGATTTTAGCTGGAGAGAAAATGCTGGGAGTGCAAATATAAACACCTCACTGTCCCTTCCCTCAAGGCATTCAGAGTCTAGTAGTGCAGATAGATGCAAATGTAAACTAATAATTGCAAGATTCTGTGATAAAACATTATATCACCTAACATTTATTGAGTGTATTCTATTTGCAAAGCACTGTTCTAAGTGATTACCTGTGTTGACTCTGACGTACAATGATAGAGGAATGCATGAGGGACGTGGTAGCCAAAGACAAAAGGTACGAGATTTGTTAAAGGAACACATTCCCTTATCGTAAGAGGAGGATACATTAGAGCAGGCACCACAGGATGGATAAGGACCCCTATAGGTTTGTTAGGTCTGTTTGGGTGGAAATATTGCAGGTAAAGTGGATATATGTGCAAAGGCAAAGAGATGTGGAAAAGCTTGGCCCTTCAGTTTTGTGGAGAGAGTATGTGAGGGAGTCGGATGCGTGAGTTTGAACAGGTAGGTAGGGCTCAGATCTGGAAAGGCCATGCATGTCATATTACAAAGTTTGGGATTTTATCTCATTGTCAGTGGAAGGTCATTAAAGGGTTTTAAGTTGGTGAATGACGTGGGACCCCAGCCACCTGATCATACCAAATGTGAGTGTCTATCCCAACCGTAAATGCTGCAGTCATGGGACAGGGATAAAAGCCGATGTTCTTTTCACATCATAGTTACCTCAAGGCTTGGATCCCAGCCCTTGAACAGGCCAATGTGAAGCCTGGAGTTTTGTCAGTCATGCAGCCTAAGGGTCCTGAAGCTGAAGAACTACATCGTGCATCTCCTACAGTCCAGTGACAGACCAGCTGGATCCCTGTGTGCTTCCCTCTGATGTGACAGCCAACAGAGAATCCGCATATCTGCTTCTCCTGTCTTCATAATTTGCTGCAATAAATAAAGGAAAAGCTTGGCAAATGGGCTCATTGGAATTCACTATTATTAGCTTGTCAGGTAAATACTCATATAAATCACTTCCTAGAAGGTTTGGTGAAGCTCCTTTGCGGCGGAGCCTCACTTCTCCCCATAATGGATTAGGGGTCATTCCTCCTGAAGTCAGAGGAGTAGGAAAAAAGGCATGTCTTTGAGAGCATGTCTTGACTCCATTTCTACAATAGGCCTCTCACTATTCTGAGGTACACTCGTGACTTAATACACATAAAAAAATATTTATGTGGCTCCAATTTACTCTTACTATTTTTCCAACTTCAATCAGTGGTCTCTTCAGAGCTTGCAGTCTCAGGCAGATGTTGGGATCCTGGTGTCATGCACAGAAGTAGCTTGATTATAATCACGTTCCTTTAATCATCTCATTCTATCTGCAGCTTGATGCCCATTATTGCCTTCACAGATCCGCCTTGGGAGTTCTAACTTTATGCTTAGATATCCCTCCTTCTATTTTTGCTTCCTTGCTTTTTAATAAAGCTATGAATTCCTAGTTATTAGGTACCCACTACTCATGAAGCACCTAAACTTCCAAGTGAAAAGGTAAGTCCTACTTTCCTTCCTTCTAGGGGCAGTTGGTAAGTTATTTTTTTTCTTGCCCCATCCCAATGTCTTACTAAGCTCAGTAAAGCACCTCCTACAAGGATTCTTTCTGCTAGCGACTCCCTTTTCTCCTTATGCCAATGGCACAGAAATTTTCCTCCTCCATTCCTTCCAAAGCCCATCTCATATCATTATTCCTCCAACCTAATTTTCGGAGCCAATTATGATCCCATTATCTCTGCTAACTTGCTACATTATACACACATAAATTATTGAAGGCAAAGAGATTACGATCTTAATATTTAATTTCTTTTCATAATGTGGTATTTATTTCAAAATGAAATTCTGCTGTGATGGCGTTCCTCTATTATATACCATTCAGTGGCAGTCAATTAATTGCAAAAGAAAACAAAAACCAGAATCTTAGTTGTGGTTTTCAGGAAAAAAGGGTATTTCTGTTTAAGCCCAAATTACTGACATTCAGCTGTTTAAAATGAAAGAGGAAGAGGGGAGCTTTAAAGAGAAACATTCCCTTGGAGCTGTAGAGAACACTCCTTCTCTCATGAAAACAGGGTGGATCTTATGGAGGGAGGGAATCTCGTTCCCCATCAACACAGACATTCTAGATGGCAGCTCAGAATCCTATCCAGGCCATTCAACCATGGACATTCAACCCATTCAAAAATAAGTGATTTACTCATACAATCAGTCACTCAAATATTTATTGAGCACCAACTGTCTGTTAGACCCTGGAAGTTCAGGTTCAATAAGATATAACTGACCTCTACCTTCAAGGATTTCATATTGTAGTTCAGGTGGAAGAAAAGTAAAAAGGGGCCACATTAGGAGAAGACTTGCATAAAATGAAGAGACCTGTGATGGGAAGAAGTGATGGTCAAGTTGAATATTGAAGATTTAGTTGGAGTAAGACAAAATCAAAGAGGGGTAGAGACATCGCTGGTATGTGAAACAGCATGTACCAAATCATCATGATGGGTTGCAGTCTGGCCGCTTGCAGTGGAGTCGTGCCTCAGAACGGTTCTGTTTGGCCTCAGCGTAGTGTTTTTAATTTGACTTTCAAAGCTTTTATGCACACGTGCCATAGTATCCACTGCTCCCTATTACCTTACACCGAGGTTGTTCTACTCATTGGCATTGTCGACTTGGTCTCTAAATTTATTTGTGTTTTCAAACCTTGGTGTAGAGACAGCAAATGGAATGAAACATAAAGAAGCTTCAAGTAGCTCAGTATGGACAGTATAATAGGTAAATGCAAGAAAGGGGAAGACAGGAATTTGCAGTACTGCATGGGAATTTGAAAATGAGGAGCCTTGCAGGGCAATGATAAAGAATCCGAATTTTCACCCAGAAAATTAAAGGAAACAATAAAAGTAGCTCAAGCTGGCAATGTCATGGCCAGATCTATCTTGTGGAAAGATCATGAGGCAGCAGGGCACAGGATGGATTGAGGGAGAGAAATGAAGACAAGAATAAAAATTCTAAAGTTATTGATCAAACCAGGCTGGATATCATGAAGGCCTACACAGAAACAATCAGAATAAAGGGCTGGGACATATCTTTTGAGATATTAAAGAGGTTGAAAGGCTAAAACTTGGTAGATTATTGTTATGAAAAATGATTAAAATGGAAATGTCTTTAGATGAAGTCTATTTTTCTGCCTTAGCTGGATTCATGGTGGCACCATTGGCTGAAACAGGGGATGAATATTAAATTGTGGAATTTTTTTTATCTTATCATCCCCTTGTCTAGAGATGAGTCTGCCTATGTTTGATCCTTTACTTCAAACAAGGTGCCAAGGAGAGAGATTATGGTTTATAAAGAGAGTGTTAGACTTGTAATCAGAAGACCCAGTTTTGTACCATCTCTCTCTTTTTTTAAGATTTTATTTATTTGTAGAGAGAGAGGAAGGGAGGGAGAAAGGGACAGAAACACAGATGTGGGAGAGAAATATGAATTGGTTGTCTCTCACAGGCGCCCGAACCGGAGATGGAACCTGGCAACCCAGGCATCTGCTCTGTCCAGAAATTGAACCTGCAACATTTTGCTTTGCAGAACATCCAACCAAATGAGCCACACTGGTCAGGGCTGAACTCTCTCTTTATGTAATCTTGGACATAGTATTTTCACTGTGCCTCAAGTATCTCATCTTTAAAATGGAGGTGCTAAAACTTTCTTTTTAACTTGAGGCTTGTTTGGAGATAAAATGTGCTGGGAAAAAAAAGTGAATTTACTTCAGGAAGTGTGAAGTGTAAGGAAATATCTAAGAGGTTAATTAAGTCTCTTGGGCACATCTGTGTCAGGATACAAGCGCTGACCCAGAGGATATCACATGGGCAGATTAAAAAGCAGTGAGAGATAGAACGAGCCTGCTGTGTCAAAACCAGGAGCATATGAAGCTGCAATAAGCAAACGGTAAACTGGTGAGATGGAATGAAACCTTGAAAGTCAGGTCAGACTGACAAGGGAAATCATCTCTCTGGGGAGTCAGGACAAATAACTGAAAGATGCTGGACTTGTTCCACAGTTCTTCCTCTGGAGAAACACAGGCGGAGAGGTTCACTACATAGGTCCATCTGATGGCTATGTAAATCCTCAGTACTGGGGATGTATGTTTATGAGAAAGCTGTGAGCCACACAGTGTTGCTGGAGATATGATATGGCCTACCCTGTGTTTCTCTCAGAGATGCTGCCTTGTTTGGGGCTGGGAGTTCATTTGCGGGTGCAGAGGATCCCGTGTAAACAACAGGGACTCCCTCAGATCCACACACCCTTCTGCAGTCCTCTTCTCAAACAGATGTTAGTGGATTCCTGAAGCCTGGTCCTCAGGAGGTTGCCTAAATTTAGGATGGTTATGTTAATTAGGATATAGATTAGGAGGCTATAACAAAAAGACTCCCCAGATATAGTAGCATAAGCAAGAGCAGAGCTTATTTCTTTCTCCTTTAGACATCCTGGTAGGTGGTCCAGGGCTGTGTTGGTTGCCCGACAGGGTGAGAACCCAAGCTCCTTTGATATTCAGGCTCCCTCATTGTGTTACCACATGTTTGAAACCAGCTCAACATCACATCTGTTGGGAGGATGTTGTGGTCAGCAGAGAAAGGGGAGGCAAAAGGACAGTTTCTCTTTTAAGGTCATAACCCAGAAAGTTGTACATGTTGCTTATGCTCAGTTCATCATATGTCCATACGCAGCTTCAATAAAGGCTGAGGAATGTAGTCTTCAGCCAGTAATTCATATGCCCAGATAAACTGGGAATTACAGAAGCAGAAGAGGTGATAGGACACTGGGCTGGAAGTAATTACCAGTCTCTGTCATACTAATAAAAGAACTTGGTCTGGAACTCTGTCTTTATGGATATCCTTAAAAATAACCTCAATCTGAAGAGATAAAGTTAAATATTAATCTGGTGAATATCTAATTATGGCTCTGTGTGTTTGTTTTTTTATCAAGGTATAATTTATATAGAGTTTACTGTACGGATCTTAACTGTCACAGTTTGGTGAGTGTTGACGAATTTATATACACATCTAACCTACACTGTTATTAGAATAACGGACATTTTTATCATCCAAGAACATTCCTTCATGCCTCTTCTAAGTCACTCCCCAACACTCAGGTAGTCCCTGTTCTAAATACCATCCTCACAGTTTTGCCTTATTCTAGACAGAGCTTCGTGGGAATGAAAATCCAAGAGCACATACTACTTTACTTCTTTCACTTAGAAAAATGAATTTTAAGATTCATCTGTGTTGTGGTGAATAGTATTCCATTATACAAGTTTACTGCAGCTTGTTTGCCCATTTTTCTATTTGATGAACATTTGGGCTACTTACAAATTTGGACAGCCATGAATAAATTGACTATGAATATTCATGTATAAGTATTTTTCTGGACAGTTGTTTTCATTCTCTTGGATAAACACCTAGGAGTGGAATTACTGGGTCTCAGGGATGATGTATGTTATGTGCATAAAAAATTGCTACTTTTCTAACTAACAATTTGCGTTCCAGTTGCTCTAAATCCTCATCAACATAAGTCATTGGCAGAATTTTTAATAGAAGTTCTTCTAATGGGCCTATTGGGTTTTCAAGGGGAAAAATAAAATTCATCTCCGATTTACATATTTTTGTTTTTTTAACAATTCTTCTCCATCCATAGGGCAGCAAATAAACACTGAGGAAATGTTCATAAAATACTTTGAAATATCAAAAATTCAATATAGTAAAATGACCCTATGATAAATGTTTTTATAAAAATTTCTTTTGAATGAGACTTTACAGTGTAATGGCATTTTTGGAATCAGAAGACCTGGGGCATCTCACTGAGTCTCAATTTTTTAATCTACAAAACAGAAATTGAAATACACTTTTCAGGTTTTTATGATATTTAAATGAAGGAATTTGCCTAGCACTAGCATAGTGCCTAATACGGAGTAAATGATAGCATGTTTTAATAGCATCTAAGATGAGCCATTCTTATTCAAATAATCACAATTATCATCACCATCACTATCATCCTTATCATTAACTCAAGCCTTTACCATATTCCAGGAACTGCTAATCACTTAAAATATTTTAATTAAATCCTCCAAACCATCCTTAACTTCAGCTTTGGTACTTTAATTTGTCAGGCATCTGACAACCGTTCTTTTCATGAATTTCACCTTGCACCAAATACAGCAGGTCCTCAAATAACATTGTTTTGCTCAACATCATTTCATCATAATGTTGATGAGATGCCTGTAGGTACTTAACTCTTGTTTTTATCTTTTAGCCTATGGTAAAACTTATTTCCTTATATGTTGCTTTGCTTAAAGTTGCATAACCTATTAAGGACATTAAGTACAGACTTACTGTAATGCTTGCTGCTTGGTGCCTTTTGTCTGATAGAGTAGTTTTTGTTGTATCAGGAGCTTGTGCAAACACAGAGGCATCACAATACCCACTAGAACTCATGGGAAAAAATGTCAGCAGTAGCATAGATTCTCCATTGCCTTGTCACCTGGCGGAGAGAGGATCCTTTCCTGGACCACAGCTCTGTAGTACATCCAGGTGTGGCTCATCCAAGGCACGCTCTCTGCAGTAGGAACCAGGCACTCGTGCATCTGCTCATTCCCCTGACTACACAGCTTTCAGCCTGTAAAACAAAGCGAAACCATAAGGGTTTGTGTAAACACATTGCATGCACCATATAATAGACAATGAGCCCAGACTCAAAAAAGGTACATCATTTGCTCAAGCTTGCAAAATTAGCAAGTTGAAGAAATAAAACCTGTGCCCAGGCGATGTGGCTCAAAGCCTTTGTTTTGAATTGTTATGAGGTACAGACTCCTCAAATGGAGTTTTATGTATTCATTTGTTTTTAAACCTAAGTGAAACTTTCTTTCTTTTTAGTATATCCAAAATGTCCCCAAGTTATGTGCCTGAGGAGAAAAGATGAGAAATCAAGCACTTGTAATAAATTTGTACCTGCAGTGACATGACATCAGAAAACACCACATTGATCCAATGGTGGCCATTTGAGTATCTAGGTCATTTCAACACAAATCTCTGGAATACAATTTGTTTCAAAGATTAAAGAGAAACAAATTTTAGTTAAACAAGTTTGGATCAAAATCACAGTTCTCCCAGTTACTAGCTGTGTAATCTAGTACCTGAACTTTTTAAGATTCAGTTTTTTTATTTGTAAAATAAATATATTAGGACTTTCTCATGGGTTGGCATGAGGATTAAATATAGCTTATGCTGTAATATTTTGTTGATTCTAAGTCATGTGTGTCTTAAACATCAACAAAAATGTTAAGTGTCTGGTACATGGTTTCCCACCATTGGAAATGTTGCTATTTTCACTATTAATATCACCATGTAAGCCCATGAAATTGGCACAAAGAAGATTTCCTGTATTAAGATACTTTAAAACATTGAAAGTAAATGATTCCTATGATGCTTTCAGGTACAGCTCTATCCTTTGGTATCTCAATCGCTGTGGTATCAGGACCTCACACACCTGTCAACTATAATATCTGTTTTATATCATTTTATAGTTAATATATTTGCATTAAACCATTATTGGTGAGAGGATTTTCCAGAGGGAATTCTGAAAAGGCCAGAGGTAAACTTGTATTTTTCCTAGTGACGGAAATGAAACTAAGTATTATTAGTCCCTTTCAGTTATGTATTTGGGCAATATAGACGTCACTTGCAAAGTTAAAAGTTACATTCATCCATAAATATGGAGGAAAAGAACCCTGACGACAGAAAAGTATTTCTTTTTTAAAGGTGAAGTACTGATGCCAGATAAAAACATCTTTTATACAATTGCTAAGGAAAAGAACTTATTAGCAACAAAAATGTTCATTTGGGTTCAAATCCACCGATTTCATATTGACGAGTGTGTGATCTTAAACATGTTGCTCTTTCACTCTGGACCTCAGTGTCCTCGCTCTGCCATGGCATGCATAACGACACGTGCCACTCACAGTCCTTAAACCACCTTTTCATGTGCAATTTCTTCAGTTCCTCTTGTTTTTCCTCCTGACCTCCACTTTTACTTTACGATTTAGTTCAAATATCTTCTCCAGCTGGAATTATAGAGAAGCCCTAATTAAATATCCTTTTCAGATCTTATAATTTTAATAGAAAGAAATGCTTTGATAAAAATACATCTAACATTTGCCTCCTCCACTGGATTCTGGACTGTATGATTTAAGAACCATGCATGTTCTTATTTTATTCCATGCCCCTACCATTGCACCTAGTACATTGTAGATGTTTTATTACTTTTCCAAGTCAATGAATGAATGGATGGATGAACAAACAAGGTAAAATGCCTAGCTTAACTCCTGGTACCTAACGAGTCTTTAAATGGTAGCTATCATAATTTCTCCTGTAGCTCAATGCTGTTTTTTATGAAAAGTCTTGTTCAGAAATTCTGTTTTACCTTTTTTTCTGTCTTGCTATGTTTCAATCATTTTAGCTACATCAAGTCTGCCTGTCTGGGGCCCGGCTGTTTTTTTTTCAGGAATCATTTGGATCCATACGGCGGAAGGAAGGTTTCAGAGCGTGTTTGCCATTGCTTGGTGGACTGTCACGATCCATTCTGGAATTTAGTGAAGATTTGTGTTTTTAGAAATTAAGGCACTGTCCCTTGCTGTGAGTGAGGGTGAGTCAACAGCTGCCGTAGAAGTGCCAGGGCTCACAGGATACCTTCCAATTATCCATGAAGCCTAGGTGACAGGTAAAAGCAGTAGCCTTTGCTTGAGGAGTTGCCGGCGGGGGCGGGGGGGGGGGGGGGGCGGAGCACAACCATTTTCAAGTGCACCGAACAAGTGGATTTGACAAAATAAATGAGAGTATCCGAATGGAACCACAGTCAGTCAGAGCAGCTTTCATCATGGTAACCTTGGCCAACTTCAGTCCATTATTTTCAAGGTGCAAAGGAGGCCTGTTTCTACATGGCAAAGGATATATAGACTAAGCTGGAAACAGTCCAGCGATTTCTGAAGAACAATGCAGCTTGTTTGCAGGCACGGGGATTGAGCACGCACAGACCAGGACTGACGCTGCGGCAGCACCCTGCTTTTGATCTGACAATGGAGCTTTTTATACTTAACCTGGATTCTTAAATCGGACCCTGTGGGCCTGAATCACAGCCTCATCACTTACGAGATGCATTTTCTTAAAAAGATTCCTTAATCCCTTGATTCCACAATTTCTTTATCTTTAATGGGAGGGTAATAGTACTTATCTCACAGAGTCGTTGTGAGAATTAAACCAGTCGTTATACTCAGTGTGTTGAGCTACGACTCTCATTTTTAAGTTATTCTTATCTTAGACTTTCTGTCTCTGACACAGTGGTCAACATCTGTACATGGGGTCCTTTTTGTCATGGTTATGATCATCATGACTGTCACATAAAGGTACAGTGCTTTATAGTTGTTAAAAAGCTTGCCTTTTCCTTAACTTCATCTTTATCTCAATCCTCAAAGAAACTGCGACTCATCTAGTAAAACACGTAATCTAACAACCATCTGTCAAGTACATCAGGCCCTGGAGTAATATATCAAGAGAAATGCAGAGAAGTTCAAAGGAGCTTTTGGACTAGGAAGAATAGACAAAGATTTAGAAACTAAAATTTTTGGGTAACTACCATACGGCAGACCAGCATTAGTTACTGTCATCACTGTGTAATAATGTAAGACCACTTTAAGTGGGGGTTTCACAGGTAGTGATGGTCAGAATAGAATTTTAACCCAGTTATATATGACTGGAAAGCACGCGTTGTTTCTACCATGTGATAATATTCATTCATGTGATTACGTGGCACCCCACTGCAAACAAAATGGCATGAGGTATTTGTGACAGAGCCTATGATGTTACAGCCAGCGTGCGAATGAGGATGAGTGACTGGGAGCATCAGGGGCTTGGATCAGAGACTAGGCCCTAATCATCACTTATATTTCCCCAGTGCCTGGCAGACGATGGGGACTGAGCACATGTTGGTATAATGATGGTGACAGAATGGGAAATGAGAAGCCAGGAAGGGAAGCTGGCTGTCTAGGAAATTGGCCCACTGACCCTCCATATCCCTAGTTGCTTCTGTTGTTCTTTTGACATGTATTCCAGTCACTGTTTCGCTTGTCTCTCTCTTGTGTACACTCTGTTTTGTTAACATTCCAGATGTGAACACGCTTTCCGGGTGTTACTTGCTGATGGACACATGACTGATGCTGTATATAAAAGGATTACTGTTTCTGTTAGGTCATAAAACTGTTAATACAACCTAAGGCTAAGAGAGATGTTTGGCAACTGCATCACATCTACCCAGGTCTATCCTAAGTTTATTGTTAACTAGAGTCTGAGAGCTTTCCGACCAAAACCCAGGTATCCAGCACATATATGATTAATCTTTTGAATGGAAACTCAGGGTTTGACAATTAGTTCTGTTGGGCTATTCACAAGAGATGGCTTTTTGAAAGAGGTACAGTTTTAGGAAGTGTTTAGAATATGGCAGTGGTTCGGCTGAATGTAAATGCAGGGAGGAAGGGCCCATGAGGCCTGGTGAGGGCTGCGAGGAACTGAGCTCTGGGAGAATGCGAAGTCTCTCATCTTCCCTAATCTCCTCAAACTCCCAGTGGTAAGATCTCATGTGCTTTAGTCAGAAGTACCAAACAGAGGCTACAGCAACAGGTTTTCTGCATCCAGTAAACTGAAATTTCTACCTCTACCAGCTTAAAGTTGGATGAAAATACCTTGAACAAGGCAAGCTTGATTGAAAGGCAGCATTTCTTTCATAAGTCCCATATATGGAGGGTGATTCATAATTACAGTGGACACTAGAAATAGGAATGCTGTTGTGGCACTGCGGAGTGTTCATACGCTCAATTATTGCCTTTTGCATGCTATGCCTGATGAGTCCCAGCAGTTAATAGCTAATATAAGAAGAATAAAGCCACTTGTCATATTTTTAAAATATTCCATTTCTTTCTGGCTGCTTTTGCGGTATCCTATTCAGAAAGCCATGAGTTAGCCTTACCTGCCTTTCATTCCCTTTCTTTTCACCCATTTTAAAGAACTAATTTTCTTAGTACCCTGACATTTCTGGCTTGATTTTTTTTTAATTTTCCTTCCTGGAGGGCGTTTAACAAAGTATTTGTTTCAAAGGCTTAACATCTAGGCAAAGACACTGTGATAAGTGGATTAAAGTCAGGAGCCCAACTTAAAATATATTTAAAAGAGAGTCCATCTGGTTTTGTTTATAACAAACAGAAGTTATTCTTGCTTTCCGTTGCCTAGGCTATTATCCCTAAAAAGTGACAGCAGAAACAAAGTATTTAATGATTTCAGAATCATTAAAGGAGATGGGGTTCCTAGCATGCTGCCATTAACAGGTCTTTTGACAACAAAATACCTTTACGAAAGCTACCCTGGATGACGCAGAAGGAAGGTATTTGGATCTCCTCAGTCATTGGTCTCCAAAGCATGTGCGAGAGCACTGACACACTCACAAACTGAGAGCCCTTTAGAAGCTACACAGGGCTTGGCACTGGCTGACTTGGGGTTGCCCTTGAGACTTGCAGAATTGTCCCATCTGTTGCAAGGAACCTCAGACCTTCATATAAAGTATCCAGGAATAATATCTTGGAAGACATAGTTTACTCTTTCAACAAAGACACCAATTTGTTTGTGAATTACTCTCTTCTTCCCCTGGCTCCTCCACATCCCCACCTGCTCTGTGCCCCCAAATCCCTGTCCAGACATAGCAATGCATTCCAGGTTGTCCATCACTCAGAATAGGTTTTCAGTTTTATTGTGTCATAACTGGATCTCCTGGACACTATGGAATTATGATCTTAGGAAGCTGAAAATTAGCTTAGTCACCTCCTCTGGGTATGTCTGTATCTGTGATGGAGAAAGCAGATTTTTACTTTATTGTTGAATCCAGGAGTGGGAGAGGAGAGATATATAGGGTTGACATGGTGCTATGAAGCTGAATCCTGGGATGTCTGCAATATTCTACTAGAATCCTGGAGCCAGAACTCAGCAACATTTGGAAGAAATTTAGAATTCTGGAAGAAGGCATGTCTTGAGTTGTCAATGGGCATCTGGTAGTTAAAAAGGGCCTGTTTTGTGATCTGACATGGGACACCATCTTGAGAATGTTGAGAGGGTCTGGAAAGGTGGAGGTAATGTTTTGCTCATATAAGAGCATAATTGGTAGCTCTGACTCTACAAAAAATATTTTGGAAAAAAAATTTTAACAATGTGTGCATCAGGGCTATTCTTTTCATTTGTACAACCATAGCTATGGGGGAAAAAGCTAAGGAGTAAACTCCTTAAGTATGCCCTGCCTGGTGTGGCTCAGTTGGTTGGGGCATTATCCAGTAACCAAAAGGCTGTGGGTTCAATTCCCTGTCAGGGCACATACCTAGATTGAGGGTTTGATCACCGGTCCAGGCAGCATTATCTCTGGTCGGGGCACATGCAGGAGGCAACCAATCTCTGTTTCTCTCTCTCTCTTCCTCTCTCTCTAGGAGCAATGGAAAAAAATGTCCTTTGGTTAAAATTTTAAAAAAATAAAAGAGTAAACTCCATAAGTCTCAAATAAAGGCAGAGTTTTACGTATGAATAGGGGAAAGTTATTCTCTAGGATACCTGGGATTAGGTAAATAGGAATAAATTTATATCCTTACAAAGAAGCTACAGTTTAACTTGAATAAAAGAATCTTTTTGGGATAATAATGTGATACCAGAAAATTCCAAGTTGTGCAGTCTTTTTTAAAAGGGCAATTATTTCCAATCCCACTCTTGATTTTCTCTTTTCAAAAAAAATTTATTGGGGTGACATTGATTAATAAAATTATATAGGTTTCAGGTGTACAGGTCTATATACATCATTTGCATATTGTAGTGCATGTTCATCACCCAAAGTCAAGTCTCCTTTCATCACTATTTATCCCCCCCATACCCTCTTCTACCTCCCGCCAGCACCCTTTCCCTCTGACACAGACACCAGAGAGTTGTCTGTCTATAAGTTTGTTTTGGGGGATTTTTTTTTTTTGCTTAATCCTTTCACCTTTTTCATCCAGCCTCCCAATCCCCCTCACCTCTGACAGTTAACAGTCTGTTCTTTGTATCTATGAGACTGTTTCTATTTTGTTTATTAGTTTATTTTGTTTCTAATTTTTTTTTTGGAGACTGTTTGAACTAAAGAAGTGACTTGTTTTGTTTTGAGACTAAAAAACCTGAACTTTGGTCAAGAAGTTAGGACTCTGGTTAGTTTATTTTTGGATTTTACATGAAATGAGACAGAAAGTCATCTTTTTCCTATTCTTCTTAAAATATGTTCATATTCTTTATAAACCTAATGCTTCTACCTTAGCAAATCCAAGACAGTGAATATTAGTGAAACCCCATTGTTGATTCCAGATATAGTGACTTACTGCCCATAATTTTCACTCTAGTTAACTGAGGATTCACAAATGATGACATACTACTCACTGGTCATGAGCGAGGTGGGTGGCAAGATACTATAAAGATTCAGACACTGCCCTCAGAGTGTTTAAAATTACTTGTTCAATTTATTAAAATGTTATGGGAAGAGACAATGCTTTAATGAAGGAAATTGATCTCATGCTCAAGGTGAGGGACTAGGGAAAGACACAGGCTATATTTGTGATATAATAGTAAGCTTCAGGATCTAGTTCTAGAAATAAAATTTTATTAACTACTGACTAACCCAAGGACAAATAGTAGGAGTTGCTTTTTCAATAAGTCCTTTGTTATGTTGTTTTTCTGTTTCAAAATCAGAATAAAATATCAAGAAAAAAATATGGGAAACTGGTATTCTTAAATATAAACTTCCATGGTGAAAATGATTGAGTCCAGTTTGAGTTAAACTTGCCTACATGTCATTTAAATTGTCAACTTATATCTGAATACCAAAGATAAGACAATTAAACATATTTTATATTTCTCAATTTTTCAACACTTAAACTTTTTAAATTTTTTTCATACTCTGCTCCTTTACCCTGTGAGAGCTTTGGTATTAGGATACCTGCTGATATAAATGTAAGAATGACAAATCAGGGTGACTGCTTAGAAAATTAATTCTCCTTGTGACAGATCTTCATCAGGGTAAATGTATATCTAATGTCTTCTTCTGTTTTTTTCCTAAGGTTATGTCTAGGAAATACCATGTGGGTCTGACATGACTCATTAAAGTATCTTATAAGAGCAATTTCATGAGGTATTGGTTTTATGTTTGATACCTTATAGAATCATTGTGCTACTAAGGCTCCCATGAAGATATGTTCAAGGCCAAGCTTTAAAAAAGGAGGTGCTGGCTTCCATTTATGTTTCTAGGAGGGTTCCTTTATATTCTCCCTTGCTGTGTTCATCTTATTTAGAGGAAGACAGATAAATGGGAACTGGCTAAATTAGTTCAACTATGGAATATATCTAGTGATACTTATGTTGTGGCCATAGATAACTCCTGGAATGGAAAGAGGCAGAAGTGGAAACTACAACAGATATTGACATGTCATAAATCAACTCTTCTTCCTCCTTCAGCCCAGATACATCTGTCTTCTCCACTCTGCTCATATCTCAAAACCTTTGACTCCATATCATTCGTCTTCTTCTTTTTTTTTTTTTTTTTTTGTGGTTCCTGCCCACTATCTCTTCTAGTAACATTTCCCCTAAAGGTCAATCTGAGAGCTTCATCTTTGATATCTGCAATCTATAAACAACCTTATATTAAAGCACTCACCACACTGAATTGTAGTAGTTTGATTATATTGCTATTTTTTCTGGCATATTGTGGACTACTTTATGAAAAGCAACATGCTTTTCATGTTTGTATTCCCAGTGACTAGCAGAGGATCTAAATACAGTAGGTTCTCATTAATTATAAGTGAATATTGAATGTATAGATAATTATGTGGATGGATGAATAGATGGGCGGATATCTAAGTCCTGATTTCTTTCCCAGGACCTTCATGTTTCTTTATGAGTATTTCTAAGATCTTTCGTAGAACTCTGAAATTCTATAACTTGTTTGACTAGGGTTCCTGCTCCAACCATGTCTCTGCCTTTCTGGCCTTTTAGTTTTCTCTCCTAGCCCAGGTTCCTGATCCCTACAGCCCAGACCCCCCTTGAATCTGAATCCTGGCTTGCCCTTTGCATTTCCCTGCTCATTCCTGGCTTTAGTGACTTGTCTGGGTTTTGGGCCTCATCTATTCAAGTCACGTTCCTCTGCTTCTTCTGTACCTCTACCATTAAATGTCAGAAAATGGCATTATTCTATGAAATGTTACCCTAGACCTGATTAATGACTAAATAGCTCACAATGGCCCCAATATACATGCTGTGAGAAGGCATGGTCATAATGCTTCTATCCTTCCATCCATGTATCTATCTGTCCCATACTTTTTGGGCATCGAGTATGATATGCCAAATTAGTTATGTGTTTGTGTGCTTGGGATAGATGAATAAGTTGAGTGCCAGATCTCAAGCTTGGTGTCTACAAGAGATAGGCATGGAAGTCAATAAGTATAATATAATGTTACGGTTTGGGTGTCAAGATATAATTCTGTACATGGTCTTAAAGGAGGTCAGAAGAGAGAATGAGCAATATTATCTAAAGGAGAAGGCAAGAAAACTTGAGCCAATGAGGAACTATGAGTAGGTAAATATGGTCGAAAGTTAAAAGCATTTTGGAAAGGAATTGAGCAGAGGTTGCTACTGAGTCCACATCACAGCTGAACCTTTCCCTCTACTCCTTACTTCTTCTTCTCCCCTCAATGAATGTTGACTTCAAGGCATAAACATTCCATGTGTTTAACTTCGCTTCAGGAGTCTGCTTTACTGAGAACATAACCTACCACCTAAGAAGGCTTCATGCAGATAATGAAAAGACATAACATAAGAGAGGAACATGACAACATGTTAGTAACAGTTTGGAGATAATATTTAATCACCTACTATACTACTGTCATAGTCCACACAAGAGTGGATAAGGGCCTGAAATTAGGGAGAAAATGGGAACGGAGATGGGGGTATAGAAGAAATACTACAGACACAGAATAGGAAGGAATTGGTCATCGATGTAACAGGGAGAAAGAGTGAGGGCCACCGAGATAGAGAACTCAGGAAGAAGAGGGTTGTATTGGGGGGAGAGGTACACAGGAAAAATGGAATCCAAATTTGGCCATGCTGAGTGTGAGTGCCTGCAGCATACCTGCATAAAGACGGCCAGCACATACAGAGCCTGGGCTGCGCTAGTGCGCTCTAGGCTGGGAGAAGGCATGTGGACATCATCGTCACCCTGTGTGTGGGGGCAAATTGAGAGAAGGAAATGAGCACACTCAGGGAGGGCATTTTCAGAATAATTTTTATAAGTTATGTCTCAATAGCATATACTCTGTATTTCATCTGTATCTTTAGGAGAGAAGAGTTATGGACTGAATTCTGGAAATTTTCCATACTTAGACACAGACAGAAAACAAGCCAATGAAAAGGACTGAGGAGGAATCCTCAGAGCTGTAGGTGGTGTGGGGACATAAACAAAAAACGTTCTCCCACCTTCTAAGTTCCTCTAGCTGGGCTAATAATCAGATTAACAGAGACAGGTTAATTAACAGAAGAAAATAAAAATTTAATACATGCACATGGGGAATTCACATAAGCAGGAAAATTCCCAGAACAGTGAGGGAAAATGAGGTATATATGTCATTTTGTACAAGGCAGAAAGGGGTGGAAAGAGTCTGGTATTTCAAAGGAGAAATAGGCAGAAAAAGCAGCTGAAAAAGTGGCAAATTTTTGCTAGGCAGCTCAGAAACAATGGGACAGAAGGAAATCTAAACAGATTTTTGTATGGATCCTTCCTGTTTATCATACTTAATATGTGGTAAAGGGAATATGCTAAGGTAACTATGCTAAAGTTCCCTTCTTAAAGCAGGTTTTTCTATCTGAATGATTCTCTTTGGGAAAAGAGGTAAAAAAACAAACAAATCTCTCTCTGAGTTTGTTGGGCTTTAATTGATTTCAGCTCAAAATACTCTGCATGCCAGGATGGTACATTCTGGAAAAACCTGTTTCTGACCTCTGATTAAAGAGGAACAGAAATTTGCAAAGGGACGGCAGGCAACAATTTCAAGTAAGATAAGGACTGAAATGTTACTTGTATTTGATGTGTGATGATTAACCATTTATTCATCTTGTATCATGTTGAAAGCACTCTGTGAGGTACAAAAAACTTAGAACAAGGTAATGCTGGGTCCTGACTCATGGCAACCACAGTTCACTAAGTGATAAATACAGATAAATAGGATATTCCTGGGCAGTGTGATCATAGCTTTGATGAAGATGCATACACAGTGCTGGAAAAACTGAGTTGTGGGTGGGGGAGCCAATCCAGTCTTACTGGAGTTACTTTTGAATAATAGAGGAAAAAGACCTTGGGAGGTGAATAGACTTTCACCAGTAGAAAAGCTGAAAAAGCTTTATGCTGGGAAGGATGAGAGGTGTGATTCAAAATCAATGACATTGTTTATCTAATGGTCTAAAACTTCTTGTGGGGAAAAAAAGGGCACTGAGTGAGTATTCAAAGCACATTCTAAAGTTTCGTCAAGCTGGACACAACTCTGTTGCTTCCCTTCACTCTCCTCTGCAAGGTACCTTCAGTGTCATTTTCTCTTTAACCAAATCACCAATGTAGCCTTTAGTTTTCTACGGCTCAGGGACCAGAATTTTGAGCTCAGGAAATAATGCTCTTTACCAAATTACATTTTCAACACTGTTTACTCACTTTCTTTTAAAAGCATAACATTGACTTTAAAGTCTTATAGTCGTACCCTTTTTAAAAAAAAAATAATTTCTTCAGACACATAGGGAAGAAAATAAAAACCACCAGTAGTCAACACTCAGAAATGACCAGTTTTAACAATTTAAAGAATTTATTTCATTATTTATTCTGTTTGTTCCTCCATATTAAAATTGTATTTACAGAGAATTTGTGTCTGGCTTTTTTTCACTGAACATCTTTCCAGAGGCATTCTGCTATTATATTCTGACCTCTGCATGAATAACAATTTTTCATCAAGTAATGTCTTTAGGTAGCATACACCCTATATTTCATCTGATACCTTTTCTAGGAAACCTCTCCTGAATGCATTCCTTCCCTGTAGGATTCAAGGTTGCCACCTTATGCCTTGCCCTATATTCTTCTCCAGCTTTTTCCATAGGACCCAAGAGAGTTTAGATCACCTCATGGTGTGCACTTGTTGGTGATGTACTCCAGGAAAAGAGCCACATCTATTTAATCATTGTTTCCCCATAGATTAATCTGACATACTATAGGCTTTTCTTATATGTCTGCTGACTTAATCAATAATGACTAATGACATTAAAAATAAGTAGCACTTTTACCCCGACCAGTGTGGCTCAGTTGGTTGGGCATCCTCCCTGAAGTGAAAAGTCGCTGATTCTGTTCCTGGTCAGGGCCTGTGTGAGAGGCAACTGATTGACGTTTCTCTCACATTGATGTTTCTCTCCCTCTAATTCTCCCTCCCTTCTCCTCTCTCTCAAAATAAAGTAAATCTTTTAAAAAATAAGCACTTTTGAAAGCCTGGATGGCAGGCATTATGACAGGTATTTTACCCATTTTATTACTTATCTGCATCATCGCAGTTCTCTCCTTTATGGATGAGTATCATTATTACATTTTTCAGACAAGGAACTCCCATTTTAATTTCATTGACTCCAAGTTATAAATTACAAATCTTTATTAAGGATAGTAAATCACTATGGTGAGGTCCCTTATTGCTGAAACTAGATATTTAGAATGCCTTATTCATTTATCATTAATACCTTTGTTATATTTATTCATCTAGTTCTATCTGGATATTTTAAGTCATATACCCATTTTTAAACATTTTTATTCAAATTATATTAATCATTCTTTCTTTGTGTTGACATAAGCAGTTTGCAAAGACTTTCTCTCCTATCGAGTCATTAAAACATGACCGAGTAGGAAAAGGTAAGTTAAATACTAATTACCATAATTTGGAGTAAGATACATAATAATCTTAACATTTCTTTTCAACAAACAAAATATACCATTGGTTCCAGAAAACACTGGATCTTTTCAATTCAATGTCAGGTCATGAAAAGTAGAAAATCACAGTGTGAGAAAATTTCTCAAATCCAATGATTTTAGTAGATTAACACTCTTTTTTAACAGCAATCTTTGTATTTCTGTAAAATGTATGGAGATTTAACATCAGTGTATGTGTGCACTGCCCGAATCTAGTTAGTGCCATTTCCAGCAGTGGCGTTGTGGTCTTTACAACTCTAAGGACAAATAAGTGCTCTGTACGAAGGCAGTATGTTTCCTTGAATCTCTTTGAAATGGTGGTTAAACTTACTATACAGAGTGAACTTCAGTGAACTCTGAGAAGTGAGATGCAGCAGTCATGAGAAACCAGTCATATTTAATAAGTTTATGTGACCTGAGAAGTACTGATGTCTGGGTAGGTGTCTCAGGTCAATTGGGTCAATTTGGTCAGAATGGCTTAAAATTAGATAAGAAAATCTCATATACTTAATTGAGTTGATGCTTGTTTTGATATGAAAATGTGCTCCTAGAATCAGATAGAGTCCATAATGCTGACATAATACCGAAAAAAATGAAGACTGTGTCTAAAGCATGATTTGTTTAAATGGTTAAGATTAGAATAATATAAAAGGAAAAAATGCTTCACTTTTTTTTCTAGAAAGACTAAAGCTCAAAGCTCCATTTCTACATTAATTGCATTCCGTGAAATTTCCAACATTAAACAGAAATTGGGCTCGTTAACTCAAACAGTTTTACAAAGACAATATTGCTCTGGTGAGATTGTTAACTTTGGAGAACGGTGTTTTATTTAATAGACAGTATGGACTTCATAAACATCCATTATCAGTACCTTGAAAACCAAGCAACTTTAAAAGTTAGCAGCAGCTTCTACAAGTACAAAAGTACACATTTGTTACATAATATATGGTACTAAAATTTGTCAAGATATATTATACAAACTCAAAGCATTTTAGATAAATCAATCTAATATATCTGTTAACAGAATATAATATTGAAATAAAATGACATGTTCTTGACATCATACCATATAATATTATATAGCAATATTAACAAACTGTTCATATTAAGTATTACAGGAGTATCTAAGGAAACTCTGAAAATAGAAATGGTTATTTAAGAATCTCAACTCTGCCCTGGCCAGTGTGGCTCAGTGGTTGGAGAGTCATCCTGTAACTGAAAGGTCACAGGTTTGATTCCCTGTCAAGGCACATATCAGGGTTGCTGGTTCATTCCCAGCCTGGGCGTGTATGAGAAGCAAACAATTGATGCTTCTCTCTCTCATCAATGTTTCTCTCTCTCTCTCTCTCTTGCTCTTGCAAAGCATGAAAAAATGTCCTTAGGTGAGGATAAAATCTTTTTTTTTTAATGGAAACTCAAATCTATTTTCTTCCATTCTTCAAATTGGGTGGGTGATTTTCTACGCAAAATATGAAAAAATGCCAAAACTATTAATATGTTAAATAGAGAAGAAATTTCTTTCAGAAAGTCTCTGCAAGCTGGAAGAGCTTCATTCACAACTGGTGGTTCTGACAGTACTATTGCCCTAAGGGAAAGGGAAATCCCTGCTGCCTTTATACATCACAAGAGTGGCATATGGACCCTGAGGAGTCTGTCTGTAGGGGTCGTTGGTTACCAGGTGACATGTACTTCACATCTGTGGCTGAGATGGCCAGTGTCATGAAGGAGTTCTTTGGACCCCGAGTTCTCAAAGATAATTATAATGCTTAGGGCAAACAGGGCCATGTACCCTAGAGGTAGATAGTACCGATAGCTAATAGAAAAAAAACTTCTTACATCTTACAGAAAACATCATTTTGTTCCTAAAACTGAAAAATGCAACATTTGGGAAAGCAGAAGGAACATCTGACATGAAAATGTCCTGGTGGCTTGGAAAAATAATTTAAAATAAGCTAGTTTGTGCGAGAGAGGGCCATCTGATGGTGGATAAAAGAGATCCAGTGGGTTCTAAGCAACTTCTGTTAGGTTTAAATGGAGGAAAATGTGTATCCATTCCTAACTCTACCCCTTCACACTAGCTAGCAAGTTGATAATCCAGATGTACCAGTGTAACCTTTCAGGTGAGAGAAGAGAAATGTCCATGGATATGAAATAAACTTATGGGGCATAAACTATCTGCAAACCATGAATCATCAGGGATAAAAATATGTAATTTCCTTACTGGAGGTAAGGAAATCCAAATCCAGTAACTGAGAAGAAGGACTCCTGGCCACTCTGGTGGGTATGCTGTTCTTAGCTCTTCATAAACTGTCATCCTCTAAACTGCTCTCTCCGCTGCTAAATGATAATGAGAATAAGGGCGATTTATCAGTAATGTTTTCTGGCTGCAGAACAACATTTCAGCAAAGAGGAGCCAGGCTTTCACCGCATGTTGGCAACAGCATTCCTGTAACAGAGGAAGGGCTCTTGTCGCAGCCTTGCTCCACGCTCAGGTAACGAGTGCTTTCAAAAGGTCACCTAGTGGGAAAAGTTGCATGTCTGGAGAATGTTCCCAGCACAGGTACTTCTGGAAAGGACACTGAGATGAGCAGCCGTTTCCTTCTTTTTCTTCACAGCCCTTGTTTTCTGGAGGCTTTGCAGAGCAATTAAACACTAACAGAAAAAAAGAATCAAGAAAAAAGAATACACTTTATTCTGGCCTAGGTATATAAATGGCCTGTTTACGGGCATGATCCTGTGGGGGCCACATGACTATAAGAAATCAGAGACATGACCGCAGGCTTGGATTCAGGGAAATGTTTCACAGGATTTTCTCCATTATTGGGCATGCATTTCTTCCTAATGCTTTGATTAGTGGCATTTTTCTTGTCTATTTACTAAAAACATTCCATGGAATGAGGATGGGTTCTCTGCACCCTCGTTCTCTCTTCACAGTCCCCATTCTTCACTTATGATACCCTGGCCTTCTCAGGAGACTAATCTTACCTAAGGCATGTAGAGAAGATGCTTTCTCTAACTCTCTGCTAGTATCTCTAAAATTACATGGACCGATCCCATACTCTAATAAGGAAAAGCCTGCAAAACACTTACGTGATGCAATTTTTAGTCCAAATATTTTTGCCAAACAGTCTCAATAAAAAGAATCATTTTTTTGTCCATGGTATTAGTAATGATTGTCTTTATGATCACTAGCCCAAGTATTTTATACAAAGAGGTCATAGTAATTATTGTCTTGCTCTCATTAGCCCAGTTTCTCTTCTTGTAGACATCAGATTCTTATGGTTAAATGTCTTTGGTTGAATGTTTGTCCCCAACATCTCTAATTACTGTGGGCCCTGTGTCTGGACTGGGCGATCATCCACATCAAAGAACTGGATGAGGCTCTCACACGAGGTGGAGCACCAGGAGAGCACGCCCCTTATGCTTTCCTTCCTCACGTAAAAAGCTTGAGTCTGTCCTCCACCAGGTTGAATGGAGAGTTAACATGTTTTGCTGAGTCTTGGTTGGGGTTAGCGCTATACTGCTGAGCTGTCTGCTCAGCGCCAGGTCCTTCTGTTGCCTCTAACAGGGCTGTCTGCATAGCTCCATGTCCATTTTTTGTTGCTAACTGGACTATCTGCAGAGCTGCACGCCTCGTTGCCTCACATGGGGCTGTCTGCACAATCCAAGTCCTTTTATTGCTAACTGGGCTGTCTGCACAAATCCAAGAACCTCCGTTGCTGCTAACCGGGCTGTCTGTGCAGCTCCTGGTCCTTCAGTTGCCTGTAACTGGGCTGCCTGCTCAGCTCAGGGTCCTTCTGTTGCCTCTAACTGGGCTGTCTGTGCAGCTCCAGGTTTTTCTGTGGCCTCTAATCAGGCTGTTTCACAGCTCCACGTCTTTCAGTTATTCTAACAAGACTGTCAGCACAGCTTTAGGTCCTTCCATTGCCTCCAGCTGGGCTGTCTGCACAGCTCCATGTCCTTTATTATTTTACTAATGTGCTGTCTCACAACTCCAAGTCTTTTTTTAATTGTTTTTCTTTTTGCTAACTGAGCTGTCTGCGCAGCTCCAGGTCCTTCCATTGCCTCTGCTGGGCGGTCTGCAGAGCTCCGGGTTTTTCAGTAGTTTCTAACTGAGCTATCTGCACATCTCCAGGTCTTTCATTTGTTACTAACTGGGCTGTGTGCATAACTCGCATTCCTTCTGTTGCCTCACACTGGGTGTCTGCACAGCTCCAAGCCCGTCCTTTGTCGCTAAATGGGTGTCTACACTGCTGCAAGTCCTTCTGTTGCCTCTAACGGGGCTGTCTGAGCTCCAAGTCCCTCTTCTGTCACTAGCTGGGCTGTCTACACATCTACAGGTCCTTCAGTTGCCCTTAGGGGCATGGCTTTCTGTTTCTCTGCAGTAAGTTGATTTCTGGAACACCAGAAGCATGAGGAGGTGATTTGAGAGTCCTTTTAGAAAAGCTATTTTTCCCCTTGATCTGGATGCCTTTGCTTTCTTTTTGAGGGACCAGTTGTTCAAACTGGCTATGGCATTTCTTAACCTCGTGCTCTGGTGAAAAGTTGCAGAATGCATTTGTGAATGACAGTGTATGGTGATATATATATATATATATATATATATATATATATATATATATTTTTTTTTTTTTTTTTTTTTTGGTATAGTCCAGGCAGCTGCTGGTCTGCCGGGAAGAAGTACCAGGTCTTCCAGAAATGACTGTGGAGCTGCAAGAGTCAGAAGAAAATTCTTGCTTTCTTTGAGCCTAAAAAGCACAATCGATTGAGGAGAGGCAGTTTCAGTGGCTGTAAACAAGGAACGCTCAGCACTCGGAGAAAAAGCACTGTCTCGGGAGCTCACTGATGAGCCAGTTCGGGAAGTGCCTGGGGAGGACAAGCAAATGTTTATTCTTGAGGGTAAAAACTTCCCAGTGTTCTGATTTGTGGCCCTACTCTTGCACACCTCAATCCCCAAGACCGAACGAACTCTTACTAGTGAGCTTTACCTCTCCATTTTCAAAGATTTATGTCATCTGAGGTAATCCTCCTCTCCGTGCAAGTGACCAACTTCTTAGCTAGTTTTTTTAAAAACTAATTTTATTGAATTTATTGGGATGATGTTGTTTAATAAAATTATATAGGTTTCAAGTGTACAATTCTATTATAATGCATCACCTGTATATTGCATTGCGTGTTCACCACCCCAAGTCAAGTCTCCTTCCATCACCATTTATTCCCCCTTTACTTTGCTTTACCTCTCCCAATTCCCTTTCCCTCTGGTAATCACTATACTGTTGTCTAGTTTTATCGTGTTTCTTTGAAAATATCATCCTGAGATAGTTCACTTTGCAGGTCTCTTCATCACTGTCTGGCTGTGAGCAGAGGTGCTGCCCTTTTGAACCCTTCGGGGCTCTGCTGTGTGCCACGGTGGGTGTGCAGATGTATCGGAATCGAAGGGCTGGTTCTTGGGATGATCATGTGAGGACACGTGACTGTAGGATGCCACAGAAATGGCCACTGGCTTGGATTTAGGGAGAAGTTTCACATGATCTCCTACATTACCAAATAAGTTTTTCTTCTTAGTAATTTTACTAGTGACATTTTTCTTGATATCAGTGCCTGTAACTAAACTTTGTTTAAAATGTATCTTGCTCTCTTCCTGAAGGGGCTGATTATTCCTTCAGGTGGTCTTCGTCTTTTTATGAGAGAATTGCCTCACACCTGGATTTGTGTCGCTTTTTCTGGTAAAACTGCCTGAGAGAGGCAAGTTTTGAGTATAGATAGTTGGTGCTGGACTCCGAGCAGCACTGTTTTCCCATTAGGGTTTTCAGAGCATCTGCTGCAGCTGTGGACAGATAGCTGGGTGCGGCCATGCCAGATGGAGCCCGGCATGGTCCTGCAGTGGGGCCTTTCTGTACAGTACTGTAATGGTCAGTGGCTTATATTCAAGAGGCCACTGCATTTGGATGTCTTCATATTTAGAACAGTCTATGTCAGAGTCACTCAGGGTTAAATGACCTTCTCCCACATGCTGGTCAAGGTCACTGTCACTAAAGGTTAAGACAGAGTCCATGCTTCTGGTCCCCTGACCAAGGTTCTTTACAAAGTCACTACATGGAGCCTCAGCATCTTCATCCAGCTCATTTTTCCAAGCTGTCATAAGAGAAGTCGGTCATTTGTAAGCAAGAGATATCAGAGGCACTGTCTTTAGTATCACATCTCAGTGAAAGCTCTCCAAAGAGGGAAGTAACTTCTTTTCCAAACATTCTACAGATATTTTCAATCAGAAATTGAATAAGCAGAATGACCTTTTATAAGTAATTTTCTAGTTTTGGGCTAGGGAAAGTAGGAGGTCAAAGAATGCTTGGAGCAATGCATACTGCCAAATTAAGTGCAGTCATTTGATTGGAGGAGGAATGTTGCTCTACATTGTGTAATGCTCCAAAAAAAGGTACCTAAGGAGAACAACATTGACTCTTGGATCTGGTCTAATGGCCTTTGGATTGTATTTCTTTCTCTTCATCATTTCCTTGATCCATTACACAGACCCAGTAATCACAGAAATCTGATGAGCAAAATATTTACAGTTCTATTTTGCATAAAATTCTTCAAAACAGATAAATTCACAGTCCAGGTATACGTCAACTACAGAATTCAGTTTCTCTTTCAGCTCTCTGCAAGATTTCACATTGGCTGAAGATGTCTTTTGTGAGGGGTCCTTTCTGACTATGAAAGAATTGTGTTTCTGAGACAGGTTTAGGCACCTTGTGATTCTCACAGATATTTGACAGAGATATTCCAAAAAGCTGTCCTGGCATAGGAGAGATTGTAACATGGGTGAGTTAAAAGGCCTACTTTATAACTTCTCCTTTTAAATGTCTTCTGACCTGAATCACTAAGCTGCTGGGCTGCAGCCAAGTGGCTGGGTTTCAGGGTGAACCAGCATTGCATCTGCCAGGGCAGCTGTTCCGTCAGGAAGGGCTCTCGAGGTTGATAGGGTTGGTGGAGTCCTCTGATCCCTGTGTGTGGAGAACAGGACCAATAAAATGGCATTGGTCAACCAAAATGGCTGTCAGCCAGCCATGATACTTTGGTTCAAGAGGAAAACTACCCAAGTCAGAGCAGACACATCTGGCAAGGAGACACACCTAAGATATCTGCACATGTGATCAGAATAGACATGTGATTAGAATGTCTGCAGAGCAGGACCACCCATAGACAGGCTCCAGGGGAAATTGCCCACTTGCCATCAGGGTGCCAAGACATTTATCGAGAAGACCCAGAAGGGTAGAGTACACCATTTTCAAAGTGTAATGAGGCAGGCTCCAGAGCACGACTGAGACAGCACGAGCTCCACACACCAGAGTGCTGCTCCACGCCATGCCGATCTCCCTTGGCATCGGCTGCCAGAGGCTCTGCCCTCCTGGACCAAGGACTTCCTCTGCCCTGGCTGCCCTCCTGGCTCTGGAGATCCTTACCTGCAAGATGCTGATGACTCCCTTGCCCATCATGCTGTCTCCTGGGCCTGCACACTTAGACTCTGGGACTTGTGTTCGTTATCCCTCATTGATTACTGTGTGTGTGCTATATTTCTTATATTGTTAGTGTGAGTAGAATATTAATGTATGTTAATATTATACTTAATGTATGTTAATATTCTACTTTGAGTGAACCTGCATTCAATAAAAGCTGAGTGAATAGCATAGTTACTGTGTGTGACTCTTGTCAGTTCCTAGGTGCCAGGCTGCTCAGCAGGCAGCTAACCAAGCAGTTTCCTGGCTGACATATAGGAAAAATGGTATCATGAACATATGCTCTTGACACTGTCAGGAGCGCAGGGTCTTGAAGATGGCTCACTTTTATTCTTCAGAGATACGCATGCCCAATAAGTGAATACGGTGCCTCTTTACCAGGATTGGCTCATAACTAGTAATCTCTCTCAGAGTCAGTTATCCCTAGCATTGGTAGTGACATGTTGATAACTTCGTTCACTGTATCTGAATTCCTTATTGCTATAGTTTTAGAACAGGCATAATTCCCAATGTCCTTGGTGAAGATTGTTTGGGGAATGATCTTTGGGCAGTCCTCTTTCTTCAGACTAATTTGTCTCTGAAAGAGAGACAGCCATTTGTTCTTTTGCTCTGGGGAGTCAAAGTGGGCCAGCTTAGGACTAACGGTCTCATAGCATTGGTATGGCTTCTCCCATTTCATCCACACTGCTTGCTGTCCACATGTCACTTGATTTTATTTTTCATCTTAAAGTTGTTATTTGATTTTGGCCACAACCAACAGATCACCAAACAGGAAAAGGTGCCACACCTGCCTTTGCAGGCCCATTTTGAGTTCTAAGGGTCATCAAGTAGCAGAGTTCTATGAGAGCACACAAATGATGATAGAAATGCACACACCTGTCCAAACATGCAGAAGGCCTTTACTTGGTATAAGGCTGTTTTTGTAGGGTTTTATCCTGAGTAGGAGATGGAACACTCTTCCTCGTTTTTGCTAGTGCTTTCATTTTCTTCACCTGGGGTTGCTGTGCCCAACCAGATACCATCAGCCCTCATGACCTAGAAGCTGACCTCTTGGTCAAGAGACAGTGTGTGGCCAGAGGAGCTTGCTGGAGAGCCAGGGGCCCCACATCTGGATGGGAACCATGGCTTCCTGCCTACTCCTTGGTGGATGGAGAAAAAGATGGAGGATATTGGGTCCACTCAGAGTGATTAGACTCAAACTGGAAGAATACTAGGGCTTTATGGTACTGGTGTTGTGGGTCTAGTCATGAAGCAAGTGAGGCAGAAGTTCTAGAATTAGAACTAGCACAGGAGGCAGTGAGCATCAACGTGAAATCCCTGTGGTGATTGGCTCATATGTCATGGTGATGGGCAGGAAGGGTGCCCGCAGTGAGCGGTTCTACTGTTCAGGTGGCAGGCAGCAGGCTCCAGCCAGCTCAGTGTCCTCACCTTCTTGGTCCCCAGGGCCTCCCTCACCTAGACACACCTGTCAGGGAGGAAGAGTGACCTGACTGCTTTCCTAGAGTCTCCTACCAGGGGACCATCCCTTCCGTGTAGAAGACTTGTAAGCAAATCCCAGCTCAGGAGGACGCTGCATGGTCATATCCATGAGACCCTCGCCAGAGGAGTGAGGGCACATTGGGCCTAGGCAGCCACTGGGCTCAAACAGGTTGCCAGACTCAGGGTGAGGGCAATGCACCTCCTGTTGGTGCACTAGGCAACACTGGCTGGAGGTGGTTGCAGCAGCTGTCACCCACACTGCGGCCTGCCCACCTCGGGTCCAGATATCCACTGTGCCTTGTTCATCAAAAACAAAACAAATCAGGACAAACAAAAAATTAACAACTAATAACCATGGGAACACTTGCCTGGTTCTGTGCTGTACTCTGATCTCTTCTTGTTTTAGATTAGAACATGTCCTTGGTCAGAGTCGGGGGTTTCAGTAGATGCACATAGAAATATAAAAAAAGAAGAAAGTCCTGGAGGTTCAATGATATGTTGAAGACTTACAGTTGCCCATTGTCCAGTGTAGAAACTGAGATGTAGATGAGTAAAAGATTTGATCAATTTATCAGGGTGAGTTAATGGATAACCTAGAACCAGGCATTAGTTGTACACTAAAAGGATGGACTTTTATATAGTGCTTTGGCCATATAATTATATCATTTTAAACATCTCTTTACCATAGAGATTCTTTTAAACTTTAACCAAAGACATTGCTTTATTTCTCTCAGAAAATTGTTTTAAAATAAAATCTTGTTTTAAAATCCTAAAATTTACATGGAATTGCAAAAAGCCACAAATAGTCAAAATAATCTTAAGAAAGAAAAACAAAATTAGATGTATCATGCTCCCTGATTTCAAACTATGTTACAAAACTATGATAACTAAAACAGTATGTTACTGGCACAAAATCACATACATAGATCAAGGAAACAGAATAGAGAGCCTATAAATAAGCCATCGCATGTATGGTCAATTAATCTGATAATAGTCAAGAGTGTACAATGAAGAAATGGCAGCCTTCTCAATAAGTGGGAAAACTAGACAGATACATGCAAAAAAAAAAAAACAACAAACAAACAAAACTGGACCACTGTCTTATACTATATACCAAAATAAACTCAAAATGGAATGTGTCTTAAATATAAGACCTGAAACCATGAAACTTCTAGAAGAAAACACAGGTAGTAAAGTATTTGACATCAGTCTTAGTAATATCTTTTTGGATATACTCCATCAAGCAAGGTGAACTAAATAAAAAATAAGCAAATGAGACTTCATCGAACTAAAAAGCTTTTATACAGTGAGGGAAACAATAAAAATAACACAAAAAACCTACAGAATGGAAAAATATATTTGCAAATGATATATCCAATAAGGGGTGGGTATCTAAAATATATAGAAAACGTACACAACTTAACACCAAAAAAAAGTACCAAACAATCCAATTAAAAAATAGACGGAGGACATAGAGACATTTCTCCAAAGAAGACATACAGACGACCAACAGATGTATGAAAAGATGGTCAAGATCACTAATCGTTATGGAAATGGAAATCAGAACCACAGTAAGATGTCCCCTTGCACTAGTCAGAAAGGCTATTATCAAAAAGTAAAAAGATAACATGTTGGTGGGGAGATGAAGAGAATGAAGGCCTTGTGCACTCTTGATTAAACTAAAAATTGGTTCAGCCATTAGAGAAAAAAATATAAACACTACTCAAATAACTAAAGACAGATTTATCATATGATCCAGTAATTTTACTTTTAGGTATTTATCTGAAGAAAGCAAAACACTAATTTTAAAAAATATATATGTTTGTGTACAGGGTCTGACAAAAATAATGCCCCTTTTTGTTACAAAATCTTTTCTTAAGTTTTAAAGATTTTCTTTGTTTTTAGAGAGGGGAAGGGAGGAAGAAAGACAGGGACAGAGACTCAATGTGAAGTTGTCTGTCACATGCCCCCTACCGGGGGCCTGGTCTACAACCCAGGCATGTGCCCTGACTGGGAATCAAACCAGTGACCCTTTGGTTCACAGGCCAGAGCTCAATCCACTGAGCCACATCAGCCAGTCTGTTACAAATTCTTTTATTACAAAATTATAAGCATGTAATTCTGTAACAACAATAGCACACTCACACCACGTGACACTTCAGGTGAGATGTTCAAATTGTTGTCTGTGACCCTGTATATACATGTATATATTGTACCTACATACATCCATATACACAATAAGATAGATGATAGATAGATAGATAGATAGATAGATAGATAGATAGATGATAGATAGATAGAAAGATAGATAGATGGATGTATATTCCACATACTGGAATATTACTCAGCAATAAAGTACAATGAAGTCTTGCCATTTGCAACAACACAGATGGATCTAGAGGGTGTTATGTTAAGTCAAATAAGTCTGAAAGTAAAAGACAAATACTGCATTATTTCACTTGTATGAAATCTAAACAAATTTAAAAATTGAAGAAAACTAAAAAAAAAACTCATAGAAACAAAGATCAAACTGATGGTTGGCAAGTGAGAGGGTTGAGAAAAAGTATGAAGAAAAATACAGTCAATATTATTATGATAAATTTGCATGGTGATAGATGATTATTACACTTGGTGTGGTGATCACATTGTAAGTTATATAAATGTTGAATCACTACATTGTACTCCTAAAACTAAGATATTTTATACCAACTAAAATAAAATTTAAAAATAAAATATTGGTTTAAAGAAATTCATAAAACTGGAATAATAGATTTTCTGAGGAAGTGAAAGAATATCTTAATTTTTGAAATTATAGAACATAGATTAGTTAATAGAGGCTCCATCTCTTTTTTAAAGAAACCTTGAATACTAAGTGACCGAGGTGTATGATTCTAATCCATGTGCTGAAGGTAAAGGTATTTTGTCTTTGGCCAGAGCCTCAGTATTTGTTAAGAACTTAGTTTATTGTAGGAATACAGTATATTTCACTTATTACTTCACAGAGAATTTTTATATCTAATCAATTTTTATATCTAATAATTTTTTAATACTTTATTTATTTTTAGACAGAGAGGAAGGGAGGGAGAAAGACGGGGAGAGAAACATCAATGTGTGGTTGCCTCTCACACGCCCCATATTGGGGACCTGACCTGCAACCCAGGCATGTGCCCGGACTGGGAATTGAACCAGCAGTGCTTTGGTTCACAGGCCAGAGCTCAGTCCACTGAACCACACCAGCCAGGGCTATATCTAAGAAATTTTTATATCTAACATGCCTAAGTATAATCCATTTGTTTACCTACTCATACTGTACCTTTATATATTTATTCAACCGAGACATAATTATTGAGTATTTCCCAGGAGGGATAAAAAATAACAAAGGTAAATAGCATTTATCACCTGAGGGAGTGATAATAAAAAGAAAACACATGAAACAATTTCCCAAAATAATATATCCTGTCTAGCTGGAGAATATATAAAAATCTCCCCCCAATTAAACAGCTCTATTTATAGATCTCAATTTATTATTAATGCACTGTCATTGTTGGGGATTATATATTCATGTATTTGATTATTGTCTTTATTATATGGCCTATGCTAGAATGTAAGATGAATTAGGGCAAGAATTTTGGTTCATCTCTGTATTCCCAGCAGAGACAAATGCCTGGCACAAAGAAGACACTTACTAGATATTGAAAGGCTGAATGAATGAGTACTAAAACATTACCTAGAATACATTAGAAAGTTTCAAAGGCAAAGTGATGATTGAACTACACCTTAAAACCTCAACTTAAGTTTAAGAATAAAGTCCATAGAGGTAGAAAGCCATTTTAGAAAGCAACAAATTTGAGAGAGCAATGTATTCAAATACATGACTGAAAGGAAGAGATTGGTTTGTTGAAGGAACACTGAATAATACTTCAGGTTGGCAGAAAGACCTTGCAACTGATTTGTGAACTTCCATTTTTAACCTATCAAAAAAGGATTTTCCAATACAGGTTTTATTAAAGGGGAGTGACAAGATACTGTCTCTTGGGAGATCACTCTGACAGTACTGCAAAAATTGACTGTAAAAACACTAGTTAGGAGACTACTGCAACAATCCAGGCAACAAATTATAAAAATTTAAATCATGACCGCATTGAAAGTGAGGAAGAGAAAATGAAAAGGTAGGATTCTTAATTCACTTGAACTCAATTTACGTGGGCTGTCTCATTTACAGCACTTTATCCACTGAAGGCATTAAATGCTACCAGGCACACCTGCTTCTTAACTTGAGCATCACTCAGGAATAGAACTCAAGCCAAGTAAAATGCAATTTTCTCAGTATGGAACTCCAGCTAATAACAAGTGAGCACAGCAGTTCCTAATTGCTAGACTGGTGACTTTTTACCAAGGTAGGGAGATCAATTTGAAATAACAACAACAAAACAGGATGTATTCTTCGACAAGCATCTCTCCAAAGGCAATCTGGCCAAGGGAAGATCTACAAAATCCAAGCCTGCTACGAATATAAAGTTTAAAAAACAGAAGACAAACCAATAAAATGCTCCCATATTTTAAAAAATGGGGAAGAGTCATTGTAAATGACCTTGCATCACCAATGTTTTTAAGTTAAATATTTCCTGAGTTGGGGACAAGGTGGGATGGTAATTGCTGGCTTTTCCCCTTGTCCTAAATTTATAATTGATCATATGAAACCATTACGAGGGACCTCTCTCTAATCTTATACTTCGCAGAGCCACAGGGCACAATAGTTTAAGGGATAGAGGAAGGTAAAGGCCATCACAAGTCATTGTTATTAAAAAGAGTTAAGGTATGGAAACTTGAATACTTTATAATAGCATATTTGATATTATTATTACTGTAAGACCACACTTACCCAGAGGCATTATGCCATGCTTTCTTGAACGGAAAGGAAGGAGTAAGAATACCAGGTCATTGGGGATTTTCATCACCGTGGCTATGCCCATGGGACAAAGGTGCAAATGTGATGATTGCAGTTAAAAAAAAAAAGTTTGATAATCATTGACCAGAGAAGATTATTTTGAACTTCTCTAATGATAAAATCCATAGAACCTGGCCACAGCCTCCTCTTCTCCCAGGAGACACTTGGTGTTTGACATTGCTGGAACGTGTTGCACTTACTTTCCTTTGTTTCTTTTGCCCAGACTATCCTCCTCCTTCCTCCTCCCTCTGGTCTCTTCGAAGTGCTTTCAGCCTCTTACAGGGAACCATTCCCACAGCATCCACTCACACTTCTAACTGCAGCACCTACTTTACTTTAAAAGATTTATGTGTTAGGGGACTATCTCCCTAAAAGATTGCAAGGCCCTTAAGGGGAGCAACTCTGTCTTATTGACATTTGCAACATGCCTGACTCACAGCAGTAATCAATGTTTAGTAAATATTGAGGCAGTAACATCAAGAAATGTTAAATTTGTGACAATATTTTTTCTTACAAGCCTCATAAAAAAAATTAACATCTATTTTGACATGTGTCTTTTCTTCTGCTGGAAAGAGAATTACTTCACATCTTGGGCATATTAATTTAGCAAATATATTTTTAACATTTCTGAGGCCAAATCTTGTAATAATCTTATGATCAAGGATTAATAAAACTCTTAAGTTGCTCACAGCATACTGGGACACATCCTCTCCAGCAAATATGTGTGTATGCACATGTACACACACCACAGTGAGCTGTAGAACAATTACAGTTCACTAGCCTGTGCTAAAATCAGGTCATGGGGTCACCCCTATGCTCAATAGAGCAGAGCTGAGAAAAGTGGAAATTAATTCTAATGTTAGTTATGATTAGAGATTGAGGCTTGAGGGCTTTCTGATTAAGGAAGATAGTAGCTTAAATTCACTTTTCAAATTTGAGTCATGTTCTGTTACAGGCTTAGAAAGATCCTAAGTCCTCTGTAAAATGGAAGTCTGTGATTCTGCATATAATCTTCTCTTCCTTCCCCAATTAAATTGAAACACTTGACAGCCCAGCCTTCAGGAAGTAGCTTCAAGGGCAGGGTTTTCTCATCCCAAATCTGAAACTCAATGTTTAGAATTTAGTCAGCATGAGGAGATGGAATTGTAAGAAAAACTAGTAAATGTTATCTAATGATTGCCCTGCAAGAGTGAAATGCTTGAGGAAAAGGAAGAGAAATGGCACGGATAAGAGCATCACTTAGTGTCTCATAGCCTTGGTCTGAAATGCTTGTCCTAAGTGAAGCTGTTTTCTAAGTGCTCTGACCTGTGTAGCAGGAGGAAGACCTGTGACTGATGCTATAGCAGGACACGAGATTTCCAAATGCTGGCTCGGAAGACAGGCAGAAACTGTGGATGCGTTAATCGGGATGTTTTAAATATGCAGGCTTAAGGCATGTTTGGAGCGTTGCTGATGGTTATTCTTTGACCAACCAGCAGACAGATCATTGATTTAAAATGAGAAGCTGTATGGAACAATGGAAAAAGCGCAGGCTTTGGAGTCTGGCAGACCTGGGATGGTTTCTAATTCAACCACCATATGCCTTTGGACAAGACACTTCACTTCCCTCAGATTCAACTTATCCATAAAGTAGGTATGAGAGTAATGTATGGCCCTGGCCAGGTGGCTCAGCTGATTAGAGTGTCATCCCAGTATGCCAAGGTTGAGGGTTCAATCCTCAGTCAGGGCACATACAAGAATCAACCAATGAATGCGTGAATAAGCGGAAAAACAAATCTCTCTCTCTCCCCACCCCCTTCCTCTCTTTCTCTAAAAATAAAAAAATTAATAAATAAAAATTTTTTAAATAAGTAACCCACTATGCTTTTGCCTAAATGCCACTTCCTGTAAGCTCAATAAATGATGGTAGTAATTAATATCACACTGGTAGAAGCTAAGACCAAGCTTTGACTCAGATACATCTGGGCTCAAATCCTGGTTTCTAGCATTTACAAGATTAGGAGTCTTGCAGAAATGATTTTACTTTCCAGTTTCTTATAAAATGGATGTAATAATAATTATGAGAATACCCTTCTCATAAGCTTGTGGTGAGGATCAAACAAGATAACACATTTAACCCTCTCAGTACAATACCTACCATGTAATGTGTTCAATAACAGGTAGCTGTTGTCATTATCATGATCTCCAATCCAAGTGTAACTTTCAGGTATCTGCTTCTTTTACCATTGACATGATCCAGGCAGAGTGTAAGTTCTTTTATGTCAGATTTTCATCAAGTTACAATGGCGTAAAGCAGGCATTGGCCTACTCAGCACTGCTAGTTTTATAGCAGATTATCCTTTCTTGCCTCCCAAACCTGACACGAAGGGTACCCAATAATGATATTTTTTCCTGCCTGATCTCTCATATAGATAAGTTCTTTCTCAGAAATTATGGCACCTCACTGAGCTGACAACTTCAAGAGTCTGAATTGCCTGGTATAGTAAAGGAGTTAAATTGGGCAGAGGTGGAGGTAGCAGACTTGCATTAGCAGCCTCATCACAACGCAGTCACTATTTACTGACCAGTGTCTATATCACAGACATTGTGTACTTCATGTGCATAATCTGATGCTTTTAATCTGTATTCTTTCAGAGCATGGCAGGAAGGAAATAAGGGAAATGGCCCTGAGTTGTGAGACCTTTGAAAAAGCCCTTGATCTTAAAATATACCGTGAATTTTCTCAGTTCCATGTTTTTCCTCCAATGGTTTCCTCTCTCAGGAATTCCTTCTCCACTTGGAAATATCCAACCTGTGCTTCAAGGCTCTAGGTACATGGCGCCTTACCCACATGATGGCTCCCTACCTATCCTCAGTGAGTTAGCTGCCACTTCTGTGTTTTCCCACACCTACCCATAATGTTTTCATAATTAATATTTGTTTTATAATTGTTTGGTAAATTATCTACCTATACCATCAGCCATAACTTCATGAAAGGAAAGAATGTCTAATTCATGCTTCTATTCTCTGTCCTTCAAAAGGCTTGGCACGTAGTAAACACAAAGTGTACATTGATTTTTTAAGTACAGTTGACACATGAACAGTGTAGGGGTCCACATATAACTTGACTCCTCCAAAACTTAACAATTAATAAATAGCCTATTGTTAATGGGAAGCTTTACTGATAACACAAAGAACTGATTTATTAACTGTATTATGACAATAAATTAAGCTGGAGAAAATATTAATAAAATCATAATGAAAATACATTTACAGTATTTATTGAAAAATATCAGCATATAAGTGGGCATGTGCATTTCAAACCCATGGTGTCCAAGGGTCAACGGTACATACACTTGCCTTTGAGACACCTCTACCTGCTATGTTAGTAGCCCTGCCCCTCTGGTAGAAACACCCCAGCATCAACATGGAGCTCTGTTTTAATCTGCTTACAAGGTCCCAACTATTATAAGTAAATTGTAAAAATCCTCCCTTTGTATATAAACAAATGGTGAGACCCATGGGAGTTTATGAAATAGTATTTTGTTAAATTATTTAAATAATAACTGGACATGGAGTTGATGGACTGGACCTACGCATGGGAATGAAGTCTGGATGCCCTGGCAGTGCCATTATCCACAGCATTTCCTCTATGAAACTAGATCTGTTTCCACGCCCATTGGGGTCCAGTGCCCAGCCAGGGGAAACTGCCACCGAGCATCCTAAGGGAGCTGCCTCTTGGCCTTGGGACTAGAGAAAAGTTCATTTCTCTTCTAATAAACTGGCAGCTTCTTCCCTCTTCTGGTGCCTCCCTCAGGTCTCCCCGTTTGATTAGCTCCAAGTTTGTGTCTTCCAGGAAGTAAACTGTGAGGCAGACCAAAGACCCAGGGTCCCAGACGATCCATTCTATGACGCCTGTTGTGCCATGGCTTGCTTCCCACATATTGTCAAAAGAAATAAAACAGTATTATTTTATTCCTTGATAATTCATCGCCTGAGTGCTACAATGTTTGTTGAACAGATAAAGGCAAAGGGGGGGGCCACTCTGAAAGGGTGCTCCCTTGGGCTGTCACCTTCAAAAAGTCCTCTAAATGCTGCAACAAGCACAACCAAGCCTGCTGCAAAATCCCAGGCATTTAGAAGTTAACATCAAAATCCAGGTAGCCAGGGGATTGTGGTTTATTGCACAATTACTGTAATCCAGTGCTTGTCATTATTTATCTCATTAATCCTCAAGACAGTCCAGTGAGATAAGCACTATGATGATGACTCTTTCACAGATGTGGATAAAACTCAGCCTTTTGCTCAGATACGATCTAGCATTGAGTTCCCTGGTCTTTAGAATTTCACAGAGCAGTAAAACTTGCCAACAAACTTCCAGGTTGTTAATTTTACTAAAAGTGGGTACTTTTAAAAAAGGCAGCAACTGCCATCTATAATTAGTATCACTTAATAAAATAAATGGCATTTATTGCCATAAAAGAGCACAATCTAAAAAATAAGAGGGAGTCCTCTACCTTGAATACACCTGTCTGTATGAAAAACATGCACACTCTACTATCCAGCAATTCCTTCTCTAAATATTTATCTGAGAATGACACTTGCTTATATATACCAGCACATGTACCAAAGAGTTCATAGCAGCCTTGTTCATACAAGATGTAACTTGGAAACAATTCAAATAGTCACCTGCAGGAAAATGGATAAATATGTAGTATGTTTTCAAAACTAAATAATATGCAGTAGTCAAGATAAATGAACGAGAGCTGTATTTAAAAAGTATGGATCTTAAAAGATCAAGTAGTAAAAATTCTAAAAAGATTACATACAACAAGATACATGGTTTATCAAGTAAAACTTTGATATACTTTTGGGGATTATATGTAAATATCTATATGTATTATGTATATTTGTATAATTGTTTAAAGAATGGGGATAAACACTCAAATGAGGTGAGGCATGAGAATAATATGAAGGAGAATTACATGTATAAATGTAAGTTATGGTCAAGGTTCTCGTTCCCATGCTGGATCAGAGATATACCTGTATTTATTGGATTCTGTTGTTTCAAACACATAAGTGGTAGGCATAGACAGATGACAGGAATGTGTCACAAATCAATAATTATAAAAATAGTAATAATAGTAAGTATCAGTAATTCAGTTTTGCTACCCGAGGTCTGAAGGTGAACATAACACAACAAAACAAATCCCTCGGAGTATTTTCTTTTTCCTCCATTTTCCTAAGGACCTCTTTAGAATTATATTATGTAATAGCATTAGGCAGTATGTGAATCCATCTGTGGCAGAGTAATCTAGACCAAGCATCTGATTTTCCAAGAGGGTAAGAATTGTAAAGCAAGCCTTAGAGTTGCTACAGCCTGAAACCTCTACTAGGGAGTTTGGATGAGAGAGAAAGAAATAATCAGTTACACACATATAGGATAGGCATCAGATGGGTGGAGGAAGATGTAGATAGAGTATAAAGAAGACACCCAGAGACACTGGGTAGGAAACAGATGCAGAGCAAGTTGGGATGAAGATAATCATCTGTGAAAAGAACTGCCACTACTCTTGCTTATTAATTTACATCTCCTTCCTATCTGAAATAATAAGAAATTTACTCTGGTGTAGAGGGAAGAATTATAGTTCTCATGAACTTTCCTTCAGCTCTATAGTAGGAAAAGTTTCCACTTATTTCATTTACTAGCAGGACTTGTATGAAGAAACCTACAGAACTTAAAAGCATTCTTACAAAAATGCTGCAGTAATAAATCTACCTAACTGCCTGTTCAGTGATTGATCACAACACATCATTACACTACTTAAGGCCTTTATGTCCCTCTCCAAAGATTTAAGATAATGTATAAGCTTCTACAGGACATCCTATGACTTGGCTTTGCCTGCCTGTTCAGTCTCGCCAACCACACCCTCAGAGGCACCTTACACTAGTCTTCCTGAGTGGGTTGCTATTTTTTTACTGTAGTATGCACACTCTACCTTTGCTTGTGTACCTTTGTCTGGAAAGCTGTTTCCCCTTTGTTACCTAGGTAATCACACCAATCCTCTAGTACTCATTGAGGTACCCAATCCTTGGGAAACCTTCCTTAACCACCCAGATAGATAGGCTCTCCTGCTATCCACCTCTATCATATTTATAACAATTGTTGGTTTACATTTCGCTGTCTGCTCCCTACTGGGGGTTCTTTAAGGAAAAGATTTATGTTATTTAGTTCTGTGGTAGATAGTTAGACAGACATGAGCAGAGCAAGGACATCAGGCCAGGTATAGGAGGTCACCAGGACAGAAAGCCCCAGGTACCTAGCAATGGGTAAAACTGTTAAAACAAGGACTTCTCCCCAGGATAACTTGTCCTCTCCTAACATATTGCTGGTCATGTGGTTTAGACTCCCTGACCTATCACACGAATTGTCATGTAGTTTGGGCCCTCCCCGATCTTTCCTCACGTAGCGCATTGCTAGTCATATAGACTAGACCCCCTTAGAGGGGAAACAAGGGAGGCAGAGAATAGCCCTTAAGCATTAAGATCCCCAGAACAATGAAGCTCTGACCTGCATCAAACACCTGTAGGTCTCAGTTGCATTTCACCTTCAGGCCCAAAAAAGCAGCAAAACCAGACGAGCAATGCCAGGGCTGACATCAGGACCAGGTGCATTGACTAGAGACACCCTGCCTTGGCACAGACCAGTCAGGGGACACCACATCCCTGGCAGAACGCACTTGGAAAACTGATAAGTTGTCTACTGAGATCCCCCCCATGGGACCTCTTCTAAAATCCCCACCCTTAAAAGCCCTTAGTGGGGAGGACCCAGGTAAGCTCTCTCTATGGAACATGCCTGTGCCTTTCCCTGCCCCCTCCCTCTAGGGGTGCTTTCCTTGCCTCTCTCTTTTTCTCGAGCTACAAGAGTCCTTCTTTTGCCTCTGTAACCTGTTTCTTGAGCCCATGCCCAGCTGGCTCACTTTTCCTACCTCTGTGACTTTCTAAATAAACATTCTCTTATAATTTGAGTCTTGGCTCTGAATTCCCTCTAAGGTAGAATTTAAGTACTAAGTTTGATGAACCAAGGTCTGGTCTGATTCCACCAGTCTAACACCTGGTGCTGTTTCACTGCCAATAGTTCTATAGGATATACATAAACATGCAGAGGCTAAACCCCACTCCTTAAAATGAGCTAAATGTACATTGTGTTCAATAAATATTTGTTGAATGGACTGCCTGTCGAAAGTCATTCTATAGTCAAAAATTTCATCAAGTACTCTGGACAGCAGCAGATTCAGTAATTAATTAATTCAGCTAGCTATCTGTCAGAAAGGCTGTGGAAGTAATTCATAATTAAATTTAAAAAAAAAAATTTGAATGGGGGCTATATTCTGCCCATGCTTTCTAGCTGTCTTCCTGACTCAGTTTCCAGGACCTTTTGACAGAGAGTTCTGTTGTGCAGCTGTGAGTTAAGCTGGCAGACAGAACGAGACTGGCTTCTAGATCTTGAGGCATAAGCGTGGCCATGGCAGCCCAGCCTCTGAAGGGCAGCTTGGCTGCATTTAAATGGTGTGCATTCCTACCCAACTTGCCAGAATTCCATTCCAGATTGGCCCTTTCAGATGCAAAGAGACTCATCGCTAGATCAGCATTGTATTTTCAATACACAGCAATTTGAATCATCCTCTAGTTTCTTCTGGGGAACAGTTGCAACAGTGCCTTTAAAATGCCAGTGAATCATCTCTAACTAGAGCCTAAAATTATATGATGAAGCCATCTGTATTGCACTGGGAAAATATCATGTGGCATAATTAATTCATTGGATGTGATGATTACTTAGAATCACAGAAATATAGTTTCAAAAGGACTCTCATGAGGCCTGCCGAAAATTCCCAGATTCCTCCAAAGACCTGTATTTAAACTTACAAAAAGCATAATTACTCCATCCTTTAAATTATCTAGTCACAACTTAAATATTTGCCACTAATGAACTTGTTAAATTAGAGAAGTAACTTAATCTTTCCCAGCCTTGGTATCTCATTTTTTAAAGTGAGGGGAAAATACATCATTTTTCTCAAACTCTGACACTATGACTTTTAGGGTCTATATAGAGCTCCTTCACAGTTACTGGGAACCTGAAGGCTGCCTATAGTATGTAGCATTTCCCTCTCATATTGTTGTTTAAAATAGAACAAGCTGCTACTTGTTTATGTTTCTGCCTCTGATTTTAGTAGGAAAAAAAAAGCAACAACAAGATGTGACATTAAAGTCAATCACTAGAACTAACGATGTCCTAGGTACCCCTTGCTTTAATAGTCATTGAATTTATCATCTTCTTTGAGAAGTGAGCCAGTGTAGTGACTACCAGATTTTAAGTCAGAAGATATGATTGGGATGATGGCTCAGGTGATCACCATCTGTGAGACTCCAGATAGGTCACAAAATTATTTGTCATCTTATATAATAATAGCTTTCTCACAAAGCATCTTAGCCTGAGCTCCCCAGGAACCAGAACCTGAGAAAAAGTCTCATGTGAGAGTACTTTAACGGGGAGTGTGATTCTAGCAGCAGATGCAAGGAACAGGGGAGCAACGCAGGAAAGGAGTAAGAAGAGTACAGAAATGTGCTATTTGCTCATTGCTTGTTCCAAGACCATCTTAGAAGCAGTACAAAATATTTCTCAGATCTGTCAGTGGGACTAAGGAACAAGTATTTGTCCATTAGCTTTGAGGGGCACCAAATTTTGCCACCCCAAATGATTTTTGAGGTAATGATTTTAAGCTGGTTATTAAGAAACAAAAGACTCAGAAAGCACATTTAACCCTCCCCCTTACTGCCTAAAGGAATTCATGTAGAAAAACCTGATCTGGAAGGGAACCTGATCATATTTGTAACAGGGTACAGCTAGGCCCCCAAAAGGGAGTTTGCAATGGGGTCCAGAAATTGGGGTGTCCAAGAAAAATATAGGATATTTCCAAGTGGTCTGCTGTAGGGGGTGGGAGACATGGAGCAGGGCCCTTGAGAGTCCTTTTGCATGTCAATAAAAGGATAACTTCATTCCTCATAGGCACGATGGTTACCTTACATATAAACAAGGCTAACCAGGAAGGTTTGCATAAGTTTAACCCAGGGTGTGACTGGGCAAGTAGCTCCCCTGGTTGCAGGACCTGCTGAAGGAGTTGGAGGTGGAGTTGCTGGGGAAGATTCTGCTGGGGTTGGGGACCCAGGCGCAACAGCCTTGCTAGAGGCTTTTGATCACGCAGTTTTGGGAAGCAGGGAAGCAAGATGTAGCAGCCATGCCGGTAGTTCCCCCGGTCACAGCATGAATGCACGAAAGCTCAGAGATGGTTTGCTCCACACCATAGGGGAACAATGTGAAGACCATGTTGGGAAGAAAGAGGAGACAGGACTCTTGCTAGTGGGCCATGAGAAGGTGCCACATGTGTTTGGATTAAAAACTGGAAATCAGAGCGACACAGCTGATGGTGCTGGGAACTGCAAGACCCCCGCCTAGCCAAGCTCCGGATTTCTGTTTTCTTCTGAAGGATGATTTTCTGATATGTAATTCTGTACATGAGTCAGCAAGAAGAACCCAGTCTCTCCCGTCAACAGATTCACTGTGGCATAATCCCCTTAGCGCGTATGAATTAGCACATATGTGGTAGACAGAAGAAATCTAACAAAGCGGTTTCACCCTTAGTGTCCCCTTGTTTCTGAAATGCCCAGTAAGGATTTGTTTGCCACATGCTTACTCTTTTTCTGCTACCTGTGAATTGTCAACTTCCTCTTTGGATTCCCAGACCCCTACACTCCCTTCTTTTTTGTCCTGAATGGCACATAAGCCTCAACTGCCTACTGTGTTTTAGGTTCATATCATATGGCACACCTGCATGTACTTCCCTAATAAACTTTGTACATTTTCTCCTGTTAACCTGTCTTTGTTAATTTGATCAATGGTTCAGCTAGAAGAATTTAGAGGATCAGAAGAAAGTTACACATTTTTTTGTTGCCCCCTAGTTTTGTCAAACCATCCAGGAGCACTCACTGCTAGCTCCCCCGACTGCTGTAACTAAGAGACCACGAAAATCTGGCCGCAGCCAGCAGAGATGCCAGTCACTCTTACCCTGTCAGTCTCCCTGATCCCTCCTCCATGGGGTTCAGTAGGGGTTAGAAGTGGCCAAAGTTCTTTTACTCTCTTTCTAAATTTGGATTGGCAGGAGAAAATATTTGTGAAACTTTTCTTGGACAAATGTGACTCTGGTTAACATTTGGTCAGTACACTTGTCTTCCATTGGTCCTGTTCCTCCCAGAGATGGTCTATTAGCTCCAGCAGCTGGATGATGCCTATGCCTCTGGCAGGCAGCCAAAAGCTGTGGCTACAAGCTTAGGAATTATAAACCTTTTCTGTTCAAAGGGGGGAAAGCATGTGATTCCCCATGTTTTGGGACAGATTTTTAAAGACAATCCTATCCCATCTTTTTTAGGCTAACTCTGGGAATAAACCTTTTGGAGCATGTGAGGGCTGCACCCTTTGCACTCTCTCTGGAAGCCTCCTGTTTCCTTGCTTAAGCTGTTAAGAGGCTTATGGTTCATGTTGCTATTAAAATCCTACCACCACTGGCCAGATGATGAAGTCTTTGAATTAAATAAAAAAAGTCTAACTCCATATTGGTATAATGACTAACCATTAAGACTCTTTAATAAAATGAAAGGATAGAAATTTTTTTAGAAATCGAAGTCCACTCAAACCCCGTCCTACTTGCCTTCAGATATTTTCAGATACTGTAAAAAATCAGGACATTGCAAAGACAATTAGTCAACATTTAAGAATAAAAAGGAAAGACTAAAAGAGTCATAAGACTCTTCCCAACAAAGTAGAAATTTTTAAAAGATTACAGAGCTGTAAGACAAAGAAAATATCAATAGGAATGGAACAGAGGAAACAGAAAGGGAAGAGTCACAAGATTCATTCTAGCAAGATAGAAATATTTAGATAGTTATTAGAAATGAGATAAGTAAAACAGAAATTGATGAAGTTAAAACAAAAAGTTTAATATAGCATGACCTAAAGTTGGGTGAGCCAAAGAGACCACCTGCTGGTCCTCAAATATTAAGGGTCCCAGACGAGTCTTCTTCTTTTTCACCCAAATTTGGAGAAATTTCAAAAAAAACCCTAGATATTATAATAAGAGACCTGAAATATATTTTTAAAGAATTGAATATATTATTGATCAGAAATTTGGCAAAATTGGAAGCTGATTTTTCCAAGTCTAATAGAAATTTTTAAAGCTTCCTAAACCTTCTTGTGGGTTAATCAGAAATATAAACACAGTGCACAACTGCCTGAAAGTGAACAAACCAAAAATAATCTAACAATCTTGTACAGTTCTGTTAATGCTTGTGATCTCTATTTATTTTATCTGTTTGTGTTTGTATGTTTTATGAATAAAATGGTATTTTCTACCTCAAGTTGCTATTAACAATTTGTAATCTTTAATTGGCTTATGGGAATTAGCACTTATAAAAATAGGAAATATAACAGAAACTAACTCAAATGTTTTTCAGGATTATGTAATCTGAAAAAATATTTGACATTAAGCTGGTTTGAGTTTGGTTTGGTTAAATAGACATGTCTTTTAGAGTTGCTAACATTAAATACAATAGTTTTGTTTTACCTGTAATCTCTATTGTAAAATTTATCAGAAGGAAAAAACTTGGATAGTAATTAGCTGTGTCTGATATCTCATGGAGTTTTTTATGAGTAATCTAAATGTATTTATTAAAGAACTAATAAATTAAATAAATAGATGTAACTAAAATAAAATAATTTTTAAGTGAAATTTTTATAGCAATACATAATTTTATGGTATATATATTTAAATATAATTTCCCAAAAATCTTTTGACAATTTGAAACTTTAATGTTCTAAGTCAAGTTAAATGATAGAAATTATTAAATACTTAGATTATTTCCAAATAATATAAAATACTGAAACATTTATTGATAAATTAATACAAGTTTACCTACTTCTGGCTTCCTAATACAGAAAAACTAAAAGATAAATTTGAATCTGTAAATGAACATGCTGTGCTCTGTTAGGGAAGGATGTTTCTAAAAATTATGAAATATACTTGCCAGTAAAAGAAAGTATGTTTATAGAAGTTATAAAGTATATTCATGAATTTACCAAACTAAAGAATTCTAACTGCTTATTGTCAGTTTTCTCCAGAAATTAAGGTTTCTGAGGCTTAAGATTTTAATGAATATACAAGAAATTAATACATGTTTTCAATAAAAGAAGGCAAAACGTATGGAGATACATTTGAGGAAATTTTGAAAAAGTGGTTTGTCTTAAGCTGGTTATTTCTGACTGGGTAAAAAGAGATAAACAAAGAAAAGTTGTAGAACATGTATGAAAAGGAATCTTAAAGAGAAATCTTATGCATGATCAAACTGAATAAAGTAGAAATAAAATTAATTAAGTTAATTTAAATATCAAAAGTAAGCTAATGTAGAAATATTTTGGTTAATTTTCACTCTGTTAAAAGGACAAAGATTTCTTGTACTACTGTTTGTCTCCTGATAAAATATTGTAAAAAAAAAAATTTCTTCCTAGAAAGCAAAATCTGTTCTATTAAAATAATTGTTTTATGTTGTCTTTTTTTTTTTAAGATTTTATTTTTAGACAGAGGGGATTAAGATTAACTTTGGAAACCAATTAAGAGCCTCAAAAGAAAACAACCTTTCTCATAGGGTTCACAGCAATCTTTCCAGGAAAGTAACAGGCCAAATTTATTGAAACTAAACTTATGTAACAAATAAAATTAGTCTTAACTTGACTGTCTTTGGTAATAATGAAGGTGATTTTAGATTGAAAAGTTATTTTTCAATAGGAACTGTAATAGACACTTGTGGATACTAGTTTCCAATCCAATTAATTGTCTTTAAAGTTTTGTTTTCCACCTATGAACTGAATTTATATCCTGTACTGTTTTAGTTTCCTTGAGTATTTGGCTGCAACCCTTCAAACTAATATTTTCATTTCTTTTTTCACCCTTTGACTTGGAATTACTGAAGCAAAACTGCCCTTTTTCCCTGAACCTTACAATTGCAAACTGCAACTAGATGACTTAATATAAACTTTAGAGAGATTATCACCACAGCTCAGGTTTCGATAATCTCATGACTGATGCCATATAAGTCACTGAAAGTCTGCCTGAACACCCAGCGACATCACCAGAGACATTCAAACTGGCAACCACAATGACTTATCTGATTGTCATTGCCTACCTCACTCCATCAAGAGCAGCTTTGGCGTGTGGTAACCACAAACCAAAAATTCTACAAAAAATATAAAAGAAATAAAGGAAAGAGGACTCAATCACAACATTATATAAAAACACCAATATACAAGAAAAGAGAGCAAGAGAATAAGGTAGAACAGAGAAGAACACCAAAAACAATCAGAAAATAATAAAATGCCAATAACTACATACCTATCAATAACTACTTTAAATGCAAATGGACTAAATGCTCCAATCAAAAGAAAGAGTGGCTGAAAGATTTAATAAAAACTAAAAACAAAAACAACACACATATATATCCTACCTTCGAAAGACTCACACAGAGAAAATAAAAGGATGAAAAAATATATTGCATGAAAAAAAAGGCTAGAATAACAAAACTTTTATCAGAAAACATAGAAGTTAAATCAAAGGCTGTCATAAGAGACAAAGAAGGACATTGCATAATAATGAAGGGATCAATACAAGAGGATAAACTCTTGTCAACATTATGCACCCAAAATAGGAGAACATAAACACATATAGCAAACACTAATGGACATAAAGGGAGAGAACAACAGTAATACAGTAGTAGTATGGGACTTTAACAACCAATTGACATCAACAGATATATCTTCCAGACAGAAAATCAAAAAGGGAACATGGCCTTCAAAAACACATTGGACAAGATGGGCTTAATTGATATTTTTAGAACATTTCACCTACGCAGCAAAATATACACTCTTTTCAAGTACACATGGAACATTTTCCAGGATAGAACACATTAGGCTCCAAAACAAGTCTCCATAAATTTCGGAAGACTGAAATAATAACAACCACTTTCTATGATAACAATGGTATAAACTAGAAATCAATTACAAAAGAAACCTGAAAAACACACAAACACATGGAGGTTAAATAACATGCTATGAAACAATGAATGGATTAACAATGATGTAGGAAGAAAGCAAAAGATACCTTGAGAAAAATAAAAATGAAAAACCAATGACAAAAATACATGGGACAGAGCCAAAGCACTTCTAAGAGACAAAAACAAAGCAATATAGGCCTAGCTACAAAACAAGAGAAATCTCAATCTAACTTATTCATACAGGAACAAAGAGAAGCCCAAGGTGAACAAAAGGAAGGAAATAAAGATCAGAGTGGAAGTGAATAAAATAGAGTCTAAAAAATAGAAAAGATTGATGAAACTAAGATGGTTCTTCGAAAAGATAAAATTGATGAAACTTCACCCACGCTCCTCATGAAAACAAAGAGAGAGGACCCAAATTAATAATGTCAGAAATGAAAGCAGAAAAGGGGAAAAGAAAAAAAAAGACCATAGAAATGCAAAGGATTAAGAAAAAATACTACAAACAATTATATGCCAACAAATTGGACTACCCGGGAGAAATGGATAAATTTCTAAAACATACAGTCTTCCAAGACTGATTCAGGATGACCAATAACTACAAATTAAATTGAATTAGTAATAAAAAAAAATAGTCCCAACAAACGCAAGTGTCAAAACAGATGGCTTCACAGGTGAATTTTACCAAACATTAAAAGAAGAATTAACACCTATCCTTTTCAAACTATTCCAAAAAATTAAAGAGGATAGAAGTTTCCCAAACTCATTTTATGAGTTCAACATTACCCCAATACCAAATACATATGAAAGCATCATGGAAGGAAGGAAGGTAGGAAGGAAGCAAGGAGCCTATATTTCTGATAAACACAGATGAAAAAATTCTCAACAAAATATTAACAAATTGTATGGAGCAATACATTAAAATGATTATACATTGTGATCAAGTGGGATTTATTCTAGGATGCAAGTCTATTTCAATATGTACAAATCAATTAAGTGATACAACACATCAATAAAATCAAGAATAAAAATCATATGATCGTATCAATAGATACTGAAAAAGCAATTGATAAAATTCAACATCCGTTTATGATAAAAACTGTCCCCAGAGTGGAGATAGAAGAAACATACCTTAATATAATAAAGGCCATTTATGACAAAACACAGCTAACATACTCAATGATGAAAATATGAAAGTTTTTATTTAAAATCAGGAAAAAGAATTTATCACTTTATTCAGCATAGTATTGGAAGTCCTAGCTACAGCAATTAGACAAGAAAAAAGGCATCCAAATTGAAAATGAATAAATAAAACTGTCATTATTTGCAGGTGACATGAGTTACATATAGAGAACCCTAAACATTCTACAAAAAATTGTTAAAACTAATAAATGAATTCAGTAAAGTGGCAGAATACAAATTAATATTCAAAAATTGGTTACTTTTTTTATAGCAATTACAAACTATCAGAAAGAGAAATTAGCTAAACAATTCCATTAGCAATTGCATCAAAAAAAATACCTAGGAGTAAATTTAACCATAAAGGCATAATATCTGTACTTGAAAATTATGACACTGAAGAAAGAAACAAAAAAGATAAAAATCAATGGAAGCTCAAGGATAGGAAGAATTAAAATTATTAAAATGTCCATACTACCCCAAATAATCTACAGATTCAATGCAATCTCTATCAAAAAGCCAATGGAATTTTTCACATAGAACAAAGTAATTCTAAAATATACATGGAACCACAAAAGACCCCAATTGCCATAGCAATCTTGAGAAAGAACAAAGTTGAAAGTATCATGGTACCTGATTTCAAAGTATACAACAAGCAATGTTTAAAGAACCTAAATATTTCTAATTTGTGATTCTAAGTACCTGGCATCTTGAAATATTCAAGACAATCAGAGGTGCCATATTACACCTGTTCTAGAATTTATAAATATTTATTTAATGTTTACATGCTAGAAAATTTCCAATTTGGGGTTATATCCACTGACATTTAGAAATGCAAATTGCTCATACAAATTTCACAAATATTTAATATATATTGCCTATGTACCTGGTATAGTTAATAGAGGCAACAGAGGAAAAAAACTTCCAATTGTTGTCTTCATGTGTCTAACATTTCAGTGACATAGCTAGATATTAATTAGATAATCACAATGAATATAATTTTGCAATGGCAGTAAGTAGTATGAAAGAGAGAGATGTTGATTAGAGGGTTTAAAGTAAAAATTTGACCTAAACAGTGAGTCAAACAAAACAAAGGAGAAAAGATCTGTTATATAGAAGATAGAATAAGACTAAACAAAATGAAAGAGGAAAAGCATCCTAGGAAAAATGTCATTACAGATGGCCTGTTGCAAAGTCAGCGTTGCAAGCATGAGAGGATGAAGGAAGACAATATGGTTCAAATAGAGGGTGTAAGGTGATGGAAGTTTCAAAGAAGGCTAGAGGTGGCAGTGGTCAGACTATGCCAGGCGCTGTAGGCTATGAAAATGCGTTTTCCTCATATCTTAGGACAGAGAATGACTAGATCATATTTGTGTTTTAATAAGAGTAATTTGGTTACAGTTTGGGGCGGATCAGATAAGGGCAGGTTTCTGTACATCAGTCAGGAGGTCTTTGGTAGCTCGATGATAGATAATGCTAACTGAGTTGGTGGTAGGGATGTGGAGAGAAATGGGGCAGAACTGACAGATATTAAAGGAATAAGGTAAATAGGACCCTGACTTGCATAACAAGATCGATTGATTGTGTCATTCATCAAAGGAGGAAGCTCTACAAGGTAAGCATATTTTGCAGGGAAGATCATTAGCTTAGTTTAAAAATATTGTTTGGGATGAACATTCGATCCTTGAGATCAAAGGGGTGACCCCAACTAAAGACGTAAATTTGGAAACCATCTTTATAAAAACATGATGATTGAAGTCTTAGATGAGAATTAGATGTTTTTAAACATTTTATTTATTTATTTTTAGAGAGAGGGGAAGGGAGGGAGAGAGTAAGAGAATCATCAATGTATGGTTACCCCTGTATGCCCTCCATTGGGGGCCTGGCCCACAGCCCAGACATGTTTCCTGACTGGGAATTGAACCAGTGACCCTTTGGTTCACAGGCTGGTGCTCAATCCACTGAGCCACACCAGCCAGAGACAATTAGATTTCTTATGGAGAGAGAATAGTGTAAGAAAATGAGAGGACATGGACTGAGCCTTAAGAAACCTATATATTCAATAATCAACAAAAAGAATTATAAAGAAGACTGACAAAAAAAGAAAGTAAAAAGATGGAAGAGCTATGTCTAACTATGGAGACACAAAATACTAAAGGAGAAATTGACAGAATTGAAAGGAAAAATAGATAATTCAACAAAAATGGTTGCTGATGTCAATATCCTACTATGGATAATCGATAAAAATAACTAGACATAAAATTAACAAGTGTACAAAAGAGTTATAAAACACTGTCAACCACTTGATGAAATTAATATTCAAAAACGCTCCACCTGAAGAAACGGAATGCATATTCTTCTCTTAAGTGTACAAGGAATATTCTCCAGTAGCTCATATGATAGGCCACAAAACAAGTTGTCACTAAGTTTTAGATTGAATTCATATAAAGTATGTGCAACAAACACAGGTTAAACTTAAGAAATTTGAAAAATCTCCAAACATTTGGAAATTAATAAATATATGTCTAAATGACCCATGGGTCAAAGAAAAAAGATCACATGGAAAACTATGAAATGTTTTGAAATGAATGAAAACAAAAACACACTAGTATCAGGGAAATGTAAGAATGTCTGCTCTCAACACTTGTACTTAGCATTGAACTGTGGGTTCTAGCCTGTATAATACCCCCTTACCTCCAAGAAGAAAATAAGGAGATGGGGAGAAGAGGAGTGAGTACTGAGGAAGGAGAGGAAGAGAATTTATGGCATGAGATTGAAAGGAAGAAGTAAAATTGTCTATATTCTCACACAAAATTATCCTGTATGTAGTCAATAAAATATAAGCAAACAACAAAAATCCTGCTAGAACCAGTAAACAATTTAACAGTGTTACAAAGTAACTGATCAATACACAGAAAACAACTGTTTCTATATATTAGCTATGAAGAAACTAAGAATTAAGGCAACAATTCCATTCAAAATAACTTCAAAAAAAAGTAAAATGTTCAGAAATAGTTTTAACAGAAAATGCAAGTTTTGTGCTCTGCATATTATAAAACATTGCTGAGAGAAATTAAAGGTCTAAAGTAGGCATGTAAATAAAGAAAACTCAGAAGAATTGACTGAAAATGATTAGAAAAAAATAACAGTTCAATGAGTAAATAGATACCAAAATAAAATTACAAAAACCAATGCCTTCTTTGTAGTCTGGAAATAAGTAGTTCAAACTGCAAAGGGAAAAAAAATATTTATCATAGCAATATGAAATATAAAGTACCAGAAAGCATTTTCTTCTTTGAAATGAAAATGAGACAACAGATAAGATTTGAATAGATGGAGGAATATTCTTTTCTTAAACTCTAAAATATACTAATTCTTTTAAAATTAATTTGTAATTTTTATGCAAGGCAATAAACATTTAAAGGATTTGGGGTAAGTTGTCAAAGGAATTCTAAAATTTACCTAGAAGGACAAATGAATGAATATTACTAAAAACTTTCCAATAGTAAGGTGGAAGGAGCTATTGCTTTACCAGAGAAATATTTCCAATGAAGTCACAATAATTAAAATGATAAACAGGAGTCAACAGATATATAATACTTAGCAATGTGATCAAGAAATTGTATGAAATAATTTAAGCAATGGTTAAGATAATCATGGTTATTCACTTTGCAAACAACAATTTTAGGTACTCATTCTACAGAACAAAGTTGAATGCCAAAAAACCCTCCTACAGTACAAATAGAATATGGGTGAATATTTATGTGATTATAGATGGGAAACAACTTTAGAACCTAATAGTGAAAGATCTCTTAAAGAAAAAGGAAAATAAAGTTCACTAGTTAATAGTAAAAGCCATCTATCAAAAATTTTAAACAAAAGTAAAAGGCAGAAGACATAAAACATTTGCTTGGTATAAGCACATAGACTCAATTAGGGAAAAAAAAAATTCACCATCCTCCAAGAAGTAAAATACATGAACAAACAGCAGCATAAGAAATAATAATTTTTTAAAAGAACAAAAAGTTACAATAAAACGCTTCTTAAAATTAAATTTCAGCTTTCCCTTTGAATCTAGCCCCAAATCAGATTTTTAAATGTCAATATATTGATATCGACCAGGAGGTGATAAAGGAATAAATTGGCACAATCTTCTGACGTAATTTGGCAGTATGTCACAAAAACACCTAAAATAAAGTTCATATCTTTTGATCAGACTTATATTTTATTCAAAGCTGAATGAAGATACATGTGCTAAATTCTATACTCCTCCTCCAGTTCCAAGGATCCAAATCCCCTTTATAATAAAACCTTTTTTCCTGGTCTCTGTGATCTCTAATCTATTGTCCATTCCACAGTTGGAATGATGTTTTCACAGTGCACATCTGATCCTGTCAGTCCTCTTCTTAAAGCCCTTTTGTGGCTGTCCGACTTGTATTCCCTTACACATGTGTAATTGAAATACATGACAACAATATCGTAGCCATCAGAAGGAGTAATAGAGCTATAGCATTCTAACTTCTTTGCATTTTCTTGGGTGAAATAAAGATAATGCTGGGCCTTAATAAATTAAAAACGCATGCTAAAGGTTAATCATAAATATAGTAGATATATAGCATATAACCTCTAAACTGGTAGAAGGGAATTGGAATTGCCAAAAGTAATCAATGCAAAGGAAGGCAAGATGAGAGACAGAATATAGAATTGGCATGACAAACCAAAAGCACATAATAAGATAATAAGTTTAAACTCATAGTTTGTAATAGTGTAAATGTAAATAAATAGAGAAAACTATTGAACTTAAAGAGAAATCTTTCCGAATTAGATAAAATAGGAACAAAACTCCATCACATACCATCCACAAGAGCCACATCTAAAACATCAAGATACAGAAATTTTGAAAGAGGATGTAAAAGATTTATCAAGAAATTATAACAAAAGATACCACAACTGTTTTGCCCAGACTGCAAAAGAACCTTCATACTCAATCTTAGATGTGAAAAAAGACTTTCAAATGTGATAGACACTAACTCTATTCTCGGTCTTGGGTGAGGGCTGCAGGCTGGATTCGGTGGAGCTGCGCCTCCGGCAACACAACAGCAAGCCACAGTCACAGAATCTGCTTCCCATCACTCTGTGCAGCCTGTTGAAGATTGGTGTGAACTTGAACTTAACTTGTACCAGATCCAGACATACATTCAGGTCAACCTGGGCAAACCTTCCATTTTCAGAAGACTAATGACAGTAATTTTTAAAAGAATTACCAGAGGAACAAAAATTACCTATAGTGAAAGCTCTGAGAAAAATAAATTTCAAGAAGGTAAATGGTCTATTCCCAAGACTTAGTTTTATTTTTCTGTCCTTTTACCCTCTATTTCCTTATCTGCTTAAAAAATTGGAGGAAACTAAGTCCAGAAAAATAAAGCAACTTTGAATATGACAGTGATGATTTTTATCCTCAAGTTTTCCCCTATTCTTTATAAACTAGAAAAGATAGATTCATTCAATTTCTACACATTACATTTCTTTTGTATTTAAAAGTAATAAAGGGAATTTGGATAGTAATTGAAATTGCTATCTGAATAAGCTACTATTTTAAATGGTATGCCTTTCAATTCCTTCCCAATTTTTGTCACTTCTCCATTTCCATCTATACTTCAAAATTTCTGAGAAATTTAGATTGTCCATTATCATATAGATGCAGAGATTTAAGCTGCAAATAGGGCACAGATTTTAAGTTAGCCAGTAATCATAAATCTAGAGGAAACTAGTCATAATTGTGCCTTTGTTATGAATAATTCTGTTACTCAATGATTATATGCTTTTGATTGTTGTACAGGCAAAGTTCTCTCAGCAAAGATGGAGATGGTAAATAAAATCTACTCATAAATCATTCTCTCTGAAATGCATATAGGATCATATACCTGCCTACTTAAAACTTTCAATGATATAAGGATCATATACCTGCCTACCTAAAACTTTCAATGATATAATGCTGAATAGAGAATAAAGATCAAGTCCAATGATTGGCCTCTTCTTATTTCTTCATGTGTATGTTCTACTCTTACTCTCAAGAACCTCCTGGTCTGTTCTCTCTTGAGTGGCAGGCCCTCCATTTGGAATGCTTATTCCATTTCCCACTTTCTTTGCTATGGAATCTTTTAGGGGCTGCTGGTTTCACCATGTCTATGAAAATTTCCTTTTCTGTTATTTGGCTTACATGTAGTTGTTCCCTCATTTTGGCTGCCTCAGTCAAGACTTTATTTTTCCATATTTTATTGCTTTGTAAATTTAGAGGAAAAGGAAAATGCACCATGGATTTTACTTGTTAATTGGTTTTTAAAATTCTAACACCACTTTCACTAAATAAGTATTACTCTTATTTTATACATTGAGTACCTAATATTTACAAAAAATGTAAGAAATTTACTGGTGGTCTTTCATGTGTGAGAGGGGATAAAAATTTGGGAAAACTGGAATGCATACCATTTCAAATAGTAGCTTAGCTTGTAGTAATTGCCAATGAGCAGTCTGCGTTTCCTTTATTTGTTTCCATTATAAAATACATACATTCTGTATCCTCCTAGAAATTGAGATTAGTTTGGCTCCAATGCCTTGACATAGATCTACCATAAGCCTAGAAGTTGTTAGAGAACTTCATATTGGTTATCATGCTGTTCACTGTAAAGTAGGACAGAATTCTGCATTTAGCAATTCGGATCTCAACTTAACCATCACTGAACTTGGACAAACAACTTCATTTTCTCATTTGGAAAATAAAGAAGATTGACCTGATCATCAGTGTCATTCAAACTTTTTTTTAAAACTAAATAAAAAACCTTCTGTCATCCTCTATGAGGCTCCAGTTTGCCCATGGCTTGGCCTTACCCTTCCATCACCAACGTTTCAGTCACCTCTGAAACTCTGTCGACTACCTCCTGTGTGCTGAGCACCGGTCCAGGCCCATTTTATCTTATTTAATATGCTCTAAAAATATAGGAAAATTTGAACTTTAAAAATGAGATAACATTTCAATTCCTAAAACATAAGAAAACACTTGAGTGAAAAAAATATTCAGTTCCATGTTTTTCTTAGGGAAATATTCTATATACATCTATTGCTCATATTTAATCAGAATAAGAATTACATGAAGGAGAATATTTTGGGACTTCTCAGTAAATGGGGCTCTGTGTGTTCCACTCTTAGGCAGCTTGCTTTTTATTTTTTATGTTTGGTCTTGCAGAGGTTTCACTCTTCTCATTATACATCTCCCATTCATCTGACCAGCAGAATAGACTTCTTGGCTTTTGTGCAAAATGCTGAAAGACTGACTCCTAATGTCAGTAATTTCTGGTTGCTTGGAAACAATTCTTGTTTTGCCACTATGATGGAATTAGGTCAGCAGCAAATTAATCCCTTACAAATTAGAGAAATAAAGCCAATAATAGATTTGAAATTGTCCTGTTGAAAATAGAGACTGTAACACTGGTTCTTCTCTTCTTCCATGGATGAGAAACAAATTTAAAGACCACATTCCAAAGAAATTGTGTAATAATGAACAATGTCATTTTATAGCAAGAAATGCCTGCTTTCATCAAAAAGACCCAGTGCTTCTTTCCACCCACAGCCAAAGCCATAGTTCTTTCTCCACCTATTCACATTAGTAACATATAGTAGTGAGGAGGGAGAGGGAATAAAATTGTCTCTGTGAGGTACCCTAATTCTAAGAAAATGAAAATTGCATTTTATATCCTTCAGTCTGATAAGAATAGGAGAAATGAATATTTGAACATCACAAAAATTTATTTCAAATGATTAATTTTGGCAGGACATGAGGAAAAAGATTTCCCAGCCCTTCAAAATCCATGGAGGCATTAAGGTAGCTCCATATGTTGATGACGATTGTGCCCGTCCTAAGATAAAATCAGTTTGGGTGTTCAAGGTTAAGATCCTTTCCTCCTCTCTTTTCAGGAGGCAGGTAACCAAGAGTGGAAAAGTGTCCAAGAAAATCAGATAAAGATCCCTTAGCTGAAGGAACTGTCCAGTACCAGAGGGAGCAATGTACATCACTGTTTACATTTCCCCTGCCTGGGTAATAGGCAGAGTTCTATCCAGGCTTTATGGGCTACCTGTGGGGCCCATGTAGCATAGCCCTAGCCACACCTCCTGGAACTATTGTAGATCCCCAGGAACAGGAGGGTGCCATGGCATGTGTACATGAGGCCCTTCCACCTGAAAATTGATCCAGTGGGTACAGCAAGGCATGGCTGTGTGCACCCACCGGGCTATACGCACACTGGGCTTCCCCACCTATAGAGTGTGTGAAATTAGCAAAACACTGAGGAATCTGTACACAGGGCAAATGTTAATGGACATAAAATAAAAAATTAACAGTAATACAACAAAGCTGAAGACTTTAACACCCCACTTACCGCAAAAGATAGCCTACCCAGACAGAAAACTAATAAGGAAATAATGACTCTAAAGGTCACATTAGACTAAATCAACTTAATGTATATTTATAGGCCTTTTCATCCCCAAACTTCAAATTATATATTATTCTCAAATGTACATGAAACACTTTCTAGGAGAGATCTCATATTAGGTCACAAAACAAGCCTTAAGAAATACAAAAATATTGAAATCATATCAAGCATATTTTATAACCACAATGACATGAAAGCATACACTAATTTCAGCAAGAAAAGTGGGAAAAACACAAATACATGATTAAACAACATTCTAATAGACAACCAATGGACCAAAGAGGACATCAAGCAGAAAATCAAAAACTACCTTAGACAAATGGAAATGAAAATGCAACTTTACAAAATGTATGGGATGCAGAAAAAGCATTTCTAAAAGGGAAGTTTATAACCATACAGGCTTACCTCCAGAAATAAACAAACAAAAAATCCCAAATAAACAATCTAACTTTGCACCTAAAGGAACTAGAAATAGAATAACAAACAAAATCCAAAATAAGTAGAAGAAAGGAAATAAAGACCAGAGTTGAAATAAATAAAATAGAGACAAAGAGAAAAAGATCAATGAAACTAAGATCTATTTCTTTGAAAGTTTAAAATTGAAAAACCTCTATCAAGACTCATAAAGGAAAAAATAGTCAGGGCCCAAATAAAATCAGAAATGAAAGAGGAGTGATTACAACCAGTGACACAGAAATACAAAGTATCATTAAAGAAAATGCAAAATCTCACAAGACAACAAATAGTAAAAGGAAAACAGATTTGGTGATATAACACTCCCTGATTTCAAACCATACAACAAAGCTATAAAATCAAAACAGCATGGTAAATTTACAAAAACAGGCATAGATCAATGGAACAGAAGAGAGAACACAGAAATAAACCCTTGCATATATGGTCAATTAATCTATGACAAAGGCAAAAAAAATGTACACAGGGGAAATGATAGTTTCTTCACAAGTGTTGCTGACAAAATTAGACCGATATATGCAAAAAATACGAAATTGGACTACTGTCTTATGTGACATACAAAAATAAACTCAAAATGGCTTAAAGACTTAAATGATAGAACTGAAACCATAAAACTCTTAGAAAAGGTAGAGGTAGTTAACTATCTGACATTGGTCTTAGTAATATCTTTTTGGATATGTGCCCTCAAGCAAGGGAAACAAAAGCAAAAGTAAACAAAGGGGCTTTATCTAGTCTAAAGGCTTCTTAACAGTGAAGGAAATCATTAACAATGCAAGCAGACAGCTGACTTCTGGTCAAGATGGCACAGTAGGTATACCCTCTGCTTGCCCCCTCCCATGACCAAATCAAAGTTACAACTAAATTATGTAAGCATCATTGAAAATCACCTGAACACTAGCTAAATAGAAGTCCCATAACTAAGGATGTAAATAAGAAGCCATGTGGAGACTGGTAGAGGGGCAGAGACATGGAATGGGCTGGTCCCACACCCACAGTGTGGTGATTAAAAACCAGGAGGGATATCTCAGCAGTGGAGGCCCCCCTGAGGAGCAAGTAATCCCAGCCCCACATCCTGCCTGGGCCCCAGTGCTGAGAAGAGGAGCTTCCATAACACCTGGCTGTGAAAGCCAGCTGGGGTTGCATCTTAGTGAGAAGAAGGGATTCTTGAGTCCCAAGTGTTCCTCTTGAGTGGCCCATGCACAGACTTGCTCTATAACAGATTCACTTGCTCTGGGCTCCAGTGCAGGGCAGCATCTTGAATGGTACCAGGATCATAAGGGCAGAAACAGAATTGACTAGCTTTAGGTAAGACCTGGATGGAAAGGGGTCAGAGCAGTCTCTCCAGGGACAGAAGTGCTGGTGGGTGTCATTGTTCCTATGTTAATTTAAGCCTTCCCTGCACCCAGCCATCAGAGGCAGGTCATCACCAAATTTGAGCTCTCCGTTAACCGGGCTAACATCTTTTGACATTCCCCGATGATTCCCTAAGTCCCCACCCTACCCAACTTGTGTGCACAGCCAAACCTCTTCCAGTGGTTCCTGCACACAAGCAGTCTTCCTTGGCTCATGCTGTGAAGTTTCTTAAACCCTTTCAAAAGTCCACAAACCCCAAAAAAGCAGTGACAGGCCTTGACGTTCCCCGTGCCTCTTGCTAAGAAGCTCCAAGCACTGTATAAGCAGTGAGCAGTCTTAACCTGCATTGCAACTCCCATCAGCTGGCCCCAAGCCAGGCATAAACTATGGAAAGTACTGACTTGAAATGTAGCTTCAACTAACAGGCTACAAGCCCAGCAGAAGGGGTAGCTGGCCTCAGCTCACATTTTGTTAGTGAACTGACATCGGTTTTAATAATTTCTTTTTGGATATGTCCCCTCAGGCAAAGAAAACAAGAAAAGATAAACAAATGGGACTCCATCAGACTGAAAAGCTTTCCCACAGCAAAGGAAATTATCAATAAAATGAAAAGACAACCTACTGAATGTTGCCAATGATACATCTGATAAGGGGTTAATGTCCAAAATATATTAAGAACTCATACAACTTAACACCAAAACCCCTTCCAAACAATCTAATTTAAAAATTGGCAGAAAACAAGTAGAGACATTTCTCCAAAGAAGACATACAAATGGTCAATAGACATACGAGGTCTGTCTGGAAAAAGTGCAGCTATTGTTAATATAACAAGAATGGTTTGCACAATGTTGAAGTAACCTGGCAGCCAGGAAGAGTGGACTGGAATGTGCATGTGTAAACAATGATGACTTCACTGTACTAGTCAGTGGGGGCAATGACACCCTTGAGTGAGCATGTGTACTGTGTGACTTTTGCATCCAAAGATGATTGAGTAAGTAGAGCGACCAATTTGCATGAAATTTTGTATTAAGCTTGAACATTCCTCCATGGAAACTATTGAGATGATTCAGAAGCCTGCAGCTATGGGCAACTGGTGATCGGCAGCTTCATCACAACAATGCACCCGTTCATGTATCACGTCTCCTGCAGAGATTTTTGGTGAAAGATCAAATTACCCACGTGACTCAGACCACCTACAGCCCAGATCTGGCACCCTGTGACATCTGGGTTTTCCCAAATTAAAATCACCTGTGAAAGGGAAGATCTTTCAGACCACCAATAAGATTCAGGAAAATAAGATGGAACAGCTGCTGCTGATTGGGAGAACTGTGTGAGGTCCCAAGGTGCCTGCTTTAAAGGGGGCTGAGGCACCATTGTCCTATGTGCAATGTTTCTTGTATCTTGTGTCTTCTTCAATAAATGTCTCTGTTTGTCATATTACATGACTGGACACCTTCTGGACAGTCTATACACACACCCACAGATTACATTCTTTTGTCCAGGTTCTTCAAAATAGGAACATCCTTTTTACCACAGTAACAGATATAAATATTTATACAAATACACATAAACTCATTTTACCTTCAGTATAACCTATAATTTGTTGCATTTTCTGTCCTTAAGTAAGAGGACTTAAAAGACTTAAAGTAACTTAAAAGAAAGTTTATGCCATGGCTTTAAGATGGTGCTGCAAATACAGATCATAGAATTTGAATGCCAGTTTTGAATGATAGTCCCAAGTCTCTTTCCACAGTACAAAAGATGGCCTGTACTAAGTTATACTACAGCATAATCTGATGATACCATTTTTTGTTCTGTTATTTGGGAACACACCTATTGAATTTTCCAAAAGTGAAAATTGCCTTGTTGGGAACCATCCCACCTGGTTTCAGGAACTGCAGCCTTGCTGACAGGCAAGAAGGCCCCAAGGCTGGAGCTGAGCAAGGAGGCCTTGTGAAAATAGGCCACTGAGAAGAGAAAACCTGTCCCCCTGGCAGGGGTGCAGCCCCTTCCTCCTTCACATCACCCTGCTGGGCCCCAGAGGATGGCTGGTTAGTCAATGACGGGAAATACCCCTCGATGGCAGGGGCAACCTAAGACAGGCACAGTCACATAGGGGCCATCAGGGAAGGACTTGGAGGACACAGAGATAGGGCAAAAGACCCTCACCCCTCAGCTTTGTCATGGCTGGAATCTTCATTCTATCTTAGAGAAGTCTCCTTATCTCTTTGCTGCTCTGCTCCACCTGTCTGACCGGGTCAGTGAAACAATACTAAAGGCAGGTACAGCCCTAAATTAGGCCTCGAAAAGGAATGCATTAAATCATTTGAAACTTATTTTGCTAAGAATGCCCTCAAGTTAATGAGTACTGATGTTTGGGGTCCGAGTATAGTTTCTCAGGTTTCAGGGCCGAATGAGTGCCACCCTGTCTATCAGACTCTGACCTGAGGCAAATCTCTGTGTTCCTTCAATCGTTATCTATGATCTCTGTTTTCTGTAAACATAGCCTTTAGGCACTGATTGATAAGCTTTGCATGCATTCTATACCCCTACGCATATCAGTCTCAATAAAAGGCATTCCAGAGAAGGGCTTGGGGCATTCTCCACTAGAGGAAATCACCACCCCCTTTTCCTTGCAAACTGAGAGTGTCTGGAATGACTTATTTCCTCATCCACTGCGGCTGCGGGGGGGCTCTGCAGGATGGGGTACCCCCCCCCCATTGAATTTACCAAAAGTGGATATTGCCTTTTGAGTCCCAAGTAAACATTTACAAAAAGAAAAAAAAAGAGAACTTTATGAGAGAGGTAATATTAATATATCTATAAACCAAATGAAGATATTGAGGGTCAACGGAGTAAATGAATCAATATCCTCAGCCTAATTGGGATTTCCCTTTGCTCAAATCAAGAGCTGTGTAACTACTGGATGCCTGCAATTCAGGAACTACTACAAAGTTTGCCAAATTGATAGTTTCTGTGGAAGTCTCAAAAGATCTTACTTAAAATTTTTACCTAGTTAGAGCTGGGTCTACTCCAGAAAGACTCCCAGAGGAATTAAGCATTCTATTTCTCAATGTAAATGACAGTTTTCTATGTATTTATTGCACCATTCCTTTCTTACAGCTAGGGGAAAAAATAACAACTAAGAAAACAATTAATATAGCCACTTTGTTTTATGGATTAGAGAAAAAACTTAGGAAAGTAAAATGGGTTAAAACGTTTAATGAGGTTGAAACATTTAAACCATTTAAGCATTCTCATTTGCTTAAAAATATTGATAAAAATGATTTTTAACTGAATTTACTATTTTATTTATGTGAAATATATGATTTAATTTTTATTTTATTTATTTTTTTGTAGTTCTTTTTTTTATTTTATTTTATTTTATTTTTTCAAATACATTTGTCTCTGCCTACCCCCCACCACTTTCCCTTGCTCCCTCCTTCCTTCCCTCCCTCAGCTCTTCCCCTTTGGTTTTGTCCATGAGTCCTTGCTATATGTTCCTTGACTTTCCCCTTCCCTTCCTTTTCCCTGCCCCCCTCCCCTCCTTCCCTCTTGTCTCTGTTGATTTCTTTTCCTTTCAGTTTTGCTGGTCTTATTTTCCTTGCATCTTTGTATTGTTGGTTAGGTTCCACTTATAGGTGGTATTTGTCTTTCGCCCCCTGGCTTATTTCGCTTAGCATAATGCTCTCCAGTTCCATCCATGCTGTCGCAAAGTTTAGTACTTCTTTTTTTCTTTCTGCTGCGTAGTATTCCATTGTGTATATGTACCATCACTTTTTGATCCAATCATCTACTAATGGGCATTTAGGTTGCTTCCAACACTTGGCTATTGTAAATTGTGCTATGAACATTGGGGTGCATAAGTTCTTTTGTACTGGCGTTTTGGTATTCTTAGGGTATAGTCCCAGCAGGGGAATCACAGGATCAAAAGGCAGTTCCATTTTCAGCTTTTGGAGGAAATTCCACACTGCTTTCCACAGTGGCTGCACCAGTCTGCATTCCCACCAGCAGTGTCCTAGGGTTCCCTTTTCTCCACAGCCTCGCCAGCACCTGTTGTTTGTTGATCTGTTTATGATGGCCATTCTGATGGGTGTGAGGTGGTACCTCATGGTGGTTTTGATCTGCATTTCTCTGATGGCTAGTGATGCTGAGCATCCTTTCAAATGCCTCTGGGCCCTCTGTATCTCCTCCTTGGAAAAGTGTCTGCCCAGGTCCTTTGCCCATTTTTTGATTGGATCGTTTGTCTTCTTGGAGTGGAGTCGGGTGAGTTCTTTATATATCTTGGAGAACAAACCTCTATCGGATGTATCATTAGCGAATATATTTTCCCATAGGGTTGGCTCCCTTTTCATTTTGCTGATGTTTTCTTTTGCCATGTAGAAGCTTCTTATTTTGATGAGGTCCCACTTGTTTATTCTTTCCTTTATGTCCCTTGCTTTAGGAGACATATCAGTGAAAAAATCGCTGCGTGGGATATCTGAGAGTTTCCTGCCAATGTTCTCCTCTAGGACTGTGATGGTGTTGCGACTTATATTTAAGTCTTTTATCCATCTTAGTTTATTTTTGTGTATTGTGTCAGCTGATGATCCAGTTTCAATTTTTTGCATGTAGCCGTCCAGCTCTCCCAACACCATTTGAAGAGGCTATTATTGCTCCATTTTATGCTTCTGCCCTCTTTGTCAAATATTAGGTGCCCATAATTTTTATTTTTGAAGATGATATTAAATTAATCTTACTAAGGCTCAAATACATTCTTGTGATTTTTGTTCCTACACTGAAGGAGGCTTAATCTGAAAGTTTGCCAATGTGTCATTCACTACTTATTGAGCCCTAAAAACACACTGTGAAACTTAGAAAAAGCATCATGAAGTTTATTCAAATAATTTCTAGTCAGAAAAATAATTAATTAAATGTTAATTTCTTTTTTAATGGAAAAATAGAGACCCACCTGCTTTTAGGGATGCCTCACATGTATTGTCTGCTTCAACTGATTGAGAAATTCCAGCAGTATCTTCTAATGGCTGTGATAATCATGGCATTGCATATAATTCCACACAGGAGGAAATCATTATAAAATAACTGATCATTTCAAATGCAGTCAAGACAAAATGATTAACTATTAATCAAGAATCTTAATGATTAGATGGCCTCAAAAAACAAAGTCATTGCAGCATCCATTTGAAGTTTCAATAATTAATTCGAGAAACATCACAATGTCTTAAGATTGGTTCTGAAAGCCTCCTTTGGGCAGAGTTGGCTTTGGGTAAAACTAGGAAAGACAACATTTTTTCCTCTCACACTACTGCACCTCAAACTTTCTTATCATCAGAATCACTGGAGGGCTTGTTAAAATGCGGATGGCTGGCTCTATCTATATAGTTTCTTATTCAGTATATCTGCAATAAGTATTCCTAATTTGCTTTTATGACAGACAAATCCCTAGCTAATGATGATACTGCTAGTCTGGGAACCACAGTTTGAGAACTATTACTCTAGTAACCACGGAAGAAAAACAATTGTTTATCCTTGTATATCCAAAACTAGTATGCCATATTTTTAAATTAGTAAATGAACATGATGATAGTAATTAACCCACATTGAGCACTTATTTGACACTTAATTAGGCCCTATGCAATAGGTCATTTAATTCTCTCAAGAATCCTCCTAGGTAAGTACTTTCATTGCTTCCATTTGCAGATGGGAAAGCTGAGGGTAAGACAGGTTATGAACTAGCCTGAAGTCATATAGATAGTAAAAAATGGAGCCTGAATTTTGGGCTCAGACAGCGTGACTCTAGGGTACAGTGCTGATCTTTGATCAATGTATATATTTCTCAAAGAGAAATTTTTATATAGTGAGAAAAGAACAAGTTTAAGATCAGACAGAATTACAATGAAACCTAAACTTTACGTCATGCTTATGAACTATACGTGACAAACAAATAAATATTTTCATTTTACTCTCCTTACAAGTAAAATGGGGATAATATCTATCTTTGTAGGAATGTTGAAAAATAAAAAATAATGTATTAAAACACATAGATAAAGGTTTATCATGTGTGGTAGTCAACAAAAGGTAGCCATCATTTGCTCACTTCAACTCTGACTGTTGACTATAGACACATTGAGAACTAACTTCCCACCCTTACCAGTGTGACTCAGTTGGTTGGGCATCATCCTGCAAAGGGAAAGGTTGCTAGTTAGATTCCTGGTCAGGGCACATGCTTATGGTATGGGTTTTGTGCCCAGTTGGGGCATGTACAAGAAGCAACTGATCGATGTTTCTCTCACACATTGATGTTTCTCTCCCTCTCTTTCTCCCTCCTTTCCCCCTCTCTAAAAATAAATAAATAAAATCCTTTAAAAAATTAACTTCCCAGTTCTATCATCCAGGCAGCCATCCAATTGTCATGTTAAAAATTATTATGAAACAAACATTGAGATATTTTCTAAGAACTATACATCTCTCTGCAGCTATAGATCTACAATTCAGTAGCATTCCATAAATGCTAGTGACAAACTGGGTTCAGATGGAAACCAAACAACTGGGATGGGTAGAGGCAGTGCTTACCAAGTCAGACTTGAGATTTTCTATTGGAGCTGTCCTCACAGCAGCCCATTTTACCTGCCCATTCTGAGTGCCAGCTCACACCTGTGTATTCAGTCTTTTAGGACAAATGCTTTTTTGAGTTTTGATATTGCCAAGAAACTGACAATGCAGCCTACTTAACAGTGGCCTCAACATTGGATGTGCTGGGTTTATTTTTGGAAAGAGTTTTTACTTGCCTCCTTTGACTGAAGTAAATCTGCCATGTGCTACACTGCAGAACTGCATGTGTGGTGATGCCTAGCACGTTACTAGGATGGTGTGGGGAGATTTCCATAGCAACAGGCCACCAAAAATGAGACAAGGAAAAGTCAGTGTTATACACAGGGTTTTTTGTTGTTGTTGTTCTATTTATCCCTTAGGGTGTGAGGGAATCTGGTTTGTATTTCTAATGAATTTTAATGAGGTAATATACTGAACTTAATAATTAGATTAATAATAATTTCTCCTGTAGGCTATACCACAATAAAGGAACACCAAAACTCAAAAGTACCTGAACTTTCTATCAATATTTAATCAAATTTAAAATTGGAACTCTTTAATCTTGTCCTAATTATAACTCAAGAAGTATACTTCATAGGGAATCAATAAAGGATAAGAAAATGTGATATGATGCAGAATTTACTAATATTTATTTAGTCGATATTTATTGAGTCCCTATTATAAGCCAGGCAGTGAGATGAACAACAGACTTTTCATTGGGAAGCTCCAAGTTTATTAGGAAAGAAATACAAGCAACTACATTCAACAAATTGTAAGTGATAGATATAGTTCTACAAGCCACAGCAGGACTGCTCTTATTCGTAACACAAGAAATTCGTTTCCTGGATCAGTCCTCCCTGCTGCAACATCCTAAAAATCCTGACTATGATATTAAAAATCAATTTGTAAAATTATAAAATCTCAGGAAAGTAAGAAACTTCAGATCATATAATAATAAAAAAATGTCAATGACATCTTTTTTAACCTAACACCAAAAACAAAAGGCACAAAAGCAAAAATACTCAGTTGGCCAAAAAGTTTGCTGCATTTTTCCATATGATGGCACTAGTAGTGCTTAGTTGTCTTTAACTTCATTCAAAACAATTTTGTTAGATTGTATTGTGACAGCTGTCATATCAGTATGCATTAAAAAAAACTTGTCAAAATTGATGAATTTTTGTGCAGCCATTGTAAAAGTGAAGATAGAAGAAGACATGCAACATTTTTTGGCATATTATGCTTTATTATTTCAAGAAAGGTAAGAATACAACTAAAATGCAAAAAAAGATTTGTGCAGTGTATGGAGAAGGTGCTGTGGCTCACAAAATGTGTCAAAAGTGGTTTGCAAAGTTTCTTGGTACCATTGACATTTTGACCAAATCTTTGCTCTGGGACCGTCTTATGCATTAGAAGGTGTTTAGCAATACCCCTGGCCTCTACCCACTAGAAGCCAATAGCAGTAGATAGCTGACATACTCAAAATATTCAGATCAATAAAGTTACTGGTGAAAATGAAAAATATGTCTTTTATTTTACAGAAAAAAGTAATGGACTTTTTGGCCAACCCAATAACTTGTGAGACTATATCAAACTGAATAGCTTCTGCACAGCAAAGGAAAACATCAACAAAGACCAAAGGCAACCTGTTGAATAACAGAAAAAATTGTGAACCAATTAAGGGGCTAATAACCAAAACATACAAAGAACTCATACAATTAAATAGCATAAAATAAACAATGTAATTTAAAAAATGAGCAGAAGGTCTAAGTAGACATTTTTTCTGACACGTGCAGGTAGCCAACTGGTATATAAAAAGAGGCTGAACATCAGTAACCATCTGAGAAATATAAATCGATACCACAGTGAAACGTCTCCTCACACCTGTTAAAATGCTTATTATAAAAAAGACAGTAAATAACAAGTTTGGCAAAGATGTGTAGAAAAGGAAACACTTGTGTACTGTTGGTGGGAATATAAGCTGGTACAATCACTGTGAAAAGGATTATGGAGATTCCTTAGACTATTAAAAATAGAATTATCATGTGATCCAGAAATTCCACTTCTGGAAATTTATGAGAAGAAAACAAAAACACTAATTCAAAAAAGATATATATCATAGAACCCCATATTTACTGCAGCATTGTTTACAATAGCCAGGATAAAGAAACAACCAAAGTGTCCACTGATGGATGAACGGATAAAGAAATGATTGCGCGCACACACACGCACACACACACACACACACACACACGCAGAGTGGGATATTATGTAACCATAACAAAGAATTAAATCCTACCATTTGCAACAATATGAATAGGTCTCTAGGGCATTATTTTTAGTGAAATAAAGTCAGGCAAAGAAAAAAATAATACTTATGACCTCTCTTAGATCTGAAATATATATATAAAAATTTCAAGCTCATAAATCAGAGACCAGATTGGTGGTTGCAAGAAGTCAGGGGTGGGAGGGTGAAAGAAATGGATAAACTGGGTTAAACTGCTTTTTTTTTTAAGTTTTAATAAATTAAGTACAAATTTTAAATAAATAAATAAATTTATTTGAAGCTGTAATAAGCTCTCAGCAAAGCAGGAAATTCTCAAGTCAGGCACAGATAAAGAATGTCAATTCAGAGAGCTACCTGGAACTCTACAGCTGTGTATAGATGTAGGTGTGAACAAAAACCATTTCCCTCTTTCTGCCTTTTTGTGCCATGGTCTTTGACCAACCTCATTGTCCTCAGTAAGCGTATCATAGCCTTCTACTTAATGATTACCTGTGTTCCTTAAAATGTAACCATAAATACTCTTGGTAGTAATGGCCAGTATGACAACTGAGATGAATATCAAACTGGTGATAGTATCAACCACCAGGAGGTATGGCCTCTGGCACTACTGCATTCTTTGTCCTTTTGTCTGCCAATTAATAGTGCCTAAGTGATATTACAAAAAGATACAGTGCAGAATAATTTGTACAAAACTGCTGAGCCCTCTGTCTGTGCCAGCCCAATCTTCCAGTAAATAAATTACCCTATAATAAATTCTACTATAGTCTAAGGAGTTGCTTGCTTTGTTTTTCAGTCTGAAGATACCTCCCCCTTATGGTGACCATTTAGTCTTTGCCCCACCATTGAACAATCTGGTAGTAGCTCTAGGAACAATTGCCAAACTACATGAACTTGAAGTTTACATGGGCTCATAGAATGAAAAAGACAGGAGACTGCCACAAAAAAAAAAAAAAGGCCCAGGACCTGCCAAAAGCAGGGAGTCAAATAGACTTCTCTGCTAAAGCTAGGGTTTTAAGACTATAAGAACCTCTTTAGTATAAGAATGATTTAGAACTAAAAATACCACCAATAAAATCGCTTTTGGTGGACTGAAAAATTGTCTTGAACCCTGACAATGAGTCCCAAATAAAAAGTGACCGGGGAGAGCTGAAAACAATAACATAGCCCTTACCAAGGTTTTTAATCTATGATCTCATTATAATTCAAAAGAAATTTGGCCACATATTTAAATTAGAGTAATCTTGAATAGCACTTGGCAAAAATAAAGGTAAACTGCCTCTTTAATACCCAGCTTTATGCCAGGCCTCAGATAATACCCATACCTCAATAACTTCAAGGAAAATAAGATCGTTAAAAAAAAAATGAAAACAACCAACAAACTAAATTCAGGAGGAAGCAAGGTGCATGAATGAGAACCAGCATTAAACAGACAGCAGACACAGGGTTACAAATTCATCAAATAATTAACCAGATACAGATTATAAAATAACTATTTAATATGGTTAAAGAAATAAAACACAAGCTTAAAAATATGTATAAAAAAAGGAACTAGAATCAATGACCAGATTGAAAATATTTTAAGTAGAACAGTGGTGTTTAACAGTATATTAGAGAGAGAAGAATAGGGAGTTAGTATGATGGATCTGGAGAAGTCATCTCAGACCAGTACAGAGAGATGACATGAAACACATAAAAGAGAAGCAAAGAGACACAAATATTTGAGTAAGAAAATCTAACATATGTTTCAGAGTTCCAAAAGGAGAAAAGAAAGCAATATTGGAATGAATTTTGGCTGAGATTTTCCCAGCAAAAATAAGAAATCACTCCATATTTTTAAGAATCCAATAAATCATAAGCAGGATAATCAAAAAGAACCTGGAATCATTATAATGAAACCACAGGAAAATAAAGAAAAAGAGCACATCTTAAAAGAAGGCAAGCAGAAATAACAACACTTTCAAAATAGTGATGCAAAGGAAACCAATTTCTCAGGAGTAACAATACAAATCAGAGTGATATATTTAATATTTTGAGAGAAAAATACTGCAGCCTAGAATTCTAAACCCATTCAAAGAATCCTGGAAAACCCTTATTTAAAAAGTCCCTTGCCCTTCCCCAACACTTCCTATTCCCCTCACTGTCGTTAATTGTTCTGCACAGTATTATCACCATGCACACAGCATATCTATACCTGTCCAGAAAGTAGCCAGCCACATACTATGAAAAATACAGACTTTTATTGAAGAAGATATAAGATACAAGAAACATTGCACGTAGGACAATGGTGCCTCAGTCGCCTTCAAAGTGGGCACCTTGGAACCTCACATAGTTCTTCTAGTCACTATCAGCTGCCCTGTCATATTTTCCTAAATCTCATTGACAGTCTGAAATCTCTTCTAGTCATAGGTGATTTTAGTTTTGGAGGAAACCAGAAGTCACAGGGCATCAAATCTGGGTTGTAGGGGTGGTTTGATGTTTCGCCAAAAAACCCTACATGAGACATGATTCATGAGCTGGCATGTTGTTGTGATGAAGCTGCCAATCACCACTTGCCCATAGCTGTGGTCTTCTGAATCATCCAAACAGTTTGTTCATTCCTACTGAGGAATGTTCAAGCTTACTGCAAAATTTCATGCAGATTCATTGCTCTACTCACTCAGTCATTTTGAATGTGATGGCTACACAGTACACGTGCCCATTCAAGAATGTCTACCACCCCCACTGACTAGTAGAGTGAAGTCATCATTGTTCACACATGCACATTCCAGTCCACTCTCCTTGGCTGCCTGGTTACATCATTGTCACACAAACCATTCTCATTATATTAATAATGGTTAGACTTTGTTTGGACAGACCTTCACAGCTTGTTTACTGATCATTGCCTTTACATTTGCATTAAAATGGAAATTCTCTGAGAACAGGTATTTCACCTGATTTGTTTTTGTTGCATCTTTAGCAACTTGACGAGCAATGTACCTGTTTCAGCACCATGATAGGCAATTATCTAATGAGTGAATAAGTGTTCTGTATAATGTGTTTGGACCATGAACAAAATCTGGGAAGAAGATCTCCCAAGCCTGTAAGGCAAGAGGCATTCCACGAATCATCCATTTCCTTCCTCATTCTAGATAGATTGGAGGGAAAGAAGAGATGATTCATATGGTCAAGCACTCTATTTTTATAGAAAGAATGCTGAGCCACAAAGAGAAAAAAATAAACATATATCCAAGAATTTTAAATTCCTCCATGTTATGTTTGCCTTTAATCACATTTAACATCTGCTCATCTTCCTTTTTCCATGTTTAATTTTTCTCACTCCCTTTCCTTCCATTCCCATTTCTCTTAACTTTAGAATTAGTAGTGTCAACAGATCTGCTTAACAGTGAGTCAATTGTATGTTTCATCCCTTTAGCAAGTAAAGAGTTCCCTTTAGCAGGTTTGATGTCCTCTGCCTAGCCAGAGAAATGTTTTAGCTGACAATCACATTATTTAAATTGCTATTAAGGTATCAATTACATATAGTAAAATACACAAATCCCATGTTTATGGGTGGAAGAGATTGGATGGAGATATACAGTTGTGTAACATACAGACCTATGGAGATGTAGAATATGTCCATTAGAGCAATAAGATCCTTTGTGTCTCTTCCCAGCAAGTCACAAGCAACCCTACTCTGATTTCTATCTACATAACTTGGTTTTCCCTACTCAGCATTTTACATAAATGGAATTATATATACTCTTTTTTGTCTGGCTTCTCTTGGTCAGTACATTTTTGAGATTCACTCATGTTGTCAATTTCTTAGAAATCATCCTATGTTATTGCTTAGTATTTAGTAATGTGAATATACCACAACTTGTTTATCCATTCTCATATTAATGAATATCTTGGCACTTTCTTGGTTTCAACTATTACAAATAAAACTACTTCAAACATGTGCGCATAAATACTTTTATGTGTTTTAAAGCATTTTTTGGACTTATCACATGTTTTTGTTTCTCTAGGGTTAATACATAGACATGGAATTGTGGAGGCAACAGGTAATGTCTAGGTTTACCTTTATAAGAAGCTGCCAATCTTTTTCCAAAGTAGCTGAATTATTTTACACTTCATGAAATATATGAAAGTGCTGGTTGCTTGGTATTACCATTAACATCTGATTTGGTCGATCTTTTTCATTTTAGCCATTATAGTAGGTATGCACCAGTTTCTCATTGTAGCTTTATTTTCTATTTCTCCAATGACAATTGGTGTTAAACCTTTTATTATGTGTTTATTGGCCATTTAAAAATATTTCTATGTGAATATCTGCTTAGGACTTTTCTGCATCTTTCTTTTTTTAACAATAATTGTTTACTGAGTACAGAACTAATTTCTAATTTTAAAGACAAATCCTTTTTTACCAGTATGAATTGTGAATATATTCTACATGCCTGCGAATTGTCTTTTCATTTACTCATAATTTTTTTACTTTTCATAGTTTGTGAGCACCAGGCAAAAAATTCTTGCCTATTACAATGTAATAATGATGTTCTATGTTTCCTTTGTAAAGTTTCATAATTTCAGTATATACTTGTATTTTTGAGGATTTTTGCAACTCTGTTCATGAGGTATATTGTTCTATAGTTTTGTGTTTTTCTCATCTGTATAATTTCAGGATCAGGTTAGTGCAGGCCTCATATATTTTCTAAAAGAGTTTGCATATGTCCTGGCTGGTGTAGTTCAGTTGGTTGGAGTGTCATCTTGTTCACTGAAAATTTGCTGGTTCGATTTCTGGTCAGGGCACATGCCTCGGTTGTGGGTTTAATCCCCGGTTGGAATGTACATGGGAGGCAACCGATGTTTGTGTCTCTTTCTCTCTTTCTCTCCTTTTCCCCCTCTCTTGAATGGGACTTTAAAAAATTTTTTTAAACAGTTTGCATATGATTGTTTTTATTTCTTTCTTATATGTTAGATGGAACTCACTAGTGAAACTATCTAACCCTAGAGTTTTCTTGGTGGTAATTTTAATTATAAAATCATTTTGCTTAATAACTAAAGAACAATTTAAAATTTTATCTTTGTGTCAGTTTTGGTAATTTGTGTCCCTCCAGGGATTTATCAATTTCATCTAATTTATTAAGCTTATGGATATATACTTGTTCATTTTATTTCAGCTAGTCCCTTACTATGCATTCAGTGTAAAATTCTAGTAATGCCTATACTTTCATTTTAGATGCTGGTAATTTGTATTTTCTCTCAATTTTCCATAATTCATCTAGCCTGAAGCTTATCAATTTTACTGATTTTATTAATATAGCAAAATTTATTTTTGTTGATATTTTCTACTATTTGTCCATTTTCTTCTTTATTCATCTCTAATATTTACCATTTCATGGATTTGCTATTACATAGCCTTGGGCTTTAATATGGGTTCTGCCACTGGTTAGCTGAGTATGTTTAAAAAATTTATTTACCCTCTTTGAAACTTACTTTCTTCATCTACAACATAAGGATAGTAATTTTTACTTTTTTTCATATTGTTTTTGTGAGGCTTAAATGGATTATAAATGTACATGACCTAGTATCTGGTAGCTATTGGTTCTTCTCTTTCTTTGTATCACTGCATAAAGAGGAATGTGTATGAAAAGGATCATGTGCTCAATAGGGTCAGAAGGCAGGAGACTTGGCTCTCTGGAAAGGTCACTGTCTGTCTTTGAGGCTCAGGATTTTTCTTCTTAGTCTCATGAAGGATGGATCAGGGGATTACTCAGTTATCTCCAGGTGCAATAAAAATTCCATGGGTCTGTGAATACAGACTAGGTCTGCTCGCTGCCTCATAACTCAGCTCTCCCAGCTCACACAATTCCCGTGACAACTAACAGAAAGGCAATAGAAAAAAGTTAGGGAAACAAGAAATCAAAGAAAAATAATGAGACAAGCCCTAAAGCCCAGAGAGGAGGAGAGAAAAGACAGGAATAGAAAAGAAGTGGAAGTTCATGGTAAAGAGTGAATAAGGCTCAGAGCTGAGATGCTCTTGGCTCTGTCAGCAGAGAACCCTGCTCATCAGCATTCATGAAGAGGATACAGGAAGAAGAGGGATGCTGTAGCAGGGGCACCTCCGTAGGGGCTAGAGCAGCTTTGAGCAGGGCTCAGAGCTTCCAAGGCAGAAGCTGCTTAAAGCACCAGAGCTTAAATTTTGGACTTCCAAATCTCCTTCCAAATGAGCTTAGCTTAGAAGTGGTAATTCATAAAATTCTTTAAATTTTAACTGTCTTTTAAATTTTGTCCCTAAAATAATTAATTCACACTTTCAGTTGGAAGGAGTCAAAGAAGGGATTGGTTGTAGAGGTTTTAGAGGAAAAGGTGATCATCAATAAAAATGGAGTTAACCAACCTTTTTGTGCCCCTAGAGTGGGTCAGGTACTGTTAGGTGTTTCTGCATATTCAATTTCAATTCTCCTTCACAATTCAGACACAACCCAGGTGGAGTAACACACAAAGAGAAAATGTGCTTGAGCGCATTTGGAGGCAGGTATACTATATTTGAAGTGCATGCATATCTTCAACAGAGGGCTGGTGGTAAGAGGGATGTTAAGGAGCCTTGCTGTGCAAAACTTGGTTGAATGATCAAAGGCATCAATCAGGACCACCAGGCAGCTTATTAGGTATTCCAAATCTCAGGTGCTTTCTCAGACCTACTGAATCAGAATCCCAAGTCATTTGTACGCACCATAAAAGTTTGAGAATCCTTGAATTAGAAAATGAGAAGATACTGCCAATTATCCCTATTGCAATTATACCAGGCCATTTACCTTCAGCACTCTTTTTATTCCTTAGTAGTAATAGAAAGTACTATTAAGGTAGTCATTTTCCATGCTGGCTGGCTGCGATGTATGAGAAATACTTGGGCTGAAAGCTTTGCTCTGTCACCAGTATTGTGACAAAGAGAAAGTTACTTATGTTTTTTAAGTTTCCATTTCTGCTTCTGTAAAATGAGGCCAATACATATAATTAATAGCATCACAGTGTCGAGAGAGAGATGAAACAGAGTATGCATCATGCCACATCTCTCCCCAGAAACCTTGTATGACTCTTCGTACCCTGCAAATTTGTACACAGTCACAATATCTTGAAATGGTATTCAGAGCTCTTCACTCTAACACGACCCTATTTCTCCATTTTCACTGTCCATTATCTTTTTCCCTGAACACTATAATTCTGCCTTTTCCTCAAATATAACATTCACTTTCATTTTCCATGTCTATATGCAGGCTGTTCCTTCTGCCAGGAATGGTCTCCTCTCTTTCTCTACCAAAATTCTGCTCATGCAACAAGACTCAGTCAGTCCAAATGTACCTGCTTAATAAACGTTACCAATAGCACTAACTGGACATCATTTAACATCTCTTCTCAGATGCACTGACTTGCTCCTTTCTCTATATCAGTACTATTTCATTCTTTTTTTGAGTTGGAGCTGGTATGTATTCTGAAATCACAGTTGGAATGCAAAATACTCAAGAAGAGGCGTTACTTGTTATTGATCATTATTGTCCCCCAACCAGTAAGACAGTACTTTCCACATAAAAGTTTTGAGGGAATTTAAAAAAGAAAAAGGAAACTTCTCAAGACACTGGTATTTCTGGAGATACTTTTGCTCTGAATATTATCTGACAATATTCCTGTGTGGTAGGAATATAATTGCTGATGCCCATCTAATAATAGGAAGGTGGAGGATTAAGATGGTATACATTATTCTATTTAGAGTCCATTAATTTGTGGCTCTATAAATACATATGGAATGCTTGCTGTGTGCTCCCTGCACTCCAAACCTGCACCTCCATGTTCTGCTTTCATGTGGGACATTGGAGAAATAAGGTCTCAATCACTCCCCTCTAAACTGGAACTATCTTGATTGCTGCTCATTTGTGGTTACCATGAGGTCTCATTTCTCCTTAAAGCACAGACATCCTTACAAAGAGCATGAGGGATAACCCTCATTGAAAAAAAAATTCAATGAGAGAAATTTTTAAAAAATCTCATCAGTTTCATCGGTGAGAGAAAATTTTGCAGGGAAGATGCTGCTCAGGAAATTAGGAGATACAGACTCAAGTTTTAATTCTGGAACTATGTGACTCTGCGCAAGTCACTTAACCTCTCTGAGCCTCAGTTTTCTCTCTTAAAAAAAGGTTATTGTGATCACATAGACAACTAGTGCTTGTGTTTTTGTAATTTGTACACTATAAAGGATGATACATAAGCATAGTTTCATTGGTAAATTCAGCTAAGAGGACAAATACAGAGAGACCAGCAGACTGTGAACTACTAGGCACAAGAAGCCAATGGCTGCAATTTTGACCTATCCCTCCTTCTGTATTGTGAAGACAAGCAAGATGGCCAGCAAAGTGACAGCTTGCCTGCTCTCTTTCCTGTTCTGGCCCCAGATAACACTATTTTATCCCCATAGAGCCAGCAGATCCACAGAATCCTTTTTCTATATCCCACCTAGTGACTGAAGGAGGGGATTCACTGTCAGAGTCCAAAACACCTTCTCCAAATGTCATAAGGCCTAGAGAACAGAAGTAGAGGTGGCTTTGATACAAGTCAAACTGCCCTTTTCCTTTCAGAAATACTTTGAATGAAAATCTGGCCCATTGAGGAAGGAGGTAAGACAACTTTATTCTATTTCCATCACTATTACTCCAAACACACAACTTCTAGCACACGAGTGCAATGGTAAAAAAATATATATATATATGTATATATATATATATATTTTATATATATGGGTTTTAGAGTCAGACTGACTTGAATTGAATCTAGATTCTGTTGAGCACCATGAAGAAGCTGAGTTTTGTAATCTGCCTGCAAACTAATGAGTTAACTTGCCACAGTTTTGTGGGTGTTGGTAAAAAAATTAAGACTCTTGGATCAGAGACAAAGGACAGTTTATTACTCATAGCAATAACAGTAGACAGAACAGCAGCATTTTTATCAGTTATCCAAGCCACAATTTCCACGGGGTGATACAAAGAGGGCCAGTTAACACCTGTACACACAGTGGGTTGTGTTACAGGAGAGGAGCTCTGAGCTTGGGGAATCCAGATGTTTTTTAATGGGTAGTAAGCATGCATGCTCTATGTTCCTAAGGGACACCGTCTTACTGTCTTTACTATGCTGGACATTAAGGCTTCCTGACCTTTGCTCCAGGAGGGAACACTATCTCTATCTTCTAAGGTTCTTCCCCATACAAACATCCTTGAAAAGATAGTTCAGAACAAGGGCAGTTAGCACCTCTACTCATAAAATGATCAAAGACCTAAATATAATATCTAAAACAATAAGTTACATAGAAGAAAATGTAGATACTAAACTTATGGACCTTGGTCTTAGAAAACATTTTATGAATTTGACCCCAAAGGCAAGGGATGTAAAGGCAAAAATAAATGAGTGGAACTATATCAAACTAAAGAGCTTCTGCACAGCAAAATAAACCATGAACAAAACAAGAAGGCAACCAACCAAACAGGAGATGATATTTGCAAATGATCAGCTCTGACAAGGGGTTAATATCAAAAATATATAAAGAACTCATATAACTCAACATCACACAAACAATCTAATTTAAAAATGGGGAGAGGATCTGAACATACTTCTCTCCCAAGAAGATATACAAATGTCCAACTGATATATGAAAAGATGTTCAACCTCACTAGCTATTAAGGAAAGGCAAATTAAAACTATAATGAGATACCACCTCATGTCTGAAAATGACTATTTTCAACAAAGACAGGTAATAATAAGTGTTGGAGAGTTTGTGGAGGAAAAGTAACCTTCCTTCACTGCTGCTGGGAATATAAACTGGTACAGCCACTATGGAAAATAGTAGGATGGTTCCTTAAAAAGTTAAGAATAGAGTTACCATATGGCCCAGCAATCCCTCCTCTAGGTATCTATCAAAAAAACTCAAAAACATTTATTTGCAAAGATATATGTACTTCTATATTCATAGCAGCATTGTCTCTGTGTCTTGGTGGCCAAAGTGTTCTTTGATAGAGGGTTGGATAAAAGAGATGTGGTACATATATAAATGGCATACTACTCAGCCATGAGAAAGGATGAACTACTGCCATTTGTACCAATATGGGTGGACCCTGGGAATATTATGCTAAGCAAAATAATTCAGTCAGAAAAAGCTAAGAACCATATGATTTCACTCATATGTGGGATATAAAACTGAAACTCAGAGACACAGACAGATAATTGTACGGTGGTTACCAGAAGGAGTGGGGTAGTGGGGGTAGTCAAGGGTAAAGGGGGCAAATACAGAGTGACAGAAGATGATTTGATTTGGGGTGGTGGGCACGCAATGCAATGTACAGATGATGCATCATAGAAATCTATACCTGAAACCTATATAATCTTAACCAATGAACTTAATTAAAATAAAAGTGAAGAGAAACATGAGAGACTTATGGAGAATTATCTCCCAACAAGTTCTGTCACTTACTGGATATGATTAAAAATCAAATTTTACTTCCCTCAAATATCAGTTGTGAGTTTGTCTTGTCTGTTGGTTTCTATATAATGCTGTAGCACTTCTATTACAAAGATAAAATGCAATAATCCATAGTACGTGCCTAGCACTGCCTAGTATCTTAGTGGTTGCTAGTTTAATGCGGCAGAATAATAATAGAATATGCACAAAGACTTCTTCAAATCTGCCCCTAAGCCATTGTCCATTCTGACTGGTTAACAGGCACAGACTGTCTGGTAGCCCAATGTGATTCCCAGACTAATTAAATGTAAGAGGCAGCACAGTAGAGAAGAAAGAGTCTTAGCTCTACAATTTATGAAGTGTGTGACCTTGGCCACCTAACTTATTCATTTTCCTCATCTAAAAACTTTCTGATTTATCAGATTGTGGCAGCATGAATTAGGACAAATATGAGATAAATTGGTACATAATGGTTATGCTCAGAAAATAGCAGTGCAGTATCAGGTATTGGTTATTGCCCAAGTCAACTGGTTCGACTGGTTCAACTGCTCTAAATTCAAGTCAGTAATGTTAACACATGAAATGAGCACTGAGAACATAGAGACACCACTACATAGTTTGTAATTTGGCCTGGATAACAAGCCATGTACTGGTAAGCTTGCTGGTGCCTCTATTTAGAGTTGTAGGAATGAGGGCGCAGGGTAGGTGGTCAGTAGGGCCTGGCTGTGTCATTTTCAACTCTCAGGCAGGAGTGGGCAGCAATGTTGGAGAATAGCAAATACTTGGTTATCCTGGCCATCAGGCTCAGGCTGGATGTGTCAAAGGAACATCTGTCTTCTAAAATCTTTGAGGAAGTAGGCTGTCAACATAGCAATAGTGTGATAACCTGCCCTTAGCCAGATGGTGCTTAGTGTTTGTTGACTGAATAGATAAAAGTGCAGCCTCCATTATCAGTAGATTTTGCTACCTCCTTTCATCTTAGACACTGAAGGATCCTGAGCAAATGACTCCAGAGAAGCTCAAATTGCTGCAGTTCCAATTATGTCTTTGTGTTATATACCCTGGACTCCTGTGTGTACCATGTGGTGTAGAGTGCCTAATTAAAATCCTGAAAGACTCAGGGAAAGATTACACCTGCTCAGGAGACTCACAATCTGCACTGAGACTCACAGGCATTGTTAGCCATAACATTTCAAGAAAAAGGGAAGATTTCCCTCCGGTATCAGGTTTGATCGCTCCTTTCCTCCGCAGACTATCCGCTGTCCCAGCCAAGCAAGATGCCTGGGAAGCCCTCACTAAAGGACACAAACTCTAACAAAGAAAGCACAACAGAATCTATTTCAGACAGCACAGCTTGGAGATTTTCCACATTAAGTCTTATTGTAGGTAATATATTCTGTTATCATCTTGAGAACACATCAGTATATGTCAATAGGATTGCATCATTCAAGTCCTAGGATAGTTTACTCATTTTTATATGTACTTAAAAAAACTTATAGATCTTTTATTAGTTATCAAGAACCTACCTATTTACATATACTGTCTCATTTACTCTTCACAACACTCTTGAGAGGTAGATAGCATTGCTGTTACTGCAGATGTATTATAGTTCAGATTAGAAAAATGGGGCTAAGAGAATAACTTAGGTCAAAATGCATGAATTGCAGAGCTGGACTGTGGCCCTGGAAATGGCTGATGTTAAAGACCATATTCCCTTGTCTGGAAACAATAGTGACCACTCCAGAGCCTCATTGCCATCCTTCTATACATTAGGGAAAACAAAGAAAATTGAAAGGTTATTCTATGGAACTATGACACACCCATTCAATCTACCAGTGGGATGAACCTCAAAGGGGGTTGAAAAGATTCAGAGAGATGAAATACAAGAGCATAGACTCTCATGGAGCCAAATAATGCGGTTTAAAATGTTTAATTACTAACCAATAATTATACTTTTAATATCTTTTAAGACTACTTCCAGACTCTTACTAACTAATAATGTTAAAAGGGCCCACATTTTGTCTCTGGTTTGAGTGAAAATTTTTCTTGAGTTTCATCCTACCTTGACTGTGTCATTAGTGTGACTGTGTCACTTAGGGACACCAATATGCTGATAATGCACAAATCCCTAGACCCAGCTCAGACCTCTCCTCTGAACTGACTGCACAAATATCTGCACATAAGCTCTAATATCATAACGAGACTAAAGCTTCCAAAATAGAGTTCCTGATATTTCTACCAAACAAGCTCCACCCACAGCCCTCCCCATCTCAGGTTGTACAGACCTTTAGAATCATCCTCAACTCTTCTTTTCCTATCCAACACCCCATACTTCAGAAATCCTTCTTGCTCTTATCTTCAAAATAAATCTAGGATCTAATGGCTTCTCAGCATCACCACGGCTACCAGCCTTGTCGAAGTCCCTATCATAGATTGCTTGGATTGTTATAAAAGCCCCTTCTGGTTTCCCTGTGTTCGCCCACATTCCCTTTTGCCTAATATCAACGCAGCAGACAGGTGGTCCGATGTCAGCCTCCTCCAATGGCCCACCTGACGGGAATCAGGAGTAAAAATCATTCCAATGGCCAACAGTTCATCTATGATCTGTCCCTGTACCTTCACCTCACTGCCACTCCCTTAAGCCTGGACCACTAAAGACCTCATTTCATACTGTTCTCACCCAGGTGGCTCAGCTCAATCTGTCACATATTGTGTTCCTTCTATCTCGAATGCATTTTTCCCAGATGCCCACGTGGCTCCCTCCCTCACCTTCTTCAGGTCTTTACTCCAAGGTCACCTTTCAGTGAGGCCTTCCTGGCCACCAAATCTAAAGTTTCATTACCTCCCACTCAAGACATTTCTTACTCCCCTGTCATGCTCTACTTCCCTCTTAGCACTTATAAATATTAGAATACTATATATGTTACCTATTTGTCTTTTGTATTAAACATTACTTCATTCTAATTTAAGTTCCAGGAGGGCAGAATTTTTGTCTTTTTTTTTCACTAATGTATTCCCACTGGCTTAAGAGTACCTGGTACATAATAGACACTCCATAAAGATTTGTTTAATAAATCATTCAGTCAAACTATGACACTTGCTAGTTTAAGATAGGTGTTATTTTGTGATAAGAAGTTTCCTGACTTCTCTTAATTTTTTGAGATTATCACATAATGTGTTCTATCAACTCTTAATATGAAGAATTGGTTTATGAATGACCTACTACTAAATCACCTTGCATTCTTGCAATAAATGACAGATGACTTGCTGAATATGCCTTTCAAGTTCAATCTGCTGGTTTTAATTGAAATCCTTTTAAAAAATGTTTTGGGTTTTTTGCATGTGCTATGTCTGTCAGAGTGTAGATAAAAGCAAACAATACTTTATAAAATAATTTGACTATCTTTTCATGTTTTTCTAAACTTTTATGCAGCTTATGTAATAAATGTTATAAAGATATATTACAAAAGAATCATTTATTTCCTCAAAGTTTTAAACTGTCTAAAACTGTCTAAACCTTTAGCGAGAGAATTCTTCAATAACACTTGTCCACTTAATCCTCAGTTATTGATCTACTCAAGTTTTCTACTTATTCTTGAGACAATTCAATAAGACATTTTTCTCCGGCAAAATTAATCCATTTCATCAGTTTTCCAATTTATTGTTATACGTTTTATGTAGCATGTTTTTCAAAATTTAAATTCACTGTTTATTCTAAACTCTTTCTTATTTTACCTTTGTCCGTTTGGGTTTCTCCCTCTTCTTTTTTAAACTTTTAAAAGTTTGACTTTAAATATTCTTTTTCCTCCCAAGAAATAGTTCTCGGACTCAATTCTATTTTGTTATACAATTCCTTAACTTTTGCTTTTTATTTTTTAATATCTTTCATTAAGAAACATTTCTAATATTATTTCTTTAATTAAGAAATAGACCCTTCTTCAGTGTGCTTTTCAAGTTTGCTTTTATTGTGACTCTTCCTCATCTTCTTCCTCCTTCTCCTGTGTCATTACGAATCATCAGCATCTTTTGGGGCATCTTAACACATTCTCCCTTCTAGCTCTCTGCTCCCATTTCAGAGACATCTTGTTTTGTTATATCTCAAAGACTTTTTCAAGAATTTTCCAAACATTTCAGGGGATTTCCATATTAAGTCATTTACATAGGTACACTCTGTCTCTGAGTCTTTAGGTCAACTGCCTCTTTCCCTGTTTTTATAAATTTGGGGGATTTTGCTTTTTGGGGTTTTTTGTTTTTGTTTTTTCATGCGTAGGCACATGTTTGCCTTTGGCAGGATGCATGGTAGTGTTGGCTTCATTCACATATACTTAGGTATTAGTGGGATCCATTTCTCATAACATTCTCAGGAACACAGATGTAATCACAACTTCTTGTTTCTGTCCTGCTTTCTCTTGTGTTCTTGTGCTGGATTAAGATAGGATCATACTGACATTCCTTCTCAGTTTATGTAAATATCTCAACTGGTGTGCCATGAGTGTTCTGCCTGCCTTCCTCAGCCCCCATTTACAGCACTTCACTATGGGGCCAACATCTCTTGGAATCATTTACTCATTCATTCAACAAAAGTATATTGAATACCTTATGTGTATAAAGCATTGTTCCCAGCATCTGTCTATCCCTATTTTCTAGAAGCTACTTTCTGAGCATTAGTCTAAAAAGAATGGTCAAAAGATGTAAGCAGAAGGGGACAATATATGTACTACCTCCAAACAGTACCCATTTAGAAGAGGAGCCATGACTTAGTTCAGGCTGCTATAACAAATATACACAACTGGGTGGCTTAAAAAACAAACATTTGTTTTTCACAGTTTTTGGTGTCAGCAAGTTCAAGATCAAGGTGCTGACAAATCCCTTGCTCTTAGTTTGCAGATGGCCGTCTTCATTATGTATCTTTACGAGAGAGAGAGAGAGAGAGAGAGAGGAGGGAAGGGAAGGGAAGGAAGGGAGAGAGGAGAGAGAGAGAACAAGTTCTTATGTCTCAAGTGTTCTCCTTATAAAGGCACATTAATCCATTTGTGAGGACTCCATTCTCATGACCTAATTACAACCCAAAGGCCCCCTCTCCTAATACCAAAACATGAAGGATTAAGATTTCAACATATAAATTTGGGGGTTTGGGGGAGAGGGACACAAATATGCAGTCCATAACATGTGGGGATATAATTTTCTGGTTCATAAAATTCCAGGTCTGTGATCCAGAATGAAATAGAAAATGAAGGAAGAAAAGTGATCCTACCTCTCTCCGGCACAGCTCTGTTTCACAAGGTGACTCATGATTCTGACACCAGTTTCTGTTACCAATCCATCTTCATCAATCTTAGATGTAGTAGAAATTAGACCTGCTTCTAGATTCTTGCCATAGGGTGTCTCCCTGACATGTTTTTCCTAGTGCCTTTATTTATTTAAGGGAATAGTCAAATAAATTTTCAACTGGAAGCCTTTCATGGTTTTGTGAGTCTCCCCACTTCAGAAGTCTGGCATACCCCTGGGCAAACAAAGATCCCTCAGCCATGTTCTAGCTGTTGGGGCACTAAAGAGCACAGCCATGAACCACTAAGCTCAGAACGATTTAAATGGCTCAACTCTAAGGTCAGCCTCCTCAGAGTAAAATCTAGTTTTCAACCACAAGACCAACATGGCTGCTGAGCATCAGCCCAGTCCGCTGCTGCCCATTTGGATAAGGAGCACAGCATGTGTTTGCAGGAACAGCTGCCTCTTTTCCGTCTTTGGCAGCCAGGATGTTGCAGCTAAAGGAGCTGCTATTTTCCTTCTAGCTGCTACAAAGTAGGCAGCAGTGCAAAGTGTATAATTCTTCTCTGGCCGAAGTAGTGTTGTCTGGCAGGGGCAGGGAGGGGAGAGACTGAAAATTACCCATTACAGATGACACTTATGCAGAGAATCCAGCCCTTGGTTGGGTAGCTGAGGTGTCAGAGAAGCATGTAGAGTCAGTCATGCCTTTGGCATGGGAAAGAATGTGCTGTGGAATCAGACATGATCCTTTAGCAAGTTACTCATCCCTTATAGCTGTTTTCCTCGTGTAAAGAATTAAGGCAACAATAGCTATCTGACGGGAATATGGAAAGGACTAAATAAGATGGTATATGTTAAATTTCTGGCATGTAAAATATATACCCCCCAAAAGGGTGAAGCGAGTGAGGCACTCTCCATGGGCTCAAAATTTAAGGGACACCAAAAACACCTCAGTAACCAAGATAAATGCTATTTTAAAGCAACATTTTAAAACTTAAAATTTATGCAAAAAAAACTATAATAGGCACAATATCTAAGGTTTAAATAAAGACAGACTCTGACCCTGTACTCTACAATGCTGGCTTACTTGTCTCATCCTAATCCCAGCCCTGTTACCATTACAACTTTATTTGCAAAATCAGAGGCCAGCCAGTGAGCTGTACTTTGTTGATTGAATTTTTTAAATATTGCATTAAAATATTACTTATGTAGAGTACTGAGTTTTTTGGCAGCCTCCTTTAGTTCTGTTCCTGAGCTAAATTCCTTACTCACCAGTTCTAGTTCATGTTTTGGTCTCCTAAGTACCACTTCTTAGTAAATTATTACTTGCTATTTTCAATCTCAGAAAATCCTCATACCTTCTATTCTCCTTCCCCCAAACTGCTCTCCTACTTTGCTCTCTACTTAGCATTGAGAATTCTTACCAACATGCCCCTAGCTATATAACATGGACACATTTATTACATATTATTACAAGCAAGTACTATCACAAAAAAAAACCTACACATTATTACAAACATGGCCACATATAGAGGAAAGCTCCAAACTTGAATGGTCCTGCCCTACTTAGCCTGAATAGCAGCAGGTCCTGGCTTATCTAGATGTTCCCTACAAAATATTTTCACAATGTCTAGGGTGTGTAGAAGTACAATCCAAATGTCCACTAGGCACCAACATTTTATAAGTGCCAAGTAAGGTCACTTTCCTTCTCAGAAGCTATGACAGGGTGGAGGGGGTCTTGCAGTGGATTCCAGGAAAAATACAGAGAGAAGTGTATAAAGTACAACTACTTTTAGGGAACTTAGTGACTGAGGGTTGGGAATGAGAAATCGGTATAAAATATAATAATCCTTCATTGGGTGAATATTACATGTTGAAGCCTTATATATATCATCTCATTCAATCTTCTGGGTGAATAGTACATGTCAAAGATATTACATGCACCATCTCATTTAATCTTCATAGAAAGTTTTATAATATATAGATTGCCACTTATTTTTTGCTAATAAGGAAACTAAGGCACAGATTAACTTACACAATAAGCTAGAAACTAGCATTTCTAGTGTCTTTTCTGCTTTACTACAATAAATTATACACAGTGCTTCTCATCTTAGAAGGAATTTTCTTATGTACTTTCCACTTTGGTCCTTTCCCTGCTCCTCTGATGTAGGCAAATCATATTCCCTTTTGTGACAAGAAGAGACTGAGGTCTACAGAGAGCAAGTAACCAAAACCTATGTTCTGATTCCAGTGCTCTGTCCTTAACAACCTGGTGTTTTTCAGTTAGGAATCCTTCATCAAAACTCCATAGCATTGAGTATAAGCTTATTAAACTCTATGTCTTGCCTAGCCTCATTGGGCAAACATTATATTCAGCCCTCAGTGCCATGCTTACCTGTTACCTCCTGTGCTGGGCTAGAATCCACTTGTCTCTGAGAGCCACTCTCCACCCTCCGCCCACTTCTCTACCCGCCCATCACCCTGGAGACTGGATTGGGTGGACTATACCAAGGGGTTCCTCTGGCTTTCTATTGGATTCAGCTATGTGGGGAGCCCCAATAAGAAAGCAGAGGGAGAAGGAAAAATGAGGCTGGGGCTCCCTGTTTCCTCTCTGGTGGTGTCACCTCCGGCCAATTGTCCCCACCACCAAAGATCAGGGTTTCTCTCAGGGTGACCATCTCTACTGGACTCTCTTCGATCTTTCAGAGCCAGGGGAAGGAACAGGTCTACAGCCCCTCGCCAGTTTATCACACTGTCCCTTGTGTTTTCCTGCACTTCACCCACATTTTTGTAAATAGTCCCTACTCAAACCTTAACTTAAATATGCCTTCAGTTTGGCCCCTGACTGATACAGCTCCCCCGTGAAACTGAGGAAAGGCTGTCAGAGCTAACCTGACAGACCTGAGTTGGAATTCCAATACAGCAGTCAGGTGCCCTGACAGAGGTTATCAGAGTCTTTGCGGCTCTGATCCTCATCTCTGAAACTCCACTATGGGAGCTCACCAGGAGGGGTTCATTTCTCTTCGTGCATTACAGGTATACTCATTAAGCCAATACTAGATGCACCAAAGAAAACAATCTATTATGGTTTCCCCCCGAGAATTCACATTCCAGTTTGGACACATAGAGAATAAAAGTACTCAGGGCTCTATCAGGGAGCCTGCAGCATCTGGCCCAAGCTGAGGGTGGTGAGCACCTAGAGAAAGGATTCAAGAGGTGGCGATAACTGATTTGAGACCTGACGACTGAGAAAATTGTCTCAGGGACCTCTCAAATTTGACAAGCTCAAATCCCCAGACTGAGTCATTTCCTAAGAGCTCCCTGCCTCTCTGAACGAGTACCACCACTCTCTTGTGCAGGCCAGAAACATAGGAGTCATTCTTGGGATCTTCTCCCTCACTCCCCAAATGAAACTGGCCACTGATTTTCATCATTACCTCCTAATCTGTCTAGCTCACTCAATCTCATCCATGCTCTAAAACAAACAACTGCCATAGCTCATTTCAATTACGATGACTCTCTCCACATCCACTTGCCCACTGCCCTTTCTCCACCAGTTCAGCCTCCTTAAGGCAGCCAAAGTGATCTCTGTAAGATGAAAAGTTAATCAGGTTAACCTTCCTTTGATTTCAAAGTAAAGACAGGACCCATTAACAAGGCCCACCATGCCTGGTATGTTTTGGCTCCTGCCTCCCCAGTCTCAGCTCGGGACTCTCCCATGGAGTCTCTTTCATGGTATACATTTACCTTTTCTGTATTTTAATGGAATGGTCCTTATTCAGTAAACTTTATTTATTAAACATTAATTATGTGGCCTGAAGATTAAACTGTTAGCGACACGATGGCAGGGACCATATTTTACCATGTTCAACATATTGTCAGCTCATTTCACAATAGCTGGCATGGACTATGAACCCAAAAATTATTTGTTAAGAATGGGAACAAAGTGTCAGGAAGAAAAATATGGCAATGACAGCTCCAGATAAATAAAAATCTTTCCATTAAGCATCAAGATACTTCATCTTAAAGCATTTCTTAAAACATTACATTTTTTCTCTAAAAAGACAGACTACACTAGAAATAACTCAATATTTATTGAAGACTCTAAGTCTTTATTAGGAACCTTAATCATTGGACTTTCTTCTAACACTGTCTGGCATTTGACTTTTGTGCTTTTTAGATTCCTCAGCCTGCTTGTCACTGATTTCTGCTCTCTACCTTGAGAGCTGGCAGTGTCCTTTCCGGTCTGCCTCTAACCGCCTCTTTCATGCTTCCTAATTTGTTGCTTTGAGTCTCCTGCAGTCTGGGGAACCAGATAACCAAGCTGGCTGGGACTGGGTGTGAAGCAGATTAACATGTTCCAAATGGGCCCCGGAGGGTTCTCCTAAACTAGAGCCAAATACCTCCAGTATCCCTGCATGCCTAAAACCAGCCACCCTCATCCCACCTCTGCATACTGTTTTGCTTCTTTCCCACTTTACTCCTCCTCTGTATCTTCACTTTAACATGACTGGCTTTCCATGGACTTGAAAGTTAATAGGAGCTTTTCTTCCTCCGCTACACTCTCACCCCTCGAATACCATGTCCTCCAAAAGGGTAGACCTAATCTTCAAGGTTTCAATGCCTTCGTTCACCGTGTCTAGGTACTCAGTAATGCATGTAAGAGTCTCCCTCTCCCCCACTCTCATGCAGAAGTTCAGAACTGGATTTTTCCTTGGATAAATGGTGTTTTACTCAAAAAGACTAAGATCATAAACTTCAAGCAGTTGTTTGAAGTATGTGATGATTTTACCAGAAAAATCAAGCCTGGATATCAGTAATAATGACATCAGTCATAAAGATCCTCCTTTTTTTTAAGAAATCAAATTAAAATAATATTAAGTACTTCCATCTTGGGTTAAAGGAAAGCAGTGAAATGTCAAACAATTCATTATAAACCTAGGAAGTGTTATGCTGGCTGTGGAGGGACACCAAAGCAAAGTAAGAGACCAGTGTAAGGAATTTCACAAGTACAAAGCAAATGAGAAAGCAACACGTTTCATTTTGATCTTGAATTTGAGCATTTGGTCCTTTCAAGCTGATTGCATGCTTTAAAAAATTGCATTAAGGAAAGCAAGGAAGAGGGAGAAAACAAAATTTGGGATGAAAGAATTTTTACAAACTGAGAATCAGGCTCTGATTTGGAGGGCAACTTCCTGAAAGATTTTGAAAACTTGGACTAACGCTTGCATGTGTATAGCCATCCAGAGCAGCCTTTGTTATTTCAGGCAATTACCCATCTGTTTGATGCATATCTGATGTTAATGACAACTCAGAATCACAGGTGAACAAAAATGAGAGCACTGCCTATTCCCTAAAAACAACAGTTATTACCACAATTGTCTACATGCTAGGAGGAGGCCAAAGACTCACCATTTGTTCAGGGCCAGGAGGCATTCTGATGAGAAATGGAGATGCCAGCAAAAACCCAGGTGGCTGAGCTCATCACACAGCTGGGCTGAGCAGGGGGCTCAGAATCTGACATACTTACATAAGGAAGGCCCCTGTCCCCTTGCATCTGTGGAATAAATGGAAACCACACAGTGACTCTAACTACAGTTCATTGTAGGTAATTTTCCACCCAGGTACATTTTAAAACTGTTTTCTACCCAAAGCTCTTATTTGTCTTAGAACAGACTTAAAAATCAGACTATTCTAAGAAGCTCTGTTGTAATAGGGAAAGCAAAGCATTAGCAGGAATAAGAACAATAAGAAGCTAGGTACCAACATTTACAGGGAAGAGCCCCAGACCCAGGAGATCTGAATATTAATTTCATTATGTCATTCACAATCTAGCTCTGTGTCCTTGGAGCAAGGTCCTTAAACCTTCTGGCTCAGAGTTTCTTCAACTTTACGTGACAGAATTTAATAATATTTCTCAGGCTACTTCAAATTTATTATAAGAATCTTTGATTTTTAGGAATTTTCTGAACCTGAAATCTTATGTTTACAATGGTATTAAATATTGGGGAGAAGACTGAAGCATAAAATAAACCCTGGCCTTATAGTAGAAAGAGTACTAGACTTGAAGTAACATTTGACTTCTCTAAATTTCCATTTACATTTCTGAAAAATAAGTATAACAATAATGCATTGTGTAGGGTTGAGTGGATTAAATAAAATAATGTGTACCTGACCTATTCCTATAAATTTTAATCTCATAAGTCATGTCCTATTCTCTCAAGAACTTAACAGTATTTTGAGTGAGCATGAAGAGCTAGGGCTGACATAGAGAACTATGATTCTCATACTTTAATGTACATACAAAATTGCCTGAAATCTTGTTTAAAATGCCATTTATGGAGTGGAATCTAAGATGCTGTATTTCTAACACACTCCCACACCACATTTTGAGTAGAAAGGCTATAGCATAAACTTGTTTAAGACAAAACACTATATAATAAAGTATGTGTATGATACCATAAGTAAAAGTGTCTATTCCTTTATACCTACCTCCTATGCTCCCTTCAAGACCACTTCCAGCAATATGGTTAATGAATGCAGCTCAGACTACCACAGCCCTCTGTAAACGTGGTCTTCTTATCATATGTTAAGTCTTACTGATGTAACTGTTCTGATGGCCCTAAAATGTGGGTATGCTGGCCAGCTGTACTGGAATCATAAAGGGAGGTCTTAAAAAACACAGATTTCTGGATTCCACTCTCAGGGACTCTAAGTCATTAGCTTAGGGAAGTGGGGAAGGACTCTGGATTTAAATAACTTCCTCAGGGTATTGTGACATTGAGTAGGTTTGGCACCAAACACCAAAGAGGTGGTTCTCAGCCCTGACTACATGCTAGAATCAACGGCAGAGTTTAAACCATGTAGAGGCTCAGGTCCCAGGAAAGCTAATTACATAAAGTCAATTGGAGCACCCTACGTGGTTCCAATGTGAGCCATGTTTGAGAACCACAACAAGGTACTGGAGTACTGGTGGAGGCAGGGACGATGTTGGCCTGGTTTACCACTGTATCTCCAGTGCCTGACATGGAACCTGGCATTCAACAAATATTTGTTTATTGTATAAATACTCATAATAAATAAAGGAATAATAAGTGAACTAAAATAATAAAATTCAGATTGAAAATTATCTCCTTAAACTCTTGGCTGCCACCCAACAAGGCTATCGGTACTAGGGCATCAGGCACTAGGGCATCTGGAGCAGACGGTATGGATTGGAATCCTCACTCTGTCATGCAACCTTAGGCAAGCGTCACAACCTTCATCCCTCAGGTTCTTTTGTGAAATAGGGATGACAACAATATACCTGCTTCTTAGAGTTTTTGAGAATTAAATGAGTTAGGACATGGAAAGCATGTAGAGAAGTGCCCGGCACATAGTAACCACCTAATATCTGCTAACTATCTTTATTTCCCATCACTGAGCATATAGAAGTTTGTAGAATTCTGAAAATGGACAGATAATTGAGCACTCTCTAGTCATCATTCAGCTGACAGATATTTCTGAAACATCATTTACACTGTAGGCACAAAGCATTTGTTTCTGTAGACATAGCAGCAAAAGGAGAGAAACAGAACTGCTCTTATGTTATTTAAAATACAGTGGGCGAGGTGTACACTGGACAAATTCTTTTAAAAGTGATAAATAGACAGTTATCTTAAGAGTATTGACCATTACAAAGGAGAAAGGGTCATAAAGACATAAAAGGCTAGTAAGGTAACTAGATTAAGTCATCGCTTTGCATCTTCAACAGGTTTTTGGAAACTGAATTTAAGCAAAACTATGCACAGGGTTGGGCAAAAGTAGGTTTACAGTTGTAATACAAATAAATAATATGATAATTAATAAATAACAATACAAGAATAAACTGTGAAAAAATAAAAACAATTCTCAGCAAGCAAATAAAGAATAAACTGTGTTTTGCATACTCACAACTGTAAACCTACCTTTGCCCACTCCTGTATGATGAAACCAATTTTACCCAAGGCTAATTGGTATGGATGACTGTTAAGTTCTGATGGCTATTTATTCCTGGTCACAAAAATATCACCAAACTCTACATAAAGGCTCCAAACACTTGTAATACTAAACGTTGAAATAAAAGTGAACTACATACTCATTTAAGAAAGGTTAATAAAAACAAATAAAATAATTATTTTCTAACCTGCTCATTCCAGATCAGGGTCCTGGGTGGTCAGAGCCAGTCCCTGAAGCAGAGGGTGGGAGGCAAGAACCCACCCTGGCCTGAACGCCCTTCCGTCTGAGGGCCACTCACACCCACTTCCACTCAGGCTGGGACAGTGCAGACACACCCGTTCACCTCACATGCACAGCTTTGGGGTGTAAGAGGAAACCAGAGCACCCAAAGAAAACCCATGCAGATGTGGGGAGAACATGCAATACCCAGACACCCAGACAGTGGCCCTAGTGGGAAATTAATTATTTTTTTCTTATCAGTGTTACAATAAAACGATGTTGAACGAAACAGCATTATTTGTGTACAACAATGAACCTATTGCCTAATAGGCAATCAACCTATTACTGAATGTCAGAGAAGGCTTCCTGTAGAAGTATGTTCCCGTTGATTTGGCTGAGCAAAGGGAGGAGAGAAGTTGGAGTGCATTCTAGGCAAAGGAGGGAGCACTAGGTAGCACAGAAGAGCAATATATGCTTGAGGCACTGAAGAAAGGCAGGTGTGGCTGCGACATATAATCAGGCAAGGCTTTTGGACACCTGGCAGCTTAGATTGGGTTTTGAGGACTGTATACTATTAGGAAGACAATGAAGAAAACAGAGGAAGTAAAGACAGAAGGGTGAGGATGAACATGGCATTCATTCATTCACTCATTCAGCTTCTAAAACGTGCTCAGAACTAAAGAAAAGCATTAAGTGAAAAGAGAAAATGTCCCTTCCTTCATGGAATGTACATTCTAATTAAGGAAGAAGACAATAAGCAAGTAAACCCAGCAATTACATAAGATAATGAGAGATTATTAGGTGCCACGAAGAAAGTAAACAAGATGATATGATGAGGAATAACAGGAATGTTTGTGGGCCAGAAGGAGATATGTCTGACAGGACTAAAGAGGACCTATTGATCACCACGGATGTGGCTCATGGTACCAGACATGCCAAATTATAGCCACACTAGAGGCCAAGCAGAACAACTTTGATATTTTTATGAAACTAAAAGTGTTTGCTTTATGGCTTTCTGTATTTCCTTCCCTCTTTCTGTGTGATTTCTTCCCCTTTTCTATTACTGTTCCTTTATTCACATCTCCTTTATTTTCTTCTCTTCTAAAAATAAATGGGAAAGGGAATGGAGCATCATATAGAAATCAATGGTATGCCCCAGATCTGAAATCAGAAACAAATAATTTCAAAGTATCAGCTCCAGTCCTTATTACCTGTGGTACCTGAAGATTCAGTTTCCTCATCTGAAAAATGGGATAATAATATCCATTCTAGTCAGAGATGTCCAGAGAAAAGGAAGCAATAGGATATTTATATATGCTGCCTGTATGTATATGATATGTGTATAACATTGTATAGGCTATATATACACACATGTGTATATATATGCACATATCATACTTACCTATTCTATTATACATATTATATATGTGTCTATAACATATATGTGATATGTATGCACATATACATATGTACATACATCATATATATGATATCCTATTATTGTATATACTATGTATTATTGTATATAATTTTATGTAGAGAGTAAGAAAAAATTATTTTAAGGAACTGGTTCATGTTATTGTGGGGACTGTCAAGTCTGAAATCTGCAGGGCAAGCAGGCTGGTGACCCAGGAGAGCGGATGTTGCAGTTCAAGTCTGAAAGCAGGTGGAAGCAAAATCCCTTCTTCCTTGAGAACTTCAGTCTTTTCCTGTCAAGTCATCTACCCACATTATGGAGTAATCTAATTTATTCAAAATCTACTGAGTTAAATGTTAATCACATCTAAAAAAATACCTTCATAGCAACATCTAAATTGTTTTTTGACCAACATCTGGGTCTCATTGCCTAGCTATGTTGACGTATATAATTGACCATCACACTACCCTTTTACCTACACTAAGGATGTTATTTGGATCATATTAGTTAATGTACATGAATCTCATTAACTTGGGCAGGTTGCTCTGTGTCTCCAAAACTCAGTTTCCTCATCTGTAAAATGCAGGTAAGACTACCTACCTCTTAGGGTTGTAGAGAGAATTAATAAGGTAATTCAAATAAAAAATTAAGCACAGTGCCTAAAGCATAGTAAATTCCCAAGGAATATTTCCTTTTATAAGTGTTATTATGCTATTAGTAATCATTTTAATTGCTTTATAATCAATGGCTACATTGAGTTAAAATGCCAAGGGAAACTATTTTACTATTTCCTGGTAATTGCTATTTATAATAATTAAAGCTGCTTTCAGTCTCGCAAACTAACCTGTTTCCTTAAGATAAATATTATCTTTTTGCTGGCTAAAATAACCTATAAGCTTTATCCTCACCAATCTATTCCCCAAAACCCAAATTAATCTTTTTAAACTCTGAGTCTGATTTATGTAGTCATTCTACAAATGTTTTCTGAACACATCCTTTGTAACAGTCACTGAATAGGTGGGGGCTACCAACATACAAAGAATTCAGTCAGCTGGGGAAATAAGATAGCCAACAATTACAGTGAGTATTTATTGAAGTAACAAGGACCTTGCATTGTTTATGACATTTAATCTTCACTCTGACTTTGTGATGTGTGTTTGAGCCCAAACTGCAGATTAGAACTTGATATTTAAAGAAGTTAAATTGTTTGCCCAAGGAAACACAGGAAATAAATGCTGGAAAAAAGGAAATAAATTCCAGAATAGGAATTTGAACCCCTGCCTGACTTAATCCCTATATGCTTTTCTGCCTTTCAGTTACAAACAATGGGTATTCAGCAAGGTAGTTTCTGAAAAAGAGGTTTGTAGAACATTCACCTGAGAGCACAGGAAAAGACACCGCTAACTCCGCCTGGGTGAGTCTGAGACAGCATGGCATCGGTCATGCTGACCCTCTGTTTGAAATATCCATGGCTGCTGGGGGAGAAAGTCCAGGATATTAGCACAGCACACAATGCACTTCCCACTAGCCCTTGCTCACTCCTTGTTTTCACTGAGCGCTTCACATTTCCTTATCTGCAAACCTCTGTCTACCTTCCCAGGCTTACCACCTCCCTCTCTGACTAAATTCTGCCTATACTTCAGGATTCTATTTAGATGTGAATCTTTCCCTGACACCTTCTGCCCTATATTTTGGGTTTGTTGCTCTGTTTTCACGTGTCTGTCATAGCACTTAGTACACTGTTTTTCATTTTGTTCGACTGGCAGGCTTTCTTACTAATGTAAATCCTGGGGGTGAGACTGTGGCCTTAATTTCCATATCCCATCACTTAGTGCAAAGGATGATCCAGGATATTTGATATAATTGCAAAACGAACAGATCTGCACAGATCTGTTTATGCTCATGCAATAAAATGTATATGTGGAGGCACTTAATCCTCTTCAAATTACACCTATTCATCCTTCCTCACATCCATGGTGACTATGAGACCCAGATCCCCGCCCAAGCTTCTGGTTTCACAACTCTTAATAGTTATATCTCTATTTGGTGCTAGTTAGTAACATTTTCCTTCTATTTATTACAACTGTGTAATAGTTAATGAGGGGTTCAATGTTCCAAATATATTTAATTTTCATTGAATTGAAATAAATTGATACCGGCATCATATGGTATAACATTCAGCAGGTAGTTGCTATAGAAAAGTCAGGGATGTCTTGTTTATACTAGTAAGAGGAGGGAGCATTCTGGGTGTGCTGGAACTGCTCTGTACCCTGACTGAGATAATGACTTCATGAATGTACATTTACATTAAATTGTATTCCCAAAAAGTCATTATTACTATAGTCTAATAAAACTAAAAAAAAAATAGATGCAGAAAGTATTTGTAGTGAGAGTCTGAATATACAAACAGACAATGGTCAGATCATATATGACAATAACACTATGACCTATAACCCTGGCACCAACCAGCCCAGAAAGCCAAACCACAACCTCGATAAGCAATTGGCTCTGAATGGTCACAACTTGGTTAATGACTGCCAGCCTCCCTGCCTTTTGTCCCCACTTCCAACTTAGGATCAACCAGAGCAGGCCAAACCAATCACACAGGATGCTCTGCTTCTACTTAGCCCACCTCCATCTTCTCTAGGCCAATAGCCCCAATCAGGACACCTCTGGAGCCTGCCCTTTCCCTTGCTATAAGGCTTTCCCGCTCCCCTCCTGCCTTTGAGTTTTTCAAAGATAATGATGGTGTGACTGACTCTCTTGTTAGTCTCTTGTTCAGAAAGTTCTGAATAAACAGACTGTTTTCTTATATGGATGGTCTTCATTTTTTTTCCCCGCGATGGTATGCTATCATTTGGGTTAAAATAGAAGACTGTGTGTGTGTGTGGGTATGTATATACATAGAATGTAACTAAAAGTACACACACACACGTACACACAGAGAAATGGTGTTGCTTCCCAGATAGGGAATTGGTTGGCTAAAGAAGAGGGCTAATAGAGAGACTAAATTTTCAATTTGTTCCCTTTGAACCTTTTGGATATCCCCTTTCACCAAATCAATGAATTAATTTAAAAATAAAAAGTAAAAGTGAAGCTGACCAAAATAAGACTTCTAAAGTATAAGGAGAATGTATTTATTATTGAAATTCACAAATGACCACAACTAGCATTTAAAAGTAGCCAGGTTGATAATTATTATATTTAGAATAAATCAGTGATAAAGTACGTGGTGAACCTCTCTGACCACATGAGTAAAACAGGGACAATAGCAGCTTGAGGTGCTTGCAAGAAGGATTAATTGCCACTTCATATGTGTGGTTCCTGTTGTATATTAAGTGCATTGGCTGGGAAGACTGACTGCTAAAGAAAATAGACCAAGAATTTATCATAACTCAGATGCAATAGATGTTTCTTTTTTGCTCATATAACAGAACAGAGAGGGTGAATGAGTTAGTGAGTCTTTCTCTTTCATGGGTCACTCAGGAACCCAGACTGACAATGATCCTGCCATCTTCACTACGTGATCCTTAGGTCTCCCCAGGTATTGTCTCTATCCATCCTGCTCAAATGGGGAGGGATGCAGAGGAGCACACTGAGAGGTTTCTATGGGCTCTTCCTGGGAGCGTGGCTTGTCACTGGCACACATCCTTAGGATAGCCAGATTTGGTAAATAAAAATTTATGAAAGACATCCTATATTTTCGTCAGTTAAATTTAAATTCCAGATTTATAACACATTTTTTTAGTATAAGTAGTATGTCCCATGCAGTATTGGGGACATATTCTTCTAAAAAATTAAGTTATTTACCTAAAATTCAACTTTAACTGGGCATCCTGCATTTTATCTAGCAAAACTAGGGCCATCTTCTATTGACTAGATCTCATTCAGAGGCCCACATATAACTACAAAGGAGGCTGGGAAATGTGGTTTAGTTGCTTCCCAAGAAGAGAGTGTGGATTTTGATAAGCAACTAGTGGTATATGCTATGGTAAGAAATGAACAATATTTAGGTTTCTACCTTTTCTCTACACTGCAGATGTTATAAGATCTACAGAAATAAAAGAAAATAGTGGTTCTTGAGCTTTGGCATGTGTTAGAATCTTCTGGAATGCTAGTTTAAAAAGTCAAATCTCCTGCCCCAGCCTCAGCCATTCCCAATCCATTTGAATATGGGTGCTCAGAATCTGCCATTTTTAACTCATGCACCAGGTTATGCAGGCAATGGAAAGAACAGACTTTGAGCTTTTGGAAACTAAGATGTGTGTACATGAAAAAATTAGAGAACTCATGACAAATTGAAATGAAGTGGTCTCCAGTAGAGCAGAAGCCTTAGATTTTGCATCACAATAGAAAGAGGCACAGTTTGCAACCCAGTGTGTGTCAGAGACTGACCTGGAACACTGGTCTTGAACTTTGGGTACAGCTTAAACTCAAACAGCTGCCAAAACAGGCTCTGCAAGCTTTGCTGCTTGGAACAAGTCCTTGGTAAACGACAAGTATAAAATAGCAAAAAGACAGTGACACAGTACTGGAGTCTTTCATCAAAGTCAGCCTGTCCTGGCACAGCCTCCGCTTGGTGCTACATGTCCAACCTCTGGGGCAAGTAGTGCATCCAAGTGGACTCTAATAAGCTGCCTCCCTGGAGTGATTTGGCTTGCTGTGTGTGAAGCTGACTGCTGTCTCAGCGTTTAAAAAAAACTCAAGAAATATTTTTTAACAAATTCTCTTGTAATGGTTGCAATCCCAGCATTCATTTGTATTCATTTGGGAAGCTGGCACCCATAGTTCATGGTACTTGTAATAAAATTGACAATCTGCTACAGTGGAACTCATGCAGGTCTTATTAACTTTAACTGAATTGATCTCAACTAGATCACTGTCAGGGATGATGTGGTAACAATTGATTTTTTCCAGCTCTGAGAGAATTATCAGTTTACTTATTTCCATTTCTCCACAGTCTTTTTTACCCTTTTTGTGTGAAGGTTTACAGCAGCCTTTCTTTCTTTCTTCTTTCTTCCTTCAATTTGTAAATAGCGTGCTTTAAAGCAAAATATTTAGAGAGAAAAAGCAATGTAACTTAATAGGTTCAAAGCAATTCATCCAAGCCCATAAATCTAGCAGCTGTAGATGTTTAAACAGGCATCGAGGAAGAAGGGCTCACTCTCAACACTACACACTTCAACCACATTTCGTCCCAAAGTGTGTGTGTTGAAGCTCTAACCCTCAATGTGACTGTATTTGAAGACAGGGCCTTCAAGAAGGTAATTAAGATTAAACGAGGCCGTAGGGTGGAACTGGTATTCTTGTAAGAAGAAGAAATACCAGGAGTGCACACACAGAGAAAAGTCCATGTGAGGACACAGTAGGAAGGTGGCCATCTGCAAACCAAAGAGAGAGGCTCAGGAGAAACCAAACCTGCCAACACCTTGATGTTGGTCTTCCAGCCTCCAGGACTGTGAGAAAATGAATTTCTAAATAGCACAGCCACCCAGTCTGTGGTATTTTGTTATGACAGCCTGGGCTGACTAATGTACCCACTCACCCAATGTGGTACTGTGCAATGGTGTTTTCTAATGAGCTTGGAAAGAGTACTGTATCTTTTCTATAATCATCAAGGTGAATCAAGGCACCAAGATGCATATCCCGTTTCTGATACCTAGGGTGTGCTTCTGCCTTTCCCCCCAGGTGCACCTGTATAATAAGACCCAGTGCAGAATTACAGGCCTACAGGGAAGGATGGAGTGCGAGCACTGTGACCTGGGGTGGTGAAGCTCTATAGACGTTAGCGTTATTGTCTGGACAATAAGGAGGATAACACCTGCTATGATTCAATAGAACAATATGTAAAAGTATTTTGTACACCATAAAGTACAAAACAGACAATCTAACAAGTGATAACATGCACAGCAAGACTCTGATAATAGAGTGTTATAAAACTTACTCTTTTTATTTTTTACCTAAAACAAATACTTCAGCAATTTATATTTTAAACTGATGTCCATCTGCTAGGGGGAAAAAAACCCTCTTCTACTGGCTTTAATTTCCATTTATTTTAACAAAACCAACAAGACAATGGTTCTATGCCAGCAAGATATGTCAGTTAAAGAGTACTTCCTAAAGATGTAGGAGTAAACTAGGACCTATTATAAATATTTCAAGGTGTGAAGAAAAGTCAAGAAAGCTGGGTCTCTAAAGCACAGGGCTCAGGACTCTGGAAGGCCTGAGGCTGACTGCCCTTTTTATCTTTTTGTGACAAATTTTTATGTTGTAGGCAAGTTATTCAGTCTAAGTCTCATACGTTTCTTGAAGGTTAAATGAAATAATGTTTGTGTATATGGATTACTTTAGTGGGTTTTTTAAGTAAGACATGTCCATTACTTTATTTTATCTTGGTTCTACCAATAATTCACTGTGTTGAACTCACCCTGTTTTCTAAGCCCCTGTTGCCCTCACCTGGGTGGCAGGACTGTTCTACAAGGACTCCCTTCTCTTCTAACATGCTCTGGTTTTAAAATAATGACCATTGTGGACCTATAACAAGCTGATAAGTAATTCAGACTTCTCATTTAACTGTGATATAAAACTTAGAAGTCAGGACTTTAAAAAATAAAAAACCAACAGTGAGTTTATTTGAAACTGGCTCTCCATAAAAATGTTATAGGGGGCCATAAGTGGAAAAACTGTGTCTCATGAATATTTTTCCTCCAGACCAATTGGTCTCTCAGAAAATGTTTATTATGCACATACAACGTGCAGAGCACAGTTCTAGAAGCTAGGAATACCACTGGGGCAACTTCACTTATGGCAAAACTGTAGTTTAGAGCAATCTAAACTGCACTGCTGTACAGGGCAGAGGACTTGAGGTTAGATCTGGTGAGAGCAGCCTAAGCACTGAGAGGAGGTTAAAGATGTACACCTAGATGTTCATCTCTAATATTTATGAGGTGAAACAATTCCATAGGAGCAAAGTTCCACTGGTTGTCAGCAGTAAAGCCAAAGCTACCTCAGGCCCTATCTTGGTCCTAGTGAAAGGGAACTGAGACAATACCCCCTGCCCGGACCACACAGTCCTGAGCCAAGCACACTGACAAAGTTTACCCAAAGCTTGCCTTACTTAACTTCCAATGCTACTCTCTGTTTCTGAAGCTACAGCCAGGCCAGGAGATCAAGCAATGAAATCAACTCCTCTGTGGTTGTGGGTTTTTTTTGTCCTTTTCCTCATCTGTAAAATGAGACCAACTTCACATGGTTTTTCTAGAAGTAAAACTAGATAATATATATTGAAATGTGTATAGAAGCTGCACAAATACCAACTTTTATCACTGCTGCCATCATTTGTCTCAAAGGGATTTGCCGTGAGAAACAACCCACTTCAGCCTGCTTTTGCAGCAGATGGCTGCCAGAAATATCAATAGCAGCAATTTTTCCACTCATTCTTCAAATTCTGCTTAGTGTTCATTATCACCTTTATTGACTTAGCCCAGCTGCAGGCACTGACCCTGCTCAATCATTCTGTCTCCGAGATTGTGGTTTCCAAAGGAGGAAGGGTGGCCACGTAGGAAAGCAGGGGCAGTATAATAGCTAGCACAGCCTGTGGACAACCTCCTTCCCACTTGCCCTCTCTCCTGGCAGGGCCCCCACAGAAGATGGGCAAGACTGGTTTCCTCTGATCCTGGGATCCAGTAAGCCCGCAGCTCTGGAGTCTGTGTTTAGAAAGGTTAGGTAAGGCCTAACCTTTTAATGCTCTCAGGTACATAACCTTTCAAAAGTGCTGGGCCAGTCATCACTTTAGTATGAGCACTGCTCTAGAGGTGGAGATTAAGAAGCAAAGTGATGTAGCAGGGATAACAAAGAATATTCTTCATTGGTTAGGGATGCACTGTGTGCCAGGCTCTCTGTAGATACCATATAAATTGCCTAGATTCAAATGCCAGCTTTGCCTGTTCCTGGCGGTGTGACCTTGAGAATGTTACTTAGCCACTTTGTGCCAGTTTCTTCATTGTGACTTGTTTTTATGAGCATTGCTTTGGGGCTTATATAAATATATAACATTATAAAATGCATATAAGTGTATATATAAAATATAAGTAAACATGTAAAACATGTACTAGATAAAATATAAAACTATGTAAATCTATAAAACTTAGTAAAATGCTTGGGACAATGGAATACTACTCAACCATAAAAAAGAAGGATATTTTACCTTTTGCAATGGCCTGGATGGATCTGGAGAGCTAAGTGAAATAAGCCAGCCAGAGAAAGATAAATACCATATGATTTCACTGATATATGAAATCGAATAAACAAAATAACAAGAAAAATAGAAACAAACTCATAAATAGAGAATAGATGGACACCTGTCAAAGTGGGGGATGGTTGCAGGGCTGGGTGAAAAAGATGAAGGGTTAAGCAAAAAAAAAAAAAAGAAAGAAAGAAAGAAAGAAAGAAAGAAAGAAAGAAAGAAAGAAAGAAAGAAAGAAAGAAAAAAGAAGAAGAAAAAGAAAATTCATAGACAGAGACAATGGCATGGTGATTACTGGAAAGGAGGAGGTGAGGAGGGAGATAGAAAAGGGTATGGGGGGAGGAGACTTGACATTGGGTGGTGAACACACAATACAATATACAGATGGTGTATTATAGAATTGTACACCCGAGACCTATATAATTTTGTTAACCAATGGTCATCCAATAAATGCAATTAAAAATGCCTGAAACATGTACCATATTAGGTATTATTGTTGGTGTTATTGTTAATTATTATTATCATTCTAAATCATCATTATAAGTCATTATCATTATAAATCATTAAAAGTATAATTATTATTATAAATCTCTAGTATTTGTTTCCTGTGGCTGCTATAATAAATTACCACAAAGTTAATGGCTTAAAATATTATCTTAAGGTTCTGGAGGTCAGAAGTCCCAAAGTCAAGGTGTCAGCAGATCTGTGTTCCTTCTGGAGGATCCAGGGGAAATTCTGTTTCCTTGCTTTTTCCAGATTCTAGAGGTCCCCTGCATTCCTCAGCTCAAGACCCCTCCCCTGCCTCACTCCAACTTCTACTTTCTTTGTCACATCTCCTTCTCTGACCCTAACCCTCTTACTACTCTCTCATAAGGGCTCCAGTGATTTCACTGGGCCCAAGACAGTAATCCAGGATAATTTTCCCATCTCAAGATCCTTGACTCAATCACATCTGCAAAGTCTTATTTGCCATATAAAGTAATGTAGTCACAGACTAGGGTGTAGACATCTTTTAGGGGCATAGAATTATTATTCTGCTTCCCACATCTCCCAAGAGTGAAATATTTGTATAGAGATTTTATAGAAAGTAACTGAGTCTTGAAGGAGTTACAAAAAAACTTAAAATGCTAGATGTGGATTCCAAATACAGGTGTGTCTAATAAGCCTCATCCTTTGTACCAGCTGCTCCTAGATACAAGAATGGAAGCCCTGGGTTGATTTCCCAGCTCTGTAACCAAGTTTCCCTACAGCTATGGGCTACTGAGAGGTGCCAATGATAGAGTGGCTGTTAAGTGGCTTTCAACTATGTTCCACAGGTACAACGCATCCAGGTCTTTCATGTAGATGTCCCAATGGGGAAAACAAAAACAAGAGAGTGAATGACTTGCTGAAGGACACACAGTAAGTAAATGGTAGAACCAAGATTTCACTCTGCATCTCTTGACTCCAAAGAAAATAACACCTTTCCTCAGTAAAAACTATAGATTAAAGGGTCACTACAAAAGAAATATTGATTCTCATGTTGAATACATAAGGCCTAACCTTTTAATGCTCTCAGGTACATAACCTTTCAAGCAACAAAACATAAAGTGCATGTATTCAGTCTTGTACTTTATACACTACAACTTTATACTTTCAACATAGACACAGATGAGGTTGAGAAGCTGGGACTGACACATGAAGACAGAAGGAAAAGGTTACGGCTCTCCAGTAAAGAAAGAGCAAGGTCGAGAAAAGATATGCTCAGAAACTGTAACATCATGACCATCCTGTAGAAGCAGAACTCTGACTTGTTCATCCAATTCTGACAACAAAGGACAAGAAAGCCCTTTAGGAGAGAAAGAGGAAGAAGTTTCAGGCCAATTAAATTAGACCTTTCCTATTGTGCATAGTGAATGGCAGCCTTAAAGAATGTTTTCTTTTCTTTTGTCCCAGGGAATGACACAGACTGAAAATATAAATATGTATGAATGGGAGGAAGTTTAGACAAATGGATTAGGAGCAATGATTGGCTCCTGAGAGTAACTCAGCACTGCCTTGACTCCAAGGCTGGCTTCCAAGGAGCACAGAGTGCGCTGTTTAGATCAGGGATCCTGGATCAAATCTCCACTTTGCTGCTTTGTTATGCTAAATGCATACTTAATCTCCCTGAGCCCGGGCCCTTGTTTACAAATTAGGCCCATGATGCATGCTGCTCAGAGGCTGGTTAAAAAACCGTCTGTAAACATCTTAGTAGAGGGCTGACACATAGTATAGCATATACTGAAGCAATGATGGCTTGTTTTAACTGGCATCCTCCCACGTTATTGGACCTCTGACCAACCCTATCATTACTATTATAAAATGCAAATTCAGTGGAATTAAATAAGAAATTTCTAGGTGTTACTCCAAAACAACGCAAGTAAGAGGAAATAGAAAAACATGCAATAAAAATGATCATGACTCTTTTATTAAGCATCTATGGTATTCCACGTAATCTTACATATTTTATGTATGTTAATAGGTTAATCCTTACAGACCCCTAAATGTAGATTTAATATTAGCCCATTTTAAAGATGATGCAAGGAACAGAGTGGTTTCCCAAGGTCACACTGCTAGGAAATTTGAGAGCCAGAATATTAACCAAGGCAGAGTGGTTCCGCAGCCTACACATTTTATAAGTACACTGAGGTGGCCATATAATTTACCATCCAACCTAGAACAATTTTGAGCTGGGAAAACAGGCAGAAATTTAGAACATTCCCAGGCAAGTCAGGACATATGTTCATCCTAGATCATGGCCTCTATGATAGCTGTTTAAAAAAATCCTCACTTGAGGATATGTTTATTGATTTTAGAGCTAGAGGAGGGAAAGAGAGAGAAGGAGACAGACAGACATTAATGTGAGAGAACATCAATTTGTTGCTTCCTATACATTCCCTGATTCGAGATTGAACCTATAACACAGGTATGTGCCCTGATGGGAAATTGAATGTACAAACTTTTTGGTATACAAGACAATGCTCCAACTGACTGAGACACTCAGCCCGGGCTATAGTAGATTTTAAGAGCAGAAAAAGATTTTAGAAATGATCCTCTGCTTGTATAAGATGGGGAAAATTGAGGCAAATCCTCCCAGAGCTTCCCGTTGTTGGTAGGACACCAGACTCCTCAGAATGGGTTTCAAGGCCTAGCATTGTCTAGCCCTGCCTGCTCTGTGGCTCACGTCCACCGCTGTCACGTCCACTCTCTTCTTCTGCAGTCCTAATGGACAGATTTTCTCTCTGTTCCTTGATGTCCATACACTTTCTATCTCTTTTGCATGTGTCTACCAGCCTAGAGTGTTCCACCGCCCCCACCCACCCACCACACACACATTTTATTTTAACTTCCACTCACTGCAGAGGGAGGTAACAATTCTCTCCCCTCAGGTATCTGTATACCTTAGGATACAAGGTAGGAAACTGCCCACATTTATACTTCTCCTTGTCCCCTTCAGAGCCCCTTCCCAGAGAGGCACTTGGATACTGATGATGTCCCCTCCCCCCAAGAAAGCACATGACCTTCCGTTCCACTCCCTGCATGTGACTGAAGCAGAGGCTGCTGTCTTCCTCCCATACTTACTTCACTCTAGCATAGCAGAAACCTTCCTACTTCTGCTACCAAGCCACAGTGGCTAAGCACTTGGCAGACAAGGCTTGCCTTCTGGAGGCTGTTCCTGCCTCACCTGTGCTCCCAGTGCTAGCAGCTCATACACATGTCTAACTTGGGTGATATAGAGCCCTTGCCATGGACTCACCTGTTACGTTGAGGAAAGAGAAGGAAGCCCTGCCCAGATTTCCCATTATAACCTTGGTGCTCTAGCACAATGCACCAGAGAAGCCCAGCGGACTTGACACTTCATTCTCCATTTGGCCTCTTTTCCTTGTAAGCACAGCCCCCCTCGGCAGAAAACTACATAGTAGGGGACAGAGCACCAAAACCCCATCATGGGCTTGAGCACCACACATTCCTCAGAGCTCACGTTATAGGTCAGACTCTATTATTATGCCTGTGGCATAAGGTCCTCCTAACATTGGCATGCATACTCTTTCCCTTCCTATTTATAATTTTACATTTGTCCAGAAGATGATTTGGTAAATGTCTTATTTCCTTCATAGTATATACTATGAGAGTAAGGAGTGTTGATTTTGCTCTTTCTTGCATCTTTAGTGCCTATCTCATGATGGGTGCTCAATATATTTATGTGGAAGGAAGGAAGGAGGGAAGGAGGGAAGGAAAGAAGGAAGGAGGGAAGGAAGGAGGGAGGGAAAGAAGGAAGGAGGGAAGGAGGGAAGGATATTGTCAAAGGGCTGAAGTATAATTTTCTGCTATTCTTATGCTATGATTGCAGCTTAGCAATATCTGAGCTGAAGTTGTCTGAAGATATTCTCTTATAGGACAGCTTGCTGACTACTAATTGCCTCAGGATTCATTCAAGAGGTAAAACAATTTAACTCAAATGAATGAAAAAGGATCTGAGATAGTGCCAAATTAATTGTTGAACAGGTGATGGAAATACTGTATCTGCTAGAAGAGAATCAGGACAAAAGATTGACCTTTATCTCCTTAGCAATTTATGTTTTAGAAAAATATCCCATTTGGTCCCTCTATTCCATAGTGCCATCCTGCAACAGCAGAGAATGTCTTGCAATTTTTTTATTTTCATGTATAATATAAACAGTGCTTACTATATGCTACATATTAGTCTAAGCCACTATATGCATATGGATCTTTTTTATAGCCTATAATGTAGGTACTATTCTCTATTTTACAGGGGAGGAAATAAGGCATAGCTAGTAACTAACAGCGTTGGGATTAAATTGAGAAATTATGAATTTAGTAGTTCGAGAGACCCTGCTCTTCACTACTTTCTATGCTGCTTTGTTATGCTGATTCATATAGTGGGAGAAGGAGCTTTGTTGTGAGAAGAATCCAGATAAAAGCATAGGTAGATGGGGGTCGGGGAGGTTAGAGAGAAGAGTTACACTAAAAAACAGACAAAGAGCTTTCAGGAGAGAAAAATAAAAATTGTGGAAGAATGGAAGTTACTACCTGTGTGGGTTGGTTTGGGAGGCATTATTCCTTGATATCAAGAGAGAGTATGAGAGCAGAATTTTAGAGAAGAGCTCTTTCTTCAGTGGAGAGTTTTAAAAGTATCAACAGTGAAGAGAGAATTTTAAAGGTATTTTCCTGTGTTCTAAGGATGTGCTTCTCCACCACCCCAAAACTTAGAGGTGATTTTTAAGAGACATAGGAAAGTTTTACATTTATTTAAACCATGTTGTTGTAGGGTTTCTGTTCATTTAAAATGACACTAATATGTTACCTTTGGGTTTCATGCAGAGTATCCTGTCTTATCCATAAAAGGAACTATAAGGTAGATACTATTGTTTTCATGTTATAGATGAAGAAACTATGGATCAGAGAAGTTAAGCAGTTTGCTTAAGGTGACACAGAAAGTAAATACCACAGCTAGGATATGAACTTAGATTTGACTCCAAAAAGCCCTACTCTTACTATACACACTAAGCCCATACAAATTGGTCTGTTCCTCCTGTAATAAGACCAAAGTCACACGGAAACAGAGAAAGGCCTAGAATATTAGCCCGTCAACTTTAATTCAAGTAATATTATGGCTTCCCTTATTACGTACATGTCCTCCAAAATGCATACTATATAAATTCGCAAGACATTTAACACATGGAAAGAATGGAAATTCTGGACTATAAAAAAACAATAATTTCAAAAAGGACCTTTCTAGAATGTTACTGATATTTCATCTTGAACCTCTCCTCAAAAATGAAGATACAGATATATATATATAATAAGATACATATATATGTAATTTACCATTTTTTTAATCTTGTGGTGAAATGGAAGGCCATATACCATATTGGTTCACAGCTTTGACTTTGGTGGGAGACACATTCAGATGTAAGCACCAGTCTGCCTCTCAGTAACTTTGTGATCATAGACATCTAGTTCAACCAGCCTGGGTCTCAATTATATCACTGGTAAAATAAGGATAATTATTCCTCCCTCATGAGGTTGTGCTGATTAAATAATGTATGTAAATCACTTAGCACAGGTCTGGCACCAGAGTGAGCATAGAATAAAAGATTTCTTTTATAATTTCTAATAAAACTCTTTCATTGTCATCAGAACTGCATGAGCTTCTCTCAATACCAGTCACAGAAAGCAATGGCCAATATCATTGACCTCAGTGTGTACAGTACCAGGAATTATATGGTCATAAAATCACTTGTCCATCCTCATAGTACAACTGGATGTCGTTTCCCTTTCTGGGGTTTCATTTTATTTTAATCTACAATTGAATATTATTATGGGTTAAGCAATGGTTTCTGTGTTCAATTCTCACTACTTTAAAATGCCAGTCCTGGTCATAGCAAATGTCAACATCACCCTCTTTAAACCATAACAGTGATTCCTGACAACAAAGTCCTCAAGAGGTTATCCTCGTTCAAACCTTACTGACCCAGGACAGTCTTAAGGAACAATTTGTGATTCTATCAAAAATTGTAACTTCAACATCTTGCTGAAGAGGAAGCATTTCTATTCAGATTCTGAGTGAAAGGGAGGAGTTAGTAGCCTGGGAAGGCAATTAGATTTAGCTCTGCTTTCCTCCCACCAATGGCCACACAGGTGATGCCATAGCTGTCAGGTGAATTCTGATCCGGGGACAAAGATACATATGAATTATCCTTGGGCTAGCTCTAGACGCTATAGTATAATCCAAGAATAAATACTCCAATGGACCTGACGAGATTGCTTAATAATATAGAGCAACATACATACACAATTCTTCCCATTTCTCACAGAAAACTTGATCCCATAGAAGTGATGGTTTCACAAAACCTTTAATTCACTTAAGGATTCAGTCACCTTTACAGAATGAATGCCTGCCAATGTGCCAGATGTTAAACATATGGACGAATGAAAATACAGTTTTTGCTCTGGAGTCAAGTGGGCAAGACAGCCAGCCAATGTGATACTGGTGCGACAGGGGGGTGAATGTACTGGGAAAGCACCCAGGCACGTTTGAGGGAGTGAGGTGGCAGGGTGCTAATGAACAGGCTGGGGGGGGGGGGGGGGAGAAGCTCAGATTTATAGCATTTGCTGTTTCTTTGGTATAAAAACTCCCACCCATGTCTATTTTAAGCCTTCAACAAGACATCATTGAACAGAGTTGATGAGAGGGATGCATAATTAGCTCTTATAAGCCAGTACACCCTGGCAGTGAAGGTCAGAGGCTCAGAAGCACTGACAATGGCTTTCTTGTGTGTTTGACCTTTCAACTAAGAGTTTTCTAAACAGAAAGATTCCCCCAAGAAGCTCGGGAGCTCAGGACCCACAATATTCATTAAATTCCAGCCAGGGAATTTGGATGAACAGAAGCTCAAAGAGCTCTTTTGTCACTGAGGGCAGAAAGGCCTGACTGCTGGGTTCCACCTTTGTTTACCTGTGTCTGGGAAGAGTATTTAGCATTCTGGAGAGGCACGTTTGCTCAGATCACCAGCTGCATGCCCTCAGAAGGAAGATTCATTGAACCTGCTACCAGAAGAATTTCTCCTGCGGTGGTAGAATGAGATCGGCTTCTCTGGTGGAATACGGTTAAATCAATAAGCAGTGATGTTTTAACATCTCAGAAACTGCTGAGAAGCCTGACCTGAGTTTAAGGGCATCACAAAAGCCAAACTTTTTATGTTTTAAACAGCAATCCAAGGATATTAGGGCAATTATTTATAAGATTTAGCTCCTCTGTGTAGAGTTTCATTCCTGGGTCTAACCATCTCTAAATGAGGCAATCTTTTTGGCTTCCCAGTAAATTTTCCTTAAATGGATCTTTCAGAGGACTAGACCCAGGCAATGTATTTAAGAAACGCTTATTTAATGTTGGGTGGGATTCTTTAAGGCAGGGCTTCTCAGAGCCTTTATTTTGCATTACTTATGGCTACCTCTTGAGCCATATTAAAAGCTATATGGCAGACAATGTGCCAAGCATTTTAAATAAATCACCTCACTAAATCTTTTCACCAAATTTGTAAAATAGATATAATCAGCTACATTTTCCTGAGGGCAAAACTAAGACTCATAGGATTTTATCACCATGCTCAGGAGCATAAACCCAATGAGCAGATCTCAATTGAAGCCGAACCTCTCTGACTTTAGAGCCCATGCTCTTAGGCTCTATGCTGTGCTGTCTCTGTGCTATGAATCTCTAACGGTGGGCCAGTGTATGTACTAGGTCCTAAAGAGATGTGAGGGTTAAACAATTTTTCATGGAGCCTTTTTCCTGCACAGTTTTCAATACAATATGCTTTGTGAAGTACTACACCACAAAATCATAACACTCACTTTCATAGTATAAAGCAAAGACACAAGTAAGGAAATCTTGTTTAGCAGTTGAAAATTGTGATACAGCTCTAAGGGATATAAGCAACAAAAGTTATGGAGAGAGACAATGGTGGTGTCAAGGAAAGAGTTTTAGTAGAGTCTAAAGAAATGGGTTTCTCTCCTGAAAACATCACAGGCATAACCTTGAACAAGTAATTTTAATTCTCAGAACCTCAGTCTTCTCTGCAAAGTAACTATCACATGAAAGTATATTCCAGCTCCTTGGTGCTGCATTTCATCTGCCACAGGCATCTTGCGTTCCCTACATGTCTTGCTGTGTAGGCCAAAATTGCGAAGTCCTGCTCATTCTTTCACTGTGTGGAAGTGCCATTGTGCTACTTCTCAGGATTTTTTGTGCAGCTGGAAATTCTGCAAAGTGAAGAGGTCCACTGTTTGGACCTCTGCTGCTCTCCCTGTGGTCATAGACCAAACTTGCTTGCTGCTTGCTTTAAGAGCAATAGATTCCCTAATCTCAGAGCTCCTTCTTGTGGTACGCCCCACAAAACATGAAGGCTCTACCTAAACCCCTTTGCTGCCATGTGGAATTTAGGGTTTGTGGAACTAATGCAACTTTTGCCACTGACTTTACAGAAAATAATAAAGCCTTTTTTCTCTGGCTTGGGAACCTTGTGTTTTCTACCAGCACCCAAGCAACTACACAAGTCTAGCTTGTTAGCTTATACAGTTGTCCTGCTCTTTTGTTCACTGTTTAGCTTTTTTCCTCTGTACTGTTAACTGGGGTAAAATTCTAACACATAGCATCATAAAGGAGCACATATTCCTCCTCAAATTTAGTAGAATAGATACCATAAAGGAGAGGATATGACTGGGGTGTTTGTTTGTTTGGGGGGTGTGTGTGTGTGTGTGTGTGTGTGTGTGTGTGTGTGTGTGTGATTTACTCATTCTTTCTTTCAATAGACACATTTTGCATTAGGGTCTGTGTCAGCCCCAGAGCAATATATAATATGAATGAGACAGCCCCTGTTTTGGGCAAGTCCTTCATGTAATATAACCAATCAATTCTATAATAAGTGATTAAGCAATTGCTAAAATTATAAGATGTGCTTAAATAGATGCACACAGCACCAAAATAAAAGGTAAAGCCTGTAAATATTGGATAATTTATAGAAGAGGAAAGATGTTGAGGCTGTCTTTGACATGATTAGACTAGATAATGATGTGAAAGTATTTGGCACTATGTAACTTTGTGTGACCCCTTATAGCTCAGAAACTCTCTCCTGAATCTTAAATTCAGATGGTCTCTATTTTTGCATACATTGGTTCCGATATTATTTCAAAATTAGATGAAACTGAGATCATTGCTGCCATCCCAAAACAGACAAAATGTGAAAGTCCATTCAAAATCTAACAAAATGCCACTGTATTTGAAAGAGTGGTTGAGCCGTTCATGCCATGAAATTACCTGTGCTCTGAACAAAGAAATCACGTAAAACACCAAAAGCTGCAGGGTGCCCCAGGGACACAGTCAAGTTTTTAAATTGTAATTTTAATGAAATGGAGCAGAGGAGGAGAGAAATTATAGTATCCTCTTGTGAGGATACTTGTATTCCTTGCTGCCCAGAAGGCAAGGTCAATATTTAATGGTTCCAAATAGCCCTGAATGGTGCTTGGTGATTTTTCCCAGGCCAGTTGGTTATACAGGTGACTGCTATAAAGCTTTCTTATCACTGTGCCCAGGGCAATTATAAAGTACAGATAACATCTATCAAAAATGGTACTGAAAAGTATATGTCTATGAAGTGTTCATCTATTAATTCATTCAACAAATATTTATCAAGCTCCTATTATATGCCAGGCAATACATGAGGTGCTGAGCTAGTATTTATGTAATTATTTGTAGTGTGATGAGCACCTGCTAAAAAAACTGAAGCTGACCTCAAACACTGCAAAAACTAAGATAGGCTATAAACCCTGGTGTTGAAAACTTTCTGAATGAATAAGCCATCTTCCTTTCTAAAAAGACATGTGTGTATTCTTGGTGGAGAGCCTCCCAAGCTAAAATTGCAAGAAGCAAGATGGCAAATAGCCAACTCTGATCAGTTTGTAAAGGCTGATGGAAGCAGAAGGTATAGAACCATGTGGAGCCTCTTCTGTGCTCAGGTACTGGGTGGTGGTGGGTGGGGTGGGAGGGAGGCAGTACAGAAACACACAGGCAGTAGAATTGCAGTCTTGAGTTATAGATAGGATTCACTAAAAAGCCAGGAATCCAGAAGGCAAAAGCCAAGTGAGCACCTCCCTGGATTTTGCAAGCCCTGACCAGATTTCTACTGTAAAGATATGCAGGTAAGAAAGATGGCAACTGTGGTGTGGGAGAGGGACTCAGCACAGGGATCCTGGCTCTGTCCCTTCAGCTCTCTGTCCGGGAGCCACAAACCCCAGTTGCTCCTCAGGTAACTCTAGTCCTGCCCTCCCTCCTGGAGCCCAGGACTCCACCAGCCGGGACCCACTGCACATGATCATGACCAAGCCCTGCATCTGCCTGCTGTGCCTGGCGGGACGCCCCAGGGACTTGGAGCTCAGCTCCTTCAACGCAGAGGCAGCAGCAAGAACCAGGCAAACCGCTGGCATAACAAGCCCCCACAGGATGAGCAGCAGCAAGAAGCTGGTCCAAGCCTAAGTTGTCAGTGAGCTGCTGCCCCTCTGGGGGCTGAGGTAGAAATGCTCCTGGCAATCCCAAGCCTCTTAAAACTCTTCGACAGAAAATCTTCAACAAATAGTAAAGGATCTCAACTCCATTGTTTAGAAGTTTGACAACTACATGAAAACTTTCATTAAGAAGCAGAAATGCAGCCCAGTGCTTGATTCAGATGGCCCTCCAGCTGGCCTTCTACAGGCTCTGTTGCAGACCTGTGTCCACCTATGAGAGCACCTCCATTTGCTGATTCAGAAGGGCTGGGGAACAACATTCCCTTGGCCTCTCCAGAGGCACTGGGTTTTGTGAAAGCCATCACCGGCCACAAGGCCGCTGTGTGGATTCAGAGAAGCTGCTGCTCCTGAAGGATGCCATCTGAGCTCAGATCTAGTACACAACCACAGGCATAACAAGGGTGACTATTGACAGCCACCTGAGGGGGCTGCGGGAGCTGGCCTGGGATGTGTGCAAGGAGCTGCCCGAGATGCTCATGGATAAAACATATGATGAACAATTGACTTGTCCTCTCTACCAGCCAGGTGCCCATACCCAGGGAGACGTTTTGCTCCTCTGGGCTTGTGGTGCCCAACAGGTATGGTGCCTGAGTGCATCCTTTTCTGCATCGCTAGCTTTTGTGGCTGCAGGGAGACCTCTTCCACCAAGTTTGCAAAAGCTGTGTTAGAAAGCCTCACTGAGACAGAAAACCTCTACAGTCAACCTGCTACAGGCAAGTCACCAGTGACAAAAGAAAAGGCAACGAGGCCCAGCCAGTGCCACCAATCTTGACTCCTGCCACTACATGTCACCTTCCCAAACCCAACATTCTGCAGCTGCCAGATACTGCTGAACCCCTGCTCCCAGCCCTCACCCTAGCTTTCTGCAGCTCCCTGTCTTCAGGGCCCAACATGCAAACTACACAAAGGTGTCACAAAACTGAGCATCCGGAGGGAAGTGTCCCTCATTATTCATGGAATCTTCATTAGTTACAGAAATGCCCTCTGACATGTGCATAGACTGAGGAAATAAAACCAGCCTGTTTCAGAAGTGGCCTGGGTAAGTTGGGGAAGTGTATACTGACTTCCCTCCACAGCCTCAAAAGCTTAATATTGTATTTGCTTCCCCTGCAGGACTTAGCATGTCCAGGTCATGATTTTGCCCAAAGAAAATATGAGTTACGCTACTAAATGCAATGTACCAAATGAATCATCAGGGAAGAGGCTAATTCCGAGTCATTACCCTTTTCTTTTGGGAAAGAATAGGGGGATTTGTTTTCAGATTCAAAGTGGTCTAAAGATTCAGAGTAGCCTGCACTGAGCCATACGGTTCTATAAGCACTCCCTCCCCTGCACACACACAGTCCCAGTTAATTTAAAATACAGTGACCCAGGCCCATGAACACATTTCAGCTAATACCTCCCAAGGGCAGCCTTCCATTGAGTTTAGAAAATCTGATCTGGCCATTGTGGAAAGGAAAAATCCATGTCTGCATTGCCCTGGAGTAGCTGGTGCTCTCTGCTTCCCCCGGAGCCACGGGGAGAGTCCAGGATGAGTAAACAGTGCAGCCCAGGGCAAGCGGTGAGGATGAAGGGAGGACCGGTCCACTTTCCCAAGGATGATGCCACTTGTGTTTTTTCTGGTTGCTTTCTTACTCCCCTTCACTCAAAACATAGCCCAATAGGTGATCTGCCTATTAGAGGATATGAGAGAGGGTTTTGTTGGGAGTTTTCTGTTGTTGATTTTTGTTTTGTTTTATTCATCCTTAAGAGGCTTTTAAGAAAACTGCTGTGACATTAATTTCAGGAAATGATCTCAGTGGCCCAGGCAGGATATCCTTGGGCAGCTGGGTTCCTTTATGTCCAGAGGTTATGACTAAAAGCCACATGGAGGAACCCAGGGCAGAGCTCCCTGCTGGCCTCAAGGGCTGAGGGGACAGCTGGCCAAGACCAGGGACAGCCCCGTCCACAGCCAACCCTGATACAAGGGCCAACAGTCTACAGAACTGGTGGTGAGAGTACCCTGAGAGTCTAGGATCATTGAGGAGGTCTTCCCATTTGGGGTATGTTTTTTATGGGAAATATAAAAGTACAAAGGAGTAGGAAAACAATCAAAAACATTGAACTGCCAACAGCTGCCTCTGTCCAGAGCAGGAGGCACAGAGCTCAGCTCCCCTCACTGTGAATTCCTGGGTGGCGACAGGGAAGCAGGAGAGTCCTGAAAAAGTCATCCCCACACCCACCTCCGCCCATCCTGCTGTGTTCTGTGACATTCTGAGCATTCTACTCTAGCCCAGGGACCCTGCCCCTGTCCTTTCTTTGGGCCACTGTGCATGCTGTCTGAACTTTGACCTGTATTGAAGCAGGCAGGGCAGAGATGGGGGGCAGACTTTTTGATCTTTGCTCTTTGAAAATACAAGCAGCCCCAAGCAATTAATTCCTTGAGCCCTTGGTTTTAGATTACAGACTTCTGTTGGATGATCTGGGAAATTCTAGCACTGCCCATTTAAGTCATTGGCTTGTAGGTCTTTGCTCCTGCCCTCAGATGTCCACCTTCCTGTTCCCCTCGGGACGTGGCAGCCCAGGAGTCTTGACAATGCCTGGGGAACTGCTGTCTCCCTGCTGTAAGTTGACCCAAAGCCACTTGTCTGTTCTTACCCAATGATCACAAGTGCAGATCTGAGTTCTTTCTGGTTTCCCTCCAGGGATTTCTGGGCAGGCAAAGAGCTCTGGATTTGGGGTCAGGAAGCCCTGTTGACTTTGATCGCGAGACTCAACAAATGGGAACAAGAACATCCCAACCTTGTGAAAATGTGAGGCTTGTAGATCATGTGTACAAAGGGCCTTGAACAAGCAGTTGGGCACTGGTGTCCACTGATATTTCCACAGTGGCCACTGTTTGAGTGATTTTTATTTCAAACTTTTTATACTGATTTGACAGAACTGAACTGACACCTGCCCTTCTCTGAGCAGCGTAAGAAAAGGAAACTGACTCTGTATTTAGATATCAACCACGTACTGTGAGGGCTTCGAGAAGTATGATGGGAGACGTTGGGCAGGAGGGATACCTTCTCTCTCAGAGGAAGGGGCTGGAATCTGGTCTTTCCCTCCAAGCACAGGTGGGTACACAGAGTCTTTATGCAAGGTGACACAGAGCCATGGCCATGGACATCCCTGTGGGGACCCTGATAAAGGAGACTGCTCCCAAAAAGATGGAAAATGAAACATGCTCTGACTGGCGTAGATCAATAGATCGGGTGTTGTCCTATAGACTGAAAGGTCGTTGGTTCAATTCACGGTCTTGGCATATGCCTGGGTGGCCGGCCAGGTCCCTGGTTGGGGACATGCGAGAGGTAACCAATAGACATTTCTCTTGCACATTGATGTTTCTCTCCCTCTCTTTCTCACTTCCTTCCCCTCTCTCTAAAAATAAATAGATAAATTCTTTAATTAAAAAAAAAGAAAATGAAATCTGAAATATTCATTTTGGGTCAGTACTGCATAATAAAAATGTATGTGGCTATCTTACAATACTGCTATATTGCCAAAATATATAGTTATTTGAGTTCTTTTTTTATAAAATAGTTTTAGATTTATGGTAATATGTACATGTGCATTTATAGCCTTCTCATTCTAAGTTACAACTTTGTGCTTTAAATAAATATATATATAACTAAAAAACCAAACATTGAAAACACTATATTCAAATTACTTAAAGACAATAAGTCTGTATTCCATAAAAATAATGGCAAAAATAAATAAATAAAAATAAAGATATGCAGGTAATTTGACTTAGATCTCTAGTGTGCCAATGGGGTCTCTTGAAAAACTAAAACAAAATCATTACATAGTGGAGATAAATGGTGATGGAAGGAGACTTGACTTGAGGTGGTGAACTCACAATACAGTGTACAGGTGATGTGTTGTAAAATTGTGCACCTGAAACCTGTATGATTTTGTTAACCAGTGTCACCTCAATAAATTCAATGAAAAGGGAAAAGAGTAAAACAAACAGTGCTGCCAGTATTAATTAAAATTAGAAAATGAGTCCAAATAATATAGAAGCTCAATACAGCATAATTCTGGGAGAAATGGGAAAATAAGTTTCCAGATAAAGTTCAGCCTGACAACATAGGAATGCCCTTTGGTATGGATAATGGCCACCTGTGGCTCAAATGATAGCCTCTGAATGTAAGGACACTGTTGCCCAGCAGAAGGTTTTAGTGCCAGACTCCCTTCCAGCTAGGTGCAATTATGTGATTAAGCTTTTGCCGGTGAGAGGGGAGTGCAAGTGATGTGTGCAAGTTCTGTCTCAGCTGCTTAAAGTTGCTTATTAAGTAGGTGAGGACAGTACCCAACAGATGTCAGAGAAACAAGATAGAAGGAAGTGAGGTCCCTAGGTGACTTCAGGGAGTCAAAATATCCCCCAAAGGCCTGGACTACTACCTGTGAGAGAACATTGTTATATTTGGAAATCTCATTTTTACATCAGCTAATTTAGTTTTTGCCCTAACACATCTATTCAGAGGGCCTCTGGGAGGGGCTAACAACATTTGAGGCAAGATGTGAATGATGAGAGAGGGGTTGCTTTGAAGAGTCTATGGCAAATGCCATCGGTAGAGAGAGCAGACAGTGCAGACACCTGAAGGAGTTATTCAGTATTAGAAGGGCCAAAAGAACGCATCATAAGAGCATAATGATATGAGACAGCCCTGATTTACCAAGTATTCAATCCAGATCACCTCCAAGAAGAGTCCCAATTGTGGCCACACAGACTACAGAAAATGGCATTTACATTTATTTATAGTCTCATCAAGTTAGCCACAGTTGGCCATCTGTAGTCCATGTTTTTCTCTGGTGTCCTCCTTCTTCCTTCTTCCTCTGGTCTTTTCTATGTGTCGACTATCTTTGCATGGAATAGTCTCAGATGGTTTCAGGCTCAATCAAGAAGATGGACATGTTATTTTTATCTTTTTTATAGAAACTGAGGTCCAGAGAGAGTAACTGACCCAAAGTCTCATGACTAGTAAGTGATAAAGCCAGGATGCAACCTCAGGTAATGACAAAACAGTCCACCCCTTTAGTTACCATATTCCTGGCCCTGGTAGGCTCAGCTCCTGTGAAACCTTCAGAGTGGGATATCTACAAAGCAGTCAAACCCTTATCTTGCTTATAGTAAAACACACACACACACACACACACACACACTTCTAGTAACATCACCTCCTTATTATAGGGGTTTCCATCTACCAGGGCTAAGGAGGAAAAGGAAAAAAGAGGAGATAAGGGCAACAGAAAATATCATCATGCCATACTTAGCACATATCGGATCTCCGAAAGTGATGACTGTGAAACAGCATTACCACCATTTTACACATGTGACATCTCACACATGTATGAAGTGCCAGGGGCGATATTCATACTTGGGTCTATAATTATATATTCTCCTTGCTTTCTACAAAAAGAAAGAAATGTCACATGCCAGTAGTCACTGCCTGTGTCTACTCCTAGTTAATCCTTCTTCCTTTATCACCTCTTCCCTCTCACACCTCTCAGCCCTCACTGTGCTCAAGCCGCTTTCCCCAGTTAAAACTTGGCCTTCAGCAAAGAGCCCAGTAAACTCCTTCAGACTGTACTGTATAGAAGTGAATGGTTACCCTCAGTGGTACATAACCCAGAATGAGAATATTGACAGACTCAATCTCCAGCTGTCTAAAAGAAAGTTCTTACTCTGGCATTTTAACAATGGAAGTAGAGACTTATGCCTAGATCTCTCAGCTACCTTGAAGCCACCCATATCCCAGCCTAATTAAAAAAACTTTATTGTCACTCGAGACTCCATATTATTTGAAATTACATTAAGCCAAATATCTACCTTCCACATTAGTGAAACCTAAGAACTCAAAGCTTAAATAAGCTCAATGTGCTTCTCTTCCCAAAATAGCAGCTGTGCAGAAGGTGACCTGTTAGAACTTCACTGGAGTCAATTAAGTGAGCTTGGTTCTGAGCTGGTTAGCAGTGCCTCTGACCGTGAGAGCAGAGCAGGTGACCAAGACAGCCAGGCAGGTGACAAATGGCTTTTCACAGCTGGCCGTGGAAACACAGAACCAAAGTGTAATCACATTTACTGCTATAAAAAATTGTCATCTCCACAATTAAATTTATTGGCCATTAAACGGTCATTGCTTTGCTTGTACCAAAGTGGTCAAATTGTATTTCTGGCTTTATTGGATTTTTTTATTTCCTTTAATGATTAAGCATGCTTTCCTTGGCGTAGAATGTGTAGCTCCAGCATCATGCCTGTTGGTTGTTAAAAAGCTCTTCAAAGAAAGGAAGCGAAGAAAACAAAGCTGGGAAGCAATGTGGTAGCTGCAGCTCCCTGCCTGAAAGCCAAGGACTTCAGAGAGCTGCAGAGTTGTTTCAGGGGCCGCAGAGCCCACCCTCTGTGCACCAACCATTGTAACAGCCTGCTCAAGTGTCTCACACATGTGATAAATAAATGCAGTTAATACTAATTTTCAATTAATAAATTAATGTCAAATTGGTATTGTATTCATAGTGTCTTCCTGTCACTATTTATTAATAATGGTAGTGTGATTTTTTTACATGAAAAAGAGGCCTTCATTCTTGTAACCATGGACAACCACTGACATCATTATCTGCACAATTTAACATAATGCAAAGCTAACATAAGGATAGCACTCAACACAAGTAGATGATCATAAGCGTAAATCCTCTCAGAACAATAGTCATGTCAAAATGCTGATTTTTAAACCCTTCAGGACATTAGTTGAAGTGATGGGGGCTCTTATGGACAAAATCTAGAGAGTAACTGAATTTCGCAAATCCACAGATTTTTTTTAAAGAAATGGTTACATATAGAGAATGCTCTCCCCAAACACAAATTTTAATACGTAGGGCATCAGCAGAAAATGGCAATCTGTTCATGCCTCTAAATTAAAAAGATAACATTTTCTCTTATTTACTAATTCACAACCTGGGGTTTCCAGGAACCCCAATTCAACAAGAAATGTTCAATGGTTGTCATGTAAGGAAAACACAGCTCCTAATTTTGTACATGTGCCTGAGACTGAACTCCACCAGTGAACCAGTACACCCTTGACAGGAACAAAAAAAGACCATATCTGCAGCCAGCCACGACCTCCAAGGGAAGGAACTAGGTCATGCTGGGACCAAGAGTGTTGGCCTGGATGGAGGGAAGTTGTTTTCACTTTCATATTATATGACATTTAGAGTTGCCTTATTTTCTTTTTCTAATGTCTGGAGTAAAGAAAGCTTAGTTTGGATGAAGCATGCAGTAGACAAAGAATCAAACTCTGTCTATAAATAAACAGCTAAAGACAACCCAGCTGTCATACCGTAAAACCTCATGGGCTGTGACTTCCTTCAAGATAAGAATTATATCCTGACCACCCAACACTGTGCCTGAACCATAATAAAAATGCAACTAAATGTTTGTGGAATCAATTACTGAATTTCTAAATAAGATACTCAGGCTGAGCTGGGCTTCTGAGTTGCTCCTCTCCCTGTTCCACTGTGATTGTTGCTTTCTCTGTCTGTGAAAAGACTATACAACAAAAGAACACTAAGGGGTGTCCTCAAACATAATCATAGTTCCAAGAGGCTGATTTCTTTATACTCACAGAAACTGGTTTTGCTATGATCTCATTTTCCAAATACATAAACTCACACTGTCAGCAGAAAGAAACTTGCCCAATTCTAGATTTTGATGCCAGAATTTTCTTGTCATCTCAAGAATTCTGAAAATCCTGAAGGTATCAGGTACATTTTACCATTCAAATTTCTAACTTGAATTCTCTTTCCTGATACTAAAATCATTAGAGAAGAAGGTGGTACCTGAGAGTTCCAGCTGTGAAGTGCTCCCCAGGACCCTTAGGAACATCACAACCAAGCTAAATAGGCCAAGCCTTACTGTGTGCCCAGCATGTACCTGCTCATAGTTCAACCTCGGCCTTCAAGGCTGTAATTATTTATGTGCGTGTCTTGCCTACAACCACATGAGTTTCTTCAGGACATCAACCTCGTTTTATTAGTCCTCATAACTCTATCACCCAGCATAGAGACTGGCACAGGCTCAATAATCCATAAATATTTTCTGGATGTTACTAAATTCACTTTCTCTCTTGGTTTGTGCTTCAGTGGAATCCCGATAAAACTCTTGTGCTTTCTGTGTTTTGAGACCAACTCTGGTCTTGCCTGCTCTTGGTCTCTTTTTCATTTCTTTTACTTTGTAGTCCATAAATTCACCAAATATCAAGACTGACAACCCCAGAGATAGGATTAAGAGAAGCAATGAACAGCAAGCCCATGATAACATGACCCCAGCCCCAAGCCCTAGGCACACTCTCATTCGTTAAAAGGTAGACTTTGAGCTGCAACAACCACCTTCAAGGTAACACTTCATTTACTGAACCTTTTGCCAAAAACATCAGACCTTAATAAGAAAGAATTTTTATACATATTAGTGAAGACTCAATAGCAAAGAACCGCCCTATCTTTCTTCTAAGCCATGTATCATCATCATCACCATCATCACTCATTGTGTTTACTACATACCACACACTGTTCTGTCCTTTATTGTTAATTAGCAACCCTATAATATATACATATACATGTACATATTTATATGCATATGTATGCACATGTGTGTATATTTACATTATTTTTTATGTGTATATTATTATCTTCATTTTTCAGATAAGGAAACTGCCCAATGTCACATAGCTGGTAAATATTAAAACCAGAATTGAGATAAAAAAATGAATACTAATCTGCCTTTCTTACCTACCTTTATCTAAACTGGAAATTACTACTTTTATTCTTCCCTATATCAACATTAGTTTTCAAATACAAGTTTTTATAGAGTAAATCTGGAAAAAGAACACAGATGGAAGATTTCCACCTGAATAAAAATGATTAAATGGTTTACTCATTCATTCATCAACATTCACTGAACAGCTATCACATGTTCAGTACTATTTTAAATGATGGAGATTGAAAAAAACAAAACTTGCTTTTGATATGACTCAGGTCTGATCTTGAAATTAGAATTCGAACTTCCCAACTTCACACCATGTGAATCACTTAGCCTCTCTATGGGCTGCAGTTTCTGAAGCTTTTAGTCAAGAATGACAATACTGCCTCATAGGGTAGATCTAAGAATCAATTGAAATCAAATGAGACCAAATTATTACAATGGCTGATATGGCCCTAAGTGAGACTGATGTAGGAAGCTAGGAAAATCCCTGGACAAGCAGAATGGAGAAATTGAGACAAGAAAACTAAACAAGGCCAAACAATCTGAACAACTTAGAGCCAGCTAGTGAATCGAAAAACCCTGTCTTCCCTAACCAAGGACACTTGAGAACGAATGGTTTATATCTCTCCTCCCTAACCACAGAATGCATAGCTTCTATCACCCTGGTTGGGGAAAATAGAGAACAGAGGCCCAATTGCTACTATTTATGCCGGCTAAACGCAAGGGCAGATGAAGTCAAGGGAACAAATAACAAAATGCCATTAGAGCCAGACAGACCCAAGATAAAAATAAAACAGTAAAGCAGGCCAAAAAATAACCCCAAACTCCCCTATATGCTCATTTTGAGGCATCAGCACATTAAAAATGCACCTGGAAAGCTGATGAATATTCTACTAAAACCCTCCCCTAAGATTCTTGCCCACAGGAAATAAATAAATTAATTAATTAATTAAACCCTCAAGAAAAAGACCTAATGCAGTCTCACTGTAGTCTAGAGCGCGCCCATGCAACTTCCCAGGAAATTTTACTTCCTCCTAAACTCTAAGGGTCCCAAGGAGACTTGCAGTCAGGGGAGCAACGGGAAGTGGCCGGTTCTCTGAGGCTAACTCTGGATCCTGTCCCCAGGGCCTCCTCCTTTTCCCTGGCTTCCCAGTGAGCTAACAGCAGCCCTGCCTTGGCTCACTCCTTTCTGATAATGTTTCTAGGGAGCCAAGTCCAAGCACAACCTTGGCTCTTTCCTGTTGCTTCTTCTACCCTAAGTCCTTCCTTTGTTTCACTGTCCCCAGCTTTAATAAACATACAAGGGGGACCAAAAACAAAACAAAACAAAACAGGATTTATTAAAAAAACAGTGTATTCTTACATGTTGAAATTTCTCTCACTTTCAAAGTACTCTCCATGTGATACAATATACTTTTTGGGACTTTTCTCCCACTTCTCAAACCAGTTTTTGAACTCATCAATTTTGGTGCCTTTTAATGTTTCTGCCGTTTTTTGTTTTCACCTCTTCCGCATAGGCAAAATGTTTCCCTTTGAGGGCTTTTCATTGGGTTGGTGGGGAGGGACCTAAAAAATGTCACTTAGGGCAAGATCAGGTGAATAGAGAGGGTAGACCATAGGGGTCATGCCAATTTTGGCCCCAAATTGCTGAACACTCAGCACTGTGTGGGCAAGAGTGCTCATAAATAGGTCATCATGAAATGGGCAAACACATTGGAAGAGTCTTCAAAAAAAAAAAATTCACTGAAGCCTAAAGCAACCTCTCATAATGCCAGCTGGTACATTGATAGAGACAGGTTCCTAGAACACTCACCTAGCAGGGGAAGTCTGTACTAAAGGGGACCACCCTCCAGAAAATAATTCTGGGTTTTTTTCCCCTTCCTCCTCATACTCTCCAAATCACCTGGACTCACATTATGAAATCTTTCCTACCAAGAGTCAAGAACCCATACACTACAGACCAGCCTGAGTCAGACCTACTCCAGGCCAGTCCCTGTCACATAGCAAAGTCACTTCTGCCACTCTCTTCTACATGCTGTTTGGCCATATTGGTAATGGTGGACTCCCGCCACCCCCAACACATATGGATAGAAAACTCTCTCAGCTCCTTCAAGTTTTGCTCAAATGTCATTGTTGGCCTTGAAGAAAGCCAACAGTAATCAGAAAATTACACCTGCCCTTTCACTCACTCTGGCACCCCTGGTTCTACTTTCCCTAACTTTAATTATTTTGTCTACATAGAATTTATCACCTGGTAGCATGCCATATAATTTAGTGATTTATTTTGTTTCCCAATCCATTCTTTCCCTTCCCTTCCTTTTCCATGATGGCAGAAATTTTGTCTATTTTATTCACTAATATACACCAAGTGCCTAGAAAATATAGTAGATCGTAATATGTACTCAATATATATAAGTTAAATGAATGAACATATGTAAGATTTTGCACAGTGCTTAGCATTTATTGCTCATGAAACTGTTAAAATATGCCCCTTTCAGGAAGCTCACAGGGATGGGGTTATAAGGAGACTAAATGGCAATCTGAAAAAAATTACAATAAAGACTAAATAAAAAATAAAAAAATAAAAACAATCTGAAGATATTGTTTAAAAACTTTTTTTTTGATGCAAAGTTTTCTCTCCCTAAGAAAGCTCTTTCAGTTTGACTGGCATTTGCATTTTTCTCACACACAGCATGAATCTTTTCTGCATGACAGAGTTTCTGGAGATTGATTCTGCTTATCCTAGGCTTTCTGCCAATTTTTCCATATGCTGGGTGGTGACTAGGTAGGAAAAGCTAGCCACCCTGTGACTTAGCTCTCCTGAGAACATTCTTGGCCACCCCACAAAGTAATCATTAGTCATTAACATTCTTTGAAATCCTAACATGTACCTTGCTCTGTTGTCTATATGCTGGGGATGGAAAAAGGACCAGAGGGGTACAGGTAAAAAATGTAGGACATGGCCAATAACTTCAAAGAATGCTCTGTACATGATGTTTTCAAATATATTTTAATAAGAATGCATATGTTCAAATCATGGCTCTACCACTTACCCGTCCTGTGTGACCTTGTACAACTGACTTAACTTCTTTGAACCTTGAATTCCTTGCCTGAGAAAAAGAGAGACGATAATAATTACTTCATAGGATTGTAGGAGGAAGAAAATGGTGCTTATAAAAAAATAAAAGCTAAAAATGCTCAGAGCAGTGCTTGGAACATTATAGATACTGCTTAATAAATCTCAGTTTTTAGAATAAGCATCATCTGAGAAAACAAAGGCATATGAAATGAAAATAAATAACCGTGAAGGGTTAAATAAACATGGGTAGCATTGGAGACAGAGGGTTAATGATAGCTGCAATAATCAAGGAGAGCTTTTATTCCTTCCTTTATTCATTTGCTAAATATATATTGAGAAAATCTACCATTTCACCTTGAGGAATTTTAAACCTGGCGGAGGAGATGGGGGAAAATGAACATAAGGTATGTGAAATATGTGATGGGAGCATTAATGAGAAAGGCCACTCTGATGACAATGAGAAGTATACACATGAATATATGCATATACATGACAATGTGAAATGTATATTAATTATAATATATATATATCATCTGTCCAGAAGATATCCAGCCAGGTACTATGAAAAATAGAGACATTTATGGAAGAAGATACAAGAAACATTGTACATAGAACAATGGTGCCTCAAGCCCTTTCAACGTAGGCACCTTGAGACCTCACACAGTTCTCCCAATCGCCATCAGTTGCCCTGTCGTATGTTCTTGAATCTCATCAACAGTCTGAAATCTCTTTCCTTTCAAAGGTGATTTTAGTTTTGGGAAAAGCCAGAAGTCACAGGGTGCCAAATCTGGGTTGTAATGGGGCTGAGTCACCTAGGTGATCTGATGTTTCACCAAAAAACTCTGCACAAGGTGGGATGCATGGGTGGGCAAGCGCATTGTCATGATGAAGCTGCCAATCACCAGTTGCCCATAGCTGCGGCCTTCTGAATCATCTGAATAGTTTCTGTAGAGGAATGTTCAAGCTTAACGCCAATTTGATGCAGATTTTTTGCTCTACTCACTCAGTCATTTTGAATGCAACAGCCACACTGTACACACGCTCACTCAAAAGCAGCTACTGCCCCTACTGACTAGTAGTACAGTGAAGTCATTTTGGTCACACATGCACATTCCAGTCCACTCTCCTTGGCTGCCAGGGTACACTGATGTCGTGCAAACCGTTCTCTCAATATTAACAATGATTGGACTTTTTTCCGGACAGACCTCATACAGGCATGCTATTGCTTGTGGATCAACACAAAAAGACCTGTTTGGATTTTTTATATAGAATTTTATGTAAAGAAAAGATAAAAGCAAGAGCTATTTAGCAGTCAATTGACTATTGGACACAATTCTCAGTCCACATTTTATTTAATTTATCAGTATCATTTTACATAGAGTTGATACTCTTTCTTCTTCAACACACTTCCTTCTCTTCATTCCAAGACTTCACACTCCTATTTTCATGCCTACTTCCTGGTAGCCTTAGTTGGTTTGTTCCCATCCTCTTAACCTTAGGTTTTATAGGTCATAGTTTTAGAATCCCTTTTCTAGCTATACTCATTCCTTGCTTTTCCCACCAGTCTCCGAACGTATTTCACCTATATATTATGTCTTAAATTCTCATCTGTGGATCAGATCTTTCCCATGAACTCCAGATTTGTATGTCCAGTTTCCTTCTCTAAATATGCACTTAGATATCCAATAGACACCTGTAACCTAGCATGCCCCAAACAAACTCCCAGTCTTCTACTCTACACCTGTTCCACACATGGTTTTACCATTTCAGTTAATCACAACTTTATTCTTTGAGTTGCTCAAAACATAAACCTCAGAATTATCCTTGACTCTTCCCTTTCTCTCATAGATGTATCCAAATCAATCAGGAAATACTGTCAGCCCTACCTTCAAATTATCCCAAAAAACTATCTCTTGCCAATTCCACAGCTATTATCCCAGTCCAAGCTACCAACCTCCATCAACAACATCCTAAATGGTCTCCCTGTTTCCATTCTTGACCACCTTCAGTCTAACCTCAACAGAATAGTCAGGATGATCCTTTCAAGACATGAGTCACATGTTACTCCTCAGCTCAAAAGGTTCATGAGCTCCCTAGTTCATTCAGAGTTAGAGTCAAAGAACTTGGAATAGCTGCAGTCACCTAACCAATATAATCTCTGTTACTTCCTTGTTCACATCTTCTAACTCCCTCCACTCCAGCCTTGCTTGTCCCAGGATGTTGTTAGAATATTCCAGCCTTCCTCCTGCTTGAGGGCTTTGCTTCTGCTGTTCCTTCTACCTAAATCTTTCCATAAATATCCCTATGGCTCTTTTTCCCACCTACTTTAAATCTTCTTAAATGCCATCTTTTTAATGAGACCTTCCCTCATTATACTATTTAAAATTAACATCCCCACCCCTTCCACTTCTACTGCCTCCTCTAACTTATTTATCTTCACAGAACATATCATATCATCCTAAAACATTTTATATGATTTATTTTCATCATGGTCTGCCTTCTCCTAAAAGAAGGGAAATTATAAAACTTCAGAAATTTTGTTTTTATTGTTTATTGGACATTTCCAGTGCCTAGGAGAGTGTTTCATTCATAATAATTGCTCAATAAATAGTTAATAAATGAATAACTGAATCAATAACTGAATGTGAAAAGTGAAGAGTTGGAGATAAAGATAACTTTAACATGTTGTGCTAACTTTTATGGAATAGGGAAAATGAAATCAGCTTAAGTCCAAAAAGTAGAAATTTTTGAAGAAATTTTTATTTGAGGTTTCTTTAAGCTATACATTTAATCATATATTACATTGTTAGACAGATATATACATCTGTTTCTAGAATGCTCATTTTATTTCATTGATCTACTTGATTATTTCTGTGCTGGTGTCATGTGGTTTTAATTGCTGAGACTTTATAATGGATTTAAATTTTTTAATATTTTATAATGAATTTTGACATTTAAAAAAATAAATAAAATCAATCTGCATTTAAAAAAAAAAGAAAGAAGGAACTCCTACCTTTTATGACAACATGGTGGAACTGGAGAATATTATGCTAATGAATGAAATAAGCCAGTCAGTGAAAGACAAATACCATACGATCTCACCTATAAGCGGAATCTATTCAACAAAATAAACCACAGGCATCAAAACATGGAGCAGACTGAAAGTGACCAGAGGGGATGGGGAAGGAAGACAATGGTGGAAAGGAGAAGGGACTAGACAAAGAACATGTATGAATGACCCATGGACATGGACAACAGAGTGGGAACTGACTGTGGGAGTGGGGGGTGGGGTGGGGTGGGTGGAGGAGGGCAAATGGGGAAAAATTGAGACAAATGTAATAGAATAAACATGGTTAAAAATAAAAACATTAAAAAAAAACAAGCTATCCAAATAAAGATGTCTATGTTGGCAGAAAGAAATAGGAGCCAGGAAAGTGGGACTAGAGAGACCCAGCCTGCCCGGTGATGGATTGCAGAAAATGGCAGTGTCCACTCTCAGAGTAAGAAGAAAGGAGCCTGACAGAGCCCTTAGGAGCAAAGAACAAGAACCTCCATAGCTGTATTCTCCACTACTCTGCCCACAGTGCCTCCCATGGTAGGCTTAGTTAGGGCAGTCACAAGTCAGATGTGTTCACTGTGTCTGAAGTATAACAGGAGGTGAATTTACCCTCTAATCTTAAAAAAAAGAGAGAGAGAGAGAGAAAATTTATGAAATGACAATTTCAGGCATTAAACAACAGATTGAGAAGGACATTGATCCTTGAGAGAGAAGAGATCAAGTAAGTGAACCCTATGATAACTTACTTCCTGAGGATGATAAGCACACTCATCATTTTACTTATGATAAGCTTACTGCTGGAAAGAGTTTCTAGCCTGCTGTGCAGGGAGGGTGAACTCAGAGTTCAGCAGTCTCCCTGGTTTTGAGAAGACAGAATCCGTAATTCAAAGATGCATAGTGGAAAGAATTTGCAATGCAGGGAAAAGGAGAGGAGAGAGCTACAGAGAAATCTGTGGAGGTCTGCAAAGGGAACCACGTAAAACTTCTGAGTAGAAATCATCAAATGCATTTGAGGAAAATATCTGAGGCCAACAGGAAAATAAAACAAAAGCACCAAACAGAATCAGGCAGAACCATCTAGGAAGGTCACACGTGGCAAGGCATTGTTCCTGTTTCCATCAGCTGCGGAAACATATTGTATCATATGATGCTTCAAGCAGAGCCCTCAGTAAAGTATTACCTCGGCAAAAAGACAAATTGCTAAAGAAGTGAGATAAAATGTGTTTTTAGGGTTGTCTAGATTCCCTCAGGAAGAGATAATGTCAAGTGTTCAACAATGGCACTGTTGTAAAAAAAAAAAAATCAAGAAGGTTACAGTTTAATTAATTCCATGGCTCTGGTTATTAAGATATTATATTACTATTGATTTTAGTGAGAGTAAATTTAGTACGCACTGGATAGGCAGAGGAGAGAATGATCAGTGGGGAGGAAACAGGGAGCATACTGAATCCATAGGAAGTAATCATGAGATTGTGATAATGAACTGGTTTATAATCCCAGATTAGATTAACAAGGGCCAAGGAAAGTCCATTCTGGGGAAACATAAGGAAAGTAAGAATGTGATGAATTCATAGGGGAGAGTCACACACTATTTGCTTCTCGATTTTCAGCCTACAAAACAAAACACAGGTTTATATAAAAATTGGATAGATATTTTGCAAATCACCACAGGATAAAAGCAAACAAAATATAGAAATCAAAGGAAATTTTAATAATGTATCTAAAGCATAAAACCAGATGACAGCCAAACCTCTGTTGTGAAGATAAATGCAACTCAATGAGCATATCTAATTTTACCAAAGGAAAAACGTACTTTTTCCCAAAGGAAGGAAAACTGCAGTAGGGATATAAATTTTATCTTTAAAAAAGTGATTGTCCAAAAAGAGAGTGGAACTGTCTGCTTTGCAGATCTCTCTGCAAGATTCTATAAATGTTTCTGTTTTGCTCCTTTTTGTTAAAAGGCAAAGCAACTGATTAAGTGACCTTCAAAAGTTCTTTCCATCTGTGATTACAACAAAACAGATAGAATACAAGCAATTAAAATCAACTATATCAGCTCTTCTGGGGCAGAGTATTATATTTCTAACAGAAATAAATCTGAGAAAGAATATCCATTGAAAGATTTATTATATTGAAGAAAATATCTATCACATGTAGAGATAAGACATCCATGCGAGATAAACACCAAATGAATTATTACTGTATGATAGCAAAAAAATAAATAAAACAATAATAATACTGCAGCATTACATGACTATTACACACTTTAAAGCAAATTTATTGAGAAAAATAAATTTGCTTTAAAACATTATCAACTGCCAATCCTTTAACAGAAAAGAAATAGAGTTAACTTTCTATGGTGTAGTTATATACTCATTAATAAATAAATGAAAATATCTAGGTATTGTGTATCTTCATGGAGGCAAGAAAAACAGTGCGTGGATACAACAAGAATTATCATGTTGCATCTCACAATCTACAGCAATATAAAAGTCAAAATATCTAAAATGCTATACTTATAATATGTTTTTGTTGGAAGATTATCTAAGGAAGAAACAACCAGTATCCTGAACTAGCCAAAAACCAAGGCCATAATCAATTCTATTTTTCCTTAAGGAGCATATACACATAGGACGAGAATAAATGCCTGATGCCTCTAGGATGGGATTTTGGCCCTAAACCCCTGAGGAACCCTTAGTGTCTGGGAATCACAGATTTGTTCCAGACAATAAGGAACTATTTACATGCCATCTTGAAGGACCATATACCAGAAAAGGTACCTTCAAATAATTGTATAACACTTTAACAGGAAGTGTTTGGGCCTGGATTAAACATACAAGGTAGGCATTGTTATAACTCCCATTTTACTTATGCAGAAATTGAGTTTCCCAGAAACTAGAAAGTTGCTTTTATAATTTACATTTCCAGTAGTGCTACAGTTTGAGTCTTCCAAGTGCATGTGGAGAGAACTCCCCAGCGTTCTCAGCAATCCCACATTAATGAAAGATTACATTCTGTGCCCTACCGAATCGAGATGAGTTGTGCAGTTGCTATTAATCCAGAGCAGATGAGGCAAATCAAATGTAACAGTTTCCAGAGGAATAAATTAGGAGAACCCACATAAAGACCAGTGTGAGTGGTGGCATGCATTCCGAAATCTGTTCTCTAATCCATAGGGAGCCGAGGCTTGTGTGCAGGGCAATCAGAAAATCCAAGGTCTGATCTCACAGTTGACAGGTAGATAAGGGCCTGTCTTGAGGGAAGAAAGGAAGATACCCAGGGTCCAGCAGAGCTAACCCCAGCATAACAGTTTTCCCATATTAAGTTGAGGAAACTAAGAGTGAGATTTAATGACCTATTTCTGTTAAACAGGAAGTAGAGCCCAATCCTTCTGAGTCTTCATCCCAGGAGCCTCAAAATGAACAAAGTAGAACAGGAGAGCATAATGAATACTTTTAAATAATATCATTCTGCCTTCTGAATGGGGCCTCAGAGGAAAAAAGAAGTAGAAAGAAGGTAAGAGTTTTATTTTAGACCTTGGTAATTTAGAGTCTAAAAAATACGACCATTTGGAGATTTTGTTGATTTTGTGCTTGGTTATTTCTAACAGGCTTGAACATAACTTGCTCTCTTTGCTTTCCTTTGTGGGTAAAAGGAAAGTGAGGGAAGGCTAAGGAAGGAAGATACGGGAAGGACTGACACAAGGGCTGAGACCAGCCTGACAGGAACCATGCTTGCTCAGCCAAATGACAAACACGACCGTGTGAGCTGATTACCTTTCCCCGTGGTTTTTGGAGGAGGGGAAGAAAAAGTCAAGCAGAAAATGCTATTGCTCAAGCGGGGATAATTATAACAGAGAGGAAAGGAGCCAGGCTAAGGAAACAAAATTAAGCCAAGGAGAATGCAGGCTGACCACTGAGAGAAATGGCAATGCGTAGAAGACAATTAGATTGGGAAACTCTCTTCCAAGGGAAATTAGAGGAACCCCATTGCTTGTATAATTAAACACAGATCATACTATAGGGAACCTACCTGAGGTAATGGAGAAAGAGTATAAAGGCCCATCCGAGAATCCTGAGCTCATGGAAAAATCACAAATGAGAGAAGGGCCCTGCCTGAGCACAGGTTTATTATGAGTAACAAATAATCGAGCTTCAACCCTGTTTCTTCAAGTCCAAAGTATAGTTTAAAGTCTCCTTCTTGCTTATTCCCTCCAATGGCGCCCACTTGATTTAAACGTCTTCGGGCTTTTTTATTTGTTTGTTTCTTTGTTTTTTGTTTTATTTGTGTGGATATTTGAGTTTAACAGATGTCTCTCACTGTGTCAATCAACATTTCATATATGTTTATGAGCCTTCCCAGTGGTAATTATTCACACAGTAATAACAAATCACTGGACATGGCCTAAAGCATTTAATGATTTACATTGTAAATTGCAGTGATTACAGGACCGGGCTCTGGGGCCAGAATTGAGTTTTAACCTCATTATTATGTGTGCTCTTGACCAAGTTAATTTACCTTTCTAAGGTTCAGTTTTATCCTGTGTAAAATGGACATAAAATATCTCTCCCTTAAGACTGTCATAGGAAATAAATTAAATGATAATTTAAAAAAAATTAATGCAGTGTCTGAGAAAATATGCCACAGAGCCTCGTTAAAAATTATAGTGATGATGAAAATAAAAGATATAACCCCAGATACTAAGGGTCAGAGAGAAATCTGATGGAATATACAAAACATGCATTTAGTTCCAGCTGTTGGAAGGTGCTCAGTGACAACTGACTGTCCCTTAAGCATATGATTATATGGAGATATTATGCAAGAGTGATGACATTCAAGCATTTTCTATCCAGGGTCATTTTGAGAAAGTTATGCAGTAAAGAGATTAAGAAATGCACCTTTCTTGTGTGTCTATATATAGCATGAAGAGATGTGATCTTTCTTTTCCCAAATAAACTCCTGCCAAAGTCTGTAATATAAATAAACATAAGAAATGTTTTCTGCATTTCATCGATGAGATAATCTTGGCTCTTTGTGATGGAAAGAGCAAGAGTTTTGGAATCAGTAAATAGGGGTTTAATTCCCAGGGCCACCACTTTCTCCTCAGTTTTGCAAGAGCTTATTTGAGGCTTCATCATCCTCATGGCAGAACAACAATAATTATCTTCTCCCTAACTACTTCACTAGGTTGTTGTAAAAATTCATAATGTATGTGGAGTGCTTTGTAACATATCTAAATGTTACTTCACCACATTATTATTTCACCAAAAAGTAAAGTTTTTCTTTATAAAGAAAACAAAAAATAAGTTCCAATAGAGTGGGGTCTACCTAGGAAGAGCAGTCTAGTATTTTACCATTTATAGTGGGTGACCCACTGGCACCCTTCCATTTGTGAAGCTATGCAAGTCACGGCCCATTCCATCTATTCTATAGGGGAAAAAAATCTGTTCTCTCAAGAGAAAACTATGCATTGTCTAGAGTACAACCGTCTGGTTTATATTCTATTCTTTCCTTATCTTTGAGCTACTTTGTAACTGTACAAATTGTAGGTAACTGATAGCAATGCAATATAATTCCTGTCTATAGATATGCAAATTGTGTCCTGCCCAGTAGAGATTCAACTGTCTTCCCTGTCACCCTGATGAAAAATTAGTTTTGTCACAATTTATATATCCATTTCAGTATTCTTTACCTATAAATATTTATTTTTTGACTTTCTTTTGAATCGGTTATCATATCTTCCTGGTTCCCTCATGAGTCAAACATTTTTATCGGGAGTTAAATTTTATATATGTACGAGAAAAATGAATTTACACTTTCTTTTGAAAAATATTTCTTATTATAAAAAATTTATTTATTTATTCATAGAGAGAGGGGAAGGGAGGGAAAGAGAGGGGGAGAGAAACATCAATGTGTGAGAGATAATCAATCAGCTCCCTCTCACAAGTCCCTAACTGGTGACCTGGCCCACAACCTGGTCATGTGCCCTCAGTGGAAACCAAACCAGTGACCTTTGGGTTTGCAGGCTGGTGCTCAATCCACTGAGCCACACGAGCCAGAGCTGAAATTATCTTTAAACGGTTTGTCCATTCATCATTTATACCACAAATGTTTGTTGATTAACGACTCTGCCCAAATCTGGTTGCTCTGGTTCCATTTTTAAATGGTTCCACTTATGTCAACTTTTCACAGAACAGTCTGCTTTTAAGGGACTCACACTCTTACTGATTTTGCTGCTCACATGAAGGTCAATCACCCATCTTTGCACAGTAATAGAAATACTACTTAGTAGATATACAATGAGTATGCACTGACTGACTTCTAAGGTATGACAGTTGTAAACACCCAACATAAATATTAGATCCTCCTCAACTAAATCACCTCCCTGTAGAAGTAAAGCAGTCACTGGAACAGTGAATCTTTAATATCTTTTCTTAATTAGATTCCAAAGCAGAAAAGTCATTCTTCTAGTTATCTGCATTAACTTTTTCTTTAATCTATGGACTTAAATTTTTATCGTTATTTTCAGGGGTCAATGTCATTCATATTGTTAATATTTTTACTCAATTATCATCAACCACAAACCTTGTGTTTGGTTTTGTCAAACAGATCCTAATATAACCCCTGTCTCACAAGAACACCAACATGAACATCAGGGTTCTTTCTTCAAATGAACAATGAAACTTTTGTTACAGATTTTCTAAGTCCTTTGCAAAGTGAGAAAAACCTCGCCTGGCAAAAATAATTTAGTAGATAGAATTAGATATAAATCTTACCGAAAAAATTAAAAGAAACTACAGGCTTAGAATGAAGTACAAATCATTGTCTCCAAAAGGGAGCTGGCATAAACCTTGAACAAGCTTATTAATAATGCCCAATCTGCCCTGAAACCTCCTCAACACCAGTGGGGAAGAATGTCCTTTCTGACCACACTGTAAATACCGCTAGCAGGAGAGGGAGTTTTATGGCCTCTCAATGACCTCGTGAATCACTGCAAGAGGTTGTTCCTGAAACTGGAAGGAATTAAATTAGCTGCTTCAAGAGTTCTTAGAAGGTTGAAGTGTGCTATTGTGCCCACATTATGTGCCACAATTGATGTAGTCAACCCAGCAACTTCAGCTATAATGAATCTTAAACAGGGGTCAAATTGACTATTTAAATTAGCTCATTTGAAGATGGCCGTGACAACTGGCATTGAATATACAAACTCAAAATTAGATCATGCCTTTCAGATGTCACAGTATTGTGGGGGGATTAAGCCTTGAAAGTAAGTAACTAGGTAAGTTACCGCATGTGGGAAGTGCTATGTAAAAGGAGGAGAATCAAAATATATGGCTAGAGAGGGAGATTACATTCATCGTAGCTTTAGAAGGCTTTCCGTGGGAGGGGAATTTGACCTGGGTATGAAGGATGAGGAGCTGGCTATGTGGAGATAAAGGGCTGAGCTTTTCAGAAATAGGGCAGAGCCTTAGCAAACACATGGAAGAGAGATGAAAGGACAGGTAGGTGGAGGAGAAATAAGCTCCCTAGGTGAATGTCCTCTGTGCACACACCTACCTTGCTGTGACAGCTCTGTCCTTGGTAAGACCATCTCCTTAGTACGAATCACTACGAAATCTCTCTGTGTGTGGAGACAATACTGGGGAACACAAATACAAGCACCCAGACATGAGAAGGCTTGGGGCATGGCCTGGAAATAGCAGAGGACTCGTTTTTTTCTTTTCTGGAAAAGCAATGGTTTTCAAACTTTATAAATCCATAGGACCTTGATTTTTTAAAAAAATCCTATGTGGAACTCCAATAAGCAAAATAGAACTGCTGTGTTTGAAATGAGATGAGTGTCCAGAGGCCCACCTACTCAGCTTCCTCTCCTTGAGGGCAGCCGCTGAGTAAGGGGTGTAGGGTGGAAGGTCTCCTGTGACTCTGGAATACAATTATAGGAAGCACTGCTCTAAAGCAAAGGATGTGCAATAGAGTTGTGAAATATAAGGGGTTTGGCTCAGATGGAGAAGGGCCAAGGATTCCAGGTCACGCGTTTGGTGGTGGTTCTGTAATGGATAGAGTATCACCGAGAGTTGTTACTCAGGTAGGAGGTAATGAAACCTGGGTGAGAGAAGAGACAATGGGAATGGAATGATGGAAAGAATATATCATTCAGAAAAGACTCAACAGGACTTAGCAAATGATCGATGTGAAGGGCAAGAAAAAGGGAGAAATCCCCCCAAAAAGGCAGCTGGGTGACTTAAGTCATTAGAGAAAGACAGCGACTGTTGGAGGCTTGAGAGGAAAGGTAAAGAATTCAGATTAATAACCTAGTTGCATAGGCTAGATACAGAGATAAGGGTGGTCATCCTAGAAGCAAATACAACACTGGATGTTAGTAAGTGTGGTCAGGGCATCCAGTGGTGAATTCAGCTCAAAAAGCACAGAGCTCTGGTTCTTCGATGCAACACAACACCAAACTGAAAGAAGGGCTGCTACCTCCTCCACCCCTAGAGGGAAGGCCCACATTTGACCTCTCATTCCGTGAGAGTTGGTGATGTTTTCTCCAGCCCCTCCTTCCAGCATCTTTGCCATTTATAAAGAAAGAAAATATGGTACTTCTGGATTTTTTTTTTTCTTGCTCAAGGTAGAGAACAGCTCATCACTGCATCTTCTTTCTAGATCTCATTTTCTGGAAAATCAATCTGTTACAACAATCTCTATCCTTACAACAATTAAAACAAAATGGAAAACATTTCCACTTCATGGAGTCCCAGGAAGAACTTTTTTTTTCCCCTGGAACCTGTCTCACACAAGGTTTGGTGTCTGGGTGGTCACACTTACATTATTTGAGTTATAACATGAAAGGGATAAAGTCCAAACTTTCATATCCTCAATTGTCTTGACTCAGTCCACCAAGATAAATGGAGGAAAATGTATTCTCAGATAATACAGATGAAACATATTCTGTATTCTTCCCAAGTCGATGAATGGAGCCCCTTAACAGAGCCCAAGTTGGTCTAAGGGAACTTTTGTCCAGACACCTAAGTTCAAAAATTGAATCATAGCTGCATCACCCCCTCTACAGCCGAATTTCTGTATCCATCACCAGGCCTGATACTCAATCCTCTTCTGAGAGAACATAGGCTGCTTCTCCACTTCCTCACATGAATCTATGACATTAACCATAAAAACACAGCTGCCTCCCCCACTGTAGGTGAAGTCTAAATGTCTCCAAGACAGTTTTACTAAAAATCGTGTAGGTGGTATTTGGATTCAGGCAGCCATGGTTCCCCAAACTGCCCTCCACTACAGATAGTCCCAAAGCCTTAGTCTTCTGGTAACAGGGGCACCTACACCCCAGAAATGGGGGAGGGGTTTGAGCTGCGCCCGCGGGACTGGAGACTTTGCCTCCTTGCTGAAGTTGGCACGGGAAGAGGGGCGATGGCAGTCGTGGGCGACACTGTCCCACATTGGTGGGGAGGCTGGACTCTCCCCCTGGCTTTTGGCGCACAGCAGGTTCTGGGAGAGGACTTTTGAAACAGAGCCCGGTGGGAAGCAAAACGTCAGTTGGTTCTTTCTCCGCCCCCAGGGCGGGGGCGTCAGCAGTCGCTGGAAGGCCTGGCGCGGTGTCCAGTGCAGGTCCGTGAGTGGAGGCCTGGGGCGCAAGCCGCAAAAGGCACCTGAAGCTGGTCAGCGACTGGAAACCAGCTAAGCCACCTACGTTTATGATACTTTTGGGTGGGAAAAGAGGCTCCTGGTGCAGCCTTGAAATGAGCTGGCAGCGGGTGACAGGGCGACTTTTTTTTTTTTTTTTTGGTGTCTTAGCGGGAGCGGGTTTGAGGTAGAAACTTGCCATTATTTCCAAAGACCTTGGTGATAATAGTCAGCACTGTGAAAAGATTTTTGTTCTTGTGTTATTTTCGGTTCTTGAACCTATGTTGTAGTTGTAATGACAAATATTTAAATAGCTATTTTTGATGGCACACTGACTTTTTCTTTCCCCTTACTTTTGTTACCCTGATAATTTAGGTAGAAAATTTACCATTAAATGAAAGACTCCTTTCTTTTCCACTGAACTCCGTCTTTGGAGATCAGCCCAGTAGGCAGCGAGTGGTAGGACCCCCCGCCCCCGCCAGCCCCCTAATGTTTGGGTTCAGTAACATTCTCCCTTCTTACATCTGAATATTTTCTCTATTTACATTCTCCCTTCTCTGAGTTTGGAAATTAGACATTCTACATCCCTTCATTTTTAGTGTTCAGCCTAACAAAGTCTAAAGTTGATCAGTATTCTGTTTTTCCTCTCAAAAGATACAGACACCTTAGGACTCAGATGAGAACTCTTCCTTCAGTCTTAGTCTTCTGTATTAATTTTCACCTGAAATAGTTCCTTTCATTCTGCACCTTTCTATAGCATTTCTACTCATGACTAAAAATCCTTTTTTTCAGGGCGTAATTTCCCAGAAACCATGTGTTTACAGACACTGGGTTGCATATTGACATTTTTTTCCCTTATAGCACACGGTGCTCTTTGCTGTGATGCTCAGAAGAAAACATCTGTAAACCAGATTATTGTAGTGGCGACAGCTCCAAAGAAGCCAAAGCACTTTTATTATATAAAATAGGGGTAGAGGTGGGAATTTCATTCCCTCCTTGGTAATAGCCACTGGTGCCTCAAATCAAAGCTTTTCAAGCATATGTTGCCTTTATATATCTTCATGATTTGTTGATAATTTGTTTTGTTTTTCAAAAACTGCCTTGTGTGAAACAGGCAAGTCTAAATGCAACATACACAAAACAGGAATATAGGAAGGCCAGTGTAGGACAAGCCTCTCTCTTCTAAACATCGTTCTAAAGGAAAAGCACTGAAAAAGACTTTAAGAGGTGTTTTAAAAGGCAGTTCCTAGACATAACTGAGTAAGCTCACATGAAGTTATAAAGTCAGTTCTCTGGCTGAACATCAAGTCTTAAATGGTGACTTTCTCTGCTGACCGTGGAATGGTTCCTACAACTTTCTTCTGACTTTGAAGTGAAATTCTCAGGACAACTCTGAGTCTGTCTCCAGTCCTCAGAACTATGTCCAGCATGCAGCACACATGGGGAGGGTGCATACTTCTGCTCAGTCTTAGACAGGCCATCTATTCCAAGATGCTGCTGAGTACTTTACACTATAGCTCAGAGGTCCTGGGTGGACCCCACATGTAACTTGTGTATCACTTTGTGCTTTCCTACTCCTCAGAGTCAAGGCCGATCTGTGGAAAAGCCCCACCTGTATCCTTCAGAAATGTATCCTTCAGCCTTCCCCCCCCATACTCTCCCTGCTTATGCTTTTGTTGCCCTGACTACCATTTCTGTTCCATGCCATGCCTTAAGCCATCACAATATATATGTAGTGATTTTATGGAAGATTTGAGGTTGTCGTAAGAGAGGAATTACATAATTGCACAGCCTTCTGTAATCTCAATAGCTCTCTCTTCTGCTTTCCTAAACTCATGCTCTTGATAGTCATATCCTGCCCCACACAGCCTCTGGAGTGTGAACTTTAGGCCACCTTTTCCCACTACCCCTCCCTTACTGGCGAGCCTACCAGACCAGTCCGCCTTCCTTTGGCATCCCTGGAACTCCATGACACAGATTTTCTTCTACTTCCTCCTGCAGGTTGGGTTAATTCCATTAAGGCCTGGGTGCTTGAGCTTTATTTTTGAGGCTTTCCGAATCAGATTCTAGGTTCACAAAAGTGCCCCAAGGGCAGTTTCAGGGAACAACTAGAAGACCAAGTGTGCTGGCCATTAGCCACCCTGCTCCCCGCATCAACCAAATATCTCTATTTGTCAGAGATCTTCCAGTAATGGAAGCAGGAGTGAGAGAGTAAGAACTATAACAAAGAAATTTCAATGGGATCAATTATAAATATGCTGAATAAGTCACTACTTTTTTATGAATACCCTGAAAGCTAAGAATCTAAGGATTAATAATTTTCGTTTACAACAAGCAAAGGAAGGTGCCTCCTTCCCCAACAGGCCTTGAGTGGAAACACTGGTGAAAAAAATATTCAAAATAATAAATGAGATTTCACCAATGAGTGAACACTTTAACAGTGATATGATAAAAGCAATTTTTTCCACAGTATATAGATATATAGCATTATGAAGCCACACTTCCCTACTTCTGCCACCTAATGAGAAATAACCGTTTGTTCGTTTCTCATTTGCTTCACCTCCCACGTAGCAACTATTTACTAGAGCTTGAAGACAAAAAGAAAAAGTCAAGAGTCTTCATTCATTCCTTGGTAGCTCTCAGAAGAGATGTGAAAAAATAACACCTTTAACTGAACCAAGATATCTGCTTGATTGGGCTCAGCAGGTCCTAGGAACTTTGGGGGTTCTGCCAAAATAAACTCTGGAAAGATAACAAGGAAGAAAACAGAAGTGAATTTTGCCTTTATTACACTCACACAGAGAAGTGTTTCTCCTCTTTCTAACCCATAGGAACTTGGAAAACTTAAAAAAGATAAGATGAAATGCTAACCCAATTTATGTAGCAGCGGGAAGATGGTGTATAAAAACTACAGGGGTCAGAATTTTTACCTAGAGGAATTAATTTTTTAAATGATTTTGACTATGATTATTTCTCGATTCACATTGGAAGGAAGGAAACTTATTTAGGTAGCAAGTATGCAATTGCAAGCCCTATCATTATCTAAAGTATTTAGATTTTTATCTGACAGGTCAAAATGAGGAATCACTCCTAGACAGGTATGAAATTATTCCAAACTCCCTATGTTAGAATAGCTTGATTTTCACTCCAATTTGAATTTGTACAGTAGAAACCAGACCCAGAAGTCAAGAACAAAGGAAATAAGTAGGTCTTATACAAGAAGGTGGTTTGTGGTTATATAAGTCAACTTCTAAGGGGAAAGTAGGCTATAAAATAACCCTCCCCCACTCACATTTTGTCCCTATCCCTAACCTAACCAAAGTTGACTGGATCATGAGGGAGAACTAACTCAAAGTGATGGATGGATGGGTTAATGGATAGGCAGGCAGATAGATAGATAGATAGATAGAGTGACAGTACAAGGCATGCTAAGGGACTTTTAGCATATAAAAAGGGGGTGGGATTAGGAATTCCATTTGCTCCTTTGTTATAGCAACTGGGACCTAAATTCAGTGATTTTTAAGCATATATAGCTTTTATATATGTTTGTGATTTGTTGCGATTGTGTCTTTTTGCATGCATTCTTTGCCATAAATAATTCTAAATACAGCATATATAAAACAGTTAGGAAATTCAGAAACCAGCATAGACCAGTGTAGGACACATTTAATCGGCTGTCAGAGCCATGTGATTTGGGGACCCACCCCTCACACAGTAGCTGTAAAAGTTGAGGTGCTAGATGTGTGGACAAGCTCCTTCAAGGGAGATGCTTGATGACAGTTTCATTGGAAATGTCAGATCCTCAGGCAGTGGCTTGTAATGTATGCAGCCAAACCTCTTCCATTCAGGGAAAGATTAAGGGATGGGTGTTTTTGTCTGCTCCCTCTGCACCGAGACCTGAGGGGACAGTCACTGTGAGTGCTATTTTTGCTTGCTATAGTCCATGGGGCTCGTGAGTGCAAGCCAGATTAGCTCTCAGCTAGGTCATGGATGGGACTGTCCCTGGAGTGGTAACCTTAAAAGTGGGGTCAATAATGTCTTCATCTTGGTCTGGAATCTCTCTTTTCTTATAAAGTATAAAGTTCTTGAGTATCTCTTCCTTCTCCCAAATTACAAGAACATTAGTATGCTTTCACACGCCTTGTCATTTGTGCTTAGAATTTTATCTTTTAATGTGAAAAAAGTTCAAGTAGTTAAAACACTTTTAAGGTTATTAGTTGAATTTTATCAGTATTTGTGCCATCACATCCTATTCTTCTCTTGGTGAAATTTATCCTTTAATAATTCTTCAAGTAAGTGTTTGTGGGTTTGATTTTTGTAAGCCTAAAAAAACTCTTCAGTTTCACTTCCTCTGTAATGATAATTTAACTAGGTATAAAAGTCCAGACTAAGAATTAATTTGAATCAACGCTTGGGCAATATTATTCTATTTTCTTCCCAAATCCATTCTTTTTTGTCTGAAAACTATAATTTATCTAATTGCTATTTCTTTGAAGGCAATATTTCTTTCTCTCTGATAGCTCTTATTATTATCTTTTTATCCTTGATACTTTTCATTTTCACTACTGTGACAAGCAATTGATATATTTTTACTGATTCTACTTACTATTCAGTGTGTTTAATGATCTGAAAATTTACGTTTTCTTTCTTCAGATATTCTCCATCATTCATTTGGAAGGTTGTTATGAGATGCTTTTTTATTATTTTCTCCTTCCCTCAGTGATAACCTCTCTGGGTCTAACAGTTTTATGGTAGGGCCCCAGGCTTAAATAAGATCTTATAATGATAGATCAAGATTTCTACCCAAAATTATACCTAGAGATTACATATCCAATAATCAAGTCTCTAGGCAGATTACTTTGTCACTAGGCTATGTTAAAAAGGAGTGCTGTTAAAGAAGACTGTGAGGTCAAGAAATAAAAATAGCATACTGCATCCCTGGCATGATGCAGAGTGACTACCTTGCCACTGAGAGCATCCCCAGTTTTCATGTTATTCTGTTCAGATATACAGAAATTATACTTTATGAACTTCATGTTTCCGCAATGATTTATTTTAATGTACAAATTTAAAAACATGAGTTTTTCAGTTAAATATATTGACTAGAAAACATGTATTAACCTTCTTGGGGTTAAAAAAAAGGTAACAAAAACCTGTCAACATTTATTGCAATCAAAAAAAGTAAAGAACTCATCTCTACCAGGTGCATGGGTCATCCTGGTGAAACAAGAATAGACAATCACAGCACTAATATTAAGAAAAACATTAAGTTCAAGACATCATTGTCTTGAATTTGTTATTGCTTATGACAAAAACTATTTTAATGTGAAAGACAGACACTAACCTAGCTAGTAGACTTATGCTGTTGTCATCTGGGTCAACTAGACATTATAAGAAACATTTTTGTATCATAATATCTAATATTTACTTTTTTCCCATGAGCTGATTTGTTCATGTTAATGTAATGAGAAAAAGAACATTTTTAAAGTCCTTAATTTATCTTGCTTTTCCTTTATTTTTAAATGTAAATTAATCTTGATAAAAGTATTTTAAATTTCCCAAGTGTATCTGACACTTCTTGAATACCACTGAAAAATCTCTCAGCTTTATCTCCTATTCTAGCCACTGCTGCAGCAACCTGACTTTTGTAATCATTCAAGAATCCACCCCCCCTCCCCCAAATCCCAATCCAGAAGAAAAAGATTTAACATCATGAAAGACCATCCTTGACCAATAGAGAAAGACACTAATGGATAAATGTTTCTCCTTTCTTCTCTCACATGAATTGTTCTTAGACATAATTTCCCCCTCAGGATTAAGCAACAAATCACACATAACAGTGGCATTGTTGCTACCCTTTTTCATTTCTTCCTCTCTTTTGGATATAGTTGCCTTAAGCTTTACTTAAGCTTCATTTTTAAAAAATCTATGCTGTAAGTTTTTTTGGACTTGAGGTGGCTAGGCGGCTGGCTTTCCTCTTACAACTAAATTCAGAATGCCATCACCAAAAGGGTGGTTGGGAAGTCCATAGAATTAAAGAAACTAACATCCATCTAGACTGATAGGAGGGGTAGAGATGCCAAATAGGCTGGTCCTACACCCATGTGTAGTGGATAAAAATCAGGAGGAATATCCCAGGAGTGAGGAGTTCCTTCCTCACACTAGGCCCCCAGTCCAGGGCTCCAGTGCCAGGAAGATAAGACCCTGCAAATTCTGGCTACAAAAACCAGTTGGAATTGAGTTGGTGGAAGAAACTTCTAGAGCCCCAAGCAGTCTTTCTTAAAAAACCCACACATGGACTCACCTACCCAGACTCACTCCCTCTGAGCTCCAGCACCAGGGTGGTAGCTTGAAAGGCACCAGTGGTATACAGGGAGAAACTGAAGTGTGTGGCATCCAGGCAAGCAGAGGCCATTGTCCCTTTTCTAAACCCTCCCCCCACAAAGATGGCAAGCTGGTCCCATATCTGAGATGCCATCAACCTTGCTAACACACTTTGACCCATCTTGGAGATTCTCAGAGACTGCCCCACCCAAATTATGAGCCCACCCAAGCTGCTTTTCCATATGAATGGCTGGTCTTGGCTCATCCTTCACAACTTACTAAATCCTATCAAATAAGCAACAGCCAACCTCTGTGAGCCCCAGGCACAGCACTAGCAGCAGCCTGCTCAGATTCACAGCTTGGCTTTGCCTGGGCATCTCCAAGCCCAGCACAAGTAGCAGCCATCCCAGATTGCTTTACAGCTCAGGCAAGGTGGTCCCTGGCAAAACACAGGTGGGGGCTTACGTTGGCCTGTACCACTTGGGAAACCCTAGGGCCAGCACCCAGTGGACAGCTACAGACAATGTCAGAGGACCACTACCCTGCATCTGCACAGCTGATCCTTCATAGAAGGTGGAGGTTGGCGGTGTCACAGCCAATCCTTGTAGCTGACTGTCCTGGGTAAATCTCTCCCATTGATCAGCCAATAGCAACCAAGCCTCAACTACAAAAGTAGGGTGTACTCAGCCCACACAAAGGGCACACCTCGAATACCCAGCTTAGGTGATAGGGGAGGCTGTGCCACTGGACCCTACAGGACACCTACTACATTAGGCCACACTACCAGGACATGGAGTCAAAGCAGCTCTACCTAATAGAAACAAATACAGTGTGGCTGCCAAAATTTGAAGACAAACATGGCCCAAATGAAATAACAGATCAAAACCCCAGAACGAGAGCTAAATAAAATGGAAATAAGCAATCTGTCAGATGCAGAGTTCAAAACACTGGTTATAAGGATGTTCAAGAAAATTAGTGAGGACCTCAACAGCATAAAAAAGATCCAGTCAGAAACAAAGGACACACCAATGAACAATTGATATACCAAAAGAACAATTTACAGGGAAACAACAGTAGAGTGGATAAAGCTGAGAATCAAATCAATGATTTGGAACACAAGGAAGCAAAAAACAACCAATCAGAACAACAAGAAGAAAAAAAAGAATCCAGAACAATGAGGACAGAGTAAGCAGCCTCTGGGAAAACATCAAACATTCCATCATTCACATCATAGGGGTATCAGAAGGAGAAGAGAAAGAGCAAAAAATTGGAAGTCTATTTGAAAAAATAATGAAAGAAAACCTCTAATTTGGTAAAAGAAATAGACTTGCAAGTCCAGGAATCACAGAGAGTCCCAAACAAGATGAATACAGAGTCCCACTCCAAGATACATCATAATTAAAATGCCAAAGGGAAAAATAGAGACTCTTAAAAGCAGCAAGAGAAAAGAAGTTAGTTACCTACATGGGAGTTCCCATAAGACTGTCAGCTGATTTCTCAAAGTTTGCAGGTTAGAAGGGAGTAGCAAGAAATATTCAAAGTCATGAAAAGCAGGGAACTGCAGCCAAGATTGCTCTACCTAGCAATATTATCATTTAGAATCGAAGGACAGATAAAGAGCTTCCCAGACAAGAAAAAAACTAAAGGACTTCATTATCACCTAATCATTATTATATGAACTGTTAAATGGTCTTATTTCAGAAAAAGAAGAGCAGAACTATGAACAATAAAATGGCAAAAAAATGCAAATCTATCAATAATTGAACCTAAAAAACAAACTAAGCAAACAAGAACAGAGACAATATCATGGATACGGAGAGTGTTTTGATGGTTGCATATGGTATGGGCCTGTGGGGGAACGGGTGAAGAGGTGAGGGGATTAGAAGTACAAATAGGTAGTTACAGAATAGCCATGGGGATGTAAAGTACAATATAAGAAATGGAGTAGCCAAAGACCTTATACGCATGACCCATGGGCATGGATAATGGTGGTGAGGATTGCCTGAGGGAGTGGAGTATGCTGGGTGGAGGGGGGAAAAGGGGAAAAAAATCAAGACAACTATAATAGCATAATCAATAAAATATAACTTAAAAATTTTTAAAAAATACTTTTGAAGACTCTAACCAGTATCAAAATAGATAGTCCATTGCAAAGCTATTACCCATTTAATGAGTCGACATATTTCCAATTATAAAATTAATTCATGCCAACTTTTGCACTGAAAATAAAAGTCTCACCATTTCTGCCCTGGCTGGTGTGCCTCAGTGGATTGAGCAGTAGCTTGAGAACCAAAAGGTCACCGGTTTGATTCCCAGTCAGGGCAGAAGCCTGGGCTGTAGGCCAGGTCCCCAGTTGGGTGCATGCGAGAGGCAACCCTCTCACATATCAATATTTCTCTCTTTCTCTTTCTCCTTCTCCCTCCCTTCCCCTCTCTCTAAAAAATAACTAAACAAAATCTTTAAAATAAAAATATCTCACCATTTCTAATTTATTTCTGCACAGTATTGAACATTAAATTCTTGAAATATAATTGAGCCATTCTGCCTTAAATCAAGACAACTGTACATTCTGCTAATCTCAAACACCCACCAGACAGAATGCACAGAAACATTTTTCAAGAAAAAACAAAGGTCCATTAATGAATTTACTGGACTGTAGATTCCATATGTATTTGAAAATACACATATGAAATAGGAGCCATCCCTGCCTTTACTGAGCTCATATCATGGTAAGAGAAACAAATAATAGATTTATATACAGACACATGAATTATATATTAATTATAGTATACTTATATATAAAACATAATTATGGCCCTGGCTGGTGTGGCTCAGTTGATTGAGTGAACCTGGCTGGCCTGTGAACCAAAGGGTTGCTGGTTCGATTCCCACTCAGGACACGTGCCTGGGTTGTGGATCAGATCCCAAGATTGTGGGGCGTGAGAGGCAACCACACATTGATGTTTCTCTCCCTCTCTTTCTCCCTCCCTTCCCCTCTCTCTAAAAATAAATAAAATAAATCTTTAAAAAAACATAATTATGTTCTATACATTATATAAACATAGAATGTAGAAAATATAAAAATATAGGAAATATATTTCTATATATACTTTAGATATAGAAAAATATATGCTAGTTAGATTCATCCCCTCCAATAGGATCTTAGCTGTATAATTTTGGATGTATTACTTAATTTCCCTATGTCTCACTGTTCTGAAATGTTAAATAGAAACAATTATAACTACATTATAAAATTTGTGTGAAGAATCAAAGAAGACAATATGTGAGAAGTGTTTGGTATTTAATTCACAGTATCCACTATTATTCTCTTACGTAATTTTCATCATTATCATTAATATCAAATTTTACTTTCTATCATTCATATAAGATAACCATGATCATTAATTCAACAAATGTTTGAGTACCTGCCAAATGACAGGCACTGTGATAACTTATCCAATACAAGCAAGAAAATAATAGTGTTTTTATAAAAGGAAGTGTGGTTGTTAGTGGAGAGAGAAGCGGGAAAAGCTACATGGAAGGTCTGGACATCACAGTGAAACAGAGGAGAGCAGCCTCAATGCATTCACAGCGCAGGTGGGCTCACTGATGTTCCCAGTCCTCGGTACCTACTATGAGAGAACTCAGAATTCTAATATGAAATCATGGCTTCCAGAGCCTGTCATTTGTGGAAGAGCGGCACCTCCTTCCCCGCTGGGGTTCACGACAAAGCCACCATCGTTGCTTCACTGGCTTCTCCCCTCCCGCAAGTTTTGAGCTGAAAACTCAATCAAGCAGAGTATTTTAGCTGTCCTTTCCTCTCTGTTCTATTGTCTGTGTTTTGTCATCATGTATATTCAATTAAAACTGATATCTGTACTAAGAGAATCTGAGTTCTCACTCTGCACCAGAGAGAAATCACTCTCTGGGAACCAAAGTACTATGGTTCCATTATGTTCTGAGGGCAAACATCAGCTGAATGATGAATTACATACTCTATTTTGTTGTTGTTGTAGTTAAATACATTTTAAATGATAGTTAAGATGAGACTCAGCTGAAACACATCAGTAACCAATGCAAATGAGACTACTTCTTTTATTAATGATGGATAGTCCTTACATCCTTTTCCATTTTATTTTATTCACAGTTATTGTCTGTAAGAACAAAAAAGATTTACTCTTACTTAGGCTCATTTGAACTAACAAGATTTATTTCCCTTTGATAAATTATGTTGAATTAATCCTTTTGGACAGCGCTGAAGACCAAATATTAGATGAGCTACTTAATCATGAGCCCTGTCAGAGCCCAAATCCACACCAGACTTTCTAATGAAAAATTGTGTGAACAGTGAGGATGCTGACAGAACAGAGGAGCTGCCCAGAGTTTTTGAAATGCCCTCCTCAGGGAGACCTTTGCATTCACATCCAGAAAGGCAAAAGGTCTGGAATTTGTCATTATAAACCAGGGTAGCATATTCAGTTATGAAGCCAGGTTTTAGGAGGTCTGAATCTTATGTTTTGGGGGACACTTTGAAGAAAAAGAATAAAAACTATAAATAGAAAATTAGGTACAAAATTCAATATGGATTTAGACTAAAAAATGAAGAAAGTTTGAATTTTAAAATGTTGACAAATACCACAATCATCATCAGATCCAGAAAAAGATAAGATACATTTACTAAGTGACTGTCTGATTCACCTGTATAATACTTTCTTTATACTTGTTTTTATTATTTACTCATTAATTGTCATTTATTCTTTAATTTACTCTTTAATTGCTGTTTCCTCTTCATGGCAGCAATTTTATAGTATTATACATTGCAGAAACATAGAAGATTGATCAAGTATTGTTTGATATGACTGATGGTTTTGAGTGGGCATCAATGAGAACTGAATCCTCTGCTTACAATATTACACATCCAATGATGGAAGGAGCATTCCACAGAAAAACTTCCAACTCCTCCCAGTAAGGCTTGCCCATGTAATTGCAGGGCCAGGCATAGTAGGACACATTCACATGGTGATGTGATGTCTAGCCCTGCATCTTTATGTCACAGCACCTGGGATAATAAGTTTGAGGCATATTCCTGGAAGCTCTTTCTATGCCAGGATGGTTAACAATAACTTAGCTGTTCATGGAAGTAGCCATTTTTCATGAAAGAACTAACAACATCCCTTAGAACACTAGTGAAAAACACTGTTAAAGATACTTATACGGCAACTTTAGTCTCTTGTTCTCTCCTGATTATACTCACAATATAATGTTTGGCCTCAGCATTTGAATTCAGGTCCTTTAATTTACTGACATTTTTGGCCTCCTTTGTATTTCTCCAAATGCTTTTTTAAGCTGAGGAACCCAGGAATGAACATCAAGTGCTCCTAAGCATAGTATCCTTCCTGCATTTAATGAAAGGATTATCAAATGGTTTACATGCATCTAAGAGGACACGTTTCTGCCAAACACAGCAGAGGTAATAATCAAAAGGACATTAAGAAAGTATTTTTACTAAAAGCACTCTCTTGAAATTAAAAAATGTAAAGAGAAAAATATGGTTCTTAAAGCTAATGTAATGATTTTTTAACGATTAACCATATATTAGGGGTTCTGCATTTTACTTTTGGCATGACATCTTAGAGTTTTACAGAAAACATAGTTGAAACCACTATTCTTCAAACTATGTGATAATTACATGCTCACATCCTTGTCTTCCTTTTCTCAAATTCCTTTGATGATTTCATAACCTTAAACAGTGCTGGATTTGGAAGCAGGGAAAAATTTAATGCTTAACACAAAATGTCTTACTGTCACTTCTTTTCCTAACAAGCTTAATGAGAAATGAAATGATGAAAGAAAAGGCATTTCTTACTTGTGTGCTTCCTTCAAGCCAAGTGAAAGAATAGTTGTAACAGATTCCATGCGTTAGTGAGTACTGTTACCCCAGTTTGCTACAAATCATATCAAAAGGGACATCTGTTCTTAATAAATCCTTCCTTCCATAACAGCAAACTGCCCCCAGTAGTGGAAGAACTCACAGCGCCGCATAGAACCCCTCTGATTTCAAACACACTCTCACCTGAAGGTTAGGTCTATACACTACCAGAAATAGTTAATGCAAAAAAAAAAAAAAAAATCAGATTGTAACAGTCGATCTCCTATTTATCAAAACCGTCAGCAAGTCTCTATTAGACCGAATTTTCCAGTTAAGTGACAGGTAAGTGTGCCTCCTAGGGGATCCTATTACAGGACCGAGCTTCTCAATGTTTTTAAACTAGGCCCTTTTTTGATTAATGTGCATGTGTCCCCTTTCCTCGCAGCTTCTGCTCCACTGCCCGTGTCCAGAGGCCTTGCTTTTGTCTTCACAGTGGAATCACTGAGAGGCAGAGCAAAGTTTATATTCCATGTGTCCTCACCAGCCAAAGCATTTCCTTTATGTTTTCTAATATAGTTTAAATTACAAAAATAGTGACTTACTGTGATGTTTCCATTTCAAAATTTGTATAATATTAAATGTGTATTTTCGTACACCCGCTGGGAGACTGTGATATGTTCTCCTGGAGTAAGTGTCTCTGCCCCGCCCCACCCACAAGTGAGAAACGCTGTTCTAAGACTAATGATGCCAATTTGCTGCTTTAGTAAATAGGATGGAGTGAACATAATTGAATTCCCATTTAGCGCTTAGGATTTAATAGTACCTCAGGCTATGGACGATAAGCTTGAATCTTCACTATGCAGCACTATAGCTACGGATTTACAAAATGAGTGAGCTTGATCAGCAGGTATACCACAAGGTCAGGAAACACCACCAAGGTGCCTCTCTCTCATATATGTACATATACACATATGTGTGTATATGTGTGTATGTGTATGTGTGTACATGTGTATGTTTATATAAACGTGTGTGTGTATAGTCTTAATAGTTTCAATCACCATGAGTGATGCTCAGAATTTAAATTTAAAAATATTTAGCCTAAACTAAACCATATGATTCATTATTGGTGATTTCCCCCCAAAGCATCTTCTATCAGTAATGAAGAAAGACACTAACGTTTTTTATGCACTGCCTTATAACCCTCCTTTGTTTGCAGATATGCGACGATTTTCCCAGGCCAGTATTTGCTCAGGCTGTGGATACTAACTGCCATAATTCCCCTCACATGCTCCTGGCATTAACCCCTCCTGCGACATGCAGAGTTTAGTGCCCTTTTATTGCCTGACCTCCGCTTTCACAACTCCCCAGGCTGATACCATGCGAATGCCTGGAGTTTGCCTTCCAATTTTAAGATATATTAAGTTCAGGAAACAAAAATAGAACAGGCTCAAAGTGTCTCATTTTCATTTCACCTTTTCATGGTCCCTCTGAGTTTCACCTTGAAATTAATTAAGAGAGGACAGCAAGGTGAAATGATACCATTTCATCTGAGTGGTTCCCAGCTTCCCCTTTTGGTTGACTTCTGAAATGTCCAGCTTTCACACAGACATTTAACCAGCAAGTAAGGGATCATAGCTTGTTTTAGAATCTCTCGGTCATCCACAGCATCCACCAATGCATCCCTCTCCTTGAATTTTTTACTCATAAGTGTATGAAACTATTTATGACATAGAGTTGCCAGAGGCATAATAGGTTAAAAAGATATTCATGAGATGAGGAACTGTGGTTGACTGTGGATCATAAAAGAGAAGACTTTGGAAAGGGAGTAGGGGAGGGGAGCAGCAGATCCTGTACCCCACAACAAGGTTTGCTATCATTACAGAGCAAGGGGCAGTAGTCAATAAAATACTTGTGCCTGCAGAGAGATCGGGCCACTAAGCAGACACTTCCCAGGGCTGCTCGAAGAGAACAGCAGCAGTTGGTACTCCTGCAGGTGAGAGCCCGCGGGGGTGAAATACTGAGACAAGGGTAAAATACTCATCCTCGCTTTGGTATTTGGGCCTCAGCTGTGACACCAAGTTGCTACGATTAGTTAAAAACTGATACAAAAAAATTCATAATAGAGGCAAGAGTTGAAGTTCATCCAGGCCTGTTGCTAATTAGAGAGTGAATTTAGTGCAGCTGGCAAAGCTGGAAACAGTAACAGTAAAGAAACTAACAAATGTGAATGAAGTGAGAGCATGCACCATTGGGGACGAGGAGAGAATCTGGTACCAGACCATGTGTGACTTCTAAACAGGACATGCTAAACAAAGCAGATTTTTCTGGAATGTTCCTTCACAGTTGCACCACGCCTCTTTCAGAACCCCCAGGCAAAGCTGTGTAAGCTGATTTGCAGAGCACTACGGGCACCCTCCCAACAAGACAATGAGACCTGGCTCAGAGCATGACTTCCCTCACACGCAATTACTGAGGAACAACCATGCATCAGGCCTGGTGCCAGACATGGGAGAAGGGAAACACAAACCCTTTAACAAGCAGTGGCAACATCCTGTGTTGAATAAAGCTACTGGAGACCAGTGGGAGGAAGAAAAAATCCTAGAAGAGCCAGAGATAGCTTCACAGAGGTGATGTCTTTCTGCTGAATTTTGAGCATATCACATAGGGGTTCTTAGCAGCAAAGAAACAGAAAGTACATTTCCCTATTTTTAGTAGCAAGTAAATTTCTCAAAAGGAAGCTCACAGATTTTCCAAGAGGCTGTGCGGCTAGGAATAACACCCAGATCTTATCATGGAAATGCTCCAGGGGAGAGACCCCTGCTGCCGCCGCCTCTGGGCATAGATCCAGCCACTTGGCCACAGGACTTCCTTGACTGCTGCCTCCATAACTGGATGAATCCACTCCCTGCTCAGAAGCTTCAGCGTCTTATTCCATCTGGTATAAGCACATTTGACTGGTAGAGCCTGGTTCATACACAAGAGACATTGGGAAAGCCAGGAGGATTTGATGTTTCTGGGCACCCAGAAAGAATGACAAAGGCTCAGTTCCAAAATCTTAAAAAAGATGAAGCAGGAGAAGTGGCATGTGCAGAGGCACAGGGAGTGAAAGAGCAAGGCCCAGAGCAGAGCTGGAAGGTCATTCTCTAACCTTCTTAGGACGAATTCAAGAAGGAGCAGCTCAGCTTTACATAGTCAAGTACGAGACCTTACGATTCCTTCCGTTATTACTGTCATTAGTACTCTTATTCCCAACTCCAGACTCATTGTCAGGTGTTCTGCAGACACAAAAGATATCAGCCGCCAAAACCTGGTTGTAAAGCATCAGAAACTGAGGCTGCAAGGCCAGCCACGAGTCCTTCTTCTGCCCCATCTCACGGCCTGACATATTTGAACCTGTTATTTTACAATTATTAAGAATATACCCATACACGTCCTCAACCGAAACTTGTCTGGGAGTATTTCCTATTACAATATTTAAAAATCAATTACATACCATTCCATGCTGTATGGCCACAGGGTTTTTGTTAGTGAAGACAGCAGCTATATATACATAGGCACAGTAGAAGCTTAGTTCAAATACTCAATCCTTTTTCTTTAGGCAGCTGTCAGGATAATTTGCATTTATATTCACACATATGTCCATTTGTCAATCAGAGAACAAGAAAAGGAGGCAAATGAAGGGAGAACACCCTTCTTTAGGCTTTCTCATAGCCACTACAAAGCTGACTTGGACAGAACACTTTCAGTAGGTAAATGACCATTAAGTCAAGAACTTCACAGCATTTCAAACTTTCGTTAACAACCCTGCACAGACACAGGCAAGACTTTTAGGGATCAGCATAGCTTATTAATTAGCCTTTGCACTCTTGTCTGGTTTCTGATATTTTGGAGCCAACTTGTAGAAAGAGCTCAAACTACAAAGCCTGCTTCATTAACAAGTTATTCCCCATAACACTAGAAGCACAACTCAATCGCTCTTTATAGCTTATTGAGGATTTCATATTCAGTTGTCTAATGCAACAGAAATTTCTCTTTAGTGAGCCAAGTATTTTCATCCTGCATTATGGCATTGAACCTCTTCATGAGGTAAGTTTATCACATTCCCCATTTAAAGTACCATATTAAAGAAAGAAAAAAAAAACTTCCCAAAACTAAACAAACCGTCCTAGTTTGGTTTGTGACTAAGAGCTACCTAAACACCCCTCCCTCAGCTGTCCCTCTTGTACATTTATAATCTCTTTCTTCTCATCAGTGGGAAACTTTTAATTGGCCCACCAGAGACGACTAGAAATCTAGGTCAGAAAGTTCATTGTCCTCTTACCTCAGTGTCTGATGTTTGCTCTATGATGTTCTTTTGCTGTTTTCTGATAGGTCTTTAAGGAGCAATCTCAAGGAAATCTATTTTTAATAGTTAACCAACTTGAATAAAACCAAGAAAGATGTGGGATTATAAAAAGGCAAAGTATACGCTAACAAAATAGAAAGATGATAATCAGTCTCCAAGCTTTTTACAAAAAAATTCTATTGGGACCACACTTAGCCAAGACTTTCGGACGAAGTGTAGGGTCATTTAAGAGAAAATATATAAAAGGACTTATTACATATACACAAGTAGATACAATTTCATATTTTCAAAGGAAGAAACATAATTTGCAATGAAATACCCAGCCCTAAAATGACACCCACTTGTTCGCAAATAGAGATCACAAACTTTATAGCACAGTTTGTAGTTTGTAGGGCATCTTCACAGAAATCAGCTCATTTGACCATTAGATCAGGTAGGTAAGGTCTTCTCTGGTACACTTCAGTGACTAGAAAGCTAAGCTCAGCATTATTTCCCCTAGATCACATAGATCATTAGCGAGGGAGTCAGGACTCTAATGTGGTCTTCCCATTCCTGACTTCTGACCATTTGCTTTCCAATGCCCCCTAAACTAATCTTTATCATTATTTATTTCACAAAATTCCAAGCACCTGACTGTGCCAGTCACCCAGAAAGAGTCCCAGGCCCTCCCCAGGACCCTCACATTGGCACCACCACAGCTGAGGGGAATGATGTGAATGAGCCATCACACCCGAAATATGGGATGGGGCAGTGAAGCACGTATTTTCACTATTACATTCTTAGTCACTTTGCCCATGGAGGGTGCTCAGCAAGAGTCCTTCCAACCAAGCCGCACAATTTACAAAAGAAACACCCTGTTCATCACCGCCCCAAGCCTTTTCCTAATTCAGGTCTTTCTCCTTCACCTTTCCATCAAGTGTTCCGTTAGTTGCCTTTACTTAAAAAGATTTTCTTCATTTCCTGCTTGTTATGGCCCAGTGGTGGACCTTTAGCAAAGGCAAGAGAATAAGAAAGCCACAAAAACATTCACCTTCTTTAGAAGCACTTAAAGCCAGAGTCTACTATGACCACAGAGGAAAAACTTCAGGTGCTAACAGCTTTCTCAATTTGCAAAATAGTACTATATTAAAAGGATACATAAATGCCCCAGCCCTCTCCTAATTCCTGATTTGTCTTAATTACACAGCATCTATAAGCAGCCTAAAATTACTTATATCATTTTTGGCCTCTTAAACTATCACGCCCTGCCTTGGCTACGTATACCAAATCTGAATAAAACTGCATCTTCCTCCATGAAATTTATGTTTGCAATGGAGCTCCTGATAAAGGCAAATTTTGAGTGAGTTTCTGAGTCTACACAGTGTCTAATATCATGGACTATATTCATAAGGCACTAAATTCGTATTTATTGAATTATAATTATAGAAAGAGTCAGACATAGACATTCTGATAAAATGCTTATTTTAATCACTTCTTCAAGAGGCACATAAGATACGTACTATATGAGCATAAAGCTAACTGCTGGTAACATGTAAAGTAGAGGCAGGTGATCTCCGATGTTTCTTATTATTGAGTTGCCCCATTTATACATAAAGACTCATTTCTAACAAATCAGACAACTAGTTATGAAACTCAGTGGCCTAGTTAGTCAATTTCAAAACAGTTTTAAACAGATTTTTCTACATTTCTTTTAGAAATTAAGTTTATTCTTCAGGTTCAGCCATTTTCGTTTTTGGTTATTGAAACCATCTAACAATTACATTTTTTTTTCATTAAGTAAGCTAATATTTCTTTTTAAAAAGTTTGGGGCTAGTTTCCAGGTGGGCAAGTAGCTGTCCTCAAGGTTTTATATTTTTTCCATTACTCTCTATCAGAGTTACCACATAATTTATACCCTTATGTAGTTCAAACACAAACAATCTCATAGGTCAGTTCTATCACTTCCAAACTGTGGATGGAGAAGCTGAGGATCATGGCACCTGAGTGACCTCAAGATGGCATTTATTGAAAATGGTGACTGGACGTAGATGATAAGCAGAGCAGATGACTACATCAGGTGCAGGGACCTTCAAGCCCATGTGGAAGCGCAGAGCTGAGAGAGGGCCCAGCTGGCCCAGCATCTCTAACGTGTGGGGAAACTCTCCTTTGTCACCAGGAGCTGTCTGGTTTCAAGGCACCATCTTGTAGCTCTTTTCTGGAATGACAGACTTAAAAGGACTACTATAACAGGCTTGTAACATTTTATAAAGGAAATGTAGAAAAGACTCCTTCACCCTAATAGTTTTTTCCACTAACTCTGGCCCAAGTTTTCACAGTACCCCACTATACACAGGACCAATACACACTGAGTTTGTATCCTGTTTCATGCCACTAACATGGAATATAAATTGGTTGAGGCTCTTCTACAAAATGGAGATAATACCACCTACTCCACCTGGTTGTTGTGAGTACTAAATGAGGTGATGTGTAAAGGCACCTAGTTAGCTCCTGGAGCAAAGAAGTATCATTTTTGGCTGAAAGATATTAATTTGGCTGTATTTGGCTGGTATCACCCATGCTACACACTCTATGTCCTCCTGACTTTTCATAACTCTGCTAATGCCTTTTACCTCGAGAAATCAGCGGTGTCTCCAATCCAGCCTAAAAAACAGAAGGCAACCAGCAACTAGAGACTTTATGCAATGACTTTCAATAATTCCTTTTTTAAAACAATAACTAGGAATTTCAAAACCTACCAGTTGTTTTAAAAAGTTGTAAAGTGTTTTCTATTTCCCTGCAGAATTGTGCAAATACTCATATATAAAAATATGTACAGACGATTGTGTTGAAGCAAACAGCTTAAATTTTTAATACACTGGAACCTTGGTTCTTGAACTTAATTCATTCCAGAAGGCTGTTCAAGAAGCAATTTATTCAAAAATTGAGTCATTTTTCCCCCATTAGAAATAATTTAAATTGAATTATTCCATTCCAGACCCCCCAAAGGATTCCCTGTTTTAACTTTTCTTATATATGATACATGCCTAATGTTGTGTAATCTAAAAATATATGCTTTAAAAACAAAAAGGACATGAAATGTAAATGAAAATTTAACAAAAAGGAAATGAAATATACAGTAAAAAAATGAAAATTTACATACACACTAGAATTCACCTTTAATGTTCTTGACGGCTCAACATGGACAGGAGGGTGGACGGGCAGAGGGATGCTATTGCATGGAAGCGGAGTCCCCGTCCATAAAGGGGTCAGGTAGCTGCTCTGCTGGGGTTCTTTCTCTCTTTTGTCTCTTTGCTCCACTAGAACTTGCCCCAAACTCACTGGGCCTCTGTCTCACTAAAAACCTACCCAATGATGTTTGGTTTTGCCTGCATTTGAACACCTGCCTGCAGTTTGAAACACGGCATTGTCATTGAACAAGTTTGCTGCATCGCGCAGTTTGCTACTTCTTTGTCAGGGTGAAATTTCCCAAAAACTTTGCATACCTTCCCATTTCCCAAGCATTTCCTTGATTAGTGAAGTAGGAATGCACTCCGCTGTATCAGCATGAAAGTACGGTCACGTTGAGAACAAAAGTTTTGTTTGACAACTGATACATTTCCATGAACAACTTAGTCGAGAGCCTCAGTCTTCTAGATGGGACACATCAGAGGATGGAGGATTGACTGTACTTTCCTTTGTGCACGAGCTATGTCATTGGCACCCAGGGTAAATACCCTGGCAGCCCATCTTCTCCCCAAGGGTGTGGGGGAGGAAGAAATTTTTCTCTGCCCTCAAGGTTCTTTCAGTTGATCTAATAATAAAATCTACAAGAGACAGATTAACAACAGAAAAATTACCAAATGGGAACCCCACATACATGAGAGGTTCAAGGACAGAAAATTAAAATGAGGTATATATGGCATTTTGAGCTAAAGATGAGGTAGAGTGACTTGGGGTTTCACAGAATCATTGCAGGGTGATAAGAAGAGCAGATGTTCAATAATTAGAAGTTTTTCTTGCTCTATAGATAGGCCATAAAAAGTTATTTCTGGTAATAACTCGTGTGGTGGGCAAGGCCCCAATTTTAAATTCTTTAAGGGAGAGGTAAAAGTTTTTCACGAGTTTATAGGGTGTTGACTGCCTTCAGTTCAAAATAATTCATGTGCTAAAGTGATACATTTGGGGAGTTCTGCCTTGAACCCTTACAAGTTTTATTTTAAACCACAGTTCAGGAGTGATGTCGGTATCATGGCAATGTGACAAGACCACCAGGCCTCTCCCCTTGAGGTTACAACAAATTCAACCAAAGATTCCCTGCCTAACACACAAACACACCTGAGAGATCACACGCTGCAACATCCGAAGGGACCGTATCAGAGCAAGCAAGGGAGGCAGGATGGAAGGAGGGCAGAGATGGCAGCTTCAGAAGCATCTGAAATCATACGAAGCATGTTCTCTGACCACAGTGCTTTGAAATCAGAAACCAACTGCAAAAAGAAAGTAGGAAAAACCACAAATATGTGGAGATTAAACAACATGCTATTAAAGAATATCAGGATCAAAGAAGACATAAAAGGTGAGGTCACAAGATACAGAGAAACAAATGAGAATGATAATATGATGTATCAAAACTTTTGGGATGCAGCAAAAGAGGTAATAACAGGGGAGTTTATAGCATTATAGGCGTACCTCAAGAATCAAGAAAAATCTCAAACAACCTAACAGTTTACCTTCAAGAACTAGAAAAAGGAGAACAAATGAAGCCCCAAGTCAGCAAAAGGAAGGAAATAATAAAAATTAGAGCAGGGCCCTGGCTGGTGTGGCTCAGCTGGCTTGGTGTCATTCAGCAAAGCAAAAGACCACTGGTTCAATTTCCAGTCAGTCAGGGTACATGCCTGGGTTTGCGGGTTTGGTTCCTGGTCAGGGCACATACAGGAGGCAACTGATCAATGTTTCTCTCTCACATTTATGTTTCTCCTATTCTTTCTCCCTTACCCTCTCCCTAAAAATAAATAAATGAAATCTTTTTTTAAAAAATTGGAGCAGAATTTAATGAAATGGAATAAAAAAAGACAGGAAAAAATTATGCAACAAAGAGCTAGTTCTTTGAAAAGAGTAATAAAATTGACAAACCTCTGGCTAGCATCAAAAAACAAAAACAAAAAACAAATGAAAGAGAAGTTAAAACAGATACCCCAGAAATACAAAGGATTATACAAGAATACTATGAAAGCTACATGCCACCAAACTCGATAGCCTAGTAGAAATGGTCAAGTCCTTAGAAATATATAACCTTCCTAGACTAAATCATAAAGAACTGGCAAATCTAAATACACTGATCTGTTGTAAGGAAATTAAGAGTAATCAAAAACCTCCAAAAAAGTAAAAATCCAGGACCAGATAACTTAATTAGTGAATTCAACCAAACATTCAAAGATTTAATACCTATCCTTCTCAACCTCTCCCAAAAAAAAATGAAGACAAGAAAATACTTCCCAATTCATTTTATGAGGTCAAAATTATCCTGATACCAAAACCTGACAAGAACAACACAAATAAAATTGCAGACAAAACTCTGATGAATATAGAAGTAAAAATTCTACACAAAATACTAGCAAATCAAACACAACAATATAGTAAAAAGATAAAATATCATGATTAAGTGAGGTTCATTCACGGGGTGCAAGGATGGCTCAACATAGGCAAATTGATCAATGTGATATACCACATTAAAACATAAAAGATAAAATCATCTGATCATATCAGTAGACACAGGGAAAGCTTTTGACAAGGTACAATGTCCAACTGAATCTAAAAACAAATTAAACAAACAAGAAGAACAGAGACAGAATCATGGATACAGATAGCATTTTTACAGTTGTCAGATGGGAGGGTGGTGTAGGGGACTGAATGAAAAGGTGACAAGAGGGAAGGAGGGAGGGGGTCGGGGAAAAGGAAGGGGAGGGGAAAGTCAAGGAACATATAGCAAGGACTCATGGACAAAACCAAAGGGGAAGAGCTGAGGGAGGGAAGGTGGGAGGGGGCAAGGGAAAGTGGTGGGGGGTAGGCAGAGACAAATGTATTTGAAAAAATAAATTAAAAAAAGAAAAGAAAAGAAAAGAAATACAAATAGGTAAATACAGAATGGCCATGGGGATATAGAGTACAGTATAGGAAATGGAGTAGCCAAAGAACTTATATTCATGGCACATGGACATTGCCTGAGGGAGTGGAGGGTGCTGGGTGGAGGGAGGGAAAGGGGGAAAATTGGGGCAACTATAACTGCATAATCAATAAAATACAATTTTTAAAAATCAACTTAATCTAAGAGGAGAGGCGTTCCTAATGCATTAAACTGAGATGTCCTGAATGGAGTTTAGTGTCCTAGTTATTTTGTTGTGGGGACTTAGCTCAGATAATTTCAACTTGAGGAATATATGGCGGCAGTAGAGGGAAAGAGAAATAATTTGGTAGTGGAGATCAGTCTAATCAAACCTGAATTAGGAGAGAGGCACTGGTGGTCTTAAAGCGGGAACATACAAGGGAGCAGATAAAGGGTTAGGTGGGAAGTTGAGTTCATCAACCAACAGGCAAGTCATGAGCTGAGAAGTCAAAGACAGAGAGGCAAGAAAGAGACCAGAAGCAGCACAGCAGAACATGACAGATCAAGCATTTGCTGGCACAGGCTCTACCATCATATAGATAAGAATGGCCTGAGGTTTATGTTTGAAACATCTGCCCAACGCAAGGTTGTGGAACTGGAAGGATGTCATTTTTACCAGGCTGGGTCCCCTGGCCAAAGTACCAGGGGCCTATGAGGTGTCAAATATATGGAATGGTTTTCAGTTTTCATCTCTCTAATCTTTCTTTGTTATCTGACAACATTACCGAAGCAATTAAACTTCTCCTAGGCTTCTTGGACACTAAAGTCCTCATGCTAACTCCTGGCCTCTCATTGCAGCTTTTAGCTGGGTTTTCAAGCTTATACTTATCAGTGTTTTCTACTCTTTCTGGATAATCTTGTTCCCTCCATGCTTTATCTGCCAACTATTCAGAGATGCCCTGCAGATTAGTATTCCTCCCTAGATCTCGTTTCTGAATGCCAGCCCCATGTGTCAAGTGTTTAAAGGAAATCAAGTGGACAGTTCATTACCTCCAGCTCATACTTCCCCAGATTCAGTCATTTTCTCTCTTACTTTCTCCCTCTCCCTCTTCCTCCCCCTCTTCCCTTCCTTTCCCTGTTGCCTATGCATGCGCACATGCGCACACACATCTGCTCATACCACACCCGGGTTGTAAACATACAATGTAATATACAGATGATGTATTATAGAAATGTAACACTTGAAACCTACATAATTTTATCATCCAATGTCACCCTGATAAACTTTAAAAAATAAAAGATAATTATTTAAAAAGCAAAAGCTCAATAAAAAAAGGCAGTTCTTCTTAAGTCTTAATGTGCATATAAATCACCTGGATGTCTTGCTACAATTTAGATTCTGATTCACTAAGTCAGGGTGAGGCTCCAGATTCTGCATTTTTAACAACCTGCCATTTTCACTGCTGTTGGGCCATTGTCGGAGTCACAGGGTTAACCAGGAATGAGGTCACCTAAGCTAGACTTGCACCTTGACCACGACCTCCCTTCAGACCCTGAGTTACTCCATGTCCCTGTTTGGTCCTTGGTGTCTTTATCTGTAAAACATCAGACTAGACTCCACAAGTCCAGAGGTTTTGCTGAGTTCTAAAAGCATGGATGGAGAACTGAAATCTATTGACTGTAATTAACAAGATGTGCCATATTTCTATGCAGTGAACCCTATGAAAAACTAACCAGGATTTAGTAGCAATGCTCAACTAAATTAGGATTTAGCAGTGATACTAAAGTGTTCAGAACACTATCTACAATAGATATGGATCCAAAAAACCACACATTCATGAAGCATTGGGCTAGTGAGAAAATTGGCCCAGTTAAAAGACATTGTTTTCTTGTGAAGTCATAACAGTTTTAAATTACTTCTCAGTGGGTCTGTAAATGAAATGACAGCCATCAGAAAGACACTTAGAAAACAATTACTAAACAAAACCCAAAGATAAGATTATTCCAAGTCTAATGGTTATTTTTATGGCCTGCAAGAAAGATGTTTAGGGCTCTTCTGTATTTTTCCTGATGGGAAGATGACTCACCAGCCCCATATTGGTTTTTCCCGTTTGGTGGTGGAGTATAGAAGAAACAGGACAAGCCTTGTAATACTAAGATTTGGGCTCAAGGAAAAGTTATGCCTCTTACCTATTGTGTAATTTTGGTTAAATTATGTGAGGCTTCATTTCCTCATTGGAAAAACGCAGATAGTAATAATGCATTTGGAGATCAAGTTAATTAATGGGAACCAAAATTTAACAATAGAAATGTGAGAAAAAGAAAATAAGGACCAAGAGAAGTAGTAGTATTTTATGCAAATAAGTAAAAAATGGATCACTTCCTATCACTCTCTTCCTAAAAAAACTTCAATTGTCCACATTATCTACAAAAAATTATGCTCAGCAAGGGTCACCACAATCTGGCCTCTGCCTGCACTTCCAGCCCACTTTCTAATACTGCATGTTAGCGCTCTATTGACAGGCATCTGCAGGGTCTCCACATTGAGCAAATGAGTTACTGAATGTTTAAGAGGTTTAAGAATAAAATAAAACTACCATTTAGAATTGCCTACCATATGCCAGGTACTATATATTAGGTGCTTAATTTTTACAACCATTCAGTGAGAGATTGAGCTAGGGCCTCATGGCTAATAAGCAGCAGAGCGGGGATGTGAAGCCCTGAATCATGTGACACCGGATGATCCCTTCCGGTTGCCTTGGTTCTACCAGCTAAAGGTAAAGTGACAGAATCTGCTCAATAATACCCCCTTTTTTTTTTTTTGTAATCCAATCTTTTAATTGGAACATGGAATTTTTCCTTTACAACTTCTTGCCCTCAGTATCTTAGTAGAGTTTCTAACTGTCTTCTAACATTGACTTTGAAGGCCAACTAACACAAAGGAATTCACAGAGAAAAGACACTTGGATGCCATGAGATCTTGCAGATGATTACTGAAATCTCTTTCATTTAATTGAATACAGGTTTTCCATTGTTTAGGCCTCCATCTGTCCTTACACACAGCCTATAAAAGATACCAACAATTCCTGGGGAGCATAGGGTGCAAATTCTAAAGCACATTACAGAGCAGGACTGAACTTAACAAAATGAAATCAATGGAGATCACATATCACTGACTGTGGAAGTGACAAAAACCTTCTCTGACAGGGAAAAAACATTGTCTCTAAGGAATGCATGACTATGAGATATTGTAGCATGCAGAGATGTATTTTTAGGCATTTCTTTTCTGACAGCTTCTGTCACCCTTCGTTTCACCTGTGGAACACAGAACATTGCAAGGCAACAAGCCCAGAACCACTGTCACAGAGATTCGTAGGGGCTTTTTAGGGGGGATATATATGTCATCTCTATAAATGATCACAGAAGTTGTTCATCATCTTCCTAGAATTTAGAAATTAAAGAGTAAACTGAATAGGCAATATGGTGTCTAAAGTGCCCTATAAAACAAACACATAGTTCTTTTTATGCTCACTAATACTCTTCATTCCCCAATTTTCTACTCTGCTTCTTTTTTTTTTTTTTTTGACTTATCAAAATAGGGTTCATCAAACTTTTCAAAGTTTGGAAATTGAGTGATTTCTTTACACACCTGTGAAAACAATTATTCTGTCTATGTGTCTCTGTAATTTGTTGATATAATAAAATACTTCTCTCAAAAAATAACAAAGTAGTAATATTATGTGTATGCCCCTTCTATACCTAGTCAAAATTTACTATGGCAGGTAGAATAGCAGGTGTTAGATTGCTAAGGCAGAACAATGGATTAGCAACCACGGTTAGGGCACTAGCAAAGAAGAGAGGTACTGAGGTTTGCCCTGACAAGGGAGTTAAGAAATATTGGCTCTGATGCTTTCATACTAGTTTACTGGGTGACTTGTACACTGCAATCTCATTTTGATTCATTGAATCTTCCCCACCACCTCCTTGTAAGGTAGTAATTCTTATCCCCATTGAACAGATGAGGAAACCAAGACTCAGAGGGATCAAGTTCTTTGCCAAAGATCACATGACTTATAGATGCAGGGGATAGTTTTTAAGTGCACATCTTTTAAGTCTGAGTCCCTGTTCCCTTTATGATTTTACTTGTCCGTCTAACAATTTAAATATAGAGGATCCACCAGGAGCCAGGCACAGCCCTCCTTACTGTACACCCTCCAAGAGCTCTGGACTTTTAGAGAAAATCATCTTATACAGACGACGACTCAATGCATAGTTCCCATACTTACAGGATAATGTGGCCTCAGAAACCAGTTTCCACTTGGACCCAGAAGTTAAGCAATATTTAATGAAATACGATCATAAGGGAAGATAATAAATTTAACATTTATGGAGCCTTCTCGTGTTTTAAATCATCTCACTGATTACTAAGTTGTAGCCAAATGCACCAATGTGTTAAAGAAGGCAGTAGTTACTTCTCTGCCATTCTTGTTTTTGTCAGGCCCAAAGAGGACTCAGGGCAGGAGAGGGGAGTGGAAACAACACATTGGAGGTAGAAATTAGGTATTTTTAAACTTATAACTGCAAGTCTTTACTTAAGTGTTCATCCATACCACTAATATATAGATTCATAGGCTGCAAAGAATACATGAGAAGTTGGCTCTGGGTGAGAAACATCTTAAATAAACATCACTCAGAGGCAGTGTGGTTAAGAGTCTGAACATGAATGTTGACCACATCCAAGTGTCAAATCCCAGTGCTGCCACCTAGCAGCTCTATGACTGTGGGAAAGTTTCCTAACTTCCCTATGCTTCAGTTTCCCTTCTGTAAAATAGGATGAATACAGTAATAGTACCTAGCTCATAGATTTGCAGAGAAGAGTAAATGGAGCACTGTGATAAAGTACTTGGAAGAGAGACTGATAAATAATAAGTACTCTATAAGTACAATTGTTATCGCCACCTCCATTGCTCAAAAACATGTTCCTTGATGCCAATAGGCTAGGTCCAAACCCCTCAGCTTGACATTCAGACTCTCTGAGATCCTAAAGCACATCTTGAATTTTATTTCCTATTATCACATTGTAGAATTTTCTACCCAATCACTACTGAGTTCTTACTATATACTAAATGCTGTATTTACGTGCTGGAGGCATAGATAAGAACATGTATGCACGCTCCTTAGACTCACAAAACTCAGTTCCTCTGATCCTCACAGCCCAGTCTCCCCACTGTTCCTTCATATGTTGTGTTTATCTTGACCTTAATCAAAACATTCTCCTATCTGCAATACTTGAGTAAAAGTTAGGGCTCTCCCCTCTGCCTAATCAAATCTTACCTTTCCTTTAAAGTGTTTCCTTCCATGAAGTTTTCTCTGACAATTTATTTCAGTGGGCTCTCTCCTACTGAATTGCTATGCCATAGCATTTAATAAGCTACTGTCTTCTATTCTTATGAAAATATTTTACCCACACTAAATACAGATTATGGCATTAGCAGTCAAAAGTTTGAGTGGAACATCCAGCTCTGCCTCTTAAGTATATGGCCTCAAACAGATTCTTTACCTTCTATGAGTCTCAGTTTCCTCACCCATCTGCAAATGGAAACAGAACAACTTATGTGACGAGTGTTATTGTGAGAAACCAAGAGTGAGCATAGTACTATTTCTGACATGGAAAAGGCATGAAATAAATGTTGGTCTCCTCCCCACTCACATCTTCCCATCTAATGGGTAGGTCCTATGACTTGGTGAGCTGTGACTGACATGAGGGAGTCCTATAGCTCTGACACCACATACTCAAGGTTAAACATATATTAAGAACTCAAGAAATAATTGGGAAGAGAAGAGAAATTGATCCTATTATCTAGAACTCACAGAGGACACTCATGTCCTGCCTTGATGGCAACATTTTGTTACCTAATAGCACCTCCTATTAAGCACTTGCCCAGGGAAAAATGTTAATGTGCCAAGCTCCAGGCTCCTGGTTTTCCACATGGTCACATCTATAACACCTGCTGCATACTGAGCACCTAATTTTTGCTAATGTATTTTACATAAATGACCTCCTTTAATGTTTGTTACAACCTTGTGAAGTAGCAATCATTATTTCCATTTCACAGATGAAAAAACAAGCTCAAAGAAGTTAAATAATTCAAATACAGTTCTGAGTAAAAAGCCATGATAATACTAAACATTCATAGTACATCAAATCTAAGATGTACTTTTTTCATATTTTTACATCTCTAAAGTCAAGATGAACCTTATAATTGATAGTTTTTATTACGTTGCAGTTATTAGCATTTTTCTATTACTAGTTTATAAAAGGCAGTGCATTTCTTAGTCAGTGATATCATTAATGCAGCAAAAGACATCAATAGCATTTTTTATACAGTAGGCATCATTCCAAACAAACACCATCTATTAACTCACCTAATCCTCACACCAACCCTGTGATGTCCAGGCTATTGCAATTTTACTCTACAGATAAGAAGATGGAGGCACAGGGCTGCTAAGCAGCTTGTCCTCCCCGCCCCCCAGCAAGAAAGCTGGAGTGCATTGGGGTTAGTGTTTGAAAGCCAGGCATTTTGGCTCTGTACTCTGCATTCAATACTACTACATTCCATTCTCTAATGCTATATATATACTCATTGCTGCTATGCTGCATCAGCTTTCTCCACATTGCTTTTCTTTCCAAAGATATCTGTAAGAGTCATTTGTAGGTTTTTTTAAGGAGACTGTGGATTTCCTCTTCAGCTCTCTGTAATTCCGTGGTGCCTAGCTCAGTGCCTTGTTTACTGCCTCACGGGCAAATGTGCAACATATGTTTATTGAATCTAATTAATTGTAATACCAAAATCAAACATAAAAACTTAACCAGGGACTTAATGCAGTGTTTCAGCTTTCCACAGGTAACATTTATTAATTGATTCATTAATTTAGTGGTTCTCTGTGGGGTAATTTTCCTCCCTGGGGACATTTGTTGATGTCTGTAGAAATTTTTCTCATACTGGGTATGGGGATGCTACTTGCATCTAGTGGGGAGAAGCCAGGGATGCTGCTGAACATCTACAGTGCACAGGCTAGTCCCTGACAACAAAGAGTCATCCATTCCATAATGTGAACAGTGCCATGACTCAGAAACCCTGAATTCATTCAATGCATATGAGTACCTCACTTTCCTTATCTATAATGTAAACCTGGAAATTCATAGTATTAAAAAAACTGCATTTAAAATATTCCCACCCAATGTATGAATTCCCTTTTCAGCAACTACATCTGATGCCTTTAAGCCTCTGCCTGAACACCTCAGTTCCAGGGGCCAAAAATTTATAGACTCTATGGAAGCCCACCCACTTCTAGAACCATCAATTACAATTCTAATAGGCATGCAGAAATTGGCTATGATGTTACTTAACTAACCTGAAATAAGCCAGGCTCTGCTATTGTGGGCTGATAAAAGTACTATTTAAAAAATTACCATGATGTTTTCTAAATGACTTTTCTTTAATATCCATTCTCAGTTCACCAACTAAACCCTTTCTTCATCTAAAATATAATCTTGAAGTCAGAATAGTCCTGACTAATGGATCTTAGAAAATCCTCAGAAATTTTAGTCAGTACCCTTTACTAATTCAGGTTGTCAGAAGAAAGCCAATCTCAAATAAAGAAATTTCAAAACTATGACATAGCTATGAAATTGCCTCTTTATTATTTTTAAATAGTGCATTCATTCATCTATGTAATAAACCCTAATGTATTCCCATGCTACACCACAGAAACATAAAGCTGGACTAGGACAAAACTCCTCTGCTTCAGGAATCCATAGTCTACCATATGAAGTAAACATGCCACCTCATGATGGCAGCCAAGGAAAGAACAGACGAGGAAGTCATCAACTCAGTCTGGGCAGGGGTGTGGGGGAGAATTCACAGAGGAGCAGCCGCTTGAGCTAAGACTTGGAGGGGCTGTAGCAGTTCCAAGGCAAAACAGGGGACAGCACACGCCAACGTACTGAGGCCGAAAGAGTGGCGAGCATCCTGGGAAACTGTTCATAAGCCAGCAGGCTGGCGACCAAGGTCTGTGTAGAGGATGAGCAAAGCCAAGGCAGATTTTGTGGAAGCTATTATGTGCCTTGCAAGAGAGTTCCAACTTTACCTTGTGAGCATGAGAGCCACCCAAAGGGAAGAGACAAGATCAGAACTGACTCCTGGAAAGATGGCTTACAAAAGTGAAGAGAGATTGGAACTGGAAGAAACTGGCATTCTGGGTGATGGTGATTTACCTAGACATTTTAGCACGGAATAGTCCTTCCTACCACAGTGTTTGAGTGGGTTGCCTGGTTAATGAAGACCTGGGGTTTATTTTAAACTTGAGAATATTACTTACTATCAGTGTATTAAGTCATAAAAGGCCATGGAGAACAACTTTTTATTTCCTAGAGAAACAAACTGAGTTCCAGGGAGGGAAAGCAGGGTGCTTAAGTGACACAGTTATTAGGGAAGAGCTAGGACAAGCTCTCAGGGCTCTAAACATCCAGCCCTTCCCACTCTGCACTGCTATGAGATTTCCTTTATTTGTTTCTAAAAAGCTGCTTTGATCCAGAGCGCAATTAAATGCTTCTTTCTCCTTCTGCCGTTTCCCCCATCACTCACCTGATGTTCTATTTACCCAATTAATTTTCACTGTGTATGAAAAAAACCTTTTCAAAGGAAAGGTAAATTTCAGCCTGAGCTCTTGTCAGCCTGCTGGCTGATTCCTAATTAACTGAGATGAAATGAATAGGGTTTTATTGTTATTGAGCATTTTAAAGCGCTCTGCTTAGGTTGGATAACCAAGCACTTGGCAGGAGAAATGTGTTTCATCCTCCTAGGATCTGGAAGTAACAATGGACAGAAGACAGACAGCAAGGGAGGCATCAGAGGGCTGTAGGACCCCTGTCTGACAGGGTACTTTCCAAGTGCCTTACTAACTATGCACTGATACAAAGAGAATTCTCCAGTAAATGGCGTTGCTGGACAAGGTCTGTGCCCATATCTCACGTTGGCAACATACATCCCTGTATGTGTCTCTGAATTTAATAGCTTTGATAGCCTCAGTGTTCAGGTATGACAGGATTGCTTCTCCAAGGAGGAAAAGTGAATTTATTATTGTCAAAATTCCCATCCATACACCTATGAGGCTGGCTATGATTCTGTAGAACTCGGAAGTAATGAGGCTACCCACAACCTCATGTGCCTTATACGACGGCATTATCACAACGAAAAGACAAAGAGAAAGAGAGAGAAGGAGACAGACTGTCGGGGCAGGAGGATCATGTAAAACATAAATTCACTGAAGGTTGTGGGACAGCTTCAAAGGGGAAGAAATAAAGTTACGATTGATTTCTTCAAATTCATTTAGGAAGGCCAAGGGCCGTTGACTGCTGAACTCGCTCTCTCTCCTATGGAAGCAAGAGGATGAAGATGAGACCATTCATCTTCATCCTCTAGCTTCCATAGGAAAGGACTTTCTCTGCAGTGGCATTCAAAGCCTCTTTCAAAGTCTACATTAGGTCTCTTCAGCAAAGGAGGGGTTGCTTATTTGTAGAGTTTGGGATATGGAGCCCTACCCAGCCCCTTCTACCCTTTACTTAGGGCAATTTTCCACTTGCCTTAGGGAAAGTTTCATTGCCCCTTTAGACAGCAGGTTTATCTGGGTTGGCCTGTGGGGTTGATTCACGCTTGTTCAGATTATCTGTGACTGGGTAAAGTCTGATTAAATCAAGGTGAAATGTTAGTGAGCCAACGGCAAATCTTAGCTACTTTCTCTAACTTTGTGTTATTAGAAAAGAGCTGATCTAACCTGGCTGGTGTGGCTTAGTGGATTGAGTGCAGGCCTGTGAACCAAAAAGTTGCTGGTTCAATTCCCGGTCAAGGCACATGCTTGGGTTGCAGGCTAGGTCCCCAGCTGGGGGTGTGTAAAAGGCAACTGATCAATGTATCTCTCATACATCAATGTTTCTCTCCCTCTCTTTCTCCCTCCCTTCCCTTCTCTCTAAAAATAAATAAAGTATTTTTTTTTAAAGAAAAGAGCTGATCTAATTGTCTCCATCTTTCTGACCCTACAACTATCTCCTAATTTATTCAAAATATGATCAAAGAAAAGAAATTTATTTACTAGGTACTCTTAAGACACTTAAGTTTTTAATCACTGTGGTGTTTGATATTTTCTGCCTTGGACAATTGACATTCATCTGGAATACATGTCACTGAAAGTCTAGGGAGGAACTAATTTACTCTCCTCCTGAAACAACCAAAAAAGTGGACAAAATACATGAAACAACAGTTTTCAAGATAATGAAAATCAGGCAAAGAAGGGCAGTGGTCCTTCAGAGATGAGAAATAATGTAATTTTAGCCCCACTCTCTTGAGAGACTACCCCTGCCAAAAAAAAAAAAAATCTGCTCTAACTTCAGTAGTGAGAAATAGTAATCTCTAGACTGAGCACTACTTCAGACCCATCTAATAAATTTTTAAAGCAAGGCTCAAAAGGATCACACTATTTCCTTATAACATAACTGCATCTAGAACAAATCTCATGAAAATTTATAGTAACACAAAGATATCCAACACCCAACAAGGTAAAGATCCACATTCACATCCAGTCAACATGCGGAGAAGCAGGAAAACACAACCCAGAATGAGGAGAAAAGGCATTCAACTAAAACCCACCTAGAACTGACATAAATGTTAAAGTTAGCAGAAAAGAAAATTTAAGTAGGTATTATAACTGCATCACATATGTTAAAAAGTTAAGTAGGGACATAAAAGATATTTTTTAAAGTCCCAAGTTGTTCTTCCAGAATTAGAAACTAAAATGCATAAAATAAAAAATACACTGACTGAGACAAATTGCTAATTCAACACTACAGAAGAGAAGGCTAGTTCACTTGAAGATGTAGTAATAGAAATACTTCAAAATGAATCACAGAAAAAAATATGTAGAAGGAGAAAGAAGATGAGAGGAGTAGGGGCGAGAAAGAGAAGGAGGAGTATCAGGAGTCCTAATATACAAATAAATGGATCCCTAAAATGTGTGTTTTGGGGGGTGGGGATAACTTAAGAATAATGACCAAAGTTTTTCTATATTTGATTAAAAACTAAGTCTATAGAGCCAAGAAGTTCAGTGAATCCTAAGTACAAGAACCATAAAGAAAATTATACCAATGTACATCATAATCAAATTGGTCAAAACAAATGATAAAAAGAAAAATCTTAAAAGTAGCCAGAGAAAAGAATATAAGTTACATGTCATAGGAATAAAGATAAGAATGACAGAGATTTTGGAAACAAAACAAATGAGAAAAGAGTGAAGCAACATTTTCAAAAGACAAAAGGAATATAACTGTCAACTTAGACTTCTATACCCGGAGAAATATATTTTAGAAATTGAGATGAAATTAAGAATACTTCAAACCTACAAAGGCTAAAATAATTCAACACCAGCAGATCTTTACTGCAAGAAATGTTAAATGAAGTCTTTCAGGCAGAAAATAAATAATATCAGAGGAAACTATGAATCTATATAAGGAATGAAGAGTGGTGATATCTTTAAAAAGAAAATTAACTATTTAAACCAGAGATCAGCAAACTACAGCCCACAGACTATGTTATGGTCTGAATGTTTGTACACCCCAAAATTCACATGATGATATCATGCTCAAAGGTTAAGGTATTAGAAATTGTACATTTGAAGTTGCTTAGGTCATAAAGGTAGAACCCTCATGAATGGAAAAAGTGCCTTATAAAAGAGATGCCAGAAAGGTCCCTAACCCCTTTGGCCATGTGAGGATACAAGAAGAAGTCTGCACCCTGGAAGAGGGCCTTCACTTGACCATGTTGGCACCCTGATCTCAGACTTTCAGCCTCCAAAACTGTGAGAAATAAAATTTCTGTTGTTTATAAGTTACCCCAGTCTATGGCATTTTGTGATAGCAGCCCAAATGGACTGTGACAGGCCAAATCCTTAATAATGACTATTTTTCAAATAACACATTTTTGGAATACGGTCATGCTCAATTCATTTATGTATTGTCTATAGCTGCTTTGAGCTACACTGGTAGAAATGAATTGTTGCCACAGAGACCATTTGGCACACAAAGCATAAAATATTGATTATCTGGCTCTTTATAGAAAAAGCGTGCCAACCCCTGGTTTAAACAAAAATGGTAATAATGTAATACGGTGTTTATAATATGTAAGTGAAACATATGATAAAATAGCATAAAGGTAAGGAGAGGAAAAAAATGGAAGTACACTATTGTTAAGATTCTTCACAATATGCAAAATGGCATAATGTCACTTGAAGGGTGTAATAAATTAAAGAAGTATGCCATAAATCCTAAAACAACCACTAAATTAATAAAACAGAGTTACAGCAACAAGCCAACAAAGGTATGAAGAGGAATAATATTTAGGGAAATTGCATTTCCCTATAACAACAAAGAATAAGAAGGTAGATTTATACCTAACGTATGAATACTTACATTAAATGTAAATGGTCTAAATACCTCAATTACAAGGTAGATATAATTATATTGGATAAAAAATCCTGATCCAACTATATGCTGCCAAAAGAAACACACTTCAAATATAAAGACAGTAATAGGCTGAAAGTACAGAAATGAAAATGATCTATCGTTCTAACTGTATTCAAAGGAAAGCTAGAGTGCCTATATTATGTCAGACAATATAATTTCAGAATGAAGAATATTGTCAAGGGTTTTATAATGGTAAACAGGTTAACTCATGAAGAGGACATAAAAATTTTGTACATTTATGCATGCAAAGATAGAGCTTCAAAATATATAAAGCCAAAACTAATAGCAATAAAAGGAAAAAATAAATCCAAAATTATGGTCAGAGATTTAGGGAAATGCAATTAAAACTACAATGAGAGACAACTTCACACCTATTTGAATGCTTAAATTATAAAGAAGATCATCCTAAAGATGAGTTGGCAAAGATGTGGAGGAACTAGAACCCTCACACTCTGCTGCTGGGAATGTAGAATGGTACAACTGCTTTGGACAACAGTTTGGCAGTTTCTCAAAAAATTAAACATGAACTGACTTTGCACTCCTAGGTATTTACTTAAGGGAAATGAAAGCATATGTCTATACAAAGGCTTATACAAAAATTTTCACATCAGCTTTATCTGTAAAAGCCAAAACCTGGAAACAACCCAAATATCTATCAACAGGTGAATGGATGCACAAACTATGGTATATGTATGCAACAGATACTAATCAGCAATGAAAAGAAGTGAACTATTTATTGATGCATGCCAGAATATGGATGAATCTCAAAATAATCATGTTAAGTGAAAGGCAAAAAAAAAAAAAGATGATATACTATATGATTCCATTTACATAAATTTCCACTGAATGAAAACTAATCTTCCAGGGCCAGAAAGTGGACCAATGGATGCCCAGGGATGGAGGTGGAGGCCAGCAGGGAGGAGCTGTTGAGAGGAAATACAAAGCTGCCTGAGGACATTTCTAAGAGTTATGTTTTGGTTTATTATATTGATTGTGATGGCCTCACAAGTATATACTTATGTCAAAACTTATCAAATGGTACACTTTACATATCACATATCAACAAATCTGTTTTTAAAATGTAAGGCATCATTGGTCTATGTCAAGGTCAGCCAAAGTTGGCTTAAAAGGGCTCACAATGCACAACTGTTTTGTGTGCAGCACGGCATTGACCTGTTGGCTCCCCAGTGCTCCTGGTCCCTCCCACTTTCCCCTTCCAGGGCCTGAGAGAGTATTTGTTCTAAACACCATTTTTCTTCCTGTGAGGTCACATGCAGTTTCCGTTCCCCTCACGTGAGGAGTGTGGTAGGAGGAAGCACACCTTTCCTACCGTCACCATCTTTCCCGGGCAGCTTTCTCTGCCAGTACCTAACACTGGCAGACTCTGGGGGAAGAAGGGTCATCTGCAGCTTTGAAAGGCTACCAAGGCCTAGGTGACACTGTTAGATTCTGTAAAGGCTTTTTCACTACGCGTTCATTTAGGAAGTCTCCATATTGGCAAGAAAAAAAATATTTTTAAAAATACCAACAATATAATTCATGATTATATTAATTTTTATCAATCTACTTCCAAACAAGAAGAGAAACAGTGAATAAATTAAGAAATTAGAATTAATTATAGATGTCTTTGCTCTAAAATAATACCTAGTATCTGTGTTTTCCTCTATGTAAAGCCTGGAAAATTTATTCTATACCAAGAACACACAGGAGGCAATATTTGGTGTATCTCCAGGTGATGAGTCAATTTGTGAGAGTAGAAGATTGTAATGGGGAATTATAGCCCACCCCACCATTCTTTTGCCATTGTTTCTGTAGATGCTGACTCTGACTAATATGTAACTTGTAGATGAACAGCATGTTTGTATAAGAATCCTAGGAACTAACTTCAGAAGACACAGACTCCCACCTTCAGGCATCCCAGCGTCAGGAGATTTGCTGACCTTCAACTGTGGAGCCAGGATGACCTGGAGCCAGGATGACATGAGGCCAGGATGACTAAACCAGGGCGACATACACCAAACCATCACTTGCCTTATTGGAGTGGACTGTGCTGGTCTGCAGGTAGAGAACTTTTCAACCCCCTTCCTTGATCTCTCTGTTCTGTTTCCTTCTTTTTCCTTATAAAAAAACTCTACCTTCACTGAGATGGGGAGATGGCCTTTGAGAGATAACCCGCCCCCATCTTCCAGGTGGCTGGCACCTGAAAATAAACCATTTTCCTTTACATCAACACCTGCTTCTTGAGTATTGGCTTTCATAGTGGCAAGCAGCTGGACCTTCTTTTGTTTACAAATTGTCAAAATATCACTTATGTATTAGTCAGAGGACGATGAGGCCCAGCTGTCAAATTAGAGACTGAGAAGCTGATCATTCCAGAAATTCACAATTCCAGTGAGTACCCATAGCATCACCACTTAGCCTCAATTGCCCATAACTTATTGACTTTTAAAACTAATAGCACTTAGATTTTAATGTGGGACATAGTAATCTCAAATATGTTCATGTGTTTTTAAAACACAGAAATCAATGTAAATGATACTGAGACAGGATAGCAAGAAGCTAGGAAAATTCCTTGGCAAGTGGAATAGGGAAACAGACAGACAGCTGAACAAACTGGCCAAGCACTTTACAGCCAGGTGCAGACTGTTACCAGGCTGAAGGCCCTGCGAGGCTGGCAGGAGGAAAAACTGGGAAAACAACAACCTCGGCTTTAGGGTAACCTCCCTTTCCCTGGCCTTTCCTCCCCAGAGACAACACGTAGGCCTCAGTGGTACTATATTTCAGCTCCAGGTCCAGAAAAGCAACAAAACCAGGTGGGTGATGCCAGAACCAACTGCAATGACTAAAGGCCCCCTGTCCTGCCACTGACCAATCAGTGGAGAGCATGACTCCGAAAGGGTGCACCTGGAGAACTGCATAGTCTGCCGAAACCCTCCCCTGAGACCTCCACTAAGATTCCTGCCTGCAAGAAGGAGATCAAAACTCAAGACAAAGGGCCCAGCGTCCACTTTCCCTCCGGGGAGCAGTCCACACCATTTCTTTTCCCATCATCTTCCCGACTTCTTTCTTCACAGGCAGGAGTCTCCGAAACTCTAAGGCAATGGGCAGCTGCAGCTTGTCCCGAGCTGACCCCCTGAACCTGTTCTCAAGGCCCCCTTTTTCTCTGACTTCCCAGTGACCTAAGGCAGCCCAGCCTAGGCCCTCCTGTTGCTTCTTCCATGCTAAACCCTTTCTTGTTTCATTGTCCCCAGCTTTAATAAATGTATCCTAATTGTCACCTGGACTCATGTGGTGAAATCTTTCCTACATGAAGAACCCACACACTGCAGCTGGCCCTGGGCAGACCTGCTCCTGGCCAGGCCCCTGTCCAGTAACAATACCAAGATGATGATAGTGTGTTTGAATAGTATCATTCATCTCATGGTGGTAGGAAAGAAAAACCTGACAGGTGCTCCTAAAAGAAAGTACTATCCCCTGCATCTATGGATTCTCCCTGATAAGAGGAACATGACAGAAAGAGGAGTCTCTTTATCTAAACTGATATGCAAGAAATCTATTCACAGACTCAATTTTCTTGAAATTTGAAAAGAGTAAATTCTTTATTACCACTATATAATATATTCAATCACATTTCCATTTCTGAGAGCAGATGAAAAGTGGGATGCCTAAGATTCTAAATTAATTCCCTTTATTTCTTTTCAAGACACAGCCTCTGCTGCAGAAAGGTATGGTTGGTTGCTCTCTTCTCATTTCTTCTTTATAAGTCAAACTCCCTGTCCTAATCATCTCCAGCTAAAAGGTTTCAAAGAAACTGAAGTCTGGCATTTCTTTTGCAAAGTGCCTTCTGCTTCACCCCATCAATACTCATATTTACTTTGTAGTTAAATAAAAAAAACAAGCCAAGTTAGTATATCCAAGGATAACTTCATACACCTACCACTGTGTCCGATTTTCATTGCTAATCCAATATGGTCATTAAAATAGTCAGGACTCTTTGATAGCAAGTGACAGAAATCCAACCCAAATTAGCTTATGCAAAATGGGAAAAATAATACAATGGTAAAAAGGAAATGTTGGCAAGTTTTTCTCTCCCCTCCTTTCTCCTTCTCCTGTCTGTCTTCCTCTGTGTCTCCCCTCTCCTTCTCTCTCCTACCCTCTCCCTTCATCTCCTCCCCCCTTCCTTATGCATGTCTTTCTCATCTCTGCTTTTCTGTGTTTTAGACTATTCTTCCCAATTACATTCAGAGTGTTTTTCTACAAACTTTTGAATAGAGCCATAGGAAACTCCAGACTTACATCCTTCCAACTAATGGTCGGAAAGCAAGAAAGCTTCCTGCCCACCCTCAATTCAAGAGATACTCAGACAAAAACTCTAATTCCTATATCTGAAGACTAAGGTATTATGACTTTCTGCCACCACTAAAATCACATAGTTTGGGTGAGGAAGGAACAATTTTTTAAAGGGAAGAGAAAGAAGGAGGAAGAGAAGGCGGATGAGTGGGGAAGAGGTAAGAACGTATGAAACCACTCAATGACTGGTTGGTAATTGGGAAACCAGTCTGCTACAGACATCCATCCATCTTACGTTTCAGGTCACTTATACAACTTAGAGACATTTTCAGCCACCATACTAGGTAACACTGACATGTGAGAATGCTGTCATCAAGAAATGGTAGGTGTCTCAATTGCATCTTCCAAAGGACTAGAGTTAAACTATGAGCAGTTTCATCTGAATTACAGATCAGAATTTTCTAACTTTTGAGTTAAAAAATTAAAAATAGCAAGAAGTAGGATATAGATAACAGGTAGAACTTATGTTTCAAATAAAATAACCCCTACGTAAAAGTCTGTGCTCCCTCACTACTTCCTGACTGTTAGACTTTTGAGATTTTGACCCTCTTCCACTTTACCACTTTAAAGGATAAAATAGCCTCTCTCCTATTTGCCTTTAAGTTTCAGAACTTTTGTGCATGTGTTACTCATCTCTGCTTTTCTCTGTGTTTTAGCCTATTCTTCCCAAGTGCATACAGGGTGTTTTTCTCCAAGCCTGTGAATACAGCTATAAGATACTCCAGACTTGACTTTGAGGTTTGAACAGCAATTTTCCAAAGTATGCTTTCAACTAGAGTACAAATCTATAAAATGTTTTCGCAGTGGTGGATGGGGACTTTGTCCTCTGCCTGCCTCATGGGAAGAATCCTGTCAGGGAATAAAAGGAAGATGTGCTTTGTATTTGAAAATGCGTGAGAAATCCCAACTTAGTAAACATCCCCTTTGGCACTACAGCCCTCTGAGTCCTTCATCCTCTTTGGTGAGGTCTTCCTTGCCCAGCCAGTATATGCAGTAGATTCTGTCCTAGCTCACTGCAAAAACTGAAACAAAATGATGTTCCTCAATCTAGGCACCCTAGGTATCTTGTCAGCTTCCATAAGCTATGTCTACAGAAAGAGCTAAAGTCATGCCCTTCATAAACACTTGTTATCTCTTCCAGCACAAATTGTCATAATAATGTTTATTCTTTATATAAACAATATGTATCTTATGAACAACTGAATACAGAAAAGAAAACATTTTAAGAGATAACATCAGCTTTTTTCATTTGACACTATATTGTAAGCATTTTTCATTTAGCTAAATCTTTGAAAACATGGTTATATTGGCTGCAAGCCACATTTCAGTAGTATTAATGTGACATAATTTATTCAATGACTATCTAGTGTTTATTTCAATATGTTTTCTCATATAAATGTGACTGTTAAATATCCATACCCATAAGTATTTGTCTGTAGTGAAATTAATCCCTAGAAATGGAATTACTGGAACAAAGGAAATAAATCATTTAAAAATTCTTGGTACTTATTGCCAAATTCCTTCTCAGCAAATATGCATTAATTTTCACTTTTACTTGCAGAATCTGAGAGAGATCATTTCCTCTTATCTTTGCCATCAATACTAGTATTATCATGTGAACCAATATCTTAAACAAATTTAAGCAAGATTTTCAAAATAGAAATTTGAAATGGATTTATGTTTTATTTACCAGCTGACTAAGCTTGCATGATGACTAGCATCCCAGGAGCTGATGCTTATTTTAAGTGTAGACTTTCTCATCAACAACCTAAAGGTTTATCCAAACAAGGACCAATTATAGTACATCCATACTATGGGATAATACAGATGCAATAAAAATATTGAGGGATATGCACGTTTCTTTTTTAAACAACTGTGTACTTGCTGGAACCTTGCTTTTTTAACCAACCTTGCTGGTATGGCTCAGTGGATTGGTAACTGGCCTGTGAACTGAAAGGCTGCTGTTTTGAATCCCAGTCAGGGCACATGCCTGGGTCGCAGGCCAGGTCCCCAGTTGGAGAGCCAGCTGAGCAATGTTTCTCTCTCACACTGATGTTCCTCTCCCTCTCTTTCTCCCTCGCTTCCCCTCTCTTTTAAAAAACTATGTATGGCTACATAAAATACCAAAATACCATACATATATTATTATATTGTACACATGTAGTACTATACTTGTATACATATATAGTGTGAGTGTGTATGTATATATATATATATATATATATATATATATATGACTAAATGTTTATAGGAATATAAAAGTTCTGAAGAGACCAATACCAAGCGACCATGAACAACCTTAACCTAGAATGAGTGACTTTTACATGGGGAGTGAGGGGGATTCTTGAGATAGAAACTTCAACTTAGACTTTATTGCAATGAGCACATAGTACTTTTGAAATCATGGCCTAGTAAGAATAGAAACAATTTTAGAATTAATAGATATTTTACTACTTAGTAAAGGTATTTTATTTTACAGGTTTTGAAGCCATGAAAAGCTTCTGGGTGTATGGGAGGGAACATTAATTTTTTATATCTACCTTTAAGATATAGTAAGATACATGTGTTAAATTTAGAAATAAAAATATATCCCATGTATATTTTGGTTGGATTTTAAAATAACACTACTTGGTATCAATGCATTTGAGCATCAAGACGGAAGGAAGCATAAAACATCAGAGAAAAGAACTTTTGCTTTGGAGTATACCCTATTAAGGGAAGGAGTCAAGAGTCTTCAAGAAATTAGGTTTGTTGCTCCCCAATTTTTCCATTCTCCTTACTAGTTCCAAATTTTTAATAACAACCCCAGGATATGGTGCATCTTGGGAATGAAGCCAACAAGTGAATGGGCGAGGGCTAGTGCCCCATTCTGGGTCCCTACTGAATGAGAAACATCCGCAGAAAAAAATGTAAAATATTAGCAGTCTTCTCCTTTTAGTTTCTTAATTTTCTATGAGTAACAATGGCTAGAAGAAATGAACATTTTTTTTGGCTACAGTTCAACTCCATCGGCAATTTCTGATCCACTGTAGTGATTTTGGGTTCACCACCTGAAGGCTTACACGGTCACATGAAATAAATGTTAGTGGTGATCATCACCCTGCGCAAACACAAAAATCTTCCAAAAAACCTGCACGCATTACCTCTGCTGGCCTTCATGGTCTCTTTGGTGGGGGACTACAAACTTATCCTCTGAACCCTTTTCCAGGTACCGGTTGCCTGTAGTCACCTGAGTATTCTGTTGCCCTCTTACTCCTAACAAGACCAAGAGAGAGTTTGTTCTCTCTCTAAACCTACTCTTCTGCTTGCTTCTGATGAATACTTATGTTAGAGCTCAGGGCAGACTCCCCACAATATCCCAGAATAGCATATTGATTACTCTGAATTCAAATTACTTGACAAGCACCTGGTGCAAGAAGGGCATGTAGACCCTACTTGTCTCCTTGAATACAGAATTTAACCCTCCTCTGAGAAAGCTCCCTCCATGATTGAGGGAGGCTAAGAGAGAAGCACCCTCTCCCAGAATAAGAAACATACAAACAAACCTTGTTACTTTTTATGAATTTACTACCAAACTCAAGCTTTGCTTAGCTTCCTCCTAATGATCACCCCAACCTGTTTCTTTATCCTATTAACTCTTCGCAAATTTACTGTTACTTTGTCTAAAAAGTACAAAAAGCTGGCTGGTTCAGCTCTTCCCTGAGCATCATTTATGAACACCGATGTGCACATATTAAATTTATTTTTCTCTTGTTAATCTGCTGTTGTGACAATTTTATTCCATCCCTAAGAACTCAAGAGGGGTAGAGGGGAAATTTCCCCCTTGCCAAAAGTTACTATCCTCTCAATTGTTCTAGGTACCAGCCTTGGCATTATCTTTTATTCAGTTCACCCTGATTTCCCATATGCAACATGGGTTATATCTCTCAGTCTGACCCAGATCTGCACCTGCTTTTTCTCTCCCCATGCTCAAGGTCCTAATTCAGACCCACATTTCTCTCACTCACCATAGCTTTTCAGGGAATCTTTGGCTTCTATGTCACCCTCTCCCTCCTGCAATTAAAGTGATTCTGTATTTCCCTTGCCAAGACTATTAATAGATTTACAATGACTGCAAAGTAAACCTCTAATTCCTTAGTACGGCATTCAAGGACCTTGTCAGCCATCTTTCCAACATTATTGCCAACTAGATGGGCCACCCATCAACCATCTTGACTCAACAACAAATCCACATTCTTTAAACATCCCCTCTAAGTTCTACTTCCATGGCTCTGTTTATGATGACTCATCTATCTCCAAGCTCCTTAAACTGAGGAATTATTCTTCCCTGAGGATGTGAGAAAGGAAGGGAAACCAGAGCACAAATTAACTTTGATCATGAAGATATGGGAGTAAAATATTATTATTTGAATTTGAATGCAAAAATCAAAAGAAACTTCAGGGAAATGAGAAGCCTGTTTCTAACTCCTTCCTCTACCACCACTACCAGCAGCAGCAGCAATGCTCCGAGTTTGTGGTCACTCCCTTTGCCCTCTGGAGCCCTCTACTGGATTTTTTTTTTAAAGCACTGATCTAGGTGGGACGTTTTCCAGCTCCTCTTTCTGTTTGACAATTTCTACCCATTATTAAGAGTCAGCTCCTCTATAAAACAATCCAAAATCCCTGCGAGTTAAAAAAACAATAGCAACAACAAACTCTCTCCCTTTACTCCCAGTGACTACTGAAACTGGTGCTAGGCTCAGGTGAGCTTGCCAAATCCCAAAACCTCTCAATGCATCCTTGTAAAGACCAGGGGCAAATTGAAGGACGTGATTGTTCAGTGACCATTGCATTCCAGGATACAGATTTACCAAGGTGTGGGGAAGTCAAACTCCCCATGCTATCAAGCTCGAAGAGATTTTATTTGCATGCCAAAGCACTGGATTCAGGAGGAATCCTCTTCAGGAGAAATGGGAGACAGCTGCCCCCTTCCCCTTTGTATGTCTAGAAAAATCACTGTCCTCATTCCTCCCCTGTGGAGTCAAAACTGGGGCAAAGAGGCAGCCAGAGCACTTGTTTACTTGAGATATTTAATAAGGAGTGTATCTCTCATTCAGAACACTCATGTACATTCAACCTAAAATTAACATTGGATGTTAAAAATCCAGTGAGGCTCATAGGAACTTAAGTGTAGCCATTATTTGTCTTCATTTTTGTATTTTGCTATTTCTGTTGGCTCATCCCCATGGATGTCAGCTGTCAGTACATTTATCTCCCCAATTCCCATCACCCCTCTATTCCTCCCCCCTCCCCCCGTCATCCATTTTTCTCCTCCAGAAGCCACATCTATGTTTTGCTTGCTTTCCTGATTGTGATGCATTGCTGCTCATTAAAATATCATTGTTTTCCCAAGGGGATCTCTTTTCTATAGAGATGCAGAACCGTCATCTGAAATCTAGTTATAGACAATTAGGATAGTGAGTCAGCTAACCTGTGAAAGCCGTGAAGAAGACACAATCAGTCATAAATCTTCAAATTACACATCTCCTTTACCATCTTGTATCAGTGGAAAAATGCAGAAGGTAGCAAATGAGCAGGTGGGAGGTAGAGGTTAATGAGCTATGGCTGCACTGTTCATGCAGATCACTCTCCTACTTAATACATTCATGGAGATTCTCACATCTACTCAACAGATTCATAAATCTTCTAGTATTCACTTAAAATATTCATGAAACTTGTTCATTTTCAGTCCTGAGATGATCAAAAAAGTTATCACAAATAGATGCTATGAGAAAGGTAATCTGAGGCTAGAGTGCTTGCCCTTCTCACTAGTGCTAGCATCTGGACTGAGGCAGAGCCGGTGTCTAATGAATTTTTACTTCTCCAAACATCTAATACCATACTTCATGCACCATAAACTTTTACAAGATTGCATATTTGTTGAATTAAGTTATTTCTACAGGGAAAAATCTGACCAATTCAGGATGAACTGAATTGTGCTAATGAAAAAATTACTCTCTCTGCAAAATACAAGTTGTCACACTGTTCGTAAGCCTGTAGGGAAATAACAGCAAATACATAGTTAGTGGCCATATAAATGCATTCATCCTCTTAGAACAGTTTGAGAATATTATCAAAGTTTTATGGCACACACCTTTTGACCCAGCAATTCAACTTCTGAAAATTTTTCCTACAAATATATTTATACATATGCAAAACAATGTGCAGAGATGTTTGCTATACTGTTTTTAGAAGCAAAGGAAAATTAACATATGTCTATTATCAGTTAGGTAAATGATATTATTTTCATTTATCTGTAATATAATGCAGCCATTACGATGCCATAGACATGAACCAAAATGTAGCAGATGTACATTGCTGACATGGAAAGATATTCAAGATCAATTGATACTTGGGGGAAATAAAACTATGAAGATACAGAACAGTAAGTTTAAAATAATGTGTATCTTATTGTAGAAAAGTAAACACACAGAGATAGCATGAAAATTCCTTGAAAGAATCACAAAAGACAGTTGATAGTAGTTTAAGTATTCAGATGGCAGAGACCAACATTTCATTCTTCACTTGCTGTTTGAATTCTTATTCTTTGTTTTTCATAATTAAAAAGAACAGAACAATAAAGTTATATAATTGTAAAGGCAACGAACATTGGTGGTCTTTAGCTCAAAAGGAGAATTGACAAGTGAGTTGCTGGCAGGCCCATAGCTCTTTGGTGGTAGAACTGAAACCTAAGACCAGTGTTCTGACTCCTAGTTAGATCCTGACTCAAGTTCAATATGCCTACTAGCTACCATTTATTGAACACCTACTTTGTGCTATGTACAAGGCGTTATACTATGTACTTTACAGAAAGGAGCTCCAATTCCTGCAAGAACTCTGCAAAGTAAGGGTTGAAAGTACTGTGTCATTCATCTTTCAGGACATTTTACAGCATTGAGCAAATTGCCAGGTTGTGGTAAATGGCCTGGAGTACTAGGTACTACACTTACGTTATCTCTGCCATCTCTATTACTGCACAAAGGTAGGTATTATGTCCACTTTATAAATATGGAAACTACGCACCCTGCTTCCACATACCACATACATCTGATAATGGTGGACCTGGGATTCCAACCCAAGTTTGCCCAACTCCCAAGTCTCTCTTCTTGGTACTACTTCATATTCTATATCTTGAGACTAAAGATACTCTGAGAGAACTTGATTTAAAATCTTGCTTAATTTTTATAATAACTTGCTAGTTGGCTATGGCCAGAAAATCAGTAGTATTGTTTCTCCATGTATCGGCATGCCATTCAAAAATTATACATGTCATTGTCTAACCTTATCATCTAGGTTTTTCATCTCACATTCTATCCTGTGTGATTCCTGAGCCAAAATCTTCTGTCATCAGCATTGCTTGCCAATGTACAAGCCCTTGTTTGCTGTAGAAAAATAAATCCTAAAAGCACTTCAGATTCTAAGCCCAACGCTGCCTGCCCGTAGTTACTTCTCTTTTGGAAGGAATCACAAAAGCACAAAGGAAAAGTCTTAGTGCTACAAAATAATTACTGTTCATCTGCCACAATAATTACTATATTCAGCAATTTACAATTACAATTCATTTATAATTGGGCCCCACATAGCTTCATATAGCTCGCAGTGATAATTATTTTCGTTTCAAGACTTAAAATTCCACTCAATTGTGTTCATCATTAACATTATGAAAACACAGAGTTCCAACTACACATACTAAGTGCCAGTGGGAACTAAGGTTTCAGATTCTTGAACCGACCTTTTCCTGTTTTCCGTCTTTGGGCCTGGAATAGTACTGTATAACTTCACTTTATTTCCATCTAGGTATTTAAATAATAAAAAAAATATTTCTAGACATGGTTAAATTTGTTTTGCCTAGCATATATCTTAAGTAGCAATAAATATAATGAATTTCTCATGAAAGTTGCACAGTATCAATAGTTTCTTTAACAGTTATATTGAGATATAACATACAATAAACAACACATATTTAGAGTAAAATTTGATAAATTTGTCATATATATAATCTGTGAAATTATCATGACAATCAAAATAATAAACATAGGTAGCCATTACGTCCCATGACCTCATTATGCACCTTGGTAATCTCCCTCCCGCGTTCCCTGTTCCCTGCAACCACTAGTCTGCTTTGTCACTCTGGATTTGTTTTCATTATCTAAAATTTTACATAAATAAAATCATGCTTTATGTACTATTTCTGTTCTGACTTCTTCCACTCAACATTATTTTTGAGATTCGTTCATGCTGCCATGTGTGTAAATAGTGCAAATAAAGCTACTCTGAATATTTTTGTACAAATCTGTAAGGATGTATGCTTTTAGTTCTCTTAAGTGGAATGAATGACTGAAGCCTTTGATAGATTTACATGTAAGTTTTTAGTTTTTAGAAACTGCCAAGTGGTTTTTCAAACCAGTTAAACATTTTACATCACCACCACCAACGTATGACAGTTCCAGTTTCTTTACATACTTGCCTATACTTGATGTGGCCAATCTTTTTAGTTTTAACTATTCTAATGGATACATAGTGTCATCTCTTTGTAGTTTTAATTTGCCTTTCCCTAAGTACCAATAGCATTAACAACTTTTCACATGTTTATTTAGCACCTGTTTATCTTCTTTGGTAAAGTGTTTGCTCAAAACTATTCTGCGTTTTTAATTGAGTCACTTGTTTTCTCATTATTGAGTTTTAAATGTACTTTACATAATCTGAGCAAAAATTCTTTGTCAGGTATGTGTTTTGCAAATATCTTTCTCAGTCTATGGCTGTCTTTTCATTCTCCTAACAGAAGTTATTAAATTGATAAATAACTATCAATTTTTTTATGGATTGTACTTTTGGTGTTACATCTAAGAAACTTTCACCTAATCCAAGATTATAAAAATTTTCATCTAAAGTTTTTTAGCTCTAGGTTTTATGTCAATGATCCTCTTTGGATTAGTTTTGGTACATGGCATGATATGAACTGAAGTTTGTTCTTTTGTATCTTGATATGCAATTATTTCAGCACTGTTTGTTGAAAGACCATCCTTTCTCCACTGCATTGCTGTTGCACATATTTTCAAAAATCAGTTGTCCATATAAGCAAATCTATTTCTGAACTCACTATTCTGTTTTGTTGATCTATTGTCTGTCTAAGCTTTTTACTCTATTATCATTTCCCAGACTTTTACTTCTAATCAATTTGTGTTTCTTAATATTTAAAGTGCATTTCCTTTAGACGACATATAGTTTGGTCTTGTTTTGTAACCAATGTGACAATGTCTGCCTCTTATTTGGTATATTTTAGATCACTTATATTTTGTGTGATTATGTGGTTAAGTTTGATTTTATTATCTTGCCATTTGTTCCATCTGCTCTTTGCTAGTTTTTTTCTTTTTGTCTTCTTATTTTGGAATAACTAATAGTTTTGTATAATTACATTAGACATTTTTTAACTTTCTAATTAGCTATAATTTTGATGTTTTCTTTTTGCAGTTTCTTTTAATAATCAGTTTAGAGTTAATATCTCTTTTATTTATTACAGTCTACACTCAAATAATATTAAAACAGTTTGTGCAGAGCATATTTCCATTTTTCTCCAGACTTTCATGCTATTGTTGTCATATATTTTGTTTTACATATGTTATAAATCCCATATTACATTGCTTTCTATTTTTGCCTAAACTCAATTATATTTAAAACAATTTTATATTTATCTATGTCGTTATCATGATCATGTCAAATAGTCTTTATTCCTTATATTTTCATGCAGTATCATTTACCTTGTACTTAAAATTTTCCTTTAATGTTTCTCGCAGTACAAGTCATATGGTGACTAATTCTTTTAGCTTTTTGTGTCTGAAAAAGTTATCTCACTTTCAATTTAAATAGATATTTTCTCTGAGCACAAAATTCTAGGTTGACAATTTTTTTTTTTCTTTCATTACTAGGAAGATCTTGCTCCACAATCTTCTCACACACATTGTTTCTGATGGGAATCTGCTGTACTTCTTACCCTTTTCCCTCCATGTATGTGTCTTATTTTCTTTGGCTGCTGTTAAGATTTTCTCTTTATCACTGGTTTTGAGCATTTTATCATGAATTGCATAGTTGTCTTTATGTTTCCTACACTGAGAGTTTTTTTTTGAGCTTCTCAGATGAATAAATTTATAGTTTTCATCAATTTGGTAATTTTTGGCTATTATTTCTTCAGACATTTTTATATCTCCCCTCACTTTTTTTTCAGGGACTGCAATTATACATAAATAGGCAGTTTGAAGTTGTTTCTCATCTTACTCATGATCTGTCCATATTTTATACTTTTTCCTAATTGTGTTTCATATGGACGATTTGTTATTATGTCAAGTTTACTTTTTTTCCCAATGTCTAATATGTCATTGTCTGCATGTTACGCAGTTTTTATCATACACATTGTGGTTTTCATCTCTAGCCACTGAATTTGACTCTTTTTCATATTTTCTTCATCACTACTGAATTTTTGAATATATGGATTATAGTTACTATATTTTATGCCCTTATCTGCCAATTCTAACATCTGTGTTAGTTGTGGGTCAGTTTCAATTTACTTATTTTATGTGTTGCATTCCCTGCTTCTTTGACTGCATGATAATTTTTTTACTCAATACCAGACATTATAAATTTTAACTCATGGAGTGCTGTATTTTTTGGGGGGGCGGGGGGTGGTTGCTATAAATTTTCATTAGCTTCACCTGGGATACAGTTCAGTTACTTGGAGTCAATTTGACCCTTTCAGGTGTACTTTTAACATTATTAGGCAAGACTAGAGCAGCACTCAGTGTGTGGGTAATTATTCCTCACTACTGAGGCATGACCCTTCTGTGTACATCATCCAGTGCCCGTGATTGTAATGTTGTCCAGTCTGGTGGGAACAAGCACTTTTCCTGGTACTTTTGTGCACAGCTGGTGATTTTTCCTCTAATCCTTTTGAATAGTACTTTCCCCTCACCTGGTTTCATCACAAACAAGCTGATCAGCACTATTGAAGAGTTAAATGCAGTCCTCTGCAGATATTTGGAGTTCTGTCTGTGCATTTTATCTCCTCTTCAGTCTTCTCTCCTGTGAACTCTGAACACCTTACTCACTCCATACTCACAGCTCTGTGCCCTGAGTTCTTGGTGTCTCCCTGCCATTTCCTGATTTCTTCCTCTCTGCACCATCACCTAGAAGCCCTCTCAAAGCAGTAAACTAAGGGAATTGCAGGGTTCACCTTATAAGTGTTCCATGTTTCAGGGGTTAATGTTCTTTGATGACTACTACTTTGAAAGTCATTATTTCATATATTTTATTCAGGTTTGTGTGCATGTGTTTCAGATGGGAGGATATATCCAGTTCCTAATACTCTGTCTAAATCAGAAGTAAAATCCAATTCCATCTGTAAAACTGAGGACAAGAGGCATGTTTTGGTGAAGTGACACAAGTACTGATTTAGGGGACTGTAAATCCTGTGCCTGCTGCTGACTAGCTGTCTGACCATGGACAAATGACTTCACCTCTATGAACCTCAGTTTCCTCCTAAATAATATAAGATGATTGCATATCTCCTATTTCTAATGTTCATTTATTTTAAAATTACATATATTTATATTTATATACACATATATGCATGTTTTAAGCAGATAGATTTAAAAAGAAAGAGAATACTCATGTTGTGCCAGATTCTGTCCTAGATTCCAGGAATACAGCAATAAACAACACAGATTTAATTTCTGCTCTCATGAAACCTAGAACAGTTTTTGAGAAACCATTGAATTCTAATGGAAAATGTTTAAATGACTTGATGCATCTCAGTCCATCTATGACTAAATATTTAATTCATACTGTATGGCCCAATTCATAATTTATCTCTTCTTTGATGTCTTCTTAAATACCTCCTCTTAGGTTTGATATCAAAAAGTATTCATACACAGACACACTCATGATTGCAGATACTCACACGCATACTGAATGTTATAGGTTGAGTTTGCTTTTCTTAAGGCATTCATTCATTTGTCCATTTATTCAACTAATATAAATTCAACCCACACTTCAGGCCAGGGTATGCGCTAGGTATCAAATATACAACAAAAAAATTCAGTTGCTTCTCAAAATGTTTACAATCTAGTATGTGTTACAAACCATTATAATGCAGTGTACGTGATACTGTGCAACAGTTGGGAAGAAAAGAGACCTAACTATATAAAAGAGGGTCATGGATGGTGCCATGTAAAGGTAAGCATAAAAGTAAAAGTTAAATAGAAATTAAGAGTGAGCCAGTCTGAGTTTTGTTTCTGCCTAAAACATTGAAAGATGTGAAAGACCTTCATTTCTGCCAAATAACATATAATTACTACAAACACCCAAAGATGTTCAGACTGAGGGGGGGGGGGAATAAAGCAAGATCCATCTACATGATATTTATAAAAATTACACTTTTACTATAAAAATACAATCAGATTGAAACTAAAAGATTTGAAAAAGATATACCATACAAATGCTATGTGAAAATTGGATTTTAAAGTTTTAAAAGCTGGGGTATTAAATCAAATACTGTTTGTTTCAAAAACATTACCAGAGGGAAAGAGGGACATGTCAATTCATCTGGAAGACATAACAATTCCAAATGACCAGTTCAATTAAGAACGTATCTTTAAATTATATCAAGTAACACCTGACAGAATTAAAAGGGAGAAATAGACAAATCGATAATTGAGATTAGAAATTACAACATTCTTCTATTAGTAATTAATGAGAAAATAGAAAAAACATAATAGAGAAGATTGGAACAATACTACCAATTTGATAAAATCAAAATTTGTATTGGATTGGTCAAACAGTTCATTTGATTTTTTCCATAAGATGGCTCTAATAATGCTTAGTCGTCTCTAACTTCATTTGAAACAATTTTGTTAGATTGTTTTATGACAAGTGTCATATCAGCATTCATTTAAAAAATACATGAATATTGGTGAATTTTTGTGTAGCTATTTTAATATTGAAAGTGGAAACAAATATGAAACATCTTTGATGTATTATGCTTTATTACTTCAAGAAAGGTAAAAATGCAACTGAAATACAAAAATAAAGATTTGTATAGTATATGGAGAAAGTGCTATGATTTACTGAATATGTCAAAAATGGTTTGCAAAGTTTTGTGCTGAAGATTTCTGCTGGACGATTTGCTTCCATTGGTTGGGTAGATCAGTTGAAATTGATAGCAATCAAATGAAGACATTAACTGAGAATAATCAACATTATACCATGCAGGAGGTAGATGATGTACTCAAAATATCCAAATCAATAAAATATTGGTGAAAATGAAAAATGTGCAGGAGAGGACATGGAGCTAGGCAGCAGCGAGCAGACTGAGAGGTCCCACATTTGCATGCGGATAAACTGGGAGGAACAACTGGGGAGCAAAACAGACAGCGTAACCCAGGGTTCCAGCGTGGGAAAAGAAAGCCTCAAAACCTCTGGCTGTAAAAACCTGTGAGGATTACAACGGCAGGAGAAACTCCCAGCCTGACAAGAGAGTTTGTTGGAGAGATCCACGGGGTCCCAGAACATACACAAACCCACCTACCCATGAATCAGCACCAGAAGGGCCCAATTTGCTTGCAGGTAGCAGGGGAAATGACTGAAAGTGGGATGAGAGCTGAGCAAGCGGCATAGTTCCCCCTTTTACTCTTTTACCCCACACAGCATCACAACATAGCAACATTGGTTGCCCCATCCTGGTGAATACCTAAGGCTCCACCCCTTACAACATAACAGGAGCACCAAGACCAAGAAATATGGCACAAATGAAAGAACAGATCAAAACTCCAGAAAAAAAAATACAACTAAGCAATGAAGAGATAGCTAACCTATCAGATGCAGAGTTCAAAACACTGCTAATGAGGACACTCACAGAAATAGTTGGGTATGGTCACAAATACAGGAAAAAGTTAAGACTATGCAAAGTGAAATAAAGAAAAATATACAGGAAACCAACAGTGAAGGGAAGGAAACCAGGACTCAAATCAACAATTTGGAGCTGAAGGAAGAAATAAATATTTAACCAGAACACAATGAAGAAACAAGATTCCCCTCAAAAAAATGAGGAGAATCTCAGGAGCCTTTGGGACAACTTTAAACATTCCAACATCCAAAACATAGGGGTGCCAGAATGAGAAAAGGAAGAGCAAGAAATTGAAAACTGATTTGAAAAAATAATGGAGAACTTCCCCAATCTGGAAAAAAAAAAAAAAAACCAGACCTCCAGAAAGTCCAGGAAACTCAGAGTCCAAAAGAATTTGGACCCAAGGAAACACACACCAAGGCATATCATAATTATATTACCCAAGATTAAAGATAAGGAGAGAATCTTGAAAGCAGCAAGAAAAAAGGAGACAGTTACCTACAAAGGAGTTCTCATAAGACTATCAGCTGACTTCTCAAAAGAAACCTTGCAGGCAAGAAGGGGTTGGCAAGAAGTATTCGAAGTCATGAAAGACAAGGACCTACATCCAAGATTACTCTATCCAGCAAAGCTATCATTTACAATGGAAGGGAAGATAAAGTGCTTCCCAGATAAGGTCAAGTTAAAGGAGTCCATCATCACCAAGCCCTTATTATATGAAATGTTAAAGGGATTTATCCAAGAAAAAGAAGATCAAGAACTATGAACAGTAAAACAGAGGGGTGGGGGAGAAGAGGAATGGGGGGAAAGCGGGAAAAAGTAAAACTGTCATTATTTGCAGATGACTTGATGCTATACATAAAGAACCCCAAAGACCCACCAAGAAACTACTAGAATTGTTAAATGAATTCAGCAAAGTAGCAGGATACAAAATTAATATCTAGATCAGTTCCATTTTTATATGTTAATAACCAACTAACAGAAAGGGAAATTAAGAAAACCATCTCATTCACAATTGATTCAAAAAGAATAAAATACCTAGGAATAAACCAAGGATGTAAAAGACCCATACTCAGAAAATTATAGGACACTGAAGAATGAAATTGAAGAAGATACAAATAATTTAAGTACATATGATGTTCACAGATAAGAAGCATCGACATCATTAAAATGTCCATGTTACCCAAAGCAATCTATAGATTCAACACAATTCCCATCAAGATATCAATAATATATTTCAGAAAACTAGAACAAATATTTTAAAAATTTATATGGAACCATAAAAGACCCCACATAGCAACAGCAATCCTGAAAAAAGCAGAACAAAATGGAGGAATCACACCAGCTAATATTAAATTATACACTAAGGCCACAGTAATCAAAACAGTACAGTACTGGCATAAAAACACACACATAGATCAATGGAAAAAAATAGAGAGCCCAAAAACAAAACCACACCTTTATAGTCAATTAATATTCAACAGAGGAAGCAAGCACATAGAAAGGACTACAGATAGTTTACTTAATAAATGGTGTTGGGAAAATTGGACATGCAGAAATACATGCAGAAAGATGAAACTAGACCACCCTCTTACATCACAAAGAAGAATAAATTCAAAATGGATTAAAGATTTAAATGTTAGACATGAAAGCATCAAAATCATAAACAAAAACATAAGCAACAAAATCTTAGACATTGCTCATAGCAATATTTTCTCAGACATATATCCCCAGGCAAGGGAAACAAAAGAAAAAATAAACAAATGGGATTACGTCAAATTAAAAAGTTTTTGCACAGCAAAGGAAATCATCAAAATAAAAAGATAATGCACAGAATGGGAGAACATATTCACAGATAGACCTACTAAGGGGTTAATATCCAAAATTTATAAAGAACTTATAAAATTCAACACCAAAAAAACAAACAACCCAATTAAAAAGCGGGCAAAGGACCTGAATAGACACCTCTACAAAGAGGACATACAGATGGCCATTAGATATGTGGAAAGATGCTCAACATCTCTAATCATCAGAGAAATGCAAATTAAAACCACAATGAGATATCATCTCACACCTGTCAGAGTGGCTATCATCAATAAATCAACAGACAACAAGTTCTGGCAAGGATGTGGAGAAAGGGGAACCCATTTGCACCATTGGTGGGAATGCAGACCAGTGCAGCCACGGTGGAAAGTAGTGTGGAGATGTCTCAAAAAATTAAAAATGGACCTGCCTTTTGACCCAGCAACCCCACTTCTAGGAATATATCCAAAGGAACCCAAAATACTAATTTGAAAAAACATTACGCACCCCTATGTTCACTGCAGCATTATTTACAGTTGCCAAGATAGGAAAGCAGCCCAACTGTCCATCAGTAGATGAGTGGATAAAACAACTATAGGGCGTTTACACAATGGAATACTACTCAGCCACAAAAAAGAAAATTTTATGCTCTGTGACAGCATAGATGGATCTGGAGAACATTATGCTAAGTGAAATAAGCCAGTCAGAGAAAGACAAATACCATACGATTTTACTCATATGTAGAATCTAGTAAACAAATTGAACTAACAGGCAAAATGAGACACACTCATAGACAGAGAGCAGGGTGACAGCTAAGAAGCGGGGTGGTGTTGAGAGGTGGAGGGATTGAGCAAAAGAAATGACTCCCGGACGTGGACAACAGTGGTGATTGCAGGGAGAGGGTATAGAAGGGGACTAAAGAGTAATGGAAATGATACAATAAAAATTTTTCAAAGGAGAAAAGCATAAAATAAATGATCTGTACTTTAATCTTAAGAATCTAGAAAAAATGAAAACTAATGTAAAATAATGGAAATAAAGATCAGTGCAATTGATAACAGAAAAATAAAGTAAGAAAATGGCTTTTGGTATGATTAATAAAGTTAATAACGTTAGGTCTAGATTAATCAAGACAGAGAAAGAAAACAGATTATTTGAATCATTATAGATCTTGTAGTCATATATTTTACAAAATATTTTATAAGGAACTTTATTCAAACAAATTTGTCTGCTTATACAAATCTCTTTAAAAATACAACTTATCAAACTAAAGCAAGAAGAAATAGAATACCTTAATAACTATATTAATATACATTTTTAAATATCCACTTTCTAACTTATTGTATAAAGCTAGTATAATCCTGATAACAAATCTTTAAGAGGATATAAAGAAAAAAAGAAATTTACAAATCTCTCAAAAATTCTAAACAAAATAATAAATTAAATCTATCAACGTATAAAAATGATAATGTATCATGAATAAGTAATGCTCATCCTGGCAATGCATGTTCAGTGCAACATTTATAAATCAATCAATTTAATACGCTACATAAATAGAAAAAAGAAAAAATATATGATCACATAATAGATGCAGGAAAAGCCTTTGACAGAATTTAACACTCATTCATGTGTATAAAAAGAGTATCTTTCAGCAAAGAATGGAGGGATATCTATTTCAATCTGGTAAAAACAAAAGTAGTTATGAAAATCCTGCAGTTAACATCAAGCTTAAAATATTAATTGTCTTTTCCCTAGAATCAGTAATAAGACTTGTTGATATACTTTTAGACTTTCTATTCAACATTGTACCAAAGGTTCTAGCCAGTACAACAAATCGAGATTAAAAGGTCATGAAAAGTCAGAAGGTGTAAAGATTAGAGTAAGAAACTGTCTTTATAACAGACAAAATGATTACTTACATAGAAACCCTTAAGGACTCTACCCAAGAAAAATACTACTATCAATAATAAAATTTAGCAAAAACTCAAGGTACAAGTTCAATGTCCAAAAATTAATTGCATTTATGTATAATAGGAAAATTAATTGGAAAATAAAAATTAAAAAGCAATACTACTTACAATAGATCTAGAAACATAAAATATTTTGTTATACAATATTTAACAAAAAACATGCAAGATCTCTATGCTGTAAAGTATAAAACATTATAGAGAGAAACTTAAAAAGATAAATGTAAAAAATAACCATCATTCATAAATTGGAAGATTCAGTATTATAGTTTCCAAGTCTGTCAAAATTTATCTAGTAAAAATCTCAGTAGTCATGACAAATTGATCCTAAGGTTTATTTGGAAATACCAAGTATTTTTTGAGTAGCCAAAACAATTTTGAATGAGAACAAAGTTGGAGGAATTATACAACATGATTTCGAGATTTACTATAAAGCTACAGTAATCAGGTCAGTGTTGTCTATGTAAAGAGCACACAGATAGATCAAAGAAAAAAAGAGATCAAGGATAGACTCATATACATACAATTTTTTTCCAACAAAACTTCTATGGCAATTTCATAGGGTAATTATATTCTTTTTCATTAATACTACCAGAAAAACCTTGATGTCAATATAACATAAATTGATCCTTGACTCCTACCTCATTGAATACACAAATTTCTCTATATGAATCACAGACCTCAGAATATAAAACTGCTGGAGGAAAATATATCCATATCATCAGTGTAGGCAGGATTACTCAGAATGCAGAGTCCATCATCTATAAAAGAAAAGAATGATAAATTCTATTTCATCCTAATTAAAACAATTGCCCTTCCAAACACACCATTAAGAAAAAGATAAGCCGTGGATTGAGAGAATAAAATCTTAACACATAGATTTAATAAAAAACTTGAATTCAATATATGTAAAGAATTTCTATAATTTGTTTAAAAGTCAGACAAATTCAATAGTAAACAAAAAATTCAAGTAGGCATTTCTCAAAAGAAGATATGTAAGTGTCCAAAAAGCACATGAGAAAAATTTTTACATCATTAGTCATCAGGGAATTGCAAATGGAAACCACATTAAAATTGCAAATCAAAGACCAACAATGCAAAGTGCTGGCAAGAATATGGAGCCACTGGAATTCTCATAGACTGTTTGCAGTGGAAATGAAAAAAGAAGCAACCACTTTAGAAAACAGTTTGGTTAATCATATACTTGCCATGTGACCAAGCAATTCTACTCCTAAATATTTCCTGAAAGAAGTTTAAAACATGTTCATGGAAAGTACAAAAATACTCAAAGAAGATTTCATTCATAATAGCCAAAAACTAAAAACACTGCAAACAGCCATCAACAAGTAAGTAAATTTTTTATAGTATGGCAGGAAACGTACCCAGTAATTAAAAAAAACCAAAACCTACAACATTATGAATGAATCTTAAAAAACGTTATGGTTCAGTAAAAGAGGCAAGATGTAAAATAGTACAAACTATACGATTTCAATTATATGAAATTTTAGAACAGGCAAAACTAAGCTATATTAATAGAAATCAGATGACCAGCCAGGAAGAGTATAGAGGGTGAGGTCGCTGACTATGGAGAGGACTTTCCTAGGTGATACAAACGTTCTTGAGTGGGTTGGTGGCTACACCAATGTATTCATCTGACAAAGTTTATTTAACTGTATACTTAAGATTTACTCATATTATTACCTTATGTAAATTATACCTGAAAAGTACTTAAGAGTGACAATCCTGGGAAGATAGAGGGGCTTTTCAGTTAGTGGGACAGCATTTGCCAAGGTTCAGAAGGGAAATTAGCTCTGCAAAGTGGTTTATAAACTACCTTTTGGATGCTTTATAGCCAATTTTAATGCTTTCTAACCTACCTGTGTGTTTCAACTGAATTGTACACTCAACAAGAGGTTCTCAGCAGGCTCACTAGTGTACATGTGCGTGTGGTATGCTGTGGTGTGGTGCTGTGGTATGGTGTGGTGTGGTGTGGTGTGGTATAGCACAGTGTTTTGAGCTTGGACTCTGGAGCCATGAAGCCTAGATTCAAATCCCAGCACTGCCCCAGCCTCCACTCCTGTTTAGTAGCTGTGAAAGCTTGGACAAGTGCATGATTTCTCATATCTCTATTGTCATATCTCTAAAATGGAGATGATGATAATATTACCTCTCTTCCAAGGTTATTGTGAGGATTGTGTGAGTTAACATCTGCAGCATACTTAGAGCCCATAATGTAATAAATACTCATAAATATTAATGATTTAGGACAGTCTCCATCATTCTTATTCACCATCACTTTCTGCTACACAGTAGATTCCCACTTGAACTTACTGGTAAGGAAAGATGTCTGTTTGGGCTGGAAAAGGATCTGTTTCTAGTCCCGGTGTTCTCCCTGCAGATGGAAGCTTCCTGACAACCCCCCTAGTAGCATAGCCTCCAGAAGCTTTTCCTTGACCTGTGCAGCTATAGATGTAGAACTGATTCATCCTAAGACCCATGGGGAAAAATTTTAAAACTAGTAATTTTAGTCTCAACAATCTTAACTTGCTTACCTATTAACACTATTTGGGAATTTAAAAACTTTTGTGTACAATACTCATTGACCAAGAAAAATAATGTTTCATTTACTTATTCAAAATAATGTGCTATAAATCAAATATTTGACATGACCTCTACTTCTTAGGCAAAACATTTACTTATAAACTATGCTCTCCAAGAAAATCTCCCCAAAACAGTCAGTAACATGCACCATCTTGCTCTTCTTTCAAGGACTTATTATAGTCCTTATTATATATAGTCCTTATTATAGGATTTTCAAGTCCTTCTCCCACTGTGCAATTCTGCCTCTCAGAGTCTGATCCCACTGGAACCGATCCCTGAATTAGAATACTTACCAAATCTGAAAATCACTGACCTAATCGAATCATCTGTTCTGCAGGAATAGGAAACAGACCCAGAGAGGGGAAATGTCTTATGCAACATCACACAGGCTGTTGTTTGTTCAATCAGCACAGATGTCAATTAACAAAGATATAGAGAGTAGTGACTATGTGGCTTTATCGGACAGACTCTGGGGGTGCAGAGGAATAAGAACTATTCAGAACCCAAGATTCCAGCCTTCCTTCTGGTGCTCCTTCCTCTTCACAGTGCCTCAAATGAAAAATAGAAGGGATGCTTTGAAGGAGAAGATTAGGAGGAGCAACAGGAGGAATTTGGAGTGGATAAAATTGAGGAAAGTTTGATAAATCTCCTACGTCACTTTTATAAGGGGTAGTTTGTGATTGACTAATTTTTCTGTGTCCTGAGACGGCTAGCAGCATGTGCTGTCCATAGGAGGCATAGGAACTCAGAAAGCAGAATAAAATTTTATATCCACATAAATGAAATGGTACTTGCAAAATGGAACGAGACATATGGAATAGAAGGTGATGGGCTGAATTGGGATGAGATCTGATGGCTTTGAAATGAATCAAATCAAATCAAATCCATAGTGCATGGTCAGGAATCTATGTTCATCCATCCACATTCTAACTTCCCCCGACTTGTGGCAAGGAAACTGGCAACATTCTGTGACAGAGCATGTCACATACCATATCGGCCTCTCAGCCTGATGCCATAGCCCATTGGGTCCACTAATTCCAAATAGAAAGTCCAGGGCCTCCTAAAATAGAAGGGGACACCTGAGTCCAATTTAAGAGGAACACTGAGCCCATTATAATGTCTTACCCACAGAAACACAAATTAGAATTAGATTATCAGCCTGCTTCCCCATGCCAAAAAAAAAAGTTTCTGAGCACTTTCTGAGGACAATTATGTGGATGAACATGGCATTTGTTACTTGAAGAAAACAGACCAACCAATACTTCACATCCTGAAGAGAGACCGGGGGTGGGCGGGCAGCGGGGGAAGGGGTCCGGGATAGTGTCTGGGACCTCATCCATTTCCACCCTGAGTTGGGACTGTGGACAGCACTGCTGCCTGTGCCTGTGCCAGGATCTTCATGAACTTGACATCCAAGGCTGTGATTCATCATCATCTCACCAAGCATTTGCTTCACGCTCCCTTCAAAGCTCCCTGTACCTTCTTGCTGTTTCTTCGATGACTAGAGCAGTTTTATGCAGAAGGAGATGGGCAGCTTGCCAGAGCACAGCAGCTGAGTGAAGGCTGTTTCACAGAGAAGATCATGTTGCCTCTGCTGTAGGTCCTCAGAGCTGCTGTGTCAGAATATTTTAGACCCTGTGTAACTCAGAATAGGTTCACTTGGGTTAAAACCGATGGCAGACGCAGACTTTGACCATCACTCTCCTTTTATCCACCACATTCATGGGGTAGCTCACTCCCCAGCCTGATCTACTGGCCTTGCTTTTAGCCCATAAGCTCCTGCTGATGTTTACTAGAGCTCAGAACTACACCCTCTGGCAAAGCCTACAAAGATGTTTGAAATATGTTGACAAGCTGGTTGATCACCAAGTCAGCCTTCCGATGTAGCCTGGCCTGTGTTTTCACCTGACGCGTTAATACTAAATACGGCTGGTCTTGGACAATGATGGGAAACAAAAAACTTGATGTAAATGACCTGCCACGTTCCATCAAAGTATACCCCTTAGGTATACTTTGGAATATCTAAGGTATACCCGTTAGGTATACACCTTATGTATACTTATAACCAATAGGATGTTGTAGAATGGAGGCTTTGAGACTTCAGAGGCTCAGTCAGAAAAGATGGTACAGTTTTTGTCTTGGTCACTGGGATACTCTCTTTTGGAGCTGTGAGACACAAGTAAGAAATTCAACTTCCTTGAGGCCACCCTGCTGTTAGAAAGTCCAGGCCACATGGAGAGGACACTTGTAGGTATTCTAATCAATGGTTCCAGCTGAGGTCCAAGACGATTGCCAGCATCAACTGTCAGTCATGGATGAAAGGGAAGATGCCTACATAGGAGCCCAGCCCCAGCCATGAAGTCATCCAAGCCACTTTCACTGTGACTGTTCTAGAATTCCTGACCCACAGGCTCCATGGGCAAAATGAAGTGTGGCTGGTGAACCAGCAGATGGACATCACCCAGGAGCTCATTAGAAAGGCAGGATCTCAGGCTTCAGCCAGGACCCACGGAGTCAAAAATCTACAGTTTAATGAAATCCCCAGGTGGTTCACATGTACACTGAAATTTAAGAAGCACAGCAATCTAGCAGACCATAGGAAACTGGCTTTTAGCTGCCTTCTAATTAGAATAATGATGCAAATGTCAACACTGACCAAATTCCCTCAAGTCAGTCAGCCAGGAGGAGAAAAAAACCTTTAAAAAAAAATTAGTTCTCTTTTGAGCAAAAAGTTCCCTTCAGCTGATCCTTATCCATAAAAAATGAATTAGGTTTCAGATGAAAGATAAAACATTAGTTACATTAGCACCACTGACTGGTTGATTAAACACCAAATCGGTGCATCAGATCTGTGAACGAGGAATGTTTTAAGCTACTAAGTTTTGCATTGATTTGTTAGCAGCAAGAGTAATTGGGACCAAAAGTGTGACACAGTGTTTAAAGCCTGACAGGACTGCGTTCAAATCCCAGCTCTATCCCCTCTGGGAAGTTAGCAAGCTACTCGCTGAGCCTGTTTCTGATCTGTGGAGTAGTAATAATAAAACCTCTAATAGAATTGTTGTGAATAATTAGCTAATGTATATGGGAACAGTGCCCCTCCCATAGGCCTTTGCTCCCTTCGCCCCGGCCCCTCGCCCGCGTAAGCTCTGCGTTGCCGTGGTCGGTGCACACCCAGCGGCAACCTGCGTTACAGCTCCCCTGCCCATTTCCCTCTCAAAACATCCGGACCTCTTTTCAAGTTCTGAAGAGAGAATGATATTCAGTTCAAGGTCCACTGTGACTGAGACTTAGTGTCACCTCATACACTCTTCTATCCTTTCTGGACTTCAGGGTGACAGCTGGGTTTGAGGAGTCACTTCCAAAGAAAGGAGAATGACCTTAATAGATTCCACCTCTTGAGGGGATGGGGGTCGAAATAGACTAGAGAGCCTAGAGTAAACCCCGAAAGAAGCTCAAACTGAACAGAAAAAATAAGATCAAGTGTTTATATTTTATAATGTCTCTTCACTTTTGCACAAATTTATGTCTTTGTATATGAAATGTATGTCTCATTGTATGACTGTCAGACTCAACGCTGGGTTTGAGAGCCAGCTGTGTGTCCCCTGGGCCTCTTTATCAGTAAAATGAGAGTCAGTATAACATAACATGATATCTTTTTCTCTGACTACCTAGAATAGTGAAGGCCTGCTCTGTGCCAGGCACTGTGCTCAGCACTCGAGACACTGTGCCCAGAAAGCTTGAATAATTACAGGGGAAATAGAATAGTTAAAATGAATAATTATTCTACCACAGAGTTTTCCAAAGTATGATCAGGTGATGCTCTCCATATCACACAGTAGCACAATGGGACTCCAATATTAGGGTGCATAAGAATTTTCTGGGCTCCTCCTTAATACAGAGCCCTAGGTCTCACCCTCGGTATGCTGAGTCAGAAGCAAAGGGGTGGGATCCCAGGAATCTGCATTTTAAACAAGCCCCCATGAAATGCTATGAGTACAGTGTTAGAGGAGGCCTGCTCTACCTCCTGAGAAGTGTCATAGTCAAGTTCATGGGAAAGGGCGAGCACTGCATAAAGCAGCTAGAGAAGGCCTCCTCAGGGGCAACATTCGAGCTGAGTCCCAAATGTGTTTGCCAGAAAGAGAATGAGAGGAGGAGAAGTCAGGCAGAGGGAAAAGCAAAAGCCCCAAAATATGCAAATCATGGCGGGCTCTGAGAGACCAGAGGAGAGACCCATCTAATTGGGATGTTGAACTTCCGTAAAAGAGTGTCAGAATATGAGACTGGAGCCAACTGGGAAGGGGCAAGTATGTAAGGCTGAAAAATACAAAAGTTTCAAGGGTCTTTCTCTGACTTGCCTTTTCTTTTCATGTTGTAGGGGAGGAAAAGCAATTTGCCCTCTGCCCTTCTAGGTTCTTGGCTGAGGCCCCCATGTAAGACAGATTTACAAGGAAAAAAGAGAAGTTTAATAACATGTATACTTCCTGTATGCATGGGAGATAGCCAAGAAAACTGGCCGACTGCCCCCAAATGGCCCCGGCCACCACCTCAAACACCATCTCCAGCTAAAGACAAAGGTTGGGTGGGGGCAGTATGAGGAGGTTATTAGGCTACAAACAGTAAACAAGGAGAATCCTTGCCTCTGCCATCGATCAGTTTCTAGAAGCTTAGTCATCCTTCTCTTCCTAATACAGAGAGAAAGATACCCTTACAAATGTGAATGTCTCTTGCAAAAGGGTAATTTATCCTCAGTTTTCAGAGCTTTTCCTATGTCTGCTGTTTCTTAAAAATAATCAGCCTAAAATAATCCTTATGCCAAAGAGTCACATTTGGGGGTAGCAAATTCTGCTCTCCTACAATATCACTTCTCCCAAATTCACTTATCCTGCCATCGCCCTGGCCGAGAAGTGCTCATGCAACACTACTGATGAAACAATGTCGGACACAGAGGGCCTGGGGCTGGTAGCCTCTAATGCCACTGACAGGAAGGAGAATTGAATGCATCCCAAAATCTGTCAGCTCAAGGAAAAAAAGAATCATTCCTTGACCTTCTCTCGAAAACCTGGGCAGACTGAGATTGCTCTGGCCAGAGACATCGTTCAGGGCTAGCCAAGTCCAAGAGCTACTTTGTCCAACTGCCAGAGCGGAGATGCTGGGATTCTCCAAGGACTTCCCTCCTCAAGCCAGGAACATCAACTGACCTTGAGGCAAACTTCCCTGCTCCCCATTTCCCACCCAGGACCTGGCATCTCCATTGCTAAAGTCTTCCAAATAGCCACAGGCAGTTAGGTCAAGGGCAAAAACCCACACCCAGAAATGTTCTTTTCCTCTTTATTTAATGTCGATAGGGACAATTTGCTTTTAAAATAGTCACCCAAGGTGTGATTGATAGGAAATCAGTACTTGTCATTTCCAGCTCCACAGAAAATGTCATTCAGTCAAACTTAACTAAGCCTTTTATTTCCCATATTTGCTCCCCCATGAACGGAGGCCTGTCAACGACTCATTCCAAGAACAGCAGAGAGCCTGAGTATCCTGCAGCATTTTTCATAGAACAATTCCTCCAGCCTAACAGATTAAATCTCCAGGTCTCTTTATTCCCTCTTCATAAAAAGATACCCCTCCTGGAGCCACACGTCCAACCCTATTTAGCTACCGGTTAGAACAAAGAGTTAGGGCTTCATTTCCTGCTTTTCCTTCCCCACGCCTCCTCTATCCACCGCCTCCACCAGCTACGCCACAGTCACCCCAGCCTTCTTAAGAGAATCAAGTCATTTTCGGAGGATCCAACGTTTCCTCTCTCACACTTCCAGCGTATAGGATTTTTTTAGGAGCCTGCTTTTAGGACGGGCAGAGCGCTTCCCACAGACAGCCTGCAGATGCACGTGTTCGAGAGCAGCGCTGAGCCCGCCAGGGCGCACATGAAGGGCAAGGGCTTTGGGGTCAGAATGACCAGGACTTAAATTCTAGGTCTCCCTGATACTAGCTGTGTCACCTTGACCAATATATTTTTCCTTATGAAACCTCAGTTTTCTTAACTCGTAATATGGAAACAATGTTAGCAGCTATCTGGTTTTAGTGTGAGAAGCAAATAAAGGACTTGTGGCAGACACTGTTGACTGCCATTCTCAGCTGTGCCATGCCTTCGCACTGCCCACATTAGAGGATGGAAGAACTTAATACTCACTTGCCCTTTCAGTGAGGGGTGGCCAGGTAACACAGTGCCGGACAGTGGGCTACAAGCAGGCGTCTGATGGGGATTCTGGAAATGCTTCTGCTTTACTAATAAAAGGGGTAGTTGAAACTGACTCTTCCCCCCTTTTCCTTTCTTCCTGACTTGAACCAAGAGGTGATTTCTGAAATTGCAGGAGGCATTTGTGATCAAGAGAACATCAGAGTTATCGGCCCTGAGAGCAAGACACCGAACCAATGCAGAAGCTATGGAATTCCAGATTTCACATTTTGGGGGGGGGGGGGAGTCTATTATAAATAGCCACTGCAAGCCGGTCTGTTTCTAGCTACCAGATACATCCCTGCTATGTGTAGGCGATAGATATAAAATGCTACAATAGTCACTGGGATTCGATAATTATCCGTTCTACCCTACTCCCCTCACTCTCCGCATGTCTTTTCCTCAAAACGGGAAGTTCTGATATGTACCATTAGATTATTTGTAGTCAGGGTGAGATTTGGGCCCAGAACACAGATCCAGACTCGTTTTCAAGGCCTCCATGATCCATTTCACCCCCCCCCACACCCACCTGGGCGCTGCTGTCCGAATCCCAGCCAATGCCAGTCAAGCCAGTTGGCTCCAACCCACACGAGTCATACTTGTTCTATCCCCAGAACTCTGCTCTCCATTCCTGCCCTCCCTCATTCTCTTCCCCTTCCTTCTCTGAGCCAGAATCTCCTCCATCCTTTAATTGCTAGCTGCAACCCCAACATCACTGAGGTACCATATTTTGCCATGTATAATGCACACCCACATTTTTGTACACATTATGCATGGGATTATTATGCCCTTTATTATACCCATAGTATGTAATCGTTATACCCATGTATAATGTGCATCTTTATTTCTCCCTCAAAATTTTGGGCAAAAAAATGTACCTTATTTTGCCCAAAAAGTTACCAAAAATATGGTAACTTTCCTGTTGTGGTCGGTCACCGCCAGAAGAGGAAAGAGGGTCATGTAGTACAAACATAATTGCCCTATTTGGCAATGGCAGTGTGCAGACAGGAACACATAACTACTCAAGGGAGCCCTTGGAAGGAAGGATACAGAGTCTGAATAATCAATAACAAAAGTCAAAGTTCTACAGGACAGCTGGAGAGCAGCCATCAGGGCGTGACTTTGCGTGCAGTAGTCATGACAATAACAGAGCAGGAGAACCAAAGTGACCCAGCGGCTTCCCACAAGGTGGCAAGAAGGGGAGTGCGGGGAGAGAGGAGAAAAAGCCAGGGAGCACAATGCAGGTGGGGCCCCCAAAGCTCCATGAGGTCCCTGGACAAAGAGGGAATTGAATTGCCAAGGTTTTGAAGGACCAATGTCCTCACACAACCCCTCAGCACGGAAGTGGGGGTGGATTACCAGGTGGTTAACAAAGTAAACAATAAGGACGACAGGATTGGCTACACTGTCCTTCAAGTAGAACCCAGGGTCTGTCAGCAGCTGCCACACAGCCCTGACTGTGCTCTCCTTGGGTGTATTGTGACCCCTGCTGGCTCACTATGGAGAAAACCCGACTTCAAGACGTTTAAAACTCGTCTGTTGCTAATGCAGTGCAAATGGCTCGCAAATGGCCTAGGTTCTTTGCTAGTGAGATAATTTGTGTCTTTGAGACCCTATGGCCATACGTGGATTCAGCTTCCTATGACCACAGTTGTTTCTAGAGTCCTGGATGACCAATGGGAGTAACCAGAAAGGGAGCTGCTGTGACAGAAAGGTGTTGCAGGGGTGGACAGAACACAGAGAGACCTGATTTTCAGTTCTGCCTCTCTGTGGCCTAGGGTTAAGTATATCACTTCTCTTTTGTTGTTGTTGATCCTTTCAAAATAGTTCATTATTTTTATTCTGCCTACCTTATAATTGGATGTTCAAGGAATTAAATGAGGTATGCATATTGAAACCACAAATGTGTTTTAGTGATTTTCAAGCATTGCTTGAGCATCTACCATGTGCAAACTACCAGAGCTCTAGAGATGCACACATCTACATACACACATGCATGCATAGTAGCATGCACAGGCACGCATAACACACAATACTAGGATACAAAAATGAGTAAACCTCATTTTTAGTCCAGGAAGAGGAACATACATATAAACCAAAGTATTGTGTTCACTTTGCCTCAAACTCTTCTCCCTCAGCTTGCCTTTCAAGCTTCAGCTCAAATGTCACCTCCTCTGGGAAGCCTGCCTTCCATACTCACCCCAATCAAGCCAGGTTACTTGTGGTTCTCCCAGAGCATCCACTATCATTTTTCAGGAGCATAATATCCAAAGTCAGGTGGGTGGGAGTTCAAATTCTAGTGTCCCTTCACGGGCTGTGGGACTTTGGGCAGGTTACGAAGCCAAGCTTTTGCCCCACTCTTTGGTGAAAAGGGGAGGACACCACCTACTTCCTAGGGCTTTATAAACATTAAGTAAAAGGAACATGGAAAGTGCTTAGAAGAGTGCCTGCCAAATAGGTATGCAAGAGATACTAGTTTTTAGTATTGTTTATGACATTTTTAGTTTATTGTCCAACCCTCCCACCAAGAAGGCAGAGGCCTTATTGCTTTTGTTCATACCACATCTCTTGTGCCTATTACAACACCTCAAAGCCTGGGGTTTTTCCCCTCTGGAAAATGCAAATATAAGTAACTACTTCTTTATGGATATTATAAAGATTAAAGGCAATAATATCTCCTGCCACACTTAAGTCAGTTAGCATGTAGCCAAACACACAGGTAAGTGTTCAATGGATGTTATTATTACTAATTATGTAAATGAAGTAAGGGCAGTATTCAGAAGTAATCTAGAAAAGGTAATGTAATTATTTTTACCTGAGAACAGGGAAGGCCCGCCTAGGAGGAAAGATGCCTAAGCAGGGTTTTAAGGGAGGAAAGCAGTTACCTAAGCAAATTCTGTGCTCTGCTGTGGATGTACACAGAGAAATATGACGCAGGCCCTGACCCCCAGTCTCAGAGAGAAGGACGTCTCCTCAGAAGAGAACACGGAAGAAGACAGCCCAATCCAGAATGCCCTGCCAGGGAAGACTTCCAGAGGCGACCTAGAGTGGAGACAGGAGAGTTAACCAGGCTACGAAACCAGGAAAACGTTTCATTCAGAAGGAACAGCCAGTGAAAGTGTGAATGTGGAGTACCTGCAAGGTGTCCCAGTGAGTTCAGGCTTTGGGTTTACATGCAGGATTGGGAAAAGTAGAGGTGAAGAGAGAAGTCTGGAGCCAGGTAATGAAGAACCTTACAAGCCATACGAAAGAATTTGGAGTTTATTCAAGAGGCAGTGGGAGGGGCGGAAGGATTTCAAAAGAGAGAGGGAGTGATAGGATCACAGTTGCATTTTAGACAGGGCGTTCTAGAAAGACAATCGGATGGCCTCTGGGAGGTTAGGCAGGAGGCTTTTGAAAGCGGACAGGCAATGGCGACAGCCTGCCTTAGGGAGCAGAAGTGATGAGAAGCCTGAGTGAATTAATAATATAATTAGGAAGTAAAAGCAACAGGACTTGTGGAGCAATTTGATGTGGGAAGCTAAAAAGAACAAATGATCCAGAATGTCACTTGGGTCACAGGGTAGATTATGGAGCCATTCACTGGTTCAAAAAAACAAGAAGAAAGCAAGTTTGTAATGGAAAAGGGATGTCATGATTGTATACATATTCATTTGGAGTTTTTGCAGAGCCCATATTGATTCTCTTCCTTGTTATTATCGAATGCATCATTTCCTTGTGCCCAAGCCACCTGCAGGATTATACAGACACCCTGAGTCTTTGTTTTTCATTGTCATTGGTTCCCACCAGCTTCCCAAGAACTTTGTCACATGGTCAAGCTGCCTACCTTCCCTAGCTTCTCCCTGGCCTGCCAACTCCTTCAAAAGGCTGACCCAGAATCTTAGGCAACCAAGTCTCCAGTCAACAATTTCATGAATGGAGCTGGAGCTTGGAGCAGAATCTGAGTCAAAAGATACATTTGAGAGTGATCAACACAGGGTTTGTCTAAGGGCAGCAGTGAGAAGATGAACTCATCCATAGGGATGGTGAGGGATGAGGAGTCTTGGGCACAGCTGGAAGCCCAAGGAACAAGAACTATTAGAAGAACAAATCAGGTGTTGGGGGAGGGGCAGGCATGAGATGGCAAATGAAACCAAAGAGTGGCCTCAGAGATATGGGAGAAAAACCATGAGAAGCTCAGGGGAGGAGGGAATTGAACAAGCGGTGGTCAGAGACATCAAGTGCCACAGAGAAATTAGGACTGAAATCTAAATTCGGGGGTCTTGGGTACCTGGGGGGTTTCAATGGTAGGAGCAGTTGAAGATGGAGTGAGGAAGTGGAGATGATGTTTGTAAAGACAAATGTTCTTTCAAGAAATTTTCCTTTGAAAGAAAAAGATGGGAAGTAACTAAACTTAGCTAAATGTAGAGGGGAGGGGAAGTATGTTGGGGTTTTGTCCTTGCATATTTGTGCACATGGTGAAGCAGCACATAGTAAAATGCATGTAGGTCAAGTTTTAGAGCCATACTCTTCACGTGTAAGCCCTAGCTCTACTCACAAGCTGTGTGACCTTGATGCATTCCCTAACTTCTATGGGTCCCATTGTGCTCATCTGTAAGACAGAGGTAATACTAACTACATAAAGTTCTGAGCATTAAATAAGTTACAAGATGTTGAGTGCTTAGATAGTACCTGACCCACCGTAAACAATAAATACTGTCTGCTTTCGTTGTTGATATTCCTATTTGCTAATAGGAAAAAGGCCTGAAAAGAAGACACTGAAGATACAGGAGAGATAAGAAGTACTGATAGAACACAGCTCCTGAGGAGGTAGGAGAGGTTGGGGCAGAGCACAGAGGCAGGGGGGCCTTGGACGGGAGCAGGAACCACCCTCCTCGCTTCTGAGTCAGAGGAGAGCACCAAGGGCGTGCAGGGTGCAGAAAGGTGAGAGGGCCTCTATTTTCCTCTGTGAAGTACGAAACAAAAGCATCTGCTGGGAACGAAGAAATAAGTGGTGAGGTGGGGAGAGGGCTAGCAGCAAAAGAGTGAGTGGCAGCATCACCGTCGCTCTATGGACAGTGAAGGCAGAGCTGAGGAGAACATAGAGCTGAGGAGTCATTCTGGAGGGGAGTGTGAGACTCCCCCAGAGCACCGACGCTGGAATTTCCTTGGCACACTCAACAGCCTGTGGAAGAGTGGAGATGACTCGTGGTTGGATTGCTCCATGGTTGAGACTTTGGTGAGAGGCTGTGACAGAAAGTCAAAGGGACAGGACAGTGAGAATGGTGGAAGGAGGGCCAGGAAGTGGTGAAGTGGTGATTGAAAATTTAAAGATATGAATCCATGAGAGGAAGAAATTGGAGGTATCAAAGCAACTGACGTTTCAACACGTAGATCCATTAGAGTAAGAGAATGACAGGTAGGAGAGGAGCTGATGGCCAAAGGTGTCAAAAATTGGTGTAATGGATTAAAGAGGACCACTGATCCTTTGCTATTGCTCCCATTGAAAAATGAAGTCTAATTCCCTTCCACTTCAATCTAGGCTAGGCACAGGATGAGCCTGACCCACAGAATGTAGTATAAGTGATGATCTGGGCTTCATAGGCCAGGCCATGAGAAACCTTGTAGCTCAGCCCCTTAGAACACTTGCTTTTTAAGTCCTAAGTGGCCTAGAAGTCCAACCATTCTGAGCTCACTAAGTGGAGAGGCCAGCAGAACAGGTCTTGGGCCTATAAGAAGAGAGTAATGCCAGCCAGCCCTCTGCCGTTTCAGGCCCAGTTATTCAAATCCCCCAGCTGAGGTCCCAGATATCATGGAGCAAAGACTAGTTGTCCTTGCTGAGCTCTGACCACTGGGCAGAGTCCTAAACAAAATAAATGCTTGTTGTTGGGGGTGGTTTACTATGTAGCACTAAACAACCAGAACAACTGGAGTTAAGTTTTGACAGTGGTACAGTCTAGGCTGAAGCAAGAACCAAGGATTGGTCATGATCCAATGGCTGGCTGAAGAAAATAGAAGTGAAACTTAACTGAGGTCAAGAGGGCCACCCAGGAAAAAGGAACCCCCACTCAGGAGACATAGGACACCAGGTCAGAGAGAGGGGAAGCAGAGAAACTCAGAATGTGCAAACCCTGTAAGAGAAGAGTTTTATTGTCAAGTACCACAGGGGAAAAAAATCTATTTTTATTTGAATACACTTATTAGGTATCAATCTAACTGTTCGTGCAAGCTGGTCCCAAGGAATATACTCAGCAACTGCTTAAATTTAGAGTGTATGATGTTGCCTTAGGTGATCACTCTATAAATGTGAAATGATAAATTGCATTTCTCTAAAAATGACACTTTTATATATAGGTGTCCTATTACTCAATTGATTTCACCACCTCCCCCTCAACTCCCATGTATTGCCACATATAGTCCTGTTTCTTTCCCTTGTGATGAAAAACATTCAACAAATGTGTATGGAGGCTCTGCTATGTGCTGGGCTCTGTGTTAGGTGCTATACTTAGATTTGTGTCAGTCAAATAATGTCCAAGTACTTAAGACATGCCAGGCTTTGTACTATATGCACTTTTCAAGCCTTATCATTCAAACATCACTAATGACTATGTCTTGTTTCAGGTGGGGCTCAATCAGAGAAACAAAACTACTATAAACATGGAAAGGGACTTGTACATAGATTTGACCTTATTCTTCATGGGGGCTGGTTGTCTTCACACTTGATGCCAGGGTAGGAAGTCCTTAGGAGAGGCAGTAGGAAGGGAAGATGGATGTCAGGTGGGGGAGAGCAAGAATGAGCTGGAACCCATGAGGACAGATTGAAGTCAGTCCATGAGGATGATTCTGAGCTTGGTTGTCGGTGTCCTGTAGAAGCCATGGCCTTGTCCTACAGCTAAACAGACATAGCAGGCCCAGATGTCCAAGAAGCCAGGGGAGGATCCAGCCAAGGATATAGCCACTGCAAGCCTGGTCACTACCTCCTGCCAACCAGGTGAGCCAGCAGATAAATGACAATGAGTGTGAGCTACAAAACAACTGCAGCTCACTTGCACTTTGCAAATCTTTTATTGGAATCTCTGTTGGGACCCAGTGTAACCAGGAACATACAGGAGAGGGAATCCTGGGAACTAGAGTTCAACCAGTCGAGTCATCACATTGCAAAGCCACCACAGATCCTATTCAAACAACAGTAGTTAGTAGCACAATCATCATACGAATTTTAACAAAGGCATAAACTGAGTCTCTGTTCTCAGACACTCATGCTCTGAGCAGACACAGACCTGCTTGACGCCGAAGCCTGCGCTGTCAGCCACCACACACCGCATTCTTTGCTTCCACTGCAGGAAAGCGCACAATGGTGGACAGACAATAAAACAGCTCGAACATTTAGCCCCCAGTTTGCACGCGGGGGCACAGGACCCAGGAGCTTTTCAGATGCCTGAATAAGAAATGTGAGACCTGACAAAGAAAATATGTTGGCCCCAAAATAAAAGAATACTTAAAATTCAAACTAATCTGCGCTGAATTCTATGTTGACATGTCTTCAACTTATCTACAGCTTACTTTGTGATGTTTTAAATAAATTTTATATCATGCAAGATTTAGATGGAGTCATGTGTTTGACATAACGTGAGGTGAGTGCACCAAAACTAAGAGTGCCCAGGGCCTACCAGTTTCTTCCGGACAAAGGAAAATCGGGGGTAGGGGCTGATGTTAAAACCTATTTTGGAGGCCACATTTGGAGCAGACACTACAGTCCTGCCATCCTCAGTAATTTGGAATTGCAGATGTGGAGAGAAAAGGAAAACTATTACCTTATCTTCACTAGGTTTCTATAATAAAATTGAAGCAAAAAAACAGGCAGCTTTGGTCTTGGCACACTGCCCTCCTTGCTGATGTGTTGGGAGCATTTTAAACATATCACTGCAGGTGGTTGAATGAGAACAGAAACCAGAAACGTACTGATTAAATTTAGCAGCAGATTGAATTGCGCTCACCAAGACATTTGCCTCTGCCTGTTCCCTTCTTCCTCTGAGCTCAGGCTGCAGGATGCCTGATCACAGAAGGCAGCCTTCTAGCAAATTCAATTAGCCAGAGAGAGACTTGTGTGGGTTAATGGATAAGAGAAATGAAAAGAGACGTAACTTCTTCACAGAAATGGCCATAAGCAGTGTAGCGAGGCAATTCCGCACTCTGCCAGGTAGAGCTCTTCCTTTTCTGAGGGACAGATTGCCACAGGTAGAGCAGCTTCCCACCCCAGGTCGAGGGGAGAGGGGAACAATTAGATCAGACAGAACTGGACACTTTCAGTTAGGTTCATGCTTCTGCAGGATCTCAGCTCCACGAGAATGCATAAGCTCTCATGTCCTGACCTTTGTGGACACACAGCATTTGCTCTGAATACTGAAACACTCTCAGTGGTGGTCACGGAGACCTGTCATGGACTGAGCATTTACTGAGTGTCAGGTATTGTGCTAAGCCAGCCTATCCTCTGCCTTCACAACATTTGCTCTTAACCACTGTGATAAACTGACCTCATGCTACTTCGGACGGTCACACTACCATCACCACCACCTACTAGGTGCTTGTTGCTTCCCCAAGACAAGGGCACCTACTGGATTTTAACTCCTACATCAAAAAGGAAGTTGGTACCTTCCCCTCCTTCTGTCCAGATACCCATATACTAAGACATGATATATGGCTATTTGACCTGTCTCCAGGGTGTGCCTCTCTCATTCCTCTTACCTTATCTAAAATGACTGCTGTCTCTTCTTCTTGAGACATCAGACAGGGTTTACTTGTTGATCTCAAATTGAATTTAGTAGGGACATACATTGAGAGATAGTACTGGTTAAGAGCGTGGTCTTTGGAGCTACACAGCCTGAGTTTGAATTCCTGCATTATTATTTTTGGTCTCATATATATTTAGCAAGGACTTAAAATCCTTGTTACCCTCAGTCGTCTCATCTTTAAAATAGATTTAGTAGTATCTACCTCACACAGGACGTTGTAAGGAATAACAATATATGTAAAATGCTTAGTGTAACATGCACTACGCCATCCACACTTAATAAATATTAGCAATTTCTATTATGACTGTGTGCTAAAACATGTGCTAAGCAGTGAGTAAGACATTATTCCCAACACTTAGTAAGTCACAGTTCAATGGAGGGAGCAGGTATTAAAATATGCAATTCTAATACAATAGGAAGAATACTAGAAGTCCAGATGTCCAGTGGTTCACAGCCTTCTTTCTGTCTCCACACTCCAGAGGAATAAGATGCGTTCCCCCCGGAGCAGTGGCCCACGGCAGCACTGGCATGGGAGAGGGTCATCAGCATGAAGGAAAAGGGAGGCCACCCTGTGTCACATTTCCCACTGTTCAACCAACCCTAATGACCCTAGTGATTCTGATGACATGATCCACATTATAGCCCATTATGTCTTTCAACAAATGTTTGCAAAACACGAAAGCACAGATACTGGTTTAAGCATGGCATAGTGCTTGCAACCCAGTCAGAAAGACAACATTGAATAAAAAATTGCAAGTGTGCTGTGCATCAGAAAGTAGAGATATTGGGCCAAGAGGTGAAAATTTCCAGAAGGACATGAGACCAAGGTAGAGTAGTAGTTAGCTCGGAGAAGGACATGAGGAGACTTAAAAGCATGTTTGTCAAAATAAAGAGCCCTCACCCAAAATTATAATTCATACTATTCATAAAATGCAGATGTATAAGCAAACGCAACAAATCCTTAAGATGTAGGTTGAGAATAGAATTCTAGCTCATTCTTAATAATTTGAAAAACTACCTCATGAATCCTAAAGAATAAAATTAGAATTTATAGCCTTTAATATGGAAAAGGAAAAGAGTAGTTATAATAGGAAGAATACAGATATAAACAGTCATGAGTAATTTGAAGCATCAGTAAGAACATAAAACATACATGTAGGCAAATGTACACTATACCTTCAATCTCTTCCTCTTTACCCATAGAATTTCTCTTACGGTTGACAATGAACACTCTTTTCTCATGAATTATAAAACCATTATATATTCACTCTTGATATAATGAACCAATAAAGTAATTGAATGTAGCTGCCTCCCTGTTTTCCTCCAAAATCTAACCTGCTGCCCTGAGCAGCCGCTGCCATTTAGATTCCAGTTGTGTCTTTCTGGCTGTCCCCACTGTCTCCTAGGAAATACCATCTGGGGCAGGCAAATCCTCCCTCACAGTCTGGGAGATTAATGGACCCATTGCAGCACGGGTCAGAGGCAGCCTTGTGAGAGGCTTTTCACAGTGCCTGAGTTACTTAGAAAGGGAGTAAGAAAGAATTTAAACAGAAAAAGTCTACAAATAAGTTTGAATTAGACAAACGTGGGAGCTGAATATATAAAGAAACAATCTTGATACCGTGTATCTAAGAGTATCCTTTACACTGAGAGGACAGGCTGGCAAGGCGCCCAGGACAATGACAGCACCTCCCCATCAGCACAGACTGGCATTTAGAAATGATGACGGCCATGAGCGGGGATGAGGGCCACGTGGCAACCGAAGCTATCAAGGCAGTGACAGTTTTCGAATCAGGCAGAACTGAATTTTAAATCCAGCTTTACTACTTAGTAGCTGTGTATCCTTGTACAGCAACTGTTCTGAGCTTCCGTTTTTAAATCTAAAAAGAGGAACAACATGTAATTCATAGGGTGGTGATAAGGATTAAAAATGGTTTATTCAAGCTAATGAATCTTGAATCAAAAATACCAAGTCAAACTATTATACTTTAAGCAAAAAGGAAAAAAAAAAGTTGGAGAAGGGGGAGAGAAGAAGTCTCAGGGACTCAAGCAACAAGCAACAGTGTTCAGACTGTTTTCTCCTGTGTGCTGACGCCATGCTGGCCGACTACAGATGGCTTCCCTCCACGCGGCAGGGAGAGGAGGGGAAATGGGCCACAGGCCGAGAGTCTAGCAGGGACAGAGAGCCTCCCTTGCCCAGCCTCTGCATGATTCCTCAAAAGAATTGGGTTGGCCAAAAAGTTCATTACGTTTTTTTTTGTACGATGGCTCTAGTAATGCTTAGCTGTCTTTAACTTCATTCGAAACAATTTTGTGAGAATGTATTATGGCAGCTGTCATATTACTGTGCATAAAAAAAAACTTACCAAAATTGGTGAATTTTTGTACGGCCATTTTAATATTGAAGATGGAAGAAAATATGCAATATATTCAGTGTATTACGCTTTATTATTTCAAGAAAAGTAAAAATGCAACTGAAACACACACACACACGAAAATATTTGTGCAGTATATGGAGAAGGTGTTGTGACTGATTGAATGTGTCAAAAGTGATCTGTGAAGTTTCTTGGTACTATTGACATTTTGGCCAAATAATTCTTTGCTGTGGGGCTGTCTTATGCATTGGAAGGTGTTTAGCGGCACCCCTGGCCTCTACCCACCAGAAGCCAATAGTGAGAGACAGACGACATACTCAAAATATCCAAATCAATAGTTATTGGTGAGAATGAAAAACGTGTCTTATTTTACACAAAAACTAAATGGACTTTTTGGCCAACACAGTACTTTGATTGGTCTGGCTGTGCCCTATGCTCATCCCTGTAACAGCCACCATGGCCAAGGGAGTGGCCAAGCCAGGTCAAGTCTCAAGCACACCCTGAAGGTAGAGGGGTAGCTTCCCTGGATTCTAATGAGCCCAGACCATGAAGGACTTTAACCTCTTGGTCTGTCCTCATTTGAAAGGTGGAACTATCTTCACACTGAGATAAGAAGAATCCAGGACTGAGAAACAAAAATCTCCCTCTGCACTTCAGACAGCTTAATAGATGTGAAGACATTAATCTGTCATAATTTCCATGGTCAAATAATCACCATCCAGGACCCAAAGAGACCAAAAGGTAGATCCTTTTATTGTGTGCCATTCTTTTATGTATATGTTTATTATTTTATTCATTTCCTCATTCACTTTATTCATCATTCATTGTGCCTTTACTACGTGCCACACACTGTGCTAAGCACTCCATGTGCATTATATTAGTCTTCACAACAGCCTTATAAGGTAGTATTATTAACCCCATTGCACAGTGAGAAAACAGAGGCTCAGAGAGGTTAAGCTTGTAAACCTGAGAAGTAAGCGCTTGGCAGCATGCTTTCTGTCTCCCATCTCCAGCTTTTCTCGCCATGTCCTTTTACCACAGCCCAAGTTCAAAGCTGCATTCCTACTGAGCTGTGTTTTGTTGTCGTCACTATTGCTATTGCAATTATTGTAGCTCTTGTTGATGCACTGACTTCACCATGCTTTCTTTTGGTGCTAGACCTCTACACTCCACATAACCGTGCTTTCCTGCTGAACTGAATTATATCAGTCCTTCCAAAGGCTCCCACCTGACTGAATCCCCTGGTCTATGCAGCCTTGGCCTCTAAACACAACTCTACTACAGCAAAATAAACACACTACTTTGTAAATCTTCTTACTTTTCTGCCTTCTCCTATGCAATGAAAGCAGGGAAGGATTGCTTCTTTCTTCTCAATAACACAGTTTTGGTTCATAAACTGGCCCCCATACACAGAGGGTAAGGGGAGACTGAAGAAAAAGGCAGATTATGCAACATTGGTAGCTGGCAAGTTTAATACATAAGGGAACTTACATATGAGGCTTGTCCTTGGTGGCTAGAAAGCAGTAGATCTTCACATCCACCTGCCAGAGCCTTAGAAGTTCATATAGAGGCCTTAACTGGGTTCAGTCACGTACACCATCCAGAAGTGTCAATGACATCAGACTCTCTCAAGGCTATCCATACATGGTACTAGTTTCTCAAACTCCCTAATGGCAGCCGCCTTCTTTCCCTCCTCATTTTCCCAGGGATTCCACCTCAAAGCATCGCAGTCAGGTTTTGTCGCAAGCACTTGGACCCTAATCTGCAGCAGTTTTCACCTTCCTAGCTTTGCAAAATAGCACACTAAAGCCTCCAACTTACTTTTCTGTTTCCCACCTTGCCGCCAGCCCCAAAGTTAGCAGAGTAGTGGACCCCGCACTTCCTCCTCTAACCATAGCTCTTCTTTTCTGACTCAAGCTTCAGCATCAGTGGTCAGCTCATGGAATCCCCCTCAGCAGAGGCCAGCCCATTGCAGCAGCCGCTGGCTTCCCTTCGTTGCCACAGTGCTCCATGCAGAGTTCCTCAAAGATATGCATTACACTAGCTGGCACTTTGGGGGGCACCTCCACCCTCAGGCAGTGGTCCACACGCATCTAATATATGGACTACCACTCCCCACACAGAGGTCAATGGCCATCCCAGTATTTTCCCCAAGAACATCTCTTTCCCAAGGCCCATTTCTCCAATCTCCTGAAACAACTGACTCACCAACTATTGGTTTGCACACTGACCCCAGCACGTGGAGAGCAAGGAGAGAGTGGAGAGAGAGGCAGACCACTCCACATTGGCAGGTGGCAGGTTCAGGAAGCAAAGGAACTTACAGAGGAGGCCTTTCCTTGGTGGTTGCAAGACAAATACATCTCCATATCCAACTGAATCTTAAGAATTTACATACAAGCCTTAACTGGCTTTAGTCACATATTCACTCCAGATGGTCCCAAAACACATTACTCTCTCAAGACTACATCATTAAAATGGCTCCAGCTGTAGGAATGGTGGGCAAAACATACATTTCAGAGACTGGGGAAGGGGTAAGGAACCTCCACAGTCTGGGTTCAGCTGGTGGGTCAACCAGCGGTCATGTCTTCTCCGTGGCCTCCCCCATCACACTTGGAACACACACCCAGAAGCCAGAAACGTTTGCCGAATGAATACACTGAGATACTTCAGTTTGGACATCTTGGAAATTATATTGAGCCACCTTGTTTTAGAAAAATACCCTAACTTGAGCAAGACAGGAAAACGTGCCCCCCCCCCCCCCGCACTTCACTGAAGACTGTAATATACACATATTCAACTCATAGGTTAGATATTCTTGTGATTGATCTGATTCTCTTAAACAGTTTAATGTTGGCTTTTAATTATAGTCTGCCATGCAGCTAGTACTTTAGTACATGTACAGAAACCCCTCTGCATGTCAACAGAAATGAATTCAATTAAATAATTCTTTCTAATTAAGCATTTTTGAGCTCTAACTGTCAAATGGCTATGGGAGATGTCATTTCCATAAGCCTGTCAACTGGAGAATGCTGAGCATTTACTTGAATATGTTGTAAGGGCTTACTGTTTCAAGGTGGGGAAGAAGGGGGTAAATGATTTCCAAAGGCAAGCTAGTTCCCTGACACCTTCTCAACAGTTCTCTGCATTGTTTCATTCCCCCTCCCAAAGCAGTAGTCATGGGAGCCAAAGGGCTTTGTCATGCTGCTTTGCCTCACCTCCCATGCAGCAAGTACCCATCCCCTCTCCCCCCATTGAAATGGTGTGCTCTTTTCAATGCTTGTCCCAGAAATCCCCTCTTCCATAAAACCCGCCAAGACATAGCCAGCATTGGTCTGGACCTCTCAAAACATCCTCACTGTGGTAACTTAAAGCATAACTTTCGGCGTAATTTAACCCAATTCATGACCTCAGTGAAATGAGCATATCCTCATCATTTACCTCCTTGAATTGTAAGAGAAACCACTTGGACTCAAAGTCAAACCTGTGGAAGAACCCTATCCTGCTGAATAGTTGTGCAAATTACAGCGTCACTCTGGGCCTTAGTTTCTGCGTCTATAAAATGCAGACAATATTGCCTACATTAACAGGTAATAAAGAGGAGTCAGTCCGTGGTCTAACACAGGTGAAAGTTCATCACCTCATGACGGGCATGGGGTTCAATCACTGTTCAAACCACTCTTTACAGCCATGACATGTGGAACTAAAAAGGCCATCTGACTGTCACCATAAAGAGGACATCTGATAGACATACTTGATTCTCCTTGCCCAGGGTTTTTCAGTCAGCCTGTGTATTCAAATCAATGAGCAAAGGATTTTCAAATTACAAATGCTGGACTCTACTGGGTCAGACCTCCAGTGGTAGAGCTATGAAACAGGGACATATATTCATCACTTACCAGTTGATGCTGATAAGCAGCCACAAATGAGAACTTCCAAACAACAAAAAAACCAGAAGCACCTCTTCAGCTGATCAAATAACCAGACAAGAGGAGGTTCTGGAACCACCAATGTGAGGCCCTGTGGCATGGAGAAATGAGTAATCGGGGAAGTAATTGGCTAGAGAAGGGGGAACTCCCCAAACTGCAGGCAGCTGGAGTATCTGCTCATCCAGGTGCGAGGAATAAAGCAGGAAAGCTCCTGCCTTTTTGATTAAAAGCAATCACCTCAGCAGGGGCATGATCAAAAGGACAAGTGTGTTCGGTGGATGCACCCAAGAGCTGGCTCAACACCAGGCCCACAGCATCTGCTTAGAAAGGGAGCAAGGGAGGTCCTGCAGTAAGGTTCACGTGGTTTCACTTGCTTCCACCCACGGAGCCCTGCTATGTGCCATGTGCTGAGCTGCTAACAACTGCCATGTCTTTGAAATTTTACAACAGCCCCATTAAGCAAGTATGATTATTATTGTCTTACATAGGAGGAAACTGAGGCATGGAAAACTCAAGTGACTTTGTTAGCATGCCACAAAGCTGAACTCCAACAGAGATCTGTCTGATTCCAAACTCTGTCTTTAAGAGTTTGGTGACTATATGTCATTATTTCAATTCTAGGAGACTCCACTTGTTCATCTAAGATTGTGGAAATTTTACTGTTGTGAGGAGTGAGATAAGAAATTAGGAAGGGCACAGGGCCATCAGGAAATGGCAGCTGATGTTATTGGTTAATGTTGCTAAAGAGTCCACTGAAATTCTACCACAGGCTGAATGTGGTCCCTGGAGTGGGCATTTGTGATTGGAAAGCCAAATTAAATTCTAAGATCATGGCCTGTTTGAGGTTAATTGTATGCTTATTGGCAACACATCTTGTTGTATTCTTCTTTGTCTTCTTTAGTAACTCTTAGAAAGTGATTTAAAATATGTTCCTAAGTGGAAAAGGCCCTCAGTTTAGGGAGAAATCAGTTGTTGAAAGTTGAAAAGGTAGGTCATACAGTCTCCCAACACACGTGTGATTTTGGAAATTTGCTCAGACTGTAGCATGACACATTCCAGAGCCTGCACCCCTCTTCCCTGCAGCATCAGAGGTACCCATGAGAACAGCAAGAGGCACCTGGGCCCCAGTGGGCCTTCTGGTAAATACCTGGGCAGCTACCGTGTGCCTCCTTGCTCCCCATCTCTTTTGGTTCTCTCTCTCCCTTGGCTCCATGCTCTGCCACGGCACCCATGGAGCTGAAGACCATGGTGCCCCTGTAGGCAGAGAACAACTTCCACACCAGCTAGTCCCTCAAGAAGGCAACAACCCATTTGGTTTGCCTCGTGTTGCATGATTTTTCAATGTCCTCTACTTGGGTTTTGCTATTTAACCATTTCAAGCCCACTTAGGTGTCTAAAACAGCACATGGTACCTTGAATTGAATTAGCACTGTAAATACTCCATGTGTTTGCAAACTGTGAAGAGCTACAGAAACGTTGGTCATGGCATTCTTATGTGTGTTGTGTCTTGTGCTCCTCTGTATCATCAAAGAATACACCACAGCAATGCCTGGGAGGTTTTGAAGAAACATTTTTTTCAATGAATAAGTAAGAAACCATAGAGTCCATTAAGGTAAATAAAGGCCCAGGAAAATGCTCAAATGCTGTCCCTGAGGTTTGCTAAAAGCTCTCATGTACCAAGTGCTTCGCTGTGTGCCTGGACCTGTGCTAGGAGGGCGTCAAGCCCACTCACAGAGGCCCCTTGGTGAATATCATTATTATCAGCCCCACTTTCCAGATGAAGAGATGGAAACGAAGAGCAATGAAGAGACTGCCCCAGGCATACCTGTGAGTGATGGAGCTGGGATTGGAACCCAGAAGCTCTAGTCCTGGAGCCCGGTGCCATAATCACTCTGTCCTGCTACTTTCTGAGCAGAGCCCAGCAAAACACATTTCAGATTTGGAAGAAAATGTAGACATTTACAAAGTAAAACACACATATTTTATCAATGATGAATATGAGACAAAACGCAATTTCAAACATCCCTAAGTGGCAAAAAGAGCTTAGATTTTTATGTTAGACCACAATGGGTTGGAATTTTAGCTCTGTCACTTGACTGCTGTATGGCCTTGGGCATATCGCTGAGCCTCTCTGAGCAACAATTTGTTGTTTAAATGGATGTTTCCTTTGGAATCGTGTAAAGGAAGTATGTCATTTTAGGTACATTGCCAGACTTAGAGATATTGTACCTAAACATACAAGAGTTTCACAAAGCAAGTGCCCAATAAATGATAAAATTTTTATTTTTAATAATCTGCTTCATGCCTCTGTCTCTTTGCACATGTTTGCCTCTTACCTTACATGTCTGACATACTCTTCCTCATCCTTTAAGACAGCAGCTCAGGAGACCTGAAGGTCTGTGAAAATGTCTTGTCTCTCTCTGCAGCTCTCATTCTTTGCAGAGGTTCTCCTTCCTCCCTGGGAACCATGAAGGAATCTGGAAGTAGCAGCAGGTCTCAATAAAAGATGAGGCACGTGACTCTGAGGCCAACCCCTTCCCCAAAATTAAAAAGGAAAAGGAAGTTGTAGAGCAAATGTACAACCATTCATTCAACATTTATTGAGCATCTGCCATATGTCAGGCATCATTCCAGGCACTGAGGACACAATGCTGAATACTGTGCAGTCCTTGTCCTGGTGCAGTTAACTTCTGGTGGAGGAGAAAGAATCTGGGTGGCAAGTCTGAAATCACACTGCAGGTAGAAGAGTCCAAGGCAGAACTCTAGGGCCACACTTTAGAAGACAGGTAAGAGTTTGCCATGAAAAGGAAGGTGGGAAGAGCAGAAATTGTTGATAGATCAGAGTGGCTCCCATAAAGTGTAGGTGTGGAGACATAGGCACCCTGGCCTCTATCCTAAAAAATGTGAGTACCTCTGAAAAAAATGTAAGCAGAAGAGTAACAGGAGTAAGACTTACCTTCTAGAGAAATGCCAAGTTCCTTCTACCACCATAGGTCATCCTGTGATGACAACATTCCTTAACACAACGTTTCTCCCAACATTGTTTTGAGATTTGTTACTTTCAGCCTCTCAGATGTTGATGAGGACGCAGTCTTGACTTACAGAGTAGAGATTAATGTAGTCCAACCCCAAGGCTTCAACTACACAAAGAAATGTGATAAAGTGCTGGTGAAAGCTGTAACAGTCTGTTTTGTGTAAAAAGGGAAATACTAAGACACTTGGCAGAACACATTATCATCTTGTATTACTGTCAGAAGGAGAAAGCCTGGTCCCCCATCCTTTAGACCCTTCCCACCGCTGTTTCAGTGAGTGTTTGCAATCAATCAAGGAGATAGTGCTTAAACTTGGATGGCCTGTCTATGTCTGTCTCTCCCCCTCCACCCCATGAATAAGAAAGACTCTGTGCGACAGGGACATTTATTAAGAGCAAGGTTTCAATTCTCCTTTCTGTGATAAAGCTGCCGGAGACAGTTCTGAGCCATTCTGAGATCAAGATATCCTACCTTTTCAAAGCTCAGCACAAAGACTTACATCAACAAAACTATTTACCAAAGAGAAGAGGAATTCTCCCAAAAGTCCCTCATCTGGATATCATTATTTTTTAACACCTACTTTCTTCTTTACCTCCTTGATTTGATATCTGTCTTATTAGTTTACAGACTTGCTACTTCTGTAGCTAACACTGAATTCCTTTGCTATAATTTAATGGTATTATAACAATAATGTCATTATATAGTTTTTTACTATTTATAAAACCATTTTACTTGCATTATCTGGTCCCCAAAACCAATGGCCTCTTGGTTAATATGTTTCTTGATTTTTTTCTCCCCACTGCATTTGACAATTCTAGCAACCTTGAAAATCCCTGCTCTCTTGAAACTTTTTAATAGTTTCTGATCTTGGGTCCCAAGTCTATGTCCCACCTACCTGTTGACCAGCTAAGTGTATCAGTCAACTCTCACTATGTAGTGCTTTGGTATCTCAGTATCTTACCACAAAAGTTAATTTGTCTATCACATTGTATGTCAGTTGCAGGTGGACTGTAGCTCTCATCCATAGGTCCTCTTCTTTCTTGGACCCAGACTGAAGTAAAAAACCTATTTGGGACATGCCATTTTTGTGCAGTGGAAAAGAAGTAATGATGTCTCTTAACAATTCCGTTCGATATAAATGACTTCTACTCACACTTTATTGCCCAAAGTAAACCACAAAGCTCAGCCTAATGTCAATGATACACAAAAGTATAATCTTAGAGAAAGAAGGAAATAATCATAAAAGTAATACAACCTATTATACATGGAATGCCTTGTTGATATTCACTGCAGAGAAATTCATGGTTCTCTCAAGAGATAATACCCCATTTTTCTTTCTTTCTTTCCTTCCTTCCTTCACAACCCTGCACTCTCTCCTCCCCCATATTTTTCCCACTTCAGAAGCTTAACCAGTCCTTGCTGGGTAGCTCAGTGAGTTAGAGCATCATCCCAATATGCCAAGGTTTCAGGTGCAATCCCCAGTTAGGGCACATACAAGAATCAACCAGTGAATGCACAAATAAGTGGAAAAATGAATTAACGTCTCTCTCCCCAACCTCTTCCTTTCTCTCTCTCTCTCTCTAAAATCAATCAATCAATACAAAAAGAAGCCTATCCTTTGCTGTGCCTTGGTCTCTTCCTTCCCTTGTGGAATCTGGAAGTGATGATACAGAAATGGAATTAATGATCTCCAGCCCCTGCAAAGCTAATCATTGCAGAGTATCTTATTTATTTTATGATGAGTTATTGGGTAGGAATATCACGATAAGTTCTCTTAGAACTTTATAGGTGAAAGTTTTTTTAAATAATCACCATTTAACTTTGTAAGCTTAAAAAAGAAGATCCCTGAGGCCCAGAGAGATGTATTTATTTGCTCACAAGACTAGAGAATAATAAGGCAAAGATCATAACTCAGATTTGTTTTAAAAAATCAAGACCCTTTTCATCACCCAAAGACATGTAACCTGCTACAGACAAACTTCACTGAGAGGCAGGCTTTCAGTTTTCATAATATGCTATCAGAAAGATGCGAAAATGTGATCCAGAGGATAGTACATTCAAGTGGAATTGCACCTTGTTCAAAGAACGTATGTAAAGAGTACTGATTAATGTGTCCATGCCCTAGAGGAGATCTCTAGGAGTACACTATAGAGATACTCTCTAGGTCTTATCCAAGCCAACATTTTTATTAATTACTATGTTAAGAACATAAAGATGATGCTGTGATAGTCTATGGCACTGTTCATGGAATATCTCTGAACACATGATAGAGTTGCAATTTCTTACCTCCATGGAATTAATGAGGCCATAAAACTAATTCTAGCTAATGAACAAAAGTAATGTGTGTATCTTTCAGACTGGAGTACCTAATTGCTGCTGTGAGGTCTTTCAGAGTCTTCTTTCTTCTGATATGTAGACCAGCAACATTTGAGGTGGAAGTTTGCCTGGCTCCTGGGATGAGGACGTAAGGAGCAGAGTCCCAGTGAATCCATGATGGACTGTAACATAAGCAAGAAATAAGCATTTTTCCCTGATTGGTATGGCTCAGTCCTGCAAACTGAAAGGTCACCAATTGGATTCCTGGTCAGAGCACATGCCTGGGTTGCGAGCCAGGTCCTCGGCTGAGGGCGCACAAGAAGCAACCACTTGCACCTCAATGTTTCTCTCCCTCTTTTCTTCTCTTCCCCTCTCTTTAAATATAAATAAAAATAAAAATATTTTTAAAAGAAATAAGCACTTGGATTTTTTAAAAAATCCTCACTTCAGGATATGTTTATTGATTTTAGAGAGGGGATAGAGAGAGAAACATGGATGTGAGAGAGAAACATCGATCAGTTGCCCCCCGCCCCGTGATGTGTCCCTACCAGAGATCAAACCTACAACCTAGGTATGTGTCCTAAGACGGGATTGAACCCACACCCTTTTCTTGTACGGGCTGGTGCTCCAACCAACTGAGCCACCCGGTCAGGGCAAGCATTTGGATTTCACAAGCCAGTAGAATTTAGGACTCATTTATTCTTCAATAGACCTGAACCTGTTCTGACTGATTCTCATGTAAAGAAGAAATCTATTAATATAAAAACAAAGCTGAGATAACCAATATAATGATTAGCTAATTAAACGTGAAAAATACATTGCAACAGGTTGGGATTAAGGGTCAAGTGTGTCTAACAAGATAGATTTTAAGAGTGCAAATGCAATTTCTTGCACATAAGTTTCAAAAATCAATAGCAATTCATAAGGGTTTGTGACCTATAAACCCAGTAGAAATCAATATGGTACTTTGACTGCCAAAAATACCAAATTCATTGGTACTTTATATTGATAAAAAATGAAGAATCTAGAGATCAAGGAAATTAACAGTCCCTTGTGCCATAAAGAACACACCAAAAACACCATCCTCAACGAATGAAATTGTAGCAAATGGAGAACAACTAAGATGCTAAGGGGCTTGAAACTGTGCCACATAAGGATTTGTGAAAGGATCTGAGATGTGTATCCCAGAGAGGAGGAGGTTTAGGAGGGACGTGGTCTCTTTCTTTGAATCCCGTGTACTCTCTCCCTCCACATATGCATGGTCTCTCTCACTATTGACATCCTGTGCCCAGGTGCTACATTGGTTACATGGATAGCTGCAGTAAGTGAGAAAATTCTATTCTACTTTGCGTTAAGGCCCATAGCAAGGACAAACAGGGGAAAGCCGGAAGAAAGCAGAAGCAGGCCCAAGAACACCTCCAAGGACCTTCACAGAAAAGTCTCTCCTCTCCTTCTTTGGACCCATAGATAAATTTGGCCTTTGTCTATAGGAAAATGTCAGAAAATTATGAAGTTCTTCAGGGAAAGGGGACTACCTAATTTAGTTATATTTCAATATTCAGTATATATTGTTTTATAGAATGGAGTTTCATCAGACGGAATGTTCTAACCAGTAGAGTCCCACAGCAGTGAGAAGAGAACAAGTGCCCCCTATTTTTGATAAGAAAGAGAAGACCCTCTAACATTTGTTCTAGCTCTACTTTCATCCTTCTGCAATTCAATTAAGTCTACCCTGGAAACCAGCATAGATTCCTATATAAAGCCCACCTCCCACTTACGTGTTCCTAAGACATGGCTACCTTCTCAAGAAAAGAAAGGAAATCAGTGCTACCTTCTTAAGAAAAGGAAGGAAAAGAAGCATGAAATTCGAAATGGTAGACTACATTTTATGCCTGGTTTCTTGGAATATATCCTATTATCTAAGATTTATTAGATGAATCTGTAAATAAATCAGTGCTATAATTCCTTTCAGATACATGTTTGACTTTCAAAGGCTGTATGTATATAGGGGTGGGTGTGGGTGTATGTGTGTGTGTGTGAGAGAGAGAGAGAGAGAGACTTAAATACAAGATCTGTAGCATTAAGCAAGATGTCTGGTATAGGGACCAATATGAAATCCAATGAGATCACTCTACATGAGAAAATGTGTATAAGAAATATGTATTAAGAATTTACTGGGAAACTTATTCTGTACCAGGCTCTGAGCATATAAAGATTAGATAGCTGGAATTCCACCTTCAAGGAACTTATAGTTTAGGAGGGATAAAGGCAATTTATTATATGATTAAATGTACACACACAAAAAAAAATCTTTTGGAATGAAGTTCATCATAGCACTATTAATTATCATTTAAAAAATGGGAGAAATAGCCTAACTATCCAGCAAGTGGGGTTTGATTTAATATTTCAAGTTTACATATATCCAAAAGAACACTACTTTTTGTATAATTGATTTTTTTGGCAAAGAAGTATATGATAAAAAGAAAATTTTTTATGAATAGAATTTTATTTCTTAGAACAGAATTAAGTTCACAACTACATTGAGAAAAAAGTACAGAGTGCCCATGTACTCCCTCCCCGCACATACGCATGGCCTCTCACCATTGACATCCTGTGCCCCGGTGCTATATTGGTTACATGGATAAACCTATATTGACATGTCATTGTCACCTGGAGTCCATAGTTTACCCTAGGATTTACTCTCAGTGTTGCGTGTTCTATGAGTTTTGACAAATCTCCAATGGCATGTATCCATCATTATAGTATCATGAAGAACAGTTTCACTGCCCTAAAAAAAACCCCTCTGTGCGCTGCCTGTTCATCCCTCCCTTTCCCCATTCTCCAGCAACTTCTGATCTCTTTACTGTCTCCATATTTTTTACCTCTTCCTGAATGTCACATGGTTGAAATCATACAATTTGTAACCTTTTTGAATTGGCATTTTTCACTTAGTATACTTCTAAAGTTTACGCTTTTTCATGGCATAATAGGTCACATTTTTAGAGTTGAATAATATTCCATTGTCTGGACATACCACAGTTTACTCATTCAACTACTGAAGGGCATCTTGGTTGCTCCTGTACATCAGCAATGATGAATAAAGCTGCTATACACATCTATGTGCAGCAGTTTTGTGCAGACATAAAATGAGTCAACTGATTTGGGTAAATAGAAAGGAATATGCTTCCTGGATCATGTGGTTCATTTATGTTTAATTTTGTTACAAACTACCAAACATTTTTCCAAAGTGAATATACCATTTTGCATTCCTACCAACAATGAGAGTTCCTGCTGCTCCATCTCCTTGCCAGTACTTGGTGACCAGTGGTTTAGATCTAAACTTTCTAATAGGTGTGTAGTAATATCTCATTGTTTTAATTTACAATTCCCCAATGACATATGATGTTGGGCATCTTTTAATATGCTTCTTTGCCACCTGTATATCTTCTTTGGTATGATGCCTGTTTAGATCTTTTTCCTTTTTTTAACTGGGCTCTTTGTTTTCTTATTGTTGAATTTTAAGAGGTAGATGTATATTTTGGATACAAGTCCTTTATCAAATATGTGTTTTGGAAATATTTTTCCAGCATATGGGTTATATTTCATTATTTTAACAATGTCATTTACAAAGGAGAAATTTTTAATTTTAGTAAACATCAACTCATCAATTTTTTCTTTCATGGTTGTGCTTTTGGTATTGTATCTAAAACCTCATAACCAAACCCAAGATCACCTGAATTTTTTCCTGTGTTTCTTCTAGGAGTTTTATAGTGTTGCATATACATGTAGGTCTTTAATCCATTTTGAGTAAATTCCTTTAAAATAGAGCCTGTGTTTATAATCATTGCTTTTTGTTTGTTTGTTTGTTGGTTTGTGAGGATGGGAGTGGTGGCTTATAAACTCTTTACATGTCAGGACTGAAACCAGAATTTATATTTTTTAAAAAATAAATACTATAAAGTTATATTTAAAAATCTTGTTTAAGAGAATGACAGAAAATTTTTTACTGTAAATCAAATAAAAATAGCACATTACAAAATAGTATTGTATATCCAGAAAGAGATAAATTTTTTTAATAAAAATGTATTTATATACATACAGGGGGAAAATAAGTTATCTCAAAGTTGTACATTATCTAACTGCTTTTCATTTCTTGTGTGATTTTTTTTTGTACTTTTAAAAAATATGTTAACAATGAATATCTATGAATTTTATAATCAGAGAAAGGCAATGAATGCTGTTTTGGGGAAGAAAAAGGTAACTTTCAAGAGTACGGAGTATAAAATGGTGTATAGATGATGTTCCAGATGCTACAGGGTCACTATCTGGGCAACTATTCCATGCAGAGGGGTCAGGAAAGACTTACTCAGGGCTATTTTACTTCAGCCCAAGACACATCCATCTCACACACTGCCAAGGATAATGGATCAAGGACCCAGGAACATGACCTCTTAGAACTTCACCTCAATAGTTTGGAAAGCACCTGGCCATCCCAGTTTCCCTTAGAGATTAAGCGTGCCTTAGTGCGCCCAAGTTCTGCATCTCTTTTCAGTCAACTAAAAACCTGGAGATAAAAAGCTCCCTGGGTTGCCACCTGTTGCACAGAGTGGTTATTTCTTTTATTTTTCTTTATGTTGTCCCTTGTATTATGCAAAGGATGACTCTTCAGCCTATTTCCAAACACATATTTGGTGTGCAGTCACTTACAGAGGACAGCAGCCTTCCCATGTCATCTGTAATGGGCCACAGGATGGAAACGAACAGCTGGAATGAAGGAGGCAACATCATGCAGCCCAGTGCACAGCCAACCCATCCCAAAAGAACGAGATGTTATGGGTGAAAGAAAATTTATAATTCACAGTCAAACAGAGTAGCAATAGATTTCTGGATTCAAAACTATGAGGAAAATATGTTTGGATTAGCCATGTTTGCCCCTCAAATTGAACCAACAGAAACACAATTTCAAATTTAAGATTTGCCTTTTAATGGGCAATTTCCTTTGGGAGAAAAAGAGGAGAGAAAGAAAGAGGAGAGTTACCAGAGGAAATGGTTCAATTTTAGCATTATGATTTTAAATTGTAGTAAAGTTGCATATAGCAGAAAATAACTCAGGTATGACAGGATAAAGCCACTTGGATAAAATGTCCATCTGGGCTTCTGGTTTAAAATGAGGTTGTCTCTAACCCTATACCATTCTAAAATGATACTACAGGAATTCAAAAAGTAGAAACCTATAAGGGCAATGAATGGGAAAGAGATGTCAACACATCTTTGGAAGATGGGAAGTGGAAGAAGGTGTCAGTGGGCCTGAAGAAGCCGAACAGCAGTGCTGCAGTAAAAGACGTCACTAAGTCATGGCCATTGGTACCTCACAGCTCCAGAACGGCTGCCACGTGGAGGGGCCAGCTCGCACCACAGGGGAACGTGCAGCAAGGGGGTCAGTGAAAGTCTCCTAACAACCACTTAGAATCCCAGGCCCCCACGGCCCTTCTTTGAAGCCAGAGAACTACTTATCCCACTGAGACAGGAAACTGGAGATGTGAAAAATTGACCTGGAGCCATCCTGAATTTGGGATTGCCAGGTATATTATAGTGAAAACAGGGTAATTAGATGATGCTCTGCTATTAAAATATGAGACTCCCTGTCCCACTAGTACCACCTGGCTCCAGGCATGCTGTTAGCCAGGTGTGTTCTTCCCATGCAAAAGCCTAGTTCCCTGGGAAAACACTAATGGAAAACTCTAATGGAAAACTCCAATGAAAAGGTTTCCAGCACAAGTATTTCAGACTCTCCCAACCAAAGGACATGGGAAGTACTCACCAAATCAACCCACAGTGAAACTGACACATGAGTTTTCAAAACCATCCCACAGATTGTTAGGATTTCCAATTATCTGTTTAAAATACTACTCTTAAGCACAGGCAGCTAAAGATCACCAGATATTTGTGTAAAGTCTTCAAAATGAAACAGAGGCCAAAATAAACATTTTTTAGAAGGAACTCAACTCAGTGGAAATAGAAAACTATAGAAAAAAATTAACTGCAACTGATAAACTTAGATGGTCAGGATAGGAAGAATAGGGTGCCATTCTGTAAAAGAACATTTGTAACATAACATTTATAGAAAAAGAAACTCCTGTAAATTAACAGCACAAGAGAAGAAATAAAAATTCAATAGAATGATTGGAAGAGAAAATTAAAGGTAGCTCCAGGAAAGTAGACCAAGTCATGGAATACATAAAATGAAGTGTTAAAATAAAATGGAGACCAGGCTTGAAGATTCTCTAATCAGACAAAAAAAAATTTAAGTTGCATACGTGAAACTTAATCTAGTTTTATGTTTTCCAAATGTAAGTAAAAATTTCCTTAAGTTATTTTTTATGAGTACCTCATAATCACAATCAAAATAATAAGAATCACTTTCAACCACTTTGCCCCTGCCATACCCATTGTAATAACCAGTGATCATAAAAGCTGAACAACATCATCACTTTACCTTTAGAAGCAAGCCATTCATCGAAATCATCCCTCAGAGCTTCATACCAGTTTTGGATTTGAAGTCTTCCATTTCACAAACCGTTTCTCACTCAACAAAATATTCATATCAAGTAAAGCTCTCTGAGTTTTCTTTTGACAAAAGGTAAGGCAATTAGAGAATCAATGTAGAAGGTCCAACAGTATAGTATTCCAGAATCAGAAAAACAAGAAAGGGTTGGAAGGAGGTTATATGAGAAATAATGCTAGAAATTTTTCCAAAGCAAAAGCATCTGAATTTCTGAATTGGGTGTTCCAATTCGTTGCTTGGAAAAGGGGCATCTACTTGTTGTCAAATTTCAGAACTTTGAAGACAAAGAGAAGACTCTAAATCCTACACAGAAAAGAACAGAAGTGATATACTAAAGACTAATAATCAGTATTGTATCACTTGTAGCAACACTGGAAGCCAAAAATTAATGCAGCAACGCCTTCCTAATTCTCAGGTTTGTAACTTAGAGTCATGACCAGATATACTGTCATTAAACTGTGAATATGGAAAAATGTATTTTCATACATAAAACTACTCAAAAAAATTACTTTTCTTTGATCCCTTTTCTGGGAACTACTGGATGATGTTCTTCACCAAAGTGAAGAAATAAATCAAAAACTAAAAAATAGGATACAGGAATCAGGATATCTAACAACGGAGAGCAGTAGAAGAAAGTCCCAGGGTGATAGCTATGAGGTGAGCTTGGGGAGTCCCCAGTTTAGACTGTATCCAAAAGACAAAAGATTCCAAAGGAAGGACTGCAGAGGAGGAGGAGGAGGAAAAAAAAGGTGAAGAAAAAGAATTGATAAAATACCTGGTGAATTTGACCATATGGCTAATAGTCTTTAAATGAGTTTTTAATTGTTAAAGGGTTTTAAAGAATTAATAATAGGATCATTAAAATGTAAGCAAAAGACCAAACACAGAGGCTGCAATTAATAATTTCAGGAGAAAAAAAAAGTTATTCAAAAAAGACAGTTTGGTCAGAGTACACAACTTATCTCAACAGTAAAAACAACTTAAGTTCGACCCACTTCACACAGTGGCTGGAGTGACTTAGGCCCATGCCACGTCCCCTTTTACGACATCTCAGCGACTCCTCCTATCTTTCAGGACAGTTTTAGAAACCTCATGAATCCCTTCACTATTCAATGAGTACACTAAGTCCTGAAGAGGACAGACTTGCCCAAGTTTGTTAATCAAGTCAGGGAAAGCCTGAAAGACCCCGGACCCCTGTCTCTCAGTGCACTGCCCCTTCTATTGCCAGCTCAGGCACAGGGACACATGGCCTGTGCTTATTTTACAGTCATGTACCATTCCCAGTTAGAACGTGCTCTCAATTCCAAGAGTTATTCACTCTTATTTTGCTATTCTTTATCCATTATTACAGAATGGAAGTTTATTCCTTTGATATATTTATATTAGTACTTACAAAAAGACTTAAGGAACTGGGATAAGCTGCTATGAGATGTTCATTGATTCTGGGTAGGCCGTCTCCAGCTTCTGCCATGTTGCATCGTCTCTCCTTTCACATTCGTAGTTGGGCGAGGCATGAAACAGTGGGCAGTTTTAAGAAAGGTAGTGGGGGAGGGAGGCACCTGAACCTCAGAGCTCATGACTTAAGGTGGCCTTGATCCATCTCAGAATACTCACCTTCACTTTACTATTCACCATGGTTCCAGGCCAGCACTGCAGTGAAATACCATTCTGGGGATGCCATCCTTCTTTCCTGGCATTTATTCATTCAGTCACCAATCTTTATTGGGCGTCTACTCTATTCAGGCAATGCACTAGGACTAGGTATACAGTGATGAGCAAAATAGACATGGTCTCTGGCAAAAGTTAAGGTCAAGACTCTAGGGAAAGTTGACAGATGAAACATGCAAATGTAGAAGGGACAGAGCGGTGACCTCATTCACATCAACATACACCCCACATCACAACCGTGGCCTTCCTGACCCACCTTAGATCTGATATTATGAATCATTCAAAGCAGAAAGCTACCTTGCAGGCAAAAAGTTTCCTATGATTGAAGGTGTTCAGGTATAAGTTGATTAATCACAGAGCAATCAAGCTTCAAGTATGATTTTAGATGGAAAGTCTTCTAAGGTTCCTGCCCTTTCCCCCTTCCAATGCCTGATGAAAACTTATGCCTCCTCCATCAGGAGCAAGTTCAAACATTCTGCCATCAGTCACATTTATCTTGATACCTCTCAGCAGTGTTGTTATCCACATCCTGGGCTACTACAGCATGCTGGTTCATTCACTACTGTCCCCTGCACCATTTCCTAGTGGCGTCTGCTTCATAATTTTTTGTTCACAAACCTACTTCTTCCATGAGCCAGTGAGCGGTGCGTTGCAGGCACTCAGCCTGTGTTTGGTGAAAGGATGAATCCAAAGTCTTTTATAAAAGCCAATCTTGTCCCTCTCTGTTCTCCAGCTGGATAGTCCCCATACAGCCCCTCACATGCTCTAACACCCACCAAGGTCACACTCACCCTCTAATCTTAACTTAGGCCATCGCTCCTGTCTAGATGCCCTTGCCATTCGTGTTTTCACCAATGACAGTTTGATTGGCTTCTGTGTGCCAAACACTATGCCAAGTACAGATGAAACACATCCTCCTTTTACACAGAATGTACAGTCTGGAGGGAGGCAAGCAAGTGAACAAATAACTGTAAACTGACAAGATGAGCGATGATATAAACAAGCACAGAGTGCTGTGGGAGCCCAGAGGTGGCCCCAGTGCCATCCCACGGAGTCAGAAAATCTTTACTGAAGGAGGAGGCATTATGGCTGAAACAAAAGAGCAGTAAGCGGTAGCCAAATCAAGGCAGTGGGAAGAGAGTGTTGGGTGCAAGCCCTTCTCATCACTCCTTCCACCTGTGGTCCACTTCCTCCAGGAAACCAACCCCCACCCTCCTCAGCCACTTGGGCCCTCGCTGAACCTTCGGCCCATGGTACTCCTACATCTATGTCACCTCTGCCTGGTTCCAGTAAGAAACTGACTCAGCTCGCTGAGAATTCTCCAAGAGAGCTTGCCAGGAATAAAAAAACCAAAACAGATTCCCAAGTCTATACCCACATATTCTAATTCAATAAGAACCCATACTTTCTATGGGCTCTCCGGGTGAATCTACTGTCCAGCCAGCCTTGGAAATCACTACCATGTGAGATTTCTTATCACATACTCCACAACAAGCTATGTTTATTTTCTAAAGAGATGTTAATGCCATTTTCTCACCTTTGTTAGAATCTTCATCTTGAAACTGACCTAAATTTTCTGCCATATTCACTGTCAGTCCTGTCTCTAGCACAGTGCTGTGATAAAATAGGCACTCAATAAATATTTAAGTCAGTGACAAATGGATGTGCACAGGAGTCAGAAAGAAGAGGGAAAAGATAGACATTTAGCCTTCAAGACTAAAATTTGTACTGTCATTGAATAATTCTGATACATGACATTTATCTAGTGCTTTGCAATTACAAACTGTCTTTTAATCTGTTTATGACAGTTGATCCAGCCACCCCATGAGGTAGTTAGACAGGGATGTTATTATTATTACTACAATTTATAAATTAACAAAAATGAGGCTGAGGTATTAAGAGACTTGTCCAAATTCAGATCAAAAACAAGTCTTAAAAATCCAAAAAGCTTCCTCGCATTTCTCCCCCACCTCATCACTTTTTCAAAGGATTTTTTAAAAAGGAAAGTAAATGCATAATTTTTCTAGTTTAGATGGAGGTGGAAAATATTAGGGGTGGAAATAAATCACATGTAAGGAATATATTTATCCATGAGCTAGCCAGTGATGAATTTGTGGGTACCAGGGAACCATTCCACTCTGACCACAGGAAGATAAATATCAGTCTCTGGCAGGAGGAAAAGGATGAGGATGGCAGATAAAGACCCAAGAGCCCCAGAAGATTTTGTCATTGCCTTCTGTGACACAGTATTTACAATGATTAATGGAAACTCTATGCACAGTGATATTTAATCTCTGAATTTGGGGAGCTAAATGTAGACACTCACACAATAGACAAAATTTATCATCAAAGATGAGATCTTGGGTCACAGATCCTGGTTCACAATGTGCAGATGGGAGAAATCTAACAGCACAACAAGGTTGCAGGGGGCTGTGGACAATCATGCCTCAACTTACCGAATCACTGATTCTGGTAAGACTTTCTAGGAGGATGGGCTACTTGGTCAACTCTCTACACCATAATATTCCTGCCCCAAAAGACAATGCAATCATAAATTGGAGGGCTCCAAACTGAGGTTTTGAGTTAGGTGGGAATGATGTTCTCTTCTGCTGGTAAAGGGATATTTTCAGGTGAAAATGATTGAGCAAATTTATAATAACAACACAAATTTGCTCAATCATTTTCATACAAAAGAAGTATTACACTTCATGAAAACTGTGTGTCTTGGAGACTCAAAACTTCTGTCAAGTTAGCAAGTATATCTACTGTAAGCACTGAGGGCCTCTTTCCTTCTCCTTCAAAGTTTCAAGCACCTTAAATTTGAGACCTGGTACACTATTTGCATTCACAGTAAAAGCACACAGGCTGGTTCCCACAACCATCTCAGTTCTTCTCTCCCCCTCACTCAGCACCAATTGAACAATAAATTGTGTCAGCCAGTTCCTTCCTCTTCATTCTTGTAGCTACAGCCTTAGTTTTCACTTCAATCTTCCTTTGTTAAGGAGGAATAGTGATGACCATTATAACAAGTTTCTGAGTGGTTTTCCTCTTTTTAGCTTTTTCTCTCTCCATTTCTTCCTCTCCTCTCCTGCCTAACTCATCCTTCGAAAGCAGGTATGACCAAGTTGCCTTTTTGCTTCAAATCTGTCAAGAGCTCTCTGTTATTCTGTGCGTGTGTGAATACGCGTGAGAGAGAGAGAGAGAGAGAGAGAGAGAGAGAGAGAGACAGAGTCGCTGGCATTGCTTTCAAGCCCTTTCACAATCCAAGCCTGGCCTACCTGTCCATCCTTATCTCCCATTTGCCCTCCTGCACCTGCTGCTTCAAACACACCCTGGGTCCCCAAGCCCCATTTTCCATTTGTCATCCCTCCTGTCCACATTACATTTGTCCACACTCCAGGTCTTTATTCCTGATGCTCTTTTTGCCAGATCTGCTCACAGTCCTAATCTTCTGACAGAAGCAAGGTGAAGCATCTTTCCTGCAAATTAAGTGGGTTTCCAGTATTTTTGTGAAATGGAGCTTTCAGAGATAGATGCTCAAGGCCTGTCATTAATGTGTATGCCATCTTGGTGCATTAACTCCACTCCTATCATTATCTCCACTTCATTATCTCCACTCCTATCAAAATCCTCTTCATTCCTCAAGGTGCAGCTCAGGAGTTCCTCTTCTGTGAACCCTTCCCAGAGCTCCCAGATCCCAGTTGCTTGTTCCTCCTTCGGGTATGCACACAGAACTCTGTTTATGCTTCTGTGTTGGCATGTCATCTTTTGCACTATTTTAGCTAAGTGTGCATGTGGACTTCTTTTTCCCTTCACAAGAGCCTTGAGGGGAGTTATTATGTTTTTCTTTTTCTTTTATTTTTGCAAGTCCATGAAATTTCCATTTTATTATGCAGTTTTATATCACACAAGTTCAAATGCTTTTCTCTACAGTACTCCAACATAGCTCCTTTGAAATTATTTCAGTCATCCATAACATGTGACTATACCAAAGACTTTGACTATAAAACAAACATAAAATTTCAAATTATTAACTTTTAAATGAAAGGGATAAGAGATAAAGTCATTGGAGGATGGCCAGGGTTGTTGATTTCCAATAAGACACTGTGTTGCAATGTTTCTTCTGATGCAGCAGTTATAAATTAGAACCTTCCAAGGACACGGGCAGGGCCAAAGTACAATAAAAGCACCTTCTGCAGCTTCAGCCTCCACAGTCCTCATCTTCTGACAGAAGCAAGGTGAAGCATCTTTCCTGCAAATTAAGTGGGTTTCCAGTATTTTTGTGAAATGGAGCTTTCAGAGATAGATGCTCAAGGCCTGTCATTAATGTGTATGCCATCTTGGTGCATTAACTCCACTCCTATCATTATCTCCACTTCATTATCTCCACTCCTATCAAAATCCTCTTCATTCCTCAAGGTGCAGCTCAGGAGTTCCTCTTCTGTGAACCCTTCCCAGAGCTCCCGGATCCCGGTTGCTTGTTCCTCCTTCGGGTATGCACACAGAACTCTGTTTATGCTTCTGTGTTGGCATGTCATCTTTTGCACTATTTTAGCTAAGTGTGCATGTGGACTTCTTTTTCCCTTCACAAGAGCCTTGAGGGGAGTTATTATGTTTTTCTTTTTCTTTTATTTTTGCAAGTCCATGAAATTTCCATTTTATTATGCAGTTTTATATCACACAAGTTCAAATGCTTTTCTCTACAGTACTCCAACATAGCTCCTTTGAAATTATTTCAGTCATCCATAACATGTGACTATACCAAAGACTTTGACTATAAAACAAACATAAAATTTCAAATTATTAACTTTTAAATGAAAGGGATAAGAGATAAAGTCATTGGAGGATGGCCAGGGTTGTTGATTTCCAATAAGACACTGTGTTGCAATGTTTCTTCTGATGCAGCAGTTATAAATTAGAACCTTCCAAGGACACGGGCAGGGCCAAAGTACAATAAAAGCACCTTCTGCAGCTTCAGCCTCCACAGTCCTCATCTTCTGACAGAAGCAAGGTGAAGCATCTTTCCTGCAAATTAAGTGGGTTTCCAGTATTTTTGTGAAATGGAGCTTTCAGAGATAGATGCTCAAGGCCTGTCATTAATGTGTATGCCATCTTGGTGCATTAACTATGCCTGAAGAGTTTAATACCCATCTAAGTCCAAGGTGGAAGAATGCATACCCTGGTATGGTAGAGGGCAAGAGCAGACAGCAAGGTGCTAGCGCATCCCAGTGGGAAGTTTTCTTCCCCAGAGGCCAAGTAGGACGGTCCTGCTAAAGAGACCAATGGAGTAAGGTCAGTCAATAAAGGGAGAGACAGAAACGTTATGGCCATACTGCTTGCAACCCTGACTTTTGAAAAGGTAGATGGTATTTAAAAATTTAGTTGTATTTGCCGTTGTTTTTAATTATGATCTAGTGCTGCACCATATCTTCATGCTTCTTATTTTGAGGTGCCATCCTCATTGCCTGTGGTATCATACTGGAAATCCCAGCAATAACCGGATTAGTTATTCTCAACTCTTTCATTAGTCAATTCATTTGTCGATGTTTTGTATCTGTGCAGCTTCCTGGAGAGCAGGCACACCAAGAACAGAAGCGCCGGGTCGAAGGCGCAGGGCGGTCTTCGGTGGTCACCTCGCTCCTGTCCCCCCACAGCCACGACCCAGACATGCTCAGGCACCGAGCCACTGTGGACTGCAGTGCCTGTTCTCCACAGCCTGAGGCGAGCCTGCTGCGTGCTGCACCCAGCAGGGTCTGGGAGCTCCAGACCGCCCCTCACTGCACCTGCCCAGCCCCAGCCTCTCAAGCTGACCTCGGGCATCCAGCGCCCTTCTACTTGCCGGTCAGGCCCCACCCCTCCAATACATTTTTCATATTTTTCCAGTGTTAGCATAGTGTCTATTACATAGTAGGCAAAAAATGCCTATTAGTAATAGTGGAACTGCACAGAACTGAACTGAAAAAAAAAAATCAACTGATTTGAATGCAAAATAAATCTATTGTTTAAACAAACCATCTCTCAAGGTCAATTCATGCACAAAGAAAGAAATTAAAAAATCATAACCCTGCTATGCAGAAAAAAGCATATTTTGCATTTGGGCACATATTTTATCACTAATTTATATGTATCTTTTTCTACAAATATTAAAATAAATAATATACATATAATTTTTAAGTTGAAATATGACACGCATACAGAAAGTGAAAAAATACAAATGTACAATGAAATGAATAAAAAATGAACCACCCAGGTTAAGAGATAGAACATTTCCTATAGTCCAGGGGCTTCCTTCGTGCCTTCAGAAATGAATCAAAAATCAAAATTTGCCAAACAGATGTACTATGTTTGCATAACAGAAAAATTTTGCCAAACCATGACATGCAACACATATCATCACAGCACAAATTATTTTAACACCAGCTCTGGGAACTATATTTTCTAAGATTTAAACCATAGTAATAAAAACTCCTCACAGACTTCTTATATGTTCTAAAGTTAGTAACACTGTTTCTTTTCTTTTATTTCTTTAATGGATTTACTTTTTATTGAACAGAAGCATGAGGCATTTTCCACAGCCGCCATCCTCAGCTTAGAAGGAACACAGGCTAATTAAAAAATAGCAAAATATACACAACATACAAATTACTTATTAAGTCATTCTAAATGTACACTTCAAGGGCATTAAAGTACATTCATGATGTTGTACAACCATCCTCACTACTTCGAGAATTTTTTCATCAACCCAAACAGAAACTATGTACCCACTAAACAATTAAACTCCCCTTTACTCACCCTCTCCAGCCTCTTGGTAACAACTATTATACCTTTTGTCTCTATAAATTTGCCTATTCTCAGTACCACATATAATGTTGAATGTTTTCAAGATTCGCCCACGTTGTAGCATGTATCAGAATTAGAAGAAGCAGCTTTAAGATGATCAAAAAGCCAGAAAGACATCTTTTACCAGGCAAAACTTCACACAGAGAACATTATCATCTCAAAGTGGTGCTATAGTTAGAAAACCAAAGAGATTCAGTATGGGTTTTGACAGAGTTTAGATGAGCATTCTTTTTTTTTTTTAAGGTAAAATTGGTACATAAAATTATATAGGTTTCAGGTGTACATTATAATTCACTATATATAGCTGAGCACTCTTCAAGTAGTCAAGTTCTCCTCCTCCTTCTCCCACGGCCTCCCCTCACCTCTGCGATGCCCTTTTCTTTCTCTCCTCTGTTCTTCCGGGAAAACATGCATAGGGCAGGACCTCATGAGAACCAGTGTGGAGCAGGAGAAAGAGCCCTGGGGCAGGAATTGGGAAACGAGTGTTTCACACACTGGCTTTGACACTAGATGATCATGAGCCGGTCTCTTTCCTCCGGGCTCATGTTCCTCATTAAGTATCATAAGAGGGTTGGCTTAGCTAATATTTAGGGTTTTTTCTAGTTCTGGTTTTCCAGATTTATGTTATGCTCATACTAAGGTGACAGCGTTACATGGGACAGAGCCGTAGGCCAGAAGAAGGAAGAGCTGGTGGAATGCCAGGCTTCCTTGTGTGCCTGGGAGACGTATTTCCCTGCCATCACACTGCCTGGGACAAACTCACTTGGTTCGAAACTTCTGATCAATATTTGCTCAGACCATGTTCATTACTTCTCTCCTAAAATTGCCCTATGACAAACTCTGATCCCTAAAGCCTGTGTCAGCCTACCTAGTCCCCTTTATGAAGCCACTAGTGAGCCTCTACTCAATCACAACCCCTCCCTTTTCCCTAATGGTAACCTGATTTTCATGGTTATTGCTTCCCTTTTCTTTATAATTGTACCCCTAAGTATGTAACTCTAAACACTATTGTCTAGATATTTCTGTTTTTGAACTTTACATAAATGAATTCATACAATATTAACTTGTTTTGCTCAGTATTATGTTTTTAAAGGTCTATGTGGTTAGAGTTTTTTCATTCTCACTACTGTGTAGTGCTCCATTTAACTCACAATGGGCATTTGCATTGCTTCTGGGTTCTACCTTTCCATGTTGCCATGAATACTCTTGTACACGTCTCTTGGTGCATGCCTCCACACCTTTCTGCTGGGTACACATCTAGGATAGAATTGCTGAGTTGCAATAAAAAGATCAGAGTAAGTCCCAGGAATAAGGTCACAGTCTTATAAAGGAGATAATATATACCATGTAAGGGGATGCATGCTATACTAGACATTACCATGCAAGATACCATGGAGGCCCAAAGATGAACAACAAATATTGACCAGAATGTAGAACAACAGAAACTCTCATCTAATGCAAATGAGAGTATAAATTGGTATACTACTTCAAAATATTTTGACATTATGTAATAATGTTGAAGGTATGTTTACTTACCCACGTGACCCAGTAATTTACTCTGCCTAGAATACAGCTTAACCACTTTTCCCAGTCTCCTTTGGAATTGGCGGGGAGGGAACACTAACTGAGTTCTGGCTCCAGGAATGTAGGTAAGAGTAAATGGCCATTTCCATGACTGGCCTGTAAGAACCTCACATATGTGATTCTCCATGCTCTTTTCCCCGAGCCAGTAACTGTGAACAACCAAGTGTTGATAAAATTAAGTGAATAAAAGCTTAGAAAAAGGAAGGGGTTTTAAGTCATTTAGTTATGCTCACTGCTTTCAATAAATGCAAATAAATAGCTCAAGCCATTTTGGAATTACTTTTGATTCCTGGACTGTGACTATCTACCTGCTATACCACTGTGAGATTGGACTACATACAAAATAATTTCAGAAGAATTACAAATAATTCAACAAACTTTTAATGAAAAACTATGGGTTAGGCACTGGGCTTGGTTCTGAGAAAACAAAGATGAATGTGACACAGGCAGCCATCAAGATGCTCAAATACTAGTGGAAGGGACAGAGAGTAACCACTACATGTGGTAGCATGAAGGGTATAGAAGTGGATGGAGGGAAAAGGAAACCTATGCTCCCTCTATCCCGTGGCTCAGCCATCTTCGTTGGAGAGGTGGCAAGAACAAGAAGTGCACAGGGATCTAGCAGATAGTTATAGAAAGATTAATGTGAGAAAGGAGAGACGAATAGTATAGAAGGAAAAAAAATCCCTAAAGTAAGACATGAAGAAAAATAAGTATGAGCCTGGAAAACGGAGATGTGGAAAGAGATGAGAAGGGCCTTCCTGACAAAAGCACATTGTGCAAAGAGAAAGAGAAAGACCAAGAGAAAGAATGCAATATGCAAGTAGAAGCTCTTCTACAGACCTTGGCTTACCCAGTGAGTCAGTTTAGCTGGTGCTGTCTATTTCCTGTGAAATATGCTGACTGATGTCAACAGCACCCAGGTGCCCACAGCTAGTGACTCTACAGTGAGTCTACTCACTCTGCACCCCGGGAGAGTTGTGTAATGCCAAGCATCAGTTTTGTCTACATCTACATTTGTTCATTCTGATTGTACTTGTTATTATAATTAAGTTATTTAATTAAACCCTCAGTAAAATCATGGACTTTCAATGTGAAAAAGAATGTGTTTCTGTTTCTATGGGAACTAAGATAAGTACTTTGGGAAAACTTGATAAAGGTGGGGGAAAGACATCTGTAAAAGATATAAGGAGAAATTATAAAAATACAGAAGGATGATAACTTTCAGTTGATTTTCAAGTGTCCCCAGGACCTGAGTCTACTGTAAAGGCACCCATACTAGAAATCGCAGACGACACAATAGTGCTGTGGCTTGTGCACGAAAGATACCACGTCACTTCAACTGGTGGCACATGATCAAAGAAAAGGTGACTGAATTTCAGTCTGGGGAAGTGAAGGGAGAGCAGACTCAGGGCAGCTGCTCAGCATCCCAGGAGCATCAGCACCACAGCAGCTGAACTGACTGCTAAATAGGCCTCCTCTGCCCACACCCCTTCTGATGGCTTTTCTTTCCTATGTCTGACATTAACTTCCACATCTTTTAAGCAAGGGCTGTCTGCCTGCTTAGAACCTGGTCTTCACCCAGCGTGAGAGAGCACTGAGCTCCTACTGGTTCTGCCAGAGGCCTCATTTTTAGTTCATTTTTATAGCCATCTTGAAGGGCAGGGCTCATCCATTAATATGCACATGAAGAAACTAAAGCTCGGACTAGATGATCTTGACAGATCCTTCCAGCTGTGGTTGTTCTATGTAAATGAACAGTGCATACCACCACTCTGCTCTGCACAGCTGATCCTCCACAGAGGGCGGGAGCTGGTGGTCAGTGGCCATAGCCAGTCCTAGCAGCTGACTAGCCTGGGTAAATCCCTCCCATTGACCTGTCAACAGCAATAAAGGCTCAACTACGAGAGGTGGGTGTACTCAGACAACATGAAGGGCACACCTCAAGTACACAGATTGGGTGACAGGGGAGACTGTTCCACTGGACCCTACAGGACACCTACTACATTAGGCCTCACTACCAAGACACAGAGTCATAGCAGCTCTACCTAATACATAGGGAAAAACACAGGGAGGCTGCCAAAACAAGGAGACAAACAAACATGGCCCAAATGAAACAACAGATCAAAACTCCAGAAAAAAAACTAAACAAAATGGAGACAAGCAATCTACGAGACACAGAGTTTAAAACATTGGTTATTAGGATCCTCAAGGGACTTAGTGAAGACCTCAATAGCATAAAAAATACCCAGTCAGAAACTAAAGGTATGCTAATTGAAATAAAGAACAATTTACAGGGAAATAACAGTAGGGTAGATACAGCCAAGAATCAAGTCAATGATTTGGAACATAGGAAGCAAAAAACAACCAATCAGAACAACAAGAAAAAAAAAGAATCCAAAAAAAAAGCCGAGGATAGTGTAAACAGCCTCTGGGACAACTTCAAGCACTCCAACATTCACATAATAATGGTGCCAGAAAAAGAGAAAGAGCAAGAAATTGGAAATCTATTTGAAAAAATAATGAAAGAAAACTTCCCTAATTTGGTGAAGGAAATAGACATGCAAGTCCAGGAAGCACAGAGAGTCCCAAACAAGATGAATGCAAAGAGGCCCACTCCAAGATACACCATAATTAAATCTTAATAGCAACGAGAGAAAAGAATTTATTTACCTGCAAGGGAGTTCCCATAAGACTGTCAACCTAATTTCTCAAAAGAAACTTTGCAGGCTAGACAGGATTGTCAAGAAATATTTAAAGTCATGAAAAGCAGGAACCTACAGCCAAGATTGCTCTATCCAGCAAAGCTATCATCTAGAGTTGAAGGGCAGATAAAAAGCTTCCCAGACAAGAAAAAACTAAAGGAGTTCATCATCACAAAACCATTATTATATGAAATGTTAAAGGGGCTTATTTAAGAAAAAGAACAAGGTCAAAACTATGAACAATAAAATGGCAAAGAATACAAAGCTATGAACAATTGAATCTAAAAAGCAAACTAAGCGAACAAAAAGAACAGAGACAGAATCCTGGATATGGAGAGCATTTTGATGGTTGCCAAATAGGAGGGAGTTGTGGGGGATGGGTGAAGAGGTGAGAGGATTAAGAAGTACAAGTAGGTAGTTACAGAATAGCCATGGGGATGTAAAGTACAGTGTAGGAAATGAGTAGCCAAAGAACCTATGCATGACCCATGGACATGAACAATGGTGTGGGGATGGCCTGAGGGAGTGGGGGGTTCTGTGTGGAGGGGATCAAAGGGGGAAAAATTCGGACAACTGCAATAGCATAATCAATAAAATATAATTAAAAATATAAATGAGCAGTGCATAAAAGTCTATTGCTTGTTCTTAAAGAACTTTTTAAATTGCTAAGCTATTACAATGTTTGGCACAGAGTATGATTATAAAAATAGCTAACAGTTCTTGAGTCCTTATTAGGTGTCAAAGTAAATGCTAAAACCTACAATTCTTCATTTAATCTCACAATAATTTTGTGAGGAATATGTTATCATAACACCCATTTCATAGATCAGAAAGCTGAGGCTTAAAGAACTTAATAACCTAGGTTGGTCTGTCTCCAAGCCCAGCCTTACAGCCTCAGGTAATAACTACTGCTCCTCCTCCAACTCCTGCCAACGTCTGTCTGTGGACGCCTCCCTCAATTCATATTGTGGCCATTCTCTGTTCTTTTTTCTTGTGTCTCCAAACTAACTCCATATTGGAGTGTCCTGGTGGGTTATAATTAGGCCCTGCAGCTTGCCAACTGGGCCAGAGTGGCTTGTCATCATCCCCCCACCCACCTCCAGCATCGAGGGCTCCACCATCTGCCACCCAGCGAGGGAGCCTGAGATCACTCTCTCGCTTGAGGGAGCGAGCCTATGGGGGTGAGCCTCAGAGAAAATTCAGGCCCCGTCATTGACCCTGACAAACCCTGGCCTCTCAGCATCCACCTGCCAGCATTAGGGAGCCTCATTTACCTCAAAGCAAGCAGTGATTTTGTTCTTATTTTCAAAGAGGAGAGTCCAGGAGAAAAAGCACACACTTTGGAATCTGAAGAATCCAGTTGACATCCTGGCTCTGCCACTACTTGCTGAGGTAGACTGAGTGGGTTAATGGCCCTAATTTGCATCTCCCCTCCATCTGTCCCTAGAAGCCATGACCTTCACTCAGCGAGGGCAAACCTTCTAGTCTTGAGGGCGTGGAGAGCCCATTATCCATCCAGGCTGAGTCACGTCAGCAAAGCCCTGGCAGAGATGTCCCGTCAGTCAGAAGGATTGTGCCAGGGAGACTCAGAGCAGTGAAAACATGACCTCGGTTCTCCCTGGGACTCACACCTGTCTCTGGCAGGCAGGGTCTAAAGCTAGAGGGGTAGGAATCAAAAGGGAAAGTCAGAGGCTCTGCGAGCTGGAAGGGACCTTGATCATCCTCAAATCTACCTTGCTGTCCTGCAGCTCAGGGAACTCTCACTTCCTGTTACCTGCCTGCTAAACCCATGGGCAATCTTTAGATCTCAGCTTATCCACCGTCCTCCTCCTTCCAGAAGCCTTGCTGACTCTCTCCAAGTTAGGACAGATGCTGCTGGTGTGTGTGCCCGGAGCTCCCCCACTATCCCAAACACTGTTTTATCTTTTTGCCTACATGCCAACCACTCCATTACACTTGGATTTAGTCCTGCTCACAGGCTGTAGCCCTAGCACATAGGATAACACCAATAAATACTCGTTGAATGAACGACAGCTTAAAATACTTTTCGAACAGGGAGAAACCTGTTCAGTTCACCCAAAGGAGTAAGTTAAGTTTCACCTGGTAAGGTTGAGTCACAGCCTTTGTCTTCCATCCAGCCTTGGGACCCCTGATATCCTCCTCCACACAGCCAAAGTCCTCCCAGAAACTTCTGTCCGCCCGGAGACCCCATGCCGGCCTTCCCTGGGTAACAGGCCCCTCCCTAGGGTTCCCTCCCTACCCTCTCCATTCCCAGAATGCCCTCAGTCCAGATCCCAACAGTCTCATGGGATAATCCATAATAACAAAAATATTACCCTCCAGGACTACTTCCAAAAGGAAAGTTGTAAAGATGTAATGCTTTCATCCATCTCTGGGTTCTGTTCTTCAGTCTACTCATTCTGTGACCTTGACACTTTCAAAGTTATTTGACAGAATGTTCCTCCATTCAGGTTTTCCAAATGTTTCCTCACGCACTTTGTTTTTTGGTCAGGAATATCACAGGAGGGATGTTTGCTCTTCTCAGTGGGTCATTTCAAGAGATATACAATGTTGGCAATTATGTAACATTTTTTTAAATGCTGCTGGTAGCATTTTTTATTTTATTTCTTTTTAGAGAGAGGGAAAGGAAAGGAGAAAGAGAGGGACAGAAACATAGATGTGTTGGTTGCCTCTTTTATGACCCCAACTGGGGACCCAGCCCACAACCCAGGCATGTGCCCTGACCAGGTACAGAACCGGTTACCTTTTCAGTTGGCAGGCTGGTGCCCAATCCAATGAGCCACACAAGCCAGGGTGCAATTATGTACCTTTTTATACCTATCATAGTTCCCATGTTTTCCCCAGGGCAGGATGATAGGTTTCATCCCAAGGAAGAGCTCCGTTACAGCATTGCCACTGCCCAGAGCAAAGCAATGAGCAGGACCGTGGGGCTCTGTCAATAGCCCGCGGGAAAAAGGGCCCTGACTGTCCAGTGCTGTCTGCCTTGAGTACAAGTTTCCAGAAAAGTGGTACCAACATCATGAAGGTGCTTTTCCTATTTGTGTTCATTCACTCTTGATAGGACACGTGAGGGGCAGGCAGGTCAGGAATTTGTTTCTACCTTCCATACTCTTGACCTATGGAAGCCAAGGCAGAGACCCATACTGGGCTGATCACAGGTGGGTAGAAAGCAGCGACAGATTTGTACACTTAACAAAGAGGGAACCTTTGCATGGGTGATGTTTTTGAATTTTACTTCACATTCACCGAAGATTTTTTTTCAGGGGTAAATTTCAACAAAATAAATGACCTTCTATATCCTTGCTAATAACAGCTTTTTAAGGAAATGTATGCTTTTAATGAAAAGGAGAAATTTGGGGTAAGTTGCTAAGAAACAAGACCCTATCTGTGGCCAGAGGAGCTCACACCAATAACTTCTGTAATAGATGGGTTTCCTTGGAAACAATCTCTGGGCATTGTGGAGCATTAGTGCTAGGCAAGAATAACGTCTTCTTAATAGATGGAGGTGAGGGCAGTAAAAAAAAATTGCTAATTGAGGTAATTGGTCAACTATAAAAGGTAAGTATGCCAGTAAAAAGAAACTGATACTCAAACACAATAACCTCTTCTCAATCTGTTCTCTCTCCTGTTTTACTTTTCCTTGGATGAAATTAGTACATGTTTACAGGGAACAAATTCAAAAGGTGAAAAAGGGAAAGAAGGGAAAAGTAGTGCTATCTTTTCCTCCTCTCCCCCTGAGGTTTCTCCTCAGAATTAGCCTCTACTGATCGCTTCTTAAGTGTTCTTCGGGATATCTTCTATGTAGCACAAGCATGAATGTGTATATCTTTATTTTATACAAATGAAAAGTGTATATCCCATTGAGAATCTTGCTTTTTTTCTCTCTCTCTCTCTCTCACAGGGTGTCTCAGAGCTTTCCGTGTCAGAACAGCAAGGTCTGCTTCGGCCTCCTGACACCTGCACTCCGGTCTGGACAACAATGAAAGAAAACTAGTTAACCCATTCTCTAATATTGACCTATAGTGTTTTCATTGTTAGCTATTGTGAACAATGCTGCAGTGGACCGCCCAGTGTATATCTTTGCAGACTCACATACATCAAGCTTTAGGGTCAATTCCTAAAAATAAAATAGTTTAGTCAAATTTCATATGCATATTTTTACTAAAATTGCCAAAGTTACCTCCTAAATATATCACGCCAATTTATTCTCCTACCAACAACACAGAAGGTTTCCTATTTCCAGCTCCCCCTCCCTTCCCTAAGCACCATTGAGTGTCATGGAACCTCAAGGTCTATGTCAATCCAATAGGACAAAAATGACATCTCACTTTTTGCATTTTACATTTATTTTATTTTGAATGATATTATGCATCTTTTCATTTTTTTTTTCCATATGTTTCTCTATGGATTGCTTGTTTGTGGCCTTTTGCTCCCTTTTCCATTAAGTTATTCTTCTCCTGCTGATGCCCAGACACCCTTTGCTTGCTGTGAAATTTAGCCCTTTATGTTTCCAAATATTTGTTCGCCTTTTTTTCTTTGAACAATGATGTCAGTTCTGCCAGCTGCACAGGGTTGCTCTAAGGCTCTGTTAATGTCATATAGATGAAAGTGTTTTTACTGATGCAAAGTCCTTACTGATATATAGAGTTTTTCTTGATTTTGTTATTTTTAAAACAGGAGAGTCTGGGAGAAAAAAGCCAATACTTTGGAATCTGAAGAATCCAGTTTAAATCCTGGCTCTGCCACTGCTTGCTGAGGTAGACTGAGTGGGTTAATGGCCCTCGTTTGCTCCCCACTCCCCGGTGCCTGGAGGCCGGACCTCAGGCCCTGCCCACTCTGACTGGCCTCGGCTGTGTGACTTCTTTCATCAGTGCAGCAGTAGCAGATTTGAGGCAGAGACGTGAAAAAGGGCTTCCGCACATTTTTGTTTCTTTATGGAATTTCTGCCATCACTGTGAGAACATGCTCGGGTTACCCTGGGAAGGAAGACCGTGGGGAACAGAGCTGAGTCCTCTCAACCAAGTCTGCAGACCTGTGAGAGAGCCCAGCCATGATTTGCAGAATCGTTCAGCTAGCTACCTGCAACCGGCAGCAGGCCGTTGAGCTGGGGGCGGGGGCTACGGTGAGATGTTGCTATGCAGCAATTGCTGATATACTATTTATAGAATTAACTTCACTGCATCTCAATTTTCAAATTTATAAATTGGGGATAATATCAACTTTATAGGACTATTGTGGGAAACAAAATCATTATCCTAATGGTGGCAGCCTGGTTCTTATTATCAGGGAGGAAACTCAACTACAGGTAGGTAGTGTTGGGGAAAGAATTTCAAGGGACTTCAGCAATTGTTTGTACAGCTCTGTAGTAGAAAACAATCACTGCAGTATGCATTTATCTTTAAGATCTCCTGTGACAATTTTCAGGTCTACTGATGTTTCTTAAAAGCACATAATTAAGCAAGCGGCTCAGCCTCCGTGGGTTTCTCCACAGTCTCCTTCATCACCCCACTCCTTTCCTATCTGGCACATTCTCTCAGTTCTTGGACTTATTCTGGGTTTGGAAAGTTTTATCTTCATCTCTCTGTTCAGAGACCTGAGTCCTCCCAAGCGCCCAAATCCTCCACCTCAACGTATCCCTCAAACTTATAGCAGAATAATATTTCTAAAGTGCAAGTTTACTTCTTGCAGTCGGCCACTTAGCCCTCGGTGGGTTGCCCTGGCCTCAAGGAAGAAATCCACTCTGCAATGCAAGGACCTGCCTGGTCTCTTCCGTCACGCCAGGGCTGGCTTGCCTGCTGTCCCTGGGCTCCCAGGACGGGCCTGCTCAGTGTCTTCGGGCTTTCAGACAAGCTGTTTTTTCTGCTCTGCTGTGCCCCCTCCATCACCAACTCCCCACCTTGGGTGCCTAGTCATTTTCAACCTTCAGGACACCTTTTGTAACCCAGAATTTCTCAAGGTCAGTTTTATTGACATTTGGGCCAGATATAAGCTTTTGCTGCGGGGTGCTTTCCAGTGCCTTACAGGATGTTTGGGAGCAGCCTTCTCTGCCCTCCACCCACTAGATTCCAGCATTGCCCCTCCCAACTTGTGAAAACTAAAAAGTTTCGAGACATTAGCAAATATCTTTTGGGCACAAAATTGTCCCCAGTTAAAAACCAGTGTCCAACAACAGTGTGGTACTTGCTGGGGGGAAGGGGATATAAGGGGACTAAATAGTAATGGAAAAAATATATAATAAAGATTATATACTTTAAAATTAAAAAACGATTGTGACAATGAACTACCCACTTAAAGAAAATAAAAAAGAACCAGAAGGGGGAAAAAACCCCAATATCCAAATCCAATTCTCAGTCCCACCTCCAAAAGCAGATTTAAGGCTGTCAGCCCTCCTGGACCTAATATGTAAATGTTTGCTACTCATCTGTCTTGTACATCAAACTGTGGAACACTGGAGAATAAAAATGTGCCCCAAATCCCTATATCCCTAGGTCTCTGCCCCGTTCCTACAACAGAGAAAGTGCTCTGTGAGTTATCTGTGAAAGATACAAAGAATAGCAACATTCAAGTAAGGAACTGAGGCCATCAAACATGGTTGCACATTCAGCCACCTGGGGATATTTTGAATATACAAATTCCTAGATATAAGCCCAGACTCCTAAAGCAATAACTCAGGGAGTAAGGACCCAAGACTGTGTACTGTCTAAACTCTGAGGGATCCTAACATGGCTGGTCTACAGGAAGAACTGATCTAGAAGAAAAATGGCAGTGAGACATTTTTACCATCCCAGCAGACCATCTGGCAATGCCCACCTCCGTGACTGAAAATAGGAAAAATATTCCTCCGGAAAAATCCATCTGCCCCGAAAGGTAAATGGTTGTTTTAGAAGGTGAGTAATGAAGTCCACAGAAACCTTCCAGGAAAGGTTCAGAGGGCCTCTACGTGTAGGCAGAGGGACCCTCCAGCCAGAAAGGCGTGTAATATTTACAAAAATATTCCCTTCGGAGGCAGAACATTTAATCTGCCTTGCTGTCCTATCCCCAGGGCCTCCCTGTGGTCCGCAGAGCCCTGCTTCCCAACCCCCGTGGACCACAGATGGCTCCTTCCTGAGGTAGCCTGCTCATTCTCAGTAGCCTTTTCTTCCAACAGAACGAAAAAGAATTTTATGGCAGAAGACACAGAGAGCCAGCTTGCCCCTGAAGAAGTGAATGAGGGCTTGAGCTAAAACAGTGCTATTTATTATAAAAGTATGCACTATACAAAGCAATGATTAAAATACATTTAAGACTAAGAGAGTTGCATCTGGGGAAAATCTCTTTGTAAGAAGACTATGGAGATCAGGGATAAAAGATGACTGATGGCTAGGAATTCATCAGGAGGCCAGGCAGTGGGGGTGGAACCAGATTAGGAAGTTGACAGGCCTGAAAAGAGCATCCTCATTCCTCTGCCACGACAGGCAGGGAGTAAATGTTAATGAGGTAGGCGCTGTCAGCGATGCAATCGAGCAGGCATGAAGCCCTCTCTCTCCCCGACTTTCCCACGGGGGGAACCTGGCATCTCTGGACTCTGTAATGACGTTATCTATCACATTCTGAAAGCTATGGCTCTGTCAGAATGCTTTTCTGTCCAGGATATCTGTATTAGTTAGCGAAGGCTGCTGTAACAAAGTACCACAAATAGGGTGGCTTAAACAAGAGAAATTCATTGTCTCACAGTTCAGGAGGCTGGGAGTCTGAGATCAATGTGTCTGAAGGGCTGGCTCCTTCTGAGGGCTGTGAGGGAAGGACGTGCTCCAGGACCTCTCTGTGGCTCTGCAGGGCCCTCTTCTCCCCTGTCTCCCCACATCTTCCCTCTATGTGGGTCTACCTTCAAACACTTCCTTTTAAAAAGTGACGTTGGATTAGGGCTCCTCCTGATGACCTCATTCTAACTTGATTACCTCTGAAAAGACCCTGTATCCACATAAGATGATCTTCTGGGGTACTGTCCCAATTAGAACTGCCATCAGAAAATAGAGAAGAATGGAGAGGAAAGACTTCCCTCTAAGCATCAGAAAACCTGGACTCTAGGCCTGACTCTAGAACTAATTTGCAGTGTGTCTTTGGGCTGGTCTTTTTTACTCTCTGGGCTCAAAGACAGCTGACCAGGGGGCCTCTACAGTCATCTATTCTGGCCCTGTCACAGAACTAGATAGCGCAAGAGTGTGTGTGTGTGTGTGTGTGTGTGTGTGTGTGTGTGTAACTGTAGTAAGAACATTTAACCGATGTTTAAGGGTACAGTACACTGTCATTAATTAAGGGCATGATGTTTGTGTTTTTGGCAGCCTGCCCATCCATCCACCCTGGAAACAAGCGGCCCTGTTGGATCCTGGGACAGCACACATCCTGCGGCAGGTGCCCGCCAGCGTCATCACAGAATCCCCACCTGCCAAGGGATCTGGGCACTTGACATCTGGGCAGTCCTTCTCCTTACCACTAGGTGTCACTGTCCTACCTTAAACGCCCCTTCTCAAATTCTGAACCAGATTGCTGTCCCCTCCAAGAGTCACCACGACTATTTACAGGAGACTGCGCACCTCGTGCCCCTGTACGCCAGGTTTTTAGACTCGACCATTGACATAATGTGAGGTGTACATCTGTCAAAGTTAAGGGGCCAGCCCCTTTTTTAATTCTCATTCAATCATGAATTTAATAAATACCTAATATGTGCCAGATCCTGTGCTGGGAGCTGACACCTCAAAGAAGAAAGGCACACCCACTGCCTGTGGAAGCTCACGGAAGTCAGGTCAGTACTACCACAGCCTGGTGAGAAAGTGCTGAAATGAAGGACCCCATGCTGCAAGCAGAGAGGAGAAGAAGCTCTCAGGCCTCCTTTGGGTGACTAGCAGAGCTTCACAAGATTTGTCACAGCATTTGCCCTGAGACTTGAAAAATGCACAGGGACTGTGCAAACCGCTGGGATGGACCATTCCAGGCTGACAGAATAGGATAAGCAAATAGGCCAGTGTTTTAAGCTTAAAGATGGTTTTTCCTATCAGTACAAAACTATATTGAAATCAATTTGGACCCAATTGCCTTGCATAGGACAAAGAGCAGGCTCCCGCTCCATTCTCCACTTACATACAATCACAATGGTCTATCTTATCTTGAGAGCAGAGATGTGGCTTTTTATCTTCTTTTTAATCCTCAAAACTAACCACATTGGAAGTGAACAATATATTTTGAGTGAATGAATGAATGAATGCTTTACCCCTTAAGCTAAGCTACTATAAGAACCATTGGATTCTGAGGAGGTGTTTTTCAGAGGGCAAACTGAGGCGTGGACCCACCAGTAAGAGACAGCCTTGGGCACCCCTGGCTCCTGCTCCGTGCTCTTTGCAGACCCTGCACTGGCTCGTCCTCTTTCTCTGGGTAATTTGTCCCAGAGAATTGGCAGCACCTTCTTTCCTTCCAGGTATTCTCCCTGCTCCTCTTTCAGAGACCCTGCCCTGGGGACAGGGATCGGTGTAAGGAACTAATAATATAATGAAAATTTGGAAGCCTGTACGCTCACCAAAGATGAATCAAAGAGCAGAGAGTGAGGTCATCAATATGCTAATCTCACAATCTAGACATCCCTGGCCTTTAGCAGAAGTTAAACAGCTCAACATTTCAGTCTCTGAGGAGATTTTTTTACTCCCAGAAAGTCATTATAGAGTTTTTGTATCTGTCAAAACTTATTATGTGCTTTGACAGCTGGCAGAGGACACACTAGTGGGAAGGCGGGGAGTGGAGTGTGCGCAGACAGGAAAGAGAAAGCAGGGGGAGCAAGAACGACGCTGGGATGCTGTGAACACTGGCTGTGGAGAGCTTGGTTGGGGTGTGGGGGGGAAGAGGTCAAAGTCGGCAGAACAAACTCCGAGTCTGTCTCTGCCAAAATCCTTCCATAGATAGCGCTGCATCCAATGGAATGAAGTTCAAACTCTTCAGCCCAGCATGCATGGTCACCATGGTCTAGCCCTGACCTACACTTTCAGCCTTTATTCCCACTATGTTCCATTCCTTGCCGGCACACCAGCTAAATGGGCCCGCTCACTCTCACCATTGGTACCTGGTCACCCCTCAAGCCCAGCTCCTGGGGTCTCCCCTTAGATACACTTTGTCCCACAACTACCTCTCCAAATGGACCGTGCTCCCTCATAGCACATTTATTTCCCTTCCTAATTGGCAAGTCTCTATTTAACTTGCTTAACCTTCAGCATCACTAATCTTGAGTCTTCCCTGATCACCCTTGGTTAAATCTTAGGACACTTGTCTTGCGCACCTTGTACCTGCAGCTGTCATAGCTCTTATTACACTGCTAAGGAATTATTAGTTTGTGTGTCTCTGAACTCTGAGCATCTTAATAACATCTTTCATGTCTCTCATTGTTGCAGTATCATTTCCAACATACGGCCTAACACATAGTAGGTACTTAATTAATAGTTAAGCATGGAGTGCTCAAGGGCAAAGACTAGATGCTATTCTTCCACCGTCTCTAATCTCTAGACCATTGCTTGGCACAGAGAAAGACCTCAAACACGTGTTTGTTGAATTAATGCATGGAAAGATGGAAGACTAGTGCAAACTAAACATTTATCAGTAAATTTCCAAGTTATATTACAACTTAAATTCTTCATTCTGTTGGGATACTTCAAAGGACTCCCCACTTTTTGTAACTAGTGTTTTCTGTACTTGAGCTCCTTACTACCTGGTGCGGAAATGGTATCTGATACATTTCTGCTCTTTGTCCAAATCTCCTGTGGGAACACTACCCTTTTGCAGAAAGACAGGCCAGGTAAGAGAAATTGACTCAACAGGCATTTACCTAGTGTCTACTATACACTAGGCAGTATGCTGCCATCAGAGCTAAGTCATGAATAAGACAATTCCAGCCTTTACATTTATGCAGCATATAACCAAGAGAGTATAGACATTAAACGAACACATGCAAGTAGAAGGTAAAGTAGAAAGAACATTGAACGATAGAACAGAGCCTAGTCTTGAGAAGTTCAGGGAAGGCTTCTCAGGGTGAGTAACATTTAACCCAGGACACGAAGATGAGTGAGCATTAACCAGGTTTAGAGAAGTAGAAAGAACAAAGATTCAGGAGTGAACCCAGGCACCCTGGTCTGATCAGCTCCTTCCTTCCCTGTCCCAACCCCGGTAATTACAAACACTTTCTTCTGAAACATACCGATTACTCCTGTTATTCACATTGGATATTTGGTTCTAGTATAAATTACACATTAAACTGCAAGCTGAAAGGAAGGTTGGACACCACAATATAAGAGTGATTATTGTTGGGCGACCAGCTCACCCCAAGGCAAGTACTGAAAGTCCCAAGTCCCAGAAGATCCTCAGTCTTGGGAAAACCAGGACATCTGGTCACCCTACACTATAGCCACAACCCACCACCAGGATGCAGCTCAGCACATCAATCCATAATACTTAATTCATTTATTTTTTCAGTCAACACGTATTTCCTGAATATATACACAAAGAAGTAGATACTACAAATATAATAATTTACAAACATGTATAAACTACAAGACCTGAGGGAAGAAAAGAAGTGAGTCCAGGGAAGAAAGGGGGAAGGACGAACCTGTGTAAATATCTCTCAAGTGGGAGAGAGACTGCACCATCAAGCAGCAGAGCAGAGAATATGTGGCTGAATGTGATGTGATTTAATTTATATTTTTTAAAAGATTGCCCTGGCTTCCATGTGGGTGAAAGGTCACAAGTGGAAATGCGAGACCTATGAGAAGACAAAGGCCATGGCCTGGAAGGTCGATCAGGGACCTGGTGCAGGGTGACAGCGTAGGCAGAACTGGAAAGTCTGTGGACAGGGTTCTGCCCTCAGAGGCAGGAGGAGTCTATACCCAGGATGGGCAGTGACTGGGACACTTGAAAAGCCAAATATCACTACTCAACAACTTCTGAGAGCAGTAGTTCATCAGAAATCAATGCTCACCTTTCCTGTTCCGCATTTCTACTAGGAAGGAACCACAGGTCATAGATAGGTATCTTTTCCTACATTGCACTTGGGCTTTTTGCCGTTTCTTCCATTGGCTGAAATATCGAGTGTTTTTTATTTATTTGTGTCTGTGGGGATAGAGGGAGGAGGAAAATAAATGACTTTTCACAAAACACAATTTCCTCTGCTTTCAAGAGCAATTTATCACCATCTCAGCTTGCTGCCATTTCTTCCTGGAATCAGGCTGACCAGGAGCAGCCTGGAGCTAATGTCTGGGGATCTTCTCCCTGGAAAGTCTTCCAGCTGGGCCTGGGTAGGGCCTTCTGAGAGTCAGGCTTCCTAACTTCACGTTGAGCCCCAATATGAGCCACTGGCTGGGTAACAGAAAAGACCTCTCCTTCCAGGGAGATCCTGGCAAACTCACTCTCAGGGCATTATGCTGGCACCTAAGAGCCTAAACTCATGAGGAAAACCAGCTCATCTACCTTTATTACCATGGGTGGCAACTGTCCTCTCTTCATAGGGCTCCATCCAACATGCCAGGGTCACGGCCATCCAGACCTGAAAGAATCCATGGGTGTGGGCCTAGATTTGGGGGACTGAAAATACTGTGCCCATAGCGGGGGCGAACTCCGTGGGAATAGCTGAGCCCTAGGGCAGAGTGCAGAGGACCCTGAGGCTAGCTGTGTTCAAGTACCAGCCAGGAGCCTGCTGCAGGGGAAGTGCAGGGGGGAGGACTTCATGAGCACCTACAGCTGGTGAAGCCTGAGAGGTGACAAAGACCATAGTTCCTGCCCTCAGGAAGGTGGTATCTGGTACAAGAAGCAGACAAGTTTGTAGGACTGAGATGCTGAGTCCTATGACGGAAGTGAACATGCAGGGTGATGGAGGGGTGGGAGGGGAGAAAGGGAGAAGCCCCTAGCTCTACCTGGGGAATCAGAGGAGACTTTCGAGGGGAGTGGAGTCTCTGCTCCACAGACAGCCCAGGCTTAAGTAACCGCATTTAGAAAGACAAACAGATGTCAACTGCACATTTTTAAGGGTACACCTGCTGACTATTCATTTAAAAAGAATGACCGATTGAAATTAATTTCGCTCATACATTTTTTCCTATAGAATTACCCCTGAGGGGTGAGTTTCCAAATAGAATAAATATTCCTTTAAACTTTAAAACTTTAAACTTTAAACTAACCAAGGGTGTCCAACATTTTGGCATCTCTGGGCCACACTGGAGAAAGAGTTGTCTTGGGCCACGCATTAAATACATTGTAACATGTAATCACAAAAAAATCTCATAATGTTTTAAGTAGATTTATACTTTTGTGTTGGGCCGCGTCCATAGCCATCCTGAGCTGCATGCGGCCCATGGGCCGCAGGTCGGACACCCCTGCACAGCAGAGGGCTTTAGACTTGGCACTTAAACCCAAGCTCCAGAAGGGTCCACGATGGACAAGAAACCTGCCCTGTTGAAAAGATTCCAGGGAACAGGAGCCTTGTTGGGAGGAAATAACAGATTAGAAAAATGTGAAGGGTGGGGGGAGTTGCTGCAGCTGCCCCGCGCGGGTCTCCAATCAGGAACATGCTCCCAGGATGAATGAATGGGGGAGGGCGGAGCAGTAGTGACCCCCTCTGGATTCTAGGCTGCAGAAATGGTAAACTTCCAAAGCCCTGATCTAAGACACCCTATCAGAAATAAAGTCCTGGAATTATATTTTTCTGAAAGCAAACTTTTAAAGAAAATCGTAAATGTTACTCTTCTTGTTTTTCCTAGACAGAAAAAGATGACAATGACAAAAAAGAATGAATCCTCCACTTCCATCCTCTTCCTTCCTCCTTGTTTTCAGAAAGGGAACCAGTAATAAGTCAACTCACAGGTACTCACCGTGCCCTCACTGAAGGGACCCATGAACTTGGCAAGGCCCAGCAGTGTGCGGGGTGGTAGGCGTAGAGGGCGGGCAAGGGCGAATTATATTAATTTATAAGAACATAACATTTTGCCATTTGCAAAGCCTCTTCACTGACATCACCCCATGCAAGTCTCCAATAACCCCCTGAGATAGTAGGACCAATGCAGATCATGGACTTATTAAAGAACCAAAAGAAGAGTCAAATATATTCATGAAATACATGAGCTATGAAATCAGCAGAAATTATTCTGATACTGAGGTACAAACACAAAATTCAAATGTAAATAAGTGTAGTTAATCCTGAAAAAGAAGAGAAAAATTCTAGATAGAAGTAATAAAGAGGCTCCTGGATTATTTGATAATTCAGTTAATGAAGAGGGGAAATAATATAAATGCACTGGAACACGTTTTGCTGGTTAACACTTTGACAATGACAACATGGCACACTGATGGCAAACCGCTTAGAGCATTCTCTCATTTCAGAGACTATCCTTGTATAGTGCTTCAGTACTATACGAGTGCTGTACAAGAATACTGGAATGCAGTTTATATATACATATTTTTTTAAACTTGATAGGTTTCCCAAAATAGACAATCCTATAAAATTTACACAATATTAGTGAAGCTAAGACAAAGAAAAACTCTCTCAATACTCTTAGTCATAAAATAAAACATTGATCAGCATGCAAGAGGGAAGAATAGTTTCTTTCTATTCTCTCTATAGACAAAGATGTTAAAAAAAAAACATTATCCTATAAAAAGGTAATCATACAGTAGTTAGCCAAAAAAAAATAATAATGAAAAAGACTATTATAGAGGTATGCCAGGTAGTTAAATAAAAAAAAGCATATTATTTTTCTAAATTATATGATGTTTGTGGTATTTCTGTGTTTTTTATATGTTTGTAGTACATGGTGACTTCTTTTCTCATTATAAGTTTTATAACTAATTTTGCTCTCATAATTTTGCACTCTTTTTCTTAAACAGAGTCCCCAAATGGTATAAGTTTTAACCCTCACAAAACATGGACCTTCCCCTGACTTATGCCCATTTTGCAGGTGAGAAAACAAACTCAAGAGAAGTCTTATCCTTACCCTGGGTCACACTGTTGGAAAGTGACAGAGCCAGGACTCCAAGCCAGTGCCCTTCCTTCTTCTCTATGCTATCTCCGCCCTCACAGAGCCTTAACCCATTAGCTAACCACCCGCCACATTTCCTTTGGAAGAAAGAAATAAAGTAAGGTAGAACATTTGAAAAGCCCAGAGGACCTGCCCACGTTTCTAAACAAGGATTCAACACGGTTTATAGCATACATCCCATCTCCCTTTCACCTGTGTCTGGACAGAAGAATTCAACTTACAGTCAGCACTGCATCATTATTCCAGGACCAAAGCAATCTTGAGATTAAAGATGCTCATGGGGGGTTGAGAGGGGTCACACCAAACGCACTCTAGAAGTACAAGCTATTTCCTCCTGAGCACCTAGTGCCTGCCAGGCACTCACACTTGCATTTGTCTCTAGCCCTGTGAACATTTTTTTTAAAGATGAGAAAATAGAAATTCAGAGTAACTTGTCCAAATTGCAAGAGCAGGGCTGTTTCTCTCTTACTCAGCGCTGTGTCAGGTTCCTGGGACTGCGCCTGGCACAACGCAAGCACTCAGTCAGTACGACGAATGGATGAAACCCACTCCCTCCATATCCAATAATGCTTGGTTTGGGCCAATGCCATCTCTCGCCTTGAGTGTTTCAAAAACCGTAGTGGAAGACCATTCACATCACCAGCCATTCTTTGTGGGATCATAAATCTCTCAGGTCAGAGTTGTGAGAGTATCTGTCCCTCTCTATACCAGTCCCCACGGTTACAGTAAATTTGTCCCTTTGTTGATTCATTCATGTATCAGTAATGATTTGCTATGGCAGGGATTCACTATACCTTAAAATAATTTCGCATGGCATTTACTTCTTATTCTCTTTATAACCAATTGTACTAGACCCTGAAATCATTTTTAATTGTTGATTTCTTTTTGGCCTCGCCCTCCCTTCCCCTTGGCCCCACATCTGGGCAGGCTGATAAGAAGGCCTATGACCTCACCTCCTCCTTTGGCACCAGCAGGAAATTTAAGTCTGCCACGTGCAGGAACTCCTTCCACAGCCACTATAAAGACCCAAACCCACCGCCTCCGCTTTGCCCAACCTGGACCTGCTTGCACCTCAGCTCTCCCCAGGAGTCCCTTGGCTGGAGTATTGTCCTATACACCAAAAGTGTGCAGGTTCAATTCCAGGTCAGGGCACATATCTAGGTTGCCAGTTAGATCCCTGGTCAGAGCCCATAGGGAAGGCAACCGATACATGTCTCTCTCTCACATAAATGTTTCTCTTTCTCCCTCCCCCACCTCCTGCTGCCACCAAATCAGTAAACATATCCTTGAGTAAGGATTAAAAAAAAAAAAAAATTCCCTTGGTGCATGGAGTGTCATCAGACTCAACATCTGAACTGAATCTGGGGTGGTCCCTGCTGCTGCCATATTAAATATTGAACATGCCTACTCACACACATTCACACCCAAATGCACCAGATGTCACAACAGTTTGCCGTCCATTTGGGTTTCATTATGTTCCCTTCGCTACGTTAGTATAGCCAGAGAGAGATTCCCATGAATTCCATTTCTGCCAAAATGAAAATTGCGACAAGGAGACATCTAGGGGAGGCCAGGTGTCCCAGGGAGTGGGCCGGTGACTCCATTCCTGCCTGTGCTGCTCTCCCACTCTCACCCTCCGCCCTCACACTCTGAATGAGGCGCCGTCACCACAGGCTTCCGTCTTGGTAGTCATGCTCCCTGTAACGTTGTGGTCAATGACAAACCACACGCATAACATGCATAGCCCCATAACATTAGAATGCAGCTGAAAAATTCCTATCTGCTAGTGATGTCGTGGCCATGCTATCTTCGGAGTGCAACACACGGCTCACCTGTTTGTGGTGATGCGCGTGTAAACAAACCTCCTGCGCAGTCCTTTAAAAGTACAGCACATACAATTACGGTCGTGGGCTGTGCCACCGGACGTTTGCATAAGGAGGAAATCACCTAATGTTCATTTCTCAGAATGTGTCCCATCATCGAGCAGCACGTGACTCTAACAATAATGGCTACATGGAGCATTTACTAAGTGCCAGGTATTATGTTCAGCATTATAGAAACATATTAGTTCTATTGTGTTCCACCTCTTGCACACCTGAAATTTTATTCTCATTGATGAGCTACTCCTCACTTACTCCTCCCCGCAGACCCTGGCAACCACCACTCTACTCTGCTTCCATGAGTTCGATGTTTTAGATTCCACATACAAGCAAGATCGTGCAGCATTTGTCCTGTGACTGGCTTGTTTCGCTCAGCGTAAGTGACCTGAAGTCAATCCTCTGCTCAGAATGCTTCAGTGGCTCCTCTTTCACTCCAGGGTAAAAACCTTTGGTAAACCCCCTTCAGTGTCCTGTAATGGCCTCTACTCCACCACTTACAGTCTCTGTGGCATCGTCTGTTGCCTGTCTGCCCCTCGCTCGCACTGCCCCAGCCACACTGGGCTCTGTGCTGTTCCGTAAACCTGCCAGGCCTGCCTTCACTTCAGGGCCACTGGGCTCCTCCGTCCTTCTGCCTGGAACCATCCTCCTCCAGAAAACCGCATGGCTATTTCCTTCACCTTCTTCAGTCTTTGCTGGGTAGTCTTATTTTCTGTGGGGTCCAGCCTTACCATCCTAATTAAAAAGGCAACCAAAAACACTAATTTGAAAAGACATATGCACCCCTATGTTCACTGCAGTGTTATTTATAATAGCCAAGATATGGAAGCAGCCTAAGTGTCCACCAATAGATGAATAGATAAAGAAGATGTGGTATAGACAATGGAATATTATTCAGCAATTAAAAAGATGAAATCTTGCCATTTGCTGCAACATGGATGGACCATAATGACTTATGCTAAGTGAAATAAATCAGACAGAGAAAGGCAAATACTACATGGTTTCATTTATATGTGGAATCTTTAAAAAAAAACCAAAACAAATGAAAAAATATAACAAAACAGACACATAGAAACCTCGAAGAAGCTGATGGTTACCAGAGGAGAGGGGCGGTGGGATGGGTGAGAATGATGGAGGGGCAGAGAAAAGGCAACCTGGTCCCACCTGCACCTCCACATTCCTGATCCCCACCGATGCTTCTTTTCATTGTTTCCTTTGTTAATTTATTTCCACTGCACTCAGTTTCTAATGTCAAAGCTCCATGAGGGCAGGAGGGGTTTTTGTTGGTGTTTTTTTTTGTTTGTTTGTTTTTTGTCCATTTTAAACCTGGTATATTCCAGGCTCCTAGAATTGTATCTAGCACACAGTAGACACCTAATAAATAGTTCCTAAAAACGTGAAGGACAGAGTAGAATATAAGGGCTCTGACTCTGGAGTCAGCTGAACGTGAGTTCAAATTCCAGTCCTGCCACTTACAAGCTATCTGATCTTGGGCAAATGTCTTCTGCTCCATGTGCTCCTATCTCCTCAACTCAAGGAAGTCATTTTGATTTAAAGAATATCATTACATCAGTTTCCTTATTTCATCATGAGCACTAGTCCACCCTGTTTTCTCACTGAGGAGAATGATTCTCAGAGAGGTTATATAACCAGCCCAAGGCCACACGACTGGAAATTCACAGCTTGGACATGTTCCATATCTGCTGACTCAAGAGATTGTTGTTCTTTCCTCCACAACACAACAGCTTTATGAGCATTTTAAGGCCTCAATACAATGTAGACTTACTAAGAATACTAATAATCATTCACGTTTGTGTAGAATTTTATAATTAAAAGCAGTTCTCTCCAGGTAGGAGTTCGGAGTGGATTGAGGTGCATCGGAACTACCCGAGCAAGATTTTAGCAGAACATATATGCTTATTTGGGCCTCCAAACCTGTAGGGAAGCCCTGGCATTCAAAGGGTCCCAGGAGCCAGGCAGGAGTATGAGAGGCCTTTCCCAGGAGCCACCCAAGACCCACAACCCTGTGCAATAACCTGAGGTGTAACTAAGGGGAAAGCTCAGTTTCTCAGATGATTCTTATGTATTTTCTGGATAAGAACCCCTGTTTTAAATAATGGAAGTTGGTCCTCAAAATAATCTCATAGGATATATGTTATTCTTATCCCAGTTTTAAGGATTAGGAAAACAAGACTCAAGAGCACAAAGGGATTGACCCTCAATTACACAACTGATGAGTGGTATGGTCGGACAGCCCAGCTCCAACCCTCTGCCTCCATGTTTGCTAGAAAGATGTGATGAGAAGCCAGTAGGTCTGGGTCTTAGTCTTGGCTCCTTCTCTCAAAAGCTAAGTGAATGTAGCAAGTCATTAAATTATTCATGCTTCATTTGAGGAAAAATTTCATTTCTTTCTTCTTTGAGGAAAACAAGGTGAGGAATAGATGGGATGAGAACTCTGAAATACCACTAGGCACTGCTTATCAGTTGCCTGTCAGAGAAGAGACACTCCCTGCATTATTACACTCACTCTTCACTGTGTCCAACAGAATAGGTTCATTACCTTTATGTTACTGAAGCACAGAGAAATGTAAGCACACAGCTAGTATATGGTAGAGAGGGATTCAAATGTATGTCTTTCTGACCCCAAAGCCCACATACTTTCCAATAGGCCTACCAACAATGACACCAGGAATATTAATAGTTGTGAGATAAATATTAAATATAAATACATTGCCAAACCATATATTACTATGCAAGTGCCACATATATATCAATACAGTTTTTATTAATGAGATCATATGAACATGGATTTACAATTATAAATCATATCCAGTTAAGTTCAAGTGATACTTGCTGAGCACCTGCCAGGCACTATGGTGGTCAGAGAGGTGAAAAGCATTCCATTCTTGCTTCAGTTAGCGTAGCATATTTTCTCAGCCATGGCGTGCATAGCCCAAGTCCTCAATTCAGATTTACAACATGCACCAGCAGCCTCTTGTAGCTCTTTCTTAAGGACAGTGAATACAGGTTTCCTGAGTGACTTTAGACAGATCCCTCAAGGCTATACAGCAGAGAGTAGTCTATTCCACGTCTGTAGGACCCTACTAGACCCTATGATCAGTCATATCCACCGACCCTATTCCCTTAGGCTCTGGGGTTCAGAAAGATATTCACCTAGTTATCCAGAGAACCATTAGTGAAACCATGAGAGACGGGGTTAGTAGGAAACTTTCCTCCCATTCTCTCTGGTTCCCCTTCAAAGTGCAGGACAAACCAGTAGCCTCGCTGGCATTCAAAGCATTCCAGGGGCTGGGCAGAAGTATGAGAGGCCTTTCCCAGGAGCCATCCTAAGACCACTGCCCTGTGGGATAATCTGAGTGGTGGCTACAGGTAAAACAAATATCAGTATATAATAATAATCAGTGTTATAAAGGATTAAGTTCCTATACAGGGCAAGAGGTGTTAAGCTCAGATCAGGAGCAATGTGGAAAACAGGTTGGAAAGGGAGGTCAAAAGTTTCAGAAAACAGTCTGCGAAAAAGTCAGTAGATTTTTGTTGACTTTCTTGGGCTCAACATGTCTAATGTCATGTTTTCATGGATAAAAGGAAGGCAAAAGATACTTTGTTTTATGATAAATATTGACCCTACCATGTTTCCATGGATAATGGGAGAGAGAAAGATGCTTGGTTTTACAACAAGTATTTGCCATCCATGAGCCCCTCAGGCTGATCATGTGGGGCATTGGCAAGAGTTATTATACATTGGCCTTCCCTGAGTATAACCCACCAACATACATGGGGAGGGTCACCTCAGGACAAGGCCGTGGAATACCTTATCCCCAGAGAATGCCAAGGCTGGAATCATGGGATTCGGTGCTCAGTTCATAATAAAAGTTGACTACAAGTATATGGTAGTTTATTGTTTTGTCTGGTTCTTAGCCATGTTTCTATGGTCTTATTAATAATAAATACCCCACTGGCCACCATGTCCTTAACAACCATGGACTGGATTGAACCTAATGCAATAGTTTGGAAAGTTGAAGTTAGATGTGTTAGGGAGAAAACTGACTGTGACTTCCAAGTACTTTAATTGACATGCAGCTCCTGGAATTCAGACAAGCAAAGCCTACAGGGAGCCTTTGCTCTGCAGGGGAACTGAGAAAGGTCTGGGAGCCTTTCCAAGCCTGGAGGAACTTGGATGGATCCAGAGGACGATGAAAGGTCATTTCTTTCCAACTCCAACCGCAGCCCCAAGGCAGCCTGGGGACCTTGGGAGCCAAGGTCAGGAACAGCTTGACCCCGGGATAGAGGCAAGTAGGGCCTGGGGAGCTGTTTTGTTTACATGGTTCTTTTTCAATTCTTACCCACAAATCCAGGGTGACCTCTCCTCCATTAGCAGCCTTGTAAGGCAAAGGGCCTGATCCTTAGCCTGATAGCCCCCAGCCAATCCTGGAAGAAAGGAAAAAATACCAGGTATTCTGGAGGGATCTGAAGTTGAAGAGAAAGAGTGCTGCCTGTACAATCTGAACTCCTGGCTACATGCAATACTGTAACCGATGCGAACTCAAATCTTTTGCTCTTGTCCCTTGTGTACTCTTTGCTTTGTCCCAAGAAAGTAATACAAATTTTCAGTACTTTTTCCAATTCACAATAAGCATTACTGATAGTAAGAATTACTTCAAAATATAACAATGAAACTGAAGACAATGATAACTCGACCACAGGCAAAAATGTTTTACAGGCAAAAACTAACCGAAGAATCATGCATTATCAAGCATACTGTACTATGCAAAAAAGAAGTGATCTGAGGAAAATATTTTTCAAAGAAATAATCAATAACAACAAAAAATAAAATTGTCAAAAGCTAAAATAGCACTCAGTAAAACAAGCAAGAGTCCAATTTTCTTTCAAAATTTACATTTAAAAATTTTTATCTTGGAAAATAGAATCTAATACCTATAAAGGTCAAAGAAGACATGAAATGAAAAAAACTATAAGCTATAATATCTTTCAATAGCAAAGCAACTGACAATAACAAAAACTAATGGCTATATCACAGTTTATTGTACAATACACACAGAAAGAATTTACCCATATTAACATCAATAAAATAAAAGTAAAACTGGAACTGGTTTACTTGCCGTGAATCAAAAAATGAGCAAGCCCTGGCTGGTGTGGCTCAATGGGTTGAGTGCTGGCCTGCAAACTAAAAGGTCATTGGTTTAATTCCTGGTCAGGGCACACGCCTGAGTTGCAGGCCGGGTCCCCAGCTGCGGGTATGTGAGAGACAACTGATTGATGTATCTTTCACACATTCATGTTTCTCTCCCTCTCTTTCTCTCTTCCTTCCCCTCTCTCTAAAAAATAAATAAAATCTTTTAAAAAATGATCAAGGAAATAAGTTTGATCAGTGCACAGTCCTCCAAAAGAAAAATGTTTTTCAATAGACATTTGTCACTAAGGCATAATCCTGATTTACACATCTTTTTTAATGTGGAGGTTAAATATGTTCAAGGTCAAACTATCCAGATCAAAATGCCCGTAGAGTCTAAATAAGATGCAATACAACAGGATCAAAATGTCTCTTACTCAACTCTTGGGCTTGAGTCTTGGCTCTGAAACACATGGACTCGATATCAGTAAGGCATGTGAGTTCAGAAAAGTTATTAAATGTCTCTAATGTTCAGTTTCCTTATCTGTAAAATGAATATATTAATTCCATAATACTGTTCCTGTTAGTGTTTATATTGGACATCCAGGCAAAACCATGAGAAGCTTTGCACACATCTTTTTTCTCAGAACCTCCTTTCCCTTAGATTCCACGCTTTGTATTATATAACCTCAAGCTCTAGTCATGACCTCCGGAACTAAGAATGAGCACCGGACCCAAAGGTAACTATGTATAGATAGACCAACAGCCTGATGTAGAACTATTGCCTAACAAAGATACTTGATACTCAACAGTTGCTGGCTAATCCAATCCATTAAGTCTGCTCTTGGAAAATTTTAATTCCAGATGTACAAAACAAGTGAGCAAAGAGTAGGACTGATAGAAGCAGAGGGGTAAAGGGAGGACCAAAGGCAGAAGCCATGTGGTAGCATGACTCATGAGTAAGAAAAGCCATGAATAAGCTTAGAGCAAAAAGGTGGAGAAGAAAAGGGAAAGTGAGTTTAGGAATGAAAGAGAAAGAAGATGTTTGAAAGAAAAACAGAGATGGAATTTCTGTGTCATGAGCTCAGACCGCTTCTCAAACTGTTATTGGGGCTCAGAGCTGTTAGACTCATGATGTTGCTGCTGCATTATATGTGGTGACAATGTCCCAGGTCTTCAGAGTCCTGGCTGTGCAGCCTTTCTAATTTTCCTATGTGTCCTTGAAATAAACCCCCAGTGCTAGAGATATGACCAACAACAACAAGCGAGCGACTGATCTTCAAATATATGAAAAGACACTCACTCTCACTCATATGATAAGAAAAATGCAACTGGGATTTTATTTCTAACCTATAAGAATGGAAAACAGCCATGGATGGTGTGACTCAGTGGATTGAGTGCCAGCCTGCGAACTGAAGTGTCACTGGTTCGATTCCCAGTCAGGGCACATGCCTGAGTTGCAGGCCAGGTCCCCAGCAGGGGGTGTGTGAGAGGCAACCACACATTGATGTTTCTCTTCCTCTCTTTCTCTCTCCCTTCCCCTGTCTCTAAAAATAAAGAAATAAAACCTAAAAAAAAAAAAAGCTTGGAAAACATTCAGAAGTTTGATAATAACCTTTGATCAAAGCTATGGGAAAACAAAAATAATACAATCCCTAGGTAAGGGAATTTGGCAATAGCTTGTTAGCCATGTAATTTGCTACATATGCATTTGTAACAAATTACATATGCATTTATTCTTTGACACAGCAATCTCACCTCTAAATATATATGCAAGGATACATTGGCAAAAATCTAAAAAAGATGTACGCAAAAATATATAAGTGAAAATAACTTAAATGTCTACCTATATGGGATAGCTATGGTACATGCACAAATGGCATACATTTGTCTTAAAGAATAAGGGCTGTTTTTATGTACAGCTATGGAACAATTACTAGAACTTAAATGTTAAGTGAAAAAAAAGAAACAAGGCAAAGAAGAATATGTAGAGTATACTACTGTTTATCTAAAAAAATAAGTTAGCAAGCAGATATACACACATTCTCGTTTTCTTACCATGAGCACTGAATTAACAAATACTGAGCTATCACTCCTGGGACAAACATAGGGTTAGGTTCCTGCAAACTTTTGTTCACAACATATTTTCAACTACTCAATATGTAACTTTATTTTATATATGTTTCTGTTTAAAGATATCATATATATAGTCATATATATATGGCTATATAGTTATATATATATAGTTAATTTATTAACATTGAACTGATAACCAACAGTGTTACAACTCATGCCTGAGTGAAGCTTATCCCACACATGCATTTTCTCTGTAAGGAACATCACAGACTTCTTACACTTAGAAACAGTTCAGCAGTGTGCTGGGGACCACATTAAACAATGAAACCACAAATAAAAGCACAAAAGTGTGAAAAGCCAAAAAAATGAAGCCTTAAATACACTGCAAAACGACACCACTGTTAAGACCCAGAAACAAAAAACAACCCAGGAGCTTTGATCTCTATAATACCTAAATTATGATCTCTAAATATTATTTCTCACTAAAAGAAAGCAGACCTCTTTGAATCAATGGCTTGTTTTAGGTCTGGGCCAAAAATCTACAAGATAACTCTAAACTATTTTTACATTTCAAAATAAGGAAGCCAACAGACTACTAAGGTTATGTCAGAAGTTACTCAGGGGACAATTTAAAGAGGATCCTATTGGCTAAAAAAGAGATAATTTGAGCATCAATAACAGTAACTCCAATGTATTAAAATATATCAAATATATTTAAAGCCATTAAGTTCATAATCATACACATCACTTAATATCCATTTTAGAGGATACTAAGTATTAATTCATCATTCTCAAAGTTATTACTTAGAGGGAAAAAATCAAGTACTTTTCAGCTTTTTCTATATAAACTGAACTTTAGAGCAATAAAATAGATGTTGAAGAAAAAAATTTTTCTATAGAGGTATTCAACTTACAAATAAAGGAGAAATAATATTGCCCTCCGGCAAACTCCTGACATAAGAATATAGGCAATGAACATCAATGCTCACTAACATCACAAAAGAGAGACCAGACATTATTATTACTTCCTGATGGAAGTACACTGCCTATAAGGTAGTTTTATTTAAAGTAACATATGAATCTGAGTCATATGAAGATTTATCTATAAATATTGATTAAAAGAAAATGGAGGGGACAGAGAACATGATTCATGGTACAATGGGGTACAACCGGTAACACTCACACTACGTTAAATTCTGTAGATCAAGTGACTCAGTTTCTTCAAGAAAACAATACAACAGGGAGAACCTATAGATTAAAAGATATTTAAAAGATACAGTAACCGAATACAATGTACAGACCTTCTTTAGATGCTGATTCAAACAAACCAAAATTAGCATGTGTGTGTGTGTGTGTGTGTGTGATCTTTTAAGTTCTTGATATAATATGATATCTAATGTTTGCTTCAAAATAATCCAGGTGTAGGGTAGGAAAATATGAGAGAGGGTATAGATGACAACAAGAGCAGTTGTGAGCTAATGTAGAAATTATGAGGGGTACAAAGAATTCATTGTACAAGTTTTTCCAAGTTTAGTGTAATTTTGAAGTTTTCATATTAAACTTTCAATCACTTAAACTCTCATTATCCCACAAACAATATATCCCTCATATCTTAAAAGAATCCCTTGAGTATGGAATTGTTGGGAAGGTTAAATTTAGTAGCCCATGTAGAATAAAGAGTTTGGTGACTGGCAAACAAACACCCAAACAGAAAAACAAACATGCCAGGAACTCCAGATATGGTAGTGAAAATATTATTATATCTCAGGATTTCAGCATACCTCAAATTTTTTCACTTCAACCCTGTACAATACAGAAAAATCCCGGGTCAACTCTATGCAAAGAATATAGACAAAATGGAATTCCCCTACTTCTAGGACACATTCAGAGAGAATCTTCTCAGGCACTATCTCTTTGGTTCCTTGCCTGGTATCAGCACAGGGAGACTTTCTTAAGGCCCGCCTGCCCAATCCATGCTATATTCCCAGACTCAACCCGGAATAATGCCTCGAGTAGCTCTGGGCATCACTAGCTTTATTGCCCCTTTTCCTCTACAACACACATCTGCTCACTGTCTCTTTCAAGTCTGACACAAGTTACTCTCTCCCCTTTGCCCTTGATTTCTCTCAGGGTCAATTTAGTTTTTCCAACTAGGCTGGGCTCCTTGGGACAGCTCTTCCAATTCTAAGACATGGGTGGTCTTTGCCGCACGCTTCCTCATAAAATCCCACAGCAAAGCGGATACTCTGTAAAATGCTTCCTTCCTGTCTGCCTTTCCGCCCTGGCCATCTCACCTCTCAGCCTAGCTAGTACCAGCGCTTTCGAGTCCTCCTGTTTGTGCATCCCTCCCTTTCTTCTGACACTCTGCTTCTATGTCATAATAATATACTTTGTCCAGATTTTACAAAAATCAACAAGTCCAGAATAATAAGTATACCATGCTGTTGTTGACCTAGTTATTGCATTTCACTCTTACCAGAAAGCAACTGGTTAGGCAATTTTGAAAGTATTTTGCATCATTTATTTCATTTTTACAAAGTAGAGGAGTGAGCTCGTAGAAATCAGTTGATTGCTCCCAAAGGTAGATCTAATGGTTGACACCCTTAGCACTTCTGTAATTGCCAAGAATGCTGGATTCCACATTCTCTTTGAAGTTAATAATGCAAGCCTCTAATTTTCCACTGCTGCCTATTCCAACTGGGCCAAAAGATTTAGAATAACTTAGTTTCCAAACAAGATATATATTCGGCATGGAAAAAAATAGAGATTAGCATCAAGTCTTTGATTAAATCATATTTTCTATTCTAGGTCCCAGTTTTATTGGCAGTAATCTGAGCTTCATTTGTTTAAACTTTTATCTGTCCTTTAAAAGTCTGAGAGTCCTTTGAGGTCAAGGACTGTATTTCATTTTCTCTGTATCTCCAATGCAAAATACCATTGTGTCAAATAGATGGCATCAGATTAATCTTGAATGCATATCCAAGGTTCTCTAAAACTGTGACTTCCAATGAAATATGCCAAACCCCTGACATAATCAATAGCTTTGTACGGCAGTAACAGCCTTTCATTATGATTTAAAAAAAAATAAAAATAAAAAAGCCCTGAGCATATTAAAAGCCAGTGCTAAATTGTGAGATTCAGCCTGAGGCCACAATCTTGGAAAGGTATAGTGGAGTACAGTAGAAAGTGTGACAGATTCTGCTTCAATTCAAGGTAGCACTTGAATCTGTGGTGTCTTGGAGAAACCAATGGACATGAAGAAACCACAGATTGTACGCTCAGAGGGGCCTAAATGTGAATTGGGTTCCATCTGTCTTCTTCCACTTGAGTTTTTGATTATAGGAAACAGAACTTACTTGAGCAACATTAAGCAAAAGATGGGTTTTGTTTTGTTTTGGTGAAGAGAAATGTCAACGTGAGCTCAAAGTCAAAAAGTACAGACAGGCCCCCAAAAGATCTGGAGCTGGGAACTGAACACCGAACTTACAGACCTTCCAAAGCAGACCACAGACCCAGCTGTCACTGACTTCCCTTCTCTTTGGGGCGCATCTTCCCTCTGCACAACGATTTTTCTTTTTCTACTTGTAAATAGGCTGAACATAGCTGCCTAGAATTTGGTTTCCCTCAGTGCTCAGTTCAGGTAGCCACAGAGACTGGCTCATAGCTCTGAGGTCCATTTCCAATTTCCTGGGAGACAGGGTCTGACAGTCTCCCCACCCTAGATGCATGATCTCTGACAGTGCATTCAGCAGGCGCTGTGGGAGTCTACTTTCTGAAGAGTGGTGACTTTAACCAGAGATTTAAGATGATCAGATTTCCATTTCATAGGGCTCACCCTGGCAGAATTATGAAGGCTATCAAAGGCCAAAAGATCAGCTCAGTGGGTGCTGCATTAACCAAGAAATGAAATGATGAACGCTTAAGTAAAATCAGAAAATATGTCAGGGAGGTAGAGAGGAAGAAATGAAGGTGAGAAGTATGAAAGATTTAGAATCACAAAATTAGAAGTAGGGAATAAGAGAAGGGAGAAGTTTTCTGGCTTAGAAAGAGAGAGATGGCAAACCCTAGTCATTAAACAAGAGAATCAAGAATGGCAAAGTTGACTGTGGGTGGGATAAATAGGAAGAATGAACAAAGGTGTTGTATTTTAACAAAGAACAGGAATCTGAGCATAAAGATTAGGGAGAGATATCAAAGGTAAGACAGGGAAAGATGGCCTGCAGTGATCAGTTACAAATACTTCTAGTCCCAGTGCTGCCCCAATTAACATCCCTCAGGGGCTCCTATCACTGAAGGGTAGAATCAGTCCCTTACCATGGACCTTCATCACACAGCCTCGAGCTACGTCTCTACACTAAGTTGCAGCCACAACAGCAATGAAACCAACTGCAGTTCTTTGTCTCTGTGAATTTAGACACCCTGTTCGCTCTGCCTCGAGCAAACTTCATCCTTCAGCTTCCTGGTGGGGCTTCTATTTGGTCTGCAAAACACCTTAGTCATCCAAGGGTCCCTCACATGCCCTTTTCACTTGGTGCTCTCTGCGCTCTTCTCTCCTGCCCCCAGGAAACTGCTAAATTGCGATCTCTGACACTTTGATCTGTCTCCCCAGACTGTGAACACATGAGTTCAGGAAACGTAGCTTGCATTCTAGTATCCCCAATGCATGGCACATAGTAACACCTATCCAATGTTTGTGAATTAGCTGGAATGATGGAATGACCAACTGCACAGACAGGCACACATAGTCTTCATAGCGTTTCCCCCTGTGAGTCCGAATCGTCTCTCTTCTTTGTCTGCTTTCTCATGACTGCGCATTCCTTCTCTGAGTGAGAATAAAGCAAAATCGATTCCTGTTCCAGCCTTTGCATCAAATGGGCATCCTCATGGCCTTGGAATTAAAGGAGCCATTGACCTTACATAATTGTGCAGGGAAAAGAAGACAGGTTTGTTTTATCTAAATTAAAATATATTTAAGGAGGGAGAGCAGAGGGGAGGGGAAGGGAGGGGAGGAAATAAATGGGGAGGGGGTGAGGGGAGGAGAGAGGGAAAAGTCCTTGGGTGTTTTAGGGACTTTGAGAGGAAGAAGAAAAGTACAGCCCCTTGCTGGGCTGAGTGGGATGTGGGGCTGAAGCTTGAGGAGGAAATGGAGCTGTTGGGGCCATCCCTGCTGGGAATTCAATGGAAAGACAGAGATGAGGGAAGGATTTGGAAGCACAGTGAGAGCCCAGCTGAAGTTTACATGTCAATGGCATCAACCAATAAACAGAAATCCACAATACTGAAGTTTGTGACCTTTCTGTAAAGTAAAAAGCAACTCTCCCACAGTCAATAGCTTTATCTGGGAAATAATTTAAGAGTGATCAAATTAGAATTGTGGGACCTGAGGGACAGAGTGTCTCTGACAGCTGGGGCTTTCTAAAAGACATAAAAATACCAACATTCCATCCAAGCCCACGATCAAAAGCTTGCCAGACTTACTCATGAAGAAGAAAATCTACTTAGCAGTATTAAGAAAATATTTGATTCCTAACTCTGTTGCTGTGTAAAAATCTAGTTTTGTTCACCAAATAAAATTAAATATCATTAGAATGTTTTGAAATCTGTATTGTAAGCACAACTTAGCGATGCTAACTGATTTGTGTGGCTAGTAAGAAATCATTACAAATAAATCTAATAGAAACTTGAGTGTACTTGCCTCATCTTATTCCCTTTCCTGGAATTCTGAAATCCCAGAATATTACAGAATGTTAGAGCTATGAAGAACCTTGAAGAACATCTAGGCCAACAACCTCATTTTATCAGAGGGCAGGGTGGAAAAGTGACTTCTCAGGCTTCCGGACTCCTTAGTGGCAGAACTGAGCTGGAAACAGAACTTACCTTTCAACCCAATGATCATCCCTCTATACCAGGACATGAAAATAAAGTTAAATTATGCTCAATGTCCTTTTCTCTATTAGTGAGTGAATTATTCAGTATGGTTCAAAAGTTTTCTGTCCTAAAGAATTAGGTTAAATAATATTTTCATGCCAAAAATGGTAATTTCTCAGCAAATTCTGTTTCCCAGAGTCCTTCCCTTCCTTGGCTTCAGAAAGTCGTGGTGTTACTGAACAAATACTAAATGGTCTAAGAATATTGAAAGGAAAATGTTGTGATTGACGTAGAAGGCAATAGAGAGCTGATGAAAAAGAGAAGACCTGAACAAAAGGCCTGTAAGGATGGACTGAATCCATGGAGTCTGGAGAAGGCATGGCATTCCTGACAAAGATAAAGGGAAATCAAAGGTTCACAGGAACCTAACTGCCCAATTTGGATTGGAATTCATTTGTTCAGAACGGTACTTTCCAGAGCTTATTCCACAGAACACTGGTTCCACGACATGCTTCATGAATTAATTAATGAATGCATGAATGAATGAATAAATATAAGAAGCGGAGGAATTCTGTGTTCAAACAAGATTGAGAAATGTTGTGCATCCTCTGAAGAGCCCAGTACGTATTAGCATATTAAAGGTGCCAAGTCTTCTAGCAGTCAAGTTTCTTTTTGTTTTGGGGGGACACTTTAAAAATGCAAAAAAAACGTGTATGTATGGCTCAAGAGTCATACATACATACAGGCTACCCCTTGATTTCTAGCTCTTTGCAGACCCCTGCCATAGGTCTCTCTCTTTCTTTCTTTCTTTTTTTTTTCTTTCTTTCTCTCTCTTTCTTTCTCTCTTTCTTTCTCTCTCTTTCTTTCTTTCTTTCCTTTTTTTTACATAATGCTTATTCATATCCTATTACCTCTGATTCTGCTGAAGACATTTCAGAAGATCTGGTTTCGAAAAATGGCTCTCAAACATTGAACATAATCATCAAATGGAGAGCTGGTTACATTCAGATTTCTGGGCCTGAAATTGGCATTTCCATCGAGCACTCTAGGTGATTCTGATACAGGTAATTCAAGAATCACACATTTAAAGGAAAGCTGACAGTAACAGAAAAACAAGGTTGATGATGACCTTGGAGCTGAAGGTCAACATATAGCCACATGTTGTACAATGCGGGAAAAAAGGGGAGCCAGACCTCAGTTACCTCAGAGAATATTTTCAGAGCTTCTTTAGGGGAAAATTGCCACCTCCTTTAATAACCAAATGGAAGAAAATTTTCATAAGGACGGGCAGCCACAGCCCCTACTCCCACAAGATTCTCTGTGCCCTTGGAGATGTCTTGCTAAGCATCTCTGTCCCATCACTTGAGACCGATGGCAGTGAGGGGCGCTTTCCCCCTTCCCCCAGTTCTTGTGGTAGAGCTGAGCAGGGGCAGGCATTCAGGCCCTCAGTAAAGGCTTCTGGAAAACAAAGAAGAAAGTCAGCTATATGTAGCTAAATAAACTGTCAAGGCTTCACTCAGCTCAGTAATAGGCTATATTCTCCAGAGCTTGTAGGCTCCACGTCCCCCCAAGCTCCTAGCTGGTCGCTGTGGCCCGGGAGAGGCACTCCAGAGGTGTGCTGCCGCTGGCTCCACCGGGTCTCTTCCCAACTCCCTGTTCAGTAAGTGTCTTCATTTTGGGTGTTTGAATTTGGCCATAGTGAAACTATTTACACTGCAGAAATTGGCAAAGATCAGGACATTATCTGTTGACTTTGGAGTGCTGGTTGTTAAACAGTTAGGAGCATATCGCTGCTTTAAACCCACCACCCAGAGCGCATAATAGCTCCATGGATAAAAGCGGAGGCTATGTATTTAAACAGACCGTGTTCTGAATCCTAAAGTTATCCCTTGCTAGCTAGGAAACTCTTAATCTCTCAAAGTCTGTCTACCTTCTATAAATATGGAGATGGTAACTTCTTTCATGTTAGGGCCAGGAGTGTTAAAGGAAGTATACGGTATAAAGAAACTTAGCCCAAAGCCTGGCACCTGGTCTGTATCTGCAGGTGAGTCTCTCTCCCTCTGCCGAATGCTTTCCAAGGTTCACTTTCCTGCCTCAGATCCCTGCCTTTTCCGTGGGTGATTGACAGTGAACATATCTTCCGAGAGCTCTCGATTTATACACAGGACCTTTTCCTACAGATTAAAGTGACTAATTCTATCAAGATACAACCCAGGAAAGCCCAGCTACCACAAGAGACACACATCTATAGTAGCAGGTGGGGCATGCTTTATTGTAGCACCTCCAAACCCGTAATCATGCCTTGTATGGAGCCCTTTCTACTTCCTTCACTAGGCGCAGGCTTCAAGGACAGAAACTGTGTCTGGGTCCCCTTTGAATAAATGAAACACTGATTTCCTGAAAGACTGATACAGCAATTAGCAAGAACAAATGTAAAATTTTTGTGACTCTTGAGGTAGATTTTACTTTCCTGTCTTAGTAAGTAAGAGTATTAGGCACACAATCAAGTGCTTCCCAGGTGCCTGAGGTGCCGTACGCTCCCAGATCCTTATTTTCAACATCAGTCCTCCCCACCTGCTACTGTAGCTGGAGAAGAAAATGGCACTGTAGCTGTATTAACCATGAGACAGCTCAGAGACACTGGCTGCTTAAACTGAATCCCTGCAATATAATTGTTTTCTTGTCCTTTTCCTCTCCTAAGGGCTAAGAAAATTCACAGGGGAATCGTAAGGTGCATGTCTACAATTCAAGTTGATGAAGGTTGCAAAACCCAAATCTGACTCATCTGCCTCTCCTTCAAACATGGCTGGTGAATATGGGGCAATGGGGGGGAGTGGGTTCCCTCCCTTCCATCCCTCCCAGTCCCTCTTCAAGAGCCGGTGATGTACAATCCTCTGAACACTTATCTTCTGCTCTAGAAGGGCACTGCCAGGTAGTTTTTTCCAAATGACTTCAATTGATTTAGAACAGAAATTATTATGCAACGCACAGTCCCAGATATGTGAGCAGTGAGACAGATCTACATGTCACTAATTTCATTAGCTATAACTTAATTACAACAGAAATTCTTGCCAGTTGTGTGTTTCCCATAGCTGTTGATGTTCAGAGTATAAGGACAACTTCATTTGGATGAGAAAAAGTTTTCAAAAAGAGTGTCTACAAAATCAGGATTGGAAAATTCAGGCACCTGCAGGAAATAGCTTTCAGGGAATGAATAGCCCAATTCTAATATCCAACTTTTGTTCAGCAAATATCTGTCGAAGGCCTGCCTACTTTGTGTATAGCATGTAATACTAGAAGCTAGGAGTCCAGGACTAGGCACCCCGACCATGAGGGAGCGTACATGTCAATGAGGTATCAACACTGAAACATTGCTTAGACTAATAAGGACAGGACACTGAATGATGATAAATATCATGAAAGAGAAGGGCAAGGAGCTACAAGAAGAATTGATGTAGCTTTACAGCAGTTCAAGATGGTTCTCTAAGAAAGGAACATTTAAGCCAAGCTATAAAAGATGAGAAGTGGGCCTGCAGGGTATTTAGAATAAAGGACTACCAAGGGCAAAGGGTCCTACAGTCGAAAGGAGCAAACCAAGAACGTGGAAGATCAGTATGGCTGAAGGCAGGGAGGGCAAACAGGCACTTGCGCTCAGTGGTCAAGTTAAGGATCTGGGCCATTATCTTAAGAGCAATGGGAAACCGTGAAAGGATTTCCAGTGAATGAGTGATGTTATCAGCTTTGTAAGTTTTAATGATCATTCTGGCTCTTGTGTGGTGAAGGGCTGGAAGGAGGCAAAAGAAGTTCTGGGAGGCATTGGTGTAATCCGGGGGAGAACGGCAGAGGTGCAGCCCACACAGGAAAACTCTATTCAACCGGAGTGTCTGGAGCTACTGGGGAGCAGGTATACACTGTTCATCCGACCAGAGCCGTGGGGCTCAGTGACAGAGATTTCTGGAGCGCAAGACTCTGGGTCCACAGGGAGCCCCTGGCAGGGCCTGGGTGGCTGGCTGCTAGCTATTCCATGTAGTCCCTACTGGGACGAATCCTTACTGAGCCGCACTACCTGGCAGTGGCCTTTGAGTGGTGAGGAGACACAAGGTAGAAAAGGAAGGGGCACAGGCAGAGACAGAGTGCTGAGTCAGGCACGCGGAGGATGCAGCCATTCCGTAGCCTTGTGACCTTGCACCAGCTGCTCTGGTTTCTTCATCTTATTGCCAAATGGGGCCAACAGAGCTGCCTCATGGGGTTTTGTGAGGGTTCACATAAAGTAAGTGAGTTAATACAGCAGCGATTTTCAACCGGTGTGCCGCAAGAATTTTCAAAACATGAAATATCTGACTATTTAGTCAGGGGAACTGACCTCTCTTCCATTAGATTGTCAAATGAAAGAAATGACAACAGCCAACAAAACAATAGCTATCCAGTAGGAATGAATCAAAATTATATCCTTTTTTTTTTGTTGTTGGATCGGCAAAAAAAAATGTATTTTTGGTGTGCCATAGAATTTTAGTAATTACTTCGTGTGTGCCATGAGATGAAAAATGTTGCAAATTGCGGGTATATGGCGTTATTTAGCATAGCACCTGCCCCTGAGCAGCCTCAATGAGGGGCAGTGTTGATTTTGTTCTGTGGGGGGGACTGTGGAACTTGGACGCAGGTTCCTCTTTGAATCCCACCTCTGCTACTTAGCCCTTGCGACTTGGGCCAGTCCGTGAAATTGTCTGGATCTCAGCTTCCTCATCTGATAGGGCAGGGATGATAAATCCTACCTGGGAAGGTAGTCATGGCAATTAAATGTGTCAATGCTACTCACTCATTTTCCTACCCCTGCTTCCCCACTGGGACGTACACCAGGGGCAGCCTTCTCTCAGCGCAGGCAGGTGTGAGGCAGAGGTGAAGGGCGAGAATGAGACAAATTCGAGTGCAGATCAGAGGGCTTCAGAGGCACCCAGGGAACACCCTCGCTCCATCTCCGCCTCTCTGCGCAGAGGATGAAAATTATTCAGAGCAAGCTCAATCTGCCAGCTCTCCCTGGGGAGAGACTCAAATTAGCATTTAAAGAGATGCCGGAAATGGATATCGCTGATAAGGTTAAAAAAAAATAAAAAGAAACCCTTCAGCTTGGAACTCTGGGCACTAAAATGTGCATCCTGCCCCACAAGAGAAACAAAGGAAACCTCTGCAAGTCGCTTTCCTGTTTTTCAGTGGAGAAAGGGTGGCTTGTGCTTGGATTCTGCCAGCTCCAGACGTGTGTGCAAAGCAGGCTGGCTGGGGTGGAGCACTTTTATTCCTTTTTTCAACACAGTCACGAACACCCACTCGGTGCCAGGCACCCTGCTACCCCAGACTGAGGTTTGGTGTGTGCCTCGAGGAACTCAGTCACCTGGGGCAAGGGCAGCCGCGCGGTCGGGTGGTGGGGGCAGCGCCGCGGCGAGGACACCGCGGCAGCGGCCCAGGCGCAGTTAGAGGAGACTGCTTTCAAGGAGGGCGCGCCTGCTCTTTTGTACTGAGCAGACACAGGGAAAGCAAAATGGGCACCTGAGCTGGGCACTGCACAAACGCTCTCCCTGAGTGGGGATGAAAGCCAGTGCAAGGACAAGAAAGAAACAGCCTGGGCCAAGGTGGGTAGGAGGGAGGGGATGCCATCCCCTGAGCTGAGCTGCAAAACATCCCCAAGAAGGAGGCCAGCCTAACAAATCAGGACAGGAGGAGAGTAGCATGACTTCTTCATACCAAAACAGGGTCGAGATGAGATAAATCTAAGGAGCAGCAGGGTTGGAAGGGTCCATAGATGAATAACCATTCTCTCAAATGAGGGAAAATGGAGTCAGAGAGGCAAGGACACATGCCCAGGGTCACACAGCGGCTCACTGCCAGAGCCCAGACTGGGAGCCGGGTTTCCCCTTTGCCATCCAGGCATGGATTCCTTCCTCCGCCCTAAAGCAAGGATCCCTGGGGGACAAAGATGTCCATTCTGGCCAACAAAAGATGTTTTATTAATACTGTGAGCTAACAGCCCTCAGCAAACAATGCCTTCCACCCCTCTTGGGCATATTAAGGGCTGGGAGAGGGAGGAAAGAGAGGACCCAACCTACCGACCAACTTCCAAAGGACAACAAAGGTCTAAACCATTGACTGGAAGCAATCTAAACTTTCAGCATAATGATTGAGGTAATAATAAATCCACTCAACTGACTTTTTCTCAGCAATTTAAGTTTTTACAAATATAATAACATTAAATAAGCCTTTAATATAATACTAAGAGAAAATATGAAGTAATAATATATTAACACTGTCTAAAAGAAAAAACAAAAAAACTGAAAAGACGAACTAAAAATGTTGGTAAATAATGATAAACTAAAAACAATTTTTAAAAATTTTATTTATTATCAATTTGTCTTTAACTATCGTGTTATATCTTTATAACACTAAGATACATACTATATATATATTCACATCTATATACTATGTATATAGATATAAGTAAATGATGTTTCTCACTTCACCCTCTTCCACTGGAAATAGGAGCCTAACCATGTTTAAGGTCAGTTAACAAGCAAAAAGGATTACTACTCAGGGGAAAGCCTGGAACTTCTTTTCTCGGAATCCCTTTCCAGCATGGTTCTGGGTCAGTTGTGCCAAGAATAGGCTCCTGAGGAGTTCTGGAAGACTGAAGAGAAAGTCATTCATTATATCCCAGAGGCAGCTGTCTGCAGGCACTGGGGCATTTGGCAGAGGTAGATATTTGGGGGCATTACCCTGAGAATCACCCTTTTTGATGCTACAAGCTGCTGAATCACCAACCGCAGCTCCCAACTCCTCTGCACACCCACCTGGGAATTATTCCCCTTGGAGTAGCAGCTGAGGTCAGTGGGGCATCATCCCTAAGACCTCTGCACTTCATGACTTCTGTCTTGACCAAACCATGACTAATACAGGTGATAAAATGCAAGACTGAATGGATGCTGGTGTTCTACAAGCTCTAGGAATGCTGGCAAAGTCTGGATTGTGGGATCCCATCTAAGCTAGAAGAACCAACCAGATGTGAGTTATATTCATAGGGATGAATGCCTGTCCCTCCTGCTTATATTACTCAAAGTTCCCTTCAACTTTTCCTTCACTCATTCAAGCTCCTGTCCCCCACCAAAACTTCTGCCTCTTTATGATCAATAGAAATGAGAAAATCATGTCATGGGCTTTTTTAAAACAATTGCTAATAAATATTGATTCTCCCCAGGAAGATCTCATGTGGGCAATTAGCAGTTTGGTTTTCTGGCCATAGTGGTCAACCCCTGAAATAAGCCCAAGGGACTCCTTACCCAGTCACTGAGACATCTTGAGCCCAGGTGCCCACTTCCTGAGACGGCTTCCAGGTAAACCCAGCCTCTGCATCCACAAGAGCCATGAAAGAGTGGCACAAAGCCCACACCAGGCCAAGGCCAGGCTTACCCTTCTCGTTCATATTCAATACCACCCATTCAATGCATGCATGTCAAACATCTGCCATGTGCCAAGCATTGGTGGCAGGTGATAGACACACCATGGCAGCAAAACATGGCCCCATCCTTGAGGAACTCAATCTAGGGCAGCGGTCTCCAACCTTTTTGCCACCATGGATGGGTTTCATGGAAGATGAGGGGAGGGAGAGACAGGGACACAGGAGCAGAAGCTCAGGTGAGCTTCATCCCATTGTGGATGGGCGGGCAGGGGAGGGAGGCAGAGCTCAGGGGAGCTTTTGCTTGTGCCCAAGTTCCTAACATCCCAGGTAGCCCCCAGGGTTGGCTACCCCGGGTCTAGGGCAGCAACAAATGCACAACTTGCAATCAGAGAAGGGTCTTCACTTAGAGTCCAATAATGTTCACAGTTAAGTGTTGTTATAAATATAAAAATAAAGACCAAGAGAATACAAGTTGAACTGAGTGGAAGTATCGTAATTTTACTCCCAGGGAGGGAACATCCGGCAGGCCGTTGAAGGGGATGAGATTTGTGGAAAAGGAAATGGAGTTTGTCTTTTAAAGCCAAAAAGCAACAATGCTCCCTCTCTCATTTAGGAAAATGAAGCCTCTGAATACTGCTGTCTGGCTGGTGACATTTGGGCTTAGCCCACAGGTGCACGTAAGAGCCGAGGTGGCTGCCGAGGTCTCTGCTGCGCACAGGATGTGCCCACCCTGGGACTGCAGCTTCCAGTCAGCTCAAGTTGCCTACTTTGGGGTCATGGTTCCCTGCTGTCATTTTCACAGAAGTCAGGTCTGCATGGTTGGCAGCAGGTTGGATGGCATGTCAGGGTCCCATTAATAGGGTGACCGTATAATTTATCATCTCAACCAGGACGCTGCTGAGTAAGAGTTACTACTGATAATGTCAAGACAACACAACAGTTGCAAGGCAGACTGCCCCACGGAGGAGAGTCAGTACCTAAAGCAGACAAAAAGGGAAATGGTAAGTTGTGTCTCTGTGTGATACTCTACCAGCTGCTCATGTGAGCTTTCTCTCATTTTAACCCTCACACTTTATGAAGTAGATGGTACTTATTCCCGCTTTACTAATAAAGACCCAAAGTTCGGACAGGTAAGTCACTTGTCCAGGCTTGAAGAGTTAGTAGGAGGTGGAGCCGTATCTATACCCAGGTCTGTCCGACTCTAACATCCATTCTCATCACACCAATTATATGGCTCAAAAATGGTGGACTTTGCCTTAGAATGCCCTCACTAACTTTGAGCCAAAAATTATAGGTTTTCATTAACAAGGGTGATGTGGTTACTTCTTGTTATGTTCTACTGCTTGGTTGAAATTCAACCACTGATTCAATTCAGTTCAATATACATTTGGGCTTGAAACTCCGGATACACAGCTGAATAGGTGATTCTGACCCTAAAGAATCTCACAGAACAGGGGACAAACAGACAAGAAAACCAGTAATTACAAAACTGTATGACAAGTGCCAGGAGAGGGGAACTCCCAAGTTCTTGCAGAACCACCACAAGAGTCTCATCCAACAGGGGCATGCAGGAAGCCTTTCCAAAGGAGGTGGGTCAACGTGCGTACAAAGGATGAGTAGGAACTGGCGAGGAAAAGAATCAGGACTAAAGCATTAGGAATATCACATTCAAAGGAATAGTGATATTAAAGAGTTTTTGAGGACACAGAGAAACAACAAATGATTTTGTTTGACTGGAGGAAAGGAAGAAGAACCCACACAGTGTGGCTGAGGCGCCCCGACCTCTCCCTCTCAGCCCCGCCCAGAGGAGGCCACCCATGACTTAGCTCTACCAGCCATTGTATCCCAACCAAAGTACATGGATCACGAGCAGGCATGTTGCCCCAGGTGAACCAACCATAATCTTCCTTGAAAATTTTCTTTCAGGTCTATTTTTTAAGCTTTCTTTCCCCTTAGGTTGGTAAATTGGTAGCATGTGAGTGGAGGCTGTCAGGGTCATCTCGCCACTGTATGGAGAAAGCTTGTCAGCAACTAAAGCCAAGGTGAAGTAGTCATCATCAGGGAAAGGGAGAAACGGAGACCAAAAGACCACCCGCAGGACACAGTGTGACACTCCAGATCCAGTCACGCTGAAATTTGGAACTGACATGTCTTAGACTTTCCAGTTATATGAAGCAATAATTTAGCTTTCTTGCTTAAATTCTGTCTTTGTTTTTTGTTTTTGTGTTTTTGTCTCAGATACAACTGCGCCGTCCAAATGGGTGTGTCCAAAATGTGTCTACAGTTCAAGAGACAAGTCAGAAGGCATCAATAGACCTCGAAGTATCACCACAAGAATTAAAACCTCAGGATTGAATGTCATTGTCAGTGGGGCACAGGTGTCAAAGAGCAGCAGACTGGCTGATGCGCACGAGGGGGTGCCCGCCATTAAGGCGGAGGAGGTGGAAGGAAAATAAGGAGACCTCTGAAGCCAGAAGCCAAAGGAAGAAAGCATGAGGAAGAGGGATTGCTCGTCAGGGCCACTGTCGTAGGAAAGTAAAAAGGATGATCACCACATACCCTGCCCAAAGCTGTATGGGAAAGTGAGGGAATTGTCATAAGTAACTTAAGGTCCAAGGCAGATTCCATGGCTATTTCTCTCATCACCGGACAAGACTTTACCGCTCTCACTGTGCAGCTGTCCCTCCGTGAATCTCTCTTCTCTCAGTTTCTGCACTACCGCTCTCTCCTTCCTGTCCCCTGGCTTCTGGTCCCCACCTTCTCAGTATTCTTTAGTGATTCTTGGCTCTCTCACCAACCTCTTAAATCTTAGTGTTTCTCAGGAATCTGAGATTCTCTTCTCTTTTTACAACACACTGTTCTTGGGCCATGTCATTCATTTACCAGCCCTGCAACAGCTCACGACTGTCAAACCCTAATACAATCCCGAGTCCCCTAACCCACACCTATAGCTGAAGCTGCACAGTCCGGAACGGGCACCCTCTCTGAACAGACCTCAGGTACGTCCAGAGAACTGTGAGCAGAGAAAGAGCTCCCCTGACGGGGAAGCCAGGGGCCACCAGGGGCGCCATCTGCAGATGGACGCGGTAAGCCCTGCACGAAAATGCCCGGTGGAGACCCAGCTGAGGGGCTGAAGTCCAGCCTGCGCTCCACTCCCCAAGCCACTCCCTAAGCCACTCCCTCTGGCACAGGGCTGCAGGCACCTAGGGGAACGACCGCCCTTTCCTTGTTCGCGCCCTCTGCTGCCAAAGCCACACAACGGCAAGGCTGCGACCCGCCTGAGGGGCGCCCCTTTGTAATTTATACCAAGATGGAATATGGACCAACAGAAGCTGAAGGGACGCAAGAGACAATCAGTGAGGGAAATCCTTCCAGAGAGCACAGCAGATGAGAACGCCAAGGAATTTACTCCTCTACAATGGCAGGGAGTCTTCAGAAATCCTGTCCCGGAGTATCGACCACCATGTCAGACCAGTGATGGGGCCACGTTTCCTGTTCTCTCCTTATCCGTCGGTGTTTATAGCGGCCTCCTGCTCCTGCTCCACCGCTGCGTCCTGAGTATGTCAGGAGGCGCAGAGATGACTTGGCCCTCTAGTGTGTAAATCACTAGAAAGCAAGAACATTCAAAGGGGAAGGCACACACTGCCCATCATCCTGAGATCCTGGGTTTCAAGTCGGCCAACTCTTCGGGGTTGTCTCTCTTGGGAAGGAGGTATTTTACTTTGTAAAAGGACAGGGGTGTTCTGGGTAGTCAAATGATGCACTGGGGCCAGGTGCAAGCTACAAGCTAAAAGATTACATTGCTCAGCCTCCCTTGTACTTACTTACATGTAGTTATTTGATTAAATTTCAGCCAATAATGTGTAAACCAAAGTTGCTGAGCATGACTTAGAATTTAGAGTTACAGGCACTTTTATTTTCCACCTTCCAGCCTTCCCCCTGCTTCCTGCCTGGAATGCAGAGATGATGGCTGGCGTCCCAGCAGCCGTCTGTGACTGAGAAGCAGCTCCAAGATGGAAGCCATGTACGAAAATGATGAAACAGAAAGACAGAGGGAGCCCTTGGCCCCTAAAAGATACCAGGGAACCAACACACCCATCCTTTAATGTTAAGTACAGTAAACTTTTATCTTATTTAAGTCACTGTTTCTTCCGGCCTTTGGTTCTAGTAACTAAATGTAATTTCCAACAAATATACTATAAATATACAGAATATCCCCTAATTTATTTATTTACATAGAGTTGCGATCTCTCCCATTAACTCCAAACTTCCTCTTAGCTGGCTGTGCCAGCTCTCTCAAATTCAACATTTTTAAAATCAAATGAATCATCACTGTGTCTCACCCCATCCCCCAGTGAGTCTGTCCCTCAGCTTGAGGTGTGTGGGGATGAGGAACGAAGCGCTGACAAGCACTGAGCACTGGGATCAGGAAGAGCCGCTGCCTGAGAGTATCAGAAGGAAGGGAGCCCAGCCACATGCCAGGACCCCTCCTGGGCTCACAGCTCATTGGGAGCCACTGTAGGCTCAGCTTATTCCACACCAAGGGTCTCCAGGCACATAAATGTTCATCATGAGCAGGGGAGGCAGGAATGACAGCCTGCTCTCAGGAGATCCAGTAGATTTTATGAGAGAGGAAAAAGTATAGGTCAGGTATTACTGTTGAAAATGTCTAATAATGTTTGATCAAGAAACAACCCTAAAGGCAATACTAGAAAAACAACTATTAATCATATAACACAGTTGGCAGCAGGAAATGGCCATATTCTCAGGTTTGCTGGGCCTGGGCAAGAGCGACAGCACATGTGTAGCATGTGTGCAGGTAAGTGTGTTAGGGGGTATGTGCTCTGGAGGCATGTGCATAAGTTTGTACAGTGTGTGCACGTGTACACACATCTGTGTACATGAGGGTGTCTGCTCTGTGTGGGGAGGGTTAGAGTTTGGAGGGAAGCGGTGAGTAGAATAGCGAAGGAGGCAAATGCTGCTTTTCTCATAACAAAACACATGATGAGCATTTACAATTGACCTAGCTCTCCAACATCTACATGCCCATTTGGGCTCCCCAAAAGCTTATGAGGTGAAGATTAATATTGCTTTTATTTTCCTAGTGAGGAGATGGGGCACAGAGAGCCAAATCCCTTAAGCAGAATTTCCTTCATGAAGGTGTCGTAATGCCAAGTTTTCCGTCTGAGATTGTGTGAAGGTCGGTACTCTCAAAGGGGGAGGAGTTATTAAGAGTTTAGCCCTCATGGGTGTGGCTCAGTGAGTTGGGCAACCTCCTGCAAACTGAAAGGCCGCAGGATCGATTCCCAGTCAGGGCACCTGCCTGGGTTGCACCCAGGTCCCCCGTTGGAAGCATGCGAGAGGCAACCTATCAGTGTTTCTTTCACACATTGGTATTTCTCTCCCTCTCTGTCTCCTTCCCTTCCCCTCTCTCTAAAAATAAATAAATAAAGTCTTTAAAAAACAGCTTAATGTCCATTTGTCCAATGCTCTTGTCTTCCAGCCAGCCATTTACCCGTTCACTTATTCATTCATTCATTTGCTCGGTCTCAAACGTGAATTCGGTCCCTCCTGCCTGGCAGGCCCGCTGACCCTGGCTGTGTGTGTGGGAGAGACAACTCGAGAGGCCTGCGCCCCCATGTGGCACTAACAGGATGAAAATGGCACAAGCGGGAGGTGACCGAAGGAAGGGGATTAAGGAGGAGAGAGTGGGTGGAATATAATGAAATGGTGAACGCAGTACCAGTTTTCTTTCCTTTACATTCCGGCTCCACTTGATAGAATTTCAGAACCCGAGAGTTCATGTTTGAAAGCCTTCTAAAATTAGCGAGCACAGCCCTGCGGTCTCTGCAACAGCCCCCTTAGTAAAACAGCGCCGCGCTGCCCTGCCCGGGTGCGGCCCACGTCTCCCCAGCCCTCTCCCCGGGGGGAGGAAGGTGGGGACCACAGGTCTCGTTCAACCTCTGCTCTGCCCAGGGAGAGCTGGGCGGCTCGGGATATGGGACTCCCCCTTCCGAGTCTCCCTTTATCCCAATTAGCAGGAAGTGAAGATGTGTTCTTCGGGGACTTGGGGGTAAAGTGCAAGTACACCTGTGACACTGTGTCAAGCACTGAACCTGGTAACATTGCTAGTGACAAGGAGGGCTTGTGAGCTTCAGACTGGATGTCCACATTCCTTGTCCTCTTAACTTTCCAAGGCTTTGATTAGATCCTTATATTAGATCCATATCTTTCCTTCAAGACAGGCATCTCTTCCAATAGCAGTCTGAGAATAGTGATGTCCTAGATAGGGTTAGACTTGCCGAAGAGCTCAGAGTGAGTCAGCGGTGAGGCCAGAAATCAGACCTCGGACCACCAACCAGGGATCCAATCACTTCTTCCCTCCTTCTTTCCATATTTACTGTGCACATTCTGAGTCCCAGGCACACAGCAGTGACCCAGACCTGGCGTCGGCGGGCAGGGGGGTGCAGTCTAGTGTGAGAGAGGCAAGTCACCAGCCTGGGACTGGATAACCGGCCCGCTGTGCGGATGCAGAAGGGGGAGATACTGAGAGTCACCCTGCGTTTGCCCAGCGTGTGCCACAGGGGAAGGAGTGAGCCAGGGCACCCAGCCCAGCCCTCGTGCTGGCCCCTGAAGTGTCCAACCCAGCGGGTCTCCCGACTCCAGCTTCCCCGTCACCCCCAGTGTCCCTAGATGTCCAGGTAACACTGACCTCCCTTCCCCTCCAGGAACCTTTGCTTGCAGGGCCGCAGGAGCCGGGCCTTCCTACACCACTTTTCCTGGGGGACTTGGGGGTTGGCGGCTGGGTGTTGAGAAGGAACACGCTTGCTTCCCTTTTAGCCTGAGCTACTGGAAAGGGCTGTTAGGATTTGTGGGAGAACTTTATCCCCTTCCCTCCATGTCGTTCATGAGTTTTTATTATAATTTCATTTTACTCTTCCCAGGTCCAATCTGCCCCCAACATTCAAGCTGTTGAAAATAATTTTTGGATTCTGTTAAGGTAAATGTTAGAAGGTCAAAATGTTAGAAGATCAAAATGTTATTATCTCAATACTTGGTCCCAGAGGTCCTCGTAGGGAGGGAACTATTTTGTTTGGGAAAATACTTAGCCAAGCACCTGGAGGTAGAGGCGAGACTAACCAGAACTTAACTACAAAGCCATTGGCTAAAGTGGACCCATGAGAAAGAGGAATTTGCTTTGCTCCTAGAGAGGGAGGGGTATAAAACAGAGGGGAGGAAAGTGGAAGGAGAGGAAGCAGGAGAGAATAAACCCAGGTCTACATAGTAAAAAAGCCCCCGAGCAGGCTGGGGTCCAGACCCTGACCCCAGAGAAGTATAGGGACACTTGATGTTCAACCTGAAAGTGTTTCATTGCTATAGTGGCTGTAGTGTAAACGGGCATGTCTCCCCACCTCCCTCTAAAACTTAGCAAGCTCTATCATACTCGTGAATCCCTGCCCCTTTTCTCGGAGCTTGAAGAGGGAGCTTAGTTTTTTTTATTTCTTCTCTGCATCAATGTCATGGAGACAGAAGTATCTGTGAGAAGATGAGCTACCTTCACTCCCTGGGAACCTGTAAAAGTCTTTGGGACAACTTCGGACTTCTTCAAAATCATTGTAATTTGAAGAGGCCTGGATTGAAATGTGAATTCAGATAAATGCTAAGCAATTAATTAAACATGTGATTGAGGGTGTTGGGGCCAACAACCTAAGTGATATAACCTTGTGCATGAGCAATAGCAATGCTCCATGCTTTGCAAAATGCTTTTTCTTAAGTGTTGTCTTATCTCACACCACCTCTAATAGGCAATGCAGGCACAGAGGCTAATGCTCATTTTATGGGCGCCAAAGATCCGCCCCTTTCCAGGCTGGGGCTGTCCCAGGGAGACGGTGACCCTCCTCCAAGTCTCATCAGGCTGGGCTACGGAAGGTATGAAACTGGCACGTCAGCGACAGGAGAGGGCACATGTGTATGGAGGGGGTGATTTGTCTGAAGTTCTACAAACTGTTATTTTCTGCTTGGAGTTCAGAAAGAAACTATTTGTCTGGTACTTTCATGGTTTCCCAAAGTGCATTTTGGTGTAGAATTCGCTGGCTCAAATATCCCCAGTGAACCGGGGGTTCTGCTATCAGATCCAAGGGCTGGTGAGAAGCCCCCGACACTCCTGCATCCAAGACACTGCTCCTGGGATCCACATCATCCCTGCCTCTCAGCAGGCCCCACGTTCTGCTAACATCTTCCCCGTCTGCAGGCTGCTCGCCCGTCTTCAGCACAAAGACTGGGGTGGGACTTGCAGAAGAAATCCTGCCTACACTCATGCTTATTCTTGGGGTTCCCCGGAGGAGCATCTCAGCTGCTTGTCCCTGCAACTTCAAGGAGGTCAGCTTCTTTGGGGGGCCCTCTTGGATCGAGGCCCAGAACCTAGGAGCCAATGCAGCTCTACCTCTAAGTCTTGGGGTCCTCTCTCAGATGTACTCTCATCCTACAAATTGCCTTTAGTAGGGGAGAAGGAATTTTTAAGCTTTTGGAGAGAGGAGTAATTTCTTGGATGTGACCCAGGCACTAAATGGCTCCCTCCGCCCTGCTTCCCCTCCAGTCCCTCCCTGCCTCCCCTCACCAAGCCCTCGGCAGGGGCCTTCCTGGCTTGTCTCCTCCGGAGTCACATATCCCCCTCCCCCTCCCCCTCCCCCACCCCAAGTGTGTGTATGTGTGTGGCGGGGGGGGGGGTGGAGGCAGGATTAAGCGTACTACGTCTGTCATATAGGCTACATAACACCCCATACGCATCCTCTTTTATATAACCTTGCATCAACATGGTTAATACAATGCATCAATACATCGTTACAGGAGAGTTCTAACAACTGCCACTTTGCGCTTGAGCATAAAACAAACAAAACTAAACACTACTATTTCCATGAGCTCGTGCACTTAGAATAACAACTCTCATTTTCAGATGAGAACTAATAGCTCCCACCAGCTTCTGCTAAGCGGACAGGCCAGACTGTGGAGTCCACTGCTAGCAGAGGAACAGTATCTGGGTGCTGGTAGAGCCCAGGCCCAGCAGGTAAGGAGCCTCTGCTGGGGAGATGAACTTGAGACAGGGAGCCCGACCCGAGAGGGCGCATGCTACCAGGCCCCAGAGGCGCCGGAGTCACCTGCCTGAGCACATGAGGGTGTTCTCTTTGCTGAGGCTCCCTGAATCTCCCCACGACATGCACTGTGACACCGGTTTCTTGCAAGTCATCTGTTACTCAGAGAAAAAGCCAGTCAGGGGCTGGTCATTACTAACAGGCCCAGGCACATGTGCAGCATTTGTGAAGGTGGGGCGCAGGGAGGCAGGACAGGGGGAGGCTGCCCCGAGATCATGCTTTTGCACACCCGGACCTCTGGGTATAACCACATCAAAGGTTGGACTCCATGACCGAGGGGGCTGAGAGTTCATTGTGCCAGCCCCACCGAGATGAGACCTGACCTCCCCCAGCACTTCTCTGCCAGCCCTCCTAAAGGCCAGACAGGCTGCCTGCCGGGAGAGCGGGCACCACCCTGTCTCAGCGAACAGAACAAGCACACACAGAGGCTGGAGAAGGGGCGCAGGGAAGCGGGCTAGTGTGGAGACACACAGTGACGCACAGTGGGGACGCACAATGGGGACACACAGTGGGGACATCTGTCCACTTGCGGCTGGGAGAGCCCAGTGCCGGGTTTGTGGGGCGCCAGCATGGGGCAGGGCTGACCTCCATCTGGCCTGGCGGGCGCTGGACGTCCCCTGCACCCCTGCCAGCTTCCCCGGGCTCATCACCGGCCACCGGCCACCGGAACCGGAGCCCGAGCCCCAAGCTCAGCGCTGTGCCCAGCACTCGTGGAACACGGGTTCCACCTAGTGGCCAGCTACGGCGTGACCAGGGCCCAAGGGATCAGCCCGTGTGGCAGGGATCACAAGGGTAACCACCGCAGTGACCTGTAATGATGGCAACACCTTATTGACACCACACGTCTTTCCAATCATGCCGTACTTCACCCTCTCTGGTCCCTCTGTCCTCACAACCATATTAATTAGAATGATAAGGGTAACATCTACATCAAAAAGAACATGAATCCCCATTATGTCAGGTCCTCATTTTCTGCCATGCACTGAGCTAGGGGTTAAAAATTACCAAGTTACAGTCCCTTCTTTCAAGGGACTGACGTGCTCAGTATTCCCAATTAACCAAAAAACCAGACAGAGGGTGACAGGAGAGTTCCAATGAGCTGTGGGGGCCCAGAGGAAGTGGTAACTTGCTGAACATCAGGAGCTTTAAAATGAGGCTTCCATTGGAGCCATGAAGGATGAATATTTCAGCAGGTGGCAAAGGGAAGGACATTCCAAGCAAAGGGACTGGCCAGGCAAAGCCAAAGTCAGTGAAAACACCAGGTAGGTCCAGGGAAGAGCGAGTGAGGCTGCGGGATTTCGTGGGAAGGCGTGGTGCAGAATAACCCAGGCCTGTGATGGAGACACGGTTGCCTTGTGAGCTACGTGCTGCGTTTGCGCTTTGTCAGGCTGAGAGGCCGCTGAAAGGTTTGAAGCAAGGGAGGAACTCGCTTGATTTTCTAAAGACGTTTTTAAAAGGCAAGTGTGCAGGGAGGCTGTTTAGGAAAAACGGTTGCAGCGTTCCAGTGACGAGATAATTCATTCAACAGACAGACATCGACGGCCCTGCTAGGGAGCCGGTGCTGTACACACAGACAGCCCTTCCCTCTTGGACGGACGTCTGAGCACGTGGGTCGGAGGGACGCTGGGGGGAGACACATGCGAGGCCCTGCAGGATGTGCATCCCCAGGATGTGATGGTCAGTGGGTAAGCAAGAGGGAAGAGTAAAAGATGGAGTCTCGGCGGCAGGGAGAAGAGTAAGGCCACCCAAGGCTGGAAAAGAGGAGGAAGGACAGGTTTGAGGGGAAGGAAATGAATCTGCTTTTGGATGTGACCAAAATGGAAGCTAAGAAGCAAAAACTCCACAAAATACACCTTACATTACGACTCACCCAAGAGCTGTTTCTACCGTGAGAAAACAGACTGTTTTCTAGAAAATTCTCCAGCCATTAGAGGTTAATATTTTATTGAGGCAGTGACAGATAAAAATCTCTGTAAATCTCAGATTCATTAAATGTTTGCTGAACCACATATGGAAAATAATAATTGCTAAGATTTACTGAGTGCTTAGCATAAATAAAGCATTGTTCTCAATGCTTCCTTCAGTTATTTTAAGCCTCACAACTACCTGTGGGCTATGCACTAGGCTCAGGTCACAATTAGCAAGGGGCAAGAGTACCCCCCGCCCCCCGCCCCGTATCTCTGTGAAGGTCATCAGCTCCTCAAGGAGAAGGTCTGAATTTTCTCCTAATCTCTCCCCAAGTAGGGTCTACATGCAAAGGAGACTTTTTGGCCTGGCGTCACATCCAGCCATTTTCCTGTGGTGGTCAGTCAACCTGTCTGAAGCTGTATTAGAGGAGGGTTCAGGCCCTTCCTGTCTGGTCAGTTTAGGGGGGTAACAGCCAAAGGTTAGGTAAAGCAGAGAAAGAGAGAGACGGCCCTCAGGTCGCATTCTAGGGAAAGGGAGGGTACAACTGTTCTTCCTCTTTGAGGAAGAGAGAGAAAGAAAACATGGACCCCAGCGGTAGTGTGAAGGCATGAGGCTGGACAGCAGGCGTTATTTTGGACTTCAAGAGGATGAGACTGTCACACGTGCCTGTGAGCGACACTAGCACCACCGGGCCACCAAGGAAAGTACTTACACAGCCTTCAGCCAGACAGGAACCAGTCAGGTCAAGAGGCCCGTCCATCCACGCAGGGTTCTGGGCCCCCCAGGCCTGTGACTCCAGGATAAATGACTCTTCAGTCTCCCTTAGATGTGGCAGAATTTAATTTCTTATCTCTGGCAGTTCTGACTTCCCACTATTCTTATTCTTATTGTCACATTGAAATGATTGTTTAATCACTATAAAAGCATTCAAAACAATACTGAAAAAAACCCTCTAATTGAGTGAAATCCTTATAATTTATAATAGTAATAATATATCCCTAAAATAGCCCCCAGAAAATTTGAAACTGGCTGCAATTGATATGGATGACTTGATCCTCCACCGGGATGGGGACTAAACATGGTGATATTGCTTATGTTTTGCCAATTGATTACCCTAATGACTGGGAAGTCCAGTAACCATTTACCAAATATCTGCTTTGTTCCAAAGACTCTTAGATGCTGGGGATATGTCTGTGAATGAAACAAATATTTCCATCCTTGTGGGACTTACTCCATAGCAAGGGGAAATACTGAAACAATAGAATAGATAGATAGATAGATAGATAGATCAATCGGCAATGTCAAAGGGTGTTAAAGATAAAAAAGAAAAGTGAAGGTGGCTATGTGGGTCTGAGGTGCTCAAATGTTAAGCCTCGTGGAGAATGTGACATTAAAGCAAAGCCTTGAAGGGAGTAATATTTAAGCAAAGTCTTGAAGGTGACTTTGGCCTTTGCAAAGCCATAGAAATCCCAGTTACACCTGTACTCCAGAACAACAGGTGTCCAATGTCTTGAATTTACACTATGAAGATGAACGTCTCAAGTGGTGCTTCTTAGGACAAAGTTTTTCTCCAAAATAACCTGCAGAGTACACATACACCAAGAAGCAGCAACAGTTTCTCTCACTATCATGTCGAGTTTTGATCCTGGAATTTATACAAGTAGTGGTATAATCCAAACAACAGCTTTATATAATACCAGTGCTATTGGAATATCTGTGGGCCTCGGATCATGTGGACTTTGGTGTTTATTAGAAATCTGTTGACGTGATGTCCCCATGTGGCACCCAGAGAAGACTCAGCGGATTTTAATAAATGCCCCCTGCCCCCCACCAATTTTTCTGTCTTATGAAACGACTCCCTTGGGCTCAAATCATGGCTTTAAGACATCTCACGTGGTCCCAGTGAAAAGCCATTCAGGGTCACTGAGGCTTCCTCAGGCCTACTGTCCTCGATAACTAGAAGAATTACTCTTTTAAGATTCAGAGAGATCCCTTAGCACCCGGGAGTATCTGTGGAAAGTACGCACACACTAAATACTTCCATCATTAGATGGTCTGCTTCTAATAATGGGAGAATAGGTAATTCAGAACAACCCTCTGCATGAAGGCAACTGTCAAAAATGGACAAAACATGAATGACACAACTTCCTGAAGTCATTAGAGCACAAACAAGAAAATAAATAAACGAGCCATACTCCATAAGGAAGGCAAGCCTGGCGAGGTGGGCAGCATGTGGAGTCACTTTAGCAGAGACTGTGAGGCTGGACAATGCTTTGGCAGCCAAGGGCTCTGTGGGAGTATAATAACTGAAGCAACTGCTTTGGAAAAGTTTGATCTCTAAACTTGAAGCTATAATATACCCTATGCCCCAGTATCTCCACTCCCAGGTAGGTAACTCATAGAAAAGCGTGTGCAAGTCTCCCAGAGACACAGATGGGAATGTTAAGAGGAGCAATTTCATGATAGCCCCGCACAGGAAACAACTCACATCTATGCCATATTCAGAATAGGGCACAAAATGAAAATAAACAAATCACAGCGGCACAATAATAGATCTAGAGCTGAGTGGAAGCCAGATACAAAAAATACACAATGCACAAGTCCATTTACATAAAGTCCAATTAGCTGGCCAATGTAATTTCTAGTGCTTGAGAATGAACATTAAGGCAGAAATGATTATTATACAAAGGACATTGATTACCTTTGGGGGGGAAGCTTTGTGATTGCAAGAGGGTACAAGCTAGGCTTTTGGGGTGGACAGCATTCTACTTCGTGATTCTGGTGGTGATTACATAATTGTTTTGTAATAAATCACTGAACTAAAATTTCTGTGGAGGAGGTACAATTTTAAAGAGGATAAAGAAAAACTGTTAACAAGACACTCCATGTATTATTCTTTTTATTGACACATAGTATTTTATTACACGTATATGTCAAATTTTGTTTATTTATCCACCTATTGAAAGACATTTAGTTTGTATCTACTTTTCGGCTATTAGAAATAAAGCTACTATTCATGTACAAGTTTATCACACGGATATACAATTTTTCTTAGGTAAATACTTATAGTTGGAATGCCTGAGTCAATGACACTGTATGTTTAACTTTTTAAGAAACTACAAAATTCTTTTCCAAATGAGTTGCTTCATTTTACATTCATTCCCACTAACTGTATATGAGTCTTCGAGCTGCCCCACGTCCTTGCCATCCTTACTTGGTATACATGCTTAGTAGAGTCAGCCTTTTTAAGGAGTTTTAACCTGCAGCTGGAATCTGCATATGTGAAAGACAGACTTCACTTATACAAGGGTTTCTGACTGTGCAGTGGATTGGTGTTCTTAACACCTGCATGTTCAAGAGTCGTCCCATGTAGTCATTTTAGTGAGTGCTTAATAGTATTTCATTCTGGTTTTATTTTTTGTTTTATTGATTATACGATCAGAGTTGTCTAATTTTGCCCCCTTTGCCCTCCTTTACACAGTACCCCCCCACTCCCTCCAGCAGTCCCCACACCATTGTTATGACCTTGGGTCATGAGTACACATTCTTTGGCTATTCATTTCCTATACTGTACATCCCCATGGCTATTTGTACGTCTTTATCCCCTCACCTCTTCACCCATTCCCCTACACCACCCTCCCACCCAGCAATCATCAAAACGCTCTGTGTCCATGATTCTGTCTCTGTTCTACTTATATGCTTAGTTTGCTTTTTTAGATTCAATTGGTGATATATATGTATTTATTGCCTATATATATGTATTTATTGTCATTTTAGTGTTCATAGTTTTGATCACCCTCTTTTTCTTAAATAAGTCCCTTTAACCTTTCATATAATAATTGTTTGATGATGTTGAACTCCTTTAGCTTCTTGTCTGGAAAGCTCTTCATCTACCTTTTGATTCTAAATGATAGCTTTGCTGGATAGAGCAACGTTGGCTGTAGGTCCCTGTTTTTCATGACTTGGAATATTTCCTGCCAATCCCTTCTAGCCTCCAAAGTTTCTTCTGAAAAATCAGCTGACAGTCTTATGGGAGTTCCCCTTTAGGTTACTGAATGCTTTTTTCTCTTGCTGCTTTTAAGATTCTCTCTTTATTTTTAACCTTTGGCATTTTAATTATAATATGTCTTGGAATGGGCCTCTTTGCATCCATCTTGTTTGGGACTCCTTGTACTTCCTGGACTTGCATGTCTATTTCCTTCACCAAATTAGGGAAGTTTTCTTTCATTATTTTTTCAAATAGATTTCCAGTTTCTTTCTCCTTCTCTTCTCCTTCTGGCACCACCATGATTCAAATGATGGATCGCTTGAAGTTGTCCCAAGGGCTGCTTACACTATTCTTGTTGTTTAGGACTTTTCTTTCTTCTTTTTTTGATTGGTTGTTTTTTGCTCCTTATGTTCCTAATTATTGATTTGATTCCTGGCTTCATCCACTCTACTACTGTTTCCCTGTAAATTGTTCTTTATTTCCACTAGTATATCCTTCATTACTGACTGGATCTTTTTTATGCTGTTCAGGTCCTCATTAAGTTCCCTGAGCATCCTTATAATCAGTGTTTTGAATGCTGCATCTGATAGATTCCTTGTCTCCATTTTGTTTAGTTCTTCTTCTGGAGCTTGATCTGTTCTTTCATTTGAGCCATGTTTCTTTGTCTCCTTATTTTGGCTGTCTCCCTCTGCTTGTTTCTATGCATTAGAGATACTATGACTCTCTGTCTTGGTAGCATGGCCTAAAATGGTAGGTGTCCTGTAGGGTCCAGTGGCACAGGCTCTCCTATCACCCAAGCCATGTACTTAAAGTGTGCCCTTCATGTGGGCTGAGTACACCCTCCTCTTGTTGTTGAGCCTTGGTTGCTGTTGGCAGGTCAATGGGAGGGATTTTCCCAGGCCAGTCAGCTGCCAGGACTGACCACCACCCTCTGCCCTCTGTGGAGGATCTGCTGTGCAGGGGCAGTGTGGTGGTGCTCCAACATGGTCTGTAGCTATCCACTCGGTGCACAGACTCTGGGCTTTCCCTGGTGGTGCAGGCCAAGGTCAGACCCCACCTATGTTCTGCACCGGGCCACCCTGCATGAGCTACAAAGCAATCTGAAGATGGCTGTTACCTGTGCTGGGCTTGGAGCTTTCCAGGCAAAGATAAGCTGTGAACCTAGGCTGGCTGCTGCTAGTACTGTGCTTGTGGCCACCTAGCAAGAGGTACATGGTTGGGGTTTCCCTGAGGCCAGTTGTTGCTTGTTTGGGAGGAGATAGGAAGATATGAAGCATGAGCCAAGACCAGCCACTCATATGGAAAAGCCACTGGTAACAGATTGGGTGGACCTGTAAGTTGGGTGGGATGAAACCTCAGGTAATCTCCAGGGCGAGGCAAACTGTATTAGCCAGGTTGATGGAGTCTCTGACATGACACCCACCTGCTGGCTCTGTGGCTCTGTGGGTGGAGGGCTCAGAAAACGGACAATGGGTTCTACCCACCTTTCTGTCTGGGAGAAAGCTGTCCCCCAGCTCTTGCCTTGATGCCAGATACTTCAGTTCCTCCCTGTGTGCCAGTGGTGCCTTTCAAGCTGTTGCCCTAGTGCTGAAGCTTAGAGGGAGTGAGTCAGAGTAAATCCATGCATGGGTTCTTTAAGAGGAACTGCTTGTGACCCCATATGTTTCTTACACCAACTCAATCTTTGCTGGTTTTTGCTGCCAGAAGTTATAGGGACTTATCTTCCTGACACTGGAACCCTAGGCTGAGAGCCTGATGTGGGGTTGGGAATCCTCAAACCCAAGATATCCCTCCTGAATTTTTATCCACCACATATGGATGTGGGACCAGTCCATTCTACATCTTCACCCCTCCTACCAGTCTGGATGGATGTAGTTTCTTTAATTTGTAGTGATCAGACTTCCATTCAACTCAGTTTCTGATGGTTCTGAGTGATGGTTGTACTATAGTTTTGTTATAATTTTAATGTGGTGTAAAGGAGGCAAGCCATTTTTACCGATACCTCCATCCTGACCAGAAGTCTCATTCTGGTTTTACTTTGCAAATATTTTGAGCATCTTTTCATGTGCTTACTTGTCATTCATGTATCCAAACGTTTGTCCATTTGAAAATATCAGATCGGGAGACTTCCAGCCAAGATAAAGGCATAGGTAGACACACTTTGCCTCCTTGCACAACCAAAAGGAGATTAAAAACAAAAAATAACCAGAACTGCCAGAAAATAGAACTGTAGGGAAATCCAACAACCAAGGAGCTAAAGAAGAAACATTCATCAAGACCAGTAGGAGGGACAGAAATGGGCAGCTGGGGCAGAGAGGCTATGTGGCAAGGCAGCAGCTGGTGGACCATTTGCATGCTGATAAACTGTGGGGAACAGATGGGGAGCAAGATAGACTGCCCAATCCAGGGTTCCAGTGCAGGGGGAAAAAGCCTCAAAACCCCTGGAGGTAAAAATCTGTGGGGGTTGCGGAACCAGGATAAACTCCCAGCCCACAGAAGAGCCCAATGGAGAGATCCACAGGGTCCTAGAACATACACAAACCCACTCACACAGCAATCACCACCAGAAGGGCCCAACTTGCTTGTGGGTAGTGGGGGAAGTGACTGAAAGCCTGCCAAGAGCCAAGCAAATGACATTATTCCCTCTCGGACCCCTCCCCCACATACAGTGTCACAACACAGAGACCTGGGTTGCCTGGCCCTAGCGAATACCTAATGCTCTGCTCCTCCCAACATAACAGGCGTGTTGAGACAAGTATGGCCCAAATGAAAGAACAGATCAAAGCTCCAAAAACAGAATTAAGTGATGAAGAGATAGCCAACCTATTATATGCACAGTTCAAAACAATGGATGCTCACTGAATTGTTTGAGTATGGCCACAAAATGAAGGGAAAAGTGAAGCTACGCAAAGTGAAATAAAGAAAAATATATAGGGAACCAACAGTAAAGGGAAGGAAACTGGGACTCAAATCAACAATTGGGAGCAGAAGGAAGAGGTAAACATTCAACCAGAACAGAATGAAGAAATAAGAATTCAAAAAAATGAGGAAAGGCTTAGGAATTTCTGGGACAACTTTAAATGTTCCAACATCTGAATCACAGGGGTGCCAGAAGGAGAAGAGGAAGAGCAAGAAATTGAAAACTTATTTGAAAAAAATAATGGAGAACTTCTTAATCTGGCAAAGGAAAGAGACTTCTAGGAAGTCCAGGAAGCTCAGCGAGTCCCAGAGAAGTTGGACCCATGGAAACACACACCAAGGCACATGAAAAATACATTACCCAAGATTAAAGACAGGGAGAGGACCTGAAAAGCAGCAAGAGAAAAGGAGACAGTTACCTACAAAGGAGTTCCCACAAGACTATCAGCTGATTCCTCAAAAGAAACCTTGCAGGGAAGAAGGGGCTGGAAAGAAGTATTCGAAGTCATGAAAGACAAGGACCTGTATCCAAGATTACTCTATCCAGCAAGGCTATCATTTAGAATGGAAGAATAGATAAAGTGCTTTCCAAGTAAGGTGAAGTTAAAAGAGTTCATCATCACCAAGCCCTTATTATATGAAATGTTAAATGGTCTTATCTAAGAAAAAGAAGATCAAAAACTATGAACAGTAAAATAACAAACACAACTATCAACAACTGAACCTAAAAAAGCAAAAACAAAAACAAACTAAGCAAACCACTAGAACAAAAACAGATTCGTATAAATAGAGACCAGAGGGGATGGGGAGGGAGAAGAATCAGGGGAAAAGGTACAGGGAATAAACAGCATAAATAGTAGGTACAAAATAGGAAGGGAAGGTTAAGTATAGTATAGGAAATGGAGAAGCCAAAGAGATTATATGTAAGACCCATGGACATGAACTAAGGGGAGGGATGGTGTAGCATGCAGGGTAATAAAGGCAAGAAAAAAAAATGCAACAACTGTAATAGGATAATCAATAAAATACATATTTTTAAAAAAATCAGATCATTTACTTATATTGTTTTGAGTTATCCAACTGCCTTCTAGCCTTCATTTTTCTGCTGATAAGTAATTTGTTCATCTTATTGGGGTTTCCTTGTAAGTGATGCATTGGTTTTTTTTCCTTCTAATTTTTAGAGTTTTTTCCTTGTCTTTGATTTTTACTATGATGCATCTGTTTTTGGATCTCTTTGAGTCCATCCAACTTGGAATTCATTGAGCTTCCTATAGGCAGGTTATATTTTTAAAATACATGTAGCAGTTTTGCCATTATATCTTCAAATATTTTTCTCCATCCTCTCTCTTCCTCTGAACTCCCATTATGCATGTATCAGTGCACTTAAAGGTGCCCCACCTTTCTCTAAGGCGCTGATCATTTTTCATTCTTTTTATTTGTTCTTTGGTTTGCATAACCTCTGTTGATCTATCTTGAAGTTCAATAATTCTTCCTACTGCCATTTCAAATATAGTCAACCCTTGAGCAGCACATTCAAACTCCATGGGTCTACCTATACACGATTTTTCAACTGATCACAGTTCAGTTGACCTGTGCATTTGAAACCTGTCTTGTCCAAGGGTCGGTTCCACAGTTGAAAACCTGGATAAGCAGAGAGCCAACTGCAGCTGTATGTGCAAGAGGTTGGCATCCCTCTCCCCTACATTTTTGAAGTGTCAACAGTATATTGTTGAGTTTCTCCAATGAATTTTTATTTTCAGTTGTTCCTTTTCAACTCTAGAATTTCCCTTTGGTTCTTTTAGAAAAAAATCCATTTTGTTGGTATTTTCTATTTGATGCAATATTGTGATCATACCTTCCTTTGCTTCTTTTAATTATTTTCCTTTATTGTTAGCATATTTATAATGGCTACTTTGAAATATTTTACTATTAAATCTGATATCTAGTCACTCTCACAGTAAGTTTGTGATGCCCATTTGTTTTCACTAGTATATGGGTCACACTTTCATGTTTCTTTGCATGCCTGATAAATTTTTACTGGAAACTGGACATTTTAGATAATATAGTGTAGCAACTCTAGTTAATGGACCTCTCCCTGCCTCCAGAGCTTGTTGTTCTTACTCGCTTATTTCTTGGGTGACTGGCTGAATTGTTTTAGTGAAGGTTCTCTCTCCCACACAGTACCAAGCCTCCGATGATGCTCCTCGGGGAGGTGCAGCTTAGGTATACCCAATGCCCCTGTGATATACCTATCAGCAGTGCTGATAGGGCCCCCTTCCACCGTTCCCTGGCTCTGAAGCTGGGAGTGGGGACAATGGCAAGCTTCTCCTGGAACGACACTTCCACTCCAGGAGCAGTGAGGGTGGAGATAAGCAATAGCCTGAGGTCCTCTTGGCTTGCCTTTCCTAACATGGAACTATCACCTCAGGAAATGGGGAAAATACTCTCAGGGCCCCAGTATTCTCAACATGTTGCCCCCCAAGGTAGAGCCCTCATTCCATGAGTGGTGGTTGGGTAGAAGGGAGCTCCAGCCTCTCAAATGCAATCGCCTGGGACTTAAGGTCATCAACAGACAGCTGTGGGCAGGATGAAAATTGCCAAAATCCTGCTGTTCCTGGGGGGAAAAAAAAAAAAAAAAAGCTTTCCTGCTGGGAGCTGGAAAGAGGGGCCCTGTGTTCTCCCCTCCCAGGTCTGGAGCGGACTCTCCAATATGCTGACCTGGGAGGGGAGAAGGTGAGAGCAGTCTTGGTTCAAATACCACAGGCCTTTCTGAAACTAAGATTCACTTTCTTTAGTCAAAGTAAAATTGACCATTTTAAATTGAATTTTCATAGATTTTCTTAAAGAAATGTTTCTTCATTTACTGTTTGTCTTTAGGACCATGTCTAGAGGTTTTAAATGGTTGAAGTTTGTTAAAAATAATTTTCACCAGTTTCGCTGGAGAGCAAGTCAGCAGAACTGCTTACGCTGTTAAACTATAAATCTCTGCTGAGTTTCCAGAGTTCTTCATATGTTGTGGATAAGGCCCTTTATTGGGTATGGGACTTGCAAATATTTTCTCCCAATATGTGGGTTGTTGTTTCATTCTCTTAAAAGTATCTTTTGATGAGCCAAAATTTTATATTTCAATAGAACTCCTATTTATCGTTTTTTTTCCCCTTTATGGATTATTATAATTTTGGTCTTATCTAAGAAATCTTTGCCTAACCAAAGATCACAAAGGCTTTTTTTGTCTGATTTCCCTTCTTACAGAAGTTTTATAATTTTATGTTTAATATTTAAGTCTATGATACACTTTGAGTTAAAATTTTCTATATGGTATGGCTTCATTTTTAAAAACTAAGGGTCAAGGTTTTTTTGTTTTTTGTGGCAGTTTTTTTCGTTAGCTTTTTGCACATGACCAGCCAATTATTTTAGCACATTTGTTGAAAAAATATTCCTTTCCCCACTGAAGCACCATAGCATCTTTCCCAAAAATCAGTTAACTGAGTATATCTAGGCTTATGGTAGTCTTTTAATTCTTGGAATCAAATAGTTTATGCCTCCTAACTTTGTTTTTAAAAGTAGTTTTGGCCATTTTATGTCATTTTGCTTGTTAAACTCGCTTCTGAATCCTAACTTTTTTCTTTGCATATTTCATATGTTGTCTGCCAATAAAGGCATGTTTTACAATTTGGATGCTCCACCCCCCACCCCCACCTTTTTCCATCTGCTTGCAATGGCTGGCACCTGCAGTGCAATACTAATAGAAATGGGTGGCAAAGCACATTCTTGCCTTATTGCTATTAAAAAGCATTAAGTCATTCACAATTAAGCATGACTTCAGCTGTAGGGGTTTTATTTTTTGCAGATACCTTTATTAGAAAATTCTTTCCTATTTCTGTTTGCTTTTTGAGAAATGAATCATTAGATTTTGTTGAATGCTATTCATAATTCTAGTGAGATGATGATACAGATTTTCTCTTTTTAGTGTGTTAATGTAATTAAGTATATTGATTTTTCCATTGTTAAACCAACCTTGCATTCCTAGATAAAACTCCTTGATCAGGATGTGTTATCTTTTTATAAATTATATTCACTTGGCTAAGATTTTGTTTAAAATGTTTGTTTCTATGTTGAAGAAGTGTGTTGGGCTTTAGTTTTCTTTTCTTGTAATTGTCCTGCCTGATTTTGGTATCTGGAAGATGCAATCCTCATAGAATGGGGTTAGAATTTTTCCTTCTTTAATTTTCTGGAGGGCCCTGGCTGGTGTGGCTCAGTGGACTGAGCACCAGACTGTGAAGCAGAGGGTTGCTGGTTCAATTCCCAGTCAGGGCACATGCCTGGGTTGCAGGCCAGGTCCCCAGTATGGGGCGTGTGAGAGGCAACCATGCACTGATGTTTCTCTCCCACTTCTCCCTCCCATCCCCACTCTGTAAAACTAAATAAATAAAATCTTAATTTTTTTTTTCTGGAAACTATGTATAGTATAGAAATGGGACTATTTCTTACTTAGATGTTTGGTAGACTCACCAGTGAACACAGCTGGTACTAAAGTTTTGTTTGTGGGAAAGTTTTTAACAAAAAATTTCATTTTAATAGATTCAGACTATCCAGCCCTTCTTGCAAGAGCTTTGTTAATTTGTATCTTTTAAGACATTTGTCCACTTCATTTAAATTGTCGAATTTATTGGCATAAAGTTGTTTATAATAGTCAGTGATCTACCTTTAATTTCTGAAGACTATGGAGTGATGTTACCTTTCTTATTCCTGAAAGTCTTGTGTTGTCTTTTTTATCTCAATCAATTAATTTGGCTAGAGGTTTATCAATTTTATTGATTTTCCTCAAAGAAGCAGCTTTTGGTTTCATTAATTATTCTCATTTTTCCATTTTTATTTCATTAATTTCTGTTCCTATCCTTATTCTTTTTCTGCTTATTTTGGGTTTAACTTGTTCTTTTGAAAGTTGAAATGATTACTTTGAGAATTTTCTACTATTTTAACATAGACAGCCAGTGTTATAATTTTACTCTAAGTATTGCCTTATCTGTATCTAATAAATTTCAATATATTGCTTTCATCTTCATTCAAGTCAATATATTTCTAATTTATTTTTCTTTCTTCATCAGAAGCATGTTGTTTAGTTTCCAAATATTTGGGGAGTTTCCAGATGTTACTGATTTCTAGTTTTTCTTTTTCTTTCGCCAGAAAATATACTTTGTATGATTTGAACCCTTTATGTATCATGACTTGCTTTGTAGCCCAGAATGTGGTCTTTATTGGAAATGTTATAAAATGTACACGAAAAGAATGTGTATTGTGCTGTTGTTGGGTGGAGGGCTCTGTAAAGGTCAATTAAGTCAAGATGGCTGATAATGGCTTTCAAGTCTTCCAAATACTTACTGATTCTCTGTCTACATGTTTTCTCAATTATTGAAAGTGTTGAAATATCCAGCTATACTTGTGGGTTGCTTATTTTTTGCTATGTAGTTTATGAGTCTTTTCCTCATATATTTAGAAGATGCACATAAACATTTAGGATTGTAATTTCCTCTTGTTAAACTGACCCCTTATCATTATACACAATCAGGATGTTTTCAAGTTCTGAAATCAACTTTATTTACTATTACTATAGTTCACCACTTTCTTTAAATTACTGTCACTGTGATATATTTTTCGCTATACTTTTATTTTAAACCTAGTGTCTTTATACTTAAGTGGGTTTTGGGTGAGCAGCATAGAGTCAAGTCTTGCCTTCTTTTACTCCATGTGACAATCTCTTCCTTTTTACTGGGTGTTTAGACCATTTACAATCAATGTGATTACTGATATAGTTAGGCTTAAATCTATTGCCTTCTATTTGTTTTGTTTTACCTTTGTTCCCATCTCCCACCTTTTTCTTCCTTCTTTTGGATTAACAGAATACTTATTAATTGCATTGTATTTTTTGTTGGCTTATTAGCAGTAACACTTCTTTGAGGGGGGTGTCTTTAGGGTTACATTATACATTTTTAACTTATCACAGTTTTCCTCCAAGTAATATTACACCACTTTATGTATAGTATAAGACTATTACTATAGTGCACTTCCATTTCCCCTTCCTAAACTGTAATTATGTTTTACTTAACACGAATTATAAACTCCGCAACAAATTGTTACTATTTCTGCTTTCAGCAGATGATCTTTTACAGAGATTTAAAAACCACACACAGTTTTTATATTTATCCACATATTTACAATATTTCCACATAACATTATTTGATATGTTTGAAAGACTTTTAAGACCATTTCTTAAAGTGCAGGTCTGCCAGTGATACGTTCATTCAGCTTTTGGGTAATCAAAAACACATTTTGCCTTTTTGTTTGAAAGATAGCTTCACTGAATACAGAAATCAAGTTTGACAGGTTCTGTTTTGTTTTGCTCCTTTTATTGTATTAAAGATGTTGCTCCACTGTCTTCTGGTTTCTAGTTTCCAATGAGAAGTTTCCTATTCTTTTTGTCTGAGTTCCTGTATGTAACATGTGCTGCCCCCATCCTTATACTCTTTTCTTTTTAATCGATGGTTTAAAATAATTTGATTAAGATGTGCCTTGGTGTGATTCTTTTCATGTCTCTTGTCCTTGGAATTCAATGAACTTCCGGGTCTGTGAATTTATAATTTTCATCAATTTTTTAAAAATGTTAGCCACTATGTCTTCATATGACCTGAATGTCAATGAAAACAAAAATATTTTTCCATAGCTTTCCCCTTCTCACAATTTTCTCCTCTCCTTTCGAACTCTGTGCTCTGAGAACTCCAATTATATGTTTATCAGGCTGCCTGAAGTGACCCTGTTTATGGAGGCTCTGGCCACTGTTTTTCCGGACATAGTTCACTCATTTGGAATAGTTTTTACTGTCATGTCTTCAAGTTCCATAACCTTTTCTTTTGCTGTCTAATCCACTGTTAATCCTATCCAGTGCTTTTTAAAATCTCCGATGTATTTCTCATCTCTTTCATGTTATTTTTCTCATCCTTCTTATATCTTCTATGCCTCTAATATGCTCAATCTCCTCTGTACTTTTTGACTATATAACATATGGTTACAATGTTGTTTTTTATTAATAATAATTATATTATTTGTGTCATTTCTGGGTCTTTCTTTCTGTCTTTCTTTCCTTAAGGGTTGTATTTTCTGACTTTTTGCATGCCTAGCAATTTTGTATTGGATGCCAAATATTTTGAATTTTATCCTTTTGCATATTTAATATACTTGTACGCTATGTTCTTGTCCTTTGTCCTAGGAGACAGTTACTTGGAAACTGCTTGATACTTGTGAGCCTTTAGATCATGGTTCATTTTGCTCGCCTACAGAAGCAACACATTTCAGACTCTCCTATTCAGAGCCCTTTGAATTACAGTTTCCTACTCTGGCTAGCAGGGATACCAACTATTCATTGCCTGTGTGAACTTCAATGATTGCTCACTCTGCTCCTTTCAGGTGGTTCTTTCTCTAGCCTCAAGAGTTCTTCCCATGCATACAGAAGTACGCAGCCTCAGTTTCACCAGGGAGCCTCTTAAGATCTCTATGCGTTCCTTTCCGTGCAGCTAGCTCACTCCTCTCTTGTACCCTGCCCTATGAGCTTCACCCCGTGTGGCCTCTCTGGACTCCCAGGTCTGTTTCCCTAACTCGGGGAGACCTTTGGGCTCTGCAGTGGTGCTCCCTCCCTGAGATGCAATCTGGGGTCTCTCTCTAGGCATCCACTGGGGCAATCACAGGACTTAACTCATTTGTTTTCCTTCTCTCTGGGCCCGCTGCCCGGCACTACTTGATGTCTAGAGTCTGAAAACTGTTGTTTTATAAATATTATCAGGATTTCTTTTTGTTTATTCAAGTGAGAAGGTAATTCCAATTCCTATTCTTCAATCTGAGGTGAAAGTAAATGTCAAAACCACTTTGAAGACAAGATTTTAAATACAATGTTATACGATCACTTTTAAGAAAGGGGAATGAAGATGATACTTCTTAAAAGGTACTATTATGTTCCGAGGGGAGAGAAAACCCAAACTTTCCAATCTTGTAGATCTGAGCTCAAATTCCAGAACTACCACCTTGGGCAAAACCAGCCTCTCTGATTCCCGCTTCTCTCACTGGCACAACAGACTCATATCCACCTCACAGGTAGTGAGGTCTGAATGCAATATAAGCAATTTGCTATATTAGCAAAGGCACTTCATATATTATAGTTTCCTTTTCCTCCCTACAAATATGAGAAGGAGCTATCTGTTAGGGCCCTGCCTCTACTGAGAAGAATGATCCAAGCCTTTCCCTCTTGAATACCTAAGATACTCTCTGTTACAGGAAAAAAAAAAATCATAACATGCTATTGAAAAAACAGATACAGCATATAATCCTAGGAAAACTGCCTGTGAATTTTTACCCTGTGAAAATGAGTGGGAAGAAAAAGTCTTGTGTCCTGCCCTGGCTACTGCTGATTTGGATGTGGCAGTTTTTAAAGTGGGGAATGATCCGTAATTCCAGCTCTGTCAGGGAAAAGCAAACACATGAAACAGATGAGAAATCATTTTTCGCTGAGACCTGAAGCCAAACTGGCTCAGCTGCTGGAATGGTGGCAGAAGCCAATTTTCTGGAGTATTTACAAAGTCATTTGTAAGGATAATATTTTCCAGACTTTTAGAGAGAAGACTAAGGAGAGACTTCTAGTCTGCAGATGCCACAAAGTTAGCATGATTTCAACAGGCAGTTGCTGAGACTGCCACCTCCCACCCTAACTCCACCTCCCACTGTAGAAAGCCCTGGCTTGGGCACAGAGATGGGGGACAAACTGTGGTCTTTGCTCTTCAAATATATACCAAAATCTAAAGAAGCAACAGGTGAGTACACAGCTAATCAAAATCAAGTGGAATGTGTTTTGTGGGGGGTATTAGCAAACTACTTCCAGGAAAACAGAGATAAAGGATCAGCAAAACCTTCAAAGAGGAGATGACTGAATATTTCAGGATACATGCAAAACAGAGGAGGGGTGGAAAAGCGAGCTTTCACATCGAGGGAGGGGGGCATACAATGGGAAATGAGTCTGAGGCCTGATCTATATACGATTGGAATGTGTCAATTAGAAATGTTTTGAGCTGAAAGAATCCTTTACTAATAGAGTCTTAAACTATGGAGGTTTGTTTTCTCAAAACATTCTGAAGTATGTGGTTACTGGCATTGATTCAGTGGTTCAAGAATGTCATCTGGGAGGCAGGTTCTTTCCATTTTTCTGATCTGACATCTTGAACATGGTGGTTTTTCATCTTTGTCCTTTTCACCTCATATTTGCAAGACTGTTGCCACAGATCCATATCCCATTAAGTAGTGTTCTGAACAAGAAAAAAAAAGCGGGGGGGCCCTGAAAGGAGCTTTCCTTTAATCAAGGAAGAAAAAAATTCCCAGGGGTTTCCCAGGTTTTTCCATCACATCTTATTGGTCCAAACTGGGCCATGTGACCACTGTCAGGGGAAAGACTGGAAAAATATCTGGACAATAAGAGAGAAGTAACATGAAAGGCCTAGAGAAAAATATAATCTGTCCCTTGGGACTGAGCCTCTTGCTGCTTTAAACAAACCAGTATCCTATCAGCAAGGAAGAAGAATTAAACGGCCTTTAGTTGAGCAATTAACCATGACTGCAACCCCATTTTTAAACTTTAATCCAAGTTTTAGAAAGAGTTCTGGTGAGGAAAAAAAGAAGTGCCCAGATGATTCCATTACACTTCTAGTTCTGCAGATGCAGGTACCCTGCCCTCGTAGGTTCTAAGAGAACCCTACTGGTATTCCTGAGAATGACAGATTTTCAAAAACTGCAAACTCAGATTTAGATGCAAGTGAATTCCTGCAGTTTTGCAGATTTTACCTATATCACAAATTAAATTTCAAAAGGATTAAAAATTCTATTCATATAAAACTCTTCTAACACATTTTATATATTCCTAACTAAATGAGGAAGTAACTGCTCTTTTCTTAAGCATCACAAGGCCATTCAATCATTTGTGCCACAAACACTGTATACTTTGACAAAGCAAAGTCCCTTATTAGTCATAGCGAGTGTTACCACCGGCCTCCAGTCAGGTTTCTATCTGTAATAAGGCTGCAGACGTGCTCCTGCTTTAATAATGCTGAGAAAAATCCCCTTTCTCCCCCTTTACAGACTAGGTCTCTCCGCCATGCCAAGTCTGACAGTACACACTTGTCACATGTCACTGGGGCATGACTCCAAATATACCTACTTTGAATGGCTCACTTCTGAGGGGGAGGAGAAAAAGAGAAGCTACCATTTTGGGGTTTTTTTTGTTCATTTCTTCAGGCTTTTACCTAATCTAGAGTCACTACTGATGTTTATGTCTTACCTTCAATTTTCCCAGGGGGCGGGGAGGGGAACAAAACGAGAAAATACAGGGTGGGGCAAAAGTAAGTTTACAGTTGTGAGCACATGAAACACAGTTTATTCTTGTATTATTATTTATTAATTACTGTGTTATATTTCATATGAACCTATTTTGCCCCACCCTGTAAATATATCTTTTTTCCCCTAGAGAACTCTAACTGAAGAAATAGATATCAAACATGTGGTAAAAAAAGCACAAGCTTGGAAGGTAAAGGAAGAAATAGGAGGAAAGAGGTAAGACTTGAAGTGTGTTTATAGTATCTTCTCACCCACCCCTTTTGGCACCCACCCCTTTTGGCACCCATCCCATGATGGCCAACAACAGGATTTCATGCTTTAAACCTTCTTTCGACCATTAGCACCAAAACCTTTCTGCAGCCACAGGTTCCTCTTGTAGACCAATATAATCTGGGAAAAAATTCATTTAAAGAGTTGACTGATGACTGAGAAAAGTAATATTGCTGGGTAACTTCAGCCAATACCGGCCCACAGGTCCCCTGGTGAAGTCTGGAGCTCCCAGCCCTGGAGGGATGCTGAGGCTGGCGTGCTGTGTGGCAAGTGCAGGGAACTGCCTACAGCCCACAGCCTGGGGTTTTCTGACAAAATTAGACTGTTACACTCTGGAGGTGGAAAGGTAGGAGTGGGCAACAAAATGAACAACAACAACAAAAATAAAACAGGCAAGCACAAGCACAGTACCTTGTGTGTAAATTGCACCTGGCCTGATGCTTCTGCTGTGGGCCAGCATGTGTGTGGGGTGTGTGTGTGTGTGTGTGTGTGTGTGTGTGTGTGTGTCTGTGTGTGAGAGAGAAAGAGAGAGAGAAAGGAAGAGAGAGAGAGAGATCACTGGGATTTTCAGGTTTGCAAGGGTAAAGGATAAAACCTAATACATGATTTCACTAGGGGCATGTCTGAAGCCGGGGGGGGGGGGGGTGGTAGGACAAAATGGAGAGAGCACTAAGCAACAGGAAATGAATTCTACCCCTTCCCCAGAGCCACAGCAAGAGTGAGGTGATGTTAGGGGGTTGTTGAGAAGAGGCTGGTTGTCCTGGATTCAAAGGACACATTACGTACAGAGGAACATCTTTCCACGTCCGTGCAATTATCCTCCATACATTCGTGCCTGAGAGATGCACAGTTACACCAAAAGTCACTGAGCCTGAAGATGTTTCCTTCAGAACCCCCCCTGACCAACTATCACCAAAGGGGGAGAGAGAGTGTTCTCATCGAAGAAGCACGGTCAGCAGAATGTACGGCGGCCAGACAAAGGAAGGCAAGAAGAAGGGTGATGGGTAGGGAAGGGCAACAAGTGGTCAGACATAGAGATTCTAAGGCTGGGAAGGAGGAGAAAGGGGAGAGCTGGGACGCAGGGCTGAAGGAGGAAAGAGAGAGGCTACATCAAAGAGCAAGAAAATCATTACCAGACATTAATTCTTTAATCCAATTAAAAGTCACCTATACCACCCAGTGGACAGCTACAGACCACATCAGAGCACCACCACCCTGCCCCTCCATGGCTGATCCTCCACTGAGGGCAGAGGTTGGTGGTCAGTGGTCACAGCCAGTCTTGGCAGCTGACTGGCCTGGGCAAATCCCTTCCATTGGTCTGCCAACAGCAACCCAGGCTCAACTACAAGAGGAGGGTGCACTCAGACCACACAAAGGGCGCACTGCAAGTACACAGCTTGCGTGGTAGAGGAGGCTGTACCACTGGACCCCACAGGACACCTACTACATTAGGCTATCCTATCAAAACAGGAAGTCATAACAGCTCTACCTAACACACAGAAACAAACAGAGGGAGACTGCCAAAATGAAGAGACAAAGAAATATGGCCCAAATGAAAGAACAGATCAAAACTCCAGAAGAAGAATTAAACAAAAGGGAGACAAGCAATCTATCAGATGCAGAGTTCAAAACACTGGTTATAAGGATGCTCAAGGAACTTAGTGAGGATCCCAACACAGAAAATAGATCCAGTTAGAAATGAAGGACACCCTAATTGAAATAAAGAACAATTTACAGAGAAACAACAGTAGAGTGGATGAAGTTGATGATCAAATCAATGATTTAGCATATAAGGAAGCAAAAAACAACCAATCAGAACAAGAAGAAAAAAGAATCCAAAAAGATAAAGGTACAGTAAGCAGTCTCTGGGACAACTTCAAGAGGTCCAACATTCACATCATCACAGGGGTGCCAGAAGGAGAAGAGAAAGAGAAAGAAATTGAAAATTCATTGAAAAAAAAATAATGAATGAAAGCTTCCTTCCTTCTTTTCTATCATAATTTGGTGAAGCAGACAGATATGCAAGTCCAGGAAGCACAGAATCCCAAACAAGATGGATGCAAAGAGGCCCACTCTAAGACACACCATAATTAAAATGCCAAAGGTTAAAGATAAAGAGAGAATCTTAAAAGCAGCAAGAGAAAAGAAGTTAGTTAACTACAGGGGAGTTCCTGTAAGACTGTCAGCTAATTTCTCAAAAGAAACTTTGCAGGGTAGAAGGGACTGGCAAGAAATATTCCAAGTCATGAAAAACAGGGACCTACAGCCAAGATTGCTTTACCCAGCAAAGCTATCATTTAGAGTTGAAGGGCAGATAAAGAGCTTCCCAGACAAGAAAAGGCTAAAGGAGTTCCTCATCATCAAACCATTATTATATGAAATGTTAAATATTAATTTAACATTTAACATTTAATATTAAATAAGGCCAAAGGCCTTATTTAAGAAAAAGAAGATCTAAAATGTGAACAATAAATTGACAAAAGATACAAATCTAACAACAACTGAATCTAAAAAACAAACTAAGCAAACAAGAAAAACAGAGACAGAATCCTGGATATGGAGAACGTCTTGATGGTTGCCAGATGGGAAGGGGGCTCTGGAAGAATGGGTGCAGGAGGTGAGTGGATTAAGAAGTACAAATTGATAGTTACAGAATAACCATGGGGATATAAAATACAGTACAGGAAATAAGTAGCCAAAGAACTTATAGGCATGACCCATGGGCATGAACAATGGTTGGGGATTACCTGAGGGAATCGGGGGTGCTGGGTAGAGCAGGGCAAAGGGGGAAAAATTGGGACAACAGTAATAACATAATCAATAAAATATAATTTTAAAAAAGTCACTTGACTTTCTCTCAGTGTAAAATAGCGCACGTTCTTATTCATCACAGCGGTAGTCCTAGGACACATGCTACATCCTGCCCAACTTCCTGCCTTTCTGCTTCCAGATGTCACCCATCACTCTATCTCATTTCTTTGTAGTTACCCTTTTCATACTACAGAGCTATTACAAAGTCACCTGAACAGTACAACTTAAAACAAATACAGCCTCAACACAAAAGTCCTCACACCCTAACTTGAAGGAAGTACCCCTTAGCCCCAGGATCCAAGTCCCGCCCTCAGATCTCAGGGCCACCTCAGTCCCTGACACCCCCTATCCTTCCTAATTCCACAAGGAGGATTTGCAAAGCTAGTGAAAGCAACAGGAGGCAAAGGCCCAGGGCTGAGGCAACTGTAAGAACAGTCATCTGGGCATCCACAATTAAGTTAACCTTACTACTCATCACAATTTCTGCCCAGTCCTACAAAAAAAATATTAATTTCTTACACTTTTATTGGTTTTTTTTCTTGGTCAGTCATTTTCAGTATTCAAAACTCTCTATCCAAAAATGAATATGAGGAGATAATCAGCAGCAGATCAAGGTATTAGGAGAGAGAAAGTTTATCAGATATCTGAGAAAGGTCACAACTCAGAAATGAATACTTTTGCCTTTGTGGATGAAGCACCATCCGTGTAAGGATGATTTTGTTGCTCTGTTGAAGCACTTTCTACTTATACAAATAAAAATAAATCACAGGGAGAGTCAGGCACTAGGACCGTGGTGGTTTCTCAGGTTCAAAGGCAGCAAGAACACAGGGACACTGTCCCCAGTGGGCACTGCCCTCTGGCCCTGCCCAGAGGACCTCACCACAAGGAGGATGTGACATAAGCAAGTGGATGAAGCTCCTTGAAGGGAAAGGAAGTTGGTTTTCTTTAACTATGCACTGGCAGAGGAATTACACACTCAGGGATGTGATAAAACACAAGCAGAGGCAACTTTGCCAGTGTTAACAACGAAATCAAATGTTAGCCCAGACAAAGTCCACAAGGAGAGGAATACTCAAGCTCAGCAAGAAAATATTGTGTGACAACTGACCAATCTGGATTTCGTCACATAAGACAAGTTCATTCTAGAAAAAAGTAAATTATAAAATTTGAGAGCAAAGAATAAAAAGATAAAATTTTAAATTAAATAACAACTGACTCAACAACAAATGGACACAAAAAAATAAACTACATATCAACTAAGTGATGATAGATAATATTTAGAGATCAAGAACAAAGTTATAGAAGTAACCATGGAATTTTAGATAACTGAACCAAAGGTTTTATTTCAGAAATGAGTAATGAAAGGAATTTAAACTCTGACTTAAAAAAAAAAAACAACTAACTGGTAAGAATCCAAAAGATTTGAGACAATTTGTTATCTAGTAACTTCAATCTCTACTTGGTTGGTACTAATGTTAGGATTTCATTAAGACAGAATATGGCAATGAAACAACCGTAATGCTATTAACTACCTCTCTGAACTGTTTTCCAATCTACATAAAGATGTAAGAAACATCAAGGGGGTCTATTAAGGTTTAATACAATTGGTTCTGGTGGAAACTTACCATAGGCAGGGCTTCTTCAGTGTATAAAAGGACTAAAAACATGTTTTGGAATGGAGACATCTATTTGACTTTATTTATGATGCCAAGTTGTCAATCAATACCTGATTAGTTAGAGGTAGAGATACTCATTTGCATTGTCTTCAGGAACGCAAAACACTTTCTTTGTGTTTGCTCAAACAACTACACTTTGCAGTCTGTCCCAATAAAATCAAACTGGATTTCTCTAATTCAGTGCAAACTAGTTATCATTCAAGTTATCCATTCGTGATTGTATTCTGCTTGTTGAGATGGTTATTTATTTTATATAAAATAAACGATGACTGTAGGTTGTATGAATAAAAATAAAAAAATAAATCACAGAAATGTACCTTTTGACAAGTAAAATTTTACCAATCTCATCAAATTTCAGCAAAGTTTGTCTTTGATATCACAGCCTTTTAATGTCAATGAAAAGAATAACTTATGGATTGAAATGCGTTTTCCTTTCACCTGCTGGGAAAATATGATAAACGTAATCCCTAAGTCAGGACGACGAGGTGCGGGTCGCAGGGCTGCCTTCCCTGCAGTCACGCTCCGTTTTTAAAAGTAAACCCAGTGCTAATCATCATTTTGATTCCAGTGAATAAAAACTTAAAACTTAATTTATTAATCAATTTTGAAGTCTGAAATCAAAATGATCCATTAACAGCATCCTAATAGACAAGTCAATTCTAAAAAGTGACTCACAATGCAAAATTTTGAGTAAATTAAATGGCTCTCCCTATTACCATGGTACCAGAGTCTGTCTTTTTGTTGGGTTTCAATTTGCCATAACAACCAAGGGTAGGATTACATGTAAACAGAAGCATATAAAGCTTGATGAAATCAAATACAGAGGATTAAGCATTTTTAAAGTCTGGGTTATAATTCTTTTGCAACACAAGTTCCACTGCATAATTAATTTACAATGGCCTAAAACTTTTCAGCAACAAAAATTATATTTAAATATATACCATCACCCCTATATGTAACATTAACTGTACACATCACAACCACTGAAGCCTTTGATTAACTTAGAAAAGTATACCTCTTCCCTGAAAAATTCCAAACAGTGACCATATCTCAATCACAGATGTCCTGAACTAACTCATAATTAGCAGTGACTACATTTTGTCACTTCTTTATTCTAACAGGAGTAAAAATGGTGACAATGATTTTTTGAAAAAAGGCTAGAAACTGAACGCAATTAGTGATGTTGCTTTTGTACATCACTAAAAAAAGTTTGTATACAAACTTTTATACAGCCACTGGATTTTTATATGCTTTTTAGTTGTAAAACATCCATTGTATAGGTGCAAGAGTTGAGAGGAAACACAACTGCCAAACCTGTCAAAACTACTTTTGTTCCGTAGAATTTTGATCCCTTCCAAATCAACAATGGCATACAAACTTAGCTATGAAAAGTTTAGTCCTTGCAAATGAAAACAAACATAATAAAACTATAGGAGGTTCAAGAGTAACTTCATTTGCTTTTAAATATTCAAGTGTAATGTTTCTGCAAAAGATTAAAACATACATTTCAACCTTATCAGCTAAGTCAGTTCCCATTTGCACCTAACCCACCATCAACACCTAGGTTCACTGGGCTAAAAACAGCAGCTAATCACGGAGGGAGATGAAGGTGTCAGTGAAAGAAGAGCGCGGGGTCCTCCAGCATTTGTCCGAACAGCGAGAGACCCGTCTCCGAATCCCTGAAGTAAGAATGGCCACTTAAATTGCTCTACGCTAAAGCAGCATTGTCTGTGAAGAGTTAATTCATACCCATATCATTTCACTCCTAAAATTACCAGTTCAAAAGTTAAAAAAAATACAGAGCAAATCCATGTACCCGTGAGCCTCTGTATCCTAAAGTAGAGAAACATTCTTAGCTTTAACCAAGAATTATACTGGAATGAACTAAAAACATTGTTTAAAGTAACTTTAAGTATATCTTATATTTTTACATAGATTATTTAATATTGCTTGTGGCATAATTTAATCAATAATATATCATCACATCAACCGCTACAGTGATCTAGAATCAGATTCTGGCTACAGAGGGAGCTTAATTATTAAGCAACATCTTCCTAAAAAGCTTCTGTATTTCTGGTTGCTAAGAAAAGCGAACAAAAATGAGCATCTCTCATTGAAATAACACTGAAGTTCAAGCTCGGGCCCCCTTCTTTTTGTTCAACATAATTAACTCTTCAGTTTAAAATAATGGAACATTAAGACACATTAAGAAGTTACAGTCATCTTCAGGATAACTCGATGGGCAGCTCTGGTGGTACCATCGTATATCTTGGGTCCAACCTAGGGATAAAATCCTCAAAGTGTTTAGATGCACCAGTACCAAAAACATCAAGGACTTTTCGGTTCATGCGAGCAAATCTGTAAAACAGAGGACAGAGTAAACAAGTACTTAATGAAGTTTATAAAACGAGACGATTCACTCTAGTTGACTTATCTCTCTCATGACACAGCAGAAGCCTCACTGGCAGATTCAAAAGTCACTCTGATACTCCTCCTCAGGAGTATTTTCTTTACTCATGAATACTCCTCCCATATTTTCTTTAAAGAGATAGTAATCCCCAGGCCAGAAATCCCAGAGATCACCATCATTGTTTCAAATCCTTTCTAATAGGTAGTATCAAATAGAAAAATATGTTTATGACAATTTTTCTGGTGGCTGAACTCACAAGAAACTAAAGAAACTAAAGAAATAACAAATGAGCTAACATTGACCAATAAGGCAAAGGTATTAAACATAATTTCTCTCATAAGTAATTTTAATGTCTCACAACCAACAGAAAACACACTCAAATGTACAAATATTTAAGAATTAAAAGGCAAACAGCAAAGAGGTTTTCAAATTTCTAATAAACACAACATTTTATCCATCACCTAACCTAAGAGACATCAAATTTTTAAAAGACACATATTCCGCTAATGTGCGGGAGAAATCTTCTGTGCCCCTGTGCCTGGCCGGAAGCGTCTCCTCTGTGGAGAAGACAGCGGAGTGAAATTGGCTGTGAGCCACGAGCCAGCACCGTTATTCTAAGAGCCTTTTTCATTCCTTTCCAAAGGGGATTTCCTTCCAAATGGTTAAACTCATTAATGTGAAAAACTAAATGACAAGGAAATAAATGATTAAATAATAATAATAATAAAAGGATACATAGTGTCATGGCTAAAAAGAATCCCAATGCCAGACTGCCTGGCTCATGTCCTAAACCCATCATTGAGCTGTGTGACTCTGGAAAGCTATTTAACATCCCTGTGCATCTCAGTTTCCTCATATGTAAAATTGGGACATTAATAGTACCTATCTCATAGTTATTTTAAGGATTAAACACATATGTATGGATACAGATGTTGTATGTATAAATATGTGTGTATCTTAAAACCATATCTGGGACTCAGTAAGCACTATACAACTGTTTACTATTATTACTATTAATGACAGAAATATTAATAGCAGCTACAATTTACTGAGTACTTATTAAGTGCTAAGTGCTACTATAAACATCTCAATTTTTCTGTAACTATACAATGTGTAATTGTCTCATGGTAGAGAGAAAATACTGAGACTCATGAGGGCAACAACTTTCCCGCCACTGACACAGCGAAAGGCACCGGAGCTGAAGTCAGGCCCAGGTCTGTCCGCCTCCAAAGCCCATGGTCTTTCTAGTAGACCAAGCTGCCTCCCAAAAAATGAGATTAAGATCAAAAATGCTAACCACAATAAAGACAAAGGAAAGTACACTTACAATATCAGGGCAAAGGAATATGATTATCTTTCCAAAATGGAAATCAGTTCATTGTTCAGGCATGCTTTCTTAGGAATTTGTTTAATATTTTTAATCAAAAAGATGAGATCAAAGATTTTAAAAGTGAGACCTAATTATGTTATGTAGCAACTAATTAGCTGTTTGCAAATCAACATGGTATTAATCTAAAACACTTAAAATATGTAAAATAATATAGGAAAAAATAGTCAAAATAATGTTCATTAAAAGAACACCCCATGCTATTCTTAAATCAGTCACATTTGATTTATATCTAGATAGCCTACTTTACCAAGAAAAGAATATGCCCCCAAGGAGGCAAAAATATTCAAGTTCTTTCTTATGGAAAAAAAACCTTGCTTTTTTTTTTCTCTGATCAGTTAGAACATCTCAGTCACTTACTTGCCCTTGGTGAGCCTCAAAAGGAATTTCCAGTAAGATGGTCGCAAATTCTGAACTTCCATGACAGCCTAAGATTAGAGTATTCAATTTTAGATTTCTTTTAGTAAATGGCAAAGATTATCCACAGTCTTAGGCAACAGAGTAATTTTATCTCTATTGTTATTGTTTGTTGTTATTTTAAAAACAACAGTGATGACAATAATAACAAAAAACATGTATTTATGTTTAAGTTGATAACATTAAGTCTTTGTAAATGTGTCTTCAATAGGAATACTGCTTATGAAATAATAATTAATTAAGTCATATCAAGAAGCATTTACTGAATGCCCATTAGACAGCTGGCAGCATTACTGTGAGAAAGTGCAAATAAAAACTGTCCCCAAAACTTTGCAACAGACCTAAAACCATTAACATCAATAATGATGATTGCAGAATTTAAAGAGATTGAACAATGCTTCTATCAAGTAAGATTTTTACCCCCATTCTCACTGCCTGAGTAACACTGGGGAAATGCAATTATTCTTATTTATGCCTATGGTATCTTTTTTCTAAAAGAAGTATAATTGTATTGGGCCATTCTAGCCAATATACGAAAGTAATAACTTACCTATAAAAATTGCACTCTATTTAAACCTGAAAATTGTTGTGCTCATAAAACATGAACGGGCCCATTAAGATAACATGTTAAATGATTTGAAGCTTGCAAGCAATCTTGCTAAAAATAAAAAATTTTAAAAAGCATCCAATGTAATAAATAGAAATGTTCCCAAATGTGTATTTTTCCCTCATTAGTTCAATTCACATTAGAAACAAATAATTCTATTTTTCACTTCAAAAAGCCATACTTACTGCTTGGAAGCAAATTGCTGTAGAGATGGAATAGATGATAGTATCTGCATGGGGAAAATAGGGAACCTTTCCTGCTTCGATGCCTTTGAAATACATTGTCTACAAAACAAGCATAACATGAGATGTATAAAGAAAACAACTTTAAATAGTGTTAACAGTGTAGTTGACCAATATGCTCCCTACCCACAACCATTTTTTCCCAACTTTTCACAATCCCAACAATGCTTTTCAGAGCTCAAATCCCAGGGGGCACCTTCCACAACAGCCTCAGGTGTCAGCCGTTCCCCCTCCTCCTCCCCTCACCCTGCACCGCAGACCCCGGTCACAACACTTGTCTGTAAAATTCAGCGGCACTTTATTTCTGCCTCTTTTAAGTCATTTGTTCTTCAATGCTTTTGGAACAATGCTCAGGTCCTCCATTCCCTGTCATACCTATTCATTCATGCATTTAATATTTAATGGTGTTAATGCAGGGCACTACGCTAGGAGCTAGGGATCTGAAAATGAATAAAAGTGGTTAGTGTGTAACAGAAATAATTAATGCACTCTAATGAGGCTATAAGATACCTGCACAGGTAGGCATATATAGATATCTAATAGCCTCATTGGATGTGTGTGTCTGTATAGGTGTATATAAACTTATAATTAATAAATATATTTTGGCTCCCGAGAGGGGAGAGCAACCACTTTGTCTAGGGTCAAGGAGAATTTCAGAAATTACTATATTGGAGTAGTGCTTCTCAAACCATATGCAATGAAAACGAATGAACAAAAATCAATTTTTAAAAAGTCCAGTTGTGACTTGATACTTCTGTAATATAATAAAAGCAAATTACTAGAAAGATATATTTTAAAAACTCAAAATTGAACTGATTTTCACTATTATATTCCAAAGACAAATTACACTGTCAAGTTGCTATAAAAGTTTCCAAATGCTTACTGTCAATGTCTCTACCTATCTTGTCTTCTACTGGTAACAGTTCATGGACAAGTACTAGTCTACTGACCACACTTTTAATAGTGTTGCCTTATAAGAGGCATAGGATCAACAACTAGATAAGAGAGAAAAAGCAGGGGTAACAAGCAGGGTGCAAGCACATCATATATGTGGGGGAGAGCCAGTTAATTTATACAGACAGAACATGGCATAATTCATGGAAACTGGTTTTCTGGAACATGGTATTGCAATAGGGCGGAGGGAGGTTCAAGAAGATATGAGCAGTTCATAAAATAAAAAACATAAAATATTTTTTTCTGTGAAAAAGGCCTATAGAGCTGACTTTTAATTAATATTTATTACATAATATTATAGCATTTTAATATGCAATTAACTTCAATCTGCAAGATACGTGCAAATAATTACACCCTACTTAGGAAACAAGACAAACATTGGCCATTATTTTTAAAGTAATGCAATAGGACATGACAAGGTACAGACATATTGTAGCATATTCATGTTGATGAAAATGAAATTCAAATGTGATAGATGGCATAACAGAAACATTATATGAAACATATCTTTTGATATATGGGACAATTGTGTTACTAATTATCTCTTATAATAAAACATATCTATTGATCTACATTCTAAGTTGATGAAGGGAGGGAACCATATCCTACCTTTCTATATGCTTACCAGCACCTAGCACAGCAATGGGAACACCACAGATACTCAATAAATATATTTTGGAAATAATTTTTTCAAAGAAAAAAAGTTGCCTATACAGCTGATTTTTATTTAATATTCATTCTATAATAATACAGCATTTTAATATAAAATTAACTTCAATCATAGGGAAACAACTACCTGCTATACTATAGTAATTAATTCCATAAAGGACATGGTAAGTTTAAACTGCTAATTTCCTGTATTTAATAATATTCTCATAGGCACATTTTACATGCCAGTTTCTTTGGCAAGATCAAATATGGCTTGTTGACTCAAGAAAACAGAGTAATACTATCGTTTGGCTTTAAAAGCTCTAGCCATTTTTGCCCTGGCTGATGTGGCTTAGTTGGCTAGAGTGTCCCATAGACCGAAAGGTTGTGGATTAGATTCTTGGTCAGGGCACATGCCTGGATTGAGGGTTCGATTATCAATCAGGGGGGCTTACAAGAAGGCAACCAATTGATGTTTCTCCCTCACATCGATGGTACCCCCCCCTCGCCCCTTTCTCAACAAAAGCAGTGGAAAAATGTCCCGGAGTGAGGATAAAAAAAATTTTTTTTAAACCGTCTAGCCACTTAGGGAAGAGGCTGTAAAACAACACCTTTCATAAACTAGATCTCAATAATGGATTCCCTCAGTGACAAAAAATATATTTTTGCTACCTAGGGGTTATTTTTCTTTCTCTCATTCCACTTTTCCTCTCCATTAGCAAGTCTTCTTCCTAAACATGCTAAATCTGTGTACTTCTCTCAATTTCTTCTGCACCTGTCCTGACACAAGCCACCACCTCCAGTCTGAGACTGTTTTCCCAGCTTCTAATCTTGACTCTACTTCATTCTTTATATAGTAGCCAGAATGTTCTTCTTAAAATGTGAATTAAATCATGTCATTTACATTCTTAAAATGCTCCAATGGCTTTCAATTGCACTGGCTGCACTGAGAACAAAAAAAATCTTCTCTCATCCCCCCCACCAAACTGTGGGATAAAGCAAATGTGCAACTCTCTAAATGTCATTAGAGACACAAATTTTCAGTGAGATAAAATTTTAATAAATCAAAAGTTAAAATGTATAATCTTAACTTTGAATTGGAAATAGCAATATGCTCTTAAATATTTCCTCTTTCTCTAAAAAGAAAGAGAGAAAAAAGTCTCTAGCTCTGATCACCAGAAAGACCAAGAAACAATGACTGGGAGCAAAGAACCTCCAGCACACAACACAAGTCTTTAAATGCCATTTTCTACCAAAAGAAAACTAGGGGCTAGTGGAGAAAAAGCTGACTGATTCTGCATCTGGGGCAGGAAATGTCCCAGGTGAGCCTGGAATATCTTGTTTTATCGCCAAGCAAGAAAGCTATCAAAGATACTGGTATTATGTCAAAAAGAAACAGAAGTCAACTTTAAGAGGTTCTCACAGCCAAAGATGGGGCATTTAGCACAATGACTACAATGGGTTAATACAAAGCAAACACGTTAAAATCATGACTTCATATGACACTTGAAAATAAAAACTCACAGGTCAACTTTGCAGGATGCTAGGGACTAATGTATTCAGAATGCTGGTAAATAAAGGGAAGTAATCAAGCATTTTATTATGACTTGGCCAACAAACTGTTTCAGGGTAACCGAATATTTGGAAAGGGAAAGTTCTTTTCAGAAAAATTCCCACTAATAAATACAAAAAAACTTAGTATTAGATTAAGACCATTGTGCAACCCTCTGTGAAGTAATTCCTGGTAATGATCATCAATGGCTGACAAAATAATTAGGTAAAAAACTAATGGGGAACCTTACGTTGGGTCAATCACCTCTGAGTCCACTGGTCAATGTTAGGGCCACATAAAGAAAAAAACCAGACATTTTTGTGCTCCTATAAAGTGATGCAATAGGAATTCACACACAGTAACTATGAACTACTTCTGCAATACAATACTCTACCCCCTCAAAAAAAAAATTGAAATTTAATTTAAGTCCCTAGATCTACTAGTTTACAGGAATTTACAGAGTTAAAAGAAACATGTTAACACTGCCAGTGAGAATACCATGAGCAAAACCCAGGATGTGGAAAATCCCATAGAGCTAATTACCTAGGTCTTCAACAAATAACTGGCAAGGGCATAAAGTAGGGTTGGGTAACGATAATATAAACTAAAAGAGACGCTGGATCCTGATTAAAACAAGGTATTGCAAATAGGCTTTTGTAGGACAACCAGTGAACATGTACGTTCTCCCTGGATACATGATAATATTAAAGAATTAGTAGGTTTTTCTTATTGTATGATAATTGCATTGCGGTTATATTTTGGTTAGTATGGTTGATTTCTTTTTAAGGAGGCTTTATCCATTAGCCTTATTCTTTAAGGAGTCTTTATCCTGAGTTGCTTACGGATGGAGTTATATTATGTCTGGGATTCGCTTTAAAATACATCAGTGCTTGAGAGGTTGAGGCAGTACAGAAGAAATGAGACTGGCCAAATGCCGTAACTGTTGAAGCTGGGTAATGGGTGCATGAGGGTTAGTTATATTATTTTTCCATATTTATGTATATTTAGAAATAACACAGACAAGGAAAGAAGACAAAATAAGGGAACTGACTTTGTAAAACTTTGTAAATACTTTCATAAGACTAGAATTTGCTTTTTAAATTACAATATATATCTGTTGCCAAAGCAACTTAAAAGCTACAGATGCTTCGGAACTGTACATGGATAAAAATGTTTGCTTACCTCCACCAATTTGGAAGCTAAATACATGGAAATTGTTGTGCTTTTATAAAACATCATTGATACTCCTGCCAAAAATCCTGAAACAAATAAGGCAAAACTCATCAGACCTTGAAGTGTCTTCTTTGTTATTAAGTCATTTGGAAATGTCAATTTGCTTAAATAAGAAAGAATTGATTTATAGCACTGCCTTTTGTTACATCAAAATCAAGGATAGTAATATACTTGATGACATTAAAATGGGTGAGTTCTTATTATCACATATTTTTAAATTAGAAAATTGACCTTCAGAGTTAGGAACAAACAGTTCTAATATACGTAAATTTCACATTCTAAATTTAACTTTAAAAACTGGTGGTTTTTCCAAACATAATGATTTTCAAAAATAATTTTTAAAGGCTGTTGGCATCATTTCTAATTTTAAGTGAAAATAATTATTCTCCTGACAGCTCAAATTATTTTTAGTGCTATCATTACACTTCTTTCCCTATTACTGCCTTCATCCTATAAATGGGAAACCAAGGTAGAAGGGAGCCTGGAATACTAACAGTAGGAAAGTTACCAATGACTATCTGAAAAATTGTCTATTTAACTTTAGGCCATATATGCACTTGTAGAAAAATTCCTTAAGTTTTTATAAAATTATTTACATCCTTAAAAAATAACAAAAATTATTCAAATATGTCACCACTGGTAAAAAGAGAATATTTTAAGAAATCTAATTGTACTTAAAATAGTACCACAGTTACCTCTATAATATTTTAAAACTTCATTTTTTTGTGACACATTTGCTAGTATTTCTGGCCTGTAGAAGGGCAGATACCGAAGTCATTACACTGCCAAATCAAAACACCAGATGGAAAGAGTGCCTTCATGTGTTAAACTTCACCAATATAAAATGTTTGGACTAGTGCCTCAATAGGGATTCTATCACAGAGGAAAGAAGATACAAAAGAAATCAGATGAATTTGGAAACTATTTCTGATTCATTTCTACCACTGACTGATACAACCATTCTTTTTTAACCATTGCTTTACCAGCTATAATAGCATGTAGTTCATCATCCAGGTTTCTGACCCAGCGCAGGAAGCAACTAGTACCCTGTATCAAGAAGAAAATAGAATGACTTCAGTTGTTTCATTCTAGAAAAAAATACATGTAACATATGTAATGAGTGAGTCACTATCCTGACCTTGGAGGCAAACTGGTGATCTTATATAAATCTAACTGAGTACCTGATTAGAATAATTATAAACAATAACTTGTTATAAAGTTACTGTTTTGTATAGCCTCTATTAAGAAATTATACATAATATTTTTATTGTAATGATTTTCCAAAATGAACCTGTAGATTCTATTTTTGCCTACATGTAGAATGTTAGAAAAAGTATCACTTCCACTCAAACAAAGAGAAAAAGCTGGATAAACTACAAATCTGTCAAGCTAGAATTCTATACACAGAGATAATGTTTTTCAGCTTGAAGGTGAAATAAAGACCCTCTCAGGCAGATAAAAGCTGAGAAAATTCACCTGCAGGTCTGCACTACCAGGAATATTCAAGGTAGTCCTGCATGCAGAAGAAATATCATAGCAGATAAAAAATCGCATCCGTAAAAAGAAATGAAAAGTTCAAGAAATGGTAAAACAAAGGAAAATTAAGATGACATGTTTTTCTTATGTTTAACTGCTGTAAAACTGAATTAACTGTCTAAAGCAGTGGTCAGAAAACTATGGCCCACTAGCCAAATCTGCCTTGCCACCTGTTTTTATATCGTTCGTGAGCTAAGAATGTTTTTTACACTTCTAAGTGGATAAAAATAAACACAAAAATAATATTTTGTGACATGTAAAAATTATATAAAATTTTAATTGCCATGTCATACAGTTTTATTAGAATACTGCCAGACGCATTCATTTATGTATTGTCTATGGCTGCTTTCACACAACAGGGAGCTGAGTGGTTGTGACAGAGACCATATAGTCCACAGAGTGTACAATATTTACTACCTGGCATTTTACAGAAACAGTTTTCTAATTCCTGATGCAAAACAAAAATACTAACATTATATTGTGGGGTTTATAACATACGAAAAGATAAATGTACGGCATAAAAATAGAAAGGAGAAATTAAAGTTATAGTGTTGTATGAGTCTTACACAATAATTAAGTGGTATGATATTATATAAAAACACTTATAAATGTAAGACAATCATTAAATTTTAAAAATATGTATAAATAATAAGACTATAGTGAAAACAAAACACAAAAAATTTAAAAAATTAAAATATCTTTTTAAAAATCCATTAGACAGAAAAAGAAAGAAAGAGAAAGAATAACAAAATAAAAAATGGAATAAATTCAAAACAACCAGCAGGAAGGTAAACGTAAACTGAGCCATAACAAATAAATACATTAAGTATAAACAGTACAAAATACTAATTAAAAAAAAGAGATTAGCAAGTTGGATAAAAAGAAGGAAAGAACCAACTATATGCAGTCTAATTTTTAAACCAAAGACCCAAAAAATTTATATAAAAGGACAAAAATAATATACTGTCAAATATAATCAAAAGAAAGTTAGAGTAGCTATATTAGTATCAGACATAGTTGACTTCAGAACAGGGACTATTACCAGGAAAAGAGGAACATTACAAAATGAAAAAAGGGTCAGTTCACCAAGAAGACATAGAAGGTTTGTTTGTCCTTCTCTTGATTACATTCTTATGAAGATGCTAAAGGCATTGATAAATTTTTTAAAAATTATATACAGCTTTGGAATACACCATAGGAATATTTTCTATTAAGAGGTTTTCTGACTCAGTTGTACTTTCCTTAGTGTAATACTATTAGTTTGTATTTCTTAAGCAAAGAAATAGTAACAGAAATAAAAACAAATAAAAAAATAAAAACATGCTCTGATATATGCTACGTGGTAAAGAATAACCAACCTGAGCAAAATGTTGGAGATAGTCTACATATGAACACTAAACAGTTTGTGTTAAGAGTAAATACAAACACTATAAAATTTGAAATTAAAAAGAATGTGTATACCTACCTTTTGTAAGTAAACTTTTGCATAAAATGATATCTAACCACTTTACCCAAAATAATGTCAGAATTTAATTTTTCCAGCATTAATTTTTAGTTTAATGTGTGTCTGTGTGTATATAAATACAGATAAACCTTAGTCATCACATTTACTTAGAATCTATATTTAGGTTTAGAATCTAAATTTCAGATGTTTAATTTGTCAGTAATATTATTTACATATTAATAACTCCCATTAAACAAAAGGCCATTATATAAAGTTACAAAGTACTGTGTCGTGAATGATTAAACAAAAGGTCATTATATAAAGTTACAAAGTACTGTGTCGTGAATGATCCCCAAATATGTGTTTAGGTGTATGCTTATATATGTACAGGTACCTTCATAGAAACATGCAGAAAGGGACAGAGAATGTTCACTCTGGTTATCTGAGAGAGTGTAGAAGATCAGTGAATAGAAGAGGAAAAGTAAGTCATTGCTTATACATAAGTTACAACAGAAAATTATACTGATTCTATCAAGTGTTGTCATCAGCTAGGAGGGTCTGAAATATGCTTAAATTAAAACCGGGCTCTAAACATGATTAAGAAAAACAAACAGACCACGTATAGTAATATCGCTTTTGATGTTAGAAACGTGAGAAAGTTTGTATTTTCTCAGTGTATGTGTTATTGAAAAAAGAAAATGAGTCTAAAAATCTTTATTATGTATAAATGCCAGTGTGTCTGTACTTTCAAGCATATTAAATAACATTTAAAAGAAGAAATTTCCCCAAACTTAATTCCCAATACATTGTATATGTATTATCAATGCTACAGAAAAAAGCATTTTAAAAAATGATAGATGGGTAAAGGTCAAATCACATGCTAACAACAGCCATGCTATTTACTTCCCACTTTTCTTTCCTCTCCTGAAAACCTTACCTTGTATATACTAACAAAAGAGCCCAGAAAAGCTCCAAGCTGAAAGTTTTCTTTATTGTAGAAGAGAGACAGTAGCCGGGACGGCTGTGTAAACAGATGCCTAAACGCAGAGGGAATTCGGAGGCAGCACTGGATCAAGTATCCCACGCTGAACATTCTGACAAAACCCTAGAGAAAATTGGGAGGAAATTCTGATTTACAACTAAATATTGAAATTTGATAGATTTGATAGATTTGACAGAATTTTACTGTCGAAGAATCAAAATGGGATTCAAAAAATTAACACAAGTATGTATCACAGCCAGTTTCAAAATTAAATCTTAAAACCTCAATTTTAAAACAATTACCTTAAAAATGAGGGCAAAACCTGCAGTAAATATACTTTCTTTATTTACAAAAACTTGAAAAGTTTCACAAGCACTGGCCAAGCTTATCTATGCACCAAACTTCCACTGCTTGGCACTTTGTTGACAATAACTAGGATTTGTAATTCCTAAACTACTTCTGAATTTTAGAAACAAAAGCACTGAAATTTTTTAAAAAATACAGTTAACAAAACCAAATCCTTTTGGAAACTCCTCTTACTCATCAATATGAATAGAAATTCTCTTGATAGAAACAGAATTTCATTATTTGTCTAGACCATTGGTACACCTTTTTAAATATTCAGGTTAAAAGACTTCCCCAGGAAAAGAAGTAATTATATCTAGGTTTTTATTTCTGTGTTCAAATGTGTCAGGCTCAAACATCTCTAGGGGGTGGTAGCTTTAAGGTATACTCAACAAAACCTGAAAAAGCAAATCTGCTACAAATCCATATTCGCTTTCAACATTTCTCCAATATTACCTGCAACTATTTCTACTGTGCGAAAGAGAACAGAGAGGATGACTAGTGTTTCAATATTTAGGAAAATGAAGTTTAGATGTCACTTCATACTGACAGACTGAAAAATGCCAAAAAGCACAATACAAATGTTATCAAAAAGAGCAGCATTTTATACACGAGTCAGCCAACACAGTGTCCTACTGGTTTCCCATTCTCCTCTGTCACCCCCAGCGGAAAGGCAAAATGGCTACACTCTTGCACTGCCTGTCTGCTAAGTTCCAAAGGTCAGGTTTTTTATCTTCCAGATAGAGGCCTTTTTTAAAAGGAAAAAAAACTGAGTATCTATGAAGAAACATTCATTAATCTACCCGAAACTATTTAAGAACTAATCAAAAAATGGAAATTAAATTGTTCAATCAATTAGTATAAATTTCTGTGCATTTGCTTAACTGAAACTACCTATACTAGTTTAATACATGAAATGTTCATACCTAAATCTTTCTACTGATAATCATATAATACTAATCTAAAGATTCAAGGATCATACTCATGTTCAATCTTTTCACGTGGTTTTTAAGAGACCATTCATTCCTCCATCCATTCACCCTTTTATGTATTCAGGAAATATCTACTGGATGCCTATTATTTGCCAAGCATTACAGTAAATGCTGGAGGAAAGTGATGAAGAAGACACAAAGTTCTTGCCTTCACTGAGGTTTTCATGTTCATCAGAGGAAGAGAAAATAAATAAGCAAGCACATGAACAAAAATAATTATAGATTACAGCAAGTGTTCTAAAGGAAATAGGGCAGTAGGAGACAAATTAACAGGGCAATTTAGTCTTGAGTGGTAAGACAAAGTTACTGAAGATGTGCCATTTAAATAGAAACAAAAGAGAAGGAGCTAACATGAGAAAAACATTTCAGGGAGCTTGGACAGAAAGCACACAGCCAAAAATGAGACTGGCAGGTACGAGGAAGTAATAAAAGTTAGTGTAAATGCAATATAGTGGGCTGAGAGGAACGTAACTCATATGATTATTTGCTCAGGGCTATGATTTACCATGTGGTGTAACTGAGTCCGTGGAATAACGAGGTGCACTGTCAACATATTTTACTATATTTGTGGTGTACATTTTTTACCCACAAATCTCCAAATTTTATATTCATGGACAAAACACTTCAACTTATACATAAATTACCAAGTTTACAGTAGTGGTACACACTTGAAAGAAGGATTACACTTTTTCATTGTTTAGTAATTCTCATTAACTTTCTCATATAATTTTTAAAAAATATCACATCCCCTCTTCTCAAAATTTCTCAAGTACTTCTGAATTAATCAGATCCTTCTCTCAGTTCCCCTCCTGCTGTCTCTCCCCAACCAGAATTATGTCCAATTGGAGGGATTAACTCTCTGGGAACCACCGGACTGGCAGACTCTGAGGCTGCTGCAATGATCCTTTCTTTTTTGCCATTTTAAAAGCGGGGCAGGAAATCAGATTTGGAAGGAGAGTTATCAGAAACCATTGCACAACTGAAAAAATACTCTACTGCTTTTACCCCTGGTCATATCTTTGGGGACCCCAAGGGTAAACTGTTGGCTTGGGCAAATGCCACCATCAACACTAGGCCACAGGCAATGACATTCCAAAGCACTAATGTGATACAGTCCCTCCTTTCTAGAGTGATCATCCAGAGGCTGTCCTCTGGGGTATTGTACAGCTCTGCTCTTATCATCAACTGAGTAGGGTTCAGACATTGTAAGAACATAAACTTTTTAAAAGATTGTCAGAATTGTTATAGTAGCATCCAAAAAGAACTTGTAGCAGGTGGTACCATCTAACAGGTGGTGCCAGACTAACTGCAATGAAAATAACTTCTTTCCCAGAGCTGGTAGTGATGGGGGGTGGGAGATGCCAGGCATGGGGTGGGGCGGGTAGGAAGACACGTGCTTGTACACTAATATATTAGGGAGTAAGGAATTTCTGCCAGTGGGCATAGTTAACTCTCTTAATGTAGAGCAACTGTGTTACTTTACTCCAGTTAATCCATGCCTTAAAAAAGGTAACAGCTTTTCAAGTCCAAAACCAAACCCCACTGCACCCGATTGTGCAATGTGTGTGTGCATGTGACTGCTGATCCAACAACACACAACAGAGTCCAGGGAAAGCCTTGTTCTATTGTGTATTCTAATAAGGATACATTACAAAGTACAAAATTCAGTGACTTCCTTTTCCTGTCTTTTTGTTGTTGTTGCTTCACCTACTCTCCTACTTTGTAAGTTTCACACTAAAATTTAAGTAAGCAAAATTTAAAATTATTTAACTAAAGATCTAGTTAGTAAACATTAAGCTAAATTGTTATCTATATCTCACAAATTTCTTATTCTTCAAATCAAAGAATGATAGCAATTATTGTTGACTTTTTCTTTTCCTTTGAAATTATGTTTTAATAAGTAATTTCTTTCTATACATATTCCCCATGGTTAATATAGAAGATACTTTCATATACTTACTTTAATGCAATAAGAGATGCAATTATCTTCATAGTGTTTGCAACATCTGTGCCTTGGTCCGTGCTTACATCTGCAATTAAAGCGAACACCTAATTATAATTAAAATGTGTGTGTGCATGTGTGTGTGTGTGTGTGTGTGTGTGTGTGTGTGTGTACACAGGTCTGCTTAAAACTCCCTAACCAAAAAGCAGAAAACATTACCTGTTTGTTTCTAAATGTGTATATCTTTTGTTTTCATAGGGCATACAGAAGCAAAAATAAAAGATTTTTTTTTCTTTGCTGCTCACCTTTTGATACATTGTATAAAATATATGACTGTAGTCAAAATATTTGAATGTGGAACAGAAAAACCATGTTGGTAAATATCTGTGACTAAACATTAGAAATATGTATATATCTCTCTTTGCCAAATCTTTTAGAAGCTTTAAATCGCTTATTGTAGAGTATAATGGTCATAAATCATCCATGAAGTTAGTACTTGAGCAAAAATCATAATGAGAATGTGTTCAGGTTACAGGAATTTATACTTAATTATATTTGAGAGAAAACATCTGGAAAAGAAACATGATACAGTATTAGAATTCAAAATTCAGTTTTTTAAATAAATATAAATATGGACCATGGGGGAATTCAAAAGTAGGTTATTTGTGATTTAACTGTAAAGCACTTAGTCCTCTAGTGTTTAATAAACATTTCTGCTGGGAGGACTACTGTTCAAGACACACTTATTTTAATTATTTGGTATGCTGACTCCAGCACCATTTGTTTACTCTAGACATAAAAAAGTATCTAAAATATCTAACATGGGTTTAGCTGTCTCCCTTTCTCTTTGAAGAGTGGTCTTTGTAACTCTTTCAGACTGCAGTTAATTAATTAGCTTCATGGTTGGAACACATTAATTCTTTCTACTTATAAAAATTACTTGTAGAGTGATATTCCAGCTCCACATCTCTAATTCCAGTTGCAAATTGATTAGCAAAACCTTTTCCGAAATCCAATTCTCCTCTGTGGCTGGAGGATACAGACAGCCTTTTCTACTCAAAGGTGACAGCAATAGTTCATATCAACTATAGCTCTGTATCATTAGAATGATATAAAAAATCTGGTCATGTGAAGTTGTTGAGTGATTAAAGACGTGAATCAGAGAACTGCCTTATGTAAACCATCACTCTTCATACATCTAAGTGTTCTCTTCAAAGACATTTCTCAGCTATTACTACCAGAACTACACAAATTACTAAACTCTCTTTGCTAGTGAAATTAAATTCTGATATCAACTATACTGCCATTTATGCTTCCCTTATGCTTTTATTAAAACAGCTTCTCAAGTCTTGAGCTGCCCGCCTCCTCCCACATTAACTGCTTTGCTTCTGTATTATCCTTCGTCTGCTTTCATACCAGTGGACAATTTCTGCCGTCACTTGATCAGTTCTGATACCATGGCATCATTCACACACAGAACACGTTCTCTGCATTCCCCTGCGATTCCTGTTGATACCATGTCCATTAAGAGGGATCCCTTCCCCTTCTTTTTGCTACGGTAACTCATAACTGTTTTGAACTTGCTTAATAAGGTCACTACCACAACTAGTCCTGCCATCTACTATTCCTTTCTTTACTCTTAGATTCTGTATGCAGTGTATGCCAAAATGAAGAGAAAGCCTTTAAATTCAGTAAAAATTCTGAGCACCTGCTCTTTGCTTGTGTGTGTGGGGCAGGTCATATGTTATTTCATTTACTGCACACAATACTCCTTGATAGAGATTGTTAACCCCAGTTAACCAATGAGGGCTTCGGAATACAGGTGGTTAAATCAAAGTCACAAAGCCAGAAGGGGCAAAATGAGAGTTAAACATAGGCCTTCTGATTTCTTAAAGGGCCTCAGATTCCCATAACTGATTCGGTAACTTTCTATATTGCCTATTATATCATATTCTCTAAAACATCACTACCAAGATTATTTTAATTGGTTGATCTAATTTTAAACCATTAAATTTATTAAATATCTACACCTGAAATACAAATGAAGGCTTATTTGTATGAAATATAGACCTCCTTGTATAATACACAAATAAAGATTTATTTTATTTCCAAAGCTTTAAACATTTCCACTCTTGTAAATATTCTTTACTTAAGGTTTGTTTGCTCCTTATAACTTCTGCACCTTCCTGAATCTCTCTCTTGGACTTTTCTTCTTTCCACACATGGCACATTGGATTAGCACGTATCAATTGTTCTTTTGGTTCCCCATTCTAGCCTCCTGCAATCTGCCTGGTTTGCAATACAAAAGTATTTCAATTTCATATAAACCTATTTTAAAGGCATAGGATGGTCTATAATCCTGCCAGAAATAACAAACAATATTCACTTGTCATCATGTGCCTTTTATACAATTCTGCACAATTTCTAGTAAAAAATAAAATTACTGTCACCTGGAAAAAAAAAGAATACCTTGGCATGGTACAAATATCCTATTTAAAAAAGAGGAAGTATGCTAAAATATAAAATAAAGGACTCACACTGAATCCACAAGCTTCCTGACTAGGGCAATTATGTTCATTCCTCTTGATTTTTCCTCCTGTTTTTTTGTCTTTTGTTCCACTTTTGCATATGCTGTCTCTGGTGAATAAGAATGTGTGGGAATTTCTTCCTTCCCTACAATGAACCTAAAGGAAAAAAAAGTACAGTGAGGCATTTTTATTTTTTAAAAAAATTCATTGAGAAAATAAACTGATTTTGTTTACATATTAATGAACTTTGGAAAGTTCCTTATCATTTGAAATAATATTTTTCACAATTTATATAAAATCTAATTACCATTTTTAAAAATAGGCTTTTGAAATATGAATACTCAAAAACATTAATAGTCATTTGTTTGACAATGTAGGTATTTTAAAATTAAATTAACCAAGTAAAAAATAGCATCTAATACACATGGGGAAATAGAGGAAACTAAAAAATGAGAATCAGAAAATGATTAAAATAGCCCACATTATTTTATGAGAAAATCTTAAATTCCATGTTATTCCTATCTACTTATTTCTTTTTGGAAAAACCTACCACCCAAGAGAAGACAACATTCCCATCTCATTAAAACTGGACAATATTTTTCCAAAGATGATGTTACCATCTTTAGATACCACTCAATCAGTGTTCTTTACTGAAGTTTTCATTTGTGCTGTTTGCACCTTCATTTTTAAGCGCCATTTCTCTTTTAAAGAATAACTAAGCTTTACTAAGAAAACAGTTTCTACCTGATGAATTTTCAGAAAATGTCAAAAAATACAGATAAAACAGGGGATTAGTAATACTACACCATAATTCTGGAACATAGAACCTATGACAAATAAATAAGAAAATTTAAACACTCAATAAAAGACAGAAATAAACAGGTGTAATCCATCCTGTTCTGACAAACTTGGCACAAAAAAAAAAAATCTAGGTTATCAAATTGTAAGGAGCGTGCAATGAGATTGTTTGTCACCACAAGGCAGCTGTGCATCCTTGGTAACTGTTAGTCCAAAAGATTTTGGTTCTCAATCATGGGTGTGCATGGGGAGTTTAAGATCTGTCCTACTGTTCTTTATAAACAAGACAAATGAGACTAGAACAGATATAATAATATCTCCCACACATTTCTTAAGACTGTCGCTATTTGGGCTAGGACTTACCATCTTGGATTAGAAGTCACTTTCCCGGAAGAGGCTGCCCTGATCCTAAGGTGGAATGAGTTAACAACCCTTCCTTTGTGCTCTCAGAGCCCAATGAAGCCCAGTTCTGAAGCACCTTTACAGTGGTTTGCATCCCACCAAACTGTGAGGTCTTTGAGACTATGCCTGTCTTCTTTGCTATTATATCCTGGTGCACAACAGATCATGCGTCATATAGTAAATATGTAGTTACTACATATTGAATGTATAAATACAGCAATAACTAGCACTTTCTGAGCATTTACCACATGACAGGAAGAGTACTGAGCCTTTTACGAATATTAAATGATTAAATCCTCATGGCATCATTATGAAGTAGATACCATGATTTCCATGAGAATTCGCAGGAAAAAGAATCATATTTACAGCCAACAACACAAGTATTTATTTGAACCCAGAACTGTCTGACTTTACCACATGGACTCTATGGATTCTCAATGACCAAGCTCTGTACTTTGATGTTTTAACCTATGATGAGGAAGGCTTAGCATATATTCAGACCCCCACATTGGCTCTTTTTCCACGGTTCTGTCCTGGACTCTACCTAGAATGTATAACCATTTTCTTCCAGAATAATCTTCTATAATACAGAGAACAATTTAAGTGCAAAGAGACCAAATCAACCCTTTACTATATAAGGATTTGAATAAGTGACACAAAAAATATCTGATGCATTTTGAGTTCTTGTCAGGATGCTGGGAGTCAAAGAAGGGAGACAGGAACAAAGGTAAAGTTTTTTCTTTAGGAAAAGCAACTTTTGGCTGTTACCAAATTTCAGTTTAACACGGAATTACTTATAGCCGATGCAACAGTTATTTTCTAAAAAGTTTCATAATCTTTTAAAGAAAACTATAATATGAAGAAACTACTGCTGTGTATTATGACTTAGTTATTGTTAGCACAGAGTTTCTACAACCACAGATATCCTTAATCACACAGTGGACTCAATTTGTTCCCTCCAAACCAATTTCTTTGCCTGTATTCTGACTTTCTGTTAATAGCACCCTTCTCTAAGCACTTAAGTTTTAAGGGCTGGTACTGAGAAGTGGAGGGGGGAAAAAAGAAAAAGAAAAATATATCAGTCTTTAGGTCTTCATTATCTCCCACTGCAAGTCTCAACTAGCTGACCTTGGCCTGTACCAGAGCCCTTCCCAAGGGCCTCCAGAATCAACGCACCTGGTGGCCAGCTTCAAATTACACCACAGTAACATCCAACCAGCTCCACAAACAACACACCCAGAGCTCAGGCTTTGCTGGTACCGGAGCTCCACTAAAGGAACTGCTGCTCTGTGGGGTAGGCTGCTGTAGTCAAAGCCAGCCCTCACAGCAAGTTAGCCTGGGAGACAACTCTACCCACTGACATCCCAAAAGCAATCAAAGCTCAACTACAGCAGAAGGGCCCACACAACACACACAAGAGTCACGCCTGAAGCACCCAGCTGAGTTGAACAGGAGACGGCACCATCAAGCCTCACAGAATACCTATTACACATAAGGACACTCTGCCAAGACTGCGAGGCGCAGAAAATCTACCCAACACATAGAAACAAATACAAGGAGTCAGCCAAAATGTGGAGACAAAGAAACACATCCCATATGAAGGAAAAGGACAGGAGAAAAACTTCAGAAAAATAACCAAACAAAATGGAGGCAATTAATCTGCCAGGTGCAGAGTTCAAAACACTGGTTATAAGGATGTTCAAGGAAATTATGGAAAAAAATAGATGAACTCAGTAAGAACAACAACAAAGAGATAGGACACGTAAAAAAAGAAGTCAGAAATGACAAATAAAATGAATTGAATAATATATTAGAGAGAATCAAGGACAAATTAGATGAAGTAGATGACTGAAGCTGCAATCTGGAAGACAAAGGTGAAAAGAAAACATACCATCAGAACAGCAGCAAGAAAAAAAGAATTTTAAGAAAAAGTGAGGCTAGTTTAAGGAAGCCCTAGGATAACATCCAGTGTACCAACATTCACATCATAATGGTACCAGAAGGAGAAGAGAGCAAGGAACTGAAATGCTTTTTGAAGAAATAATGACTGAAATCTTCCTTAACCTGGCAATGGAAATGGGCATTCAAGTTCAGAAAGCACAGAAAGTCACAAACATGATGAACCCAAAGAGGCCCACACCAAGACATATCATAATTAAAATGCAAAAGGTGAAATATAAAGAGAGAATCATAAAAGTAGCAAGAGAAAAGCAGTTATGTATAAGACAACTCCTGTAGAACTGTGAACTGATTTTTCAACAGAAACTCTTCAGGCCAGAAGAGACTGGCACAAAATATACAAAGCGATGAAAAGCAAGGACCTACAACCAACACTACTATACTCAGCAAGACTATCATTTAGAATCGAAGGAAGCTCTTTAGCTTCCCAGACAAGAAAAAGCTAATGGAGTTCATCACCACTAAGCCTGTAGTACAAGATATGTTAAAGGGACTTCTTTAAGTAGAAAATAAAAGGTCAAAAATGTGAGTAAGAAAATATAAGAAAGAAAATTCTCACAAAGGCAAAAGTAAAAGCAGTGGATCAACTAAGTATGAAGCTAGTACAAAGGTTAAAAGACAGAAGTAAAAAGTAGATGCGTATAAATACAATAAAGGGATACAAACACAATAAGTAAAAAATAATAACAAAAACAAACATGGACGGGGTGAGTAAAAATTGTAGTGACTTTAGAATGTGTTTTATCTTAAGTGTCATCAACTTAAAATAGTCTGCTATAAACATAGCGTGGTATATATGAAGCACATGGTAACCACAAACCAATAATCTACAAGAAATAAGGAGAAAGGAATACAAATATGACACTAGAGAAAGTAAACAACATATGAGAGCAAAAGAATAAGAAATATGATGAACCCTAAAGAATCCACCAAAAAATTAATAGACTAAAAAAATTCAGTAAAATAGCAAATAGTATAAGATGCAAACTTAATATACAGAAATTTGTCAAACTTTCATACACCAGTAATGAACATTCGTATAGAGAAATTTAAAAAATAAATTCCATTTAAAATTGCATTAAAAATACCTAGGAATAAATACATAGCCAAGGAGGTAAAAGACCTGTACTCAGAAAACTCTAATATACTTAAGAAAGAAATGGAAGAAGACACAAATAAATAAACCCATGTGCCAAGCCAATGGATAGGAAAAATTAACATTGTTAAAATGTCTGCAACTACACAAAGCCAATCTACAGATTCAATCCAACCCCTATCAAAATACCAATGACATTTTTTTTTTACAGGAGTAAAACAAATTATCCTAAAATTTATACAGACTCACAAAAGACCCCAATAGTCAAAGCAATCTTGAGAAAGAACAAATTTGGAGGTTGCTACCTGATACCAAACTATACTATAAGGATACAGTGATCAAAAACAGCGTGACTGCCATAAACACAGACACACAGATCCAGGGGACCGAACAGAGAACCCAAAATACACCCATGTAATCTATGACAAAAGAAGCAAGAATATACAATGGGTAAAGACAGTATCTTCAATAAATGGTGTTGGGAAAACTAAACAGAAACACGCAAAAAAAGGAAACTGGATCACTTTCTTACATTATGCACAAGAATAAATTCAAAATGGGTTAAAAACTTAAGTTTTTTAAAACTTAAAAAACTTAAAGATCCAAAACTATAAAACTCCCAGAAGAACACATAGGCAATAAGCTCTTTGACAATGCTCTTAGTATTTTTTTTTTTTCTTTTTTTCTTTTTTTGGAATATGCCTTCTCAGGCAAAGGAAACAAAAGGAAAATAAACAAATGGGACTACATCAAACTAAAGAGTTTTTGTACTGGGAAGAAAATCATCAACAAAACAAAAAGATAACCTACTGAATGGGAGAATATATTCACCAATGATACACACAACAAGCAGTTAACATCCAAAACACTTAAGGTACTCATACAACTTAACATAAAAAAAAAATTAGTAAGTAACTGATCTGATTTAAAAATGAGCAAAGGATGTGAATAGGCATTTCTCCAAAGAGGACATATAGATGGTCTATAGATATATAAAAAGATGGTCAACGTCACTAATCATCAGAGAAATGCAAATTAAAACTGCAATGAGACACCACCTCACACCTGTCAGAATGGTAATTATCAATAAATCAACGAACAAGTGTTGGAGAGGATGTGGAGAAAAAGGACCCCTCATGCATGCATTGTTGGTAGAAAGGCAAATTGGTATAGCCACTATGGAAAAAGAGTATGGAGGTTCCTCAAATATTAAAAGTAGAACTGCCATATGACTCAGCAATTCCATTTCTAGGTATTTAACTGAAGAAATCCAAAACACTAACTTAAAAAGATATATGCTCTCCTATGTTCATTGCAGCATTATTTACAATAGCCAAGATACAAAAAACAAGCTAAGTGTCCATCAATAGACAAATAGATAAAGATGCAGTGTATATATACAATGAAATATTATTCAGCCATAAATAAAGAATGAAATCTTGCAATTTGCGACAACATGGATAGACCTAGGGGGCATTATGCTAAGTGAATTAAGAGACAGAGAAAGACAAATACTATATATTTTCATTTACATATAAAAATCTATAAAAGTAAATGAACATGATAAACTCATAGATGCTGAGAACAAACTGATGGTTGCCAGAAGGAATGGGAATTGGGGGGTGGAAGAAAAGGTGAAGGAATTAAAAATGCAAAATTCCAATTATAAAAACAGTCACTGGGAGGTAAAGTACAGCATAGGAATATAGTCAATAATATTGTAATAACGATGCATGGTATCAGATGGATACTAGACCTTTCTGAATGATCACTCTTTAAGTTATACAAATGTCTAAATCGCTATGTTGTACATCTGAAACTAATATAATATATATCAACAGTAATTGATAAATACAAAATTTAAATACTAATAGTCAACATTTTTAAGCATACATTATCTCATTTGACCCTCAAAATAATCTTATGAGATAACCATATAAAAGCTTCTCCTAGTCTTTAAGCCCACCTTAATTTTTTCCTCCAGTATTTGCAGTAAACACCGCACTACTAATCTTCACTAAGCATTTACTATATGCACTTTGGAGAAGAAAACAGGCAATATTTGTGAGATGAACTGGAAGAGGACTGAGTTTGGAGTTAAGTACAATATATATAGTCACTATATGGTATTAAATTAAATTAGTCAAACATTCTAAGCCTAAGATATTCCATCATGTCTCATGGGTATAAAAACCCCCATCTCACAGAATTGTGAAAATTTAGTTTACTAATCTATGTGAAAGTGCTTGATAAACTATACACATAAAATACAATGCTACTGTTAACCAACATTTCCATAGTATCTACCATGGGCCAACTGCTGTAGTAAGAGGTATATGACAATGCATGAGTCCTGCCCTAAAGAAGCTCATAATCTTTTACCACACCATTAAGTACTTAATTCCCAATAATTGTTCATGTGTAGCTTTGTCTTTCTAAGCCACCTGAGGAGAGAGTTCCAGTCATTGTTTTCTAATACCCCGTGATACAAGGCACACAATAGGTCCCAAAGCAGAGGTTGATTGGTTATTCAGAGGGAAAAAAATCTAATAAATTTCCCTTTAATGAAATGTTCACAGTTACTTTTGTGACTTCTAAAATTACTTTCAACTTAAAAACTGAGTCAATAAATGTTAAAATACATACAATAATTTTACTTTTTTAAAAATGTTAAGTCACAACTGGCTTAACATAGAGGTAAATAAAATTTGCTACTTACCTAAGTGCAGAGAATGTAAATCCTTTCAATCCATCTTTGCACCTAAAACAATAAAATTTACAATGAATAAATAACATTTCTTGAGATATAAAATAATATATTAATTAGCTATTAAAATTTTTCTGAAAAATGATTATTTTTTTAAAGGTAAAACTCTTTTAGAACAATAATCGGAGCAGTACAAACCAGTACAAACAAACAACAATGAAGCAAGCCATCTCACAAAAAATGATTAAAATGATAGTGTTTTCCTATGCCATATTAACATAACTTAAGGCTCAATTCTCAGATCTGCAGGTTGAGGAGAGATTTAAGTAAATCTTCTAAGGGCTCCATGTGGACTTGAAATGAAGGTTAGGAATGGGGCATTCTTCATTCTACCCTATCTATGGGAGAGCAATTTGTTTTGAAGTAAAAGGGCACATACACCTGCTGGGTACTATGTATAGGTCAATTCAAGGTCCTGACTTCTCCCTACTTATTAATTCAATGAATGCAGAGCTATGTAGAGTTGGCAGGCACACAAAAAAACTTCAAGTTTAGTTCAACAGTTTGAACTTCTGAGTGAGCCCAATCAGATAACATAGCATGGGGAACAGGGTGGGGGTGGGGGGAGATCAGAGAGAGAGGATTCCAAGTAATGTTTAATGAGTGCTTCCTATTGCTGGGCACTGTTTTGGGCCCTTTATATGTGTTTTCCCTTTTAATTATATCACAACTCTATGAACAGTTGTTTCTCCACTCCACAGCTGTGCAGAGGCCTTGCGAAATGCAGCAATTTCCCAGGTGTCACAAAATAGCAGTCAGAATTCAGGGAAAACAATGTTCATCAACTTAAAAGTCATGGCTTTCTTTTATACCTCCCCCTGAAAAAGTATGTTCCTTTTAATTGGAGAAGACTCAAACTACATGACGATTAAGAAAAAAAGTCAGGAATGCAAAACATATTTTAACAAAATTTTTAAATGAGGACATTACTTTACAGGTCTTAATGGTCCTCTTTATAGGTATAATCAAGTTCCCAAAGACTCTTTGGGTGACCTAGTATCAACGTCCCTTGGAGAGCTATAAAGATTGGTGATATAATGACGTTCTAATATATGTTAATATGACCCTGGCTATTCTTGGATAAAACACATAATATAACCTCAAGTCTAATTGGACAATTCTCTCTGTATACCTTATTACAACAAGTCACAAAGAAAATGCACAAAAACAGAAGAAATCTGTCTTACAGTTTTAGATATGAACATTTTATTGGAGTACATATAAAATCTCAGAATTTAATCCGTGTGCTCAGAAATTTTTTAAACACTTAAGAATTCATAGCAATTAAGCAACATGATCTACTTGTGGTCATCTTAAGAGTGAGAAATGTAACCACAGAATTTAGCTAACACACTACATAATTACCTACAGAATGAGCGTAAAGACAAAAGAATTCATATGTTAAGCTAAAAATGTGCATGGGAAAACTACAACATTAAAAATCTTAAACTTATCTTTTTCTATCTGAAGAAAGTGTTTCACAGTAATTTAAAACCCATGATTGAGTAATTTCTAGATAGGTGGGGTGGTGAGGGAGGAGGCTAATAGTCTATAGACCAGAAAACAGAAAGCAGCATATTGATTAAAAGATGATATACAACTGCAAACAAATTTTGGCTTTAGTATGTTATTGTTAAAAGATGGCCATTTATCTTTGTGCAACGCTGAATAAAGGATTCTGACAACTTGGACTAGTCAGGATTGCATATTGTGATCTTCAACAATAAATCAAATTGCAGACCAAACATCAAAAAGTGGCTTTCAAATATAAAAGGGCATATACAAATGAATTTGCAATTTCATTATGATGGAAGTTTGGTTCTTTCAGCAGAACTCTGTGGGAAGCACTTCATATTGATAAAGTCTTAGCCCTGATTCAAAAGGGGCTATTCTTCTTCCATTCATGTGTATAAGGTCTGTTAGTGTAATTGGGGGTCAGATGCCTATGTCAAAAGAACAAAAAAGTAATTATTCCCATTAAAAGAATCTTTAAAATAGTAATTCTGCCCTGCATTTTGACACCAAGAGTATTGTTTGAGCCTTAACCTAACTGTGAAACACTATTGTACTCTGTATTAAATGTAAGAGGTATGACATAAACAAAAAGATTTATACAAAGCAGACTCCATTAGAAGGTTCCTCACTATTCCATGGCTTTGGTTATTATAATGTAAATTAAATCACATTCTCCATTCATATATTGAAGCTCCCTGATTTATTCAACAAATATTGACTGAGTGCCTACTATGTGTAAGCACTGGTTTAGGTTCTAAGGATATAACAGCGAACAATAGAATCCCCTGCTTTCAAAAGGCTGACATTCTAGGTTGGGGAGAGATCTAATTTAAAAAGTAAATATACGGTGAGGTACAAATAACATCCCTTTTTTATTACAAAATCATAAGTATGTAATTCTGTAACATAACAATATCACACTCAAGCATACCATATGACATTTAAGTGAAATGCTCAAATTAAAACTATAAATTATTACACCCATATTATCACCTCACCAAACCACACTCAAGCAACCCTTACTTCTGCCGGACCCTGTATGTCATGTGATGATAGCTGATGTGGCAAAAAGTAGAATAAGCGGAGAAACAGTGATGGAGTCAGATCATATCTTTTCACATAGTGTGGTCAGAAGGGCCTCTCTGAGCTGAAACTTGGTGATTTGATCAGAAATCTTACCAAGTTGAGGGAAGAGCATTTCAATTTGAAGGAAGAACAAGTGCATAGCCTGTGATAAGGACTCTGCCTGGGATGTAAGGAGAACAAGAAGTAGATTCCTGTGGCTGGAGCAGAGCAGGAGAGGGAAACAGTGGTAGGAAATGAGGTCATAGTAATAGCTATGGAGGGAGACAGTGGTCTACAATTCTTACAGAGCCCTTAGGCATGCTAAGGAATTTGGAAGGTTCTCAGCAGAGGAGTGACAAGATCTGTTTTAAATTTTAAGATAATCACTTTGGCTGCTGGTTGGGAAACAGACTACAGGGGGCACGGTTAGAAGCAAGGAGGCCGAGTCCCAAGAAAAAGATGGCTGTGGCTTCACTAGATCACCGTGGTGGAGGCTGAGAGAAGCGGGAAGATTCTGAATGTATTTCAAAAACAGAAGTGGTGAGATTCCTTGATGGTTTCAATGTGGAGTAAGAGCAAAAGTGAGAACTTACAACTTACTGAAATATTTTCAGTTTGAGAGAACAGAATGATAAAATGTCCATTTACTGAAGTGAGAAAGACTATAGGAGAAACAGGTTTCAGGAGAAAATCAAAGTTTCGTTTTGGACATGTTAAGTTTGCGGGGCATAAGAGCTATAAATGGGAATGTTAAGGAAACAAGCAGCTGGCTATACAGGTTTGAGTTCAAAAAAGAAACCTGATTCATGTGTAAGTTATACTTAAATCCAGGGGCCTAGATACAGTTATCTAGGCAATAAGTGTTGACAGAGAAAATATGCAAGAACTGAGTGTATTTTATTCCTCTGTAACTTACAGTACAGGAAATTTCTTCTACGGAAGAAAAATATATTTTTTCCTAATAAAATCATTCTCTTATACTGTTTAATTTTTAGTTTTGAGTGTACATAAAGACAATGCATTTAATTAATGTACACATAGACGTTTCTCTTAAAGTTAGTCTATACAAATGGCAAATAGTATGACTCAACCCATTGTCACTGAACCTCTCTATATTTGCAAAGTTCTCTTCTATGTATGACATGAAAACAAAGCCAGGGAAGACAAGGAAGAAAATGTGTAGCACTACATCAAACAAGTTAGCTGATATACAACTAATGACTATGTACATGAAAGTATAAAGTTGTTTTTTATTATTATTATTATTAGAATAGTATTCTTGGTGAAATGCCAACGTTGTGGGGAAAACTCACAAAGACAAAATAATTTTTTCAATTAGAAGTGTTGTAAGTGATAGTAAAGAAATGAGTTTGTCCCAAAACATTCTTTTCTCATGCTTAATTTTCATGAAATTACTTTATGAGGTACTTTTGTCTTTACAATAACATTGTACCAGCAGATGTCGCTAGTAAACCATTTTGGAAGACTGTAGCTCTTTGATTTGATTTTCTTTTTTATATCCAACATTCTGTTACGTGTTTCCCCTTAAAAACACATTCATAAGTATGAAAAAATGTTGTTAATCTTAGTTAAATTGCATTAAGTTCTCCCAAGTAAATATTTTAAGATTAAACTTTAAATGATAGGTGATTCTTCTTCTATAGTGGAGCAGGATTTGTCACATCAAAACATGCCTCTTTGGCATATTGCTAATTTTTTTAAAACTGAAGTAAAATTGGTTAATAACATTATATAAGCCTCATGTGTACAGTACAACCTTATAGCTCAATATCCTTATACTCTACTGTGTGCTCACCATCAAAAGTCTAGTTTCCTTCCCTTACTATATATTTGACCCTTTTTACCCATCACCCTGCCCTCTCCCCAACTCCCTTTCCCTCTAGTAACCACCATTCTGTTGTCTCAATCTATGAGTTTGTTTTTGTTTTGTTGGTTTGTTTCTCTTTTGTTTTATATTCCACATATGAGTGCAACCATACAGTTACAGAAAGTAGCCAAAATGATATAACTCAGTTTTTAGTAGGCTAACTATGAAAATATAGAATGGGTTAATGGGCATCAAGGAAGATACAAATTTTTACTCTCTGTATTTATATTTCATTTTGAATTCTTTTACAAGTATACATTTATATGTAATTTGTATAATCTGTTTAATTCAAAACATCAACACTTGAACATTTAGGATGAGATTAAACAGTATAAAAGGTATTCATCTCTATTTTACCAACTCAGTGATAGAGAATGTAAATCTCAACAAGTCAACTTTACTAATTCTGGTCTAAAAGTTATGCTAGAAAGTATAAAAAATTACCAACTAAAATAAATGGTTTAGACTAGAATTTTTGAAACTATGATCCCAATGAACATGGGTAATTACGTGTTTACAATGGAAAGAAACATTTATTAAATATCAATTTCAGAATTCTTTTGTCCCTTTTTACTCACTGAATTGGTTAGAAGGAAATTCAAATATTGGGTAAATATCACATCATCTCCCTTTCTTTAGCGGACAATCATTTATTGAGCACCTAATACACAGATGATGCTGTGCTGCCAATCACGTCAGGACTGCAAAGATAAATTATATACCGTATCTGACCATAATAATAAAAGGCATCCATAAAGCCCTCTGTATGTTTGTCAAATAAGTGAAAATAATCTTGGCTAAAAGTTATACCACACAATTTCTTTTATCAGTAGTTCTTTCTAGGGGCTTAATTACTGTATTTGTACTTTAATCCAGCTTCAGATTTCCTTAGCCCAGAATTTTATACCATCTCCTTAAATGATTTGCAAAAAGGAGTATGTCCAAAATCACAATTAAATGTGCTAAAAGATTGGCAAGAAAATAAAGACAAGTTGCATTTAAAAGTACATTTTAAATGTACATTGATAATTCTTAAAATAGTTTAATATATTCTCATACCAATTATTAGATTACATCTAATATACTGATTATGTCATATCTAATATATTGATTATATCACTCAGTATCATAAATAAAAGTTACATTCTTATATGTCAACAGAATTATTTTTAAAAATTTCAAGTAATGGGGGGTTTGAAAAGAATGACATAAAAACTTAATTATAACTTATAGTTACAGACAATAGCTGGATATTCAAAATTTTGATTTAACTACCAAGTTATCATTGGTAATAAAAACATAAATACATCTGGAATAAATAAAACTGGAAAGTTTAATTTGAAAGTTCAGGAAACAACAGAATGCCTATTTAAATATCTCAAATTTGTTACAGTTATCTTCATTTTAAAGAACTCATGAAATTTTATATTGTTCTTTTTCTTCCTCACCGGGGGACACATTTTTATTGATTTGAGAGAGAGAGAAGGAAGGGAAAGAGAAACATAGATCGGTTGCCTCCCATATGCACACTGACCTGGAATCAAATCGCAACCTAGGTATGCGTCCTCCCTGGGAATCAAACCCACAACCTTTTTGGTGTATAGGCTGATGCTGCAACCAACTGAACCACACCACCAGGGCTATATCATTTCTTTTTAAGTTAAATTTTTCTTATTTTGTTTTTAAAAACCCAAATGAAAGAATGAAACACTTTTTATAATTTTCCTAATCCATTTTCAAATGTCAAAGTTCACCTTAATTCTGTTATAATTTAGCAATTAAAACTTGATCAACAACTATAGACTTTGATTGACACCTATTTATCATAAGAATATCAAAAAAAGACTGACATGGAATTAAATTATTTTTGTTTTGTTTTGCTTTTGTTTTTTATTCAATCTTTATTGTATTTGTTCCATTACCTTTTAGTTCCCTTACACTCCCCTCCCCCCAGCAATCTCCACACTCTTGTCTATGTCCATGAGTCCTTTTTCCTTTTTGCTCAATTCCACCATCCGCTAATCTCCTCCCCCCATCTTACTTGTCATCCTGCTCTCTATCTATGAATCTTTCCCTATTTTCCTTGTTAGTTCAGTTTGTTCATCAGATTCCACATACAAATGAAATCATATGGTATTTGTCTCTCTGTGACTGGCTTATTTCACTTAGCATAATGTTCTCCAGGTCCATCCATACTGTTGCAAAGGGTAAAATTTTCTTCTTTTTTACAGCTGAGTAGTATTCCATTGTGTAAATGTCCTACAGTTAATTATTCGTTTTTTTCTTTTTTAAAAAAATTTTCAGCGTTCTAATCACACACATATACTCTAACAGGTTAAATCAATCATTTCAATTTTCTACTCAGAACCTGTGGTGCACAATTAAAATAAATTATATTGCTTACATATACACAACAGGTTTTCCCTCGTAAGTCCACTATTGTTTGAATAGTAAAATAGACTGAGAGAATTCAATTTCAGCCTTCATATGGCACTTGACACGAGAAAATGAGATAACTAATGCTATGTTTCTATTTTAAGAAAACTCACAAAAATCTGAAGTTGGAATAGCAGCAAATTAAGAAATTTGGGGAAGATCATTTTGTCAGTTCCAGGAACATGCTATATATCTACAAGATAATTTCCAATTGGATTCCTTTACACAGTAAATTCTCCTGGTTGTTAGAAATATTGCTTTTGATTCTGGTAAATATTGTACAGTACATTCATTTCATACAAAATGCAACATTGTTTGTTCTCAAGAACCTAAGGAAAGCGGCTGAAGCAGGCAGCAGTTATGGGTAATCAAGTGTGATTGTAATTCCCAGATGAATATTGTGTACTTTTTTTCTGATTTGTCCTAAATAGAAATTGGAAACATTTGGAATCCAACTTACTGTAACAACTCCAATAGAATCAGATTTCTCCCTAAACTTGAAAAGACTGGAACTGTTTTGTTTTGCAATCCAAACTAAGGAAGGTCACGCTCCAAGATATCTTCAATTGCTAAGGAACTAAGAGTCACCTTCAGACTATCTAAGAGAAATGTTAAATAGGATGAAATTCCCTCTCAAAATGAACTAGTGATAGTGACACTAGTCAAACTTGAAATGTCATGTGTTCAGGCTCGACAAATTAACTGTAGGCAAAAACCAAATTTAAGATCAAAATGGTATTTCATGTAAACCCAGAAATAACTTAGCAAATTTTTAAGATCATGGCACTGCTATGGATAAAATTATTTACATTAAATAAGATTAAAACCACAATACTGAACTAACCTATTTTTAAAGACCTCAAAGCAGGCAAGTATTTTCAATTTTTCCTCCCCCATAATGGTGGCAAAAAAGATTAAAACAAATGTTTTCAATTATATAGAATCTTTGAATCAACACAGATTTATTTTCAAATGCATGTCGGTATCTATGTCATTAAAATAATACAGTGGTGTCAATGTGCCTGCTGTGTCCATGGAGACACTGAGGCTGCGGAGCTCATGCCCGAGGCACTGGGGCTCCGGGACCAGGAGGATGTCACTTCCTTAGTTCTGGGCCACTGTCCAGACCATGAGCAAGAGGACGCTGCAGCCCACCTTGCCTGCCCTCACCCCGACGCCGTCAGCAATAACAACTTCTTAAAGATAAGCATGAACAGGTAGGTGTGAAAGTCGGTGTCCAAACCAGAGGCTGCAATGGCCTTTCTTTTACTCTAGAATATACAAAGAGGAGAGTCCGATGAAGTTGCTCAGGATGAAGTCAGTGTTCATGGATAAGAAAGCACAACTAACACTTAAGAACAGAAATAGACTCTATTGAAGGAGAATTATCCACTGAGTTTGTGTTCAATAACCCAACACCAAAGGAACTCGTGGCTGTGGAGAAAGCTTTGATAGTTAACTCCACAGGACTGCTCTGGCTGTGAGCTCCAGGAAAGTGTGTGGAAGCCCTGGGCTGACAGAAGAAACCATGTGGCTGTCATGTGCTTAAGGTTTATAATGCATGACCACCTTACGAGGAAAATTAAGCGATACATTTTGAAAATGATGCCAGCGTGTCAGATTTCAGAAGTGATATTTGTATTCTTTTTAGGGGACAGAATGTGAGAAACCATCACTCTCTTTGGGTCATTTTTCTGATCTGTAAAGAAAAAACAAATCCTACCCTGTACTTAATTCCCTTGCATCCTTTGTTAGGACCAGTTTCAGGGACGGTGCCTGCCTGGAAGGATTTTGGGAAACACACCCTGCATGCTCTAGATCTCATTCAAGGGACCCGTAGAATGGCTTGAATGTACATTTGCAGGCAAGACTGATGGTTCTTAAAATTCAGAAACAGAAAGTCCTGAGCACCGGGTTGACATGGGGGTGCACTTTTTTCCTACACAAGCTTGGCACAGCCTTTCTACCATTTTTAATCCACAATTTCATTGTCCGATGCCTCATGTGCTCACACTTTAACAGCATCAGACAGTGCTGATCAAACAGCAGATCAAAGTATCAAAGACTTCCGTGAACTGCAGTGCAGACCAGTTTTGAGTGAGGACATCAAAAGCTTAGAAATATTCTGCCCACCATTTTTCATCCATTTCTTTTACCACCCTAAATGTCTACTCGAGGTGTATCTCAAGCCGACTCAGATCCTTTTATTTGAAAGGTCTCTTGCAAGCCATCTAGCCCACCCCTCAATTCTGTATCTGAGGGAGCAAAACCCCAGGGAAGCAGAAGGGCTCACGTCTCCCCTTCGTGTCGCCGGCCTAGCACTCTGACGCAGGCAGTAAGGCAAATGGTCGGTCTGGCTTCTCCATCTGATTGACATTCGATAAGATTTCTCTGCAATTTGATGGAGACCATATTTTTATTTTGAGTATGAAGAATCTTATTTTAAAACCCATTTATGTGAGTTACTAAGTTGTTTCTTTTAAACTATGAAGAAATGGTTTATATTAGCAGGGAAGGCGCTGTAGCAAACCAGAAATAGCCTTTTGGAATGCAGTAGTAATTGTGATGCAGCACGTCGGGGTCTTTTCACTGCATGCTATGTCCAATTATTAAAAATTTTAAGTCTAATATTTTAACCTAACACTTTCTTGCCTGTTTTTCTCTATAATAGTGTTCCTTTCATCATTTAAGTATTGATTTTCCTGGGTTTGACATGTTAAGTGTTTTATGAGATGACATGTATGCCTTTTAAAAAAGCCAATTCTTATGAATGAAGTAGCTGAGTTTCTTGGCATGTGTCATATTTACTAAAGTACCTGTCAAAAAAATGCGCCAAAACCTAAAGCATCTGCTTTATGCTCATGAATTTTTATTAATATAATTTTTACCCCACTTATAATTTATGTAATACTGAATGTATGTAGTGATTGAGTTGTCAATTGAAAAAATGTTCCTCTTTGAGATCATAAAAAATAAGGCAACTGATTTACATATTGAACAAAATGGCAGCTATTTGAAACTCTAACATTAAGCTATACTTGTTCATAAACTGATATTTATTTAATATCAAAGTTCAAATCTAAAATAAATAAAATATGTAGCAGAGCAAAAACAACATTTTGGAAACTTTTGGAAAACCACTATTTTCTGACTGAGAACTATAGTGTAACCTACTCTAAAAAGAAAAGCATTCATTTCAAATATTTCGGCTTACTTCATTAATCTCAAAGATGATAAATTTAATCTGTGGTATGTATAATAGAAATTGGGCAACTTAACACACATTGGAATCCTGCTGGCCTGTAGACGGTATTAGAAAAATGGAATATTGGAACTAAAGTAACCTGAAAGACTTATATGTTACAGATTAAGAAACTAAGACCTAAGGAAGTTAAGTGATGTGCTAGAAAAGAGCATTTGGTCCCAGACATCCTCTCACACCAGTAAAATTATTTTATATCCCCATCATCTAACTGTGCCTGCTGAGCCAGTATGGAGTACAGAGAAGTAGGCGGAGCTGTAGAAGAGAAGTCACAGATCACCTGGATGAAGAGAGAGCAATGCTCTTCCAACTGATACTATGCAAAGACTTTACCAGGTCCATAAGGGCATAGGCAGTTTTAAAGGAACCGACTTCCAATTTCTCACTTCCACACGTCTTCCTAGCTAAACATGATTTGACTGAAAGTGTACTCTGGTCAGGAATCCACGCTGACTTCCCTTATCCACCTCCTCTTCACTATAGCTATTTTTCACATCGGTCTCTCCAGAATTGCCTGGAAAATCATAAGGCCTATGCTTGGTATTAATTTACCACCTTTATAAATTTGAAGTCCAAAAGCACCTCAATCCCAAGCATGAACACAAAAAACAGTACCAAATTGAGATTTCATTGTTTAATATTATACATCAAGTAAGAAACTGAACTTCTGAAAGAAATTCATGAGACCGCTTTCCCCTCATCCGTCTCTCTGTAGCAAACTGTATCATTACTTTCCAACACACCACATTTCCTCACCTCGGCCTCCATCATCCTGGTCCGTCCACATGCCACGCCCTCTTCAACCAGCCTCCTTTTTCAAGAGAATTCCTACCAAGTCTATCAGGAATGGCAATTCTCCCACAATTACAAGTGACTGTCTCTTTCTGAAACTCCCTTTGTTCTTGGTATTGGGGGGAAGAGGGGGACTTTTATTTGGTCCTGGCTGATATCATAATAATATCTAGAGTTACTTAATCTACGCTACAAAATGTGGGGTTTCTGATGGCATTTTGTATGTCCATGTTCCAAAAATCAAAGGAGCAATTTATAGAGTTGACTTCTTTAATAATGAGGCTGGGAATTATTCTGAATTTTGTTGTTATAGCATTAACTGAGTAAATTAAGGTATCCAGGAATATAATTTAATAGGCTGTATCAGTCAGGAAAGGCTAGACCAGAGAATCTCATGGTCTCTGGAACAGCATCAACATCAGATGGTAACTTGTCTAAAATACAAATTCTCAGTCCCCACCCTAGGCCTACTAAATTCAAAAACTCTTAAGAGTGGCATCCAACAATCTGTACATCTTATGATTTAACAAAATCCCCACATGATTCCAAAGCACGCTCCAGTCTGAGAACCACTGGGCTAGGTTATGTTGCAACAGTAAAATTTCAATGGCTTTCAATAACAAAACTTTATTTCTTGCTCATGCTATATGTCAAACAAGGGCTGGCTATGGCTCAACTACATGTCATCTTTATTTTGAACTTCAGGATTATTGAGAAGCATCTACTCAGATCTCTTGATTGTTAGAGCAGACGGGGAAAAAAAGGAGAATATAGGACACTAGGTTCTGACTCAAATCTGCTCAAAAGTAAACATAAATCATTTCCATTCATATTTAATTAGCCAAAGCAAATGTAAGGCCAGGCATGATGTCAATAGGGCAGGAAAGTGTAATGCTTCCCTAGGGAGGGGAAGCAAAGGTTTTTGAACAATAACACAGTCTACCATTCAGGCCAAGCATGTTATTGTTGAAGATCAATTGTATTTGTTTATTACACTTAAGGTAACTCAAAGCACAATTTCCTTCTTCCCCCCAAATCCTAACATCATTTAGTCTTTTTCAAAATAACTTCAATATGTCACTTTAACTATGATAGTCTTAAAAATCTTTGTTAATGGTTTCAGAAGTAGGCTTGTTCTACAACATGTTAATATTTATATGTAGGCATAAACGTGTGTATCCTGAGTTTTTTTCTAATCACTAAAGCATTCCGAAATTTTACAATATTCAATTATGTATCCCACATGCCTATATCGATGCATAGCATGCAAGTCACGCAGTAAAAAATTTTTATCTGTGCAGAACTAAAAACACTGTGTTTTATAGTAATTACATGTCCAAATGGATGCCAAGTTTCTTGGATTCATTTTTTTAACAGCAATTCTAAGAGGTTCTTTATATTTAGTTTCTAAAGCAATTTATTTTTTTAATCAGCTATCCCAGTACTTATTAACAACTCCCAGTGATCATCCTTAATATAAATTTTTGTTGGTTTTTTTACATTGATAATTTAGTATGAATTTACCCTTAGACATAACTATGCATTAACTGGGGTCTATACAGGAGTTTATTTTCTTAATGAGGAGCTGCTTTTTAATACCCAAAATGAAATAAAACAATGATAATATAAATGTAATATAAAACTATCAAACCCAAAGGGCAGGATATTGGGGATACTATGATAGGCATGTTTGTCACTGTACTAAGAATTGCAACTGACTGAACAAGTTGAGGCCATAAAGTTTGTTGGGTGGGGCATTATTCACATTCATTCATCATCAATTTACTCATTCATGCAGTTAAATATTTCACAAATATTTACTAGGAGTCGGCTATGTACCAGGCAGGTTGCCAAGTACTGAGGATAGCCACTGAGCATGTTCTCAGGGAGTTTACAATCCAGTGGGGTATATGTAAGTGAAATATGTACTTTCATATAAAGTACACAGTGCTACAGGAGCACAAAGGAAGGGTTCTAATCCTGGTCTGGTTATAGAAGTCACCCCCCGCCCCAAAAGAAATATTTAAGTTGATACATAAATGAAGAAGCGGAGGAAGAAAGCAGGGAGAGACAATATAGATGAGACATAGAGAAGAGGGCATGGGGTATTCTGGGAACTGTGGCTGGAGTACGGAGAGAAGGAAGCTGAGTGGAGGAAGACCTGCACAGGCCAGGCCTCGTCAAAAATGAGTCTGAACTTGACCAGGAAGGCAAAAAGTCCCAGGCTCCAAAAGAATGACTTGACTAGATTTGTGCATAACAAAGATATTCGAGGTATGGTTTTCATAACCTACTACTGAATCCTATCTCATTATATATTTCTGAACTATAATCTCACTAGTAGTTTTGTTTAAACTTTTTAAATTTCAGTTTACAAACTGAATTCCGTTGAAAGCAACATATAAAAGTCACCTGAAAATTGTACTGTTCTTTATTCTGTTTTAAGATAATGGATTAAATACAGATCAACTTTAAGACTGATTTTAATCATTGTTGATACAGTAACAAATTTGTTTAAAATAATAACTCTTTTCAAAACCACAACTAAATGATACTATTAAATTCAGGTAATTAATACTAGCCACTATAATAAACAAGCCAAAAAAACCTCAGTGCTAGTATAATAAAAATCTGTTTCTTGCTTTTCACTATCCAGCCTATGCCATCTCTGTTGCAGAGAGTGAACTCATTTCCGCCACCATAATGGAGGTCTACATATTGCTCTGTGTGTATACAATTAATAAAGTCACATCATTTAGTTCTTTCGAGAACAGGGAATGGTAATGAAAACCAGGACTACCAATAAGTCATATTGAATGCAACAGTTATACACTTCTGTGTAATTAACACTGTCTCTAGGGAACTTTGCAGCAATGGTTCTTATTCATTTACACATTCATTCATTTGTTCCACAAATAATTATTAAACATTGACACAGTAGAGTTAAAACGAAGGGCTATAGGTTCAGACAAGCAAGTCATTTAAATTCTGTCTGTTTCTCCATGTGTAAAATGCAAATAATAGCTCCTCATATGAGTATTAGACTAAGTGCTCAATAAATGTCATCTATTGCTACTACTGCTGCTATTGCTACAACAAAAACTACAAAGATAGAGGGATGGCGGTTACTGTCTCCATCACTGTGACTTTAAAGAAAATGGAATAGTTTCTACCCATATTAAATTCATAGGCTTAATCCCTGAGGTGAAACAGTGAGACATAAGAATATGTACAAATAGCATCTGCGGTGAAATTAAAACCATTATCTAATAAGGCCCAACACTACGGCCCTCCCTCCAAAGATACATATATACTCATATTAGCACATCATTATTTACAAATCAAGGACAACAGTACATGTAACACAAGCTGTCAAATGAAAAATTGACCTGAACCGGAAATGAATATATCACTATGTGAATGCAAAAACAATGTAGCACATTAGGAATCTTACTCAGCAACGAAAAAGAACAAACTGCTAACATACTCAACAAAACAGATGACTATCCCAAAAATGCTGAGACACCAGACACAAAAGTGCATACTGTGGGATTCCACTTATATGAAATTCAAGGAAAAATATATCTACTCCATAGTAGCAGAAAGCAGATCAGTGTTGCCCTGGCGCCAGGGACGGGGTTAGGGGAAGGAGCTGATCGCAAAAGGACCCAAGAGAGCTTTCAGGAGTAATGGTTAAGTTACTTGACTTCACAGAGCTTTGGTTTCCACAAATGTGAAATCAAATAATATTACTTGCCACGAGAAGACTGTTATGAAAATTATCGTTTGAAACAGAAGGTACTTAGTACGTTGTTATTGCCTATGGTTATGCTGGTTTTCTTTTGGGAAGAAAGGGGGCATGTGCAGGGGGAGTTTGATCATTCTACTACTTAGCTAGCTAATCATATGATTAAATGTTTTTAATTAAAGAGTTATTAAAATCTCAAAGCTACTCATTGAACATTAATTTTATAATCCTTTGGTATTATAATTTTAAGATGACAAAATTGGTAAATTAGCCCCAGGAAGGAAATAAGCAAAAGATAGAAAAGAACACCAAAAAAGATTCAGCAAGGGGTGGGTGGGGAGGAGAATAAGTTCCCAAATTCCATGTCTTTCTAGGGGGCTCTCATGAGAAATCTTAAATCTGATGACCCTTACCCAGCCTTACAAGTCCACTTTTGTAGATCTTTTCTGAGAGAGTTGGGTAGGAAAGGAAAGAATAGGGAACTAGTTACAGGAATACCCTGATAGTTTTTTATAAACTTAAGAAAAATGTTATTTTTCCCTCAAGCTTCATTAAAAGTGAAATTCTACAACAGGTAGAAAACTAGAATAAAAAGGTTTTAATTCATTAGACTATTTGGAAAAACTAAGTTTTTGACTATATACCTAATATATGACAATGGATTTTCATGCAAACAGTTATGCCTATTATCTTAAAAACAGAAACAAAGAAAACCCTATCTGACCAGCCTAAATGAGAAACAGGGAGGAATTAATGGTCATCCAAAAATGCAAGACCCATATTCTTTCAAAGACATTAATGTTACAAATAGAGAGTCCAGTAAACAAAAGTAAAGCTATCTGGAAGGTATTTCTTAGATAGCAGTTAAGTGGCACTGACAATTTCCAAATGTAAGGCAAAATACAGCTGCTCCTCCTTGAGCAATGTGTCATTTACTTTATCAGGGCCAACAACATTAATGACCTAGAACAATCTTAAATTTTAACAGAAGTGATTGGTTCACTTACAAATAGGTCAATAGCTATGTATGGCCTAATACACTGAGAGGATAATGCTTTTCCTTCTGATATGGGAGCATTCTTCTCCCGTATCAGACCCCATTATTGATTATGGTAAGACAGAGTCTGAGAATCTCATTTTTAATTCTGCCTCTTTCTTAAATAGTTAGAGACAAAAAGAATCAGGTTTCTGAGCCTTAGTTTCAATAAACATAAAATGAAAGAACTGAATTGAATAGTCCTTAATATTCCTCACAACTTAAATATTCTAACACAAAATATTACTCAAAACTTTTTATGATTTGCTCAAACTTGGTACAGTCCCAATCTGATTCTAGGTCTTAAATTAAAATACTGTAATTGAATCATACTAATTTTGAATGAAATGGACTGAACATTCAACTCTAGGGACCAATGAAAATACCTCCTTATATGTTCCAAGCAGAAAAATACTGTATAATTAACATTCTACCCAAAGTAAGAGAATTTCTAATACATGCGAACAAACTAAATATTCAAAGTTTCAAAATTATATTTTACCGTCAAGGGAGCTTATCTACTTCTTTTAGTTCGTTATGTGGAAACTACCTGAGTTCTGTTCAAGAAGTATGGCAAAATTAATCAGTATATTTACAGAGCGTGTTTACAGCACCAACTGTATTTGTTATAAGCTGTCTTTCTCCTACATGATCTTGCTTTACCAGCTTGGAAAGGTGGAACATACACATGAAGTATTGTACAGAAAAATGTCTCAGAATATTTAATGTATATATGATCTAATATTTAACAAGGAAATATCTTAAAAGATTTAACAAGCATACATTAAGAAACATTTAAAAATATATAGAAGAACCTAACAGGATATATATCTATTCTGCTATATATGTGTACACACACGCGTGCGCACGCGCACACACACACACATACAGACACACACACAATACATACACTCACACTTCTTTTAGGATTGTGTGTGTTCTTTTCTAAAGATAGGCAAAATAATGTAAGGAGCAATCAAAGTAGTCCTAATTACATTTTAATGCCCTCCTTGAATACCCTCTTAGCTAGTATCCGTTCCTTGTAATTTCACATTTTCCTTTGCATATGTAAATTAAAATGATGCTGAGTCAAAAGCATTACTATCATTTAGAAACGCAAAAACTAATTTTCTTTTCAGTGCTACATGATTAGGGGTCCCTGTGGAGCTTGGCTGTAGGGAAAAGTGGGTGGAAAACTTTAAGATCCAAACTAGCTTGGCTTTTCTCACTCTGAGACTCTAACTTGGTGAAAAATGTATTTTGCCTTCCAACAAGTTTATATGTGTAGGCTGTATTTTAGGTTTTCAGTATCCTATGAGACAAATACTTAATACAGAGGGATGTTTGTTTTGTTTTTATTTTTGGCAACTGTGCATTAAAACTCATCATTCTTAGAGTTCGCCCAGCGCCCTTTCCGAGAACATGCAGTCACCCAATAGCCAAGCGGCTGGCAGGCAGGCAGGCAGGCTTTGGCTTCATGGAGCCTGTAGTGGTTGCTAGCATTTAAATATAGGAATTGACTTCTGACTTCAGGCCATGCCGTGTTCTGCATCTCATTTCTGTAGAAAACTAGCATGAAAATTCAAGCTTCAGGGTCTAAAATAGGAGGGAGAGTCAAGTGAAAACACAAAAGGCAACCACACATTAGGGTAGAAGAAAATAACATTCTTATATTTCATTTGAAATAAAGTTACCCAATGTAATAGTAACACTTCACATATTTTTTTTTAATAAAAAAAATTGTACGGATCCGAACATGGAGAAAAGGGCTTCTCAAAAATTCATTCACTTCAATAAAACAAAAAATGAAGGAGAGGTTAAAGGTTATTTTTGCTCTGGAAATACAACAGATGCCTCTTAGAACTCCTTAGGAGGCGGGGGCGGGTGGAGATTTCTTTAGAAACCAGTACACTTGCAAGTCACATTTTATAAACGTCTAGCCTTCTTTAATATGAAGACATGGAGTTGAAAATATGGTGTTTACTTCTCAAGAGTTCATTCACTCCTGCTACTAATGCTACATTTGAGTCAGTATAGAACACTGGCCACCAGACCTCTAAAACACAAGATATTTAGCATATTTTGGCCTTTCTAAAAAGTAAGCTAGAAAGGCAGAAGGTAGGAATGTCTGATGGAATCTGAAAAAGACATGTAAGGGATGGAGCATTCAGGAGCTAATAGGCAGGAAAATGCAGACAGGGAAGAAAGCTTCAAGGGAAGCAGGTGACACTGTTACGTCACGTTTGTGAAGACATTTCAAATAAGTTGACACTTAGCCCTAAAAGTCACAGCATAGTACACTAATGTACAAATAACCTTTTAGCTTTGCCTACCAGAAAAGGGAGTGGCCAGCAGAATAGCCAGAGTTGAGCCCAAGGGAATGTGGGAGAGAAAATCAGACATTGAGAAGGGTTTCATTTTTAGTGTTCAGCAGCTTTCAGACCTGAAAATTCTGTTGGCATTTCTAGCTTAGGAGGAGGAGGCTTCCTGAATTACTGCTGCCACCCCTTCCACCCACTCTAACGACTGGTCTAGAGACCTATGTTTCCCAAAACAGTACAAAACACATTTCATAAATTTCCTATCTGGTATCCTTGTTTAAAAACACTCAAGTTTCATTTATTGTTTTTAATCCTCACTGAAGATATGCTCCTTTATTTTAGAGAAAGAAAGAGTGAGAGAGAGAGAGAGAGAGAGAGATGCTGATGTGAGAGAGAAACATAGGTTGTACATGCCCCAACTGGGGATCCAACACTCAATCTAGGTGTGTGCCCTAACGGGGAATCAAGCCTGTAACCTTTTGGTGCATGGGGAGATGCTCCAACCAACTGAGCCCGCCAGCCAGGGCAAGTTTCATTTACTCTTGCTAGTACACTTGAGACCAACTCTATCTACATCATTAGCACAGAATTCAAAGGCCCAAAGTAAGCAGTATTTACCAAACAATGGTCTTGGTTCGGAGTGGAGAAGGGGGGTGGGGAGAGGATGCAAATAAACCATGAGGAGAGAACTGAATAATCTAAAAGCAAGTTAACTTAATATGCCTGTTCTCAAGTTTCTCCCTCTAAGATAAGGGGTAAAACACAGCTCACCCTTAAAATCTGGGAACACATAAAATGAGGTACCACAAAATCATCTATCAAGAGCAATGCATGGAACATGACAATTATTCAGTACAGATTAATTCCTTTCTCCCTTTCTTTCATACCTTGTTTTCTACAATTTGTGGTGTTCTCTCTCCTCCCACCTTGGTGTTTAGAACTCTTTTCTCAGTCTATGATCTCGGCTTTTAGAAATCTACATCCAAATTCCAAGTTATGATTTCCATTTTGTGAACAATATTATATACGATATCTTTTCTATTTTTTTATAACCATAGTCTGTTTGAAGGACTAAAGATTAACAGACTCACAAATATCAATGAATGAGAGAAAGAGAGGACCTAAAATGATAATAAAAATAAACATCAAGGAATGAAGGATCCTAGGGAAGGACAGTACCCTTGAAGTCACATACTACTGAGATTGAAGAAACCTCTGAAGAAAAACATAGGTAGGGAATAATAATACTTATGTGGTGATGTTTTATTTGATTCTCAGAACATCCATTTTACAGATAAAAAAGACTGAAATTTAGGTAGATAATTTCTTTTCCAGGATTGCTGAGCTAAATTATTAGAGGAGGAAACAGAGTTAGAATTACGACTTTTGACTCTAAAGCCTATACTCTTTCACTGCACCATCCGAGACCTAGTGCAGGCAGAACTCACACTCTACAAGGTCAATAGCTTTGGGTAGAATAAAATGGAATCACTGAGATAAAATTAATTAACTTGAGGTTTTTAAGAATAAAAGGATAAAGGCCGGATAATAGCTATACTAGGTAGAAAGGTCCAACATCAGAAATAAGACCTAAGCATAATGAAAAATTTTTAAAGCTAAATTTTTTCAAAGCAAAGGTAGTCTGGTTCATGCCCTGATGAATAGAAAGGATTCTCCAAGAGTCGTACATTCCAAAAGAACACATTGTAAAAATCCACAATTGAGACCACAACATCATAACAATCAAGTACAAGACAATGGTTCCAGAATCAATCAGAGCACTGGCCAGAATCATTAAATGCTGGACCAGAAGTACCCACAGAGATCATTTGTAGTCTTGTATCTGCTAGAGCAGCACTGTCCAGCAGAAACATAATGCAAGCTCTATATGTATATTGTAATTTTAAATTTGCTTATAGCCATATTTTAAAAAGTAAAAAGATATGAAATTAATTTTAATAATACAGTTCACTTAACCCAATATATCAAAGATATTATCATGTCAACAAATAATCAACATAATAGAACTGTTAGTAAGATAACTTACATCTTTTTCTGTATTAGGTCAAAATCTGGTGTGCTTTATCCTTGCAGCACACTAAATTTGGAAGAGCCACATTTCAAAGGCTCAATAGCTGCATGTGGCCAGGGGCTACTATACCGAACAATGCTACTCTAGATAACCACAAAAGCAACTGCGGCCTGCACATGCTAAGTCACTTTCTAAAGATTAAAATTCATAGGGCAGTAAAAGAATGTATGATATGACTTTCTTTTTTTTCATTGATATTAGAACCACAAAAACCTCATATAAATGCATAGTCAATGTGGCCATACTGTAGCTCTAGGGAGCTGTTATGGATCAACTGAGTGAAATAACTATGATTACAGACTTTTTTTTTTTTAAGTGCTGGTATATAATTTTCAAGGGGGCTTTTCTTCTAAGGATTATAGTCAAGAAGGAAGCAATCACAAATGACCTTTCTAAAAGAAAACTGATAGGTAACCTGATACAGCAAGTTTCATGAAAAGTATTTTATTACTGAAAGTTCACATAAAAGAAATAGAATTGAGATTTTTGCAGACGTTTCTTTATGTATAAGTGAGTTGAATCTGAGAAAAAGTAAGTTTCTCTTTAAAAAAAAAATCTGTGAGTCAATAGAAATCTGTAGTCTAAGAATAATGATGGCTAATACCCTCACAGAAAATGTTATTTCATAGAACATTTTAAATTTATCACATTATGAAGAAGGTTATCAAACTTAATTTAACAAGTAAACAAGAGTTTGACAAGTCATGTAAGTCAAAACTAGATGTGAAACTGCTTACGTTTTGGTTAATAAAATAAAAAAGCAAGGATTCATGGAAAGACACAGGATATGAAAAATTATATGGTAAGAATGAATTGAAGCCTTCTCTTCATATTAATAGAGATTGTAACTTCTGAATTGGAAGCTTCAGGGAAATGTCCTTTTGCTACATACTGCAGGACTTTTCTTACAGACAGTCTACTGAATTCTATAGATTTGGCTAATTAAAATTAGAAAACTATAACTAACTTTTGAACACATACAATCCTTCCTTAAAACTAACCATTTTTTAAAAGCACATTTTGAACTCTATAATCCTATCATATAAAAAATGATTTAAGAACAGTGATTTTTAACATGAAAATCTAAAATTCTTAGAAAATAAAATGGATGTAAACTGCTTAAGAAAGACTAGGATAGGCATCTTACCCAGAACTGTCTTTTCAATCTAGATGCTATCTGAAACCTAGCCTTCTAAGAGAAAACCTCAAACAGCTGGAATCCAGCTTAGATACACAAAATAAATCACTGCCGACTTAAATCCACTGGCAAAAGCTCTAATCAGACTTCCACAAGCAACAAAACAAAACAAATAAAGAACAGTAACAACACTAGTAAACTAGGTTTACTAATTGTGCAGCAAGAGTAAAGATACAACAGCATGGAAGAAACAGAACAAAATTCTTTGTGAAATCCATGATCACCCATTCAATACCTCTGACCCTGCACTCACAATTTTGCTCCTAATACACTCTTGTAATAAAGATACAGAAGGTTTTCTCGTTCTGGTTCAAATCCTTAAATCATCTACTGGAAACTTAAGTCATCTAAAATATGATATTCGACAGAGTGTGTGTAATGAACAAATCATCTTTTAGAAAGAGCAGGTATTTAATTTAATCTTCCCTGAAAGTAAACACAGTTACAGGGGAGCAGCAGTATTGATCATGACATATAGTTTCATGTATTATTTTCTGAAATGTATATAAAACATGAAATCCTCTGCTTTCATGAAAAGTTTTCATACATTACCAAAAACAATCTTGAAATCCAAGCTGTGAAGAAAACAAGAAATAAGCTTAAGTAACTATTTGAAGCTGTTTTCTTCAGTGGGAAAAAAAATACCTTTCCAAAGAAATGATTTTCTTCAAAATACCTTTTTATTTTCCTGTATAATAAAACTCGCACAACCATGTGAAATCAGATACAGCATATGTTCACTCTTTAAAAAAGGGTGGACCAAGTGTTTATCTCCTATGAGAGATGGAGGATTAGGAAGGGATTCCTTTCTGATCATTTAGGACTTCCTCAGTTCAATAATCAATTCTTCATATAAACCTAAAGCAATGAAACAAATAGATGGAAATTGTTTCATCTGCCCCCTTCCCACTCACCAATAAGTTAGTTAAACCTCTCTGTACCCAAGTTGACCTATCTACAAAAATGGGATAATAATAATGGTCTCTACTATCCTCACGTGGTTGTTTTGAAGGTTAATTAACATATGTAAATTACTTAAATGGTGCTTGACACAATATTGTTATTATATATCTGTTAGCTATTGTAATTACCACTGACATTTATAATAATAAATAGCCTTCACTATACACTCATGTTAAAAAACTAAATGTATTTGAGAATTTGCTCAACACAAGGAGCTTTTCTCAAACATATGCAGCATCCAACACTGGAACATGGGTGCAGCCAAATATACCTGTTTATTAAGAGGCAATTTACTCCATTAGGAAATTTTAGAAAATATTTCCAAGAAAGGTTAATAACATTGTTCAATAGGAAAATAATTTTTATTTAGTTTTACCTCTTTATAGATTAAGTGAATCATTATTTTAAATAGCAACTTTATATTATTTTGGTAATTTATAAGTATGATCATATGGTCATTAACTCAAAGAATATAAAACTTGGAAGGATTTTAGGTAGAACCTCACATTTAGCAAAACTTAATTCCATCATATACATAATCTATCACATTTGCAAATAGAATTCTATAGTCCTTAGACAGTAAACGTTTCACGATTTATAAATTTTGCACTGATTGTGCCCATAAAATTCTGATTGTTTCTCCCACGCACCTTAGTACTCTTGACCTCATTCCCTATTGATGCTGAGATTACCGAACTGCATCTATAGTAAGTATACTCCATCCCAAACACCAATACACATGAAAACCAAAATGTATGTGGGCATAGCAGTGTTTCAATCAACTTTTTATTGTTGCTCAATAAAGAAATCACATTTACTGAGTATGTACCATCTGTTTTACCTTGTTTCATAATCTCAACCCTATCTGGAAAAGGATTTCTTGTTTCTTTTGTTGGTTTTTGTTTTTTTGCCTCCTTTTCTCCAGCAAAAACTAGCTGTCCCTTAAAGACAAATGCCCTGTAGCCCTCTCAAACTAAGGTTGTTTGGACCGCATTTTTCCTTGCTCACTACTTCTAGCTTTATACCGTTTTCTCCAATTCCTCAGTAAAGATCCTGATCATGTGAGGCTCATGCCGTTGTCACACCACCCTCTTTGCCTCCAAATCATTGTCGCCCTCCCTTATTTGTCAAAGGCTTTGGAATTTAATTCGGCCTTTCCAATCCCAAAACCTTCCATTATTTTGGGTGACTTCAACATCCACACATGTGACCCATGTAGTACTCAATTCCACCTAATAACTCCACTTCACTTCAACCACCTACTTCCCCACTTACTAGAGAATCTCGTCATCCTCAACTGCTCTTGAATCATTTGTTCAAGCAGTTCACTTACAGTCACTTTCTCCTTTACTTCTAATTGTCTTGTTGAACTACTCCCAGCAGGAAGGTTCTCTGGCCTCTTCAGAGACTTCCAATTCGTTAGCTTCATACTTCTTCTCTTCTATCAGTGCTTTCTTTATTCACGATCCTCCTTATCCAGCTTAAATTCCATAACCCTAGAAAACACTCTGTTCCTAAACTCCTTTCTCAGTTAGTCCTTGCATCACCTTCACTGGCAAAACTGCAGCCCTGTAGGAAACTACTTTCTCCATATCCATCATGGAGTAAGCGTGTGCTGCACAGGAAAAATTCACAGCAAAATATGATCACCATGCTCAAATGGATCCTGAACACAGTTCAGCAAATCTACCATTTTACTCTGATCTATGCAAAATAAATTATTTCAAATCCTCTGAATTCTGGTCGGGCCTTTGATTCTCTATCCTTAGTTTCATCAAAGAGCCTACTTTCTACTTAACTGAAAAAACAAAACAAAACAAACAAACAAAACAAAAAAACGCTATCAGACATAACTTTCCAGTGGGAAATTAGGAAGATTCATGTCTGACAGCTTCTTTGCACCATCTTCTCTTTCTTCCCTCCAATTACACTAGCTAGCAGTTAAAGCTATGAACATGAGATAAGTTGTTTACAATGAGAATAAAGAGAGAGTAAGAAGAGAGCCTAGAATCAATCTTTGAAGAATTCTAAAATTTGATGGCTGAGTAGAGGAGAACGAAGCATCGAGTGAAACTATAACTTTTGCACTAAAAACAAGTGAGTTTCATTTTGTGTGTATATTCACACATTTCAGCTACATTTTATGTGTGTGTGTATATAAACTCACATATATGTACATACACATACATATATATTTATACAAGAACCTGGTTTGGAAGGCAAATGTAACTCCCATGTTTTCCAACAATATTAAACATTAGTCCTTTGATAGCTGAAATTTAGCAATGTTACTATTACTGAGGTCCAAAGAATCTTTTCCCCTGTGTAAATAAAATAATCTAATCGACAGAATTTTACTAGCCAAGGGTAGGGGGAGAAACATGAAATTATTACCCTTTGTAGACATAAAACTTTCTAGTTGGAACAAAGATAAGTCTTGCTCATCAAGAGCATATGTAGACTTAGGAGCCTTAACTATAAACAGTAGGCTTCAGGCCTGGGTGGTCTGTGCTATGTCCAATAATATACAAATTGGCTTACCCTCAAAAAAAATATTTCCCTTTTCATTACTCTGAGACATGGAAAAGATTCAATCTTTGTTCAGAAACATAAAGGTTTTCAGAAAAACCTTTTAGCTCTAAGTCTGTATCAGGATACTACTCCTCATTAAATGCATGTAAAAAGATCTTAAATGACTTTCTTAGTATCTCAAGGAATGCTCCGAGTAAACTGGTAACATGTTTACTGCAAAGTCAATCCTCTCTAAGCATACAACAAATATAATCACTGGTATTTTTTGCAGTGTTCAATAATAAGTTATGTCCAAGGGATGAAATAAACTACAAAATACCCTATGCTCCTATAGTTATCTCAGAGATAATGTATTACTATTTGGCACACTATACAAGCCACCTGAGGGAAGCTGAATGTGTCTTTTATTTTTTTTAAATATTATATCAAAATGAGAGCTAATAAGGTTGAATGTGTCCTTAAGACACAGTTTTATATGATGCATGACAATTATTTTCAAGAAGTCTTCAGACCATTATCAAAATGTCATCTAAGTATAAGGGAAAGTATTGTTCACATGAAAGGTTAAGAGATTTCCTTTCTCAAGGAGACAAAGAGGAGAAAGTATCAAGGAGTAATACACTCCATTTATGTACAATATGGCGAAATGGCTCCATGAAACCATCCAAAGCACTGTTTTTCTCTTTCTGGATGAAAAGAGTCCAGTATTCTTCATGCATGATAGGAACTTGGTCTGACTTAGGATATGTTTCCATACCTGCTTAATGAGTTGGCCAGAAAGTTTCTAAAGTCATAACAAAGACATATCATCAGAGTGTAAAGATTCCAAAATCATCATGACCAGATGTGCAGAACTAAAAATCTTGGCTTCTGGCTGGTCTATAAACTGAGCATTAAATATTATTTGTTCTAGCTCTAAATTTTCTCATTCTAAAAGAGCTGATCTAAGTGTGAAACACTTTCTCTTTGGAAAGTTAATGAACATCATGAGGAAATGTTTTAGCTGCAACTGGCTCTTTTCCAGTGACTACATATGGACTCAGATGTTCACTCAACTCCTATATTATTCAATTCTCAAAACTTCAGTGGTTGAATACCAGCAATGCTTTCTCTCCCTATAGTATTAATATAATACTTTTCACTTTATCCTCTAAATGCCAGAAACTTTTACCTTAGATTCTTAAGTAATACTATAGTTTTTCAAATAACTAAAAATTTGTCATAAACATGACAGCCATCTTGTAACTGCAAAATATTTAATTGGGATAAAAATGGGTTAAAAAAAGCTATGCATTACTAACATGGAGGAGTAAAAATTTAGCTTGAATTTGAATCAAAAAATTATGCTGCTATTACTGATACACTAAATTAAGTCTAAATAAATAGTAATCTAATATTTAAAGGCCAAAAATGCACATTTTATGAAAAATAAACAATTTAAAAAAGAAAACAATGAAAAATAAATAACACATGCAACTTGTAAATTATTCTAGTTAAAATATAAAAGACAAAGCATTTTCTCTTCTTCCCTATTTTAAGATATTATTAATAGAAGCTATGAGCACACAATATAGAAACAATATAGGGATCCTCCACATCCCGTATTTCTCTATTAGCACACTGGTTAAGAGTTTAACTTCTAGACTCCAACATGCCTTGTAAGTATCACATCTTCATAATGTATATTCTCTATTTTCAAAAACCAGGGTGCTCATGATTAATTTTGAGGTAAAGAACTATGTAGTAGACTTTAAAGTTACTACCGAGGCACCAGTCATTTTTTTTATAAAACAACTACCTCATCAACCCTTGGACTTGTCCATTCTGAAAGGGCATAAGCTTTCTATCTTAAAGGCTGGCACTCTTTAATACTAATGTCATTTATACTCTTTATTCTGCTTATTGTTATACAAAATCCTGGGTTACAAACTATACCATTAAAACAAAACATGATTAATTAAAATTTTATTATAATGTTATTTCAAATGGGTTAAAATTCTATATAATTCACTGTCAATTTATATGTTAATCAAGGGTAGTGTTAATTACCCAAGAATACAATGTTCTGATTATAGGACTGTCTCATTTGCAGTATGAAATCCAATTCTTATGTGGCATAAAATTCATGAAGAAGAATATAGAAGGTTACTTCAACACAAACCAAGGCTATTTCTAAGGCTAAGCTAGCATTTGTTTTAAGCCTTTTTTACATTGATATTTGTTACAAAAGATGTTTCAACTATGTATTACTAAATCTATAAATTTTCTCACTTCTTCAGAATCAATATTGTATACAAAATGTCCTTACATAAACTAGGATAAACTTGCAATAGTGGGAAATGGCAGCTATGCTGCCATTTCAGCTGAATATCACCTCTTCTCTCATGGGGCAACAATAGTCAGGGAGCTCTAAACAAGGAACAAAGAATTTTCTAATGTAAGACAATAGACAAAATAGGATTTGATATGAGAAATTTGCTTCATTAACTTTTTATTATCAGATGAGCATGAGGCAAACAGCATTTTGATGACTTGCTTCACTAAAAGATTTCTAGTCTAATACCTACTCATATGGATGTCACTATGTGCAAGAAATAATATGTTTATAAAATTAATTATATAGTTTCTATGCATAAGTATAGACATAATAGTTATACTGCAGAACAATTAAAGAAGAAATCACATCTGATCTGTTTGTTTAGAGGTATACTATGGAAAGAAATGAGAACCTATTTTGATAGTATACTTTGGTAAGCCTTTGGTATAAAAAAGAGCTCATGCCATGCAACACTCTGAGTCTCATAGGTTTTATGTGCTTTTAAGGAAAATAAAGGGACTTTATGAAGGATACCATTCACAAGAAAAGAAATAGTGTTATTTCTAATATCTCATAGGAAAAGGTCTTGATAAGGCATCAGCACCACCTTTCTCAACAAATTCAGTTAACAAAAGGGGATAGGAACCCTGGTATTTTTTTAGCACCTTCTAAATTGTAGTTACAGAGCTAAGCATTTAATATATTATCCCAATATATTATCTCATATCGTTACATTATGAATAGACATTATCCTCCCCATTTTATGGAGGAAAAAAAAAAAAGAATAAAGAACCTACTCAAGATTAAGCAGCTAGCAAATGGCACACATTTTCACAACTGTAGGCAAACTGTACCCATCAACTGTGCTGCTTTCTGTCCCAAGCCCCAAAGCATCCAAAGCAGATGCTCGGAAAGCAGCAACATAAATGGCAACAACTGCGTAATTATGAAATACTGATAATCTTTATCTACAGTTCCTAACCTTATTTAATCTTTCTCTTAGTACCTGTCTTGTTCAGTGGTGTTAAACAGCTACTCTTGCTATTACAGGCCTGGGGTGCTGTACATTAAATGAAACCCATACGCTTGCGGCCTAACCATCCCCCACATCCCGTATTTCTCTATTAGCACACTGGTTAAGAGTTTAACTTCTAGACTCCAACATGCCTTGTAAGTATCACATCTTCATAATGTATATTCTCTATTTTCAAAAACCAGGGTGCTCATGATTAATTTTGAGGTAAAGAACTATCATAAACGTTTTGTGTCTTCTCTCACAACAGGTAAAGACTTTGCTTTATTCACATTAATATTGCAAATATATTTTTTAGTAGTCCTGTGGTTTCACAGCAGGAACGAACAACCCCGAAATCTCAGTGGAATACAATAAAAGTTTATTTTTTGTTCACATTTAAGTTCAGCTGGAGGGCTCTGTTCATTACAGTCACTCAGGAACCCAGGCTGGTGGATGCTCCATTTTGACCACATTTCCTCAATCGGCAAGACAGGAATAGGGGTGTGGCAAGTGATACGTGGGCTCCTAAAGTTTTTGCTGGGAAGTGACACACGTCACATTCACTCACATTCCTTTGACCAAATACAGTCACAATGTTAGCTTCAAGGTTCAGCAAAGTACACTCCTACCCTGTGACCCAAGTGGTAAATGTGGAATTTCAATAGATTAATTTAATTCTAAATCTTTTGCTCATTCCATGACCATGTTCAAGATGCAGTATTAAAATAAATAGTTTAAAGGCAACGGTAGAAGGGCGCATGGCGCCAGTAGTATCCCAGGGCGTGCGCTCAGGATCCCAGTCCGGAGGAGGAGAGGATGTAGCTGCGTAGGGGAACAAACTGGAAGAGCATTTCCCAGAGTGAATTCTGCCAAATTAGCACCTACTTTGCTTTCAACACAGTACTACCTCTCAGAGATAATCATGGGAAGATTAGTAGTCATGTAAAAACCTTTTTACCAAAAAACCTGCTTTAATGTCTGCCTAAGTGTTCAAGTTTAGCCAAAGAGAGGCACTGCTGGAAAACTAATGAGAAATCATGATGCAGTTGTCCTTTTGGATTACTTTTTAATAGCGTATGACCTTTCACCTTTGATTCCTGACCTTCATTACCTTGATAACCATTTCATTTTTTAAATTTAGTTTCATTATTTAATTTTGGTATACAAACTGTAATATTTCATCTCTCAAAGTGTACATGCTGATTTCCTCAAAGACATATAACTTTTGAACAATAAATTTGCAAAATGCTGTCTTCATTTTCTGTATTAAAATTCATTTCAGTTTTTAAAGTATAATCTGTGTTTTCAAAAAAAATAGAGTTTAAAGTTACACTTTCCCCCACTCCTAGTTCAAACTAAAATATCAGGATGAATGATCTGAAATTACAATACAGGCACAATAGTGGAAGAGTTACCAATACCCAACACTTCATTTCCAAGATATTATTAAAAGGGGGAAAAAATCAGAAGTCACCTGGAATACAAATGGAATACCCACTAATTCAAATTAATATGTCTGTAGGAAAATCATCAAAGAAAAAGCCTTCTTACCTGGTATTAGTGAGAAGCAGTAAGTCATATTCCCTTTATAAGACCTCAGTTAACTTATGCATTGTATTGTCTACATCTTGACAGTTAAGAACATAGTTCATAATCTCTCTATCAAAAAAATAAAAGGAACAAAAGGCTATCCATTCTGCTTAGTCTATACAAAAACGACTATACAAAAGTCTACACAACAAAGGAAGGCTACAAAACTGAAAATTTTTCATAGTTTTGGCCTGCTAGGGCAAGCTATCAAAAAAACAAAAAAGCATTGAGATTAACTTTTAAAGGTTTTTCAAAAGAAAGAACAAAAAGAAAACTGTGCAATAGGTATGCATGATACCAAATTAAATTTGGGATGAATGACAATGATTGTTAGATAATCTTTTCCAAAGAAATGAAAGAAAAAGGGTATTACCACATAGGTGGCAACCAAAGCCAATCTATCCTCACAAGAAAATCTAGCCTGTTCGGAATTTGAAAATACAGTACTTGATGTTAACACCATTTAAGGTCTGTCACAAATAAAATAAAAACCCAATATAAACATTTCAAATCTTCAAACAAAAGTTCTATTCCAAATGCTCTACTTTCAATAATATGTACTAAGCCTATAGAGCCTGATTAAATCAAGCCTGAACAGAACTTCTGAATTGTCAATAGATTATTGGTTCTTTTCTACATTTGCAGAATCATCACACACCACCAAAGAGATGCATATATTTAACACAAGCACTAAGAAACATAATTCAGAATGTCTCACTTAAAAAGCCTGAGGTAAGACAACCTGTAATATCCTCATTTTCTTTTTTTTTTTTTGCTTCTAAAAATTGACTAGAATATTTTTCCCAAATCTTTCATGTTACAGGCTAAAGCTTGATGTTTTTCTCTTTCTACACTAAGACTGTAGTTTACTTGCAGAATTTATTTTATGCATGAGACAATTTGGAGATATATATACTATATTTTATATACATTTTAAAATAACACTAGCTTGTTTTTAATAACCATTGGACAGAGAGATTGCGTGTGTGTGTGTATGTGTGTGTGTGTGTGTGTGTGTGTGTGTGTGTGTAAACTACCTCCAAAGACATGTGACAGATAACGGAAAACACTTTACAGTAAGAATAATTAGAGAACTTCTTTGTCATCTATCTGGATTTGAATTTTAGCTTTACATTTGATAGGGATGCCTCATCTTTTCAGTCTCGGTTTTCTTATCTGTAAAATAGAGCTACAAATAATGTTTCTTAAAGTTCTTTCAAGAAAAACAATGCACACTAAGTGTTGAACACAGTGCCTAGCACATAGTAAGGGCTCAATAAATATCAGCTGTTACAGCTGCCACTGCCTTGATTATTCTTTTAAACAGATCAAATTTTCACAAAATATCCTCTTCCTCTTTTGAACTCCTACGGTGTTCAGCTGTTTATTCTCTCATTTAGTACCCCATGTATGTATATTTATGTTTTGCTAGTACTGTGTCTACAAGGACTGATTACCACATGCTCCTTGTATATGCTGAAATCACAGAAATTCTTTTGCTTTAACCAGCGAATGACCATGTGAATGTCCTAAGATTGGAATTTTCTAAATAATGCATTTGGGTAATATAACAATTACAATAGTAAGAATTAACATCTATTGACAAATGACTATGTACTGAGGTAGGATAGTAAGATAGGAAAATTCCCGGGGCAAGTAGAATGGGGAACCTGAGACAGATAGTTAAAAGGCCAAACAATTTACATCCAGATAATAAATTGTAAGGTCTTATCTTTACTAACCAAGGACCAGGAGCAAATGGTTTACACATTCCAGACCTTGCAGTGGCAGACCCACCTCAGTCTGGGTACCTCTTAGGTGATATTCTTTAAAGAAACTGACTAGAGAATGAGTCTGATATACTCATTTGGATGATTCAGCATTATTAAAGGACATTCCTAGAAAGCTCATGAATATTCTACTGAGGTCCTCCCCTCAGACCACCCCTAAAATTTCCACCTTTAGAAAATAGATAAAAACTATAAGACAAAGGATTCAGTGCGTGTACGTGCGTGCATGCGTGCATGCGTGCATGCGCTCACGCGCGCGCGCGCTCGCTCGCTCTCTCTCGCTCTCTCTCGCTCTCTCTCGCTCTCTTGCACATCCTCCCCTTCCTTCCTCAGGTATGCATCTTTGCTTTCTTTTTCCTAAGCTCTAAAGGTTCCCTGGAGACTTGCAACCAGGGGAGCAGCTCTTCCCAGCTAACCCACTGAACCTGTCTCCAAGGGCCCTCCTTTTGCCTCTGTAACTTGTTTCCTGAATCCACGCAGCCCAGCTGACTCACTTTTCTGCCTCTGTGACTTTCTTCTGAAGGGCCATGGCACCCTTGCCTAGGCTTACCTCTTTTCCTTATGTTTCCAAAGGACCAAAGCAGCTCTGCCTAAGCTCCCTCCTGCCTCTTCTACCTTAAGCACTTTGTTTCACTACCCCGTGCTTTAATAAATGTACTCTTAAAATCATCTGGACTCATAGCATGAAATCTTTCCTGTATGAAGTCAAGAACCCACGCATTCCAGACGGTGCCAGGGCAGACCTGCCTTGGTCCTGATCCCTTTCCAGTGACAGCACCAGGCACTGTTCTAACAAATCATTCAATTCTAGCAACAATCCTAGGCCTTATTATTAGCCCCATTTTTAAAATAACAAGGAACTGAGGCAAAGGGAAGATGAGTAACTTATCCAAGATCACACAAGTTAGTAAGTGGTATTCAAGTTCAAGCAACAGACTTCAACTACTGTATTTTTAACCCCTCGGATGACACCAGACCTTTTAAAAGGCCTTATAAACTACCTGAAAAAGTTTGTCACTGAATGGCTTTAAACTGGAAGCACATAATTGGAATGTTCTCTGGTTACAGCTAGAAGATGAGCCAGACAGCAGAGACAGTAAATGCGTGGAGACCTATGGGAGGGCAGTTGTGGTAACCAGGGCAATAGCAGTGGCCTTCAGTTATGGAGTAGGCCATATGTAGTGGGCATGAAGGAGAGTCTCAGGGACTCGAGATAGAGTGATGAGGTAAAACAGATATTCTTGATGACTGAATATTCAAGTAATTGGAAAGAAGTTTGGATGATGGCCAAATTTTCACCTTGGACCAACTGGGTAAAAGGGCAATTCCATTCACTAAAATGAATATTCAAAGAAGATCGTGTGAGGGGAAAGGGGTTAGGAGAAATGAGGCAGAAACAATAGTTCATTTTTTATTTTTTTATGAGGGGAAGGGAGGGAGAGAAACATTTATGTGAGAGAGAAACATCGACTGGTTGCCTCTTGCACATGCCCCAACCTGGGACCAAATCCGTAACCCACACATGTGCCTTGACTGAGAGTCGAACCCACAGCCTTTTGGTCTACAAGACAACACTCCAACCAAGTCAGTCACACCAGCCAAGGCAGTGAACTCAATTTTGGACAAATTTATTTTGAGGGATGGTGAAACATCTAAGCAAGCAGTTTAATATATGGATCTGAACTTCAGTAGATATCTGAGCTACAGATATAGATTAAAGGGTCATCAGCATGTAAATGGTAAATTGAAGCAATAGATAGCCCACAAAGAATACAAAGAGTAAGAAAAGGTGAGCTCCTAGAAAAGAATATTGAATATAGGAATATTTAAAAACTGATACAAGAACTAAAAAGAAATGACTAGACAAAAAAAGGATCAAGAAAACATGATTTAAGGGAAACAAAGGAAATAATGTTTTAAGAAATGAGAAGTAGGCAACAGTATCATAAGTAGTTGAGAGTCCTTGTAAGTCAAGAACATATATAAGTGTCCAGTAGATTTAGTTACAGTATATCTTTGATGATCTCGGGGAGATCAATTTCAAAGGCGTGATGCTGTAGAAATCAGATTATAGTGGCACATATGAAAATGAAAAAGCAAACGTGGACACCTGATTTGAGATATCTGGTTGTAAAGAGGAGGAAAGAAATAAGGTAGTGACCGGAAGAAATTATAGGGCAAGAAAAGGTTCTTTTACTTTCTCCCCCTTTCCCAAACCTCCTTTCTTTTTAACATGTAAACATAGCTATAAGCACTCCAACATAATAAGTATCTTCTGATGCTATCAACTGAATTTGCATTATTGTCCTCATCACCAGCCTCTTGACTTCTTGTTTTTTGTTTTTTAGTTTTGTTTTTAATCCTCACAGGAGGACATTTTTTTCATTGCTTTCAGAGAAAGAAAAAGGGACAGGAGGGAGAGAGGGAAAAAAGGGAGGGAGGACAGGAGAGAGAGACGGAGAGAGGGAGAAACATCAATTGGTTGCCTTCTTGTATGCACGCCAACCCACCCTAAACGGGGTTCTAACCTACAACCTGGATATGTGCCCTGGCTGGGAATCGAACCTGTGACCATTCAGTATACAGGATGACATTCCAAGCAACTGAGCCACACCAGCCACGGCTTGACCTCTTGTGTTTTAATTCTATTTTCTTTCAAGGCTTGGATAAGATGCTTCCTGTTAGTGAACTATTCGTTATACTTCCTAGTTAAACTAAACACAGCACCCTTCCTGTTGGTTGTACTTTTTTCTTGCCGCTGTTATGACACTTCACATTTCGTATTAAACTAATTCATGTACAAATATCTTAGTCCATTTGAGCTGCTTTAACAAAATGCCATCCAGTGGGTAGCTTATAGACAACAAAATTTTATTTCTTAAAGTTAAGATGAAGGTACCAGCAGATTTGGTGTCTGGTGAGGGCCTACTTCCTGATCCATAGATGGAGCCTTCTGCTGTGTCTTCACATAACAGAAGGAACAAAGGATCTCTCTTGAGTCTCTTTTATAAGGATAGTAATCCCATTCAAGACTGTCTACCTCTACCCCAGAGTACTCATAACCTAATCACATCCCAAAGGCCCCACCTCCTAATACCATCATCTTGGAGGTTAGGATTTCAATATATGAACTGGAGGGAGAATGGGAGCGGAGGAGATACACAAATACCCAGACCGTAGCAACAGATACCATTTCCTCTGGCAGACTGTGCATAGTAAATACTCAAATATTTCCTGAATGAACAAAACTCAACCATCAATTTATGTTGTTATTACTATAGCAGAAAAAAAGAGAGAGAGAGGAACATAATGGGGCCAAGAACTTACACATCAAAAGTCCCGGCCTGTGATAACGGAAGCTGGAAGCATTGTGAAATTAGAAAAAACGCATTTACCTTTCACCACCCATTTTCTAGAGGGACACCGTAGTGCAGAGCAGAGTTTCACAATAGGTGAGTCTGCTAGGAATGGCTGAACAATATGGCTAGGTACTGATCCCTCCTTACTTGGACTTGACTTGGTAGGGGTGCAAGGAGAGACCTCTTGGCTGCCCAGAACCTCCAGGTCAGTGGCCTCCATTTTCCCCACTGCACCGTAAAAACCCACACTAACACTTTCTAAGTAGAACAAGATGTGGAAAATATTGGGAGGTACTGGTGTAGTCAGGCAGATTGAGAAATGACAAGAACAGGCTCTGAAGTTAGAAAGCCCCAAATTCTAACTGAATTTTTTTATTTCCAGTTATACAATCCATGGCAAATGGTTTATCCTCTTAAAGCCTCAGTTTCTTCACATGTGAAATGGAGAAAATATCAGTACTTACCATAGTGGGTAGCAGGTAGTGGTAAGGATTAACTCAATACTGTTTATAAGGCCCTTTGCACAGTGCCTAGCACAAAGTAAGCACTCAGTATTACCTAGCTATAATATTACCTAACTATAATTACTCCATTTCTCATTAAAGCCTTAACGCCCACAGGCCTTTCCAGCTAGAAGAAGGGACAAGCTGGCTCTGAAGCTCCGGGAGACATAGACAGGTATGGAAAATTTTATAAGTTATATGTACTTACATGCTAATCACATGTAAAATTCCAATTAATATATGACTCCACCAAAGAAGCTTCCATTTAGATAAATATCTGTTCCTCATAGTCATTATGTTTTTCTCTCACTAGTGTGTTGTTTGCTCTTCCCATAAGAATTTGAAGCTTCTTTCACTTAAGTTGCATATCCAGAAATCTGACTTTCTGGGTTATTTCCTATAGAAAAGTGTTACAAATATATGAGAATTATAAACAGGTTATACCCAGGATTTATGAGCATTTTGAAAATTATATTCCAAATAAAATTGGTCACCGAAAGGAAGGAGATTGTACCCAAAATGTGGTCTGTATAATTATTCCCACCTTGTGGATGGCCACTCACAGAGAAGACATAATTGACAGGTGGAAAAAAAAAGGGAGGGGGCAGGGAATGCTGAAAAGAAGAAATATGCTGAAGTTAAACAAAAAGTTCAGCAGCCAAAAACAGGGAATCTAGTTAGATTGGTAGGGTTAGATATAGGGCACGAGGTCAAGGTCTGGAGCAGATCTGGATGTTATTAACCAGTAAAAACAGTTAAATCCGAAGGAATTATGTTTTGAAAAGAATACTTTCAGACAAAACAGAGCCTTATACAAGGTAGATGCGAACAGCTTAATATCTATTTAATTCATGTTTGGAACAAAAAGAAACAATATTTGACTGCTGAAGTGAGATTAAGCAGAGCAGAATTCGAACTTAAATTCAGTAAGCTAAAGAAAGGAGACTTGTGAGAAGATAACGTTTTAGATACACAGTAAAATTCTAGTCAATCTCTTTTATGACAACAGCTGTTAGTAACATTCCAACTTCTGCTTTATGTCAAAGTTTCATATTTCAATTGTTACTTATTCTTAGTGTGGCAAATTTCATCAGAAAAAATAAGAAGTAAAATCTATATTCTACTACACAGTTTCAGACTCACAAAATTTCGAGTAGTTCATAGCTTTAAAAAATAATCTTTTCTTAGAAATCTCTTTGGAAATCTATTATTTTTCAACAAAATGAATATTAATAGCAGAAATAAAACAATGTCCATGAAGGTAATAAACGAAGAATAAAATTTAAGGCAATTCTGATTTCCTGGAATAAATTCTTACATCTTAAATTTGGGAGATTGCATTTATATAATTGACTATATCCAGTGAGCTTAAGGCTTGGAACTACACTGCGTAAATTAAAACAACTATAATCCTTAGTATGTACAAATTGCTGTTCAAATAAATCTTTAACACTTGTTTATATTTCATAAAGAAAATGATCAATTCATGATAAAAGATCAGAAAGGATTATGAATATATGCTAATATAAAGTTTCTTCCTCTTGAGAACTTATCAATAATGCATAAGGAAGTAGTAACATAAATTTAATTCTGTTCTAAAATGCCACACATTTGTCACACTTAACATGGCATGATGGATATTTAATATTAAATGAGTTGGTGCACTACTTGTTTCTTCCTTCACATTATGCATTTAAGCAAAAAAAGCAGGAAACACCAACAACAAAAATAAAAAATCAGAAAAGAAACAGAGTAGAGGAGGGAGGAAGGGAAGAAAGGGAAAGAGACTGAAACACAGGACAAAAAGCACAGACATCAGACTACAATGTAGCTTTTATTCACCCTTCCGGTTTAAAATCTAGTCACAAGAAAGAAATTCCAAAGATTTCTAATGGCAATAAACAGAAATATTTATTATTTCAAGTAGAAAGATTAATAACCCCATCTGCTGGTATTTCTGATATAGCTAAAACTATTTCATATATAAAATCCAAAATATACAGGGTCTGGCACAAATAACACCCCTTTTTTATTACAAAATCTTTCATTACAAAATCATAACCATGTAATTCTGTAACATAAAAAAAAAATCACATGCAAGCACACCATATGACATTTTAGGTGAAATGTTCAAATTAAAACTATAAATTATTACACTCATATTATTATCCTACCAACCACACTCAAGCAAGCCTTACTTCTGCTGGACCCAGTATATTAAGAATATTTCAACCAAACTTTTATCTTCCATAATTTCTAGATATTTCTATTTAATTCCACCTTTCCTCTTAAAAATGCTCTCTATTGCATTGTAGTATTTCCAACTATGAAAATAATACTGAATCTTTTGCCATGTTCTTCACTTACAAATTACATATTACATAAACCAAAAAAGGAAGAAAGTTTTCTTTTCCATGAAAGCAGCTGAATGCTTGGAAGACCATATCTAATAAGGATGGTTTATACAACAAAATGACTGACCTATAGCTAGGGAACTCACACTCAAGGAAATGCTTTGGTAAATGAGCAGATATTTACATATGCAGAGTCCAAGTAAAGTACATTGACATGTATTGATATTTGGGAGATGATACTAATGAAAACAAATCTCATGCCAGTGCCATAAGGGCAGCTTTCCCTGCATTGCTTCTGTCCCCTCAGCTTGGACCTCAGAATGAACACAGGGGAGCAGGCGTGCCCTAACTGCCCCCAGACCTGCAGTGTGACACAGAGCTGGCCCAGCCAATTTGCTTGTTATATGCCACTAAGAGTTTGTGGTGTTTGTTTACACAATAGCTGACTCATACAATAGTATAACAGGGAAAAAAAATAAATATTGAAAGTATTAAAGAGCTCCTACAAATCAGCGCAACAAATTAAAAAATAAGCAATGAGTAAAAGATATGAAATCAAATGGCTAATCAGTAATAATGATAAAATTCTTAGGATGCAAGTAATTTCAACAAGGTTGGCTAGCCATAGTAAATCTCCCTACATGCTTCACATCAGTAGTAAGTTACCGGTGATTTTAAAAGGTGAGGTGAGGAGAGTCTTAGCTTTCATAAGAATCTGTGAAAGTATCTTAGAATGACATGCTGTAAGGAAGGTTTATCTAAAATATTGAGCTGGCCAAAAGGTTCATTTATTTTTTTCTGAAGCATGGCTCTAGTAGTGCTTAGTTGTCTTTAATTTCATTCAAAACAATTTTGTTAAATTATATTGTGAGAGCTGTCATATCAACATGCATTTAAAAAAACCTATCAAAATCGGTGAATTTTTGTGTAGCCATTAATACTGAAGACATAAGAAAATGTGCAACATATTTGTCATATTATGCTTTATTATTTCAAGAAAGGTAAAAATGCAACTGAAACACAAAAAAAGATTTGTGCAGTGTATAAAGAAGGTTCTGTGACTGATGGAACATGTCAAAAGTGGTTTGCAAAGTTTTGTGCTAGAGATTTCTCACTGGACGATGCTCCAGTCATGTAGACCAGCTGAAGTTGACAGCAGTCAAATCAAGGCATTAATCGCGAACATGCAACAACATTATACCATGAGGGAGATAGCCAATGTACTCAAAATATCCAAATCAATAAACTTACTGGTGAAAATGAAAAATGTGTCTTTTAGTTTATGGAAAAAAAACATATAGACTTTTTGGCCAACCCAATATTAGAATTTGGAATTATCCAACTCAAAACCCAATTTTTAACATTCAAGCAAGAAACAGAGTAAAGATAGCCACTGTACTTCCAACATGATAGTTTGATTGATGTTTCTGTGGTAGAAGAAATCAAATCTTATAAGCTCAACTGCCTTCCATCATCTGATTTTAAATACCATTCTTGTTCTGAATATACCTAAGGAACTCAAAACCATAAGAATTACATACTTCTTTTCAGTGAACAAATCACTTATGAAAGCATTCTGAGGCAGCGCAGATTCTGAGGTCCTGGGTTGCCACACGCAACTTATTCTCTAAGGTCTGAGATCCCTATGTTCTCCCCCCTCCTTTTATTTTGCATTTCAGGATGACAGGAACATGATGAACAGCCAACACTCAGTTACCATCAAGGTCCCCACCAGTACAAAGAGTGTTTGTGATTGACAAGAGAGTATAAAAAAGGGGAGGAGACCCACTTTTTCTTTCCTCTAGGGAAGACTCTGGCTGAAATTTTAGAACTTAAAAGCTTCTCCTATTTCGGCCGGCTCACCTTGCAGGTAAACACCTTCCTGGTTCAGTGACTCAGTCACACATTAGAAACAGAATGCAGACTGAAAGTTGATAATAGTGGAAAAAATATTCTCTTACTGTGAATTTCAGTTCAGCACAACTATAAGCGATGCACTTCTCTCAGTAAGGCCTGTCTCTATCCCTACACAGCATGAAAAATAAGCATACATGCATGGATATTTTATTTGAAGTTTTAAGGTCACAGACTGGAATAAATCCAAATATTTCTAATTGTTGCTATCTATGATTTTTTTAGAAGCATCTAGAATAGATCATGCAAGAAAAGTATATGATATGACATATTGTATAAATATTAATATACTTTTCTTCTATGCCCTGCCTCTCATTTCAGTACCTTTGTATGCAAGGAAAGTGATTTTAAAACACTTTCCCTAAAATAAAAAAAAAAAAAACAGTAAAATTCTTCTTCAAAATACAATCAATATCAATATATAAAATATAATTTATGAAATATATACTGAAAATATAATCAAGTTATAAAATGGTAATTTATATTTCCATGGAGTGCAAATTTAATTTCCACTCAAAGTAAATTGGAATATATTAGCAATGGACTTCACAGGTAAGGTGCATTCTAATAGACTTATATTTGAGAATATATTCACTAAAAGCCTACATTTTTCATATAAATAATTTCAATTCCTCCATCTTGTTTTTCTCAAATTAAGAAATGCATATGATATTGTACTTTTGATATCTACACATATTTCTGACATTACTCTTTGTTGGCAATCCTATAAAACTTTTTTAACTGTACTTTTCAAATGTCACTACCAAGTAAAAAAGCATCTTAACGCATAAGTACCAAAAAATTTTCATTCTTACTGAGACAACATTGTGTTAACAATTCCATATATACTTGTGACTTCTTCTATTACTTCTCTTCAAATTCTAAAATGTACTGTCTCAGAAGTAAGAGCATGTACATTATAAACTGAAGTTCTGACACTCTGGAGAGAGAGCTGACAAGCCTTGCAGGGCACTTGAATATTCTCCATTCTGTCATTCTCAGAGGGGACACTCCTCCTTCATATTTACCTGAGAAAAAGGTAAGTTTCCTGATGTTCCTGTTCTCTTTCAATGTGGCCAATCATCTGAGTGGCTACAAAAACAGCAACATCCCTGAGATGTGGCAACAAGAGGATGTTTAATGATAGTAACATAAGAAACACTGAGCTACCTTGCAACAGAGATGTTTCCATATCAGATTTGTCTATAAGAGCTTTAATAGATAAAATTCAAATACTATAGAACTCACTATTAAAGTGGTTTTTAGCATATACATTGACTTTTGTAGCCATCATCATAGTTAATTTTAGAACATTTTCATCAACACCAAAGCACAACCCGTACCATTAGTAGTCACTCCCCACCCCCTGGGAACCCTCTTGCCACAGGCAACATAAATCTACTTTCTGTTTCTATGGATTTGTCTATTATTCTGGACATTTCATATAAAGGGAATCATACAATATGTAATCTTCACAGCTCACATTTAAATAATAAAAACAACTCATATTTATTGTTTACCATGTGGTAGTCATTAAAAAAAACACAGTTAACCCCATGAGGTAAGTACTATCTTACCATCTCCACTTTAAGATGAGAAACCCGAGGCACAGAGAGGCTAAATAACTTACCCAAAAACTTAGATGGATTGAGGCTTTGGACCTACACAGTCTGATTCCAAAGTTCATGCGCTTAATGAACTGTGCTACACAATAGCATCCCTTGATTACCTCTAAGAGAACTCAGGCAGTAGAAAATAAACAAAGAGAAAGGCTTGGGGGGGGGGGGGAAAAACATAGTGAACTATATAGTATTCCTCCTAGCTGATAAAGCAAGTAATTAAACTTAACTACTTCAAATTTTAACATCTGTATCAGTATAGTCTAAGAATTTTCTGTGATTAGTAATAATGTTCCAAAACAAGAAGTAGGTATTTTAGCACACAGAAGAGGATTCCCAGAACATGACAGAATAGGTGCCTGAAATCTTTGTTTTTGTCACATTCTCATTGTTAAAAGTTATCATCAGTTTCTTAGTGAAGACTGGCAGGAGAATCCTTTCTATGGCTTCTAATAATATGTGTGCAAATGGATATGTGTGCAAGTGTGTGAGTGTGTGTAAATTTCACAATATAAGAGGTGCTGTGTTTCAGGCTACCTGTGTTGAGTTGCTTAAAAGAATATAAACTAAGGTGGTAGCTGTTCAACTCTAAAAGAAGAGATTATGGATGTTGTTGATGTTGATGATGATGATGATTTTGTTTAGCAGTATTCTTCCACAATGAGCAAAATCTCTGGCTTTTTTTCTAATTTATAAGATAGCATGTCTCATCATAAAGCAAGCTTTATCATTCTCTTTTATGTTCATTATAAATTCTCAAATTTAAAAATCTTTCTAGGCATTATATCATAACTAACTAAAGCCAAAAGATCATTCTTGACAGTATCTGCAACCACTTCATCATCTTTTCATAGACAAACATCTTCTAAATTTTATATTTATTATTTATAGCTTATACTCAATTCCAAATAATTTAAATCTCCTATTTTCAAAAATAGACTATATTTGTATCTCAACCTGAATGAGATAGAATAAGTTACAAATCATGACTGAAGTGCTGGGTGTGTAGGTCTGTATAGTTGGAACCCTGGTTTTGGATTCCAAAATTATATTTAATATCATTATTAATATCAACATTTAACCAAAAAATGGTATTTAGCCATAAAACGGGTTAATGAACAAAAAATTAAATTCAAATAAGTTTATAATGATCTATGTGTCTGTTCTTATGCCAGTACTGCTTTGAATACAGTGGCCTTGTAATATAGTTTTGTATCAGCTGTTGTGATCCCTCCTACTTTGTTCTTGTTTCTCAAAATTGCAGCAGCTATTCGGGGTTGTTTACAGTATCATATACTCATATACATTTTTGAAATGTTTGTTCTATATCTGTGAAATAGGTCATTGGTATTTTAATAGGGATTGCATTGAATCTATAAATTGCTTTGGGTAGTAGGGACATTTTGCTGATGTTAATTCTTCCAATCCATGAACATGGTATATGCTTCCATTTACTTGTGTCTTCCTCAATTTCTTTCTTAGTGTTGTATAGTTTTCTGTATACAGGTCTTTTACCTCCTTGGTTAAGTTTATTCCTAGGTACTTCATTTTTCTTGTTGCTATAGCAAATGGGATTTCTTTCCCGATTTATGTTTCTGGTATTTCATTGTTGGTGTACACTTCGATTTCTGAATACTGACTTTGTATCCTGATGCTTTGCCAAATTCATTTATTAGGTTAAGTAGTCTTTTGGTGGAGTCCATTAGGTTTTTCTATGTACATTATCATGTCTGCAAACCATGACAGTTTTACTTCCTCCTTTCCAATCTGGATGACTTTTATTTCTTTTTCTTGTCTGAACACTAGCTAAAACCTCCAATACTATGTTGAATAGAAGTGGTGAAAGGAGGCATTCTTTCAGGCCTCTTTTATAAGGGCACTGATACCATTCATTAGGACTCTGCCTCACGATCTAATCACCTCCCAAAGGCCCCACCCTCTAGTAATATCACCCTGGGAGTTAGATTTCAACATATGAATTTTGGGAGATACAAACATTCAAATCATAGCACAAGTTTTATAATTTACCAAGCAGAAGATATACCAGCAAATTCTGGAAAAATACTGCCCTATAGTTACACTGAATATACACAAAAATAAATGTAAATCCTCTGAATACAAATAGTTATTCTAGCCAAACATAACTAAGGCCTCCAATTACCCAACTTCTTCTAGCAATTGTTTCCCCTTTCTTATCTCTCTTCTTTACCATTGTCCCCTTCCCGTACAGGCAAGAGGTAAAACGGTCAACTGCAGATAAACAGGGTCAAGTGCAGGGCAGCTACTGGCTACAAAAAGATGACAAAAAAGATACTTTTTAAGAATCACCTGTGGCTTTATTCAGTTATGATGGACTATGATGCCCAGAGATATCTGCAAGAAGGAGGGAAAAGGAGACCTATTTGGTTCCATTCTTTAACCATTTTAACTGTTTTAGACTTTTTTAAAATCCAGTTTTCAATGGATGAGCTAAGGACTAATTGAGAGTAAGACTGACAATAGAGAGACAAATGGCCAAATCTTGCTGCTTTGGGAATTTGGGGCCAATAGATTCCTTCTCTCTCTGCTCTCCTCCCCACCCACCTGACCACCCTACCTAAGCCCTCACAATGCCCATCCACCCAGTACCCCTGCTCCAAGACCCCTTCTGCTCCAGTACCACTTACTGTGCCATCCCAATACCCCTTATGTCAGATAGCAGCAAAGTGAGGAAGAGATGGAGGAGGTGGAAATGGGGGAGTGAAAGGAAAGCCCCAGTTTAAACCATAATTCCAATTCCTTGGCTCTTAGATTTGCAGTATTAGCTTATTTTGTTTTAGTTTGCTCTTAACCATTCTCTCCCTAAGTTTTATTCTTAATCATTCCTTCCAGTTCTTCTCTACTGTCTTCTCACTTCCCATTCCCTATGCTCTAAACTCATGCTTTAAGCCCTAGGTGGTATGGCTGAGTGGACTCAGTGCTGGCCTGCGAACCAAAGGGTCGCTGGTTTGATCCCCAGTGTAGGACACATGCCTGGGTTGCAGACCAGGTCCCCAGAAGGGGGCGTGTGAAATGCAACCACACATTGATGTTTCTCTCCCTCTCTTTTTCCTTCTCTAAAAAGAAATAAAGAAAAATCTTTAAAAAATAAAAAAAAACAAAACTCAAGCTTCAAACATGTGACACTGTTGAGTGGCTCAAGAACTGGATAATTCCCTATCCTTCTGCTTTACTTCTAACATATTCAACATCAACATATTTTCCCAAAGATATATTATCATAAGTAGTATTTGTTTCTGTAGTACCACTGGCACCATACCCCAAGTACAGTTTATGAATTCATTTATAAGTTAAATAAGATTTAATGATTAGCTTGGAAACATAAATATAATTTTTTAAAAATTATTTTCTTGTAGGAGTATCTATTCTAAGTTCTCATAACCACAGGGATAATTTTATGGATGAAAAATTGAAGACAAAAGAAGTCAAGTAACTTGCTGAAGACCACAGAATTAGTAAGTGGTAGAGCAAAACCCTAAGAGAGATCTGATCTGTGTGGCATTAAAGACAGTACAACTCCTATTACACCATGTAAATTCCTAAAGCACATTGATGTTTTTCATTAAGTCAATGAAAATTCTGAAAAGCTAAAAACTTCATTTCTATTCATTAAATATTTTAAACTCAGTTATTATTCAAACATTTACTGGGTACTCTTTTACCCAAAATTCCCTCTAGTAATAATCACCAATGCTAAAAAACTATTACTGACATCATCAGGAGAAAAATATATTTAAATTATTACAAGGATTTGCCACTGTTATTAAAATGTATCATGATTTCCTACTCCCCTTGCCTATGAAGATTTGATTTGCTGAGACTCCTGCAAAAGTAATGAATTTTTATACACAAGGAGAATTATCTTGTTCAAGACAGAAATGCCTTATTGAAAAGTGCTTCGTCAAAATTCTGTGAATTGTCATTTTCAAATACAAAAATATTTTTATTTCTCATAGTTACTAAAAACTGAATTTGTAAGAAGAATTATCCTTCTGTCAATAATATAAACACAATCTGTAGAACTTGGAACAAATTACTTTCTTTTTCATGACACAACTATTGTTACTACTAAATTCTAATTAAATTATAGCTTACAAGATTAAATAAGAAAAGTAAGACTGTATAGTGCCGACCTGATTTAGCCTAACAATGCTAAGAGAAGTTAAAATTGTAATGGGTTCAAGTGTATACCAGGCTGTAAATATAAAAAAAAGATAAACATAACTACAGCTCATCCTTTATTTTAACTGCAAACTACTATCTTGATTCACAAAGGGTTCCGAAGGCAGTGGAAACTCAGAACTACTGTGGTACTAGAAGGAGCTTATTGGCAATGAGTGACAATAGTATGTTAATGGTAGAGACTTTTCATTGAGTTAATAATATATGGATGTCATCCACTTCTTGATCACTGACATCAGTGAAAAATATACACAATTTTTACATTTTAAAAACCACCTAAAAATGCCATTTATATTTATGAAAATAAAACTCCAGCAAATTTCTGAAAGGCAACTGGCCACTTCTGATAGGACTGTGTCCCATTAAGTCCTTACTTTAGGAGTTGCACTTTAAGTTTATCCTATTTCTCCACACAATATTTCTCTTGTCTTCCAGTAAAAAACAATAAACATATATATTACTTATAAAATTTTTAAGCAAATTCTTTTTTTTAATCCTTACCTGAGGATATGTTTATTGCTTTTAGAGAGAGAGGAAGGTGGGTGGGGAGTGGGGGAGGGGAGAGTAAGAGAGGGGAGGCCAACATTGATTGGTTGCTCCTATATATCTGGACCAGGGATCAAACCAGCAATCTTTGCAATTTCTTAGTGCATGGAATGATGCTCTAACCAACTGAGTCACCAGGCCAGGCTGAGCAATTTCTTTATCTAGGCACAAGTTTCTCAAAGGCTAATGAGCAAAAAAATAAAAACAGATTTGCCACAACTTTCTACCTAAGAGAATGATCACCATTTGGACAGATTAATTTTCTATACCCCTCCCCGCCAGGTCAGATTACAAGCCATATTACGTGGTATTAAGTGTTGTATCCTCAGAGGAAGTGATTTACAACATTTATGAAGCTATGTTTTTTTCACCCTTTCCATTTGCTCTGAGAAAAACAACAGTCCTAACAATCTCTATACTTTTTCTTTTCATAGGGAAAATTTTGCATTCTTTGGTAAGCTCACTGGCTTAGTTGCCAATTGTGGAACTGTCCTGTTTCATCTGCATATATCTTCTCAGGATATATGGTTTCACAAAGTTACCTTTTAAGAATGACAATGAATTTAGGAAGCCAAAAACATATTTTTCCATTTCCTACATCCTCTATACATTAGTGTTCTTTCATTTAAACCATGTGTCCAAGGCTTTCAAACAGAGTTTCAATTTCCTCCTAATCATTTATCATGACCTCTCTCAGACAAGTAGGTTTAATGCTCTACTCATAACGCTGACATTTTAGACCACATTTTAAACTTTCTCTTGTCTTTCCCATCCCCCAACTTGTCACTCTCTCCTGCTTGTGCAACCATTTTACATCTGCTTAAACTTTCCCATAGTTTGTCAAATCAATTAATTAGCTAATTATTTAAGAAAAATACAAAAAAATCCTTTGATCCTATAATAACTTGCCCTATCTTTCTCCTCTCAAACTCCTTTAGTTTAGCATATTCATTCTACTTCCTGATCTCACGTTTATTTTTTTACATTTTTTCCTAACTTTGAAAAATAATTAACAAATTTAATTGTACATATTTAAAGTGCACAACATGTCACATTTATTTCTTAATGTACTATCCCATTCAACTACAGAAATTTCTCTAGCAGGTTACAATTGACTACCAGATTGTTAGAGCAAAAGAATACTTTTAACACTTACCTTACTAGATATATCTACAGCATTACCACTAAAGATAATGTTCTTATTCCTGAAATTCTCTATTTCAATTAACTTTATTTTTTAGTTTAAAAGTAACAATCACTACTTCTACTTTTTCTAAGGTAACAATCACTGTGCCAGGTGCTCACATATATTACTTCAGTATTTTCTCACACTGCTGGTGGCTACCCAACAGTGGGTCAAAGCAGCTTTTTAAATAAATAAAATAAATTAGAAGAGAAAATCTGCAAATGTATTACATGTAGCAAGATTAGGTATTATTCTGGGAAAAATGTGTATGTGTATATTCACAATTCTTATTTTATGTCACATACAAAAAGTCTGAAAGACACTATGTCTTATGTAATCCCCCAAACTCATTTATTAAGTCCATATAAAAATTTATACTTTTAAATAATGAAGAAACTGATGCATCAGAAGTTATAGGATTTGTTCACAGACAGGCAGCTAGTGCGACAGCAAAGAAAAGCCTGTACTTTATCTCCTGAACTCCAAATACCCAACCAATAACTATGTATCTCCATAGAAACATCTAAAAACACCTCAACCCTCCGTCTTTGCAAAACCTGTACTCAACTTCCACACATTTTCTAATTTGCTCAGTTTCCAGTGTTTTGCTCTCCCACATCCAAAGCTGTAATACTCATATCTAAGATAAACCCCCTCTTCACCACTTCACCACCGAAACCCCCGGGCCTGCCCTCACCGTGTCCCTCCCGGGTGACTACGGAAGCGCCCTCCCACTGCCTGTCGTTGTGCCCCCCTTCGGAACCTCCCGTTCCCTCTCTACGTTGCTCAAAGGAATCTCTTCACCATAAAAGCGTAATGATTTAGGGCAAACTCTCCTGACCCAAAGTAAAGCTTTTAAACTCTAAATGCCATACATAATTTTCTAAACTAAATTTTTGTATATGTCTATGCAACACTTTAAGAAATAGAATCTAATTAATATTTAAAGGACTTTTATTAAAATCAGAAAATGGTTATCCCAGATCAAAAGTTCTTTACTTGCTTTTAAAGTTATTTCAAAGATACTGAGTTTATGTAAAGAGATGCCAGGACAATCACAAATGTCTTTGACTCAAGGTTGTTCAGCCAAAAGTGGAGCTTTCTTTTTTCTTTCTATTCGAATACCTTTATTATTTTTTAATCTATTGGGGTGACACTGGTTAATAAAATTATACAGGTTTCTTAAATACAAACACTACATCTTTATCTTGAGACTAGACCTGACTAGGGTTCATCAATACTGTTTCTAAGTCTGTTTAAAACAAAATAAACTTTAATTTGCACTGGCTTCTAACTAAAAGTGCATGCTTTTCAATGTTGATATCTGATTGAGATATGTCTACTGTGAATCAGTCATAGTCTAGATTACGTGTTACAACAACAGGCCTGAGCCTTTTGTTCTACTTATTTAAACAAACAGTTGCATTTGCTGCTACCTTTGCAAGGGCAGGTGGAAAGAATTTCTAGCTAAGTATTCACTAGGATAGGATCAAAGTTGTCATAATATGCTTTATGATACCATCTATTTTAAATTAAATTATTTTAAGAAAAATGAGGCTAAATTATTTCATTTTTAAAAATATTAGTGTTCTTCAGACATAGAAATCTACCGTTGAAAATAAAATTTACAATGTTTAAAAGTGTTGATGTTTCATTACTTTTTGTGAGCAAGAGTAAGCAGAATAGTTTTGGCACGGTGTTTGTATTGTTGTTAATTTCCTTTTCTTTTCAATTAAAACAGAAAGGAACTAGTGATTCAAAAGAAACTAATTTCTTTTCTCCACATGACTGTTGAGAAGATCCTACTGAAGCCTGAATCAACAAAATGATGAATTCTTTAGCTTGAGAAAATGTGCATTGCTTTACCCATAAATATACATTTGGAAGTAAAGAAAAGTTAACGGGATGCATGAGACAAAACATTCTATCAAGTTTTCAACCATGACTTCTGTTGGCCTGAATTGAGAGTGGCAGACAGTGCTCTACAGCGAATCTCTGATAATAACATACATAATAATAGAACGATTGAACAAGGGAGACAGAGCAATTATGCAGTACGCTCAGTAGGGTTATACTGAGAGCTTTCTTCTTTCAAAACAGAATTTCTAACAGAATCCATATAGTATGCTGTATCAACACACAACGTGATGGCTGGATGGCCAGCTATTTAAAGAATTAGAACACAACTAGAACGCTCTCTTCACATATTACCTTTATTCAACCCAAGCCTCTAGAGTGTACCCAGGATTCCATCTGAACATATGTAACCCATATTTCTAGTGTACCAATTGAAAATCACAATAACCATGTATGAGATAATGTATGTGAAAAAAACTGTATCTGTAAAAAAAAAACAAACTATTAAGAGCTGTGCAAAAGTATGATATTTTCCCTACACATTTTAATAACCACAATTTCAATACTAAAAACATTGTGTTGCTTAAGTAAATTCATACAATAAATACTTATGGAAATACTTCCTCAAGTTTTTCTTTTAAAAAAGAATGGCACATTTTCTCTCTATTAAACGGGGGTCTCATTTCCCCATTTTCCATTTATGGGTTAGGACAAAAACACAACTTAAGTCATTTCTAAAATAAAATGTTTCCCTTATGCTCCTCTCAAAAGCCATTACCATATGGAGTCCCGGGGACAATACATTTGATTATTTCCTTGTCCAATTTTATGCAATTGGAACTAAAATAATTGTTAATAAGTGGAATGAATGTGTCCTCAAATATCTATATTTATAATAAAATTGGATAAAGAATAAAATATTCTAATTCAATTGGACTTGCTAACTACTATGTACAGTCTTGTATGTTCATTCCAAATACATGTTACAGTTCAAACAAACATATAACATTGATATTTTTGGTTGTAGTACTTTATAAATAGTTTTACTTTACCATTTACCAAACTTCTTTTGTTGAGTTATTCAAACTAACTTCTGCCAAAAACACTAGGAATTTGGTGATAGTGCTTCTTTTAGGAGAAAAACAACCCCTTTCCTCAGAATATTGAAAATGTTTATCTTGGCACTAAAACCTTATATTGAGCCTTCTGGAAAGTATTTTAAATTGTTGTTTTTAACCTAGACTTTGTGACTGGAACAGGAAAAGGTTCTGTAGCTCTGCACCAAAATACATATTTATAGGGTTGATTTTCTTTCTACACCAAAAATACTAGGTTGATGGCAGCAGTTTCCAAAGAACCATGCTAAAAATTGAGCATTATCACTATATTCAACACAAAATTTATTTTTTAAACCTCAAAAACTTCTGATGACTAAGAAATGCTAAATGTTGATCAAATATGCACTTTAGGTCTCATATTGGGAGGAATGTTTCATTTAACTACCTGTTCTGTTAGGAATTCTAACAAAAAGAAAATTTACTTGATATTGTATTTTCCTCCTGTGTATATCAATAAAAGATATGTGAGCAAGAGTAAGCAGAATAGTTTTGGCACGGTGTTTGTATTGTTGTTGATTCCCTTGGGGGTACACAGAGACAAATGTATTTGAAAAAATAAATTAAAATAAAATTAAAAAAAAATAAAAGATATGTTTCTAAGAGTTTATCTTTTTTACACTTTCCCCACTAAGAATGCTTTATCTTCAGACTAGACAGAACATAAAGATAAACCACACCACCTTTTTGTTAATATTGTCCTAATAATGTGTCTAACATATAATTATGAAGTTTTGGGAAATTGATAAAAATGAAACAGTGGTTTGTTCTTAATTTTTCTATGTCACCCCTAAATTATTAAAATCTAAGAGACCAGAGAAATCATATGGTATATATGAACCTATATTAAAATGGTAGGCCAAACAATTTCGCAAAGACCACCAGAGAGCTGCAATAATTTTTTAGTCACTAACAACTGCGATAAAATACTACATATTCCATTATCAATCCTTTGCAGATCAAGTTGAAACTTTATCTATTTTTTATTTTCTTTTAGCAGCCTGGTTGTCTCTTTACAAAAATAAGAACAGCAATATCATCATTTTATATTTGCATACAACATTTTTGATAAAGTCAAAATGAATTAAAATTATATTTTTGTGCTTATCAAATACTTATTTAGGATGTTCTGTTAGGAAATTAGTTCTTCAAAAATTCTGGTATGGTTAAATTATTTCATTTAGGTTAAAAAAAAGAAATATCTACCAAATGTATTGAAATCAACATTTGTCTTTGTCAATTAAATACAAATTTTAATTTTAAAAGCTTGGCCTTTCCTGCAGTGACTGAACTCTGCCTATATCCAGAAATATTAAGAAAAGAGTCTATTCAGATGAGTGCAATAAGAGTGAAATAAATGGGAATTACTTGCATTAGTGAAAGGAAAGACTAAAAGAAGTGGGCTCTCGGGAAACAAAAATCCTATTCTCATACTGCTATGTTACATAACAATGACAGACATCCTTTTCATTGGCACTGAAATCCTGGACCATCCTAACACTCCCCCACATTCCTCAGAGTCTCCATGTCAATGAAAACTATAACTCTGACATCATGCACTAATTTAATGTTTTAAAGACTATGATTAATGTGCTAGGTTACCTTAACAGAAGACTTAGATTAAATCCTACCACCACTTATTCTCATTTAAACTTAAGATGTTAACAGTCTTAAAAGGAGACCAAAGAATATATAAAATCAGACACAAAACACACCTATCGGAATTTGAGGACTATTAATTTACATATTCAACTTTCCATATAAACCTGTAAGTAGAATGTGAAAAAGCAAATATCCATTCACTCACTTTCTCTATTTACCAAGGACCAGTGACTTATCTCTAATCACTCTAGAATAAAACAAAACAAAACTCATGCCACTCATGGGAGATAATTATTTGAGTAACACTTCAGTTACATGGTTGATAAAAAATTACAAAGGAACACTATTTTTTCTATTAAAATAAGTAGGTATAACAGAACATACCTGAAAAAGAACATGTACATGGCAGCTGTGATGCTGAACAAAAGGACCTATAAAAAAAAGAAAATACATTACTTGCAAAAGAACACTGGCATTATCATTGGTGTGTTTTATAAAAGCGAAATACCTACTATTAAATCTTGTACCTGAAACAATTTAAAGATGTGAAAAAGTAGCCATACATCTTTCATTCTCTATCTTTCAAATAAACCATATCAAGGCAATAAAGAGTCTGTACACACACACATATATGTGTAAACACAAATATATACATTAAGTAATAAGTATATATAATTGCAACATGTATATATGTATATAGGCTGAGTAAAAGGTAACACGTTCAAAAAAGAACAGATGATATTCAAAAATTTTATCTAAGAGTGACATTAAAAAAAAGAATGAAATCTTGCCATCTGCAACTAGCAGGGGTAATCCAACCTTTTGGCATGTCTGGTCTGCACTGGAAGAAGAAGAGTTGTCTTGGGCCACACAATAAATACAAAAAAAACTAACGAAAACTGATGAGGGAAAAAAAAAAGGTCCATGCCCAATTTATGATTTTGTTCTGGGCCGCATTCATAGCCATCCTGGGCCACATGCAGCCAATGGGCCACAGGTTGGACACCCCTGACTGAGGGTACTGTGCCAAGTGAAGTAAATCAAACAAAGATAAGTACCATATGATTTCACTTACATGCAGAGTCTAAAAACAAAAAACAAAATAATTTTTTTTTAAAAAAACAGAAACAAACTCACAGACACAGAGAACAGATTGATAGTTGCCAGATAAGGGTTGGAAAACTGGGTGAAAAAGTGAAAGGATTAAGAGGCATAAATTGGCAGTTATAAAAATAGTCATGGGGATGTAAAGTACAGCTTAGGGAATATAGTCAATAATACTGCATATCTATTTATGATGTTAGTCTTAGTGGGTTGATCATTTTGTAAGTCAAATTAACGTGTAATCACTACATTGTATACCTGAAACTAATAAATATTGTATGTCGCTATAATTAAAAATTTAAAAATGCCTGAAAAAGCAAGTTCAGAAAAAAACACAATGGTTTTTATAATGAAATCAGCAATTACAACCATAATATTTATTAACCATTATATTAGGATGACTACATTATTTTAAAAATGCAAAATACAGTCCAGTTGCCAACCGATTCTAATCAGTAAGAATAGCTCCTAAAATTATAATCATCCTTTGTAGGATATAAACTAGCTATTTAAAAATTCCTCTAAATACAGGCATCAGAACACAGTAAACTTGGATTGAAGTTCCCCTCAAACACACCATACGAAACACAACATACTAAGATGTATATAGAAAGAATCCGAAACACAGGTCCTGAATAAAAGCTGGGTTATACTCATGTTAACAAAGTTTTACTCTTTACTTTCTGTGCGTCATTCCAGATAGGTTTCTGAAGTTTACTGGAATCAATCTACTTCACTGATTTCTTTTTTTAATAATAATTATTTTTTTATTGTTCAAGTACAATTGTCTCCATTTCCCCCCCACTGTTCTCCCCTGCCCCACCCACCCCCACCTCCCACCCTCATCTTTCTTAATTCCTTTTTCTGTTTACTCTAGATTTATTCACTTTTGTTTTCCTAGTTTCTTAAAAGTACACATATGGAACATTGATTTAAGATACTTTCTTCTTAAAGATACATGTATAATGCCGTGAATTCCCTCCCAAGGATCTGCTATACCTGTATCCTGATTTTGACAAGTTGGGTATTCACTTTTGTTACATTCAAAATACTTTTTAATTTTGTTTTTGCTGACTTCTGTAATCCATGATTTACTTAGAAGTATATTATTTAGTTGCCAATTTGGGAATTTTCAGTGATCTGTTGTTACTGACTTCTTATTTGATTCTATTATGATCAGAATATACTTTATATGGCTTGATTTTTTTATAAATTTATCAAAATTTATTTTACATTCCAGACTATGTTCCATATGTTTGGTAAATGTTCCACGTGCCTTTTAAAGGAATGTTCATTCTACTCTTGCTGGGTGGAGGGATCTATAAATGGCAGTTACGTCCTGTTGGTTAACATTGCTGGTTCAAGTTTTCTATATCCTTATTTTTTGTCTAATTATTCAATCAATTATTGATACAAGGTATCATAATATCCTGCTGTAATTGTGAGATTTTCTCCACAATCTCTCCTTACAGTTCTTTCAGTTTTTCTTTGGTGTATTTTGAAGCTCTGTTAGGGGTATAAGAATTTAGAATTGTGTCTATTTTACCATGAAATTGCCATCTTTATCTCTGATAATATTCTTTGTTCTGAAATCCATTTTACCTGATAATAACTCCAGCTTTCTTTTAATTGCTGTTAGTTTTCCCTTCTTTTAATGGATTTGGTCTTTATTAGAAGCTCATTGCTTGCAGACATCACATCGTTGTTTCCTACTTTTCATTCCATCTGAAAATCTCCACCTCTTCATTACAATATTTAAATTGTTTACATTTAATGTGATTATTGGTAAGTTCATAATTTATTATCTTGCTGTTTATTTTTCTATTGTCTCTTGTTTCTTTTTTCTCTGTTCTGTCTTCTTATTTAACTAAGTATTTTTTATGGCTCCATTTTCTTTCCTTTGTTGGTTTATGTTAGTGTTTGTTTTAGGATTTATAGTTTACATCTTTAAATTGATAGTCTCCATTCAAGTTATTTTATATCACTTAACATACATTATAGAAACGTGCCATAGTATATACTTCCATTTGTCCCCTCCTGACCTTCGTGCAATTGTTATCACCCATTGTACTTTTAGCTATATTATAAACCCACTACATTTTAATCATTTTTCAATGCCTAATGTCCAGGACCTTAAAACCATTGCTTCAGATGTGTTGCCCACATTTTGGCTGTTTCAATTACAAGTGTGAATATTATCCTGATTACCCTGTAACTGTTATTTGGTCATGATCAAAAGCAAAGTGTGGTTATTTAAATTTAAACATGTGTGTCTAAAAAAGTTTCATGTTTTGAAAAGATATTTTTGTTGGGTATAAATTTCTGGGTTGACAGATGATTTTATTTCAGTAGCTTGCTCAATGAATATCACTCCAATATCTTCTTACTATCTGATTGTAATATGCCTTGGAGTAGTATTCCTCATGTTTCTTGTATTAAGGGTTCATTAAGTTTCTTGGATCCATGGGTTTACACTTTGCATCAAATTTGAACATTTTTAAACATTATTACAACAAATAATTTTTATCCTCACCCTTCTTAAAAATCCAATTAATGAACAGTAAGGCACCTGAAGTACTTCCAGAACTCAATTAATGTTCTCTTTATTTTGTTTTAAAAAAATCATTTACTCTTTGTGTTTATTTGGGATAGGTTCTACTGTTATGTCTTCAAGTTTACTAATATTGTCTTCTGCAATATAAAACAGGCCATTAATGCATCCAGGAAATTTTCCGTCTTACACATTGTTATGATCATCTCTAGAAGTTTGTTTTGGGTTTTTCCCATTTTACATGTCTCTAACTTTTTGAGACTATGGAATTCAGTTATAGTAATATTTTTTTAATGTTCTTGCCTGTTAACACTAACAGTTTTATCATTTTTGGTTTGGTATTAATTGGTGATTTATCTCTTCTTTATGGGTCAAATTTTCTTATCTCTTATTGCACGCCTAGTAATTTACCTTGGTGAGTGCTGGATAAAGATTCCTGAGCTTTGTCCTAGGACACAAATTATTGGAAACAGTTTAATTCTTTAATGGCTTGCTTTGAAAATATTTTAGAAGGAAGTATTGCTCAGGGCTAACTATTCCCCATTAATGAGAAAAGACCCTTATGCCACATAGATCTTGAGATTTTCCAGTCTGGCTAGGAGGAAAAGACACTCCTCCAGCATGGCTGCTATTTGAGTGCCAAGCACTTAGGTAAACACCTTCAATCCTTTCAGGTTATTCTTTCCTTGGACTGCAGCATTCTCCTCACTTACATGTCCTAATTAGTAATAAGCTAATTACTCTCCTCTTTAGTCTTCTGTTCCATGAACTCTATCCAGCACGGTCTCCTCTCATTCTCTACTGAGAAAGTACTCTGGGCTATGTCTCAGTGCCTCCCCTTTAATCTATGCCCAGAAACTCTCTCAAGGCATGGCCAGCATAATCATAGGGCTCATTGCATTTGTTTCCAAACTTTCAGGGATCTCTGCCCGTCAGTGTTTAATGTCCATTGTTTCAGATGTTTTGCCCACGTTTGGATTGTTTCAATTGCGAGGGTAAGGATTACCTTGATTGCCCTATAACTGTCATTATGTCATTGGCAGAAGCAGAGTGTGGTTATTTAAACTTAAATTAAATTAAATAATATTAAAATTCAGTTTCTCATTCACACTAGCCGTACTTCATGTAATGAATAGCCACATGTGTTTGTAGATACTATAATGTACAGAACAAATATAGAACATATCCATGATTGCAAAAAGTTCAATTAGGCCTTTCTGGCTAGTGAATTACATTTTCACTGAACATTGTAGTATTGTTATAATACTTAAAATATTCAAACTTTGGTTTTAAAGTATAAATCTGCACACACCTATTTTTATATTTTACACTTTTATGTCTAAACACCTAAAATTAACACTTACATCACTTAATTTATACATTTGTGGAAATAAGAGAATAACATCTATTACATATATTGTAAGGGTTAAATAACATATATAAATCCTTATAAAGTGACTAGTACATCATAAATGCTCAATAACTAAAAGTTATTAACAAGAAATGATTTCTGTGTGCTTCCCCCCTTTTCACAACCACTGTATAATATACTTCAACAGGATAAGTACTTTTGAAACTGCTATTTTCACTTTATTTTTTAACATTTTTTTAAATCAAAAGTTATGTAAGGCCTGCTACAACAGAGATGAACCTCAAAAACATTATTTAAGTGAAAGAAGCCAGTTACAAATGACCATGTGCTCTATGATACCATTTATATGCGACTCCAAAGTATACAAATCTATTTACAGAAAGTAGAATAATAAATGTCTAGAGCTAGGGAAGTGAGGGGTGATACAATTTGTTTACTAATGATATAAAGTTTCCTCTGGGGCCAAACGTTCTAAAATTAGATTATATGAATAGGTGCACAACTCTGCAAATACACTACAAACACACTGAACTGGCACTTCCAATTGGTCAACTTTATAGCATGTGAATTACATATCAAAAATGTTATTAAAGTTTTTTTTACAAAGTACAGTATGTACATTATAAACACTAAATTCAAACTGAATAACAAAAATACAACGAAAAGAAAGCCTGCTTCTATTCCAGATCTCTGGTATCTTGTCTGTGTAGAATTTTCTGTGTTTGTGCATATACATTTGTACATAGGTACATTTAATAAAGAACTGTGAGCCCTGGCTGGCGTGGCTCAGTGGATTGAGTGCCAGCCTGTGAACCCAAAGATCGCCAGTGCGATTCCCAGTCAGGGCACATGCCTGTGTTGTGGGCCAGGTCCCCAGTTGGGGGTGCACGAGAAGCAACCGATCACTGTACCTGTCACACATCAATGTTTGTCTCCCTCTCTTTCTCCCTCCCTTTCCCCCTCTCTAAAAGTAAATGAAATCTTAAAACAAAAAAAGAATTGTGTTGTGCTTTTTAATTTTACATGTACACACACACACACAAAAATGCTTGTTTACTTAACACTTATGGGTATATATTTAGAATGGATGTAATAAATGTTGAATACCAAAGTATACTTTGTAAAAATGTGCATTTATATCTCTGGAGGTAAATTCTTAGAACTGAATTCGCTGCATTGAGAAATAGGTGCTTTCCTAATTTTGACTCACTCCCATTAACATATATGAAAGTAGCTATGTCATTAGACTAGCTATTTCTCTATACCAACAAAAACTGTGATTCATCAAACTGCCTTAATCTTTACCAAATTTATGGGTGAAAGAAATGATGTATTAGGGTTTTATTCTTCTTATAAGCGAAACAGAGCCTCTCAGGTTTATAAACCTTTTTGTTTGTTTTTCGATCCGCTGGACTGATTTTCATGCCCATGTGCCTATTTTATGATTGCTCTTTCAGAAACCACTTTTATTTATGAAACTGAATATACTTATATGAAACCCTAGAAATAATTTAATTATTAGCTATTTGTACTATGAGTATGTGTGGTTAAATAAAAGTAATTATGTAAAGGAAATCTCATAAAGTATTAAGCCAAAGGAACATTTTAAGCCAACAGTATAAAGAAAGTATAACAAATAATGTGAAAGTACAGTTCATTCAGTTGAAAAACACTGTTTTCTCTGGAATGAGTTTTCAGGAAGTGACAGATTTACAATACATGGCTTCCTGTTACAGAACTTACACAACTTTCAGGGGAAAAAAATGTACTATTGCTGTCTTCACTATGACCTGTAGAATTATATGAAAATTATCCCTTTTCAAGGCTCTAAGAAAGAAACAGTACCACAATATGTAAACACTTTAAAATCCTAAAAATAACCATACATCTAAAAAATGTGAATATGACCCAATGTGAGTATGGCATGGTACAGAAAGCTGTTTTTACCATTTAAGTCTCAAAATGGGTAAAACATGCTGAAAGCATTTTAAAGTCTACTGGAGTAGAGACCTAAACAAATGGTGCACTAACCACTTCCTACCACAGAACTCTTCTGCTTTTCCTTAACACTGTCTATTAAATGTTCTTTGTCCCTGATCAAAGTGCCTTCAACCACTCCTTGAATGTGTCTAAAGGTCGAAAGACAATGATGCCCTTTGCTTCTTGGCCTTCATTATACATCCAGCAATTTCAAAATCACTTATCTTGTTGAAGTATAGTGTACAGTGGTTATGAAATGGAAGGGAAGTACAGAGAAAGTATTTCTTGTTAATAGCTTTCAACTACTGAGCACTTATGATGTACTAATCACTTTATTAGGCTTTATATATGTTATCACATTTAATCCCCCATATTTATAGAGCCTTCTTCCTTCTATTATTCAAACTAATACTGAAATCTTATCTCTGTTTTCCAGGAAAGAAGCAATAAATCTCCCTTTGCCCCATGTGCGCTTATATTCCTATTTTAGCAATGTATCCACCCACCTATTCACAAAAACTGACTTGGTGTTTATGTGTTTCTAAGATTTTATGACTCTGCAAGTCAAAGGGAGAAAGATACAGAGGCAGGCTCCCAACTATCACGAGCCCATGTGGTCTCTGAGTGAAACAATAGATGAGGAGCCATGCGGTCTCATCATCATTTCTATGTTTTATCAGTACTTGTCATACTGTGAGCATGCTAGGGAAACAAATCCACATAACACTTGATCCCCATTGCCCTTAAGGGTTCAGTCTGTGGTAGGCAGTTAGACAGACATGAGCAAAGCAAGGGCGATGGGCCAGGTACAGAAGGCCACCAGGGCAGAAAGCCCCAGAAGTCCAGCAATGGGCAAAGCCAGGAAGATAAGGACCTTGCCCCAGGGTAAACTTTCCTCTCCTGACACGGTGCTGGCCTTGCAGTTTAGAGCCTCTGACCTTTCATACAGATGGTCATGCAGTTCAGACCCTTAGCAGGTCGCTATTTATGCAGTAGACCCCCTTGGAGAAGGAACAAGGGGCCCTTGCAGGCCCTTTCACAACCGCTCCTTTAAGCAGTAAACCCTAGAGATAACATCTATGCCTTAGTTGTGTCTCAGCTTCAGGCATCAAAACCAGATGATGCAATGCAATTCCATAGCTGGTATCAGGAAGAGCCGTGGTGACAGGCTGGGGCCAACCAATGAGTGGAGACCACAACCCCTAAAAGGACACACTTGGAAAGCTGATGAATATTCTATTGAAATCCTCCCCTGGGACCTCTCCTGAAACCCCAAGCCTTAGAAGCCCTCAGGACAGAGGACCCAGCTCCTTCTCTCCGTGAAGCCTGCCTGGGCCTTTCTCCACTCCCTTCCCTCAGGCACATTTTCCTTGTCCTCTCTTTCTCCTAAGTGCCAAGGGCCTTTCTTTTACTTCTGTAACTTGTTTCCAGGGTTCATTTCTTCTATGACTCATTTCTTCTACCTATGTGACTTTCTAAATAAATCTTCTCTTATAGTTTGAGTCTTGACTCTGAATTATTTCTTAGCAAGAACTCAAGTACTGAGATGACTGAACCAAGTCTGGGTCTGACTCCACTGGGCCTGGTGCCATTCTGCCTCCAAGTCTAGTGGAAAGGCAGGCATATTAAGAAACTATCCCAATACAAAACCCTGAGATAGAATATCTATACTTCATGCTATAAGGGGTGCTCGCCAAAACATCTGATTATATTATTTAAATTATTCAATATATTTAGGCAATGCTTTTTTCTAATTGTTTAAATACTTTTCTTTATGCATCCACCACAACTTGGAACATCAAGTACTACAGGGAAGAGTCTTTACCCAACTCCATACATGGATAGATTCTTGATATATAAGGCTTTTGATAATAATGTTAGTTTCTATTTATAGTAACTACCTTTAAAAAACCTAATAGTACTCTCATTCATACACTTTTAAAAGACTATAGTTTAAACTCCACTAAACATTTTCAACTTTTCTGAAAACACAAACTATTACATGGCCTCTTAAAGAAACACTTTTATTGGATAAATAAATGTATCACAATTTGCAAGGTATATATTTTGATTCTGAACATAAAACATATTATCATACTATTAATTTGCTTCAGCTAACACAATTTTAAGCAGCACTATCTCAAGTTAAATAGTTATGTATTGTAATATAATTCTAAAAAATCCTCACATAATTCAAATCAGATAATATGTAGCCCATCTTTTTCTTTTTTGTCCTCAACCAAGGACATTTTTTTCATTGCTTTTAGAGAGAGAGGGAGAGAGAGAGGGAGAGAGAGAGGGGGAGAGAGAGAGATAGAGAGAGATCAATTGGCTGCCTTCTCGCACCGATTCCAAACAGGGATTGAACACGCAATCTGGGTATATGCTCTGACTGAGGATAAAACCTGCAACCTTTGGGTCTACAAGATGATGCTCCAACCAACTGAGCCATACTGGCCAGGTTATAGCCCATCTTTTTAATCTGTCCCTTTGTTTCAGATTAGCAGTTTTATTTATTGATTTCTTTTTAAGTTTTTCTTCCTTGACAAAACAAACACAGGAAAAATACAAACCACTTTATGGGGAATTTAGGGCCACATCTGCCAGACTAGAATTAAGAAAGTAGTGTTGGATTCTCCAGATTAAGACTATAAACTTGATCAAGTCACCTCCATTCCTTAATCCTTACTTTTTACATATTTAAGGTTTTAGATTAATCTGTATGGCCCTTCCAAACTCCAAAATTCTATGATTCCATGAGTCAATTTTTGCAGTAAACAACCAAATTGTTTTAAAGTAAAATGTGACTAATATATGACACAAATCTCAGGAATATATATATATATAAATAAATAAAATATGTACATATGTAGTATTTAGGCAGATGAAGTATTTTATCTGACTGAACTGAACGTAATTAAGGGAAATGACATTAAATATGCTGAAAACTTAGACCTAATCTCTTCCTTGCACTACTCACCATTCTTGATTTATACTTCAAGGTCAGCAAACAGAGTGTGACAACATATTAACACTGAAATTTTCCAGTTGTAGAAACATTGTTAGACAGTGCTGTCTATAGTATAGAATATGTGATAATGTACTTTTACAGTAAGAAGGTAAGCTATATTTTGTCTTTCATAAGAAATAAAACAATTTAAAGTATATAACTATAGCAAATTTCAATACATAGTAAATAATACAACCTAGAAGTTACATTCCTTGTTAAAAAAAAATCTAATTCTGCTGGTAGACTTTAATAAAATATACAGCTTTAAAATAACTCACTATTTAAAAGTTTACAGATAAAACATCCTATGTCAAAATATACCATTTTCATTAAAAATTTGAAAACCAATATGTAAATTCATTCACTGAAAAAAATACTCACTGAAAGTATATTCTCAGAATTGAAGCTATAAAAACCAATTAGACATTATCATCAAATACCTACAACACTTTATTCACATCTCTATTTTATCATGTAAGTGCAGTTTATTGGAAACAAAAGTTGGCAATGAATTATATTTAAAAGGTATCAATATAGACAGCTGCTTCCTTTCTTTCCCATAACAATTTCTCGATGTTCAATTAACTGGTGATTAAAAGTCATTAAAAGTGCAATTCAAAATAAAAGGAAAGGAAATAAATATGAAAATAAAAAGGAAGGAGTCGAGAGAAACCATGGGAGAATTTTAAGATAGAATGTTAGTAAAGGTAAATCAAGAAAATAAAAAAGAACCAAAGAACATGGAGAAAGAGGAAAACAGATGAATAAAATAATAAACTACTATTTATTAATAGTGCCCAGCATGATACATTTTAAAAACATTATCTCTAATCTTAACAATAGCTCTTCAAGTAAGTTTTTAATCACTCCCATTTTAAAGATGAGGCAGTTGGATTCAGAAGTTATTCACCTAAAATCATAGAATATTTAAGTAGCTAAATTAAGACTCAAAGCTAGGACTATTCGATTTCAGTTTTGAGGCTTTCAATTATAGTTTTCTGCCTCTAGAAAAAAGTGCTTTCTTATTAATGCTGATCTAGTTCTACCATGCTTCCTAGGTAGGAATAATCCCCATAATAATTCCATTTTTCTATAACCAGTGTTTGTCATTTAAAAAAAGGAGGGGAGAATCTTTCAAAGTTCAGCATTACTGTTACCATAAAACAATCAGTCAGAGCAGAGGGAAGCCCCCGCATAAGCCAAGATGTATACACAGTGAAGTTCTTAGGCTGAGCATACAAATAAAAAGCAAGCTAATCGGATTTTAAAAAGCCTTTCAAGACACTTGAGGAGATGCTGGAGATGGAGGCTTTGGGGAGAGAACTAAGAGAATAGCTGGGGGACGGGGGATCTCGGTGCTGAGTCAACCCCCATACGGCAGCAACGATCTTGCTCAGGCAGACCATTCCCCTGAGCAGCAACAGCATGAGAGGACCTAATCACCCTGCCCCCAGGAGGGACTCTGCCCTGCCCTGTGGTGTCTAAGCATGACTGCTGAGTGCAGAGTCACTAAATTAACAGGTGAAGGAGATAGCCACAGACAGTAGATTCCTGGAAGTCTTGAAAAGACTGCCTAAGGTCAGATACGGTCAACATCTGACATCATCAGAGCGAGATCCAGAAAGAAAAAAACAGTGGTAAACACTACAGGCCACCAAGACAAAATCGACTATAGTCTTCTCCATGATTTGCGATATTTTCTTTACTACATAGCTGTTTATCATTCATTTCAGGTCTATCAAGTTTGTGCATATTGTCACTAGATTTTATACTAATAGTTTATTTCTCTCCTTTATTATGACAGTATTAATCTCTTTAGAGCCCTGTTAATACTGGTTCATTTGCTGTTGATAGTTGAATTGCAGAGAGGAGTTATTTTTGTTGATGTGGGTTTGTTTCCTGGGCTTTGTGGTCTCATACTGGCAGCACCTGCACAAAAAACACTCAAGACATGGTGAGGAGACTCACCCTCAGTCAACCAGTTGGAGGGTAGGACGCACCAAAGAATAACCAAACAACAATCAAAACCCAATTACTTCCAGAGAGCCAACATAAATACTATAAAAGGGATATATCAAGCAGCAAGTTCAGGAGATCATGAAGACTGCACCACTGAATCTCAAAGATCTTCTACCACAGAAGTTCGCACCACAAAGTCAGGAAGTCAAGACAGATCAATTTCAAAAGCAGAACCAAAAAAGAAGAGTCTCACAAATAATGGGAAGATAAACCACCCAAAATCGAAGAGAAAGGAGCAACCCCCAGAAAGAAAAGTAAATGAAATAGAGGCAAGTAAACTATTAGATATTGAGTTCAAAACAATGGCACCCAAGGAAGCTCAATGAGCTCAGTAAGCTCAGAGAGAATTACCAAAAACTAGAGGGAAACCACGAGGAACTTACTGCAAACTATATCAGCATGAAAAAGGACACAGAAACTATTAACAAGAGGGAAGAGGAAATGAAGAATACAATTTCCGAACTGAAGGACAGTAGAAGGAATCAAAAGCAGGCTAGAAGAAACAAAGGCTGAAATCACTGAGCTGGAGGACAAGGTAGAAAAAAGCTCCCAGAAGGAGCAAGAAAATGAAAAAAGACTCAGAAAGAATGAAGAGGTATTGAGGGAAATGCATGACAACCTGAAACGTAATAATATCCATATAATAGGGATACCAGAAGGAGAGGAAGAGGAGGAAGAAATAAAGAACCTATTTGAAAAAGTAATGATGGAAAACTTCCCTAATTGGAGGAGAGAAAAAGTCACACAAGTCCAGGAAGCACAGAGGGTCCCATTCAAGAGGAACCCATTGAGGTCCACACCAAGATACATCATCATTAAAATGGTAAATATCAAAGACAAACAGAGAATCCTAAAGGCAGCAAGGGAGAAACAGGTAGTAACATATAAGGGAGCCCTGGTATGGCTAGCATCTGACTTCTCAACAGAAACACTGCAAGTCAAAAGGGAATGGCAATCAATATTCCAAGTCATGAAAAGCAAAGACCTGGAACCAAGAATACTCTACTCAGCAAGGCTGTCAATTAAAATGCGAAGTGAAATAAGGAGTTTTTCAGACAAAAGAAGGCTGAAAAAATAGACTTCCACCAAACCAGCATTGCAAGGTATACAAAAGGGACTGCTTTAAGAAGATGAAGAAAAAGAGAAAGAGAGGAACACAGGTAAAATGGGAAAAAATGAATAAGGACCTATCAATGATAATTTTAAATGTAAACAGAGTAAATGCTCCAATCAAAACACATAGAGTAGCTGAATGGATTAGAAAACATGACCCGCACATATGCTGCCTATGAGAGATCCACCTCAGACAAAGGACCTACACAGACAGAAAGTAAAAGGATGGAAAAAAATATTCCAAGCAAATGCACACACAAAAAAAATAGCCAGGGTAGCAATACTTATATCAGACAAAACAAATTCCAAAACAAAGGCCATAAAAGGAAACACAGAAGGATGCTTCATAATACTCAAAGGAAGAATCCATCAAGAAGGCATAAACATTGTAAACCTACATGCACCCAACACAGAAGCACCCAAATATATAAGCAAAATCTTGGAGGTCTTCAAGAAAGATATAGACAGCAACACACTGATAGTAGGGGATTTTAACACCCCACTGTCAACAATGGACAGATCTTCTAAACAAAGCATCAACAAGGATACTGTGGAACTGAAGATGCTTTAGATTAAGTAGACTTAACTGACATATATAGAACCTTTCATCCCAAAGAAGAAAAATACACATTCTGTTCAAATGCACAGGGAATATTTTCAAAAGTAGACCACATGATAAGACACAAAACGAGCCTCAACAAATTCAAGAAAATTGAAATCATAACAAGTATTTTCTTGGATCACAAGCGCTTGAAACTAGAAACCAACCTCAAGAAAAAGACTGAAAAATATTCAAACTCGTGGAGACTGAATAGCATGCTATTAAACAATGAATGGGTCAATAATTAGATCAAAGAAGAAATCAAAAAGTTTCTGGAAATAAATCAAAATGAACACACAACTCCAAAACCCATGGGACACAGTGAAGGCAGTCCTGAGAAGAAAGTTCATAGCAATACAGGCCTACCTAGAAGATAGAAAATTTTCAAATAAATGACCTACAGCTTCAAGAACTGGAGAATCAACAACATATAAAGCCCAGAACAAGTAGATGGAAGGAAATAATCAAGATCAGAGCAGAATGGAATGACATAGAGACTGAAAGAACAACTCAAAGGATCAATAAATCCAGGAGCTGGTTCTTTGGAAAGATAAACCAAATCAACAAGCCTTTAAGCAGACTCATCAAGAAAAAAAGGGAGAGGACCCAAATAAATAATATCAGAAATTAAAGAGGAGAAAATACAACTGAAACCACAGAAACACAAAGGATTGTAAAAAATTACTATGAACAATTATATGCCAAGAAATTTGAAAACCTCGATGAAATGGACAAATTTCTAGAAAAATATCACCTTTCAACACTGGAAGAAGAAGCAGAAAGCCTGAACAGACTGATAAGAGTTGGTAAAATTGAAGTAGTAATCAAAAAACTCCCAGCACACAAAAGCCCAGGACCAGACAGTTTCATGGGAGAATTTTATAAAACATTTAAGGAAAAGCTAACCTCTGTCCTTCTCAGACTATTCCAAAAAATGAAGAAGACTCCCAAACTCTTTTTATGAGGCCAGCATCATCCTAATCCCAAAACCAGACAAAGACAAAATAAAGAAAGAAAACTACAAACCAACATCGCTGATGAACATAGATGCGAAAATCCTCAACAAAATATTGGCAAACCGCACCAAGCAACACATTAAAAAGATCATCCACCATGATCAAGTGGGATTCATACCAGGGATGCAAGGATGGTTCAATATTCGTAAATCAATAAATGTAATACATCACATAAACAAAAGAGAAAAATTACATGATATCAATAGATGCAGAAAAAACATTTGATTATGTACAGTATCCATTTATGATAAAAACACTCAACAAAGTGGGAGTAAAGGGGGCATGCCTCAACAGAATAAAGGCCACATATGAAAAACCTACAGCCAAAATCATACTCAACGAGCAAAAACTAAAAGCTTCCCCACTAAGATCAGGAACTAGACAAGGGTATTTGCTTTAACCACTTCCATTCAACATATTGGAAGTCCTAGCCACAGGAAACAGACAAGAAAAAGAAATAAAAGGCACCCAAATAGGAAAGGAGGAAGTAAAACTGTCATTGTTTGCAGACGACATGATAGTGTACATAGAAAACCTGACAGACTCCACCAAAAAACTACTCAACCTAATAAGTGAATTTGGCAAAGAAGTGGGATACAAAGTCAATATTCAGAAATCAAAGGCATTTTTGTACACCAACAATGAAATATCAGAAACAGAAATCAGGAAAAAATTCTCATTTGCTATAGCAACAAGAAAAATAAAGTACCTAGGAATGAACTTAACCAAGGAGGTAAAAGATCTGTAGTCAGAAAATTACACAATACTGAAGAAAGAAATTAAGGAAGACACAAATAAATAGAAGTATATACCGTGTTCACGGATTGGAAGAATTAACATCAGCAAAATGTCCATACTACCCAAAGCCATGTATAGGTTCAACTCAATACCTATTAAAATACCGATGACCTATTTCACAGGTATAGAACAAACATTTCAAAAATTTATATGATACAATGGACAAGCTCAAATAGCTGTAACTATTTTGAGAAATAAGAACAAAGTAGGAGAGATCACAATACCTGACATCAACCTATATTCCTTGGCCACTGTAATCAAAACAGTCTGGCAGTGGCATAAGAACAGACACATAGACCAATGGAAGAGAATAGAGAGCCCAGAAATACACCCATGTCTCTATGGTCAGTTAATATTCGACAGAGGGGGCAGAGCATAAAATGGAGTAAAAATAGCCTCTTCAACAAACAGTGTTGGGAGATCTGGACGGTTACATGAAAAAAAAAAGAAACTTGACCACCAACTTACACCATATACAAAAATAAACTCAAGATGGATAAAAGACTTAAATATAAGTCGTGACAACATAAAGTCTGAGAGGAGAACACAGGCAGGAAACTCAGATATTTCATGCTGCAGTATTTTCACCAATATGTCCCAAGAGGAAGGGACATAAAGGAAAGAATAAACAAATGGAACACCATCAAAATAAGAAGGTTCTGCACAGCTAAAGAAAAAATCAGCAAAATGAAAAGGGAACCAACCGTATGGGAAAATATATTTGGCAATGATTCCTTAGAAAAGGGTTTGATGTCCAAAATATATAAAGAAGTGACACGACTCCACTTCAGGAAGACAAATGTTCCAGTTAAAAAAATGGGCAAAGGACCTGAACAGACACTTCTGCAAAGAGGACATACACAGGGCCCAGAGACATAAGAAAGGATGCTCAGCATCACTAGCCATCAGAGAAATACAAATTAAAACCACCATGAGATATCACTTCACACCAGTCAGAATGGCCACCATAAACAGATCAACAAACAACAGGTGCTGGCGAGGCTGTGGAGAAAAGGGAACCCTAGTCCACTGTTGGTGGGAATGCAGACTGGTGTGGCCGCTACAGAAAAGAGTTTGGAATTTCCTCAAAAAGCTAAAAATGGAACTGCCTTTTGACCTCGCAGTTTCAGTGCCGGGATTATACCCTAGAAGTCCTGAAATACCAATTCAAAAGAACCTATGCAGCCCAATGTTCACAGCAGCACAATTCACAATAGGCAAGTGCTGGAAGCAAACTAAGTGCCAATCAAGCCAATCAATAAATGAGTGGATCAAAAAAATATGGTACATACCATGGCTGGTGTTGCTCAGTGGACTGAGTGCCAGCCAGTAAACCAAAGGGTCGCTGGATAAATTCCCAGTTCATGCCTGGGTGCATGCCTGGGTTGAGGGCCATGTCTCCAGTAGGGGGCATGTGAGAGGCAACCACACATTGATGTTTCTCTCCCTCTCTTTCTCTCTCCTTTCCCCTCTTGGAAAATAAATAAATAAAATCTTAAAAAAACAACAACAACAACAACAACACATGGTACATTTACACAAAGGAATACTATGCAGCAGAAAGAAAGAGCTACTACCCTTCCCGACAGCATGGATGGAACTGGAGAGCATTATGCTAAATGAAATGAACCAGGGGGGGAAAACAAATGCTATATGATCTCACCTATAAGTGGAACCTAATTAACAAAACAAACAAGTAAGAAAAATATAACAGCTGCCTTGGGGGGAAAAAAACCCCAACAGTAACAGGAGGGGAGCACTAAGGCGAGCAACGGGGAAAAGGAGGAGAAGGGTCAAGTCAAAGAATATGTATAAAAGACCCATGGACAAAGCCAAGAAGGGTTGAGGGTGGGAGGTGGGGTGGGTGGGGCAGGGGAAATAGGTGGCGGGAAAATGGAGACAAACGTATTTGAGCAATAAGAAAATATTTAAAAAATAAAAATAAAACAGCCTTTCCCCCACTTTGGTACCAGACTGGGGGTAGGACCAGGGGAAGGTAGGCACATGGGCAAAGACGTGAAAATGGCACAGAGGGAGGTCCTAAACCAAAGAGGCCTGTCTAATCTGGTGAAAAAAGGGATCGGTTGGGAGGTGGACCCAAAGCACATGAGGTTGACTGGTCATTTTGAGAGAACACCTGGTCTTCCCCACACCTAAGCTAGTATCATCCCAGGGAAAAAAAGAAGCTCGCTCGCTCATGACCTGAACTCACACTGTAGGTTCTCCCCTGGCCTCCAGGAGAGAGTCTGCTTTTCTCTCTCTCTCCCTTTCTTCCTCCTCATCCCCCAACCTGGTGATGCACTGCACTGCACGCATGTGTTTGAGCAGGCTCTCACAAGGAGCATGCGACAATGTGGTCCCAGCAGTAGCATGGCCTTTGGCCATGCAGGCTCCACACATAGGCTACAGGAGGGAGCCCTAAATGGACATCAGCCAGAAACAAGCTAAGCTACGTAGATGGGGACTAAGACCGCTTAGCCACTGCCTGCTGGTTCCAAAGGACAGCACTCTAACATGGAACAGGAACTCTGGACACTGGCTTTTGTCTTGGCTTTGCTGTGGACAGTTGGACTTTTTCCATGGCAGTAACAGGAGATGGTCTTTGAGACAGGAGGCCACCATTCTCCCAGGTTGCAGAGCACCTGAATAAAACCTCTTTCCTTTTCCACCACCTCACGAGTTTGTCTTTTGTGGCAACAGGCAGACAAACCTCTGTTTTTTGTTCAGTTACATTAAAATAATAGTGTAACAACAACATCAATTGCGATGTAACCAAATGCTCCTGTATGGCACATGCTATATTAAATTTTTGACATATGCCACTTTATATAATGCTCAAAATGCTCCTGCAATATAGTCTATTCTACCACTTCAGAGAAGAGGTTTAGAAAAGCAGTTATGGAATTGAGCCAATTTTAGGAACCAGGTGTGATTACAAGAACTATGAGCTGTCATGGGTTTCTCTCAAAGATTCCTTTAAAAACTCCCATGAAAGAGTTAGAGCTTATACAAATTTTATTCAACTTAATTATAAAACATCTCTTATTTTCATGCACAGGAGATAAAACAGTAGGTTAAGATATAGGCTCCATGTCAAAGAGCTCATGTTTAATGAACCAGCTTTAAGAAAAGCAAAGGTGACAAGAAAATTACATTGCCCTCAAAAAACTATATTTAATCTATTATAATAAAGAAAAATAGACCAAAAAATATATTTTTAAATTTCCAAATAAGTAATGTAAATATTACAATGAAAAACTAAAAACCTCACACTTATATATAAAATGAGATGACAAAAAGGTTGCATGAGCCAGTTTCCAATATGTTTGCATAACTTTATGTGAGGGACAACCATTCTTCACCTTAATGCTGCCCAACCAGTTAATTTTTCAATTCAGAAAACAAGACAAAACAAAACAAACAAAAAACTTCACATGTCATTCAGCACATGGAGAAGGAAGAAGAGAAAGGTTTTATATGAACTCAGAGCAAAGTTAAAGCTGAAAAAATATTGTGTTTTCAGCAGGGCAAAGTAGACGGGTCACCTAAATGAAACCTTATTATTATATATAAACAATTTGTAGTAAGTTAGTTATTTCCATCCAAAGGGTAGTATTCCCATTAACCTCAAATAGGAACCAGGCTTAGGGTGATATTATATTTTTCCCTTAAAGACATTACAAAAATAAATAAGAGCTTCCAGATTCCTTAGGAGTGATCACAGCAAGGCCAAAAATAACACATGGCAGTATGAAAATTCAAATCTCTATTATGTGATTAAGGTAAGAAAGACCATTAGAGTGAGGGTTATTTTAATACTAACTAAGGTGGCCAGTAAGACAGCACTGATTTACTAGTTCACCAAACCACACTGTACTGTGGGTAAAAGGCCAACTGCTGCCCTCCAACTGAGGTCCACATTTTTAACTCTCCACGGAGAACCAACTCAATCTCAATATGTAATCCCCCCTACAAATGGCCATCAACAACAAACAGAAAAATATGTAACATCTTTACTATTTTTTTAAACACAGCATATGGGTTCTTTACTCATGTACTGGTATAATGGAATGTCACTTAGTTCTCCCAATGGTGAGAATGGAATGGAATGGTGTACCCTGTGCCCACAGTCAAGCCATCTGCCAGTGCTGTGGGCATATGCTCATTCCAGAATCCATCTGAGAAAATCCTTTCTTGATTAGGCATGGCATTGCTCAGATGTGTCTTGGCTCTCACTATGTCCATCCAGCTGCAGATTCCTCTCTGCATACTCAGTTCCCACTGATGACCAATGCTTCAGAAAGAAAAGGTCCAGAACTAATGGGTTTTCTTTTACTAATGAATATTTTAAGTCTTAAAGTACAATTAATCATTACCTCTACCAAAGAAGAGAGGCTGGGGTAGCAGGGTAGCATGTGCTTAAATTCTGAGTTAAATTAACTGTGAAAGATTTTTTAACCATCACTTCTAAACTTTATACACACGCAAGAATATTCCTTTTCAGTTCCCCACACTCACTACATCAAGGAAATGCTGTAAATCAAGGCCTCTTAGCTGTGCTGGGCAACCTTTTCTTTGTGCTTTGTTTTTCCCCCTCAAACAGCAAAATGGGTTCAGTATCAAGCTTATCAGTAAGAGACATAATGATATTGAAATACACAGTTTTTCAAAATACATACAAAAGTATTTTTAACAGTCTGTAGATAAGAATATGATAAAAATAAAAAATCCCTATTGATAATATATGTATTTCACAATTAAAATTTTAGGCACTGATAGCTGGTAATTGTTTGTACAAACTCTTCATCCCTTAAAAGCACATTACTCTTACATTGCTAATGGCAATAATAGGTATTGCGTGTATGCATATGCAGATAAGAGAGGTAGGTAGATATTTAGATAGATAAAGATAGATAGATAGATAGATAGATAGATAGATAGATAGATAGACAGACAGACAGGTTTATATGGACAACTATTCAGGATCTTTACCGAAGGATAGTAGTATCTGTACTTTCTAAGTAAACTCAAAATAATGTACCTGCAAATCTGAGTATAGTCGGTACCTTATAAAACCTCCAGCTTGTTCTTCTCTCCATCTTACTCTCTTTTTCATAATGCCTGCACCTAAGTGAACTAGAAGGTTTCACAATGAAGAAAGTGATCTAATGCGTTATTTTAGTCCCTCAATTACAGAAATTGTCACAAAAAGAAAAATAAGTTTAGTGTTTCTTCTCATTTTTTTCTCCATGCCATTAAAAGCTATGGGGAGGACTGAACAAAGGTTTACTTAAGCTTTCTCACAATAGCATTCTTAATGTTCCCACAGCCTTTTTTAGTAGCAAGCAGCATTAACTGCAGAGCTTTACCTTCTCAGGTACTACGTTATGAATACATCCATATCGATTTATTTTAAAATGCCAATAACATAAATATGTACTTACTCTAGGTTATATTTTAAAGCAGTACTATGAAAATGCATGTTATTGGACATATAGAAATTTGGGACATGATTTCATGGTAAAGAACAAAAGAAACATTCATTTTGTTCATTCATTTAAATTATAGACTTAGTTATTACTCTCATGTGACTCAGATTTTTTTCAAGTGGCTATTCTATTTCTTATAGGTTAGAAAGTTAGAGCTCCTCAAAATAAATTTCTATAACTCACAGCACACACATAGACCTCCCCAGGGTGTTTCTAAAACACTATGTCTAAATACAATTCCTGTCTCCACCCACAAAGGTAGAATGAAATAAACAAGCAGTATATCAGCAAAGCAGAACGACTCAATATTCTTGGGCTGGGAAGATGATTAGGAGTAAAACAGAGTAATACCCTCAAAAATAAGTCCTCACAACCCCCAAAGAACTTTGAAATTGATATGATTTGGCCTTCTCTGTCTTCAAAATTTAATTAGTAACAATAAACCAGACTAATTGGGAGTGGAAGCTGCAAAGTTCTGAAGAGCATTTCTACATGTGATTTTCTTAAGAGTATTAAATATGGGGCATGGCAAAAATGAGGCATGTGTGTATGTTAGCCAAAATTTTCACATGGAAATTCTGTCTACAACAACAAATAGTCTGATTAATATTTTAATAGAAAAGGCCCCTAAGGAAAGCAGGTGGTTCCTGGCGCACAGTCTCAGTGTCTGAGCTATCCCAGTTACACATTCCTTCATCTCAATCAAGCTAGGAGCCAAAGTATAAACTGGCAATTGTGGAAGCGTGATTTCATTTTTATAAGAAGGAAAGGGTAAAATTACCAGTTTTTAATGAAAACTAAACATTAAAACATTGGTAATTACTCTGCCTCAAAAATGTTATTATAAATAGATTTTGACATATTTTGAGACCTACTTGAGCAAAACATAAATTCTCCAATTAAATATACCCAATACTTAGCAGTGAGTATTGTATGAATGACCAGAAGAAAACTTTTCCCATTATCTACAACACTGTGGTGACATTCGAATTTCATTTTGGATTTTTATGCCACCAAACTACACATCAGAGCAGTTTATTTATGAAACTAAATTTCAACACAAAACTACTGCCTGATTATTTCATTTCTGCATACATATGTAAATAAAACTGATTGTTAATCTGCAAAAGTTAATGATCTCTAGCCCAGTGATTGTAGACCATTCTTAATATTAATAATTTCCAGTATTCAAATCGCTTCTAATGACATTTAATCTACCTCTGAGTTACCAGCTCTAATTACCTTCACAAAAATGCAAGTGCATAATAAAGGCCATATATGAAAAAGCTACAGCCAACATCAAACTCAACAGGCAAAAACTAAAAGCCTTCCCACTAAGATCAGGAACAAAAAAATGCAAGTAAATATTTTGAATGTGTCATTTGAATTTTTATCTAAATAATTTTGAATAGATGTTAGACAAGAATTACATTACCTTGCTTTAACAAAGTATTCATGTATAATCTGTGTAAAAGACAACTTGCAAATTTTACAATTTTATAGACCTGCGGGTAGACAACTGGCCACCTTGGAAGGCTCCAGCAGAATCACCATGGATCACTGGGGGAGAAAGAGAGATTGAGGCATTATCACCAAGTAAGGAAAGATATTAATATCAGTAGGTATATTCATTTTTCAGATTACCTAGATAGCAGAGAACAGATGTTGAAGAAACAGGGCACAAGGGAGCTTAATCTGAGGAGATCAAGAGTCATTAGAGAGAACAGGCCCAGAAGGGTGGTACAGAGACAGGCCTTATAGAGCTCAAGAGCAATGGAACTGACAGTGTGATTGGCATGGCAAAGACTTGTTGAAACTAAGTGTTATCTACTTCACTTCTTTGCCTAAGGCTAACATTTGCTAGCCTCATCACTTCAGGCCCAGGCTAGTCTCAAAGGTCAAATGGACCACCAGCTAAGTCACGCCCTCAACAAAATCCCAGTTTCTCACCCTTGTCACTGGTGACATTTGGAGGTAGATAATTCTTTGTTGTTCGGGGTGAGGAGGTAGAGGCAGTCCTGTGTGTTGTAGATATTTCACCGCATCTATGGCCTTTATACTCTAGATGACAATAGCATCCCTCATCACCAGTGAGGACAACCAAAAATGTCTCCAAACATTGACATGTCTCTTGAAGAATATACAAAATTGCCTCCAGCTGGCACTGCTGATCAAGAGGATACCTAGAGGTTCTTCACAACCTTAGGCGTTGACAAAGCCCCGAAAGCACCCTAATGTAACCCCTTCTCTGCTACAAAAATCCCTTCTGCAATGACCATGAAAGATCACTATGTAGTTTTTGCTTAAAAGATTTCTATAATGGGAAACTCTCAACTTTACCAGGCAACCTTTTTTTTTTTTTTTTGGACAGTTCTGTATGAAAATTCTTTCTCATTATTGCAGTGAAAACCTGCCTATTTCTAATTTATACTTGTAATGCCTAGTTTCATAGAAAACAAATCCTTCATCCATAAAAACTGTCCTGTCCTCCAAATACAAGGTAACTTCCACTCCATGCCCCTTGGGAGGTCATAGCTGCAAGGAACACATAAACAATTACAATCAACCTTTAAGTATTCAATGGTCAGGAAGCTACCCAAACCATCCCATGGGGATGGAGAGAAATTGGACTATCTCCTACCTCAAAACAGGTTCAACCCTGGATCATATGTGCATTTACAACATTTATAAACCCTTTTGGGGTTTTGTTTTTCATTTAAACTTTCATCCTCAAAAATATACCTATAACTTACTGAATAACTTTTTTTCTAATTGTTTCCTTTATATTTAAATAGGCAGTCAATTTCTGCTAAAGATTAAATTTTTAATTTTTTAATGAAAGGATCTACTCTCTCTTTGGTGGACTAAATGATATTCCTCCTTCAATGTACTGAAAGACTTTTCATTTTGCTGTTACTATATTCATTGCTTTTTAGATGTAAGTTAGCCCTTAATCTTATAACTTTTTTGTGCATGTGTAATTGATGCTCTAAATTCTAGAATGTTTTTAAAGTATGTGATAAAATCAAAGCATATAAATTCCCCATTTAGAAAATATATTTTAGAAATAGCCTAAGGCAAAAATATTTTATAAAACCCTAAATCATTTGTGTTTTAACTATATAATTAACCTCACATATCCAAAACTCAGCTAGCCAACAAGTCTAATTACCTAAAATCGTGGTTTTGCTCTTTAAGCAAAGGAACGCTTTGTTCAAATAAAATCAAACCTAAAAAAAAAAAAAACTGTAAGTAAAATAAATGAATGTAGAAATGCTCTGCCTGAGGTGCTGCTTTGCCTCCCATACCGCACTTCACAGTGTTCTTGGGAGGCTCTGCAAAACTCTGTGTAATATGTGAAGAATATCTTAGAAAACATGATCTTGGCACACAGTGAAAAAGGAGGGGCAAGGGAGGGGGGAAAGGTAAAGTCTCTGTACCCTTCCTTCTAAACCCTACCTTTAAAAAAAATCAGAGAATGAAGAGATGCCACTACAATCACACACTTGATTGGTAGTAGAACACCCCAATCCTCTCTCAAATAAGCCTCTGAGTTTACCTATCATTCTAGCAATGTGGATTAAGTGGTTTTCAAAAACAAAGCAAATACAGCACAAGAAAGAAAAAATGGAGGGGATGATGGAGGGAAGCATAAAATTAATAATGAAGAGTAGAAAGTAAAAGAAAAAACTTGGTAAGAATGATGTAGTGTTTGCAAAGTTGGTCACCATTTCTTCCATCCCTCTATGCCTACCCCCTTGCAATATGACGTTTCTGCTCTGCTCATTAGAGTTAAAGAGATAGAGACTACTTCCTCACCCTTCCTGGGTAACACCCTATGACTTGCTTTGACCAACAGAATGTGGCAAAAGTGACACTAAGTGATTCCTAAGCCCAGGCTGCACCCTCACCTCTTGGAACCTTGAGACCACTCTGTTAAGAAGCCCAAGCCAACCAGCTTGAGGATGAGAAACCAGGAAGAGACAGAAGCAACCAACTAGCTCAGCATCATCTATTACCATGAAGTCCCAGTCGAGGAACCAAAACAAGTGTAGTTGTATGAGTGATCCTAAGAGACCAGCAGAAGAACTGTCCCGCTAAGACCAGAATAAATTGCTGATGCACAGAATCATAAGCAAATAAAACTGCTGATGCTTTAAAGCCACTAAGTTTTTGAGGAGTTCATTACACAGCAACAGATAATAAGTAAGCTAAACTCAAAATTAATAGTCATCTAGAGATCATTTAGTGCAGACTAAAGAGCGCTACCCAATGTGACAGGTCCTACATGTATAATTATTATAATATTAAAAAAATGTCCAGCCCTGGCAGGTGTGGCTCAGTTGGTTGGAGCACTGTCCTAAACATAAAGGGTTGGGGGGTCAATTCCCAGTCAGGGCACACACCTAGGCTGCAGGTTCAATCCCTGGTGTCCAGTCGGGGCATGTACAGGAGGCGAACAAGCGATGGTTCTCGCTTTCTCTCCTTTTCTCTTTCTCTCTCTCTCTCTCTTTCTCAAACCAATAAATGTATTTTTTAATTTAAAAAATCTTTAAAAAATACTTCCGATTAACAGTATTAATAATGAACAATGTAACTTAATGTTTTCTAATTAAAAAAAGAGAAATCCATGGTATCCCCTAGAAACAATTTAATCTAAGATGATTTAAAATACTTTTATGAATCCTAATCACATAGAAAATGTGGGTTTTTGAATTACTAAATAACAATAAATTCTACTGGTCTTAGATATACAATTGAAATTATAATAAATAGAATAAAATTCTTTAGCACCAATATTTCCTTAAATATCCCATCAGTGTCAAATAGGAAGTCACTTATGAGTATATAAAACCTAGAACATACTTTTTTAATAACCTAATAAAGATGCATATTTTGGCTGCTAACACATCTTTAACCAATACCTTATTTAAAATGTTGGCTGAAAAATATAACTAATCAGTTGTTATAACAGCTGAACCTCTGCATTAAGTGAATCATAGCTTCAGTCTTTCCTCCCCATAACATTCCATAGTGATGTAATATAGGGGAAAGTGTTTTAAATACTGAAAGTAAGACCATTTAATTAAGCAAACACCCTAATTACTAGCACATAAATTTTTTTTTACCTCATAGCCTAGTGCTGTAGCCAAAAGCAAATACAAAAGAAATGTTACATGATCTGATCTATATAGGAATGTGTTTTCCTTAAAGAAAGCTCTCCTTTATTTGATGATCTACAGCATAGCCTAAAACAAAGTTTCCTAATACAGGTCTTCTGTGAATAAGACTTTTGCATATCCGCCACCAATCCTACTAAGTGCACGGAAGTTTGAAAACAGGCTGGTTTTCACTGGTAAAATACCTGGAGAGCGCCTGGTGGCCCGGCGGATTCCTAACAGGACTCCACTGCATTGAGGGTGACCCGCGGTCTAGAACAGAGGTTCTGAAATATTCCCCAGGGCACTTTTGAATGGAATTAAAAAGTTAAGACTTAGAACAACACTGAAGCCAAAATAATGGTTCCTACTATAGTTTTTAAACTATTAGTATCCTGCCAAATTACCTTGAAATATTAAATTTGTGAAGACTAAACTTTTTGCTCTACTTAAGTGTACTATATGTATGTAATAAATACTCTTAAAATAACATTAAATGTGAATATTCCTAACAGATGTTTCTAATTAGCCTCTTACTAACAGTATCACAGGTTACACTATGGATAGTTTAGAAAAATGTGCCTTTACTGTGAGACTTGTTTTTATACTTTCACTTAATAAATCTTTATCTCTGAACAATTAGGGAAGTACCATGAGATAAGAAGAAAAGAGCATAACGTTTAAAAACTCCTGAGTTAAATGTACTATCATTTAGCCTTCCTATAGTTCTGGGGTAATTTGAGGTTAGTAATTATAACAAATTTTCACAACTCTCAGTTTTTATCCACTGTATACAGACAAGTACTATTAGCCTTATGAACACTAAATCACAGCATTTCACAAATTACTACATATTACTCACAGATGCAGTATCTGAAGCTTTGCCAACAATCTGGAACAGAGTATGGACGTTTCAAACCAGATGCACATCATTTCCTCACTTTATGAAATGTTACTACAAAGTTATGTTCTAATAGTATTACAAAATCAATCACATTTTAAATGACTAGAACAGTAGTTTACAACACCTGTGCAAACATAAGTGACCAGCTAGAACTAATAATAAAAGAAAAATGATGATTTATTATAATTAGTAAGAAAGTGAATCCCCATGTTCATCCTATCAAGTCCATCTGCCAAAGAAACTCTCTCATGTGACCTTGGGAGAATGGAGACTCACCAAGGCGCTCACTATTTCTCCTCATTGCCCAACTCCCCACCCTTAACCGCCAGCATGTTGAGAAACAGTGAGGCGCACAGCCTGTGCTATGGACTCTGAGAAAGAACAAAATCTAACTTAACTATGGTCAACCAATTTTTATCTTAAGCTTGAAAAAAGGAGATTGTGTCTTATTTATCTGTCTATCTCTAGGGCCTACAGTATTAACATCACAAATTTTAATTAACTGAAATTTTTTTAAAAATCTGGCTATCACATAGCTTACTGTATCAAACTTTCAGAGCATATCAAAGTCCCACACAAACTGTAGTGTTTAATTATGTCTCTTCAGGAATGACAATGTCTCCACTCCCCTCCATGCTCTCATTGCTCCAACTATTAGTTTTGACTACCTACAGGGGCTATTAATGTGTGGGTCACTATTAATATGTAGGTAACTATTAATATGTAGTTACTAATGCTAGCCATTAACATGTAGGTAACTATTACATCTTCCAGTTAGTTTTATAGTATTTCATTCTCCCAATCCATAGTAAACTGACAGAAATGTCTTCCTAATGTATCATTTTCAACATGCAACTCTTACTCAAATATCTACCATAGGTCCTTATTGCCCTCTGAAATTCCACAGCCACAACTCCATCAAACAATCTGTATCTATCCTATCACCCTTCACCTTACTCCTTAAAACAACCGTATGTTTCAACTATGCTCCCGTGTCTTCCTTACAACTATCTCCACACCTCTATTTTCCTTCCACCTGCTTCTTCTCATTTCTTCTTCTGAGGCTCACAGCCATCACTTTGTTCATAGAACATAGATGACACGGTCTCTGACTTTTGGCAGAAACAAAACAAAAGTGATTTTAACTCAACAATAATTAGGCTAAACAATAAATACTGATTAAAAACACAGTCAAAGCTTACAGAGTGTACATTTAGTACTGTCAGAGAGAGTTTCATGGAGAAGGTAGAAAATAACAGGTAGAATTCAGACAAAGCCCATTTCAGACAGAAGAAACAATATGAAGAAAGATTGGTTATAGAAACAAGGATTACGTTGGATTCTGTGGAGAAGCAACAGGAAGAAAAGTTGAATAGACAAGAAAGGAACAAATTATAAATGGCATTAAAAACCAGGCCAAAAGGCCTGGGTTTTATGGATCATTTGTATGAATATTCAATTGATTCATTCATTGAACAAAGATTAGCTAAGTAAACCTATTATAGATTCATAACAGACTTTCAGAAAGAGGTATTTCAGCCAAAAACAAAATGAATGAGAGGAAAAAGAGAAAAAGCTTGGGGAAAGACCTCCCAGCTACCTGTAGTAACTGCATCAAGAGGACAAGGGTCCAGAAATGGGTAATGGCGTTGAAGCTGGAGAGGAAAGGATAATTCTAAAAAACTTTTTTGAATGATTGAGAAAAATCTAGAAAACACTACCTACGGAGAAAAGAAAAAGAAAGAATAAAAACAAAAATATTTTATTCAGGGAGACAGTGTAATAAGTAGGTAAAGAGATTCACTCCCAATATATGGGCAGGGAGGACGCTGCATAAGCCTTCCATGTCCTTGCATGTCTCACAAGGGAGACACCCATCTTTTGTTTTGGGCTATCTTTCACGGATATCTGTATATAGTGAACAACTTTGGAACATAGTTTTATTCTGGAGAAATAAGGCAGGCTTGCTGCCCATTATAAAAGATTTGGGTTCCCCAGCCTCAGAGTTCTTCTCCTGTCATGTAATCTACTATATTTTCAGGTGTCACCTGGCCCTCTTCACATCATCCTAAGAAAACTGGGGCTCAAGGAATCACCGCAAGAAAATGGTAATATTCTATCTAGTGCTATTGCTACAATAGTCTTCTGTCTTTGACCAGAAATCCCATGTCTTCTGCCTGCATCCATGAAACTATGGCAGAATAACTTGTCAGCCTTCAAGTGGGATAAAATTTCTTTACAATTCTTAATAATACCTCATTTATCAAGAGTGTGATGATGAGACATTCAATTTCAAGCCACGGTTTTCTGTAAAATGAAAATAACAAGAGCATCCACTTCATAGGTTAAAAATATAAATTAGCACAGTGCTTGACAACAAACGTTAATCATTATTATGTACATGCAATACAAATACATTATATACACATATGCGCAATATAAAAGTATATACATACACATACGGTTTGCCACTTGTCCTTCAACAGTACACAGATTAATAAAACTCCAAACTACTAAAGTGGTAATGATAGAAATACTTTTACAGAATTTTCTTTAAAATGAAAACCAGAATTGTGTGTGTGTGTGTGTGTGTGTGTGTGTGTGTGTGTGTATGGGTGGTATGTTTTTAATCTCCTACTATGTCTAAGAAAATGTAATCATATTACAGACTCCATTACAGTACTATGTATACACAACGCCTCTTTAATGGTCATTAAAATAAAGTCTTGGATGGCTTAATATAAATTCAGTATTAATATATTTTAGCAAACTAAGTAAAATTTTTCAATGTACTAATTGTATGTATAATTTTTTTCAAGTATCAGTTTTCTGAAAATAGGAGGGGGGGGAAAGGCATGTTAAATATGAACCTAAATCACTTCTCACATTTCCCAAAGTAGGACCTTTCATAATGTACAGCTGACATCAGCTGTCATCATATGATAAAATTAACTCTTCCAAGTAGCAAGCGTCTGAACAATGACCTTAACAATTACTATGTTATAGTCATTGACTGCATCAAGAAAGATATATAATTCATAAGATTACACAAGAATGAAAGCCAAGAAACATTTTGTACTTCATGAAATTCTAAGAGTTAGTGAAATTTAAACTGCAACTACTCAGACCCTTGTCAAAACCTCTGTAAAATGGCAATATACACCAAACAGGCTCATTATATTTTCTTTTCCAAAAGCAATTTATTTACTTTACACACACACACACATACACACACACAAGGTACTGGAGCATGAAAGATGTAAAAAGACACTATTTCAATAAAAATTAAGCTGCACTTAAAATTACAACAAATAAGATTTCATATATGTTACATGTTTCTTCTCCAAGACAAAAATCACGTAGCAGGAACAAAGTCACCCAGGATTCAATTCCTACATTTATAAATAATTCCTAGTAATGTGATCTTGGAAAAATTATGTAACTTCTTTATATCTCAGCTTCTTCATGTGAAAATAGGGTTAATTGTACTTCACTTAGGAAGAATGAAAATACTTCATGCTAGCAGCATTAACACATGTAAGCTTTTTTCCTCTTCCTAAAGTCTTAAAAAAAAAAAAATCCACAAGGGAATATTATTCAGCACTGAAAAAAGCTATTAAGCCACAGTAAGATATGGTGACACATTAAATGAATATTACTAAGTGAAAGGCGCTAATAAGAAAAGGTTACATACCATACGATCCCACCCATATGAAATTCTGGAAAAGGCAAAGAGACTGTAAAATATTAGTGGCTGCAGGAGTTTGTGGAGAGAAAGTGATAAATAGGTGGAACCCAGGATTTTTAGGGCAGTGAAATGACTTTGTATGATACTATAATGACTGGTATGTCATTATATATTTATCAAAACCCACAGAAGAAAAAATAAGAGTGAACCCTAAAGTAAGTAAACTATGGACTTTGGTTGATAATGATGTGTCTACATAGGTTTTTCAACTACACCAAATTTTCCACTCTGGTGGGGGATGTTGATAATGAAGGAGGCTAAAAGAGGAAGGGGGTAAAACAGAAACTCTCCATATTTTCTGCTTAACCTGAAACTACTCTAAAAAATAAAGTCTATTAATGTAAAAAACCTAAAAAAAAAAATCATCAAATAACTGCACAATTAGAAACATAAGTCACTGTATAAGTTTGACAATCTTGAATTTTACTGATTACCAAAATCCTAACAACATATTTAAAATATCCAGTTAGGTTACTTTCCAGATAATAAGATTTTTGGATGTTTGTAGACAAAGCCCATTGTCCTGTGAATGCCCATATTAATTATAATTATTTATGTGGATAAACTACTGCCTATTAAAAATAGAAAGTATTATCTCATAATTTTAAAACACTATTTCAGTTGTGTAAGACAATTATCAAGCCTCATTAAAATATGTAATCATTAATAATTTTTGATTAAATTGAATTAATTGAAGATTAAATTGAAATTCCATTGTAAGTAAACATGTTCAAGAAAAAAAATTCAAAGATTAATAACGACAAATTTCTCTTACGGCTTTAGAAATCCAAGTTCTTTTTTTCCCCTGTTCTCATTTACCCAGCCCTACTAGAATATCCTCAAATGCCTCAACTAGAAATCTGTTGAGTGTCCATCTCATGCTACAAGCTCGGTAATGATTAAATGCTACTACTGTATGCTCAATTGAGTAAATTATTGCTCATTCAAGTTCATAGTCAGTAGTTCCAAAGTGAATGCTTGTACATAAAACAGAGCTCGGAGTAGAGGTCACAGCTTTCTATGTTTATAGCTTCCCCACACAATTAATCTTGCAGCTGCAGTTGATTAGTTTTTGACATGAATACACTGTCTCAAAGAGGTCAATACAAGGAGGTTTCCATCCTCTTGACACTCCTTCTAACCTATGCTATTCAGAAACATTAAACCACTTGTAATAGCATTGCACAAGTTCCCAGTGTCTAGACTCTAAGAAAGTTCTCTATCATCATCGCTGCATTCTTTAGACTGCAAAAGGTAGTCTGAACACGCCCTCTTCTCTATGAATAGCTTTTTGAAAAAACAGAAGTTTATTATCAAGCAACAATCCAAACGTCCAATAATGATGTCATACAATTTCAGCAAGGACAGAACTTAAAAAATAAAAATAACAACCTCAAACCTAGGATTTAAGATTAAATTCTTCTCCTTCACAATATAAATTAGTAATTTGTCTTCACTAAAACAGAAGTCATGAAAAAGGTTATTCAGACAATTATGTTAATACAACAAAGACATAAATGAATATAAGAAAAGATACATAAATAAGAAAGTCATTCAAGTACTGAATATGAATTAATTTCTCCAAAAGGTAGTTCCTATATTTCACAACTTTTTCCAAATATAGAAAAAAATATATACAGTTCAAGCAAATATATATACACACATATGTATACACATATATAAATATCTTATACCATACTAGCATAAACTGATGTTTTTATCCAACGATAATGTTGACAAAGTATCACACTACAGAGTAACAGTTAAAATAGGAAAAATGTAAACAAATTACATGTACATATATAGGTATAACTATATACACATGTATATAGGTAAAGCTATACACACACATATACACCAGAGTAAATACACAGAGAGAACCGAGAAGACACATATTCTGTAGTATATTCCTCTCTAATAATATTCGCCTGTTTGTAAAATGTCATAACTGCACACTGGTAGGTGAAATATGCCTAAATGCAGAGAAAAGCTTGTTTCTATGATTAAGAAGCAATGGCTTGCAAACACTTCCACAATTAAAAACCAGCTAATGAAAAAAATTACAACTTTAATTTTACAAAGTAAATAATTTCATGACTGAGTTACCATCTTTATTGTCAAATACATATAACTTTGTGATTTTTATCAATCTGCAGTGTCCTTGCTGAGTGTCTTAGCTCAGCATCTGTATAAAACTGCCATATGCTTCCATTCCATTGGCTGTTAGTGGACATTTAATCTCCTAGGAAAGAAACACTGCCACAGACTTGACAGATTTTAACAACTGTTAACTAACTCTCCTGGACTAACAAAATGACATAGTTACAAGGAGTTCTAACGCTGTTATGAACTTTTGGGATGTAGGGATATGGTTTAAAAAAAAGTACTATCATAAGAGAGTTTGTTTAGAAGATACAAATAGTTACTGCTCAAAGTCCAGCCAATAAAATAGATTGCTTTGGAAATGCTAAAACAATTACTGAGAATCTTAAGAGAAACATTTACCTATGTCCTAAAAATCTGTTGAACAATTTCAATTTGCAATCAATGAGTGGACTCTAATTTAAGCTAATAAGGGATATATTGATCTAACATGGTATAGAACACATCAAGTTTAACTCTGGTTGAACTCGCGGGCCTTTTATGACTTTTTTAATTCTACAATTACAATTACAATAGCATCATTCAAAACATTCCTATAAGGTAAAACTAGGAATTATAATTCACAGGGCAATCCTAAGAGTTTATTATATTTTTTCAACTCTGTATATACAAAGTAAGCCACTCCTAATTTGTTACAAAATAAGCAAAGAGCTTATTAACATATCAAAACCTTTCTTCTAACATTATTAATTAATGCCACCACTTAAACCTTTTATATTTGCTGTCCTCAAGCACTATAAATGAATAAAGATGGCAGAAAACAAATTAGGTATACTTATAGAACACGGAATTTCTAAAATAGAATGCATGTTCACTGTTTCTCCCACAAAAAGAAGTTAAAAATCTTCATTTGAATTTTCTGCCCAAACTGTAAATCTCTTGTCAAGGAAAATGGGAAATACAAAAGTTGAAAAAGTAAAATATTTTTGAAGATGTGATTCTGTTGTGAAATAATCAGCATGACTTACACTGAATGCAAATCTTAATGCTTATATAGGATTCATTTCTACTTCCCTTCCCAATAACTCACTAATTGAAGAGCTTTCCTATTTTTTCAGTATTGAACATTTATATTATATTTTAAAATATTCTTATCATTGATCCTAGAGAAAAAAATCTCTCAAAAGACACTGAAAGGCAGAATCTCCAGAAGTATATTTGTAAATCAAGAAATTACTGATAACAATTTAAGCTTGTATATTCCAGGACAATTTAAGACCTTTCCAAACTCTGGTCTTAACCTTTAAACCTTACTTCTTACTACGCTTCATTAAAACAAATTCACTAAAGTTCACAAATGTCTTTTGTTATTTTTCTATTCCAAATTCCTCCAAAATACTGGGGAAAGCCTGAAGTTTAGAATTCAATTTATCATTCTATCCCAAAAGCTAGACACTATTCTATTGTTACACTAATTAAGTTCCACCTTGGACTACAATTTCTTTAAATACTTGTTAGTCTTCAAGCCATAGCTGAGGTCCCAGGGCCACAGGGACAATGACTTACTAATTTTTGTATGTCCTATCAATTTTAGTCAGTATTTTTTCTACATAAAAGAGAAATTTAATACTTTATATTCAAATACCACATTACAGAGCATATTAACAAATAATTTTGCTATTATACTGAGGTCTCTAAGACAATTATGTTCGTTATCATATCAACAGTCAAAATTATCTGCTAGGTCAAACTGGCTGTTTTCAAACCCACTGTTCACTCTCAAAGGGAGGAAAGAAGGAGAAAAGGAAAAAGGTTGCTTGGTTTTTAAGATCGAGAAGGTTACATTAAATAATAGTAATAGAAGTTATTTGGGACTTTGGGTTTCCCAGGGGTCAATTCAGTAAATATCTTGAAGGCAAAAACCATGTCTTTTAATTAGTGTGCACAGAATTTATTACAGAATAATATATTGGTACATTAGAAGATGTAAAAATTAGAAGACCAAAGTACAGATGTATTTTGGTTTCTAAATATTTAAATAATTTCCATTTCAAAACCCATTTTTGGACTACTTACTGCCTTTGATTTTGCTCTGACAATTACAAACATGTTGGAAAAGCATAAGAATTTAAAGTGGTTAATCATCTTTAAAGTTATTTTAACTACTTATATCCTGCTGATAGTACAAAGAATTTTTAATACATTAGTTCGGTCAGAAATAATCAGGTATTGATCAAAACTGCAGAATGAACACTGCAATCCATTTTAAGAACACTTCTAGGAGTTTCAGAAAAAGACTTAGAATCTAAAAATTTTCAAGATAGTTTTAATAGGGTAAAAGTATTGTGGCAAAAAGGTAACAAACTAGGGAGCACACATATTTTTAGCAGAGAGACCTGTCAAGAGGTCAACGTGAGAACAGTTTCAAGAAAACTCATGTTCTGAGCACAGCTATAGCCATCCTATGGTAGACACGTATGATAAAAATTGAACATGTTTTCTGAATGAACCGTATCTTTCCCTATCCCTACTGACAGTTAAGTATGTTTTCCCACTGCCACCCACCCATAACTCTAAAGATTCTGAGGTAGCACTAAGACTACGCCTGCAAAAATACAGGCTTGAAATTCATAAAATCTTACACTAACCACATAAATATTAATGACTCATGAGGTTTCTGAACCGGGCTTCCAAACCAGAAAATAAAAAATCTTTTTCAAAAGTGGCCAAGATGCTCCTTTCTCTCTGTTCTCATGGCATCTTGTACATACTTCCATTAGAACAACCAAATATATTTATGAGCCCCTTGTGAGCAAGAAAATCCCTAGTGCTTAAGCAAAGTAAAAAGGGATTCAAAATTTCTTAAATAAATTTACAAAACTAGGCACTTGGGCAAATGTTCTTCATTTCTAAGATCTTTTAAAACTTGTTTCCATTAATTTTACTAGTCTCCACCAACTGGAATAGTGTCCTAATATGGTAGATGTTCAATCATCATTTGTTCATTCATTTAAAAAAGGAAAAGAAAGACATAGGAGAAGAAAGAAAGGAAGGAAGAGGGGAGGGAAGGAAGGGAGGACAAGACAGGCAGAAAGGAAGAAAGGGAGTAAAGGAAGGGAAAAAATGAAAGGAAAAATAGACCAATAACCAGATTCAGGCATTAGATGATTTGAATTTGAAAAGTAACCACATTAACTTGTTTTGTTGTTGTCTTGGCTTTATTCTGCTTTGTTTTTCTATACAGTACTCACTCTAATGGTTTTCAAGAGTTCCCAAGGCTACTATTCTTCTAATATACCACCTCCTAAATAAATTTGGATCAAAAAAAGGTATCCTAATAAAAATGTACAATGAAGCAAAATTAAAAAATGGATTCTGAGATGGTATTAATTTGTGCTTTGTTAACTATTTTCCAAATAAATAAAATGCCAACTTTCTTCTCTGCTTACAAATTTTTTTTTAAAAATCTGTAACTTTTTCATTATGACTGGTATTATATTTCTAGGACACCTTTGATAAATGGATTTTTCAGAAATACCTTAAATAGTTAAAAATGAAAATAAAATTTAAGCCCTGACTGGTGTGGCTCAGTTGTTTGAGTATCTTCCCTCAAGGGGAGGGGTCACTGGTTCAATTCCCACTCAGGGCACATTCCTGGGTTGTGGGTTCAATCCTGGACAGAGCACATATAAGAGGCAATCAATGGATGTTTCTCTCTCACATCAAGGTTTCTCTCTCTCTCTTTCTTCCATCCTTCCCCCTCCCTAAAAATGAGTAAATAAAATCTTTTTAAAAATAAATAAAATAAAATGTAAGCTTAAACTCATAAAAACCTAAGTGATATTTATTTTTTTAGTCCTCACCCAAGGATATGTCTTTTCAATTGATTTGAGAGAGAGGAGAAGGAGGAGGAAGAGAGAGAGGAACATCCAGTAGTCACCCTCCACACAATCCTCAACTAGGGATCGAAGCCGTGACCTTTTGCTGTACTGGATGACGCTCCAATGGAGCCACCCAGCCAAGGCATAAGTGACTTTTTTTTTTTCTGCCAAGCAACAGGCAAAACCCCTGTGGCCACAAATAAATGATTAAGTAATGAAAAACTATGAATTTTAATAAAACTGTTCATTACCATCATAAATCTATGCCACTGATAGCACAAATTTAGCAAACTTCATTTGCTAATTCAGAAAGAGATCTGTATCTAATGTCAAGTTACAGGTTACCATCTCATTTCTTGATTCTGATAAAAGAATAAAGTGTTTTCTCTTTTATGTGACAACACCAAAGAATTTAGTGTTATTTTTCCTTTTATACTACTTAATAATACTCTGTATGAGACTTGGGTGTATTTACCATTTATGCTGAATGGCTATTTCTTGCATTAAATTAAAAGAATACACAATCATGCAGCTGTTGCACCTTCTGCTTCTATTATGATATTTCTAAAACGAGTAAAAATATTTAACTATTTTTGTCTGAAGATAAAAATAGCCTAAACCTGAAAATACTGTATTTCCTTTTTTGTTGTGACATAAGTTGAGCTCATGTTTTTTTAACTTGGAAAAACATAATTATGTTTCATCAATATCCCCTCAATGTTCCAAATCTTTAATTTATAAACACCAATATTTAATATTAGATAACATGTGTTCCAAAAATAAGCATCTATTCATAAAGTAATTTTAATTCCTCTTTGGATAGTAATTTTGAAAAAGAATTCTTAGTATTTTTTAAAGCCCACTAAAAGTATATACTATATTATCTCATTTGTAGGAGTATGCACTTCTTAAAGTTTAGGTTTCACTGAAAATTGTACTCAATCTGGGCTTTGTCTTATCAGGAATCAAGACCTACTGAATGTGGCCACATGGTGAACAATTATATTTGGAATCTAATTCCTGACAACTCTGAAAAGATCTTCCTGTACAACAAAGCCTCAATTTCAGGCTTCGTGCACCATTTTCCATAAAAATAATGCTCCAAACTGTCACCAAAGAAAAAGAGAACATTCCAATAGCCAGGCATCTAAATCTGATATAGTTAAATTACAACAATTTTTAGGTGGGAAAGACTGGCATATCCTAAAATAATTAAACATATTATAGATTTCTGTGACATCATTCTTTTTAATTTTATTTTTTCAGTATTTGTGTCAAGTTAGGTCAACTATAGTGAAAAAAGTCTGTTAAATAATAGTTACTGTAATTTTAATAATCTTCATTTTGATTTTAAGTATACAAAAATTATAACAAATGTACCTGCAATATTTAATCAAATATTTAACTTAATTTTTGAATATTTCAGCTTTTCAAAAGTTGATGAATATTATATGCTGTTTTTAGTGTATAATCCTGAAATATTTCCCAATAAAACTGTCATACATATTATTTTTACATGATTTTATACTCTTGAAATTATGAAATCTGTTTTAAAAATTGGCTGAAATCTTTCATAGTTCTAGCCAACAGAATGATATTATTCCATACAGGATTACAACTGCTGTAAAACAGTCTTGCCCAGAAATTGAAAATTATTTTAATATGCTACCGTAATATCAAGCGAATACCATTGTAATGTTCCATGCAAGTAACATGGAACATTAACACCAGGAGGCAGCCATACTGCATGCTGATAATAAAAAACATGCAAAAATAATTTTCCCCTGTGGGCAGTAGTGATATAATGTTTTAATCATACAAAATAAAATTTATTCTTGACAGCATCGTTTGCAAGAAAAGAAGAGAAGAAAGAAGATAGCGAAGGAGGAAGGAAAGAAAAACATTTCACAGTAAATAAATTACCTGCTTGGCTAGTTAAATTTGCATTTGATAGCTTGTAAAGAATATTCAGATTTTAATAAACTTCTTTCAAGTAACACATATTTAAGACTTAATTCTTAATGTATGATTCACACTGAAATAAAAAGGCATAGTTTTTCTAAAAATAAAATATGTAATACTAATTGCTTTAAAGGTTAGAAAAATAGCATACAACATTCATTAAATGGCATATGCGAAATTCATACCTTTAGTAAGAAGATGTAATTCATCTATTTATGATGTTATGAAAAAGCTAAAATTATGACAGCATCAGGAAATTAGCAAGATACCTAATGATTTTCTAAAAAAAAAAAAATACATCACATATATATTGCATTGCAATTCACTGCTGAAAGAGAGAAGCACTTGTTCGTCGCCAACTGCCACTTACTTCACTGAGAGCCCTAGCTACACTGGGTTAGCTTTTCCTTTCTCTCTTTACTTCCATACTTGTAACAACCAGTGACTTCAAAGAGAGTTCTGAAGGACTGACAGAGGATATAAAGGGCAACAGGAATCTTGCTCAATGTGGTAGATTAGGAATAAAAGGAAGTCATTTTAACTAGTTTTATGGTTGCTTTAATTTGTATATTTTATGACAATCAAATTTTCTACTCCATATAAACATATTGGTATCACTATTAGTATTGGTATCAGTATTTTTTATAAAAGTAAAGCTATAAAATGTAGAGAAAACTAAAATAGAAAGTAAACAGTTCCAAAAAAGACTTGATATGCCATAATAAGAGAGATTTTTAAAGCCTTTTCTACTAAATAATTTGAGTGATTCTTTTTTAAAATTTGCAGAACAGTATATGGTTAGCTGGACTAAGCTGCTGCAGACTTTAGCCATGGTGTATAAGTGCTCTGTACAACAAGGCCAACCACAATAGCTACTAGCTGTCTTACTGCAGTGCTTTGTTGATTTTAAGAATATGTGCAAGAAATTGTAGCTTTCCCAGCATTTCACCTAAAGATCTATATTCATTAACCTTTTTCTTCCCTAAAATTTCAACAGAGGAAATGTCACCTTCTGTGTGAGCCAAAAAAGGTGACTTTTTCACTAAATGCAATGGAAATAAAAACCATTAAAAAGACTTAAAGTTCACACACAAGAGTGTACTCTCAAACATGTTTCACTGATTCAAAACAGACATATTATGAAGATTCTAAAGAATAAGCATGAATATCATAATTAGAAAATTCCTACATTAACTTTCTCTGCCAGTAACTGGTAAAAAGCAAAAATAACAAGATCATTGCTTACCATAAAAATACTTTAACATTTTCCACAGCACTACTTCAATATACATGAATTAAATAGAAATTTATTGGGTATCTACTACATGCTAGCATGATTTAGGCCCAGTAAAAATTCAGAACAAGCATAATATATAATTCTGTTGATTAATGAACACATATCACATGACTATGAACCAACTAAAGAAAAATGAAAAAAAAACTCATTCAGTTAATTCTCTTTTTCTATTTATACAATGAAAAAAAAATTCAGATAATCTTAATGTCATAACCAAAAATTTAAAAGCATTAACAGTTATTCCCTGACTACTTTAGTAGCAATTAATTTTTACCCCCTCAAAAAAGGGTTCATTTCCAATTATTAGTAGCAAACTAAAATAATTTTGGTATCTGACCTCATTAACATTTAGCTCTTTAGAAAAATAAATGGGAAAACCTGAAAAATGTGTATAAAATACAAAGAAAATGAATAAAAATTAAGAGGCTAAATTTTTTAATGATCCATATCTTAACCTCAAGAAAAACTGTAAATAAGGTGGTGTTATGAATTTATCTTACAATTTTCAGACATCTAAAACATTTCTTGAATCAGATCTTACTACCACTGTCCTAGTTTAGAATCTACTGGACCCAAGCTCCTCAAGAGCAGGTACCACATCACCCCCACTGGTATATGGCATCCAATTCTAACTTAATAGTATACTATAATATTTGATAGATAAGGAATAAATAAACAAAAAATGGAAACCTGATAACCAAAATATTTATGAAAAACAGTACACATGGCTCATTCACAGATATAATCACATTCTAACCAATATGTAAACTGATTTTATAAAGAAATAAACTCAAACAAGATTGTTTAAATGATAACAAACCTAAAAACAACAAATTCAAATGATTATGTCAAATTACATGAGTTAAAGCTTATCTCTTACTTACAAGTAATATGACTAATGTCTTCAAACAACGTAAACACTATAAAAAAGTATGTTTAAAAAACACACTTATATTTACTTTATTTACCCAATTAGCAATGCTTTCATCTTCAAGTTAAAAAAAAAGTATAAATGAGAAAGGTATACTTCTCTTTAAAGAAATGATATATTTCTGATGTTTGCCTATACATAAATATGTATGTAATTTTATTTTTATTCTCAGTGGCTTTAGTACAAAAACAAAGACATGGTCTTCTGAGTATAAATTTCCTTTCAAAATTCATCTTAAAAAAGTGAAATTGGTACCAGAAATGATTTTAGTAGAGACAGAAAGTCTACATAAATCAAATAGAAAAGAAATAGAAAAAACTGTTACACAGCTCCCAACAAAAAAGCCCCAGGCCCAGATGGTTTCTCAGAATTCTAGCATACTTTTAAAAACTGCACACACTTGATACTTGAAACTACTCCAAAAACATACGGAAAACTTCCAAGTTATTTCTGTAAGAAGAGTATAACACTGATTGCAAAACCTAAAAACAACTTCATCAAAAAACAAAACTACAGCATATGTCATTTATTAACATTGCTGCAAAAAAAAAAAAAAATCCCAAATAATATACTCTAAAAGCAAAATTTTTAAACTCATATATCATGACTGTGGTGGTTTTAAAATACATTTCACAAATTCCTTATGTGCCTCCCTTCAAAGAGTAGAACCTATTAACCTATTTCCCCTCATCTTAAGTGTTAGCTGAATTTAGTAACTCGCTTCTAATGAGCAGAATGTGGCTGAAGTGATGGTGTGTGACTAAAGAAGCTGGGACATAAAAGACATTGTGGCTTCCTCCTTGCTTCCTCTTGAAACACTCTCTGGAGATTCTTAGGGTACCATTTTTTGGAAATCCTTGAAATTCAAAAAGATTTGTAAGTATTTGGATGTGACTGTCTAAGAGTCAGTTTCAAGTTTTCCAATTACTAAAATACACCAAAAAGAAAAAGCTAAGAAAAGGATTGTTCGATTTTTATTAATAATACATATTCCCTCACCCCAACCCCATTCTCTTATATCCAATACCACTATCACCACTTCTTTTTTAACCAAGTGGTTTTCTGTTTTCCATGGCATTATCTATAATAATCCTCAAAGACAGCAGACAAAGATAAAATGGATTTAGGCAGTGACAGTACTTCAGAAAGATGGTGATTATGTTTATCAGGGAGAAGAGCTTTGAAGTCTGGAGAATATCTGTAAACAAGCAAGAAAGAATTTGAGGGGTAGATCGACTTTGGTCCTATCTAACAAGGTTATGAAATAAAGTGAATAAGATGTCTGTAAGGCAACTCTCTTAAGAGTCAGTAGATTTAAAAGTAGCAAGCAGTTCCTTATTCTGCATGATTTAGTTATAAAGAATATGTGGACCTGCTACTCCATCTTCACCTTTCAAAATGATCTTTTAACCTTATTTTAAAAGCAGTTTCAGCATGCATACTTCCAGATCCTATAAATATTTCTGTAAACAAATGTTGCCAGAGGGATGCTGTCCACTGAGATGTTCTACCTGCTATGTTCATCACTCTACAAACTCTTAATGTGTTTAAAATGATTACTGTGCAGTTGAGAATGCCTGGGATTCCTAGAAGGGAAATGTGAAAAAGGCCATGATTACAGATGAATATTACAGATAATTATCTCATGCATGGGATAAAGTATGCCTTCAAAAATTATGACACCATCCAACTTAAAAAATTTCTCTATACAATCATGGAAAGAATATATTGCATTGGAAAAATGTAAATTTTTATATAATTGAAAAATGACAAAGATAGTTTGCTCTTGGGAACTTATGAAGCAATGAGATAATATACAAAAAGCAGTTAAAGAACAATATAAAATCGGGGAGAAGTGACTACTATCGAATAGATTACTTTGGGAGAAATGTACATAAAAAAGTTAAAACTTAAGCTAAAGGAATATAAAGTATATGCGCATCTAATTTTAAACAAAGAGTTTACATTTGCATTAGAATTCATTTTATGTTGTGGTAGCTACATAAAGTATGTTCTGCAGCGGATTTACATTCATAGTGTAGTCCTCATAACTCATGACACTAGTCTGGGCACGCTACAGAAGCTACCAGAAAGTATCAAAGGAAAACACTTTAAAGATGGGGAATAGCAGAGAGCTACAGTTAATCAAGACTCAACACTGGCCATGAAAATGTTTCACAAAATTAATAACTCATTTTCCCAGCCAGGTGAGCTGACCATGTTTGGCAAAAATAACATTAAGACTTGACTTCCTCAAATCTGAAATTTTAAAACTTTTCCAATAAATACATTCCCTTCATGAATTTCAATTATTGGACTGTAAGTCAACATAAACCAGCAAATCTTTACTAAGGAGAATGGAAAATTCTGTGGAGGTAAAAACAGAAGTATCTACAGATCCTTCCCTAGAGACTTTACTCTTCCCTAGTTTTAAAAAAGTAATAATAATAAGACTAAAAATGAGCTGTGGCATAAACTAATGCCACCTTTTGGGAAGGCAATTTGGCATTACTGATCAATATTTTAAATGTACACACCCTTTGACTGAGCAGTTCCTCCAGAAATCTACCTAACACAAGAATAAACAAAAGTGCCTAAGAGAATATGCTCAAGGATGTTCATTTTACCGTTAGAAAACTAAAATACTGAAAACAATCCACATGTGCAATGATAAAAGGCGTAAATAAATGATGGTGTATCTGTACTACACAATAATTATACAACAGTTATAAAGAATAAATTGGATTGTCATGTGTACCAATTGGAAGGATGTTTATAATCTACTTTTATGTAAAAAAAAAAGGATAATATGCAGATTGTGTATGATCCCATTTTTATTATTAAAATAGATATATAATATAGTCTTGTTCTATACCCATAGGGGTGTAAGTGGATAAATACTACACACACACACACACACACACACACACACACACACACACACGGAGAAACACAAAACAGTCAAACTGCTAACAGTGGTTAATCCAGTGAGTGAGAATGAAAAGGACTAAAAGAGGGTATAGTAATTTTTTACTTTATATATTTCTACATACTTTAAAAATTTATTTTCAAATAGCATATTTTAACTTTCATACCTTTTAAAGACATGATAAGGAGAAGGAGAGAGCTTAAAAATAAAACAAAATACAAAATGCTAATCTATAATGTTTTTCAGATCTGACTCAAATTAGCTATAGTCAATCAAGTTAGAGAAATTTTTGACTTACTTTTTTTTTTTAATAAAAGCCTCTGCGTGAGATTGGGGGTGGGGCATGAACAAAAAGATGACTGTACAAACTGCACTGACTCCCTTTCTACAACGCTTTAAATAACCCACATCTGAACACCATCTAGTTATCCGCTAAATTTCACCATCACAACAAAGAGTTTTTCACGATGCTCTCTTTCATTGTTCAACTCTGAATTTGTAGCTGGGAATTCTGAATAAATAACCTTATTTAGCAAAACATCCTGTAGCATAAACACAAAGCACTCTTTCTAAACAAAGTAAGATGCAGACATTAACTGAGTCTCAAAGTATAATATAGTCTTAGAAAGTTTGATTTTGAAAGATAGGCAAATAAACAGCCTCTAGCAAGGCATAAATAACATTTTGTGCTTGATGAATGAATGGTAAAGGAATCTGACTTTGTTTATATCACCACAAACAATAAGAAGCTACTGAAACAGCGTGATGACTAGACTTTTGTTTTTTACGGTTTGGTTGAAAACTGCTCCAGTCTTTGCAATCTAATTTGTGAAAGACCTCACTAAAGTTTCTCAATAGTCAAGGTAGTATCAACATAAAGTTAATTAAACAGTACTGTGTGCACACGCAAGTGCACATACAAACACACACATACACAATATGGTTCAGGTCATCTTACTACAATCATTACAACAGACCACATTCTGGATGGGTCAGAGAATCCATGGCAGGAAAGGTCACAAACAAAGATCCCCAAAGCCCATGGGAAGGTTATATTGAGTTCAACAGGATCTCTTAGATTTGGCACTTTCAACCCAACTACAGTACTTTATCGCAGGCAGTAACTATTTCTCCATTCCCTGTTTTCATTTCAGTGGACACATTAATCAGAATCTGGCCTCAGGTACTCCACTTAGTCAACTTGGTACACATGCTTTCCCTGCCTGGCCCCTCTAACTTATTGTCTTTACCTCTGAGGTTTTCTGTGAAGTACTTCAATGTAACCTCTGACATATAAATTCAAGCTAAATCTCTGTGGGAAAATAAATTGTAAGAGTGTTATTAATGACTCTACTTGGTTTGACATATCTAAGACACAAACTAAGCATTGGCATTTCTAAACATTTAAAATCTCAAAGTCATAAAATGTTTGAGAACCTAACGGGATGAAATATTCTTAATTAATCATATACGCACTTAGTTAAATTATTATCTGGGCTAAGACTGATTTAATTATAAAGCATGAAAACAAAGTAAATATAATACTAACCACATAATAGCAACCACACTTTCTAGTGCCTTATTTTTAAAGATTGGGTTTTTTAATCCTTAAATGTTCCTCTCTCTTGTATTATAAACTAACTTTATGTTCCCACACCAATTTTAAATCGAAAAGTGGCATATATCACTGAAACAGCAGACCATAAATTGGGTGACTCAAATCACTAAGTTTCACAATTTTTCACAAAGTCAAATCATAATTCTATAAATCTGTTCTCCTACTTATAAATGAACATAATTACTTATAAATACATGTAAATGAATATTATAATGCTACTCATTCAAATTTCCCATCACAAAAATTTATTGTCTTTAAAAATGAACTTTATTGTAAATAACAGAAATTCCTAAGGAAAAAGCTCCCAGACTGCTAACTTCAATAGTGGAGAGCTCTTAAGAAACAATCCACTCATGTATCCTATATAATCAAAACTGCCTGAGTTAAATGAAAATTTTAATTTATGGAATTTTTAAAGACAGAACCATTTTATAAGTTAAAATTCTTTTGTAAATTAACCATTGCTCCTAGGAAAAAACAGTAATTGTAGCTGGGGCCAGCAAAGGTATAAGATGAACATCTTATCTCACCAGAACACTACACAAGTTCTGTCAAAAGAATTCAGGAGCCTCCTGGTGGAGGCTTCTACTGGCAAGCTTGCGGAATAATCTGACCACTAAGAAGGATAACTGCAAAGGATACAAACACATAAAGTATATTTAAATCTATGATGTTGTAATAATTTTAAAAACCTCGCTAGTCTTTTTTTGGAACTGGTTTCTAGGAAACAAGAGAGAAATGGAAAGAGGCAGAACCAACCAATTAAAATAAATTTAAGATTTATTAACCAATTGGAATGTTATTTCCTTTTTCACTTTAATGAGTGAGAGAAAGAGGTGACAGGGGAAATATAAACACTGATTAAATAAATGATGTGAATAAGAAAACTTTTTAAGAGAGAAATATGATATTATGTTTATAGTCTTAAAATACAAGTCCATCTTTTAGTGATACATACTAAAATATTTACATATTGAATTACACGATGTCTGAAATTTGCTGCAAAATTATTGAGGGGAGATAATACGGAAAGTGGGTGCAGATATCGGTAAAAGACATGGCAATCAGTGTATAATTATTAAAGCTGGAAGATGGCTACTCTTTTTTATATAAGTTTGAAATTTTCCAAATAAAAAGTTTTATCCTTTCATAATGTAATATATGGCACCCCAAATTTTTTATTTCTTTAGAAGAGAATGTTTCCCTACTGGGTTCTCATAAAGAGAAGTAAACCACTGTGTACTAACACTTCTATCTTGGGTATTTGTAAATCTTATAAATCAATGTTTATTCACAAGAGCGTTTAACAGTATCAATATTTCATTGAGCATATATCACATTCCAGCCACTGGGCTAGAAGCTACAGGCATTCAACATACAGAATAAAGATAACTTTATTCTATGTAAAGCCCTTTATATAACACAAAAATATTCAAAAAAAAATAAGAAAGCATCTAACTAATGTTATAAAATATATGTACATACAATTTGTCATGTCTATAGTTTCTAAAACATACTTAGCATTAGTAATTCCTCCATTTACTATATGATTAAACAGTAACTTTATAAAAACTAATCTATTGCTGTTGTTTTTAAAAACCCAAAGTAATCAGATACTTCCTTCTCTGAAATTGTTACCTAAAAGCTGTTCTGTCAGGCAGAACTATAGATTAATTCCTCACTATGCATTTTTCAAAGAGCAACATTTAAAGGCATACTCTATTACTACTGACAACTGAAAACTCTCTTAAATTAAAAAATAATCTGAAATTAAACTGTCCTTTTATAACACACATACAGTACTCACACACTGTTCTCTAATGTTTTTAGACGAATTTTTTGATCACTGATAATTCAAAAAGAAATATGTACAGAAAAATTTTTTCAATTTCTCTTAATTTTCCAAAGAGCAAATAAACTGACACAAAGTGTTTTTGAGTTTAAAAGATTTAAAATATTTGAAAGATATACTGCAAAATTTTTCTATTTAGAAAATGTTCGCTAAACATGCTCTTAGTACAAAACAGTTTAAGATTAATCAAACTCTTTTGGGATTTTTAAACAATAGTGTTAATACAGAATTAGCATATGGAAAATATGTAATATTCAAGTTTCAGTATAATGCATACATCTCAGCATAAGAAATCAATCTGTGAAAGAGTTCACATTTATTAGATGATTTAAGTGTAATGACCTTTCTAAAAAGTGCTCTGTTATTAAAAACATTAAGAGGGAATTTTTAATTGCTTTAACTTTGCTACAGACTACAGAGGAAACAAAAAAAATATTTTTAATGATTACTAAACCATGCCGACTGAAAAAGAAATCAGTCACTTAGACAGCTACAATTCAGATACAAAAGAGCTTTTAGCTTCAAGCAATAGCTTTCTTTCCATGCCCTTCTTTAACCTCAACTCTATAGGCTTATGTTCTGTTGCATTGGGATTAAAAGTAATTAAACCCTAGTAGGTCATGTGCATGTGAAAGAGAAAATTTCCATCAAACACCCTAACAAGACCAAAATATTCATTTTACTTACATTCTAAATGAAAACCATTTAACAAAAAATTACATTTAGAGTATTTTACACTAAATATTCAAGAGAATAAAATAAAAGAAACACAAATGAAATAACATTGGTTGGGCCAAAAAGTTCATTTAGTTTTTTCCATATGATAGATCTAGTAGTGCTGAGTTGTCTTTAATTTTACTCAAACCAATTTTGTTAGATTATATTGTGACAGCTGTCATATCAGCATACGTTTTTTAAAAAGCTTATAAAAATTGGTGAATTTTTGTGCAGCCACTTTAATATTGAAGATGGAAGGAAATACACAGCATTTTTGGCGTATTAAGCTTTATTATTTCAAGAAAGGTAAAAACACAACTGAAACACAGAAACGATTTGTGCAGTGTATGGAGAAGGTGCTGTGACTGATTGAACGTGTCAAAAGTGGTCTGCAAAGTTTCTTAGTACTACTGATATTTTGGCCAAACAATTCTTTGCTGTGGGGCTGTCTTATGCACTGGAAGATGTTTATTAGCAGCACCCCAGCCTCTACCCACTAGAAGCCAATAGTGGGAGATAGCCGACATAATCAAAATATCCAAACCAGTCAAGTTATTGATGAAAATTAAAAATGTGTATTTTATTTTACAGAAAAAACTAAATGAACTTTTTGTCCAACTCAATACTTTTAAAAGTGAGATCTGTGGTAGCAGAGACCCTGTCCTATTTATCATTACATTCCCCTGTGTCTAGAGCACAGTTTACAAACAAAATATTCTAAACAAAACATATTTCCTAAATCTTATCTAATCTTCATTAAGTAAAATAATCAATAAATAAGAAAGTTATGCAAAGTACCCTCAGCTATTCCTATCACATTAACATTAAAATCAATTGTTTTAATAATCAAACACCACAAAAATAGAAAAGCAAGTAGAAATTACATCTGCCATAGGGCCAGGTGTTGGAGATATGAGAAGATACAAATTCCTGCCCACTGACATATTTCATCACCTACTATTCACAGCACCCTGATTAGGAAGCTACCATTTTAATCATTTTATCATAACGGGTATAGGCAATTATTACAGGCTTCATGGGCTTACCTTGTTTTGTTACACTTCACTTTACTACACTTTAAATGTTACCTTTTTTTTACAAATTGAAGGCAACACCCTCTACCAGTAAAAAGATTATGGCTCACTTTATTGCAATACTCATATTATTCCAGTTTTTTTGGAACTAAGCCCACAATATTTCTAAGGTATGCCTGTATTGAACCACCTTCCACCCATGATCACTAAGCAGTAAACAAGAAACTGTAACTTAAACAAACATATGTTTGGTTTTTCCTCTTAATTTATTGTCAATTTTTCTCCCATTAACTCACTGAATATAAATTGGGATTATGTACAAAGTGCTATCAAGAATGCAAAGGAAAATCAGACATTAAAACATGTCCTTGGAGAGCTTAAAATCTATCAGGAAATATAAGGCAAGAAACTAAATAACAAATGTAAATGCAGGAAATAATGAAGGATGTTAGAGCGTAAATATACTGTGCTGTGATATTTCAGAGAAAGGAAAAATGACTTCCAGCTGGCGAAAGCAAGCACTCCACTGAAGAGGTAACAACTGAGATCGGTCTCACAGGAGCAATGAGCAGGATTCGAATATGGAAAGGGGAAGAAATGGAAAAGGGCACAGCTTGTTTTCAACAAACGTTCACTTGCTTTTGAATCTTCCATTATCTTTTGGCATGGTACAGCTAGCTACTGCCACGTGCTTTTAGCGTTCTGTGAGGCGAGCATCTTGATCCTTTTCTTTGTCAGTGGTGGTGACAGAGGAGGTCGCCACAGGCTGCAAAGTCTGGGTTTTTGCACCCCCCCATGCTGGTGCATAGCCCAGATAGCACAAGAAAAGCCAACCTCCTTCATACGGTTTTACCGTAACTCTTTGGCAGCAACTAGTTCTTACCACGTTAGGCAAATTTGATTTAAAATGTTAATTTATATTTGTGCCTTAATAATAAACCATACTTAAAAAAAATTATAGAAAAGACGGTATCTAGTGTATAAGCTGACTTTGTTTTCAAGGGTTTTCTTCTACTTACCATTTGGGTGAAAATATAATGCAAAAGTTATTTTAAAAATACTAACTGTACCTAACAAAGTAGCCTTGACAACACTCATGCAAACCAAAGCTAAAGGTGGCTATTCACAAAGCAAAATCAGTATTTTTCAAACACAAGACAAACAACACTTAAAAATAGCTGTCAGAGCCATAAGATCTATTTGAGTCTGTAGTCCACCTAATCCACCTGTTTTCAATTTCATAAAACATAATCTTCTATCCAATATTACAAGTCTGAGCAATGAACAAGAAACTGTAAGCTTAAACACACAACAAAGCACTTTGGTTTCTAGTCCTCCTCCCAATTTGAATATAGAATTTTTTTTAAAATAGCATATAAGTCACAAAGTATACACTGTATATACCTACTAATAACAGGAAATACAAAACATATATATTTCATGTGGGCATGTAAATTTACAAAGTTTGTGTGGAAAGACAATAAACAAAGACTTTTAATACCACTAAATAGCATTACATAGTCAAAATTCTATTCTAAATCTTTATTTTTGCCAAATTCTTTCTTGGGCTTTATTAAGGATATCAAGGCTTATGACGCACATTTCAAATATACTCCACATTACCAATCCTTTCTTTAAAAAATAAAATAAAAAATGGCACCTTCATACAAAATGAACTAAAAGATTTCAACACCATACAGAAATACTGACTACAAGGATTCGATTCTCCTAAAAGAATCTGGAGACTTCTAGTTTCACATGCCACTCCACCCTAACAAGTAAAAAGTGAACGAACTGAAAACAACTAACGACTCTTGTTGGATCTGTAAGAGAGGTGAGGATACAGAGCAAACCTCTGCCCCCAAGACGGAAGAAACAGACTGGCAAATATAGGGAGTCATGGCTTATCTAAGCAGGAAGCCACAGAAACCAGGGCTGGTGTAGGAAAACCTCAACTGTAATTGAATGACTTGCTGGAGGTTCAGTGTGGACAAGTCTGAGAGCTAAAAACTCCAGGGAAACCCAGTCATAGGGGGCCCTCACACTTCAGTGAGTTTTACCTCCCAGAAGTTGACTGGGTTCTCACAATAAATTTCAGAGAAAAATCCCCTGTGCTTCCAAGCAGAGGAAAAGGAAAAGGAACCGTATTGAAATAAGCCAGAGGACTCTTATAAAGGAGGAACTAGTTAACCAGAACTTAAACCCTCTATGGTATTACCAGAGCCTAACTGTCCTGGAGGAAGGGTAATACCCAACTCCAGCCCACTTGAGCCATCCGGTGGCACCTAAGCAGACTGGAAAAAACAAAACAAAAAACAGAAACACCTGTGAAGTTCATAGTCCAGAGGCATAGGCTCACTAACAGACTGAAGCTTAACCACAGGACTATAGAATGCTTCCCCTCCCCCTATACTTCACCAGCACATCCCTAGTCCTATTTACAGCTGTTCCTTTTATCCAGTACATCATGTCCAGCTATCAGGAAAAAAAATTACAAAACATACTAAATGGCAAAAAACAGCGTGAGGAGACCAAACAAGCATCAAAACCAGATAAGGCACAGTTGCAATCATCAGACCGGTATTTCCAAACAACTATACTTATTATGCTAAGGGCTCTAATGGATAAAGCAAACAACATGAAGAAACAGATGTGAGCAGAGAGATGGAAATTTTAAGAAATAACCAAAAAAAACTGCTAGAGATAAAAAGTATTGGGCAGAGGAAAGAATCTCTGAGTTTAAAGGATACATCAGCAGAAACCTCCAAAACTGAAAAACAAAAAGAACAAAAATTGGAAAGAATGGAATATCCATGGGCCATGAAAAACTACAAAAGGTGTACCATATGTGTAATGGGAATAAAGGAATAGAGAAATATTTGACTGAGAATTTTCCCAAATTAATGTCAGACACCAAAGAGTTTCAGCAAGCTCAGAAATCAGTACACAAGGTAGATACCAAACAAACCACACCTAGGCATATCACTTTCAAACTAAAGAAAATTTAAGAAAAGAAAAAAAATCCTGTAAGAAGCCTAAGGAAAAAATGATCTTTAAAACTAACCTCATTAATCTTCAAAAGTCCAGGAGAAATTAAAGAACAAGAGTGTTGTGAGCAGTATTGTCTTTCAATACACATTTTTTGTTTTAATCATTACTTTTTTGTCTTGTAATTTACATACAATAAAATTTACTCTTTAAGGTGTGCAGTTCTATGGGTTTTGGAAAATTCAGAGGTGGGTACCCAATACCAGTACCATTATACAGAATAGTTCCATCACCAAATATATTACCTCATTTTGTCCTTCGGTAATGAAACCCTCCTCAAACTCCAGGCCCTGCCAACCGCGAATCTGATCTCCCATCCCTATAGTTTTGGCTTTTGTAGAATGTCATGTAAAAGAAATCATACCATATTGAGCCTTATGTGTGTGTGGACGGGGTTCACTGAGCTTTAGGGATGCATAAATGTATGTCTTTCACCAAATTTTAAAGTTTTCAGCCATTTTTTAAGATATCTTCTTTTTCCGTACAGATCTCCGTCTTCCCTTGTAAAACACTTATGGCACAAATGTTACACCTTTGCTGTCATCCTTCAGGTTCTTGATCTTTGTTGGGGGTTTTTTCAGTCTTTTTCTCACAATTACTATCGGGCTTTCTTCAACTGTACTTTTATTTCTTCTGTCTTTGCCACTCTGCTACTGAAGTCATCTAGTGAATTTTTAGCTTTTTAAATATTTAATATTAGTATTTGTTGTTTTAGTTTTCTGTACAAAAATTTGAATTTGGTTTTTTATGGTTTCTTTTTCTTTACTGAGAACTTCAGTCTTCCCATTCACGTCTAAAGTGTTTGTACTTTTTATTATAATTCTAAAATAGAGATCATCCCAGGATTGGCATCTGTTGATTGTTTTTCCTACAATTTGTTATAATTTCCCTGGTTCTTGGTATGTCAAATATTTTTAGATTGTACCCTGTGGACTTGTATTATGACACTCTTGGTCATGTTAAAGACTTTTTTGTCCTCTGGAAAATTGAATTGTTGTTGTTTTTGTTGCTATTTTTGTTGTTGTTTTAGGCAATGAACCCTGTCAGGTTCCAAACACAAGCCCTGACCCACCCCCCCATAGGCTGTGGTTTCAATATCATGTTCAGTTTCCCCAGTCTTTTCAGTGCTATTCAGTGTATCCCGTATGTGCCACCTATGGGCAGTGGTCTATGCTGCAGTTCAGTTCTCACAACCTTTACTATAGTTCCAGAAAGGAGTTTCGCATATGCTCGGCTCAAGGGTGAGTTTCAGACTTCACACACAGATCTGGGTCATCCTTTCCTCTACCTCCTGCCTCTCCATGATCTTTTCCACACTCTGCCTCCTAGTCCCCTTTCCTTGATCTCTGCCTACGTAGGGTTTTTGACTCTCATACCATCGCACATTTCCTGCAACTACATCTGTCTCAGGGGTGAAGTGGTGAGAAAGGAGGGAGGAAAAACTAACAGATACTCTCCCCACACTTCTTGGACTACAGGAGTCTCTTTTTCAGTTTCTCTGGTCAAAGAGACAGATTACCATTCAGCGGTGAACGGCTGCACAGCTGCCACTGCAGCTGGAAGGCGCCCTCCTGATGGGAACCTGCTGGCAGTCCCAACCAGAAGAATAAAACCAAAATACAGAACAGAAAAAGAAAAGGGTAATTTTCTGCACAGTCTACTTCATGCATGGGCCCTTCTTTCCAGTTCTCTGGCCATATACAGAAGGAGAGTGGGTTTCTCTTAAGAGTTTTTCTGTCTGAATCCCTGTGTAGATCAATAGGGGATTCCCTGGTATCCAAGTCAAGAGATAAAGGATGGTGGATGGGGAGAACAGGAAACTCACCGGTAACGGTCACATTTTTTGGCCTCCTTCTCCAAACCTCCTGCTATTATTTACTCTTTTAAAGTTATAACCAGTGGGAGAGAGAGACTGCGCTTCCTCCATGTTAGCAGAACCAGAATCACAAAATTTCCAGAAATAAACTCTAACGTTTAAGGTCAACTGACTTCTGACAAAGTTAGTTCAATAGGGAAAGAAGACTTTTTTTCAACAAATGCTGCTAGGACAATTGGATAGAAGTACGCAAAATAAATAGGTGAATCTCTGTCTCACCTTATATGCAGAAATCAACTCAAAATGGATCACATATCTAAATAAAAAACCAAGAATCATAAAATTTCTAGGAAAAAATAGAAGAAAATCTTTGTAAACCAGGGTTAGGAAAAAATTCTTAGATATGATGCAAAAAAAAATTAATGTACAGAACTTTATCAAAATTTAGAACTTTTTTCAAAAAAGCATGACTTAGAAAATAGAAAGATAGGCCATGGGCCTGAAGAAAGGTATTTTCAAATTATATTTAATAAAAGATTTGTATTCAGAATTTCTAGACATTTCATCAAAGATATACAAATGACTTACAAGCACAAAAAAGTATATCCAACATCACTAGTTGTTAGGGAAATGAAAATTACAATGAGATAGTTACCACTACATAGATCTAGAATGGCCATAACCAAAAAGTCTGATAATGCCAAATGTCAACAAAAATGCTGACAAACTGGACACCTTGTCCATTTATTTATATTGTGCATATAAAATGGTACAGCACCTTTTTCTTAAAAGGTTACTCATATAACATAGTAATTCCACTCTTAGGCAACAAGCCAAGAGAAATTCAAACATATGTCAACACAAAGACTTTTATGTAAATGCTCACAAAAGTATGCATAATGGCTAAAAACTAGAGATAATCAAAATGTCCATTAACTAGTTAATAAACAAACAAGGTATTACCTATACAAGGGAACACTATTCAGTCATGAAAAAGTAAAATGATACAGACAAACCTTTAAAACATTTTAAGTGAAAGAAGTCAGACACGAAAGTCTACATATTGTATAATTCTATAAGTAGAAAATGTTCGTGTAAAGCACTTCTTAGATTTTGCTATAATAAAGAATATATCTGGCCTTTGTTCCCAGTTCCTGGCACACAGCTTCAAAAATACTTGAAATTTCCTGAGTGATAAGAGTGAAGTAATTCATGTGATAGCTCTAGGATCAGGGCTGATCACTGGAATAATCAGCCACATCACAATACAAATCCTCTCTTTTCCGATGTGCCAAATCTTTATTCAACCACCACCAGCAATACTTGTCTCTACATAGCAAATTCACCTATTAAGAACACAGTCAAGAGCCAACAAAGAAAAAAGATGTACCAAAAAAAAAAAATGGTAATAGTTATACATACATGTGTGTATAAAATTATATTTCTTTGGTAATTGAAAAAGTTTAAATTACTTGCTGCTGAACATTATACATAAAATTCCTTTAGTATGCTTTATACAAAGAAGTATTTTCTATATGCGTATATCTGAATACTTTAAGTTGAGCCTGCATTTTCTAATGCATTCAACTGCATTTAGCTATTAAACCAAGGTAAGCAAGATTAAGTTCGGTGAGCGGTTGATGGACGAGAAGTAGTTGGGACTGGCCTTAACCATGTGGAAATAATTGCTTTCCTGGCCTAATGCTCTTCTTATTAGGATCAAAATAAATTGATGTTTATCTTAAGAACCCTTCCAATTTTTGAAAAATAAAACCTGAGTGTTCCATAGTTAGCCAGACATTGCCCAGATATTGTTTATTTTGTTTAAGGACAAAATTGTGGCACATTTGTTTTTTTATTTAAATCAAAAGAGTTACTATTACGAAGAAAATAAGGGCATTTCAAAAGATAATTATCTCATATAGAAAGGCATGTACAGAGGTGGTATAGACAAGACCACCAAGCTTAAACATAGTGATATGATATTTTTAAAACCCCACTTTGGCCCTTGGCCTTCTTTGTCTGCACCAGAATTTTCCAAATAAACTCAATTTGTTCACCAGGAGTACGAAATCCCACAGCATATAACATGATGAGTCATTTAAAGCAGATTTAGTGACAAAGATAAAATATTTCAGCAAGAATAAAATTCAAGTTTTGAAGCTCAAAGTTTTATAATGCAGTTCTGGCATAGATTCTAAATTTTCTAAGTACCTGCCAAAATGTAACATGTTGTTTTGATTCATAGAATTGGAAAACTAAAAAAAAAAAATACATCAAGATGTTACCTAGACTAGTTTTCTGCCTCTGGCAGTTCAATATCTATATCATGCAGAATGACGGCTATTAAGAAAAACAACTTCTTTTAATGAGCGAGGTAGCAATTCCACAACCTCTTTGAAGCTTATTTTAATGCTTCATCACCCTGAAATAATGGCCAGCAGGTCCGGTTACCTCAAACACAGATAACTTCCTATTTCATTAGAAATAGGTTTGCAACTTCCTCGTATATACCTTGCTTGTTATAAAAATTCCCTAGGCAATACTTTTACACACTTATTTCTTCTCTCCTTATCTGGATACTATCCATTTTATATATGTATATTTATAAATATGTATTTATAAATGTATTTATTTATATATTTTATATATATATAAAAAATGTGTATGTGTGTGGTTTTTTAAGAACAGCTATATTCTACCTTCTACTTGAGAGGAAAAAAACATAACAACTTTTCTGGGCTAAATTCTAATAGATTATTTGTATAGCTTATCAATAAACATACAGTTTAGAAATCACTCCCAGGAGAAAAAAATAATAGACGAGTTATTTGGGAACAACCAAAATGGTAAGAATTCTTTTTCTCTTTTTCCTCATGTGATATGGGGATATGGGGGGAAGATAATCAAATTAACAAAGGGTAAATATTTCAATGGCAATGGACATGTGTAAAGCATCTTAATATTTTCTTCCTGTTAAAATACAATACATAAATCAAGGTTTAATTGCAGAAGAGATAATCCAGCTTTTCTTGACAGAATCACCTGAGCCTTAGTCTGCATTTCTTAAAGGTCAGAGTCTCACCCTTCTCAGTGGGACTTTTGCCCAACTAAATCTTGCAAATATCAGAGCTTAGTTCTCATTATGTAATGACTTTACCCTGTTTTTAAATAGGATTCTTGTATTTGTTTTACATGTCAGTTTTTCTGTAACACTGCACTTCTCCCTGCTATGTTTATTCTATATGTAGAAACAGAATCATGATCTGCAGAGTTTGGTTGAATAGTACATTTCAAGTATGTAACTAAACATATACTCTGTATGCTACTGAGCTACTGGCACTAGACAGCAGAGGGCACTGGCAATATATAGTGACCTAAATATCTTTAGTCCCATAGGAAGGAAATGATAATTCAAAAGTACCAATAACACTGCTATTAACATTGTCATTGACCCTCAAAATATCTAAAGTCTGTTTTTCACTACCAAGTCTCAGTTCACACACTGTTACAAGTAATTGCAATCCCAAGATCTCCCTACACTCACTCTAAATTAAACAAACAAAAAAACCTTTCATATTTAATTAAATAAAAAAGTTATTATTTGGTATAAGCTAAACTCAAAAAGATTTACTTTGTGCCGGACATTGTGCTAGCTGATTCATACATACGATCTAATTTATTTCTCATACGAAGTGGATGCTTTTATCCCATTTACAGAAGATACTGAGTGGCAAGGTCCAAGTAACAGGTTATAGACTCAGCCACTTGACTATAAAGCTTCCTAAGAGCAGAAACCATTTTAGTTTTACAGTTAAAAGCCCAGCACCTACTATAGTGCCTAGGGCTCAATTAATATTTAAAGAAAGAAAAGTTAAGAGGCACCGTATCTGATTCCAGTACCATGTGTCACTTCTGCTGTTAAGATCCTCTCAGTAAATATGTGCTCATTTAATTAGACTTTACAAGCTACTAGCTTCTGGGGTTCTACTAGCCACCAGGCCTCAGAGACTTCACTATTTGAAATACTAACTCTTTACCTATTAAAGATATATATTTCCTGAGATGATATTAAAAGAGAAATGGTAAAAAATAATAATTATAACTAAGAAAAAAGACTTTATTTAAAAACATAAATTTACAGTTATTTCTAGGTTTCCTTATATAAAGAATTCACATTCAAAAAGAAGATACTTTAAGTATTATATTAAACTGAATATGACCTTAATTTCAACAATTTTGGAAATGTATCTTAATATCTGAATAATCAATTAACTTCATGATAGACACAGACAACTGTATGATGATTACAGAAAGAAAGCAGGGTGGGGAAGGTAAAAGAGGGGATAAATGATGACAGAAAGAGTCTTGACTTTGGATGGTCAACACAATACAATATACAGATGTGTATTATGGAATTGTACACTTGAAATCTATGTCGTTTTATTAACAAATACCACCCAAATAAATTCAATAAAAATTTAAATAGTAACAATAAAATTGCTAATAGAAAAACATTAACTTCGTGAATAGCAGTATCAAATATGTAAATTTCAGTCTCCAAATATTCCTTAATTCATGAAAAAATTTGATGTCAAAAAATATCATTTTATAAACTTCATGATTTTGAAATACAATGGCCATAGTATGTATATGTATACATACAAATCCATAAAGATACTTATTATTGTATTTATCTTAAACTGATAGTTAATTAAATGAAAGTAATATTTGCCACATAAGTTCTTCCTAGATAAATCTGTTACTTGTTCATCTAACATATATACACTGAAACCTTTATTACATGCTAAGCAGGTAAAATTTACTATATGCTAGCTAGGTACTAAACCTGAAGAAACAGAAATCCATAACAGAGGGAACCTATACCCTCAGTTTAGCAATTACATTAAAACTAAATGTTCTATAATTATTCAATACTTATTTAAAGTATGCTCCAGAAAGGCAAAAAAGGTTTCGATTCTAACAAAAAATAAGAATACCTAACACCATGCAGTAACATAAAAAAAAAAAAAAAAAAGTAGGACAGTGGGTCACATCCATATCCACCTTTCCCTATGCTGCTGAGTTCTACTTTATATACAAAACCTTCAAATGCACTTGAAATTTCTTTGCTATTTCTTTCTGTGTTTTGTCTTACTCAAATTGTAAATTCCTTGAATTCAGAAAAAGACAGAAGATTGAAAGATTCTCTAAAACAGTACTTTACAGAAGTGGCTAAGCATTAATAGCAGTGGGTGTGTTAACAAATACAGATACTGGAGCCCTAGACTAAACCTAATGGATGAAGTCTTTGGGGATGGAGCCCATGCACTTACAATTATACAGAGCTCCATGTACAATTCTCATGTACTATCAAGGTTGAGAACCACAGAAAAAGAAAGGATACGCAAAGCTGAGGACAACTAGAAATGTTAAAGCAACCCAGGACCTTAAAGATCATCTACTCAACTGATCTTCTAAAGTACGAGTCTGAAGCAGTGAGAAGATAAGTAATTGCCCAAGATCTCATAGCTAGCAAAGCCTGAGGAGAACCCAGGACATCTGGCCCGCAGACTGGTGAGTGCCCTTTCCACGGCACCAGGCTAGCTACTCCACTCGGGAAGAAGATCAGGTGTTAATTCTTGATTCTACCACAAGTTTAATTGGTGTCATAAGCACTGATATAGCAAATTCTTGGGAAAGTATGATATTTTAAAAAACTACTTCTTCTTGAAACTCAAATATCATGTTTGTGAAAAATGGTGATAAAAGTACTAAAATGGAAAGTTGTTTGATGTAAAAATGAACTAATTATAAATTCCCTCGGAAAGGCACTAAACAAGTGTTACTTCCCATCAACACCACAACCTCTTTCCCTTTCCTTTGAGATTCTACATCAAGATATATCTCCTTATATCTCCACTATGCTCCTTTTTATACTGTTTCTCCTAAGTGACATGGTTTTTTAAAAAATTTTCCTATTTATTGATTTGAGAGAGAGAGAGAGAGAGAGAGAGAGGAGAGGGAGAGGGAAACATTGACTATTTTTGTTATTCCACTTACTGATACATTCATTGGCTGATTCTTGCATGTGCCCTGTCCGGGAATCAAACCCAAACCTAACGGGACAGCGCTCTAACCAACTGAGCTACCTGTCCAGGGCTGGCAAAGCCTTTTGACCTCTCTCCTTCAATTATGATCATAAATTTCTTCAAGACCCAGTTTAAGATGTGCCTCCTAAAAAAATCTTCTGCACTAACTTAAACCCTACACTAATTGCTTGTTTCTTCCTTCATTATTTATATAACTTCTACTTTTAAACCGTATGCTTGCTCATACCATCTTTTAAAGCTTTATAATTGTAATTGCTATCTAGTTGCCTTGCACGTATCTATTTTCTTCCATAATTTGAACTTAAGTTATTAATGGGCAAGAATATAAGCTTCCCAAAAGTAGGAATATTGTTCTGTTTTGCTTAATGATGGATCACAGGCACATAAAACAATGCCAGAAACATAGGAAGTACTCAAAAAATACTTGCTGAATGAACATACAATGATTATTTCTCCTTCCATTCATGAATTTCTCCAAAATTTCAAATGTAATGCTAAAGACAAAGGTGTGAAAACTGAACATTTTGAAAAAATGAAAATAAATGTGCCTGATATTTTAGAAATTCATAAAATTAAAAAATTAACAGCTACAATAAATTAATCAATTTATTGACCATAGAAAGTCATTTAGCTCCTTCATGACACTCATTGATTCCTTGTTATTACTGTCAGAACTGGGCAGTGTCAGCTGATAAACAGAAGGCAAAAGATTTAATTAAGACCTAGAGTTTGAAATCCTACCTTCCTGTGGTAAAGAATTGCTAAATTTTGTTCTCTTTCAAAACTTGGAATTAAGAATAATTTAACTAAAAAAAAAAAAAAAAAAAAACCACCAATGTCTGGCTTAATTGGGTCTCAAGTTATATGAGAAAAAAAGTAATTTTTAAAATACAAAAATACAAGAGAGTAACTTTATCTTTTAATAAGGCACTTACTTCACCTTGTATAATAATACCTGAAAAGCTGAAAACAGATTCATACCTTTCCTGAAGAAATTATAAAAGTACAATTTTTGAGACAAGCATATTCAGCAATTATTGATATTGACAATTTTACAAATTAGTCCCCCCCCAAATAAACACATTTATAAAATTTCTACCCAGAAAGTTATCTATTTTCTCGCTTATGTAACTTAATAGATATAAATATTCAGCTAGCCCATACACAGGACTGTACAAAGAACACATCAACGTGGATAAGCATTTAGTCACAAAACAGAATTGTGAAGGGTCAGTGTTTTTTTTCTATTCATTTTAAGTCATACATTACACAACTGAAAAGATAATAGTGATAATTAGAATGCATTAAAGTCTGGCTGATTACATAATCTCATAGTATTAGCTACTATGCTGTTTTTCAATTGTCAAACTATAAGACAATTGAATGATTAGAAAACTCTAAGTGAATTACATCAAGGGAGATTACATTGTATAGCAGAATGAATGGACTTTGGAGTCACACTAGGGTTCAAATCCCAGCTCTTCCATTTCCTGGCTGTTTGATCATAGGTGAAAAGTTTAACATCTCTGAGCCTTGATTCATCTATAAAATGGGTATAATAATTATTCCCTTGCAGAGTTACAATGAAGACTATAAAAGATAATGTATCACTTCTTTGCTCCAGTGGTGTCCAACCACGGTCCACAGGCTGCATGCCTCTCAGGATGGCTGTGAATGCAGCCCTACACAAAATGGTAAATTTAAACATTATTAAATTTTTTTGTGATTATGTTTTGCAATGTATTTAATGTATGGCCCAAGACAACTCTTACTCTTTCAATGTACTCCAGAGATGAAAATGTTGGACACCCCTGGAGCTTTAAACCCTCCAATGAGTCATTATAATTTATAAAATAAGTTTCAAACTTTTTCAAAAACGATCGTTCTACTTTTTAGAGAAAGAAACCATGTTTTCTGGTTTCAATATTTCTTACAATGTCCAAGCAACAATGTCCAATTAGGTAGACAAACGTAGGCTTAGTGACAGAATACAAGGAAGAGCAGACTAGTCAAGTTCAGTGCCATCATTGCATCCAGATAACAGATTTATTCAGAGACTGATATTTTTGTAACTTAGATATACCAGCCCTTATTTCTCCTACTTGCTATAATTTTCAGGAGGTTACTTATTAATCCCTGCTTAACAGATAATTTTGCAGTAATGGGCTAGAACAGTTTTTTAAGTAAACAAGTAAAACAAGTAAATTCCCTGTCCCTCTCCTCCCTGAGCATATCAAAAATTTTCCATTATGATAAATATAGTGATTTCAGCTTGTTTTAAATAATCCATTATACTGTTAACCTTTTAGTCTACTTCATACTTCCAAACAAACTTTCTATTATTGCCTTGACATTAAAATTTAGCACATTCCAAGTGGAATCTGGATTCCAATTACTTCCAGACCCCACCTAAACTAAGCATTTCTACTCTCCAGATTTTTTTTCAAGTATTGATGTAATATAATTATTCCCTCCAGCAGAGAGTAAGCTCCTCTAAAGGCAGGAACCATATTATATAGCACTTACCCATCATAAGCTCCGATATGTGTATGGCACTTGTACACATATTTAATAATATGTGTACTTGTTTTAATTCTCTACTTCCGTAAGTCAAATAATTAAAGATAATTAGTGACCTATCCTGGTACCATTTACTGAATATTTACTATATGTGACTGGTTTTTTTAACTACAAAATGTTATCATATATTATCAACTCCAAAATATCATAGACATAAGAAACCTCATAATTTTAGAGGTGTTAAAATGTGAAAAATAGTGAATGATGACTATGAGGTTCCACTGATTAAAAAACACATTCTATTTTTAGGGATCTTAAAATATAAGGGGAAAAAATGTGCATCTTATAGTACAATCTCATTTTAGAAACTGAAAGTCACAAGGTGCTTAAAAACTTTGTCTACTGACATCCAGCCAAGATGGAGGTGTAGGTAGATATGCTTTGCCTCCTCGCACAACCAAACGGACAACAACAAATTAAAAAACAAAAAATAACCAAAACTGCCAGAAAATCAAACTATGGAAGTCTAACGACCAAGGACCTAAAGAAGAAACATTCATCCAGACCAGCAGGAGGGGCAGAGATAGGCAGCTGGGGTGGAGAGGACGCACGGCAAGGCTACGGCTAGAGGACGGGGCAGGCAAAGCTGCAACTGGTGGACTGGGTGGTCCCACATTTGCATGCACATAAACTGTGAAGAACAGCTGGGGAGTGAGACAGACCACTCAATCCAGGGTTATTCCAGTGCAGGAAAAGAAAACCTCAAAAGTTCTGAAGGTAAAAACCTCTGGGGGTTGTGGCAGCGGGAGAGACTCCCAGCCTCACCGGAGAGTCCACTGGAGAGACCCACGGGGTCCTAGAACATACACAAACCCATCCACCTGGGAATCAGCACCAGAATGGCTCAATTTGCTTGTGGGTAGAGGGGAAAGTGACTGAAAGCCAGCCGCGAGCCAAGCAAACAGCATTGTCCCCTCTCGGACCCCTCCCCTACAGAGAGCATCACAGCACAGCAACCTGGGTTGCCCCGCCCTGGAGAATATCTAAGGTTCTGCCCCTCCCAACATAACAGGCACAACTCAGACAAAGAAATATGGCCCAAATGAAAGAACAGATCAAAGCTCCAAAAATAGAACTAAACAATGAACAGATAGCCAACCTATCTATCAGATGCACATTTCAAAACACTGGCAATCAGGATGGTCACTGAATTGGTTGAGCATGGTCACAAAATAGAGGAATAAAATGAAGGCTACGCAAAGTGAAATAAAGAAAAATATACAGGGAACCAATAGTAAAGGGAAGGAAACCAGGACTCAAATCAATGATTGGGAGCAGAAGGAAGAGATAAAACATTCAACCAGAACAGAATGAAGAAACAAGAATTCCAAAAAAATGAGGAGAAGCTTAGGAACCCCTAGGACAACTTTAAATGTTCCGACATCTGATCATAGGGGTGTCAGGAGGAGAAGAGGAAAAGGAAGAGCAAGAAATTGAAAACTTATTTGAAAAAATAATGAAGGAGACTTCTCCACTCAGACGAAGGAAATAAACCCAGGAAGTCAAGGAAGCTGAGAGAGCCCCAAACAAGTTGGACCCAAGGAAGCACACACCAAGGCACATCATAATGACATTACTAAGATTAAAGATAAGGAGAGAATCTTAAAAGCAGCAAAAGAAAGGAGACAGTTACCTACAAAGGAGTTCCCATAAGACTATCAGCTGATCTCTCGAAAGAAACCTTGCAAGGCAAGAATGGGCTGGCTAGAAGTGTTCAAAGTCGTGAAAGACAAGGACCTACTACACCCAAAATTACTCTATGTAGCTAAACTATCATTTAGAATGGAAGGGTAGATAAAGTGCATCCCAGATAAGTAAGGTAAAGTTAAAGGAGTTCATTATCACCAAGCCCTTATTATATGAAATGTTAAAGGGACTTATCTAGGAAAAAAGAGGAAGATCAAAAACTATGAACAGTAAAATGACAACACACTCACAACTATCAACAGCTGAACCTAAAAAAAAATACAAAAACAAAAACGAACTAAGCAAACAACTAGAACATGAACAGAATCAGAGAAATGGAGATCAGAGGGGAGGGGGTGAGGGGAGAATGAGGGAAAAGTACAGGGAATAAGCAGCATAAACAGTAGGTACAAAATAGGCAGGGGGAGGTTAAGAATAGTATAGGAAATGGAGAAGCCAAAGAACTTACATGTTCGATCCATGGACATGAACTAAGGGGCAGGGGGCGGGGGGTGTTGAGTGCTGGGTGGTGGGGGGATGGTACAGGGTGAAGGAGAATAAACGGGAGAAAAAAATGGGACAACTATAATAGTATAATCCATAAAATATATATTAAAAAATTGATTGCAGGTTAAAAAAATAATAAATTTCTTCTTGTGGGGGAAATAAAAGACTTTGTCCAACATGAATACCTGTTAACTAGGTTGGTCACCTGACGCGTCTGGAGGAGAAAGAGATCCAAAGCCAGCTGCTTTACCCTCTTTCCCACTATTGAGTAAGATATGTACATCTCCAATATGTGTTGGTGTGCTCATAAGATTTCTTATAAAACGGCCTTGCATGTATTTTCCCAACCTTCTTATTACAGAAGATAAAGTTCAAAAGTTCACTCCCCCCATTAGAAAATACATACACAATACTAAAATCTGAACTTCATTTTGACACAATCTACACAGATAAGTATGTCTGATCTTATTAATGGGAATGTTTCCTTTTCTTAAAATGGCACCACATACTCCAGTTTATTAAGAATAAAAGGGGTCATTTCAGTCTTCTCATACAAAAAAATGTTACAAATTAATACCAAAGTGATGTGCCACTTAAAGAGTATATTATTTCCAAATCATTGTACATTTTCACCTAATAAGCAGATACATCTAACCATAAATTTTATAAAGCAGAGTGGTAATTAGGCTGCTAATAATTTTGAATAGAAATTTATTTCAGGTGGTAGAGCTGTTTTTTAAGAACTGGTAGAAACATTGGCAAAAGTCAAAACTTAGAATCTGTATCCTAACTGAGCCCCAGCTACAAGAAAGAACAGACTAAATTCAATTCCCTTCCCCACTTCTGCCCAATCCTCTCCTCTCTTTTTCTGTAATAAATGTCAACATTTTCAATGATATTATCCTAAGTGAGAAGTACCAGATCTGTAGAACATAAAATAGGAAAAAGGGGAAAGGTATGAGGTTATTTTCATTAAAAAATATATATCTGCAGAAGTTGTTATTAAATAAAATGTCAGTTTCTTTTAAACATAAAAACAATTGATAACGAAAGATAAAAGCCCAGCAATTCATCTTCAGCCCAAGATCAAGTTCCAATATTACTGAATTATTTAAAATAGATTTTTAGGTCAAATTCACTTACTGTTATGCACAACAGGTATTTCTCAGTTTGTTACATAAAACATCACAGAATTCACCCCATTTTACAATGGCATTCTATGAATTAAAAACTAATGATTATATCAAAATTCTCATCTTACTTCTCCATTTTTTAACGTTGTGATGGTTCCTCTTGCTACACCCATTCTAAATAGTGTTTCTGTGGCCTGTGAATAAAAAAAAAGTAAAAAAAAAAATCATCTGTAAGGTGTATTCAACTGCATATCCCACCTCTAAATGTAAAAAACATTCCCAGCAACTCCTAGAGAAGCACCAGTAAGATGGCACAAGAGCAACAACCTCTAAATTAAGCTTCAAAAATATCATTTCCAGAACTTTTTAATAATATCAAGAGCTCAAACTAAATTTTTTTCAAAGGTTATTTAGATTTGCTGGTATTTTTCCAGATCTATAGTTTCAAATTAGTACACTTAGATAAGCTTAAACCTTAGTTTGATTAACAAAAATTAAATAAAAATTTAATACTAGACTTAAATCAGAAGTTATCATTTGTTGTGATTTTTAGTTTCCATCTGAGTTCAGTTCAAATCATTTGACTGCCAGTGAAATACTGAAGGATGAAGGAATTCAGTAATGTAATATATTAAATAACACACAAAAAGGCTTATTGCCTTCTATATGCTAATAATAAATAACCCTAAAAAGAAATTAAGAATTCTATTTACGATAGCATCATAAGATACCTTAGGAATAAACTTAACCAAAATGCGAAAGACTTCTTCACTGAAAACCACAAAACACTGCTGAGAGAAAGAACCTATAAACAAACGGCAAACTATCCATGTTCATGAATCAAAGACTTATTCTTAAGCTGTCACTACTACCCAAAATGATTTAAAGATTCAATGTGATTCCTATCAAAATACCAATGATTTTTTTTTTTTGCAGAAATACAAAAATCCATCCTAAAACTTATTCAATATTTGGAACCCAAAGAACCCCAAAGAGCCAAAACAACCTTGAAAAAGAGGAAGTAGGAGGAGTCACACTTCCTAAGTTCAAAACTTACTACACAAAGCTACGGTAATCAAATAGTGTGGTACTATGGTAAGGCAGAAACATAAGCCAATGAAATAGAATAGAGAGCCAAAAAATAAACCCTTATATATATGGTCCAATGACATGCAGTAAAGGCTACCAAGACCATTCAAATGGAAAAAGAACAGTCTTTTTAACAATGGTGCTGAGAAAACTGGGTATCTACATGCAAAAGAGTGAAGGTGAACCCTTGCCTTATATCCTATACAAAAAATAACTGAAAAGGGAGGAAAAACCTAAATGTAAGAGCAAAAGCTGTAAAACTCTTGGAGACAACATGGAGAAAAGCATCATGGTTCAGTGTCTGCGAAGGACATGCTGGAGGTGGCTCCCTTGTATCCTCATAGGGCAGAAAGCAAACAGAAGCAAACTCTCTCTAGAGTTTTATAAGGATACTAAATCCCACTCCTGAGGGCAGGCCCTTATGACCTAACCTAATCCTAATTACTTCCAAAGGCTCCCCTCCTAATACCATTTCATTGGGGGTAAGTTTCTAAATGAATTTGGAGGAAACACAAATACTCAGTCCATAACAGGGATATTCCATTCAGAAGGGGCAGGTACAAAGGCCAGGAGGTAGAATCATGTTTGGCATGTTCAACAATGAGTAAAATGACCTGTGAGGCTGAAAGAAAAAACTGCATGAGAGTATTGTTGGAAAACAGAGAATGAAAGTTCATTTGTTCAATATGCGCTATTATTTTTTAATCTGACATAAGAAAAATGCATTACAAACGTTCAGTAATTAAAAATCAAATGCAAACAATGCTCTACTAAACATAAATTTTAAGAATCAGTATATGAACAAAAGAATAGAATTTTAAACTTAAAAACTGAATGCACATCTGAAGAAATCCAAAGAGTAGGAGCAATGAAAAATTGGAGCAAGTTATAAGGAAATTGATGTATGTGTACAAAATCAGTGTAACATGTTAATTCATATATAAGGAAGTACATAACTGAGGAAATAATAAAAGAAGTTGCAAGTGGTTGCCTCTGGGTTGTGGAAATCAGGCATTAGAACACGTGAAGAAGAGCACTTTGCTTTCCTAATAACTTTGCAGTGTACTAGTTGACTGTTAAAACTACATGTAAATTCTTGATCAAAACTTTTTTTAACTGTTAAAGAATAAGAAATCAATAATGTTTAATTTTGCTAAGAGGTCAAATATTTGACAATTTTATCAGAGTGGTGCATATAAGGATAGAGTTGGGTGAAAAAAGTGAAGGGATTAAGCAAAAGGTAAAACCTCACGGATACAGACTTGTGTCAATGTAGTGATCACAAAAGGAAGAGGGGGTGGAAGGAGGTAGAAGAAGATAAAGCGGGTATAAATGATGATGGGAGGTGACTTGACTTGGGGTAGTGGACACATAATATATAGATGATGTGTTATAGAACTGAAAATCTGAAATGTATATACTTTTATTAACCAATGTCACCCCAATAAATTTGAAAAAAAATTTAAAGGAATATAGTTGAGGACTGAGTAGGAGGATATAAAGGCAAACCATGTAAGTAAATTCAGAAAGTTCAGCCATAAAAGTAAGGAACAAGATGTAGTTGTTGCTAGAAAGAGCAGAGAAAATTGACAACAGGATACTTTTTAGAATAGAAGAGGTTTAATCAAGTTATTAATGGCGAAGCAGTAATAGTAAGGAGGGAAAAGTTGTAGACACAGTAAGGAAAACGGATACTAACTGAAGGAGATACCTATGGAAGATAAAATCAAGAACATATATAGCAATCTGTTAGCTATGTTAAAAGCGAAAGGGGGCAAATATATAGGTAAATTCTCTCCCTCTCCTTTCCTTTACCCCGCCTCCTGTTACCACCCCACCTCTATCTTTCTCCCTCTGAACTGGAAGACAGGATAATCTTCTGAGAACAGCAAAGATACTAGTGTAAGGTCAGGGGTGAGAGTACGTAATGCATGTAAAAGGAAAACACAGGCAATGGAACACAACTGCCAAGCAATACTAAAAGCCCAGCTAAGATTGAAAATCATAAATCTTTGTTATTGAAAACCATGCTTAGCAAAATTCATGGTTTAAGAACTGTCAAGAAAATGAGCAAGGCTAGAGAGGATATCAATTAAAAGTAACTCCTTTTAATTCGACTTTATTGGTAAAATACAGCATGAAACTTAGAAATGGAAGCGAAATTTCTCTAACATTTTTTAAAAGAGAGATAGCAATCTTTAAAACATTCTCTCACACACACACAGACAAAGGTGGTCAGGAGTTAAGTGTCTAAATGCTAGGTTAGAAAACATAAAAAAAATACTTTTAGGGCAAACACTACACTACATTTTGTGATTGTAGCACAATATGAATATAATTCCAATCCATGATTTACTGAGAGTTAAGTAGGACATTGATGGGAAGAGAGGGGGGTTATTTACATACCCAAACAAAAATCAAATTATAAATGAATGACGGGCTATAACAAATTTTCACTAAAGCACACAAAACTAGATGTTGAAAAACTATTTATGGAAATTTTTATTAAAAAAAATTCTCACCAATGATGTACTTGTATTTTTCCTATTCTTAATGAGATGAATATAAAAGTATTGCCCATCTTCCTGTTTCTTTTTAAAGCTTCTTTGACCTAGTAATGTGAGAGTTAACTGTACTCATCTAAGTGAAGTTAGTTACTGTGTGTATTTGAGGGGCAAATGGCTAAAGGCAGAGGCAGCAAGCACCTGGGATAAAGTACACAGCAACTAAACCAGATCAAATTGCTTACTTTTTTGTGTGCCAAAAACCCAGGCATGTTGGAGATCTAATTCTTTTTCTGCACTTTCTTCAGTGAAAGAATACTAAATTCAATCTTTTATTTCCAACTAAATTGATTTATTTCATCGGCTATTCCCACCAACATTTTTAAGGATGTCTTATTCTAATAGCACTCAGTCAATTCAGCTCAGCTCCCTTTGATTCTAAAGTGAAGCAGTGGAGTGTTCAACATTCTTTTGACCTCTACTAAAAAGATTGTTTTTAATTTACTTGTACCCAAACAATGACTAACAAGTGTCAAAACAATGAGATACAGGGCTAATTTTCTGCATTTGTAAATTTACCACCCGCAAATTCTTGATTGAAATTTCCCTCTCCTGAATTTTGGTAACAACCAAAATGATTAATACACAAATACTAAAAACATTCATTAAACATTTTCTGTCAGTGACTGGAAAAAATAAAACACCTATAGGTCCTTGTTTAAAAATAGCTTATCAAGAGAGACTGCTTTTAAGTAGAGTGTTAGATAAAAGACTTAGGCTACAAGAAATCCAGCCATGACAAATGCAAAGTTCTGGACTGGATCCTTGTATCTGTAAATAAAAAAATCCAGAAAAATTTCCAAGTTGCTAACAGTAGTAATCTCTGGGTGTTTTTCTTTTTATTTTCTAATGTTCTACCATGCATATGCACTGTTTGGTAAAAAATTAGAAGTATCAATTTTTGTTACATTAAAAGCTAAAACAGATATAAAACAGAACTTTGGAACAATGTAAATAAAATGTTACAATACAAGCAGTACTACCTGCTTGTATTCACGCTCTTACAGTATAATGCTTTTTAATTCATTAAACCAACACAAAATAAGTAAAATTAACACGAAAAAATATATACTTGATATACTTTTACCTTGAAAGGCAGTATGATTATAATAACCTAAAAGTATCACATTACAGAAAGACTTCAGTGGGTTAATAACATGAAGTTTACAAATATAAATATGAAAGTTGTTGTAGTTAGCAAATATTTATTTATTAGTCAAGCAATGCATTTCTAATTATCTTATTTGCACTATTTACTTTCTGGGCAACCTTAGGCAGGTCATTTAAACTTTCAAAGCTCTGACCTCCTAACATCAACCTGTCCTATAGTGAGAGATAATGCAAGTGTCATCATACATGAAAAGCTCTGTTAAGAACTACATAAAGGTAAAATAATGAATCCAGCGTTTAGTTTAGGACAGCACTTTCTTGATATACAAAGCTGTTTGAGAAATACTGCTTTTGATTTTTCAAATGTAAGGTTAAGGAATGGACTAATGAAAGATCAAAAATGAATGAGCCTGAATCATAGCTATGAATATAAAAAACAAAAATATATGTCAAAGAGTCACAGTACCACTGTTCTGTGACTATCTCTTCATTGTTCTGGTTCACCAACTACACAATGAGGACCTGGAGGGCATGAATTACATCTTTTATTTACATATTCCTAGCACCTTGCAAAATATATATCACAGCATAAAGATTAAGAAAGCAGGTTTTGTAAACAGGCTGTTGGATTCAAATTCTAGCTTTGCCATCTCTAAGATGTGTGCAACTTCAGCCAAGCATCTTCACTTCTTTGAGCTCAAAATCATCATTAGTACAATAAGAACAAGAGTACATAACTCAAAGAAAATTTTAAGTGCTCAAAAATAATGATTTAATTACTATCACTATCTCAAAGAATATGCAGAATTCCAGCTCTACTTTAAAAGTTATTCATCAGATTGCAATTAAAAATTGCATCAGATGGCAATTTCAAAGGTACTATATAAAACAGTCCACTATAATTAGCACACTATGCTACATGGCCATTTATTTATGCCAGAATTCTTGACAAATCAATCAGGAAAAAGAGAAAACATTATTTTCAGAAGATTAACTTAGCAAAAGTCTTCAAAATTCATATGCAAAATTCACTCCTCAGCTTTTTATCTTGATCAAAGAAGAAAAATTTAAATACTGAGGGTTTTGGGCCTGCTTTCCTTCCTTATAATGATACAAATAAAAAATAAAAAATAGGAAGACTGAGCATTAGCTATCTGCTTCTTGCAAAAGCAGCAGTGCATGATACAAATCTAAAAACATGCCTTCAAAATACACAAACATATTATCATAGCAACCAAGACCTTTGTGATGTCCCCAAACCATTACCATTATCATTCTCTTTTCTCCAAACAGCTGCCTACAGCCCAACACTTTCTCAGCTCACTAATTCCACTTCAGAACTTCAGGGCTCCTGCACTGCAGCAGCTGCAGCACAGAGAACAAACCTCTGAGAGAAACTCTATCTTTCTAGGCAAAAAAAAAAGGGGGGGGCACGGGGCCAAGTGGGCCAGAGTATGTGTAAGGAATTAATCTCTGGTTGTTGGGACAATTTTCTGTCCTTTTTTTTCTCTTAATTCTGCCCCAAGAATAGACCCTACTTGTAAGATGAAGAGGCAGCAGTGCCAATAGTTAGAACTGGAAAAGAAATTCTGCTTTTCTGGTCAAAGATGTATGGAAAGATGTCCTCAGTAGTTGAAAGAAGAAAGGAGAAAACCCCAGTCTTCTTTCATTCTCTTTTCTCTTGCCACTTTTTCCTACTGGCAGGCTCTACTGAGAGTCTGCAACTGTGACAGCGGGGCAGGCTGCTAGAGTCAGAGATATCCCGTCTCTCTGGCCAGAGGAACCAGAAAAGGAGAGCCCATGAGACAGAGAATATAGGGGTAACCCCAAGAAGGACAAGCAAGAAAAGGAGATACCCTAAATCTGTGTTTGAACTGGCACAAGTACAGGACTCACCCCTGATGCGCCCAGGCACGGAAGAGACTCAAGCAACAAAGCAAATGCTTTGAGAACGAAACTGCTGTTAAAACTACCATCCAAGATATAGAACAACCCATGAGTGGCACATAAATGGGACAGTAGCAACAGAACTGATATTGGAACTGACCTGAAGAAGAGATAGAACTTGAAGTTTGAACCTAACAGGGTGACTATTTACTGTAACTGCTGAAAAAAAAAAATCAGTACTCTTCAAAAGGTTTTACCAGGACCCAGAGCCTCGCAACAGGATATTGAAACATCCCGGGTCAAATAAAAATTACTCAACTTCCAAAGAACAAAACAATGGTGACCACCTCTCAAAGGAAAGACTATCAGATGTACTTATAAGACTACCAGACAAAAACCTGTAAAGTGTTATAACTGTGTTCCATAAGTTAAAGTTAAACATACTTACTATTAATGGAAAGAGATATTCTTAGCAGAAAAACAAAAACTATTGAAAACAGGAATTTTGGAACTGAAGATATATCTGAAATAAGAAAATTCAATGGATAGGGGTTCAAAATCAAAATAAACATAAAAGAGGAAAGAATCAGTAAACTTGGAGATAAATCAATAGAGATTATCAGTTCTAGAACAGAAAGAAAAAAGAATTTAGAAAAAATGAATAGAGTCCTACAGCTTGTGAGAGAAAAGCAAAAGATCTACCATTTGTACCATCAGAGATTCAGAAAGAGGGAAAAACAGATTGATACAGAAAAAGTATTTGAAGAATAATAACTGAAAACTTCACCAATCTGGTGAAAGACATACATTTATAGATTCAAGCTCAGTGAAGCCTAAATAAGATATGCTCAAAGAAAACCATAACTGGATACATCATAAACAAAATGCCGAAATTCAAATATAAAGAAAAAAATCTTGAATGTAGCCATAAAACAAACCCACACACATGATACACAGTGTAACAAGCATTTAAATACTTTTGTGTTCAAATCAAATACCATGGAAATGAGAAGAGAGAACATCGTTAGTTTTGAAACAAAAGATCTATAAGCCCAGAATTTATACCCAGCAAAAACATCCTTCAGGAATGAAGGCAAAATGAAGGCATTCTCATGTGAAAGAGAATAAGAAAAATCAGTCACCAGCAGAACTGCTATAAAGAAAATGATAAATTCCTATAGATTGAAAAGAATCTTAGAGGAAAATCTGAAACTTCAGGATTGAAACAAAAGCAAAGATACAGTAAAACTTTGAGTAAATTAAATATTTTTATTTAAAAATCTCTGAGTAAATTAAAAAAAACCAACATATATAGTAAAACTTTAAGTAAATTAAAGATTTTTACTTAAATCTTTAAGATATGTAAGATTGCTCTCAAAAAAAATACCATTATCTGATGGTGTTTTCCATGTAGGTAGATATAGAGAACTATAACATAGTGGGGATATTACAAGCCTATATGGTTGTAAGCCTTCTACATTTTACTACAAGTGGTAAAATATTAAGTAGAATGTGATGCATAGATATATAACCAAAAAGTCAACAGGTAAATTTAAATGAAATGGTAAAAAATATTAATCTAAGGAATACAAGAAAAGAGGAGCATAGAATCAAAAAACAAGGGACAAACAGAAAGCAAATAACACAGTCCACCTGTTTCAAACAATATAATTATATTAAACATAAATGACCTAAACCAGCAGTCAGCCAATTTTACTGCAAAAGGTTAAATAATAAGTATTTTAGGTTTTTCAGCCTACACAGTATCGTACAGCTCTTCGATTCTGCCACTGTAGCAGGGAAGCAACTACAGACAATATATCAATGAATAGGCCATAAAGCTTTATTTACAAAAACAGACAGCAGACAGAGATAAAGATGTACAGGATGCTTTGAGAGTAGAAAACAAGAAAATGCCTCTGCAGAGAAATAGGGGAGCAATTTCACTACAAACACTACCCATGGCCTGCCAGTGATGGCTCATTTGGCCTATTAAGGGTGGGGAGTAAGGGTTGGGGGTGGAGAGATAAGTCCTGTGTTCCCTCACCAAACAAGGGCATCCAACACAAACACACATGTCCAAAGGAGACAAATCCGAAAGGAAGATAAATACCTCTATTCAACCTGGCTAACTGAAGTGAAAAATTCAGAAATGCAAACATTTGAGATATGGTTGAAAAGGCTAAAATGAAGTCTTTTACTATCAAGTACTTTTACATTTTATATTATTCACGTATTTTCAATGAAGGTAGACCAAAAGAAAGATAGCAGGCTATAGTTTGCTGGTCCCTGATCTAAACATATCAATTAAAAGTCGAAGACAGTCAAATTATATTAAAAAGCATAACTTTTAGGACTCAATTCATAATTCTTTTATTGAGTCTTCCCTCTCCATTCAAGGTAAAGAATAAATGTCCCTACTAAATATAAATATTTCTACAATAGCATACATTATGAATGTATTTTTTTCTGTACCACATTTACTTTTGAAACAGAGAAAAGGTTTATACTTGCATTCATATTCCTGTGATCTCAATGAATACTTTGACTATTAGATGGCATGTGATAGGCAATAGCTTTGTGCAGTGTGCCAATCATGCAAGATGAAAATTTAAAGAAAAAAGCGTATTAACTCTCCAAAAACTACCCTTGAAATATTTATTAAAGTGCATTTTAACATATGTATTTGCTTTATAATAATATATCTTTTTCTCATAGCAAAGTATATACAGGGTCCAGCAGAGGTAATGCCATTGAGTGTGGCTGGTAGGGTATGTGAATGCCTCGCACGGGATGGACAGCAATTTGAACATTTCACCTAAAATGTCATGTGGTGTGCTTGAGTGTGATATTGTTATGTTACAGAATTACATGCTTATGATTTTGTAATAAAATATTTGTATGTAATAAAATAGGGGCATTATTTGTGCTGAACCCTGTACATAGTGCACTTTAGAGTGAATGAGCACATTTTGGGTCCACTTTCTAAAAAAGATGGAGTCCCACTGTCCCCAGCATAAATTCATAATCTAATAGAAAACTCAAAAATACATAATAAATTTAATGCACTTCCATCTACATTACACTTATACATTAATTTTTACACTACAACAGTATCATCTGACTACTACAGTGGCAATTGAAAGACACCTGGTAAAATGTGTGACTCAAAGACAGGCTTAGAGAGACTGAATTCCAGTGTTTATTTCCAACTAGAAGGTTGAAGGTAACAATTTCCTCCTCATGAAAAAAATTGACATTTAGATTAATCCCACATGCTAAGAAATACCAGCATACACTGCCAAACATTCATCATAAAAGGAATAGAGTTCTTTACACCAGGGATCATCAAAGTATGGCCTATGAGCCAAATCCTGGCATTTTTGTAAAAACTGACAATCTGACTATAAAATTTATATAGAAATGCAAAAAAAAAAAAAAGTACAACATAGCCAAAACAATGTTGAAAAAGAACAAAGTTGGCAGACCTATTCTACATAATTTAGAGACTTAATGTAAGGTTTCAGCAATCAATATAATGTAGTATTAGCAGAAGGTTACAATCCAGAAACAGACCCACACTATATGTTCAATGATTTTCTACAAAGATACCGAGGTACTGGAGAAAGAACAGTCTTTTTAACCAATGGAGTGGAAACAATTCGATTTCCGCCCCCCCCAAAAAAAGTATGAACTTCAACCCATACTTGACTCTATACACAAAAACTAACTCAAAATGGAACATAGGTTTAAATGTTGGAGCTCAAACCATAAAACTACTGGAAGAAATTACTGGAAAAAAAAAACCACTTTATAATCTTGATTTAGACAAAGATATATAAGGAAGAAAAAGAATAAAATATTAAAGAAAACATTAATTATGGCAGATTGTACAGTCCAAACATGGCCATACCCGTATATATCTTTTCCCCATGTACTTCTTAAAATGTAACATTGACTCTCCTTCATATGTCATACATTCCCCTCCCCTTGTCACTCTAACTTGAAGATAGTAAGACAGTGATGCTGATTTTAAGGCTAAGTCATAAAAGGCAAAATGACTTCTGACTGGTGTTTTCACTTTCTTAGGACATTTGCCTTTGGAGGCCTGAACCACCATGTAACAAATCTAACTACCTTGAAGCTAATGTGCTAGATCAGCGATTTTTAACAGGTATGTCCCAAGAATTTTTTAAAATATGCAATATTTTGAAAAAATATGCATGAGTACTGACCTCTTTTGCCTTAGATTGTCAAATTAAAAAATGACAACAGGCAACACAACAATAGGTGTCCGGTGTGAATGAATCAAAACTATACCTATTTTTCTGTCAGATCAGCAAAAAATATATTTTTTGGTGTGCTGCAAAATTTTAGTATTTAGTTTATGTGTGCCGTGAGATGACAAAGGTTGAAATTGCTGTGCTAGAGAAACTACAAAGAAATATAGAGAAGTACCCCAGATATCAATTTAAGTACTCTGTACCCAGATACTATTCATGTGAGTGAGTCTTCAAATCATTCCAGCCCTTAGCTTACAGGCTGCACAAGCTGATGTCAAGTAGAATAGCAACAGTCTATTCTCTGCAAGCCTGTCCCAGATTGCAGATCCATGCAAAGTAAATACTATCGCTATTTTCAGCCACTATATGTTGAGTGTTTTCTTGTGCAGCAACAGATAACTACGTTGATAAAATGTGTATCATCAAAATTAAAAGTCTTTTGCTCTTTGAAAGACTCAAAAGATAAAATTAAAAAGCCACACATTCACAGAAAATATCTGCAAATATATATCTGACAAAGCACTTGCATTCAGAATATATAACTCTTCCAATTAAATAAGACATATAACTAAGTTAAAACGAGTAAAAGATATAATGCAAATGTGTATATACATATCCAGATCTGTCCAGAAGGTATCCAGCAATTTAATATGAAAAAGAGACATTTATTGAAGATGCAAAATTCAAGAAACATTGTACATAGGAAAACGACGCCTCAGCCCCCTTCAAAGAAGGTACCTTGGGACCTCACACAGGTCTCCCAGTTGCCATCAGCTGCCCAGTCATATTTTCCTGAACCTCATTGACGGTCTGAAATCTCTTCCCTTTCAAAGTAGATTTTAGTTTTGGGAAAAGCCAGAAGTCTCAAGGTGCCAAATCTGGGCTGTGGAGGGGCTGAGTCACCTGGGTGATTTTATGTTTCACCAAAAAACTCTGCACAAGACATAATGTATAAGCGGAAGCCTTGCCATGATGAAGCTGCCAATCACCGCTTGCCCATAGCTGTGGTCTTCTGAATCATCCAAACAGTTTGTTCATTCCTATTGAGGAACGTTCAAGCTTAATGCAAAATTTGCCCTACTTGCTCAGTCATTTTGAACGTGATGGCCACACAGTACACATGCTCACTCGATTGCATCTACAACCCCCACTGAATAGTACAGTGAAGTCATCATTGTTCTTGAATGCTCATTCCAGTCTACTCTCCTTGGCTCTCAGGTTAAATCAATGTCACGCAAACCATCCTTGTTATATTAACAATGGATGAGCTTTTTCTGGACAGACCTCATATATAAATACACACACATGTTCATAAATATATGGACAAAAAGTCAACAAAAAAATGTTCAACATCATTAATCTTTAGAGAAATACATATGAAAACACAATGAGATATCACTAAACATGTACCAGAATGGCTAAAAGTAAGAATGACCATACCAAGAGATATTCAGAATATAGAGCTACTTGAACTCTCACATTTCTGGTCACTTTGGAAAAGAACTGGGCAGTTTTCTATAAAGTTAAATATATACTTTATCATAAGACCCAGCAATTCTATCCCTAGGTATCTACCCAAGAGAAATGAAAACATATGTCCATTTATATTGATTGAAGAAAAAATAAAATTATAGCGACAGCTGATTAGTGATTGGTTGGGACCTGGATTCCATGGAGGGCGGGGGGGTGGGAGCGGTAACTGACTGCAATGGAGTAAGAGGGACATTTTAGGAAGAGAGAAATATTCTATATTTTCACTGTGGTTGCAGTGACATAACTATAAAGATCTGTCAAAATTCATCAAACTGTGTACTTAAAACAGGTGATGTTCATGAACTATAAATAAAGCTGTTTTTAATAAAAATGTACACCTCCCCCCTACCCAAAGCAATTCTCAATTAATTGGTACTTTAATTCTCAACAATCATTAGGAAAAACCTGGGTACTACCCTAATGAAAATCTCTTTAGGTAGGACATTTATATTTCAACTTAAGTTCATGTTAACTGGGGGTAGAGGTAGAGGTTGACCAAAACAGAAGAAAATAAGCAGTAACACTAAACTTAACAATAGCCCTGGCTGGTGTGGGTCAGGGGATTGAGCGCCAGCCTGAGAACTGAAAGTTCACCAGTTTGATTCCCAGTCAGGACTCGTGCCTGGATTGCGGGCCAGGTCCCCAGTTGCGGGGTGTGTAAGTGGCAACTGATCAACGTATCTCTCCCACATCAATGTTTTTCTCCTTCCTTTCCCCTCCCTCTAAAACTAAAAAATAAGATCTTTCAAAGTCACTTATATAATCCTAAATAATATACTTTAAAAATTAAACTTAACAATAAATGCAACAGATGAATAATCTAAGGGAGAAAAGACAGATGATGGAGTCTGTAAATCACACTCATAGGAAGACTAGGGATCCAAGAAGAGTAAACTGTTAATTGTGAAGATGGCAGAGGAGCAAATGGAAGCTACACTAACCTCCTCCCAGGATCAAACTGGAATTACAACAAAAGTATTTTTTTTAAATCCTGAATAACCAACTGAATACTAGCTGGAGAGAAGCCTTATAACCAAGGACATATGGAAGAAGACACACCACCACAACGTGACTGGCAGGGATTGCAGACAAGGCACAAGAGGGCTGGCTGGGCTCCCAGCTGAGGTCCTGAAGGGATAGTTCAGTGCCTGGGTGATTCCCTCTGAGAAGTGTGGGGACCAAACCCCAAGCATGGCTCCACAGCCTACAACACCCAGAACCAAGAAAGAAATACAAATAATATACAGCTGTGAAAAGCAGCACAGTTTCTGCCTGCCAAGAAGAGACAGCTGGAGACTCAGAGCGCCTCTTAAAGGTCCAATACACAGAATTCTGTTCACAGCCACTTACCCTGGACTCTGGCAAAAGAAGGGCAGGATGTGCTAGATGGAAACGCTTGAAGAGAGCCTGGGGCTGGTAGCTCTAAGGAGAGAGCTGAAGGAACAGCACCAGGATCCCTGTGCTGAGTCATTACACATACTGTAGAAGCCATCGTTCTCAGACAAGCACTACTCTTCAAGTGGCATCAGCCTGAGGGAAAGCAATAGCTCCAACCACAGGAATTAGTCTGTCCCTCCCTGTGGTGCTTAAGCCCTGCTGCTGAGGAGTCTGGAAGACATTCACTGGTTAGTTAACCATACAGAAAGCCTGCATGCAGAGGTTGATTGCTGGGAGCTCTGAGGCTTCAGCTGACCTGCCTCCCAGGCCTAGTAATGGTACAAGCTGGCCTTGGTGCTCAGCCTCATCCCTCTCACACCCAGGCCCAGCAGAGGGAGCCACATGCTGTGGATCCTCATAGCTCCAAAAAGGAGTCCCAGAGCCAGTCACAGGCAGGGTTTGACTTAGGTACGTGCCAGAATTACAGATCTACCTAATACATTGAAACAAATAAAAAGAAGCATCTAAAATAAGAAAACAAAGAAACAGACCCAAAATAAAAGAACAAGAGAATTCTCCAAAAGAAGAACTAGATGAGATGGAGACAAGCAATTTATCAGATAGAGAGTTTTAAATGATTATAAGGATACTCAATAGCATGAAAAAAGACATAGAAACCCTGTAAAAGGACCACTCAAATAAAGAATGCAATATCTTAAATAAATAATACACTGGAAGGAATAGACAGCAGGATAGATGAAGCAGAGGATCAAATCAGTGATTTAGAAAACAAGGTAGAAAAAAGAACACCCAGGCAGGGCAACAAAAAGAAAAAATAATTTTAATAAATGAGAAGAGCTTAAGAAACATTTTGGACAACATGAAGTGCAACAATATTTGCATAATGGGAATACCAGGAGAAGAGAGCGAGCAAGGGACTGAGAACCTATTTGAAAATATAATGACTGAAATCTTCCCTAATCTGGTGAAGAAAAAAGACATACCAGTCCAGGAAGATCAGAGAGTCCCAGACAAGTTGGACCCAAAGAGGCCTACACCAAGACACATTATAATTAAAATGTCAAGGCTTAAAGACAAGGAGAGGATCATAAAAGCTGCAAGAGAAAAGCAGGCAGTTAAATACAAGAAAGTACCCATTAGACTGTCATCTGATTTCTCAAAAGAAACATTTCAGGCCAGAAAGGAGAGGCATTAAATACTCAAGGTGATGAAAAGCAAGGAACTACAATGAAGACTACTTTACCCAGGAAGGCTTTCATTTAAAATCAAAGGAGAAATAAGGAGCTTCCCAGACAAGAAAAAGCTAGAGGAGTTTGATAACACCAAACCAGTACTGCAACAAATGTTAAAGGGCTTGCTTTAAAAAGAAGAAGAAAAAGAGGAAGGGGGAAAAAAAACCCACAGGAAAGTAGCCTAGCAATAAGAGGGCACTAAATACATATCTGTTAATAATTACCTTAAATGTAAGTGGCTTAAATGCTCCAACTAAAAGACAGAGGGTAGCTGAATAGATAAGAAAACAAGACTCATATATATGCTGCCTCCAAAAGACCCACTTCATATCAAAAGACAGATTCACAATTAAAAGTAAAAGGATGAAAAAAAGATACTTCATGCAAATGGAAAGGAAAAAAATGCTGGTGTAACAATACTTATATTTGACAAAATAGACTGTAAAACCAAGGCTACAGTAAAAGACAAAGAAGGACACTACATAATAGAGGGAACAATCCAACAAAAGAATATAACCCTAGTAAACACATATGCACACAACACAGGAGCACCAAAATATGTAAAGCTAATCTTGATAGACATAAAGGGAGAGACTGACAGAATACAGTCATAGTTTGGGATTTTAACACAGCTTTCACTTCAGTGGCTAGATCTTCCAGACAGAAAATCAACAAGGAGGCAGCAGCCTTAAATGACACACTATATCAAATGGATTTAATTAACATCTTCAGAGCATTCACTCCAAAGCAGCAGAAAATACATATTTTTCAAGTACACATGGAACATTTTTTAGGATAGATCACATGTTAAGACACAAAACAAAAGACTCAATAAATTTAAGGATTGAAAAATAGGATCCAAGGTCTTCCGGTCAAGATGGAGACATAGGTAAACACAGCTCACCTCTTCACACAATCACATCAAAATTACAACTAAATTATAGAATAACCATGAGTCAGAAATGTCAGAAATAAAGTCAAATGGAAGTCTGACAATTACGGAATTAAAGAAACTACATCCATCCAGACTGGTAGGAAGGGTGGAGACACAGAATGGACTGGTCACACACCCATATGTGGTAGATAAAGTCTTAGGAAAGATATCTTGGGGGTGAGGAATCCCAGCTCCATACCGGGCCCCCAGCCTAGGGTTCCAGTGACAAGAATATAAGTTCCTATAACTTCTGGCTACAAAAACCAGTGGAGATTGACTCTGTCAAAGAAATTTCTAGAGTCCCAAACAGTTGCTCTTAACCCACACATAGACTCACCAACTCAGACTCATTCTCTCTGAGCTCCAGCACCAGGGTTGCAGACTAAAAGGCATCATAGCATATAGGGAGGAAGTAAAGGATCTAGCATCAAGGTGAGAACTGGGAGACAGCTTTCTCCCCAACAGAAAGGCCATTGTCCGTTTTCTAAACCCTCCACCCACAGAGCCTCAGAGCCAGCAGGCGGGTGCCATATCTGAGACTCCATCAACCTGGCTGACACTGTTTGCCCCACCCTGGAGATTCCTTGAGACTCTGTCCCACCCAACTTACAGGCAACCCAAGCTGTTAACAGAGACTTTTCCATATGAATGACTAATCTTGGCTCATGCTTCACACCTTCCTAAATTCTCTCAAACAAGTAATAGCCAACATCAGTGAACCCTGAGCCCCCATACTACTTGCTAACTGTCCCCAGCCACAGCACTACCAGCAGCCAGCCTGGATTCACAGCTTGGATTCACCTGGAATCACCAAACCAAGCATAAGCAGCAACCACCTCAGATTGCTTTATAGCTCAGGCAGGGAGGCCCTGGACAAAACACAGGTTGGGGTTGACCTTGGCCAGCACTACCCAGGAAACTGCAGAGACTAACACTCACTGGACAGCTAGAGATGACATCAGAGCACCACGACCCTGCCCCTGAACAGCTGATCCTCCACAAAGAGGGGAAGTTGGTCGTCAGTGGTCACAGACAGTCCTTGCAGCTGACTATCCTGAATAAATCCCTCCTATTGACCTGCCAACAGCAATGAAGGCTCAACTACAAGAGGAAGATATACTCTGCCAACACAAAAAGCACAGCCTAAGTACCCAGTGTGGGTTATAGAGGAGGCTGTGCCACTGGACACTACATTAGGCCAGGCTATCAAGACAGGGAGTCACAGCAATTCTACCTAATACATAGGAAACAAACACAGGGAGGCAGCCAAAATGAGGAGACAAAGAAACATGGCCCAAATGAAAACACAGATCAAAACTCCAGAAAAGTAACTAAAAAAGAGAGAGATAAGCAATCTATCAGATACAGAGTTCAAAACACTGGTTATAAGGATGCTCAAGGAACTTATTGAGGACCTCACCAGCATATAAAAGATCCAGTCAGAAACAAAGGATACAGTAATGGAAATAAAGAATAATTTACAGGGAAACAGTAGAGTGGATGAAACCAAGAATCAAATCAATGATTTGGAACATAAGGAAGCAAAAAACAACCAATCGGAACAACAACAAGAAAAAAAGAATCCAAAAAATAAGGATAATATAAGCAGCCTCTAGGACAACTTGAAGCATTCCAACATTCACACCATAGGGGTGCCAGAAGGAGAAGAGATAGAGCAAGAAATTGGAAATCTATTTGGAAAAATAATGACAGAAAACTTCCCTAATTTGGTGAAGAAAATAGGCATGCAAGTCTAGGGAGCACAGTGTGTCCCAAACAAGATTGATGCAAAGAGGCCCACTCCAAGACACGTCATAATTAAAATGCCAAAGTTTAAAGATAAAGAGAGAATATTAAAAGCAGCAAGGGAAAAGAAATTAGTTACACACAAGGGAGTTCCCATAAGACTGTCAGCTGATATCTCAAAAGAAACTTTGCAGGCCTGAAGGAATTAGCAAGAAATTTTCCAAGTCATGAAAAGCAGGGACCTACAGCCAAGATTGCTTTACCAAGCAAAGATGTCATTTAGAATCAGAGGGCAGAAAAAGAGATTCCCAGACAAGAAAAAAACTAAAGGAGTTCATCATCACCAAACCATTATTATATGAAATGTTAAAGGGCCTTATTTAAGAAAAAGAAGGTCAAAACTATCAAGAATAAAATGGCAATAAATATACATCTATCAACATTTGAATCTAAAAAACAGACTAAACAAAGAACAGAGACAGAATCATGGATACCAAGAGAGTTTTGACGGTTGCCATTTGCGTGGGGGGATGTAGAGGAGCAGATGAAGTGGTCAGGGAATTAAGAAGTACAAATAGGTAGTAACAGAATAGCCATGGGGATGAAAGTTACAGCACAGGAAATGGAGTAACAAAGAGCTTCTATGCATGACCCACAAACATTAACAATGGTGTGGGGACTGCTTGAGGGAGTGGAGGTAGTTGGGTAGAGGGGAGAAAGGGGGAAAAATTGGAACAACTATAATAGCATAATCAATAAAGTACAGATTTAAAAAAGCAACCAATGAAAACATAACAAAAAAATAAAACAAATAAGATTAAAATCATATCAAAATCTATTCTGACCACAATCCAATGAAACTAGAAACCAATCACAAAAGAACACTGAAAGACACAAAAAGCCATGGAGGCTAGATAGCATTTTATTCAACATTAATAGGTCAACAATGAGATATAGGAAAAAATCAAAAGATACCTTGAAACAAATGAAAATGAGAACAGAACAATCCAAAATCTGTTGGACACAGGGAAAGTAATCATAAGAGGTGAATGCATAGAATTACAGGCCTATCTCCAAAACGAACAAACAAGAAAAAGCTCAAATACACAATCTAACTTTACAGTTAAAGAAACTTAAAAAAGAACAACAAACAAAACCAAAAGTGAGTAGAAGTAAGGAACTAATAAAGATGAGAGCAGAAACAAATGAAACAGAATCTTAAGAAATAATACAAAAGATCAATGAATCCAAGAGCTGGTTCTTTGGGGGAAAAAGCTAGACTGACAAACCTTTAGCCAGACACATCAAGAAAAACAAAAAGGACCCAAATAAATAAAATCAGAAATGAAAGAGGAGAAATAACAACTGACACCAAGGAAATACAAAGGATTTTAAGAAAATACTATGAACAACTATTTGCCAACAAACTGGACAACCTGGATGAAATGGATAAATTCCTAGAAACATAAAATCTTCCAAAACTAAATCAGGAAGAATCAGAGAATCTGAACAGACAGATTACACCTAGTGAAATTGAAACAGTAATCAAAAAACTCCCAACAAAAGCGCTGGACTGGTTGACTTCACAGGTGAATTTTACCAAACATTCAGAGAACTACCATCTCTCCTCCTCGACCTGTTTCAAAAAATTCAAGAGGAAGGAAAGCTGCCAAGCTCATTTTATCAGGCCAGCATTATCCTAATTCCAAAACCAGATAAAGACACTACAAAAAAGGAAAATGACAGGCCAATATCCCTGATAAACATACATTCTAAAATCCTCAACAAAATATTAGCGAACCAAATATAGCAATGCATCAAAAAGATCATATGCCATGATCAAGTGGGATTTACTCTGGGTATACAAGGTTGGCACAACATTCACAAATCAATAAAACATGATTCACCACATAAACAAAATGAAGGATAACAACTACATAACCGTATCAACAGATGCAGAAAAAGCATTTGATAAAATCCAGCGCCTATTTATGATAAAAATTCTCAGCAAAGTGGGAATAGAGGGAACATATCTAAACATAACCAAGACCACATATGACAAACCCAGGAAACAAGACAGGGATGTCTGCTTTCACCTCTCTTATTCAACATAGTACTGGAAATCCTAGTCACAGCAATCAGACAAGAAGAAGAAATAAAAGGCATCCAAATTGGAAAGGAAGTAGTAAAACCATTTTTATTTGCAAATGACATAATACTGTATATAAAGAACTCCAAATATTCCACTAAGAAACTACTGGAACTTATAATAAAGAAAAGTAGCAGGATACAAAATTAATATCCAGAAATCAGTTGCATTTTTATATGTCAATAAGAAAACAATCCCATTCATAATTGATTCAAAAAGCATAAAATATCTAGGAATAAACCTAACCAAGGATGTAAAAGACCTGGACTTGGAAAATTATATGACACCAAAGAAAGAAACTGAAGAAGATACAAATAATTTAAGCACATACCGTGTTCATGGATAGGACAAATCATTAAAATGTCTGTGCTACTCAAAGCAATCTATAGATACAATGTAATTCTTATGAAGATTCCAATGACATATTTCACAGAAATATTTCAAAAATGTATCTGGAAACACAAAAGGCCCACATAGCAACAGTGATCCCAAAAAAGAAGAACAAAGTTGGAGGAATCATACTACCTAATATCAAACTATACTATAAGGTCATAGTAATCAAAACAGTATGGCACTGGCATAAAAACACACACTTAGATCAATGGAACAGAATAGAGATCTCAGAAATTAGACCACACTTTATAGCCTACAGACATTTAACAGAGGAAGCAAGCACATACAATGGGCTAAACATAGTTTATTTAATAAATGGTTTTGGGAAAACTGGACAGTTATGTGCAAAAAAATGAAACTACACCACCTTCTTATACCACACACAAGAATAAATTCAAAATGGATTAAAGACTTAATTGTTAGACCTGAAACCATAAAAATCATAGAAGAAAACATAGGGATCAAAACCTCGGACATAGTTCATAAACAAATGGGACAATATCAAACTAAAAAGGTTTTGCACAGCAAAGGAAACCATCAATAAAATAAAAAGACAACCCACAGAATGGGCGAACATATTTCCAGATACATATAAATATCCAAAATTTATAAAGAACTTACAAAATTCAACATTAAAATAACAAACAACCCAATTAAAAAATAGGCAAAGGACCTGAATAGACACATCTCCAAAGAGGACATACAGATGGTTAATAGATATATGAACAGATGCTCAACATCACTAAGAGAAATGCAAATTAAAACCACAAAGAAATACCATCTCACACCTGTCAGAGTGGCTATCATCAATAAACCAACAAACAACAAGTGCTGGCACGGATGTGGAGAAAGAGGAACCCTCTTGCACTGTTGGTGGGAAGGTAGATTGGTGTAGCCCCTGTGGAAAACAGTATGAGGGTACCTCAAAAAATTAAAAATGGATCTGCCTTTTGACCCAACAATCTTACTTCTGGGAATATATCCAAAGGAACCCAAAGCACTAATTCAAAGGAACATAAGCAGCCCTATGTTCATTGCAGCATTTACAATTGCCAAGCTATGGAAGCAGCCCAAGTCTCCATCAGTAGATGAGCACATAATACAACTATGGGACATTTACACAAAGGAATACTATTCAGCTGTAAAAAAGAAGAAAATTTTACCCTTTGCCACACCATGGATGGACCTGGAGAACATTATGCTAAGTTAAATAAGCCAGACACAGAAAGACAAATACCATTATGATTTCACTCATATGTGGAATCTAATGAAGAAATTGAACTAATAAGCAAAATAAAGACAGACTCATAGATAGCAGGATGACAACTAAGGCAGGGGAGGGGGCGGAGTGACTGAGTGAAAAAGGAAAAGGGACTCATGGACAACAATGTCGTGATTGTGGGAGGGCTGTAGGGGGGTAAAAGGGGACTAAATGATAATGAAGAAATACTATAAAAATTATTAAATAGAAAAAATAAAAGGTAAAAAAGAGTAAACTTAAGAAAATTCTGAATTCCATCCAAAATTCTATACATAGCACCATTTAAGCACCATTGCTCTCATATATACTTGATAATTTTAAAAAATTAGAATAAATAAAAACTGACTGTTCTTATACACAGTTCTTGTACCTGTGTTTCCACCTATCCATTTGCCCAAGCAAATAGCTGTCATCCTTGAATCTTTCTTTTCTCTCAACAACATATAATACTTATTATAAATAATACTTATTATATAGCATTATACTTGTTATAATATCATTTTGTGGTAATTTCTTATGCATCTAAAATTCTCACTATACTATAGGTTGTATTTCACTCACCTTTGTAGTCCTAGCACTTAACATCTGAGAGAAAAATAAATGTTGAATAAGTACAAGAATTAAAAGCTAATGAATAAGTACTTGGTTGGAATATGTCAACTAAGCACTTATTTATTAAGAGTTTGGGGGTATATGTTTTATCTAGGTGTGAATAAACTACATCCCAAACTTTATTATAGTGATTTCAAGTGCTGAAGGTAAAATCCATTAGCCTTTTATGTTAACAGAATCAACTTGATTTATATGGATATCATAAATGTCAAAATGTGTTTTCATTCAGTACACAACAAATATGCATTATATATGGAGACAATAGACCTTAGCAGTGGTTTTAAGGTTATGAAGAAAGTTACTTCTGTTTATAGATGTGGGTTGTTAAGTCATCCAGGAATTTAAACAATAAGCAGATGGTTTGCTTCCAAATAGACAGCAATCATCTGGCTCTAAAAAAGAATACTTTTGTAAATATATGTTCTGTCATGTTCTATCCCAACGTGACAGGATAAAATAACGTACTGTGTTATGTTCTACTTTTCTTCTTTGAACTTAAAAGCATGGTTTCCCGCCCCCCCCCACACACAATGTTATCTTTTTTGGACTCAAGACTCAACATAAACTAAGAAAAGATAACAACAAACAAACAAAAACACAAAAGTTGAGATTGAGAATTAGGCTTCAATTCTGTTTCAAAACAAAATAAAGAGTTGAGTTGCTCTTTCTTTCAATTGCATTTTTTTAACCATTAAAGGAGGATAATATAAAATATAATAATTGAGAGTCTGCTTAACTTTAATTCCAAATGTGGGAAATAAAGAAATATATCTACATTTGACCTGGGTAAAAAAGGTGAAGATATAAAGCAAATAAAAAGAACAAAACTCACAGACACAGACAACACTATGGTGATTACCAGCAGGAAAGGGAGGTGGGGAGAGGTGGAAGAGGCTAATGGAAGAATAAATGGTGATGAGAAAAGACTTGACTTGGGGAGGTCAACATACAATATAATATACAGATAATGTGTTATAGAATCGTATATGTGAAACCTATAAAATTGTATTAACCAATATCACCCCAATAAATTCAATAAAAGTTTTTTAAATAGAAAAAAATAAAGATATATTTTACCTTTCATTTAATTAGTATATGTAATAAACAATTTTTAGATAACTATACAAGATCCCTGCCCCTTCCTTCACTTCCTTTCTCTAGTCTAACAAAATGCTGATTTTGTTAGGTAATAACCTTCTTTTACAAGGCTATTGACTTAACTAAATCAGTAATGTTAATGCTATTCCTTTTGTCAGTGATGTTTTTAGATATAGGATTATGAAACCAAAAATAAAGGAGGCTATTTCATAACAACAAAAGAGCCAACTCATCAAGAGGAAATAAACTTAAATGTTTATGATCTAAAAATAGATTAAAAATGCATGACTCAAAAATTGATACAACTACATGGACAAATAAGACAAATCCATAAGTATAGCCAGAGATTTTAATGCCCCTCTACAGTAACTGATGAAATAGTGGAGAGAAAATAAAGATATAAGCCTGGAAGAACTTACCAATCAACTTAACCTAACTGATGTTCACAGAGCACTACACTAAACAAAAGCAGAATAAACACTTTTTTTCAGATCCATACAAAACATTTCCCAAGATAGACTATAATCTGGAAAAAAAGGAGAAAAGGTACAAATTACCATTATCACTAATAAGGTGATAATCACTAAAATTTCTTCAGAACATAAAAGCATAATCAAGGAATAGATAAACAATTTTATGCTAATTAACAGCTTAAATAAAATGGACAAGTTATTTGAAAGACACAAATTATCAAAGCTTACACAAAAAGAAATCCATCAGGTGGTGAGCACACAATGGAATATAGAGATGTCATAATATAAAATAGTACACCTGAAATTTATGTTATTAATCATTGTTACCCAATAAATTGAATTTTAAAAATTAAAGAAGGTCTAAATCTAAGTCTGTATTATTTTTATTGACTTATTTGTTGTTCCACCAATTCATGCATTTACTTGTTGAATCTAGAATGTGCCCCGACCAGGGGATGGAACCTGGAACTTGACACATAGGGACAACGCTCTAACCAACTGAGCTACCCGGCCAGGTACTCCTATATCTATCTTTAAAAAAAAAAAAAAAGGGTAGTTCAGCACCTTCCTACCAAAAAAAAAAAAAAACCAAACAAAAACTCCCCAGTCCAGATGGCTTCACTGATAAATTTTTACAAACATTTAAAGCAGAAATAATTCCAACTGTACACAAACTCTTCCAGAAATCTGAAAGGAGGGAATGCTTCTTGACGTATTCTAAGAGGGCAGTGTTACTCTGACAGCAAAAACAGACAAAAACATTACAAGCAAACTACAGACCAGTAACCCCCCTGAACAGAGATATAAATATGCTTAAAATTTGAGTAAATTAAATTCAACAACCTATAAGAAGAATAATATATCAAGTGTAGTTTATTCTAGGATGCAATGCTGATTTAAATATAAACCTCAAACAATGTAATTCACTCCACTAAACTAAAATAGAAAACCACATGATCATTTCTATAAATATGGAAAAAACATTTGACATAACCTTACATCTATTCCTGAAAATAAAAACTTTCATAAAAATTAGGAATAAAGAGGAACTTTCTCAATGGAAAAAAGGCATCTACAAAACTTCTATGGCTAACATATTTAAGCATGAAAAAATCTGAATATATTTTACCAAGTTCAGGAATAAGGCAAGATGTCAGCTCAACTTGTATTCAATATTGTAGTCAAAGTCCAAGCAAGTGCAAAAATGCAAGGCAAAGGAATAAAAGCATTCAGATTAGAAAGAAAAGTAAATAAAATGTTCTGTTTTTTTCAAGATGACATTGTAATAATGGCTAAAAATATTGATAAACAATTTTTCCATTCTAAAAAGGCAAAACTATAAAGACACTGAAAAAGTCAGTGGTTGCCAGGGACTGATGAATAGTTAGACACGGGATTTTTGGTACAATGAAACTATTCCATATGATACTAGAATGATGGATGCATGACATTAAACATTTGTCAAAATCCATAGAACTGTACAATACAAAGAGTATACCCTCATGTAAAGAATGAGTTTTGGTTAATATTAATGTATCAATATAGGTTCATCAAATAACATTAACTATTGTAATAAATGTCCCGCACTAATGGAAGATGTTAATAATAGGAGAATTCAGCCAAGATGGAGGTGTAAGTAGATCTACTTTGCCTCCTCACACAACCAAAAGAACAAAAACTTTAAAAACAAAAATTAACCAGGACTGCCAAAAAATCAAACTGTATGGAAGTCCAACAACCAAGGAATTGAGAAACATTCATCCAAACTGGAGAGAGGGGCAGAGACAAGCAGCCAGGGCAGAGAGGACACAGGCAAGGTGGAGGCTGGAGAATTAGGCAGGCCAGGGAGAGGCTGGTGGACCAGGCAGTCTCACATTTGCTTGTGGATAACTCTTGAGGAACAGCTGAGGGGTGAGACAGACTGTACAACCCAGGAATCCAGTGCAGGAAAAGAAAGCCTCTAACCTCTGGAGGTAAAAACCAGTGTGGGATATAGTAGCAGGAGAAACTCCCAGCCTCACCAAAGAGTTTGTTGGACAGACTCAAAGGGTCCTAGAACATACACAAACAAACCCACCCACCTGGGAATCAGCACCAGAACATCCCAATTTGCTTGTGGGTAGTGGGAGAAGTGAATGAAAGCCTGCAGAGAGCCAAACAAGGGGCACTGTCCCCTCTCGGATCCCGCCCCCACACACAGCATCACAGCAGGCAACCTGGGTTGCCCCACCCTGGCAAATTCTTAAGGCTCCGCCCCTTCCAACATAAGAGGCGCAGCTCAAAGAAATGTGGCCCAAATGAAATAACAGAGGAAAGCTCCAAAAACAGAACTAAACAATGAACAGATAGCCAACCTATCAGGTGCACAGTTCAAAACACTGGTAATCAAGGTGCTCTCAGAAATGGTTGAGTATGGTCGCAAAATGAAAGAAGAAGTGAAGGCTGTGCAAAGTGAAGTAAAGAAAAATATATAGGGAACCAACAGTAAAGGGAAGGAAACCAGGACTCAAATCAATGACTGGGAGCAGAAGGAAGATATAAACATTCAACCAGAACAGAATGAAGAAAGAGGAATTCAAAAAAGGAGGAGAAGCTTAGGAACCTCTGGAACAACTTTAATTGTTCCAACATCTGAATCATAGGGGTGCCAGAAGGAGAAGAAGAGCAAGAAATTGAAAACTTATTTGAAAAAATAATGAAGAACTTCCCCACTCAGGTGAAGAAAATAAACCCAGGAAGTCAAGGAAACTCAGAGAGTCCCAAACAAGTTGGACCCAAGGAAGCACACACCAAGGCACATCATAATGACATTACTAAGATTAAAGATAAGGAGAGAATCTTAAAAGCAGCAAAAGAAAAGGAGAGAGTTGCCTACAAAGGAGTTCCCATAAGACTATCAGATGATTTCTCAAAAGAAACCTTGCAGGCAAGAAGGGGCTAGCAAGAAATGTTCAAAGTCATGAAAGACAAGGACCTACCCCCAAGATTACTCTCTCCAGCAAAGCTATCATTTAGAATGGAAGGGCAGATAAAGTGCTTTCCAGATAAGGTCAAGTTGAAGGAGCTCATCACTAAGCCCTTATTTTATGAAATGTTAAAGGGACTTATCTGAGAAAAAGCAGATCAAAAACTATGAACAGTAACATGACAACACACAACTATCAACAACTGAACCTAAAAAAACAAAAACAAAAACAAACTAAGCAGGAACAGAATCACAGAAATGGAGATCAAAGGCGAGGGGGAGGGGAGAATAGGGGAAAAGGTACAGGGGATAAGAAGCATAAATAGTAGGTATAAAATAGGCAGGGGGAGGTTAAGAATAGTATAGGAAATGGAGAAGCCAAAGAACTTATATGTACTACCCACGGATATGAACTTAGAGGGGGAAGGGAATCCGTGGGGAGGAGGGTGTAGAGCAGAAGGGAATAATGGGGAGAAAAAAATGGGACAACTGTAATAGCATGGTCAATAAAATACATATAAACAAAATAAATAAATAAAAATAATAGGAAAAAGGGGAAAGAGTAAATATGGCCATTATCTATATTTTTTGCTCAGTATTTTTCAATCCTCACCCAAGGATAGGGTTATTGATTTTTAGAGAGACAGGAAGAGAGAGACGTATATGTGAGAGAGAAATATTGATTGGTTGCCTCCTGTACACACTTTGACTAGGGATCAAACATGCAACCTAGGAATGTGCCCTGATGGAGAATCAAACCACAACATTTTGGTGTAGAGGATGATGCTCCAGCCAACTGAGCCACCAGGCCAGAGCTCAATTTTTCTATTAAGTTACAGTTGCTCTGAGAATTAAGTCTAATTAAAAAATATATACAGGGAGTAGGCAAAAGTAGGTTTACAGTTGTGAGTACATGAAAGTATTTATTATGTTATTTTTTATTTTATTATTTTCCGTATGAACTGTAAACCTACTTTTGCCCACCCCTGTACATATAACCTAAAAAAAAAAAAAAAGGAAAAAGGAGGTCATATACAAAGGTAAAAAATAAAAGAAAAAACTCTAACAAAACATATAAATTATAAATAGCACCTATTAATCAACCAAATTGATTTCATAAATACAAAAAATGAGTGAGGTCAGGTGACTCGAACAAGATGAATTCAGCTAATTCAAAACATGTGACAGCTGTTCATTTCATACTAGTATACCAAAAATACATTAATAACAATTGTAATTCCCAGAAGCAGCATCCAATATCTAGAGACTATGAAAAGGACATCAAGGAAAGGAGGGGGCAAAACAGAAGGAGGAACTGGGAGAATTGGAGGCCATTCTTTTTCTATGATGTCAGAATTTCAGTAATATGATTTCCAAAATATCAACAGAACATTACTTTCAAGGAGTTACATCCTAAGTTCTAATTTAATTTATTCATTCAGGTCCTCCCAGAAAAAAATGAAATAGTAATTATATGTCCCTCACCACCATCACTATCACCATTATCATGGAATTTATTGACAAGCATAAAAGCAAAAAGGTCAATGAACCAAAGATGGCAGAGCAGAAGGACAGAAAAAGCTTGAGATTTTGATGACATAACTGAATCCCAGAACTGCTACTCTTAAGACTCCTTGTAACTTACTTTTAAAAGTAAACACACTTACACTATGTCACTAGGAGCTGGCTCTCTAGCTACCTGCATCCAAATGAATCTAAAAGCCCAGTGAAGAATCTGTCTCAGATTTTGTTAAAATAAAATCTTTATTATGGTTTAGAACTCCATATTATTTATCATTCCTTAAATATTCTGGGTTCTAGATACCTGGAAAATTATAAAATATTTTCCTATTTATATTTTATTAATTTGGGGCTCATTCTGTCCAAAAAAAAATGTAAACAGCTTTGGATTATTTGAGAAAAAGAGTAAGGAACACACATCACAAAAAATAAATAATTTTTTTTTTTTTAATTTGGATTGGTCACCAGTTTGATTCCCAGTCAGGGCACATGCCTGGGTTGCAGGCCAGGTCTCCAGTAGGAGGCTCACAAAAGGCAACCACACACTGATGTTTCTCTCCCTCTCTCCCTCCCTCCCCCTTTTTCTAAAAATAAATAAACTAAATCTTTTTTAAAAAGAATATATAATTTACTTATCTATTCAACTGCTGATGGATCCTTGAAATGAAGTTTTATAATTATGAACATGCTACTCTAACATCCTCGTTGGTTTCTCCTGGTACACATGAGTAAAAATTTCTCTAGTATGCATTTAAAGAATAAGTTGAGTTGTAAAATGTGTGTTTCTCCTGGTACACATGAGTAAAAATGTCTCTAGTACATATTTAAAGAATAGGCTGATGAGTTGTAAAATACGTGTATGTTCAATTTTATTAAAAATACCAAAGTGTTTTCCAAAGTGGTTGTACTAATTTGTACTCCTACGAACAAAAGATAACAGTTCTCATTATTTCCTAGTAATATTTTTGTCAGGATTAACAAAAGAAAGTTCATCAGGTATCCTGAAAGTATCTAAAGAAACTTCTAATTAAAATTACTCATTTCTTCAATAAATATTTTTTGACTACCTACCAAATGATAATGCCATACATGGTACGGTGCTAACTCAGTAATCCCCCCCCCAAAAAAAAGCATTTCCTTAACCTTCCCTTGGTAGCAAGAAAGTCACAGACACTTTCTGCTAAAGATTCTCATATTACCAGTAAAAAAAAACTTTCAAGAATTAAAAAAAAAGAGTAGTCAGTTGAAACAGCTGTAGGAAAAAACCTCCTCAGAGGAGTAGAAGGTTTGAAGTATCTGTACATACATATACACATATGCAATCATACATGCTAACATGCATGCACACACATGCAATTAATATCAGGATAAAAGATGGCATCAAAGTGTAGAGGGGCTACAGATTTGTTTTCCAGCTCTAATATTCTTAATGGGAAATTATGAAGGGTTAAAAGCCAAGAGTTTTACTAGACCATACGACTATATCTACAGCAACTTCTCTACGTAACCAATTCAGAGAATAACTGGGACTGGACACAATAATGGTCCAGTAACCTTGAGATCCAGCGCGATCAAACAGAGCACTTATTTTCCTATTTGGATGTAAAAGATGTTGAAAGTCCCTCTCACCTCCAAAACAGATCTTCATTTCCTCTCACAGTGCCTGAAACCACATTTGCATTACTGTATTCTGTTGGACATTCAGGATTTTTCATTCATTAACAAATATTTGCATTAAATCGCAAATGTCTCTGGACACAGGAAACTTATGAAAAATTAGCTGACAAGGATAGGCACCTGAGGAAAAACAGAAATAGGAACAGAGATACTGAAAAAGAGGTTGGAGAGTACCAAACAAAAAATCTGCCTACATCATCATTTCACAGACATCTAGCCCTAACACCAGTAGGAAGAAACATCATTGATATCTTTAATTGACTGAAAATTTCTTCTACTGAAGACCAATATCCTAAACCACATAAACTTTTATTTGTGTTTGTTTATTTATCGTTATACCTCTCCAGTGTGCTGTACTAAATTACACTCATTTCTAACTACATTGGCCTATCATACAAGTTCAATACATAATTTAAAATGGGAGGAAAAAACTAGGAATGAAAACAGAGAAGCTCATAAAAGTAAAAAGTGACGTGTCAGGTACTGAAATGCCAGTGCCACAAACCTGGAGGTCAGGAGTCTTGATTATTCCCCAGAAAAGCCTGCCTATGGAGACTGTGTGGCTGGCACCCATGGAGCAAATAACTTGGAATGAATGGAGCCTTTAGAATTTTGCATTGATTGCAGTAAGACACTTAAGATTCTGGCACTCAATTGGTTAGTTCGCACTAACTGAACACAATGCTAAACATTATCCTCAGACACCAAACTAAAATATTTAACGACCTATAAACAGTGTCTCAATATTGACGTCTTTGTCATAAGTCAAAAGGAACCACATTACCTTGTTATGGTTTGAACAAAGTAAACAGAAATCTGAAAAAAATCCAAAACTTCTCAATCAATGTTGTTTTCTACCAGGTTTAGACGGTTAATAAGTATATCGTAAATGAACTTAAGCCTTTTTTAATCTACACTTGTGTGTTCTTAAAAAGAATTTAATAGATTCCAATTCTTAATCATTCCCTTTAATTCCACAATTTCTCACCATTTCCTGTACTAGTTTGCCTCTGCTGTTGACTTTTATTTCCATCATAAATTAGGCCAATAAGAATTCAGAATGCTAACATAAATTTTATAAACACATACAGTGTATATGCCTACTTAGTAATTAAAACCAGCCTTCTTTAAATGCAATGCTTCCTTTCTTGTACTTCCAAATATGCATAGTCTATTAGGGACTTTATTTTATTGGCAATTTTTAACACCAAAATGGTCTTTTTAAAAACATCAGGTTCTTAATGGTACAATCAATGAGTCTCTTTCTCCCACAAGTGCGTAAGTGTGAGTGTGTGTGTGTGTGTGTGTGTGTACATATAGTGCGTTGTATGATTTTTAAAAAAAAAGCTATAGCATTTCTAAACCTATACACTGTTAGCAAGGACTTAAAAAAAAAGCAAGGACTAAATTTCCTTCTCAAAAAAAAAAGAATACAGTATACTAAATTTTTTGCTAGGAAGCAATGTAATTTTTATTATGATCACTTAAACTCATTTTAATGAAAGAATAGTTAATTACTAATAACTGTTAAATAAATATTTTAAAATATTTAATAAAAATGAAATAAGATTAAAATTTTTGATGTTACTATAGCTGTAAAAATATACATTTACATACACAGGCACAATAGTTCAGACTTAGAAAGACACAGCTACAAAAATTAAGTTTCAAGAGCCTACTGATAAAGATGTGAATTATAATTATTTTTCAAAGTGATCAATAAAGCTTTATATTGATTCTGTGAATTTAATACTCTATATTTTCATAGCACTTTAAAATTAACAAATCATTTTTATACAAACGTGCTAATCAAAAATCATTTGTGTATAATAAAAATAAAATTAATAATAGTCAAAATGGTTATCTTCATCTGGAGTAGGGGGTGTAACTTTTTGCAGCATGACTACTAAGATGGCTGACTTAACAATATTCCATCAGTATTCCCGAGATTATGTGTAATTAATGCCATGTTAGTTGGAATTCACTCCTTTGTTTCCCACTCAAGATGTAATTCAGGTCAGTTATGTTATGTAAGATAACTGTATTTTCACTGGTACAAGTATAAATACACTGCAACGTGCCCATAGCAGATCTCAGTAAAATACGGTTTCTCCGTGCTAAGAGAAGGGTAGGGAGAAGAGCACTGAGTGAGAAGATACATGGTCCATATATTGACTGCAAAATTTTCTTTGGTAAAAGAGTAAAACAAATCAGTACAAATTTTCAAGACTAAGCAAAATTTATCTGCACTTAAATAAACTATTTGTAAGTTTAAATGAATCAATTCTACATGACTTTTAAGTTTTCTGGAGCTCTTATAACAACCTCTACAACATTCTGAGAACTGGCCCCAAAAGTTCCTATACTGTTGCCTATCTCCCCTATAATTACTTCTTCCCAAATCAGCTCGAGTAACTGTTTAAAAAGGCAGATCACATCATATCACACTGTTGTTTAAAAGTCTCCGATGGTTTTCTAGTAGATGTAAAATAAAATCTAAACTCATTACCACAGCCAACGATGTCTGTATATGAGCTGTCCTCTGCCTACCTTTCCAACCTCGTTTCGCACATTCTGCCAGCCATTAACAGTCTTCCTGGCTACAAATCAAACACATCAAGCTTGCTCCCACCTAGGGGACTATCTGCTCTCTGTTCACTCTCCCTGAACACTCTTTCACAAGATCTTCTCAAGATCCCTGTCCTTAGAATACAAAGATGATTAAAATAAAATCACAACTCTAGAAGAGCTTACCAGTATAATGACAGAAAAGAGAAGGGAAGTGGAAGAGGAAAGGAGAGAGGGAGAGAAGAAAAGAGGGTAAGGAGGGAGAAAAGAATGGAGGGACATTGCTACAACAGCATCATGAACCAAGTGCCATGGGAGAACAGGGGAGAACATGACCTGCTCAAGAGGAAAGATTTCTAAATTCAGATTTGTCCCTGTCTTAGGTACATGACTAGAAGGTAACAGTGACACATAGAATGCATTGAATTGTACATCTGACTCTCTGTGCCACACAGGAGCCCCATGAATGTGTATGACACAAAAGATGTCACTGATGACATTCAGGTTGCTGTTTAATTCATGAAAAATATTCCAGGGGTTGGATGTGGGCTATGCCCCTTCCCTTGCACTCCCAATCCTGCTGTGGTTGTTGGATCCGAAACCAGGTACACTATACCCAAACTAGGCCAATCAGATCCTCTCTCTCTGAAGGATCTGAAAGTTCAGGGTAAAAGCAAGGGGGAAAGGTGTGCAGTGGGATGCCAGAGCCAAGTCACTTTAATGATAGTGTTATGTGTGGGAAAAAAAAAAAAGTCCTCCTGGTTGACTTCCCTGTAGCTGTCCTGGTTCTAGTCTCTCCTGCAACTTCATTGTTTAAGTACTTCCTTCAATTCTGTGAGCCATTTCACCGTCCCTCTCTTCATCCCTATTTTTGTCTTAGGCTAACCAAATTGGTCACTCTTACATAAAACCAAAGCAACTGTAATAGATACATGAAACACTGTGAATATGAGTCATAGTGAAGATGAAAAATTACGGATTTACTCCAAGGAGTAGTGTGAAGTCACTACATACATATAGTGACATAGTAGGAAAAGGAAAACATTTGTTTTACTTTCAGCTGTAGATTCAAATCCTAGATTCACTATTTGCTACCTATGAGCTTGAACAAATAATTTAACAATGTTCTCAGTCTGTTTCCTAAGCTTCTGATGATAACAGCATCTGCCTTATAGGGTTGTTTTAAGATTAGACAGGATAAACTTTGTCAAGACACTCACCAAAATGTCTGGAAGATAGCAGAGGCTCAATTAATGTGAATTCTCACCTTGTTTCCCAATAAGGATAAGATGTTTAATCAGAGAATAAACGAAAAGCCATCTCTGGCTAGAGCAGGAATTAGCAAATATAGCCAAGGGCCAAATCCATCCCACCACCTGTTTTGTATGGCCAACCAGCTAAGAATGCACAAGCAAGAGATAACCAAGTGGTAGCTAGATAGATGAAAATCTAAACAAACAAGAACTAGGGATTTTTATCATGGCAAAATGGCTTAAATTTCTGATGTAAACCAAAATTTGGCAAAAGACTAGCAAAATGCTAAGGTGCTAATCAAGAACAGTCTGCTTTGTCTTACTCTGTGAGTTAGATGACATTAGTCATTATGGAGAAGCTGGGTACAGAAGAGTGATTAACTTGCTTTATTATATATCACTTAAGCACAACAGAAAACAGCCAGTACAAGTCTCCTGAAAATAGTATCAAATGAAAATGAAAACATAATTTAAAAATTCAGACACAGACTGATACTCCCTAATCTTCTCTCTTCAGTCTAAATGCCAATTCTAAGCAATTAAAACTATTCACTGACTTAACAGTTTAAAAACCTCCCAGTTGGCCATGTTATAAATCTATTCCTACTCTAGTCCATCCTAGTACTTTCGGAATGTTTGTCCTAAACTGGAAAATCTAATCATGCTATAGAAGTTCCATAGTTGTTTTTTTTTAATTAGATATGTTTAAACTCCTATGCTCAGCATATTGCCCTTCACAGTTAGACCTCAACCCCTATCCAGTCCCATTTTATACCACTTCTCAATATTCCAGAAGTTTCTCCTATATTTGTAGCCATACATACGCCTTATAGCACGCTCTGCTTCCCCTTTGTAACACCCATTATGATTTAAGTACTTGTTTATTCTTCCACACTAAATTGGATTTTATGATGCATGTCTGTCAAGTTCACTATGACATCTACAGCACTCAACAAAGTACCTGGCACATAGGTGCATGATAAATATAAGTGAATAAAGAAAGATTAAATGAACAAAGGACGACTAAATATGCCAGGGCTTATTTAGTCATGAAGCCCTAAGTAACTCAGGCTTCATCTTTTTTGCACATAATGCAGTCTCTGTTGAGAATTCCTTTAGCCTTGTTTACCTGCCTGGGAAATCCTTACTCATCCTTCAAAATACAGCCTCCTCAATAAAACCTTCCTTTTATTACCTGGCAAAGTGTTCTGTCCTTCCTCCATATCACTAAAATATTATTTACTATATCATATTGTAATGTTATCTATACTTGCTGGTCCTTACACTTCATTAAACCTTGAGTTTCTCAAGGATAACAACCATATTTTATTCATCGTTTTCCCCAACACTTATTAGCCCAATGTACAGAACATGTGAGGAGTCAAAATATATTTGCTGAATGCATAAATTAAAATTATCTTGAAAATCTAAGACAAAATTCTAGATCACAAAACAATGTACATTTATTTTCTTTATTAGAAAGTAATTTGTTTTAATAATTTATTGAATGATGCTTTAACCAAGTATAAGTATATATTTTAGTTCAAGTAAAATTTAGAAATAAAATTTCATCTCATGTTATAAATTATTTTCTCACAGAGTATATCCCCACTCTAAGACTCAAAATAAGATTTAGAATAAAACCTGAAATTCTTTTTTCACCAACATTCCCATTTCAGAGATACTAACTATAATTAAGCCATTTAGCATTTTCAAAGCAATCTTTTTGATCCTTCATCTATACATTTAAATATATCCATATGAAGGTATATACATATTTATGTGGGTTTGTACACATATGCCATAAAACTTAATAGATTATTAATCATTAATTTATACAAATCCTATTAAGACAATCCAACTTAAATGCATCCAAAAATGTCATAATTTAATTGCAATTTTTTAATATATGGAATCAATTAAGTTCAGGAAAGTTTCAAGAAGGCCACCCAGTAATAAACACAAAATAAATTGTGTCTGCTGTCCTGTTAGTGATAATTTTTTATTGCTACCTCAGTTTCAGATGTCAGAGTAATGACTTCCATATTCTGATTAGAATGCAAATTGAAGCCATATGTTAGAAAAGCATAGGTTTTCAAATATCACTGTTTTCTGACTTTAAGTGCAATAAAAGTATGTTTATAAAGACTAACAATTACCCAGAGGAATTCTGTCAATTCTAGATCTAGAAAACGTGGCATTTTTCATTTTAAACTATGTCAATACATGCAGTTGTAGCACATCAATTAACAGCTACTAATATATACATTTATAACATATCAATGTCCATAGGGAGGTAAAAACTATAAAACAACAGAATTAATCTATTTGATTTTCAAGAGTAAAAAATGAAAAGTGATTTTATAAACCTACCTTTAATCTTTAGACTTGCTAAACTATCAAAAATTATCTTTCATCTATATTCTTAGACATATAAAAAGTAAACAATAGATTGCTATTTTCATTTATTTTGCTGATGTGTTAAATAAACCAAATTCTACATAAATCAATTTAATAAATTTCTAAGATTATGTTACAAGTTTCTTAGACGGAGATTCAAAAATGACTAGCCCAAAAATGCATTTAAACACTACTCTACTCTTTTTCATTTGATACTAAACTCAAACTGTTATATATAAAACTTTCTTTTGTTTTCAAAAGAAAAATTTTAAAGCTATATGAAAACTGCTATTATAAATAAGACCCAAAAAAGATAAATCAAGAGTGAATATTTCTAAAGTTAACTATCTACCTAATATCAGCTAGATGTAAGAAATTAATAAGAAAAGTCATGCTAGCTAAGACATTAAATTCCACAATTTGTAGACCTCAAAGGTTGTTAGTCAATATAAATATAGTTCAACAGCATAGGTATAAAAGTGAAGATGACCATTAAATTGTTTACTGAAATAAAGAGGGACTGTCATGAGGTAGGATAAAAATAAACCATAACTCTCACAACAAAAATCACTTTGTTTTAGCTTTAAAAATGTTCCACTTGAAATGTGGAGACAGAAATCTTTAAAAATAAAGTCACTAAAGTCATTTCCAATATACAGAAAAAAAAATCTACAAATTGATCTAGGTTTTAGGTCTAATTATTAAGAGGTTAGTAACAAAATGTCAGAGGTCTTGATCATTATTACTACTTTACTAACAAAATATAGATGGTATACAAATGTTCCTTAAGATCTGGCTTACAAAATTGTTTTAGCCCTGACTGGTGTAGCTAAGTAGGTTGGGCATGCAAACCAGAAAGGGTGCCGGTTCAATTCATGGTCAGGGCACATGCCTGTGTTGTGAACCAGGTTCCTAGTTAGGGGTGCACGAGGGACAATCAATCAACTGATTTTTCTCTCCCTCTCTTTCTCCCTCCCTTCCCCTCTCTCTAAAAATAAATAAATAAAATCTTTAAAAAAAACGTTTAAATAAAACAAATTTCTTTAAAGCATTTTTAAACTACAATATAAATTATATCATCAAGTGCTAAATGAGCCCCCACCTTTGACAAATTAATTACCAGGGCTTCTCTTACAGAGCTGCACATTCAAGGTTATTCCAAAATTCTTCGTATATGCTGCTTTTGTTTGAGTTCAAAGATAACAAATAAAGGTGGCTATGTGTAAATATGTTGGGATGTGGTTCTGCAGTCTATTATAGACCTCTATTTTTCTAGCTCTTCGCAGGATTAGCTAGTTTGTCAAAGCCTCTGTGGTAAAAGTGACATGCCATTACAAGTGCTGTACTCTAGGTTGACTAGTCGGTACAATTACTTCCAAGGTCAGTTCGCTGTCAGTGTCAACACTGTTTCTTTTGCCCTTCTAGTGGACAGTGGTTAGTAACACACATAAAAACAGCTGAAGTGTTATACTGCAGTCCGTGATTCCAACATACACAAATCTCAGTAAGTAGCTTATAGCGAGCCCTACATTTCCACCCATAAAACGAATTTCATTTTACCTTGTCAGTATAAACTACGGCTCTTTAACACTTGGAGGAAACTATTCAAAAGGAAATCTCGGCCCTATGAATTAAATCTAATATACTCACTGGAAGAATAATGATTTTATTTTCTATCCTTGCGCTCCTTAGCCATAATCTAAGTACTTTTTCCCCTTAATATAACTTAATTTTTTTAAAAAGGATTGTAGAAGGTCCACATTATCTAAGAATAATTAAAATTTAAAAACCCACAAAGTATGGTGAACTTAAAAAATTTCATATTTAATATTTCATAATTAAAACATTTGAATATTTCATATTTCAAAACAAAATATGTAATAAATAAAGTGAGGAAATGGTCTAACTGGGACCTTAATTTGAAAAATAAAGCTAAATTTCAAAAAGTTTCTTTTTAACAACCATTAACTGCCAGGTCCATATTACTCTGTGATTTAATTTGTTTATAAATTATGGGGCTTCATGAAATGTCCTATCTTTTACAAAACCTACAACTTCACTTTTCAATGACTTGGACTGAACTTGCACTGAATTATCAAATTGCTACAACATCAAACATCACCTTGCGACTGACAAGGGCAATGACAGTGTTAACCTAAGAAAGATGTTTGAGAAAGAATTAGTGAATATTTTGTGTTATACTAATTTCGGCTATTCTATACATCCTAATACAGTGATCTTGATATTAAGAACTCCCAACCCATAGCCACACATGGATAAAAATAAAAATAATAAAATAAAGAAGAGTGAGATAAAAATAGACAAAGTCAGACAGACAATAAAAAATAAATAAAAGTGAATCTTTCTAGTCCTAGTTCAACTAGCAACTCAAACTTTAACTATTTAGGATTTCAGTTATTCAGTGGCGTTATCACCATATACATTTATTTTTTGTCCAGCTTTACTGAAATATAATACTGTGTAAATTTAAGGTATATGATGTGATGCCTTCATACATGTATACAATGCAAAATGATTACCATAATAAGGTTAGTTAATACCTCCATAACCTAACATAACCTTTTTTTATGATAAGAACATTCAGTATCTATCTTCATTGCTTTCAAGTATATCACACAGTATTTTTTAACTACAGTCACAATACTATGCATTAAATCCCCAGAACTTATTCATCTTGTAACTGTAAGTTTGTACCTGACATGCAGCAGCATCTCCCCATTTCCCCCACACCACAGTCCACTGCAACCACCACTATTCTGCTCTGCTTTTTTAGATTCTGCAGGTAAATGAGATCACACAGTATTCAGCTTTCCCTTTCTCGTTGCAGTTAGCAGAATGTTCTCAATATCTAACCTAATAGTTCCAAATGGCAAAATTTCCTTCTCCTTTATGGATGACTAATATTTATGTGTGTTTGTGTACGTGTCTCACATTTTCTTTATTCATTGATATATCAAGAGACAGATTCTTTCTTTAAATGTCTTGGCTATTGTGAATAATGATACACTGAGCGTGAGAATGCAGGTATCTCTGAGGTATCACTTTCTTCAGATACATATACTCAAAAAAGCAACTGCTACACAACATTGTAGTTCTATTTTTAATTTTTTGAGGAACATCCATACCATTTTTCATAGTGCTTGTACCAATTTTCATTCTTGACAACAGTATAAAAAGGTTCCCTTTTCAGTGCATCATCAACAACCCTTACTTGTTTTTTCATAATGGCTATTCTGAGGTATGAGGTAGTATCTAGCTGTAGTTCTGATTTGCATTTCTCAGATGATTAGAGATGTTGAGCATCATTTCATGTACCTGTATGTCTTCCTGGAAATATCCTCTGCCCATTTTCAATCAGAATATTTTTTTGACATTGAGTTGTATGAGTTCCTTATGTATTTTGGATATAAACCCTTTATCATCAGATGTATGGTTTGCAAATATTTCCTCTCATTCACTGGCTGCCTTTTCATTTTATTGTATTGTTTACTGTGCAAAAGCTTTCTAGTGTAATGTAGTCTCACTTGTTTACTTTTGCTTTTGTTGCTTGTGTTTTGGGTATCACATCCAAAAGCCATTGCCAAGACCAATGTCAAGGAGCTTCTTCCCTGTTTTCTTCTATGAGTTTTATAGTCTCAGGTGTTACGTTTAAGACTTTCATTCATTTGGAGCTAATTTTTGTGAATGGTATAAGATAGGAGTTTAGTGTCATTCTTTTGGATGTAATTATTGAGTTTTCCCAACACTGAAGAATCTGTCCTTTCCCCACTGATTATTCTTGGCTTCTTGTTGAATATTGGTTCACTGTATACGTGAGGGCTTATTTCTGTGTTCTTGATTCTGTTTCATTGGTCTGTCTCTCTATTTTTATGCCAGTAGTATACTGTTTTGATTAGTATAGCTTTGTAAATAAAGTTTGAAATAAGAAAATATGATGTTTCTGGTTCTGTTTTTACTTCTCAAGATTGCTATTGCTGTAAGAGGTCTTTTGTGATTCCATACTCATTTTAAGGTTTTTGTGTGTGTGTGTGAAAAACACAATTGGAATTTTATCTGGATTGCACTGAATCCATAAATGGTATTGGGAAGTACAGACATTTTAACAATATTAATTATTCCAATCCATGAATATCAGGTATGTTTCCATCTATTTATGTCTTCTTCAATTTCATCAAAGTGTTACATTTTCACCGTACAAATCTTTCACCACCTTGATTAAATTTATTTCTTAGTTTTTAATTTGTTTTTGATGCTACTGTAAATTGAATTGGCTTTTTAATTTCTTTTTCAAATATTTTGTGGTATAGAAATGCAACTGATTTTTGTATCTGTAACTTTATTGAATTCATCAGTTTTAGCAGTTTTCTCTAAATAAGATCCTATCATCTGCAAACAGAGACACTGTTACTTCTCCTTTACAATATGGGTGTATTTTATTTTTTTATCGTGCATAATTACTGTGGCTAGGACTACCAATACTATGTTGAATAGCAGTGGGGAGGGTGAACAACCCTGTCTTGTCCTGATCTTAAAGCAAAAGCATTCAGCTTTTCACCACTGAGTATATTAGCTGTGGGGTCTTCTTATACGTGCCCTTTATTATGGTGAGGTACATACTTCAACGCTCAATATGTTAAGAGTTTTTTAACATGAAAATATTTTAAATTTTGTCAAACAATTTCTCTATGTCTATTGAGATGATCATAAGATTTTTATCTTTCATTCTATTAATGTTGTGTCTCATATTTGTTGACTTGCATATGTAGAACCATCCTTGCACCCCAGCGGGATAAATCCCACTTGCATATAGTGTATAATTCTTTTACTGTGCTGTTGAATTTGGTTTGCTAGTATTTTGTTGAAAATTTTTGCATCTGTATTCATGAGAGATATTATTGGCCTGTGGTCTTCTTTTCTGATAGGGTCATTATCTGGCTTTCGTCTCAGGGTAATGGTGGCCTTGTAAAATAAATTTGGGAGTGTTCTCTCCTCTTAACTATTTTGAAAGAGTTTAAGAAAGATTGGTGTTAATTCTTCTTTAACTATTTAGTAGAATTCATCAATCTGTGACACCAACTGTTCCTGGGCTTTCTGATTACTGATTCAATCTCCTTACTTATTAATGGTGCATTCAGATTTTCTATTTCCATGATTCAGTCTTAGTAAGTTGTATGTTTCTAGGAATTTATCCATTTCTTCTATATTATCCAATTTGTTACTGGTTTTATTTATTTGGGTATTCTGTATTTCTTCTTAGTTGGCCTAGCTAACGTTTTACAAATTGTTTTCTTTAAAAAACCAGCTCTTCTTTCATCTTTTCTGTTGTTTTTCTGTTCTATATTTCATTTATTTCCACTCTATCTTTGTTATTTCCTTCACTCTGCTAAGTTTGGCCTTAATTTTTTCTTTTTCTAGTTTGATTTGTAAAGTTGGGTTGTTTATTTGATATCTTCCTTTTTATTTTTTATGTAGGTGCTTATTGCTATAAACTTCCCTCTTAGAACTCCTTTTGCTGCATCTCATATGTTTTGGCATCTCATATGTTGTGTTTCTATTTTTGTTCGTCTCAAGATATTTTTTAATTTCCCTTTTGATCTGTTCTTTGACCCACTGGTTTTTCGGGAGTATGTTATTTAATTTCCACATATTTGTGTATTTTCCAGATTTCCTCCTGTTATTGATTACTAGTTTCATACCACTCTGGTCAGCAAATATATTTCATGTGATTTCAATCTTCTTAAATTTGTTAAGACTTGTTTTATGACTTAACATATGGTCTGTCTTGGAAAATGTTCCATGTGTGCTTGAAAAGAAAGTGTATCCTTCTGTTGTTGAATGAAATGTTCTGAAGATATCTGTCAAGTACGTTTTGTCTATAGTGGTGTGTCCATTTTTTCTATAGTCCAACATTTCTTTATTGATTTTCTATCCAATCTATCCATTGCTGAAGTAAATACTGAATTTTCCTACTATTACTGTATTGTCTATTTCTCCCTTCAGTCTTTTAGTATTTGCTTAATATATTTATGAGCTACAATGTTGGGTGCATTAATATTTATAATTATTTTATCTTGTAATGAATTGACTCCTATCATTATACAATGGCCTTCTTTGTCCCTTGTTACAGCTTTTGACTAAAGTCTACTTTGCCCAATATAAATGAAGCTACTCCTGCTCTCTTATGGTAACCATTTGTATAAAATATCTCACTTTGAGAAAACATAAAAATGCGCAAAAGAGGGTTTAGAGTTGTTCATATGGAAAAAGACATGCAGGTTAGGATTATTATTATTATAGCTTTATTAACTCTTGTGTTTTGTATACTCACAACTGTAAGCCTACTTTTGCCTCCCCCTGTATATATCTTTAGAGCTACAGTGAGTCTCTTGTAGGCAGTATATAGTTGGGTCTTGATTTCTTATCTAATCAGCCAATCCCTGTCTTTTGAGTGGAGAACTTACTACATTTAATATAATTGTTGATAGGTAAAGACTTAACTAATGCCATCTTATTATTCTCTGGCTGTTTTTTAGTTTAGTACAATATGGCGGTATTCTGAATTTGTCTACTTACCTTTACCTCTGTGTTGTGTATTTTCATATGTTTTCACATTAATACTTAATGTCCTTTTCATTTCAGCTTAAATAACTCATTTCTACATTTCTTGTAAGGCAGGTCCAGCACTAAGGAACACACATGGTTAATTTGTTTCGGACAACCTGTATCTCTCCTTCATATTGGATGACAACTTTGCTTAATATTCTTGGTGGGAAGTTATGAAAAAGTCTTTGTTTTGCCTTTAACTTTTACAGATATTGGCTGGGTATACAATTTTAGGTTGGCAGTTCTTTCTTCAGTACTTTAAATATACTGCTTAACTGCCTTCTGGTTTGTTTTACTCCCAAGAAGAAATTTCCTGTCATTATATTCTTTGTTCCTCTGTATAAAATGTTCCTCTTTTCTCTGGCTGCTTTTAAGATATCCTCTTTATTATTGTTTTAATTGATTATGACATGATCAGTTTCCTCCATGTTCCTGTGCTTGAGGTTTATTATACTTCTTGCTTATGAAAGTTTAGAGTTTTCATCAATTATGGGACAGTTTCAGCCATTATTTCTGTAAACACTTTTTCTGACCCTCCCTTGCTCTTTCTTTCAGAGACTCCAAGTGAATGCACAGTGAGCAATTCAAGTTATCCTATTAGATCACTAATATTCCATTCATATTTTTTATTTTCTCTTGGTGTTTCATTGTGGATAGTTTCTACTGCTATGCTTCAGGTTCACTAATATCTTCTCCTGCCAGGTTTGATATGCCATTAATTCTATCCTGTATATTTTTCACATAAGACATAAAAGTTTTCACCTTTAAAAATTTAATTTTGGTCTTTTTCATATCTTTCATAAAGATATAAATGTGGTCTCTGCTTACCACATTCACTATTTCCCCTAGCTGCTTGAGTATATGGAACACAGTAATAATTACTGTTTTGATTTCCTTGCTACTAATTCTATCATAGGTATAAATTCTGAGTTAGTTACATATGATTTTTCTTTTCATTCTGAGTCATATTTTCCTGATTCTTTTCATGACTGGTAATTTTTTACTGTATGCTATACACTGTGAATTTTACCTTGTTGAGTGCTGTATTTTTTTGTATTTCCCCAAATTTTTAGATTTATTTTGGAATGCAGTTATTTGGAATCAGAGCCAGGTAGGGCCTTTAATGTTTTCCTTTTTTGTTTTCGTTTTGTTTTGTTTTGTTTTTCAGTTGAGGCCAGAGCAGTTTTGCTCCACCCTGAGTTAATATCCTTTTAAGTACTCTCTTCCCCAAAACCCCATGAATTATTAGATTTTCTATTCTCAATGATGGGAACAGCAACTATTCTAAACCCTGCATGAGCTCAGAGGATTTTTTTTCCCTCTGATGCATTTGGCTAGTTCCTTCCCCAGCCTCAGGTGGATTCCTCACTTGTGTGCACTGATCAAAACTCAGCTGAATACTTGTTGGGACCTTCTGCACATCTCTGGAGCTTTCTACCTCTCTCCTCTCCTACCTGCAACCTCTAGCCATCTTGTCTCCTTGGACTCCTAGCTACGTCTCATTAACTCTAGAATACAGCCCATCTGTCCTACATCCCTGCCACAAGGCCTAGAAATGCATTCTGGGTAGTAAGCTAAGGCAATCACAGGTCTCCTCTCACTACTTTCCAATCTTTCAGCAATCATCAACCTTTACTACTTAACATACAATGTCTTGAAAACTGTTGTTTCACTTATTTTGTCTGTTTTATTTGTTGTTTCACGCAGAAAGGTAGAATCAGAAGTCGTCTTTTATTTTAAACATGATAAACACAATCATTTCATAACGTTTTCAGGTAATTCCAATAAATGTAATCTCTGCAAGTCTGTTTTTGTTTTTTGTTGTTTTTGTCAGATTTAGTTTTCTTGTGTAATTGATTATTCTGACTACCTTATAAAAATATTATGTGAAGGACTTTTGCTTCCAGGATACATATTTTCTGTACTCCTTCCATTAATTGCAACTAAAAATCCTAGACATTATACAAAAAATAAACATTAAAAGGCTAGAAGGCAGAAAGAAAAAGGCACCACCTAGAGATCTTGGAGCTGAAGAAGCCCACAAACTGGAAACGCTAGTAACCACAGACAAAAACCTGCTCTGTCTTGTTAAAAGACCAGGAAAAAGGCAGCTCATCAAAACAGACACTTTTAGACAAACACCACAGAGAAAAACTGTGGCCCAACCCACACGAACAATGACCAAGTGGAGAGCCTACACCTGCACCTTCACTAGGCTGTAAACAAGGCACCCTAGGTTGTTTTTGTATTTTGCATTTTCCTTTTTTATATACGGCTTTCCTTTGTCTCTTTTATTGATATTCCTTTGTAAATCATCTTCATGATTTTCCTCCACATTTGTCTCTTTCAGTTTTTAATGTATACTTTATATTATCTTTACAAGGCAAATAGAAGACAAAGGTATATAAAGACTAGTTGATAATAATGAATAATAATCCATGCCCAATGAGAATTATATCGTTTTTTCCTTTGGTCTTATTGAACCTGTAGTAGTCCTTCAAGCCATTTTTATCAGAGTCCCTATTAGTTTCAAAGTTCATTCAACATCCAATCATCCAACCCTAAAGTCCCTTGGATGAAAAGTTAAATTATTCAAACAGAAATATAAGTCAAAGAAGCACAAGACAAAATTCTCTTCTAAAGTCACAATAAATCTACCTCCAAATGAACTACTAGAATAATGATATTTTCTCACAGTCCAAGCCATTCTGTCCTTTTACCAGAAAGTACATGATCTAAAAATTCATCTTCTTAGTCTTTATCCATGCACACCCAGGAAAATTCATAGAATGGTTGTGTACAAATATATTCATCACCACAGTACTAGTGACGTTAAGGGTTTTAAGCAATCTGTATATCTATCACTGGAAGAATGAAAAGGTAAAATATAGTAGATGAAATATTCTAAAATTATGTAACAGTGATGGGTGTACAACTCTGTGTATGCTAAGACCACTGGATTGTCATCTTTAAGGGGTAAACTTTATGGGGTTTTTTTTTTTACATCTCAATAAAACTATTATAAAGCATATACAGGGGATGAATATTAGGGCACATTATGTAGTAATCAGAGGCAATGTATATAGGAAGCATAGGTCTTGAAAACATGGTGTCAAGTTCAAAAAAAATACAACAACATGAGTATATCTTGAAAACATAGTACTAAATTATCCAATAAAGGAAAATAAAAGGGATCCTCTAATAATTCCCCTTTTCATGTTCACAAGCTTGGCTGTAGTCTCTGGGAAAATTCCCCTCGGTGCCTGCCTTTGTGATCAAATGAATCATGGCAACTTTAAGGAACCTATTTTCCTTGGACAGCAAATATCTCACCTTCTACTGAGCGACAGTAGGCTCTAACTTGTATTTCCAATGATTCTGACTGCTGTGTGAAAGACAGACTACAGGAAGACAAGAATGGGGAGAGGTAAACCGGTTAGGTTATTAAGATAGCTCAGACAAGAGACGTTGGGGCTCGGACTACGGTTATAACCATGGAGGTGGTCAGTCACTGTAAGATCCAGGACATATTTTAGAAGTAGAATAAGATTTCCTAATGGATTTCCTAATGATTGGATCAGCAGAAGAAAAGAATTAAAGCTCCTAATTTTGTAGCCTGAGCAACTGGATGGTTGATACCATTTGCTGCACAGGGAAGGCATAAAGGAGCATTTTGAAAGAGGGTGTTTATAAGTGTTTTTGAATTTAATAGTTTCAGTTTATTTCTTTCTATTTCATCTGTCAAATTTCTCCAACTAGTTTACAATCCATTTTGTATTTCTTTTGTATTCTCATGTGCCTAGCACAACACTGATTTAATAAATGCCTGCTGAATCTAATTAAATTGAAGTAGCTTTATAAGAACATATTTGAATCAACATTTTCAAACCTTATGTTTGAAAAATCAAATACAGATGTTTTAATCAAAGACAGTGCCAGTTTAAAATTAAAAAACAAATGCTAGCAAAAACCTATTAGATATATATGTTTACAATTTTAAAATGCATGCATTGTTGAATGCTTGGTGGCATAAATGAAATTGCAGAGAGAAGTTTTCAAAAGGACTTAAATAGAAAGACTTTTAAATGTCATAAACTATAATTAAATACATCACATTTCAAATAACTACAGGCAGCATATGATCAGTTTTGAAAGACTGGAATCCTCAGTCATTGTCACAACCAACATAATAAAGGGAAATCATGTGAATGCAAACTTTCACATGTTCTCTTTTAAATCTCACTGTGGCAAAGTTGAATCCTAGCAGCTGGTGTTCTTGTGGGTAATTGGTTCTGGCATATTAGCCCCAGGAAAACGTTTCCATCATTTTATAGCCATATCTTGGGCAGAAGCCAGATAAAATATTTAATTCTTTATTTTATACCTTTTCTGTATAACTTTTATGCATTGTTCCCCTTAACAACTAATTCTCTATCAATTCTAAAAATCTAAAATACTATACTAGTTTAAAAATTGTACTCTTTTCTTTCCAAAATATGTTTACCGACATATAACAAGAAACAACATTTTTAAATGGGTATTAATCAATCGCCTTAAGTTTGTAATTTTTTTAAAACTGTTAGTTAGTCATTAAGGCTATAAACTACTGGTCTAATAACTGAAATTTACCAGGGCTTCCTGACAGATGATCATGAGTAGTAAGAGTAACTATAAGGTAGCCCAAGGGAAGATCTTTTTATAATAATAAAAGCATTAATAAAGATGTCCCTTATTTAGAGTATATACTTATTCACCTGCTTATAACACTAACACAAACATAACTAGCAAAATTTATATTCATCATTACATAATACACTGTACTGTATATTGTTTTGAGACAACTATCAATACTAAAAAAAAAAAGAGAGATGTGATTTACTCCCATTGGTTTACAAATTTCTCTCCCCCAGTAAAGTTAAGGTCCTTGGAAGCAGAGGCTATTATTCTGGTAACTCCAGTTTTACCTACAGTGTCTAACACAGTAGATGTTCAATAAATGCTTCTTATCCTTCTGTTATTGTTGTTGTTCCTAAACCTTGGCCCAACTTGGCAGTCCTTGGAAAGGCAAGAATTTTGTCCTGTGGTCACCAATGATACTTCTCTAGATAGAGCTTCCTCCAAGTCCTCTCCTTTCTTTAAAGTTCAAGTCCCATGTAATTCATAAAACCTTCTCTGATTGTCCCAGCCAAAAGCTAACTCCCTTTTATTAAAATCCTAACAACTGTATTGTCTAACTACATTTTTGACATGAATACACTATTGACATGAAGTGCTTTGCACTCCATAAATAAATGTTCACTTAATAAAAATAAAGATAGTATGGAGCCAGTTCTGTGTATTCCTCTATCATGTATTCATTTAAAGGTGTAGCAGTGTAATTAAAGAATAAATAACTGTCACAGCCAAAACCAATAAAATTATTATTATTACTAATCCGTTATTATTTCACTGTCTCCCAACATTTTGAGTGGGGCTGTGTGTATGTGTATATGTATAAAATTCACTCATAATGAAGACATAATCAAGAAGCGCAAAGGTAGGAGTACACCTTCCAAAATTGATTATCATGAGCAATGCAGATGATGTGTTATGGAGTTGTACACTTGAAACCTATATGGTTTTCCTAACCAATGTCACCCCAATAAATTCAATAAAAAATGAAAATAAAAAATTTTAAATTAAAACTATATGGCACAGTAATAAAAATCTCACAAAACAATATGCCCTCATTTTAAAAAAATCAGTATACCATGTGAAATGTGAATGTGCATCTATGTTTGTATATTTATGTACATACACTGGAGAAAAAGAAAGGAATAAAAATAAACACTAAAATGTTAGTAATTATTACATGGTAGAATTACAGACTTTTACTTTCTTCTTTATGCCTTTCTGTACTTAACAGATCTGAAACACACACCTAAATACAATAAATAATTTTTTTTAATTAAACCTCCCAGCATTTAGAAATTTTGTTGTTGATGGTATAAGCCAACAATTACAACTTAATCTAATAAGCAATACAACAAAGTTATAAAACAAAGTTATTTCTTAACGCTAAATGTGGTATCTCAGAAAAAATATTTAAATTCTTACCTATTCTGAATCCATCACCCTGTTACTATAATAATAGTTAAATAGTAACAGCATATATAAAAGGTTCTATTTAGATAAAGGGAAGATGGAGCTTATTAGATCATCATTAGTAACCAGAATATATCACATACAGATTCACTTTTCTTTAGACATAGTCAAAAATCTATGTGCAAAGCCTTTGATCTCATTAAGTTTTTGAATAACAGACCCTTTATAATTGACAACAAAGGATAAAAGACCAATTCATATTCTGCATTTTCTGGAAAACTTTCCTAATATTCTAATGCTGAATTTTATTAATCTGGAGAGGGAATACAAGTCTACTTAACAAACAAATGTCCCTCCCACAAAGAAGTTTTCCATTTAGAAAGAACTAGATATGCAAAGGTTTACTCTAGACTGGAAACACTACCAAAACAACATAGTACAGCCACTCTGGAAAACAGTTTAAAAGTTTCTTTAAAAACCAAACACCAACTACCACATGACCTCGCAATCACACTCCAGGCAATTATCCTAGAAAAATAAAAACATTCACACAAAAAGCTGCACGTGAATATTTATAGCAGCTTTATATGCAGTAGCCAGAAACTGGAAACAAGCCAGATATCCTTCAATGGGTGAAGAGTTAAACAAATTAATATAGCCATACCATGGAACACTACTCAGCCATAAAGAAGAATGAACTAGTGACATATGCCAGCAACTCAAATGATTCTCCAGAAAATTATGCTGAGTGAAACAGCTAATCACAAATAGTATACACTCTATGATTCTATTTATCTACCATTCTTGGAAGGACTATAGAAATTATAGAATTATAGGAATAAAGAAGAGATTAGAGGTTGCCAGAGGTTAATTGGGAGGAGGAGTGGTAACAATAAGAGAGAAGTGGATCAGTTATAGAAGGGCAGCATGAGGGATCCTTGTGGTGAAGGAAATATTCTCTATCCTAATGACAGTAAATATCAATGTAAATATCTTAATTTTGATACTACTATAGTTTTATATTACTAAGAGAAACTGGGTAGAGGGTACATAAGGTCCCTCTATTATTTCTTACAACTGCATATTAATCTATGATTATTTCAGAATAAAAAGTTAAATCTAAAAATACTACAATATTTTAAGGGCACTCTCCAACATTTATTATATCAAAGTCAAAGTCAAATTCTTCAGGAATTTACAATCTAAACCAGAAAACACAAAGAAAGTTTGTGAAAGTTTCCTTAGACTTTAGAGATAAGTGTGTAAATATACATGGTATTTGGTTATGAAAGTATATACCATGAGGTAGGATAGAAAACTGTGTGCACAGCTAAAAGAAAAAAGAAACATTAAACCTCAAGTTCATTCTAGTATGCAAGCATATTTTTAAGATTTTTTAAAAATAAGGACTGAAAGCAGCACCAGAATAATTTGGTGCTGCTAATATGGTTCCCACAGCATCCTATTATTCATCTTTTAGTCCTTTTCAAATATTATTTCTACTGTGACTTCTCCATTAGACAGCAAACTCCATAAGTACAAAGACTGTCTCGATGTTGCCTACTAGCATACTACATAGTCACTGACACATGGGAAGTTTATAGCAAAAATGACATATTGTTTGTAACTGAAATGAGTTGATAAATGTAACTCTAAATTATATTCTCTTGTCACAGATTCAAGAACTTATCATTAGGTAAATAATTATATATCTTTTAGTTAAATTTTTCAATATTGCCTTTTAATTCTAAACTTTAAAATATTTTATTTTTAAGTTTTTTTTAATTTTTTATTGTGATTCTATCACAGGTGTCCCAATTTACCCCCCTTTGCCCTCCTCCACCCACCTACCCCCGCTCCCACAGTCAGTCCCCACTCTGTTGTCCATGTCCCTGGGTCACTCACACATGTCCTTTGACTAGTCCCCTCCCCTTTCCTCCACCACTGCCCCCCCGCCTACTCCCCTCTGGTCACTGTCAGTCTGTTCCATGTTTCCATGTCTCTTATTCTATTTTGTTCATTAGTCTATTTTGCTCATTAAATTCTCTTATAAGTGAGGTCATATGGTATTTGTCTTTCACTGACTGGCTTATTTCACATTAATACAAATATGCATTCAAATATGAACTGGACAGTGAAAATTATATAATTTTGAGTATATATTTACCATAAAGAATATCAGACTAGTTAACATTGATTTCACTTCTGTAAACTTAGAAATTTAGAGCCTAGCTAATTATTTTATTACATATACTCAGTGTTTGAAGATAGAACCAATGCTGTTCTGATGTACAAGAAGAATGTACCTCATAAGACTTCATCCTTAACATTGTTTTTCCCATAAGAAATGACAACAGAAACATAATGTGAAGTTCAATTCAGGATGTATAGAGATACACAGATATAGATCCTATCAAAGATGAAGATCTAGCTTTGGGGGGGATGGAGTGATCAAGAAAAAAAGAAAAAGGATTCATGGGCATGGACAACAGGGTGGTGATTTCAGTAGGCATGGGGGAAGGTGGAAGAGGCTGTAAGAGGAATAAATGGCAATGGAAAAAAAAATACAATAAAAATAAATAAATAAATAGGATCTATGCTTTTAAGGTCATAAAGAGCACAGGGCTGTGAATCACTGTCCTGAAATAAGTGAAATTTAATCATATACGACAAAAATAAAGCACATGGCACCAGGGTTCTTTCAAACATTTAAGTCTATCCTTTAAAACAGAGACAGAAAATATTCCCAAATTTAAGCAGATTCCCTTTCTTTTTTCTTTTTTTAAGGGAACTTGATTTTTAAAAAGAACATAAAAAGCACATGGAAAACCCTCAAAAGCAAAAAGAAAAAGAAATTACTTACCAAGTTGGCCATATAAATTGTGAGCAGCCCTCTCCTGAAAATAATTTTTAAAAAGAAATAGATGAGATTAACAGCTTAATAGTTTATCATTTTTGAAAAATCTAGCAAAACAATTATCAGCAGTTGAGAAAAAGGTGTAGATTATGCTGAGCTGAGCTGTTAATACCCCAATAGTTGGATCTAAATAGATTCAAGTCATTCTATTTAGCTTTAATTAATTTACAATTGTTGACTAGACTTTTGTGGGAATCATTTCACAGTATATAGTAATATCAAATCATTATGTTGCACACCTTAAACTAATATATGTTATAGGTCAATTACATCTCAATTTTAAAAATTATTATTGCCTTATTATTATTAATAGGAAGAATAGTACAATTTACTATTAATCCATATCAGTGATTTTCATCCGGTGTGCCACAAGAATTGTTAAAACATGCAATACCTTGCCCTGGCTGGTGTGGCTCAGTGGACTGAGTGCTGGCCTGCAAACCAAAGGGTCACCAGTTCGCTTTCGAGACAGGGCACATGCCTGGGTTGCAGGCCTGCGCACCAGTAGGGACTGTGCAAGAGGCAAGCATACATTGATGTGTCTCTCCCTCTCCTTCTCCTTCCCTTCCCTTCTCTCTAAAAATAAGTAAATAAAATCTTTAAAAAAAATAAAAAAGATTTTAAATACATGCAATACCTGACTATTTAGTCAGAAAAATTGACCTCTTTTCCCTTAGCAAATAAAAAATTGACAACAGGCAACATGACAATAGCCATCTAGTGTGAATGAATAAAATTATATTTTTTTTTTGTCAAAATGACAAAATATACAATATATTTTTTGGTGTGCTGCATAATTTTAGTAATTAGTTTATGTGCGTCATGAGATGAAAAAGTTGAAAATCGCTGGTCTATATTTAATGCTAGAGAATTCTAAATTTAACAAAGAATCCTAAAGAATTCATCTTGCCAAAACGTCAAAGCCAAAACAATTCTAACAAAATGCAAATTTTTTCAAAAAAAATCAGGTCTTCTATTTGTTTCACACACAATACAACTGTTTCTTAGATGTGGTTACAATTCATACTAAATCACCTTGGTAAACTTCATTGTTAAGTGAGAAGTCAGGCACTAAGTAAACTTTCTAATGCTGAAGTACAAACAAAAGTTCTATAAACAGTTACAATACAGGAAAATTGCATATTTATCAAGTCTGTTTAATGATAATTCAGCTCAAAATTCAAAAACAAGCACAATTTTATGCCCGTAACCACTTTATTTAACTTATCCCGCACAGACCATGAATGAAGCACATCTTATTCTCTAAGAAAGAAGTCTTTAATGTTTTAAGAGCTTAAGGGAAAGGTAAAAATAACAAATTCTGAGTTATAAAAACTTGAGTTTCAATTATAAATGTTTTTTGTATTCAAAGAAAAAAATACTTTGATATAAAACAAGTACCAATTTTTCAGGTATTGATAAGCAACAGTGTCAATGAAATATTCTTGATGTCAGATCCAGTCACACATAGTCTGAATCCTTCATTATTCAAAATAGCTTAATAAGATTTTTAATACTACCAAAGCCTAATGGAGGCAATATGATTTAACTGAATAACATTTAAGTGAAATTAGGAAATCAGGGTTCCAGTTAACTTGAATTCTCTGGTACTCTAAGTCATTAAAATAGGGAACAAGACTAGTTTTCTAACTTACATTTTAAACATAATAACTATTCCTTAAAAAATCATTCATTTATCATCAATATACAATATAAACATCACACTGGATCTACTCTAGTTGAAAGGGGAAGAAAGCCTAGGCACACCTACTGAGCGTAGTTCCTCCCCCTAGTCCCTCTTCAGCAGGTCCTAATGCACCTGAGCAGAACAGAAGAATACCACTGTGCCTCTAAAAAGAATTTTAAAATCACTGATAAGATGATCTGTAAGATTCCTGTTAGCTCTTCTTTTCTATGATTTGTACATATGAATTGAAATTGTTTCTACTAATCTTTACCAATTTTATCAATTCCTACCAAATTCTAAATCAAAGATGTTTTAATAGTACTTACTTTATTATTTGTATTGTTGTTCAGTTACAGCTGTCCCACCTACTTATTTTAAATTAATTACATAAAGGAAAATTAGGTAATATCAATATCCAAGAGCCACACATAAACAGAAAAGATATATCCTTCTCAAGTGAAACCCACTCTTACTAAAAGCTACCTATATATAAAGACTAAAATAATATTCTCTGGTAGTATCTGATAATTCATGTCATTATGAAGTGAACCAATGGGTAATACTACCTTTAAAAATATTTCTTCCACTAATCTAATTCTGTTTCTAATACTTTGATACAGTTTCAATCACTAGCTTCCATTTCTATCTGATAATATAACTATTCATATTTAACTACCAATGATATATTATCTTCTTTACCTTTACATTTTTACAATGTTCAATAGTAGCTGTCATCTAATGGGCACTAAACAGTGAAATTACTAAACAAGGTGTTACTAGAACCCAGTGTTATAAAGAGGAACAAATTATAGACATATATTATAGAAATATAATCACAAAAGATAGCCACTAAACCGAGGGTCAATTAATGATACCAAAGTATTAACAAGCAAAGATGTGATCAAATTATCTTACATTTGCATAAAATTTAACAATTTACAAGGTATAATTGATATTTTGAAATCAGACTTTAACCTCTCAATAGTCCTATACTATATGATTGCCTAACCACTATGCTGTACTCCTCAAACTAATGCAAAATAATATTGAATGTAAACTGTAACTGAAAAAAAAATTTTAAGCAAAAAAAAAAAATAGTCCTATGAAGTGTAATAGAGATACTATTATCCTCACTCTACCAAAAACCAAGAATCAGAGAAGTGTTTCCTTAAAAATATGAAAGTCACACAAAGAAAAACTGGAATTAAAAGTCAGTTATTCTGACTCCAGTTTTGTGTTCTTTCTAAAGCACTGCTTCTACACCAGAAAGTCTTACTAAATCACCTTTAAATCTTGCTATTCATTGACTTTTAATAAGGTATCCTAATAGGCTTCTCTGCTTTGAGAATGAATAAATCCTTGACATAGTCTTACTATTGGGGAAAAAGCAGAGGATATAGTGTTGCTATATTATGTTCTATTCTGGTCTCATGTTTCAATTTATCATTCCCAAATACTGAAGATTATTTCTAAATTTCTAAATATTTCTAAATATTTGATAATTAATAAATTTAATAATTAATAAATTTCTAAATATTTAGATATTTCTAAATATCTAAATTTCAACCCAGTTCCCGTAGCCACAAGAATGAAAGGACACTATCTGTGACAGGCCTGATATGTTGGACTCTACAGCCAGGCTCCTTTTGTTAGGTTTACCTGGTGCAGAGTCTTCGATCTCCTTTCCAATGTCAATGACAGGGGTAAGGCATCAGGGCAGTAATTTGTTTCATCACTTCTCCTGAGATATTCAGTATCATAAGAAACTGATTAAGTTAAGTAAATGCTATTTTATTTAACACTTGACTCTACCTAGTTTAAATCTGAAGACAAACAGGTCACTTCCTTTGTAGTAAGCAAATTCTCTCTGGAAACTGAGTTATATATTAAAACACTACTACAAGCAGGATGGGGAAGGGGGAGGTGCCGATTAGAACAAAAGGTGGCAAAGACCTAAAGAGGAAGGGATAGGGTCAAGAAGGACAGCAACTTTTAAATTGCACAGGAGATTCTAATACACAAATACTCCTATTCTGCTGAAAATAACTAGATTAAAAGATTGGTAAACCTCAATTAGTCAAGTATTTCTTTAAACCACAAAAAATACATTTTTCTTTTTCTCATAAGGAAAAGAGGTGAATCTCTTAAATTAGCATATATTTCAGTGGGTTTGCACATCAAGGGGCACTACCTAAAAAGGTATTAAGAACCACTGCTATAGGAACTATGTTTAATCAGGGTATCATTATTCCTATGGAGAAATATTAAAATAATTTAATTTTCTTAATATCTTAGTAGATCAAAAGGAATCCTCCCATTATGCAGAAAGTTCAAGTATTACTATCATCTAATGCCATGATTGCATCTAATTAGATGAGCACTAATGCTTTTTATTTTGGAAACTCTAGTGTATATATTTTTTTAGCTAACCTTTTGAAACTTTTGAATGACACTGTATGTAACACATTTCATACCAAAGGTTATTAGGGAATACAGCAGAAATAGTATAACTTCTAAACTGTAAATATTTATATATTCTCTATATATACTTATAAAAATATTTATGCATTCTACAAATGAGAAATTAGAGATTAAAGAAAAACACAGTGATCCTTATACATCTAATCTGACATGACAAAGACCTCAACCATGTGAAAATGAAACTAAACTAGCTAACAATATACTGGTTGGGGTTAGAAATGAGAACACATATATACAACAGCATCATCCTTTGGTGGAACCTAGAATCCTAACCAAAAAAAAAAAAAGTGAAAGTTCCTAAACATTGAAACCGTTTACTAGAAGACGCTGTTTAATCATCTCAAAAGTCTTTCAAGAGAAAATACATTTCCATCTGTCAGAATGCTTTATGGGTATAAAATTACTTTCTTAAGGTATAAAAGGAATAAAATAAACTTCTAGTCCACAGCAAGAGTCAATGATCATAACCTATGATACAGAGAAAATTTTATATAGAGGATAACACAGTAAATTTTTTTAGAAGGCTGCAAAGTAAATTAATTTTAATCCTGTGACGATAACATGACAGTGAAACATGAAGATGCCAAAAATTTTACAGACAAAACATATGGTATTCTTTTTTTCACATATTTTATATATATAATATTCATATATAGTCACACATTATATACATAAAATATATGAATAAAAGAATATATATAATTCATTCATTTTGGTCATAGCTGCTTTAGGAGTTTCATAACTACAACAGCACAATTTAACAATTCAATCCATGAGTATCCTTAGAATAAATATGCAGTATTTGATATTTTAATCCATGTTCATTTTTTTGAGCACCCTGCAGTTTTAATTTATCTCAATTAATACTAAAAATCAAAGCAAATTCCACAGCAATTCTACAAAACAAAATCCATTAAAACAACTTCTTTCTGAACCACAAACAAAGCACTTCCTAGCAAAAGAAAGAGAAGGCTAGCTCTTAACAGCCCACCTAGAGATAAACTAGATGTTACCAATGCTCCCTGCTGAGTTCCTATGATCTCCGTTCACTGTGGCACAAATTTTTTAAGCAACCCTGGAAACAACTTCAAAGCTTTTTCAGAACCCCACAGTGATGCGATTAAGATTTAAGCAAACTGCCCTCTTACAAGGTGTCAAGAACCAGCTGGTAAAGTATGTTTAATTCTATAAAGGGAGGGACGGAGACTAGGAAAGATGGATGGATGGATGGATGGATGGATGAATGGATGGATGATGGATAAATGGATGGATCAGTTGGGAAGAGAAAAAACTGAAGAAATAACATTAAACCAATTGAGATGAACATATTTTTGACTACAGATCTTCACTTTATATATATACCCATCGTATATATGTGTGTATGTGTGTATATGCATAATCATATTGTATGTTCTTACTTCATTAAGTGTTTTTTGAAAAACTGATTATACAATTGAGTACAAAATGTATAATCTCAGAGTAAAGATTTCACTATTATATAAAAGCTTTACGGATTTAAAAATTAGGACTCTCACTATTTGCTACTTGGGAAAAGAATACTAATCTCCACATTCCGTTTCTTCCACTTTTTCTAATATACTACTATTTCATTTTAAAAGGATGGACTGTATACACATTTTAATTGATCACTAACTCCCTAAATGTTGTTGTTTCCCAACTTGTAACCTGAGACCTCGTATTCTGGGCTTTCACACACTGATCTTCTGCCATAGCTTCAATGACCACTTACAAGAAAATAACCTCAAATTTTATTCTTCTAACTAGCATATGTCTCTTAAATCGAGACTCACATTTCAAGGTGTCTACTGGCTATCTCCACCAACATATCATTTATTTTCTTTGTGAATTAAAGGCATAATTACAATCTCCTTTTCCCTAAAGTAAAAACTGTAATATTAATATGCTTCATTTTAGGCACTGGGTGTAATAACTTTAAAGTATAAGTAACTTCAACCTTTATAAATTACTAACAATTTATTAAAAGATATTGATGCTTAATTTATTAAAATATTTAAAATTTGTGGTAGAAAAAAATACTCCTTGAAAGCAAAAAAAAAAAAAAGAAAAAAGAAAAAAGACTACTGCCCTGGCCAGGTGGCTTAGCTGGCTGGAGTGTCATCCATACACCAAATAGGTTGCACTTCAGTCACATTTTGGGCTCTCTCTCAATCTCTGCCCCTACACCACCCCCGCACATGTGGGAATGAAAAAACAAAAATCCTTGAGTGAGGATTTTGTTCTTAAAAAGACTATTAAGTTAGCTTTTACACACCTCCAGATAAATACAGACCAGACTTCCTTAAAAGAAAACAAAAAAGATTTCCTTTGCTCTGTTTTAGGATTAACTCCTAAAATATTTTGAAAACCTTTATAAAAAAAGTCACTAGCTTCTGAACAACATTAAAAAACTAAAATTTAAAGTTTTCAATTAGACCTCAAACTAGGATTTGTGTTTCATACATACATATATACATATATAACTGTCAATAAAAAAAACCTAAAGAACTATTTCTAAATATTTATTGCATCACTTAATAAATAACAGAACTAAATCAATACATATCTTTAATAGTGTGACTACATAAAAATCACAAAGTAAACATCAATTTTTCTTCAGCACTTATGAGAGTACTCATAGAGAAGCTAAACTTAAAAATTTTAATCATGTTTATAAAAACAGTAAAACCACTGCAATTAATATTTAGAAGAGCTGTAACAGCCACAAACTCTTTGTGAATGCCTAGTGTCTACAAACAAAACAGTGCAATCACTCACTTAAAGAAAATAATAACTGAAAGCTTTCTACACATTTTTATTCCTTTTACTTTTTCCCTTTATTTTATTGTTGACACTAATAGAGATGTCCCCATTTTCCCCCTTTGCCCACCTCTACCCAAAGCTTTTTTTTAAAAAGTTCACTATATTCTTCTCTCTTCCAAGCTCCAAGGACCTATTTTTCTGCCTCTGTAAATTGTTTCCTGAGCCCAATTCTACCACTGACTTGTTCTACCTCTGTGACTTCCTAAAAAAACTTTCTCTTATAGTTGGAGTCTTGACACAGAATTCTTTCTTAGCCAAAACTCAAGTAGCAACGTTACAGAACCAATGTCAGGTCTGACTCCACCTGAATAATACCTGGTGCCATTCTCGCCACCAACGTTATGGTGCCAAGACTCAGACTGTCTTGCCATGAATCAGACTGTCTTGTGGCACAGTGCAGCATGATTCCAAAGAAGCCTACACAGGACCCACTTGTAGATCTGGATCCATGTAAGGTACCAGCAGGGGCACAGTGCACCTCACTGTCTTCTCACTTTACTTTGGATGGACTTCGGTGAATTTTCCTAAGCATGCCAAACCTCCCTGTTTTAGCAATGGCAGCATGAGGAGCTCTGTGGACTCATTCCAAAGAAAACAACTATAATTGGTGAAAATTATATAAAATCTATCATTTAAAATCTCTGAAAATTTTCCTAAAAGCATATAAATTTTTTTTTAATTTATTCAAAAAAAAATCTAGACAAAATCCAAGACAATAGAGAAGTAGGTGGAAGCTACAGTCATCTATTCCCAGGACCTTACTTACTAGCTGAAGACTAGCTGAAAAGAAGTGTTATAACCAGGGATTCACAGAGGAAGACACATTGAGACTGTTCTAAGCAAGTTGCCCAGGGCCAGTCACAAACAGCATCTGACATTGGTCAGCAGCACCAGAATCCCTCCTATGAGACCCAGAAACAACACACCCAGTGGTCAGCTGCAGACAATATCAGAGGAAGATCCAAAAAGCTTCACAAGCAGCATATCCAAAGGGAGATGTCAGCAGGCACCAAACCCTGCTGAGGCAAATTCCACTTCAAATGGTCAGCACCTCCACAGAAGCCACATGCCATGGTCAGGGTTGAGCCTCACTGTCAGCCAGCCTAAGGGTCAGTCCCACACACAAATGGGCCAATAACAATCAAAATTCAAATATAACAAGAGGGCCCATATAACCCACAGAAGAGACATCCCTACAGACTATACCACTGGATCCCAGAGAACACCTACTACATAAGGCCATTCCTCAAAGACTGGGAGTCATAGCATATCTATACAATATATAGAAACAAACAAAAAGAGGCAGCCAAAATGAGAAAAATAAGCAGGCCCTAAATGTAAGAACAGAAGAAATCTCCAGAAAAAGAGCTAAATGAAATGAAGGCAAGCAATTTATCAGATATAGAATTGAAAATAATACTTAGAAGGATGTTCAAAAGCATGAAAAAGGACATAGAAACCATACAAAACAATCATAAATGATGAATACAATACCTGAAATGAAGAATATACTGGAAGGAATAAAGAGTAGGTTAGACGAAGCAGAAGACTGGATCAGCAATTTGGAATACAATGTAGAAAAAAAAAAACCCACCCAATCAGAGCAGTAAAAAGAGAAAAGAATTTTAAAAATTCAGGATAGTTTAAGGGACCTTTGGAACAACAACATGAAGCATAACAACATCCATATCATAGGAAAGAGAAAAGGAGAAAAGAAAAAGAAGAAGGACAGGAAGGAAGAGGAAGAGGCGGGTAGGGGGAGGAGGAGAAGAAAATGGAGAAGTAGAAGGAGGAGAAAAAAGAGAAGGTGGAAGGGGAAGAGTAGGAGGAGGGAAAGAAGGAGAAGGTGCAGAAGGAAATGGAGATAGAAGAGGAGAAGAAGACAACAAAAGAACATGGTTGAAAAAATAAAATGGCAATAAGTATATATCTATCCAAAAGCAACTTAAATATAAATGGCTTAAATGCTTCAATCAAAAGACATAGGGTAACTGAATGGATAAGAAAACAAAACCCATATATTTGCAGTCTACAACAGACCTACCTCAGAATGAAAGATACACACAGACTGAAAGCAAAAGGATGGAAAAAAAGATATTTCATGCAAATATAAATTTTTTAAAAAGCAAGGATAGCAATACTTACATCTGAAAAAATTGACTTTAAAACAGAGGTTACAGCAAAAGACAAAGAAGGACAGTATGTAATAAAAAAGGGAACAATCCAACAAGAGGATATAACCCTTGAATACATGTATGCACCTAACATTAGAGCACCTAAATGTGTAAAGCAAATCTCCATGGACAAAAAGTGAGAGATCGACAGTAATGCAGACATAGAGGGGGATTTTAACACCCTGTTGATATTAATGATTAGACTTTCCCGTGAAAAAATCAACAAGAGTAATGGAGGTTTAACTGACACACTATATCAGATGGATTTAACTGATATCTTCAGAGCATTTCATCCCAAAGCAGCAGAATATACATTCTTTTCAAGTGTACATGGAAAATTTCCTAGGATAAAAGACATATTAGAACACTAAACAAGACTCAATAAATTTTAGAAGACCGAAATCACATCAAACATCTTCTCTGACCATAATGGTATGAAACTAGAAATCAATCACAAGACTAAAACTGAAAAACACACAAAGACACGGAAGCTAAATAACATGTTACTACACAATGAAAGTATTAACAGGGAGCTCAAAAAAGAAATCAAAAGGTACCTTGAAACAAATGTAAATGAGAACACAACTACCCAAAATCTATGAGACACACAGAGAGGAGTCCTAAGAGGGAAATAGTGTACACAGTATACAGGACTACATCGAGAAACAAGAAAATCTCAAATAAACAATCTAACTTTACACTTAAAGGATCTTAAAAAATAACAATAACCAAAGCCCAAAATAGAAAAAATAATAAAGATCAGAGGAGAAATAAACAAAATAGAGCCTGAAAAAAATACGAAAGATAAATGAAACCAAGAGCCTTTATTTGAAAAAATAAACAACAATGACAATCTTCTAAACAGACTCATCAAGAAGAAAAGAGAAAGGACACAAACAAGTAAAATTGGAAACAAAAGAGAACAACTGACACCAAAGAAACACAAAGATTTGCAAGACCATATCACAAACAACTATATTCCAGCAAACTGGACAAGCTGGAAGAAATGGATAAATTCCTACAATCATACAACCTTGCAAAACTGAATCAGAGAATCTGAATAAACAGATTAAAACTAGGGAAATAGAAGCAGCAATCAAAAAACTCCCCCCAAAAGGTCCTGGCTGGGATGGCTTCTCAGGTAAATCTTAACAAACATTCAAAAAGGACTAATACCTATCTTTCTCAAACTATTCCAAAAAAATTCAAGGGGAAGGAAGGCTCCCAAGCTTAATTTGCAAAACCAGATAAAGACATTACAAAGACAGAAAATTATAGGCCATAACCCTGAGGAACAGAGATGCTAAAATCCTTAACAAAGTGTTAGCAAACTGGGTATAGCAGTACATTAAAAAGATCACACACACACCATGACCAAATGGGATTTATTCCGAGGATGCAAGGTCGGTACAATATCTACAAATCAATAAATGTGACACATCACATAAACGAAATGAAGGATAAAAACCACAAGATCATATCAAGAGATGCAGAAAAAGCACTTAAAAAACCCAGCACCCATTTATAATAAAAACTGTCAACAAAGTTTGAATAGAAGGAACATACCTCAGTGTAATATAGGCCATGTATGAAAAACCCACAGCCAACATCATACTCAGTGGTCAAAAACTACAAGTGTTTTCTTTAAGACAGAGAACAAGACAAGGATGTCCACTTTCACCACTCTTATTCAAAACAGTACTGGAAGTCCTAGCCACAGCACCAGACAAGAAGAAATAAAAGACATTTAAGTTGGAAAGGAAGAATTAAAACTGTCATTAATTCCATATGGCATGATACTGCACATAGAGAACCCTAAAGATTCCACCAAAAAAACTACTAGAACTGGTAAGTGAATTCAGTAAAGTAGCAAGATACAAAATAAATGTCCAGAAATCAGTTGCATTTTTATACACCTATAATGAACTATCAGAAAGAGAAACTAAGAAAACAATCCCATTCATAACTGCTTCAAAAAAGAGTAAAATATATAGGGATAAATTTAACCAAGGATATAAAAGGTCTGTACTCAGAAAATTATAAAAAACTGGAAAAAAAATGAAGATACAAATAAGTGGAAGCATAAACCATGTTCATGGATAGGAAAAATTAACATCACTAATATAACCATACTATCCAAAGCAATCTATAGATTCAAGGCAATTCCTGTCAAGATAGCAAAGGTGTATTTCACGGAATGAACAAGTATTCCAAAACTTTATACGGACCTACAAAAGGGCCTGAATACCAACAATGACCCTCAGAAAGAAGAACAAGGTGGGAGATATCACACTACCTGCTATCAAACTACATATAGTACAAGGCCATAGTAATTGCAAAAGTATGGTATTAGCATAAATACAAACACAGATCAATAGAACAGAATAGAGAGCCCAGAAATAAGCCCACGCCTTTAAAGACAATTAATATTTGACAAAGGAAGCAAAAACATTCAATGGGATAAAGATGGCCTATTCAATAAATGGTGTTGAAAACATTGGCCAGATACGTACAAAAAAAATGAAACTAGACCATCTTCTTATACCATACATAAGAATAAACTCAAAATAGATTAAAGACTTAAGTGTTAGACTCAAAACCATAAAAATCCTAGAAAAAAACATAGGCAACAAAGTCTCAAACATTTCTTGCAGTTATATTTTTTCTGATGTATCTCCTTGGGCAAGGAAAACCAAAAAATAATAATAATAATTAAACAAATGAGACTACATCAAACTAAAAAGTTTCTGCACAGCAAAGGAAAATGGGAGAACATATTTGCCAATGATACATCTGATAAGGGGTTAATAATATCCAAAATTTATATAGAACTTGTACAACTCAACACAAAAAAGAAATCCAATTAAAAAAACAGGCAAGCAACCTGAATAGACACTTCAAAGAGGACATAAAGATAGAAAATAAACATATGAAAAGATGCTCAGTGTCACTAATCATCAGAGAAATGCAAATTAAAAGCACAATAAGATATCATCTCACACCTGTCAGAATGGCCACCATCAACAAATCAACAAACAAGTGCTGGTGAGCATGTGGTAAAAAGAGAACCCTGTTGGTGGAGATGCAGGCTGGTACAGCAACCAGGGGAAGTAGTATAGAGTTATGTCCAAAAATTAAAAATGGGACTGCCTTGTGACCTAGTGATCCCACTTCTGGGAATAAATCCACAGAAACCCAAAACACTAATTCGAAAGAATATATGCGTGCCTGTGTTCACTGCAGCATTATTTACAATCGCCAAGATTTGGAAGCAACCCAAGTGTCCATCAGTATATGAGTGGGTAAAAAAGCTGTGGTACATTTGGACAATGGAATACTACTTGGCCATAAAAAAAAAAAAAGAAAGAAAGAAGGAAATCGTACCCTTTACAACCATGGGCAGACCTGGAGAATATTAAACTAAGTGAAATAAGCCCATCAGAGAAAGACAAGTACCATATGATTTCACTCATAATGTGCAATCTAAAGAACAGAAAGGACTAACAAGCAAAATAGAGACAGATTCACAGATAGAGAGCAAGCTGACAACTGTCACTGTAGCGGGAGGCGTGAAGGGATTGAACAAAACTGAAAAAACTCATGGACATGTACAACATTTGGTGACTGCCAGAGAGAGTGGGAAATGGAGGGAGGTAAAGGACACTATAGTGGGGATACACTGTGATGGGCAGAGACCTGACTTGAGGTGATGAACACACAATACAGTTTACAGATGAGGTGTTGGAGAATTGTGCACCTGAAACCTGTGTAATTTTGTTAACTAGTGTCACCGCAATAAATTCAATAAAAAAGAAAAAAAAAGATGACCCCATCTTGATTAATATATAACCCCTTGATTTTATAAAGACCCCATCTTAATTCTCTGGGCTAAAGATGGAATCAAAAGAGTTGTCGGCTATAATTACTCATGAGATGGCAAAAGTTATTTTATTTCAAAAGCTTTAACTCAACTGTTTACCTGACAGTACAATTTACGTAAACAGTTTGTAGCCTTTTATAGAAATCTCATTATTTCTCATGGAACATTTTCAGTTTAAATAAAAATAAAAATACTTTTTTAAATAAAAAGATGCCTTAAAATAATAGATTTAACAATGAACCTGAAGCTAATTACAAATATAAATGATAATAAAAGAAACTATTGTTAATTTTCTTAGGTATGGTAATGGCATTGTGATCATGGACAAAATCTTTAACAGAATTTGTTAGGCACATCAAAGAACTCTGGAATTACTTAGCAAACAAAAATTAATGGCTATTGATGCTCTATAATGTCAATCTTTGTATTTTTAGGCTTAATAAACATAAATAATATTAGTATACAATTAAATTTTCTATCATATATCTCTGCAAGACTGAAAAACAGATGTGGAAATATTTCTCATACATGGACAATAATAAACAATAACCAGAAAAATGTTCTAGTTGTCATGGGGAACATTATTTAATCAGTTCGATTAAATATGTAGCTATGTAAAAATTTACCTGCTTTTTCTTTCAATTAGAATGGCCACATAAGATGCTGGCAAAGCGGCACCAAAGCCAGGACTCCATGAGTAGAATTTTCCAAATATCCTCCTGAAATTCAAATTTGGAATGTTTGTATGAAATTTCTATTTAGCCATTTCAGTTATTACAAACAGAAGTTCCCCTTCTCAGTCCACACTCTACGAAATGTCCCACAGCACCTCAAACTCAACATGTCCAAAACCAAATTCATTCCCTTTCTCTCTTATCCTCATGAACTTGTTCTCTCTCCTGTATTTTCCTAGGATATTGGCATCAACAACTACCTCTCCACCCATATGTGATAAGCGCTTCTCCTCCTCCCTTGCCCCAAACATTGAATCATTCCCTTAAATTTTTCCATATGCAATTAATCTCTCTAATTCCTCTCCCAGCTACTACCCCCAGTCTCTCATTCAGGCCACAACTGCAAACTAACAGGTATCTCTCCCTCCAGTAATTCAGTCCAGTGATTTTCAACTGGTGTGCTGCAAAAGGCACACTGGTGAGCTGAAAGAATTTTTAAAATATGTGATACCTGACTATTTAGTCAGGGGCACAGACTTCTTTCCCCTCAGTTTATGAAATAAAAATATGACAATAGCCAACACAATAGCTATCCAGCGTGAACAAATCAAAGTTATACCAATTTGTCAGACTGGCAAAAAATATAATTATTTTTCTGTGTGTTGCAAATTTTAGCAATTAGTTTTGTATGCCATAAGATAGAAATAGCTGAAAACTGCTGATTTAGTCAGTCATAGTCATTCAGACATTTCCTGGATCCAACATTGCTCACTATGCAAATCCTCTATGTTCTCAATGCCTTTATCTACCAAATGGGACTAATTATTACCTATCTCATATAGTTGTTATAAGGACTACATGAGATATATCTTAGCACCATGCACAGCGCATAGAAAGTACTCAGAAAATGTTAACTGCTATTACAATAATTATTATAATTTTTAACACATAATAAATATTTAACAAATGTCTTTCCCTCTTTGTTTCTACAACCCTTGTAATTCCTTCTTTCAGCATCTACTAAAGTATTTCATATTTTTAGTTACATGTTTCTATAATTTTTAATTTACTAGAATATGTCCCTTGAAAATAAGGCTCTCAACAGTATCTCACACATTATATATAGCCATTAGCTGCTCTGATTTTTAAAGAGAAAAAAACCTGGCGATGTTAAAAAGACATTTTTCCCCCTTTCAAAGACAGTATGTTCCTAAGAAAGGGAGAAGCACATAATTATAAGATATTCTCTGAACAAAGTTGGTCAACTGCTAAATGATACATTATAGGAAAATATATATATATATACACACACACACACATACAGATAAGAATCAAGAATCAAAGATGAAATGATCTTTTTCATTGAAACTTAGCTTTAAAGAATTAGAAAACCTACTAAGCATATATAACATTAGTATTTCTGAAATAGACTCAGTATTTCTTAGGCATCAGAATCCTTCTGCCTAAGAAAACTGGAAGTAGCATCCCTACAATATAAAATCCACAAAGCACTTAAGAAGTTACTAAGTATAAAAATAAAAGGAAAGTGTAAAAATTCTCAGTTACAGAAGGAACACTGATGTTGCCTTATCATAACTAGTTTGTTTCTACAGCTTAACCAAAAGGGTTCACAGAATATAAAGAAATATGCTGCAATAGCAATTTATTATTACTGCAATTTTTAAAAAATTGAATTATCTTATAACTTTATCTTCATAGTTTTAACAGGTATTAGAAACTTTCCAGAGACCACAGGATAAAGAGTTACTTACACAGATTTTCAGGTCAATTTGAAGACACTAATTATTCAATAGTATAAACCTTATTAATTATTTTCTGTATAATATAAACATTTATAAATATTAATGTTCTGAGGGAATTATCTGGAAAAGACATTTGAAAATATTTTTAATTGCAGTTAATATATCCCTGCAGAACTTTGGACAACACTAATTGTATAACATTAATATGCAGATAATGTAAACTTAGTATTTTAAATTTGACAGGTTAAAAAAAAATACGTTTGGGTTTTCAACAATCAGTGAGGAAAAAGATAAAAAGTAAATATTTAATAGTTTTGTTAGATATATCACAGGGCTAAAACCTAAATTCCATATAAATGACCCACGGACACGGACAAGGTTGGGATTGACTGTGGGGGGCAGGGGAGAGCAACAGGGGGAAATTGGGGCAACTGTACTAGAAGAACAATAAGAAAGGGAGGGAGGGAGGGAGGGACCTGATTTCTAACTTACTCTGTATAGTATAAAGCATGTTACACTGGTAACATATATAAGGCTGAACCAGTCCCAAAAGTTTCATCAGTAGGATATGCCAGAAGTTAACGTACTGTTTTACATATAAACACTAGCATTTTATAGGCCTTTTGAAGTCTGTTCACTGAATATGAACTTAACCTATATCTTGGACAACTACTTTGAATTCCTGATCTATGAAACTGAAAAGTTAAGAAATCCTTATCGATGACTTGCTAAACATAGTAACCCTCAGAAAATGAATGATAGATTAAAGCACTTTTGTTACGTAATCGCAGCAATAATCTGAGGTTTGTATTACATCTTTATGCCAAGAAGCTTACAACTCCTGCTTTACAAGCTTTTCTTGGGATAAATAAATGTCATTTCACAGACAGAAAAACATACAAGCAATGTGACCTGCACAATATTTAAATAAACATCTTTTTGTTTCCATTTCAACAAAGGAATTTGAATTAACTTCCAGTAGCAATTATGAGTACCAACCTTAAAATGCAAAAGAAGGCCATATACAAGGCCCCATTAGCAGTCAGAAATGAAGCAGATTGTAGGATCTCAGGGAGTAGTTTGTGTAAATAATAGTCTAATTTTCGTTTCCGGAGAATTGCTGCAATCTGAAAAGAGAAAGTCTTTTTTGTTTAATCCAACCAAATTTTCCCACTTAAATTAGCCCTTAGACATGAGAGCTATTGATAACAGCATATATATTTAAAATTAAAGTAAAAACTATGGTATTTTACCTCTCTATAGAAATATAACTTCTTGCTCTGGCTGGTATGGCTCAATGGACTGAGGGCTGGCCTGTGAAACATGTCACCTGTTCAATTCCCAGTCAGGGCACATGCCTGGATTGTGGGCCAGGTCCCCAGCTGGGGGCGTGCGAGAGGCAAGCACACATTGATGTTTCTCTTTCTCCCTCCCTTCCCTTCTCTCTAAAAATAAATAAATAAAATCTTAAATATATATATATATATATATATATATATATATATATAAAAAATATCTGGAACAGAAAAGAAGACACTTTAATTTATTGAAAGTGTAATGGCTAAAATACACAGCAAGAAACTATGAAGTGGGTCATAAAATGAGTAACCACCAAATTTTGAGGTAAATATTTATAATGCCTTAAAAAAGTTTTTAACAAAAAATGAAATATATTTTTAAATGGAAAAGATAAAGTGTAATTCAAATAGAAATTGAATGCTAAAACAAAATTACATTACAGATCTTATCAGCCTGAATATTAGAGAAATTCAAAGAGAGAAACCAGAGAAATCCATTCAGTTATTCAAAAATGACTATTATATGACAAATACCATGCAAGAAATACAAAAAGTAAAGAATAAAATTAATGATTTCTTGTCTACTGGAGCCCATAAAAAAATAAAGACCTGAGTCCTGGGCAGGTAGCTTTCAGTTTGTTAGAGCATCTTCCCAGTAGGCCAACGCTGCAGGTTTGATCCCTGGCCAGGGCATATAAATAAGAGAAACAATTCAAAATTTCTCTCTCTCTTTCCCCACCCCCTTGCTTTCTCCCTTCTTCTCACTCTCCCCCTCCTTCTCTCCCTCTCAAATCAATAAATTTTTAAAAAAATTTTAAAGACCGGAAAAACAAATACAGGAATTGGCAAAAGCAGATTTACAATTGTTCATATGGCAAAAGACATGCAGGTTATGATTTTTACAATAGCTTTATTAACTCAAAAAAAGTTGCAATGCGACTGTAAACCTACTTTTGCTCACCCCCGTATTGAGGAGCACTGAACATAATATACGTAGGTACCATGTGATACCAAAACACAGAAACCAGAACAAGTTCCTACACAGAAGACTGCCGAAGTTTATCAGAGAAATATTTTATAAAGAATATCAACCTTTGATTCATCATAACTTATCATTTAAATTTAGGTTGAAAACATATTTGTGTTTAGAGGTTTTGTTTTTTATGTGTGTGAACTTTGAATATAAAAGAAATGTTTCTAGATTAAAACAAAACAAAAGCCGTGGGATGATTTCGTAAAAATCAAGTCATGAATTTAAGTATTTATTAAGAACAATTTAATATTACAGGAAATAAAAATCTTATGAAAAATAATATATGGTAAGAACTGGGTAGAGAATTTGAAGAATGATTAAATGTTAACAACATAATACAGAGAGTCTTAGAGGGTTAGCAAAGAGTGAGTACAGAGAGTAGTTGCACTAAGGGAAAAATAGTAGAATTCTCACAGGTCATGGGGAAAGAATACTTTCCCATCATGATGAAAGAGTAATGTCAAAGGAACCACCATTAGAAAAGTGTAACTGGGGAATGAGGGAGGGAGTATAGAAAAGGCAAGACTGACCTGAGAGAAGGAAGACTAGAGAACTCTCCACTCAGTCTCCACCATTCTAGAAATAACACTCTCCCCAAGGTCAGTGACCAACAAAACCAAAGGCGACCTCAGTTCTTTTCTCACTCTATTCCCTTGAAGCCTCTGAAACTGACCATCTACAATCTCATTCAATTAAATAAACTGTTACTAAGAATTATGCCATACACAGGAAAAATAATGATGAATAAGATCTAACCCTTACCTTCAAGGAATATAAAGCGGTAAACAATAAACTATAATATGGCAGTGTGGTAAATGTGTAACTAGAGAAAGAAGGAAATGCTATAGAAACATTTAAAGAATGACTAAAAAGAGATGGGACTGGGCAGATGATCATGCCTGGAAGATTTCACCTTTTAACATGGATCTTGAAAAATAGGTAGAATTTTGACAAGAGAGAAGTTTCTATGGTTTCTATGACAGTGCATTTTTTTCATTCTCCCATTATATCTCTAAATGCTATTTATTTGTTAACATTTTTTCCTCAAATGCTATTTATTTGTTAACATTTCTTCCTCAGATCTCTACTCATTCCACACATGCTCTCTCCTACAGCATCATCTATCATCTCAAAGCAGGAATTCCTATTATAACTCCAACCTCTCCCCTAAATTCTTGCCCCATACTTCAAATGTCTATTGGACATGTCAATAAAGGTGTATCATACACATCAAAAAAAAACCCACATGTCCAAAGTAGAACTCTTTATATTTCCCATAAATGCTTTTAATTTCCAGGTTTCCTACCTCTAGTAATAGCATTACATCCACCCACTTACTTAGGAACAAAATGTTGGTGTCATTTTCAATTACTCACTGATCTTCAACCATCTCATCAGTTTTAATGATTGTTCACTTAACATTGTCAGGTTTTGGAATGTAATGTCTCCTTCATTTTAGACTTAACAATGGGTAGAATCTATACAGTCAAGTAGTTTCAGAAAGAAAAATAAAATCCCCTCTGTTCCTGAAAAAGAAGAAACAAAACTGTCCCTATTTGCAGATAACATGATTGTCTACACAGAGAATCCCTACCAATTAAAAAAAAAGAAAGAAAGAAAGAAAGAAAGAAAGAAAGAAACATCCTAGAACTAATATGGTAATATCGTAAAAGCAAAGGATACAAGATAGCATATAAATATTACTTGTATTACTATATAAGAGTAATGGACACTAAAATTAAAAATATACTCCTCAAAAAATGAAATACTAAGGGAAAGCTCTACAACATTTATATAGGACCTGTATGCTAAAAATTGCATAATTATGATGAAAGAAATTAAAGAGGATATAAATAAATATTTATGGATTAAAAGACTCAACATGGTAAAGATGTCATTTTTCCCCAAAGTGATACATAAGTGTAACAAAAATTCTATCACAGACTCAGAAAGATTTTTGCAGATATACACAAGATTATCCTGAAATCTACATAGAAAAGCAAAAGAACTCTAACAGCTAAAACAACGGTGAAAAGCCGAATAAAGTCAGGGAAATCTGTCTATCCAATTTCAAGACTTACAGCAATCAGGCTTTGTGATATTGGCAGAAAGACAAATAGCTTAATGAAATAGAATAGAGAACATAGAAATAGACCCACACAAATGCATCCAACTGATTTTTGACAAGGTACAAAGGCAATTCCATGGAAAAAAGATAGCCTTTTCAACAAACGGTGCTGGAACAAGTGGACATCTATAGGCAAAAAAAAAGAAAATAACTAGCCTCAACCTAGTCTCAATGTTTTATATAAAAATTAATTCAAAATCAATCACAGACAAATGTAAAATACAAAACTACAGAAATTTAGGGGAAAAAAATTGAAGAAAATCTTAGGAATCTAAGGCTAGGCAAAGAGTTCTTAGACTTCACACCAAAAGTCAGTTCATAAAAGGAAAAACTGTAAATTATACTTCAATATTAAGTATAATTTTGTCATTCAAAATTAACTGTGAAAAACCAGTTAAGAAGATTAAAAGACCAGCTACAGAATGGGGAAAAATACTTGTAAACTACACATCCAGGAAAGGACTAAAATCTAGAATATATAAGGAAATCTAAAAACTCAGCGGTAGAAAAATAAACAATACAATTAAAAAACGGCAAAATATATAAACAGATATTTCAACAAAGAGGATATGCAAATGGGAGATAAGAACATCAGCCATTAAGAAAATGCAAATCAAAACCATAATGAGCTATCACTATACAACTATCATAACGGCTAAAATTTAAAAATACTGAAAATACCAAATATGGCAAGGATGCAGAGAAGCTCATGATTTGTGGGGGAGGCAGGGGATGTGAATGGCACAGCCATTCTGGAAAACAGTTTGACGTTTTCCTGTAAATCTCAACAAGCAACTATCATATGACCTAGCAACTGCAGTCCTGGGAGCTTATCTTAAAGAAATGAAAATGCATATTCACACAAAATCTATGCACAAATGTTTATAGCAGCTTTGTTTGTAATAGTCAAAAACCAGAGAACAACTCAGATGTTGTTCAAAAGGTGAATGGTTTAAAACTGTGGTGTATCCATACCATGGAATACCACTTCACAATAAAAAGAAACAAGCTAGTGATACATGAAACAATCTTGATGAATTTCCAGAGAATTATTCTGAATGGAAACAGCCAATCTCAAAATGATTCCATTTATATAGCATTTTGGAATGGCAAAATCATAGAAATGAAGAGTAAATTAATGGTTGCTGAGGCAAAGAGGTGGTAAGGAAGTGGAAGGGAAGTGGGTGTTTCTACAAACATCAACATAAGCAATCCTTGCTTATGATGGAAATGTTCTGCATCTTGACTATATCAATGGCAATATTTTGGTTGCAATATCTTACCATCATTTTGTAAGATGTTATCATTGAGAAAAACCCAATCCTATAATTATTTCTCTATTATTTCTGACAACTGCATAATTACCTCAAAATTACCTCAAAATAAAACTTACGGTAAAAAAAAAAAAAGCAGTCATTCACATGGCCAACGGGCATATGTAATATGCTCAGCATCATCAGTCATCAGAGAAATGCACAATGAACTGCACGTACACCAGAATGACTCTAATAAAAAGAACAATGCAAAATACTGTCTGAAATAAAGTAACTGGCACTTCAGACATTGCTGGAGGAAGTGTAAAAATTGCACAATTACTTTAGAAAATTGTGAAACTAAGTATATAGTTTATCTATGATCCAGCAATCCACCTCTACATATATACCCAAAAGAAGTACGTGCTTATTTCCACCAAAAGTTATATTCATAGCACTATCTATAGTTACAAATACTGAAAAACACCTACATATCCATTAACAATACAGTGGGTAAATTGTAGATATTTGCAATATTGGTAGACCAAACTGAACAGTCTACTGTGAGAAACAGAAAAAATCTGACATGAAACATGGGAAATATTCTAAGACTTTCTCATCACTGTCCTCTATCCCTGAGCTTCCAACCAGAGTTTACAAGGGGGCTGAAATACCGATCCTCTTAACAGTCTGGGGAGCCAGGCCAGGGGTAACGGAGGGGGTTAATAAGCACATCTGTTTTCCCTAGCATGCCACAAAATTATCACTTTCTATGTACACCACAGCATGTTACAGTGTGAAAAAAGGTTATGAAGCAATGACCTAACCAAATAACAAAGCAGTAATTGTTGTAGCCATGTAGTAATTGTAAGAGCACATGCACACATTATTTTATTTTTAATATTAATTATTATAGAAAACTGGAATAAGAAGCAAAAATAACCAGCATGAATACCAAGTAATCAAGAGGTATAACTTTGAATCTTAGGTGTATAATGATTTCTATGAAGGACCCTTGTTTAGGTCCTCGTTAGATTTCATTTACTTCATTTATTAAATAAAGAAGTAGAATTCAATGTCAGAGCAGCGACATTAGCAAGAGTGCAGAATAACAGTTTCCAGCACTCATCCCCTCACAGAAATATCAGTTTGAACGGCTATCCATGTGCAAATATACTCTCACAAGAACTAAGGTTTCAGGCGAGAGATTACAGCACCTGGGTTGAGGACAGAAATAAGAAAAGATGCAGTGAAGAGGGTAGGAAAGACAGTCTCACATTTCCCACATCACCCAACCATCAACCGCAGACAACTCAGTGTGGAGATACCCACCCAATGGAAGAAAAAGACTAAAATGAGCATCCAACTTCACCACAAATCCCAGAGCCAAGCCTGTCAAGTGAAACCAGGCATCACACAAACCAAAGGCTCAGGAGTGCCCTTGCAGACTCAGGCTACAGGACCATCTCTCAGCACCAGGGCAACGCCTAAGAAACCAGGCTCCAGGTTGGCCCCACAGACCAGGCTTTATGCCAAACACTGAAGTCCCAGATATCAGGCCTGCCCACATGGATCTGAGAACAAGAGCCAGCCCAGTGGACCAAGGCTCTAGGCCTGCCCCCAGGCAACAGAACAGCCTGTTGACGGAGGGTAGCAATACAACAATAGTGGGGGACTTTAATACTGCCCTTTCAACAATGGACAGATCAGCCAGAAAGAAAATCAATAAAGAAGATTTGGATTTGAACAACACTATGTATTAAAATGACTTAACAGACATATGCTGAACATTCCATCCAACAACAGAATACACATTCTTTCAAGTCACAGAACATTCTCACATTAGATCACATGACAAGTCTTAAAAGACTGAAGATTGAAATAACGTATCTTTTCCAACCACAATGGCATGAAACTAGAAATCATAACAGGAGCAAAAGAGGAGAATCCTTAAATATGTAGAAATTAACAGACTTGTGGGGAAATAAATGAGTCAAAGAAAAATCAAAAGTAAAAATATCTTGAGAAATGAAAAAGGAAACATAATATCAAAACTTTGGAAGGCAACAAAAGCAGTTCTAAGAGGAAAGGTTATAGTAATAAATGCCTACATTTAGAAAACAGAGAGATCTCAAATAACCTAACTTACACCTCAAGAAACTAGAAAAAGAACAAATTTAACAGAAAGTTAACAGAAGGAAGAAAATAATAAAGATCAGAGCAGAAATAAATGAAAGAGACTAAAAAAATTACAAAAGACCAATGAAACTAGAAGTTATGTTTTTGACAAGATAAAATAAAGAATCTACATAAGGGCTCACTGACAGATGAATGGATAAGAAAAATGTGGCACATAGCCGTGGCTGGTGTGGCTCAGCCTATTGAGTGCTGGCCTATGAACCAAAGGGTTGCCAGTGTGACTCCCGCCAGGCCAGGTCTCCAGATGAGAGTGCGTGAGAAGCAGCCACGCATTGATGTTTCTCTCACTCTCTTTCACCTTCACTTCTGCTCTCTCAAAAAATAAAATCTTTAAGAAAAAAAAGAATTCTTAAAAAATGTGTCATATGTATACAACGGAGTATTACTCGGCCTTTAAAAAAAAAAGGAAACCCTGTCATTTGTAACAACATGGATGAACTTGGAGGACATTTAAGCTCAGTGAAATAAGTCAGGCACAGAAGGACAAATACTGCACCATCTTATTTGAATGTGGAATCTAAAAATGTCAAAGCCGAAGTAGAATGGTGGTTACCAATGGCTGAGGTGGTGCAAGAAAAGGAAGATGTTGGTCAAAAGGCACAAAGTTGCAGTTATGTAGGATGAATAATTCTACAGATCTAATGTACAGCATAGTGACTATAGTTAATAAGACTGTACTGAATACTGGAAATATGCTAGGAATGTAGATTTCAGGTGCTCTCATCACAAAAAAATGACACTATGAGAAGATGATGTGTCAATCAGCTTGACTATAGCAACTATTTCACTATGCATGTGTATCAAATCATCTTGTTGAAAATAATATGTAGATCAAATCATCATGTTAAAAAATAAAAATAAAAGGTCAACAACGAGAAAAATGACACAAAAAATTCTTTTTCCCCACTTCTAAAACTAATACATGGTTCTTGAGGAATGGTTATCTGTGTAGAACAAAAATTAACCCTGCATCATACCATACACAAAAAATTAATGAGATGTATCATATATTTAAATTTGAAAAGAATAAACAATAAAGTATCTAGAAGATAGTAAGTCTGTTTCCCCATGTGATTAATGTGGTACATTTGCTATACAGATGGTTGAGTAATATTAAGATTGCAGTCCATGACTATGAAATAGAACACACCTAATTGGCCCTCAAAGGGGCTGGCCCCATGATCTTAGCCTATTACCAAACTTTAATTTAGTAATCTCTGTTAGCCCCAGAGCTTGATCATTAATTCTCCTAGGAAACTATTTCTAGGAAGTCTGACAAATCTTAGTTACTTTGGTGTATAAACCAGTTCACAATGAGAAAGAATTGATTTTGTTTCATGTAATTAATCTTTCTTAAGGTAATTACTAACAAATAATGTCTCTCAACCTCAACACTACTGACATTCTGGACCAGATAATTTGCTGCCATGGAGGACTATCCCATGCGTAACAGGACGTTTACCAGCAGCCCTGAATTCTACTCTGTAAACGCTAGTAGTATACCCTGAGCTATGAAAACCAAGTGTCTCCATGTATTGCCAAATGTCTCCTAGAAGACAAAATTACCCCCTTTTTTTTAAAGATTTTATTTATTTTTTTTAAAGAGAGGGGAAGTGAGGGGAAAGAGAGGGAGAGAAACATGAATGTGTGGTTGCCTCTCGTGCACCCCCTACCAGGGACCTGGCCTGCAACCCAGGCATGTGCCCTGACTGGGAATTAAACCAGCGATCCTTTCGTTAGGAAGCTGGCGCTCTACCCACTGAGCCACACCATCCAGGGCACAAAATTACCCTTTTAGTTGTTTAAAGAACAAATGCTTTAAAGAAAACAGCGTAACATATTTATGTTTTTAATATTTTATTAACAGAATATTTATTTTATTTAACAAAAACTTATAGCACACTATGTCCCAGGTACTGCTCTAAACACCATGCCAATGTTAATTCATTTAATCTTCATAATAGTCTATGAGATAGGCAATCGTTATCTCCAATTTAGAGATAAGAAAACATGAACACAGACAGATTCTGTTACCTAAAGTCACGCAACCAGAAAGTAGCACAACAGAGACTGAACATAGATAGGTAAGTGGCTCTAAGAGTCCATGTTCTTAACTGCCATACCTGATGTTGAAGTATCACATATTCTAGATGAGGAGAAATATCACCTATCCATAGCGCATGTTACAAATAAAAATTTGTGATTTACTAGCCCCTGTAAGAACTCAAGCTACCCATTCTAAAAGAAAAAAATACATAAAAATATAAGGAAAACACAATCTGAGATATATTTTAGAAACCTAAAAGAAATTCATAAATTTGGTGCATACATATACCAGTAAGCTAACCTGGTCCAGGGAGACTAAGGTACCAAGATGACTCCAGGGCTAGAATTTACATCTCCAGTCTACAAGTGCTAAAGACGAAAGTTGGAATTCACAACACTAGATCAGCAAATTAAAATTACTAATCCCAACAGTAGAAAGTGGAACCAACCAGCTATGCAGCTAACTTTCCTGTTTTCTTTCTTATTCCAAGACTTAATATTTTTTAAATGAGATAATTAACATAAAGTATTCAGCAGAGCAATTAGCACATAATAGGCACTTAAAAAATGTTAAGTTTACTTCACTCCCCAGTTTATTTTTCTGTTGTGCACATTTGTTTTAATTGTTTTGAAGAGATTTCTGTGTAAAACAAGATGTTTAAAAGAAATAAATGGCAATTAAAATAACTACAAAGCATTCAATTACACTTCATATCCTTTTCCTGCCTTCTCTCACAATGGATCTATAGATATTAGGAGTATTTACTATAATCTAGTTGTTACATGGTCAGGAAAGAGCTGTACTGCAATTACTTAGAGAATTTAAGTGTTCCTCATGAGAATCAAAACTAAACCATATTTTTATAGCATCAACAAATTCAACATAAAAACAGAACTTCAATAAAAAGAACTAAAGTAGGATACTCATCTATAGTAAGAAGACTTCCTTTATTCTTTCTCTAATAAATTTCAAAACTCTTTTAAAAAATAAGACTCGTTAATTAAAAGTAGAATAATGAGAAAAATAGAATTATTTTGCTGTCACAAATAAATAAATGTATACTGTATGTGCTGGTTAATTTTACATGTCAACTTTATTGGGCCATGGGATGCCCAGACATTTCTTTGGCCAAACATCATGGGTGTGTCTGTGAGGGTGTTCCTGGATAAGATTAAAATGTTCAGTAGATTGAGTAAAGCAGATTGCCCTTTCTAATGTGGGTGGGCCCCATCCAAAGAATTGAAGATGTGAACAAAACTGCTGAGTAAGAGGGAATCCTTCCTGCCTGCCTGCCCCCAAGCTGGTATTTAGTCTTTTTGCACCTTCAGACTCAGAACGAAACATCTGGTTCTCTTGAGTCTCAAATCGGAAGACTTTCAAACTGGAATATACACCATTGGCTCTCCTGGTTCTTAGGAATTCAGATTCGGACTGGAACTACACATGAAATCTTCTGGGTTTCCAGTTTGCCAAATGCAGATGGGACTTCTCACCCTCCATAATTGTGTGACCCAATTCCTTATGGTAAGACCACCTCTCCCTGCCCCACCACCATCTACGTATATGGTGTGTGTGACACACAGACACACACACACATACTTCCTTTTGCTACTGTGTCTCTGGAGGACTCTGATTAATACACTGCATTTAAATTGCTTACAATATTTTTATTTTTAAGGTTAAAACTGTAAGCTACAGGAGCCAAATTTAAATATCTAACACAAAAAGACAAAAAACCAAGTAGCACAAATATTTACATTATTTGTTAGTTTTCAGATCTTTTACATATGTACTATCTCATATCATTTCCACAGCAAGTCATGAAGTAGTTTTTTTTAATTAATTTATTGGGGTGACATATATCTGTCCATATTTTCAAATGTACAATTTTACAAGACATCATTTGCCTATTGCATTGTGTGCTCACCACCCAAAGTCATGTCTCCTTCTGTCACCATATAATTGACCCCTTTTACCCTCTTCAACCTGCCCGCATCCCCCTTTTCCAGTCTGGTAACCATCATACTGTTGTGTGTCTATGACGGTTTTTGATTTGTTTGTTCATCTGTTGCTTTCTGTTTGATATCCCTCACATGAGTGAAATCATATGGTTCTTTTCCTTTTCTCTCTGACTTATTTTATTTAACAAGATACTCTTCAAGATCCACACCTGTAGCTATAAATGGCAGTATTCCATCTTTTCTATTGCTGAGTAGTATTCCATTGTATATAGGTACCCCATCTTCTTTATCCAATCACCCAATTCTTTCCATGTCTTGGCCACCATGAATAATGGTGCACTGAACATAGGGTACATACATCTCTAAAAATAAATGTTTTCAAGTTATTCTAGCAGACATTTAGAAAAGGAATTGCTGGGTCATATGTAACCCCATTCTTAATTTTTTTGGACGCTCCATACTGTTTTCTAAGGTGGCTGTACCAATTTACATGCCCATCAGCAGTGTATAAAGGTTCCTTTTTCTCTGCATCCTCCCCAACACTTGTTATTTCTCGTCTTGTTGATAACAGCCATTCTAGCAGGTATGAGGTGGTATTTCATTGTGGTTTTGATTTGCATTTCCCTTATAGCTAATGAAATTGAGCATCTTTTCATATATCTGTCAGTATGTCTTCTTGGGAGAAGTATCTTTGCAGGTCCTCTGTCCATTTTTTAATTGGATTGTTTGTTTTTCTATTCTTGAGTTGTATGAGTTCTTAATATATTCTGGATATTAGCCCCTTATCAGAGGTATTGCTTGCAAATATCTTCTCCCATTTGGTTGACTGCCTTTCTGTTTTGTTGATGGTTTCTTTTGCTATGCAAAAAGCTTTTTAGTTTGATATAGTCCCATTTATTTATGTTTGCTCTTAGTATCCTTGTCATTGGATATATAAAATACATAAAATCTTTTCTGAGACCAAGGTCCATAAGTTTAGCACGTATGTTTCCTTCTTTTTATTTTGTTTAAGGTCTTATTTCCAGGTCTTTGATCCATTCTGCATTCATTTTTGTGTATGGTGTCAACAAGCAGTCTAGTTTCTTTCTTTTACATATGGCTTTCCAATTTTCCCAGCACCATTTATTGAAGAGGATTTCATTTCTCATTGTTATGTTCTTGGCTCCTTTGTCGAAAATTAGTTACCTGTATAGATGTGGGTTTATTTCTGGGCTCTCAATTCTGTTCCATTGGTCCACATGTCTGTTTTTCTGCCAATACCACACTGTTTTGACTATTGTAGCTCTGTAGTATAATTTGAAGTCAGAGAGTGTGATACCTCCGACTTTGTTCTTCTTTCTCAGCATTGCTTTGGCTATTTGGGCTCTTTTGTGGTTGCCTACAAAGTTGATGATGTTTTATGTTCTATTTCTTTGAAAAATGTCATTGGGACTTTGATAGGGATTGCATTAAATATGTATATTGCTTTGGGTAACAAACATTTTTAACTATGTTGATTCTTTCAATCCATGAACACAGAATATCTTTCAATTTCTTTGTGTCTTCTTGAATTTCATTCAATAATTCTTATAGTTTTCAGTGTATAGGTCCTTCCCATCCTTTGTTAAGTTTATTCCTATGTATTTTATTCTTTTTGTTGCAATTGCAAATGGAACTGGGGGTGTTTTTCTTTCATTTCTTTTTCTGAAATTTCATTTTTGGTATATAAGAATGCAATAGATTTTTGTACATTGATTTTGTATGGTGCAACCCTTCTGTATTTGCTTATTGTTTCTAGTAGGTTTTTTGTGGAGTCTTTAGGATTTTCTATATAAAGAATCTTGTCTTTAGCAAAAAGTGATCATTTTACTTCTTCATTATCAATCTGGATGTCTTTTATTTCTTTCTCTTGCCTGGCTGCTCTGGGTAGGACTTCCAGTACTACGTTCAATACTAGTGGTGAGAGTGGGCATCCTTGTCTTATTCCAGATCTAAGAGTAAAAGCTTTCAGTCTTTACCCTTGAGTATGTTAGCTGAGGGTTTATCATATCTAGCCTTTACTGTGTTGAGGTACTTTCCTTCTATACCCATTTAATTGAGTGTTTTAATCATAAAAGGATGTTATAACTTGCCAAATGCTTTGTTGCATCTACTGATATAATCATATAATTTTTATCCTTTATTTTGTTAATGCGGTATACCATATTGATTAAGTGGTGTATGATGAACCATCCTTGTACCCCTGGAATACACTCCACTTGATCATGATGTGTTATCATTTTAATGTATTGTATTCAATTTGCTAGTATTTTTGTTTAGGATTTTTGCCTCTATTTTCATCAGAGATATTGGTTTGCGTGTGTGTGTGTGTGTGTTGTATTCAATTTGCTAGTATTTTTGTTTAGGATTTTTGCCTCTATTTTCATCAGAGATACTGGTTTGCGTTGGGGGGGGGGTGCGGGGGGTACTTGCCAGATTTTGGTATCAGGGTAATGTTGGCTTCATAAACTGAGTTAGAAAGTATTGCCTCTTCAGTAGTAAAGTACTTAAAGCAGGATTTTCATCAACTTATAGGTGAGGACACTGAGGGTCATAGTATAAATTTTAGAGCAAAACAAAAACTCTGATCTTATAACTTATATCCAATGTACTACACCATGCTGCCTCATGGTGTACAACTAGCTTATAAAAAAACAAAACAAAACAAAAAACATAGGGCAACTGTATTAATAAGACACATAAGCAAATACAAGCAAATCTTCAAAAGTTTTCCTTAGCTACTTACTATAAAGCCTCCCTATAACAAAAAGCATGCAATTAAGTTTTAGGGATGACCATCAAATCAAGTCTTACTCTCTAAAAGGGCCGCTTTCAAATTTATATGGAAGTTGATACAGGTTTTAAAGCTAAACCTGAAAATATACTTTAGATATAATATTGAGACAAAATATGATGAACAAGACTCATATTGAGCCCTGCATATATTATAGCTATGTTCTAAACTAAGTAATATTAATATTTTTGGTGATGTAGGGACAGATTAAAAATATACAACTGCTATTTCAACTTATTGATATAACCCACCATTAAATACAACAATATTAAACCAAAACACTTTTATACCCTGCCGTCTTTTGCATGCTTAAATATAAGCATCATGAGCTCTAATATGAAACACCTTAATTAATGAAGAAAAATTTTAATACACTTTTTTTTAATATTTACAATTTTATTTGTCAATTATACTTCAGTAAAGCAGGGGAAAATAAATAAAATACCATTGAAACCATGAAACATTTAGGCACACTGAAAACTAAAAATTCTAATACACTTCTTAATGAAGAACTTCATTCATATGAAAAATATAAGGTACACACAAATATTCCAGTCTCTCCAACAAAAACATAGGGTGTACTGAAATGAATCCTCAAAACAGAACACAAGCAAACTAAGAATTCAAGCCAATGAAGTAGAGACAATTTAAGCAAGAGAAGAAATCACAGGTATCAGGGAACTATGCTGACTAAGATACCAAACTGCCTCATCATTTGTTGATATATAAAATTCCATTAATAGAAGACAAGCCATTCTCAAAAGGTTTAAACTGCACTTGTACTCACACATTTGCTAAAAGTCATTCATACTGACATGAAAATTAGCCCATCAACTATCTGATAAATACAAAAGCCCTTACTATTTTTTGATGGGAACAACCCTTACCATTTGCCTAAGCCAAAGGAAAACTTTAACCATAAAATTAACCATAAGAAAAAGAAAACTTTACAGAAATGATTATGTTCACAGACCTCACAATTTTGTCTAAAACAACCCTGACTTATCTTCAAGTTTGAAAAAAAAATAGAGGTTTTAAAACAGTTTTTATAACATTTTTAACTAAAATTTTCTGACTATCTTCATTGATAATACAGACTTTATTAGAATACAGGTTCAATTTCAGAGAATCTGTTAATCAAAGTATTTGTATGGTCTGAGATGTTTTATTACTGCCATTGGCCTCAAGTTCAAGCAAAGCCCACAGTCTAAAGGGAACAAACCAAATTCTTGGCCAGAGTATTGGATTTAAGAAATCATCAAATAGCCTCTCTTTCTATAAAGTAATGGCTTAATACATATTCACATGATATATATTCATATAATCACTACATCACTTCTTTGGGAAGGCCTTCCCAAACCCACCACACTAGAATGTGTCCTCTTGTAACACTCTAGTATAACACCTTGTACTTTTTAATAGCACTTATCACAGCTGAAATTTTTTGTGTATTTCTTTAAAGTTTATCTTCCCCCTTAACAGTAATGTCCACATACATCTCATTCCCTGCCTCTGTATTTCTGATACATTGTAGGCAATCTGTAATATTTAAAGAATGGAAAGAGGACAGAAAAGAGAGAATGAGAGAAAATGAAGATTCAGAGTAAACAGTTACAGTGACACTCTTTGTGCTCCAAAATGGGGCTGTGAGCACACAGCGAAATTCAGTCTGATCCTGATTAATTCAATGTCTTCTCGGCCTGAGAGGTTCTGCGACAGGTCTACCTTTCTTAAAGGTTTAGAAATCAAGAATGATCAGAACAAGGCTCCCTCTGTCACTGCCAACAGATACAGAATCCTTCAAAACAACTCCCAAACTGGACTAATCACAATCCAAGCCCCAAAGATCTAGTTGGAATCAAGAAACCAAAGCAACCTGACATGTAATGAATCAACAGACTATACAAAATAAATGGTAATAAGCTGAAAAACACTGTAAATTCAGCATTCTTACAAAGGAACCTTTCAAATCTGATGACATTGATCTACCATTCTTCCTTCTTTTTATACTTTAACTCATAAATTCATTTTACCAAATATTTTTCAATGCTGCTGAAAGCAAAATTACTTAAAATCTGTATCCATTCACTTCAATTATTGATTCTCGAGTATAATTATGAGAGGCTCATATATGACATGTAGTATCGATTTACAATACTAATTTAATAACTAATAAATAAGGTTAATTAACAAATACTCATTAACTATACTCCTTGTTTCTCAAGATGAAAAAATTCATCTCCTATTAAGCATGAAGGAAGAAACACACAAAAATATCTGAAACACTCTTTTAGAAGAGATCAATTAGTAGAAAGAAAGCTAAGATTGGTAATTAATCAAAAAACAATTTAAAAGTTTGACCTAGGGTCAAAAGAGATTCAAACAAATCTTTAATTCAAATAGTATGCTATGATAAAATATTCTAAGACTTTAAATTATCCAATGTCATCCATATAAATGCAATTAATATATATACAAAATAAAATAAATAAAAATTTTAAAAGACTCTATTATCAAAGCATCAACTAATATTATGAGTTACTATGTGCCTAGTACACTCCTTGGGATATAAACATATATTACATTCACTATACAAATAATGCAAGAAACTGTACCAATACATTTCGAAAAGACTTTCCAAAACTTTTTATTTAGTTTTTTGTTAAGCAGTCACTTCAACTAACTCGCGTGAACTGATTATCACCTAACACAATGCCTGGTAGATAGTCAATAAATATTTGATGAACAAGTTAGAAATCAATTATCAAAGTCTTATCACATTTTTATCGGTAGCAAAGTTTACACAGATAGATTTATGGAACATAAGTTTATGCTCCAGACTTTTAATCCAGGTTGTCTTTCATAATCATTGAAAGCAACTAATTACGTGTATATTGTTTATGCACAAATACAAAGCAAGATTTTTTTCCTCTAGTCATTCACTCCTTAGAAATGTTCATATATCTTTGACAATTTGTTGTCTAATTTAAGGTATTTCCCAGAAATCAAAAGCTCTGTTCTAAATAACAAAACTTAGATTACAAAAATTTATAAGTAGTGTGATTATATCTGTTGGAAGTGAATAAGCATAGGGGAAAATGGTATGAAATGCAATAAAACAAGCAACAGGCGGATCCCGTAGGGCTCTGTAAAACATGGTGAAGATTTTCACATTTTACTGAGATGGAAAGGCACTGAGTGTTCTGAGCAGGAGACTAGCAAGAGTTGACTTATATTTTAATAGGTATGAGATAGGTATTTTACAGATGAGAATACTGAGGTTTTATATATTTTATAGATGAGAATACTGAGGTTCCCATATGTTAAGAACCTTGCTCAAGATTACAAAGTTAATTAAGTGGCAGGATGGAGATTCAAGTCCATGCTCTTCCCGCCTCTTAAATTGAACAATACCTCCCAAAACTGCCTGATCAAGACTTCTCTGCAACATTCTCTTCTCAACCTCCACATACCTCTCTTATTGCTTCTATTTTTTTCCCTCTACTCCAAAAATAACATTCCTCAGGCTGTCTCTCTAAACATTCAGTTGACTTAAGGACCTCTCCTCCTTGTGAACCTACCAGAGCTTCAACTCTCACAGGATACCTAATCCTAAATCTCTAGCCCCACCTCCTCTCTAGAACAACAGCGTTATATTCCTCAATGCCTCCTGGTCATTCTCCCTTCACCTAGTGCACTCAATATGCCCAAAGCAATCACCACATCACACCGAAAATCCTTTTATCAAAGCATTACCTTCCACACACTCCAATCAACAAAGCTTAAAATCTAGCTTCATTTGATTCTTTCCCCTACCTTACATCTGAGACCTTAAATCTAACAGGTCCATATACCACTGCCATGTTAATTTTATGAAACAACTTCAAGCATACTACCCCCTGCTGGCAACCTTTATTGATTGCCTACTACATCAAGTTAAGCCTAAATTCCATCTGCCACTTCTCAAAGCATACCATATTCTATTCTACCTGAATGTCTTTGCTCAAGTCATTCCACCACCATTTCTGCCTTTCCAAATTCTACTTTTCCTTCAAGGCTACTAAACTGCCACCTCCCCCATTAAGTTTGCCCTTATCTCCCATCGAATGTGATCTTCTACCTTTGATGTCTCAAATGATTTTATCTGCAGCGTAAAGTATTTATCTCATGAAATTTTACAAGATCATACATGTCTAATCTTCCCTCTCAATGGAAGAAGTATGTCTGGTTCATTTTCTTACTCTCCACCACACCACACAGCAGATACCTGCAACACACAACACCCTGAAAATAGCACTCAATAAATAACTGCTAAGTGAAGAAAAATAAATACTTCAATAATAACAGTATAGGTTCGGCTATTTCAAAACCTAATCATCCAATCTCAGTCCTCCTTCCCGTACCGGTGTTGCTCAGTTGCTTGGGCATCATCCCGCAGAGGGAAAGGTGTTGGCTTGGCTCCTGGTCAGGGCACATGCCTGAGTTGCAGATTTGGTCGCCAGTCAGGCTCATATACAAGAGGCAACCAGTCAGTGTTTCCCTCTCCCATCCATGCTTCTCTCTCTTTCTCCCTCCCTTCCCCTCTCTCTAGAAGTAAATAAATAAATAAATAAATAAATAATTTTTTAAAAAAATCTTAGTCCTCCATTAGTGTATATTTTTTTATCAATATTTATAAGTAAATAATCAAAAATGTGTTTTAAAGGGTCAAAAATTCATGACAAATATAATTTTCTAAATAGTAAATAACTGGTCTGGTTATCCAAAATAATCTGATCACAGTAAATCAACTAGAAAGTTGAGTATGAAAACAATCTGATGGAAAATCGGTTTGGACAGGGAGTACCAGTGTGAACTTGGCTCCCTCATTCCTCTCTCTACCAAAATACATTACATTTTATTGAAGAGGATAAACGTTCCCAAATAGAGGAGCACTCCTTTTGATTTGAAGAGAATTTTCTAGTAAAAGGAAATAATGTTGGCACTGAAAAATACTTATTAAGAATTTGAAGGCTATTTAATTTTTTTTAATCAACCAAATATCTGTTTTATTAAGAATCTACTGACTCAGAAACATGAACAATAATGGATCATTATTACTGAAATCCTATATTCCAATATTTATTAATTTTTATCCCTGATCTATGATAACTAAAGGATCAAACAAAAGTAAACCACATTTGGCCAGCTATATTCAAAGAGAGTTGCTATAGAATAAGGGAGTTGAGAGAGTGTTTAGTGCAACAGTAAATCTTCAACTTCCAACTATGCTACACTTGATCTTAGCCAAAAGGCCGAGAAGCGATCAACTTCCAACTATGAATGATGAACTGAAACTGTCCTTTTTTGTACTCAACCAAGATCAGCCAAATAATAACAAACAAGAAGTCATATATGAAAATAAGTTCAACGAACTCAAAAGATCACGTTAATAAGAAGGAAAATTCATCATTTAATTGCTAATTTAAAAGAAAAAGACCAATGACTATTGTATCTCCAAAGGTATAACAAATAGTATAAAAATCACCATTTACTCATTGAATAGAAAGATAGAGTCCCTCAACTCTGCCCCCTAAACTAGGTTTAAGACAAAAATCACAGGAAGATTAGTCCACATATTTAAAAATTCCATGAACTCCAAAAGTCCAGTAATCCAGACAGATACTCTCAGCAGTTGGTGTTCCTTAATAGCTCCTTTTCTCCCCTCCCCTTACTTCTCCTCTTCTCTCTCTCATAAAAATATAAATGACCTATTACCAAAAACTTTTAAGTCTCACTGCTGGTCTCATTTTCTCTAGAAAATCAGCCAACCCACTGCCTTTAGAAACTCAGTCCATACTATGTGCCAGAAGCACTTTACATATTATGTCTCATTTAATCCTCACTAGGATCTCGAGTGAAAATTTACCATTCCTCCAATACTACAGACACGGAAGTTGAAGCTTAGAATACTTAGGCAGTTTGTCTGAGGTCACCCAGCTAGCAAGCAGTAGGCTAGAATTCTAACATAGGCAGTCTGATTCCAGAATCCAAGAACCTGCCACCGAAGCCATACTGAAGCACATTAATCTGAACAGTCTCTTGTAAATGTAGTTAAACTCTGGACATTTTGTATAATTACCATTCTTCCCCTAAAATAAAACTGTATGAGAACATTAAAAAAATAAACTCATTCCATATCACTGAACTGATTTCTTCACAGTCAATGATCTTCAAGCCTTTTGCAACTAAAGACTGTCCATTAAGTTGTTTTCTTATTCCTAAAAATTCCAGTTCTTGTTTGAATTTTATTCAGTCTAGAAGTGATTGATCTATATGAATTTGTTAGATTAAAATTTTCAAAGGGAGGAATTATTAAGTAAACATTTTCATACTCTAAAGAAGGGTGTAAACAAACATTTAAAGCAGGTTTTTAGTTCATTCCTTCTCAAAAGTGCAAAAGATTCTACTTTGGGGTTAACTAAAGGTAAACGCCAATACCCTAATCTGGTGATCCTGAACACAGTCACCTAAAAATAGCAAAATTAAGAAAGGTCTTGGGCCCTGGCTAGTGTGGCTCAGTGGACTGAACAGCACCAGCCTGCAAACCAAAGGGTCACTACTTCAGTTCCCAGCCAGGGCACACACCTGGGTGGCAGGCCAAGTCCCCAGCAGGGGGCGCGAGAGAGGAAACCACACATTGATGTTTCTCCCTCCTTTCCCCTCTCTCTAAAAATAAGTAAATACAATCTTTTTTAAAAAAAAAAAATTTAAAAAGAAAGGTCTTGAAACAACCTGAGATAAGTGAACAGTTTTCCTTCTTAGAAAAGACACCTAAGAACTTAACAGCAGAGAATCCCCCTAAATGGGCAATTATGTACTCTAAATTTGCCACAAATTACCAAGAGCCTCATGCTTTCATTAATTTTAGTGACAGCCTAGAGTTTAAACACTTTAGCAACTGTTTCATATCTATGTGTATGGTGAAGGGTACCACTTGTTGTGAGTGTGTGGCAATAACTAACATTCAAGAAACATATTAACTTCCTTAAATACATTTTTGGTACATTTATAAATTGTCAGCATATATTACAACATATATATGATTCTTTTTAAAAAAATACATGAAGAGACTTGATGATGAGCATTGATGTTCTTTACAAATTGTAAGAACACAAAGATTCACTATTAAAATGATTAGCTCATCTACATGGTTCAACGTGGTTTAAGCATTATAAGGTGAATACTTAGAACAGTTGTAGATGCCAAAATGAAAAAGCAGCATGACAGCAGATGTATTGAACAAGAGAAGAAATGTGAAAGAAACAAAAGCAATCAGTTTAGTTCAAAACATAAAGTAGTATTTCAAATGAAAAGCAAATATACAAGACCCATTTAATAGGCTCCAGAAAACAGCTGATTAAAATTTTCCCCCAAATCAGCTTTCCTTCAAAACTTCCCTTTTTCAATCAATGATGGCAACAGCATAAATGACTTGAAATCCTAGAAGCATAAACAGATCATCACACTGACCCTAAAACTGTCAGTCTGTAAATCACGTTCATTCTTTCTGTGAAACACCTTTTGTCAAATGCCCCTGAAACTGTCCTTCCATTCTCCCTGGTAATACCCCTTAGACCTGCCCTTAGACCTGCCAAATATCTCCTTATTCTTGAGCTATTCATGAGTTCATTCATGCCTACCTATCATCATTCACTTACTAAGCACTTACTGAAACATCGTGCTGGTGCTGAAGACAAACCACTATTCTAACAGGAGATAGAAACACTGATTTTAATGCATGCACTATTTTAATAATTGCAATACTTTTTTAGGGCCCTACTGTGTGAGAGCTGCTATTCCTACACACTATTATCCCATTTATGTCCTCACAACGGCCCTAAAACATAGGTATGATAATCTCCTGCAAATAATACCTAACTATTCAAAACCTATTAATAATTATAAAATACGTGATACATCTTCAATGCATTATTTCACTCCATTCTTACAGAGAAATACAAAGTAACATGCAAAAATTCAAACAGCTAGTAACTGACAGAGCCAGGTCAAATTCACACGTCCCTAATCCCTTTTAAAAGCCCATTTCTGCCCTACTTGGGTTGCTCAGTTGGCTGGAGTGTCATCCATACACCAAACGGTTGTGAGTTTGATCCCTGGTCAGGGCACATACCTAGGTTGTAGGTATGGGAGGCAAACCTTTCCGGACAGCCCTGCCCCTACCTCAACTGATGGGATAGAAAAATAGATGTGCCTGTTGCTTCTCTGAACCTCCCTATCATGGAAGAGACCAATAAAGTGTCTAGTTGTAAATATGACAACTGTCAGACACTCAACAGTTGTCAAATAAATGAATGGGGCACCATAAAAATGCTGTGGAGTTTCAAAGGAGAAATTACATAGCATAAGCTCTCTCCTCACCTTCATCATAACCCTGTACGGACAGGAACAACCCTTTTGTATTACCGAACATATCAAGAGCTCAAAATACTTGTAGATGTTCTATTAAGAACAAAAATACTGAGCTACAGACAGGCCACAATTCATGTGGAAAAGCAGATAAACATGTATCTTTGCCAACGAAAATCAGGGGAGAAATTTCCAGCCCCAATAATAAGTTTATTATCAACCCCCACTCTCAAACCTTTTTACTCAAAGTGAGGCTCTTAGTCCAGCAGCATCAATATCACCACCCAGCAGTGTGTCATGCATGTGGAATCTCAGGCCCCACCCACACCTACTAAATCAGAACCCCCATTTTAGCATGATCTCCTGGGGGAGTCCTAACACACACTAAAGTTTGAAAAGCATCAGTCTGTATAAAATAAAACTGGTTTCTGCAATCTCAGAAAAAGTTACCATCTTCTCCTGTGTTATCTCTATAATAAATAAGCTGTTGAAAATACTACAATTAAAGGTTTGACACACATCTAGCCATAGCAGGTAGGGAATAAGTCCAAATTATTTATCAATGAGAACTGACTACCTGTCAAATATTGAATGACACTCTTAGGAAACATATAAAAAAAAAATGATTTCTATCTTCCTAAGGCACAGACTCAATTGGGCAAGAAAATAAGAGACTGAACTTCAATAACCAAAGTAGTAAGTCTTTAATATCAAGGACAAGGTTATTCGGGGGTAGGGAGGAGATGTTGGTGGGAACATTTAAGTACAAACTTCCTACAGTTCTCAGTGACACATATACATATTTCCCAATAGTCCCTATTAAAAACTCCAAACTTAGCCCTAGCTGGTATGGCTCACTGGACTGAGTGCCAGCCTGTGAACCGAGGGGTTGCTGGTTCAATTCCAGGTCAGGGCACAGGCCTGGGTTGTCAGCTGGGTCCCCAGTTTGGGGCAGCCAGAGGCAACTGATGAATGTTTCCTCTTCCACATCCACGTTTCTTTCCCTCTCTTTCTCCCTCCCTTCCTCTCTCTAAAAATAAACAAAATCTTTAAAATAAAATAAAAACTCCAAACTTAGATTACCCCGCGTAAAGTACATGTAAAGCTGTGTAATAAAGGACCTAGATGACACAAAATAAGATCTCCTAATCACCTTCACTGACTCAAACCCTGAAACCACCCTTTAAATCGCCTCACAAAATCTCAACTAGGGGTCTATTCCATGAACTTGCAAAAATGCTGCAAAACCTTGCAAGCCACAATCCTGTCACTCAAAACTGAGACAAGATTTGGGGTTACCAGAACTTGCTTTCAAATCTACCCGTTAAAAATACCCGAAGTGGGGGAATAGGGGGATTTAAAAGAAAGATTGCAGGCCGTTTCTCATCGTCTCGCTGACCTCTCCAACTCGAGACAGAAGAGAGCAAAAATAACGCAGGTCCCTGTAGTCACAATTTTAAGTGTTCTAAACTTAATCCTAGCGTTGGGAGCCCATCCTCTTCCCAACAACAGGCATTCAGATGACAGCTCAACCTCTAATTCCCCTCCCCCCTCTCCTGTCACGGGTAGGTTTTGGGATATCAGCCCCTTGCAACCTCATCCATCCCACCACCCTCCCCCGCCAAAAACAAAAACAAAAAAAAACCACTCTGACCCCCTCCAAATGAGAAACAGACACAGGGCAAGCCCCCTGGGCCTCTCGGGAGCAGTACTGCACCCCCGGCCCATCCTCCACATTACACTAGCCCCGAGGGAGGGGCTGACGGGTCTCACCAAGTACAGGGGGATATAGATCTTCAGGGACTCCTCCATGGCGCCCCCGGTGATCTGCAAGAAGGAAACCCCGCAGGAAGGGTGCCAAGTGTGGCCGATCTCGTAGCAGTTATGAGGGATAGACTTGCTGAGAGCCGCCATGACGAGGAGTCGCACGGAGGGGACTAAGGGGGTGAGCCGAAGTTGGGAAGGGAGGTGGGAAGGAGGGACGAGCCCGCTCACCCAACCACCGAGGGCTCCCGGGGCGGGGCACAGGAGGTGGAGAATGAAGGGGAAAGGTCACGCCGGCGGGGTTACTCTGGGCCAGAGTCCTCGGATGTTAAGCGCTCGGCGTATCGCAGCTCGAGAGGGCGGGGCGCGCACCGGGGGTGGGGAGAGGCGGAGCGTGCGCGCTCCCTCAAGCGGGCCTCGGCGGAGGCGCGCGCTGCCCATCTGAGTCCGGCGCGCCGTGCGAAGCGGAAGGTGTGGGATCCCTGCTCCGAGACGTGTCTGCCTTCCTACTCCGCACGTCGGACCGGTGGAGAGCGAGCCTTTGGATGGATGTGCAGTGTTGGTGACGTGGTTCCCATTGCTCTACAATCTCTGGCCTCGCGAAGCCCCGCCAAATAGACCTAAGGGCAGTGGAAGAAAGGGATTAAATGTTTTTGTTGGAGGCTGGTGGAGGAAGATGGTTGCCAGGATAGAGCCTGGACATCTATCCTGGCCAGCTCCCCTTCCCTGCAGTGCCCGCTAATGAATGGCTAAGGTTCTCTGCTATTTGTGACCGTACTGTTTTCAATTGCTAGGTTTTCTAAGCCCTACTGGGCCTGAAAAGGCTTGAAAATCTGTTTGCTAGGTTCATACACTTCCTGTGTGGGGAAAGGGCAGGAGTAGGTCCTATGCAAACACCGGGACACTGAGCACTCCTATCTATAGCATCCTCGACAAGTGATCAGTAGCCAAATAGTACACAGTAGAGGAGCACTGTCTTAGAACTCATGCCTGACGTAAAGATCTTGGCCAACAGTTCGTATGAGAAGGGACCTGTGTGGCCTATGAGTCATATGACCACTCTTTAATAAGCTCCCAAATTCCTTTGGAATTCTAAATTTTATAGTTTCTTAAAGCAGGAGCTTACTATCTTTAGAGGAAGCCCATTCTAATCTAGTCTCCATTCATTCATTCTACAAATATTTACTCAGCACATACTATTCTCCAGGAACTTTTCTAAGCTCTGTAGATTCAGGTGTGAACAAGAGAGTCAAGGTTTCTGCCCACCCCTCCCCTTTCTCAACCTCCCAGAGCCACAGAGCCACAGCCTGAGCTGGGACTCCAACCATAAGTAGTGTACTGTGGTTTATGGAGTTACAATGAGTGATGAAGTCACCAAAGTTTTTAATAATGTTGTCAACTGATGGTTGTTGGTGTCAATTCAACACCAACAGAAATACGCAATTTGGGATGTGGTGAAGAAGAAACTTCACTGAGTGCAAACAGTTCAATTGTGATACAGCACAGCTGTGAAACAGCTCACTCATGTTATAGCTCAATTATGCAGCAGCACAGCCTGTGGAACAGCACAGCTGGAAGGTGGCCCTGGGACCAGGCCCCTTTCCTGTCAGAGAATTCCACTTTTCTCTGGCCTGCACTGGCCTGCCTTGTGCTGGTCTTACAGGGTTAGGGAACACAGTCTTTAGTCTTTCTTGGGTAGAGAAAGTGCCACAGGGGAGCTGACTTATATAGACAGAAGTTCACTTACCGGATCCCTCCATGCACCTGGTCCCTGATTGATTTGTCCCCATGTAAATGAGGACTCCAAATCCTCAGTTTGATTGGCCCAAAAAGCACTGTCCTGATTAGTCAGAATGGAGCCTTTCGGAGTGATTGGTGAGGATGCGCACAGGGATATAACTGCACAGCACTAGTTAGACAGGGAAAGCCTGAGTCCTATTGGTCAAAATACCGTTCCAGGAACTCCTTTATAAAGGCTGGCTCTGAGGACAGAAACACAGTGCAGGCTGGCAGTTCAGTGCAGGAGGCAGGCACCTGAGTGCAGGATTCACCCCGAAATGTGGTTTGTGTTAGAGGCCCCATGTAGAAATAAATGGCTGCAGACTCTGTTTTTTAAATTTGAGCCCAGTCAGGCCACTGAGAGCCCTTCTCGGTAGGCATCTTCTATCTCAGGGTCCATAATATGAAAGTAAGGAAATCTTTTACATAAGAGGAGATTAAAAAAAAGAAAAGCAGCTCTGTTCTGTTTAAGCAATGACAAAAGTGACAAAAGACAAATTATTGTAGAGGAAGCAAAGTAGATCTTGGTAGGTGACACTGCGGAGGACCCTTACACATTCTTGTGAAGTTACTGCTTCTGATGACTGCTGATTTGCTTTGTAAAGTTCAACGTACAAAACAGAAGAGTCTAAGAAAGAAGACCTGGTGTTTATATTCTGGGCTCCTTTAAAAAGCATGGTGATTTATATTAGCTCTAAATATGTCTTTAAAAAAAATGTACAATATTAAACATGAATAGCAAGTATACAGCTTGGATGAAATTAAGGATGTTCATCACTTGTAGAGAAATTGGGGAGGCCATGTAGCAGTCTCACTTGGAGGGAAGTCCTTATAAAATGACAAACGCCATCTGAATGTTATGAAGCTTCAGTCCATTGGAATAGTGTTAGGTTTTGTTTTGTTTTATTTTTCCATTTTATTGAATTTAATATAGTGAAATTGGTTAATAAAATTATACAGGTTTCAGGTGCACAATTCTCAAACATCATCATCTGTACACTGTATTGCATATTCAACACCCCAAGTCAAGTCTCCTTCTATTACCATTTATTCCCCCCATACACTTCTTCAGCTCCCTGCAATCCCCACATTGTTGTCCATGTCTATGAGTTTTTCTTTATTTTCTTTTTTTCTCTTTGTTTATTCTTTTCCCCTTCACAATAGGCCCTTCCAAAACAATGAGTGAAGGAAATATTTAGGCAGCCTATCAGCAATTGCCATTAGACTGTTTAGTACTGTTACCTTAACATAAAACCCAAGGAATGCCTTCCTGTCATATTTTAGCCAAAACAACTGCTTATATGACTCCCTTGCAACCGCTGCAATGAATGTGATTGTCAATGTGAATAGCTTAGAATACTGCAAAGGGTAAACTAACTGAATGCCCTAAAACCAGTATTATAGAGACGGAAGATGGCAAATAAACAAGAAAGCTAAACAAAATAATGTAAGATAAGTGTAATAATAATATTAGATAGTATAAACTCAGTAAGATAATACAAGGTAGTTGTTTAAAGGAAACAAAAGAGGAGTGCTCATTAGATGAAAAGCCCAAAATAACAGTGGTAAAGAGATAAAATCTCTATTTTTCTCAGGTAAATATTAGCTTCCTTAGGCTGAGATAGTGGCTCCATAACCATGAGGGATCCCAGACTCCTGAAAGGTTGAACTGCTGTTACCTATGATTTCCACCCTGACTTAATGGGTGGAAGACGGCTGCTTCACCTTGAGCCATGACGTTCACGTGATAGCCAAAAAGACCGGGAAAAAAAGGAAGAGAGGACATACTTCCTCTCCTTAAGAAAACTTCCCAGAAGATCTATGCAAAGTACTTCTCCTTGCATCCCATTGACCCAGGCTGAGTCTTATGGCCAAACTTGGTTGCAAGAGAAGCTGAGAAATGCAGTTCGTTTATTGATTGGACAAATGTCCAGCCCACTTTTCCAGTTAATTATTATTGAGTAAAATAAAAATATAGATAATGGAGACAACCAGCAGTGTCTTCCACAGTTCTGTGCCTCTGGCTACTCAAATATCTGAGCACATCCTGCTTCCCACAAATACATACACCTTCCCCTTCCCAAGGGGGAAAACCTAAAGTCCCACGTAGTAGCCCCTTCAAATTCCAGCAGCTCCCTCAGGACCAAATACAGCTCTCATGTTCAAGTCACCTCCCTTCTTAACACACCCAATATACAATGGTAGGATAGAAATGGATAATTGCAATTATTTTTTTTAAATTCTTCAATGCAAAATGTGAATCAGAAACATAGCATGAACTTGTCCTCAGAAATTACAAGAACAGCCATGCAGGCTTACCCTACTTAATTTCAATAATAAATATGTGAAAATCTGATATTCTGCATGAAAATGCTAAATGAGAGCCTATTTGTAAATGGAAAAAAATAAAATGTGTTACACATCAACCCCAAAATTGCTAACATGTTTAAAGTAAAATGCCAAATATAAGTTGCAAACTATCATGTTAGAAGAATACCATTTAGTCACCAAACAATTCATACAGTTGATATCAATTGCTTTTGAATATAATGGCTCACACAGTTTGCATGCATAATGATAAACATTATGTTTACAATGTGCCACAGCAAATACCAATAACTAAGGAAATTTTAAAAGTACAACTGAAAGCAGACAATTTCTTTTCATTAACTGTTAAATGCAGACTTGAAGCTTAAAGATATTAGAGAAAGGAAGAACATCATTATTGTCGCCACAGGTGCTAGGTGACAGTGCTTATAAGTTGGATGGCAAAGGGACAATTTCAGGCAAACTTTCAGATTCAAAGGAATTTAAAGGTTTCTCTGTGTTTCTGCTCTTGCTGCTGTAAAGACTCCAGAACAGGAAGACATTGATAAATTCTCAGAGAAGATGATCTGTGCTTTAGGATTGGAAAAAAAAAAAAATGCAAAATGGAACAGTTTGCAGAAACCAGTAGTTTATATTTGTAATTTCTTTGTATAGTATTAGAAGACAAAAGAGACTCTTTTTTTAAAGAAAGGATTCTCATCAAGTTTAAAGGTGATGTTACACGGTAGCTTGACTAGATATTCTCTGGGGTCTTCATTGTTGCTTTTTTCAAAAAAGAAAAGGTTTCAGGGTTCATCAACAAGATGCAGCAAAGTTTTCTTCAAAGAAGATACACAGTGAATGAGGAAAACTAATCTGACAATTTGTGGCTGAATTCAAGGCTTTGAAAATCTGTCAAGCTGAAAATTGTTGCCCTTGCAAGGTTATGGTTTTGAAGATATCAATGGAAAAGAATCTTACACAGAGGATTTAACAACCCTAAATTGTTCAGCTTTACATGCAGTCATTTAAAGAAATGCATATCAGGCATAAGCACAATGACAAAACATGGCTCAAACTAAGTATGACACTATGGCACCTCTTAGTTCCAACAGCAGTCAGATACAATATACAGTCAAATTCCTTTTGTTGATACTAGGCAAGCTTTTAAAAATAGCTGCATGTAATTCTGATTTTGCTGCCAATTTTGGATGTAACATAACTTCACATTTTTCTTCTCATTATTTTACTTAAAATATTATATTCCATTTTTAAGACATAAATATAAAATTTTGCCATATAAACATTAAAAGCTTTTGTATTGAGAGATACTTATACTCTTTCAGTCCAAGCAGACAATACTTCTGCCAATATAATTCTCTTCAAAATTTAGGGGAATTCTTACATATTAAATTATAACCACTCCATTTTTAATAGGCTCTACACACAAATCTCTTTGAGACAGATACTTTCCAAATCAAGCTGAAAGCCAGTCAACAGAAATCGCAGATATTTTCATATATTGGAATTATATTAAATTTTTGAGATATATCAAAAATGATAGTTAACTGGCTATCAGATCTTGTTTTTTAATTTGTTAATATGGTAGTATATCATAAAATTTTAATATTTTAAAAATTGCATTCTATAATCTTATATATTTTAATTTTATGCATTTAAGGTATTATTCTGAGAATATGCTATGATCTGAACGTTTGTGTCCACCAGAATTCACATGTAGACATCTCTATGTTCAATGTGATGTCAAGAGGTGGCCTTGTAACAGAAAACCCAGAGAGCTTAGCCTGTCCCTTCTGCCATGTGAAGACACAAGAAGAAGAAAGTGGCTAAGAACCAGGAAGAGGGCTCCAGCCAGAATGTGACCATGCTGGTGCATTGATCTTGAATTTCTGAGCCTCCAGAACTGTGAAAAATGAATTTCTGTGGTTTGTAAGTCACCCAGTCTGTGGCATTTTGTTATAGCTGCCTGGTGAGACTAAAGCAGGAGAAATCCATAGTTTTCCTAAGCTGCCGGAGAGATCCATGGCACAAAACTTTTTAAGAACGCGTAAATTAGAGTGATGCTAAAATCTCTGCAACCTTAATGCACCTTAGCTTTTAATTCAGTTTCAATCTTTCTATCTCTCCCTCTTGTTGGTTAGATTAAAGAGAACTAGAAGGCCTCTGGCCAGGGCAGCACATGACGAAGAGCCGCAGTTTTGACATGGTGGGAGCCTCAAGTCTCCGCTCTGCTTTCTCATTTCATCACACCTTCTGATCCAAAGAAAGTATCTTCCTTATTTTTGAGTATTTCTTAATTCAATTTTTCATCAGTTCTGCAATTTGGGTGAGGGAGAGAGAGAGAATCAGTATGTATTTCATCTGCTGTCTTACAGGTTGGATGCATGTATTAATTTTGCATTCAGAAAGAAAAAGAAAAGATACAATGCAACATTCTTTTTTCTTTCTTAACTCTATACTATTGCCTAAGAATAAACTCTTACAAGGCTATTTTACAAGCAAGCAAATTGAGGGTGGTATAGGCTAATCAACGATTCAAAGTCATGTAACTAGTGAATAACAGGGCTGGGCCTGGAACTCAGGTCTTCTGGCTTCCTCTCTGATGCTTGCTCTTTTGAGCTGCCTTCCAACGCATCTCTTCCCTTTCCAGGAGCTAATGGTGCTGATGTTATAAACCATACTCTAGAAAAATCAACATATTATTTACAGGGTGGGGCAAGAGTAGATTTACAGTTGTTCATGTGGAAAAAAATAGTAATGTAAGCATAAACTCTGTGTTTTTGCATACTCACAACTGTAAACCTACTTTTGTTTCACACTGTATTTGTTATTGTACATGCAGTTCTCTTTGCCTAAGATTCTGTTTCTTCAGTTGGTCAACAAATATTTCACTGTCTGCCAAGTGCTGAGCTGGGTGCCCGGAATACAACATTGAACAACATTCTGTCCCTACCTGCGTGGAACTTACAGTCAGTCTAGCAAGAAGATAGGTATCAACCCAATACTGAATCCTTTGTCTCTTTTTTTTGCTGACCCTTTCTGCTCACCCTTCAAGATATGACTCAAATGCAGCTTCTCTGTGAAGCCTCCTGAGCAGAGTTAGTTGCTCTTCCCTGTGCTTTGCCAAAACATGGTTCACACCTCCATTATCAACTGAGAACAGTCTTTTAATTTTAATATTTTAGTTAACAGTGTTCCCTGTGACCCACTCACTTCAATTCCCCACCCAGGAGGTAAGGAACTCTTTCATCTTGATGGCAACCAGACCTAGCCCAGTGTTGGATGTACAATAGGACTATACTTGAATGACTGGAACTGAAGGCAAGAGAAAAGAATGGGAAGTTCTCTACGCCTCCTTCCTGCATACTGTATAGTCGTTTGTGTTTTTAAGTTAAAAATGGCATTCCCCATTGATGATTTTTAAGTTTATGATTTGCAAAAACCCATTTTTATTGTCTGGGCTAGTGACCAATATAAATGGAAATAAATGTAAACACTTGCCACCTGTTGTTAATTATAAAATCTTAAAGCCTACTCAAAAGTGTGTTGAGAAAAGTCCACGTTTTACTTCAATTTATCTGAGTTGACAACCCCCACCACCTAAACCCACTAAAATCCACACCTCCAAATTCATTTAATTCTGCATGACCCATGACTACAGCAATTGAATCCCTGAAGAATCTCAGTTTCACTATTTGGCTAACTCCAATTCTTTCTTTAACCTTTATAAAATTCTTTTTGAATGAATGTTGACAAGTCAGGTATCTAAGGTTCAAGAATAAGAAATGAAAATTAGTTCCATATTTATGTGGCCAGGAAAGGGCTGTGTCCCCTGGAAGGAGAAAGTAGTTTCCCTGCCCCTCGCCTCAAAGCCAGACTCCCCTTCAGGAGTGAAACCACAGGGAAAAGCAGAGACCCGGGCGGGTGGGGGGGGGGCGGGGGGAGGGGAGGTAAGCAGACACATAGCAGCTGTAACTGGAGCACTGACAAAATTGGGCCTGAGATTTTTGAAGGCTAGGGTGTGGAGAATGGCTTGAATGTGGTAATTTCTGATCTTCAAGTGATTTTTCAAGAGGTGGAAACTTTCATTTGTATTGAGGTAGATTCAGCCTTGGTTTGAAGAAAATGATCAAAACATATGAGGTTAGATGCACTAATCTTGAACCAGACCCTTTTCTGGAATGGAAGTTTGACAACTGTGACTCCAGAGATACAAACTTTTCTGCATAATAATGTTAAAATTTGCCCCTGTTACGGGCAGAGTGGCATCCTGTAGTTTAGAGAACTATTTATTATCTTTAAGATGTGTGTATAGACTACCCAAGCCTGTATGGTATTGCTTATTTTAGAAGAGATGCTTGTACTTCCTGTTTAGCTTCTCACAGGAGATCAGGGTGGAGACTTCAGGACTACAGAGAAGCTGCAGCTCTGGTTTTTCATTTCATGTGGATGAAATGTCATAAAAAGAAACAGGACTGGGCTAGGCTTAGTCCAAGTAAACTGTCCTGTTATTATCTCACACGTGGTAATACTCAAATGCAGACTTGTGGAATGTACCCCATTGGATATTTTGCTTTTATGTGACGACCTCGCAAAGGCTATAGGAATGGACCTGACCCTATGGCAGAGCAGGATGAGGGGAAGGGGAGTGGGGAGGAGCCGGGAGGGGGGTGGGTGCGCGGGGCTGGGGAGTTGCGGGAAAGTGCAGTTTGGGGCTGGAATTGCCCCAGAGGAAATGGATAGGGAACGATGATAGGGAAGGCAGGCCTGAGATGAGAGAAACTGCAGGGAGAAATGTGTTCTTCTCCTGGGGTTTCTGGAGGTTGGGGTGTGGGCTTTCAGTAGGATGAACTCACTGGAGGTCACCCCCAAAAGGAGAAGATAAGCAGACCCTGCCAGCTCGCCCAAGCCTGGGAATTAGGCCGGAAGGCAGCTCCACGGCCCTAAGACAGCCTGTGCTTTGGGTGTGGACTCCAAGAGCATTCAGAACTCATAGCCATTTTTAAGCCTGTCGGTTTAATAATTCCTTTTTCTTAACGGTACAGCCTAGTCCCTGTCACGATGTGAGAAATTAAAAGAAGGGCCTGTGACCGCCTTTAAGAACATTTAGTAAAAGAAAGAAAAGCCCTCCCTGAAGCTAGTGTAGAGGTTGTGGCTTCGGTTGCAGAGTTGCCGGAGATGAGAGGTGACCCTGTGGGGGAGCTGTGATGAGCAACCTAAAGCCACGGAAGTGGCCTGGCTGGGACGGATTTGTGGAACACAGGAGCAACTGGGAGACGCAAAGGCTTACCGTGCAGAGGAGCCTCGTAAAAGGTGAGACTTCCTGTCATCAGGTAAGACGAAAGTTTGAGTCACAGTAATTTGGACATAATAAGGTAAACCTGACCTCATTTTTAATCACAGCCTGGTGAGGTCTAGGAGACCGGGTAAATGCATATGGAATGCACTATAAAATGTAGTCTTTGTGTCTTACTAACTTGTTTAACACAAGGTTTGCAGAATAGGAAAGCAGGCTTAACATGGGTTCCCAGGTGGATTGGTAGAAACACCATATACTGATCACATTCTGTTTATCCATTCGTTACTAATCATGTACTGGATCCCAGCACGTGCTGAGCCGCATGGTAAAAATCAAAGCAGATCCACTGCAATGGAGCTGGTATCCAGTGTCCATGCTAGTCCTCGATGCCTCAAGGTGTTGCTGTTGAAATTTGATGCCCACTGTTGTCCAGGCACTGTCAGATACTGCTACTGGTCCAGTTCATTGCACAGGCCAGCACGTACCTTGACGGAGGGTGACTTCCGGAGAAACCCTCCTCTCAGTGAGGTGACCCACATTGAATGGCCCTCACTGGAGCTCCCAGTCTGCGGCTCTTGGTGCTCAGTCCTTTCCATCAGAAGCAACCATTGTTAATCCTATGACACTTGCAGCCCCCCTGTTAATCATATGACACTTCCCTCAGCCCGGCTCAGGTGTCAGGCCGGCACAGACTGCAGAACCACTGCCAGTCCAGCCCCAGGGGTCCCACCAAAGGCCAGCCCACTTTCGTTTTCAACCATAAGAACATGACAGCTATTTTCATTCCTCTCTCAGACAACAGACCTCTTCATGCCCTCAGCTGAAGTGAAATCTAGATGGTCTCTAGGGCTACCACTCTCCTGGCAGCAGTTTTCTATTGACCCAAGGTCCCTCCTTAGCAATAGGATTCAGGAAGCTTGCTCTGGCCACCGAGTGTTCCTTAGTGTACAAACGCCATACACTATTTTGATACTAAACTGCCACAAATTACATGCCTTTGACAAAAGATTCAGTGACCTTCGTGATGAATTTTAATGTTTCTCAAGCTTCTCAGATCCTAAGAACTACTCACTGCAAATAAAAATACCCAGGCTTTACTTCTAGAGATTCTAATCCAGTGTGCTTTAAATTGAACCTAGTATTCTGTATTTTTCTAAGCATTCTGATATAATGAAGAAGTTCATGTGAGGAGGGAAAATCCAAGTTCTTTAATAAGAATCTATCACATTGTTTAATTCAGTAGTTTCTGATACTAAACACTGGGATCACCTGGGAAGCTTTTGATTCAACAGAGATGCTTTGGACCTATCTGGGATCTTTTTCTAAACTATTTGGAAAGAATTTCAAACTGTCAAAAAAGCTGTGAGAGGAGTACAACAAACTTTTTCTGAACTATTTGTTAGTTGTCGACATGGTGCCCTAGCACTCTCAAAATACTTCAGTGTTTCCTACAAACGAGGACTTTTTCTTATATAACCAGAGAAAGCCCATCAAAATCAGGAAAATTAACATCAATATTACACTACTCTATTTCTCAGACCCCATTGGAGTTTTGAGAATTGTTCACAAAACATCTTTTAAAGTAAAAGGAGGGTATAAAATCATGTTCTGTTTATTTCATGTCTCTTTAATCGCCTTACTCTGAAAACAGTTCCTCAGTCTTTCCTTGATTTTTATGATCTTGACATTTTAAAATTACAGTCCATTTATTTTATAAATGACCCTCAATTTGGTTGTCTCAGATTTTCTCGGGATAAGATTCTGGGTATGCCCCTCTGAAAGGAATATTATAAAAGTGATACCATGTCTTCTCATTGTATCTTATCATGTGGCATACAATTCTGATTTGTCCCATTACTGGTTACAAGTACTTTGATCAGTTGATTAAGATGGTGTCTGCGAGACCTATCCACTATACAGTCATTCTTTTATTCTCTGTAATGAGTAAGTTGTTAATGAGGGAGAACATTAAGACTATGTAAATATCTGGCTCCTTATTAAACTTTTTATTTATTTGTATCAGTATGTAATCATGGATTCCTATTTCATCCAATGGGTTATAATCCACTACTGTCATTACTTATTTTCATGCTCAAAGGTCCCATGTATGACCAGCGGGAGCCTCTTTGAGCTGTCTCTTACACTCTTTAGATATGTTCCTTTTTTCTTCTTTAATATCTCTTTGTTTTTTAAATTTTTCTGGGGTTTGGTTTTTGTGGGGGGTTTTTTGCACAAGATGTCCAGGTTTGTTTTTACTTTCACTGCCCCAGCACTGAAATCAGCCCATCCTGCAAAGAATTCTGGTTTCTTTTAGTACAGAATGGTATATCGAAATGCAAATGCTAAGCAGGCCTCCTGAGATGTTGCTGCTCCTAAAGCCTTCAAATGAATATATGAGTGGAGGTGTGTGTGGGGGTGGGGGGGTATGTATTACTTACATCTATATTTATTTCTTTATTTCTATACTGAAAGCCATTAGAGCCTCCAATTCCAATCTGACACCATAAAATTCATTCTAGTTCTCTCCTGTTCCTTATTTGAAACTCTCATAGTAAGAGACCTCCAATCAATACATTGACTATTTACTAGTCTTTTCTCACCCTGGTCCCTAAACACCAATGTAGATGTGCTCCTTAACCTTTTGGGGCACTGACACTCCATAGAAGCAGTAAGATGGTACCCTGAAGGACCTCTAATCTTGCTTGGGCACTCTCATATGGGGTAGGGGAAAACTAACAGTTCAGCCGGGTTTTAAAGGATGATTAGAAGTTTACCAGGAGAAGAAAAGGAGTAAGGGAATTTGCAGCAGGAGGAACTACTTACTTAATGTTTGGTGCAGGTGTGAAGCTGAAATCTTTATTCAACATGAGAACCTCACATGAACATTATCATTTGGGTTGGGGCATAAATTAGCTGTTCAGATCAGTCAATGTGGTATAACATATCAGTCCCTTAAAGCCAGTCAGTCTTTTGAGGACAATATGTAGTATACAAGGACATAATAGTACATCAGCCAATTTGTTTGTTAGAAAAATCAATACGTGCTAATATTAAAAATTTAAATATTCTAGGGACTATACAATATAGAAAATTAAAAACCCCTTTCATTCCATCTCCCAGAAATAACTGCAGCAATAATTTATTGTATTCTCCTCATGAATTTTTCTGTGGATATATTTATACTTTTCTCCAAATTGGACTTAGGAGACTTACCACTTTAAACTTGCTATTTTTAGCTTAGCATTTCTTGGATAGCTTTCTATATTAGTACATAGAATTATATTTAGTTCTTTTTATTTATTATTTATTATTACTGATTTTAGAGAGAGGGAGGAAAGGAGCAAAGAGAGAGAGAGACATCGATTTATTGTTCTACCCATTTATGGATTCATTGATTGATTCTTTTTTGTGCCCTGATTGGAGATCAAACCCCCAAACTTGGTGTACGGGACTGCACTCCAACCAACTGAGCAACCTGGCCAGGGCTAGTTCCTTTTAAAAAATACTTTTTCACTTTACTTTGATCATTTTTCTTTATGTTTATTCACATACTACACAAATAAATTGTCAATGCAAAAAAAAATTATATATGGAAATCAATAGCCTGCCATTACTCCCATCTATTACACTTCTTTTTCCAGAGGTAACCATTATTGTCTGTTGGTACACATTTCCCTACTTTTTCTTCATTCATTTGCACATGCACATACAGACACATATGTGTGTATTGGGTTTTCTTTTTTATAAATGGGATGGTGGACAATGTCGAGTTTTAGGCATTATCAGATTTCAAAGCCTGAAAGAACACACAAGAAGGACAGCAACCTGTCCATCATTCCAGGCCTTTTTTCTCAAGGCCCTCCATTCTTACTTGCATTGTAGACACTGTAAACATAACATTGGCACTGGGGACTGAGCCACATTAAAGAATGAGGTGCATCAATAAGATTCCCCTGGGATAGCTGACCCTTTGGCATTCTTTCTCTTAGGGCTTTAGCATTGCAAAATGAAGCTGAGGAGAAACAGATGGCAGAAAGAGGATTTTAAGAGGAAAATGTGTGGGCCCCTTGGGATCCCAAGTGCCTAGGCCTTTAGATTTAGATACAGTTCTCTCAAGGGCTCACTGCTTTGCCTCTTGCAGCCAAAGGGATGGAGATTGAAGCATGTAAGATCTTGGAAAAAGTGCAACTAAGCAAGGTCTAATCATCAGTGATTGGAAGAGAAATGTGCAGTAAGAGCCAAGTGGGATTTAACTCAAAGGCATTTCGAAAGTTTCCTTCAGAGTTAGAATTGCAGCTTTATGCCCCCAATTTCCCCACAAATATTCCATAGGCATTTGTAAGCCCTAGAGCCCTTAACTAATGTTATTTAAGGAAATTTAATGTCACTAATTGTACAGATTGTTTGCTAACTTTTGAGCAAGAAACGATCTCAAAATACCCTTATGTCTACTGATATTTAAAGGTAAGAGAATATTCTGGAATGCTTCCCATTTTCCAAATGTAATATTTTCCAAAGTAAATGTTAGAGTAACTGCATGGCTGATACCATGTGAACATTTTAATTCACACAATAATATTCTGGAGTTTATGGAACCTTGGCCTTTTTCCAGGAGGTTTGGAAATCCAAAAAGCTGGCTATTTCTTCTCAGTGGGAGGAAAGATGGAAGATATGAATCAGAATTGGGAAATTGGAGAGGAGGTCACAAACTGAATGGAGTTAAGGAGGAAAAAGTGCAGTGCAGTCTTCAGTGGGAGGAAAGCCAGTTGCAAAGAGGTGAAGGACTGGTTACCATTAAAGGCTTCAGTATTAGGCCCTTGGAGGAGAATTGAATGGGGAAGTTAAAAACCCCTTGTTTCTCTCTCTTCTAGGGGGTGGTGTTGATATAATGAGATCCAGTTGCAACCCATCCTTGCCTGTTCTGAAGCCTCCCAAACCTTCAAAGCGTGTAGCACATGTGCCTCCTCTTCCAAGGAGCCTGCCCTGATGGCCATGTTGTAGTTATCAGATGACATCACGCTGTCAAGATGATCTGTTTCTTTGTCCTTTTCCCCATGATCTGTGAGATTCTCGAGACCAGTACATAAAAAGCACACAATAATTGTGTGCTGAATGCTGATTGAATGAGCCTTTCTGGCTGGAAATATTTCTTTTCTCTTTTGAGTTCTCTTGGTACTTTGTACTTACCTCACTCATGTAATTTTTTTCACATTCTACCTTGTACTATAATTTCTGTACATATTAGCTCCATTATTAGACTCAGAATTCTTCTATAAGAGAGATGAGATAATGCATGTAAAGTATGTCCCATGTCAGCTGAATAAATGATAGTTATTATTATTTGTGTAATGGGGTGCCTGAAGGAGGAGAAAACTTATTTAAAAAAAGAAAAAGCTTCAGAGAATCACTTTGAAGTAGATCTTTGTTTTACAAAAATCAGTTGAGTAACTCTTCCTAATTATACAACTACAAGAGAACTATTGCCTTGAGAGAAGGGAATAATAGGATGTCTTAGTCTTGAAATGTCTGTTCTTTCCCACTCCCCTTGGATAGAAAGGTGGGATTAGGGTTAAATAGTGGAGCTGGTGCTGAGCTGCACGACTCCAAGGGGCACTGTTTACATTGTAATCTATTGTGATGGGTGTCGATACTCTTTGAAGATGTGCTCTGAGGGGTGTCATTCCTTCTGAATACAATACGGATGGTGCCCCTGAAGTTGTGCAAGGAGGCAGCCCTAAGAAGAGAAAAGGAAACGGGCCCTGATCCCTTTTTTCTCTTTGAGGTTAAAGGTTATTGGATGGACCTCTGAAGGATTGCAATGCTGTTTACTGAGATCTCTTGGCAGAAAAGAAGATGAAGGGCTCCAAAGAGGCACTTGCCATAAGAAAAGGGCTGCCTTTGGAGGGTTGGGCCCAGCAAAGCTTTCCGACTGAGGATGCCATTGGGAAACAATAAGAGAACACCAGCAGTGTGTACTAAGGCGCTGAGGAGCTGAACTTGAAGACAATTGGTGAATTGGGCAGGAGGGCAGGGTATGGACCAGCAGTAGTTTTACCTCAGCAGTAGTCAAGCCCAGTAGACTGAAAGAGGAGCAGGGACCCAATGTGGCAGAAACTGAAATTTTTGGATCGATCAACTCATCAGTTTTCTTTCAACCTGGCTTTTGGAAGTGGGTTATAACCATTTGGATTAAGGAAATGTTTTGAATTCTTGAGTAGTTCAGGGGAGGGAGCTATTGAACTTTCTGCTAATGAAGACAGAACAGTTAATTGAAGAAACCGAAGAGATGTAATTATATTTGGATTCCAGGATGATAAATGAGGTTATTATGGTTTTATCTTCTTTATCATCATAATTAGCTTTGTAGGCTCAGAGCATCTGGCACACATCTGCACATGATGGGTAACCCATGAAACTAAGGGATCTCAGGAAGCCCACTTTCTTAATAAAATTGAGAATTCATGTCATTCCAGATTGAGTCTAGAGAGAACCCAGAGTTCTAGTGTAAAATAAACTTCTTGGCCGACTCAGGAAAGGACCTGAACTCCACAGGGACAGTATAAACAAAATACCTTTCTGAGCTGCCTCTAGAACATGTCAGAAACCCTGAGCTGGCTCTGGAACACTCCTTCCTTACTGCTCTATATTTCACCTGCTGCTTTTCATGAAGAGGCCAGGAAGCTGAGGTTGGTGTCTTAATTTCCCTTAAAGTTTTCTGTCCTGTACAGTGTATGTTCAGCTTATGCTTGACCAGCTAGCTGGTTGAGTGCAAAGTTTTGGTGAAAGAACTGGAATAGTTCATTATCAATTTATTCCAGACATGATATCAGAGTAACAATCTAAGGAAACAAGTCCCTTGTGATTTTGTTTGTATGTGTTTTATTATTGAAAGTTAAATATATCAAGAGAAAACATTCCATTTATAATTCTATAACCATATAAACAAGAGTATCTTTTGACCCTGCCTTCTCTTCTGACTAGAGTGTGGTGGCCAAGTTCATGGGCCTTGGGTCAATCAGGACTAGATTTGAATCATGTTTTTGCAGCCTATTAGCTGAGTGATCTTCAACAACCAATTAACTTTTTAAGCATGTTTCTAGTGCATAAAAGGAGATTACAAGTGTGTAAAGTTCATAAAATTAAATGAGAAATTTTATATCAGGCATTGTGCTTGACACAGAATGAGCACACGGTAAGTGTTAGCTATTAGCTATTTATTATTACTTCTTTTGTCACCAAACTTTGCTCCCTGTTACTTATTGTATGTTCACACTTTAACCCACTGGTAAAACAACCAAAATCCAAAAAACAAATTTTCATGCAATTATAATTAATAAAATGAATATTTTATTTAACATTTGTTATTGTTATAAAGTGTCTCTTTCTTGTATCAAAATTCAGTTATTATATATTTGCTGTGATACTATATGGACAATCTGAGATTTTTCAAGACAGCAGTGGAATAGGTGGCTTTTGCATTCACCTTCTCCTAGAACCAAACTAGGAATTCAACTAAATTGGGGGAAAGTCATCCTGAATGATGAACTGAAGACTGGCTAAAGAGGGGGTTTATAACCAGGGAGCCATAAAAGAAGCCACATGGAGATTGGTAAGAAGGGTGGAGAAGTGAAAGGGGCTGACCCTGCTCCCATGGGTGGCAGCTGAGGCAACAGAGGGATATCTCTGCTGCGGGAGGTCCCTCCTGAGAGGCCCAGGCCCTAAACCTCAGGCAGGCTTCCCAGGGAGAGTACCAGGGCTGGGAAGAGATGCCCATATGGCATCTGGCAGTGAAAAGCAGGGGCTTCTATCCACCAACAAGAGGCAGAGTCTGCTGGAGACCCAGGCACCCTCTTAAAGGGACAACATGCAAAATTGTGTTCTCAGCCACTCACTCTGGGCTCCGACAAAGGGAGGGCAGAGCAAACTGGAGTCTCCTGAGGGAAGTCTGGGGCTTGCGGCTCTAGGGAGAGACATGGGGGCACAACCTCCAGGATCCTGGTGCTGAATCAATGACAGGTACCACAGACTGGAGGAAGGCAATTAATCACCATTACGAATTTTTCTTGCACTGTTACGGAAAGCCAGACTCAAGACACGATTCAGGGAACGGAGTAAGCCTTTATTCACACGTGCGGGCTCAGAGGAGGCAGTCTCCAAATTCTGAGCCCCGAATCGGGGTTAGATGGGGGTTTATAAGCCCTAGCATTCCGGGGGGGAAACGGATGGGCTTCCCAGGTGGGGGAAGGGATTAGCATTCAGGTGGGAGATTGATGAGATTGATGTGCTACCCAGGCGGGGGAAGGGATGTGAAAACGGGCTACAGGAACAGATAAGCAATGATTAACAGTTAACCTGGGAGGGGTCTCTGGCTAGGCTGCTCCTCCCAAGTCATCTTGCCCTTATCATTCCCCCCTTTGATGCTAGACGAGATTGGCCTGAGTCTTAGCATCATCACACAAGCCACGGTGGTCACTCTGTTGGGGTTGGGTCGGGAGTCTTTGGTATCAGTGATGCTGGAGGAGCAGCACTCGAGCAGCGGCTCGTCTGGTGACCGCGGTCTCTAGGTTATTAATGAGGGTGCGCAGCAGCCAGGGTCCTAGACTTATTCCTAAGAGGAGTAATATCAGGGGGCCTAGGAATGGAGCCAGCCAGCGGAGCCAGATTTGGGTATCTAAGCTCCATGTCCCTTGCCCTGACTCTTGGTAGCGCTTCGCACCATCTTTCAGCTCCTTAACCTTCTGGGTTAAGATTCCAGCCTAGGAATAGGCAAGTCCCCCCTTTTTCTGCTGTGACGAGATCTAGGGCTCGCCTATTCTGCAGGGATCATGCATTGGTTGCCGACTAAGATGGTTGGTCACTACTCTGGGGTGGGATCAGGTCTCTGGTTCCTCGGGTAGAAGGCCCACTGTCCTTCAGTTCTCTTCAGCCGGACTGTGTGGGCTCCCTTCGAGGTGGAAGTTCGGTGGCTCCGAAGTCCTGGCTCGTCTGGATCTGCTGCTGCCTTGGCCCGAGTGTAGTGGATCCAGGGGGTTATTCCTGTAACTTTAAGGGCAGTAGGGGTGGTTAATAGTACTAGATATGGGCCCGTCCAAATGGGTTGGAGTGGTTCCTTTTTCCAATCCTTTACCCATACATACTGGCCTGGACGGAAGGGGTGTGCTGGCCTCCCTCGGGGTTTGGGTTCCTGGCCCAATTGGGCCCCGTAGATCCTGTCTAGGGTCTTACCCAACTGTTGTAAGTACTGGGTCTGCTGTAACTCCCCCTTCTGTCGAAGGTCATTGGGACTTCCTATTCTAGTTATAGGTGGGGGTCTTCCAAAAACTAACTCATAGGGAGTATACCCCGAGGGGTTCGGGGCATTCCTAACCCGTAGCAGGGCTAGTGGTAACAGGTCTGTCCATGGCAGGCCAGTTTCTTGATGGAACTTAGCTAGGGTTTCCTTGAGAGTTCTGTTCATTTGTTCCACTTTACCGGAGCTTTGGGGCCGATAGGCTGTGTGTAGCTTCCAGTCGATGCGCAGGAGCCGGGCGACCTCCTGAACCACCTGGGCGATGAACGCCGGGCCATTGTCACTACCAATGGTGAGTGGGAGCCCATATCTGGGTATAATTTCCCTGAGAAGGATTTGGGTAACTTCCCGAGCTTTCTCAGTTTTGGTGGGGAAGGCTTCTACCCAACCCGAAAAGGTGCAGATCAGGACCAGGAGATACTTAAATCCTCGGCTGGTCTTGACTTCTGTAAAGTCAATCTGGAGGTCCTCGAAGGGCTGGGACCCCTTGTGTTGGACTCCCGGTGGGGCTCCTTGATGCGGGGCTGCATTGTTCCTTGCGCAGGTAACGCATTGAGCCAAGGCTGTTGAGCACAGGGTTGACAGGTTGGGGAAGTAGAAATACCTTTTGAGCAAGTTTTCCAGGGAGGTCTTACCCAGGTGGGTCAGATGGTGGCAGTTTCTGACTAAATTGCTGGCCTGGCTCTGGGGCACATATACGCGCCCATCAGGTAACCTACAAGTTCCCTCGGGGGTTTCTTGTCCTCCGGACTGTTGGGCCCATTTCATTTCTGCTGGCTCATAGTCCTGACGGTTAATGGGGTTCCCCAGCAGGGGTCCGAGAAGGGAGGGCTGTACTTCTGCCATCTCACCACATACTGCGGCAGCCTTTGCTGTCGAGTCTGCCTTCTGGTTCCCGCGGGCCAGTATGATGTCTTGTTTGGAATGGCCTTTGCAGTGGATGACGGACACCGCAGTTGGGGCCCAAACTGCTTCGAGGAGACGCAGGATTTCTGCCTTGTTTTTAATTTCCTTTCCTTCTGCTGTCAGCAGCCCGCGTTCTCGGTAGATGGCCCCGTGGATGTGCAGGGTGGCGTAGGCGTACTTGGAGTCAGTGTAGATACTGACTTTCCGGTCCCGGGCCAACTCCAGTGCTCTTATTAAGGCCCAGAGTTCCGCTCTCTGGGCCGACCATCCAGAGGGCAAGGCTTTAGCTTCTACCACCTGGTCAAGCGTGGTTACTGCGTACCCTGCCACTCGGACCCCTTCTCTCATATAACTGCTGCCGTCTGTGAAATAGGGTCACGTCAGCATTGGGCAGAGGCTGGTCCCGCAGGTCCGGTCGGCTGGCATAGACCTCCTCAGTAACCTCTAGGCAGCAGTGGTCTGGGTCCCCTAGTTCGGTCGGCAGGAAGGTTGCAGGGTTTAATCTTTTTACAGTCTTTACCTGGACCTGAGGATTCTCTTGGAGTATGCCCTGATATTGTGTCAGTCTGGGGTTGGACAGCCATCGGTGCCCCTGTCCTGCCAGGAGGCTATGGATGCTATGGGGAATGAATAGAGTGGTCTCCTGCCCCAAAGTAAATTTGTCCGCTTCTTGTAGCAGGGATACCGCGGCTGCAACTGCCCTCAAGCAAGGGGGCCACCCGGCCGCAACGTTATCCAGTTGCTTAGACAGGTAAGCCACTGGGCGCTCCCAAGGTCCGGCTGATTGAGTTAAGACCCCCAGAGCAACCTTGTCCTTCTCATGCACATGTAGATAGAAGGGCCGTTTCTGAGGATAAAAAAAAAAAAAAAAAAAAAAGAAGGGCCGGCTGGGGTCTGGTAGGCCCAGAGCTGGGGCTTTACTAAGGAGGTCCTTTATTTGAGCAAAGGCCTGTTCCTGTTCTTTTCCCCATGCCAGGGGTAAGGTGTCTGGCCCACGCAGGGCCTGGTAGAGTGGCCTTGCTCTGGCTGCGAACCCCGGGATCCAAATTCTGCAAAAGCCGGCTGCTCCCAGGAACTCACGTAATTGTCTTCGTCCGCTCAGGGCCGGGAAGCGGGTAATGACCATTTTCCGGTCTGTATTTAGGGATCTTTTGCCTTGGGAAATTAGGAACCCTAAATATTTGACTTCTTGTTGGCAGATTTGTGTCTTTTTCCGTGAGACTCGGTACCCTTGTTGGGTTAGCAGTTTTAGGAGAGCTCTTGTCCCCTCTAGGCATCGGCTCTGGTCGGGGGCAGCTAAGAGGAGGTCATCAACATATTGGAGTAGAGTTAAATCCTTTCCCTCGTCTGAGAAAGATTGCAGATCCCGGGCTAGCGCTTCGCCGAATAACGTGGGGGAGTTCTTAAATCCCTGTGGCAACCGGGTCCATGTCAACTGTGTCTTTACCGCCGTATGCGGGTCTTCCCATTCAAAGGCAAAGATAGGTTGGCTGGCTGGAGCTACCGGGATGCAGAAGAAGGCGTCCTTTAAGTCTAGGCATGTGTACCAGGCGGCGGTTGGCAGGAGTCCGCTCAGTAGGGTGTATGGGTTCGGGACTACAGGGTGCAGTGTGACGACGGCTTCGTTTACCACCCGGAGGTCCTGCACTGGACGGTACCCTGTTCCGTCAGATTTCTTGATTGGCAGGAGCGGGGTATTCCACGTTGATTGACAGGGGACCAATATACCCTCTTGGAGGTGCTTTCGGATGACCTCCGATATTCCTAGGCGGGCCTCCCTTGAGATAGGGTACTGTCGCTGGCGGCACGGTTTAGCCCCCGGTTTGAGTTCAATTATTACTGGGACCTGGTTTCTGGCTAGTCCAGGGGGATTGTCCTCGGCCCAGACCGTGGGGAATTCCTGCAGCAGGCTGTCTCTAGCCTCAGGTCTGGGGCCATGGTCACCAGATTCCCCAGAATACAATGGTATTCTTCCTCTCGTGGCAAAATGAGGGCCATGAGCCTAGGGCCGTCCACTTGCAGCGAGGCCTCCCCTGACTGCTGGAAGGTGATTCGAGCTCCCAGCTTCGATAAGAGGTCTCGCCCTAACAGTGGGACAGGGCATTCAGGTAGGTATAAGAACTCATGTCTAATCCGGTGGCCTCCCAGATCAACAATTCGGGCCTGGCAGAAGCGTTTTGGGCTACTTGGCTGACCAGTGGCCCCTACGATGGTGACTTCTCGTCTGGATGGGGGAGCTACAGGGGTGGTGACGACCGAGTGCTCTGCCCCGGTATCTACCAAGAAAGAGAGAGTCTGGCCCCCAACAATCGCTTTGACCATGGGCTCATGGGGGCCTAGATTCAGGGAGCCCGGTCTTCCTCATTCTGAGTCTAGGCCCGCCAGGCTAAGGATGGTGGGGGGGGCACCGGACCAGCCTTCTTTTTCCGGTGCGGGCATTCTCTTTTCCAATGTCCTCTTTCCTTACAATAGGCACATTGGTCTCTCTCTACCTTGGCGTGCCCTTTCTGGTCTTTCGGTCCCCCTTTGCCTTTTGCTGCCGGCTGACTGAGGGCGGCTGCTAGCAGTGCGGCCTTTTTCTCTAATCTTTTCTGGGCTGCCTTCTCAGCGGCCTCCTCCCGGTTATTGTAGACTTTATTTGCTACCTCAACCAGCTGACTGATTTTCATGCCTGCAAAGCCCTCTAGCTTCTGGAGCTTTTTGCGGATTTCAGGGGCCGATTGGGAGACAAAAGCAGTGTTTACCATTAGCCGTGTATCTGGGCTTTCTGGGTTGAAGGGGGTGTATATCCGGTAGGCCTCTAGGAGCCCCTGGGACATTCATCTGGCCTTTGGACAACACTGGCCACCTTTGACATATTGGTCGGTTTTCTGGCCCCAGCTCTGACCCGCTGGAGGATGGCTTCCCTGTACCGGTCCAGGGCTGCTCTTCCCTGTTCGGTGTTGTGATCCCAGTCGGGTTGGGTCTCTGGGGCTGCCACCCGAGCGTACTGGGCTGGGTCTATTGTGCCCACTGGAGCGTTGGCTTCTAGATATCTCTGGGCCTCCTGGAAGACTCTGCACCTCTCTTCCGTATTAAAAAGGGTTAGGAGCAATTGGCGGCAATCATGCCACGTTGGCCGGTGAGTTTGCATAATGGACTCCATTAGATCTACGAGTGCCTGGGGCTTCTCCGAATATGAGGGTGTGTGTTGTTTCCAGTTCAAGAGGTCAGTCGTGGTAAAGGGCTGATAGTAAAACACGACCGGTCCCGGATATAAGGTCCCATCAGGCCCCGTTCGTGGCGGGCCCTGGGTCTCCCGCAGTGGCATCTGGAGGGACTGGTGGTGTCTTAAGCGGGAGGCGATAGGAGATTCTGGGGGCGCTGTTGCCTCGGGCTGCGGGGGCGAGACTGAAGGGGGCGGTGTTTCAGGCGCCTCTGCCTGACCTCCCAAGTTCCTAGCTGGGTAAGGGGGAGGCTGCACCGGGGGGTCTTCCTCTGGCGGGCCCTGATAGATAGGGGGTCTCTCCACTGGTTTGGCAACTAGGATGCGGGTTACATCCCTTTCCTTTGATCGGGAGCAACAGTTCCGGGCTCCCCTGGCTCGCCCTCCCATAGCGCCTAGGTGACGAGGTTTGACCCCCGCACACTTCCGGAGCCAGTCGGGCATCTCTTGCGCTAGCTCCTGCCACTTTTCTATGTAGAGGAATTGGTTTGGGTGTCCTGGACTTCCTGTGACTATGAGATGGACAGCCCTAATTATGTCTAGGTCAAGGGTTCCCTCAGGAGGCCAGCCTACCCCGAACCTGGGCCACTCAGCGGAACAGAAAATTTCTAATTGCCCCGGATCCATATCGGGCTGCTGGCCCCGGAACCGGTCGAAATTCCTTAACATGCAATCTAGGACAGTAGACTGTCTGCCCCCCATGATCCCTCCCGAAACGGCGCAGACAAACGGGGGCAGCAGGGATACTTTCACTTTCGCCCGCCTGGCCTCTCCTCTCGCGAGGGACTTGGGTCTGTCTTAGCTAAGGCTGCCCGAGTAGAGTCCGGGTTAGCTTCCCAGCCGTTATGCCGTATGACAGACCGAGGACCCGCAGGTTAGGGCTCACTCAGACTCCGTAGGCTCGGGGGAACACCGCTGGCCTGTGGAGCCACACAGTCAGTCACTCACTCAATCGCACAGAGGTTAACACTTTCCCTCCCGACAGGGAAACCGTGCCAGAGGCCGGTAGGCCTGAGAGGTGATCAGCCTCTCCTTCCACCACTTATAGGTGGGTCTGATTCGGGTCCGGTCCCCGGGGCACTTACCAATCTGGCGCCTTCAGGTAGGCTTGGGTCCGCTCCCCGAGTGCCCGGGTTATGGAACGGCCCGAGGTCGGGGCCAAGGGGAGCCCAGCCCCTCGGGACCCGAAATCACCGGGGCACGTGCTTCCCTCTGGAGTCTGGGCTCACCTGGCCGACCCCAGCCGTCTTCACCGGAGGCAAACGGCCTGCTCGTGTGAGTCGTTTCCCGGTCAGGGAACCAAATGTTACGGAAAGCCAGACTCAAGACACGATTCAGGGAATGGAGTAAGCCTTTATTCACACGTGCGGGCTCAGAGGAGGCAGTCTCCAAATTCTGAGCCCTGAATCGGGGTTAGATAGGGGTTTATAAGCCCTAGCATTCCGGGGGGGAAACGGATGGGCTTCCCAGGTGGGGGAAGGGATTAGCATTCAGGTGGGAGATTGATGAGATTGATGTGCTACCCAGGCGGGGGAAGGGATGTGAAAACGAGCTACAGGAACAGATAAGCAATGATTAACAGTTAACCTGGGAGGGGTCTCTGGCTAGGCTGCTCCTCCCAAGTCATCATGCCCTTATCAGCACCAGTGGAGAAGCCAGTATCATTGGCCAGGAAGGGCATAGCAGTCTGGGCAGAATCTGGGAGGATTAGTGACTGGCTGTGGCGGGGGGGGGGGGGGGGGGGGGGTCCTTTTCTTTTCCCCACTTTCCCATGAATCTGGCTGCCACTAACCTCCTCATAGGGGAGATCTGATAGAAACACCGTCCCAGCTCCCAGCAGACCCAATCTCTGGGCTCTGGAGGCCCCACCAGCCTGAATACTAGGGGCTCTGCCCTGCCAAAGTCAGGGCAAAATCCATAATAGACTCAGTGGCTCTGGGACAGGAGCCACATCCACCACGTTCCCTGGGGTCTGAACAGTACCTCCCCCTTACCTGTGACCTCTTAGCTCCATTCTTCCAATTCTGCTAGAGGCTCTCTCAGTGACTAAGCCTAGCAGGCAGCTGGCAGGTGGGTGGAGGCCCACTGAGTAGGGGTGGGGTCAGAACCCTGAGTGCCTTGGAACATTTGCTGGCCTGCCCTTCTGCTAATGCTAGGAAAGCCGGCCTTGGAGAGAGCAGGTTAGTCCCTCTCAGGCACAGCCAGGCCCAGCAGAGGCAGCCACAAATTGTGGGTCCCTTCCACTTAGCTTCAAGCAGGTTGTCAAAGGCAAAGCATGGACAGTGCATCTCACATTGTCCTGAGCCAGAGTCCCTCCCCAGGGCCAAGAACCAACATGCCAAATGGCCAGGACCAGCCAACAATGGAGCGGGATCCAACAAACTTCAAAAACTGTTTATCCAAAGAGAGATCACAGAAGGCACCAAACTCAGCAGAGAATTCCATTTTTCTCTTATTTAAGTTTTTTGCTTCTTTCTTTTCTATTTTTTCCATTTCTTCTCTTTCTTCCTCGTTTTCTTTTTCGTCTTATTTTTAATTTCATATTTGTTTTTTTCTTTATTTATTTCTGCTTATTCTTTTTTTCTGTTTTTATTTTGAATTGCTTTTAAATATATTTTACTTTATTTTTATTTTTATTTATTTATGTATGTTTTATATATGCTATTATTTCTTATTATATTTTTCTTTCTTTCTTTTTCATTGCTTTTCCATTTTTTTCTTTATTGTATCTGCAACCACACAGCAGCATGCATGCAGGGATCATAGTCAGCAAGCCTGAGGGTTGATCCCATGCACAAAAGAGCCAACAGCAATGGAGTCTCGATTATAACAGGAGGGCCCACAAAACCCAAACAAGGGATATTCTTAGAGTGTCCAGCTCAGGAGGTCAAGGAAACCACACCACTTGCTCCCACAGAACGCCTACTATGTAAAGCTATCCCATGGAGACTGGGAGTCATAGAAAAGCTCTCTAAGACATAGAAACAAATACAAAGAGACAGCCAAAGTGGGGAGATAAGGAAGCAGGCCCCAAATGAAAGAACAAGAGGAGCTCCAGAAAAAGAGCTAAATGAAATGGAGACAAGCAATTTATGAGATATAGAGTTCAAAGTAATGGTTATAAGGATGATCAGGAAATTTGGTGAGAACTACAACAGCATGTAAAAAAGCATAGAAACCATGAAAAAAGATCAGTTGGGAATGAAGAATAGCATATCTGACTTCAAGAATACACTGAAAGGAATAAAAAATAGGCTGGATAAAGCAGAGTATTATATCAGCAATTTGGAAGAGAAGGTAAGAAAAAAAACACCCAAATAAAGCAGCAAAAAGGGAAAAAAAGGCATCAAAAGAATGAGAATAGTTTAAGGGAATTTTGAGATAACAAAATCATAACAACGTCTGCATCATAGGGGTTCAGGAAGGAGAAGAAAGTGAGCAAGGGATAGAGAACCTGTTTGAAAAAATAATGGCAGAAAACTTCCTTAATCTGGTAAAGAAGAGACTCACAGATGTTCAGGAAGCATGGAGAGTCCCAATCAAGATGAACCCAAGGAGACCCACATCAAGACATATCATAATTAAAATGTCAAAGTTTGAAGACAGAGGGGCAGGGTGGGATGGGTGGCAGAGGGCAAAGGGGGGGAAATTGAGACAACTGTAACAGAATAAACATGATTTTAAAATAAAATTTTTTAAAAAACGTTTGAAGACAAAGAGAGGATCTTAAAGGAGCAAGAGAGAGACAAGCAGTTCCCTACAAAGGAGTTCAGGTAAGGCTGTCAGGTGATTCCACAGCAGGCCAGAAGGGATTAGCATGATGTATTCAAAGCATTTAAATACATTAAAAAGATCAAGTGAAAAGCAAGGACCTGCAACCAAGTCTATCCAGCAAGACTATCACTTAAAATTGGTGACAAAATAAAGAGCTTCCCAGACTTAAGGAAAAAAAACACAAAACAAAACCTAAAGGAGTTCATTACCTCTAAACCAGTATTGCAAGAAATGCTGAAGGGCCTGCTTCAAGAAGAAACAGAGTAAATGTAAATAGATTAAATGCTCCAGTCAAAAGACATAGCAGATCTGAATGGGTAAGAAAACATGAGTCACATATATGCTGTCTACAAGAAACCCACCTCACAACCAGTCACCCAGGCTTAAAGTGAAAGGATGGAAACAAACAAAAAAAAGAGCTGGGATAGCAATACTTATATCTGAGAAAATAGACTTCAAAACAAAAAACATACTAAGAGACATGGAAGATCCCTTTATAATACTAAAGGGATCAATACAACTAGAGGATATAACCCTTGTAAACATAAATGCATCCAATATAGGAGCACCTAAATATATAAAGAAAATCTTGGTGGACTTTAAGGAAGAGATTGACAGCAATACAATCATAGTAGGTGATTTTAACACCCCACTGTCATTGTAACAGGGCACAGCCAGGGCCCCCCAAAAGGGTATTTGTAACAGGGTCCAGAGATTGGGGTGTCCAAGAAAAATATATTCTCCCCACCCCAGGGCGGGCCACAATGAGGGATGGGAGCCTTGAGCAGGGCCATTGAGAGTCATTTCCATGTCAGTATCAGGATAGCTTCATTCCTCAGATGCAAAGAGGGTTATTTTGCATATCACCAAAGCCAATCAGGAAGGTTTAAAAGACTTAAGGCAGAATGTAACTAGGAAGAAGGAGAGACAGGGGCCTGCAGGAGAGAACAAGGGACACAGTCTCTGGGAAATGGTGTGAAGACCATGTGGAAAGAAAGAGGTGAGAAAGAACTCTTGCTAGTGGGCCATGAGAAGGTACCACACAGTTATAGATTAAGAGCTGGAGATCGCAGTGACGCAGTGGATGGTGCTGAGATCCACGAGAGGCCTGCCTAGGCGAGCCCAGGACTTTTGTTCTTTTTCTTCTGAAAGATGGTACCCCTGACTGACCTGACTGGCCTAACTGGGCAAAGAGGAAGAAGGCAGGATGGTGTGTGTGCTAGTGATTGTTTTAAAGGGATTTTGAGGTTTAAGGGTGACATTTAGCCATTAATAAAACTTGTATAACTTTTGAATAAATAGTTCCTTTCCTTTTCACCCAACTGCCATTCAGAGCCATAATTCCAAGGGCGGCAGGCAAAGGACCTACGACTGGAAGACCCTGGGGAAGCGGGTATTGTTGTTTCAGTAATAGCATCTGGGCACACACACCCCACCCCCAACAGGTCCATTTGTTCCATAACATCATCAATGGATAGATCATCCAGACAAGAAATCAACAAGGAAACAGCAACCCTAAACAACACACTTGATTGGATGGATTTCATTGAATATTCCATCCCAAAGCAGCAAAATATACATTCTTCGTAAGTGTACATAGAACAGTCTCAAAGATAGACCACATGTTGGGACACAAAGTAAGTCTTAACAAATTCAAGAAAACTGAAGTCATATCAAGCATCTTCTCTGACCACAATGGCATGAAACTGGAAATCAACTACAGTAATAACACTTGAAAACATTCAAACACATGAATAGCATGCTATTATGCAGTGAATGGGTTACCAATGAGATCAGCGAAAAAATAAAAAATTACCTGGAAACAAATGGAAATAAATACATAGCAACCCAACATCTACTGAACACAGAAAAAGCAGTCCAGAGAAGGAAGTTCATAGCATTACCCGCCTAACCTCAAGAAGCAAGAAAAATCTTAAATAAACAATCTAACCCAACACCTAAAAGAACTAGATAAAGCACAACAAACCAAGCTCAGGGTAAGTAGAAGGGAGGAAATAATAAATATCAAGGGAAATAAATGACATAGAGACTAAAAAAAAAATACAAAAGATCGATGAAACCTAGAGTTGGTTCTTTGAAAAGATAAACAAGATTGATAAAGCTTTAATCAGACTCATCAAGAAAACGAAAGGACCCATATAAATAAAATCAGAAATGAAAACGGAGAAGTAACATCTTGACATCACAGAAATACAAAGGATTGTAAGAAAATACTATAAACAACTATTGGACAAACTGGGTGAAATGAACAAAATCCTGGAAACATACAATCTTCCAAAACTGAATCAGGAAGAATCAAGAAACCTAAAGAGACTGATAACAACTAATGAAATTGAAGCAGTAATCAAAAAAACTCGCAGCCAACAAAAGTCCTGGACCAGATGGCCTCACAGGAAAATTTTACCAAACATTCAGGGAAGAACCAATATCTGTCCTCCTCAAACTATTCCAAAAAAATTGAAGAGGAGGGAAGACTTCTAAGCTCTTTTTATGAATCCAGCATTATCCTAATTCCAAAACCAGATAAAGACACTACAAAATATGAAAATTATAGGCCAATATCCCTCATGAACATACATGCTAAAATCGTCAACAAAATATTACCATACTAGATCCAGCAATACATTAAAAAGATCACACACCATGATCAAATGGGATTTATTCCAGGGATGCAAGATTGGTACAATATTTGCAAATCACTTAATGTGAGCCCTGATGAGAGTGGTTCAGTTGGTTGGGCACTGTCCTGCCAATCGAAAGGTTGCCAGTTCAATTCCTGGGCAGGGCACATGCCTAGGTTGTGGGTTTGATCCCCAGTTGGGGCATGTGCAGGAGGTAACATATCAATATTTCTCACATCAATGTTTCTTTCCCTCCCTTTCTCTGTTCCTTCCCTTCTCTCTAAAAAAAAGGTATAAAGGGGACAAATGGTAATACAAAAAAAAAACCAACAACAAAAGTAAGCTATTTAAAAATACAATATGCTTTAGAAAATACAAAATAAAAATAAATAAATGTGATATATCACATAAACAAAATGAAAGATAAAAATCACATAATCATATCAATAGATGCAGAAAAAGCATTTGATTAAACCCAGCACACATTTATGATTAAAAATTCTCAGCAAAGAGGAAACAGAGGGATCATGTCTCAACATAATAAAGCCCATATATGAAAAACCTACAGCTAACATCAGACTCTGTTGGCAAAAAATAAGTGTTTTCCTTAAGATCAGGGACAAGACAAGGATGTCTGCTTTCATAACTCTTATTCAACATAGTACTGGAAGTCTTAGCGATCAGACAAGAAGAAATAAAAGGCATCATAATTGGAAGGGAGGAAGTAAAACTGTCATCATTCACAGATGGCATGATATTGTACACAGAAAACCCTAAAGACCCCACCAAAAAGCTACGACAGCTAATAAATGAATTTGGCAAAGTAGCAGGATACAAAATCGACATTCAGAAATTGGTGGCATTTCTATACACCAATAATAAACTATCAGAAAGAGAAACTAAGAAAACAATCCCATTTGTTATTGCAACAACAACAACAAAACACATAAGGTACCTAGGAATAAATTTAACCAAGGAGGTAAAAGTCCTGTACTTGGAAAACTATAGGACACTAAGAAATGAATTGAGGAAAGTACCAATAAGTGGAAGCATATGCCATGTTCATGGATTAGAAGAATTAATTGATCTATGCGTGTATGTATAATTTGTATTTTAATAGGTGTTGCAGGATGACTTTCCCAAAATATCACATTCCCATAGTTCCACAAACTTACCAGCTTCTCTGTGCAAACATTCAGAGAAGCAGTAAGGCATGATGGTTAAGAATGAAGCTCTGGAGCAAGACTGCCTGGTATGACTCCTAGCTCTCCCATTAGAAGCTGTGCAACTTCAAACAAGTTAAGTAATCATGTTGTGCCTCAGTTTCATATCTGTAAAATGGGCATAATAATAGTCCCTACCTATTTTTAATATGTCTAAAATGCTTCCAACAGTATCTGATACATATTAAGTACTCTGTGTCAGCTACAGTTATGGTTATGATGAATTAAAACCTTAATATGATCAACTCGCTACATTTTCTCCCATTTTTTTTTTTATCACAAAGATCTAGTAGAAGATTCTCCTTACCTATTTCAAAAGGAAACAACACCTCAGCAGTTGATATTATGAGCCAATCTGGATTGTCCAGCTGCCCATAACTATGACACATCAATATGTTCTGAAAGTATTTCTCTCTCTTTGTATTTATCTTGTTTAACGAGCCCAGTGTTCCTAAACTATATACAACACCAATATAGCCATTTTGATATAGAATTGTTTCCAAGTTTTCAGTATAATAAACAGAAAAATGTCTTCTCTACCTAATTTTTATTTGAGAGGATGTCTGTCACTTTCTGTGAAAGGAATTAACCCCCAACTCTCCCCCCCCCCTTTTTTTTTTTACAAAGGACAAAAGTGAGCATTTCATTTTACTGAGTCACTCCTAGGAGAATCTACTCTGCACCTTCCGAGCTGTGTTGTTGGAGCATGCAGTGAACATTCCAAAGGCGCATTTACACCAAATTCCAGTTTAACATGGATTCAAACAAACAGAAAGATGAAATATTTGAAACTTCTTCTGCAGAGTCCTTTTGTGATTAAGAGACAAAAGCAACAGTCAGCAAGTTTTTATAGACAGGAAGCTTTGCTAAAGCACCCTTTAAGGAATGTTGCAGAATCAGTCCACAGTCAGTTCTACTGAACCCATCAGGCATTTACTGAGCACTTACTATGTACATGGCATCATCCTAGATATTTGTGAGGTAGAGCACAAAGAGAAATATGGCAGAATTAGGGTACTATATGGCTAACATTCTCCTGGGGGAGAAAATAACAGGCAGGCAGCGGTAAGCTACACATTAGTTCTTTCTTTATTTTTGTCAAGTGAAAGAAAATCGTATTCAAACTGACTTAAACAAACAAATAAAAATTATTGGCTCATGAAATGAAAAGTACCAAGGTGCTGGCCCCAAATGGACTCGATCCAAGGGCTCATTGGAACCCCAACCCTCTCATCTTCTGGATCTGCTCTCCCAAGTGTAGGCTTCACCCTCAGACTCTATGTGAAGGGAAGGTGGCTTCCCCGAGATCCAGGTCTATATCCTCCAAGATAACAGTCTAACAGAAAATAAGACATCTTTTACAACAGTATGTTGTAAGTCTTGAAACTGATTTGCAATGGCTTGAATTTGTTTACAAGCTTATCCCTAAACTTATAACAGTAACCAGAGGAATGCCCTATTCTAACTGGTCAAAGCTTTGTGACTTGCCCAGCCCTGGAGATAAAGAAGTCAGCACTTGCCAGAGCAAGTGGACCAAGGCTGAGACAATAGGCAATTCTTTAGAGGGTGGGATGGGGGGGAGGGGTGGAACAAATCAGAGCTCTATTATCAGAAGAGGAAGAACTTATTCAAAAACAAATATAACAGAGGAATAAACATAGTATGAAAAGAGGAAGGAGGATAGACAGTTTCTGGCTTTAAGGATCTAAGAAAGAACCACTGAAGTACAACCAAGGAGTGGAACAGAGCTCATATTACTTCCTGTTCTGAGAATCTGTGATTGTGGGGATTACCCTAAGACACACAGTTATTATGAATTTTGGGGAGTGTGACCTATTGCCTAAGAATTCTTTCTGACTCTGATGTCAGATAAGTCTGGATGTGAGACCCATTCTGCCCCTTACATTACCTTGGGTGTCAAAGCCTGTTGCATCTATAATATAGGGGTAATAGCAGTCCTTACTTCATAAAACTTTACAAGGATCAAATATGTTTATTACAACAATCATTTGTTGGGAGTGGATCCCCAATCTTGACAGAGTGTATGCCTTTAATGTCATCATCTCCCATTTCTTTTTCTGACTGAAATTAGGGATCCTCCTCATTATACTAATTAAACTTCTCTTATGAAAGACACAAATGACCCTCCAATGGCTAAAGCTAATGGATAATTCTCAGTCTTTATTTTATTTGACTTCTCTATAATGCTAACATTCTTTATCACTACTCTCTCCTTGAAATTGTTTAATCCATTGTCTTCCATTATTTTTATGTTTGTATTTTCTTTCCAACTCTATCACCCTTCCTTCTCTGTATTTTTCTAGGGATTGTCTTCCTCTGTCTACCTTACATTTTTGGGTTTTCTGGGAGTTTATCTTTGTTCTTATAGTAGATATATGATTATAATCATGACTGCCCACTTGTTTTTTGAATAGACTTTCTATGTTAGGTGAAACTCCCATAGTTAAATGGTAGATTTTCCAATGTAGTAGTAAGTCTCCTTTGCAACAACAATGCAGGCACCCAATCTTGGTACCATCAATCAGTTCAAACCATATGAGACTGAACTGGAAACCTGGAATCCTTTAGTTTTCACCTCCCAGGTTCCCATCTTCTCAAACTCTAAGCAACCACTAATTTACATTCTGTCTCTACAGATTTGCCCATTACAATAAATGGAATCATAAAATATGTGGTCATTAGGGACTAATTTTTTCACTTAGCATGATGTTTTTTACCATATTATAGAATCTGCACAAAAATAGATGGGGCAAGGCCAGTGAAATTCTCATTGGAAGTCATTATAGGAGCATGATTAAAATTTCATCCTAAAAAATGTAGATAAACTATCAAAACATTTTTGAAAAAATAAGCAATTTTCTAGAAGAAAAGACCGTGGTTTTATTTTCCAATTTTTGGAAATTGTTTTCAGAAAAAAATAGTATGACAAGAACACATACAAAAACTGAAATCTTTCATTGAACTATGAACTCTTAGCACAGGAAGGGATTTTTGAAGTATTTGAATCCCTCTCCTTCTGGATTCACCTCTAAAATGTCCCTCAGTTATGCGACCAGCCTCTTCAAATCTTTCCCAAGTCTGATGTTCACATTTAAATAATGCAACACCCTGGCTGGGTAGCTCAGTCAGTTAGAGCATCATCATCCCCGCCCTTGCCAGATCAGGACACATACAAGAAGCAACCAGTGAGGGATTGAGCAAAAAGAATAAAGGACTCATGGACATGGAAGACAGTGTGGTGATTGCTGGGGGGAGGCAGGTATAAAGGGACTAAAAGGTAATGTAAAAAATAATAATAATAGTAAAAGAGCAACTAATAAATGAATAAATAGGTGGAACAAATCTCTCTCTCCCCCGTTCCTCTCTCTCTATAAAATCAAATAGTAAAAAAATTAAATAATGCAAGTGCACAGAATCTTTTTTTGTTGTTTTTGAAGCCAATACTGTGCTCTGCATCTTACAAAGCTGCTTCAAGGATATGACCTTTCTCTAAAACATGTAACACAAGAGGCCTGTCTCCCTTGTTTTAGTCTTTCTTTTGTTTTAAATGATTGCAATCTTTTTGTTTGTTTTTTTTATGTGATGATCTTTGTCATCAGTTTGACGTCCCAGTTTTTTAAAATTCAGGTCCTCAGAATTTGGGTCCCACCCAAAGGCCCAGAGCAGGCAGTCAACATCTGGAATCACGGTTAAGGTGGGTTTCCTACCAGGATCTAAAGTAATCATGCAGAGTTGCAAGTGGGAGGAAGTCTTTTTAGCTTCCTTGACTTGCAAGTACTGCAGGACCTCTATACCAGCATTCTCCAGCTCTTCACTGCAGTAGAAACTGATTATTGAATCAAAATGTCTAAGTACCTTATAATGCCGTATCATGAGTAAGGTTTTAGAACACAGAGCAGAAAAGATCACAGCTATCTCAACAACAGTGTACCCTGCACCAACAATAGTACTGCGGCTAGGCAATTCTTCCAGTTAAAAAAAAAAAAAATCCATTACTGGTTATTCTTAGGCTGGCACCAGGGATCTGGCTCTCCTGCAGAGGTGAGGGCATGCCACCCGTTACAATGAGGATGTGAGGGGCAGTGTATTTTTCCCCCACTGACCTCTACTGTGGGCTTGGGATCACGCACGAATGCTGCATGGCCAGGGATAATTTCTGTCAGCGTGGCCTAAAGTTTATTTGGTTTTTTTTTTCTGTCAGATGGCTATACTAGTGCTTAGGTATCTTGAACTTCATTTGAAACAACTTTGTTCGAGTGTATGGTGACAGCTGTCATATCAGCGTGCATTTAAAAAAGAACTTACCAAAACTGGTGAATTTTTGTGTAGCCTTTTAAATATTGAAGATGGAGAAAAATATGAAACATTTTTGGCATATTATGCTTTATTATTTCAAGAAAGGTAAAAATACAACTGAAATGCAAAAAAAGATTTGTGCAGTGTATGGAGAACATACCGTGACTGATCAAACGTGTCAAAAGTGGAAGTTTTGTGCTGGAGATTTCTTGCTGGACAATGCTCCATGGTTGAGTAGACCAGTCGAAGTTGATAGCAATCGAATTGAGAGATTAATTGAGAACAACCAGCCTTATATCACTTGGGAGATAGCCGGCATACTCAAAATATCCAAATCAATAAAATTATTGGTGAAAATGAAAAATGTGTCTTTTATTTCATGGAAAAAAAAACTAAACAGATTTTTGGCCAACTCAATATGTAGGTCTTGGTTAGATTATTTTGATTGACAGTGCTCAGGTGGCTCACATAAGCATCTGAATTTACTATCACAACTTTGAAGGCCATGATCAACATGACCATGCATGAATTCAGAGTGGACAGCTGTGTTCCGCATTACGTTTTCTGGGTACACATCTAACATTCACGCAAGTACTGACCAGCTTGTGGTTCTCCCACAGGGCCACCCCGGGGCATGCCCAGCACGCACTGGCCAGCCCGCCAGAGCCAAGCAGATGGCCAGGTAGTGCAGCACGCCAGCTCGGGTAGCAGGCCCTGCAGCTGCAGCGCCTGCCTACGTGCCACTGTGCAGATGAGGGCTACAAGCAATTTTTTGAAGTAGGAAAATAGAGCTTAGCTCTATCGGATTTTTAATGTATATAAAAAAAAATACATAAAACTTACACAGCACTTACTGTAAGCTTCTGAAAACAGTTTTAAGTGCTTTATATATGAAAATTAATTTGTTACAACAACTGTTTGAGGTGCATGTACATTTAGTGTCCCCATTTTGCAGGTGAGAAAATTGAGGTGCTGTGTTTAAGTACTTTAATTTATGGAGCTGGTAAGTGGTAAAGCTGGTATTTGAATTCAGGCAGCCTGACTGTAGATTTGGGTTTTGTTTTGTTTTTTTAAATAGATTTTGGGTTTTTAATTACTTCCCTCTCAAGCCAAATAAGCAAACTAGATAACAAACATAATAAAAGGAAAGAATGACAAGATTAGTTATAAAATCTCTAGAAGGGGCAGCTGTTTCAGAGTAACAAAAAAAAAAATACAATGGTAAAAAGCAACATATTGCGGTACCAAAAAAAATGCTATTCTGTACCCCAGACAGGCCAAAATCAAATGGAAAGCAACAAACAGGAAGAAAGTATTTGCAGTATATATAGAAGATAGCAATTAACTCACATGAAAGTTAACAAGGAAAAATATTAAATGTCCAAATAGAGGTCAAAAAGGACATAGATTATTTCCAAAAAAGAAAAACGTGAAATCTGGCCAGTGTGGTTCTGTTGTTTGGGTGGCCTTCTGTAAACCAAAAGGTCATGGGTTCGATTCCCACTTAGGGCACATACCTGGGCTGGGAGTTTGGTCCCAGTCGTTCATACAAGAAGCAATGGATCGATGTTTCCCTCTCACATTGATGCACTCTCCTTCTCTCTCCTGCTTTCTTCCTCTCTCTCTAAAATCAAAAATCATATCCTCAGATGAAGATAAAAGAAAAAAGAAATACTTGAGAAAAAATGTCTAACTTCATTAATAATGAAAGAAATGCAAGTAAAGCCAATGATAAATTTGTTTTCCCTCTCCAATTAAAAAAATACAGGAGTTTCTTAGTTGGTGAATATGTGGGAGAGGTGAGTGTACTTGAGGCATGGAAATTCTGTGCCCTTTCCCCTACCTTCCCCTGTGCAATTTTTCCATCTGGCCTGTTCCCAGGTCATATCGTTTTGTAATAAACTGACAAAAGGATGTTTGCATAAAAATTGCAGGAACTAATATCAAAATAAGCAGATTCCAACCTCCAGGCATTCTAGATCTGGAAGATTTCCTGATCTTCAATTGCAAAACCAGAATGATATAAAACCAGGATGACGAAAACTAGGAAGACCCACGCTAGGCCATCATTTGATTAGTTTTGAGGTCCTTATCAGAATAGACTCTGCTGGTCTGCACATAAAAATGCTTTCAACCCTTTTCCCCTTGATCTCTTTGTTTCCCCTCTCCCTCCTTATAAAAACCTCTACCTGTACTGAGATGTTAAGAAGGTCTTTAAGCCCTGGCCAGTGTGGCTCAGTTGGTGGAGCATCGTCCCATCCAAAACCAAAAGATCTCAGGTTCGATTCTCAGTCAGAGCACATGCATGCATTGGTTGCACGTTTGGCCCCCAGTCAGGGCACATATGAAAGACAACTGATCGATGTTTCTCTCCCTCTCTCTCCCTCCCATCCCCCCTCCCTAAAATCAATAATCTTGTCCTCAGGTAAGGATAACAACAACAACAACAACAACAACAATAACAAAATATGATCGTTGGGACAAGAGTCCCCCATCTTCTCAGGCTACTGGTTCTTGAATAAATCATTTTTCCTTACACACACACAAACAAAAAACAAACAATCAAAAAAACTACTATCTGATATCAAACTATGCTATAAGGCCATAGTAATCAAAACAACATAGTACTGGCATTAAAAACAGATATATAGATCAATGAAACAGAATAGAAACCAGAAATAAACCTACAGCCTTATGGTCAATTAATAGTTGACAAATAGGTCAAAAATGTACAATGGAGTAAAGATAGTCAATAAATGATGTTGGGAAAATTGGACAAATACATATGGTGTATACCACCATCTTACACCATGCATAAGAATAAACTCAAAATAGATTACAAACTTAAGTGTTAGACTTGAAATCATAAAAATCCTAGAAGAAAACATAGGCAGTAAAATGTTGAATATTTCCCATAACAATATTTTTTCTGATATATCTCCTCAGACAAGGGAAACAAAAGAAAATATAAACAAATAGGACTATATCAAACTAAAAAGTTTTTGCATAGCAAAGGAAACTATCAACAACCCACTGAATTGAAGAACATATTTGCCAATGATACATCTGATAAAGGTTAATATTTAAAATTTATAAAGAACTTATAAAACACAACACCAAAAAATGTACAATCCAATTAAAAATGGGGAAAGGACCCGTATAGACAATTCTCCAAAGAGGACATACCAATAGCCAATAGACATATGAAAAGATGCTCAATGCCACTAATCATCAGAAAAATGCAAATTAAAACCTTAATGAGATATCACATCTGTCAGAATGGCTATCATCACTGCATCAACAAGCAACAAGTGCTGGAGAGGATGTGGAGAAAAAGGAACCTTCATGCACTGTTGGTGCAAATGCAGACTGGTGCAGCCACTGTGGAAAGCAGGATGGAGATAACTCAGAAAATGAAAAATGGAACTGCGCTATGACCCAAGGATCCCACTTCTGGGAATATATCTGAAAAAAACCTAACACTAATTTGAAAGAATATATGTACCCCTCTGTTCATTGCAGCATTATTTACAATTGGCAAAATTTGGAAACAGCCCAAATGTCCATCTATAGATGAGTGGATAAAACTGTGGTACATATACACAATGGAATACTACACAGCCATAACAAAGAAGGAAATCTTACCTCTGTGCAACAATATGGATGGACCTGGAGAACATTATGCTAAGTGAAAGAAGCCAGTCAGAGAAAGACAAATACCATATGATCTCACTTATTATATGTGGAATCTAATGAACAAAATAAACTAACAAAATAGAAACAGACTCATAGATAGAGAACAGACTGATAGCTGTCAGAGGGCAGGGAGGTGGTGGGGCTGGGCGAAAAAGGTGAAGGGATTAAGAAAAAACCACAACTCATAGACACCGCCAACAACGGTATGGTGATAACCAGAAGAAAAAGGGATTTGGGGGAGGTATTGCATTGGCCAAAAGGTACGTTTAGTTTTTTCAGTGAAAAAAAAGGCACATTTTTCATTTTCTCCAATAACTTTATTGATTTGGATATTTTGAGTATGTCAGCTATCTCTTGTGTGGTGTAACATTGGTTGTTTTCAATTAATGTCTTGATTTGATCTCTGTCAACTTCAACTAGTCTATCCGAACTTGGAACATCAACCAGCAAGAAATCTCTAGCACGAAACTTCCCAAACCACTTATGACACATTTGATCAGTCACAGCACCTTCTCCATACACTGCACAAATCTTTTTTTGCATTTCAGTTGCATTTTTACCTTTCTTGAAATAATAAAGCAAAATATGCCACAAATGTTGCGCATTTTCTTTCAACTTAAATATTAAAATGGCTACACAAAAATTTAGCAATTTTGGTAAGTTTTATTTAAATGCACACTGATATGACAGCTGTCACCATACAATCTAACAAAATTGTTTCGAATGAAGTTAAAGACAACTAAGCACTGCTAGAGCTATCTTGCAGAAAATACCAAATGAACTCTTTGGCCAACCCAATAGAAGAGAGTATAGGAGGAATAAATTGTGATGGATGGAGTCTTGACTTGGGGTGGTGAACACACAACACAATATACAGATGATGTATTATAGAATTGTACACCTGAAACATAGATAATTTCATTAACTGACACCACCCCAATACATTCAATTAATTTTTTTTAATTAAAAAAATAAATGCCTTAGAAAACAACAACAAAAAAACCCACACAAAATATTTAAAGAGATCGACCAGTCTCGGCCAGGGTGTAATAAATTGGCATTCTCAAACATTGCTGGTAGAAGCATAAACTAGTAAAGACTTTCTGTCATATTGTCTTGTAATATAAGCCAAGAATTTTAATATTCATATAATTTGATCTCTCCTGGGAATTCAGCCTAAGGAAATAAGTGTAAATTTGGAAAGGGCTTTATGTTCAATGACATTTATATCAATTCAGATGAAACACTGAGGAAACAGTTAAATAAATTATTCAATAAATACACATTGTGCTGCTATAGAAATGACATTTACCCGATAGTGTAAAATGCTAGGAAAATATTCCTGTTACACTTTTAAATGGAAAAAAAGCCAGGATACAAATTTATATTTATTATAAAATGTATATGATCACAATTATTAAAGAAATAATCCAGTGAAAGACTAAAGAGAAACGTATCAAATATACTAAATTGTTAAGGAATTTTTTCTTTCCACTTTTTGTTAGTTACCAAATTTTTTATAAGGAACACTGATTACTTTTATAATAGGGAAAAAGGTTAACTAAACTTTGCTTTTAGAAAGCAGTTAATGATAAGGAATATAGTCAGTAACATTATAATAACTACAACAGGCGTCAGGGTGGGAGCAAGACTTAACAGAGGGGGTCACTTTCTAAGTTATATAAATGTGGAACTACTATGTATACACCTGAAATTAATATAATATTGAACGTCAACTGTAATTGAAAACGTTTTTAAAAAAACAGTTAATGAGTTGCATTGTGTGTTGATTTGACTGATCCCAATTACTCCCTTCTCTCACTGGCACCGCTGTCTGCCCTGGGGAGTGGGTGGTATTATCTCTTTGAAGCGCCAGCTCTGGAGATAAGCCTCCATTGACCTGTGGGCTGCTGATTTGCAAGCAATGCCAGATAAGGAATTTTAAACACAAGGATACTACAGAGCCACTGGCCGGTCTGCATCAGGAGAGCCCTATCAGTGGAGTTTTTGTTTTCTCTGGTCAGTGGCCCTGAGAGAAAGAGAGATTACACTGTAGCTCTTGCACTCCGTCCAGGACGCCAAGGCTCCACCACTTAAAGAGCTGAGATGGATGGCTGAGGCAGCAGAGGAATGCCTGGCTGAAGAGATAGAGGAAAAGGACACCCGTGGGTGAAGGAGGAAGATAAGATCTCCAAACAAAGACACTTGTTCTGGTTAACAGTTTCCAAAGTCCCAGGAACAAATAGAAACCTCTAGGGAAGAGGGAATCAGAAGTGGATAGGAATTCCCTGGCCTGGCCCATGGGAAGGGTTAGGGGCCTTCTGAATTCTTACTCCTGTTCTCATTCTTTCATTTGGCAATTATTAATTGGCAAATTATTAGTGGCTGTGCTATCAAAAGCATCTGCAACTATTGAGAGAGGAAATTGACTCTAAAGTAAAACCTTACAGGAGGAGTTAGCCCGAGAATGGTGAATGGAGTGGGAGAGAAAAAGGATCTTCCAGGCTAAGGAAATGGCTAAGACCCGCAGGCAAGAGAGTTAAAGAGCTTTTGAGAAAGCTCAAGGCATCTGGAATGGAAGACAGGAAGAGAAGTAGTTTCTTTCAGTTTTCCTTAGACTGAGTTACAGAAGAAGGAGAAGGAGAAGGAGAAAGAAAGAAGGAGAAGGAGGAGAAGAAAAACAGACTTGCTAAAGCCTCTTCTTCCTTTCAAAGCTTTGCCCTTTTCCTTTGTCCCAGAGTACACTGTTATTGGCTCTCTAAACCCTTATGCTGTTGTTTCAAGGTTGCAGAGGAAATAAAGGGGCAGAGGCAGCCCCCGGTTGAGGTCTGAGATCCACAGGGAGGCCGAGGCCATCGTTCACAGATGGGCCAACCACCAGGCCAAAGGTGATTCCCGTTGCCCTTACACCACAACTGCAATCCTGTTCATTTCCAAGCAGACAGTGGTGAGGGTGGGGATGTCTTTAAGTCATTCTGCACATGTTGAGTGCGGAGTATCCCTGTTGTAATTCACAGCCTCACTGGAGAGACAATACATACATTCAAACATGAATGGTATATATTTATTTGATATGAGACAATAGTGGACTTGGGGTTACAACACACTTTTATTGAGTCCTGATTATGTGTTAAATACCATGTGAAGTGCTGGAGAGAAAAAGATAGAAAAAGAACCTATCCTGAAGTAGATCATGGTCTAGTAGCTTGTATGTATATGTAGTGCAGCTAGAACAAGATGGGAAATCAGCATTGAAATGCACGGGGTTTTTTTTGTTTTGTTTTAAGATTTCATTTATTTATTTTTAGAGAGGGGGAAAGGAGGGAGAAAAAGGAGAGAAACATCAGTGTGTTTCTCGTGCACCCCCTGCTGGGGACCTGGTCCACAACCCAGGCATGTGCCCTGACCAGGAAGCGAGCCAGTGACCCTTTGGTTCCTGGGCTGATGCTCCATTCACTGAGCCACACCAGCCAGGGCAAAGTGCACTTTAAAACTACACGCTCTGTTATCTTGTGAACCTAATCAGATAGATTTATTGGCTCTCTGCCCTTTTGTGCAACTCATTAAAGGGCCAATTTGAGTAACAGATCGGTATCTCACAGATCCTTCATGTCTTTTGATCACACATTTCTCTTGTGAGATGAGAAAACTCACAAGAATATGACATGGTCAAAAGGATGTGAAGTCAAAGAGGCTTGAGTTGAGCTTAGGACAACACTCTTTCCACTTGTGTTCTTGAAAAGGTTACTTAACGTTTCTGAGCATCCATCTCCTCTTCTAAAACAGATAACAATAGCTATGTGTGGCATTGGTGGCCTGCCCAGTGCCAGGGTACCCCTCTTTTTGCCATCAGCTCTCCCAGTTTTGTCAGGGGAGGAAAGTGCGTAACTAAGGCGATGGCATACACTACATGGGGGTGCGGGTCAGCAAACTTTTCTGTGAAAGGCCAGGTAGAAAAACTTTAGACTTTACAGGCCATTGAGTTTTTGTTATAAGTTTGCCATTGTAGCATGGAAACAGCCATACACAATACTTAAATGTGGCTATGCTACAACAGCACTTTATGTACAAAACCAGGCAATATTCAAATTTGGTGGTAGTCTGCCCATCCTTAGTCTAAGGCTACCCTGACAACCCTATTGCCTACTTTTCTCCACTTCCTTTATAATTAAATATACCCATCTCATCCAGTTCTGGCCAATGATACCCAAGTAGAAGTCTGACGTGGGGGTTTCTGGGGAAGTTTTTGCTTTCCTGGTAAAATGGGGTCTAATGTGGCTGCCCCTTATACTACTCTCCCATGTCTACCTTGAATGTGAAGGTGGTATCTGGAGGGGACGCAATCATCTTGCAATCATGAGATGACAGGCAAAAAAACAAATGTCAACTTGCTAAGGATAGCGACTCAGAAAAAGAAATATTTCTTTGATTTTATCACTGAGAAAGCTGAATCAATACTAGCACCACCAACTAGATTAAGGAACAAGGGTTTGAAAATGTTCAGAGTTGAGCAATTCAGAGGTAAGCTTCTCAGAAGCAGGTGTCTGGGATCTCTCTGTCTTAAAATAGTGCTGTGTTTGTGTGTGTGTGTGTGTGTGAGTGTGTGTGTGTGTGTGTGTGTGTGTGTGAGAGAGAGAGAGAGAGAGAGAGAGAGAGAGAATCTCAGCTTAAAGTACCCATGCAGGGACAGACAATATCCAATAAATGTTTGTGCAAGTATGGATCCCTGAGTGACTAGACAAATGGATGGATCACAAGGGATGGGGATGGATAATGTGAACGACGAGCAACAGTGGTCTGGCCGTCTCTTGGCCTGGCCTGGCTTTGCGAGAACTTTTCAAAGACCCTTTTGCAACTACTCCAATTTTCTGTTGTAAGGTGAAAGCAGCCACAGATAATATATCAAGGAACTCATGTCTCCCAATAAAACCTTATTTACAAAATTAGGTAGGGGTCTGAATTTGGCCCATGGGTTCCCGTTTGCTCGGGACCATGTGCACACCCGGGAGTGTCTCAAGGACTGCAGCAGCCACTGTGCTACCAGCCTGAGGATGGAGACAGGCAGGTGCAGAAAGAAACCTGATTTCTTGACAGGCGTCTCTAATCCTGACACACTTGGAACCCACCCTTACTCTGTGCTTCTCGTCTTGTGAAATATGCAATTTCCTCTGTAATGTGTTCTTTCGAGTGGGCTTTTCACTTATTTGCAGCCAAGAGCATCCTAGGTACCATTCTTCCTTAAGAGGAAACACTCCCTCTGGTCTATTTCCCTCACTAGCTGGCAATGGAATATAAATGATCTGAAGGCTGGAAGCAGGAGAAAAAGAAAAAAAGAGAAGTGCCTCCTTGCTAAGATTTCCTAGAGCAAGAATTCGCTGCCGTAGATGTTAAAATCCTTTAGTAATCGCTATGCCGCGAAACACCCTGAACTGTCACTGGTCCGTTCCAGTTGTGCTTATGGCCGTGTGGAGATGACTGCGATGTAGCCGCTGCCCTTGTTGAGTGGGATAACCTTACTGAGCCACTCATGTATAGTGTCCTTCATTTGTCTCTTATTGTTTCATGTGTGTGAATCTTATCTCTACCGCTTTAAAGAGGAGCTCTTTTATGGCAGGCAACTTTTTGTAGATCTTACAGACTTGGGCACTTAACAGGTATACAATATACTCATTATTAACTGAATATTTGAAGGGGCCTTCTCGTGAACATATTACAGAAATAAGAACCATTTGGGGTCAATTTTAAGTAGCCTCAGGATGATTAAAGGTACGTATTGCCCCACCCCGCCAATTGCATTGAGTCTATCTGGGAATTTTTTTTTTTTAATTTAGCTAATTTTGAACTATTTACACATTTTTTTTATCTCTAAGGAGAATATTTTCCCTAAAGCGAAACTTGTACAGCATGAACTTGTACCAGCGGAGCCCACTCTCTAGGCATATGGTTGTTATGGTTGTTGCAATCAAAAGATATGCACAGGTTTACCATTTTTCTTCTAAGTTTAACAAGACATTTATTATCAGAAGTAGGCCTGTAACTCAGGACCTGAGGCAGTTTTTAAACACAGTTGAGTAAAATTCATAAAAGTTGTAGGCAAGGAGATGAAATTAGATTGTTATGGGGAACAAGGATAAGAAAGAGAAAACATTAGTCTAGTTTGCACTTGCCTTAATTACAGCCTACATGCAATGAAATGTGGTAATTTTATCCTAGTTGATTTAATGGCATAATCCTCTTTTGCCCTAGTAGAGAGCCCCAATTGCCTTTTGTATGAATTGTTACAAGAAATGTGTAATTCTATCAGAGAGTTTGCTTAAACAAAAGAAGTAGAATTTTAAAGGTAGTCTTTAAAAAGTGGGTTTTTTCAAAAAAAATTAAGATTCCTAACAAACTCTAAGCACCTTTTAAACAAATTACAGATTTATTGTCCTGACTGTGTAAATAATATGTACATACATAGAATATACAAAGAAAAAACTAGATATTATGCATAAGCTCAAAATTCAAAGATAATCACTATAAAAATTCTGGGACAGTTTCTTCTGTTTCTCTCTCTCTTGCACCGAGAAAAAGATCTATTTAAGATCCATCATCAAGATCATATTGGACATTATAAACATTTTCCCAAATCATTAAGAATTTTTGACTAAACTTTGTAGATGATCTTTTTAGTTATTTTTCAGTATATTATATCCCCCTCCGTTTTAGTTTAAAAGATAAGACACTCATGACATTTTAAAAGATTTTTTAAATAAAAATTATTCACAGACCTAATATGCTAGTATAACTATTCTCATGTTTGCTACTCCTCCCCTTACAGAGCAGAAGCTATTTTGTGTTCTATTACCTCTCAATTTGACCTTGAGATCCTGTCTTCAGTTTCTTTCCTATGATAACGGTTCTCAACATGTGGACCCAGGACCAGCAGGAGCAGCAGCATCACTTAAAAATTTGTCAGAAATGTAAATTCTTGGGCTCCACCCCAGACCAACTGAATCAGCTTGTGTGTGGGGAGAGTGGTGGGGTGGGGAGGTGTGGGTGGGAAGAGAAGGAGGAGAAGGAAGGGCAGCAATCTGTGGGGTTTTGTTTTTGTTTTTGTTTTTGTTTTGTTTTGTTTTGTTTTGTTTTACAAGCCATTCATGCAATCCTGATGCACACTGCAGTTGAAACCACTGTTCTGTGACAGCAACAATCTGCAGAACATCCTCTGGGAAACAATTGGCAAAACTGCCTTTCTGACAAGTCTGTATTTCCTGGAAAGAAGATACAAATTGCTGGCTGCCTCTGTGTTCCCTCAAGTGTTAGATAGGGATACAGCTGCCTCCCAGGATAAGAATTAAATACACTAATTATTAAAAGTGTTTTGTACACTCTTAAGTGGTAAAGTGATATCTGGATGCTGATGGTTGTCATGGTGACCTTGAATTTAAGCTGAAAGATTTATATCACCCAACTGTGGGGAAAGCCAAGTTGAATGTGGACACAGATGGTTCTTAGCTTTCACATATTCAAATCTTATACAACCCGATTTCACACATTACACAAGCCACCCCTAAAATGCCTTTCCCACACCAAATCTGGAATTTCCTACACTTGCAGTTTCGTGAGCAGTTTGAGGAATCCCACGACAGCACCACCTGCCAACCCACAACTCTGTGTTGGCAGGATCACATCTTTTTCTATTTCACAGTTTTTGTGCATATTGTATTGCATCTTACCATTATTACTTACAAAGAAAACAAGAAAGAAACAGTAAAAGACACAGTCCTCAGCCATGTTTAGCTTCTATTACATTTCTTTGGCAGTCTTAGGCTATGATTGTTCGTGATTTTGTTTTATGCATGCAATAGCCTCTCAAATATACCCTAGTATACCGATTAGTGTTTCTGTCCAGTTCTCCTCTGCTTTCTGAGTTATCCCTGTTTCCTCGGGCCAGCTTGTTCTTCTTGGCCCTTCCTGGTGATGTCTGGTGCTCTTCAGATGCCTAGTTGTCTGTTCATATTTTTATGATTTTAGGCGCCTAGCATGGGCTCCCTCTACAGGCCTCTCTCCTAAAAGAACGGGCAGCTGTGATCCTCCTCTGAACAGCTCGGGCTTTGACCAAGGCAGTCCACCTTAGGGAGTTGGGCATGGGACAGACGGGCAGGCTAAAGAACTCTTGCCCTCTTTGCGCCCGCGTCCTCCCCACATGGCCAAACTCTCCTTTGGCGTTGGAGGACCTCGATGATTTTTGTCACCTACACAAAGATGGCTTACATTGTTTATTCCTTCTGAGTCCATTTGGGAAATTTCAATTTCTCTCTTTCAGCGCTCCACTCCCACACATCACTACCCCTCCGCAGGTAGGAAGTTCACAGCACTCGGAGGGACATTCTCTTAAGTTATAATCTACAGCTACTGCTATTTGACCACTTAGTGGTAGTGATATGGGGAAGTCAGGGGCACAGTTGGCTTTACTGCTCTGGATACAGGTCTGTAATTAATTATCCAGATAATTAATTATCTCAGGGCCTCTGACTGCTCTTAGCTTACAGTCACACTGGCTGAGCTGGCAGTTTCTTTCAATCTTTATCTTTCTTTCTGGTCCAATCTATTTTTAAGGCTTTTTCTAGAATGATAGTTTCTAAGTACAGTGCCTGAACCAGCAGCATTAGCACACCTGGGAACTTGTTAGAAATACAAATTGCTTAACCATAGTACGGCTGGTAAACATTTGGTTATTTCTAGATTTTTTACTATTATAAATAAAACTGCTGTGAACATTCTTGTAGGAGTTTCTTTGGACATATCTTTTCATTTCTATCAAGTAAATACAGAAGTAGAATGACGGGACATATCCACTCTGGTGCAATCCAAAATTCTTCATAATTATGATCTGCTGATGACAGTGTTATGGATTTATTCTATTTATGGTTGCCAGGTAAATATAATAAGTCCAAAACACTACATTGGGAACATACTTATAAGAAAAAAAAAATTTATTCATTATTTATCGATATCCAGATCTGATTGGGTGTCATATATTCTATTCTTATTTTTTGCTAAATATGCAATTGCTAATTTCTTTTGTTATCATTTATGTTAATTTAAGGGTACTGAAGGGTGGAAGAAGCAAGATTGACTTGTATGATCATTCCACCATCTTGGTCCAAGATAGAAATTTGGCAGAAAACTGATAGCATTATAATCTATCAGGCTACTCGTTCCTGTGTGAAATACCTTGCCCACGCCAGCAGTTTGACACTCTCATCAGAAAGTCCTTCTTCCTAATACTAAGTCAATATCTTATGTCTAAAAAATGTCATTTCAAGGTGACTCACAGGGGAATTTGAGATAAGAAATTAATTTAGATAAGAAATATTTTGTCTGTATTTAACGTTTAACTGTTTTGAAAAATTTTAATAATCATATATAAATATATATCATATAACACTAAGGTTTCTATACTTTTAATCCAAAATTAAAACATTTATAACATCTACTAGGGACATTATAATTTTATTATCTCTTGGGGATAAAATTCCTCACATAACATGTAAGGCTATTGCTTGATTTTTATATATTAAACTTTTCATATACATTTTCAGAAACTCATTAAACACAAAAATAGAACTGCTTCTAAAAAGATATAATGAGCAGGGAAAAAAATGCGATGTAACCATTAGGTCCTCAGGCTAGAAAAATAAATACCGAGGTGTTTTATTAGTTTTCTAGCAAGCTTAACCAATTTTCTTAGCCTGCTGTAAGTTTTTACTAGATGAAGTGTCCTAGTGTAGTTAGTTCCCTCTTAGGAATTATGGATGTTATGAGATTATCATACATTCTGCCTACGAATATTTTGGACTTGGGTTTCTTTGTCCTATAATTTTTAAAATGTGGGCTCCTTCTGCCCCACTGTTTTGATACAATTTCTTGTGGTGAGTTAGTGGCAGGACACCACCCTAGCTTTGAGGCTCCTGGCAGAACATTATTCTTGAGGGGCTGTGGTTGCTACTAAGTTATTGCTCAGGAATCATGTCCAAGGCCTAGCCCCAGTTTGGGTTTTGCCTATGTATTAAATACTGTTAGTGGTTTTAGTCCTTCATTGTTCCTATTTGAATAAAATAAAACAGAATTTCCCAAGGTGGTGGGAAAAGTGCTTGTGAAACAGGATTTCCCAAAGTGGTAGGAAAAGTTCTAGGTCCAATAAAGCCCAGGTTGCTTTGTATAGATTGAATTGACTTCTGTTTTATTCAACCATTCTCCAGGGAGGCAGAAAAATTCTGCCTCAAAGTGTATTTTTTTGTATCTGGTAGAAATATTAATGATAATAATCAGCATTTACCATTACCAGGTGAAGCATTAGTCTAAAAACTTAGCATGTACTTTATTTTGCCATGTATAATGTGCAATTTTTTTGCCCAAATTTGTGAGGGAAAAATAAGGATGCACATTATACATGGGTATAATGATCACATACCATGGGTATAATAATGGTTATAATAATCCTGTGTATAATGCACACAAAAATGTGGGTGCACGTCATACACAGCAAAACACGTATTTCTTGCTTGATAAGAGTCATAATCATAAGCAGCATAATTCAGCACCCCATCCATAAGCCAGATATGCTTTACATGCATTATTCAGTCTTCAGAAATTTCTGAGGAGGGGTATTTAGAGATCAGAAAAAATGAGGCACTTACAAGTTAAGCAGCATACCCAAGATTATACAGGTGGAAAATCACAGAACTGAGGTTTAAACCCAGACTATCGACCTTTTTTTCATGTAAAGCAATTGAATCACTTCTCATACATAAGTATTTGGTCACTTACTATCTTATTTCACTTTGACAAGAACCTCCATGGGAAGAGTAGAGGGTACTATTATCTTTACCTTAAAGGGAAGGAAAATACACACAGGGTTCAAACAGCTTGCTCAATTAATGGTAGAGTCTGCATTAACCTGGTAGAGTCATCCCAGAGTCCCTACTTTCTGGCCAGTAACGTAATACTTTTTTGCTGTCAATCCACCATGTGACTGGGTGACATTATATTAAGAGAACATAGTTTTAAATGCTTCCACTAAAAGCATACCTTAAGTGGGTTATCATCTTTGAATTCTTAGTTCCCTCAGTCATTGTCTATACCTAATCTAATCACAGCGAGGCAAGAGGATATTGTCAAATATCCAAGAACTCAGAGAGCCTTGGTTTATGCCAGCAAACGGTGATGTTCAAAGATAGTCAGAGTCTTCAACAGTTTTACACTCCAAACCACACTTCCCAATAAAAATGATCCTTCACAAAAAGTTCCAAAGTAAGCTCCAAGGCCTGGATCCCAGGCCACTAGTTCCAAGGGAGGCTGTCATCCCTAATCCCATGGAAATTTGGCGAGTTATTTAGACAACCCCTCTCCAACAAGCTGCCTTTGATGGCAAAGCCAAGATAGGCTTCTGTGGGCAGCAGCTGACCTTCTCCAGCTCACCTGTGCAGGGCTCTCCTCCCCTTTAACCCTTCCTCCTCAGGCCACCAGTTCCTAACACAAATGTTTCTCCTTGCAAGAAGAAGATACGTTGACTGAAATGATCAGATAAATATGCTAATAATCTATCTTGGCAAGTCAATGTCGTGTCACTTTGGGTCTCTGCAAAATTTCCTCCAGCTACTTGCCAGTGCTATCCGCTTACAATCAGAATCTTAAAACCTAGATGCAGATTGAGCCTAGATTTTAATTTCAAATCTCCATTGGCTCACACTTGGGGCATGTTCTGTCTTCCATCTCCAGCTGGCCCACTGTTGTGCCCTTTTAGCTGGAATGAAAACGTCCCCCCATTCATCTCCACATTCTTCACACTGACACTGGTACAATTTATAGCTTAATTTACAGCCTTGTCCCAAGAACAAGCAAAAGGGAATTGGGTTCAGGGCCTGCCTGTTGGGCAGGAAATAGCCAAAACTCCATTTTTTTTTTTTACCTTTTTGCACATTTTCCCCTCTTTTGCCCTCCTTCTCCATTTGAAAAACTTGCCTTCTAGGGGTCTCTGCTTAACTTTTTCAGCACTTGATCACTGCCTGGCTAAGGTTCAGCCAAAAGATGTCTAAATGAGCTTTGGGCAGCAAAGTGCCAGCCTTGGACGGGGCTGCTGACTTTACCAAAGGCTCTCGGGGAAGCAGCTGGCCTCAACTTGCCCTGTGCGGTTTCCTTAGCAGCCCCAGACCCAGCACTGGCACCAAATTTGAGTTTGCATTAACCTGGTAGACACCGCTCGCCCCACCATAGTGACTCCCTAGGATCCTGTCCCGCAAGTTCACAAGCCACCCAGGGATATGTGACAGCTGTACCTTGCAGGTGGCTGGCCTCGGCCCATGTTTCAGACTTTCCTGGTAATTCTTGGGGTCCATAGGCCCTGGGTACACAGCTGCTGGCCTCGGTGTGCCTTGTGCCTCTTACTGGGCCATGCTGGCCCAGTGCTAGTGGCAGCTGGTCTCGGTTACCATCATGGTCTCTCCCATGTGCCTCTGGGCCCAGCAGAGGCAGCTGTCAACTGCAGATGACTTTTTAGCTCCAACCAGTTGACCCCAGGCTGGGTACAAGCAATGGCTGGCCTTAGCCTGCACCAGAGCCCATCCCAACACACCCAGTGGCTGGCTTCAGACCACAAGTGTAACACCCATTTAGTTCCACAAACGGCTCACCCAAAGAGTTGTCTCAGCAGGCACCAGAGTCCTGCTGGAGCAAACTCTACTCAATGGGGTCAGCACCCACACAGTATCTCATATAATATGTTTGTGGCCAACCCTCAGAGCCAGTCAGCCTGAGGGTCGACCTTACCTACTGACATGCCAGCAGAAATCAAGGAGCTCCTGGGACACTCCAGGAGCACCCAGTTCAGGTGATCAGAGAGATAGCACTACTCAGTCCCCCACAGAACACCTATTGCATAAGGCCACCCTGCCAAGGCTGGGAAAAGTAGCAGATCTACCTAATACAGAGAAACAGACACAGAGAGGCAGCCAAAATGAGGAAACAAAGAAACACATCCCAAATGAAAGTACAGGAGAAAAACTCCAGAAAAACAACTAAACACATGGAGGCAAGCAATCTACTAGATACAGAGTTCGGAACACCAGTTATAAGGCTGTTCAATGAACTTAGAGGAAGAATAGATGAACTCAGTGGGAACCTTAACAAAGAGACAGTAGACACAAAAAAGGATATAGAAACCATGAAAAAGAAACAGTCAGAAATGAAGAATACAATAACTAAAAAATAATTACACTAGAAGGAATCAATATCCGACTATATGAAGCAGAGGACTGAATCAGTGATTTGGCAGACAAGGTAGTCTTGATAGTAGGGGAATTTAACACTTCACTATATTCAAGGGAGATACCGTCCAGGCAGAAAATCATCAAGGAAACAGAAGCCTTATATGACACATTAGACCAGATGGATTTAATTGATATTTTTAGAGCATTTCATCCCAAAGCAACATAATAAACATTCTTTTCAAGTGGAACATTCTCCGGGATAGACCACATGTTAAGCCACAAAACAAATCTCCATAAATTTAAGAAGACTGAAATCATATCAAGCATCTTCTCCGACCACAATGATATAAAACTGGAAATCACTTACAAGAAAAATACTGAAAAACACAAACACATGGAGGCTAAATAACATGCTACAAAACAGTGAATGGGTTCGCAGTGAGATCAAGGAAGAAGTTAAAAGCTATCTTGAGACAAATGAAAATGAAAATACAATGACCCAAAATCTATGAAACACTGTGAAAACAATCCTAAGAGGGAAATTTATAGCAATACAGGCCTACCTCAAGAAACAAGAAAAATCTCAAATAAACAATCTTACTTTATACCTAAAGGAACTAGAAAAAGAATAGCAAACAAAGCCCAAAGTGAATAGAAAGAAGGAAATAATAAATATCAGAGCAAAAATAAACAAAATAGATTAAAATAATACAAAAGATCAATTAAATCAAGAGCTGGTTCTTTGAAAAGATAAACAAAATTGATAAACTTTTAGCCAGACTCATCAATAAAAAAAGGAGAAACCCCCAAGTAAATAAAATCGGAAATGAAAGAGAAGTGACACCACAGTAGTACAGAGGATTATAAGAAAATACTTTGAACAATTATATGCCAACAAACTGGACAATCTGGAAGAAATGCATAAATTCCTAGAAACAATAACAAAATCAAATCAGTAATCAAAAACTCCCAACAAACAAAAGTCCTGAACCAAATGACTTCACAGGTGAATTTGACCAAGCATTCAAAGAAGAATGAACACTTATCCTTCTCAAACTATTCCATGAAAATTAAAGAGGCCAGCATTACCCTGATTCCAAAAATGAACAAAGACATTACAGAAAATGAAAACTATAGGCCAATATGCCTGATGAACATAGATGCAAAAATCTTCAAGAAAATATTAGCAAACTGAATTCAGCAATGCAATGCAAGTAGGATTTACTCCAGAGACGTAAGCCTAGTATAGTATCCGCAAATCAGTTAACCATGTCACACCATATAAACAAAATGAAAGATAAAAACCATATAATCTCATCAATTGACACACAAAAAGCATTTGACAAAATCCAACATCCATTTATGATTTAAAAAAACCCTCTTAGCCAAATGGGACTAGAAGGAACATATCTCAACATAATAAAGGCCATATATGACAAACCCACAGCTAACATCATACACAACAGGGAAAAGCTAAAAGTATTTTCCTTAAGATCAGGAACAAGATAAGGATGTCTACTGTTACCACTTTTATTGAACATAGTATTAGAAGTCTTAGCCACAGCAATCAGGAAGGGAGGGAGGGAGGGAAGGAGGAAGGGAGGGAGGAAGAGAAGGCATCCAAGTTGTAGAGGAAGAAGTAAAATTGTCACTATTTGCAGATAGCATGATACTATGAATAGAGAACCCTAAAAATTCCACTAAAAAAAGCTATCAGAACTGATAAATGAACTTAGTAAAGTAGCAAGATACAAAATTAATATTCGGAATCAGTTGCAACTTTTTACATCAATAACAAACTATCAGAAAGAGTTAAGAAAACAATCCCATTTACAGTTATCTATATTAAAAAAAGAAACAACAACAACCTGGGACTAAATGTAACCAAAGAGGTAAAAGACCTGTACTCAGAAAATTATAAAACAGTAAAGAAAGTATATACCATACTCATGGATAGGAGGATTGACATTATTAAAATGTCCATACTACCCAAAGCAATCTATAGAGTTAATGCAATCTTTATCAAAATACCAATGGCATTTATCACAGAACTAGAACAAATTTATATGGAACCACAAAAGACTCCACAGAGCTACAGCAAGACTCCCTGAGCCTGTCAGGTTTAGTGTGCAGCCCCTTTTTCGTCCATAGACATACTAAATCTTTTAGGCCACGAGGGTGTATTTAGGTAAACCACCGTTTATAAAATGAGCTGTGAAATTGAGTAAATTTCTACTTCATTGCACTAAATGGTAGCGTGGATGTCCATTAGAGTTCCTGTGACTTCTAGGATTTCCAAAAAGTAGCATAAGCACAGAGAGAACCTCATCAAATCAGTATCCCTCAGCCATCTTCTGGTTTACAAAAGCAGATGCTTTGGACTCATTTACTCATTCTCGCAGACATTCTTTGTGCTCTGCTCAAGGCCAAATATGAGTTAGGTGTTGAGAGTACATCAGGTAAAAAAAAATTCTCTGCCTTAAGAGTCCCAGAGCCTGAGGACAGATTCAAGCCTCAATCTCCATGTCTACTTCTGGTGACTTAACCTGTCCTGACACTACTAAGGCTCGAAAAGTATTCTCCTTCTCTTACCATTTAATTCCTCACCCCCTTGGACAGTGAGGTGGAAATGAGACAGACCAGGTGCAAATTCTCCTTCCCACATAGTATTCGTCATTCCTTAACCCGTAGTCATCTGTTACCTTGTCCATAAAACTGCAGGTAATATTTAATGTCTCTTTTGCCTTGTGCAGAAAGGGTAGCTATTTTAATAAGAAGTTGGATGAGATACAATAGTTGTCTAATAAGTATTAACTATTAATATGGTAGTTCTTTGTCTTCAATCCCAATCTCACAGGGCTTGATATATCAAAGTGAGAGTTAATGGATGTGGAGGGTCATTTTCCCTGGCCCCTTTCTCTGTATCATGTGAAACCTGCTGCTTGTGCAAGCCTTTCTGTTCTGTCCTAAGGAGCTCAGAGTATGTCTGCTCCTCAGCATAGCCAACTTCTACCTGCTGAAGCTTCCTGTGCAGCCAGAGGTCAAACAGTTGGTAAAGTCAGGCCAGCCAGCTGCTGTGAAGTGATACCTCTGAAGGAAATCCTGGATCGGTCCTGCAAGGGAGTTGCAAACTGCAGCCTGGATTAACCCAGGCTGTTCATCAGTGCACTTCAGCTGCTCGTCCACTCTCTGCTGGGCAGCTGGGCAAGAAACTCCAAGACTGCCACTCCCCACTGCCCAGAACAGCCAGAGAGAACACTGGGAATTCCTAATCAGTGCATGCTCTTTCCCAGAAAAGGGATTAAGCGTGCCCTGATGGAGTTTACCCTTTCATCATTCTGTCTTGGGGAGTGCAGTGGAAGAGAGAAGGGACCTGAGCAGTCCATTCCTCACCACCATAAAAATTCTTTCAAGCTGCTCCAATCTGCCATCAGCACTGGATCTGAGCAAGCAGTCTATGGCATCAAATGTGTCTGTGCGCTTGTAAGACGAGAGAAATAATGCCAACCTCAGAGGGTTGCTTTAAGTAGTAAATGAGAGATCACACGTGAAAGCTATTACCAAACTGCCTGGTCCATGGTGAATGCACAATACATGCTAGTTTTCCCTTTTTCTTAATAATTTTATAAGGTGGCATTGCATAACGTAAGGAGAATGTAGTCCATTAGTCTCTATCAGAACTATCTCATTGTAGGTGACCAAAAACTGACTCAAACCAAATTAGGAAAATTTTTTTAAAAGGAATTTTTTGGCTCATGGAACCAATAGGCATGGCTAGATCTAGGGACTCAAATAAAGTTTTCAGGACTCTGTTTCTCTTTCTCTATCTCTTAACCGGCTCTGCTTGGCTCTGATTCTTTTTGCTGTTGACTTCATTCTCTCCTGCCCCAGAGAGCATCTGTCCATGTGGGAAGGAAGACAGGCATGAGGATCCTGATCCAGAGGAAGAGGCACACACTACTTCCCAGTGTCCCTGAGTTCAATCTCAATCAGTAGGACTTCGATCCTTTGTGGGTCACATGCTCATCCCTGAAACTAGGAGTCAACAAACTATCAAACAACAAACTATGACCCACAGACCAAATCCAGTCGATGAATCCTACCTTTGGCCAGTACATGAGCTGATAAAAAGAAATGGTCTTTTTTTTTTTTAACTGATTAGAAAAAAAATCAAAAGGAGGACAATATTTTGTAACACTTAAAAATTCAAATTTCTGTGCTCATAAATTTTACTTTTATAGGACACACCACACCCATTCATTTATGTATTCCTATGTCTGTTTCTTGTTACAAAGGTAGAACTGAGTAATGGTGATAGGAACTGTACAGTACACAAAGCCTAAAATATTGCTCTCTTCTCTTTACAGAAAAATTTTGCATACCCTACCCTAGACCAATTATGGTAAACCTGAAGACAGGACACTCTGATTGGCCAGATGTGAATCATGTGCCCACCCCTGTAGCTAGGAGACAAGTAAGATAAAAAGAATAATACTGCTGTAATCACTTCATTTGCATTAGTTTATTTAATCTTTGCAGGAACCTTTATAATCCTCACGTGAAAGATAAAGAAATTAAGGCACAGAAGGTTAAGGAATCTGTCCAAAGTTATATAGTTAATAAGTGGTAGGTCTGAGATTTGAACCAGGCTGTCTGGCTCCAGAGTTCAATCTTCAACTGCTATAGGGTCTCTGTCCTAGCAAATTGTTGGCCGGTTGAGGGATGGGTAGGATGGTTTCCCTGGGGAAAGAGGGGTGTTGGGGGAAATAAACAACAGATATCCATAGCAGTGCCAGATCGAAATGAGTCTGAAAATCTTCTACTTAATTTCTTAGGATTTTAATTTTTTTCATCCAGTGTGCCATAGATAAGATCTGCCCTTTGGGGTGGTAGTTATGATAATGGCTAACATTCAGTGAGCACTAACCCTGGGCTAATACCAAGAACCTTATGTACATTGTTTCACTAAGGAATCCAACCGAAGATTGCACAGATTGCCCACAGTTGCATGGTGAAGCTGTTCCAGGGCCTTGATCAGAAGCCAGGTCTCTCCACTACACAGCACTGCCTTCCATCAGAGAGGATGAGGAGAGATAAGATATCAAATGGACTTAGCAGAGAGCCTGACACCTTGTAAGCACTCAGTTAAGCTTAGTTTTTTTTCTTCTTTCCTGACTTTCCCCATTCACATTATGGAGATTTGAGTAAGGAATCTACAGGTATCTCTGAAGATTCCTGTTGCCCATATCTTTTATGTAAAATAATGTTTAAAAATCTTCATTTAATCAGTCTTGCTGTCAAAAAAGCAGAGCCAAAAATAGGAAAGTTTCAGAGAGGGACACAGCGAAAATAATTTGCGGCATGTATGGCAGAAGAGTGTGCCATGAAAAGAGGAATTCCAAACCCTGGGGCATTTCATTGGGAAAGGAAAGCTCCCAGGGGCACGGTGTTTACAGTGTAAGAAGCTGATGACAGGTATAGGGAAGGCTAATTAAGACTCAGTATTTACTACCCCCAACCCCCCAAAACAAAATACAAGAACCAGACTGTTGAACTCATTGTATAATAGCTGTGTCACCTTCCACTTTGGAACACTATCAAAGTGAGCTTTACCCTCCCTTCCTACTGACAGTGGGCCAAACCACACCTTCAGTCCCTGTCAGTACACAAGACACTACGCTCTACACGTACTATTCAGAATCTGGCAATTTTTAGCTGGAAGGCGCATTGGGGCCCTGCAGTCCAACCTCTTGCCATTATAAATGAAACTGAAGCCCAGTAAGAAATCATTCCCATTGGGAAATGGTTTGTCCCAATCTGCATGGTAAGCTCATGGAATATCTAGATACAATTTGGCCTTGGGGTCAGAGGAACTGGACTAAGGTCCTGGCTAGAACTAAATGACCTTTCTAAGACTCAGTATCCCCATTTTTTCTTAATTTTTAAAATTGAAGTTATTGAGGTGATACTGGTCAATAAAACCGTACTGGTGGAGTTGGAGAGTCAAGTAATAAAAGTGCCCTGATTCTCAGTTCAGTGCTTTTTTCCTCGTGAGTCATTTTGCTCCTTGGAATAATCGATGTAGGAAAAGAGTACAATACTCAATTGTTGAGGAAAACAATTGGAAGATGCTACACCCGTCCCCCCTTTCCTTCCCCTCGCCAACAATAAAGTACGAAGTTCAAAAGAAACCAACGTGAAAATGGTGAACGCTAGACTCAGAGACCTTTCCTGGACAGAAACCCTGCGGTCAGACACTGGCCAGGGCAATCCTTGAACAGCTTGGTTGCCATCCAAGTCCGCTTTCAGTGGGGAATAAAGTTCATGTTTTGGAGGCAGTATCCTTGACTTTTTTATCCTGTTATTCAAATATTTCCTAATAATCTTCGGCATTTATACACTCAAGAGACCTTGAAGGAAAAGGATGCAGAACTCCAATTTCTTTTCCTTCCTTTTGCTAATGAATAGATGTTTTCTTTCTGAAGTCACTGGCCCTATCACCCTATTTTTTTCCGTATTCAAATAACCCTACAAGAAGGAGGTGAAATAGCAAATTAGAAACTGTATGTTACAAAGTTTTAGGTTGGATATAAGGCTAGAAGTGCCTTTCAACATGAAAAACATGTCAGTAGAGAGGAACTGAAATTTTAGCAAATACATACATACCACATAGATTTGTTGTGATAAGTGTGGGTGTTTCTGGTGCCACCTATTGGTCATTCTGTAAGATTGAACTATATGCAATATTGTTGGTCATGAAAATGAAATTATGCTGCGGCAGTCACGGTCATATATTTCAGCAGGCTGGCTGAATGTTGAAATAGGGTGACTGTTGCTTTAACATTATCTTTAATCACAGCCATTTGAACATGTAGGACCATTTTGCTCTGATTTTTTGCTTTGGTTTGCTCACTAATTAAATGCGTAGAAAGGAATATATAATGAGGCATAACCTTTGGGATCTCTGAGATTAATGAACCAACCAATAATCGGATTCAAATGACTTTTGGGCCTTAGCATTCAGAACTGTCGTCGGTGCCCTGTCCAGTCTCCAGAGCTGTTGGGAGAATTGGCCACTACAACTCGCAGTTAGACCCTTCTCAGGGGAATTGCCCTTGTCTCAGAGGAAGCCACTTTGAGCAGAAGGCTACATGCACATGCACACATGCATGTGGCCTCCAGAGCCGGTGGCCAATAACTGTCGTGGTGGGTACAAAAGGCCAGTCCTCCTGACCTTAAGGCCAGACTAACCCTGTGGTGTAATTTGTGCTCCAGAGCTCCCTGTGGGATCAAGCCAAAATAAGGCTCCAGCTGAAGCCAAAATCTTGTTTAGCCCCTTTTCCCTGCCCTATCTAGTTTCTCTCATTCTTTCTCCTTGAAACCACTCTCTAAGTCACTTAAACACAACTGGTGTCAGGCTCTGCTTCTAAGGAATCGGACCTAAGATAAGAACTATCTTATGGAAAAATGCGTCTTCAGAATGAGGAAAGCCATGGGAGCAAAACAACCCTTGAATGTGGGGACCTGAGAATGTGGTTTCCTCAAAATGCTTGGGAGGCAAACGCTGTGCAAAGCAACTTTTCTCCTTACGTAGGAAAGCCGAGACTGAAGGAGAACAGCAGCCACACTGCATTATGGGCCCAAAGACCTGGGTGATGATATAAAATAGGCCCTTGAAATGGCACTATGCCTGAGTTTTCTCAGAAATGCATTTAGCTTCAAAATAGTACATCCGTGCTGGCATTAGACCTAGGACTCCCTGGGGCAATGAAAAAATAACCTGGAATTGGAGGACTTGAGGCTTTACACATTTCTACATCAGCTGGAGGAGCCAGGCCTTTGTAGCTTATGCCAAAGGAGAACCCAGGGGAAAGGGAAAGACTGTGCCAGAGGACAATTCTGGAAATCTCATGAGAATTGTTGGTCAATTTAATTGGGTTTTGGTCATAGAAGTTCCAGCTGGTTCTCCAGAAGTGGCAGTGCCACTGAAGAAAATGGGAGCTTTGGGTCTAGTCGGGCCTGGGTTTGAATTCTCCTTCACTTGCTAAGTCAGTTTGCTTATCTGCAAAATAGGGATCATAATATTTACCCCCAATTTTGTTGTTGGGGCGGTGGTTCAGAAATAGTGTCAATTCAGCACTTGGTATGTACTAGTCAGCGAATAAAGGGTAGCTGTTTTTCTGCACTAGAGCTTTAGCATCTACTGACCAGTCTAATCTCTGTCACTAAGAAAGGTAATATTTTTGGTTAGTTCATTCATTCATTCATTTTGAACCCAATGAAAAAAAGAATGCTGTTTAATTAGGGCTCTTTTGGGGACCCCCAAAAAGCTATTTTGATTTTTTGTTAATCCTCAGATTACTATGATCCTCACTTGGTGAAAACCAATATGAATGTTGAATATAATGTAAGGCTATCCTATACAGTTGAGCAGATTGTACTGTATACAAAGGTGTCCCACTGTGTGCAAGTGGGGCTAAAATATAGCCTGGCTTCTCTCACCTAGCCATGAACCCCATGGTTAGTGTCCACCTAGGGAAGACAATTTTACTAGTTCTCACAGAAGATGGGCTAGAAGCATGCCTGACATTGTGCATGCTCTTTTGTTCAGGGTTAAGTTCCCTCTTGCAGAGGGGATCATGGGTGAGGACCTCGTATAAAGAACACCTAGGCATCATGCTCTCTAGACCTAACTGCTCCTACCTACATGTCCTACTTTCACAGACAAAGTCTGGCAAAGGCATTTTAGGCCACAGAAATTAGGTGGCAGGGGTGTCCTCAAAATATACCCCACTCAGTTGTTCCTATATCACTAATACTCAAGGCAGGATCTGAAAAATTACCAGTACCATTACTTGGGGTACTAAATAGAAAATACATTTCCTGAGCCATACACCTGACTGTCTAGATTCTGAAATCTCTAGAAGTTAAATTAAGGAATAGATGTTGAAATAACATTAATCACTTCCTCATAGACTTGCTGACCATAAAGAAGAGTTTCTTGGTCAAGAGTTCCCTTCATTTACAAAGTCTGCATGAGAGTAATGGTTAAGTGTTAAATGTTCCTTCAAAAGCCTCTTCCACATCTGGCTGGTGTGGCTCAGTGGACTTCATGCCGATCTGTGAACCAAAGAAAGGCCTTTCCTCTTGAAAGAAGTTCAAAGATACAAACAGCCAGAGACTTCCTTTCCCTTGATAATCTCCTTCCACTCCACACCCCATTCCCGCAACATATACGCAAAATTGTATCTCATAGGGATCCTCCTTCTCTCTCCTTTTCTCCGTGCTGGTCTATTGTACATAGACGACCATATCCTCCAGCAGGCAGAAGCAGCTAGGTGATGGCTCTCTATTCTTAAAATTCTTAATTTTCAGGATCACATTTAGCATTTGGTATTGCTCTTCCTAGGGCCCTGGGTTACGCAAGTCCTCCCAAGCAGCCTAATTCTGTCCTTGGTGGCAATCTTAACAGTCAGGAAATGTCCATGTGATAGGTTAGTTATTACATTAATGATGCCTTCAATATAACAGAGGACTTAGATAACAGTAGTTCATAAATAAGCACATCACTCTAAGCAAAAGATATGTCAGTCAAAGAACCAATCGAGGTGTCCTATTACCAACAACTATACTATGAGGTATACATCTAGAGTTGTGTCAAGTTCACTTTGCCCACTTCCAAGTGAGCATTGCAATCTATTAAAAGATATAGTCTAAGACACATTTAACACCTGAACTAGAGATTAATGAAATGTGGTCTCAATCTTTAAGAAATTCACAATGTGGAAGAATGCCTATGGAAGCACTCTGTGACAAACAAAAGACTAAGCCACTTAAGGGATTGTCATTATTAAGGAGAAAGTCTTGTTCTATAATTCAGATGCTGAGAAGAGAATGAGTATTTACTGACCACCATTAAATTTTCACAAAAATCCTACTGGCTTGATTGCTGGGTCAGTTATGATGCCTTCAGGTGCAAGAAATAAGAAACACAACTAAAAGAGGCTTAAGCAAAAAGAATGCATTATCTCACTTAACCACAAGTCCAGACATAACGGTTCCTGGGTTGATTAATTCAGCAGCTCAATCATGTCTGCAAAAACTCAGACTGTTTCCATTTTTCCATTCTCTTATTCTGTATGTGTGCTTGTGTGTGTGTGAGAGAGAGACACAGAGAGAGAGAAAGTATGATGAATTGGTATGGAGGCTGACTGCAGGGTCAAGCTGATGGTATAGTTCCAGTTAAAAGGCTGACAGTCTCAAGACCCAGAAAGAGCCAATAGTTCAGTTCAAACATAAAGGCAGGGAAAAAACCCAATGTTGCACATCGAACACAGTAGGCAGGAGGAATTTCCTCATTTCAGGTGAAGATCAACATTTTTATTCTATTTAGGCCTTCAGCTGATTGAATGAGACCTATCTCCATTAGGGAGGACAATTTGCTTTCCTTGGTCTGTTGATTTAAATGTTAAACTCATCCAAAAAATATCCTCCCAGAAATACTCATAATAACGTTTGACCAAATAGCTAGGCACTGTATGGCCCAGTCAAGTTGACACATAAAACTAACCACACATTCATCTTCAGTGTTTGGCCTATACTGATTTTTGGTAGCAAGAAGGTGCCAATAGTCCCAGTTATCACATCTTGACACATCCAAAAGCTGCAGTAAGAAGAGGCAAATTGTAGGGAAAATGTCCCATAAGATGAGCTCCTCAAAACTATGCCCCATTTCTGTTTTTAAAAAATGTTATTTATTTACTTACTTATTTTTAGAGAAAGGGAGGGAGAAAGAGAGGGAGAGACACATTAATGTGTGGTTGCCTCTCGTGTGCCCCCAACTGGGGACCTGGCCTGCAACCCAGGCATGTGCCCTGACTGGGAATCAAGCCAGCGACTCTCTGGTTCATAGGCCAGCACTCAATCCACTGAGCTACACCAGCTAGGGCCCCATTTCTGCTTCATATCTTGGCTAGAATTATGTCACATGCCCATTTTTAAACCAATCACTTGCAAGGGAAAAGACTTAGCACTTTCCCCCAGGACCATGAAAGAGCTCATCTTCCTCTGAAGCATTTGACATTGATACATTGTGGTTAGAAAGAAATAAAGGTTTCGATTGGGCAAGTAGGGTCAAGGAAGGCTATTGGCTAAACAACCAACAGTGTCTGCCATTATTTCTATTATCCCCATTTTAGAGATATCGACACTGAAGCTCAGAAAGAGAGTTGGTCAGCATCACATAACTAGTAAACTGTCAAGTTAGAATTTCCAATCACATCTCTCTGGCTTAATTTGCTTGCTCTGTTTGAAGATCTATTTGGGGACAGACCTAACTCCACCCCGTACTGTCACCTTGGGCAAGTGCCTGAGTCTCTCCAAGTCTTCTTTTCTGTCACTGATAAATAGACATAAGAATAGTCCTTCCCTTTTAGAGTGTTATATTAACTTAGATAGTGTATGTAAAACACTTTAGCTATTATTTGCTGCCCTACCATATCATAAAGAGGCACTTACTGTACAGTTCCAGAGGGCACTATTCACCTAATATATAAAATGAATTTATGCCCAGGAATTTCACCTTAGCATCACCTTTACTAAGAGGTACAAAAATAACCTCTCGAGAAACCTTGGCTTTAAGCACCAAAACACAGGCAAGTTTTAATTCAATGCCACAACAGGTGAAGGAAAGCTAATGGGATTTTCCATGCCTAGTGGTAAGGACCTTCATATATATATACATATGTGTGTGTGTGTGTGTGTGTATCTCTTTGATTCTCACAAAAGCCCTAGGATGATAAAGAACTTTGTTAGTGTTTTTGTTTTTCCTATCGAGAGTTACTATGGTGGGGCTTAACTCTGAGAAGGATACAGAATTTCCTGGTTTCCTTGCTGGAAAGACATTGTCAGTCAGTCAACACCCTTTTCCAGGGGCTCACTGTGTCCCTTGTGTTCTTAGTGCCAAGGCTTCAGCATGATGGAGTAAGTACTGACCTGCGAAGTCAGAAGGCCTGGGTTCTGGTCTTGCTTTGTGTCTAGCTAGTGTTATCAAAGTCAATTAACACTTGCTTTTCTCTCTGTATTCACGTTTATCTGCAAATGAAGTGACGAGGGAGACTCTTTGGTCTTTAAGACTATCTTTCAGTTCTGACATTCCTTGAGCCACATAATCCCACCGCTCCAGCCTCATGGGAATGGGAGGGATGCCTTGGCTTCATTAGTAGGGATGCCTTGGCTCACCTCTCAAGGGAGGCCTAGACAGTCACAGAAGCAGAAATGAAAACGTCATTTGATACAGCTTTTCTGAAACACAGTGTTTGGACAAGGAGGAGGGAGAAATGGAATGGCTAAAATAGAGGAGAAATTGGCAGGCTCAGCAGGTCTAGTTAGTCTTAGCGCATGAGTGGTAATGTGTGGCGATATTATCGAGAAAGAGAAAGGGCCTGGTTAGACAGAACAATCTATGACCTTGCTCCCTGTATATGCAGTCTGAAGCCTCAGGTCTGATTAATGGGTCTGCTGCTGTTTACCCATAACCTGGTTTCCAAAGCAATCCTGGTTTCCCAGGTAAGGAGGTAGAAGGAAGACACTGAGATGTGGTGGAAAGAGTCCTGGAGGCCTGGTAAAGGATATCTAGTTTTAACCCTGTCTTGGATGTCCTCTCTACCCATGGGATCTTGGCTTCTTTCTGTGTTAAGTGGGTTTTGCAGTAGATGATCTGGAAGGTTCTTTCCTGGTCTCCAGTAGGCTAACACCTGCTACTGTTTCTTTGCATGTATCTGAAAATTGTTTTCTAAAATGTGCTCCTTATTCTCATTTTAGAATAGAAATAAAACCCTAGTATGGATTCTTAAAGGCTTAAGAGATAATGGAGAAAAACTAAGGCAGGGAGGCTTAAAATTTAGTCAAATTCTTAAAATTGAAAAATTGAGGGCTCTGAGGGAAAAAATCATATAAAAATGCAGGCATCTGGAAATTCCCAGGATATGATAAATGAGTTGTCTTTAATGTCTGCCCTGTTTGGGGGAGCAATTTAGTTACCTTAGCAGTGCATCCTATAGGGACTCAATAAATACATAGTTGCCAACTGATGAACATTAATCTAATGACTAAGCAAGGAATGAACTGATTACAGCTCTATAATCCTACGATGCACTTCACATCAGAGGACACTTGTGGAGGCAGTGGAGCTGGCTATAGCAGGATGCATAATGGCCAAAAGCCCAGGCTGGGAGTCCGGTGGACCTGTGTTGGCTTACCGACCCTGCCATTTACTGTGGGATGTGAGGCAAGTTTCTTAATCCCTCTGGGATTCTGTTCTCAACTGTAAAATGGGAAGAATAAAAGCAGATATTATATAAGTTTGTTCATTTAACAAATATTGCTGAGCAGCAAATCACCAGAGATGTGTTAGTGAATAAGATCACTAAGGCCTTGTTTCTGTGGAGATTCTTTTTAGGTAGAAGAAAGAGAAAATTAATAAATAAGCACATACATAACCATGAGAGTGACCGACATCGGTGAGCGCCATGAAGAAAATAAAGCAGGGCTAAGGAGTGAGTGACTGAAGGGAAGGCAGAGACTTAAGTGTTCAGGGAAGAACGCCCAGAGGACATGACTTTCATCAGGAAGAACTGCTGTGGGAAGAAGGGGAGAGTGGTGTTCTGCTCGGAAGACGTAGCTAAGACCCTGCAGCAGGAATCAGCTGGGCATGTTTTAGGAACAGAGGCAAGGTCAATGGAACTGAAGTACGGTGAGCAAGGCAGAGAACGAGAGGGTGGGTAGACGGGGTCAGATGTTGCAAGACTTTGTAAGCCTGATACATTTTATTCCGACAGCAATGGGAAAGTACTGACAGGTTTTCAGCAGGAGAGGGAGTATGACATGTGGAAGCTAGTTGGAAATGATCCCTCTAGTTGTTGTGTAGACATTGTTAACAGACAATGATGAAGCAATGAGGCCTGTTAGGAAACAGTTGTCCAAGTGAGAGCTCATAAGGGCTGGATAGTTGGTGGTGGTAGAGATGGAGAAAAGTAATTTATATTTAGGATATGTTCTGGAGGGCTTGTGGATTAAATGAGGTGATCTATGTAAAACACCTAGCACAGGGCCTGGCAAACAGGGCTCAATTAAGTGCTTTCTAGACAATATGATCTGGTGTAGCAGGCTAGTCACAATTCCATAAGTCAAAGAGGAATCTGGCAAATATTTAAGTCACAGACAGGTTAACAAATTAGTTCAACCACTCATCATTTATGTGCCACTTGGGCAAGTCACATTTGGGGCCTCAGTTTCCCCATTCATAAAATGCAGAGTAGACCAGATAAACTTAAGGAAGCCTCCAGAGCTAACATTCCATGAAACATTTTTATGGACTCTATCAGTCAGGGTTTGATCAGGGAAGTGGAGTCACTACGAATGAGGTGGAATAAAGAATTTATAAGCTACCCAGTCTGTAGTATTTTCTTAGAGCAATCCAAATGGACTAAGATAGGCAAAAACCAATAACAATCATGGATTTTGCACCAGGAATTGGAAAAGGCACAGCAAGGATGGTTCTTCTATGCCCCACAATGTCTGGGCTGAGAATATGCACACAGATGGAGGTAGGAACAGTTAGCACCAGAGCATCAACTTCCAGGATGGCTTTTTCATTCACACCTCTGGCACTTGGCCTGGAGCAGCTGAAGGGCGGGCTATGCTCAGCTGGGACCATTAACTGGAAAGCCTGCCTGTGGCTTCTCCTACGTGGTGGTGTCAACAGAGTTGGACTGCTTACAAAGCTGCTCAGAGCTCCCCAGCAAATTTCCCAGAAAATAAGGTAGAAACTGCATGGCCTTTTATGTTATAGCCTTGGAAGTCAAATAGTGTCACGTTCACTGTATTCTACTGGTTGAAAAAGTCACAAGCCCTCCCAGATTCAAGGGGAGGAAACATAAACCCTGCCCTTCAATGGAAGGAACATTGAAGAACTTGAGGCTATGTTTTACAGCCACCACCTGAAACTTTGTCTAGTCCAGTTCATACTTACCCACAGCAACTGGCTGGTTCACCCTGTGGTCTTTTTTATTCCTGTTCATTCTCACCTGTATCAACATGTCTATGTCTGTCAACATAGACAGTGTTGTCTATGAGATTATTGCAGCTGCCTTTTTATCCATGATCCCCCAAGTCTCTTGGAAACTCATGCACCCCTCATTGCTAAACTCACATTCCAATTTTTCTACAAACTTAACACTTACAGATGACCTTTTGACTTGTAACCTCTTGGCTTAAGACCCCTGCATGCCACCTGACTTGTGCCATATATGATTCCCAATTGCTTCAGCTGACAATAATGAGGTGAGTGGTCAACTAGCCAATGAACAGTGATAAGAAAATGTCTTGGGTTGATTCATGAAGTAGAAAACAAGGTTTGCATCAAACAATTGTGAGCAAGATATTGTTTTACCTTTAAATATTTAAGAATGAGTACAGCAAAAGAAAAAAAGAAAATAAATTATTGGCAAACCATCCAAGTTGAGAGAAAAGTTGAAAACTGTCTTGTAGGATTGGCTGATAGAATAGACTTGGCCATCATCTTGGAACCAGTCAGACTGCATGTTGGTGGTGACATATACCAGGTACATAATGAAAACTGTCTTTCTTAAAGAATTATAGGACTTAGAACCTGATTCATTTATTTATTCAACAAGTATCTATTGAGTGTCTTCTATGGATTAGTTAGTGTGTTTCTTTGCTATTCAGGAGAATGATGGTGAAGAAGACACATCCTCTGACCTCAGAGAGTTATAAAGGAGACCAATCAACCAACCAAACAAAAACCAAACCCTCAAAACCAAACTTATAATGCAGGAAGGAAGCCAAAGAGAAAGAACTTAACTGTAAACAAGCTTGTTTCATTTTTGGTTTCATGTCTTACTCTTCTCTAATGTGACTAAAAGTTCCTTGAAGACAGGGACCACCTTTCATATGTCTGCATACATCCCAGGACTCAGCACAGTGACATGTCCACAATAATCCATCACTACACATTTGCTAGTGGCTTGACTCATAAATATTGAAATGAAATGAGGCCATGGAGGTACAAAGCACATTTACATTATGTTTTGCCTCCTGCACAGGTTCTTGGTTGCTCATCTATCTATTAAACATTTATCACCTACGAATACAATGTCTTGTGTACCATGTCATGCTTGGTAGGAGGAAGAGGGCTCTGATTCCTTGACATGCAAGAGCTCTGTGGTGACTGGATTCTTCTCTGCTGGCGAGTGGTGGAATGGATAAGAAGAGGGTTTGGCTCTGCCCCTTAAGACCTGTTACTTAACCTTTTGGGGCCTCAGATTCTCCCACTTCAAACAAGGTATTGTTTCCTTCCACTTTACTCAGTGCCTATGTTCTTTTTTTTTTTTTTAATTAATTTATTTACTTTTTAAATACATTTGTCTCTGCCGCCCCCCCACCTCTTTCCCTTGCCCCATCCCACCTTCTCTCCCTCAGCTCTTCCCCTTTGGTTTTGTCTATGAGTCCTTGCTATATGTTCCTTGACTTTCCCCTTCCCTTCCCTTTCCCTGCCCCCCCCTTCCCTCTTGTCTCTGTTGATTTCTTTTCCTTTCAGTGTTGCTGGTCATATTTTCCTTGTTTCTTTGCATTGTTAGTTAGGTTCCGCTTATAGGTGAGATCATATGGTATTTGTCTTTCGCCCCCTGGCTTATTTCGCTTAGCATGATACTCTCCAGTTCCATCCATGCTGTCGCGAAGTTTAGTACTTCTTTTTTTCTTTCTGCTGCGTAGTATTCCATTGTGTTTATGTACCATAATTTTTTGATCCAGTCATCTACTGATGGGCATTTAGGTATGTTCTTGTTTCATACCTAGTTTGGGTGCTGGGGAAGATGTAGTATCGACTATCTATGTACTAATGGGATGCGGCATGGCTTCTCCCTATGCTTCTGTTTTCCACAGTAAATTGCCAATCCTACGAGGTTTTAGTCCCAGTGAATTTCCCCCTCAAAAACTAAACAGGTTAATAATGAACCACTTTCTTGTATTTTCTATGAAGACAGCTCTTTGTGAGTTCTAAATGTTCTGTCCTGATTCAAAGAAGCTGGTTTCTTCATGAGTGGTTGGAATAAGACTTTTCTTGGAAGCTGCTGAATATGGATTAGTTGGATTGTTTCACAGGAAAAAAAAAAGGCAGGCTCTGGGGTGACTACTTCAGCACTTAATTGGGTTAGCAAAAAACTGGAAATGAGAGGTTTTCCTTAGGAAGGAAGGGATGTTTACAGCTCACCCCCTCTCCCTACACACACACCCCTAGGTGGTGGATTTTACCCTAAAAGCTGGTCTTTAAATGCAGCCTTTAATTTAGGAACCATTACAAGAATCTATTAGAGCAGAAAATGTCAGGTTGAAAAATTAACACATCACAGGAGTTAATTAGAATCCAGCCTCTCATTAGATGCAAATAGAGAGCCCTTCAACTGCCCACGAGCCCCCTGAAGTCATGTTTGTTGCAGCTCCAAAGAGTGCTGCTTGTGTCTTTACAACTCAGAGTGGAGAGAGGAAGCTGCCCAGGCGCTCCTGCCAGTGCCACTGGGGGCCCATGGCCTCCCCTTTACCTTAATGGCAGGTCCTATTCATGTGTCCCTATCTTCTACTCCTTTCCTAAATGCTCTGCATGTCACAAGGTGGATAGCCCCCTGCCTGAAGTGTTTTCTGCAACAAAGACAAACATGCCATGCCTGTCACCAGGAGCAGACGGGCGACTGTGTAAACCACTCTGCGAGAGGGAGGCTGAGGGGCTCCAGGCCATTCAGACTTAGCTCTAAGTTGTGGTCTTTGTTTTCTTTCCACATTCAGACTGAAATGTGATTCCCTTGGCTTTCTTTTTTGGAAAATACCTACGATGAGTTCCATGCAGGGAAAGAAAAGCTGTTGACAGGAAAAGCTTCTGACAGGGAAGGGGGCTTCTTCTTCAAGTGTTCTGAAAGGAGACAGTTGCTTCAAGCAAAATGAGGAAGGGATGCCAGGGGCACGTATGAGGCCCAGAACATAAAAGGGTCATCTTTAACTACAGAGGAGGCTGGGTGTCAAGAGTTTCCTCTGTAAGAGCAGTACCAGGCGCGCACACACACAGACTTCTGGACTAGGTAGACATGCATATGAACCCTTCTCTGTCACTTACTGTGTGATCTTGGGCAAATTGCTTAACATCCCAGAACAAGAGTTTTCTCAAGCTGTTGTGCAAAATATGAGATAATATGCATAATCTGGCACAGAGTATGAGTTGTTATTGATTTGATAATATAGTATTCCTTCACCCAACACTAATGGTGTTCCCTCTAGGTACGGGGCCTTTGACTTCAAGGAGGTTACTACTTAACAAACCATTGGAGGTAATTGTTTAATAAACCATGTACACATATCTTTAGCGCAAAGCAAACCCTCCTACCCTCCCTGCAAGTGCTCTGGGAGAAGTGCCAGCTGCATACTACCTCTGCTTTGTTGAGTAGCTCAAAATCCTGTGGTCATCTCCCTTTGAGCAGCCCTCCAGGCTTAGCTACTTCTAGCTTCAATTTATCCAAAATTCTCTCTGTACATTTATTACATTGAGTTACAGTTGTCTGTTTATGTTTTGCATCCTCCTGTGAGTTACTAGAAGGTAGAGATCATCTATATTCATTTGATTCATACATCTAATCATTTATTCATCTCTGTAGGCCAATGGTCTCATGAATTACTCAGCACAGGCATACAGAAGATTCAACCTTACTGCTGAGTAGGTAGATTTCCAGCTGGAAAATTTTTTGGAGAAACAACTCTTTCCCCATCTTTGTAAGGCCTCCTTTGGGCCCTTGCTTTGATTGATCTTTCATTTTCTAACTATCACTTTGGTTCTAGCCTCAGTTTCTTCATCTCTTTAACAGGCTGATGGAGTCTTCTTCCCCAAATGATGGGAGGAGACAAAGGAACTTCTATGTGTCCAACACAGTTCTGGTGCACAGACAAATACCAAAAAAAAGTTGATTCCATTCTCTCTCTCAGCCAAGCCTATTTGCCAATATAAGAAAACTAAAAGTACAAAACAGAATCCGAGCACCACCAAATTGGTAAGGCTTCCAATTTATATCCCGCCTTTGCCATATGCGAGACTTAACTGAAATGGGGGGATACAAACACACACAAAAACGTGATCTCTGTCATCAACGGCAGGAAAGCAGTGGCAAGTGTTGGACAAAACGATCTCACAAAGAGAGTAGAAAGCCCTTTACCCAGATCCTGAGACCTGGGGTGCCAGAGATGTCTTTTGGCACCATGCTGGAAAGCAGGAGGCTGTCCCACAACAACAATAGTCAAGGTATTTGGCACTGACTAGACACTGCGCCGGACACTGAGGCAAATGATTGGCAGGCATTATCCCATTGAACTCATAGAACTGTGTGTGGTAGACGTGAACTTCCTCATTTCACACTGATGGTCAGTGTGAGGCAGAGACTCGCGGTGCCTTGACCACAGTAAAGCAACAAGTAAATGGTTTAAGAATCCACCTGCTGAGGATTTCACTGGCCCATTGGAAATCTGAGAGGGTGAACTAGCACAGAGCTCCGTCCAGGAGGTGGCGGGGTGGGGTGGGGGGTGCTGGTTTTGAGAGAGGGGTTAAGTTGGATCGAAACACGGATCGCAGATCTCCAGGACCCTACGAAGACGCAGAATACGCTAGAAAGAGGTGCAAGGAGTGATGCCTGGGGCGCTGGAGGAGGGATCTCCGTTGGTTGTGCGCCTTCTTGCCCACCCCTGCTCCTCTTGCGCAGGTCGAGCCTCTCCCCGTCCGCCCTCTCAACTCTCCCAACCTTATTTAGAAACCGTGTCCCCGAGACAGGAAGGGCGGCGGGCTGAGAAGCACGGAGCGTCCCGGCCTCATTTCCTTTCGAATCCCCCTGTGGAATTTCATTTCATACGGTGAGGAAATCGGAGCGCGAGACCCTCGGCTGGTCAGCTGCTCCAGGGCGCCTCCCCCACTCGCGGCTGGAGGCAGGCAGCTCCCAGGCGCAGGTCCGCCGCGCCTGGGGGCGGAGAGAGGGGGCCGGGCTCCAAACCGACCAAGTTAGGGGTGGAAATAGCTGCGAGCTCGGGCTGTACCAGGCACCGTGTTAAGAGTTTTACGTATTATCGCTAATCCTCCCAAGTCTCCTAACGGATAAGGAAAAAGACGCCTAGAGGTTGAGCAATTTGCTCAAGGTCACACGGCCAGGATTTAAAGCCACAGTCTTTGTAAACCCAAATCCCTTGTGCTTTGTACACGTTTCTCTGACTGACGAGAAGGTGGCTGCCGGCCGAGGTGACAGCTGGAAGAAGGAAAGGAAAGGGAGCCGGCTCATCTGGGAGCACTTTTCACCTGGGAGAGGGGGGGCAGGCTGGCCGGGCTGGAGCCACCGGCTCCATCCCTGCCTGGCCCCCGAATGCGGCGAACCTGGTGGGAGGAAAGTGAGAGCAGTGAAGCAGGGCGGGGCGCTCTGGGCAGGGACAGAGGGAGGGAGGGAGGAGCGGTGGAGGGCGGCCGGCGGGCGGGGCCTGACCCCTCCACCCGCAGAGCGGCCACGCCCCTCACTGCCCACGGCGCCCAGCCATTGGAGAGGCGCGCTGTCCGTCCCGCCCCGCTACCGCCCAGCGAACCTCTAGCGACCGGGAGGGCTTGGGCTGTGAGAGCGTCGCGGCGCTGTGTGCTGGCGGGCTTCGCGGAGACCCGGAGCGGACGCGGCCAGCTCTGGGTTGGGGGCACGCCGCCTGCAGCCATGACCCTCGCAGTCTGTCTCTCGGCTTCCGACCGGGGAGTCTAATATCCCACACAGTTGCACGCAGCTGCTGGAGAGCCGACCGCTGCACCCTCGTCGCCCTTGGCGCTTTATCACACTCCCTGCCCCGGAGCTGGGAGCAGCGCGAGCTGCCGGCGACCCCCGTGCAAACTGGGGGTGTCTGCTGGAGCTGCCCCCGCCGCCGCCGCCGCTGCTGCCCCCGGCTCTGGCCATGGCCTGGTGGGGAGCGGGACGGAGCGTCCTGGGGGCGCCCGGGGGCGTCGGTCTCAGTCTGCGGCTCCTGCTGGTATTGCTACTGCTCTTGGGGTCGGCTTGGGGCTTTGGGGACGAGGAGGAGCGTCGCTGCGATCCCATCCGCATCTCCATGTGCCAGAACCTGGGCTACAACGTGACCAAGATGCCCAACCTTGTGGGGCATGAGCTGCAGACGGACGCCGAGCTGCAGCTGACAACTTTCACTCCGCTCATCCAGTACGGCTGCTCCAGCCAGCTGCAGGTGGGCGCCCCCACTCCCCACCCCTGGCGGGACCCTTGGGCAGGGACGCCCCAAACTAACTCCGTGGAGCCCTTACCAAGTGGAGCCTCCTGCCCGCTTCCTAGGCTGAAGGGTACAACTGTCCTGAAAAAGTGATTTCCATCCCCACCCCCACTTTTCTGTCCCTTCTCAGGAACTGGAAGCCAAAACGTTGTGTAAGTCATCTGGCCTGAGAAAGAACCCACTCTTACACCCCGCCCTTCCGTTTTTGTCCCCTGCCCACCCGTGTCTGGCCAAGCCCCTAACCCCAGTGGAGCTGAGGGTTATCTTTGCCAAGGATTCTGGCCGCCGCTGCTCAGTGGGCGAGTCCCTGGCCGGGCAGCCAGCTGCAGCTAAGACTTGGAAGGAGAGATAAGGAGCTGGGAACTTCTCTCTCACCGACCTCATTTTTACCCCATGTTTTTGGGTGGTTGATTAAATGAAACACCACTGCCCCGTTTTCTGCAGAATGGCCCCTCGTCGTGTTGCCCGCCTGATTTTAGAGGTCATGCAGGAAGGAACGGTTGAATTGGCTGGAGTTCGTTGTTATCCTCAGGGTTGAGGGCAGGTTTAGCACTTGGAGGGGGAGAAAACACAGCTTGGGAAAAAGGTGATGGTATGATTAAGCTCCAAGAAGGTAGTTTGTATATTAGAAGATTGTTGTTTTTTCAATCATTAAAAGCTTATGTAATGATACAGAAAATATTCATCCTACAACAATAGTAAGTGAAGAAAGAATTTGCATATACAAGGTGATTACAGTCTTACAAAAACAACAACCAATTCACTGGAAAAGAAAAAGAATTGAAAGAGAATTTTAAAAAGTGTTAACACCGGTTGAGTTTTGTTTGGTGAGGTTATGAGTGGTTTTTGGACATTTAGAAAAGAGAAATTGGGGAAAAAATACGATAGTTGTCAAGGCTGAAAGCTTTAGGAATCTGTGGTCTGGTTGTAACTTCTGAGAGATAAGAAACAAGCAGATAGCTTATTTACTAGGTGAATGTTTTTATATAGGTCATTTTAAAAGTTGGATTGTGGTTTCAGAAAGATGGTTGGGATTAGACCCGTTGCTGGTGAAATGTCCCTTTGGAAGTTTCAGAACTTCAGAACTAGGTTATAAAAGCTTAAAAAATGATCCTCTAGCTCTCGGTTTGGAAACAGCACATATCCTGACATCAGTGGCAATTTTGTTGGAGAAACAGCTTTTGCAGGGATATATATTTTTAATTACATGTATCCTGGGGAAGCAGCCAAGCTGTTTTGAAGGACAGGACTGGATCCCTTTACATGCTGGAAAATAGTTACTTGTAACTCTAGACTTCATAGACAACATCTGTAAGGAGCCAAGCAGACTGTTTATCAATGCTGGAGGAATTGAGGACAGCAACTGCACTCTCCCCTGCTGGTATTGCAGTGTCAGGGACTTAACATTTATATTTTCCTATTGTGCTTCATTTTTATTCAGTGTGGAAACCTGGCCAAACAAACCCCGGGTGACTAGAGACCTCAACCAGCATCCCATTGTTGGGTCTAACAGTATCTTAATTAGGACAGTTTCTGTTTCAATATGAGATTGAATAAAAAATAATGTTAGGGGATAAAGTAGAGGAAAGAGAATTTTAACAGGAGAAAAGCTGGATCTCCTTTTTTACCTTTATTTTTTATGTTGATAAAGAAATGGGAATGTAAATAAATCACCTATCACCAAAATGACTGAGTCATTTAATGTCTGTTCAGCTCTTTCAAACAGTAGCTGAAAGGGGAAGGAGGCTCAGGGTCAGTCTTTCAGGTTTATTTTCTTAAGTGTTGTGCAAAAAGGGATTATATAATTCTTTGGGTCCTTTTTATACATTTATGTATTTATGTTCTCCTGGAAGGGATTACTAGACTCAAAAGAAGAAAAAGTGTGTAAGTGATGGGTTATTAGACACCCTTCTTTCAGGTCGTTATAAATGGTCATACTCCCTATAGGCAGGTTTAAAAGTAGTTATGAACTGTGCCTTAGAAGCATTCACAACTCAGCTTTGTGCAAGCATTTGGTCATACTTCCAAGTCACTGTTTTCTTTGTTCATTTCATTACTTTTCCAGTTCTTCCTTTGTTCTGTGTATGTGCCAATGTGCACAGAGAAGATCAACATCCCCATCGGCCCATGCGGCGGCATGTGTCTTTCAGTCAAGAGACGCTGTGAACCTGTCCTGAAGGAATTTGGATTTGCCTGGCCCGAGAGCCTGAACTGCAGCAAATTCCCACCACAGAATGACCACAACCACATGTGCATGGAAGGGCCAGGTGATGAGGAGGTGCCGTTACCTCACAAAACCCCTATCCACCCTGGGGAAGAGTGCCATTCTGTGGGAACCAATTCCGATCAGTATATCTGGGTGAAAAGGAGCCTGAACTGTGTTCTCAAGTGTGGCTATGATGCTGGCTTATATAGCCGCTCGGCCAAGGAGTTCACTGATATCTGGATGGCTGTATGGGCCAGCCTGTGCTTCATCTCCACCGCGTTCACAGTGCTCACCTTCCTGATCGATTCTTCCAGGTTTTCCTACCCTGAACGCCCCATCATATTTCTCAGTATGTGCTATAATATTTATAGCATTGCTTATATTGTCAGGCTGACTGTAGGCCGGGAAAGGATATCCTGCGATTTTGAAGAGGCAGCAGAACCTGTTCTCATCCAAGAAGGACTTAAGAACACAGGATGTGCAATCATTTTCTTGCTGATGTACTTTTTCGGAATGGCCAGTTCCATCTGGTGGGTTATTCTGACACTCACTTGGTTTTTGGCAGCCGGACTCAAATGGGGTCATGAAGCCATTGAAATGCACAGCTCTTATTTCCACATTGCAGCCTGGGCCATCCCTGCAGTGAAAACTATTGTCATCTTGATTATGAGACTGGTGGATGCAGATGAACTCACTGGCCTATGTTATGTTGGGAACCAAAACCTGGATGCTCTCACAGGCTTTGTAGTGGCTCCCCTCTTCACTTACTTGGTGATCGGAACTTTGTTCATTGCTGCAGGTTTGGTGGCCTTGTTCAAAATTCGGTCAAATCTTCAAAAGGATGGGACAAAGACAGACAAGTTGGAAAGGCTGATGGTCAAGATTGGGGTCTTCTCAGTCCTGTACACGGTTCCTGCAACCTGTGTGATTGCCTGTTATTTCTATGAAATCTCCAACTGGGCGCTTTTCCGGTATTCTGCAGATGACTCCAATATGGCAGTTGAAATGTTGAAAATTTTTATGTCTTTGCTGGTGGGCATCACTTCCGGCATGTGGATTTGGTCTGCCAAAACTCTTCACACATGGCAGAAGTGTTCCAACAGATTGGTGAATTCTGGGAAGGTAAAGAGAGAAAAAAGAGGGAATGGTTGGGTAAAGCCTGGGAAAGGCAACGAAACTGTGGTATAAAGCTAGCCAGCCTCCACGCTTCCCAGATTTTGAAGGGGAAAATGCCAGCATTTCTGTGCAAATGCTACTAAAAGTTTCATGCAGTGAATCTCAGTTTGAACAAACTAGCCACCCTAAAGCGACCCCCATAACCCACAACCCTCTCCTCCCCCCGCCCCGCCCCCGACATCATAAAACTCATGATTTTGCTGCAGACTTTGGAATAATCCAAAATGGAAAAGCCAGTTAAAGGCTTTCAAAGCTGTGAAAAATCATAACATTTGATCACTTTAGCAGGTCGCAACTTGGAGCGTGGAGGTCCTGCCTGGAATTCCAGGAGGTCCAGGGCGATGCTGCTTTTCCCTGAGGGGTGGGATTTGAGCTGTGAGGAGGTAACTTGCAGGGAGAAAGATTAACCTTTTTTTTTTTTTAACTCTTTAAAATTTAAAATACTAACTGGGTCTTTCAGATAGCAAAGCAATCTATAAACACTGGAAATGCTGGGTTCAGAGACGTGTTACAAGAGTTTTATAGTTTGGCTGATCTAACATAAACATTTTCTGTGGTGCATTGTCTGCTGTTTAGAACTTGTGGATTGCTCTCCCAAGAGGTGGTGTCAGAATCTTTCAGTGCCTTTGTCATAAAACAGAATTGTTTGAACAAACAAAAGTACTGTACAAACACACATAAGGTATCCAGTGGATTTTTCTTCTCTCTCTTCCCTTTCTTCCTCTTAAATTTCAACATGTCTGTTCGAGGCTGCTGCTGTTTCTTTCATTTTACATTAATAACTCAAAATAGGTATTTTTATAGGAATTTTTGCACTGCAGCATGCCTAATAAGGGGGAACGGAAGGGTGATTCACTTTCTGACAATCACTTAATTCAGAGGAAAATGAGATTTACCAAGTCGACTTACCTTACCGACCCCAGAGACCTGTTGCATTGAGCAATGAGGACTTAATATATTTTACTTCGTGTGATTGCATCTATGCAGACGCCAGTCTGGAAGAGCTGAAATGTTAAGTTTCTTGGCAACTTTGCATTCACACAGATTAACTGTGTAATTTGTGTGTGTCAATTACAATTAAAAGCACATTCTTGGACCATGACATAATAGTATACTCAACTGACTTTCAAACTGTGGTCAACTTGCATTCTCAAAATGATAGTGCCTTTTTTTTTTTCTTTTAGCTTAAGAATGTTATCACAAGAGTCTGGTCTACTTACCACAATGGAGACTTTTTCAGTTTTGTAGAGGGAACTAAGGACAGCTAATCCAACTACTAGGTGCATAATTGTTTCCCGGTAATTGGCAAAGGCTCCTTGTAAGATTTCATTGGAGGCAGTGTGGCCTGGAGTATTTATATGGTGCTTAATGAATCTCCAGAATGCCAGCCAGGAGCTGATTGGTTTGTAGGGACTAAAGTGTACACCATATGAAATGAACTGCAAACTCTAACAGCACAGGTCTTAATTGCCTTTTGCGGAGGTATCCAGAGCTTTTAAAATTTATGCTTTATGTTCCTTACAAGGGGGTACCCCCTAGCAGCCTCTCAAAAGTTGCAGTTCTTTTAAAAATGTAACTGGCCTTTCTCTTAACCTGCCTTAGGCCTTCTAATCACCAGATCTCTGGGACAAATTGTGGACACTGTCACAGGTTGCTCTCTTTGTAACTCTTACCTGTCTGCTTCAGCAGCTACTTTGCAATGACTCATTTATTTATTTATCCATGCCTCCACCCTCCCCCCCCTTTTAAAAACAGGTAAGAAAGCTCTTCCGTCACATTTCTTAGTGAAAAAGTATCTCCAGGGACTCAAAATTCCCATAAGCATGACTTTTTGTTTGTTTGAGCTTTATGCCCATGGTTTGACATCTTCCTTCTTCTGTTTTTGTGTGGTTCTTGAGCTGTCTGAGATGCAGATACCTGTGAGATCTGTTGCAGGTTCTGGAAGGAAAAGTCTTGGAGCTTTGGGGACAGTCACTAAGTGGGCACGGGGAGCCCCTGCTGTGTGTGCCACCGAGCCTGAGTACGTTGGCTGGCCTCTGGAGTCAGGGCTTCAGGAGCATGAGAAAGGATCCTCAGAAGGACCGGTTGAACTCCATCTGAGATTACATTGCCTATGAAATGTACAATGTGAACTCCCCGTGCTGCTTGCAGACAGTTCCCATAGCTGGCCAGGGCCCTGGAGTGTGCACCCGGGGGCAGAGCCTGCCCTTACTCACGCTCTGCTCTAGTGTCTTGGGAGTTGTGCAGAGTCTGTGGTCCCAGCAAGGAAAGGACCGTGCAGCTGGGCACTGGGGTTTGTAAAACCATCTTTGTGATATTTGGTGATTGTGTGACCAAGGCAGCACCTAGCAGAGGGCCAGGCACACAGCAGGTGCTCAATATTTGTAAATGGTGGAGTAATACTACTAACAATAAGAGTACTTGAGTGAACTGAGTTCTGGAGCTGGTACCCTGATAACATTTTGGGTTTTAACGTGTCTCTCCTACAAATCTCTTGCCTTCTCAGGGGGACGTATATTTGATCAGAGGTGGCTATGGGTACAGACCGGATTCGTAGCCTTAGCGATGTCACAGCGTTGTAGGCCTTTCCCTTCACATTCCAGACAATGGAGAGTGTTTATGGTTTCAGGAAAGGAGCTTGTGGCTGAGTCAGTTACCAATTACCCTGAAGTGACTCCATCACCTCTTAAGTTGGTTAAAAAAAAAAAAAAGTCAATTATCCACGTCGCTTAAGTGCCAACTGTGTGTTAGGCAGTGTAGCGGATGTCACAGAGGATAAGCTGTGTTCTTAGTGACCTAGACTGGGATTTTCCTGGGTCTGCTGACCTTCGTTGTTGGTTTTGGGAAAGTGTGGGTGTCTCTGAATTGCCTTCTCTTTCACTGTCTCCATCCTCTAAACCTCTTTATCTTTAATGCATCTCTGATCCCTTCTCAAAATTCCCTACAAATCAATGACAGGGGTCCTGACAGAAAGTATCGGCTCTGTTTCTTGATGGCCTTTGTGGAAACGCTGTAAGAAGACTATGAAAATTGGCTGTAAGGACGTGAACTCCCACGTCTAATGTGGCTTTGGAGCAGGCGATTCAGAGCTTGGGGTGTTCCATGTGACTTGCACAGGTAAATTTGTGGACAGAGTCTGGCTAGGAAATAGGTTTGGGTATTTTTTTCTCTGAAGTCCCAAATAAGTAGGTATGCTAGTAGCTTCCTACACAGGGCCCTGGCTTCCGAAGACTATTCAGCAGAGCCCAAGGGCTCCTCTCTCCAGCCTCTTCTGTGGCAAAATCCTTTCTCCTTCATGAAGGTTCCCGTGTCTCAGGACAGAGGGACGTGCGGTAGGGTGGAACTGGCCAGAACCATCTGGTTGAGCTACTTGGTAGATTCATATCCTTTTTCCTCCATGGAGACCTGTTTCCTGATCTCTGAGACTGCTTCTGGGTTGGCAGCCTGCTCAGGGACCTGAAACCGGAGAAGGGGTGACACTTTTCATTTCCCTGAGATGCTCTCTGACTTTCCTTTCCCGGGTCACTCCCTCACCTGCACCCCCCAAACCCAGAACGCAGGAAACTTCTGTCTCTAGTTCTGAGCTGTGACTTTACCAGCACCCCCAGCTGTGTCCTCTCTGGCCCCCGTCGGCCTCCTGGACATTGAATCTAGTGCTTACTGTGTTGGGAATCAAGCTGGGACCTGAGGATGCTAAAAGGAACTCAGCCCTGGAGGGTACACTCAGTTGCAAGTGATTTTACCAGAATGGCACCGTCTTTGGCTTCCGTGGCTTCTGGTGAGGGGACCTCAGCAGCAGTTAGGGGAGAAAGCCTCAGAGCACCTCTGCATCCTCAAGTTCTTTCTGTGATGGAGGAGATTGGAGGGAGTTGCTGTGTCAGCCAATTATGTTGAGTCACTGGCCTCAGACAGGGTTTTTTTGCTCTTCTATTGTATTTGGATTCAGAGCCCTGGCTGGGTTTGTATCATGTCTGGCAAAGGACCCAGGTTATCATTTTTCCTCTAGGCCTAGGTCGGAGAGATCTTGGAAACTCCTAGGAGAGCACTTTGCTCCTACCTAGGATCAGATACCAGAGGCTTAAATAATGTATTTTGCTTCACTGTGGCCTAGTCAGAGCTTTCTGCTGCTGCTTCTTGCCACGCACTTGTGCAGTAACAGCACGCTGGCATTACCAGTAGGGAGGTGAGCCCAGGATTTCCTTGACAGGATATGCCCCTTGGTAAGCCCAGTTGCCCTGCAGTAGCTGTTTCTGTTTCAGATTTACCTATTGCCCTTCTTCTTTGCACCCGCAAATTCTCAGTATTCACCCAGGCAATTTGTAGTGGGCCTGTTTGGGATCCTGTATGAGCCTTGTCCTTCAAATTTTGTAGCTCCCCGACCCCCTAGGATGTTCAGTACATGACCACTGTCATCCCAGAAGGCTTCTGAGAAGACAGGCAGGAGCAGCTCTGCGCCGTGACAGCCGGTCCATCCTCTCTCCCAGAGGTGCACCTTTCTACACCCTGCTGATGGGCTCCGGCCCTGCCCTGACGTGGCCGTGGGCTTTGGGAGGGGTGGGCTGCTTTCTGGTCTCTCACCGTGGGGCATCTTGGTGGTTCTGAATTTTTTTTCTACCTCACAGAGATGTTGTAAGACTTTAAAAAAGGTCTGAAGATGAAGGCCCCTTGAGCTCTTTGTAGGAAGGGTAGAATAAGTACCAGCAGTGATCTGTGAAGAGATGAAATGTGACCCAGGCTGCTCATGCTGCAGTCAGGCTAGTGCTCTGTGGCCTTTTCCTGGAGCCCTGTGCCACCCTGCAGCTCCAGACACCTTGAGGCCAATCTGGGGACCTTCAGATGTTTGACGTAGAGGTACCAGGCAAATCCCGGCTACACGTGCCCTAAATGAATTGCTGAACGTCAAAGGAAATGGACCCTGCTTTTAAGGATGTACAAATGTATGTCTGCATTGATGTCTGTACTGTAAATTTCTAATTTATCGCTGTACAAAAAAATAAACTTTGCTATTTAATTTTTGTATTAAAGAAAAATAAACTTTTGTTTATTACCTTGTGTGTGATTGGAATATTCCTGAAGGTATATCATAGCCCCTGGGAAGCACACATACCCAGCAGTGAGAAATAGAGTATTCAACTTGCAGGGCAGATTGAGAGCCTTCTTCTGAGAGCCTCTTTGTTTCTTTTTGCTGGTGCTATTTTTCCCCTCCGGGATTTCTCCTGGGTCAGCACACCCTCAAGGTCCCAGGTCAATAGACTCTATCATGGCTGTGGCCATCAGTAACACTCGGGTGGTCGCGTGATGCTTTGGACAGAACTGTAATTCTCAAGCTGTGATTGCATGACACCTCTTACTGGCATTTCCAATATGTGTGGAAGTTGTTACACACCTTCCAAGTCCCTTTGACTTAATTTGGTGGCCTTACAAAAAGTTTCCCTATCACTGCTAGAGCTTCAGGCCTCTTCAAAAAGGGAAAGGAGCCTTTTTTTTTTTTTTTTTTTTTTAAACTGCAGATTTTTATTAATTTTTTTTTCTGGCTATACAATGGTTTCTTTTTGTGTAACAGCCATGGGAGTATGTCACATCAGTCAGCCAGGAAATGATGTTTGTAGCTGATTTTGTAAGTTGGGTGTCCCCATGATCCAGAGAAACCATCAGACAAAGCAAATTCAAAGCTGTTCCCAGGACACTGTTGTGGGCCACACAGACACAGAGGGGAGGGGAGTCACTGCCACTGGAGGGGCCTGCTGGTGCCCCAGAGAACATCGGCCCCCTTGGTTACCTTTACATTGCCTTCTGCCCCTTAGTTTCACCGAAATACCACCCTGATCTGGTATGAGTGAAAAGCCCAGAGCACAGGATCTGCACTACTCTTCTTTGCAGATTGCCACTGTACTTTTATCTCAAAACATAAATGATGGGAAACATGTAATTTCAATTCTCTTCCCTGCAAGGCTGCTTTTCTCATTTTATTACCTACTCATTAAGTAGTAATGAAGTTAAGGAGATACCAACACAATGAATTCATCATAATCCCTTGCACTTGTAGAAATACTTTCCACGTAGAAAATACATTTTAATCATTATTTTATTCTCATGGCATCTGTGAGTAAGCAGGACAAGCGTTGCTTTGCTTTAGAGAGGAGGACTGGAACTTTGAGAGTGCCCAGGGCTTGCTCAGGGTACCCTAACAGGAGGTAGGGCAGTGGACAGCAAGGTCTGCTCATGCCTTGCCCAGGGTTTTGTTTTTGTTTCATTTGACACCCCCCTATGGGTTGAATTGTGTTCACCCAAAAGACATGTTGAAGTCCTAACTAACCGCCATGCCTGTAAACATGAACCTACTCAGAAATATGGTCTTGACAGACATAATTTAAGATGAGCTCGTACTAGGTTAGAGTGGGCCTTAATCCAATGACAGGTGTCCTTATAATAAGAGGGAAATTTGGACACACGCACAGGGAGGAAAACACCATGTGAAGGTAGAGGCAGATATTAGAGTGATGGAGCTGTAGGCCAGGCAAGAAACACCAAGGACTGCCCACAACCACCTGAAGCTAGGAGAGGGGCCTCTGATAGGAACCAACCTTGGCTAAACCTTGATTTCAGACTTCTAGACTCCAGTCCTCTGATTTCTTTAGTTACTGCAAATGTTGTAGTTCATTGGAAATCAGTAAATGTTTTAGCAGACAACTCTTTCAATAACAAGACTTGGCCAGGAGTTTTTGTTTTTTAAGGATTATCTAGTATAATCACTCAGGCAAGTCTCTTTATCTGTAAGCTGGGCACCTCTAGAATAAACCCCATGATCCCTGACACTCAACTGATTTGAGCTGGTCTTGGCTGGTCTCCTGCCCACCCCCAAGGGGAGTGCTGGTGCAGGCTGGGACCTTGACTGGAATGCGGCCCAAGGGTTTTTAGCATTTCTGTTCTGAGAACTGATTTTTTTTCTCTTTCCCATTTTAGCTTTCACATGCAATCATAATTTTAAAGTTGAGCTGACTCTTGACTAAAAGGTCAGCCTTGGCCTCCTGTCTTCTGAGGTTCTGTGAACAGAAATAAACCACACTCAGAGAAGGGCGTTGTCTTCTCCTCAGTTTGCAGCTGGGATGTAGGACTGGGACCATCCTGCTAAATGTTTTGAAAATGTTGGACGTGCAAAGGCTTAGTCCAAAGGCTTTCAAAATAGACCTTGGCCCCACCTGAAATTCCTAGGATCACTCTGTCCTGTTCTCCTATCTCATCCTTAGGTTAAGAGAACCCATGGAGTCACCTGTCCACACAACAAAGAATTCCAACTTCTCAAACTCCCAGGGAGAGAAAATAAAAAAAAATAAAATGTTTTACATTTTACATTAATTGCCCGATTTTCATCAGCCTCCCCACATGTTTTCTCATAAACACCCAATCCTTGTTTCAACCAAGAACCTGCTTAATCTCTTGGCTGACCCACTTTATCAATGCCTTTCTTTTTAAGAGATTAAATGATTGGCTATCTAAATATTCTAAAATGCCTGAGGGTTAACACCATTTCATTTGCTATGAGGTAAATGGTTAGAGTATAAAGCAATGAGATGGCACTGATAAGTCACATAGAAATTCTAGTTCCATTGTTTTCCTCCCATTCCCTTGCCTTTTCATAAGTGTTTCCCTTTGCCTGGAAGCACCTCCCCTCTTTCTTCAACTTGGTTGTCTCTATTCTTCCTTCAGGATTGAAGCCTCAGGCCATCTTTTCTGGGAAGATGTCCCTGACCCTCCCACTTGCCATGCCCTGCCTCCCTTTCCTTCTTCCTATTGGTAAGTTTACGCCCCTGTGTTTGCAACTCTGGGAGCCTTCCTTGAGTGGTTTGTAATGACCTATTCATATGTCTATCCCCTGAGAATCCCTCTGAGCACTGAAAGGAGCCTACCTGTATGCCCTCTGAACTGGAGTTTCAGGAATATCTTTGGAAAAAAGAAAGGTAGGCTGGAGGGAGGGAGGTGTACCTTGTTAAGTGGGGAAACTGAGAGGCTTTGGTGACAAATGTGGCCAGCATAGGAAAGTAACCAAAGGTGACAACAAGAGCCATTACAGTGGCAGGACTTTCTGGAAACAAGATTAAACAGTAGCCTCAGAGAAAATTCTCTAGCCTCAAAGATGGATTTCAGGATGATCACCTACCTGCTGTGTTGTTTATTGTTACATTATCTCCTCCCCAACAAGCATTTGCTGGGAGCCTACTGTATGTGGAATACTGGAGTGGGCTGGGGAAGAGAGAGAGGGGTGATTGTAAAAAAAACCATGAAAGACACGGTCCAGCTCAGAGTCCAAAAGTGCAGATGACAAAACAAAGAATCCAACTGTTATTAACAAGCTTAAAACTCCAAACCTGGAAAAACAAATCCTCTACTGCTAGTAAATATTTGTTGAATAGTTGAATGAGGGTCCACCTTGTGACAGCCACTGTCCTGGGAGGGCACTGTAGAGGACACCAAAATAAATAAGACACAGTCTTCCCCTCCAGAAGTTCATGGCAGCAAACCATGTGCCCCCTGCCTCTACCCTGTGATGGATCAGCGCTGCAGGTCCTATCGCATTGATATGTAATTGCTTCCTAACCTAAGTTCCAGGGCCTTGCTGGTTTACCTTGGACACAACAGCTTCTGAGGACCGAGTGCAGTAGAAAAACATTTCCTAAACAGTTGTCCTCTCACCGTTTGACCCCCGCAAGGACACATCTTCCTCAATAGGTAAATGTGTAGTGAGGGTGTGGGGAAGAGGAAAGAGGGAGGAAGAGATGGATCCCAGAGACCACGACTCTTTTAAGGTTTGCTTTGCTCGCCAAAACCGCCCTCCGAATTCAATATGCAGAAAATAAAAATTAAGATTTCTTCACATTGTGCCCCTGGAGGCATTTAATCATCAGATCATGTAAGTGCCCCCCAGCTGAGCATCTTTTCTGGCACAAAGGCTTGACTGAGAACATTTGCAGTGAGTAGGTGGTTTGTGTAGGTGTGTCTGCTTTGTATCCTCTGCGCCTCATTCTCTTCCTTCTCTCCTGTCATAATTCTGTACATCTAAAGAGGTTGCTCGACAGAAGTTAAACAAAGTACATGGTCCAGCCTCATGTCCTCATTTACCCAGAGTGAAAGGAATAAATGTGTGACTAACTTGACTGAGAATTGCCCGTGGGGAGGTGCAGGGCAGCGAGTCGTTTGGTGTAACCGGAGCCTGAGATTCTTGGAGAGGGAGAGAAGGTGGGCCGAGGCCAAGTTATGGAAGGCCTTGGAGGCTGTACTCTCCTGCGCTGGGCACAGGGGAGCCAGCCAAAGTCTGAGGGCAAGGAAGGCTCCCGTCCCTGTTGGCGTCTTACAGAGCTCGCCCTGGCTGTGGCCTGTGGCCTGAGAGAAGGCAAGCTGGAGCCAAGGCCGGCAGACCAGTTTGGATGCAACAACATGAGGGCCTGAAGGAAGCTGGTGGCAGAGAGATGCGAAGAAGGGAGTGATTTTCAGAGAAACCACAACAAACTGTGTCTTCCATGGCACTGCTCAGTGAGCCGAATCTTTGCTTTCTAAACTGCCAGTGTTTCAGAGGCGAGGAGCTTTGTGTTTGTTCTGTATACCTGATATAGCTCACTCCCTACACTGCAAGCAGAGATAAATAACAACCCCGGCTCCACAGGGCAGAGGCAGATTGCAACCCTGGCCAAGCTCCCCTGGAGAGCTAGGGTTTCCTCAAGTGCGACTCTTCCCCTCAAAGTCCTGAGATCAGCATGACACCATTTGTTGGTGGCTGGAAGGGACAGGGCCCTCGTGGGGAGAGCGTGGTGCTTAGTTGTTTATGCAGTGCTCAGGGGCCCCACCACCTCTCTGGGGTTCAGAGTTTCCTATCAAGACATACTTCCTAGAATAGCTGATACAAATTCTGTAATACGGGCTTGAGTGCTAACTTAATCTCAGTCACATCTCCCATCTAGATTTTATTTCCTGACACAGTTTTCTTTGCCGGCTACTGTTTATCAGTAAAAGTCTGGATTGCCTAACTAGGCCCACGGAAAAAGGTATCACAGGCACACACATTTTTCCTAGTCCTCTTCCTTTTAAATCAGAAATTCTGTATAACATTTTCCATAAGTGAAAGAGAGAACCACTTCCCAGCTCATTTGGCCCTTTTTTTTTTTTTTTTAAACAACAGACCTTCCTTTTGGATTTACATCAGCATTTAGCTAACTTCCTGAACACTTCACCCATTTCCTGAACTTATTCTGAGGAAGGAAAAACATCCTCCTTCAGAAATAAATGCAAATAATCACAGAGATTATTTTTATTAAATAAATGGTGTAAATGCAATGGAATTTCCTGTACAATGTGTGTTTACTATGGATATTTCAACAAAAATCTATTTGTTGTGATATTGTACTGTTGGTCTTATTTGCAGGTAGTCTGAGGAATTATAACTATTATTTAGGTGCTCAAGAGATGAGTTCTGAACATTTGCAATTTTTCCTTTAAAAAAATATTAACTGAAAAATCTGAACAGTAGGGGGAATTGCTTTCTTTAGGTCAGCAATTTTGAAGCTTTTTTTTTAAAAAATGGGTTTCTTGTGACACCTACTGGTGAATAAGGGAAAAAACATATTCAGAGCCAAGTATTTGCTCCACAGAGGTAATAATTAGAATTTTTATTTTGCATTTGCTTGTGAGAAAACACACCCCTTCCAAGCACTTCTTAGTTCCCATAGTGCCTAGAAATCCTGAGAAGTGGTGACATGGGAAGAGCAACCCTTTTGTGTCTCTAGACATCTTCTCTTTTCTCGCTTGATTAATATTTCTTCAGAGCCAGCCCACCACCCAAGACTAAATGGGTTCAATTTTTAGAACGAATGAAAAATGTGAGACTTTGCAGAGGAGACACATCAGTATATCAAGTTGGGGTCAGTTTTTTAATTTAAAAAAAATTTTAATGGAAATTATTTCTCTGCATTGGTGAGAAGTCCTCCTTTCATTGAGCCATCTTAGTGGAAAAGAATGGTACTTTGCCAGTAAATAAATCTCATTGACATCTTAGAGATATATTTTAGGCTGACTGCTTGTCATTTCTGAATGCTTCACAGGACCCTTATGTTTTCTAGTGTTGGGCTGTGGCTGATTTTTAAAGAGAGAAGTGATAGGGATCTCAGAGGGTCTGCTTGCTCTCTCCTCCTCATCCCCACCCCCACCCGGCAGAGGGCCATCCGGGACAGATGGATATCTGGCCTCCTTGCACCATCCTCAGGAAGAGACTCCTTAATCCATCACTCAGGCTGACATTCTTCCCTAGGTTCAAACCCCTTAATGTGATATCCAAGGCCTCCAGTCTCTGACCCCCTCTCCACCCTTCCAGCCTCACCTCCCACCAATTCCTTGGGCACAGCCTATGTTCTAGCTAATCCCAACCACTTCCAGTTCCCCATGTACCTCCTGCTCTGCCTTTGCACTTGCTGGTCTCCTCAGCCAGAAGACTGTTTCCCTCATGGTCCTGTGCTCATTTTTCAAGACCCTGTGTACTTGTTTCCTCTCCTGGACCCTTGCATGCGCAGGCAAGCGGATCTGCCCTCCTGTGTCACCTCTCACCCTAGCTTGGACACCTATGATGCACATTCCACACGACATTCTATTGTTTCTATGTGTCTCTCCTCCAGACATATGTGAGCTTTTCAAGGACAAGAACTTGTCCCTAACACCCTGGCTTGTCCAGGTGCTCCATAAATATTCCCTGACATCCTGATACCAGCCATTCATGGTGTTAGATTGTCCCACCTGGCTACAATCTAGTGTTTTGATAGGAGCAAATTGGGAGTGGAGGCAACTAGTTGAAGAGTTGACTGTCAGGAGAGTAGGTCTTTGAAAATGCACAGAACCATTTATTATCCCAAGTGACCTCAGCCTTCACCCCCTGAGGAATAAGATAGTTTCATGAAAATAATCTGTTAAGTTCCTATCTGGTTCTAACATTGTAGAATTCTATAATTGAGGGAGCTATGATCTAAAACAGGCTTTAAAAAATCTGGGGTCCTTACAGGGAGTCTGTCATTGTATGCAAAATATTTTATGTACATATGTGTCTTTTTTTCTGGGGAAAGAGTCCGTTCTTTCATAGATGGGTCTATGATCTCAAAAGATTAGATACCACTGATTAAGAATCGGTGGTCAAAAGAACAATCATAATCTCTGCTGGGTCAACAGGAGTTGACACTTTCTTGAGAGCTGCAGGAGGGAGGCTTATAAACCAGCATATGCAAAGCCCTTGTTGCTTTTTCTCCACTGCCTTTTGTTAGGGCACACCTACAGGCCTGGTCTGCATTTAAAAAGAGAAGCTAAGAGGGTTTAGCTTTGTCCCATTTGTGCTGTGTTAATGTCCTCCACCTCAGGTTATAAATGTAAGGCAAAGACTTGGTCAGCACCCTTGTCAGCAGATGATTCTGTACCTCTCTCCAAGCAAAATGTTCCTACTTGGGGAAAGCTATCTCAGTGCCCACCAGTGTCACCCAAGTGGTCCACAGTGAGCCCTCTGGGGAACATCAGGAAATGTGTACTTGAAGCCTGCCCCCGGAAAACTTCTTCCACTGTGGCCTGGGCCTTCCAATAGTTGGGATGATTTGCTCCTTGAGGGGAGATGCATCTGCAAGGGGAATTGTGGCTGGTAGGGCAGGCGTTGTGGGTGCAACCTGGGCAGCCATTCAGGGCCCCATCTGTAGGAATGCCTTTTGCTTAATTAAATGTTCTACTGTTACTGTCTTGAAATTCTTAATCATTTTTGAACCAAGGGCTCCATATTTTTACTTTGCAATTGGTCCTGCAAATTAAGTTGCCAGTCCTGAGTAGCTACGTATACTTGAAGCAGCACCATAGAGCAGAAAGACCATGAGCTTTGGTGTTGACAATTGGGGATTCAAGTCCCACTTCTGCAACTGCCTAGTTGTGCGAGCTTGAGTAGATTCTTTAACCTCTCTGAGCTTCGCTGTTCTTATATCAAAAATGGTGATTACAATATTGAACTTTTACAATTGTTGGTGCAGTTAAGCAGCGTGTGATAAAGTAATTGGTACTGGTTCATAATGACAACAATGATTTGAAAAAAGCTAGTCAAGAAAATATGAAATATATTAGCATGAAAGGCAGATCATAAGAAAGCGAACAAATAAAAAGCCATGTATTTAGTCTTTCAGGGTGGAAAAGAATCCTAAAGAATAGCTTTTAGGTCAAGTTTCCACCTTTGTCCTTCCATAGCACTTTGCACATAGTGCCATTAGAGCACTTAAAAAATATTATTGTTATTTTCCTTTAATATACATCTTTTCCCCCATTAAACTTTGAGATCCCCTGAAACCAGTGACTGCGTCAATCCTTTAAGAAAATTTTTCAGTTCCTAGCTAAAGGCCTGTTCCAAAGTAGATGCCTAATAAGTCTTTGTTGAAAGAATAAACTAGTTCCTTCTTTTACTTTCTAGTTGAGAAAGCTGAGGCTTAGAGGAGCTACTCAACTCACAAAGCTTGTCCTTGGCAAAGCCAGGATGGGAATCATATCTGCTTCTTCTGAAGGGATTGCCTGGAGGCCCCATGTGGACCCAGCCCTTGGAGCTATTAAACAGTCTTTACATCTTGCTGAGTTGCAATTATCAGATTATCTGGGAAATGTTCAAGCCTTTTATGTATGTATATATTTATATATGCGGAGTAAACTATCAGAGGGGAAGCACAGCAACTGTAGTTAGAAGGTGGAGCTAGACAGCCACTGGTGACCATCCCAGAGCTCGTGGAGAAAGCAATCCATCAGAACACCTTTCCCAGGCTCACAGTTCTGCACAGCTCCCCTTTCTCCTTCCCCAAATCCTCCCATTCATGGGATTATCTTCTGTGATGCTGATGTCCTGCACGTGATTGATCACCCAGCACTATCTTGGGGACCTGAGAGTGACCTTCTGGATGCATTTGTAAGGAACCAGCTTGGAAACAAAAACAAAAACTTGAAGGCATCCTCTGGTCGGCCTGAGATAAGGGGACCTCTGAGTCTTTTTTCATTAGCCTGGCAAAACAGTTCAAACAATAAAAAAAAAAAAAAATCCATAAGAAAATATTCTGCTTCCAGGGACTTAAAAGAGACTTTCATTTCACCCATCCCATCAACATGATACCATCCCTATGTAGGAAAACAACTGTGCCTGTGAGAGGAGAGGAAGGGCAGAGAGCAGAGAAGGAAAGGAGATTAATAGAGAAAGGGAGGATGCGGGAGGGAGGAGAGGTGGAATGCAGGGAGAAAGATGAAGGAATAAACACAGACAGAGAGAAGCTGAATGTATTTGGAAAGAGATGTAGGACTCATATCTACCTGAATAATGCCAAGAGGCGAACTCAGGTCACCAAGAAGAATCAACCCGTCACCTTGTTAAGCTCGGTGAGTGTGACGATAATTCCTGGGCTGGGAAGGTAACAGTGGGGTCCAGTGGAAAGGTCTGGGTTTGATAATTTATTTATGTGAACACAAACACGTTGTTTCACATCCTAAACCTCAGTTTTCTCATCCAGAAGTGGGGGAAACAGATGAAACAAGACATATGAAAGTAATTTGAAGAAATAGAGTGTAACACAAGCAAACACAGTTTCAAATTTACACTCAAGCTAGAGCCATTCCACTTAAATCAAAACAGGCTTCGATGCGCCTCCAGCTCTGCTTTTCAGGGGGTCAGTAACGTTTCTACCTTGTGTTTTTAAAATAAATAAATACATAATTCAGTGATCTCGTCACATCATTATGCCCAGGTCAACTCATTCCAAGTCATGGATATAAATCTGAAATGGTATAAAAAGAAAAAAAAACCACATGACTTTACCACACCCTCCCCATTGCTCAACACATTTATCAGTGGAAAGTGGACATCTGCTTAGGAAGGCCACCTGCTTGCTCCAGATGCCAGTTCTGCCACTCGTGTGCGGTGTGACCACAGGCCAGTTTCTCAGCATCACCCATCCTCACTCTTTCCACTTCTGATGTGGAAACAACTCCCTCCTGTTGTGGAAATAGCTCTCTCCCTGTGTTGTTACCTCAAGGGCAAGTGCTTAGTGCAGCTCCTGGGGTCTGTGAGAGCCTCTGCCTGTGCTGACCGTGGCTGTATCCTCAGTCCTGGCTGGGAAACACACGGTCCTTTCCCTTCTCCCTTCCTCTCTTTCACTCCTCTTACTCCAGCCCATTTCCCACTTGTTCAGATGTCTTTCCATTGCCCCTAAAGTAATGCCCTGGATCTGAGTGTCTGAGCTTATCGTATTTTGCCATGTATTTTTTTTTTTTTTTTGCCCAGATTTTTGAGGGAAAGATAAGAATGTGTATTATACATAGGTATAATGATCACACGCCATGAGGTATAATAATCCTGCATATAACGCACCCAAAATGTCTGTGCACATTATACACGGAAGGTACTTTAGTGCTTGAGAGCCTTTCTGAGAAGGCTTCAGATAGGAAATAAAACCACTCCTTTATGATTGGGTGTCTGTCCTGTGTGTCAGCATTAAAAACAGACTCTAGGTAACTTACTAGAAAAAGGAATTTATTGGAGAGATTGGAGCATAGAGAGAATTAGGCTAAGAAATGGGTGGAAATTAGAGGGAGATTCTTGTGCTAGAAAGGAAGCAGTGAGGAGAATGAACAAATGTGGGTTTGAGTTTTGAGGGGAATGATAATTTTTTGTCATTTCAATTCCTAGACCTCAGTTTTCCCATCCAGAAGAGGAGAGTCAGAGGGCAAGGCCAAAGTTGAGTTACAGCAACGTTGCCTTGGCAGCAGCAATTGGGTCAGCATGCTAGCTCTGCTGCTTTTGAGCAAATGACTTCCAGCTGTCTCCATGGGTAACCACCAACTACATCCATGTCCTTCTATTGCTCCCTGGAGACTCCCAGTTCCAGGGAAGACCACCGGGTGGGCTAAGCCCAAGTCAGTTGCCTATACTCAGATTGTGCCAGGGCTGAGTGTGTGTGTGTGTGTGTGTGTGTGTGTGTGTGTGAGAGAGAGAGAGAGAGAGAGAGAGAGAGTTTGAGATCCTGTCAACTTACTATATGGAAGGTGGGTTCTACCAAAACATCACACCAAAACAAACCAACCCTTAAAAAAGAAAGAGGGATTGGATAACAGATACTGATAATAAAAAAATATTACAAATGTCTACTGCAGCTGAGAACAAGATCCTCAATTGCTTCTGGAGCTTGTGGAATCTAAGACTTTGCCTTGTGAAAGGATGGCTTCTATTTATGGACAAAGAGCCCGAGTATAGCAGCAAGATGTTTAGCATTCATTGCTGTGGATAGGAAGGATCCAGCTGTGTCTGCTCATGGAACATGGTTGGAGGTGGAGGAGTCAACATTAAATTAAAGCAAAATAATTATGGATTTATTATCTTTGAAAAAAACACATGGAAAAATGGAGTAAGTGAGATGGTGACTGACGAGCTCTTCAGGTGGTTTTTGACGGACTTCTCTGCACAGATGTTTCTCCAAACCTGTGTGCACTCAGGCAGATGTTCAGGCAGCCCACGTGTGTTTCCCACGCACTCTCAGCTCCAGCAGACTCCTGAACTCTGGGTGGCCGTGTCACTGATCCTTATGGTCCCTGCCTCAGGAACTGATAGTCTGCTTCCTTTCTTCTGTGCCCTTCAAACACTAATTATTCAAAAAAAATAAATTCAAGACTCAAGCCCAGCAGCTGAATGCGGTTTTTGTTTGGGAAAGCCCAGTTTTCAGTAGAAAACTATCCCTGGCAAAAGCGGCTCCTCTCCCCCTGCTTTTTTACCCCAAGATCAAGTGTTCTGATGAATCTCGGCAGCCATTGGATCCATTTCCTGCCAAATGGTGACAAACCAACAAGGAGATCTTGATTAATCATCCCAAGCCCTTCATCACAAACAAACAGGACTGCCTCAGGGCAATTCTGAAGGCCCCCATTTACCTCCAATATGCCACATGGGTTAAGTTAGACTAAATCCTCACTTTTGTATGGGGCTTCACAGTTTGTATAGAGCTTTATGGTTTGTTTGCATGGAGCTGTGTAGTTTGCCCTCTTACACACATTGTTTTATTTCATTCCTGTGACAGGCCACCAGGAGCCGTCACCTTTCTCCTGGACTATTGTAAACACCTCCTACCTTTCTCAATATCCATTCTTTCTTTTCACATTTTTAAAATTAATATATATTTAATATACAATGAAAAGTACAAGTCTTGGTTGTTCACTTTGATGAATTTTTGGAGTTGTACACAATGTAGCTGTCAGATACAGCAAAATATAAAACATTTCCAATACCCCAAAACGTGCCTTCATTTTTCTTTCTAGTCAATTTCCCTTCCCCCTCCCCCACAATCACTTTCTGACTTCTACGACTATAGGTTACTTTTTCTGTACATGGATTTCATGTCATAGCAATGAAATCATACAGCATGTACATTTCTGTGTCATGTTTTCCCCTCACAGGTTTAAGAATCATCCATGTTGTATGTATCAGAAGTGCTTTCCTTTTTATTGCTAAGTAGAATTCCATTGCACAAATTCACCACAATTTGGTAGAAATTTGTGGGTTTCTGGGGGCATAATTTTTGCTATTACAAACACAGCTGCTATAAAAATTCTTGTACAAATATTTTTGTGAACATATGTTTTCATTTAGCTTGAATAAATACCTAAGAATGAAACAGCTGGGTCATAGGGTAGGTGTATGTTTAACTTTGTAAGAAACCACCAAATAGCTCTCCAAAGCAGTTTATCAGATACGAGTTGTCAACATCCACTCATGCTTCCTCCAGTCATTTCTCCTCATAGGCTCCAGAATAAGCCATTCAAAACATAACCTTGATCCCATCACTTTTCTACTTAAACCCTTTTAATGGCTTCTGACTGTCCTTGGGATAAAGTCCAAATTTTGTAACAGCCTGCACAATTTGGCCTCCCACATTGTATTCAGCTACCTCTTCCCCCTGTCTTCCTATGCCCTTCTATCTTCATCCCATCATAGAATGGGTATGTTCTTCCTCCCCAGGGCTTTTGGACATGTGCTCCCTGTCTCTGGACAGCCCTTCTTTATCCATTTGCCACGTTTGCCCATTTACCCCTCAAGTTTCAATGTAAAACTTGACAAAAAGTCAACTTTTGATTAGGTTATACATTCACATGATTCAATAATTCTAAAAAGATACATAGTGAAAAGGTTTATTCCATCTGTTTCTATGTGCAAGTGTAGGTTTTCCAACTATATGTTTTTTAAAAAGATCCCCTGTATTGTTTTTTAAAAAATTTCTAGATTTTAAAAATTGCCTATAGGAGAATCAAGATGGTGGAAGAGTCAGTGGAAGTTACACAGACCTCTTCCCAGGACAAATCTGGAATTACAACTAAATTGTGGAGAAAGCACCTGGAACAAACAACTGAACAATAGTTGAGAGAGGAGCCTTATAACCTCAGACAGAAGAATCAGCTTTAGCGCAACCTAACTGATAAGGAGTGCGGTACAGACTTGAGAAGGTGGGCAGGGTGCCCATGGGCGGCAGCACCAGAAAGATAATGAAATGGCCAGTTGGATCCCCCTGAGAAGAGCAGGGTCTAACCCATACGCGGGGATTTACAGCCTACAGCACTAGAGCCCAAAAAGTACAAAGATAACAGCCAGCTGTGAAAAGCGGCAGCATTGCTCTCTGCCAGAGACAGGTGGCTGGAGATGCAAAGAGCCGTTTAAAGGGCCAACGCATAAATTTTTATTTGCAGCCACTTAACCTGGGCTCCAGCAAAGGCGAGGGCAGAGTGGGCTAGAGACACCTGAGGAGACACTGGGGAAGGAGGCTTTGGGGAGAGAACTGAGAGAGTAGCCAGCAGGATCCTGGTGCTGACTCATCCCCATATGGCAGCAGCCATCTTGCTCAGGGAGACCCAACCCCTGAGTGGCAACAGCATAAGAGGGCACAATAGCCTTGCCCCCAGGAGGGACTCAGCCCTGGCCTGGTAGTGCTAAAGCCTGACTGCTGAGTACAGAGTAGCAGCCACAGACAGTAGATCCCTGGCTAACGGGGGCGCAGTGTGGTCTAGAGACACTTGAGGAGAGACTGGAGACAGAGGCTTTGGGGAGATAACAGAGAGAGTAGCCAGTGGGATCCCAGTGCTGACTCCTCCCCCATACGACAGCTGCCATCTGGCTCAGGCAGACAACTCCTCTGAGCAGCAGCAGCATAAGAGGACCCAATCACCCTGCCCCCAGGAGGGACTCTGCCCTGCCCTGTGGTGTCTAAGCTGGCCTCCTGAGTGCAGAGTGACTAGATTAACAGCTGAAGGAGACAGCCACAGACAGTAGATCCCTGGAAATCTCAAACAGACTGTCTAAGCTCAGACATGGTGAACATCTGACATCATCATCCAGAGGGGATGGGGAAGGAGGACAATGGTGGAAAGAAGGGGAAGAGACTAGACAAAGAACATGTATTAATGACCTATGGACCTGGACAACAGGGTGGGAATTGACTGTGGGAGTGGGGGGTGGGGATGGCATGGGTGGAGGGGGGTAAAGGGGTAAAAATTGAGACAACTGTAATAGAATAAACATGATTTATAAATTTAAATAAATAAATAAATAAATAAATAAATCCCTGACATCATCAGAGGCAGATCCAGAGAGAAAAAACAGCGGTCTCCTACCACAGAAGTTCACACCACAAAGTCAGGAAATCAAGACAGATCAATTTAAGAAGCAGAAGCAGAAAAGAAGAGTCTCACAAATATTGGGAAAACAAAGAAACACCCTGCAGTCTAAGGGAATGGAAGAATCCCCAGAAAGAGAACTAAATGAAATGGAGGCAAGTAAACTATCAGATATTGAGTTCCAAACAACAGGTCTAAGGAAGCTCAATGAGCTCAGTGAGCTCAGAGAGATTCCAAATAACTACAGGGAAACTATGAGGAACTTGCTGCAAACTGCATCTGCATGAAAAAGGACATAGAAACTATCAACAAGAGGCAAGAGGAAATGAAGAATACAATTTTTGAATTGAAAAACACAGTAGAAGGAATCAAAAACAGGCTCGATAAAGCAGAGGACTGAATGAGCGAGCTGGAGGACAAGGTAAAAAAAAGCTCCCAGAAAGAGCAAGAAAATGAAAAAAGACTCAAAAAGAATGAAGAGGCATTTAGGGAGATGCAGGACAACCTGAAATGTAATACTATCTGTAATAGGGATACTAGAAGGAGAAGAAGAGGAGCAAGTGAGAGAGAACCTGTTTCAAAAAGTAAAGATGGAAAACTTCCCTAACTGGAGGAGAGGAAAAGTCACACAAGTCCAGGAAGCATGGAGGGTCCCATTCAAGAGGAACGCAATGAGGCCCACTCTAAGACACATCATCATTAAAATGGCAAATATCAAAGACAGAGAATCCTAAAGGCAGCAAGGGAAAAAGATCCAGATATAAGGGAACCCTGGTATAGCTAGCAGCTGACTTCTCAACAGAAACACTGCAAGCCAGAAGGGAATGGCAAGAAATATTCCAACTCATGAAAAGCAAAGGGCTGCAACCAAGACTGCTCTACTCAGCAAGGCTCTCAATTAAAATGGAAGGTGAAAAAAGGAGCTTCCCAAACAAAAAAAGGCTAAAAGAATACACCTCCACCAAACCAGCATTGCAAAATATACTAAAGGGACTGCTTTAAGAAGATGAAGAAACAGAGACTATGAATACCCAGTTCCTTTCACAGTCACCAATACTTGATATTATCAATATTTTTAATACTTATTAATCTGATTGTGACAATGATGTGTTATTTTAATTGTTCCTTTATTATTTGTTGAAACTAAACCTGTCTTTGTATATTTCTTGCCTATTTCTATTATTTTTAAAAAGCTTTAAATGACTTTTTTGGTATTCTTTATCCATTTTTTGATTAAATGTTTGTAGACTTTTTCCCCTAAACTACCCCCCCAAAAAACTATTAACCCTTTCTTATATGTGTTGCAAATACTTTCCTAGTCTATTACTTGTCCTTTAACTTTTTTATATGTATATTATATATAGTCTTAAATATTTAATATAGTCATATTGTCAATATTTTACTTCATAGCTTCTTGGTTTGAATATTTTAGTTTAGGGTAAAAAAAATATTAGTTTGTATTTTCTCCTAAAACTCCTTAGATTTACATCTTGATTTTTCACTACCTAAATATTTTTTGTATAATGTGTGAAATAGGGTTCTGTATTTTTTTTCTTTCAAGTAATAGTGGTCCATGCACCTTATTTGTTGAATAAACCTTATTTTCCTCATTGATTTGAAATATCAATTTAATCATATATTACATTGTTAGACAGATATATACATTTGTTTCTAGAATGCTCATTTTATTTCATTGATCTACTTGATTATTTCTGTGCTGGTGTCATGTTTTAATTGCTGAGACTTTATAATGGATTTAAATTTTTAATATTTTATAATGGATTTTGACATTTAAAAAACAAATAAAATCAATCTGCATTTTAAAAAAATAAAAAAATTGCCTATATGATATTTTGCATACACATACTATATTAATTTTAGTACTATTATTATTTTATTATGTTAGTGTATAATTAATTCTATTCGTGTTACTATACCATCATTAACATTACATTAATATACTCCTGCATTTTGGTTTTCTCACTTACCAGTATGTCTTGGCGATCTCCCATTCCAGAACTTAGTGGGCATCTTCATTCTCTGTCACTGATGCCCAGTGTTTTACTTAGTGGCCTATCCAGGCCTGCTGACCATTTAAGTGATTTTTAATCTTTTGTTATTATAAACAATGCTGCAAGGATAACAATCATTATATGTGACTTTTTATGAGCATGAGAACATCTGAAGGACAATTTCTTAGGAACAAACTGCTGCTATAAAGGATATATGAGTTTGTATTTTAACAAATTTTGGCAAAATGCCCTCTATGGGGTTGTACCCCTTTTAATCCCCGCCTGCAATGTATAAGTGTACCTGTTTCCCCTTGGCCTCACCCACATTTGTTGCAGAACATTTGGACCTTTGGCAGTCTACGAGCAGAAAAATATTACATCAGAGTAGTTAGTTTTAGTCTGTGCTTTCTTACTTAGATTTCTTACTTAGGAATCTAAGCATCTGGTAGGATTTTGTATTTTTAGTCACTTAGCACAGTGCTGGCATGTAGAAGATATCCAATCTATTGATATAATAGTAAACATATGTATTGTATATATCAATACATAACAGGATGTATTATATGCTATATATGTATGTCTTATGTATTAATATGTAAGCACATGTATTATATATTAATACACATTTGTTAAATGGGTAAAAAAATGAATGATTAAAGAGGTTAAGGCAAGCAATTTAGGACATACACGGTAAGTGAAGACTTTCTGGTATACAGTGAAGTGTGCGTTCTGTTAGTCTATGCATCCCCACATTTTGGCGGGGGGTGGGGGGTCCAGAAGGAGAAAGGAAAGGAAATGTCACCGCAAAGTGAAAGGTAAAAATCTTAGCCTTGCCTTGGCCAGTGTGGCTCAGCTGGTTGGAGTATCATCTCATGCACCGAAAGTTTGCGGGTTCAGTTCCTGGTCAGGACACATACCCAGGTTTCAGGTTCGATCCCTAGTCAGGGCATGTCCAAAAAGGCAGAAATAGATGTTTCTCTCTCACATCAATGTTTCTCTCTCTCTCTCTTCCTCTGTCTCTAAAAGCATTGAAAAATAAAAGTGTCCTTGGGTCAGGATAAAAAAGAAAAAAATCTTAGCCTTGCTGTCAATGTTACTGTTGAAATAATTTATATTATACCAGGCATTCTATTCAAAGCCAACTGAAGAACACTCAGCTCAGGGTCAGCTTCTGGGGTCTCACAACTCTGCATTTGGTTACAAACTTGGCCTTGAGAGTCAGTCAGACCTGGGTATGAGTCTCAGCTCTGATATTGGCTGAGACTGTCTTCTCCCTGAGATGCAGTTAGATCACAACACCTACCTCTAATAGAAACCTGGAGGCTCCTGCTTAGCCCCAATTCTCTTCTTCCAACAATTCTTCCCTCTTCAACTGTGTGACTCCAGGCTCCTGGCAGAGTTAATTAAATCCAAGGTGGACTGGCCCAATTTGAGTCAAACAGAGTCTCAGAATAGTTTGGGAAAGAACCCAGAGTCTCTGTTAATCCTTGATCTGGGTGTAGGATGAGACCACTTCTGGCTAGCCCTATGTGACTGCATGCTGGAGTTTGAGGAGGCCCAGTGAGCACTGCCCCTTTTCTTTGTCTTGCTTCAGAGTGAACCGAGGGTAGATGAGGTTATGAGTGAGGAAGAGCAGCATGTGTGCTTTTTATAAATATGGCTTATTGTGGCCATGCAGAACTCCAGTGAGACAGATGCTGCATAGGTAGCCCAAACAGCTGGTGGCTGCCTCACATAGATGGTGAATGGAGGCTGGGGACTTTCTGAGGGGCTCCCTCAAAGAAAATGGAGGGGAAAGAGCTGAGCTATGTTGCCTGGTCCTTTTCCCCAAATTCATCCACCCAAGGCTGGGAGTGTAACCTTAATGGGGGCCTTGTACTTGAAAATAAGGAAGGTCACTCTAACAGGGAGATGCAGAGGCAAGCAGGGCTGACAGACAATTTTCACCTGAGAGGTAGCTCCAGTTGCCTGGGTTCTGATTTCCCAGCTTCTGCTTCCCTCTTCAGAAGTCCAGCTACATTTCTTGTCCTTAAATTCTCTCAGATACACGGCATTCTTCATAATGATGTGTCCCCCTTTATTTAATTCTTTCATGTTGATCCTGTTACTGATAACCAATGGCTCTTTATTATGAATCTAAGCCACACAATTGTGAGGTTTAATAGAGAAGGGAACATAGGGCACCTGGTATGGTAGAGTCAATATATGCTTAGTTTTATCTTTTTATTTTTTGATAGGGGAAAGGATGTGGCAAAGCTCTGAGCCTTAGGCAGTCAACTCATTTTCAGTTTGAACATGGCACCAAAACAAACCCCAAAGTCTTGAAATTTCTCCTTGAAGGTCAAACATCCATTAAAAAGTAGTATATTTGCTGTGAAAACATTGTTGAAGACATGTCTGTCAGAGGCTGGGAAGGCAGCGTGGGGTAGTAGCTGGAGCCAGACATCCTTGGGTAATAACTCAGGCTCCAACATGCACTAGCTGGGAAGGCGTACAAAAGGCGTCACTTCAGTGAGCCTGAATTTTCTCAGCCATGAAAGAAAAGCCCACTGTGTGTGGTTGTTGGAAATATAGCACATAGTGAGTGCTCAGTGAATGGTATCATTCTAATATTCCCAATACTCACCCAAAGACCCTCCTTTCTAATAATAAGAACTACCTACCTGATTATATTTCCCTTTTTACCTGCAGTTCAGAATCAAACTTAAAACTTAGTCGTGGCAACCCTGTTACCATTAAGGTTGTCATATTGTAAACCCTGATCCCTGACTCTTGATTTTTTACTTTTGAAGCTTATCAAGCAATGGGATGAAGCTTATCAGCCTTCCCAGACATGGCCATGTATATATGTGTGTGTGCACATACACGCACAAGTTTCAGTTAAACAGTTATTTTTCAAGGGAATTCCCACTTGGGTAACTCCCTGCCAAAAGAAAATGTAAATCACTTTTCAGTCCAGCATCCAGGGGCTCTGAAAACTAGCCCAAGAGAAATTTAATCTTGGTCTACATAACAGAAACCGGGCAGCCGGCCAGCAAACTCTTGTTTTGTGTTTTAAGAAAAATTGAGAGAAATGCAACATGCTCTTTGTCAAGTGATATCTGTGGCGATCAAGCACAGCCCCACTGGGCTCAGAGCTCACCCCAGGAAAGAACGGGGGTTTTTAGGAGGCTTGAGCTAAAGGAGGGCCTTGGGGGCTCACCTCCCCGGGGTGACTTAAAGGCTGCAGAAAATGCTAAGGAATGAAACACTGAGCATCTTGGATGTTGGTTCTAGAAGTCTCACAGATCAGAAGCTGCCAAGGGTAGGTGGGGGTGGGGAGGCCGGGTGCAGGGCAGGAGGGAAGCTGGGAGATGAGCTGGGGCCAGGTCACGGTGGGAAGGGCATTGGAGCCTTCCCCCAGGGGCGGTGGAAGCCCTCGGACCGTTTAAAACTACGGTGTTGTCTTTTCTGTTCTCCAACTCAGTATGGATTGAACTAGGAGTCAAGAGTTTTCTCGTTATCATATAATCACTGCAACAATACTTGGAGGTAGATTTTATTACTTTTCTTTCCCAGTTGAGACAACTGAGACTCCGGGGGTAATGAAATTACCTCGATTATACCTGGCTAGGCGGAGCCAACAACACTTGATTCCAAGTCCAAGAACCTTCAGGCCCAGTCATTGCATTTTCCAGTTTGGCTCCAAAGCAAGGGCAGTATCTTATTTATTTATCTTTGTTATTCCTATCCCTCCCCGCCTGCTCCGAGCTTTCCAAAATTTAGTAGAGTTTGGGGGGTTGAAAAAGTCAAACATGACCTCACCATTTTTTCTTTCTCTAGCAGGCCCTGGACGTGGCTGTAGAAATTGGCAAAATAAGCGTACTTTGAGGCCAGAGGCCCTTTCTCCTCTCCTGAGCACATTCCCTTTTCCTCTGCTGTCTCTGGGAGAGGAATTTTGCCCATGGGAGCTGTCTCAGGTGCCGACTGCTCCCCCTGACCTTTCCGTGCCTCCCTAACACATTCCTGCATCTAAATCAGAACTGGTCAATGTTTCACTCCCCCTGCAACCCTCTCAACCCGATCTTCTGAAGCTGGTGAACAATTAACCGCCAGCAGTTCTTGATCTTCTCTCCTCAGAAGCCTCCCAACACTTTACTGCTGGGTGTCAATGATCTACCCAACCTGACAGGCCACCGGCGTTCCTCTTGTCTTCAAGTAGCCTCTTCCGTACGTTTTCACAATGATTCTGATGATATATAATTCTTCCAAATGAGGAAATACATTTTAGGGACAACTGAGCCGAAGCACCCACATCACCTCCTGAATCATATTTTCTATTGGAAATTCTTACAAAGAACCAGAGAAGAAGGGCAAAGTTCTCTTAATTTGTGCAGTTTTTCTCCTTTTATTTTTTAAAATGAGGTGGATCACTCCTCTCTTTTAAATTTATTTGGCGAATTAAATGACAATGTATATAGAACTTTTTGGCTCATAGTAGCAATTAAGAAAACGTAGACTAAAATTTACAAAACCATAGAATGTGGGAACTAGAAACACCTAATAGAGCTTTACATCTTTTGTACAAGTGAGAAGGCCCCAAAAGAGAAGTCTGGGATACCTTCAGGGATCTTTCAGCCAGCTGGTAATCTATCGGCTAGTTGAACTCTGTCTAGTAGGAATACAATAGATAAGCCATACATATAACTTTAAAAGTTCTAGTAATCACATGAAAGAATAAGGAAAGAAGCAAAATTAACTGTAATTTTATTTAACCCAATATACGCAGTATGTTAATGATCATTTCATGTAATCCATATAAAAATTATCATTGAAATATTTTACTTTTTGTACTAAATCTTCACATTCTAGTGTGTATTTTGCACGTAGAGCACAACTAACTAAGACTAGCCACATTTCAAGTGTTTAAAGTGGCTGGTGGCTGCTGTATTGGACAGTGCAGGTCGAGTTCAATTCAAGTAAGCAAACATTTTGGGTACTTCTTATAGGCCAGGCACTCTATTAAATGCAGGGATCTGAAGGTGAACAAACACAGCAGGCGACTAAGATGACAGCCCTGAAAACCACAAACCATAACCCAAGGTAGGGTCCCTCCCCTTCTAGGCTGCTGAATTATACGCATCCATGTTTGGCTGAGCAAGTCGAGTAAAACAATTCTCCAGGGAAAATATCTACAGCTCTAGGGAATTTTCCTCTGCTCAGTTATTGGTGCCTAGAAAAATATTTATGTTTACTGAGCTATTATTATGTCTTAGACATGCGTTATGCACTCAACAGGTTTTGTCTGATTTATTTCTCATAGCAGTTGTGTAGGGATATTATTTTGCCCGTTCTACAGAAGAGAAAATCAAGGATCTGACAGGTTAAGTAATTTGTCCAAGGGTCCTACAGTTTATCAGAGGTAGAGCTGGGTCTCAATCTCATAATGCAAGCATATGCAATTTGGTTAGTGCCATATATAAGCATTCCCAAAGCTTCCTGAATGAAGTGACTGGAGGTTTATTTTAATAACAACTTTCCATTTCAGGTGACCAATAGTCCCCCTGCCTGAGGTTCTTGCTGCAAAGGAAGAGATGAGGACGTTCTGTTTCTCACTTCCTCAGCTTCTGGGAGCCGCTCTGTGCTTTGGAGGCCTCATGTTGAAATGGATCTCAGCTTCACTTTCACCTCAAGGAGGGTTTACCTCATTTCTTGGGATTGAGTGTGCTGTACGCTGCTTCCCTTGCCTGGGTTGCTGAGGGACCAGGTCATGAGTAGCTTTCCCTTTTCCATAGCCTGGGCTGCTCTGCTTCCTGCTCCTTCCCACTTGGCAATTGTGTGTTCTGGTAAAAACAAAACAAAACAAAACAAAAACACCCAGAATGTGAATACCCACCAAACTGAACACGGCCTGCTGTGGCTTCAGTGTTTCCTGAAAGAATATCAACTGCCATAAGGGCCACACAGTTAAAGAAGTTTGAGAACCTGGAGTAATCAAGGAGCATGAAATGTTCTGATTGAGATCATCAGTGTGATTTCATGGGAGAACCTCCCCCTAGAGGAGAATAGACAATGTGTGTGTTTGTGTCTGTGGGAACCAGTCCCAAGAAAAGGGTGGGGGCTGGTGAAGCAATTGAGCAAAAACAAACAAACAAAAAACCCCTCGTGGACATGAACAACAGTGTGGGGATTGCCAGTTGAAAGAGGCTATGGGGGGGGATGGTGATGGATGGAGACTCGACTTGGGGTGGTGAACACACAACGCAGTGTACAGATGATGTGTTGTGAAATTGTGCACCTGGAACCTGTATAATTTTGTTAAACAGTGTCACCCCAATATATTCAATTAAAAGGAAAAAAAAGAAACAATTAAAAATTAGATCGTATCTTAAAACATGGAGCATGTAACACACTGTGAGGCTTGCCTGGCTGAACTTTAACTGGATTGACTCAAGTATTTAAAAAACAGCAACAACAACAACAACAACAACAAAAATCAAACCCATAGGTTTATTCTGTCATTTGAAACACTTTGATTCTTTCTGTTTCATCCAGCCAACAAATCCTTTTTGAGTATTGACTAGGCACTGTACTAATCATTATACAAAGAAGTTTGAAGAAAGTAAAGATGGAGCTCCCCACAGGAGGTGCTCAGTCTAGCAGGAGGCAGGCCTAAAGAAAATCAATGCCAAGAAGGCTGCCCAACCCTCAGGTAGAATTTAAGGTGAAGCCCTAACATCTGAGAAGACTGGATTTTAAAAGTCAGGACTTCAGAAACACTTCAAAGTTCGTTACTTTACAGATGAAGAAAATGAGGAACAAAGAGGTCACATGATTTGGTTACGATCATGTAGCAAGTTATTGGCAAAGCAATTATTAGAATTCAAGTCCCTTAGCCTTGGGACACACTGACCACCTTCCTCCACTGTTTCTAGGGTGGCACTTGGAGACAAGGATCAAGCTGTCCCTCCTGTCATTCAGTGAAGACAATGGCTCTAGGTTGGACGTAGAATAAAGAAAAAAAAATGGAGAAAGAAAAATTAATGGAAAAAACAAATTTAGTAGCAGATACATAATATTTAAAACCATGGGCATGAATGAGATTCTCGAGGCAGAAAAATGAAAAGAATGTCTAGAACTGAGCACCAAAGGTCACTGACACTTCCTGTCGGGTAGGGGAGGAGGAGCCGACTCAGGGGCTGGGATGGAGCAGACGTGGACTGGGACGGGCCTAGGAGCATGGGCTTGAGGAAACCAGGAGAGAAAAGAGATTCAAGAAGGAGAGAGTGCCTCACTGTGGCAAATGCTGCTGAGAAGGGGAGTAAGACAATGACAACAAAAAAGGCTCTTTTGGATATGGTATTATGGTGGCCTTGGTTAGTTGTTGAGGGGTGGCAGGCAAGGCAAGGTGGGATGAAGTGTGGGTAAGTGGGAGGTGAGGACAGAGCGTGAAGTTTGTTCTTTCGGAAAGTTTGGCCATAAATGCAGCAGAGAAATGGGGTGGTATCTAGAAGGAGATGAGTTTGGGTCGAGAGAGTTTTGCTTTCCTATAAAATAATATTGAATGTCAACTGTCATTGAAAAATAGAAATAAAATAAATTAGGAACTTAAGGGAATGTTGGCTTTTGGTTTTCAGGGCACTTAGATCATGTTCATGTATCCATATTTACCCTGTTCCTTCTGGAGCGCCTCTTCTCCAGAAGAGTAGCTGCTACCCTCTCTGTAAGATCCTAATCTAAGTGCCCCATCCTCTGTCTAAAGGTCTGTTTCCAGGCCCAGCTAGATGCCCTTCCTCGGGCCCCTGCCAGTCTGTGTACATATTGTCTGCCTTAGGGCTTATTTTACTGTATGTAAGGGAAGGCTTTCCTGTCTCCCTTCTCACTGCACAAGAACAGAGCAGGGCAGGGACTGTGTCTTCTCAAGGTTGTATCATTGGCACATGTAGGTGATCAGAACCTGCCACTAATGAGGAAGATGCTCATTAACTTTCTGATGAATAAATAAGTAAATAAATGAATGTACTATAACTTTGAAGGCGGTTCGAGGGGCAACTTTATTTCATGAATAAGAGAACAGAGGCATAGGGCAATTTGAAGTTCCATTATGTCACAGATTAGGAGGAGGCCTGGGAAACCGTTCCACCTCCTGTCCTACCCCCTTTGCTGTTCCCAGGTCCCGCTCTGGAGCTGCATTGCCAACCCGAGGCACCAGGAGCTGAAGTCCTCGAGGTCACATCAAACCTGAAACTTCACCACAGGCCTTCATGCGGGGTCTGTGGTCTATACATTCATCTTAATTTTAGCAGCACCTGCGGATCGAGGCAGGGAAACAGCTTGTGAACAGAAGGTAAAAGCACTTTTCTAAATCTCACAAGGTGTGAAACTGATGGGGGAGGTGGGTGAGGAAGGGAGACTCGGTTCCTCGGGATGAGTACCTTAGGCTGTGGGCTTAAAAAAATACGAAGCTCAGTTATGGGGATACCACAAGGGGTCGCTGTTGATCCTCAGTTAAACAAAAAATGATTTGAGCAGGGACTTACGAAACATTTTAAAGACCTTTATTTTGCAAATGAAGAAACTGAGGCACAGAGAAGTCACATGATTGGGTTAAGATCATGTAGCAAGTTATTGGCAGGGCAATTATGAGAATTCAGGTTGGTACGTTTGGGACCAACGTGACCACCTCCCCCGCCCCCTGCCCCCCCCTCCGCTCCTAAGGCACTTGGAGACAAGGATCAAGCTGTCTCTACTGTCATTCAGTGAAAACAATGGCTCTAGATTGGATGTAGAATAAAGGAAAAATGAAGAAAGAAAGAAAGAATAGAAAAAACCGTCGGCATTCATTTTCACATGTGCCTTATTCAAAAGCACCTTGCTCACAGTGTTCAGTTTAGCTGCCATTGCCCATAATGGGAGTGTGGCTCACGGGGCCGTCATCTGCGGCGGGGTTTGAATAGCTGAATAGAAAGTATCAGGTAATGGATTTCATCCTTTTTATGGCTTCAAGTTTAAAAAGGTCTGGTTCCCAAGGAAAACAAGAAACTAAGTTGCTTCAGCAAAGAATTGGCTGAAACCTAAGTAGGAACCAGATAAAAAAAAAAAACCTTTGCTGGATAGAAGGACGAGGATAAGTTTCTGGGCCCTGCTGTTCAGGGAATGGGGAGCCACAGGGCAGGAGATCCTTTGTGAGCCAGTGACCCCGAGACCAGGTGTTTATTCCAGTGTCTGGAATGAACGAGGCAGCAAAACAGTCATAAGGGAGGGACTTTGTCCTCCTTCTGCCAGGTGTCTCATGATGGTCTCCCCCACGCTCCTTGGTCTGATTCCCCCCGGCTTTCCTGAGCCCATGGTGGCTTCTTGTGGAGTGTCCTTTTCTTGCCTCCCTGGTAACCTTTATTTTTAATCAAAAGATCTTTATTGTTTCTTAAGTAATGTCAATATAAACTCATTATAAAAATTCAGGTACCAAGTAGCCGGGGCGGGGGGCGGGGGGGGGAGAAAGCTCTGTAATCCCTCCCTTAATAAAGAGTCACTGTTAACATACGTTCAGGAAGTCAGCCTGTGGGCACCTGCCATGGGTTTCAAGTTGTGAAACAACACACACCGACCTCAGCCCTCCCAGAGCCTGCGTTCCAGTTGGGGGAGACAGGCAATCGACTTTTAAAAACAAGTAAAATATATAGAATGTCAGATTGTGGTAAGTCCTCTGAAGGCAAATGAACCAGAGAAGGGGACAGAGATTTCAATGGTGGTGAGATAGCGAAGTAGGATATTTTAAAAGTGTGGGAAGGGGAAAAATTCCCCTTTCCCTCCTCTGGTTCTTTTGACTAGCTGAATAATCAAATCAGCAGGAGGCAGATTGCCAAGAGAAAATCAAATTTAGTATCATGCACAAGGGAACCTCATATACGTGAGAGTCAGAGACCCCGCATGCATGGGAGGTTAGGAGAAATAAAGGGGGATTGAGGCACGTAAGACATCCTGGGCCAGGGACGGGCGAAGGTGCCTTTAAAGGCTCATTGCAGGATGATAAGAAGAACAAATATATAGTAAAAAAAAAAGTTTGTCTTGCCCTATAGATGGGTCAAAAGAAATGATCTCTTGATAATCTCTTATTATGGGCAAGGTCTTTAATTCAAATTCTTCTAGGTAGATAAGGGGTAAGGGCAGGAGTTTCTCTTGAGCCTGAAGCTAAAATTGCCTTTAGCGCAGGGTAATCTCAATACCACTGAGGCACATCTTGAGGTGGCTGGTTTTGGACCCCCATGAAAGTGATGTCTGAATCTGAGGTGGATGAGGGAGCAATGATGTGGACATCTGGGGGGAGCCTCTCCTTCCCTTCCATTCCCTAGGCCTGTATAATAATGTAATTATAACATAAGCCATATATGAGTATACCCTTAATGTTAAAAACTTCAAATAATACAGAAATATATGGATAACATCCCTCTTATCACCCTCCTATCACCTCCTCCCTCCAAGTAAACCCTTTGATAATGATGTCCCTTCCTGAACTCTCTGCATTTATATTCATTTCTGCATAGGTCACTCACACATTTAGCTTTGCTTTATTTCCTGCACAAATGAGATCGTCCTTTGTGAAGATGATGCCTTTTTATTTTCAGTGGACAAGATCTTCTTAATGTTTCTTCAACTTCAGAGCTATATGAGACCTATGGGCCTCATTACTAATACGAAACAGCCACATTTCATGGCTGTAGATGTAGGTGAACGTTTCATTCCCTCCCCTAGGCTATTAATCTAGTATTCAGTGCACTATATTGGAATAATTTCTTTCTGCCCCTGTCTCTTCTACTGTGCAGTGAGTTCTTTGTGGTCAGAGATTATGTCTTCTCATCCCCAAATTTCCAGTGCCTGGTACAATGCCTAGCACATGGTGGGTGTTTGGTAAATGAATGGACAGTTAATTATACTTTCATAAATTACCATAGAAGGCTTCCACCATCAGACAGGATATTGGCTGAGACCAATGTTATGGTCTCTCCTAATGGGAGCTGATCTCTTCTCCACTGAAAAGTCTGTCATTACCGGATACAGCCACTATGGGATGGCAGCCAGGATGACTGTGGTCAGTTTCTTTAGATCAAATAGTCCAATGTTAGCATTAGAATTAAAACACCATTTAATGAGAGCTACTTTTCACTCCCTTTGTTGAAAGAAAATGAACATTTAACCACTAGACAAATGTGCTAAGGACTTTACAAAACACTTCTCTTTCAAGGCACAAAACAACTCAACAAGATTGATGTTATTATGCAAATGAGAAAAGCAAGAATCAAAGAGATTAACATGGATATTATGTGGGTCTATTCATGTACCCACCATCCAGATTTCTCTATCTTTAATATTTCCCTTATTTGTCTTAGATTGTTTTAGATTGTTTTACTACGCCATGTGTAAATATACCCTGGAGGGCTCTGTTCACAAATTTAATTGCCAACACTGGATAGGACATTTAATTCAACTTTGTCACTTAGTCAACAAACACCAGTTGAGCCTAGGCCCTGTGATTATAGAGAGGAATGAAGCACAGTCCCAGTACCCAAAGGGGCTCACTTTCTAAGGAGAGAGGGATGATACAAAAGCTTTTACGACTGAGAAATTGAGGTTCTCCCAAGGCGCAAAGCCAGGCTTAGAGCTCAGGGACCAAGGGAGGTCCCAACAGCACATCCCTGCCCAGTCATAGCAGAGCGGCCCCTGAGCACAAGTGTCTCCTCTCCGAGTGGCACCCGCTATGAGGGAGAGCTTGCCTGACACAATCAAGCAGAATCCGTGAGAAACACGCATGGGTGTTTTTGCTCTCTCCACTAAATTTTGCTGCAAAGAATCAAATTCTTTTCTGGTGACACACACTTCCTGTCAGGATGAGGCACACCCAAGCAGTCAACACCATCAGAATTAAATGAAGAAAAATCCTTCTAATTCCTCTAGGTGCACATTCTGGGTCCTGCTGGATTATTGCCATTTTCCCAGGGAGTGAGCCAGAGGTGGATTTAAAGGACAGCAAATAAGAACACACTAATAAGAGTAACAATCACAGTAACATTAAAATATCCAGCATTTATTATCTCCAATTAATTTTCCATGTTCTGTAAAAGCAATTCATTCTCACAAAAAAATGACAAAAATTTGTGGGTTTATTTATTTATTTATTTTGTAAAAACAAAACCAAACTCTTATACTCTCTCGACTATTGTTAACATTTTAACGTATATATTTTCTTTCTTAAAATCACAGTTACATGTATTTTATATACACTGTTCTGCTCATGTAACTTTATATGGTAAATATTTCCCTATTAATTATGCTCCTTACAACATAATTATTAATGATTACATAACATTTTCATGCAGTCATTCTACGATTTACTGTTTCAATCTATTGTTGAACATTCAAATTTTCCCCCATCTTTTGTGTATTATATTATTACCACTCTAAGCAAAATTTGTGCTATTAGAAGACACCACTGGTCTCCTTTCTTCCATTATCTCATTTCCTCATCATAAGCCTCTGAAGTAGGCATGATCAGTGTTTTGGAAATGAAGGAGCTGGAATTTAAAGAGGGTAAGGAGCCGTACCAAGGTCAAAGCCAGGTCTCTCTTAACTCTGAGCCAGCCCGACCCGTCATCACACCCTGGGTGTGCTTGGCTCTCCCTGCACCACGCTGAGTTTTCTGTCTTCCCAGATGGAAGAGTTTTCTTGTACTCTCCTTCGTCCAAAATCTTAATCCTGGTCTCACTCCTTTCACGTTTCCATGGATACCCTGGTCCCTCAGTAAGATTCAAGCCTTTCCAATTAAACACCCTGCATTTGAAAGTTCCCAGGCAGCTGGGCTGATGCGATTGATGGTTCCCAACTGCTGGGCCATATGTTCTTCCCCTCCTTCTTTCTCAGCTGTTCTGGGAAGGATGGACTGCAAGGTTAATCACGCCTCCACGTTGTAAAACTGAATCCTGATACATTCACTAAAGCCTTCGTGGTTATTTGTGCCCCACTTGGATTCCCATTTATATTCTCAACAATTTCCAAGATCTGAGGTGCCCTCAGCAACTCAGCACATTGTAAATATGATACTAAAGTTAAAAAAAATCAAGCTCAAACTTCTCTTTTGAATTTCAGTCTTGTATGTTCAATAGTCTAATTGTCACCTTTAGTCAGATGTTTTGAAACTTACCACATCTAAATCAGAAGTCTTGAAGTTCCCCGCCCCCCCATCTGTCTGTAGCAGGCACTGTCGGCTGCTTCCCCAGGAGCCCTGCTCTGCCTCCTCCTTCGTTCCCAGAGCCTTGATTTTGCTCAGGGACATGGCGCCCAGACCAGGGGTGGAACCAGGATTGGTGTTGAGCCCCTTGTAACAATCTAAGCTCCATTGCTGGGTGCTCATGTTCTTGGCCTCCAGCAAGGGATAGTTAGTGAGATTTTTAAAAGTCTGCTAGAGCCCTGAAGAATGTAGCTCTGTTGGTCGGGCATTGTCCTGCAAAGCAAAAGGTCTCCAGTTTGATTCCCTATCTGGGCACACCCTGGGTTGCGGGTGGGTCCCAGTCACCAGCAAACAATTGCTGTTCCTCACACATCGGTGTTTATCTCCCTCTCTATCACCCTCCCTTCCCCTCTCTCTAAGAATATATAAATTAAATCTTTAAAAAGTTTGTTAGAGAATTTCTAGATACAAATTGCCCTTGAGATAAAAAAGAGGCAGTATTAGATATTTCGTGTGCCAAATTTCAAGCATCCTGACCTCATTTTTTCACTCTAGCCATCCCTGTGGTGAACAGTTACCTGTAAGATTCTGACAGCTCCTCACTAGTGCAACTTCAGCCAGCAGTGGAGGGCCTCTTCCTTTCTGCACTGGGGATGCCCCTCTTCCCAGCCACCACCCCAATCTATGATGCCATCATCTCTCATTTGAGCTACTTTTATGGTTTCCTAATTATCCTCCAACTCCTGCCTCTCCTTCAGTATATTCTCCACATCACAGCTGAGTGATCTTTTAAAAATATAACATGAACCATGCTAAATCTCTGCTTCAAATCTTTCAAGGACTTCGCATTATATTTGGAGTAAAATTCAAACTTCTTCTCATAGCCTGCAAGACCTTGCCCTATCCATGTCTCCAGCTTTTGTTTCTCTCAATTGTCTCCTTGCCCAAGTAGGGCCCCAGGTCTTCCATGTTTGGGCCTTCACAGTGCAGATTCCTGTGCCCGGTTCCCCTAACATCCCCTGTGGCTGGATCCTTGTTATCAGCCAGATGTCAGTTTAGTCTACCGTTTTAGGGAGGCCTTCTTTCTCACCCAGGATTAAGTAATCCCCCATTATTCTTTATTACTACATCTTGTTGTGTTTTTTGTTTGTTTTGTTTGTTTTGTTTTTTAATCCTCACCCAAGGATGGACATACTGATTTTAGAGAGGCAGGAAGGGAAGGAGAAAGAGAAGGAAAGAAACATTGATGTGAGAGAGAAACACCGATTGGTGCTCCTCATTTGCGCCCTGACTGAGGACTGTCCTGAGCCGGAATCGAGCCTGTGACTTTTCAGTCCATGGGATGATGCTCAACCAACTGAGCCACACTGGCGAGAGCATCTTGTTTGTTTTCTTTGTAGCACTTATGGTAAGTTGTAACTACAATTTATTTGTTTGTTCATGCTCTAATTGCTTGTTTCCCTGAGTTGGTTAGAATTTTTTTGAACAAAAACCAGGTTTTTGATTCTCCACTGTATACCCAGGTCCTTCTACAATGCCTGTCTTAGACTGTGTACTCAATAAATATTTGTCGATTAAATGAATAAATTGTAATAATAACAATATCAGTTGCCATTTAATGTGTTTCTTCTTTGTGTGTCCGTATCCTGGCTCTGCCACTTATTAGCCCTGTGAACTGAGCTAAGTATCTTAACCCCTCTGTACACTGGTTTTCTTATCTTAAGTGCAGATAATAATAGTCCCCAGTGGAGTTGTAAGAATAGTTAGATTATCTATTATACATGAAGAACTGAGAACAATACCTGGCAAATGGTAAGAATTATATAAATGCTTAGATATTATAGTTGTTGTTGTTACTATTATTATCTCTGGTAGGAGACTGAGGCTCAGGAAGATTAATGCCATATCACTAGTGATTGGCAGCCTGGGATCCTAACAAACTGGAAGTGTGAATTAACAAAGATACCTCTGCTTTAGTGGTGGTAAAATTATAAAATATTTTTAAGAGAAAGTTATTGATGGATACTATTGAAAGTGTCTCACACATTATAATCTTTCTACCAATTGATTGCTTCTCAATGCTTTTGAAAACATAACCAGATGGTACTTTCTTTCAAGGACATCCCTTAGAAGTGGGAACAAAATGGGTTAGATAATGACACTTTAAAAAAATTATATGGTGCACGCTAATGAAATTCGCTTGTGGAAAAAGGAAGAGGGAAACCCAGTGAAATGCTTCGAAGGTGTTTACAGATAAAGAACACCTGCACTTCCTCAGTTTCCATTCACTTTTCCATCCCCTCCAGCCTGGTTTCTCCACCCTCCATTGAAAGTGCTCCCACAAAGGCTGCCAATGCTGACTGATATCCATGACATTTGCACCTGACACATCCAACAGGAGCTTTCTGCACCTCAGCTTGCCAGATTCAATTGCGGCATTTGATGTCATTAACCAACAATGTTCCTTTCTGCAACTCTTTGCTCTCAGCGTCACCTCCAGAACTTTCCTGTTTCTCCTCCTTCTCTGACTCTTGCTGACCAATCACTCTGCCTCTTCCCCAGGGTTCAGCTGCGGGGTCACTTCCCTTCTCACACTTCCCCTTTTCTCCTGGGAAATTCAGACCCAAGATCATCACATCAACTCTCACCACAGCTTACGTCTCTAACCAGAAACTCTAGATTTTTAGTCTAGACTCAATTGCTGGTCATTTTCCTGAACAGTTGGAAGTTTGGAGTCTAGAACTCTCAAATATGAACTCTTTTTTTTTTTTTTTTTTTATAGAATTGCAGCAGCTATGAACCCTCATCACCATTTCTCTGGGCATTCTACCAAAACATCCCGCCAGCTCTCTCAGTCCTAATTTTCATCTTCAATCCGTTCTTAGCACTCCTGTCGACTGCTTTCTAAAGCATGGAAATTTGATATTAGATATCCACTTCTGAAAATGGCAGAGTAGTTCCTACAAGACCTTCCCTCCCACAAATAACAGCTATAAACTAGAGAAAATAAATAAATAAAAACTAAGTACTTGAAGGCACTGGAGAGGAACCAAAAGAGATAGAGGACAAGAGTCAGTACTTGGAAGAATAAAAAGTCATGGGTTTTACATTTTTTAATGGATTTTTGGAGGAGGGAAAACCCCAGTCAGTGCTGAGCAAAGCAGCTCAACTCAGACTGAACTGTGCATTCTTACTGGATGGAAGAACCAGAGACAACCATAGCACCTGTCAGCTGGGGAGGGGAATCTGAGGAAGGCACAATTTCAGAGCTCACCATGCAATGATCCATATCGATCAGTTTTGGATTCTGTTACTTCTAAATTAATTCATTATTTTTATTTCCTATTATAATAGTAATGCATAGGACATTTAGAAGATATAGGAGAAAAAAAAGGGAAGAGAATTCTTCCTCGTTCAATAATTATTTACCGAGTACCAATTATGCCCAGGGACTAAACTTGGTACCGGGAACACAGCATTGAGAAAAAAAAAAAAAAATCCTGATTTTACTCTAGGAGCTGAATCACACAAGAGGAAAACAAACAAATGGATGTGTAATATAATGTTCAAGGTGAGAGTTTCAAGAAAATAAAAGTCAGTGTAACTGCACAATATAGAACAAGAAAGAGAATATTTAGAATGCTGAAGTATGCACTTACAGGAACTCTTTTTTTTTAGTTGAACAAGTGTTAGCTGATTCTAGATGCTTTAGAACTTACCTCTGAGTAGCAAATATTAAAGATATAAATACTTTGCATTTAGACACCATGTTGATAGTTAAGTGTATTCGATTTTTTTTAAAACGTATAAAATACTACATAAGTACAAACTAGGTTTTTGTGGCTGGATTTCTCTCTGGAGACAAACAATTTTGTATCAACTTTTAGAAACCTGAATTGACTCAGTGTTTTGGTGTCATTTAGGTGGAGTATAAATTTACTTCTATGTCATTTGGAGAAGACACACGGTATTATTACAATTAGAGACAAGCTATAATGAAAATTGACCTTCCACCATCTATCATCTCCCTTTGGTCTAATGAGATACTGCTATTACATCCTGTTGAAATAGTGTTCTGCAAAACCCTGCACCGTCATGCAATTTCTGCAGATCTTCCAGGAGCAATCTGAGCTCAGGCAATGCATTACTATTCTGTCTCTCCATTTATCTCCAAGCATTCATGTATTTAAATGATCTTTTATTTCCCTTGGGTTGTATAGAAGTTCTCTTGGAGATTAATTTGAAATCATTGAATTTTAAAAAGTATTTTTAGCTGAATGTGCATTTCTCTCCTGAAGAAGACTGTCTTCAAATTCTGTTTTGAAAAAGCATATATGAAAAGCACAGCATGTGGTGCATTGTGGATGTGTAATGACATTGTGTCTTAGGAAGCCTTAACTAAAAGGTTCATTTGATTTCTTTAAGCTTATCTTTTAAATTAATTAAATTAGTTAATTAAACCAACTGCTATTCAGCATTTTCAGTGGTTGAATGGGGTGAAGGCACTTGAGGATGCAAAACACAGGAGGCAGAGAGCAGAGAGCCCTCAGTGGGGAGCACAAGGACAAAACTTCGCTTGAGTTTGGGCACAACGGCATGGCACTGGGGGAGGCTGCTGCAGGCCTGTTCTGCAGGGAGTGCGCCGGGCAGCGCCTGCTCCTTCCCCACCTGGCAGGAGGGGCAGGAGCGCTCCTCTCCTGCCAGTGCCTTTGCAGGTGCTCCAGCCACACCATCCTGTGTCCCTGTATCTGGGCTGCCCTCCATGACAACCTGTCCTCCTTGCTCTGATTCTAACTAGCTCTGTTGCTTCGGTAAAGTCACTTCCTCTCTCTTGGCCTGTGTCTCCCTCTGACGAAGGATGGGGTTGGGCTGGATGAGAGCTAAGGTGGTTTCAAACTGATGTATGGTGGCCCTCTCCCCTGCTCACTCCCATCCCCACAACTCCAAGGTGGTTCCCCAAAACTAAGCCTCACACTCTTGGACTGGGGGTCAGCAGAGTATCATCATGGGAGAAGGAGGAATGTCCTCAGGAACCTCGGTCTGTCTGCTTCTTCTTGAAACAGGGGCCCCTGTGGACTACTGGCTGTGCTGTGAAGCAAGGAAGGTGACAATGGGTGGCCCATTTCAGCCCGCATGTAGGAAAGTTTGGCACATAAGCACAAGACCAGACAGGCTGTGGTTGGCCTGGAAGTTGGCCTCAGACTCAGGAGTGCTGGGCTTGAGAGCTGATCTAGACACTAAATGGTGCATGTCCACGGGGAAGTCACCCAAGGCCAATTTTGTTTCCTACTCTGTGGAATGGAGATAAAGACCTCTATGTTAACAACTAATAGAATTGTTTGAAGACCAAAGTGAGGAAACCCAATCAACAAACATCTTTAAAAAATAAAAAAAGAAGATAATGTAAATCATGATGTGTGTATGAATTGCTTGGGGATCTTGTTAATATGCAAATTCTGATTCAGTAGTTCTGGGGTAGGGCCCCAAATTCTGCATTTCTAACAAGCTCCAGGGTGAGGCCACACTCCAATAAACAAGGATGTAAATGACTAAATTTTTTTAAAATGAAAAAAATTAAATCATCTAAATGCCACTCTCCTAACACTAATTTTGCTTCTGATATGTTTCACTTAATATTGTATCTTAAATATTTTCTATGTTCTGACAAATTATTGAGGTTGCAAAGTTTCTGTAATTGTTATTTTTGAATAAGGCTGACATAGCATTACTTATCCCGCCACTCCTGCAATGCCGGGCGCGAAGCTCTCCCTGCTGCCGCACCAGCAAGTCCCCAGGGAACGGCTGCGAGGGCAGCACTGTGCTCCCGGGCCAGCTGGAGGCTGTTCCCCGCCTCCTGCTGTTCTTCCATAGGATCAGTCTGTAGGAGTAAACTGGCTTAGGACTAGGAACAAGGAACCCTTGTTACTTTTGATGTATCATCTTTCTAAAGGCCAATGAAATAATATGTACATATTTTGTTCATTTAAAAATACATATTTTTCCTTGCACGTGGTGGTGGGACTGTAAAATGGTGCAACCACTAGAGAAAACAATATGGAGTTTTCTCAAAAAATTAAAGATAGAACTACCTAAAGCTAAATTTTCAAAACCAGGAAGCCTCTAATCAGAAGTCTCTTGGGAAGGCTGGTCCTTTAGATACCTGGTCATACAGTCACTTGAGTAAAGGCCAACATGTCAGAATTTAAAGTTCATATTTGAAAGGGAGGCAGCTGCAGCTCCAGAGAACCTGGACCCTGCATATCCTTGTGCACACGGTGTGCTGTTTTCCAGTGTTATCCTGAGAAACCCAGCTATTCCCATCACTAAAGGCATTCTCCAGTCATTCCTTGGGTTTTCCACTGATTATAAAATATTATCATAAAGGCATTGCATGTCAAGCCATGGTCATTTCTAAAAACCAGGACACTTCCAGGGAAAAGTAGATAGAGAAACTCATGACTCATGTCTCTCTCCCTTTAATGAACCAGGACTGGCAGCGCCTTCGAGGCAGAAGCTGGATGCTGCTCGTGCAGTCAAGGGATTGAATGTGTACATGACTCACGGATGGATGAGTGCGTGTCTAAGTGATCTGTGGAGTTTTCCTTCCCTAAAGTGAAGGTGCCCCTCCAAGCATTCATTTAAGAAGATGCAGTACTTTAACTGAGCACACCTGCGCTCACACCCCATGGAGACATTCCCTACAATCCCCAGAGCACTCTCTCTTTACTCCCAGTGTCTACTCTATTTAGACTCAGCCTGTCTCCTGACCTTTGGCAATATCTCCCAGCTGTAGTCTTCTCTCCCTTTGGACAAGGTGTCTGTACTCAATTTTCTACTTCCTAAGAACAGTAACTCAAACTATGTCACTCTCATCTTTGGCTGACTTGGGTAAGTCTTCATTCAAAGTGTCAGCCACTCCAGGTCCACCTACCTTCCCCTGGCCAAGTCCTCTATGAGATTAAAAAGAGTGAATCCCCTAGAAACTGGCCAAGTTGGTTCGCCGCCATGAGATGACAGGTAACAAACATGATGTCAGAGGCGCAGCTATCGAACAACAGCCAGACGCAAGTAGCCAAAGATAAGAGAAGGTTGGGGTTAAGGTTAGAGTTAGTGAGTATGTGATGCCACTACCTATGTTTTTTTTTTTTTTTTCTTCTGGAAATACAATAAAGAAAGCAGACCAAGGCAAAATAACATTAAGGCACTGATTGGTGCTTATTTTTTCAGATCTCAGTTAATTCCAGATTTCTTCTCTCAACAATTTTATTCTCTCAGGCCTAAGTTGGAAATTTCTTTCCTTCTCCCCAAAGATAAAGGATGTATATAACAGTAGTTAAGAGCTTGGACCATGGAGTCTGGGAGATCAGTGTAGAAATTCAGAGTCTACCTCTGAATAGTTTGGGCAGGCTATGTAAACTCTTCAAGCCTCGGTTTCCTTAATGCCAAGATATGGGAAATAACAGCACAGAGAAAGGTTGCTCACTGGGATGTCTGGGACCTCACCTTCCCTGGATGAATGATATTTCTAAAGTTTAGATGTGTTCAAACAGCTCTTCCTTCTGTCATTTGATTCAGCTCCATCATCTCCTAGATATATCTTCTCTTCCTCTTCTCTTTTTAACTTTGTCCTGATCTATTATATGGATCAAGAAATTGAATGTCTAACATCAGTTTACACAGTCACAGTTAAAAAGTATAAAATATGTGTGATCCACCAAAATATAAACAAACAAGAATCCTCCCAGCTTCTGTTTTACCAGTTATGCACCATGCGGCCACCGCATTCACCTGCAGTGCATCATCCGTCTATGCCGCACGGCTTGAGCCTCTCAGACATGCCCACCAGTCATTTACAAGCCAGAGAGATTCACCACCACCATACCAAGTTGCTTGTCAATCACTGTAATGTTTTAGTGAATAATCTTTTAAAATATTACTAGAACAATTAAAATACTTACTTCTAGATCCACGGGTAAATTATCTCTTTATTCTACACTGCTCTGAGAGAGTGCAAAAGTCCCTCAAGGCCTTGATGTGAGGATTATGAGAAAGTATGAAAACCACTTGGTGAATGATCTGGCACAGTCATAATTTAGAGTGCATTGAAATAGGACTGTTCTGATGGGTAGCTTTTTGCTTCTAAACATCTTTTCTCCTTTCCTTTCCTTTCCTTTCCTTTCCTTTCCTTTCCTTTCCTTTCCTTTCCTTTCCTTTCCTTTCCTTTCCTTTCCTTTCCTTTCCTCTCCTCTCCTCTCCTCTCCTCTCCTCTCCTCTCCTCTCCTCTCCTCTCCTCTCCTCTCCTCTCCTTCCCTTCTCTTCTCTTTCTTTTCCTTCCCTTCCCTTCCCTTCCCTTCCCTTCCCTTCCCTTCCCTTCCCTTCCCTTCCCTTCCCTTCCCTTCCCTTCCCTTCCCTCCCCTTTCCTTTCCTTTTCTCTTTTCTTCTCCCCCAAGGATATATTTATTGATTTTAGAGAGAGAGGAAGACAAGGGGAGAGAGGGAAACGTCAATATGAGAGAGAAACATGGATTGGTTGCCCCCCAGCCCCCTACTCACCCTGATGGGAAATCAAACCCACAGTGTTTTGGTGTATGTGATGACACTTGAACCAACTGAGCCACCCAGCCACGGCCTGAAGAACTTTTCTAAGAGCTTCGAGAATAACAAATTTGGCAGGAATGATGTAGCTCAAAAGTAGCAAATAGATTGCAATGTACATGCTAACTTGTTAATGATGGGTGGGTCCTGAGTACCAGTAAGGTTGAGAAGCTTTCTGCAGCTGCATTTAGGCCCAGCAGGAGAGAGTGCTGTGATCAAGTAGAACATCTGCCATGGGCAAGGGTTGAAGGACTGACAATATGCATGCTGTGTATTTTCTGCCCTTGACGTTGTTTAAACATGTTGGACTGAAGGTCAGAAAACCTGTACTCCACGCAGACACATAACATCCAGCAAATTACCAACTCCAGACCACTTCTTTCAACTGCAGTGGTCCCTTTCAGCACTCAGTATCCTAATAATCATAAACTACTTGTAGTTCTCCCCACACATTCTGTGTTATATTACCTTGGCGCAATTAAGGATTGTTGTTTTTCTAGTTGCAAAAAACATTGTGGAAAAAAAGCATCTTGTAGTATACATTTATGTAGCATGGTATGTATTCCTCTCAAAGTTCTTAATCACTTTTCAGGCCAGTGATCATTTTTCTCAGTTCCTTGGGTAAGAGAAGACAGTCTGCCAACCTACCATTTGCCTCTAGCTCAACTGGTTTTAGGCAGTTTTAATAATTTGGTATTCTGTTGTGAGGTGATTTTGGTCAGAAGCCACCTACGCTCTCTCAGCCCCAGCTGTTGGAGGAGCTGATCTGGTAGTTCTCTGTGAGCGAGCCATTCACTGACTCTCCAAACATCTGTCACTCACTGTGCTGAACCAGGAGCTATGCCACATTCTTGGTATAGAGTGCACATGAAACAGATGTGCTCAATGCCCCCATCTATCAAGAGAGGGGTGACAGACATTAAACAAATAAGGCCACACACTTTAGTGAGGGTCAACAAGGAAAAGACTAAGCTATTGTGAATGTAAAACAGGGGTGGACCTAATTGGGATCAGGACGTAGGAAAGTCCTCTTTAAGAAAGCAGCAATAATGCTGAGATTTGGAGTGTTCACCAACCATCCAGAGTCAAGGGAAGAGATTCCAGGCAGAGGGAATAACACGCACAGACCGTGAGCTGTTATCACAGAAGAGTGTCACTTACAAACCAGAAAAAGGCAAATATGGCCGGGGCATAGTCATGGTGAAGAGTGACACAAGGTGAGTGTGGTGAGGCGGACCAGAGAGAGACCTTGCAAGTCCTTGTAGTACCTGTAGAGTATGGGTTTCATCCTGGGTGGCCTGTGAAGTCACAGAAGGGACATAAGCAAGGACACAATAGGATATGCTTATATCAACAAACATCTATGGATTCTGTGTGCAGAACAGATCAGATATACATTTAAGAAAAACACAGTACAGTACCTAGTCTGAGTCATTATGTACATAGCTTACCTGCCCCGTATCTTGGGCAACTTTCTTTTTCAAACTCTGTGGCGAGATGGGCCACACATGCGGCCATAACCTGGGCACACAGGCATTTTACCTTCTGTTCCTGCCTCCCCCACCAAGCGCCCCGCCTGGGAGGCAGCATGTGGCTTATAGAACCTGAAACCAAACACAAAGGGTCTGCCACCCCAGAAGAGGAAGGCTTTGAGGAGGAAACAATAAATCAAGTTTTAAGATATCACCAACTTAAAGAACAGGGTTTCAGTCTTAAGTTGATTCTCAGTGAAAGGACTACATTTGGCTACAAGTATCTCAGGAAACATGTCCTTAGGGCCCATTGATTTAGAAACATCTCTACTTTCAAAGTGCTGTTTAGTTAGCTCCTTCCCTTTTCTAACTCAATTTCCTACTTTTCTCCCTCACAGACCACGCATTCTTTGGTTATCTGATTTGCCTTTGTAATTTTTTTTCTTACAGACAAGTAAAACCGTCTTGAAAAACCCAGTCTTTTTTGTGTCACTAGTCATTAGTTTCCCCTCCAGATTTACTTCTTGGCAGGCCTCCCTTGGGGTCGTCTTTTTTCCTTGGCTTGTCAGAGTTGGCTTGATTCACCTCTCTCTGCTCCCCATGGGCAGCCTGCGGGGGCGGGGAGGGAGTTTGTTCTGGCGGGGCCAGGGTTTGTTGAAGCAGGTGGCCGTTGAAGGGTGAGGGACAAATACTTCCCAACTTCACACTGTAAACACCGTGGCAGCTCAGCTGGGACTTGTGCAGCATCCTTTGTCCGCTGGGTGTGCCTGGAGGGGGAGCGATGCCCCTGAATGTATGCGACCTAATGGTCAGGACACCCGAGTTTCGTTTCTTACCTCTGCCTAGACCATGGCCCTGGGTCACAAAGAAATGAACATGGATGAGTTCCTGTGACCACCAGACAATGTCCACAGGCTCTTGGGCACTCCAAGAGGTGAATGTTGTTTTCTGCACTGAGAGGTGAGGAAACAGGTTCAGAGGAGCTAGGCTCTAATTTTTCAGCCTGTTAGAGGAAAGTAACTTTTCATCAGATGATGAAGCATGAGGGAGCCATGTTTCTACTATGAAACTTTTGTGAGGACATGTGGCATTTTGTGGCCCGCAAGGGCCTCAGTGAACACATTGGAGGGGTCTCTAGAATGGGCCTTGGACCTCACGCATTTCGGGGAGGTTGTCCCAGTAAATAAAATGTGTGCTCTGCCTGGGGACAGCTGCTGCCCACCCACTGCTCCCAGTCCCCTCACTGCTCACCCCTATTCAGCATTTTCCCCATACCACCCACTCCCAGGGGCCCTCACGCCTCCCCTGCCTCACAGTGTCCTCTGCCAGGAAAGCCTCTGCCAGCCTCATCCCCCTCTTCTGAGGAACTCAGATCCCTTCTGCTGGTCTCAGCATGTATGTCATGTCTTCAGGGTGACACGCTTGTATCCCACACAAGACTTAGGTCCCCCAGGACAGGGATCATGAAGGATTGACAGCAGAGAGACATAGATCTAATAGGAGCTGAGCTCCACTTGATCTTTCCCCAGATATTGTGGACAAGGGGCCAGGGGTGTGGTCAGGAAGGAATTCTTTCTTTATAACTATATTTAATGGAAAATGGAGTCCTGTGGAACTCAGATCTCCAATGTAGTAGATGGTGCCCTTATAACATCAGGTTGGCTTTAGTGAGTCCTGGCAGCTTTCTGAAATCTTTTGTATACTATGCTTCTTGAAAAGAAAATGCGAAAGAATAATTCAGTTGCTCCATCTGGTTCGGCTTGGGGGCCATCTTCATTATTATCTTTTTTAACATCCATGGACAGAGAGGTGAAAACCCTTCTCCTCCTCCTCACTGCACTATTGACATTATAAACGTTGACCTAAATTATAACCATTAGCTTCCCATTGAAATGAAAGGTCTGCCCTGGGGTTTAAATTCCTAACTTGCTGTGTGCGATGAGGCCCAATTAAAGTCTTCTAATACAGAAACCCTAGAGATTTGGTGTTAAAAATTTTCAAATAATCTGTGGGGAGCTTTATATAACTTTATAACACTTACCACAGCCTGATTTGAAGTGAAGGGCAAGTCTATCCGTCTCCTCTACTAAGGGGAGGGAGGGCTCCTTGAGGACGAGAAGTTTACTTCATTTACGTTGATATTTGGCACAAGTCTGAGCCCATATGAGGCTCTCAGCAGATGCTATTTGAACAGAAAGAAAAGGACATGCTGAGAGGAAATGATTAAGGCAAAGCCATTTGGCCTTTTTCTATTTCTGTCTGGTGATGGTGGTGACGATGGTGATGACAGTGACGACAATGGTGACAATAGCAAGCGTTACCATTGACTGAGTTGTTCATTATGTGGTAGGAACCATGTCAGGCACCGTACACGCAATATCCCTTTTAACTCGTATAATCCTATGAGGTACCCATTTTCCCACTAAGTAGGTGAGGGCGCAGGCTTATTAACTAAAGTGACCAATGTTAGCTGACTTAGAGGTGATACTTCCAAGGTATCAGCTCAGGTCTTTCTGCATGGTTTTAACCGCTGTGCTGTCTTCCCAATTGAGCCAATGTTTCCTATCTGTTTTAATGCAAATAATTGGGTCAAATATTAGAAAACATTTTGTATGTTCTTATTTCAGTTAGCTTGCAAAGCAACCCCCTGGGACTTAAACTGGGTAAATGATAAGCTAAAGTTAAAGATACACAAATGTATAGGATGTGTAAGAGGGTGTTTGTTAGCCCTGAAAGGTTAAAGAGAATTAAAAGTTTTCAATTTAACAGTTGAGTCAGGGAAGTGTTAGCATGTTTCGAGGAATTTCCCTTCCTCTGAGAGGTTGGGTTTTTGCCAAGGCTGCAGGATAGATGCTGCATTAGCAGCAGACGAATTTGATCCAATAAGATATCTTCTCAATCCCTGTGTAAGATTAGTCTGAGCAGGAATCACTTGGTAACAATTTGGAATGGAGTGTGTTAGAAAAACATAGCTTTGTCTGGGTTGAGCCTAGAAATGGGTGACAGATGTTAATGATGAGCGACTGAGCAGATGTTTGGGGGAGAATTACAGAAAGGGTTTCTATCGCACAGGATCTAAACCTTAACCTCCCTGGCTGATGCTGAAAGGGGAGCTTGTTTATGAAACATGTTCTTGTAAAACTGTTTGGTAGATTGTGACAAAGATGAATGACCAGATACTACAATTTAAATTTGAAAATAAGGTAAATGGGAGACCTTGTTTATGTGCATCTGTATATGTATTTTGTTTGACAAAGGTCAATGCCTTATTAAAGACTAGGAAGGCTGAGTAAGTCATTCCTCTCCAGCTTCCCCATTTTTCTACTCTCAACTGGAAGGAATGGGCAGTTGATACCATACCTAGAGACTCAACATAATTATTAAAAACACCATAACTTATGTACATTCTGAAATATCTGCCCTATAATTACAATTGGAAAAAGAAAGGCTTTCTATACAAACTGAATTGGTGGTTTCAGTTGGGGTCTCTGAGAATTACTTGAAGTTTTAAGGAATATGAAGAGATCTCTTGTCCAAAGTCAGTGGGAAACCAAGGTGGAGTTTAAAAGCTGTGCAGCTGCTACCATAAGCCCATCCCCACCACACCCGCTTCACAGAAAGTTGTGGTATATAGATTATTGTGATACCTCCCAATAATTTGCCTGAAACAACTGATGGACTGAGCAGAGATGTTTATTATTCATCTTTGTATTAGTCCCTAACTGTCATAAATATGACTTACCTTCTGCTCACTGTGGCTGTGTCTACATAATAATACCATACATTTAGTTTAAAAGGGTGAATGAAGTCAAAAATCCAAATATTCTGTTTAGTGTTAAATAATTATCAATGCCATTGAATTTAGGGCAAACTCTATTCACCATCACCCAGCAAAGTGGATTTATCATTCCCATTTAATAGATGAGAAAGTAGAGGCCCAGAGAGGTTAAGTGACTTGCCCAACGTCACATATTCTAGCAAGTAGCAGGACCAGTATTTGTCTTTGGTATTCAAAATTCTTGTTATGCTCTAATATCCTAGACTGTCCTGGCTAGAACAGATATTTAACTCTTTGATTGAATCTTATGTGTTACTGCACATGAAAATGGAATCTGATTTAAAGAACTGATTTTCAAACTCAGGATCTAAAGTCTCACCTTTTCCCACCCCCCAGGTCATAGCCAGTTTTATTGCAGAAGAACCCTGCACACATTTGTCAATCCTAGTGCCTGAATAGCTCCCTGACAAATCATTAACATACAGAAACATGCATCATGACAAGCAAGAAATATCACCAATTCCTTCCACATACAGCAACTTGTCCCTCCCAAGCAACAGCGCTCACATAACTGAGGTCATTTTTTGTCATCCATCCTGAGTGAAAAATGGAAAGAGTACTGTTAACTCTCAGTGCTCTCGAGAGGGGAAGGGAAATAGCAGGCTCTTTCTTTTGTTTTGAACTGAAGAGAGATCAATCAGGAGGAAGGAGGTAAATAAGAAGGATGTCAGCTTTGGGCAAGGCAGTGTTCTAGGAGCTATGAGGAATATCAAAAGATGAACGAGATACTTAGACCTTACAGGAGTGCTAAGACATGGACACAAATAGCAACGATGAAAAAAACATACATTAAAGGATATGGGAGTTTAGGGGAGAACAAGATTTTGAGCCCTGGTGATTCACTCAGTCTGCGTGGACACAGTGACACTACTGCTGTGAACTTCCAAATTCAAGCTCAGGAAAGGTGAGTCCTTCCTCTCTCCAGTCTGACTTTTCCTTCCTCTTTATCTTTCCTTTTCTTCATCGCCAAACTTCTCAAGAGAATCAAGATCTTCTGTCTTCCTTTCTTTACTATTTACCAATTCTTAAACCCATGCTTCTGGCTTAGCCCTTTAAGACTGCTAATCATCCCCTGATGTCTGTTCTGTGGTGGGTTTTTTTTTGTTTGTTTGTTTTTGTTTTTGTTTTGAAGAGAGCCCTCAATTTTGAGCCAGGCACATGGCCACATTGAAGAAAGCCTCCATTTGCCAGCTGCCTTTGCAGCAAGGAAAGGGCACAAGACTAAGTTCTGGCCAAGAGAATATGATCAGAAGTGATCTATGCAAACTCCAGGTTGTACCCTTAAAGAGAAAGGGTATGACATTCCCTTTTCCCCGCTTCCTGCTGACAGGAATGTGGTTGTGGCATTGATGAGCCCTCTTGGCTTATGCAGAGGAAAGTGTCGCACTAGGGATGGAGGGGGGATAAATAAGAGGGAAGGCGCCCGTTCCCTGGCACTGGGAGCTGCCACAGTAGTTCTAGAATACTTAACGCTCATTACGATATGAGAGTGTCAGGAAAAACTGAAAGAATTTGAAATGATCAATTATAATCTCCATAGGTGTTCTGAGGATCTTACTCAGCCAGATTATCTCTACCCTTCATCGTCTCTGAACTATTTTACAACTCTGTGTGCTTAGGTAACTGATAGAAGTGCAAATGATTATTTCTTTTCCACATGCAAACAAATTCTGTCCAATGGAGTACAATGATTTCCCCTTTCTTTGCTCCCCCACTCTTGCCTCCTGAAAAAAACCCAGTTTTACATCTATTTGTAAATTCATTTCAGCATTCCTGATTGACCTACATAAAAGTGTGATACTTTGAATTCTCCATTGAACTGGAAATAACATGTTTTGGGTTCTTTCATTAGTTAATGAGTTAAATTCTTTGAAGTGTGCTTGTTTATATTGGTATAGAGTTGAGATTTTACCTCTTATTAAAAGACTATTCTTTAACAAGCAGAATAATCTTTTTATCTGGTCTAAACCACTGCTACTTCAGGTCTTTGTTAGAATGATTAAATCTCTATCCTCACTAACAGCTCCTACTACTCTAATTACTTCCTTCAGTCAATATTGACTCTGTTTTCATTTGCATTTATTTGATGAATATCCAGCATTGACTCTTTTTTTAAAAAAAAGATTTTATTTGTTTTATTGTTAGAGGTGAAGGAAGGGAGAAAAAGAGGGAGAGAAACATCAATGTGTAGTTGCCTCTCTTGCGCCCCTACTGGGGACCTGGCCTGCAACCCAGAGATGTGCCCTGACTGGAAATCAAATCGGCCACCCTTTGGTTCATAAGCCAGCGCTCGATCCACTGAGCCACATCAGCCAGGGCAAGATCCAGCATTGACTCTTAATCACCAAATCCAAATATCTTTTCTCAGTCAACATTCATCATCGATGAGACACAAAGTAGAACTTTGTTATTTTTTTTTTCCAACTGTGGTGATGACTGATGGGTTATGAAATCAGTTTAGTGGGTCACAACAAGTATTAATAGAAAATAACAAAATGCATCCCACATAGTAAGGATATTTTGTGAAGTTTGGGATTAAAATCCATTATAAGTACACGTATGAGTTTCCTAGGGCTGCTGTAATAAATTGCCATCAACAAGGTGGCTTAGAAACAACAGAAATCTGTTCTCTCACAGCTCAGGGAGCTGGAAGTCTGAAATGCAGGTGTTCAGGGCTGGACCATCTCAGAACGCTGAGGGGGAGAAGCCTCCCCACACTCTTCCAGCTTCTGGAGGCCCCTGGTGCTCCTTGACTTACACTAGTATGACTTTCTTGTCTGCCTCCATCTTCACATCACCTTCTCGGTGGGGTTCTTTCTGTTCCCAATAAGGACACACTCGTTGGATTTAGGGCCCACCATAACCCAGTATGATATCACTTCAATCTTATGTAAATTACACCTGCAAAGGCCTTGTTTCTAAATAAGCTCATATTTTGAGGTTCAGGGTGAACTTGAATTTTAAGGACACTATATAAATAAATATGTATTCTTGATCACTGTGTAGACTATTTTTCTTATCATGGGAAGAGGTCACAAAAGTTTAAAGGACAGGACTAGAAGGCGTCCACCAACTCTTCCATTCTGACTCCAGAGAAGCGTTTAACGTTGTTGGACAACCTTTCCCTTTTTGGAATAATAATGTAATTGTTAATTAAATAATAATAATAATTAATAATAGCAATCATAGTAATAACTGATAGTAATAATGGTAAATCATTTCAATCTCATAATACCTTAGAAGGTGGGTTTTAATAATATCCCCATTTTAAAGACAACCAGAAAATTAAGGAGCCAGAATTCAATTCCAAACACATGTTTTCTCACTATATCGTGTTTCTTTGGAACTTTCATCTCCCTTGGCTTTCATATTACTGCACTGATGTGAGGGTCTCTGACTTTGCTTCATTTTCGGGCTTGTATTTTCTTCCTCCTGTCTCCTAATACCATCACTCCATCAATTTCTGTCTATGGCCTGCTCCCATCCAATCTCACTTGCTTCCTTGTTTTCTACTAACAGGCATGGCAAAGGTTTAACCCTGTCAGTGGGCAGAATGGAAGCAGCGAGCAGACAGCAAAGCTTGAAGGGAGATGAAAGAGAGGGAATGGCTGATAAAATGGAGTTCCAGAGAGATGACCAAGTGCCCAGGAGGAGGAACTCCCCTTTGCAAGTAGGACAGACACCTCTTCCTCTGAGACACTTGGTCATTGTAACAGGGCAGGGAGAGACAGGGCAGAAAGCAGGGAGCTCCTGTAACCAGGAGAGGTTCTCCAGTTTCTGGCTATGAGCCGTGATGTGAAAGGCCAGGCCTCGCCGCATGCAGAAGGTGCTCTGTTTTACGAATCAGGCCAAGTCCAGCCCAGAAAAATAGGAACTAATGCTGGATGTTTAGTTATGTAGTTTAAGAAAGAAATGCAGGAAAGCAGAAACAAAAATCCAGCACCCAGAAGCCTTCCTCTTTGTCACCTCATTAGCTGAGGTGATGACTCCCAGAGCTGCAGAGAACGCCTGGGATTCAGGAGAGCTGAGGTCCTCAGCCTGGAGAAGGCGTCACCGCCTCAGGAGTCCCGAGCAGTCATAACCGCTATCTTCTCCGGGTGATTAATGGGCTACCCTGTGGCCAATGAGGAAGACTCAAACTTCAACAGCTTCTTTCTTCCAATCAGGACCTTTTATATAAGAATGCATTGTTGAGGGGGCAATAAAACCATCAGCATGTGGCTCTGGCTTCTTTCCACCTTGTTAGGCTTGAGGTAATTATCCAGGTAATTCAGGAAAAATAAACGGCATTGCCTGAATTACTCAGATAATTACCTCAATGTTCCAATTCAGTCTGGTGGGGGAGGGCCAGCAGTAAATGTCTCACGGGCCTCAAATAGCCTGATAACTGAAAACAGGCTCCGTAATTTAGAAGCCGGGGAGAAACAGTGGAAGGGGTTCAGCTCAAGTAATTAGAAAACCTGGATGTTTTAGACCAAGCTCTGCTGTCTATGACCCGCTCACTAGTTGGCTACTTCCTTCACTGAGCCTAAGGCCATTTTGAGGATGGTAAACTATAAATTGCTAGCCAGTATACTTTAATATTTATTATCAATAATGATTTTTTTTTGGTGGTTTTATCAACAACTGATGTAAACTTTTGTTCTGGCATAAACCTGATTAAAAAAATATGCTTTATGCTAAAGTATGAGATTCCAGGGCAATGATTAACTTTAGCCACCCATTAGACTCATCTGGGGCACTTTTAAAAAATAGAGGATTTCCCAGGCCCCACCCCAGACCAATTAAATTTGAATCTCAGGGGTGGGGCCCTTGGCACTGGTATTTTTAAAAAAGTTTCCCAGATGATTCTAATGGGCAGAACCCCCATGTGTCAGAGGAAGTCTCAAAAGAGAAGGGAGATTTCTGTTACCGAAGGGTCATATCCGGAGTTTAACGCATCTGATGGATAAGCTTCGGAGTGACAGGTGAAGCCTTCTGGTGGCTCCCTGGAGTTCATGCCGAAGGGGCCCAAACTGCCCCAGTCGGGGGGTCTCAGGGCTCTGGCGTGACAGGCTCAGGAGGAGCTGGATGGGCCTCGGTGCTGACCCCACCGCTCCTGTATAAAACGCTGTGAGGGTTGGTGCCCACTCTCCACACCGATTTTGTCTGAGTAACTGAAGGCCACTTAACTCACTGCAGCTAGTTATGAACAGAGATGGGTTGAAAGTGTCATTTCTACTTCCTTTTAATTCCTAAAAACTTCCCCTCCCAAAGCTTAGGACCAGTTGTCTCCACCACGAGTGACCAGATCTTTCTAAGGTGCATCCGTGCATCACATCAACATTCAATAAAAACAACGAGACTGTAACTGCTGGAAGACATGACTTCATCCTGGCAGCAAATGTTTCCAAGTGCAAACTGCCATCTGTTAGGCAGTACTGGGAACTGGAAAGCTCTTTCTTCTGAAGCAGTTCAGTTGGATCCCCCTACTTCAAAACATCTGGATGGTAACTGCTGTCAGCATGAAGCTACCTTCCCTGTTTGGTTTCAAATGGCCCCGTGTCAGAGTCTGAGGATACAATTCTTGTGGTCTAGACACAAATACTGCTGCTAGGGCTTGCAGACAGGGCTGTCCTTTAAGCCTGAGGGGACATGGCTCAGGAATGATGGAGCAGTCTCTCAGGAATGGTTAACAAGCTCTCCGAATACAGCAGAACATCTTTCCTGTGTGCAGCTCCGCTGAACCTGGGCTGCCTTCCCCTGCACATGTGGCCCCTGCTGGGGATTTATGACATGCAAATTCAAAGGACCATTTCTTTTGCCCCATGACAAGCTTTTCAAAGGGTGAAGTGCTTAGATTTACAGTGACTTCCCCCAGTTGCTGAAATATGGAAAACACCGAGTGCCCGTGGTCTACTACAAGACAATGCAGCTATTATTCCTCATGGAGGGCTCTCCACCCCCTGGAGAAAAGCAAATAATACATGTATCCTTCCTTCCCCTTAGAAAATAGTCTAGTCTTAAAATTCTCCTTGACTGTAAACAGCCATGGTACCTCAACACCCTGCTCCAATGTCACCTTCTCTGTAAAGCCTTCCAGAGCCCTGCTGGGCAGAATTGACCATCCCTTCTGTGGCAGCTCAGTCTTTTCACTCTCCCAGCTCAGCTGCAGTGTGTAGCATTTAGTTCTTGGCTGTGTGTGCCTGCATCCTTTCCACTCTCACTACACTGGACAATGAGCTCCTTGAAAGTAGGGATCATGTAGGTAACATCATTACAGTATAACACTAAATATTATATGGGGAATTGAATTTGATTCCTAGTTCAATTTTTTTTTAACAGTGGGTGTCAGGGATATTTAACTTTTTTAGGTGCTTCCATAACAGTGTGTTCCAAGTCCTTGCAGGGAATATTTCCTGAACCTTCTCACCTGCTCTCTCACATTGGCCTCTGGTACTATGAAATCTTTTTCCTGAGACAGTCTTAGTTTTCTCCCAGGACCTTTATGTTTCTGGTTATTCCTCACCGTTTTCCTGTCCCATTTCTGGTTGTTTCACATCTTGGGCATAGCTGGCACTTCATTGTAGTTCTCTACCAACCCAGGCTGGTCCAGAGCTTGAGGTCAACAACCCCGTCTCCACCTGCGATGTACCTTCCTGCAGATACTGCCTTTGGAGACAATCTCTAGATAGGTAATTTGAAAGGAACAGGGTAGCCATAAGAATGGGCCAAGTCTTGGAGTCAGCCATCCCTGGACTTGAAATCCATCTTGAATTTTACTACAGAGTCGTCTTGGGTGAGTTAATTAACCTTTCTAAAGTTCAATTTCTTCATCTCTAAAATGGGGACAACATACCTTTTTAGGAAGAGGGCTAATAATAATCCCATTGTTTGAATATTTGCTCTCTGTTAGGCCTTGGGCAAAGCACTTTATGTGGACTACGTCATTTAATCATCATAATAGGATTAGTATGGGTTGGATTCCCCAAGAAACAGATTCTGAGATGAAGATTATTATGGAGTGCTTTGGGGTTTAACAGTCGAGGGGAGGGAACGACACAGGTTTGGGTGGAAGGAGAAGCTGGGCTGCAATGCAGTCTTGACAAAGGCTTCTGCCAATCCTGCAGGACAGTTTGAATCTCAGGGGTGGGGCCCTTGAGTTGCCTTGAAATGCTGGAGTCTCCTGCACTGACACACTTTTGGAGGAAAGTATCCCCTTCCCGGAGGGAGTGTGACTGAGATGAGGCAGCTCTTTCCTGCTGCGGGCAGTTTTTGGAAAGTTGCCCACTATGGGATGACGCTCTGAAAAGCACCTATTATGCAGATTGATAACACGTAAAACACTTAGCACAATACCTGTCAAAAGGTAAGCACTCAATAAATGTTAGCGGCTAATATCATCATTATTCACCACCAGATATCCCATACCTGCCCCGATCTGCTGGGCATTGTCAGCCAAGTTGTTCTAGTCCTCAGTAAAATAATGACTTTTGAAAGGTGCCTTCCGGTTCAAATTTTTTAAGTTAAAGATATGACCACTTCTTCCTTTCCTTGCTACCAGTTAGCTCACTGATGAGGCTTCAGGCTTTAGAACCTGTGCATAGAAAATCGAACTTGCTTCATGCAAACATTTCCTTCCATTATTCTTCTATTAAAGAGCAACTACATTATTGACAACCTTATAAGAAACAGGAAAGGAGAGGTTGATACAGGTGGGATAAGTTGGAAAACGCTTTTAGTTCTGGTAGTTTTTCTTCTTTTGTAAGAAACCCATCAGCTCTGCAGATCCGAGGCTCAGCTGATGTTTATCGGCAAAGGCTGGGGCGCTGCGGCCATCCGAGCCCGCCCTCTGCTGGTTAGATGGAGCAGAGCATGTCCTGTGGGTGGGGAAGAGGAACATTAGAATTTTGGGCTTTTCATATTTCATAATCTCTTGGTACTCCTCTCCTGGGGCTCCTACACGCTTTCTTAGGGCCTCACCACATGTGTATGTATGTCTGTGTCTGTGTCTATATTTATATCTATGTCTAGAGAGAGAGGGGGGTGAAAGAGGAAAGATCGGGAGAAGGAAAAAAATAGAGGGGAAAGGGGGAGAGAAATGCATGAATAGTTCTGAGCGCAAGCTAGGGGAGGCTTTAAGGAGAAGGGGACTCTGTGCCAGGACTTCAGGAGGTGATTTTATCACAGAGAAGTTGTGGGAAAGGGTGGTGAGAATGAGGTGAACACAGGCAGGCTCGCTAGTGCATGTGCAAACATCTCTGCCCTGGGGAGAGAGACGGCTCGCTCCCCCGGCTCTGCAGGTGCCACAGCGCTGAGGTACTGTGTCTTCTCCTCTAATGTACAATTGACCGTGGGTGTCTTGCTCACTCCTAAGTGACCAGAACCCACAGCAGTGCCTGGCATATAGAAGGTGCTCAATAAACGTTGAAGAGCTTATTAAAAAGGAATAGATGAATGGATTTTACACAAATGAATCTAGTAGTGAGGGCAATATTCCCTAAATGTGCAGGGGATTCTCTATGCAGCTGTAAAAGCGCAGTCTCTCCTAGTCTCTCCCATCCTTGCTTGCACTGGCTCCAACGCCTGGACCTTACAGTTATTCCCACTGACCACAGTTCCTGAATCTGTGGTCACAGCTCCCCACAGTGATTGCGGTCACTTCGCTCACGATTCCCTGGTCATGTGCTTCTCTGGGGTGGGGTGGTGCAACGTTGCAATCTCTCTACCGGACTGCCCTGCCTGCTCAAGCCGGGGCTACAGGACAATTTGCCGCTTTTGAGGGACTGGATGTCACTCCTTTGGGGCTCTGTTTTTAAATACAAAAGAAATACACAGAATTCAGTGAATACATTGAAGGTTTTCAAACCTTCCAGCTCATTTCAGGTCTGGGAGGCAACATGAGAGATGAGGAGAGAAGGCTCCTCTTCTGGTTCCAGTGACAGGGGGCATGACTCCCAGTTACCCTCATCTGCAAAATGGAAGAAGTGATGACTGATGACCGATTTCCCAGCCATGACTGTAATTATTCAACACCATGTGGACTTCTCTGAGGAGCACTGATGACTGCTATTCAACGGAGTGTGTGTAAACCATTGGCTTTTTCCATTTGTTCCATGCATAGAAAATGAATTTGCCATCAGCCATCTTCCTGGCCCGACCCCTGTTTCCTCTGCATGTGAGAACAGTCTGGGGAGGAGGAGGTGGCCGAGCTGTCAGCACTGTCCATGAAGTCCCCAGTGAGCCCACACCCAGGAGTTGCCACCCGAGCAGAAACTGTCAGCTGCAGGAGGGTAGACGTGCCAACTGATGACCGGAGAGAGCCTGACTCTATCCTGAGATGTGTAGAACAGCTCACCGCCTGCCCTGCTTCTCCCCTTGCCTCTCTCCCGGTGAAGATGGACAATAGTGGCCTGACCCCCTTAGTCCCACAAGGCCCAGGCAGGGGCCCTCCTGCCTCACATCATGTGGACTTAACATCTCCGCCACTGTACTCACAGAAGTTGCTCAAACAACATCAGGATGACAATGATGACGGCCCATTATGTGTTAACTTAGTACTCTGCATGCACTATCTCCAAGCCACACAATAACACTAGGAGTTAAGAACTATAGTTATTCCTATTAGAGGGCACTGAAGCTCAGGAAGTTAAGTAACTTACCCAAGACCACATAAACTGTGAAGCTGGGGATCAAATCTTACATCTGTCTGGCTCCAAAGCCCAAGGCCTCCCCGCTGCACTGTGGTAAGCAGGAGGGCCAGCTTCAACATAAAAAAAAAAAAAAAAAAAATCTGCTGAGCTTCCGCTACTTCCTTTGTGGGGAAGATAGAAAAACGCCTCTGTCCCTCCACTGCCACCGAACACGGGCACGTCGGATCCCTGGAACCTGGAATATTTTACGTTATATGGAGAAAGAGACTTTGCAGCTGTGATCATGTCAAGGATCTTGAGATGGAAAGATGATCGCATACTGAGTGGGCCCAATGCAGTCACGAGGGTTCTTTATAAAAGGAGGGCAGGAGGGTCATGGGAAAAGAAGGCCTATGGTGATGGAGGGAGAATCAGAGAAACTGGAAGATGCTACGCCACTGGCTTTGAAGATGAAATCCAGGGCCATGAGTCAAGGAATGAGGCCAGCTTCAAGAAGCAGAGAAAGGTAAGGGAATGGATTGTCTCCTAGAGCCTCCGTACATAACACAGTGGTACTCATGCTTTGATTTGGTCTATGAGACACATTTTTGGACTTTTGGTCTCCAAAACTATAAGGTAATAAATTTGTGTTGTATAAGCCCCCAAGTTTGTGGTCATTTGTTATAGCAGTGATGGGAAACTAACACACCCTGGAAAACATTACTAATTGTCAGATGACAGAGGTGGCTTGAAGGTCACTGCTGGGCAGGAGCCACCATGAGAACTGGTGATTGTTAGAAGCAGTCCGAGAGACCGATGTCATTGGCCAGAATTGGTGGCACCACCTGCCATCCTTCTCAGGCGCAGCGGCAGGCCACCTCCCCCGGGTTATGGCTTCAGCCCTCTGCTGCTCAGCCTTCAGGAACCTCCCAGGGTTGGACTTGGCTCCTTCTGTGCCCCCGCCTCTCCCAGCCTGGACTGAGCCCCCTGAAGCTGCTTGACTCCCAGCACCAGCCTGTCCACCCCCTCCTTTCCGCCTGGGCCAGCTCCTGTGTCAGGCCAGGAATACCAGGCTTCAGAGAAAAAGTCCAGTTAAAATAATCACTGTCATGGTCTGTGCAACATGTGTAATGGCTGCAATCACAGACTCAAAGACCAGATTTTGAATGTCTCAGCCTTGGTGATCTCATCCGTAAAATGAGGGTAGGAACACATACCTCATGGAGCTGTTGTGGGGGAGACTTAGATGATTTATGCAAAATACACTGCACAGTGGGAGACACCAAGTCAATTCTCCCAAATGACCGCTATTATTGTTATGATTATACATTTTAAACATGAGTCATGGACATGAGCTCCAGAGTGGTCTCAGGTTTAATACCCATGCAGGTATTTGGAAAGCTCGTGATTCCTTCATGTCAGGCATTGCACTGCGATGCAGAATTACAGTGCTAGCTTGCTCTGTAATACAGAATTGCATGTGGATTTTAATTTTTCTACCTGCAGCTGGTGGCTTTATCTTTATTCTTTTTATTTTATTCATTAGAAAGTCAAAATTTTTTAACTATTTGGGGGTGGTGGTTGTAATATTTAAAGTCTATGAAGGGATTTTGTGGATGAGAACACAGGTCTAGGAAAATCAGGTAACTGGAGAAAAAAGAGAGAAAGGTTAACACCGAGGACCAGGCCACAATGTTGTCCAATTTCTTCACTGTAAAATCGTTATTTTTCCCCTTGCAACTATTTAGCAATTTGTGGGAGGCACTTTGTAATCATGCAATTATTTTGTCTCGTAAAACTTTTCTTCCTAGACTTAGAATCTATGGGTGATTCTTGCTTGCACTATACTTTGCCATGATGTTTGTAAGATGGTGACTTTTTTCCCAATTCCATCCCTCCTTCCCTATTGATCAGTTGGTGCTCAGCTTATATTACACGAAATAGCTCTCCTTTCTCCCTGCTTATTACTTAATCGATTTGCTTAATATCTATTTATTATCAGCATGAGCTCATGGATTCTTATTTATTCAATAAATTATAAGTTTTTACTGTCATCGGTTCTTAATCCTCAAAGGGTCCCAGATTTGGCAGTTTGAGAATAACAGTAAATAAAGAGCGCACAGTCTTATAACTCCTGTCTTTTTGGTTTGCCTCATCATTATTATTTTGAGCATATTCTTACTTTCTGGCCCAAAAAGACACTCCAGGCTATCTTGTGCCTTCCCTACCTTTGCCATTTCCTCATGAAATATGCATGGCTTAGTGTTCAGCAACAGATTCAAGGGGATCTCATACAAATTTCTGATGCCTTTTCTTTGACTTACTATTTTTTAAAAGAACATGATGCATGCATGCTTTTTAAAAAATTTCTTACACAAAACATAGCATACGAGCTATACTCTTTCGCCCTTAGCTTTCTCTCATTTAACAATGATTGTGGAGATGATGCCTTATCAATTTACAGAAAACATCAATGACTCTCTCTACACATTACCCAGTGGGTACTTTGTCCCACAATCAGCCACCTCAGCTTCCATGATCTCTGTCTCCTCAACGCAGCCAGATGGCCCTGAGCTGTTCAGGTTCCCCCATCAGGTATGAAAATCTGGGGAGTACCTCCAAGCAGGGTCACCTCATCTGCTTCCCTTTTTTATTTATTGTTTTTAAAGATTTTTATTTCTATATCCAGAGAGAGGGGAAAGGAGGGAGAAAGAGAAGGCAAAAAACATCAATGTGAGAGAGAAACATTGATCTGTTGCCTCTGGCACAGGCCTGAAACCAGGGACCTGGTCCACAACCCAGGTACGTGTCTTGACCAGGAATCGAACCAGCACAACCTTTTTCTCCTCAGGAGGACACTTAGCCAACTGAGCCATGCTGGCCAGGGCTGATTCCCTCTTTTAGAGGTAACATTCCTGTACTGCTTATTATCTATTGTCTTAAAACAGTTGTTTCATACATTGTGTCCAGGTTTCCACCTTACAGAAGGAGGGCAATCTTCACGGGGAACATACCCAGAAAGAAATTTGCATGGAGAACAGAATGATTTTATTGTATTCAGATGGGGTTCCTTCTTCCAAGTGAGCTATTTCGAACATATCCAGGATTCTGGAAACAATTTTCTAAAAATTTGTACATACTCTCTGGCAACTTTACTATAACTCATTATCTTAAATCCAGTCTTAGCTCAGACCTCTTGTCCCTACTTGCCTTGCCCATCCTGATCGGAATTCAGCCGCCCTCCATTTGTGGCCTAATGTCTGTCCTATTCTACTGGTCCTGATTTCTCCTTTAGCTCTGGTCTCAGCCCTGCTTAGCTTTTGAGGGCTCCTGTTCAGACGATGGGTTCTATACACAAAGTATATCACAGTTAAAGCATCTTGCCTTTTTAAACTCATTTCAACCTTATAACAAGCTCACAGGGCAGATACTGCTGCTCCTCTCACTTTATGGATGAGGAACCTGAGGCACTGGCAGGTTGGTAAATTGCCTAAGATCACACAACCGGAAAGTGGCAGAACTGGCATTGAGACCCAGGGAGTTTTCCTCCAGAATTCATGCTCTCAACCCCTCTCTACATCATCTGTCAGCCCTATATGTATACTGTTAGGCCTGGGCTTTGGAGGACATGGATCTGCTTTTAAGTCTTTGCCTTGCTGTTTGGCAGTTGCGTGACCTTGGGCAAATAGCCTAGGCTTACTCAGCAAGTTTAAGTTCTGCATTTATAAATTAAGGATCACAATAGCATCTAAATGAGAATGCTGTTGGACAGCTTACATATGAAGTTATCTATATTAATAAAGTCATATCATTATACAATGATCTATGTATACATAGGTCACTAATTAGCAAATGCTTGGCAACAGTGTGCTCTTAGTGAAGTGCAGCTATTGTTATTACAACATCACAGATCAAATCTGAATCTTAGTGTAATTACTGCCCCACACCCTGAAACACACACAAAGGCCCCAGGTTAGGTATTGCTTCACTTCACACCAGCATCTGTCTCATTGTCTGGCGTGTGATGGGCTCTCCATGAAATACTTGCTGAATGTATTGATGAACACACAGGTGAATGAGTTAGGTGCTGACCACACGGTAAGATGATGGAGAGCTTACTTATGGTTGACATCCCCGACCCGCTGGCTGGGGACCTGAGGGTAAGGGAACCTCACCAGCTCTCGGACGGAGCACAGGCAGGTGAGACAGTGAGACCTCGTGCTTTTGACGATGTTCTCCCTGTCTTTCACAGCAAAAGGACTTGCCCGAGCCTTCATGTACTCTGTTTGCTTGGATGTCCTCCGAGCAGTCTCAGCCAGCGTTTGGGGTTTGTTTTCTCTCAATGAGACACAGACTCTGTGGACTCAGTTTGCTAGCTTAAGTTCTAGACAGTCTTCAAGAAGTGAAATCCCAGCTGTTTTCCTTCCAGGGACTTTCTGGATCCCTGCCAGAAGGCTGTTTCTGAACTATACATTTGACCACTTCTTGCTTTGCACTGCGCATGAAATCGCTAGAGTTCTGATGCAGTGGGTTAGAACACTCTTTTGCCCCCCTCCCCCGTGACTGTGTGAACTTGCCTGAGTTACTTAAGTGCTCTGAGCCTCTGTGCTCTTATCTGTAAACAAGGGTTGTAAAGATTAAGTGATACACATGTGAAGTGCTTAGAACAATGCCTGGCTGTTCAGTCAGTTCTCCAGAGATCTAGAGTCAATAGGGTATATATAGACAGAAAGAGATTTATTATGAGGGATTGAATCTTGTGGCATGGTGTCTAAGAAGTCCCATGACCTGCTGTCTGCAAGCTGGAGGCCTACAGAAGCCAGTGGTATAATTCCACTCCAAACCTGAAGTCTGAGAACAAGGAGCACTGAGGTCTGAGGACAGGAGGAGATAAATGTCCCAGCTGCCTTTTTGTTCTACTAAGGCCTGCAATGGATTGGCTGATGCCCACACACATTGGCGAGGGAGATCTTCTTTGCTCAGTCTACCAATTCAAATGCTAATCTCTTCTAGAAATACCCTCACAGACACACCCAGAAACAATATCTGCAAGCTCTCTGGGCATCCTTTGGTCCAGTCAAGTTGACGTATTAAATGAACCATTATATTAGCCACAGGGGATGTTAAAGTTTAGTTGCCTTATGTCGCACTCCTTTAAGTAGTGTGAGTCAACAAGGATTTTTCTATTTAAATGATGGCTTTGGCTAGGTAGCTCAGTTAGAGCATCGTCCCAATACACCAAGGTTGCAGGTTTGATCTCAGGTCAGGGCACATACAAGAATCAACCAATGAATGGATAAATAAGTGGAACAACAGATTGATCTCTCTCTCTCTCTCTCTCTCTCTCCCCCCTTCCTTCCTTTCTCTTTCTCTAAAAATAGAAAAAAAGATAATAACTTTAAGGTTGTGGTCTCCTTACAGACTGTGCTGCCTAAGGTGGCCTGTTCAGTCTCCCCCAGAGAAGTCCCTGCTGCTGACAAATCCTGCCTTGTTAGCGCCAAGTGACTACCTACTTTTACTGCCCCGAATGCTGAATTTCTGGCCACCACTCCTCAAATTCTGGAACATCCCTACCCACCCTCTCCATCAGCAAGTTGTATTATGACAGGAATTAGGACTTGCTGAGTCTGCTTTCTGGCAATTGTGGAGATGGAAGGCTCTCAGGGAAACTCCCCAGACACAAAGAGGTATTCACCGTGCCCTCAGCCTCCAGCGAGAGGGTGTCCATGTTCTCCCAAGGACCATCATTATCATCATTATTGTTATTATCACTATAGGAACAAACAGGTCCAGTCCCCCACTAAATAGCTCCGAGCACTTTTCCAGGAAACAAGGATACAGTATTCTCTGCCAAAATAAGGAAACTCACAGGGCTGCAATATTGTAAATTATAGCCATGGGTGTCCAATCTTTTGGCATCGCTGGGCCACACTGGAAGAAGAGTTGTCTTGGGCCACATATTAAATACCCAAACACTCATGAAAACTGATAAAAAGCAAAAAAAAAAAAAATAAGGTTTTAAATAAATTAATGATTTTGTGTTGGGCCACATTCATAGCCACCCTGGGCTGCACGGGGCCCGCAGGCTGCAGGTTGGACACCCCTGAGTCACCGATGGCCCTGCTAATGTCCCTTATGATTACCCCTCTGCTCCCCGTGTGGTGAGGAGCCAAGCCATGACTAGGCATGGCATTTAGCTGTCACTCCTCTTGTCTCCTTTGATCTCGAGGTTGCACAGCGTCGATGCCCAGTCCCTTCGTTCTTCCCATTGCAGCCCGGCTGCCCCGCTCTCAGTCAGGGAGAACGAACTCGGGGCGTAGATCTCCCCGCGCGGCCCTCTCGCCGCGGTGCCGCAGGGCTGCTGTTTAGGTGCTGGGTTAATGCCCGTGCCTGGGCGGTGTCTGAACGGCAAGGGCATCCTGTGCTGGAGCTCAGAAAAGTAAATTATGTATTTGCCATACCCGTCTGAGAACAAAGCCGTATCTTAGCAGCTCGTTTCTTTTGACTTGGTGGAGATACAAACTGCCCCTGGGGGCGGCAGCCGTGTCAAAGTCAAACGTTTCAAAATGGCTCCCTCTCTCTTTTTGTCTCTCCTTCTCCTTCTCCTTCTCTCCATCCCTTCTTCCCTCCCTCTCTTCTGTTTTCTGAGGTCATAGGTCATCTTATAAATATCTTTCCTGAATGATGAAATCCAGGGGCTCTCTGACGTGAGAAGCCCACAGCTGAGCGGGGCCGCCGCTCGGGGCGTTCCCTGCAGAGACCAGGCCCCGCGCTGATGCGAGCTGCTACCGCGCGCGTTTAAACGCACAGAGAAAGCATGGAGGTTTGGTGAAAGTCTTTTTATAATTACGTCTTTGAAATTACTTGGCCACGTCGCTGATGTACTCAGGGATTGCTTGCGGTATCTGGGAGAGCTTTGTGCGTTCTATGGAAATCCTGTGACCTGAGAAATCCTAACCTTAAACTGTCTTCAAATGTAATGAAAATTTCAGCAAATAAGAAAGAAAAAAGTGAATACATCTGATTTAAGAAAGTCTATATAGTACATCTTAGCGATATTGCGATGTTTACTCTTTTTGGTTTTGCAAATTCCCTGCAGTATTTCGGAACCGTTGAGGTTTGGGTCTGCTGTTGTTTCACAGGGTTCAACAGTTTGTCCGGTTCTGGAAAGACCTGGGCCGCGGGCCTGCGCCTTTGGGGCTGGTGAAGAGAAGGGCCTGCCCACTTTGATTTCCACCTCAGTGTTCACTAAGCTCTGTGTCCCTGGAGGAGCCACTCATCATCTCTTGGTTTCACTTTTCTCATCGAAAATTGGGATAAAAATACCACAAAAAATGATTTACATGAGCTAACGGATCTATGGGCCCCATCTGGCTCTGTGCCAGGCAAACATTAGGCACCTAGTACAGAGCAGCTATTACTAATAATTACAAAAGATAGTAACGACCTGGGGTTATAGTGTGCCTTATATGAGGTCAATTACGTGGAAATGTTTAACAAACTACACAGTGCAGAGGAAAACTTACGTTTTGGGGTTTTATTCTCCGTACATAGATGCGGCTGTGCCACTTCCCCAATCAAACAGCTTCAGGGATTCCCTGCTTCCTGCGCACCAAAGCCTAAGAGAGCCTAACTTGGCGTTCGGGACCTCCACACTGTGCCTCGTGCTCCGTCGTCCTCCCTGTGCCGACACTTGAGCACCGTGCGCTCTTGCCGTTTCTGGGACCCCCTGGACATTTGCTCCTTCTGGGCCTTGGCTCGTGCTGCTCCTTCTGCTCTGGGCAGCATCCTCCCCCTCCCAGTTCCCGGCCCCTCATTCCAAAGCCCCTGCTTTTATAAAAGGCAACCTGTGATTTGATCCAGTGCTTGCTGGCCTCCAGGCTTCTCCCTCTCTGATCAGTGCCCTTCAGTGACACTCCCAAAACACAAACAGGATCAACTCATAGCTCTGCTGAAGGCTCTTCCGAGTATCGTCCTGGCTCTCACCACAGGCCACAAGGCCCTGCTGACCTGGCCCCGCCTGCCCCCCACCCCACCTGACATCACTGCCCACCCACCTGTTACTCTGTATTTACTGCATTAAAATTCTCTAGGTTCCTTAAATACGTGACACTTTCCTCAGCTCTGGAGCTTCGTGGTGGCTATTTATGCTGTTCTACTTAGAACACTCCCTGCTGGCCCTGCCCCCGCCTTCCTCTGGATGCCTCCTACGCAGGCATTAGGTCCCCGCCCTGACCCCTCCACTAGAATAAAGCTAACACTTAACATTATTACACTCATCAGACTGTGTGGATCGTCTGTCTCTTCACTTGACCATGAGTGATGTGGAACAGGGCACCTGGCTATTTTGTTCAATGTTGTATCTTTAGGACCCAGAGCGGGGCCAACCCTATCTGTATCCATTCATTCACCCAACAAAACACTGACCGAGCACCTACTACATAGTGTTAAATAATGACTAATGATGCTAATCCATGTTGGAGATTGCAGATTGGGGATATATTTTGCACCATGAAATGTTTATTTAGCATCTAAATATGTGCTTTTCTCTTAATATATTTTGCCTTATAAATCACATGATTTGCTTAAACTTTTTACAAGTTATATGGAAGAAGAACCCATGCCCTGAATAAGGTTTGTCACAACCCCGGTGTGGGGCCTTGGTGTAGGGTACAGGCTAAAGCTCAGAGTGTAGCAGTGGGAGGGCTGGGTTCAATTCTGGGTCCCACCACTGAGCTTAGCAGCCTGGAGCAAATCATTTAACTTCTTTTAGCCCTCAGTTTTTTCACCGGTAAAATGTGTATAATAGCAAGTGCTTTATTGGTCTCACGGGGCTTTTGAGGGATTCATGAGATCATGAATGTGTGTTTTATGAACTGTGAAGAGCAATATATGGTTGTAAGAAAATACGATTATGAAGGTGATGACCAGGGCCATTATTGCAGGGTAGCAAAAGAGGTGTCAAATTGTAAAGTGTTCTATAAAATCCAGATACCAAATTAAGGAAAACTGATGAACAGACAGGAACATTTTATCGAATAAAGAGTGATAGAGACATAACACCCTCCTCCATTTCAATAAACATACAGAGCAACCTGTGTGTGAGAGCATAAAACCAGAGCATCATTTATGATTTAACAGCCTTCCCATAATCTTCTAAAGCAAATATTTAGATTTCAGAGTCAATGACGCCATGGAGCTGTGACTCCCTCGAGGATTCTGGGCCACCATCCACGGAGGCTGAAGAGACGTTTGCACTTTCTCCTGTTTTGGAAACTTGTGGGTCCTGCCAGTGTGTCTGCAGAGTTGTTCTGTTCATGGAGACATTTAACTGTACGCTTGGTCCCATTTGCTCACGCACACAGTGGGGAGGGATGGCTCCCCCTCTCCCACTCCGCAACGGCTCAGCAAGATGGACGCGTTGGGTTAGCAGTACTTTGTAACACAGACAAGGTCAAGGAGCCAATTCCAATGAAATCAGCACCCTGGCAGGACTGGTGAGCATCTCTGTCTCTGTTTCCTGCTCAGACTGAGCACCCACTCAGACTCACTGTATGAGATGAGAGGATAGACATGTAGAAAAAGGTGGGACTGAAATCCCAATGAAGTGAATAATGGAGGCACTTCTAAACTGGGGTCAGAGAGCGATACACAGTCCTTTGCCATTGTTCACTGGGTGTTCTGGGCTTAGGAACTCCAGAGAAAAGAATGGGGTTCATCCCAGTTTCAGAACACAAAGGCCCTGCCCCACCATTCTCAATCCCCCTCCCTTCTCCTCTGTTAGCTTCGACCTCTCTTCCCCAGAGAACCCCTGCTCTGAATGCTCCATGAAATCTTCCCCAGCGATCTCCAGTAAAATGAATCACAGAGTGTCGAATCATGAACAGACGTAAGCATCACTAAGCACGCTCTTTTGCAATGAGCTATTTATGAGCTGACCTCCTTTACTCTCTCATGAGGGCATGCCGCCGTCTTCTCTATCTTGGTATCTTTGCTTCTAGCCAGGTTCTGGAGCCTAGTAAGTACTCAGGAGGTGGTTACTGAATTTAATCAGAAATAGTTAACCCCATTCCTCTCCCAGAAGTGCAGAAAGTAAGGTCCAGGGCAGGAGTGGAACCCGGGTCTCCCGTATCAGCCCAGTGCTCATTCCACTCACTAGGGAGGCACTGTGGAGGAGAGCAAGAACAGAGACAGTGAGTTCAAGTTCTGGCTTCACTACCCGTTAGCTTTGTAGCCTTAGGTTGTTTAGTTAACTACTCAGAGCTTCAGTTCTGTAAAATGGTATTAACTATACTTATTTTTCAGGGTGTTTTTACAGATTAGAAATGCTATAGTAAGAGAAATAGGAACTGTTAATTGTAGGTATAATCATTATTTATAACCCTTTCCCTCCATGTTTGTGTCTAGTTGCTGGACAAGCCCTCTTGACTCTTGCAGAACAGTAATTTGTCCCTATCTCCCAATAGGGTCTCCCCCACCATCAGTCTGGTCAGATCCAGACCCAAGGTGATCCATCCCGAGGGGCCTGACTCCCAAAGGCAGAAGATGAGAGGAATCGGTGGCCAGCACAGACCCTACATTTACACTCTCTGACTCGCCTTGTCTCAGCCTGGTTCTGGCCAGTGACCTTGGCTTTCCATCCCAGTCCCAATGCCTTGGAACTAAGAGGTAGAAGGAAACATGGGTTTCATGCATCCCCACCTTGCTCACACTGTAGAGATCCCTTACACAAGGTCCTAAATTTCCCACAAAATACTTCTACCAACAGAACACCCCCAGTTCCGCCCCCACACTCTCTGCTACCAGAGGCAGCCCGATCCTAGTCCTCGTCAGCGTTGATTAAAACAAGGCTCTTCCTTTCATTGACTGAAAACATCTGCCCTTGAAAGTCCACTCATTGATCCTAGTTCTGTTTTCTACAACCACATAGAACATGGCAGTCCCTCTCCAGCAGGACACCAAAAGTCTCTAAAAGATGGTGGTCATCTCTCCCCTAAGTTATCGATTTGGGGGATAGGTTGAGGAATTGCTTTGTAAGCTTTACAAGGACACACTTCTTTTCAGTTTCACCTGGATGAATGTCTCACACATCATAGGTGTTCAATCAATATTTTCTGAATGACTGGACCCCTATAATGTGCTGGACAATTCACTAGTCACTGTACCCATTATTTCTAATTCTCACAACAACTGTGTTGGGAAGAAATTACTAGTCTCATTTTATAGACTTTTTTGGCATATAAATATGGATACTCTCTTCTTCACTCATCTTTATTTCATCTGTGATATCAATCTTTCTTTTTAAAAATTTAGATAAAAACAAGTGTTCTTTTCTTTAAAATCTTTTAATAAAACCGTTTTACTTAAAAAATTTTACTGGTACTTTTACTTTTTGAATCTAGCCAAGTACTGGCTTTGTGCTTATTAAGGAAGGTTATTTGGAGTAATGATGTGTGTTGCACCGGGTTTCCTGGTTCTGGTCTAATTGGTGCAGGGCGCTGGCACCCAGCGTGCTGCAGAGGGCCAGGTCCATGACGCTGGCTGGGCCTCCCCTGGCTTTCTGCCGAACCTCAAAATTTCTTGTGCTATTTCTTATGCTCAAGTGGTTGGGCCAGCGAGTCAAAGCCCCAGCTGCCCAGAAGGAGCCAAGAAGTCTGGGGGCTGACTGGGGCCTCTAGAGTGATGACTTGTTTATGCGCCTGAGAGTATGGGGCTCCCACATAGCAGCATTCAGCAGTGTGCATCGGAATTTTCAAGGCTCAGTGTTGCCTGTAAGCCATCGTGAGTCCCTAGATTACATGGCACCATGCCAGTGGGACATTGACAAAGGGAAGAGAATGAGAGGTGGACAAGCAAAAACACCGTCCCATAGCACAAGGGGGACAAGAGTCCCACAAACTTGAAGGAAGGATTTCATGGCCATCACCAAGAGCATGCCTTGATCACCACTGAATATGCGGGCAATTTTCACATTGTTTAGTTTTCTCTTGAAGATGTTGTACTTGAAGGTCTCGTTGTACAAATGGAAGAAGGTGTGGAAAGGACAAAACTAAAAAATATCCAAGCCTGTTAAGTATCCTAGAAATAGTGATAACCGAAATGAACCACTAGGGGGCGATCCAAGAATGTACAAACAGCACAGTTGGTAAAGCAAAGTTCACTTAGGGAGAGATTTTTCAGTGTATTTTTCAAAATTTGAAGAAATCTGAGATGGTTTAGTCTGAATCTGCAGACCAAGGTGGTATTTCAAACTGTCATTTAATTTGGGGAGTTATTTTTTGACTTAGAGAGGAACGATCTCCCTAAATCGTCAAAAACACTCCCAAGTTTAGAATTTGTTCGGAATCATGTTATCATGACAAATTAGAAAACAAAATTAGAAAAACAGCATATATTATAAAATGAGATCCCTTCTCCAAGGCATTTCAAAAATTTCTGAATGTTGGTCACCTTAAATAGATTTTAATTAACAATATACATATGATGAGAAAGAGTGTAAAGAAAATCTGAGTATTCATTAGCATATAAATGAATAGAATAATGAATTATTTGTATTATACTTGTACTGAGGTTACAAACTCTTAGGTATGTAATGCAACTTTGCAGATATGTGCACAGATTGTCTCTAGTGCATCTTCTTTCCAGATGATTCAGTATATGCTAACCAGTTGCTCACAGGGATTAAACAGAAGCTTCTTTAAGGAACAAACATCTTTTGCCCTGTGCTGCATACCCTGATGTCCCCTCCCCCAACCTGGACATACAGTTAGTTGCTACATTCTCAGTAGTCCCACAGAACCTTGCTGTAAGTAGAACAAGAGCATGAACTCTGGAGGCAGACTCCTGGGATATGAATCCCAATTTAGCTGCGTGTTTTTGTCAAGTTACTTAGCTTCCATGTGCCTCAATTTCCCCATCTCTCAAGTGGAGAAAAAAAGTCAGTGCATATTTCATAGGTTTATAGTGAGAAGTAAATGAATAATACATGTACAGCACTTAGAAAATTGTCTGGCATATGAGGTACTCAATAAATTCTTGTTGATTTTGTGAATGATGACCTGACACTTGACTCAACCAGTGTAAATTCTTTATAAGAACAAATTCATGAGTAAATTGCAGAATCCTTAGATGGGTTTTTGCTGGCCATTAAACTTCAATGGGCCAATGACAAACAGGAGAGTTAAACAGTTACCTTCTACAAAAGAAACTCTAGTTGATGTTCAGGTCCATCAGACAAGCTTCTTTGTCTCTCCTCTAGAGTATGGTGACAATCAGTGAGCCAGAAATATAAGCACTTTAATAAAAACACAGAGTTGTGTCTCAAAATTGCCAGCCACTTAGAAAAATTCTCCCCGTAGTCACAGATTTCCTGCTTTGATATTCACCTTTTCAATTGTAACTATCTAAAGAGCTTAAAAATAACCAAATAACTAACTTGATTCTCTAGACAGATTGATAACATTTCAAGAGAAAAGATTTTTTTTAAACGGCATCTAAAAGAAATACTATATAAAGGAGTTATGGAGTTCCAGAGTTAAAACAAAACAAAACAAAACAAAACAAAACATGATCCAATATACACTATAAATAAAATGGGAAATATCTAGGGAAACAGAGACTCACAGTATGAAGGTAAAAAATCAAATCAAAGGTTCTTTCTTCCCCCCAAAGAACTATATTGGCAAGCAAAAATGGGCTTTTTGAAAAAACATCGACCACCCTGGCTAGTGTGACTCAGTGGATTGAGTACTGGCCTGCAAAATGAAAGGTCGCCAGTTCGATTCCCAGTCAGGGCCCATGCCTGGGTTGCAGGCCAGGACCCCAGATGGGGATATGTGAGAGGCAATGGATGGATATTTCTCTGGCACATCGATGTTTTTCTTCCTTTCTTTCTCCCTCCCTTCCCCTTCTCTCTAAACAATAAGTAAATAAAATCTAAAAATAATTTCTTTTAAAAATAAAAATACGGACTGAATAGAAATCTGATTACAAATGTTAATATACATATTTATAGACTCAGATATGATCATTACATGTTTGATCATTTCACACAGTCGGTATTATAAATAATTAGATTTTTAAGTCAAAAATTTTTTCCCAATGAATGTCCATCGCATTTTCTTATTTTTGAAATCTCAGATGAATGGAAATGAAGAGAATGTGGGTCATTCAAGAGCTTGAAAAACTTAATATGAAGCTGATCAATAAAAATATAATGAAGGAATTGAATGCATTCTTTTTGATATGTTATAGTCAATCAACAAACATATTTTTCCCATGAGAATAAAAAACTAGTGGCATTTTTGTGAGATCATCTAACTCTGTACTTGCCTGGCCTGGCAAACATCCTGGAGTAGTTAAATGTGTCACTTTTAAAGGACAATGTCCTATGCCTAAGAACAACTTATCCATGGAGGATATTAGTCATGCTTCAGTTATATTTGCTTACCAAACATGGCAATTTCCACGAAGGAACTAGATGTAGAGCAAGCATTACTAAATCCCAGAAAAGAAAGGTACTAACCCAGCAGGGCAGTCTAACTCAAAGATGTATTAAAATATGAGGGGAACCATTCAATTAGTCCAGTTTACAAAGTGGCAATCCCACTTCACTGACACCAAAATAGTTTTGTAAAGAAGGTAGTTACAGAGCTTTAGCACTGTGGGAGGTAGAGCACGGAGCAGGAGTCGTGACCACAGGGACCTCGAAAGGAGAAGACACAGGAACATCTCGAGCCCAGGGATGTGTCTCGTTTGTTTCTACAGCTCCAGTGTGAGCACAGTGACTGGCATTGCGACCTTACCGCTGCATGAAGAACTGAATGATTAAATAATCAAAGAGATGGGGGAAAGGCAACCTAACCAGAGGAGGAGACCTTGGGCAGTAGGAGAGGCTTGAAAACACAGATGCAATCAGAACAACTTGCTGGAGACCAGGTTGCATGACTGGGGAGCAATGGAGGACAGACCTGACCACTGCATTGGATGGGTCGTGGATCTGAGGCTAAAAAAACTAAACTTTATCCTCTAGTGACCTGTTTAGTCAACAGGATGCATCACAGATTGACCTGCTCAGGGCTTTGCTTTAGAACAGGACTTGGGCAGCTGTGGGTGAGCAGGAAGGCTCAGGATTTAGTTCGGACCCTGCTATGATAGTTTATAAGAGAGAGGATAAGGGCCAGAATCAGATCAGCAGCAGCAGAACTGGAAAGAGCTGGATAGCGCAGACATCTAAAGGATACGTTGCCTGATTACATTCAAGATGTGGGAGAGGAATGCATCTCTGGGCCACACGCTAAGTCAAAACAGACATCCATTCATTTTTCTCACCAAGTATTTCCTGTGCTAGACCGTGGGCCAGACAATCAAGATGCAGGGAGCACAGGGTTCAGTCCCTGCCCTTACAAGGCACAGAGTGTGGTAAGAGAGTGTAGTAAGAGAGACAGACACATATACAACACCAGCAATGTAATACATGCTAGAATAGAATAGAATAGAATAGAATAGAATAGAATAGAATAGAATAGAATAGAATAGAATAGATACAAGACATCGTAAGAGTTTTATTCTGGAATATGTTTAGACACAAAAAATATTGAAGCCCAAGAAATGTTATAGCCTGAACAAATGTGTTTACATTTGTTCAAACACTCATTTAAAAAACATTATGTATTGAGAACCTATGTGCCAGGCACTGGTATAAGTGTGGGGATACACCAGACAAAAATCCTTGCCTACATGAAATTATATTCTAGTGGCAGAGAAGGACAATCAAGAGAAATAAATACAATCTAGAATACATGAGATAGTGATTAGTGTTAAGCAGAGACAATAGAGCAAGGAAGGGAAGGAAGAACCCTCCAAGGCAGGGGCTGGGGAGGCTGAGCCACTGTTCCCATGGCTGCTTCTCCAGTTCCAGCCACTTGCTCCATTTATTTCATTTTCTGAGATTCTCCTCATTCTCTCCAATGCAAACACTTCAGTCTTGATTCATTGGATTGGAACTCAACGCTCCTCAAAACTGTCCTGGCTCTTTATGGAAGAGAGAGCCTTAGTCCTTTAAGAGTCTGGAAACAAGGGGCAGCGATAAATCAAGGCAAAGAGAATGCTCAGTATTTTTACACACTTGATATACACACACACACAAATACCACACTGAAGAGTCATGTTTCTCTTTCTGCCCTTGGAAAACATCAGGCTGGACAGGAGGGGATGGCTGTGCACCTCCCTGAGCTCACGTTTTCACGGACCTTAGAAGCCTGGACTCCCCCAGGGAGGCAGTAATGCCCTGGATCCTTGCACTTGCTGCTGGCAGAACTGTCCCAGGGCTTGACAGGAGGCTTTAGCTCATGGGCCACCCGGGTGGCAGGCACTGAGGGAGCGCAGCCTGGGCTCTGCAGTGCAAGCACAAAGAGGCACACGTGAGGTTCTGCTTGGAGGGCGAGGTGACCCCTTCTGGTCTCCTGCTCCCCTGTCCACATGGCCCATTGTACCCAGGGGGGCCTTCTCAACACAGCCTGATCTTGTCCTGCCCTTCCCCTCACCCCCAGCTTGGCTTCAAACTTGCTTCTCTTGGCTTCCATGAGGCCACCCGTTCCTGGTTTTCCTCTGACCTCACTGGCTGCTGCTTCTCGGCCTCTTTGCTACCTCCTCCTCCTCTTCTTCCTTTATGAACCCCACCTCTAAAGTTGGTGGACAGGATCCTGTCCTCAGTCCTCTTCTCTTCCCAAGCCTCATTCTCCTCATTCCCTCCCAAGTGATATTGTCTTACTCCGTGGCTTTCCGTGCCATCTCTGTGCTGATCCAAGATCTTTCCACTGAGCTTTACAATTGGAGATCTTCCGTGCACAGCGGGGGTGTTGACTCCACATCTCCACTTGGCTATCTATTAGACGTTTCAAACAGCACAAAACGTTTTGATTTTTCGTTCTCCTCAATCTTCTTTCCCATCTCAGCAGTCAGCAATTGGAATCTATCTGGATGCTCAGAGCAAAACCTGGGTGTACTCTTTATTTTTAAAAAAATGAGATATAATTGACATTGACGAGGGAGGACCCCCCTCCAAAAACCCAGAAATTTCTCCTGGAGGGTAGACCCCATGTAGTACAGGCTTCTCCTCTAGGCTAGTGTTCTAGGAACCCATCTGTATCAGTGTACCAGCTGGTGTTGTTGTGAGAGGCTGCATTCGGCTTCAGTGAATTTTTTTTGAAGACTCTTCCAACGTGTTTGCCCATTTCACAATGGGTGATTTTTGAGTGCACCTGCCCACACCGCGCTGAGTGTTCAGCAGTTTTTAACTAAAAACAGCATGACCCCCATGCCCCACCCTCCCTATTCACCCGATCACGCCCTGAGCAACTTTTTTTTTGTTGTTTCCCTGGATGAAAAAAATCCTCCAAGGGAAGCATTTTACTGATGTAGAAGAGGTGAAACGAAAAACTGGCAGAAGCACTAAAAGGCATCAAAATTGACGCTTTCAAAAACTGTTTTTTTGGGTAACAGCTTTGCATCAAATCGAGAGTACTTTGAAGGTGACTGAAGTTTAAACATGTAAAAATAATACACAATTTTTTGTAAATAAATTACATTTTGGGGGGGGGGTCCTCCCTCGTAATATTAGTTTCAGGTGTACAACATAATGACTGGATATTTGTATATATTGCAAAATCATCACCACAAGTCTCATTAACACCCATCACCATACAGTTACAAATGTTTTTCTTGTGATGAGAACTTCTAAGCTCTTAGCATCTTCTAAATATACAATTCAGTATTATTAACTATAGTCATCATACTCTAGTCATATAGTCATCATGGCATTACATCCCATGACTTATTTTATATATTTATAACTTTCTAACCCCCTTCACCCATTTACTCTCTGGAACAGACCAAATCTGATCCTGCCAGGGGCCCTTGCGCTCCAGTCCATCGCCTGGGGCATTTCTCCTGCAAGTCTTCAGCGGGCGGCTCCCAGTCAGGCGTAGCAAGCCTGTGAGTTCCCAGTGGGTAATGCCAGCACGGAAGAGGATGGCTGGACTTGGGGTAATTTGCTGGTTCACCACTCGAGAGGGCTGCCTGTCAGGTAAGGGTGCCCCAGCAGCAGAGGGCAGAGGGTTATATCACCAGAGGTAAAGGCAAAGGAGGATGGAAGAGCTCGTGTTACCCGAGAGGGGTACCCCTAGGGAAGGGGACACCGTTGTTTGCCTTTTCTCTCTCCCTCTGCTCTGCCCCAGCCTACTGGAGGAGCTGGAACCCAGAAAAGAGAGGATCCTTGAATCAAATAGGAGTGTTTTTAAGTTTTAAATTAATGAACATTGAGATTTATTCACCAAAAGGGAACACAACTACAGAATGAGTCTGCCCAATTCCAAGGCCATCATCTTCTCACACGTCTGCTGCCTTAGCTCCCGGCTTTGCTTACTCCTGTCCTGGAAGCTGGTTTATTTCCTTCTCTGGTAAACAGGGGACTAAGAACAGATGTGTTGCTCATCTGCCAGACATGGTTGTGTTTACCACCTTTGTACTCTAGACCCTATCTCACGAAAAGGAATTTTGAAATTCCCTCCCCCTGTCGGAGGCCCTCAGAATGCTGATCCAGGAGAAGAAGACAGGCAGGAGGAACCACACGGAAAAGCTCGCACAGGAAGAACCGTTAGCTGCAGCCCTGCCGTTGTTCCTAGGTTAACAAGGAAGGCTGTCCGGCTGCGTTCCATGCACTGCTTTGAAGGGTTTATCAACGAAGGTGACCAGACCTGCTGGATTTCCCAGGACATGTCTGTTCTCCTCGCTTATTTAGTAATGGAGTTCCCGTTCAGTCAGTCTCAAAAAGAATCTCATTCTAGATAGTAAATTAAATGGCTACTTTACCATGTATCCATAGAAATCAACTGAAGGAGGCAACTTCAAGGCATCCTTGAGCTGGCTCATGATAAGGCCTAAGAAAAGGGCAGACCTGAACAGGAAAACGCAGCCACAGCGAGGAGGAAAGTGCAGGGACTGTGCACTAGGCTCTCTGGCCCAGAGCTGACAGCCCTAGGAGAGGAGCGCTGAGGACGGCTGACGGACTCCTCTGGACACCCCGGGAGGCGGTCGTTCACCCTTCAGTGAGCACACGGTGGGCAGAGCAGTCATCATTCCGGGGCAGGCTTGTCGTCCTCAAGGGCTCTGAACCGGAGATGCCTGGAGGTGTGAGAGAGAGACCACTCCCTTATGCGTTGACCCAGGGGTCGCTGGGGGTTTGGCCTCCCACAGAGCAGGCAGATGAGTCACACACAGTGAAGGGCTTGATCTCGGTGTCCCCACTTACTCTCCAGGTTTTGAAAATCTATTTCTGGTCCAAAAAATGTAAAGAAAGGATATATGTACAATTCTGCCATTGATAGGCTTGTATTTCTTTACCTCTTTAACCCTTTCCCCACCCTATTTTAGCGGGGGTGGGGGGGCTATCTCTTTTACAAAATTCAAAATTCCAAATAAAATCTAGGGGAAAAATGTGTCCTACATTCTGCCACCTTCTGATGTGACTCAGCAACAAATGATTTTCAAGCTTCTTCTCCGCCGTTTTGTCTGAACATTTTCAAATCTGGATACGGGGTTCTGGGTAAACCCCAAAGGCACCGACATCTGGCAGCACTTGGGACTCACCAGACTTCGTGCTTCATCGTCTTCACCCAAAGGCTGTTACAGCAACCCCCAAAATGTATTTATTAGAACACTAAATTGCTCGTAAGTATTATAGGAGAAAGCAAGGGTTCAGTGATCAAAGATGTTTATTGAAAGGCAGGTTTTAAAATAGTAACATGTCTTTTTAGTACAGGACTTCTTGGAGCTTTTAATGTGCAAACAAGCATGTGAATCCCTGACAAAGAGGGAAGACTGAAGCATCTCCTTCTTCCTTGATGATGCTGTCCTTTTTATTTTTGGTAGGAAATCTAGGGGGATGAGAGTTTAAGGCACACACTTTGGGAAATGGTCTCTTCATCTTACTGGGAATATATCCTTACAATGTCTAGCCAATACATGTAAGGCATTAATAATATTAAAAATATCACAAGCCCTTTCTCTTTTTTATGTCAACTTCCATGATAGTTTAATACCGTGTGTCCTTTTACTACCACTGAAGAGATGGACATGTTGAATGATTTTACAGTCCTATGAGTTACGCTGTACAGAGCATGTGGTTACAAATCTTTAGTAAAGTACATCTAAACATTGATACTGTTTTGTCTTGTGCCATTACCTACCCATGGTGAGGAAAGTTTAAGCTTTGCAAAAATGGAAATGAAGATATCAAGGGGTACTTTAAAAAAAAAAATCAGTTCTATTCTAGGTGTTCAGTGAACATCTTTTTGCACCAAGCAAAAGCAAAACCAAACAAAACCCTCAAATACCAGACATAGAGATGGAGACCGCTCTTCCTCCTCAGGCTAGATTCTTGCTAGATTCCAAAGCAATTGTATGGGAACTCGGGAGATTCCCGGAGGCCCTGCGTCTCTCTGCTATGCACAGTATTTCTTAAGTGATTTGAAGAAAGCACTCCGGTTATACTCTTGAGTGCCTTATCAGGATTATCCTTCCAAAAAGCTCAAGAGACCAAAAGCCACCCGAGGAGGGATAGGCATCAGTGCTGTATTTGAATGTCCTCATAAACAGTCACGAGGCAGGCTGGAGTTACCCAGGGAGCGAGAACAGAACGTCTACGCCTTGTGATCCATTTGTAAAACAGTTAAAAAGAAGTAATTAGGCTGAGAGGCAAAAAATGAAAACATAAGTCAAACTCTCTTCTTTATATATACAATGATTTTCATATTGACAAAACATTCATGAAGGCATTTATTGGGATGATGATTCTGCTCCATTTTTGCATTCTCCCAATTGTCACTGCTGCTGTTGGACCTGATTATATGTGCTTGTAGCTTAGAGTATTCCAGTAAAACAGGCCCTTTGAGAGCTAGAAAAAAAACAAAAAAGCCATGTTTTTTTTTTTAAAGCACCTTCCAAATATTTTTACTCTAAAATAAGTAAAGTACAAGAGAAAAGTCTCCAAATTGCACAAGTACGCAGCTCCCCGAAGGCACATTGAAAACTATGCAGAATAATTTTGATTAGACTGTACGACTGTGCCAGGCTCCAAACAAGTGGTTATTCTGTTGTGACATCTGCCAAGCAATGCATCCATTGTTCTCTGGAATTTAATTCATTTTCAATTACTCCATCCAAATGATAAAACATGAGATGTGCTATACTCCGGGGGTAAAATGCAATGATTGTTTTTCGTGTGACCACCACACTGTTAGCTGGGAAGCAATACAGCCTGTTCTAATTAGGCCCTGATTACTGTCTTCTGGAAAACAGCTAGTTCAAGAAATGTGAGTGAAATCCTGTTAAATGGACGCGTTGGCATAAACAGCCTCGCCTGCTCCGGTGTGACCGCAAAGCCGGCAGAGCCATGTGTGAAGTCTCCTCCACGAGACTGGAGGAACAGTCTTTGGAAGAGAAACTATTTCAAAACTAAAAACAGCTTGGGGACTGACTGACTGTAAAATACAGTTTAATATGTGTACCAACAGAGTCAACAAATTATTTTACTAATCCAGGACTCCTGTGCAAATGCCTCAAAGCCAAAATACTGTAACCGCCTGTCTCCAAAGTACTGTGAAAGTTCCTAAGAGCTGTATGTGCTGGGGAACACTGCCATCTGAAAACATTAGTGATTAGGCATTTAAAAAAAACAAAAAGCAAAAATAAGATGACTCTCGGGGGAAAATACACACATGTACACACATTAAGAATTTATATCTCCTGTATGCGGCATATTTAATATAAACCTTTGAAACAAGTTCAGATGAAATAAAAATCAAAGTTCTCAAAAAGTAAAAGATTAACTTAATGGCTAATGAGTCCCTATTGCCCCAAACATCAGTATGCTTTTATTTCTATGCAAAAGTACGCCTTCGAACTGCTTAAATGATATGATACACAAACCAATTTTCAAATAATAAAACCAGTCTTCTTGCAATTTAAAAAAAATTAGGTAAAAGATATGACACATCACACACACATACACACACCAATGACAAAATCTGGCCTCTCCTAAAATGAGTACACGAAGACCTGTAAGTGCAGCAGGAAGGATTACTCCGTCACCCCTCCCTACAGTCCATGTAGTTTCCTTTAATCCAATAGCAAACCTGGGCATATTTGAGAGGGGTGATTCTAACAGCTACATTGAAATCCTGCGGAGAACCATTCATGTCTACCCACTGGTGCCCGGAAAAGATGCCAATAATTTTTCGCTCCCACTTCTGCTGCTGTCTCTTCCACATCCTCACGTAGACCCCTGACCCACTGGCCCCGGGCTGGGCATCACACTGCTGGTAGAGCAGGTCATAGGTCTCATCTTTGACGTCACAGAAGCGGTACACTAAATTGCCGGGCCGATCGTTGTCGTAACCAGAGAAGTGGATTCTGCCCCCTGGCAGCTGCTTGGCAGGAGGGCTCACCCCAATCTTCATGAACTTTCTCTTGTGAAGTTTTTTGAGTTCCAGGAGGGCGTAGTCATAATCCATGCCAATGTCGTTGGCATTGCCCTTGATCCAGCCTTTGGGCACATGGGTGCGTTTCACTCGGATCCATTGAAATTTCATCTTCTCGGGCACTGCTGAGCTGGAGTTGTTGGCCCCTCGACCACCATCTTTAAACTTGGGCTTCAGGAAGCCCACTCGAAGTTTCTGGGTTCCTTTCACGTAGGTTTTCCCGTCATGTATGCAGTGGGCAGCCGTGAGGACATGCTTCTCTGACACCAGGGTGCCTGTGCAGCCTGTAGATAACTTCACCGATGTTGAGAAAGGGTAGTTGAGCAGGAAGTCCTTCCCAAAAATGCTGAACCTGCTGTCATAGCCGTAAATCTGCCGCTTCCTCCGAGACTTTCCGGAAGACCCAGCCCCACCGCCGCTGATGACATAAATGCCCACCTGTGTCTCTGTGCGGCTGCCATTGGCATAGAGTGTTTCATAAGACAGGTACTGCTTGACCTCTTCATAAGTGGGCAGTGGATTTCCCTTATGACACTGGGGTCCGCATGAAGAGGACACTTCCAATTTGGCTTCGGCACCAAAGTCTGGCTTGGGTAAGTCGAGAGTGGACTGGGGCAAGATGACAGGGAGGCGGTAAGCAGGCCAAGTGGGTTTCCAGTGGGTACCGAAGGGGCTCGCCTGCCCAACGACACAGAAGAGGAGGAGAAGGAGGAGGAAGAGGAGCCCTGGAATACCCGCCATGCTGAGCACCACTCTGTGGGAAGAAAGACAAGCGGGTCAGGAGGGGCAAGGGGCTGACCTCTGGGCTCAGCGCTCTCTTTACCGCAGAAGCAGTCAGTGGAATGCCTGTCATTGTTTCTAAGTCTGTAAACCCTCCTCAGGAATCAGGGTGTGGAGAGGAATCCCTAGATAATGGTCTCACTTACAATGCAAGGGCACGACCTTGGAGCATTCCCGTGGCTAGGTGCCCAAAATGAAATCGGGTGTTCATTCCTTTCTATGTTTAAGATGCTCCTAATGACAGCCCACTGCCGGGCGGTGTGCATAGGGCATTAATCCCCAGATGAACTGATGGGCCAGCCCAATTTCCATGTAATTTTGAGCCTTCTTTGTGTTTCACACTAAACCTTCATCTTTTCCTACCTCTATCATCCCCCTGCCCTCCTTTCCTTCTTTCCTCTCATTCTCATTACAGCATGAACTTGGAGCATCTACAGAGCACCTTGCTCACGTAGAGGATAAATTTAAATTACTCAGCTTACTGAGGGACAAGGCATCAAGGAGGGATAGCTCCACAGTGTCACACGTGCGGGGACTTCCATTGTCTATAAATAGTGGGTGCATTCAGAAGGGTCTAAGACTTTTTTTTTTGGCTTTGAATTTAGAATCCTCTTAACTATTATAAATTTAGTGCCAGAGTAGTCATGCCTCAAATAAAACATTTCTTCTTCCTTTGGGTTTTGTCTTATACCACCAGGGTCTTTGTCAAGGGTCACTCACATTATATCTGTTACTGTTGGTTACCGTTCAGGTCTTTGTATCTGAGGTCCAAGATAGTCTAATTCCCTTGAATTTGGGCCTAGGCTAGCACTCAACACAGATCTGTTGAATGAATGATTGTGTTAGTGGAAGAGTGAGTGATCGCTGTGGCTCAAAAAATAGTTCTTTTGAATGACGCATGCAGAGATGAACAAGGATGATGTGGTAGCTCAGAGAAAGGGCAAGAAGTCAGCTGTAAGGTAATAAGAGGAGAGGCGTTCCAGCGGAGGTGATGCTTTAGGTGGGTGTTGAGGCTGAACAGAAGTTAAACATAAGACAGAATGAGGGGACTCTTAGAGGGAACAAGTCTGTGAGCTCAGAGAGACCTGCAATAGTGCAAGTCATTTCAGGAAGTATGCTTAGCTTAGCCAGGGCGGAACAGAGGAAGAGGCGGAGGCCACAGGCAAGAGTTGGGCTATGAAGGGCTGTGTATAGGAATTGAAGGAATGGGGGTTTTATCCGGAAAGGTATGTTTAAAGACCAATCAATCACCCCACAAGGAAAACAACAACGAAAAAGAAGGTGGGACATAGTACTTTCACAAATGTTCAGGCATCAGTCGGCTTTGACCGGCTCTGAACCTTGTACTCAAGAGAGGTTGACTTAGCAGGTGGGGAAATGCATTCATAATCAAACATCCCAAAACTAGGACAGGGAGGAGGTAGGTCTCAAGAGGCTAGTGGAATGTAGCAGGAGTCAGGAAGAAACTGTTTCATTATTCTCACCCTCCCCCTCTTTGAGAGTCCAGACCCACTGGCAAGTTTGGGTGCCTTTTGCTTTCTTTTACATAAAACTGAAAACTCCCATTGAGCTGATCTAGTCCAGCTGAGCATTCCAATCTATATCCCCAATATCCACAGGCTATATTTGTCAAATATGTGGGTGCCCAAACCACCTCCTGGATCTTTTTGCTTGTCTCTTTCTCTTTCATTCTACTTGTCAGGGAGAACAGGGATGGGAAGGGAAAGGAAAGAAGCCACAGGAAAGCCTATTCCTCAGGACTTCCTGATTCCTCAAAACCACTTCTCCACATTTTTCCAAATAGGAAGGACCCCTGGGCTTTTTTGAGGGGGGAGGAAATACATCTAATTATTTCTCTAAAGCCTTGAAATCATGGGATGCATGTGCACACAAGGTTGAGGGTACTGTCATGACGGAAAGTTCTAAGTAAATGTGGGAGGGGATGTTAAGGGTAATAGAGGCTTCCTCCCCAACAGGAACTTTATGGGTGGGCTAGGTGTGGTGAGGACAACCCTTTAGGAGACTATGGGGGATGGCTCTGTATCTGATTATTCCCCTCCCCTGGGCAAGGACCCAGCTCTTGGACATATCTAGGGCTTGGACAGCCTTTTCTCCATGTAAGTTTCTGTCTAGGTGACTAAATGACCCCACAGCAGAATCCCTGCCAAGTGTGATATGTACTAGGAGGAATCGTGCATCTCCCACAGGGCTGTGTCTCGGAGCCCTAGACACTACACCCTCTCCCTTTCACCAAGGCGGAGGATGCTAATGCCCGCTCTTGTGGAGCAGCGGATGTGGCAGGCCCAGTTTTACTTCAGCTTATCTTAAGACAGAAAACACAGAATTCAGAGAGAGGTGCAAGCTGCCAAGTATTCCTGTTTTCATAATATGACTCTTAGGGGAGAGAGAGGAGGAGATGAAATAGTATTATACTATGTATTATCATAAGTTGTAGATAGTATTTTTGATGTGCATGATGAATATGACAATTAAAATATGCTCATATCTATTATCCTGATCACACATCTTTAAATCCCCAAACTGAAATTTGTATGCTAACTGGATTCTTGGGATATGGAGTTTGAATTATCTACCACAGCAGAATTGCTTCAGTGGCCTCTGTCCTTAGCTTCATCTATTTGTCCAAACACTAAAATAGTCCATTGGCAAGGGGTATCAGGGAAGGGAATGGCAGGAAAGAGTCTGAAACCAGGATCCATCTGGGAACCTTGTATTAATGAAGTAACTCCCTCTCAGGTGAAATTAACTCTAATTTCGTTTTTCCAAGTGCTTTCTTTTGCCTGAAGTAAATTCCTGTTTAAAAAACACTTCCCAAGGCCTTGAAGCTTGCCTCATTTCACAAGTGCCACCAGGGCACACCTTTTTCAGTTGTTGGTTTTTCAATGTCTGTCTTTCAAAAAGAAATGATATTTTTAGAAACCAGTTCACGAGAGTTAGTGGGTATGGAGAAATGAGAAGAAGTACCTTCTTGGGTGTGAGCGCAGGCCACCAGCGAGGCTCTCTGACTGGCCATGGCTTCACTCCAGCCCCTCAACGTAGAGGACAGAAATTGTTCTCCAGCGAAACAAGGGATGACTAAGTCAGGCACCTCTAGGACCACTTACAATTCACACAGTCTGCTAGCGAATGCTACAGAGGCTGCCACAGAGTATTACTGTTCTAGATAGAACAGTGTCTTATGGGTATTAGACAATATTACTAAGTCAGAGTCCTTACAACTTAAATTCTGGCTGTTTAGCCAGTTGAGACATCAGCCATCTATTAAAAAAGAACTGCCAAACCAGAGGGTGGGGTGAAGTTCTAATCCCTTAGAAATAAGCTTTTCAAACACCTCAAGAAACAGTAATTCTATTCGTTTGAAACGTTGCTTACAAGTTCTCTATATTATTACTTAAATCTATTCATTAACTTGTGGGGTACAACCTTGTTCTGACAACATTTTCTGTCCTGATTAAAGCTTATATATAACTCTGAAAGCTGTAAAACTGGATTTGAAAAACACTTTGATTCACATTTAGAACTTAATGCAGGTCAAATTATTCGAAACTGATTCATTTTTAAAAAATACCTGATTAGAAACTGGGAAATAAAGTTGTGTGTCCTCAGGTCCCCCGATGGGTTTAAACTGACATCATATTAAATTTACAGCTTCATAAATTGCACAGTCCTTTACCAACTATGTGTTTAGGGTGATTTAAGAATTGCTATGAGTACCAGGTGTTCTCTTTCATCTTTCCAGCTCTTGCCCTGGCTGGTGTAGCACAGCGGATCGAGCGCTGGCCTGTGAACCAAAGTCTGCCTGGTTTGATGCCCAGTCAGGGCACATGCCTGGGTTGCCAGCCAGGCTCCCAGTAGGGGGTGCTCCAGAGGCAACCACACAACGATGTTTCTTTCCTTCTGTTTCTCCCTCCCGTCCCCTCTCTAAAAAATATAGTAAAATCTCAGCCCTGGTCTTTTCAGGTCCAAGATTCTCTAATTTTATAATTTTCTATGGTCACAAAAATCCAGGTCAAGCACTATGTTGTTTACAGACAACTGTCATTTACTGCTCAGGCAAGAGTTTTACTCCTGAAGTTAAGGAGGGTGGAGGCACTGGGGAAAAGAAAAAGGAAATTTTATCCTGTTAATCTCTTGCTTATCTGGGGGACAAGATTTCCACATGAGTCGTCAAAGGAAACAAAGGCCTCCAGCAGAGGGCGGCTTTCAGGAATGGAGGGGAGGACGGCAGGCTGTGAAAGCTCTCAGGAGAGCCTGCAGGGGACTGATCCTGCCGCTTGCTCCCCACGGCTTTTCCTGAAGTCCTCACACCTTCTCCTGACCCCTCCCCATTTAACGCACCAAGGGTAACTGCTGCTTTAAAATTAGGTTGGTGGCTATGCAACAATTTCTCAGCTCACCTGATTATAGAATTAATTCCCCAGGAGACAAATAATTATTGTTTCCATTTTTATAAACTACAGGTAAGCCTGTGCCATGCCCATTTAAGTATTTAAATATAAATACTCTAGAATGTAAACAGATGTAATAAAAACATTCATAAACTCACAACTGGAAAGGTAACTAAACGGGTCATATAACTTTAAATTTTCTTTCTTTACAAATGAACCACCTTATCAGTAATAGAACTGCCTGGAAAACTCACACCTTAAAAAAAGGCATAAAGACTTCCAAGACTTATCTGATTACACCTAAATCTGGTGAAGAAAATTCAGGTCTACAACGTTTAATTTTTAGGAGTAAGTCTTTACAGGATAAAAATTCCTCATATACATATTTATCTTTTAAAGTTCTCGGCTGAGTATTTGTAGGCATCACTTCACCTAAAGGGCAAAGCAGTATGGGAAATTAAGGTAGGCAAATATTTTTTCACCATCCTTAGCAATATGGAAACACCATTCCTTTTGCAACTCTATGTATGTGACTCACAAGAGGATTATACATTCCCTGCTCCACACTCAGTGTGAACCACTGTCTCACTGTCCACCGTCTAAAAATATGTACACCTTATGAGGATGCTGCCACTTCAGAAGCCCACTACTAACTTTATGGCAAAGGAGCAATGTACATTATTCCAAGTGCAAACAACATTCAACCTACTTGGAGCCTGGGCACCAAGACTGCTTTCTTCTAGTTCTGCACCGTAGTCCTCGAAACTGCAACAGCACAGGTTTCTCCAACAGGGCAAGTGTTTGGGAGAATGATAAACTCCCATAGCAAGTAAATGCTGGGAGGGAAAATCTAATTCGTACGACAATGTATAAACTATGGCACAACATATGAACTCCTGTGACCACTATGAACAGTGATGACAGAAAGGAACAGTGGGAAGGTTTGTAAACATAAAAGTTTTGGACACCAGTTGGAAGAATGACAAAAGGTTTTCCATGGAATCTGTGGCCAGGGACAGTGAACAGTGAAACCATGCTAATTCCTAAAGCAAATACCTAAATATGAACAAAGCTCTGTAGCCAGGCTTGCTCTCATTTTCCAAAGTCACGGAATCTGTTAAAGAAAAACAGACCTGATCACATAATGGTTTAAGAATTACAGTCTCATACAGGAAAGAAATGCAGGGCATTTACAAGTCCAGCCACCCTAAACATAATCTTGTGATCAAACGAAGCCTAACTTCTTCTCTATCAGATTTTAGGCAAAATGAACTACCCCAGTGACCTGGAACAAACCTGGCAGAGGAACAAGAACAGAGTGTATAAAACTGTCAATGGTGAATCCATGAGAAATAAATTCCCCGGAGTCAGTGGGAGTTATGCATGAATAATGCCTGGTGAATTGAATCCTAGGGGATGTATGAGAGGCAATGTGTGGGAGAACCTGAGACTCCTCAACACTGCAGAGCGGGGCCAGCAATGTTCTCAGATCCACTAATGGGCACTTTGGCATTTATGCTACAGACAGAAAAATGCACCCACCATTCACTATCGACCTGAATAAGTTGTCAGTGTTACAGAATGAGGTCCATATTAGTTACCTTGGAAAAATGCTTCCTTTCCAGTTAAGGCACAAGAAAGCATGGCAGATTATCTCTTGACTTTATAAAAGTGGGACAAAAACAAGTGAAACGATTTATTCAAATGCAGATAGTGTGCATATGATCACAAACACTTTCACAAATAAATATAATGGCTTTTTTTGTGGTATTTCCTAAGTTTCTTCTCCCCAACTCCACCTCCAGTCTACTCCTGTCTAACAGGGACTTCTTGAGAGACACAATGATAAGTTCTATTTTAAATGCTCTTATGCACAAATAGGATCCTGAAACAAGTGCACTAAATATCCTGATATTAATTTGGCATTCAGCTTTTGGCCACTGCTGACTTCAAACCATAACTTTAACTCTTTCCCACATCAGCACGCAAAAAATGATTCTCACATTGGCCTATCTGATCCTAAATAGTGCTTGGGGACCCCTCAAGTTCAATTTCAGGAGCTGGGAGAAGTCAGCCCCATGCCAGCACTAACTGGGAGCTTTCCACCCACTAGGGGCTGTTTCTGAAGTCTCGTGGGTGTCGCCCAAAGGGCAATAAAACAAACTGGATTTTTACCAGTGGTTTTCTCTAGAAAGCAAACCGAATTTGCACTCCAAAGGGGAGTGGCAATAGTCCTTCACCTAAACAATTCTTCTCTTTCCTCTTTTAAAACTTTTTCCCAAACTTTTATTTATAAGTTAACTCGTGATGAGTGTCCCCAGGCTGAAGAAGTACTTGCTTTCAACAACCGTTGTTCACAGACATTCATTTCTTAGGGAAGCACACGGTCATCAGCTAAGGCTTCACAGAACAGATCCTATTCCCCAACCTGTGTGTTTCCTGCACTTTTTTTGCTTGCTAAGGTGTGTTCACAATAACGTGCCCAGGGTTAAAAACTAACGTTCAGATCTTGTTGTCGGAACACATACACGCAAAACTCAAGGGAAACAAGTGGTGGTGGTGGTGGCGGAGGGTTGCCACCGTCCAGCCAGAGTGGGGCTTGCCCGCAGCCTGCTCTTTCTCTACTTCCACCCAGCATCCAAGATAGCAGTTTTCAGAACCTTTTCTCCCCATCCGCTTCACGGGTGACAGTGTGTGAATCCAAGTGCCCAGCCACGCCTGAGTCTCTGCACAGCTCCTTCAGGCCTGGCGGAGCCTCAGCTCTCGAGCCCCGAGGGAGGCCCGGGCCATGTCTCCGGTGCCCCACGCAGTCACCCCACCCCGTGCACACCGGCCCTTTGTCCCGCTCCTCCCCGCGCCGCGCTGCCCCGCGTCCGCGAGTGCGCCCCAGCCGCGCCTGCACTCACCCGCGCCGAGCTGCCCGCCGGGGCCGGGGTTCGTTGCGCGGCTCAGACAGGTGTGGGCGCCGGAAGGGCGCGCTCTGCTCCCATGTCTGCCCCGCGGCGCGACCGAGTGCAGGCGGGCAGGCGAGCAGCGCCGGCAGCAGGCGGGTCCGCCCCCCGCGCCTCCCGAGGCCCGCCCGCCCCGCCTCCGCCCTCGGTGAGCCGCGCGCGCCCGTCACGCGCCCCCGCGGCCGCACCCCCGCCGCAAGCAGCCCGACTTCGGCCGAAGGTGGGTAGCGCGGCCCAGCGCAGGTGGGTCCCTGCGGCGCAGGAGCGCTCTCCCGAGCTGGCCTCCCAGCGCCAGTCAACGCCTGTTCTCGCGGAGAGCCCGCTCTGCCCAGGACCCATGCGCCTTCACCCTTCCAGCACCGCGCACTCCCTGACCTGGAGTCCGCTCTCTGCTCAGGAAGACAGATACCCTCCAAATCGCTGCCTGCTTGCAAAGACAGATACCGCACCCCCGCTCCCCAATCCACCGAGCTGGGGACGTGGGCCACACCTGGTGCACAAGGAAGTCCCTCCGCCTGGCGAAAAACATGTGCGCTCCCCACCCCACTAGCCCTTGGAGAGATTTTAGGTGATGACCGAGTTCCTTGCCGCTTCACTGAGTTTCTCCGAGGAACGGAATCCCGCATTCTGGTGACAGAACACCAAAGCTTTGCCTTCCCTACTGCATTGCGTGGGACCTGGAGCACGACAGGGGCATCGCAGCTCTGAGTGCTGGCTGGTGAGCCCACGGGCCTTGGCTTTTTGTCGCAGCGCCAGCTGGTGGAGCCACCTCCTCGCCCAGTGGGCCTGCTTCCCAAAGTCACGCCACGGGGCCCACAATTCGGGTTCTTCCTCCAACCAGGCGGGTGACTATGCCATTTAAGAACGTAGTGGTAGAGCCTTGCTATTCTCTCCCAAGTACATCAGTATTTTATTTACATGACCATTTACTGAGCATTTTGAGCACCTTCTGTGAACCAGCTTTACGCCGTTGTGGTAAAGGAGGTGCAGATTACCACTATATTACAGATAAGGAACCCAAGGGTTTACAGGGAGGTTTAACGACGACTTGTCTCAAAGCACTGTGGTCTCTTAGCCTTTCTTTCTCCCATCAAAAGCCTGCTACCAAAAAGGGATGGTCTAAAAGAACATGTATGAATGACCCATGGACATGGACAACAGAGTGGGAATTTACTGTGGGAGCGGAGGATGGAGGTGGGTTGGGTGGAGGAGGGTAAAGGGGGAAAATTTGAGACAACTGTAATAGAATAAACACGATTTATAAATTAAAAATAAATAAATTTAAGATGTCAGAAAAAACAGCAAACAAATATTTTTAATTAAAAGATTAAGTGGAGAGAATAAAGAAACCCAATTTCAGGTTGGGGGAAAAAAAAGGCGAAGGTCTAATATTTCACACCAAAGTGTTAACGACGTTATCTAATCTATTCGTGTTTCTAATTTGTTTTATTCTTTTTAGGATTTTATTTATTTTTAGAGAGAGGGGAAGGGAGGGAGAAAGAGAGGGAGACAAACATCAATGGGTGGTTGCCCCTCACGTGCCACACCCCCCACCTGCCTGCCTCCCACTGGGGACCCCCCCCCCCCACATGTGGCCTGACTGGGAATTGAACCTGCAACCCCTTGATTCACAGACTAGTACTCAATCCACTGAGCCACACAAGGGGGAGGGGGGTATAATCTGTTTTAAATGCCAAAGCTCTGAATGCATGTTATATAGTGTTTCTCAAATGTGAGGGAAACCAATATTCTCCACGATTTTAAGGGCGAAATTTTCTTAGCCTCAGTATTGGCTTAAATTATTTTCTTTAAAAATGTTGCATATATACATACACATAAAACCAGACATAACCTTATGTTACAGCTTTTGAACAACTCTGGAATAAAACCAAAACAAATGTATAGATTAAATATAAACTCTCCTCCCAGAACTATACAATGTAAATTAGCAATGTTTACTCAGCCACTAGAGTTACATGGTACAGATTGCCTAGGTTGGGTACATTTGACTCCTGTGCCGCTCTGCCATCGTCATGGTGTGTGAGGTGCCCAGAATTGACCCAATTTTCTCACTTCTTTCCTGTTTCAGCTACCACACCTCCTTTCATCACACCCTGTGTCATTGTAATAAGAGCATTTGAGTCTAATACATCATTTAGAGATTAACTTTGCACCGTTCCTTTGTTATTAGCGTAAGAACTGAAGTGGTAACTGTTGGTGTCAAGGCGTAGCACACATAGGCACTGGAACCAAAAGCAGTACTTGGTGTCAGATGCTTATCTCATTGGTCTAGACTGTGTTTATATTTTTTTAATCATAAATAGGAAGAAAAAAAAAAGAATCTTTAAGGGTCTGTAGTTCCCAACTAGGGAAACACCGTTGAAAGTCATACACTTTACTTAATTGAGGAGCTGAGGGTGGAATTGGAAGGAGAGGGAGAATGGAGAGATTTCCCACCTATGCTTCAGTTTTATTAGTTTTACTCCAACAAATATTTATTAAGCACATATTACATGTAAATTGTTGTTTCAGGCTGCACATTAAAGAGATGCCCACAGGAAGAGAGAGCAGGACATAATGAAGAGGGTGCCAGTGGCATTTAACTGTGGGAGTGCTATTCCAGGCTCTGCCGCGTATTGGCTGTGTAGCTTTGGCTCAGCCTTTCTGTACCTCAGTTTCCTCCTCTGTAAAATGAAGACTACCTCATATGGTAGTGTTTTAAGAACTGAGTGAATTAATACACATAAAATGGTAAACACACTGCCTGACATACAGTAGTAAGCCCTTAATAAATACTGGTTATTATTATATCTGCTCTGCAACAAGAACGTGCCTTCGCTCTGCCTTGGAGCACCATCTTTCAGCAGACCTCAACCCACCCTTACATTCATTGCTCATTTGTCCTGGCAGTTTTAAAAATAACATTGTAGCCAATCTGAGGAGGTAGGATTAGGGAGAGCAAGCTAATTACTGCCTTAAGTCAGAATGAGAAACTGAGACATAAAAGGATCCGAGAGCATATCCCTTCCCTATGGCTGTTCCCACAACCAGTCTCAAGCCTATTGCTCCCTTCGCAGACAGGAGCTCTAACTACGGATGACCAATGGGAGCTCGGGGCTTAAACAAGCACCACTAGCTTCTGTTGTTTCTGGGAGCTGTCAATAGTATATGAGAGGATGCTACCTGGCTCTAGGTTGTCACTGAGATTGCCATAAGGACAATGTTGGGGACAGATGAAGGGAGTACTCTCACCTCCAACAGAAGTGCCCTGTGTAAATAGCAGGTGCCCTCATGGTAAGCCTAGATATTTGCTTTCCTTTTTGTATTTGCCCACTCCGCTCCCTAAAAAACAAACAGTATCAAGAAACCCAAATCCTCACTGCTTCTTAAGAATTCAGTTCAACTCCATAATCATAATTCTCAAATACTTTCCATGTGTATAGCAGTTGAGGTGTTAAAAATGCATTCGGGTCAAGGTCCACGTGTTTACTGAGCACCAGCTCTGTATAAAGTGACTGCACAGGAGCAAATATCCCTCATCTTTAGGAATTTATGCTATGAATATAAACAAAACAAAACCGAAGATAGGAGCAAATGAGATAAAGGCCGATCAGGCTACAGCTAAAAAGCATGGAAGAGGGAATTATTAATTTCCACTCCGGTAGGGGTTGATGGCTTCCATAAGGTGGTATAATTGGAACAGGAACTCAAAGGGTGAAGATCTGAACAAAGCTTTAACAAACATCCTCCACTGTAGAAATGAGAAAATCAGTGGGTGAATAAGAGGGGTAGAACTAAGATTGGACTACAGTATTTTAACTATAGCTATGTTTATTGACTGCTTGCTATGTGCCACGTAATGTGCACTATACTTTATTACAAGTAATCTTCAAGGCAAACAGAAAACTAGGGACTATGATCTCCATTTTGCAGAAGAGGAGACCGAGGCTCAAAGCGGTTAAACAGGGTACTAGGTGCTTTACAGCTGTGACTTCTGCTCAATCTCTTCTGCTCTTCTACCAGGCCCCATTTTGTGTTATATTGCTTCTCAGACCTGCCTCTTTTCAGCTTACACTAAGGACGTTGAATCAGTTGCTGATTCACCTCTAAACGTCCTTTTGATTCTATTTTGCTTCTTTTTCCTTTGTACAATCACTTAGTAATGGCCTGTTAAATGGTCTCAGAGCAGGAGACAAGATGAGACTGAAAGATAACTTAAGGTGGCAGGGAGATGAGAGACACCCAATGCCAACTCCAAACTGTTAAACTCAGTTTTAGTGCTTATTTTTCATGGGGCCAAGATCCATATGCAGCTTCACAATTTGTCCACTTCCAAGTTACCAATCAATGAGGATTATTTCTAAGGAGATACAATTATATATTTAAAAATCATTTCCATATGGTTGGTTATTTCTACAATAATAGAGATCTAGTGGTTTACTTAGTAAGTTAGGGGGTTTTCAGAGTCACGTGGTGAGTGTAAACAGAAATGGACCAAGTGACCACACAGAGGGTTGAGAGCGGACAGTTCCTACCTGCCTCTGTATCCCTGGGTAAATCACCTCACTGGCCTGGCCTTGATGTCGTATCTATAAAAAAAGAGCCTAGATGACCTGTTACAGTCCCTCAGTTTATGACATGGTAATACTTATGGAGGGTAACCCATATATCTTTAGGCATCCCTACCACGGGGGCCAGGGGTAGCAAAGAATGTGAATCCAGTTTAGAATTCACACTGACTTGGATTCAGTTTAGAATCCAAAAATTCATATAGTAGTCGGGTGACCATAGGCAAGTTTTGCTACTTTCTGCACCTTTTCTCTTCTGTACAGTGGAGCTAATTGAGGGCTGTTGTAAGGACTCTGAGTTAATCAGTACAAAGCACACGGCACAGGGCTCAGCACAAGATAAATTCCAAATGGGCATTACTTATTATCAGTATTATTATTATTACTACTACTGTGAATGCTCAAGAAATGTTTTAAAATTTGTTGAATGAATGAATGAATGAATCAAATTGTTACAGCATCAATGCCAAAAATGTTAATCCAGTTTTTCTAAGAAAAAATTATTTCAGGATTCCTGTTAAACCCAAAAATGTTCTTGTAATAGGTATGCTCTATAGGCAACAAAGAGTTTCTTAGTACTAAATTTAGGAAAAATTATAGATTCAAATGGGAGCCAGCATTGTATTTTTTGTCTTCTAATACAGTACCATCAGTTTTTCTTTTTATTCACTAAACATATATTGAATCATTTATATTGTCAGATCTATATATTTGCCAGTGTTTAAGGACAAAACCTTTTTTTTTTCCTTATGATGGTAGCTTTAAAATATTACATGGTTAAAAGAATAAAATCACAACAAGCTCCCATAATATTTTTTTAAAGCTGACAAAAACAGCCACCAAAAAACCTTTACAGCACTTAATTTTTTAAAAATATGTTTGTACTACACTTAAGAATTGAAAAATGTTGTGTTTTTGTTAAGTATAGATTACTTATTTTAAATGTTTGGAAATAAAAGTAGTCAGTGCACTCTGAATATAAATATGTGAAGGCATAATATATAAAAACTTAATATAGCCTTGGCTGGTATGGCTCAGTGGATTGAGTGCCAGCCTGCAAATCAAAGGGTAGCCTGTTCAATTCCCAGTCAGGGTACGTGCCTGGGTTGTGGGCCAGGTCCACAGTAGGGGATGCACAAGAGGCAACCACACATTGATGTTCCTTTCCCTCTCATTATCCCTCCCTTCCTCTCTCTCTAAAAATAAAAAAATAAAAAAACCAATATGTAAAGTAGTTGTATAGTTAAATTGTCCCAAATGGTGCCTTAAAAAAACTGCACAGCAAAGAAAGCTTTACTCTAATCCTACTAAAAGAATATAGCATCTAAAATTATTAGAAAGAAAAACAGGCTTTGGCACTAGCAATTTCCTCTATACCATGGTCATCATTTTTAACTGAAAAGCTGCAAACATTTTGAAATAACTGTGTTTCCCATTTTCTCTGGTCAAAATCAGAAAAAGTATCCAAAGGCCAGCAATGGAGTCCTCTGATGTACTCTTAAGTTGGACACTGAACCTCATGATCAAGAACAAAAGGGAAAATAAGGATATTTTTTCTTCCTTTAACTTAGGGAGAAGCAGCAGGGAGAACCATGCTGTGCTGGCCTTGAAATAGATTTTAATAACCTTTGATACACTCTTTACATTTATATTATAAAATTTCCTGCCACATCTTTATAACTTTACAAGGCACTTTTGGATCCTTTTGTTTTTAACTTATGTTTATATTGATTCATAAATATTGGATTCTCTTTTCTGTATTACATGGAGTAAGCTTTTATGTGGTTAAATATGGGGATCTGGATATTCAAATTTAGTATCTTTCATGAGGTTTCTCTTTTTTCCACTGGCAAATTCTATTTATCCTTCAAGTTCTCTGAAACCCTTCCGTGCTAGATATATTAGTCCAGTCTCTGTGTTTTAGAGAGTTGCATTGAAGTCATTTCTTACATTGAAGTTCTTTATTTAATTGTTCAGCCTCAAGTGGACTAGAGTTCTTTACAGCGATCCCCAACCTGTTTGGCACCAGGAACCAGCTTGGGGAAGACAATTTTTCCACGGACTGGGGTGGGGGGGCGGGGTTCTGGGTGATTTGAGTACGTGACATTAAAGCTCACCTCCCGTTGTGCGGCCTTGTTCCTAACAGGCCTGGACCGGTCCAAGCAGGATCTCTGTCTTGCTCTTCTTTCCAATATTTATAGTTTTCTAGTCTTTATAGGTTTTTAAATATTTATAGTTATTGTCTGGTCTTATAATCTAGCAGAGAGCCTGGCTCATTTTAATTAACTTAAAATATCAGATGTGAAATAGTATGACTTGCCAGCCAGTAGGAACAGGGCGCATTATATATGAAATTTTACCACTGGGGCTCCACTGTTTTCTAAGATATAAACCTCAATTTCTGTTTGATGTCCATTCACCATTCTTTATTTATGGGTCTTGTCGAGATAACACATTTGCTTTCACTTGGCCTACAACTACATTTCACTGTGCATGCTATGGCTACATGATGGCATTCTAGGCATCATTTGTCCATGACTTGCAACGTTCCTGCTGACCCTCTGCAGAGCACTTTGGGACATTCTCTGAATTATAGCTGCCACAGTGTGTTCTGAATCACATTGCCAGGATTCCCCAAAATCGTGGAGGTCTACTGGACAATATGTGTTTCCCAAACTTTGTTTCCCCTGCACTCTGGAAGATATTAACAGACCATCCATGAAAAAAAGTTAGTCAAATATGCCTATTAGCCTTTCAAATGCTCTGAGAAGTCCTGAGTAGAGAAACTTGCTTAAGTTCATTGACCTCAAAGATATCTGATCAATCTTATTTGACTGAGGACTCCTTTTTTTTTTTTTCCTTTCATAGTGGTAGTAACATTTCAAAGAACAGCAGAGTTCTATAGCACGCAGGCTGAGAAACACCATCCGTAAGCTTACTCCCCTTCTGGAACTGAGCCACTTCTGTTTCCAAATGTGGTTTGTGCTTTTACTACTTCAATGCTTTTGCTCATATTTGAAACTCTTTCTTTCATACCCACTTGTCTCGACTCTACTCATTTTTAAAAGGCCTAACAATGTCACATCCTCAACAAAGTATTTGTGTTGGCCTTTGAATTCTCACAACATTTTTTACAACTTTCTCATGGCTCTTATAATCTTATTTATTTTATTTTCAGTTTACTTATCCTCTCTCCTACTCCTGAACATTATGGATTTGAATCTCTGAGCTGCATCTTTTTTGCTAGATGTATCAGTTGGGGTCTTGAGTGGAACACAGTTTGCCCTTGATTGGTTCAAATGAAGAAACATATAGAATGGCTCCTTACAGAAGTGAGGACAGACAGGGTTGAGGGAACAAACAATGACAGAGAGCACCTAGGGTCTAGCAACATGGGGAAGCCATCCCTACTGTTAGGGCAGGAAGTAGAAGGGAACAGATGCCACAGGAGAGCCTGGTGGCCAGGGGCTGTGTGGTCCAGGGAGGGATGCAGCTACTGTGGGGACTCTGGTACCAAGGAGAGAGGGAGTGGGAATAAAACATCCTGGCCTTTTCTTCCACCCTCTGATCTCTGGAGCCTGCCAGAATCAGCTCAAAAGGAGCCAGGTTGGCTGTCTGCAAGGCTCAGCCTCCCGTGCACAGAGCAGGGCAGTGAAGGGTGGAGAGTTGCAAACAGAGAATAGCCAGCACACTGGGCAAGCCTCTGTTTCCTCTTCACAAAGTACAATAGTGACAATACCCTCCTTGTAGGGTTATAGTGAGGATAAAATTAGGAAATGCATCAAAATATTAACATGTCGTATGGTGTCTGATTCTCCAATTCTTAGCTACCCAATATTATTGTTATTTTTATTTCTACTATAGCTACCCTATGGGTAGCTACTAGTATAAAAGCTAATTGAGGAAGGTATAAGTATAATGTGTTGGTTATTTTGTAGCCCTTACACATCCAGCACAAAACCCCACTCACCATAGCAAGACCCCACATTTTGTAGGCGATAGGGAGCCCTTTTGAACAGAGATAACAGGGAAGCACGTTTGGCTGTTTTGACGGATACCTTCTGCCAATCTGACCTTGAAAACAGACAATAACAAGCTAAATTTGAGACTTATTTTTAGTTTTCAGCAGGTTGTTTGGGCACTTCTTAGACATAGCTGGAAGCCTCTATCTCCCCTCGCCTCGTAGAAGGAACAGTTACTCAAAAACAAGCCAGCACCTCAGGACTAGCACCCTACAGCCATCACCGGAAGGGCATGGATTTCTCAGATTTGAAAACAAAGCAAGGACAACACGCTCAAGGGTAAAGCAGGAAGATTTGTATCTACAGAAGGAATTTGCTTCCTGCTCTTTCAGACCAGTCACCTGTTTTATTTCAAACACAGGATCACCTGGCTCCTGCTGCCCTGAGTACACAGATTAGGGAAATCACAAGAATCATCATCCATGTTGTGTTCACTTCAAACGTGCAGAATAGGCCAGATGAGAGAAAGCCCTTTCACGGGGGCTGTGGGGCCGAGGTAGGACTTACCCACATGAAGGCACGTGGATGTCGCCGCTGGTGGCCGCACAGGGGCCCTCCACTGCAGCCTTAGAGGAAGACAAATTTGGAGGGTGACAGCTCTGGGGAGCCTGTCAGAGCAATGGAGTTCACACTGGGAGGAGATTCCAGTATTGACACCAGCAGCTGCAGGTGGGGACGTCCTTCAAGGAGGAGTGACATTTTATCCGGGTTTGTTAGTGAGAAGAACACTAGATCCTGTGGTATCTATAAGTAGTTGTTCACATTATTGCCCTGTCCTGGAAAATCAAGACATAAGCCAAAGCTGTTAAGCCAAAGTGGCTCTGAAGTCACTCTGTCCACAAGCCTCGCACTCTCTTGTGGGCCTAGCTTTTGTTGGAGTACACAGGCCTCCTCTCTTTGCTCAAGGCTGGCTGAGGCCCTGTTTGGACAACAGTGTCAGCCAGAGTAATGGCAATCTTCTCCAGAGAAGCAGTCGGTCCACTTCCTCAAACAGAGGGAGAACAGGTAACAGCGGTTTGGGAATTATGCTGTCAATAAAAATTAGCTCCTCCTAGCAATGTGACAGCATTCCAAAAGGACAGGATTTTCTTTTTCTTTTCTTTTTTTTTTTGCTTTAATGTTGAAATAAAATAGGCAGTTGGTTCTCATCTAGGAAGATCCAGGAAGACCTCGCCTAGCCCTAAACCACTGTGACCTCACAGTTGTACAAATAGCATACTGGAAAAGTGAGGTTATCCCAGTTATCTGGTCTTTCAGGACAAGAGATGGCAATGTCTCTCTCTCTTTTTAACGGTGCAATAAAATGGAACCATTACATTTTTAAGACCCTTTCTGCAGAAAAATTAAAAACAAATAAATGACAAGTCTACCCTTTGAAGGGTTGATTGCTGACTTCAAGGCAAATTCCAGTCTTGGTAGGAGCCTCCAAACTTCAGCTTCTATCTAATTTTATCATCAACTCTTTTCATCCCCTGCCCAATGATCTCAAGGCTTCAGGAAAAAGTTCACGCAGAGGTTGGGTAGTCTTGATCTAAGCTTGACAGGACCTGACCTTTGTATATAAACTGATACCTGCCTGACTGGAGGAGAAAGGATGACTGAGCCAATTAAATTGTTTTGTGTTACGTTATACTTTTAAAAGTATGTTGTTTTTTTTTGTAAACTGTACTTATAACATTGGTGTCGTTAAGAGTTCATCTTAACAACAGCTACTTATTATCTACCATGTACCAGTCACTTCCTACCACTTTTTGCATCTGACAAAATAACTGTGAGGGAGCAGTAATCCCTCTCTTTACTGATGACCTGAGGCTCCCAAATGCTTAAGTAACATTCCTAGTCTGAAGTGTTGAAAAGGAAATTCATATCCAGGACCCTCTATCCCCAACCCATATATCATAAAGTTTCCATTATTGTGTCTGTGAGGGTGATTTCAGATACAAGAATGGAAAACCCTGACTCATGCTGGCTTAAACAATAATGTGGAAACTGATTACCTGACATATTAAGAAGTTCAAGGGTGGGGAGGCTCTAAGTGAGGGGCACTCAAGGCTCCTGCTCTGCTTCTCTTGGTTCTGCCCTTTTAAGCATTGGCGCTGCCCTTAGGCTTGTGACAACATGGAGGGAGAAATAACAAGCAAGTACCATGTGCAGTTGTGTCCAGGAGACACAAAAGGGGAAGCTTCTTCTCTTAGTTCTCTTGCTTAGGAACAAGAAAACGATCCCAGTCAGCAGACCTCTCCTCACATCGCAAAGGCCAGAATTAAATGGTTTTAAGCCCTTTGCTAAATCGCTCACTGGCAAGAGAACAGAATTGTCTGTTAGCCTAAGGTAAGTAACATGGAATAATTGGAAGGGCTCTGGATTAGGGGCCACAAATCTTGGGTTTTAATTCTAGTTCCATCATCTACTTAGTTATGGAAACTTGCCAGATGCTTAGCCTCTTAGAATTTACCTTTTCCTTATTGGCAAAGCAGGACTAATGATTTCTGTCCTACTGATCTCACAGGTTGTGAATCAGGAATGAAGTAATACATGTGCAAGTATTTTGTAAACCGAAACACACTATTTAAATGCATGTTATTGCTTCTGTTAACATGGCTCAAAGAGGACTGTTGGTCATGAGACAGTTTTTCAATTACACTTATACATTGTGCTTGATCATCATTTAGAATTTTTAAGGCTTTGACAAAGGTTTACCTAAATTTTACTTCTGTTTTATAAAATTAATAGTGCAAAAATAGGGGAGAAATGTGAAATTTAGAACTTAAGAAAGGCAATTTTCAAGTATCTTCTTGAACTCCAATAGTATCTGTTTATATACAGATAGGATACTTACAAGTTATTTTTATATTCATCAAAAAGCAAGTTTCCTAAAAAACCTATTAAACACCCCTTCTCATTTCTTCATTTATACCAAATCAGTAAGCTTATGTGGAACATTACTAGAGGGCAGGGATCAGGTGCACTCAAAAGCGAATGCGAAATATACCCTGTCTGAAGTGGAATAGCTATCTAGCAGGGAAGAATTCTAGAGAGCAGACCAGATAGAACAAATCTAAAAGTAGCTACAATAGAATATAGAAAACTAAGGGGAAGTGACAGGCTGTAAGTAGCTGTGGGGTTAGGGAAGGCTTCAGGACAAGGCTGCATCTGACCCGAGGGCTGGGGGATTTGGACCGGGGAATAGCTAGTTCACCTTGGCTCTCCATCAGGCTTGCTCTGAATCTTGAATACCCAGCCAGAATGCATAATTCTTGAGTATAAATTTCATGAGAGAGATAGCAGGGAATAAAAGTTGGAAAGGTAGGGATTGCAGCTAGATTATAGAGGGGCTGGAATACCGAAGGGATTTAAACTTTTATTCTATAAATGTGAAATAATAGAAAAATACTCTCTATATTGGTCTCTATCCCTGGTTCCTGGCACAGAGCTTCTAAAACCCCTGTAATTTCCTATGTGATAAGAACACTAGTAGCATCTTTTGCTTTAATATTTGACCATTGACCCCGGTTTCTGACACAAGGCTTCTGAAACCTTTGTAATTTCCTGAGCGATAGGAGTGTCTTTTGTTCTAATGGCGACCCTGGGTGGACCTCTGGATGGCTCCTAGATAGGGGCTGTTCCTGGGAAAGAGCAAGCAACGATTAGGGGCTTGGAGTTTTCAGCTTCCTCCCCAACCCTATCCCCAAAATTCTCTTAAAAAGGGGGAAGGGTTGGATATGGAGTTAATAATTGGTTATGCCTGCATGATAAAGCCTCCATAAATTCCCCCAAAATGTGGTGTTCAGGGAGCTTTCAGGTGGGTGAACACATCCAGGTACAAGAGGGTCATGCACTCCAGCTCCACAGAGGCCCTCCCAGACCTTGCCCTGTGTATCCGTTCATCTGACCATTGATCCGTCTTCCTTATCGTATCCTTTAATGAACTGGTAAACATAAGTAAATGTTATTCCTGAGTGCTGTGAACCGCTCTTGCAAATTAATCAAACCTAAGTAGGGGGTCATGGGAACCTCTGATTTGTAGCTAAATGTGATAGAAATTATAGGTAACCTGGGGACCTACCTGCCACTTTCAACTGGCATCTGAAGTGGGGAGGCAGTCTTGTGGGACTGAGACCTTAACCGGTAAGACTTAACCTGTGGAACTTGACAGTATTTCTAGATAGTGTCAGAATTGAATGAAATTGTAGGACATCAGGCTGGTATCATGGAAAATTGCTTGGTGTGGGGAAAACCCACATTTGGTGACCAGAAGTGTCAGAAGTAAAATGTTCTGTGTGAGTAGTAAGGGAAACACAAAGGAAGGAAAGACTAGGTTTTTAAGTTTATTAGGCGATGGGGAGTCAGTGAAAGTTTTGGGGCAATGGAATGAGTACCTTCATTGTATTTGTGCTTACTGAGGAATATTAAGAGGGGAGCTTCTGGGAAGACAGATTGGAGAGGAGATAGTGGAGGCTGAGTGATAAACTCAGAGTCTGCAAACTCAGAGTCAGATAAGAGGTCATGAGAACCCTGAACTAAATTATGGTCTTGGAGACAGAAGTGAGCCAATGAACAGGAGATATTTTGGATGGAGAAACAATAGGTCTTGATAATTGATATAAAAACCAGATGGGGAGGGGAGGGGTCGTCAGAAGTCTTTCATTTGCAAACAACAAAAAGTCAGCCTAAACTTGCCTAACTGAATAAGTGAATTCACCTATTCAATTAACTGAAAAGTCCTGAATAGGTGTAGCCTCAGAAACTGTTGGATTGCAGAGCTCAAATGATGCCATCAGAACTTGGGCTTCTCAAACACTCAGTTTTTCTTCTGTGTTGATTTCACTCTAGGGCAACCCCTAGAACGTGCTAGTTTGTATTTTCTGGGGATTAATCCAGTGGAAGAGAGAGCTTGTCTAAATCCAGCTTGTCTCCCCATCGGTTCTAACACACATCCCGGATCTGCTTCCCATCGCACATGCCTGCAGTAGTGTCTCTGGCTGCAAGAGGTTATCGCTGATTGGCTTAGGCCTTTATGTAGTCTCTTATTTATTTTTTAAAATAATTTGTCCATGACGGCAGCCTAACTATGGGCCACTATGAAACATTGCCCAGTGACCAAAATCAGTTCTCTTTCCAATGAATTCTTTTTTTAAAGTTTAATAGTTTTTTTAATTGTATATTTTCTGTTACCACTTATCCCCCTTATACCCTCTTTCACCTCCATCCACCACCCACTTACCCCTGCCCCACAATCACTGCACAGTTGTCAGTGTCCATGAGTCCTTTTCCTTTTTTTGGCTCAATCCTTCTACCCCAACCCCCCTCCCAGAGCTGTCAGCCTGCTCTCTATCTATGAGTCTGTCTCTATTTTGCTGTTAGTTCAGTTTATTCATTAGATTCCCACATATGAGTGAAGTCATATGGTATTTGTCTTTCTTTGACTGGCTTATTTCACGTAGCATAACGTTCTCCAGGCCCATCCATGCTGTCGCAAAGGGTAAAATCTTCCTTTTTGCAGCTGAGTAGTATTCCACTGTGTAAATGCACTATAGTTTTTTTATCCTCTCATCTACTGATGGATACTTGGGCTGCTTCCATATCTTGGTAATTGTACATAATGCTGCAATGAACATAGGGGTTTTATGAATTCTTGCTAAATGGGAGACGCTGATTCAGAACAGTGATAGCTCCTTCTCATTCTATTTCATCAACTGCAATTATTTTTTTAGGCAAGCTTCTTGAAGACCTGGAACATAGCTGAACTCATAAAGTGAATAAGACTAAGACTATTTCTAGGACACTATTCAAACTGGGCAGTACAATATGCTACATAAGTGCCAGAAAGATTTCAAGTCTGGGAAAGGAGTGAGAGTTGTCTGAGAGGGCTGGATGAAGGGGAAAGGGATGACTATTGGTGTAAGTACTGAAGCAAGGGTATGCTTTGCTTCAGAACCGTCTAGGCAGGGCAGCGATTGCCAACCAGATGTTGACAAATCATTTGAATTCCATTTGAAATGGGGTAATGGCTAAACATAACATGGGCGTATCTGTTTGATCTGAGCAGTCTTCTTTTTACCACAGTGCATGTGATGCCTAAAGAGTCTTTTTAAATTAAAGCTTTACAAAGTGTTCAGGTACACGAGGAAAGCTTACCCCTTTCAGAGAAACCAGTGGACATTCCTTTGCTAAAGGAAAGAACCATTCTGTGAAGTGAATATATCAATCTGTAAAGTGAGTCTCTTGACCCCTGATTTGATGGGTACGCATCCATTCTCACATATTGGATTTGTTTTAAAGCCAGGTACATACACCTGAACTGCATTAAGGAAAAATGTTGAATCCCTTTATGAGATGTTTATATATGGGGTCTGTTTTTATGAAGAAGAAAATGTCAATTTGGAAAGTGTTAGAGGCATAAATGCAGCCCAAATCAAGTCGTTCCCAAAAATCACACTGCTGTGTGCACATTGTTAAACATATGGCCAAGCTGCTATTCCAGCTTTCCAGGGTGATCATCATCAACCTGCTGATGCAATTGCTATAACATGTAATTTGAAATGAGATCAAAAGTTCGAAAATGAGAAAAGACAATCTGGGTGGAGCACTTGATTTTTCACTCTGCAAAGCAGGCTGGTGCACTGGTCTGGCCAGCACCGGCCCTCCAGCCAACAATCAGCAGGTCCCATAAGGCTGTGAGCCTGCCGCACTATTTCAGCCAGATTTTCAAAGCCCAGGGAGCCTCTTGGCCCTCATTAGGCTCTTAAAAGTCACTCTGAAACAAGCACAGGTTTTAACAATGACACTGAAAGAAGACTCAGGTTGGGTGGGATCACTTTTTCCTCAATTATGTAGCTTTCTACCTGGGGTCGGGGGAGGCTGGACGCAGCTGGAAGGGAAAGATGATTTTAGAGACCTGTATTCTCTTCTTTGAGTTGAGTGCCCCCACCAAGAAATACAGAGGAAAGATAAGAGAAGGGAGACTGCACCTGGAATAAGTGCCTGACACATAGTCCACACTCAATAACAATCTGTTGAATGAATGAGTGATTTGGGTGAATGCACAGTAGAATGTGAAAAGTTCCCTCCATGTGACTTTTCTGGAGGTGGGTGAGCTGTATGTGAACTTTTCATGGAGCCTGTCATTTTGGTTACTGATTGGCTGGGAGACCAAGAGTTATACAGAAAACTTACTCATCTTACTCATCTTAAATCTTTAGTTGTCCCAGACAGCTCCTTCCCAAAGTTATTTTGAAATGCTTCAAACTCTTTTCCCACAGAAAACAAGCTCTGGGAAAAGAATTCAGGAGCCAAACTCAATAAATAAAAAAAAGTGTCCAACCTCTGTTGAATATACAACACAAAAACATTTAAAAGTTGAAGAAATCATTAGTGATTTAACAATAAAAACTAGAGAAACTGTTTAAGGTCTTCCCTTCACCCCCATCTATATTTGTACTAGTTAAAAAGTTAGGCTATAGAGGATATTAAACACAGGAGGGAATATTGAGATGCAACTTGGATACTTCGGCTTAGTTTAGACATCTGTGCATCAGTAGGTGGGTGATAAGAGCTCCACAGTAGAGGCCTCTGTCTGCCCATGTGAGGATGGAAGGACTGGTGTGACTCCTGGGCTGCCATCTGCATGGAGTTGGTGTCTCCCTGGGCTATTTGTACAAATAAACCTGAGGCAGGATTTGGTGGGGGTAGGGGGAGTGAGAGAGAGAGAGAGAGAGAGAGAAAGTGAATCAGGACAATGCCTCCTCTTTTCTCCCCACCCCCTACCCACTACCCACTATTTTTATTTTATTCCAGTGGAAGATCAGGTTCACAACTTCTAGTTTTGTCATTAGGTCTGAACACCAAGAATCAAAAAATCTTGAAGAAAAGAAAAATAGGAGGAAAAAGACAGAGGTACCTCAAGAAGCAAAAGGAGTCTGACCCATAGTGAAAGGCCTTATTGGAGCATGAGAAAGAACATTCCAAAGCAAGTCTTGACTCTGTGTGTGTGTGTGTGTGTGTGTGTGTGTGTGTGTGTATGAGAGAGAGAGAGACAGACAGACAGACAGACAGACAGATAGACAGATAGACTAAGAATGAATTTCTGAAGGTCTTGTAGGAGGGATAATCATCCTTTCAGAAACTGGCGACTCAGTGATCAGTGTCCATGAAGGCCCCTCTCTTTCTGCTCTGGAAGCTTGTTTGCTTTAGTGGTTTAGTAACCAGAAGTTCTGCACCTATGTCCATGGACTTTTCTCTCATTGAGTATTCAGGGCCCCACTTTAGGTATTGGGAGCGTATAAACTCTGCTTCTCTTATATCCAGAAGGCCAGTTGGTGACTCAGTTGACCTTCTGCCCTCCCCACCCCCAGCCCAGTGCCACCCACAGTGTCCCTGGGGGTTCGGATGGCCAAGGAACTATATTCTCCCCAGTTCTTTTGCCCTTGTTATTCTCAAAGATGCACACACAAATTGTTTCCATTTTAAGAGATTTATTGCTAATCAGTCCTGCAGTGTTTCTCAGTGCTTCGAGGCTTGCATGAGAATGACCAGGACTATTTGTTTAAAACTTCCAAAACTGTCCTGATAATACTTTTTTCTTGATCTAGGTCTGGGTGCATATGTTTATTCAATTTGTGAATACTCAGCAAGCTGTACACTTACGTCCATTTTTCTAGTTGTATATTATATTCCAGTCAATTTAAAAAAAAAACAAAAACCCTCCTGAACCAAATGAATCTAACTGGATTTGAGGACTGAAATATGCATTCTTACCAAACTCTTCAGGTGATTCAAGTTTCAGGGCCTTTGCACTAAGTGGAAATAAACAAAAGATAAAGGAATTACAAATATTCAAAACCATTATGTCAGTGCTCATTGTGGTGTCTGCTGGCCTACTTCATCTACGCATTCATATGAATGCCTCTTCCATGAATGCATTGTTTGAGGCCCAGGATCAGAATTGTTCAGTGAGGGACCAGGTCCCTGCCGTCCTGCTGCTGAGGGACCACTGGGCTAACCTAGGCACCTTCCGCTGGAGAACTCGCTGTCTTCTGGAGGAGATAATGGGCTTGTTGCCACAATGCAGGCTGGTTAGTGCTGAGAAGGGGGAAAGCACGAGGTGATCTGGAAGCCCTGGGGGAGCCACCAACCCCAGCTGCCCTAGGTGGTGACTGCACCCACAGACTTCTGGTTTCTGCTTCTTATCCTCTAAGGGTGCTCTCTGACTTTCTCCCCTTCCATAGTACCCTGTGCTTCCTTTCCCTGTCCTCAGGGATGGCTCCATCTCCCAGCACTTGGGACTACAGGACAGGGAGGGAAGAACAACAGATATCAGAAGAAGCCTTGTGTTGTTACAGGTCAAAGCACAGGCTTTAGAGCCAGAGTCCTTCGGATCAAATCCTAGCTTAGCTGCTAACTAGCTATGGTCATGATTATCATAGTACCTACCTAGTAGTATCATCTACTTCTAGGTGTTGTTACTGTGGAGAGTAAGTGGACTCATGCAGTACTTAGAACAGCTAGTGCTGTATAAATGTTAGCTATTATGGTTGTTACTGTTGTTGCTATTTAGTTTACCATCAGATGTCCATTGATCTCAAGTAGATAAATTACATTCCTGACAATTTCCAGACAGGGTGACACCCATTGCAATGGGATCAGGCTGCCTACTGGAATGATTCCCTTGGGGCAATTCCTCCCAGTCTGTAGAACAAATGAGCCAAGTAGAAAAATACTTAATTCAGACAAAACAAAGCATGATGATTCAACATGAGGAGGAAGAAGAAAATATTGGTCACAGCCATGTAAGAGCCCTCCCCACGGGCTGTAGCGCCATGCTAGGGTGGAGACAGCTTTCTCCTACCCCTGCCCATGCAGCTGTTAATGTTACTCAGGGAAATATTTAGAACAACAAGACCTGGGAATCACGCGATGTTTCTGCTCCAAAATATTCAGCAGATGCACGCAGGACTGTTTTCTTCTCTCACTCACCACCTGACAGAAGTTCCTAGAAGTTCCTCCTGTTGCTACCTATATTTTGTTGATGGGGAAACTGAGGCACATCCAGGGTTGCTAGGCTATTGGCACCAGGTCATTAAGGTAGTGAAGAGGGAAGCCGGGCTTTGCCTCCTTGGCTCCTAACTCCTAGGATGGTGTGCATCAGGAGAGTACCAGATACGCAACTGCTGGCAATGGAGAGATTGAGGACAGGGGCAGGGCTAGGGACCCGGAGGCAACATGATTCAGAAATGAAGAGTATGAGCTTTGGAATTAGACAAGTCTGGGTTTGAATTCTGGCTCCGTCAGTGTGTGGACTAAATGTTTTGTGTCCCCCCCAAATTTATATGTTGAAAGTCTAACCCCCATTGTAACTATATTTGGTAATGGGACCTCTAAGGACATAATTAGGGTTAAATGACATCATAAGGGTGAGGTCCCAATCTAATAGAATTAGTGTCCTTAGAAGAAGAGACAACAGAGAGCTTACAATCTGTGTCCAAGCACATGCACTTAGGAAAGGCCATGTGAGGACATACAAGAAGACAGCTATCTTCAAGCCAGGAAGAGAAGATGCAAGAAAATAAATTTCTGTTGTTTAAGCCACTTAGTCTATGATGTTTTGTTATGGCAGCCCGAGATGATTAAGACAGTGGTTACTAGCTGTGTGACTGAGCAAACACTTTCCTGAAGCTTTGTCCTCATCTGTCAAATGAAGATAACAGTAATCATACCTTTAAGATTGTTGTGGTTTTTAAATGAGAAAATGCACACTCATTCATTGACCCTCTTCATTGAACAAATATTGTTTTGAGTACCTGCCTTCTGCCAAGCATTGTTCTCTGTGCTGGAAATCCAGGGATGCCCAAGAGAATCAAGGTCCCTGCCTTCATGGAGCTCGCAGTCTAATTAGGAGACAAATAAATAATTGTGGGTTATAATAAATGTCTTAAAGGAAATAACTGGGTAATTAAAAGTAGTTTGAGGAGGCCACTTAAGGTATGGTTGTCAGGGAAGGTCTCTCTGAGTGAGATATTTGAATGAGATTGAGAGAATGAGAACGCGCCAATCATCTGAGGCGCCGGTGGACAGGCATTCCAGGCAGAGGAAACAGATGTGAAATCCAAGAGGTGGAAAAAACAGAGTGCTCCGAGGAAGGGAATGAAAAGTGTCTGTGCTTTATAAATAAAATGCTGTCAAATTGGAGAGGTAGGCAGGAGCCAGACAGAGTTTATCATACTTCGTGTGTTTTTCTATGGGCAATGGATAATTATCAACTGATTCATTTGGGGGAACGACATGTTCTGATATGGCGATTACTCTCGCTGTAGTGTGGAGAATGGATTATGGGGGATATAAACAGAAACAGTGAAACTTGTTAGGTGAGTATTACACCAGTTCAGGGGAGGGACGCTAGTGACTTAGACTAGAGGTGGAGAGGAGAGGTCAAACACCCAATTATGGTGGAAGAAGAATTGACAAGAGTTAACAATATATTTGAAATAGGGGCGAGGGGAGGGAGGCATCAAGGGTAACTCCTAAGTTTTAGTGTGGTGTTGTTAACTGACTACTGATGGGAGGGTGGGAAAGACTGGGGGACGGGGTGGGGGGGGCGGGGCTGTGAGTCTCAGTGACCACCGGACGTCGGCAGATCACACGTTGAGAACTGCTGATGTAGGGAATTACAGGACCGCAGTCCTTAAGAAGGCCAGAGGGAACGAGGTGGAGCGCACAAGCAGAGGGGTGGGGCATTGATGGAAAAGTGACAGCTTTCATTTCAATAGGTGAGGAGGCAAGAAGGTTGGTATACACTTTGTCAGGAATAATTTGGGGCAGTTTCTCTCTGATAGCATGTATTTTCTCAGTGAAGTCTAAGCCAAGGTCTTCGATTAAGAAGCAAAAGTCCTAAGGATGGATGTGGAAAGTTCTCGGAGAAAGAAAAAGGTGTGAGCTAGTTGGCTTCAAGAGTGGGAAATGAATTTGTTGGAGAAGCACAGTAAGTTTTTCAGACAGTTCTCATTTGGGGTTTGTGGGCATGAATTTAAAGAGAAGCCAGTTGGCTTGGTCTTCATTCTTTTACTCTCAGGAATATTCAGCTCCTTGAGGGCTGCCACAGAAAAGGCAGATCACGTGATTCAATGACTGCTGCAATTTTTCTAGGTTAGTATGATGGAGAGAGAAAGGAATGGAAGGAGGGAGGGAGGGAGGGAGGGAGGGAGGGAGGGAGAACAGAAACAGAGGGGTGAGCAAAGGAGTTGAGGGTGATTACAAGGAGTGGTTGTTTCAACTGAGTAAGAAGAACGTGAGGATGGGGGTGAAGGATAGTAGACACGAGAGGGGAGCCAGTAGATTGGAAGTTTTGATAAGACAGCTGTCAAGGAGTGGGTGTCTGAAATCAGGGCAGGGCTGCCACCAAGGGCAAAGCCAAGGGTGTGACTATGGGAGGGGATGTCTGTGGCTGAGGAAGGTGAGAAAAGCGAGGAATGAAGAGGCCAGGGATTTGGGGAGTTCCTTTCATGTGTACGTTGAAGGCACCCAGAAGATGACAGAGGTGGGGTGGGACAATAAGACCTAGTGCCCACAACTAAAGCCTTCAATGTAAGAAGGACAATAAGTGACCGGTGACTGGAGGGGCAGATGTTTGACAGCTATGAAGCATTTGAGTAACGTGAATGCAAGAGCTGCAGTTTTTGAGAGGAGAAGGGGAGAAATGGTTTAAAGTGCAATAGGCACAGAGAGGATGCTCACCCAGCCCCAGTCCTGAGATACACGTGGTGTGAGACAGGACAGGGGCTTGAGATGCCAGGGTGAGGCAGTGATCTCAGGGAAATGCCAGGATTCAGCACAGCTGGGGAGAGGGACGGTCAGAGCAATGAGGACACATTGGAGTTTTTGGGTCCCAGATGTAGCTTCGGAGGGCCCTAGAAAAGGGTTTGGGAGGAAAGGGAGGGGTGAGGGATTGGGCTGAATGATGGAAAATACACAGCGCCAACCTTGAACGTCTATGGGCTCCTGAGATGACCCAATGGCTCATCTCCCGGAGAATCTCAATGGGACAGCAAGAGAGAGGGCCATGAAGTATCCCTTAGATCAGCCTGGTGTTATCACCACCCAGCTCATCTCCCTGCTTCTGGGCATAAGTAAACATAGACTGTCCTACTTTTTGAAGTTCTCTAAGAGAAAATAATTTTATAATTTCTCCCTATAATGCATTTTGAATGGTTTAACAATCCATACCAAGACCAATGCCTGACAAGTAGTGGGTACCCAATAAATATTATTTGAATTAATTGAATTCACAGTATCGAGATTTTTAAAAATCTCCTTTCATTTACTCATGCTGTAGTAAATTACAGCATGGCCATTGTACTAAGTTAACAAAGTGGATTCCACAATTGTTTTTTTTTTATTTTATAATTTCCTGTTTCACAGATAAGCTGTCCTATGTAATATTTTACTCAAATGTTTTCTATTGTTATTTAGTTGTATCACATCTGTATCTTGGGTCTCCTTAGCTAAATTTAAATTCCCTCATCAGTAGATAGTGGTTTGCTAATTTGTATTCCTAGACAGCCACTGATATGTCCCATAACAGATGACTGGGTACAAATTGTGGCTGTACCCTTTACTGGCTATGTGACCTTGGGCAAGATACTTAATATTTCTTCACCTCAGTGTCCTTGTTTGTAAAGACAGTTACCACAAATTGGTTGTGATAAATAAATTCACATATAGAAAGTGCTTAGAACAATGCCTGGCACATGGAAAACACTAAGAAAATGTTGCTATTATTATTATTAGGCATATAGTACACATGCATAGAATAATGAATTAAATGATAAATAACTTAAGCTGGACCATCAATAAATATCACTTGGCCTATTCAATAGACTCTTCTGTGACTGAACAGTTAGGCAGAACTTCTACAAATAAAATTTGATTAAATGTTTCACTTTTCAGGTAATTAAAGCGGAACCAAGTCTGTGAAGTTAGTGTAGAAAAAGCAATGTCTTCACGTGATGACAAGGAAAAACATGGGACATGAGAAAACCTAGTAACCTAGGTTGAAGCATCCTGCGATCGGGCCAGGGATTGCCAAAAAGTAAGGGAGTCCATAGCCCGAGGCTGGGAGCTTTGAGAAAATGTTTATTATAATATATAATTACAAAAACAGAAAATGCTGCATGCAGTAAGTCAGACTCTACAGACGAAGAAATAGTTGAAATAAAGGAAAATGCCATGGCGCTGATTATTACAGGCTTCCACTCACAGGGAGCCCAGAGCCCCTGAGTACAGGGAATTGCTAGCAGGTAATGAAAACACTGTTGAAACTTTTGATGGAAAGCAGGCTGGGGAGCACTTAGCAGAGTGAACTTTGCAGAATCTACAGAGCTAGATATGTGTTCTCAGGAGCATTAGAAATGGATCTTTGCATTAATGTGTGTAAGGTAAGAAAAACAGGCAGTTCTAGAGGTTAGAATCAGAAAGGTGATTTTTGTTCAAGGAGGAATATAGATCCTGTTTCGATTAGTTAAATTAATGAAACAACTATAAAACTTTAAAAGGAAGCCTAGAAACTTTAAGAAAAAAAATATAGCAAAATTCAATAAGGGGTTTTTACTTCCTTTTAAAGAAAATATATCAAACCACAAAAATTGCTTTTGGTATTAGACCTAGAATACTTAAGCTTCCTTTAGAAACATTTCAATTGAAAGGTAATGTCTTTGCTGGGTAGTTAAAAAAGAAATTAAATATTAGGTTTAATTTAACAGTTGGTTAAATTAGCTGGTTAGAAATAACAGTTGGTTTGAGCTCTGGCTGGTGTGGCTCAGTGGATTGAGTCCTGGCCTGTTGAACCAAAAGGTCACCAGTTCAATTCCCAGCCAGGGCACATGCCTGGGTTGAGGGCCAGGTCCCCAGTTGGGTGTGTGCAAGAGGCAGCTGTATCTGTGTACAGCTTGCACATCAATCTTTCTCTCCCTCTCTTTCCCTCTCTCTAAAAATAAATAAATAAAATCTTTAAAAAAAGGAAATAACGGTTAGTGTGCTCTTTTACTTATAAAAAAAGTCATTTTGATTAACAATTGACACAAAGACTCTACAGGAAGGGGAATTTGCGCAGCCAAGCCTGCGCTGGAGAAGACGAAGGTGGGGCCCAGAGCCTCAGGCGCCAGCATCAGAATCTTTTCATTCCCTGCCTGGGTGTGTGAGCTGGAAGAAGGCGGTGTGACAGAAATGCAATTTGCAGCTGACCCAGCCATGAGAAGTGTGGCACGTATAATCAAGAAAGAGAAACAACAGAAATCTGACTCAGAGATGCTAGAAATACTGCCTTGCAGTAAGTAATTTTAGAAAAGAGAGAGCTGCACAACATTTAATCCGTAAACATTGATTGGAACTAGCTGTGGTATGGTAGAAAGAACACTTAAGTGTTTCTGCAGTCAGAAATCCTGAGCTCAAGTTCTAATTGTGTCTCTCAGGGACTGTGTGAACTTGGGCCGATCACTTAAACTCCCTGAGCGTCAGTTTTCTCATCTTTAAAATTAGGATAATAAAACCTTGCTCAAAGTGCTGTGAGTGAGCATGAGCTGCCTTCTGAAGGGCCATGGTGATGGCCATTGAGATGATGGCAAAGACAGGGGAAAGAATGACACATTTAGAATCAGGCAGACCTGAATCCACTGGAAGTCAAATCATAGCTTTCCTTCTAGCAGCTGTTAGACTGTGGGCAAGTTTGTATCAGTGAGACAACTATAAAGGGAGGTATGGCTCTGGCCACTGTGGCCCAGCTGGTTAAAGCATCATTCTGTACACTGAGAGGTCTCAGGTTTGGTTCCCAGGCAGGGCACTTACCTAGGTTGTAGGTTCGGTCGTGGTTGGGGCACATACAGAAGGCAGCCTATCAGTGTTTCTCTCCCATTGATGTTTCACTCTCTTCCCCCTCGCTCTCTCTCCCACTCTTTCTAGAATCAGTGGATATATCCTCAGGTGAGGATTAAAAATAAGAAAGAAGAAAAAAAAAAAAAACCAGGAATGTATCTATATACCCCATAGGATTCCTACAAGAATTAAATACAATATTTTACATGCACAGGGCCTGACACAGAAAAAACTCTTAAAGAATATTAGTTCCCCTTTCCTGCCCCAAATACTTTAGAATGAGTCTGATAAATGTGAAGGACACACTATAGATGACTACGACACGGAGACTTTCCTCTAGGGTTCACCATGCTATTCGAAAGATGACAAGTAGGTAAGTAGCTCTAAAAAGAAGCAGACTTTGGAAGGAGTAAAGCAGATAATATTTTTCTCTGGAAGCTGAAGGGCCAGCTATTGATGCTCATGGACGGATCAATATCATGTTATGTCATGACCGATCATGTCATGGAAGGCATGACAGAGGAGGTGGGTTTGAAGGTGGCTGCTTCAAGGGAAGAACTCTCCACGGACCAGAGGAAGAAGGACGTAGGTGATACGGAGAATCTCAGGTAGTCTCACCTGTGGCCCACTTCGTTCTTCACATCCCAATGGTGGGACCTTCTCATGTTTCAGATCTCTCTGCTTTCTTCTGCTGCATCTCTTCTGCCTCTAGCCAGAGAAAGTTCTCTGCTTTTAAGGGCTCATGTAACTAGATTTGGGTCACTCAGATTAGCCAGGACAATCTCCACATGTGAAGGTCCTTAAGCTTAATTGTATCTGTGCTATTTCTCTCTCAGGTTTTAGGGATTAGGGCATAGATACTTCGGTAGGTGAGAGCAGGGGGACTGTTCTCTTTACCACAACACTTCCTGTGGTCCGGGCACAGAAATGCTAAATGCTTTCCGTGTGTTATCTCATTGTAACTTTATCCTCACTGTAACTTTATGACAGGGGAAACTGAGACCCAGAGATACTATTCAGCTTGCCCAAGTCACAGTTAGAAAATATAAGAACCAAAACTTGAATGTAGGTCATCTGAGTCCATCGTTCAAGTCCCTGTAGAGAACATACATCTCAAAGGAAAAGACGTCACATTGTCGAGCCTCGGATGCCAGAGTGAGATGCATGGACCCACCTTTGCACACAGCAATGATCCATGTAATCATGTGGGGAGAAAATATCTGCAATACAGATACTCTGTGGAAGATTGAATGGTATTTGGAAAGTGTGGGTTAAAACTATTTATGGGTAACAGGAGACAGATTAAAATTTTAATGGGATATTGAATTGGTCTCAAGAAATTGTATTCTTGGAAGGAATCCAATGTGGTGGTCTGTCAAGGAATCCAGTGAGGAACTATGACCGTGAACTACAGAGAAATACAAACACTTATTAGGCTGGATTCTGGGAGGTCTCCAGAGAATGTGATGGAGCCCGAGGGTCAATCTTGGTTTATTTAATATCTCCTCTAGTGAGCTTGGAACACGGATCATCATCCCTTTTTAATGAAATGCACTGAAAACAACAAAATGGCTGGAGAAGTTACCAGAGAGGACAGAAAAAATGTTGACAGGAAACACTTCCCATCAAACTTTTGTGTGGAGGAGGCAGGAAGCCAGGATTCAAAACATCGATAGTCACTAAAATAAGGGGCTCTGGACAGGGTCACCATGATTTGAGAGCCCTGCAGTAGACAGAAAGGACAGAAGGAAATCATATTGAAAATAAAATGTGGTAGCTGGCCTGATCACTGTTTCCCAGATGTGCAAGTTTCCAGATGTCACACACTTCAGTGCTGTGAGGCACAGCTGGACAGAGGCCCATTTTGGTACCACAGAGCTGGGGATAGTGCTGGGAGAAGCTGAGGAAGCGCTGCACAGGAGGGGGTTGGGAGAACAGGCTAAGGGATGAATTTGTATCATGGAGAGCATCTGTGCCTCCTCTTAACTTGCCTGCTCACCTTCCCCACCCAAAAGGAAGTAAAGTTATTCTTGGTGGCCCAAAGGGCAGTGTGAAGTGGCCCCTGTGTATCTCCCTGAAGACTTTCTCAGAAACCTCCTCATGACATCATTGCATGTGTCAGGCTGGTTGGTAACTGCTGGGTGATTTGACTTTCTTCTCTAAACCAAGAGTTCCATTAGGTCACTCGAGGAAAACACATTAGGAGACTCTCCACAGAAGCAGCTCTTCCTCTTTCCTTAGGTCCCATGTTCCTTTAAAAAGTTACTAAAAGCTATGGTGTTTTCTTCTCAGAAAGATGCACAATCACAAGTATTTGCATACTACTTCAAGGGATCCATGTAGCTTCTGGGTCACTTTGCAACTTCCCCGGGAAGTCTCCTGATCCATTTCCTCCAGGCTAGGAACTTCTGGTTATAGCAATGGCAAATGCCTGACTCTCTCGTTACAGCCTTTACCAATTAGACACCACCCCCCTCACCCAGTGCCTACGTGCGTTGGTAAACATTGCTAATTAACCACACATTCTCCTCAAATGCCTGTCTTCACACAGTATTCCCAGAAGTATTGAACTTGGATGCCAATACTTCTGAATCAGCATCCGAGTTCAATCTGGAAGAAGGAAGAGAAGTTAGGAGTCTCACAGAAGTCTAAGGGGCTTTTCTAAGTGGAAGGAGTGAGAAAAGGCTGAATAAGGTGAGGATGGAGAAAAGGACTATTGGCATCATTCAGCATTTGGAAGTGTGGTGACCTATGAAAGGGCAATTTAAGCACAGCTGTGGAGTTGCAGCCAGATTGCAGGAGGTAAAATGGACAGATTTCTTTGAATATATTCTAAGTAATCAGTCATATGCACAGGGATATATGTAAAAGGATGTTTACTATGATGTTACTAAAATAGTACTGGTACAGATTTGAAATATTCTAAAGGCAAAATATTAGAGTATTTGATTAATTTGATTTTAATGCATCCATATTATGGAATAATTCTTCCAAGCTGAGAGGAAGATGTGGACAAAGGGGCTGGAGTGGGGTGGGGACTTAAGGAAAGTGAAAACAGTTAGAAAATGTGCTCTGAAAAATGAGGCTTTTTTTTTTTTAACCCTCATCTGAGGATATGTTGATATGTTTATTGATTTTAGAGCTAGAGAATGGGGAAGAGAGAGAAAAGCATTGAAGTGAGAGAGAAACATCAATTTGTTGCCTCCCGAGAACTCCCTGACCAGGTACTGAACCCTCAGCCTAGGTATGTGCCCTGGCTGGGAATGAAAGCTGCAACTTTTTGATGTCTGCAAAGATTCTCCAACCAACTGAGCCACCCAGCCAAGGCAGGAATGAAACTTTCTAAGTGGTCCTGAGGGCTCAGCTGAGATCAGATAACAGGGATTTGCGATCATGCTAATCATGGAAGTTGCATGACTTCCTATGGACACTGAACAGCTTGGAAACAGAAGGTAAAGGCAGCAGAGATGAAAGAGAGAGTGCCTGGCTGCCCCAAGGCTTACCCATTGGACCTCAGCGACTCTGTGAGCGTCCTAACTCAGTTAACTGATTAGGAACCCACTGCATTGCTCTGCCCTGTGTTGAGCCCAGGATGGGGTAGGTGAGCCCTAGGAGAGAAAGGGGGAGGGAGCAGGGTAGAGTTTAAAACAGAGAGAAAATCCAGGCTGACCTTTCAAAGATGAGTAAGAGTTAGCCAGGCAAAGTAAAGGGGAAGGGCCTCCCTGGGAGAGAGAACCGCATGAGCAAAGGCATGCAGGCATGAAGCTGCGTGACGTATGCAGACAGTGACACACAGCTGTCATTATAGGGTGATGTAAAAGGGAGGGCATGGGGGGAGACAGGGCTGGAGAGGTGAGCCAGGGCCTCACCCCGCAAGGCAGAGGAAAAGGGCCCTATGAAGGAGCTTGAGAGAGCAGGAGGAAAGAAAGAAAAAGAGAAAATGCAAAGTTTACAAGCTCCCAAGTCAGCTAGTTAAGAGGCTATTAGAAAGGAAGAAATGGTTGACAGCGATTGGGGGGCAGGAGAGCCATTCTTGTCTAATTGCCTCCATTTCCTTTATGAGGGATGAGCGTGGGGACCTGCTGAAAGGGAGGGGCTAGGAGAATGGTGGAGCTAGAAAGAGGAGGCCTGTCCAACAAGGCACAGGACCCATGCAGGCTGCAGAAAGTACATGAGGTCAAGTGTGCAAAGTGCACAGCCAGGGCCTGGCAAACACAGGCTCTCAGTGAACGGTAGAAACTGTTCTGTTCAAGATGAGTCCTGAGGGAACATAGTCAGGGCCTCACTAACCTCAAAGGGACAAAGTCCCAAGTGGGTGCAGTGATGGGTCTAAAGGTCGATTGCAAATGGGAGTTGAAGGCAGATGTATAAATGATTTTCTTAGTAGTTAGTATGCTGCTCTCCAGTATCTGGGTGTTGAGATTTGGAAAAAAAGAAGAGTTAGTTTTACAAAATAAGGAAAAATGACAAATTCAGGGGTCATGTTATATATAATTCCAGAGGCAGAAACACTTCTAAACTTAGTCTCTGCTCTCAGAGACTGACTCTTCTGCTGCACCGCCTGCATGTTAAGAAAGATTAAGTTCATGATATTGACACCACAGCAATCTGAGGTGTTGGGGTTCAAAATCGGGAAAAAATTATTATATTGTTGGGATTGGTTGTGTGGCTAGCTCAGCTTCAATCTGCTTCTTATCTTTGCCCTCACTTTCTTAAATAAATGATTATTCAGTGTTCTAATAAGTCCTTAAAGTCAGCAAAAACAAAGTGTGGTATAGATTTTGTTATCACGTCCTTGATTTTGTTGGATAACCCAGGTGCAGACAGCCTTTTTCTTTCCTTCCCGCCCTCCTTCCCTCCCTCCCTCCCTCCCTCCCTTCCTCCTTCCTTTCTTCCTTCCCTTTATCTCTCCTTTTAAAATTTTTTAATCTAATCTTTATTGTATTTTTTCCATTACCATTTAGTCCCCTTATACCTCCCTCCCCCCTGCAATCACCACACTGTTGTCCATGTCCATGAGTGCTTTTTCCTTTTTACTCAACCTTTCCACCCGCTAACATCCCCACCTGTTACACTAGCTGTCCTCTGCTCTCCATCTATGAGTGTGTCTCTGTTTCACTCATTAGTTCAGTTTTTTCATTAGATTCCACATGAGTAAAATCATATGTTATTTGTCTTTCTCTGACTGGCTTATTTCACTTAGCATGATGTTCCCCAGGTCCATCCATACTGTTTTAAAGGGTAAAACTTTTTTCTTTTTTATGGCCAAGTAGTATTCCATTGTGTAAATGTCTCTTAGTTCTTTAAACTACTCATCTATGGATGGACACCTGGGCTGCTTCCATATCTTGGCGATTGTAAATAACACTGCAATGAACATAAGGGTCTTTCTTTCTTCCCTTTTCCTTCCTTCCTTCCTTCCTTCCTTCCTTCCTTCCTTCCTTCCTTCCTTCCTTCCTTCCTTCCTTCCTTCTTTCCTTCCTTCCCCACTTCTTCACTTTCTTCTGGCACTGTCATTAAGAGGTTAAGAGTACCAGTTCTGCTGTTGCACTAACTGGGTTTGATCCCAGCTACCCCTGACTAAAAGTGTCACATTACTCTCCAAGCCTTAGTTTTCTCTTGTGTAAAATGGGGATAATATCAGTATCTATTTTCAAGGGTCCTTGTAAGGATTAAACATGCATGTATGTTTATCTTCTTAAGTAAAATGCTTGGCATGTACTTAGTAAAATGCTTGGCATGTACAGCACTTAGTGTAATGCCTGATAAATAGAATGTGATTGATAAATATTAGTCATTATTATTATTAGCCTGACTTCCCTTAACTTATTCTTGGCTTTTAATGCCCTCTCAACTGCTAGGTTGTGTCATTGGTCCATGAACCACACCATCAGATGTGATCCCAGAAGATAAGGCAGCCGTGTTGTTTTTACAATATTACGAGTTGCCGAGCTCTGTGTGACAAAAAATAGATGCCATTCAGACAGGTTTTCAAACAAAAGCAGCTGGGTGGGTCTTTTTAGCAGTGTAGCCCCCTCCTGGGCAGAAAGTAAGGGAAGCCATGTGATACCAGCTGACCCCAGCAAAAATCTTCCAAGGTCAAGTCAGAATCAGGATGCAGAATTAATCTCTCTACAGTGTGGGAAACCAGACTATTCTAGGTAATGCCTGAGTAAGAATGTGGCTCCTGATATGGCCTAGTCTCCTGGAGCATACAGAAATCACTCATTCATTAATTCATATATTCAATTGTTTGCTTTCCAATATTATTGAGCATCTACTATATGGCAGGAACTGCTTTTATGCTAAGGATGTGGAGATAAATCTAATACCTTTTGAGGCCAAGGACATTATAATAGTTCCAAAGGCTGCTGCCATTTTGAAAATGGTCTTTGAATAATGCCCATATTCCAGACACCATACTAAGGACTCAACATATTTTATTTCAGTGTCCCTTGCCTCTAAACTTTTGCACATGCTCTTCCCTCTCCTCTTTTTTGACTAAATAGTTCTTCAGAACCCCACTGAGCTGACATTTTTTCTAAGAAATCTGTGACTATCCCTACTCCTAAGCATGAGCTAAGCACTTACCACACTATGTAAATGAATTGCCTCTTTATTTATCTGTATCTACCTCTAGATTGGGAGATCCATGTGGGCAAAGATCTCATTTGTCTGGTTCACCACTGTATTCCAGCAGGCTACCTAGCACAGAGAAATCTCTCAATAAATATATTTCAAATGAACCCATATTAATCCTCACAAATAAACAAGCATAATTACCCTCATTTTATTAATAAATAAAGTGAAGGTTGTTATCCAAAAATTTGCCCAAATTTACAAATCATGATACAGGTGAAGATTAGGAATTGAGCAAATCCATAGTGTTAAATTCTAGGTACCGTTGACTGCTAATAGCTCATAGCCTATAGTCTGTTGTCTTTCAGTATTAGAGTTTTCCCCTAAAACTCAAAGTGAGACTTTTCCCCTAAAGAATCAGAAGAATTAAAAAAGAATTGAAACGAGAATACTTTTTAAATATAGGTATCAGTGTTATTTATGCTTTGTCATTATGCCACTTAAAATTATCTCCCATACTATCAGTTGTATATCTCCCCTGCTGGTCTAAGGCAATAAGTAGATTTTTTTTCTGTGCCATGGGAGCCCTGGATTTCTGGGGTAGAAAGTGAGCTGTGTCAAAGTGGAGAAGTAGCAGGTGGGGCTATGAGGCTGCACCCCTAAGAGCAGTTTTGCTTTTATTGAGTTTTTGTGAAATATTTTATTTTTTAAAGGGTTATACTGCTGGAAAAGAAAAATCTTGAAAGCCACTAGCTTTCTGATTAATAGCATCCATTTATTTATGATACATATACTATAGGCCAGGTACTTTGTATACTTTAAACTTCTCTCTGCAAAGTAGCTGTTGTAATGGATGAGGCAATTGACGCTGAGAGATTCAGGAACCTGTTCAAAATTATCCAGCCAGTAAGGGGCAGAATTGGCATTCCAACCTAGTCTGTCTGCTCCCTTTCCATTTTATATCCTGGTTTGGAATTCTTCCAGTTCAGCAAACATTAATTAAGGTTCTATTTCTCTTTAAGCATTTGTTCACTTCTGGGGTTAGACACTCAGAAGTGGAAAGCTTGTAAATAAATGTTGACATCAAGTGTTTTGAAATATTATACTCAGAGGAGACATGGAGTAAAGAGTGGTCAGTTCCATCAGGTGGGGTTAGAGAATGGTCATTTATTCTTCTTCAAGGTGGTGATGCTCCAGTGCACAGTAACAAGTAGGGGTACTGGGAGAGATGACAACGGACAGTTGCGGAGGCTAGATTTTAATGGGTTTTGTGTGTCATCTATATAAAGATTCAAAGCTGTGGTCTGGGAGTTATATCATTTAGTTGATTTATACTCATGTTCCCCACCCTTTGCTCTCCCCTATTTAGTTGTTTTGAAAATCCAGTCTTAGCTAAGGAATCTGTGGAAGAGATTTGTTGCCATTTTAGTAGGAAAATGGAAAGATGAGCTGAGAAAGATAGAAAGGCATTTGGCGGGGAAACTCCTCTCCCATCAAGGAGTGTGGGCTTTAGACAGTGGGAAGCCAGTGAAGGAGTGTGTTGCTAATTTATCACAGTGTAGCCCTGAAGTCAACTAGGGCCTCCTTGACCTACAAGATTCAGCTAAACTCTCCTCACAGCCCTCTGTCTCCCTCAATACTTGTTTTCCAAGGCCTCATTCTCTCACGGCCCATTTGTCTTTAGATTTTGTCTTCCTCCAGTGCTGCCATTGTGTTGCACCAAGGATGACCCCAGCCAGACATAAAAGTCAACATCCAGAAGAATTCACTCCCACAAAGGCAAAAATGAGCATTGTAGATTTTACCAAAGATTTCTTAAAGGAGTTAGAGAAAGAATTTACAGCAGTGTGCCAAAGTCCACTTTTAGGAATTCCTCTTCTCTCCAAATTCTTCCTTTTCATGCAGTATCCAGCCTAAGGCACCTTTCTTCATTTCCTGATTACCTGTTTAAACTTCAAATTTTTCCTTTTATTATTGAAAAGTGCATCCATTACCCAGGCCTAAGAACAGACCTGGACTGAGGCCCAGAGATTAAGATAATTCAAGCCCAACCATTTATAAAAGTTTTTTTCACCCCATCTCCCACAACCTTCAGGCCAAAATATAATGTTCTTCACAAGAAGAATCCTGGTACATAGTTTTTCCTATCTGGTTATAAAAAGATTAAGATAACAGTAGACTCTTTGACTTGAAAGGGTCGAGTTCCGCAATGTTTGCAGTGTGTAATCTTTCTTGACGAACAAATAATCCTTGTCAATCCCTGGCGGGGGGGGGGGGGGGCGGGGGGGGGGATATGTGTCAGAACTAAGCTTAGATTGGCAAGAGAAGGACTCCTTTTTCATCTTGTCCACGCAAGGATTTAAGATGTTTAAGAAAAAAATTTTAAGTGGTAGGCGGCAATATGGCATCTCCCATGTGCCACAGGATGAGAACTTTAAAGTGAGAGCCTAGGCCAAGGCTCTGGGAAACGATGTCAGCCCTCCAGTTAGCTAACCCATTACCTCTCATGGATCCATTGCCAACTTCAACCATCTATACTCCCTCCCACAAGGTCTGCCTGAGCATGGGGACGGAAGAGGGATAATGAGAAGCATCCTCTGTCTCAGGGGTTTCAAACTAACTGTTTCTAGAAAGCACGGGGGTCCTTTCTCAAGTAAAATTTTACTTGTAAGCCTCCACCACAAAACAGATAAAATTAAATTGCTCTGATTTAATTGTAACTGGGAGTCAGGAGCCCATCGATCCCTTTTGCCATATCCCTCCTCCCAGCTCATGTCAAACTCCAAAATCCCTCCTGGGACTCCAAATGGCTGCCTGCGAACCCCCTGTCTCAGGGGACAAAATTTGGAAACAGTCTATGGATAAGCTCTTGAAATACCCTTTCATAGTAAGACCAGAGGCCCCTGGGAAAGGTGACAAAGGGTCCGAATTGTGGGGACATTTTAACTTTTGACGTCTCCCTCTAAGTGACCTCAAGGCTTTCAGAAGATTGTGCACCTTCCTGATCTGCCAAGTGGTCTGGTGAGGTGCCTTTTTAGTGTTCCCAAGTCCATGGGTAAGGCTGAGTAAGGGAAATTGCTCTCCTTTCCCTCCATCAGGCCGCCATGCAGAATGTAGAATTTAGCAAGGTATCTTTTCTAGCCTTCTTTTGGTTCTATCTGCCTTATCCGACTTTCTATAGGTAGCATGACCTCAGTTACCTTACCCTATTAGCTAAGATCTTTTTTTAATACCCTGGTCACCTGGTATATCTTTTCATTCAAATGGAGCCTGGCATGGAGCCGTTGGGGGAAGAGGAAGAGGAGGGGAGGGGCAATATTTCTCGTGCCTCTGTGAGTGCTGAATGGCGTGGGTCTTGCTCTAGCTCCAAACCAATTTACAAGATCCACAGGAGTCAGATGTAGTCAGATGAGCCCTCTGGAGTTTTTCTGGTTCCAGGAGAAATACTTGGTACTGACTCCCTCCGAGAACACAGCCTGAAGAGATGGCGGCAGAGAACAGAACCTCACTGGCAGGAATTTTCTATTTAAACTTGGCCTCTACCATTTGTGTCCCCATTTCTCCCCTGCCCCAGTGCCTTCAGACAGAAGGAAATGAGGGTGGAAGGTGAGAATTACATTGCAAATGACCCACTGAGCTTCTAGGAAATATCCAAAAGTATTTCACAGAAGAAGGTTCATAGCTTCAAAGACACAGGAAGAAAGACCTCATTCTGAGGCAGTTTGGTCTCATATACAGCAAATAGGCTATGAATGACTAGACCTTCCCAAACTTCTTGCTTTATTCCTATATCCATGAAAAACATTACAATAGAACAGCCCTGTTTCACTTTTCTGTTTCCCAACCAGAAAATTTGTGTGACAGGTCAAGCTGTCACCAGACTGAAGGCTAGGACCGCCGGCTCTTAACACCAGGTTCCAGTGTGGACCATATCGGTGACCTGACGACCCCTCCAGCTTTCAGTTAGATGAGTCCAGGGGGCAGTTAAGGGCAGTGAGCAGTGGTGTGCTGTGTGCAGGTGGGGCTGAAGTTCGCAGGGGGCAGAGGGCCGCTCTCACCTTGAACCATGCTCCTCCAGGCAGTGGGAGCTGGAGGCTACCTGGGAACAATAAGAGGCCAATCATGCCAGAGTTTACTCCTCCCACTGAGGCCATAAGTCACATTCCTTGGTTAAAGATCAGTGTTCAGGGCTGGGTCGTTCCTAGAGAGAGATGCCGCGTAGGTGAATGAGATAAATGATAACCAGCCCTGCACTAAGGTTAAGTGGGGAGGAGGAAGATAAGGATTGCTACCTTAATTTAAGAAATGAAGCAGCTCCCTTACTTCCTGCAGAAAATCAGGGCCAGTAGTAGAGCAGAGAGCATTTACTGTGTGTTAGAGGCTGTGTAGACACAATCACATTTGTGTAGATGTGATTGCATTTATTTATCAAGGTCACCCCATGAGGCGGGCCTATCATTGTCCTCCTCAAATTACCAACGAGGAAATAGGCACAGAGTGATTTAAGTATCTTGTTCTATATATATCATGAGTAAACAGCAGCAGCAGGATTTAAACCCAGACAGTGTAAATCCAAAGAGTGTGCTCTCCACCACTGCATCATACGGCATTTCCAGGCAAAATAACGCGGAGGGTCATTATAATGAAGCACAGCTCCCTGTGTCCACACCTCTTTGCAACCTGTCACTGCTGCCTCTCTTATGAAGAAGTGGAATCTACTGCTCCACCCTCTTCCCCTGTGCCCCCCCCCCCCCCCCCGCCCAGGATAATCCTGTGAACTACTTTATTTATGGTTCAAATGACATTGTTAGAGTTGCAGAGCCTAGACCTCAGGAGGCCTTGCAGCTTCCACTCTTATCCTCTTGGAATTCTGAGACTGCCATGTTAGGAGGAAGCCTGGGCTGTCCTCCTGGAGGCTGAGAGGCCATGTGCTATAGAATTAAGGCTCTCCAGCCCACTGCCAGCACCAGCTGCCAGATGAATCCGTCAGACCCTCTGGGATGGTCCAGGTTCACCTGAGCTCCCTCTGCCTGCAGCTGCATCTGTGGGCCCAGGCAAAACCAGCAGAAGAACCTCCCAGTCAATAGAATCAGAAAAAATATAAACCATTGATAAAATCCACTAAGTTTTGAGGCAGTTTATAATGTAGCAACAAATAACTGAAATAGGTAGGTTTTAAATTCATTATCTATCTCAGGCTACCTGCTCTGTAGCGATATAGGGTTCCATGATGGAGAATCACAGGAAATTTGAGCCGGAGGGGCTGTAAGCCACATCTAATTAGACCCTTTTATTTTACAGAAGAAGAAACGGAGACCCAGAGAAAAATGACTTGTCCCAAACCTCAGTTTCTTACAGCCTGAGCCAGGGCTAAATCTGTCTTCAGAGTCTCATGTCTAGAACTCTTTTTGCTACACAGTACTGCCTAACACCATGTGCAGTTAGAGGATGAAAAGCAATTATCAACTAATTTTAAGGATAAACATTAAAACCTGTTAATATTTTATAGCCTTACATTTATAGTCTTAAATTCTCATGACATCCATGCAAAGAGATCCATATGCCAAAGGCCCATTAAATACCAGGAAGCAATTACTGGAAACAAGGCAGGGAATTGTTGTAATTGAGTATATATTGCCTCTCATGGGATCTGTGCATTCATGGATGGGCTAGCTCCCAACAGATCCGTTGTTCTCATCCTGGCTGCACACTGGAATCATCTGAGGGGTTTTAAAGACCATCTGAGGTATGGCACAGGCATCAAGAGATTTAAAACTGGCCCAGGGTGAATCTAATGAGCAACTGGGACTGAGAACCCCCATCCTGGACTGTGAGTTCCTGGGGGGCAGGATTTTCATCTTTGCACCCTCCCGGAGTGCCATGCCACAGAGCCTTGTTGATCGAAACCTGGGACACAATGATGGAAGTACTTACAGAGAGCACCTATGGCGTAATGGAAAGCACAAGGACTTTGACTTCAAAAACATCTGTCTTTGCCTCTCAAGTTTGATATTTAGTAGCTGTGTAACCTTGAATACAACGGATTGTCTGAGCGCTCTACAGAGTGGGTATAAAGATGATACTGACTATACAGGGATGTTAAATGTTCAGCTGAGATTGCTTAGCTTTTGAAAAGATCCTTGATATCAGTAAGTATTTTTATTTCTATTCAAAATGGAATTAGAGGAGCTGTTTAAAAACAGAAATGCTAAAGGCAATGGAAGATGAGTATAAGAATTTAAGGAATATGGAGAGCTTTTAAAAATCAAGTATAACTTCCAATGGTTGCTCTGCTAAGTGCGTTTAAGCATTTTTATTATTTCTCCTCCCAGATTGTTTCCTTGTTGTTTATATGTACATCTGCACACATGCAAACACACATGCACAGGAATATAATATAAAAAAACCATACACAGCACTGTATGGTATTCATTTTCCACGTTAATAACTATAATTGTTCATAACTATGAATTGTAGTTATTGTGCTATTTCTCTAATCCAGTGATTTGGTGAGCAACTGAAAGAGGTAATATGGCTAGGATGAAGTAGAAAAAAGATCAAAGCTAGTGCCAATTTGCAGAAGAATTACACATTTTGGTGAACTAGTGATTACTAAAAATTATTTGCAAAATTATTTGAGGTGTAGCCATTTGGAGGAAACAGCTGATTTTCCCGCAGAGCTCAAGCACTGGCACCAGTGAAATGGGTTGTCTGGCTGGTCCATCCGGGAAAGGCTTCCCTCTCCAGGAAAGCCTTGGTCACAGCCTCAGATGCCTTTTGGCCAGCAATGTTTACGTGCATGTGGCTCCAAAGGTAGTAAGGAAGAGAATGGAAAAAAAACCAAAAAGTGCTTATTCAAGTTAACTATTAATTTAGAGAATGTAAGTTTTATAGTCAATCTAACCTACAGTCTATCGAAAAGTCAACAGTTAAAAGAGCCAGAGCAAACACGTAGGCCAAATCTCTGAGGGTGACATTGCCTGGCAAGGAACTCAGCTTTGCAAAGGACATGAAGATAATGGAACACTTTCTGGCACAAGTCGACCTGTTTTCTGGACTTAATTCCTAACAGCACCAGAGCCTCTATGTGTCTGTTGGCTAGGGACCTTGTCCATAAGGAGACAGTGTTTACGGAATCAATGAGGAAGAGAGGAAAGGTGACTGTAAATGTGAAACATTTTTTTTGGACATCCCCAGCATGGGCATGCCAGTGAGTGTGGCACCATCAAAATAAGGTTTTTGTTTGAGTGACACCTTGTTCTGCCTGGACACCAACAGCTCAGAACAGCCTTGAAATTCTTCTTTGCAAACTGCTTTTAGAGGTCCAATAGAGAAATCCAATTCATTTTTTAATAGTACCCTCTGATTAGATTAGATTAGATTATTTATGTTATTATTTATTTATTTGCATGAGGATCTTGTTTAGAATAAAAAGAACTAGACTTGGAGCTGGAGAAACCTGTGTGTGAAGTTCAACTAATCCACTTAATAGCTCTGTGATATTGGATAAGTTACCTACCTTTTATGTTTGTTAATTTCCTTCTCTATCAAGAGGGATCTTGATCGTCTGCCTTCTACCATTTATCACATGGGACCCTACCTTGATGCAATGGTAGCCTCCAAAGGTCACTGCCATGCAAGGTGGTACTCCATGCAAGGTCACAGAACAGAAAAGCTCACTAACCAAATTAAAATGCTCAAATTGCACGGATTATAAAATTAATTAAAAACACACAGTGAGAAGCAGGAGAAATGTATTAACACTCTGATAGGTATGAGTAGGGTAGAAGGACCACACTACCTGTATTTTGGGGTGCCTTTCTCTGCCACATCAGGCTTCTCTGCTGATGGTTTGGTTACAAGACTAGAGTTGTGGTTCAAGCTAAGAGTATGCAGATGGAGAGTGCCCTGGCCGAGAACACACGCTTGTTGTATTGGAGAGATACAGGGACAAGAATACCAGGCCCACAGCTGTAGCTTGGCAATTAGCCTACTGAGCAGCTAAGAGCTGGCAGAAGACACATGCAGCCAGATGGGTGTGATCAGTATATGGCTGAATCAGGGCCTCAGGAATATTGAAAGTTTTTATATATTTAATGCACCCAGAATAGTTGTGCCTCGTAGGTCTCATGTATACATATAATCAGTGTACAGGTGTCTTTTGAATATTTAGTATCTCATAAATATTGTGTATTTCTTGGCCCATTCATGCCTTTCTATGTTAAATATGTATATGCTATAATATACATAGGTATAACAAAAGATAATACATGTGGTTTCTAATATATTTTTATGAATTTCATTTTTTGAACATGTTTTCTTCTCTTGAAGGACTGAATCTTTTCAAACAAATACACATTACTACATTCTAATGTAAGGCTCAAGTGAGAAAGCAGTTTGTAAACTGTAACATTCTACACAATTTTAAGGGATTATTATTATTCCTGTTATTATAACTGAACAAAAATAATTGTGGCCATTTATAAAAATTAATCAAATCTATCTTGAAAGAGTAGAGAGGAGGCAGGTTAGTCTAATGACTAAGAGCTGTGAGCTCTGCCAATAAAGAACTTTGCTTGCCTTCGGGAAGTTAACTTCCCTGAGACAGTCTCCTCCTCTGTTAAATGGGAATGACAATAGCTACTTGATAACGCTGTGGCAAAGATGGAATGAGATCACGTGTGGAAAACACTTGGGAAATTGCTTGGCTTATATGGATGATGATACTTCATCTTTCTTGAATGCTGACTCTATGCCAGGTACTTTCTGATTATATGATTACATAGGTATGATTATCATGCCTATTTTACAGATGAGGATTTTAAACAAAACCAGAATTCAAATCCACACAATCTGACTACCAGCCCATACTCTTAACCATTTTGCAATGCTAACTATTGCACAGTTGGTAGTCAATCCATGTTGCACCATCATATTAATAAGATTGTCCACTAAAGCAGATACTCAGTATCATGTGCTAACACTTAATCCTGATGGTGACTCAAAATCATTTTATGGGAAAAAAGAAGACAGTGGGTCCTTGAATTATGTTGCCATAGGAACTCAACTCTTGTTTAACATATGAATCTTAATACTTAGCCTATGGTAAAATTTATTTCCTTATATGTTGTTTTGCTTAAAGTCGCAGAACCTATTGATGTCAAGTGAGGGCTTACTTTCTTAGGATATCAAAGGAGAAAGGAAATGCTAATTATTGAGCAAGGCTTTCTTTGAATAGCAACCACAGCAACCCTGTAACGAAAGTAACATTAATTCCATTTTTGCAGAGAAGAATACGGAAGTATAGATCTCAAGTGATTTACCCAAGGTGCCATGTGGTGAGTAGCACACCTGGGATGAATTCTAAGTCAAATGGATGCCTGACTGCACATTCTTTCCAGTGGACCACGCTGCTGAGAATACCCTGGGTTCTTATATGTTCCTTTTGCCCATTCATTTCTCAGATTTCTGTTGTATGTCTACCATGTGTTCAGTGCTATGCTAAGCATAGGGCAAAATCATGGACTTACCCTTGCGGAGCTCACAATCCACTGGGGCAATTAATGAGAAAATGGACCGTGACAGAGTGGGTTGCATCAAGTTCCGCGATGGAGGTCAGCACAGAATGCTCAGGAGAGAGTAGAGAAGGACCTCAAATGAACTGACTTGGGGATCAGAGAAGACTCCGAGGAGGAGGGGGCTTGTGGTGGCATGGTTCATAGCTTTCCCTGCAGGCTCCTTCATGGATCACTGTGGGAACCCCAGAGCAATGTTGCCAGGCAGCAACACTGGCAGAAATGCTCATATGACTTGATGAGACCTGGGGCAGTTTTGACTGGAACCAGAACTGATGGTGTTCCATCCATACTATGAAGCCACAGTCTGGTCCCTGGATGCCCTGCACTTATTCTCCAAGGCTGACCGGCTGACAAGCTCCTGCAGGCCACAGGCCTGTTTTAGTTCATTGATAGCTCTGTGGAATGCATGTATTTCTCATTAATTGTGGTTTTCCAAAATTAAATAAAAACCTTTGATTTACTTTAAAGATAGATTTGGTTAACTTTCATAAAAGCTTACCCAGCTCTTCTTTAAGGAGAGAACACAAGATTTGAGAGTTTAAGTCTTAGACCGAACTTAAATTAGTTCAGATGCTAAACTGTGTCTGTCAGCTTTCAGGGCCCATGGGCAACTTTTTTGAACCTTTTAAACCTCAATTTCCTCATCAGGAAAATGGGATAACAGTAATTTGACCTGAGTGTGTGACTGTTTGTGTATGGACTACATAAGGTAATATGAATGTTCCTTTTCTTGGTCTGCTTGCCCTTGACAATGTTCCATGTCTTTCCCCTTCTTGATTCTACGTGGCATAGGATGCAGCCTGCATTCCTCAGCTCCCGTATCAGCTGGCCTCCATCTGGCGTGGTGAGTGGGAGCTCCTGATGGGAGATTATAGGGTAGGAGAAAGGAGCAGGGGTATTCCTCCTCCCTACTTCTCTGGGTGAAAAGTTCAGAGCAGCTGCTTCTCCTCCTTGGCACCAGCTTCCTTCAGGCACGTCCCCATGGTCTAGGTTCAGCAAGTGAGGCCAGCACCACAGCCTGGGGGGCTCTACCTCCTCCCTTTCCCCCTTCAGCTGAGGGTGCCAGCAGCTTCCTGCTGAAGTTACCCTCTGGATGGCTTCATCACCTGCCTTCTTCCTTCTCTTCTGTAGCCATTTTCTGGAATTACATTCCCTCTGTTTTAAATATATAGAGAGCTTCTTTTTTGTGGTTAGATTCTGACTTCTGCCGTGAGTGAAATGCATTTGCCTGATAAGATTTATTTTCTCAGTGAATGATTAGGCAAAAAATCAGGTGAAAAGAGAGGGAGTAAAGCTTAGACCATGGGAAAGATTGGTTGTACATGTTGGTGTTTCTTAGCCCAATGTCTGCTGAATGGGTATTCAGTAAATGTGGCAATGATAATGAGAATTACTCACTTTCTGCTATGGAGAAACAAGCCATTGACTGGAAGAGAAGGGTAGAAAGATCTAACAGTTTCTGTTAACAATTGAGTGCTGGGAAGAGCTGGCCTCATCCTGGGTTGCCTGGAAGGGTTGGTCCCTCTGCCCAAGGTGCTCCCTAATCAAGAATGGGTTTTTGTATCTTCACAGCCTGGGGTGAGAACTTCTCCTCCTCACTCTAAGGACAGAGGAAGAATGTTTCAAGAATATTTTCCATAGCTATTCAACCAAGATCTTGTTTTCACATTCCTGCTGATGGCTTTCCAGCCCCACACCAATCTGTTGTTTACGTCCCGTGGCCATGTTACTTTAATTCCCAGCACAATCCAAGTCAGCAGCATCTAGATGGGCCCCAGTCAGAAGCAGAAAAGGTAAAACCCAGTCTATGCCACCAGGAAGGAGAATAGACAGGCACTGGACTGGGATCCCAGCCTGAAGGAGAGGAAACAGGAAGTGAGTTTCATGCATCTTTATATCCAAGTGCCCAAGATGGTGCCTAACGCAATAGGAATGAAGAAAGGCAGATGCATCCTGTGCTGCAAGTTCTGTAATAGGCCACCTCTCTGGCATCCTAACATCATCACACTGCCCGAGCAATGCAATGACTGGGCCAGCCATCTTCCATGCACTATCGCTAACCCTCACAACAACCCTGTGAGGTAGGGTTGTCAAGTCCCGTTTACACATTATGAAACCACTTAACCCCTAGTTTACAGATTATGATCTCTCAGAGGTTAAGTGATTTCTGCAAGTCTGCACATCTGATCAGTGTCAGAATTGGGATTCAAAGCCACATTTTTCAGGTTCTAAAATCTGCATTATTTCAATAATTCTGTCTTGCCTCCCTGACATCTTTGTGGCAGGCCTTTAAGAATACTCTGGGCAGCCACACTACATATTCTGTAATTGCCCTCACCAAAAGCCTGGGTGGACCACAGTTGGCAGCGTGAGAGGGAAAATGCCTCTGAGCCCAAAGGAATGAATCCACAGCAATCAGTCCCAGGGTCTCTCCTACAGCTCTGAAGCTAAACACCAGCTGTCACCTGGGAAACCAGAAGCTATCTGCAGAGGTCAGGGCCATTAGGAAGGGAAGGTTCACTTGGATACACATCCATCACTCTGAGATTGAGTGACATAAAAACAGATAGTAGCTATGGGTGACTCAATGGCTGGCATGAGAGTCAGGCTTTTGTTTTTGAGCCAGCTACCACTATAGTGAAGAACCATTGAACCAAAAGAAACTTAAAGACCAAAGCCACAGCCTTCTGATGACATTGTTCCTGTCCTTACATCACTATGATCTGAACTCCCTTGACATCACCAAGTCAATCACATTTCTGTGGTGCCTAAGATTCCAGCACACTGAGCCTCTACCTACTTGAATGTAAGAAGACCGGTCTTTGACAGAAACTCCTCTGAAATATTTCCGAGAAACCCAGAATTCTTACATGTTTCCAAGAATCAGTGCTGGCACCGGTTTCTTGCCAAACGTTGCAGCTGCTGCCTGAGGCCAGATGCTACCACCATCCTCATGAAGAGAGAAAGAGAAAGTTTGTTACATGTCTCCCTCAGCCAAGGCTCCACAACTTGGCCCCTTCATGTTGGTGTGTTAAGTAAAATACCTATTTAGGTTCATACACATATTCCCCTTCCAGCTGTGCATTTGTGGGGTGGAGGGCAGGCCCAGAGCTAATATCAACTCACAGAGTAGATCTAGAAACATGGCTTCCTTCTGGCCCTGGCTGTGCTGGGTCTGGCTACCTGCAGAGCCCCTCTTTCTTTGATGGACGATTCAGTTTAGGAGAATCTATAGCTCCTCTTGGCAAAACTGGCTCTTATCTGATAGTCATATGTTTTACATTTAAACTTCACAGGTAAATAGAATTCAGGTCCAAATCTCCAAGTGAGCTCCCCAGCCCTCTTATATATCAGTGGTTAAGAATGGATGTATGGGAAAGGAACAGAGTTATAGAATTACTTTTTTTTTTTTGTTTTTGGCCATTGGTTCTTGCTCAATGAGTATTTTATATTAGATTTCTTTTTTTGGACAGGCAAAAACAAACAAATCAACCAACCAGTATTTAACTAATTCACCATAAGACCTCAGATTAGAATCATAGATTATTAGTTTTGAGAAGGGAATTTACAGATAACTTAGGTCAGTGGTTTTCAGTTTGTGAGCTATATACCTGGGTGCTTGTGGATGCTAATACTTTAATCTAAACATTTTCTAGATTCTGAATACATGGTACATCCCCATCACATACAATACTATTTTTCAAACATCTATGTCTTTGTTGAGATGAACAAACTATAAATGTATCTCAAAATGTAGCTGAATTCATTATAGTTTTTAGTTGTTACATATTTTCTCCAACAACCAACATAAAAACACATTTACATTTATATAGCAATAGTTCACAAAATTTTTTGATGTAAAAAAAGGCATCCTCACATTCAAAGGAGGTTATGATACTTCTCTTGTAGGCCTGCATTTTGGAGAATCACCTGGGGGTGCTTGTAAAATGTCCCCCAGATCTAAGAATACGTATCTAGTAGTGGGGCCTAGAAATCTGCATTTTAGGCACATTCTCCCAGTGATTCATCTACACACTGAACTGTGAGAACCTCAGCTCAGGTCCACCCATTTATTTTATGGGCTAGGGAATTCCAGCTCAGAGTGATTGGGCCAAGGTCATAAAACCCTGGTCAATAGCCCCATCTATCCCACACATGTCTTGTCCCTCTCAGGCCGAGCAAGGGGCCAAGCAAACTTTCTCCTCTCCCAGGGAGGGACCAGTTGACGAAGACCCCAGGGCCTGAGCATAGCAGCCAAACACTAACTCCAATGGGTGAAAATTTTTTCTCTGCGAGGTCTTCCATCTTTGCCCTCAGGTCTCACAAACTCCATCACCCCCACCCCCCATCGAGCAAGCAAACCAGTGGCCCCTCTGCCCTCTGTTGTCTGGCATGTGTGGCTTCTAGGCTTTTACCTGAGCATCTCGCACTTCCTGACCCACCCCACCACTCCCTCCCATCCTGTCTGTTGGTAGATTTCACCAATCCCACATTTCTCTCGAGTTCCACTTTCCGATTCTGCCTCAGGAACGTTTTTCAGGACCATCTACACTTTGCTGATCACTCTGTGAACTGGAATCCTTCTGCACCTGAATGTGTGCTTGTTTTTATTTTGTTTTGTGTGTGGACAAAGTGTGTTTCAGAGAATGTCTGGTGCAGGGTGTACATGTCGGTTCTTACCTGATGAATGAACGAGTCCAGATATGCATGACACAAACTCCAAAAATGTTCAGTGTGAACATACACATTATTCAGCTTTTTATTTATTTATAACTGTTCTCCAGACACTTTTTGCCATGGACCTGCCAAAACAAAATGAACCGATTGTGAGCCTTCTCTCAAAGAGTTTGTATGCTGTGAGTGGATTAGATTCTTCCTGATTTTTTTTTTTTTTTGTAAATTGGCACAAATTTAATTTTTTTCCTGTCCCCAAATGAATTATAGTTATCTAACTTTGTAATCCAATAGCAAAATTGTGAGGGAGAGCAATCATCAATGAAAACACAAATACTTAATAAATAATGTATTTATTCAATTCCAGAACACATCCTGTATTCTGGGCCATTTATAAACAGCATCTCATTTTCTCCTCAATGCAACCCTTCGAGCATGCCATTATTTCTGTTGTCATGATGGAAAAAATGAAGCAAGTGACTTGCCCAAGATCCCATCAAATGTGACATCAGGTTTCAAACCCAGTTTTGTGCAATAAGCAAGACTGTGTTCTTATCCACTGCTCTACATCACCACCCTATCCCCTGACAGTCCTCCTGTATTCAGTGTTTCATAACTGCTGAAGTGCAAGCAGTTGCTAGAGGATATAATGAAATGAACAAGATGAGTCACCAGGGGTAAGCAGCAGGCCTGATGTGATTGCTGAGTTCATTATCAGTAAGCTGAGTCAGGAATTACAGAACATTAGAATCTACTGCACGAACCCCCAAGCTCTCAGTGCGCTATGCAACAAACTGGGGCACATTATTGTTCTCAGATGCTGAGTGTGGTGGCTTGACCTGCATTCCCACTCATTTACCCTGGCGCCTTCTCTCCTTCAAGGGTGGTTCTCTAGAAGCAGTTTAGAGAATTCAGATTTAAAAAGCTTGTCCCAGGCCTCCTGTGCCTGACTCATTGTGTGGTCTCTCACTGGTGAGTCACCAGTCTGTGACTCAGTTTTCATGCCCCACACAGGGCTCAGAGTTTGACTGTCCAGATTCTGGGGACAGATTTCTATAGAGGCGGCATAAAGTTAGTAGTGTACTGGGCTCAAAAGGTTACCTGATGAGTATCATAGACTAGTTCTTGGTAATAACTGGGCCCTCACGTGGCCCCTTGCCTGTTTGCATGCAAGACATAGCTCAGTTGAGACACCTGGATGACACCATTCCCAGAACAGGCTACTACGAAGATGCAGCAAGATCTTGGAATGGGATTTTTCTTGCCACTAGCTCACCCGAGATCCCAACATGATAAACATCAGGATTCAAAAATGAGCTTCCTGGACCTAGTGGAGCAGGAGGCAGCGTCATGGGGGTCAACATTAGTCACAACAGAGGCTGAACGCTTCAGCACAAGGAACCCAAGAGCCAGGATATCTACCTAAGGCTGTTGCTCAAGCTATACAGATTCTGGCCAGACAAACCAACTCCACCTTCAACCAAATGGTCCTGAAGATGTTGTTCATGAGTCCCACCAAGCAGCTGCCCTCTTTCCTGGATGATCTGGAAGATGTAGTTTCCTGGCTGGGAGGGCAAAACTACTCTAGTTGTAGGGACTATAACTGATGATATGTGGATGCAGGAGGTACCCAAACTAAAAGCGAGGGCACTTCATGTGAGCAGCTGTGCTTGGAGCCACACCTTCAAGGCAGGGGGTAGGATCCTCACTTTTGGCCAGCTGGCCCTGAACTCCTGCAGGGACTGTGGCACCGTCTTGCTCTCTGGCCTCAAAAGGGACAGGAGGTGTACAGGCATTTCAGCAAGATCTAAGGAACCCCTCACAGCCACACCAAACCTTACCTGTGCTCCAAAGGCTGGAAGTTTGAGCTTGGGAGAGGTTGATGTGCCAGCCATAGCTACAAAAACTAACCCTAGACCCTCCCTTGTTATTAAAAAGATCTTGGATTCTGAAAAAAAATGTAAGATTCAAAAATGAGTATGATAATATACTCCAAGATGCAGGTTTTCAAGGGTAAAGGCTCATGTACCGTCAGTCTTTGCCCTCATCCAGGTTGAGGAGAGGAAAATGGATCAGAGAGAGTGGAACAGTAAGAGAATTGAAGAGAGATTCCTTTGGAGAGCTGCTATTTCTCTCTTCCTTCGGGGGACGCTCAAGGTGCTGCAGGAGAACATCAAAAGATGCTTCTTGCAGGAAGGAAACACAGATATCCGGTGTCTTGGTCATGACTGAGAAAGCCAACTGTGACTGGCTCTTGGCTTCTGCCTCCAGGAGGCAGAGGATAAGAAAGGGATGACTTGCTACCTAGGTGGTGCAGGAACCAGGAGAGTGCTGGGTGGATTTGGATTTCATTTCCAGAGTTTTCAGGGTAAAGGATGCATTGTTTCCTGTGCAAGAAATGTGAGCCATACCAGGAAGACAACCATCGTGTGGTTGGGTCATCTTTGGCCTTACGTGCCTGCTGGAGGAGTGAAGGGGTTTTGGCAGGAAGACAAGATGTGCTGCTCCCCAAGGCCTCAAGTTGCACCAGAAATGGAGCCATATCTCTCAGTTTCAGGGGAACTGTAGGAGAAAAGTCATAGAAGGATACTTTGGGAAAGCCCAGCACATGGCCCCATGAGAAGAGTCCCGCCCTAGCCCACAAAATGGTGGTTTCTTTGGCCAAAGGTCAGGCTCAAGTTCAAGTTATCTTATCCTCTTACCCCTCCTCCCAGCCATGGCTTTGACTTGAAACAGCAGAGAGAGAAAAAGAAAGAGAACGGGGTGGGGAGGAACCAAGACAGGGGGAGTTGACAATAAAGTCGCATTTCTATTATGCCATATGTCATACTTGCTTAATGCACTAGTTTCACAAAAACAGAAAAGGTATTGTCTGTTTTCTTTTGTTTTTCTTAATTACTAACGAACATCTTCACTTTTCTCTTAGAACCTGACCATCTCCTGACCTTTCCATTCCTTCTCTCTGTATCTCATAATGTTTTATGTAAGTTCTCTAAGATAGTATTCCACCTTATATTGGAACTGATTGCTTACCGGTATTCCCCATATTAAAAGATGGGTTCCTATGGACAGCAACTATATTTATTCATGGTAATATTCCCTGTAACCAGTGATGACATATGGTTGGTGTGCATTCAATTCTTATTAAATGAATGATTAAATGAATGTATGCATGTTGATAGGATTTGGCAAAAAAAAAAAAAAAAAAAAAAAAAAGATATTTACCAGGTGGGGCAAAAGTAGGCTTACAGTCTATTTTTGTATTATTATTTATTAATTATTGTATTATTTTCCATAAAAACAACTGTAAACCTATTTTTGCCCCACCCTGTATTTAGACCTTTTAGATCTTTCCAAATCTCACCAGCTTGGCTGTGCCTATTGATCCTACTTGCAGCTCCACTCATGCTTCCTGAAGTCCTGGGTAGCTCCTTGACCACTTGCATTTGTTCAGGGGAATCCCAATTATACCCACGAGATAGCCCATCCGTGAGGAGGGAAGGAGACATTGAAGAGACCAAGCTCTCCGTCAGGGTAAATGAAAAATGGGAGCTGAGCCACGCTTGCCTGATTTCAACAGAACCCTCTGTTGTACAGGGAACAGTGGAGAAATTGTTCATCCACATCTCATTCTTTGTGGAAATATTCTACTGCAAATTTAGTGTCAGCTTTGATTTCCTGCCCTGGGAGGAGACTTGGTCAAAAGGCACAAAGTAGGCCTGTGCAGAGGGCAGAGGGATTATGAGGTTGGATAAGGGGAGACCCTCATACTTCATCTTTGTTCCATGGTAGATCTTCCAGCATGGGAGTGGCCAGCCCAGACCCAGCCTTGGGCTCTGCGGAGAACTCCATCCCCTCTTGGAACCACAACAAGATCACAGGCAGAAGAACAAAGGTCAGGCCAAGCTTGAGGGTCAGTATGCTTGGAAGGAAACAAGCACAGAGGGACCCTGGAGTGATGGGAATCTGAGGGGCTGAGGGCAGGCAAACAAAAGGCAGGAGTCACCCAACTCTTACAGGTCCCCTTGAAGAGGACACTAACTAAAATAACCTGGAAAAGGCACTTGCAGAGCAAAAGCAAAACCAGTTGCTATCTCAAAGCTAATTTTAAGAATGTTTTTTTCTCTTAAAATTTCATCACCATGACTCATCGCACCGCAGGCCAAGATTCTGAAGCTCTGAGTCAGACTGGGCCTTGGGAGTTGAAGCTCAGTGGGGTGTTTTACCTAAATAAAGCCTCAAGCCCAGCCTGCTGTGATAGATGACTTAGAAATTTGCTAATTCAGCAGTCACACACCCTTGCCCCTCTGACATTCACAGAGTTGTCTACAAGTTCCTGGGACTGTTGGTGTGATGTTTTCTCTTAGACGTGAGATAGCCCTTCCTTTTTCTTGAATCATCACTTAGTATGTTTCTGTATCTTCCCTGCTAATTTCCATAATCTGGTCATCACTGCTATAGGTGGTTTTTTGTTGTTGTTGCTGTTGTTGTTTTGATACTTGATACTTGCAGCTGGAACAGGTGTGATGATAAAACACAAATTTCAGAAAGAATCTGGGGTCCCCTTCTCTAAATGCCAATCAAAGGGAATGACATTTACATTTGGATCTTAGAAAGTCAGAGATGGAGGGAGCCTAGGCTCAGGTCATCCACCCTCCCTGTCATATAGAAAAGGAATCAAAGACTCAGAGATGTTGACAAATTTGCCCAAAGTGACACCGTTAGAAAGAGAATCTAGACAAAAGTCAGGATCATCTGCTTACATCATAATCTCCTGACTATAGGGCCTCCACTGTTTTGTGTTTGTTTTTTGTTTTTTTCCAGATTAATCCCTAAACTTGAAAACACCCACATCTGGTTATTGGGGGTGGAAAGGACCTACAGAAATGAGAGAGGAGGCAATGTTCAGGGCTGCCTACCAGCTACTTGGCATCCCTTGAGCTCCAGATCTGTGACCTGAGTAGGTAGCTGCCACAGCCATGGTGGTGGCAGGGAGTGGACTGGAGGCAGGACCCAATATTGACTCAAGGATGGTGGTAGTGGGAGGTTAACTGAAGCAAGAGAGTCGAGGAACTTGGCCTATAGAAATTTTGGCTTCTCAGCTGTCCTTGGGACACATGGTAAGTGTCATCCTTATTACAACAATAAAGATAGGGGGTATATAATCAGGTGCAGTAAGACTGGCTTTGAAATCACGCTTTTGAAGTCTGTTTGCAACAGAGGTCCGAGCTCAGGAAGAAAGGATTTTTATGATTATTCAGAGACCTCACAGGATCACAAGGACAAGTGCCATAGGTAGCCAGGACTTTTCAGTCCTAAAATCAGCACTCTGTCAGGAAGCAAAGGGGCCAGCTCTGAGACAGTATAGGGGTAACCCTGGACTCCACCTTGACTGAAAGAACTCAAGTCATAATCTTTCAGTCATAAGCCTGGCTATGACTCTTTGCTTTTGATAAAATTTCATAATTGAAATTAACCTAGCTATATCCTTAAAGGAAAGAATGTATGATGATAACATCATGTTGTGCAAAATAGTTGTTTCATCAATTAAATGGAAACCAGAATATTTGCACAAGCATTATTTTATAGGCCTATTGAGTGGTCCACTGGCCATGGAAAACATCTTGGGGCTACCCCACGACCAACCACCACGAGATGACTAACACAGGACAACTGACCTAATCACCATTCCCAAGCACTACACCCATCCCTAGGCCCCTATATAAGACATCTTCAAGGACCCCTCAGGGAGCTCTGCTTCTCTCTTCTAGTCAATTCCGTTGTATACAATTTCTTCTTAATAAACTCTATCCACTTGATCTTGTATTGAGTTCATTGCTCACTTCTATTACATTGAGACTCAAGAACTTGGTGTTCAAGGTCCAATTACGGTTCCAGGCTCCATTCTCTTTGGTTCTCTGTTCTTGCCCCTGATTTCTTTCTCACTCTCTGTCTCTAGATGTTATCTCTCTGCTTTTACACTCACTTCCTCTTGACATCTCCTCTTCTCTTTGTGTATCTGCTCTGTGTTCCCCTCTCTGCTGCCTATAGTCCTTACCTTAGCTTGCATGTAGCCCAGAATGGCCGCCCCTGAATTTAGTCCACCTCTTTAACCTTTAGTTCGGCTTCCATGGCTAACTGGCTGTGATTTATGACTTCCAGGTTCTAAAATCAAAAGGAAGAAGTCAAATGGGCCCAGATGACATTTTTGAGTCTGGTTGCACAAGTCATAGGCTGCTGGTCACCCCAAGGATTAGCAGCTCTTGTGTCAGATGTCCAAGCTTTATCCAATCACTGTGGCCACAGGAGCATGGTCTCCAGGCCACAGTCAGCAGGGAGTGGGAGCAGCATAGACTACGGAGGTTTGTCAATGCACATGGTGTTAGCTATATATTCCAGCTTTGCTGCTTATAAGGCTTGTGACTCTGGGCAAGATGCCTTATATCTCCAGACTATAGTTTCCTTATCTGTAAAACAAGGGAAATAATACCTGCTTAACAAGATTGTAGAGAAGGCCAGATAAATATTTAATCAACCCAGGCCTTGCATATGACAAACACTCAATAGTTGCTGTTATTGACTAGTACTGCTATTATCAACTAGTATTTCAGAGAACCAGAGTCTTGGGCATACACAGCACATTGTGGCCTGTGGCCATTTGAACTTATCCCTCCATTGTTTTTCTCCATTTCAAGTCTTTTTTCTTTTCCCTCTTGATGTTTCTTAATTTTTTCCTTGTTGTCAGTAACCCAGCGCCTGAGAATTTCACAACAGGATGCACTGGAGCCAATGTTTTCCATTTGGCTATGCCTTTCATGCTCTGCCTTGTTGTCAATAATGTTGAAGAGGTGGAGAGTGTAGTTTACCATACTGAATAATGCTGTGATCTGCTTTTTTGTAAATTGTTCCAACAAAGAAAGGAAGTTGTTTGCGATGACACTTCTGGCTTTTAAAACATAAATATGAAGCTGTGTGTTTTTGTTTGGCAAAATTCCCAAAATTTTCCTCAAGAAGCTCAGGCCAAGTGAGATCCAGCTACAGAATGCAGAAATATATTTAATAAGAAGCAAAAATTACTCCAGATGCCAGAAAATGTTATAAACAAATACTTAGCCAAGCATACACAGCCTTCCCTCTCTTCTTATCAGTCTTCTATCTGTCCACATTGCAAATCATTGCCTGAAAAGCTGAATGGGTGAGCTGTGTTCATGAGAAGTCAGGGTGTGAGGACAGGTCTGGGGGGAGGTCGGTTGCTGGGGCCTTGGAAAATTAGGGGCAGGGCTACAAGCAGGGGAAAGGGCCAACAGAGCACAGTGTAGGCAGGCCTGTTCTACTGTAGAGCAGGGAGATGGGCTACAAAAAAGGAGGGAGAATCTGTGATAAAAATCTAGGTCATTTCAAAAATTGCAATACAAACTGCCAGAGCCTGGGCTGACCTCATGGGTATGTGAGCTATGCACTTGCACAGGGCCCCACACTCAGAAGGGCTTCCTGGGTGGTTTAATGTTCTGCTGTTAATGTATTAAAATTCTTCAGAATTTTTGGGAGTAATATAGGCAAAGTACAAGTAAAGGTTTTCCCACAGGCAGACCTAGATATAGATGCCAGCTTTGCCACTTAGAGCTTTTGTAACTTCTGGCCAAAGCTCCTTACTTATCTGAGTCTTAAGCTGTTCACAAGATTGATGACAAAATTAGATGAGATACAGTATATAAAGTTCCTATCACTTTGCCTGGCACATATAAAATAACCGACCATTACTATTCTAGCTTACTATTGATTTAAGAGAACTGGAATTAAGAAAAGCAGATTCTAAGCTCATTGACTATGACCTTGGGTAAACCACTTTGTGTCTTCATCTCAGTTTCTTCCTAAGTAAGAAGGAATTAAAAACTCCAATGCCTAAGACAGTGCCTTGAACATAGTAGGTATCACTAAGTGTTTATTAAGTTAATGAATGAAGTTATGTATCCTGCCACATGGCAATAAAGGATATGAGAGCTCTGTGCCTAGCTGTAAAGGGCTTTCTCACTATATCAGCTTTTTGTTGACTTCAGAGAATTAGATTTATTCCTTTTGGGGGGTAAGAATCAAACATGTTTGAGATGACCTCACTCTGAAAATAGCTTTTAGTGTGCTTGCCTGCTTGGGTATTTGGGTCAATCTTTTGTTATTGGTGTCAGCACGTGGCTAACTAACCCATATGTGACCAAACTGAGCTGGAAGTCCTTGCATTGCTTCCCCCCCACCCAAGCTTTTCTTTTCAGAACAAAAGGGAAATGCTATTATACATGGTTTACCACAAATCAAAAAAGTATAATTAAAGACAAGACATTCAATCCGCCTGTACCTATAGCAAGTGGGTTCAGAGAATGTCATTTCTTTTCACTATAGCTCATGAAGCATGAAGAGTATTTAGAGAGGAAAAAAGTCTCATTCATTAGCCTCAGGGATGCCAAGAGGGGAAATGACTTATAGACAAAGGATATATATATAGTGCACATTTTTTTTTCTTTCTCTGAGTTTACATATCCCATACGAGATAAAAGGAAACCCATTGTCACCACCATACCAAGCGCCTTGGATGAGAAGAGTTCCGGGCTTCAAGTGTAGAACATTGAACACTGAGAGGCCAAAGGTCAGCCTTCCCAAGCTGAAGTGATCTTGAGGTTGAATGGATTCTTAAAGCATTACATACTTTCTGCCTTGAATAATGGAAGTGCTCCATGGTTAACAATTGCTACTGAGGACAACCTGGCTAAGTCTCCACAAAAAAAAAAAAAAAAAAAAATCTGTGCTCCTCCATCCGTTATATAGAATTTGTGGCTTCTCAACCAGGGACTAAGTTTCCCAGCCCTCTAGCATTAAGTGTGATTGTGTAGATAAGTTCTTGACAATTGAATGCATCTGGAAGTGATGTGTGCACATCTTCTTTGTAGAAATGGAATACTAATCCTTGACCCTTTATTATTTGGACAGTTTATCTTTTTCTTGTTGAATTGTACTAGTTCTTTACATATTCTGGTTAGTAGCCCCTTATCAAATATATGATTTACAAATATTTTCTCCCATTTTGTAGGTTGTCTTCTCACTTTTTATAGTATCATGTAAAGCACAAAGTTTTTAATTAATGAAGTCCAGATTTTCTATTTTTTCTTTGGTTGCTTGTGCTTTTGTTGTAATAATTGGAAATGACTGCCTAATTCAAGGTCATAAAGATTTGCACCTGTATTTTCTTCTACAACTTTCATACATTTTTTTAACTCTTACATTTTGAACTTTGAGTCACTGGAGTTCAATTTTGTATATGGCATGAGTCCAAGTTTATTTTTCTTGTGCATATACAATTGTACAGCACCATTTGTTGAAAAGGCTATTCTTTCCATTGATCAGGATTTATTTCTGGGCTTTCAATTCTATCCTGTTGAGCTATATGTCTGCCTTATGCCAATAACATGTTGTTTTGATTGCTGTAGTAATATAGTATGTTCTAATATTGGGAAGTTTGATCCTTCAACTTTGTTTTTTTTTTCAAGATTGCTTTTCCTTTTCTGGATCCTCACATTTCCATTTGAATATTAGGATAAGCTGTCAATTTCTGTAAAAAAGGCAGATAGAATTTTATTAGGATTATCTTTTAATGTGAGAGCGGATCCAGTCACATATGTTATCACTATAAATATGTTAGAAGTTACTTTTTATAGTTGTGTTTTTTATTTAAATTGCTTTTCTTTCAGTTCCCATTTTCTGCTTTTAATTAGGTTTTTGAAGTTTTCTATATTTCCTTTTTTTTCTTCCAGTGTTTAGATTATATCAGACTCCAGTTCCATGAAAGTTAGAATGACACACACCTTTTGTAGTACACATATCTCTGAATATAAGACCAGTTGAGGAGGTAGGATTTCCAGCTATTAAGGTAGGTGGATGTTTAAAGTATTAATTATAAAAATAAAAGAGATGTGATTATATTTGTATGCCAAGTTTACAGAAAGTTCTTATTGCATAAAAATGTAGACAATAATTCTGTCTGCTCTCTCTGTGTTATAGGAGAATGAAGAGATAAAAAAGGGAAATGTAAGCCAGTTTTATCCTGATGGTGTTAATATTAAGCTAGCTATAGCTCTATTTAAACAAGTGGTTTAACCTAATTCTCAAAGTCTTACCCTTACCTATTAGTTAAAACTGGCTGGATGAATTTCAGGCACAAGAAAACACATAAGCCTAAGTCAATATTGACTTTTCCTATTTGCAAAATTTTCATACTACGTTGAAGCTCCCTGAGCAGATGAAAAGCCACAAGGTGAGATAAAGGTCACAGTGTAGCTGCCTCCTTCAGGGGGCACCTCCTTCAGGTACCTTTTCTAACCAAGACCCATGAGAAATCTCTGTAATTTCCTATAAACCAAAAGGGGGAAAATCATATCTGTTTAACAAGAGATTTAGACTTTGTTTACCTGGCTCAAAATCTTGTTTACATGTCTTATCTTTTTACTTTTTTTCTTTTCTACTCACATCCAGCTTATTTTCCTCTCCTGCTATTTCATCTGTTACATTTTGTTGATTAATTCATTTTTTTCATTCACTTGTGCAGTCAAAATTTATCAAGTGCCTATAAAAATGGCAGGTAGTCACAACACAAAGATGAACAAAAGGTATTATTTTCCCTCCAAAGCACAGGAACTGTTCTTAGAGGGTGAATGGTAGGAATTTCATCTAAATGTAGGAAATTTGGAGCAGAGTGAAAAGTATATACAGAATTCTTCCTTGTCACCATGATTTTGGGATGACTTTGGAGCCCTAGGTGATGACAAATAGAGCTCAGGAAAGCCTCCTCACTAAGAAAAGTACAGGAAATTCATCTGTTAGCTGACCCCTCAGTGAGAGAAAGGGCTTTGCTGCTCAGGATCCATCTCCACCTTTGGGGTACTCTTAGATGCTTCCTGAAATGAGTGTCAGAAGTATCAAAAAGGGTGAAAACAAAGGAGCCAGAGGATGGAGATAACCTTTAAATTAAATTATGAACTCCAAATCATTGATTTAGATTAAACTATAATTCTCTAAACCCAACTTTGCTTTTCTATGCAGAAAAATCCTGCCCAGGCCTGGGCAGACCCATGTTCTGTGGGGTTAGAGGATTCTTATATAATTGGTGGAGGAAGAGAGGCTCTTTAAAGAAATGCATACAGAATTATCAGTCAGAAAGTAAAAGGCAGGGCCTAGGAAGGGACCCATGCAAGTATGGAGCCCTGAAACTTGCCTTTCATTAGCTTGGTAAATCTACCTTTGACCAGTATGTCATCCATGGGAAGGAGGGAAACATTTGGGTTCTTCATGCATGTCTGGGCCATGAAGTCATTGGGATTTGTTTTCAGCAGGTTTAAGAGGAGGTAACCCACCTAGGTATCTTCATGACATATTCTTTGGTATTGATTTTGTTCAACCATCTTGGGCACTAAAGTTTTTAGAACCCTGGATTGCAATTGATTAAGAAGAGTTTGTTGAGAATCACACAGACCTCAGGATGCTAGCCTCTTTTCTGGGATGGCTGCTATTCCAAAGGAACAAGCATCACTATTCCTTTAGGGGCTGGGAGGGCTATGAATCTGTGCAAACCTTCAGAGCTACCAAAGCAGTCCAAGGTCCTCTTTCTGGGCAGAGTAAACTGCTTTGCTCTGAGGTGTTGGGCATGTTCCCACACGTACTCATGTGTTAATCAGCTTGAGCTCTGAATTAAAGGCAGCAAATCACCTTGAGGACAGACTACTCTTGGTGCTTGCAAGGGTATAAATGGCCAACTTGGGATCCAATGCTCTGTTGAATTTAGAGGGGAAAAAATGACATATAAGATGTTTCTCTCTCCCACCAAAACCCCCCAGGATTAATCCTTATTAAGAAGGAGGGGCCCTACCATGACTTGCAAGGAAGGAATGTCTGAGAAAAACAGTGAATTGCTAATGACTTAATATCTCAGTTCTGTTTGATTTCCTTCCTTGTCTAGGAATTTTGTTTGGCATTGTATGTGTTTAGTCATTTTGTCAGGCATCAGTCAAGGACACTGCAGATTCTAATCACTGATGGACGCTGGGGCTACACAGGAGCCTAAGAAACAGGTTCTGCCTTATAAGGAATGTTCAGGAGAGAATCTGACCCCGAGAGGGTGATGTTGAGCAAATTGCCTAAAATCTACATGCTTGTTATCTCATATGTTTATTGAGATTAAGGTTAATACTTTCCTCAAAGTGTTGTAAAATTGCAAGAGATAATATACTTAAAGGCACATGGCACATGGTAAGATGCCTGATACAAATGTTTAATATTAAGAAATGTTTAATATAAGGGTATTTTGAGTTACAGAAGATTTACAAAGACTCAGGGAGCACAGGGAAGGAGATGAGCAGAAGGCTGTGTGTTTGGATGATTGTAGACCAGGATGTGATTCGGATGGTTGTGTGGATGGATGCCTGGGAGAGTAATGACAGGGCCAGAGAGAGGTTGGCCCAAGATCTGTTGTTTTATCTATTCTCACCAGAAACTATTTTCATGTCCTATTGACATTTATGTCACCCACATAATGGGCAGGGTGTGACAAAACAGTGGTGTGAAGAGCTTTCTTTCTTTACATTTCCTGCATAACCCACAATGTGTAATTCCAACATAGTGAAGTATCAACACATTGGGGTTTGGGGAGGGAGAGCCAGGCAGAGAAGCAACACGATCAGTGAAGAAAATGTGTCTTTTTTCTTTTTTTTTTTTTTATTTTTATTTTTTTTTGAAAATGTGTCTTTTTTATAAACAAACCAAAAAACCAGGGGATCACATGGGTCAAATGACATACCCTAGGTGACACAACTAGGAATTCAAACGATGATAGATGACATTCAATATGTAACTCTCTCCCACAGCACTTTCAATCCCTTGCATACAAACTATGACACCACCCCTTTCTTTTGACTCAAGAAGGCATATCCATAAACTAGTGTGTGGCATGATGTTATTACAAGCAGAAACTTAAACCTACTATAATGTATTTTTTAAAGAAAATAACTTGCAAACATTACTTGTAATGTCTTCCACAGACTACAATCTACTTCTGTATCATGGCACTTCCACTGAGAAGGCTGCCCTGACCCACGCCATTTCCCAAGGTGTGCAGCCAAATACTGAAGACCCCCTAAGTTACACCGTGTTATATTGACCAAACACCTAGGCGCTGTTTGGAAAATATCCCCACAGGCAGTGGACTGGCAGGAATCCTTTGTCAACAGATGCCATGCTCACATTTCAGGCCCAGGGATGAATGGATGCCCACAGTGGATGGCATATGACTACTTGGATTAATGAATTCCCTCCGGGCAAATGTCCTTAAACAAAGTCAGTTAGGTTAGAAAACAAACCAGCCCTGTGTATATTATTGCACCAGGTATGACAGACATAGATTTAATGCATATGTCCAATTTATTCCTGCCATACAGCCAGTCTTAGGAAAAGAATACACAGCCTGAGGATAGGCATTACTTACCCATGGATTTTCTTTGCTGGGTCCCTTTATCCCCTGAGCGTGTTGTGGGGAAGGTAGAGGAGTCTTCCTCCAATTTTCACTTCAGTCTCCCACCCATTGCTCTCTGGGTCTCTTTTTTCCTGCTATCCATTTCTGAAAACATGGAAGAAATATGTTAATCATTGCATGAAATACAATATTCTTGCCAGCTTATGTGTCTATTGCCCAATTAAATAAAAACACCTTCAAGTCAAACACTGTATTTTTCCTTTCTGTGTCTTCAGTATGCTATAATTTTCAATAATAAATTAGACTGAATAAATAAACCTAAATAGTCTTCTTTCCCTTTGTATAAACAATCTCTCATTGCAGGCAAGGGATTACCTATAAGTCACATAAGAATAATAAAAGCTAAAAAGAGAAGAATAGCTGGCATATACTAAGAACTAGCATATGCCTAGCACTGATCTGAGAGATTTTTATATATTGAGAAATACTGTGCTCCCAAGCTTCACACATGTCAGTCACATTCTAGCTAATCTTGTGCTAGGTTTATTAGAAAGGATGTAAAATCTACAAGAAACATAGGGCTTAACCAGATCTGTTATCCAGCACCTTCAACCTTGACATAGAAGACTAAAGGAAAAAAATGCCCAAGCATACTATTTATTTATTTATTTTAAAATGAAAACTGTATATATTTAAGGTGTGCATGATGATTTGATATACATTGTGAGATGATTACTACAGTCAAGCTAATTAGCATATATTCTCACAGAGTTATCATTTTCATGTGTGATGAGAGCACCTGAAATCTACTCTCGGCGTATTTCCAGTATTCAATACAGTGTCATTAACTATAGTCATCATGCCCTATATTAGATCTCTAGACTCCCTTATCCTAAATAACCACAACTTTGTACGCTTTGAACATCTTTCCATTTCCCCTACTCCTAGGCACCCAGCCCCTGGTCTCTCCTCTGCTTCTATTAAGTTCAACTTTTTTCTTTTTTAAAGAAGATTCCACGCATACATGGGATAACACAGTATTTGTCCTCTCTGCCTTACTTACTTCACTAAGTTCTGCAAATGCATCCCTGTTTTTTGAAAGTGTTAATATTTCCTTCTTTCTCATGGCTGGATAGTATCCCATATATACCACATCTTTATCTATTCATCTATTGAGAGACTTGCCCCAGAAAATTTTCGAGAGTTCTGTTTCACTATAGAAACTGAGTTGCCTTGTTCTAGGAAGGCATTCTGACTTCAGAAGCTGTGTTAATCTCCTTCACTTTCTGCCCACGAGTCTCTGAGATATATATAGAACCACTAGAGAGGCTTTAGTATCTAAATCATATACATTGCAAAGCCTGGTGTCATTAATAGCATTTTAGGTGTCATTTGAACTTTACAACAACCCTATGAAGCACGTACTAGTATTGCCCCATTTTACAGGACAGGGAACTAAGAAGCAAAGAGAGGTTAAGTACTTGCTCAAGGATACAAATAGGTGCCTTAACTTTTGGTCCTGTGCTGCAATTCCTACCCACTACACTTCCAAGCTGGGCCCCCTTATGTACATTGCAAAAATAACTGCTAACTAGAGTGATTAAGAAAAAGGTTGATTTTACTCATTATGTCTCCAGGCAGATATAGCTATGTCCAAAATCCTTTAAAATTATAACTCTCATCAAAAATCTTTCTTGAGGAAGTACAATGGGTATAACAATAGATTCTCCAAAGAGAGACCAAGCTCTGACCACAACAGTTGACCCCTTTAGTTTTCCCACCCTCTTCTTCCCCTATGCTTTCTCTTCAGCCTCATCAGGAGCTCAAGTCCTGCCACCTCTCCTCAAGCCTTCACTCTTGTCCAAATCAGACCTAGCTCTCCAGAGCGAATCACTAACAACTCTCTTGCCTTGCCCTCTGCATTCCGGAAGGCTTATCATTTTGTTGTTCCCATCTTCACAAACCATGAGCTTCAGCTTAACACTATGTTTCACCTTCTTTGTTTTCCCACTAGCCCTTCAGGTGCTACTACCCAAAATCCCTTGACCATGCTGGTTGGTGCTATGACAAATCCACAGCTTCTGACCTGGCTGCACCTCAGTATCACTTGGAACTGCTTTCCTGTGTTCCTGGTTTCTCACAAGAAGTATCCAAACTCTCCCCTCTCCAAAGTTTCTAGTTCTGTCCTCATTTAGTTGGGTGACTTGGACAAATCATTTAAAAGTTTTACATTTTACTAGGTTCATCTATAAGAAGACTGATTTAGATCAGTGTTTTTTCAAACTTCATCAAATACATGAACATGGTATGCCTTTTCTGTTATTTGGGTCTTTTGTATACTGTCTTAAGTTGTGTACAAAAAGATTTCTAAGTGAGCAGTACAGTAAAATGCTAATTCTCTGCATACGTTTATATGCAATATGTTTATAGTTCTCAGTGTATCAGTATTGTACAGTTTCTATTAGATTGCCATAGATTTCCATTTATCCCCAATTTTGGTATTTTTTATATTATTGTAAGTGTACACTCTAAAATATTTGTTTGAATCTTATCTTCCAATTGCTTGTTGCTAGTATATAGAAATATGATTGATTTTTACATAATGACTCTGTGGCCTGCCAAATTCATTTATTCTAGTAGGTTTTCTTCTTTTTTTAAAAGAACTAGATGCATTTTATTGTATAGCTCACTTAGAGATCCTTAAATACACAACCTAAGATGCTATGTATTGGGTATTGAAAGATAATTGCACCCACTTATCACTCAGGAACTAATGAAAACCAGTGCATTATGAGATAGTTTGGGTTCTGATGAGTTCAGGTTTCTCTTCTGGAACCCCAAGCTTGGCTGCTCCACCCTGGCTCTTGGAGTACCTGTCCTTGCCTGAGATGCTGCTTCTTGCTTCCAACACTGCAACGTGCTGGCTGCCAGCTGTGTCTTCATCTCTCATTTGGGCATTGACTTCTCACACTCTCTCTTAACCTTGAGAGCTAATGGGAGTATGTTCTCTGGCCCAATGTTCCGCATCATATTTCAACCTCCAGTAATCATGGAAGGGGAAAGTGTACTGAAAAGAGCCATGTCTGATAACTGGAATCTGAAATAAATGAACAATCTGGCCTTGGGTAAAAACAAATTCTGATACTTACTCTTCAAACTATTAAAATGTCAGGTTTAGTAAGACTGCATAAGTCCAATGGCTTGTTTTCCAGCTTTACCCTTGACATCAATTATCCCATAGGTGGAGTAGGGGAAGAAGTGCAAACGATGTTATAAAGAATATCACAATAGAAGGGATCACAATAGCAAAGTAGCCATTCTTATTTTGACCACAATCCTTTTCAACTCTATTGCTCAGTATTAGAAAATGAAGTTATCTAAATGCTATACACACACATATTCACAGTATTGTTTTTTTAAGATATGAAAGTAGGTTCAGGATCTTCTTGAATTTTAATTGTTGTTCACCTATTTTTAAAGCTGGTTCTTCTTCATGCCTTTGTGTGGTTTTTGAACTTTCACTAGTCTATTTCCTCCTCCACAGCATCTATCATGCTCTATCATAACTGCTCATCTACTACAACACTGTGAATCCTGGCAGGACAGACTTATGTCTGACATGGTCATAGATTACACAGGTTTTCCTCGTATTCAACACACAGCCAGGAACAATAGGAGGGGATGATTCCTTATGATTTCCTAGGTAAACCATCATGTGGTCTGTGACTAAAAACAGTTTTACTTTGTTCTTTCCAATCTTTATGCCTTTTATTTCTTTTTCTTGCCTATGGTGCTGGCTAATGTCTTCTGAACAATGGTGGATAGAAGTGGTAAGAACAGACATCCTTACTACAGTTCTCATTGTAGTGAGAAAGCATTCAGCATTTCACCATTAAGAATAATGTGAAATGTGGTTTTTTTAAAAAATAGATGCTCTTTTTCAGATTGAGGTAGTCCCTTTCCATTCCTATTTTGCTGAATATTTTTTTAATCTTTAATAAATGGATGTTGAATTTTTCCAGCTATTTCTTTTTTGTATCTATTTCATTGACCACATAATTTTTCTCTGTTTTAAAAATATGGTTAGTTATAATAGTTGATTTTTAAATGTTGAACTACCCTTACTCTTCTGAGATAAGCCCTATTTGGTCAAAATGTAGTATCCTCTTTATAAATTGCTGCATTTTATTTAGAAATACCTTGTTAGAACTTTTTATCTATGTTCTTGAAAGAGATTGATTTTTAGGTATTTTTTACATAATGCTTTTTTGATATCAAGACTGCTGTGAGTATTAGGGGAAAATAACTTAAATTTTACATTAGTTGCTAATCATATAATGGTGCTCAGTCCATTAGGTCTGTTTAGTTGCAAGTAATAGAAAGTAACTTGAGCTGGCTTAGGCAGCTAGCACTGATTGCAAGGTCAGATGGGAGATGTGTAGCCAGGCTCTGGATGGAACTGGAACTACAAACCACTGAGCTGTCCATGTCTTTATGTACTCTTCCTATTCCTCTGCTTCATTCTTCCCGCTTTGCAGACTTTCTTTCTCTCCCTGCTTCTCTGGGTCACATGGCAATTTCTAAGCTTAATACTAATAAACAAATAAATAAACAAACACAAATGAGGCTTAGAAGAGGTCAGGAACTTTATTATGCATCACTAGTCAAATATATGCATAATTATAAGGTAATGGACTAGGTTTAGTTAAGGAAAGGAAAAGTGAGTTGGATCAATTGATCAAAGCAAAAACTTCATTAATAATGATAATAATTAATACTTACTAAGTGCGTATTCTATGTTAGGTCCTTGATAGATACTTTGCTTGCTTTATCTCATAAGATCTTCACCACACTCTTATGAAGAGAATCTCGTAAGAAGAAGCTGAAGCTTAGAGAAGTGAAATAGTCTTACAGGAACTCCTTTGTAGGTAACTGTCCCCTTTCCTCTTGCTGCTTTTAAGATTCTCTCCTTATCTTTAATCTTGGGTAATGTAATGATGATGTGTCTTGGTGCGTACTTCCTTGGATCCAGCTTCTTTGGGACCCTCTGAGCTTCCTGGATCTCATGGAAGTCTATTCCCTTTGCCAGAGTGGGAAAGTTCTCCTTCATTCTTTTTTCAGATAAGTTTCTATTTCTTCCTCTTCTACTTCTCCTTCTGGCACCCCTATGATTCAGATGTTGGAATGTTTAAAGTTGTCCCAGAGGTTCCTAAGACTCTCCTCATTTTTTTCAACTCTTGTTTCTTCATTCTCTTCTGGTTGAATGTTTATCTCTTCCTTCTGCTCCCAATTGTTGATTTGAGTCCTGGTTTCCTTCCCTTTACTGTTGGTTCCCTGTATATTTTTCTTTACTTCACTTTGCACAACCTTTGTTTTCTTCCTTTATTTTGCTACCATACTCAACCATTTCTGTGAGCATCCAGATTACCAGTGTATTGAACTGTGCATCTGATAGATTGACTGTCTGTTCATCACTTAGCTCTATTTTTGGAGCTTTGATCTGTTCTTCCATTTAGGTCATATTTCTTTGTCTTAGCATGCCAGCTACATTGGGAGGAGCAAAGCCTTAGGTATTCACTAGGGTGGGGCAACCCAGGTCACTGAGTATGGGGGAGGAGTCTGAGAGGGAACAGTGTCGCTTGCTCAGCTCTTGGCTGGCTTTCAGTAACTTCTCCTGCTACCCACAAGCAAATTGGGCCCTTCTAGTGATGATTCCCAGGTGGGTGGGTTTGTGTACACTCTAGGATCTTGTGTGTCTCTCCAACAGACTCTCCGGTGAAGCTGGGAGTTTCTCCTGCTGCTGTAACCCCTAGAGGTTTTTACCTCCAGAGGTTTTGAGGTTTTCTTTTCCCGCACTGGATTGCACAGTCTGTCTCGCTCCCCAGCTCTTCCTCCGATATATCCACATGCAAATGTGGGACTTCCCGGTCTGCCAACTGCCTCCTCACCTGCCTGGTTCTCCAGCTGCTGCCTTGCTGTGCATCTTCTCTGACCCAGCTGCCCATTTCCACCCCTCCTACTGGTCTGGGTGAATGTTTCTTCTTTAGCTCCTTGGTTGTCAGACTTCCATACAGTTTGGTTTTCTGGCAGTTATGTTTATTTTTTGTTTTTAAATTTGCTATTTTCCTTCTTTTGGTGTTCGAGAAGGCAAAGTGTATCTAAATACGCCTCCATCTTGGCCTGAAGTCGTATCAGCTGATTTCTCAAAAGAAACCTTACAGGCAAGAAGGGGCTGGCAAGAAGTTTTCAAAGTCATGAAAAGCAAGGACTTACATCCAAGATTACTCTATCCATGAAAGCTATCATTAGAATGGAAGGGCAGATAAAGTGCTTCCCAGATAAGGTAAAGTTAAAGGAGTTCATCATCACCAAGCCCTATGACATGAGATGTTAAAGGGACTTACCTAAGAAAAATAAGGTCAAAACTATGAACAGTAAAACAGAGGGGAAGGGGAAGTGGAAGAGGTACAGGGAAAAAGGTACAGGGAATAAGCAGCATAAAAAGTAGGTACAAAATAGGCAGGGAGAGGTTAAGAATAGCATAGGAAATGGAGAAGCCAAAGAACTTATGTGTACAACCCGTGGACATGAACTAAGCAGAGAAGGGTGGGGATGCTGAGGGAAGGGGCGGTGTAGGGTAGAGGAGTATAAAGGGGAGAAAAAAATGAGACAACTCTAATAGCATAATCAATACAATTTTTAAAAAATAAAAAAAAGAGAAGTGAAATACTGTTACCTACTTCTCTCTGAATCATACACTTTAGAGTCAATATTGCTGCATCTAAATGCAATGCAGACCTCTAGGTAAAACAGAAACCCCGTGATACAAGATGAAAGCAGAATGTTAGAACTGTTAACCTTCATATTGTATTAGTTTACATTTAATGAACATGGCAATATAAAGATGATTGCCAGCAATATGCTATAGGAATATTTCTGTTGAATAGTTCTGTTGTATAGTCAAAATTATAGATTAACTTTTTAAATATATTACTTTAAAAAAAGCTTTTGTATTCTGCTATAGCAGAAGGATATCAGAAAGAAAGAGAAAAATAACTTTGGTGCTAAAGAAGAATTTTAAGTTAGGAAAAACAGCCTATAATAATAAAATGATGATTACTACTTTATTAAGTATTTGCTAAATGCTAAGTGCTCTGGTTGATGTTTTGCTCTTATTGGTTTTTATGCTAGTCACAATATCCCCAAAAGTGACTATTATTAGCCCCATTTGAGATGAAAAAAAAGTGAATCACTGAGAGGTTTAGGAACTTTTCCCAGATTCACAGCAGGGAAGCAGCATAGCCAGGATTCTAGCTTGTGTGGTAGCAGAACTTATATGAACATCGATTAGCTCTTTGCTTTGGGATTGGTGTGACCCATTTATTATGGGTTTTTTAAAAGTATTTTATGCCAATTCCTCAGGATTCCGTGAGGCTTCCAAAATTAAGACAACATTATGAATCTTGGTGCTCTAAGAGGCTCTCATTCTAGCTCTCAACCATAGTAATTATTGCATTTCCTGACCACAGAAAATACTGGGTTTTTACAGCTCGGAGGCCCAAGGCTCATAGCCATTTCCAGTTCCCCAGAAGTGCTAAAGACTAGAATGTAAAAAGTCCTTCAGTATAAAATAGAGCAGGGCAAATACATCCCCAGGTGTACACAGGCTAGGAAGTTTGCTCAGTACACAGAGCTCTAATAGCAAACACATCAAAACAAACATGGCACTGAGATACAGAGAAAGAACTGGGGCTGGGGAAAGTCTGCTGGTCACATCCAGTTGTTTAACCACCTGAGACATCTGGTTCCCTGGAAAGGTGCAGGGAGGAACCAAGAGGCCAGATCTGCCTCCTTCAGACCGTTGCTGCACTGATTTTGACCTGGCCTACAATTTGAGCAGAAAAAGCCATTTGGGAGGCCTTTGTTGACCATACCACAATTGGGCAAACAAGATAAAAACACCTTGAATGTTGACATTGATCTCAGCTGGGTTTAAAGGAAAAAAAGCAAATATTAAATCAAGTTACTTCTAACCTCTGAGGTCTACAGGCAATGCTCAGACTAATGAAAACTTAGACTAAAGAATCCAAATGAAAAGGAAACTTAGGGACTCTCTGGTCTGGGGAACTCCATGGTACTTCCTTAGGTAAAGCTTAACTCCAGTGGGGACTCTATGGGTGAGGAAGGGGAAATCTACTTCCACCATTCACCAATACACACTACCCCCACGATCTTCACACCCGCCCAAACTAATGAATCTATTAATACACAGATTGGCTTCCTCAGTGATTGTGGATTTCTTGGTACTAAAATCTTGAGTGTAGCCAATTGATTTTTAAGAGAGAGAATCCTCAATCCTCATGGTTTTCTATTTACTAAAATAGAAATTGACCTCACCCATGAATTGGTCAAATAAATTTGTCGGCAAATTTTGAATGTGTCTTTCTGATAAATGGCCAATATTATAAAAAAGCTAATTTTGTAGGTTACAAAGAGACAAGGTAAATATCAATATACAAAGCACTTTCTCACAGTTCCACTTGTTTGTCTGTCTTGAGAAGTAATGATTCTCCAGGAAAAAGTAAACAACACATTGTAGAGGGAGCAAGCATATGGTGGGATTTCAGGCACTCTATTGGGTCAGGAAAAGTGAGATCTAGTATTTCTAAGTCATTCTGAACATTTCGGAGTTTCCTCTATATTCCAGGCACGGTGATGGAAGGGCACAAAGATGAAGACACAGTCTCCTCAGAAGCATGCAGGTTACCTGGGGAGACAGACACATAAACCATTTCTAATGGGCATGTATGTGCTGGACCAGAGTTACATGCAGGGCACTATGGGAGCACAATACAGCAGCTCACTTAGTCCAGGCTTGGGTGCAGCAAAGGAAAGGGGTGAAGAAACGTTTCCTGGGAATGATGTCTGAGTTGAGTCTTAAAGAGTGAATAGGAAAGGACCAAGTGGAGGTAGGAAGTTAAGGGTATGGTAGAGAGGTCTTGCCAGGTCCTGAAGCGGGAGCTGGGGAGACTTTGGAAATGAAGCCAGAGAGAGAGAAAGACCAGGGCCATATAATACAGTAGTGTGTATGGAGGAAACATTGTTATCCCCACTTACAGATGGCAAAAGTGATGCTTGAAGATATTAAATAATAAATTCTTTTGAATTGGTGGTGTTTCGGGATTCTTGGGGTATATTCCCATCAGCGGAATTGCTGGGTCAAAAGATAGTTCCATTTTCAGTTTTTAAAGGAAATTCCATATTGTTTTCCACAGTGGCTGTACCAGTCTGCATTGCCATCAACAGTGCACTATGGTTCCCTTTTCTCCACATCCTCGCTAGAACTTGTTGTTTGTTGACATATTAATAATGGCCTTTCTGATCAGTGTGAGGTGGTATCTCATTGTGATTTTAATTTGCATCTCTCTGATGGCTAGTGATGATGAGCATCCCTTCATATGTCTATGGGCCCTCTGTATGTCCTCCTTGAAGAAGTGTCTGTTCAGGGGCTTTGCCCATTTTTTAATTGGATTGTTTGTCTTTCTGGTGTTGAGTTATATGAGTTATTCACATATTTTGGAGATTAAACCCTTGTCTGATATATCATTGGCAAATATATTCTCCCAGCCCTTTAAATTTTGATGATGTTTCTTCAGCTACGCAGAAGATTTTTAATTTGATGTAGTCCCATATGTTTATTTTTTTTCCTTCATGTTCCCTTGCCCTAGGAGATATGTTGACAAAAACATTGCTACATGGGATATCTGAAATTTTACTGCCTATGTTTTCTGCTAGGATTTTTATGGTATCACCACTTATATTTAAGTCTTTTATTCATTTTGAGTTTATTCTGGTATTGGCATAAGTTGGTGGTCTAGTTTCATTTTTTGCATGTACTAATCCTGTTCTCTCAACACTATTTATTGAAGAACTCATGCACCCCTATCTTCATAACAGCCCTATTTACAATAACCAAGTGCTAGACACAGCCTAAGTGCACATCAGTAGATGAGTGGATAAAAAAACTATGGTATATTTACACAATGGAATACTACACAGTAGAAGGAAAGAAAGAACTCCTACCTTTCATGACAGCATGGATGGAACTGGATAGCATTATGCTAAGTGAAATAAGCCAGTTGGTGAAAGACAAATACCATACGATCTCATTTATAGGAGGAATCTAATGAACAAAATAAACTAATGAGCAAAATGAAACCAAAGTCACGGAATCATGGAAGAGACTGAAAGTGACTGGGGCATGGGGAAGGGAGATTATGGTGGAAAGAAGGGGAAGAGACTAGACAAAGAACATGTATGACCGACCCCTGGACATGGCAACAGTGTGGGAATTGAATGTGAGGGCAGGGGCTGGGCTGGGTGGAGGAGGGTGAAAGAGTAAAAATTGGGATAACTGTAATAGAATAACAATAAAGAATCCTAAAACAAAGAATTCTTGATAATAAATGCGGGGGAAAAAAGATATTAAATGAAATGCCTATGATTTGAAGTCAAATAGCCCCAAATAATGATGGTACCTACTTAATAGGGGTGTTACGAGGATTAAATGAAGCTGTGTATGCAAAGCCTTTAACCGGGTTTCAGCACATTGTAAGCACTCAATAATGATAGAAACAAGCTTTTAAATATACATGTAAATGCTTCAGATCACACAGTAAATGACAGAGTATAAATCTGACCCCATCTGCAGAGAACTCCCAGAACGACATTGGGAGCGACCTGCCCTGGGTGCCGGAAGTTGGGGATGTGGAGGGGATCTAAGCTTGGTAGAGAATTTAAAAACTATAATACAACTGAATTAATGTTGGTCTGATTTTTATTTTTCAAGCATGGAGAATTCGAAATATTGTCAGTGATAAAATATTTCTCCCTTCAATGTCTTTTTTTTTTTTTTTAAATTCTCATGTGAGAACTCTTTTTTTTCATTTTGCTTTTTTAGAGAGAGAGGAAGGGAGAGAGAAACAGCAATGTGAGAGAAGCATCGATTGGTTGCCTTCTCATGCACCCAGGCTGGGAATCCACACCCAGATGGGGGATTGTGTGTTTTCAGACCCAGAGTCTCTCATGTTTGGCCCAGAAGGGATGAACCCACAGCCTAGTAAGTGCCTGACCAGAATCGAACCCACAGCCCTTCGGTTATGGGAGGATGCTCCAACCACTGAACCACGCCAGCCAGGGTCTCCTTCCAATGTCTTTTGTTGGGCTAAGAATTTCTAAATAATTGTCGTAAGGTTCCTGTTGAGTTTCAGTACTATATATGAAAGCCACAGTGGCCTCTGACGTGCATTGTAAACTGGAGAACTTGCCCAAGAACACAGAGGAGCATAGTTTTCAAATGATCACTCCAGCCACTTTGTTTCTCTGGTTTAAATTTTAGACAGAAAAACATTCCAAATGATCACACAGGGTGACAGACTTGAAGTGACTCAGGTTCTGTTTCTTTGTCTTTCAATGACTGTGCTTTCATTGTTTGTTCACAATCTATTGTTTCAACGAGGGAATATGTACTCCCATAGGGACTGGAAACCAGAACTGCACCCCAAAATGTACTCAAACAATTGTGAACTCTAGGAAACTGAAGAGTTCTCTGAATTAACTTCCATGTAGACAAATGTTTATTAAAGAATAAAGAATAAAAATGGGCTAATTTAAAGCTCTTCACTGCAAGTAATTTTTAAATAAGAGGACATGGTTAAAAAGGCATATGCTCCAGGTTTCAATATGCTAGGGCACCCACAGATGCGGGTCTGTGCGTTTCTCATGCCCCTCTCCCTCCTGACTCCTGCAGGGCTCCAAGTGTCCCAATGTCTCTCCTTCTTTGTCCTGGAACCCAAGCACTCCTACCAGCAGGATCAGTTACTCAGGTTAAATTCTGTCCATTTGAGGCCTTGGGAAATGAAAACCCAACACCTGTGATGAGCAATAAATACCTTAGAGCTTAGTGGCCATGACAACTTAGAAGGGATGATGCCCTTTGGAGTAGAGAGCTTCGGGTGAGACATTAAATAGAAGGTGTGGAGAGAGGTGAGAGGTAGGGCTCAGAATGAGGAAGCAGACCACTGGAGGTAATAATGAAGATGACCCAGTATAGAGGGAGAGATCCCCAAAAGAGAGGTGGCTTACAGGGTGGGGTCAGGAGGCAGCATCAACAATGAAGTTTTTCCATTCACAAGTTTGCCCAAGGTAGAGGAGTATACGTTTGCTCTTTGTCTCCTGCTGGCTTGGAAGAATTCCAAAAAAATTCCCAAAGCCTTGGAACTGATTACAACAGATGATGGCACTCTTGCAAACACACGAGAAGACAGGGATGGCATTCTTTTGAAAAGAGAATTTGAGTAAAGTAGGCAAAAACCTGACAGTGACAAGATTGTGGTATTTAGGTATGGAGACCCTATAAACCCTTCTTTTTTGGAAACCTATGTGAGCGCCTGGTCTTCCAAGTAACTAAATTTTAGAAAGAATTTCTTTCTTAAATAAAGATGACTGTGGAGTGTACAGATGTGATCTGCAGAACAACAATGTACTCTTGAGATGGCACTGCCATTGGTCCTTTTCACTATATAGTGACTTGAAAACTGTCAGTCATTTGTCCTGCATTTGTTGGGTGTCTCCTGCTTCTGGCAAGAAGAAAAGGAAGGCAACAACTGCATTTGTTGTTGGCCCCTTTGCCTGACCTTAGAGAAGCAGTTACAAATGAGAAAAACACAGTCCTTATTCTCCCTAGGATTAGAGTATAGCAATAGTGACAGGACTGAAACAAATTATGTTATACAATAACAAATTAAATGATTTCAGGTAGGCAAATTGCTGAGAAGGAGTCCAGCGTGCTACGGAAGTATATGATAGGGTGAGGGTCAGAGAAGCCTTATCTAACCACCCCATAATTAAATAGGATATACAATGTAATGGGTTGGCAAAATTCGACCATGGCAAATTTTAGTGGGAAAGTGAGAGAAACGTAAGGCTAGCAGTAACATACTGCAATCATAACCACAAATAAAACCCTTGACATTCATTCTATGGTATGCTCAAATAAGATATACGAGTATTTAGGAGTGGCTTACATTCACATAACTTTATCTTGGGGAAATCTATCATTTCTAAAAGAAAATACATTTCCAAATGACACAAATGAATATACAATGACAGCACTATGTACAGTTGGAAGAACCACCACTGGCCAAAATATTCTTAGAGAGGACTAGATAAAAATTGGTGATCGCCCAGGGGCCTGAGGACAAGCCAAGTGCATTTACAGACAGTTTCCAACTTATGACAGTTTCACTTATGATTTTTTGACTTTACAATGATGCAAAAACCATATGCATTCAGTAGAAACTGTATTTGAATTACAAATTTTGATCTTGAGCTAGCAATAGGTGGTATGATACTCTCCTATGATGCCAGGCAGTGGCAGCGAGCCATCGCTCCTAGTTAGCCACACAGCCATGAGGGTAAACAACTTATATTGGATAGTGTGTTTTGTGTTTTCACATCCTGTCATGTCTGTAAAACACCCACATGTGTCTCCTGCTTCTGGCAAGAAGAAAAGGAAGGCAATTACTCTTGAGATGAAATTCAAGATAATTGCCTAACTGTAGGCTAATGTAAGTGTTCTGAGCTACTTTAAGGTAGGCAAAGCTGAGCTATGGTATTTGGTAGATTAGGTGTATTAAATGCATTTTTGACTTTGTATATTTTCACCTTCCAATGAGTTTATCAGCATGTAGGAACATCTGCATAGTGAAGTCAAGGAGCATTTGTATAGGGAAGAGAGACACAATGAAAGAAACAATTTACAAAAGGAATGTTTTTCCAGGAGAAAGGGAAAGGATGCAGCCTGAATCAACAACTTAACGTGCAGAAAATGGAACAAACTCAAGAAATGATTAGACAATGTGCTAGAGACAGAGAGAAATAGGCAAGAGTTTGCACCAGAACTCAAAAAAGACTATTAAGTAGACTCATTCAAGAGTAAATAGAGGTAGCTTAATGCAGTTGGCCAGGACTTTGGCATCAGAAGCACAGGAAATAAATCTATGGGAAAACTCTGATTTCTCAAATTTGTGGCAAATCCAAATAATAAATGCACTTTACATAGGTTCTCTCATATGGCCAAGACTCCTCATCTAAATAAAAATAAGAGATATTCAATTGTACAGTTGGTGGGGGGGTATAGGAAGTTTATTAAATTTGACTGAGTGTTGCTTCTAGATGGAGGATGAACTTTATTCAGAGAAGAGAACAGTAGTTCTCTCTCTGTTACTAAACTAAAAGGGCTCATTTGGCTTCATCCATCAAAGCCCAAGGAAACAAGAAGAGGAGTTTGCAGCAAAGAAAATAAAGGTTTATTTAAGGAAATGGTGCCAAACCTGGAGGCATAGGTAAGCAAGTGTTCTGAAACCTGGCCCCCCAATGGCTTCTAGTGAATAGGTTGTATAGGGGACTAAGGGAGTTAGGGTTGTGGTCTCTGTCTATTGGTCAGCACTAGGATAAGGGTAGCTGATCATTTCCCCTGGTCCTGATGTCAGCCATGGCATTGCTCTTGCCTGGTTTTGCAAAGGTGCAGTCGGTGGGGCCATTCTGCTTTTCTGAGTCTAACGTTAAAACACAACTGAGGCCTAGATGTTATCTCTAGTTTGACTGAAACTCTCTCTCAGTGGATAACAGGCCTAGAGTTTTGTTCCTAAGATTATTTGACGCTGACCAGAACCACATTTTCGTGAAGGCTTAATGATGAATGGAGTGGACATGCAAAGGAAGGAGAGATGGGTGAGTCAGGGTGCTGGAAGAGGTCAGTTTGAATCAAAAAGAATGAAAGGAGAAAATGCCATGTTAACGAAATGTAGTTTTTCCATGGTTAAATCTCCAGAAATGCCCAGATCCATTGCACTGGCCCTTAATTCTTATTGTTTCTCATGGTCTAGAATGATTTTATTTATTAGTTTACTTTGAATTGTAAAAGTGTATATAGGTTATGAGGGCCAGGACCTTTCTGGTCTAGCTTATAGATACAGTCCAGTTTCTTACAGTCCTTGGGGCAAAGGAGGCATTGAACTAAGTATCTAAGGAATGGATGATATTACATCAAGACTGAGACATAAGAAACAAGCCAGATTTGGCCAGGCCATGAAGGAAGAACATTCTAAGTAAATGATACTGAGTAGAGACCAGTGCACACTGCTCCAGTTGGAGAAATCTCTCATACTGAACATGACCCACACTGTGATTCTAAGGCTGACCAGGACGTGAATAAAACATGACAAGTGCTCCACTCTTCCAGAATATAAGCTGAACCTTATAGGAAACTAAAGAGAAATCAGGAGTTTATGTTTGGATATGATGAGTTTGAGATCACCTATTTTCCATTCAGGTGACATTATTAAAGTAGGCAGCTGGATATACAAGTCTGGAGTTCAGGACAGAAGTTGAAGCTGGAACTAAGATTTGAGTAGATACATGCTACATTGAGCTGAACTGTAAAATAATGGGAAGGTAGCAGTAAAAATAAGGCTGGAAAGGTAGTTTGGGTAGAACATGTTAAAGGATTTCAAAAAGAAAGATACATTCTAAGCCTTGATGATGATGACAACCTTACTACTGGACCAGGGTAGATATAAGGGTCAGCACTTAGGATTGGAAATAAATGGCTAAGCCCATGGGCCTTTAGAGATGGCATGCTCAAGAGCAAGTCCTCCCAGATGCCTACATACTTCCCCACTGCCTTCCACTGGGCTCCCCCTGAAAGAAAAGGGATCAACAGCAGGTGAAGATGTTGGCACAGTGACCAGACAGAATCCCTGCATAGTCTACCTCCTGCTTGGATGGAACTTAATGTGAAATTAGTAACATAAAAACACATTGCAGGTGATCTTATAAGAAATATTGTGATATTTTGACATACTAATAAACATATACCTGATCTTCCTTCCTGATTCTTGGCATAGAGCTCCTGAATTTCCTGAGTGACAGGGCTGAGAGAAGAGTCTTTTGTTACCCATAGTAAGTCCCTTTCAACCATACCTGAACTCATTCTGATGAGATAACTCTGGAGGATGGGAGCTGGTTGCCAGAGGAACCAACCACAGGATTAGAGGGTTGGAACTTTCCGCCCAAACCACCTCTTTCCACCTCACCCCTGGGGATGGGAGAGGGACTGGGGATTGATTTAATTATCCACAGCCAGTGATTTAATCAATCACACTTAGGTAATAGATCTTCCATAAAAATCTTAAATGAAGAATGGTTTCCAAGTGAATGAACACATAGATGTGCTGGGAGGGGAGCACACCCAGAGAGGGCATGAAAGCTTCACACCGTTTTCCGCATACTTTGCCCTACACCTCTCTTCCATCTGGCTGTTCCTAAGTTGTATTCTTTATAATAAGCTGGTAATAGCAAGTAAACTGTTTCCCTGAGTTCTGCGAGCCCATTGTGGCAAATTATTGAACCTGAAGAGGGGGTTCTGGGAACTCCTGATTTAATAGCCAGTTGATCAGAAGTACAGGGATGGGGATGGAGGACGGTGGCAGACTTGTGCTTAGCATCTGAAGTGTGAGACTGAGCCCTTAACCTGCAGAGTCTTTACTAACTCCTGGTCGTTAGTATCAGAATTAAATTGAATCATTAGATACACAGTTGGAGTTCAGAGAGTTGGAGAATTGGTGGTTGGTGTAGGAAAAAGACACATGGTTGATGTCAGAGATGTTGTGAGCAGAGAAAGAGTTTTTTCCATTAGATGTATAAACCTGTTCTCTCAACTGGGAGAAAAGGACCTTGGGGCCCTGCTACTTTTATGTGCTTCCTGCTATGACCAGGCACCAAGAGGTATACACAAATCAAACCTTGGAGTTCAGGGATTTCTTTGCTTCAGCGTGGGTCACAGGCTGTACTAGGCAGCTGGGTCACTAAAGCCCTCTGCAGTGGTAGCCACATCCACAGAGCAGCAGCAATAAAGGGTCCTGCTGCCACAGGAGAGCCTGCTAACAGGGCTCTTTGACAAGCCCTTTCTGCATGCTGAATCCTCACTCAAAGCTTTATGTACAGGTCCCATTTAAATCCTATAGCAAGCATCTTCTGGTGGCAGAGCCAGTAAATACACATCAAGTTATAGTTATGACTTCATGATGGAACCCAAGGAGTACTCTAAGTGGAAGATGATACACTTCAACTTTATGAAATGTATATGAAATTCAGACTGCAATACTTTATCCTGCTGCTGATTTATAATTTGATCTATAACCTTAGAATTTGTTTATGTACTCCCTAAGGCTATGGAACAAAGAAGTATGCATTTGAAAGCTTTCATGAAATAATTTGTTGCAACCCTAAAGATGCACAAACGTTACTTCATAATTTTTGGCCTGCTTTCTTTCTCTTCCCACGTAGAGTAGGAAAAGAAGGCACACTTTTCTCCTTACATTACTTGGGAGTGCTAATGAGTCTTTCTTCAACTCAATATGCTATACCACTGAAAAACTGGCCCTGATCTTAGGGCACATTTATGAGAACAGGATGAGCAGTAATTCTGCCCAAGAACTTTCTCCCGCTCTGTCTTGTGTATGATAGTGTTGTTCTAAAGAAAGAAGAATCCCATTGCTTTGCCAATTTAAGTCTCATGACAGGACAAGGGCATTTGTATTGCAGGCTTTTGAAGGTCTTGAAAAATGTAGACGCTTCCAAGCCAGTCTCCAGGAAGATCCATGAACCCATAAATGTGCAAGCGATAAGCATTTGCTATGACTACACATTGTCCTAGGATGGATCCATAGCCTTCACCTGAGTCTAGAAAATGTTCTTAATCTTAGATCACTGCTGTAGAAGTTTCTAGAAGCATAGCTAGCCCAATGCATGAAATGGAGAAACTCTGTAGCTAGATGTATAATAGTAATTCTATGTAAATGGAGTGTTACAAGAGTATGACATAAGTTACATAGTTCATGTTTGTGATTCACATGTTTCTCTCTCTCTGAGATTCTCTAAGTCTAGTCCTTTGTCATTAGTATTGTTGACTGAAAAATAATATTGACTAGCTATTTCATTACCAAAAAGGCTTTATTGAGGGAGAAGAAAAAGGGTTGCAACTCAGTGCATGCAGACATGGCAAGCCATGTGCATACTCTGTCTTGCATGCCAAAATAGAGGGGGTATTCTTTAAAAGGAAAAGGAAGGGGAAGTTAGAACCATAAAGGTTTATTATTAACATAGAGTTCTTCCTGTAGGATTCTCCTGTGAAGAGTTCTTATAATTACGTAGGGTGTGAGAATTTGCATAAGCCCTAGCGCCTTCCGTAGACCCTCCCCACAGATTATGTTTACTTAAAGTTCCAGCTAGTCTTTATCAGTAACCTGTCTACACACTTCACCTTATACAGTAGTCCCCTCTTATCTGCAGGCAATGTATTCCGAGACCCCCAGTGGCTGCCTGAAACCATGGATAGTACTAACCCTATATATACATATATATATATATATATATATATAGTATGTGTGTGTGTGTGTGTATATATATATAGTATGTGTGTGTATATATATATATATAGTATGTGTGTGTGTGTGTGTATATATATATATATATATATATATATATATTCTTTTTCCTATACATATAAAACTTCTTTACTTAAAGAAGACACTTTTGGGGCATATCCTATTGCCAGCATCACTGCTCTTGAGCTTTGGGGCCGTTGTAAAGTAAAATGAGAGTTACTTAAACCCAAGCACTCTGATACCTCCACAGCCTATATGCAACAATCTATCTGATAACTGATCTACTAAGTGACTAATGGGGCTGGTGGAATGGAGGGTGGGATAAGGTATACAGTGTGGATGCATCGGACAAAGGAATGGTTCATGTCCCAAACAGGATGGAACAAGATGGCGTGAGATTTCATCTCACTATTCAGAACAATGCACAATGTAAAACTTATGAATTGTTTATTTCTACAATTTTCCATTTAATATTTTTGGGCCATGATTAGCCATAGGTCACTGAAAACTCAGAAAGCAAAACTTCAGATAAGAGGGGGGAACACTGTATAAGAATGCTATCTTTTGTTCCTGAGATATAGTGTAAAGGTGGTATTTTGATTTTATTCTTCCAGTAGAAAGAACAGTCTTGCTCCAACACAATCACTCTCAATTGTCAGTTGCATTTCAATATCAATAAACTTTTACTGGAGAGTTTATCAGACTGAATAATGTGTGTATACATGAATGTATAAGGGCATATAGACAATAGCTAATGTTGAAAAAGAAGGACAGCTAGTTAACATTCAGCATATAATTGTGGGGGTCCAGAATGAGGTACCCTAAGATGTGCCTCAGTGCTATGTGGATTATCTTGAGCTAAAGAAATTTTAGCTCCAGGCTCAAGAGAAACTTCTTAACTACCAAGAAGAATTTGAATTAGGGACTTTGCCTATAACAAAAGATTACCAGAGATAACTTCTTTGACTTACCCATAGGGCTGGGCAAACTTCTCTTTACTACCTGACTGTTCTTACCATCCTGCAATGACCCTTTGAGTCCGAATGCATTCCCTCATCCCTAGTTCAGGCGTCTTACATACCTCAATTCCGCTTTCTATACCTGAACCTCCCATGTATACAGGGTCTCTGACTTCTTCATGGATGGAAGGTTCCCACATGCACAAGATGAAATTCGATTTTCTCTTGACAATATGCCTCCTGTTAATTTGGTTAATCAGGAGGCCAAAAGAACCACAGGAAGGAAAAGGGAATGTTTCCTTTTCCACACATGATCCATATAAGTTTCAGCTGCCCAGTGATGCCATTTTTGCATCCTTTCACATTGAAAGAAAGAGAGTCTGGCATCCAAAATAATTGAAGAAAAATTTAAATTTTTAATCGAAGTCTCTCATACAGCACTAAATGGAAAATTTAAAAAAATGAAAATTATTTAATATTCTCTTTTCCGGTCTCATATTCTTTTGTCATTTCCTACATGGTACCTTTTCCTAAGTATTTCTCCTAACCCACTCCACGCTCTCCAGTATTTGCCCCAAGTCAATCCATTTAAGCTCTAGTATCTCCTTTCCTATCTTTGTCTTAATTCTATGTTATGTAGATCAATTTAATCTCCGGTTTCTTTCTTTTGTTTGTTTTGTCAGGACCCCAATTCTTCTCCCTTCCCCCTCCTACACAAAGCGGATCCAGCAAGCAAGAGTCCTAGGTGAAGGGCTGGGGATAGGGAAGTGAAGGAGAGAAGATTTACATTTGCAAGGTGAATCATTTTTCTCTGAAACCAGTACAAAGAAAAACGCCACCCTCATTTAAGATCTAAACATAACTTCAGCTTTGGATTGTATCTTTCTTAATTAACTCGTATAATTAAACTGTTTGCACCTGATTAATTTGATAAAAGGAACTGTTTATGCACATTCATTACTGTGTAACACAAACATGCACCACACACCACTTGCTTTTCATTTTAATTGAACCAAGCATTCACTTTAAGTACCCAAGTTGAGAGCTGGATGCTGGAAGAGCATTAAGCCCCAGGCAAATGGAAAACTGATTTGCATAAAAGCATCTCTGCACCAGTGAAAGTTTGGCACATTCTAAATCTTTTAAGTATTTAGCTCCTCTTTTCTTTCACCATTAAAACCTGGAAAACAAACCTCCAGGGGAAACATCACGATAGGACACGTGGAGTAAGGCCGTGGACAAGCACACACAGGGATTCAACAAGACTACATGCCAGCGTCCTGGGAGCTAGTCATCCCAGGAATAATTACTGCTGAGATCTGCCTGGGTTTCAAAAGCAAGGGAACGGTGCAGGTCTGTTAAACCTGCAAATATCCCTCTGAAAATTTCCACTAACAGTAAAAACAGCTTGAAATTGAGAGGTCAACAAGTGGTCTTGGGGTGGCTGCGTTACAAATTTCCCATTTAGGGTAGGAAGTTTATCTTGCCAGAAAAAAATTGTCATCCATTGCAAAGAAATCCACAATCAGTCAACAGTGATATGGAGCACCCGCAGAGAGAGCCTCCGGTCAAGGAAGAAGCACCAGATTAGGAGATGGGAGAAAGTGCTTTTCCTGGCTCTTTCATTAATCACTTGTGTGACCTTGGCCTTGAGGGTGCCTTCCAGGGCTAATGTTCAGTAATGTGAACACCTTCATTATTCATGATTTGGAACCAATGTATACAGGAAACTTTTTGTTAACACAATAAAGTGAGCAATAAAGACAGTTCTGGCTCTGGGCCTCACATTCATTACTCAAAGACAAGCTAGAACAGGGATGTGCACTGGGTGCTGGGAAAACAAGGCAGCTGTGCCCCAGTGACTGACTCCTTGTCCACTTCCCTGCATCCACACCCCTTGTATCTTAGTGCCTGGGGCCCTGAAGTCTGCTAGCAAACCTTTCTGGACTGGAGTAGTCAAGTCTAACCAGCTGTGTTGGAACAATGGCTCTTGAGTTATGCACCCAAGTTTTCACCCCAGATCTCTGCTTCCTTTCCCAGCAAGTTGACTAGACTTTCATTCTGGGCCTACTTCAGTCTTGGCCGTCCAATGTCACCTGAGATGCTGAATTTCAATGTATGAAACCCATTATTTATCCCTGTTTCCCACCCGGACCCAGGACATCAGGGTAGAGGAAATCACAGAGCTGTGCATTGTCCAGTGAATGGACACCATGCCAGGCTGTCCAGTCAGGCATAATCTGACTCCAAATTAAGGCCACAAGGAACAGAGAGAAGGAAGGTTTTTTTGTTTTGTTTTGTTTTGTTTTGTTTTATTTCCTGGACTGACAGCCTACTCCATTGGTCTCATTGATCCTCAAGTTGTTACATTAAATTAACAATCATAGTAACAACAAAAACTATGGTGTGGCCTAAACTACCTGGAGTGTTGGTCCATGTGGTTAAGTCGATTGGCCACAGAATTTCTCCTCTCTCCTCATCAGAGGATTTGAAACTGATCACACAGAGCTACCTCTGCTTGATTACTTCTGGGCCTGACCTGTGAGTTGCAGCCTTTGAAGAAAGTTCATCCTTGCACAAGACCAACTAGCAGAGGCCCTGGCATGGAGGAGTCTTTTCTTCTATGGCCACAGTGACAGCTAAAAACCGAGGGATAACCTTTTCTTGTAAATGTGATTAATCAAGTAAGGGCTAAAACACTGGCCTCTTTCATCGCTTCAAATTCCCAGGATGCTAATCAACCAGAGTCATTTTATTTCCATGGCAGACCTTCCATGCAGTTAAGATTTAAAAGGAAAAATTCTAAACATAACCTGTTCGTACTGAAGAAATTTCCCTTTTTATAGTCCTGTTCATTAATGAAGTTTACATGACTTGGAATATGTGTTAATTAGTCATAAACCAAAGAGATCATGCCTGTTAAATTAATGCTAGCTGCTGCAGCACATAAACTCCAAAGTATTAATAACTTAACAAAACAGAAAGGTGCTTCTTGCTCACTTAAAGTTCAAATAGGTGTTTCTACTTAGTGGTTGGTTTTGTTCCAAGTAATGTTTAAGGATCTCAGCTTCCTTCCATATTAGAGCTTTTCCATCTTCTGTATGTGGGTTCCAAGATCATAGACTTGGGAAAAAGAGCACAGAGGATGGCAATGAGGTGTCTTTTTTTTGAGCCAGGCCTGCAAGCAGCTCAGGTCATTTCTGTTCATATTCCATTTGCTGCAACCTGGTCGTAAGTCTGCACTAACATCAACGGTGCCTGGGACATGTAATAAAGGTTTGTCCAGAAAGGAACAGGGTTGGTAAACACACTGAAGTGTCTACCATAGTCCTTAAAATCAACGCATGTTAGTGATCTAAAACCGGGTAGTTTACAAAATGTTTGGAGATCTTCCAGGTTACTGGTTCTGTACAGCCTAGCTTGCCAGATATAATGATAATGATGATGATTATGATAATGAAAGTAGGGTTGTTGATGAATCAGAATTCCTGATAAGCCAGTGAGCTCACCACCAAAACTTGTTCAGTTGTCTTGTCTCTTTAAATCTGTATGAGTGGGTGTATAATTTGGCAAAATCCTTCTTTACCATTGAAATAAATTAATGGTAAGTGGTCATTAGCATGATCCTTATAGCTTCACCCAGAATTAATATACTGAGAATTAATCCATGAGTTAAGCAATTCTTTGCCTAGAGCGTCAATATAGTATGGTGGTTATTAACACGGCCTGGACTTACACCTGGGTGCAGGTTTTATCATATACTAGCTGTATTAAGACTCTTTATTTGCAAGTAACAGAGACAAACTTTGGCCAGTTGATGGTAAAAAGGGGAATTTATTATTAAAAATATAGGGTTATCTTACAGAAATTAGTGGTAAGAAGACAGCCAGAGTTCAAGAAAAGATGGAAATTAGGAGCTTGAAGGCTATCGTGACCCTGTCTCTCATCTCTGCTTCTCTCTTCACAACAGCGTTTTCCTCATTCCTCTGCCTCTCACCCTTCTCCACCATATTATTGGAACCTGCCTCCCCCATCCTGTCAAGTCTATGTGTTCTAACCAAGAGAATGGACTCGTAGTTTCTGAATTGCAATTTCAAATTTCTAGAAAGGAGAATCTGATTAGCTGACCTTGGATCATATGCTCATTTCTGTCCCAGTCAATAATGGCAAGGGAAGCTAGAGTCTGTCCAAAAATAGCTTCCAGGGGCCAGCTCCTGTAGATGTAGGCTCAGTTGCTGGGGGTGGGTGGTGGGTGGGGAGGAGGAGACAGAGAGAAAGAATGGGGTGGGGGCTCTGCTAATAAGTATGTTATCTCTCTGCACCTCAAATTCCTCGTCTGTAAAATGCAGATAATACCACCTAACCCAAAGGGTTATTTTGAGGAGTAAATGAGACACCGTATATAAAGTCTAGCTTATAATTTGAATGAAAAAATTATTCAATAAATAATTAATGATATCTATAAACAAACAACTATTTATCAGGGGCTGCAAGCATCAAGAGATAAAATAGAAGTTCTAATATGAAGGTTATGGGTTTTAATTTTATACAACTATATTTTTTTATACTTTCAATTCTGAAAACCTGAGATTGTTATGAATAAATAATTAAAATATTAGGATCTTGAATCCTACATAAATTTACAGCCTTACCAAATTTCACATCTGAGTTTTTAAACATGAATTTATGAAAGTGCAAATAAGCATATTATAGTAGGAAATAGTTGTTGCTAACTCACATGATTTAATGTTGCTCATGTGATTTACTAGGTCAAGCAGATGGAGGTTTTATAAAAACAATTCATTCCTAGGCTTCCAGTCTGTCACTAACCTGCAAGTTCCTGCCCAGAGGCACTTTGTATGGCCTTCTTTATGACTCTGATCTTCCATGCCAGCAAAACAGAGTTTAGAGGCGAAACTCCTCCAGACCCCATTTCGAACCCATTTTTGGCTAACACCGTGGATGGCCTGTGTTTCAATGACTCTCATCCCGTACCCTCTTCCCACTCCACTGCCACAGGCCAGGCTGCCCCCCGAACAAAGGGTAAACTTCAAACTCTTCAGTTTAGCAGCCCTGACCCTTTGCAATCTGATCTCAGAAAATTTTCAAATCTATTTCTCATTATTTCTCATTCAATTCCAGTAGCCTCCTTTGCATTTTCTAAACGTCCTTCAATATTTGGACTTGATTTTTTTGCCCATGCTTCAGTTTCTGACTGGAATAATCTACTTACTTCTCTCTGTTTATTGAAGTCTCATCCTCCTTGTCTCAATTCCCCTCCTCATCTGTCCAGAGACTCACTACCTGCGGTGGCATTTATTGTTTATACCAGTTGTTTGTATCAGTTGTTAAACTATTAAAATGTTGACACTGAAAAAGTCATTATGGAAATGAAAATTTCATTAAAAACTCATTAGCTGGTTAAAATTTAAATAAAATTCTGTATGCCAATAACAAAATCCTGGTATATTTTGTGAGGGGGTACAAGTCAATAAGACCTGGAAATACTACTTCTGAAAGTGAATTGCAAAAGAAAATCAGATTGGTGCTAGATTTTTCATTTGCAACATCTGGTAGTTAGAACAATATTCCCTAACAATTTAGACAAAATGATTATAGTCTAAGGATCCTACATTTACGAATGATAAGTGAATACAAAAATTTTTTAGCCATGCATGGATTAAAAAGGTGTACCACCTGTGTTAATTCAACTATTGGTGGGAGCTGATAGAAACTCAGCTCATCTATTTCCATATCCATTAATAAAGACTTCAGACAAGGATCAATGATGTCATCAGATTCTGTTTCCTCATCTCTTGGTTTAAACTTTCTCTGCACCTGGAAGCAAGAGGCCACTAACTGCTTGAGACTCATTTCCCATAAGTTTAAAAATTTTTGAATAGAAAGTGTGTCTCTCTGATGGATCTGGAAGAAGGACGCAGGGATTAGCATCATATGCCTTTTCCCAGGGAGAAGAATTAGGTGAAGTCGGTCTTGCCCAAAGCAATGAATGGATTTGCCACAGGAAAGCAGAGATCTGTAACTAGAGGAAGGGAAAAAGGATACTGAATAAGCAAAAACCACAGTGGTCCACTGTACAATTCATGTACAACTACTAAGAAAATTATTGTAGAAATATTCAAGGCAAATTAATATCAATTAAAATAATACACAAAAAGAAATGGCAATAAACAATTCCTCCATTAAAATGTATAGTTAATTTTTAGTAGGTCATGGTAAAGTGTGATTGAGAACTAAGAGAAGGTGATACAGAACAGATATCTATAAGAAAAAAACCTATTTCTGTCTTTAAAATAAGTTGTAATTTCTCTCCAGAAAATTTAACTTCTGTGGGGAGGAGCGCTCACAAAATGGCCTAATAAAAAGTATATTCCAGTTTCATTTTAGTTGAGAGTCGGGGCAGTGGGGGTGGGGGGAAGCTAATGTACAAAACAATCTACTTTTGTCTGGGACTATAAAATATATTTTATATCAATAAAGAAATATGTGTTTAATATGACTAAAATTAGAAAGGTAGTTATTATCAGAAATTTATGTAGTGTAATTCCCATATTAAGTAATAGAAGAAAAAAGGAATTAAAACCTCATCCAACTAGCAAGAAGAAGAAAACAGAGAAAGAGTAAATGAAAACAAAATAAATGATATTTGTATCATATGATGGAAGGAACATAACTAAACATATCAATTAAACAATAAATTTAATAAATGTAATGATAAAGGGTTATAAATTGGGAGGGAAAAATCTGGCTATTAAGCTGTTTATAAGAAACCAAAGAAAACAAAAATGTTCAAGAAATGATTATTTTCTTTTCTTTTTTATTTGTATTTTATAATTACATATTTTTATTCATATGAAAAAAGTTTTTATTACCAGTAGTGTATTTCTTAAACTAAAATCTCAATTATAACATTTGGTAATAGTATATTTCAATGAATCTAAGATATTTTTGACTGTGTGACAAATTATATACCACTACAATAGAAAAACACTGCTGCTTCTACTACAATATAATTCTTTATCTCTTAGATTTTATGATTCTTAAAGAAATAACTGTCTCAGATGCATTTAGACATGATTTTTTAACCAGATTATTATTGTTATGCTCATATGAAGAGACAAGTATAAGAAAAATAATGTTTAAAGTATTTTTAAAATTTCTTCTCAATCAATATTTAATTGCTCTGACTCACTCTTTAACTGAGTCATTAATGTCCAGATTTTCTCCAACTCTTACCTTCTCTGTAATGAAGAGCAATGGCAATGTAACAGTTCTTAAAATAATGGACTTTATTATAAGCCAAACAATTACCTGAAGTAAAATATTCAACCCCAGAAACTGTAAATATTGACAATATGACTATATTAAACATTTAAGACTATATAGTAATATACATATAAAAAAGTTAAAGGACAAGGAATAGAATAGGAAAGTATTTGCAACACATCTAAAATATGGTTAAAAGGTTTTTTTTAGGGAAAAATGTTCTATAAATCGTTAATCAACAAACAGATAAAGAATACCAAAAAGTGATTTAAAGATTTTTTTAAAATAATAGAAATAGGCAAGAAATATACAAAAGCAGGATTAGTTTCAACAAATAATAAAGGAATAAAGAAAATAACATCATTGTCACAATCAGATTAATGAGTATTAAAAATATTGGTAATATCAAGTATTGGCAACTCTGAAAGGAACTACATATTCATAGAAACTTCTTCTTCATCTTAAAGCAGTCCCTTTAGTATATTTTTCAGTGCTGGTTTGGTGGAGATGTATTCTTTTAGCCTTCTTTTGTCTGGGAAACTCCTTATTTCACCTTCCATTTTAATTGAGAACCTTGCTGGGTAGAGTCGTCTTGGTTGCAGACCTTTACTTTTCATTACTAGGAATATTTCTTGCCACTCCCTTCTGGCTTGCAGTGTTTTCTGTTGAGAAGTCAGCTGCTAGCCGTATCGGGGCTCCCTTATATGTTACTACCTCTTTCTCCATTGCTTGCTGTAGGATTCTTTTTTTGTCTTTGATATTTGCCATTTTAATGATGATATGTCTTGGAGTGGGCCTCATTGGGTTCCTCTTGAATGGAACCCTCTGTGCTTCCTGGACTTGTGTGACTTTTTCTCTCTTCCGATTAGGAAAGTTTTCTGTCATTACTTTTTCAAACAGGTTCTCTTTCCCTTCATCCTCTTCTCCTTCTGGTATCCCTATTATACTCATATTATTATGCTCCAGGTTGTCCTGCATTTCCCTCAATGACTCTTCATTCTTTTTGAGTCTTTTTTCATTTTCTTGCTCTTTCTGGGAGCTTTTTTTTCTCCTTGTCCTCCAGCTTGCCGATTTGGTCCTCAGCTTCATCTAGCCTGCTTTTGATTTCTTTTACCGTGTTCTTCAATTCAGAAATTGTATTCTTCATTTCCTCTTGCCTCTTTTTGGTAGTTTCTATGTCCTTTTTCATACTGATATAGTTTGCAGTAAGTTCCTCATGGTGTCCCTGTAGTTTTTTGTAATTCTCTCTGAGCTCTCTGAGCTCGTTGACCTTTTTTAGAACCGTTGTTTGGAACTCAATATCTGATAGTTTACTTGCCTCTGTATCATTTAGTTCTCTTTGTGGGGATTCCTCCTTTCCCTTCGAGTGGGACGTATTTCTTTGTCTTCCATTATTTGTGCTTCTTTTGCTTCTGCATCTTAAGCTGATCTGTCTTGATTTCCTGACTTTGTGGTGTGAACTTCTATGGTTGGAGACTGTTGTTTTTATTTTCTGGATCTGCCTCTGATGATATCAGGTGTCGTCCCTGTCTGATCTTAGGCAGTCTGTTCGAGACTACCAGTAATCTACTGTTTGTGGCTGTCTACTATAGCTGTTAATCTCAAGAAATGATTTTTAAAATACTTAAATAACATGAATGGGAGATAACCAATCAGAATAGATTTTATTATAAGCAACTGATATTGGTTCATCAGTGAATATCAGCTTCCTGTTGGCCCTGTCAAAGAAACACTGAGAAATGTATAAGACAAATGAAAACCAAGCAACAACAGGAGACAAAATTATCATCAAATAAAATATCATGGACAAATACAGAGGAGTGGAATTGCTGGGTCATGTAGAAGTATAAGTTCAACTTTATAAGAAACTATCAAAGTGGTTTTCAAAGTGATTGTACCATTTTGTATTTCCACCAAAAATATGGGAGTTCCAGTGGTTTTACTTCTTCACTCACACTTGGTATTGTCAGTGATTTTTTTATTTTAACCATTCTAGTGAATGTAGTAATAATGTGGGGTTTTTACCAAAACTGAATGAGATAATATTTTAATGTATTTAGTCTGGTCTCTGGCAATATAAGCATACAATAAGTATTAGCTATTAGAATTATTATGTAACAAAAAAAGGTTATTATAGGATGACAACAAAAAGAATGGCTGTAATTTTTAAGAAAAAGATAATTCAGGAGAAAAAAGGAATCAATGAAACAAATAGTTTATAAAAAATGTTTTAAAAGGCAATAAAAATATAAAACGATTCTCACCCTCACTAGTTGTCAGGAAAGTAAAAATAAAGACAATAATGATGTATTGCTGTTTCCCATTTAATTTACAAAAATAGTGAGACTGATAGCATCAGTGTTTTTTGAGTATGGAAACAAACACTTTTTTATATATCACTGATAAGAAAGTAAATTGCTGTAACTTTGGGGAAACTAATTGGGCAGTATTGGTTAAAATTTTAAATGTGGATATATTTTAAATTGGCATTTCCACTCCTAGGATATTTGTCATTCATCAATAAAAACAAGAGAACATGATAATGTAATTTATAGTGGAAACAATGAAAAATTTCCTAGACAGCCATTAATGGTAGAATAAAGGAATAAATTGCACCCAACCTTACTAAGGAATGCTATGCAACTATTAAAGGGAAAAGATAGGTCTATATGTAGCATCTGGAGAATTTTTTCATATTTATATATTGTTGAGCAATCACTGAACAGTATTTATGGTATGATTTCATTAGCAGAAGTGGCCTTCATGGGCCACAAAATGAGATTGCACAATATATATAATTGTCCCTATTTTTTAATGACTGATCTTAAGTTCTGTCTTGAGTTTTCATTCTGTCTGAAGATGAAAACTGAATCCTATTCAATGCAATTTTTCTACCCCCCTGCTATTGTCTTTTTCTCTGGGGTGGGTTTAAGGAGACACAAGACCTTGAAGTATGTGAGTGGGGCAAGCATGGGACAATTGTCCTTGGTCTTCATCTGCAACTGTGTCCCTAGTCTCTCAGGTCTGCCAGCAGCTGGTGCCACACTAATTGTAGCACAAGGGAAAATATCTTGCCACCCACCAAGGAACACTAGGGGCTTAACAACTGTGTGTGTGCTGCAGTCGTGCTGCACACTGCTTTACCTTTGAGGTGGTTGCTCATTCACAAGTAGTGAGTGAGGTGTGACCAAGTGCTGCAGACATAACAGTTGTGTTCTCCCCCCAACTCCACCAAATTCATATGTTGAACCCTAATCCCCAGTGTGATGTGGTGATATTTGGAGCTGGGGCTTTTGAGAAGTCATGAGAATGGAGCCCTTATGATGGAGCTCATGCCTTTATACGAAGAGACCCAAGACAGCTTGCTCCTTTCTGCCACACCATGAGAGGATACAATGAGAAGACAGCCATCTGTTAGGCAGGAAGAGGGCCCTCACCAAGAACTCAACCATGCTGCCACCTGAGCTTGGACTTCCAGGCTCCAGAAGCGTGAGAAATACATGTTTGTTGTTTCAGCCTCCCAGTCTGTTGTATATTTGCAATAGAAGCCTGAAGGGACTAAGAAACCAATCCACACAGGACCTGAGGGGCCAAGAACCTTGAGGGAAGAAAAATGTAGAGAAGTGAGTCCTTGGGGCATTTGCCAAGTCTTAAGTGGCCCCAAACAGAAGTCAGCTGGTAGCAGGTGAGAAGCCTAGAGTTCAGGGTCCTCTAAGGAAGACAGATGCTAGTAGATAGTCCAGCTCCTCAGCTGGTGCCCACAGTGAGGTACTCTGGAAAGATGGGTAAACTAGAAACAGCTCAGCTCTTTTTTAAAAAGATGAAATTAGAAACTCCTTGTCATTTTGGCTTTATGCTAGCCCAATAATTTGTATCTTTTTGCTGTGGTCAAAATTTACTCTGAAAGCATTCTTCCACAGTTATTGTTCAGATGTTGTAGATGAGAACCATATTCTTTTGGTTCTCTTTTCATTTCTGTTGTAATAACTTTACCCTTTGAATAACCAATGTCAAAGGTGAGTTTGAAAAGAAGAGGGACACCAGATTCAAAAAGGAAAAAATTAAACACACAAAATATAAATCTATACGCATTAGATGGAGAAGATAAAACTTCCTAGGCAGAACTGTTGGTGAAATAGAGATAACAAATTCGAGGTGTCTTTATCAGTGCCTAGCACATAGTAGGACTGCAATAAATTATAACTCTTATAATTCCCTCTTTAAAGATTGTTTCTATGAGACTGGACATAAGAAGTGTCCTTTCCAAGCTCAACCAAGTATATGTATGGAAAGGCAGGGCACTAAACTCTATAAAGTTACTTTCCCCTTAATATCTACTATTTTTTTACGTTGTGGAAAATCCTCTACAATCACTGTTTTTCTGAAGCCAGAAACTTTGAAGTTACAACAATGTTGAATACAGCTGAAGTTTAGTAAAAGAATCAGAGGGGCTTAGTGGAGAGGTTCCTTATTCTCATTTTAGCCTCCCCAGAACCTTAGGGGTTTTAGAAAATAAAGCTGAAAGTTTAAAAGCTATTTTCGGCATTAAAGCTTTGCAGAAATTAAAAGTTTGTCACACCAGTGAAAATAAAAGGTCAGGTTTCTTCAGGCTGAAATAATATCAACTGTGTGTTAACACTGCTTACATCATGCTTGTCAGTAGCTTTGATCACTTGTTGATGACACCACTGGAATTTCTAGGATAAAATAGAGGAGTGACATGTTTTTATAGAGACATATTTGGTGGTTTCAGTTCCAACAGAACATGCCCAGAACAGGCACTTGTTGGACACAAGTATAGCCCAACAGCTGGAGTTAGGCCACTAGCTGCTGAGTTCACGTCTCCCTCATTATTGTAATTAGTGCCACAAGCATAAGAATGACTCATATAATTATGAAATTCATAATACTAAATAAAAATTACATTATTGATAGTTACACAAACTGTCCAAGCAAAGGACACTGAATGAATAGGTTAACCTTTTCTTCATAAATACTGTTTTCTTGGGAATCGCACCTTTTCAAAACACGGAATTCAAAGATGGGAGAAGAGGTCTTAGGGGATCAAGATTTGGGAAGTTGCCCAATTGAAGCACCGACCAGGACCTTTAGTGGCGAGAGGCCAGCGAGGAAGGACGTGCTAGGCAACGCTTGGAGGGTGAGAGGGCAAATGAAGAAGACCCTGGAGAATGTCTGTGATTTAGACATTCAGAAGTGCTCCAGGAGGTGGTAACTGTGAACAAAGCAGGGAGGAGCAAGGTGGAGCACTGTCGTGGAGCGCTAGAGCAACAAGCCTCAGTTCCCAAGTAGGAGGGGCTGCCTCAATGCATTCCTGGTGCTCCTGCCTCAGGGAAAACGCTCTATGAAGTTCATTTTTCAACATACCCTTTCTTGATGAATCTAAATTGCAGACAACTTGCAAGATAATTAGGAGATTGTCAGTGCCAAAGCCAGTAACGTAGTATATTATATTTCTTATTCTGTATCTTATGCCTATTTGTAAGGCATCTACTACGTTGGGCTGTTAATAGTAAAAGCTATACCAACAAAAAATAAAAGAAAAATATATACACATACTGTTTGTATCCTAGTTCTCTCTCTCATACACACACATGTGTGTGTGCATGCACACACACAAAATTTGTTAGATTTTAAACTCCCTGTTACAAGCACTGATGTTTATATTTGCTCCAAAAAATAAGCTAGCTCTAACCTCATTGTGATCAATGAACTTGGGTTAGGTATATCCAGTGTTAAGGTTTGGTTTCAGTCATTCTTCCTGAGCTTTGATATTACCCCAAAATATGAGTAACTGTTTTCATCTCATAAAGAAGATCTTTATTGTGCACAATTTTTAAGCATAGAAAACTGCACTTTGTTCCCTTATGGCAACCAAAGGGCTTAGAGTTAAGAGTCATTTTATGCTCTTCTTTCCTGCTTTACCAATCTCGGCATTTGGGTGGTTTGTCCTGTTGGGACTCATCATGTACTGGTCCTATGAGTCAGACAGGATCCATGAGCACATCTACTTTAGGCTCCCCGAGGAACCAATACTGTCTGGAAAAGGCTACATGGTGCAGGATCCCAGACACTGGCAGGGCAGAGTTATCCTGCAGACTTTGCATACGTCTGCAGGGTGTTGCACTAACAATAACAGCAAAAATCCACACCTGGCATCGGTAATTGAATGAGATTCAAACATGAAGCATTACATAGAAAAGTTTAATCCAAATCTATACTTTCTATAATAAATAATCCTTCTACTGCCCTGGCATCATGTTGTAGTATTAATGTACTTAAGCTCAAATGACCTCCAAATTATATAATAGCATTCACTTTCTTCCTAGAGATTAATAAATCAACCCAAGCCTGCTAGGGTGACACCTTTACCCAATGGGAGACTCAAGCAGGAAGTTACAGAACTCTGGCTTTCTGGTTCAAACGTGTCATCTAATTAGGTAGCATTCTTTGTTTTGGCTGCAATTTTCCATCAGAAAGATGATATTTGGCCCACGAGCTACATGCTAGATGACTGTGATCCAGAATTGCTTCATCCCTGAACTTGGTGTGGTGTCCACTTCTCTGGTCAGTTCTCCCTCTTCCTAAATTCTCTGTGCCCTCCTACCCCCTTTCCCATTATATCTGCAACCATCATTTAGAAAGAGGGGAAAAAAAGAATAAGTTAATTATACCAAAAATCATAGAATAATGGTAATTGGACAACTGACTTTTCCAGTTAATTTAGGATTAAATGGGTCCTTTTAGGTTTTTACATCTTAATGAAAATGAATTAATCCACATTTTTTTTCTTTGTACCCTGAAATTTTTGATAGTCATTAAACTGACCAGGAACCCTCACCTTGCAGAGCTACAACTGTTAGATAGAAGGGAAAGGATTTGGGTAGAATATTATTGAGTACAGGTTTACCATGCAATTTTTTATTACCAGCTTTGATATTTCCTGATTTTGTTGGTATTTTCTTTCTCTAATAAGTCCAATACTGCAAATATAACTAAATGAGAGCTTCTGAGTGTTGCCCTTTCAGCTGACTGAGTACTAGGTCCGTGGTCTCCCCTGGCTCACTGCAGAACCCTGGCCTGTACCAAAGTTCCTATTAATGCAGTCCAAGAATGCTGGTTTATAGATGCAAAACTGTAAGAGCTAAGACTTGCATAGCAGTCAACATTATAAAGGTTGCAAGAAGCTGAAGACATGAACAAAATTACTGTTAAAAGGCATGGGAGAATAGAAAGGTATTAAGGTTAAAAATTATCTGTAATCTCAAATAAATCAATTATTCAAGTAAACAACTGCATCTTCAGCAAGAACAGGTTTTCCTGGTTGCCCTAATGAGGACTGGACTTGGGTGAAGAGCTCCCGGACTGACCTCCTGTGACCTTCTGTTCTGCTTCTGGCTGGAGTCGTAAATCCCATAGCCTCATTTTGGTACAAGCCCTCCCCTTCAAGAATGTTGACTCATCCTGGCTGGTGTGAAAAGTAGAAGGTCAGCTCACCCTGGATCACATCTCTCTCCAGTCGGCTTCTGGCTGCGGAGTTTCCCACCTCCGAGGTTCAGGTCTCTCTTGAGCTGCCACATGGTGCTCTCCCTTGGTGGCCCCACTGAGATGGGCAGTTCGCTAACCATCTAGCCAGAGACTGACACGTTCTCCTGCCTTCATCCAGTGGTGTTCATCTCCAGGTGTGGTCCCGATGTAGGCTTCTTTCTTTCTTTGCCAACAATGACCAAAAAAAGAGTCCTGGACTCTAGTTTTTTGCCAAGGGGGTCGTGAGAGTCAATGGATTTGTTTGCCCACTTCTTACAGCACTGGCGGCCACGTCAATGACTCCTTGGTTTCTTGACAGAATGTGGGGTACCATTTATTGTCCTTAGCTTGGAACTTTAGCTAAAATCTTGAGAAAATAAGAAAAATCCCATTCAATATTTTGCCATACAACATATAGAACAGTAAGCAAGATTTAAGAAATGCAAACATATTTTTCCAATTTGATAGCTTCTCTACTATTTTCATCTATCATCAATCATTTCTTATTCTGTCCAAGAGTTTCATCCTCTTGGCTTGGTTAGACCTAGTTAGGACTTGTGATTAGACCAAAAACCCCTATTTTAGAGCCTTTTGATTGCCATGAACTTTCTCTCTATGCTAGCTAGCTCCAGAGCTAAGCATGTGGGCTATCTATCAGCACAGTCTCTCACTGTCTTCTTATAAAAGAGAAAATGTCTTTCTGTAACATGAGGCTTGATAAAATCTAGGAAATAAGACTGTTGATTGTGATCATTATTATTTGATCATAAGGAATGGTTTTCTTCCTCGAAGGAGATACTTTGCTTCATTTCATTAGAAATCTCACCACTGCAGGGATGTTGAGTGTCTTCAGGGAACAAAGCTTCAATTTGTGGCATCATCACTGATTTATCATAAAACTGGTTCATCTCTAAGGTCCCGCCCAGCAATAGAATTATGTAATTTGATGTACTCCATATTTACCAGGAGTTTTAGAAAACTCCCAACTAAACTTCAACACTTCTCCAGATTTGTAAGAAACTCCAATCTTCCCTTCACTTCTGTCACACACATCTTGTTCAAGCAAAGGTTTTTGAAGATCTGTGTCAGGCCATCCCAACTGAGTAAGAGGTCAGATATGGACATGTCTGTTCAATGACACAGCTTCTACTGGAGGTCCTATGTATGCTCTAAAAAGCCAAATGTTTTAAATATCATAAGATGCTTGAGACATTTAAATCGCTGACTGGGCACATCACTGATCTGCATGTGGCCTTGGACCCTCATGAAGAGACACTTGAACCTAATCACCACTGACTAATATGTGTCTATTAAACCTGGGGGGCCTACTGAAGCTCAAGGGAAAGCGTTTCTCCTCCAGAAAAACAGTATTAGACAAAGAATGTCTTCATTCTTTGACAGGTTAGAGTTAGAAGTTGGGACAGGAGGAAGCAGAGATTCAGAGAACAGTATGAGGTTGTCCTTGGATCCATTTTGACCCCATGTTCCCTGAGGAACATGTTTGCTTTGAGAACGGGAGGTGCATAATAACTGAATCTGTATCGTCCCATGCCATTCTGCTGGGGACCTGCCCTCTTCCATGGGGGTGTGGGGTGTGGATAAACCTGAAAGAACCATGTCGAGAGGAGCCATAGACCTTCCTGTCTACTTTCCTTTGCCACCACCAAGAGAGCTAGACTCCATAATCTCCAATAGGAGAGAGAAAGTGGGGACCACAGTAATGCAGAGACAGGTATTGGGGTGTCTAAAAGGTCTGCATGGGATTTTTTCTTTAAAATAAAAGACACATTTTTCATTTTCACCTATTACTTTATTGACTTGGATATTTTGAGTGTGTTGGCTATCTCCTGTGTGGTATAACATTGCTTGGTTTCGATTAATGTCTTGATTTGATCACTATCAACTTCAACTGGTCTACCTGACTATGGAGCATTGTCCAGCAAGAAATCTCCAGCATGAAACTTCACAAACCATTTTTGACACATTCAATAAGTGACAGCACCCTCTCCATACACTGCACAAATATTTTTCTTTTTTTGCATTTCAATTGTTTTTAACTTTCTTGAAATAATAAAGTATATTATTTTATACTTTATTATTTATATAAAGTATAAAATAATAAAGTATACTTTATTATTTATATAAAGTATACTTTATTATTTATATAAAGTATAAAATACTTTTGCATATATATATAAAATATGCAAAAATGTTGCATATTTTCTTCCATCTTCAATATTAAAATGGCTACACAAAAATTCACCAATTTTGATAAGTTTGTTTTTTTTTAATGCACACTGATAGGACAGCTATCACAACCAAATCTAACGAAATAGTTTCAAATGAAGTTAAAGACAACGAAGCGCTACTAGAGCCATGTTACAGAAAAAACACAAATGAACTTTTGGGCCAACCCAATAGATATAACACAGAATTTCAAGCAGCACTGGCTGAGAAAGCAGATACCCTGAGGGCATCAGAATTTACAGTGATTAGTGCCACTGAGTGGGGACCTGAGCAGAGTTTCAGCAGGTCCCAGGGACTGGAAAAGGTGGCCACAGCCCCAGTGAGCAGAAAGGAGCAGAGGAGCCGCAGGCGTAGCTCAGATTGTAAAACCTGCCTCTCCACTGGGCAGGCTCCTGGATATACACAAAGTTGGGGTGAGCTGAGGTCCTGGAATTTGCTAAGTGGAGGCAGCTAGATATAGCAAACTAAAAGCCAGTGGTGTACTTACCTGCAACACGAGATGGGCAGGGGGATGCCCTGGGGAAATTCACACAACTCTCATTTTAATAGAACCTGGCATAGTATCTAAAAGATTCCTACTCTGTGTATGTGTGCAGGTGCACATATGTGCGTTCTATGATAATTAATATACAGAGAAAGCTCACCGAATGTTCAGCCTCTACCATTCAGCCTTGGAGTTATATCAGTATTTCACACTGACCCTTTGAAAACTGGACCTTTGAGAGTTCAGTTAAGTGCAATTTAACCATTGCTTATCCAGCAATTATTCTGTGCCCAGAACTGTTCTGTAGGAATATAGAGGAAGTATCGAAATGGTAATTGTTACTATTTATTGAAGATTTGCTGTGTACCTGGTATTTAATCCTCACAACCCCTTTGTGAACTAAGTAGTATTATTATCATCCTCTTTTTATAGATAAGAAGACTGAGATTCAGAAAGATCAAGTAAATCGTCCAGGATCACACAGCTAGTGAGTGACAACGATGAGATCCCAACCTAGATGTGGCTGACTGCAAAGAAAAAGCTCTTCGCTGCTAAGCTAAGAACTTGAAATTTATAATGGTGGAAGTCTGAGACTACAACCTGGAATGGCGACGTTGATGTCTAGCCCTTATTTTACTGTGCCAATTAAACTAACACGCTGATGGAGCACAAGTCTCACAACCTGCTTTGAAACAGCACGGTAATGTCTGCAAAAAAAAATTAAAAGATGTACACCTTAAAAGCAAAAAGTATCTCTCCAGTCCCTATCACTTAGATGCTCTTTGTTTGGTCTCCACTTCTATCCTTTTGTGAGCCAGAATTTGGGATTTAAAACCAAGCTACAAATTCAAGCTAAGGAGAAATAAATCCACCTGCTCGGAGAAGTCCGCGTATCCCTGAGGACAAGGGGCTCACAGGGGGGACAGTTGGTAGGACCTGGAGGGAGACACCCCTGGGTTTCACAGCCCAGTGAATGCCTGCTCTGTGGGCTGCCCGAGACACAGACAACATCCAGTGCAATAAAACATGGTACAAGCTGAAGTGCTAACCTGTGAATCCACAAAGAAACAAATTACATTTCTTTGGGGAAAGGCTCAGTGAATGGGGCAGTGGGATTTGAGGCTGAATCTGAGTTGAGGGGAGGAGCTGCGCTGCTAAATCTTGTGAGAAGGTGGGGGAAACCAGCTGAAGTGATATGGAGCCGAAGGGAACCCAGGTTCACGGACAATAGTCTGTCAATCTCACCAACTGTGCATATGGAAAAGCACTTTAAAAACATCAGGAAGAAAGATAACCCAAGCCCTCCTGAGAGCCTCAGGATTCTTCCAGAAAGCTGATGATATTTTTGTCTCACTGAGATTTAAGAGTGTCAACAGGGAAAATCTATTTTTTTTCCCCATCACAGACCTGTATCAGGACTGCTGCAAAATCAGTGAGGAAGCGGGAGGACACGCTCATTACAGCTGAACAACCTTGGAGCCCAAGGAGGGAAGGAGCTGGAGAGGCAGGGGTCAGGGCATGGGTGGGTGGGGGCGGAGAGGCTGAATGGGCCAGATGGGCAAGTCACACTGCGGACAAAGAGTCCTCCCCTTCCCCACTGGGCCACCCGCCCTGACCTCCAAACAAACACCCAGGGCACAAATTTGTTCCCCCTTATCAGCTGCTTAGCTCAGCAGCTGCTGCCACGGATTTCTGTTTCTGCGTCTTGCCTTTTTCTAACAGTTGCCTTTTTGTCTAACTTTTGTGTGAAGAGGGAGGAGGCCGAGGGGCCAGGAGCAGGATGGAGTGGTGGCTGTCAGAGGGCTGAGTGCTTGAATAGAGTGCTTCAAGAGGGACAGAAAATAGATTAAAAAAATAACGTCTGGGAAATCCGGAGGCCTAGAAAATACACAAGAAGAGCTGGTTATTCATTCTCTCTCTGGTCACTCTGATCAAGGACTTTGTCTTCTTGGAATTCCTGTTGCAGGGTGGAAGTGGAAGCATGTATGAAATGAATTATAAATTACTGGTGTCTAAGCCAGCTATGAAAATAAGGGCCGGCTCATAGGCCAGGCCAGGAAGCTGGCCTGTTGAGGATTAGCGCAGATCTAAATGAGAATCAGGCAGGGAGTCTGATGAGAAAGTAATGTAATATGTTGTATTCTTCTTTCTGGAAGCAATTAAGTTTGGTAAAACAACTACTTGAGTAGAGGGCTGAATGAGTTTATAAACAAAGATTTCAAAGCGTTTTTGTGACAAGACTATGCAGGGATAACTGAGTCTATTAGAAATGTGGTTACTTCAAAGATATGCTTTTCTTGTTTAAATTGGGTATAAAAAAAATTATGGCAGTGCAACAGAAGAATAGAGAAGTAGAATGCTATGCAATAATAAAATAAGAAACATGATTTTTTTCTGCTACCCAGCAAAATTACTGTTTCATTTCTCCTTGTGGCATTTTCAGAATGCCGGAGAACTGTTTACTCCCACTTAATGGGGTGGGGGAGGGTGGCAGGGAAGTGGGACAAGGGATAAGAAGAGAAGGAAAATCTGTTACCTCGGAAACGGCTCCAAAGGAAAGGGGTCAAAGGGACCCAATGCAGAGGCTCTGTGGCTCCAGTGACTCCTCTGCATCCTTTTCTAACTCAGGCCCTTCTAGGCCACTTTGTCCTTCCCTTTCAGGTGAGTCACATTCAGTTCAGTGGCATTTATTGCACACACCCCTGTGCTAGGTGCCACGTAGGAGGCAAGGCTGAAGAGTTGCAACGAGGATGATGATTGAAGATCAGATGACCGTTGTATATTTGGTGCTTACCCTGCACCAGGCCTGGCTAAGCACTTCTCAGATGTAAACTCTTAGTGTCCTGGTGATTACGTGGTCTCCAGAGCCTGGATGTAAATCCCAGCCCACTTCAGATGAGGGTTTTTTTTTGTTTTTTTTTTTACTTCTCCATGTTTTGTTTCCTCACCTCTAAAATAGGGATAACAATAGTACCAATTTACATAGTACCAACAAAAAGAATTGAATAGAAAGAACTGGTGTTGCTAGGGGGCTGAATGAGAAGGGAGTGCTGAGGCAACCACAGACAGTAACCATAAGAAGCAGCTCCCACCCTAAGCCTGGAAGAACGAAGGGAAGAGGATGGAACGTTGGAACCGGGACACGTTGAGGGGAAGAGAGAGCCCCTGCTGTTTGTGAGGCTGGTTCTAGAATATGGAGAAAGCTGGGACCCATGGCTGATGATGGGTGAGGGGCTGTGGCTGGGTGCCAGGAATACCAAAAGGGAATAGTATCAAGCAAAGAGAAAGGAGAGAACATCCCTTTTCCAGCCTTCAATCTCCCTCTAGTGCCCCCTATTGGCAGAAAGTAACTAGAAACCAGCTGCAGAAGAACTGGTTTGCACAGTCCAAACTCCAGCCATAAACCAGAGTGTAGCAAAGTATACCTGGAGCTGGAAGAAATAGCCTAACACCCAGCTCAGTGTTTCATAAAAATATTATGAGATTAAATAGGTTAATATTTATAACACCCTAGAATAATGCCTGGCATGTGGCAAGTGCATTATAAAGCACTTTTTTAAAACAAATAAATACATTAATCCACCAAGAACCCATGTGGAAGGTGAATGGGAATCCCAGTTTTATCCATGAAGATAATCGGGCTTCAAGAGGTCACAAAGAATGTCCAAGGTCACACAAGCTCATCACTGGTGAAATCATGACTGTCTGAGTCCAAAGCTGTTGTTTTAACCTCTGAAAGCCCCTTGGAGGCTCAGAGAAAACAGGCATGTAAATAAATCACTGCACAGAGAGACAGACTGTGAAAGTGCAACAGGAGAGGTACAAATCACAGAGTTTTGGAGCATGTGGGAGGGAGGGGGAATCTGGAAAGACTTGCTGGAGGATATGGTGCTTGAGTGGAGTTGTGAAGGAAGGACCAGGCTTCATTTGGGAGGTGCTGGGGGCAGAGGAAACAGCATAAGCAAAGGCCAGAGTGCAGGGCATGTATTCAGAGTGTGAGTATGTGGACAAGGAGGAAATAAATGTTCCTCACCACTCTCCTTAGGCATAGACAAATAATAGAGTTAAGTATCTCCAAATATTACTAGCAGCAATGTGAATTAAAGAGTTATTTTAGGACAATCATGAATATAAATGTTATGGATCATTTTATTTATTTATGAAGCAATAGAATTAGCAAAAAAAATAATGAATTTTTAATGCACCTCCATGTTTTTAACCCATACGTAGGAACATTAAAATATGCTTACAGAAAACAAATAGGGGTTTTTTTTGAAGATGGTTTACAACTAAAACTCTAACTTGAAGCTACTTGGATACCTTTTTAACAATGTACCAAATTTGACGTCACTTAAAGTCCACCCTTGGAAGGTTATATTCAAATTCGAGTCATCTCAATTTTATTTAATTCAACAGAATTAGTGCATTCTTGGCCCCAGGCACTGTCCCAGGCACTGTCCCAGGTACTGGAGATGCATTGACTTGTAAATGGTGGTGTTAGTCCTCAAGAAGCTCCAGCTAGCTGGGCAACAAATAGATATGCAAATGTGTGTGACCAGAATTGAAAAGCAAAGGTACCTGTTGGACCAGGAATGTGGAAGCCCTGGCCAGAGAGGATGGGAGTGGGATTCCTTTCCTGCCACCCCAAGAAGCAGTATCACAACTCTGGCGGAAGTCAGTAAGTGGGACGTGAAGGAACAGGGGCCAAGAGAATTATGGGGACTTATTCGTTGTTCCTAGTGCTGGACCAGAACACAGGGCTGACTAGCTAAGCAAATTAAAACTGTCTGGAGTTGGAAAAAGTTCTGGAACATTTTCATGGCTCTGAACTTGGCCTCTGTAATCCTATGTTCTGCTCTAAAAGTAAGGAAGTTGCGCTGAAACCAGAGAAAAACCACACGTGCCAATAATAATAGCTAACAGTCTCTGAGCCTCCACTCCATGCCAAGCACTTTAATATAAAATGAGTATTATATCTATACTTGTAGTTACTAGTCCCCAGGAACCATTCTCTTCTTCCTTTTAGTAGTAGGCGCCCCTGCTGTGCTTTAGTAAAGCACATACATGCCTTTTCCTCTAGGGACCAAAGTGCCGGGGCTCCCTTGTAGTTTGATGTGACCACGTGAATTAGTTTTCACCAACAAAATGCAAGGAGAAGTAATAATGTATGTGACTTCCACATCACTTCCCTAAAGGAATGTCGCTTGCCCTCTCCTTCCTCTTTCCCTTTTCCCAGCGGCTGGGATGCTGATGTGCTATTATCTGTGGAGAGGATGACAACAGTCTGGAGGAAGAACCTGGGTCCCTAGACAGCTCTGTAGAGCAGAGCAGTCACGTCCTCTTGCTCCTGCCTTCTGCAGCTCCATCTGAACTCCCTTTAGCACTTTTCCTTTACTGTGGCCCAAAGTAAGGATAAAGGCAACAGGTGGGGACATGTAAGAGATTCGTAAACTGTATGTGCTTTAGTGAATAGATAGTATAAAAATTACAGCGGCTTGTTTGGGAAATTTTGTTTATACCCTGGTTTCTAGCTGAATTTTAAATGACTTAGGTTACCTATTAAATGTCCTCCAGGTGAGAGAGAGGTCATTGTGTCGAGCAAAGGCAGTCTCATTCAACAAATAGTTCTCGACGATTTGCTCTGTGCCAGATACCAAAGACGGAACACACACACACACACACACACACACACACACACACTCCATGCTCAGGACGTTTGTCAACTGGTAGGCAAATGTGCAAATATAAACAGTGTTGAAAGCAAAGTATCAGTTAATACCCTTGGTTGCAAGCAACCAAAAATCAGACTCAAACTGGTTTAAGAAAACAGGTCATTTAAGGGCCTATGTAAACGTACAGTCCAAGAGTAAACCTGACTTAGGCATTTTAAACTCTACTAAGTTAGAATCTCCATGGATAGGCCTAGAAATCTGTATTTAGTCCCACCTCATCCCCCCACCAGGTAATTTTGATTCTTTTTTGGAAAGCACTGTTTTACATAGATCCTTAGAGCTGCAGTTTGAAGATTGGACTGGAAAGGGGAGAGACTGAAGGAGGAGATGATCCTTCCTAAGGGAGAGGAGGGGATCCCGACTCCACGCAGGGGCAGCCCGGAGCACTGTGGCATCCGCTTTATACTTAGAACAGGGCCAGAGAGCACTCCCTGAAGGCTGCTTGCATGAGAGGTTTCAAAGGGGAGTCAGTAGAGAATGATACCATCTGTGCGATACTCAGTTTGAGGATTTACAACCCCTGTGAAAGTGGCTGTCACTTTCCTTAATTCACCCAACAAATATTTATTGTGCGACTGTGTACCAAACATTGAGCTAGGCAGTGAGGATACAGGCATCTACAGCAAAGAGCCTTTCCTCATGAAGCTCACATTCTAGGGAAAAATAGACAATAAACAATTAGAAAAAAAGAGTTAAATTGGATGTGCTGCCCTGGCTGGTGTGGCTCAGTGGATTGAGCGCCAGCCTGTGAATCAAAGGGTCACTGATTTGATTCCCAGTCAGGGCACATGCCTGGGTTGCAGGTCGGTCCCCAGGAGGGGGCATGCGAGAGGCAACCACACATTGATGTCTCTCTCCTTCTTTCTCCTTCCCTTCCCCTCTGCTTAAAAATAAGTAAATAAATAAATAAAAATCTTAAAAAAAATACTGGATGTGCTAAGTTCTTTAAAGGGGAAAACACCCTTCGCTATATAGTCCCTTAAGGGAGGCCAACACTAGATGAAGTGAAGGAAAGGACTTTGAGTTGACAATTTAATAGAGATCTGGGAGAATGAGCATTCCAAGTAGAGGCAATTGCAAGTGCAAAGGCCCTGAGGTGGGGGACCTCAGTGAGGTGGAAACTCAGGAAGGAGCAAATGTGGCTAAAACTTAGTGACAGGAAGAGTGGAGTGAAATGAACCTCACAAGCTGGCAGGAGTCATATTGTGGGATAACTTATAGGCACCAAAAATAGTGGAGTTTATTCCACACACAATGAAATGTTGGCTTTAAAATGAATCATCTGGCTACTATGTGCACGAAGTGTAATATTAAATTCAGGGCTAGATGGACACAAGGTCCCTGTCTGGCCTCCACAATCCATGGCAAGCTCCACGGGGTCCCTGAGAGCCCTCTTAGTAGCTGAGGACCCTGTATCAGTCAGCATTGTCCAATAGAATTTTCAGCAAAGATGGGCTGTTCCATACCTGTGCTGTCCAATCCCATAGCTACTATGTGCAAGTGGCTCTTGAGCATGTGAAATGTGGCTAGTGTGACCGAGGAACTGGATTTTTAATTTTATCCCATTTAAATGCTTAGAGCCATTTGTGGACTAATGGCTATTGTAGTGGATAGCACAATGCAACACTGAGCACTGGGTGTCTGAAGATTTCCAGATTTCTATTCTGAATTCCTGGGCCAGGGTCTTCCTCAAATAGTGGGAGAATCAGAGAGCATGTTGATCCCTAAATGCGACCCTTCACCGGCGTTCGACTCGTTAAGGTGGAAAGGCTGGGGGTGGGGGTGGGGGCGTTTTGAGCTTCATTTTATCTCTGGGAAGGTTTGCGCACGCGGTTATGAGGAGCTCCACGCGTGTTCCCAGTGGAAGCCCCGCACTGCGAACAGAAATTTCGGGGACCACACTTTGTAGAACGCAGCAGCCTCACGCTGTCGCAGCCGCGGGCGCGGTCTAGCCATTGGCAGGAGGGAAACAACGGTCCGCAGAGCCTGGCCCCGCCTGCTCCGCAGGGGGGCCACGAGCTCATCAGTTTGGGGGGCCGCGCAGGTGGGCTGAAGGAGAGGAACGAGGCAAGCCACCGAGCTGGGTTGAAAGATCAGGGACTCTACACCGCGCAGTCTCTCCTTCCCGGGGATGAGGGCGGGGGTGACCCGGCTGTCACCTGCACCGAATCTGCTTCCTGGGCTGGCTTTCGCTTTGCCGGGAGCTCGGCGAGGCTTGCGCACCGCACGCCCTGAGGGCCGCTCAGGTGGCCTCCGAGGAGGGGCGGGGCTGGCGCCTTGAACCCTTCACGACCCCCCCGACCTTCTTCCGAGGACGCGTCTGGGTTGCAGGCACCGAACCCTGCGACACGCGTAGGGCCTGCCTGGCCGGAAGGCGCCCCTGACCTTGGTTTCTCCCCGGTGCCAGGTCTGCTCAAGGACCATGGGCGCCGCGCTGGGCACCGGCCCGAGGCTGGCTCTCCTGCCCGCCCGGACCTGCGGCACCGTCCCACGTTGGGCGCCCTGCGCATCTGCCCGATGCAGTCATTCCAAGACCGGCCCTGTGCGCCCAGTTCACCTGAAGAAGAGAGGATACGATGTCACCAGGAACCCGCATCTCAACAAGGTAACGGTCCTCGAAGGCAGGATGGCACAAGCCGGGATCCTGTGGCGGCGGAGGGCGGCGCCCCGCCTCCTGGGCCTGGGCAGGATCTTCCCAGGCGCCCTTCCAGCGATTTTCCATTTTTGCCTCGCAGGGGCTTGATTTAACTCGGTTTGGCTGCCCCCCCCGCCCCCAACCCCTCTTCTGCTTAGAAAGGAACACAATATAGGCTGGATTAAAGTCCTCGTGACCAGTAGTCTAACCTGATGTCAGATCTGCCCTTGATACATACTAATTCTGTTGATCTTGGGCAGTCTCTCTAACCTGTCACTCCAAGTTTCCTTATGTATATAAGAGGCAATTATTTCAGGACTGTTGTGGGATTTAAAGAGAAAATGGAGGTAGAGTTCTTTGCACAGTGTACCTGGCACCCAGTGAGAACAAATGTCAGCTGAAGTTATTATTCTGAGAAAAAGGTTAATGTGAAAGCAGGGACAGGAAAGTCTAAAATTATAGAATCTTTAGACCTTGAAGGGGCATTAGAGATCCTAGTTCAAACCTCTCCTTTTACAGATGAGAAAATAAGACAGAAGGAGCTTGCCCAAGGTCACCAGCAACTAGTTAGTTCTGGCAGCCCTGCACCTGGAATCCAGATTTGGATCTCTGGTGCTTCAGTCAAGTTCAGCCCACTGCTAATGTGGTGCTTAAAGGGACACGCGTTTGTTTCTGGGAATAGAGTTTAGTATCACTGGTTCAGAGGACTGAGCCGAGAAAGACAGAACAGTATTAAAACCCAGGAAGCAAGAGGCCAGGACTTTGGTGCTTGCCGCCGTACACCTTGTGAAATTGAATTTGTGGTTCAGTTTCCTCCTGCCCAAATGGGATATTATGACAGACCCACCATTTCTACCTCATTTGGTTATTGTGACAATCAAATGAATTGGTGAATTTGATACAATATTTTAAATTACATAAAGCCCTTGATAAGTAATTACTGCAAAATAAAAATTTTAATAATTTATTTGAGACAAATTCAAGTAAGGAAATGTGGTACAAAAGGTGTTTCTTAGAAATAGGAGCAGTTATGTAGGTGCTAAGTATTGTGACTGTTTCCTGCAGAATTAATAGAAGATAAGAAAAAATGGTTCTTTTAAACTCTACCTATCATACTATCCCCCTGGCTTCTCCCCCAAAGACCCTACATCTTTTGTATATTCCTACTTGGGAATATTTAAGGTGTTTTATCAATTTGAATTACTTTGGTAGCACATGTTAGAAAATAAGTTAGCTTAAGCAAACAAAATGTGCCTTTTAACTAAAAATATCTAGAGTGAGGGTTGCAGGCAAGGCTTGATCCAGCAGTCTGGCTGGTATCCCCAAGGATAAAGGTTTTCTCTGGCACTCTGCTCTGCCTCTACAATATCAGCTTCATCCTCAGGCCCCATCCAGTGTCATCTTTCACCTCGGTGCTGCCGCAGTCCCACATCTCCTATTCCACACCATCCAGGGACAGACAGACACTCTCTTCTGGTAGCTCCCATGGAAAAAACATTTCCTCTGAGGCCTCAGAAAAAAATAATCCTTCTGTCTCATAGACTCTGATTGGATTCCCTTCCCATTCCCAAACTGAGCACCTCACTTAAGCCAGTTAGGGCCCACCCTGAGAGTTAAAAATAGAATTTAAAGTAGGGCCACCCCATTAACTGATTTAAAATATAAAAGGGATGTGGTTCCCCCACAGTAAAGCTGTGTGCTGTCATCAGAAGGAGGAGAGATGGATGCTGGAAAGCAAAACAATAAATGTCCAGTATAGACTTCAATCATTTGGACAGTAATTGCCTTAAAAGTAGACATATTACCAATTAGCATTTATTGCTTTGTGAATAGTTAAATAATAATAATAATAATAATAAAGGAAGGACTGAAATGTCTGGAGGTTGGTTTGTTTGTTTGTTTGCCTAAGACTTATGGCTCCCTAAAAGCACTCTTGCTCCTCCCTGCCCCCATCCCTTTTTCTTTCTAAATAATGTAAATGGGCGTTGTCTATGAATCTAGGGGACCTTACCTTTTCATGATGTTAATACATTTTTCTGTATCTCTAAAGTCAGTTGATGCCAGTGTCAAGTGAAGAGAGTACCTAGGGTGATGCCCAAAGAGCCCATTGGTGCCTCCATTCACCCTCGGGGAGAAAGGGGAAAGCAGTGGAGCAGCAGCATTGCCTGGGAGCTGCTGCGAACGCCCTTCACTCCCACCGAGTGCCACCCTCCTGCTGTACTGCTGACCCCCAGCACTGAGTCTCCAAGGACGGCTTGAAGGTTGGTGCTGTCCACCAGCCATATGGGGAGACTTGCTGAATTAAACAGAGGAACCGAGATCATCATTGGGAAAGCAAGAGAAAGGCAGCTTTGAAAGGGTGTTTTAATGGGCAGATCTGTGGGTGGATTTTTTTCTCTGCAAGACTGTGAACTCCTCCAGGGCAGCGACTAGTTTCATGCCTTTGTGTTCAGCAGGGGGTAGTTCCTGAAGGGTCTAGCAAAGGTATAGACATGAAAGTTAACACTATGTTCCTGAAATATGTTCACTAGATTTGCATCCTATTTTTTTTTTATCCTCACCTGAAGACATGCCCATTGACTTTAGAGAGAGGGGAAGGGAGAGAGAGGAAAAGGGAAAGAAACATTGATATGAAAGACAAACATCGATTGGTCAACCCTCATATATGTCCCAGCCGGGTTCAAACCCTCAACCTAGGCATGTGCCCTGATTGGGGATCAAACCACAACCTTTAGGTTTATGGAATGACACCCAACAACTGAGCCACACCAGTCAGGGCTGCATCCCACCTTTGACAGGTCACGAGAAACATTTAATTTGAAGCTTGAGAGCAGAGGGTCATCAAGAGATGGGGTTCTCTGAAAAAGGGAGAGCTGCTGAACAGGGCATGCCTGGCTGATGTTGTGCAATGACAGAGTCAGGTCCCAGCTTTGTCATACACTCGTCATGGGATCTGTGATGAATCTCGTGAGCTCCTCAGCCTGTGTCATCCCACTGCTGTAGGGATCGTGGGCGGTAGCCCCTGTGGAATCATTATGAAAACTGTGTGAAGTGCTAAATATTAGATGAGCACATTGACAATTCCCATAATTGTGGTCGAAAGGGCCCTTAAACATTGCTCTGGCCTGAAACCGTTCAGACAAACTGTGGGACATAAACTTAACTTAGCGGATCTAACCAGCATTTTTATTTAAAAGAAATAGATTAGAATAGAATAAAAACTGGTAAATGTCTTAAAGTTAATAAAAATAAGTATTGGAGCAGATCAGCAGGTGACATGCCGATTATCACTGTGGACTGTAATAAAAAATGGTTTTGAAAGTGTCATTTCTACCCAGTATCTTATTTTCAATGATGAGACAGGCTGAGAAGGTCAAGTGAGAAGGTCAGTCTCCACGGAGATTGTCACGGGTTACAGGAGCAGACAGAAGCAGCCCGCCTCCTGATTTGAAGCCCACTGGATGGCAATGGCAATTCCATATCTGCCTTGGCTGATTTAGGCATATTCCTAAAGACAGACTTGGAACTAAATGATTCCAAGTTCCCTTCAGGAGTCTAGATTCTCTGAATGATGCAAATTCACCAATACATCAACTTCTATTTTTTTTTTTAAACTAATGTTCTGCCTTTCTTCTAAAACTTATGTAATGACCTATTGTTCATGTGGATTGTAGCAGCAGAGGAAACCTTTGATTACCTATTACAGGATATCAGCCATATTTTACTTGCGTTAAACAGGCAATTATCATCCCCATTTTATAGGGATATTTTCATAGGCTGGTATCATCCCCATTCTATTAATGCAGAAAGTGAGCCCTCAGAATGTTTCTGGCCCGTTTACCTATGGCCTCTTTTGAGAAGGGCTATCCTGTTTCCCAACCCCCACATTAGATATGAGTCCCCTCCTGTTTGTGTTTGTTTCCTTTTGGCACTGAGCACCCTGTTATCATGGCTGTTTAGTTTGTCTTCCACACCAGACCCTGAACATCTTAAGGACAGAGAGTGTCTTGTCACATGACACTCTCTCTGACTTGAATAAATAAATGTTTATTTTATAATATTATAAAATACTATAATAAATATTTGCTCTTTAACGACCTCAGTTTATGGCCCCTTTCCTCTGAACTATATTAACCATAATGCCACTACTTTACAGTTAGCCTAATGTTCTCGTTGCCTAGAGAAACTGTTACAAACGGCCCATTTGGAGGAAATGTACTTCCTTGACCCAAATGTTCCCAGACCTCAGGACATTTCACAGAAGGGCTGTACGGTTTCCCAGAGCGCATCAGCCTTCCCCTTTGACCCACACACAACTATGATTTTTGCCACAAATTCCACTGACTCTGCTTGTAGCTTTTAAATCTCTTGGTTTTGAAAGTCATGGAAAAAATGAATGAAGAGGGTGCTTAGTCAAGTCACTTTGCTTAAGGACCAGCACATTTCATGCAGTGTGGCCCGCAGAAACTACAAAGCAGCACAGCCGACCGCCTCCCCACATGGACTTGGTGTGTTTCGATCACTGAACCCATAAAGGCTTGGGGGTCAGTGCCACAGCATTGGCTGCACGTCTGAGACTACAAAGGTTTCAGCTCAATGTTTTCTTTATTTGGTGGTAATTTATCAGACTCCCACACAGCTAGGATTTGTTTTCGATTAAAGTATATGTTTTTGTTCGGTGCCAGCTTAGAACTTAATCTCGCCTCCTTTTGGTGGGAGGACTCTGTCATCACACGCTTGGCGCATTGATCAGTCAGGAGAGGATGGCTGGGTCGTGTAGAGAATTAGAAGGTTGTGGGTGATGCTGTTTTCTGCCCCAAAGGCAGATAACATAGTATGTCTTCCCAAGACCCCTTTCTGATGGGGTGTTAAATTGGGCATCTGATCGAAAGAGAAGCAATGGATTATTAAGTAAACATTAGTTCCATAAGCAGCAGTTCACTCTAGATTTGAGCTTTTGGGCAGTGACTCAGGGCATTGGAGCTCAAATATTGTTCAGATAACTTAAGAACAAACAAGCAGAGGCATTCTGAAATTAAATCTTTTCCTGTCGAATACTATCCTGGCTTCAAGGAATTGGTAACATTTGGTGTCAGGGCTTTGTGCTTGGAACAGCTAAAAGGATTTGTATTAATTAGGCTTAAGGTTAGGCAATTGTAACGATGTGAACACCAAATGCAGAGGCTCAAAAAGACAAAAGCATATCTCTATCTTATAAAAAAGTATGGGTAGACAGTCACACCTTGGTATGTGGCTGGATTTATTGTTTTGCCCTCCTTGGTGGGCATTTACATTTCATGGTTCAAGGTGGCTGCTCAAGCCTCTGCTATTAATTCCCTTAAAAAAGCCAGGGAAAAGAAGAAATGCCTTTGAAGGTCACAAATTAGACGTTGCAGATATCACTTCCATTTGCATCCAATTGGCCGGAACTTGGACATGAACTACACCTACCTGCAAGAGAACCTGGGCAATGTAACCTTTAGCAGGACACCCATGCATTCAGCTAAAAATTCTACACATTAAGGAAAGAAAATGGATACTGAACTGGCACAAAATGTTCATGTGAAACTAATTTTTTTTACTGTCCACTTGACTCAACTTTTAAAATCCACCAGTTTCTATACATGCCCTTTGTATCTCACTCTTTGTTCACTCCTTTATGTCTCAGGCGTAGATTATGCAGGAGCCTCTTTATTGGTCTCCCATCTTCCAGTCTTGTTTTTCTCAACAACTGCTCTATGTCTGTTAACCACACCTTGAGAGGCTAACACCTTGTACACATACTTAACCACTCTCTTTCTTTCAGACCCCATATCCAAATCCACCAGATAATCCTGTCGCCCTATTTTCAGGCTAGATCTGGAATCCAAGCCCTGCTCACCATGGGCCCCACTGAGACCCAAGCTACAAACATCTCTCTGCGAGATGACGGCAGCAGCCTCCAAGCCGGTCTTCTGGCCTCAACGGGTGCTCCTGTTGTTTATTCTCCACACAACAGCCAGCACAACCCATTTAAAACTAAGTTTGATCGTGTCGCTCTTCTGCTCAAAACGCTGTGAAGTCAGAGTCCATATAATGCCTTGCATAATTTGACCCTCTCTGACCTCATCTTTGCTACTTGTGTCAGCCTCACCCGCTATCCAAACCACTCTGGCCAACCTCCGCTGTTCCTCAAACGCTCTAAGCATACTCCTATCTACAGTCTTTGCACTGGCTGCTTCCTCGTCCTAGAACACATATCCCCTAAACAGCCACGTGGTTAACTCCCTCACCTTCTTCCAGGTTTCTCACTTACTCAATGAGACTTACTCTGCCCATCCCCATGTGAAGTTGTAAATAGACCGTTCAACCTTCTTGGTCACCCTTACCATGGTCTGCTATTCCCCCATAGTATTTGACACTTCCTAACCTACTATTTAATTTCCTTACATATTATGTCTCTTGTTTATTGTTTGTATTTCACCACGATACATAAGCTCCATTTAGGCAGGGATTTGTGTCTTTTTGTTCATTGATGCATCTGACATACTAAGAACAGTAGCTGACTCACAGTTGGTGCTCTGTAAATAGCTAGTGAATGAATAAATCATGCAGAGACATCTGCTGGGGCTCCTTCCTCTCATCCCTCCCCTTTCACCAAAGACCTTCCTTCTTTCACCCTGGTGCCTCTCCTCCCCAGTGTCCCCTCTGTGCTGTTGGCATGCCCAGGATCCCCTCTAGCTGGAGTGTGGATAAATCTCACATCAGCCCTTTGTGTGTCCAGAGGCCCACTATGGAGAGTGAAGGTTAGAGGAGCACAACTCAGAGTTGTTCACACTCTGTCATTTCTAGTTTTACCAGCATTAAACTCAGCCTGGGGAAGAAAGAGGCCCTATTCAGGAGACACAAGTGGTGACTTGGAACCAGAGATGGAAGAGGGCGTCCTTGAGGCCCATAGGAAAAAAAACAAAGGGAGTATGTGGAGGGAGTAGACCAGAGGCAGGAGACCTCAGCTTCTGTCAGCAACTCCAGCTTCCTAGAACCCCTGTCCTCTACTTTGAATCCTTGGGCAGGGATTCTAGGGAGTTCTGGGAAGATTCTAGGTACTTTGAATTCTCTGCTCTGAACCCTTCTGATTCCCCTGTCCTGAAGCACTCCTACTAAAGACAAGGGAAAACATTTTATGGACTGAGTGTGCCGCCCCCCGCCCCCCATCCTTCTGTTGAAGCCCTAACCCCAACGTGATGGTATTTGGAGTTGGGACCTTTTGGAGGTAATTCGATCATGAGGGTGGAGCCCTCATGATGGGATTATCACCTTGTAAGAGACAGGGGACAACTCCCTCTCCCTGTCTTCCAAGTGAAAATATAGCGAGAAAAATGGCCATCTGCAAGCCAGGAAGGTAGCCCTCTTGAGGAACTGACTTGGCCAGCACCTTGATCTTGGACTTCCAGCCTCCATAAATTCCTGCTGTTCAAGCTACTTAGTCTATGATATTTTGTTATAGCAGCCCAAGTGGACTAAGACACCGTACCAGGAAGCGTTTATCTCCCGGAGGTCAGAAAACTGAGGCATGGCGGATGGGATACCAGAAGCACTGAGGGAAATTTGCTGCTCCTGGAACCCGAAGCTGATGCTCAGAGAGCATTACCTCATAAACATGTTGTTATGAATAGTTGAATTGATTTCCAAAGAAAGTATATTATGTTTTAGATTCACATTTGTATGATGATTATGAAGATTCAGAAACTCTGGCTTATGTTTATGAATGCTTAATTCAAAATGCTAAATACTAAGTGAAATCTATAACCATGGGTGTCACTGTAAAAAGATGTAACTATAAAAAGACTTGGAAGTAAGAATGTGAATATGATTATGTTAGTGTAGTGGAATTATGGGAGTTCCATTTTCTCTTTATATAATTTTCTTTAATGTTCCTTTACCTTTTCAATTTTAGGTTATAGTTTCTGTTGGAAAATAAGTTTCTAGAGCCAAGTAAATAAAATTCAGAACAACTTTTGGAATTTGACCCTTCTGTTACACAAGGGTGGCATTCTTTTCATGTGGAAATTTCTCTAAAATGATCTTGTCATTTTAGAAAGCCAAGGTTTACCTGCATATAACGAATCTTGTAGAGGTGCTATGTTTAGATTCATGTAATGGAACATTTACATAGGAACCTGCTCCCTGTTCTAAAAGGAATTGTAAACAACAATATCTAGGTTATATAAGCAGCAGCATGAAGGGCAGCTCCCATGCAGAAATACACGTTGGCTGACTCAGACTTGGGCTGCTGGCATCTAAGCCAATCTGAGTCTGGGCTCTCTATGGAGCCTCTGTGGTTACTTTTTCAGGTTCATCTTCAGCCCCCTTGTTTCCAGTTTCTCTTGGTCTCCTTGGGCTTTTGTAGGCTCTGGGGGTTATGGCTTCCTTTTACTTTGTATTTTTGTCATTTCCACCAAAGGTTTCTTTTATTGTTTGCTCTCTTCTTTGCAAATGTCAGTCTCATAATGAGAGGGGGAGAGAGGCCTTCTGATTCATACAGCCATTGCGAAGCGGTCACTAACATGCAACACTTTTGTTTGCAAAGGCGTGGAGTATAGTCAGCTTCCAAACCTTCACTTTGATGTGGAGAAAGCACATTGGGAAATCCTTTGGGGTGGTGTCCGACTGCCTCTCTGATGCAGAATACAAAAGATGCTCTATGATTGTGCGATGAAAATCTGAGGGCTCTCCTACGATTGGGGATGCTGAGGTCAGTGGTTAAAAGCATGCATTCATTCTGTACCCCAGTGGTTGCCTAGCAGCCTGGTTAAAACACAGCTTTAACCAAAAAGACACAGTAAAGAATAAAATGTACTTAGTCATTTGAGGAGAGGGATTTTTGATGGAAAGATCATCAGCTTTTGAGGAACTTGAATAAGAGAAAATCAAAACTACGTTTGCTTTTAAAAGTGATACTGAAAGCTAGAGGGACCATAGGGGATAGGGTTGAATGATGAGCAACTTGAGAATATTATTTTTTGGAAGCATTTTGTCTGGGTTCTGTATTGTCATTTGATAGTAGAACTCCATGAAGCTCATTGCATATTTGAAACATACTCCCCCATGGTGTGGAACTCTGGAGAAGGCAGACTCTGTTCCTCTATTTTGTTTTACTTGGTTTTTTCCAAAAGAGAAAGAGGGAGCCAACGCCTACACAAGGCAACATCTCTTCTGAGTTACTGAGCTGTCAAGTGACTTCCCCAACGAGACAAAGACTGCCAGGTGCCCGCCCTCATGACAAAGGTGGAGGTGGGTCTCCTCTCCCAGTAGACATTCCCCTCCCTCTGGTATCTGAGGGAGGTGTTAGGGTTCCAAGCCAGATTCCTGTTATACTGAGTTTCCTTCAGTAGCAGAATGCCTTATGGAGGGAATTCAAATAATAATTATAAGAGCTAGCATTTTTTACGACATACAGTGTGCTCAGAATTGTTCTAAACAATTTCTATAACTTAACTAATTTCATACAATACTGCACCCTTTTGAAGTATAATGTTATATTACAGATGAAAAATGTGAGGCACAAGGAGGTTAGCTACTTGCCAAAAGTCATACAGCTCACAGTGACAGAGCTGGGTCCTGAGCCCAGGCCATGTGGTTTTAGGGCTCTAACGCCCTATGCTGTGTTGTCACTCCCTGCATGGAAGTGCCCTTTGACTTGGTCCTAGTGCATGGAGCCTGATGTTCTGGGGCCTTGCTCAGTGCTAAGAGGGGCATTCCCTGTTGTGGCCCTCTGAGGGGCCATTATCACATCTGCTGACTCTGTTCGAATCAGAATCTGGGAGCTGGAGGAAACCTCAAAGATCACACGTTGCGTTCTCTTCACCCTTTAAATATGTGTGATTCTCCCAAGACTCCTTTGTTCATCAGATTTATTCAATAGACATTTGCTGGGCTCCTATCACATTTTGGGCACTGGAAACCAGGTGGTGACAACAACACTTCTTTTGCCTTCAAGGAGCTTATGTGTAAGAGGAGCGGAGGTGGGGGCCGGTTAGTAAGCAGGCGTTTCAGTTCAGTGGGCGGGCCTATGGAGTGGAGCGTGGCCTCGAGCGCTACGGGAGCGTGGGAGCGGGGTGCAGAAATACTCCCTACGCAGGGGTGTGGGCACTGGCATGCAACGGGCACGGGGGACTTGGCAGATGAGAGTGGTGGAGGAGAAGCTGTCTAGATCAAACCAGGAAAGACAATGGCTTGTTCTCTGAGAACAGCCACCGTTTGTGCTGAATGTATAGAAATTGAACAATAGACCTATGCTTTATCAGGGTCCACATTTTCAGAGAACTAAATAACAGTATAAAACCTCTCATTCTACAGATAGAGTTAACGATGTAGCTCCAGTACGGAGACATGCTCTTTCGTTTTATTTTTCCTAGCTTTTGTGTTGCACAACTCTAGGGGGTGCCATTCACATTGGGTTCACTTATGTAAATTTTCAGCATGCTTGAGGGCTCAGCTCTCCAGGGATGCCACTGCCACACTGCCTCCCTTGATAATGCCACATGGAAGGGACTCGCTCTGCCTCTACATGCCTTTAGCGTTTAGCTTGTGTAGTCATGCTCTTTTCCACATTTGGTCTCAGTGTACATTTGTAGTGTGGATATGTCTCCAACTCAACGTTTTCTCCGAGCCAGGACGCCATCTTAGGCACTATGTGGCCAGCACAATGGCTTCTTCAGAGTAAACCCTCCATAAAAATTAGTTACATAACTCCCTTTTCACATTCCCTCCTGGACAGACCAGAAACCTCTGTGGTGGAGACCACTGATACACCACCCCATCTACCGTCTCTCCTATTTTCTATCAACCTCAATTCTACACCACCCCATCTACCGTCTCTTCTATTTTATACAAACCTCAATTCTGGTTAGATCTCTCCATGGAGCTTGGAGAATTTTGAAAGCCCAGCTTTTATTTTGGTCATATACATTTCAGGAATTCATTTCTTTAAGAGACTTTTCTGCTCTGATGCTGTACCAACCAGGTGCCCTTGACCTAAAGAGCAGCACCGTTATGATGAGATTATTTATTCTCATCCTTGAGGCTACTTCAAATACAGTAGATTTAGACCTACTACAACTAGCAACAAGTTAAAGGATATTGGAGGTGAAGGGAAGTATTCAGCTGGAACCAAATGTGTGACCCCCTCACCCCCTAGGGGCACAGCCCATGCCCAGGTGTTGGCAGCAGAGCACACTGGCTACGATCTAGGGATTTGGAGTCGGGAAAGCCCAGGTTCCAATTCCAGCTCTTCCATTCACTAGACTTAGATCTTTGGAAGTCCACTTCATTTCTATAAGCCCAAGTTTCCTCATCTGTGAATGGGATTGATAATAAAATACACCTACTTTACAGGATGCTACAATGATTAATGTATGTAAAGCACATTTTAAGTGCTCAATTCTCAACTAATCCACATCTCTAAAGCTTATCGCCATTCGTAACACAGTGTGAAGCCCTGTGTGGGCTGTAGAAGGCACAGACATGGTAGGGTTTAGACCTGGTCCTTGCCCTCTTACAGCATTCAGTCTGGAAGGAGAGAGGGGAAGACTGCGGGATCCAAAGTCATTCTCCCTGGGGGTGAACGCATCTGATTTAGGCAGAGACTTGATAATAGCTGAGTGATTCAGGGAAGAAGCAGGTTAGCTGGAGACTTCAGTGATAAGTTCCCTATACTTGATAGAGTTTCAGGATAATTTAGACTTTTGTCTGAAAGATACTTACATAAAAATGTCACAAGCAGCAGAAAACTCAAGTGTCATTTGAAGAGCTAGTGTTTTTGGAAGTTGAAGCTGGTGTTGAAAGGAGTGGCTACCAATCATACGCTGCAGGAATCTCAGGGTTTTGGCACACTCTAACCAAGGTTTTTAAAACTAATGCTGAAAAACATATCCAGATTTAGCTGGATCTGTTCCTTACTCTCTCTCTCTCCCCGCCTACCTCTCCCCCCGCCCCCCCATATCTATCTATCTACCATCATCACTATAACAGTCCTAATTTCATTATAGCAAAACAGCAAGACAAGAGAATGTCTACTATGGTAGTTTAGCATAAAAGTTAAAATGTTGCTATAAATCCAGGTAAATAGGACATGACTGGGCCCACTTCACCTAGCAAGGAGTTTAAGATAGTCCTACAATCTCCATATACTTTGCTGTAGGTGATTAATAAATACTTGCGTATACACATTTTAAATGAGCATTTCTCCTCTGTTAGAACTGAGAATGACATGCCCCAAGAGGCCACTGTGAAGTTAACTTGTCCAGCCTCTTGCCTTCAGGGAGATAGTATCCTACACGTTACCACCCTTTTGCAGATAGGGTTTCAACAGCCCAGAGAGATTGAATATCCTCCTGAGGAAGTGAGTTGTGGAGGTTGACTCTGGCCCAGTTTGGGGGGTGTTCGTCTCTTAGATCCACTGCCTTTGAAAGGTAGCACTTCACTTGTCATCGTCATCCTGAAATAGTACCTGAGTCAGCTTCAGTCAACAAGCAGAGTGTTTTTGAGTCCGTGCATAGAAAGGATTTGCTTTAATATTGAACATTGCTGCATGTTGCAAACCCACACATCTGCTAACACAGCTCCTGCTGTCACTCCTATGTGTCCATTTCTGATGAATGGCCGTGCTCCTGATTCCCAGCTTCGGCTCAGATTTTCTATTTTTTTCTCTGCAGTAACATGATCTTGAAGACAGTCCACAAACCATTTGACAGAGAGCTCAGCCCTCATGTCATACTCTCCCTTCTTATCTCTGTTATTTTTGGTCTCTTCTAGCCCATAATTACTTGTTTTGACTGGTGAAATCACTTCAGGTCACAGGACACTGAATAGCAATGTGGTTGCCACCTGATAAAGCAGGAGTAAAGATAGGCCGTGTGGAGAAAAACCTATTAACAGCCATTTTTAGAAAGAGACTTTGCAATCTGCCCGTCAGAGCTGAAAGGTTTCCCCTGTTCTCACACTCCATGAGCTGGCAGCGGCTTCTCCTCCTGTCTAAGACGCCTCCCAATCTGCCCCGCCATGCCTATGGGAGATGGTGACATGGGTGCCTGTGGAGCAGCTGGCCAGGGGCTGCGGGGAGGGAGGACCTGCTGAGCAGGGGGAGGGCACGGCATCCAGTGGCCAGCCCCGGCTGCAGGCTCTCGAGTAGCCTCAGCTTTGGTTAACTGAGCTGTTCACCTTCCGCCAGTCCACCACACACAGAATCGGCTGCCTCCTCTAGGATGCATAATTGCTAAAATAATAAGATTAGAAATAATAATAAATATTTATATAATGCCTGCCATGCCAGATTCTCTTACAGGTGCTTTACATTCATATTCCCAAACACAGAAAAACTTATGGAGAAGGTAAACTTTGCCCACAGCTCTCTCACCTCTTGTTTCCATGGCCTCTTCTTCCTTACAGATTTCTTTACAAGAAATCCTGAGGGTCTTTGCAGTAACCCTTGGCTTCCTAGGGCTGCCAACCTAAGTGGGCCTTTTCATCTTACAGAGTTCTGCTTCTTGTCCTGGATCTCATCTCTTCTTTACTTATTTCCCTGCCTTCCTATCCATCCATCCATCCATCCATCTGTCCATCCGTCAGTCTGTTCATTTTTCCTCCTGTCCATCCATCCACCATCATTTATTTATTGAGCATCTACTTTCTACCAGGCACTCTTAGGTGTTGGGGATAACATAGTAAATGTGACAGCTATGATCCTTCTCCTTACTGAGTACATAACCTAGTGAGAAAGACAATAAGGAAACAAACAAAATTTTACAGATAGTTATTAGTGGTAGAGAAGAAATAAACGGTATAGTTTGAGAGAATAGCAATGGGTCTACTTCAGTCATAAGGGAAGACCTCTTAAGAGGTGACAGTTGAGAAGAGACCTAAAGAGAGAGGAGTCAGCTGGAAGGAAAGCCAGTGAGAGTGTTTCAGGTACAGAGAACAGCACATGCAGAGCCTGGTTCTAAGCAAGGACATGATCTGATATATGTTCATGAAAGATCTCTCTTGTTTCCATTGTGAAGAACAGAGTGGAAGGGCTAGAGTGGGAGCAGGCAGACTAGTTAGAGGCTCCTGCAGCAACGGGTATATGAGAAGGCCGTGGCTGGATGTGGAAGATGACAGGGTGGAGAAGAGAAGGGTTGAATTGGAAACAGAGTCTGAAGGTAAAATGTGTCTTCCTTCAGATTCACCAGGATTCAGTCTTTATTTTCCCCTGCCATGCTTTGTGCCCTTCTCATGGGTACCACCAGGGTTTATTGCAATTAATCTCTATCTTTCTTTAGCATACCTCAAAATAATAAGGAAACAGAATGTTTGTGTTTTACTTTTGGCTCTCATGACATGCTTCCCAATTAGTCATCTCATTTGATCCACACAAAAGCCTTGTGAAGCAGGCATTATTACCTTTGTTTTTATGGGGAGACTCTCTCTAGGACTTCCCAGATGGTAAGGGGAAGCAGCAATATTTAGTCCAGATTCCCTGAGACCATTCACTGGTTTATCCAATAAACGTCTATTGAGAACCTACTGAATTCCAAGTATTCTTCTAGGTTTGAAAAATAGAGTTGAATCAGTCATGGTCTTTGCTTGCAAGGAAATTAAGAGTTCAGAGAAAAAGACAGACTTGCAAGCTTATACATGTAATGCAGTAGAATAGGTTTTAATTATGTTAAGAGTTTGTTATTAATAATGTCCAAGTAAGTATTTTCTTGATGAGGAGGAAAAAGGGTGAGATTTCTTAAAGTGGGTGACCTGACTCTTATATTAAGTTGCATAATGTGTTGCATAAAGAAACAGGAAAATCTACTCTGACCTCTCTCCTGAGATAACTACTTATTTTCCTTGGTGTGTCAGTGCTAAGACCTAAAAGATATGTAGGGATTCCCTGGCAGATAAATTGGGGAAAGATGTCCCAAGCAAATATAGCAAAATTGTATGGTATGTGAGGAACCCCGGGTGATTCTGAAGGAGGAAAGAGTGTGTGGAGTGATGGAGCTAAGAGCAAAGTAGGGGGTCAGATGTGGGTGGGATTCTGGGGCTGTACTTTGCTTGGGTGAAGAGTTTGACCTTAGTCCTGAAGGTGATGGGGAACACTAGAGAGTGACACTACGGGATTTGAGCTGTAGACAGGCCACGCTGGTTCCAAAGAGGACAAAATCAGATTCAGGGAAACCAGCTAAGAAAGAATTCAGTTACCATAGGAGAGATGAGGAGGACCTGATATGGTCAATGGTGAAGTGAACACAGATATGCTAAGTAAGCTGAAGACTGTGTCCCAGAATTCCTTGGGCTCCATAATGACAGCAATAGGAGTTCAGACTTATTGTCAATATTCAAAAACAACTTATGGAAATCTTATACTTATCCATCATAAATTTACACCACTTAACGAGCTTGTCATGTTCCTTTATCCTTGCCTAGAATTAAACAAAGTAATACTATTAACACTGTTTCTCTCATGCAAGCATTAAACATTCTTCTTGGAAGTTATATGTCTCTTAAGCATTGGGAAATGAATTAATAATTACAAATGTGAGATTTTTCAAAACATGAAATTCCTTAAGGGATACTTTGGGACCGGTGAAAATGTGAGGATTTGAGCTGTTTTTATTTTAAGTGTTTTATTGTGAATATTGGTGTCATTGGTCTTTATCTAATTAGCCATCCTTGTTCTGGTTCTGTTTGCACAAAGCAACACTGGTATTAACTTTATCTTCCAGAGCAGAGAGAAGGCACCAACGCACTGAGAACATGGTCACATTAGCTGGCATTTTTTCATAACGGGGACATTACCTAGCCTCCCATGCAGTAACTGGCATCATTACCCTCAGCACAAAGTTGTGACAAGACTCTGTTTTAACTTATAGGAGCTTAAGGGACTTCCTCCTTCTTCTATGTTCTTCCTCAGTCCCCTGGAAAAATAATACCTCTTTCCATTGAAAATAGTATGAATGTGCAGAGTTTGGAAAGTATATTTTCTAGATGAGAACTTCCTCCCTTTGGGTTTTTTTCCCCTTTCCTTCCTCTCTTTATATGAGAAGACTTAGGTGGAATAGTAACAAGGATTTGAAGTCCATGCAATGTGAACCTTTCACAAACTTGGCCCACCATGGTCAAAGTGTTGTCACTTTCTCCATTGGATTCGATTTTAGCTTGCCTTTCTCTTTGCTGAGTCCTGGCTTGTCTTATGAACCATGACTCCAGGCGAAGGAAAATAAAAACTCAGAGCTTGCAGGAATGATTTTCTTGGCTAATTCAACCCAGTATCAGTCACTAGTCTAGATAGAAGGTTATTTAAATTTTCTTAAAGGTGAAGTTTTAACAGAACCAACAAGAATACCATAGTAAGTACAGTCTTGTTTTTCATATACTTTTGGGTATTATCTGGGCAAGATCATCTGTCACATGATATGATTCTAGTCATGAAGTATTGACATTATAAAAAGTCTGATAATAAAAACAAATGTTCCTGAATGCACATTCTCAAGAAGCTAGGTCTTAGAGACCTTGGAAACTTGTGAAAGAATCTGGCTTTGCACGGTGGGTTTCCCAAGTCTTTGATCTTGCGTAACTTACTTTGTGTAATAAAACTGCAGTGGTCATCTTTAATTCACATCCTCTTCAAAAGAGTACATTTTCATAGTGGGTATTAACATTGTAAACATTTTATAATATTGCAGCTTCAAAGAAGGACAGCTGTAAACACATTTGTGTCCATTTAGCTGATGGTTTGTAGATCTGAGGGACCCTTGGGTGTCTATATTCCATGGGTGGTTGGAGGGCATTTATTTTATTGGCTTCGCCTCTGAAGTGTAGTTTCCATTAGCACACTCAGAAAGTGCTGCGTTAGCATCTTTGGCCAAATAACCTTTTCTGAATTACTCTCTTTTGGTTCTTGTGTTTTACTTCTATTTCTGTCATAAACTGTTTTGTTAATTTTACTGTTGCTTTCTCATTTTCCTTACCAAGTGAGTGTGAAGACTTTTCTCCAACTTTCTTCTTTTCTGCTTAGTGTCAAAACATGATATTTAGCCCATTAAAGTTGCTGAAGGACTACTGAAACTCATAGTTCATGTAAATATACAGGGTCAGGCACAAATAATGTCCCTTTTTTAGTACAAAATCTTTTATTACAAAATCATAAGCATGTAATTCTGTAACATAACAATATCATACTCAAGCACACCATATGACATTTTAGGCAACATATTCAAATTATAACCATAAATTATTACACTTGTATCATTACTTTACCAATCACACTCAAGCAGGCATTATTTCTGCTGGACCCTGTATATTATGCATTCATTCTTATGCATGTACGAATGTGTCCCTTTCATTGACCCCAATGAGACAAAGTCAAGACTGTATGTACTTAATCAGCTCCTCAGTTGTTGAACATGATGCTGTTAGCCTCCTGGGATTGGGGATCACAAACACTTTCTTCCCCATTTCTTTCAATCAACACTAACTGCTCAAGTCTGGGGGATATGGGGAAAGGGCAACATCCTAGAGATGTCTGGGGGCTGAGTTGGAAGGGAGGGATGTTTCCTGGAACATCAATGGGGGAAACACCAAACAAAGGAGAGAAGAAAACCCGAATGGGGAAATGGGCAGTGATGGGAGTCAAGAAGAATTGGATTGTGTTATCATGTTGGAGAATATAATTAAAGGTATAACATGGCAGATAGGAAGAGAAGTGAAGAGAGAAAATTAAGATTCAGGTCTGCGATAGGTGAGGTGAGATCATTCAAGATCAGAATGAATGACTGCTGGGTACCTACAGAGCATTACTATTTTGGTGGGTCTTGATACCTCTTAAAGAGGTAATGCAGCTCCTTAAGCAAACCCGCCTGGGCTGGATGGCTGTGGCCTGCCCAGTCCGTGCCAGAAGACTGTCTCCTTTGAGCACTTGGTAGTTACGTGTTAAAGCTGTTTTCCCAAACATTGGGATCATAGACACTCACCTCTGCAGACCATAGCAGTTGCCCGATTTCACTGTAGCTTGAAGGATATCACGGTCCTCGAGGTTTAATGAAACAGGGCCCAGAGGTCTTCTAGCTTGGGAAACTCCATCGTGTATTTCCACATTGTGGTGGCCTTTCGTGCCAGAAGTTAATATACTCCGTGGACCTCCACCAAGCCTGAACTCCCTGCTGCAGGACCCAATGTACCAGAAGATATCCTTGTAGGAGTCTGGCCTAAGCACCAAAAGGTCATCATGCAGCCTTGATTTTGTTCTTTCTTCTTTCTGTATCAAAGACTTCTCAAATGGTCGCTGTTTAGCTGTGCCCCCTTCTAATCAGGAGGAGAATGGTGGAAGCTGGTGGCTAAAGTTTGACCTTGAGGCCAAACATCAGTTCTGGCCTCTTGTCCACTCTCTCTTCCTCATAGTAAATGTTCAGGCCACGTGGCCAGAGGTGAGTCCTGACCCCATCAGCTTCCTCATGCCCATTACCTGCACCTAACCACACCCTCCCCTCAGTCACCTGCTGATGCCAAGCATAGTTAGAGGACCGTGTCCCAACTGTCTGCCCACCTTCGGGATCACATAATGTTAAAACTACATTGATAGCTTAATTTGAAAGAATGTTTGGGTTTATTTCACTTGGAAGGTCTCTGTTTTAATATGGAGCTTCATTTTTATTCCACTTAACATCTCAGTTTGTAGAAAACAGAGGGCATTTCTGTTCAAGACATCATTGAAATCAGCAAAAATGAGTTCATGGAGTCTTTTTTCCTTTAAGAGAAAACTAGCTTTGAATCCAAACCCAATAGGAAACTCAGGTCCAGGGCTCTAGGTCAGAAATCACCACACAAGGGTGTCCTGTAGGCCTTTTTTATAGAAGTCATCCTTTATATACTGATATGGGAGCTGGGATTTATGCTTTGTGCCAGCAGGAATTGGTCATGGCAGTGTGTGTGGGGGGGGGTGTTTATCCTTGGGGTAAATATTTGGGAGGGAAGTTTGTGTTTCAAGACACTGAGCATGAATTGTAAATAAATCCATTTTGCTGTGATTTAGTCACTTATTTTTTTATAGGATCTTGTGGAAGCAGATTATGTACATTATGGAGACTCAACTCATTCATTTTCATTGAGTAAGGTATTACTTCTTCAGCTCCTCTTTAAACTCTGGTGAGAATAGAAACGTCATTACTGGGGGAAAAAACCAAGAACAACTTTTGCTGGAAACCACTAATGCTTGAGAGAGGAAATCTCAGCCTGATGCAGTGAAAAGAACAGAGGCCAGGGAGAGAGGAGACCATGGATATAGACTGAGCGGCCCTCATTCTCAGCTGGGGAACCCTGGGAAGCGGTCCACACCCATCTCCAAGCTTCTGTTTCTGGGACATCGGAGTCAATGACTTCTAAGGCTCCTTCCATTTTAACAGTCTCTGGAGATAAGAAATGTGTCCCTGGCCATGTGACTCAGTTGTTTGGAGTGTTGTCCCATACACCAATAGGTTGTGGGTTCGATTCTCAGTCAGGACACATACCTAGGTTGCGGGTTTGATCCCTGGTTGGGGCATGTATGGGAGGCAACCAATCAATGTTTGTCTCTCACATGGATGTTTCGATGTTTCTCTCTCCCTCTACCTCTCTTCCTTCCTCTTTCTCTAAAATCAATGAACATATCCTCAGGTGAGGATAGAAGGGAGGGCGGGAGGGAGGGAGGGAGAGAGGAAGGAAGGGAGGGAGGGGAAAAAAGAAAGAAATGGGCACTGAGAAAGTGACTTCCTCAGTGGCTCTCCAGCCAGCTCTGGAGGGGCAGCTATTCACATTTCCATTAAGAGACAAGCAAGAGAGTACAAAGGAAGGAGCTCAGGCTTTGGAATTCAAGAGGTGTGGGCTTGCATCCTGCCCCTGCCACTTACTAGCTGTGGGATCTTGAGAAGGCTACTTGATCTTTCTTTTCTGCAGTCTTCTGTCTATGTACTGAGGACAACAATTCCAGTCTCCAAGGTCATTTTGAGGATTAAAAGAGATACTGTATATAGGTCTTAAGTGTTTGCTTAACCTGGTGACTGACATAGTAGGTACCCAGTAAGTGCTAGTTATCTCCCTTACCCTTTTACCAATGTTGACATTATGTTAAGTAAGAGTTCCAGAAGTTTGAAAAATAATGTCATCCACCCTCACCCTACCCTCCACAAGAGCTTCTGTCTTTTTTCCAGTAAAAGCTTTTATTTTAACAAAGGCACATTAAATATTACTTATTTCCTTCAGTGAGTGTTGTGGGTTATGATTTTTTTAAATCTGCTTATAAAACTCAGTCATAAATGCTGCTTTCCATTTCCCCGTGGTAGCTGTAATTGCCATGTTAACGTGAAGGTCTGATTGCAGAAACACATGCCGCTGCTGTGCCGTCCATCTGCACAGGCCTGGGTGAGCTGTGTGTGTCCGGGCACGCCGCGCTCCCTGTGCTTACAGAGTTGGGAGGAAGTTTCCAGTACCACAGCCTCACAGGCAGTATTTAATCACCTCAGACTCTGGTGTTTGAGGTTAGGCTGGAAATGAAAGGCCATTTGGGTTTACCACAGTGGAGAAGGAAGAGGATAGGGTATATGTGAGGTAACCCCAGGGGAGGCAGCCAGGCCTGGGGTTTCCTGTGGGAGCTGGAAGCCAGGTGTGACTCATGCCAAGGTGTTTCAGTAAAGGCAGAGCCAGCTAGTTTAGTACATGTGCATGTATGTGTGTGCATGCATAGTTCAGTATCACGTCTTTTTTCTTACCTGGTATTTCTGTAGCCTCTTTATTTCCTTATCTCCAGTTTCTCCTACCTCCAATCCAACTTCCGCTCCAACCTCCACCAGATGACATTTTAGAAACATGGATGCTCCCCTTCTTAACAAGCTTTGTGGTTTCCTTGCACCTATATCACGAAGTTCAGACTCCTCAGCACCAGGTCTAATGTCCTTCTTGAGGGATTCTCAGTGCCTACCAGTCTGTCTCTCATCATAGGTCCTGTGTCTGCTAGTCCCTTCCTCCTCTTAGCTCTGAAATCTCCAATGTCAAGTCCTCTGGAGACCCTCCCTGACAGCTCCAGACCAAATATAGACTTTTTCCATTGTATCTCCATGTTTATGCCACTCCTGTGGTTCTTATCACACTTCCACAATGGGTTTTTTTTTAAAACCTTACCCACTGTAATAGGATCCCCCACAGGCAGCGTCTGTTCTATCAGCTTTTGTAGCCCCAAGAGTCTGGCTTGGTGATGTTTCATAATATTTGTTGATTGAAGGAGTTCATGAAGATGCACTACATGTGCATGAATAAACATTAGTTATGGATAAGATGCAGCCACTGTTAGTCTTGAAATCTAAGACTGGATACAGACACCATTAGGGATTTGCTCATTTTGGACTTCATTTTATACATCTTTTATCCCGTAGCTGGATAGAAGAGCAGTGGTGAGCAAACAGAAAATCCTTAGACACACAAAACTTTAGCTTCTCATTTCCTCCATCAATCCACTCCTGTGGTCTCATGGCATCTGAAAGCCTAGATTTTAGACCCCACTCTGCTGTTTACCAGCTGCTGTGTAACTACTAGCAAGGCTCTTAAGGAAAATCAGAAACTAACGTATTAAGGCGCACCTTCACATACCTTTCTCATTTAATCCCTACAACACCCTTTGAGGTAGTCATTTATGAATTCTTTTCTTTTTTTTTTTTTAGGATAAAGAAACTGAGAATCTGGGAAGTTAAGTAATTTGCCCAGGATCACAGGCACAGCAAAAAGAAAAGCCAGAGTACCTTGCAGCTCTGATTCTCAGACTTGTCCATGTTCTACTTGACTGCTTTATTCTCTCTGAATCTCAGTTTCCCCATCTGCACTCATAGGATTGCCGGGGGCGGGCGGGGGGGAGGAACCAGCGATGGCTGTGCAAGAGCTCTGCAGGCTGCCATGTTTCTCTGGGTATGGAAGTGTTGTCACTCTGGCCTGTCATCTCCTACCCCAAAACCAGCGCTGGCTGCAGTGGTCAGGCAATGCCCAGCCACTGCTCTCTGGCCCAGGCCCTGACCTCGGTCCCCCTCTTTATGAGGGCCAACTTGATGCCAGGCAGTGTCCTAAAACCACTTCACACTCATTATCTCATTTAATGCTTCATAAAAACCTTAAGAAGCAAATACCATAAAACCATAATTAGTTCCATTTTATAGGTAAGAAAAACTGAGGTGGAGAGGATTTAATAGAATCCTTAAAGACTTACAGGGAGTTAAACCGAGAAAGTCTCTGGGCAGACCTCCCTCAGCCTGCCTGCCCACCAACACTCGTAACCACGACACGGAGCTGCCTCCTCTTCCTTCCACCCTCAGAAGCTTCAGGCTTCCTCCCTAGGATCTTGGTGGGCGGGTAAGTGGTCTCTGCCATCTCGTTCTGACACTGGGAACATTTTTCCTGAGTCTTTCTGGGCCATGGGGACCAGATTAAGTAGAGCAGTCCCAGAAGAACCAGGGAAGGAAGCAATCAAGTCAAAAGACCAAGGTTCTAGTCCTGGCTCTGCCACTTAACTAGCTTGTGTTGGTCCCTCAGCCTCTGTGAGTCTGTTTCCTTTTCTGTAAAATGAGGATAATGACATCACTGAGTTGTTCTGGGAAATGACACAAGTTCTCACCCATCTACGAAGTCCTCATCTTAGCTCAAGTTGCCACATTGTAATATCATAGAATGGGGGGCTTAACCAAAGGGTATTTATTTTTCACAGTTCTTGAGGCTGGAAATCCAAGAACAGGGTACCAGCCTGATTGGATTCTAGCGAGAGCCCTCTTGCTGGCTTGCAGGTGGCCTCCTTCTCACTGTGAGCTCACATGGCCTTTCCTGGGTGCATGTGCCTGTGGGGGAAAGAGAAGTCTGGTGTCTCTTCCTCATCTTATAAAGGCACTAATCCCAGCATGAGAATCCTTTCCTCTTGACCTCGTCTAGATAATGATCTTCCAAAGACATACCTCCAAATACCATCACATTGGAGGTTGGGGCTTCGACATATGAGTCACAAACATAGCAGCCCTCAACTTGCAATATTCATCATCATGATGTTAATGAGGAGGAGGAAAGGAACTATAGGACCAGTCACCTGCCAGTTTGGAGGACATATTAATATCACCTGCAAGCTCTCATGCTTCAAGTTCATAGGCAGTTCCTAATTTCTAACAGTGCCTGGTGACATCCAGAATGGAGCAAAGATACTATCTCACCCTTCAAGAATTGCCTGGAGAATTCTGTCTAAATTAACTTTTTATTGTTCCTTATCATCAATTGCAGTTTCAGTTTGTCCTAAGAGAGCAAGCCAAGGATAGTGTTCAAAGGAACCTGCCAAAAGGTTTCCCAGAGAGACGACAATGGACAAACCAGCTGCTATCTATGCCCCTCATTCTTTTTTTCAGAATAAAAAACAAAGCAGACAAATACAAAACCTAGAACCATTTTCCAGCCCATGAATGTGATCCTCTCTAACCTGAGCCTTCATGCACGGTAGACAATGTCCCGTCTCAGGTATAAGACTAAAATGTTACCAGTCACCCTTTCATGTTTGGATAACTTACTTTCAGAGGCACAGTCATTTATTTCAAACCAAAAGCCACAGCCTTGCTGAGAGACGTGTCAGCACTGGATCTGATTGTGAACTAAGGGAAATCTAACGTTTAAGGGTCATGCTGCCGATGATCTGACAGGGTGCAGCCATGGAGCCCCACAGTCACTCCAGCTGCCGGGGATTAAGATTCAGAAGGAGCCAGCCTGGCAGGGTGAAGGTGACTCACATGTGACTCACATGTAGAGGCGTGTGCTCCAGGCTCTGGTTCCTGTGCTCCCCGGTTCATTTGGGGGTATTTAAATGGGAGCCTCCACTCCTGACTGACCAGGTAGAGACTTCCTGAACATCTCAAGTCTTCCACCTCCTTCCTCCCTCTTCTCTTCCTCTTCCTCCCTTTTCTCCCTCTTTTCCTTCCTCATGCCTAAGGTGGCTGTGTCTTGGGATAGGAGAAGAGGGGTATATTTTGGGGGGGGGATTTGGAGACTGAATTAATGATATGTGTCTGGGTCAATGGAGAATAAATGCAAGAAGGAAATTCTGGTTCCTTTTCATTTCTCCACTTCAGGCTCCAAAGGCAGTATGGCGGCAGAGCCTGCACAGAGCTGTGCGCCCACGGCCCTGCTGTCATCTCAGCTCTGCCATCATTTAACTGCTCTGAGCCCCAGGTCCCCCATCTAAATGGTGGGATGCAGCCTGACAGCATTGCCCTGATAGCCCAGTGAGACAGAAGATGAGCATGGCTTGAAAGGCACAAAGTGCTATCTGTGTTAACACTTACATTAGTTATAGCATCAACTACCAGTCACAGCACTTTCTGTGTGCCACGTACTGACCTCAGTGTTTTGCATATATTAACTCTTTTATATCTCATAATAACTTTTGGAGGTAGGTAGTATTATTACTCCCATTTTACAGAATTTGAAACTGAGGCACAGAGTTAAGTAACTTGCTTAGGATCATGCAGCTAGTGGCTGATGGGGCTGAGATTCACATCAGAGCACTCTAGTTCCAGAGTCTCTGCTGTTAACCAACCATTGGTAAACACTGGCCTCAGGCTTACAAGAAGAAAGAGCCATGGGTCCTCGTAGAGCAAACAGTGCCTCACCCCTGTCTGCACTGTTCTTGGGTCCCTTTGTCCCTTGGCCTCAGCCTATCAATTGGAACCCACCCAGCCTCCATGCAGCCCCATTTTATCTACCACATCGCTGAGATCTGCTCCATCTCCAAGATTCTAAACTATCTCAGGTGAAGTTCAGTTCCTGCGGGCCTCTTCCACCAGAAACACTATGCTGTTGACCTCTTCTATCCCTTGCCCTCTCCCATCATATGTCTTCTGTCCCAAAGTCCTGTTGACTCTTCTCTCCAAGTATATCTCTCACTTTTGGATTCCTGGTGCCACCGTCCCAGTCCAGGGCTGCTTGAACGTTGCCAGTCTGTCACAGGACTCTCCTGCTGCCTGCTGCTCTTGACGCACTTCAGTCAGCCACATACCCTGCACCAAGACAGCTTTTGAAGGCTTTGCTCTGTTGTGCACTGTTCTGTTTGGAAAGATTCAGCAGCCCATTCATTGCCTGACAAGTAAAACCCAACCTCCTTGGGCTGTCATTGAAGGTCTCTTGTGATCAGACTTGTCCAGCCTGACTCTCCCATTACTTCCCTTCGCTCATGCTGTTGTAATCAAATGGAGGTCCGGCTGCCTGCCACTAGGAAAACCAATACTAGAGAGGCAGGTGCTGATGTAAAGGAAAGTGGTTTATTTTCAGATGCCGGCCACCTGGAAGATGGGAGACTCACGTCTCAAAGCCCATCTCCACATCTCAGTGGAGGCAGAGGTTTTTATAAAGAGAGAGAGGGGAACAGAATACAGAGATCAAGGAAGAGGGTTGGAAAGTACTCTACGTGCAGAGGAGCACAGTCCATTCCAATAAGGATGGTCCGGCGTGCCTCATCCTGGTTTAGTCATCCTGGCTTTAGTTATCCTGGCTTCACGTCATTCTGGCTTCACGTCATCCTGGCTTTGCTTCATCCTGGCTCCCTGGTTGAAGGTCAGCAAATCTCCCTGAGCTGAAATACCTGAAGGTCAGGATCTGTATCTTTTGAAGTTAGTTCCTAGGTTTCTTAAACAAACATGCTGTTTATCTACAAGCTGCATATTAGTCAGAGTCAGCATCTACAGAAACAATGTCAGAAGAATGGTAGGTGGCTTCCAATTTCCCACTGTTACACTGTGACCCAGGAAAACACAACTCCTCACTCTTCCTGAAAGTGCCTTGAATTTCCAGCCTTTTTGCCTTTGCTCAAGCTATTCTACCTCCAGAAGGAACCTCCTCTGACCACCTTCCATCTTCCTTTGTGCCTAGGAAACCCTAAGGCCCATTGCAGATACTTCTTATGAAGTCATCCATAATGCATCTGGTGGACATACTGTCTTCCTCCTCTGGGCATCTCTTTTCCACTGCACCATTTTCCATAGCACCATTTTCCACTGCCCTTTGTCAGGGGGAAGAACACTTCTGGGTTTCAGATCAACCTGGGTTTGTATCCCATATATCTGTACAAATAGCTTTCTTTTCCTCACTTCCGCCCTTCCCATAGCAGTGAAGTCTCATCATCCTGTCTGCTCCCTTTTATTTCTCCTGTTACATTTCTCCTCCATGCCCTTACTTTTTAGTTATTTAATGTAAACAGTGGAACATGGCATTTAACAGCAGGCTCTTGAGCCAGCATTATGTGGGTTCAAATTCTGGGTTTGCCTCCCCTATCTCTGTGACTTTGGGCAAGTTGTCTAACCATGTTGTGTTTAGTTCCCTGACCTATGAAATAGAGTTGTTATGAGAATGAAATGATTGCATATGAAACTCTCAGAACAGTACCTGGCACATGGTAGGTGACTGAATTTCAATCTGTTCTTGGTCATGACCTTTCCTGTGTGTCAGCAAGCCAGTTGAAGACCATAAAGCCACCTTATACTTTGTAAAGAGGAGTTTCTGGGGCCAAAAAAATAAGAAACCAAACCCTCATCCAGCCCACACAATGCTTGATGGTGACTCAGTGGTCAGTACTGGAATGTGTATCAGAAACCCACAGCGTTCTTCTCTGGAAACCCACAGCATTCTGGCTCTGCGTCCCTGGGCACTGGAGCTTGTGTGGTACTCGGGAGGAGAGTGACTAAGTGCTGCCATTTGGTTGTGGTGAATGACTCATGAATGAGAGGGTTGAGGGATGGGACCCTGAAAGCCCACAGCTCCTAGTGTGTTTCCCATCAGTACATCTTACTCCCGGACTTGGGGCCTTCATGGAGGAGTGATACCCAAGAAGGGTTCGCGTGACTGTACAGCACCCTGGGTTACCCTGAAGGAAAGCGCCTGCCTTTGCCATCACTCATACCTCCTGTGCCGCCCATTTCTGCCCTTGATCTCCTCAGTACCCTCTTTGCAGTGCATCTGCAGGTTGTCACAGAGAATCAATGTGTGTGGTGCTGGAAGGAGCCTTGAGGCTGGGGCATAGGGTAGCTCCTCATTTTGCAGACAGAGAGTAGTGTTCCAGGGAAAACAGGATAGTTAGCAGCACAGTCAGGAGTGGAACCCTGAGGACTGATTTCCAAGTCTGTGTTCTTGTCCGGAAACCTCAGCAAAGTGAATGGATAGATCTGCATGACTGTTGTATGAGGAATGGGCAGAAGCAGGTACAGGTGAGCAAGTCTCAGCTACACAGCTTAGCAGAGCCCACTCCACCCTGCTCCACCGGGCTCTCTCTTCTTAGCTCCTCCATTTACTTTCTCCCCAGAAAGCTGTGCGGCCCAGTGAACCAGTCCCCCTGGAAAGCACTCTGCTCAGGCTCTGTGCCCCTGCCCCTTGTGTCTCTCAAACACATCTTTGTGTGAAGTATCCAGGTCATGCCACCCTGACCTTGGCGTCAGACAGGCAGGAGCCAGAATTATAGCCACTGTGGGGCCCTCGCCAAGGTGCTTATCCTCTTGGAGCCTCTGTTTCTTCTTCTGTGCTCTTCTACAGTAAAGATTAAGTGAAGTCATTTAGAGCCAGACCCTCAGAACAGTGTCTGGCATAGAGTAAGCCTTTAACATGCAGCACCTATTATTTTTCATTACCAGTTATTTTAAAGTCTGTCACTCAGATTGTCTTTGTTATGCCAGTGGTTCCAGATGAATCAGAGTCACCTAAGGAGCTTTATAGATGACACAGCCTGATTTAGTAGATCTGGGGTGGAGATGGGGACTTTTAAAAAAATATATTTTATTGATTATGCTATTTTATTGATTATGCTCCTAGAGTTGTCTCAATTCCCGCCCCCCTCCACTCAGTAGCCCCCAATCCCTCCAGTAATTCCCTCTCCCCCTTAGTTCATGCCATTGGGTCATGCACATAAATTCTTTGGCTTCGCCATTTCCTATACTGTTCTTAACATCCCCTTGTCTGTTCCGTACCTACCAATTTGTACTTCTTAATCCCTGCACCTTTTCCTCTTGCACCCCCAACTGATAGCCCTCCAAGTGATCTCCATATGTATGATTCTATTTCTGTTCTGCTTGTTTGCTTAGTTGGTTTTTTATTTTTTAATAAAAATTTATTTATTTATTTTAGAGGGAGGGGAAGGGAGGAAAAATGAGAGAGAGAGAAACATTGATGTGCAAGAGGAACACCGATCAGTTGCCTCTTGCATGTCCCTAACTGGGAACCTGGCCCACAACCCAGGTATGTGCCCTGACTGGGAATCGAACTGGTGACCTTTTGGTTCACAGGCCAGCGCTCAATCCACTGAGACACACCAGCCAGGGCTGTTTTTTTGGATTCAGTTGTTGATAATTGTGAATTTATTGCCATTTTAATGTTTATAGTTTTGATCTTTTTCTTAAATAAGTCCCTTGAACATTTCCTCTAATAACGGCTTGGGGATGATGAGCTCCTTTAGCTCTACCTTGCCAGGGAAACACTTTTTCTGACCTTCAATTGTAAATGATAGCTTTGCTGGGTAGAGTAACCTAGACTGTAGGTCATCAGTTTGAATACCTCTTGCCAGTCCCTTCTTACCTGCAAAATTTCTTTTGAGAAATTAGCTGATAGTATGATGGGAACTCCTTTGTAGGTAACCCTCTGCTTTTCTCTTGCTGCTTTTAAGATTTTTCTCTTTATCTTTAACCTTTGGCATTTTAATTATAATGTGTCTTGGTGTGGTGCTCTTTGTGTCTATCTTGTTTGGGACTATCTGTGCTTCCTAAACTTGTATGTCTATTTCCTTCACAAAATGAGGGGAGTTTTCTTTCATTATTTTTTTCAAATAAGTTTTCAATTTCTTGCTCTTTCTCTCCTCCTTCTGGCACCCTTATGATTCAAATGTTGGTTTGTTTGAAGCTGTCCTGGAGGTTCCTTACTTTATCCTCATTTTGGGGGGTTCTTTTTTCTTCTTGCTGTTCTGATTGAATGTTTTTTCTTCCTTACATTCCAAATCATTGATTTGATTCTTAGCTTCATTCACTCCACTGTTGATTCTCTGTAAATTTTTCTTTATTTCACTTGGTGTAACCTTCATTTCTGCCTGAGTCTTTTTTATGCCATTGACATACCCAATGAATTCCTTGAGCATCTGATAGATTGCTTATCTACATTTTGTTAAGTTCTTTTTCTGGAGTTCTGATCTGTTCTTTCATTTGGGCCATGTTTCTGTATCTTCTCAATTTGGCAGCCTCCCTGTATTTGTGTCTGTGTATTAGGTAGAGCTGCTTTGACTCCCTGTCTTGGTATCGTGTCCTTTTGTAGAAAAGTGCACCAGTAAGTTGGATGGGGCAGAGCCTTAGGTAATCCCCAGGACAGGGCAACGCATGTGACCCAGGTTGATGGAGTCTCCAATATGGTGTCGCTACTCTGTGGCTCTATGTGAGGGAGGGCTCAGAAAAGGAACAATGTCTGTTGCCTGGCCTCTGGAGTTTTGTACGGGAAGACCTGTCCCCCAGCACTTGCCATGATGCCAGACACTTCAGTTTCTCCCTGTGTGCCACTGGTGCCCTTCCAGCTCCTACCCTTGTGCTGCAGGGGACTGTGGATGTTTTTAAAAATTCACCAAGGAGACACTGATGTATATTTGAATTTAGGAGCACAGAGCCCCCCTCACTGCCCACAGTTTTCCTATCATGAGTATTGCTCTGGTTCTTTCACATTTTTTCATTCCCTGTAACTCAAAGCAGTTTTGTAGGTGGGTTGGCCATAGGTTTGGAAAACTGACTGAGGTCTCTAATTTTTCTCTCCCTCTTGATGAGCTACTTTCCACCACAACACGGATGAGCAGAGAAGGGGGCTCTGTCCTCTCAAGAGGCAGGTGAGCACAGTGGTTGAAAACACTGGGTTTCTGCAAGGGAAATCCCTGTGCTCAAATCCAAGTTCTGTCATTTACTGACTGGGTGACCTTGGGCAAGTTGCTTAATCTCCCTGAGCCAAGCCTTAGGGCCACCACTTCCATCTGCTTATTAAGCATTTTGTTCTACCTGGGACTTGCAATTCAGTACATAGCAACCTCCCAACCCCACACCAGCTGTCTCTGGCCTTCCATTTCCCAGGGCCTCAGTGACCTGGGCTCATCTGTGACTTAGTTTGTCCTCTTAACATCTTCCCCATGAATGCCCTTCCTGCCATCCCTGCCACCTCTGTTGGAACAGAGGCATCCACGTGCACCTTCTAACCGCTTGCAGTCTCTTGCTCTGTCCTTTCCAGGTGGGTTCCTAGTGGGCAGAGAACAGTCTCCCTCAAGACTCCTGGTTAACCATCACTTCCTGTCAAATTTCCCCTGCCTCCCCAGTGCCTAGAGACTCATGCAGAACTGCACGGGAATCAACCTTGGCCTGAGAACTACCAACTCAGGTTTCTAACAGATTACTCACACTTACTAGCATGATTATTCAAGAAGTAACAACAGTTTCTGAGGAGGAATGCTGGACAATTGGTATTCTGAAAAGATGCCAAGAAGTGTGTTTTCTCTAAACCATAGGTCTGATTTGATCCGATCTGCTTCATCCTATTGGTTTTTCTTGGCATTTGGACTTGTTTGAGGTAACCACTGCCAGAGATTTGGTTTGCACCTATAATTGTAATGTTGCTTTTGGGCTTGAAAGCTTGTATATAAAGCACCGAGTCACTGTTAAAACTCCTGTCTGTTTCATAGAAACTCAGAGACAGTACAATCCATAGCATTTTGAGGGTCATAGAGGACTCAGTGGGGAAAAAATTCCACTCAGGTATCGAGCTCCGACATCCACTGTGGGAGGCCCAAGCCTGCAAAATCTGGTGCATTTGCAGATCACTTCAAGTAAGTGTTCTCAGTCAGGGTTCATGATCAGAAATCCATACTTGTGCTGCTTGCTCTTTTCCTTTATTAATAACAGAGGCAAGTCAAGGTGGTTTGAGCCCTCTGTTCATGTGCTGTTGGCAAGGCTTTAAACTCTTTGTCAAAAGAACTCTTTTGGGAAAACAGACAAAAGCAATGAAAAGTTCTTCAGGGAATTTAGATCTTTATGCAAGTAAGTCATTGTTTGCAGAACCTTTGAAGTCCCGCAGGTTCTGGAGCTCTGAGACAAGTGTGCGAGTGGGTGTTACTCAGACAGCTTCCTCTTCTGTGCATTTCATACAGCCTCATTGTCATGGTACAGGTTTAGCAGAATATAACCTTCACAGTTCAAATTTAGATTGTTATTCACACCCAACTTCAATCACCATTCCTCTCCCATCAAAGCTGTTCTAGGGAGGCACCTGGCAGCAGCAGCCAGTGACAGTAAGCCCAGCCAGCAGGGTAATTTCTGTTAGCTGCCTTATTAGGTGAGGATGATTTCTTCGTGCAAAACTGCGACACTCCTGGCCTGTTCAGGTGGGCCACATTTGACTTCTGGAGGCAGCGTTGATAACGCGGGGCTCAGCCGACACCAGGACATTGTGAATTGACTTGAGGATTGGAAGACAATGGAGGCTGGCTGATATTTTTTCTTGACATTTTTTTCTATCAGAGAGGAATACTAGGGCTTTAAGTGGTTTATTTTTATACAGTGCCTAAGGATCCAAGAGAGATGAAGGGAATTGTAATCAATATACCGGTTCTAGTAGGTAACAAGAAATCTGGTGGTCTTTATCTGTTGGGAGGGAGGGATCTTGTCTAAAGCTTGACCTTTGGTCAATCTTCTGTCTTCAGCTTAAGAGAGTAACCCTCAGTTTTAAAAGACTGTTGTCAAGTTAAGGTCTTCTTTAAGAAAACAAATAGAGAAGTGCCAGCCCTGCATCTTTCTCTTGAAGAGCGTTTTGAAGCCTCATAGACAAAGCCAGATCCCTGGGAATAGTCCAGCTGCTCTCTGGGTAATGACAAAGGAATACAAGTCTGGGGACATGAACTTGTGATGCTAGACGTTCTCATGACCCCTGTGAGAAAGATAGTAAGGCTCCAGTTTCCAGGCCTGGGTCTTCTTTCTCCCAAAGGCAAATCACCAGTAAGTTCCCATTGAATTCTCTGTATCACCAGTTAGCTTTTGCGGGAACCAGGGCTCCCAGAGTTCTCTGTATGGAGACTGTTGAATTGGGTGTGTTAATGTAGAACTTCAAGTAAGAAAACTGCTTGGGGCTAATCAGATGACAACCACAGTCACCTTCTTTGTTTGATTGTTCTGTCCCTTATTTTCCAGTGGGAAATACCAGAGTTAGAGGCTTCTCTCCATGTGAAGTTTCTCCTATATTGTTATAGAGTTTTCTGTAAGAATATGAAACTGGGGCTCAGAGGCCCCATCAGTTAATCAAGGCCCACACAGTGGAGGGTCTACATGGATTCTGTCTATATTTCCATCTTATGCCTTGATTACCTAAGTCATTACCCTTAAAAAGGACACAGGACCCTAGGAAGGTGACCAGCATAGAATTATTATTAAGAACTTCCAGGTAGGACTGATCTCTGGATCAAGAACTAGGTCTTGTTTCCAAGTAGTCTACAAGGTCAGGGGCAGACCCATTGTAGGGCACTGGTTCTCAGTTTGGACTGTGCTTTATAATTATTTGATGAGTTCTTAAAACTACTAAAGACAGGTCCTACCTCCAGATATCCTGATAAAATATGCCTGGGGTATGACCTGGGCAGCAGAATTTTGAAAAGCTCTCCAGGTGATTAGAATGTGCAGCCAAAATTAAGACCCACAGACAGAAATGGTATTTTGAAATGTGAAGCTAGAACCACTTAAACAGCTGTTGTGCCAAGGGCAGGATCCAGGAGGGGTTCCAGTGTTGGGAGAGGGCTGGACACGTGGGTAGGCAATAGAGCTCAGCCAAGACCGGGAACCAAACTGGCACACTAACTGCCCATGGTAGTCATTGTAGGAGCCAAAGGGTTGACTCAATATGCTGACTTGTAATTATTTTGCATACTTAAATCTGAACTCGCCAAATGGATTATAGGCTTCCTCAGAGCTTGAGATGTCAATACTCGAAAGATGTCTACCCCACTGAATGCTGTGCTCTGGAGGGTAGGACCTACAGTTATTCTTTTTGACAATCCCAGGCTGCGGAGCACAAGGCCGAGCATGTGGTGACTAGACACAGAGAGGAAGGTGGGCGAATTTTAGCCAGAGGCATGGTCGTCCCTGGAAATGGTACCATCTTCACGTCGATCTTCCCAGTGGCCATTCTGCTCTCATGTCTGAAATTGGGAATGTGCTTAGGTGTGATGTAACAGATGCCACCCCTCCCTTGTGAGTCCAGAGGCCTCCTGCCACAAGGGTAACCTCCTGCACTTTTCCTTTGGTGCAGGTAACAAGGCTTCTGCTGCACAGTGAATACAGGGTTGGTGAGAATGGCATTAGCAGAAAGCCTTGAGGAGATTCACTGGGTCTTGAGGGCTATGATTTTGAGGTTGATACTAAATCCTTCAACACAAGGAGGGGGGGAAAGACTTCACAAGTCAGCAGAAAAGCTTCCAAGAACATGTTTGCCAAATGGCGGCTTTGCCAAATGTACACGATTCTCAGAACCTTGGTAATTTCACTCTGTGTCTGATTGAAAAATCACACTTGTGGTCTTGGACAAGCAAGAATAAAAAAATAATACACTTAATATTCCTATGCATATGGACAGAGAAACATTCAGTTTGAAAAAGTCATCCTTCCAAAGTTGAAAACCACACGACAAGCAGATTTTGTCACAGTTTCGTCAGAAATCTAGCAATAATCCTTGTAGCCATGACATATAAAGGGAATAAAAGTTAGAAATTGACATTTATTGTGCATCCACTTATACAAGTTGTTTTGTAAAGGAGAGATCATTTCATGCTTGTCGCACTCTATGTTACTCTTGAAGATGGTTTCCAAATACAAACATGAGCCTATATACCCATCTGCTTCAGCACTTCAGTGACTTACTTTCAGAGCCTTTAGAATAGAAAACCTAATCCTTGATGAGGTCTACCAGGTCTTGCCTTTGTTGGCCCCAGGTTGCCCATGGCGTTTCTGCTCCAACCACAGCAGTTCTCCAGTGAGCCTGCCCCGACCCACAGCAGGGCACTCACACACATACTTCTCTCTCCAGAACACCCTCTCCCACCCCCCACCCACAGCCTCCAGTTGCTCTCCACCCAGCTGGTTCCAACTCATCCTTCAGATCCCAAAGAAAATGTATCAGTCAGGGTCCAGGCAGGAAACTGAAACCACGTCAGTTATTTGGACCAAGGGAAAATCATATAACCAATTGTTAAATAAGAGCAAAGTTATTAACTAGATAATAAAAGGAGTGAAAAGAAAACTCTAAGCTTGGGTCTGAAACTGCGGTCCATGAACCAAATCCAGCTCATGGCCTGTTTTTGTATGACTGATGAGTTAAAAATGATTTTTATGTTTATTAAGAGTTATTAAGGAGGGGCAAAACCCAACAGAGTTCACCTGTAGTGCACAAAGTTTGAAATATTTGCTCTCTGGCCCTTTGCAGAAAACTTTGACATCTGCTGTGAGGTGTCACAGCGGTACCAAACGTAGGGCACAGCTACCACCTCTTTGGGAACAAAAGTTGGGATTATTAAAAATTAGAAACTTAACAAAGAGGCCCAAGGGCCTGAGACCCAGACCCTGAGGTGGGGGATGATGAAGCTATTCCACAAGTAGTAGAAAAATGGCACCCTCAACCGAGCTGCTGTGTGCCACTCACAGGCATGGAAACCTACAGCCGTCCCCCAGGAAGTAGACAGGAAGGAGCAGGATCCTTCCCTCTCCCCTAGGCTTTCAGTCTCCCTCCTTTGTACCCTCTTGGTAGAGCCCAACATGAAGACAGTTTGCAAAGCAAACATGTGCTTGGCCCCACATCACAACACAAACTACACAGGAGTGGGTTTGGAAACTCAGGAAGCTTTCCCAGAACTTCGAGATGTGCTCAGTGCCCTCTGTCATATCTTTGTAATGCTTTGTATCTTTTCTCCGTAGCACTTCCTACAGTTCATGATAATGATAGCAAGCACTAATACAGCACTTACTATGTGCCAGCCCAGTTCTAAGTACTGTTCAAGATTTAATCCTCACAACAACCTGTCTGCAGATAGACACTCATGTATCCCCATTTTACTGATAATGAAACTGAGGCATAGAGAAGCAAAATAGCTTACTCAAGGTTATTCTCAACATGGAAGTAGAAAAACCAGACTTTGAACTAGTTTTATTCCAGGGACTGTGTTCTTTACCCTGTGCTGCCCCTCAATTTTAGTTTTACATTTGTGAACCTTGACTCAGTATGTGTCTCCCTCATTAGAAGGGCTTCAGGAGGGCCGGCCCTGGGCCTCTTTCTGCTGACCTCTGGACCCCCTGTGCCTGCTACAAAGTCTGGCACACAGAATGGATGAATAAATGGACAAGGAATCAGAGTCGCAAAAAGTCAAGCCAACAGTTAACTGTCAGAGCTGGAATTCAAACCCCGGTCTGTTGGAAGCCAGGCCCATATCCTTCCCATCAGGAGCTGGCAGACAAGTGCTTGCCAGCCAGTGATACACAAGGTTCCTATGGTGGTCTTGCGGCACTGTAGATTCATCACTGTTCTCTGTGTTTTGATCAAATGATAGTGTTCCTGTGGTCTTGGAGTTACACAGAACATGTGGCCAGCTATAATTCTTCATTCTCTGATCATGCAGCCTGAGAGAAATCACTGTCCTCTGTAAACACCATCAGCAAACCCAGGGAGCTGGGTCTTCTAGCAAAGTTTTCTCACACTCAGGCTGTGCTAACTAACTATAGTTATGTTTTGTGAGGAGTTTGGCAATGGGGTAGGGATTCCTGTACTTTTTATTCCATCTACTATTCAAGTATTTGGATTTCTTCTACAATTAGCATCCTAAAGAAAAATATTTTTTAAAAAATGCTGAAAAAATAGTCTCTTTCTGGCAAATCTGAACAAACTGGTGCTCGTGACTTCAGGACAATTTTGCCCCTTAGCATGTCATTCTAACTCCTGTCTGCCTCTCTGGTCTTACCTTCTCTCTACCCCACATGGCTCAAATACTTTCCAGGCTCTGCATGCTGTGTTTTCTCTCTGCCTTTTGTGTTCACTTGCAGTAAAGCCAACATTCCCATAACGGTGCATGAGGCGCTCCATGCTCTGGCCCTCAGTGCTGCCCATGTGCCCTTCCTCTGTTCTCCGTCTCATGCCAGAGCAGAAGCTCAGAGGAATTGGAGGGAACTAACAGAAAGGCAGAAGAACAGTAGGTTTTACAAACATTTATTTATTCAATTAACCACACGGCCTATTTTTAAACCAATGAAACCCAACCTAATCAGTTTTCTGCACCAGTTATCTTAGATATTCTGTGGCAATAGCAGCTCCAGAAACTCAAATGTTAGGTGTGGCCTAGGGCAATACTCTGCAAGTATTGGATGGGGAATTGGGAGGAGGGAAATAGGGGAATTGCTCAAAGCTGTATTTGTACGGTTTTTATGATTGTTTTTATGATTCCGTTTATTGGATTGGAAGGATCTGTCAGAGAATCCATAAATTTCACAGCCACAGCTAATGACAGTGGATGCCAGATCCCTGCTGGCTGAAACAGAAACCAGCTTGATCTAGATTAAGAAAAATAGAGAACAGAAGGTTATAGGGGGGTCGGACAGACCCAGTCAGTGGAAGTCAGGCAAGCCCTGGGGGACACTGGAACCAGAGGCTGGGAAACCCTCAGAATACTCTAGCTTCTCTGTTTATTTATTGCCAATAGGCCGACTTCCTCCACTTTTCAATTTCTCATTGTGGGAAACATGGCTGCCCCACAGCTCCCAAGTTTATATTAAACTTCCAACCTCGAAGAGAAATAAACTCAGCCATCTCTTGGCCTCAATACGAAATTATGAGAGAAAGCATGGATTGGTCCATCCTGAGTCAGGTGACCAACCCTGATCTAGTCAGTGGTGAGAGGGAAAGGGGCCACATTGTCACACTGTTCATCACGGTCGCTGGCAGATGAGCAGGCATGTGCTTGGGGAAGGAGGCGATTCTGAGCTGGGCAGACATTCCAAAGGTGTGAACTGTATTAAAGAAAAAAGACATTTATAACCGCAGAGGGGAAACATTCGGACACGTAAGGAATGCTTGATAAGTGCTTGCCGTTGAAGGGCCCTCAGAAGTACCTGTGAAATGATCTATTGATTGAGTTGTGGCGTGAGCTAGTACTTCTATTACTGTGTCTTTGTTTTTTGACTCTTGACTCTCTGGTAGCCTCAAAAGTAGGAAACCAAAAATACTAATAGCAAAGACTTACATGGCACCTTAATTTACCAGACCCTGATCTAAGCACTTGAATTTCTGTTAATTTATTTAAATTAATCTTCACAACAATGCCATGAGGTAGATACCATTATTATCTCCGTTTTACAGATGTAGCACAGAACGGTGACATCATTTACCCCAGGTCACATTGTCAATAAGAGGTGGGGCCAGAATTTGAAATCAAAAGGCCTGGCTTCAGAGTCTCTGCTTTCAGGGGGCGTGGATAGAAAGAGCTGAAAGGCAAAGACAAGGCTGGGACAACATTTTGTGATGGATCAACTAGCCAAATAAAAAAGAACTCTCTTTTGATTGATGATGGCAGCCAGAGCCAGGAACAAGAGAAGCTGCACCAAAAAATGAGATGAGAGACAAGAAAACATAAAAAATATGGATGGGTGGAGTAAGAGACTAGACAGAAAAGGCTGTGTGAGGACAGTGTCAAGTAGGAAAACCATAGAACAGAACTGGCAGAAAGAAATACTAGCTTAGTGTCTGTCAAATTGTGATCCACAGACCACCTTAGCTCTTAATTAAAATACAGTTGCCTGGGCCCTACTTTGGACTGAATCAGAAATCTATCAGATTTATCAGAAATCCACATGTTTTAACACTGTTAGGTCTTCTCATTTCATGAGAGCACTTTGTGAGCAGCAAACAGCTTTTTGCAACCCCACAACCCTGTATGCATCACCGGGTATGGCAGAATATCTTCCTTTAATCTGTATACTATGGCACAGAAGTGTGCCATACATTTTGTATTGACTTCCATTGATAAGAGAGTCTAAAATAAGAACCAAAAATGCTGCACTTTAATTCTGGCTCTGTCGCAAAATAGCAGTGTGACCATTGGCAGACAACTTCTCTGCAGTCTAAGATTTCTCCTCTATCAAGGGGGTAGGTTTAACTGGATCAGTGAAAAATAGCTGTAACATGTTCTTCTACCCATGTCTTCCATGGGTCCTGCACCCTTCCACATCCTCCCCTGGCCATGGCAGACATTATTGATCAATCGTGACACTCCTCGCTGAGCTCTGATGTGGCTTTCCAGTATTTCACCCAGCACCCCAAGCATTCATTACCGGTTGCTTGATATTGGCTTCCAGTTGAAACTTATTTGTTATCTCTAGAGTGGATGATCCACAAAGCTCCTGTAAGCTCTGAAAATGCATAGCTTTCTAAAGGATAAAACCAATTTTATTATTTGCTTTAAAGGGTACATTTTCATTTATATAAAATTTCATTTGACAAATAGTTTAATATTTAATAGTTCAATAGTCTGATCCTTTAGGCCTTATGTTGTCCTTCTTTCTTCCAGTTATTCCAATCTGGATTGTAATTAGTATTTGAATGTTACTTGTCCTGAAAACTCTCTACATTTTCATTATTATATTATGCTAAGAGGTTAGACTAACTTGACCTTAAACTTATGTTTTAGGTCAGCTTGAATTTTCACAAATACAAGTTTAAAGTTCAGGAATTTTCTATTTTAAAATAAAAGGGCAGGAAGAGAGGGATGAGTTATGAAGAAAGCTCTGAATTTAAAAGTACTTTAGGAAAAAACATAAATAAAATCTTTTTGATGTGATGAAATCAGCCCTGGACTATTGATCACTCAAAAGGAATTCTCATGACAATTGTAAATAACTCTAATTTCTGCATTTTTGTTTAAGAATTCTGAGAATCATGCTTACAAATTAGCCAAGATTAAGGGAGAAAAAAGATTTAAAAGATAGATGCAGTTGACCCTTATTGTTCTTAAGTCCCATGAATTTTGTGCCAATGAAAACATTGTTTTTCTTTCTTTTGGAGCTGGGTTGAAATTTTTGAAAATGATGATTTTGCTTCATTTATTAACCTCTAAGAACACTGTGTCAGGATGGGAAATAAATATTTTGAGCAGGCAAACAATCTTCCCAAAGCAATTACGGAGAAATTTAGAGTTGGCCCGAATAGGTGAGTTTTAATATTCTTATCTGGACTCAAAACAGAAACATTTTGGCTCTGGACACTCCGTTGCGAGGCCCGGAAGGGCTCCCTTGACATTCACTCTGCCTGAATCAGAGTTATGTTAAGTGATGTTCGACCTTACTTCTAAGGAGGCCGAGGCAGGAGCTTGGACCACCTTGTGTTATTTAACCAGTCACAAGGCCTGAGAAATCTCATACTTCGATGGGAAAACGTACCGCACAAGTGGCCCTAGGTCAGATGGAGTCCATTAATGAAAAACCTCAGGAAATTGGACTGACGCTCTAGAGGGCAGAGAGATCAGCTGAACTAGCAACATGTCTGAATTATAAAATACATGACCAGGAAAAGATGCATTATATTGAGATACACACGTAGCTGAAACTAACTCCTCCAACTGTATTACCAAATGGAGGTACCCCTTAAGGCGACTCCTTTGTAAGGAGCCGCAAATGAATGGTGTGATTCCCTTCCTTAAATAGTTATTCCCTTGCATGTGACCAACCCCTGTGACTATATGGCATTATACAAAGTCCCTTGCATAAAGCCTGACATAGTAGAAAAGACATATATTCTAGCATATTAGAAAAGACCCTAAAAGGAGGCAATATGACAGCAGCTAACGGTGACCACTGATACCTCAAATGTATGCCTACACTCTCCCGTCTTGGGTTGATTCATCTATAAAACTGAGCCATGGCCTCTGCCCCATCTGCCTCACAAGGAAAATCCAGTGGCCTGCAAGGCCCTACCTGCTTGTCCTCTCCCAGGCCAGTGTCAGAGCCTCCTGGTCTTCCTCTTGCTTCTGCCACTCTGGTCATACTTGATTTACCTCCCACCTCTTTGCTTTACCAACTTTGTTGTGCTGTGCCCACATAGCTGCTTGGCAAACTCCCTCACCTCCTGCAAGTCTCGTCTTCCCAGAGGTCAACCTTGACCAGCCCCTTCAATATTGTGATCTGCTCTCCTCCCATTTAACACTCCGGCTCTTTCATATCCCGTTTGACTTTTTTTCCTTAGCACTTATCACTAACACACCTCTTTGCTAACTTATTACTTATTATCTGTCTCCCAAATGGAATTGCCTTTAAGGTAAAGACCTTTGTGTCAGGTCTTTTTTAAAAAATTGCCATTGTACCTAGAACAGTATCTGGCGCCAAAAAAAAGGCACTCAGCATATATTTTTTAAATGAATAAATGAAAACTAAGATTCTAAACAACCAGAAAAGCCCATGAAACACAACTCATTTGATGTATTCTGAGGGCAGCCTTAGAATCCCTTTCCTAAAGCTTATTGGCTCTTATTTTTAGATACCATCCCAACAAATAGACTCTTTGGTTCCCCAGTTCACAACTGTATTAGAAAAGAAAACAGCCCAAAAGATGGTGATACGACAGCAGCCAGCAGCAGTTGCTGACACCTTGCCAATAAGAGAGGAAATTCAAAACTGAAAAACAGCTGGAAAAAGAAAAAGATCATGTCTGAGACCATTTTTTTACATGAAGGCAGATAGCTTCTTAGGACTTCAGTCACATGAAATGATATGCAGTTATTGTGTTTAGATAATTGTCATTAAGGTAAAATTGGATCATGTTCATCAAGCTACTTAGAAGAAAGCAGGAATATGTTATATGGTGCAGTTAGTAAAACATTTATTGAAGACTAGCAGGCACTGTGCTAAGTGCTAGAGTATTAAAGGAAGATATGTTTGTAGTCTAGGATGTGAAACAGATATTGTAAACAATTTTACTTTTAAAAGTTGTCCAAAAATATTGAAGTTTCAACACTTCATAAGGAATGATTAGTTACACTGGAAAATATACTTATCTGGAAGAGCTCATGCCTTGTATCAATGATTTGTGGCTATGAATTATTGTGAATCCCAAAGTTGGGGGAGCATTAGCTAATCAGGGTTATACCACAGGAATAAATTTGCTGCTCTAATTAATGTACAGTATTTAATCCAAACCCTTCCTTCGTCCACTTCCAAGAGATATTATGTTGATAAGTAAGGCTGAATTTGGCAACCAGAAAGAAGCTGACCATAGTCGGTACCATAGTTTTAACACTGAATTTAACACTCTATTACGCAGTTTCAGCTGTACTTTATAATTTTCATATGAATAGTTTCTTCACCAACAAGATTGCAAATTTCTTAACATTAAAAACAAGATCACAAATGTGACTAGGTAAGTGCTGTGTATGTTCAGACTTAGCTTTAGCTAATAGTTATTCATTGTCTCCTGAATGCGAGCTCCGTGCAAGGCATTTTTCACATTATCTCATTTAATCTTTATATTGTCTCTCAAAGAATCTTGTGGTGGAGATATTATTATCACAATTTTTAGAGTGAGGAAACGGAAGCTAAGTGATCTATGTTAAATAATTTATGATTCTTCATCATATAGTGGATTTAAATTCAGGTTCTGGATTTCAGGTCCAGTGGTGTTGAACAGTTTTAGCCATGCCCATTCTTAGTCTTCTACTGAAGTTCGTTTAATGTCACATCAAAATAACGTTTAGATTTTGATTTATTTATTTTCATTTTGTAATTTGGACCCTAAAGTGTAGATCAAGTTTCACATCTGTGCTACAGCTTAGCACCCAAAATAGAAATCTTATATGTGATAGAGCCAGGGTATATTTTTCTTTATCCTTTGGTTATTTTTTCTTTCCTACTCACATAGCTTGTGGTGAAATTATTTTCCTTAGACTTTCATACTAAAATAATCTGCCTTTGGGTAGAGGCCAAGCACAGACCATTTTCAATTCTCTACAAGATTGTTTTGCTAAGCAATGCTAGTGAGAGAATTCCCATGTCTTACAATGGGCATTTGTAAATTGGTTATTTTGGGCAATCAATGCTAGAATGTAGTCTTTTTTCAAAACCTTGTATCTTCTACACTTACTCTTATGAAATGACCCAAAAACTACACAGAAAACAAGAGCAATGACCCAAAGGCCCACGCCAATTTACCATTTCCAGATTCATGTAACAGTTTGTTTCCTTTGTGTTGAGTTTCATATTTTAATGAGGCTATTTGATTTCCCACTTTTTACATAGCTGTGGATAAAAATTCCTTCTTACCTCACAGGAAAATAAGAATTGGAAAGAAGAATGCTCAAACTTAATAAAATAATCATATAGTTTACACCTGTCCATCACTCACCTTGTGCCAGAAATAATGTAAAGTGCTTTATGTACATTAATGTGGGTAAGACTTAAAACCCCATGTGGTAAATAACTTTTTTCCTAAAAAATAGATGAACCAACACTCAAATAATTTGCCTATGATCACTCAGCTACAATAAATGCCAGATCTGGGATTCAAAACCAAATCAGTTTGGCTCTGTCAGTTTAAAAATCTTTTTTTTTTTTTTTTGAGTATTTAAAATTTCCTGAAAATTTATAGAGATAATACAGAGAGTTCATGTATACCCCCTCATCCAGTTTCTCCCCATGTTAACATCTGACATTTCCATGGTACATTTGTCAGAACTAAAAAGCTGATGTTGGTACAATACTAAGTATTAACTAAACTCCAGACTTTATTCAGATTTCACCAGTTTTTCCCCTTTTCTGTTCCAGGATCCAATCCAGGGTACCACACCATATTTGTTACAATGCCTCCCCGCCCTTGCCCCCCGCCCCCCGCAATCTGGTTAGTCTGTGGAAGTATCTCAGTCTTTCCTTATTTTTTTATGACATTCACAGTCTCAAAAAGTAGTGGCCAGGTATTTTATAGAATGCGCTCCAGGTAAGTTTGTCAGATATTTTCTCATGATTAGACTGGGGTTATGAGTTTTTTGAAAGAATGTCACAGAGATAGAACCCTTATTGGTAACCACTTCTGATAGTGTCACCTACAGTATAAGTGGGCAACATATCTATTTCTATTTACCATTCTATCAAAGAATAAACTATAGCTCTAGTGTGAATTGAGGAAAAAAGGGAGGAAAGTCATTTAAGAAAATAATATAATTAAAAATCTCATGATGACTTGCTTGTTTTCATAGTGACAGCCAAAGTTTGGTAATTTTTTTCTCTTGAACATCTTATTTATTGATAATTAATGTCAGCATTGAGAAGTTCCTAATGAAGTGATATTTCAGGTGAAGAAAAGTTCCAATACTTTCATGTTGGAAATATTTCCAAGAGAAATAAGCCTAAATATGGTGAATGTTTTATTCAGAAAAATTTCTTTAGTGCTATTTATGATAATGAAATATTTAAAAGTAGCATAAATGCCCAGCTACATAGGAAGGTTACAGAAATTATAACCATTATCTTCATAATAGTATATTTATACAACCTTTTAAATAATGTTTATAAAAGGTGTGTAAGGATATAGACAATATTTAGTGGAAAACACGAACTACAACACTGCATGTTTTTTATATCACAGCTAACAGTACATTGTTCATAAATGACTAGAAGAAAATATACTGAAATGTCAACAGTGGTTATCTTTGGGTGGTACGATTATAAGTTTTACTTTCTTCTACTTTTTCATACATTCTATCATCTAAAGTGTTTGTTTCCTTGTGTTTAAAAAAATGTTTTCAAAAGAGAATACTCTTAAACCACTACAAGAACATTTTGTGATTTTTTTACGTGGTGATTACAGAAGAATCTTTGAGGGCAAGACATGAACTAGGCTTCATTCTGTCACTAACTGCTAAGCCACAGGTCAGGAGGCTCACATTCTCTGAGTATGGGGAGTTGCGAAGAGGAAGGAGGTGCCTCACATTTGCCCCTGCTCACCACCATCAAGACCTGCATATACACACTCCTCCACCTCAACAACCCTTCGAGGGCAAGGTGCACACCTGTAGCAACTTGACTCTAGACTGAGACAGAAGTGGATACTTACCAGCTCTGTGATCTTAAATCAAGAAGTAATATAAAGAAGTGGTTAAGTGAAGTCTCATTGCCTGGATTTCAACCTGGGCAGGTTATGTAAATCTCTGTGCTTCCATTTCCTCATCTGTTCAATGAGAATACTAACAATATATACTTTATGAAATTTGGGGGAAGACAAAATAAGTTAATACCTGCCTGGCACTTAGTAGGTACTCAATGCAAGGTATTGAATATGGTAGCTTGTAATTGAATATCAATTTCTATTCAGCAGGACTTCGATAATCCTCCACTAAACAATTTCTCAGTTAACCTCTATCTCTAAAGGTTATGATTCCAGTTATCCAGGCGCTACATCTTCTCAAAAAATGACACTGAAAAATATGTGTAGGGTCCAAATGCAGCCAGAATCTAACATCTATTCATGTGAAAGAATGGTGTATAAATTCCAACTTTGGCTTCTCAAAGTCAGGAAAGCATGTCCCAAAAGGACTCCCATCTGAAGACCATAGCTGTTGATTTTTCATGCTGGATCATATGAAAAAAAGAATTTGGTTTTGCCAAAGTGGCAGTATTCTTACAGCCAAAAACCCTAAGCATTCTCTTGTGGCCACATGTGACATGATTTAACATTTTAGACACTTTATAAAGAAGTAGCTCATTCATTCCTTTGAAGGAGTAAGTGCTGTGGAATTGGGAGTGCCAAACCCTTAATATTTAATACAATATTAAGAAGAATAAGAGAAGTGCTTTCGCCTCTTCATAGAGTAGTGGATAGAGAGAAGCTATTGAAAAACTTAATTCCCAGAGCACTTAGTTCAAAGAAGTGTTTGGCAAGTGAAGTGAGTATTTGGGTTTGAGGACTTAGCTTAGAGAGACTACAAAAAGCATCCTTAGGCACTTGGTTGGTGACCACTGCCAAGAAGCTGGGAAGACATGGAACTGAGGTTCAAAGTAAGAGCACCACCCTGGGAACAGGAGATCTGGGTCTCCTCGGAAAGCCTGTTCTTGCTTTGGGAGCCTTTGCTGAGCAGCCTAGCCTTCTGAGGACTCAGACAGAAAGGAAAACAGGTCCCTGGTCTGCTCGGATGGAGCAAAGGGAGTGCTGGATTTACAGCAAGGACATAATCCAGCCCCTGTGTTTTGGATTTAAATAATCTCAAATCAGGTCAATTTAAGAGAAGATGTTTTAACCTAGTTGAGATTAGTTTATAACTTTTACATGAGTAGCGGAAATAAACACTTATACCGCCTCTGGTGATGTAATTGTCAGTGGAGCTAGGCATACCTGGGTTTGAATTCCAGATCCAAGATTTATTAGCTGTAAGACTGGGGCAAATTACTTAAAATGTCAGTTTCCCAGTTCCTTTTTATGGGTGCCAGCAAGCTTATATGAAACTTTGTTTCAAAGTGCTAAGCACAAAGCTAGGCAGTAGTGAACATCCAACCAATAGTAAACATTGCTATGTTGTCCTTGATCCTGACAACAACCCTTTCAGGTGGTCCTGTTATGGTCCCTGTTTTAAAGATGAGGAAACGGAGGTTTAGAGAAGCTAAGTAGTTTGTCCAAGGTTAGACCTATGGAAGCAAAGGAAGAGCCAACATTCAAAGCCTCATCTTCAGACTTAACTTCAAGGTGTACTGATTGTGTGACAAGACAACACCTTCCTCTGAGTGCAGCACTAACTAGGTATTCCTACCAGTCAAACAAGTGTATTTTGATCAGCTGCTCCTCTTTGAGTGGGCATTTGCAAAACCAAAGAGTTACAATTCCTGCCCCAGAGGCCCTTGGCAAAGTGGTCCAGGCTCTGCGTCATGCTGTCCCAGATCTGGTCCTGACCACGAGCAGTTAAAGAGCCAACGAGAGCAGGTCAGCAGTGCGGCCTGGCCCGTGACTCCCCAAAGCTACAGGTGGTAGGGTAGGGGAAGAGGCTGAGGTCCAAGATCAGGACTGTGTCTGGGAAGTCTGCTTGGCCTGGTGCAGTACCTGGAGTTCAGGGCCGCCCAGAACCAATGCCACAGCTGCTCAAAACTGCACTGAGGTCTTCCACTGTGCCCGGGACTGTCTGACCAACAGCTGGTTCAGTTCTACTCAGCAAAACACTTATCCCTCATGGTTGGCCAGTCACTGTCCAGATTTTGAGTTGCCGAAAGTCCCCATCATTCCTCCCAAAACTGAAAAGCAGACAGTCTGTCAATCATTATTCATGCTTGTGACTACAGATTCCCACATCCCTGCCAATCTGCCTTAGAGTAGCAGACAAGCACCCCCACCCCTGCAATCTGAAAGAATGACAGGGTGCCAACAGATGCGAGCACTCCCAGCACCCCTGGCTACCCCAGGCAGAGGGGCGCCCGGCTCCCCAGCTCTACAGCCACAAACAGGAGGCCAAACAGCTATGGGAGCTACCAGAGTCTGAGTCCCTCAGGCCGGGCCTTCCGAGGAACCTTGGAATGGAAAGTGAAATGTCTTTCTAACAATGAGTTCTGCTGCACCTTCCACGTTTGGGGACATACCTGTGATTCAGTTTACACTCTGATCTCCACGCTTGCTAGTCCTACCCATAATGTTTAGGTTCAGTTTAAATTCCCTCTCTTGATACAATATCAGAAGCAGTATTTCTTTTCTTTGAGTCTTTAAGGTATTTGGTTTCCACTTACTGATCACTTTCTTTATTATGAAATATTTCAGACACAAAGTATAAAGAATATCTATGTACCAATCATCCAGCTTGAGAAACGAAACATTCTAAATACATTTGATGTCCACTCTGTTTCCCTTCTTGAACATGTTCCCCTCCCTTTTGCACCCTGATGTAATCATAATAAATTTGGTGTTTAATGATTCCTTTGCATGCTTTAATACCTTTAATGCATATATATTCTTAAGTGGTATAGTCTTTTTGTATATGTTTAAACATTAAAATTTAACAATCAGGTCAAATGGAGGTATCCTTCTTCAACTTCCTCATTTCTGTGATAGATTTGGTGATAGTACCTAACCCGTCATAGAAATGGTCCAAGCCCAAAAGTTGTTGTGAGGACCAAGTCAATACATGCAAAAGACATAAAGTAGTGCCTTGTACTTAATGTATTAAATAAATGTCAACTATTACTTTTCCCACTAAATCATGTTATACATTCAGTTTTAGATCACTTATATTTTTAATTTTTATTGATTGATCTTAGGGAGGGGAGAAAGAAATATCTATTTGTTGGTCCACTTATTTATGCATTCGTTGATTGACTCTTTTATGTACCCTGAGCATGTATCAAACCTGCAACTGTGGCATATCAGGACGATGCTCAACCAACTAGAGTACCCAGCCAGGGCCCTAGGCTACTTATTTTAATCACTATATATTTAGTATTCCACCGTATCAGTAAACTTAACTGTGCTTCTCCATGATTCTGTTGATGAGTTCCAAGGTGTTGTTCCCAGGTTTGCTATTAGAAACAATTTGGCCATCAACATTCTTGCACATGTCTTCTTTTACCTGGGCAAGCTTCTCTGACTTATATGAAGGGTGTGGAACTGCTGGTATGTATCTTCTATATATTTTAAGTCATTCCTGACTAGTATTATAATGGTCTGTGTGTGTGTGTGCATGCACACATACAAATCTTTTATTTCTAGAAGATTGTAAACTCTTAGAAGCCAATAATGGCATTCAATCGTTCATTGATTCATGTAGAAAATATCTATTCAGCATGCAGAATAGGCAGCAGACTGATCTAGGTGACAGAATGCAAAGATTAGATGGCATGGGTTGTCTCCAAGCAGCCTCTGCTCTGGAAGACACACTCAGGACACATGTAGTCAGATTTGTGGTCACTTCAGAGGGTAAGGTTTTCACAGAATATTCTAGATGAACAGGGCACCGTATGTATACTTTCAGTCAAACCCTTCATTAATGGCACTGCTTGCTAATTGGGTGCCTGGACCTAGTGATTAATCTTGACTCCAGTTTCCTTTGAGGCTTTGATGAGAAAGCACTATTTTATTGTGTTCAAGAGCACGGACCCGAGTACCAGTCCCAGTGTCACCACATGTGAATTGCATGAACTTGTACAAAGGATTTAACTTCTCTAAGTTCCTGCTTCCTGGCCTGGAAATGGTGGTAATAATAGTATCTGTCTAAAAGGGGCTTGTGAAGATTACATGAGAAAATGAATTAAATTATTTAGAACAGTACCCGGCATGAAATAAATGCTCAACAATTGGTGGCTGTAACGATCATGTTGATATGTCATCCATTAGCCAATAGATATGCACCTCATAGAAATCAGCAAACGAGAAGTCTTTAAGGTATTTTTGTTTTCTTCATTGCATTGTGAACCACCAGTTTATTACCTAATTTTATATTTTAGAATATTACCAATTACTACATCTTCTGTATGAATATATATTCAAGATATATTTGATCTCAGACTTTCTTTAGAGAATGTAGGTACTTTATTTTTTTTCTTTTTTTTTTTTCATCTGAAATTTTTTTGACTCTAATTAACAGGAAGAACTCATAACTCCCTCTGTTCCTCTTCATTACCCTTTGCACCCTGGAGTTGGCTTCCAACCACAAGCTCTGTTAGCAGCTGCATCGTTGAACTTCTAGGGAAACTTAGCAGGTGTTTGAGTCCATTGCTCAGCCTCTGGGCAAAACTGCCTTTGAACCATAACTGGAAACATCACTATTGTGAATGGATCCTCAGAGAGGAATTCCAGGATGATTTCCCAAAACAGATTCAGGCATGCCCAGACTGCTTCCATCACATGCTTACTTCATTTTACTAGAGTTGGGTTTCATTTCAGAGTGGTCTCCAGCTCCCCACAGTGGCCCCTCCTAGGAATTTTTCCTAAATTAAACAAGTATGTATGGACTTTGAGAGATACATCGGCCTTATCTTTTGGCTGCCTCTTTGTCCTTCTGCAAGAAACAGGCATAACATTTAACAAATAATGAGCTGCAGCTGAACTCTAATTGGCTACATCCACGGCAGAATGCTTAGAACATTTCCTGTCTCTCTAAGAAATGCCTCTGTTATTTTGACTTTTCTCTATTTGAAACCTTATATTTAAGGGGTGTGCTGCCTCTGCTTGAATTAATCAATTCTGAGTAAAATGTATTTATATTTTCCCAAACAACAGCCTAGTGCCAAACACTTGAGAAATAACCTGATAGGTATAGTTGGCTTACAGGTATAGTTATGGTACAGTCTTCTGTGTAGCATGCCAGAAAGAATGATTCTAGAGCCCCAGTCTCCTGGAGGATGGAGAGGAGATGAGAGCCCGCCTCAAGTATTGGAAGGGCCATCAGTAGAATGAGGGGTAGACTTATTCTGCGTCTCCAGAAGGCAGACTAAAGGCATTATAAATAGAGTTTATTGCAAGAAAAAATTTTGCTCAATGTTAAGAAAAAACTTTTTAAATAACAATGACCTCTCCTTCTCTGGAAGTATTTGATGAGAAGCTGAAGAAACATCTATCAAGGATATTGCAGAAGGGGGTGAATCTCTTATGGGAAGGACTTGCTTTCCTTGTTGGCCTTTTTCTAATGATATTGACTTGACTCTTTTGTGATATTTTTCTCCCATAGTGAAAAACGGCATCTCTTAACTCACTGGTGTTATATACAGTGGAATCAGAAATAAAAGGATGCCTAACAACATGTATGGTGGGAAACAACAAAAGAGAAGGGATTAAGGAGGTTTTCACGGACCTGAAATCATCAAAGGATGAGAAGAGTTGAGTGGCTTCCAAGGCAAACATATGAGAAGATAAAAGGTCTTGGTTTATTCAAGACATGTTTTCTGGAATGGCTTGACTTAGTACCATAAGGGTAAGAGTTAATACTATAAGAAGTAGAGGTTAATACACAGGAGCAATAGTCAAAATACTTATTAATCTGTATGCCATGGATCTAAACCAATCAAAATGCGGGCCAGCCACTTCAGAGCTGCTGTAATACCAAGTAAATATCAGCCCATCCAATACACCTGAAATTTTGACCAGAATATTGCTACTAAGGAGTAGCAAATCACACTTACAATTTAGAAAGATCACTTTGAGAGGAGGATGGATTGCTGAAATTCTTAATGACTGTGAATGGGATGAGTTGAATAGGATTTATTCAGCAAGTTTCCAGAGGCAATGCTACATTAAACCATAAACCCAGCTATGAAAATAAGCCTATTCTTCTGTCCAGAACAGCAATGACAACAAAACCCACAACATGCCAAAACAAAAATCAAGCTGTTGGTTTATAAGAAATGTAACCCTATCTCCTCCTCTTATTGTTAGTGCCAGACTGGTTTTCAGGCAAAGCCTAGTTTGGCATTGATTCCTGAGTGAATTTGCTGAAAACAGCAACCTCACGTGTTTACATTTCTTTCTCCTGGTGACACATGGGTTAGAAAAAGAAGTGGGGATGAATAAGACAGGGAGGGCAAGCATCAGATAATCAAAAGCTAGACAAATGACCTCCAAGTCAACACCAGTCAACCAGCCAAAGCAACTGTGTCACTCCACCCAAATCCCTCCCCTTTCCATACAGGGAAGTCATCAGCACTGTGGAATACTGGTCAGCTCCCAGTGGGCAATGGCAGATGTTTCCACTATCCCCATGTGACAACACGAGACCTGAGCAGCATTTGGTGAACATCAGTCCCTGGGGTTGTCAGGGATATTTTGGGGAACTGCCAAGCTCACAGGGCACAGAGGGAAGCCTGTGTAATGGAACGTGAGCGTGCTAAAGGGCCCTGAAATAGCTTCACTAAAGGCCCAGCAGGAGGGACTGATTCCTTAGGAGGTTCATCTGAGTGTCACTTGTGTGCGTGGCTAAAAATGGTCAGAAACACTTCCTTCCCTTTGCTCTCTGCAAAGAGAACTTTATTGAGGCATATCCCTGAGATATCTTCCCAAACTCTAGCTCAACCGAGTGTGTCAAAGGCCTGAGGGGGATTAAGCCTCAATCTCCTCATTTATAAATAGTCAATCCTCGCTTAACTTACAAAAGTGCTGTTACATTCTTATAATAGACAAAAATGGAATAAATTCATCATTGCTATGTAAGAGTCACATGATATTGTTGTTACTGGTATTCTCAAATGAGCTCAGATAGCACTGGAGAGGGAGGAGAGGTGGAGTCTTCTCCCTGCAACTTGGAGTAGATTCCCAGATTCTTCTATAGGAGGGACACACATGGGCTTCTAAAGCTCTTAGAAAATCGGTGCAGTGGAGAAATAGCCAAATTCTTGTGGGCAGTTATGGGAGGCCCATGGGACTTGAAGGGGAGGCAAACTCAGGGGAGAGAAAATCACTGAAAGAGTCCTGGAGAGAAAGATTTGAAGTGAAAAAACTATGGGCTTTGGAGTCATGCTGTCTGGGTTTGAACCCTAGCTAGCTCCTTCCCCTCTGGCTGTATGGCTCCAGGAAGTTACTCCTCCGTTCCATCTGTAAAACAGGCATGACTTTCATAAACCTATTTTAAAAGGGTTGTTACAAAGATTTTAAATAATGTAGCTAAATAAAGCCTAAAATAATAAACACCAATGAATAATGACTATTACTAAGGACCACTGACTTCAGTGTAATTCAACAAAAAATATTTGTTCATGCAAATACTGTATGTATCACTTAAATGTGGAATCAAAAAAAATCAAACTCATAGAAACAGTAAAAAAGTGGTTGCCAGAGGCTTGGGGGTGGGAGAAATATAGAGGGTATAAAGCTTCACTTATAAGATGAATAAGGTCTGAGGATCTGCACTGTATAATTGCAATTTGCTAAGAGTAGAACTTTTGTACACACACACACACACACACACACGGTAAATAAATATGTGAGGGGAATCCTTTCACAATATTTAAATATATCATCACATTGTACATTTTAAACATGTTATAGTTTTATTTCTCTATTATACCTCAATAAAGCTGAAAAAAGAACATGTTCACAGTGGAAATGCCAGCCATAGAGTGTCAGGGCTTGAAGGAATTTGTGTTTGCTTAATTAACAGATGAGGAAGCTGAGGCCCGGAGAGGCTGGCTCGGGGTCACACAGCTACAGTGACAAAGTGGAGTCTGCAACAAAAGTCTTCAAAAGTCAGAGTAATTTCCTCCCCATAACGTCCCTCAGATGCTTTCCAGGACCATATACCTGGTTACACATCTTAGACCCTGTGACAAAGAGCATATCCAACCTTCCGAGCGCTTGTGGAACAGCATGTGCAGGTGCTCCGAGGGGCAGCGGAGGGTGGTACAGACTGGAAAGTGGGTTGGTGTGGCCGGCCCTGGGGCCTCGTTCGTCAGAGCCAGAGAAGACGCAGGAAAGTCAGATCACTGACTCTCTTTTTGAAGATGAGGGGCCGCTGTAGGGTTGTAGAGGACAGAGTAACACTGTCGGACGTGTGTTTAAGAAAACTCACTCTAGCAGAGCTATGAGGATACTCTTTGGCTTTGCCCAGGGAATCTCCACCAGGGCAGTGGTTAATAGTTCAGGAAGTGCTTGTGAGGGTGGGGTCGGGGGGTTGGAGGGGATGTGTGTGTGTGTATGTGTGACAGCCCCTGGAGAGAGAGAAAGCTGAAATCATCACCCCATCCTAGAGATGAGGGAAACCGAGGGGCAGAGGTAAAGCAGTTTGTCTGAGCTGGACTGGCCATGATGAAGCTGGGCTCTGATTGCAGCACTTCCCGCACAACAGCACGCTGGATTGTGCACGGTGTCACCATGGCGGTAATAAAGGTCTGTGACTCAAATGACATCAAAATACATTGAGAATGGAGAACATGCTTAATAAATATTATTAATTTTTTTCTGCTACAAACCACAAAGTTTAATAACAAATTGCTATCACAAAATTTAACAAATGTAGTTTTTCATAGCAAAAATTTATAGTTTCAAGGTTATAAGAATAGCTCTTAGAAATATTAACACAAATTTTTTAATGAGAAATGTCTACTGTATCAACTGTCTCCCAAATTACCCACACTTTCTTTGCCACAGTTTTTTCATCTATAAAATGGGAATAATAATACTTGCCTCACTCAATTATTGAGAAAATTAAATGTGTTAAGAGATGCAAATCTATCTATGTAAATATAGTTATGCCCATGTAAATCTGTTTACATTATGGCATATATAAATTCCATACTTTTATCCACTTTGTAATTGTTTCTCAACAAAACCAGCAGTTACAATATGCATAGAGCACTGGGACTTTTTTTAAATTATATTTTATTGATTATGCTATTACAGTTGTCCTGATTTTTCTCTCATTGCCCCTTCCACCCAGCACCCCCGACTCCCTCAGGCAATCTCCACACCATTCTCCTGTCCATGGGTCATGTATATAAGCTCTTTGGCTACTCATTTCCTATACTGTACTTTACATCCCCATGGCTATTCTGTACCTACCTATTTGTACTTCTTAATCCTCCTACATCTTCACCCATCCCCCCACACCACCATCCCATCTGGCAACCATCAAAATACTGCCTGCATCCATGATTCTGTCTCTATTCTTATTTGCCTAGTTTGTTTTTTAGATTCAATTGTCAATAGATATGTATTTTTCATAGATATTTAGATAGATATTTATTGTTCATAACTTTGATCTTCTTTTTCTTAAGTAAGTTCCTTTAACATTTCATATAGTGATGGCTTGGTGATGAATAACACCTTTAGGTTTTCTTTGTCTGAAAAGCTGTTTATCTGCCCTTCTGTTCTAAATGATAGCTTTGCTGGGTAGAACAATCTTGGCTGTAAGTCCCTGATTTTCATGACTGAATATTTTTTGACAATCCCTTCTAGCCTGTAAAGTTTCTTTTGAGAAATCAGCTGACAGTCTTTTGGGAATTCCCTTGTAGATAACTAACTGCTTTCTTCTTGCTGCTTTTAAGATTCTCTCTTTATCTTTAACATTTGGCATTTTAATTATGTTGTGTCTTGGATGGGCCTCTTTGCATCCATCTTGTTTGGACTCTCTGTGCTTCCTGGGCTTCCATGTCTATTTCCTTCACCAAATCAGAGAAATTTTCTTTCATTACTTTTCTCAAATAGATTTCCAATCCCTTGCTCTATCTCTTCTCCTTCTGGTACCCCTATGATGTGAATGTTGGAATGCTTGAAGTTATCCCATAGGCTGCTTATACTATATTCATTTTTTTTGGATTCTTTTTTCTTCTTGTTGTTCTGATTGGTTGTTTTTTTGCTTCCTTATGTTCCAGGTCAATGATTTCATTATCAGCTTCATTCACCCTACTGTTTTTTCCCTGTAAATTGTTCTTTATTTCAATTAGTGTGCCCTTCATTTCTGCCTGTATTTTTTAAGTATATGTTACTGCTTATGCTATTACAGTTATCCCATTTTTTTCTTTCCTTTATTCCCCTCTGCCCTGCACTGCCCCTTCCCCCAGCATTCGCCCCTACCGCTTTAGTTCATGTCTATGCATCGTACATATAAGTTCTTTGGCTTCTCCATTTCCTATACTATTCCTTACCTCCCCCTGGCTATTTTGTACCTACCATTTATGCTTCTTATTCCCTGTGCCTTTTCCTCCATTCTCCCTCCTTCCCCTCCCCCCTGATAACCCTCTATGTGATCTCCATTTATGTGATTCTGTTCCTGTTCTAGTTGTTTGCTTAGTGTGTTTTTGTTTCTTAGGTTCAGTTGTCGATAATTGTGAGTTTGTTGTCATTTTACCGATCATAGTTTTTGATCTTCATCTTTTTTTTAGATAAACCCCTTTAACATTTCATATAATAAGGGTTTGATGATGTTGAACTCCTTTAACTTGACCTTATCTGGGAGGCACTTTATCTGCCCTTCCATTCTAAATGATAGCTTTGCTAGATAGAGTAATCTTGGATGTAGGTCCTTGCTTTTCATGACTTTGAAAACTTCTGTCCAGCCGCTCCGTGCCTATAAGGTTTCTTTTGAGAAATCAGCTGATAGTCTTATGGGAACTCCTTTGTAGGTAACTGTCTCCTTTTCTCTTGCTACTTTTAAGATTCTCTCCTTATTTTTAATATTGGGTAATGGAATTATGATGTGCCTTGGCGTGTGCTTCCTTGAATCCAACTTCTTTGGGACTCTGAGCTCCCTGGATCTCCTGGAAGTCTATTTCCTTTCCCAGATTGGGGAAGTTCTCCTTCATTATTTGTTCAAATAAGTTTTCAATTTCTTGTTTTTCTTCTTTTCCTCTTGGCACCCCTATGATTCGGATGTTGGAATGTTTCAAATTGTCCCAGAGGTTCCTAAGCCTCTCCTCATTTTTTAAAATTCTTGTTTCTTCATTCTGTTCTGGTTGAATGTTTATTTCTACCTTCTGCTCCAGATCACTGATTTGAGTCCCAGTTTGTTTCCCTTCACTGTTGGTTCCCTGTATATTTTTCTTTACTTCACTTTGCATAGCCTTCCCTTTTTGCTCTATTTTGCAATCATACTCAGCCATTTCTGTGAGAATCATGATTACCAGTGTTTTGAACTCTGCATCTGATAAGTTGGCTATCTCTTCGTTGCTTAATTCTTTTCGTGGAGTTTTAAAAAAGATTTTATTTATTCATTTTTAGGGAGAGGAAGGAGGGGAGAAAGAGAGGGAAAGAAACATCAATGTGTGGTTGTCTCTCACGAGTCCCCTACTGGGGACCTGGTCCACAATCCAAGCATGTACCCTGACCGGGAATCGAATCGGCGACCCTTTGCTTCTCAGGCTGGCACTCAATCCACTGAGCCACACCAGCCAGGGCTTTCTTGCGGGATTTTTCATCTGTTCTTTCATTTGGGCCATATTTCTTTGTCTCGGTGCACGTGTTATGTTTTAGGGAGTGGAGCCGTAGGTTCACCAGGGCGGGGCAACTCACATCTCTGCATTGTGGCACTGCATGTGGGGGAGGGATCAGATAGGGAACAGTGCCACTTGCTCATCTTTCTGCTGGCTGTCAGTCACTCCCTCTCCTCTTTGTCCCCTGCAACCCACAAGCAAATTGGACCCTTCTACTGCTGATTGCTGGGTGGATGGGTTTGTGAACATTCTAGGACTCTGTGGGTCTCTCCAACAAACTCTCCTGTGAGGCCGGGAGTTTCTCACACTGTCACAACTGCCACAGGTCTTTATAGCCAGAGGTTTTGAGGCTTTCTTTTCCCACGCTGGAACCCTGGGTTGTGCAGCCTGTCTTGCTCCCCTGTTGTTCCTCCCAGTTTTATCTGCATGCAAATGTGGGACTGCCAGCTTCTGCCTTGCTCACCTGGTCCTCCAGTTGCTGCCTTGCTGCGTGTCCTCTCTGCCCCGGCTGCCTGTCTCCACCCCTCCTACCAGTATGGATGAATGTTTCTTATTTAACTCCTTAGTTGTCAGACTTCCGTACAGTTCGATTTTCAGGCAGTTCTGGTTATTTTTTGTTTTTAAATTTGTTGTTGTCCTTCTTTTGGTTGTGCGAGGAGGCAGTGTTTCTACCTGTACCTCCATCTTGGCCAGAAGTCCTTACTGGATCTTTTTTAAGCTGCTGAGGTCCTCACTAAGTTCATTGAGCATCCTGATAACCAGTGTTTTGAACTCTGCATCTGATAGATTGTTTATCTCCATTTTGTTTAGCTCTTTTTCTGGAGTTTTGTGCTATTCTTTCATTTAGGCCATGTTTCTTTGTCTCCTTGTTTTGGCAGCCTCCCTGTGTTTGTTTCTATGTATTAGGTGGAGCTGCTTTGACTCCAAGTCTTGGAAGTCCTGTAGGGTCCAGTGGCACTGCCTTCCTGTAACCCAAGCCGGGTATTCAAGGTAAGGCCTTCGTGTGGCTGAGTACACCTCCTCTTACAGCTGAGCCTTAGTTGTTGTTGGGAGATCAACAAAAAGGATTTACCTAAGCTAGTCAGCTGCAAGGATTGGCTGTGAACACTGACCACCAACTTCCACTGTCTGTGGAGGATCAGCTGTGCAGGGACAGGGTGGTGGTACTCCAACGGGGTCTGTAGTTGTCAACAGGGTGCACTGGCCCTGGGGTTTCCCAGGTGGTGGAGGCCAAGGTCAGCCCCCACCTGTGTTTTTCCAGGACCACCCTGCTTGAGCTATAAAGGAATCTGAGATGGCTGCTACTTGTGCTGTGCTGGACATTCCCAGACAATGCCTAACTGTGAATCTAGGCTGGCTGCTGCTAGTGCTCAGTGGGCCTGGAGCTCACTGAGGCCAGTTGTTGCTTGTTTGATAAGATTTAGGAAGTTGGGAAGCATGAGCCAAGACCAGACATTCATATGGAAAATCAGCTGGGGTAGGCCATAGGTTGGGTAGGGTGGAGTCTTGGTGATCTCCAAACAGGTCAAACAATGTTAGCCAGGTTGATGGAGTCTGATATGGCACCAGCTTGCTGGCTCTGTGGGAGAAGGATATAGAAAAGAGACAATGGCCTCTACTCAGCTTGATGCCAGACACTTAGGTTCCTCCCTATGTGCCACAGGTGTTTTTCAACTGCTACCTTGGTGCTGGAGCTCAGAGGGAGTGAGTCTGAATAAGTCCATGTGTGGGTTCTTTAAGAGGAACTACTTGGAGCTCCAGCTGTTTTTTCCACTGACTCAGTCCCTGCTGGTTTTTGCAGCCAGAAGTTGTGGGGACTTATCTTTCTGAAACTGGAACCCTGGGCTGAGGGGCCTGGTGTGGGGCTGGGACTCCTCACTCCCAAGATATCCTTCCCGAATTCTAATCCACCACATGTGGGTAAGGGACCAGCCTGTTCCATGTCTGTCCCCCTCCTACCAGTCTGGATGGATGTTGTTGATTTAATTCTGAAGTTGTCAGATTTCCAGTCACCTCAATTTCTGACAGGTCTGAGTGATGGTTGTTCTGTATTTTAGTTGTAATTTTGATGTGGTTGTGTGAAGAGGCGAGCCATGTGTGCCACTGCCACCTTCCTTAACTGGAAGTTGCAGAGAGCATTGGTTTCATGGGAGGAACTTATTTGCTCTTTTACTCTTCTAGAAGCAGCTCCTTTGCAGCAAGGTATATTTGCTCAAAGGCATTTCCCATGTAGGTGTGAAATCTTCATGTTGAAAGGTCACACTATGTCTGAAGCTACACATGTTCCATAAAGTATACTTCACAGAGTTGGGAAGGGGTGGACAAGGAGCTGGCAACAGGCCCCTTCTCAATATACTTCTAGTGTTCCTCCCTCTCTCTCCTGCAGCAAGATGTGCGACTTCCATTGTATGGTCTCCATTTCCCCTCACAATCCTTTGGCCAGAAATTGTCAGATGGTCCCATTCTAGCTGCAAGGGAACCTGGACGGTATGCAGACATAGAGGGACTATTGAGTCAGCTACTAACTATTTCTACCACAATGGTTTGGGAGAATTTAAGGACCTCTGGGCCAGCAGTTTATTGCTGGTTCTGTCATGACCTTGTAAACTTGTTTTTTAGGACTGAATTCCAGATTCTGATTCCAGTTCCACGTGCTAGGACCCATTGGTCACATCCCTGCCTTGGTAGTGTAACTCATGTCTTATGAACTCAAGTCCTGCCACTAAAAAGCAGTTCATGAATCTGGGTCTCTGCTACCTGCTGCTTACCTAATATGCTCACTATACCTCTATGTACCTGATATCAAATGTCTTTCTCTACACATACCACCTGTCTGTCTGGGCCTCTGCCTTCTGCTGGACTTGTCAGTCAGCCTTTCTGGCTGCCTGTTGCCAGAACCTTCTCTCTGTTGCCTATTGCTTTCTTGGTGCAGCTGTTCTCCACAACCTGATCCACTCTGGTTTGACCTCACCATTATCCAAGACCTGGTTCTGACAGGGAAAATCATAAAGAAAAAGGAAAGAAGGTACCATAGAAGAAATCAGAAGAGAGAGGCAAAGTGATATAAAGAACAAACATTACACTTAGAATGAGGTTCAAGTCTAATATTCCACTTCCTACCTACATTATCTGTATGACCTCAGCCAAATCACTCAACTTTTCTGAAATTTCAGTTTCCTTGTCTATAATTGAAAGAAGTAGACCAGATGATTGTCAAGGTCCCTTCCAGTCCTGTCATCCTATGGTTTGACATGTAGGTAGGAAACCTTCTAAAAGTTTCTTAGACTTTTGAGAGTAAGGAATAAGGAGGCTGAAGCATAAGCACTGACTGGAAGGTTTTATGGGCTGCATTTTGAGAACTACTCAGGAGTATCCAGTCCTTCTGGTTAAATATTTTCCTGGGCTTTGCTAAGTAAAGCCTGAAACCTGGGCCTTCAAAATGGAGAAAGAGGAGAATTGGCTTTAAATATATTTAATCTGGCTATGATGAAAGTATTAAAACTGTACAAGTAGGAAATTTATAAGGGACTTTATAGTTTGCTCATTTTTGCACTAGTTAGGAGAGACTGAAATTCAGTATGTTCTCAAATTAGCTAAAGAAACCCCTTGTCAAAGACCCCTCAATCCATCTGGTTATCATTATTAAAGCATTATGGGCTGTGTGTGCTTTCCATAGGAAAAAAGTGAACAATCCCTTGAAATATGTAATTTTATAGGTTTTGAAATATGGAGGCAACTGGTAAGGGAACTATCAAAGCAGTCCGAGGTACAGGGTGAGTCGTCAGGGGGAAATATAAGAGAATTTTCAATAACTGAATGTTCAACTCATTCTGATGCCAAGGCCTAGGATTGTTAGAATATTTCTTGAAATTCCTAAAGACTTCTATTCATTGTATGGAGGCATCTGAACCCAAAAGATAAATTCTGAACCACCTGGATCATATTAGACTGCCTGGGGCCTAGGTGTAGAGAGGGGCCCACCCAGCTGTGCCCTTCAACACAACTGCCCTCCCAAAGCACAGCACCACTGAGCACTTCTGTTCCTCCAGCTGCGGCATTTTGTTTCAAGAACACTGTGCCCTGTGACAGCCTTGCCTCTTAACACATCAGCCCTAACAAGGAAGCATTTTTCCTTCAGCAAGATACAGTAGAAAGATTGAAGAAGTCTGATGAACCTTGAGCCAGATCCAGGAGTCCAGCCCTCCCACTCATGCAGTTTGTGACCCCAGGCCCGCACAGTGCCTGGCTCATAGGAAACCCTCAGTAAGTCCCTTTTGACCTAAATCATTGAACATACTTGATCTGATTATCCGTTTCCTACTTATAAGATAACGTTTAAGAACACAGGCTTTAAAGGCATAACAGCTGCAATCAGATCCTGACTCCACAAATATTTAACCTCTCTAAATAAAAACAACTTTGAAACTTGCCACTTGGGGTGAGAATGTAAATGTCCCTTTTATTCACTGGTGTTTTGTTAGTTGGTGGATACATGAGGATAGAGATGAAAGGGGAAAGTCCTTAAGGAATGCAACCTCCCCATTAAATGTTATGCAATTGAAAAAAATTAAACGGTCACACTCAGTGCTGCCTTCATATGTACTGCTAGTGGGATTGTAAGTTACTCCAGCCTTTCTGAAAGTGATTTGTCTATATCCCTAAAGAAACTTAAAATTGTTTATATAGTAATCCCCATTTATCTGGTTTCGCTATCCAGAGTTCAGTGATCTGCAGTCAACCGTGATTCAAAAATATTATTAAATGGAAAATTCCAGATAAACAATTCATAAGGTTTAAATTGTGTGCTGTTCTGAGTAGCGTGATGAAATCTCATGCCATCCCACCCCAAACGTGAACCATCCTTTTGTCCAGTGTATGAACGCTGGGTTTGCTCCCCACTATTTAGTCATTTGGTACCTGTCTGGGTTATCAGATGGACTGTGCTGTTAGCAGAGTGCTTGCGTTGTCGTAACCCTTATTTTACTTAATAATGGCCTCACACTGCAAAAGCAGTGATGCTGGCAGTTTGCATATGCCAAAGACAAGCTATAAAATACTTCTTTTAACGTAGTATATGTAGGGTTTGGTACTATCCTTGATTCCAGGTATTCACTGGGGGTCTTGGAACATATTCCTCACATATAAGGGGGGACTACCCTCGTAGCTTCATGAACGCAGAAGTATTTATTTGCTTTTAATTTTTTTTGCTTATTACTGTATTACCAATTTAAAATATTGTTCAGTACCTAGTGTATATTCATTAAATATTTATTGAATGAATAAAATATTCATCAATCTCTTAAGCCCATTTATAATATTTCAACCTAAAAAAGAAGAAATGCAAAGTTTTATGTGTGTTCATCATAGCATAATTTATAATAGTGAAGCTTCAGAAGCAATTATGCAAAATGGGAATTATTAGATAACTAAGTAGAGTGTTTTTCTTTATGATATTTTAGGTTGAAGTTTTAATATGTGAAAAAATGCTTATCATATAATTTTAAATGGGAAAAAGAGGAGAGAATGAAATTTACATACAGTATAATCTTAACTTTGTTTAAACAAAGTATTTTTTTATAAGCATAGAAAAAAATAGACCAAAATCATAGTGGTTATCTCTGAATGATGAGAATAGATATAATTTTTATTTAATTTCATTAACTTTTCAGAGGGAAAAGTAATTTCATTACTTTTTGCTGTCGTTGCTCTGAATCTTTAATTTATTACCAGCAAAGTATAATCTTATTTGACCTGCCTGACAAACTTGATTCTCTTTCTTTCTTCTCTCCCTTAAGATCTTCAGCAACTTTTCTTTATTTTCTTTCAACTTTATTTTGTACTGGTTTCAGGGTCAAGCAATCAAACACTCTACACAGTGTTCCCTTCAACATCGCCAGCACCCCAGCTGGCGCCGTACAGAGCCATTGCACCACTACGGACTATATTCCCTATGCTTTACTATGTCTCTGTGACTATTTTGTAACCACGAACTTGTACTTCTCAATCACTTCATGTCTTTCACCCAGTCCCCCACCGTTCCTCTCCTCTGGCAACCACAAGTTCACTCTCTGTGTCATAAATCTGTCTCAGTTTTGTTTGTTTATTTTGTTCTTCAGATTCCACATATAAGTGAAATCACATGATATTTGTCTTTCTCTGCCTGACTTATTTCACTGAGCATAATGCCCTCTAGGTCTATCTATGCTGTCGCAAAGGGTAAGATTTCATTCCATTGCATATATGTACCACAGCTTTTTTATCCACTCATCTGCTGATGGGCACTTGAGTTGCTTCCACATCTTGGCTATTGTAAATAATGCTACAATGAACATGGGGTCCATATATTCCTTTAAACTTAGGAAAAGGATATATGTTACAAAATCCCCATTGAACTTAGAATCAGATGGAGACCAGGCTTGTGACCCAGCTCTGCAACCTGCTGGTTATGTGTTGACATTCCAAAGACTTTGTAGGACTCATATAATATATGTAGAAGTGTTTTGCAAAATATTAAGCATAAAACCGAACTATGAAATGGTAGCTGCTGTAGCAAGGTGCTGTGTAGCAAGGAGGCACTTTTTGAGAAAGATGTCCAGAGCACCATAAGATCCTTTTTTAATGGATGTTAAAATTCCCAACAGGTTGGGAATGACCTTATCAGTTCCTGGAGGAGGGACCCTGTGTGTTTTGTATGCTTGGCATTTTGCAGGTGCTTGCTAACTTTTACCGCATGAGTGAAGAAGGGTTAAGGAATTGCTGATCAGCTGCATTAATTTGTGAATAACAGTGAACTGTAACACGGGTGTATAGAAGTGAGTCATTTTCCTGGCAGGGAGCCCAACCCATCATCATCATCTCCATGCAGCTTCTTTATTCCCTCTTTGTACATAGTCATGTTGAATCCTCATAAAAACCTTGTGCAAAGCGGTCTATATTACACAAGGTTTATAGATGAGGAAGCTGGGGCCGATGGAAGATTAAACAAATTGCCAAAGATCACGTACTTAAGTAACCATTGGAGCCAGGGTTTAAATGCAGGGCTCTTTGACTCCTGCACCCTGTGCTCTCCCCCCTTACTCAGCCTCTTTCCACGCGAGTGACTAGGCAGTATATTCTGTAGTTCTTGCTGAGTTGGGTGGCTTCTTCGGATATTCTAGGCAGTACTGTTCTAACCTTTTCTGTTGCTGCCTAGCCATAAACAAAGAAAACTTGACATCTCCAAATCTGAATAAGAGTTGGGTAAAATGCTCCTAAGGGTTTCAGTAGGAACCCTTAGGTGAGTGGCTTATCTCAGATGTGGAGACTGAGCAAGGTACATCCAGCAATTGTCTGAAAACCATGACTTCCCATTGGTTACCATGAGATTCCCTCTGTTTGTGTCATTAGGGCATAGGCCTCACCCCTCTTTCTCCTTGGATTTAGTAATGAAGTAACCACAGCTGGGGAAGTGCTCCTTGACCTCTCCGACAGCCTTTGCTTCTCACAGATAGATTCCATTTCTATTGTTCTTTCAAGTGGTATACAAGTGGAATATTCTCCTCCCAACACCTAAGAAACCAGCTCTGAGCCTCTGCTGATAGCTGGGCATTATAAGTTTTATGAACGAATTGACTGGCTCTTTGGACAAAAGCAGCAATCCACTGCTGGTAATAACTAAGTGCCATTCTTGCTCAAGAGATTGAATTCCCTGGACTCGCATGCCCATTCGTTGTCATGGTGCCCGAGGCTCTAATAATGGACTAGGCCAGTAAATAAGCTGGACTGGCTGGAGAAATTAAAAAAAAAAAAAAAAAAAAAAAAGGAAACATGGTCCCAGTTCCCAGTCTTCACTTATCCTGCCCAGGTGGGTTCAGGCAGGCCTGGGGTGGGAAAGATTTTGTTCACAGGAAGCATGTTAGTCTATTTGGGTTGCCATAACAACACACCACAGACAGGGTGGCTTAAACAACAGAAATTTATTTCCTCACAGTTCTGAAGGCTAGAAACCCAAGATCGAGGTGTCAGCAGATTTGATTTCTTCAGAGGCTTGCAGATGGCCTTGTGCTGCCTATGTCTTTATCTCGTCTCAATCTTGTGTGTGTCCTAACCTCCCCTTTTTTAAGGACATTGGTCATGGTAGATTCAAATCCATGGTAGTGATCCCATTTTAACTTAATCATCTCTTTGAAAGCCCTAGCTCCAAACACAGTCCTATTATGAGGTACTAGGGGTTAGGATTTCAACACATGACTTTTGGGAGGACACAGTTCAGCCCGGAACAAGGGACCTGCAGAGAATCAGAGTAGAACAATCAGATCTGAACAATCACTTGCCTCAGTATAAACCATGAAGGCTAATGTCAGCAGTTCCTCCCATGCTGGGGTGGGGGGTAATCACCCCAGGAAAGGAGAAGCATCACAGAGATGGTGAAGACCCTGTACAGATGCCTAATCAGTGCTGAGGATAGGAATGAGGGTTGGCCACAGCCTCCCAGGCTTAAAACATCCAAGGCCTGTACATCTTTTACCTTCCCCACATAGTTCAAAACACAAGGAGAGATCATGTCTTGCCTCTTCTCCCTTGGAAATGTACCTTGAAGCTATCCCTTCTCTTCCACGCTCTTGTGCCCTGATAGACAGCATCTTCCTTTTTCACATGGACCGCAGTCACAGCCTATCAGTGCCTCACATCCTCCAGCCCCCACCCCTCCCCAGTCCTACACTCAGCTGCCAGCAGGCTCTTCAAAATGAAGGTTGGACTGTACCCGCCCACTTGATTACCTTTTCCAAGGCCTCCAATAACTAGCATGGCACATGAGCCCATGCTTCAAAACCTCAGTGGCTCCCCAGTGCCTCCAGGGTAATCTAATTAACCTGCAGGGCCCATTGCAATCTGGTCAGCCCTCTTGCTCTTATCGAACTGCCTAAGATGCCCCTGCCTCTCTGCCCCTCCCTGATATGGTTGAGCTCCCACATCTCCCCCTCTGCCCTCCGGTGCTCCATTCCTGTCCTGCTTGAAGAACTTTCCTGCCTCCAGACTTGAAGAGATCTTCAAAGTCAAGGTCTAATTTAAACATTATTCTTCAGTGAAGCCTTCCCCACTGCTCTTCCCAGCTCTCAGGGAGAAGTGCTCTCTCCCTACTTTGTAATCCTATAGCACTAGATGCATAGCTGTGTCTGTGCTTAACACCTTGAGTTGTTTCATTTTTCTTAACTTTGTCACTAGAGTGTGAGCTCTGTAACAGAAGAGCTTTCTCTTAATCGCCTCTATATCTCCACTGCGCCACACAGCCCCACATGTAGTAGGTGTTCAGTAGACAGGCATTACGTGAGTGAATAGATGAAATTACGGGAGTCTGCATAATCTTGCTGGTGGTCCATGCTGTGGGATTGTCGGGTTGCCTGATGATGTAATTTTCCAACTTAAATGAGGAACTCTTCTTTGATAGTGTTCATGACCAACCCGTGCACAGCAGCACATCCATCCTCTGCGAGCAGAGTCACCAGTTGAGGACAGTCAGCAGAAATGCTATGATGTGCAGTGTAAGTTATGTTAAAATTAGACATGAGAAAATAGAGCTGGAGATAGAGGCTAAAAACACCAGTTGCCTCAAGAGTCCCCACACCCCATCCATGTGATAGGGGACAGCACACACGTAAGGAGAACCAGGACCCGTGGAGGCCAGGCACAGTAGCTTCACCATCGAGCTCTGGCCCAAGTCAACACACCGTGGCTACTGGGCAAGTGAGTTCCCTAGTTTGTATTATTCCTCCTGCAACTTCGCAAGAATAAGATGGAGAAAAATGTTCTAACAGTGGTCAAAGCAAAAAAGATACAAGTACTTGCCCATTACAGAACACAGGAAAGCTGGAAGAGACCTAAGGGGGGGCAGGGAATCTAGCCCAATATTTTTCAAACAGTTTTCTTAGCCTCAGAACTTTTTATTCAAACAAAATCTCAAATAAGGAAGCCTCATGAATGAGACAGATGAATATCATAAAAGCTGGGTTAAACTGTAGTGGAGGAAGCAAGACAGACCCTATTCCCATAACACTCCCCACTTGACACCTCTGTGGAATGAATCTCTGAGGACCCAGCAGAGTCTCTAAAATCCAGATTGGCATTCCTAATCTAGTCGCCCAACCTTGGAAACCAAAATTCATTCATCTGTTCATTCATTCATTCACTTACTCATTTATTCATAGTCTATCTCTGTCCCTTTCTCTCCCTTCCTCTAAACAATTTATTACACTTGTACTACAAGCCAAACACTAAGGTAAAAGTAAGAAAGATCCAGTACCTGCCATAAGAAAACCTTAATGTCTAAATGGGGAGAGAAGTTTATAAACAAACATTTTCTGTAAAGAGAATAAATATTATTAGAGCAGGTGACAGTGAAGTAACCAAGAAAGGAAAGAGTAATTGATTTTCCAGTCTGTGACCAAAATAAGGTTGCCTGAATGCCCAAGCCTGGGATATTTATTCCCTACCCCACTGCTGCTACAGGAATAAAGGGGAAGCTTTGCTGCTAGGCACCTCCACCCACGCCTCCCAGCTCAGCCTTTATCCCCAGCGGAGCTGAGGGCCAGAGCAGGCAGGCCCTGGGAGGTGAGGGAGGGCAGGCGAGGAATCTCTCCGCAGCGCTCAAGACCTGCAGCTGCTGCCCCACAATGAGCAGGGCCAGCGCCACAGCCTGATTCTTTTGTCCTAGGCCACTGGGGAAAGCCTTTGTGTCCAGAGGTCTTTAAATAACATTGTCACTCATGAGTAAAGCTTAGGGAAACCCAAGCTTTCTTTCACCAGAACTGAATTGAGCCCATCAGCAGAGGAAGAGCCCTCTCCCACCCTTCGTATTTTCGTGGATGGACTGGCTGTGGAGAGGGCCAAGCCCCCCACCCAGCAGCCGCTGTCCCAGCTCTCATTTGAGGCTGCCATTTTTGCCTCCACACAGCTCGGCTTCTGGGACAATGCCTCACCCTGCAGTGTGATGTGTTTGCACTTTCTGCTCTGCTGAGCCAAAGGTTTTGAGGTTGAGACGTGTGACTCGATGCGGTCATTTTCTACTGGGTCTCCTTTTACTCAGGAGCCTGGAGAGGACATGAATTTAGTCTCTCCATGGTTTTCTCAGTACCCTGTTTGTGTTTGTGTGGACCCAAGATAATACCTACTTTCAATGAGAGCACCTGGTAATTTCTGAAATAAGTCATTAGTATATACTAGCAAACAGTCCTTGTTATATTACTTTGAAAGAAGTTCGGAAAGGCAGGGAACTAATTAATGTGTACTAAGGGTGCATTCTGAACCGGGCATGAAGCCCATTGCACATGCCCACTTCCCAGATTGTTATACAGGCAATTATTGTGAGGTCGTTTGTGCAATTCTCTCTCCTTCTGCTCTGCAAGCTCCAGGAGGACAAAGACTGTGCCTATCTTGTGCACTTCCATAGCCCAGCTCTTAGCACAATGCCTGGCACATAGTAGGGCACATGATAAATATGCTGCATGAATACATGAATAATCATATGTGATCTTCTGATGGCCTTGTGGAATTGGTATTTTAACCCATTTTACAGATTCGTAAATTGAGCTTCTGAGAAGTTGAGTAACTTGCTTAAGTCCACACAGCCAGTCATTAACTGAGACATTGTTAACCCAGGGCTTTCCAAATGAATGCTTGTTTATACTTGGACTTGAAGGCATTCCTTTTTCCTTTCTTTTTTTTTTTTAATAGTAAAACAGAAAAGAGAAAGAATCCTCTCTTCCAGTGCTCTAGGAATGACTCTTGTTCTGCCTTCTTTCTAGGTGAGAGAGACAGATTACTCTCTCATAATTATAATTTTATGTCTCATGATACTTGCTAACACAAATGATGAATGGTGGCCTTTTCTACTGTCTTTTTGGGGGTGTGATTCTGATTACAAGAATAAAACCATTTGGGGAAGAGGAAGAAGGTGCAGACTGGAGCAGTTATGGAGGGCCTTATTCCAGGGCTAAGATTTATGTGAGGCCTTGGGGACGAGTAGGATTTCCCCAGGGTGTTGAGGCAGCACTCTGCAGGGACGGGGTGAGCCAAAGCGTGGAAGAGGCAATGAGGGCAGAGACCCACTTTTCTAGAACAGAGACAACCAGGGACGATGCCTGGGCCCCACCTAAAAGCCTCCTGGAGCTCCCTAAGGCACAAGGCCCCTCAGCTGGTCACTGAAGCCTTCCGTGACCTGGGCCCACCTGCTGCATGCCTGTCCAAGCCTCTGGCATCTCACCTACCACTGCTCTGCCCAGCAGCCCCACTGACGCTGCACTGGTCTTGAGCTGCATATTCCCTGGGCTTCTGTCTCTCAGTGCATACAGATCCTTCTACCTGGCAGCCTTTGCTCAGCGGCAGAAATTATACTTGATGTCAGCTTAGATATGACCTCTTTTGCAAAATCTTCCCCTCCACCTCTTTTGTAACCCCAAGCAATTAGCCCCTTTCTTTACATTCCCAACTCCTCCTTCACTTACATCTATTTCTTTACCAAATTTTCGTGTACATACACCCTTGCCCCTGACCCAGCCTTCCATTCTCACCCCATATCCCATTTGGATTTCAGGAATGATGACCTTCCCTTATATTTTCAATCCCTTCTAAAACAGTTTCTCCAGTTCCATCTATTAACTAAATCCTACTTCATCATAAGTTGACTGCTTCTTCCAAACTCCTCTCACATTTCTGTTTACACTCCTCAACCCTCCAAGTTTTGACATAAGTAGCTATTCTTTTATTGTGCAAGGCCACTTTTAGAACTCTCCCATCCTCTTTTTTAAAAATAAACTTCACAGCAACAAAATCTGCTTCTCTGCTCCTTTTCTAAGACTTGTGTTATTTAGAGATACTGACCTTTTCTCCTTTTCATCACTGTCATTTACCACCTTTCATTCATTGAGGACTTTGGCACCAGCTTGTAGATGTTCTCCACCCCAGTCCTGCCATCATCTCGGATGACTTCAGCATCAATAAGGCTGGCTCCTCCAACATCCTGGCCTCTCCCAGCTGGAATACTTTTCCTCTGCATTCCCCCTCAGCTACTCCCAGAGTCACACCCTGGGTCCTGGCGTTGTGTGAAATTCCTATCTGTGAATCATACAAATCATAGAATTATAGAAATCAGTGACTCTATCATACTCTGACCAGACACGCTGCTGGGTCAGCCATATCCATCCAACCACATACTCCAGACACGGTTCCTATGCACTCACCTAATCCAGTCCAGCTTGGATTCCATAGTCCATCATTCCCACTCTTCCTGACAGAAACCTCAGCTTTTTTGCTCCGGTGTCTTTTTATTGCACTCCTTTGAGAACATTCATAATCCTGAATAAACCCAGTGTTGGCTTTCTCCATGCCTGTGGCAGGCCGCCAAGCCATGGTGGAGGAAAACATGCATGCAAGAAAAAAAAAATTATAATCATTTATTATCACCAACTTCAACTGAAGCCCATATCAAGTCCCCAAAACCTCACATGTTTTTCTGATCACCTTGCTCTCACACTCCCCACAAACTCCCTTTCAAACTTCTCTACTCTGACCCTCACTCCCAGCAGACAACCTCCCCGCTGAGCCTGTAAACTCGCAGCGCCTCCATGTGTCCGCTGCTCCCTCCCTCCTGTGACTGCCGCTGAGGTGGCCTCCTCCATCTACAGCCAGCCCCTGCCTGGGCTCTGGCTCCCATTCTTTCCTTCCTGAGAAATCAATCGGTCTATCAGCGTTTAAACATGCTGAAGTCTCTCCACCTTAAACCACTCCACTTTTGTAGCCAAATTTCTTGGGAGAGTTGTGTGCATTTGCTGTTAATATTTTCCAACCTCTTGCTCTCTCTTGAAACCACTCTGGTCTAACTAGAGCAGACATTCTCGGGCTGGCAGGGACCCTCCACTCTGCTGAACCCAGTAGACAGTTTTCAGGCCTCAGATTAATTGACCTTTTAGAGAAATTCAGCAGTGTTGACCACTCCTTCCTCCCTGAAACATCATACTCCTTGGGCCTCTCGTAACGACCCATCTTGTGGTTCTTCTTCCCTTTCTCAGCTGTTCCTTCTCATTCTCCTCCACAGTCTTGTCCTCCTTTATCCAGCCTTTAAATGCTGGAGTTTCTCAAAGCTCACACTCAGACTCTTTCCTCACTCTAAACTTTCTCCATAAAGCTTCAGTTATCATGTTTTTGCTAACAGTTTTCAAATTCATTCTCTAGCCCTCTCTCTAAGATCCAGGCTCATAGATATTCAGCAACCTAATGACATCTCCAGAGAGATGTCTCAAAGGCTACCAGACTCAATGTGTATTAAGTACAATTTCAGATTCAGTCCTCTAATTCCATCCCCTTCCCACAAAAATTCTTGTCCTCATTGTTTAGCGTCCCATCTCAATGATGCTACCAGTCAGCCATTTAGTTATGATGACGGTGACCGTTGACCCCCTTCTGTCATTCAATCCCCAGATCTCATACATCACTGGGTCCTGTGCGTCTTACCTGCTCCGTATACCTCTTATCCTTCTGCTTATCTCCACCTTCACTCTACAATCCTGATCCAAGCTGCCAGTACCTTTTACCTAGAAAATAAAGTACATATTGCAGGAAACTCCTAATGTATCAGCACATTCTTACTACCCTTCAAAAATTCCTCTAACTGTAGTCAAAGTGATCGTTGGGGAAAAAATTTTAAAAAGAAGCGAATTATGTCCCTACTCTTCAAAACCTTTCAGTCCCTCTCATTGCCCTGAGGCTGAAAACCTAAGTCCTTAGCGAAGTCACCCACGTGAAACCCAATCGTGGTCCTCCCTACGCCCCTTCCTGTTCCTTAGCTTTAAACAAAACATGCCATTTCTTCTCCACTCAATGTTTCTTTGCTCAACTCCACCCTGGCACTTGGCCTAATTAACTCTATTCATCTTTCCTATCTCATCTCGAATGTGGCTTCCTTAAGGAAGTGTCTCCTAATCACCCTCCACCCCACACCCCCCCATAGGAAACTACATCAGGGCTCCCAGTTCCTTCCACACTCTCATAGCATCCACTGCATCTGTCTGCTTTGTAGCATTTCTTATCACAAAATAATTACTTGGGTAATTATTTAATAATTGTCTTTCCTACTAGAATGGGGACTCTTTTTACAGCTGTATCCCCATTCCCTAGCACATTGCCTTGCACAAAGGTAAGTGCTCAACAAATTTTTGTCAAATGGATAACATTACCTTGTTTTGTAACTTCGTAAGAAAAACAATTTTGTCTTGTAGCATCTGTGTTCATTTCTTCCATTGGAATATGACACCTAGGCTTTCTCCACTCACTTGCAACTAGGATTGTGCATCTCACACAATATTGCTACTTGAAGGAATGGATGGATGAATGAATGATTAGATTGAGAAAGTAAGATGGGGCAGATGGTAGACAGCTCAAAAGAGACAGCAGTGAGAAAAAGCATTCTTAAATCCTTATCTTCAAGCCTTGGATTATCAGGTTTACATTAACTTTCAGCCATAACAATGCTTCAGAAATTGTTCCCTATAAAAAAACCAGTCTCTAATCTTGACTTCTAACCAAGATTTAACTGCCCCTAAAGCCCAGCTACGTAACTTGAAGCTTCTATTCTCCTCCATTTTCCCCTTACTTTGGAAGATAACAGAGAAATCCCTTTGTTTCTGTCTCAGTGGAGACTACTCGGCGTCTGCCTTCTCCATAAGCACAACAGCTGACTTTCTCTGTCATACACATACCAGCACCAGGACTCTCATCAAGGGTTTCTACCAGGGACAGTGAGAGATCTTGCTGCCACAGGGTATGGTGATTAGTACCACTACTGAGCTTTGGCAGGACGCAGTCTTCATATTTTAGAACAATAACATGAATAGATAATTATATTCAATATATTATATTAAATTACATTAAATAGCAGTATTTTTCCTTCATGTCATTACTGCTCATTTAAAGAGGTATTTCTTACCCTGACTGCTGTGGATCAGTGGGCTGGGCATCATCTTACAGACCAAAAGTCACAGGTTCCATTCCCAGTCAGGGTACATGCCTGGGTTGTGGGCCAGGTCCCTGATTGGGGGCATGCAAGAGGTAACATGCAAGAGGCAGCTGATCAATGTATCTCTCAGACATCAGTGTTTTTCTTCCTCTCTTTCTTCCTTTCTTCCCTTCTCTCTAAAAATAAATAAAAAAAATCTTTTTTAAAAAATAAAGAAATATAGCTTTATTAATAAGTCAATATCCACCCATCCCTCTCCTTAGGAAATTCTGTTTATTGCATTTCTACTGAAACATTTCCCAAAGAAAAGATACTCCTCTTCACTCATGAATTCTTGTGTTGTGGATTAGAGTTCGAGCAAAACTTTTATCTCCCCTGTGGTACAGTTTCTCCTAATTTCCAGGAGTGCGGCCCTAACAATCTGGCTCTGCGGTAACCAACACCTACAGGTAGAGGCCTAGAACTTGAATGTTAAGCCAGCAACCCAGATGCTCCTGATGTACCCTCAATTTTGAGAATCAGGGTACTTAACTGTAAGTTTAAGTCCATGACCTTTTCATCCTCCGGTGCACTAGATGAATTAGCAGACAGGCACAGAAGGGCGTTCTCAGCAGAGGAACCAGCACATGCACATTCAGAGGCATGAAAACATCAGCTTCTGCTGGGAATGGAAAGACGTTTGCTATGTTAAAAGCTCCCTGAAGAGGCTGGCAGGAGATGAGGCCAAAAATGACACACCGCTTATGAAAAGGCTTGCGGGCTTTGATGATGTTTTACATCAGGAAGTGAAATGTTCGAATTTGGTTTTTGGAAAATGTCAGTCTCCCAGAAGTTCTAAAAGGTGTGTTCCAGGGGCAGAACAGTGAGACTATGCGAAGGGAATGGTTAAGACTAGGGCCCGGCTATTACAAAACGATTAGTTTATTAGCAGACCAGGGGTGATGTGGTATTGAAGAGAACAGAATGATGAGGGTGAGGAAAATGGATAACAGCAGAAGAAATTAGAATTATTCAGGAGTTTAAAAAAATCAACTGGACTTAGCAATGACTGCATGTATGGGCTGAGTTATGTGGAATCCAGGATCTTCAATTTTTACTGGGCTAAAGGGTGGCAACTTTGTTGAGTAGAGTATATAGAAGGGAGGCCTGGCAGGGGAGATGAGTTTGGTTTGAGGGATGTGGTGTTTTGACAGGCCTTATAAGACATGTAGGTGGGGGACACCCAGGGAGCAGATAGATGTGTGCACCTGGAATTAAAATGATTCTGGGGACATAAAGCAAAGCATTGCTCTTGCTTGCCACCAACTTATCACCCCAACTGCTTTCTTTAATGTAACAACAGCTGACATTTAGTTAGTGAGTCCTTAGCATCAGATACCCTGTGGCACATAACACACATTATGAAGTAGGTACTATTATTATCCAGTTTTACAGAAGAGGAACCTGAAACTTGAAAAGTTGGGTAATGCACCCAGAATCAGAGCTGGAGTTCAAACTGGCAGTCTGACTGTCACTCAGAGTCATTATCCTATGCTACAAGTGTTTCTCAAAATATTTGAACCACCATCTGCAGTTAAAATTACACTTTTCATCCCAAGGCACTATGCATAAAGACACATTACACGTGTATAGATGCAGTCACACACACAACTGAGCAACAGTTTAGCAAAATGGTACTTACTCTTACGAATGGGATGTAGACTGATGTTTTCTACTTGTCCATCTTATTTTTTTAAATGTTGGTTGCTCCCTATTAAATTGATATCACAGCCAGACTTTAATTGGGTTTGACAAACACTGTTGTGTTTTATTCTCCTGGTGAGAATATTTTATTTCTATTCCCAGCCCTTGTCATTTCCCCACCTTTGGGGAGAGAACACTAGATATTGCTGCATGCTCTCTTTCTTTCTAGAGAAGGTATTAAAGGTAAAGGGCTGGGTAAAGTAGGATAAAACCAACCAGGAAAGACTCCCTTCAGCAGACTGATTATATCTTATCTTTAACGTGGCTTACAAAGATGATTGGAGGGTGTTCAAAATCACAACAAAGAAAGCAATACAAAACAGTCCATGCAAAATAGTGGCTCCAAGTACGGACTTCAACAGCACACAGACCTGGGTTCAAATTTCCACTCCACAATTTATTAACTATATAATCATGGGCCGATATATGACTTCAGATGGATGTTGTGAAAGGATAAAATTAAAATAGTGCATTGGCTCATTCACACCTACCACAAGCCTGCTCCTTAGTTGGCACTAAAAAAATAGTATTAATATCTGTATTAATTAAGGTAAGTTATAAAATACAGATTAATCTCCAAATTAACTGTTCAACTGTAAAAGTTTTCAGACTATTCAGTAATGACCCAGTCATTCAGTCAATGATATATTTAGTTAATCAACATTAATTGAGAGCAAGCTATTTGTAGATCATTTAAAGGAGACTTTAAATATTGGCTTTATCAAAGGGTCTAGGTTTACAAGAGCCTGGTAACTAAATGTCACTAAATACAGCCTTGGGCATAGAGTCATTTACTTTGAGACATTTGGAGGAAAGGTCCTCCAAATTCCTGCAGGTCTCTGTGAATGTCATCACTTCCTTCAGGGTAGACACAGTTAGGATTAGAACAGCCAAGCCACATGTGGAGGAATTCAGTGACCTTTCAGAAAATCATCAACAGAAAAGAGCTATTTGATTAAGTACATGTGGTTCTGACATGTATAGATCACAGAGCTAATCATGTTTATGAAATGAGCAAAATTTTAGAAGACTCCCAAATTCATTAGGTGCCAGAATTAGATTTTATCTCAGGAAGGAATAAAGAAACAACTTAATGTTGATTATATAAACTAAGCACTGGTAAAGAGAATAACTCACATGGTTTGAGGTTCTACATTTTCCTTTCTTTTTTAATATACCAGTAAATCTAATTTTAAAATGGAAAGAGTATTCAAAAAGCATTCCTAGTATTTGAACTTTCAGTCCAGTCCTCTTTGAGTTTCTCTCATTAGTTTTAGATTTGCATTAGGTCTCCATTACTAATTAAAAATTGGGGGGCACTTACCCCAAAGTTCCAAGTAAATGGTGTCCCAACTGTGAGTACCAAGGAAGATGAAGAGAATGGATTGAGGATAGAGGATAGAGATAGAAGAATAAACAGGATGAGAAATGCTAAGGACACTCTAGGCAGCTGTGTGTCTCAGGAGTATGAGGACCACGAGTCCCTGTGCTCTCCACTGTACCTCCATCCGGTAAGGGCCCAGCCCCACTATGCTCACTCAATGCCTCAGATATGCCAGCCACTATCTGGGCACACCACGCAGGGGGTTCAGTTCTCATGGCAACCTTTTGAAATGGGTATTACTATCTTCATTCCATAGATGAGGAAATTGATGATCAGAGAAGTTAAGGAAGTTGTCCAGGACCACATAACTGATGAAGTCAGAGTCACAGTTTGAATCCGGGGACAGCAACTTCAAAGCCTGATCTTCATCCTCCATGGTTTCTCATGGGACAACTCAGCACCTCATACCTGAACTCCAGCAAAAATGCCACTTGTGTCATTTTGCTGAGCACCCCAGCCTGCCAGGCACTAAACTAGCATGCATAATTCCAAATTGATTCCAAAATATAAAGGGGTGGAAAGGACACTGGTTTGAATGAGAAGATCACTGGACTGAAACTTCATGGAGGCCAGGGCCATGTATACAATGGTCTCTCATTGTATGTACAGTGGCTGGTGCACGGCTGGTTCTCAAAACATCCTTATTAAATGAGTGATTATGTAAATGAATTAATGAACCAACAATTTGAAATGGAATTCCAGGTTCAAGTCCCATTTCTGCAACTTATTAGGGCTTTGATTTGAGACAAATTATTAAACTCTCTTAGCCTGTGCATTACTAGCTATAAAATGGGCACAACACTTTCACAGTCTACTTCATAGGGCAGCGATTCCTAAACTTTGCTATATCTTCAAATCACGTGTGGATCTTTGAAAAGTCATCCAGGCTTCCATCCCCATATGACCTGGGCATTTATTTATTCACTCCCTATGTGGTTCCTAATAACTAGCTAAGTTTGGAACCACTGTCATAAGGGTATTCTTTTTGTTTGGGGGGAATTGTCAAAAAAAAAAAAAAGAAACAAAGGAAATAAAACTGCTCTGTAAAACCCCCCAAAAAGCCGTGAAATAGAAATTGTTGTTATAAAATAAGTCCAAAATGGCTCTGAACCTAGAACTTCTGTTTCTTGATGTTATGGCAGAAGAGAAGATTGGTTATTCTTTTCTCCCATGTGCTACATGGGTTATTCTTTCTCCAGGTCAAAATGACCTTCTTCCTGGTTCACCTGATCGGGTGGCAGAGTTGAGGTCACAGCCCAGGAAAAGGAGGATTTGGTTAACACCAGGGCTGGAACAGATTCACAGTGATCTACTGGACAATTGCCCTGTCAAATGAACTTGTCCTTGGTCTCACATCAGTTCTGGCACTCCCACCCACTGATCCGCACGCACCAGGCATGTGTGTACAATTATTCAGAGACCTTCCCAAAGGTGTCTGTTTATCTTATTCCTCCCGGTCATAGTTCCCTTTTTGACCCAGTCCTCTCAGGCTGAGCCCATCAAAGAGCCGTTGTGTTGTTGGAGGAAGGAAGATGTACTCCTTGCCCTCAGCAGCTTCCCTGCCTATCACCTTCCTCCGTCGTTACCCTATTGAGGTTCAACTGAATAGAGGGCCTTCATGGTGCCAAGAACAATATTATTTAACTTTTAAATAATAGTCACTGGGGAAGAGAAGGTCATGAAGAATTCAAACCACCGCAGGGAATTTTGCCAAAAGAATGATTCATCAGTCTTCTAACTATCCACCTCTGCTCCCCTGTTCGGTTAGAACAAAATCCTAGAGTTGCCAAATATTTCAGGAGCAGATTCTTTCATTTCTCTTCCATGTTGGTCCTTATCCAACAACTTTTCATAAAATGGCAGAAAAATTGAAATAGTCATTATTCTCGTGTGAATTTGAGTAGCATATACTAGCCACGTGCCCTCGGCATGTCATGGACCCATAGGAGTCTCAGTTTCCTTTGATATAAATGGGGCTAATAACACCAGCCCTGTCTAGGATCTAATGGCATAAAACATATGAGACCATTTTAGAAACAATGAAGCAGTAAAAATATGCAAGATGTATTAAGAAAAAGGGGCACACAGTTCATTTAGACAAAGTCCCCGCCCTCAAGGAACATATTGTCTTGAAGGAAAAAAAGACAAAAGGAAATCAGTCCTATAAAGTGCAAATGCTAAATTGCATGCAGTCCTCAACCTAGAGGGATATAAAACTGCAATAACTTTTCTTCCATATCTTTGAATTCACAATGAGATCTCAATGTCCATTTTTATTTGATTGGCAATCACCAATGAAGGCAGTGGACTCAGACAGGTGAAGTAACTTCCCCAGAACCACATAGCCTGAAAGTGGATGAACCAGTGGAGAACTTTGTCTTCCAGTTTCCTTTTCACTCCCCTGTCCTAGCTGTATGAGTGCAGCACCTCCATGTCCTGATCATTATCCCTTAAGAGGAAAATTGAACTATCTCTCACTAGAACAAGAGCATCTGTGTGCACCATAGATGGAAAGATCAGAGACAGCCACTGTATTTTTGCAGCCCACAGTACCAAAGCCCAAATCTGGTTTAGGGTCAGCCCTGGACAGTAACGAGCAGTGTGTCATCTACTCCCCCCTCAGGAATTTACGATGTGTTTCTGGATCTGTAATTTTGCACCTGATCACAAAAGTATGTCTGGAAGGAAGGCCATTCTCAGGTCTGTGTCTGCTAAGACTTGTGTTTTCAAGACCCCATTTATCCATCACAGGAGTGTGCTCAGGGGCCCTCATAAACCTGGGGTTCAGTGAAAGAACAGCAGCACTTCCTGTCTCCAACCAGAGTCCACATCACCCTAACTTATAAAAATCCCAGACTCGTGAAGTACTATGTAAAAGGAGCAGGAAATGCCTTCCAGTCCTCTAACAGCTAATCAGCTTTAATTGTGCAGTTTCAGAGCTGACTGCCCCCAGCTCGGTCCCAGCTATGGCTGCTCTCTGTTGTTGCAGCTGATTGATGAAGGGAGCTGCTTACAGCATAGACAGTCAGCTCAGAGCATGACGTAACGGTGGTGGAACAGAAAACCTTTACTTAACGTGTGTGTCTGTTAATCCTTCCAGTAACAATGTTAGTCAGAGGAAGCATGGCTACCTGTGTGTCATGGACCATGTGCACAATTGCAGAGGTGAAAACACACCTGTTTGCAGATGGGCTGGCTGATCTGGCACTAATACAGAGGATCACTCAACAGTGGCTGAACCATTAAGGTTCTATTTGGAGAAGCAGAATAACTTTATCTCTAATCAAATAAAAGACAATTCAGTCAGCAACCTGTTTAATACATTAACCCTCAGGAACAATTGATTAGCTCAGAGGAAAGAGTAGGAATTTTGGAAGCCTATGGACCTGGGCTCTACTGGTTCTTCCATCAATTTGCTGTGGCCTTGGGCACACGTCTTAACCCTCTGGCCTCAGTTTCCTAGTCCACTAAAAGATAGGTAATAATCACAGGAAGATTAACTCCGGGTTGCTGGGAGGATTAGAGATGGCAAGTATAAAGTGCCTGTCTCAGTGGCTGGCCTGGCCCAAGGGGTGCTCATTAAAAGATAATGTTGCCATTATTATTGATGTTAATATTATTGTGCTACAACCCTGTGTTTGCAGCTTCAGAGTGCTTCCCACTACCCTGACTTTACCACCTAGTAATTAATGCTCAAGAAATCAAACAGAAGATACGTTTCATGTGCTAAATTTTAAGACACTGTGTGAAAGGGTGTGTTTTGGAGGAGGGGGCCTTGACTGTGGCCTGGAAGATGGCGGAAGAAGTGCTCAGAGCGTGGTGGGTAGGTGTATTGATGTGAGTCAAACATGGCGGCCAGAAGAGTGAGTTGGGTGGGGCGTGCGGGGAATGCCGGGCACCGCAGAGGCAGGAGCTTGCACAGCCTCAGACAAGCAGTTACACTTGACGTGGTGATGTCCCTTCACCCTGTTCCTCCCGCCCCCTCTGCCAGACTGGCTCCTGACAACCAGTCAGGGCTTATCTCCAACGTCTGCTAGTGAGCTCTCTTGTGCCTCCTTGCCCCATGAACAAAACAGTAATAGTAATAAGGAGAACAGCTGATGTTCGCTGAGTACTTCCTATGTGCCGGTACCTGTGCCGAGCATTTCACATGCATTATTTCTTTTACTCCCACAATGTGTGAAATAGGCACTCCATTTTGTAGGTTGGAGAAGTGGCTTGCCTAAGGCAGAGGCCCAGGATCACCTTTTTATGTTAATCCACATACATTGTCTAGTCGACTCATAAAGGTAGTGACCAGCACCTATTCCTTTCAGGGACTCTCTGGTGCCTAACATAGTAGGCCTGGCACACAGTGGGAACTCATAAATACTTGTGAATGAATGAGCAGATATTGTCATATGTACAGCAGGGTTCTGGATCCAGAGGCATCAGGCAGACTATCAGGCAGGATTGGGAGACTTCCCCTCAGCAAAGCTCAGTTGTAAGAAACAGGGCGCTAGGAAACCTGGGTCTCTGAACAGCAGGAGGCTGGGACAGGTGGACTTGCTGCCTCTGAGCCTGGCCTTTTGATGGTGGGATCTATTCAAGTATCTTCTCTCTGATGTCAGTAAGATTTGTCCTGGGACCTTGGGCAATGCTCAGCCCCAGTAGAGTTCAGTGGCTGGGCCAGAGATGGTCACTCAGGGAAGGCAATGAAATAGATGAAGTCAGGGGTGACAGTTAAAAGATTAACACCAGCACAGCACTGAAACAGTTGAAACAGTCCCAGCCCTTTATGCAAAAGGAGAATCTTGAGGTCACCCACTTTGCCAGACATTAACCCATTGGTTGTTGGGTCTCTGGGAGGTCCAGAGGTTCCCTTGGAGAAGTCAGAGCTGGTTGAGAGGGACATTTGGCAGGGGGAGTGGTCAGAACAATGGTTCTGTAACAGGTAAAACATTTCCGAAAGAGTTATAACTGGTAAGTCCCTATTGGTGTGCTCTGAATACCACTAGGGTACGAGATTGAAATATAACTAAGAGAACTGGCCACTTATCAAAAGCCACTTGTCCTATTTTGAGATCTTTGTTAAAACTAGTAATATAGGAGTCTGGTTTGGTTTTGTTTGTTTTTAGATTCCACACATAAGTGAAACCATATTGTCTTTCTCTGCCTGACTTGGTTCACTTAGCATAGTAACCTCTAGATCCATCCATGTTGTTGCAAACAGCAAGATTTCATTCTTTTTTTAATTGTTGCATAATATTCTATTGTATATATGTACCACATCTTCATTCATCTTTCAATGAATACCTAGGTTGCTTACATATCTTGGCTATTGTAAGTAATGCTGCAATAACCACAGGGGGTACATATATCTTTCTGAATGAATGCTTTTGTTTTTGTTTTGTTTTTTGATAGAAGGGATTATTACCAGAAGGGAGGTGGTGGGGGACTGGTGAAGAGAGAGAGGGGAATATAGTCCATAATATTGTGATATGTTTATGTGGTGACAGATGATTACAAGAATTAGTGTGGTGATTACATTGTAAGGTACAATATAAAAATGTTGAATCGCCATATTACACACCTGAAACTAATGTGACCCATATAAGATCGTATACCAACTATATGTAAATTAAAAATAAATTTAAAAAATTAAAAATTAAAAAGTAGATAATATAATCCATAACCATTTAACCAGGCCCACAGAGACTCTAATGTCTCAATATGGTAAGAATGGATAAGGGCCCCACTACCAATTCCTGCATGTTGTACAGACCTTACTTTTACCTTAGAACTTCGAGGATACTTATGGGAATTATGACTTTTTGACATACAGACCAAGAACCTTAATTGACCAGAGTGTCAATTAGCAAAGTTTTTTTTCTTTTGTAGAGAAATGTGAGTTCTAATACTTTCCCCTTCCCCCCTAGTGAGTCTTCCTGTGCCGGTCCTGTTTTGGAGACCATGGTACAGCTACAGTGCCTGTGTTGTTTTACAAACATGTACATCTGAAGTAGCCTTAACATTAGCTTCAGGAAGAAAATAAGCTTCTAGTATTGCAGTATTTTTTTAAAATCCCTGAAATTACCAGTTGCTAAATGCTCATACTTTTTCCTCAAATACAAAAGAAGTTGATGGCAGTAGGCCAAGAGAAACACTTAGCATTGTAGAGAGAAGTGGGCTCCTATTAAAAGCCACAGTGGTCATTAACAAAGATGATGTCATTATTAAATTCCTGGGCCTCCCCGGGAGCCCCAGGGCCAAGGAGACACATCACAGTCTTTACCAAGCCAGTGAACAGTCGCCTGCCTAGTGGTGTCAGGTGACAGGGCCCAGCCTCCAGAGCGAGTTGGCTTCCTGCAACAGGATCAGAGACTTTGTTGCACCGTGCCTGCAAAGCTGGTGGCCCACTCAGGGACCTTAGGAACTGGTGATTTGGGGCTTTGGTGGAGAAAAAGGCTGGACCTGTAAGTGTGGAGAGCACTTTGAGAAGTCTCTGCGAGTCAGACTTCCAAACAGAGTAGGGCATGTCTTTGGATGACAGATCTTTCTTACAGTTCCAGCAGTCCTTCTGAGAAGAGGAACAATTCTTTGGGATTTTCTTAAGCTGAGTTATCATTATTACTTTACAAAAACGCCAGAGGAGCCCGGTGTTTGTAGTTTTAGAGAACTCCCGAATTAAGAAACAAAGAGGAAATTGGGAGTAGCCAAGGAGTCTAACTTTTATTCACTTTTTTTTCTCTGCCTTTCTTTTCTTCCCACTCCTTCCTCACCATACCCCATCCCAACTCACACTTCCTGAGGCCCACCTCACCAAGGTCTGGTAGGGTGCGTACTGCGGGGGCAGGAATGCAGCCCGTGATCAAACCCTGGTTCTGCAACTTACCTCCGGGGGAAAAAAAAGCACACCAAATCTACCTGTTAATTATTAAATAACTAGCATCCTGATTTAAGAAACAATAAAATATGGGGAATAGCTTTGCAATTTCAGAAGCATTACCTAAACTCTATTGCCTAGCCTTTTCACCTGTAAGGTGGAGGGTGTAAAACCTCCCACGGTCTGGGTTTAAGGAAAGGAGAGTAAAATGAGTTACTCATCAGACTCCCTTCCACAGAGCTGACCATAGCAATGGCTCTACCATAGCAATGGTGGGGGTGATCAGTATACGGGCTTGATCTCCTTGTCATTATTTAACTCCCTGTAAAAGAGCATGTAATAATTATAGATGAGATAGTTTTCAGCTGGTGGAAGAATGAGGGGTATTCTCATGCCCCCTCCCTTTTCAAGTTCCCCCTCCCCAAGGGATTCTGAGGGAAGCTAGAGTCCCATCAGCATAATTTAGGCCTCGCTTATGACCCACAGACCCTTCTTCACTTCTAGGAGAACCTCAAATTATTTGGGGCTCATTAACCAGAGTTGCCTCAAGTATCATCAGCCTTGAATACAATGGAGGTCATACTAACAGTGCTAATTTAGCTAGTTAGTTCATTGGTTGGTTGGTTACAAACTGTTCTCAGCCCCCCCATGAGGGCTGTGGTCCCTTCCTTGTTGATGTCCACACCCATGAAGCCACTCAGGGGCTTGGCATCACCTCCATTGCCAGGGCCCTTCATGAAAGAGCTGAAGAAGCTGAGGCAGCACCAGGCCAGCCCTCACTTCGGCAGAGCTGCCCTGAGTTCTACACAGAAAAGGACTCTCTTTTCACCATGTGTTGCATCTTATCATTTTGGGATAAAGGTGGGGCAGCTTGTTTCCCCATGTCTCACAGTGTCCCTTATGAGGACAGTTCCCGCAACTGCTGCCAGCTGACGCCGTCCCAGAATGACTTATCCGGGCTGGGAAGCAGATTCCATGACATCCTATTTATTTCCTGTCTCTCCTGCCAGTGCCCAAACCAGAAAATGCTATCCTGTGAAAGACACTGGTGAGAGAATAAAAAGACAAGCCACATACTCAGAGAAATATTTACCTGCACGTGTCCGATAGAGGACTTGTATTCAAAACATGCAAAGAATCTTTCAAGATAGTTTTATTGAGCTCTAAGTTACATACCACACAATTCACCCATTTAAAGTGGGTAATGCAGTGATTTTCAGTGTTAAATACATTATTAATTTTTTTAGGTTGTGGTAAAGTACATATAACAAAGTTTTCCATTTCACATATACAATTAAGTGGCATTAAGCACATTCACAGTGTTGTGCAACCATCGCCACCATCCATCTCCAAAACTTTTTCATCGTCCCAAACAGAAAACTGAAGCCATTAAGCAATAACTCACCAATCCTCCCACCCCCAGACTTTAGTAATCCCTAATCTATTTTCTGTCTGTATGAATTTGCCTATTCTAGTTATGTTTATGTAATTTGAATCATACAATATTTCATCTTGCATATCTGGTTTATTTCATTTAGCATAATTTTTCAGGGTTCATCTGTGTGATAGCACGTATCAGAACTCATTCCTTTTTCTATGTTTGAATAAATTTTTTATTCATTTGTACATATGTTTTCATGTGTTTTCTTTATCCATTCATATGTTGGTGGACACCTGAGCTGATTCTACCTTTTGGCTGTTGTGAATTATGTTGCAATGAACAGTGGCATCCAAGTATCTCTTCAAGTCCTTGCTTTCCATTCCTTTGGGTGTATGCCTAGGAGTAGAATTGCTGGGGTCATATGGTAAGTCTCTATTTAGCTTTTTGAGGAACCACTAAGATATCTTTACATAGAGGCTGTAACACTTCACATCCCTACCATCAATGTACAAGGGTTTCAATTCTTCCACATCATCACCAACACTTGTTATTTGCTGAGGTTTTTTTCAATTACAGCCATCCTAGTGGGTGTGAAATGTATCTCGTTGTAGTTTTGATTTGCACCTCCCTAGTGACTAATGATGCTGAGCATTTTTTCATGTGCTATTGGCCATTTGTATATCTTCTTCGGAGAAGTGTCTATTTGAGTCATTGCCTGTTTTTTAACTGGTTTGTTTTTTCTTCTTGTGTTGAGTTGTAGCAATTATTTATAGTTTCTGGATATTAAACCCTTATCAAATATATGATTTCCAAATATTTTCTCCTTTTCTGTATGTGGTTTTTTCACTTTCTTGACAGTGTCCTTTTATGTACAAAATTTTTTAGATAAAATCAATTTATCTAATATTTCTTTTGTACTATAGCTGGTTCTTTTGGTGTCTTTTCTAAGAATCCTTTGCCAAATCCAAAGTCATGAAGATTTACCCTGATGTTACCTTCTAAGAGTTTTATGATTTTAGCCCTTATAGTTAGGCCACTGATTAATTTTAAGTTAATTTTTTTATTTGATGTGATTCAAGGTCTGACTTTATTTTTTTACCTGTGGAAATCCAGTTGTCCCAGCACCGTCTCTTGAAGAGACTACTCTTCGTCTTATAATCTATTGCCAAATGAAAGAAGCTAGTCTATATTATTCCAATAGTATGGCATTCTGGAAAATGCAAAACTATAGAGACAGTAAGGAAAACAAACAAACAAAAAACAAAAACCTCATTTGTTGCCAGAGGTTCCAGGAGAGGAAGGAGTGTTGGATAGGTAAAGCACATGGAATTTTTAAAGCAGTAAAGCTTTTTTGTATAGTCCTGTAATGAGGGATACATGGTATAATGCATTTGTCAAAATTCATAGAGCCCTGGCCAGGTGGCTCAGTTGGTTGGAGCATCTTCCTGTATACTAAAAGGTTGCTGGTTCGATTCCCAATCAGTGTACATACCTAGGTTGTGGGTTCAATCCCCAGTCGGGGTGTCATGGGAGGCACCAGTCAATATTTCTCTCTCACATTGATGTCTCTTTCCCTCCCCCGCCACCATCTCTAAAATCAATAAATATATCCTTGGGCGAGGATTTTAAAATAACCCTCATAGAACTTTACAGAACAAAGAATGGACCCCAATGTATCCAGACTTTTAAAAATCATTTAATAGAATGCATACTGTGACAAGAGAATCTAACTGTATGACAAATGTATGATACAACCTCAGTGAAGGAGGTGAAAGGAAAAATGCTTTGTCCCAGGGAGTGATGCGTTGTGGGGAGCACCACGGTGGAGCACAGGGCCCCTGGATCTGAGGGTTACTGTCCAGGGCCAGCTGAGGAGGGAGCAGGGCTCTGAATCCTGCAGAGCCCGTCCCGGGGTTGTCACAGATGGAGGGAATAAGCACGAGTCGTCGCAAACACGTCTCTGTTTGCCAGGAGAGGGGCCATGGCTCTTCCCTCTAGTGGAAAAGGCCCTGGGCCCCCATGTCCAAGGCTTTTATTAAGAACCATAGGCACAGGGGTACGGATGCAAAGCTCATCAATCAATGTCAAAAGACTATGTTTACAGAAAATGAATAGAGATCATATATAACAATTGGAGGAGCGCAAGAGATTTGCCTCAGGTCAGAGTCTATGAATAATGTAAATCTCCTTCCCAGTAGGAGCTAGTTATCATCGCTTTTGAAGGAAGAACAAGCACGCTTAGAGGAACTTCTAGGTCTGACTTTCCCCAGGGAACCGCCTGATCCAGTTTAGGGCTGTACCTGCCTTTGGTATTGCTTCAAGCCTGAGCCAGGCAGGAGGGGCAGAGCCGCCAAGATGTAAGGAGACTCCTTTCAGATAGAATGAGGACTCCGGGCATGTCCAAGCTGAGCCAAGGGGTGTGGCCCATCTTGCCCTGTCTCTGTGTCCCCCAAGTCCTTGTCTGCTGCACATACTGGCCGCGTCTGTCTTAGATCGTTTTCTTTGCATGAGAAAAACTTACCCATCATGGATCACTGACCATCACAGGGCCAAGCAGGGTGATGCGAGGGAGGCAGGAGCTGTGTCCCTGCCAGGAGGACAGGTTTCATCTCCTCAGTGGACTGTTTTCCCAAGGCCTCCTTGATTATTTCCAGCCTCGGGGCCCTCTCGCCTGTCAGCAGGGCTACAGTCCCTGAAACCAGATGGGGTGTTTCCCAACAGTGCTTGCCTGAGCAACTTTAAAAAATGAGAAGAGTTTGTAGGACTAAAGACAAAAGGAACTGTACATATGCAAGGTCCTCTAGTTGATAAAGTTGTTTCCCATTGTGGTACAGGTTAAAAATTTTGATACTGCTATATGTGTATACTGGAATACTCAAGTAAATGGATAGCAGATAATGGGAACTAAGTTTGTCACTGTTAGCATGAGAATTTACAGATTAGCAATGTGATGAGGCCAGAATGATTCATGTGGTAATGGATTAGAGTTAGAGACTTGTTTAGCTTAATATAGATTTATTTTCTTGCTGTCAGCTGAGAGGGACTAGGAACAATGAAACCTCAGTAGTAAGAAGCACAAGTAATATGTAGAGCCCAGATCTTGGTTTCTAACACCATGCTCCAAAAACCAAATCAGGCCTTTTTGAAAAATAATGACTGATTCTAGGACTGGGACAGGCAACACATAAGAAGAGCCTGGAGCATCTTTAGTAGCAGGAAGAAAGAAGGGAAGGAAGGAGGGGAGAAAAAAAGAAATGAAAGGAACGGGGAAAAAAATTATGGGAGTACAGGACACAGGAGCCAACTGAGAGAGTTCCCAATGACCAATTGGATGAAACCATTTAAGCAACAAAATAAATAAAGCACTATTGGATTATAACCCAAAATATAAAATAAGTGCCCATGATATAAATAAATGATTGAATAAATAAATGAGTGGGGGCCACTCATCCAATCTCCCATGCAGAAGAATTCCAAAAAAAGGAGTACCTTGACATTAGAGAAACCTTGCAAGCACTAATTCAGCCAAGTGATCAAGTTGATAGTATCTACTTTAATCTAACATTGTGGAAATGGCACTTTATCTCTGTGGTCTTCCTCTGGGAAAAAAGAAAACCCCACACACATATCCCCAGTCGAATCATGAAAAAAAAACCATCAGACAAATTCTACTAAGGGGTATAACTCCCAAGGTCGTCAAAAACAAGAAAAGTCTGAGAAACTGCCAGAGCCGAGGAAGGCCTAAGGAGACATGATGACTAAATGTAATGTGGGATCCTGGATAGGATCTTGGAACGAAAAAAAGGACATTAGGTAAAAACCAAGGTAATCTGGATAAACCATGCACTTTACTTAATAATAATGTATCACTATTGGTTCATTAACTCTAATGAATGTACCATACTTATGTAAATATTAATCTAGGAATCTAGGGCAACTCTCCATACTATCTTATCAATTTTTCTATAAATGTTCAGTGTTCAAAAACAAATAAAATATATTTAAAACAGCAAAAATATAAACAAGCCAAAAACCTAACAGTGTAGGTGTTTTCCCCATTTTTCCAGGAGGAAGCTGAAGCTCAGAAGAGTCAAAGTAACTGGCCTCGCTGCCCGGCTACTTAAAGGGCAGTGGTGGGGTTTGAGTCCAGGCCCCTTCCTGTTGAGTCACAGTGACTTTTGGATGTCACCGTGAATGGACTGTGTTCTGCTCCTTGGTTTCCTGCATATCCATTCATGTGTGTGTGTTTCTTTCCTGCTCTCCCCAGGGGATGGCCTTTACACTTGAAGAAAGGATACAGCTTGGGATCCATGGCCTAATCCCCCCCTGCTTCCTGAGCCAGGACATCCAGCTCCTCCGGGTCATGCGATACTACGAGCTGCAGCAGACTGACCTGGACAAGTCAGTGTCTAAAGGCTACTCTCTCTGCCTGAGCCCTGGGCTCAACTGTTTCCTGTGGTCCACAGAGTGTATTTTGTATGCTCTCCAGCCAGTAAAGGCTGAGAGCCTTTCCAAGTAATCCCGAACCCAGCCCTGCCTTCCAAAGGGGTGACGGTCTCCCTGAGGGACGGCCTGCTATGATTGAGGCAGTCAGCATGTTCTGGGAGGACTGGGAAGAGAAACTGACTTTTAATCATTGGAATCTGGGGGGGCCTCTGGGAAATGGTGGGACCTGAGTCAGCCCCAGAACACCAATAGGACTTTTGTTGACATCACTGGGTTCACATATGGCATTTCACTCAGGGGACGAAGTGACGATGTAGGGAGAGTTGTGTTAAGGAGGTGGCACTTGGCCCAGGTTCCTGGAACAAGGGGAGCATGGTGCAGAGAGAGAGAATGGGCATGGACGCCTTGGGAAGGACCTGATATATCATATATTGGAGGCTTATATAAAGGCAAGCAGTTAATAATCCTGCCTCCCCTCTTGGTTTCTCCCCAGTGGGGACAGAGACATGAAGAGCCAAATGGGAATGACAGGGTCAGCTTTACTAAAGAAGGAGGTGAGCTACAGGTCACATGGCAAAGCCAGGAATTGAACACAGGTAACAGGCAGGTAATTGGCTCTAAAGTCTGTGCTTTTAACATCTCTGCTATACCACAGCTAAGAGACTTCAGACCTTAGTGGATATAAGACTAGACTCTAGAAATAGAATGAATTCAAATCATCATTATATCTCTCTTTTTTAATTATATTTATTTATTTTTAGAGTGAGGGAAAGGGAGGGAGAAAGAGAGGGAATGAAAAAAAAAATCGATGTGCGAGAGAAACATCGATTGGTTGCCTTTCGCCTCTAGCTGGACATCTGGCCTACAATTCAGGCATATGCCCTGGCCAAGAATCAAACTGGTGACCTTTCAGTTTGCAGGCCAGTGCTCAATCCACTGAGCCACACCAGCCGGGGCTTCACTCTACCTCTTAATAGTGAAAGTCATTTAGCCTCTCTGGGTCATTCCTCCTCTATGCAGTCAGTGGTACCTAACTCAAAAGGTTATGAGGGTAAAATGTATTAGTATCTGTGAAGTGCTTGGAACAGTGCCTGGCACATAGTAGGTACTATATAAGAGCTTATTAAATAAACATGTCACCTTGCTATGGGCTCCAGCAGAAGTATAGGGAGCAGATAGGGTTCACCCTACGTATCTATGGAGTTCAATGGCCAAGACTTTGAATCATTAAGAATGTGGCTGCCCCCCTGGCAGCAGAGCTCAGCAGCTTGTCAGGGTTGCCCTGCACCCATCTTCCTGTGCTCCCTCCACACCATCCATCGCTTCTAAGCAGTAGTGGATAATGCCCCCTCCTCCCGAAACACTGAACTCTGTGGATATTACTCACAGAAACTCCAAGGCCATGCTGCAGCACAGGCCACGTATTCTCTTCCTTTGTTTGTCCCACTCAGATTGGGTCTAGCCAAGTCACTCCAAAGAGCAAACCAGAAAGTACGCAATGAATCCAACTCACAACATGAGATGTGCCCTAACTTTGAATAATCTGAACCTCCTTCTTTGTTAAATTTACAAAGAAGAATTAAGGTCCAGAGTGAAATCCTCTTACCTAAAGATATTAAACTATAAAAATTAAAGTCAAAAATCCTTTTCTCCCCAGTTCTTTCCAGCCAGATGGACATCATTTATGTACCCGGGAAGATATGCCAGGCGGGGGGTGGGAGATGTGTCTGACCCTGGGAGCTCCGGAGGGCTTGCTGCAGATGCTCTGTTGACTACTCTGACCCCCTCTTTCCTGGGGGTCCCTCATTTCAGCAGGTGTTTGGGGAAATGCTCAGGAGGTTCCCAGCTTCTTTTGGATAAGGGCAGTGGTGTGCTGGTAAATGTTTAAAAACGGGCCTGGGACAGGGAGTGGGGAAGCCCCAATTTATAGTATTTGCCAATTTTCACGGTGTAAATCATCCCACCATGACTGATATCACGTTGACAACTTGATATCACTGGCTACAGAACTGGGAAGAGATGTGTACAAATGGCTACTGGGTAAGAATTCTTATACTGGTAATGAGTTGAAATCCTGGCTATTCTAAGCATAAATCCTCCATTCTTAAAAATACCTTCTAAAACACAATCTTTCATTCTGGACCAGTGTCTTTGGTGGGTAAGAAGGCGATGAGGCCCCAAGATGTCACAAGACGTCCCCTAAGTCACACAGCAGAGCTGGGATTCAAACCCAGGACCCTGAAACCACACGCAGGGGTCGTCCTCACCTCATTCCAGGCCAGGATCTCAAGTGCCTCCATACTCCCTCCCAAACTGAGGCCCAGGAAGGTTGTGATATCAGCGGTCACTTATCCCTCATTGTGAATTTCAAGCCCTAAGGTTTTGGTTTTTGTTTTTTCTCCTAGAGATTTTTGCATTTTTAGGGGTGTAAATGAAAAACTCTTTTCCTGGCTTAGTGATTTCAGGCTTCAGGGAATAAACGAGAGAGATTTTGAAGGAACACACTCCCTGAGATCACTTGATATTCAGCTACTTGTGAACACCGCTTGTGTGGTAGAAGAGGCCAGTGCATGAAGCACTGGTGTGCCCTCGACCCTACTGCCCCCTCAGAATGTTACTATTCTGTTTCATTCATTAATAATAACAGAACCACCTTGCATGGTGGTTGAGAGCACAGATTCTGCAGTCTGCCACCTTGGGTGAGTCATTTCATTTCTCTGTGCATTGGTCTCCTTTGTCTCTCAAATAGCAGGAATTGTACTGCCTACCTCATAAGTTGCTGTGAGTTTTAAATGAGTTCATGTAAAATACTTAGAATAGGAAGTACCTGTGTATAATAACAAGCACCATAAGGCAGGTACTATTCTTCACAGTTCATAGATGATGAGATCCATGCTTAGGGAGATGGGTGATCTGCCTGTGAAGATGTCTGAGTGGGAGCCCTGGGTCTTTGCATGAGTAGCCTCCCCTGTGGCCACATATGCTGCTCATGTGAACAGCTTGCTTCTTGTCTCCTTTCCCAAGGTACATCATTCTCATGACACTCCAAGATCGGAATGAGAAGCTCTTCTACCGCGTGCTGACATCAGATGTGGAGAAATTCATGCCCATCGTGTACACGCCCACTGTGGGGCTGGCCTGTCAGCACTACGGCCTGACCTTCCGAAGGCCCCGGTGAGCCGTCTGGGGCCCAGGGCTCAGGGAGGCGGTGTCTCATAGAGGGGAGTCAATTCTTTCTGCTGGCCTTGTTAATTGGGACTCTGGAGGCTACATCCTGATCGGGCCAACAGCCCAACAGGGAAACATTTGATTTTAAGCTTTTGCTCAGGAAAATGACCCCATAGGCAGAGATTTGAGCTGAGGTAGTGTCTAGCAAGAGGATAGCAGAACTTCTGCTCCTCAGAATAAATGCCCAGTGTGTTATCCAGAGTTGGCCTGAAAGGCATTTCAGATTTTTTTTCTCTCATTATCTACCTAACAGCTCCCCCACTGCCCCTACTTTTCTGGTCCTCTCCAAAGTACTGACAACTCTATTGCCATTGGGGCCAATGAATAATGGAGTGTTGGATAGCAAAGACTGAATTCTTGTGCTGACTCAAAGAACCAGTATTCCTTCCTTGGGGTTTGACTCAGATTCCACTTGAAATGTCATTTCTTTAGGCAAAAATTTGGCACAACATTTTCTTTTAGAGCCAAAGAATTTGGGGGCAATTTTCCAAAGAGATTGCTTTTTTTTTTCATGGTGAGTTCAGAATGTGTGTGTGTGTGTGTGTGTGTGTGTGTGTGTGTGTGTTTAAATAAAATGGGGAGTGGGAGGATTTTCCAAAGGTCCTCAGTGCCAGGTGCCTCGTAATTATCAATATATAATTCTAGCATTAATGGTACAAGAGCCACCTGGATTTATTATATATAATGGGACATTGTTTTAGTTAGTGTTAGAATATGTAAATACACTATGCACTCTGCACAGATGTGTAATTTACATTTATAGAAAGCTTATAAATCTGTTTATAAATTATGTACCACGTGAGAAACATGTAATTATGCATCTAGAACATCCTTTGTTAATTGTGAAAAATAGTCCTCCAGTTCTGAAGCCCACATTTGGGATGAGCACTGCACACCCATCACTGGCACCCCACACACCTGCTCTCATCCTTTCCTGGTCCTGCTGTTACCATTGGCAGAGAACATCGTATCAGGCCTTGTCCTGATGGGATGTCCAGCTGTTGAAGCAGGCTCAACTCTCAGAACAGCTGTGCTTCTGTAGTTGTATAGGGGGATGGTAGGAGGGACGCTGCCCCAGGGCCCTGCAGCAGTTCCAGTGTTCAACCTGCCTCTTTCAACAGGAAAGAGACACCCATTCTTTTATTCTTATCCCCAAAATCAATACTGGCAGAAACTCTGGGAGCTGACGGACATACCTAAAGAATGCAGGACCCTATTTACCTCCCAGTTCCCACTCATAACTACCTCCAGTTCCTCCCCCCTGCACAGTGCAGGTCAGCTCAGGTCATTCCCTCCTCCAAGGCCATCAGCAGCCCCCTAGGCCTGCAAGAAACAGGTCCGCCACTTTGACAAAACAAAGCCTGTCATAGCCCAGCTCGCACTCGGAAATCCCATGTTCCAACTACCCTGATCTATTCTCCATACCCAAGAACACCTGGTATTCTCCTCGTTCATGTCTTCGCACATATGGTCCCATCTGCCTCAAACTCCTGCACTCTCTCCTGTCTTCATTCTCTACCCATCAAAACTGAGTGATCCTTCAAGGCCCACCCCAAGAGTCAGCTTCTCCGTGGAGCCCTCCTAGGTCTGCTCAGGCAGAACTGATCGCTGCCTTCTCAGCCTCCCCCACAATCAATTACACATGCGTTTAGTCCATAGTTTTATTTTTTGTATTTTATATTTTTAATTATTTGTATATCAGTCTCCTCTACTAGAACACTGATTTCTTGAAGGAGCAAGAAACATGTCAAAGACATTTGTGTCTTCAAGACCAGTGCTTGGCAAGTGATTGCCTCTCAGATGGAAAGTAGCATTCTGTGCTAGCTGGGAGTTCTCATCTTCCTGACCTTGGGCTGTTTCTTATCCCCTCTCAGCTTTAATTTCCACATTTATGAAATGAAGGTAATGATACCATCTACCTCAAATAATCATTCTGAGGATAAGATGTGATCATGGATAAGTATAAAGGACATAAATGTCTGTTTTCCTTCAGTAACTACTATAGAAGGAAAAAAGGAAGGATTGACAGACCTAGAGTCATATTATGCATATGCACTTTTAAATCTGTCCAAAGAAGACAGAGTCACTGAACATGCAATGAACTAACACATTTAACTACAGACACAATTTGGCTCCCCCAAAACCCAGTGTTACCCAAAGAGGTCCTTTAGCCCTTATGGCATGGCACACGGCCCCTGCTGGCTTGCAGCTGAGACCTTGTGGAATTGCGAGGCCATCCCACTCCCACCTGCCACTCCCAGGCTGTGCGAAGCCCTCCTCCCACAGACTCTAAGCACTAGACTGTGGATTCTGTTGTTGGTTCCAGGCAAACTAGTATCAAGGTCAGAAACCTGCATATGCAATAGGTTCATACAGGTAGAATTTGCCCCCAGAGCCCGCTCCCTAATCCAGGGTACACACAAGACTAAATTTGAATTAATGGACATTTATGGAGCAGCTAGTAGGCATCAGGTAGACACTGTCAAGTTACCCCAAAGAACAAAATACAGTTTTTGGCCTCAAGCAATTTACCAGCAGAGTGAGGAGGCAGGCAATAATAATATAAGTTAAATGTAATAAAAGTTACAAGGAAAGAGGATATTTAATAGGGACAAAGAATTACAGGGGTGTAAGGAAGAGGAAAATTTCTCGGTGGGCAGCAGGACTCCTTCACAGAAGAGATGACATTTGAACTGGTCCTGGAAGGTTGCCTAGGAATTCCATAAATGGAGATGCAGGGGTTAGTTTTATAGGCTGTGTAGACACCAGGGTAGTCAGCGCACTTGGGTATCTTCCCATCTCCTGTGCCTGGAAATGAAGGTAATGGGAGGGGACCTAGGTTTCCACACCGATTGGCTTATAATGGAGCCTTCAAATGTCCTGCAAGGTTAGTTTGGTAACAGTATCTCCATTTTACAGGTGAGGATTTTCAGGTGGCCAGAGGAGAGGAACTTGTCCAGGCTCACAATTGACAAGCAGTTGGTGAAATCAGAATTCTGACTGTGGGAACTGGGGAAAGCCATACCAAAGAGGTGGCATTTGAGCTGGGTCATGAAAGGCGAATGCAACGAATTGAGACAAAAAGTATTTGTCTACAGTGATCCAAGCATTCTCACCTCCCTCTTGCTAGAATGTATGACCTCTGGGACCTCATGGCGGGTGAAACAGGAGAATGGGGGGTCTGGGTGGGGAGAATTGATCAGCGGTTCTGCCCAACAATGGGGAAGTTCTTGGACTCCTTCCTACCACTTGGGGGTTGGATTAATGGGGAGCTGTTTCAGACTCAGGTCTAGGCCCCACTGGTATTCTCCGGTGGGTCAGGGATGGAGAGGAACATGGCGGCAGAATGGGGGGTCCATGTGAGTGGAAATGGGGCCTTGCCAGCCACTGGAGCCCAGAGGGCCTGGTCAGCCCTGAGTGGGTGTAAAGAGGGTGCTGCAGAAGCTGGGCGCATAGTTTGGGAAACAGGCATGCGAACCCACATGGAACCTACAAGTGAACTGGGACCAAGAGAAAAACATACTGATAATTGCTTGCTAAAGGCCAAGTACTATCCTAAAATCTTTGCATGTATTAACTCATTTAATTATTACAACCTCCATATGAGGTAGGTACTATAATCATCCCATTTGCAGATGAGAAGAAAACTGAGTCACAGAGAACTAACTGGCCCAGAGTCACAGAGCTCATAAGCTGCAAAGCCAGGACTCAAACTCACGCAGTCTGAACCAGAGTGTGGACAGGTATCCACTCCACTTCGCTGCCTCCTGTCGTTGGGGAACATGTACAGTTAGTGGGCATTCAGGAGAGGATGTCCTTGCAGCTCCAGGAACATCTGAGTGCCCAGGGACCTAAGGTGGGGATTGCTAGACACTGTTTCCAGAGCCTGTCCTGGGAGGGAAGGATGTAGCCTGGTCGCTGGGCCCCAGGCTGGGTGGCGCTGAAGCAGGCTGTCTTGAATTCGTCACTCTCAGTACAGACTTCCCAAGTATGCTTTGCACGGACTCTTCAGGTGATTACCCAATTAAGTTATTTGACATGTGACATTTTGAGCTGTTGCTCTGGGTTTTCATTTGGCTGCTTTCCAGGTGTTGATTCCACACCTGCCTTGCTCCCGAGGGAAATGGGAGTTTAGGCTCCACCCCAGCCTTGAGCTTCAACGGAGGCCGGGCTGAGAATGGCTTTACGGATTAGCATCTGAAGGGAGGACAGCTCCACAGCCAAAACCCGCCAAAATGGAGAGAGCCAGTCCTTCTCAGTTTCTGAAATGATAAACATTCCTGCCAGGTTCCTGGGAACAATGGAGTCCTCTGTGAAAGAGCCTACCCGCCACCCCCCCAAAGCTAATTAGATCCAGCTGGTGCAAAATTGAACCTCCAACACGCCTGGGGCTCTGCATCGCCTCACAAGAGAGGTACCAGTGTATCTCAGGCGCCTGAGTATCCCTGGACAGAGGAGACACAGCAGACGGTTCTGGGCTCTGTGAAGCCCCCCTGTCCAGTTCTGCTTCTCCCCTGGCATACCTGCTGCACGTACCTTCTTGCGCCGGGGGCTTGGCTAGCCTGGCTTGAAAGAACACCCCTTGAAGGTCATTAGTGTGTGACTTGGAAGAGGTGAAAGCCAGAGGGGAGTCTGGGTGGGAGGCCAGGACAGAATTCAACCAGGGAGGTAGTTTGCTCTCCAGTGTGGGCAAATTCTCTCCCCGCCCCAGGTCTCTTGCCTCTTCTCCAGCCCTGTCTTCACCCTCCTCATCCCCTGGGGCTCCCAGCAATGTGCACACACCTGCAGACCTAGCATTTGCCAGCTTCTGAGTGGAGCCCAACCACCACAGGAGATAAGGGCTGGGCTGCAGGTGGTAGAAGGAGCACAGACTTTGAACCTGGGCAGGCTGGGCCTTGAATCCCAGCTTCTGGTGACTTTTGGCAATTAATTAAGCACCCCCTCAGTCTCCTCATGTGTAAAATGGGAATAATGCCCATTCAAGTGGCTGCTTGTGAGGGTTTGAGGGCTTCATGAGTTTCCACATGAAAAGGGCCCAGCTCATCGAGGTGCTCCGCAGCTGTGACCTGCCGGACCCGACACCCGGAAGGGCTGCCATGTGACTCAGTCACCCCAAGGGTCTAAACTGTAACCAACAGGGCATCTCAGGCCTCCGAAATGCCTCCAAACACTGTTGTTCGATTCACACCTTAAATGATTGGTGCTTGCGCTTAACCAGCAGCCTGTGAGGACTTAGAGGAGGTGAAGAGCTAGACAGGTGAGGGTGGGAAGTGAGATTTGGTTTCACCGGCCGGAGGCTCTGGGGAAGATATCTGAAGACATATTTGGGTTTGAACAAAGCCAGCAGCCGCTGGCCATGAGCCAGGCTGTTCTCTCTCTTACCTGCAGACAGGTGGGTTTCTGCACACAGCCCAGTAACATGCACACAGGATATTAACAGCTACCATTTATTAAACACTTAGAGTGTTCATGGTGGGCCCTAGGCTACCTACTTTTCGTACTTTATCTCTGAGCCTTACAACAATCCCACAAAGTACTCTACCCAGATAAGAAAACTAAGTCTTGTCTAAGACTTTGCAGCTGACCCAGAGCCAATTTCCCGTGTCTTTACTGCATTCATGGTCCAGCTTCTTGTGGCCCTAGTAACCATGGCACCTCGGAAATAAATACCTGCCTTCTTGCCTTCACATCTACTACCTTGTATGACCTGTCTGCACATTTGAGGGGGCGTGCACGCACACACATAGATGCACAGTATGCTGTGGTGGGCAGAGCACCGGGGCTGGAGTCCAGAGGGAGTGGGCCAGCTCCCGCATCGATAGCCATGTGGCCTTGGAGCCTGACTACCCCGCTTCCCCAAGCCTGGATCACAGGCACTGCCTTCCTTATGGAGCTGTTGTGAAGGTCAGATGAGCTAAAAGTGTGGTGAACGGTGCTTTATCAATGGTAACATTCCTCACAAGCTTAAAGGGGATTACTTTTCTTATCTCTTCTCCCTCACACTAACCCCCATAGAAGGGCGTGGTTAAGGCTCTCACTTCCCACTCACTAGATCCGGTGAGCCTTTGCCTCAGCGTTTGTTGTTGTTGTTGTTGTTGTTGTTGTTGTTGTTTTACATTTGGACCCTTTTATCTTGAACCACCTCCACCCACATCAACACTCAGGGAGGGGATCCTGGCGCCCATGCCTCTGCTTCCTAAATGCCCACTAAAGCCATTTCTAGCTACTCACAGGACAAGTGGGTGCCAACATCTTGACTAAAGCCATCCTGAAAAACAAAGTCAACCATATCTCAGCAAATGCCCGAAGACCCCCGACGCCCAGGGCACAGTTCGCAGCCTGGACTCCAGCTCAGCTGTCGGTCCATCAGGAACACAAACACACACACGCACTCTCTCACACTCACACACACTCCCACACTCGCAGCATAACTGGGAGGCAGGCAGAAAGAAAAGATTAGCCTCATCAGATCAGCAGCCTCTGCCCCATCCTCAGGACACCAAAGTGCTGACGCCTTTGGCCATCCTGTGCCACATCCAATTATGCCCAGGTTCCTCTGTCGAACGGTTCCAGCTGCTCTGCTAGAAAGGCTTCCAGAGCCAAGTAAGCACAAGGTCTGCAGCTGGGTCTGCTGAGCTCCTCATCCGGCCCTTTCAGTTCCCTGGCCTGGGTGTTACGGGCGGAGCGCTGGGGCCTGAGTCGGGAACCTTTGCCACTCCCTTTCTGACTGACTCTCTAGGCGAGTCCCTTAGCTCCTTAGTCTCAAATAACAATGACAGGGTCCATCTGCAGGCCTCTGTGATCTCTTCCAGCTCCAGCCATTTATGATTAATAACCCCAACTCTAGTACCAAATCAGAAATGAGATCTTTAAACGAGCCACAGTCACATTACATAGCAGAGCCTAAAGTTCCCCACCTGTAAAATTAGGAGGGTCATATTAGAGCAATGGTTCTCTGTTAGAGCTGTGCCTTAAAAAGCACTTGGGGGGCTTTAAATGAGAACCCCTGGGGTAGGGCCCAGGCAGTATTAGTTTTCCAAAGCTCCTCAGGGAGTCGCGTGAGCAACAGGGCTGAGAACCACTGAGCTGGGTGATCTCCGAAGTGCTTCCCAGGCATGGACATTCTGTGACTTTTAGGGAGTTTGATAACCTGCAGCCCATATTATCCAGGCCACCCCAGCCTGGCAGTATATTGAAGAGTAGGGTCATGACAACATAACAGAACCTTCACCTCCAATCCAACACTCAGCAAGCCAAACTGTTGAACCCCACAGCTAAGTTCCCTCGAATCTCATTTACAGGTTAGTGGGAGGTGGGGGGGAGGCTCACATATGCTTTCCTCCTCCCTCCCCCACCCCGTTCCCTCCTGAAGCCTCTGTCGCTGCACAGAAGGCACCCCTTGCCCACGCTGCACACCCATCCTGTCAATAGTTGATTGGATGGGAAAAAGCATCAGACCATAGGTGACCCATAGATCGGATGAGCATGTGACCCATGTGTCCTGGTTCAAAAGATGAGCTGGGCCAGATGGAGCCCCTTGCAGGAAAGTGAACTGAATGAGACATGGGAAAAGCTATATGGGAAAAAATTTCCAGTTAGGAAGGGAAAAAGCAAAAAGGATGCAGTGATTTAGACTTCAGTGTTGGATCATGGTAGACCAAAGGCAAATACCACCTATGAAGGAACAAAAATAAGAGTAGGAAGTGAAGGAACAGATTGTGGAGAGAGGAGAACGGGACCGAAGGGAGAGAGCAAGGAAGGAACAGGCGGAGCTGGGATGGTCCCTAGACCTATCTCAGTTCACGATAGCTTTCCACTCTAGTTGCTGTTCACACATTTACAATAAGCTCTCTTTCTTCACAGGTAACTTAAGTGAACTTCTGCCTTAGGGAACCAGAAGAGCCAAAGTGAAAAAGAGTTGTGAAATTAGATGGGTCTGATTTCCCTGATCCCCTTGCTAATCGGGTGGGTGGGGCTAACATTAAAGTAGGGCGTCTCAAACTTGAGTGTGCATTAAAATCACCTGAAGGGCTTGTTAAAACAGAGATTCAGCAGGTCTGGGATGGAGCCAGAGAACTGACATACCCAGCAAGTTCCCTGTGATGCTGATGGTGCTGGTGTACAAATCACACTTTGAAAACTGCTACGTCAAAGGCTGGTGGAAAGTGAAAAATGAATAGAGCCCACCTGATGGAAGTAGAAGGAGTAGATACTTCCAGGCCCTACTTTACATTAGTAGCAAAAGCTGTGAGTCATGAGAGGAAAGTTCATCTCCCAATTTTATCTGCGTGAACTTCAGTCAATCCCTCCCCCTTTCCGGACCTTAATTTCCTCTTCTATGAAGTGAAAGGATTTTACTAGGTGATCTTGGGGGCTCCTTCCAACCCTTACAGTCCGTAATTTTTTAGCAGATTAGAGCACTGTGCTATAAATTTGCCTCTAATGTTTCTGACATTTAAGGGAGGAAAATTTAGAAGTCGATGAAAACATGTACTTTTCATTTTCTGCCAAAAATAAGCTTGCAGGCTTATCTACAGAAGTGTCACTTTTGCTGAGAGCTCTGACTCACACACGGGCACCTTCCCAGAGAGACCAGCTGGGCAGTCCAGGGTCTGTCAGGGAGAGCTCGGTGCCATGCTTGGGAATTGATACTGGAATTGATCTAAGGAAGGTGGCATGAGGAGTCCTTCCAAAGTGTTTGGCTCTTTGGCACCGATGTCATAATGCCTTGTGAAGTAAGTTTAATTGTCTCTGGATCCCACATCACTGACATACTTTGGAACAGAAAGACAGAGGAGAGAAGGATCATTTATTTTTGCCAGAATCACATGGGTTTCAATCACTGAAGGAACTGGTTTATTCTTTTTGAGATTTCCATATAAAAAAAAAAAAAATGAGTGAGTTTGTACTTAATTCATGTGACCTGCCTGAGACTTTAGCATCCAGCAGGAGCAGCTTGCTGTACTGGGGGGACAGAGGACACGCTTCAACCACCGTGAGTTTGGAGACTGAGAGTGAAGGTGAGAATGGTTAGAAGCCCCACACAGATGCAAAGATTATATTTTCCTGCTCAAGCTGTAGGCAGAAGAGCCTCATTAACTAAAATGTTCTGGGTTTGACTTCCTTTAGTCAAAGGTCGATTTCCTTGGAAATTTAAGCAAACTGATTTCTATTTCCATTTGGTCTGATTCTGTCCTTCTCTTCCTCTGTTCCTGGCAACCCCAGCCAGGGCGATCAAAGGAACAGGTGTGGGAGAATTTCCTCACTGAGAAAATACATCCGTACAGACAGGAGTTGCGTAGACCTTTTCTTGAATAACCTTGAGCTCCTATTAACCTGTAAAATACACAAAAGCTTGTTTGCTTACACTAAGTTTAGTCCAGAAAGAGTGGCTTATTAAGAGATGCCTCAAAGAGTGCAAATGTTTTGAAAGGTTCTGGACTAGAGGAAGAGTAAAGGATCATTGTTGTGGGATTTCTTGAAGAAAAGCGAAGACAGCTTTGCTAGAAAAGGACCCCACCACCAGCTGGCCAACCCTAAATTCCCTTATTACATTCAGGTCCTTGTGTCAGTCCATTGCACCTACAGGAATCCCCTCGAGTTTTCCATGTGCCCTGAAGGGGTAGCATTGTAAACTTTCTGCATGAATTGATTTCTTAGAGACTAATCTTAAACCAGCATTTCCCAAGACCATAGAGACTGGGACTTAGTTAGGAAGGATAGATTTTGTTTGTTTGTTTGTTTGTTTGTTTGTTTGAATGGGTGAGGGATAAAAAGGAACATATCAAAAAGATCCTATCTAAGGTACTGGAGATGGAAACAAGGCTCAGACAGGGACCCCAGTGTGGTATGAACATTCTCCAAAAGGTAACTGGAAGGAAGCAAGTGGTAAAACTAAAAGGAAAAAAAGGTAATGTGACTGTTGGAAGATAGACTTCTCCAACTTCAGATAGTTTATCACATGGACTTGTCTCTGGATCACAAGCTTCTTGGGGAAAATGAAGTGTCTTATTCTCTCCTGAATCTCCCATGGTACCAAGAATAGTACCTTCGGGCATCTACCAGAGAGATCACTTAGAGACTGTCTTCTGAATACGTTCAACAAGCATTGATTAAGCACCATCTTTACGGTTGGCCATCATAAGCACGTGAAAGATCCAAATGGAGTAGTCTGTTTGTGTTCCTTGTCCTTGAGGAGCCTGCAGTCCAACTGAGGAGCAGATACAAGCCAGTCAGTAAAGTGTGCATTGTATAGTTTACTTGGAAAATATTGAGGTAATTCATTACGGTAAAAAAATCTCTCCACTGAATTCTTGGTTCTTGATCAAAATTCTGAGAGAAAGACTTTGAATCATGTGGGGAAGATGGCCCAGTGCAGTCCCTGGCAAACAAAGATTTATTGGATGAGTTCAAGCAGGAGGAACTGCATAAAGCAAAACATGTGGCTTGAACTAGCCAAGAATAACAGGCTCTCAGGACTAGGAGTGCAGGAGAAATGCTGTTGCCCCTTTCTCTTTCTTAACAAATCCGCAGGTTTGGCGTTTTGTCTTTTTTTTTTTTTTCCTCAGTTACCTTCTTTCCTAAGTGGTCACATGCTTTGAGCAAGACTTGGCCCTTCCCAGCACCAAGCAGTAGATACTAATTAACCCCAGGCAACTCTAGTGTCCCCTTGCCAGTGACAGTTCTGGCCAAATAAATGTGAGGGTGATCAGCCAGAGGACTTCTGGGAAGGTTTTTCTTATCACAGAAGAGCTCCTTCTTCCCCGGACGTTTTCACCTCGGCCTGAGACGCCTGGAACTGCGACAATCGTCCTGCAGCCATGAGGAACACAGCTCTCGGAACAAGCCTATAATGCCAAGGACAGTAATGTGAGGAGCCCGCATCCTTGGTGACATTGTCGAGCCACTGAATAAACAATCCCTCGAGCAGTCTTCCCCTGGACTTCTTGTTTTGTGAAATAAATTTCCTCTTTCCGGCCAGCTGAGTCAAAGTTTTCAGTTACCTACAGCTGAAAGCCGTTTCCCTTCCTGATGGGATGCTTGAATCACCTCTGTCAGATAACAACAGCTCCTGTTTATTTATTCAGAGCTTCCAATGCACCAGGAAGTCTTTTGGTGCTTGATTTTATAGGCTCAACATCTCTTGTGTGTACTACCTACTCAGCCCATGTTCATGAAGAGGAAGCTGGGGCACTGAGATTTAAGGTAACCTGGGAAAGGTTACATATTTATCACATGGTAGAGTCACAGTTCACAGCCAGGCTCCAGGCATCACTGCTGCCTGTCATGTCCTTCCTGAGACTCTTCTCTCTGATCTGAGACAGAGGACTCACAACCGCGTTGGCCCAAGCATGTGCAGGTGTGTGTGGAGATCACTCCATTGACGAGATGGGCAAAGTGATGTGAGGCCAAGTAAGGAGTTTGGATTGCGTTCATCAGGGATCACGGTTCACTTTTGAGAGGGGAGCTCACTGGGAACTGCCCTATGAACTGAGCCACAAGGAGAGAAGAGTCTGTTGGGGTGCTAGATGTGGAGATAAGGGTGCAAGCTCGGGGCAGGGCCCTGAAAAAGAGGAGTCTGCAGCACATGGACACTAGTTGGATGTGAAGGTAAACATGAGAGGAAGGCTTGTCAGACTTGAACTGTGTTGTGGTGTAATGGCAGTCATGGAAAGCTGAGCATGGGCTCCAGAAATAGAATGGTGAGCTGGACTATAATAACTGCTACCACTTCTTGAGTGGCCAGGACCATGATAGTCATGTTACCTTGATTGCCTTGGAGTCTCACAACAGCCCTGAGAGATCAGAATGTATTATTGTCCCCATGTCACAGAGGAGTTGTACCGAGGTGATGGGAGACGTGCCTAGAGCCAAGTGGCAGGTTCAAACATGAGTCTGTCCTACTCCAAGGCCTCTCCCACCTTCACATCAGAACTCCCTCCAGTTCTGCAGTGCTAAAACCCAGCATCAGTTCTGAATCATGTGTCCCCAGATATGCCCCTCCAACAAAGCAAACATGGTCCTTGGACAATGATATTAGCAACAAATATCAGCAAGAGTCCTGTGTGCATCAGTCTCACTGGAGCCTCCATGCGGAGATGGGGTGAAGTGGGGCTGTGAATTGTGGAGCTGTGCGAGGTGCCCGATTACAGTCGCAGGAAGAGAGCCAGGGCTTGTGGCTTGGCAGGGCCTTCACACCTGCACAGGCAGAGCCTTTTAGGCACATAGCAAGGACATGCCAAGCCCTTCATGGTTTCTGCTCCCATGATACACCCTTGATTTGGTGTCCAGATGTTTAATTTTAAAAACACCCTGAGTAGCCAACACAGATGTTACCTATGTGCCCCCTAGAGCCCACTACCCGCAACTCCCAGACAACCTCCCACGCAGAGCTGCAAGACCGGCTGTGACATTTGTCTCCTTGGAGGACTTTGAAAACACGTTCATAGCCCTCTTAGGTGGGACCCTGTCTATAAAGAGATGAAACTAATTAGCTTCTAAGAGACCCTCAAGCTTTGCATTTCTGTAGGTGTCCTGCATACAATGATAGGATCATGGAGCTGTAAATCGGCCAACTCAAACTGAGGCCAAGAGAGGACCTGACACCCTCTCTACCAGGGTACAAGTCAGTGGAAGTGGTTGGACTAGAACTGAGGCCTCCTTCCACAATGCAGAGAGATAGGTGTTCCCCTGCCATTTTAATCAAACTTCGTTCGTAATTGTTACTTATATTTAGACTGTGCTTCGAAGTTTTATGGTGACTTCAAATGCAACCCTGCCAACCGCTCTGTGAAACAGGGCGGCTCCTTTCAAGGGAGGAAATGGAGGATTTTGGTGGTTAAGTGACTCCCTGAGGCTGTACAAATAGTAAGAAATAGAACTGGACCTAGGGTTTGGAACTTTCTATTTGCATTTGCCATGCAGGACCCTTTCCAGCACTGGACTGTGAACCTCTGAAGGGCAGGAACCATATCTGTTTAGCTCACTGTTGGATACCCAGCACCCAGCACAGAGCCTGGCATATGGTTCTGATGAGATGGAAGACGGATGGAAGGATCAGTAGGTAGAAGAACAGGAACAATGGGTAGATTGGAGTCTTATTTTCCTAACGACTTCTAATAGAACCTTAGAGCGAACTTCTATTATTAATGGCTAATTACTTAAAGACAAAGAGCTTTATCTCTATAACTTTGTTTAAAATGCATTGTCTTAAAATTTTTTAAATGGTAATGCAAAAAGTGATTTGATTCCTTTTAGAATCTTCAGCAGGAAGACTTGACAGGACCTGGGACTTAGTAGGCACTTAAGAAGTGTGTCTGGGAAATATTTGAATTTACAAGCTAGGCTGGAGAAATGAAAGTAATTGCAAAGAGTTTCTATGCCACTTTGATAATTAAAGAACATACTTTATCCATTATTTGAAAAATAACTTTATTCCCAAGTCCAGGTCTGTCAATTGGGAAGAAATCAATAGCTAGAATGGAATGAGATCGTGACCTGCACTTCCAGAATCCTTGGTTCCGGAGGATTAATAACAATGTTCAATGTCAAATCCACATCACAAATGAGGTTCGCTGGGTTGCCTTTTCCTGCTGGTGCGGATGGACCCTATGTGAGCTATTCGGTGCTTCTCATGTGCAGCCAAGTGGAGGGACATAGATGTGAAGTTGTCATGGCAACTTTTTTACTGATCGGAAGAATAAATGAAGCTAGAATGAGCCTCCTTAATCAAAGGGGGGTGAGGATGGGGTGGGGGTAACTAGTAGCGAGGAGCGAAGAAATTCTCCTTCTAAACTAAGACAGTGCAGGAAATTGGAATTCAAATAATAGTAGAACCGAATCAGGTGAGGCATTGGCTATAATAATTAAGATAAACAGGTAATTAAATGATTTTGATTATCAAATTGGGAGGGCAACGTTTGAGAGTAAACCTCTGCCTAGGCCAGTGATTTTAAACTTCCCTAGGAGCCCAGTTATTAAAAGGTACAGACTCCAGTTCTCTTTCCCAAGATTCTAATTCATTGGGTTAGGAGTGGGACCGAGATTCTCCATTTTAAAACTACCCACAACTTATTTTTCAGCAGGGAGCTCATGAACTACCCTGGTTGCACATGGGCCACATTTTCATAAACTCTACTCTAGGAAGCACAGAGTATCAGAATTACACTCAAGCTGGGGCTGACTCAGCTATTCTTGCCTAATGGAAAAACGTATGGAAAATAAAAGCCATCTTCTACTGAGTCCTAGTTTGAAAAAACAAAAAACAGAATTTAACTAGTCAGTGATTGAAAACAGTTGAGTTTCCAAAACATGTTATGTTCATACATTGTACCTTTTTTTTTTTTTTTTTTTACTAATTGACAAAAACCAGCAGTTGTCTGCTTTGCCTGCTGGCCTTTCCTCACTTACCCATATGACAAACTGCCACTTCCCCTTTCAAATCCATCCCAAATGTCTTCATGTCTGCCATCTCCTTAGTCTCTGTCCTCCCTCCCTTGCTTGCAGAATATTTACTACCTCTTCTTTGTCTTTGCACAGTAACCTCTGCTAATACTCAGATAGTATAATAATACAGTAGTTATTTACAATCTGCCTTATTGGACAGGGAGCTTATCAGACAGCGTGTCTCACTCATCTTTGTATCTTTGTCCTTTCCCTTTCTTTAACCACCAGTTTGGCATTTGCCATGTACCAGAATGAATGAATGAATGAATGAATGAATGAATGAACAAATGAATATAAGCTCCATAAGGTCAGGGATTTTTGTCTGTTCACTGAAATAAATATCCCAAGAGCCTAGATAGTGCCCATTACATAGAGGGGTCTAATAAATAATTGTTGAAATAATTCATTAATGAGTGATTTAGGGTGCATAAGCTAATAAAAAAGAAAGACTGGACCTGCTATGTTTCTCAGTATAACAGTAAAAAATTTTCACAGTAGCACTCATATTATCTCAGTCTCCAAAACGGATTAAGATTGAAATCCTTAATCTGATATTTCTGTCATCCAGTGGTTTGGGGTTTATCTTAATAGACCCAAGGTGTTCTAACAGAAAAAGCAGTTATATTACAAGCATTATGGCTCATGCCTACAAAATTCAGATCAAATCAACTTTTTTAAGCCTTACTCATTACATTTTACTAATGGCAAGCCTGGGAGGTAAAGGATTCTTTAGGATAACTTACATGGAATAATAATGGTAAAAACAACTTTCATTTATTGAGCAATCACTAAATGTTCCAGGCATTGTATTAACTATTTCCCATATATTATCTCTTATCACACCCAACTTTATCAGAAACATTTTATTATCCCTATTTTACAGATGAGGAGACTGAGGGTTAAATGCAGTCATTTGCCAAGGTCACTCAGCTACTAACCAAAAAGCCTGAGATTTGAGTCAAGGGTGCCCCAGCCTCTGCTCTTGAGCATCACAGTAACACTGGGGTTTTGAATTGAATAGGTCCATTGAGACTTACTTCTGACCAGAGAAGCACATAACTTTGCCAGTCACTTCAAAGCAAACACTTCCTTTACCTTAAACAGTCTTGATCTTGAGTTTTCTGAGATTTCTCCCTTTAAAGAGATTGATAGTTTAGACCTAAACTCAGTCAAAATGACAAATTAAGTCAAATGTGCCCCACAGCCCCTTGCTTAATTACACCTGATGAGTGGCCCTTCGGACATTTGGTTCTAGGCACTTAGCTGTCTCTTACATTTGCTTCCAAGGTCCCAAAGGTTTACACATATGTTTTCCCAGTGAACTTTTGTCCTCTTAGAAAACTGCATTCTGTTCTCCTTTATTAAATTCCAGCTTTCATGACTAATATGCAATGATAAGCTCCAGAAATGTTTATATAATAAATTAAAGTGGGCAGAGTCTTCCGCTTACAAATTGCTTCAAGATAGGATTCAGATGCCTGCATGTAGAATTGTCTCATAAATGCTAGCATAAAATGGATTCAAGCTTTTACAATTTCAGCTTAGCCTTGGCCTAGGGGCCTATTGTTTCAGTGACTCTTGATCGATTTCTGAGCTCCTAGCCTATGGCTCAGACTAAGGCTATGCGATTTATGACTCAGTGGGAAAAAAATAGGTGTGACTACTTCTCAAACCTGCTTTGGAAAAACAAATAGGATGTTTTTCTCTCCCTATCTTGCACATAACTGTAAACAAACGACTCTTTTGGCAGGGCCTGTGAGTCAGGGGTGTAGAGATTTCAGACTGTCAGCTTTGATGATTATTTGCTTTGGTATTTCAGAAGTTCATGTTAGAACAGAGCCATGTTCCAAAATACTTATTGCCCAGAGACCCAGATTAACTAGAGGCCCTCTAGACAGCAGGAAGGTGTTTGTTTATTTTATAAAGTGGAGGCATGTGTGAGTCTGTGCTATGTTCACAGCCGTAAAAGAAAGTAAAGAGTGTTAAGTGTGACTTTTCAGGGAAAAGGGGGCCTAAAGCCTCTGCGATTATTATTTTTGGAGGAGTAAATATGTCAGTAGAAAAAGAAACTCCTTTGTACCAACTCTCTCTGAGTTTTCTTGGCACATCTTAATATTTTCAAGTAACAGCTGAAACCACAGCTGAAACCCTGTTCTAATTGGAAGCATCTGGGAGTTGCAAAATTAGAATTTTCAGATTCTGGAGTGATTTGCTGTTTGGACAGGGGTGTCAATTTCAGCTGAAATTTCCATCTATGGGAACTTTTTTTCTTTTTTCTTGATTATAAATTGTTCAGTCAGCTAATGATGTGATGGAGATACAGGGTGCTCTTCCTCAGCTTTTCCACATATGCATGCTTTTTTAAATGAAAACTGCACTTTCTCCTTCAGCCGTTTGTACACCATATCAGGATTCCTCTTATCCAAGGAGAACAGATGCATAAATTCCCCCAACCCTTGGAATTTGACTTGAACAATTTTCTTCTGCCGAAAAGCATCTCATAATCAAAGACACTAGAACAATATATGGTATTTGAAAATTCCAGGAAGAAAAAAAATACTACGGACAATTAGAAACCTATTCCAGTTTTTCTCTATGTTACTAGAAGCCAGTCTTCTAAAGGGATTAGTGTTTTGCAAATATCTTCTGAAACTTCCACAAGAGAGATGAGAAGACAAGATGGCTTCTAACCTGCTGCCTCAACTGCTTTGGTTACTTCCTGTCTCATTGAATTGTTTTATCTAATCAAGACTCAGTACTCTCAGATATAAATGAGGATGATATCTGCCTCTGAGGTATCATTTACTCATTATTTTCAAATCCTCCCAGTAGGAGCTGTCTTAGTCCATTTGGGCTGCCATAACAAAATACCACAGACTAGATGGCTTATAAACAGCAGAAATTTATTTCTAACAGTTCTGGAGCCTGGAAGTCTGGAGTCAGGGTACTGGCATAGTTGGGTGAGGGCTTTCTTCTGAGTGGGAGGCTTCTTGCTGCACCTTCATGTGGCAGAAGGGACTAGGGCTCTCTGTAGGGCCTCTTTTATGAGGACGCCAATTTCGTTCATGAGGGCTCCACCCCCATGACCTAATCACCTCCCAAAGGCCCCACCTCCAAATACCATCATATTGGGCATTAGGATTTCAACGTATGAGTTGGTGTGGGAGGTAGTGAAGGGTGCATTCAGACTACAGCAGGAGGTAAATAAATGTTAGCTTCTTTCTTTTCTACTTTTTATATATGGCAACTGAGATAACAATGACATGACTTAACCTGAAACCAAAGACCAAGCCCTCGAGGAGCCAAGACCAGGTCTGAGGTTTGTGGCCTCACACCTGTAAGCCTCCATCCTTTGTCTGGATTCAACATCAGTGCTGCCGAGTTAGGCACTGAGTGGTTGCAGACTATTCCAGAAAGTCATGGAGAGCAAAAGACTATGGGTGATGTGAGCCACTTCACAGATGGCTTGTGTTGTCCATAGGATTAAAATTAATGCCTACACAGGGAAAGGATTCCAAATGATGCCACCAAAAAGATGAGCTGGACTTTCCATGCAGACACCCAATCAATGTTTGCAGTATTGAATTTAACAGAGTGGACCTGAAGATCACGGAGTTTTTTTAGAGTGAAAAGGACAACAAATAATTTTGTCAAGACAAAGGTGAACCAGAATTTGTAGTCAGCTGTCTGTGAACCCTGGCTCGAAGTTTTGTGTCTCTTGGAGGGGAGCTGACATTCATTCCTTTGACAAACATTTCCTAGGTTCCAACTTAAGATTTATGAGTGGCCTCTTTGTGACTGTATTATATTATATTTAATGCTCATACCAACTTAGTGAGCTGGATTTAATTATTAAATTAGTTATTAAATAGAGCTCCATTTTAGTATTAAGCACCCAAGATTCAGTGAGGTTAAATAATTTGCCATGGTTGCACAGCAAATAAGGGTTAGGTCTGGGATTTGAACTCAGGTCTGTCTAACTCCAGCTTCAAGCTTTTGCAGCTATTCCACAGATACCTGCAGGTCTTGCCATATTATATCATAGAATCATAGATTTCTAAAGGTCATCTGATTTACCATCTATATTTTTCTGATGGAGAAACAGGCTCAGAGAGATCTGGTAACTTTCTCAAATCACACAGCTAGATATAGTATAGTAAAACTTCTACTGCCCTTGTCCTCACTGCTCCTTTTCCACATTCAGGGAAGGAGAGAAAGGAATAGACCATCTGTTGAGAAATATCTTTCTGAAGTGGATATGAGGTTTATAGGGTTGTATTATGGGACCCACAGACATCAGTGGAAGTAGAGGATCTGGTCCCTGCTCTTCTGATGCTTCAATTCTGCTTGGGGAAAATCAACCCACAACAGCACGAGGGAGGGCATGGGGAGAGGAGAGCCAAAAAGCCCTAGAATAGTGGTTTCAGACCTAGCTCAGTACTCTCCCTCTCTGCCATTTATCCATCCAGGGCCCACTTGTTCTGTGGTTCTTTCTCCGTGTCCTCTAATAATATCTCTGTTATACCCAATTCTTCTGTATTTTTTCTGGATCTACCTAGATCAGAAAACCTTTCTGGATCAGAGGTAAAGACTTGTTCATTCTGTTTCCCATGCGCCCAGCACAGCGCCTGGCCCAAAGCAGAATGCAGGAGGCCTGTGCCTGGAGCAGGGCCGCTGGTCACCTCAAAGACAAGGAATCCAGGAAACGCAGCCCACTCCGTGGTCCACTGAGAGAGTCACACGGACAGAAGTCACTATCCACACCTTTACACCTCACTCCAAAGACAGGAAAACTCCATATCACCTGCTACCTGGGAGGGTCAGAAGGAAAGTGGCCTCCGTGGGGCAGGGAGGGGGCACGTACCCTCTCTTTTGTGATGTCCCACTTCAGAGGGAGACAGGATGGAGACAGGATGGGCTGTCCGAGGTACAGGAAATTAACTGTGGTGGTTCCGTAGGTTAAAAAAAACAAAGGGTTCCTCAAGACAGAAACAATACCAGAGAAAGATGGTGAGCGACCTGCCCCTAACACACCTTCCACTTTAGTCACACTCCCCTGAGGACTTTTCACAGAACCAGGGAAGCTCTGCCTCACCAGGTGCTGGGCTGCAGAGGCGCTGGGGCCCCTCCCACCTCCCCTCTCCTGCTGTGCTGCTGACTCCGGGAGACTGCTGCGGGACTTTAAAAATAGCCTCTTGCGGGTTTTCAGAGGACAGGTTCCCTTTCTGCCAAAAATGTGTGGAATGGTGGTTTCGTGGCAACAGTAAGCCTTTGTTTCAGAGTTGAAAGTGCACGTCTCTCCTCCTGAGCCTGGCCTCAGTGGTTTGCCTAATGTCACTGACCCCGGTTTAATTAAATCCTCCTTTTTTGTTCGACTTGGTGCCAGGAAGCCTAAATGAGTGTTGTCTGTTTGAGTGAGTTTTGGTTTTTTTATTTTTTCATGTTCTATTTTAGGAAACTTCTAAGGGTCACCCCTCTGCAGGCCGAGATAAGGGTTAAGAGTCTTTTTCTCAAGAAATAACATTCTCCTAAGTGAACATTATCTCTGTTTTTCTTTCTCTCTCATGTAACTGAATTCTAAAATTCAAGAGGATTTTTCTAGCTCCTGATGGAAACTGGAGATAGTGATGTAATATGCAGGCCTTTGTTGGATGGAGGAAACTTCACCTGCACTTGCCCCTCGGAAATTCCAACAGGCTGAGTTTTTAGCATGTACAGAGAGGGAATTGTGAGTGCCACTGCTCATGGCCACTGCACAAAAATTGGATAGTTGGTATATTAGCTTCCGAGGGCTGCTGAAACAAAATACCACCAATGGGTGGCAAAAAACAACAGAAATTTAGTGTCTCAGTTCTGGAAGGTAGAAGTTTGAAACCCAAGTGTCGCCAGGGTCGGGCTTCGCTCTACTCCCTGTAGAGGAGAATCCTTCCCTGCCTGTTCCAGCTCCTGTTCACTGGCAGTCATTGGTATCCGTTGGCTTTCGAGGCGTCACTCCAATCTCTGCCTCCTTCGTCACAGCGCGGTCTTCTCCCTGTGTGTTTCTGTCTTCATCTCTTCTTATAAGGATGCCGGCCCTAGGTATTGGGTTGGGGCCCTTCCCAATGACCACATCATAATTTGATTACATCTGCAAAGACCCTATTTCCAGTCACAGGTACCTGGCATGAGGATTTTAATACATCTTTGGGGGAGACACCATTCAACCCATAACAGTTGGCTTGGAATTTTTCTCTCACCCAGAAAATATTTGGATAGGTTATCACTTCCTAGCATAAGTAAGCAGTATCGGCTAGCACGTGGGGAGCATTTAACATATGCCAAGCACTTTGCCGTGTGCTTGATACATATTATTTTATTTAATCCTCATAGATGCACCTTGAGGTAGGTGTTAGTATATGCCCAGTTTATAACAGAAAAGAAAGGCCCAGATCTGTCTCATTTCAGCACCCATGTTCCGAACCACTCGGCACACCCAAAACCTATATTGCTTAGGGAGTGCCTGCGGGACTGTTGGCATTATGCTAGGCCCTGAGAGTTACCACAGTGAATAAGACAGATGTTGCCCTGCCCTTGTAGACATAGAGTCTAGTGGGAGGAGATGGGCATCAAAGACATTGTTTCCTAGGTACCAGTAACTAACGCGCAGTGCCACAGCGCCGGTTCCATCCAGGAATTCTCCTCTGCTGTCACTGCCTGAGAGCTGTTGTGGGAACAATGACTACTGAGATGAAAAGTAGTGAGGAGGCCCTCAAAGGAGGGTGCTCCCCTCTGCTTTCACCATAGCCCCAATATTTTGTTTTACATGCTGGGCATCTCGGGAAGATTTTGTTGAAGAGGGTGACTAAGTTACGCCGAGGGAACAGGCAACCCTAAGATCTCAATGCTAAAACGAAGTTTATTTTGTGCTTCCTGCATCCTTTCCCCTGTGGGTCAGCGGGGGGCTGTGCCCCGGGTCTTCCTCACTCGGCGATGGGCTAATGAATTCACCTCATCTGGAACCGTACGGATAACTGTGGCAAAGGAAAGAGAGAAGATGGTGAATCACACACTGGCCTTTAAATACTTCCACCCCAAAGTGTAGCGTCAACTCTGCTCCAGGATGAACAGCCATAAAAAAAAACATGACTTTCTGGCCAAGTGAGTTGAGTACATAAAAGAACAGAGCAGGTGTTCAGTGCAGTTTTTGTGAAGTGGGAATCTGTTCCTTCTCTGTCCATGCACTTACCGCAAAGCTCCATGCAGGAGGGGCTGCCCACACATCTGTCCACTCCTTCCCTGCTGTGCGCACAGGCCCCTGAGGGCCATGCACCAGCTCAGGAAGACCCGCATTCTGGTTCTAGAAACTGAAGCAGGAAAATCCAAACTTGCGAAAGTCGTAAATCAGGAGACAGTGATTTCTGTTCCCAAAACATTCTCCATAGGTTCCCTCTAAACAGCAACCTCCCAGGTATACACACGATATAATTTTAGGTATAGATATTTTATTTACTCGCAACTTTTCAGGAATATGCTGTGTGTTATTTATAGCAGGACACAGATTCATTTAAGCTCTGGATTCCGTAGACTGGCAGTTTACCATATTCCCTATATAGTCTTTTTTTCCCATCAAGTTCTAAAGCTGTTTCCCTGAAGTAAACAGGAAAAACTTAAGGGAATTAACGAGTCTCTAAAAGTATTTTTGATTTTTTCCTGTTCCAGTTAATGGCTATTAAGAGTGAGAGACTCCCATGAGTACCCCGTCCCAGGTGCCCATCTTCGCAGCACTGGGAGCAGCGAAGGACGTTCTGTCCTAATTACTCAGAGGAGTAATTAGCCTTGACAGATGCTCTGGTTACATGAGCTCACTGCAGGATGTTCAGCATGTAGGGATCCCCGGGGCAGCCTATAATCTGCTCAAAAGCTGGAAGTGTTGTCTGCATCTCAGTGGAGCCAGAGCCAGGGCTTCCTGGAGCTTCCCACCTTCCTGCCCCGCTGTGCCCAGAGCGGTCAGCATCACACCAGCTGTCTACGGCAGTGCCTCACAGGGCGTCATTCAGGCCTGGGGGAGCTGGCACCTTCTCAAAGAGAGAAGGTTGAAACAGACCCAGCTGTGGAATATAGAAAGTTACTTGACACCTACAATACTACACCATGCATCTGTAAAGGGCCGCCAGGAGACCAGACAGAGGGGCAGCCTCAAGGAGAGCCCGGCTTTAGCACCTTCTCCCAGAGGCCCCACATTGGGCAAGGTCAGGCAAATATTAAGATTCACATGCCTGTAGAGTTTTACAGCGGGCAGAGTTTTCGTGCACTTGCCTTGTTTGATCCTCACAGTAGCTCCATGTTGGAGGAGGAGCCATTGCTCCCATTTTACTGATGCAACAACTAAGGCACAGAGAGGGGAAGTATCTTGCACCAAATTACATACCTAAAGGGGCCACGTCTCTGGGATCCAAGAGACCTGTGTTTGAATCTCACCTCGACCTTCACATCTCTACCACTTAATCTCACCTACAGAATAATGATGGTGCCCATCTGATAGTGAGACAATTGTACATAAAGGGCCCCCAAAACAGCTTATTGTGTGGGTGGGCGGATGGATGAATGGCTGGATCTATGAATCAATGGATGAATGAGTGAATGAATGGGTGAGTGAGTGAGTGAGTGAATGAATAACAAAATGATTTCGTTGATGAATGAATATTGCCCTTTTGGGACTGACTGTAACTCTCAGGTTGCCCTTGATCTTACTCTTTTTGAATATTAACTCTTGCAGGGAGCATGGAAAACTTTTAATCCCAACTCTGTACCACTAAAGACTGTTTCATTTTGCCCCCACTCAGCGTTTCATATGATGAAAGATTTTCTACCAAACTTTATGACTGCCTTCCTGCTTCACTGAAAGCACATATAGCTGTCAATGATGGCTCCTGACAAATGTGCACATACACTTGGTATGATTCTCGTCACAATATGAATTAATAATTAGCTACTAAAATATACTGAGCATTTATCATAAGTAGGGTACCTCACTGGGCGTTTTGCCAGCATTTGAACCCAGGTGGGAAGACTCCAAGCCTGCACTTAACCACCACACCAACTCAGCAACACTCAAAGCTGCCATTCACTGAGTGCCAGTAGCCACCATATTGAACTCCTTAAATATGCATTGTCTTAATTAATCCTTATAACAAAGGTGTGAAGCAGCTTGTGTCGTGCTCTCTATTTTACCAATGAGGTACTGAAGCTTGAGGAAGGGGAATGACGGGTCCTGAGCCACATAGCTAGTGGGAAGCCGAGGGTGGCCTTGGGTCCGGGGTGGGGGTTGCAAAGCACAGATATTTGACCCCTATTCTGTGCGACCATCCATCTGCCTTTTGTCTAAAACCTCACTTGAGCGGATAGCAGCCTCGTCACCTTCAGTGCTTTGTGATGCTGGAAGTCACCTAATGATCCCATTCCAGCCTCAGGAATTCCCATGGGCCTGAGGTCTCAGGGTGAGACTGAGCAGGTGTAGGTAGAAGCACCTCTCTCAGCTCCTAGAATCCTTCCTGAAAGCCACGAAGAACAGCAGAAGGGTGTCAGTGTTTCTCACTTGAGCAGAATCTCATGGAAGCAGAGGTAAGAGCCAACACCATCACCAGGCATTGCTGCACAAAACAGTGGGAGTAAAAAGTGGTGAAACCTGAAAACACGTTGCTCAGGGCATTTAAAGAGGCCTTCTTTCCTGATAGTATCTTCTATCGGAGCTGGTGTAGATTCATTTCTGCCAGAAAATGGGTGGATGGGCAAGAGTGTCCTGCTAGAACCTGTAATCCATGTGTGGATCATAATCTCTCACTCTGCGCATTTTACTTCCTCACCCACATGCATCAAAGGTAAAGATTTCAGTAGTGGTCTCAACACATAACACTGTGTGGTGCATTTCACTCTGCACCTGTTGCAGTTTATGGGGACCTAGATCCCCAGAAAGAACAGGCAGCCTAGGTCAATGGAGAGAGCCCTGGCCTCAAGACTCTGGGTCAGGCAGGTTCTCCTGCTTTATGAGCTGTGTAACCTGAGACAGATCGCTTCACCTCTCTGGACTTCAATGTTCTCATTTATAAAATGAGGTCTTTGGACTAGCTGTCTCATAATGCTCATCCAGAGTAATACTTTTGGGATCATTTGTAACTGCAAGTTAGAAAATAGATGGAAAAACACTTTGAGAAGTAATTAAAATTTTAAATACATTTCAAAAGATGCTATTTTTGCAGCATGATCTCTGCAGAATATAAAATTATATATGCAAAGAGAGAGAAAAGGGATCTTTTGAAATTTAATAGCTCAAATCAAATGTAAAAATATTTATCTTAAATGTCTCTCCTCCCTCTCCTTATCTTTGGCAAAGAGGGCCTATTTTAATGTATCAGATAATTCCTGTAATCACACTTTTCCTGTGTTTAGAATTAACCACATCAGAGCTTTCTAAGATCTAAATAGTGCCTGGATCTTACCCTTTAATATGTGAGCTTTTTGCTAAGTACTACTACGCTTCTGTCTGATAAGGGGAATGTTGACAACCAGACTTGTTTAGGTGAGGGACATTTCCAGATCAGGGCAGTGTCAAGAGCTTCAAGAGGCTGGGAATTCATCATTAGGATTAAATAGCGTGGGTAAATGACTTCCGCAAGGTCACATAGTGAGTCATCAGTAAGCCTGGTGCTGGCGCCCCTTCCTCCAGTTCAAAAGAATTGGCTTCCTTGTTATCATTGTTGTTCCATGCATCTAGCTCTGGACAACCTGGGGGAAATTGCACATGGGTGTTAGAGCGGCAGCTGTGGAAAAATAGAAACTGGAGAGGATATACCCTTAACAAGAGCTCTTTGGGCTGTGCCTCAGAACAGCAGCTGGTTTGGAGGTAGAGAAGGTGGTTCTTTGAACGGTTTATAGGCTATGCCCTGGCCAGTGGTGCGATTCACTTGGTTGGAGCATCATTCTACAAACCGAAAGGCCGTGGATTTGATTCCTGGTTAGGGCACATGCCTAAGTGGCAGGTTCAGCCTCCAGTCAAGGCACATAGGAGAGGCAACAATAAATGTTTCTCTCTCACATCATTGTTTCCTCCCTCTCTCCCTCCCCTTCTCTCTAAAAAATCAATAAGCATGTCCTCAGGTGGAGAAAAATAAAATAAAATAAAATAAAATAAAATAAAATAAAAGGCACATAGACTCAATTTGTCTCATTCACCCTTCTACTGCCACCAAGGCAAGTACCCCTATTTAAACTTCAGGAAACCCACGTATGCCCTCTTTTCTCATCCAAGGCAGTTCTTGAAGTTCATTATTCTTAACACAGTGTGATTTTCCAAACTCAAATTGCCTAGGGATAACCCTTAAAAACGAGTCCCAAGAAACCTATCCAACGCTTAATTTTCGTCTTGATTGATACAACCAAGTGCCCCACGGTCTCTCCGAAATGGCATGGCAAATGGCTGGAACTTGTTCACAAGCACTGCAAGTTAATTCAGACACCCGCATTGCCCCCTTCAGTGTGACACAGAGACCCCTGCAATGGCCAAGTCTAAGGCTCAAAGGTTTTCCTCTTCGCTGGGCCATCCACCTGCTTCATATGCCCATTTCCTGACTCTAAGCCACAGGCTACAGCACAGCCCAGCACCACCCAGCCCAGCACAGGGATCGCGTGGGCAGGATACACCTCAGCACATATGAAAGTGCCTTCACTCCAACTTTATTCAGCACTTTCACCCTCACCTTTCAACTATTATTATCATCGTTCCCTCGTTCACTTCTCCACTTATTCAAAAATTAGATATTGAGCACCTATTATGGACCCATCCTGGCCATTCAGTGGTGAACAACAGCGACAAAATAAATGCAGACCTTGCCCCAATGAAGCTTACAGTGTAATGGAGGGAAGGGGAGAGATTAACCAAATTGCCACACAAATCAATGTAGTAAGTTTGCTTATGCAGGGATGTGGTACTTTGAGAATATGTAACAGGGAGATTTAGCTTTAAGGCATCAGAAGAATGAGTAGGAATTAACCAAACAAAGAGTAAAGAAAAGGAGGGAACAGTATGTGAACTGGCCCTGGGGCAAGAAAATCGTAACACATGGAAGAATGGGAAGACGGCCAGTGCAGCGAATGGCTGGAGAATGAAATAAGGACGAAGTGAAGAAGTCCACAAGGGCCAGGCTCTGGTTAGCACAGGCTCCAGAGGGCATGGGCTCCAGTGGGCACATCCCTTGGCCCCACAGGCTCCTTGCCCTGTGGAGACCATCCAGTGCCTTGTAGGGAGGCCATGTTAGGGACTTGGGTATTTATTCCAGGAGACACAAAAAGACATGAAGGATGTTTTAGCACAAGGGATAATACAGTAAAACTGACTTCAAGAACATCACTCTTTCTACTGTGTAGAAAATAGGCTGGAGAGAGACAAGAGGGGATATCGCAAAGTTATTGTGGTACTTTAAGGAAGCGATATCAGGAGCTTGGACCAGGGAGGTGGTGTTATGAATGAAAGAAGTTTATGAACCAGGAGGTATTTAGGAAGTAGAATTGAAGGACTTGGCAATGGGTTATAGAAATGGGGAGAGTAAAGTGTCAAGGATGACTCAAGGGAATTGTGATTGCTAAACTAGATGTATGGGGGTGGGGAGTCATATTCACTGAGAAGGGGAATAGAATCAGGTTGGTCTTGGGTCTTTGTTTTGTCTTGTTTTTGAGTCATAATTGTAGAAGATGAGATCATGAATGTGGTTTTGGACATGGCAAGTTTGAAGTGCCTTCAAAAGGCACGGACTATTTGCCATTCTCTGCACCACTCCCCCCGCTCCAGCCTGGGTGCACATGTTTTCTCACCCCTCATCTCAGGGCAGAAGACTTAGGCCCACGTTTATGGTCTAAACATTAAGAGTTCTAAATCAGGCTAATAAGTTTTTGAGTAAAATGTTCCAGCCTCCTGCCTTTACAAATACAACATCATGATGGTCTGGAAGGCCACGTTTGATTTGGGATTCTCAGGCTCTAGTAGTACAGAGAAAATGGGCTCTCAGCCTGCAGCCCACCCCTCTTCCTGTCCCTAGTACCACCCCCCACTACGAGGGACCTCATGAACACATGTCTAGACACCCCAACCCACATGCCCAAGATCCCATCATAGCCCCAGGTCTAGGGGTCTACCCGCTGCAGTGTGGTGTGTACTTGGAAGGAAGGACCCAGAGTAGAGCCCAACACAGCCCCTGAAAGCAGCAATGGGGTCCAGAATTCTGCGGCCTTCTGTGTCTGGTCTAGAGGATGGAAAGGAGCGGGGACGCAGGCTCTGGTGAGCACGGGCTCCAGTGGGCACATCCATCGGCCCCACAGACTCCTTGCCCTGTGGAGAGAAGAAATGGGAAGATGACCAGAGCAGAGCCCTCTAAGTAGTTGGGGCTTTGGTCAGGGACCCTTCTTGCCCAGGCCTATAGTCAAAATCGTGACACAATGATCCACAGTACTTATGGTCTTTGTTCTGTTCCCAGTCTGACTGCCTGGTTTCTCTGTGTGTCTCTTTTGTTTCTTCTAGTGGGCTGTTCATCACCATTCATGACAAGGGCCACATTGCAACAATGCTGAACTCTTGGCCGGAAGACAATATTAAGGTATGATCCCGTTTTCCTTGCTGTTGCTCTGTTGTTGGGTGAGTCCTTTTAGCCTGGACCAGAGTCATTCCCAGCTACAAAATGAGCAATTGCAATACTGAAAGCAAGACAGGGCACCCCTTTCCCAGGCCCAGACCATGGACCTGGCACAGCCAGGCATAAATGCACCACAGAGCAGAGGTTCACATTAACCAGGCACCCATGTGAAGTTGTCCTTTATTATTATTTTAATAGATTACTATTAACACATTATAATTATTAACAATAATAGTAGTAGCAATAGTCTGAAGATAATGTTCAGCATGTGTGGAGTAGCTAGTAAATACACACTATTGGTTTCATAGTGGATACAGGGGAAAATTAGATACAAACCCTCCTATCAAGTAGCTGACTTTTCATGAGGAAAATAAAAGAGACACAAAAACCCTCACAAGATGGAACTTGATTAGGGGTAAACAAGACACACAGAAGGAGCTGGGGTGTTGAAAGAGGCAGGGATTACTTTTAGCTTGAGGAGAATCTAGGAATCATGGGAGCGGTGACAGAACTGAGGAGTAGATTTTGGGCAGTTAGGCATTGGAGAGAGTGGGATGCAGGGTGGGGACATTCTGCAACAAGAGAAAATGCTTGTGATGAACAAAACTTCATACCTGGTTGTAGACAGCAGTCAGGGGGGTGGAAGGGGTGGGAGGATGTATATGCAAAGTGACATCATAACCTGGCACTTCTTTCTGGAATATGCAGTTTACTCAGAAAATTTATATGGTAAATAGAATGAAAAGTTTCTGTGATAAATAGGATGGGAAATTTGTGCTAATTCTAAAATATGAAACGCAGCTTTGTAGAAACTCGTTAGCCTGCTTGCATCCCAGCTCTCCTCCTGCGGTAGGGACGTCCATGGAAGAGTTTGAAGGGCTCTGGCATCTAAAATCATTGCCACTTTTACCAACACAATGGGTGAAGCAAAAATGCAAAACATCTGCTGGCTACTTGGTGAGGGCGTTTCTGGCCCACGAGCTGGGGAGGGGTTGGAGCTGACCGAATGAGCCCCATACGCGCACCCCCCAGGGCCAACACTGGCACCATCCTGCCTCGACTGGGAAGCTGGGACACACCATAGTTTCCTCACCAGGGCCTCCCTCCCTCTGTCCCTGACAGGTCCCAGCGCCACCCCCACCTCTCTCCACCGGGCCCCACAGACAGCTTCTCTCTCCCTACCTCTCTCCGTGTCCTGCCCGCTTTGGCCCTCTTGGGGGATGGTCGCATTCACAACCAGAGAAGATAAGACAGGACCTCAGACTTCAGTCCTGCCCCCGTGAAGGGCTCATTTCATCCCTCTCTGCCTGGCGGTGATTTCACCCTGTGCTCCTCCTTCCTGCTTATCTGCTTAGACTCCAATTACATACAGGACTTGGCCTTGCAGGTTTTGGTCCCAGTCCCAAAAGAAGCAAGGTTCCAGGGTGTGCCTAGGATGAATCTGTAATAAAATCTTGAGGACATTAGGGGAAGGCAGCTCAGTCAATGGGGAGTTCTATCCAGCCAGCCCTGCAGGAACATGCTGCTAAGGTCCCACAAACTAATCTTTCCACTTCCTGGACAGTTCACCATGGTAAACCTTGTGCATAGTAGGCACTCAGTAGATGCTTGCTGAATTGAATGGACTCAGTTGATGGATCTGACAAGCACCTTTCATGTACCAGGCACTGTGCCAGGAGCAGAGAGGTGCATTCTCCATCCACACATACAATGCCTTTGTGCAAGTTACAAGGAATTAGAAAGAATAACACAAAGACTTCTCCCCTTAATCAGTAAGAAAAAGATTCTCCTTCCTCCAGGTTGGAATGGGGGTTTGTTGAGGGGCTCATGGGCTCAATTTCAGGATCCAATTGCTCAGCTTGTCAGGGCACAAGTTACAGGACTCCACCCAGGGCCCTGCTGTGAGGGAGGCAGAATGAGAAAAACAAAAAGTTAACTCACTCCAGTTCAGAAATCAAGATATAAATTCAAAATAGAACCTTTGCTGCTCTTTGTTGGCTTCAACAATCATGCTTTGAGAACCCTCTAAGTTCTGAATGCTAATTACTAGAGAGATGAAGACAACAACTGTTGTGATTTAGAGGAAGAGAAACTGGGGCTTTGGGCCACTTTGGAATTCGTGGGACTCGAGCAGACCTCCCATACAGAGAGAGACACCCAGAGCCTATAAGGAAAGTGTAACTTACATGAGCAGATCTGAGCCAATGCATCTAATTCACTGGCATTCTTCACCATTTAGTAAATATCTACTCTGTAAGAGTTCCCAAGGGGGTGGGGAATAAGGCGTACAGACCAACCTCAGGAAGCGCGCAGTCTAGTTAGAGGGCCTGACCTGGAAACAGTTACAGTAGACTGCGTCTATGCTGCCAGAGACAGGAGCCTGGGGACGAGGAACAGACCGGGTGACAGGCTGACCACTGGCCCTGCGGCACCCCAGGGTGGGTGAGTGAATGCCTGAGGCCACCTCCTCCCCTCCATCCTTTGTTCCCATCTCACTCTGGAGAAATTTCAAGGCTGGTCCCAGTAACTATGTAGAAGAATCAGCTCTGCCTTTGCCATCGGACAGACCCGGGTTCTAGTCTTAACCTTCCAGTTGCCCACTGTGTGTGCAGATAACGTCTCTTATCTTTGTTTTTCGGTTGTGAGGATTAGCTACGGTAAAGTCTGTACAGGACTAAAGGGCACTTGAATGGGTGGTGTCATCACTGGAGGAGGAAGAGGTGGCTGTGGCACACCCCGCAACGCAGAGAAGAGACCAGAGGCTTAAGGACAGCCATGGAGCAGGTCCCCATACGTGGGAATCATAGGCCACAGGTGGGCAGCCATCCGGTTTGGCCCCTAGACATTTTTGATTGGGTCCTCAGTGGTTTGGGGAATTTTGAGCTTGCAGACAACATTCTAAAATCAGGAGACTTCATTTAAAAAAACAAAACACTTAGGTACTTTGCTTCCCTGGAAAAAGAAGTAACTCTGACTATTGGGCCTATAGTTTGGCATGTAAACAAGTTAATTAGGGCTGCCTCGGCTGCCCCTCGGTGCCTCTAGTCCCCACCCTGCCCCGTCCACACCATTTACTGGAGGGTCCTTCCTCCTCACCCCAGAGCTGCACTTTCAAAAATTTAGAAAGTTATAAGCAGCAGTCTTTCCTGTTTACTGGCGTGTTTCCTCCAGTTGCCTCAAAAAGAGGAGAGGAAGGTTTCTCTTACTGAGGTAGGGAATCTCTGCTCATTATCCCTTTCGTTACCCCATCCCTTTGGAGCTGACGCTGACTTCGCCTTCAGTATTTCATTCATATTCACAGCTGCTGTGATCGGGGCAGAGTGAGGAGTGCTTCTGAAACCCCTGAGGTGGGTCCGGAGGAGTAGCTAGGTGTGTCTTTGCTCAAATGAGCAGGCTGAGGTGGAGAGCTTTGCCCACAGTCACCCCTGAATAAGTGTCGATGCCACCCAGAGCCCAGCTGCTGAGCCACCTCTCCCCGAGCTGCTGAGCAGATTTTTTCAAGGCACAGCTCTCTGTGGACCCTGATGTTGTTGGCAATTTGGCTGGAGGAAGGGGCAGTTCAGAGGAGCTTCTGAATCAAGTTGGAAGATAAAAGATGACTTTCAGTGGCTTCCCAGCCAGAAAGCAGAGCTGCAAACTGAGACATAACAGAAGTAGGCTGCGAGGGAAGTGAGGCCACAACCCAGGGTTAGGGGACATGAAGTTTTGCAGGCCCCTCTTGTTCAGGGAGGAGGAGCAGGCGAGGCCACCCAGAGCTGTCCAGCATAAATCACAAAGGGGGGTGATGAGAACTGCTTTTCTGACTCTTTCCCACAGTGGCCATTGCCTGAGCCGGGAGGAAGGCTCAGCTGAGAACAGCCCTCCTCCCCAACAGTTTTCCCAAGCCCCTAAATCTCTCTCCTCCCTGTCCCAACAGCTTTAGGAAGGAGGTGCTGAGTGGCGGCTGGGTAGTGGAGCCAAGGGAACATCCTCTGCCACTGGACACCAGCCGCTTACACATTTAAACTTGGACCAGATGCAACTACCAAGTGTCTGCGTGTCATGTGTGGGCCCACTGTGTGCTAAACCCCACTCCACTCAGCATCAGTTTCCAAACTGGGAAACAGTTTGAGATGGAAATTAGCATATTAGGGAGTACTTGCGGGATTCACACCTCTAGAAAGGAAGAAGGCAGGATAGAGAAGAAAGAGGTGGGCTGAGGGAGGTATCAAGGAAGACTCAGACGAGCCCAAAAGGAGGCTGCAAAGCAGGGATGGCCCTTCAAAATCATCCTGAGTTGGGGCACGAGAGCCAAGACCTTCATCCCTCACATTCATCAGTCATTCTTTGCTGCCCTTGGAAGGGGGTATGACTTGAGGCAAGGTGGCTCCCTTCAGGAAACTCCCACAGTGTGCTGAATAGCTAAGGGTACAGTAGGGGGAGCACTTTCATTCCTAAAAGGGGGTCTTGGCAACACATCGCCATATGTACCCCACAGGGCATTCTGCCAAGTGCTTTAATAGATTAACTCATCGATGTTTCCCAATGACTCTGTCAGAGGTAGGGATTATTATTACCCCCATTTTAGAGACCAGGAAACTGAGAGATCAGGTTACTTGCTTGCGAGAAATGAGACCAAGATTTGAAACTATAGAGTGTGTGTTATTTATGCTGTGGAGAGAGAGAAAAGAAGAGAAGGAGGAGGAGAAAAAGGAAGGATGAGGAGCAGGTCGCACACCCGGTGCGAGGGGCAGCCCGTGGCCATAGATGCAAGTCCGCGGAGACCAAAGCCAGAGGGAGTGAGGAGTCGAGCTCCTCAGATTAGTCTGGAGTTGGCCCCATTGGGTCCACCTAGGCTGAGGGATGTGGGTGATGAGTCAAAGAAGTTGTAGGTCTAAGCTAGGTGGACAGAGGACGAATGGCACAGCCTGCCCCTAGTCATCTGAATCTTCCCCTGGTCGTCTCAGATACGGAGGAATTGGGAGCTGTCAAAGCCCTCCCATCAAGGAAACTGTGATCCTGGAATTAGCTGATGGTCACTGCTGGGCCCTAAAACACCATGATGCTGCCCGGGTTTGCCCTCAGCCATTTGACCTCCACTGCACCAGTGGCCCCTGGCTTCAGTTGCATTGATGTCATGGAAAAGTTCTCTGTAAACTTTCCACCTACACCCGGTCTGAGTTCAGTCCCACGGAGAAGATCCTCCGCTGTCTCTGGTGGATCTCTCCCATTGCCCACCATTTACTGAGTTCATATCACATTGCAGAAACCAAGCTAAGTGCCAGAGAACCAAAGATGACAACACCTGTTACTTGCCGCAAAGAGTTTAGGGCTACTATGAGAGACAGAGAAGCAACTATAAGAAAGCTATGGGTGTTGTGGGAGAGGAAAATGTTATGGGATTTCAGAGGAGAGAGTGATAAGTTCTAAAAGGGAAACTCCATGGAGGGAGGTGCCTTTTGAAGTGTCCCTTGAAACATGAAAGGATGGTAGGATTTAGATAAAGGAGGTAAAGGAATTGAGGAATAAAATGGCATGTAGTCAAAAAAAGTACAAACCTTATAACAGGTCGAAAATATTTCGATGTTCATAAAGCATGGAGTGGGTAAAGGGGAAATTCAAAGAGCAGATTGGACGTAGACCGTGGAAAGCCTCAAATGCCAGTCTAAGATGTTTGAGTTTTATTTTACAGGCATCAGGAGCCACTGGATGTTTGGGGACAGGAAAGTGACAAACCTGGGTGTGTTTTGGAAAAATGAAATGAAATGGAATAGGGAGAATCTAAGTGAATAGAGACTACAGCAGTGGTCAAGTGAGAGATGGGTGGGCTGCTGAGTGTGGATGAAGGTCATGGACCAGATGAGGAAAACGGAGAGAAGGTCAGATCAGGAGACCATGGTGACCAGTTTGCTGTGTTTAACTAATGACAGAGAGGAGTCAAAGCAGATTGAGCCTTGGAGATAGGAGGCAGCAAAGGGAAGAAAAACAGCAGAAGTAAAAGGTTTTAAAGGCATAAAAGGGAAAGGCGAGTTCATTTGGTTAAGGATTTGGGGCGTCAGGGAGGACAGTTCTGCCGCGGAGTGTCAGTGTCCCGCAGCCTGTTAGCTGAGAGCATCTGCTTAGGGGTGGCAGTAGAAGCCACCAGAATGGATGAAGACTTTAAGGTTAGAACACTGCTGAGCTTCACGTGGCCAGACTTCTCCAAAACTGCTTTTGCCAAGATCTCCCCTTTGTCTCACTCTCATTTACTCATTTAACAGATCGTTATTGCATGGTTTTTCTGTGGTAAAACTAAACTAGAGAGGGATGAAACAATCCAAAATTCTAATACATAATCTTTGCCCCAATAATCATTATTATAATCCTAAGAGCAGCACTGTTTACTCATCACTTACTTTTTACAAGGCACCCAGTTAACATAAGACATGTATTAATTCATCTCACCTTTACAGCAACCTGATGAATTAGATATTATTATTCTTATTCCCATTTCATGGAAAATTGAAACTCGGGAAAGTTACCTGTTGACCCAAGATTACAAAGCACCAAGGGGCCTAGATTCCCATACTGGTTATCAGACTCCCAAATCCCTGCCATTAACCTTTAGGCTATTTGGTGAGATAAAAATCTGCTTTTTAAAAAAATGTTAAATAAGAACCCAGATGCTATCACCATTGAATGTTTGAGTAGCAAATGTGGGGCTTGGCAAGCAGTGGGTACTTAATAAATGTTTGTGGAAGGCAGGCAGGCAGACAGGAAGAGTGAGCAGGCCTGGCCTGTGGGAGATATAACAAGGGCTGGGAGCAAGGCATTCACTTGCAATGGGCAGGATTTGCACTGCTGGGAAGGAAGAGACAGGCCTTCTAGGTCAGGGGAATGTGGAGGCTGAGAAGTAATAGGTTATTGGTGAATTCAGGGTGTGTCTGGGAGGAATGAGGCCAATTTGGCTGGAATAGGCAGCTGTGTGCAAATGAGTAGCAAGAGGTAAGTTTCAGAAGGTATTTTGGGTTCAAATCATTAAAGAGTTAAGCATTTTGAACTCTAGGTTATGGACAGTTAGAAGTCACTAAAAGTCTCTGCGTCTGCGAATGGCACGAAGAAAGTGGGCTTCCGAGACAATGACTCTGGCATTGGCTGGAAGGAGAGACTGAAAGAAAGATGAGAGTCTGGTTTTGAAGCTGTTGCAATAGCCTAACCATTAGCACAGTAGGATTAAGAGTGGGCGACAGATGGAGGTGAGACATTCCCTCAGAGGAGGTGGGATGCAGTCGAGTGTCCAGGGGCATTCCAGCCTCAGAGGGTGTCATTGCAGCTCTGTCTTGAGAGATCCCAGAGTGGCAGAGTTAACACCATGAGGAGTAGGACTTAACTCCCTGTCATTCAGTGGCCCTCAACAGGGAGAAAGTGTAAAGGAATGGGAACCAGAGTGAGGAAGCTTCGATTAGGAGAGACTGTAGAGAAATGACCCGAGTTTGGGCACCCGGGGGCAGCAGGAGGTATGGGCCCCACCAGAGAGCGCTGCCAGGAGGAGATCAGAGGCAGGCTGCGGAGAACGTGGCACAGGGCAGGCAGAACTGTGCCGAGAGCACAGGCGCTCTAACCCAGCCCAGTGGGGTGGTAGCAGGAGCCCTGAGGCAGGAACCCAAATCTGATTCAAGCCCCAACCTGCCGCAGGCAGCAGCAAGGTGCCCTTGGTAAGTCATCTAATCTTTCTAAGATAACTGATGTGGAAACCTCAAGTCTGGTGCCTGGCCTATGGCTGATACTTAACTATGTACAGAACACGAAGGTCTAACAGCTTCAGTTTGCTCACCTGTGAAACGAGGATAATAATCCCAGACCTGCCTACCTGCCAGGGCCAGGGGAGCATCAGGTGGGTGTGTGTTGTGAGCACGCCCCACAGAGGCAGCCAATCCGTCTAATGGGACGGTCATCTCTGTGGGTCTGTTGCACTCTCCACAGCCCCCATTGCAGAAGCAGAAGAGTGTTTTTTAAGAATCTCTACACCTATTTCTACCAAAAGGCAGCACAGCCCTTGTGTGCGCTCACCCCTGGAGAGACAGAGAACTGAGGAGATGCCATGGGCATTTTGGGTACTGGATTGTAGGCTCTGACAGGGCAAGGATGGGTCTTCATCTTTCTACCCCCAGCGCCCAGCACTGTGTCTTCACAGATCGGACAGGCCCCCGTGGTGCCTGTGGGCATCGTGCTCGGGGCCAATCAGGACATCCGTAGCTCAGCGCTGTTCCTATGTCTGACCCAAAACAGCTCCAGTGAAAGGGCAGGTGGCCTCTTAAACATAACTCCCTTAGAGATAGAAGGAACTAGCGATGGTGAGCAGGTGGGGGTGACCTATAAACAACTTCATTGTCACCTGGAAGCACTTTCCTTGGCCTAACATTCAAATCCCTTCACAGTTGGGTTCTTGCCTGATTTTGCATTTTTTTTTCATGCCTGCACCCACCCACACACAGCCTGTAACCCGCCCCCCCCCCCATCTCTACCCTGGATCTTAATTTCCTTTGGTATCAAATGCCTTTCTCCCAGCTTCACTACTGATGAATTGTCTCCACCTGTCCAAGTCCTGGTATGTGTGTCCCCGCATCCTTGAAGTAACTCTCCCTTCTCGCAGTCTCTGCTGCCTTTATCCTGCTCCGCTGCACTCGCACTTTCCTCCCAGAGTCATGTTTATAATATACATCTTCCATCTCTCTTTGACCCCTTAGTTCTTTAAAGGCGGGGCTCATGCATAAGAATCAGGCATAGAGATTCTTAGAAAACACTCTTCCGCTTCTGCAATAGGGGCTCTGGAGAGTGCAACAGACCCACAGAGATGACCGTCCCATTAGACAGGTGGGCTGCCTCTGTGGGGCGTGCTCACAACACACAACCCACGTGATGCTCCCCTGGCCCTGGCAGGTAAGCAGGCTTATTTTTACAGGTGAGCAAACTGAAGCTCCTTCCTCCAGGATCTGGCACAGTATCTGTGCAAAGCAGATGCTCCATAAATATGTATTATAGAAATGAATAAATGAATATCCATCATCATAACATAATTATTTCTAGCATCGCCATCAGCTTAATCTGTTAATTCACAGTAGGTAAGCCTTGAACTAGCATTATGTCTATTACCCAGTATCCCCTCAGTGATTGATTGATTGACTTTTTATTTATTTATTTATTTATTTATTAACTTTTGTTTGCCAAAACTCAAAGGTAATCCCCGTATAGCTTGAGAGCCCTCCTGGTTTTGTGTGAAATAGTGAGCCCAGCAGATGTCACAGGAGCCCTGTCCTTTGCACATTGGGTTTATTATACTCAGGAGCAGGCCCCGGAGCAGGGTCTGTAAACCCTGGGCTTGGAGCAGGGTGTACACTTGTTTTTCATTATCCCCTTTGCTCACGTCCTGTCCCTCCCTGCCTCCCAATCTCAAGCGGAGAGTATCTGCCTGCCTTCGTTGAGGGAGACTGACTAGATGTGCTTTCCCTCCAGCTGTTTCTGCAGCCCCCACCCCAACCTCTGAATGCAAGACAGGTGTCTTTCTGTCATCTCACCTCAGCAGGGGTTTCTCACCAGGCTGCCAGGAAGGGGAGGGGGCCGGGGAAGGACCAGCCACCTGCAGCTGAACGAATCCTTTGGCTTTACCCCAGACAAGCACTCTCATTCCCCAGCAGAGGCAGTGGGCATCCAGGTGTCAGGCTGACAGGTGCCAGAGCTGTTGACACTGGCCCTTTGTCACAGGAGGTGCAGTTGGTGATTGATGGCGTCCTGCCCTGTTTTTCAGGCCGTGGTGGTGACGGATGGGGAGCGCATCCTGGGCCTGGGAGACCTGGGCTGCTACGGCATGGGCATCCCTGTGGGCAAGCTGGCCCTGTACACGGCGTGCGGAGGGGTCAACCCACAGCAGTGCCTCCCCGTCCTGCTGGACGTCGGCACTAACAACGAGGTAACGCGCTCGCCTGTGCCAGGAGCTCTGGGGCCAGACAGTGGCAGCTTGGATGGGGTGGAGCGCCTTTGTGGAGCAGTTACGTCTACAAAGCGTCAGGCTGCTGCTTTGCTGGGTCCCCTTTGCTAGAGCACTGTCTCTACACAGCTGTGGGGTGGAGACAGTTTCTCCTCCCTGCTTGCCCACCCCGCCTCCCCAAACCCCTCACTTCCCTCAGCCACTGCCAGGTCTTCTTGCTCCTCTACCTCCTGAGGCCTCCACCCTGACCCCTGTTTGGGCTCTCTCTGCTTCCCTGCCCCAGGACCCCAGGCCACTTCTGTTTCCCTCAAGGCTTCTCTCCGATCCATTAGCGAAGAGGGCCGCTGGTGGGAGTGGCTGCGGGGCTGTTGTGTTTTCCAGCATTTTAGAGGCGCTGCCTCAGTGAAAGGATTAATGCTCAAAGCCCCAGGGCCAAGCACTAACATGTGTGCACCAGGCAGCTGAGTGTCCTGCAAACCCAGGGAGAGAAACCGACCCGAACTGTTGGAGATCCACCTAGAGGAAGCGGGGTGGTTTGGGATCTAAGCTTGAACTTCAGCCAGGAGCGTGTCTGCTCTGAGTGCCAGCATGCTGGGACTCGGGCTTCATGCATGTCGGTGGTCTCAGCTCTGAGTCTCTGTGTCAGAGAACATGAAAAAGTATCCAGGAATTCCTACTTAATGACATTTATCTCTGAGTTTTAAATAAGTGTATGTTCATACTTTTAAAATTGAGAAAATCTAGAGAAGTATTAAAATAAAATAGCAGTCACACAAGCAATATTAATCCTGGTTTACATTTTGGTGTATTTCCTTCCAACCATTTCTCCCCAAAGCACTTATGAAAACAAAATTGGGTTTTTATGGCGCACACAGTTTTATATCCTGCTTTTTTCCAGTGTAATGTACGTCATCAGTTTTCTCGCAGGTCATTAGCAATTCCACAACGTCATTTTAATAGCTGCCAGCTACACCATAATTGACATAAGAAACCCTCCACTGTAGGACACTTAGGTGGCTTCTAGTATTCTTGCTGGTATTCCTGTGCTCTGATACCCATCTCTGCAGATCAGTTTGTTTCTATCTCTGATTATTTCCTAATGATAAACTCTTAGAAATGGAAATACTGAGGCAAAGGGAATGGTCATTTTTAGATTCTTGATTCATAGTGTCAAAAAAGTTATATGCATCCTGTGGGGACCTCTCTTAAGAAAACGTGCCTCCTCCTCCTCCGCGGACTCCACACATCCCTGCTTCTAAACAGAATGAGCACTGTAGCTCCCAGGGAAGAATGATGCTTAGTCAGGCTTTGTCCACAGAGACGATCGAAGGAGCAGACAGCAGGGCAGGCCATGCTTCAGAGCTCGGAAACCATGGGGGTGGGAGGTGGAACGAGGGGAGGGAAGAAGTACCGGGCTGGGAAGAAGGGCGCTGGGCTCAGCACCCCTGACAGCGAGGCGAGTCTCTGCTTCAGTCTAGACCTGATTCCCTTCCGGAACGATGAGAAACAGGACCAGAAGGTTTCTGTGTGTTCTCCACCCCTAAAACTCTTTTCACATGCCTCCCCACCAGCCTAGGAGACAGGAAGCTGGGTGGTGGCACAGATTTTGTGTTGCTTGTCAACAACAGTCTTCGAGGTTGGTGCCACATTGTGATTCCCTCCCCAAAGGCAGATGCCTGGGTTTTATTAAAATTGTCCCTCTGTCACAAAGATGATGTGTGGAACCATCCATGCATGTCACAAACTTTGTTTTGGTTATTATTCCCATCTGCAAGCTCCTGCTGTGTTCCAGCTGGATTTCATTGAGACCTTCACTCTCTGTTTCCTAAAAGCTAGCTCTTAGCAAGAAATGGGACGACTTGAGTTTGATTCTGAGACCACTGCATCCCTTGGAAGAGTATTGGTTGCCTCTAGAAGGTGCATTAAGATCCTTTGTCATTGGAAGTCCAGCACCCAGCAATGACTTGCTGTGGTTTAGGGTTGGCCCCAGCTTGTAACAAACTCACCAGAAAAGATGGTGGGAGACCATAGTAATCGTGTCCATGCCCTTTACACAGACCGCCCTGCTTAACCCTGACAATAACCCTGTGAGAAGAGCATCCATCAGTACCCTATTTCTGCAGCCGAGGAGCGTGGGGCCCAGGGAAGGTCAGCGAGAAGAGGCAGAGCTGGGATCCTGACCCACGCTGTGCCACGCCACCTGCCCGCGTTTCTGTTGCTTTAGAACTAAAGGTCATTTCTCCACTTTTAGAACTTTTGTTACTAAAGGACCTTTAAAACATCATTTAAAATCTTTATTTAAAAAAAAAAAAAAGGAAGTGGCATTTCTCCCATAATGCTACATTTGTGTTCCCATCTAATACGTGTCAGTGCACACGCATAGATGTAGTTATTACCTAGTTATGTGCCCAGAAGTTCATTCTAATTTTTCAATGAAGATTATTTTGTGAGCACTTTCTCTTATTTAACAAGTTAAATTTATTTATTGACATTGAAACTTATTTATGTATTAAATTTATTTATTGAGTGTTTAGTAGGTGTCCCACGCTCTGCTAGGCAGGAAGGAGATGAATGAGAGACAGGCGTGGGCGGCCAGTTGTCAGTGTTTCAACACTGGCACCTAATTGATCATCTTAATGGCTAATGTGTTACATCTCCTCAAAGTGTCTGCTTCTCCCCTGCGGCTTTAGCCCGCTGAATCACCTCTTCCTCCTGGTTGTGGAAGGGAGAGAGCTTCCGTGGGCCTGCACCCTCCTGTCAGGAAGGAGCACAGCCTGGCCTGCCTTTGCAGCACCGTGAGAAGGAGAGAAAGCCGTTCTCACCCAGGCCGCTAAGACCCATACCAGCACCTGCAAATGACCAGGTGTAGTTCTAGCGATTATATATTTTAATCTCATGTAATTCTCACAAAAGATATTGGAAATATTGTTCCCCTGCTTTTATAGATGAGAGAGCTGAGACTGCAACATGTTAACTGCTTGTTGCAGGCCTCACAGCTCTAAGTGTCAGCGTTGGGATTTGAACCCAGGGCTCCCTGGCTGCAGCACCACCTTGTCTGCCATGGCAGGTTGCTGCAAGAGGTCAGGTGTTTGCGTTACAGACTGGGTAAAGAAGACTGGGAAAGCAGGTGTTTCACATCATCAGGATCAAATCAGGATGTACTAATGCTATTTCTGTGGTCCCCTCACTCCACAGAGAGGTGAACCCCCATCAGACCCTCTTCCAGAAACTCAGGACGCAGAAATCCGAAGTCTAACATGGGGAGTGGCTCACATTGGGAGGACAGCGATTTATCTCTTTTCAAATGTATTCACTGTGTGATCTTGCACACCACAGTTCTTTTTTTAAAAAATGAATTTTACCCCTAGATGTCTTGGGGTACGTCCCTTCCGCGGAGTGAGCCAGAGGAACAGGAAAGGGAGTCGCCTTGCGACTTCCATCTCGGTGTCAGTGCAGGGAGGGTGCTGTTGTGAAGGCTTTTAGTGTCGGAACAGCTAGACCATCTGTGTGGATGTCTCTGTAAAAACTCCTGAGGCAACAGGAGCTTTCGAGTCAGAGAAAACACCCTCCAGGCTTCCTGTTGAAAGAAAACATCTGCTGTCTGCAGCCCTGAAACTCTGAGTCACTTTTACCTGACACACCGAGGAGGTGTGGAAAAACAAATATGTGAGGCAGTGAGCCCATGAAGAAGGGACACTCCGTGACTACAGCCCAAACAGCCCAGGGCGGGAGCCCCTTCCAGTTAGTCAGTGCACCTGCTCTCGGCTCTCCGGCTCGTGGATTTGTGTGTGCATTTTGTTTCATCCACACACTGCAGAGCCACGGACTGTCCATGGTAGAAGAGGCCTGATATACTTTCTAGTTCAACCCCTTCATCTCACATGGGAAAAGGGGTCCCAGAGCAGAAATGGCTTCCCCCAGGTTTTAGTCAATGCTCCATGCTCACCCCACTCTCTCTCTGCTAAGGGTTCTGCAGGGCAACCTGGAGGCGTGGCTTTAAAATGTCCCCTCGGCCCTGGAGGGTTTCTCCTGGCAGAAGTCTTAAGCCTTGGTAGATTCATCTCCCAATGAGATGCTATGTAAATCTGTGGACCTAACTGATGGGGGCACGGAGGGGAGTCATGTCATGTCAGCTGCAGGGGAGAAAAAGGTAAGAACAGATGAATAACGGAGCCTGGTAGACGGTGCCTTGCGTTGTACAGGATAACCAAGGAAGCAGGGGATTTCCATCCCAGCTGGGTGTGGAAGGATTTCCTTGCCTCTTGAGATTGTCCTTTCCGCAGCTAATAAATCATCAGCATTGACCCCGTGGTGCCAGCAGAGGCGCTCACTCCCTGTGCACAGGTGACCAGGGAGGGCACCCTCCCCAGGATCTTGGTAGCTCACCCTTGGGGACACCGGGCTTCCAAAGAAATGTGTGGTTGTCGAAACTGCCACCCCGAGGGGCACAGTGAACTGTGTCCACAGTGTGAACCCCATGTTATGACCTCCTCACACCCCTAGAGGCTCTCTGAGTGACACCAGGTGCCTGTTCCTGTGCAAGATAAATATTTTCCCAGGCCAGAAGTTTATCTCTCTTCCAGGTGAAATCCAGTGCTCAATGATAGGGCGAGGAAAGACGAGAGAACAATTTTGTTTTCCTTGACATTTCATCTCCAAGTAAAACCTTAGGAAGTCAGAACTGGGCAGACAGCCACAGAGGGCATATTCAACTCCCACAGCAGAGGACTAGGTTCTGACTCACCTGCTTTGGATAAAGGCCTTAACTCGAAGTTATTGTTCTAGACCTATTTAGTTCCGAACCTTGGTAACTATCTAACAAAGGGGAAGCAGCCAGGCTGGGGGTTGAGGAAGCTGGTCCCACTTGGGAAGACCTCTGATCTAGCAGCTGTCCTTTCTACCCTGCTGTTTCCACCAAACTTGTTTTGTGACCTTGGGCAGCTCATTTAACCTTTCCAGGCCTCAAAAACGGATTTGGAGGAAGCTAAACCAAGTGATTTCTAAGACCTTTGTAGTTCTTAATTCAGCATCTCCTTAGCCCAGCTCTAGAATTCATTCAACTCACAGAAATAAATACTTTTCGAGGGCCTGCTATGTTCAAAGTCACTGGGGAGGTGCAGATGAATGGAGGACTGGTTCCTCCGAGAGCTGGCGTTGTGCACTAGAGACCATCCTCCCCAACGGACAGAAGAAAATTGAGCCCGGGAGAAGTTAAATACCTTGCCCCAAGTCACAGAGCTTCTTAAGTGACAGCGCCTAAATTCAAACTCAGGTCCACCTGTTCCAAAGCCAGAGCCCGTTCTGATTCTAAAGCCAGGACATTCTGAGGTTGCCCACGGGAGACGTCGTGACTGGGGCCGCTGGGCCTAGCAGGGGCCTCTCCTCTGCAGTACGCTGCCTGCCCACTTAAAGATTCCTTCCGCCCCCCCCCCCCGCCCCCCTTGACAGGGTTACCAGATTTAGCAAAGAGAAATGTAGAACACCAGTTAAATTTAAATGTTAGATAAATAACCAATCTTTTTTTTTAGCGTAAGTACATTCCAATACATGGGGCATATTTAAACTAAAAGAAAAATTGCCCATCTAAGATTTACATCTAACTGGCCGTCCTGTATTTCATCTGGCAATACGAGCGGCTGAAAAGTTCTCTTCTTAACAATTATCTGAGGAAGTACAGGGTAGAGGAGAGCTGCAAGGAGAGGATCCAGGCCCGCTGGCAGTTCGACCCCGTGCCGGCAGTCTCCTTCGAGACACTGCTCAGAGGGACACAGGGCAGAGCATAGACTTCCTCTTCCATGTCGTGCCAAGACACCCATGGCAGCTCCACCCTCTGCTGCTTTTGAGAAGCTGTTTCCCCTCCTGCCAAAGAAGATCAGCTCTCTGGGGCTCTGCACATGGACTTGCTCCTCTCTAGCTATTACGGTTCCCCAGCTTGCCTGTAGGATGGCAGCCTGGAGCTTCCCGGCCACTACTGAACCCTTTCCAGACAACCAGGCAGAAGGTGAAGGGCCACCCCAGGTTCCCTGGTCGCCACAACATCACATAATGGGATGGAAAGGGCACTGTCAAGAGACCCAGGCAAAAGCAAGGCTCAGTTTCAGCTTAGCTACCTACTTGCTGTGTCAGATTGGGCAATTTGTTTAAAGCCTTGAGTTCCACCTTCCTCCTCTGTAGAATGGGGAAAAGAATAGATAAGACAAAAGGATCAAATTAGTCTCAATTCAGGAGTGAATAACTTGAAGGTTCTATATAAATACAAGAAGCTTTTTTTAGTGTCTTCTCCATATAGAAATTTTCTTTCCAATGTTTTTGTGTTTAGTTTTTAAGCATTTCAGGTGTAAAACATCTTATTATAAAAGTAAATATAAGGACTTTTTAAAGCTTTGTATAGTCACACTTATAGCTCATTATGCCTAACCTTGCATCTTAAATGCAGATATGCTGAAAATTTTTTTAAAAATCCTAAAATTCTTCAGAACCGCTGGAGAATTTCACTCACTCTGGAAAACTACATGTGCAGTACTGAGAAATTCACTCTTTGCTGCCTGATCCCCCACCAATCACATCTGTGACTTGGCAGCATTACAAATTATAACTTAACACAGGCCCTTTTACCTCTATAAGAACTAAACAGTGAATATTTTCTGCAAATGCCACGAGTTATACCATTTTTATCATTGTTGTGTATGCCCTTCCAGGTTGTATGTTTCAGACCATTAAAATTAGAATGTCTGGGCAATTTTGTATCCGGCTTTTTTCACTTCAAAGAATCTCATCCCCATTTGTCAAGGTGGCTGCATAGTCTTAAAAACCACCAATTTTAATGACTGTCTAGCTATTCTTCAAGTCGTTATATCATCATTTACTCTATTGTTCATTCTTGGCTGAATATTTGCTACCTTTAAGTGGCTTTTAGATGGTCATTTTGAAAGTGATATGGAATGGTAGGCACCATATATGTCCCACTCTCTCTCTTTAGTCCCAAACACACAAAACTGCACACGCATGTGCACACCTGCCAGGACAGAGTCCTAAACAGTCTCAAGGATGTGTAATATAGGGGGGTGGGGAGGTTAAGAAAAGAAGGTAAGGACCCACCATCTTTCTAATGTAGACCTGTGGTACCTTGGAGAAAGCCCACCTCAGATTATGTGGACCCAACACTTGAGGTGAGGGGCTAAAAAGGCAGATATTCCCATTTTCTGTCGCCTGCACCTTTGCGCAGCCACACCCTACAGCACCATCAAGACAGCATGGACTTAGAGCAGTGTCTTTAACCAAAAATAAGTCAATTCTGGTTGATGTGCAATAGAGCCACCCAAGCAGCTTGGTGGTTAGGCTCATGAACTCTGGAACCAGGCAGCCTGAGTTTGAATCCTGGCTCTTTCACTTAGTAGCCCAGGGTCCAGCCAGACTGTTTAGTCTCTCTGTGTCCTGTTGCTTCATTGTTGTAAAACAGGGAAGATAACCAGACCTGTCTCTGTGTCCACTCAGGTCCTCCAGGAAACAGGTGTTAGAGGTACATAGAAAGAAGTACCTGTGAAGAATAAAGGGAGGGAACAGAACTAGTTGGTGGGTGGCTGGGGCCTTCAGAGGGAGAGGCCAGTGTGACATCAGGGAAAGGAGAGAAGGAAGGAGGGAGACAGTAAGAAGAGCTGTCTGCAGCCCAGTCCTGGGAGTCTCAAGCCCATGGGAGTCCTTGAGCAAAGACGGTCTGAGAGGAGCCTCAGCCAGGCAGGACCGGCCCACCCTAGTATCCACCATGCTCAGGCATGGCCTGGGAGCAACCCGGAGAGAATGTGGCTCCTGAAAGCTGTGCACCTGCTACCCTCCTTCAGCAGGTTTTCTTAAGGGAGTTCTGAGTGGCACGTCTCCATTGCCACACCTCATAGTGGAGATTCAGTTACTTACAATATTTCCCAGTATTTGGGGCATAGGAAGCACTATGAAATTAAAGCTACTGCTTTTGCTTCTTAGTGTGTGTTATAATTCCCAAAGATCTTTCACATATATATGACTCCATTTACTCATCACAATCACTCTGTGCAGTTGGTAGTTTATCCCCCTATGACAGATAAGAAGGCTCAGAGAGGTCACGGGATTTGCCTGAGGTCACACAGCTAGGAAGTGGTGGAGGTGAGACTTGACTCTTAGCCCTTCGAGGGCGCAGCCCATGACACCCTTATCTCTGAATCCTGCAGTAGCAGTTCGAATGGAGATGAAGAAAACATAAACCCTGTCCTCAAGGAGCTGGTATTTTTGTGAGATGGGCAAAAAATTAGATGATTCCCGGAGACTAGCACATGGAATTACTTTCAATGTCTTAAACACAGGATAGTCTTCCTCCCTCTCCTCCAGCCGCCAGCCTTTCTTTGCGCTGACTTAGCCTAGAGGGCCCAGCTCACCCATCAAAATTTGTCTATCTTTTAATGCCTAACCATTTTCTCCATGATACAACCCCACTGTCCTGAGGGGGGATTACTTCACTCCTTCTCTGTGCTGCCATGTGCCACATTTTGTTCCAAAGCAATATTTCTCTGCCCTGTAGTAACACTGAGTTTGATAGTTTACTCATCAGCCAGCTGTAATGGACTAAGCAGCTTAAAGGCAATAACAGTGTATCACTCATCTACAAATCCCTGTGAGGCCCAATGGCAGTGATAGTCAGTAAATGTGTTGTGCACGAATGAGTCCACTGATTCCGTGGGGGTTATAGAAGAGGTGAGAAGTCAGCCAGTGGGCGTGGTCACCGCACCAGTGCAGACACAGATAGTGTGTGAATGCCCTGGCAAAGAGCTACAAGAGGTGGAGTGGGGGTTGCCTAACACGGACTAGCATTAAGGTGGGCATCTTTTCTTGAGCTGAAATTTCTGGTTGTATCATTCTATCTTTGTATCCTGTAACCAGGCACATGGTAGGTATTTGGTAAGATTTTGTGGAAGGGAGGGAAGGCGAGAGGAAGGAAGGAAGGTTTATTTAAATTTAAGTACAGATCAGTAGCTTTGGATGAGACCCAATACTTCAATCCAGGTGCTGCCTATGACAATTTTCCCCCAAAGATGACATTTGGCAATGTCTACTGTCATTTTTTTTATTGTTACATCTGGGAGCACTACTGACTTATAATGGCTAGAGATCAGAGACCAGTGCTAAATATCGTACGATATGCAGGTCAACCTTCACATCAAAGAATTATCCAAGCAAAATGTCAATAGTATCACTGTTACCAAACAAAGTGGGATTTGGCTGCCTGCCACCATATACACATACAACACAAAATTGGTGGGGAAGGAAAAAGGTCTTTATTAAAAGATTGCCCAATTTGGGGGAGTGGAAACTCCCTAGCTCCAAGCCATTTTCTTCTGCAAAACACAGAAGGAAGCCAGCCACCCCCAGGACCAGAATCAGCGTCTAGACATCCCGCTCCGTTCCCTTCTGCCCTCCTGGGGCCCAGGGCCATGATGTGAACAGGCCTCCATCTCTCCAGCTCCAGCCCCCCTCTCTCAGGCATGTGCACTTACGGGCTGCTGTCTCCGTTGCCTCACCGCAGCTTCCTCCCTCGCCCAGGGCCAGGGCTCACTGCAAGATCACTGCAGCCGGTTGTGTAAGGGGCTCCATCTGTGGGGCCCTGGAGTCCAAGGCTGCTTTTCACCCCCGGGGCCAGGGATCATTCCTGGCCCACACATCTGCGTGCTGCTGTCAGAGCAAGAGAATGGGAGTGGCGCAGGACCTGTACCATGCAAAATGGGCCACTGTGTCCCGCGGGCCACTACTGGCAAGGGACACATCCCGTGCAAACCTGCTCCTGACCAGGCAAGCAAGGGCAAGGCAAGAGCTGCAAGTGGGACCTGGCGCCCACCGGGTCCCACAAATGCTCTGCCTCCCCCACGCCCCGACACCCAGGCAGACAGGGGGGATGCCAAAAGCACGGACACTTCATGTCCTCCATTTACATATTCTACCACCCCCAAATCCTATGTGTTGTGGCAGCATCTGCTTGCCAGTCAATCTAGGTTAACACCCATCGTGTGTGTCAGCCCGCACAACGTCTCCGCCCCTCCCCTTGCCACAATGATCAGGAAGTGGGTAGGAGGGCTTCTAGTCACGCGCAGGGGCACAGTTTCTGCCTAGGGTAGGGCATTGCCATGTTCACCTCCATGATCCATGTGTGTTGTGACTTTTGCAGCCCATGCATACTCCACGCAAGCTGTGTCCTGAGCCGCATTTGTTGTTCACCCCTCCCCGGGGGTATGGAAGTCTGTCCTGTGGTTTTGGTTGTGATTTCAATCCTGCCATCTTCAGCACTTCCTGACCCCTCTCGGGGGTCTCTCCCCTCTGCTCAGCCATCAGGCCAGATTGCCCCTGTTACATCACTGCTGAGAAACCCTGAAATAAATCCAGAGACACAGCTAGAAGTTGGAGGCTGTGTCTGGGAGAGGCTCGCCTATTCAGAGCATCCTTGTTTCTAAAGCGGGGACCACCAGGGAGCCCACTCCCAGTCAGGGGCTTAACCTTCAGATCCTTCCAGAGATGGTACTGGGGGAGCTTTCTCCTCCCTTCTCCCCTCTCACCCCCTGGTCCTTCCTGCTAAACCAGGACACTTGAAGACATGGATGCTATCTGTTCCAGGAGCTGCTCAAAGACCCCCTGTACATTGGCCTGAAACACCAGCGTGTGCGTGGGAAGGAATACGATGACCTGCTGGACGAGTTCATGCAAGCCGTGACGGACAAGTAAGTGGGTCAGTCTCTCCATTTCGAAAGAGGGCTTCGAAGGGATAGTATGACTGAAGTCAACACAGGTTTTGGCAGATACACAAGCAGGAGGCAGGAGATGTGTACTTTTCCAGGCGATCTGAAAATTCCTATTTGAACCCCTGTACTTGGAAGTCTCAAAGCCAAATGGGTTTGTTGTCTGGGATAATGTTTGGGAGCAGAGAAGGGAAGGTGGAGGGTTGACGGCTGAAGGTCTGTGATCTGGGTATTGTCAAGTATCTGATGTGTCGGGAGGAAAATGCCCTTAGCCTGAGCTGTTCTGAGTTCTCAGCATAAATAGGGACATTGTGAGCGGTGAGGGTGAAGAAGTGTGCCCTTCTAACAAAATGGCTTTGGAAGGCGCTTGCCACATTAGTTGTCACTTTCCACCTCTACATGAGGACCAGGCAGCAGTAGTAAGACATCGTGGGCTGAGCCTAGGAGGTTTATGAGGTGTCATCTCGGCACTGGGATGCATGCTATTGGTGCTTCTGCCCCCTCTTTCCTGCCCCATCTGTCTGCCATCACGGCCGCCTGCTCACCCGGCTGTAGCTGGCCTACTGCTGGCATGGAACTCTGGGAACAGCCCTCCCTCCCACCCACCTTTAGTCTGACAAGCAAGTCAGTCAAGACAGAGTCTCAGCAGCTCAGCAGCAGGTCCCAGCAGACCCAGCAGGTCCCTTTCTCACTTGAAAACTTGCAGTCTTTTTTGGTGACCCAGGAGTGCCCAGGTATGGCAGAGCTGGCCTGGATGTCTTTGGCAAAGTATTCCCTTCCGAGTTCAGCCCCTCAAATGAAGCAGTGGCTGGAGGGAGCTGCCCCAGCCTCTGCAGCCCATGAAGTCTCATTTGGACGGACTTTTGGGGTGAGAAAACTGACCCTTCCCCCAACTTCTAGGTCTAGGACCTTATCTCTTTATCTAAGGATAAGAAGAAAGCATTTTGTTGTTTTTGTGGTTTTTGGTTTTGTGTTTTAAGATGAGAGAAGATGATATTGAAGTTATATAGGATGGGAATGATCCTGTAGAAAAAATGGAAATTAGGCCCTGGCTGGGTGGCTCAGTTGGTTGGAGTGCCATTCTATGCAACCAAAAAGGTCACAGATTCGATCCCCAGTTGGTGCGTGTACGGAAGGCAACTGATTGATGTTTCTTTCACATCGCTGTTTCTTTTTCTCTCTCTCCCTTCCTTCTCTCTAAATGCAATAAATATACTCTCTGGTGAAGATTTAAAAAAAAAATAGAAAGAAATTAATAATGGAGTGTGGGGTGTGGGGACAAAAGTTCTTTAGGAAGCAAGAAGGCAAGTTTCTAGTGCCTAGTCTGAGCTAGGAGCACAGAAGCCCATCTGCAAGGATAGGGGAGGCAGAGCACTGGGCACAGATGTGGGCAGGTGGGCAGATGTGGGGGAGCATGTGGGGTCCCCACTGGATGAAGGCAAGATCATCTGCTGAGAGTAAAGATGAGGACGGAGGTGGGAGAGGTTTAAGGATGGAGGCAGTATGACCTGGAACGTCCAAACTGGGGAACTAGAGGATGAATACTGGACAGCTCCATGGGCCCCCTTGAGGTTACTCTTCATGAAGTCAACTTAGGACAGTGATCCTATTTCTGTGATTTCCTCTAGCCAGTTTCAACGGGATGCTGTGTAGAAAGAGATAGAGAATATAATTTAATCAGCCTTCGGATTTTGTCAGGCAAAAGAGAAAAAGAGAGAGAAAGGAAATGGGAGTGTATTCAAGGGCGTGATTATGATGTTGTGTCGTGAGGTCTAGGCTGGGCAGGAAGGGACACGAGAACATGGTGGAGGTAAGGGACCATACTATGATCAGGGGATGGTGCGTCCTGGTGAAGCCTAAGAATTACTGAGTTGTGTGCTAGATAGAATGAGCTGAGCAGAAAGAGGTGGTAATTGGAACATTAGGTGTTTAAAGCTGAGATTATGGAGGAAGTGCTGCTATTGAGATGTAACGACCAAAGCAACTAATTCAAGGGTCAGCTACATCAATAGAGGCACAGCACCTAGAACAAGGGAGGTGAACATCTTACTTCATCCTCTCCCTTTCTGACCATCCTGAATACCACACTCAATTCTCAACAAGATGCTTTAAGGGTCACAGATTCCCAAGAGCGCCTTTGGAAAACAATAATCATGATGGTGGGGAAGTTAAAGGCTTAGCCTAGTCGGAGAAGACTTAGGGACTGTTCTATTCACATCCGGCACACAGGACTCCCTCCAGATATCTGAAAGCTATTCTTCCAGAAGAGGATAGGACTTGTTTCCGTATAGTCAAATGGAAAAAAACCAGTTGGCAAAATGCCACCAAAAAAAAGGCAGTTTTTCAGCTCAAAATAAACCTGAGCTATTCCACAGTGCACTGGACTTTCTGTAAGAATGAGTTCACTGTCACAGCAAGAGTTCAAGAACAGGTTGCATGGCTTATTGCTGGTGCTCTTATAAAAGGAAACTTGAGCTTTAGATACTCTTTAAGATGCCTTTCCACCACGGCATTCTATAGGGCCTTTTAAGATCCCTGACTGGCAGGGTAAATATTATTATTCCCATTTTAGAGAATAGGAAACTGAGGCTCTGAGAGGCCAAGGATCCTGTCTCAGGTCACACAGTATCTGGCAGGACAGCAAGTTGAACCTGGGTGGGCTGCCTCTGAGGCCAGACTGCTTTCTACAATGCCGAGTGACCTGTGGATGACAAGAGAAGGGAATGAAATGGACTTTGAGAGCCTGTTTTTTGCTTCCTGTTTCCAGGGCTCCATGCTTATCTATTGAGTCAGTAGTCATTCCATGATTCCCCACAGGGAAATCTTGCTATTCATGTGAGAAGGTTACATAAATGAAGATGTAAGAAGCTCTTCAAATTATCATTAAACTCAATTTGTAGTCTCACAGGCACACAAACAGTCCAGGGGGAACCCCTTGGGAAGAGCTGTGCGTCAGCCAAGAGGAATGTATCCTTAAGAGGAAAAGATGATGGGTTGACAGCTGGTTGTTTTGAGATTCTAATAAGCTAATGCAGATGTTTGTGGATACTGTAAGTGGGAAGGAGCTGGTCTCCCCAGGCACACTGGGGAATATAGTAGCCCCAGGATGGAATACCCTGCCTAGGGGTGAGTCAGCAGCCCCAAAACCAAACACAATGTATTTTAAGAAAGAATCTAGGGAAACATTGACTCCTGCCTTCAACATCCTTGTCTCTTTCCAAACATCCTACTAATAAAAATCTCCATCTTCTTGCCCCTACCCACTCATCAGGATGTGTTGTAAGACTTCTGTGGCCTGCAAAAGAGTCAGCATGACTCAATTACTATCCTGGGTTTGGCCACTGAGGAGACCCATCAGGACAGAAGGCATCTCCATGTAAAGCTGTGAACCACAGCGATAGATAACTGTGAGTGTCCTGCCCACAGCTAGACAATGCTTGATGTTTCTGTGGCAAAGACTAGTCATTCGTTCTTTCTGCTCTTTCCCTGCCATATGGTGGGACCCAGAGCATTGCACCTGAGGGGCAAGCTTTCCTCCATGGTTCCCACTGACATCGTTCATTTCTGTTACTTATTGTAGAATGGATGGGAATGGTCTGTTTTAAGTTTGCACCCGGAGCCCAGGCTCTGTCTGATACTTGGCCTGGATTGGACAGAAGTTTATGTCAGCAGCAGCTTCAGCCTTTAGGCAGACCAGGAAAGGAAACCACCCCCTTTCTCTCTAGTTTCCCAAACCCTAAAGATAGAGATTGTTAAGCTGCTGAAATAAAAGTAATAAAGAAGGGACATGATAGTTTTTTGTTTGGTTTTTTTTTTAACTGACTTTTTTTTTAGTCATCTGCATTTTAGCCGCAGGAAAATGCCTTCTTTTTGAGTCTCTTCATCTTTCTCCCTCTGGCTAAATGGTCTCTCCTGTGCCTTGATCAGACTGACAGGGAGCACAGCTCTTGGTACTTGTCGGGACTTCGTACAAAGCAGAGCCCCAAAGCTCAAAGCTAGAAACCAGGAGGTGAGTTTCCAAGAGTGTTCACTGCCCCCAGGTCTGTAATGTCAAAGCGCACCCCCTGTCTCTGTTATCTGTTGCTGTATAGCACGCCAGTTAGTGACTTAACTTTTTTGCTCTCGATTCCTGCAAGCCGAACTGACTTAGCTGGGCGGTTCTGCTGGTTTTGCCAGTAGTCACTTGTAGAGCTGCTTTCAGTTGGCAGATTAGCTGGCAGCTGGGCTCAGTTAGTACTGAAAAGAAGGCTAGGCTTCTCTCTCTCTCTGTAGAGTTTCAGGGTCTTTCCCTCTTCACATGATCTCTCCATATGCACTCTTCTCTCAACAACTAGCTGAACTTGAATCTTGGCAGTCCCGGGCTCCCAAGAGCACAAAAAAATGAAAGCTCCCAGCCTTCTTAAGGCTGAGGTCTGGAACTGGCACCGTATAACTTCCACCACATTCCCCGAACTAGTGCAAATCGCAGGTTCACACCGGATTCCAAGGGAGAAGATAACTTGAGGATATAAATACCAAGGGGAATGATTCATTGGAGAGCCACAATGTAAAGACTGCCACACACTGGGAGGCACAAGGAACGGTGCAGCCAGTGTCACGGGAGGTTGTGCTCCGAAAAGGCAAGAAAAGGAAGAGAAGAGTAACACAGTTACTCATAAAAGCAGGGACATGTATCATAAATAATCAATATAAGGGGCGCCATGGCAGCAGTAGCGGGAGTCTTGGCTGTGGTCAGGAGAAGTGAAAGGTTTTCCCCTTCTCGGCTGGCCAGGGTGTTCGTGTTCTCGGTCTTCGGCTGCATGCTGGTGCTGCTGCTCCCTGCTCATCTTCGCCACCTGGCACAGTATAGTATTGATGAGCTGAAAATTGATTACAAGAATCCTATAGACCAGTGTAATACCCTGAATCCTCTTGTACTTCCATCCATCCTTTCTTCTGTATCATGTTTCTTTGTGCAGCAGAATGGCTTCCACTAGTTTCAATATGCCCCTCTTGGCATATTATATTTGGAGGTATATGAATAGACCAGTGATGCGTAGACTAGAACTCTATGGCCCTACAGCCACCATAAATGCAGACATTCTAGCATATTGTCAGAAAGAAAGATGGTACAATTTAGCTCTTTATCTTCTAGACTTTTTTTTACTACCTATATTGCATTATATTTTGGTCAGGCCTTAGAACAATGCACAGCCCTGGCTGGTATGGCTCAGCTGGCTGGAGCATCTTCCTGTAGACAGGAAGGTTATGGGTTCAATTCTCAGTCAGAGCACCCACCTAGGTTGTGGGCCCCATCCCCAGTCTGGATGCATAGGATCCCCAGTCCAGTCACATACAGGAGGCAACTAGTTGATGTTTCTCTCTCTCTCTCTCTCCCTTCCCTTTTCCTCTCACCCTTCCCTCTCTCTCTAAAGCAATGAAAAAAAATGTCATCTGCTGAGGATTTTTTTTTTAAAGGAACAGCACTGGCTTGTGTGTCTCAGAGGATTGAGAATTGGCATGCAAATAAAAAGGTTGCTGGTTCGATTCCCAATCAGGGTACATGCCTGGGTTATGGGCCAGTTCCCCTGGTGGAGGCATTTGAGAGGCAACCAGTTGATGAGAGGCAACTGATTGATGTATTTCTCACACACCGATGTTCCTCTCCCATTCTTTCTCCCTCCCTTGCCCTCTCTCTAAAAATAAATAGAAATAAAATCTTAAAACACACACACACAGAATTGATCATGCAAAAAGTAACCAAATGAAGGGATTCTATCCATCAATATCTTGTTTCCAAGAGTAGCATATGGAATCTGATTGGTTACTTTAAAACATGACTCCTTATTTTTTAAATGTTTCTACAATTTGTTTTGCTTGTGAAAAGACTTTTTTCCCATTATACTGGGATAAAAATTTTAAATGTAATTATATATAAATTAATATAAAACTATTACCTCTGGTGTTGACAGGTTTCAACTTGCATTCCTTGTGGAACAGCAATAATCTTTTGAATAATTGCATTAATTATTGACTCTCCTTCATCCACTGTAAACTTTTGTTTATAGGAGCTTGTAAGGTTCATTTTGGTTTTTTTAAGTCTATTTTATTGATTATGCTATTACAGTTGTCCTATTTTTTTTCTCCCTTTTATCCCCCTCCACCCAGCACCACCCCTCCCACCTGCATCCCCTCCCACCTTAGTTCATGTCCATGGGTCATACATATAAGTCCTTTGGCTTCTCCATTTCCTATACTATTCTTAACCTCCCCCCATCTATTTTGTGCCTGCCAGTTATGCTTCTTATTCCCTGCACCTTTTCCTCCATTTTCCCTCTTCCCCTCCCCACTGATAACCCTTCATGTGATCTCCATTTCTGTGATTCTGTTCCTGTTCTAGTTGTTTGCTTAGTTTTTGCTTTTGCTTTTTAGATTCAGTTGTTGATAGGTGTTAGTTTGTTGTCATTTTACTATTCATAGTTTTTTTATTTTCTTTTTCTTAGATAAGTCCCTTTAAAATTTCATGTAATAAGAGCTTGGTGATAATGAACTCCTTTAACTTTACTTTATCTGGGAAGCACTTTATCTGCCCTTTCATTCTAATTGACAGCTTTGCTGGATAGAGTAATCTTGAATGTAGGTCCTTGCCTTTCGTGACTTCAAACCTACTTCTTTCCAGCCACTTCTTGCCTGTAAGGTTTCTTTTAAGAAATCAGCTGATAGTCTTATGGGAACTTCTTTGTAGGTAACTGCCTCCTTTTCTCTTGCTGCTTTTAAGATTCTCTCCTTATATTTTATCTTGGGTAATTTAATTATGATGTTTCTTCCTGTGTTTCTTCTTGGATCCAACTTCTTTTTGGACTCTCTGAGTCTCCTGGACTTGCATGTGTAGTTTCTTTGCCAGATTGGGGTTTTCCTTCGTTATTTGTTCAAATAAGTTTTCAATTTCTTCCTCTTCCTCTTCTCCTTCTGGCACCCCTATAATTCAGATGTTGGAATGTTTAAAGTTGTCCCAGAGTTTCCTCAGCCTCTCCTCATTTTTTTGAATTCTTGTGTCTTCATTCTGTTCCGGTTGGATGTTTATTTCTTCCCTTTGTTCCAAATCATTGATTTGCGTCCCAGTTTCCTTCCCTTTCCTGTTGGTTCCCTGTTTATTTTCCTTTATTTCACTTTGTATGTAGCCTTTATTTCTTCTTTTATTTTGCAACCATACTCAATCATTTCTGTAAGCATCCTGATTACCAGTGTTTTGAACTCTGCATCGGATAGGTTGGCTATCTCCCCATGGCTTAGTTCTTCTGGAGTTTTGATCTTTTCTTTCATTTGGGTCATATTTGTTTGGGAGCATCTGTTACATTGTAAGGAGCAGAGCCTTAGGTATTTGCCAGAGTGGGACAACCCACTTTGCTGTATTGTGGAGCTGTATGTTGGGGAGGGGTCAGAGAAATAACAATGCCACTTGCTCAGCTCTCACCCCACTTTCCCTCTCTTCCCACAAGTGGATTGTGTCCTTTCAGGTGTTGATTCCCAGGTGGGTGGGCTTGTGTACATTCCAGGACCCTGTGGGTCTCTCCAACAAACTATGCTGTGAGGCTGGGAGTTTCTCCCATGCTGCAACCCCCACAGATTTTTGCAGCCAGAGTTTTTGAGGCTGTGTTTCCCCACACTGGAACCCTGGATTGGGCAGTCTGTCTCACTCCCCAGTTTTTCCTCCTGGCTTATTTGAACTTGAATGTGGCTTAGTCTGCCAGCCACCACTTTGTCACATGTCCTCTCTGCCCTGGCTTCCCATCTCTGCCCCTCCTGCCAGTCTGGATGAATGTTTCTTCTTTAACTCCTAGGTTGTCAGACTTCCATAGTTTGATTTCCTGGTAGTTCTGGTAGTTTTTTGTTTTTTAATTGGTTGTTATCCCTTTTTTGGTTGTGCGAGGAAGTGAAGCATATCTACCCATGCCTCCATCTTGGCTGGAACCTCATTTTGGTTTTATTGAGATGCCATCTAATTATAAATTAGCTGTAGATATCAAGTGCATCTGATAAACTAAGAATATATATCTGATCTGTGGGAAACTACATGGGTTTCCTCATCTACCATATAGATGATTATATATGGATATATTTAAAAAATAAGAAGAGTGAGATTTTTTTCTCTTAGACTTGAATATTATCCCTGTATATTGCATGAATGAGAGAATTCCCATATTTCCACCAGAGGTATATACTTGCTTTAATTTTTAAGCATAAGTGAAAATGATATGAAAATATATGTTGAATTACTTATGAAGAAGGCATTTAAAGTTGTTTTAAATGTGTTTTAATTTGTAAGACATTACTTTTTAAGAAATTGGATTATTATATTTACTGTTCTAATCTGGTGGTAAAGGTCTTCTTAAGAATTTTACTTTAGATTTACCACACTGAATGAGAGGGAACATTGTATAATTATTCTGCTGTTCCTTTAGTGCAATACAATAAAACTGAAATTAAGACTTATTTTCAGTGCATTGTTTTAAAGATTACAAAGAGCTATTTCATAAACTTATTTATCCATAATAAAGACATATTACTGCTAATTTTTTTTTTTTAATTCTCACCCAAGGACAAGTTTCCACTGATTTTTAGAGAGAGGGAAAGGGAAAAAGAGAAACATTAATTGGTTGCCCAGTCGAGGACCAAACCCACAACTTACGCCCTGGCCAGGTATCGAACTGACACTTATAACGTTGGAGCATCACATCCCAGAACAGACACGTTATAAATCCTCCCAGTTTCCCCAACTTTCAGAGTCAGAATGCAGCTTGAGGTGAGGGATGAAGGACACAGAGACTTCCCACATGTCTTCCCACTGGATCCGAAATGAGGAAAGACCCAGTGTATCCTCTGGGCTCACCCTCCCATGGCAGTCGATCCTGGCAATGCACCTGCTGCTCTGACAGTTTCCTCCCACCTGAAAACCTCCTAAGAAGTGAGGGCTATGCCTGCTGCTTCTGCTGGGACCCCCTTTGTCATGACAAACTTGAGCTGTTTTCAACCCTGACATAATTGTACTTCCACGTGTGGGGAAAGCAGTCACCCCTCCTGGCACTCTAACCCAGAGGACACATCATGGGGAGAATCAGGCCTACCTTTCCCCACCAACCAGCACATGCTTAGGCCTGATTCCCTGGCCTCCAGCTTTAACTCCACGACAGCAGCTAAGCTTGGAACAGGGAGATGGCAGATGCCTTAGTCAGGTAAAGACAGTTGTGACTGTCTTGTTCAAGGGATTTCTTATAAAAAGTTCCTGTGGAAGTTCAGAAACTCACATCATCTTCCCAACAAATATGTCAATTTTGGAATTTAACTTTTCAAACTTGTCCCATGAGAGGATGTATTTTTCTGACAAAGAGGTAGGAGCTTTGGGTACTGTGTCCAGCACTCTGGGAACTCAGCTTTATTTTCACCACTGAGGTGAGAAGACTCATCACAGAAGCTCTGAGAAAGTTAGGAGCAGCACAAAAAAAACAAAAAGGATCTAACCATGCATTTCCTGGGCTTTTAAACAATAACTACATGCTCAATACCCTATTAAGCACTGTAATGAGATTCAAAAGAAATGAAAGACATGCCCTGTGTCCTCAAGAATGTTATAGACCTTCCAAAAAGACAAAAAAAAAAAAAATCGAACTGGAGATAATTAGAGAAGAATTAAGGTCTCAACTGTTTGGTGTTGACCGTCAGTTCAATGAGAATTTAGAGAAAGGAGCAATCAGAGATGACTTGGAAGAGATGGAAACTATACAAATTCAGGCTCAAATCTGAATAAGCAACAGGAAAAAGAACACATTCCATATAGATGATACATCATGAGAAAAGCAAGAACACAGGAAAGGCAAGGAGTATGAAGAAGACTCAAGAAGACTGGCCTGCCTAGAGAAAAACGTGTATTGGTTTAAAATAAGGTTAAGTAGGAATGAAGCAGGCTATGATAGGCTTTAAACTCCAGGCAGAGGGTCTTAATCATCAGAACTCCAAAATAGAAGGGGCTTCAGCCATCTAAACCGGTGATTTTAAACCAAGCTTCTCTGAGCCCCAGACATTTGCAGAGGTACAAGCAGGGGTGCTGGAAATGAAAGATTTCCCACCTACCATGTTAGATTTAAACGATTTGAAGAAACACTTGATTGTTTTTCATTGCTTTCTGTGTCAGGGTTCTGCTCAAGATTTCCTTAATTAAAGAATTCTGCTAAAATGTTTGAAAACTACCAATCTACTGAATACCTTATCTGAGACTTGGAGAGAGCAATAGGGAGTCATGGTAGATTCTTGAGCCACAGAAGTATTGAAATTGACAAGGTGTGAGAGAAGATTAGAACAGAAGCCACAGCAATGCCCCAACTCAGATTCTGCCTTCCCCAGGGAAATCTGCCCTGACCAACCTGGTTTGAAATCCTTTCCTAGTTTGGATTCATAGAATAACTATCTGGCTGCATAATTCATTTGTTAATGAATAATGCTCTTCATTGTGACATCTCTTCTATAATTGTCTAGAGCATTTCTTTAAAGTTTTTTGGTGTTCCATTTTTCACAGAGCAGAGATTAGGCAAAGATGTGCCTGGACTGCTGTAGGGAGGTCCAACAAGTAGCACATGATCAAAGTATGGACTTTGAGAATCATTTCTTCCTCAGGTCCTATGATGCTGTAACATCTCTACCTGACTGGTAGTTTGGCGGGGAGAGGTGCAGGGAGCATGACTTATTATTCATGGCGGGCCCATGGTTAAGTGAGGGTGGGAGTACAGTGGTTGGTTGACTGGTTGGTTTAGGAATTAAGAGGCTTCACCAAGCTAGCTATCATTTAGAATGGTCTGAAGATTATGAATATGACCACATCTGAGGAAGCTCAAAAGGAACTTCGGAGTTCATTCTAGCTTCCTTGACCTCTGAAGAAGCGGGACAGTTTTCCAGTCTCAGCTTCATGTAGTTAATTGTTGACAGTCCAGCTCCTACACACTCCATCAGACTAGGAGCTGGATGTATCATGATTACAAGACTCTCGTGCCAGCAAGGAATCTGGGTCACAAAAGGGACTGGAGGCCTGTGGCAAAATGCACAACAGCACTCAGCTCTTGAGGACCTATTCATTTTCTTCGTGGCCAAGCCGACTGAACAACTGAGAGAGTGTACAGTTCATTAGTCAAGGACCAGCCTCAAGACTGAGGCCAAAATGTGCCACAGGAAGTTCACTGACTGGGGAGATGGATTCAGTGATGTCAGATGGCTCTTTCCTTTTCATTTTCCCCCAGCAGCCTGATTTTATCACCTGATATCAAGAATAGGAACAAAATCATGCCCAGACCTGAAAGTTTCAGATTATAGCAGAGAGGGTGAAAGAATAGAAGGGTTTTTTTTCCTCCTGATTTCCCTCAATGGATTAATAATGATAATAATAACAACCGTATTTTACTTAATTTGTTACTATGTATAGACTCTGATCTACACATTTAATATGCTATTAATTCATTTAATTCTCACAGCAGTGCTCTGAGGGCAGATATTATTATTAACTTCACTTTAAAGGGTGAGGAAAATGAAACTTATAAAGTGTGAGTACCTCACCTAAGAAAGGGGACCCTATTAAGACTCCACCCCCTAACAACAGTTGTTAAAAGGACAAACTCTTGGGCTAGACTGTCTGAGCTTGAACCTCTCACCTGCCACTTATTAACAAGCTACCAATACTTAATTTACCTATGCCTGCCATTCCTCATTCCTAAAATGCACTTTTAAAACTTAACTTGTGGAGTTGCTTATGTTGGATAACTAAGACAATCCATGTAAAATGTTTAACATTATACCTGGATAATAGTAAATACTTAAATAATGTTTGCTATTATTATCAGTTTAGGCAATTTCCCTTCTCCTTCATGCAGTGCTTTGGTCGTGTCCCATTGAATTCATGCTTGAGCTAAATTACCCACTAATGCATCCCTCACTTCCTTCCATAGTCCCCCACTCATCCATGCCCATCATTCCAGTACCACTTTCCCCTTCTCCCCCAATGCTAACCTCAAGGATGGGGAGGCAGGATAAAAACTAAACAGCCCTGGAAACACTGGGTGTGGTTTATGTCCATTTCCAGATCCACAGGATGTGCAGTTAATAAACACTTGGTCTTGGGGTGGTGAACACACAATACAATATACGGATGATAAATAGAATCGTACACATTAAATCTATGTAATTTTGTTAACCAATGTCACCCCAATAAATTCAGTTTAAAAAAACACTTGGTCTTCACTCCCTAAACATAATCAGTTTAACTTTGCTCACATCCATCCACCAGGTGGACATATTTGTGTGTACATGTCGAAGTAAAATCTCAGATTTTCATTGTTTCGGCTGAGTGTTGGTTAGACCTTACAAACCCACCACTCTAAGAGTATTGTCCCTTTGCATAACCAAACATCTTTTTATGCAACACAGTAATGAAAAACAGAAACTTGCCCAAGGCTAGAAAAGTATCAAGTCATTCCATGATCAACCAGCTGATACCGACTTAATTAAGAGGCTGCACATACAGACCCTCACGCTTCGCCCTTGGAGCTGGAAGAAAGCCTTGGATGACTTCACCTTCTCACCCTCTCCCTCGCTGCCTCAGCCCCAGCCACACAGCCTTCTTGCAGCTCCTTCAACTAGTCATTTTTATCAGAGCCGCAGAGCCTTCCTGCCCCAGCCTTGAAGGTCCTTTCACTTTTGTGGCTGTCACCTTCTCATCACCAGGCTTATAAACGGGTCCGTAGCCAGGCAGGGTCTAGTGCTGAGGCTTCTACAAGGCAGGAATTGAGAGCTGCAGAAAATTGGGAGCTTCAGTGGCTGCCACCCGCCATGAGGAAGAAATAGGCTCTGCTCCCCAACATAGGTAGGGAAATGACAAGGAACTTGTGAGGGGAAAATATTTCTTGGAAGAAACCAAAATACCAAACCTTCACCCCATGTAAAGCTAGAGTCCACATTTACAATATACACATGGTGAAAAGTTCCCAAGTTAAGAAATGAGTATTGCTCCCTTTCAGTGATATGGCTGGAGAACCCGGAAGAAGGGAAAGTAAAACTTCCCTGTAGGGACACTCCCACGCTCAAGCTGCAGGAAATTCCTTGAGGGGAAAAACAGTGCTCCAATGAAAATAAATTCATAATTCACAATAACCCACATGGAAACAATTCACAGGAGAGAAAATCAGATACACAACTAAGAGAACAATTAGAACCCCAAGAAAAAGGAATATTCTGAGAAAGATTGTAAAGCAGTTCTACCTAAAGATATAAAAGAATTAAATAATAAGGAAAGTACCCAACACTGTGGAAAAAAAAAAAATGTCAGGCAGATTTTTAAAAGATCCAGAGAAGACTTCTGAAATGAAAAGCAGTCGTGGAAATCCAGCAGCATGCACTAGCGGTAGGGCAAGACACTATGAGAAAACCCAGATCCTCAGAAATTACTGCCCTCCATTCCTACTCCTGATTATCCAGCAAGGAACTGGGACACCAAGATGTTTTATTCAGAAAGATTCTTCTGAATGGCTGTTGATGAAACAGAGCCTTTCTTGAGGGAAAGAGAACATAAGTAAGACTCGAATCCCCAAATCCCAGCTTTATCATCCCACGCCAGACAGTCAGGGGCATGGTACCTTCACTCTCTTTTTCCCTTGCCTCTCTTTCTCCATGTGGTCTATGTCCTGTTCATTGAAGGACATGCATATGCAGTCTCATCTTATTCTGCATTCATTTGATTAGGCTTAACCAGACTGTTGTTGTTGTTTTTTTTTTAATAATCCTCACCAAACACATTTTTCCATTACTTTTAGAGAGAGAGGAAGGGGGAGAGACAGAGAGAGAGGGAAACATCGATGTGAGAGAAAAACGTCAATTGGTTGCCCTTTCATATGTGCCCCAATTGGGAATCAAACTGAAAATCTGGATACATGCCCTGACCAGGAATTGAACCTGCAACTTTTCAGTCTACGGGACGACATTCCAACCAACTGAGCCACACCAGACAGGGCTTTTTTTTTTTTTTTTTTAAATCCTCAACTGAGGACATTTTTCCATTGCTTTTAGAGAGAGAGAAAGAAACATCAATGTGAGAGAGAAACATCAGTTGGTTGCCTCCCACACGTGCCTGGACCGGGGATTGTAAGCACCCGGACCAGGGACTGATCCTACAACCTAGGTATGTTCCCTGATAGGAATTGAACTCGAAACTCTTCCATTATGGGATCACACTCCAACCAACTAAGCCACATCAGACAGGGCCAGATTGTTTTTTAATAAAGTTGGAAAACTGGGGAAACAAAGTCCTAAAAGCAAATGATTCCATCAAAATAAGTTATGAAAGTAGTATCTGGATGCATATATACCAAACCGTTAACAGTGATTAAGGTTGAGGCATGAGATTTTCAGGGAGTTTTGCTTGCTAAGCCATTCATTTCTATAATGTTAAACTGTGAGCCAGCATTTCTTTTGTGATTATAAAAAATAATGGATTTTTATCAGTTAAGCAGCAGTTCTTCCCTAAAGACAGTTCCTTGCATTAAAAAATAATAGTAATGAAATAAATAAGCAAGCATTCCACCTTTCGCCTCTGATGAATTGAGTGCAAGGATAGCCTTAGCTCCTATGGACAACAAAGCAACTCGTGATACTGACTGATTTAGTGCAACAGTCCTATTAAGCAGGCACAATAGTTGTCCCAAAGGTTCTAGGGAGGGATCTTTGTCTCTACTATTCACTGCTGTTTCATCTCAAGCACCCAGAGCAATGCCTAGTGCAGTGTGGCTTCTCAATAAACACTTACTGAATAAATCCACACTTTATGGATGAGGAAACTGAGGCACAGAGAGGTTAGAGAACTTGTCCAAAGTCACATGTAGAGCAAATGGTGGTGCCAAGTCCTAAGCCCAGGTAGTATAATACCAGAACCCACCCTCTAACTTGGATATACTCTCTTCAATTCTTTTCACAGGAAAGGAAAGAGAGTTCAACATACTATAGACACCTTCCTAGTACAATAGGCAAAGAAGATAAATGGGAAGGTCTTATGGAAACTATCCTACTTAGCAAACTCGTGTCTTCTCTCTCCAGTTTGTTCTAGGGCAGGGTTAGTGCTCTGCTGTGCTCTGCCTCACCATAAGGGGGTGCTCTGAAGCGAACAGCCATCAAACCCCATTTTCAAAACTCTAGCTACTGGCAGCGAGGAAAGCATCCTCTTTTTTATTTTTTATTTTTATTAAGATGTTACTGACATCTAACACTGTGTAAATTTAAGGTATACATGCGTTGATTTGATACATTAATATATTGCAGTATGAGTTCTACCTCATAGTGTTAGCTAGCACCTCTATCACTTTGCATAATTATTATTTCTTTTTTTGTGGTGGAAAAATTCTCTAGCATCTGGGTCTGTTGGCTGGCACTTCCTGGTTCCTTTTTCTTAACCATTCAAGGCCAGCGATCCCCTTGACCTTCCAGTCACCGGAGCTAGGCACGCCTGCAGGTCTCTCTACCAACTACAACATTCCCCACTCCCCTCACCCCACCCCCTCCCTATACAACTTTACTCCCAGGAGGGGGCGAGGGAGGTAGTGAGAAGCTTTTTGGCTCAAAGCTGCTTCCAGTGCATTTAAAATGATATAAACAAAGGAAAACCCCTAAGCTTATGGCATCCAGACTACAAAGGAAGTTTCAAGATTTTAGTTGAATTTTAGAAGAAGCAGAAAACAACTGTTAGCTCTAAGCCTTAACTACAATGTTTCAAGGGAGGGTTCACATTCTGAGTCCTTCTCAACAGAGACGGTCGCTGGTCAGTGTTTTCACATGCACTGAATACCTTCTGTAGGTCAGTCTATATCCCACCTCATTCTATACCCGGTCCTCCCCAGGAATGTGATGCCATCGTCTTCAAATACGTGAGCAAGAAATGCTGCCCATTTGATCCACTTCTCTCTCTTTAGAGATAAGGAAATGGAGGCAGAGAGAAAATTATTTCCCCACAGTCAGATAATGAGAAAAGCATTAGGAATTGAAGGGGAACCTAACAGTTGTTTGCTCTAATTCACAAAATTCATGAAATCTTCCAAGTTTCCACTCAGCATGCATTTATCGTGTGCTTTCTCTGTGCAGCCAACACTGCGTGTCCAGGACAAAGAAGAGACTTGTCCTAAAGAATTAAGTTCTTCCTGTGATTGTACTATGAACACATAAAATAACCATGAAATAATTTAAGGCAACATTGAGTTATTTACTGAACATAGCGAGCGCGGGCTGGAGAAAAAAGAGAGATGGTCTAAGATTTACTGCTGGGTTTGTGTGGTCGAACACATGCCTGGCTGACAGCCCTGCCTGCAGTGCCAGCCGTGGCTGAGAGGGGAAATCGGTGGCCACAGGGCCTGGGACATTGGGTTGGGCTTAAAAGTCACGGCCATCTGCCCAGGAAAGAGCTAGCAACTCACTGTTACAGAGCATCTACTCTGTGCTGGATGCTTTACATTTAATTATCACAGCAACCCTTACAGATCAAGCACTGAGGCTCAGAAAGGTTAAGTAACTTGTCCAAAGTCACCTAGCTAGAAATTGAAAGGAGTTTGGACTCACCGGAAACCCATCTGACTGCAAAACCTGAGGCTGTTTACCATGGACCCTCTGCTGCCTGCTCCTCGGCCTGGCTGGGGAGGCCCCCCAGAGCAGCATCCTCAGTGTTAACCTGAATCCTTGAGGGGAAAGGAAATGGCCTGAGCTATTGTGATACAAAGATGCTTTGCTGCTGTGGTCTCCACAAAGGAGAGTGTGACTCCAAGGGGAGCTGGGGACGTCATGTGGCATGTGTGCCACCAGCCACTCTTTGGGTGGACTCTTCGCTGCCATGTGCTTCATTTGTTCAACGATACTTAGGGAGCCAGCCCAGTGCAGGGCCTGGGCACACAGCAGCATGTCTGTTTGGTCTTTAACACGGGTACCTGAGGCTGATTTGTCCCGTGGGCAGGAAAGGTGATCAGTTAAATCTCCCTCTGCTGTTGTCCTGCCCTGCGGTGGTGAGTGGGGCACCTGCCCTGCCCTCAAGGACGCTGCCTCCTGCCTGCTTTGATCTAGTCTTTCACCTAACCTGACCTAGTCTTCCCCTTTCCCCCTCCCAGACTTTGGCTCACTTTGGTACCAAAAGCCCTCCAACATAAACTGGGTTTTCCGCTTTATTGTTTTCCACCCCCAGCTGACTGTCCTAATTCAAGGCAGAACTTGGCCAGGTGCATGAGCAAGGAGCATTTTAGACTCCGAGGATGTTGACACATGATTGTATGACAAACAGATTGTGTGGTTGCAGATACTATGGTAGTTCACCTGAATAGACAGGTCAAAACGGGCCAAACCAATCAGAGAAGCTTCTTGAAGGATGTCAGTTTCCTTGTGACAACTCAAATACCGAGGCTGGCTCCCCCAGCCAGCCCTTGGATTGGTGGCTGGGAAAAGTGCACAGGCTTTCTGAGCAGAAAGTTGAGGAGTGAGTTGCTGTGCCCTAGAGGAAAAACTCAGTACTGGCCTCTGACCTTGGAGGGGTCAAGGGGTCAGCACAGAGCCACCATCCTCTTCCCGGCACAGAGCTCCTGGCGCCATATGCGTGCTTGCGCAGGAACTCAGACAGGGAAATTGAGGAGGAAATCCAAACTGTTCCTAAAGTGTTTTCTGTCTGGTCTGGGACTGCTGTCAGAACAGTGACGGAGGAACGGCCACATTATTCTGAGATTTTTGCTTAGAAGTTGCTGCTTCCTGTGACTGTCTCGTTATTGATAGGAGTATTTCCCGATGGGCCAGAATGCCAGCCACAGGAGCCCGCCAGTCTGGCTGCGAGAGCTGGGCTCACCCGGGGAATCTCCCAGTGAGGGACCTGGGAAGGAAAGGGCCTCAGGGGTCCACCCTCACACTCACCACCCTCTCCACAGGAATCTTCCCTCAACTCCTTTGCCAAGTGGAGCCCCAGTGTTTGAAATCTGTGCTTTCTATGGCCCTGAAATTTGTGTCCTTCCGACTTCCACCTGGTGGCTCTGTTTTTTCCAAGGCCACATAACCAGAACAGTCCTTCATCTTTTTAAAGATGATTATTATGCTTCATTCCCCTTGGCTTCCTCTTTTCCAGGCCCAGTATTCCCGCTTTCTCCAATCCATGCTTTCCAGGGTCCTTGCCTACAGAGCAGGTCCCCTGCCATCCTTGGGGCTCATTCCCCAACCTCTGCCCCCAGCAGAATGACCACGCTGCACACGAAGCGGTGGTGGGGTGTGGTGTGTGGGCTCCACCTCCGTCCCCTCTTCGAGGCTGTGTGGCCCTACAGAGAAGGACCATGCCTTCTTCACGCGCTGCCTGGGCTCTGGCTCCCACCTCCTCACATTTCCTTAGGATCTCCCTCCCCATCATCGCTCCTCACATCTCTCTCCATACTGGCTCCTTTATCTCATGTGCACACTTCCCATCTCAAAAATGAATCTCTCCTTTAGTGCCACAGCCCCCACTGGCTGTCACCCTCCCTCTACCTCATAGCCAAGCTTCTCGAAATTCATAACCAAGGACACTTCCTCCCCTTCCATTTACTCTTTAACGCCCTGCAGAACGGCTCCCTCCCCACTGCTTCACTTCTAAGTGCCAACTCCCGTAGACACTTTGAGATCTCTGTTTCTTAGGACACCTCAGCAGCATCTGACATCTCCGCTCTGCCAGCCCACCTTCCGCCTGGCTGTTTCCCCTGCTCACTTTTCTTCACTGGACTCTCTCCGTCCACCCGCTCTGCTCTTTGGACGTAGGTGTGCTTGGCTCAGCTCCCGGCTCACTGCATGTGGTCTGCCTGAGCACCTCCTCCCATCCAATAACTTGGACTGCTCACAATGCCCTGAACTTCACGTTCCTCTCTGCCGAGCCTCATGGAGAGTCTGCTGCGCATGGACACGTCCCCTTGAGCATCTCAGCTCCTCAGACCCAGCCAAGCCTGCCCTTCATAGCCATCACCTCTGCGGACCCTTGCCACAGCGTGTTGCAGCTGCTGTTTTATTTTCCCGTGTCCCCAGCAGACAGTGAGATTTTTGTAGTTGCCTTTGTAATCCAGCAGGTAAGGCAGTCCCTTATTCACAGTGGACACTTAGAAATGTTTGCTGGATTGAAGTTTTATATCACGCCTAGGATAGTTCCTGCCCGCCGCATACATTTAATAATTAAAACAGAAATGTCAGTAAGTAAATTGTGATGCAGTACACTATATATGTGATGACAGAGATGTGTCCCAAGTATCGTGACAGCCCAGAGGAGAGAGCTGCTGCTACCCCGACGGTAGAGAGAGTGATGGGTCCGAGAAACCTTCCTGGAAGAGGTGACATTTCAGCTGGGACTTACAGTTTGAGTACGAGTTGGCCTGAGAAAGGAGGCCTTTTAGGCACATCAGCAAAACCTAGGAGCTGCGCTGCAAGGGCCCACGAGGGCAGGCAAGCAGCGGCATGTGCCGCAGATGTGGGACGCGTTCAGGCTGGAGCCCAGGTGAACACCACCTAAGGCATTTGGGCGGAGTCCCAGAGGAAGTGGGGGCCCTGTCAGGAAGGTCAGAATGCAAGTGGCCTGCATGGATCGGTGTTTAGAAAGATAGGGAAGATGGGTTGGTGAGGGGAGAATAAGCCCAAAGGAGGTGAGATCAGTTACTGTAAGATCCCAGCCGCAGTGACGATTGCTGTATTGCCACAGAGAGACGGCCTTGCCCTGAGTCCACCTGGCCCACCCGGCCAAGTTCTTTCTGCAAAGGGTTGTGTCTCTTAGGGGGTCCTGCACCATAGGTAGGAGGTAGTCTCTGGTCAAATAAATTTAGAAAATGCTGGGTGAAGCAGGTTTCTTAACACAGAGCTTTTCAGGACCTTTACTCTGCATTGCATGTATTGTATGTAACATTCAGTTTCCCAAATGGGGTTAGCCACGGAAACTCTTTCTGAGAGCCTCTTCAGGGTCTCGAGTTTAATGGAACATGTAAAACAGAAACAAAGACCCAGAATTTCCATGATTTGTGTCAGCTCTAGTCCCTGGAAGGAAAGCATAAATAAAAGAAATAACTTTGCATCAGGTGACAACAGATGTTGTCACTGAGCACTCTGCTGTGGGAGTTTTGTATGTGTGATTTTCACTGGGGGCGCAGTGTGGGCTCCCATGGAAATAGGAGTGGTAGTTTTTAGTCATTCTATTTGGAGAGAGGCTGAGCAAATCCACCTGCTTGCCCCAGGTCCCTTGTGTTTGTTCAGGCCTGAAAGGGGTCAGAGCCAGGTGTTTGAAAGAATGGCAGGTCCTGACCTATGGAAAGAGAAGCCAGGTCGGCAGCCCCTGGAATGTTTTGCTCTCGCACATCCGCACCAGCACTCGGTTGGCTTGCTGGGAGGAAAGGGCGGAACAGCCGCCTCAGAATCTCCTTACCCCGGGGAAGCTGCATCCCAGGTGGCAGGTACCCAGCTCAATTGGTCCTGGCCTGGGTCTTGTCACATTGTCACACACAGCCCAGTAGGATTCCCAGGCCCCCATTTGCAGGTTTCCTCTGGCCTCAGTGCTGGAATAAAACAATGTAAACGTCCCCTTCCCCCAACAGCCTTGTGTCTTCAACGGAGCCCTGGCCTTGGAATGCCTTTCCTGGCTGCTCCAAGGCCATTTCCTAACTGAGGCCCCAGGCTGGAGAAATCCAGGCAGCTCCATGTGTGGCTGGGGGGGTGCAGCTCTCTCCTTTGTAGGAATTCCCCCCTGCAGAAGCCTCAGATGTTCCTCAGCCCCTGCCAGGGCTTCAGGGTGAAGAGTTCAAAAGTGCAGAGGGGGACAGATAAGCAGGAGCCTCCGGGGTGAGCAGTGAGCAGTTTCTGGCAGGCGTGAGTGTGAGCAACACACTGCCAGCCCATAAACCGGGAGCCTGCCCGGAGCTCCGAGGAGGGGGCCTGGGCAGGGTCCATCCCCAGGGGCTCCCGCTGCGGCTCCAGCTGTTCCATCTGGAGGGGGCTGCCTGGGCCCTGTGCACTCAGCCGGCCTGGTGTGCTTCCGCTCAGAGAGGACCCAAAACGCTGGCCCCCAAGCTTTTCCTGCCCCATGCTGCTCTTACTCAGGATCATGAGACCTCCCTGCTTTGGACTTGGTGATATGTCTGAGTGAAGCTCCTAGTGTATCTACTGCAACCCTTGAGGTGGCCCATGTGACTCTTCCAACACCCATCAGAGCAGGGAACTGGGACCCAGAGAGAAAGGGGACGCAGAGCTTCTGGCAGAGAGAAAGGGTGGCTCTCCTGTCTCCCAGGGCAGTGTTTTCTTCACCACACAGCACTTCCTTTCTCCAGGGACAAAGAAATCCAGGTATACCATCGGCTTAGTTTTCTTTAACAAATTCATATCGCCACGAAAGCTAAACTAAGGTAAGGTCTACAGTCAGACCGCAGCTCCACCCCCTCCAACTGCGGCAGATAAGTCACGCCTGGGCAGAGTACCTGCAGCGCAGGACTCCTCTGAAAGCAGGGTTTATCGTGATAGCAGGTAAAGAGCTCAGGGAGATGCCCAGCAGGTAATAGACACTCAATAAAGTTGAGCTGTTTTCGTTACTGTTGTTATTAGTAGTAACATGTTAATGAATATATGGAAGGCAACTATAATTAACATTTAAATTGGTGTTATGCTGAAAGCCCAGTGCCTGCATTTGGATGGCCATGGAGGAATTGAGAAAACTTTTTTTTTCACCTAAGCCATTTCAATTTTCACTTTGAAATCTTGTTTTTGTTCTTAATTGGCTTTTAATTAGTTTCACAAGTTGGCAGGCAAAGTAACAACACTCCATTTTTACCAGCTCCTTTATATATGCCCTTTCCTAAAGCATCAATAGATGCTTTTGGACGGGTGGATGGGTAAACGGACAGACCGACAGGTGGACAGGTGGATGATGCTGAGAGAGCAATTGAAGCAGCCGCCCTTGGTTCACACTGGCTACTGGTCTGACTTCATGAAAAGCCTTAAAGGAGGGGGCAAGGAACTGGGAGAAAATGGTGAAGGATCCAAAGGTCTCAGTGGAGACAAAGGACAGGTGTAGTGGAAGTGAGGGAGGTGGAAGGAGAGGCTGAGGTCAGAGACAGAAATGAGCAATGTAACATTCCAGGGGGGGGCCTGATTTCTGGTGAGCAGAGGTGTCCAGGGAGCAGCCATGGGGTGCAGGGGTCCCCAGTGGATGGGGTTCTGGAGGTCCTTAAGTCCAGGGAAGTCTAGGAATGCTGAGTCTAGGTTATAGGAAGGGCAATTCACAAAGCATTTTATGCAGTCCCAACATGGGATTAAAGCAACCTGAATTAATGGGTTTCTCAGCATATTGCTCCATGGGAAGGTTCTCTTATATAGAGCTGAATAAAATATGAAACAATAATACTGCATTGAACAAAAGTGCTTATTTATATATAACTCTTGCCTTATTTGTGCCTCAGAGTGGTGGTGGTTAAAGTTTGTGTGTGCACGCGCGCAAGGAGGAGAGAGAGACACGAAAGAGAATGGAGACCGTGTATCGCATTCTTTTGTTGTCTGACCTTTTTGGCATTTTAGCTCCAGGCCAGCTGTGGAGCCACACTGGGAGTCTTGTGAGGATTATATATAGCAAAATGTCACCAGCAACCAAAGACATTCTGTTCCCCCTCCCAATCCAAATACTTGAAATTCACACCCTCAACAAAAATTCACAGTAAATTTTGTCTTGGTGAGCATAGTGTTGTGTTTGTACACAGGAAGTTTTACATATCACTTCTCTTCATTGTACAAGGAGAAGGGAACTGGGTGGTGGGTCAGGAGACACAGCGAGCCCCCACCCCTACCCCCATTGGCACTTGCCCTGTGACTGTGAATAAGATTTGTGGCCAGGATGACACCTGTGTTTAGCACTGTACAATTTAAAAGCCACCCTCAGTGTTTAGTCCTCAAAACAGCCCCACAGAAGTTGACCAGGCAGATATTATTGTGCCTGCTGACAGGTAGGGAAACTGAGGCAGAACAGAGAAGTGAAGTGACTTGTGCAAGATCACTCAGTTGTGTGTCCAGGACTCTTAGCCTTGGAATGTGGCAGGTTACTGCCTCTCCATTTCTGCCCCGTAACATGAACCCACCTCCAGATCCACCACCAGTATAGCCCGAGGTTCCGGAAGGACCACAGTAGAAGCAAATATTTGCCTTCCTACTGGCATTTCTACTGTACAGCGTAAGTCATGCACAAAACTATGAGGTTGGAAAAAATGTTTTCTGGGCCATTCCAGTGCTGCTCACCCCCACATAGCCACCAGCCTCATCAGAGACAGATGCCCCCACAGCATAGAAAGCCCACACAGAAGTGCGCGCCCCACCTACCCTTTCAGCAAGGTCATAAATCGTTCTTTCCACAGCTGGTCCTGAGCCTCTAGGTCACACCTGGTTGGGAATGGCAGAACATGCCTCTTTCCACATGCCACCGACACCCCATGCTGATCAATCAGGGCATTTTTTCCTCAATAAACGTGACCTCAGGTACTATTGGTCAAAAACTGGCTCCTGAGATGAGATCTTTTTTGTCCACAGATTAAGTGATTTTTAATAATTCATATCACTTTTGCTTCTGGAAACATAATACAACAAAAAATGTCAAAACCAGGATCAAAGAGCAAGAAAGGAGGGAGTGAGGGGGAAAGTGTGTACAGAAAGGCCTGGCTGAGGGAGCCTCCTGTCAAAGAGCAGAACTCTCAGCTCTCACTTTTCTCACAATGTTAATAGCAAAAGTAGGTTATAAATCTAGTCATTTATCAAGAAACACAAACTTCATCCTGACCTGGAAATCTAGCATACGAGGTTGTAAATAAGGCATCTCGGGCCACTTCGTGAGCATATCTTCACCCCCCAAGATGGCGTTTGCAGAGTTTTCTAGGCTGTCAGGTCAGAACCACCGGGGTGCTTGCTGAAAATACAGGTTGCTGTGCAGTGTGGGGACCACTGTTAATAATCAGTAGTGTATCAGATACTTGAAGCTTGCTAAGAGGAGATCTTAAATGTCTCCATCACTCAAACATAAGGGTAAACGTGTGAGGTGATAGATGTGTCAGCTTCACTGAGGCAATCATTGCTATGTACTGCATTTTGCCATGTATAATGCACACCCACGGTTTTGTGCACATTATACACAGGATTATTATACCTGTTATTATGCCCATGCTATGTAATCATTATACCCATGCATAATGCACATCCTTATTTTTCCCTCAAAAATTTGGGCAAAAAAGTGTACATTATACATGGCAAAATATGGGTATATCAAAATATCACGCTGTACACCTTAAGTATATGCTATTTCTCTTTGTCAATTATTCCCCAATAAACCTGGAGGGGGAAAATGAAGTTTTCTGAGCCCCACCCCAAACTCACTGAATAAGAATCTCTGGAAGGTAGGCCTGGTGCTCTGCCCTTTAGACAGACTATCTATACCTTCAAGATGGAGAACACCTCACAAAGGTGTGAGGACATGACAGTAGCTAAAGGTAGCGGTTCTTCCCAACCTTCCTTGCATCTTCTCAGGGAACCATGTCTGACCACAGAAGGATCTCTAGTGGAGGAACTTCAGGCTTCAAGATCCCCCCAGGGAGATATAGGGAGGTGGCAGTGGCTCCCCAGGCCTCAGTGCTGTAGGAGCCAGGCTCTCCACAAGCACTTGGGTTTAGAATGAGATTTCTGCTGAGATTTCAGGTGGCCAAAGGCCACAGAGGGAGCAGGCCCCATCTCAGCCCTTCCACCACCTCCTAGGGCCTGCCATCCATAGCCCATGAAAGCCACCAGCCCACATTAGAGACAGCGGTGTGGGCTCTACTGACCACCAAGCCCAGTGCCTCTACTCTCTCCCTTCCCCATCCTCATCTGTAAAGAGACAGGCCGAGCCAGGAGTCCAGGAGCCAGCCGGGTGGTAAAAACCCCAGTGAATGAGCCAGGCCGCACACCCTGGCCTGCTGACCTGAGCTTCCCTATGCCCAGAGCAGGTTGGGGTCTGCCGGGGATCAGCCTCAGGAGGCAAACACACTTTCTTTTCTCTCCCCCCACACAGGTTTGGGATAAGCTGCCTCATCCAGTTTGAAGATTTCGCCAATGCCAATGCCTTTCGCCTGCTCAACAAATACCGAAATAAGTACTGCATGTTCAATGATGACATCCAAGGTAGGCTTCCACCCCACCAACAAAAAGCCACCGAGGATTGATGGCTTCTCATAAGGCTCACCTGCATGCCCAAGGGGAGGCATCTCGCAGCTGGTTTGCTGCCAACAGCTATTGAAGAAAAAGCATTAAACTTGCATTCAGTTCCCACATGGCTAATTCTTAGCTCTGTGACCTCAAACAAGTCTCTCAACTTTGCTAAGCCTCAGTTTCCTCATCTATAGAATAGAGATCATTACTACTTCAGATGAAAATAAAAATTATATAATTCAATATATGAAATAAATTCTAAACAGCTCTGTCATTTTCTAGCTGGTTGAACTTGGGCACATCAAGTCACTGAGCCACAGTTTCATCACATATTCAGTGGGGATAGTAACTGCCTTGGAAACTTATTATGCAGATTGAAAGAGCTAATATATGGAAAATACTAGCACATAAGACTCTTAGACCAAAGCATCTATTGTCATAAAAATGGCTTTCCCCAGCCACAATAACTTGCTCTTCAATTTTCCCAACACAAGCTGTATCAGGGAATCAGAACAACTTCTTCTCTTAACATGGCTGGAATATATACTACTCAGAATGGTACTCCTGAAACACATTGGCACAAGGCCCCAGAATGCTTTAAAAGCCCATGGGGGGCATCTTCTACTTCAGGGTCAACTCGTTACCTGTTCTATGGACCCAAAATAGCCGAAGGCCTCTCTTGCTGCGGAGATGCCAGCATATGAGACTGCAGTGGAAGGGATAAGGAGGTTTGTGAGCTCTGCCTAGTACTTTATAAAGTCTAATGACATGTGGTTTATTATTTATCAAATGAAGTTTGGCAAGCAGACTCTTTTGAAACCAAGGAAGCATGGGCGGTAAGAGGAACAAGGTGGTGGGGCACAGGTGTTGATCTCTGGGAGTAAAAGATTGGCCAACCCCTCATTTTGCAGGTGAGGTTCAAAAGTCACAACTTTTATCAAATGAGCTAAGAGGATTTAAGCCCAGGGAATAATAACTAAGGGTTTCGAGGTGAATATTTATTATACATCAGGCACTGTTGTAATAAGCACATCACACATGTACTTCTGTATGATCATTTCTGTGTTATACATGAAGAAAGTGAGGCACTAAGAGAGTAACTTACAAAGAGAGGAAGCAGAGAGTCAAAATTTGGACTCTGAACTCCAAGTTCATTGTCACTCACCATATTATTCCCAGATCTTACACTCCTACTGTAAAACCAAATGCCTCTTCCTTTCCAGTGGTCCACATTAAGGGCTAAAGAAATGTGATAGGGTTTGTTTGGGGTTTTTTGGTTTGTTTGGGTTTTTTTTTTGTATTGGTTGTAAATTTTCAAGAGAATGAATAGCACAGGTAAGCAAATTTTAGGTAATCAAGATCAAAATATATGACTTCAGCCCTGGCCGGTGTGGCTCAGTTGGCTGGAACTTAGTCACGTAACCAGAAGATGGCGGGTTCAATCCCTGGTCTGGGTGCATATGGGAGGCGCCAGTCAATGCTTCTCTCTCACGCTGATGCTTCCCTCTCTCCTTCCCTCACTCTCTGAAAGCAACAACAACAACAACAACAAAATGTCCTCAAGGGAGGATTTAAAAAAAAAGAAAGAAAAGACATGATTTCAGTGCCTGAAAAATGGGTGCCCAGAGAGGAAAAACCCAGGAAGGGAAAGCTGACACCTGGCAACTTCCATGCCTGTCATTGTCCTGTTCCCCCAGCCCTGATGCCGGGGCCTGCGATGGGCAGGGGAGTCCAGGAGCACCGGCTGGGGGAGGAGGCATGCCCTCACTGCCCTGGAGGAAACACCTGCCCGCCAGCCCCTGACCGGCTCCCCCGTCATGACACTCGCCCATGAGTCAGCCACGGGAGAGCCATCCCCCTGAGCCTGCTGGGCTGCCAAGGCTGGAGGGGGGAAGTGGAAAACAAGTTCCCGTGGGCAGCACACCTGGTGCACAGTCTCCAGATGTGCAGACACAGCCACGGGCTTATACATCCTCACAAACACAGGCAGGGGGACGCATCCAGGTCCCGCGGTCCATCCGCTCCCATCGCCCCCACCCCGCTGCCAGCGCACACCGCTAAGATGGAACTATGGGTGTCAACCCCCTCTTTGTGAGAAAGTTCTCACTCCCACGCTGGAAGTATAAGGCCTGCTTGTGCCCCCCTCCATATTCACTAATTCTCTCTCACAGCCCGCTGACCCCTAACCCAGTCAGTTCTCTCTGCATGTGAAAGTTCTGCTCCTGCGCTTGAGACATGTTCCCCATCCCCTTTGCCTGAGGAAGTAACGCCTACTCACCCTTCAAGACTCAGCTCCAGGGTCTCCTGTCACAGAAAAGGCTGCACATCAGCCCTCGCTCCCCGACCCCCAGTCTGGTTTGGGTGCACACCAGATGCTTCTGCAGCCGCCTGTGCTCCCGTCCATTTCCTTACCACACTGTACTCCAAATGACTCCTTGGGTCATTGGTCTCCCCAAGAGATGATAAGCTTTAAGTGGCAAGAACCATGTCTTATTCTCATTCCCCAGCTCCCAGCACAGTGCCTAGCACATTGCAGATGCGTCGTAAATGTTTGAAGAATGAATGAATGAAGTCTACACATGCAAACTGACATTCTCATAAGCACATCCACCCATTTGTGTGTGTTGATCCTACAGGCACTTCTTGATAACACCCTGAACACGCCACGTGTCTCAGAATCTGCTTCCCAGGAAGCCACGCTGTGCCAAATAATAACATTTTGTACACACATAGAACTGCAGGTTTGAAAAGTGTTTTTCATTCATGTTGTCTCATAACTTCCTTATAAAATCCCTTCCCCCTTTTGGGAGGACAGACATTGTTGTCTCATGTCACTGTTGAGAAAACTGAGGTTCAAGGGTTAAGTTTTGCTCCAGGTCACATAGCCAGACAGGCACAAACCTGGAACTAGCTATTTCTGAGTAATCAAAACTGGAACCTAGTTATTTCTGACCCAGAACCCTCCACGACATCAGATCGCCCCTTCTCCTTTGCGGATGAGGTGGCGTGGCAAGTCTTCCTGCTGAGCGTTAAACTCTCGGCCCCACATAAGGGTGGGGGTCACTGCTCTCCAGCACCCTGCTGCTCTCCTCACCGTGCTCACTGCCTCCTCTAACTCCCAGAGTTTACAGGCCCAAAGATGAAGCCTAGGGCAGAAAGGGCCTTGCCCACGTCCCCAGCTGGTTGGTGACGGCTCCCGGACCAGAAGCCGGTGATGTTCCTTCTCATTGCTAAGCGGGCATTGGAAGGCTGGCGAGGAGTTCCAGGACTAATGGTGCAACATGGAAGATTAAGCTCATGCTAGGATGACCTCCAAACACAAAACACAGAGAAATGAAACGCGAGACTATGCAGCCTTGCTCAAAAGTGGAAAAGGCCCGCCTGTGTGCACAGAACTGGAGAGAAAGGGAGAGAGCACTAACAGTGGTAATCAGAAACCAAAACCACGCCACATGTGGCTGCTGGGGACGCGCCACGCGAGCAGGACCCGTGGTCAGAATCTACTAGAACCCCACCAAGTGGGGGGCCTGGAATCAGGCTGCCCAAATGAAAACGAAACTTGGCCGTACTGCCAGCCCCCATCATCAGCCCAGCCTCATGTCCTCGGTCAAAGAAGGAAAGGTATGACTAAAGGTCTCAGGATCCCGCCAGACTGAGCCCCATGAAAGCAAGGCTGTGCCTGGTGCTGCACAGGAGCTCGGGCACATGACCTGAGGTGTCCCTCAGCCAGTCCTGCTATAACACACACACACCTGGAGATCACCGATCCCACGGGCCAGCCACGGGGAGGGCCTCTGGAGCCCCAGCTGGAAGGGTGACGCCCTCCCCAGGGCCGCCGCGGTCTCCTGTCCCCCTCCCAGCTCAGACTCATGGAAAGCCTCCGCGCCCCAGGCTGGCTTTCGGTGAGCTGGCGGGACTGCACTGATTCATCGCTGGCCCCTCTTCAGGAATTTTGGAAAAGGCAGAAGCTCAGGTGACTTTGTTTGTTATTCCATCTGGGACCACAGAAGCCTCTCTGCTCTTAGGGGAGGAGAGAGACCAGGAGGCGGAAGGGCAAGAGCAATGGTCTTGCTGGAGGCCAGCCCGCCATGTCCTTCCAAAGGAGGAGGCCCAGGACACTGCTGGCCTACTGACCGCGGGCCCCTGCCTGCCCGCATAGGTGCCCCCTGCGTGTGGCTGGGGACGGGAAGACCAGCCGGCTTGTCAGCCACCGAGCATCCTCCTACCTGCCAACCTTCCCCCGCCTGCATCGCCGGCAGTCCTGCCGCATCTCCAGAGGCAGACGGCCCCAGGGGCGCCCGTGTGGGATGTCGGGCCATTGTCACCGCCTCACACTTTTAAGTTTTTAAGTTTTCATTTGTGAGTCGCAGAGCTTAACAGCCAGGCCTTGGATTGAGACAAGCTTAAGTCTGAATTCCCACTGTTCTGCTTGTGGCTTTGGCCAAATGGCTTAAATCCTCAGAGGCTTCTTCCCCTTATCTGTAAAATGGATACAGCAATGACAGCCACAGCTGCTAATCAGCTGGCACTGCCAGAATGACCAAGATGCTTTTATAAAGCCGTCATCTCTGCTGGCTGGCTGCTGCAGCCTTCGCCACTTTGTTGTTGTTTCTATTGTATCATCACCCTGGTTTATGGCACCAGGTTGTTGTAAGGACTATAGTGATGTATAGGCAGGGGCAGGCATGGAAGGTACTCAGTGCCGGCGCCTAACACTAAGACCGCTCACGCAGAGCAGACTCCTAACACACAGGCACGGGAAGGAGGAAGGGTGGAGAGCTAAGACGCAGAGCTTTGGGGGCGGTGAGGAGAGGGGCCAGTGTGAGCACAGGACTGGGGGAGCCTGAATAGGAGGGAGGCAGGGCACCACCTCAGCTCTCTCTGCTTCCCACATATACCCTTGCAGTCCAGGGAATTATTCACATTTCTGTGAATCCTCCACCAGCTCTGTGATTTTGGATGTGCTGGTCCCTCTGCCTAGAACTGTTTTCTGCTCTTGGCTAATTTCTTTTTGTCCTTAAGGTCCCAAGCCTCACCTCCCTCAGGACACTGCATCCAGGGCCAAGCCTGTCCCCACCTTTGCCCAGGGCCCTGAAGGAAGTGACATTGGGCCATGGTCACCCACTTTGCAGAATGCTTTAAAGCGCCGCAGGGTTCAGGTGCCCCGGTAGGAAAGGGAAAGCAGGGGAGGAATGGCCCAGCTCTGAAGACTTGGTTCATCCTGTTTGTCCTGTTTATGAGAGGTGTGGGTGTTCCTGGGTGTCCGGGGTCTGCTGTCCCTCCTCTCCCCCTCCCCCCAGCACGCAAGCTGAGCAGCAGTTCCTGGCCTTTCTATTCACTCTCCCCCACAGTGAAACTACCCCAGGTCTCCTCAGCCTCCAGTATCTCCCTCCAGTCCCCAAAGTCTCCCTTTTCACAAAGTCCTGTGTTCTGAGGCTATCCCAGTCCCGAGGGTCTCGAGGGTCTCAAGGGTCTCGTGGGTCTCGTGCATCTGATCCTGACTCCTCTGAGACAAACCCCCCTTTGCCCCCGTAGCCTGCTGATTCAAATAATCCCCGAAGCTGAGAAGGTGGTAATTACTCCCTCAAGTTCCTTCGAAATTATGGCAGAATAGGCCTAACCCCACCTTCGCCCTGGGCCAGAAACTGCCTTCTAGAGGGTCCAAGGGCTCTATAAAGTTCCCCGCATGTTGCAGAAATCGGGTTGAAGCAGTTGGAGAAGGCCTTTGCTTCATATCCAGTACCGGGAGCTGGAGCTTTCTGAATATGCATGCTGTGGACTCCCTGTGACCAAAACCGTTTCATTCACTTTTATGTACGCAAGGCCTAGCCCAGTGGGGCCCCAGAACCGGCACTCAGTTGCTAACAAACAAAGAATGGTGCTAATTCTGTGGCTTGTGGAAGCAAGCCTGGCCTTGTAGCCGATGCACCCAGTGCCCCTGGTCCCAGACCTCCAAAGCCGCCCCAGCCAGACTCCCACAGAGCCTACATCCTTGTCCTTCTCACAGCCTGGCCTCGCCTGACACACAGCCACTTCTTTCCCTTTTCTCCAATAATCTGCTGTTTAGCCTGGAAATTCCTTTAACTTTGTCAAGTGTGACTACTAAAAGCAGAAGAAAAACAACATTTTCAGCTTGTCCTTTTGTGCATTTCCGGAGCCTACAACCTCCGCAGGAAATGTAATTATGGAAAGCTCCCTCTGAGAAGGGAAATTTGTTTTTCTTTCATCATGAATAAGGAACAGCTAGTCACACTTTCTGCCGCCTGTACCATTTATAGGCACGGCCATGTTCTCATACCCTTGGACCCCTGGGCTATTCTGAGTGGGGGGCAGGCGGGTTCCTCCAGAAAACTAAGCAGCTTCCTTCCTCTCCATTTATAAATTTCTAACATGTTACCCAAGAGTCCCCCAAAATGAAAGTTAGTGATGGAGATAACTTTGTTTGCCATACTTCATAATATGGGGTTTAAGAACTGCTGCTGATCCTCTTGAGTTCTGGTCTGTATTAGGAAACCTGACTTCAGAGGACTCAGAGGAAGATCCCAGAATGGCGATCGCGGGGAAGTAGCCAGTGAGTGTGGGGGTTCCAGAAGCCAAATGCCGAGAGAGTTTCCCAAATGAAAAATGAGGAACAGCATCAGATGCTGCTGAGAGGTCAAGGATAAGGAGGGCTGAACCTGACCACTCAATTTGGCAAGGTGGAGGTGCTGGTCCCGTGACAAGAGTTGGGGACGGTCACTTGATTGGATTGGGTTTCAGGGAGACGAAGAAGGAAGGAAACAGAAGTAATGAGTAGATTCAGCTCTTTTGAGGAATTTGGCTCTAAAAGGAAGAAATTGAGTGGGAACTGTCAAGAGAAGGTTTTTTTAGAATGGAGGCTTTATGACATATTTGGAGGCCGATGGCAGTGACCCAGTAGAAGGGGAGGAGTTGAAGATGTAGGAAAAAGGGGAGAGAACTACAGGACGAATTCCTTGAGTGGGCGGAAAAGATAGAACCCAGCCCAGACACATCGGGAGGCAGCTTCAGCGAGGAGCGGGGACAGCTCGCCAGCTGTAAGGTGAGGGCAGGCAAAGGGCCGGACAGGGCCCTGGCGGCAGAGGGCTTATAGACCTGGAAGTGAGAGATTTCAGAAGTTCTCTCCTGGTAATTTCTTTTTTTTCTTTGAACCTCTCTTTCCACTTTGAAGAGGGGAAAAAGGAGAGACAATAGTGCCTACTCCACAGTTGTTGTGACGATTCAGTGAACAAGTGCGGGTAAGCACATACATAGAACCGAGCCGAGGTCATAGTGAGAATGATCCTTAAATGGCAGTTGCCCTGTATCCTGATGGAAATTTTCAACTCTTTTCTGTCAGATTTCCCATTGGCTTGTGGTCGCCACCTCTTCCAGAATCACAATGGAAAATTTACATCCGCTGCCTAAACTCACTCCCCTCGACGTCCACTACCACATGCCCTTCAGTCCCCCCAGGGGAACCCCATAAATGCCACTCCTGCCGCCTTCAACTTTAGGGTCGGGAAAGGCTGCCTGAGCTGCATAGGCCGCGGAGGGCGAGATGCAGCGCCTGGGGTTCCCTGCTTTGCTTCCAACTGGATGACTTCCAACTGGACGGCTGACGGGGGCAAGCCACTGCTCTCTCTGTCCTCAGTTTCCTCTTCTGTACAATCATTGGATGTCATGCTCTCGAGTCCCTATCCAGCACAGAATTTCAGCACTGAATTATTCACCTTCCCATAATAGGCCTCCTCTGTATTGCGCAAATAAGCCATTATTCAACCTGCAGGTTCTAACCGCAAAAGATATTTAACACCAAGAAGGAAAAGAAACATCAGGAGTCTTTGGTAGCTTTGCAGATGAAATATCTTTGGCGCCATCTGGTGGCGCATGCTTTGCACAGCTCCTCCTCTCAGGAGGCGTAAAGCAGGCCTAAAATAGAATCCCACCAGCAGAAAATTCCCTCTCTGTCTAATGGAAGGAATCTAGTATTTCACCTAGAGAAGCCACCTGGTTCAGTGGGTCTCAAACTTAAATGGACATATAGGTCATCTGGGGATCTTTTGGATTGTATATTCGGACATGATAGAGCAAAGGAAAGTGCGTTTTGAGAAGCAAAAAGATGGATAAGGTGGTTTTGGGGGAGGCAGAAAAATGGGGAGTAGCCACCAAAATAAGTGGACTTTGAGAAAATGGTGGACAAAGGGTATTTGGTGGGAGGAGGGTCGCACCATACAAATCTCACCACCTCTGTGAGTGATTTAAGTGACTATTTAAATAGCTTTTTGATGCTTTCTTAGATGTGAGGTTGGTGTTTCTGTTTTGTTTTGTTTTGTTTTTTTAATCCTCACCCAAGGATGTGTCTATTGATTTTAAAGAGAGGGGAAAGGAGCGGGGAGGGGGGAGAGAGGGAGGGAAACGTTGCTGTGAGAGAGAAGCATCGATTGGTTGCCTTCCATACCTGCTCTGACTGGGAATTGAACCTACAACCTTTTGGAGTACAGGACGATGCTGCAACCAATTAAGCCAACCAGCTGGGGCAGGTTGGTGTTCCTTTTAAATGCAGTTCAGAGATGAGCCTGGCCATGACATAGCCCAGCTTTATCCAGGTTAGCTAAATGTAGATATCAGGAAAAAAAAAAAAGGGGGGGGTGATAATGGTGCCTGGGGAAAGTAGAGAATGCATGGGAGAGGAAATCATGTGGGCTGAATCTTAAGGAATAAATAATGTAGAAGGGTCCTCTAGATGGTGGGAACATTAGGGGCAAAGTACAGATGCGATAAAAAATCAAAGTGACATCTCAGGGGATGGTGATGGCTGGTACAGAGAGTCCATGTGCAGTGATGAAGCTGCACAGGTGAGTCGATGCTGATAGTATGCTTTTCTACCTGTAAACTAAAAGAGCATCATGAAAAACTTCTTTATAACAGTCATCACACTTGTCATGTAATAGCTTCTTTCCTTCTGAAGCAGGAATGAACCTGCCTGTTTCATTCCCAATGACATCCCAAAGGATATCTGGTATCCCAGAGGCTGGTACATAATTGATGTTCAGTAAATACCTGAGTGAATGCAATAGTTTTGAAAGAATGACCTCTAGCTACCAATTGTGTTGTGGTTATTTGTGCCCAAACCTCGGTAAACTGCTCCGTACCTCACTGGAATTCTCCGAGTGCAGGGACCGTGTTTGATTTACCTCCGTGTTCCTCAGCGCCCAGCGCGGTGCTTTCACCCAGCGGCCCTCAGTGCGTGCACACTGAGCCCCTTCGGGACCCGCAGGCGATGTTAGGAAGGCCCAGTAGTCCTCAGCCCTGGCTCTGGGACCCTGCTGACATTTCAGCAGTCCCTCCAGGTCACAGCCATGTGAAGGCTGGAGAGTCTGCACCTCGTCTTCTGGGAAGTATGTTTCTGCCTTCTGATGGCCACAGTGATGAAGGTGCATTTATGAGGCTCTAGCTATTTGCAGTGCCCCCTGTCTCAGCGCCCTACACAGGCACAAATCCAACCCATGTTGAGCCAGGCACAAATCCAACCCATGTTGAGGAGAAGGCGTCAACACCAGAGCTACCAAAAAACAAGCCCTTTGGAAAACAGAAAACAGAAAATTCACTCCTATTCCCACCCTTAGTATTTTGTAGTTCCTTTCAGACTTTCTGTGTGTATCTTTTTTACACACAGAAATTACAATTAGAATCATGATGTGTAGTCTATTTAAGGTTCTCCCCCTTCCTACCAACCCAGCAAAGCATAGTTCAGGGATTAAGAGCACAAACCCTGGAGCCTGCTTCCCTGAGTTCAAATCTCATTCTCCTATGTGATCTTCAACAACTCAGCAAACTGCTCTGTACCTCATTTTACCCAGACTGTAAAAGGGGACAATAATAGGTTTAGCTAAATGTCTTTACATTAAGGCCTATAAAAGGGGCTCGCGGTCAGGAGCCAAGATAACGGAGGTGGCCAGAGTATCCTTGAGGTGCCCATTCCCGGCCACGGCCATTGGTGCAGCCCACCTGCGGGCCTGCCCGGTGGCCCGGACAGCTGCGGCCACAGCTCTCTGAATCAGGAAACTCACCGTCTACCTTTGGTACCCAGACCGGACTGGAGATAAACTTCATATGCAAACTTACGAAATTGACTTGAATAAATATGGTCCTATGGTGTTGGATGCTTCAGTCAAGAGTAAGAATGAAACTGATTCTACCTTGACCTTCCAAAGCCCATGCAATCCAGACAGGACAGGAGATAAACTTCATATGCAAACTTACGAAATTGACTTGAATAAATATGGTCCTATGGTGTTGGATGCTTTAGTCAAGAGTAAGAATGAAACTGATTCTACCTTGACCTTCCAAAGCCCATGCAGAGAAGGTATCTGTGGCTCCTGCGCAGTGAGCATCAGTGGAGGCAACACTCTAGTTTGCACCAAGGGACAGACACCAACCTCAACAAAGTCTCAAAAATCTGCCCTGCTCCACATATGTATGTGATAAAGGACCTTGCTCCTGATTCGAGTGACTTCTATGCTCAGTACAAATCCATTAAGCTTTATGTAAGGAGGAAGATAGCTCCCAGGAAGGCAAACAGCAGTATCTGCAGTCCATAGAAAATCAGGAAAAACTGGGTGGGCTGTGCAAGTGCATTCTCTGTGCCCGCAGCAGCACCAGCGGCCCTAGCTACCGGTGGGATGGAGACAAATATTTGGCACCTGCTGTACTCGTGCAGGCCCATCACTGGATGATTGATTCCAGAGCCTACTTCACAGAGGAGCGCCTGGCCAAGCTGCAAGACCCCTTCTCTCTGTGTCGCTGCCACGCCATCATGAACTGCACAAGGACCTGTCCCAGGGGTCTGAATCCAGGGAAAGCTATTGCTGGAGTCAATAAAATGATGGCAACCTATTAATACACTGAAAAGAAAACTTCAGCTTAATTGTTCTCACGCTAAACGTGACTTGTAACCAGCTCAGCTGAACATGATTTATATCTAATTTGAGTTCCTTCAAAGGTCTTGATTTTCCATAAATACAGCAAGTATAATAAAAATTGTAATAAAAAAGACATAAACCACTTAAACATATACTAACTTCAAAGCATTTTCTATGTTGCTGCACTACCTTTATAATGATCATTTTTAATGGTTGCAATATGGTCTACTGAGTGTCTACTCCAGCTAAATTACTTAACCATTACTCCTTTGTTATGTGTTTATTTCCAGTCATTCTGTATTATAAATAACACTATAATAAATATCCCAGGACATACATTTTGGATTTTTCCATACATAGATTCCCAGAAATAGAAGCATGAGGTCAAAGGTCAAAAACATTGTATGCCTTTGGTCTATATTGGGAAGAAATAGTTTTCCAAAAAGGGTTGTAGCTCTTTAAAATGCAATGTATCCTGGAATGTTTTACTTTTCACCACTTCTTCACCAGCCTTAGATAACACAATTTCTTTTATTTGTGTAACTCTAACAAACCATAAATAGTCTCACTTTAATTTCCTTTTCTTGGACCGTCATGGGGGCCTATCATTGCCAATTTCAATTACTTTGCTGTGAACTCTATCGGGCAAGGCCTACACCGGTTGCTTTAACAGAGAAAATTTAATATAGAGAATTGTGAATTATGTATGAAAGAATTGAAAAGCCAAAAAAAAAAAAAACACCCAACAGGAAGGATCTGCTACCACCCCCGAGGCTGTGGGAACAAAGGAAAGATGAGGTAGCTGCTGGCTAGTGTTCATGTCTCTGAGGGGCACGCTATGAGGCTAGTTCTATAAGTGATGGAAAAACGGCAAACTGAATTCAGCTGCTGCTTCTGGAACAAACTGCTGCTATAGATGTGAAAAAACAAGGCTGTGGCGTTGCCAGATTTAGCAAAAACAAAACTGCTGATGGCCAATTTAATTTGAATTTCAGATAAATAATGAATAATTTTTTAGACTATTTATGCTATCATATGGGACATTAATTTTAAAAAATTATTTTTTATCTAAAATTTAAATTTAACTGAATGTCCTACTTTTTACCCAACAATCTTACAAGACAAAGATGATGCTGGAAAAAATATTCCTTCCCCCAATCCAGCCCCTCAGCCTCCCCCGGCGCCCCCTATTGGCAGATCCAAGAATAGAGTTAGCCAAGCTGAAGTGGTTTGTAGACAGAGTAAGGAAGGGTGAGCTGAAGCTGGGAAACAATTACTCAGTAATTGGCACACTCCACCCTTTCAGCTATTCAGCATCCATACGCATTGTTCTATGAACTGGTACTTCCGGTTCCAGTAACAAAACACTCTGACAAAATGCCTAATGAAATACAACTATTCTTCCAACAAATGAAGACATTCTCACTTTCTCCCCAAAATGAGGAGAGGCAGTCTCAAAAGTCATTTTATCCATTTCTGAAAGATAGTCACACTATCCATCTCTGGGCAGGATTTACTACTCTTACAACTCAGTCACAGTCACATTTGAAAATTCTGTTACCCAAAGGTTGAATCATAGAATTAACTACCAAAATTAATAAGAGGAAGGAGAAGAGAAAATGAATTAACTAATATATACCATTATGTATAATCACATAATAATAAAGAAAAAACATGCATGGCTGCTATAGTCCTCATTTCTGTAACCAGTTATGAAGCCATAGTTGATGTTTATAAATTCTTCCTCAAGTTCCTGTTCTGTTTTCTTGTCCTCAGACAGGCTCTCAGCTTGCCAGGATTCTTTACCTAGCAGGGTGACCCAGGCCTTCATTTCTGAAGGATCTCAATCCTAGTCCTGTCTCTCCTTAGTTGAGGTAGTATTATTAACCTTTACTATTGAGCACAGAAGTACTAAGACACACCCCAGAGGATCCCCTGAGCTCAGATATAGTTCTCCCCGCCCCCAGTTGCCTTTGGTTATCAGGATAAATCACCACAGCAGTAAAATACCACTCTTCTTTGCCCACTGGTTTTCTGGGGAAAAAAAGGAAAAAAAAAGAAAAAGGCACCAAATGGCCACGTGTAGTCTCAACTCCCAGTTCAGTAGAACCATGCTGTGAACTTTGATGTAGGAGTTCGTCTCTTGGGAAACTTGGGAACCAAGACCTTCAATCCAGAGAGGACAGAATTGAAGACACAAGAAGCAATAATTCTGCAAGGGAGTTATTAGCTGAAATTGTGAGAGGAGCCACTCCCATTTCAACCCCTTGGTTTCCAGAACAAAGTATTCTGGCTATGGGAGAAGATGCACAATGCATTGTTTGCTAAGACAAATCATCTATTGCATTCTGTAATAAAGGACCTCACCATCTCCACAGTCTTAAGTCTTCAGTAGCCCATTTTACTGATGTATTAGGCCAGCTGCTCTGGTAGAGCACATGTTAAGACCACTGAATCCATGGGCATGAGCCTATTGCTGCGCTTCCATTGCTCTGAAATGAACTCCTTGATTAGAAGCCTTGGTGTCTGGAATATATCAGGATGGTGAATAGTACCCAAAACATCCACAGATGATGGCACTGACAGAGCATTATAGACAGGGAAAGGAAAATCCATCTCCAAAATATACATTTATTCCAGTGAGGACAAATCTCTATCCTGTCCATCATGGAAGGGGTTCCAACATAATCATCCTGTCGCCAGCTGGATGGTCCTCCCAGGGAATGGTGCCATATCAGGAGCCTAATGCTGCTCTCTGCCATTGACATATTAATTATTTGGTGGCGAAAGTAGCAGCCTTGATGAGAGGAAGTCCATGCATAGCCTCCATCTTTGTCACGATGGCTGCTTTATACATGAACTCATTGAGCAAACTCTTCAGTGACTGGGGAAGGATGCTGACTGTCATACACAGGGCATGCCAGGCTGTCCACCAGATTATTAAGAACCTATTCTCATTATGCCCTATGGTGAGCTTTCAAACGGGGCGCCAATATCTTCATACTCTGTTTGTATTCCAAGAGGTCCACCCACACACCCCTTCCCCAGACTTCCTCATCATCAGTCTTACCATTTTGTTTTTTTTTAAGTCCCTGACCATCCAGCTAAATCATTCACAACTGTCCATGAACGAATGAAGATCTAGCCATCTCTTGGACCAAAGTGGACAACAAAATTTGCAATTTGAAGTCATGACCATTGGAAAGATTTCCTTCATCAACATCCTTAGGGCTACCTTAAACTGGGGCTGTGAAGCTACAAACATGCACTTTTAGTTGATGGCAGCATATCATTAAGAATAATCTGTAAACCAAGCCCAAGTTATTTTCCCTTGGTCAGCTGGTCATGAGGAATTCCCACTGAGGCCTTAGGTGTGGACTGAGGGAAAAGAAGTCATGAAGCAGGAGTAGATGTCAAACAAACCTGAGCCACCTGCTCATGCAACTTGCACCTTCCAGACTTGCTCAGACATTTGATGATGGTATGCTTCTGGGCACAGCCTTGTGATTTGGTGGATAAGATACATGGTTAGTTTGTGGCCTAATTTTTTATTGTTTTTTATTCATTTATCCCTTAAAGAATTTCTATGAGGAGTACACTTTGTTTTGGGTTCCGTTATATTTATAAATGATGGTGGTAGCAACACCCAGCTCTCTGATCCTCTCTCCCAGGGTCAAGTAACAATCCAGGAGCTGTTCCTCAAAAAATAACAGTTATCTGCAAAAGAGGGAATGGATTTGCTCTAAAAACCTTCATGCCTTGAGACCTGACTTCCATAAGGGCTAAGGAAAGTGGCTTCTTCCACCACAGGCTCTAGGTGTGGGAACTCTGCCAAGAGTCTTCTCTTGGGAGTTGGGACCAGTGGCCCAAGACTGATCTCATTCCACTCTATTGCAGGCACAGCCTCTGTCGCTGTAGCAGGGATCCTGGCTGCCCTGAGAATCACCAAGAACAAGCTCTCCAATCATGTGTTTGTTTTCCAAGGTGCAGGTGAGGTAGGTGCCATCAGGGGTTCTCTACAGTCGTTCCAGTAGGAGAATAAGAGTGGGTGGAGGGGTGTCAAGGCGGGAAGGTGTCCTGGGGTTCTGAGAAGAGGAAGAAGCATGGGTGCATTAGCCTGAGCCCCAACATTTGGATGACTCAAGGCAAGGATTTAACTGGGTCTCCTCGAAGTAGGGAGGAAGGAGGGAGGACATTGGTGAAGCATCTGATCAATGCTGCGTAGCTCTTTGCCTTGTGTCTGAACATTCACCCCATGATCACCCCCCAGGCAGCCATGGGCATCGCCCACCTCCTTGTCATGGCCCTAGAGAAAGAAGGCATACCCAAGGCCGAGGCCACGAGGAAGATCTGGATGGTGGACTCCAAGGGGCTCATTGTCAAGGTACTGTGGGTATGGAGACCTGGAGGTTTCCTGACACCTTCAGCTGTTGGAGGTGGACTGGATGAGGCCTGCAAGGGGTTAACTGCTCAGACAGAATGAAGGGCAGAAGAAGGGCAGTGCCCTAACCTCCAAAGCAAAAGAGTCATCACAAAGTAGCCTTAATTGCTTTTGTCCAACTGCTTTGAATGTACATGTAGGTGTGTGTGCCCTTCCAGCCTTATCTCTCACTACTTCCTGCCTTGCACTAGCCTCCAGCCGTAATGAATCACGCCTCTCCAAAGGTAAAATGCGCCTTCTCTTCCACATTTCTGCCCATTTTGTTCCTCTGCCTGCAATGCCCTTCTCTCTTTTCTCTCACACCCGCTGTCAATCCCACCTGCCCCATCTGTTTCCTCCTTAATCTTCTGATTCAGTGCAAATGTTACCTCCTCTAAGAAGCTTCCTCGGAGCACCTAGGTCTCAATTTACTACATCTATACACAAGTAGCCCTTACCACATTCTAGGACGGTAACCCCTTTACTAGTCTATCCCCGCACTGGGCTATGTAGCCTGGATGTCAATGTCTGGCATATGGTAAGTGTGCAACTAATGTTTGAGGTATGAATGAAGGAATGGATGAATGAAATAGTCCAGGTTCTGACTGGAAGGTGGCGAGGGGCACAACTGGATGACCTCCTCCCTTAGGACTTCACTCAGAGCTCCATGTTTTAATTCCCAGAATTTCACTAACATAGAATGTCAATGAGAGATTTAAAAAAAAGACATAAGAGATAGGAACAGGAAAATATGTGGGACCACAAACCAAGGGTGCAGGACCGCTCAGCGTAAGCTGGCCTGCCTGTTGTTCCCTAGAGAGCAGCAGGAACTGAGGCCTGGAGACTCCTCCTCCCATCCCAGGTCACTCCAGAGCATAATCCAGACACAGGTAGAGGCTGCTGCCCTTCCCTCTTGCCCATCTTTCCACATCATTTTGCTCACCCCATTGAGCTCACCCCTACTAAAAGTTCTTTCAAAGCTGATGTCTTCGTTCTGGTCCTCATGAGGACAGATCATCCAAAGGAGTCATCTGGAACATTTGTACCCATTTACCAGCTTGTCATCCTCCAATTCCTGTTTGCTGAAACAGAAGAAATCTGACTTGTTTGGCACAGCCAGCCACTTGTAAGCCTGTTCTTGAGCTCAGGCTGGTATTGTTCACAAGGAGGTTAATGGCTCTTATAAAATGCATTCAGATTAGCTCCCTGATCCTAGGTAGCTCAGGCCCCATCCCTCAACTGGACCTGGGTGCTGGATGCCTTGGGACCAAGGGTCTTGATCAGACCCAGGCATTTCCTGAGGGCCTCTCTCTTCTGGCCCAGGAACCATGACCCCAACAACTCAAAGAAAGGCTTTGTAGATTCTCCATATATGGTTCGGGTTAAATGAACACACCATACATGCACACACAGTAAAAATCCTTAGGTTCTACCAGGAAATCTGACCAAGAGGACAAATCCCAAGGCTTCTGAGAGCTCAGACTAAAGCACAGGGTTCAGCAGAAAATGCTCTCAGACTCTCCAGATGCACCCAGGCCCCAGCCTAGCAGTTCTCACCACCACAGCTGCTTTGTGCTCTTCCTTTTGCTTCAGGGGAGAAGCCACCTGAATCACGAGAAGGAGATATTTGCCCAGGATCATCCTGAAGTGAACTCCTTGGAGGAGGTGGTGAGGCTGGTGAAGCCCACAGCCATCATAGGTAGGAGGCAGGAGGCAGCCCGCTGCCCAGCCCAGCTAACCTTCTTGACTTACAGGCAGAGACTGAGGCTCAGCGAAGAGGCATAAGTGGCCCATGGAAACACTGCTCCTTCCCCTATCCCACATCCAATTCAATGCCACAAACTTCTATTGTATGACTGCTTTATAAAAACCATAAAACTGAGGCACCAAGTTGGGGCTTCATGATGCAGAGTTACACAGTACAGTGGATGAATGCAGGCTGGTCTCTCTAACCAGGATGAAATGAGCATTCCTCCCTCAAGGCAGGGACCCTGGCATCCCTCCCTGTACTGGGAGAATAGCCTACAATGAAGGACAATGCCCAGAAATGCCTTCACAGGTACAACTTAACTGGGCATGGACCTGAAGGGGACCACTGGCCCCTTAGGGATCAACAGGAGGTCTCCACCAGTTCACTCAGGAAGACCCTTTTCTCTTCTGCTCCCTCCATCCTTGTAGCAGATGCCATCCCAAGACCCCTGAGTCCCTTGTGTTGCACCTAGTTCTCCCACCACTGCCACCAGGAGAGGAATGGGCATCCCCACGACCCACCTTTTCCCTGTAGGTGTTGCTGCCATCGCAGGAGCCTTCACGGAGCAGATTCTGAGGGACATGGCCTCCTTCCACGAGCGCCCTATCATCTTTGCCCTGAGCAACCCCACCAGCAAGGCCGAGTGCACGGCTGAGAAGTGCTACCAGGTCACCGAGGTCAGCGAGGAGTCCTTCCTTCCCCAGGCTAAGAGGACATAGTAACAATGACTATGAGTAACCCTATGAGGGTGGGAAAAAAAGCCCACCTTGCTGATGAGCAGACTGAGGTTCAGAAAGGTGAAGTGACTTGCCCAAGGGTATGGAGCTAATAAGGATTGGAGCTGACCCTCAAGCCCAGGTCTGACTCCAACCTGAGCTCTTACCATTGCTCATATGGCTCAAGGTTTTTCTCATAACATGAAGCTTTGACCAGAACTCAAGGCACTTGCAGATTCCAGGCCACATACAGACCTATCATGTCCTGGGCTGACCCTCCCAGGAGGTGACAGGTATAAAAGATATACTTTCACCTTCCAGCAGTTTCTTGGCTACCAAGTAATTCAATGGGCTAAGCTTTCTGGTCAAATGAACAAGGGCAGTGTGCTCAGCACAAAGCTGAACACTTGGGAGAGGGTGAAGAAAGGTCGAACATTTATGATGAAAAAGTAAGCCACCGTTGCTGCCCAAAACTGAGCTCCAGGCTTCGTCTGTGATTTTCTTCCTGCCTCCAGGGCCGAGGGATCTTCGCCAGTGGAAGTCCTTTTAAGAATGTGACTCTGGAAGATGGCAGGACCTTCATTCCGGGACAGGGAAACAACGCCTACGTGTTCCCTGGAGTGGCTCTGGGAGTCATCGCCGGCGGGATCCGGCACATCCCAGATGAGATCTTCCTCCTGACAGCAGAGGTATCACTGTCCCTGCTCCCTCGCAATCCCCCAATAGGCCTGTGATCCACCTCAGATCCTACTCTGGACCCCCAAAGATTCCTTCTCTAGTCTCCTCCACACATCTGCCCCCAACCCTGACAATGGATTCCCAAAGTGCTTGAACTTTAAGCTTCTCTCAAAACCACTTTGAGGCTTGAACTTCTCTCAAAACACACACAAGGTTTTCAAGGTGGGAATAGGAAATAGCCAATGGGAGGGGTGTTAACGGGGCACTGGCAGTGAGGAGGCATGCCGTTTACTGCTCCCTGCCCCCCCACCCCCACAGTGCATCCAGATGCCCAGAACAGAGCAGATGCCACCAAAGACATCTGAAACTCTGAGCCTGTGAACATGGCGGGCCATAGATTCTTCTCATGTGACTGGGGTAACTGCTGGCAGAATAAACCCACTGGGGCAGCTTTCTGTGAGGAAGGGGATGGGTTGCGTGTCTGGTTTGCCTGCTCTGAGTACCCAGATCTTGAACACAGATATGGAAGTGTGGGGTACACCCTGCTCCAGGCATCTCACTAGAAAAGCTCCCAGAAGAGATCTTTACTAGACAAAATGAAAACAATGAAAGAATCATTAAGAATGACAGCCCTGATCATAATAATGTTTATTAATAATAACAGTTACAGTTATTATTACAGTTACAGTTGATGTTTATCAAGTACTTACTAAATGTCAAGCACATCACATTCAACCTCGCTTTGAGGCATAGTAACATCTATGTTGGGAAGTTAAACTAATCAAAGCTATATACAAATACTAAGTGTATGTATCCCCGACAAGCTCCGAAGGCCCTACCGTGATCTCCGACACCCACTTGCACACCCCCCTCACCGCGGCACTGGTGAGTGCCAGAGCCAACAGGACACGGGAGTGGCTTCCATGCAGCCCCATTCAGCCCCACTCTGATGAGCCCCAGGAGGGACCCCCAGGTTCCTTCTTATTCTGTCTTGGTCTTTGAGTGCCAGTTCTGTACAGCCATGCATGTCTTCTGGATGCTTTCCAGCCTCCCCCAAACTGTGTGCACACTAGCTGTGTCTTTATGTTGTGGTTCTCTGTCCCTCTTGTCTAAGTATTCTGTGTTTGGATTTCTTCTCGTTGCTGTGGTCCCTGGTGGTGGTGGCTGTCCTCTGGCCATGGGCGGAGCTGTTTGAAACTCCCTTTGGTTATAAAGAGTCGCTGCCTGCTTGCTGCCTGCTTGCTGCCTGCCCAAAGGCGGGTTCCCCCACTGTGCAGAAACATGGCTGCTAGAGCCCTTCTGTGTCACCCCAGAGACATCCGCACCCTCTTGCCCCACCCACCTCCACGCTCTGGGGCAGTGCAGCTCCACAACGTCACGAATAGTGTCCATCAGTCACACAGGAACCTCTTCAACCTGCTTATTAATCACCTGCTGTTAGCAGGACAAGGCCCCTCCCCTTGTAGGAGCTGACAGTCTGGTCTCCAAAGGCCTGACAAGTTATGTTTCTGAAAAGGGTGCTTTTAGTTAAGACAATTTAAGTGGAACCTGTTTTTCCTATGAAAAAGTAATATATTTTAGGAGGCTTCCATGCACTAACATATTTTACCCTGACAACTCTGTAAAATAAGTACAGTGATTATCTCTCTGTTATAGACAAGGAAAGTGAGGCACCGAGAGTTTAAGTAACTTGCTCAAGGTTGCTCACGTGAGTGACAATGTGAGGGTGACCCCAGGCAACGTGACTCCAAGCCGCAGCTGAGCATTCCCAGGGCCCAGCACCTCAGAAGTGACCACACATACATGATAAAGCTCTTCACTCTGTACTGTAACCTTTCTGGATGCAGATCTAGCTTTGGAGATCCTACTCCATCATCAATCTCTCTTCTATACCTCCACAAAGAGAATCCTTCCAAACTTGAATCAGGCAGAGTCTCTGTCCTCATTTCAGACCTTTGTGTGGCTCCTCAGGGCTCACAGAGTAAAGTCCACCTTCCTTTGCACAGTTCCTTGTAAGGCACTTCACCGCCAGGCCTTCCTTTCCTTTTCAGCCTCACTTTTAGCCTTGCCCTACCAGCTACCTATCCAGGTACCATATACCTATCTCACACTACTGCTCTCTCTCTCTCTCCTTCTCCCTCACCTCCAAGAATTTGCATGTGCTGGTCCCCCTCCCCTTTTCAAATAATTCATACTTGGTCCTTTGTCTTAGCTTCTGTCACTTCTTCTGGGAAGCCTTTCCAGTATGTGGGAAACTGGGCCCAGACTCCTCTATGTGTGTATGTCCCCTTTCTTGCCTTCCCCTCACTATAATTGTTATAATTTTGTTAACTGCCCACCGACATGAGTCTCCAGTAGGGAAAAGACTCTATAGCATCTGCACCGTGGATCCTCAGCCCCTAGCACAGAACCCGGCACATCGTAGAGCTCAGTGACCTTTTGACTGAATGGAAAGGAGAGACAGAAATGTGAGAATGAGAGAGTGTCTGCCAAACTCTGAGGCGAGGCCAACTCCTTTACCTTGCCCGTTCTGGGACACGCAGTTCTCAGAGGGTACCATGGCTTTCTCCAAGTTTAAGTTCAACACAAGATCTTGTGGGAATAGAATCAGAGCTACCACAGTACAGAGGCTCTTCGGCAAAGCTGGCTGAGCACCAGTGCCCAGGGCTGGAGGATGAGCCTTGCGGGGGTGCGCTGGCCTGCACAAACAGGCTCTGAATGGCAGATGAAGGACAGGACGGAAGCTGTGGGAGGTGCGGTTTCCAGGATGATGTGCTTAAGGCATTATTCAGGTAAAGCATAAGGACCATTTTTGGTGTCAGTCGCTGGGGAGAAAGCCTTCCCCCAGTCTGGAACCAGGGCAGGAAAGGAGAGCTCAAGGAGCCCTGAATACAGAGAGACAAGAGGGCCTAGATGGGCACCCAGGATGTTACTAAGCACATGGGAGAGGCTGGAACTCAGGAGGTGAGGGACTCAGGGATCCTTAGGCAACAGGCTGGACCAGCCAAGGGGAGATCCCAGAGTCTGCTTTGTAAGCCATGAATTTATTCATCTTGGTCTTAGTGATTTTCCTTTATAATTCAGAGAGCCTCAGGTTGTTTTAAGCCTCAGCCTGCCTCGCAGCACAGAAAGGATGTGTCCTTGCTTGAGGCCAAGAACTAAGCTCCCACAGGGCCATGTGGTGGCAGAGACAACAGTGGGAGACAACATAGGGACTGGCCACCTGTGAGGGGTGAGGGGAATCTTCAGAGTAATGGGTTGGGCTTGTTCTGGGAAGGCAGAAACTGAGCTTATTCCTCTCGGTTCTCTCTCCCCAGAAAATTGCCCAGGAGGTCTCTGAGCAGCATCTGTCCCAGGGGAGACTATACCCACCACTCAGCACCATCCGAGACGTGTCTCTGAGAATCGCCATTGAAGTAAGGAAAATCTTACCCCTGTAATACGGGTAGTGAGGCCCGTCAACTTGCTCCGTGACTTTACAAGGGCTACGGGGGTGGCAGCTGTAGCGACATCCTGAGCAACCGGGCTGTATTACATACAACCCAGAGGCTGAGTGACAGACTCCTGCCAGCAGCTTAAGCCCTACCCCCAACACCCACTCAGGCCAGTTCTGGGAATGATCCTGACTTTCCCTTCGAACACCAAGCACAAAGGTCATCAGAGTCCATAGTTTTGTGGACCGGAATGTGGGTGGGATTTTTTTGAAATGAATCATAAATGCCCATTTATACAGAAAGGTCAACTCACACAGCATGGTGGAAAGAGCTCAAGCTGCAGGGTCCCAGCTCTGCCGATCCACAGCTGAGTCACCTGGGGCCAAGAAGTTTACTCCCCCAAGTCTGTTTCCTCCTTTCCCAAAGGGGCCAGTGATTCCTCTCTCCCAGAGTTCTGGACAAGTTTAAAAGAGAACAGTGAGAAAGCTCCACACTCAGTGCCTTTCTGACCAGAGTAGATGCTCATTCCTCTCCTTCCTCTCAGAATGACTGGGGAATGGGCTGATGAGGTTCATGGAACATTCCAAGGGAAAATCCCACCCTAGAGACCATGCAGAGATGATAGGTTTTCAAAGAATCAGAACATGGTGCAATAAAGACTGGCCCAACATTGATAATTGTTGAATCAGGATGATGAATACATGAGGATTATCGTATTATTACTTCTCTTAGTATATATATTTTACGTTTTCAATGATCAGTGTTTAAAATAATTTTAGAAAATGCACTGCACAACAGCACTCACTTCACATGAGTTGTCCAGTGCAGGATCCAGAATCAATCCTCAGGGCCAACACTCCAGTTCAGAATCCAGCTCCCCCTTGTCCAGTTCTTTCTTTGGGGAGGGGGGGTATTTGGATTAACAACACTATTCTGAATCCAAACCAAATACCCAGAGAGCAATGTCTAGGCTGTTCTTCCAATTCAATCCATTTGGAGGCGGGAGTATTAGGCACTGAACACTTTTGCCTGTTACCTAACTTTATCCTCAAACCACTCTAGAGAAAGATCTCAGTACCCCCACTTTACAGATGAGGAAACTGAGGCTCCACGAGAATGATATCACTACGGAGGACCCACAGGCACTAGAAGCAGAGGCAGACTTTAGTCTGAGATCTCTTGCTCCTGGCCCAGTGTTTATGCCTCTATGTCACAGCTTCCTATCTGGGCAGAAAGCTCAACATCCCTCCTATCCATCCTCGATGGGCCACAGCTGAAGAGAGGCATACAGCTGGTTCTTCAGGGTGTGTTCCCTTCCACAGGCTACCAAACAAGGGTCTTTAAGCAGGTTTTTCCTTAGATCCAGTTCCTCAGCCAAACATGTTTTTCCCTAGGTTCTTGACTTCGCGTACAAACACAACCTGGCCTCCTACTACCCAGAACCCAAGGACAAGGAAGCTTTTGTAAGATCCCTGGTCTACACTCCAGACTATGACTCCTTTACACTGGACAGCTACACTTGGCCCAAGGAAGCCATGAGTGTTCAGACGGTCTGATGCAGTCCTAGAGGTTGGTGTGGGGCTGGATGAAGCCTAGAGTAAAGTAACACTGACAATATAAATGGATTCCAAAATGGCCATCCTTGTCGCTGTGTTTTTCCTTTGAACTTTCCTGGTGTGAGGGGTGATGCCCAGGCAAACAGTGAATGAGAGACGTGTCCCTGAAGGCCCTGAGTTCACTTTTCTTTAACCGTCCTCTGACTTCCTTCTGGAGAACTTCCTTATCTATTAATTGCCATTATTGGCTAGCCCTTGTGGGAAATCTAGAATCCTGCCTAGAGCTCTGCCTTTCAGAGCTCAGAGTCTAGTGGGAGAGGTGAGATATGGACACAGATCATTTTGCCACAAAGGAGAAAGTGGTAAGTCCATGAAAGAAGTATAGGTAAAGGTCAAGGGCACCCAAAGAAGGGAGAGGGTACTTCCTAGGAGGACATTACAAAAAGGCTTTAGGGGAAGCAGTGTTTACACTGAATCCCAAAATGAAGGATAGGTAGGAACATTGGTAAATGAAGAATGTGAGGACAGTCACTGGCCAGAAAGTGTGGCCCACCCACCAGGGAGCTAAATCTCTGTAGGAGGAACACACACCCTTCAGGTCTCAGATAGGTGTGGGGACTGTCGTCTGGGGACAGCTCACTAACTAGTCAGAAATGGCCACTGACTGCCCTGTGGGTTGCTGAGTATTAGACATTCCTTTTTGTTACTATGAAAATTAAAACCAGAGTGTGGGTGGGAAGGGTCAGCAAGCCAAGGAGGAAGGAAGAAGTGGAGGAAGAGAGGTACTGAGGGGAAGGGCACCATGGGGAGTTCTAGGAAAGACTTGATTTCATTTTCTTGGCCTTGGAACACTCTCTTCCACCCTTCACTCTCTCAAATAATTCAGCAAACCAAGAAGTCTTCTTATAGAATAGTGTCAGTCTGTCCTATGTGCTTCCTAGACCAAACTCAACCACAGCCTTCACCTCCCTCATGTTCATCAGAGTTCACCATGAGTTGGGGGTGGGGGACTGATGAACCTGTAGCCCCTGTAATCAAAGACTGCTAAATTGCTAAAACCTATTGGGATAGTAGCTTCCAACCTCTAACTTCATGGTAGAACGAAGGAAACAATAAATCATGCTTAGAGACCCACTGTTGCCCACCCCTACTCAGCCTCAAGATCCCCACTGTCCACAGTGAATATATTGGTCCTATATGGCCACCTCTCAGTGACAGACTAGGTTAACTATGGATTCTCAGAAGAGTAACTAATGGAGATACCAGTCACCCCTTGCCCAGATCTTATTCTTCTAACATATGCTTCCTTGGTGCTAGTGCTCAGCTAAGAATATCCTGAGAAAACATTCCTGTTCTATAATCTCTGAACTCATAGAGAATGAGAAACTTCAGAAGAGGGTTGGAAGAATGGAGTTGAAATCTGAACACCAGTGGACATTTTATACTACCTTTTCTACATCTCAATGTATAAAGGAAAGAAAAGAAAAACAGTAGAGAAAATCGATGAAACAAAACAGGTTCTTTGAAAAAGTCAACTAAATTAACAAACTTCAGCTAAACAATCTCAGACAAAAAGAAGATTCAAATTACATTTCCTTTGTTCCAATCCCACTGAACATCTTTCTGGGACTAAACACACATACTGAGGCTTGTACCCTTATACGTGCTTGGTCTCCACCTAGAAATTCCTTCCTTTGCTTGCCTGCCCTTTATCAATTAAATTTCAGTTCACCCCAGCTTTCTACCTGGAGACAACATTCATCCTTGAAGTTCAAATGCAGTTGATTCAATGAGGTCTTCTTGGACAGAATTAATTAAATTAGAAATCAACGACAGGGAAAAATGGGATATTTCTAACTATTTGGAAATTAAACAATATATTTTAAGTAGCCCATGGTTCAAAGAAGAAATCATGAAGTAAATTATATATACTGAATTGAGTGGAAAAAAATCCAAATTAATGGGTCATAACTAAAGAAGTGCTTAGAGGGAAATTTTATAGTACCTATATCAGGAAAAAAAGATCTCAAAGCAATAACACAAACTTTCTCAAAAATTTTTTAAAAAAAGAAAAACAAACAAAATCCAAAGCAAGCAAAGCTAGAGTAGAAATCAACAGACCTATAAAAGGTAAAGAAACTGAATTAGTAATTAAAAATCCTCCCACCAAGGAAAATCTCAGGCCCCAATGCCTTTATTGGTGAATTTTATCAAATATTTAAAGTAGAAATAATACCAGTCCTTCGTAAGCTCTTTTATAAAATAGATGAGGAAACATTTTCCAAATTGATCTATGATACTGGTACTACCCAATCAGAACCAGATAAAGACAATACAAGAAAACTGAAGACCAATATCCTTCATGAATATAGAAGCAAAATCTTAAACAAAATATTAGCAAACCAAGTCCATCAACATAAAAGAATAATACACTGAATGAACAAGCAGGATTGATCCCAGGAATGCAGTTGTTTCAATATCCAAAAATTGGTCTATGTTGTATATGATATTAATAGAATGGGCAAAAACCACAAGATCATGTCAGTGGATGTGGGGAAAGCACTTGAAAAAATACACCTGTTTATGATAAAACTTTTAAGGAACTGGGAATAGAAGAGAAATTCTCACCTGATGAAGCACCAAAGTCTAATATTGTACTTAATGGAGAAAGAATGAATACTTTCTCCCTAGGATCTGGAATAAAGCAAGCATGTTGTTTTTACCACTTCTGGTCAACATGGAGAGTCTATCCAGTTCAATAAAGAAAGAAAAATAAATGAAAGGCATCCAGATTAGAAAGGAAGAGTAAAAATGCTTTTATTTACAGATGACATAATCCTGTATGTAGAAAATGCTAAAGGATAGAATAACTATTCTTTGTCTATAGAATGTCTGTATACTAGCAGCAAGCAATCTAGAAATAAAATTAATAAAACAATTCTATTCACATTAGCATCCAAAAAATACTTAGAAATTTAAGAAGTGCAAGTCTTGTATACTGAAAACTACAAAACATTGCTGATAGAACTTAAAGAAGATCTAAATAAATGGAAAATGTTCCGTGTTCATGAATTTGAAGACTCAGCATTGTCAAGGCTGCAATTCTTTCCCAATTATCTATAAATTCAACACTATAACTACCAAACTCCCTGCAGACATTTTTGTAGAAATTGACAGGCTGATACTAAAATTTATATTGATAATGCAAAGGACCTGGAATTGTCAATTTTAAAAATAGAACAAAGTGCACTATCCAATTTCAAAACCTACTATAAATCTACAATAATCAATACAGTGTGGTCATGTGTAGATAAATGGAACAAAATTGAGAATTCACAAATAAGTCCTTACATTTACACTAAATTGATTTCTCAACAAAGATACCTAAATAATCCAATGAGGTAAAGAATGGTATTTTCAACAAATGAAACTGGAACAACTAGATATCAACATGTTTAAAAACAAAAAATCCCTGGCTGGTGTGGCTCAGTGGATTGAGTGCCAGCCTGCAAGCTGAAAGGTTGCCAGTTTGATTCCTGCTCAGGGCACATGCCTGGGTTGCAGGCCAGGTCCCCAGTTGGTGGGGTGTGAGAGGCAACCTGTCAGTATATTACTTGCACATCATGTTTCTCTTCCCCTTTCTCCCTCCCTTCTCATCTGTCTAAAAATAAATAAATAGGAGGACTTCCAGTAAATGACAGCATAGGTAAACCTGGCTCGCCTCCTCCAAAACCACATCAAAAATACAACTAAAATAGAGAACAACCATCACTCAGAATCATCAGAAATCGAGCTGAATGAAAGTCTGACAATTACAGATTTCAAGAAACCACATCCATCTAGACTAGTAGGGATGGCGAAGATGTGGAACAGACTGGTCCCACACCCACATGTGATGGATAAAAATTCAGGAATGATATCTTGGGAGTAAGGAGTCACAGCCCCACACTATGCCCGCAGCCCAAGGTTCCAGTGCCAGAAAGATAAGTTCCCACAACTTCTGGCTGCAGAAACCAGTGGAGATTGAGTCAGTAGAAGAAACTACTGGAGTTCCAAGCAGTTCTTCTTAAAGAACCCACACATGGACTTACTTAGATTCACTTCCTCTGAGCTCCAGCACCGGGATAGCAGCTTGAAAAGCACCAGTGGCACACAGGGAGGAACTGAAGTGTCTGGCATCAAGGCAGGATCTGGAGGACAGTTTTCTCTCAGACAGAAAGGGGAGCAGAGGACATTGTCCCTATTCTGAACCCTTCCCCCACAGAGCCACAGAGCTGGCAAGCAGGTGCCATATCTGAGACACCATCAGCCTGGCTAACACTGTTTGCACTGCCCTGGAGATCCTCTGACAATCCATCCTACCCAACTTAAGGGCCCACCCCTTAATATGGTTTTTCCATATGATGGCTGGCCTTGGCTCATGATTCACAACTTCCTAAATCCTATCAAACAGCTCTTGCTGGTGTGGCTCAGTGGACCAAGTGGTGGCCTATGAACCAAAAGGTCACTGGGTTTGATTCCCAGACAGAGCACATGATTGGTTCCAGGCCAGGTCCCCAGTTAGTAGTGTACAAGAGGCATCTGATAGATGTATCTCTCACACATCGATGTTTTTCTCCTCTTTCTCCCCCTCTTCCTCTCTCTCTACATCCTATCAGACAAGCAACAGCTAGCCTCAGAAAGCCCTCAGCCCTCAGTTCTTGCTAAGTAGCCCCAGGCCCAGGACTAGCAGCAGCCAGCCTAGATTCACATCTTGCCTTTACCTGAGACTCTCCAAGCCCAGCACAAGTAGCAGCCATCTCAGACTGCTTTATAGTTCAGGATATGTGGCCATGGGCAGAACACCAGTGGGCACATCTCAAGTACCCAGCTAGGGTGGTAGGGGAGTCTGTGCCACTAGACTCTACATGATACCTATTACATTAGGCCACACTGCCAAGATAGGGAGTCATAGAAGCTCTACCTAATACATATAAAGAAACGCAGGGAGGCTGCCAAAATGAGACAAAAAACCAAAGGACAGATCAAAATGCCAGAAAAAGAACTAAACGAAAGGGAGATAAGCAATCTATCAGATGCAGAATTCAAAATACTGGTTATAAGGACGCTCAAGGAAGTTATTGCATAACTTTATGCTTATTGTTTCTAATTACAGATATTACATATTACATATTCATATTAAATAATACTAGCAGCAAGCTAGTATATGCTAGTCATGTCAGTGGATGTGGGAAAAGCTGTCTCCTACCATGGAAGTTCACAAACACAAATGCTAGTATATGAATATGTAATATGTAACTACATATACATATTACATAATATCTATATAATATCTGCTGTAATAAAGCATAACTTTATGCTTATTGCAGCATAAAAAACATCCAGTCAGAAATGAAGGACACACTAATTGAAATAAAGAACAATTTACAAGGAATCAACACTAGACTGGATGAAGATGAGGATCAAATCAATGATTTGGAACATAAGAAAGCAAAAAACAACCAATCAGAACAAGAAGAAGAATGCAAAACAATGAGCATAGTGTAAGCACCCATTGGGACGATTTCAAGTATTCCAACAATCACATCATAGGGGTGCCATAGGAAGAAGAGAAAGAGAGAGAAATTGGAAAACATCCATAATTTGGTGAAGGAGATAAACATGCAAGTCCAGGAAGCACAGAGAGCCCCAAACAAGATAGATGCAAAGAGGCCCACTCCAAGATAAGTCATAATTAAAATGCCACAGGTTAAAGATAAAGAGAGAATCTGAGTCATAAGACTCACTATGGCAGAAGACTTCAAGATGGCAGAGGAGAGAGTGGAAGTCACACTGACCTCCTCCTAGGACCAATCTGGAATTACAACTAAATTGTGGTGAAATCACCTGGAAAACAACTGAACAATAGTGAGAGAGGAGACTTAAAATCTCTGACAGAGTAATCGGCTTTAGCACAAACTAATTTGTAAGAAGTGTGGTAGAGACTTGAGAAGGTGGACTAGGAGTCCACGGGCAGCACCAAAGCGATATTGAAATGGCCAGTTGGGGCCCCCTGAGAAGAGCGGGGTCAAAACCATAGCGCGGATCTCCAACCTACAGCACCAAAGCCCAAAAAGCACACAGATAACAGCCAGCTGTGAAAAGCAGCACAGTGCTCTCTGCCAAAGATGGGTGGCTGGAGACGCAAAGAGTCATTTAAAGGGCCAATGCAAAAATTTGTAGCAGCAGCCACTTACCCTGGGCTCCAGTGGAAGCAGGGACAGAGTGGGCTGGAGCCGCCTGAGGAGAGACTGGGGAGGGATGCTTTGAGGAGAGAACTAAGAAAGTGGACGGCAGGGTCCCAGTGCTGACTCACCCCGCATTCCACAGCTGCCATCTTGCTCAGGCAGACCACTCCCCTGAGTGGCAACAGCGTGAAAGGACACAATAGCCCCACCCCGAGGAGGCTCTTCCCTGCCAGGCATTGCACAGGCCTGGGTGCAGAGTACAGAGCAGCAGTCACAAATAGTAGATCCCTGAATAACGGGGACACAGAGTGGTCTGGAGTCGCTTGAGGAGAGTCTAGATACAGAGGCGCTGGGGAGAGAACTGAGGGAGTAGCCAGGGGGATCCTGGTGGTGACTTCTCCCCCATATGGCAGCAGCCATCTTGTTCAGACAGACCAGTCCTCTGAGTGGTGGCAGTGTGAAAGGACACAATAGCCCCGCCCTCAGAAGGGACTCTGTCTGGCCCTGATGGCTGAGGGCAGAGTAACAAGATTAACAACTGGAGGAGACAAGACACAGACAGTAGATTCCTGGAAGTTTATTAAAGACTGCCTAAGGTCACATGGGGTCACCAGCTGACATCATCAGAGGCAGATCCAGAAAGAAAGAAGAAAAAAAAAGCTGTCTCCTACCATGGAAGTTCACAACCACAAAGTCAGGAAGTCAACCCAGATCAATTTAAGAAGCATAAACAAAAAAGAAGAGTCTGATAAATAATGGGATGAAAAAGAAACACTCCCCAATCTAAGGGAAAGGAGGAATCCCCACAAAGAGAACTAAATGAAATATAGGCAAGTAAACTATCAGATATTGAGTTCTGAACAATGGTTCTAAGGAAGCTCAGTGAACTCAAAGAGAATTACAAAAAACTACAGGGAAACTACAAGGAACATACTGCAAACTATATCAGTATGAAAAAGGACATAGAAACTATCATTCTGAAGCAAGAGAAAATGAAGACTACAATTTCTGAATTGAAGAACACAGAAGGAATCAAAAATCAGGCTCGATGAAGCAGAGTATTGAATCAGTAAGCTGGAGGAAAAGATAGAAAAAAGCCCCCAGAGAGAGCAAGAAAATGAAAAAAGACTCAAAAACAATGAAGAGGCATTTAGGGAAATGCAGGACAACCTGGAAGAGTAATAATATGAGTATAATAGGGATACCAGAAGGAGAAGAGGATCAAGGGATAGAGAACCTGTTTGAAAAAGTCATGATGGAAAACTTCCCTAATTGGAGGAGAGAAAAAGTCACGCAAGTTCAGGAAGCACAGAGGATCCCATTCAAGAAGAAACCAATGAGGTCCACTCCAAGACACATCATCATTAAAATAGAAAATATCAAAGACAAACAGAGAATCCTAAAGGCAACAAGGGAGAAAGAGGTAGTAACATACAAGGGAGCCCCAATATGGCTAGCAGCTGACTTCTCAACAGAAACACTACAAGCCAGAAGAGAGTGGCAAGAAATATTCCAAGTAATGAAAAGCAATGGCCTGCAGCCAAGACTACTCTACCCAGCAAGGCTCTCAATTAAAATGGAAGGTGAAATAAGGAGTTTCCCAGACAAAAGAAGGCTAAAAGAATATACCTCCACCAAACCAGCACTACAAAAGATTCTAAAGGGATTGATTGAAGAAGATGAAAAAAAAGAGTGAGAAAGAGAGGATCACAGGTACAAAGGGAAAAAAATTAATAAATATCTATCAATAATAACTTTAAATGTAAATGGATTAAATGCCCCAATCCAAAAACAAAGGATAGCTGAATGGATAAGAAAGCATGAGCCACACATATGCTGCCTAAAAGATACCCACCTCAGAACAAAGGACCTACACAGACTGAAAGTAAAGGGATGGAAAAAAATATTCCAAGCAAATGAACAGGGAAAAAAAAGCAGTGGTAACAATACTTATATCAGACAAAATAGATTTCAAAATAAAGGCCATAAAAAGAGACCCAGAAGGACACTTTATATACTCAAAGGAAGATTCCATCAAGAAGACATAAACATTGTAAACATATATGCACCCAACATAGGAGCACCAAAATATATAAGGAAAATCTTGGAGGACTTCAAGAAAGATATAGACAATAACACACTGATAGTAGGGGATTTTAACACCCCACTGTCAAAAATGGATAGATCTTCAAAACAAAACATCAACAAGGATATCGTGGAACTGAATAATACATTAGATCAAATGGACTTAACCAACGTATATAGAACTTTTCACCCTAAAGAAGCAAAATACACATTCTTTTCAAATGCATATGGAACATTTTCAAAGATAGACCACATGATAGGACACGAAAGAAGCCTCAACAAATTCAGGAAAATTTAAATCATAACAAGCATTTTCTCAGACCACAAGGGCTTGAAACTAGAAATGAACCTCAAGGAAAAAACTCAAAAACATTCAGACTCATGGAGACTAAATAGCATGCTATTAAACAATGAATGGGTCAACAATGAGATCAAAGAAGAAATCAAAAAGTTTCTGGAAACAAATGAAAATGAACACACAACAGTCTAAAACCTATGGGACACAGCAAAGGCAGTCCTGAGAGGGAAGTTCATAGCACTACAGGCCTACCTAAAAAAGATAGAAACATTTCAAATACATGATCTAACCCTGCCACTTCAAGAACTGGAGAAACAACAAACAAAGCCCAGCGAGCAGAAGAAAGGAAATCATCAAGATCAGAGTAGAACTGAATAGCATAGATAGAGACTAAAAGAACAACTCAAAGGATCAACCAATCCAGAAGCTGGTTCTTTGAAAAGATAAACAAAATCGACAAGCCTTTAAGCAGACTCATCAAGAAAAAAAGGGAGAGGACCCAAATAAATAATATCAGAAATGAAAGAGGAGAAATAACAACTGATACCGCAGAAACACAAAGGATTGTAAGAAATTACTATGAACAATTATATGCCAGGAAATTTGAAAACCTTGATGAAATGGACAAATTTCTAGAAAAGTATAATCTTCCAACATGGAATGAAGAAGAAGCAGAAAGCCTGGACAGACCAATAACAGCTGGTGAAATTGAACTAGTAATAAAAAAAAAAAACCCAGCACACAAAAGCCCTGGACTGGATGGTTTCACCAGAGAGTTTTACAAAACATTTAAGGAACAGCTAACCCTTGTCCTTCTCAGACTATTCCAAAAAAAATTTAAGAAGAGGGAAGACACCCAAACTCTTTTTATGAGGCCAGGATGCATCTTAATCCCAAAACCAGATAAAGACACAACAAAGAAAGAAAACTACAGGCCAATGTCGCTGATGAACATAGACACTAAAATCCTCAACAAAATACTGGCAAACCTCATCCAACAATACATTAAAAAGATCATCCACCATGATCAAGTGGAATTCAGCCCAGGGATGCAAGGATAGTTCGATATTCGCAAATCAATAAATGTGATATATCACATAAACAAAAGGAAAGACAAAAACCACATGATCATATCAATAGATGTGGAAAAAGCGTTTGATAAGGTACAGCAACCAGTTATGATAAAAACACTCAGCAAAGTGGGAATAAGGGGGCATACCTCAACATAATAAAGGCCATATATGAAAAATCTCATACCCAATGGTTAAAAACTAAAAGCTTTCCCACTAAGATCAGGAACAATACAAGGATGTCCGTTTTCATGACTTCTATTCAACATAGTATTGGAAGTCCTAGCCACAGCGATCAGACAAGAAAAAGAAATAAAAAATATCCAAATTGGAAAGGATGAAGTAAAACTATCATTGTGTGCAGATGACATGTTAGTGTACATTAAAAAACCCATAGACTCCACCCAAAAACTACTTGATCTAATAAGTGAATTTGGCAAAACAGCAAGATACAAAGTCAATATCCAGAAACCAAAGGCATTTTTGTACACCAACAAAGAAATATCAGAATCAGAAATCAGGGAAATAGTGCCCTTTGCTATATCAACAATAAAAATAAAGTACCTAGGAATAAACTTAACCAAGGAGGTAAAAGACCTGTATGCAGAAAACTATACAACACTGAAGAAAGAAATTAAGGAAGACACAAATAAATGGAAGCATAAACTGTGTTCATGGATTGGAAGAATTAACATCATCGAAATGCCCATACTACCCAAAGCAATTTATAGATTAAACTCAATCCATATTAAAATACCAATGATGTATTTCACAGATATAGAACAAACATTTCAAAAATTTATATGGAACCATAAATGACCCTAAATATCTGCAGCAATTTTGAGAAAGAAAAACAAAGTAGGAGGGATCACAATACCTGACATCAAACTATATTACAAGGTGACTGTAATCAAAACAGTCTGGTACTGGCATAAGAACAGACACATAGATCAATGGAACAGAATAGAGAGCCCAGAAATAAACCCATGTCTCCATGGTCAATTAATATTTGACAAAGGGTACAGAGGCATAAAATGGAGTAAAAATGTCCTCTTCAACAACGATGTTGGGGAAGCTGGACAGATACATGCAAAAAATTGAAGTTTGACCACCAGCTTATACCATAGACAAAAATAAGCTCAAGATGGATAAATGTAAGTTGCAACACCATAAAAGTCATAGAGGAGTACATAGGCAGGAAACTCTCAGGTATCCCATGCAGCAGTATTTTCACCAATATGTCCCCTAGAACAAGGGCCACAAAGGAAAGAATAAACAAATGGGACTTCATCAAAATAAGAAGCTTCTGCACAGCTTAAGAAAACATCAGCAAAATGAAAAAGGAGCAAACTGTATGGGAAAATATATTTGCCAATGATACATCAGATAGGGGTTTGATCTCCAAAATATATATAGAACTCACACGACTCCACTCCAGGCAGACAAACAATCCAATTAAAAAATGGGCAAAGGACCTGAACAGATGCTTCTCCAAGGAGGACATACAGAGGGCCCAGAGACATATGAAAGGATGCTCAGCATCACTAGCCATCAGAGAGATGCAAATTAAGACCAAGATGAGATACTACTTCACACTGGTCAGAATGACCATCATAAATATATCAACAAACAATAAGTGCTGGCGAGGTTGTGGATTAAAGGGAACCCTGGTACACTGTTGGTGGGAATGCAGACTGGTGCAGCCACTGTGGGAAACAGTTTGGAATTTCCTCAAAAACCTAAAAATGGAACTGCCTTTTGACCCAATGATTCCACTGCTGGGATTATATCCGAAGAATCCCAAAACACCAAGTCAAAAAACCTATGCACCCCAGTTTTCTGTTCATAGCAGCACAAGTTACAATAGCCAAGTTCTGGAAGTGACCTAAGTGCCCATCAGTAAATGAGTGGATCACGGTACATTTGGTACAAAAAACTATGGTACATTTACACAATGGAATACTACACAGTAGAAAGAAAGAAAGAGCTACTACCCTTCGTGACAGCATGGATGGAACTGGAGAGCATCATGCTAAGTGAAATAAGCCAGGGGTTGAAAGGCAAATACCATATGATCTCACCTGTAAGTGGAACCTAATCAGCAAAGCAAGCAGGCAAGGAAAATATGACTAGAAACATTGAAAGAAAGAAGAAACTGACAGGGATGGGAGGGAGGGAGGGGGGTAACAGGGAGGGCAAAGGGAAGGGTCAGAGCAAGGAACAGGTGTGAAGGACACATGGACGAAGCCAAGGTGGGGAAGGACTGAGGTGGGGAGGTGGGGGTGGGTGGGGCAGGGGAAAGTGGTGGCGGGTAAATGGAGACAAGTGTATTTGAAAATTTTTTTTAAAAATGATAAAGAGAAAATCTTAAATGCAGCAAGAGAAAAGCAGTTAGTTACCTACAGGGGAATTTCCATAAGACTGTCAGCCAATTTCTCAAAAGAAACTGCAAGCTAGAAGGGATTGGCAAGAAATATTCAGTCATAAAAAGCAGCGTCCTATAGCCAAGATTGCTTTACCCAGCAAAGGTGTCATTTAGAATAGAAGGGCATCACCCTGGCTGTTATTGCTCAGTGGATTGAGTGCCGGCCTGCGAAACAAAGGGTCACTGGTTCAATTCCCAGTCAGAGCACATGCCTGGGTTTCCAGCCAGACCCCCAGTAAGGGATGCTTCAGAGGCAATGACACATTGATGTTTCTCTCCCTCTCTTTCTCCCTTCCTCCCCCTCTCTCTAAAAATAAATAAATAAAATCTTTCAAAAAAAATAGAAGGGCAGATAAAGAGCTTCCCTGACAAGAAAAAACTAAGGAGTTCATTTTCACCAAATCATTATTTTTTTAAGATTTTATTTGTTTATTTATTTGTTTGTTTGTTTTTAGATAGAGGGAAAGAGAGAAAGAAAGAGAGGAAAAGAAACATCGGTGTGAGGTGTGCGAGATGTCAGTTGGTTGCCTCTTTCATGCCCCCTACCAGGGAGCCGACCAGAAACCCAGGCATGTGCCCTGACCAGGAATCGAACTGGCAAGCTTTTGGTTCACAGGCTGGCAACTCAATCCACTGAGCCACACCAGCCAGGGCATCCAAACCATTATTACATGAAATGTTAAAGGGACTTATCTAAGAAAAAGAAGATCAAAACTATGAACAATAAAATGGCAATAAATATATACTTGTCAAAAATTGAATCTAAAAAACAAACTAAGCAAGCAAGAAGAACAGAGGCAGAATCATAGATACAGAGAATGTTTTGATGGACGCCAGACCGGAGGGGGCTGTGGGGGAATGGAAGTACAAATTGGTAGTTACACCGTAGCCACGGGGCGGTAAAGTTGAATTTAAGAAATGGAGTAGCCAAAGAACTTAAACACATCAGCCATGGACATGAACAGTGGTGTGGGGATTGGCTGAGAGAGTGGAGGGTGCTCAGTGGAAGGGAGCTAAGGAGGGAAAATCAGGACAACTGTAATAGCATAGCCAACAAAATATAATTAAAGAAAGAAAATCCTAAAAGATACATAATTTAGACATTTACCTTACACCATACACAAAAATTAACTCAAAATAGATCACTAACCTAAATGTAAGAGCTAAAGCCATAACATTTCGAAAGAAAATAAAGCATAAAAATCTTTGCGACTGATTGAGGGAAAGTCTTAGATACAATGTGTCAACATGATTCATGAAAGAAAAAATTGATCAATTTTATTTCATTTCACAAATTAAAAAATTTTTACTTTGAAACACACCATTAAGAGGGAAATAAAGACAAACAATAGACTGGGAGAAAATATTTGCAAATTTTGTATCTGAAAATCCAAAGGAAAAATTGGGAAAAATATTTGAATTGATATGTTACTAAAAAAGATATGTGAATGGCTAAAAAGCACTGGAGAAGATGCTTAACATCATTAGTCATATGAAAATTAAAACCACAGTGAGATCCCACTTCACATACACCAGAATAGCTATAATTTTATTTTTAAAGGTAGATAATAAGTGTTGGTGCAGATTGAAACCTCTGTACCTAGCAGGACTTTGTCTGCTAAGCACACTGAGATTAAGGGAGAGTGCTGTCTGTTCTTTAGGTCTGCAGCTAACTCCCCAGCCTCTCACATCGCCCCAGAACTCAGCAAGTGTCAGTTAGACTAGTGGATGCTATGGCCGCACCACTCAGGGCCTTCTTCAGGTCTGAAACACTCATTATACCCACTGCCAGGAGGATTAGCAGCTGAGGGCTCGCAGGTGCATCCTCCCTCCCTGGGAATTGCACTTGACTATAGGAGGATGATTCATCCAAGCTTACGCCCTTATCCCCAGGACAGCCTGCATCCAATGACTAGTTGATTTGAGTCTAAGGGCCCAACCCCCTTACTTCAGTTGGCGGCATCTCAGAAAACCCATGCCAGTTTCAGAGGTCCCTGCAAGATTGGCTGAGGCCACTGTTGCAACTATATATGTCACCATTCAACTTCTGCCACATCCTGGTTCTCTTGCTCCCACACGGGTGTTTTTGAGATGACTCCCCAGTAAACCTCCAAATGCAAATCTCAGATTCAGTATCTGTCTTCTGGGGAACTCAACTTGTAACATGTGAAGGAAACTAACCAAGCTTCTAAATTTTCCAGTGTTTTGAACCACCCCTACATGATCACCAAAAGCCTTGCTGGGTTTATCTTTCCCTCAGTAGAGACCCTCTGCATGGACCAAGCCTGATCTTTAGTCCGTGTCCAGAATCAATAAATGGTGCAGCGAACAAAATGACCAGTCATCTCAGAAGAGCTCCGTCCTCTCTGGAGCTCCTCTTACCTGCCCCTTGTGGTTTTCACAGCTCTCACACATCTTTAAACATATGACTTGTAAAATTTTCTGTATTTTTCTGGTTGTTGCAGGGTGGGTGTTGGGGTTCCTTGATGTACTACAGCTTAGCTAGAAATGGAAGTCTCTAAATTTTAAAAATTCCAAATATATGGATATTAACTTTCTTCCTAACTTAATTGAGTTGTAGTCAGAAAAGTTAATTGTATTATTCCAACAGTTTAAAAATTTGCTGAAATTTTTACAGTTGTCTATATAGTCAACTTCAGTACTCTTTCATGTACTCTTGAAAAGAATATGGATTCTCACTGTTGAATGCAATGCCCCTTATGTGTTCATGGGATCAAGCTTGTTAATTCTTTTGTTCAACTTTATATTATTACTGATTTCTGAAAGAATAGTAAAATTTCCCACCACTATGGTGAACTTGTCAGTTTTCCTTACAGTCCTCTCCATATATGCTTTATATATTTTGGACCAATATTCTTTGGTGCATAAAGTTTATAATTGTTATAACTTCCTGGTGAATTGAAACTTTAATGATTTTATCTTTAGCAATGCCTTTGCTTCTACTTTTACTAATATTAATACAGTTATACCATATTACTTAGATTAAGTGTCTCTCCTGCATTTCATTATTTATTTAGACGTTTAAGCTATTCTACCAGCTGGTGAATGGTGAACACTGACAAATTCTTTCTCCTGCAGAACTATATTCCCAGCAGAATGAATATATGGTTAAACTTAAGTTAAATGTGTCACCATTGTATCAATGATATAATAAACAAAGTATTGATTACCCAAACATTACATTACACACTTCAAAAAGCCTGTAAAATATCTGACCAATTCATTGGTAGAAACTCACTTTTTTGGTTAGAAGACAGGGAAAAATATCACACTTCAAACAAAAATAATAGTTAATAAACAACTTCTAACAGGTATGGCAAAGAATTACAAGATTTTCAAAAATGTTATAATTAAAGTTGTTTTAGCTACAAAGCATCTTTACCTTTAAAAATGTTTATTAAATAAAAGGACTTATTTTATACATCCTGCCCAAGACCAAAGCAACATTTTTCTAGAAATATTTCATAGCTACCTCCCATTCTGTCTTCAGACCCTCCCCTCCAAGTTGCATGCCAAGTGTAAACACTGAGGCTTTTTTATTATTTCACACATGTGCTTCTGTATAATGTGTATTTTACATCAACTTCCAACCAGAGATTTGTGATTTTTTTTCAAAATGGCAGTTTCCATAACAGCATAAAATGAGATTTATAATAAGACAGTAAACAATCATTGTAGATCTTGGTAAGAATTCAACAAAATCAATTCTGATGTATGCTGGTACACATGTAGGGTGGTAAACATAAGAAGCAGATGTATAACCATATCAGCACTACTTACAATGTTTGCAGTGAGTGAAGAAATAAACCACATATTGTTTACAGTGCTGTCCATAATTCCTAGAATTTAATTATGGATGATACTAAAAATATACAAGTATTGTACTGGGTATTTTGGCACCTAATTTCTCGATTTCTTATACATTGTTTCTGGCATGGGAATAGTAGTAAGTCAAACATTGAGGCTGCAGTTCTGTCAAACTTATGACTTTTCAGTATTCCTATGGAAGTTTGATGAAAATTGTCATTCATTAAACCTACATGTTGGCTAATATGTACAATAAATTAAGGACTGTCTCATGTTCCACTTCCAAGACAACAGCATCAGGTAGCCATGGTTTATTGAATGCAGCAGTTGTTTCTATGCCCTCTGGAATCTTTGTAGCACAGTCGCATTTTAGAATGATATTTCTCCAAATAGGAGAGTTGCTTGCTGTTAAAAGCTCCACGCCTTTTTTGTCTTATAAACTGCACTGCATCTTCATTTTTCATTCCACTTTCAATTAATGCCAGGGCAACAAGCACTGGAGTTCTCCCCAGACCTGCAACACAGTGAACAGCAATACAACAACCAGGTTCTTCACGAAATTTGATGTTTACGAGACTTAGCCAGTCATCAACAATCTGGTTAGATGGTGATGAACCATCATCAAAAGGCCAATCCAGAACTTGGATGCCTTCTTTCTCCACAAGAGCAATGTCGTAAGTTGCTTCACATACTCTTACTATTGTGGTAACGCCATGTTTCTTAAGTTCCTCTACAAATTTGTTTAACGTTGCACTGGTTGGATTGTGGGTAATAAGAAATCTCATGTTCCTATATGTGACTTCCACAGGAGCTGGGCGGTTCATTGGAGCCATATTAATTAACACTCAATATGGTTACAAAAAAAATTAAAGTTTTTGAATACAGAAATGAGGTGAAGGAACTGAAGTCTACTCCAATATACTCCACTCAAAATTCTCAACACTTTGTATATGAAATTGAGAGTATTAGGAAAAGAGACGAACCTCCTAAAAAGAAGCAATCCTTCATTTCAATAACGCTGAGTCAAAGAAACGGGAGTGCACCAAGGTTTTCCTCATCCAGGTCTGAATCTTGTAAAAAGCTCTGAGGATTTCAATTCTATACGTTTGAGTCCAGGATAACCGCTCCTACTGGCACTTCTCGGTAGAGTGGCAATAAATTTCTTCAGTTCATCTGCCCTCATAAAAGTTGTGCTGCGCCTGGCAGTAATCTCTGGGGCCCTTCAGAAACTCCATAAATGCATGACCAAGAACACCACGGAAAGGAATTTGTTTACTCATTAAAGATTGCGGCCTAATCATACAGCCGGCCCCGCAGTGGTGGCAGCAGCTGAGCAAGAGACCTGCTGGCCTTCGCGGAGATGCTGAGACGCAGCAGCTGTACCCCACACTGTGCTTTACTCTGCATGCTTTACTCTGCACCAGTCTCGGGAGAGCCACCGCGCATGCGCCAAGGCTTTCTGGCGTCACAAGCCCTCCCTTTCATACCTGGGGACGTCTAGGTCTCCTCACCGGTCACAGAGGGGTGGGCCAAGAACCTAAGAGCAAGGGCGTGAGATCCGCCCTCCAACAGGTGTGTCCCCACGGCCAAATGCTATGTGAACCGGTTGGTGAAGGGAGAAGGGCTGGAACTCGATGATCCCGGACTCCCCTTAGCAAGCAAAGGGGCCAAGAGGCACATGGGGGTGTGATGGTGACGGACAAGCGCCTGAAGAGGCTGAAGAGCGAAGTGGGGGTGGGCTAAGGCAGGAGGGGCAGAGAAGATAGTGGAAGAAGACTCCCATCCATTGACTGACATCTTTTTCCATAGGCTTCATGTTTTAGCTGTAGCTCTTTTGACCAACGGATTGTTGGGCTTTATTTCAATCCGGTCTGACAAACTGGCTTTTAACCGAAGAACTTAGTCCATTTACATTATTTTATTATATTATATTATTTTATTCTTTTATATCACACTGTGTTAATTTATTGCTACATTTGCATCTCTTTTTGCTCTATGTGATATTTGACATATTTCTGTATTTCTCTTTTATCTTTTCTTGATTTCTTTTGGATTAAGGTTTTTTCTCCCATAAATCCTTATTAAACCCAAAGTTCCATACTGTTTTGGAACTTTGTGGTTAAAACTTCTTAGTAGTTATTGAAATTTAAACACTGTTCCAAACCTAATGGTTTTACAAAAATTCATTTGATACAATGACCCTATGAATTAGATACTGGTATTATTTCTATTGTTCTAATGAAAAAAATACCTAGTCACGGAAAACTTTTTGATCCAAGGTCACACAGCTAGTAAATAGTAGGGCTCAGATTTGAATTTTGAGATTCTGGCTCTAAAGTCTACCTCTCCAATATATATGGCCTATTTTAGACTTTATTTCTATTATTTTAGTACTTAAATAGCATAGAAAAAGTATTCAAAAAATTTTCCCATCTCTTGAAGGAACTCAACAAGCTTTAACAATTAATGTTGTCAAGCATTTTTTTAACGCAGAAATCACATTGCTTATAAAAATATGCCATCAATTTCTTTGCTCACTATTCCTTCTTGTATCTCCACCCTTTCTTCTAAGATTTTCCTTTATCCAAAGAGTATTTTCTGGAAGTTTCTTTAGTTCCTAGTGTATGATAAACTTTCACAATTTTTATAACCTTAAAAATATGCATTATCTCAATGTTAGAAAATGCATTTCTTATTGTTGGCAGACTTCTCCCCCCTTTGGTTTTTCAAAGAGCTTTTTTTTCTAAAAAACATTTTATTTTTCTTTTGCTCTTAATAGCTCTGCTAGGTATACAATTCTACATTGACATTTACTTTCTCGGCCCTTTGAAGATATTCCTTGTTTTCAGGTTTCTTCTTGAATAGCTACAGAATTTTCTAAAATGTCTAGGCTTTGTTTCCTTTCCTATGTTTCTTCCTTCCTTCCCTCTTCATTGTTCCTTTTTTTCCCCTTCTTTAATAACCCAGCCCACTAGATGAGGCAAAGCAAGGTAATTATCTGTGCAGTAGGTGTGTATGCAGAAGATACCACAATTGGGGAGTGAGGAGTGGAGTTAAGGGCATTCAAGCAAAGTAGAGGGGGCATATACATGGGGTACAGCAGTCATGATCAGAGATTACATAAGGTTTTATCCAAAAATACATTGAGGATAATGGGAATTAAGTTCCTCACTGTCAGGAGTTACAAAAGAAATGGGAGAAAAGTAGAATTAACTCTAGGGTTTTAGATTGGAATTGGTTGTATAGGTGTGAACTCAATTTTCAATTCTTATATAGAAATAGTATAGCTATAAAGAGGGTGTGTGTGTGTGTGTGTGTGTGTGTGTGTGTGTGTGTGTGTGTGAATTCCCTTGCTTCATCTTCAGGGAACAGAAAGCACCTGAAGCAGTGACATCCCAAAAGCAATGAAAACAACTGGCCCTCAGATCAAGGTTTCTTAATACTGTCCTCCATTAAAAGGAACCAAGTCTCCTTGAAGAGATGGCTGATTCCAACCATCTAGGGCAGGAAAAGTACAAGAGCAGCCTGCAACATCTTGTTATGACAGAAAGTAAGGAAGTTTTCAAAGAATGATGGTAATGTGACAAAAGCACATAGAACATGAACCAAAGGAGACTAAAGAGACCTGACGTCTAAATGTAATTTGGTATCCTGGATAGAATCTTGGAACAAAAAAAGGACAATAGACTTCTGGCTAAGATGGAAGCATAGGTAGACATGCTGTGCCTCCTTACACAACCATCAGAAGGATCACAGCTAACCTCAAAACAAAAAGCAACCAGAACTGCCAGAAAACTGAACTGTATAGAAGTCTAACTACCAAGGATTTAAAGAAGAAATATTCACCCAGGCAAGTAGAAGAGGCAGAGTTGGGGAGGTAGGGCAGAGAGGACGTGGTGTGGTGGTGGCAAGGTGGCATTGGCCAGTGGGACAGGTGGTTCATTGGCCAGTGGGATATGTGGTACATAAAAACCAGGAAGGACACCTAGGGAGTGAGTGATCCCAGCCCCAGGCCAGACCATGCAGCCCACAGTTCTGGCACCGGAAATAAAACCTCATAACTTCTGGCTATAAAAATCAGTTGAAGGGGGCCACAGAAGAAACTTGCCAGTCTCTCAGGAGATTCCATTTAAAGGACCTGCACAGACCTAGAATGTACACAAACTCACCCATTGTGGGATTCAGTACTAGACAGAAGCTAGAAGGGCACCAGGTACACATGGGAAGCAGGGGAAGTGCCTGGAAACTGGCAAGAGCTGAGCAAGTAGCATTGTTCCCTCTCTGACCCCACCCCACATACAGAGCCACAAAGCAATGAAGTGGGTTGTCCCACCCTGATGAATATCTAAGTTTCCACCCCTTACAACATAACAGGTGCACCAAGACAGAGTCAAAGCAGCTGTATTTAATATACAGAAACAAACACAGGGAGACTGCCAAATTGAGGAGACAAAGAAGCATGGCCCAAAACAGAGATAGCCAACCTATCAGAGGCAGAGTTCAAAACACTGGTGATAAGGATGCTCAGAAAATTCATTGAGTACTGCAAACATATAAGGGAATAAATGAAGGCAACACTAAATGAAATAAGGAAAAATCCACAGGGGACCAACAGTGAAGGGAAGGAAGCCAGGGTTCCAATCAATGATTTGGAACATAAGTAAAAAATAAACAGTCAACCGGTACAGAATGAAGAAACAAGAATTCAAAAAACAGGAAGAGGATAAGGAGACTCTGGGACATCTCCAAATGTGCCAACATCCAAATTGTAGGGATACCAGAAGGAGAAGAGGGAGAGCAAGCAATTGAAAACTTATTTGAAAAAATAATGAAAGAAAACTTCCCTAATTTGGTGAAGGAAATAGATATACAAGTCCAGGAAGCACAGAGTCCCAAACAAGATGGATGCAAAGAGGCCCACTCCAAGACACAGCATAATTTAATTGCCAAAGGTTAAAGATGAAGAGAGAATCTTAAATGAAGCAAAAGAAAAGAAGAGTTAAATACAAAGGAATTCCTATAAGACTGTTGTTGGCTGATTTCTCAAAAAAAAAAAAATCGCAGGCAAGAAGTATTCAAAGTGACGAAAAGCAAAGACACACAACCAAGATTACTCTATCCAGCAAAGCTATCATTTAAAATGGAAGAGCAGATAAAGTGCTCCCCAGATAAGATAAAGCTAAAGGAGTTCATCATCACCAAACCCTTAATATATGAAGTGTTAAAGGGACTTATTTAAGAAAAAGAAGATCAAAACTATGAACATTAAAATGGCAACAAACTCACAACTATCAACAACCGAATCTAAAAAACAAAAACAAACTAAGCAAACAACTAGAACAGGAACAGAATCATAGAACTGGAGATTACATGGAGGGTTATTAGTGGGGAGAAAGGGGGGAAAGATACAGGGATTAAGAAACATAATTGATAGGTACAAAATAAGCAGATGGATGTTAAGGATAATATAGGAAATGGAGAAGCCAAAGAACTTATATGTATGACCCATGGACATGAACTAAGGGGGTGGAATTCCTGGAGGGAAAAGGGGAGGAGGCAGGCAAAGGGGAAAAAAATTGGGACAACTATAATAGCATAATCAATACAATATCCTTCAAAAAAAGAGAAAAGGGAAAAGCTAGTGAAATCTGAATAAAGTGTGGTTTAGTTAATAGAAAAGTAGCAATGTTGGTTTCTTAGTTGTTACAAATATATCATAGAAAAGCAAGATATTAACAATGGGGGAAACTGGGTAAAGAGTTTACAGGAAACTCTCTAAAACCATTCTAAGATTTTTTTTTTACATTAGAGATACCAAAACAACAAACATAGATGCTAGATTGATGGACTACCACTGGCCATGAATTTTATATCAATTCATTGAATAAAATCTAAATCCTTAAATATATTCTGATATAAATTAAGAAATAGGAAGGAGCAAGTACTTTACCTTATAGTAGATTGCCAGCCAACAAATAAATATAGCAAGAATGGTGGAGTTAGAAAAAGCTGTATTTAGCAATCATCGTCACAATTATTCATCTAGCAAAGAAACATCAACAGATGCTAAAACTGGTGGGTAAAAGTTGATGAGGAACGGGATATGTATTTACTTTCAAAAGCACCTACCACAAAAAAAATCACCATTATACAAAATAAAAAACAATAACTTTACATTGGTAAACCTGCAGGCATCACTAGATTAAATGATTAAAGTTAACATGACCAGTAATGGGACAAACTGAATTGTGTATCACCTGATAGGATGGAATGCAAGAAATTTAGTATTAAATCTGTGATATTTCTACCAAAAAATACATTACTGGAATTTTATCATGAAGAAAAAGCAGACAAATCTGAATGGAAGGAGAGAAATCTTCAAAAGGGTCATCCATGAGAGACAGGTAAAGGCTGAGGACTATTCCAGGTCGAAGGAGTTGAGGGAAATAATGGCAACAAAATGTAACATGCTCATCAATCAGATCCTTTTGCTAATAGTACATTGTTGGGACAGGTGGCAATATTTGAATTGAGACTTTTGATTATATGATAATAATGAATCAGTGTATATTTTTTATTTTGATGATTATGTTGTGGTTTTATGTGATAATATCCTTATTTGTGAGACTTATACTCTAAGTATTCAGAAGAGATAAGCCATATGCCAGTAACTTGTTCTTAGTTCAGGGGAGGATGGGGGGATGCATTGGGGAAAGAGGGTATTTTTTACTATTCTTTAATCTAAGTTTTAAATTATTTCAAAATAATTTATCTTTGGTGTTAATTTAAAAGGCCTAGATCATAAGTAATTAGCTGGTGCTTGCTTCTCTGGATCCTGTCTCTCATTTGTGTTGCCTCTGGAGGCTTCTCTTGAAGCTTTATATTTTTTAGAGGTTTTTAAAATATTTCAGCCAGTATGATTAGGTATTTTGTAGCTCCTCCCCCCAAAATTTTAGGATATGGCAATAGGATGTACACTATGATCCATTTCCCCCATGTTTAATACCAGCCACCCCTGAGTATACAGGGCCATTGAGCCAGAAACTACTTCCCAAACTCCCTTGCAGCATAGTATGGCCATGTGATTAAGTTCTGGCCATTGGGACATAGGCAAAAATAACAGTGCCGCTTTCAGGTTATACTAAAAAAATGCACAGTTGTTCTCCTGCCCTTTTCTTTCTATTTGTTAACTGAAAAATGATGAGAACTGGAGCAGTTGCCTTGCCCAGTGACAGAAACCACGGGAGAAGCTAGTAGGGCCACCCTACCATCTTGGACCTTTAGACAGTTTCTGAAGAGAAAAACGTAATTCTCTCTTGGTTAAGCCACTGTTACTTGGTCTCTGTTAAAGCCCTATCCTAACTAATAAAACTTAAATGAAAGGACTGAAGTCCTCCTTAATTTGGGTGAAAGGTGAAAGAAAGAGGCATAAAGACTCAAAATCATAGTAAGAGACTTCTGGTGTTGGCCAAGATGGAGGAAGCCCACGACAGCATTTCTCTCTAACCGAACAGGAAATAAAAAGCTACTACCTGAGGACTCTGAAAAGTAAGCAATAACAGGGAGATTGTGTAAGGAAGTCAAAACTGAAAAAAAAATGATTAGTATAGTGATGAATTTACTGGTGAATTTACTCCTCTTCTGGCTTTGACCTGAGGATAATGTGAGATCCAGAACTACCCAGACGACATAAACCTGGGAGAGATCCACTCTCTCTAGTCAGGGAACCTCCCTGGTGTGCCTGAGACCAGCCGCAGTCCTGAACCTGTACAGCAGAGCCGGGGCGGGGGGAGATTGTAAGCACCTCAGACTATGAGAGATACTCTCTTCCTGGCCAGAGGAACCAGGAAAAGGGACCCCCTAGTTGGTCCAAAGGCTGTGGGTTATTGTTAAGCTGAAAAGGGACTCCTGTGGTCAGAAAGTGTGGGAAGAGTCCCTTTTATATTTTTCCTGTCTTGTCTTTCATTGCTTTGCCCTGAGGTCAGCCGATCATGTAAAAGTGTGAGAAAGCAAAGGGAACCAAAACTATGAGACCAACCTTGGCTTTACAGCCAGAAACCTGGGAATAGGGAACTGGAGAGTATGGGAGATATTCCAAAGAAGAGAGAGAGCGGGACGAAGAAATCTTTTAATTCTGTGTATGAATGAAAACAAGTCTCCGATTTACTCCCAAGCTGCACATGAAAAACAGACCCAGAGAAGCAGAGACTTAAGAGAGCATCATAACTACAACCCACAAAAGGGGAGATAGAACTTGCATTCTAAACTTCAAGACTTTGCTTGTTAACAAAAATAAATATTCTCTAGAGCATTTTAACAGGACCCAGAGTTTCACAACATAGTAGTTAGGATGTCCAAGACACAATTCAAAATTACTCAATGTATAAGAAAATGTAAATAAGTATCAATGGAAAAGACAACAAATACCAATGCAAAATGACCTTGATATTAGAATACTCAGATAAAGACCTTAAAGCAAATCTTATAACCATATTCCACAGGGTAAAAGTAAACACTATGAAATGAATGAGAAGATAGACTTCCTCAGGAGAGAAATAGTAACTACTTTTTAAAAGGAAGCAAATTGAAATTTTAGAACTGAAAAAAATATATACAGACTTCAGTGGATAGGTTCATAACAGAAACATAGATGATGAAGGAAAGAATCAGTAAGTTTGAAAACAGATTAACAGAAGTTATCCTATCGAAAGACATAGGGAAAAGTGTGAATATAATAATGAATAAAGCCTCAGAGATGTGTGGGACTATGTCAAAAGGTTTAACATGCATTTCATTGGAGCCCCAAAAGAAGAAGGGAAAAATATTGGTGCAGACCAAATATTTGAATAATGACCAAAACTCCCAAATTTGGTGAAACACAAATTTAAAGATTCAAGAAATCCAGTAAGCCCTAAAAATAATAAATCAAAACAAGCCCACATTAAAGTTATATCACAATCAAACTCCTGAAAGCCAAAAATAAAGAATGCAATCTTGAAAGCTGCCAAATAAAAACAACGCATTACATATAGGGACACAAAGATTCAAATGACTGAATTTTTCATCAGCAACCATGAAACCAAAAAAATAAAATGAAAACAAAACAGAAACCATGGAACCAAAAACAACAGAATAATACCTCTACAGTGCTGAAAGAAAAGAACTGCCCATTCGGAAGGCTTTTTCCAATAAAAATGCCCTTCAGGAATAAAGACAAAATAAAAACACTCTCAGATAAATGTATACTAAAAATGATTCTGTTGCCACTGTTATGGGCTAAATTGTAGCCCCTCAAAGTTCATGTGTTGAAGTCCAAACCCCCAACACCTGAAAATGTGACTATAGGTCTCTAAAGAGGTAATGAAATTAAAATGAGGTCATAGGGTAGGCCTTAACCCAATATAAATGGTGTCCTTATAAAAGAAGGAAATTAGGACACAGGCAGAAACTCTGAGCAAGCAAAAGAAAGAAAATAATAAAGAACAGAAATCAATCACATTGAGGAAAAAAACAACAGCTGGTTCTTTGAAAAGACCAATACATTTTTTTAAACTTCTAGCCAGACCCAAGAAAAATAGGAGACAAAAATTGCTAACATTAAGAATCAAAAAGGCAATTCCACTATGACCCCACAGATATTAAAAGGATAAAAAGGAAATAACTACTAACAACTGCAGTCCCATAAATTCAACAGTAGTTGAAATTCTTTGCTGTAACATACAAAAATTGATTTCATCCTTAAAACCTCCCAACCAAGAGGACTCTAGGCCTGGATGGTTTCATCAGTGAATTCTACCAAGAATTCAAGAAAAAAAATAATACATATTCTACACAATCTCTTCCAAAAAATGGAAGAAAAGGGAACATTTCCCAACTCATTTTATGAGGTCATCATTATTGATATCAAAACTTGATGAAGACTCCACAAAAAAAAAAATACTACAAAACATGACAAGGACATTGTAAGAAAACTATAGCAAACCTTTAATACTTGAATTGTCAAATGTCCTCCTTTATCCACCTCATATCCCTCCATAGTTCTGCAAAACCAAACCCAACTAAACCCACTCCACTCCCCCTGCCTTCCAACACACACAAAGGTCCTTAGATACATCTATGCAGCTAAGATCCAAAGAATGCCGGCAGCTTCAGGCCTCTTACTACACGCCCTCTGATGAAGGGCTTGATGAGTGGAGTGGAGCTGGGGCTGAATTTTAGATCCCATTCACCCTGTGGTAGCTGAATTATGATTCAGATCCTAATGCCTGGAACCTGCAGATGTTATCTCATATGGTAAATAGCATTCTGCAAACATGATTAAGGATCTCAAGATGGGAAAATTATCCTGGAGGATCCAGGGGCCCTTTAACGGAAATCACAACTGATTTTATAAAAGAGAGACAGAGTAGATTTGACTAGAGTAGGAGAGAAGTCAGAGTAACAACAGAAGCAGAAAGTGAAGATGCTACACTGCTGGCTTTAAGGTGGAGGAAAGGGCCAGGAGTCAAGGAATGTAAACAATGGTTCTAGAAGCCGGGAAAGGCAAAGAAAAGGATTCTTCCCTCAGAGGCTTCAGAAGAAATTGACCCTGTCAACACCTTAACTTTAGCCCAGTGAAATTTTAAGATTTCTGAAACTTCAGATTTCTGGCCTCCAGAAATGTAAGAGAATAAATTTGTCGTTTTAAGCAACGAGGTTTGTGTTAATTTGTTAAACAATAGGAAACTGGGAGCTGAGAGCCTTTGTACAGAGCCAACATGCACATTGTTCAAGCAGCCCTGGGTGTAATCCACCTCTCCCTCTTCTTCCCACAAACAAGTCAGTTAAGACATAGGCTGCACCTAGTTAGCATTTCTTCTTTGGATTTCTCAGGCTTCTCCCAGCCTGTAGTCTAGGCATTCGGGCACGTTTTCACTTTTTCTATCTCTGGCTCCTTTCTGTCTGGTCCTCATATGTACTGGAAGTAGAAGTTCTGGGACTCAGCTTTGGGAGCTGGAGCAAATAGCTCCTGCTTTCCCTGGGGTACCTCAAAAGGAGGAGGTCTGGTTATAGCAAGGCAGGGACCTACTCATCCATCCATCAGTCCCCTAGCTGAAGACCATTACAAAACAATGTTAACTACTAATGAATTCCAGCAAACTACAAAGGAGAGCATAGCAGAGGGGAAAATTAAGTTAAATCTGTGTTTATAAAACTAAAGATTGCCTATTTACATTTGTGGATTATTAAATCAAGTTTATTCAGTCTAATCTCAACTTTTTAATGAAATAAAATAAAATAGATAATATCAGAATGCATTGCAGATGGCTGGGGTAAGTATAACTGTAAAATTTTTGTCTCAATTATATGTGTGGGCATGGGTTTTATGTTGCAATATTAAATGTATTTTACTGAGCTTTAAAAAGTTTGAAAAATACTGGAGTATGTGCTTTCAAATAGCCATTCCTACTCTCATCAAACTACCCTTCTGAGGATTCAAAGAGGAAGACAAAAGGAACATAGTCCTCTAGAACTGAAAGGGCATTTTCAAAAGCCAAGTCATTCCCTTTGCTCACTTTCGATAGCTTAGGCTTGTCATAGAGTGAAAGCAAGCTCTCTAAAGCAGGCGTTCTTAACCTGTGGTTCAGGTGGCCTAGGAAACTTTGAATCGCATGCAAAATGTTCTATACAAAGAGGCACCTATTTTAGAAAGGGCTCCTATTTTTTCATCAGATTCTCAAAAGAGCCCAGGACTTTCCAAAACATTAAAAGCCACTGAAATAGGAAACCTGTTGACACTTTAAGCTGGCCTGCAGGGCCATAGTTCCGGAAATGACAGAACCTGATGATAATTCAAACCAATTTAGAAAAAAGACATTCTAATTTGAGTCTGGCCTAATACAAAATTAGCAGGTATCAGTTAAGATCAGGGAAGGAGATACCAAGTTATGAAACCCTGTTTAAAAAAAAAAAGTTCATTCTTTATTGTATGAAATCAGCTATTTTAATGAAGGACTATAATAAAGTTTGACTCTCAAAATGGTTCAACGGTAAAAACCGTATTACGTTTCATAACCTCACTCACATAACCAGGTCTCCATCTTAGCCTTGACAGGGAGAAGCACAGGGCCTTGACATCCCTTGCCATGATCCCTTATTACTCTTCGCCTAGTTCCTATTTCCTATCCTCAAAAATTTGGGGTAGGCCTCACCTCCTCCAAAAGCCTTCCCTCTCCATGCCAGGCAAAACTGACTACAAGAGCTCCATTTTGCTGTTCCGTAATATCAAATGCACGGTGCTCTTAGGGGTTTACCTTGTTAAATGGAGATCTCCTCGTCACTTCTCAGCTCCACACTACACAGTAAGTGCTCGGAAGGCAGGCGGGGACTGGTGACACCTTCATCTCCAGGTCACCGATCAGCTCGGTGTTAGGCACACATGAAGAGTCGGCAACACTACCAATGATGATAAATTGTAAGCACCGTTCTTCCAGTAAAAAATATCTATGAAGTTACATCTTTTCACCTAAACATATCAAAATTGCCTGAAGCCTTTTTTCTTTAATAAGGTCTATTTTTAAAAAATTAATGCAACACTTTCAGTCATTTATTATATATGAGAGACAAAGAAATATTCCAGTGACGCAGCAGATAGGGACCCCAGGCAAGTTAGGGCGTCCCCGGGAAAGGCTCTTGTTTTGAATATTGGTTGGTGACGATTGGATCTGCATGGAGCGATCTTCTGAGGAAATGGAAGGAAGTGGCAGAGCTGGAAGCTTGGAGGGAAAGGGTCCAGACAATTCCAGTCATCGGCAGCATGCTTACTGATATATAGAAAAAGACAACATTAGCAACGAACTGTGTCCAACATCAATTTGAGTGAACACTTTCCCGCGGAACTGTTTGGGGCTCAAAATATTCCTATTGTGTACTTGAGTAAGAAAAACAATGTTTCAGAAGTCTCCCCACATACACTTTCCCATTTTCTAAGCAAGGTGTGGCAGACAGGAAGTAAACACTCAAAGGGCCTTCCTGACTTTTGTATGTCAGAAACCTATACTCTGGCTCTACTTTGTTCATTGTTTTACCTGAGGTGGTTAGGACAGGGCAGAGAGAGGAAAGCTAAAGAGTGAAGATAAAAACGTTTTTTGAAAAAAATTTTTTTATCAACACCCATGCCTTCCCTGAAAATCAGTCCTTCGATGGGAATAGAGCCCTCTCCCCCAGCGGATACAGTTTAAGAAAGGGTACAAGTGAAGCCAGGAGAGGCGGTGGCACCGGGCGGGCCAGCCAGACTCCCCTCGCAGCACACACTTATCCCAGCAGTAACCCTACATCTGTGTGCGGAAATCACTGAACAGTGGCGTGCTCCCCAGAAGGTAAAAGGGAACATTGGCCCCCGAAGTCGGAACAAAGTCCCAGGTGTCATCAACCAGGAAACTCAGGAAGCATCCTCTGATCACCTGAGGAGTCTATATAGCCTAACCTCCCTCTGGGATATTCACACACACCCAGTCCTCTGGAAAAATCTAGAGCTGGGAGGAGGGATGGTAAAAAGTATCAGTATGAATTGTGATACACAGGCAGGCAGGTATAAAAAATTTATTATGACATTATTCATTACAGATGAAGAAAGGATACTGTTGTTTACACAGTCACAGGGGAGTGGCAGGGCTGGATGAGCAGCACCGCCACGGCCGGCCGGCCGGAATGAGGCTGGGTCCCATTCCCAGCTCCGGTGGCAGCGGGGCTCCATGGTGTTGGGAGGAAGACAGAAGAGGAGACCCGTCTACGTGACTTCAATAAGCAGTTAAAAGCAAGCTACTCCCAAAGGCACCAAAACCACACAACATATTCTTTCAAACATTAAAAACATAAAATCTTCTGCCAGGAATCACAGGTCCAAACTTTGGGTTTTACACAAACAACCGGGAGCCACGCAGGTGCTTGTTCAGCAGCCACAGGTTGCTGTTGCCCACGTTGGAGGTGCAGCGCTGGCACTGCCTGCAGCGCGGATACCTCTCACACTGGTCCAGGAGGAAGAGCTTGTCTGAGGCCCTGAGGAAAGGTGAGCAGAAGCAGCCGTTAGCAGGCGGTTCCTGCATTCATGCTGGGGACCTCGCTAGGAAGCCGGCGCGGTGGAAGGGACACAAAAGGAAAGTGACCCCTGGACCCTACCCTCTGGGAACCTACCACCCGCATGTCATCTTCTACCTGCGGTCTCTCCTCCTCCATGCCGCTACCTGAAGCTCACCCTAGCCTGGCATCTCCAGCTTCCAAACCTCTGGTGCCTCCTCATTCCCCAGTGAATTAAGGGTTTGAACCTGATGCCTTCACAGTACTGACCCACCCCTCCTCCCCAGCCACAGCCACCGAAAGCCTCAGAGAACACATAACTCGCTCAAGGTCACAGAGCCAAGCTCCCAAGCCTCTGTGTTTGCTGCTTTGCCATGTAGGTGCACCTTTACCTGACAGGCTCCCGGGAGACAGTTTGAGAGGGAGATCAGGCCGTTAAAGTGCTGGTTAACAGTTAACACCCAGCAGACAGTTAAGAGTTCACTAAAAGTCACAGGAGGCAAGAGGCCTCTGGAGAGTTGAGCAGGCGAAGGGAATGGAGACAAAGAGGGAGAGAACAAGAGAGGCTCGAAACAGAGAGGAAGGGGTGGAAGCGACGGATTTTCCACTCCAATAATTTTTCTTGATTAGGCAGGACAGTGCCTGGTACATTCCCCTACCCCAACAAAATTTCCACATGGGTGGAATTCTGTAGAAAGCAGCATCAAAGATAACCTTCAAATGAAAAAGAACTATCTTGGCAATAAGCAGGGGAAGACCTGCCTGGCTCACCTTGGCAACAGTATGGAGTATCATGCGCTAACTGCAGACTTCTGAACCTTGTGTTTTTTGCTTTGCTTTCTCTTTAAAACCAACCAATTCCTTCTTCCTGCCTGCCGCCTGCTGGAGTCCCTGCCCACAACTCGGCCTAGGTCCTCAGGGAACAGGCCTGCTCTGCCATGTCGTTGGAGCAGCTGCGTTATCCTGCCCTGCAAGGTTACTTCCGGCCGCCTCTATCCTTGGTCTCCATGTTGGCCGGACACTCTTCCAAAATCCAAGATCCTCCTGTCACTGATCTCACTGTCTTTTACCTGCTTTCCCCCAACACGGAGAAAAGGGCTTGAAATCTCCAACTCCCCTTTCCCGTCCTCTTTCAAACCACCACACAATCCCACTTTCCCTTTGGAACTTACTCTCCTTGTCCCAAAATACGGACTCTACCCATTACAAAGACATCCAAAAAATGCCTTAAAAAATCCAAAAGGAAAGGGAGAGTTACAGATCAACATCCATCATAAGAAATTTTACCTGTGATAGAAATTAGTTAAGAATTAAGATCTTATTTTGGTATATATTCAGGTATTTCTAACATTTGATTGCACAGGCTTGGCCTGTTTTTTCAAGTTTTTAACAGTCTATGAACTCATACCTTACATTGGCAAAGTAGTTCCACTTTTTTAAGAGTAGTACTTTTCTATCTCCTTATTTGATCCCCCAAACTCCTGTGTTAGAAGTCAGACAAGTGTTTACTTTCCCTATCTTACAAATAAGAAAGTCTTAGCTGCCTCGCCAAAGTTAGTGTTCATTTTCAAAGCTGTCAGTAGATTCCCTGACTCTAGATTGCAAAAAGGCAGCTGTGGAGAGGGAACAGGGATGGAATAATACGCTACAGAAAGATGTTTATGGTTGGTGCCATAATGGGTTTCTCACCGTTGCAGTCGCCAACCTCACCCAGCCCCTTGCCTCTGCTCTTAAACGAGCACTCTGTAAGCCTTGGGTGTGTTCAGATGGAAACTCAGTCTCCCTATCTTCACCTAGTTATTGCCAAAGGGAATTCCTTTCCTCCTCCCCCAATGCCTCCCCACTGTCCACAAAAAAGAAAATAAAGCCGCCTTATGCAGAGGCAAGATTAGGACAGAGATGGCAACTATATAAAATACCACACAATATTCTTCAATCCCATATTCATAACAAAGATCAGAGCAGTTTTTCCCACTGAACCTAGAATTATTTTCTCCATGAAGTCCTGTAAGCAGCCACTACTAATCAACTGGAGGTGGCACTCGAAGCCCATTTGCCCCCCCATTATTAGAGGAAAGTAAACAAGGAGCAGAGGGGATTTTCTTTGCAAACAAAGAACCTCTGGATCCGATCAGGTATTACCGCTCGAAAGCCTTCTCCTCCAGGTCCCGCTGCCTCTTCATTTCAGCACTCCGCTCCCAGTCCTCCTGCAAGTTTTGGTTCATTCTGTTCACTCGCTCCATCTCTGCATTTCTGTCTGCCAGGTGCCTGGGGAGAACAGAATAGTCAGGTTCCATTCACAACACTGGGAAGGGCATGCACCAAGCTTGGGAGCCCCCGCTCCTTTCATGGGAAATTAAACAAAAACCTTCTGGTTTTGTTTGCTACTCTTTGAAATGTACTAACAGGCATGAACACAGCTCTCAAATAATATATGAAGATCTTTCATCTTTAATCCTGGTTTAAGATAGCAAGAATGAAACCTTTTTCCAATTAGCAAATTCAACCTTTTAAGCTATTAATTTCCTTTGAGGCTAATTTAACTGCTCTGAAGAATCATCTCAAATGGATTTCTGACACTTTGTGTTTTTTACTGCTTATTCAAACCTCTCAGCTGTCAGTAATCAGCCTACCAGTTGCTATAGGCATCTTACAAGACAAAGTAGACAGGTGTACAAGAGAAACAAGAAACATAAGTGACCGGGCAAAAGAAAGTGGAATTGAGAAAATATCTAACATTGTAAACATGGTAAAACAAAAAACAAGGGGGATGAAGGTCATATCTTCAAAGGAGTGACTACTGTATAATATCTCTTCAAGTACAATGGTTCAGTATTTCCAATGTTAAGTGCTTCTATTACTGGTCTCCAAAGGTGTAAGTCATTGCTGTTGTGAATCACCTGAAACCTGATTCAAATTATTTATGTGGGCCTATTTCTTGCCAAACTGAAACTCTTACCATTAGTTCTTAATAAAGTCTTGAAGGGTCTTCGCTCTTTGTGACCCTCAATTTAGCCTGCTCTGAAGGACTTTGTGTTCCAGGGAGCAACCACCATGAGGTGTCAGGACCCTCCAGTAAAAATCAATAATGTGCTCTGTGCTGGTTCACTTTTCCTAGCAGCATGGCCACGTTTTCCTCTAACAAGCATAGTTCAGCAGTCATTATAAAGATTAAATGAAATAATATACAGAAAGTACCAATGCCTTCACACAATGGGAGCTCAATGACTGAATGGTACTTATTATAACCTTTTATTTTTCATAGTTCAATTGTAGTTAAAAACATATAACATAAAATTGAGCATCTCAACCACCTCTACGTGTGCCGATATATGGTGTTAATTGTATTAACATCATTGTGCAACCAATATCCAGAACTCTTTTCACCTTGTAAAAATGAAACTCTATACTCACTAAACAACTCCCCATTTCTCCCTCCTGCTGGCCCCTGGATATCACAATTCTACTTTGTTTCCATGAATCTGACTACTCTAAATACTATATATAAGTGAAAGCACATAGTATTTGTCTTTTTGTAACTTAGCCATTATGTCCTAAAGTGTCATCCATATGTTAGCATGTGTCAGAATTTCCTTCTTTTTTAAGGCTGAATAATATTCCATTGTATGTGTATACCACATTTTGTTTATCTAGTCATCTGTGGTTGAACATTTGGGTTGCTCCCATTGCTCAGCTATTGTGAATAATTAATGCCAATACGAACATGAGTGTGCAAATATCTCTTTAAGATCCTGCTTTCAATTTTTCTGAATGTACATCCAGAAGTAAAATTATTAAATCATATTGCAATTCTATTTTTAATTTCTTGAGGAACCATCAAACTGTTCTCCATGATGGTTGATGGGAATTTTAAATTCCCACAACAGTGCAACAAGTTTCAATTTTTCCACACCCTTGCCAACACTTACTATTTACTGCTTTTTTTCATAGTAGCCATCCTAATGGGTGTGAGATAGAAGCTCTCTCTCTCTCTCTTTCTCTCTCTCTCTCTATATATATATATCTCCCCCTTTGTCTTAGTTTTCTTTATTTTTCTTCTTTACATCATACTTGCATTTTAATGATTTTGTCTACCACTAAACAGATAATTTTATTTCTTTCTCTCTCATCTTTTGAATAATTTAAGAAGTACTTAAGTGTTTCATTGTGTGTGTGGTTTAAAAAAAATCTATAATTGTTCTTGATTTGTATATTTAATAAGGCAATCAAATCACATATATTATTCAAGATAAAGAGTGGCATATTTTATTTTTGTATTTGTGAAAAATTATTATACTGTTTAGCAAATGTATAAATGTTTTCTTTTCATAAGCCTTATATGTTCACATTACATTGATATACATATATATCTTAAAAAGCAAAAGACTTTATCATAAATCTACATAAGTGAGTTGCAGGGGAAAACACGAACAATTTGCTAACTGCTTATTCCATTCAGACCACCATAGAGTTGACACTCCAGGATATATATATGATCAAAACTAAATTTTTAAATTGTATAATATAAAACACATGTTTTAAATTTCTGCCATCTTTACCCTGCCATCTTTACCCTGCCATCTTTAATCACTGGAGTGGAAAATTGCTGTATATTAGGTTCTCATAAGTTAAACATTCAATAAAATATGAAATATCTCTTATTTGGGAAAGGCAGAAATGTAGTTAAATGCTAAATGACCTCTGTTTCAAACAGAGCAAATGATGACAGCTGATGGCTGAATAAGACTCACTACAGACATTTCACAGAACGTGGAAACCATTTGTCAATGAGCAGATATCTCATTGTGGTTTTGATTTGCATTTCCCTAATGATTAATAATGTTGAATATCTTTTCATTTGCTTTCTGGCCAATATTATACTATCTTTGAAAAGGGAGGTTAAAAAGTCAATTTAATTTAAATGCCTAGAAAGTAAGAAAATGAAGTAGGGTGAGCGGGGAGACAACTAGTATTCTCACAAAACTGCTGGTGGAAGCAAATTGCTATTCCTTTTTAGAAAGCAAACAGTCAGTATCTGGTAATATTTAAAATCTTCTTATAGGATTGATCTAGCAATCCCACTTTCAGGAATTCATCCAATAGAAAGCAAAACATGTGTGTGTGTGTGTGTGTGTGTGTGTGTGTATAAAAAACAAGTATATATTTAAAATGTTTAATAAAAAAAATTGTTACAACAAAATATCTGGAAACAAAATGTTTATTAATAGCACAAAAGTTAATTTATAGTAATTTATATTATTGATATTATTCTATTAAATTAGAAGAATGAATTTTATATATATGCACTGACATAAATATAAATTAATGATACATTATAAGATTAAAGAAAGGTTGGTTGTAATGTATAAGAGAGCTCATAGGTCTCATTTTCATTTACAAAACTGGAGGGGAAATATATGTGCATATTATTTTAATATATTTGTAAGAATAGGGAAAAGTATAAAAGTTTACATATTAACCTTAACACTGACAACACTTGGACAAGGGAAATTATTTAATCTGTTTTTTACTGTCTTGACCAATTGACATTTTAATTAGCATGAGTCGTTATATTTTTAAACAAAAACAGAAAAGTTCTTTTAAAAACAATAAAACAAGTAAAAATAACAGGCCTGATTACGCAGACTAAGTTACACACTCTGAAAGAAAATGACCTTTTTTTTGTCGTAGAAAGACCTAAGAGCATACCTTGAGAAGGACCAGAGGGCAGGGAGTTAGAAAAGACGAGAGAAGAGGGAGAATCTGGAATAAATAATAAAGGATATAGAACTGGAAAACAAGGCTCTGGCCCATACAGAAAACAAAGTCTAACTAGCTGTGGTCACAGAGGTAACCAAATAAAGACCACAGTTTGTATTTGTTCAGAGCTTTGAAGTTTCCGAAAATGCTCACACATCCATAATCTCATTGAATTCTCATAGTAAGGATAGGTAGGGCAGGGGTGATTATCCTTACTTTTCGTATGAGGAAAAGAGGGCTCAAAGATCTCGTGTGTGGTTGGGCTCAGATCCTACGGTGTCCGAGTGAGAGGGTTTACCCTCCTATCTCCAAGTTTAGGAGACTAACTAGAGAAGCCAAGGGCTAGAAGCAGAGGAGGCAGCTGCAGTAACCTCGCAACAAAACGCAAAGGGCGCTGGAACAGGCTGCGACAGCAGGCATGGGAAGAAGAGCCACCATGGGACGGACGGACACGAGAGAAGGCTGTTAGCTGTAGAACAGAAGCTATTTACAAGAATTATTTCACTTAACCCTCAAACACCCTGGAGGTAGATATTTGTATAATCCTGAACAACTGATAAGGAAACCAATGGCCTCACAGGTGTGTAACATGCCCGATATCCTGCTAGTGAAATGGCAGAACTACACCAATCAACCAGCACGGATGCTGGAAGTGGTCCTGGAGACTCCAGGTATGCATCCAGGCGGGGGAAGATCAGGTGGCGGTGGGGGAGGGGGCCCCAGGGAGGGGTTGGGGCAGCCTGGGCAGCAACGAAGGGCACTTGTGGTGCTTGAGGCAACAGCTCTTTTTTAAGAAGTATAAAAATATTTCAGTATTTTAAGAAATAGTACAGACATACAAATATGTATTGCCCTGGGCAGATATCCCACCCTGACTTGACGCTAAAAGCCATACATTTAATTACTCTTAGCTCCCTCAACTAACACAACCCCCCACCCTATCACCATGTACTCCGTCTTCCATCTACGGTTCCACTTACGTTTCGTGTCTGAGCCTACATCGTATAGAACATAACAGGCCTTTGCACCATCCCACTGACCATTTATAAAATTTTAATAAAATAACTTTTTTTCTCTAAGTACAACTGCCTTCTAAAAAGAGAACATTCATTTGAAGAAAAGCTCTTTTGAAACTCTGAGTACTTTAATAATTTTATAAAATCCCCATTGGCGGGGTGCCTAATTAGGCCTTTTAAGAAACTAGGTGCCTGGTGATTGAATTTGAAAGTACTTGCATTGGTATGGCACGAAGTCCTCCTCTGCCTACCTGTCGCCTTCACCACACGCCCCCCGCCCCAGCAATCTTCCATACAGCTTACTACGTGCCCAGCTCTCTGAAGGAAGGGGGTTTAGTGCAGGCTGAGAAAGGGCCCGAGTTTCACATCCGTGTCGACTTGAGCACAACCGCACACTTGTGCCTCACACTGTATTTCCAAAGGACAACTATTTGAAGATTTTGCACTGAAAAGGGAAGGGAAAATATAAAGAGGTAACTGGAGAGAGAAACGGAACCAAGAGAGTTTCAGTGGTTTTTTTCAAAGCTCATAACTTTTCTTCATAGGGTGAATTATGAGGATGAAACAAGATGAAGCATATAATAAGCTTAGCACAATATTCTGCACATAGTAAATCCTCAATGTGTTCACTATTATTATTCCTTCTCTGGGGCTGTATGAGAAAGAGAAAGAGTGAAGATGGAAGAAGGGAGAGAAGGTGGAGGGGAGGACGAGGAGGAGGAGGGAAATTGACCCGGGGTCTCTTACTCTTTTTTCGTCTTCTGAAGCATCTGCAGGTCCCGCTTTTGGTCCACCAGTTGGCTGAGGATGGCCTTCCTCTTGCGGCAAGCAGCTGCCTCCAGCTGGTGCTTCATGTAATGCTGCTCCCGCTCCCGCTTTTCTACCACCTCCAGCTCATCGTCATCCCTACCAAAGATGGGCTCAGAAGAGTCTGGCTCATAGATGGGCAGCTGGGGGAATTTGTTCTTTATCTGAAACAGGCACACACACAATGCAGTTACAATTATACCAGGGAACAAACTTTACACACAGGCTGGAGCACAGTAAAATACCAATACCTTACAGGAAGGAACAGGGGCCTCAAAACCACCAAATGGATAACACATTACAGTATTTGTACGTATTTTTAGAATGCTATTGGAGCACTGCATAATTTTTAACTTAATAATTGTTCCCTTACCTGTGCACTCAAAGCTCTCTTGTAACACTCTGTTTCTTCCATCTTATCTTGTATATACTTGGCTCTTTGTGCAGCAAGTCTGACAGTTAAGAATAAAAGAAGATGGGCCAAAGTTTGTTACCGAGTCTTTAGAAATACAGATTTTAACGTTATCAAAACGTGTCTAATAAGTATTAATAGGAACAAAAGCTTGGTAAATAAAAAGTGGTATTTCCTTCCAGCAGCTTTCATTTTAAGAAAGAAAAGAGTAATTCAAATCCATAGGCTAGTGGACAATGCACTGAACAGCACTGGACAGATAAGACAGGTATAAGCAGGTGACCAACCATATTATACAAATGCACTGCTAAGACAGGCACTCTTCTTCCCTCCATGCTTTCAAAAAAAAACCAAAAATCTAGATAGAAAAACAGGAAGTGTCTATTCATTCTATAAAATCATTCATCTTAAGATTCCTTTTAAAGAAAAGTGACCTTTCCTACTATGCATTATGATTTGTCTCCAAGGAACCCACAAGATCAATGCAATGGGTATAATGGAACATATGCATTCATAGGCATATAATTTTTTGGTCACAGAAACTAGTTTTATTTGTTTAGAAGTCTCTCTCACACTGGATTAGCCTTCTTAATTGCTCTCCTAAACTCAGTAGCGGGAGCATGGCCCCTTAGCAATGTTTGACCCCTGTGGCCCTGATCCTATCCTGGGCCCCAGAAGACCCAAGCAGGACAAATCAGATTCTCTTTCCTGAAAATCTAGAACTAAGACTAACACATCCACGTTTGAGCTGGAATAAAGATAAAGACAATGTCATTTAAGGAGCTGTGGGTGTGAGCAGAGAGAAAGCTTTTATTTCATGGCTTTTTAGTTCCCATACATTCCTGCCCTTGGTGTCCACAGGGCCTCCCTACCTACTTATCATAAAACCTCAGTTTCGCCTTGAAATCACCTGGGAATGGCTAAGAATCATGCCCTGCTCAAGACAAGTCCCTTCCAGCATTAGTGATGACAAAACAATACAAAATGAGACTCTATAATAATTAACGTAATTGTAGTTGGCAACCATTACTGCAAAGATAATTATAATGGTTTTTTCATTTTCCTACTGAAACCTTAGCTGCGGTACTGGCTGCTAGCTGGATTGGTTTGCTCAGTTGGCTACAGTTGTGCGAAACTACCAATGCTGATTAAATCCCACGTGAAAATAAGCTTCACGTGAAAATTCCAGTCCATTTTCCTGAGCGTGTCTAGCTAGACTCACTCCTCTGTGAGTTGCACTTGTTCTAGGCGTTCCATCAACTCTTTGTTTTCTCTTTGTTGTATTTCCTTTTCCCGTCTATTATCCATTTGTTTCAGGAGACTTTGGAAATATTTCTCTTGCTTTAAAGCCTTAATCTCAGGACTAAATGGCCGTTTATCAAATAGGAAGGATTTCTAGAATGAAAGAGAAGAGATTTATTTATTCTAGAATACCAAAAAGCAACAAAGAATAAAGGTAATCATTCAGAAGGTTAAAATCAATCAGGTAGTATTTACTAATTTGTAATATTTATAAATCCTCAACACAGTAACCAGCTAATAATGAGGTAACCCACAAAATAATATGAACATGCTCAAGGTTAAATCTGAGCAGCACTGACCAACGCCCACTGTCCGAGAGAGAGGGGAAAGAGGACTTCATGAAGGAGGTCCTGAGCTAGTACATACAACACAGAGGTGGAAAGGAGGAGGAGTTCTGAGTGAATGCAAAACATGAGCAAGGACAGAGAAGAGGTGGGGAGAGGGAGAACTGAACTCTCACTTTGGGCCTGACCATTCTAGACACCAGTGACTCAATAGTGGCCAAGGACAGAGACCCATAGCCAACCTTGCTGTCATCGAGCCTGCATTCTGGTGCAGGAGGCAGAAAGTGAACAAGTAATCAATAATATAAGGCAGTGGTAAATGCTATGAAGCCCTTATCATAGCAAGTGACTAGGTGGGAGTAGGATTAAATTGGTTGATTATTAGGGAAAGCTTTTCAGTGGAGATGACTGAGTCGCTGCCATTGCAGATATCAGGAGACCTTTGTCCCATACAGTAGAAAGAGCAAATGCAAAGACATTAGGTAAAAAATAAGCTAGGTATGTTTTAATAGCAGAAGGAGGCAGCTGAGGTATAGTGGGCAAGGGGAAAGTAGAAGTATAGGAGCCCAAAGAGGGTGGCAGGGGCCATATCATGTAGGACCAAATAGGTCAAGGTAAGTTTAAATTTTATTTTAATTCAATGGGAGGCCATTAGATGTATTTCGGTTAATCATTTTGAAAGGCTGCTGTGTGGAAAATGGTGGAAGGCTAACCGCCAGGCTGATTAGGGAGGGTATTGCAGAAGCTCAGCCTTATAATGTGGCTGGGACTAGGGTGGTAACACCGAAGATGAAGAGATGTTAGATACATTGCGAGTAAAGGCAGGCAGACTCGCAGAAGGTGGGACGTGGGGGACAGAGGAGGAGGAATCTGGAATCCGGTGCGTGGGACTCTCCACCTGGGGATGCCACTTACTGAGATGGAAAGCTGAGCGAAGAACAGGCTGAGAATCGGAATCAAAAAGTCCTGTTTTGGTCTTTTTAAGTTTAAGACGTCTACAGATACATCAAAGAAGAAATACTAAGTGAGCAGTAATAAATATAAGCCCAGAATTTGTATCTAAGAGTAAAGAGACACCACGCCTCACTCTCGAAAGCGCAGCGCTCCCCTCCCGCCTTCCCTGCGGTCCCTGCCTGGGAAGCTCTTCTCGCGTTCCTGTCTCTCCCTAACTCCTGTGTGTCAGAAGGTCTTTCCGGGTCTCGGGTCTGGGTTGAGTAACTCTCCTCTTTGCTTACCTACTGCTATATTTAACGGCGAATCATAGCACTTAGTATACCCCACTCTTGTTTCATTAAATCTGCATGCCCCCCTCTCCCCGCTGCCTTCTCTAGACCTCTTTAGAAGGGACACTTGTCTTATTCATCTTCGTATTCCTGGCCCCCAGTACAGTGACAAACACATAAAAATTCAGTAATAAGTGTTAGATGATAAATAAAGTATATTCTGTTAGATTTATGGCCAGAGTGCCAGACTACCACCTAGATAGTGAGTGAAAGGAGAATGATTCAGGCAGAAGTAAAAGTAGGCCCATAATGATCGAAAACATTAAATCAATGACAAACCAGGTAGCTCACAGAAATCTGAAGCTCGGTTTCTCAAACTTTAATGCCCCCACAGATAACCTAAGTATCTTATTCAAATGTACATTCCCATTCTGGAAGTGTGGAGTGGGACCCTAGACTCTGCATCTCCAGCAAGCTCTCAGGTGACTCTGGTTCTCTCTAGATCGGCTGTTCCTGGGCAGGACTTTAGTATGTTGCTCTTACCCCTCGCCCCCACCCCAGCTCCTGGTTGAGAATTTCTATCATTAGCAACCACTGTAATGACTAATAGGAACTATATTGGGAATGTGAGTGGTGTGGAGGCTGACACTGGACCACTCCTGCCCTAGAAGGAAGGAAGCTTCAGCCTTGCACAACCCACTTTTCACCTCTGCCAGTTAAAAACCGGCACAACCTGCCATGTGGTGGGAAAGAAAAAGGAACCATGTACCAAACATGACAAGCTCCGAGGAGCCACATGACGGGCCTTACAAATTCGGTGATCAAAAGTAACCATGCAGGATGGTCTCATCACAAGCTCCTAACTGGGCAGGTCAGGTAGCAGGTAGTCAGGATCCAGGCCTAACGCTTCCTTAGCAACGGTCAATGTTTACCTTAAGTAAACTCTGTCCATTGTTCTTATGCACCTAGGATAACATACCTTCAAAATTTCAGAGTAATTTTACCCCTTGAAAGCACTGGCACCAGAGCACGCGACCACCGAACCCCACATTGTCACCTTGCTCCCCGCCTACCAACTCAGTGCTGTGAATGTTCATTATTATCCTGCACCAGTGTTAAAGAAGCATGCGTTCCTCAGTTTTGCGTTTTAACCAGTCCTAGAGATTTCTGTGCTGTGCTTTCTCCCACCTCCTTAATCTACCACCAATCTACCACCCCCAATGGCTTTCAAGTAACCTTCCTATGATTCTGTCCTATGATTCTAATGTATAAAATAAGCTGCAAGATTGCCATTCTCCAGAGCGTTTTCTCAGTCCCTTCTGATTTTGCTCCTAAGCATGTCCTCAAAATTTTGGCTCTAATAAACTCTTAGGAAAGTTTTCTATAAGCTGGACATTCTTTTGTGGACAGCAGAGAGTGGACCCAAAATTCACAGGGTGGGTCAGGCATTCACAATAGAAATTCTAAAAAGACCCTTACGTAAAATTCAGGTTTCTCATTCTTCTGGATCCTCACAGCTTCAGCAACTCCAAGATTATAGGCAGCATTTTTTTGATTCTGTTCTCTAGTAGCCAGACTTCTCAACTTTAGGGCAGAAAAAAATTATAACACATTAGAATACAGCCTTTAAAACTTTTAATTCTAATACAGCAAAATAATCTAACCAAGGTAGGAACCAATGTCTTCATAGATTTATGAAAGTGGGTTGGGGGAGTTTTTTTTTTTTTATTTCCTGTACTTGGGCTTCAGGCACCACTGCAGGGACCCCAGTTAGGAATGGAAGATTTTGTAAGTGGTTACCTGATATCGCAAATGCAGGAAAGGGCAATGGGGTCAATTATTAGAGACCACAGACCAACTAGTGATAGTGCAAATGCAAAGGTGCCACACTGTCTTTGCTTCCTGAGATAGGCCATGAATTTGAGAAAAAAAGCCTTGACCAGGATTATATTTTACCAGAAATCAAAAAATAAAGCCATATAAATTCAGAAATTCCACCTTTAAAATTTAGTCCTTAGCTAGCTTCAATATTCATCCCAGTGTTGTTTATTATTAGCAAATCTAAGTTTTAGTTCTGTAGCACATAAACAATTAAATATGTTACCATACAGGCAATAGGATAGAACTTTTTTTAAAAAAAGATTTTACTTAGTTTTACAGAGAGAAGGGAGGGAGAAAGAGAGGGGGAGAAACATCGATTTGCAAGAGAAACATCAACGTACAAGAAAAACATCAATAAATCGCCTCTCTCATACTCCCAACTGGTGACCTGGCCTGCAACCCAGGCATGTGCCCTGACTGGGAATCAAACTGGCATCCTTTTGGTTTGTGGATGATGCCCAACCCACTGAGCCACACCAGTCAGGGCTGATGGAACTTTTAAAATGGTATTTTATAATCATGTCCTACTGACCCATGTTAAATACTCTTTAAACAAGGTGTTGAATTACCTGGTGTTTGACAAAAGTCTCTTGGTCTTTCAACATCTGATACTGCTGTAGGAGTCGCTCATCTTCCTCCTCTCTCCTCTTTCTCTCCTCACTGTAGTACAATGGGGAATTTCGTTGTGCTCGTTGCAAACATACGTAACACATCTCCTACAATAGCAAGTTTTAGGACAAATTAAGTTTTACCTTTTACTTTTTTGCCTTCACAAGCTCTCCAAAGGTTGGATGTATCATATTGGCAAAATGAGATTTGCAAAGTGAATCCCACATATATGCAAGAGGATTTACTGAACTTTCACTCAATAGATTGAAGTATCTATAGCAACTAAAAATTAGTAAGAGATTTCCCACCCCTATTTCTGTTAACTAGTTGATTTTGACTGGTAGATAGATCTATCACAGTCCAATTTCAGGTCCCGAGTGTAGGAGCCATGCCCATATATTAAAAGGGATTCCCAGAACTCTCACTGAGAAACAGAAGTCAAAGAAAGATTCTGATTAAGTTTTGTTTGTTTGAAGACACTGTACCTGTCCTGCCCTATTATGATCCTGGCAAGCGGTGGCTGGAGAAATTTTAGGTTTCATTTCATTGCCATTTTTCAGACACCTTGAAAATGAAACGGTATAAAAACAATGCAACATTAATGAACATTTAACACGGTGTGACATCTAGAGCAATGATAATTTTAGAGGCAAGTGTAAATATAAAATAAAGAATAAATATGTCACTGGTTTTCTTCAAAGCATCTGTATGTGTAGAGATTAAGAGCCTATGCTTTGTGTCAGGTACACGTGGGTTTGCCAAGGGTTTTTGCTTACAGGCTAACTGGCATTACACCAGCTGGGTAGTCTTGCAAAGCCTCAGTTATTAGTTCTGGGAAATGGGGATAAAAGTTATTCATCCTACAACAATTTATTAAGTGCTTACTATGTACATTGTTTTCAACGTGGGAGATGCAGTGAAGAACAAAATACACACAAAAAAAAACAACATTCTGATGGGGATAGACAGACAGCCAATAAACAAGAAAAATAAGTGAACTATATAGTATTTCTGACTGTGATAAGTGCCGCACAACGCTGGAGGAATGGCATCCTCGGCAGAGTCAATGAGTGCAAAGTACTTGAAGTGGGCGCATGCCTGTGCTCAGGGCAACTAGAGGGAGGTCAGAGATCAGGCAGGATCCCGCAGGCCATAACAATGCCTTTGGCCTTTCCCCTGGGTAAGAATGGGAAGCCACTAAGGGTAAAATGTCCAATATTAGCAAAGCTGTAGGGAAGACAGCAGTCCCTCCTATTATTCCTTCTAGAAAGGCAATTTGGTACAATCTTTTTGAGAAAAATTGGTAATGTGCACCAAAGGCATAACCAATGGTCTTGTCCCTTATCTCTGGAATTTCACTTTAAAGTTTTTATCCTGTACAATATTCAGGTATTCAATGTGCAAGGATAACATTATTTAAAAATGAAAACTCATCTAAATATCCAATAGAAGATTGATTAAGCAAAAGGTTTAACCAAAGAGAGGATATGCAATCATTTGTTTCTGTTCTGGAGCAGTTAAAGCCATGAGGAGCTCAACCACTTATTGTTAAGTGTAACAAAGGTTCAGATGATCTCAGTTTTATTTAAAATGGGTGTATATGTTGCAAATATATGTATATATTGTATAAGCATTACAATGGAAAACATACATCACAATGTTAACAAAGATTCCTCTATTTAGTGGGATCATGGGTCTTTTTTTATCTCTTGCTTTTTCTCATTTTTTTCAAAATGTTTGTGATAAACATGTATCTCTTTAGTAATCAGCACAAAGAACATTTGTTGGTCAACTTCTATAGGAAACCTTCACTAACAATCCCCAACAATTACTTTCTCCTCCTTGTAGCCTCTCTTGTTGTCTTTATCATGTGCATTACTTAGTGTCAGTCCCCCTACAAGACTATAAATTTTATTAGAGTAGGCTTATATGTCTTTTATATGCCTTATAGCTCTGTACAGTCTGTATTGGAAACTGCCAGGCACACGATGGTGCTCAGTGTTTGTTGGATTGAAGTAAATTACAAAGTATTAAATATTTAACTCTCAATTATATTTCATAACACTGAGGTCTAAAACAAGCATGCTCAGGGTTGGCACATGACTTTAGTAATCCAAAAAGTACATAAATTGCACACATGAGAGCTGATACCACTGTGACACATTAATAAATTGAAAGGTAACAGCACAGTACAAGGTACCTTACTAAAAGTACTCAGTAAATACTTGAGTATGGTTGACTGACTTGAAGTCTTAAAAAGTATCCTTACTCTCAAAGGGAAAAGGAGAAAATATAATTTTTTTGACATAACAAGAAAAAGACACAGCTATCACACGTTGCAATATATTCATTCACTCAAAGAGCATTTAGTGAGTCCAGCCATGTATGGCAAAACTGCGCTCTAATTTGATCTAAATATGAAACTGCGTCAAGTCATAATATCCAAGCACTTAGGAAATAGCAAGGGAAGTTTACCCAGATCCATAGGAAAGTTAGATATTCCCTCCTCTGTGCTATTTTGTTTCCACCTGTGTCATAACATTTAACCTACTGAATTTATTGCTTTATGTATTTCTGTCTTTCCACTGCATCGTGAGCTCTGACTGTCTCTCTTATCCCCATCATCTAGTACATAGCATGTACTCAAGAACACTGGATAAAGGAATGAATAAACATTTTATTAAATACTCTGAATCACGAAATGACTCAAAAATATATTTAGTAAAGTGTAACAGAAAAAAATACCAATGCATTACCTTTCAGGGGTCCTATTCTTCTCCTGTCTCCCACTCTGCTCGAACTTATTTGGCAAGTTGATGCCTTTCACTTCGTCAGAGGAGACAGCTTTTCTATCTGTAAGTTTCTTGGGTGATAAGATCTCTGCAGGATGATTGTAAGTGAGTTTCCTTTCACCTTTAAATGGGTATTTTGTACTTAACACAGATCTTTAAACTCATAATTTTACCAGAGAAAATCTTCACATAAGATACACTTTCTTATCTTTAACTTATTTTCCTTCTCCCTAGTGTGGTTTAAAAATACAGGGTGGAGCAAAAGTAGGTTTGCAGTTGTGAGTAATGAAACAGAGTTTATTCTTTCATTATCATTGATTATTATAATATTTTCCGTAAGAACAACTGTAAACCTACTCTTGCCCCATTGTGTATATGTTTTTGCTGTATACTTATGACATGCAAAGCACTGGCTGGGCACTTTAGAAAATACTAAGAGGCAAGTCTTCACCCTTAACTATCTTTCAAAAAAAAGCTATAAACAAAGGACATGAGAACTCCCATTTGTGGAGGTCTTACTATATGCCAACAATGTTAAGTACTTCATATGCATTGCATAAATAGCAACTCAGGACAATAATGCAAAATGTCTAAATCCAAAACACTGTTGTATTTAAGGGTCTGACATGTTCAGGGAAGAGAGAAGCTACTTCAGAATCCAGTGATGAAAGAAGTGTTCATGAAGGAAAAGAGATGTGAAAAAGGTGCGAAGAGGTGAGGAGGACTAGGATAGATTGTAAGAAAAGGAAGAGCATTCTAGGCAGAAGGAAAAAGCGAACAAAAGCATGAGGTCAGGGAAGGGGAAAGCATGTTAGAACATGAATAGACAATTTTGCTCAAAGAAGGAGTCTATAGGGAACAGTGACAAACAAGGCTAAGGAAGTGAAAGCATGTGACTATAAAAGCGTATCTGTGATACTGCAAGCCATGTTACAAACCAATGTCTACAAACCAATCTTTACCCATTGATGTGTTTTGTTTGGTCCAATCGGCCTTTTTGGTTTCAAGGTCAATTTGTTGTCAACATTTAAATGCAATAGATAGCAGGATCACTGCTTCACTTGAAAAATTAGAAAAATTGATACCACTTTGCTCACATTTGCACAAATCAACAATCTGATAGACGAAGTCCTCAACTGGTAGTCTGGCAACCCCTGCGAATGGATCCCTAGGACCCTTTGAAAAGTCTTTGAAGTTCTAGGTTGTTTCATATGCTTCAACCGAAACAACGAATCACAACAGATAAATGGAAACACAGATATGAGAATCCACTATCTTCTGTTAAGCCAGATATCAAAGATGAAAAATTGCCACTCTTCATTTTTCATAAAAATGATTATTTATGGTAATATGTCTCCCTATCATGTTATATCCAACCGATTTTACACATTTATGTTATCTGCCTGGACCCTGTAAGCATCTGAATTTTGACCCTTTTAGGGGAGCCAGCAAAGAGATCATAGTCTAAGAGCCCAAGAGTCATAAAGTGGTTAAGGTGAGATACAGATTCTAGGAATAGGGATGTTTGAGAGAAGAATAAAGCGATTATTCATGAATCTAACTTTATTTACTCTGGGCATAGGAGTTTCTAAGCAATATGGCTAGGTTCATTAAGCAGGAAAGAGTGACAGATTATACCACTGGCATACCTCTGACACCTCCTTTGTCTCTCCCGTCTTTTAACTCGCACTTTCTTGGCTCATTCTTTCCACCTTCTTCTACAATGGTCTCCATAGGTGGTTTGTTCTCCATCTCCTTAAGCTCAATCCTAGGAACAAACCAAGATGTTTGTCCATCTGGACCTGAATAGGTGACTGTGTGAACACTCAATTCTGAGCAGCAGCCCAGCTAGCTTGCTCATTCTGAAATAAGCCCACTTCTCTCAAGACAGGGAGTGTTTTGGTTTGCTACATACAGTTCATCAACTCACCCACTATCTTTGAGGCTAAGCCTGGGAGCTGACCAAAACCTTCCCCCCTCTACACTGAGGGCTCAAAAGCAGCCCTTGTGTAAATTGCTTTGAAGGCCTGGATTTAAGTTGTTCGTTTTAGTTTCAGTTTGAATTTGCCTGTCTTTACCAGTTCTGTAACCAGATGCCATAGGGGTGACAGAGTAAAAGGTGGTTGTTGGATAGTTTGAAGGCAAGGATTCACAGCCTCAGAAACAGACTATGCCCAGATATAACCATTACACCCCTCATTCTTTCTTCTCCCCATTCTCCATCCTTTCCCCTGCAAAACTGAGGGACTTGCAAAGGCACAATGGGAGAAGGGGTGTGTTTCGTTTGTGTGTGTAGTCGTAGATTTTCTTTGGTCTCAGGTATGGAGTGTTGGGTTAAAGTTTGGGTGGGGGTGGGGGTGGGCATGGGAAACTTCCAGTAAATTCAGGGGCCAAACTTCAAATCAATAAAACACCTACAACGGTTTTAAGTATTTGAGTCCTTGCATCCATTTCTAAGATTTCTAATTTTCCTTGACTGACCGTAATTATTTCCCTCCTGGAATATAATCCAAAACATGTCCAAGGGGAAAACCAAGTTTGCCTTCAAAAATATAATCATAAAATTATTTTTAACTCATTGATTTATGTTTAATGAGTAAGGTGATTTGGTACAATTCAAGAACACTGGGACAGTCAGGAGCCATAGCTTTATTTCTGGCTAGGCCACTAATTAGTTGTGTGACCATTTCATCTGGAAGACAAGGGGGTTGGACTAAAAAATCTCTAAGGCTTATTCTGGCCTTCACACTGATTTTGATGAGAAATGTGTCATACAGTCCTTCCAAGAAAAAGTGCTTCCAAGTCAACAAACAAAGTGTCACCAACTGAAAAAAATAATGAGAAAATAATATTCTTAGAAGCTGGTTGTTATTTCCTAAACTTCCTCCACCTGAAATGGACCCTAGTTAATGGTACAGAAATTAACATGGTTAAGGGACTTCCGGCCAAGATGGAGGCATAGGTAGATACACTTTTCCTCCTTGCACAACCAAAAAAAGGACAAGAAATTTAAAAACAAAAAATAACCAGAACTGTTAGAAAATCAAACTGTATGGAAGTCCAACAACCAAAGAGTTAAAGAAAAAACATTCATCCAGACCAGTGGGAGGGGCAGAAATGGGCATCAGGCAGAGAGGACACGCAGCAAGGCAGCAGCTAGAGGACCAGGCAGATGAGGTGGCAGCTGGCAGACCAGGCCGTCCCATGGTTGTGTGCAGATAAACCAGAGGAACAGTTGGGGAACAAGACAGACTGCACAATCCAGGGTTCCAGTGCAGGAAAAGAAAGCCTCAAAAGCTCCGGTCGTGGGGGTTGCGGTGGCAGGAGAATCTCCCTGCCTCACAGGAGAGTCAGTTAGAGAGACCTAAAGGGTCCTAGAACGTACACAAACCCACCCACCCATGAATCAGCACTAGAAGGGCCCAATTTGCTTGTGGGTAATGGGGGAACTGACTGAAAGCCAGCCAAGAGCTGAGCAAGCGGCATTCTTCCCTCTTGGACCCCTTCCTGACATAAAGCATCACAACACAGTGACCTGGGTTGTCCTGCCCTGGCGAATACCTAAGGCTCTGCCCCTCCGAATCTAGCAGGTGCGCTGAGACAAAGAAATCTGGCCCAAATGAAAGATCAAATCTCCAAAAATAGAACTAAGCGACAAAGAGATAGCCAACCTATCGGATGCACAGTTCAAAACACTAGTAATCAGGGTGCTCTCAGAAATGGTGGAGTATGGTCGCAAAATGCAGGAAAAAGTGAAGGCTATGCAAAGTGAAATAAAGAAAAATATACAGGGAACCAACAGTAAAGGGAAGGAAACCAGGACTCAAATCAATGATTTAGAGCAGAAGGAAGAGATAAACATTCAACCAGAAGAGAATGAAAAATAAGAATTCAAAAAAAATGAGAAGAGGCTTAGGAACCTCTGGGACAACGTTAAATGTTCCAACATCTAAATCATAGGAGTGCCAGAAGGAGAAGAGGAAGAACAAGAAATTGAAAACTTATTTGAACAAATAATGAAGGAAAACTTCCCCAATTGGAACAAGGAAATAGACTTCTAGGAGATCCAGGAAGCTCAGAGTCCCACAGAAGTTGGAACTCAAGGAAGGACACACCAAGGCACATCGTAATTCCATTACCCAAGATTTAAGATAAGGAGAGAATTTTAAAAGCAGCAAGAGAAAAGGAGACAGTTACCTACAAAGGAGTTCCCATAAGACTATCGGCTGTTTTCTCAAAAGAAACCTTGCCAGCAAGAAGGGGCTGGGCAAGAAGTATTTAAAGTCATGAAAAGCCAGGATCCGCATCCAAGATTACTCTATCCAGCAAATCTATCATTTAGAATGAAAGGGCAGATAAAGAAAGTGCTTCCCAGATAATATCAAGTTAAAGGAGTTCATCATCACCAAGTCCTTATTAAGTGAAATGTTGAAGGGACTTATCTAAGGAAAAAAAGATCAAAAACTATGAACAGGAAAATGACAACAAACTCACAACTATCAACAACTGAACCTAAAAATAAAAAACTAAGCAAACAACTAGAACAGGAACAGAATCATAGAAATGTAGATCAGAGGGGAGAGGGTGGGGGAGGAATGGGGGGAAAGGTACAGGGAATAAGCAGCATAAATAGTAGATACAAAATAGACAGGAAGAGGTTAGGAAGAGTATAGGAAATGGAAAAGCCAAAGAACTTAAATGTACAACCTGTGGAAATGAACTAAGGCGGGGGGGGGGCGGGGGGCGGACGCAGAGTGGGGGGGAATAAAGGGGAGGAAAAAATGGGACAACTGTAATAGCATAATCAACAAATATATATATTATATATATATATTATATATATATTTATATCATGATTAAGAACACACATGAGTGAATGATGGCCAAAATGGAAGTAAAACCCAAGTCTCCTGATTCTTAGTCCAGTGTTCTTAATATTGCACCACGTTGTTACACTTGTTAAAAAAATTAAAATTATAATTAATTTTTGTACCTCTATAAAATGGATAAAATTATAATACATACCTAAAATGGTTGTAGTGAAGATTAAATACAATAATATTTAGAAAGTGCTTAATAGTACCTGGCATCTATGAAGGGCTTCACAGATATTAACTAGTTTTATTATTTGCTGTTGTTATTATGATCATTGTCAGCAGCAGCCACCAGTAACACCCACCCCACTGCACGCTTGGGGTAAGTCTATTACTAAAAAGAGCACAAGCTACTAAAGGCTGAGAAACACTGCTGAATTAGAAAGGCACGGATTGCTGGTGCCTGGAGGAGCCTGTGAACCAAATCACTGACCTCGGAAATGCAAGCACATTGCTAGTCTGTCCCTTGAAGTTCTCTCTGCTCGATAACACCGAGTCCACTGTGCCAGGCCTCTGAGGGACAGAGACAGAGAAGGATGACGCCTGGGTTGCGGTCCAGGACACAGACAGATCAAAGCTACAGGGTATCTCAGAGTCAAGGCTACTGTGATAATCTTTATTGTTATATTTTTATTTTATTTTTTCTATCGTATTGTTGTTTTTATTTAGTGCTTAAAGTTTAGAGTTTCAAATCCAAGGAGGAATGATCTAAGTTGCCAAAATAGTCACCCTGGGTAGTCACATAACAATGCCAATGATGCTGCCTTTCCTCACACCATTTCCTCTTTGGAAATTGCCCTCAGAATTGGCAGCTTCTGGACACATCTTTAAGAGGATAGCCAACTTACTGAAACTCTCAGGAAGATGAGCAAAATGACAAATTCCTCTCTGGACTCAGATAACTCTAATATTGCACCTTGGATTTTAAAAGGAGGGTTTGGATCCAGGTGGACTCATACTCAAATTCCCACACTGCTAACAGCTATGGAGACCCCAGGTACCTGAGGATAATAATAGGGTCTAATTTATAGGATTTTTATGAGATACTCTTTGGAAGTGGCCAGCCCATAGTAAGCACTCAGAAAATAGCAATTATTATAATTATCATTACATTATAAAATAATCACACTATTACATTATACTAGTATAGAATAATATATAAAAGTATTCTTTTTGGATTAATGATATAACTCCCAAAAAGCTTTGAAGGGAATTCCTAGAAAGAGGTTTTTAAAATGTTTTGTGCAAAAGCAGCATCACTGAAATAAGCACACAGCTTCCCAGGGGAAGTACTCCGAGGTCAGCAGGTCAGGGCTCCGGTTAAGAAACAAGACATTTGCGGGGTGGGGTGGGGGCCACGGAGACCAATCACTCTCACCGCTTCACAGCAGTTTCTCAAAATGTGTTTTAGAGATGTTAATGAGTATTGGATTAACCTAAAGTTTCCTGATTAAATACATTCAGGCAGTTAAAGTGGCTTCTTTGCAGCCAGACTTCTCAGATCCCTCAACATGCTCTGTCCGTAAGTGTGATACATGCAACCAGCTCCCCATCTGCTTTCGCCTCCAACCCCGTTTTTCAGAGACTAAATCTCAGGACTAGTTCTTTTAGCAAAACGCCCCTTAAAAATTATGTCTTAGAGTGCAGCTGGTCAATTAAAAATGTCATCCTCTCTTTTAAACACATGTCAAAGCTACAAAATTCTGTAGAGTCCTTCCAGCGCTTTGGCCTTGCCCAATTTTGCAGGTCTTGCCTTGCATATTTATGGGAAAGAGAGGGCTGTAGCTGTGTGTGTCTCCACTTTCCACACACAGGCTTGACAGACCTCTTAACAATCCTGCATGAAGCCGCTTGCAGGGAAAACACTAAAGGCCCATTATGCGCAACCCCATCTCCCAAGTCTGCTCCATGAAAGAAGTTAGAGGGTAGATTTTAGGCCATATTTATAGCCTTTCATTTTATAGATTTTTCATTTAAAAGTCGGGCTTTTGCTCTAGAGGGACACAGAGTTATCTAACATTTGTGATAATGCAATTCACTCACACCAACTCAGTTCCCAGAGATGCATAGAAAGCACACTATTCAATTAGTCCTGTTGACTGATTATTTCATTGGCTCCTTAAACTCTATTTACAACTTAACATGATGGCCACATCAGCTACTTAATGGTTAACAATGGTGGGTCAATTATAAAATTTCTTCTACAACATGGCAAATTAAAAGCTAAAGATCCATCTCCATGACTTGATTCTGATTTTATTGTAGATTTTCATTAAAATAAAATAGTATAACCAGAAAAAAAAAAAGAGTGATTAAAAACCCTGGGCTTCAATTTCAGTTCCACTATTTATCAATACCCCACCTTCATGCTTCCCAAGAGACCTGTCTGAGCTCCTGTTTCTCTTATTTGTAAAATCAGGATGATGATAAATGCTGGTTTTATGTTCATTTGAGCTTTGAGACTATAATATAGTCTCAAATAATAATAAAAGGAAATAATATATGTGGAATAACTTTTTAAACTATAAAGTACTATAAAATGTTCACAATTATAACAGTTTCTATTACAATTTATATTTTTCAGTTGGTATTGACTCAAAACTTAAAGTTCATTTTCCCTTCTAAACTTTTTGTCAAAGAGTTAGCATCTATACATAAGCACTTCTTTGCACTTGGGGTAACTGCCATTTAAAATATGTCAACCTGAATTTTCCTTAATGAAGACACACAGGTGATTCAGAGCTATAATGGGGAAAGAGGTTAGGAGAAGGAAAACATTAATTTACATTTGCTAGTGCTTTTGCCAGAGCACCACTTCCATCCATTTTAAAAAGGAAGTCCTTCAAAAATCTCATCTTCACCCTGCCGTCTCTGATCACGAGGACCCCGATTCCTTTGAATGTAAACTCCACACTTTGTTTGATGGAAATGGATCGTGATAAAAAAAGCAACGTCTCCTTCACACATCCTTCCACTGTATCCCTGTTAAATGAACCCTGCAGGGATATCATCGCAAAATTAAGTGGAACAATTGGGATATCACCTAGAGGAGAAAAAGACAGTGGGGTGGGGGAAAGATGTGGAAATTACAACAAATCACATACACTTAGAAATCTTCATGTGCTTCTCAATACTCAAAAATAGAATTGTCAATATGAAGCCTTTAGTTACAGCCAATAAAACTAAGAACTAGCTATTAATACCTATTAATCAGTACAATTTTCCTAAAAATGTAATGTTTTTTGCTCAAAGTAAGAACAATTAGTTTTCTAAGCTATACTTCAAACAAGCTTTAGATTTTTCTCGTGGATACATAGCACTGGGTTGTCCGAAAAGTCCATTTTTCATTTTTACCACTAACTTTGATTTGGATATTTTGAGTATGTTGGCTATCTCCTGTTTGGTATAATGTTGATTGCTCTCAATTAACGTTTCAATTTAATTGCTATCTACTTCAGCTGTCCTACCCAACTGTGGAATATTGTCCTACGAGAAATCCCCAGGAAGAAACTTCGCAAACCACTTTCAACATGTTCCACATCAGTCACAGCATCTTCTCCATATGCTGCACAAATCTTTTTTTGTATTTCAGTTGCATTTATACCTTTCTTAAAATAATAAAGCAGAATATGCCAAAAATGTCACATATTTCTTCCATCTTCAATATTAAAATGGCTACACATTTTGATAATTTTATAATTCATCAATTTTGATAAGTTTTTTAAATGCACGCTGATATGGCAGCTGTCAAAATACAATCTAACAAAATTGTTTCAATTGAAGTTAAAGACAACTAAGCACTACTAGAGAGCCATCTTACAGAAAAAACAAAACAAACTTTTTGGCCAACCCAGTGAGAAACGCTCCTCGTCATCAGAGGGTTTTCTGAATTTTTCAGCCCCTTTCTCTTTCAAGACATGCTGCAGCAATATATGTCTCTCTCTTCCAGTTATCATATGGTTTTTAAATGATTATACATCTCTACAAACATTAAGTGTTTTGAAAAGATAGTCATCTTCACTAGACGTTACCTTTCAAATGAAAATGGGTCTCTTCAGAGGATAAGCTTGCAGAAAGATTTTGCCCTTTAACGAGTCCATAAATGACATTGCAAAGGAATATGCTCACACCTGGCTTGAAGGAAGCACAGGGTCTACTCAGCTGGAACAGTTATAGAGCTATGCAAGGTCCTCAAGTCAGAAACGGGGTAAACAGCAAGATCAACATGACAAATCCAAAAGAAGACATAAACAAGGCCCACTGATAAAGGGACAGGATAGAGACAAGATCACATTCTAAACAATCATTCAGCAAGCATTAATGTCCAATACTGCTGGACAGCAACGATTAACAACTCTGTAAGACACAAGTTTCCCTGTATTAGCCCACTGTCTCCTGCACAATTAATGGTGAGTCTATACCATCTCCCTCCATTCCATCTTTTAAAATAAACTTCTTAAAAGAGAAAGCTACATTGTCTGCCTCTAGATTCTCCCTCCCATTTACCCAATGCCTCTCTGCAACCTGTCTTCTGCTGTACTTACCTCAGGAAGGGCACTATCATCTCATGGTAAACAAGCCAATGGATATGTTGCAAATCTTACTGCCATGCCCTCACTTTAACTTCTGTTAACCATGGCCTCTCTTCTCTACTATCCATAGTGCCACTCTTGATTCTCCATTTTCTTTCTCATTGGTCTCTTTTGCTGGCTTCCTCCCTCTTCTATTTCTTATAAGATGGGGGCTTGCTTATTTTACAGGATTCTTCCTTTTCTATCTCTTTTATATTCTCTCCTGGGTAAACTTATCCAAATCTTGATCTCTAATCTCTACCCCTCTCCTGAGCTCTGGAATCATCTCTACCTAAATATCTCTATAGAAATCTCAAATTGCCCAAAAGCAAACTCATTACTCTATTTGCCAAAATACCTGCCTTTCCCCTTTCATTGCCTATGGCAGTTAATGGCATGAGTTCTCATCTTTTGTCCAAGAAATCTGAGTCATCCTAAATACCTTCCTTCCTCTTGCTACCCAATACTTCAGTTGGTAACCAAACCCCATCAGTCCTACATCTGAAATGTCTCTTGAGTAGATTCCTTCATCTTCCCCGAGTGCCGCTGCCTTCACCAGGTTTGTACCATATTTTACCAAACTCCTGTAATTAAAAGAGCTATTTTTCTAGAATAAAAACTGGACCAGTACAGATAATCTCCTGCTCAAACACTTTCAATTGCTCCTCAGCGCCTACCGGATGAATTCCAAAGTCTTTATCACATCATTTAAGGCCCCTCCCAACTGAACCCTACCCACCATTTTTGTTTTACCTCCCTCCACTCGCCTGCACATTCATGTGCCCTGGTCACACGGACATCCTTGACAGCCTTCACTTTTGCCTGAATAAGGACTTTTGGATTGTCCACACTGTTCCTGAAATATCTGCCACAGCTTCTGTACAAGCAAAGTCCTGTCATCTTTTAAGACCTCCTCACATGTTATCATCCTGAACGTTCCCCAAGCAGAGTTAGACAATTCTAGCCTTTGACCCAGTGGTGATCAAAGCTGCTCTGATAGCACTTAACCATTTTGTATCATTTGCTTATATATCTGTCTCCCATGCTAGGTTCTGAGTTATTCAAAGTATGGACTATGTCAATAATGCTTGGTTAGAAATCTAGTTAATTAATGATGAAGAATCATAATCCCAAAGCTAAACTGTGGACAGAAATGTTTTTGTGAACTAATTCAGTCATATATATTTAATTCTGACATTTTCTCAACTTTATGAAAAAAAATCATTATAGACCTCAACTACTTTTCTGGACTACATTACAAGATACCAAACAAAAAATAAGCTCTAATTCTAAGGCACAAATATTTCTGCCCAAAAAAATAGGCTTTATTTTTATTTCATTTTGTAAACTTTTGATGAATTAGGATATTTCTTCTGTCAAAACACTATAGGCAAAAATGGCTGAAAAGTCTATCAAATTCATTGTACTGAATACATGCATAATGAATTCTAAATATAGTTTATGTTTCTTCAGTATACTTTTTTGATGGAAAGTTACCCTGAAATTTGTCAGGAAACTTAACACAAAGTTGAGTGTCAATGTTTTCACCTGCTGACGTTGCAGGTAGACACTCTCTCTCTTCATCCATATGAGTCTGATGCGGAAGGACATGGTAAGAAAGATCAAAAACAAAGCCAGAAATCAGGCAGAAAGCCCTCCAAAGGCCTCTGAGTACCCAGGGCAGGTGTCACCAAGGCCACACACTAAGGGTGAAAGGTAAGCCCCCTGTAACAGGCATCATGTCCATTTATTTACCACTGTATCTCAAGCACCTGGACCCAGGCCTGACACATCGGTGGTCCTCCATAAATACTAGCAGAAGGAAGAGAGAAAGGAAGGCAGGGAGGGAGGAAGATTTTAGGGTGTGAAACGTATACAAGTTATTCATTTACTCTCTATGGAATTATTAACCTAACTTTCAAATTTTAGTAACTTAGATGATATATATGATAGATACACAGTTATTGATCTTTTTCTGTATTAATGACTGTAATTCTTCTCTACTTTATAACCATGTTTAATTTCTTAGGGTCTGAAATATGAATAAAGTCTGTACAACACCGTGATATGGCTTTTATATAAATTTGCCTTGACGTCACAACAGGTCTTCTCATGCCTGCCTGCCTCTTAAGCTACGGAGGTTTACCATGGCCTGCAGGACGACTGTGTGTTGTGTTTCTGCCTTAGCTCTCCCTCTGCCAAAGGTAACACATGAAGAGTAAACCCCAACGGACCAAGTTTTGTCCGCCATTCTCATTGCCAGGACAGTCACTCTCTGGGAAAATCTTAAATATTAAATGTATTTACCAGGAGTATACACTTTGTTTTGTTTGAGTCTGTGCAGCTGTACTAACTTCTCCGCCATGATAAATACGGGCCTCTGAAACAGAATAAACTTGTTGTTTCCCACCTCAAGTTTTTGCCTCATGAAGGTAAAAGTTCCAAGTCCTGGAATCTGAACCCCCTGAAAGGAAAAAAAAATAGCACTTTACTAAAGGGGTGAAGAAAAACAATCCTTAAGTACTGTTATCCAAAAAAACACTAGGAGAATTAATCATAACCCTTAAAAATTCAATAATCCTACAATGCGTTACAGCCACAGCTATAGTAAGTTTAGTATAAAATGTAGTATATCAATCCATGATGCTTTTGTGACATCAGATCCCTCATCTCCATGATGTTCAAAGGCTGTGAGAACTAAGAAAATGTGTATGGGATGCCATAACAGCTTTTAATCTATATCTAAGTCCTAAATTGTGGGACATTTTAAATTTTAATCATTTGCCATTGGAGGGAGAGAATTTAAAGGGTCATGAGAATCTCTGCTTTCTCATTCCTTCTCTTAAACTTTATGTCCCTTACCTAAAATCTGACAACCCAGTGCCAAGGCATATGCTGCAGTGTGGTGATCTTGGCGAGTGGAGAGAAACAAATGCTTTGGGTTCTCAAACTGGTTCTCTGTCTCTCTGGAAATATCATACATCAGGGTTTACAAACTCAAATGCCTACAGGGGCCAAAAAAGGATGCAAGCACGTGGGCAAAGGTATGCAGTCAGGGAAGGTGGCAGCTAGAGAGTGCATGCCCCCTCGAAAGAGGATCAGCCCATAGTCAGCTCCAGCCAAGTGGCAAATACAGGAATGAAAAACTAGTATTATTAAATCTGACTTCTGAGGAAAAAAATCCAAAGTTTTATTAAGCTCTCCAAATTGTAAGTGGTGATGACTAATTCAAATGATCAGAGCAAACAAAATTAGTTTGAAGGATGAATTCAGCCTAAAGGTTGTCACATAGGGACCTCTGGGTAGGGTATAAAAGTTTCACAACCTCCCTGCTCCCTCCAAACTCCCCAAATCTCTGTCAGGAGGAAACAGTCCACCCCTGAGAAAAGTTTCTCATTTTTGGCAAGTTGAGTTCATCCCTAACTGTCTTCTTATATTTCAATTAAAATCCACTCCCTCAACGAGGCAAAATAAGAAGTATTATCATATCCTTCTAGAGTTAAGCCAGGAACTATCTGATCACAGATAAACAGAATTCATCTAGTCCCTCTCCACACACACATGTGTATCACTAAAAGAGCAGAACATACAAATATCTGCAAGTCCTAAATGTGATCATCATAAAATGGCAAGACAGAAAGTTAAACTAGGTAGCTCTAAAGTCTGCTATCCTGCCCCCAGAAAAATCATGAGATTAAGATGAAAAGATTCTTTGGACTCCTACATTAAAATTAAAGTATAAACCCTACCTTGTGTAGGGATAGCTGTCGTTCCACAAATTCTGATACATGCTCCCAAATATTAGAGACCTCTGTAATTCAAAACAAACCAAGAATCATTTATTTAAGTACTCATGTGTTAGTATCTTACTGCTAATAAATAAAAATATAAATATTAAATAGAGGATCCCAATTAATTTATAATTAATAGAAAATAATGGCATTTCCCAAAATTAATTTTCTGGGTAAACTAGTGCTTACTCCTTTAAGTTCCAAAACTGTGATTAAAAAGCATAATAATTATAGCCCGGGCCAGGTGCCTCAGTTGGTTGGAGCCCCATCCTGTACACCAAAAGGTTGCGGTTCAACTCCCAATCAGGACACATACAGGAGACAACAGATCGATGTTTTTCTCTCACATTGATGTTTCTCTCTCTTTAAAATCAGTAAAAAACACATCTTCTGGTGAGGATTAAATATATATATATATATATATATATAATTACAATAAATTTTTGAAGAAAATCTTTCTAGAATAAGGGGAACTCTGTCACAAATTTCCCTTTATGCTATAAAGTTAACTAAGTATAATCTACCCTTTCTTAATGACCCACTCAACAAAATGTGCCATCTGACTAATGTGAACATTCATTCTTATACCATTCTATAACACAGGCATAAAGCCAAGGGACACTAAGACATGAAAGATTGTTGCCTGTACATTAACTGTCTCTATACTTTTATTTTTGATTAGTCCTTGATTTGGCTCTTCATTCTCATTTGTCACTGTTAGACTACCAACTTTCCCTTTTCTCTACTACCAGTGCTCTGCGGGCGTCCTGCCCAGTCCTTATTCACTGTTTCTGATCTCCTATGTTCTTGATTTCAACAAATATCCTATTACTATGGCTAGAAATAGTATTTTTTAAAATTATATCTTCTTGACTATGCTGTTCCAGTTATCCCAATTTTTCCCCTTTGTCCCACCTAGTACCCCCCACTCCCTCAATCAATTCCCTTACCTTTGCTCATGTCCATGGGTTATGCATATAACTTCTTTGTCTACTCCTTTTCCTACACTGTACTTTATATCCCCATGGCTATTCTGTAACTTCCTATTTGTAATTCTTAATCCTCTCACCTCTTCATCCATTCCCCCAAACCTCCCTCCCCTCTGGCACCCATCAAAACGCTCTCCATATCCGTGATTCAGTCTCTGTCCTTCTTATTTGCTTAGTTTGTTTTTTTATGCAATTGTTAATAGGTATGTGTTTATTGCCATTTTATTGTTCATAGTTTTGATCTTCTTCTTTTAATAACGTTTTTATAATGATGAACTCCTTTGATGAACATTAGTGTTTTCTTGTCTGGGAAGCTCTTAATCTGCCCTTTGATTCTAAATGATAGTTTTGCTAAGTAGAGCAATCTTGGCGATAGGTCCTTGCTTTTCATGATATTAAGTATTTCTTGCCAATCCCTTCTAGCCTGCAAAGTTTCTTCTGAGAAATCAGCTGACAGTCTTATGGGAACTCTCCGGTAGGTAACTAACTGCTTTCCTCTTGCTGCATTTAAGATTGTCTATTTATCTTTAACCTATGGCATTTTAATTATGAAATGTCTTGGTGTGGGTCTATTTGCAACCATCCCTCATTTGCGACTCTCTGTGATTCCTAGACTTGTATGTCTATTACCTTCACCAAATTAGGGAAGTTTTCTTTCATTATTTTTTCACACAGACTTACAATTTCTTGTTCTTTCTCTTCTCCTTCTGGCACCCATGTGGTGCAAATGTTGGATCGCTTAAAGTTGTCTCAGCACCTCCTAACACTATCCTCGTTTTTTTGTATTCTTTTTTTCTCTTGTTGTTCTGATTTGTTGTTTTATGTTTCCTTATGTTCCATATAATTGTTTTGATTCTCAGCTTCATCTACTCTACTGTTGATTCCCTGTAAATTGTTCTTTATTTCCATTAGTGTCTCCTTTATTTCTATGTGGACCATTTTTATGCTGTTCTGATATTCTCCAAGTTCCTTGCGCGTTCTTATAACAAGTGTTTTGAATTCTGTGTCTGATAGATTGCCCATCTCCATTTTATTTAGTTCTTTTCCTGGAGTTTGATCTGTTCTTTCATTTGGGCCACGTTTCTTTGTCTCCTCATTTTGGCAACTTCACTGTGTTTGTTTCTGTGTTAGGTAGAGCTGCTATGACTCCCTGTCTTGGTAATGTGGCCTAATGTAGTAGGCATCTAGTAGGGAACAGTGGCATAGCCATCCCTATCACCCAAGCAGGGTGCTCAAGGTGCATCCTTTTAGTGGGCTGAGTACACCCTCCTCTCATAGTTGAGCCTTGGTTGCTGTTGGCAGGTCTATGGGAGGGATTTGCACAGGCCACTCAGCAACAAGACCTGGCTGTGACCCCAACCACAAACCTCCGCCCTCCATAAAGGATCAGCTGTGAAGGGCAGGGCAGTGGTGCTCCGACACGGTCTGTAGCTGTCCGCTGGATACACAGACTCTGAGGTTTCCAGAGTTGTGTAGGCCAGGGTCAGCCACCACCTGTTTTCTGCCTAGGACCACCTAGCATGAGCTACCAAGCAATCTGCATATGGCTGTTACTTGTTCTGGGCTTAGAGGCTCCCAGGCAAAGTCAATTTGCGATCCAAAGCTGGCTGCTGCTAGTGCTGGGCCTGGAGCCACTTAGCCAGAGGCACAGGGTCTGGGAGCCTGCTGAGGCTAGCAGTTGCTTGTGTGAGAGGATTTAGGAAGATGTCTAAAATACTAATTTTTAAAGACAGGTCTTTGGGAAGTGACCTTTAGGGGCTTTCGCTTTACACTGAATCGGTGCATATATTTTGCCCTCTCTGTTTTGAATGATCAGAGGGAGACTTTCTAATTTATTTTCTTGTTCTGAGCTGTGTTTCAAGAACACTGTGGTAGAAAAATAAGTTATCAATAACTGAAGTGTTGATGTGTGACTTGAAGGTATACCCTAAGTATAACTAATATTTAGAATATAAAAAATTACATCTGTGTTGGCATCTCCATTCCAAGCCTAATCACATGTATTAAAGATACTCTTCAGTCAGGAACTCCTTGCAAATCAAAAGAGTATGATTTAATTCTCAGATTAAAAATCAAGAACAGTGACATTTATCAGGTTGCCACTGTGGGACATAGATGAAATCGGTAACAAAAGACCTATTATTTCCCCACTTGGGGAACTGCTTGATTTATTGGCATAACTTTTTTTTTTTCCTGATGGCTTAAACCACTATCTAAAGCAGGGAAATTGTAGTCTCTTAATTCCAGTACATCCATTAATAAAAATATAAATATAATTTTTTTTATTAATGTACCAAGGAAGGGACAAGTTAGACAATGAGAAGTAACTTTCATGGTCACCTAGGAACAACTCAGGTGATGTAAACTTATTCACTCACCAAGAAACTGAGGACTGCATGGTACAGAGAGCCAAAGGTCAAAATTCTGCCCTTCGCTCTGAATCATGGATATGCAGTTGACTATAATCAGGTATTTATTCTTCCCATCCTATTATTTTCCCCACTCCTCCCTGCCCCCATACGCAAAGTAATTCTACTGCTGGCTGCTAAAAACTATATTCTTTCACCCAGTCCCAACTATACATTGAATTAAAATCATGATGACCAAAAACCTCATTAATTCATTAATAATACAAAATCTCAGTATCTAGATTTACACGGAGGCCTTTCAGAGTTAGGTCAAAACTGTTAAGTCTTTCACCTAGACTCTTCACAAGCAGCTCAAATTTCAGAAAAACAATCTACACCGAAAGGAAATGAGTTCATTAGGGTCAGGAGAAACTATATAGCCTGCAACCAAACCTTAGTGAAAAGACTTGATGGAGTTCAATTGGGAATTTGAGGATAGTCTTTCTTCACTTATATGATACATTTAAGTCCACTGTGTTGTTTTACTCTATAAAATCTAATAGGCAAAGTTATATAAGAACAGAGTTTATCATTCTAAGCTGAACTTTGCTATTTCTCACTGAATAAGAAGGAAAACATGCAAATCATCCCCTTTAGGTAGTTTTCAGCCTTGTAATTCAATTAGAATAGATTTGGAAATTTTACACACTGTGAGTTCTAACTTTGATCTTTCTGACATCCTAAAGTATCACAGAAGCTATCACTAAATCTCAAAACAAAAATAATTTTAATCCACTCTAAAAAGCAAATTAAATAATATGCTACTCTATTATTTTAAGGAAATGGTATTATGTTAATCAAATACTGAAATACCAAGAATCACTATTATAAGGAAATAATGTTTATATTCAGTTCTAAAGTTTTTGCACTCGAAATTATATTTTAAACACAGTACCAAGTTGCAGGAATACTCTCATATGTGATCATTATAGAAAAGAATTAAGTACCCAGTGTGTGAATTATAGAATGACATAAATGCTTGAAATAGATGTTAATATCAAAAATGAAAAATAAGTTCCCTGACTTTATAAAAGATTTTATAAAATTAAAATACTGGTATACAAACAGAACAAATCATTACTGAGAAATCTGAAAACAAAAACAAAAACAAAAATGTGTTTCCAGAGCATAATGCAGTGGGAAGATCAGTGTGCTGCATGTCTGAAGACCTTCCTGCCTCCATAGTCTTCAATAGTTTCATCCAGTACACATCTGTAAAATGATGATGGGACCTTCTACATACTGTAATTACATAACATTAAACTTTGGTGGTGAAACATACAGAAGCAGTGGGACTTCATGTATACAATTGTGGAAAGTTAGTTTATGTGTTTTTCTGATGTTGGGAGTTCCTCACCTCCTTAACAATGGTCATTGGCAAAAGTTAATAGGTAGTAGTTTGATTTCTGCTTCTGTCATTCAACCAACAAAGAGCTCTTACTGAAGTCACCAATGGCCTCCTTATCAATAAAATCAACAGACTTCTTTCACCTATCTGACCCCTCAGTCAGCTCTGACACTGGTGACCACTTACTAAGTGTAAGTTTATATTAATTTCTGTATTTACTGAACGTGTATCTTTCCCCAGTAGACTGTAAGTTCTAAGGTTTTTGCTCACCATCAGTTCTCTAGCGCCCAGCAAGCACATAGCACATTCTAAAATTTATAAATATGGCAGATATTTTTTAAATCCATAAAACCATTATCTTTGATGTTTCTTTTAGAATTATGTTAACAGGGAAGAATAGGAGTGATGCAGAGAAAAAGAGAAAGAAGATGCATCTACTCATTTATTTGTCTCCCGGAAGCATTTGGTGAAAGCCGAGGCAACTTCTCTAGGTCACGGTGAATTGACAGTAACGGCAGCTTCCATTTCCGAGCACTTTTCTTCTCAAGGGCTCCTGTCTCTCACAGACCGATCTCAGTGTCACACTGGGGTGACTCTTCTAAGAAACTATGCTTTTAACCAAGCCTAGTAAGTTTCCTATGAAAAGCTGTTAGGTCTTCTTTCAAACACCCACTTCTTTTTATGACCATCTCACCTTCTTAACACAACCCCAAAATATCAAGGGCAACCAAAGTAGCTGTGTTTTTGCCTGAACTCTGAGAAAGAGCCGTTTGGGGGTGTTGTAATAAGCTAACATTTACTGAGCATTTATTTACTTTGTGCTAGTCCTGGAGCTAAGCGCTATGCATATATTATCTTGTTCAATCAAAACCCTCGGTTGGCCCTGCCCCTTATGAAGGCAATCATTAAGCATCCAGCCTGAGCTTGATGTGATTACCAGCTGGTCGACACGGCCACCCCAGCGGATAGAGAGGAAGGTCTTCCACTTCGGCCCTCAAGCAGATAAAGGTTCAGCCCCAGGGCCCCCACCTCAAGTAGCTTACCGTCCTGGCTCAGCAAGGGCAGCGTGGGCAACACATTCCTGCCCAGGTCCTGTAGGGAAGGGACGAAGGTGTCCAACATCTCCAGTCCCCAGCTGTCTCTTGCTCGGTCCTCAACGGTCCTTTTTCTGCTTTCTTTATATGGAGCTCATACAAAAGTGATTTTTCCCACCCTCCAGGCCCCTCTCCTCGGAGCTCTGGATGATCTTTAAATGAAAACAAATAGCAAATATTGAAATTTTTGCTTCTTAAACCTTTTTTCTCGCTGTTTCTCCCCCAGCTCGGGCTCTCCCTGGCAGCTCCCACCGCAGGAAACCCGAGAGCTGAATGGCACCAGAATCAGAGTGTGCAAATAAATCCAAGCACTGCGCGCCACTGAGAGGCCCGTGAGAGAGTGAACCCGGGCGCCGAGCCGGCCAGCCTAGGGTGGGGAGGGGCGCGCGGCTGCAACGCAACAAAGGGTCGTTCCGTTGCTAAGGCCTTGGTCCGCCCCCTAAGGTGGGCCCCAGGTTGTCCGCGTGATTTCAGGAGCTCCAGAGAGCGAGGTTGGGAAGTTAACTTAGATGTTTTTTGTTTTTCCCTTTCCCTCTTACCCAGGGCAGCAAAAAGACTCAGTCACTTCTGCAGTCACCTTATACAAATCTGGGAACACCTTTTGTCCCGGGTGATGGACATTTCAATCTCCTGATCTGTTTGAGGGTTTAAGTTTGAGCTGGAATCTGTTTCTCAGATTTGGTTTTTCCTGGGCTCCCCTCCTAGGAAATGAAGGACTAGAGGACTGGGGAGGAGGTTGCCCTTCTTAAAATTACAGTCACTTTTTTCACTCCCTGTACACTTTATGAACCTCATCCTTTGGAATGGTTTTTTTTACTCTCCCTCTGCTGATAATGGATTATCACAAAGTGAACACACATGTAAACCCCACCCCACTGGGATTCTCTCAGTAGCACAGAAGCGCATCTCATTCCCTCTCCAGACATTATGCCAAATAATACTATACACTCGTTTTGCCTGTATTTGAACTTTTAGAATTATATAGTATGTATTCTTTTGTGTGTGGCTCTGTCACTCAACATTTTTTGTGAGAGTCCTCCATGGTTTCTGTAGTAACAATTTGTTCATATTTGCTGTTGCATATTATTCCTCTGCATGACTATGTCACAATTTTTTTAATCCATTCTATTGTTAAGGAGACATTTGAATTGTTTCCGCTTGGGGCTATGAAGAATAATGTTGCTCCCTGGCTGGGTGGCCCAGTTGGTTGGGGCATCATCTCCTAGACCAAAAGTTTGCAGGTTCGATGTCAGGGCACGTACAGGCAACCCATCAATGTTTCTCTCTCATACTGATGTTTCTCACCCTCTCTCTCTGCCCCCCTCCCTCTTCTCTAAAATCCATGAAAACATATCCTCAGGAAAGTTTAGAAAAATAATGTTGCTGCAAGCATTCTTTTTTATTGAATTTATTGGGGTTACATTGGTTAATTATAGAGGTTCCAAGTGGACAATTTTATAACACATCATCTGTATATTGTATTGTGTTCACCATCCTTAGTCTCCTTCCCTCATCATTTACCCCCTATTTCCCCTCTTCTACCTGCCTCCACCCCCCTTTCCCTCTTGTAATCAACATACTGGGGTCTGAGTCTATGAGGTTTGGTTTTGTTTTTGCTTAATCGCTTCACCTATTTCACCCAGCCCTCTGGCCCCTCTCCCCTCTGACAGCTGTCAGTCTGTTCTCTGTATCTATGAATCAGATTCTATTTTGTTTATTTTGTTCATTAGATTCCACATATAAGTGAAATCACGCGTTATTTGCCTTTCTCTGACTGGTTTATTTCACTTAGCTTAACACCCTCTAGGTCTGTCCATGCTGTCCTGAAAGGTAAGATTTCCTCCTTTTTTATGGCTGAGTAGTATTCCATTGATAAATGTACCACCGCTTTTGTATCCACTCATCTATTGATGGGCACTTGGGTTGCTTCCAAATCTTAGCTATTGTAAATAGTGCTGCATTGAACATAGGGGCACACATATTCTTTCAAACCAGTGTTTCGGGTTTCTTTGGATATATTCCCAAAAGTGTAATCGCTGGGACATAAGGCAGTTTCATTTTTTAATTTTTGAGGAAACTCCATACTGTTTTCCACAGTGGCTACGCCAGTCTGCATCCCTACCAGCAGTGCATGAGATTTCCCTTTTCTCCACAGCCTCACCCAACACTTGTCATTGGTTGATTTATTGATAACAGTCATTCCAACAGGTGTCAGGAGATATCTCATTGTGGTTGTAATTTGCATTTCCCTGCAAACATTCTTGAACAAAACTTTTGATGCACATATGTACTCATTTTTGATGTGTATATAACTAGAAGTAGATTACTGGGACCCAGCAAATGCTGATTTTGACAGATAATACCAAGCAGATTTCCAAAGTGCTTGGGCATCACCATGGTGGTGAGAGGGACAAGCTGCTGGCACTTAATGTGAACAGAAACCAGGGGTGCTCAACGGCCTGCAGTGTACAGGACAGGTCTTCGTGGAGAAGACTGTTACACATTTTGTACCATTATTAACATATTGTCAGACTTCCATTAAGAAAAAAAAAAAAAAGACTGCTCATGAGCCTAGAAAAAAGTCCACTTTATGTATAAATACAAAGATGTTTTTGCTCAATTTAACATTATTTAATTTCCTAAGAATTCCATTCCAAGTAAATTGGGGCAAAATTTTATTTTTTTTAAGGATTTAGGAAACTGTATCACGACAACCAGTGAGGCTGGTGGCAGCTCAGCAGCCGACACACGTAAGCCAGGCTACATTCGTAGCTGTTACACTCACTGTGATTCTCCCTGTAAGTATGCGGTGACTTCATCTGCCTTCCCGCAGAGTCATGCCTATACATGGACATATTAAAATGTGTATTATTTTACTTACCTTTAATTTCTCTAATATGCTAGACTTGTGACTTTATATTCATTTTTACATAGTATAGGTAGGTATGCCTCATACCTGATATCCTCATATCAGGATAGCAACAAGACATTACAAAATATTTGTTGAATTTTTTTAAAAGTGTCTAATAGGACTGAGAACCTCTGTGTTAAAATATGGCAAGCTCTATAACTCAGCCTCTTTATCTTGTCTACTAAGAAGGTCGGAAGTAAGTTTTGGGCCTTTCTAAAGCTAGTTTCTTGGAAAAATAATTTCCTCCCAGTCTCCCTTTTACTGCCTGCCTCTTTTCCTCTATTCTGTTCATGGTGTTTAGTTTTGAAGCACTTGTTCTTGCAGAGAAGGCCATCTCAAATCCTTTGGGGAAATAGGCAGAGAATAAATATTTGTTGCATGGGTCAGTAGCAAGCAATGGGCAAACTACTGCCAAGCCAGCTAATTTTTAGTGGAAATATTAGCATTATTGTTCTATCTTAAGATAATCACGGAACTGTAAAAACATTAGTTTCTTAGATTAAATTCTGAGTTAAATATGGCGATGACCCTTTTAGTGTTTAGAGCAGCTGTCTTCAGTGTCAGAAGATGTTATGGATGGCTGCTAATTATTAGTGAAACACAGATGGTAAAAGGAGGATCTGCTAACAATCAAGACAAAGACCTTTCTTTCAAAGCCTCTTTTCCTTTTGTCATAGGTCTCTTGACAAAACAAGCTGTGGAGATACAGGTGACCCTGTGTTTACTAGCAACTTCCAATGAACTATAAACACTATATATCCTGAAAACATATACCCTTCAGTTGATAACAAAGCTCAGGGAAACCATGCAGTTCCCCTGCTGAGCACTTGCTCTTTAGATATAACTGAATGATATGTACAAAGACATATATATATGCAACATTGTTTGTAATGCTAAATCTTAGAATGAACCTAGGATAATCATCAAAAAGAAGTAGTTAAATTGTAAATCTGTACTTTGGAATACATATTTAAGAGTTTGCTTAAAAGAAAGCTATATAATTATGTGCTGATCTTTTTAATTTTTATTTATTTTGAGAAGCAGAGGGAGGGAGAAAGAGGGGAAGAAAAACATCAAGGTGAGAGAAACATCAAACATCAACTGGTTGCCTCTTGCACACCCCTCATTGGGGACCTGGCCCACACCCAGGCCTGGGCCCTGACCGGGAATCCAACCAGTGACCCTTCAATTCATAGGCTGACACTCAATCTGCTGAGCCACACCAGCCAGGGTTTATGTGCTGATATTTTTAAAGTTTCAAAATATATTAAGTGAAAGCCTGTTGCAGAATAGGAGTAATATGATCCTATTTGTTTCAAACATACATGTACATGTAAATATACATGCATATTCATGTATGTTTGTAAATACACAATATTTGAGGAAAGATACACAAAAAAATGTTAGTGATGGTTATTTTTGGAGAGTGCGAAATTATGTGTGGAGGTGGAAGAGTTCAGAGAACTTTTATACCTTTATTTACTGTTTACCAAGAGCATGTATTACTTTAATAATATTCTAATGATAATTCACCAAAGACAGAGAGACAGAGAGAGAGGCACAGGCAGAATGCAGGGATTTATGCAAGTACTGAAAGGAAGAAATGGGTCCAAAGTTTTCCCAAATACTACGATGTAAATATACTTTTCTACAAGTTCTAACTTGCCTCGCAAAACCCACATTGAATGAGCAGTCACTTTACCCAGGCCCCAAAGAGTACACAGTATTATTCGGTGGCTCATAGTACAGGCACTTAGAAATCTATTAAAAAAGAAAATATTTACAATACTCTGTTCTAATAATACACAGAACCAGAATAAATATTTGCAATAAATAATTTAACCCACGTCTATTGAGGACCTCATTTACATCAAGCACTTTGCTGTTCACTAAGAGAAAACGTTTACACGTGAGAAGTACACAATTCATTCACCATTTAACAAACATTTATTGAAGAAAGTTCTAAAACTAGGATTAGGCTCCAAAGTCAAAGTGTACATGGAAAATTGGATATGAGCAAAATTATTGTAGAAATAAATATCTTCTTAGAAAGACACCGTGTTGGAGACCCACGCACCATCTCTTGGTTCATAGACACAAAACGGCTCGTCTGTCCCTCCCACATTAGGTCAGATCATTTTCTTCAGGTGACCATGTAATGAAGCAGTTGGCTTCCAATTAGGAAATGAGTCTTACTAAAAAAATTCAACCTAATAGTAGAATTGCACCCAGCACTGAGAGGTACTTGGGAACTGCGACAGACTGAAAAATATACCAGATGCATATCTTCAGTCCCTTGCTTACTCAAGGACTTATGCAGAAGTGGACTTGTGGTTTTATTCCATGTCATTTAGCTGAGATAGGACTGCATTTCCCAGGATCCCCTTCCCTCTGTGATTCCAGATTCGGGTTAGTTAAAAGAGAAATTTTCATGAGATTTGGAAGGCAGCATTTGCAAAAGACATCATTATGCTCTGAAAATCACTGTAGGGTCAGACACCGGCCTGCTGGCTCAGGGTGCCAACAAGGGCCAGCAGCCTGCCGGTCCCGCAGCTCTCCAGCTCCTGCCAGGTCTCGCCCAGCTTCTCTGAATCCTCAACGAGGTGCCTGACCAACACAGTGGCCAAAGGCACTGCCTCGCCCTGAAAGCCATTTATATCCTTGCAGTTGGCTGTCATGAGAGACAAAAGCAGGTTCTAATTTGTTCTCACAGGTTCTAGTTTGCCCTTGTGGATTGCAGCTTGTCCTCACCAGTTCCAGCCTTTCCGTAATCTCCACCATGTTGTAACCATCTTTCCTTCCTGACTGTGGAGCCGGCTGCCTTGAGGCCCAACGCCAGACAAAGGCCAATACCACACAAAGACTGTCCAGCTCCCACAGTTATGTAAGAGCTAATGCCCGTAGCAGATCCCATATTTTCTATCATTTATAGGGTTCTGTTTCTCTGAACCCTAACTGATGCAGGACTGGTGGTTAAAACTCGAGTGTTTAAATTTAAATTATTCTCTTGCAGCTATACTTAAATTTGAATTCACATAAATTAAGTGTTTGTACATTGCAACTCTTGCAACGATACGTTAATTCATGTTAGAGGCATGAGGCAATGTAGAGAATACAGGGGAGGAAGGTTATTTCTGAGATGATTGGTCTGAAGGCTTAACAAAGAGATTCGGGCTCTATTTGGAAGGGGTAGATGGTTTCTGAAAGTCTTGGAATATGAAGATGACCTGATCTCTTACAGATTATTATGTACTCCACTATTGTATTAAAATGAACGTCGTTTCTCATTACGTCGTATAAAGAATCTATGTGTTAGATGGCAATTATAATCAGAGAGATTTCTGAGAGACAGGAGGTGAAGACACCAAATAGCTAAGGGGGTAAGTGCCGGTCATGGGAAGGCCGGCCATGGGATGATGGATGTCACTGAAAATGACAGCTGTTTATAAATTTTTGATGATGAAACAGAAAAGATGCAACACAATTGAAGAAAGGTAATTTAACCAATGTGACAAATGAGAATACTTTGAGACTAAGCTATGGAATGATCCCCCAAGGAAGAAATATAGGAAAACTCATCAAATCAGACTATTGAAACATAAACCATATCACATAATAGACAGCACATGGTCACCATTTTGCCTGGACTACCTGTGGGATAAAAGTCATACAATAGAACTTTTACATGTTTAATAGATGTGACCTCAATGAATAATAAATATAATAATGATATCCATGTACATAACATTATATATTTATGAATAGAAAGTTAATATTTATGCCATATTCACCTGATATGCCCTTTTTATAAATATTTTGCACCTTTATTTGATTTCACATATGGTAAAAAGAAATATTTGGCATTTGAAGACCTGAGTTTATACCTGATATTAGCATAATTTGTATGACTGAAAAAATTAATATTTCTGAGCCTCTATTTTTATTGATAAGATGGCAATAATGTCAATAAGTGTTAATAGAGGAAATTCCAGTTTACTTAAAGAAGCAATGGGAAACATTAAAATGTGGAATATTTTTGGCTTCCAAAAATTCTAAACCTGCAGTTACTCATCAAGTTTTACCATTGTATTTTATTCCATTCTGCATAGGCAAAACAAAATGTACATTCAACAGAAAAAGGAATAGCTCTTGACTAGTTTTGTAACTGGAGACCACTGATAAACATACTCCAAAAAACTGAAAATTACATGACTTGAGGCTATATATAATATGGTGGTCATCCAACTTGCCTCACACAATACATAAAGATTAACTTAAAATGAATCATAAATCTAAATCTAAAAGTAAACACTCTAAAACTTCTAGAATAAAACATAAGAGAAAAATCTTGTGATCTTGGGGTTAAGCAAATATTTCTTAGGACACAAAAAGCATAAAAGTTAAAAAATTAATAAATGGGACTTTATTAAAATTTAGAACTTTTACTCTTAATATGACACTAGTAAGAGATGCAAAGGAGCCCTGGCCAGGTGGCTTAGTTTGTTGGAGCATCATCTCATAAACCAAAAGGTTATGGGTTCAATTCCCAGTCAGAGCACAGATCTAGGTTGCAGGTCCAGTCCCCAGTTGCATGGGGCACATATGGGACTCAATTGATCAAGGTTTCTGTCTCACATATATGTTTTTTTCCTCTCAAATCAATAAACATATCCTCAAATGAGGGTTTTAAAAAATGAAATGAAAAGGAAAGACACAGAACAAAAAAAAATATTCACAATACCAATATCTGACAACTGCTATACAAAATACATATTTTTAAAATCTTACAAAGCTAAATATACATCTACAATAATATAAGACCCACCCATTCCAGTTCTAAGTATTCAATTGAGAAAAATAAAAATATAATGTTCACACAAATTGTTATACACAAATATTCAAAGCACTTTATTCACAATAGTCAAAAATGTAAAATGGCCCATGTATGTCCATACAATGCAACACTATTCAGTCATGAAAAAGGATGAACTTACTGATACAGGCAACAATGTGGATGAACCTCAAAATCATTATACTGACTGATAGAAAACAGTCACAAAGAGGCATACTATGTGACTCCATTTATATAAAAGTCTAGAAAATTAAAATCAATTTCGAGTGACTCAAGCAGATCAGTGACTGGCTGGGCTCAGGATTAAAAGGAGAGATGAACTGCAAAGGGAATGAGAAATCTTTTGGAGATCAGGGAAATATTCTGTATCTTGAGTGTGGTAGTAATTTCACAGGGTATACCACAGTAAAACTCATCAAAATATACTCTTTAAATGGGTTCAGTTTGTTGTTCATAAAATCTAAAGAATTTTTAAAAAGAAGTAATCCAGAGTTCTGGTGGAAGTAAGCTTAAATTAATTCATAAGCAAACTACAACTCAGAGGGGGATTTTAAGAGCAGACTGAAAACAGCATATGTTAGGATTAATTAACTTGAAGGAATTATCCAAACTGAACTGCAAAGAGGGAAGTAGATAAAAAGAACCTAACAGAGCAAGAGAAATGTGAGAAAAATGAAGTTCTAGGAATAGAGCAAAGAGAGAATAAGACGTAGTCATTTCAGAAATAATGGCTGAAAAGTTACTAAACTGATGGAAGACATTAACTATAGTCATATATTGTGAATATTTAAAAAAGGCTAAAAGTAAAGGCATGACAAAAAATATACCATGCTAACACCAATCAAGAGAAAACTGGAGTGGTTACATTAATATCAGGCAAATTAGATTTCAGAGCAAAGAATGTTACCAAGATAGAGTGTCATTTCATAGTGATAAAGATTCGACTTATAAAGGAGATGTAAAAATCCTAATTATTCTACTATTACATTTATATTCTTAATAACAGAGCTTCAAAATACAGAAGCAAAAACTAGTAAGTTGGGTATCACCAGTTTTCAATTCTCTTAATGTAAAGACATAGATATAGCTTATTATTTTAATTCATCACTTAAGATAAAATAATATATAATTTTAAAAATACAAAATACATCATAACCAAGAGGGTTTTATTCCAGGAATAAAAGGATAGTGTAAAATTTAAAAATTCCTACAGTATAATTCACAACATTACCAGAATAAAGAAATAGGGGTAAGCATAATCATCTCAACAGGTAAAAAAGGGACACAATAAAATATGCATTCTCGACTTAAGAAAATAAATCTCGACTTCTGGTCAAGATAGAGGTGCAGGTAAACACAGCTCACCTCCTCACATAACCACCTCAAAATTACAACTAAACTATGGAACAACCACTACTCAGAACCATCAGAGAACAAATTAAATAGAAGTTCAACAACTACGGAATTAGAGAACCCACATCCATCCCGACTGGTAGGATGGGCGAAGACACAGACAGATGAAGAAGCAGAATGGGCTGGTCCCACACCCACATGGTAGATAAAAATCGGGAGGGATATCCTTGGAGCAAGGGACCCCTGCCCCACAGCAGGCCCTCCAGCACAGGGTTCCAGTGTCAAGAAAACAAGTCCCCACAACTTCTGGCTGTAAAAACTAGCAGGAATTCAGTCTGTGGAAGATGCTGCTGCATTCCCAAGCAGTTCCTCTTAAAGGGTCCACACATAGACTTACTCATACTCCCTCCCTCTGAGCTCCAGCACCAGGGCAGCAGCTTGAAAGGCACCAGTGGCATAGAGGGAGGAAGTGAAGTGTCTGGCATCAGGGCGAGACCTGGGAGGCAGCTTTCTCCCAGACAGAACCACAGAAAAGACTACTGTTCCTTATGTGAACATTCATCCCACAGAGCCACAGGGCTGGCAAGGAGGTTCCATATCTCCTTCAACCTGGCTCACACTACCCTGGCGATTACTTGAGGCTCTGCCCCACCGAAGTTTTGGACCCACTGCTGCTGTTAACAATGGCTTTTCCATATGAATGGCTTGTCTCAGCTCCTGTGTCAATCTTCCTAAATCCTCTCAAACAAGCAGCATCCAGCCTCAGCGAGCCCCCACCAGCCATACCTCTTGCTAAGTGGACCCAGGACTGGCACCAGGAGCAGCTGGCCTCAGCTCACGGCCTGGCCTCACTTGGGCACCCCCAAGCTCCGCACAAGGAGCGGCCATCTGCAGGTCACTTTATAGCTTATACCAAGTGGCCCCAGACAGAACACAGGCAGTGGCTGTCTTTGGCCTGCATCACCTAGGAAACCTAGAGCCTCTGCACCCTCTGGAGAGCTACAGGACACATCAGATCACCACCACCCAACCACCCCGACAAGTGACACAAGGGGCAAACTCAGAGGGCTCCAGAGCCCTGCTGAAATAAGTCCTCCTCTGTGGAGTGGACCCCTGCACAGCTGACTTTACACAGAAGTCAGAGATTGATGGTCAGTGGTCACAACCAGTCCTTGCAGCTGACTGGCCGGGGTAAATCCCTCCCATTGACCTGTCAACAGCAATCAAGGCTCAAGTACAAGAGGAAAGTGTACTTAGCCCACACAGAGGGCGCACCTCGAGTATCCAGCTTCGGTGAAAGGTGAGGCTGTGCCACTGGATCCCACAGGACACCTACTACCGTATTTTGCTGTGTATAATGTGCTCCCATGTGTAATGAGCACCCATGATTCTGTGCGCGTTATACACGGGATTACTATACCAGTTATTATACCCATGGTATGTGATCATTATAACCATGTATAATGTGCAGCTTTGTTTTTCCCGCAAATATTTTGGCAAAAAAGGGAGCATTATACATGACAAAATACAGTATATTAAGCCACACTACCAAGACAGGGAGTCATAGCAGTTGTACCTAATAAAGGTATCCCTCCCGATTTTTATCTACCATGTGAGTGTGGGACCAGCCCATTCTGCTTCTTCATCTGTCTGTGTCTTCGCCCATCCTACCAGTCGGGATGGATGTGGGTTCTCTAATTCCGTAGTTGTTGAACTTCTATTTAATTTGTTCTCTGATGGTTCTGAGTAGTGGTTGTTCCATAGTTTAGTTGTAATTTTGAGGTGGTTATGTGAGGAGGTGAGCTGTGTTTACCTGCACCTCTATCTTGACCAGAAGTCGAGATTTATTTTCTTAAGTCGAGAATGCATATTTTATTGTGTCCCTTTTTTACCTGTTGAGATGATTATGCTTACCCCTATTTCTTTATTCTGGTAAAAGTTGTACACAGAAACAAACACAGGGAGGCTGCCAAAACAAGGAGACAAAGAAATATAGCCTAAATGAAAGAACAGAACAAAACTACCAAAAAAAAGAACTAAACAAAATGGAGGTAAGCAATTTATCAGATGCAGAGTTCAAAACACTGGTTATAAGGATGCTTAAGGAACTTAATACCAAAGTTCCTTATACTTCAGTACCAAACTTAATACCAAAGTTTGTTTATACCTCAACAGCAAAAAAAAATCCAATAAAAAACGAAGGATACACTAATTGAAATAAAAAACAACTTACAAGGAATCAACAGTACAGTGGATGAAGCCAAGAATTAAATTAATGATTTGGAACATAAGAAAGTAAAAACAATCAATCAGAACAGCAGAAAGAAAAAACCAATGATAGTGTAAGGACCCTCTGGGACAAAGTCAAACATACCAACCTTCATATCATAGGGATACCAGAAGGACAGGAGAAAGAACAAGAAATTGGAAATCTATTTGAAAAAATAATGAAAAAACACTTCCCTAATTTGGTGAAGGAAATAGACATGCAAGTCCAGGAATCACAGAGTCCCAACCAAGATGAATACACAGAGGCCCACTCGAACTCCCATCATAATTAAAATGACAAAGGTTAAAGATAAAGAGAGAATCTTAAAAGCAGCAAGAGAAAAAAGCAGTTAGTTACCTAAAGGGGAACTCCCATAAGACTATCAGCTGACTTCTCAAAAAAAACATTCAAGCTAAAATAATTGGCCAGAAATATTCAAAGTCATGAAGAGCAGGGACCTAGAGCCAAGATTGCACTACTCAGCAAAGATATCATTTAGAATTGGAGGGCAGATAAAGAGCTTCCCAGACAAGAAAAAACTAAAGGAGTTCATCATCACCAAGCCCTTATTATATGAAATGTTAAAGGGACTTTTTTAAGAAAAAGATCAAAACTATCGCCAATAAAATGGCAATGAATACATACTTATCAACACTTGAATCTAAAAAACAAACTAATCAAACAAGAACAGAGATAGAATCATGGATATGGAGAGTGTTTTGATGGTTGCCAGATGGGAGAGGGGTGTGGGGGATGGGGTGAAGAGGTGAGGGGATTAAGAAGTACAAATACATAGTTAGAGAATAGCCATGAAGATGTAACTAAAATACAGTATAGGAAATGGAGTAGCCAAAGAACTTATATGCATGACCCACGGACATGAGTAATGGTATGGGGATTGCCTGAGGGCGTGGCGGGGAGGAGGGTTGCCGGGTGGAGGAGGGCAAAGGGAGAAAAACTGAGAAATTATAATAGCATATTCAATAAATATAATTTAGAGTTCCGGCCAAAATGGAGGCACAGGTAGGAACATTTTATTTCCTCACACAACCAAAAGAAGGATAACAACCGATTTAAAAACAATAAACAACCAGAACTGCTAGAAAATCAAACTGCATGAAACTCCAACCAAGGAGTTAAAGAAACTTCATTCAGACCGGTAGGAGGGGTACAGATGGGCCGCCGGGCAGACAGTACCAGTGGCAAGGCAGTGGACTGCATGGGTGAGGTGGAGGATTAGCTGACTGGGAAACTAAAGACTCACAAAACTCTAGCTGTAAAAATCTGTAGGGGTTGCGAAGGTGAGAGAAACTGCCAGTCTCACAGGAGAGGTCGTTGGAGAGGCCCAGGGAGTCCTAGAATGTACACAAATCCACCCACCTGGGAATCAGCACCTAAAAGGGCACAATCTGCTTGTGGGAAGCGAGGGAAATGATAGAAAGTGAGGTGAGAGCTGAGTAAGTGGTATTCCACTCTCTGACCCCTCTCTGATCCCTTCCCCTCTCTGACCCCTCCCCCACAGACAGTGCCACAACACAGCCACGAGGGCCCCTCAGCCCTGGCAAATACCTAAGGCTCCATGCCTTACAATGCAACAGATGTGCCCAGACAAAGAAATACGGCCTAAATGAAAGAACAGATCAAAACTCCAGAAAAAGAACTGAGCAACAAGGAGATAGACAACCTATCTGATGCAGAGTTCAAAACACTGGAAATCAGGATGCTCACAGAATTAATTGAGCTCAGTTGCAAAATGAAGGAAGAAGTGAAGGCTATATAAAGTAAAAAAAAAAAAAAAAAAAGGAAAATATACAGGGAACCAACAGTGAAGGAAAGAAACCAAGACTCAAATCAACAATTTTGAACAAAATAAAAAAAAAAAAATTCAACAGGAACAGAATAAAGAAACAAGAATTCAAAAAAATGAGGAGAGGCTTAGGAACTTCAGGGACAACTTTAAGCGTTCCAACATCCGAATCATAGAGGTGCCAGAAGGAGACGAGGAAAAGCAGGAAATGGAAAACTTATTTAAACAAATAATGAAGGAAAACTTCCCCAATCCGGCAAAGGAAATAGACTTTCAGGAAGTCCAGGAAGCCCAGAGAGTCCCAAAGAAAATGGATCCAAGGAGGAACACACCAAGATACATCATAATTAAGTTACCCAATATTAAAGATAAGGAGATAATCTTAAAAGCAGCCAAGAGAAAAGGAGACAGTTACCTACAAAGGAGTTCACAAAGTCTATCAGCTGATTTCTCTAAAGAAGGCTTACAGGCAAGAAGGGGCTGGAAAGAAGTATTCAAAGTCACGAAAAGCAAGGACCTACATCCAAATTACTCTATCCAGCAAAGCTATCATTTAGAATAGAAGGGCAGATAAGGTGCCTCCCAGATAAGGTCAAGTTAAAGGAGTCCATCATCACCAAGCCCTTATTATATGAAATGTTATAGGGACTTATCTAAGAAATAGAAGATCAAAAACTATGAACAGGAAAATGACAACAAACTCACAACTATCAACAACTGAACGTAAAAACGAAACAAAAATTAAGCCAACAACTAGAACAGGAACAGAATTACAGACGTGGAGATCACATGGAGGGTTATCGGTAGGGAGAGAGAGGGAGAGAATGGGGGAGAAAGGTACAGGGAATAAGAAGTTTAACTGGTAGGCATAAAATAGACAGGGGGAGGTTAAGAATAGTATAAGAAATAGAAAAGGCAAAGAACTTATATGTACAACCCATACATATGAACTCAGGGGGGAAATGCTGGTGGGAGGGAGGGTACAGGGTGGAGGAGAATAAAGGGGAGAAAAAAATTGGAACAACTGTAATAGTATTATCAATAAAATATACTTAAAAATAAATATAAAAATAAAAGAATATATAATTTTAAAAAGTTAAAAATTTAAAAAGACCCTAAAGCTGAAAGAAAAACTCAACAAAGTCTAAATGGAAGAAAAATTCCTTGATCTTAAAAAGGTTATCTAGCAAGGAAATCCTATAGCTACATCTCAATGGTAAAATGGTCAACAGTAAAATAGTCAAAGCTTTCTCCCCAAGGTCAAAAACAAGATAAGGATGTCCTCTACCACAGTTTTTATTCACCAGTGTACTAGAGGCCCTAGATGGTGCTATAAGACTAGAAAGAGAAATAAAAAGTATAAGATTGGGAACAAAAAGTAGAAATAATTTTTATTTAAATATTACATGATTGTAAAAACAGAAAATTTAATAACTACTGAATCAATAAGTGAATTTAGCCAAAAAACCTAGATAAAAGGACAACATATTTTAGAAATCATATTTTTATATACTAGCAAAAAATGATCAGAAAATACAAATTTTTTAAATACCACACAAATTTAAGAAAAGTTCCAAAAGGCTAATATTGAAAACTACAAAATATTATTTGTATTATAAAGAGAAAATAAGGATGACCTAAAGAAATGGAGAGATATATCACGTTTATGAATCAAAAGACTAAATATTGATAAAATGTCAGTTTCCCCCAATTTGATGTATAAATTTTGATGCAAACCTAATCAAACACCCAGCAGGAATATATGGTAGATATTGACAGATTAAACCTTAAATTTATACAGAAATGTAAAAAACCTAAATAGTAAAGAAAAGCTTAAAGAAGAATAAACTTGGAAGATTTATATTATTAGAATTCAAGATTCACTGTAAAGCTACAATAATTAAGACAGTGGTATTAGCGTTAGAACAGACAAATAGCACAACATAACAAAACAGAGTCCAGAAATACTCCTCTACTTATATAGACTCACTTGGTTTATGACAAAAGTATCACTACAGTTAGCAGGGGAATGGTGCTTCAACAACTGCATATTCATAAGGGAAAAACAAAAAGCTCTACCTCACACCAAACTCAAAAATTAACTCAAGATGGATCACAGACTTAAATGTGAAAGTTAAAATATAGAGTTCTAGAAGAAAACATAAGAGAGTATCTTCACAACTCTGGGGTAGGCAGAGATTTCTCAAACATGTCAAAAAAAAAAACACTAACCTTAAAAGACAAATCTGATAAATTTGACTTAATTAAAATTGAGAACTTCTATTATCAAAGAAATCAGTACAAAACTGAATAGGCAAATAAATCACAAACTGGGAGAAGGTATTTGCAATACATGTATCTGCTATACCTTCATAACTCATAGAGAACTCTACAGGTCACTAAGAAAGCTTTTAAAATGGGCAAAGTAGTTGAATAGGCACTTCTCAAAAAAAGAAAAGCTAAACATACATCTCCCTTATGATGCAGCAATTCCACTCCTAAGTATATCCTCCTCTAAATAACATATCAAGTGCATATGTCTGTAAAAACTCATACAAGAATGTTTGCAGTGGCTTCATTCCTAATAGCTAGAAACTGGCAACAGCCTAAACGTCCAAGAACAGGTGAATGGATAACAAGTTATGATATATTTATACAATTGAACATGGCATAACAATAAAAAAGGTAAAAACTACTGATACATGCAATATAGGTAAATCTCCAAAATATTATGAGCAAAAGAAATGCCAAGAGTATAAACTATAAACAACATTTCTATAAAGCTGAAGCACCAGCAAACTAATTTATGTGATAGAAGTCAGAAAACTCACCTCTGCGAGATGGAGTATCAACTGGGAGGTAATACAAATAGTTTCCTTGGGAGCTAAAAATGTTTTATATCTTGACCTAGGGGGTGGTTACGCAAGATATGTATCTGTAAAAACTACATACATGCTTCAGATTTATTTTACTATATGTACATTAAACTCTTAATTTTTAAAAAGTGTGGACCAGTCATGCATATATTACGTGGCACTTTGCATGCATAGGCTTTGTGCAGCATACTCTTTGGTATCAGGACATTTAAAAATTAAACCTTCTTAATCCTATCTGGGGGTAGAATATAGCACAGTGGCCAACAGTTTGGGTTTGAGCATCAATCCTTCGACAAAAGTTATTGAGCTACTTACTATGTGCCTGACTGTGTTCTGCACAGTGGGATAACAAACAACCAAGAGCTCCCTATCAAGAGATCAGAGCCTTGTGGGAGATACCAACAACAAAATATAAACAGTGTAATAGTAAGCACTACAAATGAAAATAAGTCAGGACAACTGGATACAGACAGAGGAGGCCATATATGGAGGCTTCTCTGAGATTGCATTTGAACAGAGGCCAGAATGATGCAGAGAAGCCAACCGTGGAAAATGAAGTCCTAGACCTTTAATTTTCTATTCTTTAAACCTTGGACAAGCAACTTAACTTCTCTGGGTCTTAGTTGCGTCATTAGTAAAATGAAGATCATAACTCCAGTTTGTATTAAGAACTGAATGAAATAACATGTAAAGTGCTAACACAGTCTCTGACGTATCATAAGGACACAATAATAATTGCTTAAGCCATAGAATAAGATGCAAGCAGGATGAATACATCAGTTCTATTGGGTATGAGCTTTGTTAAATTCTTCTACATACACAGTGTAGGTGTTCCATAAACATTTGGGGTTCAGAGTATTTGGATGTAACACCTGTTTGCAATGAGTCTGTTTCAATACAGCTCTAGCACAGAAAAATAAAGGACAAGAAAATGGGAAAGCTGGGGAACAAGAATTGGCAAAGGAAAATGGAGAATTCCAGGGAATAGAAATCATAGTTATTCTAAACAGGCAGCTTGTTTTTCCAAGTTCAGGTCACAGGGTGCAAATTCAAATGAACTAGATAACAGGGGTAAAAATCAAATAGCCATAGTTGAATCTAAACTTATGCATACATATTTCACACCTTTGTTCATCCTTTCCTCCACTTAGAATATTCACCACATCTCCATTCCCAAACTACCTCCTACAATTCCTAAAGACACTGTGCTTTCCTCCAGCCTCTCTACCTCTTTGATGGTTCTTTTAACTTGGAATTCCCCTCCTAATTTACTATCATGCCCTTGTGCCCAACTCTGAGCTATTTTTAGGAAACCTTGCTCTCTCTATCTGTACAGAGAGGTTAGATGGCCCCCGTCCGGCCTCACATTTCTCATCTCTCAGAGGAGCTCAATGTTTCCTGAATGATTGTTACGCAAAAGCACTTAGTAAAGAGCAGGTGTTTGTGGACTGCCCCAGGATCCGTCACACCATATGTTAGAGCACCATCTGGTGGGGAAAAATGACTATACCTCCAAGTCGCCACGGTGAGCTTCCCGAGAGCTTTAAAGGTCATGTTAGACCGAAAAAAAAGAAAAGAAAGAAAGGAAGGAAGGAAGGAAGAAAAAGAAAGAAAAAAGAGGAAAAAAAAAGCCGATGACTTGAATATAGATGTATCTGTTGCCAAATTTTTTTTTCTTGAGGAAACGTGTCATGCTCTTTTACCTACCCCCATTTTTTTCACCCGCCGCCTATATCTTCCCATGCTTATTTCTAAACCCCTTTCTCCTGCTTTTCAACTGGACCATTGAAAACAGTTCTGGCTGAAATTACCTTTGTTTTGGCTGCCCTAAGAGCATCCAGATTTCCTTTTGGAACTTACACATCCAGACTGTGGGTAGCCTTGGTGGGGCAATAAATCCGTGTGACTACATTCCATTACCAAAGCTGAAGAAAACAGATCCTTACCCTCCTCATATTTTTACATACTAGCAAAAAATGATCAGAAAATAAGCAGGATCAGGGGCCAGCACGTGACTCAAGCTCAGATCTCTGCTGCTTTCTTGGGCCTAGACTGTTGAGCCAGTGACAGAAAGAAAACAGAAAAGTCTGGAATAAATGTGTTGCAGGATGGCACACACTCCTCACTATCCAGCTTTATGATGACTGCCAGGGTTCCTAATACCCAGCCCTCCACCGCCCCCTGGATTCCTACCCATTTCCCAGTCTGATCCTCCCAGCTCCCATTACTCCGAGAGCTTCCTAATACTCTTCCAATAACTCCCTGCTCAAGTTAGTCCAAGTCAGTACCTGTGGTCTTATCGGCTTACAAGTTTGTAAAGCAACTAAACATCAGATTAGAGTGGTGGCATAAAATGAGACTACCCATCCTCCCATCTTATTATCAGGGAATAAATTTGAGGATTACAGAAAGACACTTAAATCCCAGCTTTAGTTGGTCACATGGATTAAGCAGAGCAGTGCACTTAACGTGAAGGGCATTTGAAATAAAAATGAGAACAAAGGCAAATGTCAACAGGAAGATTGGACATTTCTACTGTAGATCAGATTGGGTAGTCCTGGGCTGAAATTAACCCTTGTAATAGCACAATAATTTGGAGTATTTTAGAGAACAGCAGCTGTAGCTGGGAAGCACTCAGTGGACTCCCCCACTTTAACACAACCTTCCTCCCTTAGAAACAAATGGGGTGGGGAACAGAAAGAACACGTGCCTCTGCTTATACTCACACGTGCCAGTGAGTATATCATACAGGAGAAATTATGAGACCCAAAAGAAACTAGGGGCTAAAACTTCTTTATATGTGGACTGAAGTGTCTCTGGTCCAAAAGAAACTTAGAGAATCTCTCCTGAAATCTTGTCACCTGATGGCTTTTGCAGTGAGGTCCTCCTGCTCTTAAGCAGGGCAGGGGAGAGAGTTAACCAGACCAAAGGCAAACACCTGCTCCCTGTCTATATTTGGAACATTCATTTAACCTGTTAGCAAAATTACCACGAGGGTCTAGTGTGTATGCAGAGAGAAGAACCTATTTGGAAAAGAACCCTACTCAATGGCTAACAGCTTATCACATATTTCTTTCATGGATCTTAATTTTGGTGTATCTAAAAAGTCATTGCCAAACACAAGGTGAAGATTTTTTCCTGTTATCTTCTAGGAGTTTATAGTTTGGCATTTCATATTTAAGTCTATAATCTACTTCAGGTTGGTTTTTGTGAAGGGTGTAAGATCTTATGTCTAGATTTTTTTTTTTTTTTTTTTTGGCATGTTGATGTTTAGTTGTTCTTGCATGATTTGTTGAAGAGACTATCTTGGCTCCATTGTATTGCCTTTGCTTCTTCAGTAAAAATCAGTTAATTGTATTTATGAGAGCCTATCTCTGGGCTCTTCAGTCTGTTTCACTGATCTTACTTGTCTTTTGCCAAAACCACAGTCTAGATTATTGTAGCTTTAAAGGAAGTCTTGAAATTGGGCACTGCCAGTCATCCAACTTTCCTCTTCTCCTTCAATATTGAATTGGCTCTTCTGGGTCTTTTAACTCTCCATATGAAATTTAGAATCAGTTTGTTGATATCCACAAACTTGCCAGGATTTTTATGGGATTGCATAAAATCTTGACAAAATTGCATCTTCCTACCCCATGAACATGAAATCTCTCTCCATTCACTTATTCTTTCCTCAGAGTTTTAGTTTTCCTCATACAGATAATGTACATATTTTGTTAGACTTATAGCTAAGTATTTCATTTTGGGGTGTTAATGTAAATAGAAATGTTTTTAATTTCAAATTCCGCTTGCTCATTGCTAATATATAGGAAAGTAATTGACTTTTGTACACTAACCTTGTATCCTGCAAACTTGTTAAATGATAACTTAGTATTCCAGGAGTTTGTCAGTTCTTTCAGGTATTCCATATAGATGACCATGGCATCACCAAGATTTTATTTCTTCCTTTCCAATCAGTAGGCCGTGTATTTCCTTTTCCTGTTGCGTTAACTAGGGCTTCAGTATGATACTGAAAAGGACGGTGAGAGGATATCCTGGCCTTGCTACAGACCTTAGCAGAAAAGCTTCTGGTTTCTTACAATGACGCATGATGTTGGCTATAGAATATTTGTACATGCTCTTTATCAGGTTGAAGATATTCCCCTCTATTCCTAGTTTGATGAGAGTTTTTATTATGAATGACTATTGGATTTTGTCAAATGCTTTTTCTGTATCTATTGCTACAATCATGTGGTTTTTCTTCTTCATCCTATTGATGTGAAGGATTACATTATTTGATTTTCAAATGCTGAATCAGCCTTGCATAACTGGGATAAATTCGACTTGCCTGTAGTATTTGATTCAATTTGCTTATATTTTATTAAAAACTTTTGCATCTATGTTCATGAGATATTGGTGTATGGTTTACTTGCTTGTAATGCCTTTGTCTGGTTTTGGTATTTGGATGACACCCGCCTCAGAACTAGTTAGGAAGTATTTCTTCTCCTTCTATCTTCTGGTAGAGACTGTAGATAATATTTCTTTCTTTCTTACATATTTGGTAATTTTACCAGCGAACCCGTCTTAGAAAAAAAAAGATGAATTGAACTATATCAAAATTAAAAACTTTTGCGCTGCAACTAACTCTCATCAAGAAAATGAAGACAACCTATGGAATAGTAGAAAATATTTGCAAATCATGTATCTATCTATCTAATGGGGAACTTGTATCCAGAATATATAACTCTTACAACTCAATAAAAAGACAGGAAAATCCAACTAAAAATGGACAAAGGATTAACATTTTTCCAAAGAACATAAACAAATGACTAATAAATCAATGAAGATATTCAAATCATTAGTCATTAGGAAGTTGTAAATCAAGACCAGAATAAGATACCACTTTATACCCACTGGATTGGCTAGAATAGAGTCAGTAACTAATGTTGGCAAGTATGTGAAGACACTGAAACCCTCATACACTGCTGATAGAAATGTAAAATGATGCAACTGCTTTTGCTTTGGAAAATAGTTTAGCAGTTCTTCAAAAAGTTAGCGTAACCATATACCAAATTAACTCCACTCTTCAGTATACACCCAAGAGAAATGAGACATATACCCACATAAAAACGTGTACATGAACATTCATAGCAGCATTAATTTATAATAGCTGAGAAGTGGAAATAACCCAGTGTCCATCGATATACAGATAAAGTATGGTATATTCATACATGGAATATTATCAGCAATAAAAAGGAATGGGTACTGACACATGTTATGGCTTGGTTGAATCTTGAAAATATGCTAAGTGAAGGAAGTCAGTCACAAAAGTCCACATAGTGTGTTCCATTTATATATATCACCTCAAAAATGCAAATCTATAGCCAAAAAGTAGGTAATTGCTGAGAGCTGGGTGTGGGGTTAAGCTGCTGAGAGCTGGGGATTAACTGCTAATGAGTACAGGGCTTCTTTTAAGGTGGATAAAAATGTTCTAAAATTAGATTGTGATGATTGTTGCAGAAAGTTGTCAAAGTACTAAAAAGAAAACCTGGAATTGTACACTGAGCAAATTTAATAGTATGTGAATTACATCTCAATAAAGTTTTTTAAAAAAATAGGCAAAGGCTGAAAGCAGGTGTGTATATAGAAGATATAGAAAAAGATGCAGAAATGAAAAAGTATTTGATCACTTTAACTCGTGATTATAAACCTAAAAACGAAAATGTCTTAACGGCTATGGAGTTAAGACAGTGGTTGTTTCTTCAACAAAATTATTTGCTGTCAGTTATCAATTAATTATTCATGTATTGCACTGTGATGATGCAAGTATAAGAACCAGAAAGTAATAAAAAGGTAGAATCTATTAGCGATGTATTTGAAATCTAGAAACAGCACTTGTATGTTCCAGATTCATCCATGACAACTGATGCATAGTTACATTCCGAAGACAATGCCCTTACTGGGTATACACACCATCAAAACTATGAAAATAAGAAACACATATTTGGGTTTACTATTTCATTATTTTAAGTTCTAAAAAAGTTCCTTACTATCCTTTTTTTTTTTTTCAGTAAGTTATTCAAAAAAGTAACGTAGCAATGCTTTTTAAAAATGGATCTACTAGGCACAGACAGAAATGCTATTATTTTTCCTGAATATAGATACTGGTTGAGACAATTTCCTTTGAATATTTTTACTTACGTTCTCATCTCCTCTAACAACTCAGTGTTGTCTTTCCCCAACTCAGGCATATAAAACTGTTAAGATGTCTTTTTTTTTGTCTAAACTCTTTGGGCATCCTTCCCTTTATAAAAGCAGTAAGAGGGGCAACTGTTTGGCATTTTCCAAATTTTGTTAATTCAAAACTATTTCAAGAGCTCTTTAAAAAACTCAACTTAAAAAATCTTGTCAAATCGTAAGTTCAGACTTCCTAGGTTAAACTATGCATGAGTAAAATTTGTTAATAAAAATGTCACTGTATCTTAGTCCAGTCAAGCAGCCATAACAAAATACCACAGACTGAGTAGCTTATAATCAACAGAAATTTATTTCTCAATTTTGAAGACTGAAATCCAAGATCAAGGTGCCAAGATGGTCAGATGAGGGCCCTCTTCCATCTATCACAGACTTCTCTATGTATCCTCACATTGTTTAAGAGGCAAGGGAGCTTTCTTGGCCCCGTAAAGGGATTAACTTCATTCATGAGGGCTTACGCTCAGGACCTAATCACCTCTCAAGGGTCCCACCTCCCAACATCATCACAATGGGCATTAGAATTTCAATGTATGAATTTTGTGGGGACATAACACATTCAGACCATAGCAAATGACTTTGTACGTTTCTGGTAAAAAGAAAAAAATTCCTGTTACTGTACAGACTGATACAATAACTGTCTACGAAAAGATATACTTTATAAACTAAATGACAATCACTGTCCGTAATGTCTCGTAGTTAATTATAACTTATATCAATCTTATAAATTAATTGTGCTCCACCTCAGTAGTAGATTCCACTCTCCTCCATTCTACAGAAACATTACTATCTTTAACATCCTCAATCTTCAGCAAATTTAGTCTTCTGGAAGAGACATCAGAGAAAAACTGCCCTCAATGAAAAATTAGCTCAACAGATATTATACAACTAGCATGGCAATAAAACTCTAAGATACTGATTCTGGATTCATTTTCCCCAACTAAATCACAAATATCTTCTCCAGACAGCTGGACCACCACTCTATCGTTACGTCCTTAAACCTGGGATTCTTAGGAATCCTCCAGAAGCCCACATCTTTGGAGGAAAGCTACTCACCAAGACCCTCAAGTCAAGCAGATGACAACAAAAAAATAGACAGCTTCTGCCCAAAGCAAAAAAAGGTTCATTTTCTGATACCTTTGCTCTTTTTCCTTCTTTCGCTTATTTTGGTTTGGCATTTCCTAAAGATCACCCAACAGGTTTCCTAATATACTGTTATATCTTTTTCATTTTACTCTTAATCCGCTATGGTCTCTATTGGTTACTTTAAGAAATGCAAACATTTCCAGCAATTTTCTCAGACCGCAGCAACTCTGAATCTGTTGAATTCCGCTGTAAAAGATTTAATAATCATCCCTTTAAATTCCTGGGATCAATTCCATCCCAAAGATTCCTTCTGATATTTGAATTTTCTTCATATCATTTGCCCCAATCTTCATCCTTATAAAAACTAAAACTCTTCTCCAAGTTAACAAAATGCTTATGTTATAATCCTTATGGCACTGTCCCAGAACCAAGCTCACCACAGGAAGGAGCAACACTGGAGCCAGTCATTTTCTCCTAAGACTTTCCAGATTTCCACGCAGGAACTGAACTCTGAGAATGTACTCACCTTAAGGAAACAATTATTGGCTCATCCCTGCTATAAAATATATTTATATTCCTAATATCATATGCAGCTGACCAGGGATTACTTATGTCAACAGCAGGCTTTCATCTACCTCTTAAACTCAAACACATCTTATGTGTTTAAAATAATGAAGAGATGTTCAGATATTTAAAGCCCTTTCCTCTCCTGTGTAGTTTTTCTTGAAAAGGATAACTAGAAGCTTCCAAAATGAAGCATATATTGGCTACTCCAGAGGACCCTCAGAAGAAATAAGTAACTCACTTTATGTATACTATGCAAGACTACCTATTCCAACAGCAAGAATACTACAACTAAAAAAGGTGGTCCAAATTTTAACATCCTCTGCTATGGAAGGTGGTTCTAGTTTTGACTCACTCTCTGCTGTGCAAGCCCAATAAACCAGTTTACATTCACCACCCAGAACTGTCATGGAAAATCACACACACAGCATTTTATTACCTCTCAGCAAGCCAAGTAACAGTTTGTATTTAGCACTTCCTGTTGTAGCTCTATGAAGATAACTAGATATATGGAAGAGTCTTTGACTAGGCTAAAGGAAAATTAGACTGGACCCAGATGGACTATGGGACATGTTATTGTATCGAGGGTTCTGGCTTTGCATTCTAGTAAATAAATAATCATTCTGCTTCTATTAATTTTATTACAGTTGGCTGATGCATTTTGCACAGTCTTAAGTACTGCTGTGTAGCCACTGTCAAGTTGCATGATTCATCAATGGCCAACCATTTTTAGCATAAAGACTTGAAGCTAATGACTACCATCGAATATTTGACACATAGTAAATAGCAATACAAATCTGAATTGATCGTAACTCCAGAAGATAATGGTCTATCCTTTAACTTAGGCTGAGGAAAGACCAGAAGGGAACTGGGAATTGAGAAAGAAAGTACATTGAAAGAGAAACTACAATTTGCAAAAATATACAACTTGCAATATGTGTAAGTCTACCAAACTATAACAATGCAAAATATAACCTAACCTCAAATTCTTAACACCAGCTCAATCAGATACATGTTTCAAGACCACGTACTGACCTAACAATAATCCTGCATAGGTTCAAATGTTCTTAAAGAGAGTGACTCTACCAGCAACTCTCTACTTGCCAAATTTTTACCAATCTCTGCTAAGATAACCCAAAACTAACTGCAGTCCCAAGGTCCCAAACTCTTGTATGTACCCTTCCTTTGGTGTCACTGCACAGTTTACACACACACACACACACACACACACACACACACACACACACTCACTCTCCCTCTCTCTCTCCCTCTCTCTCTCTGTTTGGTACAGCAAGCTAATAAACCTAGCTTTGACTACAGGTGAGATCCTGGTGGTTTTGGTCAATGGAAGTCACCAGTGCAAATGAGTCAGAGTTCCCTTTTGAATGAGACTCAACAGCTTTATCTCCATACACAAGGTAATGAATCCTATATTCTTAACACAAATGTCTAACAACATTGCCAGTATTAAATAAAATCTCATCAGTGTTAACCTTGGGAATTTTGTTAAATAAATGCATATGTATGAATTTGCAGATATAAAAAACTGACAACCAGCCTGTATTAACTAAAAAAAATAAAGCCTCTAATCTTAAGCAATACTAACTGAAAGTTATTTCTCCATATGTAAAATTATGTATTTGATATTTTAAAAAATTCCCCCAAATTTTGACATGGTTGGTTTTTAACTATTCTAACAATCTAGTATAAAAATAAATAAAAGATTATAAATGCAATGGTATTTGACACTATCATTTTAAATATGTTTTCTTTTTAAGTAAAAAATGAATTGTAGCCAAAACAAAATGTTTTGCCTCTGAGTAGTATTTGAAGCATAACGGGAAAAAGTCACTAATGAGAAACATATTTTCATTTTCAATGTTTTTAATTTTTTATAAAGATTTTAAATATGCTTCAAAGTCACTAAGCAGTTTTGAAACTTAGGTTTCATGACCCTTTTAATTTCATGCTTTTAAATGAAGTCATTATCTTCAAAACATGACAAATTTCAGAAAGCTTTAAAAATTATTTTATTCAAATTATGTTTTCCAAAAGAGAGGGTTCTGTGCCAGTCGTCTTTGAAAGTTTTCATACCTACAAAAGGAAAAAAAAAACATTTATAAGAAAATTATAGTTTTTCATAATTTTCTAAATGACTTATCAAAAAGCAAACAATTTTACATGCCATTTCTAAAAAGCTAAGAACTTAAAAAGCTAGAAAGTTAATCTGAAAGTTTAACTATTAATTTATAAGAAGATAGCAAACAGTGATTTAAGTAGAACCGGCTTGTATCAAAAAGCACAAATCGTAATAAATTTTATTGTTTATCTTCTGCAAATCGGAGAGCTAGAAGGGACCTAAAGAAAAAAATATCAAATCTAACTCTCCTTTCCTCATTTCACAGCTAAGTATATACTATTCAATATATTATAAACAATTATATAATATATTAAATTATATAATATATTCAAGGTCAGATAGCTACATTGTAACAAAGCTCAAACCTAATACATTTCAGCGCTATTCATGCTTAACCATGCTCCAGCTTCTCAATAAACTCTCCCCATGCATTCCCCCACCACTGGAATAGTCTAAGTGGAAAGAAATATCTAGAAAATGAAAACACGGGAAAGCTGGGGAAATACATTTATTAATCATTCATGTACAGGGGGTAGTATAAACCACCCTGATGCCTTATAGATATTTATTTTAGGTCAAGACATTCTAAACTTACAAAAAATTAGGTTCTGATTGGTATTTCAAGCCTCATATATGGTACTTATAATTCAAAATATAAAAAAATTACACTCTTTAATTGCAGTCTTTAAAACACATACAATTGTGTTGTTATTTCTTTATAAATTCAAAATGACCACTATATGAGAATATTTAGGGTTAAGAATCATTCCTAATCTGAATCTATAGTATATACTTTTTAATGGCATGCAAATGTTAATATATAATGTCCACAATAAAAGAATGTTTAAATGTCAAAGAAGAAACACATTCACAGGCAAAAAAATATATATAGTTACCAAAATATTAGAGACAAAAAATGCCCCATACCATTTCAGAACCACATTTGCTGGAATGAACATTTCAGATGGACTTGGTGTCATCTGGGCCTGAGAGATAGCAAATGATGAAGCGAAATTGTAGAAGTTGTCCAACATCTTTTGTGTGAACTGAAAGTTAACAATGAATAGATTAGTGTATTACACTAAATACTCCATTTAGATCTCAATATTTTAAATACAATGCCCTGGCTGGTGTGACTCAGTGGACTGAGTGCTGGCCTGCAAACTGAAAGGTTGCCAGTTCAATCCCAGGCGAGGGCACATGGCTGGACTGCTGGCCAGGTCCCCAACTGGGGACAAGCAAAAGGCAACTATCAATATGTTTCTCTCCCTCTCTTTCTCCCTCCCTTCCCATCTCTCTAAAAATAAATAACTAAGAACTTTAAACTTAAGATATTCCTGCATTAACTCAGTTTTAAGGACTGAGTTCTAAGTTTAATGTTGGTTCTAAAGTTAAAAGAGGTCATAAAATGACATCATGGCAAAAATATAACAATCTGCCTTTAGTACATTCTTTGTTACCTAAAAGAATTTCTGTTACCAAATATTTTATGCTCCTAACATTCATTTTGGGGGAAAAAATGTTTTTCCTTCCAAATATCTTCTTTTATCCCCATCTCTATATCAATGATGATCATCTCCTCAAAAATCACCCTCCTCAAATCAACCTATTTTCTCATATAAAGCAGTAACCATGTCCAAAAAATTTTTTTCTTGTCCTGGTTGGTATGGCTCAGTGGATTGAGCGCTGGCCTGCAAAACAAAGGGTCGCCGATTCAATTCCCAGTATAGGGCACATGCCTAGGTTGCAGGCCAGGTCCCCAGTAGGGGGCGTGCAAGATGCAACCACACATTGATATTTCTGTCCCTCTTTTTCCCTAAAATAAATAAACAAAAATCTTTTAAAATCTTTTTAAAAAATCTTTATTTTTCCCTTCTCTAAAAATAAATAGATATCTTTTTAAAAAATAAAAAGAAAGAAAAATTTTTTTCTTGCCAGAAAGATAAAACAAAAAAAAAAAGGAGTAACTGGTTACTTGCCATCAACTGTGAAGAAAAGAAAGGTAACACTATTCTATTTCCTGGCCTGTTTCTTCTCATTGATCTTCAAATGGGCAAATCCACTAATATTCCTGACATCTGGTTTATGCACTAAGCCCAAAAGTAAATGAACTGCTAAAGATAATACTACCTTCAATTCACTCAAAAATAATCTTCCTAACACCACTTTCTCAGGAACACAAAACTAGCCAATAAGGCTCCTTCTGTCTCTTTTCTAACATGAGAGGAAATATCACATTAAGGGTTTTGTTTGTTTAATAATACCAAGGTAATTTAATCCAAGAGGATCTAGTATTAAGACACTTGAAATATTGGGTTGGCCAAAAAGTCCATTTAGTTTTTGCCGTAAGATAAAAGACACGTTTTTCATTTCCACCAATAACTATTTATTTGGATATTTTCAGTATGGCAGCCATCTCCCGTATGGTAGGACGCTGATTGTTCTCAGTGAATGTCTCAATTTGATCACTATCAACTTCGACTAGTCTACCCAAATGTAGAGCATCGTCCAGTGAGAAATCTCCAGCATGAAACTTTGCAAACCACTTCTGACAAGTTTGATTAGTCGTAACACCTTCTCCGTACACTGCACAAGTCTTTCTGAGTTTCAGCTGCGTTTTTCCTTTCTTGAAATGGTAAAGTATAATATGTCAAAAATGTTGCTTATATTCTTCCATCTTCAATATTAAAATGGCTGCACAAAAATTCACGGATTTTGATTTTTTTTAATGCACACTGATATGACCGCTGCCACAATACAATCTAACAAAATTGTTTCCAATGAAGTGAAAGACAACTAAGCAATACTCAAGCCATCTTACTAAAAAACCAAAATTTGTGGCCAACCCAATAATATCAGAGTTCAGTAAGAGCACAAAAGGATCAGTATAAGCAAGGGGGGTGGGGGCATCAACAGCAACTCTACACACTAGCAACAAAAAAATTTTATACATTAACTTTAAAAGATCCAATTAAGAATAAAACAAAATTTTTAAAATACCTAAGGGGGAAAAAAAGATTAAAACAAGCTGATAAAACTTGTGGAAAATATTCTAATACTCTCTTGAAAAGAAAACAAATGAAAGGACCTAAATACAATGTTCAGTGGAAGGATAAAACATGTTCATAGGTAGGGAGGCTTAATGTGTTAATGGTAGCAATTCTCCCTAAACCTATAAATCCAATGTTATTTCGAACTAAATTCCAAGGTTTTTCATGGAACTCAATATCATGTTGTTAAAATTATTGTGAAGAATACCTAAGCCTATTTTGATAATTAGGAGAAGGGGCTTAGCCTATCAAGCCTTAAGACTTTTACTGGCAAAGGGACAGGCAAATAAACTAATTGGAATAAAAGAGAGAGCCAAGAAACAAACCTAAGCATTTGTGACAACATGATATACAGGGTCCAGCAGGAAGTAACGTCTGCTTCAGTGTGGTTGGTAGGGTAAATAATATGGGTATAAAAATTTATAGGTTTTATCTGATCATTTCACCTAAAATGTCATATGGTGTGCTTGAGTGTGATATTGCTATGTTACAGAATTACATGCTTATGATTTTGTAATAAAAAATGGGCATTATTTATACCAGACCCTGTATAACAAAGATGCTATTACTTAGAGTAAAAAAATAAAATAATTGGACTAGCCATTTAATTAATGGGACTAGGACAACTAGTTTTCCATAGAGGAAAATGAATTTAGATACGGGCCCACACCATGCATGAATGCAATTCAAAAGGTAGCTCAATAATGCTTTAAGAACTATAAGAGAACATAGCAATAACATCTTCACATATCAAGGTAGGAAAAAAATTTCTCAAATACAACAAAAATCACAAATTGTAAAGGAAACAACTTACAAATCTGCATAAAAATATATTAGGTCTGTATGCAAAAGATACTATACACTATATTAAATGACAAGGAACATGCTAGAAGAAATTTGCAACATATGTAACAAGATTATTATCCTGAACACATAAAGTCCAAAAAGATACACTAAGTGCCCCCCAAAAAAACACACAATAGAAAACTGGGCAAAATATATAAACAATCAATTCCTATTAAAAAAAATAAAAATATGGACCAGAATATGAAAAGAAGCTCAACTTTACTAGTTGTGAAGAATTACATACCAAAACAATGGTTATATTCTAATTTCACCCATCAGTTGGGCAAAAATTTGAGGTCTAATAAATATTACTGAAAATGTATAAACATCTATCAGTATGGAAATTAAGAAACCAACTATGGCCCTGACTGGTGTGGCTCAGTTGGTTTGAGTGTCATCCCTCAGACAGAAGTGTGGCTAGTTCAATTCTACGACAGGGCACATGCCTGGGTTGGGGGTTCGATCCCTGTTTGGGGCGTGTATGAGAGGCAACCGATCAATGTTTCTCTGACAACATCGATGTTTCTCTCACTCTCCGTCTCCCTCCCTTCCTCTCTGTCTAAAAATAAATTAAAAACAAACAAACCAACCAAGCAACCTATGGCTCATTCATACAATGGCATACTATACAAGTAAAACAAACCGTATGTCTGCCATGTATCAACACAGATAAATCTTTAAAATAATGTTAATATTGAGTGAACAATAGCAAGTTGTAGAAGTCTGTGCAGTTTAACATTTAACATTTAACATTAATATATGTTTAACATATATTAACAAAACATATAAAAGAGTAAATGAGAGGAACCAGAGAACAAAGGATTCAACATAGAAAAGAAATAGAAGGAATTTCTACAGTGACGGTAAAAGAGAATAATACCTTGAAACAGCGGTGCAACAAATAATCGGTCAACAGCAGAACAAAAAAAGAAAAAAAAAATATTTCCAAAGAAGATGCTTTGGAAAGACAAATTTTAAATTGCTATGTTTAAATATGCTGAATGGGAATTTACACTTGGCAGAGTTTGGGCATAAAGTAGAAATGAAAATAGAAATCCATGCAAAAGTGATCCTTTTAAAATTTAAGTTAGATTACATTTCTCTTTTGCTCAAAACTCTCTTTCTTATGTTTTCTCCTCCAAACAGAATATAAGCCAAAGTCCTTAAAAAAAGCAATGAGGTCCCATATGATTTATCGTGCAGCTACCTCCCCCATAATCTCCAACCACATCTCCCATGACTCTCCCTTGCTCATATTACTCCAGCCACAAGGACCTACATGTTATTTCTCAAACATAACAGAATTCTACCGCAGGATTTGTGTACTAGCTATACCTTTGCCTAGAACCTACTCTCCTTCTCAGGCTTTTGCCATACAGAGGTTAAAAGTCAACTCTTACAGGATTATATCCCTTTAAGTTCCATGAGGACAAGGATCTTGCTTATCAGGTTCACAGCTGTATACCCACTATCTAACATACTAATTGTGGGAGGGGAAAAAGAAAAACTTATAATTAAACCCACATTTATCACTATAAAAACATAAGTCTCAGATATCCAGCCAAGATGGAGGCATATGTAGATACACTTTGCTTCCTTGCACAACCAAAAGAAGGACAACACATTTAAAAACAAAAAACAACCAGAACTGCCAGAAAACTGCACTGTATGGAAGTCCAACAACCAAGGAGTTAAAGAACAAACATTCATCCAGACTGAGCCACAAGGCAGAGATGTGAGTTGTCCCACCCTGACGAATACCTAAGGCTCTGCCCTTTCCAATGTAACAGCTGCACCAAGACAAAGAAATGTGGCCCAAATGAAAGAACGGATCAAAGCTCCAAAAATAGAACTAAGTGACAGAGAGATAGCCAACCTATCAGATACACAGTTCAAAACACTGGTAATCCAGATGCTCACAGAAATGGTTGAATATGGTTGCAAAATGGAGGAAAAAATGAAGGCTATGCAAAGCGAAATAAAAATATACAGAGAACCAAAGTAAATATACAGAGAACCTATACAGTAAAGGGAAGGAAACCAGGACTCAAATCAACGATTGGGAGCAGAAGGAAGAAATAAACATTCAACCAGAACAGAATGAAGAAACAAGAATTCAAAAAAATGAGGAGAGGCTTAGGAACCTCAAGGACAACTTTAAATGTTCCAACATCTAAATCATAGGGGTGCCAGAAGGAGAAGAGGAAAAGCAAGAAATGGAAAACTTATTTGAGAAAATAATGAAGGAAAATTTCCCCAATGTGGTGAAGGAAATACACTTCCAGGAAATCCAGGAAGCTCAGAGAGTCCCAAAGAAGTTGGACCCAAGGAAGCACACACCAAGGTACATCATAATTACATTACCCAAGATTAAAGATAAGGAGAGAATCTTAAAAGCAGCAAGAGAAAAGGAGACAGTTACCTACAAAGGAGTTCCCATAAGACTATCAGGTGATTTCTTAAAAGAAACCTTACAGGCAAGAAGTGGTTGGAAAGAAGTATTGGAAGCCATGAAAGGCAAGGACCTACATCCAAGATTACTCTCTCCAGAAAAGCTATCATTTAGAAAGGAAAGGTAGAAAAAGTGCTTCCCAGGTAAGGTAAAGTTAAAAGAGTTCATCATCACCACGCCCTTATTATATGAAATGTTAAAGGGACTTATCTAAGAAACAGATCAAAACTATAAACAGTAAAATGACAACAAACTCACAACTATCAACAACTGAATGAAGTGGAGGGAAAAAACAGGACAATTGTAATAGCATAATCAATAAAATATACTTAAAAAAATATAAGTCTCATGAAAGCACTTACAAATTTTAAAATACCTATAGAGAAAGCAGACAAGCTGAAAATGTCCATGGAATCCAGTAACTTATGTCATATACAGGGTGGGGCAAAATTAGGTTTATAGCTATGAGTACACAAAACAGTTTCTCTTGTATTATTCTTTATTAATTATTGTAATATATTTTCCAAACAAACAACTATAAACCTACTTTTGCCCCACCTTGTATGTTGGCCCGTATTTTCACACGTTTTCTACCACCAGGCCAATTTTTAATGCACATAATTATTTAATTATTTTAGAAAATAATAAAACGTGAATTGAATTACCTGAGTGAATGAGTCAACTGAGGATACAGCAGCATTACCTACAGGAGTCTGCTGAGCCAGACTGTCCAATAATTCCACTGAAATTCCAATCTGAGCAACAGATGGAGTCCGGACAATATTCATGGCTCCAAAAGGGTGTTGGCTTCCTTCTCCTGAAAAAAATTAACATGTGCCACATATTTCAAGTTTAACTTGTATTCCACACAAATTGCTTTGTAAATATGTAAAGACTCTCTCATCTATGTCTCAAAACAGTTCTGCTACAAGAAAACTTGTCTCTTCAGATAAATGTAAAAGCTACCTAGTTTTTACCCAATTAACACAGAGTAAGAAAACTAAAATTTTCCCTACCAGAAAAAAGCTGTTACCTTTCTAAAGCATTAAAATGACTGCATCTTATTAAAAAACTTATCTAATGAACAAAATAAACTGAGAAACAAAACAGAAACAGAGGCAGGTATACATGGAACGGACTGACAGCTGTCAGAGAAGAGCAGGGAGAGGGGGTACGGGATGAGAGGAGGTAAAGGGATTAGCCAACAAGAACATGGACACAGAAAACAGTGTGGGGATGGCCAGAGGGAAGGTCAGTGGCGGGGGGTGGGGGGTGGGGGCAGGGGTTGGGTGCAGGTGGGCAAAGTGGGTGAAATGATGACATCTGTAATAGTGTCAACAGTAAAAATAAAATTTAAAAAAATGTTAACAATTTTTAGTGGCGGGGGAAAAATATTATGATTAAATTTCCATTAGAAATAAACAGAATTAGAGAGAAATAAATGAAAGAGCATTAACTAGATTAAAGATCCTCAATGCTAACTCTGAGGGAATATTTTTTAAGAGCTTTGGAATTAGCTTTAACATTTTCTGATTATTCCACTAAAGATCTTTACATTCCATTACTAATAAACAACATGGCATATTTTACTAAATGTCATGGATCACTCCCCCTTAACGCCTGATGATCTGGAATCAGATAGGCAATAAAGAAATTTGCCACTTATTCACAAAACATATTTAATAGCCTTCCCCTTTATATTTGATATTTTATCCTTTAAAATATATCAAGGATACATCTGATCCTGTAAGTGCCAGCTAACTTACACATAAAAAATATAGGTCAATTTTATTAATCCACATAAGACATAATCAGAAAAGTTGGCCAGATGATAGGGAAAAAAAATCATACAATAAATAGATTCTGGGATTATCTGCTATTTCTTACTGACTATAAAATAATTAAATAATTAATAATAAAATCTGGGACAATACACATTACTAATAACTAGAACTCATTCCAACAATCAAAACTCTTCTTAAGTTTCCAAGCACAGGAATAAAAATTTATTAATGTATTTACCGTGCTTACAAACTACACAAACACATTATCACTCACTAAGACTAGCTTAGATATTCTCAGTATTTTTAGACTGTTGAAATTTCCACGCATTTGTGAATTTTCCCAGATTTAATTCAATTATTTCGCATTTCTATCGATGTGGTTGGACACATACTTTGTAAGATTTCAGTATTTTAAACTACACTGACACTTGTTTTGTGGCCTAATACATGGTCTATACAAAAAAAGGTTCCATGTGCATTTAAAATGTGTATTCTGCTATTGTTAGGTAGAATATTCTATATAAGTCTGTTAGGTCTAGTCGGCTTATAGAGTTGTGTAAGTCTTCTATTTCCCTAATAATCTTCTATCTAATTGTTCTATTCTTTATTGAAAGTAGGGTATTGAAGTTTCCAACTATTATTGCTGAACTATCTTTCTTCCTTCAATTCTGTCAGTTTCTGCTTTATTTATTTTGAGGCTCTGTTGTTAGGTGCACAAAAGTTTGTAATTATTTTTTTTCTGTGGACTGACCCTTCTATCATTATACAATGTCCTTGTATCTCCCATAACAATGTTTGTATTAAGTCTATTTAGGCTTATTTTACTACTGCCACTCCAGCTCCCTTTTGGTTTCTGTTTGCATATATATATATTTTTTTAATCCTTTACTTTCAACAATTTGTACCCTTGCATCAATAGTCAGATCATCTTATGTTATCCATTCTACAAATATCTGCCTTTTAATTGGTAAATTTAATTTTACATTAAACAGAAACTTGCTAGTGTACCACTTTTTTATTATGTATTTTCTGTTGTTTTCTTAGTGTCTGCACTGGAAATTACAATTAACATCTTAACTTATAACAACCTAGTTTAGATTAACACCAATTTACGTTCAATAGTATACAACCATGCTGCTCCTATGTAACTCTTCTTCCTTGTTATTGTCACAAATTACACATTTATATATAATATGTCAATAAACATAGACTTATAGTTTTTGTTTTATGCAGTTGTCTTTTATATCAGGAAAAAAGAGAAATTATTAACACAAAATGTACAGTACTTTTATAATTACCTAGTTACCTTTACCTGTGTTTTCTCAATGTGAATTTGAATTACTGTTTCATATCCTCGCATTTCAGCCTGACATTCTCTTTTAGCATTTCTTGTAGGCAGAGATCTTCTAGCACAAATTTCTGGTAAGAAATCAGCTATACTCTGAAGGATCCTTTTATGTAATGAGTTGCTTCTCTAGCTGCTGTCAGGATGCTCTCTTTGTCTTGGGCAGTATGATTACATGTCTTCATGTGGAGTTTACCCTACTTCTAGTTCATTGAGCCTCTTAAGTATGTAAATTAATGTTCACCAAACTTAGAATAAGTGTGAGGGCATTATTTCTTCAATATTCTTTCCACCTCTTCTGTTTTCTCTCCTTCTGGGACTCCCAGTATACATATGTTGGTACACTTGATGGCATCTCATAGGTTCTCAAAGCTCTGTTCATTTTCTTTTATTCTTTTTTCTTTGTGCTCTTCAAACTAGATATTTCACTTGGCCTGTTTTCACTGATTCTTTCCTCTGTCTACTCACATCTGCTATTAAAACACTCTAGTGAATTTTTCAGTTATATACTTTTCAGGTATATAATTTCCATTTAGTTCCTTTTTATAATTTCCCTATTGATATTCCCTATTTGATGATACATCATTCTCCTAGTTTCCTTTAGCTGAGTATATCTGAGAGAGTTTACTTTATTAAAGTCTTTGTCTATTGAATCCAATGTCTCTGCTTCCTAGGGACAGTTTCTTTTCATTTCTTCTGTGAGATGGCCTTTCTTTGTTTCTTGCACACTTTTTGTTGAAAACTGAGTATTGAATATTATAATGTGGCAACTCCAGCAATCACATTTTCCCTTCTTCAGGGTTTATTGTTACTGTTTGCTGTAGCTGTTTCTTGTTTAATGACTTTTCTGAATACTGTGAAGTCTGTATTTTTTTATTATGTGTGACCACTTAAGTCTGTTTTATTAGCTTACTGGTCAGCTAGTGATTGGAAAGAAATTTCTTTAAAAGCCTGGAACAAAAAAATCCTCCCAGTCTTTGCAGGTGGGCCCTGCGTGTTCAGACATGCCTTCAGTACTCAGGCAGGCAGTTCACTCCTGCTTACGCTGAACCTCCATGTCAGCCACAGGTGAGATCACAGGACTTTCTCAGTTCTTTCCCAAGCACATGCACAGCTCTGGTCAAGTGTGAGGTCCTTTTAGATTCCCAGGTCAGAATACTTCAAAGTCCTTATTCCCTTTCCTCCCAACCTTTTTGGTTAGTGTATTTTTTTTTTCCTTAACTGCTGTCACTTTCTCAGGCAGCATTTGCTTGTAAATATTTTTGACACACACTCCTATGGTAGTCACTTTAGCACAGGAAGAGTTTCAAGTTAGGTGAGATAAAGGCCAATCTTTTGTATAAGTTTTCCAGGGAGCCACCAGACAGAGCAAATTAATTACAGTTCATTGTGGATAAAGTCCATTCTGCTCCCCCTATTTACCAGTACCAAGAACATGAGCTGTTGTTTACAAGGAGACCGTTAAGCTGAAGAGCAGGGGATGGGACTTAACCAGGGTAAGTTAAAATGCCATAAAGTTCACTATTTTAAGCAAGATTCAGTGGTTTCTCTGGACTAAATGTTCCCTTGGTTGTTACAATCTTTTGGTTAGTTTCCAAAGTCCTGAAAAAGTAGATTCCAACAGTTTTGGCCAGTTTTTGTTGTTGTTTTTACAGAGGGATGGATTTCTGGTGTTCCTTATTCTACCATTTTAATTGTTTTAAGTCCAGTTACGCTTAGTTCAGAAAACGCACTCCTATTTGTCTGCATAACAGAGTCCAATGATCTTAGCCAAGGGAAGTGGTTCAATACAACCTTCTATTGTCTTATAACTATATAAGGAGTGATCTGCCCGAACAGAGCGCCTTGTCATCTCCAACCACCATCTTTTATCACACACAAGCTCTTGGTAAATGAGTAAGGCTCCTAAAAGTAAAACTGGCTAAGACCCATTATAAAAGATGGAACTAAGAAAATACTCTGACTTCTTCACTTTAAAGCTCTCTGGAACTAAGACAACTTAAGAAGAAACAAATGACTCAAAAGTCTTCAGCAATCTTTATATTGTCAGAGATCCACTGTGCAATTATATCATTCCTTTAATGACTGTTTATTCTCAAAATGGGCTTGACACAACTGATACTCTCAAAGGTTCTTATTTGCAAATCATAAAACACTGGGAAGAAACTCTGGAATGTAATATACAAATTTACATGTTTAATTTTGGATCTGAATTCATGACAGCCAGAGTTTAAATAAATAAAAGAAACCACGTCAGATGATCAGTTATACTGAGTAGTATTGCCAAAAATTAAAAATTAGCTCTGGCTGCTGTGGCTCAGTGGATTGAGCATCAGCCTATGAAATGGAAGGTAGCTGGTTCGATTCACGGTCAGGGCACATGCCCGGGTTGTGGGCCAGGTCCCCACTTGGGGATGTGCAAGAGACACCCAGTCAATGCTTCTCTCACACATTGATGTTTCACTCCCTTTCTCCCTCCTTCCTTCTCTCTAAAAATAAATAAAATCTTAAAAAATAAAATTAAAATGTCTTTAAAAAACTAAAACAGCTGAGAAACTAAAACATGTGAGCTGGTCTTCAAATACAGAAAGGAAATAATACAGTAGATAAAGTCCTTAATAACATCATAATAGTAAAAGAAGAAGCAAATTTTTTAGGGCTGTTTCTCAAAGTGTCTTTCCTCAATGAAAGTCAAGAGCCTAACACAAGGCACAACTCAAAGAAAGGAAACCTACAGGAAACTAGTCCTTTACAGTTGGTAACAAAAAAAAAACAAAAAACAAAAAAAAAACCCAGCAGCCATGATCATTTACTACCTGGGTCTAAAAGGACTCTTTTTAATTATATATACATTTTCCAAAGAATTATACAACGGGATTTTTAAAAAAACAAACAAACAAACAAAAAAACAGAGGCTAAGAGGCAAGACACTTGGGTTTTATTTCTCCTTAACATTAACTGGCCTTTATACTGTTTGTTTTCTCATCTGTAAAATGAAGCAGTTGTAGTAGATGACTTCAAAACATCCTATCCCAGTTTTGGTGATTTAAAATAATACCCCAGTCTACTCAAATATTTACCTATCCCATTAAACCAACACTTTCTAGAATAAAAATGAAAACAACAAGTATTTATTAATCTCTTCATAAGAGCCAAGTATTAATATATCAATTGCTGGGGAAAATACCCCAATACAACACAATGCAATCCAAAAGAATGCTGGGTTTCAATTTTTAAAGTGTGTGTTTAAGAGTGTGAGGTGGGGGCAAGCCCTATATTTCTTATTGACATTCTATAATAAATTGATATGATGCATCAACTATACATACACACACTCACATACACACATATTTTAAGTCATTTTACAAAAAAAAAAGTTCTGAAGAATAAAGAGTGAAAAATAACTTTACTAGAATTTTACGTAAGCAAACCCAAATATTCATTCCACATTTCCCTGGTGTTTAAGTTATACATAGCCAAAATGAACCACGTTCTCTGAAAACAACTGTTCAGCAACTCTCATGGCTCAATGTGGAACATATTCATCTTATAAATCGGACTCCCAATTTTAAACATATCTCTAAAATAGATTCCAGCTTATCATTACTTCTGGTTCTTTTTCTGGCAATTGCATTATCAATGTGCAATACCCAAAACCTTGAAATTTTGAAACTTTTTAGTTCTTTTCTTAGTGCTCTTTAAACATCTTTACTGTATTTTTCCCCATTACCATTTGTCCTCCTTATACCCTCATCCACCTCCACCCACCGCCCACCCCCCTACAATCACCACATTGTTGTCCATGTCCATGAGTCTTCTTTCTTTTTTGCTCCATACCTCCACCCCTTAACCACGTCCCCAACCAGAGCTGTCAACTGCTCTCCATCTGTAAGTTTGTCTCTATTTTCCTTGGTAGTTCAGTGTGTTCATTAGATTTCACATGTGAGGTATTTGTCTTTTTCTGACTGGCTTATTTCATTTAGCATAATGTTCTCTTGGTCCATCCATGCTGTTGCAAAGGGTAAAATTTTCTTCTTTTTTACAGCGGAGTTGTATTCCATAGAGTAAATGCAACCAATCTTTTAAGGGCTCATGATTTCTTAACGAAAGGATGGCCATCTTCCTTGACCCATAATTTGCAAAACATTGTCGCTTTTAGATATATAAACATTATTTAGAATTGTCCAATTTATTTTTTTTCATTTATATACCTTTTGCCTTTATATAAATACCAACTTTCATCATTTACACACTGTATCCAGTCAATTTTGGAGCACAAACATAAGAGGTAGAAGAATTATCCTTTTACCACATGTCCAAGATTTTGTCACAAAATTTTGATGATTATTTCCTTCTTGTTGAATGATGAAATAGGTAAGAATACAATCTTCTTTTGGTCCTTAGAAATATACTGATCATCACTTTTCTTTTTTAATTTGAGAAAATTCTCCTGAGAGATTATCACCTGAAGACTCACAATCTGAGATTTTGCTATGATCAGCTTCATCATCGTTAGTGCCTAGAAAACTGCTATTTTCCTCTTTGTATTTATTTTCTGATTCATGCAATAATTGGGAAACTTATTCTTCTGTCAATTTTCTTTTCACAGCCATTATAAACAAAATATGAATATTATGAATTCCTCGTTCTGCTCAATAACAGTGAAAAGCATACAATTAAGATGGTGTCCCCAGTCTCCTCTTATATTTCTTGAAAGATTACATAATACTTTGGACAATACAATATGAAAACTATGGGAAAATGCAATGGCAAACTAAAGTACTCAGGCTAAATCTGACCTATGACCTATTTTTGTACAATACTAAAATTTACTGAATATGTTCTATATGCTAAGAGCTAAGTATAAGAATGGTTTTTACATTTTTTAAAGGGTTGTTTAAAGAAGAGCATGACACAGAGACCGTATGTGGACCACACAGCCTAAAATATTTACTGTCCTACCCTTAGAAAAATGTTGGCCGACCTCTGCCATAATTCACCATCCTTCCTATTTCTTATTATTTCAACCTTTTTTTTCCCATAGTTGAGAATGACCGGTGAGTAATGATAAAATAACTCTTTCAATGAAATAGCAAGATGTAGGAAAAATAAGATCACTCATATACCCAAATGTATCTTAAAATTATAAATGAAGTTGTCCAGTGGACCCATATAGTAATTGGTAAGATAAAATGAGTTTTTAAAATATAAGTAAATGTTCTCTTTGTTCTTTGGAAGACCTCCACAAAGGATAAAACTCATGAAGTATCAATCTTTCTAAGAGTTATAAGTGCCCAAAAACCAAAAGTGAGCCCTGGCTGGTATGGCTCAGTGGACTGAACATCAGCCTGCAAACCAAAGGTTCGCTGGTTCAATTCCCAGTCAGGGCACATGCCTGGGTTGCAGGCCAAGTCCCCAGTAGCGGGCACACAAGGGGCAACCACACATTGATGTTTCTCTTTCTCCCTCCCATCCCCTAAATATAAATAAATAATCTTAAAAAAAACCCAAAAAACTAAAAGTGAGTCCACTCATTAAGATATTGTAGGTATTCATGGCAGCAAAGAGAGGAAGTCTAATAAAAAGTTATGTCAAAAGTAAGTCATTTATTCTGAAGTGACACTTGAATGTGATATATACTAAAAGGCTATTTAAAACCAGCTTAATTATGTCTGTTTAAAAGCATTCTTAGTATTGAATATTTCATAAATATTTAGAAATCACATATACAGGGTAAGGCAAAAGTAGGTTTACAGCTCTTCATAGAAAAAAAATAGTTAATAATACAAGAATAAACTGTTTCACATACTCCAAACTATAAACCTACTTTTGCCTCACTTTGTATTTCTGAAGCCTCTTTCCTTATTTCCATTGATAGCCTGACAAGCCTGAAATTATACTTTGCATATTCTAAGAGCTATGTGACTCTCCAAGGTTTATCGACAATATTTAAAATCATATAAAATGATAAACTTATTTGACACTGTAATATGTCTAGAATTTGGATGTCTGAAATTTATTTAAACAAGCGCTATTTTCCAAGTATCTAAAGCCAATCACTGTGTTCTATACACTCTAAAGAACATAAAAGCTACAAACAGTCCCTATCCTCAAGGAGTTTACACTCTAATGAGGCAGTAACAGTTACTGAACCTTTCTGCACAGGTTTCATTATCTCGGTGATTTTTAAGATCCCTCTTAGAGCTATCTTTCTATTCTTTTATAAAAACATAATAATCTCAAGCATGAACTATGTGTTAGGTGCTGTTCTATGTTTTGCATTCATTATCTCTAATGCTTGTAGAAACACTTGAACTGTAGGTACATTTTAACCGAATTCTTCTCTAAGGTAAAAATAACTTGGTCAAGACTACCAGCTAGTAACAAGTATCACCCAAATTCAAAACAGGTCTGTTACTCCCCATAGGTGATGCTCATCACAGTTCATTATCCTACCTGTTTATACCAAATTTTAAGATATAAACTCTTAACTGATTGTAATTCATTACTCACTTCACAATAAACCATTCAAGAAAGCAAGTCAAGAAAAGTCAGGAAGTAAAAGTTCCCATTCTGGCTCACTAGCTCTGCTTCATGTCAAAAGAGTAACCAACAGTATTAACTTTAGCTCTTCTTGTCCTTTCTAATCCCCTTGACAAGCTCAACCCATTTTTAAAATGAAAACTAAGTTTAAAAGTATTGGATGGGCCCAAAAGTCCTTTTACTTTTTTCCGTACAATAAAAGACATATTTTTCACCAATAACTTTACTGATTTGGATATTTTGAGTATGTTGGCTATCTCTCGTATGGTAGAACACTGATTTTTCTCAGTTGATGTCTCTATCTGATCGCTATCAACTACAACTGGTCTACCTGACCATGGAGCACTGTCCAGCGGGAAATCTCCAGGATGAAACTTCGCAAACCAGTTTTGATACATTCAGTCACAGCACCGTCCCCATACACTACACAAATCTTTTTCTGAGTTTCAGTTGCGTTACATTTCTTGAAATAATAAAGCATAATATGCCAAAAATGTTGCTTTTCTTCCATCTTCAATATTAAAATGGCTATACAAAAATTCACCAATTTTGATGAGTTTTTTTAATGCACGCTGATATGACAGCTGTCACAATACAATCTAAGAAAACTGTTTCCATTGAAGTTAATTAAGTGCTGCTAGAGCCAGCTTATAGGAAAAAAACAAATTAACTTTTTGGCCAACCCAGGATCTTCCTGGCAACTGAACTAAATGAAAAGAAAGGAGACCATATATTCACATGTAGAGAAAGCCAAAGCAATGACATTAAAGTATGGCAGCAAGTCTAAAAACAAAAGAGAAGAATTATAAAAAAGAAATTCAAACAATGATTTATAATAAACTTTAACATTCCTTAAAAATTTCTCTTTGGCGTTAAGCTTTTTTTCATGTCAGTATCATGAAATACAAAGAAAGACTGGACAACTGTGGCAGACTTAAGACTACAGAAATATGATAATTAAATGTAATGCATGATCCTGACTGGATCCTAGATGAAGGGAGGGGGGAATTGTTATAAAAGGCATTATTGGAAAAACTGGCAAAAAACTTTAATACACACAGTATGTTACACAAGAATATTGTATTAAGTTTGCTGAATATGATAATTACACTGTCATTATATAAGGGAATACACTTGTTCTAGGAAATACATGCTAATGTATTTAAGAGTAAAGGGGCACGATGTCTACAACTCATTCTCAAAAGTTTCAGGGAGAAAGAAATACACACACATCTCCAAAGAATAATAAATAACGCAGCAAAACTAATGAATGTGGGAGAAGAATATAAGAAATTCTTTACACTATTCTTATAATTTTTATCTAATTATCAAATTATTTCAAAATAAAGTTATTTTAAATTCCTAATGCAAAAAAAATTACTTTAAACATAAGAACTGATTCTTTTAGAATTTCATTCCAAACTAACACAACCTGACAGTAAGGCCTTAACCAAAAAAAAAAAAAAAAAAAAAAAAAGAATAAAAGGTAAAACCCTACCATTAAAATGCCCCACTCTGAAGGCCTAAAACATAAAATACTAATTAGTCTTTTTTTTTCATAACAAGAATATTCTACAAAGCTCTGCCACATTCATTACATTACTGACAAGAACATATATAATCCCTCTTCTTTAAACCACAGGTGATTTGATCAACTATTTCTTATTAAGTATAATCACATATTAAAGTGTTATGCATACAATAAAAAATATTTGTTAAGTTTCACATAAGTGTTTTTATTTTATCTGACCTAATGTCCTACTCCCCCACCTGCTCTTCCAATCTTGGCCTCTTCTGTTTCCCATCTCCACATAATTCTCCATTGCAGATGTTACTGGAATTCTCCCTGCCTGAGGCACTGAGCCATTTCCTCATTGGCTCTTGAAACACTTTACAATTATTTAACCTACAGAGAAAAGGAAGGTTTTCAGTTGAACTTTGTGTATATGAAAAAATATGTAGATGTGGCTTTAACAAACTCTGAATAACATATGAACTCTACAAATATTTACCTTTGACACATATATGCATATAAATGTGTATAATATAAATTCAGTTACATGTATTTGGTAAGAAACTGCTTCCACCTTCCAATTTCAGAATCAAGTTTTCAAACCTTAATTTAAAAGACATTGTACTTATGTTCCTTATACACCAGGAACCAAAACTTTTTAAAATTAACATTACATGACATCTCACAATTCATAATTGTTACAGGTTTTATCAGATGTTTAAGTGATTATAAGTAGACACCAGCACCCAGCTGACCTACTATATGAATGATGATTATTCTTACGCATCTTACAGTTTAACGATACTACTAAGAATAGATACCACTTTCAGCTTTAGGCCCTGAAGCTCTACACGTTCAGCTGCTTTTAGCAGGATGAGCTCAATAGGCACCGGGTATGACCTGTTAGCTTCTACATTCTCTCCTGATGGAAGAGTTTTTCAAATTGAATATGCTATGAAGGCCGTGGAAAATAGTAGCTATTAGAATCAGATGTAAAGATGGCATTGTCTTTGGGGTAGAAAAATTAGTCCTTTCTAAACTTTATGAGGAAGGTTCCAACAAAGGACTTTTTAATATTGATCGGCATGTTGGAATGGCAGTAGCTGGTTTGTTGGCCAATGCTCATTCTTTAGCAGACATTGCAAGAGGAGAAGCTTCCAACTTTAGATCTAACTTTGGCTATGACATTCCCCTAAAACATCTTGCAGACAGAGTGGCCATGTATGTACATGCATATACACTCTACAGTGCTGTTAGACCTTTTGGCTGCAGTTTCATGTTAGGGTCTTACAGTGTGAATGATGGTGCACAACGCTACATGACTGACCCATCGGTTGGTTTCATATGGTTATTGGGGCTGTGCTATTCGCAGAGCCAGGCAAGCTGCAAACACAGAAACAGAAAAGCTTCAGATGAAGGAAAAGACCTGATGTTGTTAAAGAAGTTGCAAAAATAATTTACATAGTGCACAACAAAGTAAAGGATAAAGGTTTTGAACTGGAGCTCAGCTGGGTTGATGAAATAACTAAAGGAAGACATGAAATTGTTCCAAAAGATATAAGGGAAGAGGTGGAGAAATATGCTAAGGAATCTTTGAAGGATGAAGATGAATCAGATGATGACAATATGTAACATTTACTTCAGCATTTATTTTAAATTTCTAATACTGTCCCCATGTAACTATTTTGCCTCTTGGATTATTACATACCCACTCACCAATTCTCATTAAATTTTTCTCTCGTAAACAACAACAACCAAAAAATAGATACATTTTCAGGAGTTAAGACATTTTAAGAAAAAATTTCAAAAAGTACTGCAAAATCTAATAATACTAATATCAAAGAATTAGAAATACTTAAGTGTTTGTGGAAAACAAACTTATAACTCTAATTACAGCTGCCTCTGTGTTAATGAGGTGGAAAAATATCAAAAAAAGCAGCCTATCTCCCAAAGAACATCACTGAGACAACTAAAAATGCAATCCATTGAGAAAATTCCCGGTCCAACCTGAAGCTTATCGTGAAATGCTGCTTTTTTTTTTTTAAGATTTTATTTATTTATTTTTAGACAGGGGAAGTGAGGAGAAAGAGAGGGAGAGAAACATCAATGTGTGGTTGCCTCTTGTGTGCCCCCCTACGGGCAATCTGGCCTGAAACCCAGGCATGTGCCCTGACTGGGACTTGAATCAGCAACCCTATGGTTCACAGGCCGGCGCTCAACCCTCTGAGCCACACCAGCCATAGCATGAAATGCTTCCTTAGACCTGATAAAGTCAAAGTAAAGGTGAGTATATACTCCTTGCCTATGTGCTGAAGAATGTGAAAATTCTCAACTTCGAGGAACATAGAAGAGTATTTATAATAGCCCTTTTGGCTTCCTATTGTCCATATCTGACTCTCGCATGCTATTAAGAGTTACACTGTTGAACACTGGTATGAAGATAATGAGGATGGAGATCAGTATCTTTAATCCAAAATAAATCACCAAGATGTGATTTTTGCCCTAAGGTTTTTGTCATTATATTCAGAATTTCACCAAGTAGATTGACATAGCAAGAAAAGCTGAAAATGAAAGCTCTATAAAAATGACCAAATCCAGGGTCATAATGGTCATAGATGTTTGTTAATATTAATTCACAGTACACTGTGGAAAGTTAACTGAAACATAATCTACCATAATCCCCAGAAGAACCACTAAAAAACTAATGCAAAGGTAGATAATTAAAAAAAAAAAGCAGAAGAAATAAAATTTAAAACTAATCCAAAAGAAGCCCCTCAAATAAGTAAAAAAAAGAAACAAAAAGGTAATTCTAAAATTACCATATCGATAACATTAAATATTTATTGACTAAGCACTTCACTTAAAAGGCAGAGACTGTAAGAAGAGGTCAAAATAAAGAGGTAGCACCTAACTATATACTGTGACCACTAATCCTAAGAATGCTGGAAAACCTACATAAGAATTAGACAAAGTGAACTTTAAGTCAAAAGCATTATCAGAACAAAGGCCATTTCATATTGATGAAAAGGCCAATTCATCAACCTTGCTCACTCATAAAACAGAGGAAGAGAGAACGACTGCTATGCCTTTTATTGCTTGTATTCAACATGGTGCTCAAAGAAGGCCCAGGCAATTCAATAAAAAGAAATAAAAGGGCCCTGTCTGATGTGGCTCAGTGGTTTGGGCGTCGCCCTGCAAACTGAAAGGTCACCGGCTCAATTCTAGATCAGGGCACACATCTGAGTTGCAGGCCAGGTCCTTGGTTGAGCGCATATAAGAGGCAACCTACTGATGTTTCTCTCCCTCTCTTTCTGCCTCCCTTCCCCTCTCTCCAAAAGTAAATAAAATCTTTAATATTAAAAAAAGCATAAAAATTTGAAGGAAAGAAGTAAAAAGACTTTCCACAGACATTATAATTATCTATATAGAAAACCCTAGAAAGCTACTAGAACTAGTAAGAGAGTTTAGCAAGATATTCTACATACAGAGGAATAGGTTTACAGTTGTTTGTGTGGAAAAATAATACAAAAACAAACACTGTGTTTCATGTACTCACAACTGTAAACCTACTTTTCCCTACTCCTGTCATTACCTTTTCTTCACCCTTCAGGATACAGTCAATATACAAAAATAAATTGTTCGACCACACCAAATGCTGACAAGTACGTGAAGCAACAGGAACTCTCACGCACTAATGGTAAAAGTGCAGATTGGTACAGCCAGCCACTTTGGCAGACTCATAAAACTAAACAGACTCTTACCAAATGATCCAGAAATTGTACTCCTTGGTATTTACCCAAAGGAGCTGAAAAACATCTGTGCACACAAAAACCTTCACATGGTTGTTTAATGCAGCTTTATTCATGTCAAAACTTGAAAGCAACCAAGATCTCTCTTTGTAGGCAAATAGATAAATTCGTATATTCAGACATTGGAATATTATTAAACATTTCAAAAAATGAGCTATCAAGCTATGAAAAGACATGGAAGGATCTTAAATGCATTTTACTAAGTGAAAGAAGCCAATCCGAAAAGCCTTCATACTGCATGATGCCAACTATATGACATTCTAGAAAAGGCAAAACTATGGAGTCAAAACAAAAAGTCAGTGGTTGCTGAGAGTAGGGATAGGGTGAAGCAGTGAATAAGCAGAACACAGAGGACTTTCAGGGCAGTGATAATACTCCATGATATCATAATTATGTATACATTATACATTTGTCCAAACCCATACAATCTGCAACAGCAAGAGTGAACCTTAAGGTAAACTGGAGACTATGGGTAACTGCAATGTGTAGACGTAGATTCACCCTTGGTAAAAAAAAAAAAAAAAAAAAATGTACCATTCTGGTAAATGATGTTGATAATAAAAGAGGCTAAGTGCGTGTGGGAGCAGGGGTATAAAGGAAATCTATGTACCCTTCTCTCAATTTTGTTGTAAACCTAAAACTGCTCTAAAAATAAGTCTAAAAAAAAATCAGTTGTAGCCAATGCCACCAACAAGACCAAGATGGCCAGGAGACTTGCCACCTTTCTCAAGAATGAATGCCTCAGCCAAGAAGCCGGTGTTGGTGGTGCCCTTCACCATCAGGGGCCTCACTGTAATTGTGCCGCCTCAGCACCCACAGCATGTGTGCTGCCGGGGTCAACTAGGTCACACCCTACAACTACCCAGTGGCCATCCATGACGATGGGAACATGCCCGACGAGCCCCACCGCCCCCAGGCCTCCCGAGGCCCAAGCTTGGAGTGGCTAAAAAAACTGCAAACACTTCCCGTGATGTGGGTCCCAATAAAAATGTGAAAACCAAAAAACAAACAAACCCCAACTGTACTTCTATGTACTAGCAGCAAACAACTGGAAAAATAAAGTATGTTCAGAGATTTGGGGGGAAAGAACCAAATGCCCGACAAAGAAAAGGTCATCAAACTATAATTTATCAACAAAATACTATACTATACTAATGGAAAAAAGGGCAGCATGCTCTATCTACTACATCAGTGTTTCTGAAGCTCATGTCATTAAATAAAAATAAATGCCTTTTCTTTTTAAATAAAAATAAAAATCTCATCTATTTCCTATTAATAGTAAAGGAGGGAAAGAAAACGTTTAATACTTTTTAAACACATCAAAATTTCATAATCCATTATGAAATATTAAGTAAAAATTGCAGATATACACATAAAACAAAGGAATTTGAATGTAATTTTCTCCTTAAACTCACTGTGAAGTTTCTTCTTGTTGTTGTTGTTGTATGTGTGTGGTTTTTGTTTTTTTAGAGCGAGAGGAGGAGAGGGAGAAAGAGAGGAAGAGAAAATCAGTGTGAGATAAACATAGGTTGCCTCTTGCACACCCTCAACCGGGGACCTGCCCCACAACCCAGGTATGGGCCCTGACTGGGAACTGAACCTGCGACCCTTTGACCCTTTGGTTCACAGGCCAGTGCTCAATCCACTGAGCTATACCAGCAAGGGCCTTAAACTCACTTTGGAAGAGGAAAAACCCTACTAACTTAGAATACTAAACTAAAATGAGTATCTGGATCCTAACCTCTGCTCTATATTAGGAAAACATTCTAAAACTTTCTAGATCTCAAGAGTCTCAACAGTAAAGTGAAGGATTAGGTTAAATTATTTTTAGGGTCTTCCATTCCATATACTCAATGGCTTACTCTGTTAACCTACCTCACAAGAATATGTTCTATTAGTTTTTTACATAGTACCAAGTACACTGTACCTTTATTAGGACTTTCTAAAAACTGCCTGAAAATTATGATCGATTATCCACTTTCAGTACCCTTTTACCAAGCCTCCTATACCATTTTTTAAAAGGCCATATTAATTCAAGAATTCGGTTCCTCTTCTAAGAGTTTCTTCTACAGAAATACAGTGCTAAAAATATGTATAAAGATATGTGAAGAATATTTATTGTAGCATTGCTTGTAAAATCATAAAAAATAGGGAAACAACCCAAATTTCCATTAAGAGGTATTAAATTATCGATTACCAAATAATATAAAACTGTCTGAAAGAGGTAGACATATATATATACTGCCTAAAAGTTAGCCAACTTTCTACTTTGAACAAAAGATTAAATTTCTCTCACATGTAACCTCTTGAAAACTAGACACTGATAATAACTACCTCTAAATGCTGAAGATTTAAAAAATAACACACATGAAAGCCTAACCGTGTGCATTGCACAGATATTCAATATGTTAATGCTTTCCTTCATCATTCAACTATTATAAAATCTTCCTGACTGACTTTCCTGGCTCTAATCTCAACAAGACTCTCCAGGCCATCCCAGACAATGATTTTCCTAAAATAACATTTTTAATTACCTGACACAAACTACAACATGACTCTAAAATAATTACGCTGTGTGAAAGAAGCCAGGTAAAAACAAGTACACACTGTATTTCATTTATATAAAACTCTAGAAAATGCCAAGTATTTTATAGTGAGGGAAAGGAGATCAGCAGTTGCTTAGGGTGAAGGCGGAGATAGGAGAGGGAATTACAAAGGAGCCCTAAGAAACATTTGGAAGACACAGATGCATTCATTATCTCGTTTGTGGTGATGATTTCTCAGGTGTATACATATATCAAAACTTTCAAACTGTACATACTTTAAATATGTGTAGTTTATTCAATCATAATTCAATAAAGCTGTTAAACTGTTAAAAAACAAAAAGTTAATTTTCTCTGTTCTTTGGAAGATTTTTTTTTTTTGAAAGATTAAGTCATGAAATATCAGTATCTGCCTAAAAAAAGAGATGAAAAGTGAAAATCGGGTCCAATGGATCCTGATGGCATACCAATCGTAAGAACACCTCAATATAAAAAATACACACAGTCATATACCCGTAATTACATAATTCTTTAAAAAAATATTAACTGCTTCTGAAGGTTAGGGATCAACTCACTTTTTTGACCATTGGTATATAATGAGAAAGAATCAGGTATTTATCCTGCCTTTCCTTAATGACTCTTCCTCTGGATAACCAAATAGTATGCAAGTGTCTCTTTAGAGCTAGTAAATGAAATGATACAATTAGAATATGATCACTTTGAAGCCCTACTGAATTAGCAAATCTAGGCATTGCATATAAATGGCTAATTTGACAAAAAGAGAGATAACCATAAATGTACTTCCTGATCAAAAAACACACCACTATATATGATAATCCTCCCAAAAAGTTTTAAAATTGAAATAAAATCTGATTAAACCTCTTAATCCACTCAGAGAATACATTTTATCGTTTTTATAAACGGTACTTGAGAGAGCTATCAACCAACTACAATGCAAGGACCTTACAGATGGTGGCTGAAAAGTATTGAAAAAATTTAAAATATATAAAAATAAAACTTCTGAGACCATTGGAAATCTGAACGCTGATTAGATAATCAACATTCAGGAATTACTGTTTACTTTTAAGTATGATAACAATATTATATTTATGTTTTTAAAAAAGACCTGTTCTTTTATTGGCACCTACTAATATATTTACAGATTACATGCTGCAATTCTGGGATCTGCTTCCAAGTCACATGAGAAGGAAGAAGTGTGTGAGAATATAAATGAAATAGCATTTTCCATGAGTAGGCCATTTTTGAAGGTGGATGATTAGAGAGGGGTTTAATATTTCATTTGATCTTCCTTTGTATATGCTTGAATTTTCCATAATGAAAAGTTTTAAAAAGTAAGATACTTTGTTAAATTTACTTTGTAACTTTTTTACAGACATAGATGTAAAAATCCAAAATAAGTAATATTGGCTTAGGCCAAATTTCCTCTCTCATATTGCCTTTGTCCTTTTTGATACAAAGGTTATAATAGCTTCAAAATACAAACTGAGTAACTTTGCCTCTTTTCCCATTTTCTGACAGTTTATAAAAGATAAAAACAATTTGTTTCATAAAGGTTTAGTGGAACTTTATAAAACAGTCTGGGCCTGATATTTGCTTATGGAAGCGAGAGGTATATTTTCAATAACCAATTTTAACTTTATTGATATTATATCTATTCAGGATTTTAACTTATTGTTTACTCAGTTTTCAGTATATTTTTCTAAAAAAATAGCCAATTTTATCTGTTTCTTTGTCATTCTCAAATGTACTGGCATAAAATTCCTCATAAAAATTATAATCTAAATCATCATTTGAAAACTTTTCTTAAAAATAAAATTCTACTAAATCACTGTCTACTAATCTAAATCATTTGAAAACTTTTCTTAAAAATAAAATTCTACTGAGTCTGTCTACTAACCTAAATCATTTGAAAACTTATCTTAAAAAAATTACTGTATTTATAGTTATATCCCCATTTTTATATTTTTAAAATTATTTGTACCTTCTTTTTCCTCAATATACCTCTTGAGTGGCTCATCATTTTATTAGCATTTTCAAAGAATCAGATTTTTATTTAAGCCCCTCTGTTGTTTCTTTGCTTTCTGTCATTAATTTCTATTCTTAACATTATCATTTTCTTCTATTATCTTTGGGTTGCTTAAGTTAAATAGTTAGCTCACTCATTTCAATCTCTCTTTTTACATATATTTTTTACGCATATTTAAGCCTATGAATCAATCGCTTTAGTGTTATCCTGCATTCAAAACATCTGATTTGTGATGGGGGGGTTTTGTTTTGGTTTCTGCAAAAGTTTATTTTCCATAATCACTTCTTCTATGACCCATGACTTATTTTTAAATATTTTTAAATTTCTAAACATGACAATATTTCATCTTTTGATTTGTAATTACATCACATCGTGCATTGTATGACTGTCTGCCATTTGCTGCTGCTTGCTTTGTGACTTGGTATGTGGTGAAATTTTCATAAATGTTCTGTGTATTAAAAATGTACCCAGCCCTGGCTGGTTTGGCTCAGTGAGTTGAATGCTGGCCTGCAAACCACAAGGTTGCCAGCTGAATTTCGTCAGGGCACATGCCTGGGTTGCAGGCCAGGTTCCCTGTTGGGGGCGTACAAGAGGCAACAGATGGATTTTTCTCTCCCTCTTTTTCCCTTCCTTCCCCCCTCTCTAAAAATAAATAAAATCTTTAAAAAAATGCATAGAGTGGGGCAAAAGTTGGTTTACAGTTGTGAATCTGCGAAACACACACATTTCGTATTATTATTTTATTCTTGTATTATTATTTATTATTTTATTATTTTCCATACAAACAACTGTAAACCTCCTTTGCCCCACAATGTATGATCAGTTGCAAAAGTCTATAAATATCCATTAGTTCAAGCCTGTTAATTCTTTTATTCAAATCTTCCTTCTTTTTTAATAATTTACTTGATGTTAATTATTAAAATGTATATTGAAATATTAACATTAGGGTTGTCCATTTATCATTCTGCCAGTGTTTTCTTCTTTAAATATTTGAAGTTATGTCATATATATACAAACTCACCTTTTCCCGGAAATACTTAAATCCTCCTAGTGAATTCTCATTCCTAGTGAATAAATCTCTTAATTTTTGATAATGCTTTGCTTTACTCTAAATTTTCTTAAGATTAATATACATATGGCATCATTTATTTTTGGTTCCTTATGTTACAATGTTTTAGACCCATGACTCATAAAGAGCAATGTACAGTCATACCTCAGTACTCATCATACTCATTGGCTCCAGAACTTGTCAAACTCTGTATCTGTGCATTTTGACAAGAAAAAAATGTTTCAGCACACAGCGCTTGCTCAGGACTCATTGCTCAGGACTCACTATGTTTGCTTGAACTTGTATGAGTCACGATGTCACAATGCTATCCCCCCACCAAGAGAAAATGCTTCATCACTCTTTGCTTGTTTGGTACTCGTCAGTTTCAGCACTCCTCGGGAGTTCGGGAACGAATTAATGACGAGTATCGCGGTACCACTGTATCTGTTCACTGCCTAAAAAAAAAAAAATATTCTCCCACCCTATGGTCTCCACCTTTTCTCTGGTAAATTTAGTCTGTTTGTATTTATTTTGATAATTAATATAGTCGAAATTATTTCTGGCACCTTATTTTGTTAATATATTATGCTATTTCCCTCCTTTTTTTCTAGTTTTCCTTAAAATTTTAACAGAATTACAATATTATTATTCTTTCTAAACAAAAGCACCTCAGAAAGCTTTAACTCAGATCACTACCCCTCCTGTCACATATGCTGTTTTCTAGTACAGTATTTAATTCTGTGCATTTATTTATTGTATTGTTCTATAAAATCAGGTTGTCCAAATTTGCCTACATGTTTACGAACTTCTTTGCTAACTTTGTCTTGCATCCTCTTCTACATTCTGGGTCCCATTTCCTCCTGTAAGTACAAATACCTTTAGTAATTCTTTCAGTAACGGTCTATGAGTAGTAAACTCTCTTATCTCCATTTGAAAATACATTTCTCCCTTGTTTTAAAAATGAGTTTTCTCACCCTGGCTGGTGTGGCTCAGTGGACTGAGCGCCAGCCTGTGAACCAAAAGGTCGCCAATTCAATTCCCAGTCAGGGCACATGCCAGGGTTGCGAGCCAGATCCCCAGTTTCTGTGTGAGAGGCAACCGATAGATGTCTCTCTCGCCCATCCATGTTTCTCTCCCTCTCTTCCCCTCTCTTGAAAAGTAAATAAATAAAATCCTTAAAATGACAGTCTTCAGAATTGTTTTATTTTTCCTTGGCACTTTGAGGATAGTAATCTATTGGTTTTTTTTATCTCTATTTATGCTCTTGATATATCTGCTAAACTAACTGCTGTTCAGTTATAAATGACTTGGCTTCTCTCTCTGGTTCCTTCATTACTCTCTCTTCGTATATAATGTTCATTAATTTCACGAGAATGTATTGAGTAGTCTATGTTTTTCCTACTTACAGACTGCCTATTTAGTATTTCTAGGCACAGTCACAAAGAAGAGAAAAACTGATCTGAGATTGACTGTTTTGTTAATTTCCGTAAAGTTTGTTTAGAACTAATACTATGCAGTATGTAAAAGAGGCATTAATTCACTGCATACAATGGATGCCCTCGGGCAGTGGTTCTCAAACTTTAGCATGCAACACAAACACCCAAGAAACTGATGTAAATACAGACAACCAGACTTCATTCAGTTTCTGACTCAGTACATCTGGATTCTTACCAAGAATACACATTTTCCATAAGTTTCCAGGCACTGCTTATGCTGATGCTGCCGATGAGGCAATCAGGCTTTAAGAACAACTTCCTTAGGGATTGGGGATACTAATCTCAGAGAATAGTCATTGAGAAGGACTTGGGGATTTGACCTGCATCTGAAATCTAGAGTTTAGTATTTGTCCCAAATCCTAAACAATTTTTAGCTTTAAATATTGCCCTCTCCCATTTCTTCCTATACAATTGCAACTATATAAAATCATCGCAGCTAACAGTCCATCGTCGGGCCTGAAGTGCTCCAGTTCCTTCTTCACACAGTCCTCGGAATAAAGAGTATTTGATCATATCATTCTTCTACCCAAAATTGTTTACTGGCTCCTCTATACCTACCAGAGCAGTTCTTTATGGGGAAAGATACAAGGATGGGCTTCAGAGTACTTGCAAAATTTTTAGTGTTTCTATCATGTTACACATACTTTTTAAACTACTATCAAACAAGGTTGTGATCTAAGCATGTTAAAAATTGCTGACTTACTAAATTCAAATGAGTCGATGTGATACATATAGCTTTTCATGATCCGTGCCTGCTTATTCCTACCTTCATATACCCTGCCTGTGCCATCCTGATCATGTCATGCTTTCACACTTTCAAAATTATATCCCTTTCCTCCACCTATGAAAAAATGCCCAACAGGCCTGACAAACTCCTCCTTATCTCCAGAAGAGGTCCAATATCATCTCCTCCAGGAAACGTTTCCTAACGTACTCAGGAGTTATTTGTTCTCTATTCTAGGCTCTCAGCACTTTGTATAAACGTCCGTTATGACTTTATACCCTTCTAATTACTGGTCTACAGAACTATCTTCCTTTAGGAATGTGAGTTATCTCAGGCAACAACTTAATATCTGTAAATCCCCACAACAGATACCCAAATGTTTGTTAAATAAATATGTTACCTAAATATATTTTTCCTTTGGACTCTATAGACAATGTCTAGGAGAATGTATATTTATATTCTAAGAATCTCTGCCTGTTTTCATTTAGATTTTCAAAGCAACCAGATATTCAATGGGAATAAATGGTACACCATTTTATTCTTAAATTTCTTCACAAAATAACTCAAAAGCATCAAAGCAAGGATTATGTCCCTTTACAGTCTAAAATCTGCAACACCAATACAACCAACAGAACACTGAAGGAGTAATCAAATCTAAGCATTTAAACATCTTGATAGAAAAAAATGACTTATTTTATTTCCTATATGAGTCTATTGGGTTTATCTGTTTAGTTAAAACACAGATGTACATATTACAAATTATGACAAGGTTCCTCTTTATTAAAATACCCATTAATTCAGAAAAATTCCTTCACAATGGTATATACCACACAAAGAGAATGACAGTGAGTGGTTCTCTCCAGGAAAAGAGGATGGGAATGTGAGGAGCTAAGGCATTTCATTTACTATTTTTCAAATGTTTCAGGATCACCTTTTTTTTAAAAAAAAGTTATATATTTCTACAGCAAACAGAAAAAATATATTGAAGTTTTTTAAATGCCATATTCTATGGTATGGTGTTTAAGAAAACAGTTTAATTATGAAACTATTTCAATATATTATTCTTACCGGATTTAAGACCTGAAATTTTGAAGATGGCACTCGGTTTCCCGTTCGTGAGAAATCCTAGGAGTTGCCATACTGGCATTCCATTTGAATCAGGATAGGAAAAGTAGACAGATCCTCCCATTCCCTCAGGAAATGGGATTGTTCCCAGCATAAAAACCACAACATGGTTGATATTTTCATAATCAGGCAAGTCAAAAACAAATTTATCTTCTGCCACTTGCTGTGCCACTGTTTGCACCTAGAAAATAAGAAACTTGTCTTAGTGCAATAGTTTGATGAGTTTTTATAACCCTTATAGAATTGCTATAAGCTGTTACCACGTATAATCAATTACAGTCATTATATCAAGTATAACTTTGGGTTAATCTGAGACTCTAATTATGGAATTACCAAATATAACATAGAATACTAATATTAACAGTGAATTCTATTAAAGCACGGGATGTAAAATACAGCAACGGGAATATAGTCAATAATAGTGTAATAACTATATATGGCGTCACTATGTTGTATACCTAAAACTAATATAATATTGTATGTCAACTGTAACTGAAAACTTAGAAATAATTTTTTATAATAAGGAATCTGAAAATACTTAGCCTTAAAATAATTTCATTAATGTAACCTTAAAAATATAACTGAATTATTTCAGAAGTTCCCTGGAAGGATTTTACATATGAAAGTAAATCACCACAGCTTCAGAATGTTATAAAAGTGAAAGGCGGTTCGCCCTGGAGAGGTGGCTCAGTTGGTTGGAGCACCATCCCTTACACCAAAGGTTGTCGTTCTGTTGATTCCCAGGCAGGGCACATAACTAGCTAGGTGCAAGTTCAATACCTGGTCAGTTGGGGTGGTCGAGCCTACAGAAGGCAACCAGTTGATGTTTCTTTTCCTCTCTCCCTCCCTTCCTCTCTCTAAAATTAAGAAATATATCCTCAGGCTAAGATTTTAAAAAATAAAATATTAAACATTTGGATTTTTTTTTTAAGATTTATTTTTAAACAGAGGGGAAGGGAGGGAGGAAGAGAGGGAGAGAAACATCAATGTGTGGTTGCCTCCCACGTGCACCCTACTGGGGACCTGGCCCACGACCTTGGCTATGCCCTGACTGGGAATGGAACCGGTGACCCTTTGGTTCACAGGCTGGCGCTCAATCCACTGAGCCACACCAGCCAGAGCAATAGTTGAATTTTTCTTAAATGAAAGACTGTTCAAAACACACTACCAAACTTTTTTCTTCTAATTTGAAGGTAAAGAAACTCAGGTAATTAAAATGGGTAAGCAACCCAGAGGTATTTAGTCAATCCTCATTATTTGCAGATTCCTTACTTGCTAATTTGCCTAGTCACTAAAATATATTTATAACCCCACAATCACAATTTGTTGCACTTTTAAAGCAGCAAAAAATTTGAGTTGCCTGATGGATATGTACCCATCTGCGGAACAAAACTACATTGTGTCTTCGGGTTTCAGCTCTCATACTGTAAACAAGTGTCCTTTTAACAGTCTATTTAGTGCCATGTATGTTTGTATTTTCATCTGTGATTTGACTGTTTAAAATGGCCAAGCTGAAATAGTGCCCCTAAGGCTAAGAAGGCAGTTAGGTGCCTTACTGAGAAAATATGTGTCGCATAAGTTTCATTCAGACATCAGTTACAGTGCTATTGGCAGAGTCCAATGTTAACTAATCAGTAATACATATTAAATAAGATGCCTTTAAAAAGGAACACACATAAAACAAGAGAGAGAAAATTGAGACCAGACGCTTGTAGAAACCTAACCCTGTATTTCCCCTAGGGAATTATTTACAAATAATTGTTTAACAATTCAACGCTCAAAGGAACTTTATAGAGCAAAACTACTCTAAATAATGAAAACAGACTGTATATAAAATGTAAAAATTCTACCTTGAATGTGCTAAGTAGGTATTTTGAAAGTTTTGACTCATTTGCTAATCTAATTTTCTGTCCTACAACTGAACATCAATTTATAAAATGATATCTTACTTTGAAGTCTAAGAAATCTTTCACAATGAAAATTCATTTTAACAAAAATTTTAAGAAAATTACCGCTACTTCCTATACAACATCCAGCAAAAACAAGTATCAATTTTGACTGCACTGTGGTCAGTACGCTGTGAAGAGTTTACCTTCCCTAAGGTTTTTATATTGTTTTTTTAATTGCTATTGCCTTTCTATTCACCAATATACTGCTATGTAACTGCATCTATGTATCAATGATAAAGTAATATGAACTGCCCTAAATTTATTACCAAGAGACCAAGGATGTGTGTTCTTGTCAAGTTCTGATTCCCTCTTCTGAAGTTTTCCAACACAATTAAAAACTCTATGGTTAAATATAGAGAAACACAGGAAGAACAAATATAAACCAAACTGCCTGTATCAGTATTAAATTCAATTTCACCAGGTCTTACCATGCACATAACACTAAAAGGCAAATGAAATTATGGTACAAGTCTTGAAATAATTTGGCAAAATATTTCTTAAATGTCAACTCTGTATCAGACACCAGACATTTTGTAAATCTGGACTATGGCACTCTAATCATGGACCTTAAGAAAACATGTATAGGTATGTCTTGCCATGGCCCAGTAACTCAGTTGGTTAGAGCATCATCCCCATTACACCAAGGCTGTGGGTTCAATCCCTGGTCAGGGCAGATACAAGAAGCAACCAATGAATGCATAAATAAGTGGAACAACAAATTGATGTTTCTTTCTCTCTCCCTCTAAAAATCAATTTAAAAAAAAATTTTTTTTTTTAAACAGAGACCTGGATGGCGTGGCTCAGTGGATTGAGCTCTGGCCTGCGAACAGAAAGGTCACCTGTTCAATTACCATTGAGGGCACATGCCTGGCTTGCAGGCCAGGTCCCCAGTTGGGGGTGTGCGAGAGGCAACCAAATGATGTATCTCTCACGCATCGATATTTCTCTCCCTCTCTTTCTCCCTACTTCCCCTCTCTCTAAAAATAAATAAATGAAAAGGAGAAACCTGGGCCCCTCCCTTTAACTACTATGTACAGGGCAAGGCAAACTAAAAAAAGAAAAAGGAAAAAGGTATCTCTTTTATTTAAAATTTTTTCTTCAGGAATGAAAACAATTCATAACTTCAGATAAGTGAATTTTTGTAATAAGAGAATAATGTAGCTAGTCTTGAGGTATTGCTAGGTCTATCTGCCCTTCATTTTGATTAACCTGTTCTAACACTCCAGAATTAGTTTACAACCCCCCAAAAATCTTCAAGTAGCTTTTACTGGATATTCATTACAGAAATGTTAGGTAAGTAAACAGGTATTGCTATAACAAAACTTCCTTCCAAATTAGTTGACAACATAAGAGATACATGGATTCCATACAGCCTTTTATCCTTTTTAAGAAAACACACATATTTAAAAAGTCGCTCACTAATGACACTTATTCTGAGTCTCACATTCATTTCTGGCTGGTCCTTTTTTTGTTTTTAAATCAAAGCAAGGTCAAAGTTGTGTCCCAGTACTACTATATTTTGCCATGTATAATGTGCTTCCATGTATAGTGAGTGCACAACCATGTTTTTGGCCCAAACTTTCAGGAAAAAAAAAATCTTTATTTTAATTTTTCATTTATTTATATTTAGAAACAAAACCGATTATCATATTCCAGGGTATTATTTTGCATAAGGATATCATTATTGCTTTCTAGAGTTATACTTTTAACGCATAAGCATAAATAAAAGAACTTAAAACATTTCTATAGATGCAGAATTAGAACTATCCATGTATAATAAGCATCCTTAGTTTTCCCTAAAGAATTTGGGCAAAAAAGTGCGCATTATGCACAGCAAAAGACAGTACCAACGATCACCATCACCAAAAGAGGCTACCCAATCATTCGAGAGAGACAAAAAAAAATTCCTCAGGCCAATTGTCTCCAATCTGTCTCTATGATTCCTTATAACTGTGTACATAACACATTACCAAAAACTTATCTTAACATTCCACAAAGGAGCTGCAACATTTAACAAAGCAGGGAGAAAAAGGTAAGAAAAAGAACTCCAGGCGAAATAAAGGTAGGAAATGAATCTCTAGGTGATTCAAGCAAGCAAAATACCGTACACCTTCCAGATTACTCCTGAACAATTTCAGGTGCTGGTCTCATTTAATTCTAATTTTCCGGCAAGTGTCTCTCTTCTGACCAATCAGGAAACTCGCTGCTCACATCTTTCCAGAGTCATCTCAGATTTGGCTCACACTTCTATTTCAGTCGTTTCTATTAGCCAACTTACAATTACTTTTAACCATATTTTTACTAGAGTCTTTCCAAAAGGACCCAAGCAAACAAATACTGCCGGAGCACCTTCATCTTGCATACGCAGGACACTAGAGATTACATTAAAATGCCAAATTTACGTCCAATTCACTCTATGAATTTAGGCGTGTGTTTATACTACTGATTGAACTTCAATTCCTCAGCTGCAAAATGGATCGAATGATAATAACCACCTCACAAATTGCGAAGGTTAAACCTGGGGTGCCAAATAAGCACCAGAGAGAAGGCTAAAATGACGAGCGGCGGACAAAAGGCGTGCATTCCGCAAACGGCAGCTAATATGTGATTACTCAAATGACCGAGCAGGGGGCAAAGCAGAACGCCCACCGTCCACTCTCCACTCCACACTCTAAGCCGGAAAGCAGAGCGGAGGGGTCTTCCCCGAACCTCTCGGTCCCGAGCACCCTCCCCTTCCCGTAGCCTCGCCCTCAATGTCCTGCCCCCTGCCTGATATCACCCAGCCCCAACCTCACCAGCCTCCCCGCCACCAAGCAGCCAAACATGGCGGCGGCGGCAGCTCCGCTGAGCCCGAAGCCGGCAACTAGAAGTCCTGGTACTACTACACTGGCGGAGCCCAAGAAACTTCCAGAACATGAAGAGCACCAGCCACGCCGCTACAAAGCATCCATGCAAGCGGTAGGAATGCCTTGTGTCTCCGACCTCTGATCCACCCTGCCCAACCAGCGGCCTCTCAGGTGACAAGTACTTCCGGGGCTTACACCCAACCGCCCCAATTAAGGGAGAAAGACGGACCAGAGCCAGCGCAAGACTACAAGTCCCAGCGGGTCCTGCGCGGATTTCCGGGAAGGGCCCCAAGAGTATTTTCAGCCGTTGGGTTGATGGTCCTGATCCTAAATTTCCGAATCTAATGCAGAGAGGCGATGTTTCTTACAGTGCGCTTTTACGATCATCACTTTACTAGAGCCTTACAAAAATCTTTTAAGGTAGGCATTGTTATCTCCATTCTGTGGGCGAGGAAATTGCCCAGAGTGACCAGCCCCAAATCTTAACACAGCAGTAAGTATTGGAGTCCGAATCCAAGTCCTGACCCAAATCGTGTCTTTTCCTGCTGTGCAATAGCTCAGTTCTAATTTTTAACCAGCTGTTTTGTACTTATTGATAACTTCTGTAGTTCCAGCTTCACCTAGCTCCCTCACTTATTTACAGTAAAACTTGTAGCAAGTTATATATTTAGGCTTTAATGTCCCCATTTGTAAAATAAAATTAATTGTGCCTCTCTCTTAGGGATTGTTGTGAGGATTAAATGAATTAATATATATACAAAACAAATTAGAGCATGGCAGTGTTTAATTAATGGGAGTTTTATTGTAAAATGTCTTTTTTTATACACATTTTAAGAAAATGTTCATAAGAAATAAAAAACAGCCAAAACAACTGGCATCAAGTACTGATTGTTATCAATACTTATTCTCCCTTTCAGAGCACAATTCCCTTTCCCCTTGTATAGGAAGGTAGGATAACCCCTCTGGGAAGGTCTCTGGCCAACTTAAAATATCTGAGTTTAGTCTTCCAGCCATCAGCCTATCTGTCCTCCCAGCCCCAGATTACATGGAGATCAGTGTTTGGAACAGTCCTCTGGCCTCCACGCTGGCTCCGTAAACTTGGACCGCCTACCTATTTCAGATACGCCTTTGAGGTAGCCAAGCCAAAGATGAAGAGATAGAAGAGGATCTTCCCACCCATGTCTCCAACTTTCTACTTACAAAGTCCCAGAACCAGGGGAGTGGGTGAAGGTGGGAGAGGACATGGGTAGGGGATAAATGGTGATGGAAAAATAAAATAAAATAATGTTAAAAAATGAAATCCCAGAACCTTCAGAATTAAAAGGCCATTCATGATAAGACCTCTTCATGAGGGATAGACAAACTGCCTGTATTCAGAACCCACTTCTGACATTTATTAGCTATGTAACCTTAGACTAGTTAACCTAATACTTCATGCCTTCACTTCCCGATCTGTAAAATGCAATAATAATAGTATCTACATCATAAGGTTGTTAGGAAGATTTTTACATGTAAAGTACAAAATAGCCAAAATATAGCTTAATAAAATATTAGCATTTAGTAGTATTATTGCCTTTGCTGACTACTTTTCCAGGTCTTCATACCCACCTTGAACCCTGTGGAATAATAAATACAATGCTTACCAGTGTAGCTCAGTTGGTTGAGTGTCGTCCTGCAAAGTGAAAGGTGGCCAGTTCTTTTCCTGGTCAGGGCACATGCCTAGGTTTCAGGTTTGGTCCTGGTCAGACCGCATGTGGGAAGCAACCGTTTGATTTTCTCTCCCTCTCTTCCTCCCTTCCACCTCTCTCTTTAAAAAAAAAGAAAAGAAAGAGAGACATAGGTCTCTGTCCCTGTTCCTAACTCAGCGCTCCTGAAACACTTGTAAATTCCCAATGGGTAAGAGCCCTAGGAGCATCTTTTTTCTAATAATGTGACTCGGGGTGGTCTTCTGGATGGATGCTAGATGGAGTGTGGCCACCAAAAGACCAAGCCATAATTAGAAGCTTAGACTTCAGCACCACCCCACATTATCCAGATAGAGGAGAGAGACTAAAAATTGAGTTAATTGATCATGCCTACATAAGGAAGCCTCCATAAAATCCCAAAAGAATGGAGTTTGGAGAGATTCCCATTTGGTTAACACACCCATGAACCAGAAGGGTGATGCACCCCCGACTCCGAATGGACACAAGCTCCTGCACTTGGGACCCTTGTAGACCTTGCCCTATGTATCTCTTCATCTGGCTAATCATCTGTATCCTTTATCACACATTCTTTAGTAAACTGGTATATGTAAGTGTTTCCCTGAGTTCTACAAACTATTCTAGTAAATAACTGAATTCAAGCAGGACGAGGTCATAGCAACCTCCGATTTGTAGCCCTGTTAGACAGAGTTTGTGGATAACCTGGGCACCAATTACTTGCACTTGGCATCTGAAGTGGGGGGCAGTCTTATGGGACTGACCCCTTAACCTGTGATATCCCATGCTGTCTCCAGGTAGATAGTGTTAGAATTGAATTAAATTATAGAAGATCCAGCTGGTATCACACAATTGTTTGGTGTGGGAACTCTCCCGCCCCAACATCTGGTGTCACAAGTGTTGTGAATGTGGCAGTAGTGAGAGTAAGGGAGAAACACGGAGGGAGACCAGGTTCTTTGGTTTTTCCTTTGCATATCCTAACCATATTATTGATTCTCTGAACAACACATACTTTTCAACCTTTCTTGTTTGTGCAGCTAGTTTTATCTACCTGTAATACTCACTTGGCAATTTCTTACACATCCACCCAATTGATTCGCATATTTCCTTCAGGAAGCTTTCAGTGACCTGATAATTAGTCATTCCTTCTATTATACAGCAATCTTATGTAATGGACTGAGAGCTGACTAGCCTAGAATTTTTTTTTTTAATAAACTGCAGTTGCTGTTTATTAATTGTCCCAATCTTTGTTATGAGGGATTTTAGTTTTTTCCTGTTTTTCTGGTGAACTAATTCTAGGGCAGTGAGTTTAGTATCCTAAGGAGGGCAAAACTAGATACAACGTATGAAAGCAAAGAAAAGTGTTTCAAAGGGAAAAAAAATCTTTTCAATAATCAGAGCTCCCTGAAGTTAGAGTAGGCAGACATGGGATAGTGAATTCTCCCGTTGTCATTTACATTTTAACCATTGCTAAGGAGATTCATGGAAAACATGAGGAAAAATGGCGTAGGACTTCAAATGTACCTGCCAGCTCTCAAACAATATGCTTCTATGGAGGAAGAACAAATTATAGTTGAATTTTGGCCAGGGAATCAAGTGCTGAATTCATGTTAGCTCCTTTGTTAACTAGCCTATGCATGAAAAAAAATTACATCATTTTGGGTATTAGGTTTCTACACTTCTAGAAAGAGGGCATTAAATTCTGATTTCAAGAGCACAAAAATATTTCTTCTCTTCTTCTAAGGTAGATTTTCCTTTCCAAAAGTAGAAAAACAAAAAATAGAAGCACAAACTCCATCTTATTTGAACTAGGAGATACTTGTAACTCCAAGTCTCAAAGATAACAATGGAAAGTGGAAAGAGAAAAAAAATGACAACACAGCACAGGGAGGTTGAACTCAGGTACCTCTATACAAAAAGGGAGTAAATACTAGAGAAGCTCAGGAATTGGAGATACCAGAGGCCACAGAGACAGGGGTATGTCAGTAGACTGAAAACAGATTGATTGCTTAAACTCAGTCAGATTTTTTTATCTGTCCCTCATCCACACCTCACTCATTGGCATGAAATCTCCGGGGGCGAAAATCTGAATAGGAGAGGCCCCAAGTACTGAAAAAAGGTGATTAGGGGGCAAGACCACCATAAACAAATTAGCTCTCGATTACGGGCACTCAGGTGAGAGAAGCACTTGGCTCACCAAGTCAAACACACCAATGTGGGACTGTGTCTACCTGAAGGGGGACTGGCTTTTTCTAAAATATCCACTTGGAGGTGGGATATGCCTTTTTCTATATCATTCATGCAGAGAGGGCTGTCTTTCACTAATTCATCCGTAGGAGAGGAGGGTAATTTTTTAAGGATCACGTAAAAATAAAAAAATAAAAACACCTTTTCATGATCAAAAAGTATTTAATAAACTAGAAACAGACTGGAACTTCCTTAATCTGATAAAGAGCATCTACAAAAATCTCACAACTAACATCATACTTAATGGTACTAGATGCTTTCTTCCTAAGATCACAAAGAAAACAAAGATGCCTGCTCTAGCCACTTCTATTTTACATTTTACTGGAGCTTCCAGCCAAAGCAATTAGGCAAAAAAAAAAAAGAAAGAAAGAAAGAAAAAGTATCCAGTTGTGAAATTAAGAAGTAAAACTGTCTATTTGTGACATGATCTTTTATGTAGATCCTAAGTGATCCACTAAAAAAATAAATTAGAACTAATGAGGAAGTTCAGCAACATTGCAGGATACAAAATCAAAATACAAAATTCAATTTTATTTATTGTATTTTTAAACACTTGCAATGAAAAGTCCAAAAATTAAATTAAGAAGACAATTCCATTTTCAATAGCATCAAAAAGAGTAAACTATGTAGGAATAAATTTAACAAAAAAAAGTTTAAAACTTATACTATTAAAACTACCAAACATTGTAAGAAATTAAAGATTTAAATTAATGGAAAACATCCCATGTTCATGGGTCAGCAGACTTAATTTTGGTAAGAACAATATTCCCTAAATTGATCCATAGATTTAATGCAATCTCTATTAGAATCCCAGCTGCCTTTTTTGCAGAAATTGACAACCTGATTTTAAAATTTATAAGGCATTGGAAAAGACCAAGAATAGCCAAGACAATCTTGAAAAACAAAAAAAAATGAGCAAGCAGAACAGAAGCAGGTTCACAGATACAGAGAACATTTTGACAGCTGCCAGATGGGAGGAGGTTGGGAGAATGGATGAAAAGGGTGAAGGAATTTAGAAGTACAAATTGGTTGTTACAGAAGAGTCATGGGGATGTAAAGTACAATAATATTCTAATTATGGTGTCAGATGGGTGCAAGATTTATCAGGATGATCACTTAGTAAGTTATATAACATCTAGTCACTGAGATGTACAGCTGAAATTAATAATGTAAATCAAATATAATTGAAAAATTTAAGTTACATGAAGATGATCACTTTCTCTCTCTGTATACTGACATCTGAAAGTGACACGTGGAGTTGTGGCAACCACCTAGCCAGCACAACCAGGAAAGCAGAGCAAAGGGGTGAAAATAACTTGAGTCTTTTTAATGTCTTGTGCTGTTAAAACAACCAGCTCCTACAGAGGTAGGAGCCTATCCTACCTCTGTACTTAATAGTATACAAAATAATTATCTATTGCTTAAGCCAATTTTAATTGGCCATTTTTACTTAAAGCTGATGTAATAATTAATACGACTCTCACTAAAAGATAAGTTCCAAAAAGGCAGGGAATGTATTTGTCTCATTTACCATTATATTTCCAGTGCCTAGCCCAGCATGCATCCCCTAGCAAGCACTTAATAGTTATTCACTGAATGAATGAAAGTATATTATATCAATAATCACTTAATATAATAATAAATGGTTATTGATATAATATACTGTAATTGTCACTTGACAGTATAGAGATCTAATTGGGGAGCCTGACTACTCTTGACTGTGAGCCCTAAAGGAATAGAATTCTATCTTTGCTCCCCAGTACCCAGCATACAATAGATCTCCACACATTTGTTGAATAAATGTTGTGTCTCAGAATTCTGCTAACCTTCCAGGATGGGGTACACACAACCACATGTTCTGGGCCCTAGGAACTTTCCTTTATCAGCTCATCAGCCTCCCCTTTGCTGTCTCCCTCTCCATCTTCCTCATTTGGAGCCAGAGACCACAGCAGTGCCTATGGGGAGCTCAGGATAAGGGACTTTCCATTTTTAGAACCTCAGAGTCTGTCCTGTCCCAGCTTCTAGCTCCTGTTAGAGAGGGCCGAGAACATGCTTCAGTTGTCAAAGGAAATTCTCTTCAGTTCAGGTTGAAGCAAATGTTTTCTGTAAAAGATCAGATGGTACGCATTTTAGGCTTTCTAAGTCATCAGGTCTCTGCTCTGCCATGCCCTTGTAACACCAAGAACTGCAGAATCAATCGGGCATGGAGCCTACTCTACCTCTGTACTTCCTGTTAAGCAAGATATGTATGAGGGGGGACCCCCGCTCCAGAAACAGAATTATCTTCTGGAGGGCAGGCCCTTTTTAGTATAGGTTTCCCCTGTTAGTTGGGTGTTCTAGGAACCTATCTGTATCAGTGGTCCAGCTGCTCTTGTTATGAGAGGCTGTGTTTGGCTTCAGTGAATTTTTTTCTTTTTGAAGACTTTCAATGCATTTGCTATTTCATCATGGGTGATTTATGAGTGCACTTGCACACACCAAGCTTAGTGTTCAGCAGCTTTTGACCAAAAAACTGTGTCCTACCCTCCCTGTTCACCCAATCTTGCTCAAAATGACATTTTTGTTTCCATGGATGAAAAATGTCCTCAAAGGAAAACGTTTTGCTGATGTGGAAGAGGTGAAACAAACAAACAAAAATGGCAGAAAGCACTAAAAGGCATCAAAATCAATTAGTTCAAAAACTGTTTTGAGCAGTGGAAAAAAAAAGTCTTGATAGGTGTATTGCATCAGATGCAAAGTATTTTGAAGGTAACTGAAGTTTAAACAGGTAAGAATAAATACACTTTTTTTTAATAAATAAATTTCAGGGTTTTTTGGCCCCCCCCCATCCCCTGTACTCCTTTATAGCTTAAGCCAATTTTGGCTGGCTTTATTACTTATAGCTGAAGATACAATTAACGCAATCCCATAAAGAAACCATAAGCTCAAAGAGAACAAGAAACTTAGTAAGTATATAAATAAAAGAGTAAGTAAAGAAAGGGGTGTGGCTGTGTTCCAAAAACTTTTAACAGCTGGCCAGGTTGGGCTGAGCCCTGCTTTAGCTACACAAGGCTCTGCCTAACCCAGTGGTTTTCAAACTTGAAAAGTTGACCAGAATAACCGGTATGGCATGTTAAAACACTGATGGCTAGGCCTCACCTGAATTTCTGTGTCAGTCGATCTGGAGTGAGACCCCAAAATTTTAATTTTTAAGAGGTTGGGATTGTCAAATAAAATACAGAATGCCCCATAGGTCTTAAATTTGAATTTCAAATAAATGGCGAAACATTTTTAATTGTATGTACCAAGTTTTACATTATTTCTCTGAAATTCAAATTTAATTTGGCATCTTTTTTACTTGCTACATCTAGCAACCTTAAACAAGTCCCAAGGTGATGCTGATGCTGCTGGTCCAGGAACCACACTTGGAGAAATACTGGCCTATATAATCTCATGTGTATAGGAGCTTTGCTAGTTTAGAGGTCTTGAGCTGGAGCGAAATATTTAGCCACCTTCCCAATTTAAGAATCTGAACATTCAGTCTGTACATGTGAACATGTTCCTACTTCATTATTTCATTCACAAAAGTAATCCGCAAATTAGATACCTTAAATATGCATTACTTTCTAACAATTATTTATTTATTGAACCCCTATGATGTGTAAGATGTTTTGTAGGCTCCCAAGATAACACAAGGAATAAGGGTGTTCGGGCCCCTTGTTCTCCTACAGCTGACATTTGGTGGTTGCTTGGGGGTGGATGTGATTCGGCATTCATCCGAGGAGTTACTCTACTGCATGTTGTCAGGTATTTACTTAAGACACATAAAGTATATTGTATATTACTATGGTTATAAACATGGACCCTGAAGTTAGAAATTAGTTCGAATCTCCACCCTGCCACTTATGACACTGGATGTTATTTTAATTTTTTAATGTTTATTTTTTGAATAAGTTACTTTAAAACCTTAGTCCTCAGATTCCTCATCTGTAAAATAGGGATAATAATTTGTATTTCCTGGGGCTGTTGAATAATAAATAACATATAAGGAACTTAACACAGTACATGATAGGGAGTAAAACAGTACTTAAGTATAGCTACTAGTATTGAAAATGCAGTGGTTTTCAGTGTGTGGTCCTTGGGCCAGCAGCACCAAGGGACCTATGAACTTGTTAAAATGCAAATTCTCTGGCCCCGCACCCCACACCTACTGAATCAGACATTTTGGGATGGGGCACAGCAACATGTGATTTAACAAGACCTCCAGATGGTTCTAATGTATGCGAAAATTTGGAAAACACTGTCAAAGAAAATATAAGAAGTCAGGCTCTGTGCATGCTGGGGGCTAAGGATATCAAGGCCAATAAGTTACAATTCTTTCCTTTGTTTTCCCAGGCAGCACTACAAAGGGAGTAGGCCTAGTGGTATTCACCTCTGTATATATCATACTGCCTGAAACTCATCAGTTCATTTTTGCAAAAATAGCTTAGTTTTTGCCCATTCAACATTTCATCAAATACCTACTATGAACCAGTGTGTTAAACACTGGGCTTCAGACCTGGTGGATATGGCTCAGTGGACTGAGGCCTAGCCTGCAAACCTAAGGGATTCAGAAAATAAAGGCTTCGAGGGCCCTTTATCAGGCACTGATTTTACAGTATAGGACACCAAGAACTAGTCCCAAGGCCACCAGAAGGAAAGACACAGGGGCATAGGCCGATGAGGGACCCTGGCCAGGAAGTAGAGACTCCAGTCTATGTGGGACCTTGAACCCTTGAACAGTCTCCTTTTGCAGCTGTCTTTCCTGTATGGCCTGAGCTTGGTTGTGGCCCAAAAGACTAGAGAGCAAAGCCGTAGAAAGGAATCCTGGCAGGAAGCTGAATTAGGCCCAGATATGGGACCTAGGATGGAAACAATGCTAAATCCCAGACACAGAGGTGATCCAACACACAGAAGAACTATAAACAATTCTTCACCTCTCCCACTGGTAAGTATCCTTGGCCATGAGTTTGGGAGGCACAGTAATTAGCCGCAGTGAGGAAGTTTCTAATGACTGGAACGTTATGCTGGGCTGGGCTAAAATAAATTTAATCTGTCTATTAGAATCATCTGGGCAAGCTTTTTAAAAAAATAAACCTGAATTCAGATCTCTGAGGTTGGGATTCAGAGATCTGCGTTATGTTTCCTGAATGATTCTTTTCCGCAGACCCATATTTGGAAACCATTGCATGGCACAGGTTGCTACAGGGCCCTAAGTAATGCACCTGGCCATTACTTCATTGGCCATTTCATTGGCCAATACACCTGGACAATGAAATTACAAATTATTTTCTTTGGGCTACTTGGAGCTCAGGTTTTATGGCAAAGGTAAGAAATTATTATTTTGGAGGGCCCTTGACAAAGAGTTTTCACTTTCAAGCATTACAAATGCTGGTGCAGGCAGTTTTATTCAGGGATTTGAGGAAAACAATGCAGAACACTTACTCAGAACTGGGATTAAGCCTTGCCTCCCAGTCCTTCAGAAAGATAAACCAAACCTTTTTTAATACAAAATATCAGCAGTTTAAAAAGTAATTGTGCATCAAAACCAAAAAATCAAATAATGGCCAATACAGTACTATGAATTTCTCACAACCAGTGATTTTCTGACAATTCACAATAGTTAAAACACAACTTAAAGGTAAAAACAAATACACACTCCCTCACTCATTACACAAAATGCAACAGAAATCATGCAGCTTTTTACACTTCACATCCGCCTGGGGTAAATGAAGCAAGAGGTGAAATGAGTCTGCTTTCATTCATCTGAAGTCTTGCTCTACATCAGAAAATAACCACAAAATACCAAGAATCTTTTTGAAATCCACCAGTTCAATTCCAAAATGATATTCATTTTCTACAAATCACAACAGGGGGAAACCCTCATGTGATAAATGAAAGTAGTGAAGTTATAAACTTTATAGTGTTAGAGCTATGTTCTGTGGTTAGAGACCATGTAGCATTTCTATGTATGCCATATTTCTGATCGCGTGGGTCCTTGGTGAAAGCTGTCTAGACTCATTTCCCCTAGACGAGTGTGTTTCAGATTGACAGTTGAGATTCATTATTGGGTTGTGAAATAAATTTAGTGAGTCGCACTGCATTCACATACCAAAAAAAAAAAAAAAAAAAAAATTCAGATTACATCAAACTTAGTGTATTGTTTCACAGAACATTTTGTTTACATTTATGTGTGAGATTGGCATTTAATATATGTAGTCTATTTCTTACTGTGGGTAGCATTTTTTTTTTTTTTTGGTTTAAAAAGTACTGTTTTAGACCATACCTCATCTAAATGTGAAGATGCAGTTAAGCCAAATGACTCTCTCCTTTGTCTTAATGAGTATTTTAATTCTTTAAGCATTTCTGGTCAAGCTGACCATCAATTCTTTAGACTCCCACTGTTCTCAGGCATTAGCTTACAAAGCAACTTTAAAATCACCTAATTTTTATCCAGTCCTTTTCCAAAGCCTCAAACCACAAAGCCACATTCCAGGCCTTTCTAGGCCCATTTTTTGCCCCATCTGAATGCCCTGAGAATTTATTGTACTTACCACCTCTGCAACAGCAACCATCTACTTTCTCTGCCTCAAAGAATTCTTCAGCCTGAAGTTCCCTCCCCACAGAGCACAATGTCACTCGTAGTTACTCCCCTACTTTCCTATTGTTGAAACAAACACTAAATTATTCCTTTTGGGGGAAAATGTGGGGAGAAGATGCAGAATTGTTGTATTCATTTTACTTAAATGGACCAAAGAAACCAAGATGGAGACACACGGAGACTGATAAGACTAAATAGTTTAGAAAAGAAATGAGAACCTATCAACAGAGATGTCAGTGCCAGACGGCAGCTACTGGGTAAAGGAAGGCACATGACCTCAGGGCAGCCCCAGACAGGGTCAGCTTCATGGGCTTGTAACCTATGGTGTAGTACATGGCACTAAATTTAGAAAGACTCCATGCTTGGTTTAATGCTCTGCTGTTCCTAACGCGACATTCTTAATAATTTTATTTTTGAACTTATTATTAAGTCCTATGAGACAATGCAGCACTCATGGACAGATCGGGTAAGTACAGTATGCATGTCCGCTGCTCCTTTCCTCCCTATTCACATATAGTATTTGCAATTCCCTGTGAGCACAGAATTCCAATGGACTCATGATGTGTGGAATTTTCAGTGAGACTCAAAACAAGTGTGTCACATCTAAAACTGAAGTAGGCAAGGGTGATGACAGTCCTGAAGCCATGCTCTCTCTGAACCAGAACTTGGTTTGAACAAAGACAGGACATTTTAAGAAACTCAACCAACCAAGGAACCTTATCCTTGTTTACGTTACTTCTTTGTATTAGCCAACCACTTACACTGAAGATAATGACATAAAAGAAAAGGGAAAGGTAAGGCAACTGACAATTTTTCCTTTTAGTTTGTCCTTCCACATCTGTACATCAAATGCAGAGAATGTAAGTAGAATGTGTGGTACCAGGAAGTAAAAGAGCCCTGACTGGTATGACTCTGGTGTCATCTCACAAAACTAAAGGTTGCCAGTTCGATTCCCAGTTCGGGCACTTGCCTGGGTTGCAGGTTCAGTCCCCTGTTGGAGCATGTGAGAGGCAAACATCAATTAATGTTTCTTACCTTCTCTTCCTCCCTCCCTTTCCCTCTCTCCAAAAATAAATTTAAAAAACCTTTTTAGAAACATGAACAATTTTTTTTTTAAAGCGAGGTAAAAAGTTGAATTACTTTTGTCCAGTATTACCACAGTACTGATAAGAACAAAATACACACAAATATATGCACTACAAAAAACCAATTATGTAATTTCAGTGATTCCACATGGGAGTTATCTTTTAGGTTAGCATTGAACATTGCCATTACACAATACGAAAACATTAAAATTCATGCTAATATTTTAAATTTTAACTTATGACATTAAAAAGCAAATTTGAAAATACCGTAAGTTGCAAAGAAATCACAGAAAGGAAAAGCTTTATTTCAGTATTTTGACCCACCTTTTCCCTGCTTTTTAAACAAGAAGCTTGCATTTTCATTTTGCACTGGGCCCTGCAAATTATGAAGCTGACCATCTTCAGGACCAGAAATAGGACCAATAGCATACTGTTCCTCTTGAATTAATCTACATTTCTTTCTTAAAGAGCTGGCTGTGGAGTCCATGAAGCACAGGGGGCTCCAGAAAGACTTTGTTCTGAAATCCGTGGGTGAGAGTCCTGTGTCCCTTACATGGCCAAGCTCTGGCTTGTATCATGACTCTGGCTCCCTTGGGGGCAATAATGATCTTTGCCTGCATGGAAAAATGTCACAGTGCTTAACACCTCTGCCAAACAGGGTTTGTTGTCCACTTTGGGGATGGGGGTCCCAGTGAGTGAACTGTGCACTTTCAAAAGTGCCTTCACCATCCAAAGTGCAATTGTAATCCAGGAAGAAAATGGGCTCCATGATATGGAATTAAATGGAAAACTCATGGCTCATCAAAGCACTGGAATACTTCTGGTAAATGACTGGCAGAGGAAGTTTAGATCAAGCATTAGGCCCTGGATAGATCCACAGTATAAGGATACCAATGGTTCCCATTGTTCGAGAAACAAAAGCACCCAGACTTCCAAATCTTATTGTCCTACAAATTTTAAGTTGCCTTTAAAAAAATCTGTCCTGGTAAAACACCTTGCCTCACCACAATACATTAGGGATATGGTATCAACTGGCCCTTGGTCCAACTTGAAGCTGTGAAAGCTTTTTCTCAGGACATGATGTATTTATCAGGGTGAAAATCTGGGCTTCATAGACTGAAGTGACTGGCACATTAAGTGGATCTGACTGCAATGGAAGGTGCGAGACATGATGTTAGGATGCCAGAACCAATAACCATCTCCTAGTTCTATCACACATGCCCAGGTGGCCCTTAGTTATCATCGCAGCAAGTAAAATAATTCTCCAAATATATCATTAAACCTTTTCATCTTACCCTTATTGTTCTAAAACCTCATCCCCCATTTGATTCTCTATGCCACATTCAAGTAATTCTCAGGATTTCTTCCAGTTCACTAATCTCTATTCACTCTATAGGCTATCTGACCAACCCACCGAGTTTATTTCAATTACTGTATTTTTAATCTACAAGTTGTTTTTCAAGTCTTTGACAGTCTTGGTAGACTCTTACTGGTTGCTCATTTTTGTGATTGCCATGTTTTGTTTCATCAAAGTATTTACTGAGCACCTATGTGCATTGTAATATTCTAGGTGCTTGAGTTATATGTGGAACAAAACTACTGCAACAAACCCAAAAGACTCTTTTATATTCTCAGAAAGACTCTTTTATATTCTCAGATAATTCCAAAATCAGAAGTCTTTGGTGGTCTCTGTAATTGCATATTGCTTCCACTGGCAGAGCAGTTTGTCTACCTGGTGATCGATTGTGAGCTATTTGGTTGACCTAAAGTTTCAGCAATTTGGAGGCCCGCCCGCTTAAGGGTTGTTTAATATTTAGTATCCTTGATTTTGCTTTATTGGAACACAGCCGGGCCTATCGCTTTACATGTTGTGTCTGCTTTCATCCTATAGCAGCAGAGTAGAGTTGACGTAACACAGACTATATGGCTCACAAAACCTCAAATATTAACTATCTGCCTTTTTACAGAAGATTGCTGACCTCTGATCTACACAGAAACTAAAAACCAAACTGAAATGGGCACTAACCTAGACAGTTGGAGCCAAGTGAATTGGCACAACCTTAATACATTTCTCAGAGGGGCAAGAGCTGAGCAAGCAGCACTGTTCCCTCTCTGACCCCTTGCTCACATACAGCCCCACAACGCAGGTAAGTGGGTTGCCCCACCCTGATGAATACCCAAGGCTCCGCCCCTTACAATGTAATGGATGCGCTGAGACAAAATAGATCAAAACTCCAGAAAAATACCTAAGTGATGAGGAAATAAGCAAACTATCAGATGCAGAGTTTAAACACTGGTAATCAGGATGCTCACAGAAATGAGTATGGCTGCAAAACAAAAGAAGTGAAGGCTATACCAAGTGAAATCAAAACATACAGGGAACCAACAGTGAAGCGCAGGGAACCAGGATGCAAATCAACAATTCGGAGCAGAAGAAATAAACATTCAACAAGAATAGAATGAAGAAACAAGAATTCAAAAAATGAAGAGGCTTCGGAACCTCAGGGACAACTTTAAGCGTTCCAACATCTGAATCACAGGGATGCCAAAAGAAGAGGAAGAGCAAGAAATTTAAAACTTCTTTGAAAAAAAAAATGGAGAATTTCCCAAATCTGGTGAAGGAAATAGATATGGAAGTCCAGGAAGCTCAGAAAGTCCCAAAGAAGTTGGACCCAAGGAAGCACACACCAAGGTACATCATAAGTTACCCAAGATTAAAGATAAGGAGAGAAACTTAAAAGCAGCAAGGGGAAAGGAGACAGTTACCTACAAAGGGGTTCCCATAAGACTATCAGCCTATTTCTCAAAAGAAATCTTGCAGGCAAGAGGCGGCTGGCAAGTACTGTCATGAAAGGCAAGGACCTACATCCAAGATTACTCTTTCCAGCAAAGCTATCATTTAGAATGGAAGGCCCCGTAAAGTGCTTCCCAGATAAGGTCAAGTTACAGGAGTTCATCATCACCAAACCCTTATATATGAAATGTTAAAGGGACTTACCTAAGAGAAAGATCAAAACTATGGACAGTAAAATGACAACAAACTCACAACTATCAATAACTGAACCTAACAAAACCAAAAACAAACTAAGCAAACGAGGACAGGAACAGAATCGCAGAAATGGAGATCACATGGGTTAGTAGTAGAGAGGGGGCATGGAGAGAATAGGGGAAAAGGGACAGGGGGTAAGAAGCATAATTGGTAGGTAGAAAATAAACAGTGGGAGGTTAATAGTAGTATAGGAAATGGAGAAGCCAAAACACTTATCTGTACAACCCACGGGCATGGGTAAGGAGGTGGGGAATGCTGGAGGGGATTAAAGGGGAGAACAAATGGGACAATTTTAATAGCATAATCAATAAAATATACTTAAAAAAATACACTTTTTTAAAATCCTCAGTTGAGGACATTTTCTCACTGCTTTTAGGGAGACAGAAAGGGAAACTGATGAAAACGATAGGCATTGACTAAGTGCCTCCTGTATGTGTGTGGCTTTGGTTATGGGACAAACCTCCAACTGAGCCACAGGGGCCACGGCAAAAATACACTTTCATTTAGTAAGTAATTCTGACAAACAAGTAATCAGAGAGGTACACAAAGATGTGTGTCCTAGGTTGTTAAGCAATTAACATATCCAAAAAGGTATTAAATAATGGTATGAAAAAGTTTATAGAGAAAAATAATAAAAACTTGACAAAATTCAGTCTTTTATATGGTACCTTGGCTCCCCTTACCTTACCTATTTTTTTAAAAAAAGATTTTTTTTAGAGGGGGAGGGAGGGAGAGAGGGAAACACCAATGTGTGGCTACACTTCATGCACCCCCTCTAGGGACCTGGCGTGCAACCCAGGCATGTGCCCTAGACTGGGAATTGAACCAGCGACACTTTGGTTCGCACGTCAGTGCTCAGTCCACTGAGCCACGCCAGCCAGGGCACCTATTTATCTTTATGATCACCCAGGCTTTCTTCATTCCCTGTTTCAGGTTAACCCCTCCATGTGTCATCTTGGTCGTAAATCTCAGGATTTTTCTGGACTTTTATATCTCAATTTCATTCTTGCTGTTTCTTGTCCATACAAAGCACCCTATATTTGGGACAAAATAGTGAACTATTCTCAACCCCATGACCTCTCCAATCTATTTATTTCTCTTAACCAATAGGGGACAGAAAAAGGGACAGTAACTTGCTGTACAAACATACTTCCCAGTTCTTTGATTTTTCAACCCGTGACATTTAAGTTTCTATGTCCTACACTCCCATGCTCTAATGATACTATGTCCACTAAGATTACTAATGGCCAAGGTGTAAACTAAATGCAGTACTTTAACTGTAAAGAGGTTATTAAAACATTACTGTTACAATGCTATAAAATTTTAAACATAATTACTTATTACTTTATACAGTATAGGTCTCTCCAGTTAAGCAAACTACAAAAAATGATCATTACAAAAAAATAAGGCATAATTTTATTACTTTAAACATTTCTTTTCATTACAATGAAAATAAACTAAAATAACACAGCTTTATAAAAATAAAGTTTTATTAAAAGCAGTAGAGTCTGAGCAGGAGACAGTACAAAGTGTAAACAATGTAAACATCACTACATTCAGCTCAGCCTGATTGAATGCTGAAAGACAACTCTAAATGCTCTAAGCGCCTTTACTAGCAAGATACATTAATTCTATTGTACACAGAAAACACACTCTAATTTGAGTAGGAGAAGCATTTTTATCGAAGTCGGTCCCATCGCCAAATGCTGGCATCATCACAAACAGCTATAAGAATGCTGCTGTCCCTGCTAAAACTGGTTTGTCGAATTGCAGCAGCACACTTTTGATGAGTCAGTGTTGTACATCTAGGGAGAAAACATAACAACAGGTTAAATATTGTATGGACATTATGTTGTATCTGACTTAAAACAATGAATCAGAAAATGAGTAGATGTTCCAAATAATACACAAAGTATTTGAAACCAGAATATACTTCACTAAGATTTCAATCTCAAATTTCATAAAATTTGGATGTATTTTAAATTCAAGAGGCACCACATAACTCATATAAAAAGAAGTTACTTGTTTTCAAGGTACTCATGAAAAAATGATCATTAGAGTAAGAAAATACTTTGAAATACTTTGGGACATGTAAATGTTACAAATGATTTAAAGATGGCATTGTGCCATGGCTGGTGTGGCTCAGTGGGTTGAGTGCCAGCCTGTGAACCAAAAGGTTACAAGTTTGATTCCCAGTCAGGGCACATGCCTGGGTTGCACGCCAGGTCCCCAGTGGGGACTGCATAAGAGGCAACAACACATTGATGTTTCTTTCCCTCTCTTCCCGTCTCTCTAAAAATAAATAAAATCTTTAAAAAAGAATAAAGTAAAATAAAGATGGCATTGCAACTATAAATTACTTCCTCTACATTTGGCATAACATTAATTAAGACAGAGATGATAAATAAGAACTTTTAAATACTTACTTGGCTTTATGAGGATCTTCTACTTCTAAATCCCAAACATAAAGTTTGCCAACCTGATTGCCCAATGCAAGCATCTGTATAAACATTTTTTAAAACACCAAGTAATTAAAATGAAAATAAGCTTTAGATTTCAAGCAATCCTAAAACATCTCTCTTATTTGGGGAAAACCTCAGATCTAGCTTTTGGCTATGCTCGCTTATTTCTTTGCATTTTACATTTCTAGTTTGTAAGTGAAGATAAGGAACCAATGTTTCATAGAGGCATCTTGAGTAAAATAAGAAGGCATGTTGCAAATTTATAAAGGGCTTTACAATTTATAGTATACACATGCATTATTTTTTTCTGCCTTAAAGAATTATAGCAAAAGCTGTAAGAAAGCTATAGCAAAAACTTTCTTATAAATACCCAGGTGATTCATTACTACAAAATTTAACACCAAATTTCTTTAAAATTTTAGGTAACTAGTATTTTGTCTTTTCCCATGTTGGATTTTTTTGAAGTTCTTCTGGGGAAAAGCCACATTTTGTATTTAATTACCAAACACGAAGTATTAGTAAAAGATGTTGTACAAAATAAACACCTAACTGCCACCACTGACACCTGTCAATTTCATTTATACTAAGCACTGCAGACGGTGTTCAGTGTCACAAGGACAGAATAACATCAAAGGCCAAAGCAATTAATACAAAAAATGAAGACAGATTATTTTCAAAATGTAAAAACCTTGTTACCTTTTGCCAGAAATCCATAGAAAACCTCATGTACCAAATGTCACACTGGCTGTAATCAAATCGCCCAAGAATAGTCACATTAGACTCACTGGGCTTAATTTTATCTATATCATCTTCCATTTTGCCAGGTTTCCAGCACACAATGGCATTTTCACAAGACTTGAAAAAAAAAGGCGAGAAAAAAATATTATTTGTAGAACTTACCTATAAATATTGAAACAAAGCCTTTTCTCTATTATCATTGTAGAATCGACAGCTCATAGAATCTGGTTATCCATCTACTTAGTACAGTGATATACATTCCCTTATATTTATGGAGTCAATGTCCATATTTGAGGACAAAAAGTCTGATTAATAACATGTTTTTGACAATACAAAAGCATTACGCTGTCTGGAGGTTATTCATTTTGGAAGTCACAATTTCTCTTCCAAACCAAACCAAATTCGATAAGTATCGATACTTTAGCATCCAGGGACTTGAAGTGTTTTACAGCAAAGGTAAAATTACAAACAGTATATTAGAATACATGGCTCTTCAATATGGCTCTTGCTTGCTTCACTATTTTCATCTTTCTCTATGGGTCCCCTATTGATCCTATTAATCCTTCATCCCCAGTGTCCACGCTATGTGGTAGGTGCTCAACAGGAAGCCTAATGAATGCACAGAAAGGGCCTTAGAGATCAGATTATATAGAAGGCATAAAAGCAGTGGTTTATCGTTAAGACACTGATATGGGAATGGGATTGAAATAGACCGAGTTATACCTTCCCTATCATCTCTAACTTCGAAACTTTGCACACACTTTACTTAAGCAGCAAGTGGTAGAGAATACAAAGGACAAAAACTTGCAAAACAGTGCCCACTACTCAAATTACTGGGTAAGTCCATGGCTTACCAGTTAAGAGACATCTGGCAGTATTCAGTAGAATACTGAATAGAGGCCAGAGATGCTGCTGAACACCTTACAAAGTACCTCAATAGGTGCCAGGACTAAAAATTCCTGGTGTTAAGTGAAGACTGCCTCCTGAAGTTTCATAGGAAATGCCCTGAACAATCACATGAGTCAATCATGTGGTGTTGACCGGCATTTAAAAAGCTGGACAGTAGGGCCAAAGATTAGGGTAGGGTCAACATGCTTTTTTTCTTCTCTGCCTTTCATAAATTATATAAAACCCCAGGGCTATATATTTACAAGTTCCTTACTGTGAAGTACTAGACACCAGTTGGTCTGAATACTTTTAACTGTTAAGACTGAAGACTCTTAACTAACAGTACAACTGAGTCAACAGCTTGTAGTTTTCCCAATTCATCTTGGCCCCAGTCCTACTGAATCAGAATATCTGAGATAGGAGGCTGAAGCTGAAGTGTAAAATAGCTGTTCAAGTGCTTCTTAGTGACTCCACTGGTAAAGGATCCTAGTGGAGCCTTCTCATGGACAACTACAGCGTAGGGAGAAAGCATCTCCCCACACTAATGGATGGGTGCACTTGAAATCCCCTAAAGAGCTTTTAAAAATACACATCCCTAGGTCCTTGTGTCAGATTTAGAATTTGTGGAGTAAGGTCTAGGAATCTATTTTTACAATATTCCCTACTGATTCAGATGCAGAGCCAGATATGGGATCACCAACATATTGGTTTGGCCAAAAAGTCTGCTACGTTTTTTCCATACAATAGCTCTAATAGAGTGTGTGGTTGTCTTTAACTTTATTCAAAACATTTTTGTTAGACTGTATTGTGACAGCCGTCATGTCAGCATGCACTTAAAAAAAAACTTATCATAATTCGTGAATATTTGTGCAACTATTTTAATATTAAGATGGAAGAACATAAGCAACATTTTTGGTGTATTATGCTTTATTATTTCAAAAAAGGTAAAATTGCCAGTGAAACACAAAAAAAAGATTTGTGCAGTGTACGGAGAAGGTGCTGTGACTACCTAAATGTGTCAAAAGTGGTTTGCGAAGTTTCTTGGTACTATTCACATTGGCCAAATAATTCTTTGCTGTGGGGCTGCCTTATGCACTCGAAGATGTTTAAGCAGCCCCCCAGCCTCTACTCACTGGAAGCCAATAGTGGAAGACAGCCTACATAATCAAAATATCTAAATCAATAAAATTCTAGGTGAAAATGAAAAAAGGGTCTTTTATTTTACAGAAAAATCATAATGGACTTTTTGGCCAACCAAGAGTTGGCTCAGTTTATTTAGTTTCTCACCTAAAATGCAGAAATCCTTTCCTATCATCTAATTAAGTTCTAAGAGCAGAAATTTTACAGCATTTTTTACTTCTAAAATGACAGAATAAATAGTTGTCTGAGTACAACTTAAAAATCTGAAAGGCAGAGAGGAGGCAGACTAAGAATCCTGTAACATGCAGGAAACTGAGTTCCCTGGTTTTCTTTTCCCTCATTTATGTATCTCAGGCTTGATGTTAGAAAAGTCAGCAACTCAACAATTCTAATGGGCAAAGACAAATAAATAAATAAAACCAATCTCTCACTCCCAAAAGCCTGCTCTCTACAAGAGAACAGAATATGGCAACCTAGCAAGGAGAGTAGTTTCAGACAAATGCTCTACTATGGCTAAATACCACAGAAAAAAAACGGTGGACCTGCCCACATATGAACCAGTAAAGGCCCTGTGGGAATCCCTTCTCAGGTGTGGTAACTAAGCATCTTCGTACAATAACCCTGACTCCTTCTGCCCTTCAGGGTAATGAGATGACTCCTTCTCTCTGGCTGGAGTGGTCTCAGAGGAGGCCTAGAAGAGACAGGATGTTCACAACCACCTACCAACCTGCAGTGTCAGTGGAGATCACCTGAGCAGCAGTAATGAGCCTTGTCAGCCCCTTCTGCTAGGGTAGGGGTAGTATCACCTCAAGTGCAGTGGAATGCCTGAACTACACCCCAGCAGCAATGAAACATCACCAAGTCAAGAGAGTGGGGAACCTAAACTTTCCTTGTTACCCGCCAATCATGAGGCAGTGCTCCTCTTCCCCAGCTGAAAATTTATCAGAGCAAGCCTGCTGTAGAAGATCTAAGTAACATCCAGAGATGGTAACATCATACCCAAAATATCCAGCTCTTAATAAAAAAACCCCTGGTCGTACCAAAAAACAGTAATCTCAGTGCCTTCCTTGGAATGTGCCCCTGCCCTTCTCTGCGGGACCCTATGGGATAAGCAACCAGGGGGACAGCGGCAGCAAAACCCATGAACTTGTCTCCAAGGCGCCTTTTCTCTGACTTTTCAGTGAAGTCAACAGCAGACCCACCGTGGCTCACTTTAACATTTCTAGGGAGCCAAAGCAACCCCACCTAGGCCCCTCCTTTGTTTCTCAGTCCCCAGCTTTGACAAACATACTCTCAAAATAATTAATTACAAAGAAACACGAAAATTTCAACTTTAGTGAACTGACAAGAATTTTAAAGCAGCCATCATAAAAATGTTTCAATGAGCAATTTATAAACACAAGAAATAAAACCTACTCCAAGTTTAAGAAGTTCAGTAAAACACAAAAAGATAAACTCAAAGAAATCTGTATTAAGACACATCACAAACTTACAAAAAACTAAATACAAAGAAACAAATCCTGAAAGCTGTTAAGACAGAAGTAACAATTCCTGTAATGGCAGATTTCTCATTAGAAACCAGGGACACCAGAAAGAGGGGGCACTACATTTTACAAATGTTTAAGAACTGCAATACAAAATCCTACATACACTAAATATACCTTTAAGCAATGAAGGGGAAATGAAAACATTCTCACATTATGAAAAGTTAAAAGAATTTGTCACTAGCAGACCTACCCTAAAAGAATGGCTCCAGGAAGTTTTATGAATATAAAGGAAATGATTTAAGAAGGGATCTTGAAACATCAAGCATAAGGAAGAACAAATTAAAAAAGCAAAATGAGTAAATACAATATTCACCTTTCCCTGTTGAGTTTTTATGTTTTGATGGGTGAAGCAAAAATTGTAATGCTATTTGATGTAGTTCTTCATTGTAAAGGAAATATTTAGGACAATTATATAAATAGAAGACAAAGTGAAGTAAAGAAAAGAAAGGTTTCCACACCTCACCTGAAGGGGTAAAATACTGATACAAAGTTAAGTAGACAGATTTATAGTTGACCCTTCAGCAACAGGGGCTTGTGCACGTCCACCAACATATGGATTGCGATGGGGCAGGGGAGTGGGTGTATATTTGATCTGCATTTGGGAATCCACATCCACATATACAGAGGGCCAACTGTAATTATACACGGATTTTTGACTGTGTGGGGGTCAGAATCCTTCCAGCAGTGTTCAACCCATGGCCTGCATGTGGCCCAGGATGGCCATGAATGTGGCCTAACACAAAATCATCAATTTACTTAAAATCTTTTTTTTGCTCATCAGTTTTCATTAGTGTTTGTGTATTTAATGTGTGGCCCAAGACAACTCTTCTTACACTGTGGCCCAGACACCAAAAGGTTGGACACCCCTAAGTGAAACCATCATGTTGGTCAACAGTCAAATGTATGTACCACATATATATTATACGTACAGTAACATCTAGGGCAAACACCAAAAAAGCTAAACAAAGAAATACACTCAAAAATACTACAAGCAATTCAGAAAGGAATTAATATGTTCACATAATCTATAGGAAGTTAGGAGGATATACCCCACAGAAATTAAAAATTAAAGAAAAAATTAAATGGCAAACACTGTGATAATTGATAATGTTAAGTCTCAAATGAAAATGGTCTAAATATAGCAACTGAAAGTTAGTGTGGATTAAAAAAACATGACCCAGCTATACACTGCCTACAAGAAATTCACTTCAGATATAATGATATATGTACATTAAAAGTAAAAAGTTGGAAAAGGATATATGCGAACATGAATCAAAAGAAAGTAAAAATGACTAAGATGGATTTTACATAATGATAAAAGGGTCAAGCCACCAAGACATAACAATAGTAAGTGTATAATAAGCACCAACCAACAGAGCTGCAAGGTATCACAGAACTGAAAGGGAAAAATCCACAATTATAGCTGGAGACTTCAACAGCCATCAACAAAGATATAGAATACCTAGTAACTAAACAACATACATGTCAAAATTTGTGAGATAATAGCTAAAGCAGTGCTGGCGAAAATTCACACACCAAATGCTTAGGAAGTCTCAACTAAATAACCTAAGAAAAGTCAAGCCAATCTAAACTCTCACCTTAAGAAACTAGTAAAATAGCAAAATACGAGTGTTCCTATAGCAAACAAAAAGATTTTTTAAGAACTACCACAACTCACCAATATTAAATAGTTCATTTGAACAGCCTTTTAGCTATGAAGGAAATTAAATTTGTGATTTTAAAATTCCCCCTCAAAGTTTTCTAGGCCTAGATGATTTGACTAGAGAATCCTATCAATCATTTAAAGAATTAATACCAATCTGATATAATCAAGAAAATACAAGTATAGATTTGCAAATGATTTTATGAAGACAGTATTCTTGATTCCAAAACCAGATAAAAACAGTATAGAGAGAAAACTTCAGATCAGCCTCATAACCTCATGAATACAGGCACAAAAATCTTTAACAAAATATTAGCAATAAGAACTCAGCAACTTATAAAATAATTATACGGAGTGACCAAATAATCTTATTCCAGGGATACAAGGCTGTATCAATAATCAATGATCAATCACTGAAATCAACTGCATCAACTGGCTAAAGAAACCACATGATCATATTAACTGATGCAGAAAAAACATGACAAAATTCAACACCTATTCATGATAAAACTCAAAAAATTAAAAAGGGGACAGTTCTCGATAGAGAATATCTACAAAAGACATACAGCTAATATACATAATTGTGAAAAACGAAATTTTCCCTCTTAATATCAGAAATTAGTCAAGGATATCTACTCTTAACACTACTAATCAAAACAGTATTGGAAGCTTGCTACTGCAATAAGGCCAGATAAGGAAAGAGCATCCAGATCAGAAAGGAGGATATAAAACTGTCCCTATTTGCAGATGGTAAGATGATCTATGTAGAAATTCCCAATTAACAACAACTACACTCCTAAAATAAGGTCTAATAGGTCACAGGATTCAAGACTAGTATACAAAAATCAACTGTATTAATATATAGTAACAATGAACACACAGAAATAGAAATCAGAAATACCACTTAAAACCACTCAAAAAAAAAGGAAAAAATAGTTAGGTCTAAATCGAACAAAGCAGGTACAGAACTTGTATGCTAAAAACTACAAAATGCTGATCATAAAAATCAAAGACCTGAATAAATGGAGATACCATGTTCATGCTTTAGAAGACTTAAGCAGAGTAAAGGTACTAATGCCTCACCAAACTGACTCACAGATTTAACAATTCTGACCAAAATCCTCCCTCCCCCAAAATAACTCCTGAAAGATTTTTAATAAATGTAAACAAGATTCTAAATTTACATGAAAAAGCAAAATAACTAGAATAACTAAAATAATTTTGAAAAAGAATAAAACGGAAGAAATCACTCTACACATCCCAAGACTTATTACAGAGATACAGTAATCAAAACTGTGTACGTAGTACTGGTGGAGTACTGGAATGAAAAAGAAAAACCAGAAACAGCCTCACACAAGTATGGCCAAACAATTTTGACAAAGGTACGAAAGCAATTAAAAGCAGAAAGAAAAGTCTTTCAATAAATGATACTAAAACAATTGGATATCTACAGGCAAAAATTAAAATTCTACCTAAACCTCAAATAAAAATTAACTTTAAATGGATCATATTATTTAATACAAAACATAACAGTATGAGACTTTTTCAAGAAAACACAGGAGAAAATCTTTAGGATCTCTGGCTTGGTAAAGAGCATTTAAACATAACATCAAAAACATGATCCATAAAATAATTTTTAAAAATCAATAAATTGAACTTCATCAAAATTAGAAACGTGCTCTGCAAAAGACCTTGTTAAGAGGATGAAAAGACAAGCTACAGACTGGAAGAAAATATTTGGAAACTACATATCTGACACAGGATTCATATTTAGAATATATTAAGAATTCTCAAAACTCAACAGTAAAAATAAAAACAAAAACCAATCCATTTAGAAAATGAGCAAAAGATATGAAGAGACATCATCGAAAAGGATATATGGATGGTAAATAAGCACATGAAAGATGTTCAACATCACTAGCCATCAGGGAAATGCAAATTAAGACCACGATGAGATATCACTACACACCTATCAGAACAGCTAAAATAAAAAATAGTGACAATACCAAATGCCGGCGAAGATTCCGAGACACTCGAGCTCTCTTACATTTCTGGTGGGAATGTAAAATGGGACGGCCACTCTGGAAAATAGTTTGGCAGTTTCTTAAAAAACTAAACACACTTAACCATGACCCAGCAATTGCCCTTCTAGGCATTTATCCCAGAGAAATGAAAACTTACAAGTAAGTCCACACAAAACCTGTACACGATTGTTCATTGGCAGCTTTATTTGTAATAGCCCCAATCTGGAAAGGACCAAAATGTCCTACAATAGAGGAATGGCTAAATAAACGGTGGTACATCCCATACCATGGAATAACTACTCAGCAATAAAAAGGGAGAAGTACTGATACACACAACACCTTGGATGGCATTAATGAGTGGAAAAAAAAAAAAGTTTTAAAAGGCCCCATGCTGTAACTTTCTGGACGTGACAAAATCACATGTGATAAAATGACACACACATTATACAATGTCAATTTCCTAGATTTGATATTGTGTTATAATTCACATAACGATTGGGGGAAGGGCAATATGGGGCCTCTCTACATTATCTTTGAAACTTCCTGTGAATCTAATTTCAAGATCAAAAGGTAAAAAGAAAAAAAAAAAAACCAAAAAAAAAAAAACCCAGGTGAAACTATCTGCAAGATCAAGAAAAAAAATAAGGCTCTGCCCAAGAAAACATGAAGTGCCCTAAAATCCACACAAGAAACTGGATAGCAATTTCTCCAAATTTGACAATCCTAAATGTTCAGATGACGTCATCAACAACTTCTCTAAATTATCAGCAAAAAATAAATATATATACATATACATATCAACATTCTAGAGAAGGGGTTGGCAAACTATACAGCCCATGAGCCAACTCCAGCTGTCTGTGTTTATATGTAAAAGTTTGCTGAAATGGACACAAACATAAAAAAACAAAACAAAACCCTATTAGTACTGGCTTTAAATATTGGTTTATTTTACAGTAACACTGGGTATCACAATATCATCTTACAAATTAACATTTTTCATTTTATTGGAGCACAAATTATAATTCATTAGGATGTTTTAAGCCAGCAACTTTCCAACCCTATCAAAATATGAGACTTAAAAAAAAAAAAAAAAAAAAAAACACAGCAATTTCCCATCTGCCATCCAATTTACCAAACTGCATAAAAAACCGTGCTCCCTAAAAAGATCCAACTCACACGAACAATGGAAGTACAGCTTAACAGCAATTACCATACCTTGGAAAGTATCAAATCACCTAACCATCGCACACAATCAACATAATTCCTATGTATGTCTCTGGTAGAAAAGTCAGGAAAGTGAATTTTCTGAGAAATAAATGGCCTGAAATGGAAATGTCAAAAGTTAAGAGAAAAAAAGTATAGTAGAATTACACTAATTTTTCTTTTTGGATTTATAAAATTTTGAAAAATAAAATATGACCATTGATTTTCCTTTGTTCCTAGAAAACTGAATACCTTGTTGTCTGTTTATTCAGAGCTATAGTCTTACTCCATTTTTGTTTCTATGTTTTATTCCATTATCAGCTGTCAATTCAATTGTTTTTACCCTATGAAATTTCATTTATAAAAACTGGAACTTCTGGGGTATAGGGGGATAAATGGTAATGGAAAAAATACAATTAAAAAAAAAATGCAGCTTCCTACCTTCCTATATACTATATATAGGCCAAATTTAATCAATTCTGGCTATCTAACCAATGATAAGCAAAGACATCTGTTTACAGAACTAAAAGTTTTTCACAGTAAATACCTATTCAATCCTTTAATATTAGTCTATGAAAGTCAACACATCTGAATTATTTCAAAAGATAGTCATTTTTCTAGGAACAATGATATCATTCCAAAGGCTGCTAAAATTATTACATGAGAGTCCTGACTTGAGCAACCATTTCTGAAAATGGTTATTGACAGGAATTTGACATTTATTAGTTAGGACTTTTCCTGTATTTAGGGGGGGAAAAAAGTATGGTGTCATTTTTTCCCTTTAAAATGTTTGTGTGAAACCCTGGCCAGGTAGCTCAGTCGGTTAAAGCAGCAATAGGCCAAGGTTGCGATTCAATCCCCTGTCAGGGCACATACAAGAATCAACCAATGAATGCATAAATAAGTGGAACAACAAGTCGATATTGCTCTAGCTCCCTTCATCTCTCTCTCAAAAAAGAAAGTTTGCATGAAGACCATAAACTAGAAGTTGATACCAATTCTATAGTTAATTAAAAGTATACCCAACATTTCTTATGTAATGATTCACTTTTTGTGCTGAAATAACTGTAGAAGATTTATATGCCATGAATTATGTCTTGGCAAGTCACAGGTCCTCTCTTTACTTTTCTCACATATGTAAAAAGGGATTTTGGGCTGATTCATTTCTAACATTCCTTCCAATACAAATTCTGGGATCTTTTCTTTATGAAAACATTAAAATGTTATTAATAATCTGATGTAAGTTCTTAGCTCTGCTCTAATTGTTAATTGTTTTTAAATCAAATACATATTATAATCTATCGTTAAACTTCTGAAGACCAATATAACTCACGATTATTTTCTGTAAATTGTGAAATATAATTTCTATTTAATCCAGAGTTCCAATATTAAAACATAAATTTGGTATTGTACTAACTCTTGGGTGTTTTAAAACAGAAATCTGAAAGTTGTATAAACCCTTAGAGCCACTGAGGTTTGATGAATGTTAGTGCACTGAAATGTTTACTCATGACTACGAATTTAACCAACAATCCATTAATAGTCTGGCTTGGTAACCAGAAAATAAATTCTAGCTCTTTGCTTAAAAAGAAAAAAAAAAAAAAAAAAAAGGGCAACAAAGCTAACATACAAACATATGACAGTTAAAGTGAAAGTGTTAGCATTTCAAAAATATATTAAGAATGCTGTGGCTGGGTGGCTCAGTTGGTTAGAGCATATTCCGATATACCACAGTTGCTGGTTTAATCCCTGGTCAGGGGACATATAAGAATCAACCAATGAATGCATAACTAAGTGGAATAACAAATCAATGTCTCTCTCTCCCTCTCTCTCTAAAAATAAACACATTTAAAAATGTAAATATATACACAGGGTCTGGCACAAATAACTCCCCTTCATTATTACAAAATCTTTTTTTACACAATCATAAGCATGTAATTCTGTAACATAATATCATCACACTTAAGTGCACCATATGACATTTTAGGTGAAATTTTCAAATTAAAACCATTAATTATTACACCTGTATTATTACCTTACCAACCACACTTAAGTAGGCGTTACTTCTGCCAGACTCTGTGTGTATGTGTACACACATATATAAAAATATATATTTTTTCTATATATATATATAGATACATATCTATATATATATATATAATTGCATTATATAGCAAAGTGCCCACCTCTTAGTCCCATTGGAGAAAGGCCCTCACTTTTGAATTTTCTCCATTTAGTGAAACAAGTGGCAGTCAAAAGGAAGCATTTTATTATCATGAATTAAAACTAAGAATCCCACTTAAAAAACCTGGCTGGTGTGGCTCAGTGGATTTGGTGCCGGCCTGCACACCAAAACGTCACCAGTTTGATTCCCAATCAGGGCACATGACTGGATTGCAGGCCAGGTCCCCACTTGGTGGGGCATGTGAGAGGCAACTGATAGACATTATCTCTTGCACATTTAGATTTCTCCCCCTCTTTCTCCCTCCCTTCCTCTCTCTCTAAAAATAAATAAATACTTTAAAAAATAAAATTAAAGATTTACTGTCTTGAATTAAATTTTACACTGTTGACTAATAATGCTAATAACATTCTAAAGGGTCCTTTGCTCTATTCCACAATTACGTTAAGAGACTTAAAATTTTTATAAATTAAAAGGCCCACCATATGCATACCTCAATAAAAATAAATGAAATGTGCTACAAAGTTAAAGAAAACACAATTTAAAGAGGATTTTGAAAAAATGAACCACAAATAAATTAGATTAAAATCAGTGAAGTTATGGTATGTAGATTATTTTAAAAAAAGGGGCTCCTCAACTCAGTGTTGGGGACTTTCGAAAAAGTAAAAGTAAATAACAATTTTTGAAAAAGTAAAACTATTCAATAACATGAGAATAATACTTGTTTTAAATGTCACAATGTTACCTGTTAGTTTTATTTGGGTTATAATCATAAGATTCCTTAATTGCATTAATCATTCTCTTTGAATTAATCCTCCAAAGTTTAAGAGAGTGATCCATACCACAGGACATTATTTTTTCACCCAAAAGATCATAATCCTGTATGTAAAACAAAAAAACTTAAGTTAACTATTTAAATTATTTTTCTAATTATCTACTCAATTTTCACCTGATGCACAGTATTGTGAAAACTGTATTTCAAACCACAACACTAACATTTTGGGATTCATCTACATATGAAATAAGAGTTTTTTACTGCTTTCAAGATTTAGTTTTACATGATTTGTCACCATCATAGTAAATGAGTTTATACAACAGGAAAGACAAAAAAGCTGTATTTCATTTTATCTGTCAATGAACTTTAAAGTATTTCCTTTGCTTGATTTTGAAGATAAATTGAGTAATGAGGTATGACACAAAAACCTGAGTAGTTGTATTTCTTTTCTTTGTCCAACCCTAATCAAGCAATGAAACTGACATCTGTATGTGAAGCTCTGAGTCCTTGAACTGAAATTTCATCTATACATTTAAAGTCAAAAACTTCAGTTATACGGATCTTAAGAGTTCATTTTTTAAAAATTCCTAAAAGAAAATAACATGTTTATAATGTTACTTACAAAATTTTTAATATGCATCTAACAGATGATCTATTATAACAACCCTATTTCCACCTTATTTCATGGATAAGACACGGTGGCACAGATATGTTATTTAATTTAGTGCATGGTACACACGTTAACGAAAATTTCACACATTTGTCTCTCTAATACTGAATTCTGTATTATACAGAAGAAATAGACTGTCACCTGATCTTGTTTTAAGAAAAACAAAAACAAAAAAAAGGAACAGTATATGGTGATGGAAGATGACGACTTTGGATGGTGGAACACACAATACAATATACAGATTATGTATTACGGAATTGTACACCTGAAATCTATATAATTTTATTAATTAACGAATTCACAAGATGGCTGCTACTACTTTTCCTAATTACCTCACTTGTCAACAGCAACAAGGCACTGTTAGAGCCAGTAGCTCTAATTTTAAATTCTTAATAAAGAATGGTAATCTTGGCTTTTTCACATATAAAGCCAAATGAAGAACGCTACTTCAACTTTTAGAAAAGCCAATTTGCGGGGTTTCTTAAGGTAGGAATGATTCCCACAAAAGCATACAAGCTGCAACTACAGGAATATTTATTACTTCCAAATAAAAGGCTACACTATTTAAAATATGGTGCCCCTTTATGTAGTTTAATGAAAAAAACAAAACAAAACAAAACTGAACATCTGTAAAACTACGAAATGATTAAATTATAAATGAAAGATATGTAAAGCTAGTATCAAAATCTGAAACCTAATTAAAAACACTTATAAGGTAACACCATGCCATCAACAAGAGTTATCTAAAACTCAGTATGAGCACAATAAAACACATCCTGCAAATGAAAGATGAAATTTCTTAATTGCTAATTAATTTAACCTTTTCCTTTAAAACTGAGAAACAGCAAAACAAAAGTTAACTCAGTGATTTTAAATCAATAAAAGAAAAAAAGCAAGTTCATAGTATTCTTCCATAAGACCCATGCACAGGTATAAAACAGTGCATGAGTACAGGTAAAATACAAAGAACCTTATTTGCTTTATTCCTTCACCTGTAAGATAAAAACCTTGAATGTCACAAGTAAATGGCATGCCTGCCAGCAGGCTATATGAAAAGAAACCATATGCTTTATGCTAAGGAAAGAGTTGGGGTTTGGGTGAGATTGTTCACAACTATGTGCACCTGAAAGTCACTGCCTGCAGCTTTCAACTTACAGCACTTAGAACTTCATCTCTGTGCCCTTCGACACCTCCAAATATTGCCACCAGAGTGTCCGTTTGGATATTCCATAATCGTAAAGCATGATCTAGTGTAGACAGAACAAAATTAAGATAAATTTTTATCATTCATTTACTGTGGACTTACAAAACCTCTTTAAAGAAGTTAAAGGTACGAGTTTGGACTTAACGCAAATGAAGATGACTTTTTCTATTATCACTTAAAATATTCACATCACATATACAATTAGCTAGGTATCAGCCCACACTTTCAAGAAAAGAAGTATCTGTGGTCTTAAAAATATTTTTAACTTATTAATTTCCTTTAAATAATACCTTACCTTGATATAGATACATTGTAAGATAAGAAAATACATAGGGATTTGATGGAAGTTTTACATTATGCCACAGAACAAGACATTAACTTTGCCCTCCCCCATATCCATTTATGTATTAAAAAGACTGAGTAGATTTATAAGATTTCTACAGTAAGTCCAAAAACAATCAAAATCTACATATATGACAATTTTATAGTATTATAGACCTTTTAAAAATTATAACCATATGGGGTGGTGAACACACAGCAGTGTACAGAATGTTTCATGGAATTGTGTACCTGAAACCAGTATAAATTTGTTTTCCAGTGTTACCCCAATAAAAATCAATAAAAACTGCAAAAAAGTAAAATTCTTTACTAAAGACCTCAAAAAACTGGTAACATGACAGTTGGCATTCTATTTCTTGCAAATCTAAATAAAGCATACTGATAGTGAGAAAAAAATAAAAATAAAGTTGTAACTAATTCAAGCAATCTCATTTTCTATTTTAATAACAAAATAGGGTACAGCAATAAAAAATATAAATCATATGGTGTGCCTGAATGTGATAGTTATGTTACAAAATTACATGCTTATGATTTTGTAATAAAAATCATAAAACCCATAAACAAGGGGTATTACTTCTGCTGGACCTTGTATTACACACTAGCTTCAATGCACACATTACACTGTACAATGTACAAATTATACTAATTACAATGTACTTATTACTAATTGTTTTATACATACTGTGCTAATACCTTATAATACACACTGTGTTAGTATGTAGTGGAATTTAACACTGCCATAAAAATGATTTGATTCCAATCATTTACAAATTTTTACATAGGCATTTGTTACATACACCACCCTGGCCCCCACCCCCAAGAATGGTAACTCTGTTTAACTATTTAGGAACTACCAGACTATTTTTCAATGTGGCTACAGTTTACATTCCAACCAGTAATATGGGGGAGGAGGGTTATCTCCACATCCTAGCCAACACACTTTATTGTGTTACAGGTATTCTAGCAGGTGTTTTTGATCTGTATTTCCTTAACGATTAATGAGATACTGAATGCCTTTTCCTGTGCTCACCAGACATACGTGCATGTTCTTTGGAAAGATGTCATTCAAAACTTTTACCCTTTTTTTAGTTTGAATGTCTTATTACTGTTGAACTGTAACAGCCCTTATTAGATAAATGATTTAGAAATAATTTCTCCTACTCTGTCATTTGTTCTTTCACTTTTGTGATGGTATTGTGTGCAGCAAAATTCCTATTCATTTGAAAAGCTGTTTGATGAAAGTGCTCTTACTGACACAATGGGGGAAGAGCAGGGTTACAATAAAAGTTATAATGGTTAAAAAGTTACAATAGTTAATACAAATAAGGTATTATGGCCTCTATCACTTGTAAAATAACACCTGACCCCAATTAATATTATCAAGAAAGTTATCAGGCCCAAACCACGGTGGCTCAGTGGGTTGGCATCTTGCAAAGGGAAAGGCTGGCAGTTCAATTCCAGGTCAGGGCACATGCCTGGTTTGAGAGCCATGTGCAAGAGGCAGCTGACCAATGCTTCCCTCCCTTCCTCTCTCTCTAAAGATAAATAAAATCTTTAAAAAAAATAGTTTATCAGTGTTTAGGTGTCAATTTCCAAAAACAAACAATTTCCTAAGAGTTTTAATTTGAACAGACTGGGGAGGAGGGGTTATATATTTGACAAGTCTTTTGGAAATTAAACAAGGCCTTGGCCCTGTAGTTCAGTTGGTTAGATTGAACCTGCAACCATATATCAAGGTTGCAGGTTCAATCCCTGGTCGGGGTACACACAAGAATCAACTGATGAGTGCATCAATAAGTGGAACAACAAATTGATGTTTCTCTCTGCCCCCCTTCCCCTCTCTAAAATCAATCATTAAAAATTAAAAATAAAGAAAAGAAACTTGTCTAGAGTAATAATTTAGAAGTAAAAGAGAAAGGATAATCAGGAACAGAATGTAGCAGTAACAACCCAAACCATTCCAAAGAGCTCAGAAAAAATTAAGAAGCCTGTCTGAACCAGAACAAATTTATAATGCTGATAAAGGTATACAGAGAAAGGCAATGATAAAACAAGTATGAAAAATATATCAAAGAGCTTATGCTGCATAACTTTGCTTTTTAAGAAATTCTATAAAGAATCCATTATAAAACAAAAGTTTTTATATATAAAGGCAACATGTATTTTCAGATGCATTATTTCTTATATTACTGCAGAGAGTGATAGTTGCAAATCTATCTTGAAAATGCAATATAGTAAATAAGGGTAACATAAACTAATCCCCAGTACCAATTATTTTATTTCTACCTAATTTAACAGTGTATTTCATGGTCCCTTTTCCCAATTCTTGGTTTGGGGATGCTAATATAGCCTGTAATTTTTTTTTTCCTAGTAAAACTTACTGTTATAAATTACTTTTATACATGGCCTTTTTTTCCTTCGAAGTTTGTCCCTTACAAAATAATAATTTCCTTCTCTTACCTTTACTGACTGAAAGGAGAAGATTTGGATCTCTTGGGTGGAATTTCAGCTCATTGATCGCATTTCCATGGCCAACATAGTGCTACAATAAATTGAAAACATATCAACTTTCATATAAAAATAAATTCTATTGTAAAATATTTAATCTGTGAGTAAATGTTTGCTAAGAAAAATAACTATAAATTGTTTTTCATTAATCTTAGGAGAATGAAAAAATAGTTTCACTTATAGTAGTGGTTCTCAACCTTGGTTGCATATTAAATCACCCAAAAAACTTGAAGAAAAAAAAGGTGCTCAAGTCCCACATGCTGATAGTCTAATTCGATTGGATTAGCAAAGGCAAGGCAAAGATTTAAAAGATTCTCAGGTAATTCTGTGTCCTTGCAGTAAAAAAATCTTTTAAAGTGATATGTAAAACTTAGTATCAACTTCCAACATTTCAACCCTAGTTAAGGTGGCTTGAAAAATGGACTCACACTTCTGTTATTCACTTAGAGCTTCTCAGAATAAGGCAAGGCAGAAGGAAAGAAAATAATGCAAATAGCCCTGGCCAGGTAGCTCAGATATTAGAGCATCACCAGATTCGCCAAGGTTGTGGGTTCGATCCCTGGTCAAAGCACATACAAGAATCAACCAATGAATGCATAAATAAGTGAAACAGTAAATCAATGTTTCTCTCTCTTTCTCTCCCCTTCCCTCCCTTCCTCTCTCAAACAAATTTTTTAAATGATGACTTGTCTAAATGATGCAATAAGCAAAATACAACCAAATTAGAAATTGTAGGCATTAATTCTTTTAGTTTTAAATTCAACATGACAAGTTTTCTCAGATGTGCATTTGAAAGCAAGCAGATCTACAATTTACCAGAAAACCCACCTTTATGCACTGCATTGTTATGGGATTTATTATCCTGATTATGCCTCTAGATCCAGCCACAGCCAGCAGAGGATGGCTTGTATTGCTGTCATATGTCCATGCACAAGTATAAAAGTTTTCATCAGCCTACAAAATGCTGGTTAAGAAATATAATTTGCTTTTGATAAGTAAACACATCAACGATTACAATACATGGAATCCTCCAAAGAACTGCTAAAGTTTTGACATGTAAGTTCTTACTATTCTTTATACTACCAGATTTAAGCAATGGTGACTTTTAGGTTTAAAATCTGTGATCAAACAAAACCAGTCCTTCCACTAAACTTTGATCACTATGTAGCTGTTTGCCTAACTGTTTTTAAAACAGCTAGACAGTATGTCTAAAGGATTGGCATGGCTGTATCCAAATAAAATCTGATTTACAAAAGCGGGTGGGTGGTCCATTATCTTAATTAAAAAACAAAAAACAAAACAAACAGATGGCCAGACCCAGGGGTTATACTTTGCAGACTTTTGCTCTATGACACTACTTCTAACTATGTGCCTCTAGACAAAGACCATTATTCAGTTTTCCACTTTTTCCTGTGTCAGACCTTCCCAATGTGGCTACAGGTCACTTCTTTCCTTATCATCCAGGGAAGACTGAAAATCTTGTCTTGTTCACTAAGTTTTCAAATAGATCTATCTATTTGAAACATCTTATCATCAAGCTTTTCTATCTAACCCTTTGGCTTTAAAAAAAGTTTTCTTATGAACCCATGTTTTGCATTATTTTGTTTCCTAAACAAACTGGACATGTGTGTTTTTTTCCCTGTAGGCTTTGTGGATCAAATACTTGGTAGGACTTCCAGTCCTAGCTTCTGATCAACCCAAATTCATCTATATAACTACCCTGAAATGATAACATTCTAAGCAAGGTAAAAACAAACGAAACCACACACAAAAAAACAGAAGCATGCCCACACCTTTCCCTGTGCCCTCTTCTCCCCTCCAAGTGTGTTACCTTTGGCTTTCCCTTTCTTAAGGGCCAAGGGCCCTTCTGCTTCTGTAACTTGTTTCCTGAGCCTATACAACCCAGCTGGCTCACTTCTACTGCCTCTGTAACCTTCTAAATAAACTTTCTTATAATCTGAAAACAAAACAAAACAACAACAAAAAGAAGGTTTTAGCTACTCTCTTATCATTTGTCTACTACTGCATTTCCAACACTCACCTCTAGCCACCCATACCATCCTCTCTCTTATCTACCCCACAATGCATTTCTAGAGATTAGGAAAACTAGATACCTAGATACCAGAAATTTCTTAGTTGGTAGTAAAGGAACAGCACCGGTTAAGGTTAAGAAAGAATAATATAACTTTAGGGAACTAATTAATTTAGAAAAGGTTCAGTGTACTTATGAAAAGTCAATTTCTTTACCCAAAGATATGGAAAACTCAGGAAAGGATACATCAGCATCCACATAGGACTGCAATAGCCGGATTTCTCCTTGTGAGTGACATTCATATAAGGTAACCTAATGAAAACAAAACACAGTAAATTTTATCTCAAACACAGAAACGCATTCTTTAGCTTTTAAACATATTTTAGTCACAGTTGTATATTTAAGATACTACGAAAACTACTGTTTTAAAATAGCTCCTTTAAGCCCTGACTAGTATGACTCAGTTGGTTGGGCACAATCCTGTAAAGCAAAAGGATGCCTGGTCAGGGCACCGGCCTACATTGTGGGTTCAATTCTTGCTCAGGGCATGTATACGAGGCAACCGACTGATGTTTCTCTCCCTCCGTTTTTCCTTCCTTTCCCCTCCCTCTTAAAAAAAGAAAAAGAAAAAAGAAAATAGCTCCTTTAATATAAGGAAAACATTATAAAGTCTAAGGTATTACATAATTTCCAGAATATATTATTAAAATACTAACTCCCTGTTAGCAAGTTAATTTTGAGAACAGAATATCAACACCAAGAAAAAACATTGTGGGCTAGTGTCTCTCTCCATACCATGCCCCTCTCCTTTCTTGGAAAGCAAATAAAATCTTTACACTTTGTTCTCTTTGTGAATTCTTTCACAGCCCTGTCACCAACTACCCTATCATTTTGGTGGTCCATATGGGGACATTCTCTATTTCTCCCTCTCCTCTGGCCTCCTGAGACTTGGAACTAGAGGAGCAGTGGGCAGCGGAAGCTGGACCCAGGCTAACCCCTTAACCCTGTCTCTGTGAGGTTTAGGTTTAGGAAGGAAGGTTCTAATCCTTCTCTTGTCTCTCTGGACTCTGTGTCTCTCGGGACCCTGAGGACAGCCTCCTCCTTGTCCATCTTCATGGCCAGAGGTCAGACTGGAAATTACTGGAAACAAAAACAGAACTAACCACTAACTGTTCCCTGCAGCCACAGGCAGAAGATAACAGTGGAACTAACTGCAGCCTCCTGTTACAATAGCCCAACAGCCCAGGGGTCACACAACAGCAACCTCCACCCTTTTTTAATCCAATTATAATCCAATACAAGCTCAAAGCTCCAACCCCTCAATGCTGGTGTATCTCTTCACACCATGCCCCCCTCCTTTCTTGGAGTGAATATAAACATTACTCTCTACAAAACAAACAAACAAAAAAAAACACTTTATGAACCAATGTCACCCCAATAAATTCAATTTAAAAAAAAGAGAAAACAAATACAGGTGTATAGAGGTGGATCTGAACAAAAACCATCTCCATCTGTTTCCTTTCATGCTCTCACCTTTGACCAACCTCAATGTCCTTAGTAAGCATATGAAAGCTTTCTAGTTAATGATTATCTGTGTTCCCTAAAATGTGACCCTAATACTTTTGTTAGTAGTGGTCAGGATGAATAACAAACGTGACAGTATTGACCACCAGAAGTATGGGCCCAGGCACTATTGCATTCTTTGTCCCTGTCTTGTCAATCAATAGTACCTGAGTTGTATTATAAAAACAGTACAGGAACAGGAGTCTTTAGCAGAAAATTGTGCAAAACTGGGCAGTCTGTCTACTCCAGCCCAATCTTCCCACAAGTAAATTACCCTATAATAAATTCCATTTTATTCTATTAATTCTGCATCCTCTTTTGGTCTGAAGATAGCTTCCAATTACAGTAGCCATTAGACAGTAAGTAACTGCATTAAAAAAGCACCACACTACGTTAAAAAAAAAATCACATTCTCTTAGTTGTTTTTTCTTTTTAAAGATTTTATTTATTTACTTTTTTAGAGAGAGGGGAAGGGAAGGAGAAAGAGAGGGAGAGAAACATCAACGTGTGAGATACATGGTTGCCTCTTGCACGTTCCCAACACAGGCATGTGCCCTCACTGAGAATCGAACCAGTGACCTTTCGTTTTGCAGGCCAGCGCTCAATCCACTGAGCCACACCAGCCAGGGCTACATTCTTTTATTTCTTTAAGAAGATTAGCACAATACTAAAAAAGCATAAAATTTTATTTTACTCAACTAAAATAACTTACAGAACATTTCTCAGATTCACCTCATTTTCCCTCTTGAGCTGAAGGTGAGCAGCGTGACTTGTATTTGTCAGTCCATATCCAACTAGTCCATTCCCTTCATCTTTCTTTTCTGAACACACCAACCTATTTCTATATTATTCCTCTTGACTCCTACTACAGTACTGATGAATACCCAGAACGTTGCCTAATAAAAACTTAGAACGATTTCCCCCTGAAGTGACTTCAATTTACTGTAAAACTCCTGAGACCCTGTAGAAAGCACTAGGGAGCACCCTGTTTTCCACTCACTTAGAAGTAAATTAAATGAATGAATAAATCTTTACAATCCACATGTTAAGTCCCTGGTTCAACTAAAAAGTTAAATAATGATTTACATTAAAAACGTGCCTAGCACCCTGACGAGTGTGGCTCAGTTGGCTGGGCATCGCACTGCAAAGCAATGGGTCTCTGGTTCAGTTCCCGGTCAGGTCAGGGCACACGCCTGGGTTATGAGTCCAGTCCCAGTTTGGGGCACGTGCAAGAGGCAGCCGATCAATGTTTCTCTCCCTCTTTTTCTCCCTCTCTTCTCCTCCTCTCTCTAAAAATAAATAAATAAAATCCTAAAAAACAAAAAAAAGTAAATGCACAGCACTACTTAGGAAAAAAGTGCCCAGCATTGTTTTTTCATGCGCTTTTCTCAGTTCAAGATACTCAAAAATAAAAACAAATCAAATGTTTACTGCAAACAATTAAAATACTTTCAACAACTATTATGTATATTCAGTCATGAATTCTAGGTTTAATTAGACAACATTTAGAGAGCTTCATTTTGAAGAAAGGAATAATAATGTCTAACTAGCTATATAAAATTTATCTCAAAATCATGACACTTAGGTCCTGGTCAGGGAGGTGAGCTGGTTACAGCGTCTTCTCAATATGCCAAGGTTGCAGGTTCAATTTCCAGTCAGAGCACATACAAGAATCAACCAATGAATGCATATATAAAGTGGATGTTTTCCTCTCTCTCTAAAATCAATATAATTTTTTTTAAATGTACCCTTTAAAATAAATTACACTTATTATTTAACACCAGAATCTAGTGTAATAGTCTAACCAAATGCCAAACAGATCCCTTAATACTCACTCTGTTGCTTCCCACAGTTGCAAACACTAGTGGATCCCCTTCTTTACTGTGCCAGTTAAACTGAACTCCAAACAATGGTTGATTATGATCTTCCTATAATCATGAAATAAGAAAAATATATTTTAGAAACCAAAAAATGGTAGTAAACTGATCATTCCCCTTATATTTTTCTTAAATGGAAGCCACTACTTTCTGATATAACACATAAATGGACTTTTGACTGTAAAAAAAATATCCATTTGTCTAGTTTTCACATTTTAAAATATTGGTATATGATAAAATTTATAACAGACTTTAACCAGAAGTTAAGTAGTAAGCACTGATCTATAAAAATATTTTGGTATTTGCCTTCTATTTTCTTACATCCAACCATATTTTTCTATATCAAAACAACAGGATAATTGTGGCAGATGCATTTCTCAGGACTTAAGGACACAATTTATTTTTCTGAAACTGGAAACTAACAAGTGACCTAAGGATGAGTTGCTACAGCTTTTCTAGTAGTCACTAAACTTATATTGGGTTTAATTTTTCCCTTGTAAAATGAAGCCTATCAGATTCACTTAAATCACTACTTTCCATGAGTGCTATAGAAAAAATTTTAAATAACCTTAAATTTGGGTGCTAAAAGAAAAAAATCCCATCCTGGCTAGTGTGGATCAGTGGACGGATGGAGTACCGGCCTGCAATCTGAAAGGTCGCCCTTTTGATTCCCAGCCAGGGCACATGCAAGAGACAACTGGCATCTTGATCATCTCTTGCACATGGATGTTTCTCTTCCTTTTCCCCCTCTCCCCCCCCCCCCCGCCGCCTCTAAAAATAAATAAAGTCTTAAAAAACAAAGAGAAAAAAATCCCAGATTTTGTAATAAACAAGTTTAGTAATTGAACAGTGGGGGCCAGGGAAGACCATGGACTACACCTTCAGTTACCAGGGGGCTGGCAATAAAGAGGTGTATAAACAACAAGTACTCACTTTTGTTCACAAAGTTATTTTTCAGTCTCAGGATTTTATTGGCAATCTCTTAGCATTTAATAGTAACTTTCACAGTCACTTAAAGGCACCGTTTTCACTTTTAAAGTCTAACAACTTTTATTTCTTACCCTTTGAAAAGTCACAGCTTTAAGCTTTGAAATATTTAATTGAAATATTTAACCGATGCTTAAAGCAACCTTCCATACATACTGTCTAAAAATACGTTGATATAGTATTAACATGAAACCGTAACGGACACTTCACCCTTCTAAAAAATATATACTGAGATTTATCTCCCACCTTTAAGAGAGTATAATTTGACAAACACCAAACAATGAATTGTGCTACAAATAATCTGCACATAGTTGCTTATGCTTTCTGAAGACTTTATCTGAAGGTATTCTTAGATATTTAGAAAAGATTTTAACTTACATATATGTAAGATAATGTAATGCATATTTCTGCTCAGCATAAGGACAATAACCCCAAATTTAAAACAAAAATGAATATATGTAAAGAAAAAGATTTTAAATAAATACCAGTAATCCCTTTTATAAATGAGGAAGCAGTATTTTAAATAACTCCAACTACTTTTTTCCTACAAATACTGAAGTCAAAAATATTTTAAAGACCCTGGCTGGGTAGGTCAGTTGGTTAGAGCATCATCCAGATAAGCCAAGGTCGTAGGTTTGATCCCAGGTCAAGGATCGAGAAGCAACAATCAATGCATAAATACATGAACAACAGCCCTGACTGGTGTGGCTCAGTGGAATGGATATACAGCAAACCAAAAGGTCGTGGTTCTATTCTCAGTTAGGGCACATGTGGGGGTTGTGGGCCAGGTCGCTGGCTGGATGCCTGGGAGGGACAACAGGTCAATAGATTGATGTTCCTCTCCCTCTCTCTCGCTCCCTTTCCCTCTTTCTAAAAAATAAAATCTTTAACAAAAAAACTGGAACAACAAATTGGGTTTCTCTTTCCCTTCCTCTCTCTAAAATCAATAAATAATTAAAAAATAATTTTAAAAAAATTTATACCTTTTTCTTAAAAAAAAAAAAAAAATTATAAATAAAAGATAAGCCCTGGCTGGTGTGGCTCAGTGGACTGAGCACCGGCCTGCAAACCAAAAGCTCGCCCGTTAAGATTCCCAGTCAGGCCACATGCCTCGGCCAGATCCCCATTTGGGGGCATGTGAAAAACAACACAGCAATTGATGTGTCTTGCACATAAAAACTAAGGCACTCGTTTCCATTTATGTTGGCTCAAAGTTAATGAGTTCTTTTTAGTAACAGGTACCTGCAAGTGGCTTGTGTTTTTATCCATTTAAGACAAAACAAAAAATGCTAAACAAATGAGGAACGGATTATAATGACTATGCAGTATGCAGTCTGCACTATAAAGTCAAAATTTCAAAGTACTGTAATTTAAAAATGTTTTCAACCTGACAGTATCTTGGGCATAAAAACATTACCACTAAGAAATAATTCTGCAGCCCATTATTCAGCCAACAGGATATGTATTTTTGCACATTACCTTAAGACTATTTACACATTTAAAAGAATATTTGCATTTCTTTGACTTCCATTTTCCCTTCCCCCAACTTTTTCTTCCAGGCGCATTTGGCGTGTTTGTAGGTGTATCAGGACGTTCAGCATTTGTACCACTTTCTATACTGACAGCATCATCCTGCAGGCAAAATTAGAAAAAATTACATGGAACAGCCATACTGTACTTCAGCAGCAAATGACCTTTTTTAGTGGGCAGCTACTGAAGAAATAATTAATTAATTCTGCAAGTAATGGAAAATTTTATTCCTATCTCCAAAGGAAAACAACAAACCAGCAACACATTATGATTTATGGGTATTTGATTTTAAAAAAAGCTCATCAGAAAAAACAGTAACGGTAACACTGTCTTTAACAACACACTGGTCCTTTTTAGCTCTCATAGAAGGTACTGTTAGAGAAGAAGTGAAAGAGAAGCTGCCCTGGCTGGTGTAGTTCTGTGGACTGAGCATTAGCCAGTGAATGGTAAGATCACTGGTTCGATTCCTGGTCAGGGCACATGCCTGGGTTCCAGGTCAGGTCCCCATTTGCGGGCGTGCAAGAGGCAACTGGATGGTGTTTCTCTCCCTCTCTTTCTCTCTCCCTCCCCTCTCACTAAAAAGAAATAAAAACTTCCAAAAACTAAAAATAAAAAATACGATAGTATAAGAGAGGCTAAGAAAACAAATAGAAAGAGAACTAAATACAAGAAAAACAACAAGAAAGAGAGCCTAAGAAATCCTTTGCACATTAGGATTGAAGGGGTTCAAACCCAGGGCTATGACTTCTGAAGCTGACTTAACTTCATGTCTTGTAATTTGTAATATATTTTAATATAATTTACAAAATATTTACGTAACTGTCACTCAGTTTTGAGACTTGGGGAAGGGGAGTGGCCATTTGAGGCTGTAGTATTATTACTTCCTACTTTAGATGTAGTTTCTGAAAATCCTGTTATTCAAATTATGCTTATAATACAAACCATTCAGAGTTTTTAAAAAGTCCTATATATATACTGTACAGTGAAATCTGACTCAGCTCTAAAATAATAAATTAATAAAACAGGTTTACAGTTGTTCTTATGGAAGATAATACAATAATTAGCAATGATACAAGAATGAACTTTCACATACTACTCAACTATAAGCCTATTTTTGCCCCACCTTGTATAACTCCAGAAACTCTATAAATTCCTTCCAAATGTAGGAATGGCAGCAGAAAACCTTAAAAATTCAACTAATTTATACATAATCTCCAATGGGTATATTAATGACTCACTAATTTCAGAAGATTTCGCTACCTCCTTTGATTACACATTCCAGTGTCTTCTTAGGAATAGAGATTTATTTAAATCTATCACCTTAGGACAGTAGTTTCTAAATACATTCCAGAGGAAGCCTTTTTTCATGGAAGTGCATTATTAACGTCTTTGAATACAGTCTAGAAACCAATGCCTAAGGGCATATTTCTAAATTATTGCTTCCTAAAGCTGGTTTCATATTGTAAAGGTTAAAATTAACTAGAGTAGCAAAAAGTATATAAAAATTTCACTTAAAAACAAAAATGTATTATACAGTAGTTCTTGGGGGTGGTTTTCAAAACCATAAATGGTTCCTCCCAAAATGACATGCCTTTTAAATACACAGTTATGGAATATACTATTATCTGGGGTGAAAGAAAAAGGAACAAAGTAGAGACGGCACAGTAAGTGCTCAATAAAAACCTGAATTATAATTTAATGTAAACATAATCGGCCTTTACAGAGATATAAAACTAACATTTTTAAGTTCAATTCCTAGGTTGAAATTAGTTTTTCTCTCTCCCAATTTCTCCCCACTTTTCAGATGTTATTTACAGTTGAAATCTAGTGTAGAGAACAATTTTGGGTTTCAGTGGAAAACTATGCATTATCTATAGTACGTTCTTCCATGTTACCAGATTATACCCCTCTTAGTTGCCTTTGAACAACCTTCTATCTCTTTTTCACGTTGTAGTTAACTGATAGTGCTAACTCTGTCTCTAAAGTACAGGTTCAAAATGTCTTCCCTTCTACTCTAAAAAAACAAAACAAAACGTTTTTGTCTCTATTTGCAATTTCACCTCAACACTGTTTTAATCCTTATAAATTGTACTGTTTGATTTACACTTGCCCAGTTTCCTCACACGAGTAAAATAAAATGTTTACCCCGGCTGGTGTGGCTCAGTGGACTGAGCGCTGGCCTGCAAACCAAAAGGAGGCTGGTTCGATTCCCAGTCAGAGAACGTGCTTGGGCCAGGTCCCCAGATGGGGGCATGTGAGAGCAACCTATCAATGTGAGACATAGCTATCTCTCACACGTTGATATTTCTCTTCCTCTCCTTCTCTCCCTCCCTCCCCCTTGCTATAAAAGTAAATAAATAATACCTTTAAAAAAAACCAAATGTTTAGTATGTTGCCCTGGTTGGGTACTTCAGTTGGTTAGAGCCCCAGTATGCCAACGTTGTAGGTTCGATCCCAAGTCAGGGCTCATACAAGAATTAACCAGCGAATACATAAATAAGTACAACAAATCAATGTTTTTTTCTCCCTTCCTCTCTCTAAAAAACAATTTTAACAAAAAAATGTATTCATGCCCTGGCTGGTGTGGCTCAGAAGGCTGAGCACCAGCCTGTGGACTAAAAGGTCACAGGTCTGATTCCCAGTCAGGGCATATGCCTGGGTTGCAGGCCAGGTCCCCATGTGGGGGTGTGTGAGAGGGAACTGATGGATCAGTGTGTCTGTCTCAAGCACACTGATGTTTCTTTTTCACCCTCTCTTAAAAGGTAAATAAAATCTTAAAAAGAATAAATGTGTTCATTTACCTTTTTCTGAAAATGATCTTTTAACACTAGAGAAATGAAATAATCGACTGCTAATCAAAAAGCCACACAAAACTGTCAATAATAGGGCACATTCCATTTTTTTCTTTCTTTACTTTTCCCCCCAGTCTTTTAGTTTAATGTACTAAATGTAACATTAAAATATAACCGAATGTATTAACATTTAAACTCTCATATTTAGCTTATATAGAATACCAAAACCAGTAACATATTTCCCCCCAATATCTTGAAGACATATTTCAAAATATTCTTTGTATTTACTGATTTTTTAAAATTACTATATGAAATTTATAGTTTTTCTAAATGGATGTATCGATTTACTCTTCCTTTGCTTTTGACCACTTAATTTACCCATCTTCTCCAAACGTAAATCAAGGTAGAATCAAATGGAAATACAACTCCTCCATTTTAACTTTAAATTAAAGCTTTACTAAGTGTTTAATATGTATACAGGCTAATTTCCACCTTGGCCCCTCCTCAAAGTACAGAATGATATCGCACAGCAGTTATGGTACTACCATCTTCGTTTGCCCAACAAGGAAATGGAGGAATTTGTCACTTAATCTTGCCATCAGTTATTTAAGCAAACGATAAGTCTCTAGCCCTGGCTGGTGGGTTCAGTGGGTTGGGCATCATCCCACAAACCGAAAGGCCCTGGGTTCAATTTTCAGTCAGGGCACATGCCTGGGTTGTGGACCAGGTCCCCAGTTGGGGGCATGTGAGAGGCAAATGACCTGTGTATCTCTCGGCACATCGATGTTTCTTGCCCTCTCTTTCTCCCTCCCTTCCCCCCTCTGCCCCCGGCCTCTAAAAATAAATAAAATCTTAATAAAAAGTTCAGTAAAATGGCAGGTACATACAAAGCAGACTAAAAATGTCGGATGTTAACTAAGACATTGTGGCAATCATTTCACAATGTATACAAATATCAAATCGTTATGTTGTATACTTGAAATTAATATGTCAATTATACCTCAAAAATAAATTTAAAAGTTTTTAGCCCTGTCCGGTGTGACTCACTGGGTTGGGCATCGTCCCACAAACTGAAAGGTCCTGGGTTTGATTCCTGGGGAGGGCATATGCCTGGGCTGCAGGCCAAGGCCAACCAGGTCTCCAGTTGGGGCTGCGCAAGAGGCAACTGATAGATGTTTCTCTCCCTCTCTTTCCCTCCCTTCCCCCCTCTCTAAAACTAATAAAATCTTCAGCACCAACTACTCAGGCCACTTTAATTCCTTCTCAAAAATACCATTCTTTCCACTTGCTTTCGGCCTTGTTGTCAATATTCGGCTCCCTCAAGAGTAAAACCACGGCCCTTGTTAGCTTTTTCTAAACTCATTTTTATAGGGTTCTCTAGTCCCTTTTTTTACTGTTTTCCCTTAACCTATGTCTTATTCTGGGGTCCCTGGATGAATTAAGAGGGCCTATGAATTAAAATGGCCAAAAAGAGGCATTTTAATTTTCACTATCATTATCTGAAATTTAGCCCTTCCTAGCACTATAAGCAAGTAACATACATCCAGACGTTAGTGTAGCTGTGATTCTCACCAATGGAAATCAGGTATTTATTGTTGTCACTTTGTACTTGTAGATCTCAAAAATTGTCTATGCCTATCATTACTATCAGATTTGCTGTTACATCTAGTTACTTAATGTGCTAATAAAGAAGCACTTAAGCACCTTGACAACAGTGTGGTGATTGCTGGGTGGAGGGGGGTATAAGAGGACTAAATGGTAATAGAAAAAAATAAAGATTAAGTAAAAAAATAAAAAAGCACTTAAGCAAAAAAAAACACAACCATATGACAGACAGACAACAGTGTGGTGATAGCCAGAGGGGAAAGGGGCGGGGTAAGAGTAGGGGAGAAAGGGGGGGATAAAGGGGAACAGGAGACTTTGCTTTGGGCAATGGACTCACCATGAAGTGCGCAGAGTCCTACACTTGAAACCTATATGGTTTCATTAACCAATGTCACCCCAATAAACTCAATTAAAAAAAAAAAAAAGAGAAATCCAACAAAAAAAGAGGTATGGTAGATAGAATAATGCTAAAAGTATTTGTAACAGAAAAAAAGGTTTATGTTCTGATTTGATAAAAGATATTTACTTATAAATTTAAAGAAATTAGAAAAATAGTTTATTAAAACAAATCTCAATATTTTTATAACATTTTATAATTTTTATCATTAATATTTGTAACCTTTTCACTGTATTTTATACATTTAAAAATGTTACTCTGAGAAGGCTTCACAGGATTCATTAAGGTGTCCAAGAAAACAAAAAAGGTTAAAGTCCCCATCAGGAGAGAAGAACCAAAACAATGGCTTAATCCAATCATTTGGTTTTTTGAATAGCTTTCTGTGCAAAAACATTCCCTAAGAGTCTGCAAAAGGAAAGTATACCTTCAATTTATTTGGTCTCCTGAAATTTTCCTCAGTCTAAATTATTTGTATTTTCTTTACATTTCTGCATTATTTAGTATGCAGAAGGGTCAAAAGCATAAACTTATATGTGATCACAAAATAAGTAATAGTAATTAAATAACACTGAAATAGTACTTATTATGAGACAAGCCTCTTTTAAGTACTTGTACTTAATTCTTACAAATGCCCCTGAACGTAAATACTATTATTATCTCCATTCTTAAAATAAGAAACTGAGGCAACTACCATGTCAAGTACATCAAGGTCAAGCAAGCAGTAGGTAGGAGAGTGAAGATTTAACCTAACATTTGGATCCATTCTGTGCTTCTATTACTAACCTAATCTGCCCAAAGAAATTTAAGGCAGAAATAAAACAGACTCCAAGGACTGGAATGAAAAAGTAAAAAATGTTATTTATACAGTATATATGCAATGAGATTGGAAAGAAGAAACAAAAAAAGATTTAAAGTACCATTCAACACCTAGGCTTTCAGAAATTTCAAGTCCAAATTCCACAAACTGACAATCCCCTAAATATCTTTCTTCTATTTACAATGAGTTCTTTTCCCATCTGCTCAGTGAAAATTCTGGTCATGACCCCATGCCATATACATGATCCAATCAGTGATGTAGGAAGATGTAGAATTTAAGAACTGGATGTGTAAGATGTTATATTTATTCCTAAAACTAACCAAAGTGAGAAAATGAATAACTTACACCACTGTTCTATAACACTTGAAAGACTTTTAAAGATACTCAGACTTCATAAAGATTTTTAAAGATATTCAGAAAAAGGACTCGGATTTTGGAGTACTGTCTTTGAATGAACTGTCAAGACATTTTGCTGACCTTACTGGGTATATTAAAAAACTGAGAATTAATGTCAGATCAGTTACTACTGGCATCTCACCTAAACACAGTTGGGAGTAGGTAATTACCAAGATCCATTTAACTCCAAAACGCCAAACACTTGCGAGATCAAGAACCCACACCTACCTTTACCACCGTTCCTAAAACCTTCCAGGTTGGCCCCTTCATCTTAATAAAAACTTGCAAAAGATTAACCGTCCCTTCTCATTCCTTCCTCAAGGATGGTTTTCCCCTTCAAGTCAGAAGACCCTCTCAGTTCGGATCCTCAAGAAGAGCCGACAGACTGTCCGGCATGCCCCATCTCCACAGACAGGACAGAAGTAGACACAAAACTCCCTTTTGCATGTCACCGAAACCCCTTAAGTTAAGATCTACTCTTCCCATTCAGCTGTAAGGGCTAGGAGTGACAGTCTCTCAATTCCTTTAAAACAGTCCATAACACACGCTGGCCTCTTCTCCCAACTTTCTCGGAAAAACTTCTAACTTGCCTTTTAAACAACTGGAATCTCAGCACCGCACTCTTCCCAAATCTCCCAAAGGCCCAAACACGCCCCATGCACGCAGAAGGATCTGAGCAGACCCTCAGACCCTCTGCGCTCTCTCTTAAACCACTCTCCACCAAGTTTCTGCTTACCCACTGCCCCAGCTCAAAGTCCGCTGAGACAAGTTCGATTTTCTCTTCCACGCCCGCGTTTTCCTGAGTAGAGGGTGACACCTCTCCCTCCCCCCCACCAGCCACCCGCCCGCCCCCGCTCCTACAGTTTAAAAAGAATTTAAAACTTTCACTACGGAGTCCTGTATGGACTGCTCAGGGCTCCACTCACGTTCTCGTCTCCAGAAAGGTCCGGGTTGCTATTCTCGTCGCTGCTCAGCTTCTGCTTCTTGGCCGCAGGCATGTCTGTTCCCGCCGGGGCTGTAGACACTTCCCTCTCGGACATATTCCTCCGCCTCCCTCCAGGTTCCTGCCGCCTAGGGCGGGGCCTCCGCCACACCGCCGTCAAGCAAGCCCGGCCGGAGCTTGCCGCAAAGCTGCCACTGCCGCCGCCACCTCCACCGCTTCCCCCACTGTCGCAAACTGCGCCCAGCCGCCGAGGCGGGCGTGCGTGCGACCCCGCCACACTGCTGAAAAAGGGGCGCGCGCGCGCGCCCTCCTGCGTGGCTTCCTGGCTCCTTCCCTCTCCTTACTCCCGTCTTGCCCTTTTCCCGCCGCCCTCCGGGCAGTTTGCACGGAGAGGTGTGATCCGTTGGCTATCGAGGGCAGTATTTCCTACGTCCCCCTTCCCCACTACCGCCTTGAAAAACGAGAGGCGGAACTCAAAGGGATGCTCCCTCACCCCCTTCCTCCTTCCAAAGACGTTTCAGTCGCAATTAGCCCAATCCTTCGATCAACGACCCGCTGCAAGGACTCGAAAGTCTGTGGAATGGACTAGACCACCAATGTCCCAGGGGACGGGGAAGATACGAGGGTTAACCTTTTAAGTTAGCGGTGTATGGCAAACGTTCTTAATTTTGAACTCGGAGAATAAGGCTCTCAAGTTATCCACGATATTGTTCGCAATTTAATTTTTGGTTAAGGACAGAAATCCAAGAACTGTAGATTGCTTTTCACTTTCCTCCCCCATATAGCAAATGGAAGTTACCAGCTAAGAAGTACGCATGCGGAGCGTATTCTCGCGCTGGGTTATCCGGAACCGCCTCCTTCAAGCTCCTCCTCCTCGAAGTCTTGTTTGCTGAAGTAGGTAGTCTTCATCTGGCTTCAGTAGCTCAGGGTGGGTTTGAAAGTGCTGCCAAATTATAGTTTATGGACGCGTCCTTTATTCTTAATGAATATTTATTGTAATTAATGATTACCCTCACCCAGCTGGTGCCAATATTGGGTAAGGTTTAAGTAGGGCTATCCTAAAATAATGATTTTAGACCCCCAGAAAGTCCAGCCCAAAGTGCCCTTTTTAACCGTTAAAGGATTGTCAAGGCCCTGAATAACGCCAACGCCCAAAAACCAATGGTCATCTCCAACTTCGTATGAGACTGAGACTTAAACGACAGACAATATTTTTTGGCACATCAGATACAATAAAATTTTAGGGGAAGGCAACAAAAGTGTTAAGGTTCACCAAGATGTTTATCTCTGTAAATGTTACCATATTTAGGTACTTGACAGAAGTCAAGTATGTTGGTGAGCCCGGTGGATTTGTTACATAGACCATTAAGCCACAAAACCGAGTAAGCAGCAGGAAAAGGAAAACGATGACAGCTATGCAGAGACCTTCTTTTCCTTTTTTTCTTTAGAACTTGGTTATAAATACTTATGGGAGGCAGGGGGAGACTCATTGTCCTCATCTGTAAAAATGAGATAGGGAGGAACCTAAACTTTGGTGAACAACTGCTTAATATAAGTATTTTCTCTTTTAGACCTCATTACACTGTCCAGTGGATAACCAGTATAGAGTGCCCCCAAATTCTAGTGTACGACATTACTTCTGCATGATGCCTTAACAGACAAAATACCATTGTCTGAGTCACCCTTCCTTTTGGAGATTCCAAGTCACTCTTCCTTTGGGAGATAAGAGAGAACTCAGTTGAGAGTAAAGCAAAGGCAGGGCAGAATAAGAGGTTTTTGCAATGAAGCCTCAAGAAAAATAAGGCAGTTAAAAAATTATTTTTAAAGATTTTATTATTTGCTTTTAGAGAGAGTGGAAGAAAGAAAGAGAGGGAGAGAAACAGCAACGTGGGAAAGAGGCACGGTTGCCTCTCTCATGCCCCCAGTTGGGGACCTGGTCCGAAACGCATGTGTGTGCCCTGACTGGGAATCGAATCTGCTACCTTTCAGTTCGCAGGTTGGCATTCACACTGAGCCACACCAGCCAGGGCAAAAAAATTAATTGCAGTTATTTGTTGAACTCTTCTAACGTGCCAGGCATTGCTAAGCACACTTCAGTTGGTGATAGTTGAGACTGGTATGGAGTCAGTCACTGAAAAAGTAAAATATGCTTTGTTATGACATTTTCATGAGCAAAGATCAACATTCTCCCCTTTTCTGTTGAGAAGCATATTTGTAGATACAACTTTACAAATAAAGGATAATCAACTAAAGCATATCCAAACCAAATTATTCTACATATCTGGGATTGGTGGGAGCTAAGAAGTAGGTGCCAACTACTACTCATAAAATTAGAAAAGTGCTGAACATTTGGGCAAAAGACACATAGAAGTATAATGCCTTTCAGCATGTATGTTATCCATAACAAAGCAAAAATATTTTTAAAGACTTTTAAAAATTAACACTTGGAAGAATATTTTAAAATTTTTCTGGTGAGTCAGGGATAATAAATAGAAATCAGTTAATATTTATTATTACTAATGTTAAAAATTATTCTGACACTTGCTAAACACAGTAAGGAATTTTATTCAAGGCTATTGTAATAAGTGGCGAGACTATTGCAGGAGAGAGATAGGGCTCAACTCTGAATACAGTAAGGGATTTATAATCAAGGAGCAGAGTGGGCATGACAGAGTTCAGGACGTACCATCCGCAATGTGCTGCTTGGGTCTGTTGATTGTTTTGAGCTGAAGGCACTTTAAAAACAGGTTTTCTATAAACTCCCCTTATCTGCTTAAAGACAAATCCTCCAAAAGAAACTCAACTGTCATAAATCCTCTTTGCAGGAGTTTCATCAACCAGGGAAGACTGACTTTTATCACAGAAAAGGAGATTAGAAGTCCACACCACATCCAAAATGTAATAGTTTGTGATTATTACACCTCCTATCTATTCTAAGGGCTCATTCATTTTTCCAAAGTATTTACTCTCTCTTTGCAGTGTACATCCCTCCTCCCCTTCCCCTATTAAGGTAGTATAAGCTCTCAATTCTCACTGCCTTTTGGGGTATTCACCTTTTCCCCTATAATGCCTGTATACATGTAATATTAAAAATTAATAAATTTGTATACCTTTTCTCCTATTAACCTGCCTATTGTCAGTTTATTTCGTAGACCCAGCTATAAAACAGAGGGTAGAGGGGAGTCTACTCTCCTGGGAGCAGGGTGGAGGTGAGGGGACGGTGGATGGAAACACACTAGAGACATAGGATAGAGGGAATTTTTCCTAGAGGAACTTGCCAGGGTGATCACATATATCAAGGATGGGGGTTAAGGAATTTGATCAAATATCCAGGGTGATCAGGTATCAAAGGTAGAGGATTCTCTCCAAACTGACTTGGCAGAATTTTTGCTACAACTGGACTAAGCAGGCCAAAGACCGAAGGATAAAGCCTCGTGTAGAGGAGGGCTCAGGGAAGCCTAGCTAAAGTTTGTTCAAGGAGAGTCTTTGTCACAAATTTAACATATGTAAAATATCACAGGTTGTTTATTTAGAGTGTTATCTTTATGACATTAATTTCATACTTACAAAAACCTAGTTACCTATTTAAAATCCTAAGTATTTAACACTGAATTCTACCATGAAGAGTTTCAGGAGCCATCACAATTGAAGAGGGCTTATCACCCTTGTATTACAAATGTGAGAAACATGGCTAAGTGTAATTAAACAGTTCAAAGACACACAGCTCTTTAGAGTGGCAGAGCTAAGAATGTTATTTAAGTCTTCCTGGAAAGCCGAAGTATTGTACTTTTGCCTCAGGATGAAGGATTCAGTCAGCTCTAGATTTACTTAATTCTAACCTGAGTTCGATCTTTAAACCAAAAGTCTGCAGTTTACTTAATAGTTATGTATATTTCAATTTCTTAATTTTGACAAATGTACCATGGTAATGTAAGATGTTAACAAAGGGAAACTGGGTGAGCGGTATATAGGAACTCTTTTTACTATTTTTGCAAATTTTCTGTAAAATTATTTCCCTCCGAAACCTTATTTTTAAAAAAAAGAAATTGATCTACTATTAGACTGTTGAGAACTCTAGTCAGAAATACCTCTTAGCTTTCAAATAAGTGGTTGTTCTGTCTTGGAAAATTTTCAAACATCATTTATTTATAAAGGAAAAGAAAATTCACAGCCTCCTTTGGTATCGTCTCCTCGTGTCTTGTAAGCTTCGTGTCAGGAAATGAGATTCAAAAGCTAAATTAAATCCTTCCCATTTCAATTGAAGTCTATTTCTCATTCATTCAATTTTTTCTTTTTGTCTTTTCGGCTTCATAAATAGCAGCTGTTCATCATCACTCATGCAGTGTGTAATCATATGCTTCAAGATCCAGTTTTGTATGAACAGAACATCATGTGGATTCTTTGAACATTTTAAAATCAATCAGGAGGAATTTACTGAATACCATTTATGTGCAAAGCAGTATGGTAATTGCAAGAGTGGAGGAGATAAAAAGGGAAAATTAGACACAGTCCCTACCTACAAAATGCCTAATGTTTTTCCAACATTAAAAAATGTCTCACCCTGACTGGTGCGGCTTAGTGGGTTGGGTGTCATCCACAAACTGAAAGGTCTCCTTCCTGGTCAAAGCACATACTTGGGTTGCTGGCCAGGTGCCTGGTTGGGGGCCTGTGAGAGGCAACCGATTGATGTATCTCTCTTGCATATTGATGTTTCACTTCCTCTCTTTCTCTCTCCCTTCCACTCTCTCTAAAAATTAAAAAAAAACAAAAAAAAAGTCTCATGCAGGCCCTGGCCAGGTAGCTCAGTTGGTTAGAGTGTCGTCCCAATATGCCAAAGTTGCAAGTTCTATCCCCGTTCATGGCACATACATCAATCAGCTAATGAATGCATAAATAAGTGGAACAACAAATCAATGTTTCTCCCCCTCCCTCCTTTCCTCTCTCTCTTTCTCAAGGCAATAATTTTTTTAAGTCTAATGCATTTAATAAATACTTACTGAATACCCATTATGTGCCAGGCACTGTTCTAGAAGCTGGACATTCTTGATAATAAGTAAAACCAGACAGTTTCCTACAGTCATAGAGCTTATTGTCTACGGGGGAAAACAAATATTAAGCAAATAATCACACAAATACATGTAAAATTACAATTGTGATAAGTACTGTTAAAGGGAAGTACAAGGTCACGGCTACTGCTTGCCAACATTGTATCTTTGTACTATTTTTAAAAAGGTGTCCCCATGCCCTGACTAGGTAGCTCAGTTGGTTAGAGCATTGTTTTGATATGCCGAGGTGGCACGTTTGACTGCCGGCCAGGGCACATGTAAGAAACAGCTAATGATGCAGAAATAAGTGGAACAACAAATCTCTCTCTCTTTCTCTCTTTCTCTCTCTCCTCCTTATGCTCTTTTTTAAAAATCAATCAACAAATAATTAAAAATAAATAAATAAATAAGTCCCCCAAACAGAAACAACCCAGACTAGTAGAGCTTGGAAAGTAGACTACACCTTCGATGAATTAGAAAAAGGCAGCCCTTCTTCTAGATTGCCACAACCCTGCTCCATGTGCAAGGCTTTGTGAGTGCAACACAGTCTGGATTTCAGCTGTTACCACGTCAGCTAAGAAACCTTGGTTAGAGGAAAACTCTGCACAAGCATACACAGCAGTCCTACAAAAGTTTCCATGGACACTTATAATAAAGTGAGATTTGGGACAGTTTCCCTAAGGAACAAACAGAAGTATTAGAACTGAAAGAAGAATAGGAGTTAAACAAGTGAAAAGAAGGAGAAGCATTCTAGGGAGAAGTAACAGCATAAGCAAAGGCCTTATAACAGGATAGGAATATGTATCATTGGGAAACTGAAAGCTTAGTGCTGGTGAAGGTATAAAAAGTGACAGAAGCTTGGTAACAGGTGATATTAGAAGAGTTAAATAGGGGGTCAGATCATGTAGCACCTTGTAGACCATCCAGGTTTAAGATTGTTATGTAAAAATATACCTCTTGCTGATAAAACTTACACAGAAATAATTAGAATGGCATTAATTTACTTTATTTTAATTTTTGTTGGTATTTTATTTATAAAGAGTGAAATGCACAAATCTTAAGTATACAGTTTGATAAGTTTTGACATACGTGTACACCCATGAAATCTACATTCCATCAAGGTTTAGATAAAACTTTCCAGTACTTTAGAAATCTCTCTCATGCCTTTTCCCATTCAGACCTCTCTGCACCCCAGGCAACCACAATTCTGGTTTCTTTTTGATTGATCGATTTATGGATGGGTGGATTTTGGAAAGAGAAACATCGATTTGTTGTTCCACTTATTTATGCATTCATTGGTTGACTCTTGGATGTGCCCTGACTGGGACTGAATAGTCAACTTTGGTGTATTGAGAGGACACCCTGACCAACTGAGCTACCTGGCTAGGGCTCACTATTCTGATTTTGAATAATCTATGTATGCTCTTTTGTCTCCGGTTTCTTTTGTTCAGTGTAGTGTTTTTTGGATTTAGGACGCGGTGTTAATACTGTCTATATCAGTGGTTCTCAAAGTGTAACAAGCATAAGAATCATCTGAATAGCTCATTAAATCATAGTTTGCTGTGCCTTTACCCAGATATACTAGGTTGCATGGGCATTTCTAACAAACTCAAGGTGATGCCCGTGCTGCTGATTTAAAGTCCACACTTTGAGAACCACTGATCTAGATGATAAAATCAGAAATGTATCCATTTACATTTCTTTCCATTCATTCAATAAACACTTTTTTAAGTAGTATGTATTATGTGCCAAGCACTTTTTGGGTGCTGAGGGTTAAAAAAAAATAATGAGCCCTGGCTGGCACTGCTCCGTGGGTTGGAGCATTGGCCTGTATAACTGAAAGGTTGACAGTTCAATTCCTGGCCAGGGCACATGCCTAGGTTGCAGGCTTGGTCCCCAGTTGGGGAGAGTGCAGGAGGCAGCGAATTGGTGTTTCTCTCTCACACTAATGTTTCTCTGTCTCTCTCCGTTTCCCTCTCTCTCAAATGACAATAAAACAGACCTTTAAAAAAATAACGAAAACATCATGCCTCTCCTCTAGTAATCTGTAGTCAGAAGACAGAGGTAAACCAAATGAGTACTTCTAGCTGTCTTAGAAAGTCACTAAATAATGGATAAAAGGCTTTAAAAAGAGAAAGTGCTCTTGCTATCCAAGATAGATAAACCACTAAGAATAAAAGCAACGCTGTATAATGGATCCCATCCTAGACATAAGATTACTCAGTGCCAAGCTAAATGCAAAGATTATCCATAAGATGTACTTTATTGAATGTTTTTCATGTGTCCAGTCTGGTGCGAAGTGCTTTCCATGTAGTGTGTCATTTTATCCTCTCAATAACTCTCTGAAGCTGATACCATATTATCCACATTTTATAGATCAGGGAACTGTTGCTCAGAGTGGTTAAGAGGCTAGCCAAAGGCCCCACAATGAGTAGGTCAACTTAAGAATCATCAAAACCTGTAATAATTTTCATGAGTTTATTTGAGCTAGACTGATGAGAATTGCCAGGAAACAAAACCTCAGTGAGCTGAGATAATGTTCCAGAGAATAGCATGTTTGCACCTTATTTTATAAATTACAATCAAAAGAGGAGGCGAGGTGTAAGGGTGTTTCGTGAAATCCATTGGTGATAGTTTAGGGAGGTGGGAGGAAGCAAAGCAAGGAAACCTCTGGGGTTGGATATAAAAGTAAAATGATAGATACATCTTTTACATAGGTGGGTACAGGATAGGTCAACAATTAATGTGATAACAATAACAATGAGGGGATTTGTGGCCTCCCTCAGGTGTGGTGCCTATGCTTTGAGGGGTCCAGGAAAAGGAAATTTGAAATTCCAAAGGAGTGTTATCATAGATCCAAAAAGACAACAGATAACACTCAGTTAAGGGAAAGACTGACCTTTGTTAGGGAAAAATATTGCCCTAGGACATGACTACCTGCCTGACCTGCTTTTAGTTAGAAAGTTTTAATTTCAGACGATCCTAGGTGGTTATTTTGGGCCTCTGAGTTTGTAAGGCAGCCACACAGACCTCCCCTGAGCTCGTCAGGTTTATTATGTGGGCCCTTTTCTTCCACAGTGCATAAAAAAATTGTTGAATGATAAATTCATTTTGGTTTTTAAAATAAAAACTAGTTCTTGCTTTAAAATCATCAGCCTTGATTAAAAAAAAAATATTTTATTTATTTTTTAGAGGAGAAAGGAAGGGTAAAGAGGGAGAGAAACATCAAATGTAAGATCAGTTACCTCTCACACACCTCCAAGTGGGGACCTGGCCTGCAACCCAGGCATGTGCTTTGACTGGAAATGGACCCGGCGACCTTTTGGTTCACAGTTCGGTCTTCTACCCACTGAGCGACACCAGCAAGGGCTCCAGTCTTGATTTTAGGAATAATATTTTATCCACGATTATCCTCTTATACAATATTTTAAAAAGTAAGAAAAAATATTTTGATTATGTGACTTATCTAAGGCTCTCAGTACTCTTTTCAAGTGTAAATCAAAACTATTAATGTTCCTATTTGAAAACATTAATAAGGACCTGGGAAGTTGAACTGAAAATGCTTAACATTCATCGATGAGTCGTTGTAAGGTAGGCACATTGATCACTTCATCTAACTTAATTTTCACAGCATCCTTGAACTTCTATTTTACAGATGAGAAAACTGAGACAGAGAAGTTAAATTACTAGCTCAAAGTCACAGAGGTGGTAAGTTGTGGAGCTAGGTTTGAATGCACACAGCCTAACTCTGAGAGCCGAGTTCTTCATTCCAGAACCATATGGCTTCACAATGTGTTGTCAACATGTTTATCTCTGGGTGGGTAGACCTGAGTGTGTGTGTGCGTGTGTATGTGGGTGTGTGAGAGAGAGAGATCTTAGAGAGGGAGAGGTAGCGGTGGAGGGGCAGAAAGAGAGAAAGGGAATATCCATTTGTTGTTCCACCCATCCATGCATCCGTTGGTTGATCCCTACCAGGGATGGAACAGGATGAAGCTCCAATGAACTGAACTACCCAGGTAGGCCTCTGAATATTTTCTTTTCCTTCCTTCCTTCCTTCCTTCCTTCCTTCCTTCCTTCCTTCCTTCCTTCCTTTCTTTCTTTCTTTCTACTTCTCTATATTTTTGGTAATAAGCATATATTACTTCAGGGTTGAGAAAAAAGGGTCATTATAATTTAAAAAGAAATTGATAAATAAATTTATTTTAAATAGCCCATTCTCATTCATTCCCTGAAAAGAGCACTTCAGTATCTAAATTTGATTTCAAGTATTAAGTATATTGTTGTTCAAATGCAAAGCTCCTTTTGTCTGATGCATGGTTCACATTATGTTCTTATTTCTCTGAAAAAAATAGACTACAATTATTGCCAGGTTAATTAACTATAAATATCTTAGAGTCTGAAATATTATTGGTATATGTGCAATTCTGAAATAAAACTTTAGCTTCCAATACCAGAGAAAATGGAGTTTAAAAAGAAATTTATAATCTTTAAATTAGTATTTGAAAGATTGTATTCAACTATAAGAAATTTACTCCTATATATATAACTTAAAAGTCAGTACCCAGACAGTACTGAGATCTGAAGTTTAACTTAGAACTGTGAGGTTAGCTCCATAAGAGTGCAAAACTACACTTTAATTTCTTTGTCAATATTTGGTTTTCCTTTTTCCCTCGTGTTCATATTTACTTGTTATTGCACGATGTCTCAGGAGCATTAGTGTGTTAGATGGTATAGTGCTGTTTTTGCTGGAATAAGGCTACATCAGGGGAATTTTTGTGTTGAAAGGCTGATTACATGTATTAAATTACACGGACTTTGCAAAACAACATGAGGCACTTAAAGGGAAACACACACACACACACACACACACACACACACACACACACACCTCTACAAAGGCTGCATTTTGACCCACTGACCTTGACACTAATTCACCACCATGTAACCTTGGTTACATATAACCAAAGCAAGAAAATAAATATACCTAATATATTTTTTGCAAAAATTACTTGCTACTTTTGGTGTGAAGACTGCGTGTGTGTGTGTGTGTGTGTGTGTGTGTATGCATCTAAGAGAGAACTTTGAGCAGATTTCGGATTTGAGACAGTTTCTCTTTTTGTGATGAAGATGTGATAAGTAAAAGTAAATGTGCTTTAAAAGAGGGAGTAAGCAAGTAAATGAGAAATCACACATTTTTAATTTACTTCAATTTGGATTCCTTACATTATTTCATTTCTTTGAGAGAGTAAAAGGTGACTTCTCTTTCTTGGAACAAAGACTTAATAAAGCTAGTTCAAGCATCCAGAAGGATCAGAGTGATAACTGTGAAAGATTTTGATGAGTTAAGTGTAAATGAATTAGAAACATATGGATGATGCTCTTCAAATTGCACATGAGCTAAAAAATGCAGAGTAAAAAAAGAAAAAGAAATAAAAATGAAGAAAAAAGAATAAAAGAACTAAAATATATTTTAAAAAATAAAAGTGCAGAAGAACATATGCTCAGTAAAACATTCAGTGGCATTGTAAAACTCAAACACTTGACATGTTTCAAATTTAAGTTGTGCACTTAACGAGACCATGGCTATCGACATCCAGGGTAAATGTGATAATATGCATAAACTGCATTTCTGCATCCCATGTTTTCTGATCTTATGGCCAAGAATGAGGGTACCATATTAGTCAGGGTTCTCTAGAGAAACAGAACAAATATGATGTATGGATAGATAAATAGATTTATTTCAAGAATTGGTTTACTCAGTTATGGAGGCTAGAGTGAAAATCTGCAGTTCAAATTTAAAGGCAAATTCTGATGGCAGAATTTCTCTTGCTTAGGGAAGGTCAGTTTTCTGTTTTATTAAGAACTTCCATTGATTGGATAAGGCCCCAACCACATTATGGAGGGTAACCTGCTTTACTAGAAATCCACTGATTTTATCGAAAACACCTTCACATAAAACACCTAGAATGTTTGACCATATATCTGGTCATCATGGCCCAGAAAAGTTAACACATAAAATTAATCATCACAGATGCCTGACATTTAAGGTCCTGGCTGGGTAGCTCAGTTGGCTGGAACATTGTCCAGATAGGCCAAGTTTGTGGGTTTGATCCCTGGTCCGGGCACATTCAAGAATTAACCAATGAATGCATGAATAAGTGGAACAACAAATCGATGTTTCTCTCTCTATCTCTCTCTCTCATCCTCTACTCCTCTTTCTAAAAATATAATCATTAAATAAAAATAAGAAATAAAATTGACATTTAAAATATTAAAGTAAAGCAATGCCAGTTCAAATGAATAAATAGAATTCACCAAAAAACATCAGGAGCTGGAAAGACCACTAGAGACCATCTAATAGTATTTTTCAATGAGGATGCTGTTAGCATTGGAAGCAGAGTAATTTTTGTATGTGGGGGATTGTCCTGAACATTGCAGGGCATTTAGCATCTCTGGCCCTAACCCCTGAATTTTAATACATCTCACAATCATCATGATAACCACAAACCCATCTCTTAGATTTCCAAACACCTTAGTCTGGGGCTAACACTCTTCATTAAGGGCTACACCCTATTCTCTTTTAGAGGAAGAGATAGATTTTAAAAGTTGTGTGGGTTTTTTTTACTGTATCTTATATATGGAATATTACTTTCCCTCTTTTTCCCTGATTTGACAGTGAAGTTAATTGTACCCAATTATTTTACAATAAATAATGTGTGAGTCTATAATTAAACTACCTAAAATAAGGTATAAAATATAAACCATGAATAGTATAGCAAGCTATAATGTACAAAGTTGGGTAAGAGTGTCAGTCATAAAACCTACCAGGGTTTTGGGTAACACACATACGTGTTTTTGGTATTAAACTAAACCCATGGATAAATTGAACCGATTTTGAAAAACTGATTAGTTGGGGAAGCATTAGTCTAAAAAAATGTATGTGAACATACTGGATGTCAAAAAGGGAGCATTTCTGGGGTAACAATTAGCTGCGTTTTGCTTAACTAAAACTCTCTTTAGATAAGAGCTTCGATGTTACTTGCTCCAGGAAACCATTGCCAACCATGCAAATGCTCTTCACTGACATCATATGTTGACTGCACCACAGAAATCATCATCACAGTTTGCAGTTGGCTTTGCTATCTCCCCTAATGAACTGCAGGTTCTGTGAGGTCAGGCACTCTGTGAAGGCTATGCCGGCCTCTGTACTCCTAACATTGAGCTAAATGCCTGGCAAACAGTAGAAGCTCAGTAAATATGTGTCGGAGTAGGTGAACTGGGAGAGGGCAGCATTAAAAAACAACCCAACTCTATTTTTACTGAAAACACTGCAGATATTATTTTCAACTGTGAAGCCTAAGGAACAGTGGTATTTTATCATCTGTGTGTTCCACAAATTGTTAGTCCTGTACCTGGTACACATAGTATCTCTGACATTTTATTGAGGTATAATTTATATGAATAAACTGCATTTATTTAAAGTATACAGTTCAATGAGTTTTGACACTAGTGTAACCCTTGTCACCGAGAGAACATTTCAATCATCCCAAAAGTTCCCTAAGTGCCCCTTTGCAGTCATCTGGGGTACCCTCCACCTCCATCCCAAGCAATCACCTATTTTCTTTCTGCTACTGTAGATTAATTTAAATTTTCTAGCATTGTAAATAGATGGAGTCACACAGTATGCACTCTTTTATATATACATATCTCTTGAGATTCATCCATGCTGCATGCATATGTAGTTTGTTCCTTTTTTTTGCTGGGTATTTCATAGTATAGACATATAATAATTTGTTTACCTACTTACCTGTTGATGACCAATTGGATTATTTACAATTTGGGGGTCTTATGAATAAAGCTTCTATGGATATGCATGGACAAGTCTTTGTGTGGACATGTGTTAATTTCTCTTGGGTGAATGTCTAGGACTGGAATTCTAGATTGTATGTCAGGTGTATGTTTAACTATAAGAAGCTATCAAAGCCCTGACCAAGTAACTCAGCTGGTTGGAGTGTTGTCCCGATAGGCCAAGGTTGCAGGTTCAATCCTCTGTCAGGGTATGTATAAGATTCAACCAATGGATGCATAAATAAGTAGAACAACAAATTGATGTTTCTTTCTCTCTTTCCCCTTTTCTCTTGCTCTAAAAATCAGTTTTTTAATTAAATAATATAACAAAAGCTATTAAACCATTTTCAAAGTGGTTGTATCATATTTTTGTTACCACCAGCAATATATGAGAATTCCATTTGTTCTACATCCTTCCTGGTACTTGACATTGTCAGTCTTTTTAATTTTAGCCATTTAGGTAGGTATCGAGTGGCATCTTATTATGATTTTAATGTGTAGTTACCTGATAACTAATAATGTTGATTACTTATTGATTATCTGTATATCTTCTTTGATGAAGTAGCTATCCAAGTTTTCAGTCTATTTTTTTCCTTTGGATTATTTGCCTACTTTTTTTTCATTGTAAGAGTTCTTTATATGTTCTGGATACAAGTCCTATGGTTGATATATGAGTATATAAAATGTTTTCTCTAGTCTCTATCTTTTCACTTTATGAACAATGTCTCTTAAATAGCAAAGGTTTTGAATTTGGATGAAATTCTATACTAAAATAATTTTTTTTTTCTGTTCTGTATGTGAAATCCTACCCCAAGGTCACAAAATTTTTCTTCTAAAGGTTTTATAGTTTAGCTTTTACATTTATAGCTATATGATTGTTCGTTTGTTTATTTATTTTGACGAGCTCCCACCTGTTGCCCCAGAAATTTATTGTCTCATATTCTGGATGGCCGCTGTCTGAAATCAAGGTGTTGGCAGACTTGGTTCCTTCCAAAGGCTATGAGGGAGAATCTGTTCTATGCCTCTCTCCTAGTGTCTGGTGGTTTGCTGACAAGTTTTGGTGTTCCTTGACAGTGGCAGCATAATTCCTGACTTCACATGGTGAGCTCCATGTGTCTGTCTGTATGACATTTTGAGTTAATCTTTATGTATGGTGTGAGATAAGGATTAAAGTTTAATTTTTGTCATGTGTATATCTAGTGATTGCAATACCACTCATTGAAAGACTTTCCTTTCCCCATTGATGCTATAATACCTTTGTCAAAAACCATCTGACCATACATGCATAGTTCTACTTCTGGGCTTTCTATTATATTTCATTGATCTAGGTGTCTATTCTTTCACCAATAGAACAGTGTCTGCTTTTTTTTTTTTTTTTAAGATTTTATTTATTTATTTTTGGAGAAGGAAAGGGAGGGAGAGAAACATCAATGTGTTGTTGCATTCCTCATATTGGAGACCTGGCCCACAATGCAGGCACGTGTCCTGACGGGGAATTGAACCAGTGACACTTTGGTTCAGAGGCTGGCACTCAATCCACTGAACCAGAGAAGCCAGGGCTGCTTTTATTTTATTTTTTTTTTAACACATTGGCTTAATTTACAAAACGTATCACTTTATTTTTTTCATAGGCAGCCATGCATTATAAACCTTAGGCACATGACAGCCACACGATTTCTTCAGTCAGCCCAGGGCTTCCACATGCTTTCCTGGAACTTATAGCCAGAGCAGTCCTGAGGACTCAAATACTAAAGCTTTCTCCACAGCCACAAGTTCCTTTGGTGTTTGGGTTATGGAACACAAACTTAGTGGATAATTCACCTTCAAGAGAGTCCATTTTTGTTCCTAAGAAGTGTTAACTGTGCTTCCTTTTCCATGAACACTCTGACTCCATCTTGAACAACTTCATCAGAATCTCCTCTTGTCTTTGTATATTTTAGAGTATAAGAAAGGCCATTGCAATCCATGGTTCAGACACCAACTTTCACACATACATGTTCAGGCCTATATTTTTTAATTAAAAATTCAATTTTTATTTAAATTTAAATTTTTTTTGAGAGAGAGGGGAAGGGGGGAAGAGAAGAAAAGAAACATTGATGTGAGAGAGAAACACCAATTGCCTGCCCCATATGCCCCTACCCAGTCAGGGACTGAACTGGGAACCCAGGCATGCACCCTGATCCGGAGCTTCCCTCCAACCCTCTGCCATGTAGGGCAATGCCCAACCAACTGAGCCATACAGGTCAGGGCCAGGTTTGTCCTTAAGAAGGTTTTGTTTTGTTTTATCTTATTTTTTATTTTTATTTTTTATTGATTTGAGAGACAGAGAGGAAAGGGTACAGGGAGAGAGAGAAAGGAAGAGAGAAAGAGAGAGAGAGAGAGAGAAAGAGAGAGATCAATTTGTTATTCCACTAATTTATGCATTCATTGGTTGATTCTTGTATGTGCCCTGACGCAGGATCAAACCCACAGCTTTAGCATATCAGGGTGATGTTCTAACCAACTGAGCTACCCAGCCAGGGCCAAGAGGTTGTTTTATCCTGTTTACTGCTGGAGGTGTCAGGGTGAACATGGCCCAGGTGCCCTGCAGCTTCCTCTTGCCCACAGCCTGGACACTGGCTGGAGTCAACATCCTCAGGGTCCTGGTGCCCTGGTACCTTGGCCTGGTGCTTGGCTGCCTCAGTCTCTCTCCGTGAACACGGAGGGCCCATTGATGCCACAGCTCTGGTCAGAACATACAGTTTTGTTTATATATATGTAAACGTATATTTACACATATTTTTTATGTCATTTTTTTTTATGTCATCTTGGAGATGATCCTACTCACCAAGACCAAGCATAACCTTGCTAACTTTCATCTTCCCTGATGCCTCAGAGTCTCTATATAGCTATAAAAAGAAAGGGTCATGCTTTTCTTACTCTATTATTTCTACTTTCTTCCTCTGCCCCAGAAGACCACTTACATTTTGGCCAGGAGGTTCTTTGACTTAGCAATGGCTAGAACTATATTTTAACTAGAGAATGTGGGGGGTCATGAGATGGGCAGAGGGGGTACTTTTACACATGCTCAGGTGAATTGCAAAAAGAGATTCCTGTATGATATTACAAAAATGACTTGGGGATAAAAATTATAATAAACAGATGAAATGTCTTTATTATTCATAAGCTAAATTTAAATTTCTTTACCTGGCATTCTTGTCTCCTAAAGACCATATATATATATATATATATATATATATATATATATATATATATATAATGCCCAGGAAAATTGTTTAGCACCTGTGTTCTATGGCTTCCTCACCTCTATGCACCAACATTGCCATCAACTGAAATACCTCTACTCTTTATGTTAGAATATCTAAGTTTTCTCCTTCTACAAAGTCTTTTGTCATCTACTCAACCAGGAGTGATTGTGCCCAGGTTAGGTCTCATGATGCCTATTTTTAATTCTTTTTAAAAAGATTTAATTTTTTTATTTTCAGAGAAAGGGAGGGAGAAAGAGAGGGAGAGAAACATCAATGTGTGGTTGCCTCCTGTGCACCTCCAACCAGGGACCTGGCCCACAACCCAGGCATGTGCCCTGACTGGAAATCGAACTGGCTACCCTTTGGTTCATGGGCCAGTGGTCAATCCACTGAGCCACACCAGCCATGTTATTTTTAATTTTTTATTGTATTTGTCACAGTAATATAATAGCTTGCATTATTGATTACTTACTATGTGCCAGACACTGTGCTACGTACTCATCATGCATTATCATTTTTCTTTTTTAATAGAATTTATTGGTGTGACATTGGTTAATAAGATTATATAGATTTTAGGTATACAATTTTATAATACATCATCTGTATATTGTATTCACCACCCCAAATTAAGTATCCTTGCATTATCATTTTTAAACATCATAGAAACATTTTAAGGTAGATATTATTGTGATCTAATTGATATATGAGGAAGTTGAGACACAAAGAAAGTTAAGTAATGTATCCAAGGTCACACAGTTAGTACTTTTCAGTATTAGGATTCTAACTAAGGTTTGTTGGGCTGCAGAGTCGGTGTTCCTAACTGATAATGCTGTTCTATCTCCAAACAGGCTCTTTTTCGCCAGCCTCTCAAAGAAACTCTGGGATATTACTGAAGGCCATCAATAATTATATTTATGCCCTGGCTGGTGTGGCTCAGTAGATTGAGCAACTGGCCTGCAAACTGTAAGATCCCCGGTACGATTCACAGTCAGGGCACATGCCTGGGTTGCGGGCCAGGTCTCCAGCTGGGCCCGTGCGAGAGGCAACCACGTGTCTCTCACAGACTGATGTTTCTCTCCCTTTCTTTCTCTCTTGCTCCCCTTCTCACTAAAAAAGTAAATAAGTAAAATCTTAAAAAACAAATTCTGTTTGCACATGCCCACCTCGTGTAGCAGAAAAGGTGGCAAAGACTTTAGCATTGCTTGTGAGACCCTAGGGATACCATAATTAAAAATCCTTGAAAAATGACAACAAAAAAATGTTAGAAGACTCCATGCTGCTTCTTGTGAGTATGCCCCATAAAGGATGGGAACTGACTCTTTGGGCCTAGCTACAAGTTCTGTGAGTAATGTTTTGAGTTGGCACAGTTAGCACCACAAAAATAGCCTTCTGTTCCAGCCCTTGGGGAATTTGGTGAAACTTTTTTGTCAAAAGGAAATACAAAATAGGAAGAACTACACCACTTCTTGATCTTTCTTTTAAAAAATAAAATTTGTTTCAAATAATGAAAGTTACACATGTATATTTTGGATAAATTGGAAAATACAAGAAAACCACAAAGAGACTCTCCTGTAATCCTACTACCCAGAGGTAACCACTATTAATATTTGAGTCTTCTACTCTTCCGGTTTTTGCTGTGTATACACAAACATGAATACATACATATTTGAAAAATATAATTGATACTATGTTATAGTTTTGTACACAATTTTTACAGTATCATATGGTGAATATTTTCCTTTTTTCCCCTGAAACATCACTGTAATGGCGGCATTGTGTTACATCATAAGGTATCAGTAATTTACTTAACCACATCCCAATTGTTCGGCATTTAAATTGTTTCTGATCTTTTTATATATATGCACATACATGCTTATATCTGTCTCTGATTGTTTCCTTAGGAGAGAGAATAGAGAGGGGAGCTAAGTCACTCCTTTAAAGTCACATTTTACTGTAGGTAAGTTGTACCAGTTAACGCTCTCAATGTGGGATGACCATCTGATGACTAAAAGATTTATAATCATCCAGAGACTGGATCAGGAAAAGGTGGCCAGTACTGCAGGGAGAGATCCCCCACGGGGAGCAGGAAGAGCAGTCACTCCACGCAGCAATGAGAAAATACCAACCAAACCTTTCCATTTTCATGCCACCTGTTTATTGTATTAAAATACCTGTACTTTAAGTTCTCAACAGAGATGTCAGACTTTACCCAGCTAAGCAGCTGTGCCACACCTGTACCCCAAGCTTAATTACTCATAAACAGATTCCATTTCTTTTTGTATTTTTATTTTTTAAAATTGATTTGAGAGAGACAGAGAGAGAGAGAAACATCAATTTGTTGTTCCAGTTATTTATGCATTCATCTGCTGATTCTTGTATGTGCCCCGACAGGGGATTTAGCCCGCAACTTTGGCCTGTTGGGACAATGCCCTAACCAACTGAGCTACCCGGCCAGGGCCAAGCTCATTCTTCATCATCAGTGTCCCATGGCCCGTTCTCCTGTCCCACTCTGTGTCTTATGGTCCTTCAACCTGTCCCATACAATATCCTTTGGTCCATCAAAAAAATAAATTCTCTACAAGTCTAGATGTTTCTTTTGTCAATACTGCATATCCTTAAAGCCTTTCATTTTGTCAATCGCTTTTCATTCTTCTTGCTTATTATTGTTGATGGCATAGATATATGCACGATTGTGTCTTTGTTCTTCAGAGTTGTCATTATTACTGAACAATTTATCCTATAAGTACATATGTTTGTTATTTTCAATTTTTTAAAAATAATTTTCAATTACAGTGGGCATACAATATTATATTAGTTTCAGGTGTACAACATAATAATTAGACATTTATATAACTTAGGAAATGATCACCCTGCTAAATCTAGTACCCCTCTAAGAATATACTTGACTATACTCCCAATGCTATATTTTATATCCCCAGGGACTTTCCGTAACTACTAATTTGTACTTCTTGATCCCTTCACCTTTCTCACCCATTCCTCCAACACCCCTCCCATCTGGCAACCATTAAAATATTCTCTGCATCTATGAGTCTGTTTCTGGCCTGCTTGTTCATTTATTTTGCTTTTTAAATTCTACATATAAGTGAAATCACATGGCATTTGTCTTTCTCTGACTTACATCACTCAGCACAATACCCTCTAGGTTCATCCATGTTGTTGCAATGGCAATATTTCATTCTTTTTTATGGCTGAGTCATATTGCATTGTATATATGTACCACCTATTCTTTTTTTTTTTAATCCTCACTAGAGGACATGTTTATGATTTTAGAGAGAGAAGAAGAAGAGAAAGAGAAACATTGATAAGAGAGAGAAACTTCAGATCAGTTACTTCATGTATGTGCCCCATGGAGGGATGTAACCCGCAACCTAGGTATGTTTAAAAAAAATGTTATTTTTATTTTTTTCAGTTATGTAATTAGGTTTTTCCAAGGAAATTCAGAACTTCATTTTGTGAGGATAAAGCCCTTTTGTGAAAGCAAACACAGAGCAGAAGTAGCCTTGGAGCTGAGGAACAGCTTTGATTTTTGGCAGAATTTGCAAGTCCACAGCTTTCTGATCAGCCTTTTGTTGCTCTGTAATCTCGTATTTCTCCTCAGTGTCCGAAGATCTCTCCCTCTTGGTGTGTGGGTTTGTACAGCAGCTTCTTCTGGAAGTAAGCATCAGTGAGGTGCTTGGGGATTTTCACACCACTGATGTCAATTTTGGTGGAGATGGTGATGACAAATTTCTGGTGTGTTCTGTGGAAAGGAACTCGATTAAGGGCCAGAAGTCCAGTCACAAGTAGCAAGCCACTGCTCAGCTGCTTCAGGAAAACCACCCTCTTGCCTCTCTGGTGCCCAGTGAGGATGATGAGAATGGCCCCGGGAGTGATGCTGGCCCGCAGTTTCCTCACATGCCGACTGAAGAGTTTCTTGCCGTGGCTCAACAGCTTTTGGGGCACATCTTCAGTAGGACAGTATCTAGGCATTTGGAGAAGTTTAACCACTCAGGTACCCCCATCCTTGTCACCACCAACTGGTTTTGTGATAGTAGCCAAAACTTTCTCCTTTCTCCTTTCAATCCTGGATTTCGCTGCAGAACACTTCTTGTACATGGCCTTTTCGGAATGCACAGCTGACCAGGAATACCTGTCAATTCCTCTGACTGCGACAGGGTTTCGGCTGCAGTGGAGCTTCCCCGTAGGCATCTTGGCCTTGAGGTTACCCTTCTTAACTTTGCCACTAGTATCAGCCTTCTTGGCTTCAGGTTGCTTCTCCTTAGTATCCAGCTTTTCAGTTTTTTCACCTGCCATCTTGCAAGATGGGAAAAAGCTAAAACTAATGTAACTTTTAAATGCAAATGGATTAAATGCTGCATTGAATTTTTTACTACTTTTTTTTTTTTGGCCTCTTGCTACTAATACTGCAGATGTGTTTGTTCTTACTGAACAGGAAGGGTCAATAACGTTTGTATTTTTGTAAAACATTGAAAACTAAAAGTAAACATATCACCTATCCAAAGATTAAAGGTCACAAAGCGGTGGTCCGCAGACTGAATTCTGCCTGCTTAAGTTTTATGCTTGTTTGGCCTGGATAAAATGTTAAAATTTGAATGTGGCATCAACATTTCAAAACTGAAGGAGTGTTCTGGTTTGCCTTGAGAGGGGAAAGGCATGGCAGCACTGAGGCTACTTTCGGCCGAAGCCAGCGGGGGCCTTGGGCTGCCCCCCCCTGTGGGTGGACAGGCAGTTTGCCTCCCATCTCACACTCCAGTTCACCTCCACCGCTGCCCTGCCAGCTTCGCTCAGGAGACATTTGAGTTTGCCTGGGCTGCGAATTAAGGAACTGATGAAATGGGTCATGGAATAACCCAATCGAATAATTAAATGTATTAAGGAATAATTCCACGGGCATATGACTGGGACTAAAATGACCTCACCTGACCACCAGCTCATTCGGCCATGTTTAAAGGTGTTGATACACCTTCGTTTGGAAGCAGAGCTTTGTATTTATGAATGTTCATAAATTGAACATGTTTAAGTAAAGATTTGTAGTGAATTACTTGTAAGGTTCCTGATTGTGAGCTATTTTATATATATATGTTTCCTTTTATTTAAAATATCCTCTCCTTTCTATGTCAGCCTTTTCATGTAACTGAGCCTTTAAATTTTAGCTTCCAGGAACCCTTTCCAAATTCCCCAATCTGATTTGCCTTTTTCTCCACCCTTCTGTAGAACGTTTCTCCTCTTTAAAAAAAAAAAAAAAAAAAAGATTTTATTTATTTTTAGAGGGACAGGGAGAGAAACATTGATATGTAAGAGAGAAACATTGATTGGTTGCTTCACACCCTCAACCGGGGACCTGGCCCGCAAACCAGGCATGTGCCCTGACTGGGAATCAAACCTGTGACCTTTCAGTTCTCAGTATGACACCCATCCCACTGAGCCACACTAGTCAGTGCTGTTTCTTTTATCTTAGCATTTAATTATAAATGTTGTTCTACAATATGTTCTTTAACCTTTTGTTATAACAAAATTGAAAACTTCTTGAGGGTAGTTTGTACCCTCAATGTTGAGTTCATTTAATATCGTATAGGTCTCTTATTTTCACCTTATTATAGAGGTCTTCTGTATGTGTAGAGAAAGATTTCAACAAATGCTTGAGAGAATAAACGGTTGAAGGTCTCAGTCAATAGACTGTGTATGATTTACTATTTATTACCCAGCCAGCAACTATTTTGAGGTGGACTGTATATATTGACAAGGCTTAATTTATTCCCTTATATTACCAACGTATTTACAATTTGTACTGAAAAGTATTTTTTTGTTAAGTGTTAAGTATTTTGTTAAGTGTTTCAGAAAAGAAGCAACTTCTTGTGGAACCTAAGATGGCTAAAAGACATCTACTCCTCTCTTCCTAAAAAAGCCATCACAGTGCCAGCATATTTAATTCAGTCACACTTTCTCATGAGTGTCTGTAATGTCTAATTATCAAATATATGACTCAGAGTAAGATGGCATTGAGGCTAGTTAAAGTGGGGAGGAGAGTGCTATAATTATGGAGTGAAAACCTGCTCGCGTCATTCATTTGCCTATTTAAGAAAATAGTGGAAAATAAATTTCAATGAAATACAATGTAACCTAATGACTTATTACTACCTTTGAAAACTTGGTTAACAACACTGTTGACATCATCATTACAAACTACTTATTAACTGTATACACCCTTAAATTCATTCCTACCCTGTGGTATCATAGAAACATTTGTTTTTGTCTTTGTTCCTGGCTCCTAAAACCCTCGGAATTTCCTGAGTGATAAGGGTGATAAGAGTGTCTTAGTGGGCCTCTAGATCGCTTCAGGTTGGCTGCTGGGTGACTGAAAGACCAAACCTCGATTAGAAGCTTAGAACTTTCAGCCCTGTCTCCCAGGAAAGGAAGGGGGCTGGAGACTGAGTTTAATCACCAATAGCCAGTGATTTCATCAATGATGCTTATGTCATGGACACCTCCACAGAAACCCCTAAGTGACAGGGTGCAGAGAACTTCCGGATGATGAGCATACAGAGGTGCTGGGACGGTAGCATCCCCTCCAACTCCGTGGAGACCGAAGCTGCTGCACGTGGGACCTTGCCCTATGTACCTCTTCATCTGACTGTTCAGTTGTGTTCTTTATAATAAACCAGTAAAAATAAATAAAGTGCCTTCTTAAGGTCTGGTCAAATATTGAACCCAAGGAGAGTGTTTTGAGAATCCTTGATTTGCCTTTGGCGGGTCAGAATCATGAGTAGCCTGGGACTTTTCATTGGTATCCAAGTGGGGGAAGTCTTGTGGAGTGAGCCCTTTAAATCCAGGACCTGATGCTCTCTACATGATGGTAGATAGTGTCGGTTGAATTGAATTGTTGGACACCCAGTTGGTGTCAGAGTTGAAGAAGTAGTTTTGGAAAAGACATCACCATATATGGTGTCAGGAGTAAAAAACCTCTTATTCCATTGTTTATTCTGGCTATCACATCACATTGATCATTAGTCCCTTTAAACTGGCTTCAATATCCTTCACCCTATTGCCTTTTATGCCACCATATTAATTTGTTCTACAAATATTGAAATCTCATTATGTGCCAGGCACTTTGCTAGGACCTAGGGTACAGTGATTAGCAAAACTAGATATAAATCCCTGCTCTCCTAAGACTGGTCGTGGAAACAGACATCCAACAAAGAATGCCACGCACAGATAGATAACTGCTGTAAATGGGAGGTATAATGTGCCATGATTGTTCTCATCAGAAAGAGCATGACACACTTTCCTGAGAAAGCTGAAATCTGAAGAACTGTAGGAGGATAAGTAAGTGAAGATGTGGGAGTGGGTAAACTTAGACCTTGTTTCTTGCAAAGTCTTCTGAGTGTGAGAATTCTTTATCTTTAATCTCCACTTTCAGCACCTTCCTCTTCTAGATTTCCACCCCCTCCCACAATTTGGTTCCTGTTAAGAGCCTCTCAGAATACGCTCAGAACACCATCAGAAGAAAACATCTATTTTTTAAAAAAAACAGGTAACAGTATTAGATGCTCATTAAAGAAAGACCCCTAAATTCTCATAATTAAGTACTGCCGTCCTAATCATTTTCCCTCTCCCTTCCCATGATGACCCCCAAGTGGGTGCACCTGGCAATCATCCAGCTAGGGCCTCAGTGATTTTGAAAATACTAGAGGGATGAGCCAAGACTGTAGGATGACAGTGGAAGCAACTTACTTTTCTGCCTAGAGATGTCTTCACCGAGATGTAGCAAAGGTTTGAAAGGAGGAGGGAAGAGGAGGAGGACTCTAGGAGGAGGGAACCACACCCACAAAGGCACAGAGTTGTAAAAGAACACCACAAATTTGCAGGGCCTGGAGCAGGAGGCAGTTTAGAAATCTCTTAAATAAGTCAGGAAAACATTATAATAAATAGTGCAATTAAATAAGCTTTTTATAAATAGGAAGAACTAAACTTTAGTTAATATAAAAGTCGCACACATAGAACTCCTCATTTGTCTAAAATCCTTGATAGATGAGTTGTTACTACATGTATTGATCTGAAATCTGCAACTGTCCTAAGTTCCAGAAACTTTAATTCCTTAGAATCTGTTTATTTTCCTGGTGTGGGGAAGGAACAAATTTTTCTCTATCTTCAGCATTCTGCTGGCTAGTCTAATAATCAGATAGACATTAGCCAGATTAGCAAAAGAAAATAACCATATTTAATACATACATATGCATGGGCATCCCACGTACATGAGAATGTCAGAGACCTCAGAGAGTTTTAGAAATATTGTAGAAAGGGAATACGGGTGGTATAAGACATCCTGAGTTAAGGATGAAGGAAGGTGCCTTAGGGGATGATAAGAGCTGACCTTTAGTAAAAAGGAGATTGCCTTGCCCTGTAGATAGGTTAGAAGAAGTTATCTCTGATAATCTCTTAAGGGGAAGAATCTAATTGAAATTCTTCTAGGTAAAGAAAGGGAGGGGCAGAAGTTTACCTTGAGCCTGCAGTTAAAGTTGCCTTTGGCTCAAAACAATCTGCATATCACGGTAGCACACCTTGGGGTAACCCGTTCTAGACCCTCACACTTGCACACTTTATTTATTTTCTTTCCCAATTTTATTGACTTCCAAGTGTTACTCTTCTATCTTGCTTACCATATAGAATGGTCTTTGTCAAAGGATTTTTACATCTTTCCAGTCTGTCGTGGGGATTCAGAATGAATCACCCCAAGGTGTGCTTCGATAGTATAGGGATCATTTTTTATCTAAAGGGCTCAAGAGAAACTTCTGTCCCTCCCTTAACATACTAGAAGAACTTGAATTAAGGGCCCTCTCCATAATAAGAGATTATCGGGGATAACTTGTTTTGACCTACCTACAGGGCATGGCAAACTTCTGTTTACTAAACATCTGCTCTTTTGCCCCTGCCTGGACCTTTTGAAACTCCCAGAGTCCCTAGCATCACCTTGCCCCTAGCTCACGAGGTCTTATATACCTTGATCCCTCTTTCTATTTCTGAACGTTTACACATGTGGCATCTCTGACTCTCATGTACGTGGCTCCCATACATGTGTATGTATAAATTTTGTTATTTTCTCTTGCTAATCTGTTTTACATCTATTTGATAAATAGACTACCCAAAAGAACACTGCAGGTAGAGGAAAGTTTCTTGCTTCTCCACACCATGATGTGGTTGACTAAGAACTTGTTTTAGCTTACCTCCTTTTCAGTTTCCCTCCAGTTGCTGAACGGGAACTTATATACCTGAAATGACATATGGCAAGAGTTACAGGAAAAAATGATGAAAAAACATTTTCAGCCTATTGAGAGACCCAGTCACCAAAAGGTTCTTTCATAAAGTACACATCTGGAGGGTAAAACACATGTTTCTGCAATATTTTTGATTAAACAAGTTGTATAGTTCTCTATTGCCATATTATGAAGCAGATATTCCTACACACAACTGTCCTCAATGGATAAAGACAAACTTTTTCCTTTCTTGAAATTGAGAATGTTGCAAAAACAGTTTCATTATGTATGAAGAAAATAGGAACTAACATTTATTAACATACATATTATGCTAGGGTCTGTAGCTAGGGTAGGTGCCATCTGATGCTATCTTATTTAACCAGCTATCAGTGTGCCTAAATGGGGAGATGGTCATACAAGTTTAGTATGGCAACAAACTTCAGACTTCAGGTAACCTCTTGCCTTGATTCTTAAGGGAGTACTTTAGTGGTCACTTAGTTAATTAACAGCCAAGTGAGCTGTGATCCAGGTTCCTGATCCTCAGTCGAGTGCTCTTTCCGCAACACATTGTGAGTCTCATGACATTTATCTTCTTGTCATTTTTCTCTTCGTTCTCCCTCCTCCCCTCTTTCTTTTTCTTTTTCTTTTCTGTTTTTTTTTTCTTTTTATCAAATTTATTGCGGTGACACTGGTTAACAACATTATAATGGTTTCAGGTGCACAATTTTAAAATTTCTTTCTTTTTTTAAATGCTGTAGTTATCTTTATTCTTTGAAAATGGGATTTTTGAGGCCTTGGCTGGGTAGGTCAGTTGTTTAGAGTAACCTCCAGATTATGCCAAGGTTGTGTGTTTGATCCCCAGTAAGGGCACATACAAAAACCAACCAATGAATGCATAAATAAGTGGAACAACAAATCAATGTTTCTCTCTCCCTTCCTCTCTCTATAAAATCAATAAAAAAAGAAAATGGGAAGTTTTAAATCATCCTTCAACATCTTAATTCAACATTTATCTAATGATTGTCTTATGCAAGCTAGACATGACATGCTGTGTATTTTGTTGACACAGCAAGGTAAGCTATATAGAGATAACTAAAAGAGAAAGCAGTGCATAAGTGCTTTGTGAGTGACTTCTATAGGATTTCAGAGATGGGTTGGGGCAGCTGGCCTGGGACTTAGGGCTTTTGAGGAATGGAAAAGATTTTCATAAAGAACTAAGAGCTGAGGGGAGAAAAAGAATTCTAGGTAATATGAAGAGCAATAATAAGGAAATGGAGGAAGGGAACATGTTGAAGAGATGTCAAGTAGGAATCATATGTGTTAGAGGAGAAAATGGAAGAAAAAACTGAGAACACAGACTGTGCTGTTTATGCGGCAGGACAAGGGACCCTTTATATTATCAAGCCTTGAGTAGCTAAAATATAAATAGGATGGAACCTCCAAGTCAGGTGTCATGGAAGCTGTAGGCAGGTCACCTAGAAGCTGACTGCAAATGGGTGAAAGTCAACCCAAGGGGAACTCAAGGTTTCTGTCCTTCATTGCAAAGAAAAAGGAACTCAGAAGGGGGTCTAGAACAAAATGGATATTTTATAGAAACACTGATTCTGCAGGAAATTCTGCTGGAGGAATAAAGTCATTATACAATAAATGGAAGTGGGCTGAGAGACTATTTTCCCCATCAGCATTGCTTATCTCTGGGAATGTTCGGTTTTGGTTAGCTCCTGTAATGGTCTTATCTTTTCACCTCTTCTCTGCTTACCCAAGCATTATTAGTGCTTGGGATATTCTTAAGTCCGAAGGACAAAAGTATTTCCTTGGGGAGCCCACATTTCCTAGTCCAGCTGCTGGAGCAAAAGACGCAATAGGATTTGGGGGCCAGTGTGAGCTAGCAATAAAAAGTGGGCATTTGCCAGAACTGCCCTTTTTGCATCTGTCTGGTGAGAAGCTTGTGCAGCTGCACGCATGATTCAGGACCCTGGTCAGACAGTTTCCACATAGCTGTGCGTGATTAGCATGTGGTGTGGTCACCCAGGGGACTAGCATTAAGGAAGCAGGATTTCATGGCTGGTACTCTTGCTGAGAGCGGATCTTGCTCAAAGCTTCAGGTAGAGATTACCAATAGTCAGAGGTACCAGAAAAAGTACCCTTGAAAAGCTCAAGACTACAAAGGCACCTAGGTGCACATTGGTGCAGCTCCGTACTCGTGCTGGGAGCGGAACCTGGCCTTGGCTGGCACTCACTTCTTGGACTATAACAGTCTCAGCTGCAGAAGCCTGGAATCTGAAGAAATGCCAAGCCAAATGTGACGCACATATCTTCTTTAAAATGAAGCCTGCCGTGATGAGTAGAGCTGCCCACAGTTAATTTAGGAGTCAGGAAATGGAAATGCTAAGAGAATGGCGTGGATCTAGAGCCCTGGAAAGGTATTTAATTTACAGGAAGGGAGGAGGCCTGTCAATGACCTAGAGGAGAGATGTCGGTATTGTAAATTCTTAGTTTTGCTAATTCACAGTGGCATTTAGGTCTAAGCGCCTCCTGGGAGGGCAGACAGCCTACGCAAGTGTTGGACTTACCCTAGCCTTATTTTTTCTACATACATTCAGAAGGCATTTTTCCTCTGTTCCCTTCTACATTTCAGTTATAGGAGCCACATTATTATTCTAGCATGCAACTGACTTTCTAATATGAAGACATATGTGTTCCAACCCAAATAATTTCTTATTCTATCGCTTACATCTAACTTTTCTCAATTTATTAAATAACATTTATTTTAAAATCTCATTATAAAATTCATGATCAATGAACACACACAAAACAACACAATATAAAACAAAAATTAGCCATAATTCTATGACTCAAAGATAAGCACTATTAACATTTTGGTGTTATGTGCTTTCACTGTTTCTTACTAAGTATGTACATATTTTAACATTAAAATCATAATATTCTGTTCTGTAGCTTTTCCCCCCCTTAATAATCTGTTTGTGGGACTATTTCTATGGCAATAAATAATTTACATCATGATTTTTCTTTATAGTTTTTTATTTTACAATATCCTTGTTGTGAGCTTAGAAAATGGAGAAAAATTATACCAAAGAAAATGTCAGCTAGAATTCTGTCATCAGATATTAATTGCTTTTTTTTTTTAATCTTAATATATTAACAGAGTAGTCACTGTTCAAGGTTTATTTGGTGTTTTCGTTGGTATGACACTTAGATAGTTGGCTGCATTATTTATATGTAGACTTTGTTTTTACATCATATGGCCATGTATAGTAATCTGATTCATAGAGTACACAAAATAAGATCCTGAAGAACAGTTAGGCACAAGTCATGCAATACTGGATTTATACATTGGATCCCAGGATGTGATTGACTGGAGAGAAAAAGTTGGACTAGGCACGTTGGATAAAGGAACCACACGTTATATAACACACAGTGAACACACATCTAGTTTGAAGGGCACCTGCAGCGTGTGCTGCATTGGCAGTGGTGCCCTTGAGGAGGTGGCACTGTTTCTCACCAACCAGTTCAGGACCACACAAGGTGAGTACCATCCAGCATCAGGACAGAGATGCAGGGTTTTATGAACCATTACTATTTCTATCTTTAGGAAATCGATGTTTTTAGTCATAGATCAGATAAAAGGGACACTATGCACAATCTCCAACTAAAATCCTGTTGTAGCCTAGGCAGTGAGGGGGTACATTAGGAGACTCTAAAACTGCAGCTCCTTCTGGGTCCCCCAAAGTGTATCTGCACTCTTCTTCAAACGGGCCTCTTCCTCAGGTGTCAGAGTCACCTTCACGACATCTGAGATTCCATAGAGACCCTTGATCATGGTGGAAATTGGATGCACCCGCCTAAGATTCTTAATCATACTTTCTGCTAAATCTGCCACGGATAGTCCAATGGCCCAGGATGTGTAGCCTTTCAGTTTGATCACCTCATAAGCACTCTGAACCACCTGTTTGCCAACTTCTTTCCACTGTTCCTTGTCTGCATCAGTGCCCAGATCAGGGTGCAGAGTCTTCAGGGAGACACCGGCAACGTTCACTCCACTCCACACAGGCACACTAGAGTCTCCATGCTCCCCAAGGACCCAGCCATGACAGCTTAATGGGTGAACATCCAGCCTTTTCCCCATTAGGTAAGGGAACCCGGCTGAATCCAGATTGCAACCACTTCCAATAACACGGTTTTTCGGAAAGCCACTTATCTTCCAAGCCACGTAGGTCAAGATATCCACTGGATTGGAAACAATAAGCAACTTGCAGTTGGGACTGTATTTTACAACATTAGGAATGACGAATTTAAAGATGTTCACGTTACGCTGGACCAAATTAAGACGGCTTTCTCCTTCTTGTTGACGCGCCCCAGCTGTGACAATAACCAGCTTGGAGTTTGCAGTCACATTATAGTCTTTGCTAGAGACAATTTTTGGTGTTCTAAGGAAAAGGCTGCCATGTTGGAGATCCATCATCTCTCCCTTTAATTTGTCTTCCATGACATCAACAAGAGCAAGTTCATCTGCCAAGTCCTTCATTAAGATACTGATGGCACAGGTCATGCCAACAGCACCAACCCCAACGACTGTAATCTTATTCTGGGGGGTTTGTTCTTCCTTTAGGAGATTCACAATCAGCTGATCCTTGAGAGTTGCCATTTTGGACTTAGAGCCGAAAGGAATCGGGTGTGCACGGCGGAGGGGTCTCGGTGGTGCGCAGCGCTGGATCCGGACTTGGCGGTAGCGGCTCTGGTACTTACTAATTGCTTTTGATACTTTAGTTTATATCCTGGCAATCTGTGTTTTGTTCTGGCAATCTGTTCTTTAAAGTTTCATAAATAGTAAGTAATGCAATCTTACTACAAAATTTCAAAAACTACAAAAATATTTTATTCTTTTTCTTTGCATGTAATAATCACTTCGTTGTTTCCTATAATAAAATTTTAATCTACTCATATATATTTTAATTAAATACAGAAAAGTATAGAAGGCATAAGTCACATTATACTATCCAGAGGCAGCTATTATCAAAATTTTAGTAATTTTTCAGATAATTTTCTTTGCTATTACTGATAATTTTGCCTAAATTATTCCATCGAATTTTTACAGCATCACTGAGGGGTAGGTACTGTTTTAGGGAGGGGTACCACACCCCGTGCAGAGTCCCCCCAGGTCACTGTGGATGGAGGAAAATAAGTCATTCCAGACACTCTCGGTCTGACAGGAAAAGAGGGTGGGACTCCCTTTAGTGGAGAATTGCCCCAAGCTCTTCTTTTGAAATGGCTTTTATTGAGAACTGATGTATGCAGGGGTATACAGCATGCATGCAAAGCTCATCAATCAATGTCAAAAGGTTCTGTTTACAGAAAACAGATAGGGATCATAGATAACAACTGAAGGAACACAGAGATTTGCCTCAGGTCAGGGTCTGGTAGACAGGGTAGGGTCCATTGGGCCCTGAAACCTGGGAAACTGATCTCAGTCCATGCTCCACCCCAAACATCAGTACTCATTAACTCTAGGGCATTCTTAACAAAGTAAGTTTCAGTGGGATTTAATGCATTCTTTTTCCAGGCCTAATTGGCCCTGGGGAACCACCCAATCCAGTTCAGGGCTGTACCTGCCTTTACTATTGTTTCACTGACCCCGTCACCTGGGTGGAGCGGAGCACCCAAGAGATAAGGCAATTTCTTTCAGATTGAATGAGGACTCCGGCTATGACAAAGGTGAGGGGTGAGGGAGGGTCTTTGGCCCCTTCTCTGTGTCCTCCAAGTCCTTCCCTGATGGTCCCCATGTGACTGTGCCCCACTTAGGTCGCCTCTGCCATCGAGGGGTCTTATCCGTCATTGACTAACCAGCCATCCTCTGGGGCCCAGCAGGTTGATGTGAGGGGCACAGCCCCTGCCAGGGGGACAGGTTTTGTCTCCTCAGTGGCCTATTTTCCCAAGGCCTCCTTGCTCAGCTCCAGCCTTGGGGCCCTCTTGCCTGTCAGCGAAGCAACAGTCCCTGAAACCAGGCGGGATGGTTCCCAACAACTGTTATTATCTTGAATTTATAGATGAGAAACTAAGGCCTAGGGGAAATTATATAATGTGCCCGAGTTTCCACAGTCAGGAAGAGTCTGAGCCCACAGCACTGAACATAGGTGTCTGTTGCTGAAGCTTTGGCCTTGACCCCTATATAACACTGCCCCTCATGTCTGAAAGCTCATTTGACACAGGTTGTCTTATAACTTTATAATCTGACAATATGTTGTAAAGATCTTTTCATGCCAATGAATTATAAAATATTTCATTTTGATGGCTTTATAATATTTCATTGCATGGTGTCCTAACATTTATTTAATCTATCTCCTACATTTAGATTATTTCCAGTTTTTCCTATTGTAAGTAAGACTGCAATATACATTGCTGTACATTGCTAATTCCTCTGTATTATTTTCTAAGGATAAATTCCTGGGAGTGGAATTGCTAGTCAAAGAGTATATGTATTTTAAGTTTCTTGATGTACATGGATACATTTCCCCATGAACTGTCATATTCATTTATACAAGGATAACCTTTGTAGGAAAGTACTCCGTTTCTCCAGATAAGTGAATGTGGGCATTTCTTCTTAATTTATTTGATTACTGTTCATTGTGAATGTTTTTGAATATTAATTGGCCATTTGTATTTTTTAATCCCCCGTTCCTATTCATTACCTATTGTTTTATTAGAATGTTTGCTTATTTCATCAGAGTATATCTCATTTGACAGTAAAAATATCAACTCAATTGTCATATTGTTGCAATTTTTTTCCCTCTAATTTCTTATCATTTACCTTATAAAGTTATTTTTTAAAAGACATTTGAACCCTGGACAAGTAACTCAGTTGGTTAGAGCGTCACCCGACCCACCAAACTTGTGGATTTGATCCCAGTCAGGGCACAAACAAGAGTCAACAAATGAATGCATAAGTAAGTGGAACAACAAATGGATGTTTCTCTCTCTCTCTCTCTCTCTCTCTGTCTCTCTTTCTTCTCTAAGTACCAGTAAGAATAAAAAATTAAGAAAATAAAAGACATTTGATATCTTCATGTTATTTCACTTTTAATATACTGCAGTAACATAGTCATCATTCAATTTTTTCATTTTGTGGATAATTTAATTGTAAAATTCTCTTATTTTTGCTTAATATTCTGTTGGGAAAAAAACTGGTACCTGGGACGTGAGACTTGTAGTGCTGTAACTGAGACATTTAGTCACCCTGTGCCTCATGCCAGCAATGTGACTCTGGGTTATATATCAGGGGGTTCAGCACTTTTTTGTTTGGTTGTTTTTCTGTTTTTGTTTTTTTTTTTATTTGAGAAGTAACGCTGTCAGACAGTGAAATGAATAAGTCTTACATGTACAATTTGATGTTTTGGTTGGGGCTTCAGCTTTTGCTTTGGAAATTTTATTAGGGAAACAAGGCAATTATAAGATATTATAATTGTCTGTGATATGGTTCTTTGATTTCATTTTATTTATGTTTTGGTCTTACATTTACTGGTGATATGTATTTACAGGTATTCTGATGGCTCTATTAACTCAATGGATCTTTGAGTAACAATAGAGACTTCTTTTTCTCCTGAAATTAATACTCTTGAGTAACCAACTCATCCCGGTTTGCCTGAGACTTTCCCAGTTTCAGCCCTGAAAGCCCTGCATCCATGGAAACCCTCTGTCTTGGATCACTTTCTTTCTGGGCAATGGTCTTGACTTTATGCTTATAGGACTTTGACCAATACAGTGGCACATGTTTAAGGGAGGTTCATCTGGTAGTGGTAGGCAGGAGGGCTGGAATGGAAAGCCCATCTGCTCCCAAGGCAATGAAGGCTCAGCCCACTTTAAAAATGGAAAGGAAAAGGGAAAGAAAGATTTAGAGAATAACCCCGAGAATACTGGCTTTTGTCATTATGGGATAACTGCTTTTTTGAAGTTCAATAGTAATCCTTTACCATAATTTTAGCAGCCTCTTTTTATAATTCCCCTTGTTTCACTTCTCTAATTCATTTCACCTTGTTAAAAAAAAAAAACTTCTTGAACTCTCCCCACCCACACACCTCCTTGATCTAACATCCTTCAACATCCTGATTACTAGTCTTCCTTTACTGAGACTTTTTCTCATCCTGGTCACGGTGCTCCTCTGGCCTGTCTCCCCTCTCTGTCCCAAATTCGTGCACGCTAAACAAACTCAGCGTGCCTGTGGAATACCGACCCATGCACTCAGTTCCCAGTTCCATGACCTCCTGGCACCGATGCCCTTTGTCATCATCCTACTTAACCTACTCAAGTCATTCCTGGGGACCTTCACATCACTCACAGTAGCTCCAATCCTTACACTATGTCAACTCTTAAACTCCTCTCCAGCTTTTTTATTCCTTGGCTTTTACTATTATCTCATTAAGATCTCCAACCCCTTAATCCTCCCATTTCTTTTTAGTCTGAGCCTCCAGGCTTTAAGACACTCTCTATGTAGCATAAAGAGAGTTCAATGATCCAGACAGATTAAATGGCCATGCCATTTCTAAAGATATAGAGAAATTGGTAAATTTAACCTTTTTTTTCAGTGTCCTAAAAAACTTTTCAAGGTTTTGCAAGTTTTAAGGGCATCATATGAAGACCATCACTGTACTGAAGATCTCAGAAATATTGATTAACTAAAGGAGAGTTTTGGTTTATAATATTTTCTTTTCCATTAATTATTGAGAGAGAGTAAAAGAAAAGGGAGAAGAGACAGCATTACCTCAAGAAGCCTAAATCTTCTAAAGAACTCTTGGAAAATGTCATCTGCTGCTGTTGGCAAAAATGGCTTCCTTTCCTGGAAAAGAGTAATCAGAGTTATTTGAAATTAAGCTGAGCATGCAGCAGTGAGTAAAAGGCAGTAGAAAGATGTTAGGAGCATGGCTGTTGTATTAGTTTTCTGTGGCTACTATAAAAAAAATTACCACCAAGCTGGGAGGCTTAAAATAGAACCCAGAGAGAGGGTTTATCTGCCACTGTCCTGGTGGCCAGAAGCCTGAAATCAATGTCACTGGGATAAAATCAAAGTGTCAGCAGGGCCACTGTCCCTCGGGAGAAAGTTCTATGGAAGAATCTGTTCCATGCCTTTTCCAGTGTCTCAGGTCTTCCAGCATTCTTGAGCTGTGGCTGTGTGGTTCTAATCTGCAAAGCCAGCATCTCCTAATCTCTGTTCTATCTAGCTTCACATCACATTCTCTCTGGGTCAAATCTCCCCTTGCCTCCCTTTTTGAGGACACTTGTGATTGCATTTTGGACCCACCCAGATCATCCAGGATAATCTACCCATCTCAAAAGCCTTAATTTAAACACAGCTGCAAAGCTGCTTTTTCCAAATCAGGTAACACTTTTGGGTTCCAGGGATAATTTTGGGCCATGATTCAGCATATTGCCGCTGCCATCATTGGGAAGAGATGGGAATTCTGTGAAGCAATGAGGGAGGGATGGGGGAAGCTCTTCTAAGGGCACCAACCCTAAAGTCAGTTCTGTTTCCGGGGGGGAGGGGGCGGGGAGAGGAGCCCATAATAACCAGGGTCAATACATTGGATCAGGGAGAAGAAAAAGGCAACTATGCTGAGGGAATGGAAGTATAGATTTGATTTCCTGTCAGTTAAGGGTTTGGGTGTTTTACATGTAGATCGTGGGTTTCAGAAATCTTAAGTTGCTGAACACTTAATGCTAGTTATTGATTATATTTTGCTGATTAAGTTTGTAATAATCTTGTTTTAAGTGGCATAGCAAAGGGTCGAGCCAGACCTGCCTGTCTCTTCATGTGCAATTCTCAGGAGTGTGGGAGGGGAAGTAAGCTGATGGGGTGATCATCTTTAATAGGTGACTGGTGCCCGGAGGACCTTATTGGAAGATACACCAAAAACAAGTGTTCCATGTGTACATCCTTCTGCAGGCTGAGTCTGTCATTCTGATTAGTTTGGGGAATTTTAGGGATGGGGGAAGGGAAGGAGAAAGAAAGGGAGAGAAACATTGATATGCAAGAGAAACATCAATGGGTTGCTCCTAACTGGGACCTGGCCCAAAGTCCAGGCATGTGCCCTGACAGGGAATGGAACATAGACCTTTCACTTTTCTGGACAACATCCAACCCACTGAGCCACACGGGATGGCAAGGTGTGGGGTGGGGGGTGGGGTATTTTTCTCCAAGGCAATAGAGCATTTTGGAGGGTTTGAGTAAAGGGGTGTGAAATATTGGGTGTAGGTGGGGACATTTACTTCAGCCACCTCTCCCCACCAAAAGCAACCAGTGGAAGATCAAGCTCTTCTTGCAAAGGTCGTTAGAGATGACTGAGCTGGACTTCCCCAGCCACATAGAAGAGAGGCCTCAAGGAAGAGGAGTGGTGGAAACGCTGTGGGTGACCCTGAGGCTTTCACCCTCCTTCACCATGGCACCAGGCATTTCCTCCAGAGAGAGGCTCCGCTTAGGGAATGAGCATCGTGGGCTGTGCTTTTGCTGCCCTCAAGGGGCTCAACTATTTCCTGAGTAAAATAGAAAAAGATTCAATGACTAAGTGAAATGGAGACAGGGTTGTGCTGAAACAATGACGGGCCCTATGGCGGGACTTTCCAGCCAAGAAGTTAAGAGGGGGGAGCTGATAGCTCTTGTAGCGTTAAGAGAAAGAGAGCACACAAGACCCAGAGCTTTGGGACGGCTTATAAACTTCAGGTAATCTTAGACGCCAGAGAAAGGACAAGGAAGGAACCTCCACTTTACCAATCTCTCTCTTTCCTTCAACACTAAGTACTTTCAAAGAGAAAATACATTGATTGTACTCCATTAGCTTTAAAGCCATAATAATAATAATAATAACATTTATTGAGAATTACTATACATAGATACTGATCTAAACACTTTACGTACATTATCTCATTTAATCCTCATAAGAATTTTGTGACGTAAGTTTTACTATTCCTGTTTTACTGATGAGAAAATCAAGGCTTAGGAAAATCAAGTTTAAGGTGCTTGCTCAAGGACATGTAAATTAGTAAATGATAGAGTCAGGATTTGAAACTGCTAGCTCCAAAGTCCAAATTATTAACCATTTATTTTGCTGTACTGTTTTCAACCTTATCACATAAGAGTAAGTATAGGTAAAACACAGACACCAGCAGAAATAAGATTTGATTAAAAACAACAACAGTAAAAGCCCAATATGCAATGGATGAGAACAGATCAATGCAAAATCAATGTAAGGAAGCAAAATAGTACCCAGTCCACAGTCAGGAATCTTGACCCTCCCCCAGGTCCCTTCCTCCCAGGCAGAGTCCTGGGGTAGCCTCTCCCATCCCAGGTCTCCATGAAATGCCCAGAAGCTGGAGTGCCCATGTCTTCGTTTCACAGACTCTGCTCTCTTTCTGTGCTGTGGCTCCCAGTGATATTCTCAGATTGTGGGGTTTACCACGGACCAGCTGAGTTCAGGCCTCCTGTCTTCAACCACGCTGCCCTGCTTGCTGAGGCTGCTTGCCCTGAAGTAGTGGAGAGTACTGAGCAGGTTGAGTCATAACTACTAGTCTCCCAAATAGGTTAATCTTGCTCTTGGGCTTTCACAGTCTCCCAATAATTAAATATCCCTTAGGTCCATTTCCTCAGTTTCTTAAAGAACTTGGTCAAGGAACTTGTATGGTCTTCCCAACAGCCAGAGTTAGGAAACATTCGAATTGCACTCCTTAGTGTCTGACTAAAGAGAATCCCTGTTCATTAATGTTCAACTACTGCCCCAGGACTGAGCTGGAATATCTGATGCCTTTCTGATCCTGAGTAGAATCCTTCTATCTGGATCACTCCCTAGAGGTAAGAGGCAGAGTCTGCCCCAGACCTTCCACTGCTTCTAACATGCCCTGCCACTAGCTCCCCAAGGTAGGGAGTTACGATTTCATACACCTAGAAACCTTGCACTTGTGTTCAACATGCTACTGGATAGCAAAAGGAGCCAAGAGAAGGGCTTAAAGAGCAGGCTCCAAGGAATAAGAGTCCAAAGAAATTATTCCAGATACACACCAGAGTTTTGCCAGAACAAGTCAAGGACCTCAGCCCCACCAGCACTGCAGTGTGGCGCTGCCCTTGGGAGATTTGCATATCCTGTAGAGAGTAGGGTGTGTATCATACAATCTTCTCATTCCTGAGATGGTTTCAGGATGGTTTTCCATCCCATCCTCCTCCTCTACTCTCTATCTACTTACGATATTTGGGAATTACCTCAATAAATTTCTGAGGACTTTTGGCCTAGTCTTAGCATAGACTAACAATCTGGGAATCTAATTTTGATTTTGACCCTGATTTACTTTCTGGTTGTCAATTTAGTATTCTTATCCAAGTTAGTTGTTTGGCTTGGCCAAATTAACCATTAGTTGCTAACACTCTAGATCATGCTGTTTAGAAACAATGGACTGAAGAAATGGCCAAAAAACAATCAAGCAAGCAAAATGAGTTAAAAAAAAAAAGCCACTTTGAGTTATCAAGCTGGATCATTTACATTAATAAAAACTGATGAACTTTTACTTCATTTTGTGCTCAGAGACTCCATAAACTCTTTTTCCAGTAACACCAATTAGTGGTGAGAAGTTGGTTAAGTTACCACAGTTATCTTCAGGATAATCTATTACTTTAAAGATTTTATTTATTTATTTTTAGAGAGAGGGGAAGAGAGAGAGAAAGAGAGGGAGGGAAACATCCATGTGTGAGAGACGCATCAATAGGTTGTCTCTCACAGGACCCGAACCAGGGACCTGGCCTGCAACCTAGGCACGTGTGCTGACCGGGAATTGAACCAGGGACCTTTTGCTTTGTGGGATGACTCACAAGCCACTGAGCCATCTATTAGTTTAAAATGAACATTTAGATGTATGCCATGTGGGCTGTATGTTGAATGGTCACTTTTTTTTATTCATTCATACCTGCTCTTGCTCATAGATCCATTAAGCATTTTACTAACAACCTGCTTAGCCATAGAAAGAGTTCTTTGGGCAAACTTAAGAGGTAGTGCAATGTGAGGGAAAGTGCCTGGACTTTGAAGGAACACAAAGCTCTGTTTAAATTATGGTGCTTCTCCCATTAGCCATGTGACCTTGCACCTTGAACCTTCAAGTGTCAGTTTCCTTATCTGTAAAAACAATGGTGGGAGGGGAAGATAATTTTTAAGATAGATGTAAGGACTAAAAATTACATTATATTGTATAGGTCAGATATATAAATATATTTTGTAGCACGAATATGGTTGGTAGTAATTAAATGCAAACCTCCTTTCCCTAATATTAACTTATAAATGTATACTTTTAAAAACCAAGAAATTAATACATGTCTCTTTGAAAATAAATATATAAATATAAGTCCTGGTATATAACAGAAATTCAATAAATTCTTGTCAAGTAAATGGACAAATTTGGGATATTTCAAAACAGGGCCACAACACATAGACAAAGAAGAGGTAATAACTTTTTTTTAATTTCATTTTTATTGTGGTAATAACTTTCATGATTTGCCAGTGGAATTTATAGGCTAGCTTGCTCCCAAATATTTCCTATCTCATTTGGCTTGAAAATTGTATTGCTAAGATCATGACACAAAGACAATCATTCATTCGTTCATCACCATGAATTGAGAAACCTACTTTGTACAAGTTGTGGGATTGCACAAGTCCCACATCTCTCTCCTGAAAGGATTTGTAATTTATAGAAGAACCTAATCATAAAAACAAGACAATTACTATACTATATGTTTCTATATATTTGTGCATTGATGGCCAATGTTAGGGGCATTTCCCCCAGAAATTTATAATAAATATGCATGAATGTTATTCATAAATGAGTCTTCTAACACTTTTCCACTAGTTTGTTGATAATAATTATATTGATAAATTCAAAGACCTTACGTTTAGAATTTATGCTTTTCCTTTTCCTAGAATGCTCTTCTTCCCATGAAAACCACTCATTCTTTTTTATTATTATTATTGTATTTATTTATTTTTAGAGAGGGGAAGGGAGGAAGAAAGAGGGAAACATCAATGTGTGATTGCCCCTCGAGCACCCCCTGCTGGTGACCTGGCCCACAATGCAAGCATGTGACCTGACTGCAAATTGAACCAGTGACTCCTTGGTTTGCAGGCTGGCACTCAATCCACTGCGCCACACCAGCCAGGGCAAACTTACTCATTCTTAAGCATACAATTTTATCTCCCATATGTATTCCATTGTAGGGGTTCAGAATATGTCATCCCAAAATATTACTTATGCATACTGACTATTTTGGAAGGCAGCTCTGCTAACCACTATACCACCAATGCTGCACCACACACGGACTATTTTGAATTAAAGGTACTTGAGAAACAGCTGGTTCAAGAAGACACTCTCATCCTTCTTTGTCCCTCTAAAAGCAGGAGATAAATCTCCCATGAAAAAGTTACATTCCCTGTATCAGAAGGTTAGAAGGCATCCTTAGTCTGACCAGAGACAGGGAACTTAGGGTTGAGAAGGCTATGTAAACAAGTCTTGTTACTACTTCACCACTGTACCATGCCTGGCCCAAAGCCCTTTGTTTGTCAATTCTTCCCCAAATTTACTGGGGGGTTTTGTCTAAAAGGTATGAAAGTTTACTGCTCTGGTCACATCTTAGAGTCTCATATTTTCATGGGGCTCCTGGACACACAAAATTAAATTTGTTTTTCTCCTGTTAACCTGTCTTCTGTCAGTTTAATTACTAGAGAAGCCAAAGAACCTAGCATGGAAGAAGGGAAGATTTTTCCTCCTCTACATTACCCAAGTCTTCCAGGTTCCTATCATCTTTCTACTCTAAACTCATTATTTGATTCTTCTTTACCCTGGCAATCAGCAAAATTCTTAAGAAAGGTTTAGAAATTTTGTATATCTCAGTCCCACCCAGATTTACTAAATTAGGTGGGACACAAGCATTTGCAGTTTTTAAAACTGCACAGGTGGTTTTACTTCTGGGGCTGATAATCACCGACTATATCATAGCGTAAGCAAAATATGAACTACTGGAGTAAAAAAGCTGTACCACTTCTGTTTCCCTAGCTCATAGCATTTTGTAAGCATTCAGAGATTTAAAAAAATACATTGAATAAATTAATACACAGGTAGAGCTGGAAAGCATATGATGTGGCAGAATAGGTTTTCTTTTCTCTTCAAGACATTTCTTGGCAGAGTGTATTAACGAAGGACTCATTCTATGAGGCAAGACGGGGGTGGTGTGTATGTGGGTGGCAATGAATAAGGTATGAGTTCAGAACGCGAAGTCTAGAATGAATCAGGTCTTGGGGCATGAAAAGAAAGAAATGGGGGTGAAAGACCAACTAGACCTAGTCTGCATTCTTTTGACATAAAGTTGTCCCGCAGTTGGATTGGGATGATATTTGAATAACCTTCTAGTCAGGACTGGAAAACAGACATTGTAGCAGGTGCTTTTACTGGAAAAGAAAAGAGATGCTAACAAGTAGGAGTTTAAACTCTAGCTAAGACCCCGTTGAAAAACATTCACAGAACAACAGGACAGTTAAACTTAATGTTGCCCTTTGTGGATAATTACTATGTGCCAGTCTTTGCCTTAATTAAAAACCATTACTGTTGCTCTTGGTGAGGAGAAGCAGGCTTGTAGAGGATAATTAACTTGTTCAAGATCACACAGCTCAGTAAGTGTTGGAAACTAGATTTGGACCCAGGCTGGGCTGTCCCCAGAACCTGTGCTTTTGTGCGCTACACTGCTAGCCTCCTTCCCCAAATCCATCTTTTGCATAGCCTCTGGCCTAAGTGGTTACCTAAAATCACATGGCAAATTTTAATGTGTCTTCAAGGCTTAAAACGATTCTTTGGATCTCCACTGCTTTACAGAGTGTGTTAGAAAATGGAGCATCTAACCTGGTTGGTGTGGCTCAGTAGATTGAGCGCTGGCATGTGATCTGAAGGGGCTCCGGTTCAATCCCCAGTCAGGATATATGCCTGGGTTGTGAGTCAGGTCCCCCGGTTGTGCAAGAGAAAACTGATTGATGTAAATATCGTTTTTCTCACACTTTGATGTTTCTCTCCCTCTCTTTCTCCCCGCCTTCCCCTTGCTCTAAAATCAATGAATGAATGAATTAAAAATCAACTGTTCCTGCCTTTCAAAAAAAAAGAAAAGAAAGAAAATGGAGCATCTGACAAAACAAAGTAGAGAGGTAAATGAGTGGGAAGGGATTGATACTGGAGAAAACTTGAAATTTACTTGAAGGAGGTAAGGAATATGGAGGAGAAAGAACAGACCAATGTTAATATAGACCTAGAATATTGAGGACAAAAAACTCAGATCCACCTCTATATCTACCAAAATATCTACCAAAACCATTATTCTGAACCACTCATGATCTCTCTCCTTGTCCCTCTCTCTCTCTCTCTCACAGAACCTGTGAGATTTTGCTAAATAATTTTTTAACAAAGACAAGCATAAGATTTTAAAAATATATATAACCAGAGTGAGTTGTTTTTACGTACAACACTATAATGCTATGTTTTGTTTTCTCACATGAACCAATTCTCTGACTCTCTGGACACAAACTGGGTGTCCTCCAATTCAATTCTGCATTGACGCTAATAACCTGGAGTTAATGTCAGGCTCCACAGGTTTAAGGGCTCAGTCCCGTGAGACTTCTCACTTCAGATGTCAGACGCAAGTATCAGATCACCTGTACTTCTAACCAACCAGCTTTATAAATCAGGGATTCCCATTACCTTCTCCTCAGGTTCAATAGCTTGCTAGAACAGCTCACAGAACCCAGGACGTCAGTTGTGTTTACTGGTTCATTACAAAGGATAAAAATGAACAGCCAGGTGAAAGGGTATGTAGTGCAAGGTCCGAAAGAGTCCTGAGCGCAGGAGCCTCTGTCTCCATAGAGTTAGACTGTGCCATCCTCCCTGACCTTCAATGTGTGCACCATCCTTGAACCTATCCAAACCTACAATTTAGGGGTGTTTATGGAGGTTTCATTACACAGGTATAATTAATTAAATTGCTGGCCATTCTTGAGGGAACTCAATCTTCAGCCTCTCTTCCCTGCCTGGGGGGTTGAGGGGAGCAGAATAAAGCTAAAAGTTTCAGACTTCTAATCAAGGCCTGGTCTTTCTGGCCACCACCCCGATCCTGAAGCTATCTACATGGCCACCAGTCAATACTTATTAGTGTACAAAAGATGCTTACCACTCCAAGGGTTCTAGGAGCTATGGGCCAGGAACCTGGAACAAAGACCAAACACTAATTTTTTTTAAAAAAATATTTTATTTATTTATTTTTAGAGAGAAGGGGAGGGAGGGAGAAAGAGAGTGAGAGAAACATCAATGTGAGAGAGAAATCATCTATCAGTTGCCTCTCACACCCCCAACTGGAGAACTGGCTCGCAACCCAGCCGTGTGCCCTGACTGGGAATCAAACCAGTGACCTTTCAGTTTGCAAGCTGGCGCTCAATCCACTGAGCCACACGAGCCAGGGCCAAACACTTATTTTTTTATGATACCACAAGGCTTATCTTTGCAGAAAAATAATGCTGCTTTCTGTTCTCTGCTGATGTTAAGTATAAGAAAATCATCCTCAAATCTGAAGCAGGAAGTTCATATAAAAAACTAGAATCATAATACAGGTTTAAATGCCTGTTGCACATACCTGCAGAGTATATTTGATGCCTGTGCTGGGAAAAAATGGTCATCGGGAGGCTCTGCAGCTCTTAGCATTTTGTATTTCCTCCTTTGCTTTTTATATTACATGAACTTGTCTCATGATGGCACCATTGTGACATGTCTACAGGCTGGTCACACCCCCGCCCAAGTGATATTTATTTAGAGAGCCTTCTCTCCTTGGGGACCGTGTCAAAGTGCACGGTTCCCTCAGTTTTAGAATGGCAGGCAAACAGTGAGTCTTCTCCCCAGGAGGTTTTAGCTCTTGCGATGGCCATCATGACTTTTAGCCACTCAACTTCAGTTATGATTGGCAACTCATACACATCCACACAAGATGTGTGAGTGGTTTTGTATTGTTCAAGCTCATGTTTTACAGTCATCTTAGCCACTGTTTCTGGGTTCCTGTTGTTATAGTGATTTATACCACATGACAGCCAAACTAGTTGTGTTATATTGTTCTTATGTTTTACTTAGTTCTTTGGGGGGTTCCTTTTCTATTGTTGTTTTTCTTAATGCATATGATATAAATTTGCATGCCTGTGACACTGTTGACTAAAGAGGTTAGTGTTACATTTGAATGGCTGGTTAAATAATATGATTCCAGCTGACATTTGTTAAAAATAAATAAAAGACTGAGTTCTGGTGGATTTATATGAAATTAATTTTCCTGTGACATTATACTCATATAACATATGAATAGACTAAACAAAAGCATTCTTGTACTTCACAATTAGCAGCAAGCACATATCATTCACTAGATATTTCTTGAGGGTTGCGTCTGGGCCTGATGCATGCTGGGGAGGGCTCTCAGGACAGGCCAAGGTGTGGGCCTAGAGTTAAGAAGAGAGCCTGAGTCCCTGTCACTCTTCTGCTTAAAATCCTGAGAAGGCCTCAGGCTTATCCTAGTTCAGAGTTTTCTTCTCCCACCCAGAGACCTGGCTGAAGAAGCCCAGAAAGGGGAAAGGAGGCTTTCAGAAATCACATCTCTGGCCCTCTGTTTCAACCTTTTTGCTCTGTCCTGTAGTTTGTGTTTCGTATTCATTATTCCTGACTTTTCCTCTAAATCTGAATAAATCCTGGATTTGCCCCTGGGCCTTCACATTCAGATAATCTTAGTTCCATTCCCTGCACCTTCTGGGGAAGTCTCACCCTACCCATAACCAGACCCAGCTTCTGGAACTATATCACAGAATGGCATACTATATTCCACTGGGAGAGTTCAGACATGCATCGTAGCTTTGAAGTTAAAATGCCTTAGCTTAGCACACAAGCCACTTTTAGATCTGACACCTGTCATTTTTCCAGCTTCATCTGCCACCCTTCAACTTATATATGTTTCAGTCATATTGAATTTCATGAGCAGTTCCTAGAGCTTGTAACTTTCTCCCATCTCAGTGTCTTTGCACATGGCACGTTTCCTCCTCACAAAGAGCCCTTGTTTCACCCTAATTTCCTACCTATCATCTTTTAACCTCAAAGCTATTCCAGGGATCTTATCTCCCATGAAGTCCCGGTCTGAATTTGGATGCCACGGCATTTATCACACTGTAGCAATTGCTTTACTTATCTGCCTCCCACATACTGCCAGATTTTGAAAGAGGCTACCTTGTCTTGTTAGACTTTCTCCCCATCTCTAGCCCATAATAGGCACTCATTAGTTATCTATTGAATAAATCAGTGAATGAATGAATGAATAAGTCAATTTACTGCCTCACATCTATTCAAAGGCCTTTGGGAAGTAAGCTGTAGTATGAATAGTAAACGAGCAATAGTACTACAGTCTAATACGAGAGGTATAAGGTAAAGAAGTCATCAATAGAAAAATACTGCGTATTCCTTTTTTTCCTAGATATAAACAAGAGTCTAATGAGTGCCATTTGCTGAATCAAGATGTATCCAAATGTGACCAAAACCAATGGTCAATTAAGTAAAAAATAAAACTCATCAGTGAGTTTCCAATGATTGAATATCTATTGTGTGCAAGCAGATCACAGCTTAAACTGTAAGAATATCATGATTTAGTGAGGGAACATGTACAAAAATAATCCTGAGACAGAGCAGACTGTGATAATCATATTAGCAATTAAAACAACATTCTATGGGATTCTGATGGAAAAAAAAGATTAATTCAGATAAGAGTTAGTCAAGTCAACAATTTATGGGTTATGCACAAGTAATGAAAATTGGGGCCACCAGCTAATTAATGTGGAACAGAATAAATAGTGGGTTGAGTAATATCTATTACTTGTCAGCTGGGTGTTTTGCTCTGGGATGGCCTTAAACTTTGAATAAGGAAGTGGGAAAGTAGAAGAAGGAAGTGTGACAGGGACTAGAGGGAAGTAATTGATTCTTGAGAAAGAACTAAACAGGAACTACAGGGAGCAGAAAGAGGGGCAAAAATTGTTTTGATTGTAGGTGTAGCATTTTCTTGAGTCTTCAGTTCCAAGAATCAGGAAAGGAAGGAAAAAAGGGAGCCAACCATGGAACCAATGGAATACTTAGCATCAAAATAAGGAGAAAACAAAGTGAAAAGAAGCAGAAATGTGTTTACATAGGACTTATGCTGTGTTACCACTGGTTTTAAAATGCTGATACCAGGAACATTTAGGGATGATACAGATAAAAGGGTGGAGGAGGCATGGTTGTAGATAGAAGGAGTCTAACGACAAATTGTGGTTATTATGGCTGTTGCTAGAACCGTCCACAAATATTCCCACTCCCAGTTAGTGAGATTATTGAACTTGCCACCTCTTTCAAAGATTGATATGGCTATGTGATTTTCTTTGGCCAATAAAATGTGCGTGGAAGTGGGAAACAGAGTGAATAAGAACTAACTTTCAGACACTGAGACTTTGAGTGTTAAGTATAAGCTAATCTATTTTACTAATACAATTACCCAGAGATGAAAAAGATTGCTAACATTCATGCAAAAGAGAGAAAGATGGAGAGGGAGAGGGGGACAGAGAGAGAGATTTGTGAGACAGGTGAAAGGAACACCATAAAAGATGGAAATAATATAATGAAAGTTAACTTGGAATCTGGAAATTGGAAAAGACTTATTATTCCTTTTTGTCTTCCAATAATTTGCCTGTATGTCTTTCTCTTTGCAATATTTTGCTTCACACACAGTATCTTTTTTTTTATGGTTTTGACTATTGCCTTAGTGTGAATGATTAAAAACCCTATATATCTGGCCTGGCAATTATGTTCTCATTTCTAACTGCCTACAAAGACATGATCATCTTAGAGGACTTCCAGTAAAACTATTTAGGCGTGTTCACGTCTGAACATGAGTCTATGAAATTCCCCAGCAGACCAACTATCCCCCAAAGAAATACCCTCCACCTTTGGGGTGAACTTAGATCGCTTCCTCCTTTTCCCCCTCTTTATTCAAACCCTCCTTCAAAACTGCTCAGATTTTCCACTTCCTCTTCATTCACGCTTCAGCTACACTTGCCCCAAATTACCTAACTCACACCTGGACCACTGTCACAATCTCATCTCCCTTCCAACATATTCTCTCTCCTGTCCGTCTGGCCCGCAGTTCCCAGACCACCCCTCCCTCCTCAAGCACCCTCTACTGCCCCTCGGTCCTGCACCGGCACCCTCCACAGCCTGCCCACCCAGTTCTCTCCTGCTGCTCCCCAGCTGTCGCGCTCAGGCAAGTGTGTTTGCTGTGCTGTAAACCACCCTGCTCATTCCTATCCCCCTTCTTGGCTGATGACTTTTACCTCCAACGTGGCAAGTGTTCTCAATCTTTTCCATCAAAAATCCCATCCATGCTTAAGCCTTATCTTCACTTTTTTTTCCTCGAAGACTTACCCAACAAACTCCACCCAAATAGATCTCTCCATTTCTTCCTCTACGTGGCACTTAGCCACAGAGTTCTAAGTTCTCTTAGAAATCATATAGACCAATCCTCCAATTTTATGGTTGAGGTTCAGGGAGCTGGTACGTCCTTCAATCAGTTGGTGACTGCTAGAACTAGATCTTGATTTTAGTTTGCTTCTCACTATACCTTACTTTTTTTCTTTTTGTTTAATGTTTATAAATGGTTCATCCTTGATTAGGTTGCAAGTAGCTTAGGAAAAGTGAGTTCTGTTCATATTAGGTGACAAGCCTTTACTTTTAGGTTTCTTGGGCTGAGCTACAGATAAAAGGAAAATGCACAGCCAAGCCATTAAACCAATACTTTTTGGAACAACTGGGAATCAGCCAGGGACACGAACAGAACCTTAGAGAAAAAGTAAGGTAGTAATATAAGGTCAGGAGCTTAGAAGATCAGAGTCAGGAAAAATGAGAGAAATTCCGGAGCACCAACTGTTTGACTGAATTACAGATGATCAGAGAGATTTGGATCAAGTGATGGGTCCCCTTACTCAACTCCTAGAAAAGGGGGAATAAAGAGAAGAAGAGAAAAAACACCAGAAATCTCCACAACTTGTTCTCTGTCTAGAGAAGGTGACCCCTACAGAGGACACCAAGCGTGGGAAAGCTTGGTTTTTAATTATGGAAGGTTTGCCCAGTCAGAGAGAGGCTGAGCGAGGAGGGCCGAGCTGCTCTGACCCAAAAAGCAGAAGTTCTTAGTTGGCCGTTAGTGCAACCCTGGCCTTGCTTCCATCCTGGCAGCTCCAATTGCAAGCCCCTCAGTGTGGCCTTGCCAGATCCCACCCTTCCTGAGTACTGAAGCCTGTGCCTCTCTATCCTGTCCTGGTTGCAGGGCAAACAAACCAGTCTACCAGATTTTGCTGACCTGTGCTGACTCCTTTTGTCTTATTTACATAAACAACTTAGCATGGAGTATACAGGATTTTGCACACTTTTATCCCACTTTTCCATCCCAATTTTATTTCCCACTGTATCCCTTGCAGCCACCCAGCAGCCACCATTTCTCACATCAATGTGAACTTTCACACCTCTGTGTCTTTGCCTTTGCTGGTGCCTCTGCCCAGAGTGCTGTTCCTGTTCTCCTGCCACACCACATCTGACTGACAGAATCTCATTCATGTTTGAAGATCTACCTCACATGTTCTTGCTTCAGTTAAGTGTTCTAAGATCCACTAATCAGAACAGAGCAAATTGTTCCTTTCTCTGGATTCTCATAACCAGTTCTTTGTGTCTGTTTGTAGCTCTTTAGCAATTCTATTTTACAGTCGGTATAGTTTTATATCTTCATCATGTTATATTTAAGCTCTTTGAAACACAAACTATATTTTTTTAGACCAGGAACTGTCTTAATTACCTCTGCACCCTCATAGTACCTAGGCCATTGTGTTGGGCATAATAAAAATTGAATAAATATGTTGAGCTCAGGCTTAAATTGGTGTCATTTCTTTTATTCTCTATTTTTTTAAAATAGATTTTATTATTTTGAGCAGTTGTATATTTACAGAGAAGTTGAGTGGAAAGTACAGAGAGTTCCTCCTCACCCACCACATGGCCTCTCCTGCTACTAACATTCTGCAGCACAGTGGCACGTTTATAAGAATTGAAAAGCCTATCTTGATACATCATCAGCACCCAAAGTCCATAGTTTATATTACAATTCATTCTTGGTGTTATACATTCTGTGAATTTTGACAAATATATGGTGATATATATTCACCATTATAGTTTTACCACCTTAAAATCTTCTGTGATCTGCCTATTCATTCCTTTCTCCCCACTCACCCTTGGCAACCACTGATTTTTTTACAATTTCCTTAGTTTTGCCTTTTCCGGAATGCCATTTTTGAGATCATACAGTATATAGCCTTTTCACTTTTGTATTTAAGTTTCTTCCATGTCTTTTCATGTCTTGAGAGAGTTCACTTCTTTTTAGCACCGAGTAATATGCCATTGTCTGAATGTACCACAGTTTATCTGTTCACCTACTGAGGGAGATCTCAGTTGTTTCCACGTTTTGCAATTATGGGTAAAGCTGTTTTAAAAATAAGTGTGCAGGTTTTTGTGTAGAATGAATTTTCAATTCATTTGGGTAAACACCAATGGTCACGATTCCTGGTTCCTATGGTAAAAGCATGTTTGTTTTTGTAAGTAGTTATGCCACTTTGCATTCCCACCAGCAATGGATGAGCATTCCTGTTGCTCCACATCCTCGCCAGCATTTGGTGGTGTCAGTGTTTTGGGTCTTTGCCATTCTAATAGGTAATGGTATTTCACTGTTGTTGTTTTTTTCAGATTTATTTATTTATTTATTTTTAGAGTGAGAGAAAGGGAGGAAGAGAGAGAGAGAGAGAAACATTGATCAGTTGTCCTTCACACACCCCCAACCTGGGACCTGGCCTGCAACCCAGGCATGTACCCTAACTGGTTCACAGGCTAGTGCTCAGTCCACAGAACCACGCCAGCCAGAGCTCACTGTTGTTTTAATTTACAATTTCCGTACAATGTATGAGGTAGAATGTCTTTTCGTATGCTTACTTGCCACTTGGATATCTTCTTTGGTGAGGTTTTATTTTCTATTTTCTATATAATAAAAATAATGCACGCTAACTGTTCAAATAACATACAAGTTTACAAAGTATAAAAAGTCAATGTTCTCTGTGCCTCAGTCTCACATCCCCAAAGTAATCACAGTTAACATTTTCTTTGTCTTTCCTCAAGACACTTTTCTATGCATTTACATTCCTACACACACGGGGTCCAGCAGAAGTAACACCATGGTATGTGGCTGGTATGGTACATGAATGTCTCGCACGAGATGGATGGCAATTTGAACATTTCACCTAAAGTGTCATATGGTGTGCTTCAGTATGATATTGTTGTGTTACAGAATTACATGCTTATGATTTTATAATAAAAGATTTGGTATAGATTACCAGCTTATAAAAAAATAGGACGTTATTTGTGCCAGATCCCTGTATGTATGTATGTAAATGTATGTATTTACACAACCATACTGTTTTTTCCCCACACAGTCCCTAATGACTATAACAGATTTGAAAGAGAATTGACTTTTTTCCAGCCTTTGCAAAAGAAGCAGGCAAAAGATAAGCAGGTTGGGAGTTGACGTTGGGTGAGCAAACCACTGGGCTCTGCTACCAAGTGCTAACCATACTATAGACCAAAGACTAAAAATGCAATTAGAAATAAGGTAGTTATTACGCTTAACATGTTAACAGTTGAAAAAAGACATGTAAATAAAGTTTTATGGCAATGAACTTTTTTTAATTTTTAGAGTACATTTATTAAAACGGGACAGTGAAACAAGGAAGGCTTGGGATAGAAGCAGCAACAGGAGAGCCTGGCTGGGCTGCCTTAGCTCACTGGGAAGTCAGAGAAAAGGGGGCCTTAGGGACAGGTTCGAGGGTTAGCCCCTGACAGCTGCTGCTGCTCATTTCTACCTTGGTTACAAGTCTCACAGGAACCCTGGAGAGTTTAGGAGATGCACGCTTGAGAGGGAAGGAAGGCAGAGGTATGCTCCCAGGAGAGAGAGTACACTGCAATGAACATTTTTGTTGAATTAAATGGTGCAATAAAAAAAGTAAAATTGGTACAAAAAAATGTAGAGGAAATACTAGAAGCCCAAAGGAGAGAATGGTTGATTCTAGCTAAAGTGAGGAGAGATGGGAGGAGGCTAGTCTAGGTAAGGCTTCATCCAGGAAGTGACATGTAAGCAGTCTTAGAGAAGGAGTAGGTGCTCACTGGGAACTCAGAGGGTGAAGTGTCTTCCAGGCAAAGGGAACAGAGACACAGAGGTGCAACCCACTGGGTGGTTCCAGGAGCTGCAAGCAGTTCATTATGACAGAAGAGGACGTTTGGGGGCAGGTGGTGGCAAGGGAGGCCTGACAGCCGTGACACTGGAGATTTGTGCGGGGGCCAAGCACCAGAGGGCCTCCTGTATCCAAAAACAAGGAATGTTGAAACTCTTATGACTTGAACAGTTAGTTCACTGAGACTGTGCCACCACAAAGTGGAAGGCATGTGAAAATAGTTTAAAATACATGTGGCCCCCCACTGATGTTGGCTTTTCCTCTTTCACCTGGATGCAGCCACACTGTATTTCCTGGGTGACTTGCACACATGCTAGCCCCCCTGAGTACTTGTTGGATTAAAATATGCCACCAACTTCTAAGGGAAGTTACTGCACCACTCTGGGCCTCAGTTTTTTCACCTATCAAACAATATTTATCTTGTGTGTTGCAAAACTTTACTTTTTATTTCCCAGTGTTTTCAGATGCATAATTCATGAGTATCAGCCTGATTTAATTAAATGGAAAACAACAACAACAACAACAAAGACTTTTGAATCAGAAAGCCCTGTGTTTGAACCCTGGCTCCCTGTGTAGTAGCAGAATAACTATGTGACAACTCTCTGAACCATGGTTTTCTCATGTATAAAATAGGGAAAATGCACCTACCAGTGCTTGGTGCATAGTTAGTGTCCAATAAGTACCAATATTTTTACATTTTTTAAAAAATTTTATGTTTACCCTATAAGATAAGTGAACTAGGTCTAATGTTACCCTTAAATTGAAGATAGAGAGGCTTACAGATATTGGTAGTTTGCCAAAAGAGCAGCCAGCCAGGTAAATGATGGAACTGGGCTTAAAGCCAAGTCGTGACTAAAGTTAGCACTCTTTCCATTAAGCTGTGCAGCGTCTCTTCTCCAAGTGAAAGGATGGGCTTTAGATGACTGTGATGCCTGTCAAGTGAATGATTTCATGAATGCATTAGATAGCCCCACACCCTTCTCAAATCTGTGCTCAAGGAGCATACAGTCTCAAGTAGCTTGATGTTTAATAATAATTTCTGAGCGTGTGACAAGGGTGCTCTAGCTCTCAGTCTGGCTTTAACTTGACTGTAACCTGTGAGGACAAGGAGCACATACTGACTCTATCTGTGGTCAAGGTCCAGATATCCTGGTGACCGAAGGGCTGTAGTACAAGGCGTAAAGGGAAGAGTGGGACTTCCCTTGTTATGGGTAACATGATGCAGCTTTCTGCAAAGCTTGCAGTAACTCAAATTTTGGGAAAAAGACAGTCACTCTTAAGAAATAATAAAAAGATGGGACCATGACACAGAAAGTGATGACTCTTACTAGGAGGAAGTAGAAAGAAAAAAGGAGGAAGTGGCTAGAGCAAAGGAAGACCAGATGAAATTTGGCACAACAGGGTCAGTTTTGTTAATGCTGCACTTTTATTTAAATAAGCAGATGAAATATTTTTAGACTGGTACTGCAGGAAGATCATAATGGAAGGAATGTGTTACAGAAATATCCTGAGAATAGAATTAGCATGTGTTCTCCTAAGAGTTATTTTCCTATGTTGCCTCAATAAATATTAACCTGCAGGTACAAACCCTGTGCTAGACATTATGGATATGGACATGAATGATTAAGCCCTGATCTTAAAGAATGGTCAGTACAGCAGAATGAACAGACAATTTCAGGAAAGGTTCCTACCTTCTGTGCACTGGTTGCTAAAGGGGACAGAGGAGGAAGTTCTTACATCACATTGGAGGGGATGGTCAAGAAACACTTACAATGATAATTATAGATGATTTATTTGTGAGCACTCAACATCTGCCAGGCAGTCTGCTGAGTGCTTTATGTGCATCACATCATTTGATTTTTACAGTAATGTATGTAATATTTTACTATTTAATCCTTTAGGTATGAAAACTGAGACTTACAGAAGAGAAGTAACTTACTTAAGATCACAGGTAAGTGGTGGATTAAAGGTTTTCCAAGAAGAAAACTTGGGCTTAGTGCTAAAAAAGAACTATTAGAATTAGCGGGGTGATCACATTGTAAGATATAAAAATATCAAATCACTATATTGTGCACTTGAAACTAATATAACTAATATAATATTGTATGCCAACTATATTTTCAAAAAAAAAAAAGAATTGAGAGCAAAGAGGGATGTTGAAGAGGGGAAATGAGAGAGTATATTCTGTGCAGCAACAACAGTCGGGAAGAGGGTCATCAGCAAGTGAGAGCAGGTTGACACTGAAGAATTGCAAGCGGTTCAGTGTTACTGGAATGTTCAGTGAATGTGGGGCAGTAGAAAGAGTTGGAGCTAGAAATGTAGACATGGGTCAGATCACAATAGGCCAGCCAAGTCTTGCAAAAGAGTTTGGACTTTATCATGAAATTGCTGAAGGATCAAAAAAAGGAGAGCATTGCTGTGGTCTTCATGATGATTATCATCATCGCATTTTTATTGTAGTAGGCAAAATAATGATTGTCCAAAGATGTTCAAGTCCTAATTTCTGAAACCTGTTAATATGCTACCTTGCGTAGCAAAAAGGACTTTGCAGATGTGATTAAGCACCTTGTCACAGAGAGATATTCTGGATTATTTAAGTGGGACCAATATAATCGCAAGGGTCCTTCTAAGAGGAAAAGGATCAGAGTCAGAGAGGGAAATGTGTCAAGGGTAGCAGAAGTCAGAAAGCAAGACAGAGAGATGGGGACATACTACACTGCTGTCTTTGAAGATGAAGGAAGGGACCATGAGCCAAGGCATGCAGGCTGCCCCTAGAAACTGGAAAAAACAAGGAAATAGATTTTCCCCTAGAGCTTCTAGAAGGAATGCAGGCCTGCTGACATTTTGATATTAACCCCATAAGACTTTTGACCTACAGAACTGAGAGATAAATTTGTGTTGTTTTGAGCCACTGAGTTTGTAATAATTTGTTATAGCAGCAATCAGAAGCTAATACAATTATTATAGCTATAATTTAATGAGCATCTATTCTATACAATGTATTTTATACACATTAACTCTAATTCCAGGGTCAACTTCATGGGTTTTCTGGATCATGCAAGGCCCCATGCTTAGAAGGGCCCTGCACTAGGTTTAATGTTCTGCTGTTGCTGTCTTATAACTCTTTTTTTTTTTTAGATTGATATCATCTGTTTTTAAGCTGTTTTCTTAGAAAGTAAAGCTTTTAAGGGAAGCTTTGTAGTTTTGTAAAATAACAAAGGCTGGAAAAGACTGGGAGCCAGTGGAGGTATAACAGGAGGACACCAAATTTGGAATCTACAGGCCTGGTTCCATTCTTAATCCAGCCATTTCTGATCACGTCACCTTGGGCACGTGATGGAAAGTCCTCTGATCCTTAGTTCTTCCATTTGAACTATAGGGATATTGTCCCCTATTATACCCTACATGGTTACTTTGAGGCATAAGTGTTTATAAGTTCATTTTTCTGCCCTTTTGCATTGTTTAAGCATGAGGTTAAAAAATGTGGCAATGAAAAGTGAGATAACATGTAAAAGGGATTTGGAAGTGAAATCTTCCATTAAAGAATAAGATAGTCTGGATCCTGATCCCATACTTGTGGCTTAGTAAACAGTATTAGCATAGCCTCAAACACAAAGGACCTTTCCTTTGTCTGTGTGCCTTGGAAAATGCTTTATGACTGGCTGTGTGGAAATTTTTTAAAAAAAGCCTTCCATGTTCTGAAACTGTACACTAGTTATAAAGGTAATTTGGGGGTGACACAAGGAGCCAAGATGTGTTAATGTTGAGTTTCTATAGCAACATGTTCTGCTGCTCTATCCTTCCCAATCCTGAGCTACCCCCGGATGAGACGATGAGTCCAGTGACACCACAACTAAGCCATTCTATGCAAAATGGTTTTCTCCATACACAGGTAGGGAGACATTCTCACTTCTCCACAAAGACATCTGAATGAAGAAGCCCTCTGAATTTTTACAAAACAAGAACCTCTCCTTCCTTCAGAATCAGAATCAAGATTCCCTATACTCTTCACAGTGCCTGGTATATGGTAGGTACTCAATATACTGTTGTGCAATAAATGAATAGTCAGAATTTACCTAGAAATCCAAGGTTGGAAAAAGAACATCATACTTTATTAGTAAGAAGAGACTAATAAATTGTATACTAGGAATTTCAGGAAGGAGATAAATTCATACTTCACATAATTTTGTGTCTGTTCCAAGCCACACAGCATTTTCACATCTGGATCTGCCCCATTTATTAAACTGCTTCAGCCTGTAGAAAATTCCCCATTATGTTTATTATCCTGAAAGGACATAGTGTTACTCCACCAGTGTTAATCAACCTGTTACATTGCACACAATTCTGAATGCTGTGCACAAACAGTACATGAGAACGGCTGGCTAATGGATATGCTATCTTGATCTTGTCTTGATCTTGATAGAGAAGGGAGCCTGACCAGGCCCACATCTGGGTAGACCATTTCCTCTTCAGAATGGGCAAAGGCAAGCATCCTTAGTGCCAGAAGGGCTGTTTTTGAAATCATTCTTGTGGGATTGAAAAACTTTAAAAAAAAAAAAAAAAAAGAAGAAAAAATTTTCAACTCCAGGAGCCAGACTCTTGGTCCCAGCATGGAGTCAGGCTTTGAAAGGGGTTCAGATCAAGATGAACTTGGTGTCTATTTCCTCCTCACCCCAATGTGATTCTCAAATTCTAGGTGAAATCTGTGGGTCCCTTCTCTCCTGGAAGACATTTCCTTCTTGTGATCTCCTTAGCCAATGGATGAAACCTTTTAGGGTCAAAAGGGAAGGACAGAGAGGCATCCTCCTTATCACCAGTCTTGCAGAGAACTGCCTCAAACCGGTGATCACAGCACCTACTCACCTCTGAATGATGGCAAAGCTGATCTCAGTTCACCCCCACAGCTGCCCTGGAAAATGAGTACTTTTGAGGAATTTGGGCGTCTCTAGCACAAAAATTGTGATAGCTGTGAGGCTACAGAAGAAATGTCCAACTTTGAAACAAAAGATCGGTTCTGAATACTTCTTCTGCCATGTATTAATTGCATGACCTTGAATGGAGTCACTTATAAGTTTTTGAGCCTGTTTCCTCAACTGAAAAAATAGAGATAATACCCCTACTTCAAAGGTTTCTTTTTATTCACTTACTTTAAACATTTTTTAATTTTTTTTGAGATGATCACTAGGCTGGGCCAGGAATGTAGAAATAAAAGATACAGCCCCTGCTGCAGAGATGTTTACAATCTAGCAAGAAAGACAAGTAAGAAAGCAAGTAAGTACGGTTCTAAGTGATACACAGTGAGAACAAGAAGCATGTCCCCATTAGGTGCCCTCCTTGAGAGCCCCCAGTATGTGTGTATTTGGGTGTGGGTTTGTGTGGTGTGGAAAGAAAAGGAAGAAAGGAGAACAGTGAATGCTTCCGAGAAGAACTAAACCTAGGCAGAGGCTCAATAGGTAGGGAGGTATTATTAGGAGACAAATGTGGGGAAGGGGAAGTACACCCACGCAAGAAGGGCAGCAGATGCTGAGGCATAGACATGTGAAAGAGATTGGTCATTTCAGAGTGCCCACGGGAGAGCAAGGCTGGAGGAAAGAATGCACAAATACGCCTTTCCTAGGGCTGCTGTAACCAAGTACCATAAACTGCATGGCTTAAAGCAACAGAAATTTATCGTCTCTTAGTTCTGGAGGCCAAAAGTTCAAATATCAAGATGTTGGCAAGATCACGCTTCATATGAATCCCGTAAGGGAGGAGCCTTCCTTGCCTCTCCCAGGCTCCTGATGGTGGCCGTCAATCTTCGGCATTCCTGGTGTGCAGCTGCGTCAGTCTGATCTCTGACTGTCATCACATGGCAGCCTCCCTACATATCTTTGTCTCTGTGTCCTCTTATCAGTCCCTGTTTCCAAAAAAGGGCATACATATTGTACAGGCACAAGGAATTAGGACTTCCATATATCTTTGGGGTGACACAATTCAACCTACAAAAATGGTCTTCTGCCTGGAATTCTCTTCCCCCACTTACCTGCATTTCACACCCTCTCCTTCTTCGGGTCTTTACTCAAATGTCACTTTCTCAGTGAGGACTTCCTTAGCCACCTTACTTGAAATGGCAACATCCATTTCCCAGCATTTCCTAGTCCCCTTCCCTGTTTTAATTTCCTCTTTAGCACTTGTCACTGCATCCTGTCTTTCACATCATTCTATTGTGCATTGTCTGCCTCCCCTGGTAGAATGTAAACTCCAGAACTGCAAGGATTTTGGTGGGTTTTGTCCACTGCTGCATTGCCAGCGCCTAGAACAGTGCCTGGCACAAAAGATGTTTGCTGAATGTACACAAGAACCTCCTTTTCAGCCCAAGATGGGTGGCTCAGTTGGTTGGAGAGTTGTCCTGTATACCAAAACGTTGCAGGTTCGGTTCCCAGTCAGGGCACATACCTAGGTTGCGGGTTTGATCCTCCATCAGGGCCCTCATGGGAAGCTACCGATGGATGCATCTCTGTCACATCGATGTTTTTCTCTTCCTCTCTCTTTCTCTCTGTTTTCTTTCCTTTCTCTCTAAAATCAATAAACATACTAATTTTTAAAAACCCCTCCTTTCTGAAGGCCGTCATGGGGTGTGTTTAGAGCTCTAAGACTGCTGCTCCTTCCCTATGGGTCAGAGCTCCAATGGACCCTCAACAGCCACAGGCCTTAATTCCCTTAGCATGAAGCCAGTTGCCTCAGTCCCCCATATAGGGGAGTCAGGAGGGGAAATATTTCAGCCCTAAAGGGCTGGTTGTTTGAACTCTGTTCCACAAGCACATCCGAAGGAAGAGCAAGGCAATTTTTCCCTTATTTGGTCTTTGGTCTTCAAATTTTCCTCCTTTTCATCTATGAAACAGAACAGTAGGAAAAGCATTAGGGCTAGGGAGTCTCTAGGTTTGCCAAAAGAAAGCCCGCTTCCGATGGTCTTTTCCAGTTGTAACATTTTTGTCCGCCTGATGATTTTTCCAATTTTGTCAGGCTTCCTTCCTTCTCCCCTGATGCTGATCTCTAGTTTCATGAGGGCTTTACATCCATCGTTCCAGCAGCAACTTACACCCATGTGGCTACATCAGGAATCTGGTATGATTCTCGGGGCTGTAAAGAAACTTCAGCTTATACTATTATGATGGTTAATTTTATGTCAACTTGGCTGGGCCATGGTGCCAAGGTATTTGGCCAAATGTTATTCTGGATGTTTCTGTGGGGGTATTTCTGGATAAGACTGACATTTAAATCAGTGAACTTTAATAAAGCAGATTGCCCCCCATAATGTGGGTGAGCCTCATCCAATCAGTCAAAGCCTGAATAGACAAAAGGCTGACCACTCCCTAGCAAGAGAGAATACGGCCAGCAGATGAACTGCAACCTTGGCTCTACCCTGGGTCTCCGGTCTGCTGCCTACCCTGAAGAATTTGAACTTGCCAGCCTCCATAACTGCATGAGCCAGTTCGCCAAATTCCCTCCCCCACTACTCTCTCTCCTATCAGTTCTGTTTCTCTGGAGAACACTAACTAATATAAATATTATCAGTGTTTATTAAAGCATAAATCTTTTAGACAACAGTGAAACAGAACTTCATGGTATTTTCTGACAGAGAGTTAACATTCTGCTTCCTGTGGAAAAAAAATAAAACAGGCAGCATGTTTTTCCTGGTCCCGGGGCTGCGGTTATAAGACTGAGAGCCTCTGTGGAGATGGGAGGTTTACAAAGGACATAGAAGACAGAGTTCCAGAGAATGAGGAAGCTGGTTTATTACTAACAGAGCATGCTTAGTTCCAGAGACGACAGGGTAGGAAAACATTTACTTTCTCCAATAATCAAGAAGCCAAAAAAGAGATTTACTGAGTTGGGACAAGAGGGAAGGAAGATAATGCTTTTTTTGGCCTCCTGGATAAACTCAGATCAGGATCTTAATTGAAAAGTAGAAGAACTGTTTTCTTTATCTGGCTTTGCCAAGGACTGGCTGTGTGACCTTCAGCAAGATATTTACCCTTCTCTGGGCCTTCTGCTCACTGTTAGGATGAGGCAGTTGAATTAACCACGCCAGCCTTATGTTGCTTTAAACTCTAACCTCTGTGAGGGTGGGATGCCTCTTGTTTGCTTTTGGGTACTCAGCACCTAGCATAAGACCTAACATGGCATCACCTGCCCCATAGTGGGTCCTATAGATATTAGTATAAACGAACAAGTGAGGATTAAAAAAAGAACTATCTAGGTAACTTTTGAAGAAGAGGGGAAAGAAATCAAGGAATTTTATCTGTGGAGTCATTTAAAAGATGTTTTTTAACAAACCTGAAGTAGTCATTGTCATTTCCTGAAATTTGTTATATATATTCAGAGCACTGGACAATAGGGTACAAAGTTACTTAAATCAACTCTGTGCTCCTGAGTGACAGGAAATGCATACCAAAGACATTAAAAAGAAGGAACTGGAAGGAATCTGCAGAGCCTGGCCGGTAGTTGGTTTGTTTGTTTGTTTTCTTTTTGGCCAGTGGGTTTTTATTCTAAGGTCTCACAGTTTCCAAGGTTCATGGATAAATCTGAGGGGAAGAGGACGAGCTGAGTGACCTCCTGTGGTCCCAGCTCTTCCTCTCCATCTTCTTGACAACTTTTTCTTCATCCTAAGCAGACCAAACAGTGCAGCATCTGAGTACTCAGGTGCTGGCCTACAGACCCTCCGTAGCCTCAGGCAAATTAAAACAAAAAACAAAAAAAATGCCCTCTGCTCTTCTGTCCTGCCCCAGATTCTTTAGTCACATCACACTTTTGCCCAATTCAAGCCGAGAATCGCTCTCTATCAGCTACTCCCCGCAAATTGGCTGACTAGTGGTTTTCTATCTTCATTTTTACAGCAGTCTAGAAAAGTCTTGAGCTATGGAGAGTTCTTCTGAGTCATGACTCAGAACAGCCTCTACATGTCATCTTACTTGATTTTATAAGGGCCTTCATCTCTGACCAGAGGAGCTAGCTGCCTCCTGGTCTTAAGTGAAGTGAATGTGGCTCAGGACCCGAGACAGGCAGGCCTGCCTTTCAGTTCCAGTGTCACAACAGTGGGTGTTTGACATATTATTTCTCCCCTCTGAGTCGTAATCATCTCTGTAAAGAAAAGGCTGTAACAACAGCACACACACACATATACACATACCACTCCTAACCTAACCTCAATGCCAACTCAACCCCTGCAACATGGTTATTCTAAGAATTAAATGAGATCATATATATGATGATGTTCTGCACTATGCAAATGTAAATTCTTTTTTTAAAATCAAATTTCAGCTTCAATGAGTCATTTCAGACATCAGTGCTTGATGTATGTGTCCTTCACTTAACTGTACTACCAAATATTTCTCCTTATTTTCCTTTTCTTGTTTCCTGGAAAAATTATAAAGTTGGTTGTGTGCAAACTCCTGATGGGGTCTACTCCTACACCTTATCAGATGTTTTTCTAGCTCCATTCTCCTTTCTCAGTGGCTCTATCAGCTCTTACTCCCTCATTTTGTCTGTAATTATTCAAGGCGGTTTCTTCCAGCCTGCAGTATCACTATGGACACCTGTATATCTGACACTGACATATTTAATGTTTGACCTAGTTGTTGTCATGTAGAAACCTAAATAATGATAGACAAAAAGTCTAGAGTCCTGTGTTCCAGAATTCGCATTGTTTTTTGGTTATCCAGGGAGTTTTGGGCCATTCAATTTGATAAACATCTATTCAGGTCATGGGATGGGGAGGGGATGTTGCTTGTTGTGCTCAAAATTTTACAGGTCACACAGATAAGTAAACCTCCAACTCTGAATGATGTGCTATACAGTCGCACGCACACACAAATACTATGGCTATATTGAGGAAGGAACAATTTAATCAACCTTCAAATATTGTAAGCCTCCACTTCAGAAAGAAGGTAACGTCTGAGCTAAGCCTTGAAGGATGACTGAGATTTTACAAGACCAGTAAGGAGGCCAGGTAGAAGGAAGAACACTAAGATGTAATAAAAATAGCAAGATGTGCCCTGGCCAGGTAGCTGGGTTGGTTGGAGCCTCACCCAGGTAAGCCAAGGTTGCAGGTTTGATCTCCAGTCAGGGCACATACAAGAATCAACCAATGAATGCATAAATAAGTGGAACAACAAATTGATGATTTTTAATCTCTCTCTCCCTTCCTCTTGCTCTCTAAAAAAGTCAGTAAAGAAAAATTAAATCATGGACACAGACAACAACATGGTGATTGTGGCGGGGGGTGGAGAAAGGGGGATGGAAGTGGAAGAAGGTATAGGGGGATAAATGGTGATAGAAAAAATAAAAAATAAATTTTAAAAAAAGCATTATGAAGAAATGGGAAGAGTTTGGTGTGGCAAGAGCATAAGATGTGTGGAAATAAGGACAGAAGATGAGACTAGAGGAAAGTTTGGGCTGAGGATATGTGGGACCTAGTATGCCGGGCTTAGATATTTAGGTTTTAAGCCCTCTTGACTTAAGGCATTCATATGCAAATCAATTTCTCTTCTGTATACCTAGAACAATACTCATGAAGTACCATCCTTGAAAGAACTGAGAAAATAGTCACTCAAATAATTTTCTGTAGAGCTTGACTCTCCGTTGGAAGCCCCATTGAGAAAGGCTGCTAGGCAATGGTAAAGCATCCAACATTTATGGAAAGCAAGTGACATCCTTCTGTATCATAGAAACATCTCTCTCGTGACAGTGAGAAGAATGCATTATTACAGGCAGAGAGAGAGAGAGAGAGAGATGAACCAAAAATCTGTTGCCATAATTCATGTGGGTGATGACCGGGGTTCAGAATGATGACAACAGAAATGGAAAAGGAACATTCAAGAGACACTTGGGAGGCAGAATGGATGGAATACTTCAGTGATGTCTTCCCTGGCTCCCTAGCTATGATCTGGAGTCACTTGCTCCCTCCAGCTACAGGCTGGGGCCTTCCAAAAATGGCGAGGAGTGCATCAACTCCACCTTGGGGGTGGAGAACGCTGCTACTAATCCGGACTTTATGATGCCTCTGGTGAACTCTGCACATAGTGATAAACTCTGAGTTATGACTTTTTCTCTTCACACTCCATTGCCTGCCTGGGCATGTTGGTTCAGTCCTCACAACTGACCTTCAGCCCAATTACCCTGCCCAGCCCCACATTCTCCTGTGGGGACAGAAGCCCTGCCCTGAACTCCAGACCACTTGGCTGGGATCCTGACACTCTGCCTCCCTATGCCAACCCAGTCTTCCCGGAGGCTGGGTCTGCTCCCTGAGCTCACCACAACCTGTGTGATCCTGCAGGGGCGTTAGTATTGCCAGCTCCAGGGCAGCTTCACCCCATCTTCCTCCTTTCCCTCCCCCTGACAGGCCCCGATTGCTGAGGTCCCATCATGCCTCACACCCAAACCCACCTGCATGCAGACACCACCGAAACTTGTCTGGGGCCCGTGTTCCCATTTGTAACATGAGGGGGTTATACTAGGTAACTTCTAAGGTAGCTCCCTTCCAACACTAACATCCTGTGTTTCTAAGTAGGCCAGCTGTAAAAGAAGTCTGCATTGGCATAGAACAATTGAGGCTGGGAGCGAATGAGTCAGACTCAGCAAAAATGTCAAGCTAACTGGAAGACTGGAGATTAGAGTGCAGCGTGCCTCTGGGCAGACAGCAGCTAGAGACCTGAGCCACAGATTGGCTACCCAGACAGCTGTGTGGATAAGATGCCTGCTGCCACACCCAGAGCATTAGTCATATGCCTGTTCAAGGAATTAACATCATTTTATGCTCCCCCAAAGACAACATTTATTTATGACCTAAAGCTATTTAGTATCCTAAATGTCATTCTAGCGTTTCTCATGGTTAGCGCTGGTGATTTTGGAATCAGTATTATTCCATTAGAGTTTTGCCTGATTCCTTGAAATAGAAATAAGCATCCAGCGACTATTTCCTATGCATCTGGCTTTACTCTCAAGACTTCCTAAATCTCTCCCAGGTGCTTCTCATGGTGCGTAAAGGAAAGAATGCAGGTCTTTGGAGACCAAGGTTTAAACTCCACAGCTACTTAGTCGTCATGTGATTTGGAAAAGTTAGTTAATCTCTTTGAGCTTTGGAAATAGGATAATACCTGCCTTGAAAAGTTGTAGCCCAGATTGAAAGTGCCTGGTGTACAGAAGGTTCTCAAGAAAAGAGTTCCCCCTCACACCAACTCTGCTGCCTTCCACTTTCAGAAGTCTCTTTGCCCTCAGGATGGCTTCTCCTGGAGTGTCTGGCTTTTTTCCTCTTTCCTACTGGAGCCTAAAGGTCCCTGCTGGTCCACACAAGTTCCTGCTCCAATTCTAGACCTAGATCACGCTGAGTCAGTACCAGCACTTCCTGAGGTAGGGGCTTTTGTTGTTGTTGTTCAGGGCTGAGCCAAGAAAAATCTTGATCAGTAGATGAGATCATAGCTGACGGCTCTAAGAGCTCCATTGTCTCAGCTCTAGGGTCTATTATATTGAAGATGAAAATGCCAGTGCAATGATTAAGTGCAGGGCTGGTCATGCGATTCCTAGAGATGGCGCTGAAGTGGTGGGGCGGGTAAAGTAAGGAGGTCTCCAAATTGCTGGGCACAGGACTTAGTTGTTGGACACACCTCTTTCCTGGCTACAGGTTAAAAGTCTTGTTTTTTCTCTCAAAGGGATTCTAGTATCAGGAACCAGTATAGCCGTAGCCTGTAAGAGCCTTAGAAATAATTTAGATCTACCTTCTTTTACACAGATGGAGAAACTGAGGCCCAGAAGAGAGAAATGACTTTCCCAAAGCTACAGAGAGACTAAGGCCCAGAACTGCACCTAAACTTAAGTCTCTAGATTCTACGTCCATAACCGTTTTCATTACCTTGTGAAAAAAATAGTGATTGTTAAAATTCACCATGTTGTGGACACTCAGTAAATCTAATCGTTGAATAACAAGTGGAGGAAATGTTTGCTAAAAGGATGCTTAAACAGGAGAGCATTCACTAACTCATCAAATAATTGTTGAATTTCAGAAAGTAAGGAAAGGCCAAACTGTGAAGAATATTGACTGCATGCTTAAGGGTGTGAACTCTATTATGTTAGCAACATGAAGCCATCAAAGAGTTCAGAGTAGAGGACTGACATGATGAGTTGTTGTTTTTTTTTTAATCCACACCCAAGGATGTGTTTATTGAATTTAGAGAGAGGAGAAGGGAGAGAGAGAGAGAGAAACAGTGATGTGAAAGAGAGACATCAGTTGGTTGCCTTCCATATGTGCTTGAACTGGGGATCGAACCCACAACCTAGGCATGTGCCCTGACTGGGAATCGAACCTGCAAACTTTTGATGTACGGGATGATGCTCCAACCAACTGAGCCACCTGGCCAGGGCTGACATGATCAGTTTTAGAGAGATCATTCTGGTAGCAGAGGGAGGATGGATGGGAAGGTGTCAGGTTAGATACATGAGGACATGGGGAGTTTTAGAATAGTCTTGGCAAGAGATTACTGATGGAGATCTAAAGAAGGGCAGTGGCACTGGGGACATGGAGGAAGCAAGAGACCCAAAGGCATTTTATTTAATGCAGCCAATGGGACCTATGGTCAGCAGAACCACAGGTGGAGCTGGGCAAAGCAGAATGCTGGGCCCTAGGCTTACTGAAGCTCAACTTCTCAAGACCCTAGGCTCCTGCCCGCGGTCCCAGACAAACCAAGCAGGCTTCACTCATGGCAGGGCAGCTGTTTGATAGCCAAGCACCGGGCAGTCCCCAGGCTGCTAACCGTCATTAACAGTCACTGAAATGTTAACTTTGTGATAAACTAACGGTGACTGATTTCTCTGCAAAGTGCAGCAAAATCCTTCAACAGAGGACTGGGTAAAGAAGATATAGTACATATATACTATGGAATACTACTCAGCCATAAGAAAAGATGAAATATTGCCATTTGCACAACATGGATAGACCTTGAGAATATTATGCTAAGCGAAGTCAGTCAGAAAAAGCTAAAAACTGTATGATTTCACTCATGTGGGATATAAAACTGAAACTTAGGACACAGACAGATGGAAGGGGGCAGGGGGATAGTAAATGGTAAGGGGGCTAAATATATGGTGAGGGAAGATTATTTGACTTTGGGTGGTGTATTGCACACAGTGTATACAGATCGTGTATCATAGAGACATACCCTTGAAACCTATATGGCCCTGTTAACCAATTTCACTCCAACAAATTTAATTTAAAAATTAAAAAATTTAAATAAATTTTTAAAAAGTGCAGCAAGGATGGTTGCTTATGACACACAGGAACACCTGTTAGAAGTGTAACCTACCTAGAGGCTTTCAGTAAGGGTAAAAATTCTTAAAAATTAAGATTCCTTATTTTTACACCTTGGCTGGATAATTAATATTTCCTGGTAAAAAGTTAAGTTTTGCTCACTACTACCTGCAGGGATCATGTATTGTAATAGTTAATAATGCGGAATTTAGTGTCAGGTGGTCCTGGGTCTGGGTCCAGACTGGTACTCGCTAGCTGTGTAACCTCAAGCAAGTCACTAAATGTCTTTAAGTTTCCTCAGCCGTAAAGTGGGGATAGTAGTAGTACCATCGTGAGGGCTGCTGTCCTAACATTTGAGATAAAGCATTTTAAGTGCTCAGCATAATGCTTACCTCTGTGCTCAAACAGTATCAGCTGTTGTTAATTTTAATAACTTTAACAAATTATTTTGTAGCATGGTATATTTTTTAAAAGCTCACTTTCTAAGTGAACATAAAAAAATGGTGTCCAATTTTTTTTAAAGCCTCTCTTTTGGCTATTACGTTTTAACCAAATTTAAAGATTTATGAAAGAATGATGGAATAGTAGAACATTGAATATATCTATAAGCCGATTTTTTAAATGTGCAATAAAAGCATTTGTTTTATTTTCCAAAATTTTGTGTTCAAAGCATGATTTCACTATTGACCTGCTGGGTGGCTTCCAGTAACTCCACTTAACCTTTTTAGCTTTTTTTTTCCCTTGCTTCCTCTTGCAAAATAATAGACTACATAGTTTCTAAAGATCCTACCAATTCTGAAATAAATACACAGATTTATTTTACACTCTAATTATATATTACCTGAATAGCTGTAAGAGTAATTCAAACCCCAATTATTTCTAAAGAAGCTCCAAAACACTTCATGATTATCAAGGATTATTGCCAAGAATCTGACTACCATCTCATATAATGTCTGCACTTATTTATCTAATGATTTGACAGAGTATAGCTGACCTGCAACATCTGGAAGGATAGTCACACGTGACAAACAGAAAACTGGAGCAAGAATTGAGTCCCCTTCTACTTGAAGGTCCTTGTGGGAAAGTGACTTTTTCTTTTTTGAAACTGTCTCTTCTGTTCATTTGTATTGCCAAAGCTTCTCTCTGAGAGTTTCTTGGTGATAAGTTAATGAGTTTAACTTGGGAATAGGTTAGCAAAGATCATCTTTATGAGCAAACCGTTCAGGTCTAGCTCCCCCTAACCCTCCCAGCCCTCACTACTTTGCGTATGAACACTCTCCTAGGGGTGTCCAACCTTTTGGCATCTTTAGGCCACACTGGAAGAAAAAGAGTTGTCTTGGGCCACACATTGAATATACAAACACTAAAGACAACTGATGAGCAAAAAAAAAAAGGGTAAATTTATGATTTTGTATTAGGCCGTATTCATAACCATCCTGGGATGCATGTAGCCCATCAGCCACGGGTTGGACACCCCTGAAATCAGACTGATCTTGGCTGTTTCCTTAGATCCTGTGTGTTTACTGCTCCATGTTTTACTAATGCTCTCAACTTTGAAACACTTTTTGCTTAATTGATCTTTCATTCTTACTACCAGTATTTGTTTGTGCAGATTCTCTTCATCCTTCAAGGCTTAATGCAAATGTCACCTGTCCACAAAGTGTGGGTAATCTTTCTCCCTGGGTGCAGCAGATTTCTCACTCAGGTGAGCTCCCAGAACACTTTTGATATGCACCTCTCAGATAGTCCCTGGCAGGCAGAATAGCTCAGTAGTTAAGCACACAGGATCTGCAGTTGTACCACTTGAGTTCAAATCCCTATTGTTACCTTACTGGTGGTCTTGGGCAAGTTATAAACTTCTTCATGCCTCAGTTTCATCATCTGTAAAATGGAACTACTTGTAGTACCTATCTCATATGGCTTTTCTTAGGTTTAAATGAGCTAATAAATGTATAGAATTTAGAATAATGCCTTACCCATAGTATTTAATAAATTCTGGCTATCATTATTACTCTGCTCCTTCTACCTAACTTTACAGATATAATACCCCAGTCTTATGTTGCCTCCTAGACTCTACATTCTTTGAGAGCAAGAGGATGTGTGCCTATTCATATATTCATATGAATATATGAATATAATATATTATGAATATAATATAGAAAAAAATATATATATATTTTTTTTCTTGGTAGCTCCTGCTCTCCCTAGAACTTAGCACACAAAACTAGTTATCTGACAGATTTTGGAACACTTAAACTTTAGTCCTTCCTCTTTTTTCATCCCTAATATTCACAAGATGATTTTAAAAATAAAAAAAGGATTTCATAGATTAAAGAAGCTATAGTGATTAAATTACATTAGACTAAATAGTCTGCAGTCAGTTGCATGCTAATGACTGGGCTTTTTAAAGAATGTTATATAGGGCATACAGCTATTTGACCCAAGGCCCCAATCCCTAGTCCTGGCCCCATGCCATGTCTCCAAGAAGCCAGATTCTATCACCTTTGCTTCCCATGCTGTGGGTCAGCCTGGCTCCAGCTGGCCATGCATGACAACGATGACCAAAGCCACCGTAGGGTGCAGCTCACCCTGCAGGGACCAGCCTCACCCACGATCCATGGACAAATTGGTGAACAAATATGTACTAAAGGAAAACACTATGGATTATTCCTGCAGAACAAAGTTCAGTTGTAGACAAGATTTCAGGTCAAATTCAGATCTGTTTTTGGAGATATTTTCCATAGATATTTCTCACATCTTTGCAGAGACACTTCTTGGTCTATGTTCATGGATTTGTGCCAAACAGCAGTTTACCCAACACTGTGATTCATTTATTTGTTTTCTATACACTGTTTGACTTTTCTCATATTTGGCTTGGGATGAGGACTCTCAGCATATGTTTTACATGGCTAGTCAGTCAGACTTTTTAGTATTTTTGGATCTTAATACAAAAAAAAGAGAAGAAGAAACAAAATAAGAAAGAAAAATTCAGACCAAAAGCCAGGATATTTAACATAATAAACCAGTAACTACTTATTTTCTTTTTAATGAGCATTAACTTCAATTTAGTTCTTCTCTTCTGTGAAATTACACAGCATTAATGTTAAAACATAATTGAGGTCAAGTATAATATCAGCTTCTGGTGTGTCATTAATAGATCCTAGTTTATGAATAAGAACCACACAAAGTAGCACAGGCCCACAAAAATGGGCCTGGAGAAATTAGGCCAGACAGGGCTCAAAGAAATTAAGGTGTAAGATACTTCCTGTCTCAGGAGCGGCATTTCTCTTCTCTCAACAAACCTTAGACACAGGCAAAGTAGGCACCGGCCCATAGCGAAGGCCTACGCAGAAGCTCTCAAACGCTGGTTCTCCAACCTGCCTGCTACACTTGCCATTCCTACCTCTAGAGTGTCAAATTCTATTGGCAGAAGTTTGTTCTAGAGACTTCAGTCCATTCCTTTAGTGATTTATTCACCAGATGTTTATTATTGCCACTGTGTGGAAGGACTGGGAAGAGAAAAACTGAGTAGCATCTAGAGCTTTTTGTCTGGAGAGAAGATCAAAATAGGGAGATGGTTAAAACTCTGAGTGTTTGATAAAGGTTTACCTATGGGGCTGCCAGAGAAGAAGGGAGGTGATTGCAGAGAACGGAATGTCACTGATAACTATGAGTGGAGGAATGACGATGTCATGCACCTCACAGAGGACAAGTGAGATGAGGAAAGAAATGTTGAGTGCAGACACCTCTGACAGGGTAATACTCTAAGTTGGACAATAGTTTTGAACAAAGTAATATAGTTATGAACAATGTAAAGCCATCTAGAAACCCGGACAGAATTTGATGCACAAGCTAAGACTTGATAGGGAAGAGAGTGAGAATGGACAGAAACTGGGAACCTGAGCCACTGCCCAGGAGGGGCTAAAGTCGGCTTTTGGTTGTTGGAGGGATGACGTAGGGCACTGAGGCGAGCAGAAGTCGAGGTGCCTTGAGACAGGCACTGGAAGAGGAGGTCAGGAAGTGTCAAGAAAGTTTGCCTTTTTGGCAGTTTTGGGGAAAGTGGGCACAGACTTAGTCTTGTATAGTGAGATGCCAGAGGGAAGCCATAAATTATATCTGAATTAATGCAGTTTATGTAGTTAAAATAGGCATAGTGTTTGGCTTCATGACTAGGAAGACAGTTGTTTTCTTGAATTTTAATCACTTTCACCATTGCACTGAAACCCGAACAGCATACACTCTTCTTTCTGCTTAGAGTACTTTTGTACCCTCTTCTTTGACCTTCGTGGCTTGACATAGGTATCCCCTTCTTTTGTGATGGGGATACCTATGCCTGCTCCAAGCACCCGTAGCAATTAGTACATACTTCTCACTGGATTAGCACTTGTTACATTGGATTGTTCCTGTCTGTTTTTCTGTCTCCCCCTCCATGAGGCTCTCAGCTCCCTGACAGCATAGATTGCCTTCCTCTCTATACCTCCAGGACTTAGCCAGACTAGAACATAATAGCTGCCAGTGCATTTCTGCAGATGGATGGCGGGTACCATGGTTCTGTGGATGGGTGGGGTGATTGAAAAATGGATGAATGATTGGCCCAAATCAATAAGCACTTGTATTTTCCTTAGATGTACACACCTGACAGAGTGGATGCTCAGAAAAATACTTAATGCTGTGGTAGATCATGGACAAAAAGCAGGTGCCTCAGTCCAATTCAAACCCAGTTGCACTTTTGCTTGCTTTATTGTCTTGTTCACATGAGCACTGTAACATTAGGTCAAGTTTTGCTTAGTAGGCAGGTTTCAAAGATGTGAAAGGAGGAGCAGTCTAATCACAAGCCTCCAACCAGGAGCCAGGAGGTCTAGCCTCTCTTCCTGATCACCACCAACTTCCTGATTATGTAACCCAGATGAGCTTCTTATCTCCACACGCTTCCAGTCTCCTGGCCTGCTGTCCTCCTTTTTAGCATTCCATCCTCCACCCAGTTACCTTTCCTGAAAACAAATTAATCACCTTATTTTTGCTTGAAAACCCCTTTGTTGCCTGCAGAACGAAGTCCCAACTCCTTAGCAAACAAGGACTTTTTAGTACCTCTCAAGGCTCCGGTCCTTTATCATGTCTCATATCCAGTTACTCCATGGTTCCAATTCCCCTCACAAAGCTCTTTCCTGTCTCTGTATTTTTTGCACACACTGCCTCCAACATCAGCAGTGACTTTCCACCCCCACTTCACCTGCTAAGCTTCTGTTTGTTCATCTTTTAAGACTCAGCCAATGGAGCTCAAGAGCTGCTTCCTCAGCAAGACCTCTTCTAACTCCTTCAGAGAATGTAAGCACTTCTTCCACTCCGCTCCCATCGCATTTTAACTTGTTTATCTCAGACCACTTATAATCCTGGTAGAAATTATTTGCTTACTCATCCACCTCAGTTGCAAAACTCTGAGTTCCTCTAGGTCAGGGGTCATTGTTCTTGTATCTCCCCTCTGGCTGCTAGCACTTAGGAGGTTCTCTAATATGTACTGGTTGGAAAGAAAAATCAAAGGAGTCATATTGAATTTTACATGTGCTATCTCCCTAACTGTGTCTGCTATTCACCTCTTCTCCGTCTCCCCATGAAACCTAATAATGAAGATTGGTTTCTGAGCACTGATTAGGCAGCATGCATTATTCTATGTCCTTTATACATAACTTTATTTAATTTTTACCTCAGCCTTGAAAAGAAAGTACTATTATTACTATTACTATTATTATTACTATTACTATTACTATTATTATTACTTTACAGATAAATGAACTGAAGCCCAAAGAGGGTAAGTGTCTTTCCCAAGTCATAGTTAGTAGGTGGTAGAGCTAGGATTTAAACTCAAACTTCAAAGCCCATCATCTTTTCCCAACATCACCTACTTCCTCAAAGGCCTGACCTGGTAGGTTCTCGCTTGGCTATTAAATTGTTCCAAAGTGCATTGAATAAGACCACACAGGTCAGGCTCACTCTAATTTGCAGCTGGGGCTGGCCATCTCCACAGCCATCCATGAAACTCAGCCAGCTACGTCTATGTGCTGGTGCATATGGTGACAAAGCCCAGATCCTCTTCTTGGCAGGAAGCTGTCTTCTAGCACACGGAACGGGAAATCCATTTCCTGGGATCAGATGGAGCCCTCAGTGCAGACGTCCTCACAGTTCGTTGGTTTGTCCCTGATGTTCAGCCCAGAAACTGTCTGCTGCCTGGATCCCTGGAGAATGAGAAATTACTGGCCTCTGGGATGTTTTTCTGGTCGCTGAGCCTTCAAGGGGAAAGGTCTGTTGCATGGAAGTGAACAGGCCAAGTTTATCCAAACTTTATCGGGGCTGCTTGGCGTCAGGCAGCCTCGAGCCACATTCTGTTAGGACCCCAGAACAGCTGGGGCTTCTGCGCCTCTGCATGATACCTGCCCTCCGAGGATGGAGGTCTTCCTACCCCACTGCTCAGCTGACATAAAGCAGAAATCCCACTGTGAGCTCCCTTCAGGCTGGAGGCTGCACAGAGCCCTCAGAAATTTCCCCTTTTCCCTCTGCTTTCCACTGCCACTGCTAAGCCTTCAGCTGATGGGAAGAAGGGAGGCTCACAAAATGATGTGCCCTCCTGTCCTGAAAATGTCTCATAGGAATAGAAGGGAGAGCCAGAGGGGAGAAGAGTATTTACATGCTTGTGAATACCTGTTCTAAGCCAGCCAGTTTACATATACCACATTTAATCATTGATATAGTTATTTTTACCATTTTAAAGATGTGCAAACTGAAACTGCTCTAATTACAACAGCATATTTGCTGTTATTCATAAAAGGAATATTGTGAAACCTTTAACCTTGGGTCCAAAAATTAGTGACTGGAACTCAGCATGAGGGTGAGGTGGGACATAGCCACACATTTAGAATCCTTGCATTAGTCACGTCTGCTCATTGTCTGAGACTGTGATATCTTGCTCCATGGGGCCCTGCTAGAATCAGGAATTCTATCTGGACTCCAAACCCCACTGTCTGGTTCTGGGAAAAGGAAGTGGTCTGAGTACTTTAAAAGAGCCTTGAATTAGGAGTTTGAATACATTTGCTTGAGTCCCAGCTCTATCACTTAACATAGACAAGATCTTGATTCGTTTTTTTTACCTTTAAAGTGGGAATAAAAACAACTGATTTGCTATCTTAGAGTTTTGGGTATTTGGTTTTGTTTTTGTGTGTGTGTGTGTGTGTGTGAGGATTAAATGAAATATGGAATGTGGGTTGCAGCAAAGGCCCACAGAGACCTGGCCTATTTATAAGTGAGCCACACTCTTGTCCCCCTCTATGGAGCTCCACCATCATTGGACAGTACCCCCTCTCCAGATTAATTTTCTCCTATCCTCATCCTGCCCCCCGACTACCCAAGCTTAAATGAAGAACAGTTTGGAAGGAGCACATACTAGGAAACGTATGACTTGAGTCTGAGTCCTGATTTTATTACTAGCTGTGAGATATTTAAGTGAGTCACCAAGCCTCAATTTCCTTACCTGTTGAATAGGAATGATACTAGTACTTACATCCCAGTGTTCTCAGGAAACTGTATGAGAGAAGGAATGCACCAATGCCTTGCCACTTCTAATGTGCTACACGAATGCAAAGTTTTTGACCATTTGCCATGGGCCAGGCATGTGCCAGATGATGAGGTTACAAAGACAACAAGACAAGATCTCCGTTAAGCTCACGGTCTGAGGAAGAGACCAACATGTGAACAGATAATGACAACACAGTGTGGGAAGTGCCATGGCAGAGGAGGAGCAGAATGCTTGAAGCCCAGAGGAGAGGCGCTGTGTTAGCTACCTATTGCTGGTCAATGAAGACCCCAAAGAGTCAGGAATTTAGGAATGGCTTGGCCAGGTAATTCTGGCTCAGGACCTTTCATGGGCTCAAACTGTTGGCCAGGGCTGTAGTCTCCAAAGACTTGACTGGGGCTGGAGAATCCACTTTCAAGTTAACTCACATTGCTGTTGGCAGGAGGCTTCAGTTTCTGCCATGTGGGCCTCTGTGTGGGTCTGCTCAAGTGATGACTTTACCCAAAGCAAGTCATCTGAAAGAGAGAGAGTATATGAGAGAGCACCAAAGATTATAACCTAACCTTAGAAGTGCAGTGATAAGTATTTGATTGTCTAACTACAGTGCTGTACATCTGAGACCAATACACAATAATATCGAATGTAAACTGTAATTGAAAAAATAAAATTAAAATTAAAAAGAAGTGCAATGGTATCACTTTTGCCATTTTCCATTGGCCACAAAGACCAACCATGGTGCAATGAAGAAGGAAAATACAGAAGAGTGTGAATTGCAGGAGGCGGGGATCATTGGGAGCTATCTTGGACGCTGGAAGAAAAGAGGAGCCAGGAAAATTTTCTGAAGCATAAGCCCAGGTGCACTTTCACTGCTTCTTGTAGTTTCTTTTGGATACTGGACTGGTAAGAGAGAACTTTATTTTCTCTTCAGATTTTTTCTGCTGTTAAATAGAAATTATACTGTAGGTAATATAGAGCAAGTTCAGTGCTATCGAGAAGTGATAATGACTTGCTGGTGGGAGCGTCTTCCAGCTGGGTCTCCAGGGCAGCCTTGGGGCCCTGGAGATGTCCGGCCCTATAGGCACTGGTATGAGCTTGCAAGTCCACAGTGCACCCAGAGCTGACCGCCAATAAACACTGCCCATCCCTATTAACAGTGCACATCACCCTGTCCCCAAGCACGTGTCTGCATGTCTGACATCCCTCTAGACTGCCCTGAGCAGGCAGGGGGAATGTGTCTGGTACTTGGCTGTGTCCAGCATCTAGCATGGTGCCTGCTACTGTCTTAATCGTTTGATAAAAATTCATGGGAACTCAATGTATATAAGGTACACTGTAAATGTCATAGGGTCTATGCAGTAATTATCACAGTCTTTAAGGAGCTATGCTAGATGTTTCCTGAGTGTCAGGCCCTATACTACATGCTCTACATGTATTATTTTCTGTATACTCACAACAATCACATGGTAGATATTATTATCCTCATTAACAGATGAGGAAATTAAAGTCACACAGTTAGAAAATGGCAGAGCCTGGATTTGACCCCAGGACTGTCAGGCTCCAAAGCCTTGCAACAAATCATGTAACATCTGGCAGCAGATCTTCTTAAACAAATAAAAATTTGCAGAACTGAAGGACTTTTGGTGATTGATATTGACCAGCTGAAAGAAAGTTAGACAAGTTTAAGGAACAATTTTATTAATATCTAAAATCCAGGTGTTTCCCCTTTACACCTTTGCACACATCTTATTTTTCTAAGAAAGCCCAACTTAGGTCCCACCTCTTCCAGGAAGGCCTCTTGATTCACAGTGATGCTTGTCTCCCTTAAACTCCTGGGGTATTTGTGACCATGCTGTTCAGCTGACACTATATGTAGTCTTGATTTGCAGTTTTTTTTTACTCAGGTTCATGATTTCCTTCTCTATACATGGAGGGAGGTGGACCCATTCTTAAAGCATTTTCTGACTCCCCACTGGCCCAATCACCTCCTTTCAGGGAAGGCCATGTTGCACACAGAAGGCTCACACTGAGAGCAGACCTTTCATCTGATTGCATTGGAAGAGCATGTGTCTACTGTTTCCTGACTACCCTGTCCGTAGTTGGGGACTACTTACCATGTCCCAGCACCTGGCACAGACCTAAAACACAGTAGGCTCTCTATAAATGTTTTCTGGATAAATACATGTGTGAGTAAATAAATGAAGTGGTGGTGAAGACTATAACCTTAATGAAAGCCTCTACTACTGTTGGCACTATTAAATTGACGGTAGTAATTCCCTTTACTTGTTTGGTGCTTTGACCTTCCCCAAGCAGCATCTCCTTCAGGCCCTTCTCCTCACCCCAAGACTTTCTGTCTACAGTTACAGATGGAACATGCGGTTTCAGAGTGGACTGAACTGTAGACACATGGGCGAACTTTGACTCCGCTTGTCTGAGACTGCCTGCTGACTCATCACCATTCTGTTTGGGTCTATCACCACATACTTTATTGCAAGATACTTCTATACCATGAGACCGTGCCCCTGCTTACAACTTTCTCTGCGCTGTTCGCATATATGATTGGCTTGCTCTCGGGTGCCATCCCCCATCTCTGGCAGTGGGGAGAGGGTTATGACTTCATCTCAGCAGTAACGTTTCCCCTGGGTCCCACTGTCAAATGGGAGCTCTTTAATAAGCCTCCTCCAGCAGCTGCTCTCCCACACTGGGAGACAGGATAATGGGAGCCCGCCTACCCACCTCCATGGATGCCTCCGATCGGACTTCTGCTTGTTTAACCTTTTACTATTTTCTGCTTTACTACTGGAAGGGAATAGAGTGCAATGAAAAAGAGCACAGGTTTTGCAGTTAGAGCTGGATTTTCACCCTGGTTCTCCCTCTTATAGGCAATGCCTCTTGGGCAAATTACTTAACTTTTTTAGGCCTTACATTTCTCATTTGTAAACTAGGAATAATAATATTGTCTACTTCATTGGGTTGCTGTGAGGATTGAGTTAATACTGTAAAGCGTTTAGAACAGAGCCTTCAACTAGCACGCCCACAATAAATGTTAGCTGTCATAATTAGCTATTATTTGGTGTGTCCATTGCTCAGACTGAGGACAGTGTGTGGGCAGTAGAGGTTACAGGTGGGTTTTCATCACTACCATCTGTATTTTGATGGGAAGAGAAAGAAATTCAGATTTCTTGAATACTGGCCTGAAAGCTTCATTCACCTGAATTCATTTAATGTTTAGAAGAACCCCCACCTTACAGGCAATGCTCAGGAGGTTAACGACTTGCTCCACATCACATCGCCAGGGTGAGCAGCAGGTCTTTCTGACACACATTCTCTCTCTGTTCCCCAGCAGAACGCCCTGGGGCCTGCTGGAGTTTTTCATTTTCTCCTTCTCAGTGATCAATCCTTGCATTTACCTTGCACCCTTTTTCACACTTAAAACTAAAACTACTGGGTACATTTAGTTCTTACCTTTCTCCCACTTCCTTTACTGGCCCCAAGACGGTCTGCGAGTACTGCTCCAACTTCTCTTTTCCACTCAGCCTGTGTCAGTCTGGTTTCCTGGCAAACTCTTTCCTCTTTCTCTTGGTCTGTCACAACCCCGTCCTCTCTGTACACAGCAATGTCATTTCCATGGCCTCAGCTTACCCTGTGCCTGGGACTGTCTGCTAGCCTCAGCAGGACTGGTATCAGTGGCCCAGGCAGGGCTGGCTCAGCTGCTCACAAGGGGTGAGATGAGGGAGGGAAGGGTGGGAGGGATAGTGGGGTGTGCGGCAGGTGCAGGTGACCGAGCTTGGAGTGGGGGAGGCCAGTAGGAACTGGGGGACTGATAGAGAGTCAGAAAAATAGCTACTCCCTCAGGCAAGGGCAGACAGTGTACCTGGGGATGCTGCTGAGGCAGCTGAGAAGCTCAAAGTACTCTATCAGGGCTCCTGGCAGATCTCGGAGGCAGCAAAGACCTTGGACTTGGGGGAGTTAAAATAAGGCACACTGAATGATAGGTTTTAAAGCTGATATCATTCAGGAGGAGTTCAGTTTCAACAGGACCCAAAATGGAATGGTATTGGGGATTTAAGGACAGGCCCAGTTTGAAATAGTCTACTTGTAATAATAAACCATCAGAGTGTCCCAGAAATTCCATTATTTTGGCATCTAGATTGGATGTCCCAGGCTGTCTTTTCTATTCAGAAGTTGCGCCAAAAATCCTTTGGCAGGCACTGGGTTCTGATTTTTAGTTCTGAAAATACCTAACCCATACTCCATAATCTATACTGTTTGGTGCAATGGCTATATGGTGTCATTGTACTCTGTTTTTCTGACTTCCTGGAATAAATCCTGCCTACCATGTGCTTTTTTTTTCTTTTTTCAAATTAAAGAAATTTTAAGTATACAAGCAAGTAATTATAAATAAGCGAACATAGTCTTTGTAAAAAATTTTAAAAAATAAATATGTAACTAGTAGAAAGTAAAATCCTTACACATCCCATTTCTTTCTGTAAATTATTTTCCTATTTAGTAAGTACTGTACATTTCTGCCATAACTTATTTTATACTCTTAGGAAGATTCAGTGGCACCCACGGATAGGGGTTGGGGGAAAGGAGGAATGGGCTGCCCTGGCAGGAAGTAGTGTTTTATCACTGTCATTGTTTGCTTTCACTGCCCCTGGTGATAATAAAAAGCAGACAAAGAAGGTTTTATTATTATTTATTATTGGTTTTGAGTTATTGTTTAAAATTATTCTCAGTTGATGAATCCACTTATTGCCTACACCCAGGGCAGGCAGCTCTTGGAAACTTTTTTTTGGTACCTACTTCCGATTGGCACTGCCAGAGTTTGGCAGAGTTCGGGGCCATTGCCCCAAAACCTTGCGAGTGCTGGATTTTAGCAAGTTTACCCATTTTTGGCAAACCAAAGGGTAAATAGAAAACATCTTCACTTTGTTCTCTCATTTGAATGCTTGTTTGGTTAAGCATGACGCATAAGTCTAGACTCAAAATTATTTTCTTTCAAATTTTGAAGTTATTGCGTCATTGCTGCCCAGCATTTAGAGTTAACTTTTAGAAGTCTGAAAGCCAAACCCATTTTTGCTCCTTGTAGGTAAACTGTTTTCCTCCTATAAATACTTTTAGGCTTTTCTCTTTGTCCCTATGGCTCTGAAATGTCCCTAGTATTTGTCTAATTGAAGATTTTTTAAAATTTTGCATTGCCTGACACTTGGCAGGGCCTGTGAAGTCTTGAGTCTTTCTTTGAGTCAGGGAAATTTTCTTTTCTTATTTCTTTGTGGATTGCTATTCCACATTTCTCAGTGCTCTCCTGGCGCTTTTTTCCCCCTTTTTTTGAATGAATGGAGGCCCTTTGGAATACATTCTTTGTGTCTCTCTATTATCCTGCTTGGGCTGTCACAACAACATATCATAACTGGGCAGCTCAAACAATATAAATTTATTTTCTCACAGTTTTGGAGACAAGGTCAAAGTGCTGGCCAGTTCGGTTTCTAGTGAGGGCTCCCTTCCTGGGGTACAGATAGCTGCCTTCTCACTGTGTTCTCACAAGGAGACGAGCTATCGCTAGTGTCTCTTTCTCTTCTTGTAAGGGCACTAGCCCTATGAATTAGGGCCCCACCCTTATGGCCTCATTTAAGCTTTCTTCATCAGCTCTTCAGAGGCCCTGTCTTCAGATACAGTCCCAGTTAAGGCTTCAACATATGAATTTGGAGGGTGGGGTGGGGACATTAATTCCATCCACAGCAGTGTCTTCACTTTTCTCTCAACTCTTCCATTCCCTATCTTTTTTGTATGTTCAGGGAGAGTTTCTCATGCTTAGCGTCTGGATAACATACCCAGTTTTTGTCCCATCTATTCTATTATTCATTCCATCTATTTCTTTTCTAGTTTTACTGTCATACTTTTACATTTCCTTTTGTTGTTGTTACTGTTTTTCCTTTGTCATAGCAGTTCTTTGTTCCTTTGCCACAGTTGCCTGCTATAATATCCTCAAGCATCTTTCTAAGAATGATGCTGTTAAGAATTTTTAACACATTCTTTTATGTTCCTTTAGCTGTATTTTCTCTAAGGTCAATTTTTAGTTTGTTCATCTTAGTTCTTTTCTTTAGAATTGTTGAATTTCCTCAAGTATCTGGTGATCCTTCATTTTCCATTCACATCTACTTTTGAGGAATAAGTTAATTAGTAGTTATTTTAAGTTTTCTTCTCAGTTTTGAACTATCCATTTCCCTTACCAGCTCCTTTGGTCACTGGAGGGTTCCCTGGGGCCCTGTGAGTAGGACACTGACTTCCGACTTCCCTGTCAGGTGCTTGGAGCAGGCAGAGAGCAGATGTGGGGACCATCCCCGTCCCCATTCGGTCCTTCACCCCACCCCAAATGCCAAAATAAGGAAGCCTTTATTTCGATGCAGCTGCAGTTGACAGGCTGGGCAGGAACAGCTTTTCCTTTTCCTCTCTCTGTATCTGGGGAAGGTGACTGGTTACTTTCAGTCTGCTTTTCTCACAAGTCCTTACAACCCAGCAGGCACCCTTCTCAGACAGGTGACTTCCTTCCTTAGCGTGAAGATCTGTGTTTTATCCCACCCCCACCCCCATCACTAACCACTCCCTAAAGTGGAGGGAAGAGAGAGGTCTGTTGTTCAGAGAGCAGTTTAAAGATTAATAACCCTGATGACTGCTTCACACTCCTCCTATTCTTTCTATTGGCTTCTTTTGAGCTAGGAGACTCTCTGTTCCCACCTTCAAAGTAATTTCTCTTACGAGTGTTTGGATACTCTGAGTTAATACTCTGCTCTGGGTTCTCTGTTAGTCTGATCCCAGCTGCTTTCTATCCAGATTTTTATCATAATTTCTGCCTCCTCTCTGGTTTGCTGGTGCTGGTAAGGACGTACTGATTTTAAAATCTATTTTTTCTGTCTTTGAAGGGTTTTATGGTGGAAGGGCAGGTGTGTGTGCTCGGTCCTCCATCTTAATTTGCTTCCTCCTAGTCCATTATATCTCTCCTTTTGATAAAGAAATTTCTGACAACAAAGTATGCTGTTGGAACACAGCTTCTTTGTTAATTAAAATGATTTAATTTAATAAAAAGTGTCAGACACTTACATATATTATTGCTTTGAAGCCTCACAACGATCCTGTGATTGAGACATCAAAATCCACATTCAGTCAATGAGGAAGCTAAAACTTAGGGAGGTTAATTGAATTAATTGGTGCCATACTGTTAATAAGAAATAAACCCAAGTCTGACTCCAAAGCTCACGTTATACTTCCATATGCTATTTAAATGTTTCTATTATATTTACTTTCTCTAATTTTAAGTATGTTTATCTTTAATTCCTCCATTAAAATATAAGTTTGGTGAAAGTAGGGGACCTAGCTATGGGCTCTCATTTCTATTGTGAGGTCCCTGACAATGTTCTATAAGCAGCAGTGAGTTTAAATTTTGTAAACCAACGAGGTAAGGCAGTTAATTACAATTATGCGCATAATTAAATATTACAGTGGTACAAATGCTTTGTTTGAAGCCTTTAAATGTTTTATTACATCCACTAAATTAAAGATTGGGTTGCAAATCAAAATGAAAACTGGAGGAAAGGTCAAAGTTCGGCTTCTTGCTAGAGTTACCATGGCAACTCTCTGAGGAATAAGTCTGCATAAACAGAAGGCAGAACAAAAGAAAATACCTATTGATCTCTAATACTAGTTGTAGCAAATTGTTTTTCTCTCTCTTCAAGATTGCAATAGGTTGAGATGCCTAGAATTATAATTCTTCCATGTATTCCATTATATTTACTGTCTTATTATTCTCTTTAAGCCTGCCCCAGGAAGAGCCAACTTTCTAGGAGACAGAATTACATTAACATTCCTAAGGATGGAATAATCTGAGTTTGTTCATTTTGACCGCATTTGGTTCATTTATTCCACAAATACTCCTTGAGCGCCTATGACATTGGCTGCATAATAAAACCACCTGGGAAGTTTTCCAAAATGCTCTGACCAGAATTCACTCCTAGAACAGTGGAGCCCAGGCCCATATATTTTCTTAAATCTCTTCAAGCAGTTATGATGCATATGAAGGTTGTAGAACCACTGACCCATGATACGTTGTAAACTGTGCTAACCACTGGGGATGCAAACAGAAATAATAATTGCTAATATTTATTGAGTGAATACTATAAGGCACTGCTCTATGTGCCTTATATATCTTGACACTTAATCCTCTCAAGAACCCCAGAAGTTAGGTATAACTTCGGTTTATAGATGAAGAAACTGAGGTATAGAGGGGATAAGCAGTTTCGCCAAGGTTACACACTTAGGAACCAGTGGAGTCTGGCTGAGGAGTCCATGCTCACTGTTCTACAGCCTATCAATAGTATTCCAGTCTAGTAAACAATGGAAGTGCGAGCAGGGGGAGGAAGGCTCCCTGTAAGAGGTGGTACCTCATCTGAGAAGAGGAAGAATGGGAACCACAAGGAAAAGTGGGGGAAGAGATTCTCAGATTCCTGCCTTCTTTGTCTTGTTAGACAACCTGGCTCCTCACCTCCCAGGAGTTCCTTCCCCCACTTCCCAACACTGACAACATTGGAAAGTCCACAATCATCCTTAACACGCTTAACATTTCAACTGGGAAGACTGAAGTCATGCACAATTACTCATGCAATCTTTCCTCCTGACAATAGGTTCTTCTGTGTGTTTCTCATTCAAACGTATAAAGCTCCCCTCTGTTGTTTTCAAAAAAGCCTTTGTTGTAGGAACAATTCACAAACGTGTCAAACACGCATAGGCTTCCCACCCCCCTCTCCTGTCCCCTCACCTGATCCAGAGGCTGGAAGACAACCCCCTGGCTTGCCAGGGACCTGTGCCTGCTTGCCGACTGCCCAAATGGAAGCTAATCCCGTACTTCTCATTGCTTTTCACCAAGTACGGCTCTAAGTTTGAGTTTGAGGTGAACCTCAGGGAGCATTTAGCCACACCTGCCTCCTCTGCCTGCCCTTGGGGGCGAGCACAGACTTTCTGTTGAGGAAAGGGAAGTGCTCTGATGCTGCTAATTAACTGTGGGAGGAAAGGAGGCCCTTTCCAGACACCAGAAATACCAAGGAAGCACGTTATAAAAAGCAGCCTTTGTACCAGCCAGCCCCATCCTTCAACTCAGCCTCGGCTGGGGGTGGAGGGAAAAAGAACTCCTGCAGCCTGCAGGTCTCTGTATCCCAAGTGGGCTCCTCAGGAGGCCAGGCCCTAAGGGAGTGTCTACTGGGAGACAGGGGCTCAGGAACAAGGTTGGAGTCTGACTACCCTTCCTGGTTGGGTTAGGCAAACTGTAGGAAACTGCCTGAAGCTGGCATGTTTGTAGGTGACTTAAGAGTCTCTGCTAAGAAAGCCACAGGCCTGGTTAGTAATTTAAAGCTTAACGACTACATGTCTGTTGAGGTCTGAGGTGGAGATTGCCTCAGAGTCTGGGTAATCTCACTGCAGCAGGTCCCTTGCCCAGCCCATGTTTATCAAACTAGGGTCTGATCACCACGGTGAGGATAGGACTACCTAAAATGTAGAGAAAGAAGTGTCCCTATCTGCCCTGCCCACTTCCCTCAGGCTTGGCTGCTACAGTCCTGAATAGAGTCCTCAGTGTCTGGGAGACTCAGGATCCCGGTTGCTACTGGGAAAACGGTTGAGTTGCTACGAAAGTGGGACTTGGCCACTGGCTGGAAATTGGAGGCTTTCCCAAACAGGAAGGCAGTAGGGCCATTTGGCTGAAACCTTAAGCTCAAGAAGCTTCAGAATTTGGCGGCTGATCAGTACAGGGGAATGAGGTAGAACCTGAGGGCCCCAAGGATTGAGGACCTTAGCATCTGAAAGCTGCCAGAGCCACATTGAGATTCTTGGAGAGCCTGTTTACATGGTCTGCCTTATTTTACAGGCGCTGGGACAGATTCCCAAAACTCTAAATTGCCAAGACCAGGAAGTCGTGGTACTAGGATTTCATACCAGGCAAGTTTCCCAGCCTCTCTCTCCAATAACATTTTTGCGTCTGGGCAGACGAGGGGAAAATTCCTCCATTATTATATCACATGTTCAGGATCCTTGGCAGAGATGTGTGTGGTGGCACATCTTTCTTTTTCATCCCTGCCTGCTGATACAAGCTCTCCTTTACGGATTCCTCAAGTGTCAGAGCTGAAAAGATTTTAGAAGCCATGGAGGTCATTTCTTTTATTTGACAGAAAAGGAGAAAGAACTGGAGAGAAATGACGGGCACAAAGGCACGCAGCTAGTTAATGAAACCAGGTCTTCTGACACCGAGTCCAGGGCCTTTTCCAGAATACCGCCTCCATATGCCGAATAACATTTGTGCATCAGGAGCTCCTGCCCATCCCATATTCTGTTTCCCATTTTACTCACTTCCATGCATAGGGCCTTGAACTGTACTTTGCAATGTGGTAACATGTCTTTCTGAAAAGTTTCTACTATTTGGTATTTTGACCAAAAAACCATTAAGTTAGAAAGAAAAAAGTTATCACAGCCAGAGGTTTCTAAAGTGGAATGCAGTTTGACCAGGGTAGAAAAGCAAATTCCCTTACTCTGAGGCCTTGTTGCACAAACTTGTCCATGGACCAGCAGCATAGGTATCACTGGGGAATTCCATCCCGGATCTGCTGATTCAAGAGCTGGATTTTCACATGATCCCCAAATGACCTGAATATACAGTAAGGTAGCACTAATTTAAGGTAAGGCTCTGCAAAAACTCCACCCCTGTCCCATCCAGCTCCTGCCCAAATGCTTAGCTTTCCTTCTCCAACCTCCCTCCTGTTCCTCCATCCCCCTGCCCCATTCCTAAACATCACTCTGTTAACCTAGTTCTGCCTTTTCTCGGAATCTAAAGCCCCAGGGTGAGGGCCCAGGGCGGGGGTGGGGGGGGCGGGCGGTGCGGTAAGCGGCTGTTACATTTTTAAAGGGGACTCAAATGGAATTTTTTTAGAAAAATAAAATACAGCCAATTTGAAAGAACTTTTGCAGTTCTAACGTCATGATGTTAATGTAGAGGTATAAACATCGACCATGTTTATATTGGCTTGCTTGTAAAATCGTCATCTTTGGTTATATTTAGGAACTCAATAGCTTGGAAATTATACTGAAAAACTCTAAGACCAAAAGTATTTTTTCCCTTAACTTTCTGGAAAATAAGAAAATTTCTTTAAAAATTTCCAATAACATCTTTTCCCTGCATTATTATCCACCGCTTTGCATTTCTTCCTCTTAACTTTCTCATTATTCCTAGTTCAATTTCCTCATATCATGTTTATTTTTTTAAACAGAATTTTTTCTTATTACTTATTCCTTATAGGAAAATCAAGAAATAAAGAAGGAAAAGAAAACACAACCAGAGTCCCATCGATGTAGAAACAATTATAAACTTTTTATATAAAATTATCTTAAACATTTTTGTGCGTATATTTTTTAACAAAAATGGGATAATTTAGAACATATTAATTAGTATCTACTTCCTTTTAAATTGAAGTATAGATTACTAATTTCTTTACATCTGTAAACATAAAACAGCATCATTTTTATTAAATTCTGTCACATGGATAGTACCATGCTTGATTTAATATTTCTATTGCTGGATATTTAGGTAGTTCAAACTTTTCATCATTAAAAATAGAATAGTGCATCATTAATAATTTTCTTACCTTAAAAATTGTTTAATTTTTAAATTAAATTTTAACACAGAACGCATTTTTACACTTGTGAGAAAAAATTTAGATACAGATAACACTCAATTCTTTTTGACCATCATTCCCAGCCTTGGTCCCCTTCCCCTCTTTCCAGAGGTAATTACTATTACCAGTTTCTATGCATTTAATGCTTATATATCTAGCCATAGGAAACAAATTGCTATTTCAGGTTGTCATTTTGTTGTCGGTTATTTTTTACACCAGTAGTGTAATACCTAACATTCTTTAAATTGCCTTTCTCACTAAACAATCAGTCTTGCACTACCTTCTGTGTTAATGCACATAGATCTACTTCTTTCATTTTAGCTGTTGCATAGTATTCTCTGTTACGAATACACCATGGTTTATTTAGCATGTGTTGTATTAACGGACTTTAGACTGTTTCCATTTTTCCTCTCCTGTAGGAAGGACATGCTTATACATTCTTCTTTGTGTATGTGTGTGAGTGTGTCTGTAGAGTAGATACAGAGAAGTGGCTTTGCTGGATCTTAGGATCACCTACTTCTTTCTGTGTGTGAATGAGAGGGAAAACTCCTCTAGAGATCCTGGAGGAAAAAGTATCATCTCAGAATCCTGAAAAAGATCCCTTCTCCCCCCACATTTTGTCTTTGGCTTCCAGTATTATCTGGAGGTTTCTAGCTAGGGTGGCTGGGCGTAACTGAAAAAGAAAAAGGACATATAAGACTTTGCGGGGCAAGCAGTGAGCAGGTTTGGCGGTCCAAGATCTGCCTACTCTCTTACCGGCGGGAAGAGAGCCTGTGGCGAAGGGAGAAGAAAAGTCCTGTCCTTCCTCCCTTCTTCAGGCTGCCTCACTCTCACTGCATACAGCTCAGGGAACCCAATTTTCAACTCGATTTTTGATGGGTGCGCCCAGGGTACAGAGCGTAGAAACAGGTAGTATAAAGATTTTGGCAGATGACTCAGTCTCTGCTCCTGTGAAGGAGAACAGACATCCACTGATGGAGAGATTCAATAGCAGTTACAAGCCATACACTGTACTACCAAGTGCAACTTAGTGTCAGGCCCTCTGAGTACAGTCAGGAGTACTGTTGGGTAAAGATCAAGTCTTCTTCACCTTTCACTTGGGTTATTGCCCTGGGTTTTTACTTGGCCTCCTCACCTATAATCTCTCCTTTTCAACCCGTCCAATGGACTGCTGATAAACTAATCTCAGAGGACCACTTTTATGGTATCTGTGATCTTGTTCATTTGCTTCTCTTATTCTGCCTGGTAAACTTTCCCTCATTCTTCAAGACTCTGCTCAATAATGTTATGGTGGTAATGATTTGGAATATGTAAGTGTCTCAAATCAACACAGGGTACACTTCACATTCACACATTGTAACATGTCAATTATATTACAATAAAGTTGGAAGAAAAGACTCAGCTCAAACTTTTATTCACGTAACATGTATCACTAGACATGTATTGAGCACATACTATGGGCCAATTACCTCTTCTAAAAACTGTTCCTGACTCTAGGCTCTGTGAGTTACTCCCTTCTTGATTCTTCTCTTGTGATAAATCTTATTTTTATTGTGATTCCTTATTCAACTGTGCCCATCCAGCACCCAAAATGTACATGGTTAATGCTTGATAAACGTTTGCTCAACTCAAAGAATGAATAAACAAGCTTCCCAGAAATGTGTACACTGGTTTTCAATGTACTTTTAGAATTTGAAGGTTAATTCTTGCATAGAGAAAGAAGAAACTGTATTAGGTGGCTGGAACAGAGATAATCTTTGAGGTGACTTGTCCTAGATCCTGAAGATAATAATGGGAGAAGCTGGCATTTGCCTAAAGCTGTTTGAGCACTTCCCATTACTCTTAGGATAAAGTTTAAATATTTTAACTTGACTTGCAAGGTTTCATATGGCCTGGAGCTGCCTACTTCACCTGCATTTTTTCCACATCATTCTTCCTGGAGCTCTTTACACTCCAGGCACACAGTCGTTTCTTTGTTCCTCAAGCCGCCAGGCTTCCTCATCAACGATGACCCACACACAGGCCTCCCACCTCATCCCAGTCACCTGGTTAATTGCCACTCCTCCTTCCCATCTCAGCTTGGCTGTCACTGCCAGGGACACTTTCCCTCAGCCATACAGGAGGCAAGCTCAACCTATTGTACACTTGCATAGTGCTCTCTATTCTTCCTTTATAACACCTTGATATTAAGTGTGTAATTACTGAATGTTTGTTTTTCACTCCCCACCTCCTAACTCCAGACTATAAGGTTTCTGAACAGGCAGGCTGTTCATCTGTACTGTTTATGCTTTATTGTGAACAGAACACAATATGTAGGGGCTTTACGTCCATAATTTTATTTAATGTCACAATCCTGTGAGATAGCCTCATTCCCTTACTTGACAGAGGAGATGTGTGGTAGAGTCAAGCCTTGAACACAGTTACATCTGCATTATTGAAGGATTAGAAGGGCTAAACATTAATTTATTTGGTGTTTAGATCTTTAGGACCTGAACTGGAGTCCCAGTTATACCCCTTGGTAGGTTTCTAATTCTGGGCGTGTCTCCTCCTCTGTACAATAGAGGTATTATTTACCTTACTTACCTCATAGTTGTCCTTAGAGGATCAAATGAAATAATATATATATATCTTGGTTGGTAGAGCATAATCTTCTATGGATATAAGTGAAACAAGTAGCATTTTCATCAGACTCGAGTTGGTAACGGCTGCTGCTTATCAGGTCTACCCACTCTGGGGATTGGTATCTTGAATAAAATGGTTAGTTTGGAGACACCGAGTCCAGATGTCCCTGTATGTTATCTAGAGGTGGTGGTTAGCCCAGACTTATATTGACAACTAACTGATTAATTTAGAATAACATTCATCTTATGAGACCAGAACTTATACATTTAGTTTTTACATAAATATAAATAAAAGATAATAAATAATATGCAGTGTGTTTCTAGTACTTAACCTCTAGTCCTTGCTCACCAAGGAACATATGTAATGGTTAGGCAAGTGTAGTTAATGATTAGCATTAACGATTAAGAGCTTAGACTTTGGAGTCAGAGAAACTTGGGCTCAATTCTCTCAGCTCTACATTTACCAACAAAGGGGACTTGGGCAAGTTATGTAACTTCTCTAAGCTTCATTTCTACATTTTTAAAATGTACCTACATTTCAGATGTACCTAATCTGTTGTAAGATTAAAAAGAATAACGCAAGTAAGTGCCTGAAACATAGGAAATGCTCTGTAAAAGTAGAGAGTTGTTATTACCGTCTCAGTCTGCTTTCTTTCCTGGTTTGCTGATCCCTATACACCTATTTGTTCTGTTTTCCTTCCATTCCACTTGGAGTGATGACTTTCAGGTGTTACAGTCTTAAGTACGGATGCCAGGAACTCTGCCTCTCAGTCTGCAACTGCTCCCAGTGAAGCCAAACTTATATAATGGGGAGAGTTCTCCTCCCGTCTAGCCTGTACCATGAGGGAGAATTTTATTCTCTCTGGCTTTGGACAACAAAAGGATGTGCAATTTGGAACCTCAGAAAAAGGAGGTTATTGTTTAGTCATTCCATGGCTGCTATCACATTCACTATATAAGTGAATTGATTCATTATTAATTTTAATAGGCACCTTTCTGCAATTTTGAAGTTGAAGTCAGAAATTCTAGCCATAGCCCTGTCTGGTGTGGCTCAGTTGGCTGGGCATTGTCCTGCAAAGCTAAAAGTTGTGGGTTCAAATCCTAATCAGGGTACATGCCTGGCTTGCGGGTCTGGTCCCTGGTAGGGGTGCTTACAAGGGGCAAGGGATCGGTGTTTCTCTCTCACATCAATGTTTCTCACCCTATCTTTCTCTCTCCTTTCCCTGCTCTCTAAAAATAAATAAATGAAATCTTTTTAAAGAAATTCTTGCCATAGTATCGTATTTTGGTTTGTGTATACGTTTTCACTTGAAATGCGCTTACTGAGACCTTACTGTATTCTGTCTTCTGGGGAGGAATACAAAGATAAGTAGATTATTTTTCCCTCAGAGGAACTTAAATAATATGAAGGAGACAGAAAAGCACACAAACAGTGGAAGAGAGTGAACAAGTAGGGGAGGAAGGACGACCTGAGCGTGGGGCCCTCTAGTCTGAGCTGGGATTCATGTATATGGGGGGTAGTGGGGTAAGGGACTTAAAAGATCGTGCACACTGGATGGGGCCCAAATCCTGGCACTTGCACTTAGTAAACTACCCTAAGCAAGCCTCTTGTCCTCTCTGAACCAATTTTCTCATGTGAAAAAAGAAAATAATGTTTACCTCAGAAGACTGTTGTGAAGACTGAGATAAAGTACCTACCAACCACCATCATGGGCTAATTGTAGATAATAAACATTAGCCACTATAACTCTCATTATGATTAACACACCAAACATAGATAGTATTTAAAAATCTTGTCAGCACATGGGATCAGTGGAAGAGGCTTAGTGAAAGAGATCTCAACTTTCATTTCAGCATCATGGTGGACATGGGGTGTTTTCTCAGAGACACATGTTAAGTCCTTCCTGCTAAACATTTGCCTCCTTTCTGACTCAGATGATGACATCCTGTGGTCACTCCCCTCCCCTAGGGAGTTGTTAGGTGGTGGCTTCATCACACCCTGCCCAAGATGGTGGATTATCTGACAGTAACAGAGAAACAGGAAGATCAGTGGTTTCAAACTGAGCAAAGATATTATGTGTTTTACAGTAAGTAACGTTTTCATTTTTATCAGTTCCTTGACCAAACACTGAGCAAATTGTGATATGAAATAATAAGGAAGCCAAGGCACATATTTTGGAAAAGCTGAAAGCTCCTTGGCGTCGGAAGCACATCCTATAGTCCATAGCACGCTGACTAAGATGATGGCTGAAGACAACTCTGCGGACAGAATAACAGCTCTAGCAGATGGACTGAAGGAGAAAGGAAGCTCGCACTTTCCTTGATGAAGCTGCTGTTCTGCATTAGAATCTCCTGTTAAATTTGGCCAAGTTAGGAAATTAATCCAGATTTATCTTATTTTTTTGCATTTATAATATCCTATTAAGAGTTTGTTATAAATTTGTTTCACAGGACACAAGGAATTGAAAGGACTATGTACAATCTTCAAGGAAACAAGCAGGGAGCTGAGAAGGGCCAAGATGAGCCTAAGGCCCTGGTGGGTGCATTCCCAGGGGAGGGGGCCCTGTGAGGGAAACCAAACAGTCTGACGAGACTCAAATGGCGTAACAAACAGGTCTGTGGTAACATGGCCCTAGGGAATGGTGTACACACATCTGTGGAGCTACTTCCGTAACTGTGGCCAAGGGTCAAAGAAGGCCTGGCATTCCTGGGGGAGAGGGCCACATTCCTGGAAGGGATGAGCCCACTGGAGTTCCTCATCCAAGGGGGATTCCCACTGGGGGACCTATGGGAGCCCTCATACAAGAAAATGGGCCCAGTATGTCCGGAGGTGGTGTCCCTTGGCCCACAGGTTGGGGAGGAACTCCACAGTCAGGTGCATACTGGGTAGAAGCCCCTGCAATACTGACTGTGGCAGCAGCTGCAACAGTGCCTCTTCCTTGTGGGGTTATCACTTGCTGGGATGGCCCACCAGCCCCACAAACTAGCCCAGCAAGTCCCGCAGGGGCCTGGGGCATGGGAACACCAGCAGCCCTGCTGATCCGGGGGCCCCCAGCAGCTCCAGGAAGTGGCTCAGGCAATGCCAGTATCTTTGAGAGGAGGATCCTCTACTGTCATTGAGACCAGGTTCTCGCCTGGAAACAGCACCAAATCGAGGACAAGCTTCTCTTCCCTTTCTGCTTGTTTTGAGTTCTTTGGCTTGATCTTCCTGAATTCATCACAATCACATAGGATGATATTCATAGACTTGGTGAAAGCCGTGAGGGTGCCAATGAAGACACAACCATCTTGTAGGATGCACCTCATCCTGTAGTTGACATGCAGCAGCATCTTGCTGCTCTTGCCCACAGTTGTGGTGGCAGTTCTGATGGCTCCAATTCCCCAGTAATCCAGATTTAAATAAATAACTGCTGTGTGAAAGCTAACTCAGCTCATGTATCATAAAACTCCCTGATTTATGGGTAATAAGGGGTTTCTAGGAGGAGGAAATGAGACAATTTGTGATACAATGGTTATTATTCATAAGAAATACCACCATGATGTTTACTTGGTTTCTTTTTTTTTTTAAATATATATTTTATTGATTATGCTATTACAGTTGTCCTATTTTTTCCTCCCCTTTATTTCCCTCTGCCCTACACACCCCCTCCCACCAGCATTCCCTACCCCCCCAACCTTTGTTCATGTCCACGGGTCATACATATATGTTCTTTGGCTTCTCCATTTCCTATACTATTCATAACCTCCCCCTGCCTGTTTCGTACCTACTATTTATGCTGCTTATTCGCTATACGTTTTCCCCCATTCTTCCCCCTCCCCCCATCTCCATTTCTATGATTCTGTTCCTGTTGTAGTTGTTTGTTTAGTTTGCTTTTTTTCTTCTAGGTTCAGTTGTTGATGTGAGTTCGTCATTTTACTGTTCATAGTTTTTGATCTTTTTCTTAGATAAGTCCCTTAAACATTTCATATAATAAGGTGTTGGTGATAATGAGCTCCTTTAACTTGACCTTATCTGGGAAGCACTTTATCTGCCCTTCCATTCTAAATGATAGCTTTGCTGGATAGAGTCATCTTGGATATAGGTCCTTGTCTTTCATGACTTTGAATACTTCTTGCCAGCCTCTTCTTGCCTGCAAGGTTCTTTTTGAGAAATCAGCTGATAGTCTTACGGGAACTCGTTTGTAGGTAGATGTCTCCTTTTCTCTTGTTACTTTTAAGATTGTCTTCTTATCTCTAATCTTGGGTAATGTAATTATGATGTGCCTTGGTGTATGCTTCTTTGGGTCCAACTTTTTTGAGACTCTTTGAGCTTCCTGGATCTCCTAGAAGTCTATTTCCTTGGCCAGACTGGGGAAGTTCTCCCTCATTATTTGTTCAAATAAATTTTCAATTTCTTGCTCTTCCTCTTCTCCTTCTGGTACTTCTGTGATTCGGATGTTGGAACATTTAAAGTCGTCCCAGAGGTTCCTAAGCCTCTCCTCATTTTTTTGAATTCTTGTTTCTCATTCTGTTCTGGTTGAATGTTTATCTCTCCCTTCTGCTCCAAATCATTGATTTGAGTCCCAGTTTCCTTCCCTTTACTGTTGGTTCCCTGTATATTTTTATTTCACTTTGCGTAGCCTTTACTTTTTCCTCCATTTTGTGACCATACTTAGCCAATTCAGTGAGCATCCAGATTACCAGTGTTTTAAACTGTGCATCTGATAGGTTGGCTGTCTCTTCATTGCTTAGTTCTAATTTTGAGCTTTGATCTGTTCTTTTTTGGGGGCCATATTTCTTTGTCTGGGCATACCTGTTACATTGGAAGGGGCAGAGCCTTAGGTATTCACCGGGGTTGGGGGCAACCCAGGTCTCTGCGTTGTGATGTTGTAGGTGGCGGAGGGGTCTAAGAGGAAATAATGCCATTTGCTCACCTCTCAGCTGGCTTTCAGTCACTTCTCTCCCCAACCCCACTCACAAGCACATTGGACACTTCTGGTGTTGATTCCCAGATGGGTGGGTTTGTATACATTCAAGGACCCCCATGGGTCTCTCCAACAGACTCTCCTGTGAGGCTGGGAGTTTCTCCTGCTGCTGAAACCCTCATAGATTTTTACATCCAGAGGTTTTGAGGCTTTCTTTTCCTGCACGGGAACCCTGGATTTCATGGTCTGTGTCTCTCCCCAGCTATTCCTCTTGGTTTATCAGCACATGAATGTGGGACTGCCCAGTCCACCAACTGCCACTGCCTGTCTCTGCCCCTCCTACCAGTCTGGATGAATGTTTCTTCCTTAACTCCTTGGTTTTTGGACTTCCGTAGAGTTTGATTTTCTGGCAGTTCTTGTTATTTTTTGTTTTTAAATTTGTTGTTTTCTTTCTTTTGGTTGTACAAGGAGGCAAAGTGTACCTACCTATGCCTCCATCATGGCTGGAAGTCCTATTTTTCTTCTGTTTCTAAAAGCATTATTCTCATAAGGAAATTATAATACCTAAGGTCTTCATTGGTATTAAAATGGTGTATCTGTGTTCATTGTGATGATGAACATAACAGTGGGTACCATTTTTAAGCTCCCAGTTTAGGTCATGGGGATTCCTGAGCTTCAATTCAAACTTGCATGATCCTTGAAAAGATGCTTATCTTCCATCTTCAGGCTGTAAGCTCCATGAGGGTAGAGGTCTTTTCTATCATCTTCAGGATTACATCCTACTCAGAGCCCAGCATACTGTCCAATACATGGTGAGTGTTCCATCAGTATTGTTGAAATATTTAATTCAACATTTATTACTTCTTTTAATACTCAGAACAACCCTGAAACCTCAATATTATTAGCTCTAGTTTATGAACAATAAATTTGGCCTGCTCGTTTCAAAGCTAAAGAGTTAAGTAATGGGGTGTTGCAGGGGTGGGAGGAATTTGCTCCATGATCACATGATCTTGGAGCATAATATGGGAGAATCAAAGGGAATGATAGTGTTTATGTGAAGATTCTGTTTATGCTTCCAGAGAGTGGGTGGGAGTAGCTCTATTGGCCATCTGACTAGAGAAGGCGCTCATAACCATGTTTATAAGGAAAAGTGGAATCAAGTGGAGATGTTTGGTGTGGAGAAGACAATGCTTGGGGGGCATAATAACCACCCTCACATAGCCCAGGGCCAACTCAGAGCTGAAAAGGCTGTCTTGACCTATGCAGGCCAAGGGGGACGAACATACTGCAAGTTTTAAGGAAACCAGTTTTGGTTTGACAAAGGGAAGAATGTCCTAACTCCTTCTGTGAATTTAAAATAGAATAGACCACCTTGGAGGTAGTAAATCCCCTGTTATTGATGTCCAAAGTAGGATTACATGATCACTTGACAGGAGTATTTTAAAAGGGATTTAAACGTTGGCAAAGAGGGGAAAGGCACTGGGCTAAGTGGGTATCTCCTTCCTGTTTCCTAAAATCTATGATTCTCTAACCCTGCATTTGAAATTTGTAAAGATGGTATCCAGAAATAAATGTATTTAAAAGGAAACAAAGTGATAGGTCAGATGCCATTAGCTTCTAAGTTCCCTTAGGGCAAGATAGCTATCCATGTGACAGAGCATTGTGTTCCCAGCACCCATTGCCATACCTGGCACACAGTAGGCATTTATTAACATGCTCTAAATGAATCTGTTGGAATCTTGGGCACAGTGGGGAACCAACTTATCATGCTCTGAGCATCAATGTCCCAAGAAGGTATGAAATGTGATAGGGATGAAAACTGAACCAGACCAACTTTCCTTTTTCCGTTTCTATGTAGATTATAAATTTGGTCTAGAGGGAACTATTTCTACCTATTTGTGTTTTGAATGTTGGGTTCACATAGAGTGTTTGTTTTGATGTGCATATTTTCTGTTGGCTTGCTAGCTCAGAAGCTGTTTGTAAATACAAAAGTCAACTCGTGGAATGCTGGGATGAGAGGACAAGCAGAAGCCTGACAGATGCTCTCCTCTGTCTGCAGAAGCGACGGGGACATAAATTAACAGGCAGAAAATCATGATTCAACATGGGGAGCCAACCTCAGAGGTGACACTGGAGAAACCCCAGAGGGAGACCATGATTGTGTCTAATGCTGTGTCTGGCACCCATCAGGGTCTCAATGCAATACAGCAAATACAGGAACAAATGGAGCAGGTTGGTGTTCAGGAGCAGTGTTAGACTTGGGGCCAGAAAGCCTGGGTTCTCTTCTGGATTTGTCTGTCCCTCTCTGCCCATGTGACCCTTACATGTTCCTTATCCTCTCTAGTTGTCATCTGGGGCTACCTGGCATTCAGACAACTGCCCTGTTTGGGGGATAGCTATTATAGAGGCAGGAGAGCATGATTGTCTCGACTAGTTGGTAGCAGTAGAAGTTGATAGCTGCAAGGGCCATTTTAAAGTAGTGGAGGAAGTGGGCTTGCATATATTCTGGATGTGAGGTATGAAGGAGAGGAAGTGGTCAAGGGCCACTCCGAGGTTTCTGACTTAGGCAGCTGGGTGGATGGCAGCAATGTTTGCTGATGCAGAAACCAACATGCAGGAGTGGTTTTGAGAGGAAGCTAATGAACCATACCTCGTGCTCTGAGGAGCCCACATACTCAGAAAGATACTGGACCTTTGGCTCCTCCCTACCTCCTTGAGTGAACATGGGCCCCTTGCATGAGAGGGAGGGCAGTCCTGGTAGCTTGAATGTGACAGAGCCCCCTGGTTATGCTTCCTGGTGCTTCAGGGATGGTGTAGCTCAGACCAAAATACCTACATTCTTCTTTTCTCTTTTTACTAAGGCAGTCCTGGGATGCACAAACCTAAAATTATAAAGAAAAAGAAGTGAACCAGGGGAAGCTTCAGAATTAGAAGCTGGTTTTCTGCCAGAATTTTGCTTTGTTTAATGCACCCACACTCTCCCTGGTTTCCAAAGACCAAATGCAGACTTGACTCCTGCAGCCTATGTCAGTGCCCCCAGGCCTCAGTGCTGAATAAATGAAACTAGAAGGATAAGAAAATGGAACTCCCTGAGGACTGGGGGTGGCTGGGAACTTCCAGCTGAGTGGCAGACTGAGGGAATGGCAGGACAGAAATCAATAAGCAATGGAGAGAGCAGAGCTCCCGTGGGCTCAGAGCTACCACTGATCTCGGCCTCATTTAAGTGCTGCAGGCCGGGTAGAGTGAGCTCACCCCAGAAAAGCGAAGCTGGAGTATAGAAGACAGCAATCATCACATGGCATCTTTTGAATATCGCTGTGTAGAGAACGACTTTGATATTTTTTGTTTCTAATTACAAAAAGATATATATGCTCATGGTAGAAAATATAAGAAATTCAGAAAATAAAAATAAAGACTCAACTGTAATCCCACTAACCACTTTGGTCATTTGATGCATACTTGCTGAATGCTGACGGGTGGAGGCACAATTTAAGGCCCAGTCAACCCCGAGATTTACGTAGCATTATTATTCCCCTCTAATCAATGAAGGAACTGAGGTTCAGAGAGGTTGACATTTGCCTGAAGACACACAGCTAGCAAGCGATGGAATCTGGGTTTGAACCTGGTTCTGTATCCCATCTTCTCACAATTCTTTTAACTGTCTTTATCCATGGATAACACCAGAGGTAATGCCACTTTGTCAAATAATCCCAATTTGCCACAGCAAAAAGAGACTGCGTGAAGATGATTAAAAAACACGTCTTGTCTTTCAAGTCTTGAAACACTTCCTGCAATTTTATAAATTCATCTACTGCAAAAGTGGTGTTTTGATTCTTTGCCCTTTCTGACAACCAAAACAGAAGGCAACTTTTCTTTCATTACTTGGCTTAAGGCGTCTTTCTGCTTCTGCCTAAGACAGGCTGTGGTTAGCACTCTCTGCTTAACCTCTTCTTCCAGCAAGCCCCTCTTTGAAGAAGAACATTTTATTTCAACCTTTTTGACGCCATGGACACTCTGTGACCCTAAATATCAAGCCAATCACTTATAAAAAAGGAACGAATAATGTAATAGCCTTACCCCATTTCTAAGCTTCTAAGATCCACCATCTCTCTCCGCATCTCCGACTCCAGCCGCATTCTTGAGTCCCCCTCTGATCCTCATTTTACCCTGACATTAGGGTAAATTTCTTCTGCCCAGAGTATTTGATGATTTTTAGTTTTTATTCTGAAGTTCTTTGTATTAGATACAAACACATGTAGCACTGGTCCGTCTTCTTTTTTTTTAATTGTTGTTTGAGCGCAGTTGTCTCCTCTTTCCTCCCACCGCCCTGCCGCCCCCCACTTCCACCTCCCACTGTTATGTCTTCTCAATCAATTGGCCTTTTATCAATATGAAATAACCTTCTTTATGTCTGATAACACTCCTCATTTTTAAAAAATTGGTATTGAATTTATTGGGGTAACTCTGGTTAATAAAATTATATAGGTTTCAAGTGTATGGCTATCTTTTAAAAGTTGAAAACTTAATGTTTTACTCTTTAAAGAGATGAATTGAACGTGAATGTCAAAATATCACTAGTATCAATAGGACCTCAGCAAAAGATCATATACCCAGTGCCCAATCCTGGCTACCCAGTTTTGCCGCCAGTCAGTCTCTTGCTGACAGCTTTAGACACTTCCTATCACTGCCTATGCATCCTCCACTATTAACCGGCCCTGACTCTTCCCAATAACTCTCCAGTGGTTCTTCATCTACAGCTGTCATTTAGGGTATGAACTTTGGAACTAAGATGCTTCAATTCAAACCCCACTTTTACAGCTCCCTGTGTAAACTTAGGCAAGTTATGTAACTTCCCTGTGCCTCAGTTTCCTTGTTTGTTAAATGAGGGAAAATAATATCTATTTTATAAGGTTGTTGTGAGATCAAGTAATTTAATGCTAATGTTTGTAAAGCTCTTAGAACATGTCCTGGCATGTTGCAAGCACCAGTAAATTTAGTAGAAGGGCAAGCTATTAAGACAAATGGAGTCATCTGTCCATCTTGTCACCTCAAGGGCCAGTGATCAAGACATATATATTTAAAAATAATTTTAAATGTTAGTGGTTTTCCTATTTTATTTATTGGCATCACTCAGTAATCTTTAAAATTGCACAAGCACAGTAGTTTGCTTAGAATTATATATTGAATAGACTTTTGTGAGCTTGCCTAGAAACCCTAATAACCACTTAACACTGTGTGTGTGTATATATATCTATCTGTATGTGTGTGTATATGCATATAGACACATACAGTGTGTCTATATATATATGGTGTGTGTGTGTATATATATATATATATACACACATTATTTTTGCACTTAATTTTTTGGAGAATAGTTTTTATGTACTATATCTAGTGTATTTTATAAATTTACTTTCCTTCTGCTTATTTTTCATTTCCAAAGTTTAGCTGCTAAAGCATGGTCAAGACTAAGCATGGTCTTGAATAGCATGCCAAGGATTTGCATTTTATTCTGTGTGTGATGAGGGCCATCCACAGCTTGAGAGGAGGAGAAGGTCACAGTCTAACTGGTAGTTAGGGAGCAGACAAAGGTGGTCTGATTAGGAGATCTTGGAGTCAGGGAGACAGTTAAGAGGCTGTTAGAATGACCTAGACTGAGAGCCTCAATTAAGATGCCAGACAAGAGGAGATACCTGTGAGAATAATTTGGAAAGTAGAATTAGGAAAACTCAAGAATGGAGTGTTAAGACGAAGGGAGGAGATTGTTCTGAAAGCTTTTATTTGGAGTTAATGGGAGGATGGTGAAACCATTAAGAAAGGCAGCCTTCTCTATTGTTTTCTACAAACAGAGGGGATTCAAAGTTTTCAAGTAGAGATAAAGACAGTCTGTGAAAAGTCAGACTATAATGCAAGCCTCTTCCTCAACTCAAAAACAAAACAAAACCTACATGTACCCAGTATATTTGACATTTAACCTAAAACTAAATGAAATGGAATGACAAGGGAAGGAAGGAAGGAAGGAAGGAAGGAAGGAAGGAAGGAAGGAAGGAAGGAAGGAAGGAAGGAAGGAAGGAAGGAAGGAAGGAAGGAAGGAAGGAAGGAAGGAAGGAAGGAAGGAAAGAAGGGGAAAGAAAGAAAAGAAAGAAAATGGAAGAACATATAAGGTTAATAATTTTCACTGATGATCCACTTGACAGTGATAATTAAGCACATTAAATGTTACATTCCAGGGAGTGTTGGGCAGATGCCTGCTTAACTAAGTTTGTGAAACAACACACTCTTTCATCCCTGCAGATGTGGAAGTTTTCCTCTTCCAACAGACCAGCCAGGAAGTAGTTTGGAAAGACCCAAACAAGGCTGCAAGCACCCCAATGACATACTTTCCAAGATGCTAATACTTTCCACCTTCATCCAAGACTCCCAAAGCCTGTGTGTTCAGTCGGCAAAGCAAAAGACGAAGGGACTTGCCCTGATCTCAGACCGCATGGGCAGCCAACCATGCAGAAGGGTGTGGCTGAGGCTTGCAGCCCAGAAATGGTGTGCTCTCCACAAAACCACATTCCCTTCCCACCTCCCTCATAAACACTCCAGCTGGCATAGGGAGAGTTTTGGAAAATGAGAACGAAGCTTTACTAAGTTGCGTTGATGGGTTCTGTTACCGTATTTTTTAAGTCAGAACTTCAGATACATGACAAATACAGTTGTTCTAATGGCAACAAAGGAACAGGGTTTGTTTGTTTGTTTTTTTTATCCTCACCTGAGGACACATTTATTGATTCTAGAGAGAGGGGAAGGGAAGGAGAGAGAAAAGGATGTGAGAGAGGAACACTGATCTGTCGCTTCTGGCATGCCCCTGACCGGGGGACCAAACCTGCAGCTCAGGCCTGTGCCCTAAATGGGAATAGAACCCTCGACCTTCCAGTTCATGGGACGGCGCTCTGACCAACTGAGCCACACCAGCCAGGGCAGGGACAGAATATTTTTAAAACACTCTGAAAAGATCTACAGTGTGTGGTCGCCATGATAAAAAGCACATCATTTAGAATACTGATTCTGCAAATATTTATTTGGCCCCTGCCAGGTGCCAGACACTGTTCCAGGCACTGAGGGAAGAGTCGTGGACAACACAGGCTTGCTATATCATGGGAACTGGCACCTACTGAGCAGTGCATTGAGATTTAAGATCTGCATGAAGTTAAAGATATGATCTGAAAAGAACGTGATTGGGTAAACTATATTGCAGGTTTTTAACCTCTACTTGAATCCCAAAAGTTCAAAAGGACCAATTCTAACCCTGCCTGACTAATCAGTAATCGTCTCCAACCTCTAGTGGGAAATCATCTCTCTCTTCTCTGAGCTGCCCTGAACTTCTTTTGATCATCTGAAAAGCATTGGGGCATTCTATCATGTGTTATAATTATTTATGTATGTCTCTTTAAACAGCCTTCTGTGTTTTTTAAGATAATTCTTGTCCAGAAAAAAGTGCCCCCTCTTGAATTAACTTTGATGCTTACAAAAATTAAAAACAAAATTTCCTGAACTCCATAACCCTATTAAGGCAATTTAGAGAGTAATTTAAAGGATAACGGAAAAATTTCAAGCTCTGCTCTAAGAGAAGAGTGTATAAATTATAAGCTGCTCATTATAAGCTGCTATGTGGCAAAACGATAGCTTATTTCTTAAGTCTTCTTAGTTTGAATTAATCAAAACCAACAGGTCTGAACTTCAAGTGATCAAGTTCTATTATGCCTACAGAAACAGGCTTCTATGATGAAAAGTAAATAATAAATGAGGAATCCAAACATTCAATTTATTAAACTAAGGCTGGTAAAGTCATAGCATGAAAAAAACCTAAAATCAAAAGATGTAAGATATGGAAAATTTGTTAAATATGAGGAAGTAATAAAATACAAAAGTGACTATAAGAATTACAAATGTATTTAAATCTCAAACCCAGGAAATGGGCTACACACAGCCTTCTAGGGGAGAACAGAAATGTCTTATATGTTTTGAAAGCACTGTACCTTTGGTTTATTTTTGGTGGTTGGTGGAACCTAACGAGGAACCACATTGTTGCTTAGAGACATGTCATTTTCACTTCCGTCTGACATTTGTTTCTGGGAAACAGTGAGATATATCTCTAACAGAATTGTCTAAAAAGCAGCTTCTACATTTGTAGAGACCAGAGCTGATGGCTCAATAAATGACAAATCATTCTTTTCTGCAAAAGGTCTTGCTTCATCTATAGGCACTGCCCTGAGATGACACAAATCACTCCTATTGCCCAAAAGCATAGTAACAATGTCACTATCAGCATGATCTCTCAGTTCTTTCAGCCATTGTTCTACATTTTCATATCTGAGACATTAACAATGTCATAAACCAATGATTTTCAACCAGTGTACTGCAAGAATTTTTAAAACATGCACTACCTGACTATTTAGTCAGGGACACTGAATCTCTTTTCCTTTATATTGTCAAATAAAAAAATGACAACAGCCAATAAACAATAGCTGTTTGTGTGAATGAATTAAAATTATACCTATTTTGGGGGGGGGGTCAGGCAAATAAAAACATTTTTTGGTGTGCGACAGAATTTTAGTAGTTAGTTTATATGTGCCATGAGATGAAAAAGGCTGAAAATCTCTGTCATAAACCAAAAAGCATCTATAGCTCCACGATACTATGCTGCTACTGTGGCTCAGCATTGCTCCTGCTCTGCCATGTTGCACATGTGTACCGTTATTGTTTCCCAATCAACCTAGATGTTTCTTGTTGCAAACCTTACTCCAACGATACTCTTGGTTTTGAGATTAAACCTGTTTTGAGTAACTCAAGACAGAAGATTACTCTTTCCTATAAGGACAACTTTGAAGAGATAGTGAACTCACGTTGGTTGGTGCTCATTGTGTAGCCCAAGAGTGAAGGCATGGGAGCAGCAGTGGTATGGATGGAACCAGGGGGCATGACTGCAGGGGTAACCGGAGCTTCAGCTGCCAAAATGGGAGAAGAACCCCTCCTATTTACGTATATGTCTTATCAGCCTTTGTAGACTCCTTCAAAGCAGGCTGCTTTTGCTTATCTTTTCAGATCCCTCTGTTGACACTGTGCTAATTCCCCTCCCTTTTCCTCCTGCGTTCACCAGGCACCTGATGTTCCTTCCACGCACAACTCCTTGCTCCTCCCCTACATGTGTCAGGCTCTTTTCAGCCCTTGCCTTTGTGTACACGATTTCTTCTGATGGAATATGCTTTCCTTCTTTGCTTTGGAGAACTATGTCTCTTTTTGGAAGACTCTGTTCAGAAGTAACTTCCTCAGTTAAGCCCTCCTTTCTTCTCTGGGACATGCCCTCAGGGCCTTGGGCCTTAGAAAACTCCAAGTGCATCTGTTAGTTCCTTTATCATCCTGGATATTTTTCCTTTGTTTTGTGTGTGTGTCTATAAGCTCTGGAACAAAGTCCTCATTTTATCTATCTAAGATCTTCAGGGCCTTGTACCTTTGCCTAGAAGAAGCCTTCAGTGAATATCTCACTTGCCTTCTCAACTACTAGGGAGATAGCCATGTGACTCTAAGACCTTCCTGTCTTTCTCTCTCTCTCTCTCTCTCTCTTACACACACACACACCCACCCCCTCATTTGTCCTTGCTAGAAATTTCCCCCAGTGCTCGTTCCTTGGCTTGAAGGCATTGAGACTTCTGTTAGAACACAAATGTTAGGCACTGGATGAAAAACCTGGAGACCTATATTCTAGTTCCAACTCACCCTGCAATTAGTTCTGTGATCTTGGCAAAATCATATTATTTTTCTAGGTCTGGGTATCTCCATTGATGAAATGAAAGTTGAAACTCAACCCAGATGATATATAGATTTTTCCCTCCAACTTCAATTAATTGGTAGTTGTTTCCCAAAGAGCTTTGGACACTTAGCCAGAAGGTATATAGTGACTGTTTCTGACCATTTAGCATAGAAGTGGGAAGTGGGACTCATCTGCCTATTACTTGCTGATAGCTTTTCAAGTTCTTTTTAGCTCAAACATTCCACATTTTGTGATCCATGCAAAATGGCATGTAAAGTCAGTTCAGTTTTGCTCAGGAGACATACATCAAGTGTCTGCTTCATGCTATGTACTGAGTGGTGCAAGATAGAAAGAAGACTAAAAAAATGCATGGTTGTTGCCTGTAACAATCCTTGGGTGATTTGTAGAGGTAGGTGATAAGTATTAGCTCCATTTAGCAGATAATAGAAACTGAAGATCCACCAATGAGTGGAGGAACTGGATCTCAGACTAGTTTGATTTGAAGAGCTTTATACTTTTCCACTATGCCTCACTACTCTTCATTTAAAAGAATGTTTCCTATGCCTGATGCATTATAGCACAGACCCAGGATAAAAAGTGGACAGTGTTAGAAACCTGGAGGAATGAGTATAAAAGGGAATGGAAGAATCCAGAAAACAGGTTTCATTTATTGTGTGAGGATTCATCTTGGCTTCAGCACAGAAAACCCTCATCAGGCCACATTTATAAGCAAACACATTTCTTCACATCACATGTGCTTCAATTCTAAGATCTGCCCCTTGTACATTAATGGCGTTGGAGAGAGATAACAACTCTTTTGGGAGAGAAGAGTGCAGGATAATGATTTAAATCAAATCCCATTGATACACATCAGGCTCTAGCCTTGTGCCATGAAAATGTCTTAGCAAACACCACCTGAAGGCATGGTCCTATGCATTTGTGAAGTTTGGAACTTTATATCCATGTGGTTTGAAAATGGCATGATTTTCTAAGTAGTGAGATTTTCTAAGTAAGAGCAGATGGCGATTTTCTGGGCCATGTGGATGCATCTTGATGGAGGTGGGGGTGACTGTAAATCCAGAGAGTGGCCTCTGGACTCCACATGTTCAGATTCTTAATGGTGACCAGGCTCTGAGAAAAGTGTTTATGTTACTAGACTCACACAAGGCAGGCAGACATGAAGAAAGGAAGTTATTGGTTTATAATAAATTTTCATACTGTGTGGAATGCACACACTAACATCATATGCTCCAGTAACATTAGCTAGCAAGGTCATTCCTTCATAATACTGACTGACCTGGGAAACCAACCAACTGTCAGGAGGTTATTGAGGAGCAACCAAAACTTGGAGAAAAAAAGATTCAATAAAATGAATGTGATATTTATTTTTGGCTGTAGTAGTTTTTATATAAAATATAGAATGCCAAAATGGGAGAAGAACCCCTCCTATTTATATATGTCTTATCAGCCTTTGTAGACTCTGTCAAAGCAGGCTGCTTTTGTTTATCTCTTTATTTGCTTATATTAATTTAAAATATAGAATGTTGGAGCCAGAAAAAAACAAGTTCACCTTAGTCTATTCTTTAATTGCACAAAAGGGGAAACAGGCCCAGAAAGGAGAACTGATTTGTCCAAGCTCACATCATTTTCCCTTTTTTCCTACAAACATTTATAGTGTGTCAGTCAAGAATAAAGCTTCATTTTAGTGGAGACTTTCCAAAACTCAAAAGTCTAACTCAGAAGATAGATGTGAAAAGAACCAATTCTCATACAGTAAAATCAGTGCTCTAAGATGGGCTGGCAATGATTTTCTGTGAAGGGCTGGATAGTAAATATTTTATGCTCTGTGAGCCATATAGTCTCTGTTGCAACTCCTAAACTCTATTGTTGTAGTACAAAATCAGCCATAAACAAGATATAAATAATAAAAGTGGCTATGTTCCAGTAAAATTTTATTTACTGACATTGAAATTTAAATTCAATATCATATTCATATGACATGAAATATTCTTCTTCTTTTGATTTTTTTTCCCCAGCCACTTAACAATGTAAAGCTATTAACTCACAAGCCTACAAAACCAGGCAGCAGGCTGGATTTAGTCTGCAGGCAGTAGTTGCTGGCCCTTGTCTTAGTTGAACAGAGGTTCTAAGTGACTTTTCAAAATCCAGGAAAGTATGATCTAGTTGATCAGATAAAAGGGGAAACAAGTTCCTATGCTGGCCAGTATCACTCTGAAATGGCAGGTCCCCAGAGGTGAGTTGTAGTCAAAGAACAGTAAAAGATGAGACGAGGCCTGAAAGCCCCTTGATCATTCCCACCCCACCTCTACTTCCAAGTAAACATTAAATGCTTCTGTCATCTTGAGCCAATTTTTACTTATTTACTTTTCATATTACAGAGACTCTCAATTTTGTGCTGTTTAAAATGTAGATTCCTCTGCAAAATAGCTGGACCTTTCCAAAGTTTCCACACAGCCATGTTTAGAGGGAATCAAATGGCAACATGGGATTCAGTCCCTCTAAGGTTCAAGTAATTTTTGGAAAGCATTAGGGTGCCCTGAGTGTGGCTTTGGGGAGACTGACAACATTCCCTTAGTGTTGGGAAATGCCCTGTCTGGCTTCAGGAACTGTAGCCCCACTGACAGGTGAGAGGGCACCAAGGCTGGAGCTAATCAAGGAGGCCTTGGGAAAACAGGTTACTGAGGAGACAAAACCGGTTCCCCTGGCAGGGGCGCAGCCCCTGCCTCCCTCATATCACCTTGCTGGGCCCCAGAGGATGGCTGATAGTCAATGAAGGGTAAGATCCCTCAATGGAAGGGACAACCTAAGATAGGCACAGCCACATGGGCATCAGAGAAAAAACTTGGGGCACATGGAGAAAGGGCAAAAAGACCCGCACCCCTAGGCTCGGCTTGGATATAGCCAGGGCCCTCATTCTATCTAAAAGAAACCTCCTTATTTCCTGGTTGCCTTGCCCTTCCCCCTACCTGGCTCAGGCTTGAAGCAATACCGGAGACAGCCCTCACCTGGATCTGGCAGTTCCCAGGGGAAGTTAGGCCTAGAAGTAAATTCCTTAAAGCAAGCTTTGTTTTTCCCTCAAAAGCTATGATAACCAGCTCATGCTGGGAAGGAAATGTACATTATTCACAGACCCTGACCCTAAACCCTTTGGTGCCCTTGTTTTTAAGCCCTCATGTTTACTCATCCTGCCTCGGACCCATGTAAATAGACCCATGTAAATCAGTGTGTTCCTGCCATTTGTTTTCCTAAACATCACCTATTCTCTGTGAACATTACCGTATGAATATAATGAGATCACCTGGACATTCCTATTACCTAGCCCCATTGATAACTTTTTCAATAAAAGCCTCTGGAAAAAGGGGCTCGGGTGTCTTCTTCACTAGAGGGAAGAGTCCATTCCCCTCTTCTGGTAAACAGAGAAGTTTTCCTGCGATGACTCAGTTAGTTTGCCTCCATCTGTGACAACCCCAGGATGGGCTCTGTAGGATCAGAACCCACGGTCCCACCTCAGCTGGCCCCCAGACAGTGACCCTCATATCCAGGAGCCCTGCACGTCACTCCAGCACCGTAGTAGATGTGAGCATGCAGGCGGTGTCTTATTACTCTTCGTATGCCTTACCCCTTCAGGGAAAAGTTTAACACTTCAGTGCCACTAGGCTTTGTCATGAGCAGTTTCCCTCATGAAAAGATATCTGCTCTCTTACCTTCCAGAATTCTCTAGGTCTCAGTTTCCTCACCTGTAAAATGGACATCATAATATTACCTACATCACAGGTTTTTATGAGACTACATGTGTGGCAGAATTCTGTAAACTGTCAAATACTATATTAATGATCTTATAACCTTCTACCATTTGCTTCCATCCCCACACTCAACAAGGCCCCTTTATCTTTCTGGGTCTCATTTTCCTTATCTCAAAAGCCAGAAGTGTGAATTTAATGCTTCTAAATTCTCTTCCAATTCTACCACCCTGGCCCTGTGTCTTATTAGGAAAGGAGTTTCCATTATATGGAGAGCAGTGTTGCATCATGATTGAAGGTGAAGGGCAGGAACAAAGAGGCCCGAAATGGAAACAACAGTAAAAAAGAAGGGAACCTTAGGCCTAGACAAGCAGTACCATCAAATGCCCTCATCATTTGGTGTCCAGGATAAAATGTCTGTTTCCTTACAAAGAAAAAAAACCATATTCTTTGGCATACTCTAGATTTGCTTTACCTGGTGAGTTTGAGAATCTTACCAATGTTTTTTTCCCTCCTTATCAGAATCAATCAATGCACGGACATGCTGATGAGACTATCTATCTAGCAATTTTTAACAAGGGGCTCCCTGCCCAGACACTGCAGTGTGGAATTCACATTGCTATGTCATGCTTTTTTTACCTCTGATGGGAGTGATGGCTTCCACAAAGCTAGTCATGTCCCACACATATTTTCACCTTCTTTCTCTCATTTCCCAGTTTCATAAAGGAGTAAGTTCATTGGCCAGTAGGTGAAATGCTATCTTACCCTCTGAGGAAAGTTACCTAGTTTTTAAGGAGCCAGTGTGGGATAGGGGTGGGTACAGGGTTGGCCTGGCAAATGGGGGCAGGTGAGGCAAGCAGAAAGATTAGAGAAACCTGTTTCTCTCCCTCCTCCACACTCCTGGCTTGAGATGCTTAAGGAGGTAGATCCAAACCCAGAACCAATCCTGCAGACCAATCCACAGGTTGTTTTCTACGAAGGAAAAGGATCTTGGTAGGGCTGTCTGGTGAACTATACATCTCTGGTGTCTAAGAGATGGGTCTAGGACTCTAACAACAGGCAGATCGGAAACCCTATAAATTCTCTTGTAACCTACATATTATCAACCCACAGAGATAAACTGATTTACAGAAGAATATACTGTATAGTAGATCACAGTTTCTCATAACTACAGGGGCCTAAGAAACACTTTTCAAGAATCTGGATATTTAGTACATATTATCAAAAACTAGAAATGCCCCAAATAAATATCTTGTGTTAGCCTTAATTATCTCTGAAATGGAAACTTATGGTCCTTTGGACATACCCCTAACTTTCCCATCCCCGTGCATTTATTCAAACTATTCCTTGTACTTTAAAGACCCTTCCCAATCAAACATTCTTCTTACCAATGAGTACTGCTGGTCCAAATCCTACCATGTTTATATTTCAAGTACTGACTTCTATATGAAGAATACTCTCATTTATTCGGCTCTTGTTATAGTTACATTTTTATGAGTTTATGTTTTGTTTCCCCAATGAGAGTATATATTCCTTAAGGTCTCAAACTTTTCTTTACATTTCCTCATTTTCAAAATTATGCCTGGTTCAGGTCCTTCAACAAAGTAGGGATTAAAAAATAAAATCTGTTGCTTATTTGTTTAACCAGAACACAATATCCATGATCCTTATCTCTAAATGGAATGTTTGCACTACTTGAAGTCTGAACCACACACACACAAAAAATTGTTAAAAATTTCAACTTAAAACAAACAACAGAATTCTAGAAAATTTCCTGAGTTCAACACATTCTGAGTTTTGCACTTTCTGCATATTTATCCAGGCAGTTGAATAATTTGAATTCAAGTTCTGAATAATAAGTCTAAGGCATAGCAAGGTCTTCAATCATCAAGAAAGATTCAAGTATATTCAGACTATGTGGTTTCCAAAGGAGAAGCATGGAATAATGTTTTGAAAAGGCTTTCAGCAAGAGGGAATAAACTAAAATGTTTGCCTGAATAAATGTTACTTATATAGAAAATGAAGCCATCACATGCCTTATCCTCATTCTAGTTCATGAACTCCTTGCTATAACTCCTTATCTCCCCAAAGTTAAGGAGGAGGGAGATGTAAAATGTGAGATGGAATGTGCTATGGACTGAATGTTTGCATCTTCCAAAAATCCATATGTTGAAATTCTAACCCCTAGTGTGATGATATTAGGAGGTAGGGGCCCTTGGGAGATAGATAATTAGGTAGTGAGGGCAGAACCCTCATGAATGGGACTAATGCCCATATAAGAAGAGGCCGACCACTCTTCCTGTCAATGATGTGATAATGGGAAAGGACAAATACAGAAGAAATCCACAATAATTAGAGACAGAGGAGCACATGGTTTCTCTGGGGGGAAAAGTTGGAGAAGGAAGTTTGTACAGAGGAAACAGATTAGATCACAAGATACTTGACTTAGGTTATAAATAATATGGCATAAAATAAAATCTCAAGCCTGTGAGTTTAAGCCCTTATTGGGGAGTATTAGGAAAACTGGTTATTCATATGCAAAATAATGGGATTGGATCCTTATCTTAAACCACATAAACCAACTCAAAATGGACTAATAACTTAAATGTAAGACCTGAAACCATAAAATTCCTGGAAGAAAAAGAAGGAACAGAATAGACTTCCCAAAGAAGATATGCAAATGACCAACAGGTATATGGAAAGGTACTCTACATCACTCATCATCAGGGAAATGCAAATCAAAGTCATAATGGAATATCATTCATACCTACTAGGATGGCAAGATCAAGACTCCTGCAGATCTGGAGTCTGGTAAGGGAGTTCTTCTTGACCACAGATAGCTGTTTTCTTCTTGTATCCACACATGGCTGAGAGAGAGACAGAGATTATCTCTGTTGTGTTTTTTCTTATAAAGGCACTCATTTCAATCTCAAGAGCTCCACCTTCATGACCAAAGTATCTCCCAAAGACCCCACTCCCTAATATCATCACATTGAAGATTAGGATTTCAATATAAGAATTTTACAGAAACACAAACATTTAGTCCATAACATGTGTGGTCTACTTAGATTATAGTATGCAAATGTAGAGGATTTTAATCTGATTTCTTGGCATGTAACTGTAAAAAGTGAGAGGTCTCAGAGATACTAGAGAGAAAAACCGTCCAGCCCCTGGGGGTGTGTGTGTATGAGAGGGAGGGGGAAGAAGAGGGAGAGAGAGCGAAAGAGAGAAAGGAAAAATGAAAATGTGTCCCAGAATGAAACCTGTTCTTTCTTAGACTTGGCTCCGATTCCAATAATATACCTGAGTTTTTGTTCTTTATAACAAAAGAAAAGAAAAAACCTAACTAGAAAATAAAGAAAAATATCTTTATCTAAATGAACTCTTCCCAGATCATGATATTCCCGTATAGTGTATATGTGTAGAAACATCCAAATGCTAGTATCCTGAAAAAAGTTACATAACACACACACACACACACACACACACACACACACACACACACAAGCATTTACATTCTGGGTCTTTCCTATGACTTTTGGTCTTGCTCCTCCACCAAAATAACTATTATTAACATAAAGAGGCTAAAAACTGCCAGCGTATAAGCTTTGGCTCAGTGAGGCAATGGTGGAACATAGAAAAGGCTTTACATCATGAATATAAAAAGGCTAAAACTGCCTTTTTTATATGACATCTGGCTCAGTGAGGCAACGGTGACACAGCTCCCCTTTCCTTCTCACTGCATTTGGCGCACGTGTCCTTCCTCCAGGTATATTTTTTGGCCTGGATCGTCAGGTTGGTGTTTTGTTTCACAACTGCTTGGGCTTTTACTGAAACACCTCTCTGCTTAAAGGGAGAAGACTTGCCTGTGTCACCTTAGAAGTTAATATATTATGCCACAATGGAGCATAGCTAGAAGGTTATGAACAGTATTTTCCAAAATGTTTTTCTCAGAACTCTAGCCCTTGGAGGCGTTACGTGACGAAAGGATCAAGGCCAAATAAGCTTGGGAAACTCTGCCTTCTGTATTGCCTCTTACAGAGTCATTAATACACATGAACATGTTAAAAGTCTCCTCAGCTGGCTCCCCGTCTGTACCAGATTTCTAAATTTGAAGTGCCTCAGGGCTTGGCTTTGGGCCTCAGCTTCTCTCTATACTCTCCCTAGTGATCTCATCCAGCTCTGTGACTTTAAATGCCATCTCTATTCTAATGATTTCCCAATTTATATCTCAAACCTTTCTCCTAAGCATCAGACTCATAAATGTATAAGACTTGTCTATATGGTAGCACCTCTTTCATGTGTAGTATGTATCTTGAATTTAACATAGATAAAACAGCCACTTGATTTCCCTCACTTTTTTAAGTCTTGCCTTCCTTAGTGTATCCCAGCTCCGTTGATTCCACTGCTATGTAATTAATTGCTCAAGTTCACAAGCTAGAAGGCATCACTGTCTTCTCTCTGGCCCCTATTTCCCACATTAACCTGCTCCTCAAAACTGTGTGGACGCCATCCCCATCTGTCTGTGGTATTGACAACCCCATCATTATCTCTCACATGAACTAATGCAAGAATCTCCTGACTGGTTTCCACTTGTAATCTTGGCCTCTAAATTCCATTCTCTACCCACCAGCCAAGGAGATTTTTTTTCAAATTGTAAGTTAGATTGTGCCAAGGCTTAAAACCCTTCAAACTGCTTTCCATTACACCAGCAATCAAATCTTACTTTTTACTGAGGCCTCTAAGATCATACCTCATCACATGCAATTTCCCCCTCAGTTTCTCAGCTATTCCCTCTTCCTCCAACATACTAAGCTTTTCCTGCCAAGTCTGTGGATTCATTGTTCTCCCTCCCTTCTTGGTTTTCCTCACTTCCAGTTTTCCACTATAATTTCTCCTCTTAAGTTCTTCACAGTCCTTACCATTATTTACAGTCTTACTGGTTTGCTTGTTCATTTTTTTTCCCTGTGAACCACACCCAGAAAGTAAATTCTACCAAGACAGGGCAGGGAACTTACCCGTCTTGTTCTCTCTTCACCAGGGTTTTCTCAGTACCTAGAGCAGTTCCTGGAACATAATAGGTGCTCAAAAAATGTTAACAGCATGAAAAGATTTAAGAAATTGTGCAGTGGAGAAAGCTGTTAAACTTAGTTGAACCCAATATTCTTCAAATTTATTTGGCCATAGAACTCAGCCTGCCATTTTAAAGAATATTCATCATCCCAGAGATCATGTCCTACCATATACTTTGGTTTATGCTAGTTTAACATCAGTGTTGAGAAGAGCTAACGTTAAAAACCCTGTGGATCTTCAATACCAAAACTTGAAAAATGTCTTGTAAACAGGTATTTTGGCAGGTGTTTGGGAGTCTGGGATATTTTTATTGGGAGAATGATAGTTTTAAAAGTAAGTTAATTGGTATTTTTTCTTTGAGATATGGGTTCAAAAAAATCAAGGTAGCAGCTCAGTATTACAGGGTTCAGGAACAGATGAGGTGTTGGAGGTTGGAGAGACGCAGTTCAGACAGGATACAACAAAATTAAGGGATGTGGTTGAGTAAGAGTAAATGAGACTGAGGCCCCGTGAAGCTTTCCTACTTCTAATGGAATTTTTAGAAACAGAAACCTGCAGTTGGAAACTTGGCTATTTTTATACCATGTATGTTTTCTGTAATTATTTCTTTTCTGTTTTCCCTCATGTTTAGTAAAGCTGTCTTAAAAATACCAGCCTGTCTCAGTTATGCCAAGGGAAAACATTTGTGTCCACACTGAAATTTTTAAAGGGGAACCACACAGCCTTGGGTGAGGCATGAACAGGTAATGTGGTGACAGTGAGAATCTGGAAAACAGAAGCCCAAACTAAAGGTGCAAGTCAAGGCACAGAGTCAGGAGGTGTTGTGTGTCCCCTTCCAGCCTGGAGACACCTTTTCAAAGGTCTGATTCAGTTCAGTTCTGATCTGTTCAAACTTTGGAGAGTTTTGTGCCGAATCCTAACTAGACAAGGCTAATTCCTTACAGAGACGCACATATACAATATTAAGCTATAAAAGACAGTTGATAAGGGAATTGTTTAATTCAGAGATTTTATACCAGTTGTCTACAAAGGATTTTTGAAACATAATACCTGACTATTTAGTCAGGGACAGTTGACCTCATTTCCCTTAGCTTGTCAACTAAAAAATGCCAACAGCCAACACAATAATAGCCATCTGGTGTGAATGAATCAAAATTATACCTTTTTTTGTTGTTGTTAGATTGGCAAAAAATGTATTTTGTGTGTGCTGCAAAATTTTAGTAATTACTTTATGTGTGCCATGAAATGAAAAAGGTTGCAAATTGCTGGCCTAGATGCACAAGAAGCCCTGGATGAAATCAGATGAGAACTTGAAAAAGTCCTCAAGGATTTGAAATGTATGCAAAGAACATGTGAGACATTTTGTGCATATAGCACAGAGCTCTGGTTTGAGTCTCGAAATTTCTCAATTCATGATGCACAAAGGTTGGCAGCTGAATTTTGTATTTGGGGGCAGGCTCATGCTTTATTCTTGGAGAGATCAATAGGGAGCATTTTCAGTCATAAAGATGACTGAAAACTCGGTGAATAACCCAGACGTAAAGGCTTTAGATTGGGGAGTTGGGTATTTAGTAAGATAAAGAGCTGGCTCTGTGGCATATAGGTTGCAATCCTGAAAGGAGACCTACATTGTTTGTGATTTTTATTAGCTAGGACCTGGTCTTGAGGAGTGTGTCAGTCAGGGTTCTCCAGAGAAACAGAACCAATTGTGTGTGCATGCGTGTGTGTGTACATTCTGCAGTTTGAGTCTTAAAGCTGGAAGCTGCTGTAGAACTAGGAAGCGCTGCTGTTCCAGCTTTAAGCCTGTCAGGCAGGAGTCTTCTCTCTTACTCAGGGTAGGGTTAGCCTTGTGTTCCGTTTAGGTCTTCAAATGATTATGCCCACCCACATTATGGACCGCAATCTGCTTTACAAAGCCTACTGATTTAAATGTTAACTTCATCCAAAACACCTTCACAGAAGCAGTCAGAGTAATGCCTGACCAAAAATCAGGGCACCCTGTAGCCCAGTCAATTTGACACATAAAATGAATCATCACAGGGAATGAAAGATGTGCATAACCAGATTTCTACCCAGGATGGTGAGTAGGCCCCAGAAATATGGTAGCAGGTTGGACATAAGGAGGGAGAGAATCAGACCCTGTACCAGGCTTAGTCAGTAGGTTCCATGACAACGACACTTGAGATTCAGTTTTTCTTTTCTATTCTGCATTTTCCATGTGTTATCTTTATGCCTTAGTGTCATAGGCTGAATTATGTCTCCCTAAAATATATATGTTGAGTCCCAACATCTAGTATCTTAGAATGTCTCTTTATTTGAAGGCAGGGTCTTTACAGAAGTAATCAAGTTAAAATGAGATCATTAGAGTGGGCCCTAATCCAATATGGTTTGTGTCCTTGTAAGAGGGGCAACTAACTGCACCCAGAGATGTGCATAAAGGGAAGACAATGTCAAGAGACAGGGAAAGCATACCACCATCTACAAGTTAAAGAGAAAAGCCTGGAACAGATTCTTCCCTTGTAGCTCTCAGAAAGAACAACCCTGCCAACACCTTGATTTCCGATGTCTAGTTTCCAAAAAATTTTTGTTGTTTAAGCCTTTCTGCTTGTGTTCCTTTGTTATGGCAGCCCTAGGATTACACGTAGTAGCCTGCGTTAACTTCACTTGGAAGAACAAAGGAAGGACATGATGCACAGACAGAGTGTGAAGCTCCAGGGCGAGGGGAGCAGCAGCAGGGAGGAGAGTCAAGAGACGGCAGAGGCAATGCGGGAAGAGGCCTGGATGGGTGGGCAGTGGTCCAAGGAGAATCTCAAATGAAGTATTAAGGACCATAGTATTTTGTATACAAAAAAAAAAAAAAAATTATGCAGCCTGTTGACAATATCATTACCAGAAAAAGTTTACTGGGCTACCTTCTGGAAAAACTATGGACACAAGTTCATAGTGGTTACTCTTCTGTTTGATCAGCTGAGAAGCATTAATGGAGTTTATATTAACTTTTAAAATGTTAAAAATTAAAAGGTTTGCATTAACATTGACAGTGTTGAAAAGTAAAGGGTACAAATTAACTTTGACAATGTTAAAAAGTAAAGGGATAATCTTTGACTACATCTGCTTTAACAGGGAGGCACAAACATCTTGACAGAGGATGTATGGGAGCCACAGCAACTGCAGCCACGTGCCTCACAAATACACCTTTGCCTGAATGCTACCACACAACATGTTAGCACAGTTTTCTGAGGTACCTCTTTCATCGAAATGTTGCCCTGGGCATAGATAAAGAGACTACAAGGCCATAGGAGTAGAAAAAACGAAGGGTGAATAGAAGAAACGATAGAAGAGAGGAAGATAGGAAAGGAGGGACAAAGAGAGAGACATAGGACATTTTCTTACCCCCAGAGCCAAGTTCCAATCCATTTGAAATAACCAGATTTGGTTTCAGGTAATACTGGATATTTCTAAAGTAGGTCTTTGGGATATTTGACAAACATGGTTAAATGATTAATGTGGGGTAAAGGTATTATTTAACAGTAATCTGCAAAAACTAATGCTTCTCTAGTGCCCTCATTTCATGGTTTACCTCTAAAATCTTTGAAGTAGTATCGCATTTCAGAAAATGGAATGAAGATTCCTTGGTGGTCTAGGAACTAGGTAAAAGGGAGAGAAATCCAACGACAGTATCTTGACATCTTTAATACTGAGTAAAACTAGTATGTAACAACAGCTGTTCCTTTATTCTTTCATTTTAAAAAATTGCTGTAATTCATTCTCCTTGCCTAGCTCCTTATTAATTATAATTTTAGGGCTATGTGCATGACTTAAATTCTATTACATATCAAATGACTTCCCACATATCTAAGTTTGGAATCTGTCTCTTTTAATAGACAGAAATTACTTTCTCCCAGAAAGTGATACAGTAACAATGTTCAGACAGTCAAAATGAATGTCACTGTCCTTCTTCCTTACTGAGGAATGACTTTTGATGCTTCCAGTTCCAGGTACAGCTAGGGATGAAAATGCATAAGTGGCAATGGGTTTCTAGGGGAAGGGGGTGGAAGGGTATATTGAGTGTCCATCTACCCTAGGGATCTGTTAGTGTATGCCCAAGAAAAGCACTTGATGTGGTTTCTAAGGAAAAGTCTGATAGATCTTTCCTGACTTGGGATGGTCCGTATATAGGCTATACTATATTCATGTCTCTAAATATTCTGCAAGAGTCTGATATCTACTGTACTCCAAAGTAATTTTTGTAAATAAGGCCTAAATGAAGTAAATGGCTGTGGCAATGACTTTGGGAGGGTCTGAACCAGTTCTGATGTGATGTATCTTCCAGGGAAATCCAAGGACTTTTGGGGGTGCTTGTTTCTGGTTCCACTGCAAATTATGGCAGCCTTGTGTAGACTTAATACAAGTGGGCATGATTATGCAGCGCTGTTCTACATCATTAGTGGGAGTAAATGACTCTGCCCGAGTTCTGCCAACACTGTTTCTAGCCAGACATCCATTAGTAAACATTGCCGTCTTAAAATATTGGTTGGCTTCCATGGCTGGCTTGTCTGCATAATGGAAACGAGGTCCAGATTTTTAGAAGCATTGACATGGGCAAGCATCGAAATGCTGTTCTCTAAGACGTGAAGTTAGAATTTTGGGGTACCCAGAATAGAATTTTGGATAAAGGTCTGTTTAATTTACTTTTTCAATTTAAAATGTTCTTAATTGAGAGTGTAAAAATACTTCTTGTTTTGTGATAATGTCAATTAAGGAGGTAACACCCTAGTGTTAACTTTGCCTTGCTCAGTTGCCACTTGACTTCTTCATAGAAATCAGCATAAACTGAAACATCTTTCTTTGACCCAAGTAGTTGATCATTCCAAGTGGGCATTTTTAACAAGTTGAGAAGAGTAAGTTAAAATGCACCTTATAAATAATTGCAATATTTTATGTATTTAGCATACACTTCACTGTTTAAAGACAGGACATCCTCCATGTGTTCTCTTTTTTGATTCTTGACAGCCCAACAAGGTAGAAAGGGAGGGAAAATAGCTGCCTTTTACTAGTGAGAAAATAGCTCAGAGAGATTAGGAACTTGGCCAAAGTCACAAGTAAATTAGACTGCTTTCAAGATCAACCTGAAGGTCAAGAAAGTTATTTCTTAGTATTCCTTGTTGAAGGAAGAGGAACTGCCAGTTATGTGGGAGGGTTACAGCTCTGTAACCTGCACACAAGTCCTTTGACCTTACCTGGATCTGGCTCTGGCTCCCCAGGCTTGCTAGAACCTTGTGGTAACTTATCTAGAATAAGATGTGTTTAGTCTTAAAAGACTTACTTTCCCCAAACAAGTAGTAAGAAATCACAAAATTTTATCAGAAAACTAATGTAATAAGAAGTTTTTGAGGCTATTTCATAAAGAGGTAGTACTTGGTATGGTTACAAAATAAACTACATTGCTCTCTTAAATGAGGAACAACAAATAAATAAGATGGATAAATTGCAGAGATCAGCTTAGAAGCAATGACACACTTGGTAGGCATTTATAAATAATAAGATACTGAACTTGCTGAGTTTCCTTCCCTGGAAGAACCCTGTGAACCTCCACATGTTCTCTTTTACACAGTCATCAGAACACCACGCCCGCGCCCCCCCCCCCGCCCCCCGCCCCGCCCTGAGAGTTGTCTACACAGGAATTATTGTACCATTTTACCTGTGGAAAAGCTGAGGGTTCAGAGACCAATGGACTGATCCAATGTCATTTAGTGAGTCATCAGGAGAGACTATTCCCAGGGATAATTTCTCCTCAGTGATTTGATTGTCACAAGTAAGTGACTTGCCTGAGGTAATCAAAGGAAAATATTTGGAGAATGGGAAAATATTTGGAAACATTGATGGCATGCTTACCAGATATGCAGGTAACTAGGTCCGCATGCTTGTCCTAGCTCTGTCTCTAACTAATTGTGAGATTTTAACAAGTTTCTTAACCAGACTGGGCGTCAATATCCTTGGAGAAATGAAATAGTTGAACTAGATCAGGTGTTTTCAGATCTTCCTCTTCTTTTCTAAGAAAGGTCTTAATGTTTTAAACATTTATTGAAAGTACATTGTAATGCTATAAATTTAATTGATAAAAGATGAGCTGCATAAAACCCCAGCTTCCTGCTTGGCTCTCCCCACCTTCTGCTGGATTCCTTGGACAGAGTCGAAAACCACAGTACTGAGTAATCTGAAAGCTCCATCATGTTCTAAAATTCAATGTTTTTGTGATTGGAAGCAACTAAATTTTTAATCTGTTACCTGTTCACATCCCCTACAACACTTAGTAAAAGAGTAGGGGGAGCTGGGTGGGGATCCTGGCTCCACCAAACAATTATCTATGTCACTTTAATCAAGCTGCTTTACCTCTCTAAGTCTCTGCTTCCTCATCTGTAAAATAAAGACAGTAGCTCTTCCCTGGTAAGAGTACTTTGTAAACTATAAAAGATTGAATAATGACCAGTGTTATTACTATGACTTCTGTGCACATCACCCTTTCATGGGGAGGTGGCTTTATCCTCAGAATGATATGGAGTACCAACATGGGTTAAGCTGCTCTTTGGCAAGCTTGCCTGAGTAGAGGTGGTATCTATCATATTTGGGCTCATCTTCCCTGTGAGCTGAAAGGCCAAATCAGTAGCAAGAGTGTGAGCTATCAATACAGCAAATAATTCAATCAAGGAGGCACTATTGTTAAGTTTAAAGGGAAGAATTGTCCCCATAATCTGACCTAAATAATAATGACCCACCTATATTCCCCCTCCACACAAAGCTATGACCCAATAGTTACTGTCATTAACTGAATGCGCACTATAAGGTAGACACTGTTTTCACATGAGTTACCTCGTTCAGTTTTCACAAGAACCCTTTGCAATGGTGTTATCCTTATTTTATAGTGAAAAATAACAAATCAAATGGGGAATTATTCCTATTTTTTTAGCTTAGAAGGGCTAAGTAATTTGCTCAGGTTCGTACTATCTGCAAGTGGCAGAGCCTGAACTCAGAATTCAAAAGTCTGAACTGTTCACCTCTGCATCTCCCAGTTGGAAGAAAAGTTTTGCCTCACTCAGCATGAGGGCCACGACCCTCCATTCCTCTTCATCTTTGCAGATGGAGCTGCCTTAGTCAGTTCCATCTCTCCATTTTTATTTCTTCCTCCATTCAAAAGTGCTTCATTTATCTTCATAAAACTCAGAGGTAGAAAGCTTGTCCTCCATAGCATGTTTTCTGTGTGGGCGTTAGGGAATGGAGCCACATCTCTTCCCTCGGGGAGTTAGTCTTATAACTAATTCATCTCTGTCAGGAAGATTTTCCTCTTACACTTATCCTCCTCTTCAATTTTGCATTTTACCCACTTCTCTCTGTGGGCTGCACACTTCAGCTCTACAGAACACTGCCTAAGCTTGCCCAGGCTCTCAGCAGTGGTGCTGCTGAGCTGCCTCTTCCCCTCATGCTATGGCCAGAGTAGCTTTCTTATTAGCACCTGGCAGATGCTTTCCCGAGCAGACAGAGGCAAAAGTGAGCTGCTGGGGAGTGCTGGGAAAGAAAGTGCAGAGGAGGAGGTTCAGTGAACACCTTGGACCCAGTTGGGCTTGGACACCACATAGGTAACCCCTCCATCGGCAGCAGAAGAATTTATTGTGCAGCTAGGCATAATTCCATTAGGAAGCTATGCCAGACCCTAAACTTGGTGTCAGGAATCGCAGAAATAAATGGAGTGTGTCCTCACAAGGAAGACAGTGTGGTGCAATGGAAAGCATGTCATCTCTAGGATTTGAAAAATCTAGTTTAAGTCATTGTTCTACTTTTTACATAGTTATGTGGCATTGGCAAGTCATGGCATTGGTAAGTCATTTAACTCCCTAAATGACTTGCCAATTTCATTTTCAACTTACTCATTTGTAAAATGGGGGAATAATACCTATGTAATATCTTTCTATAAGGGTTAGAGACAGTGTCCTGACACATCGTAAGTACTTAATCAATGAGAGCTCTTGTTTTTCAAAGTCCTGATTCTAAACCACTAGCCCTAACTTCTTCCTTATCCTACTTGGAGTCTCTAGGCAACTGTGCTTGCCTCTTATTCTTACATTTTCACTGTGCTGCAAACCAGCCTAGAGCATTCTGACATTCTTTTTTCACTTCCAGCACCGGCAATTCCGCACAGTTCACCACTGCTTAAACAGCAGAACTCAGGTATTAGCTGTCAAAACTAAATCAACATTGTTTGCTTTTCAGTTTTCAGTGCGATATGAACCTCAGCATTGGCATGCTGAAATGAATATAGATACTATTTGTCAAGTTTGTTATAAGCTCTATATGTTGACAATTTCTCAGTTTTATAAAAGAACCATTCCGTGTGCACAGGTATTAGCAACAAATCTTAATATGCAAACAGAACCCAACCTGAACAAAGTATTTCATTAACATACCCTTTCCAAATGAATGCATGTGACCGTTCTCAGCTGAAAGGAAACTACTTCTCTCTTAGGCAAATGAAAGCCACTCAATTAACAAATATTTATTGAGAGTCACAAGGTACATAAGACCTCGCACGTGCTTGGTACACTGGTTGCCATGGCAGACATGAGATCCTTGAAACAAATTCCACTTCTCATAGATCTTACATTGTAGTAAGAAACACACACAAAAAAACAAATAAACACATAAATAAAAAAATTAATTTGAGATGATGACACCTGTAATGGAGAAAACAAAGTGATATAATAGTAATTAGGCTATTTTATTTATTTATGTACATTTATTTACCTTAATTTAAAAAATCAAAATAATAGATGCACATAGGTTTTAAAAAATCAAATTCCAAAATAAATTTAATGACTAGGGAGAGGAGAGGTGGGAAGGCTTCTCTGAGGAGCTAATAACTAAGGCAATGGCTATAAGAAGGCTTGGGTAAAATCATGTCAGGCAGAGGGAACAGTAACCCAAAGGCATTGAGTACAAACGAGCTTGGTGTACAGGTTCATAGGACAGAAGAAAAGAACACTGTGTTCTGAGAGGTAGGGTTGAGACTGTAGAGGTAGGCAGAGACCGGATCATATAGGATCTTATAAGGTGTGGTGAGACTATTGGATGTCTCTAATTATAGGGGGCGGCCATAGGTGGGGTTGAAATAAGAAGGCAGAGATCTGGACTGATTTGTGTTTTTAAAGGATGATTCTATCTTTTGGATAAAGGATGGAGTATAGAAGAACAAGAGTGAAAGCAGGTAAGAGGCTTTTACAATAGTCCAGGCGAGCAATGATGGTGACTTGGAGTAGGATGGCAAGAGTAATGATAGTGAAATTCAGGATTTATTTCAGAAGAATTTTTTCTGAATTTCCAAAATATGTTGACAAACTGGATTTTGAGAGTGAGGTAAAGCAGAACCTAGAATGAGTCCTATGTTTGGACTTGAACTCCTATGCATATGGTAGTACCATTCACTGAGAGGCAAGAATGAAGGTCAAACATGTTTTGGGGAATTGGTTTTCATTTGGTTATGTTAAGTATGATAGACCTATGAGGGAGTCAGATGGAGATGTCTAAAAGGCCAACTTGCTTGGCTATTAGAAGATGCTTCCATTCTTCCTTTCATAGTACACAACCAACTGGTTGGCTAGGTTAGAGATCTACAAGAAAAAGGGTCATACACTCCTGTCAGTCCCAGATGCCTTTGTAATCAATTTGTAGTTTTTCCTAAGAGTAGATTCAGGACTTCAGGGGAATTTGATGGGTATTCCTTGGACACCTATACTACAGTCTAACACACATCTGAATAGCTATGGTTGGTAAAGAAGTAGTTTTCCAGAACAGAGTTGTATTTGGCCAAAAAATTTTTTTCCAACTACATTTTCCACTTGGCATGTAGACTGTGGCACGGCATGAAGATATAGTACAATCCAGTTGGAAAATGTTTCTTAGACATAGGTATACCAAAGAGAAAATTTTTATTTTTCTTCCCCTTCAGATTCTGGTTCATAGATTTATAGCTTTTAGAACTGGGACTAGATTAACAGCTGAAGGAAACAGCCACAGACAGTAGATTCCTGGAAGTCTCGAACACACTGCCTAAGGTCAGACGGGGTCAGCATCTGACATCATCAGAGGCAGATCCAGAAAGAAAAAAGAGCAGTCTCCCACCACAGAAGCTCACACCACAAAGCCAGGAAATCAAGACAAATCAACTTAAGAAGGAGAAGCAAGAAAGAAGCCTCATAAATAATGGGAAGACAAAGAAACACCCCCCCCCCCCAGTTGAAGGGAAAGAAGGAATCCCCAGAAAGGGAACTAAGTGAAATAGAGGCACGTAAACTATCAGATATTGAGTTCCAAACAACGGTTCTGAGGAAGCTCAATGAGCTCGGTGAGCTCGGAGAGAATTACAAAAACTACAGGGAAACTATGAGGAACTTACTGCACACTATACCAGCATAAAAAACGACATAGAAACTATCAACAAGAGACAAGAGGAAATGAAGAATACAATTTCTGAATTGAAGAACACAGAAGGAATCAAAAGCAGGCCACATTAAGCAGAGGAACAAATCAGTGAGCTGGAAGATAAAGGTAGAAAAAAGCACCCAGAAAGAGCAAGAAAATGAAAAAAGACTCAGAAAGAATGAAGAGACATTTAGGGAAATGCAGGACAACCTGAAGTGTAATAATATTCATATAATAGGGATATCAAAAGGAGAAGAAGAGGAGGAAGGGATAGAGAACCTGTTTGAAAAAGTAATGATGGAAAACTTCCCTAATTGGAGGAGAGAAAAAGTCACACAAGTCCAGGCTGCACAGAGGGTCCCATTCAAGAGAAACACAATGAAGCCCACTCTAAGACACATCATCATTAAAATGGCAAATATCAAAGACAAAGAGAGAATCCTACAGCAAGCAACGGAGAAAGAGGTAGTAACATATAAGGGAGCCCTGGTACGACTAGCAGCTGACTTCTCAACAGAAACACTACAAGCTAGAAGGGAATGGCAAGAAATATTCCAAATCATGAAAAGCAAAGGCCTGCAACCAAGACTGCTCTACCCAGCAAGGCTCTCAATTAAAATGGAGGGAGAAATAAGGAGTTTCCCAGACAAAAGAAGGCTAAAAGGTGGAGGTAAATATACCTCCACCAAACCAGCATTGCCAAATATGCTAAAGGGACTGCTCTAAGAAGATGAAGAAAAAGAGTCTATGAATATCCAGTTCCTTTCACAGTCACCAATACTTGATTATTACCAATATTTTTAATACTTATTAATCTGATTGTGACAATGATGTGTTATTTTAGTTGTTCTTTTATTATTTGTTGAAACTAAACCTGTTTTTGTATATTTCTTGCCTGTTTGTATTATTTTTAAAAAGCTTTAAATGACTTCTTAGTATTCTTTATCCATTTTTTTATTAAATGTTTGTAGAATTTTTTCCCTAAAAAAAACCCAGAAAAACTATTAACCCTTTTTTAGACGTATTGCAAATACTTTCCTATTCTTTTACTTGTCCTTTAACTTTTTTATATATATATTACTATATAGTCTTAAATACTTAATATAGTCATGTTGTCAATATTTTACTTTATAGTTTCTGGGTTTGAATATTTTCCTTCAGCCTAAGAAAAATATTTTGTATTTTCTCCTATAACTCCTTAGATTTTACATATCATTTTTTAGCTCACCTGGATATTTCTTGTATAATGTGTGAAATAGGGCTTTATATTTGTTTTATTTCACGTAATGGTGGTCCATGCATATTATTTGTTGAATAAGCTTTATTTTCCCCATTGATTTGAAATATCAATTTAATCATATATTACATTGTTAGACAGTTATATACATTTGTTTCTAGAATGCTCATTTTATTTCATTGATCTGATCATTTCTGTGCTGGTGTCCTGTTGTTTTAATTGCTGAGACTTTATAATGGATTTAAATAAAAAAAAAAAAGAATTGGGGGGATCTCAAAGAACAATGAGTTTATCCTCTGATCTCTGGCATCAAGGCAGCAAACACCTGGAGGAATCACACCACTTTCTAACAGAGTTCTCAGTCTTTGAGAACTGGGCCTTTTCTACAACATTCTTAACTTTAAAAAATGCAGGTCTTCACACCTGTTTTCAGTTAAAACATTAAGTGTAAATGAAATAAATTCAATATACAAAAACATTAAAATAATCTCTAATCAGTAGGATGCTTTCTTATAGGCAAATTATGTTTTGAAAGTGAAAACCACTCTATTTGCCTCCATGTTTAAGTATCTCCCCTCTGATATTATTTTGCTTTTCTAACACAAAGTTCTTAGATTAATTTCTAGCTTATTATATCTACATAGGAAGGAGTGGAATTAATATGGCTCTTGATGCTTCTTTATAGCCTGGCCCTTTCAGCCTATCAGTCTCCTTTACAATGGCCTTCTCATTATACAGACTCATTCCTTTAACTGTCCTCTTGCTGGTTGGTGGTTCTATTACCTCCTTGGAAGCTCCCCAGAGAGAAGTTTATTACAAAACTGTGGTCTCTCCTAAGCCATAAATCCCACCCTCACCTTCACTCCTACACTAGTCTATTTCCAAGACACCTCTCCTAACTGTAAAGCGGAAATATTATGACACATTGATAAAAAGAAACCAAGGAAGTAGGATATTTTGAAAGCGAAGGAAGCAGCCACATCCTGTAACAAACTGAAAAGTAATCACCATTGTCTACATTCAGACCAATTGCAAAATAAAAGGGAAGGAGCATTACTTTCAAAAGCAACTCGCTGAAGTATGAGGTCTGTTCAGAAGGTATCTAGTCATGTAACATGAAAAATGGAGACATTTATTGAAGAAGATACAAGATACAAGAAACATTGCACATAGGGCAATGACACCTCTGTCCTCTTCGAAGTAGGCACCTTGGGACCTCACACAGTTCTCCCGGTCGCCATCAGCTGCCCCATCATATTTTCCTGAATCTCATCAACTGTCTGAAATCTCTTCCTTTTCAAAGGTGATATTTGTTTTCGGAAGAGGAAGAAGTTGCAGGGCACCAAATCTGGGCTGTATGGGGGCTGAGTTACCTGGGTGATTTCATGTTTCGCCAAAAAACTCTGCATAAGACAGGATGCATGAGCAGGCACTTTGTTGTGATGAAGAAGCCAATCGCCAATTGCCTGTAGCTGTGGCCCTCTAAATCATCTAAATAGTTTCTAGGGAGGAATGTTCAGGCTTAACACAAAATTTGATGCAGATTCGTTGCTCTGCTTGCTCAGTAATTTTGAATGCAATGGCCACACATTACATATGTTCACTCAATGGCATCTACTATCTCCACTGACTAGTATAGTGAAGTCGTCATTGTACACACATGCACATTCCAGTGCACTCTCCTTGGCTGCCACGTTACATCAATGTCGCACAAACTGCCCTTAGTATATTAACAATGGCTGGATTTTTTTCTGGACAGACCTTGTATTCCACCCTTTCTCGTCATAGCCTATACCATTTCTGCATCAAAGGACTGAAGGTTCTGTTTGCTGGATCTTTCAAAGTAACATTAGAGTTTGTGTTCTGCACAAAAACTAGTTCAACTCAGTTGTGTTCCCTGAAAAAATTCAACTGAGGTCAATTTTTTCTTGCATTTGTACAAGACAAACTGATTCTTATGACTAGGCCTGCTTATCAAGAGACTTTGAAGAATCTCACTTCTCAAAATCATTAAGGCAGAACAAATGTTGGAAGTACAGACTGTGCATTTCTTTTGTCTTGGTTCCTTCAGTTAAAATTAAGAGTTGTACCCACCAGAACAGAATGCTCTCCTTATAGTTTAAATTGCTAACTTCAGAGCAATAATACAGTAGATGTCCTCAAGTGTCTTGATTTATTTCCCTTTCTCTCTACTTCCTTGACCAAAAAGAAGTCTTTATTTCCTAACAAAATAAATCTACCACAACACTGATATAGAAATCCACTATAATCTTCAGTCTATCTTATGACTATCTATTTCCTTTGGTCTTCCCTGGGGACTTCTACGTGATCCTTTTATTTTTTAAAAAAATTTCATTTCTTTTTTTAATTTTTATTTATTGATTTTAGAGAGAGACATTAATTTGTTGTTCCATGTTGTTTCATGCCCTGACTGGGTATGAAACTCACAATCTGAACATGTTACGATGTTGCTCTAACCAACTGAACTACTTGGCCAGGGCAACAATTTTACATTTCAACCGAAAATTTTAAAAAGAGATTTAACTTTTTAATTTACTGTGTATAAATGCCAATAATTGCTTGAAAAGCTGAAGTGCACTTACTAAAATTCTTTTTCCTCCTTTCCTTCCTCTCTCTCCCTTTCTGTTCTTTTCCGACATGCGAGATTTGGCAATATGTAGAAGAAAATAGAGACTGATCGGCATAGCCTTTGGAGACAGGTAGACCTGGGTTTGTCATTTTGTGGGATTGGTCTTCTTATTCAACATTTCAGAGTTTGATTCCTTGAATGATAACACACTCTCTTTCTATCTTATGGAATGTTGTAAAGACCAAAAGAGGTGTGGAAAGCCTTGAACCCAGTGCCTGACAGACTGATTATACAGGAAAAGTTTGTATGTTCCAAGCTCCCGTGGGGTGTAAGAGTTGGATACTATTCGCAGAAACTATTGTTTCCTGAATTTCCCTGATAATAAAAATTTCTCATGGCATTAGCTAAAATTATGATGTTCCTGGTCACATCCCAGGCCTGATGAATAAAAAACTCTAAGGCTTCGGAACAAAGAAACTGTATTTTTAATAAACATTCCTTGTAATTATATCATCAGAAAAGCTATAGAAACACTGATATATACTATCAATATCTGTTAAATTCTGTTATTAAAAGCAAGATTCAAAATAAAAGGACATTGTTTTAATAATTTGATTTTTTAATGTGTGAAGCTTCATTAGGCTCTAGTTAAATTATACAGCTGAGTATTTTAACTGAAATTTACATTAAATATTTCAACTTTTAGTCCATATTTTTTTCTGTAGGTTCCACAAAACAGCCAAACTTCATTCTCATTACTGAATAATAGTGATATCATTTTTGGCTTTAACTGATCTAGTATCAGCACAGTAAGAGCCAAGAATACTGTAAAGCACTTTGGTAATGTATAACACTACAAAAATTTTTATTATAATAATTATTAACTATTACTATTATAATAATAGTCTATGCCTACAAGACTTGACTTGTGAGTTAACTGGCCAGCTGCATTTTAATATGCTTTTAGCAAATCTCTCTGTGCATCGTAAAGACAAAGCTTGAAATATTATTATACATAAAATAGCACAAACATCCTTTTTTGTATAAACCCAAATTGCTTTTCTTTCTCTTTCTTTCTTTTTTCTCTTTCTTTCTTTCTCTTCCTTCCTTCCTTTCTTTCTCTTCCTTCCTTCTTTCCTTCCTTCCTTCCCTTCCTTCTTTCTTTTCCTTCCTTCCTTCCTTCCTTCCTTCCTTCCTTCCTTCCTTCCTTCCTTCCTTCCTTCCTTCCTTCCTTCCTTCCTTCTCTTCTCTCTCTCTTCTTTCTTTCTTTCTTTCTTTCTTTCTTTCTTTCTTTCTTTCTTTCTTCCTTCCCCTTCCTCTTCCCCTTTTTCTTTCTTTCTTTCTTTCTTTCTTTCTTTCTTTCTTTCTCTCTCATTCCTTTTTTGATTGGCCTCTCTAGCAAAGTTCACACTTTAGGTTATGTTTTGCAATGTGTTTTGATACCTTTGGATTTTTAAGCATTTGGCATACAGATATATCTTTAATTTTTCATTCTGACATGGCACTATGGATGGCGATTGTTTTCTCCTTGTGTTGTATATGGCAGGGACCTGGAGGACTGTGAAAATAAAGAGGAAAGGATGGGAGAATTGTTGGACAGATAAATGTCACAGCAGCAGTTCCTTCTGAATGAATGGTTATTCAACAAGGAATGTTTACTGAGCTCCTAGTAAAACCAGCTACCATTCTAACTCCTGAACATAGCTACTAACCGCTCTGTTGGCCCACTGGTCTCAGTTTTGCCTCTGATCAGCTAGAGACATGGCAATTGGTGGTAACTGGTAGATATTTCTCTGTTAAAAAGAGCCAGGATGTTCTTGGTTGCCCAGGGCCACAGCTACCACAAAGTGGTTGATGCTCCATTATCAGGACTGCCTATCAGTCTTCTATTTTATGCCTATGCTTATCTCATGTCAAGGCAACAATAATAACAAAAAAATGCTAATGGTTTGTCTTGCTCTCATCTACTGGAGTTAGTGTGAGATGAACATGCTTTAAGACTATTAAACCAGCCATTAGACACTATCTAGATTCTAGATTATACCATCATGTCCTTGTTTGTAAGTTGCTTTCAGATGATTCTTTAGTTGTTTCCTATTAAAATTATCCTTTTTTAAATTTAGCAAGTACCCTTCTACATTTTATTCCCTATAACATAGTGCCTAAAATAAAACTATGCATATGGAAGGTACTCATATGTTGGTTGGAATGAATAACTATAAAGAAACACATTGTTGCATTAACTGTAATATAGGATCTTGCTGGTGACCATTTCTCTTCATTTGAACTCGTAAGTGATATTAATAAAAAATTTCCATAAGTTTTTGGAAAGTTGGACAATATCAGCCATACGAAAGTCTAAACATGGTTACTAACAATGGTTAATTATACTACCAATGAGTTGGATTATGGTATTTTTTTCTCATTCCAGAAATTAGAAAATAAGTGTTTGCAAGAAAAGATTTTGGTTACTTTTACTTTTATAGTACAGATATTCTATTTAGTTATAATGCAAGTATTTATATTTTTCTTGAAATTATTTTTTCATTATTTTAAAAAAGATTTTATTTATTTATTTTTGGAGAAAGGAGAAGGAAGGGAGAAAAAGAGGGAGAGAAACATTGATCGGTTGCCTCTTATACACACCCCAACCAGGGACTAAACCCAAATTCTTTGTAAGAATTTTCTTTTATGTAAGGATATAGACCTCTTTATTACTCACACATCGTCAAGAAATGTGGGTAAGTGCCTGTATACCCCAAGGAACTAGGCTTCGTTGACATTAGTATATCTTGGGAACAGTTTAGCCCCCTGTTAGTAATTTCTCAGGCTTTTCAATTTGAGAGGCAGTATGACATTGGCCAACAACTTGGACACAGAATTTGAGTCCTGGTTCTGCAACAGGCTATTTAAAATTGTGAATTTATTTGTCTGTTTTCTCCCACGACCTGGTTAGGGATCATGTTTTATTTGCCTCCTTATCCTTACCACCTGGCACATACTTAGTACTCAGCTCATGTTTACTTAGTGAATTTGAATGAATTCCTAACCTTGAGCAATTCACAGTCTTTCTGGATTTGAGATTTGTCACTTGTGAAATAGGTTGGTTATTCTCTAACACTCTTTCCACTCTGACATTCTGTGATTACATGATCTGTGTACCCTAAAGCCAACTTCCCTAAAAATCTCTCTTGTTTGAGGCATTGAGAAATGGCACTGTATTATTTGCTTCGTTGTAAATGGCTTCTTCATCTCTGAGTCATTCTTACTGAAAACAGTTTCAAAGTGTCTGCAGTATTACTGTATATCACATGGAGAACAACTTGGAGAATTGTCCATTCAATATTTACTTTCATATTTTGGAGTGGAGTTCTCTGCTCCATGAAGACTGCTGAGATATTTCACATAGGTTCTTAACGACATCTTTCATCTCAAGGAGTTTAGTACTTATCTTGTTAGATCAACTTAACTACTCTTCAGCAAATTTGCTGGTCAGCTAACAGCTGTCAGATGTCAGGGTTATCTATCCATCTACAACATGCTACAGCTTTTCTTTATCCCTTTATAGCAGAGAGAGTTATAACTGAAGAATCATATAAACATAAGGGTTGGAATCATAACATCAACATTATAGAAGGTTAGAGTGGGAAGGATCTGATGTTTGTTGTGGCTGCCTGACTAGGGTATGGTGGCGGGGTGGGCGGGGGGGGGAGGTGGGGGAGTCTAAATAGGCAGGTCTCTAAGTTGTACTCATTCATTCCAGCTTCAACCATCTCAAGAGCAAATTTGCTTTTGTCCATTTTATGTGATGATCTTCCAAATAAGCTTATTTAAAATTCTTTCCTGCTGTTAAATAAAATTTTGACTTATCAATTTAGTCCAACTTGTCATTTGCAGATAAAGAGGCTCAGAGGATAAAACATTCACTCTTAAGACGTCACTGAAAGGTCTAGACTGGGCTCCTCATTTTCAAAAATATTGTCAGAAGTAGATCTGAAGCCGTAGGTGGAAGAACCAACAGTTAAAAGAAAGCTTAACTTTGTAATTTACAAAGCACCAATATATATGTATCATTTGATCTTCATGACAGATTTATAAAGCAAGCAGAGCAGGTATTATCAACCCCAATTTATAGATGAGGAAACTGACACTGGGCAAAATCAAATGGCATGCACAAGGCCAAAAATGTTAGAACCTAGCTCAGGGCTCAAGTCTTCAGACTTTGAACACAGTGCTTTTCGCATTACATCACACTGCAGACTAAAGAAAAATATACAACAAATAAATGTGTCAACATACCTTAGAGACATGAGTCGGTCGTAGGCGGAGGACTAGCACACGTGCTGGTGCTGGAGGATATGATTTGGCGATTGTGTGCGTTTCCCCAATGTCATCCTGTGCTGCCATTGCTCACAGTCTGAATCATCCACATTGTTTCCATTTGGGGAACATTTGAGCACATTTTTCCATGTACTATCTTAGCAATATCAGTTTGCTAATTATGAAGATAAAATTACCTTATTAGATCATAGGAAATCTGCCTTTTGGCATTGTCAGGCTTTTGTTCCTGCTGGCTAAAAATCTATTGGTATTCCTTAGAAGAACTTACTTAGCCAAAACGCTTAATGTAAACTTAGGTACATTTTCCTATGTGTTAAAGTCTAACTTTGTTCTTTTATTTTCTTTTCTCCTCCTATTCTCTACTCTTATCTGCCTCACTAATAATTATTCGCTATTGAAAATGTGAAATATCTTTTCAAGGGCAAAAAAAAAAATTTAAAAAGAAATGAATTTATAATCTTATAGCATTGGACTCAATACATAATAAATGGAAACATTTTAGAGATTAGATTGTGCAAATGGGGAAGCATTTGAAAAGAAAAACTAGGCTTTCTGGGGAAACAACTGTGTAGTACTTTTAAATGTAATGTATAAACCAGTTTGAAGTTCCAGGATAAGTCACATTTAATGAGTTTACCTTTCTCAGTACTTTAGGAAAGGTCTCTAGGGCCCTTACAGCCATAAAAATTAATGAACTATGTGTAATGCAGGGAAATAATTTAAACTAGTTTCATTGTACAAAAAACCCAGAATATTTAGTCCCCCTAGAAGAACATAAGTATATTTTTGAAAAATTGGTACTGTACTCATAAGCAAGGGTTAATTAACAAGTTTCCTTTCTCAAAGAAGTTGTTTGGGTATCTTTGGTTGCTATGGGAAGGGTGAAAATAGGATAATACTTGGGGGAGGGGAAATAGAAAAAGATGATGATCATGGAGCTAAATCCAGATTCTTTACTTTGCCCAAGAGAAAACAATACATGAGAACTTTAATAGATCCTATATCTCTATGGAATTGGGTACAGATGAGAAAGACGGAAAGATGCCAAATAAAGTGGCTAAAATATAACATAAATTAATTTCTATTTTATGTAAATGGAGACTGAAAGTAAACAGTCCAGGGTTGGTAAGGCAGATCTGTAATCATCAAGGACACAGATGATTTTACCTGTTGTTCTGTCACTCTCCACGTGCGGCTTCTACCTAGTGGCCCAGATTCATTGCTGGAGCTCCAGCCATGACATTTATTTTCAACCCAAATGAAAGAGATAGAGATAAAGAAGGTTGCATGATCTCTAACGAGTCTTCCAAGAAATCCCAAAGGACAATTCTGCTAACATTTGATTGATTAGAATTAGTCACATAGATATATCTAACCTCAAAGGAAGATTTTTTTCCCCTTCATTTTGAGTGGCTATAAACCCAGCTAAAATCAAGTTTCTATCACCAAGCAAGGATGGGGTAATGGATATTTGGAGTTGCGATTAACATGTCTTTTTCCACCACCATTTTGGTTAGCACTTGTCAACCACTTAGGCTTATGCTGCATGAGTTTGCTTAAAATTCCCTTATTTTCCCAATCTGGACTAAAGTGTAAGTAAATATACTTTACTTACTGCTTCTGGTCCAATAAAAGAGAGGTGAACTTGAATGGATCTTTTTTTTTTCCCTACAACTTGCTAAATAATACATCTTAAGATGTTCAGTACTAGATGTGGTTGCTTCTTGTAGAACTCCAAAAGAAGTGAAACTCAGAATAAAATTCTATGGTATCATTACTATATGCTTAAATAAATGAATCCAAATTTGTTTAAAATGGCAGATGGACCAAATAACCATATTCCAAGCTGGTATAAACCTGTATACCATGAGATTTTTCTGAGAGAAAGAAAGTTCCATGCAGTTCAAATCTAAACAAGGCAAATGTCTCCAAACATCCAGTAATTTGTTTTTTTTATCAAGGATCATGAGAACAGTAGTGAAAGCCAGAAATAATTTAAATGAACCCAGCCTTCATTTCAAAAATATTTATGGGAGATCGAGGTCTATATGTCATTGTTAGAAATGTCAAAGCAAGAGCTAAAAGCATAGAGATGACTAAACTTAAATATTGTTATTTAATCATATAAAATTTGTTATATGAAGTAGAGAGAGTACTGTAGTTGTCTCAATAAATCTATTTCAGATCATCAATTCACAAAATACTATGATCTTAATTTTCCTAGCCTGCTCATGGCTTCAGATTAATCATCACATTAACTGAGTGTTTACTGTGTTCCAGGCATCATTCTAAGAGCTGGATAAAACAATGTCTACCCTCAAGGAGCTCCAAGCTTGGTGATGACAGTTACTTACAAACTTCATTCTTACAAATAACAGTACCATTATAATCTGTAATCTCAGAAATAAGAATTTAGGATTAAGAGACATGGATGGTTAACCAAAAACAGAGTAAAAAGAGCATAGACTTAGGACTCAGAAAATATTTGATGTTCAGCCCTGTCAGTTACTACCTGGGCCCTTAAGCAGATTACTGAACCGTTCTTAACTTCAGTTTCTTTTAGGGAAAACACATGAGCTATGTATTATATTTTAAAACAAAATGCCATCCTCCTATCCCCTTCCTCTCCTGTAGTAGTGCTGTAAAGTTTCCTACAGTTATATAGCCCTTTTTTTCTTTTAATCAGTGAGGGAACTGTTATGTGTGTCTGCAGGGGTATGTGTGTGTGTACATGTGTGAATGTCATTAAATAGCACTCTTTTCTTCTACCTGACTTTGGAATCAGCTGAGGGACAGATATAGACATTAGATAACTGGAGATTAAAACAGCTTTATTAGTTGTAAAAATCTAAATTGAAAGTTATGGCTTTGATATGTAGTCACATTTCACCCCCAAATTTGATAGTCTTACTCAATTTGCCATGGGTCCATTGGACACCCCCAGGCCTCCCTAAATAGATGCAGGCCTCATACTACTTAGCAGAGAGCAGACCAGATACAGGTTTGTGCAGCCAGGCAGATCCAACCAGGTGAAGGTTATGTACAGGGCTAGAGCTAGGGTGCAGTGAAGGAGGCATGGAAGGTGCAAAATTCAAGGAAACCCTCACTCTCAGGCTCATGATTACAGCTGTCTCTTGACCTTAAGAGTGACAGGCTGCTTAAATTTTTTGTTCCAGGTTCCTCACTAATCCTGGCCCTGGTGGACCATGTCCATTTCTTTTTCCTGAACCCATCAATCAGGTAAATCCCTCCTCGTCTTCTAGGGAGGGTGAGTATGGAGGCAAAGAAAAGCCAGGCACATTACTCTAGTGAATGTCTTTGCACATGGAAAGAAGCTTGAGAAAAGGACCTTCACCCTAAAAGCAGTCATAGAAGGGAAGTTTCTTGCCAAGGCTATACAACCAGTGGAGAGTAGACCCCAGGACTCCTGATTCCTGTTCATAAAAAAGAAGATATCATGCAGCTTTGAGTAATTAAACCCATTCACTAGGACACTCAATTACCAGATCTTTTTATTACTGTAATCAGATTATTATTATTTGCCTTCATGAATCTTCTAGATGACTTCAGCAGATTACATATTAAATTATTTATAAACTCATAAAGCATGTACTGTAAGATTCAAATGATATGTCCACTTTCTGGAACCTGCGAATGCGACCTTATTTGGAAAACCAGTCTTTGCAGGTATAATTAAGGATCTGGACGTGAGATCATCCTTGATTACCTGAGTAGGCTTTGCATCCAACGTAATTTTCCTTATAAGAGACACACAAAAAACAGACACATGGAGAAGAGAAGACCATGTGAAAGTAGAGGCAGAGAACTGGGTTATGCAGCCAAGGAATGAACAACTGGACATACCGGAAGCTAAAAGAGGCAAGGAAGGACTCTTCCTAGAGCCTTCGGAGCAAGTGCAGCCCTTGCAACACCTTGATTTTGGTTTTCACTTGCTTTTTTCAACACCTTGATTTTTGGCTTCTGACCTCCAGAACTGTGAGAGAATAAACTTCTGTTTTTTTAAACCACCACATTTGTGGTAATCTGTTACAGCAGCCCTAGGAAACTAATACATCATAAATATATACTGCCCTATATTAGTTACCTCTTATTATAAAAAGTGGCTTAAAACAGCATCTCACACAGTTTCTGTGGATCAGGGATTTGGGAACAGTTTAGCTGGATCATTCTGGCTCTAGGCCTTTCCTGAGGTTGCAATCAAGCTATTGGTCAGGACTTCTGATGACTTGGCTGTGATGCCTGAGGATCTGCTTCCAGGATGGCCCACTTACAAGGCTGGCAAGTTAATGCAGGCAGATGGCAGGAGGCCTGAGTTCTTTGCCACGTCGACCTCTCCATGTTCTCAAAACATAGTGGCTGACTTCTGCCAGAGTGAGTGAGCCAAGGGAGAACAAAGTGGAAGCTGCAATACTTTTTTTGACTTAGTCTGAAGAATCATACACCATCATTTCCTCAACATTTTATTGGCCATACAGATCACCCTTATTCATTGTGAGAGGGGACCATACAAGCCATGAATACTCGTAGGTGAGGATCACTGATGTACATCTTGGAAGATGGCTAGTACAGGTCTTACAGTTTTCAGGGTGTTTATGGAGCCAGAATATTTTTTACACAGTCACCTGAACCATTATATTTGGGGCCACAATGCTAAACTATATAAAATACTGTTTTGAGTTGTGAACTTGAGTTATTACAAGTTATTCAAATAGTCAGTTCACTTTCATATTTTTGGCTGAACCATATGAAATTTGCTATTTTTATGGGTAAATAATTACCCAAAGCAGCAATTTCATGTTTTCAACCTGCTATATATAAGGGTAGGACTATAAGCTAAGCCACTTTACATTGATTTTTGATGTTGTAAATATAAAAACATCTTTCTTCAAACCATTAGTTAACCATACTTTTAAATGAAAAATAAGCTATTTTTTAAGTACCCTAATTATTTGAAATGTTATTATAACTTTGATGTTCCAGTGTATGAGGGTGACTTTATGAAAGTAACTCAACACCCCTGGGACCAATTTTCCTCATCCATAAATAGGGAATTGGACTAGATGACATCTAAGCAGTCTTTCTGTGCAAAATTTTTTTAACATGCATAAGCCACTACCAGTTCCTTTCTTAAACTCATGGTAAGAAGAGTGCATATTTGAATTGTATGAAAATGCTCTTAACTAAATATGATTGTTCATTAACATGTACTATTAATAGTTAAACTCAAGGTTCCTAATGTTTTTCAGTAGACAAGAGAGTCTTCCTTCCTCCTTTGTTCTCTAGAAAGCATAGACTGCCCTTCAGTAAATCAATTTTCTTAATTTGACTTGCTGTATTTGACAACATATTTTGGGTTCACATATTTTATCATGTGCCAAGCACTGCATTTTTCATTTCCCACAGAATCAGGACAAACTGTACATCCCCTGCTGTGTCCAGGGCAGATCTGGCTAAATGTCAACTATGTTAATTGGCATATAGAAAACAGCAGCCCTATTTTTATCTAATTGAAAATCCCCACAAACATTCTCCTCTAAAGTAAAGCTGTGTCAGTACAAAGTGATTTTATTATAATAAAAAGTTTGGCAGATGTCTTTCTCCTGCCTCCATTTCATTGCGGCATGCAGAAGCACTGCTGCTTCCTGGCGTCTTTCAGTGTCGAAAATCTTAGTCTCACTTTCAGGGTTTAGAATTTGGTACTCAAAACTTTCTGTGGACTGTGAATTGGAATAAAGTATCTTTGCTTTAAAGTGGTATTTTTGAACAAAAGATTTACAGAACTATCTATAGGACCTTATTTAAAAGGTAGTTTGAAATATTTTATTCTACTTTGAAAAAGTCTCCATGTTAAAAATTGCCCCAGGATGAGTGGATTATGTAATATAATTGCTTTAGTTAATTGGGATGTGGGAGGTGCGGGTGTAAAGGAATAAAAGGTAATGAACTTTAATAAATTTATATGCACAATAACAAGGTACCAGGGAAAACTTAATTTTATCAGAGAATGACTATATCTTTAGTGCTCCTTCAAAATTGTATGCTGCCTCTTTAATCTTAGAATTCCCCAGGACTCTGTCTCACTCCTGGGAGCTCACTCCTAGGTTAAGTTCATATACTCCATGATTTTACCAACTACTTGTACACTCATATTGTTTGGTTCTATTGCTCCAGCTCACTGAGAGCTGCATTAATATACTATGGTATACTTGACAGCTCCTTTTGGTCTACTGAGCACCTTAAAATCAGTATGTCCAGTCTTCCCATTTCTGATCTACATATAAGGAACTTAGAAGTTGCTAATCTGTTGTTACAACAAGTAAAAAAGTTACATAAACTGAAATGCCAACTCTTCTTATACCTGTCAGAGAAGTGAGGCCACAAGGTTTGCAAACAACTGCTCCCAAAATTGGAGACATACAGGTTAACATAGAGAATCACAATTTACCAGAGGAGAAACCCTCTAGCAGAAACCTCCACAGGAACTAATGCAATGATAGGAAAACCTAAAATGTAATTAATAAAGTGCTGGAGACTCAAGCCTAAGAGCTAAAAACTCTAGAGAAACTCAAGCATAGCCTCCCTGCACCGCCCCCCCGCCACTTTTGTGAGTTTTATCCCCAGGAGCTCTACCAGGCCCTCACAATGAATACCATAGAAAATTTTCCTAGTGTTTCTTTCCATCAGTAGAAGGGGAAAGAAACCATTTTGAAGTATTCCTGAGTATTCTCTTTTTAAAAAGGTCTACCTGCAGGAGAAATTACTCATATTTTGATGAAGTCTCATTTGTTTATTCTTTCCTTTCTGTCCCTTGCTCTAGGGGGCATATCGGTGAAAATATTGCTGCGTGGAGTATCTGAGAGTTTCCTGCCTATGTTCTCCTCTATGACTCTTATGGTGTTGCGACTTATATTTAAGTCTTTTATCCATCTTGAGTTTATTTTTGTGTATGGTGTAAGTTGGTGGTTGAATTTCATTTTTTTTTAATGTAACTGTCCAGATCTCCCAACACTATTTGTTGAAGAGGCTCTTTTTATTACATTTTATGTTTCTGCCCCCTTTGCCAAATATTAATTGACCATAGAGACATGGGTTTATTTCTGGGCTCTCTATTCTGTTCCATTGATCTATGTGTCTGTTCTTACACCAGTACCAGACTGTGTTTGATTGCAGTAGCCTTGTAGTATAGTTTGATGTCAGGTATTGTGATCCCTCCTACTTTGTTCTTCTTTCTCAAAATAGCTGCAGCTATTTGGGGTTGTTTATGTTTACATATAAATTTTTGAAATGTTTGTTCTATATCTGTGAAATACGTTATTGGTATTTTAATAAGGATTGCATTGAAAATATAAGTTGTTTTGGGTAGTATGGACGTTTTGATGATGTTAATTCTTCCAATCCATGAGCATGGTATATGCTTCCATTTATTTGTGTTTTCTTTAATTTCTTTCCTCAGTGTTCTGTAGTTTTCTGAGTACAGATCTTTTACCTCCTTGGTCAAGTTTATTCCTCGGTATTGTTCTTGTTGCTGTAGCAAATGGGAAGTTTTTCCTGGTTCCTGATTCTGATAAAATAAGAAGCTTCTGCATGGCTTAAGAAAACACCAGCAAAATGAAAAAGGAACCAACCGTATGGGAAAATATATTTGCTATTGATACCTTGGATAAGGGGTTGATCTCCAAAATATATGAAGAACTCATACGACTCCATTCCAGGAAGACAAACAATCCAATTAAAAAATGGGCAAAGGACCTGAACAGATGCTTCTCCAAGGAGGACATAGAGAGGGCCCAGAGACCTATGAAAGGATGATCAGCATCACTAGCCATCAGAGAGATGCAAATTAAGACCACAATGAGATATTACTTCACACCAGTCAGAATGGCCATCATAAACAAATCAACAAATATCAAGTGCTGATGAGGTTGTGGAGAAAAAGGAACCCTAGTACACTGTTGGTGGGAATGCAGACTGGTGCAGCCACTGTGGAAAATAGTTTGGAATTTCCTCAAAAAACTAAAGATTGAACTGCCTTTTGACCCAACAATTCTGCTACTGAGATTACACCCTAAGAATCCTAAAACACCAATTCAAAAGAACCTATGCATCCCTATGTTCATAGCAGCACAATTTACAATAGCCAAGTACTAGAAGCAACCTAAACGTCTGTCAATAAATGAGTGGATCAAAAAACTATGGTACATTTACACAATGGAATACTACACATCAGGAAGAAGAAAGAAAGAAAGAAAGAAAGAAAGAAAGAAAGAAAGAAAGAAAGAAAGAAAGAAAGAAAGAAAGAAAGAAGAAAGGAAGGAAGGAAGGAAGGAAGGAAGGAAGGAAGGAAGAAAGAAAGAAAGAAAGAAAGAAAGAAAGAAAGAAAGAAAGAAAGAAAGAAAGAAAGAAAGAAAGAAAAAGAAAGAGCTACTGCCCTTCGTGACAACATGGATGGAACTGGAGAACATTATGCTGAGAGAAATAAGCCAGAGGGTGAAAGACAAATGCCATATAATCTCACCTATAAGTGGAGCCTAATCAATAAGACAAACAAGCAAGAAAAATATAACTGCAACAGTGAAAGAAAAAACAACCCGACAGTAATGGGAGCGGAGGTAATGGAGAAAAGAAGGGGAAGGGTCAAATCAAGGATCATGTATAAAGAACCCATGGGCAAAGTGGAAGTGGGGAAGGATTGAGAGTGGGAGGTGAGGGTGGGTAGGGCAGGGGAAAGTGGTGGTGGGAAAATGGAGACAAATGTATTTGAACAATAAAATATTAAGAAATAATTAAAAAATAAATAAATATTCATATATTATAAAAAAAGAAACTACTCATATTTTGCTAGAATCAAATCTGCTCTGGTTTTATCAGAGCCTAACCTACCTGGGGGAAGGGAAATACACAAATCCAGCCCCTCTGGTCATCTGGTCCCACCTAAGGGGTGGGGGTAGAAAACTGAGTAGCACGGGTAGAGTTCACAGTACTTATGCACAGTCTTATTGAAAGACTGAGACACAATCATAGAACTCTAGAACACTTCTTCACTGATACCTTACCACCACAACATGAAAGGCCTATTTACTGAAGTTTCTTTAACCCAGAGCATTATATATGGATCTTTTCTACAAAAATGTTTAAGAATTATTAAAAGGCAAAAACACAATTTGAAGAGACTGAACAAGCAGCAGATAAGAGTCAGATAGAGCAGGGATGCTGAAATTATAAGACTGGGAATTTAAAACAACTATAATTTATATGATAAATGGTCTAATGGAAAAAGTAGACAACATACAGGAACAGATGGATAATATAAGCAGAGAGATGTGAATTAAAAAAAAAGAAATAACAGAGATCAAAAACACTGTAACAGAAATGAATAATGTTTTTCATGGACTCATTAATGTACTAGACATGGCTAACGAAAATCTATGACTAGACTCTGAGCTTGAGACTATGACAATAGAAACATCCAAAACTGAAAAACAAAGAGAAAAAAGACTAAAGGAACAAAACAGAATATCAAAGAACTACAAAAGGTATAACATATGTGTAGTGAGAACGCCAGAAGAAAAAGGGAGGAAGGAAGACAGGCAGGCAGGCAGGCAGGAACAGAAGCAATGTTTGATGTAATAATAACTGAGAATTTTCCCAAATTAATGTCAGACACCAAACTACCGATCTAGGAAATTCAGAGGACATCAAGCAGGATACGTGCCTTAAAAAATTACACCAAGACATATCATATACAAACTTTAGAAAATCAAATATAAATAAAAAATCTTGAAACAAGCCAAAGGTGGGGGGAGAACACCTTATCTATTGAGAACCAAAGATAAGAATTACATCTGACTTCTTAGAAACCATGCAAGCAAGAAGAGAGGGAAACCACTAACCTAGCTAGTGAAATAAGGGAAGAAATGGTATACTGAGTAGGAAGGAAAAAAATAACACTGTCTCTGTTTACAGATAGCACAATGTCTATGAAGAAAACCTGAAAAAATTGAAAAATACAATCCTCCTGGAACTAAAAAAGGATTATACTGAGTCTGCAGAATAGAAGGTCAATAAGAAAAGTCAACTAGTTTCCCATATTACAGCAATAAGCAGTGGAATTTGAAATTAAAAACATCATTTACATTAGTATACAAAAAGTAAAATGCTTAGGTATAAATTTAATAATATAGGTCTAAGATCTATATGAAGAAAACTATAACATTTTGGTGAAGGATATTTAAAAAGCCTAAATAAATGGAGAGATATTCCATGTTCATGGATAGGAAGACTCAATATTGTTGGGATGTCAATTCTTCCTAACTGACCTACAGATTCAATGCAGCCCCAGTCAAAATCCCAGCAAGTTATTTTATACCAACAAACTGACTCTAAAGTTTATGCAGAGAGACAAACACTCAGAAGAGCCAACTCAATGTTGAAGGAGAAGAACAAAGTTGAAAGACTGACACTACTCAACTCCAAGACTTGCTATGGAGCTATAGTAATCAAATCAGTGTGATACTGGCAAAAGAACAGACAGATCAATGGAACAGAATTGAGACAAAAGAGAGAGCCACATAAAAATAAGTTGTCTGATCTTTGACAGAGGAGCAAAGGCAATATAATGGAACAAAGACAGGCTTTTGTACACATTGTGCTGAAAAACTGGACATCCACATGCAAAAGCAAACAAAAAAGAACATAGACTCAGACCTTATACCTTTCAAAAAAAATTAACTCAAAATTATCTTAGACCTAAATGTAAAATGCAAAACTATAAAATTCATAGTGAATAACAGAAAAACCTAGGAGAAAACCTAGATGGCTTTTAGGTATGGAAATGACATTTTAAGTACACCACCAGAGATATGACCCATCAAAGAAAAAAATCGATAAGCCGTACTTAGTTAAAATAACAACAACTAAAAAACTCCTGCAAAAGACAATGTCAAAAGAAAGTAAAGAAACTACAGACTGGGAGAAAATATTTGCAAAAGATACATCTGATAAAGGACTTACCCAAAATACACAAAGAACTCTTAAAATTTAACAATAAGAAAACAAACAACCCAATTTTAAAAATGGGCAAAAGACCTTAACAGACACCTCATTAAACGAGATACACAGATGGTAAGTAAGCATATTAAAATATGTTCAGCATCATATGTCATTAGGGAATCCAGAACATTGAAAACATCAAACACTGGTAAGGACGTGGAATAACAAGGATTCTCATTTATTCTTGATGGGAATGTAAAATGGTACAGCCACTTTGGAAGACAGTTTGCCAGTGTCTTACAAAACTAAATATACTCTTACCACACAATCTAGCAATCTTACTCCTTGGCATTACCCAAATGAACTGAAAACTTAAGTATACATTAAAACCTGCACATAGATATTTAAAGCACCTTTATTCATAATTGCCACAATTTGGAAGCACCCAAGATTCAGTAGGTGAATGGGTAAATCCACTGTGGTACATCCAGAAAATAGGATATTATGCAGCACTGAAATGGGTGAGCTATCAAGTCACAAAAAGACATGAAGGAAGCTTAAATGCATATTACTAAGTGGAAAAAGCCAATCTGAAAGGGCTGTATAATTACAACTATATGACATTCTGGAAAAGATAAACTATGGAGGTGGTAAAAAGATCAAAGGATGTCAGTGTTGAGGGGGAGGGATGGATAAATAGGCAAAGCATAGAGGATTTTTAGAGAAGTGAAACTAATCTGTGTGATATTACAATGGTGGATATATGTTATTATATCTTCATTGAAACCCACAGAATGTGCAACACCTAGAGTGAACTCTTATGTAAACTATGCACTTTGGGTGAAAATAATGTGTAAACATCGGTTCATTTATTGGAACAAATATGCCATTGTGGTTGTTAATAGTGGGGAAGGTTGTACCTGTGTGGGCAAGGGAATATGGGAACTTTCTGTACTTTCCACTCAATTTTGCAGTGAATGTAAAACTGCTATTAAAATACAAATTTTTATCAATTTAAAGAAATCACTGTGTCCAAGCTAAATGCATCATTCTTTCCCAATTTCTTCTCCTTCCAATATCCTCCTTTTCAGGGAATAGAATCATGATATATTCAGATAACCCCTGTCAAAAACCTAGCAATCAACCTAGACGTTGTGTTCTCTCTTATCTGTTTCATGCAACCTCTTTATCAATTCCTAAGCATTTTACCTTCTATCTCTAGAATCTAGACACTTCTTTCCCTCTCTAATGCCACTGACACAATGCCTTCTATTCATCAGCCAGTTTTCCCTTGATCCGTCCTTGGGCTAAGTGTTATGAACAATTACAACTTTGTATGAGCTTTTTGTTTTCTGATATTCTATCAGACAACAGTAAGCCAGGTCAAATGCAGACCATAAAATGTAAAACTTAGCTGTTCAGAACTTTCTTGATAATGTATCTTAAAACAAGGCTTTAATTAAATTAACACTGAAGCGTTATACAGGTAGAGGAATGAGGAAAGAAAATAATGGTTTAGGGCTCTGGGACATCTTTTAATACATATATTAACTTAATTTAGAAAATGAACGGGACCACTCAGATCAGTTAGTCCTTCATGACATTCCTATACTTAGAATCTTTTCAATGAATTCCCATTGCCTTCAGGACAATATCCAGACTTTGTAACATGGCATACTAGGTTCTTCACAACCTACCCATTATCTCCCAAATTCGTATGTCCCTATTCTGTATTTACCCTGTAGTTCAGGCCAAAACCCTAGGGGTCTTCCTTGTACAATCCCTTTCCCTTGAGCCACTCCCAAGGTTCTACTCCCTAATATTCAATCCACCAGCAAATTCTGTAGATTCTACATTAAAATATACATCTAAATCTATCTGTTTTTTTTCATTTGCATGCCTTCAAGTATAATCCAAGTCAGCATCACTATCTGCTCTTCTGGCCTAAATCAATTCTTCATACAACAACAACAATGTACATAAAAATATATATTTTTTGATATGCCATTCCTCTGTTGAAAACATCTGATGACTTTTCATTTCACCTACAATAAAATCCCAATGCCTGTCAGAGCTCACTGTATTAGTTTTCTATTGCTGCTGTAACAAAATTACCACAAACATAGTGACTTACTCAACAGAAATTTGTTCTCTTACTTTACTTTAGACTTGAAACCTCTAGAAGGGAAGGGGCCTTTAAGGTGAATGTTAGTAGCCTGGGCAGGAATTGGTCAGAATTTGTAAACTAAGTGAATTACTAGAACACGCGAGTCTATGCAGTTAGTTAAATTAACTTGTGGTCTTATCTTGTACCACATGGGTCTAAATGAGCTGTGTTAAAACAGTAGGAGCTTAAGTAGTTTGTGGTCCATATCATGGAATGGTGCAGTTGACATTTTAGCTTTCATTTCATTTAATTTTGCAAATCATTATAGTTTTTGCTTCATTTCTCAGTCCCCCTTCTTTTGGTCAATCTTTAGCTTAAGCTGGAAGAAAGACCATAATTTTTCTGGGGATATGATCAATCCAGATCTGCAATGCTATTTGGTAAGTTGCAATCATGTATTGAGTTTTTCAAGGCAGCCATACTGACCTTTGTATGTATTAGACCTTCTTGTTCTTTTTGTTGGATGGCCATTTGTAAGTCATAGAGCAGTGGCTGTGCAGCAGCATCTAAGACTCTGAAGATCATATACCTGGTAACTGCAATGCAAACACTACGAAAAAACTTACTGGACTTTGCAAGGCATTTCAAAGCTATTTTCCTAAATTTAAAAAACTGGATAATGAAAGCATGTGACATAATATATTTGGATCTTCCTCATATAACCAAGTTTTTTTTTTTCCCCTTTGGGTAAAGTTTGTTCGATCTTACCAGTGTATGAAGAATTAGTCCAATATCTGGTCATTGTCAAGGAAACAGGTCTGGGAATATTGTGAGTAAAAGACAAGGATGTCCATTAACAATCTAGAATTTTAGTCCAGATCGGGGGAAGACAATAGCCAAGAGGATAAAGAAGCAAAGCGAAAAGGATATACATACAAAGAAGAACATGGCAATCTGTGGGGTTTTGGTTGGAAACAGACTACTTAATGCAGTCATCAGTTTGTTCCAAGGATCCAGGGCTAGGTATCTATTCACACGGGGCATCTGGCTATAGATATTATCTAGACTCCTCAGCATGCCTTGAAGCCATATCTCTGAGATCATCTCTAAAGTCTCTCTTCTTTTTACTCATTTCTTTTGCCACACTGGCCTTGGTGTTCTGCAAACAAGTTAACTTTGTTCCTTCCTGAGAGACATTCTACATATCATTTCCTTTATGGAAAATGATCTTCTTCCCATCTTTGCACTGCTGATTCCCACAATCCATTCAAGTCACATGGCACCTCCTTTGAAAGGCTTTCCTTTGTCATCCAATGTAAAGCTCTCTTCCCCTGTCCTTCTTGATTCTTTTACCCTGCTTATTTTTTCTTCACAGCATTCATGACTTCCTGCGTTCGTTTCACATTTATTTACTTTTTGTCTGATACGCTGTGCTTGAATAGAGGCATCATTCAAGAAGGCAGATTATCCATTTTGTTCACTGATGGTTTTGGGGACCTGGAATACTATCTAGCATACCTAGGTGCTCAATGACTACTTGCTGATTGAATGAATAAATGAAAACCTTGAACACCCTATGTGAGCCATATAAAACTACCTGCAGTTCTCAAATGGCTTCTTTTGCACACATGCTTTTCTTCTGCCTGGAATAACTTCTCTCTGATTCCCTCACAATCCCTAATCATCCTTCAAGACTCAGCTTATGTCACTACCCCTGAGAAACCTTCATTGATTCCTCTAAGAAGAACCAGGTGCCCTTTTTCTCTATTCTTATAGCAATCTATGCATACATTACTTAATACATTATGTTAATATTTTGTCTAACTGATCTCTGTATCCTGAGAATCTAACAGAGTGCTTTGTCCATAGTAAATTCTGAGTAAATGTTTGTTGACTGATTTTATTTATTGAGTGACAACTGTGTCAAGCATTATATTACTTTTTCATCTACATTATTTTAATGCTGACAATAAATCCATAAGATATTATCCTGTTTTATATATGAAAATCTGAATAACTTTCACAGAATTTTGAACCTAAGTGTATGAGGCTCCAGATCTGGTACTTTTCCCATCACTTCAAATAAATGAATGAATCTCCTTTATTTTACTGATCCTTATGGGTCAAAATTCAATATTCTAATTTTAATACTAACATTTGTTGGGGGGAAACCCCAAAAGTCTAAAATCAGGATTGATTCTGAAGAGCTGACATGTAACCTCATTCAAATTCATAAGAGCTTTAATAGGAGAAACTGACATATGCAAGCAAAACTGCTTGCTCCCAGTGGTGGTCAGTCAGAAAGAAATTCACACCCTCCCAGGACAGGGTCTCTTTTTTTTATAGGGGGTTAATGCTAAAACCATATGGTGGGTAGTCATGTAGACCATCAGAAAGAACAATGCATTTCTAAGTTAGCAGATAACATCAAACAGTTATCCACACTCTATACACTCATTAACCTCCTTCCTGGGGGCATGACATTTGTCTTTGGGCAGCATTCTGGCTTTCTGGGTAGTCAGCCAAGCCTGAGGCTACAGAAAGTTAAACAGTCACAGAAGGTTAAACAGAGAGTTCAACATTTCCCAGCTGTCTTTACTGCTGGAGCCATATTGCATTTTTGACTGCCCCTACATTAAAATCCTGGTCTTATTTTAGTTCAATGTTGCATGTTCTAATACTCGATTTAATTGATTCAGCCTCCATAGGTTACAGAGAAGAATGGACCCCAGATATCTAAATGGCTCAGGTATCGTACTTTTTAAAAAAAGTTGTATTTTATTGATTATGCTATTCCAGTTGTCCTGATTTTTCCTTCTTTGCTCACCTCCACCCAGTACTCTGCACTCCCTCAGGCAGTCCCCCCACCCTTGTTCATGTCCACAGGTCATATGTGTAAGTTTTTTGGCTACTCGCCCCCGCCCCCTTTTTAAAACATTTATAGACAGAGAGGAAGGGAGAAAGAGAGGGAGAGAAGCACTGATGTGTGGTTGCTTCTCACACGCTCCTCACTGGGGACCTGGCCCGCAACCCAGGCATGTGCTCTGACTGGGAATCAAATTGGCAACCCCTTTGGTTTGCAGGCCTGTGCTCAATCCACTGAGCCACACCAGCCAGGTAAGCTACTCCCTTTGTTACACTGTACTTTACATCCTCATGGCTATTCTGTAACTTCCTATTTGTACTTCTTAATCCCCTCACCTCTCACCCATTACCCCATACCCTCTCCCTATCTCTTTATCTTAAACTTTTGGCATTTTAATTATGATGTGTCTTGGGGGTGGGCCTCTTTGCATCTATTGTGTTTGGGGCTTTCTGTGCTTCCTGGACTTGCATTTTTATTTCCTTCACCAAATAAGGGAAGTTTCCTTTCATTATTTTTTCAAAAAGATTTCCAATTTCTTGTTCTTTCTCTACTCCTGGCACCCCTACAAAGCAAATGTTGGATTGCTTAAAGCTGTTTCACAGGCTGCTTCCACTATTCTCTCTTTTTTTATGGATTCCCTGTGTGTTTACTTCCTTATATTCCAAATCATTGATTTGATTCTTGGCTTCATTCACTCTACTGTTCTTTCCCTGTAAATTGTTCTTTATCTCAATTAATGTATTCTTCATTTCTGACTAGGCCTTGTTTATGCTATTGAGGTCCTCACTAAGTTCCAGGAGCATCCTTATAACCAGTGTTTTGAACCCTGCATATGATTGCTTATCTCCATTTTGTTTAGCTCTTTTTCTGGAGTTTTGATTTCTTCTTTCACTGGGGCCATGTTTCTTTGTCTCCTCATTTTGGCAGCCTCCCTGTGTTTTGTTTCTATGTATTAGGTAGAGTGCTTTGACTTTGTGTCTTAGTAGTGTGGCCTAATGTAGTAGGTGTTCTCTAGGACCCAGTGGCACAGCTTCCCCTATCACCTAAGCTGGGTATTTGAGGTGAATCCTTTGTGTGGGCTGAATACACCCTTCTCTTGTGGTTGAGCCTTGGTTGCTTTTGGCAGAGCAACAGGAGGGATTAACCCAGGCCAGTCAGCTGTAAGGATTGGCTGTGACCATTTACCATGAACTTCCCCACTCTGTGGAGTGTCAGCTGTGCAGGGGCAGAGTAGTAGTGTTCTGCCAGGGTTGGTAGCTGTCCACTGGGTGCACTGTCCCTGGGGTTTTTCAGGTGGTACAGGCCAAGATCAGCCTCCGCCTGTGTTTTGCCCAGGGCCACCATGCCTGAGTTATAAAGCACTCTGAGATGGCTGCGTTGCTCCTACTTCTGCTGGGCTTGGAGATACCCAGGCAAAGCGAAGCTGTAAATCTAGGCTGCTAGTTCTGGGCCTGGGGCACACTGAGCCCAGCTGCTGCTTGTTTGAGAGGATTTAGGAAGCTGTGAAGCAAGAGCCAAGATCAGTGAGGTGGAGTCTCTGGGGATCTCCAAGGCGAGTCAGTGTTAACCATGTTGATGGAATCTTAGATATGGCACCAGTCTGCTTGCTCAATCTGGATCGATGTGGTTTCTTTAATTCAGTAGTTGTCAGACTTCCATTAAACTCAATTTCTGTTGGTTCTGAGCATTGATTGTTTTATAATTGAGTTGTAATTTTATTGCGGTTATGTGAAGAGGTGAGCCATGTCTGTCTAGGCTGCCATCTTGACCGGAAGTGGTATCCTACTTTTATTCTACTTCATAATTAGAGAGTTCTTGATGATGATTCAGGGCTAAGATTTGATTAATCTTCCCTTTTAAGGCAAGGATTATATTTAACAGCTAGTCTACATATCATCTCTAAACAGGTATAAAAGGTCGAAATACACATTGAAATTGTAAAATGAAAAGTCGCACTGAAATTGCAAAATTAATATACCTGAGAGAAAGGAAAGTGTGGCAAGAGTTAAGGATAGTAAGAGAGCCAAATACATGTGAGAGAACTTAGAGGTTACCCTATTTTTTTTTTCAGCATGCTAGGTGAAGCAATGTGTATTAAAGGATATATGGAAGTTTATGACAATGTCAAGGTATATGAACTAGTGTCATGAGACACTTAAGCAGTGAGAGCCCAGGCTCTAAAGTCAGACAGATCTGAGAACTAATTCTTGCTTCCTCACCTAATAGGTGAGCAAATTTAAGCAAGTCACTAAACTTTTCTTAAGCCTCAATTTCTTCATCAGTAAAATGGAGAGAAAAGAAGTGTATTAAGCATGGTAGCTAATTTAAGAGACATAATTTAATTAAAAAAAAGTCAAATCCAACACAGGTTTTCCTAGTCATGCAGTTCTGGGCAGCATTCCTCCTATGATTTATTTGGGGCCTCAAGGTTCTTCCATTTTGTGGTTTTAAACTCCTCTGAATTCTTTGAAGTCTTCATTCAGCAGGTAGATAGGGAAAAAAAGAGAACATTCAGCATGTGTAGGAGTTTTTACAGGTTCTGTGGGCCAAGCTTTGAATGGCTTTCATCATTTCTGTCTACATTCTATTGGACATAAATCAGTCACATGACCCCAATTCATTACAAAGGAGCGTGGGAAATGCAGTCTGTATGCTGAGAAACGGAAAGAGAGTGTGGTGAACACAGAGCTGTTTCTGCCACTTAAGTAAGCTTTTGAAGTAATTTTAGGGTTTAACTGATATAATGCATATAATGTGCTAAGTAGAAGGCGAGTAATCAACAAAGTTACATATTATTATCACAAGCCTGAATCCTGGGAACCTGAATAAGGATCCCCCAGTTGGAAGTGGAATACTTGCTTTGAGGTTCTAGCAAGAGAGCTTAGCTAGCATTCAAAGAAATGTCCTTACATTTTGATAAGGTATAGATTACGATCTTTACCTGATGTGGCAGCATCAGGAAATATAAACAGAAAGTTGAGGGAGGAAGGGGTCGCCAGGTGTTCATATTAGTTTAGCTAACAGAATGTCGAAACATCATAATTTAGATAAGCTTAATGTCTAAGAAGAGTGGGAATAGGGAGCTTTGGGCTCAATGGATTTGCGAAAGGGTGAAGAGTGAAGTAATAGAAATAAAAATTTTGGTTGATCCTCTCCTCTATATTCTTTTTCTTGCTCACTTTGTTACTTTTAAGTCATAGACATTACAAAGGCTCTTCAGGTGTGCAGCATATTTTCTTCTCATCTGTTGCCAATTAAAATATTGTAAGAACTTTGAGAACAGAGACCATGTTTGTCTCACACGTTATTGTATTTTAGCATCTAACAATGCCTAGCATTGAGTATGCAGGCAAGAAATATTTGTTGGATGAATTTAACCAATATTGGCAGTTGCTACAAGTCTTTCCTAAAGGGTCTGTGTAAAGTATCAGGAAGAAATGAGTTTTTAAATCTTGCTTCTGCCACAGAATATCTGTGGGATTCTGGGACTTCTAAGACTTATCTTCTTCCTCATATTAAACAGGCATAATACTTTTATAGTAATGGGAAAATTAAAGGAAAAACTTCAAAGGAAAAACTTTATGTACATAGTGTTCTTAACACATAGAAGGCATTCAAAAACCTGTTGTCCCCCTCCTACCCCCTGCCATTTTAATTTGTGGACCATACTTTTTAATTGGGAGAACCTAGGAAATATGTGCTATTCAAGTTTTTCCTTCTGTTTTTGCTTCTGTTCATTTATAATAAAAACAAATAAGCTTCAAGTTGGTGGTCAAAGTTAAGAGCTGATTAGAGCCCTGGTGCTGTAATTTAGTTGGTTAAAGCATCCTCCCAATATGCCAAGGTTGTGGGTTTGATCTCTAGACAGGGCACATACAAGAATCAACCAATGAATGCAGAAATAAGTGGAACAACAAATTAATGTTTCTCTCCCTCTCTGTCTCCCCATTCCTCTTTCTCTAAAAATTAGGAAATAAAATTTAAAAAAAGAACTGATTTGTTCCCAAAGCACTGATGGGTTCACCATTAGAACAGTATTCAGCACCTAGAACAATGCTTGATGCATAGTAGGACAATACATATTTTTGAAATACAGTGAAAGAGTTAATAAAATACTGAAATAAAGATGATGCTCCAGATAATTATGGGATGGACATGATGTAAGTGTGAAAAAGTGGGCAGATTTTATCAAATGAGGGGTTTGGTGTTTCTAAATGAGTGACTTCAAAATGTTTTCATTCATTCATTCAACCAGCATTTTTCCTAAGAATGAAATATTTAGCTATTGATAACTAAACACCATGCTCATGATGACCTCATCAGAAGGTTTACCAGTGCAATTGTAACTTATTCAGTGGAATCCATAGATGAGTAGCAAGGATGTCTGACATGTCTTGAGAATTGGGTAATTCCACTGCTAGATAGAAACAGGGCAGCAAACTGGACACCAAACCACAGATGGACTGCAGATGCACTGAAGGAAGTCATTACAGTTTTGTGAAATTTGGGGCTGGCTTGACAAAGACGAAGCCCGCTGGTTTAAGAACTGTATGTTCTTGGCAAAAGCATGGTGTTGCAGAATTTCACCAGCCATAGTGGAAAATAAAGGCGGAGGGAGGGGGATGGGAATGGGAGGATACCACAAAATTCATGATATGATACATAAAATGTTAACTATCCATTAACTTTGCCTCTTGAGAGTCACCAGATTGAAGCACGGTATCTAGATTTGGCTGGCAGATGGTGTACACAGACTTTCTGAGTATGTTAGCATTTCATTTGAAACTAGCAGGATTACATAGGACTGTTGTGGTAGTTTAATATTCACATAGGTTTTAAAACTTATCCCAAAACCTGGGTTAAATGTAGGACCCTAATAACATTTTAAAAGTCTTTGTGAAATAGATGTGTATCTCATAGAGCAGATTCATAGGCTGTAATTCCTCTAAAATGTCTCCAGGGTAGTGTAAATGTCTTCTTCCCCTGAAAATCTGGTTTACTCAAGAGAAAAGGGGAGAAAGACTAAATAAATCAAGGGAGATGGCAGGTAGTGATGCTTCAGTTTTTGAATGGGACTTCTCACTTCCTTCTATGGTCTGGATCTTTAGTCACCTCATCAGTAAACCTTACAGGGTTCAAGCTAATCTCTCGTTGACACTCTCCTACTTCTTCCTTTTCCAAATTCCAGTGAAACTATGTGTTTCCTGTCTTGTTTGACGCCCTAGAGAAAGAATACTGGTTGGCTAGTAACTAAATTTAGACTGGCAGCAATGTGTAGAGTTTTCAAATAGGGAAACAAAAACAGGTGACATTTCCAAGCCGCTCAAGAAGAGGGGAATAAACCTCGACGCTCTCAGAGTTGTTAGTAAGCAGGGAGAGCTCCTACAGTTCCACAACAGGGAGAGGCCTGGGGGCAGGCTCAGAAAATGGGCCCACTGAAGCCCTTTTCCTTTTCCTTCGGACGGGTGGGGTGTGGAGTCCCTAAACATATTCTTGATTGTGCTAGGAAAGCCTGGGAGCCAAAAGTCTGACAGCTCTTTCCTCCGGGGGTTCCGTGAAAGCAGCTGCACCTCCTCTTTTGTCAAGATATTGGTTTCAACCACAGCCACTAGGACGAGCTTGGAGTCGGGCACGAGACGGGAGTAGCCGACCCCCGAAGCGCCCAACTCAACGTCCCTCCCCCGCCCCGCCCCCTCTCTGTGACCCCAGCGGACTCATCCTCCGGGCGACCTGTTGGCAAGGAGCGTCACGTGACGCGGCCAGCCCCGCACTCTCCGCCCCCTCGCCTCGGGCGGGCCTCTTGTTGCGCCCGCCGGGCGGGTTCCATCACGTTACACGCGGGCACCGCCCCGCTCTTCCCTCGCTGAGCGAGGGAGGGCGGGCGTCTAAAGGGAAAGAGAAGGGAAAGGGGCGGGAGGAGGAGGAGGGGGCGGTGCTGGAGTCACGTGACCCAGGGCAGCCCGGAAAGCTCCGAGGAGGAGCCTGGAGCCGCCATTTTCCTGCAGCTGCCTGTCCCTCTTACTCTGCCCGGCTTCAGCTGACCAGGGAAGGGGTGGGCTGAACTGAGGCGGGGGCAGGGAAGCGCCCGACACCGTGCCTGACCCCGCGGGTGACACGAACTGGTTCTTTCCGGCCTGGGTGGCAGCGCGCGGCCTTCAGCCCCGCCCCAGGCCGGCGGGCAGAGAAGGAGCCGGTGGGGGTAGGGGGTGCGGTGGGGGGTGGGGGTCCGCCGGCGCTTGGGGGTCCCAGTCCCCGCCGGCTGCGGAAGGGGAGGGGTGGCGGAAAAGCCGCAGAGATGTCCGGCCAGAGCCTGACGGACCGAATCACCGCCGCCCAGCACAGTGTCACCGGCTCCGCCGTATCCAAGACAGTATGCAAGGCCACGACCCACGAGATCATGGGGCCCAAGAAAAAGCACCTGGACTGTGAGTGAAGCCCGTTGTCCCGCGACCCTCGCCTCTCTCTCCATCTCTTCTTACCCACCCCTGTAGCTACCCTTTCCCTCCCTGCCCCTTGTCTGGGACCGCGGGTCTTGAGCTCGGTCGTTCGAGCCGTATTCTTTTGCTTCCATCACACCTGCCTTGATCGTTTCCGTTCCCTGTCTAAAAATCCCTGACAAGCCACTCCCCTCCGGATTCTTAGGGGACCCTCGCTTCCCTGACAGTGCGCCGCGATGCCCCATCACACCCGGTCAACGTGCCTCGGCCACCTGGCCTCTCAACTCCCTGCCTACTCCATGTACCGCAGCCTTCTCTTTCATCCCACGGTAGTCGCCCTCTCCTGAGCGTCTCCCTGCTTGCTCCCGGTCTCACAGTCCCATTGTTTCTCATTAGCCTTCCTCGGGTTTCCGTGAACGCCTGCTGGCTTGAACCCGGATCCCTTTTCTCCGCAACCCTGAGGGCTGCCTCCCTTCAAGTGATTCCCACTTCCTTTGCTCCACTAGCTGCTTCTCCTGTCCCTTCCTGGGTTGCTGTTCCACCTTTGCAACCCACATTTGTGTTACTTTGCCTCTGTAGTTTAGTTAAATTCCTTCGTCTCCTTTTATTTTAAATATCATACTCAATACCCGCCTTTAATCCCAGATTACTTTCTTCGTTGAAGTGGAAGTAAAGGGATTCCGTTTGGTGTAGGGAAACCTTTGTGGAAAGTTGGGATTTTTAATTGCCTCTGGTGGAATTTAATCATTGTGTTTTCCTCTTTTTGGACTTGGGTGAGTTGTGAATGTCAGGCAAGCCCCCATCCCCCCGCCTTGTTTTTTGTTCTAGTGGGGATATGGGAAAAGGTTTGTTAATACTGGTGTCGTTTCCTGGAACTGTTAACAAACCTGGCAGTTTGAATTTAGAGTCTCGGGTGTGAAGCATAGACTTTTGGAATTCAGAATGGTTTAATAATCAAACCTACAAATAACATACATGTCTTTATAAACTGATGAAAATGTTGGATGGTGCTTGAGCTTGGACTTCATTTTAATTTTATGCTAATTATCTTTTGGGGAACTAGCTTTTCTTACACGGCGAAATGTAACTCCATTCACTAACTTATATACAACCACTAGACCTGACTCCTCCCAACTTTTTCCAAACCTGGAAGCTACCTGTAGTGTCCGCCCTTTTCTTTCCACTCCTTTACCTCCAGGTACAAAGCTCAGTGGATTACTCAAGCTTTGACTCAATGGAGTTTTGACCCAAAACTTTTCAGGGCAAAATAGGGAAATAGGTGCAGTAAGAAGTTCCTTTTTTACTACCCTGACTGACTTAATCCTGCATGAAAGTTACTTTGCTTGAATGATAGAAGCAAGAGTGTGCTTGTCCTGAAAGAAAATTCACTGACAGGAGTCCCGTTTTGATTTTTTTATTTGGACTCTGGCCGTCTGGCTTGAACTTAAAAAAAAAAAAGTGCAAAATGTGAATTCTTCCAAGATACTTTCCTCATGAAGTACTGCTAAAACAAGTTTTTGCTACAGACAAACCCATTATTCATTGTGACTGGTTCCTTTGCTAGAAAAGTTTTAAAAAATACATAAATATATATAAAATCACTGCTTGGTTCTCTGGATACACAAGTCATGCAGGCTGCTTTTTAACCTCAGCCCTTGCCTGTGTAGAGAATGCAGACTGTATTTAAATGGTGACATTTTAATACACAATTTAATTAAAACTCACTGTGAAAGTGTTTTTTTTTTTAAATTATCTGATGTTTGGAATAGACATTTCTACTGTTCATTGCTCTTCAAATGACTACTTGGCTTGCTCTACCCAGCCTTACGGTTTGCCCTAACACTGTTAATTCTTCTTTATTGTTTTTTATTTTTCTTTTTAGTGATGGGGATAACTGAAGAAACTACTGTAACTGTGAACTATGTATTTTCCTCTTTTCAAAATGATAAATTGTAACAAGAATAGCTACAGCTTTTAAAAGTTCTTATAAAGGTTTTTTGTCATACTTCAAATTTAGCAGTTCTTTTAAATACATTGTCAAAAAGGTCAGAAAATAGGTAAGGTTAGGATGGTGATACTTACTTGGGGATTTGTGAATGTTAACCTTTTCTCTTGTAATAGAAGCTACTGCAGATGGTAGCTGGGATTAAGTTTGGAGGGTACTCTCATGTTTGTAGTTCCTTTTCTCTACCACTTGTGTTTATAAACTGCCACTTACTTAGAACTTGAATATTACTGGTAATGCTTGACTTTCTTAAAAAATAATTTCGTATAAATAAGGATCCCTTACTCTTTATTTCTTTTCACTGAGATTTTTAAAATATAGTGATACTATTTTTCCTCTATAGTTTAGAATGCATTTCTAAACAGTTCTCACTAATGGAATCACTTTAAGTGTAGTCTGACCAGTGAATAGTTTTTTCTAAACACCTTCCATTTACACTTTAATGTACTTTGAGAAAATTGAAAAGGTTATCACAGTTCAGGGTCTTGATACCATGCATTTTAGGCATTAATGTAGGGATGATTTTTCCTCTTGTAGGAAGTTTTCTTTCTAGTAAAGGCTTAGTTCTGTTGCACCTTTTAATGTCTGCCTAAACTATTGCCTACTTAGTTGAACATAATGAAAATTATTTCATTATTTATTTATTTATTTTGATTATTTTATTTTTAAATGTTACTTTTTAACAAAATGATGCTTAAGACCTTTTTCTACCCTCTAAGACTTTAGAGTGTGAATGTGGTTTCTATAGTCTTCCCCAAGATCTTTCTGTATTTGGAGGTGATGATTATAATTGATGAATTAATGGCTTACTTCATGCTGTATTATATGAGGTCTGTCCAGAAACTATCCAGCCATATATTATGCAAATAGACACGTTTATTTTTTTTAAAAAAGATTTTATTTATTTTTAGAGCAAGGGGAAGGGAGGGAAAAAAAGAGGGAGAAAAACATCCGATGTGTGAGAGATACATTGATCGGTTGCCTCTTGCATGTCTGCAGGTGGGAGCTTGGTCCACAACCCAAGCGTATGCCCTGACTGGGAATTGAACCGGGAGTTTTCCGTTCACAGGCCGGCACTCAGTACACTGAGCCACAACAACCAGGGCATAAAGACATTTATTGAAGAAGATACAAGATACAAGAAACATTGTACATAGAATAATGACATCCTACTGCCCTTCAAAGTAGGCACCTTGGGACCTCACACAGGTCTCCCAGTTGCCATCTGCTGCCCCACTGTATTTTCCCAAATCTCATCGAGGGTCTCAAATCTCTTCCCTTTCAAAGGTGATTTTAGGTTTGGGAAAAGTCAGAAGTCTCAGGGCACCAAACCTGGGCTGTATGGGGGCTTCATCACCTGGGTGATTTGATGTTTTGCCAAAAAAACTGCATGAGATGGGATGCATGAGCAGGTACATTGTTGTGATAAAGCTGCCAATCCCAGTTGCCTATAGCTGTAGCCTTCTGAATCATCTGAGTAGTTTCTGTGGAGGAATGTTTGAGCTTAACACAAAATTGGATGCAGATTCATTGCTGTACTTGCTTAGCCATTTTGAATGCATTGGCCACGCAGGACACATGCTCATTCAACAGTGCCCTCTGCCCTCACTGACTAGTATAGTGAAGTTGTCATTGTTCACACATGAGCATTCCAGTCCACTCATCTTGGCTGCCCGGTTACATCGATTTGACGAAACTGTTCTTGTTATATTAATGATGGTTGTATGCTGGTTAAAGAAAGATATTTTGCTTTGCTTACAGGTCTCAGTAGATAATAGTGTTATTTAGTGTGTCTCTAATGTGAGTAGAGTTGTCAAACTTGAAACGTATTTGTAAAAACGAACATGATTTGCATTTAAGTTCAGGCCTCTTGTGGCAATAATCAAAGTAGAAGAATAGTAGCCCAAAAGAGTGCAAACATAAATTGTAAGGACTTCAATTTGCCAGGCACTTATTAACCATTGTCTCATTTAACCCTCTTTCTCATTTGTGGGAGAGGCAAACTCCCACAAATGAGAAAATATATAGAAATGAGAAATACAGAAAGCAGTCTCTAACTCCATTTAAAGGAGGCATAGAATTCTTGAAACATCCATAATGATTGAAGTATATACAATTTTTAAATTTATAAATTCTTAAAAAACATTCTTAACCTTTAGTCTTTTTTTATATGAATAATTTTCTTTATACTTGTTTAATTTAGTGTCCTTGGGCACTTACATTGTGACATGTTTCCCTGGAATGTAACATTTATGTTAATGGCTATAATGGCTTCATTTTTTTTTTCCTAAACCATATTTTTCCCAGTTAATATCAAGGGACACTTCATTCCAGCAACCATCTGCCTTATATTGTCTGTAACAAAATCATGTTCTTATTGAGCATCTTAAGCATATCTCAATGGTAGATACAGAATAGATATTTGTGTAAATCTAGACCTACTTAATTTTAATTGTGGAAAATTTTTTTTAAAGTAAGGATTTGTGAATCTTTTGCATATGTACAAGGTGAATTTGTATTTGAGTTCAGTGGTTTGTGTGGCCATTGAAATGTATAGAAAAAATACAATAAAATAAAAACGCAATCACAAAAATCATTATCTTAATAAAAGGAAAATATAAGATATTGAAATGTATTGGAAGTAATTGCCTTTTTTAGCAGATGTCTTGATTTTTAATGTCTTAAGGACATCCAGTGATTGCTTTGTTTGCGTATTGTCAAGAAAGTATCCAGTAACCAGGATTTGATACGCAAGAATGTGCATATGAGGAAGATACTTATTTTCATTATTTGACCTATTCTCTTACTCTTTAATAGTTCTGAAATACAGAAAATGGTAATGGAGCCATGAAAGTGGTAATGTTAAGATTTGACTACATCAGATGACAGATGTCAAATGCCTGAGGTGTGTAGTAGAACTCCATAAATGTAAAATGTTTTTTCTTTGATACATCTAAGTATGTTCCTGAATGTTAAGTATTTTAAAAGAGAAACTCTGAAGAGAACCTGACATACAGCCATTTTGGTACGTACCTTATTTATAATTAGCATTAAGTTAATTATAATTTATTTCACTAAAATATTTTTGTGAAGTAATTAGGCTTCACTGGTGGACTTGTTTTAAGAAATATTTACTACCAGATTAGACAGTTTCAGCCAATGTGGAAGTGTAGGTAGACTAAGATACCCATCTTCTTGCACAACCAAAGGAAGGAAATGACCAACTTAAAAACAACCAGAACTTCCAGAAAATTGAACTGTGTGGAAGTCCAACAACCAAGGAGTTACAGAAGAAACATTTATCTAGACTGGTAGGAGGGGCAGAGACAACAGGCAGTTGGGGTGGAGAGGATACAGGGCAAGGCAGCAGCTGGTGGACTGGGTGGTCCCACATTTGCGTGAGGGTGAAATCAGAGGAACAACTTCGGAGTGAGACAGACAGCACAACCCAGGGTTTCAGTGCCAGCTAAAGCCTCAGAACCTCTGGTTGTAAAAACATGTGGGGGTTGTGGTGGTAGGAGAAACTGCCAGTCCTTTGAAAACAGGGCAAGAGCTGAGCAAGCTGCTGCATTGTTCCCTCTCTGAGCCCTCCCCACACATAGCACCACAACTCAGCGACTTGCCCCACCCTGGCAAATACCTAAGCCTCCACCCCTTACATGACAGGTGCACCAAGACAAAGAAATATGGCCCAAGTGAAAGAACAGATCAAAACTCCAGAAAAAGAACTAAACAACTAGGAGATAGACAATCTATCAGATGCAGAGTTCAAAACACTGGTAATTGGGATGCGCACAGAAATGGTTGAGTATGTCCACAAAATAAAGAAGTGAAGGCTATACAGAGTGAAATAAAGAAAAATATACAGGGAACCAATAGTGAAGGGAAGGAAACTGGAGCTCAAATCAATGATTTGGAACAAAAGGAAGAAATAAACATCGAACCAGGACAGAATGAAGAAACAAGAATTCAAAAAAAATGAAGAGTGACTGAGGAACTCCTGGGACAACTTGAAACATACCAACATCCAAATCATAAGGATGTTAGGAGAAGAAGAGCAAGAAATTAAACTATTTGAAAAAAAGAAAATGAAAACTTCCCCAATCTGGAGAAGGAAATAGACATACAAGTCCAGGAAACTCAGAATCCCAAACAAGTTGGACCCAAAGAGGAACATGCTAAGACACATCATAATTAAGTTGCCAGAGATTAAAGATAAGGAGAGAACCTTAAAAGCAGCAAGAGAAAAGAGTTTCCTACAAAGGAATTCCCATAAGACTATAAGCTGACTTCTCAAAAGAAATTTTACAGGCAGGAAGAGGCTGAAGAGAAATATCCAAAGTGATGAAACGCAAGGACCTATAGCAAAGATTACTCTCCAGCAAAGCTATCATTTAGAATGGAAGGGAAAATAAAGTGCTTCCCAGATAAGATAAAGGAGTTCATTGTCATCAAGCCCTTGTTAAATGATAAAGGGACTTATCTAAGAAAAAGATCAAAACTGCGAACAGCAAAATGACAGCAAACTCAACTATCAACAACTGAAACAGGAACAGAATCACAGAAATGGAGACCATTTAGAGGGTTAGCAGCAGGGAAGGGGTAGGGGGAGAGTGGGGTAAAAGGTACAAGGAATAAGAAACTTAATTGGTAGGTACAGAATAATAGATGGGGGGAGGTTTATATCAGTATAGGAAATGGAGAAGCCAAAGAACTAATTTGTACAACCCATGGATATGAACTAAGTTTGGAGGGAATGCTGGAGGGAAAGAGGGTGTGGGAGGAGGGGGATAAAGGGGAGAAAAAAGAATGGGACAACTGTAATAGCATAGCATAATCAGTAAAACACAAAAATACTATTAGATTTCACTCAGTTTTTGTCCTTATAACAATGCTTTTTATGTTTACTATGTATTTTATATAGGTGAATAATTTTTAAAGGTGTCTTTGAATTCAGAGTATTGGGTGAAAAGAAACGGACTTTCTGTACTCTGATTTGTGAATTATTTATATAAAGTATTTAGATAACATCTATTGTTAAAAATAATCCATTCAATTAATTGTCAGAATTGCTTTAATTTAAATTGTTTATTTTTATCCTGTTTATCATTTAGATATTTGATGTGAAAATTCACCATAATGCATAGAAAGTCACTTTTGTTCTCTTTTCTTCAGTTCCAAAATGCTTAATCCCATGATTTCTCCCTTAAGATCAAAGAAGAAAAATAAACTTAAAGACTTCTTGGCAAGAGGTTAGAGTCCTACCAAGAAGTAGGGTTACATTTTCAACTAAAAGCTTTTAGTATTTGCTCTTCCTGTTCTTTTTGGTGGCTGAAGTGGCATTTCCGTTACTTTGTGTTCTGTTTCAATATGTTCCCAGTTAAAGTGCTTTATATATACATTTCTCTAGAGATTTGAAATTTTTGGATTTGATTTTTTTTAGAATTTTGTATGTTTATTGTGTCCTTGGTTCTTTTCATGGAGAAGAATTAGATTTTACTAATGATATCCTTTAAAAGGGAATTTTGATGAACCTAAACTTTTGTATGAAATATTTAGTTGCAGGTGATCAAAATATTAAGGATTTCTTGTTATATTGGAATGTGGTAGAAATATGGTTAGACTTTGTTCTTTGTGCTTATGCCTAGGTTGATTTTATATTTATTCAACAAATATTTATTTGTGCTTATTCTGTGCTGGGCATTCAACCATAGTAATCACTTGACATTTATTAACCAGTTTATTTCTTTCAATAACTTTGTGTGAGAGATTTTATTATCACTAATTTGCCCATGGTCACATGCCAGGAAGGGGAGAACTGGAAATTGAACCTAGATAGTTTAACATCAGTTCTGTGGTTTCATCTGAGTATGACTTCTTATTTACTGTTTTTCTATTCCAGGAAATGAATAAACCATATTCATTTATTCATGGCAGTGTCTTAAAGTGTGGTCCTAGGACTCCTGGGATCCCCCAAGGCTTTTTCAGTATATTTTGAGGTCAAAATTTTATTTGTGTACCAAGATGTTATTTACCTTTTCTTTTTTCATTTTTTCACGTGTACAATAGTGTTTTCTGAGGCTATGTGGAATGTGATATTGCAACTGGTTGAATGCAGTAGCAGATAAGAGAATCAGACTCTTTCCTATTAAGCTAGATAGTAAAGAGTTTTGCAAATGTTCTGAATACTACTGTTCTAAATTTTTATTTTGGAAAATATAGTTATTTTTCATAGAAAATATTAACATGACTTAAAAATGAATAAATATTTTAAATTTTTCAGTTTTAATCTCTAATTATTGATAGAGAAAAACCACATAATCAAAAACTTTCTCGGGTCCTCAATTTTTAACATGAAAGCTCTGAGCTAAATGCAACTCTCAGGAAGAGAGTGTATATTAGAGGGAGAAAAGGATTCTCAGAGCAGAACTAGTTTTAAGAGGTCCTATAAACTATCAGTAATTTTGGATTTGATTTGGTGATTAACAGTGACCCAACCATTGGAGGACTTTAAGCAGGAGATGTAGCATAATTCTTTGATTATGTCATACATTAAGTATATTGGAAAGAATGTGCTGTGTGACTTGGAAAGTGGACTGCTGGAGGCAAAAAAAGTCTAACTTTAATGTCTATTTTTTTTTCCTAAAAGGCCTTAATAAAGCTTTTCATTATTTGGGACTCCTGATTCATTTCTCTCTCTCTCTCTCTCTCTCTCTTTTTTTTTTTAAACATCCTGAGTTATTTCTTTCCAGCCAAGCAGCTAAAGTATCAATTGTCTTAAATTTAAGTTCTTGATCCCTGAACTACTGGACTTTGAATGTACCATTCTTTAGCCTCAAAATATCTATTAGACTTTGCTTGTGCCATTCTTTATCCTCAAATATCTTCATCTCTCTGCTAAAACAGATCCATCCCTTCTTTGTATTAACTTGCTTTTTTTAACATTCCCATTTATATGAATAACTCTGCTCTGGTCATTCAAAGATTATTGTCACTAAAGGTTATAATTTTGTGTAACTAGTTAGTATTATGCTTTTGTACGTATTTTGGTTTCATATATGTTTTCTCTGTGGAACAGAAACTGTTCTTTTTGTACTGTTTTTTATCTCTTCCCAAAAGACCTAATTAGTAATCCTACGGGTGCTCAGTAAATACTGACTGAGTACCTGTAATTTCCTTTCACAGCTCAGACTTTTCCGTGAACGACTTACATACATAGCACAGAGGTCTAGTCTGACATTTAATATTTTTATCTTAGTTGTAATTACATGGCTACAAAAATAGAAAGTCAATCAGTAGCACTGATAACATAAGTTGCTATGTGTTTCATGAGCTACATGTGATATTAAGCGGTCTTGTTTTGTTTAGCTATTATGTGGTGTGTTCCAAAACATTGTTACAGCAAAAATAAAAAAAAAAAAATTGTGTTGGGGGAGGTTTGCAGCTGCTTAGTTTGAAAACTGTATTAACATGTATGTTTTGAGGATATGTTCTTGAAAGTATTGTAGAAATTAATTTTAAGAATTAAACAAGGGTCCAGAAATAGATTTGAAATGTTTATCAGAGTTGCTTCCTTTTACAGCTTCAGGAGGTGCTGATCACATTATAGTCTATGTGCAGTGTACCTCCAGAGTATAAATGTATGGCAGACTTACTTTAGAGGTAAGGAGGGATAAAATACACTTAATGGATGGTCAGAATGTAAAAGGAAAGAACTGACTCTTAAAACGAAGCCTTATAATGTACGAGGCAAGGGCCGGAGTGGTAGTAATAATGGTGGTGATAGTCGAAGCAATAAATCTAGACCATCGGTTGACTCCAGGGGCTGGTGGGAATAGCTGAAAGTTTTCGATGAACACTAGAAATTTCAGCAGTGATTTCTGAAAACATTCTGGTATAGAGTCATAAACTTACTATTTGGAACCAACCTAAGCATCATAATTTTACTGAAGGGACGCTTCTTCCAAGTAGTGGTTGAGGAAGCTAGAAATGCTTTCCAAACTTCTTCCCTCACTAAAGATTGCAGATATACTTTACATGTGACTTCATAGGATGTACTCAGTTGCTGTGTTTTATTTAAAGTATGTGTTTCTACTGATTAATTACATAATTAATAAGTATATTAATAATTAGGTAGTCTCATGTGACTATAAGCTTAAGAACAAGGGTCCTGGTTTGTATCTTTAAAAACGTCATATGCTGGTAAGAGTTAGTTATCTTGTGGATACTTAATAAATAGAAATGTGCCCTTTAAATACATCTGACTTGCAAAATATCTTAACTGTAATTCAGGTATATACCAAAAAGTAAATAGCAGGTGGTATTCATACTGGAGAGGATTGACAGATCTTTTTCATGTATTTGAAACAATAGTTTGCAGAAATTTATTTTATGCATGGTATTGGATGGTTTAAAATATTATCTAATTAAACCAAAGCTAATGTGAAAAGGGGATTGTGAGGTAAAGTGATTATTATTATTATTTTGCAGTTTTTAAATTGAAATGTAATTCATATAACTTAATGGATTTTCTCATGGACATTTTCTGTAAATGGGATCATGCAAATTGTGGCCTTTTATGTCTTCTTTTTTTTCCACTTAGCATAATGTTTTGAAATTCATCAATATTGTAGTACCTAACAGTACTTTTTTCTTTTTTATAACCTAATAATATTGTCTTGTGTGGATATACCATATTTTGGTTATCCGTTCACCCATTCATGAACATTTGGGATGTTTACTCCTTCAAACTCACTAAGAGTAATGCTGCCATGGACATTGATGTATAAGCGTTTGTGTGAACATGTGTTTTCAGTTCTCTTGGGTAAATACCTAGGGGAAGAATTGCTGGGTCAAGTAATTGTATGTTTAACTTTTAACATTTGCAGCAGAAATGTGTGAAGGTTCCAGTTTCTCCACACTTTTGCCAACACTTGTTATTTTCAGGTTTTTTAAAACATCAAATTAAAAAAAGATTGTGGTCCCCCTTGTGGACTTTAAGTGGTATTTTTTGGTTTTTGATTTGCATTTCCTTAATGACTAATTATGTTGAGCATCTTTTAATATGCTTACCTACCATTTGTATATATTTGAAAAAATGCTTATTCAGATCTTTTGCCCATTTTAAAAATTGATTTTTTTTTATATTTGGGATGTTAAAAAAGTTCTCTACAAATTTCAGATACTAAATTTTTAAATGATTCGCAGATAGTTTTTCCCATACTGTGGCTTGTCTTTTCATTTTCTTGATAGCATTCTTTGATAAAAGTTTTAATTTTGTTTTAATTTTTCTATTTTTCTTTGATAATGTTTTTGGTATAATATCTAAGAAACCATTGGCTAATCCAGTTACACAGATTTACACCTTATACTACTAAGAGTTTTATAGTTTTTAGCTCTTACAGGTTCAATCAGTTTTCACTTAATGTTTGTATATGGTGTGAAGAGGCAAGGTCGTTGGTTAATTGGCAAGGCAAATTAAGGATATTTGAGTTATTCCCCTTCCTTTGAAGTTGACATGGAATACAACTCTATAATCTCTGTGTAATTCGGAAATAGAGATTAGGGAGGGAGAAAAAAATTTTCTTGATGGCAGTCTGTAGTACTTCATAGTGTTCATTGACTGATAAATGGAAATAGTTGAGTCAAACATTCCTTCATCTGAGTGGACCACTTAATCTAATCAAAGAACTTTTTAATTTTTTTCTCATAGTCTTTTAAGTGTGTGAAAATACATGATTGCATGAGTATCAGTAAGCACTTAATTTTCCACATAGAACAGTGTGCATATTTCCATAGTATCTTACACTTTCTTACAATATTTTTCACATGTCATAATTTATAGCTTCTATAATTATTTATAGTGTCCTTGTGTTTTTTCTTTACTATGCTAAATATAGCATATAGCAAGCATGTAATGAAAAGAAGCTGAACAAATGAAGGGGGATGAAATTTTCATAGGTAGTTTCTAATGTGTTACCAAACAGTGTTTTAGGATTTTTTACATAAAGGAAGAGAAAAGATTGCTTTTGGAGTAATAGTCTCTGCTGTGAGTAGTGATTGTTTGAATTGTGTTTTCATGATCAACTAAATCTTTATTGGTTGAAAAATGCAAGGAATTATGAAGTTGGGAAATAAATTTCCAGAATCAGATTATGTAAAATTAAGACAGTTTGACACCCTAAAATATTTTTTATTTCATGACATACCTATTATTGGTATATTTGACTGAAAAGCAAGTGAACTTAGTGAGTCAAATCTTGGGTTTTCTGCTTTTCTTTTTTTCTCTTATTATGATTATTTTTTGCTTGTGAATGGTTAAAAATAAATTCCAGGGAGTCCTGGAGTTTAGACTTTGTGTTAATCCACATCTGATAGCAGAATACTATAAAACCTTGTTTGCTAAGTGCTTGTGTGTTTTGTTATATGACATTGGCAAAACATTTAAAGTTAGAATATAGTCAGAAATGAAGAATGTGACTATAATATGCTGTATTGGATGAGCTGGACATTGACCTTGGTTGGCTTTTTCCTACTACCCACTTTAGCTATTTATGCTTTTTCTCTCCTGGTCTTAGGACTCTGGTGAATTGGCTATGAAAATTCAAATTAATTTTCTTTTGAAAATGAAATGGAGATAAATCTTAATTCGTTTGTGTATCTAAAGACCCAAGAATTTATCACTTTGTGTGACTATTTTTCTTGGAGAAGGCCTGAACAGAAAAATAATTACAAGAACAAATCATTTCTTATTTCATATTATTTTACTAAAATTCTCCAGGAAACTGTATTTAAGTCATTTTCTTGCTCTGTGAGCAAGAATAATGGGGGAAAGGTTTTGAGATTGAGTTCTGTTTAACATTGAGCAGTACCAGCAAAAATCCTGGTCAGAGACTGTAAGTGTAGTGGTAAGGGAGAGTGATGAAGGTAAGAATGTAAAGATGAATGGTACTTAATTCTTGCCTTAAAAGGAACTTGAGACCTCATAATGAGAATGTTAAGACAAATAATTGGAATACATTGAAATAAATGCATGATACTTTTTTACATAAAGTATCAAAGCCATGGGAGGCTGGAGTAATTAATTTTGAAGTAGATTATTGATGGCTTCACAGAGGATGTAAAAGGAATTTTAAAGATGAATAGTGATTTGCCAAATGGGCAAAAGGGTTCCTCCTAAATTAGCAAATGCCATGACATAGAAACAAAAAAGAGCATTGTGGTATGTTTGGGAAAAACGTTACGTAGTGCTATATGGTGGAATACAAACTATTAATGGGCATTAGGCCTGTTGATGCTGGAGAGGAATCCTGTAAATGCCTTGTAGAGACAAGAGTTAATAGACTGGTCTCTTCAACCCTCTTCCTCAAATCCTCATTTTAGAATCCCCTTTCCTTCCATTTATTAGCTGCTTTCCTAGCTTTTGGTGAAGGTGAGGATGTTACCTAGTCTTTCCTTTTCCCAGGTAATTTGTGGTAGGGTTATTGAAAGGGATAGGGAGGAGGAAATGCATAGTCCTGTTGCCATTTGTGTAGGGTGGTAGATAAGATTTAGCGCCTGAAATCTCTGAATATTATACATGGTGGGTTGAGTCACTGAATAAATAAAATCAGGTACTCTGATCTTCTGGCTTTTTTGAGTTTGTGTGGAAATCAGGTTTTCTTGAGTTTCAAATTTATGAATGAACTTAAAAACAAACTTTCTTATTATCTAATGAGGGCCAGTAGGACTAGAAAAGGTTTGATAAATCAGATAAAGGGAATGAGATTCTTGGGAGTGTGTTTGATTTATATGGTTTAACTATCGACATCTACTTATCTGTAAATGACACATTATTATTCTTAGCTATTTAAAGCTGGATCTTTTCCAAACAAGATACTAATCTTGGGGAAATTAATATACTCATCAACAATTACATATTCAGTCTTTATTATAATGAAGTTAATGTGCTGGGAAAGATTAAGAAATCTAAAATTGAAACCTGGTCACATCTTCAGTCCAGTAGGGAGGATGACATATACAGATAGCTGAATTACCAGGCAAATGTGAGATATGTTCACTGAAAATGAGAGAGATACTGCGTTTGACAAGGGGGAGAATTGGGCCTTAAATGATAATCTGTGAGGGGGGAGGCTTTTCAGGTGGAGGAAAGAGTATGGGCAAACATTTGTAGGTAGGAAGGCTGGAGCTCTGGGGAACAAAGGAGTTTGTTTAACTGTTGAGGATAAGTGGGATGCTTTGTGACTGGGGGAAGGACAGGTTATGTTGAAGGAGTAATAGTAATACAATTGGAGCAATTGTCTGAAGCTAGATTGTGGAGAGAGTATTGATTTTAATCATACAACCTTCAGATATATCTCATCTCCAGGTAGCTTTTGGCTATTATTGTAGGTGAAGTTGGACCATAGTTAGGGCTGATTTTAAAAATTGTGCTATGTGTTAATTTTCTGATGCCTGTGTTAAAATAGAGGGGGGCAAGGAGTTTTGTTGATCTTGAAGCTGAGAATTAAATTTCACTGTTTTAAGTTTTGTATTAACTTGATTATTGTGGACTGCATTAATAGTGGCAATATATGAGGTTGGGGAATTTATCAGTCTATAGATTGCACAGGAGTTTGATAAAGTTTGAACAGAAACAATATATATCTCATTTTTATCAGAATATAGATTTTTTTAAACATTAAAGGAAACTTCAGCCTTTAGTATTGTGTAACATAATCTACATGATGGGAATAACAGCTAAGATTTAAGGAACGTTTTCTGCTTTGAGCCCTTGATACATGTTAATAGTTAATCCTTATAAAAATCTACTGAATAGGTAGTCTTGGCTCTGTTATAGAGATACATAAACTGAGATACTACTAGTAGAAGTAAAGAGATTAAATTTAACATTTAAATGTCTGTTAAGAACCTTGAGTGGAAGTAAACCTGGAGATTCCTAGTTCACAGAGAACTTTTAGGGAATGGGATATAGGTAGGAGAAAATATTTGAGTAATATAATTTCTGTAAATATGTAAGATTACATTTGGAAACAACAACCTCCTGTACTTCTTAAATTGTTAATATGATTTCAGAGAAATAAACCTCGAACTGGACTATGGGGTGCTGGCCCCAGCTCCATATGAGCTTAGGAAAATCCTGTAGTCACTTAAATTGCTTATTTCCTAAATTGCCTCTTTCCTCTGTTATTTTGTGATGCTATATTTGTGCCCCCTTTAACTTTTTGTTCTTGGCTTGGTGCTTTGGAAACTAAGATTAGGGACAGTTTCTCTATGAGCGTTTGCTTCGTTCTCCATTAGACTGTCCCATTGACCAGTATATAATCATTATTTGAAAAACAATTTGAACTTACATATATTACTGCCATTTGGAGTAAGGAGCAGCATTGTTTTTTATTATTTTGTTTTAGAAGGAAACGGCCAACAAAATGAGTTTTTGTCTACCTTTATTGAAAAAAAATGTAAAATTGATAGTAAAAGATTTCATATTAGCCTTTTTAACCATGTCTCAAATGTTTGTTTATTTGAATTTTTCACTTCAGCCAGCCTGGTTGATCAGAGGATGTTTATCGTTCTTTCAGGTTTGTCTCCTTTGGGCATGTATGTTTGTGTTGGATGCTCTTGTTTGTTGAGGGAGGACTGTATCCATCTCCTCTCCCCTTCCCCCCCTTAATGAGCCATCATTGGCAAGCCAAGGGTAGCATTGGTAATCAAGTTGCCCCTCCCCTCTTGCTCTGCAGAGGCATTTTCTTTTTTTTCTCTTTACTCTCAAAGGAGGGGGTACCAGAAAACCCCCCCAGAATTTATTCATAAAAAATTGTGTATTTATTCTTCCATGTTTAAACTTCAGTCACCTTCAAAGTACTGTCCATTTGATGCAGTACTATATATCCACTGCCCAGAACAGTTTTTTGAACTAGATTTTGATGTCTTTGAGTGCTTCTGCTGTTTTTTGTTTCACCTCTTCCACATCGGCAAAAATGTTCCCTTTTGAGGACTTTTTCATCCAGGGAAACAAACAAACAAACAAACAGAAAATTGCTGGGGGCAAGATCAGGTGAATAGGGAGGGTGGGGCACAGGAGTCATTCTGTTTTTGAAAAAACCTGCTGAACACTCAGCCCTGTGTGGGCAGGTGTGCTCTCCTAAATCACCCATCATGAAATGGATAAAGGCATTGAAAGAGTTTTCAAGAAAAATTCACTTAAGCTGAAGGTAGCCTATCACAACACCACCAGCTGGCACACTGAAAACAGATGGGTTCTTAGAACATTCAACTAGTGGGCGAAGCCTATACTACAAGGGGCCCAGCCTTCAGAAGATAATTCTGATTTTTGGGGGGGTGTCCCCCATCATAGCATCTTACGCATATTTTTTCTGTGAACAGGAACTCTGCTTTATTCATCTTGATATCTCCGGGATCCAGAAAATAATGCCTGGTGCATAATAGTATCTTAGTAAATATTTAATAAATCTTTGATGAAGATAATGGGCTTCATATAATGGGCTAGTGAACTATTTGGTTCACAGTTTTTTTGTTTTTTAAGTGTGAAGTTCTTGAATAGAATTGATCTCTATATTGATCTTGGTCTTTAGTTAGTTGGTTCACTTGATAAGTTTATGGCCTTCATGCCAGGATTATGAATTTGATTCCTGAAAAAGAATGATGGTGGTGGTCCCTTAACTATTGCTGCAGGCTAAGTGACTTAAACTGGCTGATTGTCTTGCATTTGTTGACTTCTTGGTCATAATGGGAGATCAGTTGAAGTTATATAATGGAACATCACTAATCTATCACCGTATGTTTATATGCGCAATAACATCATTTTTTAAGTGATGAATTTGTGGGTTATTGCACCAAACCTCATTTTATCCCTTATTTTAATTACATAGAACCATAGAAATTAAAGCATTATTATTGTTTGCTTGTTAGAAAGTTATGTTTCTTGAAACACACACACACACACACACACACACACACCCCCCACACCCCCCCCGCCCCCCCCCCCCGTAGTTGGGGACCAATATGTCTACTTGATAATGCTAGAACTATGTCATAGGTCAAGGCCGCATCAGTTTTTCTGACTGTAATTCCTTACTCATTTTTGGCCTGTACCCTTTTGTTTACTCATAACAACGAATAAGAGGAGCAAAAAACAGTTTGCTTTACTTGCAGTACATGTGTATGTAGCTATTTTTGAGTTGACTTGCCAAATACAGTGTGAGCTGTCTTTCTCTTTGGTCATCTTTTTGCCTTTTGTGACTTGAAATTAAAAAGGCAACTTATTGGTGTAGTTTACAGTAGTCTTTAGTTGTATTCAATATGTAATTTTACCTAGGAAAGTTATTTTAAAAGTTGTTGGTACCTTTTTTAATTGCTAATTTTATCTTTAGATAGCATTTTTGGAAAGACAGGGACAGGATTTTGGAAGGCTATAACATTTACATTAGGTTAGTAGGAAATAAAACTGATTTTATAATTGCAGTTACTAGCTTAATTTCAAGTGAGCTGCTATGAGGGAATTGGTTTAGTTTTATTGATAATGCCAGTGTGAAGATTTGTTGGTTAAATGGATTGTTCTGCAATGAATTTGTTTTTAAAAACTGCATATTCAAGAGGATATAAAATAGCTGCAGTTGATCTTTTGATCTGAAACTAAAGAAGAGACATCATCACTTTGTCTTCTGTTTTCAGATCTGGAAGAAGTAACCATATTATCCTTATTCCCATTTGTACATTTCCTTTCAGAAGTAAAGCCAGCTATGTAATGACTGAGAAGTTACCGTTTGGCTGGTACTATTACCTCCTTTATTTTTTCTTTTCTCAACATTAGCTTTTGTAACTTTTTTTTACAGAAATAATGTTAATTGTGTAGTTACCAGGTTTGGAGTTTGTATTAGATTTTAATTCAGCATTAAGATGTTAGACTTGGTGCAGTATAAGCACTCATTTATTTTTGTTCTTCATATTCTTGCAACGTATTGTTTTGAATTGATGACTTAGACTTTACCAAGCCATTATTTTCAGGTGATAACTGTAGCACATGCCAGAAACACTGTACAACACATCTGAATATTGGTAAAGAAGAACCGTAGGTGCTGACTTAAAATTTAGTTAGAATTTGTAACTGGCAGCTAAATTAGGAAGCTGTTCATAAAGTAGCTCAGGAGGCTGAAGCACTCCTTGACTGATTGCGGGGAGAAAGCCATTTCTTCCTATCAGGAGAAACCTTTTAAGAGAGAAGCTTAAGCTGCTTCTTATTTTGGGGCCTGTAGACTTAACCTAGAAGTGCTTTTTCTTTGACTTTGTTCATCAGAGTTATGTTTTCCTAACTTAGCCAGTGACCAACCAAGAAGGTAGTGTAGCTTTTGAGGCCCTTTTAAACATAGTTTACCTATTCTGTTATTTAGAACGATAACTTCTCTTGGACAGGTGACTGCAAAACTGCTTTATGTATTCCTCTCATGTGAAATTACATAGTCACTACTCACCTAAAATCTGGTCAGTTGACCTAATTTATTTTGTAACATACTTGGCTTTTCTTTTTTTTTTTTTAAACTTTGCTTTATAAATTAAGTCTTGTGATTTCTGAGGTGCTTGGAGATGCCCAAAACTCTTGAAACCTGTTCCTTGGGAACTTGGATTGAATAATATGTCTTCTTACAGGTAGTCAACTTTAGTTTATTGTAGACAGAATGAATGTGATGCTAATGAGCAGAATATACTGTACCAGACAAGAGATGATTACTGTCTGTACTAGCAATTAGATTTGTGAGGGCTAAAAAGAGAGAATGTGTGAACTTTAGAATAATTGATGGCAGGACTCAGACCACTTGGGATGAAGAGAGAGAGAGAATGGAGAGAAAACTAAGTATACTTCCTATATCTTCAGGCATCCCTCTAGTGGAAAGATTATTGTTTTAAAGTATCTAGTTCCAGCACAGCTACTCCTTTGCATTTAAATTTTTACATTGGAGATAACAGAGCATACCTTGCTGTCAACAAATAAAGCTGTTGTAATAATCACATGACTAAAGATTAAAAGAACTTTGTAAAATGTTAAAAAATTTGCATGTATAAAGATTTTGCCACTTCAGATCAATTGCAAGTAACTATGGTAACACTTCCCGGTTGAAGAAACTGGAGTTTATAAACCTTTTAAAGAAGGTTTTGCAGAAGTTAGTGAGTTTGAGGTGGTTTCATAATACTGTATTGGAAAGTGATGGAGGAATAGTCTACTAAAATGAGGGGAAAAAATATGGTACTAAGTAAAACTAACAATATGTATTATTGATAATGGTGCTTTAAAGCTTACAAAGTACTCTCACTATGTTTTACAATATATTGTGACAATTACTAATATTTCTATTTTTAAAATGGAGAAATTGAAATTGAGGGGCTAATTAACGTGCTTGAAGTCATCATTGTAAATAGTGAACCTGGAATTTGATTTGTGTCCATTGCTCATTCTGATGTCACTGTCTTGTACTACAGTCCTAGCACATGGAAATGCATGGGGCCATACATGGAGTGGTGATAGGAGAGCCTAGAGCTTAACTTCTGTAATGTTGAAATTAGTATCATTATTACTACTGTTCGAAACAGAGATTGGAAGTGAATGGCACTTAGGATAGACTATCAAATAAGTGTGAGAGAAGAGGTTTAGGGAGAAATGAATTTTAAAAGAATAGAAAGAACTACCAATCCCAGTTCTTCTGGAAGGTATCTAATATAGCAGTGAAAGCAAAAGCTCATGTTCTCCAGTAATTGTCAGGTTGAGGGAGAAAGATCATATTTGAAAAGTAGTAGTTTGCAACAGTAGTAACATTTTAATTGTATAGAAAGCTTATTTGAGGAGTCTTTGTCATAACAGCAAAAATATAAGCTGGTGACAGATTGGTATTGTAGAATGAAGGGAGAAAAGTGGTTTAGTTTTTACTTGCTACTTGTCTAGACCATTGAGGATTTATATTACATTTTCATAAACAAGAGAAAGATAAATTCTTCAGATACCCCCTCAAGATAAAATGTAGATTTTGGAAATATATGTGATATTACCCACATACCGAAACATAGATAGATACTTCCTTCAAAGAATCACATGGTTTATTCTTAGTCTTATTGTAGTTGGTACAGAGAAGCAGAAGTACTAAATAAACAAACCACTGTAAATATTACATACTGTATGTGTTAGGTATTAAATTCATTGTTTCTAAATTCTCCAGCAGCAGAGGTCTGTTTATCACAATGCCTAGTATTGAGAAATAGTTAAAGCCTCTATTTAGAGGAAAGAAATTCATAATTAACTGTGTAGTGTGTAAAGTAAGTTGTGATCATGTCAACTTTTAATAGAAGAGAATCTCAAAATTTAAATGCCCTTAATTTTTTTCTATAATATACTTAAGGTTGATGGTTTTTTTAATACAGAGTGAATCACGTAATAACTTTATTTTGGAATTTAAATAAAATATATCAAATTTCCTATAGTTGTATATAGTTTTGAGAGTTTTTTTTTTCCTTCTTAGATTAATATTTTTTGATGGCCAAAGTTCGGATTGTTACATTTAAACTGGTAGGTCCCCCCCCCCCCCGCAACCGCCGCCCCGCCGTATTGTTAACATCATTGAGGCATAATCTACATGGAATTTTTAACTAAACTAACATCTTTAATTCCAGGAGTATAATAAAGCAGATTTTTTAAAAATTTCAAGATAACGTTTTTTATGAAAGGCATTTGTCAGGATGAAAGTAATCAGGGTTTTTTCTTTTATGCCAAGAAACAGGCAAACATGGGGCATAAGGAATTTTTAAAAACAGCTCTGTGGTAATGAAATGTGTGAGGAGATAGAGGTTTTTTGTTGTTATTGTTGAAATACTTCTAGTGATTATTCCTTCTTTGTGGAAACTTAAAGGCTATGTTTAAACTAATTAGGAAAAATACTTTGTCTTTATTTTATGGTGATTTATTACTGTATTAATTGCTCACATTTTTTATTTATGGAGAATTATTTCAAAATTTAAAGCCATGTAGGTAGGTTATTATTTGACGCTTGCTTTTTTGGCTATATCTGTTGTTACTGTTTACTGCAGTTTTAAAAAGACTTGTCAGAAATGAATTCTCACATGTTACCCAGTTGCTTAGAGGGCTCTTCTTGATGCCTGCTTGCCACAGGTGTGGCACTTAATGAACTTAGTATAAGTGGCTGGTATAATTTTGACTCACATAAGGTGAACAGATTGCTTTGACTTAATTGTGAAAAGTGTGAATTAATGACTGAGATAGATATCCATGGTTCCTACTTGATGTCTGCATAAAACTAGACGCTTTGCAGAATCACTAAGAGAAGATTTCTTTTCAACAGGACTTTAATATGGCAAGGGTGAAGCAAACGTGTGAGCATGCGATGCCTTCCTACTTCCCCATAATGTGGAGGTGGTAGTTGATCATAGTGGTCAGTTCCAAAGACCTCCAGGCTACCAGCGACACATTACCATTGTTAACTGTTATTTTCAAAAGTCTCTTTCATCCCAGACTCCTGATATAAGGTATAAATAGTAGCCTCTTCCAAACATATGCCCCATCTCTCACTTAACACCATCTGACATGTATTGGTTCATCTATTTACAGGTAGCCTCTCCCCACTAGTATATAAGTTTCATGATGACAGGAACGTTGTCCACTATTTTATATATATACCACATTTTGCCATGTATAATGCGCACTTTTTTGCTCAAAGTTTTGATGGAAGAATAAGGGTGCACATTATATATGGGTAGTACCAGAAATACGTTGTATCTGTTCTTGTGTTTTGTAATTATTTGTTACATAAAATTTCTTGTACTGTAATATGTTCAAAAATAAATGCTAAAACTCCTTATAACATAAAAAACAAGTATCTAACCTAAAAATCATATTAAAAAATTAAAATGAAAATTTTTTCTCCTGAAAGTTTGGGCCAAAAACATGGATACGCATTATACATGGGAGTGCATTATATACAGCAAAATACAGTGTGTGTATTTCAATCCTCACTTGAGGACAAGCTTATTGATTTGAGAGTGGAAGGGGCAGGGGAGAGAGAGAAACATCGATTGGTTGCAGGCACCCTGACTGGGACCAAACCCACAACCCAGGCATGTGCCCTGACTGGCAATTGAACCTATGACCTTTCTGTTTATGGGACGATGCTCCAACTAGCTGAGCCACATGAGCTAAGGCCACTGTTGTATATTTTGAACTCATTAGACAATCTAGCATATTATAGTATGCAGTGAATACTGTTGAGTGCAAAGGGTTTCTGTTCGTACTGAGGTTTGGAAAGCTGTGGGAAGATAGAATATAGAGAATCTGATACTCTAATTGCTTTGGGGATGTAAAACATGTTTTCTGAATGAGGTGGACTCTAGCAGAGAGACTAGCTGCAATCCATTGTTAAGAGAAGCCATGAAAATTGTTTTGGATTCCTAATCTTTAGACTTGGGCTTGGCTGTCACAGAATAACATCAACCTAACTATGGAGAGGATTTACTGCCTGTTACTTTCTTTTTTCTCCCTGAGCCTTATGAATGGAGAAATGGGCTTTTGTTTCACTTATACATCTACAAATATTTATACATCATATCAACACATGTGTAAGATACCATGCCACACACTGTGAAAGGTAAAAGGAAACAATTCTTTGATTTATTTTAACAGAACAAAGAATGAATCTTGATTGCTTGAAACAAAAAATGAACAGTCAAGTCACTGTTGAGATGATGTTCCTGGTTTTTAAGCATGAGATATTTTTTGGACATAGAGGTGGAAATTTCTAATATCCCCATGTCTTTAGAAGACCTTAGATTGCTTTTCAGAGAAGAAAGTTGAAACATCATTTGTTTAGAGGGTTCATTGACATTTAATAGATTAGATAGTTTTCTCAGGGTTGAATGCATGTTTAGGAAGGCTGGGGAAGAACCAGAATATAACGCTCATAGAAAGAAAAATGCAGATACACTAGGAATAGTTGATGGTAGTATATTAATTCCTTCGCTACATGTAGGTTTTATTAGGTCACTTATAACTAGGGTGACATGTAATTTATTGCAAACTGGGTCACTTTTGAGAGTGAAAGGATGTACTCTCTGAATGGGACAACAGGCGTAAAAGGGCTGTTTCAGGAAAACTGGGACACTTGATCACCCCCTACTAATAACATACTTTTATCCAGACTTAGTTCCAGTTCCTTGAATCTCTTGCAGAGCCTCTCAAACTTTAATTCCTATATCCTGGTCTTGTTGGAATGAAAGGATTTTTCCATTTTTTCCTGCCCACCCACTCCCCCCTACTCCCACCCCAACTGTTTCTGGTCTACAGCATGTGGATGTAAGTCCAGAAAAAGTTCAGCCATTGTTAATATAATGAGAACAGTTTGTGCGACATTAACATACCTGGCAGCCAAGGAGAGTGGACTGGAATGCACATGCATGAACAACGACGACTTGTACTAGTCAGTAGGGGCAGTAGATGCCATCGAGTGAGCATGTGTACTGTGTAGCCCTCACATTCAAAATGACTGAGCAAGTAGAGCAGTGAGTCTGCATCCAGTTTTGTGTTAAGCTTAACATTTCTCTGCTGATGATTCAGAAGGCCACAGCCATGGGCAGTTGGTGATTGGCAACCTCATGACAACATGCCCACGCATGCATCCCGTCTCATGCAGAGTTGTGTTTTTTTCCAAGATTTTATTTATTTATTTTTAGAGAGGGGGAGGAAGGGAAACATGGATGTACAAGAGACATCAATCAGTTGCCTCTCGCACGCCCCCATCTGGTGACCTGACCCACAACCCAGGCATGTGCCCTGACTGGTAATTGAGCTAGTGACCTTCTGATTTGCGGGCCGGGGCTCAATCCACTGAGCCATAACAACCAGGACTCATGCAGGGTTTTTTGGCAAAACATCAAATCGATTACCCAGGTGACTCAGCCCTCATACGGCCCAGATTTGGTGTCTTGTGACTTTTGGCTTTTCTCAAAACTAAAATCACCTTTGAAAGGGAAGAGATTTCAGATCGTCGGTGAGATTCAGGAAAATATAATGGAGCAGCCGATTGTGATTGGGAGAACTGTGTGAAGTTCCAAGGTACCTACTTTGAAAGGGACTGAGGCGTTATTGTCCTATGCACAGTGTTTCTTGTATCTTCTGTCTTCCTCAGTAAATGTCTGTTTTTCATATTACATGGCTGGATACTTTTTGGAAATCAGGTTTTGTGTGTTTCTGATTCAGTATTAGATTGTTTCTGAGAAACCTGGTTGTATCTTCTTAACTGGCTTATGAACTGTTAGTTCTTAGAATGTAATATTTACACCCCTCCCCCCCAAAAAAAGAGAAAATTTAATTTTGGCACTTACTGTTTTTTAATTGATTTTTTAGAGAGAGAGTAAGAGACAGACAGACAGACATCAGTTTATTGTTTTACTTATTTATGGATTCATAGGTTGTTTCACGTATGTGTCTTGACTGAGGATTGAATCTGCAACCTCGGCATATTGGGATGACACTCTAACCAGCTGAGCTGCCCGGCCAGGGTCTTGGCATTTATTATTAAACTAATTGATATTTAATATGTTATCTTTCTTACAGAAAGGATTGTAATTCTGAACTTCAGATCTTCAAAGAAGGGAAGGAGAATACCTTGTGTTCATACTGTGGGTGTAGGCTTTTTTTTTTTTTTTTTTTAAATGTTGAAGCCCTGTAACACTTTGATTTTGTTTTTCTGTTCAGTTTAAATTTTAAAATAAGTTTTTTTTTAATCCTCCTTTGACGAGGAGAGGGAGAAGGGAGATAGAAGACAAAGAGAAAGAAAAAGAAAGAAACAGTGCAGTGAAGGAGGAACATTGATTGGTTGCCTTCCATAAACCCCTGATTGGGGATTGAACCTGCCAGCTTTTGGCATGTGGAATGATGATTCAGATAACTGAGCCACCTGGCCAGGGCAATTAAAATTCATAATTCTTATGCTAAGTGATATGTTTATATTAACAAATAATAGTTATTGTTGAGGCAGTGCTAACCAAAATATGGTTCTTCACCGCTAATACCCTTTTTGGAATCTGGGATCAGACTAACATGTCCAGATTTGGAAATCACCACTTTGCAGTATTAGAATGGAATCCTAAACAATCTCAAAATTAAGGAGTTTGCTTATCGGTGATTCTGAACCTGTTTTGTTCTGGCCGGAGTTCTATTGTTTGTCTGTGTAGTCTTCCATCTAGTGGTAGGAATGCAGAATACACCAGAAAGTCAAGGAGAAGCTCTAGATTTTTAGACTTTTTTATATTAATAATGTTTATTTGGAATACTAAAACCTTTTGTGAACGCGGGGGGAGGAATGACTTTTTCACTTGCAAAAGAAGTCTGTGTCAGTGACTTCTGAGTATTCTGAGAGTACTGTATATATTTTTCTATAGAGCATTTTAATGATTTAAATTTTCTTTTTTGGGGGGAGGGTAACATTTTATGTATTTATGAGGTACTTGTGTGTAAAGAGGTAAATGCATATATAATGATAATTTTGTGTAAAGAGATAAATGCATAAATAATGATTGATAATTTTAAGAGATGGTCAGTTGGGCTGATTTTAAAAGGATGCTTTGTATTGGTTTGGCCAAAAAGTTTGTTTGGTTTTTTCCAGAAGGTGGCTCTAGTAGTGCTTAGTTGTCTTTAACTTCATTCAAGACAATATCGTTAGATTGTATTGTGGCAACTGTCATACCAGCATGCATTTAAGAAAAAACTTATGAAAATGGGTGAATTTTTGTATAGTCATTTTAATATTGAAGATGGAAGAAAATATGCAACATTTTCAGCATATTAGGCTTTATTATTTCAAGAAAGGTAAAAATGCAGCTGAAACACACATAAAAGATTTGTGCAGTGTATGGATAAGATGCTGTGACCAAATGTGCCAAAAGTAGTTTGCAAAGTTTCAAGTTTTATGCTGGAGATTTCTCTCAGGATGATGCTTCATGGCCAGGTAGACCACTTGAAGTTGATAGTGATCAAATCGAGACATTAATTGAGAACAATCAACATTATACCACATGGGAGATAGTCGACACACTCTAACTAAATCAAGTTATTGGTGGAATTGAAAAATGTGCCTTTTATTTTATGAAAAAAACTAAATAGACATTTTTGCCAACCCCATATATGATCAAAATTTTAGGGCAAGTAAGTACATGATCATTCCAATAACTAAAAGAGTTTATTTTGCACTTTTGAAATTAAAGTATGAACCATTTAGCAAACTTGGCTTGTGTTCAGCTATGACTTCAGAGGCTAAATTTTAGGCAGACATTAAGGTAGAGTACCTTCGGGTTGGCTTTGTTTACCTAGCTCCATCTGAATTCTTTCTTCTTAGGCATTTCCTCTTTAGTCCCACTTCTTCCTCTTGCTACAGATATAAAGGTCAGTCATTTTTCCTTTGATGTTTTATAAAGTATCTGAAGGTATGCCACACTTGACAGTTGTGTGGTATATCTTCAGGAATGCCCTATAAGTCTGTTAAATTTTTTATTCCTCTTTTTAAAAAAAATTTATTTAGATGACCTCCATAAGCACCTGAAATTAACATTGCTGGAGGTCTTCTTAGGTTAATGTAGCTTCAAAAATTTTTGTTTAAACAGAGAGCCAGATAATGAGAGAATTTGTGAAGACTTACAGGAGCTTTTCTGTTGAATAGTTTAAAAAAGGGGGGGGGGACGACACTCATTTACACAGTGATTTTTTTAAAAATCAGTTAAAAGGAAATAAAAACTTAATAACGAGGTTAAACATAACGTACAATTACCAAACTGTGGAGGTATTTTTATATTTCTTAGTTTTTACATGTATGAATTTTTAGTTCATTCATTTTGCATAGAACTTCAATTTTGTAGATGATTGAAGAAATCAGTCTTGTTACCAAAATTGATTCTGAAGGCAATTTCAAAGAGTATCATTCAGAGTGACCCTTTTGAAAGAGTTTGGCTGCGTGACTGTTATAGCTGTGTTGTTTTAAAGAAAAAATTAGTATTATTTTTAGCCAAGCTCATTTATCAGAAAGTCTATTTGGGTATCAGCATAGTTTTGATAAGTGTCTAGTGACTGCCTGTTTAGATGGGAACTTGAGACCTCTATGTTTTCCTGATGATGCATGCTTCTGGCTGGGTTGTCTGACTTTCTGTGGAAGTGAACCGTAAGTTCCCTAAGTTTCTGAGGTCAGTAAGCTCTGCCTGGGGAGGTCTATATATATATAGGCTTGTGGCCTGCACTAGGAATATGATTAATATAAGATTAAGATTACTATAAGATTAATGAAACCATTTAGTAACTGATCACTTACTAGGTTTTTTGTATTTTGCTGAACATTTTTCCATGAATACAAAAGTAGTTTTTGATTTCATTGCTTTTCTTAACGTTTTTATTTTAAATTAGTTGGAAATTTAAGACTTGCATTAAATTGGCTAGCTGAGTATTCACTTTGTGTATATGTTCCCAAGCACCTTTTTACAAAAATTGTATTAATCTGTCAGTAGTGAGCTCATATGATCTTACCTGTGGGCAGGTGCCTTACATATCTTAATATAATTAACATACTTTACCCAAGACATTGTCTGTTGGGGAGGGTGACAAATTAAATCAAAGTGACTTCCAGTCAAGATGGCGGCATAGGTAAACACAGCTTATCTCCTCACAAAATCACATCAAAAGTACAACTAAAATGTATAGCAGTCATCACTTAGGACCATCAGAAATCGAGTTGAATGGAAGTCTGACAACTACAAAACTAAAGAAACAGCATCCATCCAGACTGGTGGGATGGCAGAGACATGGAATGGTCTGGTCCTGACACCCATGTGTGGTGGATAAAAATCCAGGATATGTTGGAAGCAAGGAGACCCAGCCCCACGACTAGGCCCCCCAGCCTCAGATTCCAGGGCCAGGAAAATAAGTCCCTATAGCTTCTGGCTGCAAACACTGGTGGAGGTTAAGTCAGTGGAAGAAACTGCTGGACCAAATATTTTTCCTTAAACCCACATATGGACTTAGACTCCCTCCCTCTGAGCTCCAGCACTGGGGTAGCAGCTAAAAAGGCACCAGAGGCATACGGGGAGGAACTGAAGTGTCTGGCTTTAAGATGGGGGCTGGTGGCAGCTTTCTCTGAGACCAAAAGGCAGGCAGACACCATTTTCTGTTTCCTGAACCCTCCCCCCACAGAGCTGGCAGTCAGGTGTCAAATCTGAAACTTCGTCAACTTGGCTAACACTGTTTGTCCTGCCCTGGAGATCCCCTGAGACTATCCCACCCAACTCAAGGGCCTATCAGGTCATATGTGATTTTTCCATATGAAATGGCTGGTCTTGGCTCATGCTTCACTACTTCCTAATTTCCTAATTCCTATCAAACAAGCAACAGCTGGCCTCAGTAAGCCACCAGCTCCTGTACTTCTTGCTAGTGGCCCGAGGCCTGGCACTAGCAACAGCCAGTCAAGATTCACAGCTTGGCTTTGCCTGAGACTCTCCAAGCCCAGCACAAGTAGCAGCCATTTCAGATTGCTTTATAGCTCATGTAGGGTGGCCCTGGGCAAAACACAGGTGGGGACTGACTTTGGCCTGCAGTACACAGGAAACACCAGAGTTTGCACACCCAGTGAAAAGCTGTGGATCATGTTGGAGCATCCTCATACTGCCCCTGCACAGCTGGTTCTCCACGAAGGGCAGAGGTTATTGGTCAGTGGTCACAGCCAGTCCTTGTAGCTGACTGACCTGGGTAAGTCCCTCCCATTAAGTCTCTCCCATGACCTGCTGACAGCAATCAAGCCTCAACTACAAGAGGATAGAATACTAAGCACACATGAAGGGCGCACCTCGAGGACTCAGCTTGAGTGATGGGAGGCTATGCTGCTAGACTCTGCAGGAACCTACTACATTAAGCCATGCTACCAAGACAGGGAGTTATAGCAGCTCTTCCTAATACATAGAAACAAACACAGGAAAGATGCCAAAATGAGGAGACAAAGAAATGTGGCCCAAATGAAAGAAAAGATCAAAAGTCCAGAAAAAGAACTAAACAAAGTAGAGATAAGCATTCTATCAGATACAGAGTTCAAAACACTGGTTATAAGGATGCTTAAGGAACTTAGTGAGGACCTCAACAGCACAGAACGATCCAGTCAGAAACAAAGAATATACCAGTGGAAATAAAAAACAATTTACAGTGTAACAAGAGAAGGAATGAAGCCAAGAATCAAATCAATGATTTGGAACATAAGGAAGCAAAAAACCAATCAGAACAAGAAGAAGAAGAAAGAATCCAAAACATTGAGCACAGTGTAAGCAGCCTCTGTGACAAGATGACTTCAAGCATTCTAACATTCTTTTCATTGGAGTGCCAGAAGGAGAGGAGAAAGAGCAAGAAATTGGAAATCTATTGGAAAAAATCATGAAAGTATATAAAGTTCCCTAATTTGGTGAAGGAAATAGACATGCAAGTCCAGTAAGTATAGAGAGTCCCAAACAAGATGTATGCAAAGAGGCCCACTCTAAGACATAGTATAATTAAAATGCCAAAGATTAAAGCTAAAGAGAGAATCTTAAAAGCAACAACAGAAAAGCAGTTACCTCAGGGGAAGTCCCGTAAGACTGTCAGCTGATTTCTCAAAAGAAACTTTGCAGGCTAAAAGGGATTGGCAAGAAATATTCAAAGTCATGAAAAGCAGGGACCTATACCTAGTATTGCTCTACTCAGCAGAGATACCATTTAGGATCAAAGGGCAGGTAAAGCGCTCCCAGACAAGAAAAATCCTAAGAGAGTTCATCACCACTAAACGATTATTATATGAAATGTTAAAGGGACTTATTTAAGAATAAGTAGAAGACCCCGAACTATGAACAATAAAAATGGCAATAAATACATATTTATCAACAATTGAATCTAAAAAACAAACTAAGCAAACAAGGAGAATAGAGACAGAATCATGGTTATGGAGAGTGTTTTGATGGTTTCCAGATGTGAAGGGGGTGTGGTGAATGAGTGAAGAGGTGGAGTGATTAAGAAGTACAAATAAGTAGTTAACAGAATAGCTATGGGAATGTACAGTGTAGGCAATGGAGTAGCCAAAGAACTTACATGCATGATCTATGGACATGAACAATGGTGTTGGGTTGCCTGAGGGAGTGGGGGCTACTGGGTAGAGAGGGGCAAAGGGGGAAAAATTGGGGCAAGTGTAATCAATAAAATATAATAACAAAATAAATGAAAGTGAGAACATTTTGTATAGTAGGGATTGGTTTCTTCTATCACATCTGTTTGGAAAAATGCTCTTTATTCATGGTAGGTCTAGTTTTTCCTTCCCTTAAATACTAGAAATCCTTATGAATTTTCATCTTTACCTAAATAAAGCAAAGAATCCTATAGATTATGTAGTAGTTACTTTGTTTTGAGTGTGGGGTTCAGGAATTGTTAATAATGTAATGTTCATGAAGGTGTTTCAGGTTTTATATTCTTAAGGTAAATAGTTAAAATAAAACGTAAGATATATACCTACTTTGGAATCCTTTTGACTCATAAGGAAAATTTAATGTCAAGTTTTTGCTTTTTAAGAAATGAAATCTCCTAGATTGACAGTGGAAAAAGCAGTAGCTATGAAGATTCCCAGGATATGTTCAACTTTTCTTTGGAACAGTTTGCTTTTGGTTAGTTAGAGGTGGGGAAAACTTTTCTTCCTGAGATGTTGGAGCTCAGCTTAGAAGCATTTTCAGGTTACTGTTATAGTAGAAACATTGTGCAGAGGGAAATTACTGCATGGAGAAAATGACCTGCTTCAATTAAAATATGGGGAAGTATGTTCTGCAGAGTTTGTGTAACTATTGCTTTTTTCTTCTCTCAGTACTGTCTGAATAACTTTGGTTTTACTCTTGGTCTACTATGGATTTATCATTGTATCATGAACTCTTACTTCATTTTCCCTGTTACATGTGAAGTGTTATATTTTAGATTCTGAAGTTACTCTTTGGTTTTTAGATTCTGAAGTTACTCTTTGGTTTTTAGTTTTTGGCCATTTCTAAAACATTGTTTTCATAAGCATTACAATAAAAACCTTTATTTGCTAGATCTTCTTTAACTTGAAATTTGAAAATTTTTGCATGTAATGACCTCAGCTTTGTTTTTCAACCTTTTGGGAAAAGCAGGTTGTACAGAGTTGTAATTGTTTTTTTAGTCTGTGTAAAATATAACATTTGGATACTTTTTAAAAGTCATGGTAGGACTGTCTATATGCATACTAAGATAAATATACTTATCCAAAAAATGAGAGTGATCACTGTACGTGAGACACTATTCTAAGTCTTTGGGGATACAGCAGAGAAGAAAACAGCCCTCCCCACATGGAATTTATAGCTTAATTGGGAAAGAAGCACTTTAAACTAATGCCGTAAGGACTTTGTTACTTTTTGGTAAATATTCAGAGCCGTTCATTTGATAAGATGACATTTGAGCGAAGATCTATCAGAATAAAGCAAGGGGGCAAGAAGTATAGATATCTGGGAGAAGAGTATTCTATGCAGAAAGAACAGTCAGTGCTGGGCTCCCAAGGCAAGAGTACTTGGCTTCTGGGAGGCATTGCATGGGAGATGTCAGTGTAACTGAAGTGGAGTGATGCTGGGAGAGAGCTGATCACAAAAGAAATATAACAGATTATGTCTATTCTAGTATATAAAATACTGTAGTTGAAACTGAAATCTATACCTTTGGCTTCATATAAAATCAGACTATCTAATATAGCAGTTTACTTAGCTCTGTGATGAATAGTATGAAAATTGCTAACAAAAATGTTTGCAGGCTCCTTGTAAGTTTTCTCAGTCTAGTAGAAGAGAATGATTTGGAAGTAAATAATTACAGCAGAGTAATTCTGTAGTGTAGAATTATGTGCCAGCTTTAACACCTTGTGGAGACTTTAGTCTGTGGAAGGGAAGACTTCACAGAGGGGAAGGCTTCATTTATTTCGAAGAATGAGCAGTAATGGAATGATTTGGGTGTGAAACAGCAAGGTACATCAGAGAAAACTATAAAGTAGGTTTGTTTTGGAAACTGAGATTCAAGGAGGATATTGACAAGGATGAAATGTGTGCCATTCTTTATGCAGTGGGGATATCATTGAGGTTAAGCAGTGACAGTCAGCGTTGTGTTGTAGGTCGATCTATGGCCAGTTTAGAGAATATTTGGTGGTGTGTTGTGGGTGAGTCCCCGAATCAGGTGTCATTAAAAGTGAAGAGGTTAGTCAGTCCATCATTGCTCAGTGGGGACACTCTGGGGTGGGGCAGTTTTTAATTGCAGAGTGCTGATTGTACATTCAGAACAGTCTCCTTCATCCTTGATATTAAATGCCATTAAAACCCCTCAGAGAGCGTGATAATCTCCCTTTCCAATTTTTTTTACTGCTCCCAGAAGCGGTACCCTTTCTGCAGAAATAAATGAGATTTGAACTCTGGCTTGGGCAATGATGGTGGGAAGGAGAGGAGAAAGTGAAATTGGCAGACATTTAGGAGACTTGTTTACTGATTGGCTTTAGTGAATGTTTATTAGCACACACGCAGGTAGGAGTACCTTTGGGGCAGTATTGTGTCAAGAAACTTTGTAACAAATTGTTTTGAAAACTAATAAAATAAGGTTATGAGGAGTAAAATGACTTGATGTGATAATGAAGTAACATTTAAGAACTGAGTAGCTTATCAAGACAGTTTCTGGAAAGATACAGAAAATTATAAAGGTAAATATAGGAAAAAAGCTGGGAATATAACTTCTCACAGTTAGGTTCAGAACTTGATCATTGTGCCTGAAGTTTTAAAGAATTCACAATGAGCAAGAAATAGATAGGTCCTCAGTAGCTTGTATTTTGAGAGGCAAAGAAAGGTTAGTTTTGGAAATAAGGCAAGTACAGTAAATACTTTCAGTGCCATAGGACAGGTATAAAGTAAGAAGATCCAGAGAAAGTAGAGATCACATTCTGCTGTTTACTATCAGGAACTGAACCATACACAGCAAGTTGAATGTACTATTTAATTCTTGTTGCAGGTAGTCTGAATGAAAGCCTTGTGTCATTCTTCTGTCCATGGACATTCTTTTCGACAGTTGTGCTTTGTCTTTTAAGCATTGTTGGCCAGATGAACTGCTTATCTAAAATGGGTTTGCTTATCAAATGTTACTTGTATAATAATTGGACCTGTTAGAACATTTTTGAAAGATTGTAAACAGATAACTGGTCATAGTTACGCTGATGTTTCTTGCTAGCAATTACAGCCAAGTCAGGTTACTTAAATTCGTATTTAATCATTATGCACTAAGGGTTAAAAGTGGACCCAACTGCTAATGAATCGTGAATAACTTTAATATTTTTCCCTTTATGGTAGTTACAACTGAGATACTTACACATACTTTAAAAGTAAAACAACTCATTTCTTGGTCTTGCTTTCTATTAATTGGATCATATTTTGTATTTTCTTTTTTTGTTGACTTTGCCAGTAGTAATCTCTTAAGCAGATTGGAGGTCAAACTTTGTGGTCCGTTAAGAGCTTTTTTTAAAGTTTTAGTGCTAAAACAATTGTATATTAGACAATTTTACAGTCATGCTTTCCACTTTGAAATATAAAATTGGAAGTTATGTTATTTTAACTTTTTCCGAGTAATAATTGAGTAGAATTCTTATTTGAGTAGAATAAGAAATGAATTGGTTCATTTCTTATTAGGAAATTTATTGAAATAAGAAACTTAAATCCATTTTTCATTTTTGTCAATGTTAGCTACTTGCTGTCAACTCATATCTGAGATAATGCAGTAGAATGGAAGTGAGAAAAGAATAGACTTTTTTTTACAGAAACAAACTTGAGATCCTGCCCTCTCAGAGACCAGATATCTGTTATCTTCCTAATAGTGCGAACACGGTATTCTAGGGAGGATATTAATAAAGGTAGTTTGACCTTTAGCTTGTTCATGCTTCCACATGTATGATTTCTTTAAAAGTTTTCTTTTTAAAGTAGGGATGAATAATACTAGTATTGTAACTCTGAAGGTTTATGAGTAGTAAGAGAACTGGGAAAGTTCCTCAAGGCCTTGAACAACACGTCGTTGTGAGATAAATAAATTACTTGAGACTGAATTAGTCTTGGAGTTTGATTTACTTCCTGGTATTATTGGTCATTTATGTGATCCTAATCAATATCTTGTTTACTTCTCAGATAGATTATAGTGGTTGGTGTCAGTGTTCTTCCGAGAGGTTTTTAACAACTTTTCCAGACTACCTGTTGTACTCCACTCTGTTAAATCTTTCACCTGTTAGCAAATCTCATATTAGCAATAAATTAAAACCAGAGAATAAATTATTTTTTTCTTTTATTGCAGACTTAATTCAGTGCACAAATGAGATGAATGTGAACATCCCACAGTTGGCAGACAGTTTATTTGAAAGAACTACTAACAGTAGTTGGGTGGTGGTCTTCAAATCTCTCATAACAACTCATCATTTGATGGTGTATGGAAATGAGGTAAGGAGAATTTTTGGTTAACAAGCATACTGGTGTGTTGACTGATAATTCAGCTTGCTTCTTCCCCTGAAACTTAAGGAATGGCTTCAGCAACTGAATAATACAGCTGAATAGGGTTAGGTGTCTACAAAGAAATATAATTGTAGAACTTAAATTTGGGGGGAAATGGCTTGTAAGGCAGAAAGCAGAGAGTGGGTCAGAGCATTGAGGCCTTCAATAATGAGATCAAGAAGCAAAGATCAGTGGCTAGAGATGGGTCCTGTAAACAACACTAGCCTTCATAGGCCTTGAGTATAGACTATTTTTATCTATATCCAGTTGCTTTTTTTACTATAGACCAATCAGATTTGTCTGATCTTACATAGTTGTCTGTGGAAGCACTTTGCCTAATTCAAGAGTGTGATGGCCTTTTTGCTAGAATGACTGATTGTGAAGAAAGCCGCTTTCAGCAGAAATGAGACATGTATCTGAAGTCTTCTTTACCCAAATGGGGAACAAATAAAATGCACAAGCTTTTGCAGTTTAATGTTTGGAGAGTCTTTTTTTTAAATGTCAGTCTAGCAGCTCATTTTTGAGTTTTTACCTTAAATGATTTTCTAAGCCCGGTATGCCTACCTTGTAAAATTGTGCTAAAAGGACAATTCAAAATTGTGTTAAAAAATAAATAAAACAAATAAAATTGTGTTAAAAGACTATTTGAGTGGAACTGGACAAATCTACATTGGTATGTGCTTTAGAAAAAATGCAGCCCATCAGTTGCTGGGAGATAGCTTTCATAGAGATGGGGAGGGACTTCAGTCATTGGCATTAGACTTCTGAGCATAATGACTTTCAGGCATCTATCACTTATTATTTTGAGCTTCTCAGTCATGAGAGTCTTCTGTCATCTTTAACACATACCAGTAGAGCATCATTAAAGTTCAGAATTAAAACAGGATTTTGTTTACTACTTTATCATTGCAACAGATCTGTTTGCACATTTTGGTGTTTTCTGGTCCTTGTCCAAAACTATTTTTATAGCTATAGCTAGAAAAAATAATTTTTTATTTTTTAAATATATTTTAACATAAGCATCTCCATGTTCTGTGTTCTTTGTATTTTTTTTAGTTATTACATAGTTGATCATACACTCCATGATTTTTTAAAACATTTTATTTATTCCTTTGAGCTGGTTAGAGAGAAAGAAATACTGATTTGTTTTTCTACCTGTCTTTGCATTCATTGGTTGATTCTTGTATGTGCCCTGACCAGGGATTGAAACTGCAACCTTGGTGCATCGGGACAACACTCGAACTAGCTATACTGCCCAGCCAGGACTTCGTGATTTTCCCAACTGTTCCTCTTGCCAGAAATTTAGTTTTCTTATTATTCACTCTTGTAGCACCACATTGAATAATTTTGTTCGTAGTTTTTAAGTTTAAAAAATCATTTCCAGAAGTGTTACCTGAAACATGATTACTTGGTCAATAGGCTTGACCATTTTTAGGACATATATTGCCATATGTTACTTAGTTGCTTTCTAATTCATTATAACCAGTATACAGAGTCAGTAGAAACACTTGGATATACTAATTTCTCTGTAACTTGAAACATTTTGATCTTAACTGGGATAATTACTTTTATCAGTGATGTGTTCACTTATGATCATGATCATTTAATCCAAAGAATATCAGGCTTATATGTGTTTTTCATTCAAAAAAAAAAAATGTGTACTTGATTCTTGAACACATGGGCGTGTATTTCATGGGTCTACTTCTATGTGTATTTTTTCAATAAATACTGTAAATGTATTTTCCTTTAAAATTTTAGTAACATTTTCCTTTAGCTTACTTTATTGTAAGAATACAATATCTATTACCTATAACAATCAACAGTAGGCTAATTGTTAAGTTTTTGATGAATCAAAAGTTATATGTGGATTCATACTGCTTTGGGCTTTGGCACCCCCAACCCCTGCATTGTTCAAGGGTCAACTGTAGTTCATTCTTTAAAAAGAAAAAGCCACAAATATAACCAACTGCAATGCCAGGTAAACAGGCTGTAAATAAAGTGATAACATTAGAAGCAAAACCTTGATAAAAGCCAAGAAATGGAAAGTTGTCATTCTTTACAATTGACTGATGGGAGGAGAGAGAGAGCATTTCAGTGTGGTTTTTAGACAAACTCATGTTTAGTTTCCCTTAAGCAGCTATGAGAAATGCAATGCTCTGCATATTTTTTGTGCTAGTTCATACAACCCTTGGGTTTTCACATTGGTAATTGTTAATTAGTCGGTGAGAGAGCATGCATAGGATCTTATGCTGCGGTGTTGGAAATAACCATGGAAAATGGGTTCTCACATATGGCAGGGGACGGGAGTGATTCCCTCACTCAGGTACATTTGTTACAACTGGAGGGAATGCTACTGGCATCTAGTGGGTAGAGGGCAGGGATGCCTCTAAACATCTTATAATGCACAGGATGGGCCCTCAAAACAAAGAATTATCAAAGCTTACGAAAATCAGACTCTAAAATTGTCATTTTGAATAGGTTGTTTTAGAATAAGTGATGAAAGGTGAGTCTTTGATTTACAGATTATTTTTCAAAATCCTGGTTGGTTGGTTTAGGATGATCTCAGATCAACAAGATTGAATTGGGAGTGACAGTATGCATCCTAATTGATGGCAACCCTCTACATACTTTAAAAGAAAAAAAAGAAATCCTTAGGAGAAGTGAAATCGAAAGGAGTCTCTTTAGCTCCCTTTTATTGAGGTGGTTATGTAATGGAAAGTTAAGATAGTGTTCTGTGGTAAGCACTTCGGAGAGCTTTTTGAGAAGATGAACTTTAAAATACATTGAGACCCAACAATTCAATCCCAAGTATATATCATGAGACACTCTTGTATGCTAGTACATGGACACCAAGCACAAAGATGTCAATTAATTAACATTGTTAATAATAGTGAAATTGGCAAGAACTTTTATACTCCATAAAGAAATGGATACATATATTATAGTCATTCACTGAAATACTAGAACATCATTTAAAATGAATGAACCTGTGGCTCAGTGGATTGAGTACTACTGGTTTACAAATCCAAGGGTTGCCAGTTTGATTCCCGGTTGGGGCACATGCCTGGGTTGTGGGCCAGGTCCCCCATTGGGGGTGTGTGAGAAGCAACTGATTGATGTATCTCTTGCATATTGCTGTTTCTCTCCTCTGTTTCCCTCTTTTCCCCCTCTCTCTAAAAGTAAATAAAATCTTAAATAATATAATAATACCACAAATGTTTAAAAAAATGAACTAGGTCTACATACATTAAATGCGAATTACCCATTTAATGTATGTAGAAAAGTTAATATATGGAGAAAAGTTGTTACAAAGTGCATTAGAAAAGAAATACAGTATGATATTTCTGTAAATTTAAAATAGAAAACACAGTTTATAGATATGTATGTAGTAAAATTATAGAAACCTGTGTGGAAATGATGTATACCTACTCAGAAAAGTGATTGCTCCTGAAGAGGGGGAGAGAGGGAATGGAATTAAAAGTGTGTATCTTCAGTAGTTTAGATTCTATAAGGAACTCTAAAGTAAGTATTGTAATGGGTTTAATCTGGGCAGTGGGTAAGAGGATGTCTATAATATTGTTCTCTTGAACTCATACGATTATAAGTATTTTGTGTTATTAAGTCATATGCCACCTAAATATGATTAGCTATAGTCCAAATATGCTGCAAAAAATGACAAAATTATTGAGTTTTAATGTGTCCGTTTTTATTTTGACTTAAATAGCTCTGGGTATTAGGCTTTAATAAATTCTTGTGTGCTAATGAAAAATATGTGTTTTTAGGTTTGGTAACTTAGGTCTTCCTAGTTAATAGGAAGACTAAGGATGAGAAATTTAAACTAGATAAGCCTAATGAAATATGTTAACCACTTTTCTCCCTAATTCTCAAATTAGAGTTTGTTAGATGTCAGTACCTTAATTTGACATAATTATTTTTTGTTTTTCCAGCGTTTTATTCAGTATTTGGCTTCAAGAAACACGTTGTTTAACTTAAGCAATTTTTTGGATAAAAGTGGATTGCAAGGTAAAAACAACTTATTACAGAATATCAAGAGTGACCCCATGTGATGATTCCTGTAGAGTTGAATTTTGTTTTTTAGAACACGTGCTGTAGAGGAACCTCCTATTTTACACCTTATAGTTGTTGGGGGGAGGAAACCCTATTTTAGTGTGAAGATTAAGATTGACTTAACTACTTGATGCCTAAAGCTCTTTGAGAAATAGTATATAGAGTGGTGTTTTGAGCACATGGATTTTAGAACTAGATTGCTTAGGTTTGAATCCCATCACTAATATTTACTAGCATGAACTTGAGCAAGTTACTTCACTTCTCTTGCATCTCTTAAAATCAGGAATAATGATAGCACCTACTCCATAAGTCCTTTCATGAGACTTAACCTACTTAATCAATGTGAAGCACTTAAAATAATTCCTGGCACATAAGAAACACTATGGAAGTATCTGCTTTCGTTGTTGTTATTTTATGCTTTATTCCCAGAAATGTTGTTGGGAATATTTAGTAGCAAAGGTAAGCAGTGTTTTATTCAGGTGAATTGTACATTGATACTCATACCTGTTATTTGACCTTATTTTACTTTTAATTAAGTAACTTGAAATTGTTGTAATTTGCTGTTGAAGCCCTTTGTGCACAATTCTGTCTTAATAGGATTTGTTGTATAATACTTAGTCCCAGAACTAGGTCATTAGCATTATAAAATGTTAACTATAGGAAGAACCTCATAAAGGATATACCAGATGATTTGGGAATATCCAACAGTAAGGCTCAGTCTGGGAAATGTCTTTAGAGAAGGTGAGATTTGTGCTGGGTGTTGGAAGATGGACAGGGACGTGAGTTGGCTTAAGCAAAGGTACACAGATAAACATGGGTGTGAAAGAACATGGAGTATTTGAGATTTATAGAGCAAATGAATGTGAATAGAATGTATGGATAATGTATTGGAGAATATGTAGTGGCAGGTAGCCCTCAGGAAGCTGTTTGGGGCCAAAATCAAGCAAGGAAGAATTTGATAAAGTTGGGATTTTGTAATGCAGTGAGAAAGTTTTTTGAGTGGAGGGAGGAGGGGAGAGGAAATATGTGTAATAAAGTAAGCATCATAGCTCAGTGCAGGTTGGATTAGAGTGAATAAAGTCGTGAAGACATGAAGACTATTTTGGCCATCATTTTGGTCCTTTAGTGGAGAGTTAATGAGAAACTGAATTGGGGCTGTTGTGGAATTGAAATCAATAGAATTTAGTGACTAGCTGTGTTTGAGTTAGGGACTGTCCATTTTCAGTACTTGTTTACTTTTGGCAGATGGAATTATTAATTAGAATGAATTGAATATCCTGTCTTTTAGAGATTTTGGATGACCAGTAATCTATACATAGGACCAAGTGTTGCAAGATTGATTTTACTTTCATGAAGAATATAAAGCTTTAAGTGGTTAAGGAAGAAAATTAAGTAGGAAATCTGTTTCTCAGTTAAAATATCTTAAATAGAAGCTGTATAAATACCACAGATAAAACTGGAGTGGCTCTGTTTTGGGGAGACAAGAAAGAAACTGCTGGCTCATCTTTTTATTTTTGCCTCTCCTCTTACTCAGTTTATTTGAACTAAGAGTCTGTGGAAAGTAATATGCAGACTATTACTCTAGAGCAGAGTATATGTATATAACCAAGTGAGGTTTTTCTTGCTTTTTAGCCACTTTCTTAAATGGAAGTTAAGCATTTCTAGTGATAAGGTTTTGCAATTTTATTCCTTTCATGTAGAGAACAGTTTTTATGCCTTTTGTTTGAAGTTCATATTCTAAAGAGATTATAAAAATAAGACTGAAACAGTAATTAAAAGCATATAATTCAGTGGTGTTTTTGAAAAGGAATTTTGGTTACATATCTATTTTGTTGGATGGAGTCCTGTATATTTTATTAAATATATAATGGGTGTTATACTAGGTATATGTAAATATAAATAAGCTTCTTGTCTAGTGAGTGAGATAGATACTATGTGTATGTAATAGCTATAAGCCATATTGGAAGTAAGAATAATGTAGGAGCTTAGAGAGTTCAGGAAAGGTTTCACAGATTGACGCTTGAAGGATGAGAGGTATTTCCCTCCTTAGAGAGGACAGAGTCAATTAGAGGGCACAGTGTGAACTAAAGAGCTGAGGAATATGAATGTGTAACACCTTATCAAATACATTAGTGGCTATGAGGAATTATGAGCGCAGTGATTTTTTTTCCTTTGTTCACTATTCTCCAAGCTGCACTTAATAAGCATTGAAGAAGTATTTGCAGAATAAATGAACTGACTGGTGATTATGTTAAATCCAACCACTTAACATTTTCTTTTTTTGGTGGTTTTATATTTTGAAGTAGAAGAGATCATCAAGTAAAGTTAAATTTGTTAAGCAAAGATGAGCCAAAATGAAATGAAACTGCTTTTCAATGAGGAGCAAAAAATTTACAGACTTTCCGTGAGCGAGGCAGTAACTAAAATGACAGGTTTTTTTTTTCCTTTTATAACAACAATTAGATTTTATGTTGCTGAAGTTTTCAGATCCCATGATTGTACTGAAACAAAACCTTGGAGTGATTTAGATATTCATTTAGAAAGTTTTATTGAAAACTTAAAATTTTTTTTTGTTATGCCTTAACTTGCATATTGACATTTCTTTCATTGTACTATGCAGTTATTTTCTGTACTTTTTAATAAGGTTGGCATACATGGTGATGGTTATTCTAAATAATATACAAATAATAATTTCTTAGATATGAAAATTATAAAACTGCTTAATGATTTGATGAATGGGCTTGTAGTTCCATAAGATGTTAAATTTGAGTTATGAGGTTACCAAGTAGTATAAGACAACATCTTTTTCTAATCCCTCATTTAAAAGAAAATAGGGATGATGATCAGAAGCAGAGCAGAATTGCTACTTTAGTGAAATTCTAAGGGGGAAGGTTTTTCAAAGCAACATAACGACATCTCTGTCTTAAAAATGTGAAGTCCTAGGGATTTTAATGTGATATTATTATTGGTCATTTAATTTACATTACAAAATTGAGTTCCCATATTAAGGCATTTTGGTCGTTGGATGAAATGAGTTTTCTAAGCCAATTGAAATCTTAATTTATGAAAACCTTTTCTATTTTTTTTTTTTTACAGGATATGACATGTCTACATTTATTAGGCGGTATAGTAGATATCTAAATGAAAAAGCAGTTTCATACAGACAAGTTGCATTTGATTTCACAAAAGTGAAAAGAGGGTGAGTTAATCTTTTCTTTTTGACATCTAATGGATTTACATATTTAAAAACAAACCATAAAAATTATTAGATTATGAGTTTTATGGAATTGGAGCCCAGCTTTAGAAAACTTGAACTTTAGTTTTTCTTGAAGATGTACATTGGATATTATTTGTACTAGGATTTTTTAAATTTTATAGCAATTTTATTGAGACAGTTTACACAACATAAAATTCACCCTTTTAATGTTTACAATTCAGTGATTTTTAGTATATTTACAAAGTTTTACAGTATCACTACTATAAAATCCTAAGACATACATTTTTTAAAAATGATTTTTTAGTTTTCAGTTACATTTGACTTACTATATTAGTTTAAGGTGTACACCCCAGTGATTAGCCAAAGTAATCACCATAATAAAACTAGTACACACTAGACACCATCCATAGCTATTCAGTATTATTGGTTATGTTCCCTATGCTATACTTTACATCATCATGATTATTCTGTAACTACCACTTTTGTACTTGTAAACCCCTTCAATTTTTCACCCATTCCCCCAACACTCCTCCCACCTGGCAATCATTACAGTGTTCTCTGTATCTCTGAGTTTCTTTCTGTTCTGCATATTCATTTATTTTGTTTTTTAGATTCCACATATTATATGAAATCATCTGGCATTTGTCTTTCTCTGACTTGGCACAATACCCTCTAGGAATATCTATGTTGTTGCAGAATGGCAAAATTTCATTCTTTCTCTTTTTTTTCTTTCTTTCTTTCTTTTTTTTTTTTTTTTTGGCTGTCTTTCCATTATATATATGCACCACTTCTTTAGCCATTCATCTATTGATGGACACTTAAATTGCTTCTATTTTTTGGCTATTGTAATTAATGCTTCAGTGAACATACCGATACGTATGTCTTAGAGTTTGGGATTTCTTCAGAAAAATAACCCAGAAATGGAGTTCCTGAGTCTTCCTTGTCCTTTGTTATAGCCTTTGTTTTAAAGTCTGTTTTGTCTGATACAAGAATTGCTACCCCAGCTTTTTTGTTTCTTTGTTTCCATTTTTATGAAATATATTTTTCTATCCCTTAACTTTTAGTCTGTATGTCTTTCTCCCTGAAGTGAGTCTCTTGTAGGTATCATATAAGGGTGTTTTTCTTACCCATTCAGTCACCCTATGTTTTTTGATTGAAGCAGTTAATCTATTTGCACTTGAAGTAATTGTAGCAGTGGCCGGTGTGGCTTGGTTGGAGCATTGTCCCATTGACCAAAGGGTCACTGGTTTGATTCCTGGTCAGGGCACGTACCCGGGTGGTAAGTTTGATCTCCCCCCTGTTGGGGCACATATGAGAGGGTAACCAGTCGGTGTTTCTCTTTCACAATGATGTTTCATTCACATTCTCTCTCTCTACCTTCGTTTCTCCCTGAAAGCGATGAAAAGAATGTCCTTGGGTAAGGATAAAAAAAATTGTCGATACGTATGAGTTTATTGCCATTTTATTTATTTATTATTATTTAAAAAAATATTTTATTTACTTATTTTTAGAGAGGGAGAGAAACATCAATGTGTGATTGAATTTCATGTGTCCCCTGCTGGGGACCTGGCCTGCAAACCAGGCATGTGCCCTACACTGGGAATCAAAACAGCAACCCTTTGATTCATAGGCCAGTGTTCAATCCACCAAGCCACACCAACTAGGGCGCCATTTTATTATTTATATTTTTGATCTTTTTCTTAAAGAAATCCCTCTAACGTTTCTTATAATCCTGGTTTAATGGTTATGAACTCATTTAGCTGCTTCTTGTATGGGAAGCTGTTTATTTGACCTTTGTTTCCAAATGATTGCCATGCTGGAAGAGTAGTCTTGTTGTAGGTCCTTGCTTCTCATTGCTGAATGTTTCATGCCAGTCCCTTCTGGCCTACAAAGTTTCTGTTGTGAAGTCAGCTGACAGTCTTATGGGAGCTCCTGTGTAGGTAACTACTTAACTTTTCTAAGATTCTCTCTTTGTCTTTAATTTTTGGAATTTTAAATATATGTTGTCTTGGTATGGGCTCTTTGGCTTTATCTTCTTTGGGATTGTGTGAGCTTCCTGAACTTGTGTGTCTTTTTTCTTTACCAGGTTAGGGAATTTTTCAGTCATTATTATCATCATATAGAGTCTCAATCCCTTGCTCTATCTTTTCTCTTTCAGGTATCCCATGTGATGTGACTTTTGTTACACTTGTTGTTGTCCCAGAGATCATTAAGACTATCCTCACTTTTTAAAAATTCCCCTTTTCCCCCTCTGCTCTGATTGGCTGTTTTCTGCTACCTTGTCTTCTAAATCACCGATTTCATCCGGTGCTTCATCTTGTGTTGCTTTCTTCTAGTGCATTTTTTATTTCAGTTATTGTATTCATTTCTGGCTCCTTCTGTTTTATGGTTTCTATGTTCTTTCTGCTCTTGAAGTTCTCACTAAGTTCCTCAAGCATCCTTATAACAATTGTTTAGAACTTTGTATCTGGTAGTTTGCTTGCCTCCTTTTCATTTTGTTTTTCTGGAGATTTCTTCTGTTCTTTCATTTGGGGTATGTTTCTTTGCCCATTTTGTCTGCCTCTGTGTATTTCTGTGTATTAGGTAGATCTTATGTAATAGGTATCCTGTAGGGCCTATTGGCGCAGCCCCCACCTGTCACCTGAGCGAGGCATTTCAGGTAGTCGCATGTGAGCTGTGTACTCTCTCCTTTTGTAGTTGAGCCTTGATTGCTGTTGGCATCTCAGTGGTGGGATTGACCCCTAGTTCAATCAGTTAGGAGTACTGGTCAGGACTACAGCAGAGGAGCTACTGTGTAGGGGCTGACACCACAGAGCAGAACTTGCTTCGGCGCTACTGTGTAGGGGCTGACACCACAGAGCAGAACTTGCTTCGGCGGGCTTCTGGTGTCTACTGAGTGTTCCCCTTGAGTGGTTGGATGGTGCTCTGGTGTGGTCTGAAGCTGGCCGCTAGATGTGTTGGCTCTGGGTCCTCCTGGGAGATGCAGGCCAAAGTCAGCTGCTGACTGTGCCCGCCCCAGGGCCACCTGGCATAAGCCATCTTCAGATGGCTGCTCTCTGCGCTGGGCTTGGAGGTGCTCAGTTGAAGCTAAGCTTTGAACTGAATCTGTCTGCTGCTAGTGTTGTGACAACCCTCGGTTCACTTAGCTTGAGTTATAGGGCTCACTGAGACTAGATGCTGCTTGTTTGGGGTTTGTGAACCTTTGACAGAATTTAGGAAAGTCTTCAGCATGAGCCAAGACAGACTGTTTGTATAGAAAAACCACTGGAGGTGGCTTAGGTGGGCCCAAGAGTTGGGTGGGGCAGGGTCTCTGGGAATCACCAAGGCAGGTTGATTAGGATTAGTCAGGTTGATGGATACTCAGATTCGGCACTGCCTGTATCTGCAGGAGGCGGGCTCAGCAAAGGAACAATGGCTTCTCCTAACACTTCTGTCTGGGAAGGACAGCTGCCCCTTTAGCCCTTGCCCCAAAGCAGCACAGTTCACTTCCTTCCCTGTATGTCCCTTGCACCTTTTAAATTGCTGACCTGGGGCTGGAACTCAGTGAATGAGTTTGAGTAAGTTTTTTGTGGACCCTTTAAAAGAGGAACACCTGGGGCTCCAGAAGCCCTCTCTCTCACTTAGCTGCAGTCCCTTTGGTTTGCACAGCGAGAAGTTATCGGGATTTTTCTTTTCCCACTGGAACCCTGGGCTGGGGAGCCAAGTGGGGGGTGGGGCTGGGTCTCCGTGCTCCTAGAGGACTTCTGCCACTGAAATATACCTTATTTTTAACTGCCTCATGGGTGTGGGACCAGTTCATCCCTTATCTCCACCCCTCCTTCCAGTCTCAGCATGTCTTCTTCAGTACATCCTTAGTTATAGGACTTTAGCTCCGCCAGATTTCAGGCAATTCTCAGTGGTGGTGGTTTTGTAGTTTAGTTGTAATAATTTTGGTGTGGTTGTGGGATGATGCCAGTACTGTGGTTACCTACTCCATCATCTTGACTCCCAAACATTTCATTGCTTCTGAAAGAAACCCCAAACTCTTCAATAGTCATTTCCCATTTTTCTCTTCCTCCAAGCCCTGGTAACTACAAATCTACTTTCTGTCTCTGTGGATTTGCCTATTCCAGACATTTCGTATAAATGGAATCGTACAATATGTGACCTTTTGTGTCAAGCTGCTTTCACTTAGCATAGTGTATTCAAGTTGTATCGTCCTAGTTGTAGCATGGATAAGTACTTTGCTTCTTTTTATGGCTTAATAATGTTCTATTGTATGGATTACCCTACATTTTGTTAATTCATCAGCTGATGGACATTTGAATGGTTTCTACTTTTTGACTAGTAGGAATAATGCTGCTATGAGCATTGGTAAATAAGTTTTTGTGTGAATTCTTTTCAGTTCTCTTGTGCATGTACCTATGAGTGGGATTGCTGGGTTAAATGTGAACTTTTAGGTTTAGCTTCTTGAGAAACTGCCAAATTGATTTTTATAAACAATTGAACTATTTCACGTTCCCACTAGCAATGTATGTGGGTTCTTTTTCTACACATTCTTGTCAGTACTTATTTTGTTTTCTTTTTCTATTACAGCCATCCTAGTGGGTATAAAGCGGTATATTGTTATGATTTTTTTTTTTTGCATTTCCCTGATAGCTAATGTTAATTGCATTTTATGTCCTTATTGGCTAGTTGTCTATCTTTGGAAAAATTTCTGTTCAAACCCTTTGGTTATATTTTAATTGGCTTATTTGTCTTTTTATTGTTGAGTTACAAGGATTTTTTAATATAGTCTGAACACCAGTGCCTTATTATATATTGATTTGCAAATATTTCCCCCCCTCCTGTGGCTTATCTTTTTCACTTTTTTGATGGTATCTTTTGAAAAACAAAGTTTTTAAATTTTGATGACATCCAGTTTATCTTTTTTCTTTGATTGTACTTTTTGGCGTCATGTCTAAAGAAACACTAGTTAATCCAAGGTCACAGAGGTTTACTCCTACATTTTTTTCCCTAGGGCTTTTGTAGTTTTAGTTCTGACAGTTAGGTTTTGATCCATTTTTAATTAATTTTGTTTATGTTGTGGGGTTTGGGTTCCAATTCATTCTTTTATATGTGATAATCTGGTTGTCCTAACACCATTTGTTGAAAAGACTGTTCTTTCCCAGTTGAAGGGTCTTAGCACCTTTGTTGAAAATGGATTGGTTATAAATGTAAAGGTTTATTTTTGGACTCTTGACTCTGTTCTGTTGGTCTTTGATTCTGTTCTATTGATCTATGTGTATCCTCATGCCAGTTCAGCACTGTCTTTATTACTGTTACTTTGTAATAAGTTTTGAAATTGAGAAGTGTAGGTTTTCCAGCTCTATTCTTATTTTTCAATGTTTTAGGTATTCTGGGTCCTTTCATTTATTACCATATGAACTTTAGGATAAGCTTATCAATTTCTGCAGAAAAGGCAACTGGGATTTTGATAGGGAATTGCATTGAATCTGTAGAGCAGTTTGGGGAGTATTGCAATTTTAATACATTATTTCTAATCCATGAACATGAGATGTCTGTTTTTGTTTTTTTCTTTACCTTCTTTCACTGCTGTTTTGTATTTAAGGTTCTTTTTAATCTTGGATGCAGAATATGAATTTATTTTTTGCTATGCCCTAAAAAATAGCTTTCTTGGCCCATGAACTAATCACATGAATGATAAAATCAGTACTTCTATATCTGATAGTGCTTATTATGTGGATTTTTCTTGGGATATATGATGAGACCTCAGGAGAAAGCCACTGAAGACCTTCTCAGGGGGCATTGATGACTTCTAGCTATGAAGGCTTGCCCTTAGGAGAATCTGGCTTCTGCAGAAATATTCTGGTGAAGGCCTTTAAAAGTTTCCCTGCTGCTCAGAGATCTCAAAGCTTTAAGCAATTAATATGATTCTTTAAATTGCTCTCTTAAAATGTTAAATTACCAGACTGAAATTTAAAACTCAATGTAAATGTAGACATAGACTCTTAGTTATTCAAGGAATTTTAAAGTTGAACTTACATGTTCACTATTCTAAATTAGTTAAGAGGTGATTAGCTTGGAACTTACCCAAAATTAAAATCCACAGATTTTGTTTTATATATTAAGGTACTTTGTAAAAAAGTATAGTAGAGGAGTTCATCTTAGAAGTCTGATTCTTATTCCCACTATCTTATTTAATAAGCCACTTTATATTAATATTTCACTGTTAAGTATGTTTAGTAAAAACGATCTTCAGGATATGTGTAGATTTCAGATTAATAGATTTTAAAAATAGTAACTTTTTTTTCTAATCTCAAGGGTCAATCTTGAGATTGAGGAGAGTTACTGCATTTTCATATTTAATGGAGCAAACTTTTATTATATGAATGGGAACGGTCCTTGTTTATGCACACTATAATTAGTATTGATTTGAAAGAAAATATTCTTATTGAATGCTAAGGAAAAGAAAAGTGAATCAACTGGAGCCGTAGCTGAGTGGAAGTTACCAAGAAGAAGCACAAAGTTGACATATAAACACAGTTACATATGCTCATACACACAAACCCGAAATTTTATAAATAAGAAAGAAAAAAATATAAGACATAGGGTATAAGTTGAGGGTATGACAACATTTAAAATTTATTATATCATGGCAAAAATCCTCAGTAGACTGTTTCAGTTGTGGAAAGGACTTACATAGCAAATAGTAAAGTATTATTTATTAGAGTAATAATTTTATATTGGATTTATTGGGGTAGCATTGATTAATAAAATGATACAGATTTCAGGTGTACAGTTCTCTAATAATTATTTGTGTATTGTGTTGTGTGTTCACTACCCAAAGACAAACCTCCCTCTGTTAATCATTTATACTTCCTTTACCCTCTTCTACCTCTCCACACCTCAGTTTCTCTCTGGTAGGGTAATTATTTTTCACACCTACAAAAGTAATGCATTTGTTAAAAATTAGGCAACACAGCAACCTAACTGGCTAGTAAGTGTTAGCATTTAAGTGTATCTAATCTGTTTTCTTTGTGTAAATAGAAATAAATGTGTATAAAAACAATAGAATATTATATACATTTTAGTTATTTAATGTTATATAGGGAATGATAATATTTAGACATTATTTGAGGACTGCCTTTCTCCCCTACTATATAATTTAGATGTTTTCAATATCTGTACACATATATACCCTCTCATTCTTTTTAATGGCTATACAATAATGTTCTAGATGTACATTTGGTTTATTCTTATTTTTTATCTTATAAAAGCAATACATTGACTGTCCTTCTGCATGTGGTTGCATTCTTAAGTGAAATTTTCTGTAGAGTAACTTCTTAGAATTAATAGGTGAAAGGATATACACACACACACACATACACACACACTTAATATTTAAGTGGAAAATGCCAAATCACTTTTTATAAAAAGCTTTGCCAGATTATTGACTTAGATACAGTTAAAAATGTCTTTCACTGTATTTATTCCATCCTCATGAAAATGCATGTCATTGGGTGTTTATTTTCTATCAGTTGATTGAATAATTCAGTAAATGGTGATAATTCAGTCTCTCTTAAAATGCCACTTGTGTTGTGTTAATTGTCTTTCAGTGTTCTTTGCCCAGTTCTCTATTGGGATTTTCTGTTGTGTTGGATAGTATTAAGAGCGCACTGGCTGTTTAGTTGGATGAATCTGGGTTTGGATTCTGGCTTCACTCCAGTTAGATGAGTGACTTCAGGAAGGTATTTCAGGCAGTTTGCTGACTTTAAAAATAACTTTATTTTGAAGAAATTTCACTTTTAGAAATGCCGCAAGAATAATATAGATGACTCATATACATTTTACTCAGTCAGATTCACCAGTGTTTTTTAAATCTTTACCTGAGGATATATTTATTGATTTGAGAGAGAGAAAGAGAAGGAGAGAGAGAGAGAAATCATTTGGCTGCCTCCCACATGCACTTTACTGGGGATTGACCCTGCAGCCTTTTCTGTGTGCGGGATGTGCTCCAACCAGCTGAGCCACCCACCAGGGCCAGGTTCACCCATTTTAACATTTTGTCACATTTGCTTAATATTCTGTCTTTGTGTATATACTTTCTCTTCTGAACCATTTGAGAAGGGATTAGATGCCTCATGCCTACCTATAATTTTTATCTCTAATACTTTCATGCATATGTCATAATAACTACGCTCTTTTGTTACATATCTATCAGTTTGCTAACTTTTTTTCCACATTGTGGCACACAAACTGATACTGTTTGTACAGGACTGGATTAAATGAAGAAAACTGCTTGAGGTAGAATGATTAGGGATGAGTATCTTGGCACATCTATAACTCATTTGTACAATACTATAGTAGTATGCTGCAGTGCAGTTGGGAAGCCTTGAATAGCATTTATCTATTAGTATTGTGAGAATCAAAAAATAATGTATGTAATGCTTATTAGTTTAGTACATGGGAAACAGTTGAACAACTAAGCTTTTTGTGTATTGGAAATAAATTATGGGTTACAAACATTTTTGTTATTTTAAACATTAAAAGTTTAAGATCTGTTGTAATCAAAATTGTTACCTTTATTTTTATGTCTTTTGTCCTTTTTAAAAAAATTTATTTTATTGATTATGCTTACAGTTGTCCCATTTTTTCACCGTTTGCCCCCCTCTGCCCAGTACCCTCATTCCCTCCAGCGTTCCCCTCTCCTCCTTAGTTCATGTCCATGGGTCGTGCATATACGTTTTTTGGCTACTCTGTTTCCTGTACTGTTCTTAACATCCCTCTGTCTATTTTGTACCTACCAATTGGTACTTCTTAATCCCTGCACCTTTTCCCTCCATTCTCCCCCTATCTCTTCCCAGCTGATAACCCTCCAAATGATCTCCATAGCTGTGATTCTTTTCTTGTTCTGCTTGTTTGCTTAGTTTGTTTTTTAGATTCAGTTGTTGATAGTTGTGAATTTATCGCCATTTTAATGTTCATAGTTTTGATACTCTTCTTTTTCTTAAATAAGTCCCTTTAACATTTCATATAATAGTGGCTTGTGATGATGAACTCCTTTAGTTTTATCCATCTGGGAAGCATTTTATCTGCCCTTCAATCCTAAATGAGAGCTTTGTTGGGTAGAGTAATCTAGGCTATAGGGCCCTGCTTTTCATCACTTGGAATACTTTTTGCCAGTCTCATCTAGCCTGCAAAGTTTCTTTTAAGAAATCAGCTGACAGTCTTATGGGAACTCCCCTGTAGGTAACTATCTGCTTTTCTCTTGCTGCTTTTAAGATTCTTTATCTTTAACCTTTGGCATTTTAATTATGATGTGTCTTGATGAGGTCCTCTTTGGGTCCATCTTATTTGAAACTCTCTGTGCATCGTGGACTTGTCTGTTTCCTACACTAAATTAGGGAAATTTTCTTTCATTATTTTTTCAAATAAGTTTTCAATTTCTTGCTCTTCCTCTTCTTCTGGAACTCCTATGATTCAGATGTTGGTGTGTTTGGAGATGTCCCAGAGGTTCCTTAGTCTGTCCTCATTTTTTGAATTCTTTTTTTCTTGTTGTCTGATTGAATTCCTTTTTCTTCCTTATGTTCCAAGTTGTTGATTAGATTCTTGGCTTCACCTCTTCCACTGTTGGTTCCCTGTTGATTTTTCTTTATTTCACTTAATGTAACCATTTTTGCTCGGGTCTCCTTTATGCTGGTGAAGCACCCAGTGATTTCTTTGAGCACCCCTATAACCAGTGTTTTGAACTCTGTACCTGATAGATTGGTTGTCTCTGTTTTGTTTAGTTTTTTTTCTGGAGTTTTGTTCTGTTATTTCATTTGGGCCATATTTCTTTGTGTCCGTGTTTTGGCAGCCTCCTTGTGTTTGTTTCTGTGTATTATTAGGTAGAGCTGCTTTGATTCCCTTAGTAGCATGGCCTATTATAGAAAAATTCAACTGTAAGCTGTGTGAGGTGGAGCCTTAGGTAATCACCAGGGCTGTGCAACGCATGTCACAGCTCTGTGTTTCTGTGGGAGGGAACACTTGGAGAGGGGACAATGGTGCTGTTTGGCCTCTGGAGTTTTGCCCAGGAGGAAGCTGTCTCCTGGCACTTGCCCTGTTGCCAGTCACTCACTTTCTCCCCCTATGCCCCTGGTGCCCTTCCAGTTGTTGCCCTGGTGCTGGATCCCAGAGAGGATGGGTTTGCCTACGTCCTATTTTTGGCCCTTGAAGAGGAGTCTCCTGAGAATCCTGCAGTTTCTTCCACTGCCCCAGTCCCTCACGGTTTTTACAGCCAGAAGTTATGGGGACTTACCTTCCTGGCGCTGGAACCTTGGGCTAGATATGTCTGCTCTGGGGTTGGGATCTCTTGCTCCTGAGGTATCCCTCCAAATTTTCATCCACCACAAGTGGTTGTGCTACCACCACTTCTGCGTCTTAGTGCCTCTCTACCTCTTCACTCATTTCCTCGCATCTCCGCCCCTCCTATCTATCTGGATGAATGTGGGTTCTTTAAATCCTTGTTTGTCATACTTCCATACAGCCTGATTTTCTGACATAGCTGGGTGATACTTGTTTTTTAGTCTAGTTGTAATTTTTGCTGTAATTGTGCGAGGAGGCAAAACGTATTTACCTACACATCCATCTTGACCATAAGTCTGGCTTTTGTCCTTTAAGCAAACTCAGAATGGGCTTTTCTACACCAAACGATCAATTATTTGTTCATGTTTTTATTGGATGTACTTACAGAGTTCATTTATATTTAAGATTTTGATTCATATGGAATACATCTTGGTATTAAAAAAGTGAGGTGGAAACCCACTATAGTTTTTAATAGAAATATAGGATATTCAAAAATCAAAATGAATTATTACCCAGTAATGATTAAATGGCTTTTTACTTATATATTCAGTTGTCCCTTGTACAACATGAATTTGAACATGCAGGTCCACTTTTACACAGGTTTTTAACAATAAATATACCTGTAACCCTTTATATCCCTCCTTTCAAATCTGCGGATACAGATGGTCCGTTGTACACATTGTTATATGCCATTTTGTAGAAGGGACTTTGGCATCTGTGGATTTTAGTATCCACAGAGGATCATAGAACCTGCTGATAGTGAGGGATAAGTTAAGTTTTGGGGTATATGCTATATGTGGATTTTCAACTGCATGTTCATCAGTGTCCCTAACCCCCCTGCATTGTTCAAGGGTCAACTGTACTTTTATAAAGCCCTCCTTTTTTTTTTTTTTTAATATTCTGAAAAATTCTTAGTTAATTTTCAGGAATTCACTCTGACACTTTCTTTAAGAAAGGCTTTATTCTGTTGTCTGGTTGTCTGACACTGTCACATATAGTCTTACCATATTCCTATCTTCAGGACTTTCCAGTGTCTAAACATTGTGGATGTTTAATAGTTTTTGAAAAAAATGACTAGATGAGTTTGTAAACAGTACATTAAATGAACCGATGAAAAATAGACCCAATAAATTGCCTGTAGATTTGTCTTGTTAGTTGGTTAAACATTGGCCTATTCATTTTCTTTTCTTTAACATTCTGTTTTTTGGTGGTAGTAACATACATTGAATTATCTTCAATTCTAAATTGGTACAGTTCAAAGTAACAAGACAATGGTATATAACAAGCAAAAAAAAAAAAGGTGGTAGGAGTGAGGCTCATAATGGAATGAATTTAATAATGAACAAAAAATGAGGAATTGAGAACTCTTTTGAGAATTATGTTTGGCTTTACTAGGGAATATGAGATTGTGATGTTGGGGGGTGTGTGTGTGTGTTTGTGTGTTTAAAGAATGGTGAGTCTAGAGATTTGGCTTGCAGGTTCGTGGGAATGATCTAGTATAAAAGAAAAGATTAATAAGCTGCATTGTTCAGTATTGGAGATACTCGCCACTTGTGACTATTTAAATTTAAATTGATTGAAGTAAAATAAAATAAAAATATCTTTTCCCAATTGTATCAGCCAGTCACATTTCAGGTGCTCTGTAGCCACGTGTCTAGGGCTACCATATTGAATGGGGCAGATACAGAACATTTTCCTTTTTTTATTGTATTTTTTTCCATTACCATTTTCCCCCCCAATACCCAATTCCATTTCCACCCACCTCCTTCTTCCCTACTAGAACATTTTCATCATTGCCAATAGTTCTATTAGACAGTGCTGTGTTAGAGGAAAAGAAGACAACCAAAAGATTGTGACAGAGTGGGATCCAGAGAACGGACCTGTGTGAGCGGTATTCACATTTACTGGAAAGAAACGGACTTTCTTCAGTATGGTGGGAACAGAACAGATAGTCATAGTTTGGGTGGCAAGATGACCAGAGAATCTTCTTGTTGTTTTTTTGTTTCTGAATGAAATATTTTGGGAGTTAAGTGCTGAGAGTTTGTGTTTTGTGCGTGAGGAGGCAAGGAGGGGAGTAGTGGGAGGTTTGAAAAAATACTTAGAAGAATTCACTAGCGAAGGATAAGAGAATTGCTGGCAATGCCGAGTCCCCGTTTGAAATTGATGATTATGAATTTATTTTAGTTTTTTCAGTTTGCTCAGTTTTGTGGTTTTCTTTACCAGTGCTCAGCAGCATGTTACAGTGATGGAGGAGGTAAATGTTTGCTCACTCAGGATTGTGAATTTGTCAGGTGACTGCAAAGAAAGAAGAGAGTACAAAGGAGTTACGGGGTATTTACAAGGGAGTGATTATAATAATAATTTTTGGAACTGTAAACTAGAAGGAAGTAAAAATGAGAAGGGATCAGTGTGCATAGTGGAAGTTTGGTACATTGAAGTTTATGATGAAGTGGAATAGTTTTTGCCATAGAGATTATTAACGAAGGCTACTGGAAGGTTAAAGAGGTTATTGTCATAGGCTAAGGTGTCTGAATTTTGTCTTTCCACAGTGGTGGTGGTGGGGGGGCGGTGCTTGATGTGGCTTTGGGGACAGTAGAGTTAGGATGTGACCATGGGCATAGGACCTGAGGGACATTGAAATCAAGGTTTTGGATTGGTTGTCCATATAGATGTTGACGTTAACCAAGAAAAACTAAGAAAGGATTCAATTTTTTTTGTGATGGAGAGGAAGTGGCCAATAGGTAGAAAGTGACCTCAACAAAGAGAGAACTAAAAGGGAATTAACTAAATGGTAACTAATAAAATGTGTGAGATGTGTATGAGAATAAAGAAAGGGTTACAACAAGGTCCTTACCTCAAACTTCAGCAGCTAGACGATGTAGTTTAGTATTTGAGAGGTTAACTTGTCTCACTGAGGAGAGTTGTTGGATTAAAGCTGGTCAGTAGCTGCCTACCCAAGGCAGTCCAATGTTTTTAAACTGTTGTTGTTGCTTTTAATAACTTAATTTTTTTTCTGACTTCTGGGATTGTGGTTGAAGTGGAGAACTCAGGGTGGAGCAGCTGGTTATAAGTATGGTTTATTTGTAAATTAGGGAAAACTTGCACACTTTTTCAAAGTGCCTTGATACTCAGCCAAAAGACTATGAAAAGCACTCTTTTGAAGTCTCAGATGGCAGGGTTTATATAATGACCCTATTACTGGTTAGTACTCTGGGTGTAGACAGTCAGTCATGTAACCTTACAACCTAAAATTTCATCACCTATAAAATGGGGTTTTTGTGAGGATTGAAAAACATACAGCAGGTCTTTAATGTGGAGCCTGATATACAATGAGCACTTAGTTGTGTATCTTAGCCCTGGTACCTTTTACCTAGTGTTTTTGGTACTAGTGTTAGAAAGTTCTAGTTTTTTTGGCACTGCTGATATTTCTCTATCTTAAGAAATATCTAAAGAAATATTTAAAGGACTCTTTTGGAATTATTTGACTTTTATTTAAAACATTCCTCTTAATTACTTAATAATGAGATTAGAATGTTTTGGTAAAATTGTCTTATTTTATAGTAAAGTAATTTTAATTATGATTTCCTGTATAAGAAATCATTGGTGTTTAAGTAATGAATAAAATTCCTTAAATAAAGCAGTGTTCACCAAGACTTGAGTTTTACTGCTGACTCCATCAAGTCTTAACTTTTTAGTGGTTTGAGACATTATTTTATATGTCATTTTTTAAAAAAATAGTAAAATTGCCCTTTATACATACATGAGTGGTATGAGGATCAGCTTATTTCCTTATGTGAAAAGTGCACTGTAAACCTGGCTGTATAATGTAAGCTTTGATTCTTATTTCTCTTGTTTTAGATCTGTTTTTCTAAGTTTTAAATGAACATCTTGATGGACATAAGTATTTCCTGTTTTTGTTTTTTCTACATGATTTATGCTTGAGGTTTCAGGTTCAGTAATGGCTTAAAAATACGTGACGTTTCATAGCGACTTGTTCTCTGTTTAAATAGAGAACCAGATGAGAGTCTGAAATGTAGACTTAATAATAAACTTAATTGTTTCTTTTTTTTAAAAAAAACAGGGCTGATGGAGTTATGAGGACAATGAACACAGAAAAACTCCTAAAAACTGTACCAATTATTCAAAATCAAATGGATGCCCTTCTTGATTTTAATGTAAGTTCTTTGCACAAGTCTTTTATAATTGAAGGTTTTAAAAAACATTATCCTTATAATTAATTGGTCAGGGTTTTTAATTTTAAGTTTCCATAGACCTTAACTTTACACATTAATATCCTATTTGTTTAAGTATTTTCTGTAAATCTGGGCTCAAATCAGATTCCTTTCCATTTTTACAATTATTCTAGAGTTACTCTGATTTCTTGGGTGGTGCTTCTCTAGCTCTAGAATTATAGGGTATACAGCCATCCCTCTGTTTCCACAGGGGATTGGTTCCAGGACTACCTGTGGGGATACCAAAATTCAGAGATGTTCAGGTCCCTTATATAAAATGTCATAATATTTGCATAACCTACATACATTCTCCCAAATACGAGGTCTATCCAGGAAGTATCCAGTCATATAATATTTAAAATACTACATTTATTGAGGACATTTATGTTATATTTATAGAGACATTTATTGAAGAAGATACAAAATACAAGAAACATTGTACATAGAACAGTGATGCCTCAGTCCCCTTCAAAGTAGGCACTTTGGAACCTCACACAATACTCCCAATTGCCATCAACTGCCCTGAGTCATTTTCTTGAATCTCATCAACTGTCTGAAATCTCTTCCCTTTCAAAGATGATTTTAGTTTTGGGAAAAGCCAGAAGTCACAGGGCACCAAATCTGGGCTGTAGGGGAGCTGAGTCACCTGGGTGACTTTATGTTTTGCCAGGAAACTGCACGAGGTGTGCAAGTTCGATTCCCTATCAGTGTGCATACCTAGGTTATGTTTGGTCCTCCCTACGGACGCCTCCGATTCTTAGTCTGAGTGTAAGGGAGGCAACCAGTTGATGTTTCTCTCTCTTCCTTCCTCTCTCTAATAACAATGAAAAATGCTCTCAGGTGAGGATTTAAAAAACAACAGTAGGGCTATTTTGTTTAGGGATAGCCACCTTAATATTTAACTTGTCTGCTTTGTAGGACTCAAAGCGTGGCAATTACTAAGAAATAAAAGGAAGTTCAAATAACACTTGTGACACACTGTTTGGTAACTATTGCCCAAGGGCATTGTCTCCCTGGAATTTTTGATTTAATGGCCATCACTTGAACCAAATTGCCAGATATGTCATTTGTTTTTTAATATGCTAGATATTATTATTTCCAAGTCTTGGGATGGGGCATCTATTTTGATAGCTTATTTTAGAGCTTGTAAGCGCAAGTTAATGAATGGAGTTGTGACAGTTTCATGTTGAAATTGATTTTTCCTTCAGCTTGTCAATAATTATTTAAAAGTAGTATTTTGACAGGTGAAAATTACATGAAATTCAAATTCTGTGTTTGCAATAATAATAGAGCACAGCCAGGCTCATTGATTTACATATTGTCTATGGCTGTTACTGTGATGTAATAACCGAGTGAATAGTTGTGACAGAGACCTTATAGCCCATGAAGTCTAAAATACAACCAGGTTCATTACCAAAAAAAGTTTGCTGACCCCTAGTCTAGAGACATAGGAGATGTTAACTACTGAGTAATATTTTGGTTTTTATAGAGAAGAGGGTCGACTTGTGGAATTTGTTTTCACCTTATATAATTACTCTCTTCAGTGTCTGTTGTACTCTCTTCGGTGTCTATATTGTACTTAATTGTATGTAATAATTTACCTGATACACCTATTGAAAATAGTTCATCTGTTCTTTTTAATCCAGAAGATAAATGGCAAAAGAACAGAGAAGAGAGGGGACACTAAATTGTGTGTTATATAATAGACAATGTGTGTATCTATACATTTATAAACCTATTTCTGTAGGTTAATGCCTAAAAAAAAGAATTGGGGGTTCAGAGGACACAAACATTAACATTTTAAAAATACTGCCAATTTACACTGCAAAAGTATTGAGCCAGTCATTTGTTAACAGGAGCCTATTTTTTATTTTCATTTTTATTAGTACTAAATAATACATTGATTTAGATTATTTTGATACCTACTGGTCTGGTTCTCAAGAAAGTATATATAGGTCAGTCATTTAATTTGGTTATTATGTCTTAATTTATCTGATAAGTAAAGTTGAGCTTCTTTTCACTTATTAGTCATATATATTTTTTACTTTGTGCATGGTCATTTGCTTTATTATTGAGATCTCTCTATAATAAAATTAGCCTTTTTAGATATCCTGCAAATATTTACCAATTTCTTGCTTACTATTTAAGTTTGTGCTTATGCTTTTATATACCTACCAAGTTAATTTTCGCGTACTAGGTATTCTTGTTATCTAAGAAAGAACTTAAATGTTAGACTTAATCCTTTTGATTCATTCCTTGAGATAATAAAATTATTCCTAGTATTTTTTATAAATACAGCATAATTCAATAATAATAAATATTGATCATTCATGTGTAAGTTATTGCACTGGGCTCTTGACACCAAGTATATCATTTAATTTTCCCAGTAATCAAATGAAGCAGTAATATTATTATAATCATTTTGAAGGTCAGTTTGTTTGTAATATTGAGAAAAGGTATATATATTTCTAAATATGTCTTCTACCAAGTTCAGCAAAGTGCCTTGAATAAATACTTCCTAATTTAAAAATATTCAGTAAATCCTTCATGACTCAGAGTGAATGCCCACCTAGATATGTTCTTTATTTTGCATTTAGAAGTATTTCATGTTGAAATGAACTTATAATAAAAAGACTTTTGAGATATAGTCTCGGAATTTCAAGAGTTAAAGGGTATTTTTGTTTTCAACTACTTCAAAACTAAATTGAATATTGTAGGATGTTTGTTTGCTTTTGTCTTCTACATAAATCTGAACTGTTTAAGATTTTTGCACTCTTTGGCTGTAGCTCTGATTGCAAGATATAAATGTCTTTTCTTTAATATACCTAAATACATGAATTAACTTTTTAATTTGAAGGATGTTGTTTAAAACATAAGATTAGCTAACTTTTTTTTCTAATTTTTCCCCAGGTTAATAGTAACGAACTTACAAATGGGGTAATAAATGCTGCCTTCATGCTCTTGTTCAAAGATGCTATTAGACTGTTTGCAGCATACAATGAAGGAATTATTAACCTGTTGGGTAAATATTATTGTAGCTTAATGACATTTTATTTCTTATCTTGTGTTATATGGGTAAATAATATTGTCTGAGTTCTTACTTAAACTTGCCTAAAATTTTATTGTAACAGTTTATTTGGAAGGAAAAAATGTATACCTGTTACATATGCTAAGTGATTAAATACTTTTACAACTAGAATATTTAGCTGAATGAACTTTATATTTTTATACATCTGTGTTTTCTTCTGTGAGTTTAATAATTTTTAGAAAAATAAAAAACCCTTTAAAATTAAGTTGCAATTTTTCTGTTCAGGAAAAATCTTACTTCCTCATAATTTACTCAGTAACGAACTTTAGCTGTAAAATTGATATTTTTTCTAATCTTAATTTAAATATTGATACTTATTTTAAATGCATTAAATATTTATTTTTAAGGTTGAGGTGTTTTTGAGGCATTTTAGGACTGTATGGTGCTTTATTGTGTATTCAATATACAGTTGATCCTTGAACAGACAAAACTATTTAAATGTACTTTTTTCCAACAAATACAGTAAATATTTTTTATGATTTAACATTTTTTTCTAGCTTATTTTATTGCAATACAGTATATAATAACATGTAACATACAAAATAGGTGTTAATTGACTGTTATCCCTAAGGCTTATGGTTAACGGTAGGTTATTTAGTAGGTAAGTTTTTGGGGATTCAAAATTTATACACATGTTTTCAACTGCATGGGAATTGATAACCCCTGTGTTCTTCAAGGTTTAACTGTATGTGGAATGCAATTAATGTTGCCTAGAAATGTTTTTTTACCCCCCCACAGTGGTATTTGGATAGAGTAGACAAGTAATGGTTTTCAAATAGAGCCAAGGCACAAATATCAGATATCAAATGTGTTTTACTCCAGTGTGCTTGTTCTCCCCCCACTCCTTTTAATTTTTTTTAGAATTTATTTAAATTTGTGTTTTGTAGGCCAGGGTAACATTAGCTTAATCAGGAATGATTTAATCCATGGAAATAAAAAAATTGGGCTTGTTTTTTCACAAGTGAAAAATAGAATTTTCTTCAAAACTTTGGAAGGCTTGCATAGTCCTCCATTCTGTGATTACTATAAATTAGGCTCCTTACAGCTGTTTATATTTTAAGTATAAGTGAGGATTTCAAGTGACATTTGGATATGAAGTAGCCATATTCGTTAATATATCATCAGTAAGAATGTTTGGAAATAGGAATTGGTACTGTTTTAAATGGAGTGAAGGGTAATATCTGTTAATGTGCAAATACATATTTAAGGAATTGCTAAGGAAGAAATATTGCAGAACAAACTGGTAATGTGAGTAGAGTCAAGTAATTTTCCTGTTTCTATTATAGTAGTATCCTTCTAATTTGCTTTAAATATCTAAGCTAATTTGATGCTATTTTTTCTGTAGTGTAAGTGTATTCTTGATACCTGTATGATCTCTTTAGAACTATTACTACTGTTTTTCTCTTGGAATGTTACATTTTGATGTGAGTAAAAGTGTTTTTTTTACATCTACTTTTGGCAGAAAAATATTTTGATATGAAAAAGAACCAGTGCAAAGAAGGTCTTGACATCTATAAGAAGTTCCTGACTAGGATGACAAGAATCTCAGAGTTTCTCAAAGTTGCAGAGGTAAGCTGTCTTTACGTTTCTTAACTTGTTTTTTTGTCTGTAAGTGTGGTTTTTAAATACATCAATCATTATCTAAACGAAAGAAACATTTAAAATATAGTATGGTATGTATTCAGTTATAGGCTATATTCTTTGTTAAGGTGTATATCCTGTATATTTAATTCAGTATTGACTGTTGAAAGGTAATCTATTTTTTAATTGTTTAGCCATATCACGTAGGTGACACACAGTGGTGGCTGCAATTTTTATGTTTGGAATTATTCGTGTATTTTATATTGTGCATAATCAAAGGCTGTTCTCATCTAATTTTAGTGCAAAAACCTCTTTTCTCCAGTGAGAATTACAGCTGGAGCTACATTGTTCAAAATGTTTTGTTCCCCTGCAGAAACGAATTTAGTATATTTATTGTTTATCAGTGATTATAAAAACTACGAAAGTATGTTATAGGGTAATTTAATTTTGCAAATCTGTTTAAGAAATAACTTTCTGAAATTGTCACAGAAAGCAGTTGTGGTAATGCATGCAGGCATCGTCTTCCTTGTACAGAGGCAGCTCTTAAAGTATTTTTGTTTCTTTTCTCTTTCTCTACCCTCTACCTGTTATAACCAGAGATTTCTTGCTAGGATAATTCTGGAAGATGACTAGGTTATAATTGATCAGTTGTATCAATGTAGTTACTCTGGAACTAGCAAGTTGGTGATTTTAGCTTTAGTTTCATAGTTAATATGAGACCTTTGAAGAAAATAGCTTTGTGTTGTTAATCAGCAATTTTATAGTCTCTACTGCAATTTATTTTGAATTTAAAATTTCAAGAAGAAATTATTTTCCCCCATTTCTGCAGGGTCAGTCACATATTAAAAGCAGAAGATAAAGGTTTATGCTATGATTTAGTACATTCTTTATATTAGTTTTAATTTGTTGACTTTTCCCTGTGGCCTCTAATGTCCTTTGCTTTTGATAAAGTTGTTGACTTAAGTTTAAGTCTTTATTTACCTCCAGGTCCACTGGTCTTAGTTTGAAATGGAATAGACCACTTATTCCATATGATCTGAGAAATGAGAATACTCTTCTTCCCTAAAATGTTTTTTTTCATGAGGCTGTCTTTGGGATTGTAATTTCATTATGAGATCTTAGTTCTTGGAGTAAAGGCCTGTGTAACCTTTTCAGATGTCTCTGAAGGGGACAAATGTATCAGTTACTGATTAGCTATTAAGATCTCAGTTTGAATTGTTTAATCAAATTTTCTACTGATGTCATTCTGGGACTGGCCTTAGAGAAGTTGAGAAAAGGAAAAGAAAATTATTAGAAAATGAAACATAGCCACAAGGTGTAAGGGGGTTCAATTTCTCAATTTGGGTACTAGTATAGTAAGTAGGAAAGGTTTTCATCATTTTTTGCTGGAAATTGTCTAGTGCCTGAACATCATGAAAGTGTGTTTGGGATTGCTTTGTGGAAACAGATATATCCTGGTTAGATGTCACTTGGCATTTGTATAAAACCTGACCTACTCGAGTGAACACATAGGTTTTAAAAATTGTTATCTATGGCAATTGCCTAGGAAAGCATATTTTACAGAGAAAGGCAAAGTCATTGTCATTAGGTTTGTTCTTTAACCTCTTTTTTATGCCTCAGGGAACTTGTTTGTGGTCAGCCTTTCTCATTCTTGCTGTAGTGTTTTTCAGATTGTGACAAGGTGTAGGTGCTTAGAAGATTTGGAGATGGTAACTTCATAGTCTTAGATGAATTTCCAACTCCAGTTCCCCTCCTGTTACAACTTTTATAGCCATCAAATGACATCTAAGCCCTTGGAAATACTGAGTGATATATTTGGAGATTAAGTATTTTTGATTTTAAAGAAGTCAGTCTAAAATATTCACAGTCATAATTGTCACATTCTAATTTTTATTTATAAAAAATCTTTTAAAAATTGTATTTATTAAATAAAATACTACTTCTTCTTACAGCAAGTTGGAATTGACAGAGGTGATATTCCAGACCTTTCACAGGTAAGTATATTGTTACAGTATCGATTCACTGTGTGCTGTGTTTTGCTTGGTGTGAAGGCACAACATGAATAATATGCAGCCCATGCTGTTGAGGAGATCAGTATAAATTTCTCTTGACATAGTTTAACATTTTGATGTGTTGCTGATGATTGTTCTAACATTATGACCATATGGAGTGATTTACTCACCTCCTGTTGGTGAAGCTAGCCACTGCTATGCCATGCCTTTAGTTTATTCCTTTTAATCTATCTTTTCCTGTCGTCATCATTGTCAAAAAAAAGAACTGAACTTAGAGAATAATATGTTAAAACAAAATGGGCACTCTACTGTTGATAGAGATTTTTTTTTAAACTTGTTTCCTCTGACAGGCTACAGGACAAACACCCAGTTTGCTTGAGTTTTAAAAGGATGTTTCCTTTGCCCCACTTGAAGGTAGAGAATTATTTTATACAGGACTTCTATTTCCTGTTTTAAGTCTTTAGCTTTGGCTGTTTGACTCAGGAGTATTAAAAAGGGGTAAACCTCAAAACATGACATTGGAAGAAGAGAGCAGGCTTTGTTCATCTCCTAGCTATACCACTAGTTTGCCTTGTGATTTGGCAAAGTTACTCTCTATGCTTCAGTTTTATCATTTAAAATGGAGAATTTATAGTTCCTACCTCATAAAGTTGTTGGGGCAATTAAATGAGTTAACATCTAAAGCATGGCATTAAGGACTCTGTTAGCTTTTACATTGTTTTTATCATCATCATCCTCAAAAAAGAAAATCTAGGAAGGAAACTTCAAACCTGCGTATTTTTTTTTTCTGGCTTTTAAAAAAATCATTAAGGCTTTTTTATTTTTTTAAAATTCACTATTTTTTTTTTTTCCCATTACCAGTTTAGTCCCCTTAAATCCAACGCCCCCCATCTCCAGTGGCCTTTTTTTTAAATGAGTATTAAGAAAGAAAGTACCTGGCATAAACTGTCCTTGTGACATTTGTATCACTTCTCTCCTTTAATAGACTTTTACCTTATTTTAAATTGTTCTAGAACATCTTTTAAATAAGGAGTTCTGTTGTATTTCTCGGTACTCACTTGTGTTGATTCATCCCTTTGATCTCTGGGCCAAAAGTACACAACAGGTCTAGTTATGGCCTATATGTAAATAAAACACTCTACATTTGAGTTAAATTGACCCCATTAAGATTAAGCACGTTATTGTGGATTAAATGTAAGAGTCCTTGTTAGAACAGTATGTAGTATAAACTGATTAGGCAGTTCTATATTCCTCATTACCCTACTTGCCATGTCCCCTTCACCTATCTTTTGTCATGTGTCTGTATTTTATCCATGGCATTGTAATTGGGTAAGGTTGACCAGCCTCCTGACCCTCCTTCCCTCTTCATTGATGACCTCTGAGTGATTCAGAAATTTCAAAAGCGAAATAAAACAAAGCTATTTTATACTTCAGGGAAGTTGATGGTTGTTAATACAGAAGAGTGGAAATTTGAAATTATTATTGTTACAAGTTGCTCTTTTTAAGATGTGAAGCATCACATTTCCTTTACTCTTCATAATGTGGGTTTGACTTTTAAAGACTTTGGAAGATAAATTGGGTTGGCCAAAAAGTTTTAGTTTTTTTATTTTGTACAATGGCTTTAGTAGAGCTTAGTTGTCTTTAACTTCATTTGAAACAATTTTGTTAAATTGTATTATGACAGCTGTCATATCAGTGTGCATTTTGAAAAATTATCAAAATTGGTGAACTTTGTGCAGCCTTTTTAATATTGAAGATGGAAGAAGACATGTAGCATTTTTGGCATATTATGCTTTATTATTTCAGGAAAGGTAAAAACACAACTGAACGCCAAAAAAAGATTTGTGCAGTGTATGGAGATCGTGCTGTGACTGACAAACATATCAAAAGTGGTTTGCGAAGTTTCTTGGTACTATTGGCATTTTGGCCAAATAATGCTTTGCTCTGGGGCTGTCTTACGCAATTGGGAGATGTTTAACAGCACCCCTGACCTCTATCCACTAGAAGCTAATAGCAGGTGATACCTATTAACCAAAATATCCAAATCCATAAAGTTGTTGGTGAAAATAAAAAGTGAGTCTTTTATTTTACGGAAAAAAACTAAATGGACTTTTTGGCCAACCCAGTATTTAGGAGGGATTTTGAAAATAGTTTGTTATTACTTATCCTAACTTGTAGTTTAATATTTGTAAGTCTCAATTTAAACCTTTCAGAAAAATATTAACTGTAATTTAAATGACCACAGTTTTAATATAGGATTCTGTAGCATAATAGTTAAAATCTAGGCTTACAGATCAAACATACGTTAGTCTGTACTATCAAATCCTGGATAAATAACTTAATTTTCACAGTTGCAGCTCATTTATTTATAAATAGGATATACTGGTAGTGTCTTCCTCATAGTCGATGATTTTATACAAAGTAGCTAGCAGAGTGCCTCTTGTATTGTAAGAATTTTTAAGATGTCACCTACTCTCATCAACATTCTCATTATCTCTGACAGTAGCTCTTGGCACAGTGCTTTTTACCTGCTTATTTTGCATTTTGTTGGGGTTGGGTGAATTGCACATGTGTTCTCAGTTCAACATAGAAATTAATGTTACAATCTAATTTTTTTGTTTTAATTGATTTTTTACCATATTTGCTTTGTGCTAAGATATATATCCTGGTGTATCCTATACACATCATCATCATCATACTCATATATATATGTATATATGTGTATATATATGTATATAAATCATATGTATTCAAGGAAATTATTTAAATCATAATTGTTGGAGAAATTAGTTAGTATTGCCTCATACAACTGTTTTTAGATCCCTGTAATCCAGGCACCTGTATCTCAATATTTGGGGTAATTAAATGCTACTGATGCATTTGAATCACTTAAAATTAGTAAGTTTCTTCTGAGATTATTGAAAAGGGGTCCTTTTGAAAGCAGTTAACTCTTTATGTTGTTGAGATTTGACCTGTAGCCTGAGAGTTTAAAAGCTAGTTGTTTTTTTTTTAATTTGAGGCAAATATCTATTTCAATGAGATTTGATAACTATAAACATTTGTGTAATCCACTCATCATTGAAGATAATAAATCAATTCTATCACCCCAGTTCTTGCATGCCCTTCCAGTCACTCCCTAGTTCTGTGCATGCAAACCACTGTTTTATTTCTAATAACATAATTCTGTCAGATCTTGAATTTAATTTAAATGGAATCATGCAAATATTTATTCTTGTGTTGGGTTTCTTTTGCTCATCATATTGTTTTGAGATCTGTCCATATTGTTGAGTGTGCCATTAATTCATTTGTCTTTATTGCCACATAGTAATTTATTGTGTGACCTTACCACAGTTTTGTTTATCCATTTTCCAATTGGACTTTTGGATTATTTGCTGTTTTTCTGCTACTATAAATAAAGCTACTTAAAATGGTCTTTTTTTAACTTTATTGTTTACACTGTTACAGATATCCTATTTTTTCCCCCTTTGCCCTTTTCCACCCTGCCTTCACTCCCCCCTTCTCTCAAGCCATCACCACATTGTTTGTTATCTGTGTCTGTAGGTTATGCATATATCCCTACTTAGAACATTCTTGAACAAATCTTTTCTTGTGAAGGCACACTTTTATGTCTCTTGGGTGAATAATTAGGAATCGAATTGGGTAATTAGGGTAGATAAAAATCCAGATCCTATTTTAAGGTGGATATATTCCCACTAGCATTGTATGAGAGTTGTAGTTGTTCCCATATCTTCACCAGCATTTGATATTGGTTGTCTGTTTGACATTAGCTGTTCTAGTTGGTAAGAAGTTGTATCTCATGATTTTAATTTTTATTTCCTTGATGATAGTCTACAGTTTCATATATCAGTTATTATTCAGCCCTGATCATATGGCTCAGTTGGATGGGGTGTCATCCTGCAAAGCAAAAGGTCGCTGGTTCAGTTTTCTGTCAGGGCACATGCCTGGGTTGCGGGTTCATTCCACAGTCAGGGAGAGGGGAGTTTTTGGGGAGGCAACCGATCGATGTTCCCTCTCTTTCTCCCTTCCCCTCTCTCTCTTAAAAAAATAAAATAAAATCTTTAAAAAAATAATGATTCAAAAATTACTCAGGAGGTACTTATTAAGTACCAGGAATATGTTCAACAGTATGTCTAGCTTTTAAGAGTACGGTTCTATTTAAAACTCAAGTAAGTTGAATATTAAATACTCTCATGATCCTCTTAAACGTTTCATGTTTACATAGTCTTAGTTTTCATATTTCTGATTATGTTTATTAATATCCCTTACTAGGCCATGCTTACGTAATAAAAATAATGGTGTCATTCTTAGGTAGCTAAAGCTCCACTGTTAGTTCATGAGGAATATAACTATTTTTGTTTCTCTCCTGCATTAGGTGATGCTTGATTTATTTTGACCAATGGCCTGATTATTGTGAAAGTCTTAATATTTGTATAATTTCAGGCCCCTAGCAGTCTTCTTGATGCTTTGGAACAACATTTAGCTTCCTTGGAAGGAAAGAAGATCAAAGATTCTACAGCTGCAAGCAGGTACACTATTCTTTTTATAGTGCAAGAGCCAGAGTGATGTGTCTGTGAGAGCAGATGAATCCAGTTCAAGTTCCAAGTTATTTAATGTTTCTTAAGCTTGATTTAATCACTTGGGTTTAGTGGTAGTGTTGGCCTGGTAGAATTGTTATCAAGGATTAAGTGGGTTAATACATGTAAATTCTTGGAATAGTTACTGATCTTCAATAAATGTTAGCATCTGCTAAGGTGATGACAGTGACTACTTGGTCTAGGATTGTGTTCATAGTGTGAATTTTTCTTTTAAAGATGATAATACATTGATTTGTTTGAGGATTTATAATTATTAAGTTGTCTTTTTGCAGATCTGATTCACCCTCTTTATAGTCCTCTGAAGTATACAAGTAGTATTTCTGGGCCTCAAACCTAGGATGTCTGACGTCAAATTTCTCCATCTTTCTTTAATGCCAGTTCATGGGGTTGATTATTGGCATAGTGTATTTTAATCAGTCTATTAGGCATTGACCTGATTTCCAAGATGAAGACCAATTACCCTGGCAAATTGAAAGCAATACACACCATCTCACCTCAACTTTGTAACATGATTTTTGTCTTAGGTAGTGACTTAATTGTCATGTTTTCTTACAAGGATTTCTTTTAAACAGTATGAAGATAAAGTTTGTATGCAGTATAATACCCTTCTTTTTAGACTTGTTTCAGAACTTTTGTTTTAGCAATAAAATTTAAGAAATTTGTAAAGGAAAATGTTGTTAATGCATTTTAATAGTTTTTAATTCCAGATATGCTGTTTGAAGTTTCTAGTAGGTGTTTAAGAAGTAAAGCCAAAATTATAAGGCCCAGAGATTTGAGAAAATAATGAAAAATATAGCCAGTAGTTCTGGTAGACTGACTTACCTCATGTATTTTTTTATCATAGAATTTGTTTGGGTTTTTTGAATTTCTGTCACAACTATATTACTCTTTCCTTGTCTTCTGAATTGTATCTTTATATTGGCTTATTTATAAAATCGATTTTACGTAAAATTTGAATACTTTCACTTTTGTGCTTAGAGTAGAAATTAATGAAGCTTGGTGTATGATAAAAAGAAAATGAATAAAGATCATCCGTCACGGAGGAGTAGTTCTTCACATCGGTTTATTTTACCTAGAATTGACATTTGGAAATTTAATTTTGGGGCTTTTATAGTACTGGAACAGTTTTGATATAAGGGAAAGGAAGCAGCTTACTGTGAATCTGCCAGTGAGTGATGATGCATTGTGCATGTATAATATGTTTGAAAAGGAAATTCTAACTTAGCAAAAGAGTAGCAGATAGAAAGGAGATGCCAGATGGACCAGTGACTGGAATGAAATTGATCTTCCTTTGAAGGATCCTCTGGGTCCTCTGGGAATGACACCTTCGGGTGTTATAAAGGAAGCATACCTAGACTCATTGTTTATTACTGGTACTCAATGTTTTAGTGTTCCTGTGTTATTACTGTCAAAAGCCTGACTGTAAATTAGCAGAGTGATTTCCTGTGAGAGAGGCTCAGTATTTTTTACCCCTCAGAGTTTCCTTGGGAGTATGTGAGCTCTCTCCTAATTGTATAGGTTCCCTTCATTGGGTCTTAGGAGAGGCAGTTTCTCTCACCTTTATGGTAAACCCTTTCTAAAATCTAACACTTAACTTCAAAAAGAGTGAATGTATGTAAGTCCTCTAATTGCTAATAATTCTCTAGTTTAACTGGGTAGAACAGTTCAAATGATGCACTGGTTTTGACTTCGTAAGTTAAGTTCATAATTATAGTGCCTGTCCATACCAAGGTTGCCAGATCATTTCATAACCATATTGCCATTTGAAATGTTTGGCAAAAAGCCAAATTACCTTTGTCCAATTATTCTAGGGCAACAACACTTTCCAATGCAGTCTCTTCCCTGGCAAGTACTGGCCTGTCTCTTACCAAAGTGGATGAAAGGGAAAAGCAGGCAGCATTAGAGGAAGAACAGGCTCGTTTAAAAGCTTTAAAGGTAGGTGTGTGCATTCTTTTTATTTGGAAAAACAAGTTCAGGTGTTCATAAAATAATTAGAACCCTATAAAGACTAACAGTATTTAATGTGTAGTTATCTAAATGGAGCAAAACTCAGTACATAGTCTGATTTTTCATCCTGAAATTGAATGACTGATAAAGAGTCAGAGAATACGTTTTTGCTATCAGAACACAATTAGAAAATGCTTTTGTTTAGAGGACATACAAATATCTGGTTTCTGGATTCCTTATGGTACTTACCTTTCTCAACAGGAACAGCGCCTAAAAGAACTTGCAAAGAAACCTCATACCTCTTTAACAACTGCAGCCTCTCCTGTGTCCACCTCAGCAGGGGGTATAATGACTGCACCAGCCATTGACATGTTTTCTACCCTTAGTTCTTCTAACAGGTAGGTGACGAGGTTAAAGATTTCCTTTGAATATTTAGGTTTAAAGACTTTGAATAGTAATTTTGCAGAGCTTACCAGATTTAGTTTGATTTATCATATATAATAAATCACATGAACGATGTGATAAATGGAGGTAGAAGTATAATAACTAAATATAAAGTGATAAAAGTTTGTATTTTTGCCTATTTAGGAAATGGAAGGTGGCTGACCCAAATTTATATTACCATATTTTGCTGTGTGTAATGTGCTCTCGGGTATAATTATGCGCCCCCATGTTTTTGGCCCAAACTTTCAGGGGAAAAAAACTTTCGTCTTAATTTTTTAATTAAGTTTTTATTTATTTATATTTAGATACTTGTGTTTTGTATTATAAAGGAATTTTAGCATTTATTTTTGAACGTACAGATACCGTTAACTGCTTTCTAGAGTTGCTCTTTTAATGCAGAAGCGTAAATAAAATAATTAAAAACATAGATATGGAATTAGTACTACCCATGTATAATGTGCATCCTTATTTTCCTTCAATAATTTGGGCAGTAAGCACACATTATACATGGCAAGATACAGTAATTGGAATGTAGTGGGTTATCTCTTAGCAAACATTTCATAGTATAACAATAACTTTTGGAAATGCATATATAAATATATGGATAATGGGTATGACATATATTTCAAAATATCCTTTAATTGGATATTAAATGTCTTTCGTGTCTATTCCCTGGTGTTAAACTCAGTAATCTGGAACACATTAAGGGTTTAGTTGCCAGATTTCTGTGGTGTTGAAGCCTACCAGACCAATGTCAGTAATCTTGTTGCTTTGTTTAAGCTGCTTAACAATGGAAATATAACCTTTCCAGGCAAATTAAAATAATTGGCTTTTTCAGTTCTTCCCTGTCTATTACCTCACAGTGGTTTAAAGTACAAGTGTGGATGTCAGGTTGTGGTTCAAATCCTGGCTCTGTTATTTCTTAATCTTTCTTTTTTAAATCTTAGTTTCCAAATAAGAGAATGTGTAGTATAGATCAGGGCTTCTCAATCTTTAGCAAGCATCAGAATCACCTGGAAGGTGATTTTTGAACCCCACCCAGAGTTTCTGATTGAATTGGTGTGGGCTGAGAACTAAAAATTTTCATTTCCAACCTGCTCCCAGATAGGATTTAGCAGTGTTTGGCACATGATAAGTGCACCGTAGAGTGATGCGTTGTTGTTGTTGTTGTTGTTGTTGTTGTTGTTGCTGCTGCCTTGCTTATCTTTGATTTTTATTGTTGTTACTGTTTATTTTATTAGCTCATCCTTAAAAGGTCTTCTCTCTCAACTACTGACTCCTGTCACAGCCTAATGTAACTTTCATTAACTCAGCTGCTCCCTGCTCCCTAAAATCTTAGTAGATTTTTGGTGAATTTAGTTATGTGTTTTTCTTTCAGCTTTATTTTTTTGTTTTGTTTTTGTATACTGCTTTTCTTAATCCCCAAGAAAATGACATTGGGGAAGGGAGATGACTGGAAACAATGTTGAATGAGGATGAAACAAATTGTTAAATAATTTGTACTTTATTTTACTTAATATACTCAAGTTTACACCTTTTTAATAGTAATTGAGGGCAAATCTTATAGCCTATTATAGAATGCTTATTGCATATGATAACTGTATTTATATTTTTACTGATCTACCAATAAAACTTTTTTAAAATATCTAAAAGACAGGTCTTTAAAACAGTTTTTAGTGTAAAGTGCTCTATGCTGTGGTACACATAATCTTTCAGTTCATGGAAACTATTTTTTGTTTTTTTGAGTTGTTTTTCCTTAATTGCATAAAAGTCTTGTGGTAATAAGTATATCATGTAAGCAATCCCCCTGGAATTGTGCATTGGGTGGCTCTGTTATAAATTTATGTCATATATGCATGTGTAACCTTATTTCTGTATTATTGATAGTTGTTTAGATTATGAAGCAGTAGAGGTGAGGTTTCCTTTGTTGGGGTGTGGGTATCGCAAATGCAATTGAAGTTCTTTAAAATTGAGAAAGCAAATTTTCTTTAAAAATTTAAAATTGCCATGTTTCATATTTCTGAGTCATGTCTGAATCATTAGGCTCATTTTAATAAGGAAATCAGTATTTTACTGGGGAAGTTCATTGATTCTTTTCTGAAGGGTTGTTATTATTTGAATCCTATGTAAACTGAAGATACAGTACTTGAATATTTTTCTAGACCTCCTTAGAAATATGCTCTTGTATGAGGGATATGCCATTTGTTACCTTGCTGAAATGAGATTATTACATTATTGGGGCTATTGAGATTTACATAATTAGGGCTTTTTCTTAGTTTTCTTTTTAATGTTCTTATTTACTGGGGCGGGAGAAGGGAGTGGCTAATGTAGCAAAGCTTATCTAATAATTAAATCATCTTTTCAAAATATCTTCATAGCACATCAAAGCTACCAAATGATTTGCTTGATTTGCAACAGCCAACTTTTCACCCATCTGTACTTCCTATGTCAACCGCTTCTCAGGTAGCAAGTACATGGGGAGGTAAGCATTAATGAATTCTGCTTTAGATGTTATATAGGCATCCCTTTTCCTTATTCCGTGGTATTTTACTTACTTGTATAGTTTTGATTATGCTTGATACATGAGAACTTAAAAAATATTACAATGGCAATGAATCAGTTTGACCTTTTGAAGCCATTTTCATTTATTTATAAATGTAATTTTGGAATTGATGTTCAATTAAATTATGAAATGAGGTTTAATGAAGATGAAGAGGTAGGACCAAATGTATAAAATTATTCTTTCAGTGTTGAATTTCTACTCCATAATCAGAAAATGTGTAATAGTCATTTTACGTTTGGTATAGAAAAGGGTTTTACTTGCAAGAGGCAAAACTGATCTTGTGTAAGTCTGTGCTAACGTTCTAATAATCTCAGGTTGGTGTTCTCAGAGCTATGTTCTGACCAGGAATGTCACGAAAAACTTTATGCTACTTGTATTTAAAATGTTGATTTAATTCAGACCTATAAGATTTTGGTATTCACAGGTTTTCCCCTAGTACCAACAGGAATGTTTGCTGCCCTTCAGTAGTTGCTTGATCCTGGAAGTGACCATGTCATGACCACGATCTTGGCATATTTGAAGGAGTGAGCCTTGTTCATGTCAATTTTTAAGCAGTCTTGCTTAGACAGTCTTGCTTGTTTGCAGATCATTTCCTTTGTTTGGTTTTGGTGTTTTTTGTTTGTTTGTATATATGAAAGTATTACGTTACAAACACTCAAAAATTATTTTGGAGAGAGAGGAACTCAGAGAAAGGATACTGTCTAGAGAACTATAGTGAATGGCAAGTTACCTTAAAATTTATATGTGGCTCATATATAAAATCCGAATTGATTGGTTTACCTCTCACAACAAAGATAAATTAAAGAACATAGTGAGTTTTTATGGTAGATGAATTAGACTCTTCATCTTTATTTTAATAATTTGAGTTTTAAGAACTTTTGTTTTCTATAGTTATTTCTTAAGGCTCTGTTTTGTATAATAAAACATAATCTCTGTGAAGACAGAAATTTTTAAGTATTTTGTTAAGTACTATACCCCCAAAGTCTGATTTGTTATAGGTAATTGGAAATACTTGTTGAATGAATGGACATTTTCTTTTTTTCTAGACTGGTTATTTCTGGTTCATAATATAGGTCAGGGAACAGGAACAGTGAAACACTAAAACACTAGATTTTCAGATTAATTTTGTGAGCCATAACTTAATTAAAAACTAGTGGTCTCTGAAGGCAAGTTTTATTTAGCTAAAGCTTAAGACCTGGGAGTAGTAGTTTCTAAAAATTATAAGCTAGTTTAAAGTCGGTAAATGTTTTAGAATTATTTATCTAAATGGACTTTAGACAGGTAATTCAGATGAAGAAAGGAGTTTTTTAATGTCCTCATGATAAGCCCTAGTTTTAGGATTTTTAATCTACCAAAATTTGCTTATTTTTTGCTTACTGTAAATTGCTTTAGAAAAGGATAGTAGAATTAGCAGGATTCACCTTGCTCCCCTTTTAAATGAGTTGTTTTTCTAAATTAAGTTTGAAAAGTTGTTTTTCTCACAGTGAAAAATTTTACAGAAGAGTAAATAAGTAATTTCAGCCTTTAAGAATTGTTCTGAGTCCTATTGTGAGAAATATTCCATAGCAGTCTATGTGTGAATACAGTGTGTTGAAATACGTTCAATTGTGTTTTATTTTTCTGTTTTTGGTTATTTTACCCTTTGTACTGTTGCCAACAGAATTTTCCCCATATTTTAACATTAGGCTTGCTGTATACAAGTGAGACTGTTAAAAGTGTTAAAAATATAAATCAAGTACAGTGGGAGCAAGTACAGGGGCAGAAAAGCTTATTACAAATGAGAAAAGTACAGTGATCTTTGCTGTCAACTCTTTTTTTAATTTAAAGGAGTTAAATTTTTTAATGAAAATTTAAAATTTTTCATTTATTGATTTTTGAGAAAGAGGCAAAGGGAAAGAGAGAGAAACATTGATTTTTGTTGTTTCAGTTATTTATGCATTCATTGGTGAATTCTTGTATGTGTCCTGCCGGGATCAAACTTAGAAGCTTGAGGTATCAGGACAACACTTTTACCAACTGAGCTACCTAGCGAGGTGAAGAATTTAACTCTTGCCTTGACTTTCATATAAAGATATTTGGCTTCTGAGATAGTGATAATTTCAGGGTTTTGACTTGCGTATTGGATTGTGGAAGAGTATTTTAAGCAAAAATTTTGAATGTTTTTTTAACTTAGAGGACTGTTCATTTACATACAATTCAAACTAAGTTTTTTTTTTACCTTACTGTGAAGATTAAAGTTAGACTGAGATAAATAAATCTCATATATAAAAAGCTTTGATTATAATCATAAATTTTAAAAGGTTTTGAAATTAATTTACCTGCGCATTTGAAATATGTAATATTTTACATCACGCTGCTTTTATGACATGTGACAGAAGATATTTATTCCTGATGATTCTATTATTGTTTGCTTCTCTTGCTTTTTATTTGCTGAAAATGGATGTTAAGAGAGTTGGTATTTAATTTAGTTCTTACCATAAGCATCACAGAGGTGATGTATATTCAAAGTCACAGACAGGTTAGTGATTCAGAGTTAAAGGGAAGTAAGGTTTGTATGTTTATGTGAAAAGCATTTAAGATTCTACAAAAAAGAGAGAACACAAGCTTTCCTGTTCCTCTTATTACATTATTAGTGAGCCTTTGATTTTTTCAAGAAATGGTCTGGAGTCTAAACAGTCACTTGGTATTGAATACTAATGTCTGAGAAGATTTAAGTTTTTATTACTTTGAAAACAGTTACAACAGATCTAAACATATCTAATATTATCAACTTAGTACACTGTTGTATATTTTAAGCAGGACTTTAAAATTTAATTCAGGCAAAAAAGAACTATCCATTCTGAAGTTTAATTTGCTTTACTCTCAGTTGGCATGAAATGTAATATTTTATGAAATAAATTAAACTTTCTTTGACTCATAGTCAAAAGACTAGACTATGACTGGACTTGGTACTATTTTAATCTTTTTTTACTTTTTTGAATTATTTTTCTATGCCTCTAGTGTAACACAAACTTCCAAGTGAATAATGATAAAAGTAATGGAAAAATTAATTTTAAAGTGTTTAAGGAATTTAGAGTAAAGTTGCCAGTCTAGTGAGTAAAGTTTAAGTTGGAATAGCTAGGGAATGAATTTTTGTTTTAATGAATGTTTTTATTACTTATAGTATAATGTCCATTTGTACATTCATATCATCTAGAGTACCTGTAGTATTCTGTCAAATAGATTGAGCTGGTTTATCTTATAGTCTGATTGACCTAAATATAAATGCACTTGCATAGTCTTCTCTAGGATGTTTCAAATAATAGAAAATGGTGGATATTGTGTGCTTGGGTAAAAACTATCAATCAGTAGACTAGCAGATAAACTAGTGACCTTTCCCAAACATACCTTTTCTCATAAACCAAAGGAGATCTGTTCGAGAAAAGTGTGTCCTTTTTATTTTTTATTATTTTGGATGACTTATCTCGTGGCTTCTTTTGCATGGAAAACTAGAGAGATGTCCTTTGTTGCTTATTGTCCAGCAAAATATAATGTACTTTTAAACTCCATGCCACTATTGCATTTAAAAAAATATAGGACTTTGGACTGAACTGATCAACTCTAAACTTTTAATGCAGCTCTTATACGAGAGGGATTTAGAGTGGTCATCATTACATTTTTATTATAGTATGGAAAATCCAACTTTATCTGTTATCTACTTTTAATTTCTGAATTATTTTTTTCTGATTCTTTTTCCTTACTGTTCCATTTATTGAGGAGTGGAAAGATGGGAAAGATTAAAACATGATTCATTTGAGTTTGAATAGTACACCAGTGAATTTTGATACCTTTGTAGGACTTTCCTTTTGGCTGTGAATTGATGTTCCATATTAATGCTTAATTTTTAGAAAGGGCTTTAAATGATACAAAAATCAGTGTTTTTTAAAAAAGATTATATTTAAACCCGTAATCTCAATATTATATTCATTCATTCATTCTTTCATTTATTTTTGCTAAACATTTGTGGGGTTTGTGTGGACTTGCCTTGAATTTATTGACTTTAAAGAAAGTATGCCTATATCATAGTGATTGACTGGTCTTAGGCCATTGCTGCCTTCTTACTGTTCCATCACTCAGTCTTAGAGTAAAATATAGTGCTTGATGCTGTGAAGCTACCATGGTATTCTTCAGTGGGGGGTCACAAGTTAGAATAGACAGCTTTTCATTTTTTGTGTTATAAGAGAAAAAATTCTGATGCTGTATTTTTGCTAGTCTTTGGTTTTTCCTCTCTTCATTTACTTAAGGTAGGATGAATGGCTTTAAATCATTAGAGTGACAATTATCTTGAATGAAGTATAGGTGCAGTAAATACCTGATTACCTGATTGTAAAATAGCTTTATGTGTAGAATTTGGTGAGAGAGAGAGAGAGAGAGAGAGAGAGAATGAGAATGTGTGTGTGTGCACGTACGTATGTATGTGTGTGTGTCACACACACACGCTACACACGCTAACATTCTAGTCGGGAATAATACCTTCGTTAATTCTTCAAAAAAATTTTAAAGCCAAATCTTTAAAACTCTTTAGCTTGGCCTTCAAAGTTGTTCACAGTCTACCAAATGGCCAATCATTAGCCTCTGTTCTTAATTTTTCTAAAATCGCTTTCCCTATCATTAGATCTTTCCTTCATCTTAATTTTCTTATTTCCTATCTCTGAACCCATACAAGAGTTACTAGTTTTTTTTTTAGTAAACATAGCTATGCCACCAAAGCCAGTATATTCCCATCTAGGGCTGGGAATATGGGTCAAGGTGGGTGGCTATTTTATAGAAGCATTTTGTTTATTATTCTTTTTTAACTACCTGATAATGGCTTCCTGATGCTGGAAAGCAGATCTGTCCTTAGTATGCTACTAGTAATGTTTTTTTCCTGAAGATTCACTTTATAATTTGTTAAATGCCAGTTCTTCCATCTTGTTGATTAGGTATTTTTGCATTTATATTAATAAAGAGTAATATAGCTACTACTTTTCACTTTGCATCTTTTGACTAATTACAATACTAATTAATTTACTTCCTTTCTTCATTTTGCTGTAATGCATTGGACTACACAGATCCTTTCTCTGCTACTGTAGATGCTGTTGATGATGCCATTCCAAGCTTAAATCCTTTCCTCACAAAAAGTAGTGGTGATGTTCACCTTCCCATTTCTTCAGATGTATCCACTTTTACTACTAGGACACCTACTCATGAAATGTTTGTTGGTAAAGTACCATTTAACCTTTCTTTCCAATTAATGTTTGTACTGCCTAAGGATTTTTTTTTTTTAATGTATCCACTCATTTTTTAAAGCGGTGAAATAATTACTTTGGATTTTAATGTCAAGTTTTAAAATAACTAGATAGCAATAATGTAGTGAGGTTTTTAAATTGACACTCATATCCCTATTTTTATTTAATGCAAGTTTTCAGGAAAGAAGATTTCCTTTAATGTTGGACCTTTTTATAGTGTTTTGTTCTCTAACATAATTATATTGCAATACGCAAGCTGTTTACCATCATATGCTGCATCCTGTTTATTAGTTCCAAGAGCTGGTTATTAGGAGAGTTGGTTGAAAAGTAACATTTCTTAAACGTACATGTTTATGGGTGCTTATATTTTTCCTCTGTATTCGTGAGAGAGGGTGGTTATATTAGTAACTATATTAATCTTTTTTTTTCCTTTTGAACTGTGACTAGTACAGTATTAGATTGTCTAAAATCCATGCTGTTATCCTCTGTCTCTAAGAATCTCACTTCATGTTATCCTTGAGTTAATTAAAAGTAGAGACTGTAAAACAACTTGACTGAATAACCTTTAATTGCAGTAAATTTCACACTATGATTATTCAGGGAGTAAATTTTTGAGTATATATGAAATGGAAATGTTTTTGAATCCTGATAAAAAGATGCTAAACCTCCCTTGAAAGATGGTGAAACTGCTTTTATACAAATCTACAAAATTGCTTAAGGTGGCACAAATTTAAATCTTTGATTAAAAAGCACTGTGCAGAAAGTGATCTGTGTAACCGTAGATGGAGAGTACATGGCCACACTCTGAATAATCTGTTAGATATATCTGAAAGAGAGGGAGGAAAAGAGGTGACTAAGAAAGCAATAGTTGGAAATTTGAGATGTTCTAAGGCAGGTGCTCTACTTATATATAAGTAGTCTGGTAGCTCCAAAGTGTAATTATTGGTTGCATTAATTCTTTTATGTTATTATAATGCAAATGGAGTACTTCATTTGCTCGATAACAAGAGGCTACTAGAGTTATCCTTAGAGGTTTTTTTCTCTTAATTTCTTACAAGTTTTATTATTTTCTTTATATTTACTATGTATGAACTAGTACATGTTTAGTAAATATGGCTGCATGAGTCGTTTTAGTCAGTTTTCTTAATTTGGAGATAAGAAACAAGATATGTCTTCATTTTGGGCCGTATGTTACTTCCTATTTTAGGTTAGAACAGTGCATGGGCTTCCAGCTGTCATATCCATGTGCACTGAAGAGGGACAGAATGGAGGGCAGCGACTTTAAGCTAAAGATCTAGGCTATTTCACATTCAAACAGAAGCAGAATAAAAAAATAAATAAAAGCCATTGTTAGAGAGTTACTGAATTATTTTGGTTTTTCAAGGAAAGTCTGTAACAAAGGGAATATATACTAGCAATGTCCTTTTCCTAATGTTTCTTAATTAAGACCTGTAGGTTGAGATGAAGAAGACCAAAAAGCAAAGCAAATTAGTAAAGGTGTTGGCAATATACTCCAATGTGAGCAGGTGCATTTCAAAATCAAAATAATAAAATTGGTGATTCAGAGTTTTCAAAGACCTCCAGCTCAGCTCTTTTACTGGTAAGAGAATATTATTACCATTTTATGATGAATCACCTGAGTCCTAGAAAAGTTAAATTTACCAAGAAGATCCAGCTATTGGGAGCAAAGCCTGAAGCAGGAGACCTGCAGCTTTGCTCTGCAATGTTTTTTCAGTTAGAGAAACACAGGCTTTCATTTAAGTCTATATTCTTTTTCTGAGAGCAAATGGCACGAATAAAAGTATACTGAAAACTACCTGTGCTAAGTTTTGTCAATAGAAAAACATGTTAAATACTCATTTTTTAATGAAAATGAGTACAAAAAGGGGAATCTAAAAATCAGTCATATCAACCATTAGGCATTAGTTCAGAACAGGGGTCAGCAAACTCATTCTTAAAAGGTCAGATAAATATTTTTGGTTTGTGAGCCACACAGTCTCTGTTGCAGCTACTCAACTTTGACATTATAGCCTGAAAGCAGCCGATACATAAAGCAGAAAATACATAAACATATGAACTTGGCTACGTTCCAAAACTTTATTTATAAAGACATGCAGCTGTAGTTTGGTGATGCCCACCCTAGACAAGGTTTTTTAATGAGAAGCCTTTCAACCCAAGTTAAACGTTTCTAAGAAGTAGATTGTGTAATAAAAATCCCAACAGTTTCTTACTCAGAGTAGGAAAAGCATGAAAGGACCTAGAGCTATATTGCCTGATTAGCCATTACCCACGTATTGTCATTTAAACTTAAAACTTTATTTCCTAAATTGTACTAGCCACATTTTTCATTGCTCAATGACACGTGTGACTAGTCATTACCATATTGTACAGGAACGATTTATAGAACATTTCTGTTACTAGAAAGTTCTACTGGCTAGTTCTGCTCTGGAACAGTGGTGAACAAACTTTTTGTGTAAAGACCCAGATAGTAAATACTTGAGTGTTTACAGGATACATAAAATCTCGATTGTACATTTTTCTTGTCTTATCATTCCTTTCATTTTGTTTTCTTTCCTTTCTTTCATCTTAACCCTTTTAAGATGTAAAAACCATTTTTAGCTCACATGGGCTTATAAAAATAGTCTATAGCCTATAGTTTGCAACCACTGTTATGTAGGATTAAGAACAACCCATAAAAATCAGAGGATAGCTGCGTAGATACCCACCAGCCCTTTTAGAGGACATTGATCTCATGATGTGATGCTAAGCATACTAGGTAATTTGTCCTCATTAAAATTACAAGAACACTGAATTATATATAAGTCAAGGGGAGTTGGTAGTCCCAGCAATGCCATGCCTGTAACCTTGCCTAGCTTGCTTCCTCACCTGTAAACGAAGACACTAGAAGATTGATTGATATTATCTAAAAAGCCAGCTACTTCATATCTTTTTACATAAGCAGTGCAGTCAGTGTTATTTTTAAAAATTTATTGTGAATATAATATATATGTATTTTAAATGTAGTACCCATAATGGAGTCTTAAGTGCTCTTTTTAGTAAGTTTTCATTTGAAAATGCCAAAAACCTGGATTCCCCTGGGGTTTTGTTTGTTTTTAATTACTTTATTCTACTTTTAACTATGCTTCACGCACCCCCTCCCCCCAACCACACACACCATATGTGCCTTGTCAGATTCCTTCCCCCTCTCCCCCCAATCTCTACTTTCAGAGAAGTTTGATCCGCTGCAGTAACACTGATTCCAGGAAAGGGCAGAGGCATGAGTACCCCTAAAGCAACTAGCATCCTGTGGCCCAAGGTGCCTCCCTGCCACTCCCAGACCTGGGCTCCCCCTCAGTTTCAGTTAAATAAAGAGAGGAAAATCTCCCCAGGGAGTGTTGGAGGATCTGCCTCCTGCATCTGCCCCTCCCCAGGCAGAGGAGTCTGAGCACAAGCTATTTTAGAGTATACACATCCACTGTACCCCACCAAACCAAGGCACCTTGTTAGATTGCTTTTCTGGTGCTCAAGCTTATCCTAATACTACCTTTATGTGCCATGACCCTTCTACTATAGCTGATTTATTTTGAGGTAGCTAATGGTATCTCTAAAGTTTATCCATTACTGCAAGAGGAATTTCTTTTTATTGTTTTTCTTAAAATGAAATTTTAAAATATCTGTAAGAAAAAAATACTTGTTGCTTTTAAAGAACAGATTAGTATTTGCTGAATTCTGTTACCTTGATTAAAAGCATTGTGCTGTGAATGGATGCCTGTCATTTTTCAGTTAATTTATACTCAAAACTTTAAAATTCTCAGAAAAGTTTATAACATTTTAATATTATAAGCTTACAGAATTTAAAGCTCTTTGAATAGGTGTAATGATAGAAGAGTAGATAACTTAGACTTAAGAAGTTGTTGCACAGGTGTTACGGAGATTCTGCTGGACAGAAGCATACTTTTCCAGCACTGTCCTAAGGGCATACAGATGGCATGCTGTTCCCAGAGAGGTATGGCCAATTTGATGTTCATCTCTGTCCAAATATGTTCTAGGCCAATGCAGTAGCAATAAAACTTGAAATACAGCTGAATTTTGTGTATGTGTGTGTACATAGGAGTTGGTTACTTAGTTAAGTTACCATTAAAAAGTAGGTTTGATAAAACTAAAGAGCTGAGATTTTTGACTGGCAGTAAGAATTGGGTGTGGTTAAAAGTACTTAAGAATGGAATATAGGAGGGCATTAGATAGAAAGGATAAGTTTGGATTCCACTGAACTTGGGTTTGGATTCCAGTCCTACTCCCTAACCCATGTGGCTTTATGCAGGTATTTAACCTTTCTAAACCTATGAAAATTGGGATAACGATGTCTTGTATGATTGCTTTGAGGTTTATCTGTCTGGCTCTGTAACATCCAGCAGTATCCCTGGCACATGGAATTAGAATTATTAGAACTATTAGAATTAGAACTATTCTTAAAAAAAATCTTGTGTATGCAGATTATTTCATATTTGGAATGTACTTTTTACCTGAACTATTCATCATCTGGTACCGTTTCAAGCACTGGTTGTTTTTGCATTGCTTTTAAATTTTAAAATTGCCAAGGGTTGTTTACTTTTTTGGCAAGCATTTGCTATGAAAAGCTCAAGAAGTTCCTAAAAGTTGAATAGACCTGATGAATAAGTATGATTAATTTCTGTGGCTATAATAATAATTTATATTTTTTACCTACTGGTTTATGTAAAATGAATTATTTCAGATAAACTAAAATCCCCTAATAGATTCTGTAATCAAACAAATTGGGGTTTAAGTCTTGATTCCTTGGGTAAATTGTAAAATCTCTTAGTTTCCTAGTCTGTAAAATAAGCATAATAATAACTATTATAGGGTTATTTTGAGGTTTAGGGAATAGCATATTTATAAATTCTTTGCATAGTGTTTAATGGGAGTTAATAAATAGTAGCATTTACTTTCAGATAAAAGTACAAAGCGTCATTTATCAGGGAGCTATTAAAAGCATCAAAATCCATTAACAGCTCAACTAATTTTTCTTAAAGGTGTTTGAAATGTCTTACTGTTCCCAGAGCTTGTTCAACTTGTACCTTTCAGTTAATATATTATTGTCCTCTTGAGATTCGCCTTGAAGGGCAGTGGTTTCTAACTGTTCATTTATGAAGTGGTGTTGGTTAGTAACAAAGAGTTTTCACTGGGCCTTGCTGAAATGTAAGAATAGGCAATTCAATGTAGTGATTATTTCATAAAATTGACCTTAGTTAGGAGAGTCTGTTCATCTTTTTTTCGGTTCCTAAAATTTCCTTTTGAAATGGTAATATTAGTTTTGTAACTTCGCTTTAGTAACTTCTAAAAATTAAAAGTTAACAACCCTTGACAGTCTTCCAAAAAGTGATCTAGGGCAGAGGACCAAAAAGTTGATAATGGGCATTAAAATGATAATGCTGAACTCTTACCTTGAAGGGTGTGTGTGTTACCAGCATTTATTAATTACTTAAAAAACTGTTACTTTGAAAATATGCTGCTTGCTTCCATGGTAGTGAATCAGCTATTACAGTTTAATATTTAAGATTTTATGTTTATGTGTTTCCCTGTGTCTATGTAGAGGCTTTTTAAATTTGAGCTTCTAGTTGTGAATTACTTTGTATATTTTAAAACCTTTTATACTTTTATATGATAGTAATATAACTCCACAGATTGATCCTCCTGGGAACCTCAGAAGATGGCTCCTCTCTTTACAGAAAGTAATAAAGTTGTTTTTGTGTTACTACAACAGATAGGCTTATCTCTAATTATCAACCAAACCCTAGAAAGTTGGGACAGAATAGCGGGAGAAAATAGAAATTTGATATACTTACTGTCCTGGTTATAAATTACTGTTCCATGTATCTTCTAGTACTTAATGACATCATAGCCATCATGACATCACAGTATATATACTTCTTACACTGTAATGATAGCATGGACACACAATTATGGATGATAGATTTTTGTCTTTCTTGAGTAGATAACATTGATTATTTTTGTAAGGAGAAGAACCAGTAAACCTGTGATATAATTCTTAAACAGCTTGTGCAGTTTAAAATGCTGCTAAATTGTTAAGTCTGTATAATTTTAGGAACCTTTTGGCTAATAATCAGATTTGTATACTAAATTATTTTGTATTTTTATAGTATTTGTGTTGTCATTGTATGACTGGTCTTTGAGTTAAAGAGTATTTTTAAGGGTTAAGTACTTAGAGAAATAAGGTCTTATTTGAACATTTCTTTTTTTAAAAAATATTTTTATTTATTTATTTTTAGAGAAGGGAAAGGAGAAAGAGAGGGAGGCAAACATCAATGTGTGGTTGCCTCTTGCATGCCCCTATTGGAGACCTAGCCTGCGACCCAGGCATGTGCCCTGACTGGGAATTGAACCAGCGACCCTTTGGTTTACATGCTGGCACTAAGTCCACTGAGCCACACCAGCCAGGGCTTATTTGTACATTCTTAAAAATTTGTACCATACAGGATATTCATGCTATGATATAAAATGCTACTTTTAAAGTAGTGTTATTGATGTGTACTAGATGTGTAAGTCATTCATTGTTAATAGTAAGTCACTGCTTTCTGGCCCCTGTCTTTGAGGACCTTTTTGGACTTCTTACCAAATCTTGTCCTACTTTTTACTGTCCTTTTTTTTAAGACCAACTTTTTTGGTACAACATTATATTATACTTCTTTATTGCTCGGTGTGGCATATATTAAGAATTCAAAGTGAGGTTCTGACAAACAGAGTCCTTTGGCAGAAAGTTTAAACAGGAGGAAGGAGAGCGTATGTTTAAGACACAAAAGTTTAACTTCTCCCTAATGATATTGTTATTAATCTTCTAATATGAGATTTTCTTTCCTTTTTCTTTTCTCTTTATTTTCTTTTCTCTTTTCCTTCCCTTCCCTCCACCTCTCCTCCCCACCGCTCCCTTCTCTTCTCCTCCTCTCCTCCCTCTCTTTGTTTCTTTTTGCATTCTGTAAATTTAGAGATGGACGAAAATTTAGCCATTTATTACAGCCTTTAACAAAGTGAAAGAATTCCTTCTTTGTGATCTTTGCTGGACTGTTCTCTATTTGGATATATACTCAGTGATTTGAAAGCTCCCCAAGTCATGTGAGAGTCCTAATAATTTTAGATGATTTTAATTCTTTTCAGCCCTTGGAAATTCAGAACCTCACCTAATGAAAATACAATGTTACACAGTTGAAAACCTTATATTAGTTATCTCAGTGTAGTCTGGTGTCAGAGCATGAGCTGGGTGTTCGTTGACTTAATAACACTAGCATCAGTATAAAACAGACAAAGAATAAGGTTTCCTATTTATGTTCTGGTATTTTATACTAGAGTTAGGTAAATTAGCATGTTTGATGGTATATTTGTCAGCCCAGCTGTTGGAAATAAGTTCGAGTTGGGGTTGAAAATGGTTGTTTTTTTGGGGGGCGGTGATATTCAAAAGACACTATGACACAGGGGAGCGTAAGGATTAGTGGGTTGTAATTTTCAGAATCCTGTCACTTCTGAAGTGAATGTAACCAAAGAAGTTTCTGTTAACCATTGAAGGAAGAAAAGAGAAATATGGAAAGTGAATTCGTACAGGAAAAAGAGATATTAAATGGATTCATCTGTTTTTTAAAAAACGTACCCTTATATCATTCCCAAATAAACCCTCAAGTTGTCTATATTTTAGATATGTTCAGTTTTTTTAAAGGTCAATATACAACATTAAGGGAAAAAAATAAGCAGAGATTTTTATTTTTTTCTGAAACGAAACATACTAGTAGGTCAACTTCAGTTCTTTTGTTATTTTTCATTTTCTTTGTCAGTGGGATTTTTGTTATGGATTGTGTAATCACAAAACAATGTGTAGGAAACATTTTGATTTGAGGATTGACCTTGTTTTTGTTGTGGGAACACATTGCATTTTCTATTTTATTATTGTTATTAAAGAGATACATATGTAGACTTATTAAAGAATTGAGCTTTTTGCCTTTTGTTTTTTCTTAGGATTCACTCCTTCTCCAGTTGCACAGCCACATCCTTCAGTGGGCCTTAATGTTGACTTTGAATCTGTGTTTGGAAATAAATCTACCAACGTTATTATAGATTCTGGGGGTAAGGAAAAATTGTTTTATTAACATTACTATAATGTTCTAATTTAGATTCTGTGTAAGGATAGGTAATGTTCCTTTAAAATAGATTAAATTACAGTAGCTAAGGAAGGTATCCCTCCTCTCCCAACCACTATATCAGAACATCAAGGGGCTATTAACTATTACTCTTTTTTAATGGCACTTTTGACTCTGGGAAGATTTTGTTTCTCCCAGAGCTGAATGAGAGAGAGGAAAAAGATTTTGCTTAGATTGGAGTGCTAAATTGATAGTGGCTGTATGTAGATTACTGGGCCTTTTACTCATTACAATTTTTACCTTTGCTGAAAGGAAATTGGCTTTTTGAAAACTAGGAAAATATATCCTATCATACTTTACATGTATAGTCCATGTATAAACAATTAGAATGTATTAAACCTCAGAGCTGTGGGTACAGGGGCTTTGTATTAGAGAGGAGAAGGGAGGGAGAAAGAGAAGGATAGAAACATTAATGTGTGGTTGCCTCTGCATGCCCCCTACTGGGGACCTGGCCGGCCACCCAGGCGTGTGGCCTGACTGGGAATTGACCCTTTGGTTCACAGGCTGGCACTCAGTCCACTAAGCCACACCAGCCAGGGCACTTTGTATTGTTTTGAGGATGATTTTTACCATAGTGTGCTTGTTCATTTGTCTTAAAAAGAGCTTTATAAATTGTAGAGCCAGGTTTCTACTTAATTATTTCCATTTAACGTCTTGTTTTTTTTGGAAGTTTATAAAAATTAAGCATTCTTATGAAATTGACAATTCTCTTCTTACCATGGGATGACTTTTCATTTTGGTTAGTACTTAAATTCAAGCCATTTAAAGAAATACATTGAGGTATTCTTAACTTTATAATATACAACTAGTTGTCATCCAAAAAGTAAGAAGTAAGCTGATACAGAATATATATGGGCTAAGAATTTTTTTTTTCTGTACACTAGGAGGCTTATAATTATACTTTTTTATGGACTTGACTTTCCTTTTGAGTTTATCTTACTGGGAAGAGAGATAAAGAAAATAGAAACCAATTGTTTATATTTTGTAAACCACCATTTTTAATGATGTTTTCAAATCCTTTAGTATACTAGACTATGCTGTTTAGTCCTTTAGGGATTGGTTTGGTTGAATTATGTTACATTCTACTTTCTAGGGATTTTATTTTTTATATTTCTAAGCAATGTCCTAGTTTCCTAGATTTTTTATGCAATTGAAACATAATTTAGCAATTTCTAAGGTATAATTTAGTTTAGCTGGTTTTAGACAGAACCAAAGAGATTATATGATGACTCATTTTGACTTGATTCTAATGTACTATTTTACATACACCTTATATTCACCACTTTGAAGAGTATAAAAAGGTCAATAAAATATTATTTCTTAATAGAAACTTTTCTCAAAGTTTCCAGAGATGTATTTTTTACCTGTATTGCTTCAGGTATCAGTGAGTCTTAAGAAAATTGGCGGGGCGGAGGGGAGGATTGCATTTCATTCCTTTGTCTTTTACAACTTTGGAATAAGAATAGTTTACTTGAGTGCTTCTTTCCTCATCCCCTTTAACCTTAGTGTAATTTTATCATGAGATAAGACAAATTATTTCTGTAAAAGCAAATACAGCCTTCTCAGTTCACTTAAATGGTGAATTTCTTTTTTTTTTTTTTTTCAATTGAAGAGCATATTTACTAATGAATTTTGGAGGACTCCTGCAGTAAACAAACAAGGAGAAAAGGCAGAGACCTCCTTTAGAAAGCTGTAGCACCATAAAGTTCCTTACAAATCCTATTTCATCTGTTTGTAACTTTAAGGCTTTGATGAACTAGGTGGACTCCTCAAACCAACAGTGGCCTCTCAGAACCAGAGTCTTCCTGCTGCCAAACTTCCACCTAACAAGTTAGTATCTGATGACTTGGATTCATCCTTAGCCAACCTCGTAGGCAGTAAGTATTCTTTGGATCCTTTACTCTTCTTCAAAAGTGTTTTACTTTAAAAAAAAAAAAAAAAAGGAGAGTCTAGTTTGTAACTGCTTTCTTTTTTTTCCTGTCCTAGATCTTGGCATTGGAAATGGAACCACTAAGAAGTGAGTTTTTGTTTGTATTTCTTGCCATTTGGTGCTTGGAAGTGGATTTGGCTTTCATCTAGAAAGTGTGTGTAGAGATGTCATCTGCATCTTAACTGCTCTGTTCAATCTAAATATATAGTAATGAAACTTCATAGTAACAGACATTTACTATGCTCACTTATATTTATTTAAAGTGATGTAAACTGGAGTCAGCCAGGTGAAAAGAAGTTAACTGGAGGATCTAACTGGCAACCAAAAGTTGCACCAACAACTGCTTGGAATGCTGCCACGATGGTGAGTCGAAAGAGCTTATGATACATTAACATGAGTAAAAATGTGTACCAAAAATATTTTTGAAATGATAGGCATAAATGAAAAGATTGTTGTTATTGAGTTCTAGAGATATAAGTAATCTATTTCTTTTAAAGAGGCTTGGTTGACTATATTTGCAAGTGCATTTTAGTAGCTATCATTCGTTTATAGGTTACTTGTGTCAGGCATAATCAGATAGATAATATGTGGTTTTATTTTATATAATCTTCAAATTAACCTTGAATGGTAGCAGCTATTATTGTTCCCATTTTACAGATGAAGAAATGGAGACACAAATTTAAGTACTTATGTCCAGGGTTACAGAATTCTTAAGAGAGATGGTGGATTTTTAGAACCCAGGTAGCCATATGCTCTTAATCACTACTTTTTGCCACTGGTTTCAAATATATTTCTCATTTATCTAGAAAATAGCATCGTTAGTTTTTTCTGATCTCACCATTAATAAAGAAACTATATTTGCTTGGCTTTTATTAATATTGTCATATAATTTATACAGTTGATTCTCTTCATTTGCTGCACTTAGTTCTTAAAGTCACCAAACACTGAACCATTGCTAGGTTCACACACACGTTTCCCCTGCAGTGGTTCAGTGCTTACTAATTCAGTGTTAGTGTGACTTGAAGAACATAACTGCAGCAAATCAACTGTTGCCAGTGGAGAATCAACTGTGTGTGGCTATAAACATGCACGCGCGCGCACACACACATTACCTAGATTATAATCATAAATTTTTTTAAAACTACTTCTGGTAAATTATATATTTTTTTATTTTACAAAAGAGAAAATGAGGTTTAGAAGTGTTAAAGTGACTTGTCTGAAGCCACCCCAGACAGGTGCCAGAGTTGAGATTCTAGTTCTGTCCATTGGCCGCAAAGCCTGAGCGTCTTGCTGCTTACGACTGCACTCTTGCCTCCCTTCTCCATCCTTTGGTCATCTTCCTGTTGGAGCTAAAACAAGGCAGACCCTTGGTTTGTTCAACTTAAGCTGGGAATGAATGCATAGGGAGACAAATTGTTCATCATTCCACGCGTGTCCATAAATAACCTCAAAAACATGATAAGCTTTGATTTTTTTTATTACAAATAAATTTTAGCAGGTAGGTAAATTTGCAAGTATAAAATGAAGAATGAGAATTAATTGTATATGCTAAATAATTAGCATTTAGTACTGAGGAAGTTCTGTTAACTTTTTAATTACTCAAAGTTGTAATTATTGCAGTGTAGTTTTGTGGCTGTATTCCTAATCTTGACCAGCTGCTGTTTTATTATCCCAACATGTCTTCCTGGGTCAGAGAAAACCATGTTCTTCTTGTGGAAAAATTTGAAACATGCTTACTTGTAACAGTGTGCTAATAGCATTTTAACAACACAAGCTACACACTATAGCCTTTCTGTTGTTATTAGAGACCCCCATTATCCTTGTAATAGTTACTTGTTATTAAACACCTTCCAGGGCATTGCTCTGTTTTTTCCCTTAGGTTAATCATAAAATGGTATGCTGTTAAAATTTTGTGGGACATTATCTAAAAAGTTATGTTATCTTCAGTCTTCATAAATAGAAAATAATACTGATTTAGCCACCTTTTTAAGGCAGTAATTTTTCACTGATAGTGGTTACTACCGTCACTAATAATAAAATCTTGCATTTAAATAGTTTAGTGTTTTACACACACTTTAGTCTGTAAACAGTGTACTCTTGGTGGGGGGGGGGCGGTTTGAATAGATGTTATCCCAGTTATAAGGATGAAGTTTTGTGAATTTTTTTTTCCCACGTGCAGATCAACTAGAAAGCAGGTTCAAATTGAAATACATCCCTCTGAATCCAGTGTTTTCCCCCTCTGTAACATATCTCACTGGCTAGGGAATGGCAGGAGGGTTAGGTTAGTGGGTTTTATAGCCTCAGGTGTGAATTATATAGTGATAATATATGAGAAAGATACAATGAATATTTTCTTATTGTACTGAATTAGTATTAATCTGTGTGAAATATTAGGAATTTGTAGCTAGCAATTTACCTAAGTTGACTACTAGAATATAATAGGCCTCCAACCACCTAGAGTTTGTATGTAAGTTGATGAGAGCAATATTTATGGTGCTGTGTTATATATGGTGATATGTATTATTTCTTAAGCTTTTTTAAAAATAGTGTGTATGTATTTTGTAGAATTTCTTTTTAATGACTAACATTTAGGGCTGGTGATGTGAATCACTACTTATGTAAACTGCTGCTTATGACATTTCTTTACATTTCTAACCACTTTATTAATCCTTAAACACTGTCAAGGTTTTTAAATATTTTTTAATTTAACACAAATTCTTTGGTATTTTATTAAAATATATAATGATGTTATAGTACAAATTCTTTTAGTTATGCTTTTTTTCTTGTAGTAGATGTTACATGATGCAGCCTATTGATAGGATGCACTGAATTTTGTACAACGGACACTAATAAATTTTATGTTTTAATGACACTTGTAATCAGTAAACTATTATGTATGCAAGGGGATAATGCCAAAGACTAAATTTCCCTTCCAACCTTGATAGTGTTTCAGTATAGATGTTCTTCCATTAGATACTGGAAATAGAAGGGATTTTAGGTAGTTAGTGAATGTACATGTGAACTAAAATGCTCTCTGTGTATTTTCTGTTGTGTAAGTACTTGTTCTAATCCAGTGTTATTGCATTATGTAATTGTTCTCCCTGGGAAAAACAGAATGGCATGCATTTTCCACAATACGTAAGTGACCAAAAACTAGCCTTTTTTGCAATAAATTGGCATGCTATTAACCACTGCTGTAGCAGAATCTCATAACCTTTCAGCTATTACTTGTTTTCACATTCAGATTTTCAATGTGCCAAAATTCTTCCAAGCATCTACTGATTTCATGGGTGTGTTGCAGAATTGATTCTGATGATGGCATGGGAAATATAAATTTTTTTTCTTGCTTAATATTCTGCCATTTGCTGCCAGATGGCTGGGTGTCTGTGTGTGTATCTGTGCTGCCACTATGCACTTGATGAGTTCTGAATGAAGGGAAATGTTGATTGTGGTAATGTTGAAAATAACAACTGCATGAAAATCTTACAGGCTTCTGCTGTACTTGGCAGTGTGTCTGCTGCTCTTGCAGCTCTCAGTTTTAAAGTAGGTAGAGACCAATAAGTCCTACATACTCACTCAAATACTAAACTTTTTAACTATTCACTTTAGTTGCGCTTCTTTTACCTTCTCCATGCATTTGTTCAAATTGCCATATATTTTCAGGGTTTTTTTGTTTGTTTTTTGGGGATTTTTTGGGGGTAATGTTTCTGCAGTGTTATTGGTCTTTCACCTGTATTCAGTTTCAGTTTTCATTATAAAATAACATAGACAGAGAATATTGTTAAGACAGCAAATATAGCTAAAATATGTATTTATAGAGCATGAGTTAAAGGAGGAGGAGGAGGGGAACTTAAATATCTTAGTGATGGGCAGCTCTCTTAAGCATTAAAGCATAAACAGACTTAAAAATTTATTGCTCTTCCAGTTTGCTGCTTTGCAGAAGATAGTTTAAATCATTTATGAAATGAGTAAAAAGGAATGCTAATATACATAACTCTGTAAGAACCATGTGCTTTGTAGAAATAGTCATAATCAGTAGTGGTTTGAAATCTTTGGGGTTTTTTGGAAAAAGTGAATGAGGTCCTCAGAAACTAATTTTCTTTGAAAGATCAAATTACTGATTAATTTGGGGTTTTTAATTTTTTTTTCTTTGCTTAAAAACTGAAGTGCCTAGGAAAACATTCAGTAATACTACGTTTTCTGGGTAACCATTTATTAGTGATAGTAGACTTAAAATTTAGAACTGAATATTGTTTAAAATCTGGAAATTTTAAAGCTGTAAAAAAGCCCCTTGAAATCTTAGATCACTGTTTAAGTATCTAAGTTAAAGGGCATTTTTTCTTTCTAATCATTCTGCTTTTCTGCTAATTGCAGGGCACCTTTTTTCATTGAGCATTGAGACTTTTTTTAAAAAAATTAGAATTGACAAATTGACACAGTTCTTAATGATCACAGGTATCACATTTAATCACAGCTGTCTTAGCAATTCTTTTAGTAGAACTACAGCTATTAATTTCTTGAACTCAGTTGACATACAGAAGTTATACTTCCTTGTTTATTTTTTTCTTTCACTATTTCAGGCACCCCCCGTAATGGCCTATCCTGCTACTACACCAACAGGCATGATAGGATATGGAATTGTAAGTATTTTTCTATACACAGCCTTTTTTTTTTAGATTTTATTTATTTTTAGAGAGAGGGAAAGGGAAGGAAAAGAGGGAGAGAAACATCAATGTGTGGTTGCCTCTCATGCATCCCCTACTGGGGACCTGACCCGCAACCCATGCTGTGCCCTGAATGGGAATCGAACTGGTGACCCTTCCGTTTGCAGGCTGGCACTCAGTCTTCTGAGCCACACCAGCCATGGCTATATACACAGCTTTTTGAAAACAGGTCGATTTCCTATTTAACATGCTTTTATTACACACTTAACTGCAAAAAAAGAGCTTATTGCCAACCATACCCTTAGTGCCTTACACAGAACCTTGTATGTTCCACAGCATTGATTGGTTTCCTAAGTGTTCTTAGAATAGTCACGATACGACAGATAACATTATTAATGTTCACAGTATTACTTGGCTTATTTTTCTGTTGTAACTTTGCTAGGCTTTTAATATTTCATTACAAACTCAGGCATTAATAGTAACTCCAAGTCTTTGTTGCTGTGATCTTATATTAACACCAGTGAGGTCTTATAACAATAATACTGTAGGGGAAGGGAGGAATTAACAGTTTTTGAATTGTGTAAAGGTAAATTTAGTCGAATAAAGGCCAGAGAAATTTTCCCGAGACAATGGTTGGTACAGTACAAACTGCACTATAACCTTTAAGTTGGCCACAATTCACATTCTAGACAGCCCTTGCTATCTTAAATCTCTTCATATGTAGACTCACTTAGATAAGAAATGGAGGTAGTGCCTTCAACTTCCTGTACATGTTTGGGGAACTCTTGCTGATAGGAGACAGCACTACATCCCTTTGTGTTGCTAAGGTGGCACCTGTGCTACTTGTTCGTTCGTTTACATCTTACGGAAGTAGCTCTTTTCTTATGTATGAAGAAGTTTCGAAGCTTTTGGTTGGTGGTCATTACATAAGAAAGGAGTCTATACAAAAACTCAGGCAATGAAGTTAAAGTTCTCTCTACAAATAAGAGTCAGGAGTACTTGAAAGGTTAAATAAAACACACAGAAAGATTTTGTATTGTATTTTAACCAAAATAATATAGTGGTCTATGTGTGCACTGATTGTGTTACTTTTATACCATGGAGTAGTGATTTTTAAAACAAGAGATAGTCAATTGTGGTTCTGTTAGTCAAGAATGAACTAAATAACCTCCTCATGTATACATATAAGCCTCTTCTTTAAAAAAAAAAAAAAAGATTATTTATTTATCTATTTTTAGAGAGATGGGAAGGGAGGGAGAAAGAGGGAGAGAAACATCTTATGTGCAAGAGATACATTGACCTGTTGCCTCTTTCACTCCCACAGCTGGGGACCTGTTCTGCAGCACAGGCATGTGCCCTGACTGGGAATCTAACCAGCAACTTTTCTCTTTGTGAGCTGGCACTCAATCCACTGAGCCACACCAGCCAGGGCAAATTTATGTCTTTTCTTGATTCTCCCTAAAAATGTCTGAAATAAAATGAAAGAACTACACAGAGTGAACCTCCTCAAAGAATCAGCTGTGTTCACTGTGATCACTTCCTTGTTGGCATAAGAACTTGATTTGATATGTAAAGGAAGTTTACTTTGAAATATCTTAGTCATTTTACGGTTTTAAGTTTCCCCATGTTTAAAGTTGGCAAGTTTGAAAAACTTTGGTCTAAATTATTTTGTCTGTTATACTGTAGTAAGCTCTAAATTTTACAACTCATTGTGTAGCAAAACCTCCACTGTTATACAGACTTTAAAAATGGGCACATTAAAGACTTTCCATACGAAAACCAATACTCTTAAAAATTTGTAGCTGTTTCATTTGCATTTACAGGACTTTTCCCTTTGAGTTAAAGCAAAAGTAGTGTTAATTTTCCTCCCTGTCATCCTTCTTGTTTACTTATTTATAATAAGGGAGATATTAGTTAACATTTTTAACTTGATATTTTTCTATTTTTTAGCCTCCTCAAATGGGAAGTGTACCTGTAATGACACAGCCAACCTTAATATACAGCCAGCCTGTCATGAGACCACCAAATCCCTTTGGCCCTGTATCAGGAGCACAGGTATTAATTAATGTGCTACATGTAACTGTTGTAATGTGCTTGATGTGGAAGGAATACAATGCTAAAACATCTTTTTATACAACTTGAGAAATAAGTTGTTAGCATTATTCTCCTACATATGGTGGATGTTATTTGGTTTATATCTTTCTCATCTAAGAGCTTTTAGGAATATTTATTATTTGGAAGGAAAGGACAGCAGATTACAAATATTAAAGATGGAACATTCTTGATAACTTACAGTTGGTGAATCCAGAGGACGGTTTTTCTGAGGTTAAGAAACCTACTTTCTGTTCATGATTCTGGCATGATCTCCTTTGTGAACTCTAGAAACCCTGAACTCAGAGCTTCAGTGCCTTGGCATTTGGAGTGCCAGTGCAATTGGTAATGGCCTTGTTATTCTTTTTCCACTTGAATGCATGTAGTATTGTATTTGCCAGTGCATATAGTGTTACATTGCCAAAATTAGTTTGTGTTGATCCAGTTTGAATCTGGTCTCTATGTAGTTCATAGACTAGTGAAGCACAGGAGATTCTTTCATTTTTCAGCCTTTCTGAGTATTGAACTCATTTTAATAAACTGGTATCTCAGAGAGTACCAGTAACTGGGAGTAGATTTTGAATTTAGTTCTAAGTAAGAGGTAAAATTCACATTCTTTACAATTCATGTATTTGCCCAGGTGCCTCTTTTTCTTATGTTACAGTAACCTTTTCTTCCTGTTTCTTAATCAGTTAAGTATTTGACAGTGAAGATAACTGGGAGTTGGGGTAACCGATGCATTTATTACACTTTCATAGGTCGGTTAATTTTTATGCACTTGTTTTTATAAAATAGCTTATGGACATGTATAATTTTTTTTCTCTTTTGTCATTTACCAGCACTACTTTTCAGTACTGACTTAACTTGTTAAAAAATTAACTAGACTTTTATAATCTTGAAGATGGTGATTTCCCTAAGTATTGATATAGATGTTTTCTTGTGATTATATGCTTCCTCATGCCCTTTACTTTTTTTTGTTCTTTTAACTTCAGATATATATCATTTATTTTTAAAAATTAATTTGTTTCTTTGCTGTAAGAGACTAAGTGATAAGAACTTAAGTGATAAGAATTTAAAAAGCTATACTCCAGAGCTACAAATTTATCAGAAATTGCTGACTACAGAAGTTTTTCCCTGATGTGGTTAAATAAACCCTGAACCCTGTCTGGGTGTTCTCTTGGAAGCTCCTGCCTCATACCTTAAGCTTGAATACTGCCTGACAGTTTCCAACCATTTTCACATACATTATCTTACCTTATTCTCAAAATAATCTTTAAGGTGGTTGGGCCTGGTATTACCATCTTGTTTTAGATATAGGCAGCTGAGACTTGGACAGGTTCTTCAACTAAATAACTAATGAAATGCTACTGCTCCCTGATTCTGGTCCAATGCTCATTGGTACCACACTACCTCTCCACTAACAGGACTGCGTTTATATGGCTGCCACAGTAGCATTGTCGTCCTTTTGTGAGAACCACTCTGTGGATACCCTGGGTTTCCTGCTAGATTATAATCTGCGTTTACACATTCAGGATATAACTACTATAGTTGTCAAGAACATCCTCTACAGTTTTGGATAATACTGTCAACGTGGAAATATATTAGTTTTGATGTTGTTCTTTTTTAATATGGCTTAAAAAGAAATCTTAGTAAAACTCTACCTTTAAAAAATTGCTGACCCTCTAGTATCTGCTTGTTAACACAAGTTTTATATCCTGTTGCCTCTAAAATCCACTTAACTGTTTCACAGAAACACCAAAAAAGGAATAGAATTTCCATGTGCATGAAAAGAAGCCATGACAGAAATGTCTTTTCCTAATTACTTTATCCCAGAATAGAACAAAGTAAGAATATTAGTAATAAGTTTTCAGTTGAGAAGTCAAATTTGAAAGGAGTACTTAATGCTAAATATTATTGATTAAAAAGAGCACATGAAGGAATCAAATCGGTAACTAGAAAAAGAGAAAATCCAGTGGCAAGGAAGTGGCTTAAAGAGGCTTTGGTCTTCTTACAGTCATTTGAATCATTTAAAAATCAAAATCTTGAATCCTTTCATGTTACTTTCCATTTCTTTATCCCCCTTTGTTCTCCATGTATCTCATCACATAATCCCACTGTTTCTCTGCTATCATGAAATCCACTTTTCTTACATTCTACAGCTTTCACCTGGATTTGAACCTCTTTATCCCATCTTTATTTTACAAGTCTCCCTGTGTTCTCTGCCATTCTAATTTAATCCATCATGTAGATACTTGACTTTCTTTTTGCAGTATTTGTAGTATATCTCTATATTCAAAAATCTAAGGAAGTGAATCTAAGTATAACTAAATGTATAAGGCATCCCCTCAGCTTTCCTTGTCTTTAAACTACCTCACAAAGTCTCTTGTAATGTAATAATGAAACAGAATACTCAAGTTTCTTCGATTCCCCTGCCTTTATAGTTCTCTGTAAGTATCCAGTGTTCTGCAGCTGCTGTCTCTTCCAGAAGTCCCTGTCATAAAAATGGATTTACTCTTTACTCATTCTTTATTCATACCTCATTCTTTCCCAGACTTTCTGAGATCTGAAGGTCTTTTCCTTACTCTGCACTTTTTTCATTCTAGAGCTTATCATTACCTGATTATCTATCTGCTTGTGCTCCCATCCATCCACTCTAACAAGAGACTCCTATACTAGATTGTAAGCCTTATAGAGGCAGCTTTTATATGGCTTGTTTAGTTCTGTGTCCCTGGTTCCTAGAAAAGTACCTGACTCATAAGAGTTTTTGAACATTACTTGTCAAACAAGTGAATCTGATTGAAAAACTTAACATTTCCATCATGTAACTTACTCTGTTGAACATTGATCTCTCTCTTCACTTACTTACAAGCATTGAAAATATAGTAGTGTTCAAAATTGCTTTAATTTGTTAGCTAGTATTAGTGTAAGCTAAAATATTAGATGACAGTCACTTAAAGAATGAAGACGGCTTTAATTTCATGATTAAATATTTTTAATAATTTTAAAATTGAATTATTGATATTTAAAGTAAGTGAGATTGTCTTGTACTTCAGTTTTTAATGCTTCTGAGACAGTTCCTTGGATTTTTACAGTTCCTTTTGTCCATTTAGTGCTAGCTGTAACCAAAATAATTTTTCTTAATGAATTACCTTTTAATTGTTCTCTCATTATTTTGCTCTTTTTTTTTTTCAATTGGGTTCAAAATACCTTGAGGGCAGAGGATATCTCTTTGTACATTATACAGTAAAGGACAGTTTAAATGTAAAATGAAATCCCATTAAAGTAAAATCTTTAAATCAAATCCCAGTTCTATAGCTGTTGGCTAAGTCTTTCTCTGCTCTTTGAAGTGTTTTGGAAGCCATTACTCACCTAGGGCGTATAACCTATAGCCCCTGTTCTTTTTCTTTATTTACCCTTAAAAATCAAATTAATGTTTTTGAGAGTACCTCAGCCCTCCCAGGTATGTTTTATCTTCTTGCTATTTAGTGAGGCATTCCAAACCATGTATTGTGTACTACATTATTATCTAGGTTACTCTTAAGTGCTGCATTAGAGCTTAGTAGTGAGGAAGTTTGTTCTGTTTTCTAGGGAATTGTCTTCATTATAACTTGAAGAGACAACACTGTAGTATTGAAATTTTACCTTTTTATACACTCAACCCTTCTCTGTCCCCATTTTTTTGTGCTCACTTATGTAACTGCAGATTATTTAAAGATGGGTATTAAGTTCTATTTCATGCCTAAAATTGTGATTAAAAAAATATGTTGTACATTATTGAATCTTCTTAGATGTTTGACTACATGGAAAATACTAGATCCCTGTGGTTAATTTTTTTCCTCTTCTGTTCTTCATAGTTTTGCTCGCTTTCTAAAATTATATTTTATTGATTATGATACTGTAGTTGTGTCCCAATTTTTCCCCATTTGGGCCCCTCCAACCAGCAACCTCTACTCCCTCAGGAAATACCCGCACCATTGTTCATGTCCATGGGTCATGCTTAGATTCTTTGGCTACTCCATTTCCTATACTGTAATTTACCTCCCCATGGCTATTCTCTTAACTATCTATTTGTGCTTCTTAATCCTCTCACCTCTTCACCCATCCCCCCATACTCCCTCCCATCTGGCAACCATCAGAACAACTCTGTATCCTTGATTCTGTCTCTATTCATCTTGTTTGCTTAGTTTGTTTTTTAGATTCAGGTGTTGATTGATATGTATGTATTGCCATTTTTTCTTGTTCATAGTTTTGATATTTTTCTTAGATAAGTCCTTTTAACATTTCATGTAATAATGGTTTGGTGATGATAAACTCCTTTAGTTTTTCTTGTCTGTGAAGCTCTTTATTTGCCCCTTGATTCTAAATGATAGCTTTGCTGCGTGGAGCATCTTGGCTCTAGGTCCCTGCTTTTCATGACTTTGAATATATCTTGCCAATCCTTTCTCGCCTGCAAAGTTTCTTCTGAGAAATTAGCTGACAGTCTTATGGGAACTCCTTTGTAAGGTAACTAACTGCTTTTCCCTTGCTGCTTTTAAGATTCTCTCTTTTTCTTTAACCTCTGGCATCTTAATTATGCTGTGTCTTGGAGTGGGCCTCTTTGCATCCATCTTGTTTGGGATTCTGTGCTTCCTGCACTTGCATGTCTATTTCTTCACCAAATTAAAGAAGTTTCCTTTCATTATGTTTTCAGAGTTCTAATATCTTGCTGTTTCTCTTCTCCTTCAGGCAACCTTATGATGCGAATGTTGGAATGCTTGAAGTTGTCCCACTGGCTGCTTACACTGTCCTTGGTTTTTTTTTGGATTCTTTATTCTTCTTCTTGTTCTGATTGTTTTTGTTTTGTTTTGTTTTGCTTCCTTATGTTCCAAATCATTGATTTGATTCTTGATTTCATCCAATTGTTGTTTCTCTGTAAATTGCTCTTTATATCCTTCATTTCTGGCAAGATCTTTTTTATGCTGTTGAAGTTTTCACTAAGTTCCTTGAGCATCCTTATAAACTGTATTTTGAACTCTGCATCTGATTGCTTATCTCTATTTTGTTTAGCTCTTTTTCTGGAGTTTTGCTCTTTTCTTTAATTTGGGCCATGTTTCTTTGTCTCTTCATTTGGCCGACTCCCTGTGTTTGTTTCTATGTATTAGGTTGAGCTGCTATGACTCCCTGTCTTGGTAACATGGCCTAATGTAGCAGGTGTCCTGTAGGGTCTGGTGGCACAGCCTCCCTTACCACCCTAGCTAGGTACTCAAGGTGTTCCCTTCGTGTGGGCTGAGTATACCCTCTTGTAGTTGAGTCTTAGTTGCTGTTGGCAGATCAATGGGAGGGATTTACCCAGGCCAGTCATTTGCAAGGACTGGCTGTGACCACTGACCACCAGTCTCTGCCCTCCGTGGAGGATCAGCTGTGCAGGGGCAGGGCGGTGGTGCTCCGGTGTGGTCTGTAGCTGCCCACTGGGTACACAGGCTCTGTGATTTCCTAGGTGGTTCAGGCCAAGGTAAGACCCCACCTGTGTTTTGCTTGGGGCCACTCTGCCTGAACTATAAAGTAATTTGAGATGGCTGCTACTTGTGCTGGGCTTGGAGATTCCCAGGCGAAGCCAAGCTGTGTATCTAGGCTAGTTGCTGCTAGTGCTGGGCCTGGGGCTGCTCAGGAAGAGGACTGAAGGTGGGGATTCACTGAGGGTGGCTGTTGCTTGTTTGAGAGGATTTAGGACACTATGCTGCATGAGCCAAGACTAGCCATTCATATGGAAAATCAGCTTTGGTGGGCCTGCTGTAAGTTGAGTGGGAGGTAGGGAAAACTGTATCAGCCAGATTGATGGAGTCTCAGATAAGGCACCAGCCTTGCCTCTGTGGGAGGGTTCAGAAAAGGAACAAGGGCCTCTCCCCACCTTTCTTTCTGGGAGAAAGCTGTCCCCCAGCTTTTGCCTTGATGCCAGACACTTCTGTTCCTCCCTGTGTGCCGGTGGTGTCTTTCAAGCTGCTACCCTGGTGCTGGAGTTGAGAGGAAGTGAACCTGAGAAAGTTTGTGTGTGGATTCTTTAAGAGGAGCTGCTTGGGACTCCAGAAGTTTCTGCTAACTCAATCACCACTGGTTTTTGCAGCCAAAAGTTATGAGGACTTATCTTCCTGGCACGGGAACACTTGGCTGGGGAGCCTGGTGTGGGGCTGGGACTCCTCGCTCCCAAGATATCCCTCCTGAATTTTTATCCACCACAAGTGGATGTGGGACCAGTCCTTTCTGTGTCTCTGCCTCTCCTACCAGTTGGAGGGATGTGGTTTCCTTAAACCTATGCTTGTCAATCTTCCATTCAACTCGATTTCTGATGTTTCTGAGTGGTGGTGGTTCTATATTTAGTTGTAATTTTGATGTGGTTGTACAAGGAGAAGAGCCGTGTTTGCATATGCTGCCATCTCGACTGAAAGTATTTGCTCACTTTTTGTTTGGTTGTTATAGATTACTAGTGTGCCTGTGTATTAACTTGGAGAGAATGTGGACTCTTAAACCTTCTCTTCCTAGTGCTTTGTATAAATATGACTGGTACTTTTCTGGCATATAAATTGAAATGTCCATTGCTGACCAGCAGTTTGTAAACTCTGTGCATTGCAATATCCAGCTTCTACGTGACTAAGCATGAAGACAGTTAACCTAATTTCAGTTTTCTTTTAAAAGTCAGTGATGTGAAGTATCATTTGTTTTTAAAGGAATGTTTGTATTGATGTTGAAGATCACTGTAGGGGGAGGGTTGTTGTGTGCCTGTCACTACTTTGAGAAACTCACAGTGATTCCTTATCAATCTATTTTCCCAAAAGCAATATGAAAACCACATAGTGTTGCATTTGGGCATTTAATTTTTAAAATAAGCATATTGAAAGTTTTGTATGTTTCTTGATTGGTATTGGCTGTTCTTTTATGGAAGATTTCCAGTTTTGTTTATGGAGGATAAGGCTAAAGATGCAAAACAGCGGCTTTGTTTTTGTTTGTAATGAGCAATTTTAAGTAAGTCTGACATCAGTTAAGTGTCTGAAAGGAAACAATGGCTTGTTGTCGGTGGTTTTTACCCTTCTAAATAGGGGTACTGTTGGCTTTAGATACTGGAATAATTTGAGTCTTACAAAAAATGGCCTTTTTAATGGCCTTCTTGTGTGTAAGAAGTAATGGCTCTCTTTGCTTTTAGGGTGGTTTTGTCGGGGCGGGGAGGTTTCCTACTTCATGTGTCAGTTGTGGGTGTTGGCAGTGCATCTTCTGTCAGCTGATCTTCGCAGCTGTATCTCTGTGAAAGCCTGTGCTCTGTCAGCAGTGTACTGTGCCCATTCATCCTTGCCTAGTAGATGATACCATGAGGGAATTTACTTTAGGAATTGGGATTCTGTACCGTGGCTGAGAATGGTTCTGGAGTCCCCAGCGTACACTAAAGCCAGTCAAGACAAAAATTTGAGGAGTCCTTTTCGGTCATCACTGTTGTAAACAAAACAACCAGTAGAACAAGACCATTTTAACAGTTTTATTGCTGAGGATGTTTTTTCTAAAAGGTAAAAATCAAATTTTTTCCTTAAAACCAAATGATATTTGTAAAATATTGGGTGACTATGAAGCTCTACAGGATCTTCATGAGGAACATCAGCGACCATGTAGAGTGCTGTGTGTACAGATAGCACAGGGGGGTTGATTGTATAACATTTAGTAGAGAATTCTCTTTTTAAAAAGTTTCTCTCCTCTCACTTTAACGGTTTCCTGTATGTTAAACATAGCCATAAATTGTAGCTGAGTTGAAATTAATTGGGATTGCAGGTTTTTGAGAGGGAACAAAGCACCAACGCCAACCTTGGAGTCCATGCAATTGCATTTGGGTCTGTTCTTAGTGTCCTAGGGCTGCTGTGACAAAGGGCACCCCAAACTCGATAGCTTAAAACAACAGAAATTCATTCCTTCACAGTTCTGTGAGGTGAGAAATCCAAAAACAGGGGCCGTCTCCTTCCGAATCCTCTGGAGGAGATCCTCCCTTGCCTCTTCCAGCTTTTGCTAGCCCCATTTGTTCCTGGTTTGCATCAGCAACCATTCAGTATCTGCATCTGTCACATGACAGTGTTTGTGAGCATTTCCCTCTCTTATAAATTGTGACACCAGTCATTGGATTAGGGCCCACCCCAGTGACTTCATCTTACCTTGATTACATCTACAAAGACCATATTTCCAAAAAGGGTCACTTTGTTACGTACCTGGTGGTTAGGACTTCAACGTACATCTTTTGGGGGTGTTATACAATTCAACAGTCTAAACCCAACTTCTCACTAGTTTGGTATTTCAGGGCAGGTTGCCTATGTAACTTTGATGAGACTCGATTTCTTTATCTATACAATGGTTATTTTTACCTTGTGTACTTTATAGATTTGCTGTAAAGATCAGGTGAAAATATTTGCAATAGACTTAAATACATGGAGCTTTGTTGTTGTTGTTATTTATATATTATTTATTATAAGACATTTTCTAAGTCAATGTGCAGGCCTTTTAAAAGGAACTGCTTCGGACTCCAGAAACCCTCCTTCTCACTCAGCCTCAATCCCTGCTGGATTTTACAGCCAGAAGTTATGGGGGCTTCTCTTCCTTGCACTGGAACTCTGGGCTGAGGGTGGGAACCCTTGTTCCTCAGGGGGGGCCCTTCACAGCCCAGATAACTCTCCTGATTTTTATCTGACACATGGGTGTGGGGCCAGCCCTGTTCCCTCCTACCAGTCTCGATTTGATTTCTTCTTTAATTCCCTAGTTGTAGGGGATTGGAATCGGCCAGATCTCAAATGCTTCTGAATGATGACTCTTCTGTAGTTTTCTTAAGATTTTGTTTCTTTATTTTCAGAGATGGGACGGGAGGAAGAAAGAGGGAGAGAAACATCGATGTCAATGTATGAGAGAAACATCAATCAGCTCTCTCGCATGCCCCCAATTGGGGACCTGGCCTGTAACCCAGGCTTGTTCCCTGACTGGGTATTGAACCAGTGACCCTTGGGTTCATAGGCTGGCACTACAGACCTGGCTCGTACAGATGAGGCATACCAGCCAAGGCTATAGTTTTTGATGTGGTTGTAGGAGTAGGTGAATACTGCACTTACTGTATTTTGCCATGTATAATGCGCTCCCATGCATAATGCACACCCATGGCTTAGCACCACCCATGTATAATGGGCATCCTTATTTTTCCCTCAAAAATGTGGGCAAAAGTGTGCGTTATACATGGCAAAATACAGTACCTACAGTACTATCTTGGCCCCTGTTCTCTAGTAACTTAGCAGCTCTACATGTTCTTTTAATTTACTTACAAGAATAAGTAAAGGAGAGTCAGCCCTGGTAGTTTCAGGAGACTCTCTCAGGCTTTTTAAATCCTCCTGCCGCTTGCTTATCCACCATAATTCTGTTGCCTCTTTGTGCTTTTGTTCTTCCTGCTTTCCTTTAGAACTAATTGGGCAGTTGCAGCATGTTTCCTCTCCTCCTTTTTTCTCATTTACTGTCTAAGCTGACAGCTTTCTCATTAGTGCATGGTGTGCTTATGCTTTGGTACAGGTGCCAGGAACCAATGGCACCAGATGGTCACAGACTGCTGTGTGGCCTTTTTCTTGACACACTGTGCAGTCAGCCAGACCACTCTAGGCCACAGTCTCATCTGCTTGAGAAGGATACTGATGATATGAGACTTACTGCAGGAATGTTAAGTCTCGTGTTTCCATGTTTTAATTTAGGTACATATTTACAGGTGTGGGACACATGTGTAAATTATTAAGAGAATAGTAGAAGTACAGTTATAAATTACCACTTTTTCTTCCAAGGAAAATCATCATCTTCAGCATTATTTCTAAGCCCTTAGGATTCCTCTCTAAGAGGCACCATGCTCATATATTGAGGTGAATTAAAGCTCATCTTTTTAAAAGTTCCCTTTGATCATGTTCTTCAGGGTCATTTTCCTCTGGGACTGTCAGGTCTTCAGACTGCTGCTCTCATGAAAACATGTTAGTATGTGGCTCTCAGAGGAGACTTGTGGTTTTGAATGCAATAAGCGAGGTTTTTTATCTAACTGCAACAAGCAAGTTTTTGTTGTTTTTATTTTAACTTCAAGTGAAAGAGAAAATTTGTTTCGGAGAGAAATCCAGTGAATCTAGACTCCCTCCAGCTTAGTGACTGATGATCACTTCACTCAAAATCATTCTGCCTCTCGATGGTTATCCATGGTTGGTCTGAAGGAAGAGGAAGAGATGTCCTGCCAATTAAGTTGTACCTTAATCTCTATACGAATGATAATCGAATCTCCAGAGCCAGATGTGTTGTCCTATCCTTCCATCTGTAGCTGGTGGTGTAATTCCATCATCTTTCCCATTGTCTTTGAACATTTATCTTTGAGAACAACGTATGGATTAGAAAAACGACTAAACCACCTGGTTAAACTAAAGATGATTCATAAACCTATAAATTGATCTTGGCATCCAACAGCAAATTGCATGTGCTTCTGATGTAGTATTTACTGGAACTCATTGGCTATTCATTCTCTGTAATGTTTTTCTTTTTAAAATAATTAAAAGGCAATAAAAAATTAAAAGGTAAAATGAGATCACTTTGAACCAACAGAGACAGATTTTGGGGATTGAAATTTCTTACAGGATTTGAATGTTGTATGAATTGAAATTTACTTTCACTTAGTCAACTTTGATATAATACTCAATTGAACACCCATAAAGAAGACAGCTCATGTGATAATAGCTCTGTGCCTACGTGACTGCAATCTTGTGCGAGGGAAGGGGAAAATATTAAAAGTTTGTTTCAAAATAAAATGGTTCATGTTTGGTTTGAATTCTCTAAAAGTAGACTCAGTGAAGGAGATACGTACATGAACATCTTGGTTCTTCAGGAACTGTTTTTCTTTGAGGGAATAACTAAGATTGAGTTCAACAAATATTTGACTTGCCTTACCATATGTCAAACCATAGAAGAAAATTCCAGTAATCAAATAAACATTCAAGCAGGAAGTAGAATCAAATTTAACGTCCTATATTCTGGGCAATATGTGAGCAGTTAGATCACCTCTGCGGTCACTAGGGTGCACATCAGTTGCACTGTGTCTGAGTAACAGGCAGAAGCCAACTTGATGTGCAAGTAGTGTGAGCGCTGAGGGCAGGATTTCCACATCCTATGAAGAAGGGAGGAAAGAATATTGCAGCCAGATGTGTTGGGTCTAGACTGAGGTCAGCGTTGGCACAGCTTTTGACAGAGAGCTTGGACACAGGAAGCCATCTTCCCTCAATTGAAAAAAACAACACAATTATGAGCTTCTTCCCTCTCCTGCGCACACATAAAAAAGTCTTAACCATGGGTCAGCTTATATCAACCTTTTTGGGTAAAAGACTATTCCTTCGGAATTTCAGAAACAATTTGTTTTCTGAAAAACACATGCCTTTGGATACCCTTTAGCTTAACATGTGACTGAAATTTTTGTTTTAATAATTCCATTTCCTACAAAAGCTTCCTTTATATTTATGAAAGATGACAAAACAAAAACCACTTCTCCTTTCATTACATTTTCTGCTTTCATGTTCTGTCATTCTGAGCTCTTTTTTTCTTTCCCTCTCTCTGTCTTCTTTCCCCCCAGCTGTCGGCAGCATCCAGCCCCTCCAGTCACAGTCCTCACAGAGCTTCAGGAAAGGATCCTTTTGCAGAGCTCTCTTTGGAGGATTTCTTATAAATCACTTTAGGTATTGCTGCTTGTTGGGGGACACGGGGACTTAAATACTTTTTTAAAAATTATCAAACAATTAAGCACCATTCATTCTTCTCCTTAGATTCTTTAAAGGACTGTAGTAGGTTCCCTCTCTTCCTCTTCCTGCTCTACTCTTTAGGTGGCGAGTAAAAATAGATCAAGATAGACTATTAAAGACAAATAACTTCGGAAAATATCTTTAATATAATTAAAAGGTGTGAAGTCAAAAGACCATCTCTCATGTTTACCTAAAAGCATCCACTGTTCACAGCAGATGGATGAGATCAAATACTGCTTAAAAACTGGGTGTTTTAGTCAGTTTTAAAAGAATTACAGGGAACAGCACAATTTTACATATCAGCTTGGAGTTGGATTAGTAAAATCTTTAGTTTTAACATAATGGCGAGGCTTAGTGTGAAGAATTCATTTTAACAATTTCTTTAAAAGGGTTGTATTTTTATGTATGGCTTTTCATCTAAAAATAGTAACATTTTCAAAAAACCCCAGCTTATATTATCATTATTATTATTGTTACTATTTTAATTAAGGGCACGTGAATTCTTGGGGCCATTTTGATAGAAGGATTCTGCATTTGAGCCGCACTTTTTGTTTTTGCTGGAAGACAGTGTAATTTGTTCTTCTTGGTGCGCCAGCCCCCAGTGTCAGATATGTATCTTCTAGATCTTGAATTGGTACTCTTCTGATTTGACAGTAGTTCATTAGCACTTCTACTTCAGTGTACTGTCTTTGGATGAGCATTTTAATGATACCATGAGTGAAGTATCTCAGTGAACAGTGACACCCAACTGAAAAGTATTACCTTGTAGATCTTTCAGATCTTTATTTTAGTAAAGAAATGATTTAGTAAGCCTAATATTACTATTCCCTCAATTATCTCTAATTTTATAATGCCATTTGGAAATAATGTTTCAAATTTTGCTTTCCTAGAAGAGAATTTACGTGGAATACTTGCGTTCTTGGGGAGATTTTCTGAACTTACCATGGAAAATTGTTCATTTGTCTTCTTTCTTCTACCCCTCAGTTTTTAGTAATTAGAAAGATAGTTGGAAGGCCCTGTAATTTGCTTCAAATATTGAGTTCTGGCCATGGTGAGCTGATGATACCGACTTTGTTTTATAATCAGGGTTTATGATAAGCCATGCTATGAACACAGAATTCTGAGCCAGTTGAATGGTAAAAGCCACAAAGCATTTTTATTCGTGAGAAGACATCCTACGAAGCAGTGAATTAACTGACACTCTTTTTTTCAGATACAGTTTATGTAACTGGATGGAAGAGAATGGAATTACTCCACAAAGACAAGTGCTCAAGCAGCAAATACTTAACTTCCAGCAAAATCCAAACTGCTGTCTCTAAACTCTCTTCTTCCATTAGAATGCTACAGTAACACAGTGGAGGCCCGTGAAGGAAACTGGGACTAGTCAATAGGAGAACGTATTAATACAGTTTATAAAGCCAAGAATTGCCATGATTTCAGACTAAGGTCTGTCTTTTTGGTGACTAACCCTTCAGTTCTTTCAACTTCTATAAATACCCATAAGCAGTAACCTACCAAGGAAAGCCCTTATTTGGAAAGTGTGAAATTTGTATTTGGAAAAGCTGCCTGGAGAGAAGAGCTGTGTCCTTTACTGTAATTCAACAGGACTCTATGATTAAGGGATCAAAATCATAACTCTTTAATTATGCAATACCTTTGTTTTCTCCTGTCCTCACAGATACAGAAATAGTAACTAATGTTAACTTTTCTTTTTTTTAAAAAAAAATATATATATATATTCAGTTTGCAGTAGACATTCCCTAAGTATTTGTATTTATTTATGATTATCAATTTACATAACATTAATATTGTATCAAACCTCCTTATGAAAATGAGTATGGGTGTACATGGTATGTTTGATTTTTATCCACAAGATTGGATCTGATTCAGAATGCTTTTCAGCTGACATACAGAGCACTAAATATTTTAAGGCAAATCCATAGGTCTGAATCACTTAAGAATTTTCAGTCTATGGGATTTAGGAAAGCGTTATAAATGCATTAATCCTTATAGTCAATTCTGTGCCTAGGATTTTGCAAGGGAACAGTTCACTGACTAGGAAAAGCACTACATTTTAAATTCAGCATTAGTGCATTGGGAAGGAACTTTACTGCTTTGTGCTTGGCATGTCATTATTTTCCATTTGACATTAGGGCCTTTCCAAAATGAATGTGAGGAATTGCTTTCACTTCAAGACTTTCCTTCTTTTCAGTAAAACTCTAGGAGGTGTTATGGGGGGAGGGAAGGGGAGAAAATCCTTGAACCTTTTATTTGGCTCATGCCATGTTGTGATCATGTACCTTTTAAATAAGGGGAAATAATATCTTTAAAGTTAATGTCTAGCCGAGAGTTTAGTTAACAAAATAAACTGCACTGTTGATCGGTGCTTTGTGTAAATACATCTTAACATTTGGGTTGAGAGGGGCCTTAAGAAGGAAAGTTTATTGTAGGAAAGCAATTCTGTACATCAGTTTAAGCATACTTGTTGCATTGTCTCTGCAGATTCTATTTTTGTTTACAATATTAAAATGTATGTTAGCAAAAATGGGTGGATTTTCAAATAAAATGCAGCTTCCACAAAACTTTTGGTGTTATTTTGGTCTGAGGTGAATTTTCTTTCTTTCTCTCTTTTTTTTTTAATACTTTTTCTTTATCATCAGTATCTTTTTTTTTTTTTTTTTTTTTTTTTTGCTAATAAAAGTATATGCAGGTGATTATATTTGCTGATTTAATAAAATGTAAAGTTTATTCCTATTTTAACTTAATTTCCAAAAAGACTTATCTTTGTACTTTTAGTTACCTTCTAGGCTCTTATAAACTGAACTTATTAAAAATGTTCATTTTTGTCTTTTGATAAGATGCCTTTAGTCAGGTAAGTTTAAGGGAGAAAATGCTTTGAATTTGACATACTGATGCATGTGATTATGTCTGCCAAAGAAACCTCTGATTGTATCATGTTTCATATTGAATAGTAGGCAGGATTCAGAGTACATAATAGAGGGTTAGAAGTTTTGTGCATTGATAAATGTTTGCATAATACTTGCCACGGTTGGAAAAAAAATTGTCTTTAGTCAATATACTTTGTTAATTTTACTAGTTCTTAAGTTTCACAATTATTAAACCATATTCATACTAACTTGGGAAATTGTACTTTTGTAAGTTAACTTCCTTAATGTTATCACAGGTTTTGATTTTTGTCTGCTGGTGTTTGAGTGAATGTTACATTTGAGGTCTACGCTTGTTCCTTTTACAGTACCATGTATTTATAAGTATGTTTCAGTTCATGAAGATACTTTATAAACGTTTCCATCTTATTTTCTGTTCAAACAGCTTTTGGATAAGTAGATACTACCCCCATATTTTATGCATTTTACAGATTAAAATTAGGAACTAGAAAAGGAACTTCAGTTGATAAGATAACAGGCAGGGAAATCAGGTCTTTAGTTTCATGGTTCATTGTTTTCTCTGTGACCTGCTGTTTTTAATTCAAACGTATAAACTGGAAAGGGGATTTTTTTTCCCCTCTCTGGTCTCGGCTGATGACCACTCCATTCCCAGGTGATCTTCCCCTATGGATCACATTTCCTATCTCCTTTCTGATGCCTAGACATCATTGACAAGGAAAAATACGAAACAAATGATTATGTAGAATTTAATCTAAATTTAACAAGTGATGTACATCAGCTGCCGAATGCGTAACTGAATCGGGTTATAAACCTGTACATGGCCCACACCATCTTAACTATACAACTAGCAAAGTTGGTAGTGGCTACGGAGAGGAGAAGACTCTTAGCAGAGGGCAGCTAGGCCCATCCCAAATCATTTTCAAAATAAGTTTTTTGATTTCTCACATTATATGAATAGGTCACTACACTCAGCCAGATGAGCTTACTCTTACCTTCCAGAAAAGGTGGTGCCCCAGCTTCCATCCACGCACCTCTGCGCTTAGCTTAGATCTTCGTTCATCACAGTTGCCTCCTTCCGTGGGTCTGAGTAGCTATTTGGAATTCTGCTGTCTGCATAGGCTCTGAGCGGAAAGGCTGCAAGATCATCTTCCATGCAGTGTCTCTCAGAAAATCTCAAGCTGATTTCTTGCCATTATTAAAAAGTAGTGTTCTGTTTGGTGTGTCACCAGTCAGAAATGTTTTATAAGTTTCTAGCTGGTATTTCTAGTCTAATTTTGATATAAGCACTTAGTATGTAAATGTTCTATTTGTTATTGATGTAGCATGCAGATTTTGTTTTTAAGCTGTATGAAACTCCACATTGTCAAAAGTTGTGTGAAGCTCTTTCTGTGGTATTTCGTTTGGGGCAGATGTAACTGTCTTGTAGCAGAGAGCTAGAAGGAGAGAAAAGGAGAAAGTTTTATGGAAACAAGTACTCATTCAAATTGCATTTTCTTTATCTGCTACAAAAACTAGTCTTAAAACTGGTTTTGAGATTTAAAAAAAAAATTGCAATGTGGGAATGACCTAGGAGCTAAACACCACCCTGTCTGAGCCTTCTACAGTTTGGCACTTCTGTCTCCCTTGAGCCTTGAGTTGGTAGCTGCCCTGTCCTACTAATAAACAAGCATTGCGTTATCTTGCCATTGACTGGGACTGTAGGGAAGGAAGTATCAGGAGGAGCAAGCAGCCCCTACTCTACCTGTTGTGCACCTGGACTGCAAGCAGACTGCACTCATGTGCAGAGCTTAACTATTGATTTCCTAGGCCTTTCAAGAGGACTCTACATGGAAGCATGAAGCACATTACCCTGGCTCTGCCAGCTAGTTTGGTGGAAGTCTTAAAAGACACAAAATGAAATTTGCTCGTCAGTGTTCATTTTTGTCATAAAGTAGGTTCCTGGCATAGAGTTCCTAAAACTTAACATTTCCTAAATGATCAGAACACCAGGAACATCTGTTGTTCTAGTAGTCGGTCTTTGACCCCAGATTTTAGCACAGAGCTCCTAAATCCCTTGGAGTTTCCTGGGCAATGGTAGTGTCCTTTGTTCTAATGAGGTGACTCTTGCTGGGCTCTCGAATGGCTTTAGGATGGGAGCTGTTCACCACGAAGACCTAGCTAGCCATGATTAAAAGCTTGGAATTTTCAATCCGAACTCCATCCTCTAGGAAGGGAGGAGGGACTGGAGACCGAGTTGATTGATCATGCCTATGCTATGAAGCTGCCATGGAAGTAGCATTATTAAGGGGTTTTGAGAGCTTCCAGGTTGGTGAACATATTCACATCCTGGGAGGTTGGGCACCTCAACTCGGGGACAGAAGCTCCTGCACTGGGGACTTCGCCAGACTCATCTCTCTTCATGTGGCTGTTCACCTTTATTATATAATAAACTGGTAAATGTTAAGTGTTTCCCTGAATTCTGTGAGCCATTGTAGCAAATTATTGAACTCAAGAAGGGGTCACAGGAACCCTGATTTAAAACTGATCAGTCAGAAGTACAGGTGGCAACCTGGACTTGGAAATGGCATCTGAAGTAGGGGTGGGCGAGCAGTCTGTGGGACTGAGCCCTTAAGATAAGGGATGGCATCTGTGGTAACTCTAGTTAGTGTAAGGCTCATAGGCCCCACACCTGGTGTTCTGTAGCTGTTGGATGTGGAAAACCTGCACATCTAGTGTCAGAAGTATTGACAGACTTATTTACACAGTTTTACTAGCACCATGTATCTATTTGGAGAAGAGGTCCAGAATTCCCTCAACCATAAATTCTAAATGTGTTCAATAGTGTACATGTACAGAAGTTAAAAGATGAAAATATAGGTGATTATCTCAGTCAACCAGGAAAAGGGGAAAGGATACGATTTTTTTAAAAGAAAAAATTCACCAAAGAAGAACGTGACCAATAATAAAAAATTCATCTTTAGTAATAACAAAAATACAAATGAAAACACGCTCTTCAAGTGTAATGCTGTTCTTAGTGCTTTTATGTATTCACTCAAGTCTGTGAAAGCAGCACATTTGTTGTATCTATTTTATAAATGAGGAAACGGGCCTAGCAAGGTTAGGTCACTTACTGTGTGACCTTTATCAACTAAGTGGTTGAGCTGTGATCCTGAGCCCGTCTGGGTCTGCTCGTAACCACTGCTGTGTGCTGATGTAGACGACGATGTTTTGCCTATCAAACAGCATTTGCATATAAAACAGCACAAGCAAGAGCGCACAGTTTTGTTAATCTAAAGCTGGAGTTAGTATTAAGCCAGTACAGTCTTTTGAGGGGGAGAGGGGTGGAAATTAGCCATAGTTGTCAGAAGTCTTGAGAGTTCCAACCCTTAATCAAATGACACTTTTAGGAAGTTTTGGCTAGAGGATTTCTCTTAATGTTTGCATAGCATCAATTTAAAATTAGGAATTGTTCGTACCAAAGAGGAGGTCAGATTAACAGGGAGCATTGCTCCCTGAAGTCAGTCCTAGAGACCGCTGCCCCACACAGCATCCTCAGTCTCACGGTCTGTTTACAACCGCAGACAGTAGACAGACTCAGTGCAGATCTTGACTGCTACCATCCCAGGTTAGAGGTCAGTCTGCCAGGCTCTGCCACTTCCCAGTCCCACCCAAAATAGGAGACGTTTTTGTTAACGGACACTTCTGAGTCAGGGATGCAAACCCAAGGTCCTGCTCAGGGCTGTTCACACCAATAGAACAGACTACAACCAGCAACACAGAGCGAATGCATTACTCTGATCAAGGAATAGAGAAGGATGAGCTCAGACTAACGACATCTCCCCAACTCTGGCAGGAACCTTCTGTATTTATAGGCTGTGGCCTGGGGTGATTAAATTATTTTGGGCAAGCCTAGTTAACCTGTTGCACCTGGTCCTTTGGCACACGCCATCCCACCGCCATCTTGAGCTTTGCACTCAGCACCTGGATCTGCACACGTGGGAATCCTTTCCAGTTCCCATAAGCAAGTATAGCTCATGATGTAGTTAGGGTATTGAGAAACATTAGGGTCTTTTGGATGATACCGTGTAGACATTTTCTATCTCGGGAGGGTTGGTCTGCAGGAAATGAGGTGAAAGGAGGGAGTTTTCACTGAAGACTGGAGGGAATACTGGTCCCTGGAGCTTAGAACAAGATTCTGTACCAGTCACCCAGTAGTGAGTTTTACTGTCGTGAGATTTAGGACGTAAGCACAACCCTCCAGATCCCTTGTCCTGGGTTATGGAAAACCAGTGGACCCACAAGGCCTTTTTAGTTACACATTATTCAAGCAGCTTCTCAGGCATGGTTTCCTGATAACAAGCCTCAGCATGAATGTTTCACAAAGTTTCTGCACTTGATAGTTTCCCACCAAATGTAGCTTCCTGAGGAAGGTGGGGGGTGATCTTTCTCATGGGGGATCCATGTGGTTGGTTGTCTCCAGCCCCCACCCTTCAGTCCTGCGCTGCAACCACTGGAATCCAGTGTGCCTGTGGCTCACTGCTCCCCAAATATTCAGGCCTGCAACAATCCTATCCCTTCTCACACCTCCATTCTGGAAACTTCTGCTCGGGCTAACCTTTTCTCTTCATTGCTTCCTAAGAGAACTCAAGTTCTCTTCCCCTTTGCATCTGTATTTTTTAATTCTTTGGTCTGTTCAATTCCTGGCACTTCCGGGAGGGAAAACTAGCAACTCGGGTCATTTTAGGGGCATTGTGAATTGGACATCCATTTCAGAAAGTCATAAAAATGTTTATTCTTTGCCCTGTTATCCTACATCTGGAAATCAAAAGAAAATCCCAACTGTACAAAATACTTGATGCAGAAGAATACCTGTCACAACAATTGAGGTTACCAAGAAACAGCGGTGTGGAGTAAGAAAAAGGGTCAATGTTGAGTGCCGTAGAGTATCTCCACTATTGAAGGGCAGTAAAGGATTAACAGAAACCAGGAAAGAACAGAGCTGGAGGGGAAAAAACAGGAAAGGTGTCAAGGGCATAGTTGAAGAAGTAGGGATGGTCAACACAAATGAAATACTCGAACCTGCCCATTGGCTCCCGCCGTTAGGAACATAAATCTTACCGCTAGCTATAACCAGGCATTGGCAGGGGCAGAAGCCAGACTACATGGAACCGAGGATGGGAAGAGCTGTCAAGGTATCAAGAAACTTGGCTATGAACTAAAAGAGGTAAAAGACTATGAACAAAGGGCATATAGGCCAAGGAAGAGTTTAAGATGAAAGTAAATTCAATTGTTCATCCACTCAACACATTGCCTTCTATGAACCAAGAGTTTTAGGTACAAAAATCAAACAGTTGCTTTCATGGACCTTATTTTCTTGTGAAAATAAGCAATGAACAAACATTTTATGACAAGCGATGAGTGCTACAAGAAAAAGGGAGAAGGGATAGAGGAATGTTAGCAGAACAGGGTGCAATTTTGTTTTAGGTATCAAGGAAGGGCCTGATGAAGTGACTTTTGAACAGAGAATAAAGTGAGGAAGCAAGGTGGTAAGTTGTGGAGGCTGGCTCCCCTTCCCACATAAACAAGCAGTGGAAAGAGCAAAGGTCCTAAAGGTATGTTTCGCTTCTCAGAAGAGCAGCAAGGATACCAGGGAAGCTTGAGCAGGGTGGGTGGGAGAGAGCTTGGTGGAAGCTGTGCTTCAAGAGGGGGCAGTGAGCCAGGGCTTTCCGGGTCATGCTGAGGTTTGGATTTCATTCTGAGCTGGGACACCACGTATATGTTGGGCAGAGAACTCTACAAACTTTCATTGGGAGAAGGTTCATTGTGACTGCTGTATTGAGAATGGATTATAGAAAGGCTAAAGAGCCCCAGCTGGTGTGGCTCCGTGGATTGAGCACCAGCCTGCGAACCAACAGGTCGCCAGTTCGCTTCCCAGTCAGGGCATGTGCCTGGGTAGTGGCCAGGTCCCCAGTAGGGGGAGTGTGGGAGGCAACTACACATTGATGTTTCTCTTCCTCTTCTTCCTCCCTCCCTTTCCCTCTCTCTGAAAATAAATAAAATCTTAAAAAGAAAGACAAAAGAAGCTTGCAAACCAGTTAGGAGACTGTTACAGTCCTTCAGCATGGACACTTCAGCATGGACAAAACTTAGCTGGAGGGGCTGGTCAAATGTAAGAGAGAATCAGCAAAAAGAGATTGACCAAAATGGTGGCACAGGAGGCTCCTGAACTCCCTGCCTCCCACAAGCACACTGAATAAGCAACTGCAGGCAGACCAATTTACCTTTGATAGAAATCCAGGAACTAGCTCACTCCCACACATGAAAACAGCTAGGAAAGGCTGAGACACACTCTGGCCATAAATCCCGCCTTCAGCACAGCACCATACAGTCGGAGGGAACTCCCAATTGCAGCTTTTCTCTGAGGAGTGAGGGGTTCGGACCCCATATTTAGCAACCCAACCTTTAAGACTCCCGTTTAAGGGATAGACCCACAAAACTCCTCACTATGAAAGCCAATAAGGCATTTGTGAGACCCTCAAGACTATGTAAAACAAAGGAGGAGTAGTTAAATGTAGTTAACCATTGTTGATAATGCCACTTTATTTTTAATCCATGTTTGGGAACCCACATATACAGAGGGCTGACTTAAGTTATACACGAATTGTCAACGGTGTGGGGGTTGGCGGCCCTAGTCCTTGCATTGTGCAAGGGTCAACTGTGTTGTAGAACTGCAATTTCCTGAGAGTAGAACTTCTATGCTCCCCACCAAAGGTAAATATGTGGTGGGACGATAGATGTGTTACCTGGATGGAAGGAGTTCTTTCACAAGCATCCCATGTCAAATCCTCACATGGTAGACTTTAAATATCTTTAAATTTTACTTGTCAATTATATCTCAATAAAGCTTTAAAAAAAGAAAGAATGTACTAATGGCACTGGAGTAAGATAAAACAAGATGTAACAAGCGCTGGCCGGGTGGGTCAGTTAGTTGGAGCATCGTCCCCTACACCAAAGGTTTCAGGTTGATTCCCGATCAGGGCACGTATCTAGGTTGCCAGTTTGATCCCCCTGTCCAGGCCCATATGGGAGGCGACCAATAAATGTCTCTTTCTCTCTCTCTCTCTCTCTCTCTCTCTCCCCCCAACCCCCCTTTCCTTTCTCTGTAAAATCAATAAACATATCCTCAGGTGAGGATTTTTTTTTTTTTTAAATTAGACGCAATCAGATTGGCTGCAAAATCAGTGGGAGGAAGGGAAATGCTGAGTGGTTAGGACTGGAGAGGAGATGGCGTAGTAAAAGGAAAGAAGGCAAAGGACGGCCTGGAATCTGGACACGTACAGAAGGAAATCTGCAGAGCTTTCCTTTGAAGAGCATTCTCTTTCCCTTCTGAGAACATCAGAAGGTTTCCCTCAACGATGGAGGGAACCGCGCGTGCTCTTGAGATGGTGCAGCACAGCAGTAATGGTGTGGGTTCTGCAGCTACACTGTGGGTTTAAACGTTCATTTGGGCAAGCTAGTTTCTTTCCCGCTGCCTCAGTTGCTTCATGTGTAAAATGGCATAATAATTCCTACCTCATGGGGCTGCTCAATTTACTGAATAAGTAAGTGGAAGCATTTAGAATAGCCTGGCTCATGATGAAGGTTCAGTACATAATTATTATAATTTTTATTGGGCTACGGACTGGCTTGTGGTCCAGAGCCCAGATTCTGAAGGCAAAACACCTGTGTTCAAATCCTGACACTGCCCCTTAAATAGCTAGGAACATTTTGATAAGTTATTAAATTTTCCTTTGTGTGAATTTCCCTTCATCTGTAAAATGAGACTAATTATAGACCCTACCTTATAGGATTATAAGGAGGATCAACTAGGTTAATATATATAATTGCATATAATAAGCACATTAAAGTGCATGCTATTATTAGTATTACTGAACAGTCTTTTAAAATATCAGTTTTGGGAACTGTCCACTTTGCTGTGTTTGAGTAATTGACGTCAGCCAAGTGCTAGTAGAGATCCCATGAGCTGCTTCCAAAGCTGAATCCTGAACTCCTGACTGCACATGTCCACACACAAGCAGAGCCCTTGGTGCTGAGGCGGCTTCAGTAACACCGCAGTTTTCAGAACACTGCTTTGAAGATAGCCAGCCCCCTGCATCTAAGTATACTTAGGTCAGCAGTTTTAGATGTCCTCATATAAAAATATAAAATAGAATAATTTCTGAAGTAGTTTAAGTCGCCCCCCCCCAATATTTTTAACTGAGAATAAATACTCCCCCAGGCCTTATTTAATGTCTTACAGACTATGTTTTACTATTTAAAACCTTGACTTCTCTTGAGGTCCTGTTGGTTTCTGTGTTAGCATTAGGTTTGGCGGTGTTGACAGAAAATTCACAGTAGCAATGATTTGAACAAGACAGTTTATTTTCTCACATAAAAGCCTGAGCTGGCATAGCCGCTTTGCCTACAAGATTGTGGGTGCTCGCGTTGAGAAGCTGAGTGTCCTGCTGTTCCACATGTCTTAAGGTGGCCCTCTCCTCTCACAGCCCACTGTGGCTGAGTGACATAAGCCTGTCCCAAGCATTAGGCGAGACAGGGAGAAAAGGGGAGGGAAGGGAAGCCCTGGAATTGTGCGCAACTTCTCCCAATCCAATGGCCAGAACTGTGTCATGTGCCTGCAAGGGAAGCCTGCATGCGCATAGAGTCTCTAGGCTGGGTGACCAGGTACCAAGCTAAAACGCCTAGCTGAATGCACTATTATAGAAGAGAGGGGAGAATAGATTTGAAGAAAAGCTAGAAGCCTCTGTCATAGTCATACGATTTTTATTAAAAGAATTGTTAATTTCTTGAACTCTTTTTCTGATCAGACTTCGACACCCTACCATTTTAAGTATTTTAAGTTGAGATCTAAGACCTCCTAAGAAAGAACTGTAGTTTTTACATTGAAATATTTCAAAGAAATGAAATACTAAAAAGTGTCAACAACTTTAAAAATGAACGTAGGCAAGTCCAAGCTGCTAGTACTCAGTAAATGTTCCAAGACATGTTGAAAGTATGTACCTTCTCACCAGATTTCGGACCCAGCTGTATCGCACATTGACCTTTTTACATAAATAGCACAAAAGTCACTGAAAACACGTTTTAAGTCGCTAGGAGAAAATGACTGAGGCAAATGAAATGGAACAAAGAACATCAAAGGCCTGTGGTTAAGTGCACCCTTGCCCCAGAGGCTCAAGTGAGGCCAGAGCTGCATGTGGTGCCTGAGGACTTGAAGGACTTGAAGCCTCACCGGCCACCCTTAGTCACCAAGAGGGGAATCCAGCACAGTTAATTTCCATTCCTCTTAGGAGGGGAATGTGGCAAGGCCCAGCATATTTTTATAGCTGAGCCTGTACAAAAAGATGGCCCGAACCCAAGAAGGCACGAGGTCAGCAAGTTGAGCGCAGGGCTTGAGGAGGGAAATGCTGACAAAACCTTTTACTAAGAATCAGTGAGCATATCTGAATATGCCGTCCCTTTTAAAAGCATTTTATCTACTGGAAATCTGAAAACCTTTCTGTGTGAAGACTTGTTAAAATTACTTTTTTTAGTACTCACTTAGATCATAAGAACAGAATGACCTAAAACATAACCAACCTAAAGAGTCATGGCCAAAAAAAAGCAGGCTTTCTGGGAACTTGAGCCTCACAAAGTCACAGAAATGGGAAATGGAAATTCTTAATCAAGTTAAAGTCACTAATATTTAGAAAGCCTCCGCTGCTGGAGGGCACATTTCCTTGAGTCTAGGGCAAAAGCCAGTTTTATTCCAAGAAAAATACAGAGAACTGTTGTGCCGAGATCTAGTAAAACAAGAGACGATAAAGCAGGCCTTTAACAAACAGCTTTTTATTGCCACAAAATTCCCCAGGCCTCCCTCTTCCCTGAATGGCTCTAGTATCTGACTATAGGACTCAAAAAGAAACGAAAATGTTCCCACTGACCCACAGTGCCACGGGTCCTCTCTCCCCAACACTCTTAAGAATTTTGGAACTGGGTTTACTATGTGTCCCCACAGCCTGACCTAGATCAGCCGATACAGGGTCCGGCACCGTGAAGCCCTCACACAAGGTGGCGGCTGAGTCACTCTCCCCAGCCACCCCAGGATGGAGCCAGCTCCTCAGTACAAGTGTGCATGGCCCAGCTGTCACCAGACGCCAGTCGATGCCTCACAGCATGTGACAGATTGGACACTGGCACTCTCTGTGAGCCATCACATGAGTGCACCGCAAAGACATCCAGATGCTTTGGGCCTTCCTTCCAGAGATTACTGTTAATGTCAGGCATCATTTCAACTGCCAAATACTACATGTCTTCCATGAGCCGATTACATGCACATTCTCTAATCCTTAAAATAATCCTGCAATATGGAAATTCGATCCATGTACTACAGATGAGGAAACCAGGCTTGAAAGAGGTTAACTGACTGCACGAGGTTTGAGGCAGCCAGCCTGAGGTGTTTGCCTGTACTCCACCCCATCTCTTCACACCTCCTTAATTTCTTTAAACCCATCTAATTCCTGGGCCAAAATAAACAACTTCCCAGCCTGAGGATAGAGCTGCCCACACCTAATCCCTACCCCACAAATCTTGAATAACACCATCTAAAACTTAGGTGCTTGGTTACTCTGAGAACTGAAACCTACATAAAATCCCCCTCAACTTGTCTTAAATTTCTTTTCCAAACCTATTAGTAAAGGTACTAAAAATATTGAGAGTTAGATGTGACCACCAACCCCACTTGAAATATCTCATCCTGGCTTCTCCCACGTTCCTTCCTTCTCCGCAGTCGGAATTGATGGAAAGCAGGTTTCAGCAGCCCTGAGAAGCTGCCCTGACCCATCAGGCTCTCTTACTGGACTGTGAGCATCTAGAGGAAAGGAGCAACCTTGTTTTGCTTCCCTAATGCCTTACAGTGCTTGGCTGGAAGGACTTGTGTGGTAAACACTTCATTGAATCAGTGACACTGAAAGGAAGTCCGCAGTGGTACAACATTTTATTAGACTCACTTTGTAGTTTACTCATCTAACAAAGCTACCACTCTAAGCTGTTTAGAGTCTGGGTTGATGAAAAAAAAATTCTGCATACTTGTTTTAGAGATACTGCTACTCTGTAACCTCGAAACACAAGAAATTATATTAACAGAGGGAAAGGACATTCTTCCCCTTCCTTTTTCAAAGGGTGCTTTTCAACTCTTGACATCTTCTTGGCAGCAAACAAGACTTTCAGTCATTTGATATTTTCTTCTGATTCAAATTCATATTGTGAAGGAGAAACTGCCACAACGAACAAATTAATGCTGGAATCTTACCATGTTATGCCTGGCTTGTTTTAATAATCTCATGGTCTGAACTTTCCAAGGATGAGGGAAAAACAATGTCAGTTTCTGCTGACCTACTGAAAGCAGTGGCCTGTCACAGAGCCTTTATTTGTTGGTTACTGGAAGCTCTGTAATTTGTCCCAGGGAAAAATCAGTAACTTTTCCTCCCATCTCTTAAAAGTAAAGATAAATTGTATTTATAAAAAGTTTACATTTCCTTCTTAAAATGAAAATTGGCAAAACCACTCCACAGTGTTATTAGCTTTTCCAAGGACATTTCTGTTTCTGTTGACCTTTGAGAAACTGCCCTGGCAAGGAATGCTGCCTTGCTGTCAGGAAACACTCTTTCTTTTGTTCACACTATAAGACATAAACATGACCTTTTAACTTTATGAAATAGATTGGGATATGGGTGTTTGGAGGACAATTTTGGGGGAAGACATTTGTGAAGTATAAATTACATTAATCAAATACACAAATCTTAAGTGTCCTGCTTGATAAATGTTTACAAAGTGAACTCATCCATGTTAACTGACATTTATATCATTCAATCCTTGAGAAGGATTATATCCGCTGAGAAGGGCTGCTCATGGGCACAAAGCTCCTCATCGGCGCAAATTTATAGCTAGAATATAGCAGCCATTGCCGACAGAGGCCTTCACATGCTGCACTTCATGGAAAAGCTACAGACTGAGCTGTCAGCCTCTGGCACCATTCCTACTGTCTGAGTCAACTCTTATGGGGGAGCTCCTGGTATTACCTTTCGACTAATAGGACTGAGGCCTGTCCTGTCCAATGAGAACTGCATACCTATATCCTCATTTACATCTATACTAGCAATCAGAGTGACTCCAGAACTCACTTAAAAAGCCCACCAATCGGGGCAATGCTATTTGGACCAATCAGACTACAGATTTGGACTCTTCATTTGCATAAAATGGACCAATCAGGAACTAAGGTATGAACTGTCTCTCTAAAAAGCTGACTACCCTTTGCCTCCTCACAGTGTACTTTTGGTTTTCTTGGAAGGCTGCATTCCCCCAGTTTGCACACCGTTTACCTAAATAAAGTTTTTCCTTTAACCGCACCCTGGATTGGAGATATCTGTTGGCATGAGATTGGTGGCAGAGATATTTTGTTCAAAGACTACCAGAAAACTCCTTTATGTACCGTCTTCGTCATTCTCCACCACAAAAGTACCCACTATTCTGACTTCTATCATCAAGATTAGTATGCTTGTCCTGTTTTTCAGCGCTGTGTAATAGGAATCATATGCTCTTTTAAGTCTTTTTTCACTCAATATTATGTCCATAAGATTGATTTATACAGCTACATATAGGACTGTATTCTTTTCCATTGCTGTATATTATTCCATCGCAGAATATAGCACAATTTATTTACATATTCTGATAGTCATTTGGGTAGTTTCAAGTTTTTGGCTATTATCAATAAACTTGTTAGGGACTTTCTTATCCATGTCTTCTGATAAACATAAGCACTCATTTCTGTTCTGTATTAAGTTGAATGGATTTTCTGATATATACATACATGTATGTATATACACACACCCATATATATTCAGCTTTAATATTGCATATATATTCTCTTCAAAGTGTGTGTGCCGATTTATGCTCCCACCAACAGTTATATGAGAGTTTAAGTTGCTCTGTATCCTTGTCAATATTTACTATTTTCAACTTTTTAATTTTAGCCATCATATTGAGTATATGCTGGTATCTCATGGTTTTAATTTGCTTTTCCCTGGTGAGCAATAATGTTGATCTCCTTTTTATATTAATCATTTGTCTTTTTTCCCACTGACTTGTTCTTTATATGATTTTTTTTCCGTTAGATACATATACGTGTACAGGAAAAACAGTTTCCCAGTACGTGGCTTGCCTTTTGACTCTCTTAATGGTATCTTTAAATGAAAAGAGATCTTAATTTTCATAAAATCCATTTTACCAATCTTTTTACGGTTAGTGATATTATGGCATTTTCCCCCCAGGGAGGTGAGTGGTACAGGGAGCAGAGGGTTGGGGAGCTGGGTAGAACACTGCCCAATTCACATCTACCCACATACCAGACATAGTTTTTAATGTCAAGCATAGGCTTTGAGGGTCTGTTGCGTGTTCAAAGAGAGATATAAAGATGTTCTCTTACATTTGCTACTGTAAGCCCTATTATTTTACTTTCTATATTAGGTCTCTGATCCACTTTGAATTGATTATGTGTGGTGTGATGTAGGTGTCAATGTTCATTTTTCCCCCATGCAGATATACCATCACTTCAGCGTCATTTTTTAAATATTGAGAACATCATCCCCTCTCCACACCCCAATGAATTGTAGTGGCATCCTTTTCAGAAATCAATACGTGTGGGTTTGTTTCCGGTCTTTTTATTTTGCTGCATTGGACTTTTTCTTTCTCCTTGGGCCAATACCACACTGTTTTAATTACTTAAATGTTACATTAAGCCTTAAAATTTGTTAGTGTTAAGTCCTCCAGTTTTGTTATTTTTCTTCAAGGTTGTCTTGGTTATCATGGGGTTTTTGTTTTTGCCTAGGTTATAAATTTCCATAATAATGTTTGAAATAGCTTGTTAATTTCTACCAAAAAACTGCTGGAAATTTGAAATTGCCCTGAGTGTATAGCTCATATTGGAAAGGAATGGCATCTTGAGTATTTTGAATCTTCTAATGCATAATGATGATGTATCTGTTTATTCTACTTAATATTTGTCTTCTTTAATTTCTCTCAACAATGTTTTGATGTCTTCAGCATAAAAGACTTGCTCCTATTTCATTTGATACATTCTTGTTTTTGATGATATTATAAATATTATTGTAATTTTCCTCAATTATTTATTGCTGTCATAAAGAAATACAAGGAATCTTTGTTGACTTTGTACCCTGTGACTATACTAAATTCACTTATAAATTATAGTAGTTTATAGATTACTTTAAATTACCTATGTATAGAACCTTGGCATCTATAAGTGAGATGGTTTGCTTATTCCTTTCTAACCTCTATTATTTTCATTTCTTTTTCTTACCTTTATTGAACTGACTAGAACTTCCAGGTCTATTCACCATTGTTGAATAGAAGTATGATAGTGAACATATATGTCTTGTTCCTAACCTCAATGGGAAAATGTTTAATATTTCACTATTAAGTTCAGTGTTAGCTATAGGGTTTAAAAAATATTCCTTGTTTGCTAAGAGCTTTATCGTACTTACTATTATGAATTTTTGATGTTATGAATATCACATTATTGAATTTATCAAGCGCTGCATCTATTTGAGATGATCATATGTCCTGTTCATTATACCCTTGATTTTTTTAAATATAATTGTAGATTCATATGCAGCTGTACAAAATAATAGACAGATTATATGTACTATTTAATCAATTTTCCTCGATAATATTTTAAAAATTATAGTACAATATTACAACAAGGATATTAACATTGATACAATCTACTGATCTTGTTAATGTTTCCCACTTTGATTTTTGAACATTAAACCAACCTTGCATTCTTTATTCATGAAATTATATATTAATTTCTGTCCAGAAAGTGTTTATCCATGTAATATGAAAAATAGAGGCATTTATTGAAGAAGATACAAAATACAAGAAACATTGTACATAGGACAATGATGCCTCATTCCCTTCAAAGTAGGCAACTTAGGACCTCACACAGTTCTCCCAATTGCCATCAGCTGCCCCATCTCATATTTTCCTGAATCCCATTGACAGTCTGAAATCTATTCTCTTTCAAAGGTGATTTGAGTTTTGGGAAAAGCCAGAAGTTGCAGAGTGCCAAATCTGGGCTGTAGGGAGGCTGAGTCACCTGGGTGATTTGATGTTTCACCAATAAACTCCGCATTAGACATGACGCCTGGGCAGGCACATTGTCATGATGAAGCTGCCAATCACCAGTTGCCCATAAATGCAGCCTTCTGAATCATCCAAATAGACTGCATGGAGGAATGTTCAAGCTTAACACAAAATTTGATGCAGGTTTGTTGCTCTACTGGCTCAGTCATTCTGAATGTGACAGCCACACTGTACACATGTTCACTCAACAGTGTCTTCCGCACCCACTGACTAGTATAGTGAAGTCATCATTGTTCACACATGCGCATTCCAGTCCACTCTCCTTGGCTGCCAGGTTACATTGATGTCACACAAACTGTTCTCATCATATTAACAATGGCTGAACATTTCCGTACAGATCTCGTATATTTGCTGGATTTAATTAGCTAATATTTTATGGAGGATTTTTTGTCTACATGAAAAATCCTGGCATGTGGTTTCTTCAGCTTTGAATTTTACTTAATTTTTTTAAGTTTAAATAATTTTTTATTCCTCAATTACAGTTGATGTTATACAATATTATATCAGTTTTAGGTATACAACCCAGTGATTAGACCTTATATAACTTACTAAGTGATCATTCTGATATATTTGACACCATACCCATCTGACACAAAATATAGTTATTACAATATTATTGACTATATTTCTTATGCTGTACTTTACATCCCAATGACAGTTCTGTAACTATTGATTTGTACTTCTTAATCCCTTCACTTTTTTCACCATCCTACCAACCCTCTTCCCATCTGGCAACCACTGAAATCTTCTCTGTACTTATGAATCTATTTTGGTTTTGCTTGTTCACTTTTTTGTTTTTAAGATTCAGTTGTTAATAGACATGTATTTATTGCCATTTCATTGTTCATATTTTTTATCTTTTTTTTTTCTTCTTTTTAACAGAGACCCTTTAACATGTTATGTAATACTGGTTAGCTTTTTCTTGTTTGGGAAGGTCTTTATATGTCCTTCTTTTCTAAAAGGGCTTTTCTGGATAGGGTAATCCTAGTTGTAATTCACTACTTTGCTTTTCACTACATTTCACTAATTTGATTATTTCTTGCCGATCTCTTTTGGCCTGCAAAGTTTCTGTTTAGAAATCAGCTGACAGTCTTATGGGAGCTATCTTATAGGTAGGTAACTAACTTCTCTTGCTGCTTTTAAGATTATTTGCTTGTCTTCAACCTTTGAAATTTTATTTTTTTAGTTCCTCAGTTCCTTTTATTCTTTTGTCGTTGTTGTTCATTTTTTATTTGTATTTTTCCATTACCATTTATCCTCCCTATACTCGCTTCTACCCCAGACCCCCTTTTCCCCGACCCTCACACTATCACCACACTGTTGTCCATGTCCATGAGTTCTTTTTCTTTTTTGCCTAATCCCTCCACACAACCTTTGACATTTTAATTATGATGTGTCTTGGTGTGTCCTTCTTTGGGTTCATCTTCTTTGGTATTCTCTGCACTTTCTGGATTTGTATGTCTCTTTCCTTCACCAAGTTAGGGAAGTTTTGTCAATATTTTTCACCTAGGTTTTCAATTCTCTTCTCCTTTTGACACCTCCATGATGCAAATGTTAGTGATCTTGAAGTTGTCCCAAAGGATCCTTACACTATCCTTATGTTTTTCGATTTTTTTTTTCTCTGATCTTATTGGGTGCTTTCTGCTTCCTTGTCTTCCAAATCTCTGATTTAATCCTTCACTTCATCTTCTCTGCTCTTGATTCCCTGTAATGTATTTTTCATTTCAGATCATATATTCTTCATTTCTGACTGGTTCTTTTTTGTTTTATAGTTCCTTTTTTATGTTTCTTATCTCTTTGTTAAAGTTCTAAGTTCATCCACTCATTCCTTAAGTTCATTAATCATCTTTATAACCAGTGATTTGAACTTGCATCTAGTAGATCGTATGACTCCTTTTTATTTAGTTCTTTTATTTTATTTATTTATTTTTTTGTCTCCTCATTTTGGCATCCTCCCTGTGTTTGTTTCTATCTATCAGAGCTGCTACATCTGCCAGGCTTGGTAGAGTGAGTGGCCTTATATAGGAGGTATTCTGTGAGTTCCAGTGGCACAGACTCCCCATTCACCCAACCTGAGCACTCCAATGCACTCTCTCCAGCAGACTGTTGTAGTTGAGCTTGATTATTGTTGGCACATCAAAGGGAGGGATTTACTCCCAGGCAAGTCATCTACAAGGACTGGATGTGATCACTGTGGATGATCAGCTGTACAGGGGTCCACCACATGGAGCAGGGGCTCCAGTGCCTTTTGAGTCCACCCCTTGAGTGTATTGCTTATCGAAATGGTTAGGTGGTGCTTTGGTGTGGTCTGAAGGTGTTCACTTGGTATGCTGGCTCTGGTGTCCCCCAGGAGGTGCAGGCCAAGGTCAGCTGCTACGTATGTTCTGTCTGGGGCTACCTGGCATGAGCTACAAAGTGACCTGCAGATGACTGCTATTTGTTCTATGCTTGGAGGCAACCAAGAGAGACCATGCTGCAGACCAAGGCAACTGCCCCTGGTGCTGGGCCTGGAGCCAGTTAGTAAGAGGCATGGGGTATACCAAAGCCAGATGCTGATTGTTTGAGAGATGTCTGACAATTTAGTTCCTTCCCATATGTGCCTGGTGCCTTTTGAGCTGCTGCCACAGTGCTGCAGTTCAGAGCAAGTGAGTCTGAGGAAGTCCATATGGGCCCTTTAAAAGGAATGCCTGGACTCCAGAAAACCTTCTATCTCACTCAGCCACAATCCCCACTGGTTTTCACAGCAAGAAGTTATGGGGACTTCTCTTCCTGGGACTGAAACCCTGGGCTTGGGGGTGGGGTGCCTGGTGCAGGACTGGCATCCCTCACTTTTCAGGGAGAACCCCTACCAATCTTGATGTGGCTTTTTTGTATCCTTAGTTGTAAGACTTCTGTTCAGCTAGATTTCATGCAGTTCTGAATAATGGTGTTTCTGTAGTTTAATTGTAATTTTGACGTGGTTGTGGAAGGATGCAAATAATGCATTTACCTATACCACTATCTTGACCAAGTGTGGCCTGTAATTTTTTCTTGTAATGACTTACCTGGTTTTTGTATTAGAGTTTTATTGACTTCATAGACCAATTTGGAAGTGTTTTCTTTTTCTCTGTTTAAAGACTTTAGGTATGTTTGTTATTATATCTTTTTTATTTTTTAATATATTTTATTGATTATGGTATTACAGTTGCTCAAATTTTCCCCCTTTGGCCCCCTCTGCCTAGTACCCCCATTCCATCCAGCAATATTCCCTTAGTTCATGTCCATGTGTTGTGCATGTTTTTTTGCTTCACATTATCTATACTATTTTTTGCACCTACAAATTTATGCTTCTTATGCCCTGCACCTTTTCTCCCATTCTCTCCCTTCCCCCTCCCAGCTGATAACCCTCCAAATGATCTCCGTATCTATGATTATGTTCCTGTTCTGGTTGTTTGTTTGGTTTGTTTTTTAGATTCAGTTGTTAATAGTTGTGAATTTGTTGCCTTTTAATGTTCATATTTTTGATCGTCTTCTTTTTCTTAAGTAAGTCCCTTTAACATTTCATGTAATAATGGCTTGGTGAGGGTGAACTCCTTTAGCTTTGTCTTGTCTGGGAAATATGTTATCTGCTCTTCCATTCTAAATGATAGCTCTGCTGGGTGGAGTAATCTAGATTGTAGGTCCTTGCTTTTCATCACTTCTTCCCTGCTATCTCCCAGCCCTTGCCATCTCTAGTCTCTTCACTTTCTCTCTGTATGCAACTTGTGCCCTTTCAGCTCTTGCCCTGGTGCTGAACCCCAGAGTGGGTGGGTCTGCATAAGTCCTAAGTCTGTGTGGGCCCTTTAATAGGAGTCTCCTGATAATCCAGCAGTTTCTTCCACTGTTCCAACCTCCATTGGTTTTTACAAACACAGGTTGTGGGGGTTTATCATCCTGGTATTGGAACCCCGGGGACTACTGGGTGGTCTGGTTTGGGGCTTGGATCCCTCAATCCCAAGGTATCCTTCCTGATTTTTATCCACTACACGTGAACGTGGGACCACCCATTCCACCACCTCTCCACGCCACTCCCTCAGCTCCGCACTTCTCCCCACGTCTCCAACCCTCCTAGTTGTCTGGATGAATGTGGCTTCTTTAAATCCTTGGTTGTTGGACTTCTTTACAACTTGATTTTCTGACAGTTCTGGGTGATATTTGTTTTGTAGTCTAATTGTAATTTTTTCTGTAGTTGTGTGAGGCAGTGAAGCATGTTTACCTATGACTCCATCTTGACCAGAAGTCTAAGCCTTACATCTTTTCTAAATGCTTGGAAAAATTTACTTGTGAAGCAAGCCATCTCGGTTTGTAATTTTCCTTGTGGGAAAATTTTAAATACATATTTGATTTTTTGAACAAATATGGACTATTTAGAATCTTTATCTCTTTCTCTTTTTCAGAAATTTTATTCAAGTAATATTTTTTCATCTGTCAAATTCATTGGGAAAGTTTTTTTTTCCAATAATCTCCTCTTATTATCTTTTTAATAGTGACTATAAAAATTGTAGTGATGTTTTCTTTTTCATTTGTTTTCCCTGTTTTGGTTAGTCTTCTGGGGTTAACAATTTTAATTACCCCTTCAAGAAACCACCTTTTGGCTTTGTTGATTTTCTCTCATAGGTCAGCTTTCTATTTAACTGATTTTCTTCATTATTTCCTTTATTCTACTTTCTTTAGGTTTATTTTTGTTGTTTTTCTAGATTCTTGAAATAGACTCTTAGATTGCATTTTCAACCTTTCTTCTTTTTAATATGTGAACTTAGTTATAATTTTTTCTTTAAACACCACATTAGCTGGATCCCACAAATTTATTTATTATTTTTTTAGAGAGACAGAGAGAGAGAAATGTTGATTTGTTTTTTCACTTATTTATGCATTCACTGGTTGATTCTTGTATGTGCCCTGACCAGGAACCAAACCTGCAATGTTAGCGTGTTGGGACAATGCTCTAACCAGCTGAGCTACCTGGCCAGCTTAGGATCCCAGAAATTTTGACTTGTTATTTTTCACCCATGTTTTTTGTTTGTTTGTTTGTTTGTTTTTTGTTTTTTGCAATGCCCAGGCTACATTGTGGCAGACATAAGTTACAGTTACAAGTAGTATAGGTTACACAGGAGGGCACCTCTGGACCCATGGGTTTTTTTAGAAGTATCTTGCTAACTTTCAAAAAAATTTTTTTGTACTCTGGTCAGAGAACTGCATTTTATGCATTTCAGTTTTTTGAATATTTGTTATGATTTGCTTTATGGCCCAGGATATGGTCTATTTTTGCAACTGTTTCATGTGCACTTGAAAAAAATGTGTAGTCCACAATTGTTCAACTTTTTAAATCCTTAATGATTTTTAAATCTGCTTGATCTATCAGTTATTGAGAGAGGTGTGGTAAGATCTTCAAGTCTGATTGTGAATTTGTCTGTCTTTTTTCTTTTTTTATTGTAATAAAATATACAGAGGTTTTGCCATAGTTGTTTAGTTTGGTAAAGTTTGTTTTATGTATTTTGAGATCATGTTAATTAGGTACATATAAATTTAGGATTGTTTTATCATCATCCTGATAGATTGATGTATTTATTATTAGGAAATGTTTATCCTCATTTTGTCTTTATTTCTCTGAACAGTTCTTACCTTAAAGTCTATTTTGTCTGATAGTTAATCATACCACCTTTTTTGTTAATGTTTGCATGGTGTTTTAACTTTCAATCTATCTGTGGCCTTATATGTATAAGATGTTTTTTGTAGTAAGCTTTATAAGTAGATTTTGCCTTTAAATTGAATGCTGATGTCAACTTCAGGCCCAGTCACAGTTGCTTTGGTTTGTGGTACCCATAGAGGGAAATGGTAATGGCCTTAGACAGGAACTCAGCTGTTTAGATTTGATACAGCTGATGGAAGAGGGATCTCTCTATTGGTGGAATATTTTGATGCAACAAACTACCACCCTCAAATTTATTTGTTTGTAAAATGCTTTATATTCATTATAAATAGTGGAAGGTTAAAGAAGAGTAGGCTTAAATTGTGGAATGGCTAGCTACCATTTAGCACCATCAGAAGAAAGATGTGTAGTTAGTGCTATGCAAACCTCTACATGTTTCTTTGGAAAATTTCTAATCAAATTATTGGAATCATAGATTAATCTATGAACTTATAAGTGGTAAGGAGCCTCAAGACCATCTTGGGCCCAATGTCATGCTTCTGATTATTTGAATATAGCAATATATGTTGTACTTTCATTTTTGTCACTCATGCCATGTAAGTAAATGGATAGCTGAATACTTGGAACTTTGATTTTACATATAATTATGACCTTTAGAAATAACTACTTGTTTAAAAACAGACCAGAGTATAAATAAAGTGAGCAACTGATATATTTGAGATCCCAAAGAAAATTTATAAGGAAAAGTTGTTGTTTTCAGTTTGCAACTTTCAGTCTTAGAGAAAAGACTTCATCATTTTATACGTGATGTGGCTTTCTGGGCTCCTGACATCTTCATTGAATTTGACTGGAGCTTCCTTCTCTTGAAAATGAATTGGCATCTTCTTGCTCTCCACACGCATGAGCTTCACTTGCAGGGGGCCCAACTTTGTATAACTCTGTGGTGAACAGATACAGAAGAGAATAGGAGAGGCTGTTTAGCAAGTTACCCGCTGAATAAGGTTTCCTTTAGCAGATAAGGTTTCCTTTATCTGACAGATTTAATTTCCCTCTTAATTGCCTGAATGCTGTATAACATGTGAAATATGAGAACTTCTAAAAATAAAAAACACCATTCCATAAACTTATATACTCGGTGGGGCATAGTAGGCAAGATCTCCCAAAGAGCAGGCAGAAGGTCTGGCAGGTTTGTCTTTCAGGGGGCCAGGCGGAAGGGCACCCGCTGGAGTAGGGAGATGTAGCCTCTGTAAGCTCTTTAATGGGTAAAAGGAAGTGTTGGCTATGTATAGGATATAACCACAGCAGAGTTTTCTATATTATTGAAGAACAAAGGGAAATACCCTCAAACATCACTTTGACTATTAATATTCTAATATTGGGCAAATTCTTATCAATTTTGCACTTTTCAAGGGCCCTTGACTACTATATAAATAAAACTTACAATATTCTGCCAAACTAACTGTAGTTTGATATCAACAAACAGAATTAAAAGTCTATTTTATATGAAATTGCACAGCCACCCTCAAACTAGGTTGAAATAGCTCAGGCCCTCCCTAATATGCCTTCCTCTTGGGAGCCTTCCCAAGTCGTAATGTTTTCTTTTGAGTTCCTTCAACAATTCAACAAACCTTTCCTGAGATCCCACTACGTGCCAAGCTGTGTATCAAGTACTGGCGTGCAATGATAAGCTCACAGACTGGTCAGGCAGACAGACAGAGGTGGTACATTCCTCTTGCACAGTAATTGATGGTTTCCTTATGTCTTTTATTAGCATGTAAGTAATTTGAGGGCAGGGCCTCACATATTGGCATCTTAGAGATGTCTTTTCTTCCTGTTCACCCCCTTAAATTCCCAAGCATCTAACAAGTACCTGGAATGTCATGGGGTTCTCAATAAACATTTATTAGAATTTTTGAATATCAAAGAATGAAAAAAGTCAATGTTTTATTACTCAAAAATGCATATAACTGCACTTAGTTTTTGAAATATATAATTATGGAACTATAGTAAATGAGGGGAGAAAAGCAAATTGATAGACATCTACCACATATTTTAGAATCCTAATACACCGTGTTAGTTTGCTCAGACTATCATAACAAAATGCCATAGACTAAATGGCTTAAACAACAGAAATTCACTCCCTACAGTTTTGGAGGCTGGAAAGTTCAAGATCAGGTGCTAGCATTATTGGGTTCTGGTGAGAGCTCTCTTTCTGGCTTACAAATGGCTCCTGTCTCATGGTTGTCTGCACAGGTAGAGCCTAATCTTCTAAGGCCACAGACACTACCATTAGGGCCTTATCTTTATGACCTCATCTAACCTATGTTATCGCCTAAAGAATCTATCTCCAGTTATAGTCACATTGGGTATTAGGGCTTCAACATATGAATGGGGACAGGAAAAGGCAGAAAGACATGTTTTCAGTCCATAACATACATAATTTCATTTCCACCACATCAAAAACTTACATGGTAAGTAAGAAAGTCTTTCATTCAAGCAAATGGTACCCAATTTTGGAACCTGGTAGACAATCGTCCACTCACCTGAGGTCATCATAATATACTAGGTGTCATGATTCCAGGATACTCATGGGGGTATTTGAATGCTATAGGGACTAGAATGCTGTAGGGAATGCTTTAGTCTTTAAATGGTGTCACTTGATGGTAGCAAGACTGAATTGTTGTTAGTTAAAATGATTTTTGTTGATTTATCCTGTTTATTCTGCTTTCTTATATCACTTTCTCCTATACGACTTTAGGTTGTAGGAGAACTTTTTGTTATTGGTAGTACCAGGAAGGGAAATAGCAAAGGGTTGATGTGAGAGTAATTGGAATGTACCAAAAGGTTTTATTTTTAAACAATTTTTAAAATTATATTTTATTGATTATGCTATTAGAGTTGTCCCAATTTTACCCTATGTGCCCCCACCACCCAGTACCCCCGCTCCCTCAGGCAATCCCCACACCATTTTTCATGTCCATGGGTCATGTGCATAAGTTCTTTGGCTGTTTCATTTCCTATACTGTACTTTACATCCTTATGGCTATTTTGTAACTACCTATTTGTACTTCTTAATCCCCTTACCTTTTCAGCCATTCCCCCACACCCCATCTCATCAGGCAAACATGAAAACCTTCCTCATATCCAGGATTCTGTCTCTGTTCTTGTTTGCTTAGTTTGTTCTCAAGATTCAATTGTTGATAGATATGTATTTTTTTTACCATTTGATTGTTCATTGTTTTTATCTTCTTTTTCTTAAATAAGTCCCTTTAACCTACCAATTATGCTTGTTAATCCCTGCAACTTTTCCCCCATTCCTCACCTTCCCCCTCCCAGCTGATATCCCTCCAAATGATCTCCATATCTATAATTCTGTTCCTGTTCTAGTTTTTGCTTAGTTTTTGTTTGTTTTTGTTTTTGTTTTTAGATTCAGTTGTTGATCGTTGTGAGTTTGTTGCCATTTTAATGTTCATAGTTTTGATCTTCTTTTTCTTAAATAAGTCCCTTAAACATTTCATGTAATGGTTTGGTGATGATGAACTTCTTTAGCTTTTTCTTGTCTGGGAAGCTCTTTATCTTCCCTTTGATCCTAAATGATATCTTTGCTGGCTAGGGCAATCTTGACTCTAGGTCCCTGTTTTTAATGACTTTGAATATTTCCTGCCAATCCCTTCTAGGCTGAAAAGTTTCTTTTGAGAAATCAGCTGACAGTCTCATGGGAACTCCCCTGTAGGTAACTAACTTCTTTTCTCTGGCTGCTTTTAAGATTCTCTCTTCATATTTAACCTTTGGCATTCTAATAATGATGTGTCTTGGAATGGGCCTCTTAGCATCCATCTTGTCTGGGACTCTCTGTACTTCCTGGACTTGCATATCTTTTTCCTTCACCAAATGAGGGAAGTTTTCTTTCATTATTTTTTCAAAAACATTTCCAATTTCTTGCTCTTTCTCTTCTCCTTCAGGCAACCTTATGATGCAAATGTTGGAATACTTGAAGTTGTCTCACAGGCTGCTTACACTATCCTTATTTTTTGGATTCTTTATTCTTCTTGTTGTTCTGATTGTTTTTTTGTTTTGTTTTGTTTTGTTTTGTCTTGCTTCCTTATGTTCAAAATCATTGATTTGATTTTTGGCCTCATTCCTTCCACTGTGTTTCCCTGTATTGTTCTTTATTTCAATTAGTGTATCCTTCATTTCTGACTGGATCTTTTTTATGCTGTTGAGGTCCTTACTAAGCTCCTTGAGCACCCTTATAAATGGTGTTTTGAACTCTGAATCTGATAGATTGCTTATCTTCATTTCACTTAGTTCTTTTTTCTGGAGTTTTGATCTGTTATTTCATTTGGGCCATGTTCCTTTGTCTCTTCATTTGGCAGCCTCCTTGTGTTTGTTTCTATGTATTAGGTTGAGCTGCTATGACTCCTGTCTTGGTTGCATGGCCTAATGTAGTAGGTGTCCTGTAGGGTCTGGTTGCACGGCCTCCCCTATCACCCAAGCTGTGTACTTGAGGTGCACCCTTCATGTGGGCTGAGCATGCCCTCCTCTTGTAGTTGAACCTTGGTTGTTTTTGGCAACTCAATGGAAGGGATTTACCTAGGCTAGTCACTTACAAGGATTGGCCATGACCAATGACTGTCAACCTCTGCCCTCCACGGAGGATCAGCTGTGCAGGGGCAGGGTGGTGGTGCTATGTCATGGTCTGTAGCTGTCCACTGGGTGTGCAGGCTCTGGGGTTTCCTGGGTGGTGCAGGCCAAGGTCAGCCCTGACCTGTACTTTGTCTGGGGCCACCCTGCCTCAGCTACAAAGCGATCTCAGATAGCTGTTACTTGTGCTGGGCTTGGAGATTTCCAGGCAAGGCCAAGCTGTGCATCTAGGCCAGTTGCTGCAGGTGCCATCACTGGGGCCACTTAGCAAGAGGTACAGGGGCTCCGGGCTCACTGAGGCCAGCTGTTGCTTGCTTGAGAGGATTTAAGCAAGAGGATTTGTGAATCCTCTTGCCAAGACCAGCCACTCATATGGAAAAACCACTGTTAACAGCTGTAATTTGGGTGGGACAGAGCCTCAGGGGATCTCCAGGGTGAGGCATACAGTGTTGGCCTGGGTGATGGAGTCTCAGATACGGCAACCACCTGCCAGCTCTGTGGCTCTGTGAGTGGAGGGTTCAGAAAAGGGACAATGGCCTCTGCCTGCCTTTCTGTCTGGGAGAAAGATGCCCCTCATCTCTTGCCTTGATGCCAGAGGCTTCAGTTCTTCTCCATATGCCACTGGTGCTACCGCTCAGAGGGAGTGAGTCTGAATAAGTTCATGTGTGGGTTTTTTAAGAGGAACTGCTTCAGACTCCAGAAGTTTCTTCCACTGACTCGAACCCCACTGGTTTTTTCAGCCAGAGGTTATGGGATTTATCTTCCTGACACTGGAATCCTGGGCTGGGTGGCCTGGTGTGTGTCCAGGACCCCTCATTCCCAAGGTATCTCTTCTGAATTTTTATCTACCACATGTGGATGTGGTACCAGCCTGTTCCATGTCTCTGCCCCTCCTACCAGTCTGGATGGACGTGGTTTCTTTAATTTTATGGTTGTCAGACTTCCATTTAACTCAATTTCTGATGGTCCTGATTGATGGTCATTCTATAATTTAGTTGCAGTTTTGATGTGATCGTGAAAGGAATCAAGCTGCGTTTACCTATGCCACCATTTTGACTGGAAGTTGAACTTTAACAATTTTGGTACAAACTTTTTAGGCTAAGACTCCTCTTTTGTATTCAAAATTTGTGCTTCTTTTGCTCAAGTTTCAAATTACTTGCACTCTTGTCACTGGATCTCAACACAAATTGCAGGGAGGGCAGGTTCCTATAGTTCTCCAACATTAGGTTCAGGTACAAGGCCCTCTGACCTCAGCTTAAGCATTCCCACTTTTTTTGAGAGAATTAAATGGTCACATCCTGGAATGACAGCCATCCCTGCGAGGGGGCCAATGATGAACTCTCTTTCTTTCCTTTTCCTCCTCTTCTGGGCTTCTTTCTTAGGCAAAAAGAGCCTTTAGAAGTCAATCCAAAAGGCGCGACTATGCGGCCAAAGGCCAAGAAGCTGAGGGCAGTAAGCAGCCTCAGAGCTATTTTAAACCCAAAGGGAAGCGTCCCGGAGTCTCATGTCAAAAACCTGAACTTAGATTAGGGAGGGACAGCTGAGGAGATGTCAAACCCCATGACCACTGTCAGACCTCGTATGAAGAAGGGGGCTGTGAAACGGAGGTTCAAACTAAAAAGACGGAATCTCACGCCCTGTGGGGTGAACTTCATTTATGGCCTTTGGCTTCCTTGGTCCATAGGAAATGGTGCTTGGAGAGAGAAGGTGGAATGTACAAAAAGCTTTTAAAATAAAAAGGCTAGAATACTCCAGGTTTTATATAATGGTATATATGACAGTTTATACTTTCCAAGGATGTCCATACTAATATATATCTTATCTTGCATGGTTTTGTGACAATGTGATGCCAACTTTCCTCTTTCAAGATGTACAAGCTACATTTCCACCACCTGGGTGGAACTTTATAACTACATCGACCAATAGATTGTGAGGGAAGGGGTGGTCTATGATTTCCAAGGCTAAGTCATTCAGAACATTGCAGCTTTCATATTAGTCTTTGGGACTGGCTGTTCTTGGAGAAGCCAGACACCATAACAAAGGGACAATAAGAGTGCCTTGTAATAAGGCCCATGTGAAGAGGAAGTGAGGCCCCTGGCTTAGCCAGCATCAACCTGCCAGCCATGTGAGTGAGCCACCTTGGAAATGGGTCCTCCTGCCCCCACCAAGCCTTCAGATGACGGCGGCTCCAGTCAACATATGACTGCAACTGCCTCAGAGTCCAAGTGAGGACTGTCCAGTGGGGCCCTTCCTGATGTCCTAACTAAGAGAAGCCTGGAAAGAAAATAAGTGATTATTGTTAAAAGCCACTAAGCCTGGAGGTACTTTGTTATGGAGCATTAGATAACTTACATGGTATACTAGTAATCGAGGTCTATAAATGAGTATAGGTAGCAAATTGGGCAGGGATAAAAATGGTATCCAATAAGAGATGTGAATGGTGAACAAATTTTACTAAGAACTGTAAATAGGATTTTTTCAATATACATATTTTAGGCTAGTTTTTTCCATTAACAGAACAGCATTATCTTAGTAGTCAAAGTTGTTTACTCCTGAATCTTACCTTGAAATCCTGCTCATCCTCATATAGTAAGTATTTCATATCAGAGACCCCAAACTCTGTACATGAGTTAACTCGATCTGTCTCCAGACACTGGTCAGACCTGATGCTATCCTCAGGACTCAGATGTAAAGCACTGATCTTAACTGGTGAGCTCATCATGTCTCTACTTTCTGCTTCTATGGGCTCCAATTTGGACTTTTCTGGGATGAATGAAAATAAATTAATTATGTATATTTTGGACAGATAAAAATAAAAATACAATATATACTTTGTCACGTTTTTAATTTGAAAGACCTTTGAGAACCTCCTATAACAGAAGAATTTGAGAATTAGAAATGTAGAATCTATGCATTAAATTTAGAGTGAGCCCCATTTTCAGAAACTCTGCCTAAGTTGTATTTCCTTCTATTGGCAAGTAAGTTACAGTGATCACGGGAAACTTTGTGTGTGTTGGTATTTTGGTTGGTCGGCTAAATTGGAAACCACACTAGTGTAGAAAATACAGCATCCCTTTCCAACAGTATCTATTTAATTCGCTGTGAAGCATGGTGACTTTGATTTGAAAATAGGACTAGAGAAAGGAGACAGGTTAGGGCAAGTGCTGTAAGAAGAGGAGGAATATGGAGGAGTTGGTGTGTATCTATTTCCTGCAGAGCTCTTGGATATGAGGTTGGATAATAGATGTTCAATAAGTGTTAATTTTTATAAAATCACCATTACAGTAAAATAATACCTATACGTATTTCCGGCAACCCCACAGACATTTCTTCAGGTGGCACTTCCTGTCCAGCAGCTTGGGTAAGATATAGTTGCCTAAAAGAATAAATAAGAAAAGCGGTCTTTCAATCAACAAATACTGTGCTACTGGCTCACTAGTGTCTAGCTCTCTTCTAAGTGCTAGAGACACATGAATGAAAATGAGATGCAGTTTGTACCCCCAAGGAGGATAAGGCCCAGTGGGGTGGCAGCCAGGCTTTCAGTATTTCACGGTGATGGTTAGTGCCATGATGGGTCTTGGGGTGAAGGAAGGGCATTCCATGATAAGGGAATAACACATGTAAAATCTCATAAATGAGAGTGAGCATGACACCAGGTAGGTCGCTGTTGTAGTAATCCAGGTGAGAAATGTTAGTGGCCTTCATGGGATGGTTTTAAAATAAAGAGAAAAAGAGAAAGAGCGAGCAGTAGGAATCCAAGATGACATCTAGGTTCCGACTCTCCCTGAGCGGCGTGTCAGCTGCGAGCCTGATGAGCTCTGTCTGCTGCTGCAGCTCCTTGCTCCCCTTTGCAGAGCCCCACTGAATTTTCAATCAGAAAACAGAATGCCTTCAAAGCTCTGTATGGCATTTCCATGAGTTTGGCCTGAAGACAGCGTAAAGCAGTTGGGCCCTCGATTATATGTAAACAACTCCTCATGTTTAGCAGCTCAGCACCAAAGTGAATCCTCTGGTTTACACCTGGCAGTTATTTAAAGGGCACAAATAAAACACCATTCAAAATGCTTAAGTCTCCAGAAAATAATGCAACTATTACATAAAATATCTGTACCTGTAAAACCTTCTTAGGGTTTAACTTTGTAAAGGTTAGTTTCCTATGTAGCTCTGGTCTGCAGGTAGACCAGAAGAGGCCGCAGAATTCTCTTCTGGTTTTACCGTTTTGAATAATTGAGATCATAGTGAATGCCATAACCTTCATAAATCTGGTTTCTCTCTTAATCATTAGGTTATTGTCACTTATGTACAGCCATAGGGCAGCAGTGGCTGATATTTAACAATATAGAAAATTCTTTAAAGAATGTTAGTATGTATGAAGTTAGTGTTAGATAGATTCGTAGGTGTTAGCACACTTAGCCTCAACCCTGTGACACCTGAGTTCCTGGGCAGTCACCTCTGGCTGACATTCACTTCATCTAATGAAGCAGGCAAATGCTATGATATTCTGTGTGAGCTGTGAAGGGAAAATGTCAGGGGAGCTCTGGATGAGAAATGTAGTAATAACTCTATTAGCTAGAATACCCATTCTTCATCCAAATAAGAAAATAGAACTTTTCATATGTCCACTGAGGACAGTTAATGTCTATTTCTCAGCACCCTGCTAGTATTACACAGAACTGAATTCTCAACAAAAGAGATGGAAAGGGCAATTGCTATAAAATATACAATACATATTATATTCCTTTGACTTGAAAATGGGTACATTGGTAGCTCCTGAATATATTTAAAGTTTTCCTCTGGGTACGAAGTGTCACTGATAATTGACAGTTTACACTTTCCTCTGTTTCTTTATGGAGATTTTTCTAAAATGTTCTAAAAAGTTGCCCCAAGGAGTTTACTGCCTAGCAAGAAAGCAGACATTCAATAAGTAATCACTGGTGTGATTAAATGCTGGGTACAGAGGAAGAGTTCAGGGTGCAATGGCAGCATGTCCTGGGCACCTACCCCAGTTCTTACAAATGTCTCCCATGCTGTTCCTTTTTCTTTAGACAGATATAGATTTAATTTCTCCCAATTCTGAAGCAAGACTAAGCATTCATGTCTCTCCCCAAAGAAAACCAAACCACAGAGCACTGATGAATAATATGGATTTTACTGAAGATTTTTGTGGGGAAGACAAAGAATAGGGTAAAACTGCATATGACACAGAAAACAACGTAATGAAATGTCCCATTAAAAGTTTCTTATTTCCTTTCCTGTCATTGACACCTTTTCTTTGGCCAATGAAAGAATTCCCCTTTGTTATTAGCACTTTATATCCTCGTCAGCACCAAATCAGGCACACCGGACTGAGTGGACTGAAGAAGGAAGCAGGGCTGGCAGTTTACAGGGTAGCTCTTTCCTAAGGTTTTGCTGGTCCAGAGAAGAGGGCAGTGGATGGGAGGTGGAGCAGTGGTTAGAAGCCACAACACTAGCAAGAGCTGGCAGAGGTTAGACATGGCTACACAGAAGGGCACAGTTAGGGCAGAGAGCAAGGATTAGAGGCAGGGCAGGAGGGTGGACCTGATCATAGAGAGGAGGGCAGGCAAGGGTCAGTGAGGCTCCACCTCCTAGGGGCCCTCAAAGGCATCAGCTTAAGAGTCTGGAGATACAGGAGTCCACCAATCAAACGGTTCATTCAGCCTGACTGTCGACATCATCTGCAATGGTATTTACCTCTGTAGGGCAACACATAAATTGTGGAAGGGAGGCAGGTAGCATCTTTCTTTATCTTGCTCCACCCAGTTTCACCCTGTGAAGTGAGTGTACTATCTGCCTATTTCTCCAGTCTTATATCTTGACACCTACCCCTTAACCCACCAAACAAAACCCCTACAACTTATATGCATCCACCCTTCTTGGAACACATTAGGAAGTTTGTAAACAATACTTTATTGTGACTCAAATAGTATTTTTCCATGTCACACTAGCAACAGGAACTGCTTGGGTGGAAATGTGTTCCTGGCCCTTCCATTGTGTTGAACTTCTTTGCTTTCATTCCTAGATGTGGACATTTCTCTCCCATCTTGCACATGTGCACCCTACATTTGTGTGATTTATCCCCCCCCCCCACTTAAACATGCTACTGTTTAGATTATTTCTTATTTTCACTACTTGTCCAAATTATGAATGCCACTTTGAGTTTTAATTCCATCATATTTTAGGGCCCTATTTTTGCAACAAAATTGGTATATAAAGACTTCTTTGTTGGGTAAGAAAAAAACCTATGATACAAAGCCATGTACACATGTGGTTTCTCTTGTGTAGGCATAGATGTGACTTGGAACGCCAGGCTATTTTCTCTGCCTAGAAAGTAGTTTGACTCTTCCATTAACTACAAAAGGAAATGATTCTATATTCTGCAAGGTAACTAGAAACTCAGAACACTTCCAAGAAGGTGCCACAAAATTGATCACTCCTTTTGTGCAAGCTCCGTACCTCCTACACCTTCTGCAGTACTGTTCTGCATTTATTTTGATGCCCATATTCCCTTCTGGCCTGGAGGCTTCTGAAGGTCACCACTTGTGACATTCATAGCAAGTGTTGGCTATTATGACTGCAGTGTATTGCTAGAAAAAAGCAACTCAAAGTTTGCATTGTACCAAAGGTGGATTGCATTAATAATACACCTTCACCATGGACATTTTGTGGGTTCCTTTCTTTTCAACTACTGCAATTAGGCTGGAGCATGAAAGAATTAAATCATCCTTAAAAACAGATTTTTACAGATACAAATGTTTACAAAATACTTTCTAGATATGTTAATAAGTTTCACCTGGGTATTTTGAGATCCACAAGTCTACAGTTGAATAGTTGATCAATGAGCACCAAATTTTCTTCCTCCAATTCATGAATAGCTTTTTCCATTATTTCAACTTCCTTCCTATGATTTGCAATCTGTTCTCAGAAGAAGAGAGTGGATGGTTAGTACTTGTTTAGTCTTCTATAAGAAATTCAGCTCCTAAAAGTGTTTTTGCCTGAGAGGAAGACCTATCCTGCATTATTTACCACTGGGTTTGCTTTGTTCTTCTCTAGAACGGAATGGGTGTGACTCTTTTCCAGGTCATTTGCAGAACTTGTTTGTAGGGTTAGGCAGTTACTACTGAGAATGGCAGGAGTTGTCCTTTCCTACTTTCTAAAAACACCACAGGATGTATAGACAAGGCTATAGGCAGAGATAAATTAGAAAATAAGATTAATTAACTTATCATATGGTATAAGCTAAATGAGGATCTTTATAAGGTTAATTATAAACAACACAAAAACTAATAATACTGAGGAAAAAAGTAAATTAAGGCATTAAAAAAAGTATAGGCCTAGAGCCCTTTCTATCAGCCTCTATAATATAATTTTATTTTCTTTTAGTGCTGAGGCTCTTCTGAGAAGTATCAGGTAGGTGAAATATTGTTCATTCATTCGTTCATTCATTCAATTGTACCCTATGCCTACTATGTGCCAAAAACTGTAGTATACTTTGGGAAAAAGTATCAACAAGATAAAATAGCGTTTCAGTGTCTCTTAGCCTAGTGAGAAAGATGGTGATAAAAACAAAAGAGAGTGTGAGAAAACCATAGGAAGCTGTCCAGGTGCTGTGGGAGGAAACACAGGTTGAGCCTATGTCTGCCAGGTGTCAGGGGTGGGGGTAGTAAGGGAGAATTAACGGATCTTGGAGGCCATGTAGCATTTACCTAGGCAGAGAGGAGAGTGTACGTTCTAGGCAGAAGGAACTACATGTGTAAAGGCACAATTATTTTTGTATGGCTTGATACAAAGTGGGAATCTGGAGATGTAGGGGAGGAACTGGACAATGAAGGAAGAGACAAATAATGCTAAGAAGTCTGGCTCTTGTCTTGCAGGTGATGGGAGGTCATTGATATACAGGTTTAATTAACATTAAGAAGTACAGCTAAGTCAAATATGAGCAAAATTTGCTGGTTACCTTGATATAGTTCTGATCAGTTTTTAAAAAGTATATTTTGATAACTTTTGTCTAAAGAAGGCTTGATAGTGGGAAGAATTTCTTGAAAAATGTTACTAGAGAGGATCCTCAACTCACCTCTCTCCCTCTCCAAACTGGAAAAAATAATGTGTCTTGAGGAAACATGAGACAGGAAAGGCATGGGGGTTAGATGCAGTATCTCTTATTAGGAGTTGCCCAGAGTGTAACTACGAGGAGTACTTAGAAGAGACGAGTCACATTTTTGGTTTGTAATTGAGATTTAATTATTGTATTTTAGAATCTGGAAGCATTCAGCGTATGACCACAGGCATACCTCTATCACGTAAGTCATTTATTAAATGCTTGAATTCTTACTATGGCAACGTTCTGTGCTAGATGTAGAAGGGATACAACAGTGAATTAGGCATGGCTTCTTTTCTCAAAAGAGTCTCCAGTTGAGGGACTAAACATGCAAATAATTATAATATAAAACAATACTAGCATCATAGTAAAGACTCAAATATCACTGGTGGCTTAGAGTTAGAAGGAAGAGCACGTATTATCCACCTGCCTTAAATAATTTAGCAAAACCATTAGGTCCATAATACTCAATTACAAAGCTAGGGGTTAGTGCTTTAGGATCTCATAAGTTGATTACAAGCTTGATTACAAGCTTGATTGCCTTAAGGAAAAGTTTATAATTTTTAAATATCAAGGGATGAGAAAAATTATAGAGTTATAAACAGAAGGAATTAATAGAACATTTGGAAATGTTTGACCTAAGGGCTTGGCATGCTTGGGAGGCAGCACACACAGTTCTTGGTCTCATTCCAAACCTGGGAACGAGGGCCCTTTTAGGGAGTTAAATCCAACCTTCCAAACTAAGCATATCTTATGACATCGCCTACCCCTTTAGAGTCGTAAGTACAGTTCTCATAAGATGCTGTCTCCTCCCCAGCCTTTTGAAATGTTAGGAAAATGAAAACTAGTTTACGTGACAGCTATATTAAATACCTTTAGATTTTCTGGGGTAAGAAAGTGAAAAGGAGGAAGTAGGCCACCTTTCCCTCCCTGGCCCTGCTCTTTCCCAAATACCCACGAAAGGTACTTAAGAAATTGAGACTGATAATTTAGTTACAATTTAATAATTAATAATTTAGTCAGGGATCTAGGATCCTGAATAAAATGTATGTTCTTGAAATTTTCCACTGCAAGACCAAGTTATCTTTATGCCTCCTCACGCTTGAAACTTGGGTTGCTAACTTGTTTGCATCCTTTTGTCTAATTTTTCTGGCTTTCCATTTGAGTTAGTCTAAATCACTTAGAAATTTCCATTTTCTTCATTTTCCTAATAAGCATGCTAAATAAAACCAGCTAATGAAAGTCATGCAACAGGACGCCTCATGGCCGATGCAGACGTCTAAGCTTTTGGTTGCTGTTGATAGAGAGTTACATGGAGAAATGTTTTCAGTTCCATTATTAAATATGCTTGTTGCTCATTCAAAACCTTCCTCAAAGAAATTAATTTCTTTAATAAATGAATTAATTAGAATGCATAGATTGGTCTATATCCAGGCAGTTTTCAATTCTTGTGATAGAACTTATATCCAGAAATGTTTTTAATTAATTTTGTGAGAGAATTTAACAATGCTAAAATGAATACTTATTGAAATAAAGGTAAATCGATTGAATTGCCTTAAAATGATTTGTCTTTTATTATTAAGCTCTTTTTGCTTATTACTCAATTAAACTTGACACATTTTCTGTCTTTTATTTCCACTGAATTATGAGAAGTAAAAATATAAAATGAAATGAAATGTCATTTGTGGCTTTGGTAGGAAGGATCAAGGCACCAAAACAGCCTTTCTTTTTATTCAAATATAAATTTTTATAATCATTTTCTCTAAAACTAATATCTATGATATCTTATAAAATATAAGATTGGAACAGTTAAATTATCATTAGGATCATACTGTTGATTTAATAAAAGTACTAAATTCCTTCCTAATATTTTTAAATTATTGAGCTCACCTTAACTTGTTTTAATTAATACTTTTTTTTAAGTGAAAATCGTTTAATCATTTTAGAGAAGTCAAAATACAACCCAAGAATGGTATTTTAATGTCCAAAGGCAATCATTTTACTATACGCATTTTAACTTTTATACCATTCATTTTAAGTTGATGGTTAACTTAAAAACTGAATTTTAATCAAAGTTGCTTTCAAACATCATCATAGTATTGCTTTGAAGAGTCATATCAGCAGTACTAGCCATTGCTTCTCTCCTTGGCTCTTGCTCATTCTCACTTGCTAAATTAAAGTTTTTGAGAAGTCAGTGTTACATTCATCTTGAGCTTCCAATGACTGCTGATGTTCTTTCTGCTCTTCTCCAAGGTACTTGTTTTGCATCTTCTTTGCAAAAATTCTAGAGTGAAGCTAGGATCCCTCTGATTTTCTTGAAGTACTTTCGGATACTTTCTATTCCACGTGTTCCCATATTAGTTACTGTGTTCGAACTTTTACTTCCTGTTCTATTGCTGCTTTTCTAAATTGGTCGAAGACCTCATCTGAGGATTTCAGTACACCTGAAGTTTTGAGTGGTTTGCTTACACTTCTCCAAGAGTCTGTATTCTTGATCTTTATATCCTTGTGCACAGGAACTTGACGCTCAGATTCTAACACCTCTGCGTCATTGCCAGACCGATGCATCACAGGTCATTCCAGTGTTGTTCAAAATCACCTGAGGAGGCAGCATTTGTAAAGGTGAATGTTTTTTACACTCTGTAAATGTTTTAATTCTTGATGCTTGTAGGGTAAATGGAGGCAGTCTGGCTTCCTCATCTAACTAAGGGAGGCAGTGTCTCATGGCCTTGAATGGGCTTGATAAAGTAGTATTCTCATAGCCTTGAGACTGGGTTCGATAAACGGTTCCCATAACGTGAAGTGGGCTAGTATGTGCAGAATCATGCTGTTATACAATATTTTGGCTTTTTGTTGGCTTTGTTGTCTCTGCTACTTAAGGGACTAGGGGCTTCTCACCGGGCACACAGACAAGGATACGTAGCTTGCAGCGTGCATGGCTCACCCACCCATGAATAAAGGCATGTCAAGCTTCCCCGCAGCCCCTTGCATTTTCTTCCGTCTGCCTGAATCTAGAGTGGACCTGCCAGGCCTTGACCGGCTGCAACACGAGGCTTAAATGCTAACTGGTGGTGATTTGGTGGTGTCCATCAGACTGCTGAACAAGGGTAGTAGAACAAGAGATTGCATGTTGCATGGAAGATTGTATCTTTACTTTCTCTTTAAAAGGAAAATAATTCTCCTTTTAAACGAATGAATATAAGTCCAGTGACTGTAAGTAACATTTCTGACTGGAAATCACTGTTATCTGAAGAACTTGAATCATCCCTACTACTTTCAGACTCTGATGAGCTTCTGCTGCTGTTTTCACTCAGGAACATTTACAACAGCCTTGGATGATGGAGTGTTCTCAGATTTTGTTTTACATTTTCTGGAATTTGACTGATTATTGATATCAAACTTTTCCAACTCCTGGGTTTGTTTCTTTTTCGAAGCATTCACCCCTTGCTTTAACTGCTGAAGCTATAGGAGTTGGGTCTGCTTCACACCCCTTGTAACCTGAGCCACTATGAGGTAAAGTTGGATGGAGCACCTTTTGCCAGATGTAAAGGAGAAATACATGTTTTAGGAAATACAAAGGGACTCACTTGCTGCCTAAATACTTTTTCCAATGCTTTAGGGGACTTTTTCTTTAACAGAAGAAACTGCTAACATTCTGCTGAGTACCTTTCTTTATTCTTTCCTTATCACCCACAACTTGCTCTTCTCGTGGTATCTGAAATAATTTCTGCCTAAACAACTCTAGTGCTTGTGCCATAAGAACAATGTTATCTTCAGGCTTGTTGTGGAAATGATTTGAGAACATTGCATTCTATACTTCTGAAGCCTGTAAATGATACTTATGTTCTAAGTGCTTCTTAACTGTACTTAATCCATTGGGCTCTTTATAATGCTAAATAATCAAGCAACTTTAGTCTCACAGCAGCCACTGGCTGCTGAAAGGCCAGGAGAAAACCTATGCTTCCATAAAGCCTTCAAGACAGCCTTTCGTAGATATTGCCATTGATTTGTAAATCACCCATCTGTTTTAGTACTTATACACTCTGGTGGTGAAGGGTTAACAACAGCTGTTTGTCCACTCAGCAACGTCATCCTTAACTGCTTCAAATCCTGATACTCTAACGTTGTCTACAAGTACATGTCCTTTTCCCATACAAGTGCTAAGAGCTGTTTCATTATGTATGCCTTCGTTTTGGATGATTTAAGTTATTTCAATCTTTCACAGTATTTTGTATTACCTTTCTAAAACACAAGTTGAGGGCCAGCAGGGAGTCTGTAAGTTCCTCTTGTGAAAAGGATCTTGTTTGACGGCCCCCTTCGACTGGCACAAGATGCAGTGGTGCAGGGAGGGCTTCTCCACTGTCCTGCACGGCCTGCTCTCTCCCTAATGGTGGCTCAAATTAATACATATGTTTAAAAATTGGGGATTAATCTTGATTAGTTTTTGGAAATAGTATGGACCATGACTTTATAAAAGCAACTGAAAAATAATTGGCAATATCATAGAAAGCATATTGATTTTTAAATTTCTTGTTACCTAGACTCTATGTGATCAAATAAGGAGCAAGGAAAAAGGAAGAGGAGGGAAGGTGACAGTGACATTTTTACCTCAGGCATCTGAACAGATGGTGCAAAAGGAAATGCAAAAGGAGAAAATTTAAGGAGAAATTTAATGAGTTCTACTTTAGGTATGGTGAGTTTGAAGTGCCTATGGGATATCTGAGTGGGAGTATTTGGCAGACTGAGGTGGGAGCGTGGGCTCTCACCCCGCAGAGCTTGTCCCAGGGTTGTCATGGATGGGGGCAAACAAAATGAGTCGTCCCAGAAAACTTCTCTGTTTGCCAGGGGAGGGGAAAGGGCTCTTCTTTCTAGTGGAGAAGCCAGCCCGAGCCCCTTTTTCCAAAGGCTTTTATTGAAAGGGTTATCAAGGGGCCTAGGTAGTAGGAATGTACAGGTGATCTCATTACATCATTATGTTAATGTTCACAGAGAATAGATGATGTTTAGGAAAACAGATGGCAGGAACACACCGATTTACATGGGTCCATTTACATGGGTCCAAGACGGGATAAGTAAACATGAGAGTGCCAAAGGGTTTGGCGTCAGGGTGTGTGAATAATGTACCTTTCCTTCCCAGCATGAGCTGGTTATCATAGCTTTTGAGGGAAAAACAAAGCATGCTTCAAGGAATTTACTTTTAGGCCTGATTTCCCCTGGGAATGGCCAGATCCAGTTTAGGGCTGTCTCCAGTATTGTTTCAAGCCAGAGCCAGGTGAGGGGAGGGCAAGGCAGCCAGGAAATAAGGAGACTTCTTTCATGTAGAATGAGGACCTCGGCCATATCAAAGCCAAGGTGAGGGGTGTGGGTCTTTCGTCCTTTCTCTGTGTCCCACAAGTTTTTCCTTGATGCCCACGCAGATGTGCCTGTCTTAGGCAGTCCCTGCCATTGAGGGATCTTACCCATCATTGACTAACCAGCCATCCTTCAGGGCCCAGCAGGGTGATGTGAGGGAGGCAGGGGCTGTGCACCTGCCAGGGGGACAGGTTTTGTCTCCTCAGTGGCCTGTTTTCCCAAGGCCTCCTTGCTTAGCTCCAGCCTTGGGGCCCTCTCGCCTGTCAGCAGGGCTACAGTTTCTGAAAACAAGGTGTTTCCCAACAGCAGACAAATTAAAATGTAGGTCCACAGCTAAGGACACACCGAAATTAGTGCTGAAGATGTACTTTGAGAATCACATACTAATAATAACTTGCTAACAATAGCTGTGTGTAGTTGAAGTGAATTATCTCAAAAGATAGTGAGTTTTCTTTCACAGGTAACATCTAAGCTTAGGTTCAGTGTCTACTTGTCTGGGTGTAAAGGGAATTTCAAAGTACTGTAGTGAGTTTAGCTCAACCTCTGTAGCACTCTTGTAACATCTAGACCCAAGATTATGTGCCTCTTTCACCCAAAAACATGCTCTCACATCTTCACCCAAGATTTAAGCCATATATTTGATTCATCCTTCCAATAAGTATATCTATACTCATGAAATTCTTTCATTCAATAACTATTTAATGAGCATAGATTATTTATTAGGTTTCATGGGTATATAGTTGAAAGGGCATGGCCTACTCTATGCAGTGAAGAGACAAATGCATAAACAGATAATTTCAACACATTTTATAAAAGAAAGAGTAGCAGTGAAACAAGAGAGCGCTGGGGAAGAGCGCTTAAGACTTTCTGGGGGAGTTACAAAATGATTACAAAGAAATTGACAATCGAGTGCCTAAAGGAAGAGTTGAAGTTGTCCAGGCAGATGAGGACAAGGAGGTAGGGGCTTAGGACACTAGTATGTGCAATGCAAGGAAAGCAGAGAAGCACCCCATAATACAGAAGGTCTAGAGGCCCTCACATGGTCACATCCAGCAGGAGCAGTTTTACAGCCCTGGTGTAGGGAGACAGACGGACAGCTGGGCCCACTAGCTCCTGCCTGCGCTCCAGGAGGAGGTGTGAAGAGAGCCTGAGGACCAAGCTGGAGCGGGATTTAGAGACTGCAGGGGGCAGGGACATCCTGACCATTAGCAAACGGCTGTAACTCTGGGTTTGGGTTTGGCTGCAACACAATGTCCAAAGGGCCAGGGCAGTCCATTTTAGAAGCCACCAGGGCAGGGAGCAGCCTAAAGCACTCTCTGCGCAGCAGCAAGGCAGAGGGAGCGAGGATCCAGAGGAAACCCCCTTGATCTGAGCCCTTTTTACCAACACCCCCCACAAGAGGCCATGGAAGCTCCACCTCCCTATACATCAAGGGTCACCTTAGAGGAGTGCAGGGGGAGGAAAGAAGATCTGAAAGACTGAACATTTATCTGAAGGAGACCATGTTATCCCAAAGAGGCAATTCATAGCAGCAGACAATGAAGGCAGAATGATCCTTCATCCCTGCTGCCATCCCTCGGAGGGAGGTCGGGTCTTGAGGAAGACTAGACCAATTTTAGGGCATTCAGAAGCTTTGTACATTTGAGTATATTTTGTGAACTGTGATGCTAAATGTGATTTCTGGTTATTACTGATATCATTTATGGCATTCATTGAGTAACAGCCTGTAATAAGTTTAAGACTCCACTTGAATTTTATTTTACCTCAGTCGGTGACAGTTCCATGCTTTCTCCATGACTTCAGCTGATAGATAAGTCATTTCCAGTTCAAAAAAAAAAGAGAAAAAAGAAATAGTTTTTAGAAATTCTACTTACCTCTTTTTTCAGCCAGTCATTCTCCCAGATATCTTGGAAGCTGCCCTTGTCAATGAGCTTTACAGCATTCTAAAAGAAAGTTTCTCTGTTAAGGAAGAGTTGCCACAAGGTGATTCACAATTTTAGCAATGATGATACACAATCGACTTATCTGATTGTTCATTTTAAATTATGTTTTGCAAATACTTTGGAAACATACCTAAGAACTGTGGGTTCAGCTGTTCTTTCTTTATTATCCTACTGTAATGTTTTTACTGACTTATGTTGCCCAATATAGGCAATTTAGAGAACTGGACAATGGCTGTCCAGGCAATTTAGTTCTATTGTGACTGAGTCAGACTGCCATGTGAAATCAAATCAATAAGTGATCAGATCCACAATTAAGATGGCTAAACTGTAGTGATCAAACATTCTTCAAGTTTATGGTCAAAGACATAACCCAACGTAGAGCAAAATCACAAATAATTACATTACTATCTTTCTAATTGGAAACATTTCTGCATGTCAGTAAGAAAAATAGTATGTATTTACAAATTTAACAGCAAATAATTTCAGAGTGGCAAGCTATAGCTAGACAGACTCCTGGAGAAAGGCATTTTAGATGAAGAAAACAGAAAAAGCCTTACTTAGGGTTCATTAAATGAATATTCATTTTTTAATTACTTGGATATTTACAGTTTCACCCAAAGGAAATTTGTAGTGGATAACAGATCATATCTATCTGTAAGGTACTTTTATATGTATACCATGTTACAAAATTCAACATTCAGCAACTGAAGGGCACAACCAAATGAAGAGAAATTAGGAAAAATCTTCTAGTTCATAAACATGGACAGAAATAATTTAAAAATATGTTAAGGGTAAAATCTCTTAGAGTTGGAAGATTTGCAATAAATTTTTTTTCTTTAAACCATTCTAGTTAAACTAAGAGTGGACTTACATTTCCCAGGAACCAGGAAGCTATGACTGATACTTCTAAAGTTCCCTTAAATGTATAATTTCATTTGGACAAAAGGAGGAAGAATCTAATAACTGAAGTTATTTGGCGAATGGCTTAATTAATGCAACAGTGGATTACAGGATATTAAACTATATGCTAAAATAGCCAGTTTAAATGAGGAAAATTTATTCATGTGCGTGGGTGTTTGGTATGTACAGAGGAGAAAATGTATAGTGTAATGATTAAGAGCAACGATCTCAAGGAGACATCTTGAACTGAATCTTGATTTTGCTACTTGTTCTGGGCAAGTCATAAAATTTTTCTCTGCCTCTGTCTTCTCATTAGAAGTCCCTCCTTTATAGAATTGTTGAGAGCTTGAAATGTAAAATGCTAGGAACAGCAAAACAGTCCTCATTATATATTGAACATGAATACTTAAAGAATATTTGGTCTACATGTACATTTTTAATCATCTTAACTATGGTCAGATCACTTAATTGCTAATTTCACCATTTTGTCATATTCAGTCACAAAGTGGCCCAATTGCATTGGCAGATAAACCATTGGTCAGTTTTTCATAATCCTCTATATTTGTGTAAATCAGTAAATATCATACAATAGGATAATAACAGTAAAAGAACAATTGAACTGACAGAGAAGCAACAAACAGTTGCAGTTGAAATTCAGTGAAAAACTCTAGAAAAGGCCAAATATTTATAATTCCGAAGAAGGAACTATCTAGGTGAAAAGACAGTCCCAATGGGGACCTCATTGATTTTGGACATATTTTGGAGACAGAGGAAGGACAGTGGAAAAAAAAAAAGAGTCATATATTTTTGCAAAGCAAAGAAGTTAAAAAACATCAGATTAGAAATTATCTCTCAAATTTTTTTTTTAAATCCTAAATTTTTAAAGCTCCAGCAATGTAAAGTATACTCTCTTAGCTTTGGATATGGGCAAAAGTACTTTTTAGACAAATTATATTTCATTCTATAACTCATCTACAACTTTACTTAATAATTTTTGTAACCATTGTTATTATACTTAAAAATAAGTGAATAATAACTTACTGAGCTCATGTTCCTTATGTAGCACTATGCTACTTAAGTCATCTCATTCAATCCTCATTATTCTTTAAATGTAAATATTATTATCATCCCCTTTTTGTAGATTCAAAAACTGGAGCCCAGAAAAGTCAAGTAACACATTTAGTTTATACACCCAATGAGTGGTAGTACTGTAATTTAAATTAGAACTCCCAACTTAAGATCCCACATTTTTAACTATTATACTATACCCCAAGAAAAAATAAGGCAAAAGTTTTTTTGTTTATTTTTTTAAAGGTGAAAATTAAAATATACCTCTGTGGCCCATTCCTTCTTTCTGTCCAGTTGCAACAAAGTTTCTCTGATTATCTTCTTCCTAGCATCTTCCAGAGTGATTTTATACTGTTCTTTAAAAAGAAATTTAGAAGCTGTTAACAACACTGATCCTGGGTAAAAACTATGATGTTAGCAAATTTTATCTTCCATGATCTTCACCTCTCCTTTTCTACACATTTTTTCCCCCCTGAATTTTCAGGGTACTTTTTACTGAAGCATTTAGTACCTTCAACTAACAGAAATGTCCCCATAATTTTCTAACACCTTACTGTGAGTTAGTTTAAGGTGGCACCTCTCCCAAGAATATTTGTGCTTTCAAAGGACTGCCTCTCCAACGAGAGAGCTTCCAATACTTTAGTACTTGTGCACTGTCTACCCTCCATATCACACAACTTCTGATTCCACAACAGAAATATAAAGAAGTTTTGATTGCCCACTTGAGAAGCATCCTGTACCTCTGACTTCATCTAACTAAATTTCCGCTATTCTTGGCATGCATTTCCTGGGGCAGAAAAGTCAAAATGAGGAGAGAGAATGGTAAAAGGGCTGTGAAAGTCAGGAGACTTGGTTCTGAATTAGACTCAGAGGAAGGAAGGGGACAGAGAGATGAGGAAGCACAGATTCTCAATCCTTTCTGGATTTTCTTAGGTCACAAATGTCAGAATGGAGAGAGCAAAGGATCATAAAATTTTAGACTTTGAAAGTTGCTTAAAGATCATATAATCACCACCGCTGTGTAAGGAAAGCAAGGCACGGTGATATTAAGGCTGCTTTACAGAGTGGAGAGAAATAAAGCTGGGAAAACCAGTCCAGTTTGCTCATTGTTTTATACAATAAATCATCACCAAGTTTTTTTGATGTGCAGGACACTATTTAAGGCACTGGTACTATTGCCAGATAAGAGACAAACCACTGCCTTTATGACATGTACATTCTAGCAGAGAAGCCAGACCATAAATAGGTAAACAAGCGAATAAATATTTCAGGTGCAGATGTATGTGATGAAGAAAAACTAAAACTCTCTACTTTAGATAGGGTGATCAGAGAAAGCTTTTTTGAGGAGGTAACATTTGAGCAAAGATTGAATAAAGTGAGCAAGTCAACAATGTGCAACAGGGTGGAACTTGTCTACTCCAAACCCGAGAACAATTAAAGTTAGTTTTGTTTTATGATAACATCTATGTTATATTTATAATACCTGAAGGGAAAGTATTTGGAAGTCAGAAAGTATTTTCCCATACAAATAATGTTGACAATTACAGTTGCTAGATTTCTGGACGGGTTCACAGAGACTTGTTTAGTTTATTCTGTAACTAAACGACAGTATTGTACGATACCAATAGTGGTGCGGAACCCAACTGCCAGTTAGGACATTGTTTCAAAGGGAAAGTTTTCTCCATAGATCAAGTCAGCCAATGCAGAATGCTCAGCGGCCTTCAGCTATGGGGGAGGAAATCTGCAGGTCTACTCTCTCAGTAGTTTGGAGCCAACTAAGCAGGAGTTATTCAGTCCTCATCTGTACTTCATATTGGCATAACTGCTTCTCCTCATAAATGAAAATTCTGAAAGCAGAGTGTAAAAGATTCTCTTCCATATCTTTCTTTCTTTATTGTATTTTTTCCATTACCTTTTATGCCCCCGTACTCCCTCCCCTCTGCAATCACCACACTGTTGTCCATGTCTATGAGACCTGTTTCCTTTTCACTCAATCCCTCTAACCCCCTCTTCCAAGAGGTGTCAGCCTGCTCTCTATCTATGAGTCTGTCTCTATTTTGCTTGTTATTTCAGTTTTGTTAATCAGATTCCATCTATGAGTGAAATCCTATGGTATTTGTCTTTCTCTGACTGACTTATTTCACTTAGCTTAATGTTCTCTAGGTCTCTTGGTGATGTTACAAAGGGTAAAATATTCTTCTTTTTTATGGTTTTCATTATCTTGGTGATTGTAAATAGTGCTGCAATGAATATAGGGGTACTTATGTTCTTTCAAATTAGTGTTTTGGGTACCTTCACATATATTCCCAGAAGTGGGATTACTGTGTCATAAAGCAGTTCCATTTTTAATTTTTTGAGGTAACTCCACACTGCTTTCCACAGTGGCTGCAGCAATCTGCATTCCCACCAACAGCACAAAAGGGCTCCCTTTCTCCATATCCACACCAACACTTGTTGTTTGTTGATTTATTAATGGTAGCCATTCTGACAGGTGTGAGGTATTATCTCTTTGTGGTTTTAATTTGCATTTCTCTGATGATTAGTGACTTGAGCATCTTTTCATATGTTTATTGGCCATCTATATGTCCTCTCTGGAGAAGTGTCTATTCAGGTGGTCCTTTGCCCATTTTTTTTAATTGGATTGTATATTTTTGGTGTTGAGTTTTATAATTTCTTTGTAGATTTTTTGTATTTACCCTGTCACAGATATATCAGTGACTATGTTCTTCCATTCAGTGGGTTGTCTTTTTATTTTGTTGAAGGTTTCGTTTGCCCTGTAAAAACTTTTTAGTTTGTTGTAGTCCCATTTGTTTATTTTTTCTTTTGTTCCCCTTGCCTGATCAGATATATCAAATAAAATATTGCTATGAACAAAGTCTGAGATTTTACTGCCTATGTTTTCTTCTTGGAATTTTATGGTTTTGGGTCTGACATTTAATCCATTTTGAATTTATTCTTGTCTATGGCATCAGAAGGTGGTCTATTTCATTTTTCTGCATTTATCTGTCCAATTTTCCCAACAACATTTATTAAATAAACTATCTTTAGCCTATTGCATGTGCTTGTTTCCTCTGTTAAATATTAATTGGCTCTAAAGGTGTGGGTTTATTTCTGGGCCCTCTATTCTGTTCCATTGATCTATGTGTCTGTTTTTATGCCAGTAACATGTTGTTTTGATTACTATGGTCTTATAGTATAGTTTGATATTAGGTAGTGTGAGTCCTCCAACTTTGTTCGTTTTCAAGATCACTGTTGTTATTTGGGGGCTTTTGTGGTTCCATATAAATTTTTGAAGTATGTGTTCTAGTTCTCTGACATATATCATTGGTATCTTGATAGAAATTGTGTTGAAGCTATAGATTGCTTTGGGTAGTATGGACATTTAAATGATGTTAATTCTTCCTATCTATGAACACATTATATGATTCTATATCTCTCTATTACTGCAGTCCCTGGGATACAACAGATATTAAAAATGTTTTGAAGAACATTAAATTTGGCAAACTGCAAGTCTTTAGCAGGCAGTGATCTGAGGCTTCAGCACAGGGTAACTGCAGCCAAAGATAACAACTTTCAGTGGCGACTTTGGTGAGGAGGAGAAGGCAGGAAAAAAAGGGAGGAGGGGAGAGTTCCCCAAGTTGTGGAGTGGCCAGATAGGGATTGGAATGGTCAGTTTCTGCCTCTAATAGAATTGAAACAAGAATGTTTGACTGAAGCAGTGGTTTATAAACAAGAGAGTTCATGAGGTTTTGGGTGCTAATCTAACTTGACATCTGGAGAATAAGAAAATGGAATTGTGGCTTCAGGCCAAGATGAAAGCATAGGTAGATACACTTGGCCTCCTCGCACAACAAAAAGAAGGACAACAAGAAATTTAAAAACAAAAATAACTGGAGCTTCCAGAAAATCAAACTGTATGGAAGTCCAACAACCAAGGAGTTAAAGAAAGAACATTCACCCAGACCAGTAGGAGGGGCGGAGACAGGTAGCCGCAGTGGAGAGGACGTGCAGCAAGGCGGTAACTGGAGGACCAGGTGGGCAAGACGGTAGCTGGTGGTCCCACATTTGCATGCAGATAAACAGGGAGGAACAGCTGGGGAGCAAGACAGACAGAGCAATCCAGGGTTCCAGTGCATGAAAGCCTCAAAACTTCTGGCTGTAAAAATTTGTGAGTGTTGCAGAAGTGAGTGAAACTCCCAGCCTCACAGGAGAGTCTGTTGGAGAGACCCACGGGGTCCCAGAACATACAAAACCCCACCCACCTGGGAATCAGCACTAGAAGGGCCCAATTTGTGGGTAGCGGGGGAAGTGACTGAAAGCTGGCTGAGAGCCAAGCAAGCCATTGTTCCCTTTCTGACCCCTCCCCGACATACAGCATCACAGTGCAGCGACCTAGGTTGTGCAGCCCTGGCTAATACCTAAGGCTCTGCCCCTTCCAGGGTAACAGGTGCACTGAGACAAAGAATTATGGCCCAAATGAAAGAACAGATCAAAGCTCCCAAAATAGAACTAAGCAATGAACAGAGAGCCAACCTATCAGATGCACAGTTCAAAACACTGGTAACCAGGATGCTTACAGAAATTGTTGAGTATGGTTGCAAAATGGAGGAAAAAATGAAGGCTATGCAAATTGAAATAGAGAAAAAAATATACAGGGAACCAACAGTGAAGGGAAGGAAGCTGGGACTCAAATCAATGATTTGGAGCAGAACAAAGAGATAAACATTCAACCAGAACAGAATGAAGAAACAAGAATTCAAAAAAAATGAGGAGAAGATTAGGAACCTCTGGGACAACTTTAAATGTTCCAACATCCAAATCATAGGGGTGCCAGATGGCGAAGAGGAAGAGCAAGAAATTGAAAACTTATGTGAAAAAATAATGAAGGAGAACTTCCCCAGTCTGGCCAAGGAAATAGACTTTCAGGAGATCCAGGGAGCTCAGAGAGTCCCAAGGAAGTTAGACCCAAGCAGGGACACATCAAGGCACATCATAATTAAATTACCTAAGATCAAAGATAAGGAGAGGATCTGAAAAGCAAGAAGAGAAAAGGAGAGTTACCTACAAAGGAGTCCCCATAAGACCATCAGCTGATTTTTCAAAAGAAACCTTGCAGGCAAGAAGGGGCTGGAAAGAAGTTTTCAAAGTCATGACAGGCAAGGACCTATATCCAGGATTATTCTACCCAGCAAAGCTATCATTTAGAATGGAAGGGCAGAGAAAGTGCCTCCCAGATAAGGTCAAGTTAAAGGAGTTCATCATCACCAAGCCCTTATTATGTGAAATGTTAAATGGACTTACCTAAGAAAAAGAAGAAGATCAAAAATTATGAACAGAAAATGACAAACTCACAACTATCAACAACTGAACTTAAAGAAAACAAAAACCAAAACAAACTAAGCGAACATCTAGAACAGGAACAGAATCACAGAAATGGAGATCAGAGGGGAGGGGGAAGGGGAATAATGGGGGAAAAGGTACAGGGAATAAGAAGCATAAATAGTAGGTACAAAATAGACAGAGGGAGGTTAAGAATAGTAAAGGAGATGGAGAAGCCAGAGAACTTATATGTATGACCCATGGACATGAACTAAGCGGGGGGGCGGGCGGGGATGCTGGTGGGAGGAGGCAGGGCAGAGGGGAATAAAGGGGAGAAAAAATGGAACAACTGTAATAGCATAATCAATAAAATATATATTTATAAAAATATATGTTAAAAAAAAAGAAAATGGAAGTCTTCAGTATTCTATCCTACATACGCTCATCTCTATAACCGACATTATTCTTACTCATTTGAAGCCATTGCTTGCATATATTAATCATTCCAGTTTCATATCTGATAGAATTTCTTTTTCAATTCAGGATGTAGTCCATTAGACTAATTCTGGGTATTATTTGAAACTTCTACCCAACAAAACACAAAACTCAGTTTAAAAGTTGCAATGTATCAGGAGGTTAGATGTAATAAATTTTACATTCTTGGCATCTAAAAGAAATCATAAAAACTGAAGCTTGATAACATGACATATTGATTCTTGCTCTAAATCATAAAAAATAGATGACCAAATATGTTCTGACTAAAGTTGTAGCTCTCTCAATCGCCATATTCATACTAAAAAAGCAATAGCAACATCCAACTCTGTTGTTTCAAATTCCATATAAAATTATATGGACTGTTTTTCTTCTGAAAAGCAGAGTAACTAGCATAAGGGAGGATGTGAAAAATCTCATTGCTATCCTTTGTGATTCAGATTATGTTCTGGGTAACAAGTATTAACCATTCATTTGTGAATACAGCCAAAGAAACTAAGAGTATGTAAAAGCTGCCTCCTCATAAAAGGAGAAGGTTTGAGAGGTTGCAAGTGGGAGCTTGGGAGATAGGACTTTGTGCCTTTAGATTCTTGGCTTCTCAGATGCCCATTTTAACGTGGTACTTCTCAGAAGCTGACTGCAAAACCACCTTGGCTGAAGCTTGCTTTGCATGGTTCCTCTTTCTCTGTTGTGCCTAGCTCTGCTTTGGTTTACTCCTCCACAGCTTTTCAGGAGTTTGCTGTCTTCTCTTCACATAATTCTGGTGTCATACAGCTTTATTGTGCTGATCCTCTCCTGTGGTGGTGGCCTCCTTTCAGCCCCATCTGGAGAAAACTGAGCAAGGGCAGCTGGCATAGTAGCCATGTAGTAATTTCTCAGACACACTATGTTTTAGAGAGTCATCCCTGCCTCACTGAATCACAGAGCTAGGAGGACTATTTCAAGTATATTTGTTTGGTGTTAGACACATGGGTTCAAATCCCATTTCCACTACTTATTAAGCTTGTGAGTTTGGTCAAGGCAATCAACTTCTCTAGGCCTCTTGTTTCCTCATCTTTAAGCTGACACAGTGATATATAACTCAAAGGAACTTGTAAGGGTTAGATAAGATGTAGAAAGCAGGTGCTGGAAACGTGAGTTCTCTTGGAGACCACTGAGGAACTCTCATTTTACAGATGAGGAAATTGACATTCAAAGAAGTAATGTTATTTTTTTGTAGGTGAACCTGAACTGAAGTCTTTTAACTCACTATTAGTGTACAAAGAACTCCTATGGGTCCTTGTCCTATGCGACTGATGAAGGACAAAAGTAAAAATGATCTGTGACTCTAATATCTAATGACTTGTAATAACCTCACACTTAATCTATGCCTGGGAATAATCTAAGGTTTCCTTTCCTGTTATTAAGAGAAAGAACATGTCCCAAATAATCAGTGACCATGTTTCCTATACCTAATATCCTAACCTCTCCTCCTAGCTAAAGCATGGGAACAGACAAGAAAGCTCTCACTTGACTGATCCTACCCCAAGCTGATGTTTCACTTTCTGCTCCTAACTGGCATATAAGGTTGATTTCTTCTCTCATGGGGCACTGCTATAATTTTTCAGAGGACTACCTTCCCCATTGTTGGTTATACTTGGCCTGCATTTCCTTCATGCAGGGGATGTACTGTCCTTGGAGGTTGACTAACAACTTGTCTTTTGGTCTCTGGCTGTTAATCTCCTCCTCCCTCCCACACAGACAGGATTATAAAAGGCAGCCCAGAGAGCTGCCCTGCCCCTTCCGTCTTGAGGACGCAGTGAAAAGCTGGCCACCTATGAACCAGGAAGCAGGTTCTCTCACCAGACACTGAATCTGCTAGCACCTTGACTTGAACTGTCCAGCCCCCAGAAATGTAAGAGATAAATTTCTGTTTTTTATAGGCCACCGAGTCTATGGTACTTTGTTATGGCAGCCCAAATGGACTGAGACGAAGGCCTGGGCCCGGGCAGCAGTCACCTCTCCCTTGCTCTGCTGTCGGAAATGTTAGCTAAGTCAGCCACATGTCCCAGAGATGAGCCACAAAATAGATCTGAATGTCCCCTCAACTGGAGGGGACACGTACTGAACAATCTGAGGAAATTCCTTGAAAACTTTCCATCCTGATTTGAGGTGAAGGAGGAATTACCCTTCACCTGTCCCTTCGGGGGATAGCGTAGAACTTATGGCACACTAAGAGCTCTTTGAAAAAACGGGAATCCCCTAATTCCTAATAATCTTTTCTTGGCCTCTCCAGCTTCTTTTATAGACCCAAATTCAGTGGTTGGAAGTGTGGAACCATTTTTCTGTCTCTTCATATTGCAAGTCTGCATAGTGATATCTCGCTTTCCTTTGAAATGTGGTATCCCTTACATAGCCACACCAGCTTAAAGTGAGACTTATTGAGTTTCATTTTAATAGCCTATTTCACTTTGAACAAACCCTCTTTTCTCTAGAATACTTGTTCCTTGCAAGTGAAGCAGTCTAACTAACAAGAACCCCATAATCATGGGTTTGAGGGGAGATTTCCAGAGAAACTGTGGAAGAATGAGGGAAGTGGGAGAAGGGGGGAAAGTGGTAGAGGCTTTAGACAAATTGATTTAGGAGTCCTCATAATCACTTTGTCCAATCTGTGGCCGCCAAAGTGCTCTAACACTTTGGGGAAGAGTTGCTGCTGCATGGTTAGGAAAAACTAACAATAAATAAGAAAAGCCCATTACATCCATTTTCCCATGATACCAAAAGTGGGCTATAAATTGAGGCACAACCAGTAAGTATAATAGTGCAATATGTAAATGTTACTACCACCACCCTGAACTTGGATACAACAGCATGGACATTTTTAGCTGAAACAAATCATCCAAATGTCTAATCCAGGACATGGGGTTGAGGGTAGGGGCTGGGTGGAGGTGGGCAAAGTGGGAGAAAATGGGGACATCTGCGACAGTGTCAATAATAGAAATAAAGCTAAAATAGACAATGGGTTGAGTTTATATGAGATAATGACTTTCTACTTTAAAATTTTAAAATATTTAAACATGCCAGAACAATAACTATTTTAAAAGTATGGTACCGGTGCACAAATACATAGACAGATAAATGGAACAGGATAGAAAATACTTAAAGAGATCCAAATACACATGGGAAACACAGTAGATAAAGTCAGCATCTCAGATCAGTAGGGTAAAAATGGATCACTTTATAAATGGTGTTGAAACAACTGGAAAACCAACTAGCAAAAAATAAAACTGGCTTCCTCCCTCACCAAAATAAATAAATAAATAAATAAATAAATAAAAAATTTAAATATAAGACTACAAAATTTTCTCATACATATACCTCACAAACCAAAGACTAATGCAAATGGGAAAAACATGTGTACCTTATATCACTGTTAAACAGCTAATTTCCTTAAGATGTAAAATGCTCCACAACACAATAGAAAAGTGGGTAAAGGGTATAAACAAATGGTTCACATGAAAGAAAATTCATGTGGTTCTTGAACTTATGAGAAGATACTCACTGGTACTGATACCTAGAGAGATGTGAATTAAAGCTACAGTGGGATACAGTTTTCTACCTTGAATGCCGACAAAGAGCAAAAAGCCGGGTAATAACCCCCACCGTGGAAGATGTGAGAGGACAGGTGTCCCGGGCAGCCAGGAGTAAACTCAGCACAACCTCTGTGGGCGGCCAGGCCCATCCCAATGGAAATAAATGGGCTGCTTGGGCCAGCCATTTCTCTTTACAGATACACGGAAATGGACTTACGTGAATATAACGATAGTCATCACAGTAGAATGAGGAATGTATAAGGATATTCATTGCATTTTTTGTAAGAGTAATAGTAAACAACCTAAATGCTTATGAGTAGGGGACTGGTTAAAAAAAATTACAGTACAACAAAACAAAGTAGCCATTGGGAGAATGAGGGGAGTGCCCATGCAAAGTGACCTATAATGCTGTCCGTACTGTTATGTGAAGAATCGCATTTGTAGCAAGCACACTGCTTGTGTACGCATATAAAATATTTCTGAAAAGCTACATAAAAAAACTGGTAACAGTGGTTTTATCTAGAGAGAGGACTGAGTGCCTGGGGAAACAGACAGGAGGCGTAGGAAGGTGTCTCGCACTCTCGGTACTTTTTGTCGGGGGCGGGGAGAAGAACGTTTTGAAAACGTGTAATTCCACGGCCACACTAATTTGGGGCCAAATTTATACTACCATTATGGTACAGAGGCCCTGAGCTGAGAAACTTACATAAAAATCGGTCTAGAAGTAGAGTGTCCAGACAGGCCCTCAGCAGGGATGCCGGGAACAACCTCACAGGAACCCCGTGCCACGCCGGGCACCGTCCCCGCCGCACTCCACTCCGAACCGCCATCCACCCCCACGGTGTGCTTTCAGGCCAGACTGCTCCCCTTTGCTCTATCCTATGACTTTCCTGTGTCTGGGTCTCTGGTGTTCCTTTAAGCTACTATGCTAGTTACAGTGACAGACAGGGGGCCTTCACTAGTGATGTACGCTTCATCACACCTAATGTCATCTGCTCATACCCTCTCCACCTCCCGTCTTCTGTTCATTCTCCAGGGTTTTTTAAAATTTTTTAATTTTTTTATTACAACGTAGCATTTACTAAGGTTGCTTTAGCTTGCCTCGGGTGAATTTCCTGTCTAATATAACCGAGTCCCAGGGCCCTCCTGCCTCGGTGACCTTCCCCCAGGCCCAGGGGTGGGAGCACAGACACCACCCACTGAATGAAACATCTTCCTTGAGGTCAGTTTCTCCACCCCGCCTCCCCTCCCTTTAGTAGGTGGTCCAGGGATAGTTTCTTTATTTCCTCCCTCCACCTTTGCCCTTGGGCTCAAACGGTTTGCATTAACCCAGTAGAAAGGAACAAAAGATTCAGGAAGTATCCATTTTTTTTTCTTACATCGAATTCTTAAGTGTGTTTTACTGAACTCGAACTAGCTTTGTTGCAACTGACCTGATATTTTCTCTGCATTCTCTTTAACTTTATTGATGTCATTTTGTAAGGAGATAATGAGTTTAGCATGTTGTTTACTCCCTACATTCTTGTACTCTTCCCAATATTCCTTCTCACTGAGTTTCTCAAGAAATAGTTTCTCAGCATTACTTATTTGCAAGCGCATATCTGTTGAAAGAAAATCAAAACACCATGTCATTTCTACTGTCCTTGCAACCATTATGTGTTGCGATCTGATTTTATGAAGTTAGGGTCTGATGTTAAAGTGCTGTTATCTCATAAATCCAATTTTATATCTACAATTAAAGGAAATCTAAACTATTCAAACTATTGTTTAACTATCCTTCATGATTCAAACTCTAAGTAAAATTAAAATTCCAATTGATGTGTGGTTCTGGGCTGTGGGTGAGAGCTATAATAGACAATTAACCTATATACCTTGGAACCCACAAGTTTAAATTATTCCTGCAACAGGTTGATAAGGGTCCTATATTGTATTGTATATTATGTCACATATACATTTTATTAGTAAATTATCATTTTTCTGGTCATTATGCCTCTGGACAAAGTGATTTCACCTTATGCCATTCCATAGTCCTCGGCAATCATTTCTATAAGTTGTTTGAGTCTGTCACATAAAGTTCATCTGTGTGAAATGATAGTATATGACAGTCATATCAACATGTTTCCCCCCACCCTCACTTCTAAGACCTCGAAGTAAAAGATAAGTTTCTTAAATAAATATGTATCAATATTGACCTATCTGAACCTTATGCACTTTCAGTTTGCCCTGGAACACTTCCTGTACATGATATGCTACTCAATCTTTAGGCTGAATATTATGCTGCTAAATATTTTGGAAAAGGAAGCGCTACAGGTGCAATGAAGTTAATGGCTATTTGGCATACTGCCATGCGCCATCTTGTTTGAGAGCTCCGTGATGGCGATACCACATCTTACCCAGCTCTGTAAATCCAGCACTTAGCAAGCGTCTGGCACTTAGCTGGTCCTAGAAAATGCTTATGAAATGACTGAAGCATTCCAATCAGGCCATAAGGACGTTCTTCAGTCCAGAGCTCCAAAAGGAAACTCCAGACATGTTTTTTTTTCCAAAGATGTAAATAAGATTATATATTTTAAAATTCTTTAATAAATGGCACTTGTTATCATCATTAATCAGTTATTATTTCTATAGCCCAGATGGTCAGCCATCCTCTTATTTGAGCAGACTATTTATTGCCGCCTCAGCCCTATGCCACATTCAGCTTTTGCAGGGTATGCTGGTTGACATCACTGAAGGTATTGAAAGAGAGGTGAATGCAGTGGCTGCTGTTCTACTTTTCCACAGCCCCTCTTTACTCTCCATTTAGTAACACACTTCCTACTCACCCTGTATGTAGGCCAAGTGCAGTGGCCCCTTCTCCTGACCATGGGGATTGGTCCAGGGGTGAGTGTGAGTCCCAAGCTAGGCACATGCTCAAGGTCCTTCCACAGAAATATTTTTACTGAGACTGGTAGAAAACGTGTCTCTTTTGTCTCCATTTTGAGGTTATAAGGGTGTAAGATCAGAGATGTCTATGGTCAGAATTCCAGCCTCATGGGAACAACAGCCTCATGAAAAGGAGCCAACATTCGGCGGGGTGGGGAAGATAGAGAAGAGGGATAGAGGAGGTGGGGAGAATGAGGGAAGAAGGGAAAGAGGAGAAGAGATGGGGACGGGAGAGGGAGATTGAAAAACAAAAATGCTAGAATCTGACAGAATGTGGGACTCTGGGTCACCCTGCGTTTTCTGTTTGGTTATATGAAAAAAATTACCTTCCTCTTTATGCTTAAGCTAGTTTGGGTTAGATTTTTATCCTTGCAACTGAAAGAATCCTAACTGAAAGTTTGAAGAAAGAGGTTCCATCGGTACTTCTCTAACCTTACTGTGCATAGGAATCCCCTAGGATCTTGTCAAATGCAGATCCTGATTCAGCGGGTCTCGATGGGGTTGAGACTCTACATTGAAACAAGCTGCCACGTGACAGTATGGCTGCTGCTCCACAAACAAAAGCCACTTGTGAGTGACTACCTGGTACGTCACATGGCTGCTTTAGGAATCCTTTTCAGACATGTCTGTTCTCTCTTTCCCTCTCTTCCTTGGCATCTGTGGGCTGCTTTCTTCCTTGGACCACGTGCATGCCCAGGCCTGCTTCGCTGTTCTCAGTCATCCAGCTGGGCCCCAGTCTTGTATGACATATGTACCCTGGACTGAGTCCAAACCATAAACAGGCACACCTCAACAAACTGGCCCGTTCGCCTCTGAGGGTAGTTCAGTGAGCATGTCTGAGTAGTATCTGTTTTGGTCTCACTCCCATCTCAAGGGACTTATTAAAGTATTCCCTCCAAACATAAGCAAAACTTTCCTGGAGAGGAACCCTGTACAACTCAGTATCTACCACCTCATTACGTCACTGTTGCCCATAAAGAGACTTGGGTAGGTGGAGGTTTATGGGAACAATTTTGGAGACTCTGAAAAATGAATGTTGAGTAATGTTTGGTTTTGGTAACTATTTCATTCAAAACAACAAATTATCTATGAATGGAATGTCTGTTCTGTGCAAAGTGCTCAGATAAGGAGGTTCTCTGAAATATTGGAGAAATTCAGGAAAATCTTGTCCCTTCTTTTGCCTCCCAGCTTCTGGCACTGCTTCCTGATAGCACTCAGGTCCCTTTGCCATGTTTCCCAGCTTCCTAGCAGAGATGGTATTTATAGGGGCTCTGGCAAAAGTGGTTTTAGAAATCTTGGCAGCAAGTCTGAGATAAAGAGAGAGGAATTAAAAAAAGTCAAGTGTCAAGACTGTGTGTCTGATGTACCCCCGGGATCATGGTATTTCCTAAGCCCATTGCAAGAATATGTTCTGGGTCCTTCATATTCTGCACCTAGCATCATTTCTATTCATGTCCTCCATAATGCCTTTTTTCCAACTCTAACCTCTTTTTCCCCATCTAAATGGGGGTGGGAGGAGGAGCTTAGCTCCATAGAGATATTGGGCTGGGGAAGCTTTGTGGTCATACTCACTTTATCATTCCCAAGTCTACACTGAGGCTGAAGCCAATGAAGCCACCAAACAAGAGAATTTCCCTAAAGAAAGAACAAATCCCCACTGTGAGGAGTGCAGAGTGGTGTCTAACAGGATACCGGATCTCATGTGTCTTTGTTTTTGATCACTGTCCTTACTCCTCCTCCTCCTCACTTGATTTCAGCATCTCTGTCTGCTTTATTCCCTTTCCTGTTCATTTACCTCCATACGTTTGTAGTTGTGGTGATAATGATGTCATCTGAAATATGTTCACAGCATTTTTAATGTATTAGGAAACAGAGGCATTAATGCATTCAAGAAATAACTCGATTCACCTTTATGATAATTTTCTAAGTTCATAAATCACCTTTTAAGTTTTGCTCCTGGTCTCTTTCAAACTTCCATTTCTCCTTCATTGCTGTTTCAACATCCTCTCTTGTTACAACTTTTAATTGTCCTGACTTTTCTTCTCTTAGTTCCTTTAGTAGGTTTCGGATGTGCCAAATCTGTTCATCCTTTAAGCGTCTATTCTGTCATGGAAATCAACAGTGGTCAACTACATCTGCTCAAGTATTTACACTGAATTTCCTCAAAATAGAGTCACACATTGAGGCTTGCAATGTGAGAAAGAAATATTTAATGAAATAAGTTATGTAATAATATCTCTGAAAATTTATGGAACATGGAAAACAAAACCCATCAACATAGTAATCATTGGATAGAAAATTACATTTAAAAAATTGTGTTATTAATCTACCCGTCTCTCACCCTATGATAGAATCAATGAATATTAAAATTAGACCTTGGAGGTCACTTTCTCCTGCTTAACACTGTTCTTCTTCAGCAATCATCATTCATTTAGTCAATATTTATGGAGCCAAGTAGTCACCTATACACTAGGAATATATAAGTGAACAAAATAGACAAAAATATTGATCTTCTGGAATTCACATTATTCTTTGTTTTTTTTCACAAATGATCCTAATTTCCTTATTTTTGAGTGATGGCTACTCACCATTCCAATACTTCATACTTGAAATATGGACTGGATTTCCTCTGTGGCTATTTCATCTAGTTATCCAAGCTTCTTATATTTAATCAACTTAGAGTTTATTCCTGCCCTTGCTTATCTTATTACATGCATGCAGAGAAATTTTAGTGTTTGTGAACTCAACACATTTTCCTTGTAATTTTCTTATGGTCTCTTTAAGTTCTAATACTCCCCTGGTGTTTCTCCTTCAATTTTTTAAAACCTAATAAAATGTATATACTTAAATATCTTAATATTTCTTTTAAAAATTAGTTATTTGCCTGTAATTTAACATGCTCTTTACTATGACTTTTTCAACATTATATTTTATTTCTGATAGTCATGTCTTTTATCCTTTTAACTTACTTGGACACTTTAAGAGTATTTTCTTTCCCAAAATTGATTCTTTAGGCCAGTGCTTCTCCAACTTTACCATGTATACCAAGTACTAGAGGATCTTGCTAACATGCAGATTCTGATTCAGTAAATTTGGCACATACCTGACACGTTCCAGGTGATGCCAAAACTGCTGGCCCACCAGCCACACTTTGGATAGAAGTGTTCTTTCAGGTAATCTAAATAATTCATGATTTATTGATAGTATTAGTGCCTACTAAAACTCCATTCTTTTTTCTGTTTTAAGGTTTTTTATTTATTTATTTTTAGAGAGGGTAAGGGAGGGAGAAAGAGAGGGAGATAAACATCAATGTGTGGTTTGTTGCCTCTCGAGTGTCCCCTACTGGGGACCTGGCCCGCAACCCAGGCATGTGCCTGACTGGGCATCAAACTGGCGACCCTTTGGTTTGCAGGCTGGCACTCAGTCCACTGAGCCACACCAGCCAGGGCTAAAACTTCATTATTTATTACTTAATCCAACAAACTTTAAACTTGAGAACTGAAAAACTTGATTTCTTAAAATTGTTTGGCAAAATAAGCATTAGTTTAATACACTAGGATTTGATGTTATTTTAATGCTCTTTAAGTTATTCCATAGGATGTATGATATGATTACCATTTCAGTGCATTAGAATTTTAATTTAAAACTTTGACAAATTGAACAAAAGTAATAGGCAACTTTATGATGCACAGTATTGAGAAATTTTAAAAAAAGATTGGGATGTATAGGCTTTGAGTAATTTCAAGAAATGGGAACAAAGATTAAAAGGTATGCTATTCAAAATTTAGTAGCTTAACTTCTCTGATATTTTGTTTATGATATTCTAAACTATCATAATTAATTCTGTCTCTGAAGACCTTTTAATTCTAAGGGATTCATAATATGCTAAATCTGAAAACTGAATCTCTTTCCTTCAAACTACTCTTTAAAGTCTTATTGGGAGTGATATAAGCAGGAATCTTTGAATAAAGACCCCCCCAAATTTCTCCTTCATAAAAGCAATTAGAAAATTGGAAAAATTGTCAAAATCAACTTTTCAGAACTCTGGAAATTAAAGGCTTGCAATAACTTCCAGAGAGTGTTTACTAAAAAAAAAAAAAATGGTGGAAGCTGCATAAGGACAGTGAGCTTTGTGGTATTTTTATCTTGCTCTAAAAACTAAGAGCCTTAGAGTCATGGTAAAAACCAGCAGCCTAGCAGCCTGGGGTAGAGGGCAGTGAGAAAAGGGGGGTGGGGTCGGGAGCAGAACTCTTCCAAAGCACAGTCCCAAAATAACCGTCATTGTTTGATGTGTCTGGTAGTTTCCTGGAAAATCCCACCAGCAAACCTTATCTTTATTTGACCTAACTCAGAGCTTGATCAGTGTGTGAAGAGCCTTTTTCCCTGACTACTGACATTCAAAAATAGTATAATGATTAAACATTATAGCTCCCTGAGGTGGTATAACAGTTGGGATAAACAACAAACTGACCAAAAAAAAAAAAAGAAAAAAAAAAGAATTTTAAAGGAAAGCTGGAGAGAAGACGTCCATAGGGAGCTTTGACATATTCTCAGGAATCTAAAAGGCCACATGCATGTATAAGGCTCTGAGCATACTGAGGGCTGTGGAGGTGCTTAGGGTAGACCTAAGAAGGCCCTAAGCACTCACCTCTGGCTGACCTTCAGGTTCTGCAGAAGCAAGAAGTAAAGGTGAAGGTGAAGTTGTAAACTTCCTTGCTGAATGTCGAAGTCATGTCCCCACAGCAAAGGAATTTATTGGTTAGAGACATTTAAAAAAATTTCTATCCAATCCAATCATTAACTGACCACCAAGCTAAGCAAACAAAGACTTTAGTGGCCACACAGAACAGAAAACATAGGTTTCACAGAACTGGTTCAGAAAAGTCACTAAGTAAACAAACAAGAAGAAGAATAAGTAGCAACAACAAACTCTGGGGAGAGAAGACAATCTAATCTCCATAGTTGTAACATTATAACATTCAAAATGTCTGGCTGTCAACAATAAGAAGAAATTATGAGGAATGCAAAAAAAAAAGAAAAAAGCCCCAAGAAAGGCCCAGCTGGTGTGGGTCAGTGGATTGAGTGCCAGCCTGCAAACTAAAAGGTTGCAGGTTTGCCCAAATGCCTGAGTTGTGGGCCAGGACCCCAGTAGGGGGCATGCAAGAGGCAACCACACATTGAAGTTTCTCTCCCTCTTTTTCTCTCTCCCTTCCCCTCTCTAAAAATAAATAAATTAAATTAAAAAAAAGATTTCCTATTAAAAAACCAAGAAAGTACAATCCATGCATATTCTTACTGGGAATTTTATTATACACAGGGGGAACAAAGGCAGTCAATAGAAACTGTCCTTGAGGAATCCCAGACATTGGACTTTCCAGACAAAGACTTTAAATCAGCTATCTAAAATATATTCAAAGAGTTAAAGGAAACCATGCCTAAAGAACTATAGGAAAGTATGAAAACGATGTCTCTTTAAGTAGAAAATACCAATAAAGAGAAAGAAACTTTTTAAAAAAAAACAAATCGAAATTCTTGATCTAAAGAGTACAATAATTGAAATGAGAACTTCAGTAGAGGGACTTAACACAGATTCATGCAGGGAGAATATTGTTCAGCCATAAAAAGGAATGAAGTACTGTGCTATAGACTGAAGTTTGTGTCTGCCCCACAAATTTACATGCGGAAGCCCTCATCCCCAATGTGATGGTATTTGGCAGTGGGGCCTTTGGGAGGGAATTAGGTTTAGATGAGGTCCTCATGATAGAGCCTCCACGATGAGATTATTGCCTTTATAGGAAGAGGAAGTTTAGAGCCTTCTCTCCTGCCACCACTCTAGGGCTCTAGGGCAGGGAAAAAAAACAACCTTGATTTAAGTCTTATAATTTATACCCAAAATGGACCATGATTTAAGTGAAAAAGGTAAAATTATAAACATTTTAGGATAAAACATAAGATAAAATCTTTGGGATGTAGGGCTAATCAAAGGATTATTATTTATTTAGTTATTTATTTTTATTTTTTAAAAATGTTTTATTTTTAAATCATGTTTATTCTATTACAGTTGTCTCAGTTTTCCCCCCTTTGCCCTCCTCCCCCCATCCCACCCCCAACCCCCACTCCCACAGTCAGTTCCCACTCTGTCGTCCATGTCCATGGGTCATTCAGACATGTTCTTTGTCTAGTCCCTTCCCCTTCTTTCCGCCATTGTCCTCCTTCCCCATCCCCTCTGGTCACTTTCAGTCTGCTCCATGTTTCCTTGCCTGTGGTTTATTTTGTTCATTAGTTTATTTTGTTGAATAGAGTCCATTTATAGGTGAGATCATATGGTATTTGTCTTTCACCAACTGGCTTATTTCACTTAGCATAATATTCTCCATTTCCATCTATGGTGGCACAAAAGGAAGGAGTTCCTTCTTCTTTTTTTAAGGCAGATTGATTTTATTTATTTATTTTTTTAATGTCAAAATACATCATAAAATATTAAAAAATTAAATCCATTATAAAGTCTCAACCATTAAAACAATATGACACCGGCACAGAAATAATCAAGTAGATCAGTGAAATAAAATGAGCATTTTAGAAACAAATGTATATATCTAACAATGTAATATATGATTAAATTGATACTTCAAATCCTTGGGGAAAATAAGGTTTATTCAACAAATAAGGTGCATGGACCTTACTTGAAATAAAACAAATATAGAGCCCTATTTCACACATTATACAAAAAAATTCAGGTGACTTAAAAATCAATATGTAAAATCTAAGGAGTCCTGGAGAAAAACAAAATAGTATTTTCCTTACCCTGAAGTAAAATATTCAAACCCAGAAACTATAAAGTAATATATTTACAATATGACTATATTAAGTATTTAAGACTATTTAGTAATATACATATGAAAAAGTTAAAGGATAAGTAATAGAATAGGAAAATATTTGCAACACATCTAAAAAAGGGTTAATTATTTTGGGGGATTTTTTTAAGGGAAAAAATTCTATAAGCATTTAATCAAAAAATGGATAAAGAATACCACGAAGTCATTTAAATCTTTTTAAACGTAATAGAAATAGGCAAGAAATATACAAAAACAGGTTTAATTTCAGCAAATAATAAAGGAACAATTAAAATAACACATCGTTGTCACAATCAGATTAATAAGTATTAAAAATATTGGTAATATCAAATATAGTGACTGAAAGGAACTGGGTATTCATAGACTCTTTTTCATCTTCTTAAAGCAGTCCTTTTAGCATATTTGGCAATGCTGGTTTGGTGGAGGTATATTTACCTCCACCTTTTAGCCTTCTTTTGTCTGGGAAACTCCTTATTTCTCCTTCCATTTTAATTGAGAGCCTTGCTGGGTAGAGCAGTCTTGGTTGCAGGCCTTTGCTTTTCATGATTTGGAATATTTCTCCATTCCCTTCTGGCTTGCAGTGTTTCTGTTGAGAAGTCAGCTGCTAGTCGTACCAGGGTTCCCTTATATGTTACTACCTTTTTCTCCCTTGCTGCCTTTAGGATACTCTATTTGTCTTTGATATTTGCCATTTAATGATGATGTATCTTGGAGTAGGCCTCATTGGGTTCCTCTTGAATGTGACCCTCTGTGCTTCCTGGACTTGTGTGACTTTTTCTCTCCTCCAGTTAGGGAAGTTTTCCATCATTACTTTTTCAAACATGTTCTCTATCCCCTGCTCCTCTTCTCCTTCTGGTACCCCTAATATATGGAAATTATTATGTTTCAGGTTGTCCTACATTTCCCTAAATGCCCCTTCATTCTTTTTGAGTCTTTTTTCATTTTCTTGCTCTTTCTTGGAGCTTTTTTCTACCTTATCTACCAGCTTGCTGATTCATTCCTCTGCTTCATCTAGTCGGCTTTTGATTCCCTCTACTGTGTCGTTCAATTCAGTAATTGTATTCTTCATTTCCTCTTGTCTCTTGTTGATAGTTTCTATGTCGTTTTTCATGCTAATATAGTTTGCAGTAAGTTCCTCGTAGTTTCCCTGTAGTTTTTTGTAATTCTCTCTGAGCTCACTGAGCTTCCTTAGAACCGTTGTTTTGAACTCAATATCTCATCATTTACTTGCCTCTATTTCATTTAGTTCTCTTTGTGGGGATTCCTCCTTTCCTTTTGATTGTGGGGGTGCTTCTTTGTCTTCCCATTATTTGTGAGACTCTTCTTTTTTACTTCTGCTTCTTAAATTCATCTGTCTTGATTTTCTGACTTTGTGGTGTGAACTTCTATGGTAAGAGACTGCTCTTTACTCTTTCTGGATCTGCCACTGATAATGTCAGATGTTGACCCTGTCTGACCTTAGGCAGTGTGTTCAAGACTTCCAGGAATCTGCTGTCTGTGGCTGTCTCCTTCAGCTGTTAATCTAGTCACTCTGCACTCAGCAGGCCAGCTTAGACACTACAGGGCGGGGCAGAGTCCTTCTTGGGAGCGGGGTTATTGGATCCTCTCACGCTGTTGCTGCTCAGGCGAATGGTCTGCCTGAGCAAGATGGCTGCTGCAGTATGGGGGAGGAGTCAGCAATGGGATCCCGCCAGCTACTCTCTCAGTTCTCTCCTCAAAGCCTCCTTCCCCAGTGTCTCCTCAGGTGTCTCTAGCCCACTCTGCTCCCACCTTTGTTGGGGACCAGGGTAAGTGACTGCAAATAAAAATTTATGCATTGGCCCTTTAAATGGCTCTTTGGGTCTCCAGCCACCTGTCTATGGCAGAGAGTAACCCTGCCACTTTTTGCAGCTGGCTGTTATCTGTATACTTTTTGGGCTCTGGTGCTGTAAGTTGGAGATACCTGCTTATGGTTTAGACCCCGCTCTTCTCAGGAGGATCCAACCAGACGTTTCAATATCCTTTTGGTGCTGCTGCCTGTGTGAGCCTCACCTGCCTTCTCAAGTCTCTACTGCACTCCTTACCAGTTAGGTTGTGCTAAAGCTGATTCTTCTGTCTGTCCGAGGTTATAAGGCATCTCTCTTCCTATTGTTCAGTTGTTTGTTCCAGGTTATTTCTCCACAATTAGTTGTAATTCCAGATTGATCCTGGGAGGAGGTCAGTGTAACTTCCAATCACTCCTCCACCATTTTGATTCTTCCTCTAATTTTTATTTTTCTTGTAGAATCTACTGTGGTGACATTGGTTAATGAACTAATGGATTTTAGGTGTGCAACTCTATAACACATCATCTGTATATTGTATGGTGTATTTACCACTCCAAGTCATGTCTCCTTTCATCATCAGTTATCCGCCTATATATTCTCTTTTACCTCCCCCTACCCCTTTTTCCTCTGGAAATCACCATGCTGTGTCTAAGTTTTGTTGGTTTTTGGGTTTTTTTTTACTTAATTTCTTTACCTTTTTTACACAGTTCTCTTAACCTCTTCCCCTCACAGCTGTCAATCTGTTTTCTGTATTTATGAGTCTGTTCCTACTTTGCTTGTTAGTTTATTTTGTTCATTGCATTCCACATGTAAGTGGAATCATATGGTACTTGTCTTTCTCTGGCTGGCTTATTTCACTTAGCATAATACTATGCTAAGTCCATCCATGCTATACAAAGGGTAAGATTTCCTTCTTTTTTTTTTTCATGGTCAAGCAGTAGTCCATTGTGTAACTGTACCACAGCTTTTTTTTACCCACTCATCTACTGATGGACACTTGGGCTGCTTCCATATCTTGGCTATTGTAAATAATGCTGCAGTGAATGTGGGGTGCATATATTCTTTCAAATTAGTGTCTCAGTTTTCTTCAGAGACATTCCCAGAAGTGGAATCACTGAGTCAAAGGGCATTTTTAATTTTTTGAGGTATCTCCATAATGCTTTCAACAGTGTTGCACCAGTCTGCATTCCCACCAACAATGCAAAAGGGTTCCCTTTTCTTCATATTCTCACCAACACTTGTTGTTTGTTGACTTATTGATGATACCCATTCTGACAGGTGTGAGGTGTTACCTTATTGTGGTTCTATTTTAATTTTTTTAATATACACAATTTTACAAAATTCATTGTACTTTTAATTTGTATTTCTCTGATTATTAGTGACATTGAGCATCTTTTCATATGTCTATTGGCCATCTGTGTGTCCTCTTTGGAGAAGTGTCTTTCAGGTCCTTTGCCCATTTTTTTAATTGTATTGTTTATTCTTTGTTGTTGAGTTTTGTAAATTCTTTATACATTTTGTATATTAACCCATTATCAGATGTATTGGTGAATATCTTCTCCCATTTCGTGGGCTCTCTTTTTATTTTGTTGAAGGTTTCCTTTTCTGTGCAAAAACTTTTTAGTTTTATGTAGTTCCATTTGTTTAATTTTTCTATTGCTTCTGCCTGGGGAGATATATCACATAAAATATTGCTACAAGCAATGTCTGAAACTTTACTGCCTAAGTTTTCTTATAGGATTTTTATGGTTTCAGGTCTAATATGTGTCACTTTAATCCATTTTGAATTTATTCTTGTGTGTGGCATAAGAGGGTTTCATTTTACTGCACACATCTGTCCAATTTTCCCAACAACATTTATTGAATAAACTACCTTTAGCCCACTGTAAGTGCTTGCTTCCTTTGTCAAATATTAATTGGCTAAAGGTGTGGGTTTATTCCTGGGCTCTCTATTCTGTTTCATTGATCTATGTGTCTGTCTTTATCAAAACAGCATGGTACAGCCAGTACCATGCTGTTTTGATTACTACAGCCTTATAGTATAGTTTGATATTAGGTACTATGATTTCTCCAAATGTGTCCTCCTTTCTCAGGATCGCTGTTGCTATGTGGAGCCTTTTGTTGTTCCATATAAATTTTTAAAATATTTATTCTAGTTCTGTTAAATACATCATTGGCATCTTGAAAGGAATTGCATTGAATATATAAATTGCCTTGGGTAGCACAGATATTTTAATAATGTTAATTGGTCTTATCCATGTACATGGTATGGGCTTCCACTTATTTGTATCTTCTTCAATTTCTTTCTTCAGTGTCTTGTAATTTTGTAAATACAGGTCTTTTACATCCTTGTTAGATTTATTCCTAGGTGCTTTATCCTTTTTAAAAAAATATTTTATTTATTTATTTTTTGAGAGAGGGGAAGAGGGGGAGGAAGAGAGGGAGAGAAACATCAATGTGTGTTTGCCTCTCATGTGCCCCGCACTGGGTACCTGGCCTGCAACTCAGGCTTGTGCCCTGACTGGGAATCGAACTCGCGACCCTTTGGTTTGCAGGCTGGCACTCAACCCACTGAGCCATACCAGCCAGTGTGGTATTTTATTCTCCTTGAAGCAATTGTGAATGGGATTATTTTCTTAATTTCCCTTTCTGTTAGTTCTTTATTGCCATATAAAAATACAACTGATTTGTGGATATTAATTTTGTATCCTGCTACTTTGCTGAATTCATTGATCAGTTCTAGTATTTTCTTGGTAGAATCTTTGGAATTCTCTATGTATACTATCACATCATCTGCAAATAAAGACAGTTTTACTTCTTCCTTTCCAATTTGGATGCCTCTTATTTCTTCTTGTCTGGTTGCTGTGGTTAGGACTTCTAGTACTATGTTGTATAAGAGAGGTGAAAGTGGACATTCCTGTCTTGTTCCTGATCTTATGAGAAATGCTTGTAGTTTTTGCCCACTGAATATAATGCTGGCAGTGGGTTTGTCATAAATGGCCTTTCTTATGTTTAGGTATGTTCCCTCTACTCCCACTTTGCTGAGAGTTTTTATCATAAATAGGTGCTGGGTTTTAGCAAATGCTTTTTCTGCATCTATTGATATGATCATGTGGTTTTTATCCTTTGTTTTGTTTATATGGTATATCACATTTATTGATTTATGGATACTGTACCAGCCTTGCATTCCTGGAGTAAACCCCACTTGATCATGGTGTATGATCTTTTTAATGTATTGCTGAATCCAGTTTGTTAATATTTCTTTGAGGATTTCAGCATCTATGTTCATCAGAGATACTCACGTATAATTTTCTTTCTTTGTAGTGTTTTTATCTGGTTTTGGAATTAAGATAATTCTGGCCTCATAAAATGAGCATGGGAGTATTCTGTCCTCTTGAAATTTTTGAAAAAGCTTGAGAAAGATAGATATTAGTTTTTCTTTGAATGTTTGGTAAAATTCACCTGTGAAGACATTGCGTCCAGGATGTGCGTTTTTGGAAGTTTTTTGATTACTGCTTCAATTTTACTAGTTGTAATCTATCAATATTATTAGCAGCTGAAAAGTAAACCATTGCTCTTCAAGCAATTCTCGAATATTTCATTTTCTTGAATGAAATAGATTCATGCTTTGTTTTCTTATAAATAAATTGAATTACTTTGGCTTTACATAAGTCATTTTAAAATGAAATATTTGTAGAAACTTGAATCATAGCAATGAAAATGTTCCTTGCTAAGCTACTGCACTGCTAATCCTTTTACCAAATATGGGCTTTTCTACTTATTTTTGTAGAAGTGGAAAATTACCAAGTATGTTCTCAATACTAAATAAATCTTACCTGATTTTATTTATGCTAGTTAATTTTAGTAACATAATGACCTCTAAATTAAATTTTAGATAAAAAATATTTACCATGATATATAGGCAAAACATTTACAAAGTTATTGATAATATAAAAATCACTACATACAATTCATAAAGAAATACATAATATATAAAGAAAACTTTCTTTTACATAGCACAATACTTCCATTTGTTACATTAAATTATTACTGAATGCAATTGTTACATTAAATTTTAACACTGACTATTCTTTTCAAACGTGATTCTTTAAAAAATTTTTTAAAGATTTTATTTATATATTTTTAGAGAGAGGGGAAGGGAGGGGAAAAAGAGAGGGGGCAAAAGATCAGTGCGTGGTTGCCTCTTGTGCACCTGCTACTGGGGACCTGGCCACAACCCAGGCACGTGCTGTGACTGGGAATCAAACTGACAACCCTTTGGTTCAGAGGCCGGAACTCAATCCACTGAGCCACACCAGCCAGGGAATCAAACGTGATATTTTTTGTCTGTAAATTAGAACAGCATCACATGTCCTAAAAATGTAATTGTATGTTGTAAAAACATTATTATATCATATTTGCCATTATATATAAATTTAACATCTATATTAAACTTCCCAAATCCCATATAAATTTCAAGTGGAAGGGAAATGTTTCTGACATGTTACAAAATTCATTATGTCTGAAAAACTATTTTGAGCTACAGGCTGAAATAAAATTTAGTTAGATATATCCACCAATGTGCTAAAAATATGTTTATCTTACAAAGTGACGTTAATTGTTGCTTGAGGAAAAAATAATTATTACACTATAAAACAGAAGAAAGGAGTTTCAGTAAATAAGCTTCAAAAAAGGGATTAGTTTTGTTATAAAGCCATTTTATGAGCTTTTATCTTTTTTAAAATTTTTTTATTTTTTATTTTTAGCGTGGGGTAGGGAGGGAGAAAGGAGGGAAAGAAACATCAATGTGTGGTTGCCTCTTGAACAGCCCCTACTGGGGATCTGGCCCACAACCCAGGCGTGTGCCCTGACTGGGAATCGAACTGGTGACCCTTTGGTTCACAGTCAGGTGCTCAATCCACTGAGCCACACCAGCCAGGGCCACTTTTACCCTTTTAATTGTATGATTCACAAGAACAAGAACAGAATTTGCCAGAAGAGTACACAGATTTCCTATCTATTCACTTAGCTTTCCCCAATGATAACATTTAATATAGTACATTGTCAAAACCAGGAAATTGATGTTGGTACAATTTTTTAAACTAAACTTGAGATGTTATTTGATTTCACCAGTTTTTACGTGAGTTAATTTTTGTGTGTAGAATTATGAAATTTTGTCACATATATATAAGAGTGATCACCACAGAGATGGCGTTTGATGCTGTGGTGGTAAATAAGATTGATTATCCAGATAGAGTTTAGACTGAAAGAAAAGATTCGGGATCAGAACACTGGTAAATACCCTAATTAAGGGGTAATTCCAGGAAAAAAAAATGAATGAAAAACATGAAGAAATGGTCAGAGAATTGGGAGGAAAATTAAGGGAGAGTGATGTGTTGGAATCCAAAAGAAGAAGGGCTTCCAGGTGACAGGAGTGATGGCTGAAGGGATGTGGGGGTAGAGTCCAGACTGCAAAGCACCCATTGCACCTGGCTAATTGGTCCTTCGTAACTATTGCTAGAGCACCAGTGGTGGAATTGTAGGAGTGAAAGAATGAATTGAGAGGTAAGGAAGTGGACACAGTGAACTATGAAATATCTACTGAGGCAAGTGGAACAATGAATGCAAACAAAGAGAAAGATTATAAATGAGATGTTAGTCTAAACACAACTAAACGCACATAGGAAGGGATGATAGGTAGGAAGGAAGAGGAACATTTCTAATTTTGACATACTGAAGAGAAAAATACATCCTGCTAGTGAGTCATATTCAATTTAGCAATTTAAATACCTGTGACCTCAACATTCTAGCTTAGATTGGGGGAACTAAAAGGATCTAACCAAGAGAAGAGAGTTCCGAGAAAAAAAAATAGCCTCTTTATTGTAGAGACACAAAAACAAAAGGTTGATTGGGTTTTCCAAGATTTAAAAGAAGCAGTGGTAGCGAAGGGCAGAGTGGCTGGAGACAACATGGGAGAGGAGCGCAGAGGCTGGATTTGGCAGGATCTTGAAGACTTCAGTAAGAACTATGGATTTGACTGTCTGTGCAATAGAAAGCTACTGCAAGGTTTTAAACACTGAAAGGTTTACAGTGTTCAAAGGGCAATCTGGTTGCACTGTAAAAAATGTCCTGGATAGAGGAAGTATGGGTAAGAAATGATGGTGGCTTACCCTGGGACAGGAACAGCATAAATGGAAAAAAATAGATATATACAGTTGGAGCCAGGGTTGACCACTCCATGAACTGCATTGCTGGGTCCACTAATGACCCCAAGAGCAGAGTTAGGCCTCTCCCATTCTTGTGCTAATCCTCACGGAAACAAGAACTTTGCTTCTGGCTCCAAAGTGATGGGCTGTGGGGAAGCGATTTCTTAGTCCCGATCTGTGGTCCTTTCCACAACCAAATGGAAGTCCCAAGATGACCTGCAGGTCCCAGCGCTGACCACAGGAGGGTATCCATTGGTCCCTGATGGCAGCTCACCCCAAGCAGCTAGGCCCAGCTTCCCTTTCCATGCTCATTCATAGACCTGAGTTTCTGTTTTTGTCCCTATTACAAGTGACTGTTCCTTGAGAATCATGACAATGTCAGGGTCACAGTTATATCACCACCAGGGCCTGTCTTGACCAATAAATATCTGCTGAATGAATGAACAAATTAGACCTAGAAAGAAGATTAGGAATCCCTATTTTATAAGAAGGAAACAAGACTCATACCAGTTTTGGCCCCAATGACATCAGCAGTAAGTTGTATAGTCAGGATGCAAACTCAGGCTTCTGACCCTAGATTTCATTAAAATTTATAGATAGTCTTTTTAGACAACACCCCCCTCTCTAAATAAAATTTAACATGGAAGTTTCAGGGTCCCTATAAAGATTATGTTTTAATAGGGGACACTCTCAGTATTTCCTCATTCATGAGATGTTTTAAGGGATAAGTTTAATTATCATTTACTGCTTTCAAACTTTATTTCTGTTGGTCTTTAGTTCTGATAGTTGTATACAGCACCCCTTGGATATTCCTTTTAGTCTAGTTTTATCATCTTGTCCTGGCCAGTGTAGCTCAGTTGGTTGGGTGTCATCCTGCAAACTGAAAGGTCAGGGGTTTGATTCCTGGTCAGGGCACATGTCCAGGCTGCTGGTTCAATCCCCAGTTGGAATGTGTATGAAAGGCAACTGATTGATGTTTCTCTCTCACATTGATATTGCTCTCCCTCTCTTCCTCCCTTCCCCTCTCTTAAAGTCAATAAGCATCTCCTCAGGTGAGGGATTTTTAAAAAATACATTATTTAAACATTACATTAGTCATTTTAGCAACTAAGATTGTACTTTTCAAATAATTTACATATTCACACTTTCTGAAAATCTAAAAGAAAACAGGTAACAAATTAAAAATAAAGAACCAAATTTTTATAGTTTGGTTAAATAGGAAATTAAAAGATTAATGTGGTTTCAGAGCTTTAAAATTCTGAACATTCTCGTGATCTAAATAACATAATTCAAACTCACTTCCTTTGACATTATAATTAAAATAACAGAAACAGCAGTACCTTCTTGCCCTACATGTACAAAAAACTAAATAGAATGTAAATTCATCAGTTATAAGCACTAAATGGGATCATTTCCTAGGGTACATTTCATCATAATTCACAATTTTTAAAGCATTTGTGTAAATGTTTAAACCAGGTATAGACTAGATACAGGCTTTAAAATCTTATACTCACTCTTTCATGATACTTTTGGTTCTTTTCTCTAAGCCTCTTTATTTGAACCATGAATCGTTCTACTGCATTTTCCTTTATTTGACAGCTGATAATAAAAAAAGATAACATTTGTTACAATTACTTATCTTAGGAAAAATTAGTGATACAAAATGTTAAAATTAAACTAAATTATTTGAGTTGAAACAAAGTCTAAATATATTGTAAAAACCCATTTAGGGATAAAAATCTTTCTTAAAATACATAGAGGGGAACTGCAGTTTTTAAATCAATCACCATTTGTATTTCACAGCAGTAATTTTTTAAATATATACTTTATTGATTATGCTATTACAGTTGTCCCATTATTTTTCTCCCCTTTAACCCCCTCCACCCTGCACCCCTATCCCACCAGCATTCTCCCACCCCCCTAGTTCATGTCCGTGGGTCGTACATATAACTTCTTTGGCTTCTCCATTTCCTATATTATTCTTAACCCCCCCCTGTCTATTTTGTACCTACTCTTTATGCTTCCTATTCCCTGTGCCTTTTCCTCCATTCTCTCCCCTCCCTCTCCCTTCTGATCTCCATTTCTGTGATTCTGTTCCTGTTCTAGGCGTTTACTTAGTTTTTTGTTTTTTGGGTTTTTTTTTTTTGTTTTTTTGTTTTTTTGTTTTTTACATTCAGTTGTTGATAGTTGTTTGTTGTCCTTTTACTGTTCATAGTTTTTGATCTTCTTTTTCTTAGATAAGTCCCTTTAACATTTCATGTAATAAGAATTTGATGATGATGAACTCCTTTAACCTGAGGTTATCTGGGAAGCATTTTATCTGCCCTTCCATTCTAAATGATAGCTTTGTTGGATAGAGTAATCTTGGATGTAGATCCTTGTCTTTCATGACTTTGAAAACTTCTTTCCAGCCCCTTCTTGACTATAAGGTTTCTTTTGAGAAATCAGCTGATGGTCTTATGGGAACTCCTTTGTAGGTAACTCTCCTTTTCTCTTGCTGCTTTTAAGATTCTCTCCTTATATGTAATCTTGGGTAATGTAATTATGATGTACTTTGGTGTGTGCTTCCTTGGGTCCAAATTCTTTGGTACTCTCTAAGCCTCCTGGATCTCCTGAAAGTCTATTTCCTTGGCCAGATTGGGGAAGTTCTCCTTCATTATTTTTTCATATAAGTTTTCAATTATTTGCTCTTCCTCTTCTCCATCTGGCACCCCTATGTTTTGGATGTTGGAACATTTAAAGTCCCAGAGGTTCCTAAGCGTCTCCTCATTTTTTTGAATTCTTGCTTCTTCATTCTGTTCTGGTTGAATGTTTATTTATTCCTTCTGCTCCAAATTAGTCTTTTGATTCCTTATTTCCTTCCCTTCACTGTTGGTTCCTGTAAATTTTTCTTTATTTCACTTTGCAGAGCCTTCATTTTTCCCTCAATTTTGTGACCATACTCAACTAATTCTGTGAGCATCCTGATTTGAACTGTGCATCTGATAGGTTGGCTATCTCTTTGTCACTTAATTCTATTTTTGGAGTTTTGATCTGTTCTTTCATTTGGGCCATAATTCTTTGTCTCAGCACAACTGTTACATTGGAAGGGGTGGAGCCACAGGTATTCACCAGGTCACTGTATTGTGATGCTATATGTGAGGGAAGGGTCTGAGAGAGAGAGCAATGCTGCTTGCTTGGCTCCTGGCTGGCTTTCAGTCATTTCTCCTGCTACCCACAAGCAAATTGGTCCCTTCCAGTGCTGATTCCCAGGTAGGTGGGCTTCTGTATGTTCTAGGACCCCATAGGTCTCTCCAATGAACTCTCCTATGAGGCTGGGACTTTCTCCTGCTGCCTCAACCCCCACAGGTTTTTACCAGGCAGAGGTTTTGAGGTTTTATTTTTCTGCACTGGAACCCTGGTTTGCATGGTCTGTCTCGCTCCTTAGCTGTTCCTCCTGGTTTATCAGCACATAAATGTGGGACCACCTGGACCACTAGCCACTGCCTTGTTGCATGTCCTCTCTGCCCCAGCTGTCCATCTCTTCCCCTCCTACCAGTCTGGATGGATATTTCTTCTTTAGTTCCTTGGTTGTCTGACTTCCATACAGTTTCATTTTCTGGCAGTCTTGTTATTTTTTGTTTTTAAATTTGTTCTTGTCCTTTTGGTTGTGTGAAGAGGCAAAGTGTATCTACCTATGGCTCCATCTTGGCTGGAAGTTCACAGCAGTAATTTTGATGCTTTCCAATTGTCTATAAATAATTCATCTTTAAGAGAACCTAGAAAAAGGCACACTACAAACCTGCTTTCTACAATTCTAAAAATGTTCAGACAAAAATGACAAAACAAAGACTTTATAAGGGGTGCTATCTACTTGAAATGGTAAGGTGAACTGGGCATACCTATTGGTTCAGTAGTATATCATCTCTTCTATAAATAACCAAAGCTTCTTTCCTGACACACATACAGTTTTTTTAAAAACACCCACAAGTATTATTGAGCATCTGCTAGGTATGAAATAGAGAGAGAGAGGTGCAGAAAGAATTTGGAATAGGCCATTTGATGGCTATTTGAAGTGTTAAGTATATCTTTATACCTCTATTACCTAATAAATCTTATAACTTTAAATCTGAGACCAAAATAGGGCCACAGTAATAGGTATGTATAAACCCCTATTTCAATTAAAACTACAGCAGCACAAAAATATAGCAGTTCTGTGGGGCAGTGAACAGGGGAGTGAGAGGTCAACGAATGAGGAACTCTGGTTTTCCATCTTGTCCCTACAGCTTCTTACCTATCTGACCTCAGGCAAGTCACTTCTCTGAGACTCAATTTCTAAGCTGTCCATGGAGATAACAATACCCAGCTCTACATATTTTTATTAGGATTAAAATGAGAAGTCATATCTGAATGAATGTTTCTAACATAAAGTAAGTACTTAGTAAATTTCAGTTGAATTTGAATTTTACTTCCTCAGCCCTTCCTCCAAATGATCATTTGTATTTGTGACATTTTATATTTAGTAGAGAGAAAATAAGTCTCCTTCTATCCAAATCATGAGAAAAATGGGACACAAAGATAAAACAAGAAAATCCTTTAGTGGCAAAAAAAGCTCGGTTTGGATACCATGTAACTTGGATTTTAGGCTTGATTCTCCACTAAACTGCCTCTTAACCTATTTAGGCCTTGATTTGCTCTTCTATAAATAAGAGAATGGAAGGAGATGAGTTCCATTGTTCCTTTTTGGTTCCAAAATTCTACAGTTTAAATTTATCAGTGTTCCTTTTCATGCAGTTGTACATATAACACAGATTTAATGAGCAGCCTCTATATGCCCAATATTGTTTTAGGCTATACAGAGATAGTGACGAACAATATCTTTATGGTCTTTGCCCTCAAAGAGCTTACATTTTGGTAGACAATAAAGAAGTAAAAACACAATCATATTTACACATTGTGATAAATGCTGTGGGGGAAATAACAGGACATGAGAACAATAGTAAATGGAAAACTACTATAGTTAGGGTGGTCTCCACACAATAGTTACAAATAACACTATAGGTAAGTATAAACCATCTTTTACTTCTTTTCTAAAGTTTAGATGTACAAAAATTTTGAAAGGGTGACTTTTCTATCTCCCTTTTTAAAAAAAATCATTACTCAAGGATATGTTTATTGTAGAGAGAGAGGAAAGGAGAAATAGATAGTTACATAGATACATAGAGAGACAGACATCAATGCGGGAGAGAAACATTGGTTGTCTCCTTCCCACACTTGCCCTGACCAAGACTGAATCCACAGCCTAGGTATGTATCCCAACTGGGAATCAAACCCACAGCCTTGTGTGTGTGTGTGTGTGTGTGTGTGTGTGTGTGTGTATGTGCACACGCATGTGCACACAGGGCGATGCTCTGACCAACTGAGCCTCTGGCCTGGGCTCTACCTCCCATTTTTAAGGAGAAAAATAAAAATATTATAAATGAAAATGATCTGAAAAGAGTCTATGCTAATTACTCACATAATTTCTGCAATTAAAAATATGGTAATCCTAATTCTCTGCATGGACAATGCAGGCAAATGAATCTCAAGTAGATGGTCTTCATTGTTTTGGACCAAGAGCCTACCTGGATGATGATCAAGCATACAGAGATCAAAATGGAGATTATGTTCAGTCTGATCCCCAGGTATTGCATGGGACACAGTTGTACTAAAAAGAAAATGTTGTTTATCTGAAATTCAAATTAAATTGGGCCTCTGTATTTTTATTTGCTATATCTGGCCACCCGACACTTAAGCCTACCATCCCTCTCCTCAGAACAATGAGGTGCAAACAACGTAGGGCTTTGGCTTGTGTTCCTTCTGCAGTGAGCAGTTCAGAGAGATCTGAGTGGTTTCAGCAGGGAATTCTGAGATACCATAAAGGTTTTCGTGGCTTCATTGCCCCCCTCCTGGAGCACATGGTAGATGCAGATCTAACCTGGCCTAGACTCTCCTTGGAATTAACTTCTATCTCCTTAGGTCTTATGGAGAGATGGATTTACTAAGAAGAAGATGAAGCTGAACTTCAGAACTCCACACTATTAGCCACTGCAGGAATTCAAGATTCACTGTTCTTTATACTTTTTCCTTTTCATATCTTTCTCATCTACTCAATGCCCTAGTAATCCACATTTCACAATAAATGCTAAAATAAGTGGCATAATAAACCAGCAAGGTAATGTGCCAACTTTCTCCCTCCATGCAATTTCGTTGAGAATTCTGAAAAGAAAAATAAATTTGGATTCCAAAAAATTCTATACTTTTTTTTAACCCATAATCATATCCACATCTATTTCTATATCTATATCCACACTCCTTGCGGAAAACTTGGGAAGGGGGAACAAATTCAAATAGAAAATAAAAACCATCAGAGATGATCGCCTTATAGGTTTAACATTGGCCATCTCAGCTCTTCACAACCAACCATGGGATTTCATGACCTTATTTTCTTGGGATACATTTTTTGTAAAGTTCCATTGTTCAGAAATCATTGACTACCTGCTCTGTCTTGTCAGCTCTTTGTTAGGAGCTGAGATCATGTAGGAGAACTATTAGATGCTGCTGGGGGACACTTGAAGAATCCTTCCTCAGACAGTGATGTGTGTCTTGCCGATTTGTCACGGGCAAAAGTTCTGTCACCTGGGAACACATGGAACGAGTAAAGTGTCCCTAGCAGCAAGGCCTTGGTTGTTTCAGTCCATGAGATTATTTATTCAGTTTTTACAAAGGAAAGAGAACTAAAGCATGGGATGTTTAATTTCTACCTTGTACTAGGTCATGAGAATTTTTAAATGTTTGTCTCTTTGTAAACCTTAGTTAAATAGGGGAAGCTGGACTCTGTTTGACCCAGAAGAGAGAGAAACAGTTGTAGTTGGATGGTATCACTGTAAACCATGGGAACAAATTAGAGATCAGGTTGTATTCACAGGGGCTGATGTTTTGTCCGCCTCTCCTAAAATGAGATGAGGAAACTTTTCAGGTAGGTTGAGAAATGAGTGCAGGTGGTATCTGGTTATTACTTAATGGCATCTGAAGTAGAAAATAAGAGGAAACTTTGTTCAAAGTCTTTTTCCATAGATCTTTCTCTCTTAGTGTTCTAACCTTTTCACTCACTCCCTTCTAAAAAAGAGCATATGAATAGTCTCTCAAGAAGATGAATTTTCACTGAATGTTAAAAATAATTGTCTTACACATAGACCTAGTCACCAGTACCACAGATTTCCTGCTTTCTACCTTGTCCCCTCCAATACATGACTTGTCATTCCCAAATTCCAAGTGGTCCAGAGAGCTCAGTTTATCTGACCCTTTTGCTGAAGCCGCCGAATCTGGGCTTGCCTGCGCTCCCTCACTCTTCCTTCTCCCATTTCCTGGACTGTAACAAGCACTTCCTCACCCTGATGTCTTTTCCATAAGCCTTTCTCTCTACAATTCTATATCTTTATAACACCCGATCCTCTTCCAGAGATCAGCTGAAGGATTGCTTCCTAAAATAAGCTTTTCCTGACCCTGCTGTAGCACCCTACGTTTTTCTTTCTCAGGGAGAGAGTAAAGGGGAAAGGGTGTGTGTGGGGGGGGGGCAGGGGAGAGAGAGAGAGAGAGAGAGAGAGAGACACTGATTTGTTCTTCACTTACTTATGCATTCATTGACTGCTTCTTGTGTGTGCCCTGACCAGGGATCCAACCCACAATGTTGATGTATTGGGATGATGCTCTAACCAACTGAGCTACCCTGCCAGGGCCCTACACTTTTCTTTCAAAGCACCTTAATTATAGCTATGCAATTTTTTAAAAAAGCTTGAATTAGTTGTCTAATGTCTGTCTCTCATGCTTAAGCAGGGCAGGGACCTTGTGGACATATTCACTGCTGTCCTCCAGTACCCGGCATTTGCCTTGTTCTTGGTAAACATTCAAATATCAGTCGAATGGAAGCATGCATGAAGTACATTCTTATTTGGAAAAATACTGACATGTAATCATTCACTCAATAAGAATTACATATTAAAACACCCACCCTATGCCAAAAGTTGGGGTTCAAAAGCTCTCAAGGGGCTCACTATCCATTGGTTGGATAAAACATAAACATAGGATAGGTATTATCTTTAGTTTTGTCTCCAGCTCCTGGGACTGGAACATTAAGAAATATTATTCCTATTAAAAATAATTCTAAATCATTTGTATTTGATCTGTGGCTATTTGGAAATAATGCAAATTGGAATGTCTGGAAATGAAAAGTTATAGAAAGAAAAAAAATGTCCTTGTTTACTCTCCTGTGAATGTACACGAACTATTCTATGTTGTATTTTAAAAGGTAGGCCAGCCAAGTGGTGTGTATATGTGGGAGAGTGACCAATAATACAATGGAGGGAGAGAGAGAGGCGAAACCACGTTAATGGATGCTGTTTCATAGCTGCTGCATGGACTTCGTTAAAGTTTCAAAAACTTTTTAAAACATTCACTTAGCACATGAATGTCATTATGCCTTCAATCTACCTCCAATCCAGCTCCCCTGACAGACTTAAAATTATTTTATTTTTAATTGAATTTATTGGGGTGACATCGATATTCAAAACCATACAGGTTTCAAGCGTACTTCCCTTGACAGCTTCTGAGTGCGTCATTTTCTATTTGGAGTTACATGAGTGTTCACAATGATCGTCATTTATATGTGGAAGCCTTTGGGTTTAACAATCTAAGCTTACTGATAGTCTAGAAGAGCCTCACTGATAGGCAATTTCACTTCTTTTGGCAGCCCGTCTTGAATATCCTTTTTATTTGCTTTCGCTGTATTTTCCATTGCGTTGCTTAGCTAGTAAGAAATATACCTGTTTTGAAAAAAAGATATAAGAAAAGCAAATAAACTCTTGTTCTTGCCCCTCTACATATGTTTATACAAGATAAGCCACTGCTGAGACTTAATTTAAAACTGGTTTTTCAACCCAGACTGTTGTCCTCCTAAAATCTGCCACAACTCTGGGACATCATAAATCATTGGATTATTGAGTCTGGTGAGTTCCACATTTAGCCCAGGTACAGCATCACCCCACCCAAAACTGTGTGAGATCCATCCCCTTATGTTATCCATCTACATCTGTTGCCCCTGTCAAGCTTCTTTAAGAGCAAGGGCTGAACTTTGTCATTCATTTCATTTCTCCACAGTGTTTGGCAGAATGCACTGCATATAGCAGTTGCTCAGTAAATGTTAATTTTGAAAAATTAAGACAAAACAAAAGCACAACTTCCTGTGAATACAGAAAAACTTGGGTCCAAAGGAATTAGGCTTGCCCAGGGTTGTTTTAAAGAGCTAATAAGAGCACACATTAAAGTGTTTTTTAAATGGTTAAGAGGTTTATAAATACAAGGTAACAATAATAGTGTATTTTTATTAACAGTAACTGTTCACCTAATAATAAAACAATTACAAAAATAATATTTTAAAAAGGGGAAATCAGGCCCACTGTTCAGATATTTTTACAGTAAATAGGAATACGTCAGAGATTTGATATGGGTACTGTAGTACTTCTTTTCAGATCATAGTCTTCCTTAACACATTTTTTTAAATCTTTCAATTTCCATCAATGTCTAAAAAATAACTGCCTAACTTTCAATCAATATATTAGTAGTTGGGTATGGCAGAAAGAACATAATCTTTGTAATTTTTTTAAATGGCTGGAAGATCCAGAAACTGACAATGATGTAATTCCTGTGCATCCCTATACTTCATGCCCTAGCATAATAGACACACAACAAATCCTTGTGAAAGGAAGAAATAAATAATATAGATGAATAATAAAGGCAGACATGTTTTAACCCTAGATCCACCACCTAGATCTATGTAACCTTGAGTAGGTCACTTAATTTTTTTGAGCTTCAGTTTCATTATCTGTAAAATGAGAACCCAAATCTTACTCTGAAAGCTGTTGTAAGGATTAAATAAGCTAATATTTATAAGGCACCCAGTACAGTGTCTGACATATAAAAAGAATTTAGTAAATATTACGCCCTCTTTGGTTACAGTTCCAGACTGTGCTTCTTCAAAGAGAAAGCGGAGATAGCTGCCTGCTGCCAAGTATGATGGTATGTGGAACAGCTAATCTATGCAGTCTGCTATTGTCAATATTCATCATTGATTTGGATCACTGAATTGGCAGTCTACATAGATTATTCATATCCACAATGGAAAAACTCTCTGAAATGAGAACACACTTCCCCCCTCCCCGCCTTGTAGACATGCTGCTCATACACCCAGGCCTCCAGCGAGGCTCAGTCTTTGTGTCTGAGACTTTTCTAGCCAAGTGTGTTCATCTCTACATTGTAACTGATTTGAGTTTTTGTGCATGCAAATATACTACAATACTTTCAGCTGAAAAATCACACAAGTGACACAACAAAAAGATTTAACACATTAAGACAAGGTAATATATTAACTGCTATCTTCTCAGATATGAAAGTATTGACAATAACTCCATAAGCTAAGAACCAAAATGTGTCATTATACCATCACAGTTCACAGAAATTTGTCAGCCAAGAAAAAAATTACTTTCTTTTGTTTCAGATGCAGAGTTGAATTTTTATATTATTTTCTGCATTTTATAATTAGAATTTTTAACTTGACAGTTGCACAAAAAGCGTGCTGACGTGTCATTTTATAATAATTTACTATTTAACAATTATTTTTACTATAAAATATTCCATTTCAAAGTTAAAACAAATGTCAACATTAATCTCTAATTTTTTTCCCAAGTCATATGGAAGAGATCAAAGTGTTATGGTTCCCACCTGCAGTACCCATCTGGTGCTGGAGGGAAAAATGACCTCATCTTGCAAAATTACCTCAGTTACCTGGCTCTAACGTTTTCAGCTCTCTGACTAATGTATAATTAGTTACCTAACTGCAGCTCATGGCAAAGGATTTTAATAAATTCTGAGTGACAATGTGGATCCATTAAGCACAAATGGCTTATGCACAAACTAAATTAAGATTCATTTTTCACACACTTTCCAGAAAATTAGTAGGCCATTTAGATTGCCTGCTTAATAGTTGCATTATTGCAAAGAACTAATGACATCACCTCAACATGCACTTTTGCATTTGATAATGTTCTACAAACAATAAGGATTTTTATAAATATTTACAAGGATTTATAGTTCCTGACCACTCAGGTGATTTCTACCTCAGTAAGGGCTGAGAATTCTAGAAAAACATTCATCAAGAACTGTAATTACTTCACTAAGAAGGAAGGCTTCACTAAGAATATTTCCTGACAAATGGACATCTAATCTGTTTGTCAGTAACCACAAACATTGACTCAGTGCCTGCTTTGTGCATGGCACTTTACCTAGCCTTCGGTTATAAAATATAGAAGAGGCAGGAACTCTACTCAGACTGACAGGAAGAAAGAAGCAAACCCCAGCAGAACATTTAAAAAATGACCAACAGCTGTAACAGACTTCAGCAAAATTGTGCATGTAAAGGCATGACATGGGGATCTTTGCTCACTGTGTGGCTTTTTGGGCCATCTATGTTTCCTCTGCTTGGGCATTCGGAGCATGCCATGGAGTGAGGGCAGGTGAGGAGGCTGAGCTGAAAGACTTAGGTCTTTAGCCTCTTCAGAGTTTACTCCATAATCATTTTCTGTCAGAAATGTTTTAAAAAATATTCCCCAAATACTTCTCAGTGAAAAGTAATTCTGTTTTAGTGAAAATGGACATATGATAATCATCTTCTTCAATGTAGTTATTCCATAATGCTTTACTTGACTCTGCAAAATAATGCCAAAAACAAAGAGTATGTCCTTTCCTGGGCAGTCTCAGGATCCTGGCTCAATATTTAGAAAGTTCCTAAAGACTTTCCATCACTTTGAGGAGCCCTGAATAGCCAGATGCCTCCTCAATGACTCGTGCCATAATTTTGTGGAGGCTGGGAGAGATGGAAGGGCTGCCCTTTCTGGACATTTGGAATAGATCCTGATGTTTGTTAGCTGCCGTTTCATATAAATGCAGATTAAAATGAAAGATATTTACTTAGTAGCATTAGTGATGACAAAAGTTCTGAGTAAGATTCCAATAGTGGTTGAGAACATGATTCAGTAAAAAGATCTCTACATGATGCTGGAAGTCTTGATGTCTAATCCTGGTTTTGCCATTAACTAGCTATACACTTGGGTAATCTAATACTCTTCCTCCTCCTCCTCCTCTTCCTCCTGCTATTACTATTAATGTGGTACTTCCATCTTGCTACAGTGTTATTTGCGCTATATATTTGAAAATATTCATGCCACTTATCTTCAACAACATATAACTCTTTCAACACTACATAGCAATTCACTATTTCAACAAAAAAGATATTGACATATTGGCCCAAACTAGCTGTTCAGTAAATGTCTGATTTGAATGACTGACTGGTAAACAATGCATGCTCATGTTTTTCTAAACCTTACTCAAGGACATTTTCCTTATTGTATTTAAGAGGGAGAGGAAGGGTGAGAGAGAAATATCAATGGCTGCCTCTCATATGTGCCTGGACCATGGATCAAACTTGCAACCCAGTCATGTACCCCAACGGGTAATCAAATCTGAACATTTCAATTACAGAATGACACTCCAATTACAGAATGACACTCCAACCAACTGAGCCACACCGGCCAGAGCTACAATGGTCCTATTTATGTGCTCCTAATGTTGTATGTACCCTAAATTTGGAAAGCAAAGAAAAATCATTTTTAAACTCAAGGTCTCACTTATGCTAGAACACATTTCGAATACAACTTTTAAATGTTTTACAAATGCTCTCCAGCATGTTTAAAAAAAAAACACAACAACCCAAATGCATTAATTTAAAGCCTCTTAGTAGTGATAACATTACCTAAAAGTTAGCTTAAAAAATGTCAGACCTCCTTTGCACAGATTATGTACATGTAGCCTCAAACAAAACAGCTTTAAAAATGTAAAATACAGCCAGTTTAAAAATATGTTAAACAACCATATATTCAAACCAAGGTATTTAAAATTATCTGGCCAAATAACATTTTCAACTTTCACTCGCATGACTGTAATGTGCATTACATTAGCATGTATTTTCTTTACCAATACGAATCCTTCGGTCAGTGGCACATTTTTGAACTGCAGTTCCCAAATTATATTGGATTCAAAGCTTAAAAGTTGATCTGTCTTTTGATCCTGCATTGCTATTAATAGTTTGAAGTGCAGTATATTACACTAACTTTTCTAGCAATTATAACTACCTTCCCCTCCAACCCCTCCCCCCCCCAATTCCTGCTCTCCTTCAGTTTGAGAAATGTCAAGAAAGAAAAGAAACAACCATGACGAGATTATTGTGAGGATAATGGAAATACAGGCAGTGCTCTTATACTCTGATGGAGAAGGAGAACAAAAAGTTCTCTATCTTCAAACAGCAGTGGTGACTGTAAAAAGGATCTACTAAGTTTGGGTCTTGGGTGGCAGACAGGAAATCCGTGAGCAAGTAGCACACACTAAGTATCCAGCCATTATTTACCTTCTCTGCCTTCACAGAAATCTTTTTTTCCTCTTCAAGGGGGTATTTTCTCCCACCTCTGAACCATTTCAACCCTCTTTGCCCAGCAGAGAATTATGGGGAAACAAATAAGGTCCTATACAAATCTAACAAGATGATAATAATAATAAAATAAAAGAAAGCAAAATTCTATGGATCGGGAGTGAGGAAGAAAGGACAATAACACACCTACAGTGGGAAGGGCCCTGAGCTGAGGTTGAGAAGGATGCAAGCATATGTGAGGTCCTCACTCACAAGGCACTCACCAGCCTGGCAGTTCGGGGAGAAGAGCTCTAAGAAAAGCAAGGCGTTGAGCTGCCCTAGCACCTCCACCAGTGGACAAGTCTCTAAGCCTCTCTGACCCTCTCTCTTCCATCTTTTCCTATGTCCACCAAGAATTATTAATGAAGCTCAAATGCTTTGGGAAAACCGTCAAGTGCTAAAAGTCCATACAAATAGAAGGTATTACTGCTTTACCGAGCATCTGCTGTGTGCTCGAGATTGTGAGGCACCATGAAGGTTACAGACCTGAACCAAATTCAGATCCCGCCCTCTGGGAGCGGACGGTCTACAATAGCAAATAGGCAACGTACTGCAAGGCAAGAAGAAAGGTGGGTTAATATTCGGGCCAGATGGAAAGACCTCCCTCGCCCTCTGTTTCCCGGGTGACGAGGCGGGGTGTGCCTCTCAAAACCCCTTCCAGGGGCCCCAAGGACGCAGGAACAGCTCCGGCTGGAGAACCCCAGGAGGGCGCGACACCAGCCCCACTTCAGAGCAGGTGGGGGTGGGGCCGGGTGGAGACGCCCGTTAACAGTAAGCCTGGAAAGAGAGGGGGACCCAGCGAGTCTCCCCACCTCCCCTCCGGGCTTCCACTGCGATCCACCGCAGTGGGTGGGTAGGCAGCACTCCCGTGGCGTCTGCGGACTAGGCCCACCCGCTCGGTCACCGCAGCTACCGGCCACACCGCGCCCTCCGTTTCCACGTTGACTGGCGCGCTGAGGCCTGCAGAGCCCACAACCCAGCACCGCCGCGAGCGGTGGGCCGGGCGCGCCACCTGGTGGCCACATCGGGGAGAGTCCGGTCCCAGGGCCTGCACTGCCGCCTTCGCAGCACCGCGTTTAGCATCCCGCCTTCCCACCGGATTTTCACCGCCTCAGCTCACCCAGCGATATCCACAAAACTCTCACGCCCCTCCTTGCTTCCCTCTAGTGGCAAAATGGGAAGTGGTGAGTTGTGGAGAGACGAGAACTCCGGCCTCTGTGCTGTGACCGTGAGCCGGTCGCTTTCATCTGTTTTTTCTTTCGTAAAACGAGACCTCAGGACTGACTGGTGGGTGGATGGGAAAGGGGCGCGTGGGCCCGCCTCTGCCCCGCTCTGCCCCGCTCTGCCCCCTCCGCCCCCTCCACCACAGCAGCTCTTCCATCTGTTTTTGTTTTGCCTAAGAGTTGTTTTGGGTTTAGCTCCAAATAGAATTGCCAACCCCTGGACTAAATCCTTATATGGTAACTTCCAGCTCTAAAAATCCTTGACTCTGCCTATTTTCCTTCTTCCTTTACTTTTTTTGCTCGTAAACTTGAAGAAAACCAATACTGATACCGTCCTTCCCCGTTTCCACCTTTTGCAGCTTAAAGTTCGTCCTTTCTTCGCCCGCATTTTTTCTCACTCTGTGCCTCAAGACTATTTCTTACCCCCTGGGAGTACCTAATTCACTAGTTACACCGCAGTTCACCTTTTATCCTTTTGTCCTGGGAAGATAGAAGTGAAGTGCTCCATTGGACCTCCACTCTTTTCATAAGTCACCTGCTTGGCATTTTTGAATTTGATTTTTTAAAAACAGGTTACCATATGTTTTAAGATTGACACTGTGTTATATTAGTAACATAGTAAGAACTTCTTAAAGGAAAGGAACTGAAGCAGTTAATAAAAATGTGACTTAACTTTTAGTTAAGGGAGTTTTTCTCATCAGTAAAAAGCCAATCAAAATTAACCAAAATTAATCAAAATTAAGTTTGATATAAATAATGTGTTCCACCTCATTTTGAACCTCCTTTTATTCTATCAGTGTTACATATTTGTTAAGTGCCAATAATTTTCCGTGTTCTACATATTTGAGAACAGTTTTTTATTTATCTTCCCTAGAATAACAACAGTTGTCATTATGGGGTAAAAGTATTCAACAGGGTAAAAATACAGGGGGAAAAAGCTACCACCCAAAATTTTTTGAGTATGGACATATTTTTTGATTGTTTGTTAAATGGAAAAACGATTTTGTGATTCTTCAGCACTTTGAATTCATTCCCAAGTATTTCCTATAAATCTTGGGCCTGCTTCTTTTACAAGAGTTTGGGCCTATACTCAAAAATGTACTTTTACCCTATCATTTATCTCCTGTGTAGTTTTTCTTATGGTGTTTGCCAGCTGGTGGTCAAACAGTGAAGCCAGATAAAAATCATTTGCCAAGTTTCCTCATTTGACCTCGATTTTGTGTTAGCCTTCACGTTGGATGATGCAGAAATAGAGATGGGAGACTTTCTGTGGTAGAAAAAGCCACATTTGTTTTCTGGTTTGGGCAGAAACACAAAGAGTCTGTTTGGTATGGACAAATGATAAATACTTTATACTTTCAAAAGTTTTTTATTTGTTTTCATTGAGGATCACTACCTCTGCAAACAGACCCTATGGCAACCATATAAATGTGATAATAGTAAATTTCACAATAGTCATAGACACCTGAGCTAGTGATTAACCTATCAACTTGGCAAACCTGTTCTAACTTCTAGTAAAAAAAAAAATTTTTACTGACAACAAACTTACTTTTGAGAAATAGAAAAGCCCTGCTGTACCTTCTTATCCAAAAACATTTTTTTCTTACAAATTTGAAACAACTAAAGTGGTGTTTTGCAAATAAAGAAGTTTTGAAGTAAAATATTCTCTTAACAGAAAAAGTTCATGCTTCCTTTGAGCAGGTGTGATAACCAGCTCATGCAGGGGATTGTTTGACCCAACATCCATTGGCACGTTGCAAGAGTAAAAACGGGATTGTTTCCCACTTTATTTTTATGTTGCAGTATTTTCCTTCAGGCTGGAGGCATAGCCCTGCCATCCATCCTCTTCTCTTCAGCTCTTCAAATCAAGTTTAATGTGGATGACCAGAACGCTGGCAAAAAGAGATCACATCTCTTTTTCCCTACCTAGCCCCTCTGCCTAACTAATTTTTGAAATTACTTTTATGAAGTCTTTATTCTGAGAGAGAAGAGCCCAGGATGGAAAGCTAGAGCCAGAGTCTCATCTCGGGAGCCTGAGCCAGGTGATAAGGATTGTGCTTTAGTGTGTGATGTCATGAGAGCAATCTAGTTACAGTGAATTGCTACATGCCTCTGGCAGTTTTAAAATATGACCACATAGGATATACATACAAATCAGTAGAATATGACCCAAAAAATCCAGAAATAGACAAATACAGATATATAGATATTTATAGTCAGTTGCTTCAGACAGAAGTGCCAAGGTAATTTAATGAAGAAAGGATAGTATTTTCAACAAATGCTACTGAAGCTATTGCATACCTGCTATCTGTTTTGGTAAAGAGATGAGTCTTGACTGACCATACTCCATACAAAAAATTAATTCATAATGAATCATAAATCTGACCATAAAAACTAAAGAGGCCAAATGTAGGTGCTGTGGTCAACTGTTCTAGCTGAGCCCACAAAGTGCCAGACGTGTCAGTGAAGCCATCTTGGATCCTCCCAACTAGTCCATCCACTGGCCAAATATTGCTGAGCTAACCTGTCAGTCAAAGCCACAAGGGGCAAGAGATCACCAATGACTAACCTACGGAATCTGAAATATGGTGGTTGTTTTAAGTCACTAAGTTTTGATAGTGTATTAGTTATCTATTACTATATAACAAATTACCCAAAGTTTAGTGATTCAAGACAATGGTAATCACTTATTACCTCACAGTTTCTATGGATCGGGAATTAGGGAGCAAGTTGATTGGCAGTTTTAACTTGGGTGTCTCATGAGGTCAGGTATTAGACTCTATGCCTAAAGGCACTTTCAGTCTAGGGGGAGGGTGGAGCAGACAAGTTAATAGGCAATTGCAACACAGTTGGATAACCCCTGGAATAGAGGCAAAAGGAGAGCACTGAGGGAAAACCTAACCCAGCCTTGGGGGTCAGGGAAAAATCCCTAGAGGAAGTGAGGTTTCATCTGAGACTTGACAATGAGCAGAAGCGAGACAGTTTGGAGGGCTGGGTGTGAGAGGGGCTGGAACAGAGGGATGTGCGTGTACAAAGGCCTAGAGGTAAAAACAAAAAAAGATAAGTTTCTTATGGCACTGAAAGAAATTTAGTAATGGTTAGATAATAGGGTCTTGGAGAGAAGAGAGGGGTGAGACAGGAGGCTAGAGAAGCAAGCAGGGACAGATCATGATGGGCCCTCTAAACCACTCTCTTCTATGATGACAAAAGTTCACTCTGGCTGGAGTGTGGACAAGGGTAGGGGGGGTCAAGATGGAGACAGGTTTCAGGATGAACTCCGCTGACCACAGCCGCAATCTTTCTTCTGCCTAAGGACTTCTCACTTCCGTCTAGTTTCTGGTCCAAGAAACATGTCTCACGCTCTGCCTTTTGCAAGGTTGCAATGATTGACAAAAAGAATGACCTCATCTCCCTGGCTCAAGTTATCAGCTTGCCCCATCTCTGGAGCCTTCTATGATTCAGATAAGATGCTCACTCCCACACCAGGAAATAGTCTATGAAACTGTGCTTCCAACAAACATATTAAAAGAATTAGAACATAGGGAGAAACATTACCTCACATCTGGAGAATGAGGCAATATAAATTCTAACTTCCATCTTTTAAGAACTGTATTTGTGTAATTGTTTTCCAGTTGCTTTTTTTTTTTCTTTTTTACTGTGGTAAGAACATGGCATGAGACCTTCCATCTTAGCACAATTTTAAGTGTACATTACGATATAGCTAACTATAGGCACTTATTTAACAACAGATTTCTAAAATTTATGCATCTAGCATAACAGAAACTTTCTCTTTGTGGAACAGCAATTCTCCATTTCCCCCACCCTTAATCCCTGGCCACTGCCATTCTGCTCTCTGCTTCCGTGTGTTTGACTGTGTTAGATACTTCATATAAGTGGAATCAGGCAGTACTGGCCCTTCTGTGACTGGCTTATTTCACTTAGCATAGTGTCCTCCAGGTTTATCCATGTTGTCGTAAATGGCAGAATTTTTTTTTTTTTAAGGCTACACCATATTCCAGGGTATAAATATACCACATTCTCTTTATTCATCCATCAATGGACATTTAGGTTGTTTCTGTATTTTGGTTATTCTGAAGAATGCTACAGTGAGTATCAGAGAGCAGATATCTCTGATTTCAATTCTTTTGGATAATGGGATTGCTGGATTCATATAGTAGTTCTATTTTTAATTTTTGAAAAACCTTCATATTGTTTTCCAAAATTGTTATACACAATTCAATAGCTTTCCTATCAGTCAAAAACAATGATTTTGAACAGACTATGGGAAAATGTGCCATATAAAAATATCACAAAAAAAATAAAGAGTTTAACTACAGTAATAATAGTAGGTATTCAAAACTTAAGTAACAGCTTTTAAAAAGTTCTCAAAACATGATTTAACAGACTGGATTGGACAAGAAATACTATGTACCCAAATAGAAAATATATAACATTGAATAATGTCAATGCTAATTCTTTCCAAATGCATGTATAAGTTTAATGCAGATCTACAAAAAGGTATTTGTTTGCAGACGGGAAAATAATTGGGACATTTTCAGGAATATATATCAATATCTGCAAATCCAAGGTAATGGGTTATATTTTTAAATAAAAAGAAATAATGAGGTTTTGGGTTATTTCCTATACTTCATATGGTGTTGAGGAACTACTAAGTATTTTACCTTTTATGCATTGCACTAGCTAAGAAAATTTGCAAAAGACCACATTATGTGATTCCACTTAAATGATATGTCCAGAAAAAGCAAATCCATGGCAACAGATATTGAGAGCTTCAGTTAGGGCTCTACACAACAGGGTCACCAGCAGGGGGACTTGGAGAGAGAGCCGTCCGAACGAGGGATGAAGAGCTGAACAGTTGCTAGTCTTTGGACCTTGAACTCAAAAGATCCTTCCAGTGAACGTACCCGACTTTGGGAATTGCTCATTGCGGACTCCGGTGAGACTGAGAGACATAGGATAGAGAACCACACTTTGTTGATGATTATTTTCTTTAAGAACATGAAATTTGGAGAAAGTTAGTCCAGACCTTTTCTGAAGCTGCTTACCCGTGGTGTGATCTTGGATAAGTTACTTCACCCTTCTGCACCTCAATTTCCATATCTGTAAATGGAGATAATATTGCGTACTTCACAGGGATGTTCTGAAGATGAAATATACACCAGGTACAATTCCTGGCACATAGTAGGTTCTCAATAAATATTCGTTCTTCCTGTACTCCTAAAATATTATGACAGAGAGAGAATGCCAGAAAGTAGGGAAATGTGGAGCTCTTCTGGGTCACATTTCTTTTGGATCACATCAATGCTTTATGATTGAGTTTTACTAAGTAATGTGCTAGCTGAATTTGAAGACTTGCCTAGTAAAAATAAATATGGTAAAAGATGACTTGGGAAAAAAAGGAGAGTCTATAATGAGATCATTAGGGTGGGGCTTTGATGCAATAGGATTAATGCCTTTGTAAGAAAAGATACCAGAGAGCTTCAGAGAGCTCAGATGAGCTCTCTCTCTCTCTCTCTCTCTCTCTCTCTCTCTGAGAGAACATACAAGGAAGAGGTCATGTGAGCACACAGTGACAGGGCAGCTGCCCACAAACCAGGAAGAGAGACTTCACCAGAAACCAACAATGCTGACACTCAGATCTCAGCCGTCCAGCCTTCGGAACGCTGAGAAAATAAGTGTCTGTTGTTTTACCCACTCAGTCTATGGCATTTTGTTAGCCCAGGCTAAGCCAGCATAGAAGCTCCCTTAAAGTTGTCCCAGCCAGAGGGTGAGGAAGCTGGGTGGTTAGTTCTGCATTCTCATTTACAACTGGTTGAGGACTACTCCTTGGGGCATTGATTTCCTGGCAGTTATGGCCTGCACCATGCAGGGGCTGAGCATGCTCCTGCCCTCTGTGGGCCAGAGAAGTCCTCACTCAGCCCGGGAGTCTTTTTGCAGGAAGAAGCCAAAGCCTTCCCTACTGAGTGCTGAAGGGATGTGGGCAGGGCACTCTTGTCCACCACAGCTGCCGGGATGCACTTTACCTCCACTTTATACTCTCTTTACCCTTATAATGACTCATTCAGATAATCAGTTAGCTCTCTAAGGGTGTAGACAGGATCTCTCTGCTTCACAGATATATCGCCAGTGCCTACCATGGAGCCTGACATATTGTTGGGGGAGAGCCCCAAAAGTCTAAATTCAGAATTGATTCCAAAGAACTGACATGTAGCTTTATTCAAATTCATAACAACTTTAATAGGATAAAACTTACATACATGGGCAAAGCAGCTGCTGCTTCCAGTGGTGGCCAGCTGGGAAGAATCCATACCCTCCCAGGACAGGATCCCTTTTTTTACGGGGTTAACAGTAAAACCCAATGGTGGGTAGACAGCTAGACCACCAGAAACAACAGTGCATTCCTAAGTTAACAGATAACATCAGCCAGTTATCAACACTCTATACACTCGTTAACCTCCTTCCTGGAGGCATGACATTTATCTTTGGGTGGTATTCGTGATTTTCTGGGTAGTCTGCCAGGCCTGAGACCATGAAGAGTTAAGAGGCCAACATTTCCCAGATGCCTTTGCTGCTGGAGCCATATTCCATGTTGGTGAGTTCCTCTACACATGTATCTCAATACATATTTATTGAATGTTTGGATAGATTAATAAATGGCAATCGTGTTCAGAAAGTAACCTAGGCATGTTATGCTGTGTATTTGGCAAGTAAATTACACATGCAGCATAAAACCTCCAAGTTATTGTGACATCTGAATCGCCACACACATAAATCACTGATATTTCTTAACTAATCAATTAAGGTCCTTACTAGGCTTTCTACGTAAAGCTTAAGATGTAAATTTTTATCCCTTTGCAACAAATGCAGCCTTAACACCTTTTCTTCTAAAGCCAGGCCCCTCCACAAGTGCTCGGGTCAAGGAAGGTAAGACACACACAGCTTATCCTGCGCAACCACCACCAGGCTCAGGCCCATGGCTCTTGAGGTGACTCCCAGCTGCTCATCAGCATGAACACAAACAGGTGGAGCACATGAAGGTGGGGGTGGCCTTATGGAGCTCGAACTTTATTCTGCGAGCACTGGAAGTGGTAGAAGATTTCCCAGCGTGTTACAAATGAGACTTTGGAAGGAATAATGGAACAGTGATTTTTTAGGCAGGAAGGGAATGGGGAGAGACTGGAGGCTGGGAGACCAGAGGAGACAGAAGTGGTCTGAGCCCACATGGCCTGACAGAGACTTCTGGGCTGTGAGACACTTTTCACAGTGAGTCACTAGATCTACTCTCAGAAAGACTGTACTTCCAAATAGGCATCAGGTACATGTCTCCCAGGCAGGAGACGGGACCCTTCTTCACTGAAGAGAAAAGCTCTCCACATACTGACATTTGAAGGATCCAGTGTGAGAAAGCAGCAAAGAAAATTCTAGTATGACCGCTGTGCTGTTGGCCTAGAAAGTAATCAGCCTGAGAACTAGTGAGTTGTAAGATAGAGATTGCTGGGGAAAAACTGTGCAATCAAATATATTTGATTGGATATATTTTAGTATTTGGAAAATAATAATAATAGGTGTTTGACAAGTCCAATCAAACATTTGAATAGACCCATAGGAAACTGCAACTGTAAATGACAAGGTAACTGTTGACTCCTGGAAAAATAAAAAGTTGAAGGAAACATAGTCATTGTAACTACCTGCCTCAACAGTGCATAATATTTGCATGTTTTTTCTTTATATAAATACAGACTAATGACTTAACCAAAAATTGGAAAGAGAAGGAAGGGAGTAAGTAAGGCCATAATTTGTAGGAGAAGTAAATTTTCATCTACTATAATGAGAAACTAGTTTATGTTAAAAGTGGTATTTTGAATTATTGAGAAAGAAAGGTCTATTTAAGGAAGTGTTGGAATTTCCAAATAAAATCTGTTAAAAATAATATTAGATTCCTATCTTAATATAAAATCCAGATTTAAATGAATTAATAAGCATTAAAAGTGAGGGTTTAAAAAATAACCTTAGAATGGGAAAAGCTTTCCTAAACAAGACACAAACTGCAAAAGCCATAAAGGTAAATTATGGACAGATTTTTAAAAACTTATATTTATTGGAGTGATATTGGTTAATAAAATTATGTAAGTTCTATAATACATCTTTTATATATTGTGTTGTATGTTTGCCACCCAAAGTTGATGGTCATATTTGACCTTAAAAGAGCAAGAAATTTATGAGTGACAAGAACCACTGTAAATTAAGTTAAACCAAAGCAACAAACGTGAAAGACAATATGTGCAACATATTTAAGATAAAAGGATTAATAATCTCTATCTACATATATAATTTTTAGTAGTACTACCTGGTTCTTTTTCTAATCTATCTGATTGATTTTAAAATATCTTGTCCCTTAATCGAACTTTTGAGATTCTTATTTCTTTAAACATTTAAACTTATTTATATTCTAAATCTGATAATTCTAATATTTTCAGTCTTTGTAGTTCTGATTCTGTATTTTACTGTTTTGGCTAATGCTTCCTCATGTTAGCTTGTTTCTTGGTTTTTGTTTTTTTTGTTTTTTTTTTTAATTGTGAGTTCATGTTTGTTGAAACCTTATCTGTGAGAATTTTTTGAAACTTGGCTTAAAAGTTTTTCTTCAGGAAGCTTGCTCTCACTAACTAAATGCCTGAGACCATTAACCAGCTCTGAACCACCTGGAACGATATTTTAGGTGTGAGGGGTTCTTGTGCTACATAAGTATGTGGATTCTGGTTCCCAACCTGCTTGAGGATTCAGCTAGTAGTTTACAATTCGCAGGGAATACTCCCCCCCCCCCCCCCCCCCCCCGTCCTTCACTGTCCCCTGCTATGTAACTGACTTTCCCATAATCAGTTTTGTAAATCTGGTCATGCCACTTCCCCTACTGAAAAACTATAGACCCACTTATTTGTCAGGCCTCAGCTTAAACATTACTTCCTCATTAATGCCTCCTCCAGCTACCTTCCCCGAAACTAGATCGGGTCCCCAAGTGCATGCTCTTACAGTACCTTGCATTTCTGATAGCATTCAAAACAACGAACATCAATTATTTGTGTAATTACATTTCAATGAAATGGTAAGTCTCTTCACCAGTGGTTGGCTGTAAACTCGATGATGTTGGGACCGTGTCAGTCACCTTCACTGCTATGTCACTAACATTTAACCTAGCACCTGGTGTATACTGGTTGAATAAATAAAACATGAATAAAGGAACAGCTTTGGAAATGTTGCTGTAATGGAACGAATCTAGTTACCAGCTCTGTCATGTTCCAGCCATGTAAATGTCTCTAAGTCATTTAAAGTCTCAAGGTCTCAGTTGCTCACTTGTGAAATAGGATTAATAATACATACCTCATAGGATTGTTGTGAGAGTTGCAGGTGATATAGCCAAAGAACGACAAAATGGATCTTGGCAATGATAGATACTTAATAACTTGTAGTTTTTATTATTATTTCCAAGACATGCCTTGTAAGCTCTGAGGAATTGTGCCCACCAATTATTTTGAGCATACTCGTATAGCCACCTCGGATAGGCAGTAAAGAGCTTTTAGCCCATAATGAATCATCTATAAATATGATAATTGATTATTCCTGGAATTGGATATCAGAATGATATAGACTTAAAATTCAATAATATAGCTTTTAAAAATAAGCTAGTACTGTGGTTTCACAGGTGCATACATATGTCAAAATTAATTAGGTTGTGTACTTTAAATGTGTGCAGTTTATTTATTCTATGTCAGTTATCCCTCAGTAAAACTGTATTTTTTAAATAAAGACAAAAATTAATGCACAAAGAGTTGAAAGAAATTGCTCTATTATTTAGGATGAAGTTTGATTTATTTTATTTTTCCCATCACCATTTAGCCCCCTTATACCCTCTTCCGTCTCTACCCACCCCCTCCCCTGCCCCACAATCACCACACTGTTGGCCGACCGAGTCCATGAGTTTTTTCTCTTTTCCTCTTTCTTGTTCAATCCCTTCACCCCCAGGCCCCCTCCCAGCCATCAGCCTGCTCTCCATCTATGAGTCTGTTTCTATTTGGCTTCTTAGTTCAGTTTGTTCATTAGATTCCACATATGGGTGAACTCATATGGTACTTGTCTTTCTCTGACTGGCTTATTTCACTTAGCATAATGTTCTCCAGGTCCATCCATGCTGTCACAAAAGTAAAATTTTCTTTATTACTGACAAGCAATATTCCATTGTATAAATATACCATAGCTGTTTTACCCACTCATCTACTGATGAACACTTGGGATGCCTCCAAATCTTGGCGATTGTAAATACACTGCAATGAACACAGGGGTGCATATATTCTTTCAAATTAGTATTTTGGGTTTCTTTGACTAAATTCCCAGAAGTGTAATTGCTGGGTCAAAAGGGAGTTCCATTTTTAACTTTTTGAGATAACCCAATACCGCTTTCCACAGTGGCTGCACCAGGCTGCATTCCCACCAGCAGTGCGCAGGGGGCCCCTTTTCTCCACATCTTCACCAGCACTTGTTTGTTGATTTATCGATGAGAGCCTTTCTGACAGGTGTGAGGTGATATCTCACTGTGGTTTTAATTCACATTTCTCTGATGAATGGTGATGTTGAGCATTTTTTCATATGTTTATTGGCCATCTGTATGTCATCTTCAGAGAAATGTCCACTCAGGTCCTTTGCCCATTTTTTTAGGTGGATTGCTTGTTTTTCTTGGTGTTGAGTTTTATAAGTTCTTTATAAATTTTACATATTAACACCTTATCAGGTGTATCATTGGTGAATATGTTCTCCTGTCCAGTGGGTTGTCTTTTCATTTTGCTGATGGTTTTCTTTGTTGTACAAAAACTTTTTAGTTTGATATAGTCCCACCTGTTTATTTTTTCTTTTGTTTCCCTTGCCTGAGGATATATATCAGAAAAAACATTGCTATGAGCAATGTCCAAGATTTTACTGCCTATTTTCTTTTAGGATTTTTTTGGTTTTGAGTTGAATATGTAAGTCTTTAATCCATTTTGAGTTTATTCTTGTGTGTGGTGTAAGAGGGAGGTCTAGTTTTATTTTTTTGCACATATCTGTCCAATTTTCCCAACACCATTTATTTAATAGACTATTTTTAGCCCATTGTATGTTTTTGCCTCCTTTGTCAAATATTAATTGGCTATAAAGGTAAGGGTTTATTTAAGGGCTCTCTCTTCTATTCCATTGGTCTATATGTGTGTTTTTATGCCTGTACCAGGCTGTTTTGATTACTATGGCCTTGCAGTATAGTTTGATATTAAGTAGCATGACTCCTCCAACTTCTTTCTTTTTTCCTCAAGATTTCTGTGGCCATTTGGGGTCTTTTGTGGTTCCATATAAATTTTTGGATTATTTGTTCTAGTTCTGTGAAATGATTTAATTATTTTGTTAACCAAAAGGATTTATCTATATTATTTTGCTTCAATTTGAGGACAATTTAATTGTTTCTCTCATAGTTTTTCTTTTTTCATTGCAGTTTGAACTGTAGTTTGACAAATGTTGATGCCATCATTGTTAACACTCCACTCCTCAAAGGTAAATATTTGCTGACAGTTAATCTTGCTTTAACAGTACAAAAAGAAACATCTCTATATCAGATCTCAGATCTGACAGATGCTTTTTATCGTGATGCCTTGAAAAATATGCACAACACCATGTGTTTTTAAAGCTGTACCCTTCACAGACCTGACTGATGAACTTTGGCCTCTTTCAGAAGAGTGACTACTTGAGTATACAATTCATAAATCATGAGTGTCTGCATATGATTCAACAGCCTGTATTTCTGCTACTGTTAGCACAGCAACAATCAGTTGTGCCATTTATTTACTGACACCCATGGGGTACACCCTACCTTGGGTCCAGCCAAAAGACTTGTGAATAAAACTTCAGGGAAAGGTAGACAAGAGTTGGAAGGTGATTCTTCTGTGAACTTGGTGAAGAACTTTGAGACAGTGTCTTAGTTTGTATTCCCCCAAAAGCAGGCTCTGAGAAAAGATCTTGGGATGCAGATAGTTTATTTAGGAAATGATCCCGGGAAGCACAGAAAAGGCAGTGGAAGTGGCCAGGAAAGGGAGAAATGCCAGTAAAGGGTGCATTACAAGTGAGTTACAGCTATGGGAAATGGCAGCACAGTCTCACTTGGGACCCTCTGAGGGGTCATTCAAAAACCTGCAAACTTATTTCAGGAGGGATAGGAATGCTAGGGTATTTATCCACAGATTCATGTCCTCGTTGTTTAAAGGATGCCCTGGAAAGTGTGGGTGTTGATTACACACACACACACACACACACACACACACACACACACACACACACCCCATTTACAGTCTGAGCAAGCTCATGTTGGATAAAGAATGGTCTCAGACAGAGACACCAAAAATTCATGAGCTGGCAGTGTGCATGGAAACTGCCTTCTCTGCAGGTGCAGATAAACTCAGAGGCTGAATGAGTGGACATGGGCCAAGACATCATTGTCATCTGCTACACAAGGGTTTAGGATCTTTGATGTGATTGGATATCAATGCTAGGTGTTGAGGCATATGTAGTGGCATGGCTAAAGCAATGGGTTTGTAAACTCTGAAGAAGGAATTTCCCTTTACCGTTTTCCCAGAATGAAATAAAATTGGCAAAATGCGCAATTAGTTGGTCAATTCAGTTGACTTTTCAGTTATTTTGTATCCTGTCGACAAGTGGTTTAGCAGCTTCGGCATCACCTGAAAATCTCTCCAGTCCTACTCTGGCCCTGTTGAATCAGAACCTTGGGAGGTGGGGCCCAGAAGCCTGTGGCAAGCCCTCCAAATGATACTGCTACACACTAAAGTTTGAGAACTTGGGATATAGACAAAACACTGTACCAAGAGACCTAACTTTTAATCCCAATCGCAAGTTAATGGACTGGGGATGGAGACCTGTCTGATTTCTAGTTTTAGTTGGGTATGAACTTGCACACATTTTGGGATCTTTTTGGGTCTTTTCCAATCTGTAAAATGAGAGGTTTGAACTAGTACACTGAAGTTTCAAACTTTTTTTTAAGCAGTGGAATGCTTTCTTCCAGAGAAATTTTACTTAAACACCAGTATATGAGACACAAAAACAGAAGTCCTTGGTTGAAACAGTAGCCCAGCACCCTGTCTTCTCACCTGCTCTGTGGTGCCTTCTAAAGTACCACTATGGCCTCTTAGTGTTCTAAGAAATGTAGTTTGAGAATCATTGCATTCGAAGACCGTCAAGGTACCTCTGCAATCTGATGTAAGACATCAGGCCAACTTAACCATAGTTTATCTGATCATGGTAACTCAGAGACAGATCTGGGAATACAAACCTTGGATTCAAGGTCTAGATGAACCCCCCATCAGGGTGACTGGGAGTGAGTTATATAGCTTCCGTGGCCTCAGCATCTCATTTATAAAATGAAGTTAACTCTAATTCTTGTTACACCTGCCTTACAAGGCTGTGGGGAGGATCAAATAAAACCATGTATGCGAACATACTTTATATATGGCTAAGTCCTATGTAATTGGAAGAGATTATTGTGGGAGAAATTATCCTTTCAGGTAGTTTTGCTTTGTAACTAGTGCCAAAGATAAGTAGAAATAGAGAACATAGATAGATAGTCTGTAGTTTCTCCTTTATCTTCAAGGGATGTAAATATAATTTTCCTTTTTAATTAAAACCTGTTTACCAGGAAGTGTCCCTTTAAATAAAATGATGCTTAAACAGAGATGTGAGTTAACCTGATGAGTCATTCTACAAAGCTTGTAAAAGTAATGTTTGGGGTAATACTATCTAAAGAAATAATTAGTTTTTCTTAACAATTCGCTGCCCACATTCTAAAAAGGAGAAACAGCTTTGTAATATGTTGTTTATCATTTGTAGCTGCAGCATGCTTAGAAAAATTTCAGTGCAACATTAATTCATATTTATTTAGCTTTTTTTTCTCTGCCAGATGGGTATTCTTGGAGAGATTCATTCATCTACAACCGAGATGCCTGAAAAATACCAAACATTGTATCTTATGGCCTTTTTTTTTTTTGTCATTAGGGAAGTTGTGAATAATTCCTTGTGGAATTTTTGGAAAATTATCTACAAGAAATGTCAAATATGGTTACTGGTGTTAAAAGATAGTCAGATTGAAGACCCTCAGGGTGGCAGAAGGTAAAGATGATGTCTGAAAACTGTCCTCATGAGGAATAGATATCTGCCAATAACTGTGGCCACTTTGAAGGCAACTATCACATGGACCTATCCACATTTTCTGAGCGTGTGTCACTTTGCATTTCCTTAACATATTTGCCCATTACTTGAATCTTCAACTTAACACTGTTGTACACCAATCAGAATATTCTGAAAAGGAATCGACACAGACTGGACAAGATGTTACTCATGATCACCCCATATTTGAGTGGAAAGGCTCTCAGCATTCTTGAACCTCAGAACTGGCTAGGGAGCCAGGGAACAAGGCTCCTGCCAGTGTGCATGTTCACGCACTCAAAAAATTGATACACAGCACTTACTATTGATGAGGCACTGTGTCGGGACTGACCACAACAGATATCCTCTGCTGAGTCATATGTTATAGAGGAGTCAGGCAGGCAGGAGCAGGCTAGGAAGACAAGGAGGCATAGGAGGGGAGCAGGAGAATTTCAAATAGAAAGTATAGTACCTGGAAGGGCCCAGCAGAGAAGACATAGCATGTTCCAAAGACTGAAAAAAGTCCACGTAGCCAAAGTTTAGGGAGACGTGTGGGTAGTGAGGTGAGCTAGTGACAGGTCGTGGAAGACTCTGTCAGCACAGGCCTCCTTTCCCTCCCTTATGTAGTGATAGGACTATTGCCGAGCAGTCAGACTGGCCCGTGGAACCCAGGGAGTTCCATCAAGGGGCCTCCGAGGGTTGGGGAGTCAGAGGTGGAAGAGAATGCTTTGAGGCTTCAACTTCTGCTTCAGTAACAGCTTTGCTAATATCCAAGTCAAATGCTGGGGATCTGAATAAGATAGGGTTTGAAGACTGGGCTCCATGGATTAAAAAAAAAGATTGATGACCACCAGGTCCCCTCCAGCTCCGACATCCTCAGGTAATAGGATCCTGCGCTGCTCCTCCTGAGACACTGCTATCCGAGTTACTGGGGCATCGGCCTATCGTCTCCTGGGGAGCAGCCTGTTGGTTTGTGAACACACATGGGGTTTTGGTGTGAGCAAAGGGTCCTGGGACTTTCTGTCCATTTTTTCACAGAACTTAAAAAAGTCATCCCTGAAACTTTTACTTTTCCACATTGACAGTTTTCGCTTTCTGTCAGCAGGACAGAGAAACCTTCCAGCAAGCTTCATACCTGCCTTCAGAAGGAGAGAATACATCCTACACACACTTAGTATGCCTTTCCATGAGAAATCTTTAGCAAAGTTCTGTAAATCATTCCCCATGCTCAGACTGACACTTTTGATGATCACAGAGCAGACTTTAGGCAATCTTCTGTAGACCCTAGTCACTTTGAGTGACAATTGTTACTTATTTCAGGCACCCTTCCTTCCTCTGACTACAGACACGTGGTCCTAAAGACACACCCACTTACATGCTGAAGGGGGTGAGACCCAGAACAAGGTGCAACCTCTCCTAAAATGAGAACTCACTCTCTGTCTTATCCATAAGCAGCTCCATAAGTGCTAATGGAATTGCCTGCTTTCTGTTCCCCCCCAGCCTCCTCTTTTCTAGACTCTCGCCCTTCAGACCAGCATAACCTCTTTCAGCTCCTCTCACCTGAATTCCTTGGCCTTAACTTCTTGCCTCCTTGACTTCTGGACATTGTCTTTGAGGCCAGGCTTTGGCTCTGAAGCTCAACCTTTGCTGACACATCTGCAGACTGCCCCTGCCCAGCCAGATGAGGTTTGCTTCTTCTGATGCAGAGCAGCCTGGCCATCTGCCCAAAACCCAACACACAGCAGTCACAATATAAAGAATCAGTTTGGACACTACCTGACAGCTCTGACCTTCCCCAGCCCTTCCCAGCTGGAGCCATGAGAAGGCATCCTAAGGGAGACTCAGGCCTCCTCAATTTTGGGTAAGTGGTGCTTCTCAGAGTTTAATGTGCAAAACGAACCCCTGGGGGGTCAGGCCAAAATGGATATTCTGATTCGTTAGGTCTGGGTAGGAACAGATATCCACGTTTCTATGAAGTTCCCGAGTGATGTCAATGGTTCATGAACTTCACTTTGAAAAGTAAGAATGAGAACGTATAGACTAGCAACCTCAGCATCACATGGGCATAGGTCTGGAATAGATGATGATGATGATGATTAAACATCTTTCTCTGTGGCCATTGCTGTGCTGCTAAAACGATTCTTTGCTTTCAAGGAACTTACAATCTAGTAGAATAAAAGTGTTTATTTTGAGCCTAATACTTTAGATAGCTTAATTCTTACAACATCTGTATGAGATTATTACTATCCTGGTTTATACATGAGAAATCAGAGCTTTAGAGAAGTTAAAAACACTTGTCAAAGGTTACACTGATGGGAGATAACAACCTGAATTCCAGTTCTTATCTCTCTGGCTCTGAGCCTTCATGCCTTCTAGGATATTTCAGGCACCTTTTCCTTAATCTTATTATGTTGCCCAAATCCATACAGCAGGGCAACTCTTTGAACCCTTGGGACCCTGCTCCAAATCCCAGACAATTTGGCTTGAAATTATGCACCCAGCTATTTCCTCCTCATCCACCCATCCACCAGACTAGATATTGATAACCTAATTACCTAGAAATACAAAGTATTGCTCCATATTGCAAAATAGCTCCTAGGAACTAGCCAAAAGAATATTCCCTTTCCTCTACAATTTACTCTCATGGTTCTTTGGCATTTCACACTCAGCATCAAGCACTTCAAAAAGTAAATAAGCTACGTAATAGATATCATGAACAAAGAAGGAGGCAGCACTAATTTATACAAACTTCATTCTCTGACCTCTTAATTCAGGACAGTATACCTAATGGTTCAATCATCCTTTCCCTTGGGATAGATAGAGCAGCTAGCAGAGCTCATGATGTGACTTGTCCCAAGTCTCAGCCCTGCCAGTCTCTGCCAAGGCTCTGGGAGAGCAGAAACAGTGGGATAGAGTCTGGGGCAATTGTCTGCACACAGTCAACAAGAGCCCTGGCCTGTGGTCAAGGCTTTGCCTTCTCTAATCCTCCTTACTCCCTCCTTACCCTGCCCTTCTTAGCAGGGCATACCTCTCTAGTAAGCAAAGAGCTGACTTCCTACTGGCTCATTTATTCCCATTTAACTATCCAGCGAAGGGTAGGAGGAATATTTGCTACAGCCTCAACTGCTTTATCTTACTTAGAATGGCATCATTTAGCAAGAGTTAGGAATTGAAATGTATTATTTCCAGTTCTGACTGACAGTTGTAATGTTTTCTCTGTTTGTTACGGAATGCAATCCATTCTACCCAACACACTTGGTATGACTTTCCATGAGAAATCTTAAGCAAAATTCTGTAAATCATTCCCCGTGATCAGACTGACACTTTTGATGATCATAGAGCAGACTTTAGGCAATCTTCTGTAGACCCTAGTCACTTTGAGTGACACCTGTTACTTGTTTAAGGCTCCCTTCCTTCCCCTCACATACCCAACAGCTGATAATACCTGCACAATCCAAGCCCAAGTTTGCCTTGGACCTTCTGAGCCTCTAGCTGCTTGTAGCTTGATCCTCTGATTGCATTTCCACCATCCTCTTCCCCTGTACACTTCAGGCGGCTTTAACCACACCATGGGCACCAGCTCTGTAAGTCACTCAAACTCCTTTTGCAACCCCCAATCAGACAAAATGTAAACATATTTATGGTCCGTATTTGCTGGCTCGTGGTTTCCTTTAATTCAAAGTTGAAGCCCCCTCAGGGTTTGCCATGGTTTCTTTGCAAGCCAGAATAGTTATTTCCCGTGAACATGGAGGTGGCTGGTGGAGCTTCAACCAGACTAACCACAGCATCCTGTAGTCAATGTATAGATCATTTGGGGCTTGTGCGGACTTTATGTGCATCTTGAAAAGTTCTGAGCGTTATTTGATCTAGTGCATTAAGAAGTAATCCAAAGTAAAATATCAAAGCATTGCATGAATATTTTCCTTTTGGGAGTCCACCCAAGTCTAAAAAATTTTGTAGTCAAACTCTGTAATTTTTTTTGTTTACCTACAATGTGGACTGTATAATTTTGACAATTTTCAGGCATTTTTTTTTTTGCTGCAAATTCTTTTGAAACCAGTGGCAAATGCTTAGTGTTATGGACAATATTGACTGCAAATTAGTTTTGAAATTTAAAAAAAAAGGAAAAATAAATTATTTCATTTTAGGTGTTCTAAAACCTGACTAATTAAAGTATATTTTTTCCTTTTCTCAAGTCCACATGCTATTTTTTTATCTTAGAAAAATGTAAATGATTTTAATGTAGTAAGTACCTGATAGCCGCTAGCCTACTCAGATCTCTACTTGGTGAATATCAGCAGGCAACACCTAAGATTATTGTCACAACTGAGAAGATATTTAAAACTCAACACATTTTCAAACATTCATTAGTTATTCATTCATTCAATGAATATACAGCTAGTACTTACTATGTACCAGAAATTGTTCTGGGTTTTAGGTCTTAAAATGATGAAAAAGATACTGTATTTCTGCCTGCATGGAGTTTATATTCTAATGGAGGCTCAAATGTTTATTAATTGAAAACATGAATGAATGAAGTAGAGAGAGGAAGGAGGCTAGGATTGGGCTGGATTGTGGTCAAAGTAACCAACAATTTCTGATAATGCCTGAGGACTTAGACAAGCCAGAGGAAGTCAGGCCCAGGTGTCTGAACCAGCTTAGAGACCTCACCCATTCTCCCTACACTCATGGGCCCTATAAGATGCTCTGTCTCCACATTCAAATGCTTGGGAAGTCATTGCTGTTTTCACCTCCATCCTCCCTTTTGCTCCTACCTGCTTCTTAATGTTGGCACCAGTTATAGTGTTCCTCTTTGCTGTCTCTTCTGTGCCAGGTTCCTTTGGATTAATACTTCTTTGGCCTGGTTGTTGGTTCTCCTCCTTGCCTTCGTCTCTAGATTCTCTCCTTGGGATCCCTTCATATATTCCATAGCTATTGACAGTTCCTGCCTTAATCTGAACCCACATCTAGTTTCTAAATTGGCGCCTTAGCACCCCTGACCTAACAGGGGAAATAGATGCCAGGGATTGGAGCTTAGCAGGCATGAGCTTATTTGGGAGGACCATGGTAGGGAGGAAGAGATTGACAGGAGAAGATCAAGGGGTCAGAGATTCAGGGTTGGCTTTCTGTCTGCCAGTAACTAAAGTGCAAAATAAAAAGTTAAGGTAAGATCCGATCTTGTGAAAGGCAAGTATGATGGGCTAGGAGCAAGGCTGAAATTTGGTGGGCACGTGGATGCCCACCAAATTCAGGCTGTGTTAGTATTAATACCAGACTCCATAACTGGGAGTCTGAAATCACTGATCTGACAGTCTGGTTAAAACCAAGACTCACACAGAGTACTGGTTAAAAACACAGACTTTGAGAGGAGACAGGAGAGTGTGTGAATCCCAATTCTGCTGCTTACTAGCTCTGTGACCTTGGGTACATTGCTTCACCTTTCTGATCCTTAGTCTCCTTACCTGTAAAATGGGAATGGTAACACCTACTTTACATGGATGTGGGGAGGATTAAATGAATGCATTTGGGATGTCTCTTCAAAAAGAAAGGCTGATAAGGCTTTGAGCACCTAGGGTTCCCCACGAGGCTGAAGTGAGGAAGGGATGATGGTCAGCAGCCCAGGGCTGGCATGATGACTATGGTTTCAACAGTACTTTAGTGCAGTTATTCAGGTCTGGCTGCTGCAGAGCAATTACATTTCGTGGGTGTGCTCTCCCACTGGGTCTGCAGGAGAGGGTGGATGGCAGTACTCTCGTATTTGCCATAGCTCTACTGTGAGCTCATAACCTCTTTGAGAACTGCAGCAATGTGTCTCCTTCCTTTAAGCTCAAACAGTGGTGACCAAAAATTGAAAACAGGCATATGTATCTGGCCTTTGTTGCTGAGTTCATTCCATACACCAAAGTTGGACTTAACCTTTTATTCTTCAGCTCAGAAATCTTCAGTTGCTCCTTATTTTTAACTGCATTATTTGCTCCACTTTCTAGGCCTTTATAACCTGATTTCAAGTTACTAGTCTCTCAGCTCCCTTTGCTTCCTGACACCATCCCCTGCCTTCTTCCCCTGCCCCCACCCTCTCCCCCGGCCCCCTGCCCTGCTCTGTCCCACCTAAACCTATGTCTTTCAATCATAGCTTCCCTTTTTACCTTGGGTGCTTCTCCTCCAGTTGACCCTGTCCTTTCTCTCTTTAAAATCCTACTCTTTCTTTAACCTGGTTCAAGTCTCATCTTGTCTTTGAAGGACTTTTTGACTCGTGGAATGATTACAGATCTACATGTCCCAGAACTCCTGTAATACTTAATAGTTTAGAATTTATCACATTTCACAAAATCTAAGATGCCATCAACTGAAGGTGCAACATTGTTTTATGTACCATTAGAAAAATGCTTATAATTGAACTGGCAACCATAAGATGTAAGACAGAAATGCTAACCTGTAAAAGACTACATCTTAGAATCAATTAAATATGGTAATTGTTTAGTAATATGTATTATTCATAATTAATGGACATAATTATTTCTTAATTGTTTATTTTCTGACTCCCCTGCTAGAACATATACTTCATGAGGACAGATTTCATGCCTGGCTCATTAACTAATCATCCAGCACACTGTCTAGTACTCAATAAATGAGAGGATAAATAGACTTCTAAATTGAATGGAAAGTTCCTTAAATTCAGTGATTATGTATTGCACTTATATATACCTATTTTTTTAATTGATATATAATATGCATACAGTAAAATGCACTAATCTTACGGGCAGGGCCTAAAGTCTTTTTATATTTGTATACATTTGCTTTATAATCACTCAAATTAAACTATAGAACATTTTCCTACAGTACTTTGCTCAGTGTTGAGGAAGAAGGAGATATTTATCCATACTGTAGACCTCAGTTTTAGCACATTAGTGTTTTCCCCAGTTCAGTGGCTCTCAGACTCTCGTATGCATTAAAATCTCCTGAAAGGTTTGTAGAAACACATTTCTGGGCACCGCCTGCACAGTTTCTGATTTACAGGGTTTGTGGCAGAGCCGAGAATTTGCTTTTCTAATAAGGCAGTACTGACGCTGCTCTAATGAGGGGCTGAAGGAGGTGTCTTCTCAATGGTATTAAATGTCTCCCAAGTCAGGAGCTCATTCTAGCCAGGAGTTCCTCAACCTTTCTTTGCCATGGACAGCCTGGGCAGTTGGGTGAAACCCATGTACTTCTCAGAATAATATTTCTAAATGGAATAAAATAAGACACCTAGGACTACAAAGAAAGCCAACTATATTAAAATGGATTGTTCAGATTATTTTAAAATTATTTTAAAAATCATAATATTTACAATATTTGCAACAAGCCAACTATAATGTGATATAAAAAATTTGGAGTTTCTATTGGTGATAAACTCACGCACCTCTTGATTACTAGTACTGTGATTGGTGCTTACATTTAGAATGGAAGGAAATGATAAATTTCAGATAGAGATTAGTAAAAATAAAGAACCTAGGGTAGGAGTTTTTGCCCTGGTACAATCTGAAATGGGATGCTCTACCCTTTATATTTAGTGACGTTCCAAAGACTTCAATTCAGTGTGGTTCAATGTTATTAATTATCTCTTATGTGGAGACAATGTAATAAATACTCAACATTCAGAGATGTTATTATTCAAGAGAGGTTCTTATTAGTTTTGGTGAGGGAAGATCAAAATGTAAATTGATAATTAAAGTGGAGTGTGACATATGCAGAAACAGAAGTATGCACAGGTACAGAACAAAGAATGGAGTGGTTTATGCAGAAGCATGAGAGAAGGGGCTACTATCTCAGTTAACTAGAACTCGATGAAGAGAAATTGTGGTGGTTGACTGTAAAATCAGGGGTCCCTGACGAAACATGTCCAGACATTTGGGCTTCCCCAAGTTGACTCCGAATTTGACCACAAAACTGGCCTTGGCCAGAGAACATTAGCAAGCATGACACAAATACTTGCACATTGGGGTTTGTCTTTTGTAATGCTTGGACTTCAGCTGCCATGTGAGAAGCTGGGGCTTAGATTACTCAATGAAGAGAAGCTCTGTGTGGGGGGTGGTCCTGGAGGATCAGTGGCCATCTTGGATGTTCCAGCTTACGGTGACTCTCACCTGAAGAGAGCAACATAAGAAACTCCAAGTAGGGAGTGAACCGTATAAGAACAGCTCAAAAACCACAGAATTGTGAGAAATAATAAATCACTGTTTTAACCACTATTTTTAATTATATTTTATTGATTATGCTATTACAATTGTCCCAATTTTCCCCTCTTTGTCCCCCTCCACCCTGAACCTCCATCTCCCTCCAGCAATGTTCACACCATTATTGTTCACATCCATGGGTCATGCATAGGTTCTTTGGCTACTCCATTTCCTATACTGTATTTTATATCCCCGTGGCTATTCTGTAACTACCTATTTGTACTTTTAATCCCCTCACCTCTTTACCCATTCCCCCACAGCCCCCTCCCATTTGGGAACCATTAAAACCCTCTCCATATCCATGATTCTGTCTCTGTTCTTGTTTGCTTAGTTTGTTATTTAGATTCAATTGTTGATAGATATGTATTTCTTGTCATTTTATTGTTCATAGTTCTGATCTTCTTTTTCTTAAATAAGTTCTTTTAACATTTCATATAATAATGGTTTGGTGATGATGAACTCCTTTAATTTTTTCTTGTCTCAATAATATCTTTGCTGGGTCAAGCAATCTTGGCTGTAGGTCCCTACTTTTCATGACTTTGAATATTTTTTGCCAATTTCTCCTACCCTGCAAAGTTTCTTTTGGGAAATCAGCTGAAAGTCTTATGGGTAACTAACTGTAGGTACCTGTAGGTAACTAATTGCTTTTCTCTTGCTGCTTTTAAGATTCTCTCTTTATCTTTAACTTTTGGCATTGTAGTTATGATGTGTCTTGGGGTGGGCCTCTTTGCATCCATCTTGTTTGGGACTCTGTGCTTCCTGTACTTGCATCATGTGTATTTCCTTCACCAAATCAGGAAGGTTTTCTTTCATTATGTTTTCAAATAGATTTCCAATTTCTTGCTCTTTCTCTTCTCCTGGCACCCCTATGATGTGAATGTTGGACCTCTTGAAGTTGTCCCACTGGCTGCTTATACCATCCTCATTTTTTTGGATTCTTTTTTCTTCTTGGTCTGATTGGTTGTTTTTTGCTTCTGCATGTTCCAAATCATTGATTTGATTCTTGGTTTGATCCACTGTACTGTTGTTTCCTGTATATTGCTCTTTATTTCAAGTAGTGTATCCTTCATTTCTGACTGGATCTTTCTTATGCCATTGAGGTCCTCACTAAGTTGCTTGGGTATCTTTATAACCAGTGTTTTGAACTCTGCACTGATAGACTACATCTCTCTTTTTTGTTTAGTTCTTTTTCTGGAGTTTTGTTCTGTTCTTTCATTTGGGCCATGTTTCTTTGTTTTCTGATTTTGGCAACTTCCCTGTGTTTGTTTCTATGTATTAGGCAGAGCTGCTATGACTCCCTGTCTTGATAGCATAGCCTAATGTAGTAGGTATCCTGTAGGGTCCAGTGGCACAGCCTCCCCTATCACACAAGCTGTGTATTCAAGGTGTGCCCTCTGTGTAAGCTGAACACACCCTCCTCTTGTAGTTGAGCCTTGATAGCTGTTGGCAGGTTAATGGGAGAGGTTTACCCAGGCTGTCAGCCCCAAGGACTGGCTGTAACCACTTACCACCAACCTCCAGCTGTGCAGGGGCAGGGTGGTGGTGCTCTGAAGTGGTCTTTAGCTGTCCACTGAGTACACAGACTCTAGGGTTTCCTGGGTGGTGCAGGTCAAGGTGAGCCCCTATCTGTTTTTTGCCTGGGTCCACCTTGCCTGGGCTATAAAATAATCTGAGATGGCTGCTACTTGTGCTAGGTTTGGTGATTTCCAGGCAAAGCCAAGCTGTGAATCTAGGTTGGTTCCTGTTAGTGCCAGGCCTGGGGCCCTTTAGCAAGAGATACAGCAGCTAGGGGGTTACTGATGCCAGCTGTTGCTTGTTTGTTAGGATTTAGGAATTTGTGAAGCATGAGCCAATACTACCCATTCATATAGAAAAATAGCTTTGGTGGGCCTGTATATTGGATGGGACAGAGTCTCTAGGGATATCCAGGGTGGGGGAAAGTGTTAGCCAAGTTGGACTTCCGGCAAAGAGGGAGGCATAAGTAGAAACACTTTGCCTCCTCATGCATCCAAAAGAAGGACAAAAACAAAGTAAAAAACAAAAAACAACCAGAACTGCCAAAAAATCAAACTGCATGGAAGTCTGACAACCAAGGAGTTAAAGGAGAAACATTCATCCAGACTGGTATGAGGGGTGGAGACAGGCAGCCAGGGTGGAGAGGATGTGTGACAAGGTGACAGACAGTGGCTGGTGGACTGGGCGGTCCCACATTCATGTGTGGATTAACCTGGAGGAACAAATGGGCAGCTAGACAGAATACAAAACCCAGGGTTACAGCACGGGAAAAGAAAGCCTCAAAATCTTAGAAGGTAAAAGCCTGTGGGGGTTGCAGCGGCAGGAGAAACTCTCAGTCTCACAGAAGAGTCCATTTGTAGGGACCCACAGGGTCCTAGAACATACACAAATCCACCAACCTGGGAATCAGCACCCAGAAGGGCCCAATTTGCTTGTGGGTAGTGGGGGAAGTGATTGAAAGTGGGGCAAGAGCTGAGCAAGTGGTATTGTTCTCTCTCTGACTTCCCCCACAGACAGCACCACAATGCAGCGAGGTGGGTCACCATGCCCTGGTAAATACCCAAGGCTCTGCTTCTTACAACGTGTCAGGTGCACCAAGACAAAGAAATATGGCCCGAATGAAAGAATAGATCAAAACTCCAGTAAAAGAACTAAGTGATGAGGAGATAGTCTACCTATTAGATGCACAGTTCAAAACACTGGTAATCAGGATGCCCACAAAAAAGACTGAGTACAGTTGCAAAGTAGAGGAAGAAGTGAAGACTATGCAAAGTGAAATAAAAATAATATATACAGGGAACCAACAGTGAAGGGAAGGAAACTGGGATCAAATCAACAATTTTAAACAGAAAGAAGAAATAAACATTCAACCAGAATAGAATGAAGAAACAAGAATTCAAAAAAATGAGGAGAGGCTTAGGAACAACTTTAAATGTTCCAACAACCAAATCAAAGGGGTTCCAGAAGGAGAAGAGGAAGAGCAAGAAACTGAAAACTTATTTGAAAAAATAATGAAGGAAAATGTCCCCAATCTGGCGAAGGAAGTAGATTTCCAGGAAGCTCATAGAGTCCCAAACAAGTTGGACCCAAGGAGGAACACACCAAGGCATATCATAATTAAATTACCTAATATCAAAGATGAGGAGAGAATCTTAAAAGAAGCAAGAGAAAAGGAGAGTTACCTACAAAGGAGTTCCCACAAGACTATTAGCTGATATCACAAAAGAAACCTTACTGGCAAGAAGAGGCTGGAAAGAAGTATTCAAAATCATGAAAGGTAAGGACCTACATCCAAGATTACTCTATCCAGCAAAGCTATCATTTAGAATGGAAGGGCAGATAAAGTGCTTCCCAGATAAAGTAAAGTTAAAGGAGTTCATCATCACCAAGCCCTTATTTTATAAAATGTTAAAGGGACTTACCTAAGAAAAAGAAGATCAAAACTATGAACAGTAAAATGACAACAAACTTACAAGTACTATCAACAACTGAACCTAAAAAACAAAAACACTTTAGGTAAACACCTAGAACAGGAACAGAATCACAGAAATGGAGATCACATGGAGGGTTATCGGCAGGGAGGGAGTAGGGGGAGAATGAGGCAAAAGGTACAGGGAATAAGAAGCATAATTGGTAGGTACAAAATAGAGAGGGAGGTTAAGAATAGTATATGAAATGGAGAAGCCAAAGAACTCATATGCACGACCCAAGGACATGAACTAAGGGGGATGGGATGCTGCTGGGAGGGCAGGTGCAGGGCCAAGGGGGATAATGGGGAGAAAAAAATGGGACAACTGTAATAGTATAATCAGTAAAATATAGGTAAAAAAATAAAACAGTGTTAGCCGGGTTGATGTAGTTTCAGATACGGCACCAGCCTGTTGGCTCTGTGTTTGTGTGGGGGGAAGGCTCAGAAGAGGGACAATGGCCTCTGTCTGCCTTTCTGTTTGGGAGGGAGATGTCCCCCAGCTCTCTCCTTGATGCCAGATACTTCACTTTCTCCCTGTGTGCCAGCGGTGCCTTCAGGCTGCTATCCCAGAGGAAGCTGGAGCTCAGAGGGAGTGAGTCTGAGTAGGCAAGTCCATGTGTGGGTTCTTTAAGAGGAACTGCCTGGAACTGAACTGCTTGGGACTCCAGAAGTTTCTTTCACCAACTCAATCCCTGCTGGTTTTTACAGCCAGATGTTATTGCGGCTTATCTTCCTGGCACTGGAACCCTGGGCTGGGGGGCTTGGTGTGGGGCTAGGACTCCTTGCTCCCAAGATATCCCTGTGCACATGGATGTGGGACCAGCCTGTTCCCTGATTCTGCCCCTCCTACCAGTATGGATGGATGTGGTTTCTTTAAATTTGTAGTTATCAAACATCCATTCAACCCAATTTCTGATGGTTCTGAGTGATGGTTGTTATATATTTTAGTTTTAGTTTTGATGTGGCCGTACAAGGAGGCAAGCTGTGTTTACCTGCACCTCTATCTTGACTGGGAGTAACCACTATATTTTGGAGTGATTTGCCACACACCAATAGCTAGCTGAAATAGTTGCAGAGGCAAAAACACTTTGCAGAGGTAAAATAAATGGATGCAGAGATTTTTCTGTAAACAAATAAGAAGAGTTTCCAGGGACACTCTTATATTTCATACATTTAAATCTTGTAAGATCTGTGGCTAAAGAATTGCCCTGATAATTACGATTCTGGTAAACTTAAACACTGATATTCAGAAAATGATTACTTTACAATCGTATTCTTAAAACCTGGGATTTTGAGCTGAAAAATATTTGGAATGCATGCAACCTAAACTTCATTTGAGAGATAAGGGCACTGAGGCCTGAGAGGTTAATGCCACACAGTGTGTTGTTTGTAGGATCTAGAAGGGAAGCCAAATCTCCTGGTTTCTAATGCAGCCGTTTAAGAAGTAAGAAATAGTAATTTGTAGATCATCATTTCCATTATCTTCTTTTATTTTCACAATAGACAAAGTGAATATTTTTATGCCATCCAATTTTATAGATAAAACCCCTGAGATTTGGATTTGAAGAGATCTGCTCACTTCTAATTATTCATAAAACCAGGACTAGATTTTATGGCCCTGGTTTAGGGCTCTTTCATGGTATCATGCTGCCTGTGATGTTCAGTATAAAAAGCAAGGAAATAAGCTAATATATTTTTGAAAGAGAATCAGTAGTGGACACTAATCGAATACCTCATAGTGATATACCATGCACATAATAGTCACTCAATAAATATTTGTAATATGAAATGAATGCATGAATGAATTAATGAATGAGTAACTGAATAAACAAGGGATGGAACAAGGTTATGTTTCATTGTTACTGAGCATTACATTCTTGATGTGTGTGGTCAAGATTCCGCTGTACTTAAAAAAGGAGAGGGAATAAAAATGCCAGTTCAGTAGTAATGACAACATTTTATTATTGTATTTTGAATACTACTGTTGTAATTATTGTGCTTTGAATTCTAAAGCAGAGTAATGAATACAAAGGTATGTCATACATTTCAAGATGTCTCTCTTATACTGTATGTAATAACTCAAAAGACATTCTATGGACATGCCACAGTGGTAGAAATGAGGTGAAGGGAGACCTTCCAACTGAGTCATCAGGAAACAAAGGTTAATTCCCTGCTCCCAAGGGGAAAAACTGAGGTAGAGCAAGTGACTCAGACATCCGTGAACAGCCTTGTCCAAGAGAAATATAATGAAAACCCCATATTTAATTAAAAAATTTTTAGTAGACACACATGAAAAAGTAAAAAGAGACAGATGAATTTAATTTTGAGATTATATTTTATTTAATTCACTATGTCCAAAATATTATCTTCTCAACATGTAATCAATACAAAATTGTTAACGAGATATATTCCTTTTTTTGGGGGGGTGGGTGTTTTACACGTAAGGCGTATCTCAATCCAGATTAGTCACATTTCTAGTGCTCCACAGCCACACGTGGCTAGGGGCTATCATATCGTCAGCACAGGCCTAGTCACACAGGACACAATGACTCGTTAAAGACACAGTGATGGTAATTACAGCAGACAGGAAGTGGTGTCCTAAGGAGTGCTTCAGGAAGTTACCCTGCTTTAGTCCAAATGCACAACCCAGACCACTGACTGAAGCTTTAAGGGAGACTTTACTAACCCCTGGGAAAGCTAGGCCCAGAGTTTCAACAGCCATCTGGGAAGGTATTTGGCTGTGTAGCTCTGAGCAAATAACTTAACCTTCATATAACTCAGTTTCTCATCTGTTACCACTTAGCTGCTCAGATGATTACATGAAATAATAGGTAAAAGCATTTAGTCAACACCTGGCAGGTAGGAAGCACACAATAGCAGCTATAATAACCTACTAGTATCTCACCTGATCCCACTAACCCGCTTTTGGATTTTTAATAAAAGATTAGTAGAGCTCCCTATATATCACTATCTTCTTTCTACAGCAAGTATGAAGGGCTCTTAGGTAAGGTGAATTAAAAAAAGAAAAACAAAGGAAAACAAAAACCAAAAAACTAGACTTCTTCTACCAAAGGGGATCTCATATTAAAAAAACAAGGTGGTGTTCTACTTTTTATTGTAGTAAAATATACATAACATAAAATTTATCACTTTAACCATTTTTAAATGTATGGGTCTGTGGCATTTGTTACATTCACATTGTTCTGCAACCATCACCATCATCCACCGCCAGAACTTTTCCAATATCCCATGAGGAAACTCTGTACCCACCCACTCCCCCGTACCCACTGTTTCCAGCCCCTGGTGAACACTATCCTACTTTCTGTCTCTTTGTATTTGACTGTTCTAAGTATATCCTTTAACATTTGAGTTGATTTCTTCTCTTTTTTTGAAGTAAATTTTGTGCTTTCTTTAAACATTAAAATAAGAAAATTTGTTCTAAAATACTGATAGAATAAACCGAGAGATTTTTTTTTTTAAAGAATAATTAATGTTGGAATGCATGTTGGTAATGCCCAGGTGAAAGGCACTGAACTATGGTGATTACACATACATATCTGAGGAAGATGGTTGCCACCAAGGGTTTTCCTTACTTTCTGAGAGGAACTCTGTATGAAAACATATACACATACACTCATAAAGGTTGTAAATAATGATGCCAACAATCTTCATGAATATCAACAATCTTTCTGGTATAATAGATACTTGGGTTCCAGCCTTTGTCACTAGTTTGCCATTTGGGCTGGGCTTAGGGCCTGATCCTTCCAAGTTCCTCCTTATCTTCATCTGTAAAATGTAGATTCTAATAGCTGTCCTTCCCACATCAGAGGGTTGATGTGAAGATCAAACAAGATAATCAAAGTGAAAGAGCTTTGAAACAAAGCCATGTAGAAACGCAAGGGATTATTAAAGACTGTGGAGAGATTGTGAACACAGTTTGATTCAAGGCCAAAATCTTGTACTTCCAAAATTTAATAAGATATTCAGTATCTGCAAATTATTTAGAAAACCAGACTCCTGCTTTGGTGACTCAGTACCATGACCGAATTGTGTTCTAAGTGCTGTACATTTGATGCCTACTGCTATAAGTCATCTAACCACATTACCACACTAGATGTAATTGTACAGCATTTTAGCAGTATCTTCAGTTTTTGGTGGGTAAGAAGTTATAAATCCACATAGCTTCAAGACAAAGTGATGTCTTCACAAGGAAGAATTTTTTGTATTTTCATGTTTACTTTTTTGTAGTGGCAAGATAGATGCTCTTTATAACATGTCTACTATGAGAGACCTGCCTGCCAATTCAATTTAATAAGCATGTATTGAGTGCCTAGGAAACGTAAGTCATTTTGGGTAGAGAGAGCGGTCATCCCCAACCCTGTAAACAACACTCCTTTTCATTTCACTTCCACAGAGTTGCAAGAATTTTATCTATGTTCATATGGGGGTTCCAAATTTAAGTAACCCACTTCGACCTAGAAAATTCCTTCAGGCCCATACTGCACCTGCACATTTCTGAGCTCACTTTTCCCATATCACTCAGTTTTCACAGATCCAGTACCAAGTTTTACATTTGGCCTTGCCCCTTCCTCCTCCCCACCCCGCCTAGGATTTCACTTTCTCCTTCCAATGCATTACTGTTACTCTTTTCTTTCCAAAAACTATAAGACCTCTCTTGTAACATTTATCATACTATTATTTATTGCGATCTTACCTTGAGTCAGGCAATGTGCTATGTGTATTACAGCATCTCCCTTACATAGGGCAGGTAATGTTGCTATTTAAAAAAAAAAATTATTTGTTTTTAGAGAAAGGGGAAGGGGAGGGAGAAAAAGAGGGAGAGAGAAATTGGTGTGGGAGAGGAACATTGATGGGTTGCCTCTCGCATGTGCGCCTTGCATGCCTCCCCACTGGGAACCCACAACCCAGGCATGTGCCCTGACAAGGAATCGAGCCAGAAACATTTCACTTTGCAGGATGATGCCCAACCAACTGAGATACACTGGTCAGGGCACTATTTCTATTTTATGGGAGAGGTACAGAGGCTTAAAGATGTTAAGTGACTTATGCAAAGTCACTGTGTAGTTTACTGGTGGAGTTGGGACATGCACGGTAGCCTATACATTTAATAACTGCATTGCACTATCCCTACCCCCTTGCCTTTCTCTTTGATATCTGTAAAATTTAGGTGTCACTTATACTCAAACCATTTTGAAGAGTAGCAATCTACTATAGGTAAAGAGGAACAGCCACTGCTGACTTGGTACAATCATGTTAACTAAGCCATTCAGTACTCACATATGCAAGCCACTCTTCTAAACATATGCACTTTCTCATTTTAACTTTCACAGTAGACTTAAGAGGAGAGCATTAGCACCTCTTTAACAAATAAGCAAACTGTGCAGCATGGAGAAGTAACTGTAAGGTCCTGTTAGACAGTGGCGGAGACAGTATTTGAAACTTGGCCATATGATGTCAGAGCTCTAACTTTTAACCTCTGAGCCACACAAGCTCTTTGGATGAGTTGAGGACCCCCAACAAAACCCTGTCTCAAAAGTTCTCTCCCATGTGCCTGCCTCAGAGCTTGAAGTGAGAATCCTTAGCGCCGCCCGAGCAGGTAGGAGTTGCTGTTTGTTTCCTGGGGAGGGGTAACGCTGGGAGTAGCAAAGCCCTGTAAAAGGTGATACAAGGTACTCACAGGTGAGCAAGACTCAATACCTGTCCTCCTGCCTGGAGAGGTGCAGAAGGAGATAACCAAGGAAGGTACAATCAACACTGAAAGGGAGGTACCAAAACAAATGAGGTCATGCCACTCCTTTCTTAAAATCTTACCAGCAGCCATCACCAACAGGATACAACAGCTTCCCTCAGCAAGGCAGGCATGCTACGCCTCCTGTATCTGTCTCCTTAGCTTCATCTTGGCCCATCTGTCATATATCTTGGGCACCAGCCACTACATATGACAGGCATGTCCATGTCTTCCTTGTCTCTCTGCACCCACTATTCTCTCCTGCTTCCATCTGACCTAAGTTATAACCCTCCCTCAAGACTCACTTTGGTTACACTTTACTTCAGCTCCACTCCCAACGTGTGACTCTATAACACTTGGTACACCTAGGATAGCAGTTATCACCCTACATGGGAATTACTTACAAATTTGTCTCTTCAAAGGCAAGGCGAGTGGCTTGATCCTTTTTTTGCATGCTGAGTGCTCACCCGGAACTGGGACAGAGTAGACTCCAGAAGTTTGGGTGACAGTTAGAACGCACACGCGAACACAGTGCAAGGATTCCAAAGCCAGGTTAGCAGTCGTGCGCCCAGCACTGGATGACGTCTTTGGGATTCCGCATTTGTAACTTTGGCAGAAGGAAGATCTTTGGAAGAACCCAAGGCAGACCCGGGCTGCTCTCATGTAGATGGATAGCACTAACTGGGGAGATGATGACGGAGAAGGCCCTGAGGCCCACCAATTTCAGGAGTTTGCCTGGGCTGACCCAATATCAGTAATTTCTGAAAACTGGCTATGATCCAATATTGTATTTATAGGCTTGCCCATCTCCCCACCAGCCTGCACCTTCCAGCATGGTGCCAGTCCTCTTCGTACATCCCATTGAGTGGCTCAGGCAGTACACCCTGTGCTCACCGTTTATCCAGGTGTTATTTTATTAGACACTTTGAAAGGATGATCTCATTTTAATCAATCTTCTCAACCTGTGAGATATTTTCATCTATTTTATTCGTGAGGAAACTGATGCGCGGAGCGGTTAAAAAATCTTGTTTGGGTCACGAGGCTCCAAGCCATTCGGCGCCCCTTTCCCTCCTGGATGGTTGACGCCAAATGAGTGGATCGGCTCCTCGCGCTCCACGCTCTCGGGTTCCAAGGTCCCCTAACGCAACAGTGTTAAAAAAAAAATAACAGCGCTGCTTGCTTTGCGCAGTTAAAAAGTTGTTTCCGAGCAAGGTACGTTTGAGAAGGCTGGGACGGGAGGACCGGGAGGGCCGAGGAGGAGAAAGAAACCGATGGGGCGGGAGAGGGTGGGCGAAGAGCCGGCAGGGGGCTGGAGTCCGCGGGCGCCAAGGGCGGGTAGGGGCGGGTCGGGGAGCAGGCTCCGCGCTATTGGCCCGCAGCCCCGGAGCGGCCCCAGCGCAGCGCCCGCCGCTCGCGGGTGGAGCCTACACACGCAGCCCTGAGCTGACAGCTGCCGGGCGACACCTGGACCGCCGGGCTGGCGAGCGAGCCGGGCAGAGCCGCCAGCGCCCCGCCAGGGCAGAGGAGGCTCGTGGTGCCCGACCTCAAGGAAGGTAACACACCGCGCCCGGGGTTGCTGGGTTTGCACCACCTGGCTCGGGTCTGCAGGTAAGAGGATGAGGAAGGCTGCGAGACGCGATCCCTGCCCGTCTGCGATCCGCAGAGCGACTGGGTTCTAGTCTCGATATTTTGCTTATTCGCTGTGTTACCTCGGGCAACATTCTCTCCCTCTCTGGGTCTCGGTTTTCTTCTTTGTTCAATGAGGGAGTCTTCCGAATTCCAAAACGTGAACTCCGTCTTGGCGGCTCGCAAGCTCCCTTCCTCAGTTTCCCACCTACATAAGAGCCAACTGCGCTGCCCAGATGGCTGAGTCTCCAGGAAGTTGAGGTTCCTGGGTAGGTAGGTGGGGGTTCTGCTGGCCGGCCCTGTTTCCTGAGGCTTTTGAGGACTGAGCCCGGGTTGGGATGGGCTGCCGACGGGACCTGGCTGCAGAGTAACTGCCCACAGATCGCTCAGGTGAAGTAAGGCAAGACATCAGGACCAATCTACAGGTGGGGTGTTGGGAAGGGAATTTGGGGGCTGACGATTTCTACTTGGAAAATAAGCAGATTTGTTTTGGAATTCTCTTCCTACACCCAGACCTGTACCACAATGAGTTATACATTACATGAATGGGATTTATCATCTTTTAAGGTGGAAAGCCAAGTGCTTCAGCTGCTAGGTCATGGGGCTCCACCAGCATGTAGGAAGTGAGCCCCTCTTTCTGCACCCACCCTGCCTCTTCCCTCTTCCTCCTCTCTCTATAACCCCTCTCGTCTTGATTAAAAAAAAAAATCCTCATTTTCATTTAGTGTGGGTTTGTGGCCAGCAGCCTTCCTCCAGGGCTTTGGGCTCTGGGTTGAGATGGAAGCCTAGATAAGAATGGACTATGAATCATACTGTCAGCCTCCTGACCCACACAGCCTGGCAGGGATGTGCAGGGGAAGCCCAGTGGGGTTTCAGACAGACAGACAAACACTGGAAGGTGGGATGGATTCAAACTGTTGTCCAGCTTCCTGTCCCGTTCTTGGCAGCCACTCCCAACTAGGGAATAGTGGCCCCAGCTGTCAGTTGGATGGAGCCGCCAAACAGAGGAGGATGGATGGTTGAAAGGAACTAGGGTCTTGGATGGGTTTCCGTGCAAGTTCTTCAACATTCCCTCTCCTCCCTCTCTGCCCCCTCACCCCCCCCGCCCCCGCCCATAGTTCTTTTGCTTTAGTATGGTTTCCAGGTAAAATCAGATTCCAGGACCCTTCAAGAGGGGTGAGGGAGGAGTGATGCAAACCAGTGGCAATATTTACCACCTTTTATTGGGTATTTATGGACCAGACACTTTTCTTTGTATATAATGTGTCCTTAATTCTCACAAACACTCACAAGGGATGGGATACTTTCCTTTACCCCATTTAAAGTATTTTTCTTTTTTTTTTTTTCTTTTAGTCTTCACCCGAAGATATGTTAATTAATTTGGGGGGGGAAGATTTGTGAGAGACACATTGGTTGGTTGCCTCCTGTACCCCCCGCCCCACCAGGGGCTAAGGATGGAACCTGCCAGCTCTTTGGGATACAGGATGACACACCAACCACTTGAGCCACCCAGACAGGGCTCCTTGATCCCATATTACAAATGTGAAACTGAGGCTCAGAAAGATGGGGTCCCTTAGTCACATGGCTAGTAAGTGGCATAGCTGGGATTCAAATCCATTCTCTCTGAATCTAAGACAGTTCTTACCGCCTTTGTGATGCTCCTTGTGTAAGGACAAGCTGGCATTGTAATGGCAAAAATGACTATTGAGTTCTCACTAAGTGCCAGACACTGTTCAGGGGGTTTAGAGGTGTTATATCATTTATGGTGCAGGAGTTTCAGTGGTTTTGGTGGTGATCAGTGACTGCCTCAGCCCCTCTCCAGCAGCTCCCCTGCCTGATCCCGCCCAGCTGCTAGTGAGTGGGTGGGGCAGGGGCCCTGTTTGCTTTATCCTAGAGGTGGTTGAGGTCTAATGAAAGATTGATTGTCCACCTCTGATCCGTTAGCCCTGACCGTTGGCTTGTGAATGATCCCACTGTCCCCTAAGAGGCCTTTCTCAGGCTTCACTCAATAAACATTTGTGGAATGACTGAATTAGCACCTTGTGCTGAGCAGTCTGCTGTCCTGCAGAAATGTGAGGCAGCCCAGAGGCAGCCCTCAGAACCTGGGAGAATGGGCCACACAGTTCTCACCCTTGGGCGAGGGAGGCAGCATGAGCTCTGCTCCTGTGGCTTTTGGATTTCCCTGGAAATATGTTGGCTGCCACCTGTTTTATAAAGAATTTTTAAAGATTTAGTACATGAAGAGAAATTTGACTTAAAAAAAAAAACCTAACAGGCAAAATGACTTCATTAATAAAGTTGCCACTCTGTCAAAAAGTGGGAAATCAGATGGTGCTATTTGACTTAGGGCTTCTCAAACTTTTCCAAGGAGAAGTGTCTGAAAGCAGTGAAGATGGACAGGTGCTTCTGGGGGTGGGGCGGGGAGAGGGTATCAGGTTGGTGCCAGAAAACCTGAAAATTGATTTAAGGATTGATGCAGTTTTTTCACTTGATTTTGTATGTTGAATTTGGTTCAAATTATATATATATATATTTATTTATTTATTTTTTCTTTTCGTTTCCCCCAAACCCTTGTGTAAAATGGGTGTCCTGGCATATGGGGGCTGAGAGTACTGGAACGGAGGAGAAGCAAGGCAAAGGATCTGGTCTGGGGACCTGGAGTACTGTTTGCATTTTCCATTTACTTGGTTCACAATAATAGAGCTCCCAAACCCCTGTAGAGATAATCCCTTTTCCCATTTTGCAGAATGAAGAAAGTGTTTTAAAAATAAAATAATCTTTATTGTTTGTTTTCTTATCTCCCCACTCCCCCCACCCCCGGCCAGCTTTATTGAGATATAACTGACATATAACATTGTGCAAGTCTAAGGTGTACACATGATGCTTTGATACATATATATATTGCTACTTTGTTTTTGTAGTGGGAACATTTAAGATGAACTCTGTTAGCAACATTCAAATATATAATTCGGTATTGTTAACTATTGCTGCCATGCTATACATTAGATCCTCAGAACTTCATTCATCTCATAACGACATTTGTACCCTGTGACCAGCATTGCCCCACTTCCCCAGCCCCAGCCTCTGGCGATCACCATTCTGCTCTCAGTTTCTGTGAATTCAGCTCTTTATAGATTCCACTTATAAGTGAGAGCATTGTTGTTTGTTTCCTTATTTCCAAAGTTATACCTATTCATTGAAAACAGATATTCAACAGCATTAAGGATATACTGCTAATAATCAGTACATCTGTCCTCAAGATATAGCCTTCCAAGTCTTTTTCTCTGCTTCTAGGAGTAAATATTTTTTAAAATGAACAAATTAATTATTTTTGATTGAATTATTGTCAAAGCTAAGAGCCATCTCAGACTAGTTTTGAAAGAATGGAGAGAACTATGAATAATTTAAAAACATCATAAGGTTAATCTTGTTTATGAACCCTCAGAGCTCCCTCCATAATTCACCTGTCATTTGGTTGCCTGCTGTAGGGCTGCTGCTGAAGTTGCACACTCAGGCCGTGCTCCTTTCTCAGTGACTCAAGTGTCTTAAATATCTCAAATGTAGCAGAAAAGGCCACTCTTCAGTGCTGTCGATGTGCCAAGTTTGAGCAGAAAATTCTAAAGCTAAATTGCACAGTAAGGAGGAGGGAGCCTTAGACAAGGGCATTGTTATGGCATTGCATTTTATTATCTGTTTGACTTTGGGCAGGCTGGTAGCTTCCCTGAACCAATTTTCTCTTCTGTAAATTGGGGATAGTTACCATACTCTACCATCCCCTACCAGAGTCACTCTGAGGACCATGTGTCAAGCATTATTCTTACTTGCATTGCATGCAAGTGTGTATGCTATTTTTTTAAAAGTTTAGATGTAGAAAAATCAAAAGCATTGTCACTCTTTGTAAAATACTGGAATCTACTTCTTGAGTTTAACATTAATAGGAATTAATTATGAATGCAAATACCCTATCGGATCCCTACTCTAAGTTTTCTGTAAAGAATATAGGATTTCTTGATGGCTAGCAGCTCATTGATCTTCAGAAGAAATGGACAGAAAACATTTCACAGAGTAAAAGCAGACATGCCATTCAGAGGCATTCTTCATTTGCATAGGGGTCTCCAAGCTCCCAAGAGCTGTGTGTGTGTGTGTGTGTGTGTGCGCGCGTGCGCATTCACCAAGGCAGAGTCATGCAAGAAAGAAGCAAGGAGAGCAACTAGAAGGGTGGTGTACCGGGGGGGCTGTGGGGGGCATGCTGCAGGGGCTGCCTGTGGTACACACCTGGCTCCTGGACGCCCTGGGGAGAGGAAGGAGCCCTGCGTGGGGGGGCAGGTGGCTCGGCTTCTACTCCTACCTCAGAGACAAACTGAGCAATCTGGGTTTCATCATATCCTCTCCCTGAGCCATGTTTTCTTTATAAAGTGAGGGAACTGGACCAGATGAGGTTCCTTCCAGTCTTAAAAATCTGTGATTCTGGGTTATTTTCCATTCCCTTCTGCTCAAATACAAGTTTGGTAGAGAATGACCACATCCAAATGAATCAGGTGTCAGAAAATGTTTCTACTTCCTGTTGCTTCAAGCTCTCAGTGCCCCCTCATGATTTTCTAAGGGTCTTCCCAGCTGACTGCTCTCATGGAGAACACTTGGTCAGTAGATCATTGAGACTTATTTCCAATTCTCTGTTAACTATTAATCTAGAGCCTCCTTAGATTGTTAGGAGGAGAGAACTGCTTTCAGGCAACTTTTAGAAAGATAGGTTGACAGAAGTATAATGAAAGTAATACAGCCATGTGTGTCATTAAATACTCACCTCCTAAATCACTAGACATGTTATTTTTCCTTAGTGACCACTGGAGACTTGGCTGTGTGCTAAGACTTTTACAGAATGTGGGAGAAACATACTCTTGAATGGCTCAAAACTCGGGGTTGGGACTGGGGTAGAGAGCGGGGAAAGGATGAGACAGGAGAGAGGCGAGAGCAGCTGGAGTGTCTGGAATACCACGGAGATGAAAAGGCCGATCTGGGAAAAGATTGGTCCCCCAACGGCCTGGACTGCCTAGTTTAATTCTTCATCTACATTGCCTGGCACTCAGTGGGAACTTAGTGAAATATTTTTAATGAATTAAACGAGCAAATGAATGAATGAATCACTCTTTTGAAATGAAGTCTTTGCTGAAATGTGTTGCAATAACCCTCAGGTGATTGCAGTGATTTCTTTACATACGTGAAGTACTTTCAACCACAAGAACACTTCATATGCATTATCCTCATAGTCGTGCCAGAGATGAAAGAGGTCAAAATAAAAGCATTTCCTAATGTCTTACTTTCTAGACACTGTGCAACTACTAGTAGAAATAGATGTGGTTTATTATTCCTAGATGAGTCCTCTTTCTAAAATGCACCAAGAAATAAGTATTTCAGAGGGGAGGGTATAAGACCTAGTAAACAATTCCACAAATTTGCATTCTGAGTTAGAGGGAGAAAGAAAGTCTTTTTGTTTCCTTTTTGCCTTTGCAGAAGCATTGTTTCACTGCTAGTCTTGACAGAACTGACACCATCAGCTTCTGATTAGAAAGATGTGTTTGCTGTTATTACTCATGGCCACAGGCCCCTGAGCTCTTCTGCCACTGGCTGCATCAGTTGATTCAAACACAGGGCTGTGAGGCTGAGGGCCTGGGCTGGGTCTCGGCCAAGCCAAGCTGCTCAGTCAGATCAGTGCCTCAACCACCCGCCCCCTGGGAGGAACACTGGACTGTGGTGTGTTAGATTCTTTAGGGCAGATTCCTTACCGCTGCTAGTTTTAGACTTGTCATTTGAGTTTTAGAAGTAAGGGGTGTGGGTTTTCAGTTTAAGTCTTTGGTCCTTTATAGAATAGATTCTAGGCTTATTTCAGGTTCTACCATGTCAGGACATGTTCGGGGTACACCCTGAGACCTTTGCTGTCCCCAAGTCTGCAGCTATCACCATAGTACATCATTTGCCTCAATGTGTCTGGAGAATGGTAATGATTGTAACTGCCTCACAAGGTTGTTCAGAGGATTAAAAGAAGTCACATATTTATAAAAAACAGCAAAAAAAAAAAAAAAAAAAAAAGAGAGAGAGAGAGAGATGGACAGGCTGTTGCTGGGTGGTTAGTCAAGGACTCACTAGCCAAGGACTCACCACCTCATACCTATCCCTACTATATTTGATTTAACTACAATTTTTATGAGACACAGATTCATGGTAACTTGTGAATAGTTGAAACCACAGGCATTCATCTGCAAATGCTATGGAACTACTGGTAGTGATTGGTTAGATATAATTCATCTTCCTTAGTTATTTTAAACCTATTTTTTAAGAATCTGGTTTACCTTTTGTTGCTAAAGTAACATATTGTATTATATTTGGTTGCTTTTGACTGCTTTTTCAACCTCGTGAGGCAAGTAAATGATTATGATATCTGACATTTGTTGAGCAGTTACTATGTACCAGACACTGTTGGAAGCCCCGTTCCTGTGTCCATTTATTTACTCCCTCCATATCTGTTATTGATACTATTTTCCCCCATTTTATGGTGAGGAAATTTAAGGCCCAGTCAAGTTAAGTAAGTTGCTGAGAATAACACAGTTGTGAGGAGCAGTCATGAGTAGAAAGTCAGAAGCCAGAAGGTTATGAAGCGCAGTGGCTGGCAAGGTGGCGGTGGGTGGCTCTGCTGAGGAAGGTGTTTCTGGCTTGTGTCCACGGGCAGCTGTGAGTCTGGAAGCCCATGTTTCTTATCGGGGTTACCTTGTAGTGGAATAAACTTGGCTTTGGAATCAATCTTGAGTTTAAACCTTAGATCCACTTACAGTTGTGTAATTGAACAAGTTATTTAACCTCTGAGTATCAGTTCCTTTTCTGAAAAATTTGCATATATCTTTCACAAAGTGGTTCTAAGGAATAAATAAGAAAATGAGAATATTGAAGTGCTTAACATTGTGTCTTACACAAAATAGCTATTTAGTGTCAGTTCCTGTCCATTTGTTCCCTCTGTCTTCTCTTCCCTTATCTGTCTTCCTCTAGACTTCCTCTTGACTTTGCCATTTTCCAGCTACACTTCATCAAGTCACTCCATTTACAGATGCTTCAGTTTCCACATATAGAAAATGGGGGTTGATGGTATTTGTCCCACTATTTTATTGGGTTTTCATTTAGTCATTGAGTTTACAACCAGATTTCTGGGGATTAAAAAAAGAACAAGAATATGCCCATAAGAAGGGCAACAACGATAAAGTAATACTGACAATACAGTGTGCTAAATGTACTAAGAGAAATATATACAGCCTACTGTGAGGCTGCAGAGAGACCAACTGCCTGGGAAAGTTGGAAGGAGGCAGATGAGGTAGAATCACGGCCCAGGAGAGGGGTTTGCTAGATTGAGAAGGGAGTGGGATAGAGGGAAGGGGTTGAGCGACTTTCAAGTTCATGAAGGCAGGAATGGCATGGGATACCAAGGGAACAGGGAGAGACTGGTGAGCTGGCACATGGACAGGTGAGTTATGGATGGAGGTGTTGCTCTTGTTGTAGGCTGAAGCCCAAAGGTGAAGCCAGGCTAAAAACTTGCCCTTTGCCTTGAAGGCTGCAGGGAAGCATGTAAATGTTGCGAGCAAAATAACTAGATTTCTTTTTAAGACAGTAACACTGCCCAAAGTGTAAAAGACAGATTTGGAGTTGAATGAAGGCACACTGGTTTAGACTTATGGGTACAGGTAAGATAACGTATTTTAGTGCTTTTTGTAAAAGTTACTTGTAGAGATGGTGCTGCTATTTAAGACTTAATACAGGAAAGGACATATGTGTTGGAAAATGGTAACTCCACATACTAATTTATAGACTAGACCACGTCAGGGCAAAATTATTCCAAAAAGGTCCATATGACCTGCTTTGGAGCTAAGCATGGTTACCATTTTTTTTTAATACAAAGACTGTGATATGCTTTTGGCAAAATGAGTGAGGCTTGGACATAGATGGAATGTCTAAAGCCCTTTTTATTATCTCCAGAATTGAGTTGAAGATTCTGGAAATAGTTGATACCCAGTGCATGCTGCATTTGGTTAGTGCTTCATAGAATGTCTTGTGCTCAGCGTGCACTGCTGTGGTTAGCAGTCTCTGAGTTTCCTGGGGGGAGGAGCAGGGAGGCCTGAACCACAAAACTATCATTTATGGGCAAATTGCAAGAAACTGGGTGGCCCTTTTCCCCAAGCAGTCAGAGTCAGACACAAGTACACACAAGTGTGTGTTTGTGTGTTTCTAGGTCTGTGTTTATGTTTTCCTAAGTGTTGTCTGCTTTATCCAGACCAGAGGGAAAACCTGCCATGCACTTGGGGTTCCTTGGGGAGAGCCGCCAGGGAGGCTAGCCTTGGTTACCGGCGTGCCTGGGTGGAGGGCAGATCACCTGCTTCCCCACAGGAACTGGTGGTGGCTGGGAGCCAAGGGTGTGGCGGGGATGTGGTTCCACCTGTCAGATTCTGCTGCGCACATGTGTGCCCCTACCAAGGAACTGAGCACACGGGTTTGCTTGGTGTGGGAGGAAGCAAGCATGCAGTTAATGTGCTCGCTTTTTCTCTTCTCTGGCAGCCTTTCCCCAAGATTACTGTGAGCACTCAGGAGCTGAAAGCAAGTCTTGGGTTGACATTCAGTACACAGGGAGCAACACATATGCTTGAAACTCCTTGAGGAATCTCACCTTGAGCTTTTGGAACACAGGAGCTTTGAACTTGACCTCTTTACATGCCAGACCTCAGGCTCTTCTCATTGGGTTAGTCAGGTCTATGATGATCCTTTGATAACCCAGGTTTGCTTTCTTTCCTTTAAGACCAAAGACACCAAGATGGATGAACTGTGGGGGAAAATGTTCAGACTTTTGAGGGTGTGAGCATGCCTGTGTGCATGTGTGTATGCACACATGCTTCACTATCTACAGGTACAGGGACCAGCATTTACATGTGGCTTAATATTTAGTTATGGTATGATTGCTTGATCTTTGGTGAAATTTGTTGCTACTCTGTCAAAACTATTATTAAATAGTGAACATTGTTGATAAAATAGGAATCGTGATATAGTGGGAAGAATATAAGATTTACAGGCAAGAATTAGATCACTCAACAAACGCTCAGTGTTTACTCTGTTTATTATGAACAAGAAACCGTTTTAGGCTCAGAGTCCAGGGGAAAGCAGATGACTGCAATTCCCATCGAGTATGAAGTCAATATAGAGGTGAACACAGAGAAGAGAGGTGTATGGTGAGAGGGAAGGCGATTCAAATGCCAAGGGCTTCCCAGAAGAGGTGACACTTGAGAGGAGACTTGAGGGATGAATAGGGGTCAGAAAGTTAAGAAGGGTAGGAAGTAGTCCAGCGGGCACAGTTCAAGTCAAGGTTGGCAGGAGCTGAGGCCAGAGCGGTGAGCAGTGGGCTGATCGTGGAGAGCTTTGTACATCTCCTTAAGGAGGCTAGACTTTTTTCAGATCCTGTCTTGTGTCCTCCACTGTGTGAAAATTGGGCGAGTATTTCCTCTCTGAGGCTGTTTCATTATTAGTGATATACAGAAGATAGCGATTGCCAGGCTTTATTTCATGATGTTGTAGGGAGACTAAAATAAGATGATAATAATAGCCAACAATTATTGAATACCACTAAGTGCCAGAATTTGAGCTAAGCTGTTTACATGAAATAACTCATTTAATCCTCACCACAACTTTATAAGATAGGTACTATTATTAAGCCCATTTTACAGAGGAGAAAACAGAGGCATGGAGGTTAAGTAACCTGTTTCAGATCATAAAGCTATAAAGTGGTAGAGTCAGGACTTGAATTGAGATAGTCTGGCTATAGAGAACTTCTCCATTGTGGTGTGTTGTGTGTGTGTTTACTGCGTTACGTTTCTACCAACCTTAGCACATTGGCTTTAGGGAGAAGAAATGCATAGCTGTGGGCTTACCATGTGTAGTGTTTGGCTTCTCCAAAATGCCCACTACTAAGGTTCTGTGTGTTTGGGGGAAAACATTGTGCGTCCTGATGCACGCTGGGCAGGTAGACTTCTTGAACCATCATCACTGTGCTTTTGGATTGTGAACAACACCCTTAACTGTCTCTGAGCTTTTTCCTGTCTCTGCCCATTGAGGGGTGGCACTCAGCTAGTGCCACCATTGTTTGGATACCATCTCTCAACAACCACCTGTTCTTTTGAAGGCGGGGTCCCCTCTTTACACCACTTTCTCTACCCTCAGCCTCCAGAACTTAATCTCAGTTTCTTCCCCAGTGACATGAGGCCTTGGCTTACACACAGTTTTCTGCCCCACCCTGACTTTGATTGGCAAAGGTACTGGTGACATGCCAGTTACCAAATATATTGCCTTTCCTCTGCTCCTGTCTGCCTGGACTTCTTGCTCTAACTTGCTAGGTTGATAACCCCTTCTTTCCTGAAATTCTTTCCCCAGCTTTGTGATACACTGCTATTCTGTTCTTTCAACCGAACTGCTCTTTCTGTTTTCAGTTGACAAGTACAATGTCATTTGCCTTCTTTTCTGTGATTTTTTTCATTGCATTCCTTCCCTTGCCGAGTTCAGCGACCCCCACTGCTATAGCTGATCCTCAAAGCTGGGGACTTCCATGTTTACAGTTCCAGACACAGCCTCTCTTCTGAACACTGGTTCTTCATCTCCATTGGAGGTCAAGACCCGTCCACTGCCTTTTCTGCCATGCTGTTAGTTTTTACCTTTAACCTGGCTTCCCTTCCAGGCATTCCTGGTTCAGTGCAGTAATCCCCCAGATACTCGGCTTAAGAGCTTCGAGTCGTGTTTGAGCCTTTGAGTCTCATGCGTCTCCAAGGAGCATCATTACTGCTTCTTTCCTAATGTTGTTCCCAAAAGACATTTGTATTTCACCTCTTCTGCCACTTGGGCTTTCTTTGGCTTTTATGAGGTCTATTGTGAAAGCCCTAGCCCTTTTGCTTGTAGTGACTCTTCTCCTTCATTCATGCTAAAGTAGAATGATTAAAAAAGTAAACATACACATACACGTTCCTCATCACCAACTGTAAAAAGGACAACCTCCTTAGTCCAACATTTGAAACCTTCAATGATCTGATCCTACCTTCTGTTTTAAATTCTTATCTCATACCATCCCCTTCTATGAACCCTGTCTTCCAATTAAACTGATTCCAATCAAATGATACTTTCATTGCCCTCATTGAGTTCTTCCCAGCCCTGTCACTTACTCTAAAATCCTGTCTTTAAAACTGCAACTCTGTGGTAATTCTTACCAAAATCTTTCTGGTTGCTCACAGCAGGAAGTTTCCTCTTCCCTCTCTAACTGGTTTAGTGTTTGGCTTATGCCTCTTTTATGATTGTCATCACATACCACCTTGTTATCATCACTTCTTATTTACTCATCTTATCTTCCCTATTAGTCTGAAAGTTCTAGAGGGCTGGGACCGAAGGAATTTGTTATTTCCTTAATGCCTGGAGCCCAACAGACTGACACAGTACAAGAGTGCTGAATGAAGGCTTTGAAGCACTGAGTTATGTTTAGGCTTTTTTAAAAAGGACTTTAATACGTATATTGACCATAAGAACTTACTGGTCAATTGACAGCTAGTAATCAGGTATTTGGTTTTCTGTTCCCATGTGTACAGAAAAGAATTAATATAGGAAGCCTGAGACTACTTACGTCAGAAAGGCCTCCTTGACCAGCATTTGGGAACTTGGATTTGGAAGGGTTCCCACCACTCTAAATGATAACAGTAGCTCGCTGTACCTCAACTGTTTGTACATACAATGCAGTTTATGATGAGCACCTGCTTTCCTTCTGGAGTCTAGAATTTGAGGACTTGCCAGGAAGGGGGTGCCTACTTGACCAATCTCCTGTAAAAACTCTGGGCACTGAATCTCAAATGAGCTTCCCTAATTTATAACATTTCCCAAATGTTGTTACAACTTGTTGCTTGTCCTGTGGGCTCCACTGGGATAAGACTCTTGGAAACTTTCACCTTGTTTTTCCCAGACATCACCCCGTCTACCTTTTTTCCTTTGCTGATTTTGCTTTGTATCCTGTCACTGAATCAATCAGAGCTGTGACTAGGACCATATGTTGTCCTTTGAGTCCTCCTAGTAAATTGTCAAATCCTGGGGCTGGTTGTGGGAATCCTCTTAACATGTAAAATGTTGCCAAAGCAGAGCCAATTCTTTTTTTTTTTTTCCCCCGATCCAAGATTTCAAAAGCTGAGAGGTTATTTGCCCTTATATTCTAGATGAGTCCAATTCATAAGACTGTGTGTATGGACATGTCAATGTAAACATTGCTCTGCAGGATAAAGCTGAAGTGTTTTCAATTGCTCACTATAAAATTTTGGTCAGAAAGAGCTATTGGAGAAGGTTTGGTTGAATTTTTCATAACATCTCAAGGACTGCCAGTGAGTCCTAATCATATCAATCATCAGAACTAGGCTCTTAGCAAAATTAGGGGCAATATTTACCTGAGCTCCATTCTCATTATGCCTCTAAATCAGGAGTTGAGTTCCTTGGACATTTTTCCTACCTGAACATAGGGGGTGGGCAGGGCAACCACCATGCTGAGCTTCTATTTTGTCAAACATCAGTGAAGTCTTTAAAACAGATCATTTCTTTTAATCCTTCCAAACATCCTCAAAGGTTGGAATTTTAAGCCATAAAATATAGATAAGGAAAATGGAGCTTAAACAAGTTAAATATTTGCCCCAAGTCGCACATTAATGAAGTGGTAGCTCTGGAACTCAAACACAGGTTGGTCTCACTCCCAAGTCGGGGATTTTTCTTCCTCCACTGTGCTGCTGGAGCACAGTGGTGGGACTTCATAGGGTAATAATCATTATATTGGCCCTTTCACAGGTGGCAAAGTCTTACCTGAGCCTCAGTAAATGTTAAGTTTTGAGAAGTTTTAGCTTTTGGTGCCTAGCTGGAAGTTTAGGAGGTCTCCCTGGCAAAGACAGCTTATGTGGATGCTCTGTGCTTGTGCGTTGCCCCCTCTGCATCCCACGGGTCTTCCGGCGTGGCGGCCTTCATAGCTGCGCTCGTCTCACCCAGCGGTGAGCTGTGGTTTGTGGGGGGTGGTGGGTGGAGGGCCAGGAGGGATGGTCAGCTCTGTCATGTTGTCAATTTCAAAGCACTCTTGCATGAAGTCTTCCATTCTGACAGATTTTGGGCAAACACTTATCTGGGAATAATCTGCTTTATTAATTTAAAAGTAAATGAGGTGTTTTTTTTTTAATGGAACCATGGGGAGGAAAATAGAAATGGACAACTTGGGGTGCCCTCTTCTATTCTTGTCAGTTTCATCCTGGGAAATGTTTTTGTATAACAGTTCTTTTGGATGATCAGCACACTTCAATAAGGGAACAAGGCCTTGGACTCCAGAGAGTACAGTGGAAGGTGCTGACCGTGAGCAAACACATGCAGCACCTGGTACGGTGCCCGCCATAGGCTAGGCTCACCGTTTACGTTCACTGAATGAATATGACTGGGCAGAAGTATCTTACCTCTTCCATTGCCCAAAGGACAGAGTAACTTGGGTCCTAGCTCCCATTAGTGTGCTCTGGCTGAGGAAGGGAAGGTTCACTTTTTTCTTTTTTTCTTTTTTTAAGGGCAGATGTTGAACTTGGGGCCAGGCCACCATCATTTCAGAAGATGAAATGCAAGTGGTTTTCCATGGTGGGGCACGATTTTACCTGGGACGCTGAGACTAGATTTAGTGGCGGTAGTACAATAATAATCACAGCTAATACTTATGTAGTGTTTACTCTGCTAGACTAAGTGCTTTACGTATACAAATGCATCGAATCCTCACACTGTACCTGTAAGTAGGTATTTTACCAATGAGGTCGCTGAAGTACAGAGAGGCTAAGTCACTGGCCCAAGGTAATTGCCAAGTGGTAGTTCTGAAACATAAATGTGGAGACCAAAGAGCAGCTGCTTAACCCTTCCCTTAGTGATATTATAAGAGAATAGGAACATAGTCATTTCCCCCCATTTTTTAAAATTGTGATAAAATGCACGTAAGATTTGTCATCTTAACTTTTTCTAATAGACAGTAACTTCAAACACATTCACAGTTTTGTGCAACCATCACCGCTGTGTAGCTCCATGACTCTTTTCTTCTTGTAAAACTGAAACTCTATACCCATTAAACAGTAACTCCCCATTCCACCCTACCCGTAGCTCCTGGCAACTGCCATTCTACCTTCCATCTTTATGAATTGATTACTCTAGGTACCTCATATAAGCAGAATCACACAGCATTTCTCTTTTTATTACTGGCTTACTTCATTTTGTCTAATGTCCACAAGATTCATCCATGTTGTAGCATGTGTCAAAATATCCTTCCTTTTTAAAGTTCCATAATATTCCATTGTGTGTGTACACCACATTTTGTTTATTCATTCATCCAGGAATGGAAACTTGGGCTGCTCTCATGTTTTAAGTAATGTGAATAATACTGCTGTGCACATGGGTATGTAAATATTTCATCGAGACTTTACTTTCAAAGCATTTTTTGGGGCCTATATATCCAGAAGTTGAATAGCTGGATCATATGATAAATCTATTTTTAATATTTTTAGGAACTGCCATACTATTTTCCACAGAGGCTGTACCATTTTACATTCCCACCTACAGTGCACAGGGTTTCACGTTCTTCACATCCTTGTCAACACTTGTTGTTATCTGTGTTTTGACAGTAGCCTCCTAACAGATGTGAACGTAGCATGTCATTGTGGTTTTGATTTGTATTTCCCTATTAATTACTGATGTGGAGTATGTTTTCAGTTCTTATTGGCCATTTGTGTATCTTCTTTGAGGAAATGTCTATTCAAGTTCTTTGCCCATTTTTTAATAATCTTTTTTGTTATTGAATGTTAGGAAATTGCTATATATTCTGGATATATAATCCCTGTGTATAAAACCATATACTCCCTTATCAGATATAGATTTTCAAATATATTCTCCCATTCTGTGGGTTGCTTTTTTTTTCTGTTGATAGTTAATTTTGATGCACAAATTTTTAAAAATTTTCATGAATTCCAATTTGTCTATGACTTTTGTGTCATAGCCAAGAAATTTTTGCCAAAACCAATGTCATGAAGCTTTTGCCCTGTGTGTTCTTCTAAGATTTTCAGTCTTAGGTCCATTTTGAGTTAATTTTTGTATATGATTGGTAAGGGTCCACCTTCATTCTTTTGCATGTAGATATCCAGTTTTATTTATTAAAACAGCACTATTTGTTGAAAAGACTGTCCTTTTTCCCATTGAATGGCCTTAGTACCCATGTGAAAAATCTTTTGAGGGAAACTTGGAATTTTGAAAGGCTACCTAGTTCTTGGTATTTCTTGGTTTTATTAAAAAGAAAGTGTCGACGATGGACTTCACTTTCCATGCATTCCTGGAGCAATTTCTGGAAATCCTGCTTTTCCTTTACTCCTAGGTAAACCTCAAACAATTACTTAGATTTTTATCAAAGAAATGAGAATTCATGTTTGAGTCTTCTTGTACTTTCCCCCCTCACATAATGATATTTTTTCTCCTCTCAAATACATGGCAAATAGTAGAAATGAAGCACAGACCAGCAGAAAAGACTTAAGTTCTCTCACTGCAGGACCAAGTTATGGAGAGACACAGTTCCCAGTTAGGAGTTTGGATTCCCTTGAGTTTTGTGATATGAAGGTCTATCCTGTGACCTTGAGGATGCAGGAGGTACCGTGGCTTGTTCTGCTCTGCTGTAAAGTTGGAGCCTGCACTTTTGAGTCATTGCAGCACAGGGATGGAGGAACTGTGAGCTCTTTTCTCTAGCAAGTTGAATAGCATCACTAATTAAAGATGGCAAAGCCTTAACTTCTTATTTTGACATCTTTCCAGTTGCGCTGAGCTTGTTTTTCAGAGCACGTAGTTATTCTTAATTAAATATTTTACAGGGTTCATATTTGCATTGAGAGAGCACACTGACTAAATGTGAAAATGCAGTTGTTTGCCAGCTTCAGCCACAGATTCTCCAGCCTTTTTTTGGTAATAGGATTTTTCATTTGTGCAGAACTAAATAATGCGACAGCTGTGAGGCTTTAACCATGGAATGACTATTTATTTGCCTGTTAGGACAATTTCCATGACAAGAAGTGTTGAGAACATTTGGTTGATTTTTAAGGACAGGTTTATAAAACATGGTTATGAGATATGTCAGTTTACATTTCATGGATGTTATCAAAATTTGAGGTGGCTGAAACTTTTCTCCATGTCTGTCTCTTGGAGAAGGTTTATAATTCAAAGTTCCTGAAGAGGAAAAAGAAAACTGCTCATTTCTAAAACAAAGAATTTGATGAATAACAATTTTCAAATTACTTCCTCTTCTGAAGGTATTTATATTTTGTAATGAAGAAGATGATGTAATAAATGCTCTGACGCTAAGAATCTGGTTGCAGGGAAGGGGAGATCAGTTTATTAACAATTTTCTTTTATGATTACTTCTCTCTTTTAACTTAATCTGTTGCATTTTCCCTTTACCATGTAGTCCCCTTATACCCCCTGCCCCCAGGATTCATCACACTGTTGTCCGTGTCCATGAGTCCTTATTTCTTTTTGCTCAGTCCCTCCACCCTGTAACCTCCTCAGTCCACTAGCTGCCATCTGCTCTCCATCTATGAGTCTCTGTTTTGCTTTTAGTTCAGTTTGTTCATTAGATTCCCCATATGAGTGAAATCATACAGTATTTGTCTTTCTTTGACTGGCTTATTTCACTTAGCATAATGTGCTATGGGTCCATCCTGTTGCAAAGGGTAAAATTTTCTTCTTTTTTATGGCCAAGTAGTATTCCATTGTGTGAATGTCCCATAGTTGTTTTATCCACTCATCTATTGATGGACACTGGGGCTGCTTCCATATCTTGGTGATTGTAAATAGCGCTGCAATGAACATAGGGGTGCTCATGTTCTTTCAAATTAGTGTTTTGGTTTCCTTTGGATATATTCCCAGAAGTGGGGTCACTGGGTCAAAACACAGATCCATTTTTAATTTTTAGAGATATCTTTATACTGCTTTCCACAGTGGCTGCACCAGACTGCATTCCCTCCAACAGTGCAAAAGGGTTCCCCTTTCTCCACATCCTCACCAGCACTTGTTGCTTATTGATTTATTGATGATAGTCATTCTGATAGGTGTGAGATGATATCTCATTGTGGTTTTAATTTGCATTTCTCTGATGATTAGTGACGTTGAGCATCTTTTCATATGTCTATTGGCCATCTGAATGTCCTCTTTGGAGAAGTGTCTATTCAGGTCCTTTGCACATTTTTAATTGAGTTTTATTTTATTTATTTATTTATTTATTTTTGGTATTGAGTTTTGTAAGTACTTTATAAATTTTGGATGTTAACCCCTTATCGGATGTATCAGCAAATATGTTCTCTCGATAGGTTGAACATATTTGGTAGGTTGTTTTTATTTTGTTGATGATTTCCTTTGCTGTGCCAAATCTTTGTAGTTTCATGTAGTCCCGTTTGTTTATGTTTTTCTTTTTTTTCCCTTGCCTGCAGAGGTATATTCAATAAACTATTGCTACGAGCATTGTCTGAGATTTTGCTCCCTTTTGCTTTCTTTTAGGATTTTTATGGTTTTGGGTCTAACATTTAAATCTTTGATCCATTTTGAACTTATTCTTGTGTGTGGTATAAGAAGGTGGTCTAATTTTAGTTTTCAACTTCTCGCATAAAATCATTCTGACTCTTCAGAGTATTATCTTCTAAAGGTACTTGTTTGAAAAGGAAAAAAAAATCCTTCTGGAGACTTCAAGGTATTTAAAGTGACACACCTCATAGGGCCCCTTTAAGAGAGAGTTTACATTACGTGGACTAGAAAGGAAAGCTGCAGGTTAAGACAGAAATGAGCAGCCTTGGCTTGAAATAGAACACAGAAGGGCAGAGCACATGTGTCTGTCACCTGCCTCCACTGCATTGTCAGATAGCTGACTCTGAACTGTCCCAGCAGGGTTGTTTTGAGGGAGCTGTGCGGGTTGATCCCAGGATCACCCCTGACTGGAGGAACACCTTGCACTCCCATAAAGGCTGCATTCCTGCCATGATTTCCCTGGTGAGTTATGTCTTTTTCAATAATTCAAAGAGTCTAATCTCCTACAGGCTTCCCCTGGAGCAGACGACACCCTTCATCAGACCTTATTCATCTGGCTTCCTTTGACTCTGTTGGGTACATACCCCAATTTAGTACATAATCATATTCTTTCCTATAGAGTTCACCAGTTGCGTACTATGTGTAATTGGTGAACTCTAAATACTGGGATCTAGTACATACTAGTTTGTACATACTAGTACATACTGGGTTCAATCTCGACTCTCAGCATGTCAAGGTTACTAATCCCCTTCTCTTGCAGCTTTTGTATTCCTATAACAGCTGGTAGAATTCTCAGGGAATGAGGTTGGGAGTTATGAGTCTTTCTCAGTTTCAAGAAGTTGAGAGAGAATAGTTATTAGCTGTGTGTGTTCCCTTCCTGTGGGCTCAAAGCTTAGGCCTATGGCCCCACATAGTTGCTGTTGACATCTTGCTAACCGCACTTCATCTAAGACTTTGATTTAGGCCAGAGGCAAGGGAGTGAAGTGGGCACTCATAAGAGTTTTCAAGTGTGTATTTGAAGAGCTATTGTAGGCGTATGAGAAAACAGCTGTTTGCTGTGTAGTGGTCTGTGCAAAAGGGAACAGATGGCAGATTAGCTGGTAAAAAAGATAATAAAGGTCTGGCCAATCTGTAGAATAGGAAAGATGTGTAGAAGTCATCTATCCCAATCTTTATTCTACAGGTGAGGAAACTGAGACAGAGGCAGCTTGAGTGCTGAAGTCCAGGCTCACAAACTAGCATAGCCAAGTGTTGAATCAGTGTCTTCATGCTTGCAGTTGGGTGTTTTCCTGTAATTCTCTACTCCCAGTCCTTAACCATTGCGAAGATTGTGACTAGATGCTCAAGAGTTCTACCCAGCAGAGCTGAGGGCTCTTCCTTTCTGGATTTTTTAAGACTAGGTAACTATCTTCCTGGAGGGTACACATGAAGTCCAGAAGACAGTGGAATATTTTTCTGGAAGTTTCTCTAAGCCAGAATACTTACTGGGAGTTTTTTGTTTTGGAAGATACACATTTGTTTACCTGTAGCATATCTTCTGCCACACCACACTTCATCTCTCACTCTACAGTGGATTTTAGGTCCTTTGGTTTTCTCTTCTGCTATGGATTTCTGATGAGGCGGGAGCTGCCAGCACCATAGGGCACACCCCAGTTTCCCAAGAATCCTCAAGCTTGTTCTTTGTCTCTAACACATGGGAGCCCAGGGATCAGAGGAAGCTGCTGGAAAGCTGTCCTTGAAATGTGGAAGAATTTAGAATGAAAGAGAAAACAATGTTTGATGTGCAGTAGTCACTTAATAAATAATTATTGAACAAATGAATTATGGTGCTTCTTCTTCCCCTGTAATTATAGGGCTAGAAGGGAACCTAAAGACAAATTCAGCTCAACCTCATCATATTATAGGGTGAAAAAAGTGAAGACTAGAAATGTTAAATGATTTGCTCAAAGTCATACATCTAGTTAGGGGCTGGGGTTAGGCACATGTCATTCTGTCTTCCACTTATATTAGGTTGAACCAAGTGAAATTGTCATTTCTAGGGGTCAAAATGTTTGTGTACTAGCAATTTCATGTGGTTCAACTTGATATGTTTGAAAGATCAATACTGTATACATTCTTATTTTAATAATAGCAGGAATACCAGGGGAGTCCAACCTGTGGCCCACGGGCCATGTGCTGCCCAGTATGGCTATCAATGAAGCCCAACACAAAATCATATATTTACTTAAAACATTATGAGATTTTTTGGTGATTATGTGTCACAATGTATTTAATGTATGGCCCGAGACAACTCTTCTTCCATTGTGGCCTAGAGATGCCAAAAAGTTGCACACCCATGCACCCAGCGAGCATATGGTAGTGTAGCTTAGCATGCAGATCAAGAATATTGGTTCTGAATAAGATGTCCCTGGTTTTACATCCTTGGTCTTTCTAAGCTGAAATTTCATCATCTATGTAATAGGAAAAATATTACATGCATCACTCTTAAGATTGTTTCAAAGCTTAAGTGAGATAAATGACTCTTTGAAGGGCTTAGTCTAGTGCCTGGCACAAAGTAATTACCTAATTATGATTATGATGTTATTCATTGATTAATAATGAAGAGAATAAAACTCAAAGGTTTTAAGAGTTAAAATCCTTCTAGAAAGCACGTTCATCTTTTCTGAAATTGATGGGATGAGGCACATCTACGTTGTCTAACGTGGACATAGATTTATATTCTATTTCATGTGCTTCTGCTGGGTATAGGGAATATACTTGGAATGATAGTCTAATTTTAAAACCTTTGCTTTGACAAATGTGCAGTTGTACCATGCAGGACCTGCCCTTCTTATGGATGAGTCCTCAGTTTCTAGCAGAGGCCAGGTGTAGAGTGAGTTGAGGCTCAGAATGCTGTTGACTGACCAACTGAGTTAGTATATTCTTTTAAAACCTGGACCCTGGAACCATATCCAGTGTTTGTCCATCCTTGCCTCATGGGTCAGCAAATATCTCTGCTGCCTGTGCTTGGAGACACCCATGTGTAAAGTATTTCTCAGAGACCTCCTTATGACCCAGTGACACATCCAGAGCAAACATGTTTTCAGACAGCTGCACACTTAAGGGAAAATTATTATTCTGTGGGTAAGAGTGAACTAAGGCACTCCCAGCCCTGAGAAGGAAGCAGTAGACTTACCCTGAAAACAAATACTTTCCTAGCAGAGAATATAAACAGAGGCCCTCCCTCCTTCCCAATACCACCAGCCCACCGTTCTTAGGAATCAGTAGGCTTTTTTGGGTGTCTTCCCCTGGTGTGTGTGCTGCCTTTGGACAGGACCACTGTGTGAGGCCATGGTGGGGAAGAGCAAGCCCAAGCCAAACCTGCTTCCATAGTGATCTGTGGGGAGAGGGACCGTCTTCACTGCTGTCATAAACACCCTGATATCTTCCCCTTTAACTAGCCTCCTCCCATTTACCATATCCTGTATCTCCATTTACTTTGTCCATATTACTTTTGTGATAGTACATAGAAGCAAAGTTTGATCTTTAGAGAAAGGTGCTACATCAATAAAACACTGCTTATTTACGGAAAAGACGTAAGCTTACTAAGAACTGGCCATCATTCTGAACTATAAAGTGAGAATTAGTGCCTGGAAGTATCTACGGAAGGATAAAACATTTAGTGAGCATCTATTTAAATTGACATTGAGCTAGGCTGGTTATGTACATCACGTCTCATTCACATAGCAGCTTTGCAAAAGTATTATCCCCTGTTTCGCAAACGGAAAAACTGAGGCTCAGAGAAATTAGCTGGCACAAGCTCACACAGCAAATAATCAGTGCAGCTCCCCGACTGCAGCTGTGTGTGTCCTTGCTGCCAGTGCAGCGCAGCTGGAGGTTGTCTTCAGTCTTGCTCTAGGCCTATAAGGCAGGCGGGCACAGTTGAGAAAACTGGAGCGAAAGCATTGTGAATTTTCAGTTTATCCAGCTCCACCGTTGGGAGTAGAAAAATGCATATATTCCTTCATTCACTTATTTGTTTATTTTAAAAACTTTTACTCGGTCTCTACTCTAGGCTCAGCACTGTGCTAGGCATTGAGATGGTACTAAAAAAGGTAGGAAACGTGGGCCCTGTCTCAGGAGTTTTTATTCTAGATAGGAAAATATAAAAGTATGAAATATTTGTTCTTCATGTAAGAACAGCAGCTAGATTGTGTGATTAAAAACAGTTGGGGTGTTGGCAGTTTAGAGCTGGGAGAGTTCTCTCTAGGTGGGTAGGAAAGATTTAAGCTATACACATACATTCATACACAGGGCGAAACTGGTGGTGCCGATGGTGGCAGAGGGGAGGTGACTTCATGATACTTATTTTTAACTCTACATGGGGCCAGGCGGGTACTGGAAACATCTGGGGCACCACTCCATAAAGGACATGGTTTTCTAACCACTATGCTCTACATATGAAACTAATACAGAATAATATTGACTGTGAAGTGTAATTGAAAAATAAAAAATACATTTATTTTCAATTAAACTTTTTATTTTGAGGTCATTGTAGATTCTCATACAGTTATAAGAACTAATACAGGGATGTCTGTGTGCTTTAACCTAATTTCTCTCAATGGTAACATCTTACACAACTATAGTACAATAATTATTGTACAATAATCATACCCAGGATATCTTTATCAATACAATCCCAGTTTCCCACTTTAACATGTACTGGGGTGTGTGTGAGTGTGTGCGTTAAGTTCTATACAGTTTCATCACATGTATCTAGTACCATCATCAGGATACTGATCCGTCCCATCCCCGCAAGGAACCCTCCCGTTTTCCTTTTGTAACCATACGCAGCTCCCTCTCACTTCCCCTACCCCCATCCCAAGCCCCTGGTAACCACTAATCTGTTCTCCAGTTCTATAATTTTTCCATTTCAAGAATGTCACATAAATGATACCAAAGGGTTACATACTGTATAATCCCATGAGATTGATCCAAGTTGTCCCATGTGTTTATAGTTTGTTGCTCTGTTGCTTAGGAGTATCTCATGGTATGGATATACCAACGTTTAGCTATCATCTATTGAAGGGCATCTGGTTATATCTAATTTCTGGCTATTACAAATAAAACAGCTATAAGCAGGAATTTTTAAACACTATTTATGTGGCATAGTTGTGTCTATTCTTAAGCAGTGTGTAAAGTGGGGGTCACTGTCACTCCTCCCTTGAGAATATTTTATTCTTTTATTTAGCACTCATTCAAAAGTACCTCCTGAGCTAAGCATTGTACTGCTTGCATTTTACTAAGAAATAGATGAGTGAAAATTACCTTTGTTGACTTGCACTTCAATGACCTACAGCCCTCAGTATATAGCTGCTTTGGAGAAATACAAAATAAAAAATCTTGTCTGTGGGCCTCATTTAAGCTTCCATGGACTCTAATATACACCAAGACTTTCTATAACTTTATATAATGATTAAAAAACTCATTTAAAATCTTAAAGTTTATATTTTGAATTATTTTGGAAATAAAAGAATGGAAGAAGTTTCTACAGAAATTGTTTAAAGATCTGTTTTCTTTTTAAAAAGATTTTATTTATTTGTTTATTTATTTTTAGAGAGAGGGGAAGAGAGGGAGAAAAACATTGATGTGTGAGAGATACATTGATTGGTTGCCTCTCGCATGTGCCCTGACTGGGAATTGAGCCAGTAACCTTTTGGTTCACAGGCTGGTGCTCAAGCCACTGAGCCACATCAGCCAGGGCTGTCTTTCTTTTTATAAAACTGATAGAAATTTGCTAGATACTGCCTCTTCGAGGCAAGAAATGAAATCCTACTTTTCTTTGTGTTCCTTCCTGAACGAGATTTATTATATTCCCAGCTGCCCTCAAATAAGCTGTGTTGTTTGCTTGAGCTCATACTGAAACTCTGTCCTACCCACTACACTATTTAGTAAATGTCTTTTCATTTTAGTTTTGTTTAAAATTATAAAAATCTCTACCCTCAGGTGACACTGAAATCCACAGCGTGGACCTCATTGGATTTGTGCCTTCTGGCTTTTAGGGGACGGACGCTCAGGTGCTTTTCACTTTAGCAGGGGCCATACATAGTTGTGGTTTCACTGTGGGGGGTGTCTGGGACTTTTCTTGGCTTAAATTGTCCTTTTCTCACCTCCCACTCCTTCCAGCCCTACCTTGAAGCCTCTCCTGATTGCTTCAAGTAAGAAATAATAGCCAAATAAGGAGATATTGCATTAACTACCTGCAAATACTGATGTGTTGCAGCAGGCAGAAGGCTGTGGTATGAATAACCAGGGCTGATGGGAACTAGGTTATAAACCCAAATGATGGAAACATTTGTTCCTTACCAGCTCTGTGGAATTGTGGGGAGAAATTAAAACGAAGATTTAATATGATGTATTTCTTGCATAATTCTTTTTTTGTGTGTGGCTGTTGAAGGATGCTAATTTTCTATGCTTCTAATGTGCACAAATTGAATAAAATGAACATGCAATAAAGTTAAGCTCCATGATGATATCATTTCTTCCCTTTTATTTCAGCCTAGATAGTAGTGGCATTTAAAAGCCACTATTTGGGGGGAATAACATAATTATGGACCCAGAATTTGAAGTGAAAAAGCATCTCAGCCAGAGTAGTTCTCCTTGACCTCCTTGGTGTTTTCTTCCAATATTTTTCTTTTTCCTTCTCTTGCATTTCAGATTAGAAAAAATCAGAAAGGCAGAGAATGTATCCTTAGATAAGATTTTTCTCCCCACCTCCACATCTCTGTTAATTTACTTATTCGTTTTTGAAACACATTCATGAGGTTCACCACACTCTTCTTTTCCTCTTGGTGGCTTTGGCCTTGCTAATGGAAGAATAAGGCAGAAGGAATGTGAGGCGATTAGTGTTTAAGCAGCCCTTAAAGTCCAGGCTTTGTTTGCAGACCATTTTGTCCTCCATCTCCGCCATTAAAGTTTTACATTGCTTAGTCTCAATTTACCTGAGTTCAACAAACACTTTTCCTGGGGAAATGTTTCTTTTGTCCTCTGACTGGGTCAGAGTTCTCCCTGAGTTTAAGAAAGATAGCTTTTCAGTGACCTTGTGAAGGTTGATTTTAGGACATTGTCTTGGGTTTCCCCAAGAAGCCTGCCCTGCAGCAAGTGGCCCCCTGGCTATTGTAGCTGAGTGGTGCCTGCCTGGCCGCCTGGGGCCTCCTCTCCTCTGGCTGCTTGGGGAAGTCCAGTCTGAGGAAATCTGTGAGCAGAATCTTCCAGTGATTAGAAAGCCTGAGAGTTCCCAGAGCAGAGAGAAAGGGGGCAGAAAGAGCCAACGATTTATGAAGTTACAACCCAGGCCACCCAAACCAGGCCAAACCAGAGAATGACTCCGCACTTCGCGATGCCTTTGTCCAGAAAGACAGGGCGGTGCGGTGGTCGAGCGTGTGAGTGCTGGAGCTGGGCTGCCTGAGTAGAGTCCTGCGTGCCACTTACTCGTTCCTCAGTCATCTCTCTACGCCTGTTCTCTTATCTGTTAAATGCTTACTTGACCTGTTGTGAGAAATTGAGTTAATGATCCAAAGTGCTAAGAACAGTGCCTGAAAGATAGTAAGTGCAATTAAGCCTTTGATATGTTTACCATTTTGATTAATAAGAACTATTTTCACCTAGTTCGTTATTTATTATCAAGAATAAGGGCTATTTAATGGGACTGTATAATAGCTCACGCTGTAGAAGAGCCTGAGCACTGTGGAAAGGAGGACTGTGTTGACTTGCTCCCGCAAGATTGGGAAGGTATTGCTTTGGGCCTTGAGATTAAACGAGAAGTTTACTCCTGAGCGATAGGGCTGAGGTCCATTGTAGCAAAATTCCTGAATTTTGCTCTTTTAACTAGTCTGAGTCTGAGCAGGGGTCTATGGGAAAGTACGTCTTTTTTCAGCACCCTAATTTTGCAAATGAGGAGAATGAAGCCCCGGAAGGTGAAGTGGCTTGCCTGACATCACATAGCCAGGCAGTGATGGAGCTGGGAGAAAACTTGACTCTGCTAATTCTGCTAATTCCCAGAATATTGTTCCCTCTCCACCCATAGGTTTGCCACAATTGTGGCCTCTCTCTGCAATGTGATGTACCTAATGAGTCTCTCTCACACTGCATGCCCTTAAGAGGCATTTATCGATTGGCCTTTGTTGAATAAAAGTTTATAAAGTGAATGTTTATCTTCTTCCAAAATCCATGTTATGGATAAGATTGTTTTATCTAAATAGTTTCTGTTTCCCATTACAGCGTAACTATTTAAGATCTACTTCTGCTAAGAAAAAATAGAATAACGTGATTTTGATGAGTATTACCTGACCCACATGGTTTTGGTTTTTAAATGAAAACGTGATAATCTATTATCTCAGTTTGTAGAAAGTAATGGATATCCATAATATGCATACATACACACATATCTATATATGACATAGTATTTAAGAAGATAAAGTTACCTCACATTTGTGAACTCCGTTCCTCTTCTGTAAAATAAGAATGATAATGATACTTTCCATACAGTGCTGGCCTGAGGCTTTGGTGACAAAGCTCATGGAAGTGTCCCAGCTTGGTGGGTCTTCACAGAAACAGCAAGGATAGCGAAAACTTCGCATATAACCCTGCTGTCCCACTCCCCATGAACAACTACATCTGAACCAAAATAAGCTTTCTTAGGACATCCTTTTAGGAGCAGGGTGCCTGAATTTACCTACCACGTGGGCGCCAGAACCCTGCTTTTATAGTCGCTTAGCAACCACCCTCTCTATAGTAATAGGGTGAGGAATTCTCAGGATTTCATAAATTGGTTGCAAATGACTGAGAGCTAATATGTACATATATTACATACAGACTCTTAATATGTATCCACCTATATGCATATACAGACTCTTCTGTATTTAGAATATGCATATTCTATATTTTAGATAGAGTGCTGTGTGTCTGACCTGCTCCTCCTCACTAAGCTCAGTCATTGTGAAGCCCTTGCTGAAGGACAAGTCTTCATCACCATTGATGGACGTCTATGGAAGGCTTTGCTGCCTTCTGAAGAGCTTCTCAAGATGCCAGAAGGCAGAAAAGATGCTAGAACTGGCTCTACTCTCTAGCTTAGGGTCTCTGTTTCTCTTTGTTCATTGCATTTGCTCTGCAAATATGTTCTGATGTGATGAAAGAAATTTAAATTCCCTTTAGCAGAAAGAGTCACTTTTAGCTTCAAGTTCAAACTCCAAAACCATTTCCTGGCTATCATCATCAAATAGACCCTGTCTCCATCCCGTCCCCACTGTTTGCCAGTTGCCTGGGGTCGAGGGTGAGGCAGGTGATTGTTTAATCTCATCATACCCTGTACTGTGTGAACTGTACCTGTGATTCCATCTCAGAAACCCTGATGAAACAGCTGTTTCAACTGTTACCTGAAGAAATAAAGTTGGAATCAGAATTCTAGAGGGTTGACTAAAGTCTCAGTAGTAAGTAAAACCTGTAATTCTGCTAAGGGTAAACATCAGAGTCCCTGTCACCCAAATTCCCTACCCCCAACAGGTCTGTGGTTTAACTTGAATCTCACTCTTCTTGGTGTCTGAGCTCTCCCCTCCCAAGGACCTCCATCCTAATCCCGCAGGCTCCCTGCTTCCTATTCTTTGGCTTAAAGCCCATCTGTCTGATATACGGAGCCAGGACCTGTTTTATTAAGCTCTTCTGTGATTTTGAGGCTCTATCATCACCTCGAAATCTTTCCCAGCCATTCTTCTCCTCTCCCTTCTTACCCCAGGAGCAGGTCCAGGTTGCTTACTAATTACATTCTTGAGCCTTGGTGGCGATGAATGCCGTCTGGGAAGGCAGGCTTGCTTACAAGCATGTGATTAGTCACACCCACAGAGGAGAATGCTTTGAGAAGGCCAGTTAGATCAGGTAGTTACAGTTTTGGTCGAGAGTGCCAAGGTCAGGGCTTTTCACCCTAGCTCAGTGGTACAGATCACATGAACCTAACCACGTGTGAGCCGTCTATCTCCCTGATACTTACTGTGAGCGCCAAAGGAAAAGGCTCAGAGCCACCCATTTCTGCCCCTGGGAAAAACACTCAGAGCGCACATGCTGATTATTGATGGTGACTAAAGAATGTCCACTTCTTAAATAAAAGACAAGGTGCTTCTGTGTGTCTATAAATATAGGCGTCCTTTTGTTTTTCTGCGCTCCACCCTATCTAAAGGAGTACTATGCTGGCTTCTGCATTGAACTCAGTGAATGCAGGATGTGAATTGTCTAAATCTTACCCCATGTCCAAAGCTCAACTCAAGTCCCACCTTTTCCTGGGTCTTGCCATCATTCACTTCCCCACTTATCACACAACTGACACTTGAATGTACCCCGTCCTATGTCTGTAGTCTTTTTACCCCTTTGCAAATGTGTTCTCTTCCCAGCTGTATAATCTTGGATTAGCCTCTTGACCCTGCTGAACCTCCGTTTTTATGTCAATAAAAGGAGGGTTATGCCCTGTCTGGGTGGTTCAGTTGGTTGGAGCATCATCCTGTACACCCAAAGGAGTTTATGGGTTCGATTCCCTGTCAGGGCACATACCTAGGTTGCAGGCCTGATCCCTGGTTGGAGAGCGTAAGGGAGGCAACTGATGGATGTTTGTCACTCTTTCCCTCTCCCTTCCCCCCGACCCTCCTTCTCTTCCTTGCTCTCTCTCTAAAATCAATAAACATATCTTCAGGTGAGGATTTCAAAAAAAGAGGATTATGATTATACTTATTCCTACCTCCCAAGAAGAGTACATATACTAGAATATAGTGTAAACCCCCAACATTGTACAAATAGGAGCTGTTGTTATTTCTGCGAGCCAAAGTCTTCCTGACAACAGGAATCAGTTCTTACTGCTTAATAATTGTATCCATAGTACCTACCCGAGTTCCCAACAAAGGGCACTCTCAGTGAGAAAAGAAGGAAGGCTTTTGGCAGTTTTTATATCCTGTTTTCCTAATTGTCATTTTCTTCCTCAGTATAGCTCTATCTTATGAAAAAGCACTTTGTTTCTAAAAAGGCATTTTGCACTGGGCAGCAGGGAGATCTTCTTTTTTTTTCTCAGTAGCTTTCCTCTACATTTCTTTCTCCCTCAGCTCTCTTGGTACCTAGCTGGTTTTGGAATTCTGTCTGGCCAATGGCTTTCACACCCATGAGAGAAAAAAATAAATCACACAATTAGAAGGTAGCTAGGTGGTCAGAGATCAAATACCTCATTGTATACCCAGAAACCCAGGGTTTCAGTCATTAGTGGCAGAGCAAGGGCCAGGACCCCATCTTCAGCTGTTCCTCCAGGCAGGGCACAGGCTGACCTTGACTAATAAAGTGTTGATGATCATTTCTGCCTGCCTTCGGAGGGTGTCTTAAGGATTGCCTAATACTACAGAGCTCTTTCCCAGATCCGTGCATGGATTTTTGTTGTTCATGAGGGTTTAGGAAAAATAAACTTGCTGATGCTGCAACATCATACATTGTGCCTACTCTCCTCACTTCAGGAGTTAGTTCATATATGTTGGTAAACTGGAATCGCATAGAGAATAAAAATCCCTTTGTCAGTGGTTGCATTACACACCAATTCCACAACATTCTGTATTGCAAAGCTCAGTGTGTTGGGTGTATGAAGGTTTGAAGGAAACCGCAGCTCCACTTTGCATCTTTAGGTTCTTTCTCAGGGCACGTGTGTGCCTGGCCTTCCCTTCCACCTTTTCCACAGCTTTTCCCGGTGTGTTGGACAGAACTTTGGGGCTAGGCAGACCTGAGTTCACATCCCAACTTGGTGACATAGAGGAGATACAGGTTTAGGCAGGTTCCTCATCCTCCATGAACTTCAGTTTCCTCACCTGTAAAACCCAGACAGTGCTGCCTCCTTTGCTGGTTTGCCTTGTGTAGAGGTAAACATGTGTAAAGATGGAAGAAGGCATTGGAGGGGGATAATGTCTGTTTCTTCTCCAACTCTTCCATCAAATCCAAGTCCTACCTATCAATTAACTTAGTTTTTTATCTCCTGTAATACATGCACATACCTTTCAATATTGTTAGTAGTTCATAAGGCATTTTGTTTTTCTTGCAAGATTACATTCTTTCTTTCTGCTTTTCATGATTTTCCAGGGCTTGGCTGAGAATTTTCAGAAAGCTTAGTGTATAATTTACCCATTTTGGAGACCTTCCTTCCTCTTGGTTAAAAAAAAAAAAACCCACTAAGTTGGGCATCATTTCTAAATTTGAATATCTTTTTAAAAAAACTATGGTTCACTTTGTTTAAAGAGGAGTTTCTCAGGGACAAATGTATGTTTTTCAAGTCCACAAGATTATGTCACAATTCTGAACAGCTATATCTAATTTTTCCTAATAAGGCAAAGGCTTTGAGGTAGTTTTTCTTGCTTTTTGAATACAGAAACATTCCTTTAAAAAATGAATTAATTTCTGGCCTTTTGGAATAACACTATAAAATGTAGGCAGTCCTCTGGTGGAATTTGGTGCGGTGTCAGCAGGCATCGAATGGTGGGCCCAGGGTCTGATACTAGGGGTACAGGAGAGATGGATTGTGTCTCTACCTGTGAGGGGCGCCCAGGTGTGCAAGGGAGACAGCTAAGTAAACAGACAGTCCCTATATGATGCAGAGTCCTGTGAGACCACAGAGGAGAAGATCCTCACCCAACTTGCAAGGAAGGGGCTAGACTCGCCTTCCTGGGCGAAGTGACCCCCGGACTGCATCCTGAAAAATGAGTAGGACTTTAAGAAGCTGGGAAAGGGCATTACAGGCAGAGGGAGCTGCATGTTCTGAAGGCACAGAGTGTCAGAGGTAAACATAAGGTATGGTGCAGGGGGAAATGGAGAGAAATGCATAGAAGATGGGGAGAGACCCACATAACACTGAGTTTGGATTTGATCATCATGGTAATAAGAAGCCCTTGAACGTACCTCTCAGGGAGTCTTACACCACAAGAAGACCTTAGAGGTTAGAGTCTAGCACTTCATTTTACAGGTGTGGAAACTGAGGCCAAGGAAGGGGAAGTGACTTCCTCATGGCCCCACAGGTAGTTAGTGGCTGATAGTGTACATCTTTCTACAGACCCAGTGGTGCCTGGGGAGTAGGGCAGGGGGAGCCTTCACCATGAAATTTCAGTGTTGACCTTGTGAAGGCAGATTCTCACAGGAACATTTGGACAAGGATTTATCAGGGGGACTGCATGGTTGGGGCTAATGACCCCAGCATGCCTTTTTGCATATTATTTCCTTTAAAGGAAAGGTCATTGCTAGTTAGACATGCTCTTTGGCTATTTTTAGGCTCTGTGGTAGGGGGAATTAGTGGAATTCCTAAGGTCAGCTCCAGCTGTTTTGCTCCAAAAGACCAGCTGAATTTTTTATGAGGTTTGCTCATTAGGGCTTTTACCCTTCCGTGAGACAGTGTACTGAGTCCCAAGTCAGCCTGTCCTGGGAAATCTGTAAGGCGACCAGAGTTTGAATAAAACTAAACTGGAGTTGGGATGGTTGTTGCCCTTCTTAGTGTTCACTGCTAAGTGATGTTAAGTGCTGTCTCTGTTATGATTGGTCCTTCTGGATTACACCTACTACCTTGAACGACGGTTGGATATTAAAGATTCAGGATGTCATTTATGGAAAGAGTGTAGCGATGCCTGAGCAGGGGCAGTGCTGATTATGTGGTAGTTACCCTGAATGACACCTTTTGTTCAGGAATATCACCTCCAAACACTCTACAGATAGCAAGTCAGACGTTCCTTAAAATCACTGTGAGGGGAGCTTGCCTGAGGTTATCTGACATCTCCAATTACAGCACTACTCTCTATTGTGTTTGGGGATTATAGAAAGGCAGGTAAAGTGGAAGCATTCTTCATTTCTTTTAGAATGCATGATGAGCCTGTCTCTTATTCAATCTATGGGTGTCTGCTTGGAGCTCATGCTGTGTAGGAAGGTGAATGGATAAATCTAATTGTGTAAATACAGCATTTTACAGGTTATAAAATGTCTTTCCCTATATGATCTCATTGACCTCCCTGTAGTCACTCAGCGGGGTGGGTGGGCAGTGGTTAGTCCCAATGCTAGAAATTGAGGAAACTGAGGCTCAGGTCACCAAGCTAGTGAGTGAGTGACCAGATTTCAAACCAGACCTTGACTTTAAATCTCATGATGATGCCAACTAGATTCAGGGAACAAAAGACCATGTTTCCACTTTAGCGTAAAAGCAATTTAAGGAATGCATTTAAAAAAAGGTAATTCTGTTGCATACCCACCAAGGAATGTTGTAGCATCTCCAGCTTGGGATTTCTGAACGTCATGGAGTAAAAGGGAACTTTGTTCCCCTAGCTCGAGAACAACAGCTGTTTTCTGAGCTAGGACTCAGTGACATTAAAATAACAATGTAAACTTATGCTAATAAAAACAATACTCATTTCTTGTCGGTGGGGATGAATAGCAGCTTAGGGGCATTAAGCAAAGAGAGTGGGTCTTACAAAGTTCCCTCTTAGGAATTCTGTCGAACACTGACAGAATTTTTCCCCGCTCTCTGAAATGGAGAAAAAGGAGGCCAGCCTTACTATATACGGAACAGGAAGCCTGAAGAGATGCTCCCAACATTTCAGTGACTTACTAATTAAAAATATTTTTTCACTACTATGTGCAAGGTACTGTGTGGTTACAAAAATGAAGTGGACATAAATCCTTCCCTTACAGAGTCAAGGGGTGGGAATTTGATGTGTATATAAGTTACTACAATGTTTGTGTAATTATTGAATACTTATTGTGTTGAACACCTATATATGAGATTAAATCTTCTCAACAACCTGGCAAGATAGATATAATGCCCGTTGTACAGATAAGAAGCGTGAGGCTCAGAGAAGCTAAGTAACTAGCACATTGTGCTCTGGTCTCTCTGACTGTGGGGCCTGTGGAGATGAGAATGTACAGATACGTGCTCTGAATGCTCAGTAAAAGAAGTAATTATTGCCAGCTTGTGGAAAGAATTGTGAGGGGAAAGGGGGTCTGCAGGAGCAGTCATGGAGAAAATGTCTTTTAAGTTGGGATTTGAGTGATAGGGTTTGGATGTGTGCAATGTAAGAGACATTCTAGGAAGAGAGAACAGCAAGAACAAAGGTCTGGCAATCATAGTATAGAGGTGCTATTGAGTGGCTTGGCTGGAGTTTACGGGGTAGGAATGTTGGATAGGAAGCTCAGAACCAGTAGGATGTCAATACTAAGATAAGGAATTTGGACTTACTCTGCCATCAAGGAAGAGCTAGGGAAGGTTTTTAAGTCAGAGTACGGCATAATTAAAGAGGGGCTTTGGGGTACTCTATGTACTCCACAGTCCAGCTGGACTGTGTACCGTAGACAGAAGCAAGGTAGAACCAGGAATGAAAGAAGCCATGTTCAGAGACAGTTACTAAATGAGTGGTAGAAAAGGAGAGACAGGGCTGAATTGGAGGGAGGTTGCAGAGATTCAATCAACTGAGTCTGGCCACTGATTGGCTACAGAGCAAGGAGAGAAAGGCATCAACTTCACTGTTGCTTACGAGGACATATTTAGTCAACAGAATTCCAGGCAACAAGATGGGCATTCAGAGAGGAAACGGCACCTTACCTGTCCTCAGACTGTGTATCGCTTTCCTTTTATTGCTGTAACAAATGACTGTAAACTTAGTGACTTAAAAGAACACAAATTTATTATCTTATAGTTTTGGAGGTCAGAAGTCTGAAATGGATCTTACAGGATAAAAGTAGGAGTTGGCAGAACGGACTTCCTGCTGGAAGCCCTAGGAGAGAATCTCTTTCCTTGCCTTTTCCAGCCACCAGGGGCTGCGTGCTCTCCTTGGCTCATGGCCCCTTCCTCCGTCTTCAAAGCGCTTCACTGCGACTGTCCTCATCCCCCATCTCCTCTCTCTCCTTCTGACTATCCTCCTTATGAGGACCTGTGATTACAATGAGCCTAGCTAGATAATCCAGGATAATCTCCCCATAAAAGATTCTTTTATCTTTTTAATTGAATTTATTGGGGGTGATATTGGTTAATAAAATTATATAGGTTTCAAGCGTACAGTTTCCTAATATATCAGCTGTATGTTGTACTGTGTGTTCACCATCCAAAGTCAAGTCTCTTTTGCCATTTATTCTCCTTTACCCTCGTCTACCTCCCTCTACCCCTCTTTCCCTCTCATAATCACCATACTGTTTTCTATGTCTATGAGGGGTTTGTTTTTCTTTTTGCTTAATTCCTTCATTGTTTTCATCCAGCCCCCCAAACTCCTCCCATCTGACAACTGTCAGTGTGTTTTCTGTACCTATGAAGTCTGCTTCTATTTTGTTTATTGTGTTCATTAGATTCTACATATAAGTGAAATCATAAGGTGTTTGTCTTTCTCTGACTGGCTTATTTCACTTAGCATAATACTCTCCAGGTCCGTCCATGCTGTCTCAAAAGGAAAGGTTTTTTTCTTTCTTATGGCGAAGTGGTATTCCATTATGTAGATGAACCGCAGTTTTTTAATCCATTCATCTACTGATGGTCACTTGGGCTGCTTCCAAATCTCGGCTATTGTAAGTAACACTGTAGTGAACATAGGAGTGCATATATTCTTTTGAATTAGTGTTTCAACTTACTTTGGATATAATCCCAGAAGTAGAATCACTGGGTCGTAAGGTAGTTCCATTTTTAATTTTATGAGGTAACTCCACACTGCTTTCCACAGTGGCTGCACCAGTCTGCATCCCCACCAACAGTGCCCAAGGGTCCCCTTTTCTCCACAGCCTCGCCAGCACCTGTTTGTTGATAGTCATTCTGACAGATGTGAGGTGTTATCTCACTGTGGTTTTAATTTGCATCTCTCTGATGATTAGTGACGCTGAGCATCTTTTCATATGTCTGTTGGCCATCTGTATGTCCTCTTTGGAAAAGAGTCTATTCAGATCCTCTGCCCATATTTTAATTGGACTGTTTGTTCTTTTGGCGTTCAGTTTTGTAAGTTCTTTGTAACTTTTGGGTGTTAACCCCTTATCAGCTATATCATTGGTGAACATGTTCTCCCACTCTGTGGGTTGTCTTTTCACATTGTTCATGGTTTCCTTTGCTGTGCAGACCCACCACAAGATTCTTGATCACATGTGTAAAGTCCCATTTACTATGTAGCACCATATTCACAAATTCCAGGAATTAGGATGTGGGCATCTTTGGAGGACCATTATTCTGCCTACCACAGGGAGTTAAGAAATGCTGTACATCTGTTGAAGATAGCTTGCCAAACTTTTTTAGTCCCACTCTCGTAATCTTTCTTGGCTTTTCCTCTGTGCTCTTGAATTGTCTTGGTTTTTCTCTTCTAATGTCTGTTTTTCTTTCCTTTATGCAATAAATGAGGCACTGGCTAGATGCCAGGCACCATGCCAGGTGCTAGGCACACAGGGATGCCAAGGCACCTCTGTGCCCACTGCTAGAGGAAGCAGAATTGGACGAGGGCTGTTAATGTTGGACCAGAGACCATGATGTTAAACTCTTGACTTTCGATTTTCTAAAGCTGAGGTCTAGGCCTAAGATGAGGAGATTTAGAAGAATTCTTGGTAATTTAAAAATGGGAACCTCTCTACTGCCAAACCACCAATGCCAAATTTAGAAGATTTTTTTTTTTATCTCTTCAAAGGCCTCGGGGGAAGGATAGAGGAGTGCTTGCAGAAACCAAGATTTTGACTCTTGGAATGGGTAGGAGGTTGGAGGATGGGGGAGAGAGTAATGAGGAAAACAGGGAAAGCAGCAGCTGAGGTGCCCCAACCTGAAGGCAGCACAGGAAGGGGACCAAGTTAGTGACGTGCTGGAGAGGCACTGTCGCCAGGTGTTTAGGGAGCACTTGCTATGTCCCACACCGTTTTACTCACAGCCTAATGTCATCCTCATCCTCACAGTAACCCTGTGCAGTGCTGCCCACATGGCACAGACCAAGAAACAAATTCAGAGTCCTTAGGGGAACTACCAAAGAACTAAAGAAAGGGAAATCCCATTCCAATTGTTGGCTCCCAATCCGGTGTGTACCATTCTATCACAGTACATGGATGTCATAGGCATTATTCACCTACATCAGTTTCAAAATTTATCTCTTTAGAGGATGGAGAGGAGCAAGGAGGACCTTGCACACAATAGCATCTTGATGTATATTTGGGATAATTAATGGCCTGGTTTGAGTATGTCCAGGACAACTGAGGCAGGTGAGGTGCCCAGGATGCAAAATCTGTGGAGACAAGGACATGCAAGGGCTGATGCTGCACAGGTGGCACCCTGAGGGTGGGTGTCTCCTTAAACTTTGTGCCCGAGGTGCCTCACTTTTAAGGAGGCCCCACTCTCAGGGTGCTGCAGGCGTGGGTGCTGTGCTCATAAAACCCTGCCTTCTCATTTTGTGCCCTCATACATCCCTGGCTTGCCTCACCCACTGGGTCCTGGACTCAAGCAGGAGCCAAAAAGAGGAGAGGACCATTGGTTTAGGGACCTCAATGCTGGCTGCCCATTACAATCACCTAGGCGGTTTTTAAAAAAATTCCTGGTAGGGTCTGACCCCAGACTGGTTAAATCAAAATAGCTGTGGGGAGGTGGAGGGTGAAGAGACCCGGCATGGGTATATTTTTAAAAAGCTTTTCAGGTGATGCTAATGTAGTGAGGCTTGGGAACCCCTGAGGTAGAACATTTGGAGAGAGCCCCTCACTCTCAGGCCAGATAGGAATGTACATGATTCCATCAAAAATGAGGTTTTATGTCGTCCTTTCAAAGTCTGAGTTGGGGATTGCTACAGTTCAGTTAACTTTATGATCCTGGCTTTGATTCCAGCCTGGTTAATTAATCAGTTGGTTCCTCCACTCCTGTCCTTCGAATTTAAAACCTAGAAAATAATTAAATGTAGAATCCACCTGTCATGCCTGCTGTTAGCATTGTGCTGGTTTCAGGGTTACTGTGAAATGCAGCCCAACCCATTTATTAGCCCGTTTGCAAATCCTTATTTAGGTTGAAATTGTATATGTCCTGGCAGATCCAGGTGGTGTCCTCTGAGTGTCCCAGCTCTCACACTGGGTAGCCTTGTGACCTTAAGCAGTTGGTCTAACCCCTCTGCGTCTCAGCTTTCTCATCTGCACAAAGAACTAGTTATGACTGATTCAGCTGTTACTGCAGTTTTGTGTTTGCTCATTGCAGCTGGAAAACAAATGATATGCAAATGAGCATGCTTAACTTTACAAATTGCGGTGCTCTTTAACCAGTCATCCACCACTTCTGACCTGACGGGGTCCTTTGTAGCTGTGATTCCCAAACCTGGCCAAACAGCTGCATCATGTGGGAACACTTTAGAAAATGCAAATTCCTGGGTCTCAGCCCTGAAGATTTGGATTGAGTAGGAATTGAGCAATCAGTGTCTGGGAATCTGCTGTTCGTCAGCCAGAGCTGGATACAAGCAGTAATAAATACAGTTAAAGTGACAGAGCTCCCAATTTAGATATCACTATAGACTTTATAGTTGACAGAGATCATATTTCTTCTAGGAAGCCTTTCCTGGCCCCCTGGGACTACATTAAGTCGCCCTACTACCCCACCGTGTACCACTGCCCCCTGTCCCCGCCCGCCCCCAGGTTAAAAGCTTTATCGCATGCGGCTCTACTGCTTTGTAGGACTTCTTGGTCCTGGTCAACATCTGCCCTCCTTTCCCGAACATAAGGTCTGAGGGCAGAGACTGTGTTCACTACCAGAACTTTTGGGCTTACCCTCTTCCAGAACTGGGATCTGGGACATTGGATATTGCCATTCCAAGGGGCGGGGAAGCGTATCTCTGGCGGGGTGAACTTCGGCAAAGCTCCTGGTGCTTCCCTAGCTGGGGAACCAATATGCACCCATAGGTATGATGGCTCCTGCAGCTGCTCCATGTAGTGTCAAGTGAGCCTTGTTCTATTTTCTTTAAGTTCCTTCTTGATGTGTTCGTTGTCAGAGGTAAGTCATCTCTTTTGTAGACTGTCATCTTTTTTTAGAAGTGATTTGAGTGTTCAGCCTGAGTGTGAGGTTTAAGATGAATTTTTAGCTGCCTGTTCTCCCAGCTTCTTTCTTTCTTCACTGTTTTTATCTTTTGGTTAAAAACCAAGAAAATATAGATTAAAAGGGTGACTCTGGCAATATTGTCAAGCCGGGAAAATGTGAAAAATTCAGGTTCAAATTCTCTCTCTTGGCATTTTTGGCTCCTCGGGGGTCAGGCCTCAGGTACTGTTTCCCCATTTATAGCCTGTACTTTAGATTCTAGTCTTCTTTTTGAACCTCTTTGTGGTTTCATTGCCCCGTGCCCTTGGCCAGGATGCCCACTCGCATCCCTAATTTAGCCTTCTAGGCTCACTGCCTTTTCTCTCTTTCCTGAATCCCCATGGCCCCTAAAACTTGGTTTGTGCCTCCTTTATCAGTACTTAGCAGAGTACTTGTGTGAGGGTTGTGTGTAATGCTGTCTTCCTCATGTGGCCCATTGTCTTGCCCTTGGTTGGGGCTTGATTGAAATATTTGATTCCTATGGATACCATAAGTCTAAAGCTGAGGCCCAAGAATGGCAAAAAACAAGCTTTTCAGAAATCTATGGCCATTATCTGTAGGTTTGAATATGAAGGTAAGGGAGAAGGGGACTTGCTGCATATAAGTAGTCTTTTCTTTTCCCTGCCTCTTAGTCTGAGATTGCCAGGTCAGTCTGTGGGACACTCTAGCGGTGGGCTCCATCAGCCGGGAGTCGGAGGAGAAGAATGCAGTGGAAAAACGGCTTTCGCCTTTGGAAGAAGCCTCACAAACGTGAAAGCTTTGTATCTTCAGGTTGCCTTCAGTTTTGATATTTCATTTGTTCCTTTACGAAAAAATAAAACAGAAACATTGGATAACAAACCAACTTCCTCTTTCCTGTTCTACCACATCCTTTCATTGATTCACTACTTCATAGGCTTGATTCATTTGTTCATTTTGTTTCTTCACTTGGCTCGCTCTTTTTTGAAAGGCTCCCTTAAACCAGTTGCTAGACAATGAATTATTCGTTCCCCTCTAAGAAGCCCAATTTAGGCAACACATTAGGTTGAATAATTTGCATGTTTTTAATAGATGATGAAAGCTCTGACCATGCAGAAACAGGAGAACATTCATGTAGCATTGTTTCCTGACAGTGCTGTGGACAAAGTTTGCTGTTCATATGAACATATTTTCATGTAAGCATATAACAAAACATTCTGATTGAATTTAAACATGTGAAGCAGGTTTTTTTAGTAATAGTTTCTGGTTCCAGGGATCGCTACCATTCTCGGAGGCTGACGGGTATGTATAAACACCTGCATGTTGACACAGGTGCCCTTTTCCCTCTGTCCCATGCTAGTCCTTTTTTTCCCCATGTCTGTCCATAAAACAAACCCAGGAGGCCTAGTCGTTTTCCTATTCCTAATGAGTTGTGCACAGAAGAGCATGCTGTGCTTTGAGGACCTAGGCATGATGGTCATAGGATATGACAAAGAAGAAAGAAGATCCAGAAGAAGGAACAGCTGGGTAAAGGAACGGGCCTGGGAATCAGGAAACCTGGGTGCTAGTCTCACCTTTGTCTCTAACTAGTTGTGTCAGCTCTCTGAGAATAAGGGGGATGGTGATGTAGTGAAAATTAAAACCAGTGGCTTTAGAATCTTATAGCCCTGCATTGAAATCATGGCCTGGTTGAACAACTGTAGACAAGTTATTTAACTCCTCGAGCACAGTGTCATCTGTATGGTGTGAAGAATACCTGCCTAAATGGTGGGTCAGAGGGATTTGCTGAGATCTTGTGTGTAAAGTACTTAGCACCGCCTGCTCATTTTTTAGTCCAGAGAAAAATGACCAAGTTCATGAGAGGCTTAGAAGACCTCATGTGAGGAACCGCTGAAGGAAAAGGGAAGTGCATCTTAACCCTCAACAAGAGACATGAAACCTCTCTTCCTTTTAAATTGTTGTGTGAAAAGGGAAAGTGAGCTGAGGGTGGCAGGGCAAGTTGGAGGCAAAGGCTGGAAATTACAGGCAAGTTCAACCAAATGCAAACTAAGCCTGAGAAGGGGAGCGGCCCAACAGGGGAACTTGCCTCTTTGGGCATGGGTGTCCCGGCTGTGTGGCCTCTGGTCTGGTGGCCACCGGTTCAGTACACTGTGGGGAGGTCTTTCTGCTGCGAGGGAGGTGAGCAAAGTTTCTCTGATTGTCTTACTCCGCTTGTTCCTTCCTAGGCTTTTCCTGAGCCATTTGTGGGTTATTCCATTTATCCTTTGATACCACTGTGATTTAGGAAGCTTCCAGAGCATTTTGTTTTATGTGTGATGGATGGCTGCTGGTGGGGGTAAGCCTCTTAATTAGTCAGGCCCGTTTTTGTCCAGCACCATTCTCCCCAACCCCACCCTGACTCAAGCATATTTGTTCTTGCTTCCTTTCTGCCTCCCAGACTTTTCTTTCAAGCCTTCCCTCTTGATGTCATGGGACTGTCAGAACAATTTGCTTCTCTTCTGAAAACCTCATCATGTGAGAGTCACTTCCTTACTCAAGGAAGCCTCGCCTTCCTTGGGGTCTGCAGGCTTTGATAGAACCGCAGCCACCTGGGAAAGGAGGTGACATCTGGGCCTCTCCTTACCTCAGAGTGAATCAGAGAACAAATGCTTTCATTAATCAGGCTTTAACCTGGGTTTGGTCAGGCAGAATGATTGGGCTTGGAGCTCCAAGCCTAGCTATCAAAAGCAAGGGCCAACTGTTTGGGGCCTTGTTTTTTTTTTCTCTAGATAACTCCTGGACAGTTGACAAGGAGAGTATTGGCTTTTATCAATGTGGCACAGCAGAGCTGATGCATGGAGACTAAACTAAGCATAGTCTGCATTTCGGGTCCTTGAATTGCCCTTGTGGGCTGCTCAGTCCTTATTTGTCCCTGACGGTGCCCTCCTGCATTCTCATGAGAGCCTCACAGTACCTTTCACAAGGAGGGGAAAGTAGGACTGAATACACTCATTATCCAGGTGCTACAACTGAGACCACACTGTCACACAGAGGACCTGGAGCTGGAACTTGATGAATAGCGGGGACCTGATTTCTCAATTTTGGGCCTTAGAGTCAGGTTCGTGTTAAGGGGGACCTGTGTTCACGTGGTAAATGCTTGAGCGTGTAGGAGGAGCCAGGAGCCAGGCACAGTGGCAGGTGCTGGGGATATAAATCACACAGAGGCCCAGGCCTCGCTCATAAGTCAATAAGGGATGAACACGCATAGACAGGGATTTGAGACAGTGTGAAGCACCCTCACTAAGGATGTTAGTTGCTAATGGAGCACATTGGAGGGACACCTGATCTGGCCTTGAAGATTAGGGAAGTCTTCTGTGCCATAAATGACATCTAACTTGAGATTCAAGTGGTGTTAACCCAGCAAAGGATATTTCAGGAGAAGGAACAGATATGCAGAGGCCCGAAGGCAAAAGGAACTGACCAAGCTCAGTGTGGCTGGGGCCGAGGGAGAGGAGCTTGAAGGAGAAAATAGGTGCTATTTTCAATAGAGTCCTACAGGCTACGGTAGGGACTTGGAGTGATTTCATTTTGTGTTGTGTTGTTTTAGAAAAATCACTCAGCAGCATGCAGAAGAGGGGTGCGAGGCTGGGCTGAACCAAAGGAGAACATTTTGTTCATGCAGGAGCTACTCCTTCTGTGAACACATCAGGAATCCCTGTGGTCAACATTCATCCCCTCTGATTTTTGCACGGAAGTTTCCCCCATGCCGACGGCCTGCTGTGGGTCAGCCACTCCTTTGTGCGTTAGCAGAGAATGAGGGTCTCCAGCCAGACAGAGGTCTTTGTTCTGCTTCCTCAGTTTGAAAATTCCGTGGAATTCCATGGAAAATCCCATGGAGGGGAGAATTAAATGAGATGTCAGCCTCTGGGTGGCTTATTCTGACAAAGCCATTAGTAAATGCCAGCCCCACCAAACACAAGCTTGGTGGCAGACACTTCCCTGAGCCTTACTCTCCTCATTTGAAAAATGCTGGTCACAAAATACCACCCTGGATCTTGTGAGGAGCCTACGAGATGATATATGTAACGTGCCAGGCACATAGGAGGTACCTAGTAAATATTTATTCTCTTTTTTTTCCTGCTTTTTCTAATGCTGCTTCATCTCAGAGGAAAAGCCAGAAATCTTACAGCCCTTACAAAGCCTAATACAGGCCTGGCCAGGTCGCTCAGTTGGTTAGAGCACCATCCTGATATGACAGGGTTGTGGGTTCAATCCCTGGGCAGGGCACATACAAGAATCAACCAATGAATGCATAAATTAATGAAACAACTGGTTGATGTTTCTCTTCTTAGCCCCTCCTTCCCTGTTCCTCTCTCTCTAAAATCAATCAATTTTTTAAAAAGCCTAAAGCAGTCTGATCTATTTCCTTTGTGACCTGCTCTATCCTATCCTCCTCCTGGCACACTCTGATAGTTCAGCACTGGCCTCCTGTATGTTTCTTGACCAGCAGATACACTCCCACCTTGGATATCTGCGTGGCTTGTTTCCTCACTTCTGTCAAGTTTTTGTTCAAACATCATTTTCTCAGTGAGGCCTGCCCTAAACACTGTTTAAACCGTTCCCCTCCCCCGCCCCCCTCATTATTTCCTTCCCTGCTTTGTTTTCCTCTATGGCTCTTTTAATCTTCTAACAGGTTACATAATTTATTTATTTAGTGTGATTTTTCAATTTATCTTTTATTGTTGAGTTTGAACATTGTCTCCTTCAACTAGCATGTAAGCGCCACAAAGGACAGGAAGTTTATTTCTGTCTTATTTATAGCTGTATCTTCAGTGCTTAGAACAGTGCCAGGCACAAAAGGCTCTCAATAAACGTTTCTTGAATTGATGAAATGTTCGATTAGCTCCCATGATACGTAACACCCAGAGTCCTGGGAGGTGGAGGAATCTCGATAGCCACCTGAGGGCCGCCCTGCCATCTGACAGGGTGGCAACTCCTGCTTACTCAGTTAGGAGTCAAGGGTCCCGGCCCTTTACTCCTTTGTCTGTAAAATGAGGTTATTGCCCTTTGTCTCAGTAAGAGCTCATTTTTAGGAAAAACTTTTCACCCTTAGAAGCTTTTACACAGATGCCCCGCTTTGCGTCTAGTTCTACCTGAAGGTGTGGAAACCAGCATTTCCCCCTTTAGCAACCCTGCCAGTTGCCACTGCTGGACAACCTAAGTGTTTTTTCCCTCTTGTTCTCTTCCTGTCCCCCTCATTGAACTTAAAAATAACTTCTCATTGGACCATATGGCAGTGTAATGCCTCATCAGGGACATGGTTCCCGGAATGTGGCTTGAATCCATTTCCTCCCCAGCCTTTGAGATCTAAGGAAGTTACTGTACATGAAAGAAAGCTACTGTGCATGAAAGAATTGAGATAGCCGTCCCCCAGTGAAGTTGTGTATTTGGATTAGGTCCATTCTTTCACTTACTTATTCACTTGTTTATTCATCCAGAGACTCACTGTCAAATGGGAGAGACTAAAGGCAGACAATTAGTTACATCAGTGAAGGTACTTAGATGGAAGAAAAAGTTTTTATGAGGTCAAGTTCCTGCTACAAAAATATTATAACCCCACACTTTAGTGGCTTTCAACAACAAATATTTATTTCTTGCTTCCTTATCTGTAGGCCAGCTGGGGTGACCCTGCTTCAGGGGATCAGCTTCTGGCCTATATTTATCTCTCTCTTTCTGGGACCCAGACTGAAGCGGCAGTAGTTACCTGGGCAAGCTCTTCTTGTGGCACATGCAGCACCATAAGAAGCCAACCCATACCACGCTAAGAACACCCACAGCCTATCCTTATATCACATTCCATTTGTCACATTCCATCAGCCAAAGTAAGTCACAGGCCAAGCCCAACATCGGGAAGGAAGCGATGGACACTCTGCTCACTCAAGTGGCAACGTGGTTGTATAGTTCTCTTTCAGGGAGGGGAATGAAGAGTTAGGAACAATAAGCAAATCATCTACATCATTTAACTCTGGCTATGGAAAGTAGGGGGGGCTTCCTGGGGGTGGATACTTTTATCTTGAAAGATGAGTAGTTTTTAAGATGACCAAGAAGGCAAATGCATGCAACATGTTAAAAAAGAGAATGAAGTACTGTCTCAATATTTATTTGAGTAGTCTCTGTGGGCATTTTGTAAAGAGTTACAGGAAAATAAAACAAAGTTCTTCAGAGTACCTGTCCATGAAGGCCAAACTTTCTGGGGGAGATAGGAAACATAATTCAAAAGAGAAAAGGAAAAATACATGTATGCAACCAAGTACACCTTATTCAGTTGGATGAAATTAAAGTGTGAATTCAGAAAGGAAACTGGAATGTATTTTTAGTAGCTACTTTCTGGCACAGGAAGCAAGGTATATGCTGTTTTGTATTCACTATTTTATTTAGTCCTTACAACCTGTGAGGGATGTTGTCCTGTCAAGTAAGTACAGGTGAGAAAACAGCCTCGGAGTGGGAGGTGGCTTGCCTAATGGTTCAGAGTGAGCAAGTGGCAGAGGGAATACTTCCCCATAGTTCTTTGTTGCCCAAAGAATTTATTCATAAAAATTCATAAACACTCACTAGTGTACACACTCCATTTTACTTTTAAGTGAGGCTACTTTAAGATGTACTAAACACCTGGTTTTTAGTATCTATTGTACATGCAGCACTGCACTTATTAAAAGGGTCCTGAACCTGGAGCTGATACTCTCTGAAGTCCTGTCTGGTTGTGGCATTCTTCACATCTCCCCTTCTTCTCATTGCACGTGGGTTTAAGATGCCTCAGAGAAAACAGGGTTCCTGCCCACTGTCCCCATTTGAAATGCTCACTTTGTTTGATGGGGCATTTTGAAGTTCCGCCTCTTTCTTTTTCTCAGTTATATACACATATCAGTACATGTTCTTTCTCCTCAGAAATGAAGGGAGGCAAGCTAGGTGAGTTGCTCTAGGCCCAGCAAAGGTTAGAGGTGGGACTAGCAGAAAGAAGAATAACAACTCCCACTGTCTTGCAAACTGTCTACCTGATACTAGCTCTCCTGTTATTACAGAGCACAGATATACTCCAGTGGAACATTCCTATTCATGAAGAAGTGAGCATTGTGGGTTTTTATTTGTAATTTCTTACCCATAGTCACTTGACAACTGGAATCACGTCTCCTTGGTCTTGCTGACTTTAACTGTGACTTGTTAGCCTAGTGTTCCGTGAGTTTGAGAACCAGCTTCTTTTTGAAAACACGCCTTTCCTCAGTGAGTTGTTAAACATTGACAGGCATTTGTGTGTGCTCTCCATTCTGGCAGTCTGGAATTGAGTTGAAGCGTGTTTCATGACCCATTTCCATTTGCTCAGAAAGCCAGCAGAACTGGTTTCCCTTTTCTCAGAGACCATTTCACATGGTCCATTTTCCCCCTGGGTGTGTTTTAAATCTTGTAATAAAGAGCAATGCTTAAAGGATTTCCTCTCACTGATGTTTACTGTCTCACGGCTCCCCAGGTTGGTGATGCTCAGATGCTGCTGACTCTTCTCGAGCTGGTGACGAAGACTGAAGGAGAATTAACCGTGTCTAAGACTGGTCCAGAGAAGGGGTGTGAGTGGAAATGCCACTGTCGGAGCAAGTGACCTGGCTCGCAAGGAATGTGGCTTCTTTCTGAGAGCCTCTCGTCCACGTCGCGCCGCAGACCACTCCTGCCACACGGGAAAGGGCACTTAGGAGTTTGTGATCGGCCACCTAAAACTTTTGCTAAGCCAAAACAAGACTTTCGCTGCAGAACTGAACAAGATATTATTTCATGTCCCTTTTGCATCTTGTAATCATCCAGGCTACAGTCAGAGTTGTTTAGCTTTGAGAACCTCAAACCAGATTTGTTACTCATATTTTTGCAAAGACCTTTCGAAAATGATCGACTTAAGCTTCCTGACGGAGGAGGAGCAAGAGACCATCATGAAGGTTCTGCAGCGGGATGCCGCACTGAAGAGGGTTGAGGAAGAGAGAGTCAGGTAACAGGCCTAGAGGCCCTGGGGTGTGGGGGACGGAGGGCCAGTCTGTAAGATGAGACACTTTTTTTTTTTCTCTCAACCATAAGTGGTAGTTCTGACTTGGAGCCTGAATTTATGGGTTCCAATTTTAGGTTTACTTCCTGGATGGAACTTTTTCCTCCTTGGTGTCTCTTAATTTATCCCATAGGACTCCTGCCAGAAAGATTAAAAACCTAACTAAAGCCCTTTAACTTATTAAACACTGAATTAAGAATGAAATATATTCAAACACATACATCTACATCCACATATATGGATGTGTGTGTATATTTATTTCCATATTTTTGTGGAATCTGCTTTTTAAAGTTGACTTATCAACCCAGTTAGAAAGATTCTAAATTTACAAATATTTAAAAGAAAAACATGGAGAAACAGCTCACATTTCTACATACTTTCAGAAATGTTTGAATTGGTTTCAACAGCAATTAAAATCGGCTCTGCCAGAGCCAGCTTTTCATTTGTGTCCCGCGAGAAGGAGCGGCAGCTCTGACACGCCGTCCTTGTTGGGAGGAGCCCAGGTGTTCCACGGCAACACTTCGGCCACCTTCGCTCACCCACGTGGTAGGAGCAGGAGGTCAGGACGGTGAAAGGGCGGGCCTGTGTCCAGGCCCTGGCATCAGTCCCCTATGTAATCTCGGGCTTTGCAGGCAGTGACAGGCTTCCTGAATGTAAGGCAGTATGAACTGCATGATCTGCATCCCAAGAGTTAATCTAAAAGGAACATGAGCCATGTTCTTATTTTCCGGCACACAAGAATCAGGAATAATGGGTGTATTTGCACCATTTCCCATATTTTGACCCTAACTGAACAAGGATACTTTATAAATGAACATGCTGAAATGCACTTCAAGCACTCAGAGTGTCTGATTTTGGCTACTATTACTATTTCGTATATACAGTGCTTAACAAGTTGCGAAGGGCTTATATGCCCATTATTTCTTCTGAGCTCACAACACTCTTATGCAGTTAGGGGGATGTAGAAGGATCTAATTTTACCCACTCTGATATGTGAGGAAATTGACTTCTACACAGGTCAGGTGACTGCCAGTTCAGAAGTGAGACTCAAATCCTGGCCTTTAGGTACTCATTCACTAACTCCACCTTCTCTCCCTGAAAAAACAATTGCACACAGGCCACCCTGGGACTGGGCCATGGGAAAAGGGGTGGTTGCCTTGGTGTGAGGTAGCACCCTGAGCTGTAACAGAAACAGGAGGTGGCCGTAAGTAGTGGAGATCATGAGAATGGGGTTCTTTACTTGTCATGCTCCTCCCCACAGATCACCTGCAGTGCTCCATGCCCCTGGATGGGGCACTGCTCCCCGTGATCAGCGAGCTGCCTTGAGCAGTTTACCCAGGAGGGACAGAGGATTTACACTAATCAGCCATCGGAGCCTGTTGGTAGCATTAATGTTTTAACCATTTGCAGTTTCCAAAGGCCTTTTCATGAATATTGTTCTCTTACGTTCTAGGCAGAACTGTTATGCCCATTTTAGAAGTAAGGGGAGGAGGCAGCACAGATAAAATATTAGTTGATTTTTTTTTAATTTTTAAAATTGAATTTATTGGGGTGACATTGGTTAATAAAATTATATAGGTTTCAGGTGTACAATTCTATAATAGATCATTTGTTTATTGCATTGCGTTCACCACCCCAAGTCAAGTCTCCTTCTATCACCATATTGTTGATTCCTAAAGCATGCTGGTATTTGGGAATTCCATTAGCCTCTTAGAAGATGAGATGGAGAAAGCAGCGTGTCCTCTTCCTACTTCAGGAAGTTGGGGTTGGGAATACTCGATTGCTGTGAGTTCCTTCAGTTCCTTCCACTTCCACACTGTTGTGTGTGGTCTGCATTTCTGCCTCCCCTACCTAGCCACCTTATAACAAGATTTGTCCTCCTCCACCTTCTGTATTTCTTGGCCCCTGGAATTCCAGGCTGCTGAGTCTCCATATAGTTCTGTGATTCTGTGTGAATAGAGTGGAGGTATTTCTTGGGCACCTGTAGTAGTTGATGAAACTATTCTAAAACAATGTAGAGTTCTGGCCCTGGCCAGAGAGGCTCAGTGGTTGGAGCATCATTCCGAAACTGAAACATTGTGGGTTTGATTCCCAGTCAGGGCACATACCTGGCTTGTGGGGTGTGTGCGACCCCCAGTCCCAGCGTGGATCCCCAGCTGGGTGTGTACGGAGGCAACTGATTAATGCTTCTCTTGCACTACTGTTTCTCTCTCTCTCTAAAAAAGCAAATGAAAATGTTCTTGGGTGAGGATTAAAAAATAATGCAGAGTGCCGCCTGGGCCCTGGAAGGGCCGGGAGCGTGCAGACTGTGGCAGCAGTTAGTCTGCTGAGAAATGCTGAGTGCCTTTGTAGTAGTGGGTTTGCAGACTCTCCTTCAGTCCACTGTTTCTGATGGTGCCCAGCAGCTGCTACTGGTGGTGCCCTTGATTTTTGCTTTTGTAACCTGATAGGAAGAAGGCTTGAGGAGTTGAAAAATATCGAGTCAAGCCCTGTCTACCACCACCATTCTGGGGGACTTTTTAGTTAGGTCCCAGCACCCCATGTTGACTTGGCCGTGGGCAGGCCCAGGGCCCTGGGCCTGCGGAGAAGTGACGGTGTGCAGGGGGAGCCAACGGGCACGGGGCCCGTAGCCTGTGGGCACTGATAGAGGCCCAGCCCACCTCCTGCTTCACACGAGAGGAATCATGGTCTGATCCCCTCTTTGCCCTAGGATTGAAGGGACTTAGGGGGATGGTTATGAGGTGGTCTGTGCCTGGGCTGGTAGAACCAGAACTAGGTCTCTAGTGTCTGAAAATTTGTTCAGCAGGCTTCTGCTTTCCAGCGACCTCACCATCCTCTACCTCTTTGTTTTTGACTCTTCCATCAGAGTTACAGCTTGGCAGTTCTGATGAAAATTTTTTTTTTTTTTTTTTGTTCACTTAGTCACTTTATAGTTAAAGAAGGTAAAGCCCAGAGAGGAGGCATGACTCATCCAGGGTCACACAGCTAGTCAGTGCCAAAGCCATAATAAGAAAAGTTTTTGGTCCAGTGCTGGTCCCTCTGCCCCATACGGTTCATTGGTACCATTTTTTCAGAAGAACAGTAAGGGTTTCGCCTTGACAGAAGAGAAGAACTTCCCTGCATGGACCTTGGATTCAAAACTGATGTGAATCTTATCTTCACCACTAATCAGCTGTGATTTGTTGGTCAAGTTACTTAACTTCTCTGAGCCTCAACTCAGAGACTGAGAATGACCATAATACCAAAGTTAAAGGATTAAAGCCAGGAGTAAATAAAATATTTCTTACTCTTCTTAGCTCACAATAGGTGATGAATATATTTTAAGACCCTTTCCAGCACTCCACCTATGCCTCTATAAAAAGGACAGAAGTCTCTGGTTAGTAGTCTGATTCCTTACTACAAAATTATTAAAGACTCTCAATTATGTAATGCAGTGAAATTTAAGTGAATACCTATTAAGTATAGAGACCTCCTCTGAACAATGATATGAAGATAATTCTAGGGTGATTGAAACATGGTTCCAGTCCTAAAGGAGTTTACCATGTAATGGCCTTTATGTATTTAGTGGATTATCAATTGCAATTTTAAAATCTCAACCTTGTTTTCCTAAACATGATTTTATAATGCTCTAGTCATCCTTTTAGTTGATGTGTGGCTTTAGAAATTAAATTATATAATTTTAGTTCAAGTAAAACATTGGAAAGTCAAACCTGCCACTAAAATCGAGACTGTTCTTCCAAACGGAAATTTGTTATTAACTTTGGAAGTACAACCCTCCTTTAGCCGTGAGGACATCACTAATGGATGTCCTCATCAAAACCAGATATGCCTCGGAATCCTTTTCTGTATGGTAGTAGATGAGATTTGTCATTCAAATTGAAATCTATTTGCCATGCTTGATGTATCCAGTTCTTTGAATTGCTCACATCCAAGCTCATTTGAGAAACTTGAAAGATGATTTAGTCTATGTGTTACCTCCCATCCTGATTTCATGGATGAGAAAAGTGAGTGCCATACAGGGGAAATGTCCAGTTTCCAAATCACTCAAGCCATTAATGGTACAGCATGGACTTGAACCCAAGGGAGCATCCATGGTAGTGTCTCTGGGGTACAGTTAGAGGACAGCAGTTCCAGGTCCCTGCTGCCATCACAACTGTCTCTCAGGCTGCCTCTCTATCTGTAGCCACAAGTGCTGAACCCAGTTATTACCCTGCATCTCCACTCAGCTTGCTGCCCTCATGGCCAGCTGAGGACATTTCACAAGCCAGCAGTGAAGCAGACATCAGGATGGAATCTTTTTCTCTCTTCCCCACCCCTTCTGCCTTCTTATTTTTTAAGAGACACCATCATACATACACATATGTAATTTTAGTCTTTTATGGTTTGAAAATGACACACTGTAGAGGTGGTGTTTCCTGTGCTTCGCATCACACTGCCAGCAGGAAATCGCTGCCCTTATGTGTTTTCACGCAGCCAGCGCCACGTCCCCTACCGCTGCACACACAGCCACATCCATGGTGATGGGCGTTCTCAGAGCAGATAGCATCTCAACCCTGACCACGTCTTAGGATTCTCAGTGGCATCCTCAAGACCTAGTGTCTTTTAAATGAAAGCAGTTGTCATTGAAGAACTGCTTTCCAGGACCTCAGGTGGTGTTTCTGTCCAAGCAAAGGGGAAAGGAAGCTGCATTTGTCAAGGAACTACGTTGTACACAGAGCTTCACTTACATTTTCCCCTTTCATCCATGTAACAGTGTAGCTGAACCCACTCAACAACCAGGAAGTCAAGTGGAAGAGGTTGAGTGCCCTGAAAGATTGAAGGCTTGCTTATCAAACTGCGCAGTCTGTGCTTCCCACACACTGGGTTGTGTCTCAGCGGATTGTAGGGATCTGTGATGTATCCATGACACAAGGGACATGCGTTGCCTCTCACTTTCCATTGTAAGGATCATTTGCACTTTATTTCATTGTCACATGTATTGGTTTTCCAATTCTCTATTAAAGATTAAATTCCTTTGTAGAAAGAGGGAATTGGGATCGCCATCTTAGAAAGCAAAATCATGTTTGGCTCTCGGAGGCAGGATGCTGTAGTAGAAAGAGCGATGGCCAGGAGTCAAGCTGGCTTCGTGTTGCAGTTCTGTGTGACCTTGGGCAAATCTCCTAACTTTTCTGGGCCTCAGTTGTTTTATCTATAAAGTGAGGCCGTTTGTACCTAAAGACCTCCTCAGTCCTCAGTTCTCACATTCAAAATAAACATCAAACCATGCTTTTAAGTCACATATCTCGCCATCTATACCAAGGGCTATACTGCAGGGTTTAAAAAAAAAAAAAAAAAAAGGCTGGGGCATGGACCAATCAGCCTCTCTGGGCAGCCTGCTGATTCTTATTGTCCACAATTGACTAGATACTATCAACCAGGTCCTGCCTATCATGTTAGGTTTTTGCTGAATCATGAGGAATGAGCTGCAAGCTGGGGTGTGCTTTGTAATTACAAGGAGGAAAAGGGGGTAGGTGGAGGGGAAAGTGCTGAGGCCAGGCTGGAGGGCTTCCCTTCTCTTCTGGCTTCCCTCTGAAAGGCTCACCCTGCCTTTGCACCACAGAAGTGGACACTGGCAATTAGGGCCGTAGACTTTTTATGCACAATTCCGACCACAGGCCTGGTGTATGATAGTGGATTAATGAATTAGTGAATGAACAAATGAACAGATATGGCCTTCAACATACACAGGAGGCAAGGTGGACCATCTTTTGCAGTTGACTAAGTTTTTTGTACATCATGGTGAAATTGCAAGGATTACATGAGATGACGCATGATGTAACGTGCCAAGCACGGGACGCAGTATAAAAAAATGCTTTGTGTGTATTAGCTGAAGGAATGTGGGGATGACCAGCACGTTCTGCCTGGAGGGTGGCAGGGCAATGTTCTCTCTGTGCTGAGTGCTCTTCTGCCTTCACTCCTTCCTCCTCACCAGCCCATGGGTGTTTATTGAGTACCTTCTCTACCCTCGGCTCTCTACTAAACACAGCGTGCATGTGGGGAGAGGATGGTAAGGCGTAAAAAGTGAGTCCCAAGAAACTTACGCTTTTCCACTTCAACTAAATGGTACAATGATTAGAGAACCAAATACTAATTTCGTTGTTAGATTTCAGGAAATCAACATGGGCTGGTAGAGAACATTTTAACAGTGTCACCTAAGGAGTGTTTTGGTGTTTTTTTTTAATGATCTACATCTTTATAAAACTTGGGCTTTGATGTCACACACATTAATTCATCTATAAAATATTTCAAATAACTGAGATAGAAAAAGAAATTGATTAAATGTAGCAGATGATCATGTTAAGATATACATACATAGCATGTATTGAATTTGAGAGCATTTCCTATTCTTTTGCCACTTTAAAAGAGATGAACCTTAGTTTCCCCCTCTAATGGCTACCAGCTTTCCCAGGGGCCACATGTTTCAGTGAGCCTGAGTCCCCTCGTGCGCCGAACGCCTAGCCTGAGCAGGGGTGTGCAGACCGGCGTGCAGGTGGGAGAGATCAAGAATTGCACAAAGGCCCATGCAAATGCATTTCAGTTGAACAACAAAATAGGTAACTAAATCTCATGTGGAGAAATTGAGCTGTTACACTATGAGGGTTTGTGGTCTCTTTCAGAAAGATGACTGTTGCCATATTTTATCATGTTTTTTTCCTATTCTGCTGAGATGCCCTCTCCTGCCCCATCATGTGAGAAGGCACTGCCGTTGTGACAGAGGGTGGTTCTCTCACCCCCAGCAGCGACAGGATTTCTCTTATCTCTTAAGAGCCTGACTCAGGCTGGGGTGGCTGCTGAGTACTTATTTATTCACTGATTCAGTTGCTCAACAAACAGCCTTGGGATATCAGCTCTGTGCTAGGCTGTGTGCTGGGTGCTGGCTTTGCAAAGGTGGTTAGGATGTGGTCCTCGCCTTCGAGGAGTTTGCAGAGTTGATGATTAGTGGATGAGACAGATATGCACGTAGAGCATTGGAACAGTGTGGTAAGTTCTGTCATGGAGGCGCTGTGGGAGCGTGGAGAATGGCAGGCTGAGCTGTGATTGTGGGGATCAGAGATGGCTTCCTTGGCCAGGTGGCATGTGAGCGGGATCTGAAGGATGCGGAGCGACATGCTGGGCAGAGAAGTGAGGGAGTGGCATCCATAGAAGATTGGCACATATTGACCTCTCACCAAGGTTCGGGCACTGTTAGGTACTTTCTGAGAAATGCCTCATTTAATCACCCCCGAAGTCCTGCAGAGGGGGGCTTATTTTCCCCTAGCTTTACAGACAAGGAGACTGACGCTTTGAGGGGGTCAGTAACCTACCAGAGGTCTCATCCAGGAAGAGTCAGAACTAGAATTTGGACCTAATTTTGGGGAGACTGCAAAGCCCATAGTCTTTCTGCCACACCTTCCTGCTTCTAATGCCAAACACTTACAGGGATCATGAAAGAGCAGCTTGGGCAACAGTAGGAAGTCTAGTGTGCTGGCAGGTGGGAGCACGGGGGTAGGTGCTGGAAAATGAATCCAAATGAATCCATGTGGCCAGGGCCCTCATGTGATGATACCTTTACTCCACAAGCACTGGATAAAACACCTACTGTTTTTCAGACACCAGGTGAAGGCGTATTGAGTACAGGCCCTGACCCTAGGGGCTCACCCTCTAATAGGGAAAGCTGGAAGGACCTCTCTCTTTCGGCCTCGAACTCGAAGTGGGTCTTTTAGGGAGGAAAAGGCAAAAACTCTAGCAGCAGCCCAGGGGGTGGTCTTCTCTACTGAAAACCTAGGCAGTGGGAAACCATTAGAAACATATAATAAAAACCATGCCCTGTCTGGTGATGGAGAACTGTGAAATGATAACACTGTCCCTGTCAGGACTCAGTGGTGGGCTGTCACGGTCATGTGTCCAAGGGTTACGACCGAGCATGTTTGGGATAGGGTCACTTCTTCGGTGATTGAGGGAAGAGAGGAAGTCCCAGCAGAGAGTTAGACTCCGAGTGGAAAGACACTCTCCAAGGACCTTTGGGAGAGACTGAGGGTAACTGCGCCTCCTGTTTCTCCTTCTCCCAGGTATACCTGGGGGGAGCCCTCATGCACAGCCCTGACCCCAGCCTGGTGTGGCCGCTATACATGCTCTCGGGCTAAAACTTAGATTGACTGCTTTAGGAAGCATGCGTATTTATTGAATAACAATCATAAAACCTTCTTGGATTTAATGTAACACATTATCTTCCAAGAGCTCAAAGTCTCCTTAAGGCTTTTGTGCCACTTTATTCTAAGTGCATCTCTATGAATAAGAAAAGATAGATTTTGTGATTCTCATTTTATTGAGATAGATAGAGAGATGCAGAGGTTCAAAGACTTGTGAAGAAGAACATAATTTTTCTAGCCAGCGTAAATTGGGGATATTTTAGGAGGGCAGTACTGGGTTAGTTAAATAGGTTTTAGCTTTTCAGAGAGCATGAATTATTGTGGAACCCTTAAAAGTGGTGTCTGCATAATAGGAATGCTTCCCCCTACCCCATAAATTTGTTCTTTATTGATTCTCCAGCCTGCCTTTCCAGCATTCATTTCCCTAACCAGGGACATCATGAACTGTCTCTCACAGGCTTCCAGGAAAATTTCACTGAAAAGGAAAGGACTGATAAGCTGATAACTACCTCACCAGTTAGTCATTGAGCGTTTATTAGGTGCCAGGCATGTGCTGAGGGTGGTTGACACGCATAGACTAATTTAATCTTCATAGCAACACCATGAGGTGGGTTACTATTATTAACCCCTTTTTACAGATAAGGCTACAAAGGCTTAGGGAAGTTTAATATGTCATCTCTCCCTGGGTTATTTGCATTTGAACAGTGGACACAGAAGACCGTGGCCAAAAAGTGGGTCTGCCTTTGAGAAATTTCAGGCGTCATCTGGCGATCATGGGTTAAATCTTTGAATTTTTAAAAAATGTTGGTCTTGGCTTCTCTAACTTCTCAGTCAGTGGGGAACATACATTTGTTAGTCATCTGGGAGATTTGTGGAATCTTCCAAGACATCAAGAGCTTCATTTTGACTGTTTACAAATTGCTTTATGCAGTTTCACAGTGAACTCATTTATTTACTGTGGGTTCTCAGCAAAGTAAAGCTCTTTTCCTTTTGTAGACATTTGCCTGAAAAAATTAAGGATGGCCAGCAGCTGAAGAATATGAGTGGCCAGTGGTTTTATGAAGCGAAGGCAAAAAGACACAGAGACAAAATCCACGGCACAGATATCATCAGAGCATCCATGAGGAAGAAGAGGCTCCAGGCAGCAGGTGAGCGGATGGGGCGAGTGCAGTTAGAGGCAGCCTTTGTTTGGGAAGAAGGAGTTAGGGGAAGGGAAGTGTCAGAATTGTTACTAAAATCTGCTGAGGGAAATCATTTAAATGTACACTCTGCATAATGCGTAGCCCTCCAGCTCAGAATTTTCTTGCCCTGCATTTGGACGGGTAAGGTGGGGCTGAGTGACTTAGTGTGGTGTAGAAGGAAAAAGGAAGCCCTAGATGCCATGGTGAGTAGTAATAGTGGCACAATCAAGATTTATAAGGACCTACCACTTCTTTCTTTTTTTTAAATCCTTACCCGAGGATATATTTATTGATTCTAGAGAGAGAGGAAGGCAGGGTGGGGAGAGAAAGAGAGAGAGAGAGAGGTTGTCTCCCATGTGTACCCAACCAGGGATCAAACCTGTAACCTAGGTATGTGCCCTGACTGGGGTTTGAACCCACAGCCTTTTGGTGTACAGGACAAGGCTTCAATGAACTTAGCCCCCGGCCAGAGCCAGTGCTTTTTTTTTTTTTTTTTTTTTTTTTTTATTAACTCCGAACATTTAGAACCTTTTCTCCTAAATAGGGTGAAGAACTTAGAAAGAGATTAGCCTCCCTGCTTAATTACCTTGACATCTGATACTTCTTTAGTCAAGCAAATACATTATTTAAAATACTCTAAAGACAGTATTTTGAGGGCTTTTCAAGAATTCTCTTGAGCTCATTAAATATTTCCCTGGTGCCTTCTCTCTAACTATGGACTAGTCAGTATAAATCTTTATCCCTGAGAACAGCCCCTCCTTAGATCTAACCTGTACTCAATAAGGAAAATAATTATTACCCTTTGATCATCTAATATATGATGGGCATTTACTCTCTTATTTCTAATTGTAGTAGCAATCTTGTAAGGGAGATATTGTTATCCCCATTATATATATGGGGTATGTAAAGTTCTATATGCCCAAGATCATATAGCTGGCAAATGGCAGAGCTGGGCTTTCGGTCTTTCTGAAAGAGCCGCACTCCTTATAGGGAAAGGCTGCCTGTTTAGTATGTGCCACGCATTGCTCGCAGGCCTCTTGTTTTTCAAAACTGTCCAGACTTTCAGAACTCTTGAGGGGTACATGTTTGTACTGTGGACTCCATTTTGCAATTGAAAAAACTAGGCTTATAATATAAAGAGATTTTTGGGTAATACCACCCTGGAATGTGAGTATATATGGAAATTGGAAGCCCTTATATTGCTTCGTCTTCTTCATACTGATGAAAGTATTCTTGGCACTTACTGGCTATATGGCCTTAGATAAGTTTCTAGAACTCTGTGATCCTCAATTTTCAAATCTGCAAACGTGGAAAGTCACTCCCTCCTCCTAGGATAATACATGCAAAGAACTCAGCTCTGTGCCCGGCGCTGTCTTCACTCCATTGATGCTCATTATCTGAGAGGTGCAGGTAAAGAGCCCTGGGTGCTCAGGTGCGACAGAGGTTATTTCCTGGAGAGTGAGCACAGAGGTCCTGTTGGGTCCTAGCATCTGAGCTGGGTATTCAGGAAGATGTAGAATTTGGATGTCTAGAGATTGGGGAGAAGAGAAGGCCACAGAGGGGGCATTCTAGGCAGAAAGCATTTGTTCCTCTTAGTATCCTGGAGCCCAGCCTTGAATCAGGCACGTTGTAAATGTTCAGTAAATGCTTGGTAATGGTCCTTCCGTCCCAATGAGAGCTCCCTGTCCTCAGTGTCCCCTGACCATACACATCCAGTCCTGATCCAGTTCAGCTCAGATTCACCTAGAGGCAGACAGAATTTTGCTTCAGTTGTCTCTGGAGTTACCTGTGCATTGCTCTCGGGAGACTTTGCTGGGTGGGGGAAGCTAACATCAGAGGAATCTACTGACTTCTCTTGCAGTGATAAATCTGATCCCTAATACTCAGACATGTTAGCAATTGCCTTGGCACTCAGGGAAGGCCTGAAGTTCAGGTTCCAGTCTTCAGTGATAAGAGACGATACGAGAGTTTGTAGGTCACAGAAGTGAGAGATAACCTTCCTGTCTTTATTGTTTCCTGTTTCAGCTGAGCAGAGTGAGGACAGAGAAAACGGGGCAAAGGAAAGCTGGGTGAATAATGTCAACAAGGGTGCTTTCCTTTCCCCAGAGCTAGCTGGAGTTGTAGAAGAGCCAGAAGAAGATGTGGGACCAGCAAGCCCCAGGTAAGACGGCGCTCGTCGGGAGAGCGGCTGTGTGTGAGATTCATGGCTTGGTGTGCTGCGAAGGCAGAAGAGCGGGCTGTTAGCGCAGATGCTGGACTGTCCTCATGGGTGCCGGGAAGGGGCGTATCTGAGGGAATTCTGGGCCTCGACGCAAACAAACCCTAGGTAGTACTGTTCCCCAGCTTGCAGAATGTCTAACAAATCTGAATATTAAGTATAATAAAATATTAAGTGGTGATTTCTTTCAGCACCAACAATAGTTGTTTTTTATTTGTACTAAGGATTTTTCCTTCTTAGAGTAGGATGAAGAGGTACTCTGGACTGAATATAGGGGAATGAGTCACTTCAGGGAAGAGATGAATTATGATCAAATTATAACAGCCTGGTACAATGGAAGAAACTGGGAACCAGGCAGATATCAATTCAAATCCTGAATATGCCCATTATTAGCCATTTGACCATGGACAAGTCATTTAACTTCTCTGAGTCTCTTTTCTTAACTAGAGACAGGAATGATAATATATACCAGGAAAGGCTATGGTGAGAATTAGTGATAATGGATGTAGAATACCTGGCCTCTTAAGGATGTACATTGTCTTCAATGTTTCAGCCTTGGTTTTTGGTATTTCCCATACATGTTGTCATCTGGCTGATGTGGGGCTACAGTGCCACAAACGTTTTGAGCTGTGATGATTACCTTTTAGTTATTTAAGTCTTTTCCTACTGGTGTTTGTCCCTTGGAGGTATAGTTGTAACTCTTCGGTGTGAGGGCCGTTCTCCTTTATCTCTAGCTCCTCAGTAAAGACAGTTCACTTCAGAGTTTCCAACTGAGATAATGATGAATTCACTGAGTCAGGGGGGTCCAAGGCATAGTAGATGCTCAAGGAATGGAAGCGTGGGCTCTCACATACACACAGCTATTTCAGGAAGCTCAGGAAAGGGTGTGAAGAATGCCCCACTCCTTTCCTCTTGGTGACTCTCCATTTACCAGCTGCCTGCAACCCTTCTAATTGGGTTAATACCTGCCTTCCTTCCGTAGGGAAAGATGTGACCTTAAATAATAGAAACTCTGGGAGGGAGGACACAGTCATTTAGATAAACCACCGAGGAGCTGAGAGCAGCTCCCAAGAGCCAGGTTTGACGGGGGTGGAGGGCCACCAGAGCAGTGACCGAGGGAAGGGAGTACAAGTGCCACAGAAGGAGAACATTCTGGAGTTTCAAAGGCAAACTTAGCTCATTCCACAGTTTTATGTGGGTCAGACTTCCTGTCCTCCCAGGATCTCAGTTCCTCTCAAAAGGGTCTGAGGAACAGAGGTGCCATTGCCTGATAGCCCAGCTCATTTTCCTCCTGATCCCATGTGGGCTGGTGGGTATTTCTCCCCTCATCCTCAATTTGAGGCTATCAAGTTTCCAAAATTTGTGTCTTCATTGTCTTCTGCGTTCCTTGTGCGACCTTCAGGGTCTTGGGAATCTTTCGAGTCTCATCTGTATATCAGGACAGAGCTGCCTCACCAGAATGCTGTGAGATGAAATGAAATGAGGTGTGGGAACCACTTAACATTTCTGAGGAAGAAAGAAAATCGGCAATTTCCAGTGGCATAATTATGTCAGTATAACATAGATAAGGTATGGTTGGGAAAGCAAGAATAAGAATGTGAGATGGACCCAGCATGCTTTGCTCATTACATGGTGTGGGTGGTAATCACCCAGAACTGTAGGCGGAGCTGTTGTTTACTTCCTTCGTTCCTTGTCAGAAACCACTACTTTGCTCAGTATTGGGTTCCTGCAGTGTTTCTCACCTATACTTTAACCTTTGGGAACTGGGTGTGTTAAGTGTATTTTGGGGATTGTACTTTTAGACTAAGTGAACTTCAATAGAATGACTCAATACCTGTCAATATTTTCTTAGCCAGGAGTCAGAGTGTGAGGTAACAGTGACTGGATATTGTAGTCTGTGAGGGAGGTTTTCTAATGGTCTCTGTGGCTAGATTCCTTCTTTCTGTTGTGGGTGCAGCTCTGTGGGGGTTCTGCCTGGGAGGAATGAAAACACTGTGGGTACCGAGCATGTACTCAACCGCTGGAAGCTACTTGTGTTCTTGTTTGCACCTGTTACACCAGGAAGCAGAGAGAGGTTTGATGAACAGAGGAGCAGAGAAGGAGAAAACTCCAAATGCTCTCAGCTCTAGGTCTCGCTAATGACCTTCAGCAGGGCTGTGTTTGCTAGACTGTGAGCAGTGTTGGCACAATCTGTGGTAAGGAACCAGTGTTTTGGTGGGTGTTTTTTTTTTTTTAATGACATGTCTAATGATCACAGCATATTTTCAGTTTCTGTACTTACCTCGTGAACAGCGATAGTTCACGACTGACACTGGTCCGTAAACCACACCTTGATGGCACATCATGCCCCTCCTCCAAATTATTGTAGAACACATACATAAACTGCGGACTGAGCCAAGGTGGGGAATACAGAATGGAAATGTGAGGTGCTCTCCTCCTGTGGTCAGGACCCAGTCCATAAATGAGACGTAATGTGTCCTGTCTGTAGAGGTAGGCCTGTTCTGGGATGAGAAGCCCCTCCTTTGTTACTTATGATGGCACATTCTGTAAAACAAGTTTGGGTACTCTGGGAAACACTGAGAGTCTAGGAGCCTCTCTACTCAGGGCTATGGTGTTTCTTTGGTTTGAAGCAGCCTGGAAGTGGACTAACCTTTTAGTTTCTCTCTCTTCCTTTAAGACAATCTCTCTGAGGACTGGTCTCTCTGGTAGCTTATATTGTCTTAGCTCTGTGGCCACAGACAGGGCCAGCCCAAGGCCTCTAAAAAAAACCAAACACAATGGTTTCTCCAGTGTGTTGCAAGCTTCCCAGTTCTTTCCCCCTTCTGGTTCCTCCTCTCACATCCTTCCTATCTCACACCTCTCGGTTGCCTTGCAGCCTACTTTCTCCTTTGAAGAGATCTAACGTGCATTCCACTCTAAGGAACATTTGACTTTTCAATAATGTCAGCCCATCTGGATGGAAGTTTTGAGCTTCTTTTCTGATGAGTCAATCTATGGACAATGCATTTGATCTTTTGTCCTTGGATTAAATGCAATCCAGTGATGTGATCATTTCATTTTCTGGAGGCCTGCCCTACAGACTCATTTATACTGAGCTCTTACAGGAATCTTTCTTAATCCTATAGGATCTTGGATTTACCCAAATAAGTTGTGGTAGGAATAGTTTCACTGTGCATCATAGTGCCTTATATTTGGATAAGAATATTTTGTGTTAGATAAATTTGTAGGATGAAGTGTGGTAGCACCAGAGCAGTAATATTTTACTTAAAAAAAAGCAGTCTTTTTTTGAAAGACTTGAAAGACTTGGTACAGCATATTTCCTAATTTTGTTCCCTCGAGTTATCCCTGAGCCATTTCCTCATTTGTTTATTCATGTGTTCAAGCTTCATTGAGTGTAACGTGTGCAGACAGCGCTGGGTACTAGGGATGAGCTGCAGCATTAGCTTCCAAGAAGCTCATAGTCCAAAGGGAGAGATCAGCGTCAATGAGAAACAAGGAAAGATCACTTGCAGGATTGCTTCTGGTTCTAGACACTGTTGATTTAAGCTGGAAAATACCTCATAAGAAAGTATATCATGTGTGCTGTTATTTTTCACTGTTTTAGTGAGAAAGCCTGGTTAAGGTTCAGAAGCTTTTTAAACTTTGAAAGTTGGAGCACTTTATGGCTGGACATAGAAATGAATGGAGTATCCAGCTGCTTATTTGGTGTGATTTTAAGACTTCTGTGAAGCCCTTCCACTTCCCTATGATTCCCTGCCACAGTACCTAACATTATTATTATTATTTTTTTAGTAAAGTCTTCAAAGACTTGCATTAAAATGCAGACACTTTTAGGAGGAGAATCCTAATGCCAATGTGACAGTCTAATATTTTAATAACCCTCTCAATGAAGTAAACAGTTTTGTCTAAGTGTTCCTTCTAGTATTGCAGGGAGATTTTTAAGGGTGCCTGAGGAAAGAAATTACAGAGCATAGGGAGCATAGGGTATAGAATTTGGCGTGCTTTACAGTTTTAAAGCTCATCTTATGGAATATATTGAATATCTTTTATATGCAGGATGCAGTCTACCACCCTCTGAGAGGGATTCTAAGACACAAAGACACAGTATCTGGCTATAAAGAGGCTGTATGCTCTTAGGAAAACTAATGCATCCATATTAGAAAACCTGATCGCATGATTACAAATAGAGCCAGGCAGGGAATGAATTCCCAATCCAAAATACCAATAAAATGTGCTGTAAGATTTGAGACAAGGAGAACCACTTCCAGCTGGGCCGACACAGGAGCAGCGTCACAGTGGAGGCGAGGTTTGCAGTGGGCTTGAGGATGAAAGCAAGGATTTGGCAAAGAGAACAGAGCAAGCCCTTGAGGGAGGGGCTGGGGGATAGGTTGAGTGGAGAGAGCAGCGGCAGTGAGGTTTGGGGACAGTGAGTGTGTACACCACTTTTTTTTGGCATGAAGGGTCAGCGGAACAAGTAGGAAGGTATGTGGAAGAGATGGTAGAATATCTCCATTTCCTTCCTGGGGAATTCAGACTTTATTCCAGCGGCCTTGAGGATCCAGGGAAAGGTAATTGTGTTTTAGACCATTGCAGCTTAGCAGTGGAATGCTGAATGGTTTAGGGAAGTGGAAGTCTAGAGTCAGGCGGTCAGATGTGAGGTTAATACACAGGTGGCCAGGAAGTGACAGATGTGAGAGTCACTGGGAAGAACACTCACCCAGACTTCACTCGGGTCCTCTGGCCTCAAACCACCGCTCTACTAATGCCAGAAACAGGCAGTATAGCCGAACCACTACGTTGATTGTCTTTCGAGTTGGGGTCAGACACACTTGGTTCAAATCTCCGACTCTTTCACAACTAATTTTGTGACATCGAGCAAATTACTTAACTTGTCCTGGCCTCAGTTTTATCACAAGTAAAATAAGATGAAGGATCTATACCTAATCGGGATGTTGCCAAGATCAGTTGAGAGTAAGGTAATTACTGTGCTGATGGTTGCCCCATAAAAGACAGGCAAGCAAAACATTGTTATGTTCCTCAAGAGAAGCAAAGCCAGGGCTTAATCTAGGAAACAGCTGTATTTCCAGAGACAGAGCTTGAGGCAGAAGACTCTTGTTTCAGGTTTTGTAACTTCAGCAGACCTGTGAACGGGAGCCGAGCGGGTACCCCACTGTCACCCCCTCCCCCGCCCCACCCCGTCCCAACTACAAGGTAATCCAGGGACTTCTCGGCATTTCTGGCATTTTAGTGTCTGATCATGTGTTCTGAATGCCTTATTTCTTCCATTCTTTTGCTTTCTGAATAGCAGGGCAAAGACATTTTGTTTAAAACCTAAATAATGTGGCTCATTGTAGTTTGGCAAATAACATGAGTTTAAAAAATAAAACACGGTCACCTGTCTGCTGCTGCCACCTTCCCTGCCACAGGCTCAGTTGCCCTCATTTGTTCAGTCACTCACCAGTCATGCACCAGGCACTATACAAGGCACTGCAGGGATATAAAGTTAGTCGAGATACTCTTGAGGGACCTTCCAGTAAGATATGTATACGCAGGTGTGGTTACAGAATAGACATGAACGACATAGCTGGATAGAGTTGAGTAAGAGAGAGACTGGGTTTATCCCTGGGACGGAGGGGACAACATGATATGCAATAAGGGCACTTAGGGCTGTACGCCTAGGGCACAGAGGAAGGAGAACCAGAGGCTCTGCTTATCCTTTATTCTTGGAGTGTGGGAAGGGGAAGGAAGGAAGATGGCAGGAGACGATGTGTGTTCCACGGAGACCCCTCACCACCAGCACTGGGCTCATTTCCTCTGGTTGTTATGTGGCTGCTTTATTCACTAAGGGAGATGATCTAAAACACTCGGAGAAACTGAGTGTAGCACCTTCTTCTGTAAGGTTCCTCACGTCACTCACTGGCTTCTTAAAATGACAAGAGAAATTGCTTTCTAGTCCTGAGCTATCGTTTGTTTTTTTGTTTTGTTTTATTGTATGGACACTGTGAGCTCTGTCAGTGACCAGATTTCTTTTTGTCACATTGGCTGCTAGATAACCTGATTCAAGTTTGTGCCTGCCTATCGCAACAATAGCCTCCTGTAATGTGTTTTTCTGTGAGCCTTAATTCTGGCTCCGTTGTAAGTTCTCACTCTTGATTCTTTTCCTTTCCCTCCCCATTCTTCCCCCCAGCCTTCTCACATCCATGGGCCCAGGCTTTATTTCATATACATCTGCCTCATTGCCTCGAATTCCTTTCTGGAACAGGGAGGAGAGTAACAAAAGGAAGAATGGTCACCTCAAAATTTCAGCCTGTTCCTAGGACTAACTGCACAAAAAATGACAGTTGACGTGTAGAGGGAAAGAAAGGAAATGAAGCTGCAGGAACATCTTGCCCACAATCATGATAACAATCTTGGCCAGGCTTTGTAGCCTTGGTGCAAATTACTCTCCCCCTCAACCTCCAGGTCCTTTGCTTCCTGGAAGGAAGCCAGCACCCTCTGAGGTATTTTCCATATTCTTGAGTCTGGGATGCCACTGAGAGAACTGGTGGAGTTTAATACGCCAGGCACTGGGGTTCAGCCAACAGTGACCTCACCTCTTATGCCCAAGGCAAGGCCACTGGAACAGGAAGTCTGAGCAGGTGTTTTTTTCCCCATCCAGAGCCACTGTGACCCTCTTTTGCCCTTCTTACTCAATAGCCAAAGGAGTGGCTTTTCAGGAGGGAGCCTGCTCAGCTCACTTTCCTCCGTTTACTCTCCCTGTACTCTCACTCTGGGTCTGTCCGGTCCTTGCAGTAGGGGATCATGGTCTAAGCCATCTCCAGGTTTCTAACCTCCCCCCATCTTCTGGGTGCTGCACTGGTCCTTATCCCTCTTGTGTATGAGTAAGAACTCACCTGGCTGGCCTGGAGACTTGGGCTGACAGTTCTCAGTAAGTTTCCCAAACCCTCCAACCTTCCTGCACAGAACCTCTTAGATCTGCCATTTCTTCTGTTTCTTGGCTGAGTCACTTGTCTCATCTGAGTCTCCTCTTTGGTATTTGCTACCTGAGTTAGAGTAAGTCCTGCCATTCTGGCCCTGGCCTATATGATGAGGCCCGAAAGCTCTTTGGAGCAATATTTCAGCATTCCCTCCCTGAGATCACTTGTTCACTTTTGCCTGTATCTGATGTTAGCTTCTGACTTTGAGATAAATTCATTTCTACAAATTTAAATTGTGAACCTCTTGTATGCCTGGTACTGTGATATAAACTTTGGGGCTTCTGGTCGATCGTTTTCTTCTTGTCTCATGCCTATCTTTCATTTTTGCTTTGCCATTTCCTTTGCTTCACTGCTTAATCATTTCTAGGCTTAACTCCCTTTCCCTTCCTGCCTTAATAATGTTTGGCTTCAGAGGCATGATTTATGACTCCCCAAAGGGGAAGGTTTTCTTCTCTGAATTATTGTTTCTTTTGCAGTTCCAGCGTGGTCAACCCAGCTTCCGCCATGATCGATAGGTCCCTGGAAAACTCCAGGAGCTCAGCTGTGTCTCCAGCTAAGGTAGACTGGGCTCAGGCTTTGAAAAATCTCATTTTTGGAAGGAATTCCATTTTTTCTTATTTATCAAAGCACCATGAAATAAAGAGGATTTTGTAGTACTTTTTTTTGTACCAAATACAGATAATTTTTACTATTTAATATAAGAAGTCGCTCATGTGGTGGGAAAGTTGATGAATACCATGTTATTGGTATGTCATGCTGAAGACCTGGATTTCTTGTCCTAGAGAATAAAAAGTCTGAAGCTATTTGGGGCTGCTGCTTTTAAGCTTACGGAATATGGCTTGTTAGTGCCATGTCAGTTTTTATTCCCATTCATAGCTTCCTGACTCTCTGTTAGAGGTCTGCTTGGGGAAGGGAATTGCCAATTTATGAAACTATAGACAGTATACATTGATATTTATTCTTATATTAATTAAAAAACTCTGTTTACTGATACCCTTTCTTTATTAGAATTGATAATCATAGTAGTGACTATAAATACTTAAAGATATCTTGATAAGTACCTTTTAAATCCTTATAGAAAAGGTCAATTACAGTTATATTTGGTACAAGTTTAATCCAGCACAATGAGAGTCTCATTGGTAGAAAGAGCACACTGGTAGGGAATCTGTCCTATTTAGAGTCTCAGGTTTACCTTGACCTTAACCATCCCTTTGATATATACAGGCCTAAGTTCTCACATCTCTATAAAATATGGGATATAGATTTGAATGCCGGGTTCTGGTCTAACATTGTAGAACTCTGGAATTGAGTATATTTTATTTAACAGCTTTACCTTTTTCTGTGACACATATGAGGTCTGTCTGGAAAAAGTCCAGCCATTGTTAATATAACGAGAATGGTTTGCAGGACATCAATGTAGACTGGAATGTGTATGTGTGAACAATGGTGACTCCACTGTACTAGTCAGTGAGGGCAGTAGACGCCGTTGAGTGAGGGTGTGTGCTGTGTGGCTGTCATGTTCAAAATGACTGAGCAAGTAGAGCAATGAATCTGCATCAAGTTTTGTGTTAAGCTTGACTATTCCTTTGCAAAAACTATTCAGATGATTCAGAAGGGTTTTAGGGACAATACAATGAGGGCAGCACAAATAAAAAGGTGGCACAAATGCTTCAAAGATGGATGAGAATCTGTTGAAAGTGATCCACATTCTGGAAGGCCTGCAACAAAGCAGAACACCTGAGAATGTTGAACATGTATGGGCTGCAATCAACAAAGATCAGTGAATGATAGTGCGAAAACTAGAAGCTGATCTGGGAATTCCAAAAACTACTGGCTTTTCTAAAAACTAAAATTGCCTTTGAAACAGAAGAGATTTCAGATATTCAGTAAGATTCAGCTGATGGTGATTCCAACAAAGGATTTTGTAGAGTGTTTTGAACAGTTGAGACTCTAGGAGAACTATGTGAAATCCCTAGTTGCCTTCTTTGAATGGGACTGAGGATTCATTGTCCTATGTACAATGTTTCTTGTATCTTGCATCTTCTTTAATAAATGCCTCTGGCCCTGGCTGGTGTGGCTCAGTGGATTGAGTGCCAGCCTGTGAACCAAAGCGTCGCTGGTTCCATTCCCAGTTAGGGCACATGCCTGGGTTGCAGGCTAGGTCCCTGGTAGGGGGCACACGAGAGGCAACCACACATTGATGTTTTCCTCCCTCCCCCCTCTCTAAAAATAAGTAAATAAAATCTTTAAAAAAATTAAAAAATGAATGTCTTTGTTTTTCATATTATGTGGCTGGATACTTTCTGGACAGACCTCATATAGTAATTCTATGCTAAACTGATAAACCAGGACCAACATTTTTCAAACATGCCAGATAGAATTTACCGGGTAAAACAATCAAATATTGGAAATAATAAGCATTTGCTAACACTGAGTTGTTGTTATGACATTTAAAATGAGTTTAATAAACAATGTTTTTCCCCAGCAAAGGAAGAATCCATTTAATAGCTCCAAGTTGCCAGAAGATCACTTATCTCAACAAATCAAGAATGAGCAGTCAGAAAATGGAAGGACTGGTTTCTTTCAGACTTCAAAAGAGGGTAAATATTTTTATGGACTAGATATTTTTATCTCTGTTATCTGTAGACAAAGGGAAATTCTCAAAGTTCCTTTAACTAAAATAACTTTTAAGAGAAAGTGAAAGGTCCTGATGATTTTCTTATTCTGCTATGCCCATTGGTTTCCTGGGGAGGGAGGAAGGAAGCACAGATTTGAGAAGTTGGAGGTTCATGCATTCCAGTCTTAGAGCCAAACTGGGAAATTTTTTGATGAGAGGTATTCAGTCACTCATTTAACAGCTTTTATTGGATGTCTACCATATGCAGACCTAGTTCTGCTAAAAATTAAAAGTTTGCATCAGAAGAAAAGGGCCACTTGACAATGTTATGATCCTCTCATCTATAATCATCAGCCCAGTCCCTGAGGAGCATTAGTCTGGTTTGTAACTTTATTAATTTAAATCTGCCTCTTATGAAATTCTACCATTCTTCCATACCATTAAAAGGAAATACTAGACAATTTAATCTCTTCAAAAATAAACTGTAAAAACACCCTGGCCAGGTAGCTGAGTTGGTTAGAGTGTCATCCTGATACGCTAAGGTTGCAGGTTCAATCCCCAATCACGGCACATAGAAGAATCAACCAATGAATGCATAAATAAGTGGAACAATGAATCAATGTTTCTCCCTCTCTCTTTTTCAAATCAATAAATAAAAAATACAAAAAGTAACTGAGAAAATTTCACAAATATTAAAGATTGGGCAAGGGGTAGAAAATTAATAATTGAAAGTGAAATTAGGACTTTCAATTAGCCTGTTTTAATATTAATATTTCTCTTCATTGGAAATCCTTTATATAGCATAAGTATTATAGAGAAAAAAGTCACTGGAATACATTACCTTTTTAAACATTTGACAGAATTAATTTTTATTTTAGGTATTGAGTTTGTCTAATTGAATTTCTTTTTCTGGATTCCATATATAAAATTTTTTAAGTGACTTCTGTGTTCTTCCTCCACCTCCATGAGGCATTTTCTTAAAATTGTGGTCTTAAAAACTTTTTTATTGAGTATAAAATGTCACAAAGTATGTAGGTAAAGCACAGTAATCTTAAATGTATAGTTCAGTGAAGTTCATGCATGTGTTTTAAAAGGCTTTTTAATTAGGTCTGCATTTATGCTACATACTTTTTATTGTCTTTAATATTTTAATACTTTTGCTAAATGTAGATTAAGGTTTTGGTATTTTAAATTTTACATTACTGTCCGTTTGATATCTCACCTAATATGTTGTAATTTTCAGGTGAATTATCAGGGTCAAAAGAAAAGTCGTCTATCCTGGATATTTCAAGCCAAAAGTTAGAGAAACCAAAGCAGACTTTTCCAAGCCCTGAGAGTGGATCCCAGGTCAAAGCTCCAATCCCTAAAGCCAGGAAAATAATCCACAAATCACATGATTTAAAACAGGATGATAACCAGTCTTTTCCGAGGCAGAGGACAGATTCCCTGAATGCAAGAGGGCCTCCAAGAGGGATCCTGAAGCGCAACTCTAGTTCTAGCAGCACAGACTCAGAAACTGTTCGTTTTCATCAGAACTTTGAACCCAAAAGCAAGATTGTGTCACCTGGCCTAACCATCCATGAGAGAATTTCTGAGAAGGAGCGCTCTCTAGAAGATGACTCCTCTTCAAACTCACTGGAACCATTAAAGCATGTGAGATTCTCTGCAGTGCAGGATGAACTCCCACGGAGCCCTGGGTTGATCCATGGTCGGGAAGTTGGGGAATTCAGTGTCTTAGAATCTGACAGGTTGAAGAATGGAACAGAAGATGTCAGAGTCATAGATGAGTTTGCAAAGGACCCAAAACCTTCCCAGTACAGAGAGCCTTTGCCTTTACATCAGTCAGACTCTAGCCCAAGTGCATCAAAATATGAAACACATCCACCAAACACTCCTGGTTCTTTTCCATTTCATGGGCACCCTTCTCCCTTGGAAGTGTTAACTGCAAGACCACAGTCAAGTGAGAACTCACCCACCATCAATGAACACAAAGCTAAATCATCAGAATCATCAAAGCTTGAATCAGAATTGTCCAAAAACCCTGCTGGTAAGAGAGTTGTCACTATCAGGCTATAAACATTGACCCACTGGGCTTGGAATGGCTGGGCCAGGCACCTCGGTGGACACTGCACTTTGCCTCGTTGCCATTCCCTCTGGAATTCAGGCAGATGCCACTGAGGAATTCTTGTACTTCCTAATGGGTTTGCAGGTTTTCCTCAGTCCCCAATAATGAGAGGAATATGGATAGCACAGTTCCTGGCCCATTATGATTTAAACTAAAAATGTAATCCTGTCAATTATTTAAGAAAATTGCCATGTTTTGAGTTATATCAAGGTTTTTATACAGAGCAAGAATTAAATATATGCTAATACTTTTTTATGGAATAAATATATTATTATCTAGTTCAAATATGTCAATTATCATTTAACCAAACTTTGGTTTTTCTTTTACTTTCTTATCCTCAAAGGATGAGAAACGAGACTTTGAGTACTTATTTTGGACTGCACAGGGCCTCTAGCCTTTGTTCTTAGCCTTTAAAAGCACTGCAGGAACTTTCTCTTCCAGCTGCTGTGAGTTGAGAGGCAATACAAATGCTGCTTTTTCCTGCCAAACATCTAACTAGCTCTCCTTGTAGATTCTGCAACCCTCAGGGGATGCCTCAAACTGCTTTCCCATATTTACATGATTACTTCATAATTCTTATGTTTTAAAAAACAGAAACAATTGTGAAAATCATTCCATGTACTCCCTCCCATCTTCAGTAAGTCTTCATCCAACCCTATGATTATTTCTTTATTGTCAAGAATATTTATAGTAGCAACAGTCAGGTTTCTAACCCATTGGCTCTCTCTCCCGTGTTTGTCAATATTAAGTTAACCCTGAGTCACTTTTGCTCAGCTCTACAGTTTCATATTTGTTTGTTCAGATCAACCTTCATTTTAAAAGACAAAGCATTTTCACTACCCCTCCTCTGGACATTTAAAATCATTTGAAGAGAACAGAATATTTTTTAAAAATTAAAAATCATCAGGTGGTTCTTTAGGAAATAAAGGAACTCATATTAAAGGAAATCATTAAAGTTTGAGTAAACTTTAAGCCATTGGCTAAAAAGTTTGAGTAACTTTTAGCCATTGGTTAGCCAATGTCAGGTAGAGATCACATTCTCCTTCAGTCCTCATTTTAGTTTTTTTGGCTCATAGAAACTACTTCTAAGTCACAAATTATAGGAGGGAAGTTGGGGGTAATGAAGGAGCTTCTTGAGATCATGGTCCTAAAACTCCAGTATGCGAGACAGTCACTGGCATAGCTGTTAGTAAAGACTCCTGGGCCCCATCTTCAGAGATTCTGGTTTAACAGATCAGGAGTCTGGCCCAGGAATGCAAATATGCCTCATTGTCTCATTGAGTAAGATGATGCTTACTTAAATGTTTATTCAAAATATAAAGGATATTTCTTTGGTAATATTTTCCATACAAAAAATTCGGTGAACCTTTACTGTTTTTCAAACTGCACCTGCTTTTAAGAAATACCCTTGAAATTTTGTAGTAACTACTTATTTGTGCATTCTGACTTTTAAATCACAACTGACTGTGAACACTGGGAGGAAGACATCATCAGCGGTGCCCATTTTGATGGACAGACAGGCCTTCTTGCCTCAGAGTTTGTAAACAAAGTTCTGCTTACTTACTAACACCCTGCTTTTTTCCTGTTTACCACAAAAATGTAAAGTAAAAAAATGGAGCATAGAAAGAAAATTAGGACCAAATAAAATGTAAAATCTCTTCAAATTATAAAGGTTCGACTTTAGCTCTGACCTTCAGAATAGTCAGTATCATGCTTATTCTGGAAAAAAAAAAACACAAAATAAAAGAATTCCTTTAAGAAAACAAAACATTACCTGGCTTCCCAGTTTTAAAATAACTGTTCTTATTTTGAAAGCTATAAACTTTCATTATTAAACATTTGAAAAGAAGAAATGCCCTTAGATGTATTGAGCCAACAGCTGATAAATGGTGCTATACCTCACTAGCTAAAATATGTGGGATGTAGGGGTGAAAGAATGGAAGTAAAAAGAAGAAATGCATACAGGAGAAAACAAATATATGTGGTGTCATTACCCAGCATTAATTACCCAGCCTTTCAATAGTTTTTAGGCATGAATATAGTTTTAAATTATGTTTGTACTGCCTGGACTTCTTTTTTCAGTAACAGTGCATTACAGATACTTCATTATTAAGTAATTTTCTGTTAAATGGACTAACAGAGTTTTTATAAATTTGTCAAAGAAATTTCACAATTTTACATATATTTAATAGTGCAAAGTGTAGGTAAGGAAGGAAACCAATATCTACTTGTGCCAATTATTGTATAAGAGATTTTTGTTTTCATATTCACCCAGAGTTGATAAATAAAACTAAAGATTGAATTTTATTAACTAATATGCTCTCTAGTGCATTTGAAATGTAGCTGACTTCATAAAAATTTATCTCACATAATTTTCAGAAACATGTATCACATAGCTCAGCATTTATAAGGAAGAGGGAGACATGCTGAAACACCTGAATCTTAACTAAAAGGAGAGAGTGTCTGAGTTCCCTTATGTGAATGTACCCTGTGCCCTGTGACTGAGGCTCAGAAAGGACCCTCTCTACTTTCTTGATGGCTTAAAAAGGACTTACTCTTCTCTAGCCTCCTAGCCATTGGTTAGCCAATGTCAGGTAGAGATCACATTCTCCTTCAGTCCTCATTTTAGTTTTTTTGGCTCATAGAAACTACTTCTAAGTCACAAATTATAGGAGGGAAGTTGGGGGTAATGAAGGAGCTTCTTGAGATCATGGTCCTAAAACTCCAGTATGCGAGACAGTCACTGGCATAGCTGTTAGTAAAGACTCCTGGGCCCCATCTTCAGAGATTCTGGTTTAACAGATCAGGAGTCTGGCCCAGGAATGCAAATATGCCCATTGTCTCATTCTGATATTCTGTGGGAACTCCTTGTTTATTCTTCCTTGAAAGATGTTTTTCCAATTCCTGAAATCTCCTAAGTCTGTGTTCCTCAAACTTGGGTATAAACCCTGAAGAGTTAATGAGTGTGCCAGTGGATAGGTGGAGTCATAAAATCAACATGCTGTATCTTCCTGGAAGGTCAATTTTATGGAAAGATTTGAGGATGAGAGAAACTTATATAGAAAATGCAACATGGAGCAGAATACAAAATTTACATGAATTTTTAAAATAAACCAAAGACAAAAGAAATTTCTCAAATTGATCTACACCCCTTACTGTGTATCCAGGCATCTACATTTAGCTTCTTTTACTGTCATAGGGCATCTTTGGCAGAATGTCTTAATTAGGATGGTTTACCTTATAACCCCTGAAAAATGCTGATATAAACAAATAACGGTGTGGAACATGTAAATATAAAGTGCCTTTTTAAAAAGATAATGTGAGTGATTGGATAATAATTTTTTAAGCATTCTTTTTCTTATTTAGAAAAGCATTTCTGTGTTGCAGATGAACGGTCTCATGTTGAGCCTGAGCCTTCTCAGGTGCCAGATTGCAGTTCTAGAGACCATCAGCAAGGTAAGCCTCCTCTCAAGACCCTAAAAGCTAAGGCGTTCTCACGCTCTGGTCCACATGCCACTGAGATAAGGAAGACAACTGATGATTCCATATCTAAAGTCCTAGACTGGTTTAACCGAAGTTCTCATTTAGATGACAATAAGTCACCTCTCCAACATCTCCAAGGAATAGAGCCCAAAGAAAAAGCAGACTCAAAATCACAGGTTGCTTCTGCCTTGGTGACAGATGATATCAGTCTAAAAGAAAATGGCTCAAACGCTCTATTATCCACCGAAGTTAAATTGATGCCCGTGGAATCTGATTCAGTGTCTCAGGTAGAGGGAAATATGCTGCTTTCTGGAAAGTGCCTAGGCAGTAATATGAACATCCAACCCAATTCTGTTAATTTGTCCCTTCAAGGCAAGGAAGGTCCAGGTGTATTGCAGCCATGTGAAATCTACAGTACAGATCAAAGGAGTAAAACTATGGACTATAACCAAGCTTCAAAAAACACAGGAGGAGGAAATGGGATACCTTACCCAACCAGTAACTATTCCTACAGTGCTCTCAGGGGATCCGATGCCACACACCAGGTTTCATGCAACATTAAGGCTGTTGGCAGCTTATGTGAGGAAGAGCCCAAGCTCCGTGTTTATGAAAAAGATACAGGAAACTCAGAGGTCAATTCTGACGATTCAAAAATTGTCAAAGAACCAGGTTTGAAAGATAACATAAAGGCAGAGAGAGAGAGCCAAGGAGATACTTACATCCCAAAAGCTTCCACAGAGCTACAGCGTACTGAGTCGCTCCCTGAGGCTGCCAAAAATACATCTCCTTGGAAGAAGCCTGAGGTCCAACAAGAAGCTGGTGAGAGTCCCAACAACCAAGTGCAAAGAGAGATATATAAAAGAGTGAGTGACAGAATATCCTTTTGGGAAGGAGAGAAAGCTGCATCTAAGTTAACTCATAAAGAATCCATGTCTTCACACAATCAGAGACAACCTGCTAAAGCCTATCAGCCTGTGAAGTCAGTAGACAGTTTAACTACAGGCCAGAATGAATATAATCAAGTGACTGCCAAACAAGTCATCCTAGGTGACGATGGTCAAGCAGCTCATCTCTCCAGTTTTTATTCCTCAAAGAAACCTCAAGATACCAGGGCCCAAATATCAGGCCAACCTCAAAATTATCCTTCAACTGACCAATCAGGTCAAGTGTCTCTGTTTCAGAATAAAATAAATGAACCTATAAAAAGATTGCCAGTGGCAGAAAGTTTGCATTCTGGAAGGGATATCACTTTGCCGGTACTGCAGCACCCTTCATATGTTGGGAGTGAAATGCATACTTCTTTGGAGAAAGACAGATCTCTAACTGAGAGATCAGATCCCAACTTTAAAGTTATGTCCCTGAAAGAAAGAACAGATGAACCCAATACAGAACAGGTTTATAATCACTCTCAATTTGAGAATTTGGTAAAGTTTTGGGACTTAGGAACCAACCCAAATAGTCAGATTAATGTTGAGAAGAATACCACAAAAACAAGCCAAAGAAAACCTGTGCCTTTTAATAGCCAGAAACACAAAGAATTCCATGACATCAAATCATCAGGAGAAAAGACCCATGAGATAGAGACGCTTCTAAGCCCTCCACAAGTTCCGGCAACAGAGGAAATAGAGGAATTAAATTCAAAGTGTACACTGCAGGTGTTACCATATGAAACCACACTTCCATTGAAACCACCCACAGAGTCCCCTCATCAGCTGCCAGGAAATGGGTCATCAAAGGAAAATGTGCAAAAGAATACGGAATGGTTTGTTACTCCAGTGTTCAAGGAAGAAAAGGACCTCTCAGACCAAGAGATTCAAGAATTCATAGTGAAAACAACTGTTTTGTCTAAAGACTACAAAGACACTTTTAATGTCAGCTTGCAGAAGCTACTTTCAGAAGCTTCATCACCAACAATCCAACCTTCTGGTGAAAAAGTTCATGGAAAACAAGTGCTTGAACCAGGTGTTGCTGAAAATAAGACATGGCCTCAAAAGGAAGATTTTGCTGATACTGAGGAAGCATCCAAAGGACCTCAGGACATCATTAATGAGCATGTAGATAAAACAGTAGCTCCTCCAAAGGTCAAACCAAACACTTTGGCTGCTAGTCTAGAAAAACTCCTGAAGGAAGAAGGAACTGGAACTTTACCCTCTCCCTCGCGAACCGAGTTGGCACCCATTACACCTAGGATCAACTCCGAGCCTGAAGAGAGTAGACTTTTTGAAAAAGGTATAGAACAGAGTCACAACTCGTCAGCATATCAGAGAGAAATAATAGTTCCTTATCCAGAAGGGGAACAAACTTTGGGAAAAACAGCTCTCCTCCAGCAAACTGAAAGTGGCGAGTGCCAGCTAAACAAGGAAAACTTCTTTCAGAAGTCTGCAGAAAGCCCTTACCCATTGGATCACTCTTTCCATATTCACAGAAAAGGTTCTTTTGGGATAGTGGCCAACTCCCCCCAAGATGTGCCTTCTTCCAGGGATGCTCATCTTGCTCCTCAGGATAAGGCACTACCTTCTAAAAGGGAGATTTCTGAGACTGTAGAAAAAGTCATTGTTCCACCCAAACCTGCATTGAAAGATGTAAATGTTGCATTACAAAAGCTACTTAGAGAAGCTTGGATGAGTTACCCAGTTGGGTGGGAAGTAGTTCCTGGAGAAGGAAAAGAATTTCCTGAAGGAGTACGAGCAGCAGGTAGCCTCCAAAATTCTCCACCATCAGCTACAATGGACATTACAGTTCCAGACAGAAAAGATGTTTATTCCTTCAATGTAGTTCCTGATAAAACTCATGAAGTTGCATCTTATTTAGCTGCCCCAATGCCTCCACCAGAACACACCCTCAGCTCATTTGGTTCCACTGTGGATCGGTATAGCAAAGAGTTACCTCAGGAAGTGGCAGAAATTGTGAGGGAAACAATTATTCAACCTAAGTCAGAGCTCCTTGAATTCAGTGCTGGCTTAGGGAAACTACTGAAGGAAGCAAATGAAGCACTCTCCTCAAAACATGGAAGTGAGACAGGTAGCACTGAGGTGCCCAGGCCAACTGCTTCTCAATTCCATTCTGAGGAAATAAAAGAAATAGTAAAAAGGTCTGAGGCTCCATCAATAACTGAGAGTGCTTTTGATGTTGGTTTTGAGAAACTCCTTAAAGAAGCATCAAAAGCTCCCTCTGATGAGCTCCAGGTGTCAGTGAGGGAAGATACTCCTGAGGAGACTTCAGAGTCAAAGCCAGCCAGGGTCTTGGGCAGAACCCAAGAGACCCCTGACACGAAGCTTAAGAGTAATGTTTTCAAATCTCAGGTCAGGCAATGTGATAACGTGTTGAGGAGAGAAGCTGTGGCTGATTTATCAGTAGATCTCCATGGTTCTGAAAATGGAGTTGAGAACATCCCTGGGACCCATTATGTGGACCATGAAATAGGGATCCTTGAAACCATAAAGCCCCCAGAGCCCAGGGATAGTGAAAGTGAGGTTGCAGGGGTTCGAGAAGTGGCTTTTCAGGAGCCTGGCTTTGAAGGGGGTCCTGAAACAATTAGTGTGTCTGGAAATAGTCAGCCTGTTCCTTTCCTGACCAACAAGGGAAACTCTACAAAAACAAGTCAAGTTGAATTGATTCTGGCATCACCCTATAAGCGGCAAGAGGAAGAGGAAGAGGAAGACAAAGAAGGTGTCTCAGATTCTGATTTTTCAGACGGAAACATTGGCTCTAATGCAGAAAGCTGGAGAAACACGTCCAGTGAGCATTTTGAGATTTTTAACCCATTGGTTAATGAGTTAATTTATGGAATGATGACACAAAGGATGATAGAGTTTTTAAAATTGGAATTAATTGGACACTCCGAAATAGTGCTAAATTCTTCTTATTACTTCAGTTCTCCCCAGTCTTTCTTAATAAAAACTACATTTCCTTTTATAGTCTTTAATTAAATAAGTTACATAGAGACCGTTTTACCCACAGGGCAGTGTTTTAGAATTTTACTTTTTCCTCATTAATCAACACTAGAACTTTTCAAAACTATTTTTAAAAATAGTTTTAAGAAAAGTTAAAAGAACTTTTGGGGTTTAGAAACTACCTCTAACATTCAAGTTACTTTTCCTTCTGGAAATAATTAGAATTTCTTTCATAATTGGCAATCCAAACGGAATTCTCCAGGAAGATCTGTGGCAAGAAATTGCCACAAATGAGCACAAATCTCCCTTTTAGGAGAAATAGTTTACCAGAGCAGTGGCTACATACCAGTAACAAAGTGCAAGGCTGGAACTTTGTTTTCCTCAGATACCTTGTGCTGTGGTGTTTTTGTTGCCACACTCTCCCTCTCATTTTTGGTGATCTTCAGACTCTTCCCCTTCTAGAGTGACTTTGGTCAAATGACCTTACCTGATTCCACACAAGGGTGTTGTCTGGCCTGCTGAATTTCTTTGTCTCCAGCCTTGGCTAAGTGGATGAAGATCTTAATCGATTATTATATTCATCTAAGTGGAGTCATGGGTACTGGTTTCAGCCAGGCTGTAACACATAGGGTTTGTCTCAGTTTGCTCTTCTGATCAACACAGTCAATTGGGTAGAAAAACCCTGGAGCAAATAGGAATAAGTTACCTGATTAGAGTAATGAAATGATAAAGGATGCTCCCTGGCAGGACATTTCAACCAAAGCGGCACATCTAGTGTTGATCACCTTCCTAGGAGTCAAGTAGGATTTGTCACTTTCCAGCTCCCTTCAATCTCATGAGAATAAATAAGCTTTGCTGAGTGGCTGACTTGTGAGGCTTAGGTTCCTTGGAAAGTAGCTGTGGGGCCTCTTGAAAACTGACCAAAGAATTATATCTTTAGTCCTAATCATCAAGTTGAAGCCCCCTTGACAAATGTTTCTGGTAAGAAAAGGAAAGTGAAACACCAGTCTCTGAAAACAGATATACGCAAGAATATAAATCAGCATGTTAAACTTGTTAAAGTAGACTTTTATTAAGCTACCCCAATGAGTCACCAGAGTAAAATGGCCCATGGAAGGAAGAGGGATTGCATATTTGCACTTTGGATACTGTTGCTCAATGTGTGTGGCTATGTTTTTTAGTATCCCAGCATGACTGGCTGACAGTGAAAAGCCTATCTCAAAATGAAATAATGAGTATTAAATAATAACCCTGATAGGACGTATTTTACAGTTATAAGCCTTGTGAGAGGTATAAAATGGTACAGTTACAGTTTTACCTCCTCTAACCTAAATTATTTTAAAATAAATGGGTGGGGTGGAGTGAGAGCAGAGGGGAATCTGACTACAAAGGTACCAAAATTTTGGTGAGCAGCCTAACATGTTTGACTTGCGGCCGAACTCTGAACTAATACCTCTCTCTATGCTCTTAAAAAAAATAAAAATAAATTGTTTTTAAAGGTTCCATTGTTAAATATTTTTGTAAATGCTGGGAGATTATGTACATTATTAGCATTAAAATTTCTAAGAAGGTCTATAGTGAGAAACCTTTTATTTTGAACACAGAGGATCCTAAGTCTAATTCATGTTAGAATCCATTTGCTGTAGAATGCCCATTAGCATTGGGCAGAACTGGGATGCATTTCTGTAAAGTACTGCCCAGAGAAGCAGTTCCCAAATTTATTGATTCATTAATGGAATCATTCATTGGTTTAGCAGATATTTTTGAAGTGCCTATTAGCCAACCACTGCTGTAGGCACTGAGAATATAAAAGTGATAAATGATAGTGTTCAGACCAAAAGTCATCCATGATAGAGTTTTTATTGTCAAAATAGAAAAATTAAGGATGGCCTAGGGACATTTTCTGTAAGGTTATTTGTATTTAGTTATATTCTGAGGTCATGGCCTTTTTTATTTTGGCCCTCATTTTATAAAGAAAAAGTATTAATAGATGATTGAGCCACCCCCCCCCCCTTAAAATGCCTAGTAAAACAAAAAGTTGACTGCCTCATGTCATTTCCCAATATTTTGATGGAAATTTTACTATCTCATGAAACCCCAAAAAGCCTACATCTGTTGACTTGGATAATTCACCCATCTGTGTTATATTCGATTATACACAGATGTTAAACATCTGAATCCTGCCTTTTATGGTTTTCAGCTAATTTTTTTAATGCTTCTAAAACCACTTTCTGGCTATCTTCAAAAGCTAGAAATGAAGTGGAAAGATTCAAAGTCTGGCACAGAACAAATCATGTGCCTAAAATAGAGGTGTAGAAGACTAGGAGATCACATTTCTATTAATGTGGCAGTCTTGTTTCTGTATGATTTATGCTTGCAAATATTTCTCAACTGGGAAAATTATTTTTTTAAAGGACATACTATTTGTGAAGAAATTTTATTTTCTTCTTTGAAGTACTTTATAGAGTAAAGAAAAGTATAGAGGCTTGTGACATAATGCCTCCTTCCAACCTACCATTTCAATGTCCATTGGTTATTAAGAGTTTGGTGGGTTTCTTTTTTTTTTATTGTGCAGTGTTCATCGGTTTTGTCTCATAACAGGTTCAGAAGAAGAACCCCGCCCTGTTTTGAAAACTTTGGAAAGGAATGCTGCTAGGAAAATGCCCTCCAAAAGTCTAGAAGACATTTCATCAGATTCATCAAGTGAGAATAAAGTTTGCCCCATTGTTCATGCCTCCATCTAAGCTTGAAAATGCTCATGTGCTCCTCTGTGGCCTCGCTGCATGCTGCTGTGCACTGAAACCCGTAAAGGGGGGCTTAACAGATGAGACTAACCGTTCCCAAGTGAGCCGAAGAGGCTTGCCCTAAAGTGACCAGAAGTTCACTTTTAAAATAATGCATGAAGTTTGGTTACTAGAACACTAGGTTCCCTTGCATTGAAGAATCCCAGAGTGAGTATTTATTCGAGTAATGTGAGTTTTAAAAGACAGTAGTAGTTAGTGGTTCTAGTAGTAATAACTAACATTTATTGAGTACCATGTGCCAAGACTTGGCGAAGTGTTTTACTTGCACTATTTTTTTTTAATATGGCATAAGTAGCCCTGTGAGGGACAAGGTGTTGTTATCCCCATTTTACAGATGAGGACAATGAAGCTCAGAAAGGTAAACTAACTTGCTTAGCATCACACAGCAGAGCTGGGGCTCGAAATCAAGAGCATTCATGACAGTGTTGGGTGTCTGATGAATTTTGTATGCTACGGAGATGAATTAGTCCCTGGCTTTAGGGGCTTGTTGTTCTCTTCCACCACTGCTTTTCATGCATTTCTTACTGGAACTATGAGCCTAAGGACTACCTGACATGCAACACTTGAGGCACACTATTCCCCAATGGCTGCTGCTTTAGTGGGTGAAGGATTTCTTGAGTACTAACATAATATGTAATGTATATAGGGATTTGTAAATCTGACAAAGGAACTTAGAAATCATTAACTTTGAGTGTTTTTTTCTTACTGTTTTTAGGCTAAGATACACCCTCATGATTGCAGGTTGTCATGAGAAAGTTTATTAAGGGAAAGTTAACCATCGTCAAACTCATATGATTAAAAATTGACCACTGTCATGTTTAGAATACTTTTTATGCATCTGCCATTGAGGCCAAGAAGTCAGAGTTTAAAAAGAAAAAGAAAAGAAAACACTCCACTAAACAATTTCTAAAATTCAGAGATTCCCAGGGCTCCGAAGGCAGTACTCACAATTTGTCATGCAGTTCTAACCCTGGCAAAGAGCTTGGAATCCGAGGGTTGGAGGGGACCTTGAAGGCCACCCATTCCAAACTCCCCCAATGCAGGAATTCCCTCTAAAGCCTCCTCAACAGGTGGCCAACCCCCACATCCGTCTGAATGCTTGCCGAGGAAGGCCTTCCAATCCTTTGTTGGTCTGCCCTGATTGTTCTTCCTGATGTTGGTGATGGGCCCTGAGGGAAGAAAAAAAAACCAAACTTAGCAACAATTGTTCAATTTGGCAAACCTCTTATTTGTGAAACATGGGGCTATTTCCATGGTACAGCTTTAGAGTACTCTGGAATGTGTAGGGTTAAAAAAAATTACCGTCGGCTGATGGGTATTCCTGCACGCTCCCTTCCAAATACCGATACCCACTCTCACACTTGCCTGCCAAGATTCCACTTAGCAGCTGGTCCCCAGTCACATCTCTTCAGTTGACTTCCCAAGCAAGGCTCCCAGAGGCGTACACAAATGGTGATGCATGCACAGAAATATTTGTTAATGACTGTGGGTTTGGGAAGGTGTTAGTCATGGCTAGCATCTCACCCTTTTTAAAATAGGGAGGCTGTTGCAGCCCCATGCTTTCTCGTGCTGCCAGCTGATTGCTTGCTCGGAGCTAACCCTCTAACCCTTGGGAGTCTGTGTGCAGCAGTGTGCTGATGTAAGCTGCATCGGGGCTGAAATGGGAGCCCTGCTATGGCATTGGCTCAAGTAGCTAATCTAAAGAGAAAGTATTTGGGGGGAGACATCTTGGTTGCACCCCTCACTGCATCTTGACTAATTGCTTCCAATTCCGGGGGCTCTCAGGGACGGTCTCATTGTTCTTTCTCGCCAAGGGTCAGCCGTGTTAACCATTTGTTAATTTCTCCTGAACAGATCAAGCACAAATAGATAATCTGCCAGAAGAATTAGTACGTAGTGCTGAAGATGGTAAATATCTTTATGTATCTGCATGTCTGTCTGTGTATTAGGTTCTGGGGTGGTTTGGGCAGTCACTGGGACGCAGCTGTTGAAAAAATAGAGACGTCATTTGCCACTATGTGATGAATGGTGCCTAAGTTATTATAAAACGGTTCTGACTTGGTGCATTTAATACTAACTGTTTGTATTCTAAAGGCTTCTGCTGGTGATAGCATTGTGAGGATCTCCTTAGAGACCCTGGGGAAGTGAGGGTTTCTATAAATAGGAAATTGTATTTCTATTGGTATGAGCTAATTTTTGCTACTCTGACTTGCAGAACTCCCTGCAAAAGCAGGGAGAGTGGAGTGGGTTCCTGGGTTAAGTTATTCTTATATTTGATTCTCATCTCTCAGCCTATAAATCTCTCTCGGCATACCTAGTTTAAAGCTTTCAATTCAAAGGAAAGGGTCCCAGAACAAAAGTGGGAATTCTGCCTCTGTTCATATAAATAACTACGAACAGACCAAGGGCAAAATTAACTGATTCTGAACATTAAACAGCCAGAAGATTTTGAAGATTGTCAATTGCTCAGGTATTACTTGTTTCAGTTATAAAATGAATAGGGTAACAGTGCCCTGGTGGGGGGAGGAAGGCATGCAAATGAGTCTGAATTTTACAGTTCAGCATTTATACAAATGCGTAATTTATATTTGTATGCTGGAATTTTGTTTTCTAAATTGCCTTCACTATAATAATAATAAAAATGTGTATTCACTGAGCTTCCCCATATAAAAGCAGCAAGACAGATCCTCAAAGGTCATTCCTGACTTTTATGTAATGAATTTGTCTTTCTCATTTTATGTTTACAACAACCTCTTTGAGGTAGGTGGGGCAGGGGGGTTTATCTTTGTTTTACAGATAAGAAAACCTCCAAAAAATTAGGTGACTTGTCTAAGATCCTGTGGTTAGTCAGTGGGAAGGTAGGGACTAGAATCTCAGCTTCATTACTCCCAGTCCAGTGCTCTTTCCAGTTTAAAATCTGTCGTTTAGTGAATTGGAGGAAAGATGCTAAACACCTTCTATGCCTGATGTTGGACTTTTAGTTGAAGAGGAAACATAAAAAAGGCTAATGAAGAGTCATTCTGGGGAATAGATGAAAGCAAGCCGAAAACCTGTCAAATGTATTCTGCACTCTCAGCTATGAAACTGACATTTGAGCTTTACTTTCATGTCTCTTTAATCCTTCTGTTAAAATGGTATTTATTCTCAATGTTGCCCTTCTGAGTAGATCAAAAAGCAGATCAGGAACCAGATACAAATGATTGCATACCAGGAAGTGAGTAGCAGGTTCTTTCTCACAAATGACTAAATGTTGCCACTGTACATGGTGTTAAATATACTGAAATAACTAACCCCATTAATAGCACAGCTTTATTATTAGTACTAAACTCTTGCAGCTTACAAAACTATTTCATTCTGGCAAGGGTTATATTAAAAACATTTTACTACTGTCTGTGTTGAAAAATTAATTGGTGGTTCTACTGAGGGAGAATTATATATTTAAAAAATTGTTATATATACATATGTATGTAACATGTGTTACATATATATATATATGTTAATGCTGCATATTATCCTCTTGCTAGTCTCTCTGTTCTTTGAGTCTGCTGAAAATGAAGTTGGCACCCTCCAGTATCACTTGGTTTTTATGTTGCAGTATGGTCTTGAGTATTGGATCTCTGGGACCTTTACACAAGACTGGAGATATGGAGCAATTTATAATTTATTTGGGTCTAAGAAAGAACTGTACTTTAACAATGAGTATGTAGTATGGTTGTGTATGCCTCTCTGCATATCAATAGAAGCAGATTTTATGATGTCCAGGGTAGAAGCTCTGAGGTTTAAAATTGGACTCAAACAGCATATAGTCAACATGTAAAGCAAGTGAATATCCAAATCTTAAGAAATAAATGTATACTTGTAGTGGTTCATGTCCATCAACTAATTAATATTCACCACCAAGCAAAGATTATGATTCTTTACTCTTTTCTGTTCATTCTTAAGATTACTGGGCTTAATTGCGACTACTATGCTGAGGACACAGAGCACATTAAAAGGGTGTTTGTGGGCCAATCAAAGCATCGAGCTATGCCTGACTGTCTTCTTAGCTCAGTCAGTGCCGTAACCGTGGGCACTGGAGGTCTGAAGAGAATGATAGACGTGCCTGCCCTCAGGAGTACAGGGGGTTTTTAACAACAGTTTCCCAACATTCTTTGGATGTGCTCGTAGGTCTTAATGAGAAGAGCAGCTTAAATGAAGGGGCCATTAGAGAGAGAAACAAAGTGCTGGTGCTAGAAGGCAGTGACCTCTTGTCTGAAACCTGAGACTTTGCTCATGCAGTCCTCCTGCCCGAGATGAAGGTGCTGAGCTTTAGCACATGACCTGACAAATTCTTAAGAACTACCTAGGAAAAAAGGCAATCCGGGCTTTGGTCCTCAGTGTTATTCTCTGTCTGGCTGCTGCAGAGGAAACAAGACTTCTGCCCTTCATGGGTGATGGGTAAAAAGCTTTCCCTTTTGCTTTTGAACTGGCAAATACTTAAATTTGGGCATCTTATTTTATCATGCTCTTTTGTCCAACATTTAGACAAGAGTGCAAACGAAATATAGATATATCTACATCTTCATTTGTGACCTGCCAATGAGCTTAGTTACTGGTCAAGGCAAGTAAACTAATCATGTGGTGAATTCTGGATATATTCTTTCTCTTTTACAGTATTTTCCAAGATGATTCTTAATCCCTGGGCTGAGATTATTTCATTTTCCTAGTAAAGAGTGTATTCTTACCACACAAGACAAAATGAAATGCATGATCTGTATACCTAAAACTAATATAATATTGACTGTTTAGTTGAAAAAATTTTTAAATTTTTAAATGGTTTACTGAAAAAAAAAAAGAAATACATGATCAAAACATAGATAACTAAAACACAATAAATAAATGTAAAACTGACTGCGTTTGAGTAGTGGGTATATACTTTGAAAATAATCGGGAGCAGTGTTGTGATTTTGCATGCTCTTTGGGCTATTGTATGCCCTTACGGGACCTAATCTTACACTGCTTCTGTATAAGTCACCCGAATCTACACACATACATGTTATTGTTTAATGGGAAGTGATCAAAGCAGGGATCATTCTGTGAGATATCCTGAATGTATTTTGATACATCTGTGAGCCGAAGGCTGGGTGAGAACTATTTTGTGAATAAGCAAATATTTAATATGTGTAGCTCAGTTTTCAGTTTTCCTTCACTTAGGTTTCATTTAACTAAAAATAAATTTAGCCAATGCTTAGAGTGGAATTTGAGCTTTTTGAGTTATACAGAGAAATATAATTTGATTTTTGTCTTTCTAGTATTACTTTCAGTGATAAACTCAATATATTTATATGACATTGTAAAGATAACTTAAATAATCTCTATCAAATAATATTTATTTGTTTAGCAAATATTTGTATAAGACCTACTGTGTGCCGGGCACTGTTAAGTGCTTGGAAAAATATAAACTCATTCAATATAAAAGCTCTGATTAATCACAAAAAAAGCTTTAACATTGTGATCCTTAGACAAAGAAGAAAAGAGCTTTTTAACTAGAGTTACACAAATTAGGAATAGTTTTCATCATCTTAGTGTAACTTCCACACATATACTTACTGTATCAGAAAGAAACCATATGCTACATTTTCATATTAAATTTTTAGAGTATCCTAACTTGAACCATTGAAACTCGGCTATGGGTATTTCTACTGAAAATTCTTTGAGTTAACAGGTATCCAATATGTGGAATCTAAAAAACAAAGAAATGAGCAGAATAGCAAGAGACTTATAGAGAACATTTGGACAGTTGCCATAGGGGAGGGGAGTTGAGTGACTGGGTAAATACAGCCAAGGGGTTGAGAAGTACAAATTGGTTGGTAGTTACAGGATAGTCATGGGAAATAAAATAGAGCAAAAGGAATATAGTCAACAATATTGTAATAACTATGGTATCAGATGCATACTAGATTTATCAGGGTGATCACTTCCTAAGTTATATGAATGTCTACTCACTGGGTCGTATACCTGAAGCTTAAGCCAATTAAATAGAAAATTAAAAAAAATTATTAAAAATAATTTTTATTTTCAAAAAGTAATTATCTTTGAAATTGTAATGGTCTTTCATAGTAATCTCTACAATCACTGTACAAACAAACCTTTTTTTAGACATTCAGTAACCAGGACACATTTATGATTGAGTTATTTACAGAGATCCTTGCTGTCTGATGAAATAGTTTTTCAGCCTGCAGCATGTTAAAAATATATCTCAAGGAGATGAATCAATAAATTATTGATCTTATGGTTCAAAGCTGTGATGTGAAAAAAATAAGTTAAAACCAATTCGCATTGGCAGTATGTTTAATTTTTTTAATTGATTTTTAGAGTTAGGGTAGGAGGAGAAAGAGAGAAACATTGATTGGTTTTTCATTTATGCAATCATTGGTTGCTTCTTAAAAGTGCCCTGACTGGGGATTGAACCTGCAACCTTGGTGTATCAGGATGATGCTCTAACCAACTGAGCTCCTTGGCCAGGGCCATTGGTAGTATGTTTTAATGTAATTCAAATCCAGCTCCAGTTCAATAAAAACAAATGGTTTTTAAATTAATTTTTATTTTCTATTTGGTTCAACTCCTTGCTAGTTTTCTCTGTATAATTGGTTTATGAAAACAGCATGTTGCTGCCTTATGATCCTGTGCATGTGAACTACTGTGCCTTTAACCATGTTACAAAAGCATCTCTGTTCATAGATGAAAGAAAAGTGTTTTCAACTTATGCCTTATGTTTGTCTGACAATTGTAAAGATAATTTTGAATGGAAATGCTGCTGTTTAGTTTCCACAGTGCCTTCACAGCCTGATAATCAGTTTTCCCACCCTGACAAACTCAAAAGGATGAGCAAGTCTGTTCCAGCATTTCTCCAAGATGAGGCAAGTTTATCTTTTGTGCCTTCAGAAAAATGGAATCAAATAAGTGGGTTTGCTATGCCAAGGTCGGTGTGTTTGTATTCATCTGCGGCAGAGACCAGAGGTTAGCAGAACTGACCCTTGCCTTTCATATCAATAGAGGTAGTGTTGTTGATCTGGAACAGGCAAGGCATGTCTCATTTGACTCAAACAGTAACTCTTTTTGGTAGTGAAGTCAAATTGCATAGATTTGGGAATGTGGCTTTTGTTTCAAAGTGGGTACAAAATAAGAAACCCAGGCAGAAATATGTTGGCATGAACTAACTACTCCTCTGTAGTTTAGAGTACAGGTGGTTTGTGAAAGCTTACTCTAAGTAGCATGTCCAGCTAGAAAACATTTGTTAAAATAATAAAGTAATAATGATATAGCAAACTTTAAGGATATGTACTGAGCACAGTCACTTTATATACATTATATACATTATCTCATTTAATTCAACAATGCTAGGAGGTAGGGACCACTATTATCCCCAGATACTACAGATGAGGAAAGAGCGAAGACAGGTGAAGTAACCTCCCTCAGCTCGAAAGGGGCTGAACCAGGACTGGAGCCCACATCCAACTCCCGCGCTGTTAGCCGTTATACCTACTGTCTCAAGTGAGAACATGACTATTATTTGCTATTCATTGAGTACCTAGTGAGTACCAGGCATTTAATATTCAGTCTGTTATCTAACTCTCACTAACAAAATGTGGCAGTATTTTCCTCGTTTTATAAAAGAAAAATAGGGAACTTCAGAGAGGTTGAGTAACTTTCCCAAAATCCAACAGCCACCAAAAAGTAGTTTTAGGACTGTAACTCATTAAGATTCCATGTTCTTGTACTCAGGGAATTAGAAGCCTGAGCTTTGGAGTCAGACATTCCCAGTCCTGGCTATGCTACTAATTTGCTATGTGATTATGGCAAGTTCTTTAACTTCCCTGAGTCCAGTTTCTTAGTACCTACCTCCTAAGGTTGTGAGGAGTCCTTGAGGTAATGTGGGGAAAACACACAGCACGGTGCCTGACACATGGCAAGTACCCAATAAATGTTAGCGATTACTGTTTGCAGTTTGGGTCAGATTTTTGATGGTGAAATAAAAAGTTTCATCCTCAAGCATTCTCTTTGTAGACAGACTGTGAGGAAAGCTCTGGACAACACATAAGTTACCCCTTGCCTCCCCCACCTCCTGGCACCATTCTTGGGCCTTAGATGAACTGTACCAACAAATAATCAGCCCTTGAATATTTTCAAGAGCAGTTGCTATGGGAGGAGCCACTCATTCTTTGAAACTAATTCATTAGCTGGAAGCCAAATGTGCTTTTATGCCTTTGTAAATATGGTTTGGTCATGGTTGGTCATATGAATGAACCGTATAATAATATGAGAGACAAATGACACCAGTTCCTGGCTTTTTATTTTTGTCCTTACTTCAGTTTTAACCTGCTGCCTCACCAGAGAGTCCAAATCATTTGAGCTTGTGCATCAGAGATGCCAGGTTAAGCTGTGTCATTTTACCTTTCCAAGTAGTACATAGGTTTGGACTGAATATTAAAGGAAGTGGAATGAATCAGACATTGCTCCTTTGTCCATGGTCCCTTTGAGGCTTAGCACCAGTGACATGGGTTGAGTGCCAACTGTATGAAAAGTCAGTGTTCCAGGTAAACAACACAGGGTCCCGTCCTTCCAACAATTCACCCATGACCTGATATACCAGGTGAAATGTAATACCTGCTGTAATAGAGGGAAATGGATGGTAAGCATGTGGTGGAGAATGCAACAACAGAAATATTAAACAGGTTTGGATTTTTTTTAATCCTTGAGGATCCTTTTCTCATTCATAAAAGTTGTAATTTTTTTGAACTCCTTTCTTAACCTGCACTATAATTGGCATCTGTTATATTGATACATAATTGCATGGCTCTGGAATATGTTGGCATGAACTAACTACTTCGTAAAGGTGTTCCCCCTAATCCAAGGAACCACTGCACTGCACTGGAAGACAGAAGTCTCTGTCTTCCAAAGGAGCTCATTCTGAATCATGAGTTTTTTAGGACTACCAGCTAAAAAACTTTAGATAGAAATATAATAAAATGTATTATTGCTACTTTCTTGACCCAGGTAAATATTTCCTGGGACATAGATAAAATAAGTATCTTGTTGCTATTTTTTTTCAAAAGCGTATTAAAATCAAATATAGGTAGAATGTCTAATTTAATATACTTCCCTATAGCAACAAACAGATAAGCACAAGAGCACTGTAGAAATAGATGAGAGTTGGTTTTAACATTTTTTAACTATATCACTTTTAGTTGAAACAGATCAGACTGGCATTTGATTTTCCTAGTTTAATTTGATTTTTAGGGAAGTTAAGGCTATGTTAATAATGAGAGGAATGAATCATGACATTTTATGTTTTTACAGTAAAATTTAGAACTTTTATTGTCTGGGTAAAGTTAATTTCTCATATATATCCATAAAGTTCTCCAAGAAACATATGTATGTAATATTAAGAGAGCAACAAGGAACTCACAGTAGTGCTGTCTTCTATTGCACCTTGGGACCTCCTTGTAGGTGAAAAAAACTACTGTTATTTTGTTAAAAAAGCACTGCTCCTTCTCCTTAGGTGAGGTCCAAGGCAGGAAGACCACCCACCTCACCCCGAATCCCATTCCCTGGCAATTAGCGCTAGTGTCCTTTGACCTTGGGAAATGTCATACATCAACGTGATACCAAGATACTGTCTTTGTCTAAACAGAGATTCTAATCTTGACTCATTCTAAATTTAAATGTGTATATATTATATGATGTTTTGTAGAGTGATGACAGAGAAACAGATTCAGCATCAGAAAGCAGTTACCAGCTCAGCAGACACAAGAAGAGCCCGAGCTCTTTAACCAATCTTAGCAGCTCCTCTGGCATGACGTCCTTGTCTTCTGTATGTAAACAAATGCTCCGTGTTAATATCTTGCTGCTTCCGTGAACCTTGCTCTGCCACGCTTCTGCTATTGTAAAATGGCCTCCTGTTGTATTTCTCAAATTCCAAGGGCATGAGCTTTCCCACTCACCCACCACTAGCTTCCGGCCAGTTAAATCCTCCTCTATTTTTTTAAAGCATAAGAGTTCATATCCATTATAAATCAATATCATTTTTAAGGACTTCAAAAATAAACCTAAATTACTAACAAAATGAACCACTAATTTTTTTCTGTGCAAAAATGGGTAACTTATCAAGTCTGCTTATATCATAAATACTTTTATATACCATCGACAGGTATAGAATCATCTCTCTCTCTCTGTCTCTCTTTTATTAAGCAAGCCTGATGAAGTAAAAGTACTATTCACATTAAAGAATAGGAGAGATGATTCTTTGTCTTATAAAAGTATTCTGATCAGGATTTTAAAAGCAAATCTCCCTAAATGTGGTTGCTCAGATTTGATTGAGAAAGTTTGCCTTCACATAGAACTTCTTTCATAAAGTGAGGTAGTTCTGTGTGCATGTAGTGTATGTGTAGAAATATATATTTGTAAACATATCTACATACACTAACCCAAATATTTCTCTGACATACATACACCTGCACATATCTTGCCAGGTATGCTGAACAAACAATCAAGCTGTGCTTAAATTCTTACTAGCCTCTACAATAAAAAATAAATTATTAAAACATTTTTTCTAGCTTCACATTCCTCAAACTTTTTTAGAATCTAAGTTTAATTTCTGCAGACAGCGATCTAATGTATAGTCTTGGGAAGGCTTTAAACTCCCTTCATCAATCATCCATTTTCTACCCTTGCTGACCTCTAAAAGCATATGGCTCAGTAAGCATTTTCTTAGATTCAGCAGATGAGTGACATAGTCAAATTCCTTTTTAGTGCCTTGGAAATTTGATAGAACAACGTGTCACTGTAATTTGTGTGCCTGGGGTTTCTCACATCCTCTTTCTTCAACATTTTCAATACTAAGGATGCCTAAAAATGGACCTCTGAAAACCCCTTACGATAACATCACCCTGCTGTAAAATGAGCCAGCATCTAAATAACTTTGCATTTTCTTTTTCATCTATACCTCGTAGGGGCAATTTTTTGAAAACTCTAGTCATGCCATGTATATCATGTGAGGTGTTCTGTGTTGGTACGCCTCTATGCCATAGTAAATGAACTGCTTTTAGAATGGCAAGCAATGATCATATCCGTGATTCTTGTGTTGAGTTCAAGAACGACACAGAGACAAACACTGCATGTTTCCAATGCTTTCAGGTGAGTGGCAGTGTGATGAGCGTTTACAGCGGAGACTTTGGCAACCTGGAAGTGAAGGGAAGTATTCAGTTCGCAGTTGACTATGTGGACTCCTTGAAGGAGCTGCATGTCTTTGTGGCCCAGTGTAAAGACTTAGCAGCTGCAGACATTAAAAAACAGCGTTCAGACCCGTAAGTACTTTTGGAGTTAATGTTTTCTCCTAGTTAATCCTTTGGGAAAAAAAGTAACTGAAGGGAGGGTATGCGTGTCATTCTGTTAAAAGAACTGTTTGAAAGGAAAAGTTGGCGGGGAGGGGAATGCTGTTTTATTTACTTTATATATTCATATGCCAAACTTATTTAATTGCAAAAATGTCAGACACACACACAACATCTCAAGTTGGAAGGAACTCTTGAGGCCCTATTGTCCAGTTCCTTCCTTTTACAGATAAGCAAACAAGGGCCAGATAAGATAAGGAATCCATTTACATAAATTCAGATAGTCAGTGGCAAAATGAGAAATGAGGGCTTGAACCCTGGACCATGGTCTCTTTCAACGGCACTCTCAAACATTCTCTAAAATTAGGGACATGTGGGGCATACTTCATGATGTTCAGTGGTACAGAATTAGTTAAGATTCTTGAATGAGGTAGTTTCCATATTTAAATTGTATTCTACAGAAGCACTTTAGGGAGAATTATCAACCCACCTTTGAAATCACAGGTTTAATTGCATTTCAGTTTTTTTGAATGGTATTCCCCACTTATTCCTATGCAGAAGTCTGATTCTTCAGTATTTTGCCAGCATAGGCCCAAACCTTTTTCTTTTTTATTATAAAAAGAACTGAGCTTAATATCCTTTTTTTTTTTTTTTTGCATCGAATATGGCTTGATTAGGTGTATGCTAAGATTAATTTTATTTCAAAACAGTAACAAAAACTTTCAAAAATAATTCTGTAAGTACCAAAGCCTTTCTTAATAGGAGAAAAGCCAGTGAATTAAGCACTATGTTAGAGGTCTATTGTCCTCCTCTCTCCCTATTACATAAGGCCAAAGTAAAGGAATTCATGATCGATTCCACTGAAATAGCTTTAAACTTTTAAGTATAAAGGCGTTGGTGAGAACATTTATTACTAACTGCTTATCTCATTATCTGTCAATTTCCAATGCATTTTTAAAAGTAGAGGTAGAAAGAGCACTTTAATTTTCTCTGACCTTCTTGTGTGTTCAATTCCCTTTTTAGATATGTAAAGACTTACCTGTTACCTGACAAGGGCAAAATGGGCAAGAAGAAAACACTCGTAGTGAAGAAAACTTTGAATCCTGTGTATAACGAGATACTGCGGGTATCTATGAACTCCCTATCTAGGAAAATCCTAAATGGTGACCTACCTATGTGTTTAACTAGCCATGTCTTATTGAATAATATCTCTACAGATGGAATCAGTTACCCAGAGATGAGAAGGAAAGGAATAAACATTTTCTGAGAAACTGCTTTGTATGAGATACTATCTCAGGAGTATCGTGGGCATCATCTCATTCACTCCCTACATACCCTGCCAGGAGGATATTATTGTTGTATGTCACAGATGGAGCAAATGCAGCTTAGAGGAATAAAGTATCTTTGCTCAAGGGTATACAACTGATGAAGTTGAGCATTGCAACCAAAATGGTCTGAAAGCATAATTCTGATTGTAGTATCTCTCTGCTTAAAGGATTTTAGGATTCCCATTACCAATAGTGTCAGGTCCCTCCTTAACATGCCCACCAGCCCCTTCACAACCTGAGCTCCAGCCTCGCCTTTTCACAGTCATAGATTTTGATGAGGATACACGGACTCCTTTCTGTTCTTTGGAAGAACTACATTTGCTCACCCTGCTGGTACTTTTGTGTTTCCTCGAGCTAGAATATTCTTCCCCACATTCTATCCATAACTACCTCCTACAGCCTTAAATGCCTCTTCCTGTGGGTGGCTGGCCTTAGCCCCTCGGTCCCCCTGCTGTCTGCTGCCCCAGTTTTCTTGTTTTATAATATGCTCTATTAACTTCCAGCACTTTACTGGTTTGTCTGCTTTCCCATTAAACTGTAAGTTCCCTGAGGGCAGGGACCAATCCTGTGTTGTTTATAAACTGAGCACCCTTGCGTAAATGATTTAATCTGTCTGTACTTCACAGCTGCGAAAGAGAGATAATAATAGTGCCTACTTATCTACCACAGTAGTTTTGAATGTTAAAAAAGATGAGTATCATTAAACACTAAATAAATGTTGGCTTTTGGTACAGTGTTTGGGATAGGCACTGCAGAAATGTTTATTAGGAAGATAGACCAGTGGACAGATGAATGAAAGTATACCTGGCCCAAATACCTGTATTCCTTTTTCCCCCAAATTGCATCATGTTCTCTTGGTCATGTGTAACACATAATTTAAAACTAAAAATAGAAGTATTATTCATTCCCTCTTTCTAAAAATTCTAAGTATTTGGTTATCCCCTGAGAAAAGAATTAGAGTTAAATTAATTCTCAGTCACCCATGGGTGAATTTTTTGTGGATTTTCTGTAGCAAGTTGTTAATTACAGTTTTACTATGATATCCCTCAGCACCTGGCTATTTCTGGGTCAGTTACTTCAGCCTGATACTAAGGAAAAGCCTAATAATTTCAATAGTAAACTCAGAGGAAAACAAGCTTGGTACAACCAAAATGGACATTCAAGTAGTAGTACATCATAAAGCCAAATAGATATTATTTTTAGATTAGAAGTACTATTATCCCTTTGGTGACTACATATAATCAAGGAGAGACTGCATTTTAGATTAAAAATACTTTTAGGATACCAAATATTTTCCACTTGACCGTATGAAGTGGGAAAAAACAGGTATACCTTTTCTTGAAAATTTCCTTGTCCTTGTAGGCTATCAAGTGGGAGATGCTGTATGCATTTGGGGGCAGGTGGTATATGGGAACACTCCATACTTTTCAATCAATTTTGCTGTGCACCTAAAACTACTCTAAAATATAAAGTCTATTGAAAAATATACCTTATCCTTAGATAGGAAACAGGCCATTGGATTAAACTTCATTTATATTTTTAGATTGAATTTGATTTATGTTATACCTGGTCAGAACTAAAAACATCCAGTAAAAACTGAATAATTGGCTTTTGTTTTTAGAGAGCTATTACTGGCTATGATATTTGAGCTGTAGTTTGCTTTTTCCAAAGAGGCAAAGAAAATCAGCTTTTGTGAACGATGAATTTTAGGTCTTTGAAACAAGACACTTAGAATAAGATGACTTTGCAATATTCTTGGGACTGAAACCTAACAGATGAGAAAATCCGGGCTGCACAGATGACTTTTCTCTTCGTCTCTATGTCATAACTTTGGCATAAAGTAATCTTATTCACTACTTTAATTTCCTTCTTTGAACTGCAGTATAAAATCGAAAAGCAAACCTTAAAGACACAGAAGCTGAACCTGTCTGTATGGCATCGGGATACATTTAAACGCAACAGTTTTCTAGGGGAAGTGGAACTTGATTTGGAAACTTGGGACTGGGACAACAAACAGAATAAACAATTGAAGTGGTACCCTCTGAAGCGGAAGGTAAGTTCGAGAGTTTTTTGATTGGTTGGTTGGTTAGTTGGTTTGAGGCCTGGTGTGTAGGAGAAAGCTACTAGAAAAGCACATTTTCATTCAGAATACTTATCCATAGTTTCGGATCATTCTCTCTTTCATTGTCTTATATGTCTCTTATTCTCTTTTCTGTATTTTCTTTTTTCCCACCTCTGTATGCTTTAGGTTGACTCTTTCTTGCTAACCTATCTTTCAATTCAACAATTTTCTTATCTTCTATGTCTAATCTGCTGTGATACCCATCTATAAGGTCTCAATTATATTTTTCAGATTTGTATTTTCATTTTCTTAGTAAATTCTACTTCTCTGCTAAAATTCTCCATCTTGACATTATCTTTGTAAATACGTTAATTAATGTTATTTGAAGTGTGTATCTGAAAAGGCCAATATCTTAAACTTTTGTGAGTCTTATCTAAATTTCTTATTTTTATTTTATGTATGTATTAAATGAATAGACATACTAGGTCCTTTGTCCTAGTATGTCTATTCATTTGTTATTGCATGCTGGACATTGCATATGAGAAATTGTAGGGATAATTTGAGAGGTTTACTTTTGCTTCTGACACACGGAGTAGGGACAGACCACCTTAATCTAGTCTGGGAATGAACTGACTAGAAGCTGGGGTTTGGTTTTCATGTGGTCAATCTAGCTTTGGTTTGCCCACGTTCTTAGGCTGTGGCCCTGCAGGGCCTCCAAATGAAAAGCCCAAATTTTCTCAAATTTTAGCATGATTCCAATTCACCTGAAGGACTTACTAAAACACAGATTTCTGGCCCCTCTTCCCAAGGTTTCTGATTTAGTAAGATCTGGGCCCGAGAATAAACATTTCCAGCAAGTTCCCAGGCACTGATGATGATGCTGCCTGTGGATCATACTTTGAGAACCACTGGTCCAGAGTATTATCTGAGGCCATTCCTCCTTAGCTAGCCGTGGACTTCAGTCTTTGTCTCCCCAGCCCTATGAGACTGCCAGAGGCCCTGCTCAGCTTCTCAGTCTCTTTCTTCTAGGCTTTTTCACTCTCAGTTTGGCACTAAACACTCAGCTAATGCCTCAAAGTGGAAAACAGAGAAAAAGGTCAGGCTCCAATACCGTGTCCTTTTGAATCCTGTATATCTTACTAATTCTTTAGCACCTTCAAGTAGACTTTATAATTGATTTTTTTCTATTGTTCTCAGTAGGAGAATTGATGTGATTCCAGCTAGCCCATCATAACTGAAATTGATACATATATAAACAATTGATACAAACCATCATTTAGTATCTACATAATAAGACAATTCCTTTAAGAGATGCTTCCTTATATTCCAAAATATCACATCAAAATCACCTGTAGCACTTATTTCTAGCTTTACCCAAGACTTATTAGATCTGACTGAGCTCTTCAAAAGATGTCAAAAGTATTCATTTTTAACTAACTTGCCTTATGTCATTTATGTCTAGCCATGTTTTGGAAATAAGGCTCTCAAGGACCAGATTTTGAAAGTAAAGCTCTCTTTCATATACTTGAAAATAATAGATACACATTTTAAAATTTTTGTCCAGCCTTTGTTATTCTTATAGAGATTGACACATTTGGTCTGAAATGTGATGTTTGGCTTTTCCCCTACCCCCACCTTCCCATACTCTTCTTACTCTTTCAAAGAAAGAGAATATAAATAAGTCGTTTTATGAGCTGGATGAATGATTAACAAAATGTGTTTTTATAAAAAACAAGGCATCCCACACCTGTCTCCCATCTCCAGAAAGGCATTCTCATTTCTCCACTGTCTCTGAGACTGAAGACCTTAAAGTGTGTTCTGGGTACCCTGCAAAGTTTCTCAAGATATACAGTACAGCTCTCCCAGATATAAAAATAACAGTCTAGCTCTTAGAGGGAGGGAAATTTTAAGCCAGGGCAGTCATGAGTGATACATTGTCCCAGAAATGAGGCAGGTAAGGTCCTGTAACATAATACCAACAAACAAGGTACATAATTTGTGTCTCACAGCCACTGACATTCCTGTTTTTCAGACAGCCCCAGTTGCCCTTGAAGCAGAAAACAGAGGTGAAATGAAGTTAGCTCTCCAGTATGTTCCCGAGCCGGTTCCTGGTATGCAATTATTTTCTGTCCAGAGATGTATGCCCTGCCCTTTCTTTATCCCCCCCTCTCCTAGGTTTTCTTTGCCTTCTGTGATATTTTCAAAGGTGAAGCCCTAAACAAACGTATTAACTTAGTAATTGTATAGCCCAAATGAGTCAATTCACAGTTGTAAACTAGAAAAAAAATGTTTTTATTGTGATAAAAACACCTAAAGTTTATCATCTTAACCATTTGAAGCATACCATTGGTGTTAAGTATATGCACATTTTTGTGAAGCAGACCTCTAGAGCATACCCATTGTCAACGGATGGTCCTTGACACCAAGTCAACACCAACAGGAACCCCCAATTTGGGATGCAGTGAGGAAAGCTTTATTCACTACAAATGAGAGGCAATTGTGATCTAGCACAGCTGTGAAAACAGCATGGCTGTAGGACAACTCAGGGGCAAGGGGGGCCTGGGGCAGGCTCCACCCCAGCTATACAGTTCTGCTCTGCTCCTCGCCAGTCTTCTCACCGATGGTCTGATTGGCTTTACTCTGCTCAGGCGACATACCTTCTGTGTTTCAGCTCAGCCAGGGAGACATACTCTTTTTTCTTGGGTGAAAAGGAAAAGTATGCTCCCTGAGCCAGAGAGGAGCTGGCTTATATGGACAGAAGTCCCCACCCATGGTCCCTGATTGGCCTGTCCTCATGCAAATAAGGACTCCAAATCTTCACAGTTTGGTTGGCCCAAAAGGCACTGTGCTGATTGCTCAGAATAGAATTGCTCTGACTGGCTTGAGTTGCACAGCTTCAATTGGATGGGGAAAGCCTCAATCCTACTGGTTGAAATAGAATTCCAGGAAATCTTTATAAGGGCTGGCTCAGATGGCTCACACACAGTGCAGGCAGGCAGTTCGGGACAGAGCAGGCTGTTTGTGTGAGAGGCTCCTGTGCAGAAATGGCTGCTAGGCTCTTTTTTTTTTGTATTGGATCCCAGTTAGCCACACGAGCCCCTTCTTAGTAAGTGTATTTTTTTTTCCTTCTCAGGGTTCATGCCATTGAATTACAATACCTCACTCCCCTTCCCCCCAGGCTTCTGGTAACCACCATTCTACTTTCTGTTTCTGTGAGAAAAATTCTCACTTTTCCCAGTCCAGTTTCTAGTCCTTATTTTAACTTTCACCTCACTCTCCCAAGAGTTGGTTCTGCACAATGTGAATGGCCTTGCCGTATACAGAATTTGGACCTACTGACAGTGCTGGGATAAGAATGGAAACTGAGTGTTGTTTTCCACAGGTGGGAACTGGAAGAATTCATATGAACTCCTAAGAAATTAAAGCTCATTGGTCTTCCACTCTCAAGGGCTCATCAGGAGAGAAAGCTTTTTCTTGCTGATTACTAAATGTAATCTTTCTTGAAGATGACTCATTCTCGATGTTAGGGCCTCAGGTCTGCAGCCCCACGAAGGAGCAAGAGAAAGGCAGGAAGTGAATACCAGCCCCCCTCTCACTTCCCAAGCCAAGTCCCCCAGGTTATTCTTCTTAAGAATCTGTGGGAATGTTATGACTGAAATCAGGGATTGCACATGCAAATACTTCCAGTAACCATGCAGTGAAGCAAGTGGGATGAAAGACATAATGGATGGTGAGGACAGTGATGGAGTGAGAAAAAGACATTCTAATTCAGTTGGGAAAAAAAAAAGGGTGGGAGGACAAGCAAGCATATCTTTAGGTCAGTGGCTGCCAAACCACCATCTTGTTATTTCTGGATCTTTCTAAAAGGCAGATTCTTTTATATATAATTTGTATCCTATCATTTATGGTCAACATGCAGAGAAATTCTGCCAATCTTTTTTCCCATTTTCCTCACTATCATTTCTTAGTTGTGGGAGCTGGGAGACCATGTGTTGTGATGGGCTCCACCTTGTCTGAGTTTTTACTCATGTAGTTTCTCTTCTCTGTATTGGCTTAATCATCTCAACCTTTCCAAGTCTTAGACGAAGCCCTATCTCCCCCATATAGTTTTTCCTGACTATATTCCCCTCACTGATCACATTATCTCCTAGAACATTGCAGTAATAACTTGGCATTTCATTCCATTTTACATTTCTTGTAGTTTTTATTGAATTAGTCTCTCTAGTTTAATGGTAAACATTTCCCAAGGGCATAGATTTCTTATATTCCTTGTATGGTTGACTGATTGAGTTAACTCATCCAGAAAACTATGGTAGTATTCCTCTGTCCCGGTGCATCCAATCTAGACAAAAACTTCAGACTAAGCCAACTTCTCAGTAATCCCCTGTCCATAATATTTACTATTACATCTATGTATATAATAGTCTTATAAAATGAGTGACTTTTTACAAGAAGAGTGACTATACCTTAGCCATTATCTGTTTTGGTTATTTTATAGTAATATGTTTAAAATGCCTCCTGTCAGTGCCAATTGATATTGGTATCAGTGTTTGAAAGGTATATGCATTTCACAGATATGTTTTGAATATAACCGTAAATGGGTGACTCACATACCCAATGTCTACAATTGATCCTGTTGAGCCAAGCAAAACCGAACAGGAATGATATAATACTCTGTACTTGAAATCATCTAAATTATTTTCATAGAGCTGTCTGAGCTCAGTATAGCCAGACTATAAAAGATTTAGTTAAGAATATATAGATCTAACCAATGAGGACCATATCATCAAGCACTAGGCTATATCTCTGTGCTAGGCCATTTTTGGATGAGATGCAGTATGCCAAGGGAGGAATGGTAGTAAAATTTTATTTTCTCTCTCTTTTCTGTTATAGGTAAAAAGCTTCCTACAACTGGAGAAGTGCACATCTGGGTGAAGGAATGCCTTGAATTACCAATGCTAAGGGGCAGCCATCTAAACTCTTTTGTTAAATGGTAACAGCATTGATTACTCTGCCCCCGCTCAGTTCTTTCTACAGAAGCCTTGCCTTTGCTGGTTGATTTTAGTTCTCCATATCTGTGATGCAGAAACTCATCATCCATAGTTTAAATGAAATAACTTTGAGACAGTGACTACTTCAACTAGGGGGATCTGTGACATGAACCCCCAGAGGCTTCATATAGTTTTAAAATCATAAAGATGAAAGGGCATATATAAAAATGAAACCAGAGACCACACACTCAGATATGTAATGTCTTCTGGGTGTACATCTACTGGTGGAGACAATATTTAACACTAAAGAGTTTATGAATTTCTAATGGTGGGGTGTCATACCCTTTGGCTCCTTAGTGAAGCACCTGTTTTGTGGTACATTTGCAAAAGGCCTTTGGCATCAGCCCGCACATATCTGGAAAATTATTTGCTAAACAGACCATGCTAAGAGCTCATAAGAGCTTAAGGCAACTTTGGTTCTTACGTGACAAACTCTTTTCTCTGTTATACATATAAATGTATCTAGTAAATAGTAATTAAACAACATTAGTGTACCATCCTACCTCCCTGTGGCTAATTTTACCTATATAGAGTCTACCAGAAATCCAGATGTAGCTATTTAATTTTATGGGGCATTATTTATGATTTTCCTTATACATGTTCTTTCTTAAAAATTAAATTTATTGGGGTCACATTGGTTAATAACATTGTATAAGTTTCAAGTGTGAAATTCTATAATACATCATCTGTATATTACATCGTATGCACTTCTACCACCATATATTTGACTCTCATTACCCTCCTCATCCACTCCCCCCCCGCCACTCCAGTAATCACTATACTATGGTCCGTGTCTATGAGTTTGTTTGTATGTTGTTTTCTGTTTTATATCCCACATATGGGTAAAATTGTATGATTCTTGTCCTTTTCCACCTGACTTATTTCACTTAACACGATATACTCAAGATCTAACCATATTGTCGCAAGTGGCAATATTTCATCATTTTTTATGGCTGAGTAGTATTTCATTGTATAACGTGCCACACTTTCTTTATCCATCCTAGGACATTTAGATTGTTTTCATGTCTTGACTACTGTGAATAATACTGCAATGAACATTGGGGTATGATACCATATGTAAAAATCAACTCAAAATGATTAATGATTTGAATATAAGACCTGAAACAATAAAAATACATAGAAAAAAATTGGTACTAAACTTACAGACCTTGGTCTCAGAGAGATTTTTGTAAACTTGACCCCAAAGGCAAGGAAAGTAAAAAGCAAAAATAAAGGAATGTGTCTATATCAAACTAAAAAGTTTCTACACAGCAAAAGAAACCATCAATAAAACAAAAAGGTGATGCATTCTTCACAGATATCAGCTGGTAAAATTCCTCAGTTCAGGTCAGACTCCTATTTTGAGACTAGTCTCAGACCTTCTTGCCTTTACAAGGGGCATGCCAGGTTCAAGTTAATTCAGTTATTACCACAAATTAAATGTAAATGATTGCAAATATACAATTTATTCCCAAAATCAAATCTAACATGTTAGAGAGGCTTCTCTTTCAATTCTGTGCAAGACTAATTCCTTAGGCTATCACAGATAATCAGGAATAGACTGTGCTTCAAATTTTAAAGGAATCCTCAAATAACTACTACATAGTAAGTACTTACTAAATGCAGGAACTAAGCTAAGTTGTTTGCTTAATGTGTAATTTTAATATTAGCCTTATGAAGTAGGCATTACCATTCCAATCTTATAGATGAGGAAGCAAGTGTCTGAGAGTTTAAGTAATTTTCCCTACAATACACAGCCAGTAGGTGGTAGTCAGGAATCAAAGCAAGTCTGGCCCACTCCAATGCACAGTCTTCCCAGAGGGATGCTTCCCCCACCCGCCATCCCCCACCCCATCAGCACGGTTTCTCTACACTCTTTGCTTCCATTCCTTCCACCAATCCTCAGGAGCTGTGTTGAAGTGTACTGGAAACATAAATATTCACTGTCTTTTCAAATGCCTCACAATAATGTTTCCTTTTGTAGTACCATCCTTCCAGATACAAGTAGGAAAAGTCGCCAGAAGACGAGAGCTGTAGGGAAAACCACCAACCCCGTCTTCAACCACACCATGGTGTATGATGGGTTCAGGCCTGAAGATCTCACAGAAGCCTGTGTAGAGCTTACTGTCTGGGATCATTACAAATTAACCAACCAGTTTTTGGGAGGTCTTCGGATTGGCTTTGGAACAGGTAATATTTGTTATTTTTAATTTTCTGTGAGCTAAATGCTTCTGAAGACACTAGAGATTTGTTGCATTGCTTCTTCCTAGTGAAAGTGGGTATTTTATTTCTGTTAAAGGCAATTAAATGGACAAGTGGAGGAATTTCAGGCTGCATGTGCTAAGGGCTAAGAATATGAAGATTACCAGGATGCTGAGTCTCTTCACATAGAACTTACCTTACTGTGGGGAGACAGAAGAGCCTTCATCACCACTCTTCCCTGGAAAAGCATTTATGGCCCTTCATAGTTAAAAGTGTGCTTTGAATAATAATAGTAGCTAACATTTATGAAGCGCTAGTCACTCCACTGAGTGCTTTATTTGCATTATTTCATTTAATGCTTACAACAGTTCTGAGTAGTTACTAATGTTATCTCCAGAACAACTGGAGTCCCAAAAAATTAACAGAGCTAATAAGTGCCAGGGTCACGATTCAAAATTGAGTGTGTTTAACACTAAAGACATACCCACGCTTTCTTAGGATTTATCTAGTGTCACTTCCAACCCAATGGCGGGAATCCTTCCTACTACACATCTGTGCCTGTGACAGGTTGTCATCTAGCTTTTGAGTACTCTTCTCAGATGGTTAAACAGTTCTTTCTCCTCTTGGGTCCCGGACCTGCCCTCCTGGTGGAACTCTTCCTAGCTGACTGCCATCAGTGATTATAATTAAAGAGTGACTTCTTTTTTTTCCCCTCAGTGAACTAATTCTTTCTTAATGCAATGCTTCCTTGTTTTTTTGTTTTTTGTTTTTTCTTCTTCAGGTAAGAGTTATGGTACTGAAGTGGATTGGATGGACTCTACTTCAGAGGAAGTTGCTCTCTGGGAAAAGATGGTAAATTCCCCCAACACTTGGATCGAGGCAACCCTGCCTCTCAGAATGCTGTTGATTGCTAAGATTTCCAAATGAACCCTAAGCCCAGTGGCTCCTCTACTGAAAACTAGTAACCGGTGGAATGTGATCTTGAAAATCTGACTCTGAGGGCAGAGATCTTCACCTCGTATCTGTGGCACTAATGGATGCTACACAGCGTGTTAAAGTCAACCTGCAGGTGCCTCTTTGGTTACAAGGCACAAAAGACTTAAATAACAACAAAATGCGTAATGTATTTGTGATTCCAACATTGAAGAAGATATTTCAGAAAACTAGGAAAACCCAACTGCTGCTTCAAAGAAACAGCTGCCAAAAAAATATTAAATGTGGGGTGTTGTTAATGGGAAAAGTTTTCAAGTTTGCCATCACATGCTTCACCCCAGTCTTGTGCTACATTTAGGAGAGCCGGCATCTTGACCACTGAAATTCCTTACATGACCTGAAAATGTGTAGGTTGTGGAAGAAAAGTGACAAAAGGAGACTAATATGGGGCAGGGGGGAGGCAGAATATCAGTGATGATAAAGAATTTGACCATAAGAAATTTATTTACTCTGTAATCTCTATTAAAATATGGAATTCCATGTTAAAGCAGTGAGACAATTTACCGTATGTGTTTTGGGTCTTGAGAAACTGCTTTCCCTTTTCCCAGTGTTAACAGTCTCAAACGTGCTTTGGTGACATCCACTGGCCGTAGGTGGAATTCATATTTTGGCTTAATTTTCTCCTGAAGTAGGTCTTAAGCCTGTGCTTTGTAATAGAGTATGTAAAAAAAACAAAAAACCTTGCATATATAAGATTCTGTTTTTCTTATATACTATATGAAAGCAGCATGAGAGTGGTCACAGACATGCTTTGCAACAAAATTTTAATTAGAATGTAAATTGTTAAATTATGTTATACTTCCTATATATGTATAATTTTCATAAAATATTTTGTAAAAACCCTTAGAATAAATTATTATGATTCAAATATATTTTCAAATTAATTTAATTTTTATTTTAAATGAAATGTTTTATATTATGAATTCTAAAATCAAAATTCCCTAACAAGGGTAAAGAAATTCTTCTAGGTTAATATTTCTCCAGAGTCCTTACTACAACTCTGGACATAGTTCTTCTAAGTGGGCAATCTGAGCTACTTTATTCAGGGTTTTTACTTCTAAAAAGTAGTTGAAAACTTTGAAAATAAGTTAACATTTATTCTTGAAAAGTTTTCCACAGAGACATTTTGGGATCATGCTAATATACAGAATATCACTGTCCCTTAGGATCCAACTACTGTGCCTTTCTCAAAACAAGAACTGATTTAATGTGGGCTAGAAGAAGCCTGGGTGGTGGGGGAGTGTGAGATCTTATAACAAGCAGCTAACCAATGTCACTGAAAACAACTAGAGTGCTTGCCTCTTTCCCCAAACAGATCGAACAACCTTCTGCGCACTTGCCAATAAGAACAACTAACCTAGACCAATGCCTTTCCGATTGTCTGTCAAGGTCTTTTAGGGGGGTCTTTAGTCTAACTCTGTGTCCTCTTCCAGTGCTGGCCATGGGGCAGGGCAAGAGGAGGGGAGTGGAGACACACCTCCAAGGTCACCCAGGACAGTGGCAGAGGTGCAAATGCCGTTCCAGCCCCTGCCACTTCACAGTAAGCACAAGCTACTTTCTTAGCCTTTCAGTGACTTGCTCAGCCACCTCCCAGCAGCCAGCCAGCTCTGAAGTACTAAGAGATTGGCTCTAGCACCTCCCCATCTAGACCTAGGACTGCCTGCTTCCTTGACTATCTAGATCCCTGACACCAGAGTAATAGGAACACCCTCCTTGCGTCTACCACAGCAGTTTCCTGCCACCTCAGGACATCAAGGGGATTTTGTCTCCCTTTTTATTTTCTGAAAAAGAAAATGTAAAATCACAACTGTAAATCTCACCTGGCTACAAAAGGAAGGCTACGTGGGATTTTCATGCATTATAAATTGTGGGCAACCTGAATTCTTTAGTGGACTCAGGCTGACAGACTTGAGCCAGTGGGACTTGTAAGCAAAGTTCCCGCTAAAACTTTAATAAATTTTTTTTTTTTAACCTGGAGATATCTCCTTGAACTGCATGTCTTAGGGCTTTTTCTTCTCTCTCTCTCTCTCTTTTTAATTCAGAAAACCCAACTAGAAATAAGCCCCAAAAGGGGAATTTATTGGAAATACATTGTTAGCCCTCAGAATTAAAAAAGTATTGCTGGAACCTAGGTTATTTTGGGGACTCACAAGCTGGAACCAAAAACTTAGATTCTATCTCTGAGGGTGTGGGAGAAACTTAGAATCTCTTGACTGCACTTCTCTTTTCTGGGTTTAGTTGGGGAGATCTCTGGAGAAACTGGCCAGAGTTGGGTCATGTCCCCACCTATTGAACCACTCACATGGCCAGGAATGGATAGAGCAAGATCTTATGATTGACCCTGCCTGGAATTGAGTCCACCTTGTGGCCAGTGAAAAGTACTCCATTATCAGAAGAATGGAGTGTTATATAGACATGGGTGCTGAAGAAATGAAGAGCTGTAATTTGTGTCTCCCTTCAGTGAAAACACTTCCAAATTCCATTATTGGAAAAAATGAATATTTCAGAGTCACTGCTGACTCCAGAGAGGTCGAAATTTCCTGTCCACCTATGACTGCTGCAGCTTCTAAGTAGGTGGGGAGGATCCTAGGAACCCCATGACCTGCTCAAGTGGCCTAGGAATCCACCGAAAGCGTAATTACTGTCAGCCTAAGTTAAATTCTTCAAGAGAGACCAGGCTGTGTGTACCAGGGAACTTGCTTGGACTTCTTCGCACATCTCTGTCATCCAAATTCACCATTTCAGTGACAGAGCAAGTAAAAACCCTGAACATCTCGCCTTCACCTGTACGCTCATTCCCATTCTGCTTTGGGATGGCTCTCCCATCTCTTCTCTGGTCTCCACTCCCCCCCAGGTTTATTCACTAATTTCCCAAGTTTGTTTCACAAAATAAATGCCGCCACATGTTTGGTCCAATCACAGAATATTTCTTCCACTTCTTTGGCTGACTTCTTGTGAAGGATCTGATTCTCCTTTAGCCTCATAAGATGAAGACTCACTCTAACACACCTTAGCAGCTCAGTCAAGATGTGGGATCAGACTTAAGATCATTGCTTCCTTATCTTTATTCCTTGAGAAGAGTGATGTGTCCAATTTATTCATAATTATGTTAGCAATTATCACACTGAATTGCTGTTTTTCTATTATCTGTCTTCATCATTAGGCTGTAGTCATCTTAAGAGCTGGGACTATAACCTTGGACATAAGTTTCTTGGTATGTGAATTGAATGAATGAATGAATAAATAAATGAGCAAATGAATGAAGTATGAACTAAAAATCATTTGCTTTGGTATCAAAAGATCTGGGTTTGTACAATGGAATACTACTCAGCCATAAAAAAGAAGAAAATTCTACCCTTTGCAACAGCATGGATGGACCTGGGGAACATTATGCTAAGTGAAGTAAGCCAGTCAGAGAAAGACAAGTACCATATGATTTCACTCACATGTAGACTCTAATGAACAAACTGAACAAGGAAAATGGGGACAGATTCATAGATGGAGAGCAGGATGACAGCTAGTTTGGTGGGGGATTTTAGGGAGTGGAGGGACTGAGCAAAAAGGAAAAAAGACTCATGGACATGGACAACAGTATGGCAATTGCTGGGGAGAGGGGTGTATAAGGGGACTAAAATATAATGTAAAAAAAAAAGATTAAGGGAAAAAAAGAAAAAAGATCTGGGTTTGAATCTGGCTCTATCACTTACTCTCTGAATGACCTGTAGCAACTAGCTTAATCTTTCTGTACATTAGTTTCTTTGTTCCCTGTAAACTATAAAATGTGGATAATAATGCCTGTCTTTCATAAAGATTGTTAGATATAATTAAATGAGAGAAGATGTACAAATGCCTAGTACGGTGTAGGGTACATAGAAGAACTCTGTAATAGTAGCTTTGAAAAAAGAAACATTGCCTGAATTGCTCAGTGGTTGGAGTGTTGTCCTGTGCACCAAAAGGTTGAGGGTTCCATTCCCAGCCAGGGCACATGCCTAGGTTGTGGGTTAAAAAAAAATTAAAAGGTACATTAAAAGATCTAAAAGCAAATGGAGGGGACCACTGGCCACCACTAAGGAGAGCATTGACCAAGTTTTATGCCTTGGACCTTTGGGAAGGGAATATACTGGTTACTCTGAGGATCAAAAGTAGCTGGAAAAAAATGGTAGAGCAAAGGAAATAACCATGGTAGAAAGGAACCAAAGGCCATTATCACTAACCTATAAGTTATTTGAAAAGAGTGATGGTATCTAATTTATTAATGTGTACTTTGCATTTAGCCCCACTCTGTACATTGCAAATGTTTGTTGAATAAATCAATGAATGAATATTGATTAGGATCTCATGAGATTCTTAGCCTTGACAAGTAATATATGGATTTAATGTTATTTAAAATAATTTTAACATGAAATATAAAATATTTTAAATGTGGAAACTCTATTTAATCAACAAATAACATTGAGCATCTGCTATATGCAAGGGACTTAGGCAGAAAGAGGAGGGAAAACATCCATAGCTCATCCTCAAGAAGCAACTGCTATTACCATTTTGAGTATTTTTCCAGTCTTTTTTTTTCACATAGTCTGTGAATTCACTTAACTATATCAGAGAACCATATACTGTAATCAGCAAATAAAATTTTCAATTACGTATGACACTTTCATTTAAATAAAAGGGGACTTTTCTAATTTTCGAGTCACTTGCCTCAATTCTACAAGTTCCATTTCAGTCTATAAAGTTGAAAATCAAGGAAAAGTGAAGAAGAGAAAGGGAAAAGTTATAAATAAGTTTAATTCACAGTTTTTAAGTCTTCGGAACCCACTTTGGTAAAACCTTAGTATTTTATAGTCCGAGTAGTTGTTAAAATTTCAGCTCAGGAAATTTCCTCGGTCCTCAACCTTGCTTTTCCTGTATAGATAAGAGATTGGGGATTTGGGACATGACAGCCTGATCTTTGAGACCAAAGGAAAAATCTGAATCTCTTCTTTCAGATCTGTCCTGCTCCCAGTGAAATCTGAAGCATAAGAAATACATCTAACATCTATATGAACACCTAGGCCTTTTCCTTATCATTATGACTTGAGAGAGAAAATCTGACAACAGAAACAGTGACCACAGGAATTGTCAACATTCTATGCTTAGCTTCCTACCTTTAAGATCATTCAGTTATCTCCCTAACACAAGCATTTCCATGCCATTAAAGTACCTATAAACATGATAATGTTAAATGGCTGAGTAATGTTGTCATTTGGAAATATCATAATTTTCTTATTATTTTCTCTTTTTGGACATTTAGGTTTCCAACTTTAGTTGTTATAAACCACACTACACTGAAAAGCTTTGAATAAAACTTTTTCTTCCAGATAATATTCTGAGCAAAGATCTCCCGAGAAGGGTAATCATTAGTTCAAAAAACATAAAAATGTTGTAAGTTCTCAGTACATACTGTCACCTGACTTTCACCAACAGTGTAAGACAGTAGCTATCTCCACTATACCTTTATCAGTCCTGGGTAGTTTGAAAATAAAGGGGAAAACTTTTAATAATTTGATTGATGAAATACTATCTAATTTTAACTTGTATTTATTGGATCATTAATGGGGTTCAATTCTTTACCATTTCTGTCCCCTCATCTGTAAATTTAATTGTTGATTTCTCTTGTCAGATGTTAAATAGCTTTATTGATTTTCACAGGCTCTCTATAAAAATATAAATCTATTGTCTGTTGCATTTATGGTGGATAATTTTCTCAGGTTGATTTTTGCCTTCAACACACATATATCTGAGTTTTCCCAATGTGTCAGGCACTGGTCTAGTCATCATGGATAAAACATATGCAGTCTCTATTCTTAATGACCTCAGGTTTTAATAGGGGGAGGCAGGCAGGTAAACAGTAAGTGCAATAAGGTTTTGACACCTTCCGTTAGAAGTACAAATAAGCTACACTGGATGCACTGAGAGAGGTGAGTGGTCAATTCTACATATTGGGGCCAGGAGAGGCTTCACAGAGGAGGTGATTCTTAACTGTAAAATACTGAACAAGCTACTAGGGAGCAACAAGGGACGAGGTGGCGAAAGGCACTCCAGGCAAAGAGAACCTACAGACAGGGCCAGAGAGCTGATTGGTTAAGGGAACTTAAGTAATTGGTTTGGGATAGGGATTAAAATGTCAGGCAAGTCCAAAGGAAGGAGAGATCGGAAAGACCTCAGAGGTCACATAATACTTAAAATTACACACAACTTTAGATGTTCAACAAAGTCAAAGTAAACTTTTCCTTACTCATCTTTTACATAATGTTTAAGCTAAGAAAGTCCTTCCTAGCCTAGAGATTTTATGGTTACCTTTATTTTTCTTCTAGTTTACATTTAATACTTTGATGTTTAATCTTTACCTTTAACTATTTAATTATCTGGAATGGTCTTTGTTACATGATTGTAAGCCTCATTTGGATACTTTCTCTTGTTTTAATGTTTATCATATCTGTATCATTCATTAAGTTTCCTTATATAACCTTATTTTGGTGAGGGGAAAAACTGGCAGTGCTGAATATCTAATAAAGAGTATTTAGTCACACCTGGGGACAATGCTAAGGCAAACAAACAAACAAACAATTTCATTGGAGTTTGCTCTTTTACTGAACTGTGCCAAACACTGCAGATGCAAACTAACAGTCATTCAGGGTCTTGGCTCTCAGAGGTCCACTGCTGCTTTGTATTTACTGACTGCAATTTTTTAAGGAGCCAGCTGTGCTTCCAAAGACAGTAATTTATTCTAGTGACAACTGAAGTGGGGAGAGGAATGAGAAATAGTCACTGCCAACTTGATTAGTTTAGTCCTACCAGAAATTAGGTGGAGTCAGGTTTCCTGCCCCTGTGCTAGCGGGAAATGGAGGGGGGCCGGCACCTCCTCTCTGCTTGGTGTAGGCCAGGCACCCGGCTGTGAGCTGAGAGCTGTGATTGGTTAGAAAGGCAATCATAAGGTGACTGGATTGGTTCTAGGCTCCCACGCCTCCTATTGTTGCTTCACGGCCTTCTGAAGGCCTGTCCACCAATCACAGGGCTCCTTACAGGAGGAAGCAGCTGCTGGGGAGCGCCGGGAGGCCCTAGCAACCCTGCGGCTTTTGAAATCCGAGGGAGGAAGACTGTGGAGTCAGCCGGATAGTGAAGGAGAGAGAGACTGTGCCTGAGGATGAGCGGGCTCTCAGGATGCATGGACACCCCACTCTCGGAAGAACACTTAGACTCACAAAACAAACAACTGGAAAACCAGGAAGAGGAGATGGGATTTCAGGAACTGGATGGTCTGAAGGAAGCCTTGGCAAACCTCCGGGGACTGTCAAAGGAGGAAAAGAGTGAGAAGGCGATGCTTCGCTCCCGTATCCACGAGCAGTCCCAGCTAATCTGCATCCTGAAGCGAAGGTCAGACGAGGCCCTGGAGCGCTGTCAGGTCCTGGAGCTGCTCAACACAGAGCTGGAGGAGAAGAGGCTGCTGGAGGCCGAGAAGCTGAAGGCTAAGAGCGAGCTTGCCCAGAAGCTGGAGGAACGCTTTATGACCCTGGCAGCCAACCATGAGTTGATGATCCGCTTCAAGGATGAACACAAGAGTCAGAATATCAAGCTGAGAGAAGAGAATGAGAAGCTGAGGCTGGAGAACAGCAACCTCTTCAGCCAGGCTCTGAAGGACCATGAGGCTAAAGTCCTGCAGCTCACCGCCCGGAGCGAGGCCCTGGCCGAAGAGCTGCAGACTCTGAAACAAAGGTGTGCCCAGGACGCCGACCGGGCACAGGCCCGAGAGAAGGAGCTGCTGGAGCTGCAGAGCCAGCAGGCAAGCGCCCACGCCAAGGAGACGGAGCAGCTGCGCAGTCAGCTGCAGAGCCTCAAGCAGCAGCACCAGCAGGCCATGGCGCAGATGGCGAAGGCCGAGCAGGCCCACAGCAGCCTGAGCCAGGAGCTGCAGACCAGGCTGCAGATGGTCACTCGGGAGAAAGAGGAGCTGCTGCAGCTGTCCATGGAGAGGGGCAAGGTGCTTCAGAGCAAGCAAGCAGACATCCGCCAGCTTGAGGAGAAGTTGGAGACAGCAAATGTGGCCAGAAGACAAGCGCTAGAGCGGTTTGAGCAAGAGGCAGTGGCTGTGGACAGTAACCTGAGAGTTCGGGAACTTCAGCGTAGGGTCGATGGGATCCAGAAGGCCTACGACGAGCTCAGGCTGCAGTCAGAAGCTTTCAAAAAGCACAGCCTGGATCTTTTAAGCAAGGAGAGAGAACTCAATGCCAAACTCCGCCATCTCTTCCCATAAGGAAGCTTCTGTTTCCTCTGGCTGCCAATGTAGAATCCAAATATTTGTGCCTTAGCATTATGGCAAGGGTAAAGACGGTTCTCCATTTTTAAAAAATATTTTTAAGCACAAAAGGCACCGCAAAGAAAAGCAACTTTGCTATGATATCGTTGTTGTTGACTTTGTAAGGCTAACACTGTTTCAGTCCTACCACTTAGAATACCAGTGATTTACCAGATTGTCTTCTGTGCCTTTGAAATCTTCCTAAGTGTGCTATCAGTATTGCTACCTCTTCCATAATATACTATTTATTCTCAACCTCAGATATTTTCATATATCCTATGATTTTATATTAGCAGTCTCTATAGATTTAAATAAATCTTAAACCTGCAATCTGATGTGCTCTTGTGAAAAAAATTAGCATAATTAGCCCTTGTAGATAGGTAGGTTTTTAGTCTCCTATAGCTGAGGTAGTAAGCTATAACAGTTAATGGCGTAATAATAGCATAGACAACTTGCAGACAAAAAGTGATTTTGCAACAGGCCAAAAAATTGCTTACATCACTAGCTTTACAATTGTATCCTTTTAATTTTATTTGCACTAGCTTGGAAAACAAAGGTTGAGATCATTAAGCAAGTTTTATTATAGTCCTTCTGTATTAGCAATGAGATCCAAATAAGTGTAATCAACTAGTTTTGATTTTTTTCCTGCAAACTTAGATCACATTCCATTTTCTTGGGTTTTTTTTCTCCTTAATAAAAACAGGAGTTAGAGATACAAGCAGGCAAATATCAGCAGTTTCATTTAATATTATACACTATACTAATAGAAGGCCCCAGTCTGGGGTAACAGCAGACTGGATAGATACGTATAGAAACTCACAGTGATTGTTTTGTTTTTATTAGCATGTGGGTTTTTTTCGTTTTACAATTAGCTTTTTCCTTTTTTGAAACATCTAAACAATGTGTATATGTATACTTAAGCATTTTTGGAGGAATACCTAAATATAGAGTTATAAAAACAGGAAATAGTTATATATTTATATAAAGTTTTTAAAGAGGTAGTTATTAAAAATAGACTTTATGCTTTTTATTTTCTTGTATTTAGTTGATATATAAACATTATTATGAATATCTCTCAAAACTAATGCTTTGGATTTATTAAAAAATATATTACTTGGTACCTTTTATATTTTTTATTTTTTTGTAAATTTCTTTATTGTATTTTTTCCATTACCAGTTAGTTCCCTTACTTAATAAACAATTTTCAACCATCACCTTACCTCAGGCATCTTTTAAAACCTATATTCTTACAGTTTTATTAAGCTTGAGAAATTAAATACAAATTTCAGGGAACTACATCACTGGCTTTGGAAGGACTATTCCTCTTCCATGTTACCAAGGATCGGAATATAGGGGCTAACTTCATAATGGTTATCCTCTATTGAGCCCATATTATTTATCATTATGCTGAAGCTCTTGAAATAGATTTTATTTAATCCTTATGGCCATTCAAAAAGGTAATTATGTTCATTTGTATTTCAAAGAAGAGGAAACGAGGATTTAGTAATTTGCCCAAACCCACCTAGACACTGAAGTAGCTGGGATTTTGCTCATACTACCACACTGAAAGATTTGTTGATTGTCTACTGAGTGCCATGCTCTGGGAGGAGGCACTGAGAATAAGCATGAAGAAGTGTGTTTTCTGCCCTGGAAGAGTTTCCGCCCCATTTAGGCTGGGACAGATTTGCAATTACACTCAGTACGGTGTGTTTCCACAGGGGGCGTTATGAGATCTCAGTGGATAACACCGTTTCCCGACCCCCGCCCCGCCCCGCCCCGCCCCGCCCTCGCCCTTCGCCACGTAGGCGCGCGCAGAGCAGCAGACTTGCTTGGGGCTAAGGATTGGATGGTAGAGAGGATTTTCAGAGATCACTAACACAGGAGTTGATATACAAACTGGTTGTTAAGTAATAAGTAAAATTTCATCAGGTGGAGAAAAAGGAGAAATGTTTGCGTTAGCATCGTGTAGAAAGTCATGGAGGTTTTTTGTTTTGGATTTTTGTGTGTTTTTTTTTTAATGTCCAGAAAGAATATTTGAGGAAATCATAAGTATTTGGAAGGAGGTGTAGAGAAGCTTGTCTGCAGATAGCACTGGGAGAGAAGGTTGTGGACATAACGTAGACAGTCTCAAAATCCAAGCTGGCCCCTTATATTGGGGGGAGAGAGGGTGAAGGGGACGGGCAAGCGTACAAATAAGAGCCACAAACCAGCAGCCTTCTTCCTCGGACCCAGTTCCAGGTTGCTCTGCCGGGGGCCAGGTATGCAAGCTGCCCGCGTCCTTCCCTCCCTCCATCACCCTGACACCTGCCCGTCCAAGCTCTACGCGCTTGCTGGGGATGGTCTGCTGGGGATGGTCTCTCCAGCCCAAGTTTTGTGAACAGCCTTCAGGGCAGAGGCCAAGCGGGTCCTGGAAACGGGCTGATAGTCATTTGGGAAGGGAACCTTGGGTCTTGACTCCCGTGTATAGTTGAGTAGAAGCCTTGACCCCAGGTACTCCTCATTGATGGGGAAGAGTTCCTCAGGAAACACGCAGGCGAGGGTGGGCTTGGGGGTGGTAAGGTTGGGCCTGGGGCGCGTGTCTCCTAAAACGTGAGTAAGAAGGAAGGATCTCAGTTGCCCAGGCCTAAGGATAGTGCTAAGGATTTTGGATTAGGTTGGACCATATAAAATTGCCACTTTCTCAGTCACAAATGATTAGATATGAACATTTCATAATGTCCACTCTAGTACCCTTTTGAAAGATATTAAAAATGGGTAATGAGCACAGAAGGTCAAAGAATGATACCTAGAAAACAAGCGAAGAAAAGAATTCGCAACATAGACTAAGAAAGTAAAAGGAGTGTGAACCTATGATGTGTCAAGTGCTTTTCATGTCACCCTCGTAACACCTCTTCAGGGAGGTTCAGTTTTCTCTACTTTACAAATGAAAAAAGTAAGACTCAGAGAAGGTGATGTGCTCATACCAGGGATTTTTGGGGGTGGCAGGAGTAGGTTTGGACCCAAGCCACTCTGGCTGGGTAGGCTTTCTGGGTGTGTCACCTACATAGGGACATTGTACGGGCTTTAATGTTCCACTGTTGCTGCCTTGAGATTCTTAATCATTGTGTGACAAGGGGCTCTACATTTTCTTATCCCGCTGAGCACTGCAGCTTGTGTAGCTGGGCTGCTTTCAGGCTCTAAAATCCGTGCCCCCTCCGCCCCGGCTGTACAAACTACCTTCTAACGAGCCACAAAATGGCATTGTCTTTTCCTTTTGTGCTTCAGAGCATTCTGTATTCCACTCTTTCAGTGCTTAATTTGTAGTTAGTCTGTGACCCAGAGCCAAATTCAGGGATGAGCAACTAGTTTATTGTGGTTTGCTGATCTATAAAGTGATGCTTATCACTGGAACAAATGGGCAAAATGTCAGTGGACTGCTGCCAAACTACTGCCCTTGAAGGGAAATTTAAAAAGCAAAACAACAAAACTGCTTTCTAAAGCAGACCTGTAGCCCTAGTAAATTTTCTGCGATGTTCCACAAGCAGTAACCCTAAAATGAAAGTCAGAACAGAGATTCTAAAGCCAAGTAATGTGTGAGTAGCACTGTGTAGCTGTTAAGTGCGATCTTTTGTGTTACCTATTCAATATATTGTAAGCCCTTCAATGTGCCTTTACGGAACTTGCGTGGTTCCAAAAAAAGTCATGAAAAAGAGCTAGAAAAGGAATGAGAGTGACAGGAAAAGTGAACTGACTGTATGATGTTCTCTCAATAGTGGCTCTGTTTCAATTAGTGAAAATTAATTCAATATAATTTGTTTCCAGTAAGCAAAGTACTAACAGAAAATCTATTTCTCCCCAACTTCAGTTATTCAAACTAAATAATAATTTAAAGGAGATTGTTTGAAGGAGTACCTTCCCAGGTGCTTGCTGTTCGGTCCAGCCTTGTTGCTGAGACACCTGTAGAATGCCTGTGACTGGGTCAGCGCAGGACTGATTCTCTCCTTCTGACTTTGGCAAGACAAGGAAAAACAGACAGACATTTGAGATACTGCACCTTGGCACACGAATAAAGGAAAAGGGACAAAGGTCCTAACTGCTCTCCCAAAGCTGATCCTGTCCCTCCAGGTGACTTGTCTTTCGTTGTCACTGGCCAACATTGGGCCATATGCAAACACCTCAACCAAGCATCTTCATGGAAACTGTTGTCACCATGACTAACCTGGGCCTGTCAGGATCTGCCCCTGGGTGGGAATGAGGCCAGTCTATGCTGCAGAGTGGAAGAGGCTCTCTGATGGATGTAGGCAGGACTGGCCGCCAACGGTGTCTGTTATACCACATCTACTTACATTGACAAGGCCTCATCAGGCTAGGAGTCCTTTTTTTTTTTTTTAATCTTGGCCTCTTAAACTGTAGGAATTTGGGGAGGTAGCCAATAATGGGCTGTTCTAATTATTTTTCCACCTTCCTAAAGATAAACTTGAAGTTATTTTCCAAAAACTAAAAACACCTTATTAAATTTAAGAGCCTAGAATTGTACAGATGCATCTCTCTACATCATGCTGTTCTCTCCAAACCTTCTGTTTATCTAACTTGGAAAAAATCCAAGAAAAAACTCCCCTTTGGACAGATCTCCCTGGTCATTCATTGTACTTTTAACTGACTCACAGTGCCCCCTCTCCCAGCCCCCTCATTCTCCAGTTTCACAAAGGGACTCAGTTATTTGCCAGACTCTTCCTATTTAATGCTCTAACCTACTCTTATTTGTACTAGTCTAAAGTGGCACTGTTTGTAATAACAAAAAAATTGAAAGCAGGTTACATATCATCAATAAGGAACTGATTAAACTGTAGTTCCTTTACACATTGGAATATGTTGCAAGTGGAAAAAAGAAAGGAGGAGAGAAGAAAGAAAAGAGAAAGGGGCTCTTTATATAGTACTCTAGAAATATCTCCAGGATATATGTAGGGGAAAAAAACAGGATGCAAAATAACTGTAGTATACTATCTTTTGTGTAAGGGTAGGGAGGCAGAGAGGGAAATAAGAAAGCAAATATATTTACTCCTATTTGCATAAATACATATTGAGAAATAAATACTAATAAAAGTGGTTATTAGTGGTGCGGAGGGGTCTGGGGACTATGGGTTAGGGATAGGAGTAGAAAGGAAACTTCTCAGTGTATACCATTTTGTATCATTTGACTTTTGAACCATGTGCAAAAGATAAAACATTATGTCATTAAAAAAGATAATAAAAACAAAACTAAAAGAATCTTGCACGTAACTCCTTAGCTCCCTACTAAGCTCTATTTCTGAGTAGAGGAACTCAAAAAGCCTACATATTTTTCTTTCTCCAAGAACTGAGTAGACAAAACATATTTTATATAGAGCTGAATATGGCCTGACATATCTGGGTCAGGCCATTCAGCTGGAAGCTTTCACTTTCACAAATGTTCAACAACATATGGCTAATGACAACATCTTCTTCAATTCTAAGGAGTGCCTCCTAGTGATTACTATTTCTCTCCTAAATTTAAAGATTTAAATATATTATTTTTCTTGTGGATTTTCACATGTCTGTGTGAGACCTAAATTTTAAATTTTAGAAAACCTGTTTTCTCATTTCAAGTTTTTAGACATTGGGAGTTGGTTTTGGTTTTGGCCTAACAGATAAATAAAAGATAGTAAAGGTGGGGTGGACCGAGCCATTCTGATCTTTCCATTTTAATTAATAACTCGTTCATTTATTATAACATCAATTTGACAAATATCAATTGAGAGCCTATTATTGGCCAGGCACTATGCTAAGTCCCGGGACACAATGTGAGCGGACAGAGATCTTACCCTCACTGAATTTGCACCCTAGGGAGTGAGAAAAATGCTGAAACATGGGATGACATGGGAGTGCATAGCAGGGCTTTCCAACGTAATGGAGGAGAAGTTAGGGGATGCTTTACCTAGAAGTGGCATTTAAACTAAAGCCTCTGGAATGAGTAAAACTCATCCAAGAGAGGAGATGAGGAAACCATGAGAGTACAGTAGCTCAGAAGACTTCACAAGGCCTCCTGTTCCTGATAAGAAAACTGCCTCTCTTAATTGCCGCATCATTCAGCATGCAGAATAAGCACTCATGGTAGACTTTAATTAGAGACTCTGTGGCCAGATTAATTCCATTTTGCTCACATCCATATTTACCTTTATCCCAGTTCAAAGTGTGAGCCTTTATAATCTGGCTCAATCCTCCCCGAACCCCACCCCCACTCAAATGCATTACTCCTAGTCCCTTTGGAAACCCAAATCCATGATCACTGAAGTAGTCAAAGTATTAGCGCTGTGAGTGAAGGCATGCATTGGCACCAGATTGCCTGAATTCAAATCCTGTCACTTACTGGGTGATCTTAACTATGATCTTACTGAGTGAAGGGGAAATCAGAGAGCTAAAATGTTCAGTGAGTGGGGGCTACGACCAGGGCATAGTATGAATTTCACATTGGTATAACCATATAGAGAAAATAGTTATCCAAATAACTAAGAAAACAGCATTTTAAGTGAATATCTTTAATAGAATATATTCCAAGGAGAACAAGAGCCACAAAGAAATCTTAGTAATTTCATCGATTAGTTTTATGGTTAATTGTTACACTGTCATTCTTTTAAAACTACTATATTACACTTTAAAACTATTTTAAAAGTATGTTTTAGATATACCTATACATAATGAGAGACTGAGAATGAGAGAGGCTAAAGCAAAAAAAAAAAGATTTTGTTAATATTGCTAGAAATGAAATTTTCAATGTATAAATTAAGGTATTAAAAAGTAAAGTAAAATAATTTAACCTTAAATTTGAATTGCAAATATCAGTCTAAATCTATAACAGTTTTCCTTTAAAAAAAAAAAAAAGAAAAGGAGAAAGAGCACTCTGTCCTCTGTAGCACTTATGCCGTTCTGCTGTATCCACTCAGCAAAGCACCAACCCTGCCTGATTCAGCTTCATTCCCTACCATCTCTGCTTCAATTCTCTACTATAGAAAATTCAATAAACTTATGTATTGGTACTGAAGTACCATACAGTAATGGTCTTCGTGGAGAATTTGCTAGATTGGTATTCATGATCTATTTTAATCCCTCTTTTAATGTGCTTTCCTGTATTACAGAAATGGAAAAGCTAACACAAAGCAAACCGTATTTGCAGACTCCTCTGCAGTTATATTTGGAAGATGTAAATGAGGCAGGGGACCTTTTCTCTTGCTTTGGCAGTTGCTGCCCAGCACATATTTGGAGACATTTTTCTGCAATAGCATCCCAATGAGCATTTGCTAGTTTTATGGGATATGGTAGCCAATCCCCAAGATAGCACTTAATGATCCTTGTTTCCCAGTATTCACATGCTTGTGTAGTCCCTTTCCACAGTGAATAAGGTCTGACTCGTGACCAACAGAATATCACAGAAGTGATTGTATGTGACTTCTGAGGCTGAGCCATAAAAGACATTGCTGCTGTTTCCTTGGTCTCTGGAATCAGTCATTCTCTGGGAAGCCAGGCACCAGGGAATGTAGAGGCTCACAGCTTGTGGGGAGGCCCTCATGGAAGGGTCACTGAGGCATTCCGCAGGACCAACCTGTCAGCCGCCTTGGAAGTGGACCCTCCAGCCTGAGTGAAACCTTCAGATGACGACAGCCCCAGCCAAAATCTGATTAATTCCATGAGAATTCTGGAGCCAGACCACATAACGGCAATTACAAATTTCTGACCAACAAAAAACTGTGAGAGATAATGTTTATTGTTGTTTTAAGTCACAATTAGCAAAGATTTATTGTTGTTTTAAGGTTTTGAGTAACTTATTAGGCAGCAATATAATATATGGGGTTGAGTGTTTTGGCAGCAGTTGTGCTCTTGAAGCCAAAACTTACCCAACTGGGGCAGAGAGAGCAGTTTTTTACCAGGTCTGTTTGGCCACATTGTACTGAGGGGCATTCTTGATCACTCAGCCTAATGCCCATGCCTCACATCCTTTCAGCGACTTTCTAAGCATGCATTCTCTGTGTTACATCTTTTTCTGCTTAAAATAGTTGGATTGGTATCTGTTTTCTGCAACTGAGCTTAACCTAATAAAAATATTCATCTCAAATCAATAGCTAGACACTAGAGACATTCCTGTTAAGGTAAGAAATAAGACAAGGAAATTGGCTATCAACAGTATTATTTAACATCAATCTGGAAGTGCTATTTCATTATTGTATTGTAAACGAGGCAAAATTGTCCTTATATACAAAAAAGTGACATAATTGTCTACCAGGAAAATTTGAATGAATAAGCTGAAAATAAAAACTAGTAAGAAATTTCAGTGGGTTAGTCAGTTAAAAATTTAATGAAAAATATCAGTCGCTTTCCTGTGTAGCAACAATGGCCATTTAGAAAATATAAAAGAAGAAATAATCTAGTCCAGTAACTAAGTATGAATGAAATAACTGGGAAAGATAAATAAATAAACTTAATGCAATTTTTATAAAAATTCCAACTTTTTTTGAACTTGGAAAATTTATGAAGTTATCTGGAAGAATAAATATTCATCTGTGGATAGAAAATCCTGAGAAAGTAAGACTAACAAAGGAGTTGTCCTATGAGATATTTTATAAAACTGCAGTAAAAAAAGAATGATTTTGCTTCCAGAATGATGAGACTGATCAATGAAATAGAAGAAGAGCAGAAATAGATCCAGCTGCATGTAAGAATTTAATATATGGGATACATGTTGACAAACAAATGGAGCAAGTATGAATTTTTCAATAAATTTTATTATGGCAGATCACATTTTGAAAAATTATATTCCTATGCCACATTATATACCAGAATAAATTCCATTTGGATCAAAATAAAATAAAATGTCACTCATGTTGTTAAAAAACACTCTTAGTAATGTATAAGTAGAAATAATTAAAGAAGTTCTAAAACATATAGATAATATTAGTATTATTTAGGCTAATAAAGCCTTTTTAGGCTTAATATTAAAGTCAGAACCCATGAAGAAAAATTTGATTGACTATTTAATAATTGTAGCAAAATAAGTAATTTCACCGCTTTCATCCCCCAATAAATAATCAGCTGGGTGAAAATTGGAACATATAGGGGGCAAAGTATGTTTTCCTTATAATGCATAAGTTTATCTAAATCAAGAAGGAAAAAGACAAACATTTTTCCTGAAAAACATTTTTTCCCTCCTCAAAGACAAATGGACTAAGGATGTGAAGAGGATATTCGCATTAGAAATCAATTGGTATGTGAAAAACATGCAACTTTTTAATAATGAAAGAAATGCAAATTCACATGAAAATATGCCACTTTTTGTTTTTCGATTGGCACGTTTTTAAAAAAACAAATCAACTATCGATGCATGTGCAGGAGCTAAATACTGTCATACACCATTGGTGAGAGATACCTTTCCATAGGTAATAAGATCTATGAATAAATATTTTGTCTAGAAATTCTACTTCAAAGAATTTATTCTAAGGAGGTTACAGGATAAGTAAACCAAGATATTTGCACAATAGTATCATGTAGTTTATAATATTGTTACCGAGAAAACTGGGACTTGGTGACTTTACATGTGACCCAACAATTAGTGTTGAAGGAAACAGGTTTTTAACAGTTTCAACCTTTGTGGGGCTGAGAGTACTCCTGCTTAGAGCCCTCCTTTTCCACGAGACCCAGAACTTCCCTTGATTTCCAAAAGGCTACAAGCCAAAACCATGTCCAGAAGTTTCCCATATTTTTAACTCATTATCTGGTTACACAGATTTCCATCCTTTTTGGAATGCACTTGAAGGTTTTAGAGTCATCATTCTTTTGCAGCAGCTTTGTTCTTTAGAATTTCAGGTACACTGTTCTTAGCCTTCATGTAGTGATTCAGGAAAACATGTGCCATGTTACATAGGATCATGGTGGAGTCCAGGGATGCACACATGCCAAGAGAGTGGCTTCTCCATACATCCTTCAGAGAAGCAGGAGTCTGCAACTCAGCATTCTTCGTCACAGTTCAGCTTCAAGCATCTAAGTAGCTAGGCAGGTCCCCACAGCTCCATCAGCTCTGCTGCAGACCTCCTCTCTCACTGCAGACCCCATGGCTCTTTTTCATTCTGACCTTCAGCCCACCCTAATTTAAATGCTTGGCCCAGAACTTCGTATGTTATTTCATATCTGGGCATTCCTGTAGTACATTAGTGTCTCATTTTTTATCAGTTCCCCAGTGTCTCTTACCCTTTTTTTTGGCTGCCATCTTTAGTCAGGGCAAGAGTTCCCAGTGAATAAAAGTTGCAAAGCTCATGAAATGGAATTCTAGACAGTCATCAAAAATAAACATGTGGATCTATATTTAATTCTATGAAGAAGTCCACAATATATTCATACCAAAACAGTAGAATTCAAAGAAATAAAAACAATATGTATATGTACAGAGAAAACTCTTTATATACATACCAAAATTTTATTAATAGTTATTTTGGCATAGTTAGATTGTGAGTAATCTCTGTCTACTTTTTAATACATTTCTGAATTTTTTTGCAATGATCGTTGTAACTAGAAAAAAAAGCAAAACAGCTGGAAAAAATCAAGAGTGAGAAGAATAAGGACAAGAAAAGGGATGAATGGTGAAAAGGGGTAGAGGATCTATTTTCTGGGAGGTTTACTCTTGCTTTACTTGCTTTTTTGTGTTCTGAGGCTACCTTGTAAAACTTCCTTCTCTTCCAGTTTTCTACTTTTGTCTTAGTCCAACTGGAGAGGCTTGTAAGCCATGTATATTTAAACCAAAATCTGTAATTAGGGAAAAATATAATAGTTTAATCCATGATTCTGAATTTTTCTTAAGGAGAAAATGCAGTTGGATGGGATTAGCAGCCACACAAAACACCCGTAACTAAAGGCAGGTCAGAGCATATATCACCTTGTCACTGTTCGGTATTCTACTTTAACAAAAGCTTTTCTTACTGGGAAGGTTAAAAGGGACATGGAGGTCATTCATTTAGTCTTCTAGATACCATAGATCACAGTTACTTTGCCCCTGGCAGAATTGTTTTCATTAGTTGACCTTTATTACTATGCCTTCTGACAAAATTGGAGACCTTGTTTATTCAATTATTTGACAAATATTTATTGATACCTAAACTGTGCTAGGGACTGTTCTGGATATTTGGGACCTATCAATGTCCAGCTTTCTTTAAACTTGCTTTCTGTCCTTCTGAAAAACAGCTGTATAAATAAAAGTAGTTATTGTTGAGGTTAACTGCTGCTTTATTCAATATTCCCTAGAGAAGTTTAAAACCTAAGAGTTTGAAAAGTGGGTAAGGAATTCATACATGGTTTACTTTACTCATGAACAAAGGAAAGTTTGCTTCTTTTTTTTTTTTTTTTTTGGTTTGGGCTGCCAGGAAGCTTAGCCTATTGTTAGCTCAATTTGTCTATGCTTTTCCGAACTAACCTTTCCTTCTTTTAGAAATCCTTATCTTCCTATTTCATCTATATTTTCACTGGCCTTGCTTGTTAAAAATTTGAATTGTTTGTTTCTAATGTATTTGTGAACTGCTTCCAAATCTCAAATTCCATGTGAGATTAAAGGAACAAAGATAACACTATGAAGAAACAAAACGAGAATGTGGTGAATTTTTCCAAAGAACCTACTTTGTCTCTTTAGAAAATCAATATTAAGAAAAACTTAAAAGTAAATGGAACTAATCTAGTTTGAGAACATAGCAACCGAATGTAGTGACTCTTATTTGCATCCTGGATCAAAAGAAAATATCCACGTAAAAGATTATTCTGAGGAAAGTTGAGGAAATTTGAGTAGACCTGGGTAATAGTATTACCAAATAATTGTTAATTTTCTGAAGACCTGATAATAACGTTATGATTATAAAAGAGAATGTCCTTATGTTTAGAGAGGCATAGTGAACTATGTTAGGGTGGTGTGTATTGTCTGGAACTTTGGGATAATTCATAAAAAACATAGTGTTTTTTACAAACACTTATATACAGGTTAAGCGCATATGGCAAAACATTAATTGCTAAATTGTCGAGTCTGGGTATTGGGTTGAATTATAGTGAAATCTGTACTATATTCAATATGTTTGGAAGTTTTTGTAAGAAAAAGTTGGAAAATTAAATTATATATGAGTGGTTTATTTACGACTTTTTTCTCCTACTACTCTGTAAGTGTTGTAATTAAAAAGATATTGTATTATAGCGAAAGGGGAAAGGAGCAATTTCGAGGGATCTGGTCACCAGTCATAAATTCCGGAGAAATCCAGGGTAACTTTAAATTTATTCAAAAGTTGGTATCCTAAAGGTAATTTCTGAGCTAGAGTGGTTTCATTGGAAGTAGAAGAGAATGCAGAGTTGCGAAGTGAGGGCTGAGAGAATAGATCACTTTTTCAATAAACTCGGGGTTTTGTTAGTTTTGCGGCTGTTACTATGACATCACTGGAAATCTGGAATTATTCCCACCCCAGGTCTCCCTGAACTCTCGCGATACTGGAGCCAGGTGGAGCGCGAAAGGCCGTGGGAGGGGCTGGGGCGAGACGGACCGACTTCCGCCTAGGCCGTCGTCTCGGTGGCGCGGTCGAGTCATCGCGGCGCCTCGTTGTCTTGATCTTTCTTCCTTCCCCCGCCTGGGCGCGGAGGGTGCACCAGCCAAGTGTGGAGGGGAAGCGACTCGGACTTTCCCCTTCGTTTCGTTCTGGTCGGCTCACCGCTTACCCGCGCTGGGGCCTGGGGTCTTTGGGGCCCGCGAGGCCCGGTCTGAGAGGCTGGGGCCTACGTGGGCCCGCCGCTGGGCCCCATGAGGCACATCCTGACCAAACTGCTGGCGGCCTCCGGCACCGATTCACCAACCCGCAGCGAGAGTCCTGCGCAGGCCGCCACCTGCTTACTGCCCCCGGACTTGACCCGGGCGGCAGCAGCGGCGGAGGACGAAGAGACGGCGGCCTTTGGATCTGCAGGCAGTAAGCAGCCGCGCGGAGACGAGGGCGAGGTGGAGGACGGGAGGGGGGGCCGCGGCGGCGTAGGGCTGCGCGCGCCCTCGCCAGAGGAGATGGAGGAGGAGGCGGTCGCCAGCGTCCCTGGGGAAGAGACGGAGGACATGGACTTTCTGTCCGGGCTGGAACTGGCGGATCTGCTGGACCCCCGGCAACCAGACTGGCATCTGGAACCCGAACTCAGCTCGCCCGGGCCCCTCTCCTCGTCTGGCGGAGGCTCCGATAGCGGCGGCCTCTGGAGAGGGGACGACGACGACGAGTCTGCGGCTGCTGAGATGCAGCGATTTTCTGACCTGCTGCAGAGGCTGTTAAACGGTATCGGAGGCTGCAGCAGCGGCAGTGACAGTGGCAGCGGCGAAAAGAGGCGGAGAAAGTCCCCTGGAGGCGGCGGCGGCGGCAGCGGCAACGACAGCACCCAGGCGGCGACAAAGAGTCCTCGGAAGGCGGCGGCGGCTGCTGCCCGTCTTAATCGGCTGAAGAAAAAGGAGTACGTGATGGGGCTGGAGAGTCGAGTCCGGGCCTTGGCAGCCGAGAACCAGGAGCTGCGGGCCGAGAATCGGGAGCTGGGCAAGCGCGTGCAAGCACTGCAGGAGGAGAGTCGCTACCTACGGGCCGTCTTGGCCAACGAGACCGGACTGGCTCGCTTGCTGAGCCGGCTGAGCGGCGTGGGACTGCGGCTGACCACCTCGCTCTTCAGAGACTCGCCCGCCGGTGACCATGACTACGCCTTGCCGGTGGGAAAGCAGCAGCAGGACCTGCTAGAAGAGGACGACTCAGCGGGAGGAGTGTGTCTTCATGTGGACAAGGATAAGGTGTCGGTGGAGTTCTGCTCGGCGTGCGCCCGGAAGGCGTCGTCTTCTCTTAAAATGTAGGGTCAAGTAATCTGCTCTTTATCCGCGTTTACCCCTTTCAACTCCCTTACACCATGTAAAACACCTTAGTGGGACATCTTCACTGGACACATTTCAGGAGGAAAAAAAGTAATATTGAATCTTTAAGTGTTTAGCTAAAAGCATGAATGTGACACTGTAACCAACTCCCAATGATAACATGTGACTATTAAATCTCTCTGACAGTTTCTTTTTTAGGTGATTTCCTTCCTGCCAGGCTCCGTTGTAGGGGTTACAGAACAGTCGTTCCCGTCTCACAACCTGGTAAGGATCCATCTCTTCACGTAACGCTCATGCTCTGCTGCTTAGTCTACTTTAATGGGCAACATCTCAATTTTGTGTGTGTGTGATTATTTTTTTTTCTTTTTTGGAAGGTGGGAGGGGAGTCTAATTTGGGCCCTGTCCACCCTGGAAACAGACTTGTGCTGGTCAATAATGTATTTAAGATGCTTCTTATGGTTGAAATAGCTGTTAATGTGTCCCCTTGTTCAGAGTTGCGTGTACCTAGCTCTTCTGTCCCCAGTGTGGACATGGCCTTGGAAGACATCGATTCCAACTGTACACTGAAAGCTGCTAATAGAGATACAGTTTGGAGACAGTGAAACAGGTGAAGTTGAATGGAAGTTCCGAGTTGTACGAGGTGCAAATTGGAATTCCAGTTTTAGGACAACTTTTCAGAGGTTGACAATAAATGTTTGGGGCATGCACAAATGTGATAGTTGTTTTGCTGGGAGTGACAGCGAAATAACTCTTAAATATTCAAGAATGCCTTTTAGTTTTAAGTAGAAAATATAGAAATACAATATTCAAATTAATAGATTTTAATATCTCACCATTAGAGAAGTTGGAAGTTAACATGCATATCAGACTCCTGTGTTAGTTACTTGAAGGAGGAATGAGAATGGTTAATGAAATGTTTCTTTGAGAGCCAGCACAGTGATATTACCCTGTCACTGAGTATGAATAAATTGTTGAACACCTTTATTTTTGTTGTATTAAAATTTTAGGTTAAATTTATGTATGATTAGATTTTAAAGGTTGTGAAATATGAATGAAAACATGTAAAGTGAGGCTTCACAAAGAATCTTATTTTCTGTATTTAAAAACTATTTGTCCTATTTAAAAATAATTTTAGAAATCGAATGGTTCTGTCTACTTAATGACATGATTGACTCTTTCCAAAGATGGGATACATTCTTCCCTTGAAGTACTCTTATCTATCGTCCAATTGTATATACTGAGTTACGGTGGCCTTCAGTGTAAGAGGCATTAAGAAATTCTTTGTGAAACATCACTGTTTGATAAAGTATATACCTATTTAGCATCCTTGTTTTTCTTTGTGCTAAAGTGGATACAGCTGTTGGGGCAGAAGAGACGGGACCAGCTGCTGGCCACATTTCCTGCTTTATTTTAAAAGGTAGTATAAGAAATGAGGAAAAGAGGTAATATCAGGGCTTCTGCTGTCTTATTTTAAAATGTTCATAATTAAAAAGTATTTTCCAGCAGTCCAAAGATGTAAGTTATCTTACACACAAAATGTTTTATTTTGTTGTTATTTGGTTATGAAAATGGAATCCTTGTTCTTGCACAACTGTAAATGTTTTGTTGCTAGATAATGCTATTTGAGACCAAACTTGGTCTCTGGTTTCCAGTGCATCACAGCAGATTTTGTAAAATCATCTACTGCACTTGAGCATGAATGGGTAGTAGCCAAACTCACAACCTGGAGTGGATGAACCTGCTTATACCTAAGTGCAGGAGCAAGCCCCTCACAATGCATGGATATTTTAGTGCCTACTGAAATACAAATATTTAAATATATATAAATATATACCAAAATATATTTATATATATCAAAAGTAGTTGGAAGAGTTATTTGAAATGACTAATTTGTGCTATCTATGGAATATGTTAAATGTAGCTTTTTGAAACTGAAGCCTTGAATTGAAATTTAATTAATACTTGAACATTTTGTATATATTTCTTTGTATATAATTTTGTGCAGTACCAATGACAAAAATACAGTGTCATAATAAAACCAGGTTTGATGATCTTTCAGTTATGGGCTCAAACACTTTTTTCATCTCTAATATGACATTGAAAAATAATGGATGAGAATAGGAAAAATGATTGTTGTTAATGCTGACTGTGGGTCTTAAAAGGTTCTGGAAGCAGTAAGTGCGTTTTTTCTAAAAATTATACGATTCCTTGGAATATTTTCTCCTAACGTCAATGATTTTCCTGCATTATTTGAAGTTGGGGCTCGGGAAAAACAGTAGTCAAAAGCTTTCTGAATTGGGATGCTTTGAAATTCCAAGTGTAGATTTGTAGAATGTCATTTTATAAATGGCAGTTTTTTGGAAATACTTGATTAAGAACTTTTGAAAGTGGAGACTAGTATCGCCTATTTTTAAAGCTGCTTTGTTAGGTTACTTATATTTTAACTGTCTTTTCTTAGTTTCCATTTCATTTTCCTTTTTTTTTCTAATTTTGGTGACTCAGTGATTTTGTCATTTTTTACATCAACTTCATGGTCTTGTTTTTACATGGTATTGCATGTATTTAGGACCGATCTATCAGGGGCTTTAAATAAATTTGGTCATATTTATGTGTAAGCACATTTTACTGTAAATGTTTGAGTTTCTGAATTTACAACAGATCTGTTTATTTCAGTATGTAGTAAACAATATCTTAAAGTGTCCTATTCACTACTTGTTAATTAAAAGGTTATGATTAATATGAAACTGTTGTCTTACTATTTTTAGAAAATTGTGTTCTGATGAATAATAGTTGGTTAAAGGTGATTTCTGGAATATATGGATTGTTTTGAAATTTTCAGGTTTGGCTCGTTTTCTGTAATGGATAAAGACAATTTAGTATTTGGGCAACTTTTTTTTTCTCCTAATTTTGCCTCTATGGCAAATGATATAAAACTAGACTAAAGATACAGCTTTTTAATATTTGTCTTCTGATGGTGACAGGAATTCATACATTAATTGAACTAACACATCATATTGACCTACTATTTCTATCATATTGACTTACTGTTTCTGCACTTCCTTGACCTGACGTAACTTAAAATGTCCACGTTTGTTAAAATGTAGTCACACCTCTGATATAAGCCGACAAAAGTGTTCAAAATATTTTAAATATTTGTACATTTTATAATCACTAAATTAATCTCTCTCTCTTCTCTTTAAACAGCTTAGCAGTGTCTGCAAAAAACGAATCTTTTCCTACAACCTGTTAACTGACTGGACTGATGATAACAAAGTAATTGTGGGAGCCATGTCGGTCAAAAATTTGGCATCTGCTGAAAAAAAAAAAAAAGAATGCCATTTTCAAGTTCCCAAATTACTTCTATACTGGTTTCACTTTCCAGAAATGGAGATATGAAAAGATTCTCTGGAATCCTTGAAAGACTTAATAGAAATACATGAGACTAAGTTAATTTTGGAACAAAATTATACTTTTTGTCTTTCATAGGAGTGATACTCAGTTCTTCGCATACCTTTTAAAAAATTGTAACCGTTGGAGAAGAGAATTATAGTTTTTTCATCAAGGAGTATTATTAGGTTCTTTACATAATCAAGAACACATTCTATGGAATTACATTTAGTGGAGTAGAATTGCATAAACAGGCCATCAGTGATCACAGGCATATCATGAGTTTGTATTTATTTCCTGGAACATGAGAAATAATCTGAAGTACAGACAGATCTTGCCAAGTAGAATGTGAAAGTTAATGTACAGTCCTTAACTATAAAGAGTAATCTTTTTAAATAGATGCATTGTCTGTGTATCTTTGAAAAAGTTGGTTTATGATTAAATATGTGGGTAGTTAATGGCAATTCAGGGAATACCAGGATGTGTGGATTCTGAGGTTTTGGTTTATTGAGCTTTCTCTGAGTACTTGGTAACTTTCTTTTGAATATTTTGAGGTTTTTAATGAATGGTATACTAGTGTCTACTGTTTTACATAAATTAAAATTTCTCTAGTGTTATATAAGGGCTTTAGTATTCTGGATGATGGGAGTGGCTTTTTTCATGGAATGCGGTTGTTTACTTAAACATTTTTCCAGTTTATTACAGTGTGAAAAAACACGCAAAACTCTGGATTGTTTTATTTCATTTTTGTTGGGTTATGTTAATACATTCTTTTACCTGGTCTAGACTGAGCTGTGCTGTCTTACATTTGGGCATTATAGTGGGAGAGGGTAGGGACTCAGGCTCTCATTTCTTTTCTTTCCATAATAATTTATCATAACTACAGTTTGGTTTTTGTAGGATATTATACAAAACCTATTAAATCCACTCAGCATCTTGTATTTTAAGTACATTCAGTGTCTGTGATGCTTGACAGCAAAGAGCATTCCCAGTCGCTTATACTTAAGTGACTGGATAGATACTTTTACAGTACAAACAGTACAGCTGGTTATAATTCTGCAAACAGTGATTAGACAGCAACACTATTTGGTGACTGTACCGCTTTAATGGAACACAAGTAGATAATTCATTGATAATGAGTAATTCTCTTAAAATACGTAATTACCAAGTTTATCATTTTGAAGGTTTAAGGTCTTACTAACTTGGTCAGGTTTTTAAACTAGCCAATCTGATAACTAGATAGTAAAATATTTTCAAGTTTTTAGTTTTTTTCCCAGACTTACCTTCAATACAAAGTTTTAAGATCCTCCCAAATATTTATATTTTTGTATTTTATTGTACTGTTTTCTTCTTCAAAAGCCAGGTAGTTACCACCTAAGCCAGGAATCAAAAATGGGGAGGGCTTTCATTAGAAACTTGTAGTGTTCTGTTTGGCTGGCACAGTATATTTTATACATTTCAGCTTGAATACCAAAATACTCTGTCTAGTTACTCCCTGTTGTCTTTTAATATCAGACTGAGCTCTGTCCTAGACTGGAAATAGTCATTTACTTTCAGTTTTGAAATGCAGAAAAATAAAACTGGAGATATTTTAAATTTTATTCAGAAAGTAAATTATAATTAGGATCATAAATCATGTAATATTAGAACTATACTGATTATTTTTATATATAGGTTAATAGAAAGTTACTTTCCTTTTTCATTGCTTTGGTTATTGACAGTAGTGTTTTTATTCCTAGTTTTTTACCATTCCCCGATTTGTACATTCCTGATTTCATACTCAGGTATTTACCACAAAAAGAAGCCAGTTCACAACAGATTTTAATAATTTTTTAAAACCTTGTTGATCCAAAGTTACTTATTTTGATGAGAATATTTTGCTCAATTTTTGGTTAATTTAAAAATCTAGTCAGTAATGGTGTTTGAACATTTGTGTAGTTGTGCTAATAATGCAGATTTGTATTTTATTAATGGGCCAACTTTCTTCAAAGTGTGCCTCCAAATTCTGTATCTTTTCCTATATACCCATTGAGGTCAATTTACTAGACTACCCCCAACCCTACCTCTGGCTATTAGTGTATTTACAGTTTGGGGTTTGCAAATTATATTAATTTAAGAATAATATGTGAACCTTTTCTTTTTAAAGCCAAATAACTAAGTAAATTGTAAAAGACAGATTTAAATAGTTTGTTTACTGTCATTGAACTGAAATACTAAAAACTGTTTTCCTGAGGCACTGTTCTTTAGGTCTTTGCTACAAATGACTGTTTCCTTAAATTATAATGCAAATTCATATGCATCTGCCCCTGACCAAAAATTTTGGTTAGATGTGTAGCAACAGATTTAAAATAACATTCTTTTTCGCTTACGTTGTCCACTTGCCCATTTAATTGATAAGATGATTTAAGAAATACACAGTGTAAAGGACATACTAGAAAAATCCTGAAACCATTGTAAATTCTTGTATTCACTTATAAATGGTATGCTAGGGAGTAAACAATGTAGGAGTGTTCAAGGGTATGTAAGGAAACAATTTGCACTAATTAGGTAACATCAGTGGGTTTTAAATTATCCAAGTTGATTATACCATTGTCTACTTTTAAGGAGTCTAGTTTAGTAATTGGGGTTTCTTGTTTTTGAAGTCAGGAATTACTTTTAATTCATTGTCCGTCCACCGTCTTACAGTGACAAATAGAACTGTGATTTAAATAAAAGTGACAATGAAGATACAATGTGTAAATTGGGGTCAGAGCTTTAGCTTGGTATTTTAGCTTGTATAATAGGAAACTTTCTCCTTTTAAATTTTACATACATATTTTTTTCTAGTTGTAAAAGTAAAGCATATTCATTATAGAAAACAGATGAAAAATCACTTGTATTCTCTAATTCAGAGAATATCCATTGTAAAACAGAGTAATTTGCTTTTTCATTGGGATCATTTCTTACATAAATGTGGTAGGGAATAATACATTTTAAGTACCTGCTGAAAGAATAAATCATCTTTGCTTTCTGAAAATTTAAAATGTATTTTTTTTTAATTTCACTTTAATTTTTGGCTGCACTGCTTTCTTTGGAGAAAGCTTATTTCACAAAGGTGCCTTTCCTAGGTGACCAGCTATGTTCTCCTTTCATACGATTTTGAGTAGCTTAAGGTTACTTAACAGCTATGTCACTGTATCTGGAAGGAAAATCTAGGATGCTTATGAATATGACCTGATATTTTGTAATATTTTATTTGGTATGACTAATTTGTTTAATAAGAAAAGTGTTTGTCTAGATAGGTGCTGTCCAATACTGTAGCCTTTAGCCACACTTGGCTAAAAATTTAATTAAAATGTACAATTCAGTAACTCAGTTGCATTAGTCATTATTTCAGGTGCTCAGTAGCTAATAGCTAACATTGCCAATCAGATATACAACATCACAGAGTTATTGGACAGTACTGATACAGATGCTGTCACAAAAGAAAATGGTTTAAAGAGTTGAGATCAAAAGACTTAGGAAGAGGAACACAATAGGTCACGTCTAAAATTGAAATGCTCTTAGAAAACAAGGAAGGATGATATTTCCAAAACCAGGAACCATAGGAAGAATATGGCCACCATGTGACTGCCTGATACTGACACTGTTAGGCAAATTACATGTTACATAATACCAATCTTGAGTGACATTAATGATGAGCATTGAGGGCCAGAAAGGCTAGTTAACTTGCTTAGCATCACACAGCTAAAAAGAAAGGCTCAAGTCTGAGTCCAAAAACTATTCCATACTTGATGGAAACTTCCAAGATAGAACTGACTTCAGCCTTTTAAGAATATAGCTTTCCAATAAAAATATAATCGCTGTGTTATAAATACAGCGATTTTTGAAGTATGTACCTATATCATTAGAAGAGCTCAAGCTGAGCCAGAATAAACACCTGTAAAGAATTGATGCCTCTGGGAGGCAGGTTGGTATGTATGTTCTAAGATTCTATGGGTTGCTACCTATGGAAAAAATGGGAAAATGAAGTGTTAATAGTATTTGCTGTACTGATACTACCCCCAATTTTCATTCCTGTATGGATTCTTTATGAAGTCTTCATTGTAAACTACTTTATGATTACTTTTTTTGTGTGTTAAAGACCAAACTGCCTAATATAAAGGAATAGAGCAAGTGCAATGAAGAGATACTATTGGGCAAACTAGGGAAGTTACGTTCTCGTTTAAGTGGGTAGCATTTATTAGTATTCAGCCTTTTGATGCCTTGTGTAGCTTTTTGTTGTAGGTCTCAAGAGTTGTACCTCATGTGATAAATTACAAATCTGTTTATATAGCAGACACGTTATTTTTATAGTTTTATTGTTGCAAACACATTTGTTTAACAATCACTGAATTTCTAGGCCAGGTTCAGGTAACTGAAGAGCCTTTATAAGTAGTTTATATTGTCTAGAGCCAAGGTAGGCTGCAAATCCAGTCTGGAGCAAAATAGGAAATAACATCTTTCTAAAGATAGGCTTAGAAATTCTGATCCAGTAGGTTAAAATGTTTCCTTTCTCTGGTAGCACAGCTGAGGCATACCTGTTAAGAAAACATTGAGAAGAGTTTGCTAGAAAATATGTCAAGTGACAAATCTATATAACACAATATATATATATATTAATCCCAGAAATCTTAATTGGTTTATTCTAAGTAAGGATTAAGGCAATGCTACTATTTGTCCTAAAACTCTCCTTCTGGGTGGTTTTTTGTTGTTCGTTTTGGTTTGTTTTTTTTTTGTTTTTTTGCCCCTTTCTCCATTCATTCCTGGAGGCTCAGAGCATAGACTGCTTGATATAAAAGTTCATCAGAGAATAACAGTTATTTTGGAGTAGGAATATAACTAGACATTTTCTGATGGAATTTTCCTTTGGTGGAAGTGCTCAAATTCTTAAGGCAATGTGTATATAACATAGTTTTAATGCTAGAGATGGTATTTGCAGCTTTGTAAGTTATAAATTAACCTAAACTGTAAATTATGGTTAAGAACCTGAACTACACACCCAAGAGCTACAGTGTGAAAAATTTCTAGAACTGTGTGCAAATTCTTGAGAATAGCTGATTACTTAGAAGAAAAAAACAAGCCTTAACTCTCTCAAATCATAACAGGGCCTGAGAAAATGATTTTGCTGTTTTAAGTTGTACATTTTCTAGGTAATTATTTATACATTACTAAAATTTTTCAATGACTATGAGAAAACAATCTTACCTGGCTGCTAGGCCACCATTCACAGGTATAGCCAAGAAAACAGGGTATATACCACCAAGAACAAGTCCAACCAATCCACCTCGTGTTATGGTGCAGGTTTCACAGTTCAAATCACCTAGGAAAAAAATCAGTTCTGGAAATGAAGGTCATGATAGTCAAGCAAAACATGACTTAAAGAATGCAAGTTCCCTCTATATGTATCACAGCCTCAATTTTTAGGCAGTAATACAGCAAATGCAATTCTGCAAGGCATGTTAAAAGGTGTAGTTACGCATACAGATAACCTAAAATAGGAATAACTGGTTAACCATCTTCAAAATTCTCTTATTCTGAATTTGCATGCATATAATAACGGTTTGTGTTACTTTTAGCTTTTCTATCTTTAAGATAAACTTTTTTAACCCATGGGAATTTTTTTTACACTTTATACTTCATCTTGTATTTTTATATATATTATATAGTGTGACTTCATTTTTATGAAATCCTTTACTTCCAAATTAGTATAATATCTTATGTTTTCCTCAGTCTGTTTAATTCACTGGGCAATACATTTCCCTGGATGAAAAGTTCTTTCCACACTGATTATGGTGATTCAGGCAAAATACTCATACAATTTTAACAAATTTAGAGCATTTAGCAGAAGAGAACTTAAATGGACTGCCTCCCTCCCTGGCACCACTTACAGTAATACTTGTATTTTAAATCATTAGTCAAAAATTTTCATGATGAGCTATACTCAAAGCACTCAGTTCATGGTAAACTGTTAAAAGGAAATCAAGTCTCCATATATTTGATAATTCTTGTATGTGTATTAAGTACTTAGAGAGATTTACTATATAAAAGTCTTATGCCCATAAAAATGTTTTTTCCCTTTAAGGAATTCTTTATAATTTTTTTTTTTTTTTTAAACAATGGCAGTCAGCATTTTTTTTTAAATTGAGTTTCCAGATATTTTTTATTTTAAGCACTATGGGAAAGATAAGTTAAATAAAGTAAAGTATTTAGAACTGTTATGTATGTGTACTTGTATGGTAGGCCATGCTAATATGAATTGCCATTTTAAGGATTTATGCAGGGTACAAATAATATATATCAAAGCACACTCTGGTAATAGTGAAACAATTTACCTGTACTCAAGGGTAAACTTATAAAACCCTTATAAGATACGTCTGCTATCAAAAATGGGATCACGGCCATTGGTAAACCAGCAGCGATACGAGCCTGTGTCACATTTAAGACGCGCCGAAAAAGACTGTTTGCAATTAGGCCACAGAGAGCAGCATTAAGTCCAATGTATGTTGATCCATGTTCAAGTAGATTCCTGAATGGGTAAAAGAAAAAAAAAATTACTTTGGCTCTACTGTGTGTTAGGAGCTCTCCAACAATTCTGGCGTATGTTAAAGAGCATACTAGGACTTGAGGAGTACCTATCCCTCATAGCTCCATAAAAGAAAAACCTCATTATGTTGTTATACATACAGATTTTTATTTGAAAGGCTTTTGAATTTGGTAACAGTAAAAGTGATACATTTAGATTTTTGCTAAATATACTTAGTGATTTTGCAAAGGATAATTTAGTACAGATATTTCCTCCCAACTATATTATAGCAGGGAAGTTTTCTGAAGAGTCTGATTTGGATATCTCTCCTCTGGGCTCCTACAATACCCAATACTTACCTCTCTAGCACAATACATTATAAGGCGTTCCCCACTGTAAACAAGTTGAAGACAATGAGTACAAAGAAGTTCCTCTTGGTTTCACTAGCACCTGACCCATAGAAGGCATTCAAAGAGGTGGAGTTGTTTCCTTTCATTCTCTCATAAAGCATTAGAGTAAGGATTGAGGGGTTGGGAGACTACTAACATTTAAGGGATACTCTATGCCAGGTATCTTACAACAACCCACTGAAATAAGAATAAAATGATATCTTGAGATAGGAAGCAGTTTTTAAGCTAAAGTATGTATGAGTTTAAAATGCTTGCTCTCAGCATTCCTTAGTTTTAGAAAAAATACCAAAAATTATTGCTGGATATTGAAAGTACTTCAAACTCTTCAGCCTACTGCTTAACTTGACCACCTTGCCTTGTCATCTACAACACAGATGTTGGTCTCTTAAATTTCTCATTACTCTTAACCAAATTAGCCATACAGTATCCCCTCTGACTTCTGTGGTTAACACTCTTCTTAAGAGAGTTTCTAGGAATTCCTAATATAGCTTCCTCCATTGTATGAGGTATTACTTTTTGTGTTATATTGCTTGTTACTCAATCATGTTATTGTAGGCAGCAGACCTGCTGCTGAAGGCACAACAAATTATCTTCTGCCTCCATTGTTTTCAGTTAATTAAAGGGTGAAAGTCATGTAAACTTGAGATACAACACAAGTCTTAAAATGGTAACAGCAGTAGGAGAGAAGCAGTCTAGTAACTTATAATACATAAAATAATTTTTAAAGAGTGATGAGAGCCTAGAGAAAAACTTGGCAAATAACAAAACATGAATGTGAAACACTTATTTTTGTGGAAATTGGAAATTTGAACGCTTCCTCTAAAATAAGTTATTTTATCTTCATAACAATCCTGAGCAATATGTATCATCTCTACTTTAGTCAGAGGAATGAATGCTCAGAGGTAATTTGCCCACATATATTTTACATATTATGTTATATATCAATATATTACTATAATATATAATAAGGAATGCAACTCGAATCTGAATAGCAAAGTTTGCTGTCTCCCAACCATATTTTAATTCAGTATAGCTTTAAGTCACATTTTTAATAATTCAGTAAGTGCCAAATTATTTAGCAGATCCTTTGCTGGTCAATTTTCCAAAAAAGTGCCTATACAACTAGAAACTCATGACATTTTGTTGAAACAAACACAAAATAACTAGACACATGAACTAAACACATAAAATAGGAGACCAAATTTAACAAACAGCAATGAAATACAGAGTATGTGAAATTACTTTGTATTCCAAACCTATCCTAGTTTTATCTCAATTGCTACCACCCTACCTACCATCACCACTTACCAGGATTATTATGCATTTTTCTATTGGTCTTGCTTTTCTCTGCTACCTCAAATTTTCTTCCCAAAAAGTACTGGAATGTACTCTAGAAATGTTAGGTGAATCACATCATTCCCTGTTTAAAACTTCCTGTTCCTTCAACCTTATGCCCATTTCCTTTGTACTTTAGTAACACTGGTTCTTCAAATATGACGAACTGTTATCCCGTGGCTTAGGCATATGCCATTCCCTCTGCCTGAGGTATTGTTCCTTCTTTCTCCCCAGGCTGACTCCTTTTCATCCTTTTTTGTCTCAGATTTTCAGTTTAAATTTAACCTGACCAAAAAAGCATTCTTGCCTAGGAAATCTAAAAACATTTTGTCAAAGTGTACGATAGTTCACTCAGGGTTGTCTTCATAGATCAGTATGTTTCCTACATAGCCTTTTTCTATTTAATACTATCTTAAAGATCTTTCAACAGTCCTGTTCTCTGAGATTCCTTTCTAGCTGCATGTGTTAAATGGCATTCTCTTAGACTGCCATTATAATAATAAAAACGAAGACAATTTAAAAGCCATTTTATCTCTCTTCTCACCGTGTGAGGCCACAGCAAGAAGGTTACAAGCCAGGAAGAGACTGTTTACCAGAAAGCGACCATACCAGCACTCTGACCTCAAACTTCAGCCTCCAGAACTGTGAAAAATAAATTTGTTTGTTACGCCAAAAAATAAAACAAAAGCTATTTTAAAGTTCTGACATTTAGATGAGTCCACAGATTTACATTTGACTATACTCAAATGGAAAAAATGAGAACCATCATATAATTAGAGATGCCCAAAGGCATGAAGTCTAGTCTTGACTTCAAACTAAATGGTTAATCTTGCTGGGCCTCGGTTTTCTCAAGGCAATAAAACTGGTTCAGTTTCCTTCTGATATTCAATGTTATTTACACCGAAACCAAATAAATTTGAGATAATCAAGGAAAATCCACTTGGTAAAATATATTTTTAAATCAAGACAGGATCTTACCTACCTTTCTGCTTCTGGAAGTTGATTGATTTTTCTGGTTATGATCTCAAAAATTTGTTTTTCCTTGACAGTATGAACTGGTTCATGATTTTCCATCTTGAGTCTTAAAAAATTAAAAATAACATTTCAATAATGTATATCAATAGAAAAAAACAAAGGGGTTTATATAAAAGTCTTCTGAAGACCATTAATAATTTCAAGAGAATTAGCTATAGATGGAATTCATAACTGCCTACATACCATATCCTTCTCCCACATACACCCACACACAAATCAGTTCTAAGTGAAACAGAAATCAAAAGATGAAAAGAAGTACATAAAGCTTCTAGGAAATAGAGTATCTTTACAGCCCTTAAAAATATTTAACTTGCAAATAACACTGAAAGACATGAAACTAATACTAAACTAATAACAAAGAACCTGCGTTCAATAGTCACCATGAAGATAAGCCAGTGCAGGAGAAATGTTTAATATAACTGACAAGAATAATTAATACCCAGAATATGTAAAGAAGTAGAAACAATAAAAGGGCAAGCAACCCAAAAGGAAAACTGACTAAGTTTGAAAGCATGTCACTGAAAAGAAAGCCAAAGAACCAATAAAAATGAAAATATGCTTAATTTCTAATCAGGGAAGCAGAACTTAAAACCACAATAATACCAATTTGTATGCCTATGTTAGCTAAAAACAAAAAACCACCTGGCCATTTCCATTACTGGCAAGACTGGGATAATTTGTGTTGTAGGTGGGAGCATAAATTACATCCAGTTTGGGTACAACCTCTGGAAAGGAATTTGGTATTAGTAGGTAAAAGACACACATACCCAACAATTTCACTTCTAGGTATACCCTACAGCACAGGTCAGCAAATGTTTCATCTATAGAAACAGACGTATTTTAGGTTTGGCAGGACACTTATGGTCTTTGCTGAATACTTTTTTAAAATAAAGTTTTAAAAATGTAAAAATCATCCTTAGCTGGCTGGCTATACAGAAACTATAGGCTTCCTCTAGCCAACAAGCCAGTAGTTTGTTGATCAATGCACTAGTTGGGGTGAATGCCAGAGTAGGGCAATGGTTAATGCTAACTTTTTCCCTGAAGATTTAGCTTATTAAGATTTCAGGTAGCAGAGTTAAGTAAAGCAAAAATTCAGAGATAACGGCAAAGGTCAACATGACTTTATGAAATTAGATTTTCTTGGTTCACTATCCCATTTACTGCAAGATTAACAACACTCAGTAATTCAACAGATATTTATTGGGTACCTGTTAAAATATATGAGATCATTTGGATAACGTTGAGGGCACTAATAATTCGTATATCCAAACTTAAAATTAACCTAGTAAGTACAGTGCAAACTTAGAAATATATATCTAGGTATCCCGGACTCAATTTTTTTGAAGGCTTTGGTTACAATAACATGATAGATAATCCCTAACCCATAGAGAAGCTTTGATCCGCTTTGCTTGTGTTGCGGTTGGGGGGTGGAGGAGGGTGGAGAGATAATCAAATTCGGTATATATGAAGTGTACAGTTATATGTCTGAAATAAAAGAAATTATTTCCTCGGAAAGTCCGGCCTAATGCTGTTACTAGTTTTCTTTCTGTTCTATGCTCTGTATATTGGTAAGGTTATGAGTTCTGTGAACTAGCTGTTTCTGCCCTGTGGCTGTGCTATGAAGTCATCCTTAATTCGGTAAACGTTCTGACCCGGCCACCCATAGTAGGTTATTTTGTCCTCGTCATTAGCAATAAATCCCTATCAAAGATAATGCCACTTTTAAATTCAACAAATATTTAAAGTTGCTTTTTAATTAGCTACCTCACGTCACTCAGGATAGCTCCGAGATAGGCAATGAGAAAAGTGGGGCCTCTGAAAATTAAGTTATGCCCAGGATACCCAGTAAATTGTCAGTAAACCCGGGGTTAAATTCAAGTGCAAGCATTTTTTTTTTCCTATTGGCTTTAAATATAAGGTTCCTCTAAAGTGGAAAATGAAGAGACGGTCAGGGCCGACTCCTCTCCTCCCCTTCCAACCCAGTCCCAGAGGCTTATTCCCGTGCTGTGCTTCTGATACCCAGTCACTTACTGCACTGCCTTCTCCGAAAGGTCCGTACTCTACGCTCTCCTCCCAGAAGTCGGTGCTTCCTCCGGGATTCCTCACACACCAAGGCTCACTGCAACCTTCACTCAACTTGCCCGGGCGCAGCCATCTTTGGCTGCCACGTGACTGGTCCCAGAGGTGGCACGGGGCCTCGGCTGCTGATTGGGCTCCCAGGACGCAGGTTGCACGCACCAGCGACTTCCTGGTTGAGGGGCTTACAGCCAGGGGAGGTGCTGGGCTGGTGAGGAGCGAGACGTTGACTGACGTGGAGAGAGTGTGTTCAGCTTAACTCTGCTGCTCAGGGTACAGCTTGTAGGCTGAAATTTCCAGGTGAAAGTCGAGTTACACAAATTGCTCTTTCCACTGAAAACCGACCTTGGGCACGTTAACTTCCAGGCCGACAGAATGTACCTCGACGTGTACAAGGGGTATAAGAAAACAGCACAGCTCTTGGCTTACGATGGATATGAGGATGGGTATAAATGATGATGGAAAAATAAAATATTTTTTTAAGTCAAAACCGGAGATTTCTTTGCTCCGTCGATCTTCTCTTTTCCCTTGGATCTTTAGCTCCCTGTGCCATGTTGCAAATTACTTTATTGTCCCATCGCTAGATAATCAGCACTTCAAGAGAAGGAGCTTGTTCTGAGGATTCCCTGGAGACCTGCCTAACAATGCTTATAAAAAAGCAGATTAGAGTGAATGTGGCTTAGGAAAAGCTGTTTAAAGAGCCAGGGAGCCTGGTGGCTCCATCGGTCAGGACAATTGAGAACGAAACCTGACCAAGCCTCTGAAGATGTTTTAGTTCTCATCCGAGCAGCCTTTTCCTCATCTATAAAATAAGAGGGGAAATAACATTTTCGTTTATTATTTTGCAATAAAAGTGCTTACTAAAGTTGCTTTGATAATAATTGAGTTTTATCAAAGGAGAAGTGGTATTCCAGATAAAGGGGAAAACTTCATAAGGTGAGGTGAGCAGGGTGAGAAGAGCCCCTAAGACTCCTTGGCTGAGAAGGATTTATTTAATGTCAAATATTCTCTAGGCAATAAACCACAAAAATAAAAACAGGTCTTTAGATTCCAGGGTAGAAAGTCAGCATAAGTCCCAATTGGGCAGTTTCAAAGGTAACCGCAGAGAAAGTTTGGGAAAAACAGCTTATTAAGATACTAATTATAATGTGTGTGTAAGAGAATACTTTGTTTCCTAATGCTCCATTTTATGCTCTTTTTCCAATTTCATATTTAATGGTTTGAAGCAAATTTTGAATTAATAAGTGTTCATGTTATACCGAATCTGTAGCATGCCATTCTGGAAGAAATTTATTACATTGATATTTTATTTTAAAAATCAATGTTCTTCACAAGGCAAGGTGACATGTCCATTTCATCTAAGTTCTCAAGTTTATTGCTTTAATTGTTTATAATATTGCCTTATCCTTTAAATTCTGTAGAATCTGTAGTGAGACCACATCTCTCTTTTTTGGTATCAGTCATCTGCTTCTTCTCTTTTTTATGTCTTTTCAATATGACTGGTGGTTTATCATTTTTTGATCTCAAATAACCAGTTCTTTATTTCACTGATTTTTTTCCTGTTTTCTATGTTTTCAATAGGATCGTTTTAAGCTCTGATCTATATTTTTTCCTTTCTTACTCTTACCTGGGATTTAAGTTGCTCTTCGTTTTTTAATGTTTTAAGTTAGGAAATTGAAGTCATTTAAGTGAGATTTCTTCCCTCCCCCAAAATGTGTTTCATATTATGAATTTCCCTCCAAACACTGCTTTTACTGTATTCCACAGATTTTGAAATGCTGTTTATTATTTTAATTCAGTTGAAAATACTTCCTGATTTCTCTTGCTCTTTTCTTTGACTTATGTGTTATTTAAAAGTATGTTAGCTTCCTAATAGTTCCAATTTTCCAGGTACCTTTCTGTTATTGATTTATAATTAAATTTCACTGAGATCAGAGAATACATTTGTGTGATTTGAATCCTTTTAAATGTACTGATATTTATAGCACAGAGTCTGGTCCATCTTGGTAAATGTTCCATGTGTGACTGAAAAGAATATATATGCCGCTGCTGTTGTGCCAACTGTTCTAAAACATCAATTAGTATAAATTTGTTGATAGCATTGTTTAAAACTTGTTTATCCTTTTGGAGTTTGCACCAACTTGTTCTATCATTTATTGAGAGAAGGTTAATGAAATCACCGACTATTTTGGAAATTTTCCTATTTCTCCTTTCGGTTCTATCAGCTCTTACGTCATGTATTTTGAAGCTCCATTACTATGTGAATAAACATTTAGGATAAATTGATCCCTGTATTTTTATGAAATAACCTTCTTAATCCTTGGTACTACCTTTTGCATTGCAGTTAACTATTATATGTTATTTAATATTAATTGTTTAATATTAATATAACCATTCCAATAACTTTCTTTTGATTAGTGTTAATATGAGTTAACTTTTCCCATCCTTTTACTTTTAACCTATTTATGTCATTATATGTAATGCAGTCTTCTTATAGGCAGTATATAATTGAATTTTGTTTTTTATATATATTGAAAATTTCTGGCTTTTAATGAAGAAGTTGTTTAGAACACATATTTAATATGATTTTTATAGTCTAGGATTTAAATCTATCATCTTGCTATTTGTTCCATCTATTCTACATTCCCCTTTTCCTTTCTTTTTGGCTTTTTTTGGATTAATTGAATATACTTTATTCTATTTTATTATTTTGTTGGCTTATTAGATAAAACTAAAGATATTGTAATGATTGCTTTAGCATGCACACTATACACCTGTATTAGTTCCCTTAGGCTACTGTAAGAAACTACCGCAAACTGGGTGGCTTAAAACAAAAAAAATTATTCACTCACTGTTTTTGGGGCTAGAAGTCTTTTTATCAAGGTGTTGTTCGGCATGGTTGGTTTCTACTGAAGTGCTGAAGGACAATCTTCCATGCTTCCCTCTTAGTTTCTGGTGGTTGCTAGCAATCCTTGGTATCTCTTGGCTTGTAGATGCATTGTCCCAATCTCTGCTTCTGTTGTTACATGACAATTCCCTTTGCATCTTTGTGGCTTCTTGTGGCCATCTTCTCTCTATACTCAAATTTTTCTTGTCTTATAAAGACACCAGTAATTGGTTAAGGACTTGCCTTAACCCAGTATACCTCATCTTAACTTGATTAAATTTGCAAAGACCCTATTTCCAAATAATACATTTACAGGTACTGGGGATTAAAACTTGAAAATATGTTTTGGAAGGGTACAGTTCAAGTCACAATAACATCTTTAATTTATCACAATCTGTCTTCAAGTGATATTATATACCACTTTACATATAAGAACTTTACAGCTGTATACTTTCATTCTTCTTAGTCTTTGTATTATTGTTGTCATACATTTCTATAAGTCACACAATACACACTTATTAAATTATTATTTTTATTTCAATAGTCATTTGTCTTTATAATATTTTTTTAAAATTAGAAAATTTTAGCCCAGGCTGGTGTGGCTCAGTGGATTGAGTGCTGGCCTGTGAACCAAAGACTCACAGGTTCGATTCCCAGTCAGGGCACATGTCTGGATTGCAGGCCAGATCCCCAGTAGGGGGCACATAAGAGGTGACCACACATTGATATTTCCCTCTCTCTCCCTCCCTTCCCCTCTCTCTAAAAATGAATAAATACATAAATAAAAGAAAATTTATGTTTATCCACATATTTACCATCTGTAGTACTCTCCATTCTTTTATAGATCCATATTCTATCTGGTATCTTTTTTTCTTCTACCCAAAATATTCTCTTTTACATATTGGAAAGTAAATATGGTGGTGAATTCTTTCATTGCTTGCAAATCTAAAAAGTATTTAGCCTTAGTTTTTAAAATTGTGGTAAAAGATATTAAGTTTACCATATTAAGCATTTATAAGTATATACTTATGCAGTGTTAAGTATATTCACATTGTTTTGCAACAGGTCTCTAGAACTTTTTCATCTTGCAACACTGAAACTCTGTACCCACTAAACACTGATTACCCCTCTCCATTTTCCCTAGCCTTTGGTAACCACCTTACTGTTTTCTGTTTCTATATGAGTTTGACTACTTTAGATACTTCATATGAATGGAATAATACATTATTTGTGCTTGTATGACTGGCTTATTTTATTAAGCATAATGTCCTTGAGGCTGATCCAGTTTATCACATGTGATAGAATTTCTCTCTTTTTAAAGGCTGCATAATATTCCAATGTATGTACATGTATATATCACATTTTTAAAATCCATTTATCCATTGATGAACATTTGGGATACTTCCACCATTTGGCCATTGTGAATAACACTGCAATGAACATGGGTGTGCAAGTATCTCGTTAAGGTCCTGCTTTGAATTCTGTTGGATATATATCCGGGAGTGAGATTACTAGATCATGTGGTATTTCTATTTTAATTTTTTTAGGAACCTCCATATGTTTTCCACAATGACTGCAACATTTTACATCCCTACCAACAATGAACAAGGGTTCCAATTCTCCACATTCTTGCCAGCACTTACTTTCTGTTTATTCAGTAGTGACCATCCTGATGGGTATGAAGAAATATTTCACAGTGGTTGTGATTTTCTTGTCCCTAATGATTAGTGATGGTGGGCATCTTTTTATGTGTTTATTAACCATTTGTATATATTCTTTAGAGAAATGTCTATTCAAGTCATTTGCTCATCTTTTAATTGGATTTTTAAAATTTATTGATTTTTAGAGAGAGAGGAAAGGAGAGAAAGAGAAACACTGATTTGTTGTTCCACTTATTTATGCATTCACTGGTTGATTATTGTATGTGCTCTGACTGGGGATTGAACCCACAGCCTTGGCATATTGGGATGATGCTCTAACCAAATGAGCTACCTGGCCAGGGCCTTAATTGGATTATTTTTTTGTTGTTGTTAAGTAATATTCTAGATTATCAGATATATAACCCCTTATCAGATATATAAGAAGCCATTTATTAGTTCTCCCATTCCATAGGCTGCCTTTCCATTCTGTTGATTGTTTGGACATGGATAACTTTTTAAGTTTGATATACTCCCATTTGTATAATTTTGATTGTTGCTTGTACTTTGGTATCATAGACAAGAAATCACCATCAAATTCGGTGTCCTGAAGTTTTTCCCCAAATCATCTTCTAGGATATTTGTAATTTTTTGTCTTACATTTAGGTCTTTAATCCATTTTGAGACAGTTTTTATATATGGAAAAATGTCCAATTTTATTCTTTTGCATGTGCATATCCAGTTTTCCAAACACCATGTGTTGAAGAGACCATCCGTTTTCCATTGTGTTTTGGCATTCTTGTCAAAAATCATTTGGCCATAGCCCTGACCAGTGTGGCTGAGTTAGCTGGGTGTTCTCCCTCAAAGTGAAAGGTCACTGGTGCAAATTCTGGTCAGGGCACATGCCTAGGCTGTAGGTTCAGTCCCCAGTTGGGGTGCTAATGAGAGGCAACCAATTGATGTTTTTCTCTTACATTGATATTTCTCTCCCTCTCTTGCTTCCTTTCATACTCTCTCCCTAAAAATAATTAATTAAGAAAAATGATTTGGCCATATATGCAAAGATTTATTTATGGACTACCTATTCTGTTTCATTGGTTGATATATCTATCTTTATGCCAGCACCACATCATCTTAATTACTGTGGCTTTGTACTGTTTTGAATCCTGAAGTGTGAGGCCTCCACCTTTGTTCTTTTTCAACACTATTTTGTCTATTCAGGGTCCGTTGAGATTACATATGAATTTTAGGATTTTTTTCTACTTCTGCCAAACATGCCAGTGGAATTTTGATAGGGATTGCACCAAATCTCTAGGTTTTTTGGGGGGTCATATGGACATTTTAATGATATTGAGTCTTACAATCCACAAGCATTGGGTGTCTTTCCATTTACTTGTATTTTCTTTGATATTTTAAGTAACATTTTGTAGTTTTGAGTGTACATGTCTTTTACCTCCTAGGTTAAGTTTATTACTAAGTATTTTATCCTTTTTAGTGTTATAGTAAATGGGATTTTTTCCTTAATTTCCTTTTTTGATTTGTCATTGTTAGCACAGTGAAACACAATTTTTGTGTGTTGATTTCATATTCTGCAAGTTTGATGTAATTGTTTTTAGGTGTAACAGTTTTTTCTGGAATAGGGATTTTTTGTTTTTCATACATATTAAGATCATGTTATTTGTGAACAGAGATAATTTTACTTTCTTTTCAATTTATTTTTCTTGTCTAATTACTTTTGCTAGAATTTTCAGTACTGTATAGAATAACAAAGGCAAGAGCAGTCATTCTTGCCTTGGTCTTCATCTTAGATAACAAACTTTCAGTCTTCCCCCATTGAGTATGATATTAATTATAATGTTTTCATATGAGGCTTATATTATGCTGGGGTAGTTTCCTTCTATCCCTAGTTTGTTGAGTATCTATTGTAAAACAGCGTTAAGTTTTTCTGCATTGATTGAGATAATCATGTGGTGATGTCCTTGATTTTGTTAATGTGGCTTATTACATTGATTGATTTTTGCTTATTAAAATCTTATATTCCAAGTATAAATCCAACTTGATCATGGTGTGTGATCCTTGCAATGTGCTGTTGAATTCAGTTTGCAGATATTTTGTTTAGGATTTTTATATCAATATCAATTAGAAATATTGGTATATTGCTTTCTTAAGTCTTCATTTGGTTTTGGTATCAGGATAATGTTGATCTCATAGGATGAATTGGGGAGTGCCCCCTCCTCTTAAATTCTTAAGAATAATTTGAGGAGGACTGGGGTGAATTCTTCAAATGTTCGGTGCAGTTCTCCAGTGAAGCCATCTGGTCCTGGGCTTTTCTTTGTTGGGAGCTTTTTAATTACTGCTTCAATCTCCTTACCTGTTACAGGTCTGTTCAAATTTATTTCTTCATGGTTCAGTCTTGGTAGGTTACATGTTTTTGGAATTTGTCCATTTCTTCCAGGTTATCTAATTTTTTTTAGCATATAATTGTTCATAATAGTTTCTTGTAATCCTTTTTATTTCTGTCACATCAGTTGTAGACTCAGTTCTAATTTTATCCATCTGAGTCTTCTTTTTTATTTTCTTAGTCTAGCTAAGGGTTCGTGAATTTTGAAAATTATTTAAAAAACTAGCTAAGGGTTCTATTGATTTTTTATGTTATTTTCTATTCTCTATTTCAATGATATCTTCTATAAGCTTTATTATGTCTTTATGTCTGCTAACTTAGGGTTTAGTTTGTTCTTCTTTTTCCTGTTCCTTGAGGTGTAGGTTTAGGTTTTTGATTTGAGATCTTTTTATATTTACCACTATAAACTCCCCTCTTATTACTGCTTTCACTATATCCATGAGTTTTGATGTTGGCCTTTTATTTTTGTCTCCAGATATTTTCTAAATTCTCTTTTGATTTTTTTTGACCTATTGGTTGTTTAAGAGTGCATTGCTTCCTTGACCCTGGTCTTGGCAATGATGTTTTAGATATGACACAAAGAGCCAAGGCAACAAAAGCAAAAATAAACAAGTGGAACTACATCTAAATAAAAAGTCCTTCCAGGAAGATACTGTGACTTGGAACAGGCTGAAGGGAGAGGGAGAAGGTAAGGGGTGTCCGCAGGCTTCCTTGGTCTCTGGGGAGGATTGAAGTTAGCCCCTCAATGCCTGCTGTATTAGAAACCTGATCAGGCAGAATCTTTTAAGATATGCAAATAGACAGCTTTTAGGGAAAGACTGAGAGATGAGGGTTCCTTCTGCCCTAAAAATATAGCTGATTTAAGAACTGCTTCTTTGTTTGCTGTAGTCCTGTGGGACTAGTGGATGGAAGCTCATTGGTTATCAGAGCCAGATCTGGGGACCTGCCCCTTGGGTAGCAGTACAAAAGCTGCTGTACAGATGTATTAGCTCCTTCCAGGGAGGTAGTGTTGACTTGGAGTGGCCTCAGGAGAGAAGGTAGGGAGGTGTCTGCGGGCTTTCCTAGTCTCTAGGAAGAACTGCATTGGCTCCTAGAAGTGTTAAATTGAGTTCTGACCCTCAGGCAGCATTTTTTTAAAAAGCATGCAAATAGACCTCGTTCAGGGAAAACTGGGAGATGGGCATTTTTTTGCCTGCTCACTCTGCACTGGGGAGATAGCTGCAGTGAGTGTTTGTACCAGTTAACAACCACTTTTTTGTTTGCTGTAGTCTTGTGGGTCTCATGGACAGCAAACCTGTTGGCTTTCAGAGCTAGGTATTTTGGCGGCCCTACCTTGAGGTAGAAGTCTTAAATGTTGGGGCATTAGGTAGTTGGGTCCAAACATTTCCCTTCTTTGGGAGAAGCTGAGATTTTTGAATTCCCTCCTGATTATATATTGCTGTGTTGGGATGGGGTTTATGGTGAGTGTGTTTCAGTCCTTTCCTTACCTATTTGGTGTATTTTCTCATTTGCCTGATCTGTAGGTGTCACTCAGCTAGTTTCTGAATTTCGTTGAGGGGGAATTGCTTTGCGTGGTGTTGTAGATTCAGGGTGTCTTTGGGTGGTGAGTTTAGGAGCATCCTCTGTTGCCACCTTGGACTAGGAGTCCTTGAATCTGTGGTTTTATAGTTTTCATCAAGTTTGGGTAATTTTCCGCCATTAATATTTCAAAAAACATTTTTCTGCTCATCCCCTCCTTCAATGTCTTCATTTACAGGTATAGAGGTATGTAAGGTTACTCACTAAATACTATGTTTTTTTTTTTAGTTTTATTTTGAAGTTCACCCATCTTTTCTTTTGCTATGACTAATCATAGGGTGACTTTAAGGGGTTTTGTTACTTCAGTGAAGATTCAATTATTTGTGTTTATTAATGACGGTGCGACTGTCTTTGTAGGGCTAGAATGATGAAGGTAGAGGGTTATGTATCTTTGGAAGAATTTTCTTTTTAATGAGCTTTAGGAAGCTGAGTGAACAAATTCTATTAAATTCAGCCATATCTGTAGAATACTGTTTCTTCATTATATTACTGCTTAAACTTGAAAATTCAAATACTGAATACATTGCTAACTATGCAATGTAATGCAATACAAAAGCTGGGGGAAATCACATGGTTAAGGGAGTTGGAGGAAATGGAGGAAAAAAGGCAAAAGAGAAAGGAAGTTCTCATAGTAGGGACAACATCTTAGTCATTCTTATATACCCACTAGGGAAAACAGACAATGTAAAGACATTTATTGAACACCTCCTATATGCCTGGTATCGTTCCCTGTCCTTTAATCTTTATAACCTCACTGCAAAGCAGTTCATTAGTATGTTTTCAGAGATAACATAGTCAAAAAGGTTAGGTAAAGCCAAATGTGTGGTATACAATATCTTTCACACACTAGGTCTTGAATGAGTATCAGCTGAATGAACACATATTTATTCAAATGAAATATATCTTGTGAATTTTCTTCATTGTGCTTCTTTATAATCTTTTCTAGAAAAATGCTAAACTCAACTACAAGCAAGAGAAAGGACTGTACAGGTAGTAATAATAATGGCAGCAACACATAGACTTTTTAAAAAATTTGTTTAAATTTTTAAATCATGTTTATTCTATTACAGTTGTCTCAATTCCCCCCCCTTTGCCCCTCTTCACCCATCACCCCCACTCCCCGCTCCCACAGTCAGTTCCCACTCTGTTGTCCATGTTCATGGGTAATTCATACATGTTCTTTGTCTAGTCCCTTCCCCTTCTTTCCACATTGGCTTCCTTCCCCATCCCCTCTGGTCACTTTCAGTCTGCTCCATGTTTCCTTGCCTGTGGTTTATTTTGTTAGTTTGTTGAATAGAGTCCACTTATAGGTGAGATCATATGGTATTTGTCTTTCATCAACTGGCTTATTTCACTTAGCTTAACATTCTCCAGTTCCATCCCTGTTGTCGCAAAAGGTAGGAGTTCCATCTTTCTTTTTCTTTCTTCATGCAGATTGATTTTTTAAAAAATGTCAGTTAATTATAAAATATTAAAAAATTTAAAACCATTATAGCTTCCTTAGAACCGTTGTTTGGAACTCAGTATCTAATACTTTACTTGCCTCTATTTCATTTAGTTCTGTTTGTGGGGATTCCTCCTTTCCCTTCTATTGCGGGGGTGTTTGTCTTCCTATTATTTGTGAGACTCTTCTTTTTTGCGTCTGCTTCTTAAATTGATCTGTCTTGATTTTCTGACTTTGTGGTGTGAACTTCTATGGTAAGAGACTGCTCTTTATTCTTTCTGGATCTGCCTCTGATAATGTCAGATGTTGACCCTGTCTGACCTTAGGCAGTCTCTTCGAGACTTCTAGGAGTCTACTGTTTGTGGCTGTCTCCTTCAGCTGTTAATCTAGTCACGCTGCACTTAGCAGGTCGCCTTAGACAGCTCAGGGCAGGGTGGAGTCCTTTCGGGGGGCGGGGTTATTGGGTCTTCTCAAGCTCCACCTGTGTGGGGGAAGAGTCAGCACGGGGATCTCACTGGCTACTCTCTCAGTTCTCTCCCTAAAGCCTCTGTCCGCAGTCTCTCTTCAAGTGTCTCCAGACCTCTCTCTAGACTTCTTGTTTGATTTACATATATGAACTAATTTCATTCTGACTTATACAATCTTTATTCTTCATTTTACAGATGAGGGAACTGAGGGGCAGAGAGGTGAAATAACTTAAGTCATCCTGTGGGTAGTTAGTGAAACCATGATTTGAACCTTGATAGTGGAGCTCCAGGCTGTACTTGACACCTCAAAAGTATCATGCCTCTAGGATTTTGCCTTCTTCACTGCTGTTCACTTATTTTCATCTTTGTGCTCAGACCCAGATCAAGGTTTCCCTAATTTCCCCTATCAGACCTAATACAGCCACTTTGGCAAAGAATCCCCAGCTTTTTCTATTGTAGAAAAGGCAAACTGAAATCATGGAAGTACAAATCTCTTCAGCTTTCTTATGGCAGGGGAGATAAACATAAGTCAACCTTGCTGAATTTCCCAGATTACTACCTAAGCATATCAAGAAATAAAACAATTTTTGGAGCTTCTATAAATCAAATGAATTTACAGAGCTTCTATAAATCAAATGGTCCAAAGACATGAACAGAAAATCCACAGAGGCCAAAACCTATATTTAAAAATCAACTTTAGCTAGACTCATTTTTTTTTCTTTTTGCCTTAAGACTGGGAAACTTTAAAAAGATTGTGGCTGAAGCTGGAGAAGGGCAGTAAGGATGTCGGGGGGGAGGGACAGTGAGAAGTTGGTGGGATCGATGGATTGTAGGTTCCGTTGAGGCTAACGTAATGCTGGAGTTACAGTATGAGGATGAAATGAACTTGGAGGACAGGAGACAGTGATAAAATCAGATTTTAAAATTGAGAATGTGGAGAATTTGAATTTATTGATAATGACAAGGTCTAGAGCAACATAGTACAAATAAAAATATAATGAGTTACGTATATAATTTTAAATTTCCTAGTAGACACATTATAAAAAGAAGTAAAATGAATGTGTTTTATTTAATCTAATATAAATAACTAACCTTTCAACAACTAATCCATAGATTAATTATTCATGATATTTTACATTCTCTTTTACATAGTAAATCTCCAAAACTTGTTGTGGTTTACACTTGTAACACATTTCAATTTAGACTATTCACATCTCAAATGCTACAGACTATTATATCAGGTGGATGGGTCTAAAGTATGACCATCGGAATAAGTGGTAAGGTAGAGAGACCAGGGGTTGGAAGAATCACCTATGTGAACACTGGACTATTCAAAAATGTACTGCCACTAAAAAGAATGTGTTGGACCTATGTGTAATGAGTTGGAAAGATCTCTAAGACATACAGTCAAGTAAAAATTTTCAGCATAGTATGTATGGATAATACAATTTATTTTAAAATATGTAAATTACAAAAGAATATTGCAAGGAAAGAGGCATTAACTTTATAATGGCTACCTCCAGAGAACTGAGTAGAAATAGGATTGACTGGGAGAGCAGGAGGACTTTTCAAGTCTTGTTCTGTATAGCAAATATATATAAAGGGTGGAGCAAAAGTAGGTTAACAGTTGTTCACATGAAAAATAATAATAAATAATAATACAAGTATTCTCTGTGTTTCATGTACTCACAACTGTAAACCTACTTTTGGCCCACCCTATATATATACTTGAGGATCATTTGAATATCTCACAATGAGAAAGCATTCATGTACTCATAATTTTTTAAGAATTAAAATATGAGTATCATTGGTTTAGTTTTCTATTTGGCTTGATGCCCCCTGCCCCACCCCAATCACTTGCTCTTTCCTTAGAGTTTCAAGTATCATAAATTATTCTGAGAACAGAAAGATGGATGACTAACCTTTTTTTTTTCATTAGCAAGAAAGTGCATGTATTTTAGCTTGCTGTATATGATGCTATAAGTACCTTCTCAAAACTTCCATTTCTGCTTTGTGTTGCTTGGGCCCTCAGATGGCCAAATATTTAATCTCACTACATGGTTAATACAAGGAGAAAGAGATGTGGAATTTCATTCTGTGTTTTATTCTTTTCATTAGTGTTCATTCCTAAACTGAGATGAATACTCTAGCAGATATGAAGAAGCAGGCTGTGATGTTTTTCTTTAGACTTCAAGCTTGTTGAGGGCAGGGACTGAATCTTTGTACTCCTGGTACCTATCTCAATGCACAGCAAATAGGCACTCAATTTATGTTCTTTAAACAACATAGTAAAAATAATTTGCTAACAATAATAAGCTAGTACGTATACAGAATCAGAGTTTAGAGGAATGGGCCATAAGCTATTTCTGTTTTTTGCTTTCTTATGAACTTTCAACTTCTTCAAAATGAAGTCAAATGTCACTTTTTCCCTATAGCTTTCCCTTCTGCCCAAGTAGTTAATGGCCACATCCTAAATGTTCCCACAGAATTATGTGTATACCTCTCAAACCCTCTCATGCTTTGTGTTCACATTTTAAATTTCTCTTCTGTGAGTTCCTTCTGGGTAAAGACTTATTGTTACATGTAACACAGTGCCTGAGATGCAGCAGCTGCTCAATAAATGTCTGATGAATGAATGAACATATAAATGTATAGATCAGAACTTGAGGACTCAAGCCTATTTACACATGCACCGAGGAAGACAAAACTTACATTGATTTATTGAATTATTGAATATTCACTGAGAACCTGCTATATACTAGGGCAAAAAAGAATAGAAACAAATTGTTCAGAGTTACTTTGAACTTTTTCAGCAAGACCTGAGTCCTTATCATAAAAAATCCATTCATTCTTTGGTCAATCTTCATGTAGTTTTCTCAAATGTACTTTCAAATATTGCATAATGTTTTATGCCATTATGTATTCCAAAGACCATCTGAAAGGCTAGAGGAATTAGCATTCCTTTTACCTCTGTTTGACAAAGCATCACCCAATAAAGTAAGGCTCTTCCTCTCGGTGGCAGTGGAACGGTATGATACCTTTAAAAAAAAAAAATGTTTAACACTCTTCCTGGATGCATATTCAATAACAAATTTGTTGATTTCTTCTAAACTCATTTCTATTCAAGGTTTTTCATAGAGCTAGCCAAAAGGCGGAAAGTCAGCTATCTGAAATACCAAACTACTATATTTTGACTAAAAGTGGAACTGACAGCTAAAGAATGAGAGTTCACTAATTTTTTTTTTTTTTTTAAGGAAGGGAGGGAGGAAGAGAAGGAACAAACAGACTTACTTTACTGCCAGACGTCCATTTTTTAAAAAAGCCAAACCAGTGGGATATAAAACACCACATACTATGCCAACCAGTGAACTTCTCAGGACACAATTTTCCTGGCTTATATTACCTGGAAAAGAAATGGAAATTTGGCCTCCCTTTAGAACTCAGGGTAAACATTAAGAAAGTCTTGTGCCCTCAAAGAGTAGTTATCTGCACTGTCCTCAACCATAGTGAAGCAGTAGAAGTACTATTAGAAATTCAGTCTATAGTACATATAGACCAAATGCACCACATCTTAAAAATGCTTTTATTATACATTACATAAGGAATTATCTCATATATGTGGTTGCTGCAGAAGCAACTTTATAATAAAGAATATTAAACTAGCAGAGCAGACATCTGGATTCTAGGTTAATACATTTTTATTGTCTGTATGTCATGCATGTGCTAGGTGCTAGGGATAGTTTTGCATAAAAGGGATCCATTATCTAACCCTCAGGCTAGTCTACCAGGAAAAAAAGATACTAGACAAATATTTAAATAAATAATTTTAAGTGTTCACAGTGTTTTGAAGGTAAGACTAGAGACTGTATCTAGAAACCCTGAGGGAATCAGAGGTTTCCCTGGGGAAGAGATATTTGAGCAGGGACCTGATGAACAGCGTCAGAGGTTCCAACAATTACTAGTTGTGAAACTTAAGGTAAGGGGAAGAGGCAAAAAATAACATTAGAAGCCTATAATATGCCAGATACTATGTTAGGCATTTAACATATACTACTTTAATTCTCACAATCCTGTGAGGTAGGTATTATTATATTTATGAAAGTATAATAAAGTAAAATAGCCCCCATAATATTAGTTCTAACTGTAAGACAACTGAGTCTTAGGTTAAATTACTTGCCCAATGTCACAAAACTTAAGTGGTAGGAAGTAGGATCTGAAATCATGTGTGTAGTATGCCAAAGCCTGCTTTTTTCTCAGTATATTATGTTGCTTCTTACATGTGAATATGTCTTTGTCTTTGTTGCTTATCTGTTAAAAAGACAATACTACTCGACTATTGTGGGGACAGAATAGGACAATATAGGTGAAGGTACGTTGTAAGTGGTAAAGCAATACACAAATGTAAGGGATTATTACCAGGAGTAGGAACAGTATGTTAATGAATAATTTTACTTAGACATAAACACATTATACTTTCATGAATTTAAATTTACCTGAATACAAAGCATCTGTGACAAGGAGCTTATAAGCAACTACAGTAGACAAAAATGGAAGTGTAGTCAATGATGCATATGTCTTCAAAGCATCCTGGTTAACCTTGAAGCAGTGTCTGAAAATGAAGTTTGCCAACAGTCCAGAGAAACTAGCTGTTGTTCCAATAATCGCTGTTCCATGTATATTTAAAGGGCTAACAGAAAAACAATAATTAAGTTCCACATAATATTTTCTTACTGGATATACCTTCCTGGGTAGTCATCTATTACTACATATATACTCAACATCAAATATTTCTTGAGCACTTACTATGTAAAATTATTTTCTACATTCTAAGGATAGGACAGTGACTTTGCAAAAAAAAAAAAAAATCCCATTTCTCATGGAACTTGCATTCTAATCAGAGGATATAATTCTCTTTCAGAGAATATTTATAGTGGTTCTAAAATGTAGCTCTTTTAAAGAGAATAAATTTTGGCCACAAATAAATATGAATATGTTTCTATATAGCCAAATTTTATGAGCTATCTAAAATCTAAGAAGACTGCTCTTGCTACTAAAAAATTTGCTTAAGGTCATTTGAAAAATGTTGTTTACATTTGGTTAGGCCTTCTAGAAAATAACTATTTCTTAATTAGTCCAAATACATTTAAAATAATCTGTCAAGGATTTCCAAAACTTCATCCAAACAGATTTACTAGATTTAGATTTACTTATTCTGACTCACACCTAAATCCAGAAATGTGTAAGGTCTAAGGTCAACATCTTTTATTTTTGAGCTCTAATAATCTAAAAGTCAAAATGGTAATGTGAAACTACATGTATATCATGGAAACTGTATTCCTGTTTGTTGAACTCAGCACTGTGGCTAAGGTAATCAATTCTAAACTGAATTTAATTACACTTGATCATTAATTAAACATAAATAGCCCCCCAAATTGAATTCTCCTAATTACTTTTAACTTAAAAATGTTTATTGCCCAAATAACATTTCAATAACAATTTTAGACATTTTTTAAGAAAAATTATCACAGTCCTAATATTCCAACAAACCACAATTTTCATCTGTCCATGCTTCTCTCCAATTTTAAAAAAAAAGTAAGTTTTCTTCACAACCAACTCAATAAAGTTAATAGGATCTTAGATATTCAGAAACAATGGTACTATGGAAGGTCTGTAAATAAGGTTCACTGATCTTCAGTCTGGGTGTGTCTCTTACTTTTCTTTTCTAAGATACTCAAATTTTTTTTCTATGATTTCGATGACCATTGATTTGAGGTTTCCATCTCTTAGAGAAAGGCTGGGCTGACCACGTGTGTATGTTGCCATCTTGATGCCCTGGAAAACACAAAATCCTAGAACCGTAAGAGCTAATTAAATCTTATAAATTCTACAGATACAGATTAAAAAACATTTAGACCCTAGTAATGTGTCAGGTGTTGTCATTTGCTTTTACATACTTTTTAATGATTCAATCAACATTTAGTGAGCTCTCACTACCTGCTGTACAATGGCTTTTTGATTCACATGATAACTTTGAAAAATTAGTAGGATAATGATCATCTCCACTTTTACAGATGAGAAAAACATGGTTCAGAAGGGTTGAGGTGCCCTAGGACTTAGTGTAGAAGGATAACTTACTGAAATACTTTTGTTTTTCTTATAGATTTCCCCAAAGGTAGCCAGGCCCTTTGCAGTTCTTGCTTTCAGAGCTGGAAGACAATAGTCGCTACTTGTTGACAATTATCTCTCTCCTGTCTCATGAAAGCCTGAGCTCATTTTGGTGATTATGCTGAGCTTCCTGGAGAGGTAGGAGAGAGCAGGGATTGCCTTGGACAATAGTGAGAGAGGACATCAGAAAGAGGGACACTGTTCCAGGCTAGGAAGAGACAGTGGGTTGTGGATAGCTATGGATTATATGTTACATATCCAGCTCCCTCGTAGCACCTAGGGCTGAAGCAGGGCCTTTTCTGGAAACTGCTGTGCAGAACACCAGTGAGCCAGGGACCCATGGCACTGGGCCCTAGGACTGGAAGGTTCCTGTGTCCCAAGTGTGATGTATGAATAGGTGGCTGTCAATGAAAAGGGACCATGATGATTTGGCTTGTAGCATCTTAAAAGAAACTAGTGGTAAAACAAAACACAACAACAACAAAAATCTAGATCCTCAGAAAGCTTCCTTTCTGAATGTTGTACTCTGGGCAAGACTTTCCGAAGTCCATGAAAATTCTTAAAAAAAAAAAAAATTGTTAAAGTTTTTGCCACATTAGCATTATGAGATTCCAGATTAGCCAGTCAATAGATTTTTTAAAAATCTCTGGCGCGTCACAATTTATACCAATCTCCACTTTAACAACATTAAATGTGGTCAAGGGCATAGACTGAATCTCATATTTCAGGAGTTCTGGGCAAGAGACTTTCAGTGGATCAAGCAAAATGTACACAGAAGATAATTTATCAGTGATTCTGAATATGTAGTATGCACAAGACTCACACTGGGAATTTATGTGAAAAGCAGTCTCTCCAGCTCCTTCCTAAGATATATGGGTTTAATTAGGAGTAGGGTGAAGCCAAGAAATCAGCATTTTAGCACCAGTGATTCTTCTGCTGCTGGTAGTCAATAGACACATATTGAACACCACTGTAACATTCATTTGCTGAATAAGTGATATGCAGCAATCCTAACCCTAAGAAAAGGTGAATTAATCCCTGAAGATATGGGATCCTCTGAGCTATTCTGTGGTATTGCACAATAATGGGTCAGTTTCTTTCCCTGTATCATTACAGACTGTACTCAAAGTAGTTCTATCTTTTTCTCTAGAATATTTGAGGAGGGCAGGGAAAAAACATTACAATTTTTTTTCAGAAACTATATTTAATCTTTTGCTTCTCTCTGACATCTAAATGGAAAATGGAAGAGAAGAGATAGTACTATCTGAGGGAAGTTCCATAATCTAATGTTCTATGAAGGCAAATTTCAGTAACATCATAACCAGAAACTCTGGATAAATAATATTTTGCTGTCATCCAATTCACTGCCCACAAAGAGAACTTTCAGGCAGTAACTACTATGATCTTAGTATATAGGCAACAAAGACACCCAGGGTTATGATCCTAAAATACTCAAACAGGACAGCAAATATTCGAGTGCCTAGTCTTTGGAAGGCACTGTTATTAAAGCAGAGAAATAGATGGTTAACTTTCTGATGGACTTTCAACATCTAATGAAATGTAAAAATTTTGCTATAACGAATGTATCTAAACATTAGTCCAAGGCCCTCAATATATCGGAAAGAGTGAATTTATGTAGGTTTATACTTTGCCAAGTATCTTATGGTTATGTTTGCTATATCACCTGACCTTCACATTTTATACCACGTTTATTCACCTTCTGACATTCATCAAGATGTACTAATAATGTCCTCAGGAATCCACAACTCAGCCAGAGATCAGAAAAAAAAAAAGCAAGTAATTTGAACGGAGAGTGTGCCACCCCCTTCCCCCCAAACATAACAAAAGCCAAACTTAACCTAGCCAGGAAAAGTGTGGAAAGGTTTCCCGGAAGAAATGACATTTAAACGAATACCTGAAAGTATAGAATTTAGTGAAGACTGGGGTGGGAAGAGGTGCAGAGAGGTATGAGGTATTTCAAGTTAAAGGTGAGGGCAGTGCAAAGGCCCGGAGGCAAAAAGAAAACAAGCGGCAAGCAACCAAGGCTAGACTTTAGGTCTCCTACTTTCTTTCCCTCCCTCTCCATGTCAACTGGGGATTTAACTGATGGAGCGACCCATGGACTTGGGAGCTGTTCTGTTCAGGTTTTCAAATTCTTTTTACTTGCATCATTTCAGAAAAATCCGCCAACACAATAAGGCTGCAGAAATCACGGTCCAAACCACCCCGGATTTCCGCCTACCTCAGGCGCTTCTCCAGCTCCCACTGGCACCACACCTTTACCTCCAGGGTCAGCTCCAGCCTCACGCCGGAGCGCCGCCATCTTAGGGCTCACGTGACTAGCAAGTGGGCGGGGACTCAGAACTCCCTGGATGGGCAGTGTGGCCCGCTCACGCCTCTCTCCTGCAGTCTCGGCCCGCCCCGACCCAGTCAAAAGCCGCGCCCTCCATCCTGGCTGTAATTGGACGCGGCGTCCTGAAATTATGGCTGCTCATTGGCTTTAAGGAATTCCAGACGCCCATAGGCCCGCCCCTCCTGCTAGCCCTGCATTCCCTTACCCTGCTATTTGTTAACCAAGCTCCCTCTCCTATCCTGAAGGGAACGTGGGGCGGTCGGAGCGCAGGGCTGTAGCTACGCGCTCTCCTCGCTTCAGGGCACCTGTGATAGCTGGAGTCGAACTGCCCACCCCTGTCACTCTTTTGGAGAGCTCGTCCCCTGGCTTGGCCGGTGTTTTAAGGCTCCGGCTTCCGGAGACCGCCTCTCCTGACCCACCAACCGGCCTCTTTCCCTCTCAGCCGTCTGACTCCTCTCCCCAATATTTAGTGCCCTCATATTCCATGCTTTCACTCCGCTTGGAAAGGCACTGGAGAGAAATTTGCGTCCCACGTCCCGAGAAGACCCCCGCCCCCTTGCCAGCCAGTGTTTCGGGGTGGGGGGGCGCAGCGAGGAGGCCTGGCGCCCTTTTGTGCACGTTCTGTGCCCAGCAGTACCTCCCAGACCAGCAACCCCCGACCCTCCAGTCTCCATGTCTTAGAGAAGCCAAATTCGAGAGTTATATAATTTCTAGTGCTGCTGTTTCTACTGCCTGAAGAAACACTTCATCGCGTGGAGGGTGCAGGACATTCTGTGCTCTTCTATATAAGAACGGGGTGTGGGCAGGGGTAGCCAGCGGTAGTAGCAGAGATTTCTTGTCTTTGCTGCAAAAGGAAGGTGGGTAGTTTGGAGAGAGATTGAGAGAAAGGGTGGATGTGGAAGCCAAGCGGCCGAACTCTCTTATTTAGGAAATCGCCAACCGTTTGCCAGCTTGTGCTCACATGCCTAATACTACTACAGCGTCTCAGAAAACACCTTTGCGGGAAGGTTTGACTTCTCTGGAACAGTCTCAGTGTTTTTCCTTGCTGGATAGGCAGCTGCTTGGATGCGAAGAAATGGCATGATGTGAATGACTCCAGTGTGAAGAAATCTGCTTCGCCAACTCATCCTGCATCAAGTGCCCATTGAGTAGCACTGTCACTTTAATGTCTCCATGCCAAGGGATTGCTTTCCTTCTTTTCAATCCTCTCGGTTAATACATGGGAGGATCAGAATCAGAGGGGGCATTAAGGATCAAGCCTGAGGGGCTTGGAGAGCACAGAAGAAAAAAATGAAAGTGACAGCAAGCTGGATTCTGTCTTACTGAGGGGTGAGATCTGGAACTTATGGTCCACTAAATAGAAAGGGGCCTTTCAGTCTGTGTTCTGCTCCGGAAAACTGTTCAAACTCACCCACCTTTTTAAAGACTAGAGTCAAAGAGGTTTTCAAAAGTATTTTTTGGGGGGTGGGGCAGGGGTAATGTTTCAATTTTTCTCCAAAGAATTGAGAATCTATCATCAACTAGTTCATCTTTGAATTTGATCATGTATCGAGTAGTGAAACAGCTTTGTAAATTTGGTTTGTGCCTTAATTGAGTTAGTCATTGAACTCCAAAAATGTTGCTGCCTGAAGAGGAATTTTAATAACGTTTTCTATGCTTACAGTAATTTTCTCCGCTTCTAAAAAAAACAATAAATATTTTATAAAAAATTGAAAAACTCAAAAGTTATATTTCTCTAAACTCTGTGGGCAGTGTCAAAAGTTTAATTGTGGAAAAATACATTATTTTTTCTTTATCTGAAAGAGAAGACAGCCTGGATTTCAAAACTAAATAGGTGAAGCAGTTTGCAACAGTTACCTGGCTCTTGGCCTCAATCCAATTGGATCAAGTTGAGACCTGAAAAGAGATCCTGAATCTTGTGGCAGCAGAGACAACCAAGAATGCCAGTCAAGAAGAAAGGTGGGCTATGAAGCTTGCTATATATGTTTTTTCCCTTTTCTTGGTTGTGTTATTTGTAATTTAAATTGTATTCTATTTGAGAGTAAAATTTTGCTTGGGTTTGGGGAAATATTTATTATAATAGTATCTTTTCTGTGGCACATCATTCAGTAATATTATTTTGCTAAAGTGAAATGAAGTAGGACTATGGTATTTAATTATAGACATTGGTGATTTCATAAATTAGGTAGTCTAATTAACATAGATATGGTATCTCTGATTTGGGAGTTTCTTTATCTTGTTAAAAGTTACTTTTTAAACAATCTTTAAAAAAGAAATGTGTACAGTCGAGTTCTTCCTCATGGGTTTAATATTTATCAAGTGAATTACATATTGTAAAAGATAGCAAAGTTGTGTGCACTGAAGGAAATAATAGATTTATTATTTATCTTTTGATTGCAAAATAGTTTCATTTTTGGGTTTACTCTAGTGTAAATCTTCACTTTTGTGGTAAAGCACAACTTTGGTAACTCTGCTTTTCCAGACATATGTCTTATCTAATAACTTAATTGGCTAGTTCCCCAAATGAAGCAAACACCTGGGTTCCCACCCCTTACCCCTCCCCAGAATTGATCAAGATCAGTGGGTTCCTGAAATATAGTTTATTATAGCTCAGACTTTGGGGATTCACTTTAGCTTAGCTGTGCCACAGGTTAACTTTGTTGCTAAGGATTGTAGTTAAACCAGTTGTTTTTTTTTAAACATAGTATGGAAGATCAGATCAACTATAGAGCTTTCTCAAGGGTTTTGAACCAACCCTTGGTTCAAATATGAACACCCTTGAAACTCTATTTTATTGGGCTAGCATAGATCCAAATGTTGATCAGTATGTGAGTTGATACAATCTGAAACTAAAGTTCAGGGCAAAGGTTAAAGTGTAACTTGTCTCTACACAATGGTTAATTCTTCTACCTGTGGCTTTGGAAGATGCACTGAGGAAACATGATCAATGAGATGCTTTATCCGACCAGTATCTGTGGAGATGGACAATGATATATAAAACCTTTGAAACAACTAGAAATATCCCTTTGTACACTGGGATTGAAGACTGAGATTGTTTCCTTCTCCTCTGTTACCCCATAATATCACTCTAAGACGTAAACTGTTTATGAGATTTTGGAGCCGCACCTGCCCAGACCTGACACAGTTGGCTTATCTGAAACAAAAATGGTTTTGGTAAGGTAGAGAATAAGTGACACAGCTCTTTGACTCATTTAACTTACAGTACATTTCTATTCTTTCTACCACTTATTGTTCTCAAGACATTGTCCCTTTTGGACAATTATGTGCGTATAAAAGATGCATTATGTGTGTGTAAGAGATAGAAGGTGGGAAGGGAGAGAGACGAAGAGGGGGAGGGAGAGTGTTATCTGGGAAGGAGGAGGAGGAAGGGCAATTGATGTTCTAGGTGTAACTTAACTAAGCAGGGTGATCTTAAGGCTTCTAAACCCAGTGAACTGAGTCTCTTAAAAGTTCCTAACTTTAAAGGAAGTTACAAAAACTGCTGATATGTTATTGAGAATCATACTTTATGAGAAATAATTTAATTTTTATTTTTTCCCTCTTTTTTCTTTCCTCTTCTTTCCCTCCTTTCTCTTTCTTTCTCTACTTTCTCCCTCTTTCCCTTTCCTTTCCTCCCCCCCTTCGTTTAACAATGGATAGATTGTAATGCATCAAGTTTTAAGGAGTCAAATTCTAATTCGCAAAACCAGTATATATTTGGGTTATACTAAAGTATATGCATTATTTTATTTACTTTATGAACTGATCTAGTTAGAAAAACAATTTATCTTGTTTTTAATCTCTAAAAACTATTGTTATATTTTTGAATTATATGGACAACTAGCCATACAAATTATGACATGTGCATTATATTTTTAATTGGCTAAGCTTAATTACATACAGTTTCTAAAATATGAGTAAAACATATATTTTAAAGTATAACCTAGATTTGTTCTGTGGGATTACTATCCTATCATCTTGGATCTTTTTTCTTTCTTCATTGTTACATCTGGTAGATATGACAGAGGAGCTAAATAAATGTAATTTTAGCAATAACCATGTTCATTGATCCAAGTGTTTATTCATTATTAAATACCTATTCTTATTCATATAAGAAATTTTCATAGGATGGGTTTTCATTTGGTGTTTATTCTGTATAATTACATTTTGGGAAACTGTGCAAATGATATGCTAATGACTTGTTACCAAAAAGTATTGTAAAAGTAGAGAGGGGCTTCTCTGCTGACATATAAACGTTGTGGGAAGTGGGAATTGGTGAGCTATCTCACTTAGTCCATTTTTAAGCACTGTTCTGGACTCTTCTTAGGTAAGGTGAAACTGCTTAAACCCCTGCTGCTTTGTTACTTTATGACATTACTTCCTACTTCTCCCACCCCAGTCTCTTAACATTTTTATAGATCGCAGTTTAATCAGCTTTTCATTTCTTCATTAGACTCCCAGCCCCCCTCTCACTGCCCCCCCCCGCCCCCCCGCCCCGGCTCCCCGCAGAGTTGCTTTTCATTCAGGGCTCTTTTCTGCAGTAATAACTTGATTTGCTTCCAAATGAACTTTGAACTTTTAGGACATCTTAGACATTTTAATTTGTGAAAATTCAGGGCCAATCAAAGATCAGTTGTATTAGCATGCTCTGATGTGATTCAAGATCATGGTAAAGTGCTATTTCAAAAAGACTTACTGAATTGGTTCAATCTATTTTCATGATAGATAATGTAAGAAATAAAATTTAATGATAATTTTGTTCTTACATGTGTTTTCAGTGGAAAGTTGCTGTTTTAGTGATAAAATATGCTTCACCGGAATTTTTTAGTACATTGCAGTTTGTTTTTTGAGCAGTTTTTATTTTCTTTATTAAATATGGGAGAGGAATCAATGCTTTTGATACTTTGAGGTTGATGCTTATTTCCTTTCTATGTTTCAACAATATTGTCCTACTATTTTCTGAGGTTCTTTTAAATTGGTAAAGAACTCTATCTGATGTTTTTCATTTCTCTGACACTTTATTTTCTTGGAATTCTTTTTTTTGCCACTGTTCTCAGTGATATAATGGTGTACGTATAAACTTATTTTTACCATGTACTGAAAGTTAAATACTATCATTTTCATAATTAATATATTATGATATTGTTCTTTTTAAAGAATGCTGAAGAATGTTGTGCAATTAAAATTCAAAGAGATGATACTGCCATGTATCTAATGGGCATCCTTGAAACTGAGATTGTTTCCTGGCTTCACAGGCTTTCCTTTTGGTTGACTGTATACTTCGTAAAAGTGTTACTTCTGCTTTTCTTCTTTTTCTTCCTCTCTGTGGGAAATAGACCCCTTAGAACTCTCCTTCCTCATTTAAAGTTTTCTTTATTCATTATCTGTTTCCTGCACTTGATGGCTTAATATTTTTTTTTTTGGTAGTATCTTACTACTTTATATTTGTCTCCTGTGTATACTCTTTTCCCGTTTCTAGCTTTTTTAGCTTCTTAAAATAAAGTTTTTACACATTCTCTTAAGGGGAAAATAGGTACCTGAATTTATTGACTGCACCTTTTGCAAATTTGTGTTTCAACTTTCATATTTGTTATACCAATGTTATATTGAGATGTTTTTTCCATTTCACAAAACTCCATGTTTTTTTCCCCCAGCCAATAAAACTCAAGAGTTAGATACTAAATATTTCCAGAGAGAGAAGAAAAAAGGTAGTTTTTGAACTTTTTCAATTTCTGTAAGTCACAGTGAAATAGAGACTTTTTACTAAAGAAAACTTTGGATTTAAAAATCTTTCAAAAGGGTCATCTTGACCTTGGTTGAGAGGGTTATTGCAAATCATAAACCCACAAGACTCTTGATTTTGGAAAATGTTCATCAGTCCAGGAAACATAAAGAGAGAGCATCTGGAGAAAGAAATAGAAGAATACTTTTGTATTCAACTACTGATTAGGAGTATGTTAAAGAGTAAACAAAAGTCATGGTGCTAAAATGATCTGTTATAAATTCTGTTATAAAATCTGTTATAAGTTCATTTTATAGTAATTACATTTTGGGAAACTGTGCAAATGATATGCTAATGATTTGTTACCAAAAAGTATTTGAACTATGAGGTTTTTGGAAACTGCCCAACTGCCTTACGGGATGGAATATCTGATCTTTCCTTTAGGGCTATTGTTGGCTTCTTTGGGTAGGACAGTCTATCTAGTCAATGAGATGTACACAAAATACTGGATTTTTAAAACAGTGAATTAAGGCATTCATACCTTGGCCAACCAATCAATTCTATAACAATATATTCACTAAACTACAAAAATATTCTTTATTTTTATTTATATACTCTCCTTATATGCTCTTGTTTCTTATTTACTGTTTAACCATGTCAGTGATAATAAAATTTTTTTTAGTAGAAGGCTGAGATGTATAAAATCTTTTGTTACTAGAGGAGGAAGTCCTGTTCCCCAGCTGTAATTCCTGCTCAGGAATTTGTAGCAGTCAAGGCACGAGGGCTCTGTGTTTTTAATGTAGGTTGCTTTGTCAGCAAAGGATCATGAGTTTTATCCAGTCTCTTCTGTCCAGTCAGTCATTCTGAATTCCAAGTAGTAAGCTTTCTGCATAAGTTCAATTTTTAGTAAGTTTCTCAAAGCTATTTCAAGAATTATGGCCACATCACTTCCATTATGAAACAATTCTCCTGACCCCATTTATTTTAGGATTTAAGAACAATAGGAATGATGTTATAAAGTAGAAATCCTGTGAAAATTAATTAATTACTGTACTAAAACTTTCAAAGATTATGGGTAATATTAAGTAGCTCATTTCTTCTGATGATACCATCTTGCTAGCCTCTGAGGCCCTAACTCTGTAGGGAGCCTATCATTTTAGAGAGCTGTGACATCTTTATCATTGAGTATGACAAGACTTGGAATAAACCTGTTAGGTTCTGTTCTATTTAAAATTTCTTATAGGAAATAAACTGTATATTTTTAAAAGATAAAATTGTATATGTATTTAAGGCAATGGATTTACTTCCATTTAGTTATTCAGTCATTTATTCACTCAACAAAGATGTATTGAGTGCCTGCTATGTACAAGGCACTGTGGTAGGTACTTATATTTTTTAAGATTTTATTTATTTTTAGAGAGAATGGAAGGGAGGGAGAAAGAGAGGGTGAGAAAACATCAGTGTGAGAGAGAAACATCCATTGGTTGCTTCTTGTATGCATCCCAACTGGGGCCTGAACCCACAACCCAGGCACATGCCTTGACTGGGAATCAAACTGGTGACCTTTCGCTTTGCAGGTTGATGCCCAACCAACTGAGCCATACCAGTCACGGCTGTGGGAGGTACATGATTTGCAGTAGGAAATGATATTCAGTCTCTGCTATGATGCTTACAATTTATTAGTAAGACAGATGTGGAAACATGATTTCAGTGTGTGATTGAAGTTAACACATTGTGTCATGGAAACAGAGGAGGAGCACCTAGACACATCTAAGGGAGTCAGGGAATTCTTTCTTGGAGATACAACATTTAAGATGAGACACAAAAGGTTAGCAGACAATGTAGGAAATGGTAAGATACTGTTTCAGGTCATTATTTATTTTCTTCGCCTTGAACTATATCATCATCATCATCATCATCATCATCATCATCATCACTGATAATGTGGGAAAGCATCTAGACCTGTAGTCAGAAGATCCGGCTTTTAGAAGAAGAGACAAGATCATATAATTATTGAGATGGATTCTCAGTCTATAAATTTAGGTATGTAAGAAATATCCATCTATTTTCTATAGTTCAACTTTATTTCTGACTGAATAAATAAATTTAATTGTCACTGAGTGGTAGACAAAATAACTTCACTTTATATTTAGGTTTACCCTGCTTCTCTGGGGTTACGGTAGAATTCCTCCTGGAATGGGGGTATATGTTGGTCACTGATAATCTGTAAATAATAGCTGACCTCTGAGACATGAGTTGTTGTGTCTAAATAGTTCTTTCTGGTCTGGCAACGATTTGCTGTTTCCAGAACATGGATTCCCCGGCCCCTCTCCCTCCTCCCCAAATTTGTTTCTGTTCTCCCTGGGGTCTTCCCACCATCCAGACAGTGGGGCCAGGAACAGAGCATGGATCCTTGCTGCCTTGGCATCCAAAGATTCCTCTCTGTTTTCTTCATCTGAGGAAATCTTTTTCTAGACTGGAGATATTGCCTCTCTCTGTATGAACCTGAGAATTTCTCTTTTATCTCTCTAACAAACTCTTTTATTCTTAGGGCTTAGGTTTTAGGAAAGCAAAAATAGAATACTTAAAAATTCCTGTTTTCTGTCCTGGCACATACATCCCCTGAGGCAATAAAGTATGAAACCAGTTACCTGCTTGAATGAGAAGAAAGGAAATGGGAATATTTAGGGAGAGAAAAAAATTAATATCTCAAAGTGCCATATTCCCACATGTACAATCAAGTTTACATGCCTTCTTATGATGATGCCACCAGGTGACCTTGTGAAAATCTTGTAATCCTTCTGAACTTCAGTTTCCTTTTCTGAAAGAGTTTATTACTTTTTTCTTTCATGATATATGTTGTTTATTTTCTGTTTCAAATAAGATAGTATGTATGAACTTCACTTTTGCAAAGTTAATTAAGTGATAGGACCAGAAGCTCATCCAATGCTCTTTTCACTGTATAAGTATGGTGTTCTTTGAATAAGTGAATGGCACATGGTGCAACGGAGGAGAGCCCAGGGATGGAATTCAATCTTTGCCATCAGCTGGCTGTGTTATCTAAAGAAAACCAACAGATTGAGCTTCAAGTGCAGTATTATTAGGATAGTCTGTTAAAATTGACTATATCAATAATAGTCTCCTCTTGGGCTTATTTTGATGGTCAAATAAAAACACCTAGTCTGTGTAAAAATTGTTTTGTAAATAGGAAAGTGCTACACAAAACTTACTATCAGAATACTTTAAAAAAATTTGGTTCAACGAGGTAGGTTGTGTTCAGAGTCATACAAGCCTGAGCAGATATGGTAAGGATTCATCTGCTTACAGATCCTGCGCTTTTTTTTTTATAGATTATGATGACATTTTTTATGGGTATTTTTTCTTTTTCAATATACTAAAGTAATTTGTAAACTGTCCAGTATTTTCAAAGTGATTGCCATCTTTAGATCTGCTTTAAGCTTGGCCAGATATTTTTCCACAATTTAAATTCAAAGTTTTATCTGTTTTTTTTTCATTTTCTCTTTCTAGTTTGTTACATCTGTAATAATGTATATTTCAACATTCAGTTGAAGATGTAATTTGCTATATTCTTCCTTTCTATTTATTACTGCTTAACTTTGCACTTTCCCCATTGTTTTCTTCAACAACTCTATAGAAAATCTGAAAACATGACTTGCCTGAAAGGTAGTAATAGAAACTCACCATTTTATAGTAGTATCTTTCTTTTTTTGTTTTAAGAGGGGAAATATTCTGATGAACAGGTGTTGAAGTATATTAACGCTTTTTTAGGGGGTGGTGAAGGTGTAAATTATAATTGCCAAGGACAAGTTAAGTTTTGATATGGTATAATATAATATAATAATATAGTATAATATAATATAATAAATGTATATAATAGTATTTCTTAGGGTTCTTCTAAAGATTGAATAAGGTGATCTATGCAGAATGCTTAAAATTGCTCAATAGATGCTAGCTAATTTTACTAGTAATAAAATGATACCTTTGGTAAATTACCTTAAACTGTAAATTTTAATACTAAAAAGCTTCTTTTTAAAGAGCTGGTACAAGAGTAGTTTTTCTATTGATATTTGACATTTTATTATTTTCAACTGTCCTTAACTTATAAAACAACAAAAATAACATCAATAATATGAATTAAGCATATATAAATACTTGCTAATAAAATATTTTTATTTGCTAGTCAAAGTGTCTTATGAATAAAATTATGATTGTTCAATTTTGCATATATACACTTAAAATGGTATAAGGGAAAAAACAATTGTTATTGTTCCAGTTGCTATATATCATATTGTAACGTGATATATTTAAAACACTAGAAAATGGTCTTCCTTATCTTCATTTAAAAATCTTCCATGGTGGCTCTCCCAGTCAAGGTGGCAGTGTAGGCAGACATGGCTCACCTCTTTGCACAACTGTATCAAAATTACAACTAAAATATAGAACAGCTGTCACTCAGAACCATCAGAAATTGAGTTGAATGGAAGTCTGACAACTTCGGAATTAAAGAAACTACATCCATCTAAGCTGGTAGGAGGGGCGCAGATGTAGGATGGGCTGGTCCTACACCCACATGTGGTCGATAAAAATTCAGGAGGAATATCTTGGGGGTGAAGAGTCCCGCCCCGACACGAGGCTCCCTGTCCAGGGTTCCAGTGCCAGGAAGATAAGTCTCCACAACTTCTGGTTGCAAAAACCAATGGGGTTTGGGTCAGTGGAAGAAACCTCTGGAGCCCCAAGCAGTTCCTTTTAAAGAACCCCCGCATGGACTCACTACTCAGACTCACTCCCTCTGAGCTCCAGCACTAAGGTAACAGCTTGAAAGGCACCAGTGGTATACAGGGAGAAACTGAAGTGTCTGCCATCAAGGCGAGCAGAGGCCATTGTCCCTTTTCTAAATCCTCCCTCAATAGAGCTGGCAAGCTAGTGCCATTTCCAAGACCCCATCAACCTAGCTATCACTCTTTGACCAGCCTTGCAGATCCCCAAAGACTCTGCCCCACCCAATGTACAGGCCCACCCAAGCTGCTTTTCCATATGAATGGCTGGTCTTGGCTCACGCTGCAACACTTCCTAAATCCTCTTAAACAAGCAACAGCTGGCCTCTGTGAGCCCCAGGCCCAGCACTAGCAGCAACCAGCTCAGATTCACAGCTTGGCTTTGCGTGAGAATCTCCAGGTCCAGTACAAGTAGCAGCCACCTCAGATTGCTTTAGAGCTCAGGCCAGGTGCCCTGGGAAAAGCAGGTGGTGGCTGACTTTGGCCTGCACCACTCAGGAAACCCCAGGGCCAGTGCACCCAGTGTACTGCTATAGACCATGTCAGAGCACCACCACGCTGTCCCTGCAGAGCTGAGCCTCCTGAGAGGGCGGAGGTTGGTGGACAGTGATCACAGCCAATCCTTGCAGCTGACTGGCCTGGGTAAATCCCTCCCATTGATCTGCCAACAGCAAGCAAGGCTCAACTACAAGAGGAAGGTGTATTCAACCCACCTGAAGGGCACACCTCAAGTACCAGCTTGGGTGATAGGTGAGGCTGTGCCACTGGGCCCTGCAGGACACCTACTACATTAGGCCACACTGCAAAGACACAGAGTCAAAGAAATTCTACCTAATACATAGAAACAAACACAGGGAGGCTGCCAAAATGAGAAGACAAGGAAACATGGCCCAAATGAAAGAACAAATTAAAACTCCAGAAAAAGAACTAAATGAAATGGAGATAAGCAATCTATCAGATGCAGAATTCAAAACGCTGGTTTTAAGGATGCTCAAGGAACTTAGTGAGGACCTCTCAGCAGCATAAAAAAGATCCAGCCAGTAATGAAGGATTCATAAGGAAACAAAAAACAACCATGCAGAACAAGAAGAAGAAAAAAGAATGCAATAAAATGAGGATAGTATAAGCAGCCTCTGGGACAACTTCGAGAGGTCCAATATTCGCATCATAGGGGTGCCAGAAGGAGAAGTGAAAGAGCAAGAAATTGGAAATCTATCAGAAAAAAATAATGAAAGAAAACTTCCCTAATTTGGTGAAGGAAATAGACATGAAAGTCCAGGAAGCACAGAGAGTCCCAAACAAGATGGATGCAAAGAGGCACATGCCAAGTCACATTATAATTAAAATGTCAAAGGTTAAAGATAAAGAAAGAATCTTAAAAGAAGCAAGAGAAATGAAGTTAGTTATGTAGTGGGGAGTTCCCATAAAACTGTCAGCTAATTTCTCAAAAGAAACTGTGCAGGATAGAAAGGATTGGTAAGAAATATTCAAAGTCATGTAAAACAGGGATCAACCTCCAAGACTATTCTACCCAGCAGAGAAATCATTAGACAAGAAAAAAACTGAAGGAGTTCATTATCACCAAATCATTATTATATGAAATGTTAAAGGGACCTATTTAAGACAAAGAAGAAGATCAATACTATGAACAATAAAATAGCAATAAACACATGTCTATCAACAATTGAATCTGAAAAAAACCCCATAATCAAACAAGAAGAACAGAGACAGAATCATGGATATGTAGAGTATTTTGCTGGTTGCTAGATGGGAAAGGGGTGGGGGATGGGTAAAGAGTCAAGGGGATTAAAAGTACAAGTTGGTAGCTACAGAATAGCCATGGGGATGTAACCTACAGTGTAGGAAATGGAGCAGCCAAAGAACTTATACACATGTTCATGACCCGTGGTCATGAACAATGGTGGGGGATGGGGTTGCCTGAGGGAATGGGATGTGCTGGATTGAGGGGGGCAAAAATCAGGACAACTGTAGTAGCATAATTAATAAAATATAATAAAAAAATAAAAATCTTCCATGGTTTGTTCTTCCTCCTTGGGTATGAGGCTAAACATAGCATCATTTATATGGCATCAACTTACTTCCCTGCTCCCATGGAACCTGGTACCTCATCATAACATTACTGCATGTATTTCAATTTTTTACTTTGTTGAAATTTCCTATTTAATTACTTTCAGATAAAATATATGAGAAGGTAGAATATTGACTGTCTTGTTCAATATTGAGTTTCTGATACCTAGAACATAGTAAGATACTCAATACTATTTGATTAATGAAGGAAATAACTTATTATTTCTATCCACTAGACTTTTTAAGGTAGGGCCACCTAAATTTATGTTATAAATATAATTTTTATATTTAACACATTAGAAAATTAGAGATTCAACATTTAATTCTAAATTCTAAAATTCATTGATACAATTTATGTCTGATTGGTCATATGTATTTTATTTTACTTTTTCATAGAAACATGCTCAACTCTTTCTGGGGGTTAAGGGTGGTATTGTGGAGAGAACACTACACATGGAATCAAAAGCTTTAGGATTAAGCTGTGGTATTTAGTAGCTTTGTGATTTTGGACAAAACACTGTGCTTTTCAGTTTCATGTATAATATGACTTCTCAGTAGTGAGAATTGGATACAATAATGCATATAAAAGTTCCATCTAAACTGTAAAAAATGTTGCATAAATTTATGTAAAGAATTTCATTATCTCCCTGGCCAGGGTGGCTAATGCTTTTGAAGTGTCCTCCTGTAACTGAAAGGTTATGAGTTCCATCCCTGGTCTGGGAGCAAACAGGAGGCAATGGATCCATGTTTCATTCTTGGATCGATGTTCCTCTCTCTCCCTCTTTCTCTAAAAACAATGAAAAAATGTCTTTGGGTGACGATAAAAAAAATATTTCATGATTCTAAATGCTTTGCTCTCACATTTGTGTATTAAGTTCATCTTTTCCTCTACTATACTTTGATCTAAGTTTTCCTAAGACATATTCTATAATTCTTCTTTTCTTCTCAGTTGTGGTAAATAATTTTGTGTCATCCTTTCCTTCTTCCTAAGAATTCATTTGTTAGCACTATTGCCATTAGCTCTTTCAAATTTAAATTACCTATCTCAAATTATTTATAACTCCTGGCAATTCTATTTTTAAACCTTAAAAGAGCTGAACCTTAATTAACAGACACATGATTACCTACAATTTCAATTATGTCACACTTACTCTATCCTTTGGATTGCATATTTCATGCAAAAATTTTTTATTTTAAAAAATGATTCTCCCTCTCATTTCCTCCTGTGCCTGCCTTCAAGTAATCCAAATTTAGTTTCATTCTTTCAGTATATTCTTTCATTAGAGGAATTATATGAAGAAAGATTTCCTTTACTAAAGAATATAGAATAATTGAAGCCATTATATTGGCAATTCAGGTGAAAAATTCTGCACTTATACCTGGTTATTTGAACATCAATTAAAATATTAGTCTTGACTTACTTGGATAATTATTCAACTTCCAACTTTATTCATCTTGTCACCTGTCAACATTTTGCTAGGGATTTTTGAATTGCACAACAGGATGTATATATCAAGATACAGGATATGTGTATGTATATGTATATACATACATATCTACCTATATACACACACATACACACATATTTGCTTAGTTTATCATTTTTGCAGAGGCATCTAATTTTAGATTACCTGGAAGCTCAAGCTTTTATTAATCAGAAACAAGAATTTAAGTAGAGACAGAGAAGGGCATAATGAAATTGACCCCAGGTGGTGATAAAAGGTAGCCACACTTGCAGCACTAGAGGCTGGCATGCAAAAGCCTAAGTTGCCTAAGAGAGACTAGACTATATATGACCGTTTAAAAAATATCCTAGCATTTTGCTTTATGTATCAGATTTTTCTCATACAGAGGAGGGGCATAATGAGCTCTGTTGGTTTAGAGGCTATCTAACTGCCTTGAGTGAATACAGCATCTTTCCTGAACTGTTAATATGTGCTAAATGGGTTAGTGAATGTCCTCTTACTTAGCAAATTATACTTCCGGATATTATTATGGGAATGTTGTTGATACATTTTTTTGTAATTGCTGCTCACAAGAATGAAAGATCAGAATAAGTGAATACCTGCAAAAATGCCACAGTAGTAAAAAAAAAAAAAGCTTAAAAATTATAATGTAAGAAAAGAGAAAAAGATTCATGGTACTTAGTAAAATTTCAAAACCTATCTAATAAATGAAGAAATAAAAACAAAGCTTGAGGAACTAAGATAATCAGATAATTGGAGAGCAAAGATGCAAGTACTGAGGGAGGTTGAGTATAATTACTATATTGTCGATTAATAGTTAGGAATGGGTTAGAAAGTGAGGTCAGTAAGTCACTGTCATTTAGTGAAACTGCTGATTGTTTAATTATTGACAAAAATGGGGTTTTAAATATTTGCCCTTGATTCCAAGAGTTGTTAAAAACATTATCAGTATGGATGCATAAAAAAATTAAAGTCCTAGCAAATGTATTAGTATATGTTTATGCCGCCATCTTTTGTTAATAGATCTTTTTTAATATTGGAGAAGACTTTCTGTGCATCCACATTCATTTTAATATTTCTAACCTTCTTAGGTAAAAAAGAACTGATTAAAAAAGGTTTTCCATTTATTATTGCCTATTGAAATTCTCCCTTATTTCAAGAGAGTAAGCTTGAGGTTTGCTATATCATACTGTAGTATTAGGGATGGCCTCGTTGATAACGTGACATATGAGCAGAGATATGAAAGCAGTGAAGGAGTAAGCTTTATGGATATTTGAGCAAAGAATGTTTAGGTAGAAGAGTAAGAATAGAGGCCCTTAGGTGGGAGAGTTCTTGATATATTGAGAAAGAGCAGAGGCCACTGTGGCTGGAGTGGACTGAGCAAGAGGAGAGATGTAAGAGCTGAAATCAGAGAGGTAGGCTTTTGCTGAGTGACATGGAGAGTCACTGGAGGATTTAAATTGAGGAGTGACATTATCTAACTTATGATACTTCGGATCTTTCTGGCTGCTGAGTTTAGCAATGACTGTAGGGGGGCAAATACGACAGCATGTAGACTAGTAGGAGGTTATTGCAGTAATGTAGGGGATATGTGATGGTGGCCTGGACCAGGGAGGTAGCACAGGAGGTGGTGAGAAGTGATAGGATTCTGTATATAATTTGGTGTTAGAGCCAACAAGATTTACTGATGGATTAGGTGTAGAGAAGTAGAGAAGAATAATGATGACTCCAGTGATACTGGCTTGAACAATGGAAAGGATCAGAGACGGAGAACACTGTGGAAGAAGCAGGCTGGGGGTGATGACTGAGGCCTGAAGTTCAGCTTGACAAGTTAGGTTTGAGATGCTTATTAGACATCAAAGCGGAAATGTTAGATATGAGTCTGTAACTCTGGGAAAAGGTGTGAGCTGTATAGATATAAATTTGGAAGTCTTGAGAGTACTGACAGTATTTGAAGTCAGGATACTGGATAAAGGTTACCTAAGGCATACGAATAGAAAGCCTCTAGCAGTTTAGAGGCTTGAGGATGGAGGAGTACCAGTGCAAGTGACTGAGGGATCCACGCCACTGGGAGAGGACTGGGAAGAGAGCGCTGCCCTGGAAGCAGTGGTATGCCGGAAGGGGCTCATACCAGCTTGCAAGAGCCTATTGTAAGGTTTTTAATAAATTTTCAAGCAGCTTTGAAACACAGCCATTTAAAAATTAAATTATATAAATATACATTAAATGAATTACATTAAAAGTAATACTCAAAACTCATCACTTCCTAGTTATGATTTTTTTTTTTTACATTTTGTTACCATGTATGCTTTTATTTACATCTGTTTATCTGTGTGATGGCAAAGCTATGTAATGGTGTACTGCTGCGCATCTCTTTCCAAGTCCACAATCAATGACATCATGCTGGTAGCTTGAAATTGGGCCTGGTGGGAATGTTTACACCTTGGAAATTGAAAATGCCACAGATCAGGGCTTGATTTATTGTTTTGTTAATAATAAAGTGATAAAGAAAATGTTAATGCAAGTGCAAATTAAAAGCATGTTATTTCTCTCATATATGGAATCTAATGAACTAACTAAATAAGTAAAACAGAGACAGACTCATGGAAGGAGAACAGATGACAGCTAGTGGGGGAAGGGCATGTTAGGAAGTAGAGGGATTGAGCAAAAGTTAATAAGGACTCATGGACGTGGACAACAGTGAGATTGTTGGGGGGCGGGGGCAATAAGTGGCATAAACGGTAATGGAAAAAATATAATAAAGATCATATTATTAAAGAATAGTATATCTGTAGCTATTGTGATTAGCAGAGAAATTAAAAAAATTGTTCTTTAGTAATTATATGATTCAGCAAAGAAATCATGTAATTGATGGAGTGAGTGAAGGCTATCATTTAAGCCATCTTTGTTGTTTCATTTTCATCCTACTTATTAATGTAATAGAAAGAAATCAACCAACATTCATGTTGGAACTATTTGCTTATCAGTTACCACCCTAAATTGACTATGATTATAAGAGTTTGGCAAACATTCCACAAAAGTATTCTTGAGAATCAACAAGCTATGTGGAATATACAATTAAAAGTTGCATTATCATTATTTTTGCATTTCATATTACACATTCTTTAGATCAGTAAAATTTATAATAAACTCATATGTATAGATGCACACTTTCTTTTTTTAATCCAGAGAATTAGTTGTTGAACATTTGCATGCATACACTTTTTGGAAGCCTAGTGAAGCAAGAGTTTCAGGAGTGCAGCAGTATCAGCTGCTGCTTATGGCTCAAGTGAGATGACAGAGAGTTGACCACTGGATTTAGTAATACAAAGATGATAGGCATCCTTGACAAGAGCTGTTTTAGTGGAATTACAGAAAAGTCTGAGTAGAATGGTCTCAAGAGAGAATGAAAGGAAAGGAAGTGGATAGAGTATTTCAGGAGTTTTTGCTACAGAGGGGACAAAGAAATGGAGACCATAGTTAGTTGGAGAGGAATGAAAGCTGAAGGGAAGTTTTAAAAATCGCTGATATTACAGTTTAATTGTATGTTGATGAGAATGATTGAATGGAGAAGATAACGACTGACGATGAAGCACTGTCCTTGAGTAGGCAAGAGAGGAGGTTCAGGTGCTCAGGTGAAGTTGGCTTTAGAGGGAAGCACAAATATTTTATCCATAGTAACAGAAGGAAAGGCACAAAATAGGGGTACAGTTACAGGTAAGTCTGTAGATGTATGAGGAACTTGTGGAAGTTCTCTTCTGATTTTCCATTGCATAGGAAGCAAAATCATCAGCTGAGAATGGCTGTCGGGGAGAGGAGTTGGAAGGCTTAGGAGAAAGGAGAGAAGAAATAAAATGCTCAATAAATATGAACTGTTATTGTAATTGGTATTTAGTCTGAAAGGGTTAGATTGGAAGGGGGGATTTTTAAAATTCAAAGACAATTAGTTGTCTTTGTGGTAATGATTGCGGTGATCATTTCAGAATGTATATACATATATTAAAACTTCACATTGTTCACTTTTCAGGGGTGTCCAACCTTTTGGCTTCTCTGGGCCACACTGGAAGAAGAGTTGGGCCACACATTAAATACGTAAACACTAATGGAAACTGATGAACAAAAAAAAGGTTTTAAGTAAATTTACGATTTCGTGTTGGGCTGCATTCATAGCCATCTGGGCTGCATGTGGCCGGCGGGCCATGGGTTGGATACCCCTGCTTGAAATACATACAGTTTTATTTGCCAATCATACCTCAGTAAAGGTGGAAGGAAAAAAAGGACCTCAAAGCAGGGCAATTTTGATGAAGACCCATGATGCGATTCAAAAATATAAGGTAGAGAGAGAAGAGCTCTGGTCAGGTGGAGAGGTGTCAGGAATACCAAGAGAGACATTTAAAGGAAGAGACATTCACTCAAAGTAAAGCAGTTACTGGTGACAGAGACAGGGCAAAGGATGAAGTTGGGAAAACTGATAATAATTCCAGTTGGCTTTTACTCTAGATGATACCCATAAGTAACCATTTTCATATACATGCCTTGTATATTAAAAGTGTGCATATATTAATTCCCCAGTCAGGAACTCCTCAAACAGAGAGAGAACAAAAAATATGTATAAATCATAAAACCAGGAAAATTACTGATGTAATATTTAAGAATCTGGTCATTTTGGCTGTTGCCAATTTCTTCTAAACAGTTTTACAAAACACAAGCTGGTGATAAAAACAGTTGTTCACTGGTTAAGGTGAGTCTTGCCCTACCTCAGAATGCATTTTAGGTCTGAGTAAATCAATTATTGTACTTTATATTCTTTGTGGTACATTGGTATTGTTTAGTTAAAAATATGTGATTCAAGCCCAGGCTCGTGTGGCTCAGGGGGTTGAGTGCCAGCCTGAAGGCTGAGGGGCTACCGGTTTGAGTCCCAGTTGGGTTGTGGGCCAGGCCTCTGGTAGGAGGAGTACAAGAGGCAACCAGTCGATATTTCTCTCACATATCCATGTCTCTCGCACATTGGTTTCTCTCCCCCTCTTTCTCACTCCTTCCCCCTCCCTCTAAAAAAATAAATAAAATCTTTAGAAAGAGTCTGTGACTTGACAGTCTCCAAATAGGTCATGTGGGAACAATAAAGTTGAATCTTCTTGCTTCCAAAAAAAAAAAAAAATTGTCACTACACACAGGCATTGCAACTCTAGTGACTTTATCAAGGATATTTTGTCTTGTAGGGGATAAAGACATATATCCAAGAAGCCAAAATATGGCAGTATGTATTAAGAATGCCTGTAGTATTTGTGTGGGTAAAATGGTTTGGAAGAAGGGTAATAATGATTAATTTTAGCTGTCAGAGATAGCTTTATGCAAAAGAGAGCATTTGAGTCAGTTGCAGATGAATTAGGTTTTCAATCGATTTGCTGACTGCTTTCTATATATTAGACATTATGCTAAGTATTGTGTAATTTAATACTACCACCTGTGAGGGAACTGAAGTTCAGAGAGGTTAAATAACTTGTTAAAGATCACACCCAGCTACTAAGTGGAGTTTAGACTCAGATCTAGTTAACAAAAAACCCTTTCCAATATAACATCCAGATTCTAAAAAGAGATAATGGAATGTAGGAACATAGGCTAATACAGGGAGCAGTAGAAGCAAAGAAAAGTACAGAAGTAGGAGAAAGGAGGGAGGGATGGAAGGAAGGAGGAAGAGAAATCCAATGTGACTTGGGCACTGTGTGTGTGTATAAAAGATGGTGGAACATATAGTGGGAAATATGGCTGAAAATATAGGTAGGATAAAGATCATGGGAAGGAGGCCTTGAAGGTTGAATTAAGGAATTTGGGCATTATCTTGTAGGAAGTCATCAGTTTTTAAGATAATTTTTCTGACATGAGAGACTCACATCTGCTGCCAGCATTGCATTCGGGACCTTTGTTTTGTTTGTTTCTAGTTACAGATTCTTTTGGAAGACACGACTATAGAAATAAAGTAGGTTCTTAAAAGTTAAATGTAATCCTCAATTCTGTGTGGTAGTTTATGGAATTTATGATTATTTTATTAAATTCTTTTGTGCCATGAAAATAGTGCAACTATAGAATCATTTAATGTAAGCTTACTTTTTTTCTAAGACCATAAGATAGAATTTTAAAATCATGCTTTTCAGATACTGACCGAGCTTTATCATTACTGGAAGAATACTGCAAAAAATTAAAGAAACCAGAGGAGCAGCAGTTGAAAAACGCTGTTAAAAAGGTGATGGGCATCTTTAGGAGCACCTTATTCCAAGCTTTGCTAGGTATGTACTAAAAATTGTGTATTATCTTAATGGTAAGAATTGGGCCTAATAATCTGAGCAATGTGATCAAAAGAACCTGATGTTAACCAAATTTAAAAGTGGAAAAATTTTTTTGATAGTAGAAGAAAAGGTTTGGGTTCTTTTTCTTATTTAAAGTTAACCTAAAAAAGAACTGTTAAAGGGTAGAAATAAAGTATAGATTATTAAAAATATAAATATTGAAGGACTGATTTGTATAGGAAGGAAAGTTTACACAGGAAAAAAACCTGAGTTATTTGTAGCGAGAGGAGGAAGTTGCTTAGTACAAAAAACAATGGGTCACATTTGACTCAGAATCAAGTTCTACTTTTACTCATTTCTTAAAACAAAAATTAAAATGTTCTTTTTTATTTTTTGCTTCTCTTATGAAAGTTTATGACCCAAATTCAAACATTTATTAATGAAAATCTCAGTGCTTTGGAATTTTTGTCAATTTGTCATGAACTAACTATATAAAGTTTAACCTTATGTTTATTTTCTAACTTATTAAAGACTGAAGAAAATCAAGGATATGGTTTATTTATCTATGACTTTATACATATGTCTTTTGCATTTATGCAGGTAACTTTTAATTCACTTTAATGATATTTTAAGAGTTAAAATAAACTAACAAAAGATATAAGCAAACACCTTCCCTTAACAAAAAACAACCAACTAATGAAATAAGTTTAAAAAACCCACTTAATTATAGTATGTATTTTACTGGTTTTTAATAACTTAGTCTACTAGATGTTGTTAGTGCATTTTAAGCTCTGGTAGTTATTGAAATGAAAATCTAAAAATGGGAATTATGAGAGTTAATCTTGAAAATATTTTATCTATGTATTTATTATATATGTTTACACTTACTGACAAAAAAGTCCAACTTGTTTTGAATATAATTTAAAAAACCATTAAATTTTGAAAATTTGAAAATCATTCTATTCAATAAAAAATAGAAGAAAAAAGCTTTATAGGATTATTTTGCCTGTGGATTAAGTTCTTGAAAATATTCTCTTGTGGCTAGTAAGAATTAAGGACACAAATAGCTATAATCATCTTAGTTGGTATTAAATAAAAACAAGTCTAAATGGACTCTTGCAGAATTTAAATAAATCCTGTCATTAGAGAATATAGTTGACAACATTTTAAACTACTCATTTCTCAATTAAAAATTAATAGTTTCATACTATTTGATAATTACTAAAGTTGATTAACTGAATGGCAATATCTGTCAATAAATTTATATGATATGTTCACTTAAGATGAGCCAAGTCTTGAGAGTTTCAGTTTTTGAACTTGATTTAGGGCGAGTGTTTTTATCTACTATACTTTGGCAACGTAACCATTCGGCATGGCAACATTAACACATGGGGGATAAAAGGACAAGTGAATGACAAAGCAATGCATTTTGTCATTGTTTCGAGTGAGTGATAAATATATTGACAAAAAGCCTACAGCGTAGTTTGAATGTCTCTAAAAAATGAGAGTCAACAATAATCTGTAAAAAGCTGTTACGTAAGTAATCCTGGTGCCCAGCTTTGAATGGATAGATTTGCTTTGGCTGGTTTTTAAAAGTTATTTTGGGATAAACTAGACCGCAAAAAAAAATGGAGCAACATACAACAAAACATAATTTTCTATTCAATTCTATTTGGGTTGCTAAATACTGATTACAAATTTATTGTTATTGAATGTTTGAGTGGTCTCACTGTGTATTCTCTTTACGGACACAAAAGAAGAAAACCCATGTACCCTTGTGCATCCTGAAGGGGATTAAAGCTTTATAAAAGGATAAGCAGGGAGCCATTGATAAATGGAACACTGTTTGTGGCCTCTAGCTTGTTTTCTGTTTGAACCAACTCCTTTCCCCCTTTTTTTGTTATTGTTCTTGTTACAAGTAAGGGAAGATAGTAGCTTCATCCATTATTCTGATACTTAGATAGCCAGTACATTGAAATAATAACCTGAATGAATCTCCATTAGCTGTAGAAACAGAAGAGAATCATAGTGCATAAAACCCAACACAAATGAACAGTAAAGTGAAATATTGTTATTACAGAATGTGCTGTGACATTTACATGTGACTAGGAAACCAGGACTCTACAGATGAAAAATATCACTTTGAAAATGAATATTATCCCTTTTTTGTGGTACTTCATCACGCTTAAAAAACAACAACAACAACCCAAAGGCTAGTATGTTTTGATGGTATAATCTCTGAGGACAGAGTTCTGTTTATATAACTTTGACTAGCATTATAGTGCATAAAAGGATTTTGTAAATGGAATTCTCTTATAATACATGGAAGGTGATAGCAAAAGAAGTTTTTTTAATTTTTAAAGTATGATTTTATCTGATTATAAAAGTAATATATGCTAATTCTGGAGAATTTTAAAAATAAAGTAAAAGAAGAAAATAAAATTCAGTGGTAAAGTAGATTGCTCTTATAGGAAATAACTGGATATATGATAAACATGGAGAATGATGAACTGTTTAACTTTCTTCCTCTTTGCTTTGAAAGTCCTTGTATTTTTTTTATTTTCCATTTACTAACAATTGACAGTGAAAAAAAGACACTTCAAGGTTTTAAAAGATAGTCATTAGTGTTTATTGGTATATAAAAAAAGAAAAATGCCTGAAACAGCCATGTGCCAGAAGCTGCACACTTACATGCTAGGCTTAGGGTGACATCTTGTGGTCATGCTAAGGAAAAAGTTTTGTCCAGTGGACCATTAGTTCCATGATGATAGCATTAACACCTTACAGATTTTGAATAGAAGTGAATTGAAATTCCACAACATTTTACAAACTAATTTAGGTTTCTTTTATTTAGTATTGCTAAAACACTTTGATTTTCAAGGCACTAAGGTTATTTATTTTCAATTAGATGCAGAAGGAGCAAGATGAACTTTTTAAAGAATTATTTTTATACTTTCAGCTACTTTGAAAATTTAAAATTCACTTTATAGTGTTTGAGGTGCAATATTTTGGAAAGATTTGGATGGTAAAGTGATACTTTCCTTAAAACCCTTCTAGGAGCAGCATCTTAGAAAAGTGCTATTCTGCTTTATGGAGACCTGCATGTCAGATTTTGTGTTAGAGTAGAATAATTTTTATTTCCATGAAGCTTAATATAGAATCCTATGGCTGAGACATTAGATAGACCACAGATTGGGATTTATCATGTTCTGTCGAAGCCTACTATCATGTCCCTTCTTGCTAGTAGCTTTAAGCAGCCCTTTTATTATGTCTCTCAGTGTTTTGTTTATATTACTATAAAACACTTATTACATTGCCCTTTGATAAACTGAATATAATCCTGCCTCCTCAGTAGACTGTGAGTACCTGGACAGTTTAAATTGTATCTAATTAACATTTGTACCACCAGTATGTGGACCTTTAATAATAATGGGTTGTCAATAAATTTTGTTTATTCACTTACTCAACAATTATATTTAAAAGACCTGTTATCTTGTGGTAGGCAATAGACATACAATAGTAAATTATAAAGAAAGGGTAGTCCTTGCCCACATGGGTAAGTGAGAGCAATCAAATGGGGGGAAGAGACATTAGGTATGTAATTAGATAATTTATTTAAAGATAATGGTGATGAGTACTACAAAAACAATCTGTATTAGAGTTTTTTAAAATTGCATTTTAGTTTGAATAAAATAAAACTGCTACATATTTTCTCAGTAATTTTAATGTTTTCATTTCAAAATAACATCTATTTGAACACATCATGGATATTTTGGTCTCAATTATTCATCATAATGTATAATTTTTGCCAGCTGATCATAGGAAAGTCAAAGGACTTTTTATAGATCATGCGGAGTGAAGACCCACGCAGTCATGTGAATCTGAAACAATGTGGTTTTAACCCTCCAAAGCAGAGGTTCCCACGGTGCAGTCCTTGGAGCTGCAGCAGCAGCCTCACCGGGAGTGTGGTTAGCACTGTGAATTCTTGGACCTTGCCCCAGAGACACTGAATCAGAATCTCTGCAAGGAGGGGTCAGCAAATAGCGTTTTAATAAGGCTTCCGGGTGATTCTGAAGCATGGTAAAGTTTGAGAACATGTATTCTAAGTGGTTATGTAGTTGGTCACTCAAAGGAAGGAATGCAGTAGGCAAATATTATCAATAAACGTGGGAAAATAGGACAATAGCATTTCCTCATTCTTGCATTTTTTTTTAAAGATCTGATTTGATCTTTAGCAAATATAAATGAACCATTATCTTTCTGGGATATATCTTGAGTACTTTGAGATTCCCTAAAGTAATGAATATTATTATGAAATCTAATATTTAAAGAACATACAAGAGTGTATCTGAAACATTTAAGTGATTTTTTTTCCTTTGGATATCTAATGATAGTTTCTACCTATCCAATAAAACAAATAAATTACTACATGTCATGGACCTTCAAATAAGTCTTGACTGGTAAAAGCAGTGAATATTAAATTCTTATATAATAGTATGTTCCTACTTGTTTACGATATCCATTTAAACAAAAGAGTGTTGGCTTTGTAGTTATTGCAATTGAGTAATAATAATGAAGTATTTACAAAGTGTTTACCTATTTACATGGATATATACAGATGGATTTTTTTTTAATTTAATCTCCACTGTACTTTTTTCCATTACAATTTAGTCCCCTTATACCCTCTCCCCAGCAATCACCACACTGTTGTCCATGTCTCTGAGTCCTTTTTCCTTTTTTGCTCCATTCCTCCACCTTCTAATCTCCTCTATGCCACTAGCTGTAATCAGTTCTCTATCCATTAGTCTGTCTCTGTTTTGCTTGTTAGTTCAGTTTGTTCATTAGATTCCACATAGGAGTGAAATCACATGGTATTTGTCTTTCTCTGACTGGCTTATTTCACTTAGCATAATGTTCTCCAGGTCCATCCATACTGTTGCAAAGGGTAAAATTTTCTTCTTTTTTATTGCAGAGTAGTATTTCATTGTGTAAATGTCCCATAGTTGTTTTATCTACTCATCTATTGGTGGACACTTGGGCTGCTTTCATATCTTGGCGACTGTAAATAATGCTGCAATGAACATAAGGGTGCTTATGTTCTTTCAAATAAGTGTTTTGGGTTCCTTTGGATATAGTCCCTTCGAAGTGGGATTGCTGGGTCAAAAGGCAGATCCATTTTTAATTTTTTGAGGTATCTCCATACTGTTTCCCACAGTGGCTGCACCAGGCTGCATTCCCACTGACAGTGCAAAAGGGTCTCCTTTCTCCACATCCTCACCAGCACTTGTTTGTTGATTTATTGATGATAACCATCCTGACAACTGTGAGATGGTATCTTTTGTGGTTTTAATTAGCATTTCTCTGATGGTTAGTGAAGTTGAGCATCTTTTCAGATGTCTATTAGCCATGAAGATGGATGTTATTAAGGACCAAATTCTTACCCTTAAGAAGGTTAAGATCAATTGGGAAGGTAATATTCACATACATACAAACAAGTACAAGACAGGAGGTACATTAAGGAGTAAATTCTGGAGCCTAGGCCAAAATGCTGTAGGAGTTCAGAGAATGTGGGAGGTCACTGTAGATTGGTGTTGCTAGGGAAGCTTTTATATAAAATGTAAACTTGAGCTGGGGCTTGTAACTGATACGATTTAGGTAAGAAAAGAGGCTAGAAAAGGACATTTTCCCCATCTGTCCATCTGCCCATCCATTCGTTCATACATATGTTCATTCAAAAGATATTTATTGAAGACTGTGCTAGACATTCTGATATATTCACTGGAAGCACAAGTATTAAACATATTTGCATAAATAGTATATATTTACAATGTGATAAATGCTATAAAGAAGTAGAGGGTGCTATGAATGAGAGGCTTAACCTTAGTGGTGGAGTCAGGGAAAGCTTTCCTAGGGAAGTGAGTGGTATTTGAGGTGAAGAAATTATGCAGATTCATAGAAGTCAGAAAGAAAATGAAACAGGTTTGACTTCAACAGGAGTTCAAGATATTTTTGATATTTATGCTTTTAAAATGTCCTCTAGAAGTTGGATAAGGTATGATATAAGTCTTAAATCTTTTCCAAAGACTGAAGTTAGAGGGTAAACTTGAGAAACAAGAGTGGTAAAGTGTAAAATGTGACCCAAACAATCTTTATTATTTCCAATACTAAGCTGTCATATACTGAGTGTGATTAGTTGCGTTTTTCATGTCAGGCAGGAAGCCAGCATTTCTTAAGTTTAAATTTGACAGTTTAGATTGGATGCCATCCAGAGGATTAATTGCCATTCTTGGCTCTGGACTTCGTGTATTTGCTGCAGGATTTATGTCACCAGATGGCACCATTTAACTAAATTTATGTACTTTATATATAAGGCTGGTGTTTCTAAAGTTGTTTTTAAATGGAGGATGCTTTTATTTGTGCTGTTCCCGAAATAGGAAAAGTTAAGTTATTTTCATGGCATATGAGACTTCTATACAGAGTAAAGTAATGAAACCCCAAAAACTTGATGAGAACAAGAAAGGACCTGGTGATTTCTGCTAAGTACCTGATACATGAAATTTTAGTGGTGGTTACTATTACTAATACAGGGGTTGGCAAAAGTAGGTTTATGGTTGTGAGTATGTGAAACAGAGTTTATTTTTGTATTTAATAATTCTTGTATTATTTTCCATATGGACAACTGTAAACCTACTTTTGCCCACCCCTGTATATGTTAGCTGGCTAAAAAGCAGACAGAATACAGTAGATTTCCCCATCTAGGTTTTCCAATAGCTAGCATGGTAATACTATAAATATTTTTGCCTTGAGTTTAACTTCCTGGTGTAGGTATTTGATAGACATAATAACAAAAATATAAAGAAGATTCTAAAAGATTTTAGGAACAAACCCTTACAAGGTGCCTTAAAATATAATGGTAATACTATGTTAGCAATTTTTTTTGTGAAGAGAGTATATGTTCTTTTAAACTTTAGAACTAGTAAATTAGTAGAACATAATAGGGATGTTCTTTCTTAGTGTAAACATTCATCCCAAGGAAATGAATATTCATTATTTCTTGGTTGAAAACTTCCTTAATACTTTCTCTATTTTTAAGTGGAATTAGTCACTTTCTCCCTTAAGTTCCCATAGTATTTGTGCATATTTCTGGTGCAGCACTTATTATGTGGTATTATTGGTAATTGATTTCATGTTGGTTTTCTTCAGTAGACTGTGAACATCTTGAATGCAGGGAATGGCTCTAATTCAGTATGGGTACAGTGTCTACCATGGAATATTCATTCCATTATTCAATTTTTTTCATTTGACAAAATATATTTTGAACCCCCACTATCAGGCCAAACAATGTTTTAGGGTCTGAGGGTTTAGTGACATGAGAGACATGGACCCTATTTTCATGGAGCTGATGGTGTGCTAAGGGAGGCAGACATTAAACAAAAAAATACAACTGTGATATGTACTTGGAAATAAATAATTATGTGAATTAAACAGTAAAATCATAAAAATTATTCAAACTGGTCAAATTCATATTATTGTATTATGTTTGTTCAGATAGTATTTATTAATTGAAACCTTCCGGTAATTGTCTATTATCCTTGGAATCAAATTCAGACTTCTCACGTGTAAGATTCCCCACCATGTCTGCCTAACTCTCATCTCATCTCTTACCATTCTTCCCTGCTCACTGTACTCTGGACACACTGACTGGTCTTCTCTCTTTTTCCTAAATGCTGCCTAGGACACTTTGGTTTGCATTAGTTAGTTCGTTTGTTTAGAGTACCTTTCTACCCAGATCTTCACTTTATTGGCTTATCTCATCACTTAGGTCTCAGCACCTCTAAAGTGCTTTTCCAATTCACTCACCACCTGCACCTACCCCCAAATCACATCTATCACACTACCTGTTTTATTTTGTCACTCTATGTATCACTATAAGAAATTTTGTTTATGTGCTTTTGCATGACTTTCTCCACTAGAATGTAAATTCCTCAAGAGCAGCTACTTTGTCTTATTCATTGCTGTATCTTTATATTAGCTTAGTGTCTAGCTCTCACTAGCCACCAAATAAGTATTTGTTAAATAAATGGATGCATAAGTGAGTGTTGCTGCATGCCTGGTACTGTGTTAGATTCTTGTTTTACTTAGAAACATACTCATCTGAAAAGAGTAGAAAGCTTATGCAAGTACTGTTTTAATTTTACTACATAAGGAGAAGTTTGAAGGTAGGTAGTTGCTGGTATTAAGGCAGCGTTTCAGGGATGTTCTGGTCAGTGTCTTTGCCAAATGGGAATTACAACATGACCTCAGGGAGGAATGTGGGAGTATAGTATCAGTAAAGCCCAAGGCGAGCATTGTTGACCAGACTGGAGCACCAGGGAGCTTTCCCTGAGCCAAAAGAAAGGATACCAGGTCCCATCAAATAGACTAGCAGAATGTTCAGTGACCAGATGGATAGGACATTGATCAAGGACCAGAGAAGCCAAAGAACAACACGTAGATCCAATAAACCCAAACTGTTTTTACCCCCAAGACTGTGATGGTGGATAAACCATGTTACCCATCCTCTCTCCCCGAGCAGTCTACTCCCATACAACTGGGCATTATTTCAGAGAGATAAGCAGGAGAGGGGGAAGCTGTGTGAATGAGCAGTTTTAGCTGAGAGAGACTGTTTAAATTATTGAATCAGGCTACACTTTACACTTGATTGGATGGTCACTTTTCCCCATTAACCAGGGCTTGAGGCTTCTGAAGCAGCTGGATAAAGCACAGGCACAGTAACAAGCTGCATGTTTTGTTTGCATCCATGGTATGGGGTGAGATGTGTGTGAGCCCACTATACTGAACCATAGTCCCCAGTGTTGACTCTTACCTCTTCATACTCCTTTCAAATTTGATATTTGGTGTTGAAAAGAATTAACCACAAAAAGGAGCAATGGAAAAAGAAGTACCCCTCAAATATCTCATAGGAAAAGCTTCCCTTCAGTCTGTTAGCTCTGACTGCTGTTAAAAGACAGAAGAAGATGGTGAGAATGAGGGGCATTGGTCTACTTTAGTTTGTTTACTTCAGTCAGTCCTAAATGTTGCTTAAGAAAACAATTTATCCTTAATCTTATTTGCTGCTCAGAATCTATGGAACTTTTTAGACTATGTTAGGAATTGCAAACATACATATAATAGCCTACATACATACCGTGTAGAATAAATTTCCCTGATTTCTAATTTCTTAGTCCCTGGGTTCTACCTTACATTCAATTTCCAGGCTGCTGTCAAAATAATAAACCTTTATGAAAACATAAGATTAGAATTTTCTTTGCTGGACTGTATGTATGTAAATGAGTCATCAAATGTACCTAGAGCCACAAAACCCCAGTGGGCATGCTAATTCTTACAAAAATGCCTTAATTGTGAGTCTCTAAAAGTTTAAGTATTTTTAAAATCACAGACACAAATTATATTTATTATTAAATAATTCTTTTAGAAAAACCTTAAGTTTTGAAAATAAGCCATTTAAAAATAAACTGTGACTTCAGAAATAAGCCTTGTGCTTTAGAAGTAGTAGCTGCAAGAGTTTTTTCAGTCTGAGATCTCTTGAATTGATCAAAATAGAACAGTAATTATAAAGGTGAGTTTAAGATTTCATTAATCGAGGTAATTAGTTTCATTAACAAAATCTGTTTATTTTAGGTACAAGGCTACATTTAGTTATTTTTTTCCTGATACATGTTCACATTGTTTTTGCCATTTTTCTCATACAAGTCTAATTTCTTAACTATATCTTTTTCTAGAAGTGGAGCTCCTTGAAATATGGAAAATTTAACATATTTAACAGGGCTCTCTGCAAGCACTAACAAATTTTCATGCAGGATACTTACACTTCCAAATTTGAGTATTTCTATGTGTAACATGGAAGATGCAGCTTTCTTTAAACATGATGATTATGGAGAGGAATAATGACTGCACGCTGAACAAAAGTTATAGGAAAATGGACAATAATATTCTACATGATAATTTTCTACTTTCTAATTGGAGTTATTGTCATTATTATGGCTTTCTTTGTGGACAATTTATTCCTTGGATCAATTTTTGACCTGCTTTCGAGCAATAATCTCTTCCTTAACCACATCTCATGTATCCACCCTTATGTTCTACTCTATATCTTATCATCATCCATAACCACATGCCTCCAAAATCTCTACTCTCTGACCACCACTCATCACCTTCTGTTGATCCGGTTTATTTGTATATATTTCCCATGTCAATCGTTCTTTGATCCTACAAGCGCTGCTAACCCATCAGCCCTCTACATTTTTGTGATCTGTTAGCTACCATATCTTCACGTCCCTCCTTACCCAGCTTAGAATGCATGAGTCATTGCTATAATTACTCATTTGCATACATCTGCAATTTCATTGTTGTTCCCTTCATCTGCCAGAAAAAAACTACCTCTGGTTAAACCCATCTTTATTCCATGCCTGCACCAACCCAGCCAAATGTAGCTGGAGAAATTCATACTTCTTAACTGGTTTCACTTTAAACTTACGACCAGAATGCCTTTTATATGTCCTTGGAAAATTCACTTTCTCATTCTCACAGGGAACGTTTTCATACTTTCCTCCTCCCCAAATTCAATTCACCTCATCTTTTTCAACATTAACCTTTCTTCTTATTTTATGGAGAAAATAAAAAAACAATAAAAAAAGAACTTCCTCATCTTTTCAACCATTTAAACTACCAACCTACCTATGTCTGTATCCATATACTGTGCCTTCCCTTTTATTCAAGTGGATAAACTGTCTCTCTTCTTATTTCAGTCTTAATTCCCTTTTTGGATAGAGTATCAAGTCAGGGTCCTGGAAGGTAACAGAAGGCCTTCTTAAAGAGAGTTTAATGAAGATCTGTTTACAAAGGTCTGGGCAGAGTTAAAGGGACTACCCAGGGGTCAAAGCACTTGGGGAGCAGGAATGGTGAGAATTCCGAAGGAACAGGGAGAGCCAGCTGTTCCTGTACACAGACAGACCTGTCACCATCAGAGGGGCTGCCTGACAGAAGCTATGGCTTTAGGGAGAGGAGCATGGCCACTGCCAAGCCATGACCAGAAAGGAGAGAGGGGGAGGGATAAACACTCCAACCCCGTTTCCTCTCTTCCCTGATCTTCTGGTGCTTCCCAACAGTGGACCCCCGCTGGAAGCCAGAGGATGAGGAAGCTGGGTGATCAAGTCTGTTGAGGTGACATAGTCTTCCTAGGGCACAGAGCAGTGGGATAAGAGAAGAAAGATGATCTGCAAGGGCATATGTAGAAGACCCTTGACAGGTTATATTCTGATATTTCCTCATTTATTCAAAGAATGTGTTATAATTGTTCTTTTTCTATTTGCAGTTAATTTACCTTCATATTCATTCAATTATTCTTATTAGCACACAAACATCTCCTCTTAAAGAAACAATTGAGAGTAAGGGTTAAGGGTATGGGCCCCAGAGCCAGATTGCCTGGGCTCCATCCAGGTTTCTCTGCTACTTAGTACTTGTGTGATTCTGGGCAAGTCTGATAACCACGCAGTGTCCCAATTTTCCTGTCTGTAAAATGGGGGTGATAATAAAAGTACCTATTTTGTAGAGTTGTTGTGAGAAGTTACTCAGTGTATTGCATTTCAAACACTGCCTGGCAAATACTAAACATTTGCTATTACTGTCATCTTTAAAATCTATTCTCTTCATCTGTCATCTCCCTTCACTTTGTTTTTCTTTGTCTTCTGGCTTCTGTCTGAGTTGGCCAGTGGAAGGTATTAACAGCTCAGAAAAGGGGGAGGGAAGAGAGGTTGGGATATTCTTCTTCTGGCCCCCTTCCTTCCGGGCCATGATTGGGTGGTGACTGTGTTCTTCTGCTTAATGCCACAGTTCCTGTCAGGTAGCCCCTCTATCATTTCTCTAATCCCCTTTAGAGCAAAAATTATCACAAAAATTGTTTATACTTCCAGTATGTGCTTCTTCATCTCCCATTTTCTCTTGAAGCTATTCCGGATTAGGCTCTTGTCTTCTTCATCCTAATGAGATTATACTTCTCAAGGTTTTTGTGATATTATGATTTATAAGAAATACACATTTAGCCATTCACACGAAGAAAATCTGTTTCCCATATGTATTTGGTTTTCGTTTTCCCATTTCTGACTCACAACTCCTAAAACCCTTGGGATTTCCTGTGAAAAGAGCAATAGGTTCTTTTGTTATGTTAATTAGACGACAGCAAACTTTTGGAAAACGCTAAGTTACCTAAGGATGGGGGACTGTTGCCAGGACAACTAACCCTGTAATTAGAGGTTGAAATTTTTATTCTGCCCTCCCCTGTCCCCCCGCCCCCGCCCCTTCAAACCTGGGTAAAGGAAAGGGGCGAGATTGCGTTTATTTGCCAGTGGCCAATGATTTAATCAGTCATGTCTGTAATGAAGGAAGCCTCCATAAAAATGCTAAAGAATGGAGTTTGGAGAGCTGGTTTGGTGGACCTGTTGAGATTTGAGGTGAGTGAATCTCTTTTATCTGGTTTTTCCTGCATTATGTCCTTTTGTAATAAACTGGTGATCCAGTAAGTAAAATGTTTCTTTGAGATCTGAAAGACTCTAGCAATTTAATCAAATCTGAGGAGGAGGACGTGAGAATCTCTAATTTATAGCCAGAAGTAGAGGTAACATCTGGACTTGGAACTGGCATCCTGAGTTTGAGGAGGTTGTTGGAATCTCCAAATTGTAGCTATTTGTCAAAAACACAGACTTGCTACTGGCTTCTGAGTTGGGGGTGCAAATGTGCAATCTCAGAAGCCTGAGTCCTTGCCCTGTGAATTCTGAAAGGGTGAATTGAATTGCGTTCTCCAACACCCTGCTGGTGTCCGAGAATTACTTGGTATTGTATGAGAAGTCCCCCACCCCCAGGAACCCAAAATAGTTATAGAAACTGCCACATTGCCAATTTTATTGGTTCATTTTCAAGATTTATCTTATTCTCGGCAACATTTGACATACTCAGTCACTTCTACCTTCCCATACCACTTTCTTTGCTTTCTTTTCTAACTTAAATGTTGAAGTACCCCAGGCTAAGTCCTCAAGCCTCTTTTTTTCTTTCTTTTTTTTAATCATACTCACTACCTAGACAGGCTCATTCAGTCCCATGGTTTTAAATATTGTCTACAGCCTGATGACTCCCAAACTTATGTGTGACTTCTATCTTATATAGCCTATCGCCACTGGTTTCTCTCTTAGTCTTCACCATTTCGGTAAATGCCATCATCATTTACCCAGTTATTCAGGCCAGAAGTCATCATTGATTCTTCTTTTTCTTTTACATCCAAATCCCATCCATTTGCAGGTCCTGTTGGCAAATTTTCTATTTGAGTTCAGAACTCTAACACTTTTTCCCATCTGCATCTCGTCATCCTGGTCTAAGTCACCGTAGTCTCTTATCTGGTTGACTGCAGTAGCTTCCTAACTGATAACCCTTTGTTTTCACTCTGGCCCCAGTCTATTCTCTATGCATCTAGAGTGACCTTTGGAATCAAAAGGTAATTTATCTCACTATTTAAAAAACCCTCCTGTTGGCCTCCTGTCACTATCCAAACAAAATCCAAAGTCCTGAGCGTAAGGCCTTACAGAATCTGACTCCTGGCTGCTTCTCCCACCTCTTTGACTAACATTCTCAGCGCTGCCAGCCCCCCTCCAATCATGTTGGCCTTGAGCTTTCCTGAACAAGCTTTCTACTTCAAGGCGTTTATTAGTACGTGCCGATTCCTCTGCCTGCAGGTGTTTGTGCACTTTCTCACTCCATCAAGCTTCTGTTTAATTACCATCTTTTTGGGCCTTTCTGACCACCCTGTCTAAAATAACCACTCTTCTCCCATTACTCTTTTGTCTCTTACTCTATGTAATTTTTCTTTAATGTGCTTATCAATGTATAATTGTTTGTGCTATTTATTTGTGACCTTTCCCTCCCAACTATGATATAATCTTGAGGACAGGGACTTGATTGCCTTGTTCACTCCTCTAATCCTAATGCCTAGTAGAGTTCGTGGAATATAATACAAGGTAATACAGTTTGGTGAATGAAGGAAAAGCTAATTTACTACTGATGGTCAACTTTAAAATTTTGGTTGTATAACTGTGTTAATGTTTTCTTTTTGCTTTTTCTTAAAAATTTGAAACATTTTTGGATATACTTTGTTGAAAAATATATTCCTTTAAAAAGGGTTCTTGTGTTTGTAATATTTTATTTTCAAAACAGTGGGAATTTTGCATTTGTTTTCAGGGTCTTTGTACCAAGAACTCAGGGTATCAAAGAATGCGATTTATGAGGTTAGGAAAGTACATTAAGTTAATTATTCTACTGCATTGCGAGGCAATTTCTTGGAGGTTGCTGGTATGTAGCAATCAAAACTTCATCATTTAAAATTGATAGACCTATTATAACATGAAAATTTTACTTGTTTACATGTCCCACTCTACTTTGAGGTTACTGCTGATAATATAAAATTTATGATATTGGCAATACTATGAAAATTTAACAAAAGAATATGAATCTCTGTTAATATGACTTAACTTCTAGTATGTAATGTAGAAGACTTCTCAGATACCTTTCTTCTTTTACATAGCTGAACTTTTCCCTTAGAATTCTTCATTGCATCTCAGCTGTCTTGAGAAATTGAAAACTACAGCTTAAAAATGTAGTCTTACTGATAAAATTATTCTTCGTGATGTATCCACTTAAACTTTTTGTTAAATTATTTGTTAACTGAACAAATATTTATGGAGCACCAATGATGTGTCAAAAACTGATACAGATGTATGATTATCTGTCATTGAACAAGACAGGTAATCCTGCTCTCATGAAATTCATAGTTTAGTGGTGGATATCAGCACTATATAAATATATAGCATGGAGGAGGGAAGGGGAATAGACAGTGCCATGGAGAGGGAGAGAGGTTGCTATTTTAAATAAAGTAGTAAAGTCCTATCTAAGGAAATACTTGAGTAAAGACTTGGAGGTGGGAGACTGAGTCATAAAGCTATTTGAAAGGGAAAAGACCTTGATTTTCAAGAAAAGGCCTTGAGATAGTGTACCTAGATTATTCCAAGAATAATTGGAGTCCTGTGTGATGGACTCAATCACTCTTGATTGAGAAATAGTAGTAGGAAATGAACTCGGTTGTGGTAGAACAATGGATTACATAGGAATTTTCAGCCATTATAAAGATCTTGACTTTTATTGTGAATGAGCTAGGAATCTTTCGGAAGGTTTTGAGAAGAGTGATATGATCTGTCTCATGTTTAAAATGATCAAGTCTGAGCTGCATGTTGAGAGTGGATTGAAAGGATGGAAGGCAATAAATGGAACAAATGAGTTGGGAGTTTGTTGTAATACCCCAGATAGAAATGATTGTGGCTTAGATTAAGGTGTGGCAGCAGTGAGAGTGGTGGGAAGTAGCCAGATTCTAGATTTTGAAGGTAGAGCCACGGGTTTTGCTAATGGATTGGGTGTTGGGGTTGGGAAAATAGGTGAGTTAAGGAGGACTCTTATTTTTTTTTTCTCAAGGATCTGGAAGTATGGCATTCCTACTTTCATAGATGAAGAAGTCTAGAAATGCAGCATATTTGGGGGGGTGGAGTGGAAAGAGCAGGAGTTCAATTTTAGAGCTGCGAAGTTTGAGACACCCCTGTGGACATGTTAAATGTACAGTTGGATTTAGAAATCTGGGGTACCAGGGAGATATCAAACATTGACATTTAAATTTGGGAGAAGTCAGAATATTAATTTTTTTCTTTACGACGAGACTGAAGGGAGAAGTGAGAGGTCATAACATGTACAATACTGTAACATTTTTTATTAAATTCTCTGAAGCTGGTCATGTTCATAATTGAGGTGTTAAATTATTTTCTGGGCAAATTTCATGAAAAAATCATTAAAATTTTATACAGAAACTAGTTAGTTAGCTGGATATAGCAGAACTTATTAGCTTTTGCTTTTTTTAAATTAAAAATATTATCTCCTAATATTGCTGGGGCAAGTGGGGCTCTTGCAGTGTTGCAAGGAAAGTGTTCCAGGAGACCCACATACAGGAGAGATTGTGGCATGGTAAGATTTATTTGTGGTGACAGATGCAAAGTTAAAGGAAGCTGCCCCTGGGTTCCCCATGTCCCATCTCCATCTGTCCTGCCATGGAAAAAGTCTAATCTTGCCTTCATCAGGCCCAGAAACAGAGCTAGTGTCCGGACATTTTGTGCCATGCCAAAGTTTAGTCCATATTAAAGCTTAGTCCAGTCTAGCCTTTATTCTCATCTGGCTAACTTAGCTTGTTTTCCTGGCTGTGCCTTGGCTGGTGCCCGCATTCAGAGTCCATGCAGCTGCTGGGCCATGGATGCCTGTAGTCCCACATGGCTGCAATGGAGAGAGAATGCACGAATGAACACAGGGCAAGTGTTGTTACTGGGAAAGGGAGAAGACCTGTATTAGCTGGGACTATATTACCTGGGGTTTGGGAAGGACCAGGCAATCTTTTCAAAATAACCAATCAACTTCCCAAGCTTTCATGAGTTTCTGATGGGTCTGCCCGCTAACAAAGCTATTCCCTGTATCTTCTAGGGTTGTGTCTCTTACCCAGTTTGGTTCTTTTCCCAGGCTAGACTGAGGCCTCTATGGTTGCCATTTTGGCTCCTGTTGCGCATGTGTGTACCTTCTCATTTATTGTTTTATCCCTTCCCCCAGGGATCTGCAGGGAACAGGCCAGTTCCTAGGGAAGCAAGCAAGCTTGAGCTCCCAGTTGATTATGCTTAATAATGTCTAGTTTCTTTTGTTCCCTTCCTTTGTTAATATTTAGCTACCTATGCTAACACTAACTTCTGGAAAGCGTCAATTACTAGATGATCCATTTATTCTAACTGACTGGAGTTCTAATTTCCATAAATAGAAGCAGTATGGGATTAAATTTAAAATTTAAAAGAGGTCATACTTGTTCAAGCATTTTAAGAATCTACCTGATTTATTAACACACATGAAGTTAACTTTTAAGCCCTCTTGAATTGATTAATCAAGATCACTTTTAATGTGACAGAGATTAAGGCTAGAAATAGATGACTCTTGGACTTGGAGTTCTGGACTGAAAATAACGAACCACTAGTATGTAATTTAAGTAGAAAAGGGATATTTTGGAAGGATATGATATACCTTACAGAAACTGCAGGAAGGCTGGATATCAGACACAAAAAACAGGCAGGAACCAAGAAATACAAAGCACAGTCAAGAGAAGGAGTTTTTCTAAGGATACTGGCTATTTTGCCATTACCGCTGGCTACTAGGCACCACATTGCTGGAATAGGCTCCTTCACACTTTCAACGGTGCCTTCAATCTTGATTCTATCCTAGTTATCATGAATTAATTTTGATTATCTCAGCACTGCCAAGTTACTCTGTGAAGATTAAAAGTTCTTGATTGGCTAAGAAATATGTAAACATGGCTGTGACATGTAAGGAATATATATATTGGTTTCTGCCCCTCCTTCTTTGGTAAACAGCTTCTAAAAACCTTGGCATCTCAGAGTTCCTTTTTGTATGCTAATCAGTGAGAGGTGTCAGGGTATTCCTGGATAGCCTCAGGACAGGGGCTGGTTGCCAGGGGAACCAACCATGTGATTAGAAGTTTAGCACTTTCAGCCCTAAACCCCTGACCTCTGGCAAGGAGGGGCTCCAGACTGAATTTAAGCACCAATGGTCAATGATTTAGTCAATCATTCTTACATAATAAAGCCTCTATAACAATTCCTAACGTACTGGCTTCAGAGAGCTTCTGGGTTGGTGAAAACATGGAGGTGCTGGGAGAGTAATGCTGGGAGGTCAGCAACACTTTCCCCAAACCCCTCTCTCAAACCTCTCCCATCTGGCTGTTTCTGAGTTCTATTCTTTTATAATAAAGCAGTAATCTAGTAAGTAAGCGTTTCCTGAGTCCTGTGAGCTGTTCTAGCAAATTATTGAACCTGAGGAGTGGGTTGTAGGAATAGTTTATAACTGGTTGGTCAGAAGCACGTGATAATCTAGATTTGTGATTGACATCTAGAGTAGGAAGCATGGGCAGTGTTGTGGGACTGAGCCCTTATTGTAGGTTCTGACGCTAACTCCAGGTGGTGCAGGTGTTCTGGGGACAGGGGGTGGGAGCAGAACAAATTTTTACAATCCACTGTAGGTTCTTGGCTTCATCCAGGAAAATATTCCAATTCAAGCCAGCATAGAGTTTGAAGTGAACATGAGTTTATTGACTTCTGGTACAGATGGAACTTTAGGCAGACATGCTTCAGTTCCTCACGCAACCACAGAGAGAATTACAACTAAACCTCAAAACAAATAACACCTGGAACTGTCAGAAAATAGAACTGTTTCAAAGCCTGACAACCAAGGATTTAAAGAAGTTACATTCATCCAGATGGGTAGGGGCAGCAGAGATGCAGAGATGGGTAGAGAGGTGAGGAGATGCTGTTTGGTATAGAGAGTTGGTGGTGGTGGAATGGGTGGTCTCACATTCATGTGTGGTGGAAAAAATTGGGAAGGATAACTTGGAAATGAACGATCCCAGCCCCAAACCAGACTGCATAGCCCAGTGTTCCAGTTCCAGGAAGATAAACTTCTGGCTGTAAAAACCAATGGGGGTTGGGGTGGTGGAAGAAACTGCCGGGATTTCATGAGACTCCACTTAAAGGGCCCACACCAACTAAAAACACATGTAGACACACTTCCTCTGAGCTTTAGCACCAGGGCAACAGCTGGAAGGGTGCCGATTGCATATGGGGAGTCGCAGAAGTGACTAGAAATGGGGCAAGTGCCTGACAAACCTCCAGAAGCCAGGTAGTGGCATTGTCTCCTCTCTGAACCCCTTTTCCCCCTCACAGAGCCACAAAGCAGTGAAGTGGGTTGCCCTATCCTGGAGATTACCTAAGGTTCCGCTCCACACAATTTACAGGTGCCTTTTCTACCTGTAATGCCAAGTGATGAAAAACAAGGACCGACACACTACTAAGGGAGTCAAAGCAGCTCTACCTAAAACACAGAAATAAATACAGGCAGGCTGCCAAACTGGGGAGACAAAGGAATAAGACCCAGATGGAAAAACAGAACAAAACTCCAGAAAAAGAACTAAATGAAATGGAAATAACCAACCTATTGGATTCAGAGTTCAAAACACTGGTGATCAGGATGCTCAAAGAACTCACCGAGTACAGTAAGAACATAAAAAAGAAAAGAAGATTACACAGTGAAATAAAGAAAAATCTACAGGGAACCAACAGTGAGGGGGAGAAAGCTGATATTCAAATCAACAATTTGGGACATAAGGAAGAAATAAGCATTCAACCAGAAAATCAAGAAGAAACACGAAATAAAAAAAATGAGGGTAGTACAAGAAGCCTCTGGGACATCTCTAAAATGTACCAACATCTGAATCATAGGGATGCCAGAAGAAGAGGAAGAACAAGAAATTGAAAACTTATTTGAAAAAATAGTGAGAGAAAACTTCCCTAATTTGGTGAAAGAAATAGATATACAAGCCCAAGAAGCACACAGAACCCTAAACAAGTTGGACCCAAAGAGGACCACACCAAGACACATCATGATTAAAATGCCAAAGGTTAAAGATAAAGAGAGAATCTTAAAAGAAGCAAGAGAAAGGTTCTTGTAGGTAACTAACTCTCTAGTTACCTACAAAGGCATTCCCATAAGACTATCAGCTGATTTCTCAAAAGAAACTTTGCAGGCAAGCAGGGACTGGATGAAGTATTCCAAGTGATGAAAAGCAAGGACCTACAACCAAGATTACTCCATCCAGCAAAGCTATCATTTAGAATGGAAGGATAGATAAAGTGCTTCCCAGACAAGGTAAAGCTAAAGGAGTTTATCATCACTAAGCCATTATTATATGAAATGTTAAAGGGACTTATTTAAGAAAAGGAAGATCAAAACTGTTAACACTAAAATGACAACCAATTCACAACTATCAACAACTGAATATAAAAAAACAAATTAAGCAGACAACCAGAACAGAAACAGAATCTTAGATATGGAGATCATTTGGAGGGTTATCAGCTGGGAGGGGGAAGAGGGAGAATTGGGGAAAGGGTGCAGTGATTTAGAAGCATAATTGGTAGGTACAAAATAGATAAGGGGATGTTAAGAACAGTGTAGGTAATGGAGAAGCCAAAGAACCTATATACACAACCCATCGAAGTGTCAGAACTAGGTGGGGGTGAGATTGCTGGAAGGAAGGTCGGTACTAAGCAGGTGAGGGCAAAGGGGAAAAACTGGGACAACTATAATAGCATATTCAATAAAATATACTTTTTAAAAAAAGGATAAAAGAAAATACACTTCTTTAAAAAAAAGAAATTGAGTTTATTAGTGAAGCAGTGAGGCAGAGAACATGCTCTTCCACAGGCAGAGCAGCCTCTCCCTAGTGGGATTTACTTCTTTCATTGAGGCTCATTTAATCGAGGGTTGGGTCATTCAATAAGGGGGGAGGAATATTCAGGTTTTTTCTGGGGAAAGGGATGGAGACTTCACAGAAGAGCCCTGTTGGTCATTTTGCGACTTTTTATGGGTGTTCTGTTTTTGATCATGGAGGCTTGAAGTGTGTCAATTAATATGCTAATGTATTACAATGAGCATTTAATGAGGCTAGGGGTTACAGTAAGGTGAAATTAGTTACCATGTTGGATTGAGCTAGTCTCTGCCTCATGAGGGGTGGTGTTCCTTCTTCTTGACAGCTCCTATCGATTTTGTCAATTGCAACTACTCTGCCACATACCCTATCTCACAGGTAGATAGTTGTTAAATGAAATGATTCCTGGTACTTAACGTGACTGATACCATCTTAAGAGGCAGGCTGACCTCCAGTTCACCCTGGTAATGCCCATTACCTAAAAAAAATATTCTTACTAGTAAGTAGACCCATTAAATTGTTTACTCCTTTGGATTATACAGCTGTTAACAAGCACTTGCCACTTGGCTAAATATAAAAAGACCCATCCCCTTTTGGGTGTGGAAATCTTTTACCTTGTTACTGCCTAAGATGCTGCTTCTGTTCTTAAGTTCTCTTAATAAACTCTTCATGTATTTCTGGAGTAGTCAGCCTCTTTCTTTGGTGTCCTGGCCCCGAGAAATTTTCACAATTATTAAGCCAGCCTGAAGATTGGAAAAATGGAAAAAAGGAAAGAAGCTTCCTCAGGAAATTCTGGGTGGCCATTGACTTCTATGAGGGGAGAGGTGGTCAGCATGTTGGATGCTACGAGTATGGGATGCCCTGAGTACTGGATGCCCTAAAACACTGGGTGGGCTGGATCATTTGTTTGCTGAGTGTCTTGCCCATTGAGATAAGGAAAGGTGGTAAATAGTTGCTACAGTGTATTGGCCACTTTTCTGTGCAGCTTAGTTTGCCCCTGACACTGTTTTAAAGGCTATGGCAAAAGTTTGGAAACAGAAGGGAAACTCCAACTGGGAAAGTTTATCCACCACACTCTTGGCTACCAACTTAGCTAGATGGTTGAGGAATAAGATACCAAAACAGAAACAATATCTTGACACTTTGTAAAAGCTGGAGAAAGAAGGCTACAGATGCATAGGATAAGGGCAGTAGTCATGAAGCCAGAATGAAATGAAAACACCTGGAACTCATGGGCAGAAGACGGTGAGAGTGAGGACGTAGAGGTCATGGAACACCTGTCCTTGCCCTGGGCTGAGCATTATGCCAACTGGCATGAATGCAATGAAAAGCCATGGCACAACAAATGCAGGTGGGCCAGCAAGGTGAGGATGAAGGCTTTTGGATTAGATCCTGGCTTTGCCACTTACTGTGTGGTTAGGGGCAAGTTACTTAATCTCTCAGAATTCCATAGTTTTTACCTGAAAATTGAAGATAGTAATACTTACAGAGTTGGCTTGAGGACCTAAGAAGTAAGATATAGGAAGATTGTAGCATATTCTCTGGCAAACACCAGATGGTCAGTACAAATAGTAAACATTTTTTCCCCCATTTTCTCTTCTCCTTGGTATGCAGGAAATTGAATGTCAGTCTTAAACCTGGTCTTTTCATGTTTACAAGAACTCTAGGCTGTAAATAGTTCAAAGTCATTTAAAATTGCCTGGATCAACGTTTTTTTTTTTTTTTTTTACCCACTACTGATGACTCTCTTTTATATTTGACTCCAAAATTCATGGTAGAATTATGTCAGCAACAGTGGGCATTCTTGCTTGTAAGGAAGAGGCTACCATGATGTGTTGTGGTAGTACAGGTCTTCTTTAAAGCAAAGGCGTGGTTTTGCTGTTTTGAAGAGTAGAGAGCATAGTTCTGTGGTTAAGCAAATGGATTATTAAATTGACTTGTACATAAGCCACTTACTAGCTGTGAAATCCTGAGCCTTACTTTACTCAGTCCCTCTGAGCCTCAACCTCTGTTTTTGTAAAACGAAGCTGACAGTACCTAACAAGATTGTCGTAAGGATTAAATGAGACTTTAAATGTGAAGTACCCATACCTGGCATAATAACTGGCATCTTGTAAGTGCTCAATAAAATAATTGTTGTAAGCATCATTATTAAGTTATTCAGAAAAGAAATCTCAATTACACAATTTACAGACCTAAGAGGGCTGCACCAGAGACTGATAGGCACATTTATAAGGTTAACAGTATAGTGAAGTTAATATACAACGTTGTCTATCAGTGTAGAACCACATGAGCTACCATTTCTTAGGGAGTTGATTTGACAAGTGTTCTGTGCTCTATCCATTCAGATAATTACTTGCTGCCAGATATGCTTCTTGCCTTCATTGTGCTGTTCCTTTAGATTTCTGACTGCCAAATGCAAAGGAAATGTTGAAAATTGGTGAACAGTGGCTTAAACCTGAATTTGAAAATTCTATGTAGAGTTTCTCTAATGTAATATTGTTAGGAATTTCAGGTTTTAAAAATGTTTTTTTGGTTACTGTCAGCAAAAGTAAAGAAAAAGGTGAAAATTTGCACAGATTTTTTTTTAAAAAGCAGCTTTATGGAGATTTAATTTATATACCTTCAAATTTACCCAATATAATTGTACAGTTACATTTTTAGTAAATTTATACCTTCAAATCTTAGTAAATTTAGTAAGTTTATACTTTTTTAGTTGCACATTATAATTTAGTTATACATTATAATTGTACAGTTACATGAAACCATCACCACAGTCCAGTTTCAGAACAGTTCTGTCACCATAAAAAAGTTCCTTACTCCCAAACCCAGGCTACAGCTGGTCTCTTATAAATTTGTGTTTTCTCAATATTTCACATTAATTCAGTCTTACAGCACGTAATCTTTCATACGCAGTGTCTCATGCAGCATATTTTTGAAGTTTATGCATGTTGTAGCTTGTATCAGTAACTCGTTTCTTTCTATTGTTGAACAGTATTCAACAATATGGATATATCACGTTAAAAAAATTCATTCACCGCTTGATGGACATTCCAGTTTTGGCTATTATATATCATATTGCGGTAAACATTTGTATAAATGTCTTGGTGAAGACATACCTATTTATTTCTCTTGGGTAGATTCCTAGATGTGGAATTGATAGATTATGTGGTAACCTGCTTCCTTCTAGACATTGTATACTTATCTTTTCAGCTTTTACATTTAGACCTGTGATCCATTTTGAGTTAAGTTTTGTGTTTGCATGAAATAAGGATTTAAGGCTTTTTTTAAAACTTATGGATTTCCAATAGTCTCAGCCCAATCTGTTGAAAAAACTATCCTTTCCATATTGAATTATCTTGGCATCTTGTGGAATAGACAACTATTTTAGTTACTTGAAGAGTAAGAAAACATTTTATTCCTTTCTAAATCTTGACAATTAATTCTGCAATTTAAATTTCAAAAACTTTTCCATTTCGAAGGAAATCAGTCTTTCACCATACAAATTCAGTGTCTCTAGGAAATACACTGCAGAAAATTGCGATCACAGAAGTATTTAAATTAACTTTGTCAATTAGTTGGAAAACTGTTGCTATTTTTTGACTTAGTAACAAGAATTTAGACTCTAAAAACCCAGTGTTTAAAAAAAGCCTTTTTTTGTTTTGTTGGTGTTGAGTTTTGTAAATTCTTTATAAATTTTGGATATTAACCCCTTATCATGTATCGGCAAATATGTTCTCCCATGCTGTGGGTTTTTTATTTTGTTGATGTTTCCTTTGCTGTACAAAAACATCTTAGTTTGATGTAGTCCCATCTGTTTATTTTTTCTTTTGTTTCCCTTGCCTGGGGAGAGTTATCTGAAAAAAATTGCTATGAGCAATGTCTGAGAAAACATAAGCGTATGTTTTCTTCTATGATTTTTATGGTTTTGGGTCTAATATGCAAAGGACCTAAATAGACACTTTTCCAAGGAGGACATATAGATGGCCAATAGACATATGAAAAGATGCTCAGCATCACTAATCATCGGAGAAATGCAAATTAAAGCCACAATAAGATACCATCTCACACTTGTCAGGATGGTTATCATCAATAAATCAACAAGCAACAAGTACTGGCAAGGATGTGGAGAAAGAGGACCCTTTTGCACTGTTGATGGGGATCCAGACTGGTGTTTGAGGTATTTCCACTGTAGAAAGCAGTATAGAAATACCTCAAAAAATAAAAAATGGATCTGCCTGTTGACCCAGCAATCCCACTTCTGGGAATATATCTGAAGGAACCCAAAATACTAATTCCTAAGAACATAAGCACCCTTAATTAAGTTCACTACAGTACTCTTTACAATCACTGAGATATGGAAGTAGCCCAAATGTCCATCAGTAGATGGGTGGATAAAACAGCTACTGGACATTTACACAATGAAATACTACTGAGTATAAAAAAGAAGAAAATTTACTCTTTGCAACAGTGTGGATGGACCTGGAGAACATTTTGCTAAGTGAAATAAGCCAGAAAAAGACAAATGCCATATGATTTCACTCACATGTGGAATCTAATGAACAAACAGAACTAGCAAGTAAAAGAGAGACAGACTCATAGAAAGAAAGCAGGATGACAGCTAAGAGGGAGATGGTTAGGAGGTGGAGGGATTGAGCAAAAAAGGAAAAAAGACTCATGGACCTGGACAGCAGTGTTGTGATTGCAGGGGGGGAAGGGAGTATAAAGGAACTAAATGGTAATGGAAAAAAATGCAATAAAACCCCCAGTATTAAGAAAATATTCTGTTTAACAACAAAGCAAACCTAATCATATTTAATCAAAGGAATAATTCATTTGTGGTTTGGAACAATACGATTGCATGAATATGTATGCATCCACTTGACATGAGTATTTGCCTTTCAGGTAGACAATAACTTCTATGTGTGCCTTTGAGATTCAGTTTCCAGTATGTAAACTTGAGACATCATGTGATACATTTATGAGAACAGATCCATTTCTTTCTTTTTTAATTTTTATTTTCATTGAGTTTATTTGGTGGCATTGGTCAATCAAATTATAAAGATTTTGGGTATACAGTTTTATAATATATCATCTGTATATTGTAGTGTGTTTTCACCACCCAAAGCCAAATCTCCTTCCATCACCTTTTATTTCTTATACATTGATTTTCTCATAGCTTGTGTTACTACTATATTGCAGAATCTTAGCTGTACTTTTATCCTTTTGTTTCTTAAACGTGTTCTGCTTCATTCTACTTTTGATATTAGGTTTTCAGGCTCATTAAAGATAACTTCTCCCCACTACCATACCAGGGACTTTTTAAAAAATGATTTGAGATTTGAGAAACCTTGCTTTTTTTTTGTTCACTCTGGTTTTCTAACAGAAATTTCAGTGATTAAGAAACATTTTACATTTTATTTAACTATTTTAAATAGTTTGCCCAAATATTGAATTTCAATCATATCAAACTTGCTTTTCAGAGGACAGGCACTGCACAAATTTAATCATCTAATAAAATATATTTTATCTCTGTTTTGAGGTTACTAGAGAGAATGAACTTTTTTGTGAAGCTTTGATTGAAGTTAGTCATTTAGAGACACATTCTGGAGGTTGTACTGTGATGCTGTGAACGTTTTTCTGCTATTTTGCTGTCATTCTGATTACCTGGTGCACATTGGTGGGTTTATAGTATTTCCTGAGTTGTTAAATCTGATAAGTTATCCAGCCCATCACATATGCTACTACATCTGTGCTCTAGATTCCCTTAGGCTTTTGGATTTTAGAGAAATGATTCTATCTTAGTAAGAACATTAGTTATACAAAAAGTAACATAAACTCCTATTAGTCTGAAGAACTGCTTTAGGATCAAATACCTTATGATGTACTTATAAAATAAATTAATTTGCAAACACCTAGAAGATTATGTGTGAAATAATAACCAACTTGACTTTGTAAAGAACAATATCTGATATAATATGCTTTTATGATAGCTCTGGGTGTGTCAAGGGAAGCTATAAATTATGAAGAAACCACAGTACAGGGGTGGGCAAAAGGAGGTTTACAGTTGTGAGACCATGAAACATATTCTTGCATTATTATCGATTAATAACTGTATTTATTTGTATTGCAATTGTAAACCTACTTTTGCCTATTCCTGTATAATCTTGTTTAAAAATAATTTTGATAAATTATAGTGGCTTTCAAAGTGACTACAGGAGAGTCTTAGAGTCAGTGGGTGAGAGTGAACAGAATGTGGGGAGGGTACTAACCCAGTGAGGCGCTCAGTTCTCCATCCCAGTTGCAAGTGGAATAGATCTGTGGGGTTTTAGATGAAATTTCATGTAAATGCCATAGTAAACACTCAGTGAAGAGACTTTCTGAATTTGATTTCTAGAACATTGTATTAGATGTCCATATGATACCCACTTCAACAATATTCAATGTTAACCTTATCTTTAAGTGAACAACAAAGTTTTTACAAAATTATCATATGACAACTCATTATGGTTAGTTTCTAGAATTGCTTGCTGGGCATTTTTGTTAAAATACACAAATAAGTAATAGGAAAACTTTGAAGTTATTGATCCTATTGATCTCTACACTTAAAAGAGTACAGATGCTCCTTGACTTATGGTGGGGTTATGTCCTGATAAATCCATCATAAATTGAAACTGTCATAAATCAACACTGCATTTCATACTGGACTGTAGAGTATCAGTTGTTTGCCTTGTGGTCATATGGCTGCCTGGGCGCTCTGGCCTGCTGCCACTGCCGGGCATCCTGAGAGGGCAGAGCACTAGACTGGGAAAAGATCCGATTTCAAAATTCGAAGTACTATTTCTACTGGATGTGACTGCTTTGTGAAGCCGAGAAATCATTAAGCTGAAACATCATAAGTCAGGGACTTATGTCTGTATAGGAATTCTTTGATGTAATTAAAAATACTATTCTAGAGTTGGCTTGCTAATAATGCTTCTTTAGAATTTCGGTGTCTATGTTTATAAGTGAGCTAATTTTCCTTGCTTACACTGTTCTTTTCCAGTTTTTGTACCAAGTTTACATTGATTTCAGAAAGAATTAGGGAAGCTCTTTCTCATTTTCTGTTCTTTGGAATATTTTGCAAAAGTAAGGAGGTGCCTGGAGGTGTGATTAAACTTGTCTGAGAAACCGTCTGTGTATGGTACTTTTTTTGGTAGGTTGATTTTGTGAGTCAGTATCTTAAATGTTAATAGGTCTATTCAAGTTGTGTATTTCTCTTTAGTCAGTTTAAGTAAATTATACTTTTCTAGGAAATTGTCCATTTTGTTTGTTTTCAGATTTATTGGCTTAAGGTAGTTTATACTATTCTCTTATGATTCTTATATTTCTACTTGTAATTGTCTTTTATTTCTAATATTGTTTATTTTTGTTTTCTCTCATTTCTTTTATGATCAATGTTGTTAGGAGTTTGACAGTTTTACTCTTCTATTTTATTAAATTTGATCCACATTTGTATTATTTCTTTACTTCTGCTTTCCTTTGTTTAATCAGTTGTCCTTTTAAAAATTTCTGAAGTTGAAACCTTGGCTAATCATTTTCTGTGTTTTTTCTTCTCTCATATTTGCTTTTAACTATAACTTTCCCTGTTAAGTAGCACTTTATCTGCTACTCACATATTTTCATGTCATGTTGATTTCTAATATTTATAATCTTTTATAAAATGGAAACATAAAGAACGTGACCTGTTATGTAGATAATTTTTGTGTTCAATGTGTACATGAAAGGAGTATTTTTCCCTTAACACTGACTTTTATATTCCATTCTTTTTTTTGAAGTTTCTTTCACATATCATTTAGAATATTTCGGTAAGCATCTACCAATGTCAATTTTTTTCTCTGAAAAATGTTTTTATTTTACTCTTGAATGCTATGTTCGTTGGAATTTCTTCAAGTTCTTACTCAAAAGTCACTTTATTAGTGAGGTTTTGCTTTAACCTATTTAAAATTGCAAACTACTGTAGCCTAAACTCTAACTCCTGTTTTCGACTTCACTTTTCCTACTTAATTTTAGACTGTATAATAAATGATATATTTTTAACATTGTACATTTTACATATTTTTATGTTTATTGTTTATTCCCTCTGAAGATAAGCTTGATGAAGGCAGGAAGAATTTTTGTTTACCTGCTCATTGATGTATTCCAAACCTAGAACAGTATCTGGCACATGAAGAGTACTTAATAAATATTTACTGAATGAAAGAAAAAGTGTAGAATTCTGGGTTTGCATTTACTTTTTGTTTGTATTTTGTAGACATTCTATTCTTATCACCAGGATGTAAGCTCCAAAAAGGCAAGAATATTTTGTTGGTTTTGCTTACTGCTCTATCCCCAAGGCCTGGAACAGTACCTGATAGTTGATAAATACTTGTGAATAAATATAATAATTAGGCTACTCCCTATCAAATTGTTTTTCTGTTGCATTCAGTGTTTCTTTTCTCTGAAGTTGTTTTTAGCATTTTCTTTCTGTCTTTGATATCTGTAATTTTTCTATATATTTAGGGGTAGATCGCTTTTTACATTTTTTTATATGAGACTTATTTGCTTCCTGAATCTGATCTTTTTTTTTTTTTTAATCAGTGATGGCACATTCTTAGCTATTAGCTTTTTCAGTATTTTCTCTTTCTTACTTTCTCTTGTAACACCTATTTAAATAGACATTACTGCCTTCTGTATGCTATTCTTCATGCCTCTCATCCTTTCTCTTATATTTTCTATTTCTTTATTATGTTATATTCTGGATAATTTTCTTGAGTCCACCTTCCCATATAATACTTTTTCCTTCAGATATACCTAGTCTGTTCATTAATATATACATTGAGAACTAAAAATTTTGATAATTTTTTTATTTCTAGAAGTTCTATTTTTAAAAATTGCTTCCATGATGTTTTTTTTCTCATATGTTTCCATTTCTTCTTTTACCTTTTAAAATAATTCCAAAATATTTACTTTAAAAAATTATCAGATTGTTCAATTAAAAATTTTTTTTTGGGGGGGTGCTATTTTACCCATTTGTTATGTCTGCTGACAATCCATTTTGGTGAATAAAGTCCTCATATGATTTGTAAACTTTGTAAGTTAATTTTCAACAGGAGTCTTTTTTCCATGAGAGTCATATATGCTGTAAAAATATCCTTAAAGAAGACTTTTCAATTTACATTTTTGGGTGTTGTGGGAGTTCCACTTTTTTTTTCTACTTATAGTACTCGACAGTGATGAACATTCTTTTTCTTGGCATTTCTTGGTCTGGAAGGTGGAAGCATTTTTTAAAAAAACCCTATTTCATGAATAAGAAACTTTCAGTTTCTAGTAAAGAGAGTTTTATTTCTAGATCCTGCCTCAGTCTTTGTCTAGGCATTAAAACTGTGATCCCAAGGCTTTAGGATTACATACAAGGTCTGTCTGGAAAAAGTCCAGCCATTGTTAATATAGCAAGAACTGTTTGTGTGACATCAACATAACCTGGTAGCCAAGGAGAGTGGACTGGAATGTGCATGTGTAAACAATGGCGACTTCACTGTACTACTCAGTGGGGGCAGTAAATGCCATAGAGTGAGCATGTGTTCTGTGTGGCCATCACATGCAAAATGACTGAGTGAGTAGAGCAATGAATCTGCACCAAATTTTGCATTAAGCTTGAACATTCCTTTGTGGAAACTATTTGGATGATTCAGAAGGCTTTTGGGGATGATGAGTGCAGTGCAAATAAAAGTGTGGCACAAATGCTTCAAAGGTGTTTGAGTATCTGTTGAAAGTGATCCAACACTTTCTAAGTAACACTTAGTTACTTAGAGTAACTAAGATTACTCTATCCAGCAAAGCTATCATTTATAATGGTAGGGCAGATTAAGTGCTTCTCACACAGTGTAAAGCTAAAGGAGCTCATTATCACCAAGTCCCTATCATATGAAATATTAAGAGGACTTATTTAAGAAAAAGATCAGAGCTATGAACATTAAAATGACAACAAACTCACAACTATCCATAACTGAATCTAAAAAATAAAAACAAAAACAAACTAAATGAACAACCAGAACAGGAACAGAATCATAGGTATGGAGATCATTTGGAAGGTTTTCAGCTGGGAGGGCAAAGGAGGAGAAAGGATGGTGCAGGGATCAAAAAGCATAATTGGACAGGTACAAAATAGACAGGGGGATTTAAAAATAGTATAGGAAAAGGAGAAGCCCTAGAACTTATACACATGACCCATGGACATGAACTGAGGGGGCAGAGAATGTTGGAGGGAAAGGGGGTACCAAGCTGAGGGGTGCAAAGGGAACTAAATTGGGACAACTGTAACAGCATAATCAATAAAATATACTTTAAAAAATATATTTCTAAGAGCATGACAACAACACCAGTAGGGTAACAAAAGTGAATGGGATGAGCCTGGACCAAGGTGTGTAAGATCTAGTTAGAGAATAAAACCTGGACAGAGATAGAAAGCAGGGGGTTTGTACCTTGTTTGAAATTAGATGAAAAGGCAAAAAAGACATACTAGTAAAAAGATATGTGTTCGTTGAAGACATTTTCGTTAATAAATAGCTTGGAGTGCTAATCAGCTCTGAAGTTCTAATTAAGTTTATGTGAAATATTATTGATTTGATCAAGTACTGAGGTCTCAGGCTTGACTCTTCAGGTAAAACATCTGGTCTTATTTTTTTAATCCATAATATTTAACTTCTTTTACTTTTGGTTCATATTCAAGACAATTTTTTACACAATTCAAGCCATTTGTGTTTCATGTAGCTTTGAAAGTAGATACATTTTTTAAAAAAAGGAATAAACCTAAATCCTGAGTGAATTTTTTCTTCTTTAATTTTCTTAGTTCAAGTGGCTGTCCACATTAGAGTTTAAAAAGCTTATTTTATGTTAAGGAATCATAATGTTTTTGAAGGGAAAAAAGGTTAAATAGAACTTTAAATAAATACATAAAGGAATATAAGTGTATTTCATTATCATTGGTCAAAAATTGGAAATCTAACCAAGAACTTAAAAATTACCTATGCCTTAATAAAATTGAAAATCATTATTATGTCTAATAATAATTTTAATTCCATTGTTATTTGCTTCAGGATTAATGGCTACTGATGTTCACTTCAAAGTCTCAAAGAACAAGATTGTTGATTTCAATAAACTATTAAACAACCTTATAGTTTATTAAACAATAGAAAAGATATTTAACATTGTATGACCTTGAAGAAGTTATTTGAACCTCTCTGTGCCTCAGTTTCCTCACCTGAAATTGAGAGAATTATTGTTGCAGACAGATCCTTTAAACTATGACATTCTATGGATCTGTAAAATAATAAATTGTGACACTCTAAGTATTTTCTCAAGGCATAGTTCCTGCTTAAACAGAAACTACCATTTTATTAAAGTGACAGAAAGCTGCTCAGATCATTATGTGATAAAAGCTATAGCTGAATACAAAGTAATATAGAAACACTTCAGTTTAATCCTGTAGGACAGAAACTAGGCTTCAGTGAGTATGAGTCTCATCAGCTGGGAAAAAACTTCTTAACACCTTCCATTCTTCGTTGATGTGAGAATTTTATAAGCCCTTTTCTCAACCACCTTAGAATTGGCTTCTTCAGGGTCACACAAACAACTATGCATTTTATACAATACACAAAGGCACCCAGACATGGAGATAGGCTGGATTTTGTCTACTAGTCAAGTCACACATCCTCACATGAGGCTGTGGTAGAAGGACTGTGATCTCTTTTCTTTAAACAAAGTTACCACCTTCTCTTCAAACCAACTGCCCATACAGGTAAGTCTGCACAGAAAGTGTTTTTCTCATGAATACATTTAGGCTGCTAGAGTCCCTGAGTTTGCCTATCTTGAAAAGTGCTATATACTCCAGGTACTAATACACCAAAGTTTGCTTTGGCTCTGCTTTGCTTCAGCAACCATTCTTATACTTCTTTTGGGGGCCACAATAGTTATTACCAAGGTAGCTTTCCTGAGTCTATTTGCGTGAGGCTGTGTATTAGAAGCAGAGTTGGACTCTTTTGTCCCTATGTGCCTTGCTGCAACTCTCGCACACTACTACTTTTAATCCATTTACTTGGACTTAGTTGTATTACGATTTCCTGAACTTGATCCCTTGAATGGGAAAGGGTCAAGGATGATTTAGGATTTCTTTATTTTCAGAGAGTTCCTGCCCTCCCCTTACTCCAATGACATATAAAATGAATTTTAAAAATTAGACTGAGATTTTTAAAAATAAGATAATTAAAATAAAAAACTCTTGCCCTGGCTGGTGTGTCTCAATGGATTGAGTGCCAGCCTGCAAGCCAAAAGGTCCCTGGTTTGATTCCCAGTCAGGGCACATGCCTGGGTTGAAGGCCAGGCTCCCCGTTGGGGGCGTGTGAGATGCAACTGATTGATGTATCTCTCCCATATTGATGTTTCTCTCCTCTTTTCCCCTTCCTCCCCCTCACTCTAAAAATAAATAAAATCTTTTAAAAATAAAGATAAAAAATAAATATAAAAACTCTTTAAAAAGGTGTTCTTTCCTTACTACTCATTAAAATCATTTCTAAAATCTTTGCTAAAAATGTCTATGTCCAAATCCTGAACCCACCATATGCGGTCACATGCACTTGGAAAAATTAACCCCTCTGCCTATTTCTTTATTTGTAAAATCAAGTGATAATTCCTCCTTTGAGGGATAGTTGTGAAGATTAAGAGTACCCAGTATCCAGCAAACAGTAGCCCAATGACCACCGTTCTCCTTTGTTAAGAAAGCTATTGAAATAACGAGCTGTGTGGCCTTGCCAGTAAACTATATATGAAAAAAATTACTTTGAGTTGTTACTTGTATTTGGATTTTAACTTTTTATTAACTGTTATTATTTTTTGCCAATTATGCTAATGTAATGAAAATCCCTTCATTTTGTGTCATCTACACAAAATAAACAAAATGTCTCTCTTTTAAAAAACAAAAAATGTCTTTCTTTAAAAACAACTAATGCAATTATTTTTACTTTTTTAATAGTTCCTTTTCTATTGTATTTTTTCCCATCACCACTTATCCCCCTTACACTCTCTTCTATCTCCACCCGGCCCCTCCGCCTCACGATCTTCACACTGCTATCCGTGTCCACGAGTCCCTTTTCTTTCTTGTTCCACCCACCAACAGCTCCCCCTGCCCAGAGCTCTCTCTGAGTCCGCTTCTGTTTTGTTTATATCGTTCTTTAGATTCCACACATGAGCGAAATCATGTGGTACGTGTCTTTCTCTGACTGGCTTATTTCACTTAGCATAACGTTCTCCAGGCCTATACATGCAGTCACAAAGGGTAAAATCTTTTTTATGGCTGAGTAGTGTTCACTAATGCAATTATTTTTAAATGCCAGAATATGAAATCATATGGTTGTTATAAATATAAGAAGTAATACCAAGTTTTGGCCTAAATTTTAAAACAAGAATTGTAAAACAAAGACAGTGCTCTTACTCCACTATCCTGGATTCTAAAATAAGCAGCATACTCATGACTTGCTGCTGGAGAGGCCCTCTGAAGTGCTGTAGCATGAGGATCATCAGCGGGTCTCAGTCCAGGAGCACAAGGCAAGACTGTGTCAAACGGGGTGAACTGAGAACAAGAGAACTGCCAGCCCTGATTTCTGCAATCTCAGTAACCCAAGCCGTTATGTAGCTCTTTTTTTTTTTTTTTTAAGTATCTATCTGTGCCAGCACTTCAGGGCATTCAAAAGAGAATCATGCCTGAAAAATTAGAGCCTCTCACCCAAGAGCTCACAATTCAACAAACAAAAGTAAACTGTGATTGTTGTTACACATGAGGGGTTTTTTAAAGAGCAATGAAAATACATGAGAAGGCCAGAGGAGTAAGTTTTGGTGGGAGGAGGAGGCATGGTGTGAGGCTGTCTTTGGCAGGAAGAGAAGTGGGAGTGGGCACCTGTGAAGGCTTGGAAAATACAGTGAAGTCAGCCTGTGACTAAGTCAGGTCTCATGGAGGCAGAGCAGTGGAGTGAAACACTGAGTAAGAGATATAATTTAAAAGGAAGACTTTTTAACTCACCCTGGAGTTAATAACAAGAACATATGAAACAGTCTTTGAATGGATTATGTTAAATTTCACAATAATCCCATAAGGAAGCTGCTAATGTAGTACCTTTTTTCTAGATGAATATACTAAGGAACACAAAGGTTAATCTACCTATCCAAAACCACTTAGGTAGAATTTTGAAATACCTACAATAAGAAATGAGGAATCTGACTCTAGAATCTGGGTATTTAACCACAATGCCCCACCCACTGCTATCCTAGTAGAGATCCAATATTAAGAAAACATTGTTTTTAATTTGAGATACAATTTATATCAACAAGAGATTTTTTTTAATAGCCCCTAACTTTTCTAGGTTCTCACTTACATGGTCCTCTACATTACACAGTATAGGAAAGAAAACATACTCTTAAGTATGAAATGAAAGCACAACCAATGTTTAGTATATGTTTTCATTATTATTATTCATCCAGAGATTAAAACACCCATAAAAGAAGACGGCAGAAAGTTAGTAAGAACTGGCTTTAGCCGAGCTTCCTGGAAGATTTTCCAAGGCTGCTTTCCGTGATCTTTCTTCCACATTAGGAGCCAGTACGCTTTAGGCTCAATGATTCAGCCAACGATCACATATTGCTTTTCTCTATGCCTTCTTGTAGAAATCTAATTCAGCTATACTATGTATGCCATCGCTTTTATATCTCCTTCCTCCACCTTTGAACAAAAACGGTTACAGGCTTAAGTTACGAGAGTGTCATAGAGAACGCTAGCCGTTGATAACCATAAGGAATGCTCTACAAATAGAACAGATGATAATATTCAGATAGGCAGTGCCGCCACACCTCAACCCCTTTCTTTTTAACCTGTCTGTTAACATCACCTTTGGAAGTGAACATTCTCCCAATTTAGAGAGCAAAAAGGTAAATATTCTTCCATATACCAATGACGCTATTTTAATAAAGAAGGGCCCTTAATAGATACCTGGCCCCAGTTATTAATTTCTGTCAGAAAGGAATACAAATAAATCATCCCGAAATCAGGTCATCAGTTTAACATCCCACACCTCTCCCCAACTTTATCTCATGCTAAAAGTCCCACAAAAGAAAAAACAATTCTTTTTTATTTATAATATACATTTTACAACCAGGTTCTCTTGGAATTTATGAGAAGAAATTATGTGGCTCAAATTTAGAGATGCCAAAGTTGCTTTGCTGTGGTTTTATTTTTAATTGGCCACGGTGTACTTTGGCTTCACTTGCTTTGAAATAGAGGTTAGAAAGAAGTTGTGACTCATGGCAAAGGATGGTAGGGAAAGGGGAGGAGGTCACAGGGAGATTTATAGACTGTTGTAAGGGTTTGGACTTTGTCTGCTTTGCAGTGTGGTGCTGTGAAGTGTTTAGCTGATTCTTCTGAGGGTAAAAAATCATTCCAGCCCTGGCTGGTGTGGCTCAGTGGATTGAGTGCTGGCATACAAACCAAGGTGTCACTGGTTTGATTCCCACTCAGGGCACATGCCCGGATTGCGAGCCAGGTCCCTTGTAGGAGATGCATGAGAGGTAACCACACATTGATGTTTCTCTCCCTTTCTTTCTCCTTTCTTTCCCCTCTTTCTAAAAATAAATAAATAAAATCTTAAAAAGAAAAGAATTGTTCCAAACATTGTATCTATTATAAACATTACTGTACCACTAGTATCACTTCACTTTTAAGTCTGTGAAAACTAGACCGTGTACATAGTGGTTTGTTTTTCATTTTTTCTGTTAAACAAACTGCATGAATGAAAAGAGATATTTTTAAACTCCATATTTTAAAGGGTTGAATGTGGAGAAACTAGAAACTACATACATTGCTGATGGAATTATACAATGCGGAAACAATTTGAAAAACTGGCAGTTCCTCAAGACGTTAAATACAGTTACCATTTGACTCAACAATTCCACTCCAAGGTATATAGCCCCAAGAGAAATAAAAGCACAAACTTCCACAAAAATCTGTACAAGAATGTTCATAGCAGCATTACTTGTAATAACTAAAATGTGGGAACAACACAAATGTCCATCAACTGGTGAATGGATATGTAAAATGTGGCCTATCCTAATAATAGTAACTATTATTATTATTAAATAATATTCAGCAATAAAAAAAAGAAGAACTGATACATGCTATACCGTGGGTGAATCTTGAAAACATTATCTTAAGTAAAAGAAGAAGAAAGGCACAAAAAGCCACATATTGTATGATTTCATCTATATGAAATGTTCAGAATAGGTAAATCTATAAAGACAGAAAGTATATTAATAGTTTATGTTAGTATATTAGAAAGTATTATTAATAGATTATTATAGATTATATTAATAGGAAGTATATTAGTAGTTCCAGAGGGAAATGAGGAGTGACTGTTAATGGGTATAGGGCTTCTTTTAGGAATTATAAAAATATTCTGTAGTTAGTGATAATGGATGCACACTTTTGAGAATATACTAACAACTTAATACAGATTTTTTAAAGGTGACTTTTATAATATGTGAATTATATCTCAATAAGCTATTACTCAAAAAAATAATCACTAAAAAAGAGTTTAGTATGCCTGTAACACAGGGATTATAGGAGAGAAGGCAAGAAGGACTGGTTGGGCCTATATTGTAAAAAGTATAATTGTTCTAAAGTGCCATCCTGAGTTTTTATTTTAGCCTATGAATGGTAGAAAGCAATAAAATGAATAACCATATCAGATTCAGAAAGATAAATTACTAAAACCACTGGTAATCTTAGTGGAAATGATATGCTTAATATCTCTGTAGATTTAAGTCACAGTGAATGACTTTCATTTACATGTAGGGTTCTTTCACTCATTTTTAATGAACACATAGAATTTAGAACTAAAAAGTGTATTCGAAATAATTTAGGCCAATTTCCTCATTCAACAGGTAAGGAAACAAGGCCTACAAAAGTAACTTACCTGCCAAATGTCATACACATAATGACATCATTGTTTATAAATATGTTTTATCTCTAATAAATATATATCTATTAGAATATATACAAATAGCCCTGGCTGGTGTGGCTCAGTGGATTGAGTGCTGGCCTGTGAACCAAAGGGTCACTGGTTCAATTCCCGGTCAGGGCACATGCCTGGGTTGCAGGCCAGGTCCCCAGGGCACATGTGAGAAGCAACCACATGTTGATATTTTTCTCCCTCTCTTTCTCTCTCTCTTTCCCTCTGTTTAAAAATAAATAAAATCTTTTAAAAAAGGAATATATACAAATAGGTTATATAAAAATTGGGTCAGTATATAACATTGAAAATGTCTGTCAAATCCCTTAAGACAGCTGGCAAAACTACTACTGATTTGACATTTGCAATGGAACAATTAAGTGTAAAAAATAGATTTGAATCCACAGAAAATTACCTTGAATGATTATAATTTGATCCACTGCCCTCTAATCACAAAAAGTACCACTTCAGCCAAATCCTGCATTATGAATTCAGTGCCCCTTTACTTCTGCCCCTCCTATTCTTTTGTAATTATTCCATATCTTCAAATTCTAGGCTCCTTGTTGAATTGCTAACAAAATCCAGGAAATGCCCAAGGAATTTAAGTCAGATGTAAATAAAATTATTTGGGTTATTTCTGTCTCTGCTTTTAAAAAATCATAATATGAAACAGTGTGCTGTTACCAAAAGCCCCACAGACTTCTCAGCTTGATACCTGAAGTAATTTAGAGGACTAGGGAAAAAAGTCAGTGACTGCCTTACAGCTAATTTATTTACAATAACTTCAGAATGGAGAAAACCCATCTACACATGTATACCCACAAAGAGAAACAAATTATTTTCAAAATAACAGCTATTTATTTTTGTCCTTCTGGTGCTCTCTTCTCATTTCTTTTTCTTTGCTGTCCTCCTCATTTTAGCTACCTTCAGCGAGATTTTAGTTACAATTCTAAATTAACTTCTGAGTTCAATCTAACTAAGAATTACACCAGAAGAAATCACGTGCCCACCTCCATTGTTAAGCCATCTCCTGGAAATACATTGTAAAAGAGCACCCCCACAGAACCTGCACAAAACTGTGTGTACAAATGGACTTGCAAATAAATGGAATGATAGCTGTGTATTTAACTAGTCGATGAACTGAGCAAGATCCTTTAAAGCTAAAAATAAACAAAATGAGAAATTTTAGTTTATGTATAAAGAAAATTTATGAGTGAGGCTTCATCTGTCAAGTAAATACTCATATCTTCAATATCAGCTTTATTTTTCCTTTGTTAGTTTGTGTAATAGATGATAATATAGATAGTGAAAAGAAAGCAGACGTGTCTGTTAGCTCTGAGTTTTAGAGTAGGATTTAAACTTTTCAAAGGTCTCTTATAAATCTTAAATTCTATAATTCTGTTATTCTTTATTTTTCTTTTTTGTGTCATAGCACCAATCATTGACATGACATTTCATAGCCAAAAATGTCAAAGTAAATAATTTCAACATTGAATTAATGTTTTAAAGAATAAAAGTCAGTCCCAGCCCAAGGGCATTTAAAAAGAAATGAAAATAATCAAATACATCAGTCAGATACACTGAAGATATTATGTGTACATATGTATTTGTAAAGGTATGAATTTAAATGTTTGGAAAATATCCATCACAATATTACTATCTCTTGATGATGTTACTGCTAGGTGTAGCTACAGGTGATTGAATCTTATGCTTCTCTATATTTGAATGTTTCACAGTCAAAATGTAAATTTCATACATATAAAGAAAAAGTATTTCCATTCTAAAATATAAAAAAACAAAATGAAGAAGGTGGTACAGGGGGAAAGGTGTGCCATCTTGAATGAGCATTTGGAACACCAAGATGTGTCTTGTCCATGAGACAGAGATGGTAGATGATGAGGTTAATCTTGACAGTGTCTCCCGGATATTGGATAGTTTGGAGGTAGAGAGCGAAAGCAACTGCGTATCCCCTTTGATGCTGTGGCACTGTTGGGTTGTCTGGCATGCTGCTAAAGGCAGGAACACAAGAAGTCCCTGAGAGTCACATCTTGAGATGTAAGTGGATCAATGGGATAGCTTATAGAACAAGCATTGGATCAGAGCTGAAATATCTGCATGGAGATTTTCCTACCAAGAGTGACAGCTGGCTCATTTGGGAAAATAATTCCCTTCCCTGCTATTCTGTATCATAACAGGCTTCCTCTGGGTAATCCCAAGTTCAAGGTTGGTTCCTCTTTATTAAACCACTAAAAAACCCTTTCCTTAGTCCCTACCTCCCTCTTATATTTAAGGCTACAGCCCATGACATGATGAACATTAGGTTCTTGAATGCCATGTACCTAAACTGAGAAGAAAGAAGTTAAATCACCTGTATCCTGAGGGGAAAAAAAAAACTTTTTCAGAGACAATTGTGTCTTATAGTCAAGGAAAAAATACGGAAATAAAATTGGTACAATAATATTGCTTAAAGCCTTCAGTAGCTCCTTATTAGTTTTATGATAAAATCCTAACAGCATTATCAGAATACCTGGGGGAGGTAAACTATATATAAGTGACATGTTTGCCTTGAAAAACTTTCCCAAATGATTCCAATATATCAGTGCCCATTGCCTGTGGAGAAGCACTGGAGTAGGTAATATTTGTGTAAACTAGATATACTATAAATACTACTTAGTATATACCTTAAAGATAAATTTGCTTTAGATATAGAAATATGAAAAAGAGTAATAATTAAGCCATTATGTTATCCAAAAAGATGAATTAATATGAACATATAAGCAGCAGTAAAAGGAGAAAATCCTAAGATTAATGTAGTACCATCACTCTATAATATTATCCAGTCATGATTAGTTCAGTATTTCTCAGACTTGAGCTTTTTTAAAGAAAAAAAATTAGCCTTGGTTGGTGTGGCTCAGTGGATTGAGCACTTACTAAAACTTAGTAACTTTAGTTACTTACTAACAACTAAGTTACTAAAGTACTAAGTACAATTAAGTTACTAAAGTAATTAGTAACTTATTAGTAGTACTAATTACTTTAGTAACTTAATTGTACTTAGTAAAGTACTTAGTAACTTAGTTGTCCTTGCTTTTCATCACTTGGAATACTTCATGCCAGTCCCTTCTTGCCTGCGAGGTTTCTTTTGAGAAATCAGCTGATAGCCTTATGGGAACTCATTTGTAGGTAACTCACTGCTTTTTTCTTGCTGCTTGTAAAATTCTCTCTTTATCTTTAACCCTTGGCATTTTAATTATGATGTGTCTTGGTGTGGTCCTCTTTGGGTCCAACTTGATTGGGGCTCTCTGTGCTTCCTGGACTTGCATGTTTGTTTCCTTTGTTAAATTAGGGAAGTTTTCTTTCATTATTTTTTCTGATAGATTCCAAATTTCTTACTCTTTCTCTTCTCCTTCTGGCACCCCTATGATGCAAATGTTGGACCTCTTAAAGTTGTCCCAGAGGCTGCTTATACTATCCTCATTTTTTTTGTGTTCTTTTTTCTTCTTCTTGTTCTGATTGGTTGTTATTTATGTTCCATAAATCATTGATTTGATTCTCAGCTTCATCCACTGTACTATTGTTTCCCTGTAAATTGTTCTTTATTTCAATTAGTGAATCCTTTGTTTCTGATTGGATATTTTTAATGCTGCTGAGGTTCCTCACTAAGTTCCATGAGCATCCTTGTAACCAGTGTTTCGAACTCTGCATCTGAGAGATTGCTTATCTTTATTTTGTTCAACTCTTTTTGTGGAGTTTTGATCTGTTCTTTCTTTTGGGTCATGTTTCTTTGTCTTCTCATTTTGGCAGCCTCCCTGTGTTTGTTTCTAGGTACTAGGTAGAGTTACTTAGACTCTGTGTCTTGGTATTGTGGCCTAATGTATTAGGTGACCTGTAGGGTCCAGTGGCACAGCCTCCCTTATCACCCAAGCTGGGTATTTGAGGTGCACTCTTCGTGTGGGCTGAGTATACTGTCTTCTTGTAATTGAGCCATGATTGCTGTTGGCAGATCAATGGGAGGAATTTATCCAGGCCAGTCAGCTGCAAGGATTGGCTGTGATCACTGACCACCAACCTCCACCCTTTGTGGTGGATCAGCTGTGCAGGCGCACAGTGGTGGTGCTCCAACATGGTTTGTAGCAGTATACTGGGTGTGCTCATCCTGGGGATTCTGGGTGGCACAGGCCAAGGTCAGCCCCTACATGGTTTTTCCCAGGGCCACCCTTTCTGAGCTATAAGGCAATCTGAGAAGGCTGCTACTTGTTCTAGGCTTGGGGACTTCCCAAGCGAAGCCCAGCTGTGAAACCAATTTGCCTGCTGCTAGTGCTGGGCCTGGAGCTCACTGAGGCCAGCTGTTGCTTGTCTGAGAGGATTTAGGAAGTTGTATAGCATGAGCCAAGATCAGCTATTCATATGGAAAAGCAGCTTGGGTGGGCCTGTAGGTTGGGAGGGGCAGAGTCTCTGGGGATGTCCAAGGCTGATCAGTGTTAGCCAGGTTGATAGAGTCACAGATATGGTACCATCCTGACAGCTCCTTGGCACTGTTGGGTGGGGGGCTCAGAAAAGGGACAATGGCCTGTGCTCGCCCTGATGCCAGACACTTCAGACTCTCCCAGTATGTAACTGGTGGCCTTCAAGCTGCCACCCTAGTGCTAGAGCTCAGAGGGAGTGAGTCTGAGTAGGTGAGTCCATGTGTGGGTTTTTTAAGAGGGACTGCTTGCAGCTCCAGCAGTTTCTTTCACTGACTCAATCCCTGCTGGTTTTTGCAGCCAGAAGTTGTGGGGACTTTTCTTCATGTCACTGGAACCCTGGGCTGAGGGGCCTGGTATGGGGTTGGGCCTGCGCATTCCTGAGATATCCCTCTCGAATTTTTATTCACCACACATGGGCAGCAGACCAGTCTGTTCTGCATCTGCGCCCCTCCTACCAGTCTGGATGGATGTGGTTTCTTTAATTCTGTAGTTGTCAGATTTCCATTCAACTTGATTTCTGAAGGTTCTGAGTGATGGTTGTTCTATATTTTAGTTGTAATTTTGACATGGTTGTGCTAAGAGGCAAGCCATGTCTGTCTACGCCACCATCTTGACTGGAAGCCAGAAGTATTTTTTTATTATTGCAAAAACCACCATTTATTTGACATATTTGATTTTTACCCTACTGATATTTCTAACTACTCTTCATTGTTACTTAAGAATCTCTCATATCTGATTAGTAACCAAGCCCTATCAGTTATTTTTCTATATATATCATGTTTATCCTCTGGACCCCATTCTCATTGTTTTTTCCTTACTTGAGGTTATTCATCCATTTTTTTTTCCCCTGGAGAATTTAAAAATGGCCTTATTGGTTCTCTTCCAACTACTAGTTTCTTTTCCTATAAATGTACATTTCATACCCTCACAGACTGATCTGTTCAAAACACAGATTTTTTTGTGCTCTTCCTATCCTTTTATCATTTATAATAATGATAGGTATTGTTTATTGTCTATTTGTGTGTATGTCAGGCAATGTGCTACATGCATTAAAAACGTTGTCTTTAATTCTCATACCATCTATATGATAGTTACTATTATTCCTGTTAACATATGAAGAAATTTAAGGGTTCTTGTGGTTAAATGAACTTCTTAAATTTGTACATCTGAAATAGGGCCCAGGTATACTTAGATATAAAACTTTCTTCTGTCCATGCAGTTCATTACCTACAAGACAAAAATATTTACTCTTTCACCTAGTATACAAAGACTTTCATCATTAGATTCCTATCTACCTTGTCAGTCTCTTCTGCTAATTCTGCTTTCTTTATTGTACCATACACAGCAATATTAGGCATGTAATTTTTTCAACTTTTACTAAGTATGTACTTAGAGATAGGGTCAGGGATAGTTTTAGGTGCTCAGGGTAACAAGATGAATAAACTTTACAGTCTAGTAGAGGAAGGAGATGTGAACCAATAAATAAAACGTAGTATAGTACATACAATTGTAAGAATATGTATATGTTACAGAGATAGTGCAGAGGAGGAAGTGAGGTAACTTGAAGGTCTTCACAAAAAAATGAGATTTGATTCAAATTATGAAGGACAAGCCACAGTTTTCAGGCATTTCCTCAAAGCTTGGAAGTGGAGAAAGCAGAGGAAAATGGAAATAATGTTGTTAGGAGAGAGGATAGGGTGTCATTAAGCTGGGAGAGGAGGCTGGCATAGGGAACCAGACTCTGCAGCTCCAAACAAGCGTCAGAGTGGAGTAGTGGCTCTGATACCGTGTCTGGCTGACACCATTCTGATAATGTGTGTGTTCTGGTGAGAAAAATACTTGCACAGCAACCCTGAGCATACTTTATTTTTCTTCAAATAGCACCTATTTTTGCTCAAACATTCATGACCTCTTTGGTTTTGTATAGTATTTTTTTTTACTTCCCAGTAGAATGTTTTCTGTATTTTGCCTGTTTTGTTCATTGCTTTGCACCTAGTACCTAGAATACTGCCTAGCATAGAATAGATACACAAAAAATACTTATTGTTGAATGGATGCTCTTAAGTAATATGAATGGGTGTTTTAAAGGTCACTTAGGGGCTATATATTGACTATTTTATAGAGATATATTTAAAGTCTATTTTGTAGATTGGAATTATTGAAATCCATAGAACAAGTGGTTAAGAGCCTGGGATTAGTCTTTAGTTTGGAATTAGTCTTTATGGGTTCTGAATCTGGCTTTACTACTTGACATGTGTGTGTTGTTCTGCAAGTCACTTAACCTTCTAACCCTTGCTATAAAATGGAGAATAATTATAGTGCTTATTTCATGGTGCTGCTTGGAGGATTAAATAAGATAGTACATGCAAAATGCTAAGCACATTTCCTGGCACATAATTTGTGTGCAGAAACTGTGAACTATTATTGTTTTCTTAAATATTTCTGTGAGTGCTAGGAAATGGGTACAAAGTCATGGAATATGTCAACTGGCAATATTTCATGAAGAAAATTTACATGGGAAGAATATTTATATAAAAGCATTCCCGCAAGTGTTACAAAATAAATAGTTCATCCATCATATAGATAGGGTAAGAAATTTAGATACAACCTTGTCATCCATAACACTGAGTAAATGTTTGAAGAACTATTTTGTAATTTCAATGTCAAATTGAATATAAAGTAATTTTAGACTTTCATTTAAAAAAATATGTAAACTTGTCCAGTGAAGCATTATCTCAATAGCATATTTTTGAAATATTCAGTGTAGAGTCTAAATTAGTATCTAACTCTAAATTGCTATGGAAAATGAGCATCATACTAGATTTGCAAACACATTAGTCTCATTTAGTTTTTAATGTTTCACATGCATTGAATACAATTACAGCCACTTCATAATCATTCCAGCCCAAATATTAATTTATTTAAAAATTAATTTTACCATCCTCTTCCTTCCATTATTTTAAGGAAAATGTTTATTTTAAAGAATCCTCTGTGCCTACAGAACCTTGCCAGAATGCTCTTTTTCAAGTATATGCATTTGATATAGTTCCATTCATTTATTTTTTTGTCTTTACTTCCCTTGCCTTGGGGATCAAATTGATAAAATCCTCTCTAAGGCCAAGGTCTACAAGTTTATCAAATTAAAAAGATTTTGCACAGCAAAAGAAACCACCACCAAAACAAAAAGGCAACCAACCAAATGGGAGAAGATATTTGCAAACAACTCTGACAAGTGGTTAATATTGAAAACATATAAAGAACTCGTATCACTCAACACCAGGCAAGCAAATCCATTTAAGAAATGGGCAGAGGACCTGAACAGACATTTCTCCCAAGAAGACAGATGAATGGCTAACAGATACATGAAAAGATGCTCAACTTCGCTAGCTTTTAGGGAAATGTAAATAAAAAATACAATGAAATACCACCTCACACCTGTTAGAATTGCTATTTTCAACAAGACAGGTAATAACAAGGTGGGAATGGTTGTGGAGAAAAAGGAACCCTCATTCACTGCTGGTGGGAATGTAAATTGTTACAGCCGCTATGGAAAATAGTATGGAGCCTCCTCAAAAAATTAAAAGTAGAGTTACCATATGACCCAGCAACTCTTTTTTGGATATCTATCTCCAAAATTTGAAAACATTTATTCACAAAGGTATATGCACCTCTATGTTCATTACAGTATTATTCATGGTTGTAAGACATGGAAACAAAGTGTCTTTTGCTAGATGATTGGATAAAGATGTGCGATATATACAATGGAATACTACGCAGCCATAAGAAAAGATAAAATACTGCCAACACGGATGGATCTTGAGGATATCATGCTAAGCAAATAAGTCAGAAAAAGTTAAGAACCATATTTCACTGACATGTGGGACATAAAACTAAAAGCAACAAATTATTAAACAAGGAAAACAAAAACTCAGATACAGATGACTACAGTGGTTACTGGAGGGAAAGGGATGGAAGGTAGTAAAGGGTAAAGGAGGTCAAGTGTACGGTGACAAAAGAAGATTTGATTCTGGGTGCCGGGCACACAATGCAATATACAGATCATGGGTCATAGATGTACGAGGTTTCTCAGGAAAAAATCCAGCCATTGTTAATATAACGAGAGCTGTTTGTGAGACATCTATGTAACCTGGCAGCCAAAGAGGGTGACCTGGAATTCACATGTGTGAACAATGATGACTTCACTGTACTAGGAAGTGGGGCCAGTAGACACTGTTGAGTGAGCATGTGTATTGCTTGGCTGTTGCTTTCAAACAATGAATCTGCATCAGATTTTGTGTTAAGGTTGAACGTTCCTCTGAGGAAACTATTTGGATGATTCAGAAGGCTGTAGTTATGGGCAACTGGTGATTGGCAGCTTCATCACGACAACGTGCCCACTCATGCGTCATGTCAGGTGCAGAGTTTTTATGCAAAACATTAAAACACCCAAGTGAATTAACCCCCATACAGCCCAGATTTGGTGCCTTGTGACTACTGGCTTTTCCCAGAACTCAAATCACTTTTGAAAGGAAGCAGACTTTAGATCATTGATGAGATTCAGGAAAATACAATGGGGCAGCTAATGGCAATTGGGAGAACTGTGTGAAGTCCCAAGGTGCTACTTTGAAGGGGACTGAGGCGCCATTGCTTATGTACAATGTTTCTTGTATTTTGTATCTTCTTTAATAAATGTCTCTATTTTTCATAGTACATGGCTTGATACCTTCTGGACAGACCTCATACACTTGAGAGCTGTATAATTTTATTAACCAATGTCACTGCAATATATTTAATTAAAAAGTAAAGTATATATGTACTAACTCCTTCACCAAAAAGCTTTCCTCTTTGCTTTGGAAATGAGTGCACAATTCTTGGTGTGGTATTTTGAGTTTCTGTGATGTGGTCCACAAATGCTTCGCCAGCTTGATTTTACCAGTTTTTTACTTATAGGTTGTCTTTCCTTGTGGTTCTTTGAGCGATCAATTAATTTTGAGCTTCCCTAGGCATATATTATTTTATTCATCTGGTTGCTCTTTCTCCCCTCTGAATGCCCAGAATACTTTTACTTTTTTTAAAAAAGACATTTCAATTTTCATATCTTGAAGCTTTTCTTTATTTCCTGGTGGAAAGTGGCTTTATCTTTGGGTGTAGATGCTTTACATAGTCTTCTTATAGCACTTTTTTACAGTGGATGGTTATTATTCCTTGTATCTTTTAAAACTATGTGTAAGTTTTTTTCTATGCATTAGTTATTTTATTTCAAACAGAGCTTTCAAATATATTTAAAACTTTGGCAGTGTCTCTTTCTGTTGCTCAGCTTTATTTTTACCTGCCTGTGGTGTTAGCGTACCTGAGTTTGGGTAGAAGTCCCTCTCTCTATGGTAAACCTAGGTTATTCTAATTTAAAGCAATACCTTGTTTTAAAAAGTGGTCAATTAACAGAATATGAATTCTCTAAGGCACAACTTATAGGCAGAGAACGTAGACATTTTACAGTGACAAGAACTTGGGAAAGTATGATTAATATGTGGTCAAGAACTTGGGCTCTGGAGTTAGGGCTGATTGAACACCTATGCTGCCACTGACTGCCTGTGTAAATTTCAGTAATTCCCCACACCATCACTTCAGTTTTGTAAACTTCTTGGCCTCCAACTTGGTTTCCTCATCTATAAAATAGAGATAATAACAATATCTATGTTAATGCTTAATTCATAGTGCCTTAGTACCTAAAAAGTGCTCAAAATGATAGCGATGATGATGGTTAATGAACTGTATATCAGATGTTTATGTCTTGGCCCCTCAGTGAGATAGAGGGAAGCTAGGACTTGGTATGCAAACTGCTAAGTTATTTTGTGAGTGAAATAATGTAAGAGGAATATCTGAAGAAAAACAAGGAACATGGAACATTTAAGTTTGCTGCTCCTGCTTTATAATGTTGTTACTTCTGCTTTTGTGTGATAACTCAGCCACCCTGTTTGTTAGGCTGCCACTCATGCAGTGGATGTTAGTGAGGTTTTGTGGATGTTCTGTCCACAAATGGTGATAATGATTTAGGTTTGGGAAATACAGTTGGTGATGAGTTTAAACACTATAATAAATGATTATCACAGTCTAGATATAGTCCAGTCTAACAGAAGATGACAAGAAAGAAATAGAATCAACTCTGCTTGATTGCAGAGTAAGGTTATGTAATTTGTTTTAACATAGCATTAAAATTTCTGTAATTTGTAGGGTAAAAGCCCAATAATTTTACTGATTGAAATCTATTTTCCATTTACTTATCCTAATCAAAAACATTGACTCTTACTACTAAATCTTAATATAATTTGGCCTTGTAGAGAACATTAAAAAGGGAAAAAAGTCACTGGGGGGCTTAATCAAGGAAGAAAGCCTAAATATGTTACTCTTCCTTTCTGTTCTGGCATGGGGGAGAATGTTAATTTATTCACTCACAGATTTTTCACTCCTACCCAAACATACTGTGTCTCCTTTTATGTCTCTTGAATGTTATAGATCTCTGTTACACTCTATGTCTTTTTTTTTTATTATTTTGAATATAAAATTGAGCTTAATTGGACAAAAGTTGTAATCACCTTAAGCATTGTAAGTACCTTAGGATCTAGAGTTATAGGTTATTCACATTTGTATTAGTACAACAACTGGTGAGTTCATGTTTACAGATGGGTGAATGTAGTTTTTGGCAAGTGTGTGTATGGATGTGGAGGGTGGAGAGGAGATGAACTAAGGAAAATGTGTTCTTAACTAGTGGATGTAGAAGGTAAATTAGTACTTTTAGTAACTGTCATTATTATTGTTCTTAAAACTCCTGCTTAAGAGGACATTGGATAGATATAATATTGATGATTCATAAAGAATGTTATCACTGAACAATAGCAGCAGACTTAGATGGATGTAGATACTTAAATAGAATTGACATCCATGGCTTAATATCTGTTTTGTTTCATCTGTGGATGGCAGATATTGGCTATTTTTCTTTCTCTGAAATTTCATTTTATGTAAGAAACAAAAATGTTTCAATGTATTATTTCAATACTTTTGTTTCAGATGAGTTGATTTGATAATCATGTATTCTTCATAATTGAGAAAAAACTATAAGACAATGTACTGGTTATTTTCACATAAATTTCCATCTTTTACTTAAATTATAGGAATAGTTCTTGGCATGTATTCTTCAAATCCATTTTTCACACTGCAGTCAGAAGTATCTTTTTATGCAAATCTGATTCCCATTTCTTTCCTGCTATATATATATTTCCATATATGCATACTTAAAAAATCAAAGCAAAATGAAAACAACACTCAATGTTCTCCAATTGTGCTTTGAAAAAACACAAAATACTTGACCAGTATTGGGAACTATATAGTTTGGACTTTGTTGAGCTTTAGTTTCGTCTTATACCATCTGTCTTTATCTAAGACTCTCTGAAGAGGCAGCCTTTTTTAACTTCTATTTTTTTCAGTTTTATTAAGGTATAATTGAAAAATTGCCAGAGAGGAGGGGGACTTGGATGGAAAAGGTGAAAGGATTAAGAATTACAAATTGGTAGTTACAAAGTAGTCATGAGCATGTAGATCTCAGCATAGGGAATGTAGTCAATAATAGTGTGATAACAATGCCTGGTCCCACCCAGGTAGGTACTTAAAATATTGGGGGGACCACTTTGATATCTAACCACTATGGTATATATCTGAAACTAATAAAAATAATAGTAAATTGAAAAATAAAGTTAGAAAAGGTATTTAAAGTATACATTGTAATGATTTGATATTCATATACACTGTGGAAGGATTTCTCTCGTCCAGTTAATTAATATATCATCACTATATATTTATTGATTGATTTTTAATTTTTTGTGAGAACATTTACATTTCACTCTTAGCAAATTTCAGTTATTTAATAGTGTTATCAACTATAGTCACCTTGTTATATATGAGGTCCTCAGATCTTAGACACCTTGTAGCTGGAAGTTTTTCTATGCCTTTTTACCAACTTCTCCCTATTTCCTCTACTTTCCAGCCCCTGGCAAACACTTTTTTACCCTCTGTTTCTATGGTTATGAGTTGTTTTTTTAAAAGTTAAATTGCACATCCAAGTGATAACATGCACTGTTTGTCTGTCTTTGACATATTTCAATTAGCAAATGCATTCAGGGTCTATTCATGTTGAAAATGACATGATTTCTTTCTCATGGCTAAATAATATTCCACTGTGTGTGTGTGTGTGTGTGTGTGTGTGTATCTCACATCTTTATCAAATTATCCATTGATGATACTTAGATTGTTTCTATGTCTTGGCTGTTGTGATAATGCTGCTATGATCATGGGGGTGTAGATATCTCTTTGATATTATGTTTTCAATTTCTGCAGCTATATAACCAGCAATGGGATTGCTGGATCGTATGGTAGTTCTATTTTTAATTTTTTGAGGCATCTTCAGGCTGTTCTCCATGGTGGCTGTGCCAATTTACATTGTCACCAACAATGTCTGAGAGTTCATTTTTTCCTGCATCCTTACCAACACTTGTTTCTTGTCTTCTTTTTAATCCTCATCCAAGAATATATTTATTGATTTTAGAGAGAAAGGAAGGAGAGAGAGAGAAACATTGATGCGTGAGAGAAACATTGATGCGTGAGAGAAACATTGATGCTTGAGAGAAACATTGATCAGTTGCCTCTTGTACATGCCCTGACTGAGGATTCAACCTGCAACTTAGTTATGTGCCCCGACCTAGGATCAAACCTGCAAACTTTTAGTGTATAGCATGAACACTCCAACCAGCTGAGCCACCTGGGCAGGGCTATTTCTTTATTTTCCTTTATTTTTTTATGATAAGCATTCTAACAGGCATGAGCTAATATCTCATTGCAGTTCTGATTTTCATTTCCTTGATGATTAGTGATGATGAGCCCTTTTTATGTACCAGATGGACATCTGTACATCAGTTTCTCTGCCCATTTTTAATTGGATTTTTTTTGTTGAGTTTTATGAATTCTTTATATATTTTGGATATTAACCCCTTATCAAATATATTATTTTCAAGTATTTTCTCCTATTTAGTACTTTTTCTTTCCATTTTATTGATGGTTTTCTTTGCTATGCAGAAGCTTTTTAGTTTGATGTAATTCCACTGGTTTATTTTTGCTTTTGTTGCCTTTGTTTATGGTATGAATTAAAAAAAAATATTACTAAGACTGATACCAAAGAGTTTACCATGTCTTCTTCTAGGAGTTATATAGTTTTAGGTCTTACATTTAAGTCTTTGGTCATTTTGGGTTGATTTTTGTGTATGGTGTAAGATAGTGATCCAGTTTTAGCTCTCCCAACAACATTTATTGAAGAGACTGTCTTTTTTTCAAGTGTCTATCTTTGTCTCCTTTGTCATAAATTAATTGACTGTATATGGGTGGATATATTTTTAGGCTCTCTATTCTGTTCCATTGATCAATGTATTTGATTTTATGCAAACATGATACTGTTTTGATGCCTATAGCTTTGTAATATAGTTTGCACTCATGAAGCATACTGCCTCCAGCTTTGCTCTTTTTTCTCAAGACTTCTTTGGCTATATGGAGCTTTTTGTGGCTCCATACAAATTTGAGGATTGTTTGCTGTATTTTTTTGTGAAAAGTGCCATTGGAATTTTGATAGGGATTGCATTGAATCTGTAGATTTAGGTAGTACAGAAATTTTAAGAAATATTGATTCTTCCAACCCATGAGCATAGACTGTCTTTCTATTTACATTTGTATCTTCAATTTCTTTCATCAGTGTCTTACAGTTTTTAAAATACATGTCTTTCACCTCCTTGCTTAAATTTATTCCTAGGTATTTTATTCTTTTTTGATGCAATTGTAAATGGCATTTTTTTTGTTAATTTCTCTTTCTGTTATTTTGTTACTAGTGTATAGAAATGAAACAGATTTTTTGCATATTGATTTTGTACCCAGGAACTTAACTGAGTTTGTTGACTAGTTCTAACATTTTTTTGGTGGAGTCTTTAGCATTTTCTACGTATAAAATCATGTCATCTGCATGCTCAGTGTCACTAATCATCAGAGAAATGGAAATTAAAACCAGAATGAGGTATCACCTCACACATGTCAGAATGGCTATCATCAGGAGATCCACAAATGACAAATGTTAGCAAGGATGTGGAGAAAAGGGAACCTTTGTGCACTGTTGGTGAGAATGCAGATTGATGCAGCCACTGTGGAAAACAGTGTGGTGGTTCCTCAGAAAAAAATAGAAATGGAACTGCTTTGTGACCCAACAATTCTACCTTTGGGTATGTATCCAAAGAAATACAATACTAATTTGAAAGAATATATTCACCCCTATGTTCTTTGCAGTGTGATGTACAATAGCCAGGTGCCCATCAATATACAAGTGGATTAAAAAAGCTGTAGTACATATATACAATGGAATAGTACTTGCCCATAAAAAAGAAATATTACCATTTATGGCAGCATAAATGGATCTAGAGGGTATTATACTCAGTGAAGTAAGTCAGTAAGACAAAGACAAATACAATATGATTTCACTTGCATGTGGAATCAAAGAACAAAATAAATGAACAACCAAAATGGAAACAGATTCATAGATACAGGGAATAGACTGATGGTTGCCATTGAGGATGGGAGCTGGAGAGGTGGGTGAAAAAGGTGGAGGGATTGAGAAGTACAAATTTATAGTAACAAAACAGTTATGAGGTTGTAAAGTATAGCACAGGGAATATAGTCAATGATATTGTAATAACTATGTATAGTACCTAGTGGTACTTGAAATGTCGAGGGATCACTTTGTAAAGTATAAGATTATTTAACCACTATGCTGTATACCTGAAACTAATACAAGATGATATTGAATGTAAACTGTAATTGAAATATAAAATTAAAAAATTAAATCACATAACTTACAAATAGTGGTAGTTTTACTTCTTTCTTTCTGTTATGGATGGATGCCTTTAATTTTTTTTTATTGCCTAATTGCTCTGGACAGGGCTTTCAGTTTTATGGTGAAAAAATAATTGTTAGATTGTGCATTTTTTGTTGTTTCTGATTAAGAAAACAATTTCAGCTTTTCATTGTGTAGTATGATGTTAGCTGTGGGCTTGGCAAATGACTTTTATGTTGATGTACATTTTCTCTATATTAGTTTGTTGAGAAATTTTATCACAAAACTTTGTCCATATATATTGAGGTAAATATAAGATGTTCATCCTTCATTTTGCGAATGCAGTGTATCACACTGACTGATATGCATGTATATCCTGGAATAAATCTCATTTGATCATGGTGTATGATCCTTCTAGTGTACTATTGAATTTGCTTAGCTATTATTTTGTTGAGAATTTTTGCGTCTATGTTCTTCAAGAATATTGGCCTATAATTTTCTTTTTTTTTGTTTTGTCCTTGCCTGGTATTGATATCAGGGTAAAGTTGATTTTTTAAAATGAGTTTGGAAATGTTCCTTCCTTTTGTACTTTTTGGAAGAATTTGAGAAGGATTGTTATTAATTAATCTTTGAATGTTTGGTAGAATTCTCTAGTGAAGCCATCTGGTTTTAGATGTTTCTTTGTTGGGTTGTTTTTGATTACTGTCCCAATCTCTTTTATAATAATTGGTCTATGCAGATTTTCTATTTCTTAATTATTTAGTCTTGGTAGATTGCATATTTCTAGGAATTTATCCATTTCTTAGGTTGTCCAATTTTTTGGCTTATCATTGTTCATAGTGGTCTCTATGATTCTTTGTATTTGTGTTGTATCAGTTGTAATGTCTCCTGTTTCATTTCTGATTTTATTTCTTTCCTGCCTCTCTTTTTTATGGTAAGCCTAGATAAAATTTTGTCTGTTTTATCTTTTCTAAAAGCAGTTATTAGTTGCAATAATTTTTATTGTCTTTTTCATTCTATTTATTTCCACTCTGATCTTTATGTCATTCCTTTTACTAGCTTTTGGGTAATTTGCTATTTTTTGAAATCCTTGAGGATTGTTAGATTGTTTATTTGAGGTTTTTATTGTTTCTGAATGTAGGCATCTCTTGCTACAGACTTTTCTGTTAGAGCTGCTTCTGTGGCATCATATATGTTTTGATATCTTTTCTTTTGTTTTCTTCTTTAAGCCATTGGCTGTTCCTTAGCATGTTGCTTAATCTCCACATTTTCCTATATTCTTCAGTTTTCTTCTTGTAATTTATTTCTAGTTTCATACCATTGTGGTTGATGAAATGATTGATATGATTACAGTATTCTTAAGTTTACTAAGACTAGAATTGTGGCCTAACATATGATCTGTCCTGTAGAAAATCCTATGTGCTCATGAGAAGAATGTGTATTGTGTTGCTTTTGGATGAATGTTTTATGCACATTTGTTAAGTCTTCTGGTCAAATGTGTAGTTTAAGTTCAGTTTTTTTCCCATTGATTTTAAATCTGGATGGTTTATCCACTGTTGAAAGTGAGGTATTAAAGTCCCTTACTATTATTGCATCGCTACCTATTTCTTCCTTCAGGTATCTTAATATTTACTTTCAATTTTAGGTGCCTATGCTGGTTGCATAATTATTCACAAATGTTTGTACTCTTGATTGACATTTTATCATTATTCAGTGATCTTCTTTGTCTCTTATTATAGTCTTTAGCTTAAAGTCTGTTTTGTCTGATAAAAGTATAGCTACTTCTGCTCTGTTTTGATTTCCATTTGCATGAAATTTTTTTCCATACTTCACTTTCAGTATAATGTGTCCTTATATCTGAAGTGAGTTTCTAGTAGGCAGCATATAGTTGAGTCTAGTTTTTTATCCATTCAGAGACCGGATGTCCTTTGATTGAAGAATTTGGTCTATGTCATTTAAAGTATTTATTGATTGGCATGTGTTTAGTGTTGCCATGTTGTTAATTGCTTTTTGGCTGTTTTGCCCTTTTTATCTTTTTTTTGATGATTTTCTGTAGGGGTATGCTTAGATTTCTTTCTTTTTGTATTTACTATAGGTTTTTGCTTTGTGGTTACCATGAGGCTTATTTATGACACCTTATATTTATAGCAGCCTATTGAAAGCTAATAATATCTTAAATTTAAATGCATACTAATGCTTTATATTTTTATTCTTCCACTCTAGTTTTTATGATTTTAATGTCATCTTTACATCTTTTTACCTTGGGATCCATTAAGAAATAATGTAGTTATGTTTATTTTTAATGCATTTGTATATTACATTTATGTCATATACCCACCATTAGAGCTTAAGAGTATTTTGAATTTAACTATATATTTGCCTTTACCAGTGTAATTTATGATTCATATGTTTTTCTTAATACCAATTAGTACCCTTGTTTTTCAGCTTGAAGAACTCCCTTTAACATTTCCTGTAATACTAGTCCAGTTGCAAAGGACTCCTTCAGCTTTCGCTTATCAGAAAAACTCTGTCACTTCTTCAGTTCCAAAGGCCATTTTGCTAGGTAGAGTATTCTTTTAGCACTTTGAATATTTATGCCTCTCCCATTTGGCTTGCAAGATGTCTGCTGAGAAAGGTACTAACAGTCTTATGGGAGTTCCTTTATATGTATGAAGTTATTTTTCTTTTGCTGAGAGGAATCTTTAAGATTCTTGTCTCTAATTTCCTTTTAAAAAAAAAAGAGATTTTATTTATTTATTTTTAGAGAGCGGGGAAAGGAGGGAGAAATAGAGGGAGAGAATCATCAATGTGTGAGAGAAACATTGATCAGCTGCCTCTCACAAACTCCCAACTGGGGACTTGGCCTGCAGCTCAGACATGTACCCTGACAGGAAATCAAACCAGTGACCTTCCAGATCACAGACTGTCAGTCAGTCCACTGAGCTACACCAGCCAGAACTCCTTGTCTCTAACTTCTGACAAATTAATTATATTGTGTCTTACTAGGGGTTTCTTTGCATTCATCTCATTTGGAACTCTGAGCTTCTTGGTCTGGATGTCTATTTCTAAGATAGAGAAATTTTCATCCATTATTTCCTCACAGACTTTCTGCCTCTCATCCTCTCTCTTCTTTTTCTGGGGCCTCTATAATGCAAATATCTATCTGCTTAATGGTATAATGTAAGTCCCTTCAGCAACCTTAGTTCCTTTTCACCCTTTTTTTCTTTTTGCTCCTGTGATTAGAAGAATTTTATCACCTTTTCTTTAAGTTTGCTCATTCTTTCTTATGACTGATCTAGTCAGATATTGAACCCCTCTATTGAAATTTTAATTTTTGTTATGTGTTCTTTAGCTCTGTGATTTCTGTTTGACACTTCTCAAACATTTTCTATCCTTTTGTTTAAAATCTCACTTTGTTCATGCATTGTTCTCCTGACCTTGGTGAGAAGGAAAAACAAAATATTTATGGTGATTTATTTGAATTCTTTATTACATATATTACTTATCTTCCATTCATTAAATTATGTTTCTGGAGTTTTAACCTGTTCTTTTGTTTGTAATGTATTCTTCTTTTTCTTCATTTTCCTTGAATCTCTCTGCTGTTTTAGGTGCATTAGATGAAAAGATCTACCTCTTCAAGTCTTGATGGAGTGGTCTCCTATAGGAGATGAACTTTATAATTTACCTTGGCCCTAACTCTTTGTTGTCTCTCAAACCTTTAAGATTGTCCAAGCTGCTTTCTTTGTTCTTAGTGGCTTTGAGGAGTTGGTGTGCCACAACATGTCACCCAAAGGAGTGGATCTCAATCAGCACCTAGATGCAGGCTGATTGGAAACTATACCCTTAGGCAGCGGCTTTTAAAATGTAGATATAGATCCCTTTCAGGGAAAGACTGGGAAATGGGTGTTTTTGTATGCTGCCTCTTTGTTGAGAGCTGAGTCTTAGTTTGCGGAGGAGTGTTCTTTTGTTTGCTACTGTCCTGCAGGACCTGCAAACAAAAGCCCCATTGGTCAGCAGAGCCAGGCTATCAAGGTGCGTATCTTGCAGCCCTTTTGTGACAGCCACAAAACCTTGGACACCAAATATGTATATAACTCATTTTAGGGAGACGCTGGAAACCTGGAGGTGGCCAGAAGGGGAACAGGGAGATGGCACTGCAGGCCTTCTTGGACTCTGAGGAGCTTAGCAGCTGGCTCCTAGATGTTGAATTAGAAGCATTACCTTAGGCTGAAGCTTTTAAGGTATGCAAATTGCCCTCTTTCAGAGTAAGACTGGGAGATGGGTGTTCATCACTTCTGTGTCTGATCAGAGACAGGGAGGATAGCCAGTTAAGAACTATTTCTTTATTTGATAGGGTCATGTTGACCCTGCAAATGCAAGATCCACTGGCCACGAGAGCCAAGTGACCAAGTAGTATATACTTTGTGCTACATCTGCAAAAGATGGGGCTTCATACAAGTGCACAAACTGTTTTCAGAGAGATACCAGCAACTTGGAGTTGGGCAGAGAAAGATTGTGCGGATGGTTTCACCAGTCTCCTCAGTCTCTGGGGCACAGAGGGGACATAGTCCACCTCTAGATGTGTGCTAAATTAGAAGTCTCATCCTCAGGCTGCAGCTCTAAAATATGTAAATAGTCCTTTCAGGAACAGAATGGGAGATAAGCATCTGAGTCTGTCACCTTTGCACTGAGTTTTCTCCTTTGCCTGATGCACAGGAGTCACTCAGTTTCTGGATTTCATTCAGTGGGAATTGTTCTTTGTGTAGCTGTAGATTTTGTGTGTCTGTGGGAGGGGTATGTTGCCATATTGGACTCGAGTAATCAATATTATTATTTTATACAACTAATGTTTATTTAGGTGTATTCTCAGAGTTCCACCTTTCCTTATCATATTTTTTCTTGTATCTTAAACCTTCTTTTTGAAAAATTATTACTTTGTTTTTCATTGAGGGGCTAACTTTCATAAGTTTTTAAAAAATTTTGCTGTCTGCAAATTTCTTTGTTTTATTTTCTCTCTGGAATGATAGTTTAAGTGTATAAGTCTAGCTTGGCAGTTATTTTCTCTTAGCACTTTAAAGACATTTAATTTTTTTAATAATTTTACTTGTTGAGATGGTTTAGGTGATTTTTTTCTCTTATGATTGTTAGTATTTTCTTTTTATCTTTTTTTGCAGTTTTAATGTATCAGTTCATGTCTTTAATCAATTTTGAAAAGTTAGCATCTTCTGTCTTTTTAAGTAGTACTTTTCTATCATTTCTTTTGAACTCCAATTGGACATGTTAGGATTTTTCCTTTTATTTTTAATAACTTATAAATTTGTGTTTATATTTTCTATCCCCTTGTATCTTGGAATTGAATTCTTTTTTTTTTTTTAATCAGTAACACAAATGAGTGTGTTGTCATTGCCCACCTTGTGTGTAAATTTTTTTTGTAAACATATTTTTTTATTTATACATCATGTTTATTCTATTACAGTTGTCTCAATTTTTGCCCATTTACCGCTCTCCACCCACCCCACCCCTACCTCTCCCACAGTCAATTCCCACTCTGTTGTCTATGTCCATGGGTCATTCATACATGTTCTTTGTCTAGTCCCTTTCCCTTCTTTCCACCATTGTCCTCTTTCCCCATCCCCTCTGGTCACTTTCAGTCTGCTCCATGTTTCTGTACCTGTGGTTTATTTTGTTCGTTAGTTTATTTTGTTGAATAGAGTCCACTTATAGGTGAGATCATATGGTATTTGTCTTTCATCAACTGGCTTATTTCACGTAGTGTAATATCCTCCAGTTCCATCCATGTTGTCGTGAAAGGTAGGAGTTCCATCTCTCTCTCTCTTTCTTTCTTTCTTAAATGCAGATTGATTTTATTTATTTTTTTAAATGTCAAAGTTAATTATAAATATTAAAAAAATTTAAAACCATTATTAAATCTCAGCAATTAAACTGACATGGCATCAGCACAGAAATAATCAAGTAGATCAGTGAAATATAATGAGCATTCTAGAGACAAACATATATTATCTGTCTAACAATATAATATATGATTAAGTTGATATTTCAAATCAATGGGTAAAATAAGGGTTATTCAACAAATAAGGTGCATGGACCACTATTACTTGAAATAAAACAAATCTAGAGCCCTGTTTCACACATTATACAAGAAATATTCAGGTTAGTTAAAAATCAATATGTAGAATCTAAGAGTTTTAGAAGAAAATAGAACTAATATTTTAAAACAAATATGACCTGAAGTAAAATATTCAGACCCAGAAGTTATAAATATTGACAATATGACTATATTAAACATTTAACTATATAGTAATATACATATAAAAAAGTTAAAGGACAAGGAATAGAATAGAAGAGTATTTGCAACACATCTAAAACATGGTTAATAGGTTTTTTTTTTTTTAGGGAAATAAGTTCTATAAACCTTTAATCAATAAATGGATAAAGAAAACAAAAAAGTCATTTAAAGCTTTTTTTTAAATAATAGAAATAGGCAAGAAACATATTGAAACAGGTTTAGTTTCAACAAAGAGTAAAGGAACAATTAAAATAACATCATTGTCACAATCAGATTAATGAGTACTAAAAATATTGGTAATATCAAGTATTGGCAACTCTGAAAGGAACTGGGTAATCATAGAAAATTTTTCTTCATCTTAAAGCAGTCCTTTTAGCATATTTTGCAGTGCTGGTTTGGTGGAGATGTATTCTTTTAGCCTTCTTTTGTCTCGGAAATTCCTTATTTCGCCTTCCATTTTAATTGAGAGTCTTGTTGGATAGAGCAGTTTTGGTTGCAGACCTTTGCTTTTCATTACTTGGAATATTTCTTGCCAGTCCCTTCAGGCTTGCAGAGTTTCTGTTGAGAAGTCAGCTGCTAGCCGTATCAGGGCTCCCTTATATGTTACTACCTCTTTCTCCCTTGCTTGCTTTAAGATTCTCTGTTTGTTTTTGATATTTGCCATTTTAATGATGATGTGTCTTGGAGTGGGCCTCATTGGGTTCCTTGTGAATGGGACCCTCTGTGCTTCCTGGACTCATGTGACTTTTTTTTCTCCTCCAATTAGGGAAGTTTTCCATCATTACTTTTTCAAACAGGCTCTCTATCCTTTCCTCATCCTCTTCTCCTGGTATCCCTATTATATGGATATTATTACATTTCAGGTTGTCCTACATTTCCCTTGATGTCTCTTCATACTTTTTGACTCTTTTCATTTCTTGCTCTTTCTGCGAGCTTTTTTCTACCTTATCCTCCAGCTCGCTGATTCGGTCCTCAGCTTCATCGAGCCTGCTTTTGATTTCTTCTACTGTGTTCTTTAATTCAGAAATTGTATTCTTCATTTTGTCTCGTCTCTTATTGATGGTTTCTATGTCCTTTTTCATGTTGATGTAGTTGCAGTTAGTTCCTCATAGTTTCCCTGTAGTTTTTTGTAATTCTCTCCGAGCTCACTGAGCTCATTGAGCTTCCTTAGACTGTTGTTTGGAACTCAATATCTGATAGTTTGCTTGCCTCCATTTCATTTAGTTTTCTTTCTAGGGATTGCTCCTTTTTCTTCGAGTGGGGCATGTTTCTTTGTCTTCCCATTATTTGTGAGACTCTTCTCTTTTGATTATGATTCTTAAGTTGATCTGTCTTGATCTCCTGACTTTGTGGTGTGAACTTCTATGGTTGGAGACCACTGTTTTTACTTTCTGGATCTGCCTCTGATGATGTCAGATCGGAATTGAATTCTTGGTAGTACCTTCATATTTATCCTCCTTTTCACTAATTCCTTTAGGGATAGGTCTTATATTTTGTATTACCTCAGAATATTAATTACCTGGGAGTAAATCTAAGAAAAGATATACAACAGTTCTACAGGGAAAATTATAAAAACTACCTTAATAGTCATTACAGAAAAACTAAGTGGAGATATGTATCATTTTAATGTATATACAGCCAATTTAAAAATATCAGTTCTTCCCAAATTTATCTATGGAGTTGATATATTTCCAATGAAAATTCTAAAAGAATTTTTCATTGTAGCTTGATGAACTTATTTAAAAATATATATGGAAAATTATAGGACCAAGAATAGCCAAGACACTGCTGAAGAAAAGTATGGAAAAACTTGTCTCATTTTATGTATATTATGATTTATTATAAAGCAAGTATAAATAATTAGGATAGTGTAGTGCTGATGGAGAGATAGACAAATTGACCAATGGGATAGGATAAAGAGCCCAAAACAAATTCACACACTCATGTAACAGTAATATGGCAGATTAATGGGGGAAAAAAAACTATTCAATAAATGTAACTAGAAGAAAAACTAGTTTACTTTATGGAAAAAAATGGAATGTTTACCTCACACTACACATAAAAATAAATTTCAGATTTGTCAAGGACTTAAATGTCAAATTCAACATTTAAAATACTGGGGAATATTTGAAGCTTATTATACAGAAGGCTATCTTAAGCAAATTATAAGCAATGCTTATTAAAAATGGAAAGTTTTAAATTATGACCTTTAATCAAAATAAATCTTAAAGTGAAAAGGTAAGTTATAAATTTGGAGAAGGTATTTATGATACATATGACCAACAATGAATGGGTGTCAAGAATGTATAAAGAATTCTTACATATTAATAAGAAACGGACAATTTTGTTTCAAATCAAATAATGCAGTATTATTCAGATCTCAAAATTATCTATAGCTACAAAATTATATATCAGTGTTTTATGTATATGTGTATGGTTGATTCTTTGTAATATAACTTTGAAAAAGTTTTAAAAATTACATACAGCATGGTAAATGAAAGTATATTTTAAATAAAAGCATATTTAAAGTTAAAATGTACTTTGTAAGAATACATACACATACTCAGGGACACACACAATAAAAAGCAAGAAATGATGAAAAGAGATTTGGAAGAGATTTGCTATCTCGCACTGGAGCAGTCAGGGAATAGAATGGGGCAGGATTCAGGTAGGTGCATATTGTTTTCAATTTTCTAGTCTGCATGTTAAATGATGCTTTCATGGGTATTTATTGTATTATAAACAAATAAACTAAAAATCAAGTGAGCAAAGATGGCTTTGTATGGATCAATAATGAGAATATGACAAGGGCCACAAATTATAATGAATCCACTTTGGGTCCATTAAAAGGAAAACAAAATAAAATCAGGCAGCATCCAGATAAAGTGGAGTAAATCTGAGGTCTATCCATAATGTGTCCAGCTATGTAACAGGAAAAATAGAGACATTTATTGAAGAAGATACACGATACAAGAAATGCTGTACATGGGGCAATGATGCCTCAGTCCCCTTCAAACCATGTGAGGCACCTTGGGACTTAACACAGTTCTCCCAATCACCATCAGCTGCCCTGTCATATTTCCCTGAAATTTCATTGATGGTCTGAAATCTCTTCCCTTTCAAAGGTGATTTTAGTTTTGGGAAAAGCCAAATCTGGGTAGTAGTGGGGCTGAGTTGTCCAGGCGATTTGATGTTTTTCCAAAAAACTCTGTACGAGAAGTGACACATGAGCAGGTATGTTGTTGTAATGAAGCTGCCTCTCACCAGTTGCCCATAGCTGTGACCTTCTGAATCATCTGAATAGTTTCCTCAGAGGAATGTTCAAGCTTAATGCAAGATTTGATGCAGATTTGTTGTTTGAATGCAATGGCCACACAGTACACATGCTCACTCAACAGCGTGTACTGCTCCCACTGACTAGTACAGTGAAGTCATCATTATTCACACATGTGCATTCCAGACCACTCTCTTTGGCTGCCAGGCTACATAGATGTCACACAAACCATTCTTATTATATTAACAATGGTTGGACTTTTTCCAGACAGACCTTGAATGCTTCAGGCAAAGGGAACAGTAAATACATAGGTCCTGTGATTGGAAAGCTTCGAGTGAATTGTCTGGAAAGTGACAAAAGTCCAGATTGGATTGAAATGATGAAGGAGGACAGTGGCCGAGAATATGGTTGGAGAAGGTTGCAAGTGAAGGATCATGCAGTATTTTGCTTACAATGTTAAGTGGTTTGGATTTTATTCCAAATACATTAATATCCTGTTGATAGGTTTTAAGCAAGGGGGAGATGTCATCAGTGTATGTTTTTTAAAAGTTAGTTTTTCTGGAGTTTGTAGAATAAATTACAGGAGGAGAAGATTAAAAGGAGTTATGGAAACCAGTATGAAGCTATTGAGTAGCACAAATAAGAGTTAACGGTGAATTTTTCTAAGGTGGTGGTCTTGCAGAGCAGTGGACAGACTGAGAATTCCTAGCTGAAATCACTCTATCAATGCGACATGTGTGATGTGAGGATGTGTGAAGAGTGAGGGAGATGGGAAGAAAAGGGATGTGTATTTTAGAGCTTTGAAACATGGCAGGCCTGGGTAGATGGATAGATTCTTACCCAATATTAATTCTAGCTCAGCCTACTAAGGTTGAATTAAGGTCAGCTGTTCATCTTAGGCCCCTGCTCCTCCTCATGGGATTTTTCCTTTTGGGATGGACAAAGAAGGAAGGAAGTGAAGATGAGTTGGGGAAAGAAGACAGCTGTGTAAGTGAGTCATTGGTAGTTCTTAATGAATGTGAGGTTTTGGGTCATGTTATTCTTTACTTAGTAATAGAACAGTAATTTTCATTTTACCCACAGCAAGTTTTATACTTTATACTTTTAAATTATTTCTGTTAACTTCAAGACCATTGACCTATGTCTGTGTTACTGTGTAGTAATGATCATATAAAATGTTAGGTGCACTTAAGAGGAAGAAGACATCTGAATTTAAATACTGTTTTCTATAGGCATGTTAAATCTATAAACTAAGAGGTTCACTGTGGTTGTAGCATGTGGATGTTTTAGAACAAAAGTAATTCTGACATTATCCAGATGAATAGGCAATAACAAAAATGAACTTATTCTTGAGCAAGACCTATAATTGAGCTGGTGAGTGTTTATTTCCTGCCACATTTCTGTGACTCCTCTGCATGTGCAGAGCAAATATTCTTGACCCATATAGGTTATATTCCTGGCACTGATATTGCTCTGATTCATGTTTGTAAGTGATTCAATCTTTTATAAATGGCCTTCTGACAGCAAGAAGCTGGTCTTGGGCCTGATTCTTTGTAATTTTCCTCAGTAAATTATATAATGGAATGGAGACCATGAACAGCAAGCTTATAGATGGCATTAGGTTGTCATTAAATAGGTTAGAATTCAAAATGATTGTGGCCAAATGGAAAAGAGAGTTCAAGAAGGAATGAATTTAAATTTTGATGGAATACATATGATACTTTATGATAAAAGATAGAAAAAAATAGACACTTAAATGAAAAGAGGCTGAGAGCTAAGGGTCTGGGGGATGGTGATCTTCCAGTTGCAGAACCCCCAGCAAGTACACCAATTGTTGTGTGCTGACTGGAATATATGAAGAAGTGAGAACTAGTATAACATGTATCACATTTAGCAGAAATGATCCTGGCTAAGATAGTGCTTATTAAGTGATAAATTTGTTCATTTTTGAAGATGACAGTAAAGTAGGTACTGTTTAACTAAAGGTATGTTGTGTATAGATATGTTGATGTTATCTATGGATAATAGGTCAGACTATATTATTTATAGGTACACTATCCATAAGCATTTAACTTGGTATTTGACGATAGTGGAGTATTGGTTTTTAACATCTCTACCTATGTTCTGGAATAAGAACTCGATGCATTTTATTCTATGTTTAACTTCAGCATACAAATTCACTTCAACTAAAACACCCAGTGTATTCTATTTACTTTGCTAAGGATGAGATGAGAACTTTTCAACAGTGTGCCCAAGAAAATAATCTTTCTTTGTTCTACTCCGGAGTGGAGTTCTTTGTTCTCTCTTTTTCTCTGACCCCTTTCCTTCACTTGAGCGCTCTTTCCCCTCGGATACACTCTGTCTGTGCCTTGGCGATGGACAGGACCATTCTCTGACTGGGAAAAAAAACCCAACCCAAACCAAACAACCAACCAACCAACCAACCAACAATCTAAACTGAAAGTGGACCTCTCATTGTATAACATTATGATTCTTTTCAAGAAATACCAGAAAACATTAGTTGAATATTTTAATTCTGCATGTTGGTATGAACAATAAATTCTCCATTTTACAACTTCAAATTTTAGAGTGTTTTGTAAAATCCCCATATGGTGTTTAAATAATTGAGTCATTGAATCTTAGGGATAACTTTTCAAGGTGCGCACAGTCCTTTTTGTGGTATTCTTGAAAGATAGTCATTCAGGGAGGAAAAAGATGGCAGAGGAGTGAAAGGGAGTCACGCTGACCTCCTCCCAAAACCAAACTGGAATTGCAACTAAATAATGGAGTAATCACCTGGAAAGCAGTGGAGCAATAGTGGGAGAGGAGCCTTGGTGCCGCGGACAGTGGATTCTACTCTCACACATCCCAACGGGTGAGAATTGTGGTGGAGGCTCGAGAGGGTGGGCTGGGTGCGCACGGGCACTGGCACCAGAGGGACATTGAAACGGCCAGTTAGCTTCCCCCGAGAAGAACGGGGTCTGAATCATAAACAGGAACCCCTAAACTACAGCAGCTAAAGCCGAGAAAATACAGACAAAACGCAACCCCAAAAAGCTTAGGGGTGCTCTCTGCCAGAGACAGGTGGCTGGGGATGCAAAAAGACATTTAAAGGGCAAACGCAAAAGTTGCAGTGGCAGCCACCCTCCTTGATCGCTGGGTAGAGGCAGCAGCAGGGTGGGCTGGTGCCTGGGACAAGACTGGTGAGGAAAACTTTGTGAAGAGAACTGACTTGGCGGCCGGTGGAGCCCAGGTGATAACGCACTTCCCACTCTGCAGCTACCATCTCGCTCAGGCATAAGGGAATCAATTAACTTGCCTTTTGTGCGCTCCGCACACAGCTTGTGCGCGTGTGAGCTACGGGGCTGAGTGCAGACTGGCTGGGAGAGCCTTGAGGAGAGACTGGAGACAGAGGCGTTGGGGAAAGAACAGGAGGAGGAACTGGGGAGCCCCGACTCCCTCCCCGTCCTGTAGTCTCCATTGTGGGCTGGAAAGGTGCGACCCCAAAGAGGCAGAAGCGGGGCGCGCATGAACCAGACTGCCTGCGATTGAAACGCAGCCCGCACAGGGGTTGGATCCCTGGCCGAAGGGGTCACAGAACTGCCCAGAGGCCCCTGAGGGGAGACTAGAAACGGAGGCATTGGGGAAAGAACGGGAGGAGGAACCGGGGTGTCCGGACTCCTTTTCCCTGCCATAGTCTCCATTGCGCGGGAGGAGGCCACACCCCCAAAGAGCCAAAAGCTGAAAAGCAAACATAGACACCCCCAAAACACCCAGAGCAGGTGCGCACACTTGCGCCGAGTGGCCGGCGAGGGTTGGCGAGCCTGTGTGTGACCCACGCGGGCTGGCGAATGCTTGCACCTGCCGGCAAGGCCTCACACAGACTGGTACCCATACGGCCTGCGAGGGAGTGCACAGAGAGGCAAGGGCAGGCGTAAATTGACCTACCCGCCGCGATTGCGGAGCGGCCCACAAAATAAGTAGAGCTGCCCAGAGTCCCTGGAGGAGAGACCAGAAACAGGATTAACCGGAGAGTCCTAGAGCTGATTTCCTCCCATTTCTGTAGTCCCCATTTGGCGAGGGCAAGCAACGCACCCAAAGAGCCAAAAGTGGGGAAAACACACAATAGAAGACCCTAAACTGACCAGTGCCGCGAAGCTCGCGTGCCAGGGAGGCCAGATGAGCACGGGAGGTCGCGAATAAGCCCCCTGGTCTGGGGCAAGCACATGTGAGCCCAGGCAGGCGGGGGGCCCTGCCGCGCTGGGAACGCGCTCAAGGAGCCCCGCGTGAGAGCGCAGAGAGATCCCCAAAAATAGCTCAGCTCTGACTGAAGGGGCCACAGAGCTGCTCCAAGCAGGAGTCAGACACAGGCATTAGACTACTGAAAGGCTCAAACAAACAACCCAAGGCCCTATAGGGTCAACAACTGACATCATCAGAGGCAAACCCAGAAAGAAAAGTAAAGGACAAAAATACTTAACAGACTCTCACAAAAATGGGAAGAAAAAGAAGTTCCCCTTAAATGAGTGGAAAAGGGGACTCCCCACAGAGAGAGCTAAATGAAATAGAGGCAAGGGAACTATCAGATATGGAATTCAAAACAATGGTTCTAAGGAAGCTCAATGAGCTCAGCAAGCTCAAAGATAACTATGAGAAACTGCAGAGAAATTATCAGGATCTTACAGCAAACTATATCAGCCTGGAAAAGGACATAGAAACTATCAAGAAGACACAAGAGGATATGAAGAATACCATTTCTGAATTGAAGAACACAGTAGAAGGAATCCAAAGCAGGCTGGATGAAGCTGAGGATCGAATCAGTGAGATGGAGGACAAGGTAGAAAAAAGCTCCCAGAAAGAACAAGAAATGGAAAAATGGCTCAAAAAGAATGAAGATGCATTTAGGGAAATGCAGGACAACCTGAAACGCAATAATATCCGTATAATAGGGATACCAGAAGGAGAAGAAGAGGAGCAAGGGATAGAGAACCTCCTCGAAAAAGTAATGATGGAAAACTTCCCTAATTTGAGGAGAGAAAGGCTCTCATGGATCCAGGAGGCACAGAGGTCCCCACTGAAGAGGGACCCAAGGAGGTCCACTCCAAGACACATCATCATTAAAATGGCAAATGTCAAAGACAAAGAGAGAATCCTCAAGGCAGCAAGGGAGAAGGAGAAAGTAACATATAAGGGGGCCCCGATACGCCTAGGAGCTGACTTCTCAACAGAAACACTCCAAGCCAGAAGGGAATGGCAACAAATATTCCAAGCCATGAAAAGCAAGGGCCTACAGCCAAGGCTGCTCTACCCAGCTAGGCTCTCCATTAAAATAGAAGGAGAAATACGGAGTTTCCCAGACAAAAGAAAGCTAAAAGAATACATCTCTACCAAACCAGCACTCCAAGATATGCTAAGGGGACTGGTTTAAGCAGATGAAGGAAAAGAATGAGACAGAGAGGAACACAAGTACAAAGAGAAAAGATGAGTAAGTTTCTATCAGTAATATCTCTCAATGTGAATGGACTCAATGCCCCAATCAAAAGACACAGGGTAGCTGAATGGATAAGAAAACATGACCCACACATATGCTGCCTGCAAGAGACCCACCTCAGAGCAAAAGACCTACACAGATTGAAAGTAAAGGGATGGAAAACAATATTCCAAGCAAATGGACATGAGAAAAAGGCTGGCGTTGCCATACTTGTATCAGACAAAGTAGATTTCAAAGCAAAGGCCATAAAGAGAGACCCAGAGGGGCACTTTATCATACTTAAAGGAAGAATCTATCAAGAAGACATCAACATTGTAAACTTATATGCTCCCAATATAGGAGCCCCCAAGTTTATAAGGAAATTGTTGGATGACTTCAAAAAAGATTTAGACAGCAACACACTGACAGTAGGGGATTTCAACACCCCACTGTCAAAAATGGACAGATCTTCCAAACAAAACATTAATAAACATACCGTGGCACTGAATGAAACACTGAATCAAAGAGACTTAACTGACATATATAGAACCTTACATCCCAAAGAAGAAAAATACACATTCTTTTCAAATGCTCATGGCAGTTTTTCAAAGATAGACCACATGATAGGACACAAAGCAAGCCTCAGCAAATTCAGGAAAATTGAAATAATACCAAACTTTTTCTCAGACCACAAGGCCTTGAAACTGGAAATCAACCTCAAAGAGAAACTTCAAAAACTTGCAAACTCATGGAGACTGAACAGTACACTATTAAACAATGAATGGGTCGATAATGAGATAAGAGAAGAAATCAAAAAATTTCTGGAAACAAATGAAAATGAACAGACAACTGTCCAAAACCTATGGGACACAGCAAAGGCGGTCCTGAGAGGGAAGTTCATAGCAATACAGCCTTACCTTAAAAAGATAGAAACATTTCAAATAAAAGACCTAACACTACAACTTCAAGAACTGGAGAAACAACAACAAACAAATCCCAGAGCAAGTAGAAGGAAGGAAATAGTCAAGATTAGAGCAGAACTGAATGACATAGAGACAAAAAGAACAATTCAGAGGATCAACCAATCCAGAAGCTGGTTCTTTGAAAAGATTAATAAAATTGACAAGCCATTAAGCAGACTCATCAAGACAAAAAGGGAGAGGACCCAAATTAATAATATCAGAAATGAAAGAGGAGAAATAACAACTGATACCACAGAAATGCAAATGATCATCAGAAAGTATTATGAACAATTATATGCCAAGAAATTTGAAAATCTTGATGAAATGGACAAATTTTTAGAAAAGTATAATCTTCCAGCACTGAAGGAGGAAGAAACAGAAAGCTTGAACAGGCCGATAACAGCTGGGGAAATTGAAGCAGTAATCAAGAAACTCCCGGCACACAAAAGCCCAGGACCGGACGGTTTCCCAGGAGAATTTTACAAAACATTTAAGGAAGAGCTAACCCCTGTCCTTCTCAGACTATTCCAAAAAATCCAAGAGGAGGGAAGACTGCCAGACTCCTTCTATGAGGCCAGCATCACCCTGATCCCAAAACCCGATAAAGACCCTACAAAGAAAGAAAACTACAGGCCAATTTCGCTGATGAACATAGATGCTAAAATCCTCAACAAAATATTGGCAAACCGCATCCAGCAATACATTCAAAAGATTATCCACCACGATCAAGTGGGATTCATCCCAGGGATGCAGGCATGGTTCAATATACGCAAATCAGTAAACGTGATACAGCACATAAACAAAAGAAAAGACAAAAACCACATGATCATCTCGATAGATGCAGAAAAAGCATTTGACAAGGTACAGCACCCATTTATGATCAAAACACTCAGCAAAATGGGAATAAATGGGGCATTCCTCAACGTAATAAAGGCCATATATGAAACACCTACAGCTAATATCATACTCAACGGGCAAAAACTGAAAGCTTTCCCACTAAGATCGGGAACACGCCAAGGATGTCCGCTCTCACCGCTTCTTTTCAATATTGTATTGGAAGTCCTAGCCACAGCGGTCAGACAAGAGAAAGAGATAAAAGGCATCCAAATAGGAAAGGAGGAACTAAAACTATCATTGTTTGCAGATGACATGATAGTGTACATAGAGAACCCTGTAGACTCTACCAAAAAACTCCTCAACCTAATAAGTGAATTTGGCAAAACAGCAGGATACAAAGTCAACATTCAGAAATCAAAGGCGTTTTTGTACACCAGCAATGCAATAGAAGAAGAAGAAATCAGAAAAAATATACCATTCGATATAGCACGAAAAAAGATAAAGTACCTAGGGATAAATTTAACCAAAGACACAAAAGACCTATATGCAGAAAACTATACAACATTGAAAAAAGAAATTAAGGAAGACACAAATAAATGGAAGCATATACCGTGCTCATGGATTGGAAGAATTAATATCCTCAAAATGTCCATACTACCCAAAGCATTTTATAGATTCAATGCAATCCCTATTAAGATACCAATGACGTATTTCACAGAAATAGAACAGACATTTCAAAAATTTATATGGAACCATAAACGACCCCGAATAGCTGCAGCAATTTTGAGAAAGAAACACAAAGTAGGAGGGATCACAATCTCTATTGATCTAGGAGTAGATCAAACTCTACTACAAAGCCACTATACTCAAAACAATCTGGTACTGGCACAAGAACAGACCCATAGACCAGTGGAACAGAATAGAAAGCCCAGAAATAAGCCCAGGTCTCTATGGACATCTAATATTCGACAAAGGGGGCAGAAGCATAAAATGGAGCAATAACAGCCTCCTCAACAAATGGTGTTGGGAGAGCTGGATGGCTACATGCAAAAAATTGAAATTGGATCATCAGCTGACACCATACACAAAAATAAACTCAAGATGGATAAAAAACTTAAATATAAGTCGCAACACCATCAAAGTCCTAGAGGAGAACATTGGCAGGAAACTCTCAGATATCCCACGCAGCAATTTTTTCACTGATATGTCTCCTAAAGCAAGGGACATAAAGGAAAGAATAAACAAGTGGGACCTCATCAAAATAAGAAGCTTCTGCATGGCTAAAGAAAACATCAGCAAAATGAAAAGGGAGCCAACCATATGGGAAAATATATTTGCTAATGATACATCAGATAGAGGTTTGATCTCCAAGATATATAAAGAACTCACTCAACTCCAAGAAGACAAACGATCCAATCAAAAAATGGGCAAAGGACCTGGGCAGATGCTTTTCTAAGGAGGAGATACAGAGGGCCCAGAGGCATTTGAAAGGATGCTCAGCATCACTAGCCATCAGAGAAATGCAGATCAAAACCACCATGAGGTACCACCTCACACCGGTCAGAATGGCCATCATAAACAGATCCACAAACAACAGGTGCTGGCTAGGCTGTGGAGAAAAGGGAACCCTAGTACACTGTTGGTGGGAATGCAGACTGGTGCAGCCACTATGGAAAGCAGTGTGGAATTTTCTCAGAAAGCTGAAAATGGAACTGCCTTTTGATCCAGTGATTCCACTGCTGGGACTATACCCTGAGAACACCAAAATGCCAATACAAAAGAACCTATGCACCCCAATGTTCATAGCAGCACAATTTACAATAGCCAAGTCTTGGAAGCAACCTAAATGCCCATCAGTAGATGAGTGGATCAAAAAGTAATGGTACATATACACAATGGAATACTACGCAGCAGAAAGAAAAAAGAAGTACTAAACTTTGCAGACAGCATGGATGGAACTGGAGAGCATCATGCTAAGCGAAATAAGCCAGGGGGCGAAAGATAAATACCATATGATCTCACCTATAAGCGGAACCTAACCAACAATGCAAAGAAGCAAGGAAAATATGACCAGCAACACTGAAAGGAAAAGAAATCAACAGAGACAAGAGGGAAGGGGGGGGGCAGGGAAAGGGAAGGGAAGGGGAAAGTCAAGGGACGTATAGCAAGGACTCATGGACAAAACCAAAGGGGAAGAGCTGAGGGAGGGAAGGTGGGAGGGGGCAAGGGAAAGAGGTGGGGGGAGGCAGAGACAAATGTATTTTAAAAGTAAATAAATTAAAAAAAAAAGAAAAAAAAGAAAAAAAAAATAGTCATTCAGGTTTTACTTGATTACTGGTTATAATGGGAGTCTCAGTCTCTGAGGCAGCCCATTTTATTGTTGGATGGCTTTAGTGGTTAAATTCTTAGAATAGTGTCATTGATTTATTGAGGTTAATAACTCCAACCTATTGCCTCCTTATTTTCTGTAGAATAGAGACAAATTCCTTATAATGACCTGCCACTTCCTCATGGTCTGGCCCCTGCCTGCATCTCCAGCTTCATAGTGTATGATTCTTTTCTTAACCAATCATTTCCAGCCACACTGACCTTTTGGTTTGTCTGTCTTTATTTTATCACTCTGGGGTTTTTTTGCATATGCCATCCATTCCTTCAGCCTAGAGTGCTCTCCTTCTAATCTCCCTTCATCTTTCAGCTAATTAACCTTTATCTTTTAGATTTCTGTATGATCATCTCTTCAGTTAATTCTTCATGACCTGCCTGATTTAGATAAAATTCTCCTGTTATGTGCACTCATGGTGCTCTGAACCTCTTCTTTGCAGCTTGTATCACAATTATAATTTAAACTAATCAATGACTAATAAATGTCTTTTGAACACATTACACCAGTGTTTTTGTTCATGATAGTCATGACAGGTATGCAGTAAATATTTGTTCAGTGAAAGGAATGAAATGATCATAGCTCTGCCTTTTGAATGCATGGGAGAGTTTCACTTCTACTACCCAAAAATGTTGAGACAGCTAAAGTGTTTCTCTTTGGGAAAAGGTTGCACATAAACTGTCTTTAAGTTGTCTTTCCTATAACATACCAGAGCCCTTCACCATCCTGGTTGCTTGTTCTCCTCTGTATGCATTTAGGTTGGTTGGTAACATATGCTTCATGCTGTGAGGCAGTTAGTTCTGAAAACAGTGCTTCCAAATTATGAGAGTGCCTTAGGTTTTAGAAATTTATATTAGAATAAAAAATAGCTTCTGTGAGCTGAAGTAGTCTCTAGAATGTGCTATTTCAAGCTTTTGGTTTATTTTACATGTGTTAGTTTAATTTTCATATCAGTTGTCTTTTGAAGAAAAGCGATAGAGATTGGTTTTTGTCAGTCTTGTTTCTTTCCAGGACTCAGGTGCAGATTGGCATTGGATTCCTTGAACCATGAGTATAAGAAATCCATTTCTGTAAACCTGAAAATCACTGTGAATTTGTGTGTGTGTGTGTGTGTGTGTGTGTGTGTGTGTGTAAGTGAAACCATGAGCTTCAAAATCAGTAATACAGAGTATGCATTTCCTGGGTAGCATTTTAAAACAAAAACTCACTTTCACCCCTTCTCATGGTTTAGGAGAAAACAATGCAAATAATGGGAAAGTGCAAATCAAAGACCTTAAATAAACTATAATGCTTTTTATATGTTTCAACATCAACAAGGTAGTAAATTATTGTTAACCTTTTTTTCTAGAATAATAAGTTAATAAATGTTTATGGATTATCTACATTTGTCGCATACTAAAGTGCATAAAATTTTTCTTTCTTAAAACAGTAACTTATCTTTTATGATTATAAGTTCGATACAAATGGAAAGTACATTTGGAAAATGCAGAGAACACAAAGAAATTTACCCTCTACCCAGATATAACTACTGTTAAAGCATTGTGTTCATTTTTAATTCAGTAAATATTGATTGCATACTATTTGCTATTTATTATTCTAGAAGACAGAATCAGCTAACAAAATACATGAAATTTTTATTTTCATAGAGTTTATAACCTAGTAAGGGGAGATATAAAAATAAACAAATAAAATATTAAAGGTGTCAGCTGATACACCATAAAAATATGAAGCAGAGGAGCGAGATAAAGAGAGTTACATAAGGTGGAAGAGAAGATGTTTCTGAAAAGTAACATTTGAGCAGAGAGCTGAAGGAATCTGAGCATATTTCTGGTTCTAGAATGGATCACACAGAGAGAAGAGCAAGTGAAAAGGCCCTGAGACAGGAGTATGCATGGCATGTCGGAGAAATGAAAATACGCGTCAGTGTGGCTGCAATGGAATGTTTGAGCAGAAGGGGGACAAGGTCGGGTGAATGGTTTAAAAGACCCTTCCTAGATTCTCTATGAAGAATAGGCTATAGGTGCAAATGGTAAAAGTAGGGAGACTGGTGAAGAGGCTACTGCAGTGGAAAAGAAAAGAGAATATAATGACTTAGACCAAAAAAGGTGGGAAGCAGGTAGATGCTGAATATATTGTGATGGTAGAGGCAGGATTTGCTGATGGATCATAAGTAGGGGAGTGAGAGAAACAGAAATGTCAAATAAAAATATAATTTTTCTCAGTCTTTTAAAATTAAACTTTCTAAAAGGGTTGAAAACAAAGTATAAAACATAATGGTGTAATAATTCATATAAAGCAAAATCTGTGTAACTGTCATACAGATTAAGAAATAGAAGAGTAATCCTACCCCTAAAGTCTCACTTCTCTATGTTTTTCAATTTTATTTTGTATTGGTTTCAGGTGTACAGCATAGTGGTTAGATAATTATATACTTTACATAGGGTTCCCCTTCATATTTCCTATACCCCAACTGGCACCATATGTTCTTATCACAATATTATTGACTATATTTCCTATGCTTTACTTACTTCCTGGTGACGGTTTTGTAACTACCAATTTGTGCTTCTTTGTCCCTTCACCCCTTTCACCCGGTCCCTCGAAGCAACCACCAGTTTTCTCTCTGTGTCTATGAGTCTGTTTCAGTTTTGTTTGTTCATTAATTTTGTTCTTTAGATTCCACATAAAAGTGAAATCATATGGTATTTGTCTTTCTCTGACTTATTTCATTGAGCATAATACCCTCTATCTAGGTCCATTCATGGTGTAGCAAAGGGTAAGAGTTCCCTCTTTTTATGGCCAAGTACTATTCCACTGTATATATGTACCACAGCTTTTTTGAGTGTGGGGATTTATTTTTTATTAAGATATAATTGACATATAACATTATAGTAGTTACAGGTGTACAACATAATGATTTTATGTATTGTATATATTGGGAAACGATCATCACAGTAAGCCTGTTTTTAACAACTATCACCACACATAATTACAAATTTTTTTCTCATGATAACTTTTAGGGTTTACTATTTTTTTTTTTTACCCACTTGTCTATTGAAGGGCACTTGGGTCACTTCCATAGCTTGGTTATTGTAAATAATTAACTATTTTGTAGTGAGCTGTATTCTTCTTACTTATTTATGAGAGTTGGTTATTAAATCCATGAATAAGCTCTTTGTTGTTATTTATACATAATATAGGTATCCTATTCTTTGGCATGTTTTTCAATTTTTATGGCATCACTTTTATTTTATGGTTGGTATTTTCTGTGTTTTGTTAAAAAAAATCTTCTACAACTTGATTTAGTGTTTTGGGTTTTTTATGGCTAAATCCCCAGAGTGGAAATGTGGAGTCATAAGACAGATCCATTTTTTAATTTTTTGAGGAAACCCCATGCTGCTTTCCACGGTGGCTGCACCAGCCTGCCACTGTGGATTCCCATCAACAGTGCATGAGGGTTCCCTTTCCTCCACATCCTTGCCAGCACTTGTTATTTGTTGATATATTAATAATGACAGCCATTCTAAAAAGTGTGAGGTGAATACCTCATTGTGGTTCTAATTTGCATTTCTCTGATGATTAGTGATGCTGAGCATCTTTTCATGTCTTTTGGCCATCTGTATCTCTTCTTTGGATAAGTGTCTGTTCAGGTCCTTTGCCCATTTTTTAATTGGATTGTTTGTTTTTATGATATTGAGTAATGTGAGTTCTTTATAAATTTTGGATATTAACCCCTTATCAGATGTATCATTGCAAATATGTTCTTTCATTTAGTAGTTTGTCTTTTTAATGGTTTCTGTCACTGTGCAAAAACTTTTTAGCATGATGCTGTCCTGTTAATTTTTTTCTTTTGTTTCCTTCGTTTGAGGTGATATATCAGAAAAATATCCCTAAGAGATATGTCTGAGATTTTACTGCCTATGTTTTCTTCTAAGATTTTTATGGTTTCAAGTTTTACATTTAAGTCTTTAATCCATTTTGAGTTTATTCTTGTATATGGTATAAGGAGGTGGTCTGGTTTCATTTTTTTGCCAAGTATTGGCCCCAGTTTCCCAACAACATTTTTTGAATAGACTGTCCTTATCACACAGTATGTTCTTGTCTCCTTTGTCATATATTAGTTTACCATATATTATGGGGTCTCTATTCTGTCCTGTTGATCTATGTGTCTGTTTACATGCCAGTGCCATGATGTTTCAATTACTACGGCCTTATAGTATAGTTCGATGCAGGTGGCATGATGCCTCCAACTTTGTTCTTCTTTCTCAAGATTGCTGAGGCTATCTTTTTTGTGAATCCATATAACTTTTTGGATTATTTGTTCTAGTTCTGCAAACTATGTCATTGATATTTTGACAGGGTTACATTGAATCTATAGATTGCTTTGCATAATTACGGACATTTTAATGATATTAATTCTTCCTATCTATGAACATGATATATGCCTTCATTTATTTGTACCCTCTTTGATTTCTTTCTTCAGTGTCTTATAATTTTCTTAATACAGGTGTTTTACCTCCTTGGTTAAATTTATCCCTAGGTATTTTAGTTTTGGGTGCAATTGTAAATGGGATTGTTTCCTTAGTTTCTCTTTCTGCTGGTTCATTATTGGGATATAATAATGCAACTGATTTCTGAATATTTATTTTGTATTCTGCTACTTTACTAAATTCATTTGTCAGTTCTAGTAGTTTTCTGGTGGAGTCTTCTGGGTTCTCTATATACAGTATCGTATCATCTGCAAATAATCAGAGTTTTACTTCTTCCTTTCCAATTTGAATGCCTTCTCCTCTTGTCTGATTGCTGTGGCTAGGAATACCAGTACTATGTTGAATAAGAGTGGTGAAAGCAAACTTCCCTGTCTTTTTTCTCATCTTAAGGGAAATGTTTAGTTTATCCCCATTGAGTAAAATGTTAGCTGTGGTTTTTATCTTATGTGGCCTTTATTATGTTGTGGTATGTTCCCTCTATTTCCACTTTGCTGAAAGTTTTTATCATACATGGGTGCTGAATTTTATCAAATGATTTTTTTGTTTCTATTGATATGATCGTGCAATTTTTATCCTTGCTGTTGTTTATGTGGTATATTATACCAATTTTGCGTCCCTGTAATAAATCCCACTTGATCATGTTGTATGATCTTTATAATGCATTTTTGGATCCAATTTGCTATTTTTTGAGGATTTTTGCATCTATGTTTATCAGGAATATTGCTTTGTAATTTTCTTTCTTAGCAGTATTTTTATCTGTTTTTGGAATTAGGAAAATGCTGGCCTCATAAAATGAGCTTGGGAATCTTTCCTCCTTTGGAATTTTTTGGGATAGTTTGAGAAAGATAGATGTTAGCTCTTGTTTGAATGTTTGGTAAAATTCACCTGTGAAGCCTTTTGGTCCAGAACTTTTGTTTGCTAGGAGTTTTTTTGAAATTTTTAAATTTATTTTATTTTATTTATTTATTTATTTATTTATTTAATTTTTAAAAAGAAAGTATTATATCATAGGTTTATTGTCAGTATTTGATTCATTGTTATTGGTACATAAAGTAATAATTTGTCTTATAATTAAGACTTTTTTAAAAATTATTTTTTCAAATACGTTTGTCTCTGCCTTCTCCCCACCTATTTTTTTTATTACTTCTTCTTTATCTTCTATAAAGATTACTTCTTCTATCTTCTGTAATTGATCTTTTAAGATTTTCTGATTTTTCTTTATTCAGTTTTGGAAGACTGAATGTTTCTAGGAAGATAACCATTTTCTCCTGCTTGTCCAATTTCTTGGCATATATTTGATAATATTTTCTTACAATCCTTTGTATTTCTTTGGTGTCAGTTGTTACCTCGCTTTCATTTCTGGTTTCTTTTCTTTATGCGTCTGGTTTGTCAATCTTGTTACTTTTCAAAGAAGCAGTTCTTGGTTTCATTGATCTGTTGTATTTTTTTTTTTTTTTAGTCTCTATGTCATTTATTTTCACTCATGTGCTTCTTATTTCCTTTCTCCTACTTACTTAGGGCCTTGTTTTTTTGTTCTTTTTCTGTTTATTTTCTGTGTAAAATTAGACTGTTTATTATTTAGAGATTTTTTTCTTGCTTCTTGAAGTAGACCTATATTGCTATGAATTTCCTTCTTAGGACTGCTTTTGCTGTGCCTCTAGGTTTTGGGTTGTTTTGTGTTCATTTTCATTTGTTTCAAGGTAACTTTTGATTTCTTCTTGATCTCATTGCAGACCCATTTATTGTTAGGTAACATGTTATTTACCCTCAGTGTGTTTGTATGTTTTTCAGTTTTTTTCTTGTAATTGACTTCTAGTTTCATAGCTTTGTGGTCAGAGAAGATGCTTGATATGATTTAAAACTTCTTAAATTTATCGAGACTTGTTTTGTGCCCTAATGTGGTTTATCCTAGAAAATGTTCCATGTGCACTTGAAAAGAATGTGTATTCTGCAGCTTTGTGATGAAATGCTCTGAAAATATTAATTAAATCCATAAACCTCACTTTTCTTTCTTCTTGGTTCCAATCTCTTTTCTTCATAGTAGAAGCATCCATTATCCTTTTATGATTATCACTTTTTTTGCTTTTCTTTAAAGATTTATCACTTCTATATGCATCCCTATAATATATAGTTAGTTAGCTGTTTATGAACCTTATGTAAATTGAATAATACTTTATGTATTCTTTTGGGTCTATTATTTCATGCTTGGAGTTGTGTTTATGAGATTCATCTATATTTTAGGGAATAGTGTTAGTTTGTTCATGTTTATTACTGTGTAGTATTCTACTGTATGACTATGCTTTAATATATCCATTTTTCATTCTGAGAGTTATAAATATTTTTGTAGGTGTATTCTGGTGCATATGGGTTTTTCTAGGGTATTTTTCTAAGAGATGAATTCTAAGTTTTAGAGAATGTGATTCTTCTACTTAACTAAGTATTGCTAACTTGATTCCAAAGTGTGCCAATTTAGACTTTTAACAGCTATGATTTCACGTTGTTTCATCTTTTCGCCCAAACTTATTAGTGTTTTTGTCAATCTAGTGAATGGGTATTGGTTAATTATAGTTTTAATTTGCATTTCTTTGATTACTAATGAGGTTAAGAATCAACTTGTATGTTTTTTGGCTTTTTTTGTTTTTGTAAAATGCTTGTGGACCTCTTGACTATTTTGTAGTGAGCTGTATTCTTCTTATTTATTTGTGAGTTGGTTATTAAATCCATGAATAAACTCTTGGTATTTATACATAATGTAGGTATGTTTTGGCATGTTTTTCAATTTTTATTGTATCACTTTTATTTTATGGTCGGTATTTTTTGTGTTTTTTAAAAAAAATCTTCTACAACTTGAGGTAATAAATATATTCTCCTATATATCTTTGAGAGCCTCATAATTTTCTTTTATATTTAGCTTTAATTTTTCCTTATGTCGAAACTCTTTAATGGTTTATTTTGCAAATGCACTTCTGAAATACTTAATTTATTGATGTTATCAGGTTCAATAATCTTTGGACTCTCTAAAGATAAAAAAACACATTGAAGGTATTTTCTGAGAGTATTTTATAAGCTTATGTAATATAGAAAAAGTATGTCAGGAGCCTAATTCAGGACACTGTCTCATTTTTAAGATTAAATTAAAGCCCACCAAACTTCTAAATTCAAACACTGCTTACTTTTATTTTTTCTCTTCTTTTCAGACACCTTTTTACCTAAAGCAATGAGTGAATGAAATAGCAGTTGTGTTTCAGTGTTTCCCAGTGCCCACATCAACTGAGATTTTAGACTGTAAATTTATGACATAACTAAAGAGAGTGAGCTGTTTTGCTTTGAAAATTGTTATTTCAAGAAAGGTTAATTTTTTCTAAATTCTATATTTCTCCTCACTTTGGAAAATGGATCATTTACCAAAAATATCATAAACATTATAAGGGAAAATAAAGCAGGGTAAGATAAAAAAGGATGATAAGATTATTTTAGATGAGGTTGAAAGAGGCCTTTCTTAGGAGGTAACATTTAAGCAGAAACTGAATGAAATGAGGAGTGAGGCCTGAGAAGACCTTGGAGAAGGGAATTCAAAGCAGGGGAAGCAGCAGCTTCAAATGTCTAAGATGAAAATGAGCAAAGGTAGTATGTGGCTGGAGTGGAATGTGGTTTTGAAAATGTTTTCAAAGCCAATTCTAAATCTGCTGGTTTTATTTCAATATGATGTATCTTATATACTGCTGTCAATATAATTTTTCTGACATACTTTTACCAACTACATTGGCAGCCCGCTCATAAGCCTCCTGCTTACTACTTATTTCTGATTATTTATCGATGCCTTTATTTATAGTTGCCCTGTCATTTTGAGTATGGAAATAATTAACCATGGTTAATGAAATGCTTCTGTTGAACTTAGGGTATGATACTTGGAGTTGTCTCCTTGAGAAGCAACACTATCAAAAATCAACATGTTCAGTTTGGAAAAGCTGGCCTTGGAACTTTTGGGCACACATTTGGAACCACTTGTTTTTTTTTTTTCCTACACCTTAACAATATTGCATGTTTCTTCCTACCAACAATTGTTTCGGCCACTTATGTACCTCAGGTCCAGCTGCTAAAAAAAGTTAATTATTTAGCCTTGTGAGGTACCTCCTCGGACCACTTATTGACTTCTAGTGTGCCATGTAGTCTGTATTGTAAGCCATAGTATCCCAAAGATATCCTCCAAATTTGGTAAAAAATACACCATGACATGGAAATAAGCAAACAGACACTTACTTTTATTTATATATTTATTTCCTATACTTTTCCAAAAGGAATTTGAGACAATGAAAATCAAAACAAATTTTAAATATATAAATAGAATATCAATATTAAAAGAAAATGGGAATACAAATGAGTGAGGGTTACTTTGGTCATAACTACCAGATTTGAACATGAAAGTCTGTTCTATAGCATGTTTATAACACAACAGTTTGTCTAAACATCTTCATTTGTTTGGATAGTTCATTTCAGTAGTTATAAATAAGAAATATAGTTAAATGGCCTAATTAACAGCTCAATTGGTACTTTTCATCTTAATTTCTACTCTCCTGATCAGACACTACTCGACTAATATAGTTACTATTTATTGAGGACCTACTATGTGCCAGACATCAAACACATATTTAAGAAATGATTTAATAAGAATTTTATAAATGAGGAAACTGAAATTTATAGGATCTTACAGATGAAGAAAATGAGGTTGAAATAGGCTAAATGACTTGCTAAAGCCCACACAACCAAAGGATTTCAATAGATATCAGGATTCATTTAAAGTCTCTCTCTCTACTATATCATTCTGTTTTGCCTGTTTCAAAGAAGTTTTACTTAAATATGCATGTGACAATTTTTACACGTGGGCAGTATAGTTTAAACATTGTGCTTTTATTCCTTTGTTGAAAAAGAAACTTTAAAGCCTTAAGAATAGCTACTTTTTGTTTAGCTTTCACTACCATTTACAGTCCACTTGTTTTCTAATCAACTTGTGTGTGCTTTGGATAAGATCACTTACTCCTCTGGGCCTAATTAAGAATTTATATTGTTGAATGCTTTGATGGCAAAGCAGTTAACATTTGGGTTTTATTGTTGTTGTTGTTGTTGTTAAAGGTAAATAGGACTTTATTGGCTCACAAAACTGGGACGTCTATAGGTGAAGCTGTCTTCAGAGATGGCTGAATTCAGAGGCTCAAACCATGCTATCATGGTTTGACTAAGTTAACTGCTTTTGACTCTACTTCCTTTCCGAGGGTTGGCCTTCTCTCTTATTTTAGACAGGTTTCCCCCAAGCAGGAGACAGCAGTCGACATGTCTGCTGTTAGTCCCAGGGCCATATCATCATGACTTGTGATCAATCAGAAAGTGTGAGTCTCTTTTCTCCAGTGACTGTGGGTCAAACCCCATACAAAAGCTCTCATTGGCCCTCTTTGGGTCACACATCCACCTCTTGGATCAATTCCTATAGGCCAGGTCATAGTAAGCCATGATTGGTCAGGACTGATCACATACTCCTTTGGGAAAGCTGTGGGGCATTGCACTGGGCAGGAGAATTTTTTGTTTATTTGTTTAAAAGTACTTAAGTGTGGTCCTGGCCAGATGGCTCAGTTGGTTGGAACGTCGTTGCATACACCAAAAGGTTAAAAGTTCAGTTCCTGGTCAGGGCACATACCTAGGGTGCAGGTTTGATCCTGGGTTGGGGTGCATATTGTAGGCAACTAATCGTATTCTCTCTCACTGTCTTTTCCTCTCTCTCTAAATCAATAAAAATATCCTTGGGTGAGGATTTAAAAAAAGTACTTAAGTGTGCATTATGTTCCTATAAACAAGATATGTTTTATTTTGTATATTGTAAGCTTTATTTAAATAATTATTATATTTATTATATTTAATTATATTTAATTATAGTTATTATATTTCATTTATTCTTTTGCAGCTTGCCTTTTTTTGTTCAATATTATATTTGAGATTCATCCTTAAGGATACTTGTAGCTCTTGTTCATTGTTTTTTCAGCCTGTCTCATAATATTCCATTATGAAGACATCCCAAAATTTACTTGTCCATTCTCTTATTGGTGAATATTTAGGATGTTTCTGCTTTTTGTTTATTGTGACTAACACATTCTTGTATGTGTTTTGAGACATACTTGTTATCAGTGTTCCTTTAGATTAAACATAGGTGTGGAAATACTAGACTATAGTGTCTATCTTATATTGTGAAAACACATCCTTCACCTCACATAATTACCATTCTTTTGCTGTCAATAAAGTAATAACATTTAAGATTTACTCTCTCAGCAACTTTCAAGTATACAATAAAGAAATGTTAACTGTAGTCACCATGCTGTACATTAGATCCCCAGAACTCATTTCTCTTGTAACTGGAAGTTTGTACCCTTTGACCAACAACTCATTTTTCCCACCCCTCAGCCCCTTGCAACCAGCAATCAACTCTCTGTTAATATGAGTTTAGCTTTTTTTTTAGATTCCACATGTAAGTGAGATCATACAGTATTTATCTTTGTCTGGCTTATTTCACTTAGCCTAATGCCCATCAAGTTCACCCAGGTGGTCACAAATGGCAAGATTTCTACTTTTACGGCTAAATACTTTGTGTGTGTGTGTGTGTGTGTGCGCATATATATATATACCAACATGTGTGTATATACAAGGTCTGTCCAGAAAAAGCCCAGCCATTGTTAATATAAGGAGAACTGTTTGCATGAGATAGATGTAACCTGGCAGCCAAGGAGAGTGAATTGGAATACACATGTGTGAACAATGATGACCTCACTGTACTCATCAGTGGAGGACAGTAGGTGGTGTTGAGTGAGCATGTGTGTGGCTGTCGCATTCAAAATGACTGAGTGAGTAGAGCAATGAGTCTGCATCAAATTTTGCATTAAGCTTGAACATTCCTTTGTGGAAACTATTTGGATAATTCAGAAGGCTTTAGGGGTGGTGCAACTAGTGATTGGCACCTTCTTCATGACAATGTGCCTGCTCATGCATCATGTCTTGTGCAGAATTTTTTTGCGACACATCAAATCTCCCAGGTGACTCGGCCCCCCTACAGCCCAGATTTGGCACACTGTGACTACTGGTTTTTCCCAAAACTAAAATCACCTTTGAAAGTGAAGAGATTTCAGACCATTGATGAGATATGGCAGGGCAGCTTATGGTGAGTCCAACAAAGGATTGTGCAGAGCACATTGAACAATGGAAAAGATACTAGGAGAACTATGTAAGGGGACTCTTTCTACTTTGAAGGGGACCGAGGTGTCATTGTCCTATGTACAATATTTCTTGTAACTTGAATCTTCTTCAGTAAATGTCTCTATTTGTCATGTTATATGACTGGATACTTTCTGGACAAACCTTATATATTTGTGTGTGTGTGTGTGTATTCTTTATCCATTTATACATTAGTGGACATCTAGGTTGTGTCCATGTTTTGGCTATTGTGAATAATGCTGCAATGATCATGGGGGTATAGATATCTCTATGAGATAACAACTTCATTTCCTTTACTGTTTTTATAGAGGTTGTACCAATTTATATTCCCACCAACAGTGCACAAGGATTCCCTTTCCCCACACTTGCCAGCATTGTTTGTTAATTCTTGTCTTTTAGATAATAGTGATTTTAACAGTGTGAAGTGATATATCATGGTTTTGATTTGCATTTCCCTGATGACTGGTGATATTGGACACCTTTTCATGTATTTGATGGTCATTAACAGGGTTGGGCAAAAGATTTACAGTTGTAAGTATGTGAAATACAGTTTTTATTCTTGTATTATTACTTATTAATTATTGCATTATTTTCTTTTTTATGTATTTATTGCCATTTGACTGGTCATATTTTTATTTTTTTAAAAGTATTTCTTTTTGGATTATTTTTTTAAGGTTTTTTTTTTTTATTTTAGAGAAAAGAGAAGGGAGGGAGAAAGAAAGCAAGAAAAACATCAATTGGTTACCTCTCACACACCGCCAATGCAGGCCCACAACCCAGGCATGTATCCAAACCAGGAATCAAACCAGTGACCCTTTGGTTAGTAGGCAGACCCTCAATCCACTGAGCCACACCAGTCAGGGCTGTTCATATTTTTCATCTTCTTCTTTAACATTTCATATAATACAGGTTTGGTGGTGCTGAACTCCTTTAGCTTTTCCTTGTCTGGGAGGCTATCAGTCCTTCAATCTAAATAATAGCTTCACGGGATAGAGTAATCTTGGTTGCAGGTCCTTGCTCTTCATCACTTTGAATTATTCTTGCCAATCCCTCCTATACTTCAGCTTCTTTTGAAAAAATCAACTGACAGTCTTATGGGAGCTCCCTTATAGGTAATAACAGTATTTCTCTTTATGCTTGTAAGGTTCTCTCTTTGTCTTTAACCTTTGCCAACTTGATGATGTATCTTGATGAGGGCCTCTTTGGGTTCGTCTTGCTTGGGATTCTCTTCACTTCCTGGACTTGAATGTCTATTTCTTTCACCAAGTTAGGAAAATTTTCTGTCATCATTTTTCAAACAGGTTTCAAATTTCTTGCTCTCTTCTCCTTCTGGTACCCCTGTGATGTGCATGTTTGTACACTTGAAATTGTCCCAGAGGCTCCTTACATTAGCCTCATTTAAAACAATTTTTTTCTTCTTGCTGTTCTGATTGGTTGTTTTTTGCTTCCTTATATTCAAAATTGCTGATTTGATTCTCATCTTCATCCACACAGCTGTTGATTCCCTGTATTTGTTCTTTATTCCAATTAGTGTATCATTTGTTTCTGACTGGATTTTTTTCATTTATTTATTTAAAATATATATTTTATTGATTATAGTATTACAGTAATCCCATTTTTTCTCCCTTTTATTCCCCTCCACCCTGCTCTGTCCCTCCTCCTAGGATTCTCCCCACCTCCTTAGTTCATGTCCATGGGTGGTACATATAAGTTCTTTGGCTTTTCCATTTCCTACACTGTTCTTAACCTTCCCCTTCCTATTTTGTACCTACTATTTATGCTGCTTATTTTCAGTACCTTTCCCCCTAATCTTCCCCCTCCCCTTCCCCTGTGATCTCCATTTTTATGGTTCTGTTCCTATTCTAGTTGTTGCTTAGCTTTTTTTTTTCTTTTTTTAGGTTCAGTTGTTGATTGTTGTGAGTTTATTGTCATTTTACTGTTGATAGTTCTTGATCATCTATTTTTTCTTAGGTAATTCCCTTTAACATTTCATATAGTAAGGGCTTGGTGATGACAAACTCATTTAACTTGACCATATCTGGGAAGCACTTTATCTGCCCTTCCATTCTAAATGATAGCTTTGCTGGAGAGAGTAATCTTGGATGTAGATCCTTGCATTTCATAACTTTGAATACTTCTTGTCAACCCCTTCTTCCCTGCAAGGTTTTTTTTAAGAAATCAGCTGATAGTCTTATGGGAACTCTATTGTAGGTAAGTGTCTCCTCTTCTCCCGCTGCTTTTCAGATTCTCTCCTTGTCTTTAATCTTGGGTAATATAATTATGGTGTGCCTTGGTGTGTGCTTCCTTAGATCCAACTTCTTTGGGACTCTCTCAGCTTCCTGGATCTCATGGAAGTCTATTTCCTTGGCCAGATTGGGGAAGTTCTCCATTATTTTTTCAAAGGAGTTTTCAATTTTTTGCTCTTCTTCTTTTCCTTCTGGCACCCATATGATTCGGATGTTGGAATGTTTAAAGTTGTCCCAGAGGTTCCGAAGCCTCCCTCATTTTTTTGAATTCTTGTTTCTTCATTCTATTCTGGTTGAATGTTTATCTCTTCCTTCTGCTCCCAATCATTGATATAAGTCCCAGTTTCCTTTCCTTTACTGTTGGTTCCCGGTATATTTTTCTTTATTTCACTTTGCGTAGCCTTCACTTTTCCCTTGATTTTGCACCATACTCAACCAATTCAGTGAGCATCCAGATCACCAGTGTTTTGAACTGTGCCTTTGATAGGTTGGCTGTTTGTTCCTTGATTAGTTCTATTTTTGGAGTTTTGACCTGTTCTTTCATTTGGGCCATATTTCTTTGTCTCAGCTCACCTATTACGTTGGGAGGTACAGAGCCTTAGGTATTCTCTAGGGCAGGGCAACCCCGGTCACAGCATTATGACACTGTATGTGGGGGAGGGGTCCAAGAGGGAACCATGCCGTTTGCTCGGCTTTTGGCTGGCTTTCAGTCAGTCCCCCTGCTACCCACAAGCAAATTGGGCCCTTATCTGCTGATTCCCAGATGGATGGGTGTGTGTATGTTCTAGGACCTTGTGGGTTTCACCAACAGACTCTCCTGTGAGGCTGGGAGTTTCTCTTGCTGCTGCAACCCCCACAGCTTTTTACATCCAGAGGTCTTGAGGCTTGCTTTTCCTGCACTGAAACCCTGGATTGCACTGTCTGCCTCGCTCCTCAGCTGTTCCTCCTGCTTTATCCACAGGCAAATGTGGGACTGCCTGGTCTGCCAGCCGCCACCTTGCCCACCTGGTCCTCCAACCGCTGCCTTTCTGTGTGTCTTCTCCCTGCCTCCTACCAGTCTGGATGAATGTTTCTTCCTTAACTCCTTGGTTGTTGGACTTCCATACAGTTCAATTTTCTGGCAGTTCTGGTTATATTCTGTTTCTAAATTTGTTGTTGTCCTTTTGGTTGTGTGAGGAGACAAAGTGTATCTACCTATGCCTCCATCTTGGTCAGAAGTTCTCATTATTGTATTATTTTCTGTGCAAACAACTATAAACCTACTTTGCCCCACCCTGTGTATGTCTTTGGAAAAATGTCTATGCAGTTTTTTGCCCAGTTTTAAATCACATTTTATTTTATTGCTTTTGAGTTGTATGAGTTTCTTATACATTTTGGATATAATTCCTTATCAATTATATGGTATGCAAGTATTTTTCTATTCCATAGTTGCTTTTTTATTTTGTTGATTGTTTTATTTGCTCTGCAAAAGCTTTTTAGTTTGATGTAGACCCACTTTTGCTTTTTGCTGTTTTTTGCTTGTACTATTGGTATTATATCCAAAAATCATTGCCAAGGCCAATGTCAGGAAGCTTTTTTCCTATGTTTTCTTCTAGGAGTCCTAGGTTTTAAGACTTACACTCAAGTCTTTTCGTGATACATTTTGAGTTAATTTTGTGAGTGATATAAAGTAATAAGAAATTTTTATTCTTTTGCATGTGGATATCCAATTTCTTTCAACATGGTTTATTAAAGAGACCCTTTCCATGTTGAACGTTCTTGGCTCCCTTGTCAAATCTTAGTTGACTGTATATGCATGGGTTTATCTCTACGCTTTTAATTGTATTCCATTGGTCTTTGTGTCTGTTTTTATGCTAGTACCATACTATTTTGATTACTATAGGTTTTTAATATAGTTTGAAATTGGGACATATGATGACATTACGTTTGTTTTTTCTCAAGATTGCTTTAGCTATTCAGAGTCTTGTGGTTCCACACAAATTTTAAAATTATTTTTCTGTTTCTGAGAAAAATGTCATTGGAATTTTGATATAGATTGCATTGTATGTATAGATGACTTTGGGGAGTATGGATATTTTTACAAGATTAATTCTTTCAATACATGGACATGGGATATCTTTCCTTTTTGTATGTGTCTTTAGTTTTTTTTTTATCAGTGTTTTATAGTTTTTATTGTACGGGTCTTTCACATCCTTAGTTAAATTTATTCCTACATATTGTATTCATATTGATAAAATTGTAAATGGTATTATTTATTTCTTTCTCAAATAGTTCTAGTTTATAGAAATTTAACCGTTGTTTCTATGTATTCTGCAACTCCACTGAATTATGTTTATTAGTTCTAACTTTTTTGGCAGCATCTCTAGGGTATATTATATATAAGATCATGTCATCTGCCAAGAGTTTATATTTTTTCTCATCACTAGGCCTTGTATTTTTATTTTTTGTCTTAACTGAGTACTCTAGTTATAAATTTCAGTACTATGTTGAATAGGAGTGGTTAAAGTAGGCAGTCTTGTTTTGTTTCTGATTTTAGAGGGAAAGCTTTCCACATTTCACTAAGGAATATTGTTAGCTGTGGATTTATTGTATACAGCTTGTATTATGTTTAGGTACATTTCCTCTATACACAGTTTGTTGAGAGTTTTTTTTTATTTATCATTAAAAAAGTTGAATTTTGTGAAAGTTTTTCTGAATCTGTTGAGACGTCATACAATTTTATTTTTTATTTTGTAAAATGGTGTATCACATTGATTTTGTTCATGTTGAACCGTCCTTGTGCCCCAAGGGTAAATCCTCCTTGATCATTATGTATGATCCTTTTAATGTATTGTTGAATTCAGTTTGCTAATTTTGTTTAGAATTTTTGCAAATGTGTTCATCAGGGATATCGTCTTGTAATTTTCTTTTCTTTTAGTATCCTTGTCTGGTTTTGGTATCAGGGTGATGCTGGCCCCATAAAATGAATTTGAAAGTGTTTCCTCCTTTTCAAATTTTTGGGAGTCTGAGAGGAATTGGTGTTAATTCTTTAAATGTTTTTTAACATTTAAAAATTTAGCTGTGTTTAAATTATGTGTAAAAATGTTTAAATTAACATTTAAAAAATAGAATTTAGCTGTGAAGCCATCATGTCCTTGATCATTTCCTTGTTGCAAGGTTTTTGATTACTAATCAGTCTCCTTTCTAGAAACTGATCTGTTTAGATTTTCTATTACTTCATGATTAGTCTTGATAGATTTTATGTTTCTAAGAATTTATCAATTTCTCTCAGATTGTATAATTTTGTTGGTTTATAATTGTTGGAATATAATTGTTGATAATAGTCTGTTTTTCTTTGTATTTCTGTTGTATTTTAGTTGCAATGTTTCCCCTTTTATTTTTAATATATTATTTTATTTTGGGGGAGCGTTCTTTTTCTTGGTAAATCTAGCTAAAATATTTATCAATTATGTTTATCTTTTCAAAAAAGGAAGTTTAGTTAACTTTTTCTGTTGTTTTTCTCACCTCTATTTCATTCATTTCTGCTTTGGTATTTATCTTCTTCCTTATGATAACTTTGTGCTTAGTTTTTTATTTTTTCTAGCTATTTGAGGTGTAAAATGAGGTTGTTTTTGAGATCTTCTTTCTTCATGTAAGCATATATCACTATTATCTTCTCTCTTAGAATTGCTTTTGCTGAATTCCATAAGTTTTGGTATGTTGTATTTCCATTTTTGATTATTTCAAGATTTTTTTCTTTTGATTTCTTCCTTGACCCAATAATTATTTAACAGTGTGTTATATAATTTCCACATATTTGTGAATTTTCAAGCTCTCCATCTTGTATTGATTTCTAATTACATACCATTGAGGTCAGAAAAGATACTTGTTATGATTTTAGTCTTTTAAATTTTGCTAAGATTTGTTTTGTGGCTTAACATATGATCTATCCTGGAGAATATTCCATGTGCAGTTGAGAAGAATGTATATTCTGCTGGTATTGGATAGAATGTTCTGCATATGTCTTTTAGTCTTATTGGTTATTAACTATAGTTTATTACAGTGCTCTTTATTAATTTATGTCTGGGTCTCTCTTTGGTGAAAGTGTGATCTGAGGTTGCCCACTGTTATTGTGGTGTTGTCTATTGATCGCTTCAGATCTGTTTATATTTGTTTGAAGTATTTAGGTGGTTTGGTGTTAGGTGCATATATATTTACATTTGTTGTATCTCCTGATGAATTACCCCTTTATAAAAATAAAGACCCTCTTTTTTCTTGTTACAGCTTTGACTTAGTCTATTTTTGTTTCCATATACATGAATGTCTTCTTTCATCACTTCACTTTCAGTATGTGTGTGTTTTTAAAAGCTAAAGTGAGTCTCCTGTAGGCAGCATATTGTAGGGCCTTGGGGTCTTTTTTTTTTTTTTTTAAATACTTATTCAGCCACTCTATGACTTTTGGTTTGAGAATTTAAACCAATTACATTTAAAGCAATTATTAATAGGTCAGGATTTACTAATGCCATTGTAATTGTTTTCTGGCCCTTTGGTAATTCCTTTTCCCCCCTTCCTTACTTACTGTCTTTCTCTGCGAGTTGATTTCTCATGGTGGTATGGTTTTTATCTTGTACGTATCTCCTGTAAGATTTTGCTTTGTTATTATCATGAGACTTACAGAAAAATCTCTTATAGATATAACAGTTCATTTTAAGTTAAATAACAATTTATCTGTGATTGTATGTAAACTCTCCTCAGTAACCTTTCTCACATTTTTTTTTGATGTCATGGTTTATCTTTTATATTATGCATCCATCAATAAATTATTGTTACTATTGACATTTTTAATATTTTTTTCCTTTAACCTTTATACTGGCTTAATACACTGGCATGTTACCTATTGGAGCATTTTGAATTTGACTATATACTTGTACCACTGTGTTTTGTATTTTCATGTTTTCACATTAATTAGCATGCTTTTATTTCAGTGTTAAGAACTCTATTAGCCTTACTTGTACCGTAGGTCTAATGACAATGAATTCTCTTCACTTGTTTGTTTGAAAAATCTTTACCTTGCCTTTATTTCTGAAGACAATATTTTGTGGTTAATAAAGTATTCTTGTTTAACAATCCTTTCACGGGTTGAAAAAAAATTTTTTTTATACTCTCTCCTGGCCTGCAAAATTCCTCCTGATCAATCTGCTGGTATTTTTATGTTGGTTCTCTTTTAAGTGACAAAAGAAGTTTTCTGAGGTCTTGCTGCTTTCAAGATTCTTTCCTCTTGCTCTTTTCAAGATTCTCTCTTTGCCTTTTATTTTTGAGTTTTATTATAATATGTGTTGGAGAGGATCTATTTGGGTTGAATTTTTTCAGGGAACATATTGGCTTCATGAACTTGGATGTCTACTTCTTCCCCCACATTTGGGAAGTACTCATTATTTAAGTAACCTATCAGCTTTTTTCTTTGTCTCTTCTCTTTCTGGGTCTCCAGTAAAGAATATATTATTTCTCTTAATTTTGTCTGATGACTCCTGTAGGCTTTCCTCGTTCCCCTTTTTTTTTTCTCCTTTTATTGGATATAGTGGAACCTCAGTTCTCGAACTTAATTCATTCTGGAAGGGTGTTTGGGAAGTGATTTATTTGGAAACCAAACTCATACTTATACTCACACATTCTCTCCTTTGTTTGTTGCCTGAGAGACATATAACTGATCATACAGGTATCAGCATGAAAGGGTTTTCATGTCGAAATCCAAAGTTTTGTTCAACGCCTGAGATATTTTTTCCATGAACAACTTGGTTGAGAATTGAATTGCACAGTGTGGGAGATGTTTGAGAACTTTGGTTTGACTATAATTTCAAATGATCTATTTATGCTCACTGATTCTTTCTTCTGATTAGTCCAGTTTGTTGTTTAGCTCTCTATTGAATGATTTATGTATTTCTTTGTGTAGCTCTAAAATTTGTTTTTTTAAATATCTTTGTTGAACTTCTGATTTTGTTCTGATTTTATGAAATTGTTTATTTGTGTTCTCTTATAGCTCCTTTATTGTCTTTATAAAATTATTTTGAGGTTTTTTTTAATCAGTCACTGCGTGTATCTCCATTTCCTAGGGTCAGTTACTGGACGTTCACTGTTTCCTTTGGTGAAATCATGTTTCCCTGAATCTTGATGATCTCTGTAGTTTTACATACATATATGTGCACCTAAAGGAGCAGTTGCCCCTTCTAAACTTCATGGATTCACTTTGATAAGCCAAATTTTCACCTATGGGCAGGGGCATACTGGAGCATTGAGTCTAATAGTGCTGGATGCCAACTGTGGGGCCATGTGGTGGCTCAGGTTTTGCGGGATATGTTTCTCCTTGGCTCAGGCTGCTGGGGTCCATGACCCTGAAAACTGCATGATTCTTGGTGAGAGCTGTGGGGACTCTTCAGTGGTTTTAAGGGCTGTTGAGGTACTCAGGAGCACTTTCATATGAAGTGGCCGGGTATCAGGGTAGAAGGTGGTGATGGCCACAGCTGGTGGTGTGCACTTGCTTGCACAGTGGCAAGACCAGCTGCAGACACACATAGTAGTGAGGGCTGGGGCAGGCATCAGAGGCAAGGACCAACTTTGAGCACACTAGCAGTTGCAGAGGTCCTGGCTGTCTGCATGCACTTGTGTTGTTGTAGGGACTGGCTGTAGGCACACATACTTCAGTGGAGGTTGCTGAAAGGAGGTATACTGTTGGTGTGCATCAATAATAGTAGGAATATGCAGGGCATTTCGGCTGGCATTTTGTATGTGTGTAGCTACAGAGGCCAGGGATGGCTGCAGGTTCATATCCCAGGTTTGGGTGGCAGGGTGGTGGGGTGGTGGAGGTAGGTGGCATCTGCAAAGACAAAGACCAATGGGGTAAAAACCTCAGTGGTTCTATTTGCTGGGTATCCACAGCAGGTATGAGGACTGTTGGTTTCCTCTGTGAAGCAGTCTGATGGAGTCTGCAACAAGGCCCTCAGTGATGGAAGCTGGGGAAATCTTCAGTGTCTGTGAGATCTTTAGAGGCAAAGGCTGCTGTAGTTCTCTGCATGGCAGGCTACTGGAAACCCCAGTTTTTCCAACTCCATGGCTGTTACCGATAGCCCCTGTCCTTTTTTCTTGTTTATAATAGTGTCTAAACATCTCAATTTTGCCAATATCTGGGTGGGGTGAAGCTGAAGTGGGTCCTTTGTGCAGTGCTCTGGGAGGCTGGAGGAGCTGGTCACTTATCCCACTCTCCCTTTTCTAGCAAGAGAACTATTTAGGGCTTGGCTGTTACCCGTTGGCACTGAGCAGTGATGGCCCTGAGCAGATGTAGACAAAATGAAACTATTCTTCCTTTTCTTTTTGTGTGGTTATTTACAGGTTTCTTGATCTACTGTGTTGCTGAGTCTTAGGTGGGCTCCTGACCTCTCTGTTTTTGTTCATGGATCGCTGTCTAATTGTTGATCTTTGTAGGGGCATGGAGGTTTTCTTTTTTCCTTTTCATCTCTCTATTGCTCTGTATTGCATTATGGTTAATAATCTTACATTTTTGGTTCCCAAAGATGGGGTAGGAGTGAGTGCAAGTCACACTGATCTCTTCCCAGAATGAATCTGGAATTACAACTAAATTGTGGAGAAATCACCTGGAACAAACAACTGAACAATAGCGAGATAGGAGTTTTATAACTTCGGGCAGACAGAGGAATTGGCTTTAGCACAACCGGACTGGTAAGGAGTGCAGTAGAGACTCGAGAAGGCAGACTGGGTGCCCATGGGCAGCAGCACCAGAGGGATATTTAAATGGTCAGTTGGATTCCCTTGAAAGAGTGGGACCTGAACCATAGGCAGGGATCTCCAGCCTACAGCACCAGAGTCCAAAAAACACACAGATAACAGCCATCTATGAAAAGCAGCATTGCTCTCTACCAGAGATGGCTGGCTGGAGATACAAAGAGCTGTTTAAAGGGCCAATGCATAAACTTTTGTTTGCAGCCACTTACTCTGGTCTCCAGCAAAGGCAGGGCAGAGTGGGCTGGAGATCCCTGAGAAGAGACTGAGGAGGAAGGCTTTGGGGAGAGAACTGAGATAGCAGCCAGTGGGATCATGGTGCTGATTCATCCCCTATATAGGAGCAGCCATCTTGCTCAGGCAAACCACTCCCCTGAGTGGCAGCAGTGTCAGAGGACACAATAGCTCTGCGGCTAGGAGGAACTCTGGCTGGGTCTGGTGGTGCTAAAGCCTGACTGCTGAGTACAGTGTGGCAGCCACAGATAGTAGATCCCTGACTAAAGGGGGCGCAGGCTGGTCTAGAGATGCTTGAAGATTCTGGAGATGGAGGTTTTGGGGAGAGAACTCAGAGAGCAGCCAGCGGGATACTGGTGCTGACTCCTCCCCCATATAGCAGCAGGCGTCTTACTCATGCAGACCACTCCCCTAATTGGCAGCATGTAAAAGGACACAAGAACCCACCCACAGGAGGAATTCTGCCCTGCCCTGTGGTGTCTAAGCCTGACTGCTGAGTGCAGAGTGACTAGATTAACAGATGAAGAAGACAGCTACAGACAGTAGATTCCTGGAAGTCTCTAACAGACTGCCTAAGGGCAGATAGGGTCAACATCTGACAACATCGGAGGTTGATCCAGAAAGAAAAAAACAGCCATCTCCTACCATAGAAGTTCACACCATAAAGACAGGAAGTCAAGACAGATCAATTTAAGAAGCAGAAACAAAAAACAGCGTCACAAATAATGGGAAGACAAAGAAACACCCCCCAATTAAAGGGAAAGGAGGAATCCCCAGAAAGAGAACTAAATGAAGTAGAGGTAAGTAAACTATCAAATATTGAGTTAAAATAATGGTTCTAAAGGAAGCTCAGTGAGCTCAGTGAGCTCAAAGAGAATTACCAAAACTACAGGGAAACTATGAGGAACTTAATGCAAACTATATCAGCATGAAAAAGGACATAGAAACTATCAATAAGAGACAAGAGGAAATGAAGAATACAGTTTCTGTATTGAAGAACACAGTAGAAGGAATTAAATGCAGACTAGATGAAGCAGAGGATCAAATCAGTGAGATAGAGGACAAGGTAGAAAAAAAGCTCCCAGAAAGAGCAAGAAAATGAAAAAAAGACTCCAAAAGAATGAAGAGGCATTTAGGGGAATGCAGGACAACCTGAAACGTAATCATATCCATATAATAGGAATACTAGAAGGAGAAGAAGAGGAGGAAGGGATAGAGAATCTGTTTGAAAAAGTAATTTTGGAAAACTTCCCTAATTGGAGGAGAAAAAAAGTCACACAAGTCCAGGAAGCACAGAGGGTCCCATTCACGAGGAACCCAATGAGGCCCACTCCAAGACACATCATCATTAAAATGGCAAATATCAAAGACAAAGAGAGACTCCTAATGGCAGCAAGAGAGAAACAGGTAGTAACATACAAGGGAGCCCCAATACAGCTAGCAGCTGACTTCTCAACAGAAACACTACAAGCCAGATGGGAATGGCAAGAAATATTGCAAGTAATGAAAAGTAAAGTCTTGCAACCAAGACTGCTCTACCCAGCAAGGCTCTCAGTTAAAATGGAAGGCAAAATAAGGAGGTTCAAGACAGAAGAAAGCTAAAAGAATACACCTCCATGAAAACAGCACTGCAAGATATGCTAAAGGGACTGCTTTAAGGAGATATAGAAAAAGAGTGAGAAAGAGAGGAACACAGGTACAAAGGGAAAAAATGAATAAGTACTTATCAATAATAACTTTAAATGTAAATGAATTAAATGCTTCAATCAAAAGACATAGGATAGCTGAATGGAAGAGAAAATATGCCCTGCACATGTGCTGCCTACAGGACACCAACCTCAGAACAAAAGACCTACACAGACTGAAAGTAAAGGGATGGAAAAAAAATATTCCAAGCAAACGGACAGGGAAAAAAACAGCAGGGATGGCAATACTTATATTACACAAAACAGATTTCAAAACAAAGCTATAAAAAGAGACCCAGAAGGACACATCATTGCACTCAAAGGAAGAATCCATCAAGAAGACATAAACATTGTAAACCTATATGCACCCAACATAGGAGCACCCAAATATATAAGGAAAATCTTGGAGGACTTTAAGAAAGTTATAGACAGCAACACACTGATAGCAGGGGATTTTAATACTCCACTGTCAAAAATGGATAGATCTTCCAAACAAAACACCAACAAGGATATTGTGGAACTGAACAACGCATTAGATCAAATGGACTTAACTGACATATAGAGCACCTTTCATCCCAAAGAAGCAAAACACACATTATTTTCAAATACACATGGAACATTTTCAAAGATAGACTACATGATAGGACACAAAACAAGCCTCAACAAATTCAAGCAAATTGAAATAATAACAAGCATTTTTTTTGGACCACAAGGGCTTGAAACTAGAAACCAACCTCAAGGAAAAAACTCAAAAACATTCAAACTCATGGAGACTCAATAGCGCTCTGTTAAACAATGAATGGGTCAATAATGAGATCAAAGAAGAAATCGAAAAGTTTCTGGAAACAAATGAAAATGAACACACAACAGTCTAAAACCTATGGGACACAGCAAAGGCAGCCCTGAGAGGGAAGTTCATAGTAATACAGGCCTACATAAAAAGAAACATTTCAAATATATGACCTAACTCTATAGCTTCAAGAACTGGAGAAACAACAACAAACAAAGCCCAGGGTGAGTAGAAGGAAAGAAATAATCAAGATCAGAGCAGAATTGAATGACATAGAGACTAAAAGAACAATTCAAATGATCAACAAATCCAAGAGTTGGTTCTTTGAAAAGATAAACAAAATTGACAAGCCTTTAAATGGACTCATCAAGAAAAAAAGGGATAGAACCCAAATAAATACTATCAGAAATGAAAGAGGAGAAATAACAACTGATACCACAGAAATACAAAGGATTGTAAGAAATTACTATGAACAATTAATTATATGCCAAGAAATATGAAAACTTTGATGAAATTGGACAAATTTCTAGAAAAATATAGCCTTCCAACACTGAAAAAGAAGAAGCAGAAAGCCTGAACAGACCAATAACAACTGGTGAAATTGAAGAAGCAATCAAAAAAGTCCCGGTACACAAAAGCTCTGGACCAGGCAGTTTCACAGGAGAATTTTACAAAACACTTAAGAAAGAGCTAACCCCTGTCCTTCTCAGACTAGTCCAAAAAATCCTAGAAGGGGGAAGACTCCCAAACTCCTTTTATGAGGCCAGCATCATCCTAATCCCAAAACCAGATAAAGACCCTACAAAGAAAGAAAACTACTGGCCAATATCACTGATGAACATAGACGCTACAATCATTAACAAAATATTGGGAAACTGCATCCAGCATTACATTAAAAAGATCATCCACCATGATCAAGTGTGATTCATCCCAGGGATGCAAGGATGGTTCAATATTAGCAAATCAATAAATATAATGCATCACATAAACAAAAGGAAAGACAAAAGCCACATGATCATACCAATAGATGTGGAAAAAACATTTGATAAGGTACAGCATCCATTTATGCTAAAAAACACTCAGAAAAATGTGAATAAAAGGGGCATAACTCAATATAATAAAGGCCATTATATAAAACACCTACAGCCAACATTATACTCAGTGGGCAAAAACTAGATGCTTTCCCACTAAGATTGGGAACAAGACGAGGGTGTCCACTTTCACCACTTCTGTTCAACATAATATTGACAGTCCTAGCCACAGTGATCAGAATAGAAAAAGAAACAAAGGCATCCAAATTGGAAAGGAGGAAGTAAAACTATCATTGTTTGCAGATGACATGATAGAAAACCCCATAGACTCCACCAAAAAGCTACTTGACCTAATAAGTGAATTTGGCAAAATAGCAGGATACAAAGTCAGCATTCAGAAATTGAAGGCATTTTTGTATATCAACAATGAAATATCAGATTTAGAAATCAGGAAAAAAAATCCCATTAGTTACAGTAACAAGAAAAATAAAGTACCTAGGAATAAACCTAACCAAGGAGGTAAAAGACCTGCATGCAGAAAACTATACAACACTGAAGAAAGAAATTAAGAAAGACAAAAATAAATGGAAGCATATACCATGTTCATGGATCAGAAGAATTAACATCTTCAGAATGTCCTTACTACCCAAAGCAACTTATAGATTCAATGCAATCCCTATTAAAATACCAATGACGTATTTCACAGAAATAGAACAGACATTTCAAAAATTTATATGGAACCATAAACAACCCTAAATAACTGCAGTAATTCTGAGAAAGAAAAATAAAGTAGGAGGGATCACAATACCTGACATCAAACTATGTTACAAGGCCACTGTAATCAAAATAGTCTGGTACTGGCATAAGAACAGACACATAGATCAGTGGAACAGAATAGAGAGCCCAGATATAAACCCATGTCTCTATGGTCAATTAATATTCGACAAAGGGAGCAGCAGCGTAAAATGAAATAAAAATAGCCTCTTCAACAAATGGTGTTGGGAGAGCTGGAGAGCTATATGCAAAAAATTGAAATTCTACCACCAAATTACACTATACACAAAAATATCCTCCAGATGGATATGGATATAAAAGACTTAAATATAAGTCATGACACCATAAAAGCCCTAGAGGAGAACATAGGCAGGAAACTCTCTGATATCCCACTCAGCAATATTTTCACCGGTATGTCCCCTAGAGCGAGGGACATAAAGGAAAGAATAAACAAATGGGACTTGATTAAAATAAGAAGCTTCTGCATGGCTAAAAAAAACAGCAAAATGAAAAGGGAGCCAATCATCTGGGAAAACATATTTGTCAATGACACCTTGTACAAGGGTTTGATCTCCAAAATATATAAGGGACTCATAATGACTCCACTCCAGGAAGACAAACAATCCAATTAATAAATAGGCAAAGAACCTGAACAGACACTTCTCCAAGGAGGACATACAGAGGGCCCAGAGATATATGAAAGAATGCTCAGCATCAATAGCCATCAGAGAAATGCAAATTAAAACCACAATGAGATTCCTTTTCACACCGTCAGAATAGCCATCGAAAACAAACCAACAAACAACAAGTGCTGCGAGGTTATGGAAAATGGGGAACCTTAGTACACTGTTGGTGAGAATGCAGACTGGTGCAGCCACTGTGGAAAACAAATGGAATTTCCTCAAAAAGCTAAAAATGGAACTGCTTTTTGACCCAGTGATTCCACTGCTGGGATTATAACCTAAGAATCCCAAAACATCAATTCAAAAGAACCTGTGCACCCCAATGTTCATAGCAGCACAATTTACAATAGCCAAGTGCTAGAAGCAACCTAAATGCCCATCAGTAGATGAGTGGATCAAAAAACTATGGTACATTTACACAATAGAATATTATGCAGCAGAAAGAAAGAGCTATTACCCTTCACGACAGCATGGATGGAACTGGAGAGCATTATGCTAAGTGAAATAAGCCAGGTGATGGAAGACAAATACCCTGTGATCTCACCTATAAGTGGAACCTAACCAACAAAACAAACAAGCAACGAAAATATAACTAGCAACATTGAAAGAAAGACAAAACCAACAGGGATGGGAGGGAAGGAAGGAGGGGAGTAATGGGGAAATGAAGAGGAAGGATCAAGTCAAGGAATAGGTATAAGGATCCATGGACAAAGTCAAAGTGGGGAAGGATTGAGGGTAGGAGGTGGGAGTGGGTGGGGCAGGGGAAAGTGGTGGCAGGAAAATGGAGAAAAATGTATTGGAACATAAAAAAATATAAAAACAAAGAATTTTATGTTTTCTTTTCATTAGTGCTTGTCTCACTGCTGTGTAATCAGTTTTCTAACCAAAGCTATTGAGTCCATTGAGTTAATTTCAGTGATTATTTTTTCATATCTAGAATTTCTCCTTGATTCTTTTTCAAATTTGCCTATTTTTCTTAAGGTTTATAAAACCTTAAGGAAGAAAACCTTCTTTTTCTATTTAATTTTTTAAAAATAACAATTAAAAAATAAAGTTCTTTTATTTTTCAAATAGATTTAAATCCTGTTATAGTATAATATAGTTCAGTTTTTTTCTCTTTTACAAGTTTATGGTATTCTTATCTTTGTATTTGCTGTGTGTGCTATCTTTCATGGTGTGTTATTTTGTGAATTTAGATTTTAAATGGTAAGTTTTAAAAATAGATGTTTATTCATATTATCCTGAATGTAAATATGATATTTATGGAGCAGAGATCAAAGCTATTATTTCTTATATCAATAACTGCATTAGTTCTTCTTAAATTCTTTCTTCCTTCTAGGGTGATATGATAAGAGTCAAAGTCAGTCTACATATACTGAAGTCTATACTGTGGGAGAGGAATGCTGAAATTATAAATCTGGCAGTTTATATAGGATGGTATATTTATTTATTGTATAGTCAATTTTTTTTTGCTTTAAATAATTGTTTTTCAGTTACAGTGGACATACAATATTGTATTAGTGTCAGGTATACAACCCAGTGATTAGACATTATAAAATTTACTAAGTGATCATTCCAATAAATCTCATGTCCATCTGACAAGATATAGTTATTGCCATATAATTGACTATATTCCCTATGCTGTAATTTACATCCCTGTGACTCTTCTATAACTACCAATTTGTACTTCTTAATACCTTCACCTTTTTTACCCATCCCCTCAACCCCACTCCCATCTGGCAACCATCAAAATATTCTCTTTATCTATGAGTCTTTTTCTGTCCTGCCTCTTCATTTATTGTGTGTGTTTTTTTAATTCAGCTGTTGATAGATATGTATTTATTGCTATTTTATTATTTATATTTTTGATTCTTCTCCTTCTCCTCCTCCCTTCTCTTCTTTCTCTTCCTCTTCTTCAAGAAGTCCCTTTAGCATTTCTTGCAGTACTCGTTTGGTGATGATGAACTCCTTTAGATTTTTCTTGTTTTTCTTGTCTGGAAAGCTGATTTCACCTTCAATTTTAAGTGATAACCTTAGGTGAAGATGGCAGCATAGGCAGATATGGCTTGCATCTTCTCAAAAGCACATAAAAATTGCAACTAAAATATAGAACGACCATCACTCTGAAGCATCAGAAATTGAGTTGAATGGAAGTCTGACCACTACAGAATTAAACAAACTAAATACATCCAGACCGATAGGAGGGGTGCTGATGTGGAACACGCTGGTCCCTCATCCACATGTGGTGGATAAAAACTCAGGAGGGATATCTTGGGATTGAGTAGTTCCAGCCCCACAACAGGACCCCCAGCGCAGGATTCCACTGCCAGGAAGATAAGTCCCCACAACTTCTGGCTGCAAAAATCAGCAGGTATCGAGTCAGTGGAGGAAAATTCTGGAGCCCCAAGCAGTTGCTCTTAAAGAACGCACACATGGACTCACCTATTCAGACACACTTCCTCTGAGCTCCAGCACTGGGGTAGCAGATTGAAAGGCACCAGTGGTATATAGGGAGAAACTGCCATCAAGGTGAGCAGGGGCCATTGTCCCTTTTCTTAACCCTCCCCTTACAGAGCCACAGAGCTGACAAGCTGGTGCCATTTCTAAGATTCCATCAACCTGGTTAACACTGTTTGACCCACTTTGGAGATCCCCATAGACTCTGCTCCACCCAACTTACAGTCCCATCCAAGCTGCTTTTTGGTATGAATGGCTGGTCTTGGCTCATGCTTCACAACTTCCTAAATCCTGTCAAACAAGCAACAGGTGGCATCAGTGATCCCCAGGCCCAGCACTAGCAGCAGCCAGCTTAGATTCATAGCTTGGCTTTGCCTGAGTATCTCCAGGCCCAGCACAAGTAGCAGCCATCCCAGATAGCTTTATTGCTAAGCAGGGTGGCCTCAGGCAAAACACAGTGAGGGGCTAGTCTTGGCCTCCACCACCCAGGAAACACCAGGGCCAGAGCACCCAGTGGACAGCTACAGACCACATCAGAGCACCACCACCCTGCCCCTGCACAGCTGATTCTCCATAGAGGGCAGAGGTTGGTGATCAGTGGTCATAGCCAGTCCTTGCAACTTACTGGCTTTGGTGAATCCAAACAGCAACCAAGGCTCAACTACAAAAGGAGGGTCTGCTCAACCCACATGTAGGGCATATCTCAAGTACCCGGTGTGGGTGATAAGGGAGGCCACTGGGCCCTATAGGACATTTACTATATTAGGCTGTAGTACCAAGACACAGAGTCAAAGCAGCTCTACCTAATATGTAGAAACAAACACAGGAAGGCTGCCAAAACAAGGAGACAAAGAAACATGGCTCAATGAAAGAACAGGTCAAAACTCTAGAAAAAAGGCTGAACAAAATGAAGATAAGCAATCTATCAGATGCAGAGTTCAAAACACTGGTCATAAGGATGCTCAAGGAATTTAGTGAGGACCTCAGCAGCATAGAAGATACCTAGTCAGAAATGAGGGATTCACTAATTGAAATAAAGAACAATTTACAGGGAAACAATAGAAGAATGGATGAAGCTGAAAATCAATTTAGTGATTTGGAATGTAAGGAAGCAAACAAATGAACAAACAAACAAAACCCCCCCCCAAAACAATCAGAACAAAAAGAAGAAAAAAATCCAAAAAAACCGAATATAGTATAAGCAACCTCTGGGACAACTTCGAGAGGTCCAACATTCATATTATATGGGTGCCGGATGGAGAAGAGAAAGAGCAAGAAATTGGAAATCTATTGAAAAAAATAATGAAAGAAAACTACTCTGATTTGGTAAAGGAAATAGACATGCAAGTCCAGGAAGCACAGAGAGTCCCAAACAATATGGATGCAAAGAGTCCCACTCCAAGACACATCATTATAAAATGCCAAAGGTTAGCGATAAAGAGAGAATCTTAAAAGCAGCACAAGAAAAGAAGTCAGTTACCTACAGGGGAGTTTCCATAAGACTGTCAGCTGATTTCTCAAAAGAAACTTTGCAGGCTAGAAAGGGATTGGTAAGAAATAGTCAAAGTCATGAAAAACAGGGGTCTGCCACCAAGTTTGCTCTATCCAGAAAAGATATCATTTAGAATTGAAGGGCAGATAAAGAGCTTCCCAGACAAGAAAAAACTAAAGGAGTTCATTATCATCAAACCATTATTATATGAAATGTTAAGGGGACTTATTAAAGAAAAAGAAGATCAAAATTATGAACAATAAAATGGTAAAAAATGCAAATCTGTCATTATTGAATATAAAAAAATGAACTAAGAAAACAATATCAGAGACAGAATCATGGATACAGAGAATGTTTTGATGGTTGCCAGATGGAAGGGGGGAGCTGGGGGTATGGTTGAAGAAATGAGGGGATTAAGAAGTAAAAGTAGGTAGTTATAGAATAGCCATGGGAATACAAAGTGCAGTGTAGGAAATGGAGTAGCCAAAGGACTTATGCAGATGATCCACAGAGATGAACAATGGTACGAGGATTGCCTAAGGGAGTGGGGGTGCTTGGTGGAGGAGGGAAATGGGGGAACAATCAGGACAACTGTAATAGCATAATCAATAACATATAATTAAGTAAATAATAGCCTTGCCATGTAGAGCAGTCTTGGTTGTAGGTCATTGTTTTTTCTAATTTTGAATATTTTGTGCCAGTCCTTTGTGGCTTGCAATGTTTCTTTTACTACTGGAACACTGGATTGGAGAGGCTGGAGTGGAGCTAGGACCCCTCACTCCTCAAGGGGACCCCTGAAGCCAAGATATTCCTTCCAATTTTTATCTGTTACATATGGGTGTGGGACCAGCTCCTTTGTGTCTCGACCCTTCGTATCAGTCTCCCAGTGGTTTGTTCTTTATATCCTTAGTTATAGGATTTCTCTTCAGCTAGATTTTAGGCAGTTCTGAATGATGGTTGTTCTGTAGTTTAGTTGTAATTTTAATGTGGTTGTGAGAGGATGTGAGTACTGCATTTATCTACATTGCCATGTTCCATGTTGACCAGAAGCCCAGGAATAGTTTAAACAGGTGTCACTCTCCCCTCCAGTGAGATGGAGAGAAACCTGATCTCTCTAGTGTAAACCAGAAGAAAGGGCAGGTTTCTGTGTTCCTACCCTTTGGAATGTAAATATATGTCTGCAGGGAGAAGCTAAGATTGCTTACTGTCTTTTGGTTTACAATGCCTGGAATGCCTTGGTGTCTGATCCACCTCTGAAATCTAAATATATACTCCTAGAAAGGTAAACCTCTCAGGAATTCTCTCACTATTTATTTAATCATTCAACTTCTAAGGCTTGTCATCTCAGTGTCCAGTAAAATTTATTCAGAATGCCCTAACCATGCAGAAACACACTTCTGGATGGTAACATCTTTAGTGGGACTTTTTTCTCCCCCTCCCAAGGGAATCCCATGTGGCCCAGCTTATAAGAAATTTTAATCAAATTTGTTTTGCTTTTGTTTCTTCCAAGTGCCTCAGGAATAGTAGTGGGCAAGGAATTTTTTTTTAATGTTAAATTATTGGATTTGGGATTTCTAAGAAAACTGGTAGTATAATTTGTTTTCCAGACCTTTATTATTTCTCATCAGAGACATTTTTCTACCTTGTAAGGAATAGTAAATACAAAACTTGATGAGTTGTCACAGCCACAGTTTGGCTAGAGGAGGTGTAAGCGATGGGTAGAATGGCAAGAATGACATAACAGAGGTAGAGGGAGGGTAGGCAGATCTCGTAGAGCTTCATAGGTAAAGTAAGAGCTTTGGATTTTACTCCAGGTGATACAGAAACCTCTGGAGGGCTTAGAACAGACGAGGGGCATGATCTGATTTTTTATTTAAATGGGCTTTTTTCATTGATGTATTAAGAATGTTTTATATAACTGGATACCTGGTAGGATTATCATGTTCAATTCAAGATATAATTCAAAATGTCCTACAACCTGGCCTCCCAGAGAGAGGTTGACTTCTTTTAGAGCTCCCTGGAAACCAAATACTTAAGGCAGTCAATCCTGGTAGAATAGGTCACTAGTCTGCCCCGTCAAATAATAACAACTACAAGCTTTATACCCCAAACTCTGGGGGACAGGCTGCTGTTCTGCTAACTGAAGAAGGCCAGTGTGGTGGAAGTGGATTGATGGCCAAGTTTCTACCATATCATAATTATGACAGTTTGATCCTCTGTGATCATACTAAGGAAGGGATTGGTGCTTCCCTAATTGGGTAGTGTAAAAGCCCTATAACTCAGTGCCTGGAGTTTAATGTGTTAGGTCCTTGCTCATGATCTCAGAATGTAATGGGCAAAGGGTAACTCACACACATACTACTGCTCTTTTCATTATAAAATTCCCTCAGTAAAATCAGTTCCAAAATACCTGGTGTCTGATTATTTCCTCTTGTTTTCCTGACGAGAAGCTGAAGAATTGGATAGGGGTGGAGTACAAGTAAGATCAAGGAGGCCAATACATAGCTATTGAAATTAGCCTCTAGGGAGAGATGACAGCCTCTTTGACCAAGATGGTTAGAGGTGGTGAGAAACAATCCCATTTGAGATATATTTCTAAGGAAGATCTGGTAGGATTTGCTGATGGATTGAGTATGAGAGAAAAAGAAGAGTTATAATAATTTCATGGTTGTTACTTTGCCTAGCTGGAAGAATTGAGGTGGATGAGTATGCAAACTTAATAAATGTATATTAAATGAAATAATGAGGGAAAAGTGAATATAAGATTTTATAAGATTGTGTATAAACACAAGATCTTGTACCATTAATATGCTTTGACAACTATATAAACTAGGGAGGCAGAGACTGTTTAGTTCACCACTGTATATTTGGCAACTAATATATGTATAATGCAGCCTATGTGTGTCTATCTTTCCAACTCTGCCTGTCTTTCCCTCTATGTATACAGGATGTATATGTGTGTATATAATGTATTTTGAGTACATGATGAATGTAGGAATGAAGAGATGAGTGGATGTCACATGCTTTGCTTTATAGGTGCCACAGAAACGTTTCAGTGAATATTGGTTGTAGTGCCTTAGTGCCAACGTAAATCTCTTCTTGGGATTGAGGGAGAGTTACCCTTTGTACTTGTAACTTATGATTTTACCACAGCATTATAACTCCGTGAGATTAATTTTTGATATTCAGAGAAACAAATATTTACTGATCAGAGGAACTTTATTGTGCAAATGCTGAAGGGAACTACAAGTTATCACTCAGTTTTTGTCTCCTCCTGATAATAATTCTTTACCTTTTTAACAAAAGTGCTTAGCATTTATGAATACATTCACAATTGTACAAGGTAAGCAAGGCGGGCATTATTAGTTCTTCTTTTAGTTAAGAAGGATCTGAGGTCAGAAGAATAAATAACTTGCCCCTGGTCATAGAAGTAGTAAGCTACGATGCTAGGATTTAAATGGATTCTATTGCTTATTCAGCTAAACAATTCTGCCTCTTTATCAGTTGTAGCAGTGGTAATTGCATCAGCATCTAAGACTAAGTACGTTGTATCTGCCCCAGAGAGCTGTAACATACTCAGGGTAATGAGACAGCAGAGAACAGCGGATTGAATTCTGCTCTACAAATTCTGTAATAAATTATTTTGTTTACTTCTCTAAGACTCAGTTTCCTTATCTGAAAAATAGATATAAATCTAAAATCTCAAAGATTTATTGTGAGAATTAAATACCATAGTACATTAAATACCTAGTGTGGTGCTGGTCTTATTAAGTACAAAGGAGATAATTGTACCTGCTATTATTATTACATGCACAAGTGTTCTTAATTGTTACCCTTCTGGTATATGGTATATTAATATACTTTGTATCCTCTGATGCTTTCTAGTTCCATAGACATTATCTGTTCATAGCACTTCAAAAATCTGAGGGATGTTGAGGAAAAACACAGTATTGACCGTTTTTCGCCAAATTGAATTTTAGTTTATACTTCAGTGTTCTGTAGATTGTCTATTTTTTTTAAATCTTAGTTCTATAACATGACCCACACCAACTCAAAATTTTGCAGATGGTGGACTTACCTAAATTGCATATTGTCCCCATCAACTTTGGCAATACTGGCTATAGCTTCTTAGTCAATTTGAAAACAAGTTTTGAACCCCTACCATATCAGTTAGGATTTGCTTTCGCCTACGAAGTAAAAAGACCTGAATATTGTGCTTGATGAAATTAGGGTTTTTTTTGTTTTGTTTTTTTCCTTCAAAACAAGAAGCCCAGAGGAAAGCAGGCCAGGACTGGTAAAGTGACTCCATTATTTCATCAATTTTCCAGCTTCCTACTATCTTTCCATTCCACACTTAATAACATATGGTCTTTTCTTCATGCCTGTCATCTCATGATAACAAGATAAAGCTACTACTCCAGCCTCACATATGAATTGCTGGCTGGAAGTGTAATAAATAAGGGAAAAATAATTGGCAGCATTAAATGAGGGAAACAAAATCTTTCCTTATATCTATTGTTCAGAACTGAATTAGGGTCACATTCTTCCTTACCTGCAAGGCAGCCTAAGAAAGTGAGTATTTTAGCAGAAAAAACCAACAAAATGGATTATTGGTAGCATTTGTCACACCTATATTACACTTAACACTGGACAATAAATAAAAGGCTAAATAGGCACCATTTCTTCCCTTTCCACAGTCTAGTAAGGGAGAGAAATGTGGAAGGAAATTATTATGAAAAGATGTGGTAATATTGATAAACTCAAAATAATGGTTGAAATGTAGTGTGATGGAGACACAAAGGAGGGGGGACTAACTCAGACTTTAATTCAACGAGTAGTTGTTGAATACTTTAAATACTGTTGGAGATGTGAAGAAGAAGAAAACAAATTTCTTCATTTTGGGGAGTGTATTACTTTTCTAGGGCTACCATAAACAAAATACCACAGTCTGTGTTGTTCAAGCAATGGAAATTTATTTTCTTGCAGTTCCATATACCAGAAGTCCAAGCTCAAGGTAGGGGCAGGGTTGGTGTCTGGTGAAGGCTGTCTTGGGTTGACAATGGCCTTCTTGCTGTGTGTTCGCATGACCTCTGTTTTTGTGCTGACGGAGAGAGAGAACAAACTCGTTGGTGTCTTCTTCTAAGGATACGAATCCTTTTGGATCAGGGCCTTACCCTTATGACCTTGTTTAACCTTAATTATTTTCTTAGAAGCCCAATCTCCCACAATAACCCTACTTGGGGGTTAGGGCTTCAACCTCTGAATTTTGGCAGGACACGAATATTCTGTCCATCACAGGGAGTTTATCACATGTTAAACTCTTGGCAGATTTCATCACCTTTCTGAAGCTGAGTATAGCTTGGAAAAAGTGAAGGTAGTACAGCTGTTGGTACCTGAAGGTAAAAGTCAGGGAATATTTTCTCGGGTCTAAGTAAACACGACAGGACCATTAAAAAACGCCGACCCCTCCATCTCTGTCCCATCCCACCCCACCCAGTGCCGAGGACTTCTCCCACTCTCATTCCACTCTCATTCCGCTCTCACGCAGCGCTGCCGAGGCGTGGACTGCAAGCAGGGCCGCATGCTCAGACTGTGGTGTAATACACATCACCCAGAAAACTGTTAAGCTTTTTTTTTTTCCTCCAATATCATGTTTTCTTGTCTCCTCTTTCCTTATAAAAACAAGTTTTGTCATAATTGTCAATATATCCGAAGGAAGAGAAAAATATGTTTTTCCCTTCAACTATATTCTTTTCTCTTTCCATTCAAGTTGGCAAGCATCCTGACACATTTAAATGGAGTATATAATAAACTTGAGAAATGGCCTTAATATATATCTGTTCTACAGCCTTCCTGTCTTTATATGAGCTGGATTTTCTAGAGTGTGTAACTTTCATAAGAAACTGAGTTCAACTAAAATAACTGCTGTTTCTGTATGGATAGTAAAGTTTAGGAATAAGAGCTGCTAAAAGAACAATATGTTTGGATAGTTCTTTGAAAAATGACTCTTTATTTTCTAGTAGAGCCAACAAACAAATACCATCAAAAATTAAAACAGAGCAAAAGAAAATAACAAAAACACAAACCAAATGAAACTATAAAATCCCAACTCCGCCTCCCAAATAAAAACTTACCACCAGCATCACCAACAGCAGACCTTACACATAAACACAAACTACAACACAGCTGATTGTGTTCTCAGTTTTGAGAAGCTGAAACATAATTTGCAAGAATCTATAAAGAGCAGGAAACTAGATCTTCTCTTCAGGATCCTCAAACAGAGGACAATTATGAAGAAATTGGAGCAGAGGCCAGGCAAACTGATCAAAATATTAAAAAGTGAAGGATGGTTCTGTAAAATAATTTAAAACACCTACAATTACTTGATTGAATAGCAATACTAATTTTAAATACACAAGTAAGCTCAGAAGTAAGGGAAATATCTGATGGGCTAAAAGAGAAGAGTTGGAAATCAGAGCTGTAGGTGGTTGCCTTGTTACAGCTGTCCCTGAGGGCATTTGCTGACTCTGGTGATCCACTTTTAGTGACCTCAGGAGTGCAGGAGAAAAATCCCTGCCCTCATACAGGTAGAAAGGTCTCACTGAGGATCCGCATAAATCTGACTTTAACTCTATATGATTAATGTAAGAGTAGAGTTGAAAAAAATATATATCTCCCCGTCAGAGAAAGAGAACAAGGCAAATTGTGTCTTGGCTTAGCCTCTGAGTAGAAAACAATAGAAATATCTGCTTTGAGAATTGATAGCCACAAAGGCTTACCCTCATATCACTTTCAGGTTAGAATTTGTATCATTTTGTGGTTTGAACAATTTAGAGCTGAGAAAACAAACTTCAAGTTTCATAGCATGTTGGAGTGACTGGCAGAAGCGAATGCATTATCACCCTTCACCAAATATAACTTCTTCAACTCAGGCCTCACTGAATTTTCTCAGAAAAGACCTAAATAAAGCATAAATTAAGAATCCAAATTACAACATACATGATATATATGTCACCATTAGTGAAGCTCAGCAGAAAATGTCCTTAAACTCTACAGATAATGTTTAAAATATTTATTAATTATTTTTAATAGTCATCCAAGGATATGTTTATTCATTTTAGAGAGAGAAGAAGGGAGGGAGGGAGAGAAACATCAATGTGCGAGAGAAACATAGATCAGCTGCCTCTCACCCATGCCCATAATGGGGATCAAACCCCCTACCTTTTTGTGCACAGGATAACACTCAGCCAACGGAGCCACCTGGCCAGGGCTAAAATGTTTAAATAATGGATGGATTCTCTAAGTATAAGAAAGGAAAAAGATGCAATTTTTAAAAAAATGCGAGAAAGGTTAGGAGACCCAAAAAATACAAAATAGAAATTCTAAATATAAAAATTTCAATAATTGAATTATAAAAGTAAATTAAAGATTAGTGAAAAAGAAGATGGACTTAGCAGAAATTATCACAAAGAGGTTAAAAACATGAAAGAGGTTAAGAGACATGGAGGTAAGAATGAAAAGGTATGACAATTCTTATTGGAATTCTAAAAGAAGAGATTAGAAATAAGGTGGTAGAAGCAATTTGCAAGACCTGGATAAGAATTTTTCAGAATTTATGAAAACATAATTCTCTGTTTCAGGAAGCACAGAAGATCCCAACCAATGAATCAACATTGACTTTTTTCATCACTGAAGCATTTCTCTAACTAGCAGTGTGATGATGTAACAAATGAGATTTTCTCATTTGATAATAAAGACAAGTAATGTTTTTTTAAAAAAAAAACTCAGCCAAGAAAAATGAATATTTTAGAAAATAATAAAGCAGGGAATTTAATGGGTCAAGAATCCAATTTTGGAAGTTATAAAAAGAATAAACTCACATAGGAAAGAAGGAAATAATAAAGTGGAAAAGATATTGAAAGAAAAAGCAAATAGAATAAACAACAGTAAGGTAAACCAGCTTCTGGCTAGTTTGATGAGAGCGAGCGAGAGTTTGAAACACAGTTAAGAATGAAAAATGGGAACTACTGTAGACATATTAGTGTTTGATAGGCTAAAAGGAAAGAAAAGAGCAAGGCTCTTTTAGTTTAAGTGTAGAGGTTGAAGTGAACTTATAGTCCTGTTTCCTTAAAAGCAATATAGTTAAGATAGATTTGGAATATTGTGATTTCCAAACCCTTCCCTTATCTGAAGCTATTTGCCTCAATCCTAAATAGAGGCTGCTTATCTGTGTCAAAGTGACAGATTCTCCAGGAATGAGTGGGGTATTTCATTCTTACTGATATAATTTCAAAAGCAGTCTCTGATCATCTGTGATTTTAGAGTACAGAGTTTCTCTGTGAATAAGAAAGCAGCAGTCATTCAAAGAAAGGAAAGGAGTCATTATGACACTTTATAGCTGCAGCATGTCCTTGGGAGAAATACTGGTTCCTATTAAGTTTGAAGCCGGCTTTTTCTGGGTCTATTATTCCAGCCTGATGAATGACAGGGCGCAATTGCAGTGTCCAAGTTTTTTTTTTTTTTTTTTTTTAACTCTTTAACCTCGAATGTGGTATCAGGGCTTCTGGTCATTATTTGAAATTTTAAGGAGAATTTAGGAAATTCCAGAGTACTGACTGTAGTATTTTCAGAAAGAATAGTTTTCAGATATAGGTAAACTTACTGTTGCTCCTTCTCAATATTCTAACTTAGATTAGAAATTCAATGATATTGTTTTCTCATAGACTTTATTTTTAGTTGGTAGATCTGGAAAATTATTCCTTACCCTTGTAACATGTTTCCAAGTGTACAGATTGCTTTAATTTTGATAATCTCATTTGATTCTCACTGTGAGCTTCTTAATTTTTATATTAGGAATTGAGTCAAGAAGTGCTAAGTAACTTGCTCAGGGTCACATGGCAGATGCATTTGTCTTTAGGCCTATGATTTCATTGCTCCATGCTGCCTCCAAGTTTAAAGAATTCCTGGAACTATTAGATATTTGGGAAAACATTTGCAAGGAAGGAGGTTGATAGATTAATTACTTTGGAAAATGATTGCCTTTTCTGTTTCTTTGTTTCAAAATTATTCTTCTCCCTTCCCCATTTTTACTGATATACAACTGTAATTTCAGTTAAATTTCCAAAATGAAAATCCCAAGGGTTCTCTAATCCTTGGAATTTAACCATGTTCATAGTTTTGTTTGGGAAATTTTAAGCATCAGATTTTCACAGGAGTGTTTAAGATAATGAGTGAGGTAACACAAATAAATAATGAAATGTGTATTAGTTTGCTAGGGCTGCTGCAACAAATAACAGACTGGGGAGTCTAAACAATAGAAATTAATTTTCTCATAGATCTCGAGGATGCAAGTCCAAGGTCAAGGTGTTGGCAGGGTTGCTTTCTTCTGAACTTCTCTCCTCAGTTTTCTCTCTTTGTCTTCACACAGTTTTTCCTCTGTGTATGTTTGTGTCCTAATCTCCTTTTCTTAGAAGGACAGTGAGTTGTATTGGATGAGGGTCCAACCTTATGACCTCCTTTAACTTAAATACCTGTTTATCTCCAAATACAGTCAGATTTTGAGGTACTGGGAGTTGGAACTTCAAAATAAGAATATGAGGATGATAAAAGTCAGCCCATAACAAATATATTGTTCATCATTGTATTTCTGGAGTCTATTGTAGTTTTTAGAACTGAGTATTTGTTGAATGAAAAAATGGAAGTTAAATGATCAGGATGGGGGATGTTTGAAGACTTAAAATGAGAGTTTGTAGGATTACTTAGGCAACTAGTGAATTACATGACAGATTAGAACTTCGATTTGATATGAGGAAAAAAAAAGCATGAAATAATATGTTTCGAGCTATAAAATTTCCAGTGTTTCTTTGGAGGCAAGGACATAGTAAACTTAAGATTTGATAGTAGTGAAGATACAGTTTGCTAGTGGGACTCCTTTCCCCCAAAGGGTTAATAGTTTAAGATGATCTTCAGACTTTTGGGATAACCACTTCTGACTTCAGCCATTTACTTTTTATTTTACCTAATCAATATGTAGTCAAAATTGTAGTCATTTTATTTAGCCAAGTCAAATTGCCTGAAAAAAGAAAACAAAGGGGCAAATTTCTCATGTGAATAGTTAAATTTATTTATTTTATTTAATCTTTATTGTATTTTTTCCCATTACCATTTAGTTCCCTTATATCTCTCCCCACACTGCAATCACCACACTGTTGTCCGTGTCCATGTGTGCTTTTTCCTTTTTGCTCAATCCCTCTGCCCCCTCACCAACCCATCCAGACTCATAGATGGAGAGCAGGATATTTATTTGGTTTTAATCCTCACCTCAGGATATGCTTATTGATTTTAGAGAGAGAGGAAGAGGAAAAGAGAGGGAGAGGGAAAGAAGGGGGGGAGAGAGGGAGAGAGTGATAGAGAGGGAGGAAAACATCAATCAGTTGCCTCCCATAGGGGCCTTGACTGGGGATTGAACCTGTAACCTAGGTATATGCCCTGACTGGGAATCAAACCCACAGCCTCTTAGTGCAGCTGAGCCACTCAGCCAGGGCTAAATAGTTAAATTTTGAAGCTAATTTAGTTACACATAAAAGATTAAGTGGAACAGCTATCTACTGATAATTTTACTACAATTTGACTTTTTACAAAATCAGTGCACACTCTGGTGTGCTTTTCCTCTTTCTAAATAATGCAAAATTGCCATGGTTTAGGCTAAAACAGTGTTTTCAACCATGTGCCACAAGAATTTTTAAAGCAATAGTTAGCTCTGCTGGTTGTGGTTTAGCCCTTTGGAGCATCGACAGTAGCCTAAAAGTTCGGGGGTTCAATTCCTGGTTAAAGAGTAATTGATGTTTCTCTCTCTCCTGCTCTCTTTCTCTCTTCTCACTTCCTCTCTCTCTAAAAGCAATGAAAAAAAAATGTCCTTGGGCAAGGATTAAAAAACAGACTAACATGCAATATCTGACTATTTAGTTAGGGCACTGACCTCTTTTCCCTTAGGTTGTCAAGTAAAATAATGACAGCAGCCAACAGAACAATAGCTATCTGGTATGAATGAATCAAAATTACATCTGTTTTTTTCTTTCAGATCAGCAATGCTATATTTTTTGGTGCGCCACAGAATTTTAGTAATTAGTATGTGTGCCATGAGGTGAAAAGGTTGAAAATCGCTGGACTAAAAGGTTTTGTTAAAATGGCAGAACACCTTTAAAAAAGGTTTCATTTAAAAATAAATTTATATTTAATTTAAAAAACAATATATATTTAGGACAATGAAAATACTCCATCATACCATATGATGGATGCATGTCATTATACATTTGTCCAAATCCATAGCATGTACAGCACCAAGCACAAATAATGTAAACTATGGACTTTGGGTAATTATGATATGTCCAGTAGGTTCTTTATAATGAATGTACCAATCTGGTGGATGATCTTGATAGTGGGGAAGTTATGCATATGTGGGGTAAGGAGTATGGGAAATTCCTGTACCTACTTTTCCCTCAATTTTGGTATGAACCTTAAACTGCTCTTAAAAAAAATTCTGAATTTAAAAAATACAGCCCCCCCTTCCCCAGTGGAGGTGCCATTGAGTAATATCTTTTCTAAGATGGCTCCAGTTAGGACACAATGGATGTAGCATGGACGTTAGACCGTCTGATTTGCACTGTGGTTGTGTTACTCATGCAATATGATTAGGTTCCATTATTTAAACCTTATGAAACTATAAAATGTGAAAGACAGTATTCTGTCTCACAGAGTTGGAGTGAGTATTAAGTAAGATGGTAATAAATTACCTAGAACACTTAATAGTTATTAAATAAAAGGAAGCTATTATAACTTATTTAAGAAATTAATTTTCATGAGGATCTTAAAGCTATATATCTCTTATAAGAATTAACTTTTTAAAAACTATGAGCGGAGCAACATTCTGCAGTTTTAAAATAAAATTCAACTAATTTCCCTTAGGAACATAGAACAAAATAATTTCCTTCAAAGTTTACCATTAGCACTATTATTTCCTGGGGTAATTAATAGAGCTTATTTTGGATTTAATCTATCAATATGATTGGAGTAGATTGTGCATTTTATGGAGGTATGTTAATTCTTTCAGACTTGAAATGCCTTAAGGAATTAAAAGATGTTTAAATGTTCTCAAACATTTTGTCTTTAATATGTCTGACTTTAAAGTAACTCAAAACACTATAACAACTTCTTATTTTTCCAGCTGATAGATTCAGACTATGACGGTTTGTAAGATAAGCAATTTTCAACCTTTTTCATTTCACGGCACACAAAAACTAATTACTAAAATTCTGCAGCACACCAAATAATATATTTTTTTGCTGTTATGAGAAAAAATAGGTATAATTTTGATTCAATCACACTGGACAGCTATTGTTGTGTTGGCTGTTGTCTTATTTTTGACAATCTATGGAAAAGAGGTCAGTGCCTTTGACTATATAATCAGGTACTGCAAGTTTTAAAAATTCTCGTGGCACACCAGTTGAAAATTGCTGTTGCATGGGATGGGTTTTAGAAAATATATGTGTCTTTGGTCAAATTTTTTAATGTCTCTGAGCTCATTTGTAGAATAAATACAGTGTAGCCGTTACATAGAACCTTTCCAGATACTGAATATCTGAGTAACACGCTATTTAATACATACCAGGTACAGAGTTAGCTGGGGAAATTTGTGAGGGTTGGTCCATCATTGTTTTAGTGCACGTTTGTTCCCTGGATTTGTCTTGTTTTATCAGTTCTTTTTCTTTGCTTATGTTATTTTTGATTTAAATTCCATCTCCTAACCCTTTTTATTCTCACAATTATATTGTATTTTATTTTTAATTTTATAGCACTTCAATCTCCTTAATCCACATTTCTATTTTCAGTATTTTTATTTTGTGAATTTTATTTTTCTTTATAACTTTTAATATTTTATATTTGATAACTCTATGTTTAAATTTTTCATTTTATTGGTTTCTAAACTTTTAACCTCTTTTTGCTTAAATCTGATTTATTCTCTTATTTTTTCTCTATCTTCTTATTTTAAACATTTTGACTTTTATTTGATTATAAAACACTCATGTCTACTAATTCTTACATTATCTTGCCAACATTATTTTTGAATTTATTTTCACTTTATTCTAGTTCATAGTTTTTCCTAAATATTGAATTTCTATAATTTAATTTTCTTCTCTTTTTATATTTTATTTTACTCTGTTATTTTTTTATTCATTAAGAGTCACAAAACATGGGTTTAAGGTGGTAGAGAGGAGAAACTGTATATTAAGAAGAGGAGGGATGAGAGGCTGCCTTCCTTCTGGTGGTCTCTATCATCACTCCTCTGGCTCTCTCTAACAGATATTTCATCACTTTCAAGGAGGACCTCTAAAAAGCACGACCCGAGGTGGCCTGTCATTTTCCAGGTGACTTTTCAGAAACATAGAACTTACTGAAGAAGATACGAGAAACATTGTACATACAACAATGATGTCTCCTCAGTCCCCTTCAAAGTTGGCACCTTGGGACCTCACACAGTTCTCCCAATGTTCTTCCACTGTTCAAAACACTCTGCAGAATCCTTTGTTGGATTCATTAACAGCCGCTCTGTCATATTTTCCTGAATCTCATCGATGGTCTGAAATTTCTTCCCTTTCGAAGGTGATTTTAGTTTTGGGAAAAACCACAAGCTGCAGGATGCCAAATCTGGGCTGTAGTGGGGCTGAGTCACTTGGGTCACTGATCTCTGTTGATTGTAGCCCCTACACGTACAACATTCTAAGGTGTTCTGCTTGTTGGAGGCCTTCCAAAGTGTGGATCACTTTCAACAGATTCTTGACCGTCTTTGAAGCATTTGCGCCACACTTTTATTTGTGCTATACTCATCATCCCTGAAACCTGAATCATCCAAATAGTTTCCGCAGAGGAATGTTCAAGCTTAAGACAAAATTTGATGTAGATTTGTTGCTCTACTGACTCAGTCATTTAGAATGCGATGGCAACACAGTACACCTGCTCACTCAGGGGCATCTACCCCCACTGACTAGTGCAGTGAAGTCATTGTTCACAAATGCGCATTCCAGCCCACTCTCCTTGGATGCCAGGTTACATCGATGCTGTGAAGCTGTTCTTGTTATACTAACAATGGCTAGACTTTTTCCAGATAGACCTCATCATATACATGATGATCAGATGCTAGTTTAGGCACAGTGAATAATATACACACAAAATTTCTCACAGAACTTACATTTTAGTGGGTAAACTGGGCAATTAAATAAATAACTAAAATATATAAAATATCCTATGGTGATAAACACTACAGAGAATAAAACAGGAAGGGGAGAAGGAGTGCCAAGATGAGAAGAACATTACAATTTAAAATAGGATGGTTTGGGGAAATCTCACTAAAAACATAACCTTTGAACAAAGACTTAGTGAGGAGGCAATGAGCAGGTGAATGGCTAGGAGAAGAGTGTTCCAACCAAAGAGAATAGGAAATATAAAGGCCTTAAGGTGGTGAGTTACTTTGAGTTGTCTCTTTAGCCAATAAATTTGGATTTGACAAGTGGCTCAGGTCTGGGAACTGAGTAACAGATTATGGCTTTTTATTGGAGTGAGCATCTTCAGCCTCCTCCTCCTCTATTCAGCCTTTTGTGAATTTTGGATGTTAAACAGCACCCTTATTGGCTGCCATCCTCTTTGGCCCCTACGAACACTGTGCTCTGTGTCAAGCCCCTGACTGCTTCTCTGACAGCGCTGCTCCTTACAGTAATTGTGGCCCAGGCTTCTGGTGGTTAAATGCTGCCAATTCTGTGACCACCTCTTCATCCATTATCTTAGGCTGGTCGACAAGGGTCACTACTGAATTTGTTAGTGGTACTGATGTCCCTGTTACTAGTACCCTCCTGGTGGCCTTGGTGAGTGATGTGTCCTCTGGACCTTGATGTAGAACATTCTCCTGAATCCTCTGGCATTTTGAAATATAGCCATTCCAGCATGTGTATTTCCCCTACGCTGCCTCTATCATCGTGCAGGGGAGCATGGGCATTTCTAGTTACTGATGGTTCCTGCTGTTTTTCTCAGGCTTCTAGGTGCCAAATCCTACAAAAAGTTTGCCCCATCCCTAGAGGTAGGTCCTGGTTAAGATATTAAATTCCATGTCTGAGTGTCTCCAAGTCAATAAATTCTTGCTTATCTGCTATGACATTCTAGCCCCTTAACAAGTACCCTCAAAATCTAATCCAGGTGTGCATCCTTGGTTTCTGTTAGTATATGCCAGCTAGTTCTTACAATTCTTTTGATGTACAGTCTCTTTACTCCTTACCAGCTTGGCAACTCGTCAGCTGAGTTATGCTAGGATTTAACCCTAAGTACTGGTCTGACAGTGAGGACAAAAGGTGTGGACAGCTTTGGAGGGGGACCACTATTGTCTTGTGAAAGAGAAGCTTCATCCATATTCTATTGGCCGCAATTCAGTTATCTAGCTGGTTCTAATACCAAAGGAAGCTTGATATTGGAATCTATCTTGCTAATGGAATCTATGTTTTGAGGTAGCAGAGGTAACAGGTTTGGTGAGCATGTTTCTAATTTCTACCAAAATTTGTAGTGCTTAAAAAGCCATATTAACCCAGAAAGAAATTGATCTTTTTCATCTCTTGACGTGCTGGCTTTTAGTCATCGAGTAGTTGCATTGGGATTAATTTCCTTCTTGTGTAGCTATAGCTGCAAATGTTGGGTCAAACACACTTCCTACCAGTACTTGCATCCCTACTCCTGGTCATTGTGTTTCAGTATTTTTTTCCAGTTCATAGTTTTAGATTGTTTGAATTGTTTCATATGTTTTAATTATATTTAATTATGTTTCATTACACATTTTTGTGCTTCTGCAAGACTTTTCTGTATTGGCAAATTTTAAATCAGGATAAAAAATGTTTCCATTGTAGAAGCAAATTGAGGTAGAAGGTGAATGAAATAGAAACTTGAACATAGGTGAATATTGTATAGTGGGAGATAAGTTTTTGAAAGATTGCTTCTCAATCAAATCACATTTTGCTATTGGTAGATGTTTAAAAATTGGAGAGTTGATACAATGATTTAAAAAACAGTAGGTTGAAATACAATGATTTAAAAAACAGTAGGTGAAAGAAATATGAAGGACCAGAAGAGGTTATAGACAAATTATATCTTATAAATATACCCTTGAAAAAATCAGGGCATACTATGTTGTCCTTCTAATGATCCACACAAAAGAACAGCTCTGTAAAAGATGAAACTAAAAGAAATAATTAGTTATGAACATATCCTTTCAAAATGCAGTAAGGCATAATTTAGCAGGTAACGAGCCTCATCTCTTATCACCAGTCATCTTAGAAAAATCATGCCTCATTTGCAGAATTTTGCTTACTATTCTAATCATTTGACCTTTAAATATGGTTTGTATGATCAATGAGATTATATATGAAGGAGAGCAATATTTTAATTTTCATTTCAACATGGAGAAACAGAGGTATTGACTGTGTAGCACATTTAAGGCTCACATAAGTCTGGATTAGAATTCTAATTGATTTCTTTTAACTTTTAGGCCTAATATCATAGAGAAATTTTAATCATAGACTATTAAGGCTGAAAGTGCTTTTAAAGAGGGTTTGCCTTTTATGATTGAGGAAAATGAGGCTCAGAGAGACTGAGTAACTTGACTATTACATAGCTAGTTCACTCATTTAACACCTGTGTATGTTCTATGATCTGTGTAACAAGTACTATGTTGTCATTATTGTGCTAAATTCTGAATGAACAACAGTGAATCCTGCCCTAAAGGGGCTCATAGTCTGATGGAGGATATTGATGTCTTAAGGGGTAGTCAGAGAAAGTACTGTAGTTGATTAAAAAAACATTCAATGGTGCATCTTAAGCAGGGGAATTTTCTAATCCAATTTGTATTTTATAAAGATTTATGGACAGTATTATGGAGATTTTTTTTTCCATTTTGCTTTTCTCTGTTAAGGTCTTTTTGTTTTCTATGATAAAAATTTCCTGGTTTATATTATTTGCTTTTACTATATGCTGCCCTATCACTGTACTTCACCTAACACCCTGTCCAAAAGAAACCGCGTAATTTCTCTTTTGCTATACATTACGAACCTTTTCTTATTTCTAACTTCCTAATCTCAGTTAGTGGCAGCAGTGTACACCCAGGATTCTTACGCTCCTGATGAATCATCATTAATTCCTTGTTCTCCTTAACCCCACATCCACTTTGTCATTGAGTTTCACTGACTGTACCTCTAAATATCCCTTGAATACATTTACATTTCTTGCATACTATTGCTATTACTGTTGTTCCAAGCCACCATTATCTCTTGCTTGGATTAGTTTCATGGTTGCCTTAGGGGTCTACCTATTTCTGCTTTTGTTTCTAGAATCCATTTTTCACACAGCAGCCAGAAGTGTTATTTAAAAATGTAAATTTGCTCCTGTTGTTTTCTTGCTTTAAACTTTCCAACAGACTTCCACACACGATAATATCCAAATCTTTTTCCATCTTTTGCCAAAAGGCAAATCTTTCACCTTTCTTTTGCCAAGCTCTACGTGGTATATTCTTCACTGGGCCTTTGACTTTGTATCCTGATACTTTCTTCCTTAGACAGTGTGCCTCAGCCTGTCCCTGTCAGAGGGCATTTACACTGATTCTTTCTCCTGCGTAGGATAATCGGCCTTTGGATTTTTTTCATGGCTGGTTCTGTTTAGTTAAATCAGAAAAGCCTTCTCCAACCACCCAGGCTATGTAGGCTCCCTCTAATCTCCTGCTTATTCTTTGTTACATCATTATATATTACATTTTATTAACACCTACCATTGTTTGAAATTATCCTGTTTTTAAATGTAAGTATTTTTCCCGAGAGCATGATTCTTCTTTTTTATTCACTGCTATATACTTAGTGACAGAGATGAGGGTAGAACACATTATTCAAAGTTAGTTGCAAAATTTGCCTTCTCCGTGATACTTATTCTGATCCTCCTCCCACCAGGTATAAACTTTTTTCTTTTTTTTAAAAAGTATATTTTATTGATTATGCTCTTACAGTTGTAGCAATTTTTCTATCTTTGCCTCCCTCTGCATGGTATCTCCCTTCCCTCCAGTAATCCCTGCTTAGTTCATGTCTGTGGGTCATGTATATCAGTTCTTTGGCATCTCCATTTCCTACAATGCTCTTAACATCCCCCTGTCTATTTTGTACCTACCCATTATGCTTCTTATTCCCTGTACTTCCCCCCTCCTTCTCCCCCTTCTCCCTCCCTGCTGAGATAACCCTCCAAATGATCTCCATATCTAGGATTCTGTTCCTGTTCTAGTTGTTTGCTTAGTTTGTTTTTCTTTTTGTTTTTTAGATTCAGTTGTTGATAGTTCTGAGTTTGTTGTCATTTTAATGCTCATAGCTTTGATCTTGTTCTTAAATAAGTCCTCTTAGTATTTCATATAATAGGGGTTTAGTGATGATGAACTCCTTGAGCTTTACCTTGTCTGGGAGGCACTTTAGCTGCCCTTCCATTCTAAATGATAGCTTTGCTGGATAGGGTAATCTTGGTTGTAGGTCCTTGCTTTATACCACTTTGAATACTTCTGGCCAGCCCCTTCTTGCCTGCAAAGTTTCTTTTGAGAAATCAGCTGATAGTCTTATGGGACTTCCTAAGTAGGTACTCTCTGCCTTTCTGTTGCTGCTTTTAAGATTCTCTCTTTATCTTTAACCTTTGGCATTTTAATCATGATGTTTCTTGGTGTGGTCCTCTTTGGGTCCAACTTGTTTGGGACTCTCTGTGCTTCCTGGACTTGTGTGTGTCTACGTCCTTCACCAAATCAGGGACGTTTTCTTTCATTAGTTTTTCAAATAAGTTTTCAATTTCTTGCTCTTCCTCTTCTCCTTCTGGCATCACTATGATTTAGATGTTGGTGCATTTGGAGATGTCCCAGAGGCTTCTTACACTACCCTTGTTTTTTTGAATTCTTGTTTCTTCTTTCTGTTCTTGTTGACTGCTTGTTTCTTCTTTATGTTCCAAATCGTTGATTTGAATCTGGCTCCCTTCCCTTCACTGTTGGTTTCCTGTGGATTTTTCTTTATTTCACCTGGTGTAGCCTTCATTTCTTCCTGTATGCTTTTGCCATACTCAGTGAGTTCTCTGTGCATCCTTATCCCTAGTGTTTTGTACTCTTCATCTAATAGGTTGGCTATCTTTCTCCTGTTTGGTTCTTTTTCTGGGGCTCTGTTCTGTTCTTTCACTTGGGCCATATTTCTTTGTACTCTCAATTTGACAGCCTCCCTGTGTTTTTTTCCTATGTATTAGGTAGTGCTGCTTTGACTGCCTGTCTTAGCAGACCTGTAAAGTTGTGTGGAGTGGTGCCTTAGGTATTCGGAAGGGTGGGGCAGCCCACTTTACCACTTTGTGGCTCTGTATGTTGAGGTGAGGTCAGAGAGGGGACAGTGCCACTGCACAGCTCCAGGAGGCTTGCTTGGCACTTGCCCTGCTTCCAGTCACTTCATCCACTTCCCATACATGACTGGCACCTCTCTAGCTGTTGCCCTGGTGTTGGTTCCCAGAGTGGGTGGGTTTATATACTTTCTAGGACTGTGTGGGCCCTTTAAACAGACTCTCCTGAGAAACCTGCAGTTTCTCCTGCCACCCCAGTCTCCAGTGTTTTTACAGCCAGAAGTTATGAGGCTTTATTTTCCTGGCACTGGAACCTTGGGCTGTACAGTCTGGCCTGGGGCTGGGATCGCTCGCTCCCCAGGTATCCTTCCCTGTGTTTATCTACGACATGTGAATGTGGGACACCCGTTCCACCAGCTACCGCGTGCCGCTGCTGCCACATGTCGTGTTCTCTGCTCTGGCTCCGTCCCTCTCCCTCCTTCCGGTCTGGATGAATATGGTTCCTTTAAATCCTTGGTAGTTGGACTTCCATACCATTTGATTTTCTAGAAGTTCTGGGTATTTTTCGGTTTGCGGTTAGTTGTGATTCTTCTTGTGATTGTGCAAGGAAGCGAAGTGTGTCTACTTACGCCTCCATCTTAAACCTTTTTCTTTTTTTACTTTATTGCCCTCATTATATTCTGTGCTCAGTGTTTCTTCCTGATTGTTAATTTATTAGGAAGACTTTCATTTTATCAGATTGTTAATTTATTAGGAAGACTTTCATTTTATCATTCAGATTTTCAAATTAAAGGTGGAAAAAATCCCACAACTAACAAATCAGGTTAAAAAGTTTTTTGAAATAACTATAAATGACCTTTGCAGACTTAAAGGAGAAATAGTAAATTTTTTGATGAAAATGCATATTGTTAAAGACACAAGTAAAATTCAGAGATGCTTAGACTCTGCTTTAAATGACAATAGCCCTATCTGAGATGTCCAAGGAGATTAAACGTGATTTTCTTTGATTTGTGATTTGCTTACTAGACTATTCCCTACCCTCACCTCATCTTTCTACTTGTCCCTCATTTCTTCTCTGAATTTCCTCCCATTACTGAGATTTATTTCATCCTTAAGTACTCCCTTCACTTATGCGATCTCCATCTTTAAACCAATCTGAATTATCACCAACTTCTAACCCTACACTCTGCTTCCCCTGTCTTTAACCTCATCTCAAAAGGTTGAGATGTAGGGAGTATGTGTCTGCCTTAACACATGGTACACAGTGATCACTAAAGCTGTACACTGAAAACATTTGAGTTAAGGAGGTGTCAAAATGCCCAGTACCAAAATGTCCCCGAATCAAAACTTCTGAGTTAAATGGACGTGCCAGGGTGCCACTGTGCTTCTCAGATGGGTAGGTTGAGATCTTACTAGTTTTGAGTTTACTGAACCAAATTATCCACTTCATGGAGTCACCTAAATTCAACGTTTCAAAGACTTTACAATGCCACTGTCTGTAGGTTCCTCTGGAAATCCCCATTCTACTTGCCGTGTTTTCTTACCCACTCATAGAGTCTAAGTTCATCTAATGTATTGTTAGACAAGATGAGACTATATTTTGTTTACTTAATTTATTTCACTTTTGAAAAAAAAGAATTTATTGTCATAACTTTACCCTCATTCAGAGACCCACAGTTTCAAAACTCAATTTTCAAACAGAGAATATAACTAAATATTGAGCATAAAGACATTTCTGGTCTAATAAAATATAGTTTGCTGTAGAGCTTCTGCGTTTGAAACTTTATGTAGCAAATTAAACAGCTGCACAAAGCCATATTCCCAGGAAAATGACAGTTGGCAGCCTCACTCATGGGGGAAATTAAAAAAAAAAAAGTCTGTCTTAAAATATAGTAAAATAATTGGCAATTTTAGGAAAGGAAGGGAACTAACATTTATCTCATGTTTGCTATGTGCCAATTATCTTAAGTATGTCATTTCATTTAATCCTTATCACAGTCCTATAAAGTTTTATTCCTTTTTGTATAGACAAGGAAACTAATGGGAGGTCACACAGTTAATACATAGAAGGGAGAAAAAGCAGACATTTAAAAATAATAATGGCTAACAATTATTTTGTGGCAGGCATGATTCTAAATCCATTATGTGCATCAACACTTTTAATTTTCACACACAGCTTGATAAAGTAAATAGTAATATCACTTTTATACAGATGAGGATATTACAGCACATAGAGGATAAGTAACTTACCCAAGTAAGAGACAGAAGTGAAATTTAAATCCACACAGTCTGATTTCAAAGTCTACGTGCTTTACCCACTAAGATAAAGTGCCTTTGCTAGTCACTTATTTTCTCATTTAAAAAAGAGGTCACTAACCTGTAGTTTCTGATCTCTTTCTTTCTAATAGCCAGCCCTCGCCTCTTGTCTCCAGGCACTTTCTTCCTTTCTTCAAGCATTTATTCATAAAATGTGCCTTTCTAATATGCAGTCTGTGTTCTCAACCATAACTCTACACTCTGTTACTGCTTGTTGACTTGTTGTCTTACACGTATCCTTTAATCCCAGCAACCGCTCTGAAAAGTTATCATCATCTTTGTGTGAAAAGCTGAGGAAACAAAGGCTTAACATTATAAAGTAACTTGCCTAAGTGTGTGTGATAAACATGCAGCAGATTCAGAACTCCAAACTAGATTTGGGTCACTCATACATTTTTTGGTGGGAATGTATAATTGTTCAGCCAATCTGTGAAAGGCTTTATCACTTTCTTATAAAATAAACATGCAATTACCATATACTCTCACAAAATCCTGAATACACAAATGTTCACAGGAGCTTTATTTGTAATAGCTAAAATCTGGAGTCAGCCCAGATGTCCTTCAGTAGGTGGTAAATGTATAAGCAATCTTTGGTACATTCATACCATGGATACTTCAGCAATAAAAATGGATGAACTATTGATATGACAATAACTTGGAAGCATCTTTAGGGAATTCTGCTGAGATGAAAGTCAATATTAAAAGGTTATATATTGTTTTCATTTACATAACATATTTGGAATGACAAAATTTTAGATATGGAGGACAGATTAGTGGTTGCTGGTAGTTAGGGATGGAGGTGGGGACTGGGTGCGGTGAGGGGGGCTATGAAAGGGCAAAGGGACCCTTGTGGTGAGGCAGCTGTTCTGTATCTTGACTCTGGTGTTGGATTCAGGAATGTAAATATGTGATGAAATGTAGACATACATGCATGCACATGCACACACAGATGAGTATAACTGGAGAAATATGAATAAAATCAGTTGGTGGTATCTATGCCAATATCCTGGTGTGACATTGCACTATATAGCTTTTTAGTTATCATTGGGGGAAACAGGGTGTAGTATCCAAGGAATTTCTCAGTATCTCTTAAAACCACATGTGAATCTACAATTATGTCAATTAAAATAGCCATTAAAAAGTGTCAGGTCATGAATAGTCATGTAGAAAAGAAACACAAATAAGGAGTGCAACAGCTAAATAAAAAAATGTTACAGAGCAGTGTTAGCTCTATATATGATGATAAACTATCTACACTTTGATTTAGTTCAAATGTTACCTTTCTCACCAAATAAAACTTTCCTGATATCCACAGGTGGGATTAATCCATCCTCCAATTATAGCTCATAGCACTCCACACATAATTTCTACTGTACTATTTATCCCAATGAATAACACTATTTATAAATTTTTTTACACCTCCTTATATGTAAGCACCAAGAAAGCATGAATCATGTCTTGTTTGTTGTATCTTTAGTACCTTTTATGGTTCCTTTAAGTAATGCTCAAAAGTGTTGATTAATGAATGAATGATTATATATATGGAAACTATGTAAAGTGCACCACTTTATGAGCAACATAACCTTTGTTAATACTAGAATGCAGATTCTAACTAGTCCTTTCATTCAATAATGAAAGAAAACTGTAAGGTAACAAACTAAGAGAAGCAATAATGAATTAATGAGTTTTCAACATGTAAGTCACTAGAGTTGGGTTTTTTATATATATTTGACTTCTAGGAATTAAAAGAAATTATTAAACCCCATTATTTGAAACAACACAAAAATATTTTTTTTTTACACCGGCCTTCTTTCTTGACTGAATAACTCTTCTATTATGCAAATGCAAGGTTAATTTTTGGATTGTTTTTCTTCTGCTTAACTGTTGTGCTTTTCAGCTCAGTCCCCTTAAAAGCTGGCTGCAGTCACGTGTGTGAAAATTGGCCAGAAAACAGCACTTAATGACAGATCTTATACTTTGACATTTTTGTCCCATTTGCAACCAACACCAATGACTTGAGGTTAAATATAAGCTACTAAGCAAATAATTTGGGAACTCTGTAGAATATCCAGAATTGTTAACTTTTGCTTTTAATAATTTAGCTCAACTTCTATTCAAGATGGAGGGCTAGGTAGACATGCCTCACCTCCTTGCACAACTCTAAGAAGAATCACAACTTATTTCAAAGTGAAAAAACCCCAGAACTACCAGAAAATCGAATTGTATGGAAGTCGGACAACCAAGGATTTAAAGAAGCTAATTTTTTCCAGATGGTGGGGAGAGGCAGAGACAGGGAGCTGGAGCTGAGAGGAGGCCATGTGGTGGCAGTGAGCCAGCGGGCAATAAGACGGCAGCAGCATCTGGTGGGGTGGGTGGTCCCACATTCACGTGTGGTGGATAAAAATCAGAGGGGGCACCTTGTGAGCACCAGGCCAGCCTGCACAGCCTAGGATTCCAGTGGCAGGGCAATAAAGCCTCATAACTTCTGGCTGTAAAAATCAGTGGGGGTTGGGGCAGCAGAAGAAACTGCCAGTTTCTCAGGAGAGCCTGGAATGTGTGCAAACCCAGTGACTCAGGGAACCATAACGAAGGCAGCAGTTGGAGGGGCACCAGTTATATATGGGAAGTAGGTGAAATGACTATAAAAGAGGCGAGTGCCAGGCAGACCTCCCAGAAGTCAGCCAGCAGCAGCATTGTCCCCTCTTCGACCCCTCATCTCCACATGGAGCCACAAAGCAGTGAAACAGGCTGCCCACCCTGGCAAATACCCAATGCCTCACCATACACAATTTAACAGGTGTGCTAAGACAGAGTCAAAGAGGCTCCACCTAGTACACAGATGCAGGGAGGCTGTCAAATTGAGGAGACAAAGAAATACAGCCCAAATGAAAGATAAGAACAGAACCCCAGAAAAAGAACTAAGCTATGTGGAGATAGCCAACCCACTGGATGCAGAATTCAAACCACTGGTGATCAGAATGCTCAGAGATCTCATTGAATACGGCAGAAGCATAAGGGAAGAAATGAAAGCTGCACTAGGTGAAATAAAGAAAAATCCACAGGAAACCAACAGTGAAGGGAAGGGAGCCAGATTCAAATCAACGATTTGGAACATAAAGAAGAAACAAGCAGTCAACAAGAACAGAAAGAAGAAACAAGAATTCAAAAAAACAAGGGTAGTGTAAGAAGCCTCTGGGACATCTCCAAATGCACCAACATCTAAATCATAGTGATGCCAGAAGGAGAAGAGGAAGAGCAAGAAATTGAAAACTTATTTGAAAAACTAATGAAAGAAAACTTCCCTGATTTGGTGAAGGACGTAGACACACACAAGTCCAGGAAGCACAGAGAGTCCCAAACAAGTTGGACCCAAAGAGGACCACACCAAGAAACATCATGATTAAAATGCCAAAGGTTAAAGATAAAGAGAGAATCTTAAAAGCAGCAACAGAAAGGCAGAGAGTACCTACTTAGGAAGTCCCATAAGACTATCAGCTGATTTCTCAAAAGAAACTTTGCAGGCAAGAAGGGGCTGGCCAGAAGTATTCAAAGTGGTATAAAGCAAGGACCTACAACCAAGATTACCCTATCCAGCAAAGCTATCGTTTAGAATGGAAGGGCCGCTAAAGTGCCTCCCAGACAAGGTAAAGCTCAAGGAGTTCATCATCACTAAACCCCTATTATATGAAATACTAAGAGGACTTATTTAAGAACAAGATCAAAGCTATGAGCATTAAAATGACAACAAACTCAGAACTATCAACAACTGAATCTAAAAAACAAAAAGAAAAACAAACTAAGCAAACAACTAGAACAGGAACAGAATCCTAGATATGGAGATCATTTGGAGGGTTATCTCAGCAGGGAGGGAGAAGGGGGAGAAGGAGGGGGGAAGTACAGGGAATAAGAAGCATAATGGGTAGGTACAAAATAGACAGGGGGATGTTAAGAGCATTGTAGGAAATGAAGAAGCCATAGAGCTTATATGTACAGCTCATGGACATGAACTTAAGGGGCGATTGTTGGAGGGAAGGGGAGTGCAGAGCAGAGAGGTGGAAAGGGGGAAAATTGGGACAACTATAATAGCACAATCAATAAGATATACTTAAAAATAATTTAGCTCTTAATGCATCATGAATATCTCCCCATGTTAAGTTTTTAAAATTATATTTTTAATAGATTCAGAATATTGTGTTCAATAGACATATACTTTTATAACTAGAAAACTACTATAAGATAATTAGATTTTTTCAATTTTATCTCATTAGAAAAATAACACCATACCAACATTTTCAATTGTTTAGATTTTTTTTCCCTTTGAAAAATGATTTCTTTGGTATAATTTCTTGAAAATAGAATTACTAAGTCAAAGGGAATAGGTATTTTTGTGGCTATTGCAGTGTATTGCTATGTTATATTCTAAAATGTTCTCTTCAAGTTAAAGAATTAACAGTCATATATGAGCATACTTATTTCACCATAATCTCACTAAAACTGGGTATTAATAATTAAATATCAACTATTTACTATATGTATTTTCTTTATGGTAAATATTTTATTTAGTTCCTTGTTCATTTTATTGCTAGCATCTCTCCATTGTTTTTTGTTGTAGTTTTGTTGAGGTATAATTGATATACAAATTAGTTTCAGATGTACAACATAATGATTCAATATTTGCATATATTACTAATGATCAGCACAGTAAGTCTAATTAACATCTGTCACCGTACAAAGTTACACAAATTTTTTTCTTGTGATGAGAACTTTTAAGATTTATTCTCTTGGCAGCTTTCAAATATGCAATACAATATCATTAAGTATAGTCATGCTGTATATTATATATCCCCATGGCTTATTTTATAACTGGAAGTTTGTACATCTTGACCCCTTTCACCCATTTTACCCACCCACAATCCCCCTCCCCTCTGGCAATCGCCAGTCAGTTCTCTGTATGTTTGAGTTTTTGTTTCATTTGTTCATTTGTTTTGTTTTTTAGATTTCTCATATAGGTGAAATCATATGCCATTTGTTTTTCTGTCTGATTTATTTTAGTTAGCATACTACCATCAGGGTTTGTTTAAATGGGAAGATTTCATTCTTTTTTTATGGCTGAGTTATATACTCATATATATGAATATTCAACTCCCCCCCAATTTCTTTATATGAAATTGTGCATTTATTCTTATGTTTTCAACTTAAGTCACCTTCAGAGTACTCTCCACTTGATGCAATACACCTATCACAAAATTTTTTTTCCACAGCACAAAACAGTTTTTGAACATGTCGATTTTGATGCCTTTTAGTGCTTCTGCCTTGTTTGTTTCACGTCTTCCACATGGAAAAACTGTTTCCCTTTGAGGACTTTTTTTATCTGGGGAAACAAAAAAAGTTGCTTGGGTTGAGATCGGGTGAATAAGGAGGATGTGGCATGAGGGTCATGCTGTTTTTGGTCAAAAACTGCTGAAAACTAAGCACGGTGTGGGCAGGTGCACTGATAGATAATCCATTATGAAATGGGCAAGTGTGTTGAAAGAGTCTTCAAAAAAAATTCACTGAAGCCGAACTCAGCCTCTCACAATGCCAACTGGTACACTGATGCAGATGGGTTCCTAGAACACTCACCTAGTGGGGAAGCCTGTACTACATGGGGCCAACCCTCCAGAAAATAATTCTATTTTTAAAAATATATATATGTGTGTATGTTCATTCTTCTTTATTAATTTATTCATCAATGGACACTTAGGTTGCTTTCATATCTTCACTGCTGCAGTGAATATAGGGGTGCATACATCTTTGATTTAGTGTTTTTGTTTTCTTTGGGTAATACCCAGGAAGGGAGTTGCTGCATCATATGGTAATTCTATTTTTAATTTTTTGAGGAACTTCCATATTGTTTTCTATGGTGGCTGTACCAATTTACATTCCCAGCAGCAGTGTATAAGGGTTCTCTTTCTCCACGCCCTCAGTAACACTTGTTGTTTCTTGTGTGTCTGATGATAGCCTTTCTGACAGGTGTGAGGTGATGACTCATTGTGGTTTTGGTTTGCATTTCCCTGATGATATGTTGTTGAGCATCTTTTTCTGTGCCTGTTGACCATCTATCTGTATGTCTTCTTTGGAGAATGTAAGTTTAAATCCTCTGTCCATTTTTTAATACATTTTTTTTTTGCTGTTGAGTTGTTTGAGATCTTTATATATTTTAGATAATAACCACTTACCAGGTACAATCATGTGCCTCATAATGACATTTTGATCAACAATCCACCACATGTATGACATTGGTCCCTGTCACTGAAATGGAGTTGAAAAATTCCTATTACCTAGTGATAGTGTGGCCATAGTAACATTATAACACAATGCATTACTCCTGGGCGTGTGGTGGTGTTTTTGTAAACAAACTTACTGGCCTGTGAGCTGTATAAAAGTACAGCACATAAAATTATATGACACGTAATACTTGATAATGATAACAAACCACTATGTTACTGGTTTATGCGTTTACTACACTATACTTTTTATCATTATTTTAGAGTGTACTCTTTCTACTTATGAAAAGAAAGTTTTCTGTAACACAGTGTGCCCTGTTAGCTGGCAGCAGCCTTACACATCTCATATTTACTGCATCTCTTGATTGCATCATTTTCTCTTGTGCTTGATTTAATCTCATGTTCTGTATAGTAACATGCTATACAGGCTTGTCGCCTGAGAGCAATAGGCTATACCACATAGCCTAGGTGTGCAGTAGCCTATACAATTAAATTTGTGTAGGTGCACTCTGTGATGTTTCCACATGATGAAATCACCTAATGACCATGCTGGAACTCTGATTTTCGACTTCTAGCCCCTGGAACTGTGAGAAATAAATTTCTGCAGTTTCTAAGCCATCCAGTAGATGGTATTTTGTTATAGCAGCAGACTAAGACTAATATTTAAATAAACTTTGAAATTATGTATAGATATTAACCTTTTGTAGTTTATAGATACATATTTTCCAGCTGTTGATTTCTTTTTATTGAAATACTGAACTTTCCAATATTATGTATTTAACAATGTTTGTTATCATTGTTTTCATTGTTAGATGTTCTGCTTTTAAACGTGAGGAAATCAACATCTCTCAAAAGACGTGGAAGTAGTCTATTCTGTTTTCTGTAATTTATAATTTGTTATTTACTTATAGGATTTTTATGGTTTATGGGGTAAGGCATGGATTTATGTGTGTGTGTGTGGTTTTTTTTTTTAATGTTCTAGAAGAACTGAGTCGTGTGGATAAAGGAAGCTATGAAAACAAACTAGCAGCATGATATAGTGAACTGAACATGGGCTTTGGAGTTGGTTACATCAATGTTTGCATGTTTACTTTATCTCTTACAAGATCTTGGATAAGTTTCTTGTCCTCTCTGTCTTTGTTTCCTCATTTGTAAAGTAGGAATAAGTATAGTACTTACCTCAGGATTATTGTGAGTTTATAGAGCATTTAATGAGGTGCCTGGCATATGAAAAGCACTCAGTAAATGCCTGCTTTTTTTATTGTTAGTATTGTTACTACTAGTATTATTATTGTTTTCAACATTATTGTTATCAACAATACAGAATCTCTTTTATTGTCTAAGGCTCTGCCCTAGTTCTATAAGCAAAACTTAGATCCTGTCCTTTCAAATCTTATAGGCTAGTTGGAAAGATAAATACCTACAAATACATACTTGTAACAGAAGTTAGAAATTGATGAATGTCATAAGAGAAAGATAAAAGTTTATACAGAATTAAAAATAAGAAGGATTGTGTCCAGTTGGTGAAGCAGGGTTTCTTTTGAGGATTATTTAGAATTAGAGGGATCGAACTAAGGGAATTCTAGGCAGAGTTAGTAGCATCATCAAAAATAAAGAAAAAAATATCATGTTCAGTTGACCCTTAAACAACATAGCAGTTAGGGGTGCCCACTCCTCATGCAGTTGAGAATTTGTGTATAACTTTTGACTCCCCCAAGCTTACTATTGACCAGAAGTCTTACCAATAACATAAACAGTCAATTAACACATATATATTCTTACATTTAAATGTTATTAAGAAAATCATAAGGAAGATATATTTGCAGTATTTATTGAAAAAAATCCATGTGTAAGTAGACCTGTGTAGTTTAAACCAGTGTTGTCCCAGGGTGACCTGTGTAAGATTAAGTTTGGAATATGGTGAACAAGAAAGAGGAATTGGAAAAGTACGGTTGGAAGCCTAGATTAAGGTCAGATTGCATGAGGACTTGAATGTCAGATTTGTTGACTCTTCTACAGTGTGGGTGGTAACTGACAGTTTTGCATGGGAGTGTCACATACCACGTGTTATGTCTTATGTAGGAAACTGTAAACTATTTTAGGAAAGATACTATGATATTTTATTTGTAGTTTCTTCTAATTTATTATTTTATTTTACCTTTTTATTTTGAAATAATTCAAACTTACAGAAAAGTTGCACAAATAGTACACAGACATCCTGTATATTTTTACCTATAATTGTTACCTGTGTAACATTTCTTACATGTATATCTTTACCTATATTTCCAAGATCTTAACATTTTACTACATTTACCTCATTTTTCTATGTATGCTTATTATTTTTTCCTGGTTATAATTGCAAATGTAATGCCTTTCTGCCTCTAAATTCTTGCATGTATTTCCTAAAAACAAGGCCATTTTCTTATGTATTCACTGTTATCAAAATTAGAAAATAACATTAATATATTGCTACTATCAAATTTGTTTTTCCTGACCTTGACATCTGTTTGAAGAGTACAGGCCATTTATTTTCTATCATTATTTCACTTTTGGTTTGTCTCATCTTTCTTTGTGACTAAATTTAGGTAGTGCATGTTTGCAGGAAATACAGCAAAAATAATATATCTTTAGGAGTGCGTTATATCAGGAGGCACAAAGTATCTGTACCATCACTGGTGATGTTAATATCGATCACTTGGTTAAAATGGTGTCTTGTAACTAATAAGTGTTTTGTGAGAAGCTGTTTTGAGACTATGCAAGTACTTTGTTTCTGATCGAACTTTCACCTACCAATTTTAGCATTCGTTAGTAATTCTTGCCTGAAACGATTACTACAGTGATTGAAATGGTGATTTTCTAGTTCCATAATTCCTTCTACTTTCATTAATTGCATTTATTTTATTCTATGGTATGTACAACTGACATAAAATGAATGAATAAATGAATGAATAAATAAATAAAATATAATCTGTTAACACATCTCTTTCAGGCAGGGTCAGGAATCCCTTCCCTGTGCTTTCATTAACGCCATATATTAATTTTTAACATAGCACTTATTACACCATAGTGTAAATGTTTATTTGTGAACTTTATGAGGGCTGAGACTATAGTTTTTAAACATCTATGGTGTTAGCATTTATCACAGTGCATTTTTAGTGACATACATTTCCTTTATTAAACACACATAAGCAGAACTGTTGATGGCCAGTTGTACATGATTATACCACACAGTCCTAGGGGATACCATTCATATCACACACACTTTAAATTTGTATGGTCATTACAGTTCTGGCATGTGGTAGTAAAGTGTGTAGTGGTAAGAAATCATTATGTTATGGCAGTTTCCTAACAGATAAAAGAAAGCTTTTCTGAGGAAAGGACACCTTTGTTGTAGTTTACATGGAAATGTTTTATGGGCTTCCGGGGCCCTGATTTGTGTTTAATCTATATGTATTAATGTTTAATTTCCTGAGGATTGCATCTGGTTTATGTTGCTGAAGGCAGGTCTTTCACCTTGAAGACAGTGAAATGCAGTGTATCTTTAGTGTGAAAAATGAGGTGCTGATTCTCATCTTGGGAGAAAAATGCCTCTTCTACCTTGCTGCTGTTTATATTTGGTTTCCTCTTCTTTATTTTCATTGACTTGTCAGCTTCTTCATTCCTGTCTAATGTGTCAGTCAACGTTTCAGTAGTGATTTATTTGAGCACATGCATCTTAATGCTGCCGAGAATACAAAATGGAAATTCCATGCCATAGTAAATCCAAACCCACACTCCACATAAACATCCCTCCTTAGGATCAAATTGTACTTGTTGTCTCCAAGATGGAATCCTATCATATTCTATCACAGTTTTCTTCTTTCAATTTGATATGCATTTCATTCAGCAGCTTTATACACCCAATAGTAGCAATGAACAACATTTATTAATTACTTCCTTTGTAGTAGGTACTGTTCTAAGAACTTTTAGGTACATCCGAGCACAGGAAGTTTGGGTACAGATTCCACACACTTAAACTTTGTACTTTGTGTAAACCAGATTCCATGTAAACCAGGTCTGAAGAATTGGAGTCTTATCTTTTATCTGCCTGTGTGATTGTGAACTAATTACTTTATATCCTAGTTTTCTCATCTTTATGATGAAGAGTTTAGTTTAGTTAATATCTGTATTCAAGGTGATCGGTCTACCCAGGGTGTCCAACCTTTTGGTGTCTCTGGGCCACCTGGAGAAGAGTTGTCTTGGGCCACACATTACATACACAAACACTAATGAAAACTGATGAGCAAAAAAAAGATTTTAAGTAAATTTATGATTTTGCGTTGGGCCACATTCATAGCCATCCTGGGCCGCATTCGGCCTGCGGGCTGTGGGTTGCACACCCCTGGGCGGGTAGGAAAAGTCATGAAAACCAGTCATCTACAGACCAAGCTCTCTTGACCAACAACTAGTGGGGTAGCTTCAGACAATCCATTCAGTGTTTCAACGATTCAATGTTCCTTGTAAAATGGAAATAATAATCCCTCGTCTTCACCAAATTGTTTTAAGAACTCAGTTAAAAAAAAAGATGATGTGTTAAAGATTTCTGTAAATATTTGACATTATATTCTGTATCAGATATTATACAAATAACATATTTGTTACAGAATCTTAAAGATGAAAGGTACACAAAAATAAAATGGCAAACAAACAATTTTTATCATTCGGAAATAGTCACCGTTACCATTTGGTGGTATAAATGTTAGCCTCTTTCCTCCTGTGGCTATGTAGCCGTTGATGTCAGGGCCTCACACGTATCCCTCGGGCCACACTGTTTTTTTACTTTGCTCCATGTTTCCAGTGTGTGTCGCTCTGTGCATGAGGGCTTTGCAAGAGCCACATGGGTGTCCTGCTCATGCAAGACAGACAGGCACAGGTTGGAAGTGCCTGGAAATTAATACCCCTAGGAGTGGCCTTTAAACTATGACTGACCTCACTTGGAGTTTAAATATTATTCCCTCTCCCTCGCTCCTGGGGTGGGGTGAATCTGTCTTCTGCTCTATTTGCCAGCGTTTCCCTGTGTGATTAAGCTCCAGTTGTTCTCTGCAGTGGCTGTTTTGGTAACATACTTTCTATAGACTGCCTTTTCTTCTCCCGTGATGTGACTTCTGTATTTTCTGAATAAATTGCACTCAAATTCTTGACTTCTGATTTGCTTCTGAGAGAGACCCAAAGTTACACATGACCAAACAGGGTCTGACACACAGTACTTTTCATGATCTTTTTTGAATTCTAATTTTACATAGGAGGCGATCTAGGCTTGAATTGGAGCCGGCATCTGAACCCATGGGTTTGGCTCCAGAGCCCGAGCTTTTACCATTATTCCTTAAGAATGGACAGCAATTCTGATGTCTGGGAATATACTCATAAGAACAGTCTCCTAACTGATCCTCTTCTAGTCTGACTTCTACTACTTTCAAGCATGCTGACTAGGTATTATTCCATCTCTGCTAAAAATTTTGTGAAAATTTTTGATTTTACTTATAGTAAAAGCCACAGCCCATACAAGATTAGACATGATTTGGCCTCTCTACCTCTCCAAACTTTGTGACCTCATTTCCCATGAATTTTTCCTCTCTCATTTTGCTCCAAGTGTAATAGCCTCTTAGCTTTTTCTATAAGTTGCTAAGAATACTCTTGCCTCAGGGACTTTGCCCTGGGCGTGCTGTTCTTACCCTGCTACATGCATGGCTCATCCCTTCCTCCTTTAGATTTCTGCTTAAATGGTACCTCTTCAGTGAGGCCTTCCATCTCAATCTTACTTAAAACTGTATTTTCCCTGTGTTGGTCTCCCATGTTCCTCATGGTCTCTTTCATGCTTTATTTTTCCTCATAACATTTAACATTACCTTATATGCTGTTCTCATATATTTCATTTAAAAATTGTTTATTGGGCCAGGATGGAAGCTCTACAAGAACATTATTATTCACCTTACTGTGTTTCTAGTGCCCCCAACAGTAGCCTCAATAAATATTTGTTAAACAATGAATGAATAAGGCTCGTACTGATTGGTGTTATTATTGAATGCTAGGGAAGTAGAGATTTCCTACCAAATAGTGTTTCTGAACCTCAGCATTTTTTGCCGGCCCTCACCAGTCATATTGTGTTTATGGTTTCACCATTAAAGCTGTAATTGGGTTTTCTCTCTCAGAGACAGGATGACACATCACAGCAGCTGCTTGGACTTCAGAGAATTCCTTTTCAATAGGTTGTTCAATGCTGTTGAGTGTGCTTTCAGTGTTCTAATTTGTTTTAGATTTTAAGAATTCCTTTGAGAGTTTCTTTCACTTTTCTAGAATGCTGACTCTTAGGTTTGCTCATGTGGCTTGACTGTTTTCTCTGTGATGTTTAACTTAACACCAAGACACTTGAGTTTTTTCCCTTATTTTTTCTCCTGCTGTCTCTGTCAGAGAGGATTTATTACACTGCAGCCTGGTTTCTCATACCCTAACTGCCGCAAATATTTGGATATAATTGTCTGGTGGTCTCATGAATAACTTTTCCATTCAGAGCCTGAGGATTGACACTCATCCATCTACCCATTCTCTATGCTTTGTGTAACTCTATAATTGAAGAATAAATTGTGTGGAAACTCAGTGCTGCCTGTGACCTATGAGGTACAATTTAGTGTGGTGATTAGATGATAACTGTTGACTTAAAAAAGAATGCATTCAATTTAACTTTTTTTTTTAAATCATGAAAGTGAGACACATTTGGGTCATTTAGAACAATACCGTGGCAGCACCTGTCGATAATCTAATTTCAAATCACAACTTCATATTTATTTTCTTCATGAGGCTTTCTCTGATTTATGTCACATAATTTTCAATCTGTTGGCACAATTCTAGACTCAGTCTTTTCCTTTCATTCCTGTTTGTAGTCAGCCCAACTGATGGATTTAGTTTGTGAAGTACTGAAGGGCATGGGCTGTAGACTCATTTAATTTGTGTTTGAACTCATTGCTGTCCGTGACTAGCTCTGTAACCTTGAAGAAGTTATTTAACCTCTCTGAGTCTCAGTTTCCTAATCTGAAAAATTAAAATAATAATAATTCTTACTCCACTGAGTTCTTACGAAGATTAGTAACATAGTGCACCTGGAATACTTAGCATAGTGTCTGGCAGGTGGTAAGGCTTCAGTGCACATTAATTGTTTTTTTGCATGCACACAAAATACATGTTCATGCTGATTAAAAGTGACCTCCTTTCTCCATGTAAATTTTAATCTTTGCCCATGTTCTTTAGTTGTTTTAGGGTCTTTAGTTATCATTAGGTAGAATTGTTATTAAACAATGCACAGAGGACAATATCTAATGCATAAGGACTTCTTGGCCATGCTGTATGTTTTTGTTTACTACCTGCCTTTTCCTTAGAGAACTTGTCTCTTCTTCATGTAAGTTATACTCATTGATCCACTGAATGTTAGGGCATTCTATTCAAATCACCCACTTTCAAAAAGGAAAAAGCTAAAATCCAGCATGCAAGTGGCAGAGCTGGGACAAAGCACAAGTTTCACTATGCACAAGAGTACCAAACCATGCTGCCTGTCCTGCTGGGTACTCAGGAAATGCTCAGTGGCCCATCAAATCAAGTGTCCTTAAAGCAATTAAAAAGAAATCATGTTAGTCATTGTTTTGTCTCCTTCAGCACTCTTTTCCATTTTGGGAAAAATATACATAATTCCTATGGAATTTCAGACGAGATCGGGCTCTTTCAGGGTGGTGTGGCCGTAGACTAATTCCTAAGGAATTTCAAAGCACTTTTTAAAACTGTCTTTTGGAGGATATCTTTACAGTCTCAATATGGTTAATTTGGCTGTAAAACCTATATAATAAGAATGGTTTTCCTTTTCTCGGAATGTTAGACATGCCTCAATTGCTGTGTGATACTCTCGCATGAAACATATAAGTGACAACTGAAAAGACTTTGAGGGTTGAGTTAGCATCTTCTACTGGAAAGAGCAACTTAATACAGACTCTAAATATCAACATTCAAATTCTAATAATGTCAGTACTAATACTCTCTATTTCTTGACTATTTTTTCTCTCCTGGTTTCATTGATACCACATTTCTTGATCCTCTTTTAAGTAGGTGACGTCCTGTGCTCTCCTCACACCCTGTGAATTTCTCTGTTGCAGTACCTGTGTGACAGATTTTCAAGTGACTCTATTTGTCTATAAACCCCATTAGACAACAGTCTTTGTGCAGAAATGCTATCGCCTTAATATTTATCTCCCTACTCTTTGGCACAATGATTGGTCCATAAGAGATCATCAATAATAATGGAATAATTGGACAATTTGGAATAAATAAACTTTTGTTCCTTTCTGATCTTCTTTGATGGCTACACTTCTTTTATTCCATTCAGTGGTAGTGTTTCCTGGGCCTGCATTTTTGGTCTTCTTCTGAATTTACCTCTGTGCACTCTCCTTGAGTCATTTTAATTTCTCCTATTTTATGCCCATATGTGTGAACAACTCCCAAATATTGGTCTCTAGTATTGATCTCTCACCTGTGCTCAAATTTGTTTTTCAGTCTTCCAAGTATCGTCACCTGGCTCCTGCCCTTATCTCTAATCTGGTGTAGGTTAGCAACTTCAGAACTTCCCCTTTTGTAAAACAGTTCAAGCTGTTCTTCTGTTTCTTTCTTCTCTGCAAGTCTGTAAGCATCCATTAGTACTTAGAGCTTGAAGTATGCCAGTGAGAGGCTTGGAGCTTTGCATGGTTCTCCTCTCCTGCCCTCTCGCCCCCAATCACATCCCATAACTCATCAGGTCCTGTTATTTTTACCTTAGAAACACCCCTTACATTTATGCCTCACTCTCTATTTTTAAAACCAATGTCTTGTGCCAGGCCTCTATTCTCTTTTGACTGGTACGTTGCACTGGCTGACCACGCTTGATCTTTATGCCATCGGGTTCTTCCCACTGCAGTCTGTCCTTCACACGTCCACCTGGGGCATCTTCCCTCCAAAACAAACAGGCACATGCCATCATCCTGCTTAAAGCTCTCTGTAGGTTTTCACTCTTTACTTTCATAACCTGGTACTAACCTACTTCTCCAGCTGCATTTTCCATATATCGTTGCCACAAACTCTAGACTCCAGTCACACTGGATTTCACTCTTTCCCCCAAAGCCAGGTCCTTTATGCTTGGTGCCTCTACCCTTGCCCACCTATTTGCCTGTTATGCACTGCTTAGCTTATTCTACCTGACTTCATGTTACTTCATCTGTGAAGCCTCCCCTACGTCTCTAGCAGTTTGTTCTTCATTAACATTCCCCCCCCCACCCCATTTATGTTTAAGTATCTATCTCACACTTGATGGGGAAATGGGGAACTTGTCTTATTCTATTCTTGAGTGCCTGGACCTTATTCAGTGATTCACAGCTCAATAAATGTCTGTTGCATTAATAATGACTGAATGTTACTGCATTTTTTCCCAGGTTTTTGAGAATTCAACAATTATTTTAACCATCTTTTGTGCTCCTGCAGAGATGGCCTCACATTCACAGCGTTTTGGCAAGGTCAGGGCCTGACATGAAGGTGGCTCAGACCTCAATGTTGTCTTTCACTGTCACTCACCTGCTGTGTGTTGCTTTAGCTCCCAAAGCTTCACTCTTTGTGTCTGAAATTAGCTACTGCCATGCTCACTTGTTTGTAAAAAATTTTAGATGGACTAATGATTTTTAATCAACTTTGTTTCAAGTATAGAAATCTTACAGCTTTCTGAACTTTTAGCAAAAGAAAGGGAAATAGAAGGCAGGATAAACAACCTGTTTTGGGATAATATATAGAGTTGCTTTTAGGATTTCCGTTTTTTACGATCATTAGATTTTATCTTATTTTAGATTTATTGAACTCAGAATAATATGTCCCCGCCCCCCCCTTCAAATATTACTGGCTTTACAGAAAGTAAGAGGATGCCTTATTGCACATGGTGGTCAGAAATTAGCCAATATTCATGATTCATTATTGAGGTCATCAAAAAAAAAATTACTTGGCTTCCTGACAGCGACATTAGTTGCATTGTTCACCATCCACAGCTGCCAGACATAAAATGGTTACTTGGCAGCTGACAAAACTTGGATTCATACAGTGGCCCTTCCTTAAAACTTACTTTTGAAAATGTTACACATGAGTACAGATTGGGAGCACACTAGTAGTGCTTGTATTTAAATGGGAAAACTAAACCTAATGCTTACTGATTTTTCAGAAAAACTGAGAACTCCCCCTAGTCCAAAGTATCACCCTATTTTCAAAGTAGTTAGTTTTGAGGTGAAAGAGACTCAGTACCCAGCCATGGGCCTATGAACTTTCTGCTGGGAGACTGGACGCTCTGCTGCATGATGGGGCAGCTTCCAACGGCTTTCTCCTTCCATTTCTCAACTCCTGCGTCTGTTCCTTCTCAGGCACCCACACTAAATGCCACCTTACATTTTCTTCACTGGAACAAGTGCTTTAAACTAAGGCAATTGGTACAATGTTCTGAAATAGGTTTTGGAGTACACTTCGCAATAGTTGATGTACACTGGAATGTTCTTCAAAAAGATAAAATATATTTCTATTTATCAAATATATTCTAATGTATTTTTTGTATTTTATATTTATAAAAAAGATGAAATATATTAAGATAGAATACTCTTAATCTCAATTTTTAAAAAAATTTTTGGTCTTATTTTTTGTAGCTTTCCTATTTTCTTGACCTCTCTGTTCCTTTCCTTTCCTCTCATTTCAGTTCTTCCTTCCTTCCTTTACTACCTTCTCTTTCATCAATATTCACTAAACATCTTCTTTGTGCCAGGCTCAGTAATTGGGAACTAAGAGTTACAGGGCAAATGAAAAGATAAACCCCCTCCTTTCAAATAATCTAATTATTAAATGAACAAAGAAGGGCACGTATACAAATCATTCAGGGGAGTAAACATAGAGGAGACCAAAGTGTTAGGCAGAGTTTTAAATGTGGGTTGAGTCTAAAACTCTCCCAACATCTGTATTTCAAACTGGGACAATGGTGTGGAGGGGGCTGCTTTAATTTAATTTAATTTTTTTAATTTATTAAGATGAAGGTGAGTTTACTTTATTTCGATAGAAGGCTAAACTCTCTGAAAACTAAATTATGAAACAGTGAATAAATAACATAATGAAGAAGATGGAAGTATGAAAATAGAATTTTGAAAATTATAGACCAAAGATATTATAGAATGTATTTCTACTGTAGTTTGTATTTTAGATTAAATGACCCTTAAAATTTTATTTATCTCTTATTTTATGACTTATAACTCAGAAAAGTTAAAACATAAGGTGGTTGTAATATTTGCTAATATTGAGGTGTATCCATAAGCTACAGAGCAATTGATATTAGAATTCCTTTTAAGTCTCTACATTGCTTGCCAAAGTATCATGAAATTGTGTATTTTGCAGACATGAACACACACGTGTGCGCACGCGCGCACACACACACACACACATATTCTCTGTCTCTCTCTCTCTCTCCACACACACATATTTCTGTATGTTTCTGGGACAACAACTTCAGCCTGACCCTGAGTGAAGGGTGGGAATCAAGAAAGGCTTCATGGTGAAGGTGGCATTTTAAATACTGAAGGATGGGTAAAATCCATATAGTTTCTGTGGGAGAAGGGCAATCCAAACAGAAGTAGCATATTTCAGACTGCATGAGGTATTTTTCAAGGCACAGGGAGAGTCTCCTGTGGCGGAAGCATGTGGAGCGTATAAGGAATTTATAAGCTGTAAGGTTAGAGAGATCAGTTAGCTGTTGGTTGTGGATAAAAGGAGACCGGGCTTTATTCAAAGATAGAGGGGAGCCATTTCTGGTCTTGCACTATTCTTTTTCTAAAACATGTTATTATTAGTAAAGTACTAAATTTTATAAGAAATTCCAAAATAGGGTATGCATGCTGGTTGATTACAGAAAATTGAACACTTTACTTACCTCATGCTAATTTTTGCAAAAATCTTTAAAAATATTAGTAAGAACCATTTTGATTTGGAATTGCTTTTAGGAAAAGGTTGCAAAGTGGGATGGCTGGGCCTATTTTTATAAAATAACAGCTTTTGTGAGATAATTCACATGCCATGCAATTCACCCTTTAATGTGTACAATCCAGTGGTTTTTAGTTATAGTTGCAGAGTTGTACAGCCATTATCACTATCTAATTTCAAAACATTTTTTCAGCTTAAAAAGAAATCCTCTTACCCCTTTCTCTAGGACCTTGACAACTATTATGTACTATCTGTAAAATTGCCTGTTATGGACATTTCAGATAAATGGAATCATATAACATATGGTCTTTTGTGACTGGCTTCTTTCACTTAGCATAATGTTTCCAAGCTTCATCCATGCTGTGATATGCATCAGACTTCATTCCTTTTTATTGGTAAATAATCCATTGCCTGGACATACTGCATATTTTTTATTCATCAGTTGATGGATGTCTAGATTGTGCTCATGTTTTGGCTAATATGTGTAGTGCTGCTATGAACATTTGTGTAAAGTTTCTTTGTGTGTGGACACATGTTTTCCGTTTTCTTGAAATATATACCTGGTAGTAGAATTGCTGGTAACTCTAAATTTCTGAAGAGCTGCCAAATTTTTCAAAGTGCCTGCACCATTTTCATTTATACCAGCAACACATCCCAATTTCTCCACATTCTAACCAACACTTGTTATATTTTTTGTCTTTTATGGTACCCACAATTTCCTGGTGTCAAGTGTATCTTAATGTGGTTTTGATTTACATTCCCTAATAACTAATGATGTTGAACATCTTTTCATGTACTTTTTGGCCATTTGCATGTTTTCTTTGAAGAAATAAATGTTTAAATCTTTGCCTATTTTAAATTGGGTCATCTTTCTATCATTGGGTTGTAATAGACTTTTATATATTTTTGTAGTAGACCTTTACCAGATATATCATTTGTAAATATTTTCTTCTGTCTATGGTGGCTTTATAACTTCATTGACAGTTTCATTTGAAACATAAATTTAGATGGAGCCTATCTTTTCCTCTTTGGTTGCTTCTGCTTTTCATGTCATATCTAAGGAAACATTGACTGACCCAGGGTCATGCAGGCTTACCCTTATGTTTTCTTCGAATAGTTTTACAGTTTTATTCTCACATACAGATCTTTGATCTACTTTGAGTTAATTTTTACATATGGTATGAGGCAGGGGCCCAAATTCATTCATTTGCACATGTATATTAAGTTGTCCCAAAAACATTTGTTGAAAAGACTATTCTATCTCAACATAATAAAGGCCATCTATGACAAACCCATGGCTAACATCATACTCAATAGGGGAAAGCTAAAAGCATTTTGCCTAAGATTAGGAACAAGACAAGGATGCCCACTTTCACCGCTTTTATTCAACATAGTACATGGGAAGTCCTAGCCACAACAACCAAGTAAAGAAAAAAAAAAGGCATATTGAAAAGGAGGAGTAAAACTGTCAATTTTTTATAGATGATATGATACCACATATAGAGGAAACTTAAGAATCCACCAAAAAACCAAAACTGATAAATGAATTCAGTAAAGTAGTTGGGTACAAAATTAATATTCAGAAATTGATTATATTTTTATACACCAATAATGAATTGTCACAAAGAGAAATTAAGAAAATAATCCCATTTATAATTGCATCAAATGTAAAATAAAATAAAATACCTAGGAATAAATTTAACCAAGGATGTAAAAGACCTATACTTGGAAAATCATAACACAATGAAGAAAGAATTGAAGAAGATACAAATAAGTGGAAGCATAGACTGTGTTCATGGATAAGAAGAATTAACATCATTAAAATGCTCATACTACCCAAACCAGTCTATAGATTCAATGCAATCCATATCAAAATAATCAAAATACCAATGGCATTTTTCACAGACCTTGAACAAATAATTTTAAAAGTTATATTGAGCTATAAAAGACCCTGATAGCCACAGCAATCTTGACAAAGGAAAACAAAGTTGGAGGTATCATACTACCTGATATCAAACTATACTACAAGTCTATAATCAAAACAGCATGGTATTGGCATGAAAACAGACACATAAGTCAATGGAACAGAATACAGAGCACAGAAATAAACCCACACCTATAGGTAAAATAATATATGACAACAGAGGCAGGAACATACAGTGTGGTAAAGACAGTCTATTCAATAAATGGTGTTGGGAAAATTGGACAGATGGATGCAAAAAATAAGACTAGACTATCTTACACCATATACAAGAGTAAACTCAAAGACTTATATGTGAGACTCAAAACCAGAACAGTCATAAAAGAAAACACAGGTAGTACAATCTCTGACGTTTCTCTTACTAATAGCTTTTCTGATATATCTCCTTGGACAAGAAAAACAATAGAGAAAATAAACAAATGGGACTACATCAAACTAAAAAACTTCGACGCAGCAAAAGAAAACATCAACAAAATGAAAAGACAGGCTACCAATTGGGAGAAGATATTTGCCAATGATACATTTAATAAAGAGTTATCATATTTTACTGTGTATAATGTGCACTTTTTTGCCCAAATTTTTGAGGGAAAAATAAGATGTGGATTATACATAAGTATAATTATTACATACTATGGGGATAATAATGGGTATAATAATCTCATATGTAATGCACACAAAAATTTGGGTGTGCATTATACATAGTAAAATACAGTAATATCCAAAATTTACAAAGAATTCATACAACTTAATACCAAAAACCCCAAACAATCCAATTAAAAATGGGCAGAGGTCCTGAACAGACACTTCTTTGAAGATGACACACAGATGGCCAATTGACATATGAAAGGTGCTCAATGTCACTAATCATCAGAGAACAGAAACCACAATGAGATATCACCTTACTCCCATCAGAATAATGTCAATAAATTCACAAACAAAAAGCATTGGTGAGTATGTAAAGAAAAAGGAACCCTTGTGCAATGTTGGTAAGATTGCAAATTGGTGCAGCCACTATCAAAAGTGTAGGAGGTTCAACAAAAAATTAAAAATGGAACAACTTATGACCCAGCAATTCCACTTTTGGGTACATATCTGAAGAAACCTAAAACATGAATTCAAAAGAATATATGCACATCTATATTCATTGCAGTGTTATATACAATAGCCAAGATATGGAAGCAACCCAAGTGCACATCGATAGACAAGCAGATAAAATGCATTGGTACATATATACAATGGAATATTACTTAATCATAAAAAAGAATGAACTCTGATCATTTGTGACAACATGGATGGAACTAGAGGGTATTATGGTAAGTGAAAGAAACGAGAGAAAGGCAAATAACATTATGATTTCACTTATATGTGGAATCTAAAGACCAAAATTAATGAACAAACAAAACAGAAACAGGCCCATAGATACAGAGAACAAACTGAGTGTTGCCAAATGGGAAGTGGAGCTGAGTGAAAAAGGCGAAGGGATTAAGAAGTACAAATTGGTAGTTACAAAATAGCCATAGAATGGAGAGTACAGTTTAGGGAATATATTCAATAATATTGTAATAGCTATATATGATGCCATGTGGATCCTAGAATTATCAAGGGGATCACATCTTAAATTATATAATTGCCTGACCACTACATTGTACCCCTGAAACTAATATAAAATAACACAATGTCAGCTGTAATTGAAAAAGAAAAACAACAAAAAAGACAAGGCTCTTCTTTTCCCCATTGACTTGTCTTGGCACTATTGTTGAAAATCAATTGACTATAAATGTAAATGTTTTCTATATATGATCATGTATATGGAAAACCCTAAGGAATTCACACACACACACACACACACACACACACTATCTATTAGAACTAATAAACATTAATAAAAAATAAAAAATAAAATGTTTATTAGTTCTAATAGATTGTGTGTGTCTGTGTGTGTGTGTGTGTGTGTGTGTGTGTGTGTGTGTGTGTGTGAATTCCTTAGGGTTTTCTATATACATGATCGTATCAACTGTGACTACAGATAATTTTACTTTCTCATTTCCAATATGGGTTGTTTTTATTTTTTTTCTTGCCCAATTGCCCTGGCTAGAATCTCTAGTACAATTTTAAACAGAAATGGAGAGAGTGCATGTTATTGTATTATCCCTGATTTTAGGGAGCAATCTCTTGATCTTTTGCCAGTATGTGTAATGTTAGTGTGAGTTTTTCATTGACACCCTTATTCAAGTTGAAAGGGCTAGGTCTATTTCACAGGTTGATATTTTTGAGTCCACCAATTTTATTTTAAACCTTGAACTGACATGCAAAAATTGGAAGATTTCACACAAAAATATGAATTTCTAGCTACTTTAAAAAAATCTGGCATTGAGTACACTTGGCTCACCTCTGCACATGGCAGTAATTACTGCCCCCTGTAAGTAGAGGGTTATACTCCCTTCAGTAGACTACCATGCCCAGCACTCCCCGTAGGTTCTCATACTGTGGTGGAGGATAAATTGATTGCATTTATACTCACTATTCCTTTTCTTGTAGAGAAATATTTATTTTACCTAAATGTTTTTCTAGGAAAATAGAAGATAATCCAAGAAAGCCATGCGACGTTTCTGGCTTCTAGCTGATATTACTCATTGACCTTTCCCCTGGCTCCTGTCAGAATTTTGAGTGTGTTGTTGCTGTACTAGGGGACCTTCTCTGTGTCTGATTAGAGATCTGGAGGATTTATAAGTTTAGGTCAGTTTTGTAAGAATTTTGGATTCCTATAAATTGTGTTATTCCTAGGGTTGTGCTCAGCAGTTTTGTAGGAAAAAACTGGCCTTCAGTGTAAAAATCCAACTTGAAATATAGTTATTTAGTCATAGTGTTTCTCTGTCACCCTTTTCCTCCACATTCACCTTTAAATATTTCTATATTCAGTATGGTTGACTAGAATTTACTTTCATGAAATAAAACAGTATGGAATTCACTTATATGCAGGGATTTTAGAAAAGAGAAAATTGAGGGAGAATTTCAATGCAGTAACATTATGTATACCACTGAAAAGGCCACTATATATATATTGTAAACTTTTTCACAAAGGAGTGCATCTTATCCTTCTTCTTCATCTTCTTTTTTATATTTCTAGAACCTAGCACTGTGCTTGGCACTAAGTAGGCTCACTAAATTTGTGTTGAGTGTGTTTTTAGGGTAATATTTAGATGAGGGTTTCTTGTGTGTGTAAGAACCCCAGGGACAGTATTTTGTGAAAAATCAAAAGTAGTACTTTTATGTTTTGATGACGCAGTCAGTCATAGGAACCTTCTTCTATTTTATTATTCCACAAATATAATAAGTAAGTGATAAAGCTAATAAGCAGAAAACTTGATGTTTTTGACATATTAAAAACAAAAAGGAGCTAGTGATTTTTTGTAATTAAAATTATTTTCTGTAAGTAAACACTATGGCCATGGATTCTTAGTATTTTAGGGAGTTAGGTGAAGATAACTTTTTTTCCTGTCCTACTTGATACTGCGGAGAAGAGCAGCCAGGTGATATCTTTGGAATGTCTACATCATCATTGCCAACCACTAGCTGTAGGCTTTTGTGTTGAGGGGAAACCTGGATTAGATAGTGTTTATTTATTTCCAGAAGGTAATATACCCTGATTGTACAAGTTGCCTTTATAACATTAATGTTTCATCCTCAGCGGCACCGAAATGGCTTTGACATTTATATTACATCCCAGAGTGCACATGTTCCAGCTCAAAGAAGAGAACTCTGTTGGGTAGTCTTAATATATTCAGTGGAGCAATGGATGTGAAAATAAATTGTATAGTTTAGCTTCCAAGTTAAGCCAATCTTCTTCTGTGAGGAACATGTAGGGAAATAGAGCTAGGAGATGATTTTTAAAAATAATTTTCTTCTTGGTGATTTCAGTATTAAGTGCTGCATATTTTTGAAAAGATTCTGTTTAACCCTAAAGACAGGATTAAAAGTCAGCTGTTAGGAAGGGGAGTGTCTGTGGTCATATGTCTGGTGAGGTGATGTGAGCAAGAGACAGAGCTGGGGTTTCTACCAACGAGTAGCAGACATTTGTGTTTAGAAGTGTAAGTTCATCCCACTCTTCTAAGTATTTTCATGGAGTCCAAGGAAGTTCTTGTTCACTGTAAGTTAATTTACTTTCCTATTGACTTACTTATGGTGAATGAGGCATGACTGGTGACCTGAAATATTTCCTTAATGATTTGCTCACAAATATTGAATTCTGGAGCTATCATCTACTGTTTGCTTTGCTTTGCTTATTCTCTGTACTACTAAAGTCATTCCTACAATTATGATTATGAACTCAGGGATTCAAGTGCTGACAAAGGATCACAGAACTATCTAGAAACTTGGAGCTTTCCTTAGAAGTTGTATGTGTATTTCTCCTGTCAGAATGCCTGTGGTGTAGTTTCACTAGTAAGTACATGGAACGATGTTCTCAAACTCTTGTGTGTAAGCTTGTAAGTATTGAGAAAAACTTGTAATTTTGTTTGCCATTTTCATGTGGTTTAAGTACTAGATTGCAAAATATCTTAATGGTATGTATTAAATACTGATCTGCCTACTTAGGAACTTGGAAGAAAATGTCTCTTTTTTTCTAAGTGGTGTTTTCTATGTCATTTGATGTGAAACACGAAAAAACTAGTTTTTCTTGTACTAAAATGAGTTAGTATTTCTTTGTACTAAAGTGAGTTAGTTGATTTTTTTTCTTCCAGAACATATGTAGTTATTTTTAATACCTAAGGAGAAAAAAATAAACTTAATAGATTATTAATCATTAATTAAAGACTAGCCATTAAATGAAGTACAACATACCAAGCATTTTATGTCTTATCTAATGTGATAACTTTAGGAGGTGATCATTTAAGTATGATCATTTTCATTTTATGTACAAAAAATTGAGAGAGCAGTTGGAGTCTCCCAGCTTGTAAGTGCTAGAGGAAGGAAGCATTTACATCTCTCTCTGTTTATATCTGTCCATATGCCTGTTACCCTGACCCCAAAACTGATGCTGTTGATCATTATTAGACTGTATCCCATGAATAGTCAAATAGCACATAGCAGTATTGTCAGTGTATGTCAACCAGACGAATGGAGACACATTCAATGTGTGAAAATTGTTTTCTTCAATTTCTGTATGAATTGTTTGGAATTGTCACTGAGCTCATCTCAGAGAAAGAGAAGAAAAGACATTTCCCACCAAGTTTCTATAAATCATGTTGATTCTACTGTTTTTTACATTGGCTCAATAGTGGCATCATGTATTAATTTACATTCCAGAAAATGTGCCCTGCAGAGAGAATGTGTGAGAACAGCTGGGTATGGCAGCTGTAGGTAGTGAGCACAATGAGACAAGACTGAAAATTCATTCTCTTCCTTTTTCTGCATATATCCCCTTCATATAGCAAAAAGAGGAATTAAAAAATATAGGTACACACAAATATATAATATATATATATACACATATATATTTATACACACACAAATTGCCCTTAGCAATGGAACAGAATCAGTATGGTGTTTTCATTTGAGCTCTGTCTCAGAATCATAGAAAGTTAATGCCAGGAAGTACTTCCTTTTGGGCTTTAGTTCATTCATTAAAGAAAATACCCTTGAATGAATTTTTTCTCAGAGAGTAAGGAATGATGTCATTTTTTTTTTACTTCTATATCACCAGAGTATTTATAGCAGAGCCTAATATATAAGGTTCAATAAATGTTTGATTGATGGATTGATTGCCCTATTTCACATGGCTCATAGCTGAGGCTATAATTTGAGTCTTTTGACATTCAAGTTCAGCGCTTTTCTTACCATACTGTGCTGCTTGCATTTCCATTTCAAAATAATAGCTACCTTGTTTTGAAAGGAGGAAGTTAAAGCTGTAAGAGTTTAAACAACTCGGCCAAGTTCACACAGTGATAGCTGTGTAGGTCAAAGCCTGGTCTTTTTGATGTCCAAGTCTGTGTTCTTAGGTGCTGTTCTAAACTGCTGCTTCCTAGAACGTGAACTCAGACCACATCTCGTGGATGTAACTTGTACTTTTATCTTAAAGCCCTCTCTCAAAAGACAGTATGTAAACTTATTTTTGACAGATGTTGAGCTGTGTGGACAAGGATTCTATAGCAAGACAGAGTTTAAATCCCAGCTCTACCATTTACATGACTTGGGCTAAGTTTTTCTGTGGCTCATATTCATTGTCCACAAATGGTAGTAATGCTAATACCTTTCTCATGGAGTTGTCTGAGAATTAAGTAAGTATGAGGTTCTTAGAAGAGTGCCTGATGTATAGTGAGCCTCACATGTATTGTTACTATTTCCTTGGCTGTTCATTTCCATTAGGAAAATTCTATCTTATAGCTAGTAAAGCATAATCCTATTGTTCCCGCTTGTTGTACCCTCTGTGAACACAAAGACAAGCAGGGTATCACACTGTCTCTACAGTCTCTAGTTATCATTATGATGTTTGTTTTCAGTCTTTTCTAACAGGTTTCTTAATCTTTAAGCAAAGATTTGATTTTCTCATTACTCGTATTTAAAATACAACAAGGATTTTCTGAACTTACAAAAGGAAATAACATTAATACTTAGAAGGTAAGAGTATTTATTTTCATATAATGTACAAAGCACAGCCAAATTTATTATAGCATAAATAAATAGTCTTTTTTTTAATGTGTCTTGAAAGAATGTTTTTTTCTTGACTAAATAAATAAGACACATTGTAGGGTGAAATAGTGATCAGCACTGGACTTGGAAATCAGAAATCCTTATGCATGGGTTCATGAACCATTTGACATTTACCAGTTGTGTGACCTTGGATAAGAGAGTCCTCTTAACCTCTGTCAGCCCAATTTCCTGAACTGTAGAAAGACATATTAGTGACTGCTATGATTATCATGTAATGTTTGGTATTAATCAAATAACATTTTATTATTTCAAGGCCCAAATTCAAATACCATCTGCTCAATGACCCTTCCCTGATTCCTACAGTTAGATTACATCTCTCCTCTCTTATATGCCCAGAGCAGTCTGCATCTCTACAATATGCTATTTCTTTGAGTCAAAGAGACCATATCTTCCACTGAATTGTAAGCTTTCTGTTGGGTATGTGTTTATTTTTGTTTTCCACATACTTTCTGGTCTAGTGCCTTCAGTATGTGCTCCATAAATACTGAATTGAAGTGAACTGACTTTGTGTAATGGTGCTTTTTAAACTGAAATATATACAAATGTAAATTATTATTATTAATATCTACTATGTTTGGCACTTATCTTTCTCATGTGCTTTATTTTTCTAACTTATTTTTGCCATCTTGTGTTTAATCAGACTCCTCTCTGTATCTCCAAATATCTTATCTCGGGGGAGTCTACTGGGAGGATATTTAAAGTCTTTATTAAGTCCCTGAATGCAAATTTTATTGTTCTAAGTGCTGTCCTTATCAAATTGTCATGGCCTTTGCTTTACAAGAGCACAGTCAAAAATCATGATAAAATGTCTGCATGCAAGTTATGTTGTCCTTGGAACTGTTCAAATGAAATACTCAGATCAGTGACTTTTAGACTCTCAGTGTAAGGAGGAAATACTTGTGTTAACACATTTATAAAGGACCACTAAAAACTATTGGGAAAAAAAAAACGACATGCTGATCATTAATTGCCTATATAACAACTTTCATTCAAAATCATGACTGAAATAGGCAGTTTTAGATCCAGACGCTGTCACATCACTTCTTATTAGTTGCAGAAAATGTATGTGTATGAACTTTTCACAAGTGTTTGAGGCAGTCTCTGGCAGTTATATAATGTATTTTTTTCTGTCCTATCATGTTCTACAAGGTTATAAGTAACTCTTCTGTGATATTTGGTCAGTTTGGTCAGACATAAAAATGTTTTTATTTAGCCTAATTAAAATTAGAGAAAAGACCTTACTTGTGAATGTAGGAAGTGTTCCAGCATACACAAATAAAACTGAAAAAGAAGAAAGGAAACAAAGAATAAGAGGAAACAAAACGAAAAGAAAGCAAATGAAAAGGAAAAAAAGTGAAAGTAATACCTGGAAACTTGTATTTGTTAATGATGTGTAAAATTTAAATGTTTACAATTGCTTGAATGAGATTTTGCAAGCTCAAAGGCTTAAAATATCACTGAAGTCCTAAAAACAGTTAGGCGACTGTTTTGGGGTTGATAATTACTTTTTAGAGGTGTGTGTGTACATGTGAATGTGTATAAGACATAGCACACCATGTTAAATAATTAGCAGTTGTTAGAGGTTTACTATAGTTGGTCCTCCATATCTGTGGGTTCCATATCCATGGATGCAACCAACAGTATAGAAAGAGTACTTGGAAAAAAATTCTAGAAAGTTCCAAAAAGCAAAACTTGAATTTGCCGCATGCTGAGCACTATGCTGAATCAAGTGATGTGTAGGCCTACCCTGCTGTAGCCTATGTGCAAATATAGGTATGAGCAACTCCTACACCATTTTATGTAAGAGACTTGAGCTTCATAGATTTTTGTATTTGTCGGGGGTCCTGAAACCACTCCCCCGAAGATACTGAGGGATGACTGTGTATGCAATGCAACATTCTAAACGCTTTACATTTAATCCTTTCAACAACCATACAATGTTAGTGCTATTATTATTTCCATCTTATAGATGAAGAAATAACTTGCTAAAGGTCTCACAATTAGTGAGGGCAAAGCTGTGATATAAACCCAGAGGTTCTGAGATTGTATTTAGACAGATTTCTGTTTATCTGGTCTTCCCACTGATGGCAATAACTTGTGATTGCAATTTTCAGTTAGGATCTACTTCCATCCAGAAATCTCTGTAAAAACCCTAGGCATATTTAGTACCTTAGAATTTATAAAGCCAACCGAAACAAACCCCTCCCTCTCAATAGAGTATGATGAATAAATTGTTTATATTATAGAGTTTAGTATAGTTATACATACTAAATCCTAAATAATATGTATTGGGCATCTGCTATTTATGTTTATTTCTTTACCACTAAGAAATTGGTGAAAATAATTATGCGTGGCTGAGAAAAATGGCTCCGTACTCGTCTGGCTTAGGTTTCAGCTTGCATGTCCTACCGTTTATCTTCTGTACCCGTACTGCACTGGCACCTCATTGTTCTACAGTGATGTGAATGTTTCCATGCATCAGAGATTTCTGTAAAATCCACAAAGAATTTTTAGCCTTTACACTTCAAGTTCAGATTTCCCCCAACTCTTTACAAATGAAGACCTGAAAAGAAGTTAAAAGAACTGTATAAAAAACACCCATATAGTTTTAGATTTTCCAATTGTTAACATTTTGCCAAGTTTACATCTCTCTTTTTGTACATATATTTACTTATTTACTTGTAATTTGAAATTATATTACAGATTTCATGACACTAATTTTTTAGCATGTATCTCCTAAGAACAAGAAAAGCCTCTGACAGAATACCATGATCTCATTTTTTATTTCCTTCTTATTCTAAATGTGTATGATTATAGCGTGTGGTTTTCTTTTCATTTTCAAAATTTTATATTCATTGGACAAGCAATAACAGAGGATTCTCTGTAGGCAGGGTGAAGTGCTCAGTGGCTGGCTAGATTTCTTAGTTTGAATGCTCTCTTTATGGGTGTAGTAAAGTGCATTAAAAATATTTGGGGCTTTGTTTGGGATGAGAGTGGGCTTAGTATACTTCTCATTTTGTGCTTCTTGTTTGTTTCTATTCTACCCTTAATTTCTACCACTTGCTTCCTTTTTTCCTTTCACTGCCAAGTGTCCAAGGGACTTCACTTTACAGGATATCTTTTTCTCTCTCTGCCCCAGAAGTGAATTCAACCTTCACTGAAGTTCTGCTCTCCCTGTAATTAAATCCCGGACCTGATCTTCAACAATTTTTATCTTCCGGCTGCAGGAGATATGGATGTCTTTATATACCGCTAAGGAATTCTTCTGACTTTTACAATTTGCTTTTAATCAGTGATTAATTACCCTTAGTTTTTCATTGTCTGTCTCCAAATCTTTGATCATATTTACAAACATTCATTCAAACCTTTTGTACTTACAATTATTTCCTCAGAACCTCTTGCATGACTGAGGTAGTATACCTCCCAGTGTTTTTCCACTCATCAGTTTTTCATCCCAGTTCGCCACAGATGAAAGTTTTAACAACTGCACCATTGGGGCATACTGGGAGTTATTATCAGTACTCTACCTACCACCAGTATTGGGGGTCTCATTGCCAGCCAGCCGGTGAGTGCTGCAGCTCAAAAATCAGTGGCCATGGGAAACAGATTCTGGTATAGAGAATTTGCCTATTGGAAGGTTACTGGGGAGTGCTCTCAGGAACAACACCTGTGAGAGAGTGAGGAAGCAGGATTGGGCAAAGTGATAAGTTGAACTTCAAAGTGGTTACCACAAAGTCCTTAACTGATCTACAGGAGCTCTGGAGCTTAGAGGACCTTTCAAAGTTGTCCTAAGTTGATTCAAGGGGACCAGATCTCACATTGACCAGTCATCGAATGCCGGGTATCTTGTAGGAAAGGGTGTAACTTTGAGACAGTTTCTAGGTAGAAATTCAGATGTCAGCTGTCAGCAGCCAACAGACCTTCCAGGTAGGTATGTGAGAGCCTTGGTTCTGATGGAGAGATCCGGGCAGTGCACCCCAGCCTGTCCTAGAGGGGTTAAGAGAAGAACTAGGAAGATCTATCAAAAGGTCAATAAAATGTTCCAGGTGAGAGATAATGATAGCATGAAGTTGCTGGAACAGTGGATATAGTGAGAAGTGGTTGGATTTGGGATATATTTCAAAGGATTTGCTGATAAATTAAATGTCAAGAAAGAGTGAATTCAAAGGTGTGTTTAAATATTGTGGCCTGAGTAACAGGAAGAATAGAGTTGCCTCATCGATTTAATGAGAAGTGATGGCTAACACATATCTTTGTCTTTTTAAAACAGCTGTATTAACTGAACAGTGTAAATATAACCTCTTATTTCATTTAAAATTTCTGGCTGAAATAAAGACTATGGACCTTAATTTTGTTTTTACAACATATATTGCTTAAACTAACCCAATTAACAATTGAAAATTAGCTAGTCATAAATTTAGAATAAATTAAAATTTTGTCAAAGAATTATCATTAACTAATGAAACAAACTTGCGTAGGATTAAAGTAAAACACTTTTGAACTTTCAAAAGAATAGGTAATTCTCATGATAAGTACCTATTTACAAAGGAGTAGAATAGGAAGAAATCTTTGTATCTAGTTTTAAAAAAATCGCATACCCTGATATTAAAACTGAACACAGATAACACTAAAAGAAGAAATTACAGATTTATCTCATTTGTGAATGTAGATTAAAAATCCTAATCAAAGTACCAATAAATCTAATTTGGGTGTACATTAAGAACATCAGCAAAATGGTGTCATAGGGATTTCTATTGCTCATCTCCCCCCAGAAACATGAATTTGAACAGCTGTCTACACATGAAAATACCATGGGGTTGGGGGGGCAGTGGGGAAAATGAGGAGATGTTGGTTAAAGGGAGCAAACTCCCCATTGTTAGATGGGTGGTCCTGGGGATCTAATGTATAGCATGGTGACTGTAATTAACAATACTGTATTATATATACTTAAAAGTTGTTGCGAATGCAGATCTGAAATGTTTTCACCACAGAAAAGAAATGGTAATGTGAAGAGATAGATGTGTTTGCTAACTTTGTGATAATTTTCCAATATATACTTATATCAAATCATTGCATTGTATACCTTAAGCTTTCATGTTATATGTCAATAATATCTCAATAAAGCTGGGGAAAATAAAGTACTTTGGAAAAAATACAAAGAAAGATTTATTCTACAAATGCAATGGTGATTACTATTAGGAAATCTACTAATATCACTAATAGTTCAAAGAAAATAGAAGGTGCAATTTCAATAGATATCAAGATGAGCTCACATTTTTAAAAATCCTATAATGAGCTATGTTTAGGTGTTGTTTTAAGGGCTTATATGTACATGTATGTTCATGTATATATATGTTTATTTATATATACAATTAATTTATATGAAAACCTCATGAGGTATAAAATATTTTTATATTCATATTTTAGATGATAAAAACTGAAACACCAACAGGTTTTAGTAACTTGCTCAAATTCACTCAATTATTATGTGTGAGAGCTAAGATACAAACCCAGGAAGAATCTATATATTAAATCACTCTGCTAGGTTGCCTCTCAATAGAGAACAATAATAATGCTATAACATTTATAATTGTCTAACATTTATCAAGTGGCTACTCAGTGCTAGATACTACTCTAAGCACTTTGAATTAATTCTTTCTCACTATAATGATACGATGCAGATATTTTGCTACTGTTCCCATTTTGTATATAAGACAAGTAAGATAGAGAAAGCTTAAGTAAACTCCTCAAGACCATCCCACTACTAAGTGGTGAGTTAGGATTTGGGTCCAGCCAATTTGCCTACAGAACAGTTGCTATGCTGCCTCTGAAACATTTAGACATTCATTTCTGATAATAAACAAAAGAAACCAATCAAAACCAACCAACCAACCAACCAACCAAAACTATGTTATTTAACTAAATTAAAACGATACATCCTTAAATTTAAAAAATCTGTCTAAAATTGTAGTCTTTGTTATACTTCGTGGATTTTAATAAAACACTAAGTGTATTACCATTAAATTCAGTGAAAGGATTATTGATGCATTAAATCAACACTTTTTTAAACAAAAACCTTTTCTAGAGATACATTGTAAAAGGCATGAAAATCATTTAATGAGAAGAACAAAACCATAATTGAGGAGTCATAAATTGGGAATTCACAAAAATATAGTTATTAATGAATGATTAAAAAAGTCCAGGAAATACATGGTTAGCAATGGTTGTATTTTACAAAGATTATCCAAATAATAGCTCTCAAGACTGATAAGAATATGTTAAAATAGAAACATTTGTTCCATACTGGTAGGAATGAAAATAAATTCAACTCTTCTGGTGAAATCAAATACTTAAAAATACTGTAATTCTCTCATCTAGCAAATTTCCTAGGAATTTATCCTCCAAAATAATCTTAGATGAGGACTAAGATTTATACATAAGAATGTTAATTTCAGCATTGTTTGTAATAGGGAAATATATACAATTTGAATGTTGAACAACAGGATTTTAGTTTTTAAATCATGCTATATCCATTTAATAGGCTAATCATTTAAGAAAAGCATGGACTGACTTAAGCTGGACTTCTGTCCCAAGTTTCTTCTGTTTTTAATGCTCTGTGTGAACTCATGACTTTTCATTTTTATTTGGGTCTGGCCTAGTAATCCTCTAGAATAATAATTTTGTTAAAATTCTTTTAAATATTTTTTTACTTCCAAAAAAGAAACACAAGTTATATTTAGTTATGAATGAAACAAAAAAGTTTTTGTTTCAAATAGTAAATAGTATTTACTATTTGAAAATAGTATTTGCAAATAGTATTCGTAAAGGTAGGGTAAAATAATGAGTATTGAAGGGCCCAATAATTTTGTCTAGTTTATGTTTCCCTAGAAGAGGCCCTAAACGAGGACTCAAATTTAAGTTTAAGTGGTTTATTTGGAAGACTATCCCAGATAGCACCAGAAGAGCAGTGAGAAAATAAGACAGGGAAGGTAAGGTACCCAATAAAGTGTGCATTATCAAGCTAGTAACTTAATCTTGAGATTAAGATTAAGGTGTTAGTGTAGAATTAGCCAGCCTCAGTTAATTTGTCCCTTCCAATGACAGAGGAGCTAGCATGTTTATATACCAACCTCTGTTACTAAGTTAGTGGGTGTTTGTCGATTCTCTCACCTTCCAGCCTGTCCCGCACACTGGCAGGTGGGCTCTAGCTCCAGAAAAAGCCTGAGGCCGTTGTCAGTCTGGCTGGCACCATATGGTGAGGCAGGGGGCTATGGTTGGGGTGTTGACACTGTCTGCTGCACCATCCTAAAAACATCTTTTTGAATACTGATTCTGATATCTGTATTTTTAGGAGTTTGTAATTTTTCTTCTATAAGTAGAATAACATCAGAGCCTCATTGTGATATATGTCTGTCAAGGAGAACTTGGAAAAAGCAGCTTAATTGGAACTCAAACCAAGGTACTTGTTTATTCAAGAAATGAAAGAATGTTGCTATATATAACCCAGTTCATCTATGAAATATTGGTCCTCAGAAACAAGTGCTAATACAATTATATCTGCTTTCTGGCAAATCTTTTATTCATAATAGGAAACATGATTTCTGGTTTAAGATCAGAAGGGACTGGCCTTATATTATTCCTACAAACCAATCATTCTACAAACCATAGGAGAATTGATGCTGCCAATCTGTAATATACAAACTATAATTTCCCTGTATTGCACAGGAAGAAGGACTCTGAATTTATCTTCAATTACTGTTATTATATTCTGACAACCATGTGAAAGATGAATGAACATTTTCATGTCATACAGGTATCAAAACACCAAAGCACTTAAAAATTGTTCCAAGTGGCTCGATCCTAGCATGGTGTCTGGTACATAGTAGGTATTTGGATATTTTTCAAAACTCAGTTACCAATAGTAGTGAACTTCAGGAGTAGATTGATCCATTCTTTTATTTATTCTGCAAACACTGAATATCTAAAACACATCAAGCATGGTTGTAATTTTACCAGATGGATGTCTGTGTATTGTCTGGCAGACACAAATAACTTAGGTCTCTTAGTACCATTATTCAACATATTTAACTACAGAAGTGACCCCACATGGAGAGGAAATCTTCACCCTTAATATAAATTTCAGAGACTTGTTTGTCTTTCTAAAAGCCTTTCTGTTGAAGTCCCATGTCCTCTCCATTCCCTTTTATTATTTTAGTGCTTGACAGCTTCCTTAATAGGAGAGTGGCTCACTAAAAACTCCTGGGAAATTTACAGAAGATTACACAGAGAGGCAGTCTCCACATTTCCTGCCTTTTTCCTCAGTAGAACATTGCATTTAATTGGTACATCATTTTGAGCCTAGTGAGTACCATCATCATTTCACTTCTTCAGATGTTCTGAAACATATAAAGTAGGTGGGGAATTTAAATGCTTGCCAAGGACTCCTAACTGCACTGCTCTGAAAATCAGTATAAATTATTTTCTTCACTAATTGTTTTAGGTTTCAGTTTAGTTAGTTACCTCTGAAATTTTGTCTTCTGTGACAGGGGCTACAAGTTTTCTGAACCTGCCTTTCCTAAAATCTGCTCTAACTTTAGTCCCTTCAAATTAGCCATTGAAGTTGGCTCTGTAAGTGTGGGGAGAGAAAACTTTGCTTTTAAGAAGTGCTGCTCCTCAACTTTATGCTTTTCTTCAACATGTTCAGAGTTTTAGAATGTGGTACTGTGCAACAACAAAATAAACTCAGAGTCACTTTAAAAAAATTATTCACTGATTTTGTTTGTTTACTAATTGGGATGTTCTGTGACAAAAGGTCAGTTGACTCAGTGAAAGGACCTGAGGTCTGGGATCTGATATAACAGTGCCCCCAACTAAGAAATTATAGGGCCTTGTGGAAATCACTCAGACCGTCTATGTCTCAGTTTCCTGATCCATAAAAAATAAGAAAATTATTCCTTTTCCAGAGTTGTGAAAATACAGGGGGACACTGTAAGAAGCACTTTTGAGACAACAGAGCATTCTCTGCTTGTTGGGTACTATTACAATTATTGCTATTACTACCACCACTGTCATTTACTAGTTGGTGACCTTGGCTAGTTACTCAACCTTTCTGAGCTTCCATTTCCTCATATATACAAAGACAGCTTCTAAAAAAGAAAAAAGAAAAAAAAAAGATAGCTTCTGTGTTCAGTTCTACCTCAGCATCAGGAGAGATTTTATTGAGGAAGGCAACCTAGATGAAAATTTTGAAAGATGAGTCACTGTTAGCTTGGGAGAAGGGAAGGACATTTCAGGTAAAGTTAGCAATGTGAGCAAAGCTTGAAACAGCCTGGTGATTTAGAACAGCAAGCAATTTGGCGGAGACTCTTGGCAGTTAAGGATAAGGGTCTGCAGGGAGGATCAGGCCAAACCAAGCAGTTAAGACTGCATTCCTCAGTGAAGTGGCCTCCCTGAATGATTCCAAGCAAAAGTAAGTCTCATAACTATGAGGATGGACCGTGTCATGGGGAAGTAGCTATGAAGGTAAGACCCAACTAATAACAGCACTTGCCTGTGTACTAAATGCTTATAGGACATTGTGGTAAGCCCTTTCCATGTATAATATTATGTCATTTAATCCTAAGAACAACCATGTGAGTTAAATCTTATTACTGCCCCCATTTTACAGATGAGGAACTAAAAGCTCAGAAAGGTTAAGTAACTCACTCAAGGTTATATCCCTAGTATAGGAGTATAACAGTTTTAGGCAGAATGGAAATTTTTCAGAGTTTATAATCTACACTCTCAATGGCTAGATGGTAAGGTATATTTTTACTTTAAAAGTCCTGTTTTCTGAAGTTTTTTGAAAACTGCTGAAAATTGCATTAAAAATTAGATCACAGGGATCTTTCAGTGTGAAGGGACTGTGTTCATCTAAACAAACCCTCTATCCAGTGCAGGGTTCCTCTGTGTCATTATGCCTTGTGGCTTCAGCACATGCCATGTGACAAGGAGCTCAGTACAGAGAGAAAGGGTCTCTGATAATTTTCCTCATATTCAGCTGACATATCTGTCCTAAACTCTCTCCTCTGGAAAACACCTGGTTGTATATACCTTTTATTCCCTCTGCATGATAGTTTTTCAGATACTACCATTTCTTCCCACTCATGTCTTATTTTTTCCTCACTGAAGCATTCTTAGCTCTCCCAACTGTTTCTCATATAATAGGCTTTCTAAATGTGTAGCATAGATTGTATAGAGTGAGATCAGGTGCTTTTTCATCTGGACACTATTGTCTGACAAAAGCAATTACTATTCTTGCTCAGGCAATAATCGGGAGTGTTAGGTGGACTCTGGTATCAAACCACTTGCCATTGGATTTTGGCAATGTCATTTTTTAGAAGGTAATCTTGAGGTAATTTTCAAATCTTTCTATACCTCTATTTCCTCATCTAGAAAGTGGGTTAACTTTAATGCCTAATTCGTAATTAACTCATGGTGGTTTTAGGATTAAATGAGATTAGATAAATGTCTTTGTCCATTACTATTAGATGGCTTCCCATCTCATACAGGGTAGAAACCACATTTTTATTATGGTCTATAAAGGCTTCACCTTTCTTACTCCCCAATATCCCCCATATCCCTTTCTGGCTCAATTTTTCTTCTCAGCATGTATCACCGACTCTCATTGATATATTTTAATTACTTATGTGCTTATTGCCTGTGTCGTTTGTCCCTAATCCTGACAATGATGTTAGTTACATGAGGGGAGATTTGTTGCTTGTATTTCTTGCTGTTGTACCCCCACCTCTCAGAACAGTATCTGGCATGTTAATGGTACTCAGTAAATCTGTTCCTATGGAATTGGGGCTATGACTTGAACAGCTTTATTAACAATAAAGTTTTACTCTCTCACATGTCTTGTTTCCCATAGGATTTGTCTAGTGATTAGATCTAAATGAATCAAGATCAGCTCTCTGTCGAGTGGTGATCTGAGTGGAGGCTTTTGGGAAACTCCACAGAATAATACTAAAACTTATAGATTTTTACTCAGGCCTCTTTGAAGTCATCTCCATACCAGTATACCTGGTGGTGTGGGGATGTTTTTAATATTAAAGTGAAGATCCTTTTTATCTGCTATTGTAATGGTCTTTGTGAATTGGGCTGAAGATCTCCTTTAACTCAGAGTCTTAATTCAGATCTTTCATCTCTTCAATCAGTATCATTATTTTAGGCAAACAAAAGCAAATTCAGATTTTTCCAACAATCTTTGTAGACTATTAACTCTCCACATAAATGTATGTTCAGGTGTAAATTTCCAGCCTTTAATAAAGGCAGGATTTATAACAATCAAGATCCATCCTATGGAGCCACATAACATTGAGTCTGAGTCAGATAATTCATATTCTACCACTTAGTAGCTGTATGATAACCAGGTATTTTTTTTTATTGTTCTTCTTTGTAACTCAGTTTCTTCATCAGTAAAACAAATAATATATACAGAGCAATTAGCATGAAGTAAATATGCAAAACATGGTGGTGGTTTTATTGAACCAGCCAACATTTCCTTCTAATTAATGTAATATTAGTCCTTCTTTTATTAAGTTTACTCGTGTAACATTTATTGTGGTAGATTGGTGCAATGATAGTACATTAATGATAGAAATTTTTATATTATGCTGAATTGTTTGGATTGGGAAACTCTGGCCTTTAGGGCACAGTCCAAAATTCTTTTTATGTTATTCCACACTCCAGCTAATCTAAATTTGACCCGGTACCCTCTTGACCCTAAATGTTTTTGTGCCTCTACATCCACCGCTCTTCTAATTCCTTGTCTTTTCAAGGCTCCTTCTACCATATCTTTTTAAATAAATTCTATTATTGTAAAGCTCAGTTTAATGCCATATCCCCTTTGAGGTCATCTTTCACCCCTTGCCACAAGTAATTTCTCTTACGGCTTCCTATGATGACAATCACTTTCTGTTTTGCACATTGAGTAATAACACAGGCTCAGTAGAAACTTTTATGAGTTCCATGGGATGGAATAATCTGCATTAACAATTCCTACCTCCAATCCCACTGCTTCTTAGAATGAATCTCTTACCCCTGCCCTCTAACCCCCCAGCTCATTGGCTTCTAACTACGCTGTAGTTGAGTACTAAGTATTCTTCTGGTTCAAGACTCTTTTACTTGGTATTCCACTTGTCTGAAACACTTTTTCTTCAGATATCCTTTTTAGCCTTGCCTCTCCCAGAGAAGCCTCTGAAAACCCTAGCATCACTCTCAAATCCTCTACCTTGTTTCTTAAAAAAATTGTATCATTGCCTGATATTGTGCTATATATTAATGTATTTATATTATCTGTCTCACAAATAGAGTGTAATATTCAAGAGGGTAGGGATATTGACTGTTTTGTTTATGGATAAATTCTTTTTTTCTTTTTTGAGGAGAGTATGTGACATTAAGTAGGTGTTCAATAAATATTTTCTGAGTAAGTGAATGACTAAATAGAGTTGCCTTTACTAACCTAGTTTCCTGCCTCTCTGCTGTCCTGGGAACATAAGAAATATGATCTGAGTTTGGGTGCTCAACTCTCTTATCAGTGCCCTTATTAAAACGTAAGTTTAATGAATTATAAATATACATAAAAACTGGCATTAGTATGTTTAAGTGAAAAACTGAACATAGAAACTGTGATTCCTCATTCTGTGCCAATCCCACTCTGTCGGATGTCCTCATCACTCACAGTAAACAGTGCAGCAGGTACTGTTAGTACTGCTGTCATTGTCATTTGATTTTCAGCAGCTGCTACCTGTGACTGGGGGGGAACTGCCCTTGGGCTTCTGGAAATGCTTCCCTTCTCCCGCCCAACTCCCAAATGCAGGCTGCTCTTACCCAGTGACCGACAGGTGTGGAAATATGAATACTCCAGTCCCCTGATTCCCTTGCCGGGCCTTCCTACAAATTTTCTGTACTGTTTTCAGAGCCTCCTGTGGATTTCAACTAAAGATACCTTCTGTCAGATTGTGCCAAATACTATACTCTGGCTTGGCCTCTTTCCTTTTAAGTCCTACTTTTCTACTGCTCTGTAATTGTTTTCTAAGAACATACTTTATAATAAATAACTTTTATGTGAATCCTACTCTCAGAGTCTACTTCTGTAGAACCCAACTAAAGCTAAGAGAGAGGGTGTCTTTTTCAGTTTGCTTCTCCATTGAGCTGTGTGGTGGGTCAGCTAGCATGACGCCTGGACTCTGTCATATTCTCTGAGAGTTCAGATGTAGGTCCTCCCAGGATCTGTGGTCCTTCTAGGACCCAGTGGCAACTGCGTGTATTCTTGTCTATGTACTTGCCTCTCTAGAGTCTTCTGCTTTGCCTATAAACTTAATAGGGGAAAGGAGGGGAAACAAAGGAGTTTTGTGTGTATAAGAGAGGAGTAGGGGGACACATTTTCCTTTTTTTGTTCTGTAATCTATTTCTCTCTGCTACCTCCCACCCCTAACCCAGTTCAGAAGTCATTAGAGTTTCAGAAGTCATTAGAGTTTCTTATTCTTCTGTTCATCTTGCTTCTCTCTCCCCCATAATATTTCCTCTGTCACACCATGTCCTTTATTAGTGAGGAGCATTGTCTAAGTTGTCAGCTCTCTAATTACAGTACAGCATAATTACAATCATGTTGAGCAATTATTTGTTGTGTGTGTCACCTCTAGTTGATTGTGAGGTGCTTAAAAACAGTGTCCATGTCTTGTTGATCATGTTTTTCCCACAGTGCTCAGCACTCTGCACTCATTAGACATGTGATTAAATATTTCTTGAACAAATTATAATGACCAGATTGATATTGAAAGAGCCTAGATTTTAGTAAAGTATTTTTTCTCATCGCATCGCTGAAAATAATTTTGAATTTGTTCTTTGAATCTGAGGAGTCATGGTGTGTTTTGTTAATTGCTTGTTAAAAAGAAGGCTTAAATTAATCTGCTTCTGTTTGGTCCTTGGTAGAATTTTATAGGGTGAAGACATTTGTTGAGCAAAGAGGATTATTTCTGTTCATCTAATGTTAATTACCACCCATCAATAAACTACCTAGAGCTTGAAGATTTATTCATTAAAGAGAGTCTAAAGTGAACTTCACCCACAGAGATATCAGGTGAAAAGCCAACTTAATAAAACTGTGTAAATTATTAGTGTGATAACAATGCCTTTATATAGTCTGAAGATCAAGGTTTCATCTGCTTCTCACTAAATAACTTGCTGAAATTGCATTCCTGGAGGTTGTTTAAATTTTTGATTCATATATGAACAAATGGAAAATCTAGTATAACTTTCAGATAAAGTACAGAGTAGTGAGTCCTGAAACAGAAGCTAAAATAAGAAAAAGGAGAAAGCAATTAGCTATGAGGAAATGCCTTTTTTTAAAACTAAGGATGTCAACAAGAAGTTAATATTTTACCATTATCTTACAAAGAGGACGATCCCGTCTTAAGTTGTACATTGAATTAGCAATTATTTTTCAATCATCTACTAAGTAAGGGCCACACTATGCTTAGTGTTCAAAAGAATTGAAGATCAGGCATCTGGTTCCAGTTAGGAGTTTACAATCTGGCTGGGAAGACATTACTGACACACTTGAAACGATAGTGAATTTTGTAAGACAGTATATAGAATGTGCTACATTATACTGGCTTTCATCTTACAGTTTTTGCCTTGAACACTTGAACATAATTGTCCTTTTTACTGTCCTAGTTCAGCCAGCCATGGTCTCTGGTTTGGAATGTTGCAATAATATTTAGTGCTTAGAACATAGTTAGTGCTCATTTATTTGTTATCTGAATGAGTGAATAATTGCATGACCCAGAATTTGTAGACTGTAGGAAATTAGAGGGGAAGAATGGGATCTGGGGCAGGCAGTGAAGACGGCCTGTAGAAGATATTCTTTAAGTTGAAAGCCACATAGGAAACCTGGCCGAAAGAAGGCAAACACAAAGAGTGAGGGGGCCGTGGCTGTCTGCTAAGATTCTCAGAACCAGATGTCTGCAAATAGTAAAGCTGTATTTATTTTGATTTCAGAGCTTTCTTTGAAATGTGAAGTTCAGACAGAGTCAGGCTCAAGTTTTCATTGAAAGGAGAGGTTTAGTTAACCACTAGGAACCCATCTTATTGAAGTGATCTGAAAAAAATTGTAAGCTGTTTGTTACTTTCAAATAATCTGATGTGCTCATAAAAACTGTCTATTTGTGATTATTAACTTTTTCAGTTATACATATATGAAAATAATAAATAACTCATTCTCTTAAATATTCTCTAAGATATCTTATTAATTTACTCTGATGACCCCCTACATTTCAATTATTTGTAAAACAAAAACCTGATCAAGTTACTCCTTTGCTTAAAAACACTTACTGACTCCCTATGATTTTAGAGTACTGTTTGGTCTTTAGAGGCAAGGAGGAAGTACCATTATAAGGCTTATCGAGTGTTTACTATGTGGCAGTTACCATCCAAAGTGCTTTACATTTATTATACAATTTAATATACAGGGTGCGGCAACAGTAAGCGTACAGTTGTTTGTATGGAAAATAGTACAATAATTAATAAATAATAATACAAGAATAAACTGTTTTATGTGCTCACAATCGTAAACCTACTGTTGCCCCACCCCATATATGTTTTATATATGATATAATTGTGTTTAACAATTCTTTTTTTGCCTTTCGTTGTCTTTATTTTTTTTACATTATTTCCATTGTATTTTTTTCTGTTGCTATTTATCCTCCCATACCCTCTTCCACCTCCATCCACCCCCCCTTCCCGCTGCAATTGCTGCACTGTTGTCCATGTCCTTGAGTTCTTTCCCTTTTTTTCTTTTCTTCTTGATCCTTCCACTGCTCCCACAACGCCCCCCATATATGTCTGTCTCTATTTTGCCTGTTAGTTCAGTTAATAGTTTTTACAATATCCTTATTATTTGAAGGAGGAAGGTGATAATAATACCTCCCAGAGCTGCTGTTAGGGTCACACAAAATAATCTTTAGACCAGTGCATGGTATATGGTAAGGACTGCATATATAGAAGCTACGTAACCTATAAATCCTTGCACAAAGGAGAGCCTTTGGCCAAATAATGAATTCGCCATTATTGATATATAAGAGTGTCAAGGAAAGAGGAAGCCAATTAACTACATCAGGAACGTTGTAGTCATGGAGAGTAAAGGCAATTTCAATAGTGCTGTCTCCAACTAAAGGGGAGGGGAGACGGAAAGGAATCTAATAAGTTGCTTTCAAACCTCATCATTTTGGAGGACACACATGGGGAAAAGGAAACCCAGTTTGCTCTGCAGCTTGTCTCCTCATCTGCCCACTTTTAAAAGTAATCAAATAGTAATACTAATAGTTATAATTTATTGAGTACCTATTTGGTACCATTTTTCACAGGAGAATGAGGCCTAATTAAGTTCTGTAAATTGCCAAATATACATGGGAATTTGAACCCAGAAGCTTCCTAGAAAATGCCCTATTTCCTAAGTCCTTTAAAAACATTCTGAAAAGATGCTGTCCAGAAATGGGCGAAGTGAGTGAAATGAATTTTATTCGGCAAGATGAAAATGTATGTATACACACATACACATATAAGTTTTAAAAGACTTCAAGTGCCTCAGTGAATGTATATCCATTCAATACATTTTATTTAGGGGCTACTATGTGCTAGGCACTGCTCTGGATGTAAGGCATGCCATGGTAAGCAAATAAGAGATGTTTTCTGCGCTCCTGGAACTCATAGACGTAAAAGAAAGAGTGCTGTCTCTGTAAATACCCACCCCCCCAAAAAATGCTTGAGAGAAATACCGTATGATTTCATTTACATGTTGAATCTAATGAGCAAAATTAAAACCCCCCCAACAAAATAGAAGCAGACTTCTAAGTACAGATTGACAGCTACAAGAGAGGAGGGGCTTTGGGAGGCTGGGTGAAAAAGGTGAAGAAATTAAGCAAAAACACCCCCAAAACTCATAGACAGAAACAGTATGGTGAGTACAAGGTGGAAAGGGAGGTGGGAGGAGGTAGAAGAGTTTAAGGGGGGATAAGTGGTGATGGGGGGAGACTTGGCTTTGGGTGGTGAACACACAATACAATATACAGATGATGTATTATAGAATTGTACACCTGAAACCTATATAACTTTATTAACCAATGTTACCCCAATAAAGTCAATAAAATTTTTCAAAAAGCTTGAGATTATTGATTGATTACTGGGACCTGCTCAAGGAATAAATTGTTTCTATAGAAATCCACAATTTTCTTTTTTACGAATATACAATTTATAGTTCTTTTATTCTGAATGGCTCACTGTAACAGGTTTACTTCAGACTTAACAAATTGAACTTCTGTCTCATAATAATTCCACAAATATTTCTTTGTTCTCTGGGGGCTTACATTCTCTTCTCAAAATCTTATCTATCAGTATCAAGTATGATTTCCTTTCTTCATCATTACGTTTAAAAAAGAGCAAATTCTGTTACATCTCAGTCTGAAGCAATTCAGACTATGAAGTATCATACGTGTTAATGACAAAAATGCCTCTGAAGAGGAAAAATTTTTCAGCAAGAACACTGTGTAAACAAGAGCAAAAAAGAATATGGCATTATGGAATTATGACGAGCTACAACAGATGAAGATAAAGAAGACTCTGTATTTACACTGTGGTTTCCCAGAAAAAGGCACCAAATGGAGAGCCTGTGGCTCTCCTTGTTTTTCTTGCAACTTGTCTGTAGTATGAAATTGGCTTTGATATGACTAAACGGATAGCTTAGGCAGTTTTGTAATGAGATTCTGATTCTTTTATCTCTAAGCTTCTGGTTTCTAAAGAGCCAAAGCTATTACTCTCTGATGAGTGTTTGGTGATTTGTGCACGATGGGTCACAGCCCAGCTTCTCAAAGGCCAATAGATAGATCAGTAAAAAGCTGATAAATAGTGGGAAAGGACAATCTCATTAGCTAGCTCATTAACAGTTTTGTTTTTTAGTGAAACCCAAGGGTGACTAAAGATGGAGATTAAGCTCTTAGTCTTGGACAGCAAACAGGGCCACATTAACAAGGCATCATGGGAAATTTCTATCCTACTACTGCCTGAGCCAGGATGTGGCATGGGTTGATATTGTACTATCTAGAGACTTTCATAAATATTTCATTTAATTTTTAAAAAAGGCTTTTTATTTTTAAAGCCTATGCCTTAAGCAGAAATATAGCTTTTCCTTTATAGTTCAACACACACATCTAAACATCATCTTCCAAGAGAAAACCTATTTTTACTTCATCAGCAACAAAATGTTCTGAGAAACCTGGTGTAATTTTAAGTCGATTGTACCAATTATTTCTTTTGAACACGAGCAACTAACTAATAAAAATTTAGGAAGTATTTAGGATAAGTATTCTTTAATATATTAAATTCACCGGATTATACTGGACTATCACTTTAAAAGTTAGGAATTTTGGAAAAAAGAAAATAGTGTGGAAAAGAAAAATACAGGCAAAAATTTAAAATAACCCTGCCTTGTTTCAAAATGTCTTAAAGTAATTGGATAATCACCTTCCACATACTGGATTGGACTATCAATAAAGCAGTAATCAAATCTTTAATGCCTAGGCAAATACCTTGCACGTAATAGAAACTCAGTAAATATTTAATCTTTCACTCAGTATTAATTGAGCATCTCCTAAGTGCTGGGTACTGAAATGTTTGGTATATATTGCACATAAACCACAAAAATTTCGTGTATAGTATTTAAAAGCCTTTCATTCAATGATAGATGATTAATAGAAAATATATTCTCAAGATTTTGTTCAGAAAACAAAATAGGTATCACAATGGAGAGGACTAGTCTGAAAATCTGTAGTTTAAGATTATATCCTCGGGCAAGACATTTTTTTCATCTCTCTGTTTTGTTTTTTTCATTAATAAAAAGGAAGGGAAAAGAGTTAATTATCTCTCAGTTTTGCAGTGACCTCTGCACTAAGACATGGGCAATGTGGAATAGGCTAGTCAAAATCTTTGCGGAAAGAATACTCATAAGCATGCGTAAGTGTGTACGTGGGGCGTGTGTGTAGGCAAGGAGGGAAAGAGGAGAGGAAGAGACACACAGAAAGAGTAACCTTGCAAACAGGTCAAATACGGCGTCTTCTGGGAATGATTTAGCAGTTATTCAACAAAGTACCAGCAAACCAAGAAGGAAACCAAAGACCAAGACGATACTTAACCCTTGGAGAAATTAGACTCAAATTAGGTAATGAATCTGGCACATGGCTGTTAAGAAAGCAAAAGGTATTGGTGCCTCTATGAGAGAAACCCAGGAATTATAAAAGTGGGAGACATGCAATGCCCCTGGAGGTACAAGGGAAACGTAAAAATGACTTTATGAGAAGGAGACACTGCGGAGATTTGTAGACTTTCCTTTTTTCTCTTTATGTGGGAGAGTGACCTTCGTATATTTAGGTTGCATAATTATATATGCAGATAAATAGGTAATATCTGATGTGTGGTTGGCATGTAAGAATCAACAAACACTTGACTAACTTTGTCAACTTAGTTTTAATTTATATCGGTTTTTACTTTAAGCCTTGGAATGATGTTCTCAAGACATGAGTTTCCCTTGGCCTTAGAATTCTATAATACTAAAGCATTAAAACTTGGGAATCATTTCTTTATTCTTTTTTGGTTTGGGGGCATATAGGGTTGTAGGCAGAAAAGAACAGGGATAAGAAAAAATGAATAACAGGATAGCACCTAAACAGACCTCTGATTCCTCCAAGTGAAATAGTGACCTCTTAGATATAGTTTTTACAAGTTACAAGGCAAAAACAATGTTCTGTTATGGATTTAGATACAGAGTTGTTTCTTTTCAATCATTTTAACTTAGATTTTACTTTTTAAATAAGTTATAATGTGCCCAGTTTAATGATTCAGATAGTTTTACAAGTTCAGGTCTACAGAAATCTTTTGACCCTTCTTCCTGTAATTGCTTGCTCCCTAGAAGTAGACAATTTTAATTCTTGTAGCCAATTCTTTAAATTTTTATGTGTGTCTTCAAAAAAAATTTTTGTTTAACCCTTACCTGAGTACACATTTTCATTGCTTTTAGAGAGAGAGGAAGAGAGACAGAAAAGGAGAGAGAGAATCATCAACGTGAGGGAGAGGCATTGATTGTTGCTTCCTGTGGGCACTGGCACCTGTGGGGACCAGGGAATGGTTGCCTCCTGCATGTACTCAGACCTCTGATTGAATTGCAGTGTAGGCATGTGTCCTGACTTGGAATAGATCCCATGACCTTTTGGTTATGGGATGAGGCTCCAACCAACTGAGCCACACAGGCCAAGAAACATACTTACACACCTACATCTTATCTTTTTTTGTGTATTCTTAAAGGGATTAGTTGTTAACTTCCCATCCTGGAATATGGAGATATTGCTGTCTTTCATAGGAAACACCCACCCCCAAGTATACATGCATCCATTTTTGTTCCTACCCCCTTCTTCTGAATAAGGATATGTTTGGTTAGTTCAATATTGTATGAGTGTGTATGTATTAGTACAACAACTCAAACCTAAAACACAATTAAATCATGTAGTATAATTATTTTTAATATCCCCACTGATTTTTTCCCTGAAGTTAATACTTGATTTATTAAAATTTGCTTATTTTTTTATGTACCAGTCACTAATTAAACTTCAAACTCTATGACAATGTTAAATTCATTTTAATACATTCATATTCATCAGATATTCTGTCAACTTTTTCTGCTTGATAAAATCACAGTAGCTTTCTAATCTGTCCCATTGTAGTCTGGTTGCTCTTTATCCCTGGCGCACAATTCTTTTCCTAGAATCTTTCTTTTCCTGGAACCTCTCAAGTTGGAACTAGTATTTCCTATATACTATCTCTTCTCCCTTACTGGTTTATTCTTATATTTGGCAGGGCCTCCCGTAACTTCTTTTCAAGATATTCATATAAAATACATTTTGTGATATTTCTCATCTGAAAATGACTTCACGCTTATTTAATACTGTGGCTGGATATAGAATTGTAGGTTTGAAAGTATTTTTCCTTAGAAAGTTAAAAACATTTCTCCCTGTTTTTTGGCTTCAAATGTTGCTATTGATTTCAGTGTAATTATAATTTCTGTTCTTTTGTATGTGACCTGCCTCTCCCCAAGTCCTTTACTTTCCCCCAGGAAGCTTGTTAAGTAATATCTTTTCATCAGTATTCTAGAATTTTATGATGATTATCTTTGATGTGGATATTTGTTTATTGGCTAGGTACTTGATGAGCTCTATTAAGTCTGGAAACGCATGCCTTTCATGTCTGGAAAAGTGACCTAAATTATCTTATTAATGATCTACTTTTGCCTATTGTCTCTGATTTATCTTTCTAGAAATTCTATTATTTAGGCGTTGGATTTGAAAAGAGCAGAAGCATGCAAATGTTCATTGAATTTTTATGTTTTACTTAATGGATCTCACTTTCTCTATTCCATTTGTCTTTTTGCTTTACTTTCTGAGTGATTTTCTCACTTCATCTTTCTACTTCATCATTCTACTCAACTTTTGATTTCTGCCATCATGTTTTAGATAATTTCTGTTTTTGAACCACATTCTTAACATCTAATACAGTATCTTCTCATCTTTCAGAGGCTTCCAATGATTGTTATTTGAAGTTTTCTTTTCCCCATTTTATCTCTGCCTCATTCAAGATTTTGTTTGTTATCTTTTAGAAGGATCCATCAGATGTTTGTTGATCTTTAGTCTTTGTTGTCTGCTCAGTCAAATTTGGGACATTAAAACCTGGGTAGATCCCGTGAATGGGACTTGCTGATTATGGGCTTCACAGTAAGGTGAACTAGTGGAGTTGTGTAACTGGGGAAACTCCAGTGTCAGCATTTTCTGCTTTTATTTTGGAGCTGACTACTTTGAAGAGAAGAATCTTCTGGTACTTTTCCTGGAAGATACGAAATTTTCTGATGTTCTGGTGGTTAAGTTAAGGAAAAGAGCAGAGACATGCAAATGTTCATTGAATTTCTATGTTTTACTTTATGGTATCTCACTTTTGCCTTTGTGCCCCCTAATCCAAAAACTCTTCCATATTTTCCATGTAGAGAATGAATCTTTGATTTTTTTGTTAGGGAGGAGGAAAGTCAACTGGAACACAGAGTGGAGGGCGGGATCTGAGCTTTAAATACTTTTTGGGTAGATTTTCATAAGATTCTCCTGTTTTAGCCCTATATCTACCCTTACGTTAAGAGGTACACAGTACTGGCAATTCTTGATGATTTTGGAGGTTCTGCAAGGTGCGTTGTTTGCTTTCTCCATTCCTTCATCAATCATCAAGATCTGTTACTGTTTATCCAGTTACTTTTAGGCAGCTAAAGTTTTGTGTCTGTTGCTTCATTTCTTATTATCTTGGTCTCTGCGAATTTATGCATTTTGAAAACTCATCGCCAGTGTCTTCTTTCAGAAAGGAGTAAAAATATTTCATATCTTTTTACTTTTAATTTTCCCATCAGAAATACATTAATTCTTTAAACTGGAATTCAGCTTACAAGCAATACAGTTAATTTGGCCAGAGGTCCATGGGGGGAAGGGGAATCTTTCCTAACATAACCTTTGAAATTCAGGTGTATCAGCCTCCCCCCTCCTTTGGTGTCTTTTTGCTAGAGTTCACCCAGTGCATCACTACTTTCTTACTTTTTTCTCCCCTTATCATTCTATAACCTTGATTCAGAACTCTAAATAACCTAAACTTCTGAGCCTGGCATTTAAACATCTCTATAACATATGCCTTTTAAAATATATTTTTCTCTAATATAAACCCTCTGCTTTAGTTAGCCTGGCTCCCATTTCCCTTCTTGCCTTTAGTTTGCTTCCAGTTATTTATTTGCCAATCAAATATCTGTAAGGCCCTTGTTATATGTCCAGTTGTTAAAAATTCAAAAAATGTATAAAATATCCCTTTCCTTGAGATGCTTGCAATTTTATGAGAGACCCAAATATAAATAAAAACGCTTTGACATAATATAGGTGCTATAATATGATTCTGACAAATAATGTGGGGCCACTTGAATGGAGGTAGAATTCCATATGGAGAGGTAAGAAAGGCCTTAGTAATGAGGGATATTTGGCTTAAATATTAAAAATTTTTCTCTAGGAGGCCTTAGAACTAGGATTTGGTGAGAGAACAGACACTCCAAGTGGCATGTATTGCTTGAGGAAGGTGAAGGGGCATGTGCAAAAGATCTTGGTGTTTTAGGGGAACTGCAGGAGCAGTGAGGGTTGAAAATGATGAGTGAGTTCAAAAGGGTGGATATTTATACTTCAGACATGTTACTCTTGTAGCCATGGGAGCATAGTTGGAAGGGTGCTTCTTTCAGTCAGTATGTCACAACCATGAGGAATGCCCACATCGTTCCTCGTCCTCATTCCTCTGGCTCACCCTTCAACTTCCAACTCAAATCTCATCTTTTTAAAGCCTTTCTCACCTGTCATAGCATATGTGCTATTCCTCTTTCTTTTGGACTCTTTTTTATAAGCATAGGAAGCAGATAGAGGGTTAAAAGGAACTTGGCTATGAGAGAAGGGAAGAAATAGTAGCAGTATCTGGATCAGTAAAGTCATGCAAAAAATTGAAATTTGATCACCAGCTGACACCATACACAAAAATAAACTCAAGATGGATAAAAGACTTAAATATAAGTTGTGACACCATAAAACTCCTAGAGGAGAACATAAGCAGGAAACTCTCAGATATCCCACGCAGCAATATTTTCACCGATATGTCCCCTAAACCAAGGGACATAAAGTAAAGAATAAACAAATAAGACCTCATCAAAATAAGAAGCTTCTGCACGGCTAAAGAAAACATCAGCAAAATGAAAAGGGAGCCAACTGTATGGGAAAATTTATTTGCCAATGATACATCAGATGGAGGTTTGATCTCCAGAATATATAAAGAACTCACATGACTCCACTCCAAGAAGACAAATGATCCAATCAAAAAATGGGCAAAGGACCTGGGCAGACACTTCTCCAAGGAAGAGATACAGACATATGAAAGGATGCTCAGCATCACTAGCCATCAGAGAAATGCAAATTAAAACCACAATGAGATACCACTTCACACCAGTCAGAATGGCCATCATGAACAGATCAACAAACAATAGGTGCTGGCGAGCTGTGGAGAAAGGGGAACACTAATACGTTGTTGGTGGGAATGCAGACTGGTGCAGCCACTGTGGAAAACAGTTTGGAATCTCCTCAAAAAGCTAAAAATGGAACTTCCTTTTGACCCAGCAATTTCACTGCTGTGATTATACCCTAAGGATCCCAAAACGCCATTTCAAAAGAACCTATGTACCCCAATGATCATAGCAGCACAATTTACAATAGCCAAGTGTTGGAAGCAACCTAAATGCCCATCAGTAGATGAGTGGATCAAAAAAATTGGTACATTTACACACTGGAATACTATGCAGCAGAAAGAAAGAAAGAGCTACTACCCTTCACAGCAGCATGGATGGAACTAGAGAGCATTATGCTAAGTGAAATTAACTAGGGGACAAAAGACAAATACGATATGATCTCACCTATAAGTGGAACCTAACAAACAAAACAAACAAGCAAGGAAAATATAACCAGCAACATTGAAAGAAAAATAAATCCAACAGAGTTAGGAGGGAGGGAGGGAGGGGGTGTGGGGAAAGGGAAGGGAAGGGTCAAGTCAAGGAACATGTGTAAAGGACCCATGGACAAAGCCAAAGAGGGGAAGGATTGAGGGAGGTGGGGGTGGGGGGCAGGGGAAAGTGGTGGCTGGAAGGTGGAGAGAAATGTATTTGAACAAAAAAGGAAAGAAGCATATATAAAAAAATAAAGTCAGTGGAAGACTTTCTTTTCTTTCTTTTGAAGAGAGGGAGAAAAAACATCAATGTGAGAGAGAAAAATCAATCAGTTGCCTCTTGTACCCACCCCAAGTGGGGACCAAACATAAAACCTAGGCCTGTGCTCTGATTGGGAATCAAGCCAGCAGTTCTGCGCTGTGGGAGGATGCCCAACCAACTGACCCACACCGGTCACGGCACTATGTAGCACTTGATTATATATAATTGTTAACTTGATGCTATTTTTTTCTGTGTGTGTGTGTGTGTGTGTGGGTATGTGCGTGCGCGCATGTGTGTGTACTGCACCCCTGTCTCTTTATCAAATATGCAGGCTCCCAGAAGACTAGCATAGTCCTGTGTGTAGTGTAACCCAATAGATATTTGATTTTTACAACATTAGTTAAATTAATATGTAGTGAGTTACCACTATGTGCCAAGCCTGTGACAGACTATGAAACCTGAGTAAGTGAGAATACAGTCTCTGTCCATGTAAGAGGTGAGAGTTCATTTTTTAAATATATCTAAAATTAAATATACTGCTTATGTCCTTAATAACCACAATCAGCTTCTGATTTTCTTATTCCCTTTCCACAATTTAGGCCAATTTTCCTAGCAGTGATTCTTTAAGCTTTTATTTATCCATCCATAGAAGCTCTAGTGAATGTTGATACTGCCTCTCCTTGAGGCGTCATTCTAATTAATAGCCCCTTGAATTTGAATTTCTGGGCATTGAGATTGCAAATGAATGTAAGAATATTTAAACTACATTTATTTGTAAACCAACAGAGTCACAGAATACTTTACTGTTTTTTAAATCAATTTTTTAAGCTGTTTCAAATTTGGTCATAAAGAAGATAGATCTTCAATTTAACTGTAAATTTAAGGGAACTATGAATAGCAATTTGAAGTACATTCTTAGAAGTGTTGTTATTTAAACTTATAAGGGCAATAGTGAGCTTTATCTTGATAAAGTCCAAATCATGATTCCACATTCACTTAAATACCTCCTTTTCAGTTTACCAGAGTTTATATTTCTAAGACCATCGCTCTCTTAGGAAGTCCCCATATCACTTTAATTTATGTAGAAATACATGGAAATATGTTTGGGGAGGATTTAACTTTTTAGGCTTATTGAGAGGAAGATATCAGAAAAGACATCCTCTATTATGGACATTGCTGTATTCACATGTAATGGAAGTGCATTTAAATTCTGAAAGGTTAAAAAGATGGCGGAGGAGTGAAAGGGAGTCACGCTGACCTCCTCCCAAAACCAAACTGGAATTGCAACTAAATAATGGAGTAATCACCTGGAAAGCAGGGGAGCGATAGTGGGAGAGGACCCTTGGAGCCGCGGACAGCGGATTCGACCCTCACACATCCCAACGGGTGAGAATTGCGGTGGAGGCTCGAGAGGGTGGGCTGGGTGCGCACGGGCACTGGCACCAGAGGGACATTGAAACGGCCAGTTAGCGTCCCCCCGAGAAGAACGGGGTCTGAATCATAAACAGGAACCCCTAAACTACAGCAGCTAAAGCCGAGAAAATACAGACAAAACGCAACCCCAAAAAGCTTAGGGGCGCTCTCTGCCAGAGATAAGTGGCTGGGGATACAAAAAGACATTTAAAGGGCAAACGCAAAAGTTGCAGCGGCAGCCACCCTCCTTGATCGCTGGGTACAGGCGGCAGCAGGGTGGGCTGGTGCCTGGGAAAAGACTGGTGAGGAAAACTTTGTGAAGAGAACTGACACTGCGGCCGGTGGAGCCCGGGTGATAACGCACTTCCCACTCTGCAGCTACCATCTCGCTCAGGCATAAGGGAATCAATTAACCTGCCTTTTGTGCGCTCCGCACACAGCTTGTGCGCGTGTGAGCTACGGGGCTGAGTGCAGACTGTCTGGGAGAACCTTGAGGAGAGACTGGAGACAGTGGCGTTGGGGAAAGAACTGGAGGAGGAACCGGGGAGTCCCGACTCCCTCCCCGTTCGGTAGTCTCCATTGTGGGCTGGAAAGGCGCGACCCCAAAGAGGCAGAAGCGGGGCGCGCATGAACCAGACTGCCTGCGATTGAAACGCAGTCCGCACAGGGGTTGGATCCTCGGCCGAGGGGGTCACAGAACTGCCCAGAGGCCCCTGAGGGGAGACTAGAAACGGAGGCATTGGGAAAAGAATGGGAGGAGGAACCGGGGAGTCCTGGCTCCTTCTCCTTGCCGAAGTCTCCATTGCGCGGGAAGAGGCCACACCCCCAAAGAGCCAAAAGCCGAAAAGCAAACAGACACCCCCAAAACACCCAGAGCAGGCGCGCACACTTGCGCCGAGTGACTGGCGAGGGTTGGCGAGCGTGTGTGTGACCCACGTGGGCTGGCGAACGCTTGCACCTGCCGGCAAGGCCTACACAGACTGGCACCCATACGGCCTGCTAGGGAGTGCACAGAGGGGCAAGGGCAGGCATAAATTGACCTACCCGCCGCGATTGCGGAGCAGCCCACAAAATAAGTAGAGCTGCCCAGAGTCCCTGGAGGAGAGACCAGAAACAGGATTAACCGGAGAGTCCTAGAGCTGATTTCCTCCCATTTCCGTAGTCCCCATTTGGCGAGAGCAAGCAACGCACCCAAAGAGCCAAAAGCGGGGAAAACACACAATAGAAGACCCTAAACTGACCAGTGCCGCGAAGCTCGCGTGCCAGGGAGGCCAGATGAGCACGGGAGGTCGCGAATAAGCCCCCCTGGTCTGGGGCAAACACATGCGACCCCAGGCAGGTGGGGGGACCCTGCCGCGCTGGGAACGCGCTCAAGGAGCTCTCGTGAGAGCGCAGAGAGATCCCCAAAAATAGCCCAGCCCTGACCGAAGGGGTCACAGAGCTGCTCCAAGCAGGAGTCAGACACAGGCATTAGACTCCTGAAAGGCTCAAACAAACAACCCAAGGCCCTATAGGGTCAACAACTCACATCATCAGAGGCAAGCCCAGAAAGAAAAGTAAAGGACAAAAATACTTAACAGACTCTCACAAAAATGGGAAGAAAAAGAAGTTCTCCCCAAATGAGTGGAAAAGGGGACTCCCCACAGAGAGAGCTCAATGAAATAGAGGCAAGGGAACTATCAGATATGGAATTTAAAACAATGGTTCTAAGGAAGCTCAATGAGCTCAGCCAGCTCAAAGAGAACTATGAGAAACTGCAGAGAAACTATCAGGATCTTACAGCAAACTATATCAGCCTGGAAAAGGACATAGAAACTATCAAGAAGACACAAGAGGACATGAAGAATACCATTTCTGAATTGAAGAACACAGTAGAAGGAATCCAAAGCAGGCTGGATGAAGCTGAGGATCGAATCAGTGAGATGGAGGACAAGGTAGAAAAAAGCTCCCAGAAAGAGCAAGAAATGGAAAAACGGCTCAAAAAGAATGAAGAAGCATTTAGGGAAATGCAGGACAACCTGAAATGCAATAATATCCATATAATAGGGATACCAGAAGGAGAAGAAGAGGAGCAAGGAATAGAGAACCTCCTCGAAAAAGTAATGATGGAAAATTTCCCCAATTTGAGGAGAGAAAGGCTCTCATGGATCCAGGAGGCACAGAGGACCCCACTCAAGAAGGACCCAAGGAGGTCCACTCCAAGACACATCATCATTAAAATGGCAAATGTCAAAGACAAAGAGAGAATCCTGAAGGCAGCAAGGGAGAAGGAGAAAGTAACATACAAGGGGGCCCTGATACACCTAGGAGCTGACTTCTCAACAGAAACACTCCAAGCCAGAAGGGAATGGCAACAAATATTCCAAGCCATGAAAAGCAAGGGCCTACAGCCAAGGCTGCTCTACCCAGCTAGGCTCTCCATTAAAATAGAAGGAGAAATACGGAGTTTCCCAGACAAAAGAAAGCTAAAAGAATACATCTCTACCAAACCAGCACTCCAAGATATGCTAAGGGGACTGGTTTAAGCAGATGAAGGAAAAGAATGAGACAGAGAGGAACACAAGTACAAAGAGAAAAGATGAGTAAGTTTCTATCAGTAATATCTCTCAATGTGAATGGACTCAATGCCCCAATCAAAAGACACAGGGTAGCTGAATGGATAAGAAAACATGACCCACACATATGCTGCCTACAAGAGACCCACCTCAGAGCAAAAGACCTACACAGATTGAAAGTAAAGGGATGGAAAATAATATTTCAAGCAAATGGACATGAGAAAAAGGCTGGCGTTGCCATACTTGTATCAGACAAAGTCGATTTCAAAGCAAAGGCCATAAAGAGAGACCCAGAGGGGCACTTTATCATACTTAAAGGAAGAATCTATCAAGAAGACATCAACATTGTAAACTTATATGCTCCCAATATAGGAGCCCCCAAGTTTATAAGGAAATTGTTGGATGACTTCAAAAAAGATATAGACAGCAACACACTGATAGTAGGGGATTTCAACACCCCACTGTCAAAAATGGACAGATCTTCCAAACAAAACATTAATAAACATATCGTGGCGCTGAATGACACACTGAATCAAAGAGACTTAACTGACATATATAGAACCTTACATCCCAAAGAAGAAAAATACACATTCTTTTCAAATGCTCATGGCAGTTTTTCAAAGATAGACCACATGCTAGGACACAAAGCAAGCCTCAGTATATTCAGGAAAAGTGATATAATACCAAACTTTTTCTCAGACCACAAGACCTTGAAACTCGAAATCAAACTCAAAGAGAAACTTCAAAAACTTGGAAACTCATGGAGACTGAACAGTACACTATTAAACAATGAATGGGTCAATAATGAGACAAGAGAAGAAATAAAAAAAATTTCTGGAAACAAATGAAAATGAACAGACAACTGTCCAAAACCTATGGGACACAGCAAAGGCGGTCCTGAGAGGGAAGTTCATAGCAATACAGGCTTACCTTAAAAAGATAGAAACATTTCAAATAAAAGACCTAACACTACAACTTGAAGAACTGGAGAAACAACAACAAATAAATCCCAGAGCAAGTAGAAGGAAGGAAATAGTCAAGATTAGAGCAGAACTGAATGACATAGAGACGAAAAGAACAATTCAGAGGATCAACCAATCCAGAAGCTGGTTCTTTGAAAAGATTCATAAAGTGGACAAACCTTTAAGCAGACTCATCAAGAAAAAAAGGGAGAGGACCCAAATTAATAATATCAGAAATGAAAGAGGAGAAATAACAACTGATACCACAGAAATACAAATGATCATCAGAAACTATTATGAACAATTATATGCCAAGAAATTTGAAAATCTTGATGAAATGGACAAATTTTTAGAAAAGTATAATCTTTCAACACTGAAGGAGGAAGAAACAGAAAGCTTGAACAGACCGATAACAGTTGGGGAAATTGAAGCAGTAATCAAGAAACTCCCAGCACACAAAAGCCCAGGGCCAGACGGTTTCCCAAGAGAATTTTACAAAACATTTAAGGAAGAGCTAACCCCTGTCCTTCTCAGACTATTCCGAAAAATCCAAGAGGAGGGAAGACTGCCAGACTCCTTCTATGAGGCCAGCATCACCCTGATCCCAAAACCAGATAAAGACCCTACAAAGAAAGAAAACTACAGGCCAATTTCGCTGATGAACATGGATGCTAAAATCCTCAACAAAATATTGGCAAACCGCATCCAGCAATACATTCAAAAGATTATCCATCACGATCAAGTGGGATTCATCCCAGGGATGCAGGGATGGTTCAATATACGCAAATCAGTAAATGTGATACACCACATAAATCAAAGAAAAGACAAAAACCACATGATCATCTCGATAGATGCAGAAAAAGCATTTGACAAGGTACAGCACCCATTTATGATCAAAACACTCAGCAAAATGGGAATCAATGGGGCATTCCTCAACGTAATAAAGGCCATATATGAAAAACCTACAGCCAATATCATACTCAACGGGCAAAAACTGAAAGCTTTCCCACTAAGATCGGGAACACGACAAGGATGTCCGCTCTCACCGCTTCTTTTCAACATCGTATTGGAAGTCCTAGCCACAGCGGTCAGACAAGAGAAAGAGATAAAAGGCATCCAAACAGGAAAGGAGGAAGTAAAACTATCATTGTTTGCAGATGACATGATAGTGTACATAGAGAACCCTGTAGACTCTACCAAAAAACTCCTCAACCTAATAAGTGAATTTGGCAAAACAGCAGGATACAAAGTCAACATTCAGAAATCAAAGGCGTTTTTGTACACCAGCAATGCAATAGAAGAAGAAGAAATCAGGAAAAATATACCATTCGATATAGCACGAAAAAAGATAAAGTACCTAGGGATAAATTTAACCAAAGACACAAAAGACCTGTATGCAGAAAATTATACAACATTGAAAAAAGAAATTAAGGAAGACACAAATAAATGGAAGCATATACCGTGCACATGGATTGGAAGAATTAATATCCTTAAAATGTCCATACTACCAAAAGCAATTTATAGATTCAACGCCATCCCTATTAAGATACCAATGACGTATTTCACAGAAATAGAACAGACATTTCAAAAATTTATATGGAACCATAAACGACCTTGAATAGCCGCAGCAATTTTGAGAAAGAAACACAAAGTAGGAGGGATCACAATACCGGACATCAAACTCTACTACAAAGCCACTATACTCAAAACAATCTGGTACTGGCACAAGAACAGACCCATAGACCAGTGGAACAGAATAGAAAGCCCAGAAATAAGCCCAGGTCTCTATGGACATCTAATATTCGACAAAGGGGGCAGAAGCATAAAATGGGGCAATAACAGCCTCTTCAACAAATGGTGTTGGGAGAGCTGGATGGCTACATGCAAAAAATTGAAATTGGATCATCAGCTGACACCATACACAAAAATAAACTTAAGATGGATCAAAGACTTAAATATAAGTCGCAACACCATCAAAGTCCTAGAGGAGAACATTGGCAGGAAACTCTCAGATATCCCACGCAGCAATTTTTTCACTGATATGTCTCCTAAAGCAAGGGACATAAAGGAAAGAATAAACAAGTGGGACCTCATCAAAATAAGAAGCTTCTGCACAGCTAAAGAAAACATCAGCAAAATGAAAAGGGAGCCAACCATTTGGGAAAATATATTTGCTAATGATACATCAGATAGAGGTTTGATCTCCAAGATATACAAAGAACTCACTCGACTTTACTCCAAGAAGACAAACGATCCAATCAAAAAATGGGCAAAGGACCTGGGCAGATGCTTTTCTAAGGAGGAGATACAGAGGGCCCAGAGGCATTTGAAAGGATGCTCTGCATCACTAGCCATTAGAGAAATGCAGATCAAAACCACCATGAGGTACCACCTCACACCGGTCAGAATGGCCATCATAAACAGATCCAGAGACAACAGGTGCTGGCGAGGCTGTGGAGAAAAGGGAACCCTAGGACACTGTTGGTGGGAATGCAGACTGGTGCAGCCACTATGGAAAGCAGTGTGGAATTTCCTCAGAAAGCTGAAAATGGAACTGCCTTTTGATCCAGCGATTCCCCTGCTGGGACTATACCCTGAGAACACCAAAACGCCAATACAAAAGAACCTATGCACCCCAATGTTCATAGCAGCACAATTTACAATAGCCAAGTGTTGGAAGCAACCTAAATGCCCATCAGTAGATGATTGGATCAAAAAACAATGGTACATATACACAATGGAATACTACGCAGCAGAACGAAAAAAGAAGTACTAAACTTTGCGACAGCATGGATGGAACTGGAGAGCATCATGCTAAGCGAAATAAGCCAGGGGGCGAAAGACAAATACCATATGATCTCACCTATAAGCGGAACCTAACCAACAATGCAAAGAAGCAAGGAAAATATGACCAGCAACACTGAAAGGAAAAGAAATCAACAGAGACAAGAGGGAAGGGGGGGGGCAGGGAAGGGGAAGGGAAGGGGAAAGTCAAGGGACATATAGCAAGGACTCATGGACAAAACCAAAGGGGAAGAGCTGAGGGAGGGAAGGTGGGAGGGGGCAAGGGAAAGAGGTGGGGGGAAGGCAGAGACAAATGTATTTAAAAAGTAAATAAATTAATTAAAAAAAAATTCTGAAAGGTTATCTATTGTAATTTTGCTGTCTATTTAAAATGAGCGACAAATAGTTTAACACTTAGTGAAGGGGTTCCATTCTTTCATTAGTTGAAGCTTGACTGAATATGCCAATAGTTTGATCATTATTGGCTAATGTTTGCTGAGTATCTGCTGGATACATGAAGATGTTAGAGGTCTGCGGAAGTATGACCAGAGACGAAAAGTGGATGGCTGTTGATGCTCCACACAGATCATCCGGGAATTCTTTCAACAGTTTGGTTGCTGTGCCCATCTCACATCTGATGCAGGATCAGTGAGCTGATGTCTCACACTTAGAATCTTCTGAAAGCCATTAACCTTGGGCCATCAAACTGGCTCACCTTCAAGCAGTGCCCCCTCCCCGGTGGAACTGACAGGGCTGTAGTGGTTCTTTGCCTGAGGCCAGTGAGTTCTTGTACTGCTCCTTCCCCTCACCTTTCATGTTTCCCTGACTCTCCTACTGGTTACTCTCAAAAGTACTTCCTCAATAAATTGCATGCATACTAATCATCCCCTTGGTTTCTCCTTCTAGATAATTTGACAAATGGCAGTTGATATTTGAAAAAATAAATGGAGGTGGTTGTATGAAACATGGAAGAACATAGGACTTTATTAAAAAGGATGACCCAAGATTTCAGATAAATGCTTGGTCAGAATCAGAAGCTAGAAACTTTTTGCAGAAAATGCGTTGTCAGAGTAGCTGATAGGGTCATGTTTCCTAACATTCCTAAGTTCACTAAGGTTTCTAAATTCCTAAGTTTCATAAGCTTTCTCATTCAAGAAGGGTCTGTTTGACTTCCCAGAGGGAAGACTTTAGCATACTATATAGTGAAGAGGGTTATAGTAAGCTTCTCCATGTTATTTGCAGATAGGTGAAATTGCTCTCTTGTATTAATTCCCATGTTCAGGTTGGGCAGAAAATGATACAAGCATGTTGAGGTAGTAGCAACCAATATGCATGAAAAGAATAAAAGTATAATGACAGAGTTGAATCGACTGGAGTGGGGAATGAGGATTGATTAAAGGGATTCTCTCAAGGAATTCTTCTCAAGGATTTCTGAAAAGGGTTATTCTGAAAAGTGGTACTGTCCTCTGTAGTGTTCACTGAGTCACATATGTATGCAGTGATTTTTGCCGTGGGATGTAGCTTAACCTTTGGCAAGTTATATTCAGCTGGGGAAAAGGAGACTCTGACAGGTTAAATGACTTGGGATTAGTTAATGACAGAATCAGGACTTCAGATTTTTTCAGTCACTTGTTTATTCATACATACATACTAAAATATTTATAATTTGATGATAGTAGTATATGATAAAAATAAGTACAAGTATTACATATAGGATATGAGTCTTAAAGGATGAGCAGAAGGGGTGGAGTTGGTATGACATTTGAAGTAAAGGAAAACCGATACAAGTCCGTATACTGTGCCCAAAGAGGTAGAAATAATTTGCTGAGATTGCACTGCAGTGTGTGTCTCTTTGGTCAGGGATGAGGCTGAATTGCCAAGTAGACTCTAAAATGTGAAGGGTTTTTTACATCAAGTTCAGAAGTTGTGATTTTATCTTGAAAGAGATGTAGAGTGACTAGAGGATTTTAAGCAGGACAATAAAATTGCTGTCTTGCAGTACTTCCCATGTTCAGGTTGGGTAGAAAATGATATAATACATTGAGCTAGTAGCAACCAATATGCCTCAAAAGGAATAAATGTAATGACTGACAGTTGAGTTGACTGGAGAGGGGAGTGAGGAGAGAGTAATGGAGGTAAGAGTTTCAGGAAAGCAGAAAGGGGGATGGAAGAGGGGTAGTTGCTGCTGCTCAGGCCAGATGAAATATTTTAGGGAATAAGAGTCTTATAGTTGGACATGTGAGCAAAATAGGTGAATAGAATTAATGGTACAAATTTATAATTATAAAATCAATAAGGCATGGAGATGTAATATATGACATAGTGACTATGGCTAATAATACTGTTTTCCATATTTGAAAGCTGCTAAAAGCAAATCTTAAAAGTTCTCATCACAAGAAAAATTTCTTTTTTTTAAACTATTAACTATATTTACTGTAGTTATCATTTACAATATATAAAAATATTGAATCATTATGTTGTACCTCCAAAATGAGTGTAATGTATGTCCATTATACTGCAATTAAAAAAAAAAGCTTATAGCTATGCCGCATGACCTGGCAAAAGTCACATAGACTTGTCATACAGACTTTGTTTGAATCCGAATTTCCTTTCTTCTGGCTGTCTGGTTCTGGGAACATTGCTTACCCTCTCTAAGCCTCAATTTTCTCACAGGGTTGTTGTGAAATTAAAATAAATGATATATTAAAAAATAGGTACTACTTGACATTTACTGGTAATTCAAAATCATGTGAATTTACTTTTTTCTTCACAGTCCCTCTCAGGTGATACCCTATGTACTGCTTCTTCTTTCAAATTGTGGGGAGTCTCCCTTTTGGGGTAGTTAGCAATATTGTGTCCTTTAACATGACAGTGCTTACACAAAGCCCAGTGATTACTGTAAATGTTTTTCCTAAAAGATGGTCTTTATAAATTTTTCAAGGAGAATTTTGTCAATATTTAGGATGACATATAACAAGAATAAAGAGACCTAGTGCATAATGATTTAAAAGTCCCTTTCTGCAGTGTCGTCCTCCAGCGTGCACCGAAAGTGCATGCATCTTTGGTACTTCAGCCCTGTTTGTGCTGCGTTCTCTTGATATAATGGAAGACATTGGATTTGCAGTTAACTTTCTGGAACAAAGAAACAACTATATTGAATTTTTTTCTATTTTGTTTAAGTACAGTCTTTCCCATTGCTGTTTATTATTTTGGTTTTAAATAATGTATCTGATTTGAAATTTATTTCCCTATTTGGAATAGTACAGTATATGGCATTCGGTGTTTCCACCGGTTTTTTATTTTCACTAATATTTAACATAAATTCTATAACAAAGTTTTAAAAAGACAGTGAGCAAGAGTAGAAAAACATAATATCTTTAACAGGAATCTGATTCATTTATATCATATAAAAATAAGAAGTCAATCAGAGTATAGAACAGGGCCTGTAGGATTCATAACAGTGTAAGTGGACGGCTCTTTAAGAAATGAAAGCACAATCAAAATGATAAATTACTGCACTTTGTACAGTATCTTATTGGAATAACCAATATTGCATACTATAATCTAAAGAGGAAATGGAATATATTATAGTAGAAACAGTTTTTATTGAATAAAAGTTCAGAGAACCTCTTCATAGGTTATACCTTGTCTAAAAGTAAAAGAGTAGAATATATTTGATAACTACTTTCAGAGCAAGCTAAATTCATATATCTTTATCTTTGTTTTATGCTTTGCTCCCCTGTCATTAGGAAACTCAAATAAGAAAGTCGCCAGTTCCTGTAACAAAATTAAGCCCTGAGTCTTTGAAATGGTAATGTAGGGACAATTTCCAAGAGTTCCCCAAGAAAGTTTCATAGAAAAGATGACTCTTAGGATCGAAGAGCTAGGGCCTAAGACAAAGATACTCAAGAAGACCTTCCTTTCATTGTCTACCACAAGAGAGGAGGCTTGATTTAAAGAAGCCCACAGGTCTATTTAAGACAATGAAGTATTATCTACAATTTGTAGTTGGAGGACAGAGGCACAGAGAAGTAAAATACTTTATTGAAAACACACAAGGCCCTGGCTAGGTAGCTCAGTTGGTTAGAGCATTGTCCTGATACACCAAGGCTGCGGGTTCAATCCCTGGTCAAGGCACATACAAAAATCAATCAATGAATTCATAAATAGGCAGAACAACAAATTGATGTTTCTCTCTTTCTCTCTCTCTAAAAAAAATCAATAAAAAGTATTTTAAAAAAGAAAATTACACACAATGGTGGAAAAGCTAGTATCTCAATTTAAGACACTTATTTGAGTGCTTCCCTATCTGCAAACTTAATTTGTAAACATAAGACACTGCTATTATTATTATTAACTTCACAACAGCTCTTTCAAATAAGTGATTGATTTGCTTATCATTTCCATTTGGCATCTGCATTTACTTTCCTCTGATGAAATGATGTATGATTTCTGGGAACATTTATGTTCAATGCCCATTTGATGTGGAAAACATTCCCTGTCTGTTCTTTTAATAGCAACATTTACACTATGCAATCACTATCATTATCATTCTACTCCAGAAGGTTTTCCTAGTTGCTCTATCAAAACTGTATATCATCATTCTTTTTTCATAGTTTTAAATGGTATTTCCCACTGATTGTTGTTGTTGTTGTTGTTGTTGTTATGTGTGTGTATGTGTGTGAGAGAGAGAGAAAGGGAGTGGTGAATAGGTGAAGGAGGGCAAAGAGGGGAAGTGGGGACATAAAGAGACTTAGCTTGGGGTGATAGACGCACAATGCAGTGTGCAGATGACGTTTCATTGAGTTATACGCTTGAAACCTGTATAGATCTGAGAACAAATGTCATCTCAATAAATTCAATAAAAGTAATAATAATAAAAAGAAAAGACATATGTATCCATGTACTCAATGCAATATTTATAACAACCAAAATATGGAAGTAACCTAAGTGTCCATCAATAGATAAATGGGTAAAGAACTGGTGCATATATACAATGGAACATGACTCAACCATAAAAAAAAAAAGAAATCTTAATCTTGCCACCTATAACAACATGGATGGACCTAGAGGATATCATGCTGAATGAAGTAAGTCGGACAGGGAAAGACAATTATCATATGATTTCACTTATATTGAGATCTAAAAGACAAAATGAACAAGCAGACTAGAAACAGACTCGGAAACAGAGGATATTTTGAAAGTTGCCAAATGGGAGGGGGAATTGGAGGAATGGGTGTAAAAGGTGAAGGAATTAAGAAGTATAAATTGATAGTTACAGAATAGTCACAGGAATGTAATGCAGAGCATAGGTAATACAGTCAAGAATATTGTAATAATTATGTAAGGTTTCAGAAGGGTGCTAGATTTATTGAGGTGTTCACTTTATAAGTTAAATGTCTAATCACTGGGTTGTACACCTGAAACTAATATAATATTGTATATCAACTGAAATTGAAAAATAAAAAAATTAAAAAATTTAAACAAGAAGAAGAAATGTGCAAAATAGTATACAATAAAAGTTTTAAAACACACCTGGAAGATACTAATAAACACTTGGAATGGAAAAACATCTCCTATTCTTTTTTTTCCTCATAGCTTTATTGAGATATACTTTGCATATAACCTTGTGTAAGTTTAAGGTGCACTATATGATAATTTTATATATATATATACACACATACATACATTATGAAATTGACTCAATAAAGTAATTTAACATATCTATCACCTCACATAATATTTTGTGTATGTGCTGAGAACTTTTAAGACCTACTCTCTTAGCAGCTTTCAAATATACAATACAGTATTGTTAGCTTAAGTCACCATGCTTTACATTGCATTCACAGGATTTACTAATCTCACAACTGAAAGTTTGTACCCTTTGAACACCTTCACCAATCCCTTCTCTCCCTAATATATCTGCCACTGGCAACTGCCAATCTACTCTGTTTCTATGAGTTTTCTTTTTTTTTAGATTCCACATATGAGGGATCATACAGTATTTGTCTTTTTCTGTCTGTCTTAGTTCATTATCATAATGCCCTCAGGATTCATCCAAGTTGTTGCAAAAGGCAGAGTTTCTTTATTTTTTTTATGGCCAAATAGTATTCAATCATACATATATACCACATCTTCTTTATCCATTCATCCACTGATGCATACTTCCGTTATCCCAATGTCTGGACTATTGTGAATAAGGGAGCAATTAACGTGGGGTTGTCGAAACCCTTCAAAATCCTGATTTCATTTCCTTCAGATATATCGGGTTGGCTAAAAAGTTCTTCTGTTTTTTCTGTAAGATGGCTCATTACTAGTAGTGCTTAGTTGTCTTTAACTTCATTCCAAACAACTTTGTTAGATTGTATTGTGTCAGCTGTCATATCAGTGTGCATTTAAAAACAACCTATCAAAATTGGTGAATTTTTGTGTAGCCATTTTAATACTGAAGATGGAAGAAAATGTGCAATATTTGTTGGTATGTTATGCTTTATTATTTCAAGAAAGGTAAAAATGAAACTGAAATGTAAAAAAATAAAAAAGATTTGTGTAGTGTATGGAGAAGGTGCTGTGACTGAGCAAATGTATGGAAGTGGTTTGCGAAGTTTCATGCTGGAGATTTCTTGCTGGATGATGCTCTACGGTCGGGTAGACCAGTTGAAATTGATAGCCATCAAATCAAGACATTACTTGAGAACAATCAACATTATATCATCTGGGAGATAGCTGACATACTGAAAATATCCAAATCAATGAAGTCATTGGTGAAAATGAAAAACGTGTTTTTTATTTATGGAGAAAACCTTGCAGACTTTGTTGCCAACCCAGTATACCAAGAAGTGGAATTGGTCTTTACAGTGAGAAGTGATATCTCATTGCAGTTTGATTTGCATTTCTCTGATGATTTGTAATGTTGAGCACCTATTTATGTACCTATTGGCCATTTGACTATCTTCTTTTAAAAAATAAATCCTCTATTCTTGGATAAGATGGCTTAAAGTTATAAGGATGTCAGTTTTCTGTAAATTAAGGTAAGTGTAATCTCAATAAACACCAACACATTGTTTTATGGAACTAAATAAATTGATCTTAAAATTCCTGTGGAAAAACAAACATGAAAGCATAGCTAGGAAAACATGAAAGAAGAAAAACTCTGAGTGGGAAAACGATATTTACCAACATTAAAATCTATTCTGTTGAGAAAGCTGTGTAGAAACTGTCATTTTCATCCACTGCTTGTGGGAAAGAAAAGTGATACCACACTTCTGGAGGGAAATATGGCAATATTAACAAAATTACAGTTGCATTAATCTTTCAATCCAGCAATCCCTGTTGTAGGAATCTATCCCGAAGATACATACCTTCAGCAAATAAAAATATAAATGCAGATTATTTATTATAGCATAGTTTATAATTGTAAAATATTGGGAACAGCTAAAGTGTCCATGTATGAGAGAGTTATTAAATAAGCAATGGGACTTCCACAAAAAATACTATGCATTTGTTAAAAAATGAGGAAGAGAGCTATAAATTGATGTGGTATGAATTCCAGGACACGCTGTTTAGTTAAAAAAAAAAAAAAAGCAAAGTCTGAAGAGTATCTATAATATTCTATCCTTCATATAAGAGAGAAGGGGATCCAAAAATACACAGGTACATGTTTATTTGTGCAAGAGAAATATAGGAAGGTTAAATAAATATCTAAAGGGATTGGTTATTTGCAGAAGGTTAGTGGGAAAGGGATGGAAAGAGTGGGGAACAAGATTCATGTAGCAGGGTTGTGATATACTTACCTGAGTTCATTTTTTAAAATAAATCTGAATCTTAGAACCATAATTATATTTCATATATCTTTCACCCCCAAAATAAACAATTAATAACAATCAGATGAAACTCCAAAATGGAATACAAATCCTAACAAATCAATCTAACTATATTACAAATGAATAATCTAACTACATTGAAGTGGATGGGAAATGAAACGACTAACCTAAGTAACTGTGTTTGATTAAGTAATTTGATCAAACTTTCTTGACTGGGTAAGGTAAGGCTAAAAACCAAAAGAATTATACATAAATGTTGTTCCAAGTGTCAAGGTCAAATGGATTCTCTTTTAGTTTATTATGAGCTTCTTGTATTCTTCTGCTCTTCTAGTGATACTTAGCTGCCACTGTTTCTTGTGTCTTATGTCATACTCCTTTTTGCATTCTTGTTTTTTCTCAAATGAACCCTGTAATATAATTTTCACTTAAGATGAATTTATGGAAAACGCCCTCTACTGTTAACTCTTCAATTAGTGCTGCTTTTTTATTTTTGCTGTTCTCTCCTTTAGGAACTCCAATTCGATGTATATTTTCTGTCAATCTCTACTTTGTATATTCTAAAACTTGTCACTCTGTGCTTTATTCTGGGTAATATTTTTAGTTCTGTCTTCCATGTTACTAATTATTTCTGAACTTATATCCAATCTGCCATTTTAAATTTTAATGATTATATTTATTATTTCTAAATATTCTATTTGGTTCTCTTGAAAACCTGCCTGGTCACATTTAATGGTCTTGTTTTTTCATTATACAGTTTACCCCTCCTCTATTGTTTTAAGTGTTTTATATTTTGCATATGAATATCCTGAGATCTGTGGAGTCTGTGGATTTTTTTTTCTGGCTATTACTTTTGGTAACTTGCTTCTTTAGGAGTTTAGTGATTTTTTAAAAAATGGTTAGCTCACTTTCCTTTGAGGGATTGAGACTTGGGTTGTTTTGGTGTTTATTTCTGCCAAGTGCTGAGGCTTCACAAAGCTGGGACCACTCTGAACAATTTTAGTTTTGAGTCTGTATAGGTAGTATAAATTCTGGTCCCAAACCAGTATGAGGGTAGACTTGCATTTTGGAATTCTCCAGGGAGACACTTTTTTTACCTTTCATTTTTTTCGTAATCAAGAGTTAAGGTTAAAGTGTACAGACTTCATCACCATCTTTCTTTAGGAGTTATCTTCCTTTTCCTCCTTTTTTTTTTGTATTGTTTTTAAGGTCCTGCATTTGTCAGGTGTCTCAATATGATCCCTCATCTTTACAGGGATCAATTATTCTCTTCTACCTTGTACACGACCCAGGTCTGTCTCCCGAAAAAACTTAAACTCTAGGCACACCATGGATCGTTAGTTTCTCCTAGGATAAATGCCAACTTCAAAGCTTGCTAATGTCTCTGGAATTTTGCTTTCTTTTCATTTCTGTCCTCTGAGGAATTTCCTTTTTCTTTACTCAGCCAAACATATAAAAAAATTAAAACAATTATATTCAGCAGTTTCTTCTGTTCTAAATTGAGAGGATTTCCCTGGACATCCAATCTAACTTATTGCCTTATAGTTTAATTTCATATGGATATACATATCCATCAATTTCAATAAATCTCGCAAGGGAGAAAAGGTCAATGTACTTACTCAATCTGCCATATTGAACTGCATGCTCAATTAGACCATTTTAAGTTTCTATTTTAAAACATTACAAAATTTTGTGCTAGGAAATTCTGATTAAAATGCTCAATATGTAGGTGCAGGATACTTTTACCCTGATATTTTGACCCAATAAGCATTTTAATTTCACAGTTTTAACTATACAGACATGTTGACTTTGCATTATAATTAACAATATTTATTCTTCAGAATTAAATCATTTGTGGAAAAATTTTCTTTGAAAAAGTTATTACCTAGTTTGTTCTAAAGTAGAGTTTAATGATTTCTAATTTTAAAAAGTTATTTTTACTTACTGAAACTTTTCCATCAAAATAATGGAAAAATGCAATAAAGATTAAAGAAATAAAAAATAGTAATTTCTCTTCCACTTAATCCATACAAAGAAGTTTTAAATACAATCAGGGTCCTGGCCAGGTGATGCAGTTGGTTGAAGAGCCATCCTATACCCCAAAATGTCATGGGTTTGATTCCTGGTCAGGGGCCATGCCTAGATTGCAGGTTCAATCCCCAGTCAGGGTATGTTTGTACTGGGGGCAACCAATTGATGTTTGTCTCTCACATCATGTTTCTCTCTGTCTCTCTTTCCCTCCCTCCTCTCCTCCTTTCTCTCACAAGTCAATATACATATCCTTGGGTGAGGATTAAAAAAAAAAAAGAATAAATATAATCAGGGTTTTTTTTCCCCCTACAATGAGATTGTATCTACAGTTGTGAAATTTCCTTTGGGGCATTGATTTTAGCAAGCACAATTTACCAAAATCAAATTTCAAATTTTGTAATCTGAGTATTTACAATTGCAGTTTAGCTACTGTCACTTTTATTTTCTATGAATTATTCTTAGTCATAATAAGTTTTACTGGATAGATTGAATTAGAAAATAATTTGTACTGGTTTCTGATTCTAGTCTTCAGAAATTCAAGAGCCATTTCTCTGTTATTTCAGAACAACTTAGTCTTCTGGATTCATTGTATTGTTATATAGTTTTCCCCTATTTTTCTAATTAGTTTGTGTACCTTATACCACATGTTCATACTAGTGGCGTATCAAAGGATAAACAGAAGGGTCAAAGGGAAGAAACAAAATGTGTTCACATTCAAAGTGGTAGGTTAAAATGACAGAGTGAAGCAAGGACCCAGAATGTTTCTTTTGGATAAGTTTCATACTATTTCAGCATATATTTTTGACTGAGACTAGAGAATTTGGCTGATAAAGGTAACGTAAGCTATCAGTGTTACAGTTAGAGGTTGGAAAAATATTATGTGGAGGGAAAACTTTTCATTCTTTTTCAGAAAGTAGAAAAATACTCTTTTCTGATGGCAGAAAAAGACAGTTATGTAATTTCTTGCTAATAGTTTAGAAGACAATTTCAGAGTGGTACTTTTTTTCTTTTGTCTTAGTTGTGCAAGGTAGAAGAAGCCAAAATATTAGAGGACATTCTATCTTCCTAGTGTAAAGAACCTAGAATGGCTAATCTAGACTTTGATGTGGATCGGTTTAAGCATGTAGATTTAGGCAATCTGAAACTTTGGAGATGGAGAAACCCTCTGATAACTGTATGTACCTGAAATAATGTTTTTGATGCAAAGAGATTACAGTTCTAGAGACAGGATTTCCTGAATCATCTCAGGTGTTTGCTAAAAATGCAAAATCTTGAATTTTACACCCCGTAACTCTGATTCAGTGACTTTGGTGCTGACCCCAGGAAGTTACATTTTGTAATTAGCACCCCAGGTAAGTATAATAAACACTAAGTTTGAGAAGAATTACTTAGAGGTGTGCACACCAGATCAATGTTGGGCTATTTCCAAGAGAAAAACCCAGGGTGACAGATATATTTTAATTACATTTGGAAATGAAATCCAGGATAAATTAAACTGAGAATGATAATAGTTTGGGCTATTCTATTTTATTCACTTAAGTGTCCTAGCCTTTAGGACTTCTCTAATCTTACTCAATTCCTCAAGTTTTAGTTCAGTTGATTTAATGAAGAGTTACGTTTTTGCTTTTTATATGTTTATGTATTTTAAGAAATGATGTGAATGAGTTTATATATCAAACCAGTAAAATCATGACTACAGCTGAAGCCAGCATTTTTTTAAAGCCTATGGATGAACACTAGTATCATGTAAGATCTCAGTAGGCAGTTTGTGAGGAAAATAGATTCACCTTTAAATATATCTGTGAAAGAGTGCATTCAATAAGGTTAGAGTGGCTTAAATCTCTAAAAGTGAATATGCATCATTATTCTTCAAGAGGTATGTATATTAAGGATTTCTTAAAATAATTTTTTTGACAAGGACACTTTTTTTTTTTTAATGGAACATGTATTAACATGTTTGGGATATTAGTTTGTGCCCTCCTTGTTGAACCCTATGTTACTTGTCCATATAGGCCATGGAAACCATGTTGAAAAATCAGGTCCAGATCTTCAGAAAACTGAATCTATAAGCTTGAACAAAATGAAGTGAAGTCATATGTACTAGATTGTAAACTTAATGTGGATAGACACCATGTCTTACATAAAGCAACTTGTGTTTTATCATTGTTACATGTCAAAAATAACTCATTTTTGGTATAGCTATACTCATTATACATGGAAAAAATTAATAATCACTTGTATGTTGTTAAATACCACCTGGTAGAAATAAGAGTTTGTATGTAAGAATTTGAGTAAAATATAACAAAGGAAAAATTTACTTCTTGTCTTTCTTTATACCCTTTTTGTGTATACCATTTTTCAGTTTCTTACAGAATATTTCTCTTTGTCCTGTATTCTTCAGAAATACAGTAAACTTCAAAGTTCCCCATCTAGCTTTTCCTTTAGGCAGTGCTTTTGACATATGTTAGAAATTGCTAACAATAAAATAATTTATAGAAAAATATAGTTTTTTTCTGTAATTTTCTTTAATAAATTGAGATGAAAGTTCATAGGTAATAGGACATTAGTTATCAGATGTTCAGAAGATTTCACTGTTTCCTCAATTCTGGATAAAAATACTGAAGGTAAAATAGGTATTAAGTGCAATTCAATGTATAAATACTGTTTAATAAGAGTTGGGGGTATAATGGTGATAGGAATATAAAGCTACCCCCATGAATCCTAGCTGGTAAGGTAGACAGACATTTGCCAAATAATTGTGTGTGCAACAAATCCTTTGAAGGGGAAGTACAGATGTTAATCTATTTTGCTGAGTTAGGAAAGGGATCCTTGGAGTTGATATTTCAGCTGCTATATTTAAGAGCGTGTTAGTGATAGGGATGATGTGAGGAGGGTAGGATGCTAATATTAGGTTAAAGGCCTAGAGGCATGAGAGAGAGAGAGGAAGGCTTCCTTCAGTTACCGACAGGAGCCCAATATGATACAGAGTACAGGGGGATAGTGGCAGGAGAGGTAAAAGGAATCAGGTTATTGGGGGCCCTGTAGGCCATATCAAGAATTTTCTACTTTATTTTAAATGCAGTGGACAATCGTTGAATGGTTCAGTCAAGGGGAACTGAGTGTCATGATCAGACTTATAATTTTAAAAGATGATTCTGTCTAGAGTGTAGAAAGAGGAAGCCAAGGCCCCTGTTGTAGTTCAGATGTAAGATATTTGTTACTTGGATTTGGCTACTGACAGTGGGAATGGAAAGAAATGTACAAATCAAGAGATGTTGATTTATCTAGAATCTATAGATTTGATAACTGATGGAATTGGGAGGTAAGAGAGAGGGAGGATTTAAAGATGACATATCAGACTCTGAGCAACTAGGTGATATTTCTGGATGTGGGTAACACTGGTGGAGGAGAATAGGATTTTTTTTCTTTGTTGACAAAGCCATTTACTATTTCATTAAAATAAGAAAAGTTAGGCTGGTTTTTAATTTTGATTCTTTGTTTACATGTTGTTAACAAATCGAAGAGGAGATATTTTTGAAAGTTAATGTTGTGGAAAATGGGAAAACAATCTAGATAGGAAACATTACCAGCTAGTATTGAGGGCCCACTTGAGGCTGTTAATCAGTAATTTATAGTAATTCAGATCTGTTCTGTTTTGTGATTTTACTTTAACCACGTTCAGTAACCAAGATGCTGGTATGGCTTAAGCAAATCTTTTCATCGAAGATTTTCTGCACTTGATGGAATTAAGATTGGGGAAAGGAGATTAAGATATTATAAAAAAGAGAGTGACTGAAGCGATGTACTGAGGAATAAAAATTGGATGGGGAGGAAAATTAATATAAAAATTAATTATGGGTGTCAGTGAAAGAGATGAATCAATACACTGCAGGTGCCCGTGGAGTCAAAGCACAGATGTGCTGTAGGATATTGCAGGATATTGTGAATAATAGTAGGGTATTGTGACCAGAGATGGGGTGCTTATTTATGACACAATAGAACAGTTTTTAGTGATGACAAGGTTTGGGGAATGGATACAGTGTGGAGTGGAGGAGGGTATTATCAAATATAATGAAGTAAGATGTAATATAATATTGAGAACTGCTGCCATATTTTTCTTTGTTAATTTTCATAGTCTTGATCTTCTTCAATTCCTTTTCTTCTCTCTCTACTGCCCATTTCTCTGCTTCTCTTTACTCAAAGCTCATGACAAAGATCCCATGCACTTACTGTCTATATGTAATCCTTTCCTGAACTCACCCTTCTGGCCTACCACTCCACTAAGCTTGTTCTGCCAGGACCTTATCTTTGTCACCGTTGATCTGTTGATCTCATCCCAGACCTTTTCTTACCTATCAGCAGCCTTTGACAAGGTCTGTCCCTTTCTCCTCCTCAAAATACTTTACGTTGCTTCCAGGCTATTATAGACTTTGGGTTTTCCTCTACCTGACTAGCTGCTGCTTCTCAGTCATCTTAGCCGGATCCTCCTTTCTATTATCCCTAATACCTAAATATTGGGGTGTCCCAGGACTCAGCCTCTAGCCTTGCTCATCCCTTCCCTTTTGCATCTTATCATTCTATCTTCTGTCTGTACATACTCCCTGGATTGTTTTGTACAGTCTCATACCTTAAATATATCTATATAATTCCAACTTCTAAATGTATATCTCTAGCCATGATCTTTCTCTTGAATTCCAGACTTCTAAGATCAAGCACTACTCAATATTTACTTAAGATATTTAACAAGCATCTCCCATTTATTATGTCCGACTGAACCCTTCATGCTCTGCTCAAAGCCTGCTTCTCCTGCTCTCTCCTCCATTTTGATAAATAGCAACTCATCCTTCCAATTGCTCAGGCTAAAATAACTGATTATTTTTCTCTCAAAGCCTTCATTTAGTCCATCAGCAAAATTCCTTGCCCTCTGGTTTTAAAATATACCCAATAATGTTTCATTACCTTGACCATTATTACCCTAATCTGAGCCACAATCATCTCTTGCCTTGAGTGTTCAATAGCTGCCTATTCTACACACTGTAGCCAGAGGGACACTTTAAAATGAAAGTTGTACCATGACATTTTTCTACTCAAAATCTTCCAGTGATTTCACTCCCTATGGAAAAAAAAAAAAGCCAAAGGCCTAAATAATATGCCTAACACTATGTTTCCAACACCATTTTCCATCATAAGTCACCTTTGCTGGCTCTATTCCAGCCCCTTTGGCTTTTTTTTTTTTTTTTTTGCTAATTCTTAAACATGTGTAACACATTCCTGTCATAGGATGTCTTCACTTTCTCCTCTCTTTTCCTGGAATAATTTACCTCTGGATAATTATATGGCTTCTTCATGACTTTTTTCAGGTGTTTGCCTAAATTTTACCGCATTACTGGCCACTTGATATAAAATAATATCTTTCTGCACTTTTTATCCCTTTACCCTACTTTATTTTTCTCCAGAGTACTTATTACCACCTGACATATCATATAATTACTTTGTTTATATAATTCTTGTGTTTTCCCCCTTACACTTGAATGTAAATGCCAATAGAATAGGGACTGTGTCTATTATTTTTTTTCATTGACTGCTGTAATCCCTGCCCTTCTCAAATTTTTTGTTGAATGAATAAATGTATCTTTTCTATTGAAAGGCTTAATCACAGAGAAGCAAAAATGCTAAATCAAGAGTAAAATGGACCTGAATTCTCAGGTTTAGTTCTTGCAGGCTCTGGAAATTGAGGCAAGCCATTTATTTTCTCTGAACTTCAGTTTTGTTATTTGTAAGATATGGCAGATGGACTGTATGAATTACAAGGACCTTTCTATCTTTAAGAAATGCCCATGTTCCTATAAATCTTTATTCTTTGGGCTCTTTGACAGATATTTTGATCACCACAGATGGTAAGATGTCTGTAGGATGACGTAGAGGATGCGCTCCATAAGGTGGCAGGTGCTGGCAGTACCTGGCTTCCTTGCTCAGGCACCTGTAAAATACACAAGAAGTTCTCAGAACATGGCTTAAAACCTTTTTCTAGCTGCGTCAGGGTCATGAACTTTTCTTGATATAAAGGAATGGAACTGATTTTGTACCCAAAATGATGCCATTTTTTTTTCACAAGTAAGATTGCCAGGCTATGAACTTTGACTTAGGAGTGACTTAAAATCACAACTATATATAAATGAACAACATTGATGGTGTAGACTCCTTAGGATTTGAGCTGAAGCTGAGAGGGTCATCAAAGACAGTATTTTAAGACTATGATGCCCTAAGAGCTAGGGAGTGCAAATACTGTTAAACTGTGTTGAATATTTTATTTAATGCACCTTTTTTCCTTTATTGTTATTTTCCAAATTTTCCTTTTTTACTATTTTTTTCTTTATTTTTGTTGTTGACACTATCACAGATGTCCCCATTCCCGTCTCTCCCTTGGCCCACCTCCACCCAGACACCCCTACCCGTACCATCCTTCCCTCTGGCCATCACCACACTATTGTCTGTGTCTATGAGTTAGGCATATATATCCTTCAGTTAATCCCTTCACCTTCCTTTACCCAGTCCCCACCTCCTTTCTAATGCACTTTGGATGTTTTCTATGGATGGTGCCTTAGTGAACTCTCTTGGCAGGCTGGTTGCTTGTTCCTTAATAATTTTCAAACCACTCCGATACTGTGTTCCATTTCTCTATAGCACTTTACAGGTAATATCTTATTACAACGTGAGCTTTATAATTCAACACAAATTGCTGAAACTGCACCTCAAAAGGCTTTTCTTTAAGATACAGAGGATAGTGTTTAAGTAGATTGTATCATGTAGCCATAATAAAAACATTATATAGCAAGATTCCCAGGATTATTGCATAACTATTTTCCTTATTATAAAGAAGTGGAGAAAATCACAACAAAGGAAATATTTATTAGACCATTTCATAAAGTTAATGGCTCTTAAGAATATCCTCCAAGTTTACTACTGTTAAACCTCAATATTAACAGTTTCAGATGGGTTTAGAACAGAAATTGCTATTTCCAACTTAGTTTTGGGAAAAGGAAAGATTTAAAAACATTCTCAAATTTTTGTTTCATTACTCTTTGAGGTTATAAGCCTTTGTGGTTTGGGACTGTTAAGAAACAACATACAACATTGTTTTATTTTGGGCTCAAAGGAATGCTTAGCTGTGCATTATCCTGAAGTATGGCTGTATAAAAAGAAACAGATCATTAAGTTTCAGATACAGTCATTTGAAAAATAACATTTTTTATTTAAAAATCGAAATGCAATTAGTCATTTGAGATGTTCCTTGTTTAAAATAACTTGCTGTCATCTAGAAGGTAGTGGAGCTTAGTGTGTGTTTCTCCTGTTAGTGATGACTTTATTTGTGGGTAAGATAAACAGTGGTAAATGATTATGTAATCATTTGCATACAGCAATATACTAATGTATTGAACCTATAGTTGTCATGCGTCCTTAACCTCAAGAGTGTGCCTAATTGGCCAGAAGTATTTAGAGGGTTGCTAGAATGGATGGGGGCGGGGAGGAAAAGGGAGGGAAGGAGGTGGAGGGTAAAGGTACTGCAACAGTGTTTAATTTCATGTTTTCTTAGGGTTTCCCCTTACCTTCTTTCTTTTCCATTTCTTAGATATTATCAAGTCTTTTATTTATTTATGTATTTTTTATTGTTGTTCAATTACAGTTGTCCCAGCTTTCCCCCCGTTGCTCTCCCCTGCCCCGTCCAACCTGCCAGTCTGTCCCCATGCTTACCTTCTGAAGCATGGAATTATTTTCCTTAGAAATTTTCCTTCCATTTGCTTTCTGCCAAAATTCCTCCATCTCTAATCTTTTCTAGTCCAGTTGACTTCATATTTATCCTCGTTTTCTCTCTTCTTGTATTTCTACCAAGTTTAGGCTACAAAGCCTTTCAGGAGATGGTGAAAGATGAGAACTTGGTCAAGGTGAGGCTGCCTGATTTCTTTTCTGTGCTGTTATTCCAATACATCCACAGTGTGCTTTCATCCTTTCCCTACTCATTAGCATTTTGGGTTTCTGGTGCTTGATTATGGTTTTTTTTTTGTTTGTTTTTTTGTTTTATTTTAAATAAAATTTGATCTCATGAGCCTTCAGTTTTGAAACCATAATTTTTGGGGGATTGATTTGTCTACCTTGGAAAGTTGCAATAGTCTTTTAGCCTACTAAGACTATTTAGCAGGGGAAGAATTAGTTCTCTGATTCAGTGATCATTTAGGGGTGCCCATATACTGGCTTATTTCACATATAGCTGACCATAAAACTATACATTTTATAAAACTGGTAGGTTATTAAATATCTACTTAAATTAAATTGTTCTTCCACTGTTATTTATTTACTTGATTCTTTTTGGGGCCTTAGAAATACCGAAAAGTGAACAAGAGCTTCCAACTTTTCAACTCTTCCTCTTCAGGAAGGAAAAAGAAGGAGAAGAGAATATATTCTCACAGCATTCAGCACATGCCACTATTTTAGGACTCACAACAATATATTGGATTAAGAACCTGTCTTTACCACCAGGCCAAGTCCTTGAGAGCAGATCCCTGAATTCTCCTTCACTCATTTTCTTCTAATAGAGAGCCTGATACATACTGAAGAGACTAATATTTTTGAAGTACAAAACTGTATTATCAGGCGTCCTTAAAGGCTATTATCCCTTCTACATCCTGACTTGGGGCTCCCATGATTATATTTTTTTAGGTGTTTTATGGATGGTGATCCTTTTTAGTTCTTTATAGTGACTGTAATTCAAAGGCACAGAGATGGAGTGTGATTTTTGAAGGATTAATACTGAACCCTTTCAGTGGCTTTATGCTATTTCACAATAAAGACCAAAATGTGGCTCCTACTTGTGCAGCTCTGCCATGTGCTCTTCAAACTTGCTGTTAGGCTGCTGGCCTTTCAGGTTCTCAAACAAACCATGTTGCTTCCTACCTCGGAGCCTTTGTACAATATATACCATTTCCCTTGCTTGCAACATAAGTCTTCTGTACTCACTCTCCTCATCCTACAGCCATTTACCTTGATAATTAGTAGTCCTTCTTTGGGTCTCCTCTGGGAACAGGGAAGCCTTTCCTGATAACCTAGAAGAGGTCATAGCCCCTGTTGCATTGTATTTTACCTTTTCTGCATTGCACTTACTACAGTTTTCATTTATTTATAGTATTCCCCTCTCCTCCTGTATCTGCCGAGGATATGTTCCAAGACCCCCTGTGGATTCCTGAAACTGCAGATAGTACTGAACCCTTTATATATTTTGTTTTTTTCCCACTATATATTCATACATACCTATGATAAAGTTTAATTGATAAATTAGGCACGGTAAAGGATTAACAATTGCTAATAATATTTAAATAGAACAATTATAACAGTATACTATGATAAAACTTATATGAGTGTGGTCTATCTCAAAATATCTTACTGTATTGTACTCATCTTTTCATTTAAAGAAAGAATAGCTTCTTTTTGGCATACGTGAATTGCAGTTAAGCTGATAATCGAGAAATAGCTACTGAGTGACTAATGGGTGGGTAGTGTAGACACCTTCAACATGCTACACAAAGGGATGGTTCATATATCTGGCATGGTGAAGCATGATGGGGTGAAGTTTCACCATGTTGTTCGGAATGGGGTGCAATTGTAAACTTACAAATTGTTTGTTTCTGGAATTTTTCTTTTAATATTTTCAGACCAAGGTTGAACATGGGTAACTGAAACTGTGAAAAGTGAAACAACAGACAAGGGGGACAACTATTTTTGTATTTGATTCATATATAAATATTTATATGAAGTTGAGGACCATATTTTGTTTATCATTTTATGTTGTGTTTTGTATAGTCCTTAGCTCAGAGAAAACATTTTTAAAATTTTGTAAAAAAGAAAAACCCAGTTGTATTCTACCTGTTTTTATTTGCCCCCTGACACAGCAGATTTTGTGTGTTTTTCATGAATACAGTAAGGAAGTCCTCTGTATAGAAAGAGCTGAGTTTATTCTGGTCACTTTGACCAAATTCCCAGCTGTGTCTCCTTTAATCTTTGCATGTCAGAGGCATTGACTTAAGGCAACAAATAGGCACAGGAGGAAGAAATACTTTTTCTTTCTTATTCTGTTGCATCATCTGTACTATTTACTCATCGTCTTTCCCATAACCTATACACCCACTCTGCTTCATAATTATGCCACTCTGAGGTTTCAAGGTAATGTCTCAACCCCAATATTATTCCTTCTTGGTAGGAGTATCAGAAATTTCAAAATATAAGTACTACAATTATAATCACCTCAGGCCCAAATAACTGAAATTAGTATAGCTTAAATTAGTACTTAGACTTTAGAATTCAGTTCTTCTAGTGTATAAAGAATTATTTGTACATAAAAGTAACATTAACTGTACTACTGAAATTGAGAATAACCACTTTAGAACAAAGATTCAGCTAATAAGAAACTATTTGATAAATAACAATAGTTTATTTGATCTATTTGAAAATATATTTGACTGGATTCACAGATTTTTGAAATAATGTACCCTTTTCTATTAGATCTGTTCATGGATCAATCTCAGGTAATAAATGATAACAGTAATTTGGTCCTTTATTTGACTTTTTCCTTCTATGCATTGGGGCAAAATCTCCCTTGGAGGGGGAAGAAACGCAACTGGGTGTTGACGAACAAGTCAGGTGGGGAGTGAGCTGAAGAGAAGCAGGAGAGCCCTCCTTCCAGCCTGTGACTGGGGAACATTTTATTAGTCCCTGTGTTTTTCAAAATATGGCCCTGCTCTTCTGATTGGGAGAGGTGGGGAGGCTGTTTCCAAATATCCTGCATGGCCTCCTGGAGGAAATAGGAAACAAAATGGTTTTACCTCTTTGTGGACTATGCCTTAGAGAATCAGCACCCTAATAAGACAGCCATAGAATAAGTAGCTCAGGTGGGCAATTTTGCTTTTGAAGAAACATGAGAGCGACTTTAAGAGGTGTGTGTCCCCATCTTGGATTGAGATTCTGACATTTCCTTGGCTGTGATGATGCACGGTGTTCACTGTTGATCCCTGCTTTGAAAGTTGTGACTGTACCAGCGTGGCGCCTGTGAAGCAATCCAGGAATACAGTGACCTTCTGCACTCCAGGTTGTTAAGGCTTCAGGGTCATGCCACTGCTGAGTTATCCTGCTGACCTCATTGCTAGTGTTCAACAGAGCTGAGCCTTTTATGATGCTATCTCAGAAGCGATTGTACCTAGGGAGTCATCGCAGCTGAAGTGGTTGTTTATCAGCTTGATTGAAGATGCTGTGCGACAGACAGGATACTAAGGATTAGATTAGTAAAGAGTGGCAAATGCTAAGGCAGGAGACTCCAACAACATTGACAGAATCAGTAGTGTTACTGTGGGATGTTTCTCAGGGAGTGGAAAGTACTTGGAGAAGCTGGGAGCCCAGTGATGATCCTGAGAGGGACTAGTTTTGTTGATAGTGACAAGTTTCTCTAACTCCCTTGGCTTTCCCAGACTGGAAGTCTTAATATTTGTTTTCATGTTATGATGACAGGCACTTACTACATGCCTCAAATGCTCACAACAGCCCTAAAAGTTTGGAGCCCCAGGCCTATATGTTTGTGAGCTTCTGTGCCAATCCCGTGTACCCCAAGTCAGATATCACTTCCCAGGCCTAGATGGAGTGACTCACAGGGGATTCAGGATCTGGCCTCTGAGGTAGGCCTAGGGAGCTGAGTGACACAAAAGAGAGGGCAATTATCTCTGCATGGGAGTGAGATGGGAGATGGGAGTGTAGCACCAGGTAGACACTGGAACTCTCCTTTCTCCCCTTTATGAGCTGCTCTATGGTACGATTTCCCCTGGCAAGCTTTCCAAACAAACATTGTGCTGGGAGACTTGCTGGGGCCTTTCATGAAGCCAGTGTAATTACACATTGCATTGCATTTCTTTGCATGTTTCTTTGCCCCCCCCATCCCTATTTTCTTTCCCTCACTGCTTCTCCTAAATAAAGAGCTTTCACCTTCTAAAAGAAAGTTTTAATTTGTTCAAGCTCTGCTTGGTAGAGGACCTGAGCTAAGACATAGCATTATTTGAAATTTGACAAAATTAAGGGTGTGTGTGTGTGTGTGTGTGTGTGTGTGTGTGTGTATGCTTATTCTATTGTTAAATCTTTTCCTAGCTGACTTGATATTCTCTCCTTTCTATTGTTAACAGTTTGTTTGTCTGCTTGGTGCTTCAAAGGCCAATATTCAAAATGTCAGAATTTGAGTAAGGAAAGGTTTATTGATCAAGAAGTCACCAGCTCAAGAAGATGGCCTTAAATCTTCTTCAGATTCATTTTAAGAGAGCCTAGAATTTGAGCTTCTTTTATGTCAAAGGAAGGGAGAATGGGCAGGGCAAAGGGTGTGTGACACCTAGGCACCAATGGATATCCAAGGAAGTGTGCAAAATCTCTAAATCTCTTTATCCCCAGGTCTGCTGTTCCCTGGTGGTCTGAGTCCAGTTTGAGGCACCAGCAAATCTTGCCAAAAGACCAAGTCTCAAGCATAATTCCTCTAATAATTAGTGCATCTATAGCAAGAGCTATTCCCTTGAGAGCCATGAGGGAAATGCAGGCTAGAATTAAGGTAGAGTGGGAGAGAGCAAGTATTTTACTGTTACACTAACACCTAATCTTATCAACGATATATTGGCATTTCCAAAAGATGCTTTAGTAACAGTGACTTTGTGATTTTCTTTATTTTTCTATAATGTCATGCACAAATAATGTAGACTCAGAATCCTGAAAGAAAGCAAGTAATTACTTTTTAATGTTTTTATCATTTATACAATCCTAGAAATCAGGAGCTATTTTATAGCCCTCATATTGCTTATCATATAGCCTGGCACAATGTATATTCTCAATAAATGTTTCTTGAATGAAGGAATGATTGCAATATCAGGCTACTAAAATCTAGAAGCAACCCAGTTTTTCTTTAGTTTAATCTCTCTGGGGCTGTTTCTTAAGTTTTCTATAAAGCTTATCCTTACACATAACTTTTGCTACTGAAAATTTTAACCCAGAGGGAGTTGATTGTATTATTTAAATTTTTCAGGAGTTGTATTGACTTCTTGTTATAGATCAGATTGATTTTTAAATTTCTTTGTAGAAACCCAAGGAGTTTTTCAATTGACGTCATATATTCACAGGAAGGTATTTTCTCAGTAGGATCATAGTTATTGTTCAATATTTTTCAGCTGCTGAATTTTAAAAAAGAAAAGACATATCAACAGGCCTGTACCAAGAACAACAACCAAGAAGTAAACTCTATTAGCTTCAATCGTGCTGCATTTTGCAGTGATGAGTTCATAGAGTCATCCACGTTTAGGTGTTAGCTGTTTAATGACCTTTGTAAAGATTATTTTGTACTTCTCTCAATGCATCACCCCTGTTCCTGTTGGGATGTTTTTGCATGAAAAACACTTTAAACACACTATTTGATATAGATATGTTATATTATTTTAGTCTTCCATCCTGCTTAAGTGTCCATCAAGAAATACGGAGATCTTTTCATTGCTGGGCGAATTGTATAAGCTGATCTGTCCTTATATAAGTTAACACTAGCTTCTGTAACAGATAAATCCCAGAATGCTCAGGGGCTTTACACAATAAGAATTTATTTCTTGTTTACACCAAAGTCTAATGAATATATACATGGTCCGGTGGTTTTCCCTCCAGCAATGATTCAAAAACTTAGGCTTCTTTTACCTTTTGGTATTGCCACTGCCATCTTCAATAGGATGTTGGGTGGGAGAGAGGCTCTCAAGGTCATCTGCTGGATCACTTACATTCTAATCATCAAAAAAGGGTAGATGACAAATGGGCTCACCTGTGAAAAGTTTTTATTGGCCAGGCCTTGTTGTGGCATCCTTCATTTCTGCCTTCATCCCACAAGCCACAGCTCAGTAATAATGGCCACATTTGAATGCAAGGAAGCCAGAATTCTGGCCCAGCTGTGTAGCCAAAGGGTTTGGGAGATGACTAGGAATCTCTGACGTAGTCCCTAAAGAATGTTTGACCCTGAAGAATTTGAGGGTAGCCTGGCTAACTCAGTCAGTAGAGCATGAGATCATAAAGGATTTGAGGTTATTTTAACAGACAAACCATTTCTCAACATTTTACTAGTGTTTTTCTTTCCAAGTCACATCTATCCATTTAATATAAAAGCTCCTTGCTATATGAAAAATAAAATGGTGGGCATCAGGCTGCATAGTCATAAGACAATTTCTAAAGTGTTCATGGACCTGGAGTGATTTTTGTTTATTTTTGACTCTAAAATAGTTGATTTTTCAAGCTCCTGAGTGAAAACGTATTTTGAAAAAGTAGATGGAAACAAATCTGCCTTGGATTTTTATCGCTGGTCAGAATTCCATTTATCAGAGTCAAGCTGCAACTTTAGGATCTGAGAACTTAGAAATTTGGGAATCTTTTCATGCTATTGGTCATATCAATTAAAACAGTGACCAGTATCATATTTAATATTTATATCACCTCAAAGAATGTTAAGTATGATTATTTATGAATGGTAATTACAGATTTTACAAAACTGAGACATCATTTAGGGTTTTTCTTATATAGGTTTCACATTAGCTGCCTAAATAATATGGACTAGCTTAAAATGTATTAGCACAAGATAAGGTATTATCCATTGTGTTTTCTTTATTGAGGTATAATTTACTATAAAATTGTATGAATTATGAAATGATGTGCTACTGGACTAAAGTGGTCCATTTGCCTTAACAAATCAAAGCCCAATAAGACATGAACAGGAGTTGGCAACAAAGAAAGTGGAGGTTTATTAGTTGAGGAAAGGGCGCCATGTCCAGAGTCACAGGTGAGTTGTACTCAAACACTTGCCTTCCAGTTGGCTTCTGGGGGGTTATATCAGGGACTAAGGGAGTTAGGGTTGTGATCTCTACTGATAGGTTGGTGCTAGGATATGGGGTAGTTGCCATTACATCTGGTCCTGAGGTCAGCCATTCCCTTGCTTTGTCTGGTTTTGCAGGAATGTGGTATATGTGGTTATTTTGGAGCTGAAACACGACTGAGGCCTAGATGCTATCTCTAGGTTGATTCAAACTCTGTCTCTGCGATTAATAGACCCAAGTTTTTTGGTGCTGACCCAAAAACCTAATTGTTCTGAGAGCTTAATGATTGAGGAAGTGGGTGGGCAAGGAAGAGGGGGGCAGGTGCATCAGGGTATTGGGGGAAGTCAGTCTGAATCAAAAGAAAAGGAAGGAGAAAAGGTTATATTAAAGAAGGAAGTTTCTGTGCGGTTACGGATTCCCCACCTAGAGTTAATGAACATATTTATCACCTTGCATATTTACCCCCCCCCCCGTGAGAATATTTAAATTCTACTCTCTTAGCAAATGTTAATTATACAGTTATCAACTATAGTTACCTTGTCATACATTAGGTCCTGAGATATTATTTATTTTATGACTGAATTTTGTGGTATTATTCAGTCTTTTTTTTCTTTCTTTCTTTATTTTTTTAAATACATTTGTCTCTGCCTATCCCGCCACCACTTTCCCTTGCCCCCTCCCTCCTTCCCTCCCTCAGCTCTTCCCCTTTGGTTTTGTCCATGAGTCCTTGCCATATGTTGTATTATTCAGTCTTGATGCATACATGTATTCACCCATGCAAAACTGAGTAAAACACAACATTTTCTCTTAAGAAGTCCTAACCTTATATGTGAAGTAGTCAACTAATAAATACATTGCAGTGTGGCAGATTTTATGGTGTAGGTATGAAGAGAGTATGGTTAAAAGCGGCAATTGAATTTTGAAAAATGATTAAAAATTTCTTCCATAGAAAAAGGGGAAACAACGTTCTTCCTAGAGATAAACACCAAATGCAAAAGTCTAGGGTCATGCAGGAGAATGGTGTGTTTAGTGAATGCTGACTAGATGCACATAGCTAGGAAACAATAGAGATATTTGGTATTTTATAGTTCTTGGTATGCTTCAACCTACATTATGCTGTACTGCTAACCAAATAGTGTGGCTAGGGTGGTGACAAAGCCTGGAAATCCTATTAAATGAAAAAATAATAAAGAATGTCTGAAGAGTCCTTGGGGGATGTGTAGGATGAAGTAAAATTTTGGCAAGATATGAGCTCATTTGAAATACTTGAGGGGCATATAATAAATGCTGTAAATTTAGCCTGTGTGGTCCAGAGGAAATAAATAAGATCAAGGAATGAAAGTTCTCTCAACATTTCATATTAAAAATGTGGGAGATTTCCAAATTTGTAAACATCCAGTGATAGAACCGTTCACCTCAGTGTGAGGAACCAGAGACAAAATAATCCTTTGTCAGATTATTATCAAGGGGATTATATTTAGACTTTAAGATGTTTTGATTCTGTTGATTCTGAGAAGTGTTGTAACATAGACTCTCCAACAGGCATGTCTGGATTTGAATCTGGGCTTCACAACTTACTTGTAGGCATGGCTATGGGCAAGTTATTTAAAATTTCCATGTCTGTAAATAAGGCTATAATAACACTGGCCTCAAGGGGTGTTTGTGAAGATTAACTGAGATAATAATCTATATAAATCTATAGAAAGTGCTTAGCATATTACTGGCATATTGGGGAACATTCTGTGAATATTAACCCTCATTATCACTATTATTATCAAAGACTAGGTAAATTAGCCTTCCTTATGTTTAATGTCTCGTGATCTGTAATGGACAACATTGATATAGAGCAAGGGTTGACAAACATTTTCTGTAATTGGCTGGATAGCAAGTATTTTAGACTGTGTGGGTTACTGACAGTCTTGTTGCATGTTCTTGTTTTTGTTTGTTTATATTTTTACATTGCTTTAGAAATGTGAAGAATATTCTTAGTTCATATACCATATGAAAATAAGCTTGTGGGACTGATTGGGTCTATGGTCTATAATTTGCTGACATCTGATATACATGAATAAAGAAATTAACCAAATAAATAAGCAGCATAGCATTAAGAGAAAGCAACTGAGTTTATCAAGAAGCTAAGGTGAAAAGCTGGCACTTACAGAGTGTACACATATGAGTGGGATATTTCAAGTGAGATATTTCGAAGTTCAACCTTCGAAAAGGAAAAGAATGCTTATATGTCAGAGCTACTTAGATGGAAGAGGAAGAAAGCAAGTTCACAAAAATGCCTATTATAGCATCAGCTATAAATGTTATGTAAGAGCCCCAGAATAGTACGATGGCTGTAAACATGTCAGATATAAAAGCCAAGAGCCTAATTACAGTTCCCATCTAGTCTAATCCTGTAACCATTAGCAACAAGGACGACAGCATCTGGGTTTGTTATCCCCCCTAGTCTGATTTTTCTAGATTTTCTCCTCCCAGGCAGTTGCTACCACTGTAGAGAATGTAGAGTTCCGTAGAAAAAGCGGTGTCCAAAGACATCTGCTGGATGTTTTAGGCCAGGCCTCCTGGGGTGAAGAGACAGTCCCTTGGTGGACTTTTTTATAGGTCAGGATTGGTCCCTTGCTTTGGAAATCCTACAATAAATTTTTAGTTCATTGAAAAGAGATTAACTTCTGGAAATAGACTCATGTTAACCTATTTCTATAAAGTGTGATTGGCCAGAATAAGACATTGATTGTTTTAAATATTTTTTCTTCCCTACTCCCCCCTGCCTGATATTACTTCCACTCAGAAAACAAACTTAGACAATACAAGGTTACTTAGGAAGCAAAGAATTAGACAAAAAGGGTTAGATATTCTTAAGGAATGTGCACTCAGTCTAAGTCAGCCTGATGGATTGCCTTTCTCTCTCTAGGGATATTTGATTCAAGAAAGGAATCAAAGTACCTTTCCTTCTAGATAGTGCCGAATTAAGATGGACAAACTCTTACTCCCTATTCTCTTTTCTATTAGTCACCAAAACACTATTTCCTCCACTATAGTTGGATAGTTTATAGCTTTCAAGGATGATTTTGTGAATGTTTCGGAGCCTGCTCTGTGCCAGGAAACATGTTCTATAGTGGGAATATGATGAACAGAAAGCAAATTACTGGCCCTCAAGGAACTCACAGTTAAAATATGCAGCCATAATGACTGGGAGAGAGGTCCACATAGGCAAGCACAGAACAAGGGCACTAGACTGAGCCTGCAGGAATTAGGGTAAAATGATGCTGGAGGAGTTAGGGGAGAAGAGGTGGAAGGACTTTTCAATCAGAGAAAACAGTGTGTGTAAAGGAACAGAGCTGAGAGGTTATATAGCATGCTCAGCTAGCTGAAAATAATTCTGTGTGGCTCTAGTGATGAGTGGGAGCTGGGAGGGTGCCAGGTTTGGAGAATGAAGGTATAAACAAGGGCCAGGTTATGAGGAAGCCTTGTATATTATGGTAGTGAGTTTATGTTTCATCCAAATGCAATTGGGAATCTTCTTTTGGGGTGTTGTTTCTGCAGAGTAGTACTCTAATGATTTATAACTTTTTTAAATTAAAAGATGACTTTTTATTAACCTTGCACAAATTTTTTGGTAGAACACTCCAGTTGGAGCCTATGGTAACCTGTATATAAAATAAGTACTTTGTTAGTTTGTTATTGCTATAAAATTGCTGCATAACAAGCCATCTCAGAGCTCAGTGAGTTAAAGTGACAATCTTTTATTTTCATGGATCTCTTGGTTGGCTTGGGGTTGTATGATCAGGCTTAGAGTCTCTGGTGATCTGGGCTGGGCTCGTGCTATGGTTCTCCAGGGGTGAGTTGACTCATGTTGTCTTTGACTGGGGTGGCACACATGTTTCTAAGCTTCTTCCTGTGACTAACAGGCCACCCTGGGCATGTCTCACTCAGGGTGATGGAAGAGGTGTAGGAGAGTGAGAACCTCTGAAGATCTAGGCCCAATTCTTAGGCCCAGAATTGTCATACTATGACTTCCTTCCTGTCTATAGGCAAAGCAGATCATATGACTAAGCCTGGCTTCATTGGAGTAAGTGTATTTGTCCCATGGAAGTAAGGAGGATGAAGTGAGTATGTCTGAAACAGTAATGCAATCTACCCTAGGAAAAATAATAAAAATGATAGAATTTTCTGTGTGAGAATTAAATGAAAAATAATACATCTAAACATACTCAGCATAGAGTCTACCATATACAAAGCATTCAATAAATGCTAGCTACAATTAATTGCACAGTAAAGTTAAACAACTTTGTGTGTTAGCGCTGGCAGGAAATGAATGGCACTCGCAGAGACTGGTTAGAAAACAATTTATTGGAGGGATTATTTACAGAAATGGGCATGGTTACAGGAAACCATAGAAAATTGGAAGCTATTAACACCCTTTAGTTAAACCTGAGAGACAAGATTTTACCAGGATTCAGTAAGAGCTTCAGCTGTAGGAGAAGTGCTGCTTGATAGGAGCTGTGGCCTTAGAGAAAAGAACATGGTGATTGCCAAATCCACGCCCTGGCAAGGAGAGAGCTGGTAGAATAAGCACCCTGAACTTTCTCTCCTCTTACTCCCTGGTCTTCTGCCAGAGTCTCACATTAGCTGGTCCCAACCAGAAGCCAAAAGGCAAGAAATCTAAGTGGCTTAATCTGTAGAAGTCAGCATCCCAGGGTGCAGAGCAAGGAAGAGAAAGGTAGGGAATGGATGTGAAGGGGCAAGTAGGACAACTAGCATACTTCATGAGTCGTTGAGTTTTCAAATAAGAAAAAAAATTTTCCTTTTCTGGCTTTTACTAACTTTTTTTTTTTTTTACTATAATCTAGCTTTCAAAATCAGGTTGTTGCTTTCTCTTCACTACCAAAAACATTAGAAGTCCAAATATCAGTGGTTTCATTATTCAATTAAACACAAATACAACTGTCAGTGAGGGGGCAGGCCAGAGAGCACATAGATAAGGGACCAAATCAGCATCCTTAATAGAAAATATATTTTCACAGTTTTGAAATTGGATCAATGCTGTCACAGAATCAAAAAACACTTCTTCACCCATTGCCTTTAGAAATTATTTTATGCCATGGGTGTTTCAATATTCCTGTGAAATTGAGCAGAGAAATCATCACAGTTCAGAGAAAAACGACCTCATCATGAATTTGGCCCATTTCTGCTGTTGGCTAGCCAGAATTAGCTAAAAAATGCTAGAAAAAGTATTTCCATATAAAGTAATTCTTTTCATAATTAAATTCTGTGCTGACTAAAACAGGAGTTTTTTTTTTCCCCCCTTTTTTCACATGCTTAGAATCTGGGCAGAAATTTTGATTTGCTTTTTTCCTCTCTCTACAAACCATTTTTTCCCCAATGCCTTTAAGAATCTTTTATTACTTGTCTCAAGTCTTTTGCTTATTACATTTCTATTTTATGTACTTTTAGTTTCTCCTTTAGCTTTATTCTGTTCTGGTTGGAGGGTCATTGTGACAGATCACAGTTACAGGCATCCTTTCATCTGTTTAGCAAGTGTTGTGGAGCACATGCCTTCTGCCCTGGAGATAGGTCAGCGTCTCCTTTCATTGTATTGTGTGGATGGTCAACCTGCCTTTACCAGCAATAATTTATCCAGTTCCATTTTTGCTCATTTTTTATAGTGTGTTTTTATTCTCCTCCTGGCAGTCTCTGCATTTCTTCTTGAGATTGTACTCACTTTGTCATGAATCTCCAGATTCAGGACTGTTATTAGTGTAAAAGTCCCGTTTTCTTTATTTTTTAAATGATTTTATTTATTTTTAGAGAGTGAAGAGGGCAGGGAGAAAAAGAGGGAGAGAAACATTGATGTGAGAGTGAAACATCGATCGGCTGTCCCTCACATGCCCCCAACTGGGGTCGTGGCCCACAACCCTGGCTTCCGCCCTGACGTTGAATTCAACTGAGAACTCTTCCAGTTCACAGGACAACACCCAACCCATTGAGACACACCAGTCAAGGCGAGGCCTGTTTTTTCTACGTGCTGGGGATATATTCCCAGACCCCCAGTGGATGCCTGAAACTGAGAATAGTACCAAACCCTAGATATACTATGTTTTATCCAATACATATATGCCTTTTCACCTGAAGCACTGTACAGCTTCTTTTTTGCCATACCTAAATTACTTCATCACTATTCTTGCACTTTGGAACCATTACTAATTAAAATAAGGGCTATTGAACACAAGCACTCTGATACACAACAATTGATCTGATGGCCTAAATGGCTACTAAGTTACTAAAGGACGGGTAGTATATCAGAGTGGATATGCTGGGCAAAGGGACGATTCATACCTTGGGCGGATGGCATGAGATTTCATCATACTCGTCATAATGTCATGCAATTTAAAGCTTATGAATTGTTTTTTTTCTGAAATGTTTCATATACTATTTTTAACCATGGTTGACTGGGGGTAACTGAAACCTTTGAAAATAAAACCGTGAATAAGGGGAGACTGTTGAAATCATATTTAGAACTTAGGAACCTTCAGCCTTCAGGTTAAAGACAACACATCAGAAAAGGATCAGCTAGGGACCTGCATATGACCACATTTCCACTCACAGTCCCTAAGGGGTTTCAAGGCTTGTTCAGGCCCATCGACCTGGCAGCAAACAAGTAAATCCAGACAGTTAGTAGTGAACCTCAAGGCCCAGAACCTGGGACTGGGTATATTTCCTCAGTATCCGTATCAGATGCTTATCTCACTGCCCTCACTTGGGTCAGGCATAACATACACTAAATTCCATGAAAGTAGGGTCCTTGTTTTTTTGCCGTGTCCATAGTACATAGAGCAGTGACAGGTACATAGAAAAAGCTTAATAACTATTTGTGGAATAAAATCATGATTGATGATGGCATAGGAAAGACCTATCTATGGAAGAGGATGGAACCAGGAGTGGGGGAACTAGGCATTATTTTATATGTAATTTAATTTGTTCTTATACTAATTCTATGAGATGGGTATTATTTCCCAGTATATGTGAGGAGATTGAATTTCATAGAAGTTAAGTAACTTGTCCAAAATCACATCGCTGGTCTATGGCAGAGCTGGAATTCACACCCACTTATCTAATTCTAAAGTATATCTTCTTCCCTCTCTGTATTCCTCACCTGTGATCCGGGAGCATATGAAAACAGAGGAACTGAATCCCTGGTTGGAGGGGAGTTAGATGTATACTAAGGCCCACAAGATGTCTATGACATTTAAAACATTTTTGTATTTTCCTTCCAATCATAGTATAAAAGAAAGAAATTTAAAACCTATTTGAGATTATCTGGATAACCACATTATAACTGAGCATTGCTGCATGATTTCCCAGAAGGTCTGTCCTTTGGGCTTGTGTGTACAGATTCATTGGAGACAAGTGGTTCTCTTGTAAATGTCACAGCCTGTTGTAAAGAGAACAGAGGTGGATTGAATCTGCGTTCACTGCTTTACCTCCAGCTACGGCCAAGTGACATCAAGGCATGGTTAACACAAAATAATTTGCACCATGACAGCCATATGCTTAATGTTAGAGGTAGCAGCTTAGTTTCAGCAAAAGACTATTATTGATCACATTAGATTAATGTTAATTTTAAGTTTATTGATTGTGTGGTTTTGATTTAATTTTTAAATTTCAGTTTTGTATAGAATCTAGCAGCATAAGTAGTTTATTTATTCCTAGTTTTATGTTTGTACTTTCTTAAATAATTCTATGATAAAATATTTTGCCAACGTAATAGTGTATTCTACTTCAATTTTTTTCTTTAAAAATCAATATATGCTCTATGTAAGTTTGAAAAGCAGTGATATAATTTCTTGTGAACTAATATATGTCTCTTATTAGATTGTAAATTCTCTAGCTAGAAACCATGGGATATTCATTTTGTAATTTCCACTCCATCCCCTAATGCCTAGAATACACATGATTATTCAGTCATTTGACAGATATTTACTGAGAACTTACAATTTCAGGCACTATTTAAACTCAGGTAATGCAGAAGTGAATGTGACTGGCCTCCTGCCCACATGGAACTCACATTTTAACAGGGTAAAGCCAGACAGTAAGTAAATAAATACATGGAAATAAAATGCTTACATATTGAATAAATACTATGGGGAAATAAATCATTTCCATCTTCAATGTTCCGTGGATGCTGTGGCTACCTTTGTGTCGCCAAATCCATTGGCTGTTTTAATGTCCTTACCTGTTTTGCTCAGAGTTTTGTAATAAATCTTTAAAAAAATACTTTATTTATTTATTTTTAGAGAAGTGGGGAGGGGAGAGAGAAAGAGAGAGAGAGAGAGAAACATCAATGTGTGAAAAAAACATTGATTGGTTGCCTCTTGTATGAGCCTGGATCAGGGATTGAACCTGCAACCCCTCCCTCCTTTCTTCCCTCCCTCCCTCCCTTTGTTCCTTCCTTCTTTCCTTCATCTGGATTTGTCAGATTTTATTTGACAAAAGGTCTGTCTGATTTCAACCCTCCACAAAAATTATTTTTGAAAACCAGGAGTAAAATAGCCTGTATATCATTTTATGAAGTCCTGGAAACTGACCAGTACATATCTGGAGGGTACACCTACTTCTATGTGGTCAAATACAGTCAATTAATTTTATCCTTTTGTTAACAAAAGAAAATGAAAAGTAGCAGAACTTCATAGTTAAAAGTGTCTTGGATTTTATTTTGTTCAATCATTTGATTTTACAGGTGAGGAAATTTCAGTCAAAGAGGTAATATGATCTTAGCCAGATAGCTAGTTAATGGCAGTTGGGACGAGAACTCAGATTTCTGAATGTTTTCACTGTCCCATGCCGCATATATAAATATACAATTTCTGATTTTTTTTTTTATCAACTGTTACATGTTGCAGTGTGGTGACAGAAGTTACAGAGACTGAGAGAGAGGAGCATAAATCTGAGTGGATAACAATTTGTAGGTTGGAAAATAAAAGTCTAGGCCTTGGTACTCCAAAATCAACCCTGAGCATACATTTTAGGTTCCTTTTCATGAAGGAAATGAATTTGCTATACAAATTCAGATGTCAGCAAAGAAGGCAGGGATATCAAATCCTATAGGATGCCTGGATTGTCATTCCAGACATATAACAGGCTCTAACTCAGAATAATGATTAAGAGCAGAGTTTCTAGTATCAAACAAATCTAGGTTAGAATCTTTACTAAAGGAGTGACTTTGTGCACTTCCTTAACTTTTCTCTGTCTCAGTTTCCTCAAATGGAGAGAATGAGAGAAACTATTTCATGGATGGTTGTAAGGTAGAGGTGGGACAATACATATGAACTTCTTACCATGTCTGGAATGAATATAGCGAGTGCTCGATAAGCTATTGTCACTTTGTTGTTATTAACTACTAGGTCATCCTGCCACACCTTCGGATGCAATGCTCCCAACTTTAATCTCTACCACTGTGCGAGGTGAAACTCTGTGTTTTGGCTTTTGTTCCTCATATCATTATATTGTCTGACTTTTTCTGCTTTTTTTTTTTTTTTTTTTTTGACACCTCAAGTGAAAGGATCTGATTGGTTTGGCCTATCAGCAGTTTTGTAAGGCAGTTCTTATGTGAGGCTGTTTCATAGCCTACTGGTCAGTCTAGCAATTGACTGTTTTGGGTCAGGTGCTCAGCAATCACCAGGCAGAATGAGACAGCTTCTATGTAGGAAGTCCCTCGGAAGGGGAATATAAGCCCAGCAGGCATTCTGATGGTTCTTAAAACAGGAGGGTGTAACTCAAACCTACCATGTTGCTTGACCACTATAGGGAATGTAGAAAAAAATAGCCAAATTGTAATACTTTGATTAATAACAAATATGGTGCTTACATGAGTCAAATATATATTGTTTTTCTAGGTAATAGTGTTGATAGTGAATCTGCATAGAGGAAAAGAAGCTTGGAGATAAAACAACAGACTAAACAAAGGTCACTCAGGGCACATCCTATATTTGTGATATAGGATTAGAGCCTGTCCAAGTTTCTGACAAACAGTAGTTGCCTAAAGGGAAACAGAATGTGGAGTCAGCCTTTCAGAATTCTATTGACTCTAACCTGCTGTGAATTATAGGTAGTTATGCAACTGCTTGGAGAGATTTCTTCCCAAGACAGTCTGACCTCAAGTGCTCTCAAGATCATTTTGTACCATTTGTATTAATTCTTTTAGGCTAAAGGTCGACAAGGAAATGGTAACAGTAATTTAAAAAAAAAACTTTAAATGAATCAATCTGATGACAGAGCAGGGTGCGTATTTCTCTTGGGTCTCCAATGTTAAGTTGTAAAGTTCCAACTGGAAAAATTGGGGCAGCTGCTAGCTGTCATGCATCCTTAGGGATAAGATTTTGATGTGCTTGACATCTGCCTGCGCAATGACTGTCACAGGCTTATTCTTATACTTCCAGATACAGAACGACCCATGACTGTCGTGGAAAGCTTTTTTTGGAATAGGGAGATTCAGGTCCTGGTGTAGTCACTACCAGTTGTCTTGTTGGAGAAGTTACCTGAGTTCACCAGCCCCAGTTTCTTCCTCTGTACACTAGGAGTTAAGATGATTCTTAGCCCTCTCCCAACCCTAGCACTGCATGATATAGACTCACAGGCTTCTATTTTTTAGATCAATTGGCCCATTCAACATTTTGTTTCTAGATCATGCCATGCAAATTGATGCCTCTTTCTTTTGCACCATATATACTCTTTGCTTATTCACTTATTAATGCATGCATACATCCGGTCATTTATTGATTCTTTAATTCCACTCTTACTGAGCATATACGATCTTCCTGGCAATGATGATACAAAATTTACTGACATGACCTCTGCTCCCAAGATTCTGAAATTCCAGTATGGAATACAACAGCCTACCTCCCCAGCTTCATCTCATATTACTCTATTGAATTTCTTTAATGTTTTTGCCCTGCTTTCTCTTTCCTCAGGTTTTTGCACTTTCTCTATTCCTTCCACTCCCCTGCCCCCAAACTCTCATGCCTAAAAATGCCTCCTCTTCCTCAGGTCTCAGGTGAAACTTCTCCCTCCTCTGGGAAACAAACTACCAGAATAAGGCTTTTATCATATATTTTCCTATACTTCTACTAGCCTGACATTTATGACACTTTAATAATAACTCGCTTAAACTATTACATATGTCATTAATATGTGCAGAAAGAAAATTTTACTTCTGGACAGTATGAATGTACATGGAGCCCTAAGGATGCTGCAAAATCTTTATCTTCTTTTCCCATCTGTCTGTTTATAGACAGTTCATTTCTTTTTTTTTTGAGAGTTCACTTCTGATGGACATGAGAGGTCTGTTTTTTATGGTCTTTCTGCTTCTTTCTCCTTTTATTCTGCCTATTTAGCTTCTCCTTCAGAAATCCCATCTATTGTTCCCTGAGGAGCTTGTGGGACAGTGCTATATTTTCAGGTCTACATGACTTTGAAGGTTAGTTTAGATTCTTCCGATACTTCAGAGTGAAAAACCTACAGGAAAAAATAGAGGTGAAGGTCAAGGAGCTAAATGTGTTTGCTTCATTTGTTTAGTGTTTTGTTTTCCTAGACTGTTAGATTTTATCAGGGCAGAGACAGGTCTGTTCAGTTCACTGCTATATCTCCAGTACTAGGCATAAAACATGCTTAATAAATTTTTGTGGAATAAATGAGTTAATGAATAAAAGCTGGGAAAGATAGACCAACAAATTGTTTTATAACATAGATATATCATGTCTTTGTTTGGGTGTGTTCTATTCAAAGGAGATAATTTATATATTACAGTTTTATAAATCCTAAAGTACTATGTTGCTACTTTGGCAAGATACTCATAAGCTCTATGCTGCAACAGTCCTGGATGTATGGTTCCTAAACCAGTGACATTGGCACCACATGAAAATTTATCAGAAAAGTAAAATTTGGGCCCGATCGCAGACCTACTGAAATAGAAGCTCTGGTGGTGTGGCCCAGTAATCTGTTTTTCAAATTGGCTGTTTAGGTGATACCAGTACATGATAAAATTAGACAATTACCTCTTATCAGGGATAAAAAGTGGAGTATGACTTGACCCTTAACCTTGCTAAAAGCTTATATGTGGGAAGATAAAGCATACATACCAGTGACATGGGGCTATAAGAATCACAAGGTAAGTGCAAAAGCAAGAAAGGGGAGGAAGGGAGAAGTGGCTTTTGGTGAAAGAAGCTTCAGGGAGAAAGAACTTTTGAGGTGGAACTACTGAGACATGGTCTATTAAATAGTTCAGATAAAAAAAAATCCCTGTAAAGCTAGAGCAAAACAAAGAAAATATGACAATTACTCTAGACATAAAATGGTAGTTTTCTAATAGTTAAGGCCACAGTCTTTGGAGTCATACATCTGTGGCTTTTATCCTCAGTCCAACAGTTAGGAATTAAGCAAACTGGATAAACTTCTTAACCTCTCTCTTCCTGAGTTTTCTCCACAATAAAATGCGTAAGTAGTAGTGCCTATCTCATAGAATTGTTCAAATAGTAAATGAAATACTATACATACAATGCTTTGGTAAAGGGTTGATAAATGGCATTTTTCACTCACATGAAAATAGACTATTGAAGTTGAAAAATTAGGTAGGAAGTCTCATCTAGACAACCAGGAAGAATTTATATCTCCTATTTCCTAGACATAATTTTCTTTCTTTTTCATATTTTAGAAATGACTTTTCATTTTTATTTTTAGGGTATTTAAAGACATTTTGAAACACTCTCACACTTGAGAGTATAGTACAAAAATTTTTATCTCTTGAAACATTTGAGAGCAAGTGGTCGGCCTGTTGCTCCATCTCCTCCTAACACATTAGTGCATATTTTTTCGGGAACAAGGACATTCTCCTATGTAACTGCATCGTAGTTATCAAAACCAGGAAATTAATAAATTTCCCAGTAAAATGTGCTTCGTAGCAAAGAATTCAGTTTAGACTCACACATTGCCTTTCAGGGTTATATCGTTTTAGTTTCCTTAATTCTGAGACAGCTCCTCAGCCTTCACTTGTTTTTTGTGCCTTTGACGCTTCTGATGACAGGAATATTATAAAAGTAAGGCTGTGTTCTTTGCATTGTGTCTTATCAGATGGCACATACTGTATTAGTTCTATTCACTGATGATTTACTTGATTGAATTGGTTTTAGGTTCTAGGCTTCTTCCCAGTGAAGTTACTCTTTTCTCTTTTGGGTGTATTTACATGCATACACATTTACATCTATATTAATATCTGTGTCTGATGAAAACCATGAGTTCACACTGATACCTCCAGATCCATCCAGTCTAATACCATATAGTTCACTCTAGTTTTCTCCATTTCTATATTTTGACTCCCTTTTCTAATAGATTGTCATTATCCTTATTTTATTTACTTATTTGATCAGTCTCCCTGTGCGTAACCAATCGTCCATTGTCACTGCTGCCCCATTACAGATACTCTACTCCCCAAACTCAGGCCCCTACAACCCTCACTAGGCCATCCCCCTGCATAGATGACCTCCTCACCCAACCAGGCCCTTCCCACAGCACAGGCGCCCTCCTGGTAGGGGCCGGGCTCTAGGCTCATGCTTGAACAATACCTAACGTGTCTGGTTCTCTTCTACCTGTTTTGTTTTCAACAGCTCCCATCAGGCTAGTTCTCTGTGGGAATTCCTTCCTCACTCTGTCAGTCTCTATACCTGCTCTGGGCCACATCCGACGTGGTGCCTGCTTGCCGCGCTTGAGCTCTGGTGTCCTGCTCCAGGCTGCCCTAGCTTCTTTCCCCACCACCAGGACAGACCTTGCCTAATGGCTTTGGGACCGAATTGTCCAGACGGGAAGGGAAGGGAAGAGAAGGGAAGGGAAGGGTAGGGAAGGAAAGGGAAGGGAAGGGAAAGGAAGGGGAGTGAAAAGGGTAGGAAAACGAAGGGAAACGGAAGATGGGAATGACAAGAGGAATAGGAAAATAGGAGGAGGAGCTCACTGATGTATTTTTCAATAAAGCAGAAGCAAGTGCTCCTGTTTTCCAAAGATTCTAAATGGAACTGTTAGCATGATGCTTTCCTTGTCTGGCAATTGGCAGGATGGCCTTCTGCTTTGATTATGGGGCCTGGGGTGGCTTTCCAGCTGTTTCAAGGCTACTGTACATTTAATAGTCTAAGAAAGAACAACAAACCTTCCGGTCATGCTTGTGGATTGCATTGGATTGTGTAGTTCTTATACCATAAAAACCAGCCATCTATATACTAGTTTCCACTTGTCATTTCAGAACAAAAGACAGTATACTTTATTTAGCTTATATATAAAAGTAAGCTAATAACAGTTTAAATACATAGGGTAGCATATTTTCTAATGTGTACTTTGGTATTTGGGCATATAATTTTCTCTCATGCAAACCCTTCAGAATTTGGGGAAGTTGGGAAGCAAGGCAGGTGACATGTACAATGGCTCCAGACTATATTCTTCTACAATTTTATTTAAGTAGTATATTTTAAGATTACTTAGCACAGTGGATCGAAAGCTTAATATAATATAATGGTTATGATTATACCTGTGCTTTAATGATATGTATATGGTAATTAATTTTACATAATAATTAATCTAATTTATACACTATAATAAATTATAATTAAGTCATTTATGTAGAATCATGTAATTATATATAATGGAAATTATACCATAATTATAATGAAATGTTATCATAAATTTTATGGGAGTATATTTTCAATAATTTTTAAAATCTAAAATTGATCTTTCAGATAAATTGGTGCACCGATGCTGAAGAGCAGTGTTCTTTTTGAAATTAGCCCTCAGCCGTCACTTCTTGGACCAATGCCAAATGAAGTGATTACAGACTACCATTTAAATCAGTCCTTCTGGAGCAGTGGAATGTGACACTTTTCTAAAGTGCTAGTTGACATTAGATGTTTAATCTGCCACAGACATACCCTTCACCTCATGTTACACATTAAAAAAACCCCTAAGCTTTTGGCATTTATGAATAAAGGTCTATATAGTCTGGTGTTATGATTCAGAGCTGTATGTCCAAAATAAGAAGAAAAAAAAAAACAAAGTGACAACAAACAGAACGCTATTTTGGCAAGTTGTAATAAGAATCTCTCAATACCAGATCTGAGGAGTTAAGCGGGTCACCGTATTTTTGCATTTCGGAGACAAAGTTTTATTTTCTTACTTAACACATGTCCCTGTGGATAACTGCTCCCTGTAGATTGAATGCTGTTCTGGCCTCACCTGAATTGGTTAATTGGATTGATTATAAAATTACATAAAATCACCATTAAACAGAATAGTAAATAAATCTTATTTATGTGCCTGAGAGTAAAGTTTCCCTTACAGCCTGGTTTCTTATTTCTTACTTATCTTGCCATCCTGTTCTCCTATCTTATTTTCTTCTTATTTCCACTTCAGTCTGGTTTTTTATTTCATACCTATATATCATCTTTTTTACTTATCTTATTTTCTGCTAAAGATAATTATCTTCTAATTCTATAAGAAAAATTATAATATTATTGGCTATCTTATATTTATTGAATACTCTGCGCTCATGACATGAGTAAAGCAAACCAGAGAAGCTGTTGATGCCAATAAAGTCATTTGTAGTAACCTCTATTTACATTTAATTGTCTCCAAGCATAACTGTTCCAACACTTTGTAGCTCCCTCCATCCAGAAGCAAACTTGCCTCTCACTGGAATTCATCAGCTGTGAAGACATGGTCCCTGGACCCCCAACTCTCATTCAGTTTAAATTTTGCTGACGAAGAAAGAGATGAAATAGCTTCTGCTAAGCCCTGTGCAGTTAAGAGTAAATTATTCTTGGTAACAGGCCTCGGAAAGTTTTCGAAAGACTTTCTTAGGTTTCTTGATTTCTCTTTTACCTGGTGATCTGGAAAATTTCCTAAACAATATTCGTCATGCATTGACAATGAGATATGTTTATTTTATCATTGATACCTAATGTTCCATTAGGCGTATTACTACAGCTTGTTGTAGCAAAAAAAAAATAAAAAAGTGTAGGCTCTTGTGCCAGATGCAGGTCCCACTCCTAGCCCTACCGCTGCACAGCCTGGTGATGTTGAGCAAGTCTCAGTCTTATATATGGTGGATAAATGAAAAATGCTAATTTCTTTCCTCCTTTTCCTCCCTCAATGAGCAATATCAATACCTAATCACAGACTAGAAGATTATATATATATTTTTAGTGGGTAAGGACGCATGCGGAAATATGGAATTTAGATCTAGGATCATACAAGATTACCTATAGTCACCTTTCCAAGCTTTGTGGAGTTTACATGACAAATCTTTGTAAGATAAAAATGATTTTTTAAAGATTCCTGTATCTTGGATGAGTGATGTGAAAGTGAAGGTTAATTATCTCCTAGATATAGAATAAGACACCTGGTGGTGGTTTGGGAGTATAAGTGCTGATAAAAACTAGCTGACTTGCATTAATAATATCTTTATTCAGTGACTGCTTTTTGAACAACTTGAAGTATCATACTTGCTCATGAGAAATATTTTGAATTAAAATTTGTTTTGGGGTCGTGTTTGTAAAAACCTTTTTATGAAGGAAAATACTGTGTTGCCTTAGGCACATCTTAATGTAGTTCTATTATAATTTCTTTTTCAGTTAGCTACTTTTTAAAACTTGTATATAACAGTTTCCGGCCTCTTTTCTCAAGTATTAATTCTATTGGCTTGGTCAAAAAGTTCATTTGTTTTTTTTCTGGAAGATGGCTCTAGTAACGCTTCGTTGTCTTTAACATCATTTGAAGTTGTTAGATTGTATTGTGACCACTGTCATATCAGTGTGCATTTAAAAATAACTTACTAAAATTGGTGAATCTTTGTGTAGCCATTTTAATACTGAAGATGGAAGAAAATATGTGACATTTTTTGGTATATTATGCTTTATTATTTCAAGAAAGGTAAAAACGCAACTGAAATGCCAAAGAAAAATTTTTGCGCAGTGTATGGAGAAGGTGCTGTGACTGAGGGAACGTGTCAAAAGTGGTTTGTGAAGTTTTGTGTTGGAGATTTCTCGGTGGACGATGCTCCACAGTTGGGTAGACCAGTTGAAGTTGATAGCAATCAAATTGAGACATTAACTGAGAGCAATCAACATCATACCACCTGTGAGGGAGCCAACATGCTAAAAATATCCAAATCAGTAAAGCTATTCTTAAAAATGAAAAATGTATGGAAAATGAAAGTCTGTATGGAAAAACCATTCAGACTTTTTGGCCAATGTAATACTCATTGCTTCAAATGCCTGTGCTCTTTACTGTGCTAGAAGAAATGACTCCTAGTTAAGCATGTTTTGTGTTCAAGTTTCCAACATTTAATGAGCCCTCTTATGTACATGACATTGTTCAAAGATGATGCATTAATCAAAAATATAGGAGGTGGCAGTGGGTGGGGCAGGGGAAAGTGATGGTGGGAAAATGGAGACAAATGTATTTGAACAATTAAAAAAGTAGGAGTAGCATTTATGATGTTCTTTGTAACTGTTCAATTGTTTGAAGTACTTATATGTATAAAATTTTTAGGTGAAGACATTGAGGCTTTGAGAAGTTTAATAACTTGCCAGAAGTCACCCATTTAGTAAGCACAGGGCCCGGGTCTGCGTGTCTGACTTAAGCGCTTGTACTTTAACCTCTAGGCCGTGATATGACTTCACTTACACTCTGTTGATCGACCTCTTCCATCACATTCTTGCACTTTACCGTGTTCCTCTTTGAATCTTTTTCCTCTGGGTATTTCTTACCAATGTTACTGAATATATCTTAATTTTCTACTTAGCCCTAATGTCTCCTAGTCACATTACCATTTTTAAAAACCTTATATTTGGTATATATTTTAACCTATGGAAAAGTTGCTTGATTAGGACAAGGAGCTCCAATATATTTAGTTGACCCAGACTTAACAAATTATTCATATCTTGCCCTATTTGATTTATCATTTTTCTATTTATATGTGTGTGTTTCTCTCTGTATACATGTACATACATACATACATATATGTATAGACTTATTAACAAACCATTTGCGAGTGAGTTGGGGACATCAAGCCTCTTTATCACTAAATACAATGTGCATTTTCTAGAAACAAGAATATTTTCTTTACATTTAGTACAGTTATCAAAATCAGGAAATTTAACATTAATACAATACCATTATCTAATGCACAGTCCATGGTCAGTTTCAGCAGTTGTCTCTAAATTATCTTTTATAGACATATTTGCCCAGTCTAAGATCGATCCAGGATCACACATTACATTTAATTGTCATACCTCTTTAAAAAAAAAAGATTTAATTTATTTGTTTTTAGAGAGGGGGAAAAGGAAGGGAATAAAGAGGGAGAGAAACATGGATTTGTGAGAGAAACATCTATAGGTTGCCTCTCACACGCCCCCTATCAGGACCTGGTTCCCAATGTAGGCATGTGCCCTGACAGGGAATCAAACCAGTAACCTTATGCTTTGTGGGACAATGCCCAACTCACTGAGCTACTAAGTCGGGGCATGTCATGCTGATTTAGTTCCCTTTAATCTGCAATACACCACCAGCCTGTTTCTTGATGTTGACATTTTTGAAGATTGCAGGCCAAGTATTTTGTAGACTGACCTACAATTTGGTAGTGTCTAATGTGTCCTCTTACTAGACTTAGTTTATGCATTTTTGAAGGGACTATCACAGAAATGATTCTGTGTTCATTTTGGTGCATCATAGATAACAGGAGCCTGCTATTGAAAGTTTGTTTTAATTTGCGAGGAGATACCATGAACTATGTAACATGTTGCGTGTCAAATTTTTACCTACTAGGTGCAGCAGTGTTCGTTGGTGATTTTCTAATTCCATCACTTGATGGGGAGACTCTGTCCTGCAGAGCTGCTCCGGGTTGCCACAGATGGGGAAATAAACTGTACCAGACACAATTTGCCTGTTAGGAGAAGGGGTGGCAATTCTTTCTAGTGGAGAATGCCCAGAGCCCTTCCCTAGAAGTGGTTTTTATTGAGAACGATATGCGCAGGGATATACAGCATACATACAAAACCCAGCAATCTACTTCAAAATGCTCTAGATAATAAATTAAAGAAATACAGAGGTTTGTCTTAAATCAAGGTCCATCGGACAAGTTGGCACCAGATGCTCATTAAGGCACAGTTTTCAGGGCTCAGATATTATCTCCTTGCTGTGAAGTAAAACACCTGGTTTTCCCTTATCAGGGCTGTGGGAAGCAGAGCAAACTTCAGTGGATACAACGTGTTCTTTTGCGGGCCTATAGTTCCCAGTGTCTCACAAAGTGGTCCCCAATGTCAATACTCAGTAACTCGAGGACATTCTTAGCAAAGTAAGTTTCACAGGGTTTAATGCATTCCTTTTCCAGGCCTAATTGTCCCCAGGAACCGCCTGATCCAGTTTAGGGCTGTATCTGCCTTTAGATTGTTTTGCTGACCAGTCAGGGGGCTGGGAAGCGCAGCCAAGAGATAAGGAGACTTCTTTCAGATAGAATGAGGACTCCGGCCATGACAAAGCCAAGGGGTGAGGGTCTTTTGCCCCCTCTCCTTGTCCCCCAAGACCTTCCCTGATGGCCCCCATGCAACTGTGCCTGTCTTAGGTTGCCCCTGCCATTGAGCGGTCTTACCCATCATTGACTAACCAGCCATCCTTCGGGGCCAAGCAGAGTGATGTGAGGGAGGCAGGGGCACCCCTGCCAGGTGGACAGGTTTTGTCTCATCAGTGGCCTGTTCTCCAAAGGCCTCCTTCCTCAGCTCCAGCCTTGGGGCCCTCTCATCTGTCAGCGAGGCTGTAATTCCTGAAACCAGGGAGGACGGTTCCCAACAATCATTTCTTCTATATTTATTACCATAATTTGCCATGTATGATCACCTTTTGCCCAAATTTTTGAGAGAAAAATAAGGATGCACATTATACATGGGTAGTATTAATTCCTTATCTATATAAATGTCTTTAATTCTTTGATTTGTAGTTATTAAAAGTGTAACTCTAGAAAGCAATAATGATATCCATATGCAAAATAATACCCTAGAATATGATAATCAGTTTTGTTGAACTTATGATGAACTTGCAATGAAAGCAGTTTCAGCCAACAATTCAATGAGATGAAAGGAAGAGCGAGGTATTGTTATCACAGAGTAAGACAGGTGATGGCTGATTGTTATCCACTTGGTAAGATAGATGATGCTGACTTCAGTGGCATAGGGTGACCAGCACGACATTTCTCTTCATTCACTTTAGGTGGGAGAAATAATTGGAAAATCCCATGGAAAATGTCAAAATTGTTTTTGTACACTGCAAGCTTTAAGCTAAAATGATTAAATATGCTTCGAAGCCTGGCAACAGAGCTGCTGAGAGGCACTTTGGACCGCCTCCCACAGAAAGTGTCATCGGGTTGTGGAGGCAACAGGACGAAACGCTCCTTCAGATGCGCTGACAGAAGAAGGCAATGTGGAGGAAACCTCCAAAGGCCAGAGGTAGAGCAGGAGGTGAAGACCTGGGTTCTGGAGCAGTGTCCAACTTGGGTCTCTGTTTCGATCAAGATGATACAAGAAGAAGGTAAAAGGACTGCATGAGAGAAAAAAAACATTGATGATTTCTCATGGATACCTAACCGGTGCTTTAACTTTGTGAAGAGAGATGGTTTGAGCATGAGGATACTAATGAAACTTGCCCACAAACTTCCAGCAGCGTGTGAGAATCAAGTTTTGGAATTTCATTCTTACATTATCAATCTTTGAAAGATTTACAGCTTTGAGCTGTCCCAAATCGCCAATATGGATAAGGTACCACTCACATTTGATGGGCCATCCAACAGGACTGTGGATGTCAAAGGAGCAAAGACTGTGGCTGTTAAGACTCATGGTTATAAGAAAACACATTTCACTGTTGTTGTAGCCTGTTGTGCAGATGGGACAAAGCTATCACCCATGAACATCTTTACAAGAAAAACATTTCCTAAAGAAAGATTCTAAGTGTAATTATTCTCCATGTGCCTGAAAAAGGATGGATGAATGAAGGTGTGAAAATCTGGTTTAACAAAGTCTAGTCACGACCGCCTGGAGGATTACTTAAAAAACCAACTTTGCTTGTTTTCGATCACTTCAAAGTCCATGTTACACAAAGTTCAAAAGCAACCTCAGCGGACTTGAAAACCCAACCTGCTGTGATACCTTGTGGGCCACCCAGCCAACTGCAACCTCTTGATGTGTCAGCAAACAAGCCCTTTAAGGCCCAATGAAGAAAGAGTGGATTTAGGTGATGCTGCCAGCTGGTAATGATTTAGCACCAACAGGCTGAATCAAGAAAGTAGCCATCACCCAGGTTCATGTCTGGATCCTGAGATCGTGGAATGGTGTCAAGAAGGAAGTGGTTGTGAAATCATTTAAAAAAAGTGGCATCAGCAATGCTATCGATGAAACTGAGGATGATGGAATTTACTGGGATGAGGAAAGTGACTCTTCAGAAGACACTGGGAATGTAGAAATTGAAGAAAATGATATTTCTGATATTGTCAGTAAAAAGTTCTTGACCTTCTATGATACGTAAATTTGTTACTGATACATAAAATGTCTTGTACCTTGTATTTGTTCTTGCATTTTGTAATTATTTGTTAACATAAAATTTCTTGTACCATAATGTCTTCAAAAGTAAATGTTAAAATTCCTTTATAATACAAAAAATAAGTATCAAATATAAATAAATAAATAATTGAAATAAAAAATTGAAACAAAAGATTTTTTTTCCTAAAGTTTGGGCCAAAACATGGCTGCACATTATATACAGCAAAATACAGTAGCTGGAGTTCCACTGTAAGGAAGAGCTTTCTCTTTTCCTCCATTTAGTCATTCATTTATTTATGTCAGGACGGACTCCTGGAATCTTACTTTCTTCACTAGCTAATATCCTATTACTATTATTAATTTATTTTAATGCTCAGATTGATCTAGATTTTGTCCAATCTAGCTTTCATGTCCTTTTGATGTGGTGCTGTGATTTTTCAGTGCTTCTTAGCGGCTGGTACAAAAGAATGGCCTAGGTTCATCTTATAATTTTTGTGTTCTAGCCCTGGAATGAGCCTTCCTCCAAGAAGCTCTGGTTCCTTTTACTAGAGGAAAGGGTTTGAAACCAAGATTTCCTCACTTATCCCTTATTTTCTTTCTCCCTCCTTTCCTCCTTGCATCCTCTTCTTCCTCCTTTTCTTTCCTCCATTCTCTCTCCCCCTCCCTTTTTTTTCCCTCCCTCCCTTCTTCATCTTTGTGCTTTATCCAAGCATAGAAGAAGCCTAATTATATCATACATTGTGGAAATTGCTTGAACCTTTTGTGAATAAGCATTTCCTCATTCTCTGGTCTTTCCTTTTCAACATCTGTTAGATCTGATCATGTATTAATACTTGAACCCTGGGTTCACTCGTCTCTGATTTGGTTTAGCCTCCTTTGTTCTCTAATTTAATACTTGATTGGAACCTATTACTAACCTTGCTTTCACTTTCTATTCTTGGGTGTGAAATTTAATTTATATTTTCTTTTCATCCACATTTAACTATAACCCATGCTTCATATTCAACTTCATTCTTCTAGTTCCATGTAGTGTCCTTTAAGAAACTGGTCTGGCTGGAAGTCTAAGATTAGCATACGTGCTACACTGATAAAGCTTTTATTGGGGATTCTGTTTCTGTGCATCAGTGTTTAGTAGTCTTGGACTCAAATGGACCCAGGCAGCGATTTTTTTTTTCATTTGCTTTGCAGAAGGTAAAGAATGGGGTTTGGATGCAGTGTAAGGAAATTAGATATGAGCACTTATCTGGCTCCCTAAACAGAAACAGGTGTTTAGGAAAAGCTAATGGAACACAAAAACTGCACTGTGTAACAGCTTTAAATGTTTCAAGAAAAGGGTGTCATACTGTTCAGGCGAATTCATAATCAGATATGTAATATGGGAAACTTTACAGACAACAAGAGATGCTAGAAGAAATGTAAGGCGCGTTTTACAAGAGGACTCACTGACAAAGATTATCATCTCTTTATGGAGGCTGTAAGACAAAAATTCTCAGTTGATTTCAGTGAATTCTTGGGGCTGAATAGTTTTGGTGAGTGATAGGCTATGTGTCACACACAAACCAACAATAACAAGCTCCAAAGAGGTTTCCAGTTTGCAGTGGGTGGAGGTGACTCCCTATCATATTACCCCCAGCAACAGGGAGGCCAGCATGGGAGGCAGCCAGGAGAGCCTTTCCACAGTTACTTCCATCCCAGCCTGTGATTTAATGGATAAAAATGTATATAAAAATGTTAAACATTCTTGTTATTTTTTTTTGTTTTAGTGTTGTTAAGTAGATAATTGAAGATCAATTTGTGAGTCATACAAGAAAAACATTTCATGACTTGAGTCATATATATTTTTTAATTTAATTCAAGTCAGGTGAAAGGATATCCATTTCTCCATAACTCACCATATTCACCGTTAGATGAATTTTGGCCATTAAAAAAAACAACAAATCTTTTATCAAATGAAAGCAGATTCACCACTTAAGGGATATAAAAAAATTTCTCAGATTCTGAAAAGCATATCTCTAAGAGGAACTTGAAGCGTCTTTTGAAGAAGTAGCACCATCATTGAAATAATTATGTCATGTCAGGTTGTCTCTGCTTGGAAGAAGATGAATTATTTTGAGTATATGAGTTTTTATGGTTGTGCTTAAAGAGACAATCCTATTTATTATGGGTTTCCTTTATCATGCTGTTTGACTTTTGAAGACCTAGATGTGTCAGAATCATAATTATGAAGGCCAGTTCTCATCTTTACACTGTAGATTAAAACAAAAGAGAGAGGGTATTTTCTTTTCTATTTTAATGTGTCCTAAGACAAGTGCTGAAATATAGCTTCTTTTAATTGAGTTTCTAGCTAAATGAATCTGAATCAGTTTAGCCAATAACGTTATAGTTATTGTTATTTTTCAGTCATAGGAAAGAGTTCTCTTGTCAATTGGCTTCTCTTACTGGGATTTTTCACTCCACCCCTTACTCTGAAGATGCAGAGGATTATAATAACTCAGCAGACAATGTTTGAAATGGGAGTATAAAGGCTTAGGCTCTATCATCACAGGCGTTATTCCTTAGGTCCAGCGCTGCTGGTGGATGAGAAGCCATTGACATCACCTGGGAGCTTCACAGAACTACAGAGACTCAGGTCCCACCCCTGACTAGAATTATAATCTGCATTTTAACAAATCCCCAGGTGATTCAGATTCACATGTACATTAGAGTTTGAGAAGCACTCATCTGTAAATTTGACAATAACTTATAAAGGGTTTCAAGAAACAATTGTGGGGTCAAAAGGGATATGTGTTAAGAATTTAAGGAGTTTATTTTGAATATATAATCAGAGGTAGCAAAACTTTTTCATTTGAGGGAGGAGGGTGCAAAATAAAAAGTGCTAGCAGTGTGCCCAAAACAGGTAGACGTAAAAACATAATCCAAATAACATGCAGGCTTTTGGCCATCCTGAGTGTGAAGAGATTTGACTTTACTCAATGATTTTTCTTCTATTGGAGCATTCAATAGAGAATGCATATAAACTAAAGTTAGCAAGCATTCATTGTGCTTACTAAATGTAAAAAATGATGCTAGATAGTAGAGAATACATGGACAGCTAGGAAAATTTCTTCATTCTTAAGGGCCTTGCCTGGCACTTCAAAATTACTTATTGAATTGAAATGCAGAATTGAGGATAGGTAGGTGAACGACAAGTTCTAATATAAAGTAGAATAGAAGTAGCTCTTAAATAGATCCAAGTGATACTTTGTGGGAATGGGAGGAAAGAAACAGCATTGCCCATCTCCCCTCATAACTCCCCACACAAGCATTTTTTCTTTTTAATGGTAGCTGCGTGGGTGTTCTTACTCTCACACTGTCCTACCCAAGTGAACTCAGTTTCAGTAAGAATAATTCTATGCTGATGACATTTCATATTTAGATCTGTGACTCCAAATATTCTTTCTACAAAGACCGAGACTGGGCATTGAAGGAAAAGTAGGTTTTCTGCGTGTCCAAACGGCATCTGGGCATAGGGAAGAGTGTGCACAAGGAGGAGAGGGCCCGCACTCTGGCAGTGGAAATGAACAGAAAGTCGTGATTTTTGTGGTGGCGGGGATATGAGAGGGTATCAAAAGGAGATGCTTTGGAAGTGATGAACAGGTATATTTCAGGCATTAAAAAATAACGCTGACTAGCCAGAAGTAAACTTGAATATTGGTTGAAGAATTATCTTCAAATTGGAGTAATCTTTGACCTAACTAAGATTACCTCCTTCCTCTCTAGAAGTTGCTTAGGCAGGGAGAATAAGTAGACAGAGTTAAATGGACTGAGCACTTCATCAAATTTGGGGGTTATAAGTTAATGAACATTTTCAGATTTAATAGTAAAATACTGTCCAAGAGCATTTTTCTAAATGTGATCAAGTCACTGCAATTCATTATGTTTCAAAGTATAACTTGGTATGAATCCTTAAAATAAGTATAATAAATATGCTTCTATTTCTAGATAACTTATATACCTAATATTTCAAAATTTGGCAACTTGGCAAATGTTGCTTATGAAACAGTATTTACATGCTTGAAACTGATGCAAAGAAATCTTGAAATTTGACTGTTTTCAAGAATTACATTTCTTAATTTTTAGAAGTTACATTTGTTCCCCCCATTCTGTCTGTTTATTCTTACTAGATTCTTATTTGCTTATCTTTGTGATTGTGACCATCGTTTCATTAACATTTTACATAGTTCTTCTATATCCTATGTCAGAAGATTCCAAAATCAGCAGTAACTGGTCATCTAACCTAAAGTTGTTCCTGCTGAAATTCATCCATTTTTGATGCCTTATTTTTTTGGTTTGTGATCTTTGATTGTGAGCTCATTTCTCGATCCTAATTTATGAGCGTCCTTCAAGCCTTAAGATTTCCTTTAGAAAACATTTTCTTTTGCTGCTGCCTGTAGCCAGTGGGGAGCCACTGACATAGAATTACATTAGAATCCCTTGAAGATCTCAACTCAATGAGAAAGTTCAAGTGTTTGCTCCTTTACTTCTACTTACTGGTATAAGGTCCAATATGCTGATAGCAATTCTGCAGTTGGTACCTGCCCTCAGAACAATTCCATCCTTTTTGTCTGTTTACTACTGTTACTTCAATTTCCTAGCTACTCTGACCTCAGCTCAGGGTGCGTGCGTGCGTGCGTGCGTGCGTGCGTGTGTGTGTGTGTGTGTGTGTAAGATTTGTCTCCAAGGCCTAAGCCATCTGCTGCAGCATCAGTAAGGCTTCAAAGCATGCATCCTGTCCAATCCAGTGCCTCGTTAATCTTCAGGGCACTTAGCCATAGTGTCAGAAGCAGATGTCCTCAAAATCACGTTTCATATATTTTTAATCCATTTACATCATAAACCTGAAGATGGATTTATGAAAGCATTCATTTTGGGGGTTATTTGGGCAGGCTTGTAACAGTGATTGTGCAATGTCTTTTAAAAGACAATTAAAAATAACCTATTTATTTTAGAGTAGTTTTAATACTTATAGAAAGATTGTGAAGATAGTACAGAGTTCCAGTGTATCCCACACTGTTTCTCCTATTGCATTTCAAATGTACAAAATAACGCCACTGAAGACAGTAGGAGAAAAAAGTGATGTCCTATAAATGGGCAGAAACTGTAAAAACAAAGAAAGGAAACTACACAAGCATTCTACATTTGTGATATGATTAGATTCTTTTGTCACTTTCTTCATTTCATCTTGGAATTCCCTGACCTCCTAAATAATTTTTTAAAAATCTCCTACATCAAGTTTTGTGCTATAAAGTTCTATGGGTTTTGACAAATGAGTCACATTAGGTGTTCACCATTAAGTATAATCACAGATTATTTTTAGCACCTTGTGCTTTACCTAGTCAATCTACCTCCCCTCACCCAGAATCTAGCAATCACTGATTATTGTACTGTCTTTAGTTTTGTTTTTTCCCAAAATATTATAAAAGTGGAGTTGTACAATGAAAAATGTAGCCTTTTAACTTAGCAATATGCATTCAAGGCTCATTCACATTTTGCATGACTTGATAGCTCATTCCTTTTCATTGCTGAATAGTAGTACATCATATGGATTTACAATTTTGTTTATCCACTCAACAATTGAAAGCCATCTTGGTTGCTCCCAGTTTGTGCAGTTATGAACAAAGCGCTGTAAGAATTCTCATGCAGACAAAAGTGCAATTCTCAGGATTTCTTCTATTTTTATTATTTTCCTTTGGGATATATATTTACACACTTGTTTTAATCAGCAGTATTTTCCATGTACACATGCATGCACAAGCTATTTATGAGGTGGTACATGACATTTCGATTCTTCCCTTACATTTTCTTCACAGATATTCAAGAATTTTATGAGGTGACATTGCTGAATTCTCAAAAAAGTTGTGAGCAGAAGATAGAAGAAGCCAATCAAGTTGTGCAGAAATGGGAGAAGACATCCCTTCTTGCTTCATGCCACGATAACCTTCAAAAGTCTACAGAGGTATATTACTGAGGCTCCTGCAGGAACAAAACACTGTATTTTGCCGTGTGTAACGCACGCCCACATTTTGTGCACATTATGCATGGGATTATTATACCTGTGGTATGTAACCATTATAGCCATGTAAGATGCACATCCTTATTTTTCCCTCAAAAGTTTGGGCAAAAAAGTGTGTATTATACATAGCAAAATACAGTAATAGTATGACTTATGCAAGTAAAGAATAGTACTCATTAGCAACAAATGGCAACACTAATACTAGAAATGTAGTTATAGCTTACTGTTAATGTTATTCTGAATAAAAGGGTTCATTGAGACACATGCTGGCCAGAACATGGCCAGGTGCTGAGGTGTGCAGTCTGAGCCAGCAGGGCTGGATGGAGAAGACAAACGTGTCCACCATGTCCAGTATCCCAGCATTGATGGATCCATTTTATACAATGAGTTTGGGGAAGAAAGGCAGAGCTTGTTTGGAAAGAATTTATATTGGCTATAAATAAGGGGGTGGCTGGGAAAATGTGAAGTGAGGAAAGTCGTGGGATAAGTAAAGAGCCTGTAAGGAAAACACGTTTGATGTCTCTGGATTGGTTGTGGGCAGCAACGCAGAGTGTTGTGCATAAGCAAAATGCGGTGGTGTCTGGTGTTGAGCTGCTTTTTCTAGATAGCTATCTGGATGTTGATGCAAGGTTTCAACATACACCCAGAAATACACCCAGAAATATGAGCAGTCTTTTCTTGGTTTTGGTCTATGACTATAACTGATTGATTTCCCTGGTCTCTTGTTCCCATATGGCCTGCTATAATTTAACTTAGGACATCTCAGAATTTTTAAAAAGTATTTTTAGGCAATTTATCCATGCATAGTCCCACACATACACCTCATTTTACACATGTGATCAAATATATACTTTTTATTCTCAATGCCGTTCTTTTTTTTTTTTTTAACTTTTCCATTTTTTCGTGTCTTCTCTTTCACTCGCTTTCTGCCCATGCTGCATTAGCTCTACTCTCCTCACCTCCAGGGTTACTCATCTCAACAACTGAATGTGTTTAGTCTTTCTTCATTCATGTAGTTCATATAATATGTTTTCATATGTAAACTATATACATGTATATGGGATATACATACATACATACATACTGGAGTATGCTTACATATATATGCACACTGAATTGTGAAAAGTATTTGTTCCTCAAAAAATGTTTGTATTATATGAAAGTTTCTTAAAGTTGTCCGGTATAGCTTTGATTTGTTCTTCTGATGGATGTGTAATATTATAGTGTGAGTATATCATAATTTATTCATTCCTCTCTAGATAAGAATTTACTGTTTCCAATTTTCTGCCATTACGATTAATGCTGCAATCTGCTAATTACATGTACATCCTAATTTACTGATACTTTTATTCTATAGGCTAGATTCTCAGGGTGACACTATTGGCTCCAAGGGTATGTACACCTAATTTGAATAAATGTTGCCAGACCGATTTCACCTTTCACGTTTCCACTGACAATGCATGTTGGTGCAATTTTACCTCACATCCCTCCCAGAGATAGGTGTTGCTGCTCTTCTTATGTCTTGCCAGGAAATTTAATTGGTTTTTGAACAGATGCCAGCATATAAGGATGAATGATGACAAAAATCCACACTGGGTCCTAGCCATTTATTTTTCAATGTCAAAATCAGGATAGGCTAAACAGTGTTAATGTAATGTGGGTTTTCCTACATGTGATTTTAGCGTTTTCAAAAACTCTATTTTATGCATCTTAAAATCTCTCGTTTAGGAGGTCCGCAGCCTATGGTGATTTGAACATTGGCCAGGTATATCCAAAAAACCAGAGCATGAATGCACACTAACTCCAATTATGTGCTTCTGAAGAGTCTGATTGCTCTTTCTAAATGGGCTGTATGAGGCAGAGAGTCAGGTCTGTCTGGTCTTTGTTGAAGATGATAGTGGGCCCAGGAGAAAAGTGTCTTTTATTTGGGTCTCAATGTACTGAGCTAGGACAACAGAAGCTCTTGTGCTGCAGGGGTTGGTTTTCCAAGGTCAGTTTGAAAATTGAGTCCAAATTAAGTTGTTGCTAAAATGGTTTATGTGAAGAACAGTTCAGAAATGGAGCCAAAATGAAATTCATAATCAGAAAAGCTTAGAATATAAGGGACAACAGCCTGCGTAGATTCAAATGATGTCGTGCAAATGCTTGTTAAGTTTTTTAATTCTCACCTTCCATCCCTTCTTTTGAACGAACTGAGTTTATTTAAAGCAGCTGGGAAGGACATGTAAGCTCTTTAAGAGCAGCAATCATAAATCTTCCATATCTCTGATTCCTTGGTACCCACCAAAATGTTTGTCACATAGTAGGTACAAGAAATACATGTTGAATGAGAAAGAAGTCCCTGGAAGCATCCTCTGGTTTCCAGCTTCATTCTGGCCTCTGGGCTCCCTGCCTATCCCATTCTGTTTCTCTTTTTCTGGTCTCTTCGCTGTGTCTCCTTAGGGTGCAGGCTTAAACGGAGAAGAAACTGGTGTGCCTCAGGTGAGCAAAGATGGCAGAGGAAGTATGGATTTTATCCTTTGAAACAATAACGATGATATTCTTATGTGACTGGAACATCAGTTCTCGAAACAGAAGTTTCAAAAACACTTAAGGCAATCGACACACCACTGGGATATTACTTTTTAATGGGTTATATATATGCTAGTGCATTTATTTAAAAACAAGTTTTATTAAGATATCCATAGCTTTTAAAAATCTTTGAGAGTGCAGGAAAATGCAAAAGGTAGTATCTACTTACAGCTGTACTTGTATGAGGCAAAAGTCAAGATTAGTGGTTGAAATAATGACTCTATTTTATGGATTCAGGTTTTAACTTGGTGTTCTCTCTCTCTCTCTCTCTCTTTTTTTTTTTGTTAGTAGAGTCAGTTCAATCTCTTGAAGTATATTGGCAATGTAAAGGCAAATTCTGGTAGCATAACAATGAAAAGTTCAGGGCAAATAACCAATGGACTGGGTGTTTTCAATACATGTAAGCATCAGATGGCTTCTGGCTGCAAGAAGTCAGTGATATTTTAAAGCCAAGGAAGTGCCTGCCACCCCCAGTAGAAGGCTCCACAAGAAGAGGCTCCCTTACATACTGAGCGTCTAGCACAGTACCTGGCACAGAGGAATCTTCAGAATTATCAAATTGCATAAAAATTTTAATCTTATTTTTCTGTAAACCAACATGATCTTAGTATGAAACTTTGAATCTTCTAAGAGGCAAAAGCATAATTTTAGTCAGTTTTAGGTTTTCTCAAAGCATTTTTGCTTTGCTTTTAATCATTTCCTCATTTTCCCTACACCATCCTTTTTTTTCTCAGAGGGAGCAATTCCCGGGTTACCTATATTCTGTCATGGCATCTCAGTCAGAACAGATACATTGTGTAATATTGTCCATCATTGTGTTGAGGACAGTGTCTCAGTGACTGTTAGTGGGTTGAATGATGTTGGTGGGGAAGCATCACGGTCATCAATCAGCATCCACTATAAGATCATTCCTATTGGGGCATTTCCTTTCTGATCTTCAGGAGTCATTGCTCTTACGCTGCCATTTGCAGCTGAGATGCATGCTCTTTTACCTGGTCTCTAGCTACAAGGTCCACTCTACCACCTGTTCTCCATCCTCATTCCAATCACAAAGCATCTTAGAAAAATATTCTTCTATATACCTCCTGTGCAGATGGGTAAAAGCTAGTAACAAAATGAACATTTGGCTGTTTCCTACTCTTCTTGGGATACAATGGGATTTTGTGAGGTGGCTCAGGATCTTCGACTTGAATATTCCTTTACAGTTGTTTCTGATTTATGCCTTTGTGCTCTTTTGGTGTCAGGGAACTTCTTAAAAGTCTTCGGGTTGGGAGAAGGATGCAAGTTGAAGTGATTCTCGTCAAAGTTTCCTTTTTCTCTTTGTCTACATTTTTTCCTCACTCTTTAACATGAGATTTTTGTTAGAGAAGATGGAGTATAATAGTAACTGGGAAGAAACATGTTCCATTTGACTTGCATATTCTTGTGAATCTTTCCATTCTTATACCTGAACTACAGTTTTTGAATTTAAAAACAAAAATAGGTGTCTGTGCTTTCTTTCCTCATATTCCCTAGAAGTTCTGGAGGTCTCTTATATAACAACTCAAATGTAGAATGATTAGGGTAAAAAGGACCTTCAAGAAAAACCCATTGTTAATAAGTCACTCTATCCTTCAGCAGCAGAGGAAGAAAGATATGTGGCTTTAATAGTAGCAGATATCCTAAAACTTGAATTTTAATTTCTGGCTTGCTACAGGAAAATTTGCAATGAGGTAAAGAGGCTAGTAGCTAGAAATTCCTAAATCAGATTCTAAGAAAACAGGAAAAAATAAAGTGAAGCACAAAGCTCAAAAAAGTACCCCCTGCCTAGTTTAATTGAGATACAGTCAACATATAGCACTGTGTAAGTTTAAGATATACAACATAATGACTTCACTTACATACATTGTGAAATGATTACCACAATAATCACATCCATAATCTCATGTAGCCACAAAAAAAAAAGGAAGAAACATGTTTTCCTTTTGAATTTCCTTGTGAAATTTTGGGATTTACTTCCTAAACAACTTCAAAACATACCATGAAGTAGTAGTAACTATAGTCATCATGTACATTACCTATCCAGTATTTATCTTATAACTGGAAGTTTGTACCTTGTAAAAAAGATCCTTGTGAAAAATTTGTGTCTACAAGATATTTGTGAAAAATGATGCACAGGTTTCTGTTCAATCCAACTCAGTAGCTCTTAATTTTTTTCTCTGTGGTAGTCTTTCTATATACTTTGTTTTTTTTTTCTATAAAATAAGCCAGGGAAGATGAAAAAATGAGATTGGACTTTTATAGCACAAACTATGATACTACATCATATTTAATATAATTTTAAGTGATTGGTTTTCTACTGCTCTATTTTCAAACAGTGTACATGTAATCTAGAAACCTTCACAGAGGTAAGGTCTTTAGCATTTCTGGTAAAACTAATTAAAATATAGCACGTCACTCCTTTGTCAAAACCTCTCAGTATCTTCCTACTCAGAGTAAAAGCCAAGCTCCTCACAATGACTTATAAAGCCCTACCTTTTGTGACCCCAGTTATCTCTGATCTAAATCCTACTACTCCTTACTCATTCCTGTCCAGATTCCCTAGCGTCCTTACTGCTTCTCAAGCACATAGAGTCTAAATATTTGCACTTGCTTGTCCTTAGCCTTACTCCTCCAGGTATCTGCATGGTGTGGGGGAGTCACCTCTTTGAAGTCTTTATTGTCACCTTTCAGTGATTCCTACAGCATCATATTTAAAATACCTTCTCACCTGCTCAGCACTCCCTGTTACCATTTCTTGCTTTGTGTTTATTCATAGCACTTATCATTATCCATCAGGGAGACATTGTGATCTAGCTGTTAGGAGCAAGCGCTTTATAGTCAGACCATTTGAATTTGAATCTAGGTTCTACCATTAATGGGCTGTGTGACTTTGGGGAGATTACTTAGCTCCTCTATATCTCAGTTTCTTCCTCTAAACTGGGATTATCACAAGAATTAAATGCTGGCTTTCTTTCTCAATGAAATCTAAGCTTCAAGAAGGCAAAGATTTTTGTCTATTCTGTTTATTGCCTTTTTTCCAGAATATAGAATGTACCCTGCATTTATTCAAGAATTTGTTAAAAACTTTAGTTATGTTATTTTGCTTAGAGCAATTTTTCCTAAGCACAACTATATTAAAGTTCACTCTATATTTTTAGCAAGGGCCATCTGAATCTTCCCGTGAGAATTAGGCGTATTCTTAGAATATATTCATAGTTCAAGTGACAGTTGATAGAATGACTCACTCATCCATTAATTCTTTTATTTAAATATTAATTGTCTAGAAATAAACCCATGTCTCTATAGCCAATTAGTATTCAACAAAGTGGGCAGGAGTATAAAATGGAATAAAAAGTCTCTTCAATAAATGGTGTTGGGAGATCTGGACAACTACATGCAAAAAAATGAAACTTGACCACCAACTCATACCATACACAAAAATAAACTCATGATGGATAAAAGACTTAAATAAAAGTCACAACACCATAAAAGTCCTAGGGGAGAACATAGGCAGGAAAATTTCAGATATCCCAAGAAGCAATATTTTCACTGAAATGTCCCCTGGAGCAAGGGATATAAAGGCAAGAAAAAACAAATGGGACTATATCAAATTAAAAAGCTTCTGCATAGCTAAAGAAAACATCAGCAAAATGAGAAGCGAACAAACTGTATGGGAAAATATATTTGCCAAGGATACCTCAGATAAGGGTTTAATCTCCAAAATATATGAAGAACTCAAACAGTTCCATACCAGGAAGATAAACAATCCAATTAAAAAATGTGCAAAGGACCTAGACAGACACTTCTCCAATAAGGACATACACAGAATCTGCAGACATAGGAAAGTATGCTCAGCATCACTAACCATCAGAGAGACGCAAATTAAAACCACTTCACACTAGTCAGAATGGCCATCATAAACAAATAATCAAACAACAAGTGCTGGCTAGGTTGTGAAGAAAAGGGAACACTAGTCCACTGTTGGTGGGAATGCAGACTGGTGCAGCCACTGTGAAAAACAGTATGGAATTTCCTCAAAAAACTAAAGATGGAACTGCCTTTTGACCGGGCAATTTCACTGTTTGTTTTATACCCTAAGATTCTTGAAACACCAATTCAAAAGAACCAATGCACCCCAATGTTCATAGCAACATCGTTTACAATAGCCAAGTGCTGGGAACAGCCCAAGTGCCCATCAGTAAATAAATGAGTGGATCAAAAAACTGTGGGACATTTACACAATGGAATACCACACAGCAGAAAAAAGGAACTCATCTTTTGCGACAACATGGATGGACCTGGAGAGTATTTTGCTAAGTGAAATAAACCAGGTGGTAAAAGACAAATACCAAATGATCTCACCTGTAAGTGGAACCTAATCTCAAAACAAACAGGTGAGCAAAATGGAACCAGAGGAATGGAAATAAATAACAAATTGACAGTGACCAAAGGGAGGCGGGAGGGGGACAACGGGGTAAAAAAGGGGAAGGGTTAAGTGAAGGGACATGTATAAAGGACCCCTGGACAAAGACAATGGTGGGGGGGGTTGAATGTGGGAAGTGGGGAGTGGGTAGGGCAGGGAAGAGTAATCAGGGAAAAACTGGGACAACTGTAATTGAACAACAATAAAACAATTAAAAAATGTTAATTGTCTATGTTGCTTTGTTTTGGTAGACTCTGCTAGATACATTCACTAGGAAACACTAAAGCTTAGAAAATATGTAGTTTTCATTGACCCTGACCTCAAGGAACTTGTTCTGTAGTTGAGAGTCTGGACTTCTAAGGGTGAGATATCATCTCATACCTGTCATATTGATTATCATCAATAAATCAACCAACTGGCAAGGATGTGGAGAAAAGGAACCCTAGTGCACTCTTGGTGGGAATGCAGATTGGTGCAGCCACTGTGGAAAGCAGGTTGGAATTTCCTCAGAAAACTAAAAATGGAATTGTTTTTTGACCCAGCGATCCTACTTCTGGGATTATATCAGAAGATACTTGAAACGCTAATTTGAAAGAGTATATGCACTCCTCTTTTCATTGTGGCATTATTCACAATAACCAAAATTTGGAAACAGCCCAAGCATCCATTAGTAGATGAGTGATAAAAAAGCTGAGGTACATTTATACAATGAAATACTGCTCGGCCGTAAAAAAGAAGGAAATCTTACCTTTGGGACAGCATGGATGGACCTGGAGAACATTATGCTAAGAGAAACAAGCCAGTCAGAGAAAGACAAACACCATATGATTTCACTTATATGTGGAATCTAATGAACAATGTGAACTAAAGCAAAATAGAGGAAAAAATAAAAGATGAGTCTATTGGGATGGTGCCTGAAGCACTGACTTTGTAGACAAACAAATCTTGGTTTATGTCTCTTGCTCCTGCCACTCCTAGTTATGTGACCTTGAATAAGTTATTTAACAACTTTAAACTTTAGCTTCCTAATGAATAAAGCAGGGGTAATAATTGTACCTACCTCAAAGGCCTTTAAACTTATTAAATCATATTATCTATATAAGGTGTTTAGTATATGCCTAGTATAAGTAAGCACTCAATAATTCTTATCTGCTACTATTATTGCCTTAAAGGATGCCTTGAACATGGATAGAGTGTGTAGTAATAGGCAGAAAGAACATTCCAGGCAGAGAGAACAGCCTAAGTCAGACAAATGATAAAGCATGGGGTATATATGGGAGATTTCAAGAAGTTTTGTTTGACTGGAGTGTAGAATACATTAAAGTAGATTGGGGAAGTCAGAAGATCAAAACATAGTCTTCACCCTGAAATAACTACTAGTACCATTTTGACATATTTCCTTCTAGCTATTTTTTAATACAGTGTAAATTTATATAAAAATATCTTATAGAATACATATTAGAAATATAGGTAATAATAGTAAATATCTATATAGCGCTACTTATATGCCAGGCACTCTTCTAAATGTTTACACATATTAATCCCTATTGCTTCACTGCTGGCTCTTCCTAACAGATCTATTATTTCTTTTGAGATTGGTTTTAAAAAAGGAAAAAAAAACAACTTACTTCAAAATATTCCCAAGATAGTATGTATCTCCATATATAAGATAATTCTGATTTGACACTTCATAGCTGGTCATTTGGCAATATTTCTCTAGCAGCCTTCTTCTAATATGATCTTGCTTGGTTCAATCTACTTCTATTTCTGTAATAGAAGTTATTTCTTGGAATACAAATTTCTTTAAAGGCATTCTGTTATTAAAAGGGGGAAGGAGAAGCTAGGAAGATCAGGAGTTATTTATCACAAAGATTTTTAGAATGAGGAGTTTATATTGTTCTAATTGGTTGTTCCCCTGAACCTTATTTGGTAGCATAAACTTTCCATGTTACCACTTCCCAAGGAGATGAAGAAAACTTCTTTTTCACTTCCACACATATTTAGGGGAGAGCTCATAAGGAAGAGGGAAGTGATCAGCAAACAATAAGTAATTATTAAAATTAAAGTATATAATACATTAATATGTGATGACTGCTATGGGAAAAGTAAATCTGGTCGAAAGGTTGTAATGGATAGCAATTTTAATTGGATGATCAGTGTAGGCCGATGAGGTAATACTTACGCACAAGCATGACGGATGTAAGGAAATTATCCATGAGGTTATGTGGGGGAAGACCGTATCAGCACATCAGAGGGAAAGATAAGCCAGCATGGAGGTCCTGAAGTGGGAGCATATATTTACATACTAATATGTAACATTTAATTTATATTGAAGTAGATGGCAAGGACAATGGGGTTATTGTTTTGGATCCTATGAAGTTCCTGCAACCTCCTAATGATTGATTTCTCCCTTGAAACAAAATCAGGTGAGTCCCAAAAGGAAAGCTTTGACATAGTTTTAATATGTATTTTAAAAGACCTGAAGGTCCAGGTTTTGGCCTTTTCTTGTATTGAAGAAAAGTGACATTTACCTGGTTGCTTTCAGCCTGGGAATATTTTTTAAATACAAGCTTCAACATCTAGTTCTTGAAATTTCATGTCAGTTGCCTAGGGGGAGAGCTCTCTTTTCACTTCTTTAGTCTGTAATGTGATAAAATTCTTACTGCTTAACCTAAAAAGGCTTTCTTTGTTGCCTCTATAGCATTTTAACCTCCAATATGTTTCTGATATCCCGAGGTGGCAGCAGCGGCCATAATAGAGCTGTTTTGTGTTGAGTTTTGAATGGTGAAAATTACTCACTCAGCCTTTATTTTAGGAATATAATAAAGTTTCTTGTTTTAAAACATTTTAACATAAGCATATAATCCAAAGTTTGTTTTCTTTTGATTTTTCTGCAGGTGTTTTTTTTTTTAATATTCTCTAAGGGATTTATCTCTCTCTCTACTGTTCCATACTGAGGTACATATCATTCTCCTATCTGCCAACATTATATTAACAAATTTGTAGCCCCCAGCTATGTTTTTTGCTTAACTATTTTTTATTCTTTTGTGAAACAAGTAGACATAGCATCCTTCCCAATTTTGCTTTAAGAATTTATATATTTTAATTTATTTTTTTCCACAGAGCTTGAGTTGCTGAGCTAAAACCTGCAACTCTAACATGGTAACAGAAAGAAAGCATTTTTATATCACTGAACAATTAATTATTGAACCATGTTGCAGTAATAGCACCAGGCCAAGAACGAGGCAGTTTGGCATAACAGGAAAATCAAGAATCATCTGAGAGGTCTGGTTTGAATTTTGGTTTTCCATTTGTAGTTGTGTAGCTATGATAAAATTACTTAACCTCTCTGAACTTCAATTCCTTTATCAGTAAAATGTTAAAATAATAATAATATTTACCTTGTAAGATTGTAGTGGAAAATGATTAATATACAAGGCATACAAAGTATTTATAGTGCAGTTCCTGAACCTAGTAAATAATCCGTTGACAGCAGATCCATGGATAATGATCTTGTGGAAAGTTCTTTGACATCTCAGCATCTTGCTTTTCCCATCAATAAATGGAGGAAAATACTCCATGTTAGGAAGAATCCAATGAAAGGATGTATATAAGTGAGCTTTGAAACCTGAGTTCTATAAAACTGCCTATATTAAAACGTATGATAAAAATAGGATTTTATTTTCCTATGTCCTCATTCCTCCCTGGCAATTCAGATCAAATAACAGATGAGGAAGCATTTTGCAAAGCAAAAACATTATGTGAATATAAGATAATCTCATTATTGTTGCTATACATGCACAGATATCTTCTCATGTGCCCATTGCTGTTACTTGGCACCCTTTGCATGGCTATTTTGGTAGCGCGGAAGAAGAGAGAGAATAGTAGTAGCCCCTGTAAACGTGTACAGCCTGCTGATGTCAGCGCGTTTTTGAATGAGCTACATATTGACATTTAAATAAGAGAAGTAGGTTTTTTTCTCTTTTTTTCTTTTATTTTTGTTTGTTATTTTTTTTTTGTTTATTTGAGAGTGTGGGTGGAAAAAGTAATTACTTGACCTGGGTAATGGTGGGAGGAAACAAAATGATAATAAATGGGAGATGGGAGAGATGTGGACGAGAGAGAAAATGCACAGTTGGAGAAAGGTAACCTTAAAAAAGAAGTGAATGGTTTCATAAGGTTTAACTACCAGTTATTATTTTTTTTATTGTACCAGCCTGCTAAGGCACAGCAATCAGCCCTTATAAGGAACGATGAACTGTCTTCCCTTCTGTTTCTCTTCCCTTTCTTTCCTTTCCTGTTTCTCTCTCCTTTCTCTTATCACTTGCAGAGTATCTTACAGAATATCTGCTATATGTATTCTGCTTTGTGTAGCATCTTTAAGCTGCCACCTACCTTGGTTGGTATATAAAAGTGAATCTCAGGAATATGTTTTTCTTTCACAGCTTCAGCTCTGCCCAGCTCTCTTTGACCTATCCCTTGCACTTGATTCCTTCTTTCTTGTAAACTTTTAGTTCCTGACCTGGATACTGGTTATTTTTTTCTCTGTGAACTTGATATCTTTCTTTATATCAGTTACAAAGATGAAGAAGACCAATATTCTTTATTTGATCTTATATTTTAGGAGGAGTAATGGTGTCTCATATGTATAGACCATTATGTAATTTTTAAAATATTGCTTATCTTAGTTGATTCTCCTAATGGCTTAGCGATTAGGAATGGTTGATATCACTATCTATATTAGAATGAGGAAGCCAATAAGCAACTTGTCCAGGATCATATTTTGAGAAAGTGATGGAGTCAGGAATTTGATTTTGAGGCAATAATTTTCCTATTATACTGTAGGAGAAAAGGGCTAATTTTCACTAGAATGTTGGAAATGGCTTAATGGCTGGAAGGCTTTAACACTAGTCTTTGTGTGATTCTTAAGACTTAGGTTGAGGAGACAGGTATGCCAAGTAGAGGAAACTGCATGAGCAAAATTTGGAAGAGTAATAAAACCTGTTACCTGTAAATGAAGTTCGGGTTAGGCACTTTTAATACATGCTGGGGCAAAAGTAGGTTTAGAGCTGTTCATATGCAAAATAGTTCAGTAATTAAAAGTAATATAAGCATAAACTGTTTCCCATTCACACAACTATAAATTTGCTTTTGCCCCACCCTGAGTATTATCCTCTAATTTCTATAGCAGTCCATCAAGGTATTTTATTGATTGATTGCTCACCTTATTTTAAATAGGAGTTGAGGCAGTAATTAGAAATATTATTTCTAATTTGCAGATGATGAAACTAAGGCTCTGGAAAGTTTAGTAACTTGATCGGAGTCACACAGTAAAATCTTAATAAATTAATAAATATGTGCCTGGCATCACATGTCCCTTCCCAGGAAAAATGGAAAAGGTTTTATAAATGATGACTAGTCAGGTTTAGCAGAGTCAAGAGTGAGAAGACTGATTAGGTGACTCTAGCTGTCTGACTGAGAGCTTTAGTTACAATACACAGAGTTTAAACTCTATTCTTTAGGCAGTTATGGGCCTTAGAAAGTGTTTGTGCAAGGAGTGGCATTATCAGTTATGCTGAGGAAGATTAAGCTGGCAGCACCATGCATCACAGATCAGAGACGGGGGCAACTGGCGGCTGTCACAGTAGGAGATACTCAACCGGATACCTGGAGAACTATGCATTACTCTTTTTGAGGACACTGAATAGTGGGTTTTTCTTTATAAATATTATTTCTCATGAGTACTAACTTGACTTAAGAAACCTATGCTAAATTTAGAAAATACATTCCAACTACTTGCAAAAAACAGGAAAATCCTGATTACAAAATTAGTTACCTAAGGAGACCCGTGAGTAACTTAAGAGCTGGTGGTTACTTTGCTGAGGCTGAATGTTAGCCCGGCATTTATCTATAAATAATTTACAGTAATACTTTTCTTTGGAGTACTCTCACTACATTTTTAATAATATGATCCAAAATGGTGTAAGTACTTCAATTTTTTACCTAGTGTCATTCAAATGTAGTAAAATTAGATCACATTAATACTAGAAATACTGGACCTCAGAGGGTGTACTATTGAGCTGGGACAAAGTTATTTAACAGTAAAATTCCACTGATATTAATCACTTCAAAATTAAGTTTGACCTTTCTCTCCATTTACAGAGCTGCTAATATAATTCAGGCTTCCGTCAAAGCTTACTAAAATCTGGTTTCTAATTGATCATTATAATCTAGTCTTTATTCTTTAAACTCAACCTCCACAATCCAATGGTTTAAAACCTACTTGTTGATCCTCATTGTTTATTGACTCTTGTTCCATTTCCTTGGCATAGCATTTAGCTTAGCATAGCCTTTGAAGTCTGACCTAAGCTTAGATTAAGCCTTAGTTGTCTTGTTCTTGTAATTTCTTCTGTCTGGAATATTCTCCCTTTATTTTCATCCAGAAAAATTTTATTTAATCTTTTAAAGGCCTGTTTATCTATCATCAGTCTCATGATGAGATCAGGTAGAGCAAATTATTCTCTCCTATAGAATAAATTCTTCTGTTCTGTGTGTTGTTCAAGGCCTGTTAGAGTGTTTGCTGTATTTGTGTTAGAACTAGTTGCTTGAGTGCTTCGCATGTTAGACTGTAGGCATCCTGATATCGAGTATTATATTTATTCATATAGTCATGATATGGGTCAGAGCTTGTTAGGCAGCAAATAGTCAATACATGTTTACTAAGTGGATGATTAACTATTTTTCTTGATGTCAGAGGAGAAAACTGCTGTTTGCTAAATATATATGTATTATATTAGAAGCCTGTTTTATAATCTCCTGGCAGACCCAGGGAAAAGGTCCCTCATTCAAGGTAAAATACTGAAGGATACTGTTAAAGGTACAGAAATGAGTCATGGTGGTCCACAACTTACTCTGTCCTTTAAAGTATTCATTATGTGGCAGGTTATGGGATAATTATGGCTAAAATGATGTCATGCGGTTTCACCTTCTTCCCTGAGCATTGAACTGTATTAGTAGACTGTGTTACTATCAGCGTCAGAGATGTTACTGGGCCGTTAGCAGTCGTGGAAGGGCTGGTTAGGGTGTAGGGACTATCTTCTTTCCTGCTGCAGACTTGGCTTACCCCCTCTAATAACTTGTTGTCTTTTAAAAAATTTATTTTCTGCCATTTTTGTAGTTGTGCATTTTTACAATCCCACTCCTTATTCAATAGGCAGAGCATCTGGACAAAAAAGAGAGCAGGTTTCATACTCCCTAAAGGTTTGCTCCCATGGAGAAAGGAGCTTACATTATATGGAGGCCAATCCAACTCTGGAAATCTTATGGTGAGGGAGTGAGATTTGTTCATGAGGTGGAACTATCAATAACTTGATAATAAAATGTAACAGTGAAAAATGTTTCAAGGTCTCCCTACTCTGTAAGTTTGAAGTAGTGCTGTCTGTATAGCATTGCAGTAGATCTAAGGAAATCTACCTGTGTTACACCCTGTCCATGGAGGGCTTTATGTGGAAACTTTAAATAGACTTGATATTCTTATCAAGAAATATACTATTCTTGTTTTGAGTCAGCTTCGAAATACTTTCCCTTAGAGAGCTTAGCACTTTTCACGTTGTATTATGGTTATTTGTGAGCAGGCTACAACTCCCTTAGAGTATTATGAAGTTAGGAGCTATGTCCTGTGTATGTAATTTACATCCCCTTAGCACCAGTCCAGATTACTACATATAGTAGCCCATCAGGAAATGTTCATTGGATAAATAGATTATAAATATATGTCTTATCTGAAGGACCACAGTTCTCAATCTAAATAGACATACAAAAACAGGGTGGAGTAATTGAAATTGGGAGCATTTCAAAAATTTCAGATATATAATTATTGAAGTGGTAACATTGTTAAAGAACAGAATTAGTAGTAGTTCCATATGTTTTGGAGATTAGAAAATCTCTATGAATGCACTTTACTTAAACATTTTCTGAAATTTTAACAGATATTACTATTGTCAGTAATAATTGCATTATTACTTTTATAAATATGATTTATTTATATGAGTAAACTGATTGAAAGTTACTAACACAAGATCCTGTCAACATATCAATAATTTTTTGCTGCTCATTTAAGGAAAGCTGTTTTATTTTGAAATATTGATATTTTATGATCATTTTCTGCAACCCAATGAAAAATGAATCAATTAATATAATACCAGATATTATATTAATTATATAACATAGCAAGGAAATCTAAAGAGTTCTCTTATGTAGAGTTTACAAGAGTGATTCATAAAACCAAAGCCATTAATGCCTCAAATCACTGGCTAAACTGTAAGAAATAAATGTATAATATACTGTCTTCATGAGATTTCCTCATTGTAAGTTTTGTATCAACTTGATTAGGCTATAATGCCCGGTTATTTAATCAAACACTAATGTAGATGTTGCTGTGAAAGTATATTGCCACATATGGTTAACATCTACAACTATTTGACTTTAAGTAAAGGGGATTACTCTTGATAATGTGGGTAGGCTCCAGGAAATTAGTCGAAGCCCTTAAGAGCAAAAAGTGATGTTTTCCTGGAGAAGGAATTCTATCTCAAGCCTGCAACACCAGCTCCTGCCTTGGTTCCCAGACTGCTGGTCTGCCCTACAATTTCAGACTTGCCAGACTCGACAATTACAAGAGTCAATTCCTTATCATCAGCTTCTCTTTGTCAATGTCTCTCTCCTGTTGCTTCTGTTTCTCTGCAGAATCCTGGCTGATGTCAATACCAACACATTATAATGATATATAGCACTCGTATAGCATAAGCAGGTATCTAAGCATTTTAGATACATTAAGTCATATAATTCTCATAACAGTCATACAAGATAGGATTTATTACTTTAACTTTATAGATGAATAAACTAAGTCAAAGAAGACTTAAATGATTTGCCCAAGGTCACACAGCTAATAAGAGAAGATCTGGGATTCAGTTCTCAGCAGTCCATTTCTTTAAAAAAAATTTAAATGAAGTATAGTTGGCATACAATGTTTCATTGACTATATTAATTTCAGTGGTACAATATAGTGACTTGACATTTTTATACCTTACAGTGTAATCATCCCACTAATTCTAGTAATCATCTGATACCATGCAAACTTAACACAATAGTGCTGTCTATATTCCCCTTCCTCTTCTCACCAGTCCCCCATCCCTTCCCTTTTGGTATCCATCCTTTTGGTTATTCTCTGTTTCTGTAAGTCTGTTTTTGTTTTATTTTGGTTTTTTTGTTTGTTTTTTAGATTCCACATAAGTGAAAACATATGGTATTTTTTCTTTCTTTGACTTATTTTACTTAACATAATACCCTCTAAATCCATCCATGTTGTCACAAATGACAAGATTTTATTCTTTTTTATGACTGATTAATATTCCATTGTATATATGTGCCATGTCTGCATTATCCATTCATCTACTGATGGACATCTGGTTGCTTCCTTATCTTGGCTATTGTAAATAATGCTGCAATGAACACAAGTGTTCATTTACATTTTTGAATTAGTATTCTCATTTTCTTTGGATAAATATCCAGAAGTGGAATTGCTGGGTTGTACGGCAGTTCTATTTTTAGGGGTTTTTTTTTTTTGTTTTTTTTTTGCAGAAACTCTGTACTATTTTCCATAGTGGCTGTATCAGTTTACAATCTCACCAAAAGTGCATGAAGTTTCCCTTTTCCCTACATCCTTGGCAACACCTAGGCAGTCCATTTTCTAAACTACTCTGCTACATACTTCTTAAAATGATAGATTGTGTTGCTGGACACAAATGACAGAACAAAATAGATCAAGAACAGACCTTAATTTAATTCTTTTCATTTCTCTGGTTATGGTGAATTTACGGTTGGACCTGGTACCTTCATACTTGCTACTAGTCTAACATTAACCATGTTATGAGCAGTTAACATTTATCAAGCATATTAACTATATACCACACTCCTAACTACATTATCTCATTTAATTATGTTAATAATCCTGTGAAGTTGTTCTTATTATGTACTGTATTTTACAATGTAGTAGAAGATTATGAAGTCAAACTCAATTCTCTCTGACACTCCACAATCTGTACTCTTGAATTTGCTTCTTTGGAGTATTATGGAATCCTAAGAATTTTGACGAATCTTATTATTCAAATAGTCCAAGGCCTTATGTAATGTATGACATTTTTATTTCGTCTGGTATTCATTCAATGTCATCTGGAAGCCTGAGCAGATGAGCTGAACGTTAGCCAGTGGGCTAACAACTAGGTTATTTTCTGAGGTTTTCTGAGCAGAGAGTGCGGGTAAGGCAGATCCAAGCTGGAGTTTAGGAGGAGGAAGATGGAAATCAGGAGGCTTAGTAACAAGTTGCAAATATAATTCCAACAAAGAAGCAGTGGGTTTATAAATGAAAGGAATGGGGTAAGCACTAGATTGAAGCAGATTCTTGCCTGAGATACTCTAACAAGCCAGTTATTGTATGGTTGCTATGTCGGCTACTTTCTTTTTGTTGTTTTTCCTCTTTAAAAAATATTTTTATTGAATTTATTGGGGTTATGTAGGTTAATAACATTATATAGGTTTCAAGTGCACAATTCTATACCATATCATCTGTATACTGTATTGTGTGTTCAAACCCAACATCAAGTCTTCTTCCCTCTTTACCCTGTTCTACCTGACCCCCTTTCCATCTGGTAATCACCATACTGTTGTCTGTGGTTTTTGTTTTCTGGATTTTTTTTTTATTCAAATACATTTGTCTCCACCTTCCTGCCACCACTTTCCCCTGCTTCCCTCCTCCACCTCCCTCCCTCAATCATTTCCCACTTCGGCTTTGTCCATGGGTCCTTTATACATGTTCCTTGACTTAACCCTTCCCTTTTCCCTCCCCCTCCTCTGCAACCCCTCTTCCCTCTTGATTCTGTTGGTTTCTTTTTTCTGTCAATGTTGGTGGTTATATTTTCCTTGCTTGTTTGTTTTGTTGGTTAGGTTCTACTTATAGGTGAGATCATACAGTATTTGTCTTTTGCCCCCTGGCTTATTTCACTTAGTATAATGCTCTCTAGTTCCATCCATGCTGTTGTGAAGGGTAGTAGCTCTTTCTTTCTTTCTGCTGCGTAGTATTCCAGTGTGTAAATGTACTAATTTTTTTGATCCACTCATTTACTGTTGGGTACTTAGGTTGCTTCCAGCACTTCACTCTTGTAAATTGTGCTGCTATGAACATTGGGGTGCATAGGTTTTTTTTGAATTGGTCTTTTGGGATTCTTAGGGAATTATCCCAGCAGTGGAATCACTGGGTCAAAAGGCAGTTCCATTTTTAGCTTTTTGAGGAAATTCCTAAGTGTTTTCCACAGTGGCTACACCAGTCTGAATTCCCACCAACAGGGTACTAGGGGTCCCTTTTTTCCACAATCTCGCCAGCACCTGTTGTTTGTTGATGTGTTTATGATGGCCATTCTGACCGGTATAAAGTGGTATCTCATTGTGGTTTTAATTTGCAGTTTTCTGATGGCTAGTGATACTGAGCATCCTTTCATATGTCTCTGGGTCCTCCGAATCTCTTCCTTGGAGAAGTGTCTGTCCAGGTCCTTTGCCCATATTTTAATAGGATTGTTTGTCTTCTTGGAGTGGAGTCAAGTGAGTTATTTATATATTTTGAAGATCAAACCCTATCTGATGTATCATTAGCAAATATATTTTCCCACATAGTTGGCTCCCTTTTCACTTTGCTGATGTTTTCTTTAGCCATGCAGAAACTTCTTATTTCTATGAGATCCCACTTGTTTATTCTTTCCTTTATGTCCCTTGTTTTAAGGGACATATTGGTGAAAAAATTGCTGCGTGGGATATCTGAGAGTTTCCTGCCAATGTTCTCCTCTAGGACTTTTGTGGTGTTGCGACTTATAGTTAAGTCTTTTATCCATCTTGAGTTTATTTTTGTGTATGATTTCAGCTGGTGATCAATTTCAATTTTTTGCATGTAGCTGTCCAGCTCTCCCAACGCCATATGTTAAAGAGGCTATTTTTACTCCAATTTATGCTTCTGCCCCCTTTTTTGGATACTAATTGACCACAGAGACCTGGGTTTATTTATGGGCTCTCTAGTCTGTTCCGCCGATCTATGTGTCTGTTCTTTTGCCTGTACCAGAATGTTTTGATTACCATGGCTTTGTAATATAGTTTTATGCCTGGTATTGTGATCCCTCCTGTTTTATTTTTCTTTCTCATAATTGCTGTGGCTATTCAGGGTTGTTTATGGTTCCATATAAATTTTTGAAATGTCTGTTCTATTTCTGTGAAATACATCATTGGTATCTTAATAGGGATTGCGTTGAATCTTTAAATTGCTTTGGATAGTATGGACATTGTGATGATGTTAATTCTTCCAATCCATGAGCATGGTATATGCTTACATTTATTTGTGTCTCCCTTAATTTCTTTCTTCAGTGTTGTATAATTTTCAGCGTACAGGTCTTTTACCTCCTTGGTTAGATTTAGTCCTAGGTACTTTATTTTTCTTCTTGCTATAGCAAATGGGATTTTTTTTTTTCTGATTGCTGCTTCTGGTATTTCATTGTTGGTGTACAAAAATGCCTTTAATTTTTGAATATTGACTTTGTATCTTACTATTTTGCCAAATTTACTTATTAGGTCAAATAGTTTTTTGGTGGAGTCTATGGGGTTTTCTATGTACACTATCATGTCATCTGCAAACAATGATAGTTTTACTTCCTCCTTTCCAATTTGGCTGCTTTCAATATATAGGATTGTGATATAGATTTGACTCTTTTGATTAGGGTACTTTTCTAGTTGTTTTAATCTAGAGTAGATTAAAAAAACTATGATACATTTACACAATGGAATGCTATGCAGCAGAAAGAAAGAGAGAAGTTCTACCTTTTATGACAGCATGCATGGAACTGGAGACTATTATGCTAAGTGAAATAAGCCAGTCGGCAAAAGACAGATACCATATGACCTCACTCATAGCTGGAATCTAATGAATAAAATAAATTAATAATAAAAATAGAACCAGAGGCATGGAAACATGGAACAGATTGATGTTCATTCTAATTTTAAAAAATATTTCTATTTTTTGAAAATTATAACAAAGTTTCTGCTCAGAATAAAAGTTATTTTTAAATTAAAAATTATTTTTAATTAAATTTATTAGGGCAACATTATCTAATATAAATTTTGGTGTACAATGTTATTATGCAACATTTGTATATTGCATTGTGTGCTCACCATCCAAAGTCTAATCTCCTTTTGTTACCACATATTTGACCCCTTTTACCTACTTTGTTAACCCCCACCCCCCTTCTCCTATGGTAACTGCCATCCTGTTGTTTGTAGCTATGAGTTTTTCAGTTTGTTTTGTTTGTTCATCATAGAACAAGATGCTTATTGTTTTATAGCCTACAATTGAGTGAAATCATACAGTTCTTGTTCTTTTCTGTCTGATTTATTTCATTTAGCATGATACTCTCAAGATCCATCCACATTCAAGATTCATGTTATTACAAATGGGAATATTTTATCTTTTTCTATGACTGAGTAATGTTCTATTATATATATGTACCACATCTTCTTTATCCAATCATCCATGGAAGGACACCTACGTTGTGTCTATGTCTTGGCTATTGTAAGTAATGCTGCAATGAGCAAAGGGATACAGATATCTTTATGAATGAGTGCTTTCCAGTTTTTCAGTTAGATACCCAGGAGTGGGATTCCTGAGTCATATAGTAGCTCTATTCTTAATTTTTTGAAGAACCCTCATAATGTTTTCCATAGTGTCTGTACCAGTTCATATTCCCACCAGCAGTATATGGGGGTTCCCTTTTGTTCACTTCTGGCTAACAGATATTATTTCTTGTCTACTTGAAAGTTATTAAATAAAGAGGAAATAATTGCTATTGACAGACACATTTGTGATCCCGAGGAGAAAAACCTGACAGTTTGGTTGTATAAAAGGCAGAAAAAGAAAAACAAAGTGCAAAAAAACCCTCAAACCAAAACAAACATAAAGATAGAAAAGCAGCATAGTCTGATACCATTTTGTGTGGAATAAACTCTTTGAAGAAATTATTTTTCTATTTAGAAATAATCAGTGTTCAAAGTAGTTTTAAGTGTGATTTCCTGAAGAGAGTAGTATATGCATATTTTATAAAAACTTCCATACAAAATAAAACTAAAAATTTTATTTTTGAAGTATTAAACTCCAAGATAATCTGGAAAAGCCCTCTTTTTAAAATGAGTTGTTCCACATGGTTTCCAATAGCCAGGTGTTTGTTTGGCTTGGGTTGGTTTGCTGTTACTGTCTTAGATTATTTGACAACATCATTCAATGCATGTTTACACACCTTATACTGGGATAGCTGTTTGTTGTTCTGGGAGTTGTAGAAATGAGTGAGACTACATCCTTGTCCTTTTATTTTATTTTATTTTATTTTATTTTATTTTATTTTATTTTTTATTGATTCTAGAGAGAGGGTAAGGGAGGGAGAGAGAGAGGGCGAGAAATATCGTGTGAAAGAGAAACGTTGATTTGTTGCCTCTTGCTTGTGCTCTGATTGGGGACCAAATCCACAACCCACGTTGTCCTTACGGAAAATCAAACCAACAGCCCTTTGGTTTGCAGGATGATGGCCAAGCAACTGAGCCACACTGGCCAGGGCAGATGCTTGCTCTCTAAAACAAAGACTTATGTTTTGAGCACACCCATGTATCTTAAAAGAGAGGTGGGTGCAAACTTTTATGGGAGCACAGAGCAGGTTTATTAAATATGAATTATGTAACTGCTGTCAAAGGAAGTCCTGAAAAAAATATTATCCAGAACTGAAAATTCAACCTCCAGTGCAACACTAAATGGTTTTGTTTTCTAACATTTTGCTGGGTCTGTGGTAAAATGACTTCCTGTGAGGCAAATATTTATTCATCAGAATTGATTGGTTCTGAGTAAAAAAAAGCAAAGGGGCATAAGAAACACTTATGCAATCATTTCTTCACTCTTTGGACACATTTCTTGAGTACCTAGAGTTTCTATTATGTGTCATGTACCAGGGATAAAAAATTGAATGAGACCCAATTGTATGAGAGAGTCAGTGAAAATATACATATGAGGGAATTTAGAATTTAAATTATTAGAAATACATAAACCAAAATTAAATGAACATGGGGACATGAGAGTTTTGCCTTTCATGTGAAAGAAGATCCTCAAAGGATAGATCTAGAACAAAAGTGTTGAGGTTCTATGGAAGCTGATATAATAAATGAAACTGATTATTAGACAATTATTTCTTAGATTAATCTAAAATTGACTTGTAGAAATACTTGTTTAAAAATCAATTTTATTAGATTATAGCTATGGATATTTTATCCAAAAATGTTTATTAAAAGTCAAGAAGTAGAGCTCTTTGACAGTGGTCCCAATTATGTAGAACATAACGTAAGAGGGCGATGCGTCTGAGTGCTCACACTATGCCACGCTTATTAAGGGTGCCATGTACATTCTCTCATTTAATTCCCACAGCTACCCATGATGCCACTTCTATCATTATCCTCCTTTTTAAAAATTAGGAATCTGGGGTAAAGAGGTTAGTAAGTTGCTAAAAGTCATGTAGGTCTTGGTGGGGCCAGGATTCAGACCCAGAAATTCTCATTCTAGGGCCTGCACTCACACAAAGGCAGCAGAAAAACCAGAGACTCAGACTCAGGCACCTTAGCTCAATATTCATTGATCTATTCATTCATTTACTTATTCATTTATTAGTTTAAAAAGTATCTGAGGACCTGCCTATATCAGATATAATGTTAGGTACAAGAAATACATAAATGAAGACAAAACATTTCTTACCCTCAAGGAGCTCATCTTCTCAATAGCTATGAATTGCTTCAAATATGCCTGAAAAAAATGAGGGGGAATAGTCCACAATTCCTAGTTCAGGATTCCAGCAGAGGGTGAGACAGAGCATGTGGAGAGAGAGGCCGAGGTGGGGAACTGCAGTGGAATTCTGATTGGGGTGGGATGGATTCTGGCATCTTCAAGCAAGAGGAGCTAGGATCTAAACAGGCTGATGTCCTGGCAGCCCTCCCAAAACAAGCAGAAGTGTTGTGAAAAATCCACATTTGCATCTAGAGGATCCAGGGAAGTTTTCTTGGGAGAGTTAGCTAGTCTGTCCGTGGTCAACGAGGTAGAACTAGTCTCACACTGAGCAGGTGCGGAACTGTGACAGAACTCAAAGGAGGCAGAAGAACGAACAAAGTGACTTTGAATCCAGTTTTGCTACATGTTAGGTGTATGATCTTTACTCTCTATGAACCTCAGCTTTCTTATCTGTGAGGTAGGAATTATAATCCTTGTGTCAAAAGATGGTTGTGTGGATTAAATGAGATTGAATGCAGGCAAAACATACACTTTGCTAGAACAAAGTAGGTGTTTAATAAATGTTAATTCCCTTCTCCAGTATTCAGCTTTGAAGGGTGCAGAGCTTGAGCCTCCACTTTCCCCCACCAGTCATTCTTGATTCTAAAGAGAATCTGTTCCTTTGTCAACTCAGACTGTTTATAGGTTCCATAAAAATCAGACCTGTGGGTAGACCACAGTTGCCTATTGAAGAAGGGTTTAAGGGAGTAGCATATATTGATCTTTCAATCATTTTCTTTTAGAGAACCTCTTTAATGCCTATAAACATTAAAAATATACAGCTAGGTGTTCACTTTTCATAAAAGTCGATTCAGCAAAAGGTATTGAAATTCACTGCGGTGAACCAAGACCCTCAGAGGTTTGCATTCTTACAGCCAAGTCACATATTTCAAGACATAGCATTTTAGTTCTTTAAGCAGTATACTAGACTTGATATCTTCTCTCTAATAGTTTCCTAAAAACCTGTTTAAGATAGTGCCTCCACTATTTCTTGATTTACTTGTCCCTGTCACTTAAATATTACTTACACAAATAACAGGAAATACCTACAGGATTATGCTTTTTCAATTCTAGTTTTAAAGCAATTAGGAATGGTAGAGAGGAACACATTGAATTGCTGAGTTAAAATAATCTGTATCAGTATTTCTAAAGCAGGAAAAGATTTTCAGAAAATGCATTTGCTATGGAAAAAAGTGATAGAAGACCACAAATTTCATATTACTTGAAGTTTTGTCTTTTAAGGCATGTTTTTTAAAGGGAGGAAGACACGCCTTTGCTAATGTGACTGAGGTGGCTGAAATGCTCTCTTAAATTGTAAGACCACCACTTGTAGTATCAGTTCTTGAGTCCTCAAGAGTAAAAGGTTGTGGAAAAACCTTTATACAGAGCATGTTCCAGCTATTCACAACCTCATTTGGATCCTGACTCATCTTGTGACCTTTGATAAATTTCTTAATCTTTCCAAACTTTAATTTCCTCCATTGTACAATTCTTCAAAGGGTCAAATGTTATTACATAGGAATGCGGTATATAAACACAAACCCTCTGCAATATTGTTTGTTTCTTAAATCTTCCGGAAGTGTTCTTTTCCTGGGAAGGTAAAATCAAACCATGACTCAATGAAAGAGTCACTGTATAATGTAAGATGGCATTTGTTCATCTACTACTTCATTGTTGTACAAATAGATTCGGGTGAATATTACTTAAATATTTCCATGATAATTTCTCAGAATTGCATGCACAAAATAGCAAGATCCTCCATTCTTCTCACCTTTATCTTTGTAGAAAAAACTTTACAGTATTGTTATTTAAAAATCCTAGTCACATTTTTTTTCAACAGGAAAGTCTGATGAATTGTTGTTAATAACATTCCTCACAGACACACCTGAATAGTGTTTATCTAGTTTATCCAGTTTCAGAAATCTTTCAAATATAAAAATCTAGCACTGATTCTCAAATGCCTGATGTTTTGCTTCTTATAAGTAGCTATATTATATATTTTCCCTCCATACACTCTATTCAGGAGAATGCCTTCTAGGTCCAATTTCTTCTGCACTATTTTGAACAGATTTCATTTCACCAAGAAACATTACTCCTCTCAGGCTTGATGTGCACATTTGCATGCCAGTAAATGAAATGTGATTTTTACCTCATAGCTATTTTCATAGCAGTGATGATTTTGGGTTTCCAGAACTAAGTAAATGTGTCTAGATGGCCCAGGATCCACTTTTTCTATCATTAGGCATAATAAAATTACTCATTCACTGCATACAGCATGCATCAATCTTTATTTTATATCAATAAATGCTGAGATCATTTTATTCTTTTCTTTTCTCTGTTTTTGTAGTCTTATTTTTTAAATTTAGCCATTATGTATATCGTTTCCATTTTTTTCAGCCTGAATAATTTATTGTCCTACATTTTTTAGTCTGTTTAATCACCTGAAGAATTTTGACTCAGGTTTCTTAATCACCCAGATAATTACATTGTATAAAGGAGCTTATCTAAGCACAGCTTTTCTGATTGTCTTAATTTGGTGCAGGACCTGTTGAAAATAATAGTATTGGCAGTATTGATATCAATAATATACCAGACATTCCTGTAAAGGCTTTGATTTTTTTTTTTAATGGCCAAACTATCTTCCTCTTAGCAGAAGGTACTGATAACATTCCTGAAACGTCTTTGATCCTCACTCTTGATTACCATTGACAGCAACTGTATGGCAGCCTGGTCAGAGTTTCAAATTGCCTGGTTACCTGAAGCATGATTTTTTTCCTCCTGTTTCTGATCACTTTTTCTTTCTCCCTTTATTTTTGTTCTTTTCTCTTTTTCTCTTTCTTTTTGTCTGTTTTTCCTCGTTCTTTCAGCAGTGAGCAAATATAATTTTAAATTTGTCCTTCAATGCAAAGACCATATGAATAGTAATTAGAAGTCATTTTCAAATTTAGAAGTATATATAAAAGATGTTTGCATTCTAAGTATTTGATATTGCTCTTCACATATCCTTAAGAGTCCATTTAAATTAGACTGCCTTGTATTATTAGGGGCATGGTATATATAGGAAAAGATATAACTAAATAATTGGATGCTTGCTTCCAAATTAATAATAACTCTTTAATTTCCACTGAATTCTTGAAAATCAGGTCTTTGGAATTTTAAGTGAAAATGTAAATGTTCAAGCATTTTAAATAATATATGGCCTCTAATACAGTTTATAAACATAATTATGTATGTATGTGTGGGTATGAATATCCACATACATGTTTATGTGTACTTTATTTTCTATGTGAGTTAACTGTAAATATCACAGTATAGTGAAAACACTGGCAAACCTTAAACACTAAAATGCTTATTAATAGTGTGATGTCAATGTAGTTAAGTAGAAATTCTTTTAATTATAAGCCCACAAAAGGGTATATTGACAATTTTACTTTAAGTACCATGTTATAGAAAATATACTTGAAAGTACAAGAAATTAGTGATTTGATATAATTTGTTTTTAAAAAATTCATTTTATAAAATTATTTAAGATTCCATAACCAAATGGCATATAAAATTATAATTATTAGAAATATAGATGATAACTGATGTTGGAAGAAAATATTTCCTCAGAAATAAACTATACCATAAAAATAAATAAATATATTGTATCAAGGTTCCTATGAAGTCACATTGTCAGGAACTACAGTGAAATATTTGCAACTTTTATACAATTATTTCATGGCTTTTCCCCTGTGTTATTTTTATAACTTTTTTCTAGTAACAAAATACTGAATGCTTAATGTTGAAAACTTAGAAAATACATAGACACATTTCAAATAAAAGACCTAACACTACAACTTCAAGAACTGGAGAAACAACAACAAATAAACCTCAGTGCAAGTAGAAGGAAGGAAATAGTCAAGATTAGAGCAGAACTGAATGACACAGAGACGAAAAGAACAGTTCAAAGGATCAACCATTCCAGAAGCTGGTTCTTTGAAAAGATAAATAAAATCGACAAGCCTTTAAGCAGACTCATCAAAAAAAAAGGGAGAGGACCCCAATTAATAATATCAGAAACGAAAGAGGAGAAATAACAACTGATACCACAGAAATACAAAGGATTGTAAGAAACTACTATGGACAATTATATGCCAAGAAATTTGAAAACCTCGATGAAATGGACAAATTTCAAGAAAAGTATAATCTTCCAGCACTGAAGGAGGAAGAAACAGAAAGCTTGAACAGACTGGTAACAGCTGGGGAAATTGAAGCAGTAATCAAGAAACTCCCAGCACACAAAAGCCCAGGGCCGGACGGTTTCACAGGAGAAGTTTACAAAACATTTAAGAAAGAGATAACCCCTGTCCTTCTCAGACTATTCCGAAAAATCCAAGAGGAGGGAAGACTCCCACACTCTCTTTATGAGGCCAGCATCACCCTAATTTCAAAACCAGATAAAGACCCTACAAAGAAAGAAAATTACAGGCCTATTTTGCTGATGAACATAGATGCTAAAATCCTCAACAAAATATTGGCAAACCGCGTCCAGCAATACATTCAAAAGATTATCAACCACGATCAAGTAGGATTCATCCCAGGGATGCAGGGATGGTACAATAAACGCAAGTCAATAAACGTGATACATCACATAAATAAAAGACAAAAACCACATGATCATCTTGGTAGATGCAGAAAAAGCATTTGACAAGGTACAGCACCCATTTATGATCAAAACACTCAGCATAATAGGAATCAATGGGGCATTCCTCAGCGTAATAAAGGCCATATATGAAAAACCTACAGCCAACATCATACTCAATGGGCAAAAACTAAAAGCTTTCCCACTAAGATTGGGAACACGACAAGGATGTCAGCTTTCACCATTTCTTTTCAACATTGTATTGGAAGTCCTAGCCACAGCGGTCAGACAAGAAAAAGAAATAAAAGGCATCCAAATAGGAAAGGAGAAAGTAAAGCTATCATTGTTTGCAGATGACATGATAGTGTACATAGAAAACCCTGCAGACTCTACCAAAAAACTCCTCAACCTAATAAGTGAATTTGGCAAAACAGCAGGATACAAAGTCAATATTCAGAGATCAAAGGCATTTTTGTATACCAGCAATGAAATAGAAGAAGAAATCAGAAAAAAAAAATACCATTCGATATAGCAAGAAGAAAAATAAAGTACCTAGGACTAAATCTAACCAAGGAGGTAAAAGACCTGTATGCAGAAAACTATACAACATTGAAGAAAGAAATTAAGGAAGACACAAATAAATTGGAAGCATATACCATGCTCATGGATTGGAAGAATTAATATCATCAAAATGTCCATACTACCCAAAGCAATTTATAGATTCAATGCAATCCCTATTAAGATACCAATGACGTATTTCACAGAACTAGAAGAGACATTTCAAAAATTTATATGGAACCATAAACGACCCCAAAGAGCTGCAGCAATTATGAGAAAGAAAAACAAGATAGGAGAGATCACAATACTGGACATCAAACTATATTACAAGGCCACCATACTCAAAACAATCTGGTACTTGCACAAGAACAGATCCATAGACCAGTGGAACAGAGTAGAAAGCCCAGAAATAAGCCCAGGTCTATATGGTCAACTAATATTTGACAAAAGGGGCAGAAGCGTAAAATGGAGCAATAATAGCCTCTTCAACAAATGGTGTTGGGAGAGCTGGACGGCTACATGCCAAAAATTGAAATCGGATCATCAGCTGACATCATACACAAAAATAAACTCCAGATGGATAAAAGACTTAAATATAAGTCGCAACATCATAAAAGTCCTAGAGGAGAACATTGGCAGGAAACTCTCAGATATCCCACGCAGCAATTTTTTCACCGATATGTCTCCTAAAGCAAGGGACATGAAGGAAAGAATAAACAAGTGGGACCTCATCAAAATAAGAAGCTTCTGCACAGCTAAAGAAAACATCAGCAAAATGAACCCAACCATATGGGAAAATATATTTGCTAATGATACATCAGATAGAGGTTTGATCTCCAAAATATATAAAGAACTCACTTGACTGCACTCCAAGAAGACAAATGATCCAATCCAAAAAATGGGCAAAGGACCTGGACAGATGCTTTTCCAAGGAAGAGATACAGAGGGCCCAGAGACATATGAAAGGATGCTCAGCATCACTAGCCATCAGAGAAATGCAGATCAAAACCACCATGAGGTACCACCTCACACCGGTCAGAATGGCCATTATAAATACATCAACAAACAACAGGTGCTGGCGAGGCTGTGGAGAAAAGGGAACCCTAGGACACTGTTGGTGGGAATGCAGACTGGTGCAACCATTGTGGAAAGCAGTGTGGAATTTCCTCAAAAAGCTGAAAATGGAACTGTCTTTTGATCCAGTGATTCCCCTGCTTGGACTATACCCTAAGAATCCCAAAATGCCAATTCAAAAGAACCTATGCACCCCAATGTTCATAGCAGCACGATTTACAATAGCCAAGTGTTGGAAGCAACCTAAATGCCCATCAGTAGATGATTGGATCAAAAAACAATGGTACCTTTACACAATGGAATACTACGCAGCAGAAAGAAAAAAAGAACTATTAAACTTCGCGACAGCATGGATGGAACTGGAGAGCATTATGCTAAGCGAAATAAGCCAGGGGGCGAAAGACAAATACCATATGATCTCACCAATAAGTGGAACCTAACCAACAATACAAAGATGCAAGGAAAATAAGACCATTAACACTGAAAGGAAAAGAAACCAACAGAGACAAGAGGGAAGGGGGGTGGGTAGGGGAAAAGTAAGGGAAGGGGAAAGTCAAGGAACATATAACAAGATCTCATGGACAAAACCAAAGGGGAAGGATTGAGGGAGGGGGAGGGGGGGGACAAGGGAAAGTGGTGGGGGGAAGGCAGAGACAAATGTATTTGAAAAAATAAATAAAAATTAAAACAAGAAAACTTAGAAAATATAAGTGTGCCTAAATTAGTAACAGAATTAAAACAAATAATTAATAATGCCATTACATAAGGTAAGCACTAGGACATTTAGGGAATGTTTTTCTAATGGTTTCCCATGTAAACACATGCATATATTTGTTTGCAAAATTGTATATTCATATTCTGTTTTTAGTCTGTTTCTAGTCCGTTTTTAGTATAATAATAGATCATAGGTAATTTTTCTTTTTAAATAATTTTTTCATTTGATAAATATTCTTTCCTCATATTTTTAATGAGTTGATAATCATACTACGTATGTTATCCTATCTAACAATTTTCTATTTTTTCTTTTATTTACAATATTTTAGTTTATGAGTACTACCAGATGAGGTCATATATAAATTTTGTTTTGTCACAAGTAATATGTGATTCTTTTCTTAGGATAAATTCCTAGGAGCAGAATTTTGGGATGAGCCAGGTCTGTAAATTTACTTCTATAATGATGCAGATTGTACCATTTTTCTAAGATTTTTACAGCCAAACTAGTTAGTTTCTATATTCTCGCTCTTCTGAGACTGTTCCTAATCAGTGATCACTGACTCACAGACAACACCCAAGTTCTGTGCCCAGCTTCCATATTGATTAAAGCTTCATGCATCTGCAAATATGCTTTCAGCATTTGCCTTTCTTCTTCTTCTTCTTCTTCTGCTTCTTCTTCTTCTTCTTCTTTTAAATTTTATAATTCCAGTGGTTAAAAAAATATATTACAGAAAACATCAACAAATGTATCAGACTATAGAAAGCTAAGGTTTAATATCAAATAATTAAAAATATTCTAGGCAATTACATAGGGAAAATAGAATTTTATTTAGAACAAAAGAAACTAGTTTAAATAATATTCACAAAGATAGGAAATGATTGTGTGTATGTAATAATAAATGGGTAACAATATGTAATACTGTGGACTGTTTTTCAGGGTATTTTACCAATAGATTTAGATGAGTCTCTCTCACATACGGACTCCTGAGATTATAATCAGGAGGGGTAGATTCAATAGATTACCTAGCTATTCATACTCTGGTATTTGCTGATATATTAAAATATGTATATTGGCCCTTTCTACCAGTTGATGCTTTCCTTTTCCCCATAATCTTTTCTGATACTTTCAAATGAGACCAATTTGCCTCTGTTAAGTACTGGCCATTGATGTATAAGAATACATTTTGGATTGAGTGATTTTTTCAATGTCATTCTTTAGCCATCACTTTCTTTCTTTCTTTTTTTAATTGATATTATTTTTTAAATTAAAAACATTTTATTGTTCTATTACAGTTGTCCCAGTTTTCCCCTGTTGCTCTCCCTTGCCCTACTCACCCTGCCCCCACTCCCACAGTCAGTCCCCACCTATTGTCCATGTCCATGGGTCATTTATACTTGTTTTTTAACTCCTTTCCCCTTCCTTCCTCCCTTTTCCCCCTCTCACCTCTACTCTGGTTCCTGTCAGTTTGTTCCTTGTTTCCATGCCTCTGGTTCTATTTTGCTCATTTGTTTGTTTTGTTTATTAGGTTCCAGTTATAGGTGAGATCATATGGTATCTGTCTTTCACTGCCTGGCTTATTTCACTTAGCATAATTCTTTCCAGTTCCATCTATGCTGTCACAAGGGTAGGAGTTCCATTTTTTTTTAGAGAGAAATATCGATTTGTTGCTCCACTTATTTATGCATTTATTGGTTGACTCTTGTTTGTGCCCTGACTGGGGATTGAGCCCACAACCTTGGCATATCAGGATGATGCTCTAACCAACTGCATATACCGCATCAGAATAAATTGCAACCACTGCTCTGAACATTCACCAAAGACCACCCTCCATCTTAGCTGACTTAGTGCTGCTACTCTGATTTTCCAATTCAACAACTGTCTAGTTTTTCATCCACATGTGAAGATGCCCTTTGGTTGGCTGAGCAGCTGGTTTCCTTTCCCCAGCACAATTAAAGCTCAGATCTCGGTTAATGCTTTATTTCATTGTTTCTGTTTGGCATTCCTTCCTTCCTTCCACCAGCCTTGACCTGAGGGAACCCTTTGATCGGTGGGCTCTGACCTCTGGTAGAAGAGAGGGAAGTTGGATAAAGGAAACAACTGTTATCGTAGCAGATCCAGATTTTGCATGGCCTAAAGATTTTACAATTTGGGAGCCTGTCTTAAATATAAAATACATAAAATTACCAATACAAACTTAGGTAAGAAACAATATTTATTTAGAATGAAAAGTTGTACTATAATTTACAAAATTTAAAAAGTGAAAAATAACTGCAAATATCACAAAGTAATAAAATATTACATAATATTTAATTATTTATGGACTAACACATTTCTGTAATACTACCCCGCTTCCTTTGGCTATATACTCATTAATGACTTATTATTAAGACCAAAATTTTATAATATTATTTTCTAACCAGAGAATTGAAGCATATTTTAATTTTTCTTTTGGTAGGGTAGATTAAATTTATTTTGTATTAATAGTTTTAAAAAGTGTCTTTTAGACTCACAAGTTGTTATCTGTAATTTGATATTAGAATATTTTAGGATATTTTAGAATCTTCACACTTGAGAAAACAAGTTTTCATATATGAGCTGATACAAACATGTTCATGATTTATTGTAATGGCTGTAGAGTGTACTGTTTAAGCACAGGAATTATGATAATTTTTATGACAATTTTATTCAATTCGATTTTATTCAATTCCCCCGGACATAAAAAATATGGAACATTTATAACTGTATTTGCTGAACTGTGGTGTATAATACTGACCGGTGAGAACTTTTATCTTGACTGTTAATGAAAACTGAATGTTCTGCTTACAATATTACATATCTGATTATTGGAAGAATTTTTCTGATTCGATATGTTCAGGCATTTTTCTCCTTCATTTTCTACACCCTCATGTTCTAGGCATCACAAGACACGTTAATGTCACAGTGTCACCTCTGGCTCTGCAACCATGGATGGTAGGAATGTACCCAGAAACCATTTTACATTGAGAAGGAAAACAATCTATTTTTTGATACCAATGACTGTAAACTTCATAAATGAATCCCAGTAAATGCAAACTAACTGTATTCCCAACTCAGTAACTCCTTTGCTAAATTTCCCAAATGCCTCTGGTTACTCCAATGATTACTTGTTAAGGGAAATATAATGAAGAAGTTGTAATGGAAAGACAAAGATCTTAAGCATTTGTGATTAAAATATCTGACTTATTTTTCACAAATTTTACAAAAGAAGACATTATTAGGTCTCATTCTAAGGCTTGGAGGAAGCTTATCTAAGAGAGAAGTCCTGAAGCTTGAAGTTTATTAGCTTCACTAATTGTGCCTTTTGTTATTGCTCTTACCATGGTTTTCAAGATTTCTTTATTGTTATTCTATTACAGTTGTCCCAATTTTCCTGCCTTTGTCCCCCTCTGCCCATTCCGCCCCTGTTCCCACTGTAAATTCCCACACTGTTGTCCATGTCCCTGGGTCACTCATACATGATCTTTGACTAGTCCCTTCTCCTTCTTTCCATCATTGTCCCCCTCCCTGCTCCCCTCTGGTCACTGTCAGTCTGTTCCATGCTTCCCTGCCTGTGGTTCTATTTTGTTCATTTGTTTATTTTGTTCATTAGATTCTTCTTATGGGTGAGATCATATAGTATTCATCTTTCTCCCACTGGCTTATTTCATTTAGCATAATACCCTCCAGTTCCATCCATGCTGTCGCAAAAGGTAGGAGTTTCTTCCTTCTTTCTGCTGTGCAGTATTCCATTATGTAAATGTATCACAGTTTTTTGATCCTCTCATTTACTGATGGGCACTTAGGCTGCTCTAGGTATTTCTTTCTTTCTGCCTTTAAGATTCTCTTTGTCTTTAAATTTTGCCATTTTAATTATGATGTATCTTGGAGTGGGCCTCTTTGGGTTCATTTTTATTGGGACCTTCTGCTTCCCAAACTGGTGTGATGTTTTCCCTCACCAAATTAGCTAAGTTTTCTGTCATTATTTTTTCAAACAGACTTTCTATCCCTTGCTCTTTTTCTTCTCCTTCTGACATTCCCATGGTGTGAATGTTGTTACGTTTCATCTTGTCCTGAATCTCCCTTAAACTATCCTCATTCTTTTTGAGTCTTTTTTCATTTTGTTGCTCTGACTGGGTGTTTTTTTCTACTTTGTCTGCCAGCTCTCTGATTCAGTCCTCTGAGTCATCTAGCCTGCTTTTGATTCCTTCTAGTGTATTGTTCATTTCAGATATTGTATTCTTCATTTCTTCTTGGTCCTTATTTATAGCTTTTATGTCCTTTTTCATGCTACTGTAGTTCCCACTAAGTTCCTTGTAGCTCTCATTGAGTTCCTTGAGCATCCTTATAACCATTATTTTGAATTCTGTGTCTGAAAGATTGCTTTCCTCAATTTCATTTCATTCTTTTTATGGGGATTCCTCCTTTCCTTTCAATTGGGGGTTATTTCTGTGCCTCCCCATTTTAGGTGACTCTTTTTCTTTGTTTCTGTATTTGATTGCTCTGCTTTGACTGCCTGGCTTCACGGGTGGCCTTCTGTGGTGTGGTAGGAGTGCTGTGGGACTCGGTGGTGCAGTCTCCTCGCTCTCCTGATCTGGATGTGCTAGGGAATGCCCTTTATTTAGTTAATGTGGGCTCTCTTGTTGTACCTGGGCTTTAATTATTGATGGCTCATTTATGGAAGAGTTCTCCCCTCCAGCTGGCTAACTGGGAGTCCCATCCCCTGCGATGTCTTGTATGCTGTTGTGCAGGTGCACCCATTGTGAAACATCTTCTGTACCCCTTGGCTCAAAACTTCATGTCAGCTAAGATTCCATTGATTATTCAGGTCTTTTGTCATAAGATCAGCCAAGAATCCAAGTTTGGGGCTAGAGCAAGTGGACTCAGCTTCCACCTACTAGGCCACCATCTTCCTGCTCTCATCACATATAATTGTCGTTAGCTCTTTATATTTCTCTCCCAGTAAGTTTTAATCTTCATTATTTATTTATCTTTGTATCTTCATGTGCCCAAAAGACATTTGGCAACATAGCAGGTGCTAAATAATTATGTTATAAGCATTGGATGAGTACTACTCTTCTTGCAAAGAAAGGATGTATTCAGCATGAGACTCCTTCTGTAAAATTGGGCAATGAGTTTAAACATATTATCCCAACGTAAGTGCATGCAAAACTTTTTAAAAAAGTTAATTTTGTCATTTTATTTAAAAATCAATGTATTAATTGAGTACACATTTTGAGAGAATAGTATTGTTCTGATAATTTGCTAGGCAGAATGAAAATGTATATTGTAAGATAATCATTATGCATGAAATTAACCCACTGACTGAGAATAGCAGATAGCGTTTGATCAATGAGTGAATAAAACTGATATATAGTTAATTATTTAGTGCAGCTGATTTACCTGGGTATGTAAAATGATTATTGTGAACTTTAAAAAGAAACCATTTATAATACTTGAGTTCAGAATTCTCTGCCTTTAAAATCGTTAAAAGCATGCTGGGACCATATTCTGTGCTAGATGATAATTTACTTATTCTTTTTCACCCATGACATATGACTGGCCACTTCCTCCTTTGGGCCTCTATATAAACTTCTAACAACCCTTTAGCACTTCATTATAACATTTTTTTAACATAAACTTCCTGTCCTAAACCAAATTTTGCTTTTAGTATGGGGATGATGTCTCTCTCTCTTTCTTATAAATCTGGATGTATATCCACTATGTTGTCTAGCATTCTACCTATCTTCACTTATCTCAGGCTGCCATAACAAACTACCATAGATTGAGTAGCTTAAACAACAGGAATTTATCTTCCACAGTTCTGGAAGTTGGGAAGACCAAGCTCAAGATACCAGCTAATTCTGTCCCCCAGTGAGGGCTTACTTCTTGGCAGATGGCTACTTCTCACTGTGTCCTCACATGGTGGAGGTTTGGGGGGAGGGAGAGAGCTCTCCAGTGCCTGTTCTTATAAAAGCACTAATCCCATCATTAAGGCCCTGCCCATTCCAGATCTAAGCCTAATTACCTCACCAAAAAAACCCATCTACAACTACCATCATGTTGAGGGGTCACAGCTTCAATGTATGAATCTGTCCACATAATACAGACCACAGCCCTACCTGAAATAAAAGAGGTTCTCAGTTGCTTAAGAAATGAGGCCTGCTATAAGGAAATGTGTAGAGCCATGTGGAATACTGAAAAGTATTTTAGTTCTTTGCTTTGGTTGCTGGTCCATTGTCTTAAGGTTGTTCTTGGATTTGTCCCTGGACTCCAGCTTATGTGCTCACTGTCTTGTGGATGTGGTGACAAAATTAAATACAGCTGGATGTTTGTGAAAAAGGTGAAAACAGATTTTTTTTAGAAACTACTGATAAGAGGAGTGCAGAGATGATTGAGGGAGTGGGGACAACAAGGGTCCAGTAGAGTCAGAGAAGTGAAAATTACAAAGCGTTGGTCAGTGTGACTGATTAGGTTGGCCACATCTACTAGCTGGCAGTTATTGAAGTCAAAACTCCATTCTCCTCCCACAGAGTCTGGGAGACAGAAGCCCCGCTGCTTCCTGAGGATTACATTTCAAAGGAATGGTTCTCAGTCCTTTGAGAAAGATACCTGAGTTGTAAGAGATACATATTCATAACTGTAAGCCCTTTTAATTTTTATGTATTTATTTATTTTTAAGATTTTATTTGTTAATTTTCGAGAGAGGGGAAGGGAGGGAGAAAGAGAGGGTAAGCAACATCAATGTAAGAGACAAACATAGATCAGCTGCTTCTCAAATGTGCCCCAACTGGGGACCGAACCCACAACTCAGGCATGCGTCCTGACTGGGAATCAAACCAGTGACCCTTTGCTTTGTGGGACAATGCCCAACCTACTGAGCCACACCAGCTAGGGCTGTAAGCTCTTTTTAGTAAATGCTTTAAGAAAGAGAGGTCAGAGACCTATGCCAGGTGTGGACTAGAACAAACAGTAAATTCCTGGCTGGGTTGAGCTTCTCAAGCAGACACTTTAAAGGAAGATAGGGGTGAGTGGGGTTTGGAGTCTTCCTGGTGGCTCGACCTTATGCTGCCAGAAGCCATGGAGAGTTTGGTTGTATCTCAGTGCAGTGGTTTGGGTAGAGTTATATCCTGAGAGTTCTGCAGTTCTCAGTGCTGTCTTTTGGATATTTTATAGATAAATAATCTCAGTCCATCACTGAATCTTTTTTTTTTGTGTGTGTGTCTTCAAGGTATCATTTTGGGCCTCCGACCTCTGCCCATACCCTTTCAGTTTCACTGCTTCCATCTTACTTCTATCAACTTATAAGAAACCTACCCTGTTACGCGGGTCAACATAGAATCCTCAGAGTTGTTAGATTTTAATCTCACAGGAAAGATATTCACCTTACAAAATAGAGTGTATATGTATAGATCATATATATGTGTGTATATGTAAACACATACACAAACAGAGGCTAAGATTATATACAACACTTTTTTATTTTTAGAAAATTAAAACTGAATTGTTTAAAGCAGTTTTAGGTTTACAGCAAAATTGGGGGAAGATATAGAGATTTCCTATATACACCCTTCCCCCACAATGCATAGCCTCCACTACTACCAATATTCCCAAATAGAGCGGTACATTTGCTACAAGTGACACATCATAATACCCAAAGTCAGTATTGTACATTAGGGTTCACTATTGGTGCTGTACATTCTATGGGTTTGGACAAATACATAATACCATGTATCCATCATTACCTTTCCGTTTATACAGAATGTTTTTACTTCTCTAAAAATGTTCAGTGATCTGTCTGCCTATTCATACCACCCACCCCTGTCCTAATCCTTGGCAACTACTGATCTTCTTACTGTCTCCATAATTTTGCTTTTTCCAGAATGTCATGTAGTTGGAATCATATAGTATGTAGTTTTCTTTTTTGTTTTCAGATTGGCTTGTGGCATTTAGTAATATACACTTAAGAGTCCTCTATGACTTTTAAAAAATTTATCATCTCAGGCTATGTTTATTGATTTTAGAGAGAGAAGAAGGGGGGGAAAGAGAGAGAGGGAGGTGGGGAGGAGAGACAGAAAGAGACAGAGAAACATTGATGTGAGAGAGAAATGTCAGTTGCTTCTTTTGTGCACCCTGCTGACAGAGGACAATCCCACAAACTTTTGGTACATGGGATGACACTCCAACCCACCAGGGCCCTCTATGACTTTTGATGGTCTAACAGCTCATTTATTTTTTGTGCCGAATAATATTCCATTGTCTAGATATACCACAGTCCAACACTATTTCTTAAGCTGCATCTTCCATTCCTGGAGAAAATGAGCTCTTGCAATGTTGCAAGAAAAGAATTTCGAGGACTCACATGTAGGAGGATATGAGCAATAGTGGCAAGACTTAGTGGAAGGGTGTGCGGCGCATAGATGCCCCTGAAGAAGCTGCTGTACCGCCTCATCCACAACCAGGTAGTCAGCTCCACCTCATCGCGCACGAAGTCCAGCCTGAGAGCTACAGACCTGCACTTGTCCCCACCAAGTGCAGGAGGAAGGTCAGAACCAGAGCTGCCGTGCCGTTAGCCCAGCATCTGAGGCTCCAATAGTCCAGCACAGTCTCCGTCCACATCCAGCTGCTGTTGGTGCTGTGCTTGGGCCTGCACTTTGGCCCACACTGCTGCTAAAGAGAGGGGGCCGCACAGGGGTGCTACAGAGACAGGCCTTGATAATCTTTCATTATATTTCCTTGGGTTTGGGAGAGAGCAGGCATTCTTTCAAACTATCCAATCTCTTTTCTGGCTCTTCCCAGAGCTATGCTCGTGCTTCTCCCTATTTATTCCCTTTTCTGGATCCTCTGGGTTTCTTGCCCTTATCCTATCTGGTCTTTTTCCTAGATTTTCTCAGGCTACACTCCTCCCCATTTTGGTCACTACTTTTGCTCCTACTGCACAAGCCTCATAATAGGAGGACCTCCCCCTGCGCCATCTTGGCTTCTACTGGGCAAGGCTCAACAGAGGAATTCCCCCTCAGTGTTTAGTCCTCCTCTCCCCTGTAATCCTGGGGACTGGTTGTACCCTGAGGCAATTGTAAATCTGTCCTTCTCTACTGAGAGGGATGTTAATGCCCTTTGAAGGGCAATGCGGCTATCCCTTGGAGGGTTTCAGAAACTGTTGTTTTCTGATTTAATTAAGTTTAGCCAGTTTTCTCCCTTCTCTCTTGTGACTACCTAACTAGCTGCCTACGCTAATACTACTATCACAGGTAAATATTTTTCAGCATCAGAGTAGTAGTTGATAAATATGCAGTTGTAATTAGTCTTCAGTCTCAGGGTACTTGAACATCAACTATGATATATCTGAAAAAGTTACAGTTACATGTGATCCCAAGTAAACATAAGACATTAAAAATATTTCAATAAAAATAATAATCCTCAACAGAATTTTCAGACCTAAGGCATTCATAAAGCATAGTTTACTTCCAATATTCAATGAAGAGACTGTTTTTTGTTAAATACTTAATAGTGGCCACACTCTTTAAAAAATATTGCCTCCCAGAACAAGGAAATTCTACTGAATACATTTGGCATTTTGAAATATCATTCAACATTGTTGCTAAACCTGTGCTCTAAAAATCATCCCTAGGATTTGTTCCCTAGCCAAAAGATTCCCAATTGTGAATCTATGGTACCTGGTCTTTGGTCACCAGACTATCCTTAAGCCTTCCAGCGAAGCCAAAGGAATGAGGTAAGATGATGCTGTAGCTGCATTTTCTTGAATTTGGTATTTATTCTTTGCTGGGATTTATTGACATCCTCATATCTTTCCCTATTTGGGTTTAGTAATCTTGCTCCTGACTGTCTGCTTGTAATGGAATTTTCCCCCCACTGCACACCTTCACTCAGAATTTTGGTCTCTTTCTTCTCCCCCTATTGCGCCTCCACCCTCATTTCCGGCCCTACTCCGGGCTACATTCTCTGTACACTGCAGCTGCGCTTAGAAGCTGCTGCATCCTAACTCTTATCTATGAGACATGGCTAGCAAGCAGGAAGATCAGAAATTTTTGAATGATTTTGAAACATGTCTTTAAATCTTCTTAGTTCTTAAACTTAAAAGAAAAGCTTTAACTGAAAAAAAATCTGTCATGTTGAGAACTTTTAACTGAATGAAGTCAAGAATGGAAGCATATTATAACTTGGAAATAGTGACAACGAACCCACTTTGCAAGAGTGGCCACAACAAAAAGATGGGAACATGCTGGCCTCAAGACTAATTGCTGAGGCAGTGAGAACACTCCGGGGGCTTTGCCATCACCCTGGTAGGCCACTGAGCAGACGAAGCCTCGGTTCCCTTGGTTGTAAAAGGGCACTGGAGCACTTAGCTGTCTCACACGGCCTAGTGAGACAGTGAAAATGAGAGAACTGCATTGAAAAGCAAAATGTGCTGCACGATATAAGGAATGATGACAGTGCACCTGGTGTACATTTCTAGGGTGGAATGACAGGGAGAACAGTGGCAATATACACAGGAGGTTGGCATCTGAGATCAGAGAGCTGAAATAAATAAGGTCCTAAGCTTCTCGATGGTGGCAAGCTGCAGAAAATGATGAATGTTGTCAAGACAATTGAATTTGGAAGGGGACCAAAGCAAAGATTGGAAAATGTGCTTTGAGTTGCTGAGACATTGAAATACAAGGACCAATAGAAATATTTAATATGATATATAGTCCTGTGATTGAGGAAGTTGATGAGCTAGTGTATATATTAATGTTTATGCTTAGAATATCAAGTGAAACCCTCAATCTCTTTTTTGAACTTGGAAAATCAGACTTCTAGGGAGGAGGGAGGTGAAAAATATTCTGCTCTACATTCCTTGGCTATTCCTTCCTTTGAAATAAGGGCAGCCTTTGATTGTGCGTAGGGAGAGATTATATTCCTCTGGAAAGTTTGGAAAGCTTCTTGGTCACCTAAAGTCTAGGTGTTAGTATTTCTAACAATAAGAAAATTACATAAATAACAGATATAATTTCTAAGTGATGAATATTAGGGAAAAAAATGAGACAGGAAGGGGCTATAGGAAGTCTGCGTAATTTTGGATAGAATGACCAGGCAGGACTCACTGAGGAAAGGATATTTGAGTAAAGACTTAAAGGATATTTCTGTGGTTTATGAGTGAATCATACTTTACTTCTTTCTCTGCTCTCTCTACTGACTTCAGACCCAGAAGGAGGTATATAGAATACAGCATCAGTACAGTACCATTTAGCCACACTGTACTAAAAACAAATAAAAATTGTTATTTTTTTCTTCACTATTTCCTCTTCTAATATTTTCCTGGTGGTATTTAGAGGGTATGTAAAAGGTCTACTTTTACATTATACTCATGATAAACGAATGAAACTTGCATACAATGACTTAAGAAAAGTGTGTGATAAAAGTGGAACTTTTATTTTTATAAATGGGGATAGAAGAAAGCAGAATAAACATGATTTGAGTTGAATATTAAATTTCATTATCATATAATGTATACTTTGCTCTTTCAGCAATCGACATGTTGAAAATGAAGTTTCAGTATGCCATTCACGTATACCAGCTCACATATGTTTAGAAGAGGTTCTGGAATGCTATTCTAGTGGGATCCCCAGAAAAAGCAGCAATGCTCCTAAATTATACTAAAAGCCCAGTTACTATGTAATACTGATTGGATACATATGTTATTTGTTGTTATCTATTGTCTATCTGCAGATTTGATATAGGCTCATGTTAGCATTATTATATAACTACATAAATTCAAATATACAATTATACAACTATAATGCAATTATGCAACTCTTATGTGATTGTATGACTACTATTAAATACTGATAACTATTCTGATGACAACACATCATAAATTTAGTTCATGAGAATGATTCTCCACTGTATTCACTCAGAGCTCCATGTTTGCCTTATTTTATACAGTAGAAAAAATGGTAATAAAATATCTAGTTGCACACATTAGAGAGAGAGAGGGATGGACAGAGGAAGGAGGTAGGAAAGAAACATCATAAAATGTTAACATTTGGAAAATCTGCATGAGGGTAATAAGAATTCCTTGTAGTATCTTTTGCAATGTTTCTGTAAGCATGATATTATATTCAAAATACAGAGTTTAAAAAGTGACTTTATTTTATCCTCACCTTTCATATGTAGATAGGTTGGTATGGAATTCAAGGTTCATTTTCCTGACTTTGCTGCACTGTCTTTTAGTATTTATTGAGACTAGTCTGAGATTAGTCTATTGAGACTTATTTCTCTGTGAGTAAACCTTGAATTCTACATCCATTTCATTGTTTGTTTCTCAAGTACTTAGTTATATCTTGGTTACTTACTTGTTGAGTTTTAAACATTTATTGATACTGTTATAAGCATTCTAATGGATCAATTAACAAAAACAGATAAAGATTTCTGTCATTCTGGAGCTTATATTTTAGCGGGTGGGTAATAGGTAGGGGAGACACAATTGAAACAATAAAATAGATAAATAGACAAATAAATAAATAAATAGTTTCTTAGAAAATGATAAGTGCTGTGGAAAAACAAAGAGTAGGGAAGTGTGCTCAAATTGGAGTCAGAGTGGCTTGCAGTTTTAAATGTTCTAGCCAGGGTAAGCATCATGGAGAATGTGAAAGCTGGGCAGGCTTGTAGCAAGTGAAGGAATTACCTGTGTGGATGTGTAGGGGAAGGACATTGCAGACAGAGGGAACAAGCAGTCTAAACGCCCTGCGGAGTATGCATTTTGTGTTTTGGGAAAAGCCGGGGACAGTGAGGCTGCAGGAGTGGATGAGAGGGAGAGCCATAGAGCATAGGAGGTGAGGTCGGAGAGGGAATGGAGAGTCAGATCACCTGGGTTTGTTTCTGCTGGTTATTTTAATGACTTTGGATTTTGCTCTGAGTGACTGGATATTCATTGCAGAGTGTTGAGCAGAGAAGTGATATAATCTGCCATAATTTAAAAGGATTACTCTGGCTGCAGTGTAAGGAATAGTGTATAGAGGCCAAGAAGAAATGCAGGAGACCAGCAGAAGGCCTGCAGAATCCAGGTAGGAAATGTTAGCCAGTTAGACCAGGGTGTTAGCGATGGAAGTGATGGGAACTCTTGAGTCTTAATATGTTTTGAAGTTAAAGCCAGAATATTTCCTAACAGCTTAGTTTTTGGCTGTAAAAGAAAGCAAGAAGTCAAGAATGTGTTCAGGGTTTCTGTTCAGCAGTGGACACAGGAGTGGATGTCAGGTGAAGTGGAGGAGGCTATAGCTGGAGCTAGTCTGGAGGCGGGGAAGACAGGGCACTCAAGTTCATATGGGGAGCATGAAATTCCTATTAGATATCTAAGTGCTGATGTTAAAAATATAGTTGGATATATGTGGCCAAATTATTATTCAAGTTTAATATCAGCTACCTGAGGCCAAGTTCATAATGATGAATAAATGAATGAATTTATTAATTATCTTTGCGACTACCAAAAATAAAGTTTTGAAGCATAATCCCACCTAATTTAGAACCCCCAAGCTTATCTATGACACCATGTTGCTGACTTTTCAGAAACTATAGGAATGAATGGATTGGATCCAATGGGTTGGATTGGATCCTTTATTAAAGGTCCCTTGTGATACATGAGAAATTGTCCCATGACCAACTTTTGGATTACTGGACAGAGTTCTGATTACTCTGATTCTAATGCAATACAACTATCATGATGTAGTGTCTAATTTCATAGAAACTGTTGAACCATATCACTTACTTGATGGCTCTGTTACATAAACAGTTCATCAGAGACTTCCTGGCATATACTCATTTATCTGATCATTGGCATATATAATAATTTAACTGGAGCTATCTGTTCCCTTAGTGCTGTATCCAGACAGATTTCATTTTAGTATAATTAATAGATATTTATTTTTGCTGCCAGAAACAAAGGCACCAATAGCAATCTGATTATGATTATCATTTCCTTCCTCTGGCCCTTGACACAAATTAATTATACCATCCCATTATGGTTGCCCATTAATTTCACAGCTATAAGCAGTGATATGTACATTTTTTTAAATCACAAATGGTAATTTCCATATTGTTGCCTCAATGAATAAACACTTCCCTAGTATATCATTGGTAGCTTAATATTTTACTGGAGCAGTTGCCTATGCTTAAAATATAAATATGTGTACATCATTTTGTTTTTCCTTTTTTTTTGCATAAACTTTCATGACTAGCCAGTGATGACAATATTTAACACCTTAGAAGGATTGAAGTATACTTATTTAACTTCTAAATCATTTCTGACTAAAAGGCGACATATAAAAGATTTTTTTTTTACTCTTAGAAGAAATAATAGAGTATGGAAACTTTGGTAGACATCTCTTGGTTTAGAGAAATAGACTCAGTTTTCAATAACTCATCCAGATTCATCGCTATATAAGGCTGAACTATACTTGAAAAAATGTGAGGTGGCTGGAAAGAAAATAACATTTTAGGAGCACTCAATATATAACTGACACTTTTCAAGGTACTTTTCATGCATTTTTTCATTAACACTACGGCAACTCGAACAAGGAAGTGATACTAACATTATTTTGAAGATGAGGACGCTGAGGCTAAATGGTTAAGAAATTGACTGAAGTGCCATTGCAAGAAATGAGAGTCTTGGGATTCAGACTCGACTTGTCTTCCATGTCATTCTATCTCTCAATTCTCCCATTTTAGCATCAAAGATAATGTTTAGAGATATTTAGTGAGTTATTCAAAGTCAGGCAGGTAATTTATGGCAGAGCTGAGATTAGAACCCAGAGTCTCTCCAGACTCTCCTGTCTTTAATATTATTCTATCTCTCTGGAAAGTTCCATTATTCACACTTCTTAGAATCTGACCTTATCTGGAAATTATAAAAAATTTTACAATTGATTTTTCCCTGGAAATAAATGGTCTTGGCTATTAAAGAATAAATGAAGTTATCAAACAACTTTACTAATATTTTTTTTTGGCTATTTGGAGCATGTGGCTGTTTTCTGTTTGGCTTTGAAAACTTGTCTTGTGCATCAGTAAGGCTTACTGCTGCTTTCAGCCCTTTAGATGGGAAACTGGGGGCTGAGGAGCTTGGGTGACTCCCCTAAGGAAACACTGTTGCTTAATAAGTGATAAGCTGCTATAAAGGAAGAGACAAATGTAACTTGTGATCATAGCAGGAAGTTTTTAGTGAAATATTTTCAACTTTAAGCAGAAATGGTATTCAACTCAGAATTACCTATTGAATGTTAGCTACATACCATATTCTATATAAGTCTAAGGATGTAAATAAAATAAAATAGAATATTTGAGTTTGTAAAGCTCAGGGACTAGTCATAATGGAAAATATAGACTAGTAAACAAGCAATTATCATTCCAAATCCTGTTCTTGACAAAATATAAAGTTAGTATAGGCTTCTAGCTTCCTCCTTCAAAGTCAACTGTGGATGGAAACCCAAGAGGTAATAATGAATTATAAGAAAACTATGGGTAAACAGAACTGTTTGAATTGGTGGTGGTATGTTTATCTACTCCTGCTACAATTCTAACCATGCATTAAGTTTCAGTTGGTCTTGTAGAGTTTTTCTTAATGATTTCTAACAAAAATGAGTTTTTACCTGCACTTCTAAACTCTTTATTACTGTAATTGTTAAGTTTAAAGAGTTGTTGAATGGATAAATGCATACATATGTGGGTGGATGGATGAATGAAAGGGTGGATGGAATGACACAGAGGCACACAATGTAAGCAAACCTGTATTCCTATTAGCCTAACAGGAACATTTTTATATGGTAGTTACATTTGCCAAGCACTAATTGATATTAGAATTGCATACTTCTGAAATGAATTATTAATTGCAGTGAATGACCTAGTAGTAGTATTGAATATTTTTCTTCCTATCTCTATTTTCTACTAAAACATACTAGTCAAAATTGATTTAGAAATTACTGAATCTAAATTATTAGTACATGAGTTGAAATTGAGAATTTAAAAGATTGTGTTCATTAAACTGCTGGATGAACATGGTGTTAGCCTTCCCTAATGTTTGTGAAATTGAATGAGTATGTGGATACATATATGCATATATAAGTAACATTATAATTTTCTTTTCTGACAGGGACATTGGTAAGGTTAATTAGTGCCTGTAATGATTTTTGTCCCTCTTGATGAGAAGACACTATGCAAATACAGAGTGCAGAGTAAAGAATTACATTAACACCACAAAGATTATTTTTTAAGTATCTGTGGATGGATTTAGAATTTTTGTTCCAGAAGGGAAAGGATCTGAAACATTTCTTCTAACACTGAAGTGTCCTTTCCAGGCTGAACATCTTAACCCCAAGGTACTGTGATAAACATGTTTTCATTCAGATGAGGCCATTTTCTAGTAGATAGAATTAGAGACTTTATACTCCAGTGGCCATACTAAAAGCATGGGGTAAGAATATTTATTTCTCCCCCTCTGGGACCCACAGGTGCCCCATTTAATTCTTTACTTAAAGTGATAACTAGATGCTTCCTAACCTACTGCTATTAGGTGCGTTGCTAAACCCTCAAGTTAAAGTATTTGACATAAGCAGATTCTGCCCTTAACCTGTACATATAATCTGGATCTCAGAATTCTATCCTCATCAGCATATACCTAGAGATAATAAATACTCTAGCTGGTCAGGCTGTCGAAGGCTTCTTTCCAACAACACAGGAGACAGTACAGAATGCCATTATGTTTTGCAGATGTTTTAAGGTTCAGGAAGGAAGAGAATGTCTTTTTCTGCTGGGGCTGTTATAACAAAATATCATAGATCAGATAGTTTAAACAACCCCCATTTATTTCTCACAGCTCTGAAGGTTGGAAAGTCCAAGATTATGGTGAAGACCTCTTTCTTGTTTGTAGACAGTTGTCTTCTTGTTACAGGGTGGAGAGCGCAGAGAGGGGAAGCAAGCTCTCTCCCGGCCGTCTTTTCTTATAAGGGTGCTAATTTCATCACGAGGGCTCCACCCTCAAGGCCTGATTATCTCCACAAGGCTCCCATCTCTAATTGTCATCATGTTGGGGATTAGAATTTTTTTTTGTTTTTTCTTTTACCTTAGTTTATTTTTTTCCATTACCATTTAGTCCTCTTATACCCTGCCTCACTCCCACAATCATCACACTGTGGTCCATGTCCATGAGTCCTTTTTCCTTTTTGCTCAGTCCCTTCCCCCATAGCTGTCCTCCTGCTCTCTCTCTCTGAGTCTGTGTCTATTTTGCTGGTTAGTTCATTTTGTTCATTAGATTCCACAGAATAGTGAAATCGCATGGTATTTGTCTTCCTCTGGCTGGCTTATTTCACTTTGCTTAATGTTCTCCAGGTCCATCCATGCTGTTGCAATGGGTAAAACTTTCTTTTTTATGGCTGAATACTATTCCATTATGTAAATGTCCCATAGTTGTTTTATCCACTCATCTACTGATGGACACTGGGGCTGCTTCCCTAAGCGATTGTAAATAACGCTGCAGTGAACATAGGGGTGCTTATATTCTTTCAAATTCGTGTTTTGGGTTCCTTCGGATATATACCCAGAAGTGGAATTGCTGGGTCAAGAGGCAGTTTCATTTTTAATTTTTTTGAAGTATCTCCACACTGCTTTCCGCAGCGGCTGCACCAGGCTGCATTTCTGCCAACAGTGCACAAGGGCTCCCCTTTCTCCACATCCCCTCCAGCACTTGTTTGTTGATTTATTGATGTTAGCTATTCTGACAGGTGTGAGAAATGGCTTACCACACCTTTATAGTTAATTAATGATTGACAGAGGAAGCAAGCACATATAATAAGTTAAAGATAGTTTATTTAATAAATGGTGTCAGGAAAATTGTACAGGTCTGTGCAGAAAAATGAAACTAGACCACCTTGTTACACCACACACAAGAATAAATTCAAAATGGATTAAAGACTTAACTGTTAGACTCAAAACCATAAAAATCCTAGAAGAAAATATAGGCAGTAAAATCTCAGACATTGCTCATAGCAGTATTTTATCTGGTCTATCTCCCCAGGCAAGGGAAACAAAAGAAAAAAATAAACAAATGGGACTACATCGAACTAAAAAGTTCTGCACAGCAAAGGAAACTGTCATCATGTTGGGGATTGGATTTTCAACATACGCATTTTGGGGCTTATACCATCATTTAGTCCATTGTAAAGAATTAATGTTTTCTGATCATCTGCTATACTCTAGCACTAAACTTCATATTTTATTAATTGGAAAGGCTGTCACTGACATTACATTAGGGACCTTTGTGACGAGGTATACCTTCTTCTATCATAGGACTTACTTTAATATATTAAAATCAGTGGTTTAAGGGTCTGTTTTCCCAAGAGGCTACGTAGCACTCTTGAGGGCAGGGGCCATGTCTATCTTATTCACCTCTGTATCCTTGTTACCTGCCACAGTGTTTGGCACATAGTAGGAGCTCAACTAGTGTTGTTAAAGAATGAAAAACTACAAGGAAGGGAAGGGGAAAGTCAAGGAACATATAGCAAGGACTCATGGACAAAACCAAAGGGGTATAAAAAATAAATAAAATAAAATAAAAAAGAAAAAAAAAGAATGAAAAATTTACAATCCTACTTAACCTTATGAACACTCCTAACCACCCTGTACTTTAAAATGGCAAATCCATTAGCCCTCAGAATTGCTCTGAAAATCCAATTAAAGATACCTCCAGATTTAGATGAGATTTTGAAACTTCAGCACAGATTTTTTAAAATAATGATTAAATGAGCAAAAAAATAGTTCAAAGTAGCCAACACATATACCTACCACCACCACCACCATTATGGAAAACTACCACCAAAAAGAAAAGAGGTATACTCTAAAGCAACAACCTTTATAGACTAATGGCCAAGGAGAGCAAAGAGAGGTTTGAGAGAGGAATAGAGAGATGCAGCACATTTTTCTTCTAGTGGCACCCAGACCCTTTCCCATGGTCCTACCCATACCGTCTCCCTTATCTCCAGTAACAGAATCAGCTGGTCAGCAAGTTATAAGTAAAAGTTACTGGAAATATCTGTTGGGGAGTGTCAGGTGAAATGACGAAGTAAATCGCCCTGGCTGGTGTGGCTCAGTGGGTTGAGCACCAGTCTGCGAACCAAAGGGTCGCTGGTTTGATTTCCAGGGCAGGGCACATGCCTGGGTTGCAGGCCTGGTCCCCGGCAGGGGAAATGTGAAATGCAACCACACATTGATGTTTCTCTCCTGCTCTTTCTCCCTCTCTTCCCCGCCTCTAAAACTAACTAAATAATATCTTTTGAAAAATGTAAATAGTGAGGCTGGCTCTTTCTGTGGAAAGTGAAGGATCCTAAGGATACCATCTAAGATACAATATTATGATTAGGAAGAGTCAGTCCAGGACAAGATGCTTAACACAATCTCAGAAGAGAGACTGACCAGTTTAATTCCAGAGGCTTCATATCTGTTTAGTCTAGGTTTTCTCCTGCCTCTTTTTATTTCCCTAAGAACAAGAAATATCCAGACCTCGGACTGTAACTGGGGACAGGAGTGGTGGGAAATAACACAAACATGTCACCCTATTACATCAGAGCAAAGAAGATGACCACGTGAGAAAAAGGTAAAAAAAAAAAAAAGATGATCTCCGAAATTACTCCAACAAAAAGAAATTAAAGGTATGAAAAGATAAAAATTGAACATAGAATTAATATAACTAATTGACAGAATTTATGGTGTATAGATCAGGATTTTCAGAATTGAGTTTCTGTTTTACCTTTCTTCCATATAGAGATTTATTATGTTGAGTTGCTCATCTGGGGCACCAAAAAAAGTACATTGGAAATATTGATGTGAGCAAAATGCCCTCAATTAAGATCCCATAAACCTGTGATAAGGCTTCCTGCATTTCCATGTCTTAAACATAGTCTATTATGGAAAAATCAAGATAATTAGTTAGATCATATGACCATATTCTAAATTTAGATACATTGTAGAGTGAGACAGTAAGAATAATGTCAATTTTTATTTAATGACTTCACCACTGTATCCCTTTACTATTATAAAAAAATAAATTGCTACTGTAAAAGAAAAGCAAAGAAAGGATCCATAAGAAACATTGAAGACATTGGTGCCTAGCTTATCCAGATAACACACTCAAGGGAGTGCTTCTTTCTGTTTGTCTGTCTATTTATCCATTGTGCTTTGAATGAAGACATTGAGACTGCGGTCGTGGAAAGGTGTACTAATGCCTTTGTTTGAATTAAAAAACAAAATCAGGTTTTTGCTTTGGGAGAAAGTACTGATGGTTTCATAATAACTGGCTTGTCAATTAGGTTATTTTGTGGGTTACTTCCATTCCAAGTTTTCAATGAAAATATAAATTACCAAAATATATATTGTTCGGAGGTGATGGAATAATGGATAGCAGACGTACTCTTGGGCCATAAACTACTATAAAACTCGACAAAAGGTATAAAGCAACTGTTTTGGGGCATAAGACAATCAACAACACACAATTGTGGTCCCTGAAGAAGTAAAATACACTGGGTGAGTTTTATCTGTCTCTTGCCCTTCTGCCTGGCAGAGAACAAAACATTTCAAAAGATGGAGGAAAGTAGTGCTTATTGCCTCAAGTGGCTAGAATTGCAGGGCAAAATGGTAGAAATGGGAAAACTGTGCAGAGAAGGAACTCCAATAATCAGCACAGGAAATACCACTGTGTTTTGCTGAAAGCTAAGAGGCACAAGTGCAGGATGAAACTTGGCGAAACCTGGCAGAGAGCAGCTTACAGTATATCTGTGCTTTAAGAAATATTAAAGGAAGCTCTTGAAAATGAAGGAAAATGATACCAGGTAGAGCACATAAAGTAAGACATGAGTAAATCTAAAATGCTTCTCTCTTCTTAATTTCTTAAAAATACAACTGACTTGGTAAAGCAAGAATAGTAACGCTGTGTTTTGATTTATAAAGTAGGTAGAAAAATGTATAAGAACATGAGCACAAAAGACAGAAAAAGGGTAAATGGAAGTACACTATTGTAAGGTTGTGAAGTGGTATAATATTAACTCCATGTGGATGATGGTAATTTAAAGAAGCTTCCTAGAATAACCACTAAAGATACAAAAAAGGTATAGTTAAATAGCCAGGAGGGGAGACAATATAGAGTGCTATATATATTATTTAAATCCAAAATTAGTCACAAAAAGAGGTTAAAAAAGACATGTAGATGGGACAAATAGAAAATAAAGAGCAAAAATGGCATTCTTAAACCCAACCATATCAATAATTACATTACGACAGCTAAGAGCTCCAATAAAAAGGTAGAGGTTATCAGACTGGATTAAAAACAAGACCTGCCTATATGCTGTTTACAAGAAACAAATTTAAGTATAAATATGCCAATAGGGTAAACATAAGAATGGGAAACAAGATAAGCCATGCAAACATCCATCATAGAGAAAAAAACCCGAGTGGCTATATTAATATTAGACACAGTAGATTGTAAATAGAAGTATTACCAGAGGTGGTGAGTTACATTTCATAATGATAAAGGGAAATTGAAATACCTCTGATGTCTTGAACCCATGGTGAAGGAGCCACTAAAAAAGATAAAAGCCTCACCTTAAATGAGAAACATTCTAAAATATACATTTCCCTGCTCCACTGGATATAAACAATTTAACAGTATTCTTCATGTTTGCTTTTCTGATTCTTCTCACACAGTTCTTTCATGTGAAGTGCTGTTTCTCCTCCTTGAAACCCCTTTGCTCTCTGGCAACCTTCCTCTTCCTTCTGCAGGGTGCAACTCAAGAAAAAACAGACCTCACAAGCCCCTCTTGTGCCTCATCATAGTTAACCCTTTATCAGTTAGTCATCCAATAAATATTCATGGAGCTCCTACTATGCACTAGGCCCTGTGGTCACCCCAATAATTAATTACACTCTTCCTGGGGGACAGGGAATGGGGCACAGAAAATAAATACAAATGGAGCATGCCATGCAGTGATATATTCAATAGAGAAAAATAAAAATAGGGATTCAGGAGTGTCATGGGGAGCAATGAAGGACAGCATCTCTCCAAAAGATGTGATCTCTGCAGACCTGGAGAAAGTGAGGTGGTGCTTTCAGCTACCTGGGACCAGATGCGAGCAGGGGTAATATGCAAAGGTGCAGCATCAGGAGTACACCTGCAAAGTCTGTGAGATAAATGTGATATGTGTGTGGCTAGAAGGGAGTGAGAGAGGGACAGACTAGTAGCTAACATCTAGGTGCTAGACTTTCCAACATAAGAAAATCTGGTTACTCCCTTCAATGTGTAAGTTTTTACTTAATTAAACAAAAACGTGAATTTTCAAAGCATCCCTGCACTCCTTCCCCATGCTGCCTACTGATTTTACAACACAAAAACATGGAAAATATAGGAAGAAAAGTGGACCAGATGAGGTTAATGTAGCCACAATACATAAAAAGTTAAAAGTCTAACAAAATGTAAAATGTAGGCAGTGATGGAGCTCAACCAAGACAGACATACGCTCGAAAGAAAGCAATGGGTAAAAATAATACAGTTAATCCTTAGTATTGGGATTATGGACCAATTCCTTTTTTTGATTGTTTGTAGTTTCCTGCATTCCCTTAATTCTCTACAACCAACAAGTATTATTTTTACAATCAGAAAAAACAATTCTGCTAGTTGTCTTTAAGACTAGACCTTTTGCTATTCTAAATAAAGCAACTAAGAATTTTCAACTTCTATTTAGTTTTGTCCAGTGGAAAAGATGACTTTTTCTAATGGAGGAAAAATGATCAACAAAATGTTTTTATTCTCCTCCTACAACTTTAAAAAGGTAAAGTTTAATGAATACATTGATTATTTTTGTCTTTATTTTTCTAATATAAAACAAATTCAGACTTCTTGTTAAAAATATTAGAAAAGCATTACTTAGAAAAGGAAAGATTTTCCATGACCTCAGTCCTAAAGATAATAGAAATTTATACTATGCTATACATTTTTCTAATGATTTCTCTGAGTACATTTTATATACATAAAATTAAATAATAAAGCTAAAAACAATTACCCTAAAAAAGAAATATTTTAAAACAACCACTGTATACTTTTACAGTTAATGGAAAACAATACAAAAACAAATATCCATTAACAGTGATGCTTATAATAATTTTTTTCTTCATCATTAAATATTTTTTTTTGCTTCTGTTTAAAGACAGGTGATCTTTACTTATAAATTAAATAAGATTGTTTTTCACTTTTTCTTCATAACTTAGTTTACCATTTCTCTTGATTTCACAAGTTCTGGTGATATTCTCAACTGATTGATTATACTAAGATGTTCCAGCAACCTTCCTTTCCATAGGTGTTGTTCCTGTTTTATCCAAGTTTCTAGTTTTGCCTTTGACCCTCAGTAAATAAGGTGGACCTTAGGAATGGTTTTCACTTGCAGTCATTTCCAGTCTAACTCTTCTCTCTGACCCTATTCTGAATTCTTCAACAGCTTGAGAAAGAAGCCAAGATATCTAAATATAACATTGACTATGATTTAAGCTTCACCAGAGACTTTTAATTCTGATGTTCAAGCTCCCTGTTTTTCACTGTTACAGACAATGTCTTTGGTTGATTACTCAGCTTTGGCTCTGAAGAGTCTTTGGTGTAAAGGAGTGTGTGTGTGTGTGTGTGTGTGTGTGTGTGTGTGTGAGAGAGAGAGAGAGAGAGAGAGAGAGAGAGACATAGAAAGAGAGAGAGAGCGAGAGAGCAAGCAGGAAATCTTTAGAACTTCCAGTTATGAGACGAAGATTTTCAAAACTCAGGAACAACAGTATTTTTTTTCATTATGTGAAACTTGAACTCACTTTAGAGAAATCACTTTTCATCATGCCTTCTAGTTTATTTTACAAATTCCTTCAATGTGTTCTTCCCCTTTCCACATTTATGAATTCATTGCATATTTATTCACTTTGTGTTATTGTGTCTCAATGTTTTATCTTAAAATATCCAAGTATGAAACTTAGGTGAATCACTAAATTTGTCATAAATGCATTGTTAGTCATTGTCTTGTTGATTTATTTGTTGTGAATGACTATGCACAGCATGTTGGTTTGTCTTACAGCCTTCCCTTTATTTTTGGCATTTATTCATCCATTCAGCCATCCATCCAGACATCTATCCATGCATCCCGCCAGCCACCTGTCTAACAAATGTGCTCTGTAATTTACTAAATTGCAGGCACTGAGCTATAAAATTTGATACAAAAATGAATAAGAATTTTATATCCTCTCTAAATATTGGTGGTTTGATTACAATTAAAACAAAGATTTATTCAATCTATTGGAATTTAGTTTCAGTAATATTTCTTTGTTTATTTGATCATTATGAATTCATTTAACAAATGTTTAATCAGTGCCCACTGTATGCCAGACACTGCTAGAGGTTAGAATGCAAAAGTTAACACGGGATGGTCTCTGCCCTTCAAACAAGTTGTGGTGTAGTGGGAGATAAAGAAATATAACAAATGATTATATCACAGAATGAACCAATGGTAAGAGAGTTCTGTGAGCAACAGAGGGAGAGGAGAGGCTCACTCAGGGAGAGACAGAAAGCCTTCAGAGGAGGTCATATGTAAGTTGGGCCCAGTTTTTGCTACTCAAAATGTGGTCAATAGACTAGGAGCAGTGTTACCTGCTCCCGGCTAATACTCTCACCTGGGACTTTGTTGGAAATGTCGTTTTGCAGTCCCAGGACAGGCTTATAGAGTCAAGATTTGGTTTTAACAAGATCCTTGGGTGAATTGTAAGCACATTAAAATTTGAGAAGCACTGATTTAAAGTAAAGATAATTTGGCAGGTGAAGAAGGTACCTAAGTCATTTTAACACAGAAAGGACCATGTGTAAAGAAAGGCACAGCACACAGGTGCACTTGGCATGTTTTTCCTTAAATCTTAAGGTGCGTCAGAGAAAGGAAGGGAGAGGATTTGATAACACACATGAGTACCAGACTGTGAAGGACTTCCATGTTATGTAAAACATTTGAACTTTTTCTGAGCCATAGGATGCAATTGGAAGTTTTTAAACAGATAAATGAAAAGATGCTGTAGAAAGACAATTCTGGCAGCCATGTGCAGAATGAATTGGAAATGAGTAAGGAAGTCTGCTGACTACTTAAGAAGTTATTTCAGATGATAGGAACTAAACTCACACTGTAGATATGTGGATAAGCAGAACAGGAGCTGAATTCAAGAAATATTTTAGAAATTGAAATTATGAGAATTCATGCTTGAATGAAGGAGATGAGGAATGAATGAGAGATGACTCAGAGATTTCTACAATGAATGGTGGTTGATGATGGCATTGAGGAGTTAGAAAACACAGGAGAAGCAAGTTTCACAGTAGAGGGAATAAGTTCAGTATTAGACATATTAACTATAAGTATCTATGTGATATCTCAATGGAGATGTTTAGGAATACAGTTTGGAAGCTTTTGCCATAATGTCTAAACCGGTAGAGAAATTTTGTAAGTGTTTATTTGAGCCAAACTGACAACATCTAACAGGGAGAAAGATCTCAAATGTTCCACAGAATAACAGTTTTGCAGTTTGTTTCATACATTTGAAATTAAGGAGAGAATGTAAGGAAGGCTACAGAAGGAGGGTGAAAGCAAATTGAGGACTGGATTACAAAATAGTTAAAATTACTTCATGCCTTGAAGATGGTTATATCTTATAGATCTGAAAAGAGACATTTCAAAGATGTATTAACCTAGATGCACAGAAACAACAGACAGGGCTTGCTTAAGGCAAAGAAAAGCTTTTTAGTAAAGAAGTTGTATGCCTGGGGCATAACTATGCACCATGACCTGTCCAGGCTGGACTGGGTCTGAGAGCCAAGGTGAGTCCTGCCCTGGCACAGTTCAGGACAACCAGGTTCTTGATTTGTGCAGGAAACAATTCAACATCAAGTAAGGTAAAACTAAAAGTAAGTTTATTGAAGTTCAGGATAGTGAGGCAATGGGAGCGCTCTTAGATACAGGATCAGGGATCAGCACAGGATGAGCTGCCACTGCTCACTGCTCCCCTGGCTGCAAGTCTCTTTGGGACCCTTAGAGCTTAAGATAGAAGAAACCAAAGTACACACCTGAGAAAAGGGTGTAGACATGCTCAAAGAAGAGCATACTGGTGTTCTTTGTCTTGAGAAGTTTTACCTATTATTCTATATACATGGGATTCTTCGGGGAGGATCTCAACAGGATATTTATTAGATATCCGAGAAAGGAGTGGAGGTTTCTCAGAGGAGCTCCGTTGGCCATCTTGTGACCTTTTATGAATTATCTGCTTCTGATAATGCAGGACAGCATGTGTCGTTTAGTTTGTTGATGTATTAAAATGAGTGCATAATGGAGCTTGGAGTCCTTCTCTGGTCAGTTTCACCTCCATCTTGGGTTCATCTGGTTTTAACTAGTTTTTGTTATCTACCTCCCTAACTATTGCAATTTCAACCCTCTGCTCTTAGGCAGCTTCAGTTAGTAAGGGTAGGATCTTGTGGTTTATAAGCTGCCTGTTGGTTGCTCAGCCATTCTGGCTGTTTGTTCAGCCATTGGTTTCAGTTTCTTCATTTCATTTGCCAGTTAATTTTTCCTAGTTACTTATTAATCTGCCTGAAGATCACCCATGGAACCCCTTTTTCCCTGTTCACAGAGCTAAGAAAAAAGATTGTGATCTGAGATAGAGCAATGGGAGTCAGAAATTTAAAGGCAGAAGCTGAAGAAGCTATACGGATATTTGAAACCACCTCTGGGGTAGCAGTATAATATCTGGCCCAAATAAATGTCAAACTGCTTGTGTTGTAAAGTGAACAGAGGGAAGAAAAAGAAAGACAGATTAGTAGCACGAGGCGGAGACAGAACTCAAAGATAACATGGAAAGAAGCAATCAGTGGAGAGGAAGATGTTGCTGAACCCAGTTTTGGCTGCATGCCACAACAAAAGCCAAACTCAGGAGACAGGTGCTAGTGAGAAGGAAAGTGCTTTTTCAAGTGCTGGCTACCTGAGAAGATGGGGCTTTATTCAGGTCCCAAAGGTCATCTCAATGTCTCAGTGCAGGTAGGGGTTTTACAGGGAGGGAGAGGGAAAGCAGAACAAAGAGATCGATGGGAGGGGATTGAAAAGTTCTCTACATGCTAACCAGCACAGCCCATTGTGAACAGGACCTTGGAACTCGTCAGGTGATGGTCTGGTGTGCATCATCCTGGTTTTATATATTCCTGGTTTTATGGTTGAAGATGAGCAAATCTCCCAGGGCTGGGATGCCTGAAGGCCTGAGTCTATATTTTTTGAAGCTGGTTCTTAGGATTCTTATATAAACTTGTTGTTTATCTACAAGCTACATATTAGTCAGAGTCAGCATCTACAGAAACAATGTCAAAAGAATGGTGGGGTGGGTTGCAATTTCACACTGTTATAAAGAAACTAAAGTAACCCAGGGGAGGAACAAAAAAGTAGAATCAGGAGCATAAAAAGAGAGGTTGACCTTGGAAATAAAGGAGAGGAGATAAGCTTGGGTTACAATTTTAAGATATGGGTGAGCTTGAGATGGAAACCAGAGGATGGAAATAAGAAAGTTTGCGCTTTATGACTGCTCTTCCCTCGATGAAGTAGGGAGCAAGGTCGCTGAGGAGACGGAGTGGGCTGGGATAGGATCTTGATGAGAATGATGAGAATTTGTAATAGCCACTTTAGGGTGTGGGAGAAGTAGCTGACTAGAGACAACTAAAAGGATTGCTGGGCAGTACTGAAAGCCTAGAAGAGGTTGAAAACCATAAATAACTTGTTCTTCTTTTCTCAATCCATCATTCCATGACACTCTTGCTTATTCTGTCTGCTTTCTTTTCATTTGTAGTTTAAGCTGGAAATAATTTTCCAGTAAATTTGAAGCCTAATTTAGACAAGAGAAAAAACAAAGGCTTGTATTTTAAAACACTTAAGATAAATATGCTTGATGTTTTATGTTTTAATTAACATTAATTGGCACTGTTCCCTAATGAAAGGTCATTATTGAAAACCTAAAAAATAAATAAAAATAAAAGATAGGATAATATCATCCACTGAGAAAATGATTGATGATACTTATTTTTCTCCTCGTACTTTTTCTAAAACACAGTTTTATTTGTTTGCTTGCTTATTTTACACGATTGTGTGAATTTTAAACTCCCTTGTATCTTTCTCTTTTCAATTCCTTAAAAGTTGTAATTTTTTATGATCATAAAGCAACTGATATTTATTGTCAATGTTTAAAATATAGAGAAGTACAAAGATGAAAATATAAATCACTCATAATCCAGAGTTAAGATTAATACTTCTATGTCACATTTCAGATTAGATTGGGCACATTCAAGGTGATATGGCCATAGACTATGTCACTCATCAAAAAAGATATTCTGGCAACATTTTCTGCTAATATCTGATTCCAGTTCTTCTTCATTAAGTTTAAATAATACAGACCATAATAGAATTTTATCCAAAGCATCTCTAATCAGTGCAGCCACTACAAACCACCAGTCAGCTTTACCTTTCCCCATAACCTATTGGCAGAGGTAAGGACTCCAGAACAGGATGTGAAGAAAAGGAGGAAGCAATGTCAACTTCTATTAAACAAAAATGTTCTTATGTCTTTGAAAAAGTATAAAGCATACTTACTTAAAGCACTTTGAAATGTGCTCTTATCAGGAATGTGAAGCTCCCCCTCCCCTTTGGTTTCCTACCCGACAGCTGACTTCTGTCACTTACTTGTCCTCAAGCAATTGAGGCTCTGGAACTTCATGTGGGAGGAGCTTTTAGGAGTGTAATAATCTCAAACACTGATACAATGCTCTGTGTCAGGCTGTATTTTCAATATTTTACATAAATTAATTTTATTTAGTCCTCATAACAAAACTAAGGGACAGTTAATGCAATGATTCCTATTTTGAAGATAATGAAACCAAGGCATAAAGAGATTCAGCAATTTGCCAAGGTCACATTCTTTAATAGGTTGAACTGGGTTTAAACCCAAGCAGCCTGTCATGGAATTCTATTTATAATGCCTGCTTGACATTCATTTGAAAGGATAGCTGATAGATTTGTCTTGAGTTAGTATTTTAAGAACACATTTTATTTAGAATGTTTATTTGTCATGGTTGAGGTTAAATATTGTTACATACATTGGGTGCACAGGTTCAAGGTCATAACTAGCTGTGCATTTGTACATGACTAATGTTAAGCCATAACATTTAAGCTGTCAGTTTGGTTATAACATGTTTTGTAAGAGTGTGTGATATGCAATGGTAAACTCTATCAGAGAGATATCACAAACTCCAAAGTCATTGTTCATGTAGGTTTTTTTTTTTTTTTGTTAACTTTGAAGTCAGTGTTGTGTTTCTTTTATTTACCATTGAAAATGGCTGAAAAAATATACTGAGTTGATAATACAAGAGATGTTAAAGAACTTCAGCAAATGCTACTTGAGTTGCTAATCAAAATATTTTTGCAAGTGTTGTGAAAAGTACTTATGCCTTGAACATAGCAATATTGTTTGCAATGAGTGCTACAGACATTTTGCAAAGCCAACTATTGAAGATTCTGATTAATTAATGTTAAAGACTTTTTTTTTTTGGTTATATTCTTTTAGCACTATGCATGTTTCCATTACTTGAAAAAGAAAAATTTTTATTCTTTATGTTTTTATGTATCTTTGTTTAATAATTTCTAGATTGTAACTGAAATAAAAAATCATGTGTTCTGTTACATAAATATAATAAATGCAAATTTGCAGTGTTTTACATATTTTTTTCACATTTTAGCATATACTAGTAATGAATGTATCTCTTGGATATATGTGACCTATGCTGTAATTTTTTGACTGTAACCTCTGCAGAGTTAAGTTCTCCCAAACTCCACTCTAACTCTTTTCTTAAGAGCCAACCTTGGTATTACAACGGTTTTGTAAATTTCCTTGATGATTTCTATGAGGTGGTCCAGATGTTATAGTAAGGCTTTTAGGGTAATTTTCCATGTGTTCTAGATATTCTGGATTATCACATTTTTGTTTTGTTTTTTGCTATCCCTGCCTGCCATTCTCTCATCTATTCATCTTCCAGGAAAGAACCAGTTTGATACAGGTGCTTTGGTGTGTCTTGCTTTCCCAAACTTGAAAATTCTTATGCCATTGTCTTAAAAAATTGTAAATGGTTCCTCAGGTAATTCTAATACTTTATAGTTTATAAATAATAAATGCTGATTTAATTGTTCATCTTAACAACAAAGCTCCTTTCTTCGTATTACATTTGCTTGACATGCTCAATCTTAACCTTTCTTGCTTCTTGGTTTCCTTCACTGCTTCTTTAGTTTCCAGGCTTGAAATGGTTGCTTCTCTGTGCCAGCACTGAGGAATCTGCAGTGCCCGCTGGTGCTGTGTTCAGGGTTCTCAGAGACCGCTAGATGGAGGAAAGAGCATGGTAGAGGTGGTGTCTGCCGGTGCTTATGTCACTGGCAAGCTGGCTTGGCTCTCCTGCTAGAGAACATTGGGCCTTCAAGGGTGCTGCCCCCATGACCAGCCGGAAGAAATGTTAGAAGGTAGTATGGTGCGATGAAAAAATTCCATTCCTCCCTCCCTCCCTCCCTCCCTTCCTCTGGAGTTAGAGTGCCTGGCTTCAAAACCTGGTTTCAATCCTTTACAGTCTGTAGATCTTGGTTCAATGAACTTTTGGGAGACTCACTTTTCTTATCAAAGAAGACACTCAATGAGGCTGTTATGAATGTTAAATGAGATTATAAGTAAAATGCTTAGACTAGCAATTGCATAATAATAAGCACTTAATAAGTGCTAGTTACTGTTGTGAAACTCTCTTTAGATTGTAAATTTCAGAAGAGTGGGTGTTTTCTTCACTATGTATGTCACGCTTAGCAGGTACTTTATAAATTTTTGTGGAACAAATGGATGACTGAATGGATAAAATCGATGACTAAATAGTATGTGACTTAGGCGCATTATTTAACCTCTTTGAAAATGTGTGCTGGGGATTTTGGATATAATGTTTAATTAACAGTGTTGTTTGGTGAGCTGTATAAGAAAAGAATGTGAAGGAGGCATAGGAGCCCAGGGTTTCAGAGCAAAGGCTTTGAAGTCAGGTGCAAAAATCATTTTGAATATTATTCTGCCACTAGATATGACATTGAATAAATGACTATTTTTTAAGGCTCAGTTTCCTCATCTCAAAATGGAGATCGTAATTCTTGCCTTTGAGGGTTGATGTAAGGATAAAAGGAGATGCATACGTACATAGAACATTGTTTTCTTAAAATAATTTGTTATCCTAGGAAAGAACTTTGTAAGCGTGGGATCACATAAAACAGATTTTGGCTTCTTATTAAATAAACAATTTTCTATCAAATTCTCCCATAAGGTGGCACCAAATAAGAGTATAACTATATTCAGAAAATTTAGAAAAGACTGAAGAGAATCAGAAAAAAAAATTTTGTTTAAAGAAAAGAATTTGATGGTCATATTGACAAGTTGAGATGATTCAATTCTCATACCTAGACTGAGATGGTGTCTTAGAAAGCAATTTTAAGGATAGAAGTGGGATTTACCTAAAACTAAATATTTTTTATTATAGTGCAGTTACCTACATTGTTTCTAATTTCCTAATGATGAGGCAGAGAGGAAAAGGACACTAAAAATTTTGAATTTTAATATTTAATGAGCATAGCATTTTTAGGTTTGGTGAAATAAGGTTATTTTCTCCTATTTGATGTGGAGAAACTTACTTTCTTAATAAGTCAAATTATTCCCTCTGTAGAAACTAGGAATGTGAGTGTTTTACAATTACCACTTCATTGGTAATGGAGAGAGGAAGAACATCTTGATTTCTTTGCTATCCTCCGTCACTCCTCAGACCACATCTCTCACTGCTCACTCCTGAGCTCTGTGGTAGTCACCCTGGTCTTCTTCTTGTGTTTCTAACACTCTAACCACATTCTTACCCCAAAGCCTTTGCTTTTGCTGTACCTATCGCTTCGGCTATATTTTTCCAAATACTCTCTTACTCCCTTTCTTGGTGAAGCCTTAAGCACCTCCTTTGACTTTGCAGCATCCCCAGCTCCACTCAGCTTTTCCATCTCCATTACCTGCTTACTATTTTTTGATTGCACTTACCAAAATTTGATATTATGTGCTGAGTTTTACTTGTTTATTTTGTTTCTTGTCTGTCTCCTCTCACTTCTTCGATGTGAGCTTCATCATGGCTTTGTTTACTGCTCTATCCCTAGCACTTAGAATAATGCATGGCATGTCATAAACACTCAGGAAATTCATTCATTTGGTAAATGAGTGAATAAACTCATCAAATTAAGACAAAGGACAGTTGTATTGTAATTTCTTGTGGAAAATTACCATTTCACAAACGAGGCTGTGATCCAGATGTCAGATCAGATGTGGCTGGGCAGGTTGCTTGGGTACTGTGCTTCAAATGCAGAATTCTGAAATATTTTTCTTCCTCCAACTGTAGCATGAAAGACTAGGTTAAATACCATTTCCCCAAAAATCATGTCCACTGAACTATGAATGTAATCTTACTTGGAAATAGGGTATTTGCAGCTGTAATCTAGTTTAAATGAGGCCATATTGAATTAGGGTGGGCTCTAATCCAATGGCTGATATCTTTAAAAGAAGAGGGAAATTTGGACACAGACACTCTGGAAGAATGCCATGTGACGATAGAGGCAGAGATTAGGGCGATGTGTTTATAAACCACAGAACACCAATAATTACAAAGTAACCAGCAGAAGCTAGCAAAAGGCAAGGAAGCACCCTTCTCTAGAAGCCGGAAAGCATGGTCCTACTGACCTCCTGATTTGGAGCTTCTAGCTCCCTTTGTGAGAAAATAAATTATTGTTGTTTTAAACCACCAAATTTGATGATAATTTGTTACAGCAGCCCCAGTAAACTAATACACATAGAAATAGGGCTCAAACATTTTTTGAACATCAGATAGCATGTTTGTCAATGGCAAATGATCCAGTTCTCCCTGTCCTCAAGGAGCTTACAGCCTAGTGGCAGAGATCAGAAAGTAGGGTTGACCCTTGAACAATGCAGCAGTTACGGGTGCTGACTCTTTCCACAGACACAAATCCGTATATAACTTTTGATCTCCCCACAGTTTAACTATTAATAGCCTACTCTTGACTGGAAGCATTATTGATAACATAAACAATTGGTTAACACATATCTTACATATTATCTGTGTATTATATACTGTAGTCTTACAATAAAGTAAACTAGAAAAAATAAACTTGTTAAGGAAAATACATTTACAGTGTTTATTGAAAAAATTCCACATGTAAGTGGACTTATACAATTCAAACCTATGTTGTTCAAGGGTCAGCTGAAAATAGAAGCTGTTGTAATGAAAGTGTTGTAAGAGAATTAAGCTCTAAGAACACAGGAAAAGAGCATATAGCCAAACTGGCCTTAAGGAAAGAGGCATCAGAAAATGCTTTTCGAAGTGGTAAATTCTAAATAAGCCAGATGGGCAGAGAAAGGAATAGCCTTGCAGGCAGAGGAAAGCATGTGCAAAAGGTACAAAGCCAGAAGAGAACGTGGTGTAATTTGAGAAGTGCCTGAAGTTGAATTCTGCTGTTGTTGCTTGTGATGGAGTGGTTGCAATTGGTGTAGGTTGTAATAGGAATTTACTGTAATAATCTAGGTGAGATATAGAGTGGATTAACTAAGAAGCGGTAGGAGAATCTCCTGCAAATCAACTGGTAATTTAGAACTACCTGGGATTGTAGAGTTATGTTGATCCTGGTGCTTAGTTGATTCTGGACAAGGATAGGAAAGAAAGGAACCTTTCTTAAAGAAAGTTATATTCTGTTTTAAGGTGGAAGTCATTGTAAAGACTTGTAATTTATAATTTTACTTTTTAGCCATTGTGTGTGATTAATTGGGAGAGAGAGAGAGAGAGAAAGTGACGCTGGCCGGTGGGATCTGAAATAGAACCATTTTAAAGGTATGACCTTTAAGGGATTGTGTGGCTGTGGAACATGCATTGGATTGGAATCTTGGGTGTAATTTTGTCTTTTGGAGTCTTGGTCTCCTCCTTTGTAAGTTAATATTTGCTTTACTAGCCCTGGCTGCTGTGGCTCAGTGGATTAAACGTCAGTCTGTAAATCAAAGGGTTGCAAGTTCGATTCCCAGTCAGGGCACATGCCTGGGTTGTGGGCCAAGTCCCCAGTAGTGGGCATGCGAGAGGCAACCACACACTGATGTTTCTCTTCCTCTCCTTTCCCCTCCCTCCTCCTCTGTCTAAAAATAAATAAATCAAATCTTTAAAAAGATACTTTAAAAAATATTTGCTTTACTAATACCATAGTATTGTTGTTAGGATATTGGGAAGTTTTGAGTTTTCAACTGTTATGAAGCAATGTACAAATACAAAATGTTAGAAGAGATATGTCAGCCACAGGGGGATTCTCAACTAGGTGACTGACTCTAAGATTCTGTGATTTACATTTCCCTTTAGGCATCCACATAAATCAAATGAACTTTGTTCCCATTTCCCAAACATTCTAGTGCCATGAAAATCAACCTGAAGCTCTATCAAACTTTAAATAACTTGATATAGTGCACCTGAATAACTTACCTTTAATCTGTCATAACTGCCTGTACACCTGACACAATATTTCTGGTCAAAAGCTTTTGTTGGAGACATGAATAAAAAAGAAAAATTAATGACATAAGTATTTTTTATAGTCTCACTGTTGGATATTAGGCCTATTGAATTCTTTCAGGTCACCTACATTATTATTTCCATGACTAAGAAGGTTTGTTTTCTGCTGTTGCTAAAAATTAATATGAACTTAAAGTCTGAGGAGACCAAGACTATCTACGTGTATAATTCTGTTATTCCACTGCCTTTCTTATTTTTTAAATTACAATGTAACTCCCTTTTTTACTTAGTCCAATTTTTTAAACTTCTAAAATTTTATATCAGTGATCTGCTCAACCATTGTCCTTCTCTACTACACTCTAGGGGAGGCACTATGTTTTGTTTCCCTTATATTTTAAGTCCTTGGCACGTAGAATGTGTTCTTCAAGTATGGTTGTTAAATGAATGAAATGAAAGTATTTGAGGAAAAACATTTTCACAGGATTCAACAAACATTTATATTTTAAATTTAGTTTCATCAGTAATAATTAAGTACCCATTAATACCATTATAGAAACTGAACTCATCTACGATTTTTATATATACACAATAGACTTACAGCATCGAACATGACCAAAAAAGATTCTAAAAATACACAAATGTTTCAGCAGGCTTGTGTTATGAGCCTGTTTACAGAAAATCACGTTTGATTTATTCATTGCTCCTAATACCATTCTTGGAATTTTTATTCAGTTCTTTGTAAAAGCAATCACATTCTTAACTCAGTATCCGGTATGAAAATAGGTCACTGTGATAGGTCTTCAGAATACAAATGCACATGGAATTGATATTTGGGGCTAGATCTGACTTAGATAAGTTTCATTGTTAAAATATTATAGAGCAATTTGTCTTTCCCATAAACCTATTTTTGATAAGAGATTTATCGTTAATAACAGGCAGGCAAAAGGAACTGAAGGAACCTTAGCCACAGGTCTCCTAGTAGCTGAATATTTATTAAAGAGTATTTCTTAGTTTTATATAAAAAAGAACACAAAACAAGTTCCCTAATTCATAAAGGTATATTCAACAAAAGTTGAAAGGTGCTTTTATGTGGATTTCTAAAGTGCTGAACCAAGCCTTGTCACCTGCAGTTAAGAAGTATTAGCAACTAGCACAGGAAATTGTTAAGATCAAGGCAAAATTTTAGATGGGGGAGGAATAGATTCTAGGCTCAAGAAAAAATGTGACAATGGTGGTAGGTGAGGAAATATGATTCAGGTTTGTGAATCTGGTGGGCCACGGTGGAGTGTTATGATGGCAGGAGGCAGGGAGCGCTGGGTAGGGTGGAATTTCAGCCTTATTCTTTATGCAGGTGGGAAGTTTTGAAAGGATTTTGCAGGGTGTGGTAGGGGATCAGCTATCCACTTTAGGAACATGAATTTCGACATTGTGTGAGGAAAAGATTTGAGGGTTCAAAACTAAAGGAAGTAAGAAGAGCCGTAAGACTGTCCTAAGAGCCCAGGCCAAGTGCCAAGAAGAATTGAACTAGACAGGTAAACATAGTAGTGGGAGTGGAAAGAGAGGAAAGATGCTAAGGACTGGGAAGATGGGGAATCTCCACATTCAGCTCTTATGGGGGTCACAGTGGGACATGGGAGTGAGCATCGTGGGCTGAGCCACTTGCCTTGTTCTGCCCTGGAACTAAGCTATGGCGAGAAGGTGATTTTCAGAAGGAGCAGGTCAGACGCAGGACTCATCCTCTCTTTTGCATTGGGTTGAGCTAGGTTTGGGCATGTAAGAGGAAATACAAAGTGAGACCTAGGGGTGAATTGTCCTCATCTTTCCTCCTTACTCTTTCCTCGCGCTAATCAAATTCTGTGAGGCCATCTGAAGATTTATAAATACCTTCACTTTGAGAGAGAGACCTTTTTTGGAATCATTGTGCCAAATCTTAATATTTTCACAATTTATCTAAATTATTCCTTCCATTTGTTTCATTCCCTGCTCATGAGCCTATATATAACATTATTAAATATCTAGACAGCAAATAAATGAAGAAGTTAAATAAAATGTCTACTTACATAGTTACAGCAAAGCCTACGTACTCAGCTTTTACAGAGTGGGCAGTAAGCAGGTTTCATCTTACTTAGGCCTTGAAGACACAGTAGGACAATTGAGGTAGTCTGGTGAGAAAAGTTTTATTCGATCCAGTGTTTCTCCCTGCTACTTAACATAAAGAGCATTGAGATGAATGTAATCAATTAGCTGTGAGACCTTCGTATTGAACTTTTCAGTGCCTTTGATGCCTAGCCTACAAAAGGTTGTAGTGCAGGAAGATAAGAAAATGAGATGTGAGAGTGCTTTGAAATTTTTTGAGAGCAGCTACAGAAATGCAGAGCATTGTCTTTTGTTACTCATGAAGGCCTCATAGCTGCAAATTTTCAGGTTAGATTGATTTACTCAACCACAGGCTTGTTTGTCCTCTGTGCTTTTCCTAACATCAGTGGTTTATTTTCCTGTAAGTCAGTACCGTCTGTCCTTAATGGTCAGCAAATCAGCTGTGATGAGAAATAGAAATGGGACTGAGACCCAGGCAAGACTTCTGACTCAAAATGTCTTCTGTTTCCACCATGCTCACACCTTCACGGCTTCTCCTAAAGTGTGTGTGTGTGCGCGCGCGCGCGTGTGTGACAGAGAGAGAGAGAGGAGAGAGAAAGTGTGTATTTATAAAAATGTAAATGTGCAAATGCACACTCAGCGCTTTATAAACTGAAATCTGTGGATCAAGAATGCTAATTAATCATCTCTCTTTCCCTTTTCCTAGCATTTCTTCATTCTCTTCTCCATTCCTTTATCTGTATTCCTCATCCTCATTCTTTTTCTGTTCAATTTTCTGTTTTATGTAAGTTGGCGATAGCATCGATGATGATTGCTAACTACAGGGGTTGCTATGGTAAAAATTCACTAGGGTTATTTTGTTTTCATATCCTTGTTTAAGAGAAGCCTATTATTTGAAGGGTTTTTGATCTTCTGCTTAAAACCATGCTCTCCTCTGGTGCTTCCAAGTCCCCTTCCTATGGTCTCACGTCCAGCTGCCGAGGTGCCAGGACTGTTTACTCAGCAACTGGTGTTGCTTTTGGAAATTGCATTTCTGGGCTTCTCAGAGCTTACCTCTCTCCTTTAACTGCTTGAAGTTGCACCTCTTTAGTCTATTATGCAGCTACTTCTCCAGATACTGCTCTTTTCCTTCTGAGTCAGTTGGCAGCATCCGCTGGTAATGAGCCTCCTGTTGCAGTGTTAGAACGCTTACTGCTTGAGGTTGGAGGAGAGGGTGGGGAAGCAAAGACAGAATCAGGCCAACCTCATCTTTTTGTACTAGATTTGGTTATACTGAACTAAGCGGGCAATTCTCTGGAACTTGAATAACATACATTCACTGATAAATAAAACTGCATGATTTCCTACTGTGTGCAAAGTACTCTTTTAGGTCTTGTCAGGGACAGAGGCAAGATGTACATTTTGGGACCCTTAGAATTCAGCAAGAGAGATAAGGCATGCTCATTAATACCTACAATGCAAGATAAAATGTATCACGTGTAATATGGATGAATGTAGCACGAAAGGGATAGAAGTTGGTGACTGAAAGAAGGGATTTTAAAGGACTTTCTGGAGACAGAAGTTGACTTTGGCTTGATAGAGTCAAAGAATAAAGAGGGAAGACGTGACATAAGACAACTTTTAGCAAAAGGAGTGGCATTCCTTGCCCCCCAAGCAGAAGGCATGCTGCTCAAGCCGTGGCTGCTGCAGTCTGGACTCCCCCAGAGCTGGAATGTAAGGAAGCCTAGCCAGAGTGATTAGAAGCGGGAGAGGTGACCATTCTGCCAGGGTGGAAATAAGAGGGTAATCCCTTGTCACTTCTAAATCTAAGCTCAGGTAGTTAACACCATGCCGAGTCACAATCCCAGGAGCAACTGAATCCAAAGATTTTCATGCCTATTTGTAACAAAAATGATAGAGATGTACGAATCGTTATTAATTAGTAAAACTTTTAGTTATATTATGAACGCATACATGGACAAAAGGCATGTAAAAAGCATATTTAAAATGAACCAGAAATTTAAATAATGGAGATAATTTTACAGTTGAGTAGATGAGGAAAAACGGCACATTATTCTTTAGTTGTTTCTCTTTAAAAATTTTTTTAAATTGAATTTATTGGGGTGACATTGGCTCACAAAGTTATACAGGCTTCAAGTGTAAAACTCAACAAAACACCGTCTGCACACTGCATTGTGCACCCTTCGTCCCAAGCAAAGTCTCTTTCTGCCCCCATTTTCCTCCCTTTGCCCACCTCTATCTAGGCCCACCCCCTTTCCTCTATCACCACACCATCACACTGTTGTCCGTGTCTGTGTTACATATGTGTGTGTATATGTGTGTGTATACATATATGTGTTGTTTGCTAATCCCTTCAGCTTCTTTCATTCAGCTCCCCCAACCCCAGTCCCTTCTGACAGCTGTCAGTCTGTTCCCTGTATCCTGCCTCTGTTTCTGTTTTGTTCTTCAATTAGATTCCACATATAAGTGAGATCATATGGTATTTGTTTTTCTCTGACTGATGTTATTTCACTTAGCATAATCTCCAGGTCCATCTAGCAGTCGCAAAAGGTAAAATTTCCTTTTTTTTCTTTTTCTTTTTTTTACAGTCAAATAGTATTCCATTGTGCAAATGTACCACAGCTTTTTTTATCCAGCATCTACTGATGGGCACTTGAGCTGTTTCCAGATCTTGGCTACTGTAAATAAAGCTACAATAAACATAGGGTGCATTATATTCTTTTGAATTAGCACCCCTAATTCTTCAGATATGTTCCCAGAAGTGGAATAGCTGGGTGAAAAAGCAGTTCCATTTTTAATTTTTTGAGGAAACTCCATTCAGTTTTTCACTATGGCTGCACCAATCTGCATTTTTCACCAACAGTGTGTGAGAGTTCCCTTTTCTTCACATCCTCACCAGCATTTTTGTTTGTTGATTTATTGATGATAGCCATTCTGACAGGTATGAGGTGCTATTTCATTGTGGTTTTAATTAGCATCTCTCTGATGTTTAGTGACATTGAGAGTTTTTTCATATGCTATTAGCCATCTATATGTCCTTTTTGGAGAACTGTTTATTCAGATCCTTTGCCTATTTTTTAATTGGATTGTTTGTCTTTTTGGTGTCAAGTAATATAAGTTCTTTATATATTTTGGAAATTAACCCCTTATCAGATGTATCATTGGAAAACATGATCTCCCATTCTGTCGGTTCCTTTTTCATTTTTTTTTGATGGTTTCTTTTGCTGTGCAAAAGCTTTTTAGTTTGATGTAGTCCTGTTTTTTAATATTTTTCCTTTTTTTTTGCCCAAGGAAATATATCTGCAAAAATATTACTAAGAGAAACATCTGAAATTTTACTGCCTATGTTTTCTTTCTGGATTTTTATGGCTTCGCAGCTTACATTTAATACAATTCCTATTAAAATACCAATGGCATATCTCACAGATCTAGAACAAATATTCCAAAAATTTATATGGAACCACAGTAGACCCCGAATAGTCTCATCAATCTTGAGAAAGAAAAGCAAAGTTGGAGATATCACGCTACTTGATATCAAACTATACTATAAGGCCATAGTAATCAAAACAGCATGGTATTAGCACAAAAACAGGCATGTAGAGCAATGGAACAGAATAGAGAGCACAGAAATTGACCCACAATTTTATCGTCAATTAATATTTGACAAAGGAGGCAAGAACATGCAATGGGGTAAAGATAGTCTCTCCAATAAATGGTGCTGGGAAAACTGGACAGATAACACGTGCAAGAAATGAAACTAAACCACCAGCTTTACCATACACATGAATAAACTCAAAATAGATTAAAGGTTTAAGTGTAAGTTAGGAAGCCATACTCATTTATTTTTAATTTATTCATCCATTCTTCCATATAGCCATCCAAGAAATACTAATTGAGACCTTACTTGCGCCAGGTGCTAGAGGTACCGCATTAAATATAATAGATGTGGTCCTCTCATGGAACTTATTATCTACTAATGAGGCAGCTCACAAATGACTAATGAATTACACTTTTGGTAAATTCTTAGAAGGAAAAGTATAGGGTGCCTTGACAGCCTATAAAATGAGGAACCTGGCCTAGTCTTGAGGAAATCATAAAAGTGCTCTTAGAGTAGATAGCATTTGAGGTGGACTATTTTTAGAGATTTAAGCCAGAAAAATTTTAATAATATCCCTAGGGCTTAGAGCTATAGCCTTTAAAAAACATTCAACTTCACTTTTACCTAGTCAATATTGAACAGTGTACTTTCAAATAAAAAATGGCCTGGCCTGGGCTGGGTAGCTCAGTTGGTTAGAGTGTTACCCTAGTACACCAAGCTGGGGGGTTTTGACTTCTGGTCAGGGCACATGTAAGAGGCAACCAATGAATTCATAAATAAGTGGAACAACAAATTGATCTCTTTCCCTCTCTCTAAAATCAATTTAAAAATGGCCTTCACTTTACTTTGTACACCTGAAGAAAATCGTCACAGGGAACATCTGATTCAAAGAGATCTTGAGGGCAAAGGCAAGGGAACTTGCTTATTGAAGTTGAATTACCCATTGTATTCATGGGACCTTTACAATATTTTACCCTAAACGTGTGTGCAACTTAAATTTTTACATGTTTATGCAAAATGACTTGTGCTTTATACATTATGAATACTTTTAGTAAAAAGTCTTGACATAGTTTATTTAAATTACTTGTTAAGATGTTTATCTTCTCCACTAGACACTTGATATTTCAAGTATTTAGAATAGTGGTTAAAACAAAGTAGAAATACCCTATTTTCTTTCATGAATAAATGAAACAAACAGGTAGAAGTAATAATTTTCTACTAATGATATTTAGTCTTTGCAAGCATCATTTTGCATGCTGGAGATATAATAGTAAATAAAATAGACTAAATCTACCATCATCGGGTGAGAGAGGTAGATGGCTAAAAATAAACAATAAACAAATAAATATAAGTATTTTTGTGTGTGTGTTATTCAGTTGCTCCAAGAGGCAAATGCTATGACAGGATTAGATGGCATAAGAAATTTATTGGGGGAAATATCTGGGGAGGAAATAGGTATAGACAAAGAGAGCCTTCAGCTCATGATATAGGTCTGAAACCTGTGAAAGGAGAAAGGTCCAAGGTTCTAGGAAGAAGAGTCACAGAATGCAACACAGTTTTTTCTTTTCTTTTATCCAAAACATAGTTCTAAGATAGTTTAATCAAGGTGGATGGGGAGCCCTTGAAACAGAGTTGCCTAACACGGGAGTCCTGAGCCCTTTAGGAGGAGGGGCTTTAGACCTACGCCTGCTGTGCTTTAATATTGGCTGGGAACAGCTCTGGAGGCATGGCCTCCGAGACCATGGAGTGGATACATACAGAAGGAGGTGTCAGCCAGCTTGTTCCCCGTAGAAGTTTTCCTTGAACGAGAGCTGAGTAGTTCACTTGTACCACTCACAGTTGTGAAGGGAAAGGAGTAAAAAAAATACTATATATGAAGACTGATGTTGTAATTATAGATGGTTTGAGTTTAGAAGGCCTCTGGACTAAGTAATACTTGAATACAGATCTGAGTAAAACAGTGAAGAAGACCATGTGGATATTTTTGGAAGGAGATTCTAGGCAGAATGAAGTGCAAGTAAGTACACAGGCCCTTAGGATGAGTATACTGGATTGCTTGATAAGAGAGGGGCAGATCAGTGTCTTTGGATCAAAGTAAGTGATGGGGGCGAGAGGTTTTGGGCATTCATTCAACAAATATTTATTGGGGCCCTACTGTATTCTAAGCACTGTTCTCGGCACTGGGAAACAGACCAAACGTCTTCTGCCCTTACTAGGTTTACATTCTACTGAGGAATACAGGGAAATGACAAGATACATGATTGGACAGTGACCACTGCTGAGCAGAGAGAATGAGGTGGGGATGGAGGGTATGAACTGTTGAGTGGGCAGAGGCGGTGGTGAAGGCAGGCCTTATTCAGAAAGTGACTTTTGAGTAAAGGCCTGAAGCAAGCGAGAGCAAACAGTGGCTGGCCCTTAGATAGGGAGATACTCCAGGTAGGAGGAACAAAAAAATTCAAAGCCTCTGAGGCAAGAGCCTGCTGGGTGTGACAAAGGAACAGTCAGGAGGCCAGGCTGACTGAAGAGTAGTCCGGGAATAGGAGGTGAGAGCAGAGAGGTATTGGAAGGCCAGGTCCTGAAGGGCCTTTTAGATCATATAAATGAATTTTAGCTCAGGGATGGGTTTTCTTGTGCCAAAGGTAAAGAGAAGCACTGGGGATATTAAATCAAAATTGTAAAAATAATTCTGCTCCCAAGTCTCCAATACCTGCTTGTACTAGCACACTTGCCTGGTACAAGAAGGGTCCATGCTGGGGCAGGTCACCAACACTGATGTCAATTTGAAAACAGAGAGTGGGGAGAATTTGAACTTTACTGAGCAGGTATTTGTATTCAATGATAAAGTATTACATTGTAGAGTTGGAAGGATCTTATATTGAACTAGTGTGAGCTTTTAATTTAATGGTAATGAAACAGGGGCTCTGGGAGAAGAACAGAGGCCAAGGTCACAGAATTAGTTAGCGGCAGGCCCAAGACTAAGGTCCACACTAGAACCCTGAACCACAGATGCCTCTCAATATCGATATCTTAACCCACTGTGCTTGCAGAGAAGTTAAGTGCATTCTGTGGGAGGAGAGATGAGGGAGTGCATTTGAGCTTGTTTTTCACATTAGCCTTTTTTGTTAAGGACGAAAGTTGAAAGATTCCTCCTCCCTCTCCCTAGAGAACTCTCTCTCCCTCCCTATTTGGCTATTGTCCATGTAAGTTGTAAACCCATACAGCAAGCAGTGTGCTGATGCTGTGATTCACCTTGTACTGAGACCTCACTAGTCCTCCGGTAACTGGTCTTACTTGACTGATAACTGCAAATCATATAATGGTAATAATATTAGTCTCTTAAATGAAATTCATTTAACCTGGCTGAGCAGATATTTTATGCATGTTATATTGCCCTTTTGGGACCACTGAGGCTGAAAACCAGGGAAAATATGATCAGAATGGGTTTAAATGGAAATAACATATAATGAGGCTGGCTTGATTCTGGGATATGAATTGGGAAGCTACATTCTCAAATCCTCAGTTGTAATAGAAGTTCTTTGTCATGATTCTGAGGGGATTACATTCAAATTGTGGTCTGTTGTTTGCCACGTGCCTTAACATAGACGTCTTAATGCATCTTAGTATATAAAATATTAAAGGTGAAAAAGGAAATTGAAATTTCAAATTTACCTCAGTCACTTATATACTCATGAGAATATGCTATTTTTTGCCAAGGTCTTTGTTCATTCAGTCATTTATTCATTTATACAGAACGATGCAATTCAGGAAAAGTATGTGCTTTGGAGTCAGAGAGTCTAGTGTGAATTCTGGGTTTGTGGATTACTACCTGTGTGACCTTTGGTAGGTTACTTAATTCTTTTGAGCCTCCTCCTTTTATTCATAACTGAAATGAGCATCTCGTTTGCATGGTTGTTACAAGAATAAAATTAAGCAAATTCTATAAAATATCTAGTATAAGCCTACACATGGTATATGCCTTCATTACTAGCAACTATGTACCATTACTTGGAGCATCAACAGAGTACTGTGGGAACTCAGAAGAGGTAATAAATGTCTGATGGTATCAAAGAGGGTTTCATGGAGGAGATACTTTTGAGATGGGTTTTGAAAGATAAGAGGAGTTTGCCAGATGGAGAGGTCATGGAAGGTCAGTCAGGCAGAAAGAGTAGTTTGCTAGGAGTCTAGGGGTAAAGGGGAGGCTAGAGAGATAGGGAAGTGGGTGAAACTCCATTAAGATTGACATTGTTTAAGTAGTGATAGGAAAGTTCTACTTTCTATCTCTTTTATAGATATCTCCATCTAAGTGCCAAAATAGGTCCATGTGGAATATAAGCTTGCATTTTTCTTTCAGAATGAAAACACTTCCTCAGAATACATTGATCCAGTTCCATTTAATTAATTAATTTTATTTTAAAATTTGTAAATTATTTTTTCCATTACCATTTAGCCCCCTTAGGCCTCCCTCCCCCCTGCAATCCCCACACTGTTGTCCGGGTCCACGAGTGCTTTCTCCGTTTTTGCTCCGCCGCTCCACCCCCTCACCTTCCCCCACCACTAGCTGTCAGCCTGCTCTCTATGAGTCTGAAACTAAATATAATTTCAATTAAATTTAGTATATCTGTGTGCCAAGAATTGTGCTAATAATCAGTAAGAAAATTATAATTAATCAAACCCTGATACAACACAAAATAATGGGAAGGTCAAACCATTAATCAGCAGTTCAGGCGCTACTATTGAGCAGTAAAGAATGTACAAAGGTAGACATGTTGCTTGAGCTGGAGCTTAAAGGATGAATAGGATTTCCAACTCTTTTTAAAGAAATTATTAGTAATTTAAAGAGAATTTGCTGAACATGATTTGGAAAGCTAGGAAGGTCCTTGGGAAGTAGGCTGGGAAGGCGAGGGCCTCTGCTTTAGAATGAGGCCTTTGGCTAGTCTGCCCTTAGAAAAAGAATGCAATTGCTGAGAAGACTTCTGAGAGAGTAAATTGTCTTTTCCATGCTCATTAGCACAATATATATGTAGTTGATGTGTGAAATATACAATATGAATTATGCATAAGCAATAAGAATGAAATGTTAGCATGATAAAAATTTAATTACTATTCTATATTGCTGATAAGACAGCAAATTGACTATCACTGACAAGTTGTCTCAACAGTGAAATGTATTTGATGAAATGTCCAGTCAATGATGAGATAATGAATCATCCAACTAAAGCTATGATAACTATAGCTTTGAGAAACAACTACCCAAAGGAAATTGAAATTACATAACTGGGCCCTGGAAAATTATTTTGATGACAAACAATACACGTGAAGCTATCAAACTTAAAATAATGAGACTAGAACTTCATGACTTATAAGAAGAAACAGAATAAATATATTTCTATTGCAGATTCAGGTGATTTTCTATTTATTTTATGAAATCTGGGAGTACCTCTTCAACATTTATTGGGATGAAATAAAGCAAACAGTTATTGTTTATATAAAATGTATCGGGTGCTTTCACATTTATTATGTCAAAGCAATATGAATAATTTCATTTTGGCCAAAATTGAATCTGAGGTACAAAGTGGATAAACAGTTTTCCCAATGTCACATGGTGTGAAGTGGGGAGAGCTAAAATTCCAACTCAGGTCTCTACCTGATTTCAATCCTTATGTCTTTCTACTATAAAACATTACTTTTATTGTTTATTGATAAAAGAAGGCAAATATTTTGCATTACATGTGGAAAAATTGAGAATGAAAAGATTGGGCCTTGGAAACCTTTTTGATACAAAGAGAAGATACAAATGAACATAAATTTACATTACACATAAATTGATCTCCCCCTTACTTAATACTTATTGTTTGAATAAATCTTTCCAAAATTGGTTTGCTCACTTCAATCCCATGGGGGAATTTTTAAAAATTTAGGTTCTTGGGATTACCACAAGAAGACTCTGCTTATTTTATAAGCGTATTTTATAAGGTTTCCTACATGATTTTGAAGTGCACCCAGGTTTAGGCCTAAGTCTAGCCCATGTGATTGAGTGACTTATTTTCTTTACTTATCTGTCCTCAACTGTATATACAGCTGCCTTGAGTCATGGTTAAAGCTTTATTTTATTTTATTTTATTTTTGTTTATTATTTTGTAGGAAGTATAATTTTAGGAAAAGGATAAGTTTTAATTCCTCACAGCTTTTCAAAGAGAGGTCAGTGAGCCACCTATGTGAGAATCACCTTCAGTGGTTGTTAAAAAGTGTATTACAAAAAAGGGAGAATTATATTGATTGACTTTATAGTTGTGGATTTATTTCTGGGCTCTCTATTCTATTCTATCAATCTAGGTGTCTGCTTTTATGCCAATACCATGCCGTTTTGATTACTATAGCCTTGTAGTATAGTTTGATATTAAGTAGCATGGTACCTTTGAATGTGTTCTTTCTCAAAATTGCTGTGGCTATTTGGGGTATTTTGTGGTTCTGTATGAATTTTGAGGTTATTTCTTCTAGTTCTGGGAAAAATGCTGTTAATATTTTGACAGCAATTATGCCAAATATATAGATTGCTTTGGGTAGTTATGGAAACTTTAATGTTGTTAGTTCTTTCTATCCATGACCATGGTATATGCTTTCACTTATTTGTATCTTCTTCAATTTCTTTCTTCAGTGTATTGTAACTTTTGGAGTACAGGTGTTTTACCTCCTTGGTTAAATTTATTCCTAAATATTTTTTGATGCAATTGTAAATGAGATTGTTTTCTTACTTTCCCTTTCTGATACTTCATTATTGGCTTATAAAAATGCAACCTGTTTCTGAATATTTGTTTTGTATGCTGACACTTTACTGAATTCATTGATCAGTTCTAGTAGTTTTTTTGGTGGAATCTTTAGGGTTATCTATATAAAGTCTCATGTTATCTGCAAATAACAACAGTTTTACTTTTTTCATTCCAATTTGACTGCCTTTTATTTCTTCTTGTTGTCTGATTTCTGTGGCTAAGGACTTCCAGTGCTATGTTGAATAAGAGAGGTGAAAATGGACATCCCTGCCTTGTTCCTCATCTTAAGGGGAGTACTTGAGTTTTTCCCCGTTGAGTATGATGTTAGCTGTGGGTTTGCCTTATATGACCTTTATTATGTTGAGGTATGTTACCTCTATTTTCATTTTGCTAAAGATTTTTTTTAATCGTAAATGAGTGCTGGATTTTGACAAATGCCTTTTCTGCATCTATTCATATGATCATTTGATTTTTATCTTTCATTTTGATATGATTTTATGATTTTTATTTTTCATTTTGGTTATGTGGTATAGTATGTTAAATGATTTGTGTATATTGTATCAATCTTGCATCCCAGGAATAAATTTCACTTGACCATGGTATATAATCTTTTTTAATGTATTGCTGAATTTGTTTTGTTAATATTTTGCTGAGAATTTTTGCATCTATGTTCATCAGGGATATTGGCTTATAATTTTCTTTCTTTGTAGTGTCTTTATCTGGTTTTGGAATTAGTATAATGCTGGCCTCATAAAATGGACTTGGGAGTCTCCCCTTGAAAGGGAAAATTTTAGAATTAATGTTTAAAATGCCAAGCCAAGCAACAGCTGAGATACAATTTACATGCAATAAAATGCATGCGTTTTTAAATGCTTTTGTTCAGTGAACTTTAATATTTGCATACACTCATGTAACCACCACTCAAAATTTCCATCAACCCAGAAAACTTTTTGATTTTTTTTCCAATTACCTCACATATCACCTTTAGGCTTTTTTGTTACCCTAGGTTTGTTGTGCCTGTTCTAGAACATCATATGAATGGAATTATACAGAATGTATGTATTTGTGTCAGGCATCTAATGCTCAACATAATGTCTTTCAGTTCATTTATGTTTTGCATGCATTAGGAATTCATGCTCCTTTATTTTTGAATAATATTGCATTGTATTAATACAACACAAGTTGTTTTTACATTTACATATTGTTGAGTAATTTGTGGATTTTAGCTATTATGAATAAAGCTGCTATGAACATTTTTGTTCCAGGCTTTTTGGGGATATAAGTTTTCAATTCTCTTGGATAAATACATAGGAATGTAGTTTCTGGATCCTAGGATAGATGTGTATTTAACTTTATAAGAAACTGCCAAATAATTCTTCAAAGTGATTGTACCATTTTCCACTTCCACCAGCAATGTATGAGAGTTTTAATTGCCCCACATCCTCAGTATTTGGCATTATCAATATTATTTTAATTTTAGCCATTTTAATGTGCTTGCAAGTGTATTGCTTTTCCAAAGCAAAAATTTAAAAGCATTTTTCCATGTTAATTAAGGGACCAGTTTAATGAAAGGACACTCCTTAAAGTGGTGGACAGTTGATACCTGCAGTCTGATGAATGTCGGAGAACAGGGTGAAGAAGAACGGAGGGAGGAGCTGTAACAAGGGAAAGCTCTGTGATGAGAGAAAATTAGTCTCTATTTGATAACAGTTATATACAGTGATTGAGCTGTTTAGCTTGGATTTAGGGGGTTATATTTCTTTTAACTTTTTATCTCATTAATGTCTTTAATTTATGCTCTAATATATAAAGTATATATTAACTATTTTATATACCATTACTGTAAGAAAAGTTGCTATTTTTGAAGACACAGAAACAAATCATATCGCTATAAACGCACTTCTTATAGGTAGTGTTCCATGCCTTGAAGTGACAAAATAAGCATTCCTAATCAGCACCAGTAATAGTGAGATGTTTAGATTCTTTCATTTGTGGTTCTAAGTCTTCAAAAACCTGTATCTGTTTTACAATTACAGTATAGTTCAATATAGGTCCTTAGCCACACTAACCACATTGTTCACTAATCACAGTGTTCAATCGTTACATGTGGCCAGTGGCTACTATATTGGACAGGACAGCTCTGGATCTTGACTTAGTAAAAACTGCAAACTGAGTTATAAAAGTGTACAGTCTGGTCTTTCCAATGAAAGTTTAAAAAAGAATGTCTCATTTCCACTGGGCCTTTAAATAATTTAATCAGAACCTTTTGAGAGATTAGATTCCTTGATAGCACCTGAACATGCTGTCATAATAACATAGCTGCTTTTATTGCCCACCTACCCTATGTAGTACTTTATCCATTATCATATTTAATTCTGACAACAAATTTGAGAAATAGGCATCATTCACATTGTTCAGATTAGGTCTCAAAATGGTTAAGTATAACTTGCCAAAGGTTATACACCAGTTAAGTACAGCTAAGAAGTAAAGCCTGGATTTGAATCCTGGGGCTATTAATCTATTCTGAGGTTCTTCCTTCTGCTAGTAACCATTTCTTCTCCTGTTCTGTCCTTCCATCCCTTCCTTCCTTCTTTCCATTCCTTCTATTTATCAAATGCTTACTGTTTACCAGTCACTTTGCTATATCCTGGGAATACAGATACAAGACATGCTCTTTTTTTCTCTTGAGAACTTTACAGTCTAATGGCAGAGAGGGACATATACAAATATAAACTACAATAGTGCAGAGTGGGTCCCCTCACAGAAGTATGAACACAATGTTTTGTTTACTGGGAAGAGGGTGGCTAGATCTTCTGGGTGGTGAATGGAGGGCTGTTTAAATGTGGACAAGGGGTGGAGAGTGTGTGGATCAAATCTGACAGGTCTTGATGATAATTAGGCCCATGGCGGGGTGGGGGCAGGGATCCTTCAACAGAGGGATTGGCACATCAAAGGCACAGAGTCCCACTGAATGTAGTGTGACCTCCTGCTATCTAGTGGACCTGGCATAAAAGTCCCAGTGGATCTGTTACCTGGTGAGAATGCCAATGTGGCAAGAGACTTGAGGTAAGAGAACAGTGGAGTAGGCGTGGGAGAAGAGTAGATAATGAGACTGAGAAGTTGGTTGGACTCAGAAATATCAAAATGGTGAGTTTGAATTTTATCCTTAAGGCAATGAAGGCTAGTTGGTGTTTTTTAATCAGAGCAGTGAATAAATATCCTTTCCTCGAGGCTATGGAAATCAGTATTGTAATTACTTTTATTACCTAAATGGAACCTTTTCCAAATAAAATATGTGTGGAAACTGACTTCTAGTTTTACCTCTCCAAAGTCATTAATTATATATGCATATAAAACATTATATATATAAAAATTGATTTGGTCCCAGAAACTTAAGTAATGGAAAGATTGCAATTATGCCCTTTTTGGAAATGTAAGAGCTAACCTGATTAAGATACCTACCCTTCCTTAAATGATGTGCCAAATGTAATATATTTATTTTTGTAGGGGAGACATTTCATAGTGTCCAATGTGTTTTTACAGGGGTCTGATTGTGACACCACATGTCTAAGAACATGTTTAATAATCTCTGATGTACAAGAAAATTCTTGCCTAGGAGTATGAAATGATTTGTCAATTTTACTAGCTAATAATAGAGTTGGAACTGGAACTCATTTGGACTCAAGGTCTGTCCATATTGTTGGAAATGAGATTTTATTCTTTTTCTGGCTGAGTAGTAATCATACATATATATCTCATTTTCCTTATCCATTCGTTTATTGAAGGACAGGTTATTACCATATTTTAGCTATTATAAATAATGCTACATGAACGTAAGGATGCATGTATTTTTTCAATTTAATGTTTTGGTTTCTTCAGATAAATAATCAGAAGTGGGATTGCTGGGTCATGTGGTAGTTCTGTTTTTAATTTTTCAAGGAACTTCCATACTGTTTTTTATTGTGGCTGCACCAATTTACATTCCCACTGAGAGTTCTCTTTGCTCCATATTCTCTCCAACACTTGTTATTTCTAATCTTTTTGACAATAACCATTAGAACAGGTATAAAGTGGTATCTCATTATGGTTTTGGTTTGCATTTCCCTGATGTTAGTGATGCTGAGCATGTTTTCATATACCTGTTGGCTGTCTGTATTGTCTTCTTTGGAAGAATGCCTGTTTAGATCCTCTGCTCAACTTTTAATGGATATTTGTTGTTGTTGTTTTGTTTGCTAAGTTGTATAAGTTTTTATATGCGTAATTTGGATATTATTTACCTTTTGTCAGATATATGAGTGGAAGATATTTTCCTCCATTCCATAGCATAATTATGACTTTATTAAGTTGTTATATGACATTTTAATACTGTTTTCACAAATATCTTTTTATGATCATTTTATTTTATTTTATTGACATTTAATTTTTTATTCTATTAAAAAAAGTTTTTTCTCTTTTACTCTTTTGCCACAAATACTATATCAATTAATCCTTTTAACAACTTTGCATTATAACTAAGTTTTTAGCAGAGATAATATAAGAGGGGCTAAATGTTGTGTCCAATACTATGTAGATAATAAATGTCAGGCCTTGACAAATTTAGGGCTTCTGATGTTCAGGGGTATATCCGTTGTAAAACGGCATGAGCCCCCCTAGTCATGGAGGCTTTCTTCTAGGTGGTTCAATGCTTGGGGCCTCTGTCTCCTCATTTATAAAATAAGAAACTTGTGGTATTTGATCCTTTTATCTCCTCATATCTGTGACTCTGTCTTTCAAATCTGTAAATCAAATGTTAGTTTAAGGAAAATAAAAATTAAGCTAGTTGATCTCTTTTACAAGTAACTGTATTGCCTTTCTAAAGTAATCTTCATGGGTTTTCTTTGAATTTAGAGATTTCCTAATATACTTATAGTACAGGTTCTTCATGGGATTCCAGAAGCCTAATGGTTGAGTTATGGAATATCTGTCAATCTTCTAACATTTTATGCAAAATTTTCTGCATATGCAAATATAGGAATTTTCCGTTGTAAAGTTCAGAGTTTTCATTAGATTTCCAAAGATATCTAGGATCAAAAAGAAAAAATAGCTTATTAATCTAAAATGTGACTTGACCTTTCACAATGTAACACAACACAACATTTTAGTAATATATCAATTGTAAAAAGCAAGTTCAATTATATGTGAAAAAGGCCCACCAGTTATATGGTTCTCTTGTTATGTAGAGGGCTAGCAATTTAGTGCCTGTACTCCTTCACCATAACCACATTTCACAAGAAGTTTTAAATCTACCCTCAGTTTTCTTTGATCTTTACAAGGCAGAGAGAAAGAAACACTCTGATGTAGTATAGATGTAGTTATTCCATTGTTTTTTATGAGCAGAATACAAGGTCATAGAATGAAACAGGTACAGTTGATTCCTTTAATGTGGATCTCACAGAAGGGTGCTTACACTTGGTTTGTGTTCTCTCAAATATTACCTACTTCTGACCATCAGACTGTTTGTAAAAACCTAACACATTGCTTTATATTTTACTGGAGGAAATTGCACGAGAAAGCTATTCTTTATATGCACTTTAGATAGAGTACTCTAATTTCATGATAATTATTCATGCTAACTGTGTATCTGTAGCACTTCAGTATATTGTCCCAATATGGGTCTAACAAGTAATTGAGTGCCAGTCTCTGCTTGGAAGAAAACCCCCTGACCACAATGGCATGCTAGAACCAGCTTGTAATCAGCTCATGAAACTGATTTTTAAATTATCAAGGAATCAAATTTGCCACCTGCTTGGTGTCATCTTGGTAGCTTGAAACTGGTCATGGTGAGAGTATTACACATTGCAATTAGCAGCCTCCACTAATCAGGGCTCCTCCTCCCTGTGAACCAGACTGCCGAACATTGACCAGCACGTGGCTGCGGCTCATATACTGTCTCAGGACTGCATGCTTTGTACATTATCTCATTAGCTGTCTCTAGAGAATATTTAAATCAAGCACACTTTGAATACTTTTTTCTTAAAATTTCTTTGTAAACCTTCACATAGAATGAAACTCCAGTCTTTAAAGGCACTGTGTGTAGTACTTCTCATTTGTTGTCAAATAAATGGTAAGATAAGGAAATACCGTTGGAATGGAAGTCAAGGGACTGGGATTCAGATATTCTCTTTGTTATTGATTTTATGACCTTGAGCAATCATCTTGCCTTCTGTGCTTCAGTTTCTCTAAGTATGGAAGGTGATAAAGCTGGGAGAAGTTTGCTAGTCTTTAGAAAGCTCCCTAGTATAAAAATTCTCATTCCAAAGGAAAATGAGTATTTAAAGATTGTCACCCTACAAAGTGTTAATATTTCATTTAAGAACCAAGGTGTATGACATTTCTGTCCAAAAATTTTCCTTTTTTAAAAATATTTTCTCCATTTCTAGTGATGGCAGAATTTCTAAAACACTGTTACTTTCAGAGAAAGTCTTTCACTTTATGATGTAAATTTGTCCAATTCTCATTTTCTATTCAGCCAGTTCAGGGTTCTCCCTTATCACTTCTTTTCTTCTCCCCGGAACTTTGATCTAAATTCCGCAGGGGTTGTGGCTCATGTCATTCTGGCTTCAGGAGAGAGGTTGATGTGTCCTTGATCTAGAACATTTATACATGCTGTTTTTGTTGAAAGAAGGAGACATTGGTCTTTTTACGACCTGGTTCACTGAAATGTTTTCCTCCCCTTTGGCACTTTGCTTATCAGGTCCATACAGATTACTTCAGCCTCTTCATCCTAATTTTAATGCCTCGCCAAGGGCAAGCGCCCAGTCTCCAAAGTCACTCTTCTTTTCAGGGATTTAGGAAATTTTCTAATGCTATCTGTTGCTCTTCTTGGGTTTCAGAGATTGAGGGCAGGGATTATCTCTGGCCTTCTCTTTTTAGATTTGACTTCTGTTATACCTGTGGTTGCAGAGCCAGGCTCTTATAGAATAATTCACTACCAGAATATTTGTACTTCCCTACTGAATATGGAGTTGAGATCCAGCTGCACCCCCAAAACACTAAATAGCCTTACATATAGTAGGTGCTCAGTAAATGTTTGTTGATTGAATGACTGACTGAATGACTAAAATAAACCAAATTGATAAATGAAAATTTCTCTGCTATTTGTTACTTCCCTCCCCCAACTGCATGGATTTCCTCTCATATTCCATTCCCAGCTAAGGGCTGACCAGGAGCATGGGCAAAATTATAGGTCCCACGAGGGACCACCAACATCCATCCTCATGCCACATCCCCCTATGTTCTTTCCGCTATGCTTGACAGATTTAATAACTTGTCCCCAAAACCTTAACCAGTGATTGGCAGACTTGGTATTAAAATTAAGACTATCCAATCATTTCTTAGGTTGATACCTAAACCATGAACAACCAAAGAAAAAAATAGATAAATTGGACTTTATCACAATTAAAAACTTCTGTACTTCAAAGGGCACTATCAAGAAAGTGTAAAGACAACCAACAGAATGGGAGAAAATATGCAAAATGTGTTCTGAAAGGTTAAGTTTCAGAATATATGAAAAACTCTTACAAGTCAGTAATAAAAAGACAAATAACCCAATTAAAAAATGGGCAAAGGAGTTGAATATACATTTCTCTAAAGAAGATAAAAAATAGTCAATAGCTCAACATCGTTAATCATTAGAAAAATACAAGTCAAAACATGAGAAAGATACCACTTCACATCCACTAGAATGGCTAAATCAAAAAAGACAGGCAATAACAACTAGAATGGAATGGTGATTTACAGCGATTTTCTCTTGTCTTAGTAGTGCTTTGTAAAGGAGAGGATTTGCTGAGTTCCTCACCTCACTATTCCAGAAGTCCCACATCCATTTCTATCCTTTTAAGTTTTATTTTTATTTCACTGAAATTATTTTAACCTGGGTCATTTCCACTTAACTTTCAAAACACTTAGCTCATTGATCTTTTTTGTACACGTGAAAGTTCTGTAGATGATAGTTCCTGCCACAGTGAGCTGCTGCTGCTGCTGTTGTTTGCACACCTGTGCCACTTTTAAAGAATCAAGTTAGTCTTTCCCAAGTCAGTTTTTGTAGATGTAAATTTCTCCAGTTTATTTTTAGTCAAGAGTAATTTTATTACATGACGTTTTAGAAAGCATCAGTTTTATTATACAAATTCTCGCTCCCAGGGTCAGTTTTAGTAACCCTTAATATTACCAGTGAGATGTCAGTGTATGGTCAGTATTGTGACTGTAAAAGATACTAGAATGTTTAGTTTTGTTGTTATCACGAAAATGGCTTTTTGAAATGTTGACTATTTCTACCAGTAGTATTCAATGCAGTATCGAAATATCCATGGGTTCGAAATATCCTGCTTTGATATGGAAATGTTCTTTACTGGGGTTACTTTGGGATATACTTTTAAAATAATTATAATTATATATGTACTGATTTGATTCAGCATCACTTAAAAATGTGTATTCTTAACCGCCTTTTAATAGTTATTTATTAAAGTGATCTAAAGGAGCTTTGAAAATGATTACATAATGAATCAAAACTTAAAACCCCAGCCTAAAAGTGTGCTAACCATGGCCTAAAATTGGGAGACTAAAGTTTGAGCTGACTGAGATGTTGTTAAGGATTTCAGTAAAAACAAAGGTCTAAGCGAGCAATTCTTTATGATGGGTCACGATGTAGAAGTAATCCTGGAATTAGCATAACATGCGTGCATTAATAACCTATGTGTGCCCTTTAAAAAAATTCACTTTAACTTCCTTACAAACAAGCTTTTAAGGGTTTCACAAAGGTAATTTGGATGTTTCTCCAAAGCTAAAGACAATTCCTCATTTCTGTGCATTACACTTACCTATTTATTTATTCAACAAACTTGTACTGAGTGTTCTTTGAGTGTTTACTTATCTGGCATGGGTTAAACCTGCCCTGTTCAGTATGGTGGCCACTAGCCCCATGACTGAATCGAGATGTTCTGTGCATATAATATGTAGCAGATTTTGAAGATTTAGTACTGGAGAAGCAATGGATCTCATTAATAATTTTTGTATTAATTACACACAGAAATCATAGTATTTTCTATCTATTGCATTAAATAAAATATTACTTCCTTTTTACTTTTTAAAGGTATCTTCTAGAATATTTAAAATTTTATTATGACTGTCATTTGTGTTCACATTATGTTTTTATTGGTCAGTGCAGGAGACATCAGGGAGATAAGACATGCTTTTTAAAATCCTCACTCAAGGACATGTTTATTGATTTTAGAGAGAGAGCAAGGGAGAGAGGGTAGTAAGGGGGGCGGGGAGAGAGAGAGAGAGAAACATTGATCAGTTGCCTCTGACCAGGGATCGAACCCACAACCTTTTGTGTACGGGATGGCACTCCAACAACCTAAGCCACCTGGCCGGAGCAGGGACAAGACATTTTTACATAACTACAGTGCAAGCACACAGAGATCCCCCAAAATTCACAGCCTAATGCGCAGACAAACCAAAGGACAAATTTTAATGATTAGCTAAATGACAGAAAACATGGACTTTGATGCTTCACTGACATGGATTCAAATATCTTTCTTTGTGACTTACTCAGTATGTGACCTAAATCAAGCGACTTCAACACTGGGCCTCATTTTCCTTAATTGTTAAATGGTTTTTGCCTTATAGAATTTTGGTGAAGATTCAATGAAATAATATTTTAGAAGTACTGAGCAGTCACTGAAACATAGATAATGCTTAATGAGTAATAGCTGTTATGCTGATGATGTTAATTATGTTGATTTTGATGAGGATGATAACACTTAGCTAAAGTCTGCACAGGGTGCTATGAGGACAAAGGTGAAGGACACATGGCTAATGGGTCGACTATGGTAAGTGACACTTAAGCTACATTTTAAAGGATGATTAAGAACCAGCCAAGTAGATGACAGAAGGATAGAAGGAAGAGTGTGAGTGGCAGGGCAAAAACTTCTACAAAAAGGCATGTGGCCATGAGAAAATCTCACCGCTCCTCCCCTTACAATGATATGCTCTACCTGAGGCTGAGCAAAGTAACGTGAAAATTGCAAGTTTAGTCCAAAACAACCAGATATGCTACTAAAAGAAGTATGTATGTGTGTGTGTGCATAAAACATCAGAAGGCTTTCTAAACATACAAATTTATTATATAATTATTCAACTCACACCTGGCCTAAGAGGAAGACATCCAAAGTCAGGTAAAGAGGACATAATGAATTTGATTCATAAAGTAAGGGAGAGTTTCTTTAGGAAGCAAAAGTGGGTAGTATAGGCATTTTGATAAGAGAATATCAAAAGAGTAAAAGAAACCTAAACGCGATTGAGGATGCTATTTTGAAACTGGCTTTTTGCACCGTTTGCACCATTTCTACAAACCAAATTGCATCTTGGTGTATTGGTTGCCAAAAAGAAAGCTGAACTGAAAATACGAATGCTCACAATTTAAAATCACCTATTGGAAATAAAAGAAAAAGCATACAAAATAATGAAAATACTTTAATGCTACAGATAAGTACTGTTTGGAGGGTATTTTAATAAGCAAATGTTTATTTTAGTTGCTTAGAATATTCTCTTGGATTCTAGATACATAAATTTCAACCCACATTCCCCAGTTGCCATAACAACTTGATGCATTTGTTCTCTTGTGTCATTTTTTTATCACATCAGTTTTTTTAAACTTTGGTTGCTATGATAACGCAGTATAGTTGTTAAATTTATTCTATTCACATTTGTTCTACTGGAAACTGGTAATTTGCTTTTATTTTTCTCCAAAGAAGCTCATATTACAGAAGTGTAATAAGGAAAATAGTGGCCTAAATTCTAACACAAGTTTAGATTAAAATTTTAATTATGTGTATTAATTTATGTCCAAACGGTATTACCTCTGTGACATGGAATATGGCTAGTCATTATCTAATTCCTCTATGAAGGAAGGAACTAACCTTTGCTGTACCGAGTGAGGGAAGTGGGCAGTTTGAGTTGCTTCTGTATCTTCATGCATGACTTCAACCAGTCTTAGTTCAAGAAAACTGATGGTGTCAAGAAATATTCTGAGAGCCGCTGTTACCACCTCCCATAGTAACTACCTTGCTTCACTATAAAATGTAAGCTCATTTATTATGAAGAATAAAGTCCTGGTTTAGTAGAACTCCCTAACCTATACTGACCTACTCTCAAGAAAAGGGAAAATCTCTGTCAAAAGTCCCCTTGTGTAGGATTAGATATTGAGTTATACATACATCTGTTTTTATTTATTCAGCTAACGCCTGCAGTTCCTTCTATTTTATTGCTTTTAATGGTACTTATAGAAACAGCTAATTATATCACTTAAAATTAATATATTCTGATTTCTTCTAGCTCCAAAGATTGTTATAACTTGGATGAGCTGTGTTGAGAGGCATGTCAAGGTATAAAGGTAAAAAAGGCAAGAGACGAGGTCAAAGAGACTTGGATCAATTCTAGTAATTACTAATGTGTAACCCTGGGAAATTATTTGTTGATTCTTAGTTGTCAAATCTGTAAAACAGGGATGAAAACAATCAGCCCATAGATTTTTTTTTTTTTAATCACTCAGTGAGATAATACATTCAAAAGGCCTAGTATAGTGCCTAGCGCATAATAGATGTTCCAAACATCTTCATTGCCTTCTCCCCCTCCTGTCCCTTCCACTGAAGGCCGGTGGGAAGGTGTGGGAAACCAGAAACCAGTAGAGTTCCAGTAAGATAATGAGTGCAACTTTAAAACAGCCTCCTCTTTTAAGCAGTAATCTACTGTCCAGAGGTAAAGGGAAGATGGCTAACTTGGACTTTATTTGGACAGGACTTGCTGTCCCTGATATCACAATGTCCAGTGCAGTAAGCATGCGTATGGCAACAGGAGCGCTCAGGAAGCCATGGTGTTCAGAGTGGCCTTACGTTTCCGTGAGTGCCTTTGTGTCAGAACACGGACCCAGTCACCAGCTGAGGCCTCGTATAATGAGTGAAATCCTCCTGGCAAAGGCTTTGTCATTAGATCTGGAGTCAAATATTGTCTTTGGTTATCGGCCTTGGAAAAGCCAGTTACATCTCTGAACTTTAGTTTTCTATACATGTGCAACATATTAATCAAACCATATTAATTGAGCACCTGTAGATAATATCTACCCTGGCACTTCTATCATTGAGGTAATAAATGTGATGCTTTTGATAACTATTTTCATACTAGACTGTTGTGGCTGACAGTGTGGTTGATGACACTGGCAGTGCTGACTGAGCAGTGCCAATTAATGCGATTGGGAATCAGGGCAGACTTTTGCCCTCGCAGGAAAGCATAGGGGAATTTAGGGGAACTCGTAAGTGTTCAGAGCTGATTGCAGGCACACTGGATCTTTGACTGAAGACAGGGAGGCAAATGCCTGCCATCCTCATGCATGGGGAATATGAGAATTACCATATTCTGTGAGGCTTGGTCTGGACTGATTGTGGAAATGTGAGTGCTGTGTCTCCAGAAGCAAGCGTCTTCTCTTGAGAGGGACTGGGGAGGCTGGGACTGACAAAGTTACTGTGATTCTATTCCTTCTCAATGCCAAAAGCACTCTCGAATAATAAGCCAGAGCATTCAAGGAGATGCATGACTCTGTCAGGCCACTAGGGTGTCATTGAGAACCTCTCTGCTGGAACAATGAAGACATAAATTTCAACCCACATCCTCTGGTTGCCATGGTAACTTGATGCACTAGCTTTGAAGTGCCTTTTGTTTCTTCTCCACCCCCTTTTTATTTCTTTCCTTTTTTTTTAATTATCAGGATTTTTACTTTGCCAGTAATTTCGTAAATGTTGCTTCCTACCCTTCTAAATTTCTGAATTTGCTAAATTGCTGAATTTGCTGCTGGGGAGTAATTTCCACCTCAGAATAAGCTAAACATTCATGTTGACACAGCCTTTCCTATGTACCTGCAAGTCTGTCTGTCTGCCTGCCTATCTGTCTCTGTCACACACACACACACATACACAGATAATTCTGTTAGAAAATGCACAGATTTCTAAACCCTTGCAATGGTTGTAAAAAGGCATTTTGTGTGTCTTAAATAAAACTTGTGGAGTGGCTTAATTCTAGAACAACTGATTTAATATTAAGCAACTGCCACGTGGAGGACAGAATAAAAAGTGTATTTATGAGTATTTCTCATTGCATTTTTTCCCTCTACTTGATTACTGTAACATATTTAAATTAAGAATAAGAAGGTGTTTCATTGAACAGAGCGAAAGGCATACTTCAGATTGTCTTCAGGCTCCATAATCTTTTAGCTGTGTGACTTTGGACAAGTTACTTAACCACTCTGAGCTTTGTAATAAAATGGTTGGTAGTTACTCTGTCAGATATTTGTGGAAAATAAATTGTGATTATAGAGGTAGAATACCTAGAATAGGTCCTACAACATGTACTAGGACATCTTAACAACTGTAAATTCCTTCATATTTAACCAACTGACAAAATGTATTTGAAAAATAAAATGAATTTTGGTCTCACTCATTTGATGAATGTGTACTTTCTTCACGACTGAACACATTTCCACATTACAAAGTTGAGGCAAATATGAAACTATAGGAGCAGAATGGTATGTAGTCTTCTTGTATAGATGTTCCCGGTGTTCAGAAATGACAGCGGGAAAGGCATTTCCTGTAAGCCTCCAAGGAAAGGGGACCTCTTGTTTCATTCGGTTAGGATCTTTTATTCAGGCCCAAGCCTGGTGAAAAACATCAAGCTACTAGTGAGGAGATTTAGAATTTGTTCTCTCTACTGAACAACAATAAGCACACTACAAACAAAATTCTCCTGTCATGTATGAAGTGGCTGTGCTGCAAGTACATTTTAAATATAAAAATACATTTAATCAGGGGAAACAGGGAAGTGGGAAAACATGAGGCATGCAGGCAAAGGGCCAGTGCCAGGTTACGAGTGTTATTATTGTTACTCATTTGTGTGCAGTGTTGACAAGGAAAAAATAACAAGGGGATAGAAGCAAAATTAAATTTTAAAAGGAGAGCAGCAATTATATGACACGGCATCTGCTTTTTCAAAGTATTGGGTCTTTCAGAGAGTAAGGCACAGAAAACTACACAAAAAGATGTCACAGGGAAAATTCTAAAAGGGATAATATTCAAATCATGATTTAATAATTTCATGTAACAAGGAAAATGAGGGTTAAAGAAGAAATAAATTGTTTCTCCTTCAGTACTCGTAAAATGGAAATGGTAGTGAATAAACATTGTTGAATCCATATTTGATAGATTTATCAATCAAATAATATTTTATTGAACAATTGAAGAATTCTCTATTTGATTGTAATTCAGAAAGAGGGTAGGTTTTGGAATCTGATTAAACCAAATTAGAATCCCAGCCCTACTCTTTGGTAGCTGAGTAACTTGGGGAAAGTAATTCAACCTCAATAAGCCTCAATTTCTTTATCTGAGATAGGATCCCTGAATTCCAGTCTAGGTTCTTCTACGAAACTTTGTGTGAAATTGGACAAGCCCCTTTGCTTCTGTGGGTCTTTTTCTCTGATGTTTAGAAGTGAGAGAGTTAGTCTCTAGGTGGCGATCTCCCTGAATACATTTGCAGCTCTGACATTCCTGGGCTCTGTGTTCTATGGAGAGCTGCTATTTAAATACATTTCTACAGCTAAGGTCTTTATCTTCAGGCTTCTTCTGAATCTGTGGTTTAATTTAGATCCAAAAATCAGATCCTGAGAATAACACAAGAAGACAGCTTGTAAGGATTTCCATTCTTTCTCTTGCATTGCTGTATCTTTTAGAAAGTATGCAGTTTATATGTCTCTAGGATCTGAGTGTTGACAGTCAGGGACCACAACTTCCCCAGGTCAGTAGCTTGCACTAATCTTTAGTTCACAAGAGGACTTCGGGCTACTACTTTTCTTCCTTGAACATTAATAAAGCATGTATTTCGTGCCAGGCACTGTACAAAGCTCACTAAAGAAAATTTTAATAAAAATAACATACAGTATTATTCATGGTGGCATATATGGAAATATATAAAGAACAAAATAAATGACACCTGCTATCATAGTGTCCAGAAGTAATCACTGTATTTTGGTGGAATTTTTTTTAGTATTTGTGTGTGTATGTGTGTATTTTATTTTAAATAGACTTCGGATATCATTAGTACACACAGGGTAGGGCCAAAGTAGGTTTACAGTTGTGAGTATGTGAAACACAGTGTTTATTCTTGTATTATTTATTCATTATTATGTTTATTTTCTATACAAACAACTGTAAATCTACTTTTGCCACACCCTGTATATTCTTTTCTAGCATACCTTTTTCATTTAAAATAATCTTCTGGAATTTTAATATCCATAAAGATTCTTCCATAGCATAATCTTTAACTGATATATAACATTTGATCATATAACACTGAGTCATCAGAGAATAGAACAGTGGCTAAGAAGTATGGACTCTGGAGTGGGAATATATGGGTGGAAAACACAGGCCCACCTCCTACTAGCTGTGTGGTCTTAGGCAATTTAACTTCTCTAAGCTTCAATTTCCTTATCTATCGCAATTCTAGTACAGACCTCATAGCTTATTGTGATGATTCAATGAGTTAATTCTTACGAAGCATCTAGGGAGTAGGCAATCAATAAATATAAACTATCATTACCAACATTTATTTTTTCTGATATCAATTTTAAATAGGTAAACTTAGTTCATTTTAATTTATTGTGGGTCCCAAAATATTTAGACTTATTGTATACATTTTAGAACATAGTTTTTTTAAAAATTATTGACCATCCTTTTTCTTTCTACCCTATCCACCCATCTCTATCTCCTATTGTACTAAAAATATTTCTATATTTGTGTTTTATTTTTTTCCTCTGTTGGTTTGGAAACTTCTGATTGTATTTTCATTCTTTTGTTGGTTATCTTTTTGACATAATAATCTATAAATTGTTCTAAGAAATTTAAAGTGTTTCTTTCTCTCAAATATGAGAAAAACTTTAATGTACTTTAACTTTATTGAACATCCCAATCTCTCAACTTTTCACTCTTACTTTAATATGAAAATTAATTTTTATTTAAAATCAATGGCTCATTATATTTATGATATATTTTGTTAATTTCTGTGTTCACCTCTGAGGTCACTCTCCTTCTTGCTAAAATACATCCTTTAATAATTATTTTTGCAATGATCTTTGATTGTTAAATTACCTTTATATTGATATGCCTGTATCCTCACTTTTGCCTGATAATTTAGTCATGTATAAACTTTTAGGTTAGCAGTTATTTTCTCTTAACACTGTGAACTTATATTCTATTGTCTTTGGTCTCTATTATTGCTGTGGAGAATCTGCTTATTATGCTTATTTTTCTGTAATCAGTCTTTTCTCTCTTGCATTTCTTAAGGTTTTTCTCTTTATTTCTGGTAATTGTTAGTTTTCCTGCCATGTATCTGAGTGCATATTTAACTTTACTTATCTTGGTCAATTCTTTAAGAGCTTTATCTGTAAGAAGACACTTATTTTGTAAAACAGTTTTCAATTTGAGTTTTTCTGGTGTTTTCTTAAGGTTAAAATCAGATTATGCATGTCTGGCAGAAGAAGTACAAAAGGGATACAGGATATCTGATAGTATCCAAAAGATCTATTTGTCCATCCACTGATTATGCTAACTTTTGTTCACTTAAGAGAGCTTCCAGATTCCCCAGTATAAAGTTACTATTTTTCCTGAGTAGTAAGAATTTTGTAAGAGACACTTTGATTTTAGATAAATATCCTGTCTTTCACCCAATTCCACTCGCTAATTTTAGAATTTATTGATCATTCTTGCCTGAAACAACTATCATCATGGAGGTTACCAGATAGGGGTTTTTAACTCCTTCCTTTCTTCTCTTACTAATGAGGATTTCTCTATGAGGAAGAGCTTTCCCTTCTCCCTTATTTATTTATTGTTTATATATTTATTTTATCAGTATAAATTTACATAAATTAATTCTTGTATGTAAATTTATGGTTGTCCCCTTTTGGCCTCTTTGGCATCCTAACAGTTTAGAATCAAGTCGTATAACTGGGTCAGTGGGTAACTAACCGCATTTTCAGGACCTTTGAAAGATATTCCCAGGATTTTCACACCAATTCATATTCCCCAAACCTTTGCTAACACTTCTTTGAATTATATATATATTTGTAGGCTTGATAAGTAAAGAGTGTAATTTGTGTATTTCATTAAATGTCTGGGCATGTGTTAATAAGCATTTTGTTATTCATTTGATGCTCTTACTCTTCTCTTAGAGAGGCACTCACAGCTTTCATTACAGAGTTCTGCAGCCAGTTGTTTAGTGTCTGCCTTCTAGGATTGGCAGTCTTCAACTCAAGCATGGTGGCCCTATTTTACTAAACAGTGATTCTCTTATGCTTGGTATGGACAGAGTATGTGATCCATGTATAGTAGATGAATTCACAAATTCACAAATTCAAATGAGGAAATAATTCTTAGGGTGTAAGTCCAGATTAGTTCTTATTCATTATTTTCCTCTCTCTTATATCATCCCATGGTTCTATTTCCTTTCTTTAAATCACTGGTGGAGTAAGATTTGAACTTCCATAGTAAGGCTAATTTAGTTTTTCACATGTTTCATCTTTGTTATTGGTATTGAGGATGATGAATGGTGATGGCATTATTATTCTTTTTCTTTCTTGCCTTTTTCTAATAGTCATTAGAATATTTATTAGAATTCCACTTTTATTACCTCTTTTAGGTAGGTATTCCCCAGTATGTACTATGTTTAGTTTACTGACTGTTTTTAAGATTATTATTTTTTTTCATCTTTGGTTTCCATTAATTTGACTTTGATGTACCTGAGTATAGCTTTCACTGTGTTTATCTTCTGTGGGTTTTGTTGATATTCTTGGATCTTTGGGTTTATGTTTTTCATCATATTTGGAAAATTTTCAGTCACTATCTCTTTAAATATTTTTTTATCCCGATCTTCTTTAAACACTTTTCTTTTGGAACTTCGATCTCTCTCACACACACACACACACACACACACACACACATGTACACACATATGTATATGTACATATACATATATGTATACATGTGTATATATGTATGTGTATATGATGTTAGATTATGAGCTATTTTTCTGCATGCTTTTTTAATTATCTGTATTTTAGTTTCTCTCCATGATCATTTTTATTGTCTCATCCTCAAACTCACTGATATATTCACTTGTAGTATCCAATCTCCTGTTAAGTCTACTCAATACTGTTTTTCAAAATTGTATATTGAATCTTTTAGGTCTTGAATTTCTGTTTGGTTCTCCTTTTGATATTAATTTTCTCCCATCTGTTCACTCAATATGTTCAACTTTTCTTTTAAATCCTTACATGTATTTGTAATAGACTTTTGAAAATCTTCATTTGTTAATTCTAATATTTTTGACGTATTTGGATCTGTTTGTGTTGATTTGGCTTTTTTCCCTTGGTTATAGGTCACATTTTTATGATTCTTTGCATGACTACTAAATTTTGATTGCATACTCAATAGTATGAACACTTTCTTTTGGGAATTTGGATTTTGTTGTCTTCCTTTAAATAGTGTTGGTTTTTGTTCAGCAAGCAGTTAAGTTACTGACAGATGAATACTTTTACTGTTTGTTTTTAAAGCTTTGCTATAGCTGGTCTAGAGCAGAGATTTTTCTGAGCATAGGGTAACTCTATTCCTAAAGCATGGCTTTCCGGTTCCTCCATTTGAGTTCCTGGAGTGTTGAGTATTTTCTCTCCTCCCTGATGGGTCAGATGGCGTATTTCTTAGCACTGTGCAACCCCTGAAATCTCTATTCAGTTTACAGGTCCTCAGAAGCTATTTCATGTCAGATATTGGAGACTTTCTCTCTCTGTGTATGAAGTATTTTGTTAAGCTAAGGACTTAAGAGAAATCCTATGAAAGTTTCCAGAGCAATTTCTCTTCTGAGATTTCTCTTTTTGGTACCCTGCTTAGCCAGTTTCAGCTCCTTTGCAGTTCTGAATTTTGGTCTTAAACCTTTGCAGCTCAGAAAGGCCACTGTTACTTATTTGGCTTCTACTACTCTCTCAGTGCAGGAAGTATCTCCCCTGCAGAAAGTTAGAGAAATTGTGTGGTTCACCTTATATGTTTCTGTTTTCTCAGGGAATCACAGACTTGCATTGTCTGTTATCCAAAATCTTAAGTGTGTCAGAGGTGGGGGGGCGGGGGGGGGAGTGGGAAGGGAGGAGAGAGAAAGAGAGAGAAATATCAAGTTTATGAAAGTTGGTCTTATCTAGTGCCACATACTCTATTACAGCTGGAAATTACAGCTCAGTCATTGTAAACCTTTAAAAAACTGGCTAACTACTGTTTAGGTGTGCAAAAACTGAGAAAGATCTCTATAAACTAATACAGAGTTATTTCCAAGATATACTGTTAGAGTGATAAGAGCAAAGCATCAAAGAATACCTATAATATGCTATCTTTCATGTAAGAAAGGTGAAATAAAACCACATACATATGTTTCCTTTTTTGTTCAAGAGTCAAAATAAGAAGGATAAGTCAGACAATTATTTTGGTTATTTAACGAGGATGATTATATTGGAAAAAAAGAAATAGGAGGAGAGTAACTTTCCTGTGAATATATCTTTTTTTGTATAGTTACTAAGACTAGGGCAAAGAAAGAAAGCACAAGATGAGCCTAAAATATGTCACTCTGCCAGAATATAAGAGCTCAAAACTTAATAAAGGTATTTCAAAAAAACACAAAGGCCAACTTGAAAGCAACTCCAATGGCCAAATTTGGGACAATTTAAACAATAAAATAAATAAATATAATCACAGATTATAACACCTATAGTAAAATGAAAATTCATGAGTTTATATTGGTAAAATTGTGTGAATTGATGAATAAACAAATGAAGAAGAAAAAGCTCTCCTTCAGCCAACTAACAAGCACAGAAGGAATTAGAAAACTACCACTAGCAACCTCCATGGTAATGATTTTCAACAAGAATGATCAATGAATGCTAAAATTAGTGAGTGGAAGTAGGTGAAACACAAGATTTTATCTAAGCTGAATTGTCTTCAATAAGATTCTTATTAATTACTGGAGGAAAATCCTAGCTTTACAGTGGAGAAACCTGCAGAACCATCTTAGCCACAGGCTCGAAGGTGACATTACTGTCAATGGGACAAACTAAGAACGTGAGACTTCTGACGATGGCATACTGAGAAGTGCACAATACTCACTTCTGTGGTAATTTTGTTAAATATATAGAACCTGAATTTAATCATAAGGAAGTATCAGCCAAACCCAAATTAAGAACATTTGACAAAATGTTCCGTTCTCTTCAGTACTTTTCAAAATACCAAGGATTTAAAAGATGAAGATTGTGATTTGTTCCAGATTAACAGAAATTAAAAATACATAAAAATAATGTAATAAGTAATCTTGTGCCAAAATCTAATGATGTTAGGAGAATAATTGGTAAAATTTGAATAAGGTCTTTATACCAATGTTATTTTCTTGGTTTTAATATTTGTACTATAGTTCTATAGTTATTTATAATGTTAACATTTTGGAAATATGTGTGAGGGAAACATGGCATTCTTGTCCTATTTCTGCAACCTTTTGTCAGCCTGAAATTGTTTCAAAATGCATTTTAAAATTAAGGAAATAATATAAACAACAAATAAGGCTAATATGTCTGTGTGATCTTGACTTTTAAAATATTTCTCCCTTTTGTCTCCTCTACTACTTTCCTATTATATCTCCCCTCAACCCTTCTTTGGTTTCCTGTTTCCCATGAGATACTCTAAATCATTTGGCTTAACATCTAAGACACTCCTAAACTAATTTCTGTCTATTACCTTTTCTATTGTATTTTTTAAAACTCCTTGCTTCATGGTTGAGCAATACTAGACAAATATAGTTTTCCAACTACCTCATTCTGTTTTATTGTCCCATAGCTCTGCTAATGTCTCAGCTGGCTTTCCATGGCATTTTTTTTGTATGTTTCTTTATTTCAAACTTGAATTTAAATGATCAGTTTATACAGTCATCTCACCTAATTAACACTAAGTTCTTTAAAGGTCTGGCAGAGTTAGCAGTATTGAAATGTTTGTTGAACTGATCCTCTTTTGAATTTCCAGAGTACTTTGTTTCCACTTCTTTTACGGTACTCACAGCCTTCTACCTAATTTTACAGTGACATTTGTATATCTTTTCTTTTTTTTACATTAAAGTTGTTGTTTCTATTGTTTATGGACCATATGTAACAGAATTTGATGAATGTTTATTAATTCAATAAACAGGCTGAGGACCTTTCTTGAAAACTTGTGTTCTCTTAAGCTCTTAGGGAGTGCCTAGTTTGTTTCTTTCTGCAGCTTTTAAAGAAATCCCGAGGCTGTTAGCTTCAGGACATATGTAATAATGGAGTTTATTCTTCTCTCAGCAAAAGAAAACAGCTTCTTTAAATTCATTGGCTTGTAATGCTGAGCTAGAACATGTAAAGCAGCAGCATGTTGTTTCCTATAACGTGAAAAAGTATTCATCCTCACGGTTCTGTAGTTCGCAATGTGGCTTATATCTGAAGAAATTACAAAGTGAAGTAAAACCGGTGCTTTTATAAATATAAAAGAAGATATTCATAGGATTGGACAAGTCCAGAGCACAACGGGGATGTGCCGCTGGCTAATCTGCACCGTCCACCTTCACAGAGGACAGGAAGCGGCGGAACTTCCCCGTGACTGGGCATCGCAGGGTTCTTTTGACTTACTTTTTGGGGTCTATAAGGCTTTTGGTTCCTGACACAGATTTTGTGTGTGATGCTCACCAGCACTAACATTCATTTTCAAAGAAAAAAATTTCACGTTTGGGCAAAATAGTATAAACAAATAAAATAAGTTTAAAAAAAACCAACAATAAAACTATCAGTTAAATCAGGTGAGTGCTTATTTATCGTACAAAAAGAGTTACAGATTAAAAAATTTTGCTAAAGATTCTTTTAAATAGAAAACTTCTCTGATATATATTAAAGATGTATCAGTTTAAAGAAGTTGGTAGATATCAGGACATTATTTAATGTGGAATCATCTGTGTAAACAATGTAATTAAGTAACTAAGTAAATATCGATGCACATTTATTTTTGTTCAGGCACATGAAGGATACGGATTGCCTTCAAAGAGCTTAAAATCTACTTGAGTGAATAAGACAAAAAAAATACTAAGTTCATTTTTCCCTTTGTTTATATTCTAAGTTATTCTCTAAAAAAACTGGTGGATTAATCATTATTAAAAATGTAAAGCAGAAGTGTATATCTTGAGGACATCATAAATGAGAGCACCTGGTCTAGATGGAAAAACAGAGAATTAGTATAGGGCGGGGGAGGAAGGGCGTGTATGTATTGTCCTTAAAATATTGGGTAATGGCAGAAATGGGGAACCCTGAAGTAGAAGTGGGTTCTGAGAGAAAATGATTCATTTAGATTGAACAGATTTGAGGTACCGATGTGATTTTTAGAGGAAATACAAGCAAGCAATTGAAAATGTAAGACTGGAAATTGGAGGAAAGATTCTGTAGATTTGATAATCATCTGGGAGTGAATAGTTAGAGAAGAAATAGAGGAAAGAAATTTTGGAGAGACAGCTGAGCTCAGGTGCTAAGAGGAAGAGGAAATAAAAGGAAGAGCACTCAATCACCCTAAAATGGGGTGTCAACTAGGAGAGAGATGTTTCTGAATACAGAGTTCACAGTTTCAAGAAGGAGGAAGTAGTTAATGATATTAGATGCCAGGACAAAAAGGAAAACAGTGAGGGCCATGAGGGCCTTGATGAGTTTTAAGAGGGCAGCCAGTACTCAGGAAGAAATGGCAGCACCCAGGGACCGACGCGAAAGTCACAGACTGGCTGCCCTTATGCAGTCTCCAGCCTAAGTTAGTATTTTGTTTGATCTATTTTGTTAGCTCATGTGGTATTTTAAAATATATATACTTCTTGTCAACATTTAAAAATCAAGGTATTGCACATAAAAGTTCAGACTTTCAAGTTCTTTTGAAAATTTTAAACATCTGACAACACTGGATTTGGGTTTTCTCATTGCAGCAAAAATGCTTAGAAATGACTAGACACTGAACTTACTAGGCAGGACATGAGCTCTCCATTTTGCCAAACATCCTCCATCTCTTCTTAAACAGTTCTTTTTCTTTTTTAAAAATTTTATTTATTCATTTTTATTTATTGATTTTAGAGAGAGGGGAAGAGGGGGAGAGAAAGAGACTGAGAGAGAGAGAAACATCTATTTGCTGTTCGACTTAGTGCATTCATTGGTTGATTCTTATATGTGTCCTGACAGGGGATTGGACCCACAACCTTGGCTTCCTGGGGCAACACTCCAACCAACTGAGCAACCTGGCCAGGTCCATCTTCTTAAATATTTCTTACACCGGGCTCACTTTACTTATTTTAAGCACCGGAAACCATTTGACATTTTGACATCTGTATCAGTGGCTTTCAAACCAGATGTGTCAAAATCACACAAGAAACACAAATTGCAGGTCCCCACTCCCACAGTTTTGGATTCTAGTAGGTTGGGGGTGAAGTCTAAGAATCTGTCTTTCTAACAAGTCTCCAGGTAATGCTGATGGCGTCAGCCTGGGGACCGCAGTTCGAAAGGTGGAAGGATAAGTGAGCGCTAAGAAAGTGGAGCAGGAGTTTAGGGTGGTTATGTGCATAGACTTGGTGTTTAGACAGAACGAGGTTCTGTTTTTCACCTAGGAAATAAGGATGACAGTACCTACTTCACAGATTTCTGTTTCAGTTTAAATGAGATAAATGAATATAAACTATCCATATCCTCAAAGCACCTAGTTTATAATGACTTTTCATTAAATTATTCTATTGCTACTATTGCAACTACTATGTTTTTAAAGAATATTGATTCTGCAAGGAAGGTCAGGGAGAGATGGGTAGTTTTGGAGCAAGAGAGATCAAGGGTCTTTATTTATTTTTAAAAGAATGAAGTATAGAAGTATAGAATAAAATGACTCTTTCTATGAGAGCCAAATTGGTGGGATGTTAACAATGGAAGGAGTAATGGTGGGGATATGAAAGGGTGGAAAGCCAGTCAAGGTATTGAGACTCAGAAGGCATACTGGCCAGAGCTGTGAGAACAGCCTTGACTTCTGCCCCCGGAAAGGAGGAACCACATCCATTTTCAGTTCTGCGTAGAGGGACACATCATCCCAGTGGACACAATTGGTTTCAGTTTAGCTAAACCATTAGTGAAGCAGGCCTAGGTCTTTAGAGTAAACCTCTGTGTATTGAGGACCCTATTGAGCCAGGGGCTTTACATCAAGGGCTTTTGGGTGGAGGCGGCCTCTCTTTGCCAGAGTTTCCAATCAACCTGTCTTACTCATAAAGGCTCATTAAGGAGTTCAGAGGACTCATTAGTGTTGTGGGGCTGCAAAGTAGAGAGGTTGCCACAGCTTGCAGAGAGCTTCCAATATAGTCTGTTGATTTGGACCCAACTTTAAGGATGCTGATTTGTGCGTTAGCTGACAATAAATTGTGTAAAAGGTCCAAGTAAGAACATATTCTTTTCAATATTTAGAATCTGGTAAGATATGAACCTCTTTTTTGAGGTTGAGACTAAAAAAAAAACCCAGCGATTTTTCCTTGACAGCTGAGGGAATTTGCCCAGATTGCCCCTAAGTTCTGTCAGTTTATTATCTACCCTGCAGGCTGAGTCTTCTGATTTGCCAACTAACAGGATATCATCAATATAGCAACAACTTTGAACATCAGAAAGTAAAGCCACTCACGCTAAATCTTTATGGCAGATTGCAGAGGACTTTAGGTATTGAGGAAGCTCTATAAACTTACCAGAGGCCTTGCCATGTGAATAAAAATTGGCCTTGGACCTCGAGTGCCAGTGGGATAGAAAAAAGATGTTGGAAGATAACATACCAAGTGCCATCAGTCAGTACAATGGATTTGGTTGGTTATGATGTTTGGAATGGCTGAAGCTATAGGATCCAGAAAGCCATGCCTCTGTCCGCATTCTTTTCTTGTCACCATAACTGTCAAGAACTGTGAAGGGTCTAGGATTTTTACCCTACTTGCAATCCAAAACCCTGTCATGATATCATGGTTGCTGTCAGAAGACTTCTACGTAAAAAACAAATGGCTTTGTTATTTGCAACAATAGCAGTAGCCAGACAGCATTTTCTTGAACCAGTTCTTCAAGCCCTGATTCTTATAGGGCGAAGCCAACGGATACGTTCACATGCAATCGAGAATAACCCTCAGTTTAGGGAAAGCAAATCTTTTACCATGGTCAATGACCATTCTATTAGTTAAAGCTTTAGTTATACACTGATCCTTGAAAAGATAGTCCAGAACAAAGTCATTCAGTGCCTCTGTTCTGTGGGCTCTGAGGGGTACCACAGAGTAGAGATTCCTGAAAGTATGGGAACTCACATTAGATGCAATCAACCCTTCTATCTTCATCTTCCCATTAACCAAGTGCAGCTTTTACCAGGTCATCAATTTAAATTTGAATAATCCAAGTTCAACACTCCCTGATGAAGCTTTGCAATTTATAAACTAGCCTTTGAATAACTGTCCCATTTTCTGTTTTCTTTTTGGGTTAAACAGTGTATTCATATTCTAAAACTAGCACAGGCAATATTTAATAATATTCAGCTCTTAAACATTTTAATGTGCATGTTAAAAACTTGAAAAACAGAGAAAGAAAGAGCTACTACCATTCGTGACAGCATGGATGGAACTGGAGAACATTATGCTAAGTGAAATAAGCCAGGGGGCGAAAGACAAATACCATACGATCTCACCGATTAGTGGAACCTAACCAACAAAACAAACAAGCAAGGAAAATATAACCAGCAACATTGAAAGAAAAAAGAAACCAACAGAATCAAGAGCGAAGGAGGAAGGGGGGTGGGGAAAGGGAAGGGAAGGGAATGGTCAAGTCAAGGAACATGTATAAAGGACACATGAACAAAGCCAAAGTGAGGAAGGATGGAAGGAGGGAGGTGGGGGAGGGGGGCAGGGGAAAGTGGCGGCAGGAAAATGGAGACAAATGTATTTGAACAATAAAAAAATTTAAAAAAAATTGAAAAACATTTAATTCACCTTGCAGAAAACAAGTATTGATTTTTTTTAAAACTTTTTTTGTTTTAGATTACACGTTGCAGTGTACCAAAGGAAAATGCTTCATGTATTGAACAAAATAAAGACAATCAGTGTTTTGAAAATGAAACTGACAAGAAGACCATTGTAAGTGTTAGAGTGTTTTCTTTATTTCTATATTTAATGGGCAAGATATGTCTCGTTCTCTGTGGGATATAATCTAATTTCTAGCTTTGACCTGGTCAGCATACAGGGCTCCCCTGTTACTGAGCTGACATTGACTTTGTGTCATTTTGAGTAACTGTATGTTTTCATTTTGGAATTTTTGTTTTCAGTGTTTTGGTGTATATTCTTAGGTTGCAGGTGATCACACAACCATTTGGTAAGCTACTTTACTTCTTTCATCTCCTGTGTCATTCAGGATTTTCAGAAAAACACTTATACTATACTTGGGTGGTGGTTTTTAGGTCCTATTTTTTTTTTAATAGCTTCCCCTAAGCAATCTGAAAACTACTTTAATCACACATTTTGTGCATTTATTTAAGACAACAAATCAAAATTAATTATCTACAGGTCAATGTAAGAGAAGTCATAGTGCTTGAGTCTGTGGAAAGTATGTGTATTTCCAAGTATGTACAAATATTTTACTAATTGGCAACCTCAGATTTAACTTATTTCTGATCGATTGTCAGAAGTTGACCCTTCTCTAATAGAGCTCAATGATATAAATCAGGGTTCCATTCTCCATTTTATTCATAAAGGCACCAAATTTAATTATGAAGACAATGAAAACAAATTACATATATTATTTTCATGAAGATGGTGTAAGTATTTAAAGCACACATAAAACTTTTGGGAGATTATTTCATAGAAATCGAATTTATTGAGGCTTCTTGAAATATACCTTCAATGATGTTTCTTGTTGTCTTTTAAATTTAGCAAGCAGAGACAATCTTCCTTACGGCCCCATAGGCCTTCAAATTGCTTTCAAATATAGGATGATAGATCTACTAACATTCAATGAGTGGTATATCTCGGTAAAGGAACAGCATTTCTGTTGATTATTATTTATAACCTGGACTGGTTTCCTGGCACTACAAATTGATTGCACCTCCTGGTGTCGACTTGGCCTTGGGATTTGGACAAATATCTGAGTCAGTCCCAATTATGAATTTTGATCACCGTTGTGAAGAATTTAGTTAAAATAAGGGAGATTGTAAGGTGAATTATCCTTCCCTTTATAAGGAAACCATGGAGCCTAGACACAAATTTAACTAGAGACCAGTGTATAGAATATATCTATAAAAAACCATATTTTCCTCTGCTGAAAAATGCTTTTGTTTAATATAGAAGGTGTTATTTAAACTATTTGAGACTGTTAAAATATGCTAAATGTGCTTCCAGGAAAGGAAGTCATCTAATTTGGCAGGGCATTGTTTTTCTCCAAAAGAGGGAAGGAAGGGTGCATATCCATATTGGACCCCTGAATACTTAGAAAACAAAATTTTAGGCTTCCTGGCTGTCCAAGAGGATATTTGTATTTTTGCTTCCTGAAAATGAAGTCATCAGGCCTTAATAGGATACAAATGTGCCAACTTGTCAAGAAGCTGAATTAAATAAGTGCTGGCAAATATGTTAGGAAACTTTGGTGTTTTTATCATGGGAAAGCATATTGCTAGTTTATGCTATTTAAATTTTAAAAGTTTTAGTTTCTTTATCTTACAGAGTAGTTATGAGATTTTAATGAGATCCTGACTATGACATGTTTAGTATTACCTGGCAAATAGTACATTTTAAGTTCACCAAAATTAATTATAAGTCCTGCATTTATTGTTATTGAAGCGGTGGACTCAATTTCAAATAGTTCTTAGGGTTTCCTTGGAGTTATGACTATACTACATTACTAAGAGTCTAACATTCTTTTGTCTGGAAACTACTTGGTCAAAAAGAAACTCCTGTCTTGCTGATTTCTACTTGTCATTGTTCCAATAAATTCTGGTTGAATTAAAATAAGCATCAATGAGACTTTCTTAATAGTGTGTGAAGATAATATGTTATTGTAATTGTTTCGTTCGTAGACCATTCTTCAAGGGTTGTTGACAGGAAACCCCAATTCAGAAATTACAATTGTGTAGATCTGTTAAATAGAATGCTAGACTCTGGTTTCTTCATCTTCAGAATTAGTATATTAGATCAGATTATTCCTAAGGATTCTTTCAGATCTTAAGTCCAATCATTCTATGACAGTAATGGCAGACAATAAATTATAGCGTATAAGTAGAGAACCCAGTAATATAATTAAAGTATTTTAGGCAGCAATGGGTAATGAGCCCCCTACAAATTTATTTCAATGATACATATCTAGAATAACAAATAGGAAGAGCTTCCTTAGGTAACATTAGAGAACACTTTAACAACACAGCGCATAGGCCAATGGTTCTTGAAGTGTCTCCCGGCCTGCAGCATTAGCATCCTCTAGAGACTTGTCAGAAAGTTGGTTCCCAGATTCCTTGGCTCCACCCCACACCAACTAAATCAGGCATGCTGGTGGTGAGACCTAGACATGTATGTATGTAAGCCTGCCCACCTGAGTCTGAAGTATGCTATAATTTGAGAACTGCTACCATGTGTAGTAAATCTCTGGGCTTCCTCTAGGGAGTTCATTTACCATTTCTCCTGTTACATGCTTTAAACAAGTCAATTTAGGGATGGCCCAGAAATTGATCTGAGGATTTTTAAGTCAATTAAGACAAATGATATTGTACCATACATCCTCTTTAGGTTTCTTGTTTACATTTCTTGTTTGTTCCCTGATCTGACCGAAAAACTCTGGGGGCTGATTTTCTAACATCATTCAGAAACATGTGTTAGTGTCCTGAATTGCTCTCTACTTTTGCTTAGTTGCCCCACTTTTGACTATAGCTTAATTTATAACTGTCTTCTGGAAGACATTTAGCCAGGTGGAGGATGTCTTCCTTAAAGGAACTGATCCACACAAATCAGAATCAGACGTAACTGTTGATTGCATTTCTTAAGTGTCCAGTAGGGAAATTGTCCCACTTAAAAAAAATACTTTTCACCTAATTTCAATATGTTTGGAGATGCTTTTCCCATCATTGATACTTGGACAACTGTTTTCTTCTTCTTACAAGGCAGTGATTTTAATTGAAGACTTCCTCTTGTTTTGGTTTAAGGGCTTAAGGGAATCATGGTGTTGATACTTGTGATATGATGTGGAAAAGCCTGAATTTACAAAGGGCAGTACAAGTTGCAAAATTTGTTATAGATATCTTTTCCAGAATGGGTGAAATTATGTAAATCTAGTGAGAAAATTAAAATTTGGAAAATTAAAATAAAATAAGACACCAATGAGCATTTTAGATCTTTATTGATGAAGAAATATTCTGTTTAACGTTGTTTATTTTTTTAATTAAATTTGTTGGGTTGGCATTGGTTAATAGAATTATATAAGTTTCCAGTGTACAATTCTTTTTTTAAAAGATTTAATTTAATTTTTTTTTTTTTTAGAGAGAGGGAAAAGAAGGGAGAAAGAGAGGGGAGAAACCTTGACGTGTGAGAGAAATCAGTTGCCTCTTGCACACCCCCAGTCAGGGACCTGGCCCACAACCCAGGCATGTGCCCTGACTGGGAATTAAACTGGTGACCCTCTGGCTCACAGGCCATCCATCAACCACACCAGGCAAAGCTTCAGCGTACAATTCCGTAACACGTTATCTGCATGTTGTATTGTGTGTTCATCATCCAAAGTCAAATCTCCTTTCATCACCATGTACTTGGCCCCCTTTACCATAAACTACCTCATCCCCACCTCCCTTTTTCTCTGGTAACTGCCATGCTATTGTCTGTGCCCATGGTTTTTATTTGCTACCTTGTTTTATTTGTTCATTTGTTACTTTGTTTTGTAGCCCACATATGAGTGAAACTATTTGGTTCTTGACTTTTTCTGACTTCTTTTGCTTAGCATGATATTCTCAAGATCCAACCATATTATTGCAAATGGCAGTATTTCATCTTTCTTGTGGCTGAGTAGTATCCCATTGTAGATATGTAACAAATGTTTAGCAATCATCTATCAGAGGACACTTTGGTTGTTTCTATGTCTTGTCCACCATGAATAATGCTGCAATGAATATAGGGTGCATATATCCTTGTGAATAAATATTTACAAAATTTTTGGGTAGATACCTGTAGGGGAGGGTTGTAGGTCATACAATAACTCTATTCTTAATTTTTTTGAGGGACTTCCATACTGTCTCCCATGGTGGCTGTACCAGTTTAAATTCCTGCCAGCAGGTGTGAGGGGGATCTCACTGTAGTTTTGATTTGCATTTTCACTAATAAGTAGTGAGGTTAAGAATCTTTTCGTGTATCTCTTGGCCATTTTTATGTCTTTTCAGGAGAAGTGTCTGTTCAAGTCCTCTGCCCATTATTTTTAAGCTGCATTGTTTGTTTTTTTGGTGAGTTGTATGAGTTCTTTATATATTTTGAATATTAACCTCTAATTGGAGGTGTAGTTTGCAAATATCTTCTCTCATTCAGTTGCTTGCCTTGTAGTTTTATTAATGGTTTCTTTTGCTGTGCAGAAGCTTTTTAGTTTGATATAGTACCATTCATTTATTTTTACATCCTTTGTCTTTGAGATGAAATTTATAAAATCCTCTTTAAGTCCAAGATACATAAGTTTAGTACCTATGTCTATTTATAAGTACTAAATAATGGAATAATAGATAATGGAATTTATTATTTCAGGTCTTATATATTAATCTTTGGTCTGTTTTGAGTTAATTTTTGTATATGGTGACAAATAGCAGTCTAGTTTTATTGTTTTGCATGTGGCTTTCCAATTTTCCCAGCACCATTTATTGAAGAGCCTGTTTTTTTTCCCTCTCCATTGTATGTTTTTGGCTCCTTTGTCAAAATGTATTTACCCATAAACATGTGGGTTTATTTCTGGGCTCTTACTTTCGTTCTATTGGTTTCAGTGTCTGGTTCCTCATATTTATTTTATTTTTATTATTTCCTTTGAACAATTTCAAATAATCTTTTTAGGGGTATGTTCTGTGTTTAAATAAACCTAATAAACTAAGGTAAAGTGTGGATATTTGGTCTTCCAGAGTCCTAGTGAGACACAATGAAGATTTTTATTCTGGCCATGGAAGAAGGAACTTAAAGAATTGACAGAACTTTGTGACTAAGTAGACTGAGAATTGGTGGTACCAGAACAAAAATGGGAATATTTAGGTTGACTGTAGATAAATAGGGTGACTTCAATGATTACATCTTAAGTCTGAGATAATAGTGGGACAGCTAAGAAAAAATATTTTGAGAGGAGTTGGACATACTGGTTGAGAAGAACCAAGTGTGGTATTGAGCACAGGCAGTGTGATAGAGTGGGAAGAGCAAAAACTCCACAGAGACCAGATTGTGTATATTGGATCTACCAATAAATACTCATGTGACCTTGAACAGATTAAATTGATCTCTATTTTTATTTGTAAAGTATAGATAACACCTATAATGCCTATTGTATAAGGATGCAATGAGAATCAAATGAAATATGTATATATGAAAGGACTGATAGCTACATGCTCTGGTTATTGCATATATTTGGAAACATAAGAATGCCTCCAAAATTGCCTCTTACAAATATTTCAAGTTTTAGACAATGTTTTAGTTGTTTGGTATTTTAAGTTTAATTTCTTTAGCAGAAAACAGATACTACTCAGTCCCTTTCCCAACCAGTTCTAATTCACACAGTAGTCAATTGTGTGAATTGTGCGAATTAGAACTGGTTGGGAAAGGGACTGAGTAGAAATTATGCAAATACCTGTAAAGGATAGGGCAGAAAGTTAGGTCTCTTTACAAAAACAGAGAGGAGCACAGGGTAGGCAGTAACGGCTATAGGGAACATATCAGACTGGAAAGGAAGCATGGTGTAGGGCTGGATTATAGTTGGAAGCCAGAGAACTTGGTTTATTTTCTTTCGACTCTTACAACCTGGGTATTCTTGGGCAAATCTCTGGGCCTATCTGTGCCTCAGTTTCCTAATAAAGTGAAGGTCTTTGATTAGAACATTTATGGGTCCTTTTCAGTTTATAACACATTTACAACCCTTTGATAAAATGGGGACATTAGTTGTGTTAGAGAGTCTCGACATTGCCCTTAATTTTTTTCAGACTAAAATGTGTCTGTTAATGTACTCAAACACCTGCATCTTCTGATTAAAAATAATTTTGCAGCTTATCTATATTTCTCTATTTACTCCCCTTACTGATAGTTATAAGGAAACTGATTTTCCTTATTGCCACTTTATAGGAAAGAAAGTTTTTATGTTTGTTTGTTTTAGGGAAGCAGAGTAGGAGGACTTCTTTGCCTTTATGCAAGGTCTGTCTAGAAGGTGTTCAGCCATGTAATATGAAAAATAGAGACATTTACTGAAGAAGATACAAGACAAAAGAAACATTGTACATAGGACAATGATGCCTCAGTCCCCTTCAAAGTAGACACCTTGCCTGAGACCTCACACACAGTTCTCCCAATTGCCATCAGCTGACCCATTGTATTTTTCCTGTATCTCATCGATGGTATGAAATCTCTTCCCTTTCAAAGGTAATTTTAGTTTTGAAAAAAGCCAGAAGTCACAGGGTGCCATATCTGGGCTGCAGGAGAGCTGAGTCACCTAGGTGATTTGATATTTTGCTAAAAAAACAAAATTCTGCACGAGATATGATGCATGAGTGGGCGTGTTGTTGTGAGGAAGCTGCCAATCACCAGTTGCCCAGAGCTGGGGCCTTCTGAATCATCCAAATAGTTTCTGTGGAGGAATTTTCATGCTTAACACAAAATTTAATGCAGATTCTTGCTGTACTCACTCAGTCACTTTGAATGCTATGGCTACGCAGTACACACGCTCACTCAATGACATCTATCACCCCCACTGACTAGTACAGTGAAGTCGTCATTGTTTACACATGTACATTCCAGTCCACTCTCCTTGGCTGCCAGGTTACATGGATGTTGCGCAAACCGTTCTTGTCATATTAACAATGGCTGAACTTTTTCTGGACAGACCTCCTATGCATGCATTAGATGCTGTCCATAGTCTGTCGTTATAAAGTGATGATTCTGAGTCTATCTTCATGGAGAACTCATATAAAACCACAGAATCAGAGGACTAAAGTTAATTTTAATGGTACTGAAACAGTTATTCTCTGTTTTAAATCTCTTTTACTGCTACTCTGCTAAAGGGAAATACATTGTCTGCTGGAAAGCCTCCAGTTATAGGATATTTACCACCTTACCATCTTCCTCCCAGGTAGCTCATTCCATCTGGGCAAGTTTAAGTGTTATGTGGTTATACTTTTTATTACACTCATAATACTCAAGTTATTTTTAGCACTGAGTGTATTCTTTATTTTCCAATGTCAGTAAAAGTAAAGTGGCGAACTTCTAAGTATCTGGAATTAATGGAAGATTAATCTTTTCTTTTTAATGGAATACTGTGGTTGACTCTGGCTAATTCAGTTTATTAATTTTAACCATAGAATGTAATTACTCCTCATTTACAGGTTGATAAAGATATTGTGCTTTATCTTTAAGCATCTTGTAGTGCCTCAGGGTCAATATTCTGTCTATTAAAAATAAATGATTGGACTTTTGTATTAGCATTGCAGGGGATCAGGTTTTTGTGCTACCAACTCTGACATATTAGCAAAACTATTTTTAATTAGTCAATTTAAATATCTATTTATTTAATAGCTGCCTCTAAAGTGACACAAATACTATAGAAATGAGATTCTGCTCATTTAATATATCTATATTTAGAAACCTGGTTTTTACATATGTTTGAAAGCAGTGAAGTATACTTTATTTAGATACAGAATACTTAGAACCAAACATCTGAAGTTTATAGTATTTACTGCCTGGATCAATAAGTTTGATTATTTTTGAAAATGTATCCTATCACCGTTATAACAAAGATGGGATGAGATTTAGAGTCAGATGATCAAGGTTCACATCCTGGTCCATCCACCCAGTCATCTGAATGCCCACCATGCCCTGGTTTACTAGTCAATAGCCACATGAGTTTGGGCAAGTCAACTTTTCTGAATCTCAGTTCCATCACCTTAAAATTATAATCACTTCACTGGCTATTAATATTCAATGATAACATGTATGTGCCGAATCTCATCCTGCTCAATAAAAAGTTAATGCTGAATCCAAAAACTTTTTTATTTTAGATATTTGTTAATACTGTGGTTAGTATAAATCACATCTCCAGAGACCAAGCTATATTAAAAGTGAGATTGCAAATTTCATGTGGAACTCTTAATATAAACCCTATTTTTTTAAAAAGAGATTTTTTGTAATGCAGCTCACTCATTTATTTAAAAAAGAATGTATCACCTGCTGTGTGCTGGCACTGTTCTCAACACTGGTGATAAAGCCATGAAAAAAACGGACAAGCTTTTGCTCTTAAGGATACATTTCAAATAGAGGATATAGTAAGTTATATGTAAAAAAGATATTTCAAATTGTGATAATTGCTATAAAGGAAATAAGCAAGATTATGCAATGGGGAATAATGGAAGAGAATTTATTTTAATTAAGGAGATCAGTTGGGGAAAGTCTTACTGAAGTGGTAACATCTAAGCGAAGACTTGAGTGATGAGAAGGAACCAGGTGTATGAAGATCCAGGGGAAGAGATTTTCTGGCAGAGGAAACAACAAATTCCAGGCCCTGAGAATGAGGACAGTTACGTACTGTATGTGAAGAACAGATAGTAGGCCAGTGGGATGGAGTGTAAGGAGGCGGAGTGTGGGGAGGATATTTGGCAATGTTACTGAGGTTATTTATATTAACGTGAAAACAAAGTTGTGTAAGACCGTATACCTTTTTAGATTTGCGGCCTATGCACAACTATTTAAATTTCTGGACTCTATTTAACTAGTACCATTGTGTAGAACAGTAGGAAAAATTGAGCCCTATATAAGGAATATATTTGATGTGCAGAGAAGTTTATATAAATTTTGATTTGATAAGGAAACAAAATTTTTATCCAATGTTTTCATCATTTATAGTTTACCTCCTATAATTATCAAAATCTCAGAGGACTTTTTAGATTTTGATGGTAATAATAAGGGAGGGTGACATGGTTATCAGTTAGCTGTGTTCCGATTCATTCATGTAAGCAAAACTGACATGCAGTTCTGTTCTATACAATTAAAAACCATCATGAAAAAGTGAATGTTTACTGATTTCTATAGCAAGTTTTGATTCACTCAGAATGTTTTAAATATAATTTTTGTGTTTCTCTTATAAAGAAACACTTCATTTACCATGCACAGAATATGTAGACTCCTGCCTTTCAGACATTTTTTTTTTCAGGATCAGGCACTCTCTAGACATTTTTTTCATCATGGAAACTCTCTGAAAAAGTCAGATCTTTTCTAGTTGATCCTAATTTCCTATTTTCCTCTGGAGAATTTGGAAATGAGGGCAGGCATTTTGCTATGACCTGCCTGCAGTCTATTACTTTACCAAGCTAACAGACTTTGCGGATGTCATTCGTGTGCCTGCTGTCCTGGGAATATGGTGTAAGAGACAGATGGGGATGGGAGTTCACATGGGTGGATTCTTTCAGTTCTTTCCCTTGGAGGTGATCTCTCTAACGTGGGCCCATTCCTGCGGAGCTGCTCCCAAGGCCCTTATGGGCTGTGGAAGTGTCAGCGCAGGAGCCCAGGGAAGTGCTTGTTTTTATAGGCAGATGCCAAGTTGTTTGTAATTAATCTGCATGGAGTCCAGGTTACCGTTGCCTAGAGAGGGCCTTTTGATCTCTCTGGGCCACAGTCATGAGTTGGAAACAGGGAGGCAGAAATTGCTTCACGATTCCAGGTATGATATGATGGAAAGCACACAGACTTGGCCCTCTGTGTTGGAGCCACCCAGGTGCTGTGTCCTCTAGGGCAAATCATGGAATCTCAGGGAGCTTCCATTTCTTCATCTATAAAATGGGGATTGTGTTTCCTTTATGAAGGGTGTGGTGACCATCGGAGATACTAACTTTTAAGTATCTACCACAGTGCGTCAGATAATAGCCACTTGATAAATTACTGCTATTATAAATAAAAGTGCTTGTATTTATTACTGTTTTTCTATCACTGGGGGCAAATGCCCACATTAGCAGTAAGCACTTCAGCTGGAAACTGTTTCGATTACAGATCAGTTTGTTCCAAACTAGCTTTCTTGCATTAGACTGGATTTGCTAATCAAAATATTTGTAGTTGCAAATATCTTCAGCTACATGCACCAATGTATTTCTTTTTTAAATATATACATAATATAGTATTGTCTATCTTAAATATATTTAAATATATACTACATATAAGGTATATATAGTAGTTGCTATATGCATCGATGGTTCTCATAGGGACAAAGGATGCATATCATAGGATTTTTAAAATCTCCTATCAAGAAAAATAAACGGCATGACTGAGGCTCCAATCATTCTTTCATTCCCAAAATACCAATTTTGTACCTCTTAAGTTGGAGGTACCATGCTACATGCCAGAGGTAGACATTATATCTGCCCTCACGGGACTCAGATTCTAGGAGACTAGGCAGAGGATATATTTCACTCTAGAGATATTTTTTTTCCTGTTGGAAATAAATAAATAAATAAATAAATACATAATATATAAATGTAATGCATTGAAATGGCTAAGGCACAAGTAATTCACAATAGTAACTTTCTGATATCAAGCTCCCAATGGTAGATTTTACTACAAATCAGTGTTTTCAGCTTTGTGTCATTAACCTGAAGCAATATCAAGAAATGCAGTTTGTAGGCTGTAGCTTTATATCTTGCCAAACACTTCTTGTGAAATCACAGGCCCAGTTGAGTTCTATGTCTGTAAAAAAATGCTTCAAGCCAATGCCTTGTTAATTTTAAAAATAAAACTGTGTTTCCCTTGAGGTAAAGAAGTGGATTATCTTCTATCATCCCAATATCTGGGGAAAATCAATGGAAGGCAAGATATACACAAAGTAGAAAGCTGCATTCTCTGAGGAACTACATTTTAAAATGTTAACTGTTTACTTTTGTCTAAATATACAAAAATCATCCAACTCATCACATGGTAAATACAACCAAATGATTACAAGATATGTAGATTCTACCCACTTTTACAGCACATTTGTACTCAATATTATATAAATGATCTGTTGTTTTCTCTAGCAGAGATTACATGTTCAGTTTGTGAAATTCTTGCTCTAAAGTACTTTTATTTAATGAAAACCCTTTGGATATGTTCATTTATATAAGCGGGTTTTATAAAGATTTAAGATATTATTGACTCATTAATTTTTCAAATATAATAGAGTGCATATAATTCTTTTCCCTCACAACTTCTAGCTAACTCTGATGGGTACTTCTCAACTCAAGGTTTCCCTCCAGAATACCTTCCCTGAATACTCCATTCTGGCTTAAATTCCTCTACTTTTTGTCTCAAACTCCCCAAATGCTAGCTGTACTGTAGTATAATTGTTGATTCACTTGTAAGGTGAGGATTCTGCTAGCTGGGGCTCACCATTGTGTCCTCATATTAATACATCCTCAAGAACTTTTATTGAATGAATGAGATACTAGAGTAAGCAATGGAAATGTAGAGTCAAAACTGCCTTTAAAGAACTATAGCCCAGTAGGCAATACAGACATTAATAAAAAAAAAATCTTACAGCGAGCCCTCAACAAATGTGTTGGATGAATGACTTAGGCAGTGAATGTGGTATGCTGGGAGCTATGCTAGATGAGTTGCCTTTCATTTCTGCAGGTCTTTATAGTTTACAAAGTGCTTTCATCTGTGATCAGCCAGGGTCAGAAGGCTAATCAGGTTCTCTCTGCCAGTTTGCTTATATCTTAGCTTTCTCTACTCTAGGATATAGGAACTTAATTCCAATGGCATGTTTCTCTCAAGGACACCTTATAAAATATCCATTTACTGTGCTACCCCATTTACTTTCTCTGTCTTTCTTATCCCTGACTATTTTTGTTCTGATAATAACTAACCAAAGCCTTGGACTTGCAATAACTTATCTGTCCTTGGGAAGTCATTTAAACTTTCAAGCTGGTGAGAAAATTGCAAGTGCTTTGTCATCTATGTGCTGTAGGAACAGACTCTAATTAGGTTGAAGGTGAATACAACAATCAGCATCAATTTCATATTATATGCTTTGGTTGTGTCTGAGAAGTACTCTGATATCTGGGAATGCTCAAGCACATGATGTTACCCATACTCTGAGATAAGCTTAGGAAATATTGAATTAAATTATCTTGAATATCAGTATAATAAATGAGAAGGTGAATAGGCAAAGTAATGTTTCTTTGACCTTTTCATAGTACTGAACCAAAAGATAGTTGCCTAATTGAATGTACCAGACATGAGTTTTGTTTGTGGTGCTTAACTTGAAAATTATTTGAAGGTTATTACACTAGCAGGGTAGCAGTTAACAGGAAACTATTCTTTTATTTATAAATAATTTTTGAACCATTTTTCCTTTGAACACATATTAGAACTGCTATGAGTTTTTAAATTTTTTTAAATCTTTAGAAACAGAGCTCTCATTATAGTAAAATAATACCATGTCAGTTTTTGAGACACCTATTTAGCCATCAGGAGGATATTGAGGTTAGAATCTAGATAGTTCATGAAAGGTAGAAGAGTTTTACGTATCTATCCTTTAAAAAATTATTTATTGTAGAAAATACTCTGTGTGGGGAATGGAATCTTTAAAGTTTTTTTTTTTTTTTTTGATATATTGACTTTAAAGAGAAGAGGAAGGGAGAGACGAGGGGTGGTGGGGGGAGAACATTGATTTGTTGTTCTACTTATTTATGCACTCATTGGTTGACTCTTATATGTGCCCTGCCCAGGGATTGAACTCTCAACCTCAGCACATTAGGATGATTCTCTATCTAATTGTGCTACCCAGTCAGGTCAGGTTCTACTGGCATCTTAAATAGCTAAAACAATGTATGGGTCCTTGCACATTTTTTCTTGATGTTGTTAACTGTCCACTTGATTATGTTTTCTTCCTAGTGAAAAGGACTCCCTGATTTTCCATTTTTATTGGTCAGGCAGTGCCTTTTGTCATGTCATTCATTTTCTGTCTCTCTCATCCCCTGTTCTCTCTGCACCCCTGTTTCTATGTGTCTGCTTGAATACGTCTCTGCCTGTGAGTCCGAGACAATGAAAAAAATGTTATTACCCTGAACAAGGCTCTAGACACCTCAAAGACTGTATATGTAGCAATTTCCCCGGAAGAAGGGGAGGGGTTTGAGCGAAGGGGGAAGGTTAATCATTTGGCTGGTGTGATGCTGCAGAGGGAACACAAAGCTCTGCCCACGTAATAAGTGCCTGCAGGCAGCCAGTGAGGAGAGAAAAGTTTGGGAAAGAACTAATTTTTTGTCTCTCTGAATGTGAAACTTTTGTAAATACTTTGGAACCCCCCCCCACTCTAATTTTATGATATGCATTTTTGTCTGAATATTCAGGTTGTGTATTTGCTTGTGTCATAGACCACACAAATAAAAGAAGAAAGCTAACATTTTCTTAGTTCAACCTCCAAACCCACAGTTTCTTTTTTGAATAAAAGTCCCTGGCCCGATTTTCTTCTCCAGCTGTTAGTCATTTGTAAGAAGCTGCCCTTGTAATTGCAAGTGAGTTGAGACGTGATGTATGCAGCACCGCATGCACCTTAGCTTTTCAGTCCTATCTTTCGAGTCATTTAGACTCCCGGGAATCATGCTCATAATAAATAGCTTTTTATTACCCAAAGCCGCTCTTCTGGCAGCCTAACGACAGCCCTTTGATAGATGGGCCGGGTAGTTTTTTTTGTGTTGTGCTTACTCAGAGTTATTAGTAGGAAAGAGAAAGGGAGCAAAAGGGGGGACTTTGGCACCGGAGATCTTATGTGTGTACTGAAGCAGCAGATCAGAATTCAGAAACAAGAACGAGAGAGCTGAAATGTGATTCTCTGGTGCTTGGTGTAACACTCACCACCACGATAGAACTGTGCGAGGCACTCACAGGAGGCTTGTTCTGATCACGGAATTCGCTAAAAGACCATGCAGCCGCGGAGCCCAGCAAGCCACCTGGAAGTTTTGCCGGAGCTGATTTCTAGGGGATTTTCCGGTGCCTAGGAGAACCCTGCTTGCTTTGAGCGGTGTGGAGGAGGGCTCTACTTTCCCATGAGGGGCCCCCTTGGAAAAGCCTTCAGTGCTGAATCCAGGCTCTGCTCTTTACCATACGGCTTTTCTCACCTTTGCTGATTTGCTGGTGTGATTTCCATGTACTGAGTCCTGTGTAGGGATCCAGGATGGATTGCCTGTGCATTGTCACCACAAAGGTAGGATAGGAATCAGGGCTGTTGTGTGTGCAGCATTTTCCTATTATTATTCTGGTCCTGTAATTAAACAGTTCTGGTAGATGCTGCCAGTTCATGAGATAAAATGATTAGTATAATTTACTTTGCTGGGCGTTTTATTCCCCAGGAGGGTCTGAGGGTCCTGTCTTTTTTTGATTTCAACTTCTTAAAGTGGTATTGTGTATTTGTGCAAATGGAAGGAGAAATTGCCTGTGTTTTTATGGCAGGATATGTTTTTGCATTTGTTTTGTTAACAATATTAACATATCTATAGTAGTAGTGTAGTTTACACATCATTTTAACATGACATGTCAGGGTAGTCTTTCTGGGTGTGATAATTAGCTTTTCATTTAAAAACCATATCTTCTAGGCTTGAAGAAACCAATCAGCTCTACTGTGGCTTGACATATTGTTCCTGATTGGAGAATTCTGATATTCTGCATTTTAGTAATTTTTTAAAGGGAAAAAATATTTAGGTCCTGATTTGAAACAAATGAACACAGTATTTAATGTTGAAGTGATCCTATTTTGATTAGGAGCAAATTAAATATTTGCATTATCAGAAATAGAAGTATAAACTGGGAATGGAATAAAATCAGTAGGCAATACTTTTATGGGTTTACTGAAAATAGCTAAACATTCCAAACACATTTTTATTTTATTCTGTGTCAGTTCTAAATAATGTTTTTCAATTTCATAAACACTGGTTATTTGAATAGAGATTACCATTACTTTTAGGAAAAAACTAATTAAAATACACTTAGTCATTAGCTCCCTTTTCATTTTGCATATAAACATATCATGAGATCATTTGAGCTATATTTTGTAGGATCTTGCATTGATTGGACACCCATTAAATAGGACAAAATCAATAGCTTCATGCATGAGACTCATTAAGGGTAGATTTTGCACTGTGATTTCCTTTTACTACTAAAGAAGAGATTATTTAATTTTGAAGCCACAAACCAAGTTTGCCATAGTATGACCTTAAATATTTTACTTTAACAGATTATATTTCAGAAAATCTGAATGGGTATCTTCCCATAGGGCCCAGTGTCACATGTGGCAGCTTCAGCTGATGTTAATGGATTTGAAACCTGAAAGCTTCTAGTTGGGTTAGTTGACCAGGCTTCAGAGTTAGATGAATACCTTATTTTACTTTCAAAAACTACCAAGCATCTCATTCAGTTTTTTTCAGTGAAATTAGTAATATCAATGAAAATAAATTTTTAAAAAAGCTAAGTGGAAAATTGTATTTCCTTATGTAATCTAGGAAAGAAAATAGTCTCTAAATAGGTTTTACTCTTCCAGAGGTGTTACATTTGGTTACATGTGTTCCATTATTGTTTATTTCAAAATCATGATAATTACAGATACAGTCAAACATAATTAGTGCTTTAAAATTGTTATAAGATGTTATTAAGTAGAAATGTAAACTGGAAGGCTGTTGCATTGAACAAGTTAAATCAACACTGAAATCTAAGTTCCTCAATTTGGAAAACATGATCTAATTTTTAAAATGTCATGTGCTTTATATCCACTTACCAAAATACTGATGATCCCAGGTACAAAGGAAAGATACATAATTCTGCTTGAAATGCCATATCAGAGATAAATGTCATTATCTTGGTATTTTGATTTATCAAAATTTTTTACAGTTTAACAAGATAAACACACATGAGATTTCATTAATTTTCTGATGTAATTATGTTCATGAATATATTCAGGGTGGCATATATATCATCTTTCTAGGACACAAACACAACAAAGTTATAGTACAATGTTTAAGTGGAAAATAATGCATGATTGATGTACAAGCTGCGTGTAGGTGAGGGCACTTCCTGAGGACTTCAGACTGCAAACCCTGTCCTTCCCACCCACCACCACGGATCCTCTTTTTTTTCCAAGCAGCCATGCACTTGGGATGCCCTTGCTCCACTTTCCTGGGACTCTGACAAAAAACTTGGCAGCAATTTGCACATTTTAATTCTATCTCAGTTTAACCCCCATTTCTTTCTCCTTTAGCAATGAGTCTACCTTTTAGCAGTTCTGGCTGAGCCACTTTCTTCGAGGCCTGCTTTATGTGAGTCTGGAACTGCTAACTCCCTGCTCTGTCCTAGGCTCCAGCTCATCCACGTGATATCATCAGCATCACCGCTGACCACCACCCTCGTCAAAGTGTTCAGTGGCAGGGAAACATAAATACTCTCAGTTGCCTCTTCTTTCCTTCCTGTCATGAAACGCACTTGCTGTTCCCTTGGAGCCTCCTATTGCCTCCTGTGCCTGCTCAGACTCCCACTCCCTTCTATTACACACACTGTAAAAACAACTTCCTCTTCACATTTTTTTGTTCTACATACTTAAGAATCAATATTAGAAGATGAACGAAAGGAGAGATTATAACAAACCGAGAGAAAGCACTGCCTAATGGCTATCTAAAAGCATCTATTAGACATAAGCATCTATTAGACATAAATAAAGAAGTGTTTTTACTTTTAGTTTCTCTGCATGTAAAAGGAAGGAAATGATTGTGGCGCATAGAAAGCATCTATGGCACCTAAGCATCGAACCCCTTGATGGAACGATCCTCTTCTCGATCTCATCAGACTCAGATTGCTGAAGGTCTTAAGGGCTTCAGCCTCGTCCCACTGGCTTGCAGAACCCCTCCGATTGGGGGAAAGAATTTTTAGGCCAGGAAATCATCAGAGTCACCAATGTCCTGAGTTTCTGCCACATGGGTCCCTGGGTCTTTCCAGGTGTTCAGACAACTCACTCTTACCAGAATACTAAGTTACCTCTTTTACTTGAATGTTTCTGTCCGGTTTCAATTTCAATTCTTTTGTCACAGATGCCACTGCTGAGAAATAGAAGTAACATGACTTAGTGTGAGGAGCAGGACTCTAGAGCAGCGGTTTTCAACGTTTTTCATATCATGGCACACATAAGCTAATTATTAAAATTCTGTGGCACACCAAAAAATACATTTTTCCCAACCTGACAAAAAATAGGAATAATTTTTATTGATGTAAAAAAAATGGTAATTACCTACACTTTTTGCTCCAAAGTGACTTTAAAAAAATCAGGTGGCTATACTTGAATGTAAGGATTTCCAATACCAAGAATTAACCAATCAGACACAACTTTATTATATGACGTGACCAATGAGATGCAACACTATTATATGACCTATATTATTATTCAAGACAGCAGTCATACCAGACAACTATTGTTGTGTTGGCTGTTGTCCTTTTTTTTTTTTTTTTTTTTTTGACAATCTAAGGGTAAAGAGATCAGTGCCCCTGATTAACTGGTCAGGTATTACATGTATTAAAAGTTTCTTGTAGCACACTGGTTTAAAATCACTGCTCCAGAGCAAGACTTCGATTTAAATTGTTGTTCTGACACTTCTTAGGTTTAGGACTTGGATACATTATTTAACTTCCCTGAGCCTTGATTTCCTCATCTGTCAAAAGGATGTGATATTACCTATGTGTAAGCAATGTGGTAAAGTATAGAAGGTACCTAGCACAATTCCTGGTATATGGGAAGAATTTAGTATAGGATAATTTATTGAGAAATTCACAGTTTATATCTTTAGTCTATCCCTTTATTTGGGTGTGATCACTGAGAAAAATGAAGTCATCTTGGTAATAGTGGTTAAACACAATTTAGTAACTAATATAAAATGTTTTGCAGAGTAGATATTTTTAAAAATATGTTTGAATAATTAAAAGATAGTAACCCTAATAATTTTGATAACTAAAATACAAGGAAAATAATGTTAGCCTATGTTAAGGCAGAGCCATGATATAAGATGATTGGCAATAGGACAACAGTTCTGGAAGCAGGCTGAATGTTCTGGGCTAAATTTAATAAGATGCCAGCAGTCAGTAGAATTTTTCTTTTGCTGTCTAGGAATTCTTAAGTATCATATGTAATAACATATGGGATTTGATACAAAAACAGAAGAAATATGGAACTGTGAAAAATCAAAGTAAGTCTGTACCCTGTGACCAATAGGCACATGGGCATCAATGCTTTGTCTGTAAAATGTACATATTTTATTGCATCTTTGAGGTTCTTCCTATTCTGTCTCTAATCTACTATTATTCAAAAGCATATTATCTCAGCACATAAAATTACTCATGTATGCTAAGTATCTTAAAAAGTAGTGGGAGGTGAATCAAACACTGGTATCATTTCAGATGTTCATTGACCAGACTTACAGACATTTGAAAAAGTTTTAAAAAATAATCTACAAAGACACCTGCAACGTGTTGTGATAAGTTACTGCTGTAATTTTTAAATAAAAGCATGATGGTCATATTAATTTTAATATGTTTAATAAGTTAATTGTATGATAAAATTCAAACAGCAAAATGAAAAGTGGACCAGGCCACATAAAAGAAGCTTTTTTGATGTTAATATTACATCTGTTCTGTAAATAAGATATCACCTTTTGTCTCCATCAGTCCACCATCTTTTACAAGAATTAAAATCCCTTAGAATTTAAAAAGAAAATAGAAGTTTTTGCTGGGCATTTAAAAATATTTTTATTAAGGCTTATTTATTATTACCTTAGTAGGAAAAAAAAGTAGCATGTCTTATAAATGAACTCATTATAGAAATATTTGCAACTATAGTTTTTTTGGAGGGGGGTGAGGTGGGAGAAATAATTTTTACTTTCTACTAGAGCTTTATGTAGGAGGGAAAGTGAAACAAATCACCAAGGCAACAAATGGTTTATGTGAGAGGCCCTGTTTTTGTAGACAACACTATTGATTCATGCAGGTGTACAGTTGCATCTGCTCTCATGGAAGAGGCAGCACACCCACTCATTCATTTCATTCATGTAACAAGTATTTATTGAATGCCTAGTGTGTGCCTGGCATGTTGGAAGGCATGAGGATACAATGAACAATCTGATTTCATGGAACTTTTAGTTTAATAGGGAAAACAGCCAAGTATAGAAATAACAGTGGTGTGTGATAATGGGTGAATATAGGGCGCTATGGAAATTAGCACAAGGACACCGGAAGAATCTGGTGGACTTGGTTGCAGAGTAGGCAGGGGCTTAATATCAGGGAAAGGTTTTCTGAGGAAGTGACAATTAAGCTAATAGGCAGAATGGAGGACACAAAGGGGATGGGTAGAGTGTTTTAGGCAAAGACTCAGATATGGTGATAGATAGATAGATAGATAAATAGAAGGATAGATAAGAGAGAGAGAATAGAGAAGTGAGAATGGCTCCCTCTAGGAAAGGAACGTCCCTGTGGTTGGAATGCAAGGAGTCAAAGGTGAGTAGCAAGATACAAAAGATGGAAAGATAGGTTGGGGACCAGTTATAAATATCAAGAAGCTGAGACATTATTTTAAAGGGGATAGGTTTTATCCTCCATCATTAACATTGGTTCCAACCCCCAGCAGTGGTCCCTAACTTCTCACACATTTTGTTTCTCTGATTTGAGCTTTTTCTTTTTCCTGCCACGTCCCCCTTTGCCCATTTTTATGCCTATTTAGTAAAATGTAGTGGTTTTAACTTTCTCTTGCTGAGATACAGTTTTCTCTTTTGTAAGATGGTATGTATCTCACAGTGTTGTTTTAAGGATTCAGGGAGATAAGAAATATAAAGTTGTTTATTTTTTTTGTGTCAAGGAGTAGGTATACTGTTTTCTATTGGGGTCCACACTCTCCCTATCTTCCTATCTTTCCTCACTTTTCTTTTCATTAAGTCCCTGAATCACTCAAACTTAGTGTAGATTTGGCCCTGGCTGGTGTGGCTTAGTGGTTGGAGCATTGTCCTGTAACCAAGGGGTGTGGGTTCGATTCCCAGTCAGGGCACATACTTAGGTTTCGGACTCATCCCTGGTCCTGGCACAGGCATGTGCAGTGTAACCCTGGGTCAGGCCATGTGCAGTCCCCAGCTGGGCACTGGATCCCCGATCTGGGTGTATACGAAGACAGCCAACTGATGCTTCTTTCACATCGATGTCTCTCTCTCTCTCTAAAAAGAGAAGCAAATAAAAATGTCCTTGGGTGAGGATTAAAAAAAATAGTGTATATTTGTAGTTTTTTTAGACACATATTCATAGACTGTAAAAGTAAACTTTTGCAAATGAAATAATATTTTATTGCATGAGTCATACCAGTCATCTGTTAATATATCTGTAGTAAATAGTCTTTCCTGCCAAACCTCATTACCAGGATTTTATTCACAACATTAGCCCTTTTTGACTCTATGAGTAAAAGCCACATGTGCTGTAAAGAGCTATGAGTTTGAGAGGATTAGCCTTTCTAAGACCTTTAGCTAAATCTTATTTTATGAGACAAATGTGGGTTTGCAAAGGAAACAAGTACAAATCAAATTTTGCAAATCAAATAAAATTGAAACACATTTATTGTACTCAAAATTTAAATAAATCACATAACTCTCTTTATAAAGTACAAAAGAATTCATCACTCCGTTTATTATTTAACCATTATTTCATCTGAATATTTGTAGATAATATTTTCTTAAAGCAGGTTACCCATGATTACAGCTGCCTGAGAGAGCTTTCTCATTGTGTGTATGTATGTTTCACCAAAGGCAATTTGGGAAAGCGCATTGGACCAAGGTTCAGAAAATAAAGTTATAAACTTAGGTTTGCCATTTTTATATTAACTTAATCAATTCAGTTTACCCTCCCTGAACCGTATTTTCTCAAGTCTGAAATGGGTATAATAATACTGGCTTCTCAGTACTTCCTTCACAGGATTATTGTACAGAATCAAGTTAGTTTCTGTATTTGAAAACTGTAAAATACTGTTTTAGGAAAGAGGTCACTTTGATTGAAAAGAGGACATTCTAGAGTAAACTGGGCTCCTTATTGCCATTAGCATTACTGTATGAGGGAGAAAATGAGAGCTGTATCCATATATGTTTTAGAACTAATTTTATGCTAATTGCAGTGATCCAGGCAAGTTGGCATGACATGTCGGAGGCCCCTGAGAGAATCAAGTATTGGGCAGTTGGACAGCAGTTGGCATCCACCCCTGAATTTGTCTCAGAGTGGCAGCATAGCCCAGTGTTTGGAAGCACAGCCTTGGAGCCAGACAGATTAGTTCTGGAGTCCTAGCTCTGCTAGTTAGTAGTTCTGTTGTTTGGGCCAAATTAATCAGCCTACATCTCAGTTTCCTTATTTATAAAATGAAGTAATAACGAGCACTTCAAAAGGTTGTTGTTAGGATTAAATGCAATGCTTATTACCTCCACAAATGTTTACTGAGTGCATATACTATGTGCCAGGAGTAAGCAGTGAAATACAACAGTGAATGCATTGGACAAAGTCCCTGTTCCCATAGAATTTATGTTACAGAATGAGGATGGCCTTGAATAGGCAAACAAATATAATAAACATAATTTAAATAGCAATAATGGCTAGAATTTTAAAAGCAGAAAGTGGAATATGGAAGGATATGAGTCTAAAAATAAACAGGAGATGCTTTATATAGGGTAGACAAGAGATGTCCTCTTTGAAAAGTTCTGGGAACTGGAAAGAATCAGTTTTGTGAAGATCTTGGGGAAGAACATTCTAGACAAAGAGAACAGCTGGCACAAATGATACACATAGCGGCTGTACAGTTACACTGTATAGCATCAGTATATAACACACACTCAGTAAATAGCTTTGGAAATTTCTGTTCCTCCTCCTCATCTTCCTTTCCTTTGGGGGAATTGACACTCACAGTAGCATTATTGATTTAATTAGCCAGTTACCACTCTAGTGGCAAATTTTTATTGTGTAGTCATGATGATGTGGATTTTTCTGTTTTACTGAATGTTTCCTAGGTTTATAAGTATTTTTTGGTGAAAGAAAGAAACTAAATATTTCAACCTTTATTTCAGTGTGCATTTAAAATTAGTCCCAGATTTGAAATCCTATGAAAATAATGCTTCCCCCAAACACCTACTATTATAATATTCCTACTAATACATAAATATTTCTTTGTATCTAACTACTACAGTTCTTGAACTAACCTTTTAGGGGAAAACAGTTTTCCTGAAACATCGGTTTGACAGTACATGAATACATTCTGTTTACTTGTGAAGTAAATGTAAGTCAAAAGTACCAGGAAAGCGTCTGCTTTCTGGCGTCTTCTGAGCATAAATCATTCTCCTGTTCAGTTCTCTGCTCATTGGATAGTATGCCATCATCTCTGTTGTTATGGTAGATAAATGGGAGTTGTTATATTCTACTAGCAGCATCACTCCCCAGTTGTTATGGTCAGAAAGGTAGGAGTTGATCTCGATTCTTATTTTCCCCTAAATCCCAAATCTGTCTCAGTTCCTATTCATTTTTCTTACTTTTCCCTTCCTCTCAGCCCTATACATTCTCCATGCTTCTAACTTGGATGGGACCTTTCTTTAAATATATACATACATCTATATATAATACATACATATATGTGTGTGTATATTTACAGCTGTGTATGTATATGTGCATAATTTATGCATGTTGAAATTCTGGTTAGAGCCCTTCAGGAGTTCCCTGTCCCCTACTACTTCATTATTCAAAGTGTAGTCGACTGACCTGTTGCAATGACATCCTTTTAGAGCTTGTTAGATTGCAAAATCTCAAGCCCGATGCTAGAACTACTGAGTCAGAAGCTGCATTTTAGCAAGCCCCTAGTTGATTTGTATCCCTCGTTCATTTTGCACTGGCTGCAGGATGAAATTTTAACCTCATGTACATGGCTCTCTGTGTTCTGGCTCCTGTCTGGCTTTCTGCCTCAGATCCCATCACCCTTCATGTCTTAGCTTGAACTACACCCAATTATATATGGAATTCAGATACACCCAAATTATCTGAATTCCACTCTCCTATTTCTAGGTACCTGTTTTTTAGTTTCTTTTTTATTTATTGATTTTAGAGAGAGAAAACGGGGGGCTGAGAGAGAGAAAGAACATCAGTTTGTTGTTCCATTTATTTATGCATCCACTGGTTGCTTCTTGCATGCGCATTTACCAGGAATTGAACCCATGACCTTGGCATATTAGGACAACACTTGAACCAACGGAGCTACACAGTCAGGGCCCCTGTTTTTTCTTTCTGCCTAGAATGTCTCTCAACTTTTCAGCGTGACACTTCCTTAATAAGCTTCTTTTTAACCTTTAAGACTCAGCTTAAATGCACATTTCCCTGTAAATACCTTCCTTGATACTCCCCTACTGGACTGAGCCAGCCATTCTCCATGTCCTCAGTACAATGTCTGTATGTGTGAAATAGCCATAATCTAGTTGTACAATTAGTTTTTGCATGTGCCAATCTCTTGCTAGAATGTGAACTTCTTGAAGACAGGGGAGAGTTCTTAGTCATATTTATAACCAACTACCACCTATGGTGTACCATAAATGTTCATTGATTCTTTTACTTAATAGATATATGATAGATAATTGCATTGTTGAATAGTAAATGAATGAGTATAAGAAATGCTTCCTTCCTGCAACTTTTACACACCTGCCCATGCACACACACATGTATGTAACATTCGTTTTATAATAAATGCTTGTAAATGATATTGTTGTACTCTGATGGATAGACTATTAGTAGACAGACAAGCAATTTGTGAACTTATATGTGATAGTTGCTGGGTCAGAAATGACACTTGAGATATCATTTAAGTGTAAGAGAAATGGACTAAAGAGATAAAACTCCTCACACACACCAAGAAAAATAGAAACTGGATCACATCTATGATAAACCCACTTATAAAGATTATCATTTAAACTTCTAAAATTCTAGAATAATACATTTTGTTAAGCAAAAAAAATAAAATAAATGAGTCAGATCAGGTTTTCATTTTGGTGAAAAAATGTCAACTCATGTCTATTTAACCTCTCAGAAATTTTACATGGTAAGATACTGAACCTTGTTTGGGGAAGATTATTAGACTTTATAATATGTATATACTATACTTACCATAAATATATTATAAAATTTTAGTAATTATTTTACTATTTAGTATATTTTTACTATAAAAACATTGAAAATTTCCTGAAAGCTATAAACAAAAATCAAAAATGACTTTATTGTTCGAAATTATTAGGTGGTGAAAAAATTGAGGAAATAATAGTTTGTTTTTTTGTCTCCCAAAGCAGAATGCATTTTGTTGCACTCAGCTTTCAAAATACAACCTGCTTAAGAAGGGAATGTGAGTTTGCAGCAATTCTGCTATGTGTTTTTTTTCTTCACATTGTTTTGCATTTTAGAGAACAAAGTGTATCAGTGCCATTTAATGCTTTTACCCAAAGTAACTTCCAAAAGGAACTTTACAAAATTATAATATTGGTTATTATTCAGAATTTGCCCAACTAACCACAGATGACACCAGTACTTTGCAAAAGGGACCCTGAATGAATGTTATGTTATTCTGTGGTTGAGATTTGAGTTAAATTTTTTAGGTACTTTCAAATATTCCCTTAAAATTATTCTAGAAACCTAGTCAAAAATGCCTCAGTGTAATAAAATGTACCACTTTCATAAGTAACAATGTAGTCAACAATAGAGATTCTCCCTGAAGACTACTTACACAAATTTTAAAAAAAAGAATATCCGAAAGTCAAATTTTAAAATATGAATCATATCATTTATTATCCACACCAGCAAGAATTTTGGTTGTTGCATGAAACACAGTTCAAGAGGTGTTAAATTTAAAAAGCTTAATTCTCCTACATTTCATGTTTTTACAAAGGGACATACAATTTACCATGCTGTATTTATGATGTCTCACACTAAAACAAATTGTTCATTTTTAAATATGGTTCTAACTAGAAAATGTGAAGAGGAGTTCTAGATATTCTTGCTGATAAAAATATTTGAAAATTATTTGCTAAAGGCATCCTGAATAAAAATGTATATTTTTAGCAAAATAAATTCTCCCTCCCTGGTGTTTGTTATGAAGCTCCTAGGATTACAAGCTAGAATGCTTTCTTACTAATCCTTTAAAATACAACTGTCTTGAATCAATACACATGTAATTTACTCAACAATCTAAAGTTCTATTTTAATCGAGGACAGGTTTAATTGCTAGTTTTTCTGTGGCTGACTGCTTGGTGGTGGCTGTGGCACCTGATCTAAAAGGCCTGCCAGTTCTTGCATTGATTAACATTTGTTCAAAAATATATATTCATAGATGTCAGGAAGATAAGGCACAAAGAAAAATAATATCAATTGACCCTATTTCTTAGTGGTATGTTTTCCCAGAATTTTAAATATCTGAGAACAATGTCTGAGAAGAGAGAACTGTGTACATTTAAATGGATGGAATTTCATGTATATTTTTCAGAGAACACTATCCAATGTATATGCATATTTGAAGCTCAAGAAGGTTATGTGAACAAATTGATATGAATTGCATATTTAATAGGTTGTAATTATGTCTTATCAAAATCCTAACTTTTTAAATCCTTTATTCTTTGGAAATACGGTAATTGTCTCCTTCGCCGTGTAGTTAATTATAAATTTCAGGAAGAATTAGGTTGGTTAAAACTCTTTACTGTGTTTTTTTTTTCTTTGTCTCTGTGGTAGCAGCGAGAATAGAAATGAATTGCTTTGATTTTGTTTCTGAATGGCATTTCTTTCCTCAAAGGATGGACCTTATTTGAGGACCTGAGATTGTAGATATTTTTCATTAGCTGTTAATTCAAGAGAGTTATCTTTTTACAGATGGACTTAAAAGTGTGTCAGGAAGAAAAATGTAGTGTATTTTAGAAATCACGGCCTTTGTTTCCATAAGAGTTTACAGTTTATGATATAATAGATAAGACTTGCTGGTGAAGACTATCCATTGACTGTAGTCGTAGATAATTGTCTGTAGTTTCTTTCAAGGGGAAAAGTACAAGTGTAGTCCATTCCTCTCGTCTCACCTTGTTATCTCAGCAGGATACAGTGACAGCATGCAAATATTAATGGCATTTAAAGTATTTTACAAGATTCTTTTTAAATCTTGTATTAAATCTTGGCTTAAATTACTCTACTGTATCTAACTCTGCATGGCAATAATTCAACTCTAGAGATTTCTAGGCTTCAGGGAGTATTGGGACATGCTTCCACAAAATACTAAAATACCATTTATATTTCTTAAAAATATTTACAGACCAGTGATTTCAAGCATGTGATTCCAGACTGCAGAGTCAATCTGGCTTCCAGATATAGTCATCTTAAAACTGTTGCAATATTTCAGGTGTTCTTTCCAACTTTGATTAAAACTTAGACTTAAAATTCCTGTTTGCTGAGTACTATCTTGTGCTTTTTTTCTCGATTAATTTTCATAGTATCTTGGGAGATAAATATTATTATTTTATACTCAGAGGTGAGAAAATATACTAAGGAGTTAAGTGGCAGAGGAGAAAAATCCCCAATTAATAAATATTAATATTTAGATACCAAATATATTTATCTTATTACTACTAGAGTACGTACTAGACTCTGGGCTAAACATATTACATGTATTATTTTGTATAATCCTTATGTCAATCCTTTAAACTAAGTGTTATTCTTTTCATTTTTTATAGATGAGAAAACCAAACTCACAGGGTCTGAGAAACTTAACTAGGAACACAGATCTAGAAGGCAAAAAATCTGGCACTCTAACCCAGGTTCAATGGTTTCCTCATGATATTAAACATTCTCTTCCACTGCCTTTCAGGATTAATGTAATGACAGAATGAACGAACAACACATGGCAAGTGCCTGGCATCTAATAGGTGCTCACTAAATATTATTTCATAATGTACATCTAGGAAATGCTTTATGTACCCTAGTCCAGGTGCCCTCTTCTTCACTGATACCCTGAAATGTCAAATTACAACAGTGGCTCTCATGTAGAATAAGTCTTTAAATGTGGCCAGCCTGAGAATTCAGAGTCTATGTCACTCACCATTGTTAATTAGTCCAGGTCGCCAGATGGTTAGAATATTTTTTTAATGTGGAGTGTTTAATCCTCGTCTGCACTAATTAGCCACAGATCGCACCTCTGCTAATCTGGGCAAATCCCTGCCTGGAGTCACAAGAGATTTTTGGAAAGCATGAGCATGACTTAGCACCACCAGCACAGCCCGCTGAAAAACTCTCCTCAGCATCCTGGGGAGAGTGGGTCAGCAACATTTTCTTTATTTACAGAGGAGGCAAGTGCATCTCTCCCCAGCATGGCTTCCGTCTTAGTAAGGATTTCCTTAGAAACAAATTGGGCTAACTTATTTTAAACATCTTTGAAATCTGAGAAAATAAAAGGAAGCAAGTAGAAAGTTGAGCCCAGGAGGGAAGGAAGTTGTATATTGAGGCATTATGAAGAATTAAGCCCAAAATTGAATGAAAAAGGTTAACACTAATCATGAGTACATTTTGCATCTGCAACTGATACATTGAAAAGGCAGGACTCATGGGATGTCAAACTAGAAGCCACTTTATTTAGGGCTCCCCACTGTTTGTTTAAAGCTTCTTCATGTCAGTAATCTCTATCCTGTTCTCTGTGTTAGAAACTCAAGCAGTCCCTTGATTTCCCATGAATTTCTAGATATTTGCAAAGGTAAAAGTTCTACAGTTATTTAAAATCATAAATACAGTCTCAATTCAGAAATTAAAATTGTTTGGCACTGACACTGGCTGGGTAGTTCACTTGGTTAGTGTCATCCTGATACACCAAGGTTGAGAGTTCGATTCCCAGTCAGGGCACACACAAGAATCAACCAATGAATGCACAAATAGTGGGAAAACAAATCTGTCTCTCTCACTCTTTTCCAAATCAATAAAATTACAAAAAAAAAATTGTACCAAATATTAATCAAAACTCTAAACGATTTTCCAGATTAAGGATTCTCTCTTCCCTACCATATGATATTCACATACAACATCTGCTTTAGGGGAAGAGGATTGTGTAGACTTCTCTTTTTTTCTTTCCCATTTGCTAGTTGGATATTGAAGTGTGAGATGGAAGTACAAAATGGAGAGCAGGAAGTTCTTTTTAGGCTGGGATTGTTATACTTTTTGTTCTCTGAGGCTGACATATAATAATAATAATAGTAATAATAAAGCAAATAAAATAGCTGACATATAATACTGATTATGTATAGAAATAGTTCTAAGTGCTTCATTTGTATTAATTGCTTTCATCTTCGTAACTGAGATCAAGAGAGTTTAATCAATTTGCCCAGGCTCACCTAGCTAGAAAATAAATGATGGATGCGGGATTTTACTCAGGGAGTCTGGCTCCAGGCTCTTTCTCCCATGGGCACTTTCTTAGGGAATTTCCATTTCCAGGCCTCTCTGATTAAATCTGCTATAATATGATGATGTATTTCTTTAGCCCCAGGTTTTATAGCAGCCCGTGCCACACAGACGGTCTTTGTAGGCATACTATGGCTTCAGGATGGCGCTTTTGCCTTGCAGACTCTGAACATGCTGGCTGGCTCGCACAACGCCACCTCTCCTGACATAATTGATAATAACCTAGTTTTCATGTTATCTAACTCATTGTACCCTTCAGGTGGGAGTCAGAACCCAGTATAATGGCTTCCTAAATCCAGGGCAATTATATCAAGCCCTAGGTGTATACCTGGTGAAGCCTCTTTCACTACTCTTAGGTGAAGAGCGAGACCCTCCCTAATCCCCTTTTCAAAGTCCCCCTTCCCTTTATAAATCTGCAACCTACCCAACACTTGACTACCCTCATTATACATAAGGGTGCAGAGACCGGAAAGTGTTTCTTGGTAATTTTGTTGGAAAATTATAGTACTTTCTTTGGAAGTTTATTTTTATCATAACTTAATGCCTTAGACAGGACTTCTGATGTATCATCTTGTTCATATATTTCTACCTATATTGTACTTATGCAACTGGCAAAATTTGAATTCCTCCTTCTCTTTAACAATGTACTCTGAAATTACACATTTTTATGGCTATTAAGGAAATTAATTAGATGAACACCGTTTTTTCCCAAATATAAAATTATTTATACGTACATATAAACACAAACATATATATGTATGTGTATATGTACACATATTATATGTCTATGTATATATACATTATTTGTCTAATCTATATAATCTATTCAATCAATGATTTGAAGGCATCCTAGGAGTTGTTTGTTTCAAATTTTTTGAAAACTCTCTTAATTCAATACACTGAAACATATTTTGGACAAAAGTCAGGAAATTAATTTTCTAATAATTTTGATGGTAAAAGTCATAAATATTATGTTAATATTTATAATAATTGATACTTTAAATATAATAATTCATTACATTTACAAAGTACTTTACAGTTCACAGTCCATTTGCACACACACTATTGTGTGACATTTTTGTTCTGCCAAGCAAAAACCCACTTATTTTTGCCTCTTGGCCGTCAAGTTTTAACCTTTTTAACATCTTTTTTTTCATCTGTCGAATAACTGAGAGTTTCAGAGAAGATGAGAAAGACAACGTCAGTGCTTTTCCAAAGACCAAACTCAGAAGAGCCTCTTGTGTTTTTTGTGGGATCAAGCATGGATTCCTCCAGGCCCACGCTCTCATAGGATTCATTTTTTCTGTTCCCTGCACTTGTTCCTGTCCTGCACCATGAAATACAGATAAAAGAGGAAAAAGTCAGCTTGTTGCATAGCATAGAACCATTTTCCCCCTCAATTCCAAGGTCCAGAATTGAGGGGTTTCCTAACCAAGTCCAAGAACACTGTGACTCAGCACTATCCCTGGAAAGCTCTCTACTCATCCTTTCCGCTCCCAAAAGCTTTGCTAGAAAATGGAAGTGTCTCCTCTATAAAGCCCTTTCTGACTTAACCAGTCAGAGGTCAACATTCTTGCCTTTGGCCTCTATTCCGCGGCACAATTTTCCATGGCCCTTCTCATGCCTTATGCCTGACCCCCAAAATAGGTGAGATGGGTCTTTTCAGTCTGCTCATATCATTTTCTTTATACATCAGTAACATTGCTTTATAATTGCATGTTTATTAGTTTGTCTTTTTCCTTAGTCTAGAAAAATGTTAAGACAGAGATTGAGTCTTGATATATCTTTATTCCTAATACAATAGCTGGTGTATTCTAATTTCTCAAAGAATATTGACCAACTAAATGAATGAATGAATGGTCCTTGTATTTAACCCTGTTTCTAACATCACATGTTGCAATGCATCTCCTTAAATTTTGGGAGCTCTTTGAAAGGACTATCATTTAATCTTTATATCTCTAAATTCCATCTCTCACTCTCTATATATCTAGCGTGGTGGCCTCCATGTAATACATGTTTGATAAATGAACAAATGGATAAATAAATGAATGAATATGTATACAGTACTATTATGTAACACATCAACCCAGAAAAAAGCCTTATGATTAGGAGAATCATTTTACTGTGGACAAAACAACAAAACCTCCTGACTCTCTCTCTTAGAAAAACATGCTATTTTGAATGAAACATTTGGGTGAAAATTTTATTTGGATGAATCAATTCTTACTGTGTCATATACAAACTTGTTCTCAGAGTCAATGACTAAATGACTATGTAGGTAGGTCCTTTGTATCCTAAAGCACTCTGACAGATATAAGACCCTGATAAACCAACAAAAAAAATCTCATTTTTCTTGGGGATGGGTTGAGAAGAAAATTTTTAGAGTTTTCTTTGTCAAGTGTTTGTCATTCAAATTCTTCATAGTTATGGGTGGGTGGGTGGGTGGGTGGGTGTGTGTGTGTGTGTGTGTGTGTGTGTGTGTGTGTGTGTGTGTGTAATCAGTCTGGGGTGTAATTGTCCAGCATATCTGGCTCATTTGCTCAGGATATTCTGGAATGAAACATGTCAAGATGTTAAAATCATAAAAAGACAACCAAGGAAAATGAGAGACTTGGAGAAATAACCTGATTAAACAGCATAATATTTTTTTAATGGACCAAACTCCACTGTTAGTTTTGGGAATATGTTTTTTAGAGTTAGGATTGTAAGATCCCTGGATCCTAATCAGGTTGTGCATCAACAATCTACAGGTAAAAAGTGTCCAGGGTAGATGAAGGAGAGAGAGACAAGGAACGGAAAGTTCTGTCTTTAGGGGAATTTGTCACCAACTTCTATCTTAAGTTGTTCTTGGATAGCTGGGTAGGCCCTCAAGAGAATCCTCCTGATTTTTGGCTTAAGGATTAGCTGAAAGGTAGACTTGAGTGTCCTCAACTGAAGGTTGCACCTCTTTGGAGGAGGAAACATACTAAATTCTTGAAAGGAATATGAAGTTTGGAAAAGACCTACGGGTGTATTTGACACCTCCTCTCCCCACATTGAATAATGGATCTAATAAAACGATTTCATTTTACTAATTAGAAAAGTGAGGTTTAAAGTATTAAATTAACTTCCCCAAAATTTCGCAAATAGATTAATGGGGACACTCTACTGAAATCCAAGATCCTAGCTTCTATTTCACTCGTGATATCTTTTCTAGTCACACGCTATGGATTAAAAAATGAGTCGTGTTCACATAGTATCTGTGTTCAGTAGGCCTTTCATGTGTCTGCTGCCCGTGTGTAATTATATTGTTAACCTGCTTGATCAAAACACTATTGGAAAGGCCTCAGTATCCAACACTCAGGTAGTAGTGAGCAAGAGAGAGACTCGCACAGATTTTCATATTCCTTTCCCTCATGCTATCTATTCTTAGAAGTCGCAACACTCCTTATTTATGGCCCCATGACATTTTGTGAGCACTTATATTCTCCACCTAAGAACAGTCCACTTATATATTGAATTTTGCCTCTTTGCCATGTGCTCCATAAAGATAACCATTATGAAGATATAAAACAAGCTTATTATTACTACTATCAAAAATAACTATTATATAACAATTACCAAAAAAGACATTCTTTACTGTTAACATTGGTATGATTAGAAACCATAACAAATAGAATTTTAATAATAATTTAAAATCCACATGCAGAAAAATTGTATTTATAGGGTTTAAGCATCAGAAAAGGAAAATAAATTTGTCCTGTTACTTTTGTGTGTTCTCATTGGGATCATCCTTGCAAACTGTGATAGTGAACTGAGGTGAATCTGTATCTATTACCTATTAACATCTCTGTGAACCTAGGCAACATACACTATTTTACAGATGTGATTACCAAGGCGCAGAGCATTTCATGGCAGCAAGCGCACGGTCAAGCTTAGCTTTAAACTGCGGTCATCCGACACCAGTCCAGTGTACCTTGCGTACCCTATTGGAACCATATGCCATTGATTTAATCAAGAAAACGGCTTAGAGATTGATGATCTAAGTATATTCTTATGGTAACTTTATCAATAATCACTCAAACAGCACTTCAGAGTTTAATGATGCCTTAATCATAGAGTACCTAAAAAAGGATAACTGGGAAAAGCTTACAAATCACAAAAAACAATTCTTAGCACAAGTTCTAAGTTCAATATTTTATTCCAGTTAAGTTAGAAATGTTAGGCTCATTGATATTATGGAATCATATTAGCTGATGGCGAGTCTTAAGCCCCATTAAAAAGACAGGAAATGAAAACTACCAGAGGCGGCTCCTCACAGAAGGAGCACGTGTGGGCAGCGGGCCACAGGGCCTTGCTCCAGTCCCAGCTGTGCTCCTTTCCTGCAGAGTAAGGATTCGGCAAGTTGTTTACTGTCTCGGAGCGTCGGCTTTCCCTGTAGAATGGGCATAACAACACTTAAAACCGTGTTTGTTTCAGCAACTAGTGGTACCATAATGGGTGCAGAACAATCTCTAGCATATTTGGTACCTCAATAAATCACAGCTGTGGTTTTTATTATTAACACTGTTATTAGTATGTCTATATTACAGTTGAGTGTATAATAAAATAAGGTAAAAAAGATATTTTATTATAATCATCTTCTCCCCTTTTGGCATGAATAAGTGCTTGTTATTAAAGAGAAGGAGCAGTATTGCTGGTTAAAAGGAAGCATTTTATTCTTTCTAAAGGGCCAATTAGAAATGAATTTATAGGCATTACAACAAAAGAATAGGTTAGCTAGAGATAAAATTCTTATGTAAAAAGAAGTGCCTGACAAATAGCTTAGAATGTCAAACCTCTGTGCTCCTTGTTTCATTTCTTTGCGCCTCAGTTTATGGTGTAACCAGAAAGGCCTCTAAGACCTACGCCGTACAACATTCTGGGCTTCTGTGAAATGCCCTAGAGAAAATCATCACCACTAACTCACAGGCTAGGAAATAAAGCTTTCTATACCTCGGCTCAGGAACTAAAAGGAACACTAACAGGGCTGGAGCATGTGACAGTGTTGTCTCGGAGTCTGGAGGAGAGCAGGCCAGTTCTGCCTCTGGGTTTGGAGGTTTCTCCGGTGACCCCTACTGGGACCTGAAAGGCCAGCTGCTGAGGAAGTCAGGTGTTAGAAACCTGGTCCTTAGAGTAATACAAAAAGCAAGGGGTACTTTCTTATGCCTTGATAAGAGTGGAAATCACACACCTAGTTTTCTCTAGCACTGCACCAAAAGAATTCTCAAAGTCTCCTCCTGTATTTGTAAATACTATAATAAACACATCGGTAATATACATGACAATTAATATATATTGTAGCATATAATATATAGAATATAAGATCTTTTTCCTTATTTGCAGCAAAACCAAGGCAAATGCCCAGCCCAGAACTGTTCAGTGGAAGCCCCTGCTTGGATGCCTGTTCACCACTGTACTGTAAGTTTGGTTATTTGATTATTCCAAGCCAGATTGAAGGGGAATTATTTCTACATTTTGAAACAACCTGAGTGGAATGGGCTGAAATACTCTCTGAAATTGTAGAATAGAGCAAACCTTTTAAAAGGAGAAAGAAGTCTTCTTAGAAATTTCTGCATTATTAGAAAGGAATACCTTTGATTAGGGAGTCTATGCATTTTGTGGAGGGCTCGGGGTAACTTGCAAAGGATTCATCTAAATGGATTATCAATGATTTAGATTTGGATAGTCATTAAAATGAATATATTTGCACATCAATTTTTCTGAACAGCTGCATATTCAGTAATTCTTGATTTTAGGTGCTTAGGGTTAGGATGCTTTCTCTTTTGTCATTGTGTTGATTGTTTAAGCAATGAGTGTGCTGGTTTACAGTTTTCAAGTCTTTCTGGTATAATAATGGTCTCTGCATTTGTGTAAAATCTTCCCTCAAAGAATTTTCAAGTGCCTTAGAAACAAAGAGGTATTAGGTTGTTATTTCTGTGTTACAAATGGAAGATTTAAATGCAAAGCAAGTAAGAATAGTGAACCAGTTGTAAAGCATAGATCCCAGAACCCCTAACTCTTCTTTCATGAACTCATTCTACTACACTGTGCTCGTAAGTAAGTGAAGAAAGTGGCTGATTTGTATGATATTCTCTTATACATACATTGCCCGATAGAAATGACAATGGCTCCTCTGGGAACTCTGTGTACTGTAACCGACAGTTTACCTGTCATAAAATAATTTTTGTGTGATGGGGACAAAGAGTTTGAAATTACTTTTTGGGCATTCCCTTCCTTTGACTGACCTTGCAGGCAATGTGATGTAGTATGTGCAACTTCTTGAATATCCTCATCTGTTTTTGAGGTACAAGCTGATGAGAGGTGCAGATGGACTAACGTAGTGTGGTTTATGGCTGTGTTAGAGGGCAGCAGGCCTGGGGAAGCCTGCTTTTCACTCAGGTGGTGTGTAAGGAATGTTTTTGTGTATGTCGGGAAGGAAGCAAAGGTGGGATTGCCTCTAATGAAGGAGAGATGATGAGGTCAAATCTGGAGGCATTCCTGCAGTATGGAGGCAGCCTAGACTTGCTTGAGGCTTGTACAACAAAAATGTCACATTTTTGTGGGCAGATGGTCAAAGGGCAGCGCGTGCTTAGGAAGTCTGCTGATGCCACAGAAAGGATGAGTGTTAATCATTCTATTTTTCATCAATCACTCTGTATCTCTAATATTATGTCACAATTACTGATTTGTATGTCCATGTCTCCAAGGATACCATGTGCTCTTCCGGGTCCTAGTATACTTACCTCTAGGTAAATCCTCAGTCCATGAAGTCTATGTCAGTGAAGGGTCAATAAGTGAATCTTCAATTTGGCAATTTCCTTTTCACTAAGTTTTAGTAAATTATCTCACCTTCCTTGGTGAGGAGGAATAATTCTGTGAATACTATTTTACTTTTTTAGGTAGGTGGTTTCCATTTTTCACCTTCAGGGGTCCTTTTGTACTTTTTCCTTCACAGTGTATCATTGAATATGTGCTTTGAGGAATTTTGTTTTCAAACTGTTATAGGTAAACTTAGTAATTCAGTTTAGCTGTGTAAGATACTATGCCAATTGCTGAAGCTACAAAGATAAATAAGATAGTGTTATTATTTTATAAAACACATCCATATGTAGAACCAATAAGAATTTTTGATTAGTAGCTGCAGTCAATACTTTAGCTCCAAATAAAAGAAACTTCACATTTTAAAGTTACTTTGTTTAGTCATACTGCAAGCAAATCTATGGTTAGAATTTTTTCTTTTGAATTTTTAAAAATAATTTTTCATTATTACTTTGGAGTTGGACACTTTAGGATCGGGAATTCCAGGTTAGGTCTTCCTTTGTGGAACATTAAGGGCTAAATAAATAGATGAGTGCATTTAAGACCCTTCTTTAAGACCACAAGTCAGAAATGTCAACATTAAGGTTTGATTCCCAGTTGTGTGGTCTGGTGAGAGCATCAGAAACGAGGTGTCTCTTCTTGCTTCTGCCATGGAATCGGAAGCTGCTGATTTCATAGTTTTCCTTTGCTATTTCCTTGCTAGTAATTCCATCTCCAAGTGGGACAGACACATTCTGAAGGAACTGTACACTCTGTAGTGATTCTGCTTTCTCTGGGAGTCATCCCGATCCACCGCGGAAGGCCGTGGATCCGGTGGCCATGTTCTGAGTCTGCCTCCGACCTTAACTGACTGACCCAGGGGCTGATCTCAGCTGGCTCAGTTGGATTCTTTCTCCTGAGGATTTAAAATTTGTACTAGAGAAATACCAAACTGGAAGTCATCAGTACTGAATCAGGTGAATGAGAAAAGTTTGGAAAAATGCTGTGAACCTCAGCTGCGGAGATCCCGGGAGCTGCTCTATTTCCACCTTCTGAGGTTTTGCTTACTCAGGTCTCTCTTTGGTTTTGTAAAAAGGTCACAATAACCTGATAACAATCAATAAGTTACTTTTTTCCCTCAAATTATCCAGATTTTATTTTGTTTGTTTGAGGGAGTTTAATAGTCTTTGATTTATTTGCAGCCAAAGAGAAAAGAAAAACCTCTTAATTATTACCCCCAGTCAGCAACATTTATGGAACTCTCACTAGAGCTAATGAAATGAGTAATTGCCTCAGACAGAAGGAAGCACTGAGAATACTGGGGTTTTGATCATTTATAATAGTATATTTATTTGAAATATCTGATTATATACAATGCTTGAGTGCATAAAAATGACAAAGGAATAATTTGATAATGACTTGATTCACATGATAGAATGAAAAATATGTATAGGTAACTATATAGTTAGCATAAGCATATTTATAGAATAAAAATGTACATATGATACATAAAGTAGTTCTGGTATTAATTTTCATTTTTTTTAACCTCTCAGGAAATAGAGAATATCTTAGTCTGGTGTGTTTAAGAAAATATCTTATCAGTCTCAACTTCATCATAGACTGAAGCAGGTTATAAATAAATAAATACATACTTGCATTCATAATAAATGGGTAGTCTTTGTTATCTTTGTGCATCCTTCAAGTTCAATTGATTCTTTCCAACATTCCTTTCCCCAGTGCCCTATTCTTGTTCTTTGGTGTTATGTTCTGGAATGATTGTATCCTTATAATTGGGCTTTATTACTTTTTCAAAAAAGGCTTGGTCTTTGTATGTGCATTTGCCCCAGGTTCATTTTAAGTGCAGAGCTTTTATCGCTGGTTTCCCTAAGAAGTCTCTCTTTCTAAATTGCTTTGCAAATGCCTGTCACCGGTTAAATATTGCCTTGAAAATGGCTTCTATTACTATTTGCTCAGTCTCCTCCTGGAGGCTTTCTTTTTTGTGTGTGTGACACTCTATACCTCCATAATAATGAAACCAAGAGGTATTTTTAAAGACTTTTCCTCTTATCCAGAACTATAATGTACAGTTTGGGGGTTCAAATTCAATAGAAATTTTACCCCCAGTAGTTATGTAGAAATGTAGGTATAATTGTACTTCCTGAATAGGTATAAATAAAATAACTCTCCTAATGAGAATAATGACAGTTTTATTATTTATTGATCTCTCCATATTGGTTACTTTAAGCACTAGAATAATACCCTTCCTCACGGCTATTCTTTAAATTAAATAGGATTGTATGCTTTGTTAGTTTGTATGATCATGAATATGAATGCAGTGGTATCTTGAGCCCCTGCCAATTGTAAACAAATGAGAAGAGACTCACAGATTCTACGACTGAGGTGAAGAACAGGCAGGCCTCTGAATCTGGAATGAACTAGGCTAAGAGTTCATTCCTGACACTTGGAAATAAAGAACCTTGGAGTTGACCAGCTCCAGGAGACTTCAGTGGCTGCTGTACTTCAGGGCATGTCTCTATAACACTCAGTATGGCTATAGCCTATACATGGAATTGATCACTTTGAGTAATTCCTCAAACATAATCCTTAGTTACTGGACAGTACTTAGAAATTGCTGTAATGTGTGATTTTATCGAATAGATATGTGATATATAAATACATAAGGTTTTTCTTAAATAATTGCCTTGTTTCCCTGCATGTTTGCATATCCCTAATTGGCTGGAAATTAAAAAAAATAATGCTATAAGAGGCATTTCTAAAAGTTAAGTTGAAAATAAAATCCCTACTGTTATTAAGCTAATTATGGATATTGTTATATCTATACCGCTCTATCATTACATAATATTCACACATAAATATGTATGGAAATATTTTAAAAAAATCATGTAAGCATTTGCAAAATAGAGCATTGCACTCTGAATACATCAACTCTCATTTACTCATTCAAGAAACATTTACTGGACACATTTATACATTGTAACTGACACTTGGATTGCTCAAGGTGTACAGGAAATAATACATGTAAATAATCACTATACTGAGTAATATACGCTTTAATAATAGTATATACAAAAAGTTTAAATTTGCAGAACATAGAGTTGTCTCAAGATGGATCTTGGAAGATAGAAGATACAATATTTGGTAATAGTCATGTATATAAGCTTTAGAATTGCATAAGATTGCATTAATGCATGAACTCTGCCCCTTACTAACTGTATGAAGTTGCACAGTTAATCTCTTTGAGTTTATGCATGTGACAAGATACTTCGAGGTTTACATGAGATAATTCATAGCTCATGTCAACATAGCTTCTGGACATAGCAATTTCTTAGTACGTGGTAAGAGGGACAAAAGAAAAAAGATGGGTCAGTCCTGAAGAAAGTGGATGGGGGATGAAGATTGGTGAGGCAGAACAAAAAAATGGAGGCAGTAACTTGTTAATTTAGGGCAATTTATTTAGGAAGGCTCTTTCTTCAGAAAAAGATTCAGGCTGGGATAGGAAAAGGTTCCAGGAGTTCATAGACAACAACTCTGTAAGACTTTGAAAAGAGGAATAGTGAAGCTCTTGAAAAGAAAGATTTTTCTCTCTGACAGGCAGGAAGGAACTGATAATACAGGAATATCATATTAATAAGAGATGTTTATATTCTGAGTAACAAAAGGCCATTTTCGAAGAATTGGCCTGAATACACCTTCTAATTTAAAAAACATTTTAACATTTCCCTACTATGTCTTTCTAGATTATGAAAGTAATTTTTCTTTTTTATGGAAAATCAATAAAAACAGATGCTCCTCGAAGGAACCAGAGATGTTCTTTTAAAGTGTTAATTGTTTCAGCATGTTCTCCTAGACCGCCTCACATTACAGCCGGGATCATTCACTCTAATTGAAACCAGTTAATACAATGTGCATAAGCTGTTCTATAAAAGTCCTAGAGGATGTTTTTCCTCTTTTTTTTTTGGTAGTTCCCCCCCCCCCCACACGTTTTTCCTCTATGTGTTATTGTGTGACCTCATTTTGTATACAGCTCACATAAGTACCCGGACCATGGCACTTAAAATCATCTAACCCAGTAATAAAATAAATAACGTTGTGTGTGCTCTTTGGATGTTTCCAGAGTTCCTATGAGCACAACATCCCCTGGGCTAACTCTGCTGCTGGGAAATTACACCCAGGATGCCTTTGATGAGTATTGTCTTTCCAAAGACTAGATGCAATTTTTATTTTTTAGGGCAAGGTTTTCATACCATCAACAGTTCCATGGTGGAACGAAAAGTGAGGACATTATTAGATGATCACAGTTCTAGGAAAATTATGGAAAATTGCAGAGTACAGGGCCTTAAATTGGTCTGCCCTGGGATTAGAGGTATCTGGCCTTATAGGAGTGGCCATGGGGTTGGAAAAGAACCCGTAGGGGAAATTATCTCAGAAAAATCACAAAACACTGTAAGAAATGCAAGCTCTGTGGAATGGCTCTGATTCCAATTTTGCTATAGGCTTTAAAATCAAGGAAAATATGAGGAAGAGTAGAATGACACAGGATACATTCCTTTTCTTCCTCTTCTGGCTCTTAAGGTACTTTGGATTTATATTAGTTTTCTCTCTAGGTTTGAAGAAGGAGCTGGGAACTACAATATCCATGTCAAATAATTTTGTTACACTGGTCTTTGAAACATGCCCAGAAAGGAAACATACAGTATATATTGGGTAAGGGGGTTAATTGGTTCATGGAAGAGATGAAATGGCGTTCCTAGCACACATAAACACAGCACACAGGATAGAACAGAAACACGCAGACATGGCCGTCGCATGCCCTGGGCAAAGAGGTAAAGGTTGCAAATTCTGAGGTTGCTGTCAAGATCTGAGAAGCTAAATGGAGGACTGGTAGTTAACCATCTGGGAGAAAAAGATAGATCCACACTAAAACTGAAGTCAGCAAAGTTTATGTTCAATGTTCCCAGCAACCTCTTTATGGACCTTCTCATTTTTCCCTAGAATTCCCTTTTCACCCAACTTGACAGATTTGGGGGCCTCAGCATTCACCCACCTCTTCCCACCTTCTCTTCTTTGCCATGCAGCCAAAGATTTGATGGAACACAGAATTAATGTAAATGCTCATGACATTCCTGCTATGTGTATTTGGAATGTTTTGTTGTTTTCTACCAGTGTTCTTTTTATTTATGTTCACAGCTTTACTGAGATGTAACTTACACACTGTAACTTTAATTCGCCCAATTAAAGTGCACATGTTAGTAATTTTTAGTATATTTGCAGAATTGTGCCACTATCATTACTATCAGTTTTAGGACATTTTCATGACCTTAAAGGAAACCCCATGCCGAGTAGTAGTCCCTCCCCATTCCTCTTCCTTCAGCCCCTAGCAGTCGCTTATTACTTATCACTAAAATAAGCAAATCATTAAAATAAGTATATTTATTGCTTATTTTATACATTTCCTATAAATGGAGTTGTACAATGTATAAGCTGTTGTGACTGGTTTCTTTCACTTAGCATAATTTTTTTCCAGGTTGATCCATGTTATTGTAGTATGCATTTATTCACCATTACTTTATCTTGCCAAGTACTACTTTATTGTATGGATATACCACATTTTGTTTATTCATCAACTGATAGAACTTGGGTTGTTTTCCTTTTTCAAAATTGTGAATATGCTACTATGAATATTTGCATGCAAGTTACTGATTCTCTTGGATATATACTTAAGAGGGGACTTTCTGGGTTATATGGTAACAATGTTTAACTTTTGAGGAATTGCCAGACTGCTTTGTAAAGCAATTGCACTATTTTACATTCCCACCAGTAAGGTATGAGGGTTTCACTTCCTCCATAGCCTCATCATTTGTAATAATCTCCACATCATCAACATTTGTTATTATCGATATTCTTTATTATAGTCATCCTAGTGGGTATGAAGGGACATATCTCTTTGTGGTTCTTATTGCAATTCCCTAATTATTAGTGATGAGCATATTTTCATGTACTTATTGCCTATTATCTTCTATGAATAAGTGTCTATTCAGATTCTTTACCTATTTTTAATTTGGGGAGTTCTTGTAATTTTTGAGTTGCATAGTTCTATATATGTTCTTGATAGTAATCCCTTATTAGATATATAATTTTCAAATATCTTGTGCCTTTCTCTGGATTGTCTTTTTACTTTTTGATAGTGTTATTTGAAGCACGAAAGTTTTAAATTTTGTTGAAGTTCAATTTATCTTTTTTTTGCCACTTGTGCTTTTAGTATCATATCTAAAAATGTTTATTTATGGACTTCCAATTTTATTTCTGTTGACCTGTATGGCTATCTTATGCCACACTGTCTTGATAACTGTAGCTTTGTAATAAACATGAAATCAAGAAATATGCATACTGAACTATGTTCTCTTTTAAGGTTGTTTTGGCTATTCTAGTCCCTTGCATTTTGAAATGAATTTTAGAATTAGCTTATCAGTTTCCACAAAAAATGCGGCTGGGATTTTGATAGGGATTACATTAAATCTGTATATTGGTTTTAGTAATAGTGCCATCTTAACAATTTTAAACCTTCTGATCCCATGGATATCTCTCCATTTGTGTAGGTCTTTTTATTTTTTTATTTTTTTTATTTTTTAAATTTTATTTTAATTTATTTTTTCAAATACATTTGTCTCTGCCAACCCCCCACCACTTTCCCTTGCCCCCTCCCACCTTCCCTCCCTCAGCTCTTCCCCTTTGGTTTTGTCCATGAGTCCTTGCTATATGTTCCTTGACTTTCCCCTTCCCTTCCTTGTCCCCGCCCCCCCTCCCTCCTTCCCTCTTGTCTCTGTTGATTTCTTTTCCTTTCAGTGTTGCTGGTCTTATTTAAATTTTTTCAACAATATTTTATAGTTTTCATAGTACATGTTTTGTATTTCTTTTGTTAAATTTATTCCCAAGCACTTTATGGTAAAAATTTTAATATTATTATAAACTGGATTGTTTTCTAAATTTCATTTTTGAATTGGTAATTGATAATGTATGGAAATGCAGTCAGGTTTTTTTTTTTGTTTGTTTTTGACCTTTTACCCTGCAACCTTGCAGAAGTTATTAGTTCTAATAACTTTTCAGTAAATTCCTTGGGATTTTCTATTTACCAGGTTATGCCATCTGCAAAAGAGAGTTGTATTTCTTCCTTTCCAGTATGGATGTCTTATAATCATTTTCTTGCCCAATTACCTTATCTGGAATATTAAGTACAATATTGTATAGAAGTAACAAGAGTTGACATTCTTGTTTATTATTTTAGGGGAAAGTATTCAGTGTTTCATCATTAAATATGATGTTAGCTGTGAGTATTTTCATAGATGCCTTTTATCATGTTTAGAGAGTTTCCTTGTATTCCTAGATTGTCAAGTGGTTATATCATGAATGGGAGATTTTTATTTGTTTGTTTATGTGTTTGTTTTGATATTTGCTTTTAACATGTAAGATTTTATAATGCTGACAGCATGCCTTGGCCTTCTCCTGAGAACACTAAGCAGGACTTTTCAAGGTTTCCTGAAAGCACAATTTACTTACCCATAATCTGTACCAGAATTTGCCAAAAGATAGTTCTCCTTGTTTGACAGGTGAGAAAACTGAGTCTTAGAGAAGTGCATTTTGGGAATGGGGACATCAGATAACCAGCATGCAGAGCCGACAGATGAGTCCTTTGGGTAACCAATTTGGTCCTGGTTCTGAAATTGTTTATCATCCCTCCTGAGCAAACTATTGCTCTTAAGTTTGCTGTGGAAAATAATGAAGTTAGAAGAGACTGATTTTTGAGTAGATGTGCCTTGTGTCATGGAAGGTGTCACCTAGATTCTATGCATTGCAATGTTAGGTGACATTTTGGTAGCTACAATAACACATTTGAAAAGGCTTCTTTCACAGTACTATCAGGATCTCCAATGTTACCTGATTTTTTTTTTTTTTTTTTTGAAAAAGAAAGTCATGTAGATAGCACCTAACAACAATTAAAAAAAATAAGCAAAAAAAAAAAAAAGTTGTTTGGATATGTCCTTCCACTGAGAGTTAAAGGGATTTTAACAACAGGTTCTCTTCAGGTGGGCTGTTAGGCTCTATCTTGCAGGTATTGCTTATGAACTGTTCTCTCAGGGATTGTTTCATGACAGTGCTAAAAGCTACAACATTATTTTTCACAGGTTTGTAGACAGATACTAACACAGAATATGTTGATTTAATAATTTATAAATAATTGAGAATAGGAAATGCTATACTGTGATGGACTGATGGATTTTCCAATGCAAGGGCTATGTCTCGGTGTCCAGAAAAATCCCTGGAAGAACTGACCATTGGTTTTGACATGATTTAAAGGAGCTTCGGCTATAGTTAGTGAACAACATTTTACTTGTTTAGTATTCAGCAACCTTAATGTGTAGTATAAAGTGAGAATCATTTAGAAATAAAAACAAAAATAATATTGACGTGGACTAAATTGTTATTTCATGGTCACAACTAACTTAGAGTATCTACCCATTTTATTGCCCTAGTGTGAGCTTCTTACTATTTCTCAGGCACATGTATTTGAACATGAGATCCATGATATCTTATTTCTGAGCCTATTCAGATAAATTTCTAATAATTATGGCTACTTATTACCTAATCCATTGGAAGATCCAGATAGTTAGAGTAAGAGTATTGAAATTCAATAGAAGACATTATGAAAGCCTGGTATATTAGCAGCTATGGAAAATGGCAGCCGATGGTGGAGAAAGAAGCATTTAAAGTGAGCACAAGCCCTTAAACTCTATGAGGTAATTCTCTGATGGGTCATTGGTCCATTACAACTTAATATTTTAACTAATATTCATAATGTCAATACACAAAAAACTAAAATCATGTTAAGATTTTTTTGGAGAAAGATCATCTTCGTGACTTCTAACTGTGGCTACTAAAAGATAGAGCAAATTGTTAGAAGTTCAGAATACAAAATAAGCTGTAGAAGATAAACTTTAATGCTCTAGTAGGTTCATGTTTGTGAATACCTCTTTCTTTGATGATTCTGATTGATGAGCAGACAGCTGGCATGTTTCAACTTATACAAACTTACAGGGTGGTGAATTCTTCTCTTCTCCACTGTGAGTAACTGAGGTAGTGATTTGAGTTTGTGGTGGAGACAAACATGACAAGGGAGTGCATGCAACTGACTGCAAAACCAGAAGCTCTGGTGATTTGTAAAATGAGAGTTGCCTTGGGTTTTGTACTGTCACTAATTTTTAGCAGTTGTGAGACGTTGACATGTATCGGTATTACATGGCATTTCAGTGACGGTTAACATTCTTCCCACTTAACTTTTCACTCATGACTTAAAGAGGCAGCATTGTAAAGTAGCAAGGGCATTATTTTTGAAGTCAGAATTTGCTGGAGTTTCCTTTCTCTCACTAGCCACATGAGCCTGAGTAAGTGAGTAAGTCTCACTTTTCTAATTTGTGAAATGATAATAATAATAGATACCTACCTTGCAAGATTATTTTCAGAATCAAAGACAATATATACTATATGCCTCAGTCAGTGCCAGGCACATAATATGTACTCTATACATGTTCATTTTGTTATTATTATGAATTATTACCACCACTAGAGAACTGAAGATGGTTATATTTTAAGATCTATACTTGTTCCACAAAAGCATTTTAGTGATGAATTCTCAGACAGCTTGACATCCTGCATTCAGTTTACCCCAGAAAGTGTAAGATCTAATCAAAAGGTTTGAAGTTTGAATGTTAAAATGAGTTCATATTCCTTTTTTAAATCCTCACCTGAAGACATGCTTATTGATTTTGTTTTTTTCTATCTTTATTGAGATATGATTGACATGTAACACTGTGTAAGTTTAAGTTGTATAGCTTGTTGATTTGCTACACTTTTTTTCATTTTTTAATTGTTCAAGTACAGTTGTCTCCATTTTCCCATCACTTTACCCCACTACACCTACCTCCACACTTACTGATTTTAGAGAGAGGAGTGAGGGAGAAAGAGAGGGAGATAAATATCAATGTGAGAAAGAAACATCGATCAGCTGCCTTTTGCTTGTGCCCTGAATGGGAATCAAATTTGCCAACCAGGCATGTGCTCTGGCTGGGAATTGAACCCACAACCCTCTGGTTTTTGGGAAGATATCCAATCGGCTGAGCCATACTGGCCAGGGTAAGTTATTCTTTTAAAAAGCATAAAGGTTTGATTTTTTTCTTACTGTAATTTCTATATCTTTGAAAGCCATTTCTGAACTCAGAGCCATTTCTATATTTGTTTTGGCTACCTGAGCTCCTGAAAAGCATTTTAGGAGGAAGGTTTCCAGCACTGTGTGGTTAAAGAGCCTCTGAAACACACATGATCGGTTTGGTTATAGAGTACCACGTCCAATGCAATTATGCTGAAATTTCCCTTCCTTTTCTAGAAACAAAGTTAATGCGTGTCTTATGAATGCTCCTGGGTACCTTCCCTAGCTATCATATTATTCTCTTGTATTTGATGTTTTTAAATAACTGTGGGACAACCACAGACACCAACAAATGCTCTTGATTTGGGTGTTGGAGGTGGTTCATAGACTAGCTACAGATATGAGTCATGAGTGACAGCTCTTCCAAGTGAATAATCTACCTTGAAAGTCTCATACTGCACATGTCTCCTAAAGGACCTTTCCTATAACAATATTCGGGGATGGGTGTATTACACATTTTTATTATTTAAATGGAAGGCCATGTAGCATATGAAAAGGGAATAATTAAGTGGTAATGATTACAGGCCTTTAAAAGTATTTCTTCTTTGTGTTTTTTGGTACATTACAAATTATTTATAATGACTCTGAAATTCCAGGAAGAAACAGCAAAGAAATGTTGTTTAAATGACTGAATTATACAAAAAAAGTGAAAAGGATATGGAGGTATTCTTATCAAAGACTTTTTTGTACCTGCTTACTCTTCTGACTTTGTTTTCTTCTCTTTTGATTGTGCTCAGCCCTTGCTCAGACTTGTCTTATTAGATTTGGGCTCAGGTAGTCCAAACAAGGAAAGTTATTCCACAAGGCCAGACCTGTAGCCACAGCCAACTTCCTACGACCAGTACAGAGAAAATGTTGGTGCCAAACCTCCTGAATCAGCCTCCAGCTTCCCCAGACCTCTATGGAATTGTACAAAATGTTTGGACAAACTTCTGCCTGGGGAAAACTTACAGCAGCACTTGACACAGATATGGAACATTAATTGTTTCAACTCCTCAAGGAGGTCTTGTTGGAAGCAGATAGCATAATTCCATTACTGCCTCATAAAAAACAGCCCCTTCCAGCTTGGATTAATGGGGGTTCAGCAACAAAAATTACAACAATTCAGCTAATCAAAACCTTAAACTTGAGCATGATTGGAGTGGGTGGAAAAGGAGCAGTTTCTATAATAACCACTCTTTCATTATAGCGATGAAGAAAAATTGATACAAACATTTGACTCTCTTATTTACTGACCCATATATTTTCAACCAACTCAAAACAAGTACTTTATTTAAAAACACCAGCCCTGGTTGGTGTGGCTCAGTGATTGACTGCCGGTCTGTGAACCAAAGCATCACTGGTTCAATTCCCAGTCAGGGCACATGACTGGGTTGTGGGCCAGGTTCTCAGTAGGGGGCATGCAAGAGGCAACCACACATTGATGTTTCTCTCCCTCTCTTGCTCCCTCCCTTCCCTTCTCCCTAAAAATAACAAATAAAAATCTTCTTTAAAAAACCCATCAATGCCACGCATGTGTGGATTGTCTAAATCTCTAACTTACTAGAGAAAAATGCTAATTGATCTGATGGCTATTTTAGATTGCATTTCAGTAAAGTAAAAATTTTGCATAATTTAATATCCACAATTTAATTAGACAACACATCCTATAAATATCTTCTCTCTAAAGATGCTAATATTTTGTTGAAAGAATCATTTTGTTTCTGCAATGGATTTGGTCGTACACCATTGTTCTTTAGGTTGTGTCAGCATTTTTATTAAAAAAATGTTACTTTATTTATAACTTGGAGGCAAAATTGCATTATGAGCTAAAACTTAATGTCCAAAGTCTTTGTCCAAACAGTTTTCTAGTGTACACATGGGATGGAAGTTTTCTGCCTCTCTGAAAGCTTGAGGTCTATGGGAAGACCTGTGAGATGCCAACAAAAGGATCTCATCCTTTTCAGTTCTTTGTGCATCAGAACAGCCGACACTCTCTGGGAAGGAGACTGGGCTGTGGGAGAGAATACAGTCTTCTCTAATACTGTGCTGGAGAATTAGGGTACTTAGGTTTGATTCTTGGTTGCACTATTTGAAGTAGTGGACTGGAAAGAGCATGGACTTTGGAGTCACCTGAAACTCGGTTGGAGTTCTACCTCCACTGCTTGCTTAATTTGGGAAAATTTTTCATCTCTTGAAGCCATAGATGTGGATTGATTGAGTTGGCCTACTTAAAACTCCAGCACACTGTTCATTTCCTTCTCTTATGATTTATGGTGTCATTCAGAGCTACTGACTGACTTACTTTTCCTCCATTGTTTAGAGTACTTTTTCTGAAAGTTCATTTTTAAAATAAGTGGCTTTCCTTGCATTTATGTCGCTGAAACATAACATCCGAAGTCAAACAAATGATAAAACTAATTACAAGGTCACACCTAAAAAGGGCAAAATATTGAACAGAGTGTAAGGACATCTCACACAGTTATAGAGTGGATAGAAAATTATGTCTTACCTGCCCACCAGTCCCTACTTTGGGGACTTTTTTTTGGTTTCTGTGGCCTTCTACTATGTAGACAGAGTAAGCCCAAACCGTGCACCAAGTCACCATGTGTAGGCATCTGGTGGGCCTATGACTGAGGCCAGCAGTAGAAAGGTGGGCCTTTGTAGATGAGAGCATATTTTTTTTACAACTATCTGTTTAAAGAAAAAACAATGGAAAAGAGAGAAATTTTTATTTATCAGAACTGTTCTTTTACCTGTAGCTAGCTGGTCTATCATCTCCATGTGTTATTTTTAAAAAGCCTGAGGCTTCTGTAGCCCATCACCATTCTTTCTGATCATCCAGATTCATGCATCTATCAATCTTTCCTCCCTTACCTTTTCATTAATTCTGTAAATATCTACAGGTTGCCTACTATATCGCAGGCACTATACCCGACCCTATCAATTCATAGTGTGAGAAAACATATGTAGTGCCTGCCCTCGAGGAGGAAGCAGCAATGCGTTAAAGAATCACTCAAGTGAAATTAAAGTTGCAGTTTTGATTAGAGTTACAGAGAATATATTCATAAATACTGGGTATACTGGGAGTGCATTTGAGGAGGCTTCGATGTAGAGAGGGAGGTAACATGGTTGGCTTCCTTAAGGGGATGCTAATTAAGCTTAAATTGGAAAAGTAGGTTCAAAAACAGAGAAAAGGGGGATTTATTCAGGCAGAAGAAACTATGTATATAAAGATTCTATTGAAGAAAGGAAAGTGCCCTTTCTGAGGAGCTGTCAGGCCAGTATGGTTGGAGTGCAGATAATACATTAGAGGAAGTTTAGTTGGGAAAAGGATTGGGGAGGTAGACACAAACCAGACAGTGTTTAGGATTTCAGTGAAGTATTTTAAGTAGATGGGAGAGAAGGGAGAAGGAGATCGGGTAACATGGTCATGTTTGAATTTTGTAATCATCACTCTGGGAGCCATGTGGATGCTAGATGGGAAAATGAAAAGAAAGATTATGGTTAAAAATAAAACAACACAAAAAAATGAGTTTTGAAGCTTTTGCAGAAGTCCAGGCAAAAGACAGTGGTAGCACAAATAAGATGGTAGAGACAGGGAAAGATGTACAGATAGGAGGTAGTTAGGAGTAAACATGTCAGGACATGGAGATAAATTGTATGTGGGAATGGTAAGAAGAGAAGTGTCAGAGAGGACTCCTAGTTCCCTGGCTGGTATGAAACAGTAGGTACAAGTATCGTTCTCTGAACTTGGAGGTTCTAGAAAAGATTCAGTTTAGGTATTGTAGTAGGAGGATCATGAAATCCATTCTGGAAAAGTTAAGTTCAAAGAATCTTTAAGACATAAGGAGAGATGTCTAGTTTGCTTGTGAAGATGAGTGGGAGGTTAATAGCTGGTAAGAGAAGCAAGGTCAGGGAAGAGTTTTTGTGGGTGAAAATGAGAATATTTAAAACCTTATGTGTCTAAGAAACCATCTGAGGTAGGGACTAGAGGTGTTTCAATAGGTAATTCATCAAAGAAGTCATTGACAGAGTAGTTACATCAAAGTGGTAGGGATGGAAGAGGAGTTGAGGAGATAGGATGCTTACAATATGTGTTTTAGAATAGTAAAATCTTATGATTCGTTGAAAAATGCTGCTGGGAGAAGTATTATTAGAGCAAGAGGTTAAATATCTAATAGAAAATGCCTAGTCAATATAAATGTTTCCCGAGAACATGGAAGTGGGTGAGATCCAAACACTGTGTGCCATTGTTGTTCTCTAATATGTAAGTACAGACGTGTCAAGGTCTCAGTATGTTTGCATGTTTATGGTGGGGAATCAAGAGAAATCCAGTCTGACAGCTTCTCTTTGTGAAATAGGAAGAGAGGGAGGACAGTTGCTGAGACTGAGAGGAGAGGTGGGAAGAGGAGGGTGTCAGATGTTGGAACTATCATTATAGAAACAAAGCTGCCTAAACACGAGGCTTGCTTTCAGAATGCAAGCAAAGGTTTAGTCCTTTAGCAAAATTTTTCTGACTAGACCAACTCCACAGTGTGGTCTCTATGCTTTGGATTCTCTCTAGTCTCATACAGAGGCAGCCTCTATCACATCATATACTTGTTTCATACTGGCATGATTCTGTGGCTCTATTATACATGCACGCTGAATCTCAGCCAGAGAAGAGAGCAACTCAAGGACAGGGAACATGGCTCCGCAATACTTAATAGAACACTGTGCCCATAATGGAGTGTTTAAGGGCTAATTAAGGGCTTATGAAAATTAAAGGGGTTTATTAAGCATCTGTCAAATGTAGGACATTCTATCTTTGGAACTTAGGGCAAAAACATAATTCCTTGTTTTATATATGGTTTTATATAATAACATAAAGCGATGGCCATCCTTACCAGTTTCAGTGGAAAGGATGCCTCTTTTTTTAGACCAATCTAGGTGTTATCTTTGAAGCCTCTCCCAACATCCAGTTTCTTCTTGAGCCCTGCCAGATTTTTTTTAGCATTTATAACGTGGAAGGACATTTGAATGTTCATTTGATTTTCTTCCACATTATCCTGATTCCTTGTGAAAAGTGGCTGAAACTTACTTTTCTTAGAGCTTAGCCTAAGACCTCTTATATATAAGATGCCAGTAAAGGTTCTTGAAATTGAAACCCATGAAATTCAAAAGATGAACACAGCAGAAATCAATATTGATTCTCTTGGTTACCTTCACATCAGGGAAGACCTGTTCCTCTCTCGATTCTCTTTGCCTCACTATTTACCTTGTTGCTTAAACTAGAAACTCAGGATTTCCTTTCATTCTTCCCTTTTACTTACCTTTCATGTTTAATCCATCATCATTCTTGTATGATCTAGTTTCAATTGTTTTTAGAATTTATTTATGTCCCTCCTGATACCACCAGAGTCTCAGCTACCATCATCTCTTAGTTGGACTATTTCAACAAGATTAGAGACTTGACTTTGGGTGGTGAGCACACAATGGAGAATACAGATGTCGTAATAAAGTTGTACACCTAAAATTTACATACAGCTAGTAACCAATGCTACCCCAATAAATTTTAAAAAGAAAAAAAGTTTTAACTTTATTCTTCATTTTATCTGCCCGCCCCCAACAAGCCACTATTCACACATCAGCCCCAGTAATCTAATCTAATCATCTTGCTTTCGTCCCTTACTTAAAACCTTTTAAGGACTTTTCATTGCACTAAGGAAGAATGCATTTCAAACTCTTTGAAATGATGTCTTCAAGTCTTTGTATGGCATGGTTTTTACCTCTCTCCTTTAGTTCATGGCATGACAGTCTTACCCTCACTTATTGACTCGAACAATAATGGTTTTCTTTCACTTTAAGCCCTAAGGACTTCCTGCATCAGTACCTTTGTAATCACTGTTTCATATACTTGGAACAGTCTTCACATACTGAATGACTAATTCTTTTTGTCTTTACACCTCAACTTAAATGTTCCCTTTCTAGAGACGTCTTCTCTGTCTACAAGTTCGTTCTGGGGGATTCCCTCTCTATTTCTAATTACTTATTGTTTTCCTTCAGAAACCCTTGTCACAATTTCTCACTGTATATTATTTGCTTATGTGTCTTTTATATTATGTATTGTAAGCTCCATAATGGCCAGTAATTTGACCATTCTGTTCACTGTAGTATACCCAGTACCTAGCACAATGCCTGTGGCATAACGTTTATTAAATAAATATTTATTCAATGAATTAATGCATAAATGCATCAATGAATGAATAAAAATAAATTACTGGATGGATGAAGGATGGATAATTGGATGGATGGATGGATGGATGGATGGATGGATGGATAGAGTGGGAAGAATAAGACAACTTGATCTTACAGGGTTATTGAGGGGATAACATGGAAATGAACACAAAGAATGTTTGAAAAACAAAAGATTTGTATTGTTGTTAAGCATTTATATTATGTTACTCTTGCTGTATTCTGGACTGTTTCATTGCTTTATGTTCAGTTTTCTTTTGTTCTACTAAAAAAAGAAAAGGTTTAGAGCATGTTGCAATTTAAATTTTCTAGCCACTTTTGCTAAGAAGCAGTCTATTAATATGCCATAGTTAAATAATTAAAATAAATTTCTTCATAAAATAAGACTCAAATCTGATGGTCTTTGGGTGCTGGTATATTTATGTGTGTTTGCACACAATGAATACTAGTATGATGCATAGAGCCCATAGAGAAGTGTACTGTACCTTTTCTTTTTCATCCTAGGATACTGCTTTAGCTTAATTGAATTGTTTTTCTTTACACAGTTAAGTCCAATTTTGAGAACTACTAGGTCTTCATGCCAAGCAATATTTGGTTGAATTATTGTTTCCTCTGGCTTCTCTGTCTTTCTTCATTCAGCTGTACATTTCTTTTCGTTGTTTAGGTTTTCTTTTACTTTCAAATTTCATATTACAGGCCACCTAGCATAGTGCTCATATTAAGTAGGTAAGGACAACTCAATTTTCTCACTTTCCTGTAACTGTTGTTTCACTACCTGTGTTTCATAACATTTGGGTTCTTGAAAATAGCTTACTTGGCCAGTCCAATTTTATGCATGGTATCAGAAGTGAAGAAAAACCCTAACAAAAGTGAATATATAACTTCTACTCCATTATGCTAAAGATAGGTTCAAATGTATTATGATTTTGAATTCTAGACTCTTGACACTACTGATTTGTAATAGCCTAAATTAGACTTTAACTCTGGGAAGAGCACCAACATTTTGGATATCCAGGCAATTAGACATAGGACTATGAGTGATTAAAAATACAGAACTGATTAAGGGTATATTTGCTATTATTTCAAGGGCAAATAAACTAAAAAATGCTCATACTTTGTTTTTATAACTTTTTTCTCTGTGATTCAATCACACAGAATTGACAATAATGTCACTAAGACTATTTACACATCCAATAGATATATATTAATTATCTATTATGCATAAAGCAGTTTTCTGAGATGGCAATCTGATGAATTGTTTAGGAACACAGACTTTGGTGTCATAGTTCCAATGCTTTTTAGCTGTGTGACCTTGGGAGTAGATTGATCTTTATGCAACTTTATTTTCTCACCTATGTGATAAGTTTTATGAAAGAGTTAAGATGTAAATAAAATGTTGCTTCATATTAATATAATTTAATTATATAAAATCCTTAATGTAGATCCTAGCATAGAGTAAGTACTTGATAGATGATAACCCTTCCTCATATAGTTCCTTCACTTATTCCCATTTTAAAAATAAATATTATTATTATATTAAATAGCTCCATTTCATAATAAAGTCATCACTGTAAAACTTAAATAATAGTTTTGGTATAGATGTAGATGAAAAGATATATTAAGAAAAATGAATGATACATGTTACTTTATAGCGAGCGCCCTATCCCACTGGCAGCATTTAATTCCTTGTGAGATATCCATTTTGTTGTTGGCTCTAATATTGAACACAAACCTGCCACCCTATAAATTGAACCTATTTGCTCTCATTACTTTGTCTATTCTCAGTCTGTGGCCTCATGAAGTCCTGCTCTAGCCTGCAGTAGCATGGCATGGTCAGGGAGCTGCATGTTGTCTAAGTAATCAGAGAATATGTCGCAAGATGCAGAGACTACCAAGAAAGGAAAGGTAGGAGCCAGATCATGAACAACTTTGTATCACTAAGATGTTTTGATTATAAATGGCACGAATTACATGGGAGGAAAATGCATCAAACTAACCTGGAGGCTAACTTTGAATGGGGGAGGGTATAGTTCATTTTATTAATAAATAATAACACAACTATACACATACTCCACTGGGTGTTCATGGTGTTACAAATAAATTTATAATCTAATTGAGAAGGCAACACACACACATACATACAAGAGATATTGAACAATTATAGAAAAAAATGTTAAGTTACAAAGGAAAGGCAATGACAGTTTTTCTGCAGATATTCAGAGGAGGAAAGAACAGTTTCTAGAATCATCAAACGCCCTTGAGATAGTATCTGGGAGTTTCTATATTCCTAAGACTAATTTTAGATTCCCACAACTAAATATACTTGCATGGGATGATGGACCGCTTGTTGAGTTAGAATGACACTGTGGATGGATGGCAATCCAAGTAAGGTGCAATATAGCACCAGAGTAAGGCTGCAAATACCACCATATATTTCTCAGTAATACAGTAGACAATGTCATTTTCACTGTTTCTACTTCAGTCCCTAAAAAATTTCTATGAACACAATTGTGAAAAAGTAACCAACAGAATCAAGAATCAAAAATTGTTTGGGAGGCAGATGTACAAAGTGTGAGTGGTAGGTAGCACCAGGACTTCAAACTTCAACCCAGAATAGCAGTCTACATAGCACACATTATTTCAACAATTCTGGGGCTATTTCCATAGCTTTGAGGTGTTACTTTTAACTTTCAAAATCAACCCATTTTATCAAGTCATGATTTTAATCAAAATGTCTCTTAATTTAATTCATACTCAAGATGTTATTGAGTATGGCTATGTGCTAATCATTACACCAGTCAGTAAGAAACACTATGTAAACTAGTCCTTCCTTTCAAGGAGTTCACATTTTTCTCATCAGAGTTGGAATGACAGGTTGTGTTGATCTATTATTGAAAGTTAGTGAGAAGAGACATGTTTACTCTGACAAGAGTGGCACCCACCATACAACCACTCACCAGTTATGTGTCCTTGGATTAGCTGAAAACCTCCTCATCAGTCAAAATCATGCCAACTGATCTCACTTTCTATTCACACTACTGATATCAAGGGAACTCTGAGAGTCACCCTTAATTCTACTATATATCCTAGCTCATTCACTCTCCACACTGAGATGACTGTTCCATACCTCACTCTCCTTAAAACTCTGCTCTCATTCTCAGCTGAAATTCTTGCTTTCTATACCACTCAAAAAGTAGGAGCAACCAGGAAAGAACATTCAAAAGCTTTTCCCCCCACCTTTCACTCACTGTCTGTAGCTACATATTCTGACTGCCCTTCTAATACCCACTTGAGGTTACCTCTCACCCCATTGCCCCTTTCCTGCTTGAAGGACATTTCTCTGGAAATTCTATACTCTATCTCTTTCATACATCATCAGTTTTCTCCCTCCAATGGATGTTTTTTAGATACTTTCTATAATACCTTATTTTTTTAAAAAATCACTTTATCCTGTGTAACACTTTCAGTTGCTTCCCCCTTTCTCTGCTTCTTTTTATAGCAAAATCCATAAGTATCTATACTCCAATTTTAATTCATGTCCTTCCATTCTTATTTAAACCAATTTTATTTAGGATTTTGTTTCTAAATCACTGAGAAATTATTCTTAACAGGGTCAACATGGACTTTCATAATGGCAAATACAATGGGTGGATTCTCAGTTCTCATCTTAGCCTATCCCAGTTTAATATTCTTTCCTCTTTGAAAACTTTAATCATTTTGGTTTTGATGTTATTTCTTTCTCTCCTGGTTCTACTTCTACCAGAGTAGCTACTGTGGCTCTGTTTCTTTTGATGGTTCTACTTCATATTCTTACATCGAAATTTCAGAATAGTTCAGAGCTTAGTCCTAAGACCTCGGCTTTTATTTATGTTATGATTATTCTCTAGATGATTTCACCTAGTCTCTTGGCTTTAAATTCCATTTTTATCTGATGAGGCCCAAATTTATGTTTCCAGTAGAGACTGCTCACTTGATCTCTGGATTCAATAACTTCCTGGGCATCTCTCACTTCAGACTTGTCCAACACAGAACTTTTGTGTTTCCTAACAAACCTATTCATATCACAGTCTCCCCAATCTTAGTAAATGATAACTTTGTCTTTCTAATTGGTTAGGTCAAAAATATTGAAGTCATCCTTGAGTTCTTTTATTTTCTCACCCTGCATGAGAGTAAATCCTGATGGTTTTACCGTAGAAGTATATCAAGAATCTGAGCATTTCTTCTATCCTCCATTGCTTTCATATTGGTTGAAGCCATAATCTTCTGGATTACTGTAATCATCTTGTACTTTGTTTCCCTGCTTTTGCTCTGGTCCCCAGAAATGTATTTTCCTGTAAAAGTACAAGTCAGATTATGACGATCTTTTGTAAATCCTCTCCTGGACACCAATCTCACTGAAAGCCACAGCTGAAGTCTTTGTGCACATGAACCCCTTTTACATCTCCTACTACTTTTCCTTTTCCTTCAGTCCACTCTAGCCACACTGTCCTTGAATATCCCAAGCATGCTCCTGCTTCAGAGTCTTTGTGCTTGCTTTTTCCTCTCCTGGAATATTCTTCCTCCGTGTGTCCATGTGGCTCACTCCATGGCATCCTTCCAATCAAATTATACCTTGTAAGTGAGGCTTTCCTGAATGGCCCTGTATAGCCCCCCTTAATACACATGTGCATGCACACAAGCACACATAATCCTTGTCATTTTTAGCTTGCTTTATTTTTTCTCCATAGTGCTTAATACTACCATTAACTTATCTATTTGCTTATTAGCTGTTTATTACTATAGAGTCTACTCCATGAGAGTAGGGATTTGGTTCACCATTTTGCACAATTTTAACACTGGGGATAAAACAGTAACTGATTCATAGTAGGTGTTTAATAGATTTTTGTTGAATGAATGAATCTATAAAATGAAGATAAAACCTGCATAAAAGTTGAAGCATGGATAAAATAATATACTGTATATTAGCCCATTTAAAAACCTATAGGACTATAATTTGTTGACTTTTATTGATTAGAATGTGTTAAATAATTCTCATAGACAATCCAACCCTGCTTTGTGGAAATCAGAGATGGCATGTCTCAGTCATACAAAATGGAGAATATCCCTCTGAATAGAAATAGAAACTGGGAACCAAGAACTAGTCTACATATGTAAGGCAGGAAAAAAAAAACTGTCGAATTTTCTTTTTTCTTCTTCTTAACATAATCCCCACACAGAAATAAAAATAGTGTCAGCTTTGAACTTGAAGGATGACATTATATGTGCAGTAGCACATTTTTCATTTTTCTGTATAATTTTGACAATTATGATGTTAAATATATTTTTAACTTATAGATTTGAATTAATATTGAGTGAGGCTTTTACTTTCCATTCAGTGGCATTTAAATTTTGTACTTTTAACTTCACATCTGATTTTTTTTTTAAATTTCCAGCAGAGAAGTTAGAGGGAAAGCACATACCACACATACACTTTAGGAAATTGGCATTTAGAAGTTTTATTGCCAAATGACTCCAGAAATATAGGCTTTAAAAGCAGTATACTGGTCTACATTTGTTCCTAGCACTCCTTTTAGTTCTCATGTGGGCCTCCTAATAAGAAGTCATGCCCTAGATGAAATATTGCACTTTTGTAAGGAGTCTTTTTTATCACTGTGACTTATAGTGTCGGGCTGTTTTTCGCAAACCATATCCTTAAACTATAACACTTTTTTTCATACTGTCATTATGGTGAACGTTACTCTATTGATTATGTTTTTGTAAAGACCAAGTCATATATGTTGATTTACTCATATTGTCAACAAACCTGAGTTGCTGATTCTGTGCCAGGCATTGTCCTGGGGCTGTGCATGCAAAGCTGTGTTAGCCATGGTCTCTGGTAACTTTATCTTTTCATTGGACTGTGACTTCTTTGAAGTTCAATGACTGAGACTCTCATCTTCCTATACCTGGTGATTAGCACAACAGTAAATAAATATATGCAGAATGAATGGATGAATCTCTTGATGAGAGCAGGAATCTCTGAGGACAGGATTAAGTGTCTACAGTACTTAATGTAATTCTGGCACATAAAGAAAGCTCAGCTGGTAGATAATGAACATTCAAAGGGCATCAGCCACCCTAACATCTAGGACAGGCCAACATTAAAGTGCCTGAGAAGGGAATCTATGAGCCCCATTGGATCAAATTAAACCTTTAATAAGTGCTTCTCTGGAGACCCTTTTCTGTTCATGCATATGTCTAGTAACTAGCAGAGGCATAGATTGATTAAGTCAAGTGTGCCAAGGCATGACTAGTTGCTCAGAGGCTACTGAGCGTCACTGAGGAAAGCCCACATTTGGGGGCTGATGCTTCAAAGCAATTCTCTGGCAGTCCTTGGTTACACGTTCATGACATGTGAAATCCCTTTGGAAATTTGGGACAGGTTCAGCGCCTGCAGGACTTGTCAATCCATTTCAGGATGTCGCCTCCAGGTGGGTGAAGAAAGTTTGGAAAGTTAATTGGCTATTTCCTCACTGAAACCTGAAAATTAAACTCCTCAGGAAGTGCTTCCCAGCATGTACCCATTTTCAGATATCAGTAATTCTTAATTAAAATTGTTTTGATCTCATATGGTACATTTAATCAACAGTTTCCTGACTAGTCAGCTGAGACAAACTCATGTTCTCTTATCAGAGTGTGGAAAAATACTGTAATTTCTTTGTATGTTGAATGAAATTTCTAAGTCTTTGTAAGGCTGCTAAGCAATTTGACATCCAGGATATATCTTGTTCATCAGTGAAACTCCAGTTATACCATACATACTTTCTGACACATGGTAAATAGTCATTACTACCATATATTGTTGTATATAATGAACACTTTTTGCCCAAATACTTGAGGGAAAAATAAGGATGAATGTTATACATGGGTAGTACTAATTCTATAACTATATAAAATGTATAAATGTTTTTAATTCTTTTATTTATGTTTATGCATTAAAAGTGTAACTCTAGAAAGCAGATGGGACAAAGCTACCACCTGTGATCATCTTTAAAAGAAAAACCAATTCAAAAGAACCTATGCACCCCAATTTACAATAGCCAAGTGTTGGAAGCAACCTAAATGCCCATCAGTAAATGAGTGTATCAAAAAATTATGGTACATTTACACAATGGAATACTATTCAACAGAAAGAAAGAAAGAGCTACTACCCTTCATGACAAAATGGATGGAACTGGAGAGCATTATGCTAAGTGAAATAAGCCAGGGGGCAAAAGACAAATTCCATATGATCTCACTGTAAACCAACAAAACAAGCAAGCAAGGAAAATATAACCAGCAACATTGAAAGAAAAAAGAAACCAACAGAGTCAAGAGGGAAGGAGGGGGGAAGAAAGGGAAGGGAAGGGTCAAGTCAAGGAACATGTATAAGGGACCCATGGACAAAGCCAAAGTGAGGAAGGATTGAGGGAGGGAGGTGGGGGATGTGGGCTGGGGAAAGTGGTGGCAGGAAGTTGGAGACAAATGTATTTGAACAATAAAAAAAAAGGAATTAAAAAATGTAAACAAATTTTTTTTTAAAAAAAGAAGAAAAACATTTCTGAAAGAAAAGATTCCACCTAGAGTTACTGTCCATGTGCATGAAAAAAGATGGATGAATGAAGAAGGTGTGAAAATCTGGTTTAACAAAGTCTGGTCACAAAAGCCTGGAGGGTTACTTAAAAAACCAGCTTTGCTTGTTTTTGATCGCTTCAAAGTCCAGGTTACACAAAGTGCAAAAGCAATCTCAGCGGACTTGAAAACCCAACCTGCTGTGATACCTGTTGGGCCACCCAGCCAACTGCAACCTCTTGATGTGTCAGCAAACAAGCCCTTTAGGCCCAAATGAAGAAAGAGTGAATGCAGCCAGCTGGTAATGATTTAGCACCTATAGGCTGCATCAAGCAAGCATCCATTGCCCAGGCTTGTGATTTGATCCAAAGATTATGGAACAGTGTCAAGAAGAAGTTGTGAACTCGTTTAAAAATGCAGCATCAGCTAATGCTATGGATGGAACTGAGGACAATAAAATTTACTGGGATGAGGAAAGTGACTTTACCGGAAGACACCAGTAATGTAGAAATTGAAGAAGGTTATCCTTCTGATATTGTCAGTGAAGATGTCTTGGTCTTCTATGATGCATAAATATCATAAATGTGTTACCAGTACATTAAATTTCTTGTACCTGTATCTTTTCTTGTGTTTTCAATTATTTGTTACATAAAATTTCTTTTACCATAGTATGTTAAAAAATAATTGCTAAAATTATAATACAAAAAACAAGTATCTAAATATAAATAAATAAATAAATAATTGAATTAAAAGTTAAAATGAAAGATTTTTTTTCCTGAAAGTTTGGGCTGAAAATGTCGGCGTGCATTTTACATGCCAAAATACAGATGAAATATTGACCAACCAGCTATATGAAGGAATAAATTTATTTACCTGAAGACTTGAGACTGCCAGAGGAGGAATACTCTGAATAAAATTATTAATTAAAATGGCACAGAGACAAATGTATTTAAAAAGTAAATAAATTAATTAAAAAAAAATGGCAACAGGTTTTGCGCTTCCTGTATTCCCCTGGGTATAATTTTCATTTCATAAGTAACATATGAATATATCCTTTTTATAACAGTGTATTACAGACAAGGTCCCCTTGACTAAAATACCTAAGTAGTTTTATTATCAGATATTACCACTATTACTAATGTTCTTTCAGACCTTAGTTTTTGCAGGTTAGCGATATGTATGTATACTCAGAAAATGTATAGTACAGTTTTGTGTGTGTGTGTTTAACTTGTTTAAGTAATAGTATACTCTATTGGAGTTGTTTCTTTGAAATGTTATCTTTTTACCCAATAATGTTTTAAGAATTTTTAATGTGGGTTTGGTTGGATTTACTACAGTATTTTTGACTGCCTACATGCTATTCTAGTAGCATAGTCATAGCACACTTTACCTATTTTCTGTTTAAATATTTCAATTGCTTTTAAGTTTTCAAGGATTCAAGGAATGATGCAGTGAATATACTTAGATACATATCCTTATGTATTGGATTTATTGTTTTATATACATAGAACTAGAATTGTTAGGTCCCTGAGTCTACGTATTTAAATTGAGAGGTAACACCAAAGTTACCCTTCCGAGTGGCTTTACCAATTTATGTTCACACTAACAGTGTGAAACAATATCATTTCCTTATACCCTTGCCACTATTTTGTATTATAAATGTTTTTAAATTTTGCAAATCTGATCAGGTAAAATGACATTCCATGTTAGTTTTATTTTGCATATCTTGGGTCATTTCTCCTTTGTAAAGTTGAACATCCTCATGTACAGTATTTATGTGCCTAGTTCTATTTTTCTCTTCTTCAGATTGCCTGCCTCCGTTTCCAGTTCTAACTTAATAAACAATGGAAGAAAGGCATGGCAACGTCAGTTAGGCTCACTTAGGCTTAATCTAACCTGAGTTAGGACCTAGTTCCATAAAGTGTTTCTTCTGCCTTTATTTGTTCATTTGTTTTTTCATTTATTAATCAAATTCAAATTGAGCACGTGCCATGTGTCAAGCGTATACTGGGTCAGGGGCTGCCGCAGGGACAATCGTGATTCCCTCACTCACGAAGCTTACAGTCAGAGCAAGAATCTGCCAGTGGCTCCAGCCTTTCCCGCATTCCCAGTAGCATCTTTTGTAGTATTGATGTTATTGCTAACTTTTACAAACCTATTAATGTTTTTCTTTTCACTTTCCTGCAAGAGAAGACTCAGTTCCCAATATTCTTCTGCCATTCACAGAAATACCCTTCTGTTTGTGGCCCAAGATTGTTCAGGTATATGTATGCAGGGATGAGTCATTTGTTGGAAGCTATGTTCCCTGCTGTTGTGAATCTACAAAATAAAAGGAAGGGTAGTTAATTATGCCTGTGTCCTTATGGGATCAACTTTCTCTCTGCTAATCCTGCATAGGGCAAATCATTACTTCCTGAGTAAAGGCACCTGCCAATTCACTGGCACAGAGAGGTTGAAAAGCCTGGAAGTGACGAAAGCATTTTTGAGAATTCTTAGAGAAAGGGATCAAATCTACAAAGAACTCAAGATCCTATGTCCTACAACGTGAGAAGGAATATTCTCCATCAAAACGACAGTCTGTCATTTAGTTTAGTACTGTTAATGTATATTTACTGCATAGCAGGACATGGCAAGAAGGTGTAACTCAAATCAGATTTACAAGTGGTGCTAATGAGAGACAGAAAAAAACCAGATCTAAAATGGATATGAAGATGACAAGAACAAAATATCCACTGCCACCATTTATTAGCAAGAACTCTGGTAAGAGTTTTGTCGGCATTTACCTCTGCAGTTCTCATGGTAACCTTGTAAGGTGTATATTGATATTCTAATTTTATAGTGACAAAGATGAACTTAGAAAGGTTGAGAATTTGCTAAAACATACATAGCTGCTAAATGGCTAAATGGGCTTTTAACACAAGTCCATTTGGTTCCATTGCCTGGCTTCTTCCCCTGGGCCATTGTCAGAGAAGCTGAAAATCCGTTGTTGGTTCCACCGTCAGCCTGGAGATTCATTGGAGTGACCTGGCAGAGAATTCCTTATGTGTTCACAGTGCTGGGTTTCCCACATAGATGTGGAAGAAGGAATCCAGGGACCTGTCTGTAGTCTTCATGAATGTATCAGTTCTTAATCTATTTTATTTTAATATTGCAAATGGAAATTTTTTTTTCAATTTAGAAACAAACTTTTACTTGATACATGCATGATGAATTTGTTCTTTGGGACACATTTACTCCTTATGTTTTAGTAGGAAGAATACAAGTGTTATTATCTGATAAACATTTTTGTTGTCATTCCAAAAGGAAAAAAAAGGTCTACTTTTTAACACTAATTGGAAATGAATGTTCTCATTTGGAATGGACTAGGTTGTTGATTGTTCTGTGCCCTGATGGGACATGACCTTTTTGACCTGTCATCCAGAATATATGTAAGTATTGTGATGAAATGTCATGTATGTGAATGACATCAATTTTCTTACCAAATTTGTGGATGACATTTACTGATATGTTGCTAAGGAAAACCATTGACAGCACAAAACCATTGACAGCACACAGACCTTGATTTTTGCAAGAGTGTATTTGTTAAAAGCATGGGTTTTGAAGTCACAAAGGCTTGGGCTCATATTCTGCCTCTTCTATGGGCTCTGTTACCGAATACAAATTACTTAACCTCTCCACGTCTTAATTTCCTCATTGCAAAATACTATGCTATTAAAAGGCTAATTCATAGACTGCCATTAAAGTTCAATAAAGTGATTCACGTAAAGTCCTTGGCAAGAAGGATATGCTTAGTACATGTTAGCTGTTGTTATCATTACTTAAGAAATTAACTAAAGAGCAGTGTTCTCAAACTATAGTCACTGAACTACCTGACTCAGAATCTTCAAGAATATCTGTTTACACATTTAAACTTCTGAGTGCCAGTCAGATCTCTTGATTCAGAATTTCTTGGGTGGAGATGGTGAATACAGAATTTGCACAGTAGCACTCGTTCTTAGAGCTCATGCACATTGAGGTTGGAGGACAATGGCCACAGGAGAGTGGGGAGGTGGTGGTGCTTTATGCTTTGTTTCAGCTACATTGATGATTACTGTCATATGCCAGGAACTGCAATAGGCACAAGGGAAGTGAATACAAAGTGCCATTTTCAAAATTAGAATACAGGAAAACAATAGCTCTCATTTCTGTAGCAGCTTCTGTTGTCACTCTGAGGACAAGGAACTGAAGAGGGAATGTAGGTAATTCTGCATCATGTTTTATTGGAAATTCACAAATGCTCACATATTCATCTTTAAGTGATATGAGGATGCTAAGGTTAAATGCTTTCCCATTTCATTTCTTCTCTCTGGCATAGACTGAATTGTGTGGAGAGGTAATTTGCATCTGGTTGGCAGATTGCATAAAAACAGGGCAGGATGATTTTTGCAACATTTTAGAAATGCATTTCAGAGAAGTGTTTTCCATTTCTATATAAAGGAGGGAGATATACAGATAGTTACAATAATGCATGGACTTCAAGGCTTAGTTCCGTCTATTTCAATCATAGGAATCTCCAGGATTTAAATTGCTTTTGTAACTGGACTTAAAGGCATGTTCCTTCTCTACAGTGCCTGATTTTTTTCAAGTTACAAAGATCAGTTTGTGTTTAAATTTTTCCCCCGTAGTGGAGATACAGTAAATTATTCAACCCTTGACTTTGATATAATTTATAACAATGATTTGGTGTGTCCATGAATGTCATCAATGAAGCATTTGCACATTTTCAGAGAAGGTAAATTTCAGATTCCATATGAACAAGATGACTCCAATTCTTGTCACTTTCAAATAATAGCTAACATTTATTTGCCATGTTACTATCTATAAAGTCATTTTCCACACATTGCATTTGGTCATCGTAATAGTTATTTTGATTGATTCACAGTCAATTTGTTTTACCTTTGGGACATTTTGCCTGGTCTGGCTGGTTTGGAGTCAACCTATAAACTCAAGTCCCACCCCGTGCCTATGTAATTCTAAAGGGAATATAATTTTTTTTTAATTCTCACCTTTGGCTGCCATAGACTGACCATGAAGGTTTAGTTTCCAAGTCTGAAAATATGGTATTAGAAGAGATGAAGATAAAAATAGAGGAGATTTCTGCCATCAATAGCTGTGACTAATGGGCTAAGAATTTATAGATTAACTCATCTAATCCTTATAACAATTCTATGCATTAGGCATTATTATGGCCCTTTTACAAATGAGGAAACAGAGACATAGAAAGATTAGGTAGTTTTCCCAAGATTACACTGCTGAAAAACAGTAGTGCTAGAATTTGATCTCAGACCAACTGGCTCCAGGGTCCATGCTCTTAACTGCTATGTGTAGTCTTCCTCAACCTGGTTTTGAATGGGAAGACAATTCCCCAGGGACCTAAATGCCAGCATGAAAGTAAAACATGTTAACAATATTAGAGATTTCACAAAGCAAAAGCTGTAAGTGCTGTGGAAATTTAGAACACGGAAAAATAGCTTGGGCTAGACCCGTCATAGCAGGCTTGTGGAAGAGGTGGGAGAGGATTTGTTCCTTGGACTGTGAAAAATGAGTATCTATAGCACAGCGTGTGGCGAAGGAACACTGTCTTTGTAGTAAAACTGACCTGGGTTTCATTTCTAGTCCCTACACATAGCTATGGGACCTTTGGCAAATAGCCTCAGTTTTCTCATCTACAAAATATTAAATAGTATGAATGAATAAGTATGAATAAGTACAAAATAGTACTTGTTCACAGCTTTTGTTTTTTGATCAAAAGGTTGGTGGAACACTGGAGGAGAGCAGGCAAAAAATTGGGAATGCAGAAATGCTTATGGAATAATTTGAGAGAGATTAAAACATTTGATCTAATGGAAGCGATTGGATTTATATGGGAATAATGAGAGATTTAAAAACCTGGTGGAAACTGGAGAGCATTATGCTAAGTGAAATGAGCCAGTCAAAGGAAGACAAAGACCATATGATTTTACTTACATATAGAATCTAATGAACAAAATAAAGTAACAAACAAAATAGAAACAGATTCATAGATACAGAAACAGACAGCTGTCAGGGGGAAGAAGGGTTAGGGATTGGGTGGAAAAGGTGAAGGGATTAGGAAAAAGAACAACTTATAATACAGACAATAGTATGATGATTGACAGAGGAAAAGGAGGGTGGGAAAAAGTGGGAGAGGGCCAAGGAGGGGATCTATAATGGTGGAAAGAGACTTGACTTTGTATGGTGAACACAAAATGTAATATACAGATGATATACCATAGAATTGTACAGTTGAAACCTATATGGTTTTATTAACTAATGTCATTCCAATAAATTCAATAAAATATATTAAAAAAAAACCCTTGTTTGGCATCAGAGAGTAGTAGAAGTCATTTAATGAATGGACTGCTTAAGAGTCTAGGTCTGGCAGATAGCCCTGGTTGAGCTGCGCATTACCTAGATAACCTGAGCATGTGACATATGTAAACTCTCTCTGTCTCAGTTTTCTCATCTAGAAAATTAGGGCTAAGTAAAATGAAATATGTACAAACTTAAGCTTAGTTTGTGACACATGCTTAACAGTCCATTAATGTTGCACATTAATATTAATCAGTAGTAGTAGTATTCAGTAGAAGAATAATTATTTGCTCAAGGGAGTTAAAAAATAAAAGTGTCTTTGACTAAACTGCTCTTAGTCTACAGAAAGCCATGGCTGAAGGTAAAAACTTAAAGGCACATATTAGAAATGGTAATTGAAACTACAGTTGTGAATGGATTTTATGAATCTATCAAAATATCTACCTATTGTTAAATAATGTTAAAAAAATGATGGTTATGTTTTGTTAAGTTCTGTGATACTATTGTGTTGCTGTTTAGGTACCATGTTTTCAAAGAGTGACAAATGACAAATTGGGGTATGTCCTGGAGACCGATAACTAGGAAATAGGAGCTAGGTCCCATGAGGAAAAGGATGCCCTTGAATGAATGTGGGCATTTATCCTGAAAACATAAAGGTTCATCCAGGGCAGTCATGGGAAAAGGGGGTAGGTTTATTCTACACACTGCAGAGGACAAAAGGATGGGATAAACTGGGTTGGTTTTCAGTACGAGTAACAACTTCTTTAACAAATTGTAACCTTCCTAACTGGTCAAGCTCTAGGAGAGTCGGGATGAGCACGTCTCAGAACCGTAACTGGTCACATTCTAGGAGAGGCAGAATGAACAGGCCTCAGAATACTGGGAAAGAGAAGACTGTAGGTAGGAGTGCTCTCAGTGGTTTGCCAGGTCCCTGCAAACCCTGCAGTATTAGGGTTAGGCTGTCTTTTAGGCTTCTCACATGGAACGAAGTGAGAGAGAGAGTATTCCTAAAGTAGCTAAACAAATCTTTGGAAAAGATAAGAAGGAGAAAGTGAAAAATATATTTGTTTTCAGTTGAGATACAGTGACTAGAATGGTTTCATTGAGTAAGGGCAGGGACAATGGTGAGGAAATGTATGGAGAACCATAGGCTGTTTGTGAACATTTTTGGAAAAAAAGAAAAAGAGGTGCTTGGGAAGAAGTGTCATTATTTTCAAGCATCACTTGATGGTGACTTTAGCCCAGATTGGTTGTCAGGTGATAGCATCAGGTGCCATAAGGCTACATTGGCATGAAAGAGAGGGAGAAAAATCCAGCTGAATTTCACAATAGGTTACCACTGTTTCTAACTTGGAGGCTACCTGTGGAGAAGGTACCATAGCAGGATAAAGAATCTTTATCTATCTATCTATCTATCTACCTACCTATCTACACACACATATACATGCACACATACAAGCACACATGTTAATGTGTGTATATAAATGGATATATATGTACAGTATATGCACCTATATGTACATATATGTATGTGTGTATTAGCTTAATTTATCCTAGTATCAATTTAGAGAGGAGGATACTGCCTATATTTTACAGATTAGGAAATGGGCTCCCTGAAGGAGTCATTTGCTCAGATTTACATGTGCTAGTAAGTAGATGCTGATGGTATCCAGATGTTGGTCTGCCTAATGCCAAAACAGCATATTCTTCTAAGAAAACTGGAAATCTAGATTGTAAAATCTTGTTTAAAATCCTTAAGTTGCCTCTGCTTATTGTGCAACTTTTGGCAAGTCGTTGAATTAACTGGGTCTCAGTAACTTTCTCTGTGAAATGACGAAAAAACACTTGCCCTGCCCATGGGTTTCTATGGATGCAGAGTGAGAGGTCCCCAAACCCAGAGCCATCAGGGAGTTTTACATAAAAGACAGATATGGACAGATTTGCATTTTACATAGATCAGGTAGACAGTATAAAAGAGGTATTTGAGGGAGACTAATATTGGCCAGGAGAGGGCCTTTAAGAAGCAATTTTCTTGATAATAAAATGATGTGCTATCTTAGGGTAGTGGTATAAGGACAGAAAGTAGAGGACATACTTCAAGAAATATTTAGTATAGTGTTTCTTCACTATTTTTTCATTATCACACCCCTCCACGCACCAATCCCCTGCCCAGTAAAATTTTAATACCACAGATATATTGAATATTTATTTTTGTGCAGTATGTTTATCTGTGCTTTATATAGAAGATTTTTTTTTATGTTCTATATTAGGGAAAGGGAGGGAGAAAGGGAGATTGATTTTAAGGAATATGCTCAAAAGACTGGGGGATGGCAAGTCTGAAATTTCTCAGGCAGGGCAGATTGCAGGCTGGAGGCTAAGAAGAATTTCTATGTTACAGTCTTGAAGGAGAATTCTTTCTCTAGTTTTTGCTCTAAGACCTTTAATTGATTGGATGACGCCTACACATTATAGAGGGTAATTTGTTGTTGTTTTTTTTTTTAAGTCAGCTGGTTATATATATTAATCATTTATACCTCCAACAGCAACATCGAGACTAGTGTTTGACTGAACACCTGGGTGATGTAGCCTAGTCAAGGTGACACATAAAATTAACCATGACTCCCCTTCTCCACAAGATCCAATTTTCACTCCCCTAGGGGTGATGTTGCCTATGCTGAGAATGAATGATTTAGGAGATAAAATAGCAGGGTGTACTGTATATTAGATTAATTTATTGTTTAGATATATAAGGCAAGGGAAAAAGAGGCGCCAAAGTTGATTTTCAGATGTCTAACTTGAGCAACTGAGCAGATGGTGGTGCCGTTCACTGAGACAGGAAGAGCAGAAAAAAAAGAGTAGATCTTATAAGGAATATGATGAGGTTTATATATAACCATGTGTGCATTTTACAGTGATATTTTAGCATATTCATTCATAAGTCTAACTGCTTATACCTAGAATTGAAAAAATTATTAGAAAATCTTTACAAAATGTTTTATTTTTTATGCGCTCAGTGAGGGCATGATTTCCTCACCTTCTGAAAATATTTGGTATTATTTTCTTGGTTTTACTATATCCCTATTATTTGGATATAAGCAATAGAATATGATATGCTAAAAACGAAAGTGTTAATTATGTGATATTTAATTGACCCTCATATTGGTCTTGTTAACAAACATACCCATGGACTTAGTCACTGTCTGCTTGGTATATGCAAATGCATTATCTTTTATTTTGCCTTTCTTCCCACTAAGTGTGGGCTCATGAAGAAAAGTAAGAGCGACAATTAAGTCCACAAATATTTAGAGTCTAAAATCATCTTACTTGTCTCTATATAACCCAGGTGAGTGCCTTGGACATAATAGGTGGTTAATACATGTCAAATTTTGGTTCAAGTTTGATTGTGATACAATTTGGTATAAGTTCTATATGTAACACAAATCGCTGCTTCTTATCAAATTACTTTTCATGGATTTGTGAAGCAGTGGAGACTCTTTCAATTTCACAAGGTAGACTTTGTGAAAATAGACTAGTATTTCATTCAAGATAAAATGGGAAAAATTCATTTAACTGTCCACAAGTTGAGGGACATATGACCTCTTTGTACTGCAGTCTGTTCTTTGTAACTTAAAACTATTCATTTTTAGAAACAAATTTCCTAAACTGACAATCATATCTCTTTAGAAATCCTTTTAGTCATAAGATCTACCATTTTTCAACATGATTGCTTTATTATGCATGGAATCTTTATTGAATTTTCAGGAGTTCCACAAAGTAACGTCAGCTCCATGTGAAAGATTTACTGCTGCATCACTTGATGTTGAGAAAATGGAAAAAAGATGCATGTTTGATAACAATAGTAAGAACCAAAAGCAGTGGACTGGAGGACAAATTTGGGGTTAATCATTGTAATCCTAGATTTGTGTGCAATAGTTTATTAGGGAATATGCTCTAGGAACCTCCTGGGATGGGTGAGGGACCCAGAATTAGGAAAGGGAGTTGAACCAAGATCCAGTTGTAACAGAGACCTCAGCTGACCCTACAGGAAGCTCTGGAGCTGGAATGGCTCTTGATAGTTCTCGCCAAAGCAAGGTTTGCTGAGTCTTTGCACCACCACCCTGACCAGCCATTGGATGCAGGTTGCCCAGCAGAGAGGCAGTGATTTTGGTCAAGGCAGCTTCCTGGAGAAAAGGGGCTCAGATGTGCCTTAGCAGTTAGTTAACACTCCAATCATCTGGGGGAATAGATTTTAAATTTCACATAAATCCTTGTTGTTGGATTTCCTTTAGTTATCATTGTTTTAGTACCTCAGTACTATGTTTAGAATTTTCAATTGTTTACTGACTAGATACCTTGATTAAAATATCTATTAATTAATTTAATTAAGATATATCTATATGTTTATTTCATGATGTGCTATTCCAATCCCATTCCCATTCCATACTTGCTGGCAGAACCATTTAAAACAATTTTTAAACAGTTGTATCCTGCTGTAGAATTCTTATTTTTCTGTTATATTGATTACTGTGATCAGAAGCCATAACCTAGTTGTCAGGAGAATATTAACTCTTTTAAACTTCAGGTTTCAAATGTTTCAGAGCCAAATCCATGTATGATGCCCTGTTTACTTTATCAGGCCTTCTTTTTCAATTAATTTAGTAATATATAACTTTCAAAGCACTCATTGCTATCGCCTTTTAGATCTTTAGGAGGTAACAGTAAAGAGCACAGATTTGCATATAAAAAAATCATAATTTAAATGTCTTTCCTTTCTCCTAACATGACGGTCATATGACCTTGGGTAAGAACTTGCCTTCTCTAAGTCTCAGTTTTTCCATTGGTTTGTAATATTACTTATCTCATGAACTGTTTAACACAGAATTTAGGACATAATAGGTTTTCAATAAAATGTGCCTGTTACTCGCTTCTAAACAATCTTGCATAGTCAGTAAGGTGGAAACCACTAGCCCCAATTTAAAGATGCATGTGTAAAAGCAGGATATATTATTCAAATACAAAATATTTTTATGTAGAATTTTATTTTTCAATTGTTACCTTGATATAGATTTTCATCCATAAGTAATGAACTGTATTTACCTTCTCTATGGCACATAAGAACCTCATCTTGTTTTCTGAATTGCTCAGAGAACATTGTAAATAGATAGAGTCTAAAGTCTGTTTAACTTAAGACAGCCAGACTGAAAAAGTCACAGTTTCAGGTTTTATCAATACAGTAATGGAAAAGCCCTTTCTACTTACTGAGCTGTAACTCCAAAGCAGCCCTTCTTTTTATATGTTATGCTCATCTTCACATCTGGGTGTACTAGCCTCAGCTGAGTCACCCAAGTATTGGATGCACCGAAATGGGTTGGGGGACATTTTTCCAGAGTCACATGATATTTTGGGAGCAAAGTGACTGAAGTATTGGAGCAATGAAGCACTGGAAAAATGAATTGAAATGGCACTTTGGGAGCAAAACTGTTTGAAAAGTAATGGCGTTGATGCCTAGGCATTTTATGCTTTAGCTTTATAACATTTTTATCCACTAAAACAAAAATGAGAGAAATACAATACAGAAATATGAGATGACTTAGTGATTGAATTTGTAACTCATTATTGTTCAGGATTTGACCAGTAGAATTCACTTGAACGATGTTTAAAATTATATGTGTTCTTAGGAAGAACAAAAAATGGAATGTTTGTATTTCGACAATCAGCTTTTCCTTTGGGAGGAAATACCAAATTTCCTCAGCTTTTACTGACTTACTCTTTTGAGGTTTGACTGGCATGCCGCCCTTCAAACAGTATGACATGCCTCCTTAAAGATATGTCCTCAAAAACAGGGCATTGGTTACTGGGGTCAAAAAATAGGTCACTAATTTTGTTTGTGTAGCTGAGTTAGGCCAAGTAATATATGAGCAAAAACAGAGCCCAAATAATGTCTATTCAGCCTTGAAAATATTTTTAGAGAAAGAATACCATTACAAAAGGAGAGGAGTCACAATGGCCCAGACAGAAATTTCAATAAAAAAAAAAGCATAGGCGACAAAAGCAACATAGTCAAGTGGGACTATATCAAACTAAAATGCTTCTAAGCAACAAAGGGACAAGAACAGAATGAAAATGAAAAGGAACCCTAAAGAATGGGATAAAAGTATTTGTAAACCACATATCTGATAAGGGGTTATTACACAAAATATTTAAGGAACTCCTACAACTCAATAGCAAAAAATCAAATAACCTGATTTTAAAAATGGGCTAAGAGCTTGAATAGACCTTTCTCCAAAGTAGACATTCAAATAACCAACAAACATATGAAAAGATGCTCAATATCACTGATCATCAGGAAAAATGCAAATCAAAACCACAGTGATATATCACCTCACAACTGTTAGGATGTACGTTATAAAAAACAAAACAAAACAAAAACAACCCAAAATAAAAAGTGTTGATTAGGATTCAAGAAATAGAAATCTTTGAACACTGTTGATGGAAATTAAAATAGTGTATCCACTATGGAAAACAAAGTTTGCTCAAAAAAATTAAAACTAGAACTACCATGTGCTGCAGTAGTCCCACAAAATTGAAATCAGGATCTTGAAGCCATATCTGCATCTCCGTGATCATTGCAACACTATTCACATTAGCCAAGAGGTGGAAACCACCTAAATGTCCATGGACAGGTGAATGGGTAAAGATTATATGATACATTCATACAATGGGATATTATTCAGCCATAAAATAAAAGGAAATTCTGTCATATGCTATAGCATGGATACAATCTAAGGACAATATGCTAAATGAAAGAACAGACACGTATATGATTCACTTATATTAAGTATGTCAAGCAGTCAGATTCATCAAAGCAAAAAGTAGAACGATGGTTGCCAAGAAAAGAGGAAATGGGGATTTGTTGTTCAACTGGTATGAAGTTTCATTCTTGGAAACGCAAAAATTTCTAGAGATCTGTTGTACAAACTTGTGTTTATCCTTAACAATATTTCACTGTACACTTAAAAATGTAAGAGGGTAGGTCTCATGTCATGTGTTTTCTACTAAAATTTTTTAAAAATCAGTATGTTCTATCTACTTATTTACTTATTCATCCAATTGTATATTTTAAAATTGAAGTAAAATACAAATACAGAAAAGCGCACAAAGCATATAGCTTGATGAGTTTTCACAGAGTGAACACAATCAATCATATCCTGAAATAAATACCGTCAGTAAAGCAGAAGCCTTCGTTGTTCTCTCTTTGTCACTAGCACTCAAACTTTGAAAGTAACCACTAGTCTGACATCAATTACCTTGGATTTCTTTCGCTTGTCTTTGAATTTATTTAAATTTGATCCTACAGTATTTTCTGCATGACTTCTTTCCACTCAACATTGTGTTAGAGTTATCCTGTTGCATGTTGAAGCAATTTGTCCCTTCTCCCTCTTGTATAATAATCCATTATACAAATAACACTATACTATTTATTCACTCTATTGATAGATATTGGTTTGTTTTCCAGTTTTTAGCTACTATGACTAAGTGGGCTAAGAAAAATTTTTGTAAATTTTTGCTACACATTTGGTTATGCAACTAGGAATAGAATTGCTAGATCTTAGAATATATATGTTTAGTTTAGTACAACGTTATAAAGAGTTTTCCAAAGTGGTTTTTATAAATTTGTACTCCCACTGGCAATGTAAGCTAGTTGCAGTTGCTCTACATTTTTTCAGTAGCTACTTTGTTGAATATGTAGTAATATTGTGGTTTCAATTTTGCATTTCTTTGATGACTAAAGAGCTTGAGAATGTTTTCATGTTTGTGGGTCTGCATTTTCTTTATCTTATTGATTATATTGTTTTATATATATTCTGAATAGAAGTCCTATTTTGGATATATATATTGAAAATATTTTCTCTTTTTGCTTGCATGTCCTATTTTCTAATGGTATCTTTTGAATAAAAGTTCTTGCTTTTAATTTATCTCAATTTATTCATTTTTTTTTTGGTGACACCATAGTCTGTTCTGTGTCCTTTTTAGGAAAATTTATACCTACCCCAAGTTCATTAACATATTTTTGTTTGTTCTCTTCTTCTAGAACTTTTCACATTTAGATCTATAATCAACTTGGAATTGATTTATGCACAGTGTCAGATAAAGGTTCGCAATTCATTTTTCCCCATATGGATATACAACTAACTCTTTATTGATAACATTATCTTTTTTCCTCATTGAATTCCAGGAAGCTTTTGATGTATATTATGCCACCATTTACTGTGTAAGGAGGTCTATTTTTAGACTCTTTTCCATTATCTTGGCCATTTTTGTCTATCCTTATGCAAGTAGAACACTTTTAAATAATGTCATATAATAACTTTTAATATCTGATAAGTCCTTAAATTTTATTTTTATTTATTATTTTTCTTGGCAATTCTTAGCTATTTGCATTTCCCAGAGACATTTCAGAATTAATTTGTTTATTTCCACAAAACCCTTGCTGAGAATTTTGATTGTTAATTAATTGAATCTGTAGAACAGTGGGAAGAATTTATGTATTTAAAACTCTGAGGTTATAATTCATGGACAAAAAATACATGTGCATTCATATACTCATTTATTTAGATCTTCATTAATTTCTTTCAATATTTTTTAATTTTCCATGGAGAGGTCTTAAATATCTTTCAGTATATTTGTTCATTGATGATATATTTTAATGCTATTATAAATAATATAATTTTTAAATTTAATTTTTTAATATTTGGTAATATATTTAAAGAAATACAATTAATTTTTGTATTAATTCTATATAATGACATTCTATATAAAGAACTTTATAAATTTATAATATTTGGTATACAGGTTATTTTAGATTTACTGTATACATAATTCAATTAGCTGAGGAAACTGATGGGTTTATTTCCTCTTTCTCAGTCTCTTAATTTTTTAATCTTCTTGCATTCGCTAAAACCTGCAGTATAATACTTAATAAAGGTAATGATAAGTTACACTTTAATCCTTAAGGAGAATATTTCAATATTTCACATTAATATAGTGTTTCTAAATGTTTTCAGACTATGGTCATTTACATCTATTCCTGGCTTGTTATGATTTTCAAAAATTCTATGAATGAGTGTTGAATTTTATGAAAAGCATCTTCTGCATCTGTTGAAATGATCATACAAAATCTTTTTCTATTAATAAAATGAGTTGTGTTAATTGATTTTTGAAAGGTAAAACAATTTATGTTTCTTAAATAAACCAAACTTGGTCATGAATTGTTATTCTTTTCACATGTATACAATCACTTTTGGTTTGCTTTTTATGTTCATATTTTTGCTTCCATGTTGTTAATGAGAAAAACTGGCTTAAAATTTTCCTTCTTGCAGTCTTTTTTTTTGTCATTGGGTGTCAAAGTTGTGTTGGCCTCAAAAAAGTTATGCTAGAAATGTTTTATCTTTTTCTATTGTCTAGAAGTTTGTTTTAGACTGACATTTATTCTTACTTTACTATTTAGAAGAATTCATCTCTGAGACTTTTGCACTGGAAATTTCTTTCTAAAATAGGTTTTAAATTAATAATTCAATTATTTATTAGGGATTGGAAAATGTACATTTTCTGTTTGTTCTTATGTCAGTTTGGGTAATTTTTTCCCCCTAGGATTTCACCATTTAAACTAAATTTTTAACTTTAATTGTCACTATGTTATTTCTAATGTTATGCAGCCACTACTCATTTAAACTCACTTTCATATTTAACCTCTTTTTTACTCTTTATTGCTTTCTAGATTTCTGTCTTCCTTTTACAATAATTTCCCCTCTACTTAACAAACTCTAGTATTTCTTTTAATAGAAATCTGCTAGTGATAGGTTCCTTGTTTTGTTTCCTGAAGATATATTTTGCCTAAATTTTTGAAACAAATTTTCACTAAGTATAAAATTAAAGTTTGGCAGTTCGTACTTTAAAGATGGCTACAGCTTTCATCGTTTTTTGATGAGAAATGAGCTGCCAGTCTTACTGTCACTCCTTTATAACTACTGTCTACTTTTAAGATTCTCTTTGTCTTTGGTGATCAGCAGTTTGTTCATTCTATGCTGTGGTGTGTTTTCGTTTCACTTACCCTACTTGGGACTGGTAGCACTTTTTGAATTTGTGATTTTGAATTTGTCAACTCTGAAAATCTATCCATTTTTATATATCGTCTAATATTTTGTCACATTCTCTCCTCTAATTCTAGGAATCTGTTAACACATACTTAGTTCTTTTCTCAATGATCTATATGTGTTTTATACCATTTAAGATAACTGTGTATCTTTTATCTTTTTTTTCTCTCTTGCTGCTTTATTTTGGATTTATTTATTAACTTTCCTTCCAGTTCACTTACCATCTCTTCTGCCGAGTCATATTTGTTTTTAAACCTACCTATTGGATTGTTAATCTCACTTAATTGAATTTTCTCAGTTCTTGAATTTCCATTGATTTTTTTTCATAGATCTAGTTCTCTGGAGAAATTAGCTTTTCATGTTTTAAAATTTTTAAATAAAATTTATATTGAAGTGCAACATATTACATATACAGAAAAGTACCTGTATCTTTAGAGGTATCATTTGCTTTCTTTAACATATCAACCATGTTTATTTCAAGGGGCACTTCTAACAACTCCTGAATTTGAATGAACTGTAGGTTTGTGCTACTTTCTATTTTTTTATTCTTGTTTCTTGGCAAGCTGGTAAGTTTTTATTGACAGCTATTATTAATAAAAAAAAATTGTAGGTAATTCGAATGATATCATCTTTCTGTAGAAATGTTTTACTTTTGTTTCTAGCATATACATAGATCAAAGGGCACATCACTTTCATCCAATTACGGGCTGGGCTGAATTCAGGACAACGTTTTAGTTTTTATAAGGGTGGTGTATTTTCAATTTGCCTCTATTCCTATCCTTATGTTAACCCTGAACTGTTTACAAGGGCATTTCCTCATTGGTGAACCCTGAAGCCCGATTTTTGTCTCCCCAGAATTGTGTGATTGCTGAAAGTTCTGCTTTGCCTTTCGCAGGCTGCAGTCCTTCCCGCTTCTTAGTCTCCCTCCCTGCTGTGCGGATGAGTCGGCTGTTAGTGCCTTGAGAGAAAATATAGCACGTGGTGCTGCCCTCACTCCTTTGCACTTTCCTTCACTGCAGGATCTTGCATCCTCAAGTCTTAGCTTTCCTTTCAACCCTGAACTCTACTTTCTGTTTCCCCAGTCCCTTGAGACTGCCAAAAGCTTTACTCAGCAGCTGTTTTCTACTCAGCTTTCTGTTCTGCTCCTCCGCCTGTTGCTCTGCACTGGTTACAAATAGGAAAATGCTTTGAAGAGAAAAGAAGTGTTGAGCCCACCTCAGTGTGGTTTCTTCTCAGGGATGCTGGCTCCTCAAGTCCTGGTTGCCTTGGTGGCTCTTTGCTAACTTCAAACATTTTTTGATAATCCAGCCTTTTGAGGTTTTCTCAGCAGCAGGTTTGGAATGTTATAAACTAGTCTATTGTAGATGAAGTAGAAGTTATATTTCCCTTTGTGTCTCTTCAATTTTAAAAATCTATATTTAAAAAGAAAATTTATAATGCAGAAAATTTTTCTTATAGATATGATTGTGTCAGTTTGAGGGTCTATATTGGACAAAAAACTAGGGGGGTGTGATTTGTCCAAGGTCTCTTATTTATTCATCTAATTTATGACAGAAATAGTGTTAGAATCCAGTCTACTGGTCTTTGTTTTTCTAATTACTCTGCTGCCAAATGTAACTTGTTTTGCTTTTAATATATTTAAGGTCTTCAAATATTGGACTCCCATTGTGGAGATAAATAAAATAAATCGTTCCTCCCATTAGCTAATTATTTTTGTACTTTACTCTTTAAGTAATGTATGTTTTTTTTTTACTGAATACCTTTTCTCCACCCTGTATCTGCCCAATCTGAAAAGATTGGTAAGGATAAAGTTTATATGCTATTTGTCCACCTGTATTTTCACCTCTCTGGATCACCCATCCTGTGAAGTAAGCAGGGCAGGTATAATTATGCTTATTTAAATGAACCAATTGGTCTCAGAGAAGTGACACCATTTTTCCAAGTTGGCAGAGCTGGGGCTACAATTTGGACCTGTGGCTTGAGGTGTTTTTCCCCCTGCTACTAAAGCAGATGGCAACTTATCAAGTCTTATGGAAATCCTGGAGTGGCAGGATTGGAAGGCATCTTGTTGATAAATTCTGTCAATTTACAGAGAGAAAACTGAGGCCATAGAGATCAAGTGACTTTTTCAGAGTCACATTGCTGGGTGGTCACTGCATTGGTATAAGAATTCAGGCCCCAGATTCCTTTCTTTATTTTGATGGGAAGAGAGCCAGAATAGAGCAGAGAGGAAAATGTAGAGAAAAGTTTAAAAAGCACAATGCAGTGGAATCAATAGGGCTGAAGAGCATGTAACTTCAAGTAATAAGTAAATTAATTCAGGAAGGGCTTTCTATAGATACAAGTTACTCTGAGCTCCAAAGATAATTAAACACAGGACCATACAATGAAGGAGGGTTGTTGGGATTCCTTTTACCTGCCAGGTCATAGGTCACTAAAGCAAATGCATTTCTGAGGATGCTTTCACTCTTGTGATTATAAGATCTCTTGAATTGATAATGGGAAAGCTTATGATTTTTTTCTCTTCATATAAAAGTTCTTGTAGCAACACAAAGTAAGGATCCAAAGATGTACTGCTTGGCAAGCAATTTGCATGCCAGTAAATAAGTATTTGTTATTCTAGTTTTTTCTAGCAGCGATTATACTGCCAAACAATTTTAACAACTGTTAAGTAATTATAAGTACATTGAAACATTCACTAGTACTTCTTAAGAACTATTTACCAAATTTTCTTTTTGCTTATTTGGTTAAAATGACCAAGCAGAGCTCTTGTTTAAAATGTTTAAAGTTTATTTATTGATTTGAGAGAGAAAGAGAGGAAAGGAGAAAAAAGAGTGGGGGGAGAGAGATCGATCAGTTTGTTTTTCCACTTATTTATGCATTCCTGTGCCCTGACTGGGGATAGAACCCACAACCTTGGTGTACTGGGATAATGCTCTAATCAACTGAACTACCTGGCCAGGATCTAGCCCCCAATTTTTAAAAATATGACTTTTTAGACCTGCCTGGTGTGGCTCCTTTGGAGCATTGTCCTGTGGACTGATGGGTTACTGGTCCTATCTCCAGTGAGGGCACATACCTAGGTTGTGGGTTCAATCCCTAGTCAGGGCACACAGTTGGGGTGTGTACAGGAGGCAACCGATTGATGTTTTTCTCTCTCTCTTTCCCTTCCTTTCTCTCTAAAAATCAATGAAAACGTGTCCTCAGGTGAGGATTAAAAAATGTATGACTTTTTATATAAGCCTTACATGCCTTATTAAAATTGCTTGTTTTGTCAGTTAGTATTTAAGTTCTTTGTGAATTTTTGGTTTAAACAGGGGATTACCATAACTTCAAAGACAACCACTTTTGAGTACTAAGAATTCACTTTTGTATTACAGAATGTAATTTTTATATTCATAAATAGACTATGAACTCCCAAGGTCAATGTTTGATCATTTTTCGTTCTCATGCTCTTCTGATTTTGTCACTTAGGAACCTTCATTATACCTCCTTGGCCTTTATTATGGCATTTTCAACATTGCTTTTCTTGCATATTGATTTTTAGTCCTGGAGCAAACATACTCAATCTTTTCTTCTTAATTTAAGAGAGCGATTTTTTTAGTCATTCTATAGTTTCTCCTGTTGCGAAGCATCTCTTTCTAGATGTTATAGCATTAATTATTTATAGTTTTAAATATATTGCTTATTAACCATTTTGACTGATAAGATATAGCACAAAATCTTTTGAGTTACCAAACTCAAAAAGCCTAATTTACCACATGGTTTGTGGGAATACTAATGCTTATTGAATGTCTATCACGTACAAACTTTATCATGGGTATTTTTACATAGAATATATTCTTTTACCATACACTACAAGGAAGTTATGATTAATTTGATTTTAAAGATTAGAAAATTATGATTTAAAATGACTAGCTAAGGTTAGGCAGCTTGTAAATTTTGGGGTTAGATTTTGAACCTAGGTATAATTTCTTAGCTATACATTTTCACAACTCCAGAAAATATTTAATCTATTCAGTCATCTTACACACTTTCTTCTAACAGTCATAGATCTTGTAATATATTTTTTTAATGTCTGCATTGCTTGCTGGAAGGAGAGCAGGGCACTGTGCCTGTTTCTGTTTTCTTTCTTTTTTATTTTTAAATTACTGCATTTATAGTCATTAGCACGGTGCTGGGCACATAGTTAAACCTGCATGTAATCTGTGAGATGAGTGAATTGATGAATTAATAAATGAACTTATGTTTGTAATTTACTATACTTCATTTTGTAGGAGAATTTAAATTTTTTATATATATACAAATTTGGGTAATTTATTAAGTTGTCAGGCAGATTCCTTGGGAATGCTAATGGTCTCTTATCTTGCAGAGTGAGAAATAGATATTTCTGGTTTTACTGCAAATATGTTTCTTCCAGTAAGTCAATGTTGCTGGACTAAAACTGGTAACCGTGATGATTCTATATCATTGTGTCCGAACATCCAGTTAAAGTTCTGAGATATTATCAACAGGCCAGAAACAGCTCTCTTTATTTACTGGCAAAATGTAGAAATAATAGGAACTTAATGCATTTTGTTTTCTTTAAAAAGCATCATAGTGTATCAGAGTTGATGACTCTGACAATCTGTTGCTCTTCATGGAACACTGGTGCTTGGCTGTCTCACTTAATCATTGTGGCATTAATGATGCTGCTAGTTGCTTGAGGCCTTAAACTGGGTACTTGGGTGCAGCTACGCAGTGAAAGGGGAACCTTTTGTGCCAATGCTGAGCACAGAGGCTGAATGCCCAGTAAACTACAAGCTCATTGGAGTAAATAGAAAAAGGTTGAGTAAGTTTTGGACATTTAGACATGATTGAAATCCACATAGAAATTGAGTGATGATCAGGTTTGACATAAAAATGTATTAGAGACATAACATAGCACATCATTTCTTATGTCTACTGTTTGTTAAACATCTGTGATTCCTTACCTTATACGAGCTTTTTCTGACAGCGGGGCTGGCAAAACTTATACTGACAAATGGTGATCCAATGCTGAACAAAACTCCACGCACCTCCTTCAGAGGGTGTTTGTACCTTTTGGTGAGAGGAGAGGAATGAGAAAGATTTGCAGATGCCATCTTCTTCTTGTTCCTCTCTCTCTGCATTTTCAGTGGTGAAAAGAATCTGGGTTAACATTCTCTTGGGAGGCACCTTTCACACAGGAAAGTTTGAAGGTGTAAGTAAGGTGTATAGAAGGGACAAACGAAGGCTTCTTCTTTATGCTTGGTGCTATTCGTTGTCTTAGGAAAATGGCATTTTGATGTTTTCTTCTCTGTGATCCCGCCCAGGTGACTAGTGTAAGAGGACAGACTGGGATTTAAGATAGAATTCTATTAAGAACGTTTTTAAATGTGCATTTTAAATTTCTGCTTTGTTCTCAATAAAGATTTCCTAAACCTTTTTACCCTTAGTCCAGAGGATGTGTGCATGCATTGTGTTTGCATGTGTGTGTGTAATGGCACAGTGGTCAGTTTTTTCTTCCTGGGAAGGATGACGTTGCTGAAAGATCCCCTGTATCTGCCACAATCGAAGCACCATTGGCATTGATAATTGGAGAGACTACTCCGGTAGCCAAGGTGGGGTGGGACCCCTAACAATTCCTGATGGGTAGAAGTTCCTACCACAGGTGTACAGGTTCACATCAGGTGAGTTATTAGAAAGGTGATGAGAAATATGGCAATATATTAGATATTAGTCAGTTAATGACTTTTTTGGCCTTATAATCCTTTGTTTAACTATAATCCTTTGATACAACTAGCTTTATTCTATTTATAGTTCCCCTACCTTTTTTCCCCTTTAAGTTCCTGGTTACGAACCTTACATCTCTTTATATAGCACAAAGCCTTTGTAGAAACTGTTTACACTCTGGGGACTTTGGAGGTACTTAAACTACTGATGGTGAAAATTCTTTTTTTTATGTTTCTTTCCCTTAAAAAAATTCCTAATGTTGAACAAAGGGTCCCTGGACTGTTCTGTATAATAAACCAAAGACACATATTTCCTGAGGATTTTTCTTTGTTACAGTATTGTGAGTAGAATTTATGGCATTTTATGTGTATAAATCCTACTTCTATCAGCAAATGCAAAAGGCAGGAAGGGGAGACGGTGCTTCTGTCTTTTTTGTGGATCTAGGAAGCTTGAACAATTAGTGACTTATTTTTGTTATTGAGGTATAATTGACATATAACAGTATATTAGTTACAATAATAAAACATAATGATTATTTGTATGCATTGTGAAATGATTATCACAATAAGTCTGGTTAATATGCATCACCATACTTTTCTTATGATGAGGACTTTTAGGATTTCTTAGCAACTTTCAGATATTAACTATAGTCACCATAGTGTATATTACATCCCTGTGACTTGTATTATAACTGAATGTTTGCAGGTTTTGACTCCCTTCATCCACTTCACTCACCCCCCCCCCCCCCCCGACCCTACCTCCTATTCTATTTCCAGAATCTACAAGCTTGGTGTGTGTGTGTTTGTGTATGTATTCTGCATTTTTTAATCCACTCATCCATCATTGGACACTTAGGTGGTTCCATATCTTGACTGCTACAAGTAATGTTGCAATGAACATGAGAGAACAGATATCTTTTCAGAATGTTTTTATTTTCTTTGGATAGATACCAGAAGTGGAATTGCTGGCTCATCTCATAGTATCATCTTTGGCTGATAAGGAAGGCTCCACACTGCTTTCCACGGCAGCTGCACCAATTTACATGCCCTCCAGCAATGCACAGGGTTTTCTTTTCTCCACTACCTCCCAAACACTTGTTATTTTTTAAGATTTTATTTACATATTTTTTAGAGAGAGAGAAAGGGAGGGAGAAAAAGAGGGAGAGAAACATGGATTGGTTGCCTCTTGCATACCCCCAACCAGTGACCTGGCCCAAAAACCAGGCATGTTTGGCCCACAAACCAAACCTGATCAGGAACTGAACCAGTAACCTTTTGGTTTGTAGGATGATGCTCAACCCACTTAGCTACACCATTCAGGACAATAATTGTTATTTTTCTATCTTTCTGACAACAGTCATTCTAACAGATGTGATTTGATATCTTTTTTTTAAATTTGCGTTTCCCTGATGATTAGTGATGTTGAGCATCTTTTCATGCCTGTTGGCCATCTGTATGTGTTCTTTGGAAAAAATCTCTATTCAGATTCTCTGTTTTTAAATCAATTTTTTTTGCAATTGGATTATATGAGTTCTTTATATATTTTGTATATTAACCCTTTATCACATGTAATTTGCAAATATTTTCTATTCAGTAGGTTACCTTTTCATTTTGTTGATGTGAATGTTTTTGATTAATAATATTAAATTAACCCTGACTAATGTGACTCAGTAGATTGGATTTTGTACCATAAATCAAAGTTTCACTGGTTCAATACCCAGTCAGGACACATGCCTGGGTTGTGGACCATATCCCCTTTGTGTGAGGCAACAGATCGATGTTTCTCTGGCACATCAATGTTTCTCTCCCTCTTTATCTCTCTCTCTCTCTCTCTCTCTCTCTACCCCTCTCCGTTCCCTTTTAACAATAAATGAATAAAATATATATTTTTAAAATATTAACTCTCCTGCTTATCATCCAGCAGTCCATGTCATAAGAGAATAGAAAGAGCACTTCTGCTGCCAATCATGTAACAAAACTAAATATTATGTTAGGCAATTTTGACAGTTATCATCTGTGTTACTGACAACATGGTAGGACATAATGACTAGAGACCACTGTATGCTAGAGAAAGAATTCAAATATCAGTAGTGCTCAGGTTGAGAAATTTTCATCTAATGGTACAGCAAATACTTGTGACCAGTTTTCCATATTGCGGATGTAGTTCTAAGAGCTGGAGACAGTGTAATCAACACAGTGGATATATCTTTACCGTCATGGAAATCCAGTTTGTTTAGGAAGACACACATTAAGCAAGAAATACTGCTAAACCTTGTTAATCCCTTTTCTTAAATAAGGTTATGAGCTCAGCGCTGGGGTATGACATAATTGGTATCAGGGGGATGGCAATAATTTAACTCACCATGGGATGGATGCGGCAATTCCTGAATTCCTACATCTATGAGCTTCTGCGTGTGCTCACTCCTCAACAGCTAGTGGTGAAGGGGACTGAAACTGGTGAACACATGGACCTTTTCTTTGGGACTGTCCCAATATAGTAAAGGGGAAAGGTCCATATATGCAAAACACTTAAGGAACAAAGCGACTGTATGTATGCATACATTATGGTATAGGGTCATTGAATTTTAATCCTAATCATAGTAGCTTAATGTCTTTATTTAATTTTACTGAGTAGAGAGATCTTTAGGCATTGTAAAAAAAATAACAATGAGAATAGCAAAACATTGTTCATTTCTCCATGTTCCCCTTAGGTTGTTGGCCATGTTTATGCATTTTATGCATAATTCTAATTTTAATATGCAAAGATTGCTGTCATGATTTTCTCCCATAAAAGTCTAGTTTTCATTTTGTTGGAGTATTCATATTTATCACTTTAATGGCTCCATAAAATTCCGTTGTATTTATAGACTTTAATTTACATAAAACTTCCCCCTATTGATAGACCATCGTGACATCTTTTTTTTTTACAGATGACAGAGCTGAAGCCCAGAGATGCTGACTGTCTTAACTAAATAATTGCAGGGTAACTGACAGTGTCCAATGGTTTTAAAAAATTGATATAAAATTAATATAGAAATGTCTAAAGATTTTTTTCTCACATTTTTCTAGAATTCACAAAACAGAAAGACAATGTGTGACAACAGATTCCCAAGGGGTCCTGTGAGTATTTTTAAGGTCCCTCTCTGGTCAGCCCCATATTAATTATAGTACAGAGTGCCATGATAGGAAGTGATCTTTTATTCCCCATTCTTCCCTTCATTTGGTGTAATTTTCTAATGATTTCCTGTGTTGCATATGAAATAGGTTCATTTTTTAGGGATTTGGAGCTTGTGGTTTATTAGTAACACTGATACCATAGAGAATGATTAAAAGGAGAAAAACTGCAGAAAAAGAATGGTTAAGAGGAGAAAAATAAAGAATCAACATTCTTTATTTTTATGCTGAAAGTTTGACCATCAGTCCTTTTGTATTGAAAAAGCAAAAAATATTTGCTTTGTATAATGTACTGACGATCAAAAAAAGTATTACTTTATGAAAAGTGAGAAAACTAGGATCAGTCTGTAGTAAAATAAACTAGTAAGATATTAGCAAGTCAACTTTTGAACATTTTACTTCCTATGAATAAAAACTAGAAGAGGGGTCTTTAAGGCAACAAGGGTAGAACGCTTGGAAAGATAATAAGCAATATCTCACTTAGTGGAAACTACATTTTCACATGTTATTAATCAGAATGTCTTTCAATTAGAGAGGAAATGTCTGTTTGACATTTACTGATAATTGTTTGCAAAACTGTACTTAGGGCATGTACTTAAGACATTTAAGCATTGCCATGAAGCATTCTTATTTTTTCATTTAGTTTTCTCCACCTAATATTAAAAGAAAAGGGTTTTTATTTCTTTTAAAATAATTTCTGTACACAGTTTTATATTTCCATTTACAAAGCATTTCCACGGAGACTTTTCTCACTTAAATCTTCCAGTAATGCTGAGGCATGAGTGATCTTGTTCCCATTTTGTAGATGAGAAAATAGATCCTCAAGGAGATTATGCAGTGTATTGTACTCTACATCACACAGCTAAGAAGTAGCCCAAATATTCATTGAGGCTAAATCTTTCCACTCCCAAACCATGAAGTCAGAATTAGAATGCTTCAACCTAGAAAGATCAAATCGATCATTGTTTGTATGATGATGCTACCTATAGACTCTTGAATTTTTGAATTTTTATGGGAGTCTTAAAAACAAAATGTCCTGCTTTTATTTATTAGCATTTAATTATACTTAGATTTCAAAATGTTTACCATAAGAAACATTGTAGAAATCATGTGTTTATTGTACTGATGAAAAACTCAAGGTACTCAATGTGGAAACTAAGATGTCCACTAAGATCTAGGGACAGAGATCAAGGAATAGTAAGCACTTGGAAAAAATAATCTAGTGTCAATAGTTTCTTTTGTGAAACAATAATTTATCTGATTGTAAAAATATGTCAATATCATATTGGAGGGCAATTATGAGAGAAAAAAGAGACAAAAATCACCTATAATTTTTTTCACTAAGACATCATATTTCTATGTTTTAGTTTCTTGTTTTCTAGTGTATTCAACGGAAATATGCCCAAGGATATATTAAAATAGAGCTTCATAGATATTTTAAACAAGCAAACAAAGAGACAAACAAAAATAACACATTTATTTACTACAAAGCATCTCAGAACATTTAATATGCTAAGATGCACTGTGAGTCTCCAGGAGGAGGTGTTATGGGCAGATTTTTGGATATTGTAGATACAGGAAGGCACAGAAAAGGAGTTAAGAATTTAAAGTGATTTGAAATACAACTTGGCATCACTTAGGCTATACAAAGTTTGGGGAAATAATTTATACTAATATCATGGGCAAAAGGAAGCACCTATACCTATAAACTAAAACTATAATGGGCATTTGGGGGGTTCTTCTATGAGGTAAGTTCTATGCCAGTCTTCTTTAAAATGTTATCCCCATTTCATTGATAATGAAATTGGTGCTTGAAGTCAAAATGCTCTCCTTGATGGATTAAGTTAGGGACAGTTTATCAGATGAATCAAGCAAGAGATAAACATATAATATACAATAACCAGGCTGTGGCATAATTTTATAATAAATTGTTTTTTTTACTAGTCAAGAATATTTAATCATTTGCCCCATCTGAAAGATTTGTAGCCTATTCTTATATTTCCATTGTTATGCTCCAATGTATCTCATTATTTTTCTTCTTGTATTAGAATGAACACAAAATGGCTGGGATTTAGTAAATGAGACATGCCGTGCAGTAGCTACCAATATGCTGCTTAAGGAATTCTTCCTAAAACCCCTTCCCTGTGGTTAATCCATAGCTCTCAGGTAACAGCTAATTTTTTTTTTAAACATAGAGGGAATTAGGTTGTAGTTCTGTGAAGTTCTCTTTGAGATTCTTTGAAAAGAAGCTATCAAACTTGCAGATGCAAAAAGGGGATTTAGGGGAGTTAAGAAGATTGAGGAAGCAGGGGAGCTGTGAGATGTAACAGTCCTAGCCTGGAAGTCTGGCTCTTCCTACCAGACCAGCGCCTGGAGGGAGCCAAATTGTGGGTCTAGGTTTAAACCGAGTTTCATTGCTATCATTTGCTTCATTTGGGGACATGTTTTCCAGTGACATATTGGGTCCTTTCTCTGCCAACTAGTGATAATGATATTCAAAATTCTGTAGAGAATAACAGTCATCTCTAGAGAAGTGCTCCTTTTCTTCCAAAATGTCTTGGCTTCTGGAATTTTTAAAAAGAGTCATCAAATTTCCTGCTCTCTTTTCAAAAATTGAGACTCCGTAGCACCTAAGCTCATGCTCTTTGAACTTTAAAAGTAAACATATGCTTTTGCACTTTCATTTTGTGTTGAAAACCTTGTGTTTTATAATACGTTGTTTTATTTTTAGAATTCAGCTTAATTATTTTCAAGCAGGTGTGCAAATAAAAAATTAAGCTAATATGTAGTAAGACATCATTTTGGGGTTTTTTTTTTGGTGTGTGTTTTGTTACTCTAGCCTTCCTACAACCCCTCTTTTAAAAAAATATATATATATTATAATGCAATAATGAAAATTTAGGAAACTAGAAAGGAAAGATCACTTGTAGTTCCACTACCATAACAGTTTAGCTGTTCTCACTTTTGCACATTTCCATCTGTTGGTCTCTGAGGGGAGCCAATAAATGGCTCTTCTCTTCTCTGCCTGGGGCTTAAATAATTTGAAAAATAAACCAAAGAGTGGCAGATGGAGCCAAACTATTACCTTTATTACTGATTAAGTCCAGGTGAGAACATGGAATGTATGGTGAGAGCCAAATGGGTCTGCTTACTAAAGCTTGGAATTAGGCAGCCTCCCTCCCCACACTACTCCCTCCCTCCCCAGTTGTGACCACTGACCAACCATGCCTGATCTCAGCAGTGACAGGAGATCATACCCTTGCCGAGGAGATGCTCTCTGTGACCCACGTGCTTCCCATACGGAAGAAGGGTGCAGGTAGACCATGCATTCCTTGTTTGTTTAGTTATTTATTTATTTATTTTGCCAAAACCGACTGTAAGACATGTCACTCTTCTTCCTCACTGAGGGTGGAATGAATTAATGGCCAGAGGTTATATCAATTAGATATGACCACAGGAGGAAAAATCTTGCATGGGAAAGATGTTATTTCTTATTTGGTTAAGTTTTATCTATTTTTAAAAGAGAATAAAACTCATAAACATCCTGATGAAAATAGCCTGACAGATTATGTCTTAGGGGAGATTCTGAGAAATGGTATTCCTGAATGTGTTTTTTGCTTCTTATAAAATGTTAGAAATTGCTTCATTAGACAGTTAACCTAGCTGAGAAATTTCTGGTTCATAGAAAAGAGTCTGAGTGGTGTTTTTAGATTGTCTATGAACTGGGGTTCAGCGTGGTTATACTAGAATTGAGGTTGTGTCCAATATAAACACTCATCAATAATTAATTAATGAGTATTCTCTCCTAGCACTCTGGAGGTTACAGAAGAAGGTTAGGACAAGAATTCTGACCCCAGAGAATTTTTGATTTAATCAGAGGAATAAATATAATGCCTAGAAAACCAGAGAGCCAATTATAATTGTGAAATTGTGCCATATATACCAGCTAGTCTCAAGACAGTTAACATTTATAGGCACAAGATACTCACAAAAGTGTACATTATAATGATAACTTGAATTTTCTTAACTTATGGGAAAGGTAAATCATTTATTTTCTAGGAAGTTACAGTCTAGAGGAGGGAACACAAAAGCTAACAGGCAATTGTGATACAACATGGTGTGGAATAAGCACAGGGGTTGTAGCAGCACAACATGAGGAGCATCTAACACATTCTTGGGGTGGAAGGGGCAGCTTTGTAGAGGAGAGTATATCTAATGAAAATGTGAAATAAAAGAAAAATAAAAGTCACCCAGTTAAACAAAAGGGATGGGGCAGAGTTATGGCATTTGCATGGCGGTCCAGAGGAGAAAGAGCAGGGAAATTTAGGAACTTGCAAATAGTTTAGGATACTTCCAAGTATAATACCTGGAATATCGTCAGTGCTCATTAAAAATATTCTGAATATACAACTGCCTAACTGAACTTTGATTTTGAGATTGAGACATTATATATCAATGAGTATGTATGATTGGTTCATGATGAACTAGTAGAAGGAGGGGAAGACGAGATTGGAGTATAGTGTTTGAGAGAAATGAAATTCATTTTCATTCTGTATTGAACCAGTACTTTACATGTGATCTGTTAACAGTGGAGCTTTTAAAGTAAGATTTTAATACTTGTAATATTTTACTGAAGACATTCATTTCTATCCTTTCTAATGCTTGTTTTTAATAAAGAAATTCTAAGATTCTTTGTATGCTAAAGTTCAGTAAACTGGAAGTTAAAGAACCAGTTGTCTAAATAATAGCATTTTGCTTGCCATATAGTTCATTTTCCTTTTTAAAGTGTTTTATTGTTGATTTTTTTTGTTATATATTTGCAACGATGTTGGCTTCCTTGTGAATTTGATTTAATATACTGATAGGTTAAGCCAGTGTGACAATCATCACAATAATCATTTGGTGAATTTTTCCATTTATTTGGCTAGTCATTTAAACAATATGTATTTATAAAGTACCTACTTTATGTATGGTGCCACATTAGGCACCATGGGGAATAAAAATAAGCTCAGTGTAAAATGTGGTAGTCTTTTACTGAGTAATACAAGTTTTAGAACTTTTTCTTGGGTAAATAATGTTATATGCTGAGAGAGGAGAGAGAGAAAGAGAGAGAGAAGATGTAGAGAAGTGGAGACGGAGAGAGAAAAAGGGGAGGGTGAGAAGGAGGGAGGGAGGAAGAGAGAGACAGATAAAGTTATTTATAACAGAATTATGTATAATGTACTACATTGTGAACAATCTAAATTTTCAATGAGAAGGGAATGATTACTTAAACTGGAGAAATCTGTTAGTGTAGGAATGAAAGTCATTATCTTATGAAAACTGTAATAACATAGAAAAAAGGCTTATGATGTAATGTCAGTTTTAAAAAGAGAATAGAAAATTATACATTTGATATGGTTCCAATTATTCTACAAAAATATTCTATGTATAGAAAATAGAAAGGAAATAAACTAATAAATATCAAGAGGATACAAAAATGCGATCTTGCAGTGGGGATCTGATTGGTCATTTTCCTTCTGTATTTTCTAAAATGTTCTCAATAAATACTTTACCACAGTATTATCTGAAGCTACCACAATATTATCTGTACATTTCTAATTGACTTTGAACCTATCTTTAAACTATTTAGCAATCAATTTGTGATGATAAAATATTTACATATAAAAAGGTACTTAAATATACGGTACATGATAAATTTTTTATGAGTATGGTCTGTCTAATGACTTTGTTTACCCCCCCCTTATCAAAAAAGCAATAACAATAGCTATAATTTATAAGTACTCTTACCTGTTCCCAATACTCTTTTTAGAAATTCACAAGCCTTACTTAATCCTTTGTCATCCCTCTTGTTTCAGATGAGTTCGTTTGCCAGAGAATGAAGTCCTGCTCTGCTCTTCCCCTTATGATCTATGTCACTTAAACACTTAACCATTTAAAGCTTTAGTTTCCACTAAAACAGAAAATTGGATTGTTATGAGCGTTAATTCAGATCATCTATGTAAAGCATTTAGCATAATACCCAGTGCAAAATAAATTCTGAATAAACATTAGTAACTTTTAAAACAACACAGTTTGACATTTCTAGGGCTTGGTCCTATTTTCCCTAGGAAATCTCATTTATTTTCATGGCTTTAAATACTACTAATGTGCCAACAGTTCTCAGAATATGTACCTAGTTGGGCTATGTACCTCTATTGAGTTTCATTTATTCAGTGGCCTACTTGACATCACCTTTTGGTTGTCTCAAACCTAATGTGCTCCCAACTGAATACTTTTTTTCCCTCAACTGAATTCTTAATGTCACCCTCACTTTTCACCTGTGCCCAGGAGATCTGCTCTTCCTTCATTTACTGGTACCTTTATTTACTCAGATGCTATGTCAGAACCTGATAGACTTACTCCTTTCTTTTTCTGTCCCTAACCCTCTGTATCCTATTAATAACTAAATGTTATTGATTCCACATCCAAGTATCCAATTGAATATCCATTCATCCCCTACCCCCACCAACTTAATTGCCATTACACTATTGCGAATCAGCAGCATCTTTCACTGAGACCACTTATCTCTGGATCTGACTTTTCATTTCCTGTATTATCCCTCTCTAATACATTTTGCCTCTGGCAGCCCAGAATGCTCTTTTAAAATGCAGATCTGATTATGTCACTCCCCTGCTTAAAACTCTCTGATGCCTTGTTTAATCCTCACAACTTCTCCATGAAATTGACTGCTTTTTTTTGGTATTTTTTAGATGAATAAAATAAGATGAAGAGTCAAATTGCCATGCTCAGTGTATTGCATCAGCGACAGTGAATCAGATAGGCTGATGGAGCAGAAACTTGGAAATATAAAATCCAGCAATGAAGAGGCACTTATTTCCATAATAAGTATTTTCTCTTCGCTAGTGTCAAGGAAATTTAATCAGTTGCCATGTCTCAAAGGAGTCTAGCTCTCTACATTTTACAGTATTTCTGCTACTATACCATTGTTATACTTTAAAAGCTATTTAAATCCTCCAAGTGCTTCATAAAGATATATTTAATTTTAACATGATAATATTGATTAGAAATATTTAAGAAATTCTAGGTCACACAAAAATAAAATTGGGGATATAAAGTTGCCTGGATAAAAAGACATCCACCTCCCATGTGAAATGTATGCAATAAAGTTGAGAGGAAATACGATAGTTAAGAACCAGATATGCCTATTACTAACTGGGAAATTGTGGGCAAATTTTTTATTTTCTCTCTCTCAGTTACTTTATCTATAAAGTAGGGATAATAATGATACCTGCTTAATTGTACTAGCTAGATTTTAGGCACTGTATTTAGAACTTTATATAATCTTTTTAGTGAGTTAGTATGATGAAGGAAAAGACACAATAGAGATTAAAAGATGAGGATTAAGGGAGTCAATGTATGTAATCTGGTACTGGTACCTCTACACTTTCTGAGAGACTGGTCACGTATTTTCTTTTAAACAGTTATCAGTAACAGGATTCATAGTATTCATAACATAGTGAGGTTACGAAGGTTTACAAGGCAGAGCAATGACCGTGGGACGTATTGAATAAGCTTTATAAGTGGAAGTGTATGTCAGTTGTTTCTTATATTATGAGATTTTCCTCCTCAGAAAGCATCTGGTCACCCTCTGAAATGCTCTCTTGGCAAGATCATTGTATTGCAGAATTATCATCATGGCACGAATAGATGTCCTGATTTGAACCATGTGTGGTGATATGTGACTTGTACTTCAGTCTTGCAGTCAGCATAACATGGTATTACATGGTGCAGTGGGCAATGAAATAGACATTTGTGTTATGTTTCAGTCATGGACATTTGTTTGTATTGCTTCACTGTTCTTCGAATTGAGTATGTAACAAGAAGTGGTTAAACAATATATTAACATTGACCTCTTTCGGAGAATCCAACTGTTCTTTTCATCCTTGGTAGATTTTAAAAGGAAAATACTACCTACTGTTTTTGAGGGTTAGAATATATGATTTTTGTTTTTCCAGTGAAATGGATGATTCAGCTGCTTTTCCCCTTTCCCATCCCCTTGTTTCAAAGGAAGAAAGCCCCAGAAGTATAGTTCTTGTTCTTTAAACTGCTAAGCACTGCCAAGGCGGATTAGACAACATCCATGGAGATTCCTTTACTCAGTCATGATTTACTGAGTGCCTGCCAGATTCCAGGCATTGTGCTAGGTGTTGGAGATACACAGTCGGATAAGGAGTGTCACATACGCTCAGGGAACTTACAGTATATTGATGAAATGAACCAAGTAAAGGTGATTAGGAAACCCACATATTTGTATTTTTTCCCATTTTCAACGTTGTTTTGTGTAACATTTTTTATGCTAATTTTAACATCACCATCATTATGGCTAACTTTAATTTAGTATGTACTCTGCTGCAGACCTCATAAACCTTAGGGATTTATTATGAGCATTACTTTACTTAATATTCCTAATAGCTTCATGAGGTAGGGGCTATTAATAGCCCTCTTATAGAGGTGAGGAAATCAAGGTTCAGAAATGCCATGTGACTTACTGAAATTTGTATTATTAAAAATGGTAGAAAAGGAATTAAAGCCCAGGATCTTTTCCATAACACTGCTATATTATCTTACTTTTGGATATAACTAGTGAAGAACTAGTTCATCATTTGTCTGGTGTTGGTATTCTAGGTTAAGTCTGGGGAATGGCAAGCTCTAGAGAACCATGGCTTTTGGTGGAACTTGTTTAGAGATGAAGGTGGGTTTTTAGCTGTGATTACTTAATGTCTCTACAGTTGGAGGAGTAGGACCAATCAACGGGAGAAAACCCTCTTGCTAAGGAAGGCCCCTTACTTTGAATAAACTGAAACATGACAGGCAGTGACCAAGAGTTGAAGCAAAAAATTCAAGAATTTGGGGCAAGTAATATCTGACTGCTGTTAGAATGTGAAATGATTATTTAGTAACAAGCATTGATTGTCGAGTTCCATACCATCTCCACATGTTCCGGGGTGTGCTGGGCAAAGCCAATCCTATTTGTTGTTGTTGTTGTTGTTGTTGTTGTTTACTGTGTCGTTGGAAAGCTCTGACATATTAACCCCAAGGACACATTGGACCCTGCTTTGGTTTTCTAACCATATGGCAAGAGTCTAATTTAATTGGACATTGTCTTAGAAGATTTTATAACCTTTGTTCAACCTGAAGCTTATAGAATAATAGCTTCTATTAACATACTTTTCTCCTTAGTTTTTTCTTTAAATTTTTACCTCATTGACATTTCCTCTTGAAGTCTTAGAAAACTATTTTAAGTTAATTAAAGCAAAATTTAAAAGTAAGAGTGTCCTCAAGCAATAGGTTGTTGGTTTTGAGGGGAAGAGAGATGTGGTGGTTCTAGATAATGAATAATATAATCAGAAACATGATAAGAAGACAAAGAGAAGTGGGTATGGATCCTGATACTTCTACTTAAAATGTCTCAGTACCTCATTTAGCTTTTCTCACAAGGAAGTCATGAGGATTAAACAAAATTATCTAAGAGAATGTATGTATACAGTTCATAAAGCCAGCAGTTACTATTTATACTAAGTATAATATCTTTCTGTTAAAATGTTTTTATATTCCTTTTCTGATAAAAATTGGGATTAAGTGATTTCACATAAATTGTCTCAAGGATCTTCAAAAAGACAAGATTCAGTATCATATTTCTGTAGCTCTCTTAATGAACAGTAGGTATTACTTTTCCTTTGGTGTGGAAAAGTGCTGCAGCTGACAGCTAGCCTGGCCTCCCAGGCTGTTCCAAGTGTGAACTGAATCGGAGTTCTGGAACCATCCTACCCCATGAGCATTCCTGTCCTTGAGTTTGTTTCTTTATGGTTGTACAGAAAACACTTACCTGCATTGCCATGATCTTTCCAAGGCAAGAAAGGGAACCCACATTCCTCTTTGGAGGAGTTTCAATCAGAACCTAGAGGTTTTGTTTCATGTGTATTTGCTGTCTGAGAACCTGGTTTGATTCATTACCCAGATTATATCCAACATGCCACTTACCCAGACATGACTCATATTATTGATCGACATTTTCTATTATGTAGTCAGGCAGAAGTATACAGTTTATGTTAACAAATAAGGTTAACATGGTCTTACTTATTTTAGAAACTCCTCTCTCTTGCCCCTAAATTTAGGTAATTTTAATATGCTCATATATTTTAAACTGGTTTAAAATTATTTTTCCAAACTACTTTTGTCAAGAATAGATGAACTTCTTTAAATAAGTGCCCCCAAATTACACATTTTCTGGTTAACTGCAGAGGGTGAGTTTACAGTTTAAGATACCAACCATATTAGTTTTCCCTAGAAATTGTTCAAACAATATTTGTAAGAAGACCTAATACTCACACTTCTGTACTGTCTTCACATTCTCCTGAGGTCATGTCCTTATAAATTAATCTTTTTTCTGAAGCAATGGCAAAGCACCTGATGAGTCCACCCCATTAAATTTAAATCAGACATCAGACCCTTATTTAATACCTATAACCTTTTTATGGAACCATCTTAACCCCCAATTTACAGAGGGGAAAACTGACTGAGAAAGGTTAAAACTTTTGCTTTAAGTGATAGAGCCAGTACTAAAGTCCAGTCCTGCCTAGCCACAAAGCCTATTTATTTTTCATCACACCAGGATTCTGAAGATCCAGCAAAGTGATATTTTGGGATGTTTAATTGCTTATCCAGTGAATGCAGGGCAGCAAGGACCAGGAGTTGGCAGTGTGTGGATGCATGTTAAGACTTGCTCAGGTGGGTTGGTTGAGAGTAACGCAATCTTTTCTCCTAGCTGATGAGCATGTACCGCTCTGCCTTCGGCCTTTCATCTATTAAGGAACTGAGAGTTTAACACATACCAGGGCCCTAGTTCATTCCCGGGGCTCTGTCCCTGAACAAACAGAAAAAAGACCTGGCGGAGCTTACATTACTGTAATCCTCACCTGTTCTGTCACTTGCCGTCAGTAGCTTATAGGTGATCAGTGCTCCCCCCGCCAAAAAAAAAAAGTGTTTCCATATATTACTGATACCTGTTATAGACAAGCAGAACAGAAAATGAGGCCAGAGTAGGACTTCTGTTTTATTTAGCAGTGTGGAGATCAAGGAATGCTGCTACAACAAGTTCTTGGCTAGAGACAAAAGATATTGTGTTGTACGCAGAGTAGCCATGACATATTCTGTGAATAAATGAATTAATGAAAGTAATAAAAATGAGAATAATTTATGCAATGAAAACTGTAGAACTATACTTATTTTGAAGTTGTTACTGGTTATTATGAGCATTTTTTTGTCCATTTGTGCTATATGATAGAACTTTACAAAAATATTTTATTTTTACATGTAGACTCTCAGTGAAATAGTATAACATTTATAATTATTATCAATAGCTTTATTTGATTGTTCACCATGCTAGTCACTATGTTAAATGTTTCCTTTAAATTGTCTCATTTAGTTCATTCATTCACTCAGCAGATATTAATTGAGAACGTGTGCGAGCATCATCTTATGCTGAGGATATGGCATTAAACAGGCAGATGAAATCCCTAGTGCTTACATTCTGGTTGAGGTAAGGAGAGACAGAAAACAAACGAAATGTATGGAATGCATGCTAAAGAGAAAAATAAAGTGCAAAAGGTGGTAATAAGTATTTGGGGGTGTAATGTTAAGTGGAATAATGAAGAAAAGCCCAACTTAGAAGATAACATTGTAACAAAGACCCAAGGAAGGTGAGCAGTCACTTTTTGGATCTCAGGGAAAAGAAATCTCCACGCAGAAGGACAGCACTTTGAGATAGGCACAACTTTTTGCTTCCCTTTTCTGCATAAGATAGTAGGGGCTAGGTACTCGCTTGAGGCCATGCAACTAGAAAATGTCAGAAGTTGCCTTAAGATAGTTCAGAGGAGGAGCTTAGCACAATTCAAGATAAGCCCATTGCTTGTTAGTTTAATTATAACCATTGAGTTGACAATAGCCTCATCAAGCTCAACCAAAAAGTTTTATGATGATGATCATTTTGGGGTTTGCATATCTTGATTGATTTTGATTTTCTAGGGACAATCTATGCAAACTGCTTAAGATAGTGGTTAGGTGGACTGGTTGGTCTGTGCTATTTGTAAGAAACAGTGCTAGTTCCAGGGTTAGTGGTAGGCTTCCTTCCCATCTCCACTTTCTACCTGCTATCCCACTCTGAATGTATTTGTAAAAGTGCAACCAGATAAAAATAACACTGCTTAGGTTGGCCAAGTGTTCTAGACGGGTTAGGTCAAAAGATTGGCTGCCTGCTTGCCATTGGCTGAAATATCAGACAAAGCCACAGGGCCACAATTACAGAAGAAGCAGGGATGCCACTATTATAAAGCAGCTTTTGTATTTTGTGAGGGACAAAGACTATATATACTAAAAAAGAGCCTCTGTTATTATTTATCTAGTGGCTGATGCATTGAGATTGAGATATGGGCTTGGGTCCCAGAAGTTTGCTTTCAAATATGGATGCTCCAATATATATAGAATTCCAATGATACTAAGAAATAAGCTGGTGGGTAGCACAGAAAAATTAATGTATAATCAGAGAGGGGCTGTCCTTATCAAGCATAATGTGAGATATTTCTGCTCTAGCTGGGAAGTAGGAGTAGATAGATGGCCTGTGAGGGACTAAACATTATCACAAGATAGTCCTGAAATTGGAGTCTAAGCAAAGGGGAACCACAGGGTACAGATCATGAGAAGGCTCAGTGCAGGCAAGAATATGTTCCTGTCAGCAATTTTAATCTCTTCCCAGACCTCTTTCCTCCATGCTCAAACCCAAACTCAGGTTTTCATAAGAAGCCACTCCCAGTTCTTATGCTGGAGAACGGCTCCGTTAGAAATCCTGTCGGGTCTCGCCTTCTTTCTACCTTCAAAATACCTTTGTCTCTTGGCTTTCTTATTAAAGCTCCTCTCGATATTTCATCTTTGTTTACCTTTCGCATTTATCCCATTTTATTTGGTAATCAGGCTTCAGACTGTTTACCTTAGAATACGGACCTGAAAACATTTTTTTGCCTCTGGTAATCATCTTCAGCTCTATGCTTAAAACCGAGGACATCTAACACTCTCCAGGACAATATTAGCTGGATCCTGTGACTTTCTTCTTGTCTGGAGATGAAACAATGAGCCCCAGAATTTCTTTACATCAATTAAACTAAAATCTATAAAGACTAAATCCTCTAATAAAATAAGAATTAGAGTTTCACGCCACTGTTAAATGTTTGATTTTTTGAGAAATAAAATCCTTTACTTATCTGCTGATAAAGAATAAAACAACAGAAAGATTCTTACATTCCAGCGAAATAATACTTCATCTAAGCGTCAGATACTTATTGAGGATTACTCTACACTCACTTTCTTATTTGCCATATAATCAGCATTCAAGCAGTGATTTCAAATCATATTCCTTGCTTTCTTTATTTCTATATTACACTCTTAGGAACTGAGGTTTATAGTGATTAAAGTGCTTCTCCAAGGTCAAACAGGTATGAGTCTGAATGGGGCTCACTGGAGGACTTTCTACTCAACTATGCCATGAATCCCTTGAAGGCTGCGTCTTCAGTTGCCGCTGGGTTTGAGGACAATAACAACAAAAAGCCAGCAAGTGAGCTTCTTGACAATTGGCAAAAAAGATGAAATTCAAAATGACTTGTATAAACCAAGTAAAATATTTTGGAAATTATGTTCCAGTTTTATAAAATTATTTTCTACCCCTTAACCTTTCCCAGATCCTTCTGTACATTTTTTGCTAGGGTACATTGTTTGAAATGAAGTAAGGGACACATGCTAACCTAGGCCAAAGTCTGACTATGGATGAGTTTTCAAAGGATAGTCTCTGTAGTTTGAACACAATCTTCAAATGAAATTTTTAATGAGAAACTTGCCTCCTTCATTTGAGAAGACTAACATTTAAAGGAGCTGTATTTCTCTACAGTAATTGTTTATTTTATAATTTTATTCACATCACAGTGATTGTTTATCTGTTGGGGAATTAATACATGGAAACTCACACAAATAGTACTTAATTCTTTTTGTTGTTTTTGCATTTGCAAGATTGGGTATGATTTGTTTTCCATTTGGCATGCAATCTATGAAATTTAGAAAGCTTTCTTTTCTCAATTATTGGCATATTTGGTAGGAAATGTGGTGCCAGATGCTCTTAAGGCATTAGAAATAGCCTTGTGATGAGTTTGAACCTGAGTAGGCTGTTGAAACATCTCTACCACTTATCCCTCTCTGAATTCAAGTCAATTCTGGGTACAATTCGTTAGGAGAGGCTGCCTCCTACTGACTGTTTCACTTGGTAAGTTTCACATTATGTAGTCTTTATTCCAGTTTCTCTTTCCTTCTTTATTTTCTCAAAACTTATTTTTAAAACATTTATATAATGGTTAAAACTAAGAACGTGGAATATAATACATTTTTTATTATCTAAATGAATAACCAATAATAGTGACTCTGATGAAATGAGAACTACAATTTGATGCCTATTTAAAAGGTCTGAATTTTTGAATAGGTATCTTTTAATTTCCACTTACTTAATAATAAAGAAAAATAGAAAGGTCCTAATATTTCAGTGAAATGATATATATAACCTGAACATCAAATAGACAATTATTGAGGATTGCTTAAGATTACATTCTTATTTGCCATATATTCCTCTTTCAAACAAGTATTTCAAATTATGATGATTTTTTAGAATTTATAACTTGAAAGATGCAACACTGGCTTTGTAAAAGTTATGTATACAGCTTACCTGTGCATAGTTAAGGCAAAATACTTGACAGCTGCATAAAGCATGGTGGAAACAAACACTAACAAAGTGTTTGAATGAAAATAACCGATGGGCTGAAAAATATGAAAGAAAATTGTCTGGAAGGTTCTTCTGTGCAGTCACCTGGATTATTACTGTTGGGGTAAAAATGAATAAAACAGTTGAGTGGTAAAGAGGATTAAGGAATAGTAATCAATGGATGGATTTTTGTATTTTTGTGACCACAGGTTTAATGTGATTATTTAAAAAGAAAAGATCATTTGGAGTTGACTGAGCTGTATGGTACAATTCTTAGACTATTATGGAGAATGAATGGAATACTTGAGAAGAAGAATCTCACACAATAAAGGAAACATAAAAAAGGACAAAAACGATATAAAAATGGTAAATAAATATAAAAAAAGCCATTATAGACGTTATCAAAATTCATGTGAGTGGGTTGAGTACCCTCTGAAAGGACAGGCTGGCTCTAAGATTGGTCTGAATTCACTGATACACTGTTTACAAATAAACATACCTACAAAAAAATGCCAGAGTAGTCCCTCCCTGACAAAAGAGTAGGTAAATCACATATCTGGCAATAGCAAACTAAGTGAAAGCAGAGGAGGTGATACTAATACCTTATCTTATTAGGAAGTCTATTTGACTTCCTAATAGGGACCTGGCCTGGAACCCAGGCATGTGCCCTGACTAGGAATAGAACCAATGACCCTTTGGTTTGCAGGCCAATGCTCAATCCACTGAGCCATGCCAGCTAGGACCATAAGTGCTTTCATAGTTAAAAAATAAAAGTTAAAAATAACAAAGTCAAATTTAAGAAGCTTAAAAGGGAAAGGAACACTAAATGAATTAAAAGAAAATATGAGGAAAATTAATGAATATCAGTACCAGTGGAAATTAATGCAAGAGAAAATAAAATTAAATCAATAAATAATATATCATAAAGTAAAAGTAGTAGTAAAGCTGGTAAATTTCTTGAAAATATACATAAAATTTAAAACTACTAACAAATCTCATTAAGAAAATATTATATAAAAATAAGAAAGGTGAAAATACACATTGAAGTACATTAAAAGAATAAAAAAGAGCCATTTTAAAAAAAAATTGATGTAAAATAAACCACAATGAGATATCATCTCACACCTGTCAGAATGGCTACCATTAATAAATCAACAAACAAACAATTGCTGGCGAGGCTGTGGAGAAAAGGGAACCCTGGTGCACTCTTGATAAGAATGCAGACTGGTGCAGCTGCTGTGAAAAACAGTATGGAATTTCCTCAGAAAGTTAAAAATGGAACTGCATTTTGACCCAGTGATTCCAAGAATATATCTTAAGAATCATGAAACACTAATTCAAAAGAATTTTTGCACTCTTATGCTCATAGCAGCACAATTTACCGTAGCCAAGTGCTGGAAACTGCCTAAGGGCCCATCAGTAAATGAGTGGATCAAAAAACTGAGATACATTTATACAGTGGAAAACTATGAAGCAGAAAGAAAGAAGTCCTGCCTTTTGAGACAGCATGGATGGAATTGGAGACTATTACACTAAATGAAATAAGACAGTCAGTGAAAGACAAATACCATGTGCCCTCACTTATAAGTGGAATCTAATGAACAAAATAAACTAATGAGCAAAATAGAACTAGAAGTATAGAAACATGGAATAGGCTGACAGCTGTAAGAGGGGAGGGAGAAGGGGGACTGTTTGAAAGGTGAAGGGATTAGTCAAAGAACATATATGAATGACTCACCAACACAGATAATGCTGTGGGAATTGATTATGGGAGTGGGGGGAGGGCTGGATAAAGAGAGGCAAACGGAAAAATTTAGACAACTGTAATAGCATAAACAATAAAATATTTAGTTAAAAATTTGATGTAAAATAGAATTCAAGGAAACTGTTTCACTGTGATAAAGATTATTGAACACAACAGCAAATAGAATTAACAGTAAAACATTTAGAGCATTAACAATAAAATCAGAAAAAATAACATGCTGACTACTACCCCTACCACTAGTCAGGCATATGAAATAAGACATAATAATGGCATAAACAATGCCACTTTTTAGTAAGTAGGAAATTTTACATTATTTCTAGGTGACACTATGGAATACTAGAAATTCTAAGAAAATTAATGCATTAAGGGACTAGTGAGTGAGCTGGATAAAGAGTCAGCAGAAAACAAACTAAAAAAAATCAAATATACTCCATTACCAACTTAGTGAACTTATGCAAATAAAGAAGACAAACAGAAAACCCTTTTACCTTCCCCGAGCCACCAGTGAGTGCATCTTTTAAACAGATCAGGTGCGAAGATACATACACACATCAACAACACAGAGCCTCACCTGTGGAGAAGCCTAATAAAGGGGTAACCTGATTTTTTTCCTGATATTGTCTAGTACACAGTCTCGTGAACCTCATATTTAGGCAATTATATTTTATTTTGGAATATCTCTAACAATTATAATAGACAACTTTCATCCTACCATTGCTGGAGCATTTTCTCTATGTTCCTGGCTCCTAATTGCCAGAGAAGAAATGTGGACACACGGTCAGCCCTGCATTGCTTACCTGCAGCACCGAATGAGAACTGACTTCCACATTTTCAATTTGACAGATGTTACAAGGGTTCTGGCTTTAGTCATGGCACTGCACAGAGGGTATTTTCTAAAGGTAGAGTTCTGCTAAAATTGTCTTGGACTTAAAAAATTAGTGTTAACTTGGTGAATTCCAGTTATCCCAACTTCTTTTCCTAGTAAATGTTTATTTCTCTAACAAATTTGAACTTATTGCAATGAATTGCTTTGTGCTTTGGTAAACTGCCCCTTACCCACACCCCCGAATTTAAAACTTTTTAGCAACTACTAATGTGCTTGCTGCTCCTATCAGATTAAAAGAGTAAATATTAATACCTTCATAATACACTGTCTACTGCTTCTGGATAAAGAAAAGAAAATATATGATAAACATCCCAATGTACTAGCATTACAAGTGTTAATCTATTGACAAAATTCTTTTTAATATATGTAGATATTACATGTATTCAAATTCTATAGTTTTGTATCCTAGTTCTTTACTAAATATACTCGTAGCAAAAGATTAAGATAAGATATACCACATATGTTATTCTCTAATTTGTTCATATATTTATGATATCATAGGTTTCTTTCTTAGTCAATAATCCTGCTTTCTTTTATTGGCAGCTACCTATTATGTTATTATATGGACAAACTGTAATTTACTCAACCATTTCTCTACCAATGCTTTTCTATTAGAAATAATATTGTAGTGAACATTCTTAGAATTACAGCTTTGTGCTCATAGACAAATATTTCACAAAGCAGATGCCCAAGAGTGAAATCGCAACATCAGAGTGTGCTTATTTTAGATTTTAAAAGATGCTATTTGATTGTCCGTAAGACTTTTAACAATATATATTTCCCCTAAAACTCAATGAAAGTTTTCATTTCTATACATTTCTCAGAATGCTAGATATTATTGTTTTAAAATTTTTTGTTAAGTGTGAAAAATCGCATCATAGTATTTAAATCATGTTTTGCTTATAATTGAAGTTGTGATTTGCACTCTCTTTACTGCCAAATTTCTGTTCATATCCTTTCTCTGCTTTCATTAATTGTTCTTTTCTAATTTGTCCTTTTTTTAGTAATTTGTGTGAACTCTTCCTATTTTTGAATTATCTGGCCATTATAGGTTTGATAAATATTTCCTTCCAGTTTATTATTTATAATTTGACCTTTTTTTGCTGCAACTCAGGAATATTTAAATTTTATGTATCAAATATGTAATTTTTACTTTTCTTTTTGGCTTTCTGTTTTTAAATTATGCTTATGAAGATCTTCTGTGCCACCAAATTTATAAAAGTATCTGTAGGTATTTATTTCAAAATTTTTGTCTTATTTACATTTAAATCACTAAGTCACCTGAAATTTATTCTTAAATATAGTGTGAAGTAGGAATCTATTTAATTTTATCTAACAAATATATACCATTTACCTCTAAAACATTTATCAAGTAACCTATCTTTTCCCCTCTTAACATAGACTATCATATTTATCATAAAAAGAACTTTGATATATATTTGGAACTATTTTTAAACTTTGTATCATGGATATACTTTCTTGTTCTGCACTTTTTAATTAATGTACCTTTTGAGAAAGATTTAATATCTGAATGGGCAAAGCTCTCTTGTTTGTCTACTTTTACAAAATTCCTTGATAATTACCATAGAGTTCTTTTAGTGGATTTTAGAATAATTTTGTTCAACATTTTTATAGTTCTATTAGAGCTGCATTAACTTTACCTATTAAAATGGAATGACAATTATTTCAATTATATTAGGTGATTTTATATAAGAACATGATATACATATTTTGTATCAAATAAAATGTATAGTTTCCTTCATTTAGAGGAACTAATTTTTCAAAAATTTTATTAGTTTGTATCAAAGTCATTTAGTCTCAATTACAACCATTAACCTCTATTAATATGGGAAGATGCACTAGGCTTTTCTGAGTCTAACATTTCACCACAGAGAGTAAACTCCACAACATTTTTCTGGTCAGAGCCTGAGGCCAGATGTCAACAGTATTGTGCATTCAGAATTGAAGCATCAGTAGGAAGAAATTTGTTTATTGTCCTTCGTTTGAAATTAATTTGCCAGTACTATCTGTATTCTCAAATGTACAAAAGATATGGCACTGTCGTCATATGGTGGGTGTGTATGTGTGTGTGTTTGCTATATGCAATGGAAAATTTGTCTACAATTACAGAATGCATTTAATTGTAGCATATCACTCAATGGTCATTTATTTACCATTAAATATAGAATTAATCTTTCTAGGAAAGAATAACATTGAATTTTGCATGCATGTAAGTACTGTAAATATCTTCAAAATAATAAATGATGGAGTTGATTCAACCAATGGAATATTTTACTGTCTAATTTTTCTTATTTCTCTAGTTTCTGGGGTATAATTTGTTTGACAGAATGTTCTTGCCCATTGGAAAGAATAAATCTAGATCCCTTTGCAGACATTTTGAGAGACCTGAATTTATGGACATATGCTATGGTAACCTAAAATAAAATTTAGAATAAAATGTTTGCAGACAGACAAGTTTCCAGGAAAAGTAGGTTTAGGGAATTTAAGGCAATGTATAAAGAGGGTAACAATAGGAATAGAGACAAAAGAGTACTTATAACATTCTCAAATGATTTTCATTCTACTGTAAGTGGCACTATTTTTTTTATGTGTGTTTAAAGGCAGACAATGGCTGTATAGACAAAAATGCAATGAAGAATCAAGGCAATTATTCATTTCCCTCAGGTTCAGGAATGTGCTGCAGAGGAGAAAAGTTGCCTTGGGGGGCCTGCAAACTCCTCGTCTTTGCTGATTGAATTCTGAGAAAAAAGTTACATAGTTTTCTATTTTGCTTGTTTTAATTGTTACTCTAGTAATAATCAGATAGGAAAAACACAGTCTCAATGCCATGTACCTTGAGGTTGTTTAGCAAAGGCTGTAATGTTTAAAGTATTTTAAATATATGAAATTGTTTCAGATACATTTGCTTCCTTGCCCTAGATTCTAATGATGGGTAAGAACTTCATCTCTGTAATCCTGTGCCTCATTTTATAAATAACTTTATCTACTTTTCATCTCTCTCGTAAATGATCATATTCGATCTTCAGTATTAGGCCAGTTTATTTTATTTTATTTATTTTAAGTTTTTTGCATTTTTTCATTGTTGTTCAAGTACAGTTTCCATTTTCCTGCCACCACTTTCCCCCACCCCACTCATCCCCACCTCCCACCCTCAATCCTTCCCCACTTTGGCTTTGTCCATGGGTCCTTCATACATGTTCCTTGATTACCCTTCCCCTTCTTTTCTGTTAGCTCCCTCCTCTCTCCCCTCTGGTTACTGTCAGTTGGTTTATTATTTCAATATCTCTGGTTATATTTTGCTTCCTTGTTTGTTTTGTTGATTAGGTTCCACTTACAGGTGAGATCATAGTGATACTTGTCTTTCACTGCCTGGCTTATTTCACTTAGCATAATGCTCTCCAGTTCCATCCATGCTGTAGCAAAGGGTAGGGGCTCCTTCTTTCTTTCTGCTGCATAGTATTCCATGGTGTAAATGTACCATAGTTGTTTGATCCACTCATTTGCTGTTGGGCACTTAGGTTGCTTCCAGCACTTGGCTATTGTAAATTGTGCTGCTATGAACATTGGGGTGCATAGGTTCTTTTGAATTGTTATTTTGGGATTCTTAGGGTATAATCCCAACAGTGGAATTGCTGGGTCGAAAGGCAGTTCCATTTTTAGCTTTTTGAGGAAATTCCACACTGCTTTCCACAATGGCTGCACCAGTCTGCATTCTCACCAACTCTGTGCACTAGGGTTCCATTTTCTTCACATCCTGGCCAGCACTTGTTGTTTGTTAATTTGTTTATGATGGCCATGATGACCGATGTGAAGTGGTATCTCATTGTGGGTTTAATTTGTATTTCTCTGATGGCTACTGATGCTGAGCATCCTTTCATGTGTCTCTGGGCCCTCTGTATCTCCTCCTTGGAGAAGTGTCTGTTCAGGTCCTTTGCCCATTTTTTAATTGTATTGTTTGTCTTCCTGGAGTGGAGTCATGTGAGTTCTTTGTATATTTTGGAGATCAAATCCCTATCTGATGTATCATTTGCAAATATATTTTCCTATATGATTGATTCCCTTTTCATTTTGCTGATGTTTTCTTTAGCCATGCAGAAGCTTCTTATTTTGATGAAGTGTTCCTACTTGTTTATTCTTTCCTTTATGTCCCTTGCTCTAGGGGACATATTGGTGAAAATAATACTCCATGGAATATTTTAGTGTTTCCTGCCTATGTTCTCCTCTAGGACTTTTATGGGGTCACAGCTTATATTTAAATCCTTTATCCATCTTGAGTTTAGTTTTATGAATGGTGTAAGCTGGTGGCTGAATTTCATTTTTTTGAATGTAGCTGTCCAGCTCTCCCAACACCATTTGTTGAAGAGGCTATTTTTATTCCATTTTATGCTTCTGCCCCCTTTGTTGAATATTAATTGACCATAGAGACATGGGTTTATTTCTGGGCTCTCTAGTCTGTTCCATTGAACACATAGCATGGGCTCTATGTGTCTGTTCTTATGCCAGTACCAGATTGTTTTGATTACAGTGGCCTTGTAGAATAGTTAGATGTCAGGTTTTGTTATCCCTCCTACTTTGTTCTTCTTTCTCAAAATTGCTGCAGCTATTCGAGGCCATTAATGGTTCCATATAAATTTTTGAAATGTGCATTCTATATCTGTGAAATACGTCATTGGTATTTTAATAGGAATTAAGTTGAATCTATAAATTGCTTTGGGTAGTATGGACATTTTGATGATGTTAATTCTTCCAATCCATGAACACGGTATATGCTTCCATTTATTTGTGTCTTCCTTAATTTCTTTCTTCAGTGTTGTATAGTTTTCTGCATTCAAGTCTTTTCCCTCCTTGGTTAAGTTTATTCCTAGGTACTTTATTTTTCTTGTTGCTATAGAAAATGGCATTTTTCCCTTGATTTCTGCTTCTGATATTTCATTGTTGGTGTACAAAAATGCTTTTGATTTCTGAATATTGACTTTGTATCTCAATGTTTCACCAAATTAGTTCGAGCAGTTTTTTAGTGGAGTCTATGGGGTTTTCTATGTACACCATCATGTCATCTGCAAACAATGACAGTTTTCCTTCCTCCTTTCCAATTGGAATGCCTTTTATTTCTTTTATTTTTTGTCTGATCGCTGTGGCTAGGACTTACATGGTGAAAGTGGACAACCTTATCTTGTTCCTGATCTTAAAGGGAAAGCTTTTAGTTTTTGCCTGCTGCATATGAAGCGGGCTGTAGGTTTTTCATATATGGCCTTTATTATGTTGAGCTATGGCCCCTTTACTCCCATTTTTGATTGAATTTTTCTAATACCTTGATATGAAGGCAACTTATTGTCATTCTTTTTTAAAAAAATAATGGTCCCTTCAGCCTATTAATTTATCTCTGAATATATTTAAAAAATTCCTTAAGTGTCATATATTATATTTCCATATTTATGATTTAATAAGTGACTTGGAAATAATAGTTTTGTTTCATTACATACAATAATTTTATAATATTTTATATGATTTTTTAAAATTTTGTAGAGGCTAGGATTTTTTCAGTTTTATATCTATTAATAGATATCTATTATAATAGGTATCTATTATAGCTGTTAATTTTTACTTTTAAACCATTGTGGTTAGAAAATTTTGCCTTTATGAATTTTATATTTTAAAATAAACTGCTTTTTTTGTGGAATAATAAATGATGAAATTTCGTGTAGTTCCATGAACATGTTAAAAGAGAGCATATTTGTGTCACTAAAATTTTTGATTTCCTATTATTAGATCTACTTTTTTAATGGTATTATTATAATTCTTTACATCTTATGTTTACTTGCTTGGATCATCGTAGCATGAGTTGCATGTTAAAGTGTCCCAATAAAATTCTACTTTTGTGGGATGAAGTTATGTAAGCAGAGATATGGCAAAGGGATCTCTGGTACAACCTGAAAATTTCCTCCTTTTAGATTTGTGGCTGCTAAGCTATTTACTTAGAGATACAGATGCCCATATCTTTGATAGAAATATAGAGTAGAAGTTGGGGTATATGTCTTTCTGCCAATTTTCTGTCTGATTTTGTTTTGTTTCAAAAATCAAAACATGTCAGATAGAGGCAGATGATCTGTTTTCGCCATGATAAAACTAAAAGCTATTTTTCACCCAACAAGATGTAAATTGAAGGTTGGTATCTTTGGTGACCTTGTATACGTCTCTTATTTGTTTTTGTGGCCATTTTAATAGATACTTTTCATTTGCATATCCTATGCTAACCATCTTATGAGAAGTGAACATTTTGAGTAATCCTGTAGATCTCAGAAAGGGTATTTCACATCTCTGACAAATACATTTATGTTATTAATTTTGGGGATGTTAGTTTTTATAAGAGAAATGAAGATTCTTTGTTTCTTGATAACTGAAAAAGCCTTGTATGCTCTGGATTTTCTTTGGTCAGCTTCTCTTTCTTTTTTACTAGTGAATGGATAGATGGTGGTAACTATAGAAGAGAAAGGAGAAGAAAGAACACCGGGGCAGGCATATACTGTAAGGGCAAATATTTGTTTGCATCCTATGTGGTGTGGGTGGATTTTATTTATCGACAACTATCTAGACTAGGTATTCTTCTCTCATTTACTACAGTACTTTGTTCCAGTTACTTGTACTTTTTATCCCATTGGAATAGTACTATTAATTTCTTATGTGAGAGGAAAGAAAATGCAATAGTAAAGATTAATTCTGACCTGTGGCTAACATAGATGTATAAGCCTAGAGTTGATTCTGATATGCACTCTTTGTTAAGAATATTGGATTACAGGGTTTTAATGGGAGAGTGCCTAAAGATGGGTCAATCAGTTAAATATTAGAATTTTTCTTTAAGGTTGGCAGTTTGGAGGTAATCATTAATTTTGTAGGAGTAATTTCAAAAAGATAGTAGGGAAAAATTCAGATTACAGGGCTAAATAAATAAATAAATAAATAAATACAAAGCAAAGTAAAGAAAAAGAATGTTGCCCTGACAAGGTGGTTCAGTTATTTGGGCATCCTGTAAAGTAAAAGGTCACTGGTTTGATTCTGAGTCAGGGCGTATGTGTGGGTTGAGGGTTTGGTCCCTGTTAGGGAGCATGCAGGAGGAAACCAGTTGATGTTTCTCTCTCACATTGAAGTTACTCTCCCTGTTTTTCTCCCTCTCTTCTTCTCTCTAAGAATAAATTTAAAAAATCTTTTTTTCTTTTTTAAGAGAACGTGACATACTTCCTAAACAAAATGTGTGAAAAGGAGATGAGAAAAATTGTTATGCCATTGTAGAGCATTTGAACCGAACAGAAAAACAAAACAAAAATAAAAACACTAAACATTTTTAGACTGGAAAAGAGATGACTATATTTGCAGGCTAAATAAAGATCCAGGCAGGGGAAGATATTGACAATATAGGTGAGAGGGCAGCAATCTTTCTGTACAGTATTAGATAATAAATACTTTAGGTTTTGCAGGCCATGTGGTCTTTGTAGATACTACCCAACTCCTCCACTGTAGCATAAAAGCAGACATAGACAACATGTAAAGAAATGAGCATGGCTATTTTCAATAAAAGTTAATTTACAAAAATAGTCAGCAAGCCAGATTTGACCAGGGGCCAATAGTTGGGCAACCTCTGGTATAAATGGCAGAGAACTGAAGAGATTGGGCAGGGCGGCTTAGAGTAAGGATAGTTGTGGCTGTGAGTTAGCTTTTCGGGTCTAGGTGTGGAATATATGTGCAGGGACAACACAGCTAATGGCCTCAGCTTCTCAAGGACTGAGAGGGCTACCTAGCCTATCAAAATGGGGAGTCCAGAATATTAAGGACTTAGAAAGATGGTAATGATCTAAAATTTTTTTTTAGGGAAAACGAAGCTGACAAAGGACAGTACCTAACTCAGTATGAAAACTATGAAGATGTATTGGGTCAGCCAAAAAGTCCATTTAGTTCTTTCTGTAAAATACAAGACACATTTTTCATTTTCACTAATAACTTTATTGATTGGATATTTTGAGTATGTTGGCTATCTCCCTCATGGTATAACATTCATTGTTCTCAATTAATGTCTCTGTTTGATCACTATCAACTTCAACTGGTTTACCTGACCATAGAGTATCGTACAGTGAGAAATCTCCAGCACAAAACTTCACAGACCATTTTTAACAAGTTTGATCAGTCACAGCACCTTCTCCATACACTGCACAATTTTTTTTCCTGTGTGTTTCAGTTTCATTTTTACCTTTCTTGAAATAATAAAGCAGAATATGCCAAAAATGTTGCATATTTTTCCATCTTCAATATTAAAATGAGTATTTAAAAATTCACCAATTTTGATGTTATTTTAAATGCATGCTGATATAACAGCTGTCACAATGCGATCTAACAAGATTGTTTTGAATGAAATTGAAGACAACTAAGTGCTACTAGAGATATCTTACAGAAAAAAAAAAAGAACTTTTTGACAAACCCAATAGAAGCTACTATTAGCACAAATGTGTGATTTCCTTTACCACAGAACTTCTGGGCAAGGTGGAAAGACCAGCTGAACTACTGATCTGGGCTTTTGGGCTGTGCAAAGCTGGTACACCTGAAGGATGGGGCTAAAACGTATTGAAGATTTTGCTGAGACAAGAGGTCAAATGAACAGCCATTAGGTTCAAGCTGGATGAATAAGAAAAAGATCAAAAGGGGCCTGTAAACTGAAAGAAAATGAAGGGATTAAGGTGCTGGATATTGATCTATTTGAGGTTGAAGAACAGGAGTTGAAAAAAAGGAAGGAAACCTCTTAAGAGATTGAGGTTAAAAGTACTATGACACAGTAAATGTTCAACACACAGTTTTTGATAGATTGCTGCCCTGAGTAAGCTTACTACTTGGGGCTGACAATAAAATAGGGGCACAAGAAAAAAGTACAGAAGTTATATTCCAATTTGCTAGAGTTTTGATTATTAAGAATAGAAATCAATGACAATGTAATTATTGTATGGCATCACCCTGAGTTAATTTCAATAAGAACAACATGGAGGTTTGACAATGACAACTTTACTTTATTTTTTTCTTTTTACTTTTAAAAATTATTTTATTTGTAATAAAACTACTTTTATAAGTATTGAATTTTGGTTGTTTTGTTGTAGTATAATATTGTTTGAGAGTTACTCTCAATTTATAATTGGACTTCATTTCAGAGTCAAAGAGAACAACATTAATATACCATATTATTATTTCTATGTTATCGTAATATATTAAAAGGGTATTGGATTTAAGATAATTAAGAGATAAATTCATGGTACAAATTTCTATAAAATGTTTGATCAGATTTGAGGGAAAGTTTCTACATAGAATAAAAATAGCTACAGCTATTAAGGAATGCTATTTAGTACTTTGTAAGTTCCAGGCTCTGCATTGTCAGCTTTATAAACTATTCTGGGAAAGTTTATTGGAGCTGGAGATCTAAGTTTCATTAAAACCTGTAAATTGTGTTTTTTCCACCCTGCTTCCAAGTATGGTACCTCGCCATCCCTTGAATTTAAGGCATTATCTTATGTGTGTTTTAAGTGAAGTAATTAGTATTCTAAGCTATAAAAGACTGGTAGTTTATTTAAGATAAAAATTTTTTAGCACAATAACTTGCCACAGGAGAGTCAGCTTTTAAAAATAACAGTGTAATGTCAGTGCAAGAAACATGTTTTCATTAGGTGGTCTACTATAGTTAAAGGTAAAAGTTGGGACCTGACTGGTGGGGTTCATTTGATTGGAGAATTGTTCCCTACATGAAAGGTTGTGGGTTCAAATCCCAGTTGAGGCACATACCTAGGTTGTGAGTTCAGACCCCATTCAGGGCATGTATAGGAGGCAACCAATCGATGTTTCTCTCTCACATCAATGTTTCTGCTCCTCCCTTCTCTCTCTCTCTAAAAACAGTGAAGAAAAAAAAATCGTCGGGTTAGGATTAAAAAAAACTTTTTAAAGTAAATATTGGACTGTAAAATAAATTTTGTTAAATTGTATCATTACAAATAGGACAATGTTCTTAAATGAATCAGTTTATCAGCCTGTAAAATAGTAAATGAGTATGTGTGCAGAAGACAATTAAGAATTTTCAAAGACAAAATAGACCAAGCCACAAAGGGAGACACTTTTTACATATGCCAGTTTGAAAAGCAATGCATAGTACAAAGTTTTGGCATTCTGCTTTCTTAAATTTAGCAAATATTCATTTAAGTGATTTTCAGTCCGTTTGTTGGTTTCTTGAAGCATTACCAGTGTCCTTTGACTGATGTTATTTTGACTAGAGATTAAAAAAAAGATCAATTTTTCAAAAGGGAAGCTTTCAAGAAACATTTACCTGCCTCTAAGGAGGAGGAGAGAACATTCTTCTGTATCAAGAAGAAAGGATTTAAATACAGTTCTGGGTACAGATAGGTGTGTAGGTATGGAGGCAGGGAGTTGCCTTATAAGTTGAAGTAGTGAAGTTCACTTGCTGAGTAATAAAGGAGAAGGGCTAAAGCAGAAGACTCAGAATCCCTTGTCCATCATGGGGGCCCCACTGAAGTTTGGTGGCATAAATGTGGTGTAATTATCAATTCCTGAAGTAATTTGATTTTTCTCCAGCAGCGTAGCCTTACACAGAGATAGAGAATGCTGATTGTGGCACCAATGCAGGTTGTAAGTATACCAGGAGAGGTATGTGGAGCTGACAGATGTTAGAGCTCCAGGTGGGGCTTTTGAGTATGAATCTTTTTTGCTTACCCATCCTCCTCTTATGGGGATCTAAGTTGTATAAACAAAAAAGCAAGAAGTAAATAAATACTGCACTACTAATGTCTAATTAGAAAGCTCTTCCTTATCTATGGGTAGAGCCAGAAATATGGAGTAAAAGGAGTAAATATAACCCTTCCCATGAAGTAGGCTGCTGGAGAGAGAAATTAAATTAAGGTGGCACAAGGTGAAACTGTAAAGATGTTTTTTCTTACCATCTGTTTGCTGTACTAGTGTAGTGATTATTTTTCTCCTGAAAATAAGATTTCTCACCAACAATGCACAAGGGTTCCCTTTTCTCCACATCTTCACCAACCCTTGCTACCTCTTGTGTTTTTGATGAAAGCCATTCTAATAATGGTGTGAGGTGGTATTTTGTGGTTTGGTTTGCATTTCCTGATGATTAGCGATGTTGAGCACATTTTCATGTGATGTTTTCTATGGAGTAGCTCATCCATAGAAAAATGCCATGTATGTTTTCTTTGGAAAAAAGTCTATTTAGTTTCTCTTATTTATTTATTTATATTTTTGTTAGCCCTTTATCACAAATATGACTTGCAAATATTTTCCCATTGTATAGGTTATATTTTCATTTTGTTGATTATTTATTTTGCTCTGTAGAAGCTTTTTAGTTTGATGCAGTTCCACTTATTAATTTTAGCTGTTGATGTTTGTGCTTTTGATGTTATAGCCAAAAACTTCTCCCCATGTTTCCTTCTAAGAGGTTTATAGTTTTGGATTTTATGCTTAAGTCTTTAATCCATTTCAAGTTAATATTTGTGAGTAGTATAAGATTAAGGTGCAATTTCATTCTTGGCACATGTTTATCAGTTTTCCCGGTGCTGTTAATTGAAGAGACTCTCCTTTTCTCATTGAATATTCTTGGCTATTTTCTCAAATACTATTTGTCCTATATTAAATACTATATTTGCAAGGGGTTATTTATGAGATCTTGATTTTCTGTCTACTTTTATGCCTGAACCATACTTTTTAATTACTGTAATTTGTAGTATCATTTGAAATCTGATAGTGTAATGCCTCCAGCTTTTTTCTTCTTTTTTCAGGATTTCTTTGGCTATTCAGGGAGTTTTGTGGTTCCATACAAATATTCGAATTTTTAAAAATTGCAATGAAAAATGCCGTTGGAATTTTGATAGGGGTTGCAGTCCATGTGTAGAGTGCTTTGGGTAGTGTGGACATTTTAGTAATATTAATTCTTTCAGTCCACTTACTTCTGGTTCCTGTTTCTTTCATCAATGTTTTATAGCTTTCACTGCACAAATTTTTACTTTCTTGGTTAAATTTATTCCTAATTATTTTATTGTTTTTGATACTATTGTAAATGTGACTGCATTGTATTCTTTTCTATGTTTATTGAGGTATAATTACTATACAATATGTATTAGTTTCAGGTATACAATATAATGATTCATCATTTGTATATATTGTGAAATGACCACTACAATAAGTCTAGTTAACATTTGTCACTCTGTATAGTTACAGAACTTTTTTCTTGCGATAAGTACTTTTAGGATTTATTCTCTTAGCAATTTTTAAATATGCAAGATGGTATTATTAATGTTAGTTGCCATCCCAAATACATTTATTTTATAACTGGACATTTGTACCTTTTGACTCTCTTCACTCATTTTGCCCACCACTGACTCTGGCAAATATCGGTCTGTTCTCTGTATCTATGAGCTTGCTTTTTGTTTTGTTTAGACTCTACACATAAATAAGATCACACGGTATTGTCTTTCTATGTCTAACTTATTTCACTTAGTATAAGGTCTTCAAGATCTATCCATGTTGTTGTAAATAGCAAAATGTCATTCCCTTTTACAACTAATATTCCATTGTGTGTGTCTCACTTTTTCTCATAAATTCATCCATCAATGGACACTTGGGTTGCTTCCATATCTTGGCTATTGTAAATATTGCTGCAATGAACATAGGGTTTGTTTACCTTTTCAAGTTAGTGTTTTTGTTTTCTTCAATAAATACCAGAATTGGTTTTTTTTATTTTTATTTTTTAGATATTTTATTGTGTGTATAGAAATACAACTGATTTTTGTTTGTTTTGTATCCTTCAACTTCACTGAAGTTGTTTATTGTAACTATTTTTTGGTGGGTTCCCTAGGACTTTTTCTATATAAGGTCATATAATTTGCTAACAAAGATAATTTTGCTTCTTTTTGAGTTGGATGCCTTTTATTTATTTTTTCTTGTCTGATTGCTCTAAGATATTCAATAATATTTTGAATAAGGGTGGTGAAAATGGGCATCTTTGTCTTATTTCTTAGAGGCAATTCAACCTTTTGCCACTCAGTATGATATTAGTTGTAAGATTGTAATATGTGACCTTTATTATGTTGGATATGTTCCTTCAACATCCAATTCATTAAGTGTTTTTATCTGATAGGATGTTGAATTTAGCCAAGTGCTTTTTATGCCTCTGTTTAGATGATCATATTTTTTAAAGTCTTTTATTCTATTAATGTTGTGCATCACACTTATTAATGTGCATATGCTGAAACATCCTTGCATGCCAAGGATAAACGTCACTTGATCATGCTGTATGACCCTTTTAACGTGCTGTTGAATTGTTTTCTTGTACTACGTTTTGTTGATAACTTTAGCATCTATATCTATCTGAGATATCAGCTTATGGTTTTTCTTTCTTATAGTGTCTTTATGTGGCTTTGGTATTGTGGTAATGCTGGTCTTGTAAAATGAGTTTGAAAGTGTTCTCTTTAATTTTTTGGGTGAGTTTGAGAGGGATTAATGTTACTGGTAATTCTCCTTTAAATAGTTGGTAGAAAGAAAGAATGAAGACTCAAATAAATATAATCAGAAATAAATGAGACATGGTAACTGTTACCACAGAAAAACAAAGGATCCTAAAAAATACTATGAATAGTAATATGCCAACAAATCGCTAAACTACAAATAAATGGATAAATTTCTGGAAACATACCACTTACCAAGACAGAGTCATAAAAAACTGAAAATCTGAACAGACCGTAAACAAGTAAGGAGATTGAATCGAAAACTCCCACAAAGAAAAGCCTCACACCAGATGGTTTCACTGGTAAATTCTTAACTAGTGTAGTTTCTGTGAAAGTGAGTTATCTTTAATACCTATTCTTTCCTGAATTAAAAGTTTGCATAAATAAAGAAGACTTGCAAGAAACTAAAACATTGACCTTTAAATATGTGCTATGCTCTGTGCTAAGAACTTTATATATCTTATTTTACTTACCACTTGCCACAATCTACTGAGTAAAGGTATTATTTTTCTGCTTTTACATATGTGGAAACTAAGGCTGAGAAAATTAAAGCACCTTGGCCAAAGGTGCATGATGACACTGAGTGAAGCCCTAATTTAATCTCACATCTAAATCCTAAATTTATTATCTGTAGTACTCCCAATCTATTTTTATTGCTGATGTTCTTGGTGTTTGTTTTTTTGCAAGTGGCTAAGCTTCTTGAAGAGCCCTTTCTTTTGCAAAGAAGCCGGATTTTGATATATAAATTAAAATTTAATTGCTGACATTAAAAGTATTCTCCACCAACAAATGTTTTTTCTTAAGAGAAAAACCACCCACTCTAGTATTTTAAGATTTGAATGATATAATGACATGGGTCTTTCTTTTCTTAATTCACTACATTTTCTAGCCCCTGCTTTCATGTCATCTTGCAGTATTTCACATTTTCTTATAATTTTTATTTCTAAAAGAATAATAAATACAATTTTATAAAATAGCCACAAGGCACATAGTAATTTAAGAATAAGAAACAATTCTGTGTCAAAATTCCCTGTTTCTCTTGTGAGCAATCATTTCATTTTGTATTTCAAGATTTTAATTTTATTGGCCAAGATTTTACTTGTAGCAGTTGTTTATTATTTGCAGCAATTGCATTAATAGTTGTTTTTGTCTTTATTTTGTTTATTTTTTTTGCTCTATGGAAACTTTTTATTTTATTTTTACTTTTTACTAATGTACAGTTGACATACAATTTCACATTTTTATCTGATGTACACCATAGTGATTTGGCATCTGTATACCTTACGAAGTGATGACCGTGATAAATCTAGTAATCTTCTGTTACCATACCAAGTTATTACAATATTATTGACTATATTACCTATGCTGTACTTAGGTCTCCATGACTTTTGCACTGACAATTTTTAAATTATCAGGTGACAAGAGCTGGGTTGTTGTTTTGGTTTTTTTTTTGTGGTTGCTATATGCTTTGACTTACAATATTAATAACAATGTGAACATTTGGGGTTTCAAACATACAGTTTATTTAAGAGTCAGAAAATGGTTGTTGAATTTTTCTTCCTAGCTGGGGCTCCTTTGATCTTCTTAACTTTATGTGGTTCCTCCATGCAGTGGAGAGAATGGGAAAGAGAGAGACAAAGAGAGAGTGAGAGAGAGAATGAACATGCCAAACAGAAGCTATCTCCCTTTCACGCAAAGTCTTAAAAGGAATACAGCATCACTTCCGCCATACTCTATTAATCGAGGCAAGTCACAAAGGACTGCCCAGGTTCAAGAAGAGGGAACAGAGATTCCTTTTCTTCCCAGGGGATGGCAAGGTTCTACAATAGCCTGTGGAGCAGAAAATATTGCAACTATTTTTGGAAAATACGATCTTTTATAAAAATATCTCTGAAGGCAGATAAAGACTAAATTTTTCCACATGAAAAAGGGAAGATACTTAATATTTATAAAAGACCTTTTATGTACTTGGCACTTTATATGATTTACCTTAGTTATTGTTACAGCAGTTCTCCTCACTTTACAAGGATAAATCAGGCCCTAAAGTGTGATGAAGTTTGTCTAACGTCACCTACCTTCTAAATGGCACAGCAAGAATTATTCAATCCATGGTTTTTTCTGACTCCAAAATCTATTTTCATTATTTTTTACTTGCTCACTTTAGCAAGCAAGAGTTATGAGTATAAAATACTTATTTAATCTTTCATCAACTTAAATTCTCTATTAACTAGAATATTTTTTCTGTAGTACTTTAATATTTTATATCCATAATTGTAGTATCTGTTTAATCAGCAAATAAATATTTCACTATTTTCATTACTGTTTTAGTGGTGAGTACAATTCATTGCTTAGTATAATAACTATATTTACAATCATAACACCAATAGCATTGCATTATAATTATTTATGTATCTAAACCCTTGATCAGGTTGTGATTTCCTTGAAATTAGGAGAAGTGTCTAATTCATACGTGTCCCTACAACCTGCAACAGTGAAGAATATTCATAGTAGTAAATATTTGATGGAAGAGTAAATTGAACTATTGGCACTACATAACATACAGTCTTTTGTTTGCCAGGTTATCTGATTAACCAGAAAACTCTACTCCCTGTTTGTTGTAGAAAGATGTGTGTAAGTGAAGTAGTCTTATAAGGATATGGAATTTTCTTACCTATCTTTGAATAGTGTAAAACAGATATGAAGTGCAATAAATGAGATCTGTTTGTTTGAAAAACATAAAGGCAAACATTTCTTTCAGAGGACAAGTCTTTAAGAATAATGTAACTCAAACATGTCATTTTACATATGGAGAAACTGAGGCCTGGAGAGATTATGTAAGTAGTGTCATTTAGATCACACAGCTAGTTAAAGTCCAAGAAAGTATTCTCACCTATTTTTACTTGCTCTTTGACTCTTTCCAATTCATTCTTGATGGAATGTTAAATAGATTGCCAGGGGAAGTCAAATGCTTTTATCAATTTTGAGAGATTTTGTTTCTTATTTGAGTTGTATCTCTGTGTAGAGTTAAAGTCTTAGACACAGGGGTGAGGCAAAAGTAGGTTTTACAGTGTAAGTACACAAAACAGAGTTTACTCTTTATTATTATTTATTATTTATTGTATTATTTTCCATATGAACAACTGTAAAGCTACTTTTGCCCCACCCTGTATATTACACCTTTATATCATTCAAGTCTATATATTTGATGATTATATGAAATAGCGCTCCATGGAGAAAAAATAAAAAGAACATTAAGTGGACAGGCACAATTTTTACACTTACTAGCTCTGTTTCATTTAACAAAGGATTAAATTTTTCTGAATCTCTAGTTCTTTATGGCAGAATTAGGTAGTTATAGTACTTCTCAACTTGGGTCATTACAACTTTATGTGGTTGTTTGGAAATGTATATATTGAGGTGGGTTATGTCTTCACCATAATTGAGGATACTCTTGGTAATTAGTGGATAAAGCCCAGGAAAACCAAATGTCCTTCAAATATGTGTGACGAAGTCATACAATTAAATGTTTTCTTGATTAAAATATGAATTGTACCTATGTTGAGAATCAGTGCGATATTTTTATAATTCTAATACTAATATTTTTAATTCTAAAAACTTAATAAGGCAAATTGCTTGAGAGAAACATATGCAAGTCTCAATATACAATTAAAAGATAAGAATTTTTTTTTTGCCTTGTGGGGAAAAAAACAATATCTTTCTGTTTTTTTTTCCAATGGGACTTTTAAACTATCTCTCAAGAGTTTAAACTTTAAGAAAGCCCATAAGTGAATTACTTTGCAAAATCTCTGAATCAAATTCTAGGATGAATTTTGGAGCAATCTTCCTGAGTCAGTGGTGGATCTTCTGCTAGCTCAATGTACATATAACTGATATTACTCTTCCTTTAGACAGTACAGATAGGAGAAGGAGAAATAATGAAAGAAGAAAGGTTTAAAAGGTGCAGTGTGGAGCTACCTTAGCAGCCCATTAGGAAGTTTTACGGAGAGCACAATCCAAGGGCATGTGGATTCTAATCATATATAAAGTAGGTTGGGACTTGTGCTTAATGGAATTGGGTTTGAACTATGAGAACATCTTTCAGGAGACTGAGCAAGCTGCACTATTTATGGTCTTTAGGTGGCGAAGATGCTGACACATCCTTTATTACTACAACTTAAAATAAATATATCATCAGGGTGTCTTTATCCTATTGGGTGCAGATTGTAAAGCATATTTTTACCATTTCTCTTACCTTTGTAAGAGAAATATATTATGCTTTTATATTAAGCAAAGGTATATGATAATCTTATCAGTAGCTATCATAGAATAGAAAGTGGAGTCTACATCTTTATTTTACTGATAATCACATTTCTAAGTTTTCAAATATGTATCAGACCACATGATCTTTGTTTCATATGTTTTAGCCCCGTTGCCCCAAAAGTTAAATATTTTTGACTTTAGGCACTCTAGCTTGTACTTCTTATTGCTTGCATTGTGGAGAAAAATGCTAGGTTCATGATCAAAATCTTGAGCTGAATTCATTCAAGTAATTACAGGGATTCTTGGGAAACCTACATTTGTATAGGAGATCCCTTCTGGAACTATTGTAGAGCAGAGATGGACTTGAATTTGTTGCTATGTGACCCTAGAGAAGATAGGATCTTGTAAGCAATAGGTGCTATATGTCAGTTTTTCTTCTAAACTGTATGAACTCTAATTATTGTATTTACAGAATTTAATAGCAATAGCCACCATGTTTTGAGTTCTGATCATTTAAAAGTGTGTTTTACTTTTAAAATGAGTTTGTTAGTACTTGTGTGAATGAAATGGATATTTATCTAATAAATACTGGTAGTAGACAATGAAATTTTTAAAAAAGATTTTAATAGCTCTTTGCTACTAAGAGCAGAAGTTTTCTGCATTAAATTTATTTGAATTATATCTTCTGATGTTTAAAATCTTAAACCTTCTCACTTTATATAGCCTCCTACTTTTTCTGTTACTTATTTGAATCCTGCACTTGACCCATAATACATGAAGATGTACTGCCAGATACTTATTCTAATACTGTTGCTAATAATGTTTATTGCTTATTTCTGTACAAGGGTCCTAGAGACCATTGAAAACAATTTGCTTTAGCATCCCAATCAATAAATGATTGATTGCATTTATTTTATTTCTTATGCCTCTTGACTTGATTTTTTTTTACTGGAATTTTACTTGGTATTATTGCACTCTACTTTCATTTTAACATTTTCTTGATACAAAATAAAGGTTTTTCTCCTTCAAGCTATATATAATAGGTCTCTGGAAACCTATAAGGCAAAAGGTTGGTTTCATTTACTGCTTCCTTACCATAACCTACCCACCCACCATAATCTTGCTCCAATCTTTTCCCCTAGCTTTGTCTTTGCCACGCTTCCCTGAGACTCCTATATCTTAGTTCCACAGGCCCATTTCCTGACTTTGGTCTTTTGTATTTGCAATCTCTTCTTTCTAGAATGCGCTGCCTATAGGTTTCCGTAGGACTGATTTCTTATCCTCCAGATCCCATTTCAAATGTTACCTCCATAGAGTACTTTTCCTAAGCACTGAATTGGAAATAAAATGTCCCATCAATCACTCTTACAATGCCATCCTCTTTTTATTTCATTTATAGCATTAGTCAGTATTAGAAATGTTTTTGTTCACTTGTTCATGTGTTACTGTCAGCCTTTATTCCACCCAGAATATAAGTGAAACGAGAACAGAGTTGTAGACCACAGAATCTATAAGACATAGAAAAATGCTGATATATAATCAGTTTCGATAAATATTCATTAACTGAATGACAGAGACTATATTGTAATGAAAACCTATAGTGTTCATAGTTTCTTTTATTTAAAATGAATAGATGGCTACTCTAAAAGGAGCCCTAGAAGATGTCTTATTCAAAATTTTATTTTACAAATATGGAAACTAAGGTCCAGAAACATAAAATTACTTGATTTCATAAAGCTAGACAGGGAGAGTCAAGGTTGGATTTAGAGGTCCACAAATATTTCACCCGTAATTCTAAAACCTAAAACATCCAAAAGTGCCCCAAATTTTTGTATAACCTTGTCATCTAACTCATTTTTTTTGGCAAAAACCCAACCTATGAACTAATATAAGGCTATGCACAGTTTAAGTATCCTGCTTAGTGTGACTAGTCATATATTCTATTGCAGCAATACTAATGCATTTGATTACAGGCTTCTGTCCTATATCCTGCTGGGGGCTGTAAGGTAATTCCTGGTACATATACTGTTAACTTTTTTCTTTTTAAAAATATATTTTATTGATTATGCTGTTACAGTTATCCCAATTTCCTTCTTTTGCCCAGTACCCCCATTCCCTCCAGCAATTCCCCTTCCTTAGTTCATGTCCATGGGTCATGCATATAAGTTCTTTGACTATTCCATTTCCTATACTGTTCTTAACATTCCCCTGTCTATTTTGTAACTACCAATTTGTACTTCTTAATCCCTGTGCCTTTTTTTCCCATTCTCCCTTTTTTCCTTCTCAGTTGGCAACCCTCCAAATGATCCCCATATCTATGTTCTGTTCCTGTTCTGCTTGCTTGCTTAGTTTGTTTGCTTTTTTTTTTTTTTTGATTCAGTTGTTGCTAGTTGTGAATTTGTTGCCATTTTAATGTTCATAGTTTTGTCATTCTTTTTCTTATATAGTTCCCTTTAACATTTCATATAATAATGGCTTGGTGATAATGAACTCTTTCAGTTTTACCTTGTCTGAAAAGAACTTTATCTGCCCCTCCATTCTAAATGATAGCTTTGCTGGATAGAGTAATCCAGGTTGTAGGTCTTTGCCTTTTGTCACTTTAAATACTTCTTGCCAGTTCCTTCTAGCCTTCAAAATTTCTTTTGAGAAATCAACTGACAGTTTTATGGGAACTCCTTTGTAGGTAACTCTCTGCTTTTCTCTCACTGCTTGTAAGATTGTCTCTTTATCTTTAAACTTTGGCATTTTAACTTCTTTTAATTTACGGGTTCCTGGACTTGTATGTCTGTTTCCTTCACCAAATTAGGAAAGTTTTTTTCATTATTTTTTCTAATAAGTTTTTAATTTTATGTGCTTCTCCTTTTCTTTCTGACATCCTTATGATTCAGATGTTGGTACATTTGGAGATGTGCCAAGGCTCCTTATCCTACTGTCATTTTTAAAAAAAATTTTTTTTCCTCTTGTTTTTCTGATTGAATGCTTTTTTTCTCCCTTATGTTCTAAATCATTGATTTGATTCTTGATTTTATCTCTTCCACCACTGGTTCCCTGTATATTTTTCTTTATTTTACTTAATGCAAACTTCATTTCTGCCTCTATCTTTTTTATGCTGTTTCAGTACCCAGTGATTTCTTTGAGCATCCTGATAACCAGTATTTTGACTTTCTCATCTGATAGATTGCTTATCTCTATTTTGTTTAGTTCTTTTTCTGGAGTTTTGTTCTGTTCTTTCATTTGGACCATATTTGTTTGTCTCCTCAATTTGGCAGCCTCCCTGTGTTTGCATTAGGCAGAGCTGCTTTGACTCCCTGTCTTAGTAGCATGGCCTATTGTAGAAAAGGCACTTGTAACTTGTGTGGGGTGGAGCATTAGGTAATCACCAGGGTGGGGCAACCTGCTTCACCACTTTGTGGCTCTGTGTGGTGGAGGCCTCAGAGACAGGACAACACCACTGCCTCACCTCTGGAGATTGTCTGGGAGGAAGCAGTCTCCCAGCACTCACCCTGCTGCCAGTCACTTCACTTCTCCTGTTCTCCCCATATGCCACTTGTGCCCTTCCAGGTATTGCCCTGGGGCTGAATCTCAGAGGGAGTGGGTCTGCGTAAGTCCTGAGGCCTTTGGAGGCCCTTTAAGAGAAGTCTCCTGAGAAACCTGAAGTTTCTTCTATTGCTCCAACCCCACTGATTTTTACAGCCAGAAGTTATGGGGACTTATCCTCTTGGTGCTGGAACCCTGGGCTTGGTGGTCTGATCTGGGGCTGGAATCACTTGCTGCCAAGGTATCTCTCCCAATTTTATCTATCCTGCATGAATATGGTACTGCCTGTTCTGCTGCCTCTCTGCTCCTCTCTGCGTCTCCACTCTTCCTACCCATTTGGATGAATATGGCTTCTTTAAATCATTGGTTGTTGGATGTCCATAGCTTGATTTTCTGATGAATCTGGGTGATATTTGTTTTGTAGTCTAATTGTAATTTTTGCTGTGCATGGAGGCAAAGCATGTTTACCTATGCTTCCATCTTGACCAGAAGCTTTCTGAAATGCAAACGTTTCTGAATTCCAAGCACAACAGACCCTAAGGATTTCAGATGAGGTAAGGGTAGACATACCTCAATCATTTGCCATTTCTCATTGAGAAATCAGGAGACTAAGATCAATTTAGTCAAGTGACAAGGTAAAAAAAGAAATCATTTTGTCTAAAAAGCTTACATTGAAAATGATAAAGCTTCAAAAATAAGTGGTTGTGCAAAACTACATAGAAGCACAGAGAAGCAAATCTCTTATTCCTTGTCTAGAAAGCTTTCTATCAAATCATGAACAGAAAAGACATTAAAGAACACATGTAATTCTGGTTATTTCACATAGGTTATCCTGGTAATATTTACAACAACTGCCTGAAGTAGGTACTAATATTATCTTCATATTTAGGTGAGGTTCTTTGAGAAGTTATATAAGTAGTCCAAGGTCACACAGGTATAAATAGCACATTAGAAATTTGGACTAAAAGCTGTAGTTGCAGCCATGGCTTCTAATAGAGGAAACTTTTATAAGAAAAAGATCATCATATGATCACCTTAAAATTGTTGAAAATAAATCAAGTTAATTTCTCAAAAAATAGAAAAGGATTTAAAATTCTATAGTGGTAAACCAATTTTTTTCTATTGGAATGCCAGGATTTCAAGCTTATTTGCTGAACTTTCACATTTGTTATGTGACAGTAAATTAAGAATATTTAGACATTCCCAGTATACTAATTTTTTCATTTACTTCATAAAATATGAGCTTACCAATGGCAAAAATCAATTACTGAAAAAAAGCACTGTTTTTCAAACTAAAGTAATATACCCTTCACAAACAAAAAGTAATTCTTCTTGAACCCCCAAATTTGAACTAAATTATTTAAGTTCCATGTCTTAATAGCTTTTATACAAGTACTAAACCAAAATATATTTACAACTTAGATTCAATCAAAACTACAAATGCAATCCAAATAAAAGTTATTAATTTAGTATGACAAATGATGTTTGTTGAAATTAAGTCACCGTCTTGCAGTATCCATATGGTAATAACTGCTGCTGCATGGTTAGTTTTAATTCGTCATGGCATATTATTGTGTGTTATATAAGGACTTAATTTTCCTGGATTTTTTCTGTGTTGTTTGTATTATATTTAAACAACTGTGAACTGTTAGTCCATGTAGTGGTCCTTGAGGTCATTTGGACTACATCTGGCTTGAACGCATCATTAAATATTAAATTCTCCTCTGTTCTTTTCTTAATTATCTCAGGTCAATTAAAGTAGTACTATTTGAACTCTGTGGTCGTAAACACAGACACTGATGTGGTTGCTAAAATCTCAATACCACACTCAAATAAAAGGTGGTCATCCAGTATAATCAGCCCGAAATTTTATCAGTATTCTTAGGTTATTATCAAAAAGGAAACCACCAAATTAAAAATCAATCATTATAGAGATATTGTGGACCTTTACAGACACCAAAAAGCCCAAGGACAAGTAGTTTGAGAAACACTAGGCTAGGATATTATTTTATGGATTCATCTTCCCAGCATTACTCATGATTTTCACTCTCTCTTTCAACAATCAATGCCTGGTTTATTATTTCTTCTCAGTAGGATACTCTCTATGAGCTTTGCCATTTTTCTTTACCTTTTTATAAGGCAGTCTCAAAGTTCTTCCCCAAAGAGTAGCAAAAGTACTTTAGATTACAAAGCCAAACCAGAGCATCATTTTTATGATTAATTTATTAGGGGTAGAAAATTGAAATATCTCAAAATGAGATTGCATCCATCTTAGGGGGAGGGGTTAAGAGGGAAAAAAGCATTGCTGCCTGGTCTATGCCCAGAGTTTATGATTTAATTGGTCTCAGGTGGGATATCAGTGTCTTTTAAAAGCTCCCCAGGTAATCCTGATATGTCAGCCAGGGTTGAAAATCACTGATAGCTGAAGGGAAACTATTCATATAACTCCTGTTTGACATAATTCTCTAATAGCATCCAACATCTCTGAGTTAAATCTAAGCTCTATAGCATGAACTATAAAGGCTTCTAAAACTCTGACTACTGCCTTCACCATCATCATTACATCTTAATATTCTTTAAGGGGTTGCCTCTCTTTGTGTTGGATGTGTTTCTTAACAGGATTTATTCAAGCTCTCAAAAGTTCTTTGTATAATTAACAGTTTATTATGAGTGTGGCCGAAATTGGTTGCTTCTCCTCCTCCTGTACCCATGCAATTATTGCAAAAGATACATGGGATTTTTTCCTGTTAAACCAGATTGGTTTTAGAAATATTCTCAATGTAGTGCTTCAGACAGCCAATAGTAACTGAGAAAAGTTGGTTCATGAAATGTACCTATTTGTATTCCATGGTTTAAAACACTCTTTGTAACGATGATGAAGCTGTATTCCCCAATGAGATGAGTTTAGAATCACCATGTTTAATTCATTTCTCCATATTTTTGCCCCTCACAGGGTCATATTGATGAAGCCAAGCCCTTGCTCCCTGGCAAGGATAACAGGGCTAAGATATTGATATTCTGAATTTTCAAATGCATACAAGAAAATTGAAAGTCTTCTAACCATCTTGAGGCTAAATCTGAAAAAGTTACAACACTCAGGGTACCCTTAGATGTAAGTTCAATTATCTATAAATATGTATTAAGCACATTTCATATGCCAGATCCTGTAAAAGAGGCATTCATAATCTTTAGTTCATTAGAGTTATACAAGAAATGTGACTGAGGAGACTCAATTTGTAGATGAGGAGACTGAGAGTAAGAAACTGTTAAATTGGGGGGGTGGGGAAGGATTCAATTAAGTCCCTAAAACTCCAAGTCAGTATTTCTGCCACTTCATTTATTCAATAAATATTTGTTCGGAGATTACATAAGTGGATTAAATACCAGAAGGACTTCTAAACTTTCTGGACTCAGTGATAAAATTTAGCCCTCACAGTACTGCTATGAGGACCATATGAGCAAAGGAGAAAATATGTTTTGGGAAAAAATAACCACTCTGCAAATATGAGTTATCACTAGGAATATAATGAACATAAACTCTTTGCCTGTTATGTATTGCTGAATAATTTAAATTTCTAACAGTGCATTCCTCCAAGCACACTAGAAAGGAAAGTGAGCAGACAGGACCCACAGGGTAGTGTTAAAGGCATTCCCAGGCTGTGTTAGAAATGGAGGATGTAATGCTCAGTTCTCAGGAATACTTAAGAGGTAGATCTGAAATTTGTTTAAATGACAGACGCTTTACAAAAAGCTTGCCAATGTGCATAGATTCAGAAGTCCCCTTAGGGATAGGGTATAGACCTTTCATGCTTCCCAAGGTATCTCATTATCTGTGTATGTGTACAAGGCTTATTGCCTTGTTAGTTAGGTGCTTAAGCACTCATTTTTTAGCTCCAGGTATAAGTTTCCTTTGTATAGATATGAGAATATCCAGTCATGTGAACTCTGGAATGTCAAAATGGAACTGTACTCCTGCCAATGTTATGGTGAGAACTTTTCATAATATGAATACTCCAGCTTTTCTATAAACCAATCACTCAGGCTGTTTTGAAACTTTTAATACTAAGTAAAACAAACAAACAAAAACAGAAAACTTACAATGAACCTTATTATAAAAAGATTTTATATTTGGTTATATTCATATTTTTGTTAATCATCTGGTAGGAATAGGAATCTATTGCTCATTTATTTCATGTATGTCCAACTCTATCAGAAAATCCAAATCTTGTGTCAAGAGATGGCTATTTTCCTCATTCTTCAAAGGATATTTAAAGTTGATGTAAGATTAGATGTATGTCTCTTTGAGCATGATGCAAGTCAGATTTAGAACATGTAATGAATAGAGAATATCACATCTTGATATTTTTGGATGAAGAAATATAAGCAGAGAATAAAAATGAAACTAAAAGTTTCCTTGATATCTCTCTGATAAATGGTACAGGGGTATCTGCCCAGCAACCTTATCATGAGGGCTGCCCTGTTACCCACAGAGGGGCAGACGTGTTTCTACTGAGTTTCTAGAGTTACCTGACACAACTATATTTGACTTGTCCAAGTGTGACCAGATAGAATATGAGCCAATCAGTCTCCTCTTTCTGATATTTGGAATTGGGACCAAGTGATAGCCCCTCCAAGCTTCTGGTCTAGACAGGAAAGTGAACTGCTGCAAGAACTCTGCACTCTCATTCCTAACACATAACAATTCTAAAAAAACTTTAACTGTAATAATAACAATACATTTAAAGCAATAACAGTAAAATCCTCAAATAGGAAAAAGAAGGAGAATTGAACTGTGAGTACAAAGTGAAACTGGATAACACATCTTATATACAAGATCTGTCCAGAAAGTATCCAGCCATGTACTGTGAAAAATAGAGAAATTTATTGAATGTCTCTATTCAATATCTCAATGTCCAGAAGATATGAGATACAAGAAACATTGTACATAGGACAATGATGCCTCAGTTCCCTGTAAAGTAGGCACCTTGGGACCTCACATGGTTCTCCCCATCACCATCAGCTGCCCCATCATATTTTCCTGAATCTCATCAGGGCGCCAAATCTGCAATGTAGGGGGACTGAGTCACTTGGGTGACTTGACGTTTTGCCAAAAAACTCTGCACAAGATGTGATGCATGAGCAGGCATGTTGTTGTGATGAAGCTGCCAATCACCACTTGCCCATAGCTGCAGCCTTCTGAATCATTCAAATAGTCTCCGTGGAGGAATGTTCAAGCTTAATGCAAAATTTGATGCAGATTTGTTGCTCTCCTCTCTCAGTCATTTTGAATTTGATAGTCACACAGCACACATGTTCACTCAACAGCATCTACTGCCGCCACTGACGAGTACAGTGAAGTTGTCATTGTTCACACATGCTCATTCCAGTCCACTCTCCTTGGCTACCAGGTTACATCCATATCATGCAAACTGTCCTCATTATTAACAATGACTGGACTTTCTCTCCATAGACCTCGTATATACTTCACAAACTGGGGCTTCATGATTCATAGAGAGGATACTTGAGGCTAAAAATTCATGCATAGCAGGCAGCTGGAACTGGACTCCATGTGTGTACAGCACAGAAATTCCACTTATGGTCCAGGAAGGTACTTAAAAGTAGTCTGAAAATTCCAGTCTTGGGATCTGTAAAACAACATACTTGATGTAGCTTCTCATATTTTCTTGTTACCACCTCTTTTTTTTTTTTGATCTTCAACAACCATGATGCCACTATTTAGAAATGCAGAACTCTAGAATATATTTATTTAGAAGGATAAATTCAAAGACAAAAATTATAACACACACATCAATCTAGTATGTAGGAGATAAACAGAATAAGCAAAAAAATGAGAAATAATATGAAAGGAAATAGAAATAATAAAATAATCTGAAAGGAATTTCAAAATAAATGTCTTGAAAAGTTTAAAAGCTTGCTTGTGCTCCCCACCCACCAAGCCACAGATGCCCCTAACTTCATGAGCAGTGGAGCAGCATCTGGACTTGGGGGGTGCTGCCTAAGTGCCTGCCATCCGAGAAGTTAATGTACTTTGTAGAACCTCTCTGCCACACAGCCCGTCTCATAGCCCCCTGTGAACAATGGATGCCATCTGAAAGATGCTTGTGATTATCATGATGGAGCCTGGGGTAAGACCAGCTGGCTCATCATCTTACCAGGGGCAAGCACCCAGAGAACCACATGGCTGACATTGAAATGAATGGAAAGCAGGTGGGGTTAGCTTTATGGGGACACAGCTGGGAAGCAAGGTCATGATCAGCTGAGGCCCCTTTCCTATCCAAACACTCATGTTATATTGAAGTGTTTCTTCATTAATAATCTTGGTAATATAGAAAACCTCCTAGACAAAAAGGAACTTGGAGATCAAGCATTCCTGTCCCAGTGTGTACATCATCCTGGTTGGGAACGAGAACTTTCTTCTGAAGGATGAGTGCATGAGGCAGGAGCTAGCCAAGATACAGCAAGAGCCAATGAATCCTGATAAATGCCTAGACACATGAAAATCCAGATCAGCACTTTTGGGTGCATAGAGTGTTTAGTAAAACCAAAGACAAGGTAAGAGAACTTTTTGAAATGGCCACAAGAGTGGTTTTGCAAGCTAGTTAAGGAAACAAAAGTGCTGGGTGCCTTGCTTTGTGAAATTTCACTGCAGACCGAGCCCTCATCTAGTTAATGTTCGATGTGATATTTATTAATCCTAGTGTATCATAACTGCCTTTTTAATTTATTTATAATGTACTTAAGATTACAAATCAGAAGCCTTCTTGCCACTCTCTTTAGAAGCAAATTATGATTATTGATGATTTCTATAACCAATATATCTGCCCCACCTGGGTCCCTATACTACTACTATAACATCACTTAGCACTGCCACTTGACCAGGTATCATCAATTCAAGGAATTTCTTAATTTCTTGCTCTTTTTCAGAAAGGCAAAATATAGGTAACTTTTGTGATTTAATCTGGAACTACTTTATAAATAATATGTCTTGCCTATCTTTTAATCAGCTGCAAGGCACTCTGGTGAATTATAACTTTAGAACTTTTATTATAATCAAACTTTATCAGTCATGTAAATTTTGGAAATGTGCATGGTCTGAAAGGCCCAACCAAGTACATGTCACTGTATCAAAGATAGGGGTGTGGTTTCATGCTGGTTATCTTACATTTACTGTGTAATTAGTGCTCCTTAGTGTATGTTAACAACAATTAACATATATATCCTAGACTAGATGTAGTAGTGTTGTAAAACTGTGTTTAATACTGATATTTGTCATCTCCATAGGAAGAGTAGTCCAACTTGGACTAGCAAGAAAAAAAATTCAGTCATTGAAACAAACAAACATAGCCTCTATGGGCTAAATAGTAAAATAATAGATAAGCCTTAATAATTAGTAAATTGAAAGATACATGTAAATCACTCAAATATAGTACAAGAGAATAATATAAAATGTAAAAAGAAGTTTACAGACACTAATAATAGAAGGAGAAAAAATGGCATGCATATAAATAGGTTAGCAAGAAGAGAATAGAAAGGAAAGGGGAAAGAAGCAACAGCTTTGGGAAAGATAGTATCTGAGAATTTCTCAAAAGAAAGACATGATTTAATCTTTAGATTAGAAAATATACCAAGTTCCAAGCATAAACCAACCAACCACTCACTCACTCAATCAATCAATAAAAGCCCACACTCAGGCACAAACTACAAAACGTAAAAAATAAAGAAATTCTTAAATGTGGAGAGAAAAAGGAAATTATCCACAAAGGAACAGCAAGCAAGCTTCCTGACATGAACAAGAAACTCCAAGAGATGACCAGTCAGGCTAAACTGGTCAATAGAAAGGAGATTAAGCCTCAGAGTAATACAAAATTATCTTCTTCTTGTCATGTGCATAGAGAGAAAGAGTAAGCCATTCAGCAGAAAGGATGAAGCGAACATGTCTGTGGTGAAGCAGAGGGGACAGATCAAGAGAGAGAACAGCTTGTATTCTTCATGATTTCTCAGGACCTGGTTCCAACTCTTAAAAGACCTACTTGTCCTTCGCTTCCATAGAATAAGACATAAATTTCCAATAAACTCCATCCCTTACATTTCTTTTTTGGTTAAGTTACTTTAAGTTGGGTTCTGTTATTTCTAATGAGAACGTTACTAAGGCAATCTCTCAAGGGGTCTAAGGATTAAAACAAAAATTCAAATTCATTCAGTACGTTTTTGAGTATTTATATGTAAATCTATGTATTTCAAGGAGGTGATGGCAATGTTGATGGAGTTGAAGAGGCAACAAGATGTGAAGGCATGCACATGTGTTTAGGTAGAGAGAGATAAATAGGTAGACCCTGATTTTAATTTGTGATATGATTAATCTTAGTGAAAGCAATGCTGAGTCTGTTAATTGATTTACCAATATTCATAGCAACAGCCGGGGTTAGAGAGCAGAAGTGACTTCCCCAAGCCCATACAAGTTAGTAAATTGTGGAGCTGGGATTTTAACACAGGTTAGTCTGACTCTAAAATTCAGATTTATCCTTAACGAGCATGGAAACATGGAGCAGACTGAGAATGATCAGAGGGGATGGGGAAAGAGGACAATGGTGGAAAGAAGGGGAAGGGACTAGCTAAAGAATATGTATAAATGACCCATGGGCATGGACAACAGAGTGGGAACTGACTGTGGGAGCTGGGGCTGGGAGGGATGGATGGAGGGGGGTAAAGGGAAAAAATTGAGACAATTGTGATAGAATAATCATGATTTAAAAATCTTTAAGAAATGAAATAAAAAAATAAAGTGCATTAAAAAAAATAAAACAGTAAAAAAAAAAATAAATAAATAAATAAAATACTTATCGGAGGGAGTCAGGGGATTGGGCGACAAAATTAAGAAGTAAAAATTGGTAGTTACAAAAAAGTTACAGGGATGTAAAGTGCAGCACAGGAAATACAGTATATAACATTACAATAACTAGATATGGCTTCTGGTAGGTAATGGAATTAGAGAAAGGGTTACTTTGTAAATCATGTAAATGTCTAATTACTATGTTGTACACCTGAAATTAATATAAAATAATATTAAATGTCAAAAAAAATAAAATAAAATAAAATTCAGATTTATCCTACTTGAGACCAATGATAATATTTATCAGTTACATGCCACAGGCTCAGTAGTTTTACAAACATCATCTTATTTTATTTTTACTTTATGTATGAGACTGCCACCAATAACTCTATCTATAGAAGAAGGAAACAAAAATCAGCATTTAAAGTAAATTGCCTAGCATCATCCACTTAGTAAGACAGTGAAACCACAATTCAAGTTGGGCTAAAATGATGGTTGCGCTTGTTCTCTTCTCACACACCACTCACCACAAGTCTTTGCATGCTCCCTGATTTGGGGTTCCTAGAAGACATCTTGTCTTCTGAAGTTTCCAGCTGAGAAGGATCAGCCTCTATGCTTGAATGTACCCTAAGAATTCAGAGGATACATGTTAAGCTCCTTAAGAATTTTCTCACCAAGGTTATCTCCATTGATAGCATGAGGGAGGCTCTACATTCTATGGCTCAGCAAACTTATAGCCACGGAGGACAAAGCCTGTTTTCTTCATGAACCCCCAATCTCTAGAAGTGGTTCTGTGGTAGCCTCCATTCCTGGCTTTAGGGAGGTGCAAGTGCTCCCTCCTCTGCCCCAGAGTGGAAGTTAGCAACGGCTTCTCACTGTCCATAATTCCCCTGGTAAATCTCTCCATTTATTTAGAAATTCTTTGATTTATTTCATCAGTGGTATATTATTTTCAGTATCCAGATCCTATACACATTATGTAGACTTCTACCTAAGTATTTAATTTTTTTTCAAAAATTGTGAATAATGTTCTGTTTTTAATTTTGGGTCTATGTGTTCATTAGTAGTATATAGAGAACCAATTGATTTTCATCTTTTATATTGTCTCCAATGACCTTGTCAAATTCATTTATTAGTTCTAGGAGTTGTTTTTTTGTTCCTAGTAGATTCCTTGAGATTTTCTATGGAGACAATTATGTTATCTACAAATAGGGAGAGTTTTATTTCTCTCTTTCTGATCTGCATTCATTTAACTTCCTCTAATTGGCTAGAATTTTCAGCACTATATCAAATAAGGGTGATTAAAGTGGGCATCCTTGTCTTATTCCCAACCTCAGGGGGAAAGTATTCAGTCTCTTACTACTAAATATGAAGTTATCTGTCAGTTTTCTATAGATGCTCTTTCTCAAGTTAAAGAAGATGTCCTTTCTGTCTCAATTGGTATGATCATGCATTTTTTTCTTCAGTCTGCTAATGTGGTGGATTACATTGATTAATTTTTTGAATATCGAATCAGTCTTGCATTCCTGGAATCTCTCTCTCTCTCTCTCTCTCACACACACACACACACACACGCACACACACACACACACACACACTCATATACACAGGGTCCAGCACAAATAACACCCCTTTTTTATTAAATAAAAATCTTTTATATAAAATCATAAACATGTAATACTGTAACATATCAATATCACAGTCAAGCATACCATATGACATTTTAGATGAAATGTTCAAATTGCTGTCCATCTCACAAGAGACATTCCCATACCCTACCAACCACACTCAATGATGTTACTTCTGCCAGAGATAGATATAGATATATCTATATATCTATATCTATATTAACATTATATATACATTTGCTAATGTTGTATTAAGAACTTTGCCTCTATTTAGATTAACATTGTAAAAAGATTTCTACCTGTGAGTTCCAGTTTGGATATAGGATCCAGGTTGAAAACTATTGGTATTGTTCACATGAGATATGATGGTAGCTTGGACTAAAGTTGTGACAAGCAAGAAGGAGACTGAGAAAAAGCAGATGGATTTGAGAGATACTAAGAGGGAATTTGCAAGACCTGTTGATAGACTGTATATGGGAGTTGAGGGAGAAGAACATGTTAGAAATGATGACTATATTTTTAGTTTGTACAGTGAGTGGCAGAAAGTATTATTCACTGTGTTAGAGAGCATTAGAGAAGTTCTGGAGGAGAGAATGGATCATGAGTTAGTTATTGGACATGAGGTATGTAATGCCCCTCTTAGATATCTAAGTAAAGGTGTCACATAGGCAGCTGGAAGCTCATAGCAGAGGCCTGTGTTGGTAGTCATTTGAGGTAGCAATTGAATCTGTGAGGATTTTTGAAAGTCCCTTGAAAGCAATTATAGAGTGGGAAGAGATTGGGGTCAACATTTAATGGGTGGTTAGAGGTGGAGGAGCCTACAAAGGAGAGAGAAAAATCACTGGCCAGAATAATGAGAACAAGACCAAGGCAGTGTGGCATTATGGAAGGTAAGGGTAGAAATGTGTAAGGTATTACCAAAAAGAAAAGGAATTTTCAACATTATAAAATAATACTTAGAGGAGAGGTAAGATTGGGACTGAACCATCCATTGGATTTTGTGACAGGGAGGCCTCTAGTGAATTTAATGAAGGTTCTTTGGGTGGAGTGAGTGGGTGGAAGCCTGAATGGAGTGAAATATGAGTGGGAGGCGAGGAAGTAGAAACAGTGAATATTGAAAACCATTTCAGAATTTTGGCTGTGAGGGGGAAGAGAGGCAGAGCAGTAGCTGGGTGAGGATGTGGGAGTCAAGGGAACATCTTTTCTTTTTAAGGTGGAAAATGCTTATGTATGTTTAAGTGTTGCTATATTGGGCTTCTTTGTAAGTTTAATATGTGGAAGAATTATAGGAAGTTTAGAAAATGCCATCCACTGTTTTACAGGCAAAACAGAAAGTATGAATCATCTTATGGAACTTGGGACATTGGAATTCTATAGAATTCCAGTCAGAGCTCAAAACACAAGAATGGCTCTTCTAAGTGGAATCTAGATGTAGCAGCTGTCATACCCATCCAATTACAGAGCCAGATCTGTTGAGGGTTACTTGGTACTGTTTCCTGGGGCTCGTGTCTTGTTTAGGTTGGGCTTGCTGGCATGGTTCCCCCTTACAACTCTCAACATCCAAGAGATGTGTATCTACTATTACTTGAAATAAAACAAATATAGAGTCCTATTTCATATATTATACAAAAAAATTCAGATGAGTTAAAAATCAATATGTAAAATCTAAGTTTTAGAAAAAAATACAAGCTAGTATTTTTCTTACCCTGAAGTAAAATATTCAAACCCAGAAGCTATAAAGTAAAATATTGACAATGTGACTATATTAAACATTTAAGACTGTACAGTAATATACATATAAAAAAATTAAAAGACAAGTAATAGAATAGGAAAGTATTTACAACACATCTAAAAAAGAGTTAATGCACCTTATTTGTTGAATAAGCCTTATTTTCCCCATTGATTTGAAATATCAATTTAATCATATATTACATTGTTAGATATATACATTTGTTTCTCGAATGCTCGTTTTATTTCATTGATCTACTTGATTATTTCTGTGCTGGTGTCATGTTGTTTTAATTGCTGAGACTTTATAATGGATTTAAATTTTTAAATATTTTATAATGTATCTTGACATTTTAAAAAAAAATCAACCTGCATTTAAAAAAAAGAAAAAGAAAGAAAGAAGGAACTCCTACCTTTTGCGACAACATGGATGGAACTGGAGAATATTATGTTAAGTGAAATAAGCCAGTTGGTGAAAGACAAATACTGCATGATCTCACCTATAAGTGGAATCTATTGAACAAAATAAACTAATGAACAAAATAAACCACAGGCATGGAAACATGGAGCAGACTGAAAGTGACCAGGGGGGATAGGGAAGGAGGACAATGATGGAAGGAAGAAGGGACTCGACAACGAATATGTATGAAAGACTCCTGGACATGGACAACAGAGTGGGAATTGACTGTGGTGGGGGATGGGTAGAGGAAGGCAAAGGGGGAAAAATTGAGACAACTGTAATAGAATAAACATGATTTAAACATAAACATAAAAATAAATAAATAAATAAATAAATAGGTTAAAAAAAGAGATGTGTATCTAGTCTTTTACAAGATTTTTCAATTAAGCTATATAAATTCTAAATTCTATTTTTTCCTGCACAGATAGTTAATGCCCTATAAAATACAATATTTTTTTCCTCAAAGTGTATGCATTCCAGGGATAAATGAAAATATTTTTTAAACTTCTTGTATTGGTTCTTTTCATAATAATAACTCAGTAGAACAGACAGGGCCCATTTCTCAATAATTCAAAGATTTCCAAGGAGACAGGACCTATGTGTATCAGTTAAGATGCTTTCTGCAATGGAAAGTCCATTCACATTGGCTTTAAAAACAAGAGAAATTATTATTCATGTAATAAGAGGTCCAAAAAGTTTGGGTTCCTGCATTGGTTGAGTCAGAAACTCAAAGCAGTCATTAAGAATGACTTATTATTGCTTTTTTTGGTCTTCTCTGTGTAGAATATTATGAACTGAGCCTGGCTCCCATCTTGAGTCCAAGATGATTGCCTGCAGCAATTCAAGCAAGTCACACTTCGTCCACTTCTAGTGAAAGAGAGAGTGACAAAGGGAGTGAGAGCCACTTCTTCAGTGTGACTGAACCATCTAAGATCCCTTCTCCACCCCCAGATTAGTCATTGCTACCAGAGAAATGTCATGTGCCAATACGCTTAGACTAATCAGCATTCACCCCTTGGAGTTACTGGGGTCAACTTTTCCTGAGCTACATTAAGGACAAAGGGTTACTTGAACAAAATTAGAATTCTGTTTAATGATTGGTTGCTTCTCACACACCCCCATCTGGAGACCTGGCCTGCAACTCAGGATGTGCCCTAACTGGGAATGGAAGCAGCATCCTTTAGGTTCGCAGGTCAGTGCTCAATCCACTCAGCCACACCAGCCAGGGCTAGAATTCTTTTTAAAGAAAAGGAGGAGGTATGGATGATGGATAAGCAGCCAACAGTGTATTCTACATGAATACATTTTAATTGGGTTAGGGAGAAATAAGGAAGGTTCACAGCTTCAAATTCACATGGACTGGATTGGAAATCCAAACAGGAATGACTGTAAAATGGGAGAGAAATGCTCTAAAAGCAAAATTTTCTTTCTTTATCTACAGAGGACCTGATTTAGACCTAAGCGTTGGTTAAAATTAAGAAATGTGTGAGAGAATTGCTGTTCATGATTAAAATACAGTTGTGTCTTAAGTCCTTTGGATGCCTTTCTTAAAATTAATAAAATCCCAATTTGAAAGGTCAGGAGCAGCTCAACAAATTTGTCATCTGGCAACATACCGGAATGTATTCTTTACTGAATATTTATCATAGAAAAAACAAATACATAGAACATTTTTACAATGTAAGTAGAAGACAAGAAATCCTTTGAGTTTGTCTGGAAGAAAGCCACAAACTTGTTCTGGTGCTTGATAAAAATATAAGGTCTTTTAAAAATAATATGAAATGAATCCCTTTCATCATTAATCTAATTATATATGCAGATTTACTGTAAAAGGCATAGATCAAGCTATCCTAATGATATGGTTTATTGTCACAATATATGAGGTTCTGTGTTGTGTGTGACCCGTTTATCTGTCCAGAGCTGCTATACTCATCCTGTAGTCAGTGATACAACATACCCAATGACAACTGTTTTGATTAGTTTGATTCATTGAATTAGTATTAAATATTTTCACTATCATCACTGCATCTGCCCCTCAACTTATTCATTCCTTTTTTATTCTAATGATTACTTTTTTAATTTTATTTTTCAATTACAGTTTGTGTTCAATATAAATTTGTATTAGTTTCATGTGTATAGCATAGTGGTTAGACAATTTTATACTTCACAAAATGTTACTCCTGGTATATCCAGTACCTACCTGGCAACATACATAGCTATATCATTATTAGTTTTTTATAATTTTTAATTTTTTAATTACAGTCAACATACAATATTACATTAGTTTTAGGTGTACAACCCAGTGATTAGACATTATATAGCTTACTAATTCTCCATCCCAATAAATCTAGTACGCAGCTGACACCATACATATTTAATTGTTATTACAATATTATTAACTACGTTTCCTATGCTCTAATTTACATCTCTATGACTATTCTGTAACTACCAATTTGTACTTCTTATTCCCTTCACCTTTCACATCCATATCCCCAATTCACCAGCTCCCTAATCTGACAACTGTCAAAATGTTCTCTGAATCTATGAGTTAGTTTCTGTTTTGCTTGCTTGTTTGTTTTGTTTTTTTGAGACCTATTTTGGCTGGTGTAAGTATTGGTACCAAGCTTTTGTTAGTTTGTTTCCATTTTCATGAAATATCTTGATTGTGAGACTTTGGTTTTAATCACTTTGGATATTTCATGCCACTTCCTACAGGCCTGCAAAGTTTCTGAGGAGAAACCAGCAGATAGTCGTATGGGAACTCCCTTCTAGATAACCAGTTATTTTTCTCTTGCTGCTTTTAAGATTCTCTCTTTGTCTTTGACTTCGGCATTTGGATTATAATGTGTCTTGTTGTGGGCCTCTTTGGGTTCATCTTGTTTGGGGCTCTCTGCACTTTCTGGACTTCTATGTCTATTTCTTTCGCCAGATTAGGAAAGTTTTCCATCATTATTTTTTCACATAGGTTTTCTCTCTTTTTCTCAAAGTATATTTTATTGATTATGTGTTACCATTGTCCCAATTTTTTCCCTTTTGCCCCACTCTACCCAGTGGCCCCCCTCCCTCCAGCAACCCTCCTCCTTAATTCATGTCCATGGGTTGTGCATATAAGTTCTTTGGCTTCTCCCTTTCCTATACTATTCCTAATATCCCCCTGTCTATTTTGTTTCTAACAATTATGCATTTTGATCCCTACACCATTTCTCCCTTTCTCCCCTTCCCACTCCCAGCTGATAACCCTCCAAATGATCCCCATACCTATGATTCTGTTCCTGCTCTGGTTGTTTGCTTAGTTTGTTTTTGTTTTTATTTTTTAGATTCAGTCGTTGATAATTGTGAGTTCATTATCATTTTAATGCTCATAGTTTTGATCTTATTTTTCTTAAATAATCCCCTTTAACATTTCATGTAATAATGGCTTGGTGGTGATGAACCCCTTTAGTTTTACCTTGTCTGGGAAGCACTTTATCAGCCCTTCCATTCTAAATAAGTTTTGCTGGATAGAATAATCTTTGTTGTAAGTCCTTGCTTTAAATCACTTTGAATATTTCTTGCCAGCCCCTTCTTGCCTTCAAAGTTTCTTTTGAGAAATCAGTTGACAGTCTTAATGGGAACTCCTTTGTAGGTAACTCTCTGTTTTTCTCTTGCTGCTCTTAACAATCGTTATCTTTAACCTTTGGCATGTTAATTATGCCAAGGTTTAAAGGTTATGATGTGTCTTGGTGTGGTCCTCTTTGGGTCCAACATGATTGGGGCTCTCTGTGCTTCCTAGACTTGCAAGTCTATTTCCTTCACCAAATTAGGGAATTTTTATTTAAATATTTTTTTCAAATAGATTTGCAATTTCTTGCTCTTTCTCTTCTCCTTGTGGCATCCCTATGATTGAATGTTGGACCTCCTGAAGTTGTCCCAGGGGCTACTTATACTATAATCTTTTTTTTTGGATTCCTTTTTTTTTCTTGTTCTGATTGGTTTTTTTGTTTTGTTTTGTTTTGTTTTTTTTTTTTCTTCCTTATGTTCCAAATCATTTATTTGATTCTTGGCTTCATGAACCCTATTATTGTTTCCCTGTAAATTTTTCTTTATTTCAATTAGTTAATTGTTCATTTCTAACTGGATCTTTTTTATGCTGCTGAGATCCTAAGGTCTTTGAGCATCCTTACAACCAGTGTTTTGAACTCTGCATCTGATAGATTGCTTATTTTCATTTCATTCAGCTCTTTTTGTGCAGTTTTGATCTATTCTTTAATTTGGGCCATGTTTCTTTGTCTCCTCATTTTGGAAGCTTCCCTGTGTTTGTTTCTACGTATTAGGTAGAGCTGCTTTGATCCCATGTCTTGGTAGTGTGCCCTGGTCAGTGTCCTGTAGGGTCCAGTGGCACAGCCTCTCCTATTGCCCAAGTTGGACACTCAAGGTGTACCCTTCATGTGGGCTGAGTACACTGTCCTCTTGTAGTTGAGTCTTGGTTGCTTTTGGCAAATCAATGGGAGGGATTTACCCAGGCTAGTCAGCTGCAAGTATTGGCTGTGACCATTTGCCACTGACCTCTGCCCCCTGTGGAGGATCAGCTTGCAGAGGCAGGGTGGTGGTACTCTGAAGTGGTCAGTGCACCCAGTGATTTCCCAGGTGTTGGAGGCCAAGGCCAGCCCCCACCTGTGTTTTGCCCAGGCCGCCCTTCCTAAGCTATAAAGCAATCTGAGAAGGCTGCTGTTTGTGCTGGGCCTGGAGATTCCCAGGTGAAGCCAAGATGTAAAACTAATCTGGCTGCTACTAGTGCCCGGCCTGGAGCTCACTGAGACCAGCTGTTGCTTGTTTCATGGGATTTAAGAAGCTGTGAAGCATTATTCAAGAGCAGTTATTCATGTGGAAAAGCAGCTTGGGTGGACCCATAAGATGGATGTGGTAGAGTCTCTGAGGACCCCAAAGGCAAGTCAAACAGTGTTAGCCAGATTGATGGAATCTCCAATATGGCACCATCTTGCCAGCTCCATGGATTTGTTGGGGAAGGGTGCAGAAAAGTGACAGTGGGCTCTGCTTGCCTCAAAGCCAGACACTTCAGCCTCTCCCAGTATGCCACTAGTGCCCTTCAAGCTGCCACCCTGGCACTGGAGCTCAGAGGGAGTGAGTCTTAATAGGTGAGTCCATTTGTGGGTTTTTAAAGAGGAACTGCTTGGGGTTCCAGAAGTTTCTTCCGCTGACTCAATCCCCAGTGATTTCTGCAGCCAGAAGTTGTGGGGACTTATCTGCCAGGCACTGGAATCCTTGGGTGGGAGGGGGATGTGGGGTGGGTCTGCATCTCCTTGCTCCTGAGATATCCGTCCTGAATTTTTATCTACCACACGTGGGTGAGGGACCAGCCTGTCCTGCATCTGCACCCCTTGTACCAGTCTGGATGGATGTGGTTTTTTAAATTCTGTAGTTGTCAGATTTCCATTCAACTTGATTTCTGATGGTTTTGAGTGACGGTTGTTCTATATTTTAGTCGTAATTTTTCTTCACGTGGGTTTTCAATTCCTTGTTCTCTCTCTTCTCCTTTTGGTACCCCTGTGATGTGAATGTTCGTATGCTTGAAGTTGTCCCAGAGGACCCTTATATTCATTTTGCTGATCTGATATGGTGCTTTCTGCTTCCTTATCTTCCAAATCTCTGATTTGATTCTCTGCTTCTTGTACTCCACTATTGATTTCCTGTAATGTATTCTTTATTTCAGTTAGCGTATTCTTTATTTTTAACTTTTTAAAAATGTTTCTATCTCCATTTTTATGTTTCCTACTATTTTGTTGAAGTTCTAAGTCCATGTGTTTCTCGCCTAAGTTCATTGAGCATCCTTATAACCAGTGTTTTGAACTAAGCACCTAGTAGATTGCTTGTCTCCATTTGGCTTCATGTTTTTTTCCCCTGGAGTTTTATTCTCTTCTTTCATTTGGGACATGTTTCTTTGTCTCCTCATTTCAGTTGTCTCCCTGTGTTTCTATGTATTAGGTAGAGTTGCTATGTTTCCCAGGCTTGGTAGAGTGGTAGATGGCCTATGTGGGGTTCAGGGGCACAGCTTCCCGTCACCCAAGGTGGGCACTCTAGGTGCCTCCCCTACTATGGGATGTGTGTACCCTCCTGTTGTAGTTGAGACTTGATTGCTGTTGGTACCTCAGTGGGAGGAATTTACCTTCTGGCCGTTTGGCTGAAAGGACTGGCTATGACCACCATGGAGGATCAGCTATAAGAAACCAATCCCACAGAGCAGGACTTAAGTTCCTTGGGGCTCTGGTGCCTGCTGAGTATTCCCCTTGAATGTGTCACTTGTGGAGGAGGTTGGGTGGTATTTTGATGTAGTCTGAAGCTGTCCACCAGGTACACTGGTTCTGGGGTGTCCCATGAGGTACAGGCCGAGGGAAGCTACCATTTGTGTTCTTGGGCTACAAAGTAATCTGCAGATGGCTGTTACTTGTGCTGGGCTTGGAAGTGCCAAGGAGAGGCCAAGCTGCTAACCAAGACTGGCTGCCACTAGTGCTGGGCCTGGAGCTACTTAGCAAGAGGTATGGAGCATGCTGAGGCCAGATGCTGGGTGATTTAGAGATTTTAGGAAAGTCCAATGCATGAGCCAAGACAGAGACAGACCGTTTGCATGACATGGGTTGGCCTGCAAGTTGGGTTGGGCAGGGTCCCAAGGAATCACCAAGGCTGAGCTAACAATGATAGCCAGGTTGATGGAGACTCAGATATGGTGCCTGCTTGCTGGCTCTGTGGGGAGAGCGTCCAGAAAAGGCACAATGGCCTCTGCCAGCTCTTTTGTCTGGAAGAAAGCTGCCCCTCTAACTCTCATCCTGCTGCCAGACAACTCAGTTCTTCCCTGTATGTTCCTGATGACCCAGAGCAAAAGTGAGTGAGTCTGAGTAAGTTCATGCACAGACCCTCTAAGAGAAATGCCTGGGAATTTAGAAGCTCTCTCTGTCAGTCAGTCACAATTCCTGCAAGTTTTGGCAGCCAGATTTAACGGGGAACTTATCTTCCCTTCATGGGAACCCTGGGCTGGAGGGCCTGGTATGGGGCTGGGACCCCTGACTCCTCAGGGGGGACCTCTGCAGCTGAAATATCCCTCCCATTTTTTTATCCACCACATATGAGTATGGGACCAGCCCATTCCCTGTGTCTGCCCCTCCTATCAGTCTCCGTGTGGCTTCTTCTTTATATCCTTCCTTAGTTGTGGAAATTCTGTTCATCTAGATTTCAGGCAGTTCTGCATGATGGCTATTCTCTGTAGTTTAGCTATAATTTTGACGTGGTTGTAGGATTTGAGTACCCCATTTACATATACCACCATCTTGACTCTCAAGCAATTCACTACTTCTTTCAGAGTATATGTATTAGAGATACAGAAATGAAAACATAATCCCAGGCTTCAGCAATTTTATCATATAGAGAAGAGACATACATATAGGTCAATGCCCTATAATGTGAACATTTTTATAATTCAGCCAAATACAAAGATTTGGGGAGAATAGAGGAACACATGGTGAAGTCAGCCAGATTCAGTCAGTTAATGCTTCATTGAGGACAGGATATTTGAATTGTCTCTTAAAGAATCATAAACAGTTTACCTGAAGCCAAGAAACTGAGGAATAGACAGTGTGATGGGAGTAAGAAGTAATTTGGTAGAATTGAAGAAAAAGATGTGAGAATGGAGACACTGGACATGAGGATGGTCAGAAAACTTAGAAATCTCAAGAGAGGGATCAAGCAGATGTAGATACTGGAAGGCTGTGAAAGGAAGACAATTTGAATTTTTCCAAAATTCAGTTGATTTGCGTACTTTCAGAGTGAATTTCTTCTGCTGCAAAAATGCTAGGGAGACGATTATTGCTTCTTCTTAAGGAGGAATATCAATTAAAATTGTTGTCTATCAGTGACCAAAAATACTAAAAATATATAGCTTAAAATGTTTCATATACCAGTAGACAGTTCAGAGCAGATGTGGCAACTCGAGAATGCCATTAGGAGTCAGTCATTCTCCTTGAATATTTCTGTTTTTTGGAGCTCATTGTTCTGTTCCTCATGATCACAAGATAACTTGAAGACCCAAGCATTGCACCCAAGTTCCAGGTTAAAAAATATGAAAAAGTAAAAGGCATGTATACTAGTTAGGTTTGCCTACTATATTTTTCAGAGAATCCTAAAACTATGACTTTCATTTTCATCTCATTGCTCAGAATGGTAAAATTTTCACTTTCATGTGCAAGTAAGCCTTGAAAATTTGTGTCATTAGCTTGATGGATTCCTTCTCTGGAACAAATTTAAGTTCTGTCCTTTAAGAAAAGGGGGCATGGACAATGGATAGACAACTAGTAGTCTGCTACATAAGGAATTGAGGTGGATACTCCCTTAACAGTAATCCCATTCCACATCCCCTTCTTTTCCTATTTATCACCCTTATTTATTCCCATTATCACCCTTGGTGTCAGCTAATTTGAAAGTGTCCAGAATTAGAATATGGGTCTTGGTTGCTTTCCCTGAGTTACAGTGTTCTTATGTAAAATCTGGGAATAATAATATCAAACTTCTCTTAGTAGTCCAGTTGAAAGAATTAAATTTAAGTTTTTCTTAATCACAAAGTCTATATCCATATATAACTTCAAGGATGCTCTTTTTTATTTTAACCAAATTTCATGTAGTCTATTGATTCTTAAAATTTAGTTTTTATCTTAGTTACCTGGAGGGCTTGTTAAAACATGCATTTTGGGGTTATAACTGCAGAGTTTCTGATTCATTAGATTTGAGGTGGGACTTGAGAATTTGTAGTTCTTACAAGTTTCCAGGTCATGCTCTTTATGCTGTTAAATGACCACACCTGAACTAGACAAAAGAGGGTGGAGATGCAATAGCACTCTGAAGAAATAACTTTGAATTATTTTTAAGTGTAGTCAATTGAACATATTCCTTGGTCATAAAAAGTTTCATTTTTTCATTTGTTTCTTTCACAAAGTTAACATTTATAAATGTCTTACTATAGGAATGGCAGTATGTAAGCTACTTAAATGCCATATCTTATTAAATCATATTGCAATGTCACTGGTAAGTTCTTTTATTATAGTCATTTTACAAATGAGCACATTTAGAAAGTGAGCTAAATTACCTAAGTTCACATTACTAATAACTGGCTGAACTGGGATTCAGAAGGTTGCAGTTTCCAGTTTTCAAGTTCCTAACTACTGTATAATAGCACCGCATGCCAGTAAGGTGAATGGCAAAGAAGTAATGTCACCTCTGGGAAAGACCAATGATTTTTCCTAAGAGCACTTAAGGCAAGGATAACCTCTACATGAGTTACATTTTATTCTCTGTTTCAGAGAGATATTTTATTTCTAACTGGCCAGTAGAGTGCTTTGCCTTGGGTCAACCTGAACTCTCAGCTTTGCCTCTCCCACTTGCTCTGGTCTGTATGGGAGAATAGTATTTGTGCAATTTATATTTAATGCAAGTAAACACTGAGTTTTCTCCTTTCAAGTTAGATTAGAGGTAGGCAAATAATGGCCAGTTGGACAAATATAGCTTGCTATGCTTCTTACAGTCACAAGCTAGGAATGACTTTAAATTTTGAAATGATTGGGGAAAAAAAAACCCATAAAATAGCAAATTATTTCATTATATGTAAAAATTGCATGAAATTAAAATTTCAATATCCATAAATTGTTTTATTGGAACATAGCTGTTCTCATTCATTTATGTACTATGCCTACTTTGCACTCTAACAGCAGAGTTAAATATTTGCAATGGAGACCACATGGCCCAAAAGCCCAAAATATTTACTATCTAGTTCTTCACAGAAAAGTGCGCTGGCCCCATTTATCAATAGCTATGCTTTTCACATACTACACTGTCCTCAAGAAACTTAAGTCTTTTGTATTAACATAGATCTTCATTGATTTTTAAATTAATAAATGGACTTGATTCTAAATTGTAACTTTCCTTTTGCTGATCCTTCTTTTCTTCGATTCTTAACCCCATGGATTAAGAGAGGGATTGACAGGCTGAGTTCTCAACATTAGGAAAGACCTGCTGTCCAGTGATCTGGAAAACTACATGTTACAAAGACTAAGAAGAGATGTGTTTAGCTTACTATGGTTCAGGCACTTCCTGCATTATGTGATTTAATTCTCACAACAGTGTCAGGAGAAAGGTACTCATTTCACACATTGCATATTAGAAAGTTGAGGCTTAGATTTCTCCAATATTATGGCTAGGATGAAACAGGATTAAAAACTGAACCCAGGGATTCTAGCTGCAAAGTATGCATTTTTAACCAGCTGGGAGATGGGAATATTTAGGAGAGAGCATGAGGGATATCATGAGAAAAAGTGAGTGGTCATATTTTGAATAAATTCTAGGGATGAAAGTTATAGAAAGGCAATGTTTAATTTAATATAAGTAACACTCGACAGATTTACCCATAAGAGCAATAGGTTAACTTCTGAAGCAGGTAGCTAACACCTGTTAATTTTGGTGTTCAAGATAAGAGCAAATATCAGATATATCTCTCTGGGGTTGAGAAGTTAGACAGTGTAACTTGAAAAACTTGTCTTTTGAGTCACCGAAGAAAGCTTTCTAACTGTTTAGAAAATCTGTGTAAATCACTACAAAGCAAGGAAGAACTCACCAAGGAAAAGAAACTTAGAATAATTTGTAATGGACAACGGCTCCCTTCAAAACTTACCTTAAAATGTATTTTTGTGTGATGTCAACAGCTTGCTCCCTGTTTTTATTGAAACATTAGGAAAAGTAGATTAAAAGACCCAGTTTTCTAAAGGAAAGGCTGTATAAGTATAAAAACCTAAAATAACTTCTTGAGAGCCTGCTATAACCACAACACAAGTGATCACAAGGCCACAAAATCTTGTGTCCTTCAATGAAGATCGGTTCTTCATTTTATAATACAGTTGCTTATTTTGTAAGAAGTACAGGTAAAAAGGCCTTTTATGAGATGATTGATTAAGGAGAGATAAGTATTTACAGTTTTTTTTGTGTGTGTCACTTGAACGATGTATGCTTTTGCCTACTCTGAGTCTATGGAACAAGAATTTATCTTTTACTCATTATTGTCAGGTAGCAAGAAATACTTTTGTCTCCTCATATATGAGTATTTTTAGTGTTTGTCTGAACTACTCCATACCAAGAAGCTAAGTGCCTTAGAAATATAAATTCATCCTGGATTCTTTGGGGATTTTATTTTTTCTCTTTAGTAGACATTCCCTCCTACATTCTTCCTTTAGTGGCTCGCCTACATTTTATCACAAAACTAAAAGCTTTTTCAACTTCCTTTAATTTATTCAGTAAAACAGAAAAAAATAACAAAAGGAATTATGTAGTATTAGGCTGAGTTTGAAGTTTTTCTATAGGTCACTTAACATGACCACAGGGCCTTCCACACCATCAAAAAATTGCTGCTATAAACTAATCAATACATTGAAGGAAAGTTACTAGGGATTATTCTAACTTTATTTCTTTCTGTCCACAAATAAATCTATCTCAATATGAGAAAATATTCAGCAGTTGTTCTTAAGTGAAAATCTTCTTTGCCTGAGATTGATATTAAGGAGAAAAGGCCCATTTTCTCCTGTATTCTATAAACTTCTGGTTCTGTGATTCTCTTTTCTCCACAATACTTTTCATCTTACCACAAAACCTGATATGACAAAGGATAGACAGAAGAAACCACTTCACCACACGAGACTGGTAGGAACTGTGGAGGAGGCACAGGAGGGCTGGCTGGGCTCCCACGGGTGGCAGCTGAAGTTCCAGAGGGGTATTTCATCAGTCAGGGGGTTCCCTTTGAGAAGTGTGGGGTCTAATCCTCAAGCTGGGCTCCCCAACCTACAGCACCAGAGCTGGAAAGAAACCCAGACAACATCCAGCTGTGAAAAGCAGCAGAGTTTCTGTCTGCAAGGGAGAGATATCTAGAGATGCAGAGGGCCTCTTGAACAGTCAACACACAAAATTTTGTTTGTAGTCACTTATCCTCTGCTTTGGCAGTGAGAGGGCAGAGTATACTAGAGATGCTTGAGAAAAGTCTGGGTTTGGTGGCTCTGGAGAGAGAACTGAAGGAACAGCTGCCAGGATTCCTGTGCTGAGTCATTCCCTGTACTGCAGAAGCCATCGTTCTAGGGCAGAGCATTCCTCTCCAAGTGGATTCAGCCTGAATGGGAGCAATAGCACCACCCACAGGAATTCCTCTACCCCATCCTGTGGTGCTTAACCCAGGCTGCTGATTATAGCTTAAGGCTATATTACTAGTTAGTTTAAAAACTGAGGCAGAAAATACAAAGCAGGAGCCAAAATGGAAAGACAAAGAAATAGACCCCAAATCAAAGAGAAAAGAATTCTCCAGAAGAAGAACTAGATAAAATGAAGACGAGCAATTTATCAGATAGTTTAGAGTAATAATTATAAGGGTACTCAACAGCATGGAAAAAAGTCATAGAAATCATTAAAAAAGACCGGTCAGAAATAAAGAATGCAATGTCTGAAATAAATAATACACTAGAAGGCATAAATAGTAGGTTAGATGAAGCAGAGGATTAAATCAGTGATTTGGAAGACAAGGTAGAAAAAAATACCAAGGCAGAGCAGCAAAAAGAAAAAAGAGTAAAAAAACAAATGAGGAGAACTTAAGAAACGTTTGGACATGAAGCATAACAACATCTGTATCATGGGAATACCAGCAGAAAAAGAGAGCGAGCAAGGGATTGAGAACCTATTTGAAGAAATAATGACTAAAAACTTCCCTCATCTGGTGAAGGAAAAAGACACAGAAGTCCAGGAAACTCTGAGTCCCAAACAAGTTGAACCCCAAAAGACCTATACCACCGAGACACATAATTAAAATGACAAGGCGTAAAGACAGAGAATCCTAAAAACTGCAAGACAAAAGCCGGTAGTTATATGCAAGTAAGCACCAATTAGACTGTCATTTGATTACTTAACAGAAACATTTCAGGCCAGAAGGGAGTGGTATAAGTTTTCAAGATGGTGAAAAGCAAGGACCTACAACGAAGGCTATTTTACCCAGCAAGGCTATCATTTAAAATTGAAGGAGTAATAAGGAGCTTCCCAGATAAGAAACAGCTAAAGGAATTTGTTAAAACCAAACCAGTGCTGCAACAAATATTAAAGGGCTTGCTTTAAGAAGAGGAAAAAGAGAAAGAAAAAAAACCCATAAAAATAATCTAATAATAAAATGGCACTAAATAATATCTATCAATAATCGTCTTAAATTCAAATGGCTTAAATGTTCTGACCAAAAGACACAGGGTACCTAAATGGCTAAGAAAACAAGAGCCATATATATGCTGCCTCCAAAAGACCCATCTCAGATCAAAAGATACACACAGACTGAAAGTGAAGGGATGAAAAAAGATATTTCATGCAAAGGGAAAGAAAATAAAAAGCTGGGGTAGCAGTGCTTATATTCAAAAACATAGACTTTAAAATCAAGGCTATATTAAGAGACAAGAAGGATGCTATATAATGATAAAGGGAACAATCCAACAAGAGGATTTAAACCTAATAAACATTTACACACACAACATAGGAGCACCTAAATATGTGAAGCAAATCTTGATGGACATAAAGGGAGCAATCAACAGAAACAGAGTCATAGTTGGGGATTTTAACACGTCATTGACTTCAATGGGTAGATCTTCCAGACAAAAAATCAACTAACAGACAGCAGCCTTAAACCACACACTAGATCAAGTGTGTTTAATTGATATCTTCTAGCACTTTACCCCAAAATAGCAGAATATACATACTTTCCAAGTGCACATTTAACATTTTCTTAGACCATATGTTAATACAAAAAACAAGTCTCAATAAATTTAAGAGGATTGAAATCCTATCAAGCGTCTTCTGTGACCACAATGCCATGAAACTAAAAATCAATCACAAGAACACTGAAAAGCACGCAAAGGCATGGAAGCTAGATAACATGTTATTAAACAGTGAATGGGTCAACAATGAGATCAAAGAAGAAATCAAAAGATACCTTAAAACAAATGAAAATGAAGAAAAACAATTAAAAAACTGTGGGACACTGGGAAAACAGTCCTAAGAGGGAAATTCATAGCAATGAAGAACTATATGCCAACAAACTGGACAACATGGACAAAATGGATAAATTCCTATAAACATACAATCTTCCCAAACTAAATCAGGAAGAATCAGAGAATCTGAATGGACAGATTACACCTAATGAAATGGAAGCAGTAATCAAGAAACTCCCAAGAAACAAGAGCTCTAGACTGGATGGCTTCACAGGTGAATTTTACCAAGCATTTGAGAAGAAATAACACGTCTCCTCAGACTATTTCATAAAATTCAAGAGGAAGGAAGACTCCCAAAATCATTTTATCCTAATTCCAAACTAGATAAAGACACTACAAAAGCAAGAAAATTATATGCTAATAACCATGATGAACAAAGACACCAAAATCCTCTACAAAATATTAGCCAACTGAATACAGCAATGCATTATAAAGATCATACACCATAATCAAGTGTGATTTATTCCAGGAATGCAAGGTTGGTAAAACATTCACAAATCAATAAATGTGATTCACCACATAAACAAAAATGAAAAATAAAAACCACATGATCATATTAATAGATTTAGAAAAATCATTTGATAAGATCCAGCACCCATTTATGATAAAAACTCTCAGCAAAGTGGAAATAGAGGAAACATACCTAAACATAATAAAGGTCACATATGACAAACCCACTGCCAGCATCTTACTCAATGGACAGAAACTACAGCCATTCCATTTAAGAATGAGCACAAGACAGGGATGTCTGCTTTCAACTCTCTTATCAACATAGTAGTCAAAGTCCTAGACACAGCAATCAGACAAGAAGAAATAAAAGGCATCCAAGTTGGAAAGGAAGAATAAAACTGTCTTTATTTGCAGAGGACATGATACTGTACATAGAAAATCTCAAAGATTCCACCAGGAAACTACTAGAATTGATAAGTGAATTCAACAAAGTAGCAGGACACAAAATTAATATCAAAAATCAGTTGCATTTTTATATGCCAATAATGAAGTAATGGAAAGGGAAATTAAGGAAACAGCCCTATTCACAATTGCTACAAAAATAATAAAATACCTAGGAATAAACCTAACCAAGGAAGTAAAAGACCTGTACTTGGAAAATTTTTAGACACTGAAGGAAGAAATTGAAGATAGAAATAAGTCAAAGCATATACAGTGTTCATGGATAGGAAGAATTAACATCCTACACTTTCCAAACAACCTATTTCTTTAGTGCAATTCCTATCAAGATTCCAATGATGTATTTCACAGAACTAGAACATATCTTTTAAACATTTATTTGGAACCACAAAAAGCCCTGCATAGCAATAGCAATCCTGAGATATAAGGACAAAGTTAGAAGAATTATGCTACCTAATACGAAACTCTACTATAAGGCCATAGTAATCAAAACAGCATGGCACTGGCATAAAAACAGACACATAGATCAATGGAACAGAATAGAGAGTGCATAAATAAACCCACAGCTTCATAGTCAATTAATATTTGACAGAGGATGCAAGTACATACAATGGGCTAAAGATAGTTTATTCAATAAGTAGCTTTGGGAAGAATGGACAGATACATGCAGAACAATGAAACTAGACCACATTCTTACACCTGACACAAAAATAAATTCAAAATGGATCAAAGACTTAAAATGTTAGACTCAAAATCATAAAAAGTATAGAAGAAAACATAGGCAGCAACAACTTGGGCATTACTTATAGAAATTTTTTATTGGATGTATCTCCCCAGACAAAGGAAACAAAAGAAAAAATAAATGAATGGGACTACATCAAACTAAAAAATTTTTACTTAACAAAGGAAATCATCAACAAAATAAAAAGACAACCCACAGATTATGAGAACATATTCGCTGATACATCTGATAAGGGGTTAATATCCAAAATTTATAAAGAATTACAAAACTCATAATCCAATTTAAAAATGAGCAAAGGACCTGAACAGACACTTCTACAAAGAAGACATACAGATGACCAATGGGCATATGAAAAGATGCTCAATATCACTAATCATCAAAGTAATGCAAATTAAAACCACAATGAGATATTATCTCACACCTGTCAGAATGGCTATCATCAGTAAATCAACAAACAACAAGTACTGGCGAGGATGTGGAGAAAAAGGAACCCTTTTGCACTCTTGGTGGGAATGCAGACCCGGCAGTGGGTGTAGCCACTGTGGAAAATATTATTGAGATACCTGAAAAAATTAAAAATGGATCTGCCTTTTGACCCGGTGACCCCACTTCTGGGAATATATCCGAAGAAACTGAAAACACTGATTCAAAAGAATGTTAGCACCCCTGTGTTCATTGTAGTGTTATTTACAATTGCCAAGATATGGAAGCAACCCAAATGCCAATCAGTAGATGAGTGAATAAAACAATGGGGCATTTACACAATGGAATATTATTACTCAGCTGTAAATAAGAAAATTACACCCTGTGTGAGAGCATGGATGGATATGGAGAACATTATACTAAGTGAAATAAGCCAGTCAGAGAAAGACAAATACCGTATGATTTCACACATGTGTAGGCCAAACTGAACTAACAAGGAAACGTGGATAGCCTCATAGATGGAGAGCAGGATGACAGCCAGTAGGGGAGTTAAGGGAGTGGAGGGACTGAGCAAAAAGGGAAAAGCACACATGGACATGGACAACACTGCGGTGATTTCTGGGGGCCATAAGGAGACTAAATGGCAATGGAAAAAATACAGTAAAGATTAAATAAAAAAATAAAACCTAATCTCAACTTATATCTTTATAACTCACAAGAATCATGAATGTTATATAAATTTTAATGCATATGTTTAATGCATTATCCTATTTTTAATCCTTATTTCTGTTATAAGAAACATGACATGTCTAACTTGATCCCTTACTGTTTGCTAAGCGTATGCCAAGCTTTCCTGTGTGCTTTTGTTGATTTTTTTTTCTTACAGTTACTGAAGGACAGATTTTCATTACATGTTTTATTGTATGTGAAAAATGGCAAACATTGGGAATAAATATTAAATTTCTCAAAAATAACGCCAACTTTCTATCTGTCATAAAGGCACAATACCTTCAATTCAAAATTAGTTCATCTTTCAGGTCCTAGACCAGAGTCGATACTCTGGTAGTTAACCTATGGAAATCAAACTTCTTTCTATCCCAACATTTAAATTTTAGTGAATTGCAATCTTCGTAAATCTTAGATATGGTTTACTTTATGGCATCCTTGATAAATTCCTCAAGATCCTAGAAGGACTGTTTCACATTCCTAAACAAGTTTCCCTCCTATAGTTAATATACCATTTTTGGTAATTATTATTTTGAAAAAATAGTATATTTTCCCTAAAGCATTTATTTAAAACACAAATATACAAATATAGAAAGGAATATTTTGGAGGAAGTTAGATGTTTTCCTACCTCAATACCTGGCACATAGGAAGCACTCAATAAAATTTTGTTGAATGAGTGAAAGACTGAAATGGCAGATGAAACCCCTATATGTCTGGAGAGAACTGGAATTCGGGATAAGGGGAAAAGAGAAAACAAGTGCAGGAGTGTCCAGGTGGGGTGGAGAAAGCTCTGAAAGAAAAGCTAGTGAGATTTGTCTTCACCTACTTTACATTTATGCCTAGTGTTGTCCAGAGAGAAGGCAAAGAAGACATATTTCTTACTGGTACATCTGAATCTGATTAAATATAATTTTTTAGCATGACATAAAATGTATTCTTTTAAGGACATCTGATTTGTCTAGACTCTCAAGGGGAAAAAAAAGCTACTTTCTAAAATGACCATTTCCTCTGTGCTTCTTCGAGAACAAAGGAAAAATGAACCCTTTCCTTGCCACCCACCAAATGAAGTCTTAAACTCTTGAAGTTTTTCTAATAGATGGAGATTTTCAGAAAGATTTTTTCTCTGAGATTCCCCATAATATATTTCTTGCAAAAGGTATTGAAAGAAAAAAGTGGTCCTTCAGTTTTTGCTGAGGCGATAAACCATAATTTGGTGCTAAGCCAGGCTCTCAAATATAGCAGCCCCAGCCCCTATGAAGACTCCCCCAGCCCTGGGTGTAGGCTGTTGCCTGTGGGTGCACTTTGGACACTGGAGCAGAGGATGAAGCAGCAATAGGGACCCAATCCCAATTTTGTGGGTTTTTTTTTGATGCTGCTACCTAAGTAATGTTTAATAATTTTATTCATGAACCAAGATTATTTTAAGGCATTATAGGTAATCTGATTTGCAGCGAAACAAAGAAGGGAAGATAATCTGCACTATTTTTTTTTTTTGCAGATAAAAAATAAAGTTTTTGATACCTAAGCTTTAAATAGAGAGGCTTTCAATCAAAGTCATTATTGTAAATGTGTATACTCTCTACATGTATAACAAAGCCTTGCTCCAGAAGAGAACTATTTTCCCCAAAGAACTAAAGATTAAAGGTAAAAATCTATTTCTGGATATGTTGAAATTCCATTTAAAATTGTAACATTTATTAGTTATTGCAACTCCGTAGGCTAAGAGTCTAGAAAACTGTGTTTTAATCTCAGTGCCGCCACTGAGATGTTGGTTAGCCTTGAATAGGTCAGAAAATTGCTCTCAGTCTTAGTTTTCCCATATGTAAAAAAAAAAAGTACAATAACTTGCTGACTCCACTGAGAAACAACTGGGAAAATTATTTCCAAACATTTTAACATTTATAAAATGCAACCATAGTCTTAAAAATATTTTTGGTTGATTTCTGATAATAAAATACATTCCAATAAAATTCTTTTTAATGTACAGAATTATAGAAACTAAAATAAAAGTATTCATAATACTACTACCTCCAAAAGACTCATGCAGAGTTCGTGAACAGACTCCAGAAGATTCATAAAGACCCTGATTCTAGGCAAAATTGCAGTGTATCAGCCTTGCAAGTGTTCAGAGCTTTCATTATCCTCTCAAAGGGGAACTTAACCACTTAAAGTTAGGAACCACTTCGCCCATACAGAAGTTACCTCTGTTCTTGTTTTGGTATATGCTCCTCCTCTGGCTTCTTCAGTGCACATACTTACAAACACATATACAGATATTTATTATAAAATATGCATTATGCTAAATATAGTATTACGTACATTAGATATGAATATTGTCCTATATAGTTTTATTCTAAAAACATGATTTTAATGACTGTATTATATTCAACTGTATCTATGCCCATGACTATTTTCATTTGTTCCCTTTTATTGGACATTCAAAATATTTACATTTTGCCATAATATGAGGGTGGACCCTACAAAACCTGCAATTATCTTCTAGAAGGCAGGCTCTTTGTAATACAGGCTTCTCCCACTGGGTGAGTGTTCTAAGAACCCATCTGTATCAGTGTACCAGCTGGGCGTTATTGTGAGAGACTGTGTTCAGTTTCAGGGAATTTTCTTTAAGATTCTTTCAATGTGTTTGCCCATTTCATGATGAGTGATTTACAAGCACACCTGCCCACACTGTGCTGAGTGTTCAGCGTTTTTTGACCAAAAATGGCGTGACCCCTATATCCCATCCTCCCTATTCACCTGATCTAGCCCTGAGGGACTCCTGGGTTGTTTCCCTGGATGAAAAAAATTTTCAGTGAGAAACATTTTGCCGATGTGGAAGAGGTAAAACAAAAGGTAGAGTCACTAAAAGGCATCAAAATTAACGAGTTCAGAAACTGTTTTGAGCAGTGGAAAAAAATGTCTTGATAGATGTATTGCATCAAATAGTACTTTGGAGGTGACTGAAGTTTAAACATTTAAGAATAAATACACAACTTTTATAAATAAATTATAGGGTTTTTTGGGGGCCCTCCTCATACATACATTTTTAAGCTTCTATTCATATAAATATTTTTGGTGACTGCCATGATGAAGTAACCGCTTGAGCTAAAGCTGACCCCATTCATATAAATATTTTTGCATGTTAATTCTTTAGTATGATTGCCTTAAAGTTGCTTCTTTGATATTTTTGTAATATTTGTGGTATTTATTGGCATTTCTAAATTATTCCACCACAATGCAGATTGTCCATACTGAAGAAAACTATCTTGTAAACACTTGCTTTTGAGACAATGCCATTTAAATTTAACATAGCTGTTCAGTTTATATATTGTCTGCTGAAACGATGAGTTTGATGATTGCTGAAATGAACTCATGATTTTTCCAAGTTATGCAATTTTCAGTCTGAGAGGATTGCCTTGAGGATTTTCTAATCATAAAAATCTAACTTTGACAGGAAGCCAAAATGACTTGACTCCTTAGTTTTAGGTTTTAACTATCTGCAGGTAACTACATTCTTCAAGTAAGGTTTATTTAAAAAGTTATTTGTCGCATCTAGAATTAGAAGACAAATACTAAAATAAACATGTAATTTTTGACCCTCTCTTCTATTAAATAAAATAGAATCAAAGCATGGGACATCAACATATCAGCCACATTCTCTTGCTATAGGGAAAAAATTATTTTGATGAGTTTCCTGCTTGAATATATTCATCCGCACTTGCCCCACAGAGGAACTGCCATTCATTTTTTGGTTTACAGTTTAGTTCCTTTTACCAGGGCTACCTAGACAGTGCTTTTGACCCTTTCAGGACATGTGTATGATATATCCCTTAGTAATTTTTCACTGGCAACCAGCATATTTCATTCATGAAGTGACCTTTCCAATTTTTGTTTTTTAACAACACATTCCCAATAGTTGCCTTATTCTTTTTAAAATAAGCTGCAGTCAAAAATTTTGCAATTTCCATACCAAAGTAGAAAAGGATTTCTTGCTTTCCTAAAAACACTGAGCTGGAATTGCAAGCAGTTTGTTTATAATCTGTTGATCATTTTGGAAATTTTTCAAAAGATGTCATTGTTCTGTTTTTCCATTTTGTAATTATTATTGCCTACATGCTATTTTGCTCAGTAGGTCCTGCCATCACCTCAAACTTAACAATTGCAAGACTGACCGAGGGCAACTCATTGCCTTCTTCCACTCCTACATTTCTCTCAGTTGAACTACTAAGTTTCCAGTCTTTCAGGCTAGAAACCTTAGACTCTCTTTTATCCTCTATGTCCTTTTTTAAAATTTCTTTTGTTAAATTTTTGATTTTCGGGAGGGGGAAGGGAAGAAGGAAGAGAAGGAGAGAAACATCGATTGGCTGCCTTCTGTTCATGCTCCGACTGGGAACTGAACGTGCAATCCAGGCACGTTCCCTGGCCAGAAATTGAACTGGCAACCTTCCTGGCTGGGCTATCTTCCTTGTCTTTAATGGTCTTTTGCCCCAGATTTTTGGAATGTTAAAAATCCTGTCCAGTTTTTAGAATCCATGTATTGTAGAAAGACTCAGAAATGTCAGAAATGTGATGTTCCAGTTCCATGTCCTTCACTTAAATGTGACACAGAAATCCTTAGAAAAACCATGAATTAGCCCAGTTTTTGGTCCAGAATAAAATTGTAACTCTATATACTGTCTCTCACCAAACCTGCCTCTCTAAAAATATCTTTCAATTTCAGTTCTCAATGCCATTTCTCCTTGTCACATGCCAGGATATGTCAAAGCCTTCCAGATGGTCTTCTTGCCACCAACAGACTTATCTTCAATTCTTCCTTCAAAATACTTTCCAGCTGATTACTTCAAAGGACCACACAAGTCATGGATTCCCCTGCTCAGAAACAATGTCTATTGCTTTCTCTGATGGTTTGAAACCATAGCCCCATGACTCCTAGTGATCTGCAGTCAGTTCTCCAGGAAGTACATCCTATGAGAGAGACAGTAAGGAGAAGGTTAAGCTACTGGCTCTGGCCCAATCCCTGCTACAATCAGAATGGCCTTGTTTTTATGAGATTTATATGCTCAAGATTGTTTCTAATGCCCATGCTGTGAAGTATATATATGTGTGTGTGTTTATTTATATTAAGTGTATTTATATATTATAAATTTATGTTTACATTAATATAAGATGTAAATAATTAATTTATATTAATATATTGCCTTTTCAACTTTTAAACGGACTATAATGAAAGAAGAGTAAATATTACTATTGTCACTAGGTAGTATACAATATATACCTATTATGTGCCCCATCAATAAATATCAAGATGTGTCTAATTTATTAAACATTTATTGAGTGAACAAACTAATATTATTTCCTTCTCCCAATCCTGCAAAGAAGATATATTATTCCACTTACTAGTATGTAAACACATTTAGGAAAGTTAAGTGAATTTGAAATGAAGTCTACCTTATCCACAACATTCATGCCTTCCCTGAGACAGGTTACGTGGAGACAGGAAAAGGATAGGAAATCTCCATGTTTTTTGGTTTTCGTTTCAGTTTTTAGCCAGGATGTTCCCTCTTAGTCACAAACCTCATGTCCTTATGCTCTATTTTCTTCTGCTATGGAACCAAGACTGTCAGTATGTTTTCCTTATCTTTAGTAATGGGGGGACTAACTTTAGCATTTGAAATGTATCCTCTCACAAACCTAGCTATGGGATGGAACTCAGTTTCCTGGCTTCTCACTTTGCATAGGCCTTTGCCTTTTAAGGTTTTGTTGCTAATCACTGTGGAGAAACAGAAGTTAACAGATGAACAAAATGGAGGAGTTCCAAATTATACAATTTATAAATTCCTTCAGTCCTGACAAGCCTTATATATCACACTTGAGTGACTCTAAACAGAGCCAGTACAGATACCTGCATCCATATATTGTGGTTGGTGTTCACCAAGGCTCTACTCCTTTAATTTAGTGAGGGTGTCGTATCCCTTCCTCTGTGATGGTACCTCTTACCAAGTTGAAGTTACAATCCCGACAGAAGATATCTCCTTATGCAGCATAGGAGGCAGTTTCCATCTCTGAAAACCCCCAGAAAGAAAACAAATCCACTACATCTCTTGCCTACCTAGAATTTCCACCTTTAATTCATTCAACAAGTATTTTTTTGAGGAATTACAGTATCTCAACAACAGCCAAGCCATTCCCATTCAAACCTGAAAGTCCTTACCCTCAGTGAACTCACAGTTGACTAGGGCAAACAAATAGTCAGAATTACATAATTGCTAAACAACTAGTTTCCTATGGGTACACTGGAAGATATGAATTTAAATATTTTAAAGGAAGAAGGGAAGGGTTCATGCAAGAGATTGCCATTTGAAGGATGGTGATGCTTGAAGTAGCAACTGATAATTGGAAGACAGATAAGAATAGACAAGTGCTTAGAGGGCAGTCTAGACACATGCAAACACAAAAATTTGTGGTAGCATAGAACATTTGGAGAACTTACGTTATTCAGAGTTGCTGAGACCTAACATCTGAGGTAGGGAGTTAAAGAAAAAAGGAAAAACCACCTGGGAGATGCAGAAGCCTGACCCTGGTCCCCACCTGATCTCATTTAGTGCTGTGTTGGATAAAATTGGGTTTAATGTTTCCCCAAGAACCTGTGATGCATGATGTACTGGGAAAACTTGCAGAATTTGCCAAACAGTAGTAGGTGCATTACTGAAACCTTGTGAAAGATTTAGGCATCTTGTGATCAATTTACATAATGCAGAGAGTGCTCAAATTTTATTGTATAAATAATACTGAAATATACACATCATAATTTCTTTCCAAGAGTGATTATAAATTGTTTGGGCTAACTGAGGACATGGATATAAAAATAATTTTCTGACTGTCCCTCAAGGAATTCATCACACTTTGTGTGCATTTTCATTTCCATAATATTTTGTTCATATATGTGTTTATGACATACTGGGTTCTATTTATTTTATTTTTGGTTTAAATGCCAATCTCTAGATTAATTTTAAAATTTAAAAGACCTGAAGTAGACTTCTATATCTACTATTAACCCGAGCTTCCATTTTTATATGTGCAAAATAGGTATTGTCGTACTTACCTCATATAAAACATGCAAGGACAAGTTCTGATAGAACACATGCAAATTCTTAAATCAGTGCCTGCACATTTCATACTCAATCAGTAACTATTGAGTTAAAAAGTTAACATCTTAAATGCACTTGTAGCATAAAGAATATTGTCTTCTTTACTTATTCCACATGGAGTAAAGGAAAGAGTGTTCTTAGGTCTCAATTTCCCTTACTGGTTGGAAATGAATACTTTGGGGGCATGGAGTAGTAACTAGTAGAGTTGGACCCACTGGTAGTGCCTATACTAATTTTTCATCATTGTCAGTACATTTTTGGATATTAATTCAATTTTAGTGATGGTAATGAATATTGCTTAAGAATAGAAGCTCTGTCAAACTTCAAAGCTCAACTAACCTAAGCATAGCTACTTCTTAGAAGAAGAAATTCTGTGAAAATGCCAAGATTCAGATGTTATTTAGAAACTGTGAATGCTGTATGTGGATTTTTTTTCCCCCCAGTGGACAAGGCGAAGCAGCCTTAAAGATGATTTCCAATTATATATTTTTCTGGGTTTTTTAAATATAAACAATGGGGAGAGAGGGTATTATGAGCAAATATAAACCGATTTTTCTTTAAATTAAAAATTAATAAGTTATCTTTTTAAATGTTTCCTTATTTTGATAGCCAAGTTTTATATTAAGAATAACTCTAGAAAGCTTAGACTGGCCATACAATTAGCTCGATTAAGTGGAAGCATATTTCTTGCAAAATTGATATTTTAAAATTAATGCAGATTACAGATGTGAGAAGAACAGAGGTCCTGGTTCTTAAAGTTTCCATTAACTTACTGATTGACCTTCACCAAGACATCATTCAATTTTCCCCTGTAAAGTTAGAGGCCTAGACCAGGTGAGCCTCAAGGTTCCTTCTAGGTTAGACACTCTGTGACGCTACATTACCTGCAGTGTAAGCATGGATGACAGTGAGTATGAGGATGTTGATGGATGCCTCTGACTGAGCGCTTACCATGTGCTGTGAAGTGTTAAGTGTAGATATGTGTGCAGTGTGCCTTCACCTGAATCATCTGAATATATATCTCTGAGGTGAAATTAAGCTGTTAAATATAGCCATTTTCCTGTCTTTCTAAAAATTTACGTTTTTACTTTTACTAGAAATGTGTTTTTAATCTAAATGCAAAGAGGATTACCATAATAATTTAGGTTGTCTTTGTGAGAGTTAGTGGATAATGGTATCAGAGTTCCTCTGCTGATGCGTTGCTGAAGCAGGCTATCCAGTGGGCGAATGGGTGATTCCCGGGGTTTTACTGCCTTGCAGCTCTGACTCTGATGTGACCTTGGTCAGAGTGCTTCATGTAAAAGGGCATGTCTGTTAGTCTTTGCTCCAAAATCACAGTATAGTGCAGATGACTTTCCCTCTGATTCTGACTGACTGCTCAAGAATTAACGTGGGTGTTAAAAGTTTCCAGTAATAGGCATATGTTACCATAGACACGTTCTTTATATATGTCAGCAGTGCATATTGCACAGCAACCCTTAAAGCCTTTCAAGAAAGTTGTATTTTCTGAGATTCTGAATGTATTTAGTTGTGTAAAATAATTAGAGATTTGACTTTCACCTGTGCAGTGGTCCTGAGACGTCCCTTAGAGTCCTGCAGTACATTATGGGAGTCATTGCAGTTTAGTATAGAGACTATTTAGAAGGTGAGGGATAAACAATAATGAATCTAACTACTCCAAGATAATCTTACGGGTTTATTAAAGATGAGAACTTGTAAAGGCAATTTTGGTTGAAATAAATCATTTTTAACCCCCTCTCACATTTTTGGGGAAAAATTATCAAGTGCTAGATTATTTTGTTCTGAAAAAACCGCATTAAAAAAAGAGAGAAAAAGAATTCTTGGCCGCCTTTCCCACATTCTTTCAACTTATTATCACTACTGCTGTTATTTTTCTTCACTATATTGTGAGTAATGCTGAAACAGAGGACTCTAAAATATATTTAGTGAAGGAAATTCTATGGACGAGAGAAGAAAGTACTAGTGAACACATCCTGTGTGCCTTTCACTATGCTAAGCAATGTGGTGCATCAGATCAGATGCCTATTGAAATGCTTGCCTGGCACTATGCTAGGGGTGTTAGAAACACAAGGAGGAAAACACAAGACCTCTGCAGTCATAAGCCTCATGTGTTATCGCTGGTGATCCTCATAATGAACATGTAAATTTGGTATTTTAGTGTCTTTTTTTTTTTAACATTAAGGAACTGAGGGTCAGGAGAGCAAAATAATTTACCCGAGGTTACTTATCCAGTAAGAGGTGGAACAAAAATTATATTCAAGACCTGTGTGATGATCTTTCACTCTTTCACACAGCGTACTTCACCTCTGCTATGTCCAAGAAAATAGAAGATTAGAATCTAATATTTTGAGTTCAAGTCCTGGCTACATCTCTACTACCTTTGTGACCTGGAGCAAGTTATTCTGCCTCATGGACTCTGTTTGGGTTTTCTTTTGTTTTGTTTTTTTGTTTTTGTCTATGAGATCAGGAAAATAATATGCTGACCTCAAAGAGTAGTTAAGGATTACATGGGATGATGATTGTAAACCACTTTTTATGTGCTTGGTTGGCACATTGTGGGTCCTAGGTAGTTGGCTCTTACCATTGTGGATGTTAATAATCTAAGGGGGAAATGTTGGAAATTTTTGTGGTTCTCAATTTGTTCGTTCATTTGTTGCCTCAGTCTGAAGGTGATAGGACCTTTTGTCAGCGTCATGGGTGATAGGAGCAGCGATGCCGTGGGAATCACTGAGGTGTGGTGGAGGGGAGATTGGTTGTATAAAAGGGCTCTTGGATGATCTGATTGTGGGTGGGTTGCGCATGATCATGTCTCTGGACTTCTTCCTTCCTTTTCAGCTACACTCCCTTTATTTTGTCTGCCATTATAAATGACTACTTATATGCTTTTGTTTGCAGAATATTTAAAAAACACTGCCTTTAAATTAAAGTTGCTTGGTGGGGGGAAATAGTTAGAGATTTTTAATTGTTTTATTTTGTTAAAGTTTATGTCCTAGTCATTGAATAGTATTTTTGGCACATGATAGGGGTTCCATAAAGGATGGTGAATGAATAAATGAATTAACATCTGAATGAAAGCACACATACACATGTGTACATGGCTATATGTATGTATATAGAAAACCTTTGGGTTAGAATTTAGGGGTAAAGAAAGCAGTTAAGCAAGAGCCAGAACTGAAAGAGTAGGATACAGGAGAAGGTTTGGAACTATGTGTGGGATCACAGCTGGATGCCAAGACTCAGGCGTTAGGGGGCTGATCGCTCTGCCTTGCATTTACACAATGCATTTTTGCTACTGACAGCTTTCACAATAGGCTAGTGAGGTGGGCAGGGAAGGCATGAGCTACACTGGTGTGAGATCTCAACTGCTGGAATTTTTTACCCACCTGTGCTATCAATTATACATTCTAGTCAAACACCATGCTGAAAATTCTTTTCATCCAAGCTTGTGCAGATTGTGTGACAGGCACCTACTAAGCAGAAAACCACAGAAGTCCTATACAAAGGCTTTTTTCACCTCCAGCCAATTAAGAAGGCATGGAGCCTAAGTCTGCCCTACTCACTGCTGCTCAAAGTCCCATTTCAGTATATATTTCACCAAAGAAACAGAACAAATTCTCCATAAGAGAAAAATCGCTGCATAAATATTGAATAGAGCTAGTTATATCTGACCTGAGAGAAACCTCAACTTGGTATAGGACTGTATTTATCAGCCCGCCCTTAGCTCCTGAGTATTATACATCTAGAACTCTGCAAGAGTTTGAATAATGAGGAACTTAAAAATGCTGTCGTTATCCTAGTTAGCATTTTCATCATCATCAAAGGTCAGTATTTACTACAAGGTCTTCTTTCTTGGATTGAAATGAAAAGATGATGGATGAGAAATTGAAGGTCATATCCTTTGAAGCAGTGTTTAAAAAAGTGACATCTAATTAGAGAAATAAATGAAAAGATTACCTTTAAATGTAAGAAGACTTGGAATTTAGAAAAAATTCAGTTTATATTTGTGTGTACAAGGGCAGGAACTAACATTAAAAATGTCTTTATTTCATTTGGAGAAGATACAGAATTTAGAGCATACCAGGAGGGATTCATAATAGTATTGGATCTGAGAGGAAAACCTGTCAAGATTCTGAGAGAATAGAAGACACTAGAAGAAATAAAAAGAGCATGGAGTCAAATAGAATTGGATTCAAGTCCTCACTTTGACATTTGTCTTTAGACAAGCTATTTGCCTTCTCTTTATGTCTTCATCTGTAAAGTGTGGACAATAAAACTTGTCTTACAAATGGGAAGATATATGTGAAATACCTTGAAAAACACCTGGGGTAGATACTCATTAAATGCTTAGTCTTATTCTTTCCCCTTGCAAATGTTTCAGAATCACCACTCTTACAGAGCCAATCTTTTATTTTATTTTTAAATTTCATTGTATTGTTTCTCTTACCATTTAGTCCCTTTATACCTCCCTTCCCCCAGCAATCACCACACTGTTGTCCATGTCCATGAGTCTTTTTTCCTTTTTGCTTGGTCCCGCCACCCCAAACATCTCCCCTTTGCTGTCACCCTGCTCATTACTTAGGAATCTGTCTCTATTTTGTCTATTAGTTCAGGTTGTTCATTAGATTCCACATATGAGTGAAATCATGCAGTATTTGTCTTTCTCTGACTGGCTTATATCACTTAGCATAATGTTCTCCAGGTCCATCCATACTGTTGCAAGGTTAAATTTTCCCTTTTCATGGCTGAGTAGTATTCCACTGTGTAAATGTCCCGTAGTTGTTTTACCCACTTATCTACTGGTGGGCTTTTGGGCTGCTTCCATATCTTGGCAACTGTAAATAATGCTTATGTTCTTTTAAACTGGTGTTTTCAGTTTCTTCAGATGTATTCCCAGAAGTGGGATCACTGGGTCAAAAGGCAGATCCATTTTTAATTTTTTGAGGTATCTCCATAATGTTTTCCACAGTGGCTGTACAAGTCGGCATTCCCACCAATAGTGTACAAGTTTTCTCCTTTCCCTACATCCTTGGCAGCACTTGTTTGTCGATTTATTGATGATAGCCATTCTGACAGGTGTGAAGTGATACCTCACCACACCTATTTAGTCATTTGATATTTGTTGGAGGAAGCCAGCATACACAATGGGCTAAAGAGAGTTAATTTAATTAGTTCTGGGAAAATTGGACAGGTACATACAGAGAAATGAAATTGAACCATCTTCTTATACCACATACAAGAATCAATTCAAAATGGATTAAAGACTTAAATGTTAGGCCTGAAACCATAAAAGTCCTAGAAAAAAACCTAGGCAGTAAAATCTTAGGCATTGTGCATAGCAGTATTTTATCTGATATATCTCCCAGGCAAGGGAAACAAAAGATAAATATATGAACAAATGGGGCTATATCAAACTAAAACATTTTTTTTCCATAGCAAAGGAAATCACCAACAAAATTAAAATACAACCCTCAGAATGGTAGAACATATTTGCTGATACATCTGATGAGGGGTTAATATCCGAAATTTATAAAGAACTTAGAAAACTCAACACTTAAGTTCTTGAAATTATAAAGAACTTAAAAAACAAAAAAACCCAATTAAAAAATGGGCAAAGGACCTAAATAGACAGGCACTTTTCCAAAGACATACAGATGTCTAATAGACGTATGAAATGATGCTCAGCATCACTAATTATCAGAGAAATGCAAATTAGAGCCAATCTTTTAAACCCACTAATTTATAAGCCTTTACTTAACCAGGTCTTCTCTTCCTCATTGTCTATGTATGCTTAACATTCCTTCTTTTTTATTGTAATTTAGTTTTCTTTATTCTACTTAAGTTGTCTTTCTTAATTGTGATATGATTGACATATCGCTTTATATTAGTTTGTGTACAATGTAATGATTCAATATTTTACATATTGTGATTGATCACAATAAGTTTGGTTAACTTTCATTACAACATAGAGTTAAAATTTTATTTTTATTGTGATGAGAACTTTTAAAATCTACTCTCTTTCAAAATCTAGTAAAATCTAGTAACTTTCAAATATGTAATACAGCATTATTAGCTATAGTCACCATGCTGTGCATGACATCCCCATGGTTCATTTTATAACTGGAAATTTGAACCTTATGATCACTTTTTTGTTATTGTTTTTCAGTTACAGTTGTCCCACCTTTTTCTCCATTGCTCTACCCTGCCTACCCCCCTCAAGGGAACCAACCATATGGGAAAACATATTTGCCAATGGTACCTCAGACAAGAGTTTAATCTCTAAAATATATAAAGAACTCACACAACTCCACTCCAGGAAGACAAACAATACAACTAAAAAATGGGCAAAGGACCTGAACAGACACTTCTCCAAGGAGGACATAGAGACGGCCCAGAGACACATGAAAGGATGCTCAGCATCACTAGCCATCAAAGTGATACAAATTAAAACCACAATGAGATACCACTTCACACCAGTCAGAGTGACAATCATAAACAAATCAACAAACAACAAGTGCTGGTGAGAGTTAAGAGAAAAGGGAACAGGGAACCTTATGATCACTTTTATCCATTTTGTCCAACCCCCACCCCTTACCTCTGGCAACCACCAATCTATTCTCTGTATCTATGAATTCAGTTTTGTCTGCTTTTTTAGATTCTATATATAAGTAAGATCATAAATTATTTGTCTTTCTTTGTCTGACTTATTTTACTTAGCATAATGCCCTTAAGGTCCATCCATGTTGTCACAATGACAAGATTTCCTTCTTTTACATGACTGAATAAGATTTCTTTGTAAATGCCACGTTTTGTTTATTCATTCATTCATTGATGCACGCTTAGGTTTCTTCCATGTCTTGACTGTTGCAAATAATACTCCAGTGATCCATCTTCCTTTTTATACTCTCTTTTTCTCCCATACTCAAGATATTATTCTCGTCATATCTTTCTATTGTATATTCAAGAAGATTTCTTCCACGTGTTGATGAAGTTCTCCTTTTTTGTGTGACCCTGTCCTGGACCACTAAGTAATATTACCATATCCCTGCTCTGAACATCTATAAGAGATATTATTATTTTTATCTTCTATTATTCCATATGACTACAGATCTTATAATCAACTACTTCTTTCTTTAATAAATATGGTACCAGGCTCTGAGCAAAGCTCAAGGACTCTGAAGATAAAAGAGACACAGGCTATGTACTGGATAATGCATAGCCTTCTTAAGGAAACAAATACAAAGACAAATAATTACAGTTATGCATAAGTGTTCTTGGAGGTGTTAGCAAAGTGCTTTAGGTATATTTCACCCAATTAAATTATATACAACAGTGTACTGGTTGTGGGGGGCGGGTATAGGGGGGCTAAATAGTAGTGGAAAAATACAATAAAAAATTATATGCTGTTAAACAGCAAGGCCCTGTTTTATATTCTTCCTCTATCATCCTTCTTCCCAAGAACATCTAGCTGAGTATTAAGTAATTATTACACATTTATTGCTTTGAATTCATCTGCAGAGTGTTTTAATATCATAGAACATGTTTAGATGCCTAAATGGGAATATTACCCAAAAGCAATCACCATTAAGTTTCTGTATAAAGCCTCCAGACCCATGGAAGCCCTAGGAATAGAAACAGACCCTCGATTTGCTTAGAATCCATCATTTGCATTTGTGAAACAAAAGTTCCTAAGCATTTAAGCAAAGTTAGGCTATATATAATTTTGTCTCTGGTGGGAAGACTGCATGAGAAGCCAGGCTCAGAAATAGCAGCCCCCTGTAGTAAGGAGCTACCTCTTACCTGTAGTGCCGGAGGTCAAATATCAAAAGCATATCTAAGGGAACCCATTTTGTTCCAACTGATATCCAGTATAAGTTTGTTGTCAAGCAAGGCTGTCTTGGAGACCAGTGATTGGAGTTTGGGTGTGTGGTCAATTATGTGAAATCATGGATGTCTTCTGGGAATTGTCAAAGCCTGTAGTCAGTGAGCAGTATACTAATTCTGTAACAAAAAAGACCAGGCTTACAGACACCTAGATATTGGCCACTGAAATGTTGTAGGCAAGAGAGTGCCATAGAAAGACACTATATTGAACAGCCAGCTCAAGCTTGAAAATTCTCACAGAAGTTTACTCCATGTATTACCCTGGTGTTTTACTGACATGGAATTTCTACTTCCTCCAAGATACATCTGTGTCTTTCTGGCTTCATACTGAGCTAACTTTGGGAACTAGAAATAATGGTGATTAAAATATCACAGCTTATTATCTTAATGTTTCCTTAGCCTTTTCCTGGAGCCAATCACAAACAACCCAGAGGCAAATTTGGAAGCCCTAAGTTTCAAGAAAGAGTTTTTGACCAAGGGAGCTAAATAAATGCTGTAGGCTCATGTGGGATTCTATAATCAGAAAGTGTTGTTAAATGTTTGAAAAGGTGGTCATCCATGTAAATAATATAAACATTTTCCTATAGGATTTGAGGACCCTCCAACCACCACTCCTCTCTAAAATTTGATCCTATGGGTTCTTTGAATGATTAATGAACTTGGGCTTGGGAAGGGAGAATTGGAGCTTGCTAGGATGGGCAGGGCAAATGAATGAAAGGACATGAAAAGTACCCAAAGCATAATTTTTTTCAAAGAATAGCCTTATTATTAATAACTATTAATATAAATTTTGGATATTAACCCCTTATCAGATATATCTGAGAATATGTTCTCCCATTCTGTGGGTTGTCTTTTTATTTTGTTGATGGTTTCCTTTGCTGTGCAAAAAGTTTTAGTTTGACATAATTCTATTTGTTTATTTTTTCTTTTGTTTCCCTTGCCTGAGGAGATATATCAGGGAAAAAAAATATTGCTACAAGCAGTGTCCAAGATTTTACTGCCTATATTTTCTTCCAGTGTATTTATGGTTTAGGGTCCAACATATAAGTGTTTGATCCATTTTGATTTGATTTTTGTGTGTGGTGTAAGAAGATTATATCACACAGAAGAGGTGAAGGTTTTATATCCTTGGTTAAATTTATTGCTAGGTATTTTATTTATTTATTTTTAATTGCAAGTTTTTTGGGGGTTTTGCTTTTTATTTTTTATTACATTTATTGGGGTTATATTTGTTAATAAAATTATATAGGTTTCAGGTGTGCAATTCTATGGTGTATCATCTGTATATTGTATTATGTGTTTACCACTCCAGTATTTTATTTTTTGATGTGTTTGTAAATAAGATTTGTTTTTAGTTTCCCTTTTTGATAGTCCATTATTGGCATATATAAGTGCAACTGATTTTTAGATATTTACTTTGCATCCTGCTGCTTTACTGAATTCATTTATCAGTTCTTGTAGTTTTTGGTGGAATCTTTAGGGTTCTCTGTATACAGTATCATCTCATCTGCAAATAATGACAGTTTTATTTCTTCCTTTTCAACTTAGAGACCTTTTATTTCTTCTTCTTGTCTGATTGCTGTGGCTAGGATTCAGTACTATATTGAGAAGCAGACATCCCTGTCTTGTTCCTGATCCTAAGGAAAACACTTAGTTTTTGCCTATTGAGTCTGATATTGGCTGTGGATCATTAAAATGCAGTATTATATGAAATGTTAAAGTGCCTTCTTTAAGAAGAAGAAAATCAAAAGTATGAATAATAAAATGGCTACAAATACATATCTATCAATAATTGAATCTAAAAAACAAAATAAACAAGAACAGAAACAGAATCATAGATACGGAGAACATTTTAATGGTTGTCAGATGGGTGGGGGACTGGGAGAATGGGTGTAAAAGGTGAAGTGATTATGAAGGACAAGCTGGTAGTTACAGAATAGTCATGGGGATAGACAGTACAGTATAAAGAATAGAGTAACCAAAGAACATATATGCAGGACCCATAGATATAGACAACAGTGCTGGGATTGCCTGAGGGAATAGGGAGTGAGGCTGGATGGAGGGGAACAAAAGGGGAAAAATTGGGACAACTGTAATAGCATAAACAATAAAATATAACTTAAAAACGTCTCTACTACACAAAGCAATCTATAGATTCAGTGCTATTCCTATCAAGATACCAATGGACTATTTTACACAAGAAGAACAAATATTCCAAAAAATTTATATGGAACCACAAAAGACCCAGAACAGCCACAGGAATCATGAGAAAGAAGAGCAAAGTTGGAGGAATCACACTACCCAATATCAAACTATAATACAAGGCCACAGTAACTAACACGGCATGGTGCTGGCATAAAAACAGATATATAGATCCATGGAACAGAATGGAATGCCCAGAAATAAACCCATGCCTTTATAGTCAATTAATATTTGACAAAGAAGGCAGGAACATATAGTGGAATAAAGTTAGTATATTCAATAAAAGATGTTTGGATAATTGGAAAGATACATGCAAAAAGATGAGACAACCACCTTTTTATACACACACAAGAATAAATTCAAAATGGATCAAGGACTTAAATGTTAGACCTGAAACCATAAAAATCATAGAAGAAAAAATAGGCAGCCAAATCTCAGACATTGCTCATAGCTATTTTTTTTCTGATGTATCTCCCCAAGCAAGGGAAACAAAAGAAAAACAAAATTAACTACATCAAACTAAAACATTTTTGCACAGCAAATGAAACCCATCAACAAAATGAAAAGACAGCCTGCAGGAGGGAGAACATATTCGCCAATATATCTGACAATGCGTTAACATTCAAAATTTATAAAGAACTCATACTACTCAACACCAAAAAAAACCAAATAATCCAGTTAAAAAACTGTCAAAGGACCTCCTGAATAAACACTCCTCCAAAGAGGACCTCTACTTGTATACACATGAGAAAATGTTCCATGTTACTAATCATCAGAGAAATGCAAATTAATCCAAAATGAGATAGCCCCTCACAGCTGTCAGAATGGTTATCATCAATAAATCAACAAACAACAAGTGCTGGTGAGGATGTGGAAAAAAGACAACCCTTTTGCACTGTTGGTGGGAATGCAGATGGCGCAGCCACTGTGGAAAGCAGTGTGCAGTTATCTTAAAAAGTTAAAAATGGATCTGCCTCATGATTTAGGGATTTTACTTCTGGGAACATATATGAAGAAATCTGAAACACTTATTCAAAAGATTGTATGTACCTCTATGTTCATTGCAACACTGTTTACAATAACCAAGATTTGGAAGCAGCCCAAGTGCCCATCTGTAAATGAGCTGATAAAAAAGCTATAGTACACTTATACATTGGAATACTACTTGGCTATAAAAAGGAAGGAAGTTTGCCTTTTGTGACAGCATGGATGGACCTGAAGAGTATTATGCTAAGTGAAATAAGCCAGTCACAACCCGAGACAAATACCATATAATTTTATTCATGTGTGGAATCTAATGAACAAAATAAACTATCATAGATACAGACTGACAGCTGTCAGGGGGAGGAGTATTGAGAGCTGGGTGGAAAATGTGAGGGGATTAAGCAAAACAAAACAAAACAAAATGCATAGATATAGACAATAGTATGGCAATTACCAGAGGGAAAGGAGGGTTGGGGGAGGTAGAAGAGAATAATGGGGGGGATAAATGGTGATGGAAGGAGACTTGACTTGAGGTGATGAACCCACAATACAATATACAGATGGTGTATTATTATTATTATTATAGAACTGTACACCTGAGACCTATATAATTTTATTAACCAATGTCACCTAAAGTCAATTAAAAATTAAAAAGTAATTGCAATATTAAGCAAATTGTGTACTTTTTTTCAATTAATTAATTTATTTTTTTAAATACATTTGTCTCTGCCTACCCCCCACCACTTTCCCTTGCCCCCTCCCTCCCTCCCTCCCTCAACTCTTCCCCTTTGGTTTTGTCCAGGAGTCCTTGCTATATGTTCCTTGACTTTCCCCTTCCCTTCCTTTTCCCCCACTCCCCCCCACCCTTCTGTCTTGTCTCTGTTGGTTTCTTTTCCTTTCAGTGTTGCTGGTATTATTTTCCTTGTATCTTTGTATTGTTGGTTAGATTCCACTTATAGGTGAGATCATATGGTATTTGTCTTTGGCCCTCTGGCTTATTTCGCTTAGCATGATGCTCTCTAGTTCCATCCATGCTGTCGCGAAGTTTAGTAGTTCTTTTTTTCTTTCTGCTGCGTAGTATTCCATTGTGTAAATGTACCATAGTTTTTGATCCAATCATCTACTGATGGGCATTTAGGTTGCTTCCAACACTTGGCTATTGTAAATTGCGCTGCTATGAACATTGGGATGCATAGGTTCTTTTGAATTGGCATTTTGGGATTCTTAGGGTATAGTCCCAGCAGGGGAATCCCTGGATCAAAAGGCAGTCCCATTTTCAGCTTTTTGAGGAAATTCCACACTGCTTTCCACAGTGGCTGCACCAGTCTGCATTCCCACCAGCCAAGTGGACTAGGGTTCCCTTTTCTCCACAGCCTCGCCAGCACCTGTTGTTTGTGGATCAGTTTATGATGGCCATTCTGACCGGTGTGAGGTGGTACCTCATGGTGGTTTTGATCTGCATTTCTCTGATGGCTAGTGATGCTGAGCATCCTTTCAAATGCCTCTGGGCCCTCTGTATCTCCTCTTTGGAAAAGCATCTGCCCAGGTCCTTTGCTCATTTTTTGATTGGATCGTTTGCCTTCTTGGAGTGGAGTTGAGTGAGTTCTTTATATATTTTGGAGCTCAAACCTCTATCTGATGTATCATTAGCGAATATATTTTCCCATAGGGTTGGCTCCCTTTTCATTTTGCTGAAGTTTTCTTTAGCCATGCAGAAGCTTCTTATTTTGATGAGGTCCCACTTGTTTATTCTTTCCTTTATGTCCCTTGCTTTAGGAGACATATCGGTGAAAAAATTGCTGCGTGGGATATCTGAGAGTTTTCTGCCGATGTTCTCCTCTAGGACTTTTATGGTGTTGCAAATTATATTTAAGTCTTTTATCTATCTTGAGTTTATTTTTGTGTATGGTGTCAGCTGATGATCCGATTTCAATTTTTTGCACGTAGCCGTCCAGCTCTCCCAACACCATTTGTTGAAGAGGCTATTATTGCTCCATTTTATGCTTCTGCCCCCTTTGTCAAATATTAGATGCCCATAGAGACCTGGGCCTATTTCTGGGCTTTCTATTCTGTCCACTGGTCAATGGGTCTGTTCTTGTGCCAGTACCAGATTGTTTTGAGTATAGTGGCTTTGTAGTAGAGTTTGATGTCTGGTATTGTGATCCCTCATACTTTGTTTTTCTTTCTCAAAATTGCTGCAGCTATTTAGGGTCGTTTATGGTTCCTTATAAATTTTTGAAATGTCTGTTCTATTTCTGTGAAATATGTCATTGGTATCTTAATTGGGATTGCGTTGAATCTATAAATTGCTTTGGGTAGTATGGACATTTTGAGGATATTAATTCTTCCAATCCATAAGCACGGTATATGCTTCCATTTATTTGTGTCTTTCTTAATTTCTTTCTTCACTGTTGTATAGTTTTCTAAAAATATGGAACGCTTCACGAATATGCACGGCATCCTTGCGCAGGGGCCATGCTAATCTCTGTATCGTTCCAATTTTAGTATATGTGCTGCCGAAGCAAGCAAATTGTGCACTTTAAAAATTTTTTTTTTTTTACAAAACCCCAGTAATAAGAGTACTACTGACCTTCTAACATCACACATCTTCTAGGAGCCAGCTGGGATTTAATCACAGATCTTTCTCATTCCAAAGTCTGCTGAACTATACTGCCTTTTTTGTGCATAAGTGTGTTACTTGGGGTTCATGACTTCACTTAGGAAATTAAAAGATCAAAGTCCATTGAATGTAGTTTTTATTTTCTGATATGTGGTTTTCCAGAAATGCCTGTTGTAGTCATGCCATGGCAAGATATGTCTTAGTTGGTAATTTCTACATGTATATTTTTTGTCACATAAGAATGTTTGCATTCACTCACTGAGTTAAAGAACAACTTTCTACCAGTCTTGATACTACATGTGAGGGACTAAGGCCCTTTTCTTATTGGAGCAATAGATATGTAAACAACTCAATAAAATGAAAGAATACAACTCCCTGGGAGTACAGAGGAGTGACCCATTTTGCCTGAGAGGGTGAGGGAAGTGGCATTTGAGCCAGATATCAAAGGAGTTGGCCTCTGCCTTCAAAGGCTGAGCAAATCAGCTCAGAATAAAAATAGCTGAGGCAGCCCTATACAAATTACTGAAAGGTGGACCATAAAAGCGTTTGTCTTGTAAAGCACTGCTTTATTTTTAAATATCATACATAATGTCTACTAAATCATATATAGATGCTAATAAATGAGGTAAGAGAATTAATGCAATTTAAAAAACCATGAAGTAATAATTAGCAATCATGTAATGATATAGAAAAATATGCTGAGGCTGTGTAGTATTATATTGAGAAAATATAAGTGTAGTGATTCAGAGCACTCTCAAAATTCTGGAGCTAGGAAGCCTGGCCTTGAATCTTGTACAGTCTGAACCTGGGGAAGTACTTACTTTTCTGTCTTCATCTTCTTTGTAAAATGGAAATCATAATTGTATCTCTCTCTTAGAATTATTGTAAGTATAAAATTGGTTAATTGATATAAAGAGCTTAGGATAGTGCTTGGCACCTATAGAAATTCACTAGATGTTGACTGTTAACATACTTGAACGAAAAATGAGTATCTGAGCTCTGATATAAACATATGTGAAAGATAGGTTTAGCATGTGAAGTTGGTTGAGACCCACTGTGGATGGACGATGGTATCTAATATATTTGGGTTCAAATCTGACCTGGGTTCATATCTAAGCTGTTCTATTTCCTACTGGCAAAACTGTGAATAATTTACATATAGTTAATGAGTTTCAGTTTTCTCTTCTGTAAAAAGGAGGGTAAGGATACCAATATAATGCTTTGGTTAGATTCTTCCCCAAGTGTGAGTTCTCCTCTCCTGTCCTGTCCTGCCCTGTCCCCTCCCCTTCTCTCCGTCTCCTCCCCTCTCCTTTCCTTTCCTTTCCTTTCTCCCTTTCTTCCTTTCTCCATGTGAAATTGCCTCCCTTGTGAAAAGATCACTATTTAAACTTTCCATACAAATATCCACTTTTGTTGATTTTCAGGAATATTGTTCAGTTTTGTTTTTTCTTTTTTGCTCTCCTTTGAGATTATTACCAAGGTCAAAGAGACCTCAAGTGAATTTTCTGGGATTTTGTAAAATCATTTATCAGGCATAATTGGAAAAACCATGCAGACAAGTGGCTGTAGGCGGTTATTAAGAGCTGTCTGAGGTCCTGAGCTACAGACCAATGCCTGGCTGTGTGTTGTTGGGGTCTTCCTCACAGGACTCTCTTCCCTTTTCTCCTGGCAACACCCACTGCTTCCTATTCCTTATTAAGTCTTCTTCTGCTGTGCTCTTTTAGGACCTCAGAATTAAATTTCATGTATACCAATGTGCATTTTCACCAAGGCCAGATAATGTTATGTTTGTTTGTTTTTTTCCCATCTAGCAAACCAAAGAATAACTAATGAGTATGGTGTGCTCATTTATAAGTTATTCTATCAGTACATTTTTTTAAATTTTTGGCACTTGGTACCTCTGTGAGCTAATAGAGTGCTGGAAGATGACCAAACAATTATAGAAGTAGCAAATATTCACAGACTCCAGAAAAAAATCAAGCTCCTTTTGGCAGCTTCACTCCTAGGGAGAGCAGAGGTTATTTGTTAATGTATATGTGATTCTTTTTGCCTACATATATCATAGTCTTACAGTCTGTTAGTAATTTTTGATGAATCTAGTTTATGAAACTATATATATTAATACTATTAGTTCTTCTGAGAGCTCTGTGTCCTAAACAACTTTGAGAAACATGGCCCTATTGCATGAAGTCTAGAATCTGCTGATTGGGGCTGTCAAATTAATTTATTCTCATTTATTAAGAGGCCATATAGTAATATAACTACAAGAACCCACTCTGGGGTCCAACTGTCAGAATTCCAGCTCTGCCACTTACTGGCCATGTACCTTTGGGCAAATTACTTAACCTACCTGGGCTAAAGTTGTCTCACCTGTAAAGTAATAATAAGACCAAGAGTTGTTATGAAGATTAAATGCATCAGTACTTGTAAAGTATTTAAAACAGTGACTGGTACAGAGTAAGCACTCAAAATATTACTGAATGCTTGTTATGTACCAGGCATTGGGCAAGATACCACAGTGCAAAATGAATACTTTCCTTCCCTCATGAGCCTATAGCCTAGTACAAGGGTTAACAAACTATGGCCCATAGGCCAAATCCAGACCATCATTTGTTTTTATTTATAAAATTTTATTGAAATACAGCCATGCTAATTCATTTATGTATTAGCTATGGTGGCTGTCATGCTTCAATAGCAGAATTGAGTAGTTACAATAAATACCATGTGGCCTGCAAAACCAAGTATATTTACTAACTGGCCCTATACAGAAAATGTTTGCTAACCCCTGTCTAATGAGGAAGACAAACATATCAAGTAATAAATTTTTACGCAGTGTGGCAGATAGGTATAGCACAGTGCCTGGCATATATTTAGCAGTTTCCTGTCTTGTGGTTGATAGCATTTTATAGCAATGAATAAAAAAGACAAAAAAAAAATCTCAATCCACATGGAGCTAGGAGCCTAATGCGGCAACAGAATAAGTGAGACAGATGAATAAGGCATCACAAAGGCCAAGCAGGAGACACAGTGTTTTGGAGTAGCACTACACCAGCGTCAGTGGGATCTGTAATTAGGTCTCACCCAAACCCGTTCAGTTTTAATTCCTGCCCATAAACTCTGCTCAATAAAGCCTATTCCTTTACTCACCCTAGAGTATAATGTACTGCTAGCACAGGGCCTTACACAGAATAGGTGCTTAATAAAGATTTGTTGAGTGAAAAAAAGGGATTATCATTCTTTGCCCTATTTACCCTGGCTGGGAAATCCTCTCTACTTTCCTTAATTCCATTCCTTCCTCAATATCCAGGTCAGAGATTTTTCTCCTTTAAGATGCCTTCCCTGACTGTTGTGCCTTGATCTCCGCATTCTTGAAACTCACATTGCTATTTCATTATGGGATTCTGTGTTGTGGCCCAGTTGCTGAAAAAGAAAAAGTAGAGGGCAATGCAGAAATTCTAGGTGAGACTTGAGGTTGTTCTTATAAGAAAGGTAGGATTAGAATAGGTAGAGGCTTATAGGTAAGAGCTTTGTAGGGCACTGGAGATTCACAGTGACTAAGACTGACATAGGAGAAGAGCAACAAAATCAAACAGAAAAGAAAATGTGATAATAGTTTATGCAGGATCAGATGAAGAGAGGCAGGTTAGAAGAGTGTGTATTCATGGAAGAGGGAACAGTGTATGCTAAGGCACAGGGATAAGAGAGATGTTGGTAAAGGTGAGGAACTTGAAGCATTTCAGTTGGCTAGAACATAGCCTTGTAAGTTATGAAAACAAGAAACCATGGAAGGTCTTTAAAAAAAGGAATGATGTAATTAGTTCTGTATTCTAGAGCGATCATATTGCCTGCAATGTAGTAAGTAAATTAGAATGGAACATAATTAGCAGAAGAATGACTACCCCATGGTAGGTGCTAAATTTTTATTATCCCACTTAATATTCACAACTGCCCTGAAAATTAGGAATCATTATTTCCCTTTTATTGAGAGAAATAAAATTCAGAGAGTTTAAGTAAATTGTGCACAGTCACAAGGCTAAAATGGATGGATGAGGTGGGATTCAAATTAGGTTTCTCAAGAAGATAAATAATCTATACTTTTTTCTAGCTAACCCTTAATATCTCTCCCTGCATGCCATAGCGGGGGAAAGAATGAGAAGGAATCAGATAGATAAAAAAGGAGGAAAGGGTATTTTAGGAAGAAACAATTACATTTAGAAAACTATAGCATGACTGTGGCATTAGGTATTTAGCAGAAGATGGAGCTAGAAAAATAATGGAGGGGGAAATAATCAAAGGCAAAAAAGCATTTGAATGATATATAACTGATGAAAGGGAACTGTAGAATTCCCCCCAACCCTCACATCAAAAAAATCGCATGAGCAGATTTGTTTCTTTAAAGAGAGAATTGTAGAGTCAATGTAAAGACGTAGAGAGTGGTGAGAGACTACAGCCAAGAAGATGAGTATGATGTTATTGTAATGGTTCAATAAGAAATGATGAAGCTCTAAGGTGAGGTAGTACCAAAAGCAGTGAAAAGGTGGGAAATGTTTTGTAAAACCCAATTTAGAAGGTGGCAGGAGTAAAGTGACAGGAGTCACCTCCTAGAACTGCTAGTGCTTTGGGAGACTGGTGGAAATAAAGTTGGAGAGGGTAGGAAGGCTCAGTACTTGGAGAGCCATGGAGACTATTGACTTTAAAATTTTGAATAAGTTGTAATGGCAAGTGGAAAAGTTACTTTTAGGTGCCAGCTGGTTTCCAGTTACTGAGTAGATGATATTGTATAGCCCGTCCAGCCATGTGGCTCTGGGGCTGTTACTACACTAACATGAAAACTTGTGTTTGATAAGGGTTTTAAAAATTATCGACTACTTACTGTCTCCTTTTCTCAACCCCCATTATTTATTTACTTCTGAGCAAACTGAAGATAGAAGCCTAGCCACAGTTCCCAGACTGTGTGCTCAGCCCTTCTATACTACTTAACTCTTGGTGAAGTTTAGAATTAAAGGACATTGTGAATTAAATTTTGAGCATGACCAAGTAAAAGGTCTTGCTAATGGGCCCAGTAGAGGTGATGAAGCATTGTACCCCTTAGATGCTTCTGGATACTTAATGGCTGATCAGAAGTACTTTGGGGGAAGAAGTAAGCATAATTGGACTGCTACCCTGAGAGAAGAGTAAAAGCATTTAATTGTTAAATTGTTTATTCCAAAAGGATGCATTACAAACTTTTTAAGGTTACCACCTATGGGCAAGGAACACTCAAGAGAAAATTTATAATTATGCAGTTTCCTAAATTCAAACTTTCAGTGACTGGTTTCCTAATAAACGAAGCTCAGCCAAGCATTTTCAAGAGACAGAGCCATAATGCTTAACTCATAAAGTTTCAAATGCAGGAAGAATAAAAGTAAATTTCTATGTATATTAATTTAGTGCCTATTTACATTTCATAAAGGTCTGCGTGTATATGCATTCTTTAAAATGAGTCATATATATTTCTGTATGTTCTTTGTTCAGCCTTGGATATGTAACCCAAGAGAATCACAGACTATTATAATTATATAAGATATATTCCTTTCAAAGCCATACTTCTGCATGTGAGGACCTTCACATAGCTAAAAATTGCATGCTGGTTGGTATTCACAACAGGGAAGTATAATGAACAAATCAAATATTTTATTTCTGTTTATGTTTCTGGTCTTAATAATTAGGGCCTACCTGTTTACAAACATATACCAACTGTTTACTATTTTGTTTACTTCTCACAAAAATAGTATAAAATATTATTACCTTGAGCTTAAATATGTGCTTTGAGTTTCAAAATTCAAACTCTTAATGCTATCAGGAGTTTAAGATCATGTAAACTTAATTTCTCATATTTAAAATGGAAGTAATTCTTACCACACAAATTTGTTGTAAGGATTAGAGATAATGCTTAAAAACCTCTCAACATGGTTCCTAGCATATACTGAGATCTTCTAAATGGTAATGGATCCTTGCAGTATAAATAGGAGCAGGGCTTTTATGGTGTTAGTTATTTCTTGATCATGAATGCAAGGTTTAATACGCACGTGGTTCTGGCAAAGGTAAATGGACAAGCGAGAGAAGCATGACCATGCTTTGCTGCCCTCTGTCCAAACAAATGGAGAGCTCATTGTCTGGTAGAGTCTACCTCAAATATTATCTGGAATAAGGCAAGATAAAACTAAATTTTAAAAAGTAAATAATTCAACACACAAGGAAATAATGTCCCAAAATTACTAAAGCCTACCTTTTCTCTGAGTAATACGTGGTTTATCATCCCTCCCGCCCCACCCAAACATTCCTGAGAATTCAAGTTGTACAAGCTGGTCTTTGGGAGTATATTTATAAATTACACACACATACACACACAAGCATATGGGCTTGTAGGAGGTGTGTGTGTGTCGTATTGTGTGTGTGTGTGTTTATGAGTACAGGGAGCAAGAAAGAAACAAAGAAACTCACTGATTCTACAAAGAAAGGAAGATTTATTTTTGTTCACTCTGTACTAAATGCCTAAAAGAGCACTTAGTAGGTGCTCAATAACTGTGTTAATGAATGCGCACAGATTTGTAGGTATTTATAGTGTATCTGCATATGTGCATGAATATATTAAATTAGTCTTCCTCTTTCAGGAAGCCTGTTTGTCATTCACAATTTTTATCACTGTATAAGTTAGGAGGAACAGGAGATCTGTGTTATATCTATTTTCAAAAGATCCTTATTTTACTTTCCTAGTAATGAGACTGACATAGCCATATTTGCTCTGACTAGAGTTTGGAATAAGGCAACACCCACAGACAGCCAAAGATTTTCTGTATTAGCCTCATAATTAGGTTTGTTAGAATATTGAAAAAGCAGTATGAAATCTAGCAGCGATCAAGAATATTCTTAGCACAGCGCAGATGCTCCAAACTTTAAAAACACATAAATGTGAGTGACAGTTAAGCAGGTTGTAGACTAATTTGAAAGTCAACCAAGTGTGAATAATCAGAATATATTGTTGGAAGCATTTACTAAAAGGCCTATTTAGCATGACCCTCTTAAACAGGACCCCTTGAGTAACAGCAACAGAACTATGCATTACATGCCAGACATCTGCGAGGTATTTCCCATACTCTATTTCATTTAAACTTCACAGCAATCCTATGAAATGGCTTTATTTTTCTTATTTTACACAAAAGGGCGTTGAGACTTGGAGTAATTATGCAACTTAGTATTTGTAACTGGTGGATTCCAAGTCAATTGACATTCAGGGAACAGATAGGTATTTTGTACCTGCTAAAATCCCAGGCTCAGTTTGTTGTGGTGAGCAGGGGACAAATGTTGTCCACCATCACGCTCTGTACAGATTCAAGCCTAGATGTTTCTAACTTTGAAGTCCTTGAGCCTATAGTAGTTGGACCCCACATGGGCTACTTTTTAGGGAAGAGTCATGCATTTATACAAGCTGGGCAGGTAACTTAAAAAATTTCCTATTTTCATTTGAAAACAGAACAGTTGAGATAAACAAACTGAAGAATCCTTACTTTCAAAAATGGGCTCATTCCTGCCTTGCCCTTTTTTTTTTTTTTTTTTTTTTTTTTGGTCAAGTCTCTTGTCTGCCGATTTTTTCTACATCTCTGAAATCAGGGTTCATCTCTGGTAATGTACAATAGGTCACAGCAAAGCGGGCATGCAGCAAATCGCTTTCCGAGAAAAGATGCTGCAGAGCAAGTTATACTCTGAAATCTAGATTCAGAGTGGCTTGCTACGTAGCAGAGAGAGAGAGAGAGAGAGAGAGAGAGAGAGAGAGGAAAATGGAAACAGAGCAGAAGTTAGCCTGTGATGGGAAGGTCTCCCAGCAGCGTGGGAGAAGATTTGCCATGGCAACTCTTGCATCATCCTGCAGGGGTGGCAAGAATGACTCGAGGGGAAAAGAGGACACCTCTTCAATCTGCACCTCCCATTTAATAAAGCTGGAAACCCCATTAAAGAAAACTGGATACAGTACTCAAGATGCTTCTTCCCCCTAATTGACAGTTGATTTTATGATAACAGACTGTTAGTTATCTAATGACCCAGTCTACTTTTCATTGTCACTTGCCATTGTTCCAGGTCAGGTGACTTAATACCAGTTTGTCTGTTAATTTCTTTGTCTAATGAACAGTTTGCCTAAATTCAGGATTCCCATGTAATGTAGCCTCCAAAAGGACCAATTTTTCTTTAATTAATTTTTTAAATTACAGGTTACATTCAATATTATTTTATATTAGTTTCAGAAGTACAGTCCAGAATAAGGACATTTTTTATAAAGTAAAAGAATGTTCTATTAATTACACTGGGATAAAAGGGACAAAACCTAGTGCTAACCCTTGTATATTTAGAAAAATGGTCATCCTACATAAAACTAATCTCCACTTTTTTGCAGATATTTGTGGAAATAAATAAAGCCCACCCAGGTGAAAATAAGCAGAGGATATTTATTCAGAGCTTGCTACATAGCAAGAGAGTCAGCTACCATCTCATGGGGTAGCAGAAACTTCAAAGTAGGTACAGGAGTGGGAACAATTTATAGTGGAACAAAAAAAGGAAGGCTTCGTTTCAGATCTGTTCTGATTGGAGTTTGTTGGTATAGGATACTGGAGGTACAGGGCATTCTGTATGATTACATCAGGGAGGGTTATATCAGGACTATCTCTGGTCCGGAGTTGGAAGCAGGTACAAAATTAGAGAAGCTGTCAGTCATTGACCAGGTTTTGGCCTTTTGAACCAGTTCACGCAGAGTTTGTGTGTCAGAGATCTAATGTCATATACGCCCTGGCCATTGTCCATTTGTATATTCAGTCTCATATTGAATTACTTACTTATTATAATAGCTTTGGGGAGTTGTAAGGACACTTTATTCAAGTTGCCTGAGATCACGTCCAATGCCGTTTTATATTTTTAAAAGCATTTATTAAATTTGTATCATTTATGGATAATTGCATTGTTTTGTATTTTGTGTGTCTAATTTATCTCCCTTTGAACACTTAAAAGAAATTTTACCCTGTCTATAAAACTCACATCCTCTAATTATTTTGAATATGTTTAATTCTATTTTTGATAGTGCTTCAAGAGATGTAAAACCACATACACAAATGTTTTATATTTTAGATAAATTGCTCATTAGGCAAATTTTATTACATAAGATGAAACGTTGCCCATAATAACCAAGTTGTTCTCATCCTCTGTCTACTCACACTTAGACACCCCTGGCCCCACTGAAGAAGAATAATTGGCAGGTTTGAGAGGAAGGAAGCAGCAGCAGATATGACTGGCTTTGAACTCTTTTATGTGCATTGTGCCAGAGGAAGAAAACTTAACAGAATTATGAACTTCAATTCTGATTATATTCTAGTTTTTAAGTCTAATTATCTAGTAATTTACGTAAATCAGTATGCATTTACAAGAAAGACAATGTTACCCATAGGGATCTGTTGGCTAAATTTGTATCTTTGGTGTGAAAGATGAGGCTTTGAAAATCTACACCGTTGATTTTTTTATTGGCACCCAGTGATCAAGGCAAAACTCTTAGCAAAAGAAAACAAAAAAGGAAGTGTTAGAATTGGTGTATGATAAAATGATTTGTGGCTTTTAAAATTATTTCCCCTGCTCTAGTCTCTTAATGATCTATGACCATAGAATTTACATATATGATCTTTATCAAGAATAATGAACAGTAACTTTTATTTGATTGATTATACAGGGCATCTGTGAACCTTGTACTAGTTATAGCACACAAAATTAAGGCAACATCTCCGTTTACAAGGTCATGAGTTTTTGAGTGAGATTAACTTTTGGTCTATAATTTTGTACTAGTTACATAATTTCTCTTACTTTCAGTAACGGCTAACATAAAATAATGATCATAATGCATACTTCATAGAGCCATTAGAAGAAACACACACTGTTTGGTGCTGCCTTTTCTTGGAACTGAGTGTAGAACTGGAACTCAGGAGACCTGGATTACAGTCAAGTTTTATGACTTTGGACAACTATTACCCATATTTTGCTCTGTATAGGTGCACTTATTGTTCAGATTTTTGAAGGAAAAATAAAGATGCACGTTATACACGGGTAGTACTAATTTCTTATCTGTGTAAGTTACATATACTGGTACATAAAATTTTGTCTATCTTGTATCTTTTCTGTTTTGTAATTATCTGTTATGCAACATTTCTTGTACCATAATATGTTCAAAAATAAATGCTAAAATTCCTTTATAATACAAAAAACAAGTACCAATGTAAATAAATAAAAAATGAATTAAAAAATTAGAACAAAATTTTTTTTTCCTAAAAGGTTGAGCCGGAAAAGTGAGTGTGCATTATACATGGCGAAATACAGTAGTTTCCTTTTTCTGGCCACAGTTTTCTCATCTCTAAAATAAAGGGAACCTACCAGGTACTTTCCAGGGTCCATTTTACCTCTTAGTTTCTCTTTCCAAGAACAGAAAGACAGCACAATCTGACATCAGTCTTTCACTCTACTATTAATACTAGTCTTATATTTCTAATATGCTGTGATATAATTGATTTTCTAGTATTCTTACTTCACCTTTGTTTCCATTCATCTCCAAGTCCCTTCCCTGATTAAATAAAATTCCTGTCTTTAACCTATTTTCGCCCAACCAATCTGCCTACCAAGTTTTGTGAACTGTCCATTTAACTCTTACTTTTGCTCACAGTATTTCCTTGCCAAAAGTGCCTTTCCTCATGCCTTCTCCTTCATCTTTAGTTATGAAAATGTTAGTCATCATGCAGAATCAGCTGAAGTGTTAACTGCTGTAAGTACTCTCCCTCTGGCCTCTCACTGCTAAGAAACCTCCCATTCTCTGCTTTCCCGCTTAATTCAGCTTATCTCACCTACACGCTGAGTCAAAAATACAGGTTTTGAAACTAGAAAGCCTTTAGTTTGAGTTTTATTTCTATAATTTATTTTCCTCTATGGCCTTGCAATTTGTTTAGCTCCCAGGAACCTCAGTTTATTCACCCACTAAATGGATATGATGAAACCTACCTAATGGGGTTGTTTTGCATATTTCATAAATTAATGCATGGAAATCCTAAGTAAATTATCATTAAGTGCTTGATCATGATCTGTCCTGCTCTTACTTTTTTCCTTATCTAACAGTTACCTAGATAGGTATTTAATTTTTATAATTAATTTGAAAACCTCTGAATTTAAAGATTGTCTTATTCTTTATAACACAGCAACATTTTAAAGTCCCTTCACAGCTGTGAAGTGACTTTTCTTACTCATTTATTCTTTTCAATATTAAAAGTCATGTTCATTGGATAAAAATTAGGAAATTCATAAACTCAAAAAGAAGAAAATTTAAATTATAATCCCATATTTGTAAGATTACTACTGTTGTATTTTTTTATTTAGACATTTTTCTATGTGTCCATGTATATACATATTTGTAAATGTATGCAAAACATGTATTAGAAAATAACTATAATGATTTTCCAAATAACCTATTATATTGAACATAATATATATAGATTACCTATCAAATATGTATTACATTTTAAAATATTTAGGAGTTCCACTAATTTATTTAACTAATGATGAAACTACACATAGTCAATCTTTGCTTAACAATTTCTTTGTCATAAGTTCCTATAAGTGAAATTTTCAATTAAAAAGATACACAAGTATGTATTTAAAGTTTTATTTCATATTATTCCCTCTCACATACTTGTATCAATCTCCATTGTAACCTATAATGTTTTGTAGTGCTATAAAACAGAATTCACCAACATATTAGTCTTCCTTGTAATCTCTGTAGTAGGAATTACTATTCCTATTTTACATATTTTAAAATGAGGCCAAATGAAAGGTTAAGAAACTTGTTCAGGGATACATCTAATTAATGGCAAAACTGGGGATTCCTATATAGTATTCTAAGCCTAACATTCTTCTTCCCTCTATATAATAGCTTTATTCATTCACCTATTCATTTGCACATTTAATATATATTTTGAGTGTCTAGTTAGATGAAAAGGATATTATGTTGAACACAGTTCCTAACATCATAGACCTTAAACCTGGCAAGGAAAGCAAACATTAACTGAATAAGTAGTTAGTTCCGAGTTATACAATAGTAAGGCTATAAAAGTTTTTTTTTAAAAAAGTGGTAGGCATAGATCGCAGGTGGGCCTGACCTAGAGGCAAGTCAGAGAAGGATTACTTTGAAAACAGGACATCTAAGCTGAGACAGGGTAAGTAAGTGTGTTTCAGCTACACATGAGGGTCACTTGGGATGCATGGAAGTAAAAGGGTAAATCTTCCAGACCAGGGTTTCTCAACCTCAGCATTCATGACATTTTGGCTGTATACTTTTTTGTCATGAGGCGCTCTCCTGTGCATTGTGGGAAGTTTAGCAGCATTGCTGACATCTACCTGTAGAAACCAATAATAGCCCACCACCCAGTTACAAAACAACACCCTCCCTGCAGGGGAAAATTTCACCCCTGGTTAAGAACCACTAATCTAGACTTAATGAAAAGCAGTTACAAGCAGAGCAAGGTGCTTTCTAGGAAAGGAAGCAATCTCAGTGTGACTGGAGCGTGGAATATGAAGTAGCAACTTGTTTCAAATCATGCAAGTTCATATCATGCAGAACCTTGAAGATGCTGCTAATTATTTTGGACTTTATTTCCATAGCACTGGGAAGCCAACAAAGCTTATGAATGACAGAGTGGCATAATTCAGATTTATGTTTAGAAAAGATCATTTTCAGAGTTCTAGGTTAAAAGTGTATTAGAAGGGTTAAAGGGGAAACATTTAGGAGGCTTCTGAAGTCACCTATGTCAGAATATAGATCATTCCTGTGCATATAAAGAAAACAATTCAGATTCTAGAATTTTTAAGAGAATTAGCAGATTTAATAATTGACTGGTTTCTGGATGGATGCAAAAGAGATTATCAAAGATGACTTCTGGATTTCTGTCTTGTGAAACTGAATAGATGGAGGTATCATTCAAAAAAAATAAATGTAGGAGGATGAGGTTTCCAGCACAAATTCAATATTATTTTGTGACCATAATGAGTTTTCAGTGCTGTTATCATACTCAGCTACCCAACAAGCAGTTGCATAGATGACCTGGAACTCAGAGAAGAAATGCACAGTAGAGAAAGATTTGGAAGTCATCATCATAGGGGTGGTAAATCAGTAACAGGAAGGAAAAGAAAAAAAATCACAAATATGTGGAAGTTAAACAACACACTCCTGAACAACCAAAAGGTCTAAGGAGAACTCCAAAAGGAAACCAAAGATATCATTAAAAAATGAAAATGGGTAAAAGGAAACACAGTATATCAAAATCTATGGGATTCAGCAAATGCAGTTCTAGGATTCATGTTTATAACAATAAGTGTCTGCTGTAAAACTATAAAAAGACCTCAAATAAATAACTTAATTTTTCACATTAAGGAACCAGACAAAGAAGAAAAAACTAAGCTCAAAGATAGCAGTAGGAAGGAAATAACAAAGAAGAGAAATAAATGAAATAGAACATTGGAAAATAAAAGATCAACAAACTAAGAGCATTTTTTGAAAAGATAAACAAAACACAAATATTTAGATAGAGTGACTAAGGAAACGAGAAAGGATTCAAATAATTAAAATTAGAGATGAAACACGAGACTTTATAACTGACACCACAGAAATACAAAGGATCATAAGAGTCTATTATGAACAACTATACAAAAACAAATTGGATGACCTAGAAAAAGTTGATAAATTCCTAGAAATAAATAACGCACCAAAACTGAACCATGAAAAAAATAGAAAATCTGAACAGACCAATAACAAGTTAAGGAAATTGAATCAGTAATCAGAAATTTCCCAATAAAGAAAAGTCGATGAACAGATGGCATCACTGATGAATTCTACCAAATGTTTAAAGAATATTTAATACCAATCCTTCTCAACTCTTCCAAAAAATTGAAGAGGATGAAACACTTCCAAGCTGAGTTTACAAGGGCAGTGTTGCCCTGATTCCAAAGCCAAACAAGGACATTCCAAGAAAATAAAATAGAAGGCTAATATCCCTGATGAACATAGATGCAAAAACCTTTGCAAATATTAGCAAACTGAATTCAGCAGTACATTAAAAGGTCACACACTATGACTGAGTGGGATTTATTTCTGAGATGCAACAATGATTCAGCATACAGAAGTCAATGCATGTGGTACACCACACTAATATTGTAGAATAAATGATAAAAATTATATGATCATCTCAATAGATGCAGGGAAAGCATTTAACAAAATTCACCATTCCTTAATAGTAAAAAACTCAACTAATTTGGTAAAACATAATAAAGACCATGTATAACAATTCCACAGCTAACATCATACTCAGTGGTGAAAGCTGAAAGTTTTCTCTAAGATTAGGTATAACATAGGTGTTTGCTTTTGTCACTTCTTTTCAACAGAGAACTACATTTTTAGCCCAAGAAATTAGGCAAGAAAAAGGAATAAAAAGCATCTATATGAGAAAAGAATGAGTAAAATCCCTCTTTGCAGATAACATTATCTTACATGTAGAAAATCCTAAAGACTCTACCAAAAACCAATTAGATATAATTGATTAATTCAGTGAAGTTGCAGGATACAAAATCAACATACAGAAATTAGTAGTATTTCTATAGTCTAAAATGAAATATGTGAACAAAGAAAGTTAGAACGTGATCACATTTACAACAGCATCAACACAATAAAATATTTAACAATAAATTTAGCCAAGGAGGTAAAAGATATATACATTGAAAATTACAAAACATTGATGAAAGTAATTGAAGAAGACACAAATAAATGGAAAGGTATCCTGTGTTCATGGATTAGAAAAATTATTATTGTTTAGGTGTCCATGCTTACCAAAGTGATATGTAGATTCCATGCAGTCTGTATCAAAATTCCAATGACAGTTTTTACAGAAAAAATAATCCTAACTTTTATTTGGAAACACAAAGCCTTGAATAGACAAAGTAATTTTGAGTAAGAACAAAGCTGGAATCATCATCCTTCAAAGTTGTATTTTAAAGCTCTAGTAATCAAAACAGTATTGTGCACATTGTGCTGGCATAGAAATAAACCAACATAACACAATAAAGAAGCCAGAAATAAACACTCACATATACAGTCAACTAGTGTTTGACACAGGCACCAAGAACAAAATAGAGAAAAGGCAGTTCTCTATTTTGGTGTTGGGAAAACTGAATATCCACATGCAAAAACTCTTATCTTACATCACACAGAGGAAATTGACTCAAAATGGATTAAACATTTAAATATAAGACCTGAAGTTATAAAATGCCCAGAAGAAAAGTCAGGAATAGAGCTGTTTGATATTGATCTTGTCAATGAGTTTTTGGATCTGACATCAAATACACTGTCAGGAAAAGCAAAAATAAACAAATGTGACTAAATCAAATTAAGGGATTTCTGCTCAACAAGGAAAAAAAACAAAATTAGAATGTCAACTTATGGAATGAGAGAAAATATTTGCACACTGTATACCCTTTAAGGGGTGAATTCCAAAATATATAAGGAACTCATTTAACTCAATAAGGAAGAGATATATAACCCGTTTGAAAAATGGGCAAAGGCACTAAATAGGAATTTTTCCAAAGAAGTCATGCAAATGACCAATAAGAATATGAAAAAATGTTCAACATCACTAATCATCAAGAAAATTCAAATCAAAACCACAATGAAATTACCCTATACTTGATGGGATGGCAATGATCAAATGTCAAATGATAACAATTGGTGGCAAGGATGTGGAGAAAAGGGAAACTTATCCATGTGGATGGAGATGTAAATTGCTATAGCCATTATGGAAAACAGTATGGGGTTTTCTCAAAAACAAAACAAAACAAAACCCAAACAGACCTAAATAGAACTACAATATGATCCAGTAATTGCTCTTCTGAGTATATATTCAAAGGAAATGAAATCAGTATTTTGAAGAGATATCTGCACAGCCATGTTTATTGCAGCAGTTTTCACAGCAGCCATGATATAGTAACATGTCTTTCAATGGATGAATAGTTAAAAGAAAATGTGGTGTGTGAGTATGTATTTATAATTTATATATAAATACACAATCAGTCTTAAAAAGAAAATCCTGCCATATGCTACAACAGGGAAGAGCTATTATTCTGCATGAAATAAACCAGACATAGAAAGACATGTTGCATGATCTCGCTTGTATGTGGAATCTAAAAAAATGTTGACCTGTCATTAGAGCATAGAGTGATCTTTACCAGGGACTTGGGGGTATAAAAGAAAGGGGGAAATGTTGGTCAAAGGGTACAAACTTTCAGTTATAAGATGAATAAGTTCTGAAGACCTAATATACAGCACAGTGGATATAGTTAATAGTAATGCATTGTATACTTGAAATTTGCTCGGAAAATAGATTCAAGTGTTCTTACCACACACACAAACACAAACACACACAGTTATGCGATGTGATGGGAAATGCTAACTAGCTTAATTAAAGTGATTATTTCACTATATATGGATATCAGAAATACTGTAAACCTTAAAATATAAAAATTTGGTCAATCACACCTCAATAAAGCTGAGAAAATAAAGAAAAGTAGCAATAATAAGCTCATTATATACTTTTAAAAATTATGTAAAAAGGATGTACTGTTTTGATTATCATACAGCGTTGAAGCCTGGTGTTGCTTTTCACTTCTTTCCAGCTGCTCATCAATCTATCAGTTCATGAAAAGTAACTAAACAATTCTGTGTGCCCGCAGGAACTATTTCTCAGGACACTATGTCTTTTGCTCTTGAAAAGCTTAAAACGGGGTTAAGGAGATGAATTTTAGGTACAAAAAACAATGAGAAAAGAACACAAGGAAGCGTATAATCAAGTACTAAATTGGGTGATGCAGACAATACATGCTATAGGCACTCAGAAAAAGGAGTCTGTGGACTGATGTTGTCAGGGAAAAATCTCACAATAAAATGGTCCCTGATATAATCTTTAAGAGATGACAGGATGTTGAGATAGCTCTTGAAGCTTTGTTTTTTGTCCTCTTTGTAAGGCATGTCCATCCCTCTCCCTGCCTCCCTGCCTCCCTCCCTTCCTTCCTTCCTTTCTTTCTGTCCTTTCTCTTCTTTTTTCCTTTCTTTCCATTAGAACCTGCAACTGTTTGGAAGCCCAGCATGCCTAGGTTTTTTCCTCTAAAAATCCGGATGGGTGGTTTTTTACACTCCAAAGGTGTATGAAGAACTTTTTAAGACTGTGCAGTATATTGAGTAATTCTGGTGGGAAATTTCAGGGATCTTTGCAACTATATTTTTCTAAGTTCACATTTATTCTTAGGCTCTATGTTTAAGTAGTTGTGGGTACTCAACTTGCAATTAAAAAAATTGTGAAGGTACCTTTTTGTTATAACAGCAATCTGGGGTGTGCACTACTGACAAATAGTGGACAAGAGCTGGAAGGGTGGGAAAGGCTGTAGAAAACAGTCCCACACAATAAAGAATTATCTTCATCTGAGACTTTAAACTATCTAACTGAACACTCCTTTATATTAGAAAACTAAATAAAATTCCCTGAGCCCCTAATCTAACTCTACATATATAACAAAAAGCATGTCTTGCATGGACTTGAAAAACACTAGAAATTTCAAGAACACCACTTTTCTGTCATATGAGGCATTCTTGTTCAGTGTTTTGCTGAGACTACCAAAAGTTTTCACCAGTCCAGAATATTACATCACTGATAATGATGCTACTTGAGATGTTTGAGTAATCAATTCAATATACTGTGTCTGTCTATATATGCAGGTGTAAGCACTTGACCATGTAATCTTGTAATGGGTGGAAATTTATTGGAGCATTTCAATTGAAATACTGTTTTTAAAACATTTCAACTCTTTTACTTATTTCTTTTTTATATTATATTGAGTCTTTAAATCCTATGTAAAAGTAGGTTGTATTTCTTAATATTTATCATGATAGTAAATGAGACATTAAAATATGTGTATACAAATGAAGTGTGATATCTGAAATGGTTAAGTATCATTGTCTAGGCACTGAGATCTTGAGAAATTTACTCTGAGCTTTGGAATTGCAAGATATGGAGCTAGAGTTCTACCTCTAGATTCTGTATAAATCTGAACAATTTATCTAATCACTGTGTTACTTTTCCTCACTGAATTCAAAGGGGTGATGACAATATCTTCAAGGCAGACATATCAAGAAACAGATGGGATCTATATCTACTTTGTGAACTGAGAGAACAGTACCTTCAGCATATACAGTACTATGCATGTCAGAAGGCACTCAAACCCATGAGGTAAACGTTGCACAGTATTCTTGGCTTATTAAATCTGATGGTCAGAAAGTAATATAAAACATTACTTTATAACAAATAAAGAGATATTGTCAACTTGAATTTAGCATTTGCATGGATTTTTAAGATAATAAATGAGACATTAAGGACATTCTATTTTGTTTCTATAACTCCTAAGGAAATAAATAAATTCTCTTTTCCTTGTTAGGGATACTTTGGTGGAAAATCCTGAGAAGTTCTGAAATGCTCTGTAACTTGTAAATCATTATTATCTCAATAAAATACTGGGGAGGATACAATCAATTCCAATGATATTAAATCAATTCATGGATTATGAGAGAGCCAAACTTTCTGAGAACTAGTTCTCTTCCAAGCTGACTGGTAATCATAAGGAAGTCCTAGAAGGTCTATAAATCCCTACAGGGTATCTCTAGGTATGTAGAAGTTAGTCAAGAAAAGTGATAACACATTTATCTTTTTTCTTACCTCTATCATTTCCATTGTCTTTACACTAAAAACTACTACTGATTCTCTAGGTATGTAGAAGTTAGTCAAGAAAAGTGATAACATATTTTTATCTTTTTTTCTTACTTCTATCATTTCAGTCATCTTTACGCTAAAAACTACTACTGATTACATTTGCCCCGTATACCAGGTAGTAGACCAAAATCAGTAATACCTTATTTATTTTAGTTCTTACAACATCCTTGTGACGTAGGACTGTTATCTTTATTTTACAGAGGAATACACCATGGCAAAGAAAGGTTATGTGATTTTCCCATGGTCACACAGTTTGAAGTGGCAGAAAAGGAATTGAAATTCAAGTTTTTGTTGTTTTTCTCCGAAGTCCAGGAGGTATTCATTTCTAGGAGGGAATAAATTCTGGATTCTGAATTCCAAGATGATAATATGGCCCATTGCTCAACTGGCCTTCATCTCAGAGTCTTGAGCCTTTTTACCTTAAACAAATAGCTAGATATTTCCCCAGAAAAATGGTTTTATTCAGGAACATCAAAGAATTGTAATTCAGGGCATGTAGTCTAACAGTGAACTACACACAAGCTCAGGGAACCAAGGAGAGTAATGTTCTTTATAGCCATGAGATGAATAACGGTGTTTTGGTCAACAATGGACCAAATATGTGATGGTGGTCCCATAATATTATAATGAAACTGAAAGATTCCTATTGCCTAGTGTTATCATAACCATCATAAAGTCATAGCAAAATATGTTACTCATGTGTCTATGGTGATGCTGGTATAAACAAACCTACTGCACTGCCAGGTGTATAAAAGGATAGCACCTACAGTTATGTGATGGTAAATAATACTTGACAATAAATGACTGCTAATAGTTTGTGTATGTACTATACTATACTTTTATCATTATTTTAGAGTGGTCTTTTTCTACTTATAAAAAGGTTTGCTATGAAATAGTATGATGTGTTATGCCAGCAGAAGCCTCATACGTCTTCTGTTTACTGTGTCTGTTGCATCATTTTCTTCTGGTGTTTGATTTAATCTTATATTATTTTGTACAGTATCATGCTGTGCAGGCTTCTGTCCTGGGAGTAATAAGCTGTATCAGCTAGGTTTGTAGAAGCGCATGCTATGATGTTCTCACAATGATGCAATCACCTAAAGTAACATTTCTCAGAATATACCCTCATCCTTAAGTGGCACATGACTGTATAGATGAAAGGGAGAGTTCAGAGGACTATTGTAAACAGTCCAATGGAGGAGACTGAGAGTTTGAGGTGTAGTGGCTTTTCATTGGCTGAGTTGTAATAGTCTTTCATTGGTTGAGTGGTTGCTGGGAGAGGAGAAGACCCTCCTTCTTCTGCTGGAATAGTACAGTGAAAACCATTTTCCTGTTGGAGATGGATATTATGTTGCTTCCTGTTGGAGTAATTGCTAGTGAATGGCAGGGCATGAGAACTCCTCCCACATGCCCTCCCAGCTCCAATTCAAATGAGGTTTCTGTTAATTAATCTTCACAACCACCCCTCTGGAATTCTCTTATTGGTACCTGAAGTCACTTTATTTTCTATACTCTCTCCCTTCTAAGGCTAGTTCTACCTGTGCTCTGGAGTCCATTTATTCCTACACTGCAAGAGTCTTAGATATCAGTTTTCCTGTCTTCCATTGTAGCAGTAGTTCTCAAACTTTAGTTTACATGAAAATTGCCTATAGAGTATGTTAACACAGATTCCTGAGCCACAAACCTAGGATTTCTGATTTGGTAGGTCCAGGATGTAACCTCATAATTTGCATTTTTAGCAAATTCCCAGTTTATGCTGATGCTATTAGCCCAAAGATGATACTTTGAGAACCACTGCTAGAGACTCTAGAACAGGGGTTGTCAGAAAACAAACTAAGAAATGCATTTTACATTTTAAAATGGTTGAAGAGAATGAAAAGAAGAATATTTCCTGACTTGTGAACAGTATATGAAATTTAAATTTTAATGTTTATTAATAAAGTATTGTTGGAACACATTTTATAATGTGTATAGTTGCTTCCTCATTGCACCATCAAAGTTGGGTAGTTATAACAGAGCTGAGCAGTTGTGACAGTAATTGTGTTGCTGGCAGGCCTAAGATATTTGCTATCTGAATCTTACAAAATCATTTGCTGACTGCCCTCTCTCCCCCTAAGTAAGTCTCATCTTAGCTGCACATGGCAATCGCTTGAGGAGCTTTATAAAATACCAGTGCCTGGGTTCTGCTGCCAGAGGTTCTGTTTTAATTGGTCTGGATGATAATCACCTAGATCCTTAACATTTCACCATATTTTTGTATCCCATCTAAATAAAACAAGACAAAAAACCAAGCAAACCTACCAAAGTTATTCTGCCTATAAGAAAGGACTAAATAGTCTAATCTCCTTATTTTGTAGATAAGGAAAATGTACAGAAATATGAATTATTTGTCCCTGTTAACAGACATTGCCACTGTTATTATTGTATTATTAGCTAATTATACTTGCCTATTGCCTTAACACTTTAAAAATAAAGAAAACTAGGTTATATTTGAAAAAGGATTACATTCTTGTCTTAGTCTGTTTGAGCTGCTATACTAAAATACTATAGACTGGGTGGCTGAAAATAACAGACAATTATTTCTCGCAGTTTGGGAGCCTGGAGGTCCAAAATCAAGGTGCCAAGCTGATTCAGTGTCTAGTGAGAATCCACTTCCTCCTGGTCCATAGATGGCCACCCTTTCAATGTGTCCTGAAGTGGTAGAAGGGCAAGGGAGCTTTCTGGAGTCTCTTACACTAAACCCATTCATAAGGACCTAATCACCTCTCAAGGGCCACGCCTCCAAATATCATTACATTGGGGATTAGGTTTCAACATATGAATTGCTGGGGAATACAGTCACTGTATAGCAAAGTTTATTGCAAAAGAAAATAGCAGGGTAATGGAAGATAGAAAAAAATAAAGAAGGGATAAATGGTGATGGAAGGAGACTTGGTGTGGTGAACATACAATACAATATACAGATGATGTATTATAGAATTGTACACCTGAAACCTATATAATTTTATTAATCAATGTTACCCCAATAAGTTCAATAAATTAAATAAATAAAAAGAAATAGAAAGGAAATATATGTAGATGTCAGGTTCTAAACTTAGTGTAGTAGGTAAAAATCGACTGGAGTCAAATTTCCTTCATAGCCACTTGTTCACTTAAGAACCAAATAAAGTAGTTGGCTTGTGTTTAAGGGCCACGCTTCAAGAAAAATATACCACACGCTAGAATTACATGTATTCCAGGGAGATATCTGCACTACGAGAGGCATAGGAACTAAGATGAATTCAGGAAAAGGTAGATTCTTATCCTTCATGTCATGATTATTCCCAGATTTGTGCTTATAGAACAGTAATAGGCAAATTCTCTCACAGGTCTTAGAATTTCCTTCCTTCCTGTATCTTTATTTCTCTCATTCCCTAAGAGATGATAGTTGGATAAACAGCTCATTATGTGAGGCCACTGTAATATATAGAAGAGTATAAAATGAATAATGAAAGTTAATGTCTAACTTCTCTTTCTAAACCAAATTCCAATCCCCAATGATCAATGTTATCAAATATTTTACTCACACATAAATACATGCACACATACTCACCTAGTATAATTATTCATACATATATACACAAATACAGGCATACTATACAAACTATTTAATGACCTTATTTTTATATTCAATATTATAACTTGGACGTCTTTGCAAAGAAGAATATGTGCCTTATGCATTTCTAATAACTGCACAGTGCTTGGTGGCATAGAAGGACTATAATATCACAAATAAGTCTTCCATTATTGGATATTTATAATGTGTGTGTATAAATAAAATACATATATGTGCTTGTATATACATCTACATCTAAACCTATATCTATATCCATATCTAAAACTAGAATTAATTTCTGGGTGTTAAAGTTGAGTAACTACATCAAAGAAAAAGTTCCTCTTATAATATTTTATAATTACCTTCCAAAATGTTTGTACCAATTAAGGCATTCCTATTAGTACTTGATATACCAATTTTAAAAATCTTTTCTAATTTTTATGCTTTACCCTAAATATGAATGAGGTAGAACATCTTTAATGTTTTTATATGGTCTTTTTGTGAATTGTCACTTTATGTTCTTTGCCTTTTTTTAATTTAGTTTATGAAAATCCTTTGTATTTTAAGGACGTTGACCATTAAATATGTGGCAAATATTTTTCCAGTTTGTCATTGCATATAATTTAGATAAACAGAAGTTTTCTATTTCCATATAGTTACAATTATTTATCTTTTCTTATATGACTTCAGCCTTCTCCACTCAAATACTGTGTATACCAAAACCTAATCTGTTTTCTTCTAATATGTTTATGGTTTCAATTTTTATACTTAAATCTTTTGTAGACTATTTTGGTGATAAGATTCATTTTTACTCTTCTCAATGACACTATTTGCTAAGTATTATCCCCATTTTTGTAAATCTCCATTACACAAATGGTAAAATGAAAGATCTAACATGGAAGTAATTTTCCAGTACTATTTGCTTGTGAGAATTAGAGGTTAGATTTACTATGTTGCTTCCAAAAATATGTAGCCAGTTTTGGGTTTTTTTTTTTTTTTTTTAGTTTGTATCCTGACCTGTTAAGTCTTTGCCTAAAAATAGGGAATACTTTTTAGTAAGACATTGTCATTGCAGTTAATGCCTCATTTCTTGCAACTATAACATGAGAATAGTAAGTCAGCTATCCTAGTAAACTTACAAAAATTAGGCAGTAAATCTACAGGTATAGCCCATGTCTGTACTGGGACGCTGTGGGGTGGTGAAGTGTATGTGACAGTTTAAACATGTCTGCAAGTCTCAGAGCCTTTCTTTAGAATGTACACACACATGTATCTGAAGTCCTTTCAGGAGAAGTCCACGCTGATTGCCTTCCAGGAAAATCTACATGTGCTTTTTCACCTAAAACTTCACCTGTGAACTTTTTTGGAGATTTATAACATTTTCCAGCTCTTTTGCTCTGTCTCTACTCCCCATCCAAATTCCCTAGGGCCTATTAACATAATTTAAAAGATAAAAATTTGCCCCCCTCACAATTTCTAATGGAAAAAATAGCAGTACTCATTCACAGGTTAAAAAAAAATTGTCTTTTAAAAATCCTCTGAACCTTCAATAAAGACAGGCATTTAAAAATTCTCCTATGATTTTCATGACACTGAGTTTCTATGTTTGAGTTCATATATTAGCAAAAGCTGCAGGAAATGTGACCTGCTGTGACCTCAGAAGAGGAAATTCTGTTGACTGAAATTCTTAGTTCTGCATTTTAAAGCTAGGAAAAGTTATGGGATGATGAGAGTTCAGCATCATGTCAATTTTTTTTTTTATTGTCCTGGAAGTCACTGGTTGTGTTGCAAGTGCTTACTCTTTGTAATTACCTAGAATTACGTGACAGACAGAACTGGGAATCAAATTAAGTAGCTGCCTTCTTTTATGATGCTAAAGAACCTCCAGCTTAAGACAAGATTGCCTTTTTCCTTCCTAAAAAAAAGGCACAAACAATGACAGCCCAAAATAGCTATTTAGTCAGAAGTGACGACACTTTCTGAATGCTTGTCATTAACAGAGAAATAGACAATCCTGCTTTTCTTCCTCCTTTAATTTCTCTCCCTTGAATACCTTGCTTCCTCCTGAAGCTGCCTCACCTCATTGCCCAGGAGAAATGCCCAGTAGCTCCAACAGTACCTCAGCACCACTGCAGGCTCCAGAGGGGAGGTGGCTTATGCAAAACACATTAAAGAAAAATCCTAAAAGTCACTGCAGCTTTTTCTGGTGAGTTATGCTGATCTTCCCTGTTGCTGTAAGCTGATGGGGAACGTCATGGCAAAGACATAACCACTCTTTTTCCTCCCACTATTTTTGCTGCAGTGAGAACTGTTCATTTCTGCTTGCATTTCGCCAGATAGCTTTAGAATTCTGGCTGAGCATTAGGGCTTCCTAAGGCTGGAAATAAGAGTTTAGAACCTGAAATTGGAGTTTGTACTTTGGCTCAGTAAAAATTGAGTTAATTTGCAGCATCCGGTGCCTGACAAGAATGTCAACAGACAGTAGGATCTGACGATGTTTTTGAATTTTTTTCCTTAAGGATTCATGGGGGCAGAAGCTTTTATTTTTCTCTCTTGCTCTTTCCCTTCCAAAGCCAGCTGAACAAATTACATTCAGCAGCGGTAGCTACTGAATCTGTGGTTATGTTATCCCCTGGAATCGTCTGTCTCCATTCCAAACTCATCCTCTATTATTGATTGTCACTTATCAATGCAGCTTAGTTTTGAAAAATTGGACGTATTGTTTTATTAGTGAGACTAGCAACTTTCGATAGCCGGAGAAGATGTGAACAGATATCACAGGACCGGGAAGTAAGAGAAGGTGGTACTCCTCAGCCATGGAACTGCAGATCACCCCAGGGGAACCCAGCTTACATTATAGGGGACTTTATGAGACAGTGATACTTTGTTCTTGGTCCTATTTCACACAGACACTGAAACGCAGAATGAGGTATGTTTGCAGTGATTTGTAGTATTTGCCAAACAGGGTGCTGCATCAGAATAGCCTGGAATACAGTGCAGATCCCATATTAAACCTCCACAGGGAAAAGGGTTTCCTCTTCATTTGCAGTCTGCCGGATGCAATCCCATTGTAAAGTATCTAATAGGATAACAGCAGAGCTCTCCAGAAACATAAGTAACTCATTGGTTAAATTTCAATTCTTCACCTTCCCCCCCCCACCCTTCCTGGGTGAGCTCATTCCCGCCCCCCCCACCGGTTTTCTTTTTTTTTTTTTTTTTTTTTAAACCCAGTGATTTAAAATGCTAGAAGGAAAAGCAACTGAAGTCTTAACTTTCAGATGCTGAATTCTCGGCTAATTGAAATTGCTGGGCACAATGCTATATATAGCCAATGAAGAGATTTTGAGCTCTCATTCAGTGCCTTCAAGACATGTCGTTTTGTAGTCAGAGAAAACAGAGATCAATGCATTTTCAAACTGACAGAGGGAACGGATGCTCCTTAGTAGCACATGCCCAGGACCGAGTGTGTGGGGCTTGCGCTGTGCTGAGAAGCTGAATACCGGTCCATATGCTCCTTATTTACTGCAATGTTCTTTGCATGTTACTGTGCACTCCGGACTAACGTGAAGGTAAGAGGAGGCGAGCCGGCAACTGAGCACAATATACATGTTAAACCAGCTGCAGAAAATGTCTACCTTGTGTAGCTTCAGGACTTTTTGGATTGCTGGCTGAGCAGGCAGATTATTACAGGTGGTTGCAAGGGCTTTGTTTTACTGTCGCCTTGCAGCCTGGCTGGGGGAGCATGTTGGAACGCCGCTGTGAAGTGACCTTCAGGTTTAACTGTTTGTAATTCAGGTTCACGCTCACACTTGGGCACTGGAGTTGCGGGGAGGAAAAGATGAAAATTATGTAGGTAGGCCAGAATCAAGAAATCAGAGAGGGTAAAAAGCTATAGAGCATGCTTTAGATTAGTATTTAAAGTCTTTCTTTTTAAAAGTGCTGTGAGCTGCCTGTGTTTGTGCAGCTTAATTGTTTGAGCTGGGGATTAAATCTAGTGGCTGTAATGGCATTAGGATATGATCTGTGGGATACCTGATCATCCTGTTCATATAAACACATTATTATCATTGGAAGTGGGTGATACTGAGCATACAGATCCTCAGCTCTGTTTGGTTTGGCTGCGTGGGTGCCTCTGCCCTGTTTTATCACCCCACTGACATTCGCTTGCTGTAGCTAATGAGCCTCTGAAGTTGAGCCTAAGTTTGGGAGATTTACCCCTTGTAAGGAAGGACGGCAATATTATTGGAGAGGTTTTCTGACACGGTTCATTCAGCACTAAGCCAGTCACACAGGCCAGCGGTGGAATTCCAGTTGCATAATTTAAAGTGAATTACATCCTCTGCTAGCATTTTGAACTTGTATTTTTGAAGGAAGTTTAAAAAGAAAGTGATTGACTTTCAGGAGAATTATTTTAAAGGGTAGCTGAGACTTAATACCTAAAGTTAGATCTTCAAAAATGTATCAGCGTAAAGTGTTTTCCCATTTTACTTTACTGGGAATATTTAAATATGTTTGGGGACTAAAGTTTCATTTTCTGTGTTTACAAGTTGTATTAAGGAACTCCCTGCTGCTCATTCATTTGTAAGCTTTTTTGTTTTTATTTGAATTTCAAACAGGTAGTATTTATGTTTTGATGACCAGTTCTATTACAACCACAGCTGGGAAGCATTCTGTGAATCATTTTGCAGACTTCTGCAGAATTTACTTTTTGCTACTTTTAAGGTTAAACTCAGCAGTCAGTTTTTTCCCATGCATATGCTATAGTAAACAATAGGAAAAAAGATATTTAAAAACCTAGCGAGAGTGCCCAACTATCAACTTGAATTTTTCCATCACCATCTCTTTTTTCAAATTATGGATATGGCATGCACTGTTTTATAAGCTCAGTGAGTTGTTAATGTTTTCCCTCTTCATCTTTTTTTGAGAGAGAAAGGTGCTTTTCATTCAGGAAAATCTCCATAACTAATTTAGATTCAGAGATAATTGTTTTAGTATTTCACTGTTATATTTCAAAAGTACTACAGAAATACCTGAGTCCAGAATTTCTTGAATACAGGTTTTGAGAAATCCCCTTTTTATTCTTTACTCTCAGGGGTCTTTGTAGGGTTAGCTTTAAATTTTTACCACTTATGTTCATAAGCAAAGGAATTAAAAAAGTTTTACCAACAATATCTTAATTCTGATGACTTTGGATAATAATTTCTTAGTACTTTGGTTAATGGGTACTGAGAGATGTAAACATTTCTGTACGTTAATCAATAGAAACTCTCCCCGTGTACATTGCCAGATACAGCAGGTATAACCTTGCTTTGAGTAGCTTCACTTCAATTTTAAGTATGCTTATGCCCTTTCAATAATTAGTTTTTGCACTTTCTTGGAAATGTTATAATTTTCTTTTAGGGTTATTTTTTTCTCCTGAGAAAGCAAGTTTTGCAAAAGAGTTCACAATTCACATAGTCTGATATTTTACCAAGTTTTTGCAATAAAGTTTTACCTGATGTTTTTGTTTTTGTTTTTTTTTAAAGATTTTATTTATTTTTAGAAAAGGGAAGGGAGGGAGAAAGAGAAGGAGGGAAAGATCAATATGTGGTTGCCTCTCAAGTGCCCTTCACTGGGGACCTGGCCCACAACTCACGCATGTGCCCTGACTGGGAATAGAACCGGCAACCCTTTAGTTCGCAGGCCAGCATTCAATCCACTGAGCCACACAAGCCAGGGCTATTTTTGTTTTATTTTATGTTATATTTTGAAAGCATTTTATTTTATTTCCATTTTGTTCAGAATTACTTATTTGCTTGGGTCTGATAAAGTCTCATGAATAGTTTTGTAACGTCTCATGTTGCCATGATTTAACATGATTGGTGCTACGGTGACCCAAAACTTTCATTTGGTTAAAATTCAAAGGATAGAAACATCTCATCTACTTTTCTCTGCCCTCACAATCTTGTATCCTAGAATAATTGTTTTGTTAATCGGACCTTTATAGTATAGCACAGTCAAAAGGATTTTTTGAGAGTGGTATGTTTTAATATATTTCATGTTTTTATATAACAAGGTATTAAATTTGGAATGAATATATATGTATATATGTGCACACACATATATTTACAGATATCAGAATGTGGCTTATGGGGCATCATTCATTTGTTCATCTATCAAAAATATTTTGAAGGACAACTATGATTTATGCACTGTGTTAGAGTCTGGGAAGCTAAGATCAATAGAAAACAGTCCTTGCTTTCAAGAAGCTTCCAATCTTGGAAAAGACACAGACATAAAAACAAGTGAGATGCTGTGAAGTATTACAGGACCAGTAATGAACGGCTGCACAGGACATTGTAAGGACAAAACAAAACAGAACGCTGGCTAATTTTACATGGACTGGTCAAGAAAGGTTTTACTGTGAAGTCACCTCTGAATTGAATTTTGACAGCTAATGGGGTTTTGCCAAGCAGCCTGGAGTGAGGAAGGTGTGCATGGTCGAGGGAAGGACAAAAGCCTGGAGCTAAGAAGCAGAGAGCACTTTGAACAGTTCAAATAGTCTGAAATGGATGGAGCGTGGGGGCTTAGAAGACTGAACAGTGAACTAATAGGGTAAAACGAATAGCCAATACTGTGAGAACTGACTGAGCAATCATCATAGCCTAACTCTAGCAATTGTGCTACTTACTTTTCCACCTATTTTTTAGGAGAGATTTCTACAGAAGGAAAAGAAATTAAAACTTCTAACCAACGGGTATATATATGTTCTGTGTTTCCTTGTTAGCTGTAAGTTGTTTGAATTTGATAAACATTCATATCATATTGGCTTGGGTTCCACTTTTTAGAGAATGTGATTAGAACAATTTAATCTGGTTCTGTTCACACAGAAAGGAGTAACGTGATCATTATATAGGTATGCAATTCCTTTTCCATCTCAAATTGCCTATGTTGTGTACAAAGTACCTCTTGAATAAAACATACAGGAAGTTTGTTGCACCAGATGTCCATATCATTTTGTCTACAGAAATGACTATTTTTGAAAGTAATGATATTGATGATAATAACTTACATCCAGGTGATACCTTTTGCTTTTCTAACTAGTTTTATGGTCCTCGTCACATTGTTTTCCTTCTTTCATCCTTCTACTATAAAATACCTATACATAGTCACAAACCCACAGTCTCTGAAATATGAAAGGCAAGTATCAGACCCATTTCACAGAAAAGAAAACTAAGGCAGAGAGAAAATGGACGGTTACTCTGTTGCACAATGTGTGTCCGGGGTAGACCTGAAGTATGGCAAAGATCTTTTGACCCCTGATTTCCTGACTTACTCTAGTAAATCCTGCTGCCTATCCCATAAATTCAAGAATTCTGCTTTTGTTTTTGAAATTCCTTGAAGGTAAATATAAGGAGATTCTGGGAAAAAAAAGTGTAGCAGAATGTTTAATACATGAGTTTTTGCGATTCCAAAAGAGCTATGTTTGTGTGTATCTTCCCCATTTATTGCATGGAAACAATTCTTTTTTGCACAAAAAACTTTCTTAATTCAATATTTTTACGTGTATAATAGGGATAATAATAGCTCTTAGCAATTAAGAATTGTGTGACATGAGGCATGTTAACACTGTAAAAAAAACTTCTTAGAATATATGAAGTGCTCAGCCAGTTTAATTCATAATTGATAAAGTTGAGGTCACCAAAAAGGAGTAAAACTTCAGAGGTGTGTTCAGTAAGAATAGTGTTGCAGAAATTCAAGGAATTGAACCCACTTAAAAGATACCCATAGTTAATAACAAATGTATTCAGATATAACATGCCCTCTCTACCACTCTCACAGTTACTACCACACGTGCATATATGCTAACATGTAAGCTCCACAGAAGCTGGGATTTCAGATTTGGGGTTTGTTTTATTTACATCTATATCATCAGCATTAAGAGCAATGCAGGTACATAGTAAGTACTACGATAAATATTTGTAAAATGTTGCATTACTGGTGTCCCAGATTTTTCTTTATTACGTATACAGTTTCTTCCCAGATTTATCTTAATGCTTGTTAAATCATTTTGAGAGAAAGAAAAAAACAAAATCATAAACTTTGAAATCATATGGGCTTGGACTTGAATACTGGATCAGGCAATCATAAACCCCTCACACTCAGTCACATACTCTTTAGGATCTGTACAGCCAAGTAGTAGAGCTAAGTTGGGGAGAATCAATAATTCACACTAAAACAATTTGTTGAATGCCTAAACACTCTAGAATTCAGACATTCATCATGCTCATTTCTACTGAGTTTATTCAGTGAAGTTCCTCTTTTCTAAACGTCCAATCCATTTCTGCCTCTGAGCCTTTGCTAGAATTTTTCCCTGCAGCGGGAATCCCTTCTCTTCATGGCTGTGCTTGTCTAAGTTTTGTCCTTCCTTTAAGAACTAGTACAGTGTGTCTTTCTTCCAAAAAGTTGACCCTGGCCACATTAACTCCCTTACTTCATCTCTCCTTTGATTTAGTGAGTGTAATTTTTCTATCATTCATGACAATAAATCTTATATTGCCTTATGACGTCGTTTGCATATTTATTTCACGTTGCCAACTAATTTTTATTATGTTTGGATATTGCCCTCATCCCAACAAGATTTTAAGCACTTTGAGGTCAGGGACTACATACTGTTTTCTTCACCTTTAGGAATTCCAAAACTGCTTGATTTATTGTTTGAAAGGGAAACTTTCAGAAATTCTGTCTCCTTATGCTGCTGATGCCTACTCTTTGCTAGAGTCCATGATACATCCCACATATTGATGCTTTTAATAAACACATTATTTGTTGTAGGCAGGTCTTGGACTCACGAATCAGAATTTTGGACAGTTTGTGTAATCCCTATGGCTCATACAGATCAGGGATGGTCCCTCTCAGGGTTCTAATTAAATACTATATTTCTTTCAGGAGGTTAATACAGTACCAGCCCCTCACTGGGCCCCTAAGTTATGGCCTCCAAATGGTTGTGAGCCTACTCAGTATATCAGGCTTATAACGCCTAAGCCTACTCAGTATATTGAATTTACAATTTCTAATTCGGCTACTTAAATCAAACATTTACAAAATAATACAAGGAGTTAATACTTAATAAAACAGGACAATGAAAAATAGCCATAGTAGCTACTACTTGTCAAGCTCTTACTGTGAGCCATGTACTGCACCAGTAACCGAGCCCATATTCTTCAAAACACTTCTCAGCGACCTATGAAGCAAGCATTATCATCCCCATTATTTTATAGATGAGGGACACTGAAGTTCAGGGAAGAAAAATAACTTGTCTAGTGTCACACAACTATTAGGTTCCTGTAAAGACAGCATTTAATTCAGGTGTATTCCACTCTAAACCTTTTCAAAACTTTCCTAAATAAATATTATGCTTACATGAACTATAACTAACTAGTATGTTGCAGACAAAATTTATTTTTAATAAGCTAAGGAATTAAGTAAATACTAAAATTACATGTTTTACATAGTATGACCTTACCATTCGGTTTTATTACTTCTTTCTTTTTCATTTTCCTTTCTTATTAAAGTATAGTTGACACACAAGAATATGTCAGTTTCACATGTACCACATAGTAATTTGACATCTGTATACCTTATGAAGCGATCATCAGAATAAGTCTAGTAAACGTCTGTCACCATATGTTATTATGATGTTATTGACTGTATTCCCTGTGCTGTCTATCACATCCCCATGGCTTACTTATTTTATAACTGGAAGTTTATACCTTTTAGTCTCTTTCATCTTTTTGGCTCATCCCTTCACTCACTCCCCTCTGGCAATCATCAGTTTATTCTCTATGCCTGACTCTGTTTCTGTTTTGCTCATGTGTTTGTTTGTTTTGTTTTTAGATTTCACACATAAGTAAAACTCTTGTATTTGTCTTTCACTGTATGACTTGTTTTACTTAGCATAATACCCTCTAGGTCCATCCATGTTTCACAAATGGTAAGATTTCATTCATTTTTTTTATGGCTGAGTAATATTACACTGTATGTATGTACCACTTCTTCCTTACCACTTGTCTTTTGATGGACACTTAGGTTGCTTCCATATTCCGGCTATTGTAAATAATGCTGCAATGAACATAGGAATTGGTATGTATATTTTTTCAATTAGTGTTTTCATTTTTCTTAGGATAAATATTTTGGAGTGAGATTGCTTGGTCATATGGTAGTTCTATTTGTAATTTTTTGAGGTACCTCCACACTATTTTCTGTAGCAGCGACACCAATTTACAATCCCACCAACAGTAATGGAGGGTTCCCCTTTTATCCACATCCTCATCGGCACTTGTTACTTGTTGCCTTCTAATAATAGCCACTATGACCCATATGAAGTGATATTTCATTGTGGTTTTGGTTTGCATTTCCCTGATGATTAGTGATGTTAGACATCTTTTTATATACCTGTTGGCAACCTGTGTGCCTTCTTTGGAGAAATATCTATTCAGGTCCTCTTCCCATTTTTAATAATTTTTTCCTACTCTTTATATATTTTGAATATTAGCCCCTTATCTGATAAATTATTTTCTCTCAGTACTGTGAGAAAAAATTCTTCTTCCCACATTCAGTGAGCACCTTTGTGACCATTACTTTTGACCTCTTTAGCTGGTAGACTGCTTATAACCATTTTTTTTGAGTTCTTTTTGCAGAGTTTTTGTCTTGTACTTTTGCTTGGAGCATATTCCTTTTTCTTCTTGTTTAGCCCAACTCTGTGTATTTGTTTTTATGTATTAGGTGGATCGTCTGGTCTCATAGTCTTGAAAGAGTAGCTTACATAGAAGGTGTCTTGTGGGGTCCAATGGCACAACCTCTCCCGGTCACCAGGGCCAGGTGCTCTAGGGCTGTCCCCTGTGTGGACTGCATGCACTCTCCTGTTTTGGTTAAGCTGCAGTTGCTGTGGGCGCCGGTGGTCAGAACTGGCTTTTAGCCCCACTCGCTGTGAGGCCCGACCATGACAACTGAAGGCTTGCTGATGACCGGGTCTGGGCCCCAGGGCAGCTGTCTGTGAGGTCTGGCAGGAGTGTTGAGGGCATGCTGGTCGGTAGGGTTGGACCCCCAGAGTGGGAGCCACTTTTGAGAGGAATTTCTTGACTTCTTGCTGATAAATGATGGTGAGTGTCAGAGCATGAGGCTTTCGTATGTGTTCTCCAATCATTCAATGACCAAATATTTAATGAGCATCCATTATGTGCCAGGCACTGACCTCGTTGCTAAAAATTCAAGGTGGAACTAAACAAACAACAATCCCTGTCCTTATAGGCCAGTAAGCTAGGTGAGCAATAAAAAAAGAGAGTTAAGTACAATACATCACGTATAATGATAAATGCTGAAAAGAAAAACAAAACATGGAAGGAGTATCTCAAGTGTAAACGTAGGAAGGGGTTGAAGTTACAGTTTTAGATAAAGTGGTTAGTGAGGGTCTCACGAGGAAGGTGACCTTTGAGTAAAGACCTAAAGGGCATGAAAAGAACAACAAAGTATTGTAGAAAAAGGTAACAGAAAGGGAAAAGGCCCTGAGGAGGGAGCCACCTGGCATTTTAAGGGATGTCTAAAAAACCAGAGTGGCTGGTGAGAGAGTGTCAAAGTGAGCAGATCAGGTAGGGCTTTCTTTGCAGGTTAGGCTTCTTCTCTCAGGAAAGTGGGAAGCCAGGAGGGTTCTGGGCAAAAGAGTCATGATTTGACGAATGTTTTAATAGGTCACTCAGGCTTGTGTGTTGAAAAAGGACTTTAGAGGTGTGAGGGCCAGAGCAGGGAGACCAATCAGAAGTTCCTGCAATAACACAGGTGAGGGGTGTGAACAGATTGGATCTGGTTGGTGCCGGTGAGGCTGGGGACAAGTTGTCCAGTTATATATAGGTTAAATTTTAAACTTTTAATATTTATCTTCTCCTTTGTCTTTTCAGCCCTAATACTGAATCCTCCTCAGCTGTTGGGTACTGGTTCTCAGCTCTTCTGCATTTGATCAGTATTAATTAGAGGAAAATGCTTTGATGATATGGTTGCCATTGCAATTTTACTAAATTTTAATCCTCTGAACATTTGAATGGTAGATTACCCCAAATTTATGTCATATATGTACATTCAAAGTTCCATTTTATTTTTGGCTTCAGATCTTTTGGTTCTCAGTGGACACCCCACCCTAGTTCTGAAATGAATCTACTCTAAGCTACTCAAGTGCCAGGACCATGACCTATATACATTTGTGTCCCCATTGCTTTGCATGTGGCAAATGACCAAATATTTGCTGAATGAGTGACTGACTCAATGGATGTTAGTTACTCAAATGGCTGAACAAATTTTGCAAAGTGCCTCTTTGGATTAAGCATGTTACACCAAATAAGAATAGGTACAGAACATGGAGAATGGATTTGCTTTCAACAAATTCCCTCCCTAATGGCAAATTAGTGCCTCTTTTTTGACAGTGCTTCTACAGCATCAGAATCTCTAAGCAGCCTGGAAATGTGGATATGACCCTAAGTAATTCTTATCATAAGATAAGTTTGGCAAACTCTGTTTAATGGCTTATGTTTGGAATTAAAGCAGTGAGTCAACAAGTTTATTGAGAAACTGTTGTGTTGATATTTGCCTAAGTAATATATATATATGTGTATATATACACACACACCATATATATATATACATATATATATATATCTCCATTTTTTCAAACTTTTTGGACTGAAATCCACAGTAAGAATATAAATTAAAAATTGCAACTAAGTACAGATTTCCCAAAGCAATACTTAACTTTATAAAAAGCTATGCATTCTGATATTTCTATTCTATTTTCAAATTTAAAAACATTTTTATAATTTTGGTCAAGATTTACTAAATGTATTATAATAAAAAATAGTTGAGGAAATACAATTCATACTGACCCATTTAAAACAGATTTCTTAATTTACCTTTATTAATGAGTTTGAAAGGGTACAGAATGGATTATAACTCACAATTTGAATAACACTGTAACATGTTTTCTGCATTAAGGAACACACATCCTCAATTAAGAATATGCAAATGAAGGATGACAAATTACAACAGTCAACCAACACTAAGCAAGAAATATGCAAAAAACAAAAAAACCCTAAAATGTTGAGTAGCTATCTCTATAGCTTATAGTTTGGTCCAATTACCAATTAGTATACTCATGTGGAAATTCAAGGCTTAGCACTGCTCTGGCCAGTAAGGTTTAGCCTATCCTCCCACATACCTCCTCATGCCTAGTAGCAATTGCTAATGTTTATGGAGGATTTGTGATGTATTAGGCACTAAACGTTTTATTTTTAAGCCCCATTATACAGGTGAAGGGACTGAGCCACAGAGGTTCACTTGTTCAGGGCCTCAGGGCAAGTAAAAGCCAGATACAGGAACCAACACCTGCTCAGGACAGGCCAGTACCTGGATGAACACCGCTCTTACTCTAGACCCTTGCTCTGGTGCTTAATGCTCCAACCTTTGACTCCCTTCTCCAAAGGGTCTGTTTTGCAGCTCTTTTAATTTTGATAACTCTGTTGAACTGTCTTCTGGCTTGTTAGTTTTAGCATCTTCAGATCCCAGTTCCCCCTGATTTGAGTGTTTCACAGTTTATTCTTTTAGCCAGGGCCCAGAAGAATTCCCATGGGTCTGAGAACCTATATCCTCCCATGAATATGGGATGCTTCCACTTAAGAGACATTCAGCCCTGGCTGGTGTAGCTCAGGAGATTGACCATGAGCCTGAGAACCAAAAGGTTGCTGGTTAGAGTCCTGGCCCAGGCACATGCTTGGGTTGCAGGTCTGGTCCCCAGTAGGTGGTGCGTGAGAGGCAACCATATACAGAAGTTTCTCTCCCTCTCTTTCTCCCTCCCTCCCCATCTCTCTAAAAATAAAATAAATAAAATCTTTAAAAAAGAGGAGACATTCATAACCAATAGAAGTAAGGGCAACCTTTGAAAGAGTCCTATTTGCTCACCTCTGCACTAGTTATTAATACAGTAAATAAGGTAATAAAAGTCCCCAGGATGAAATGGTATTGCTTGGAAACTTAGCTCTTGAGAATTAAAAAGGGAAAGATGAGCAAAAGAACAAAGAAACAGTTGACCCTGGGAAAGTCTGGCCCTACACATTTCTCAAATTTAAACCAGATTTTGTTGTTGTTTAGACTTATAAAAGACTTTGGCACTTTCAAAGTTGGCAGAAATTTAATTGAAAGAAGCTGACAGAAGCTGAAAGAAGTTTTCCTTTAAAATGAAAGTTAGATGAAGAGTAGGAGAAAAATTTTGAGCCATGTTTTCTTTATTTATTATTTATTGTTTATTTCCTAATGGGCATACATACATTTACATATTCTTTTTATAAGTATACATGGCTCATTTATTTCTAAAGGGTCTACTAGATTGATTGATTGATTTAAGGATGCACCCAGGCTGAAAGAAGAAAGCGAGGCAGCGAGGAACGCAGGAGTCAGGCAGGGAGGGAGGAAGGTGGGTTTCTGAAGTGGATCCCTGAATTGTGTTTGAGTGTCTAAGACACTTTCATATTTGTGTTGGATGTTTTTAGTAGATTAAATTATAATCTGTACTCTTTCAATTATTTAGGAAAAGTAAACTAACGAGTCCATTTTCAACTCGTCAGGGTGCATTGTGTTTCCCAACTGTTTTGAAGATTGTGAAAGTAAGGTATGCTCATTGTAGAAATTATGGAAAATACAGAAAAGGACAAAGATTTGGACCTGCTCATAACCTTGCCACTCATATATAAAAGCCTTGTATTTCTTTCATTTATTCCTTATGTGCCTGTGTGTGTGAACGAGTATGTGGTATATATGAAAGACATCTAGGATCAAGGTATACTAGTTATACCTATGTTTTTGCTAAATACCATACCCTAATAACATTATCGTGTCATTAGTAATTCTTCATAAGCATTGTTTTAAATGGCCGCAAGATAGGAAAGCTTTTTTAAGTAAATAAATAAAGATAGTCAGGGACTGAAAGCATTATTTTTCTTAGACCATTAGATTTTTCAGCAGAGGATAGAAAGCTTTCAAGTGTAACCTTGGAATAGCATTGAAATGAGATGCAGTTTCAAAAAAATATATGGTGAGTCTGAATTTCAATAGGATCATTGCCATAGTACTTCAAACAAGGAAAAATTGTATACTTAATGAAAATACATTGCTACTAGTCCCCTAACACTGTTTCTACATCCACTGTACCAAATAATATGCTTTGAGCTGGTTGTGTGTTTGAGCGTCATTATTTTAAACAGAAGTCAAACGGCGAATTCCTAGTTATCACTATTCTCTTGGGCAGTTAAAGTGGAAACATTGAAGTCATTGTTAACCTCTACAGCCCTCCCCACCCCATGGAAATCTAATCAATACACACATCCTTTAGAGCCTACCTCCGAATGATTTCTTCTACCTCTTGACTCCTCTCCTGCTTCTCCCGTGGAGGCCCTCATTACCCCCCATTGCACTACCAAGGGACATCCTGGCTGGCTTCCCTGCCCTCCTTTTGTTTCCTCTCCAAATTTATCTTTCTAATGGTTGCATCAAACTTATTTTTCTAAATCACAAGTGAGAACTGGCTATCTATTTCTATGTCCAAGAGCTTTCTGTGTTTCCTATTGTCATCAAAATTCCTTTCTCACATTCTGGCCTCGGCTATCTTTCTTCCATCGTTACTTCCTGCCAGACCCCTTTATGTACAACGTAGGCAGCCAGGGTCTGGCCAGAGTCACGTGTCCATCCATTGTTAACACCACAGAGGAGAGGTGAGGGAAATAGGATGTGTAGCAGAAAATCTGGGTTTGAAGTCCATCATCTCTTATGAGAGTTTGTAACACTTTAGGTGAGTAAACTGGTTTTTCTGATGTTTAATTTCTAGATGCCCTACTTGAGATGATGATGATAACATCTCATTATCATGATATCATCCAAATATCATGAACATGGCTTTAGACAGACAAAGCCTGAAGAATATACAAGATCCATTCAGAATACGTTTACATGTTTCAAGAAACCCAAGAAATGCCAGCTGAAATAAGGAAGAGGATTAAGCTTTAAACTAGGTGGTTGTGAACTTGCTTGTATGGGTAGCAATTCCCTTACAGTGCACTTTGAAACCAGGGAAAATGAGTTTAGGGTGCAACTCCTTTCTAAAATTTTGGAGTTCGTGAGATAATGACTATAAAACAACATTTAGCTTTATAGATGAAGAGGTAAGAAAAATCACACTCAATATCTGTAATTATACATCTCTCAACAAAGATCTCTGTATGATAGGCAACCTTAGTTAACTAAATATAAAGCCCTCTAAATTTCTTGGGAAACTGACTACAAAATTTGCAAAATTGTTTCCTTTGTGGTCAAGGGCCTCTAATGCTAAAAAGATGTAGATTAATTGGAGCATAATGAAGTAAATTAAACCTTTAAATTAATAGTTTTGTGTTATGTAATAATTGTATAATTTGGCAGTGTATTTATTTGTACTTTTTAATTTAATCATTATTGTTTTTTATCATTATCATTTAGTCCCCCTACACCCCCCTCTCCCCAGCATTCACGACACTGTTGTCTGTGTCTATGAGTCCTTTTTCTTTTTTGCCCTCACCCATCCCCCCATCACTAGCTGTCATCGTAATTTTAAAGAGAATTTGCTAGATTGGAATATTTAACAGATTACTTTCAGAATGTCAAATAATTGATTTTGCACTGAGATTTTAAGATTAAAGATAAAAAATCTTACCATTTGTAAATTGGAATGTACAAGAAATCTTAAAACTCCCTATATTTTATTTATTAGGTAGAAAAATTATTTAAATAATTGCGAAGGTGTGTTTGTTATTCAACCAAAGTACTTCAAAAGAAAACTTAATATATTAAACTTACAAATGAAGTTTAAAATGCTTAAGGAGAATTTAAGTCATAAAAATGTCCTTTAAGGTGATTGTAAAACTTTTTCTAGATGTATAAATAGAACAGTATACAGTGGTAACTCAGTACTCGTCATTAACTCGTCTCGGAACTCATGAGGAGTGCGAAACCAGTGAGTGCCGGAATGGGCTCATCAAGTTCTAGCAAGGTCAATGAATCCCAAGCAGGCACCGAGTGCCGAAACATTTTTTTCTCATCAGAATGCGATGAGTACAGGGTGTGACGAATTCTGACGCTGACAAGTACCAAGGTATGACTGTTAGTATAAAGTGAATATTAAAAATTAAGTAAAATATAGGCTTTTGAATCTTTAATTAAAAATAGGTTTCTATATTTTGCCAACCAGGAGAGCTTCCAATAATCTCCAAATAAAATATGCTTAAAACATCACTAAAACACACACATTGCTGCTGGTAGGGTTGTTACAAGGCATATGTGGAATAATGTGTATGAAAAACACTGTAAATTCTAGAACAGTGTAAAAAATTTTGTCATTACTTTTTTCATTGCTTTTGCCCAGGCTGTTACGTCAAGTTAGAAATGTATTCACCTTTTCTGCCTCTTCCACATAATTGTCTGATCCATGAGACCCTGCTAGTTATTATTTTCTCCAAGATGGAACTTCTCTGTTTCCTATCCTTTCATTACTTTATCATTACTTTGACTAGTGTAACACTTAACTCTACTTTGTATTAGTAGTTTAGCACTTTGTGTCATTATTAGTATATCATATGTATCCCTTGTATCAAAGATGTTTAGTCATGTTTGTTTTCTTTACTGGAACATAATTCCATATCTGCTCTAGTTCATTTCTTTTTAAAGCAAACGTTGAGTGTCCCTTATGTGCTTACCACTGTATGTATACAAGGAACAGAGCCATTCTGAAGACATGCTCTCTGTCCTTGTGTAGTGGGTAGTGCCTTATTGCATTGAACTGAATATGAAATAAAAAACCATTCTGTCTAAAGAAAATTCTATAATAAAATTTTTAGAAAGGCAACTGGTTAGTTTGAAAAAACTTAGTCAATGCAAATAGGACATAAGAAGAATTCAAAATACATTAAAGAAAAATTAAGACTTGGCCAGTATAGGGAAAAGCACTCTTTTTTCCCCTCAGGTGTGAAGCATTGTTTTAGTTCAGATAAACAAGATAGAGGATAGTTTTGCAAAACGACTAGAGCAGTAGAGAGGCTGTGGGGGAGGATACTGGTGAGACAGACGGTTGGTCCGTAATGAGAACCCCTCGGTCAGGGCTGTCTGCCCATCCTCATTATGTGGACTCCGTGGCCCGCCTCCCGTCCCTTCCCGTCCTTCCAGTCCATCACAATGAGCAAGACTGTTTCCCCTTTCCTCTAGTCCAGCGGTCAATAACATTGATTTTCACAGCACCAGGTGATTCTTACCTCTTCCCTCATTATCCCCTCCTTCAGGGCTAAACAAAGTCAAGTTCCCTGGTGTGTGCCACAGTCTGCAGATCCTGTAAGACAGAAATGGCCAGAGGCAGGACGCAAGGCTCTGGCTGGGTGGGAGGGCCGGTCAGTGCCCTGAAATCCCTCAGAAGCATCTTGAGGAGCATATTTTTGTACAATCTTAAGTTAAGGGATAATATAGTTTCCAGAGAGAAAGGGCACATAAAATGTCTGTCTTCTTCAGTGCAGTTCCATTGGGTAGGCTGAGGGGGGGAAAGCCCCGAGGTCCTGTTTCCATGTGTAATTCCTACTGAACCTACTCAAATAGACAGATACTACTTCTGGGGAAGAGGCCAACTATTAGGAATGAGTCAAAGAAGAGTAACACATAACAGGGCCATTGATAGCGTACTGCAGCAGAAAAGAAGGAATTTACTCACTGGGTGATTATTAGGTACCAGGAATCTCATAATCATTATTTATTTTAATCCTTATAACAATCCTGTCAAGTGAGTATTACTGCCCCCATTTAACAGTCTCTAAAATTGAAACTAAGGGGCACATTCATGTGCCCAAAGTCACATAGCGGGAAGATGGCAGAGCCAGTCTTTCCCATATATGCCCTGCTGCCGTCCAGAACTGCTGACTTTTCTTGTTGAGGGTTTGTGCCAAAGCTTTGATAATTAGAAAGAGTGGAGACATGCTTCTCTCTTTAAAGATGAAGGGAAAAGTGTTGGAATCAGTTTTGATTCAGTCTGTAAGGTCTTATAGGGGAATGAGAGAGTTTTGTTTCTTAGCCAAGGGGAGAAGTGACTGAGAGAAACTTTAAGTACAGTGTAGGAAAGATTTCACCCCAGCTTGTGAAGAGGTGCCCAGACATCAGAAAAAGAATTTTGGGTTTCTGGACTATTCAGACTATGATGCTCTGAAATTTTATGTGACCAAACAGGGTTAGCCTCGGGATTCCCGCCTTTTAATAGCACAGCCCTATGTCTGAATTCTCCTGCACCATCTTCCAGCAGTGTGAGCCTGAGCTATTTACATAGCTTCAGTTTTCTCATCCATACAATGGGATATTAATGCCTATCACATAGACATAGATTATATTGATCATATAATTTACGTGTGCTAGTATTTCTAAACCCTTCAAGTGTCTTCCACATAATGGAAACTGTGTCAATGGTGGATTCTTTTTTACTCAGTAATATCCATCCTGCAACTAAAATAATGTATGCACTAATTTCCAGTTTTCCTTTCTGCTGAGGTATAAGTAAGGGAAATGTTACTACTCCCAAGGGAAATTACTTAGGAATGAATCAAAGCCTTAGCAATCAATATCAAATTCATCTGTAATAATTACTTTCAAGCATAATCCTTTATATGGCAGAGGAGTGTGGGTGTCTCTAGGGCTAACTAACAGTTTCTGAAGATACAGCTAAGAGCTGTGGTGTCCAATAGATTAGTCTCTACCTCTGTGTGGCTAGTGAGCTTCAAATGTGGCTGCTAGATATTCAGATTCGCTATCTGTATGAAATACATGTCATATTTTCAAGACAGAATGGGAAAAAAGTAAAGAATCTCATGGAATAATTTTTTTATTACATGTTGAGATAATTTTTGGATATGTAGGGTTAAATAAAATGGAGTAACAAAATTAATTTTACCCATTTCTTATTATTTTATTCAATGTGGTTACTAGAAAATTTTAAATTACATACATGGCTTGACTGTGATTCTACATGAGGGGTATGTGTGTGTGTTTGTGTGTGTATTTTTAAATCACCCATACTTGCAAAACATTATCCTGTGTTGGAAATACCATTCCTTAACACTTATCTTAATCTCCCAGTTAGTCGTATGTTGATTTTCCTCATTAAAGAGATCTCTATATAAATGAAGGTAGCCCTGTCAGGGGAGGGTTGAGTAGGCCTGAAGAGTCCATGGTCCCATCTCATTTCCACGGTGTGTGCCTTAAATGCCACATCTCAGTCAGCAATTAGTCTCCCATGAAAACAAAACTGAGCTCTGCATTCCCTTTGGGTTTGAAAAATGCACAGTGAAGTTAGTGCTAGGAAGTACAACGTGTAGCCTTGCTAATGGCTAGTGATGCATTCCTTTCGGGCTTTTGGCTTTCTCAAGGTGAGAGTTATAAATGTCTCTATTTTCTCCCTCAATTAATTATAATTTTACATACCTAAATCCTCTATATAGACACCTTCATTTTAGCATTGAAAATCTACACTAGTTTAAAGAAAAAGGTATGAATATTTTAGTTTGCCATGTTTTGGGTTCAATTTTTCCCTATCCTTCCATGTATTTATGTCAGGATAGGAAACAATCTGAATACATAGAAATCCTGACTCTAGACCCTTGGCCTGACTTTTCCTGTTTTGTTCTCACTGCTGACATTTATTTTCCGGTCTGCTGAAGCAACAAACCCACTCACACTGGCCCATCATAGTCACAACACTGATATAAGTAGACTTTAAAATCATATGATGGAAATTCATTTATTCATTTATCTAGCTTTGATTTATTGAAAATAAACTATGTTTTAGCCACAGAGACAGACATTTTCAAATGGTTTTTTTTTTTTTGGTTGGTGTTTAAATCTCCTTCAGAGCTGAGGTAACTAAAACTAACTGACATTAAGTGACCTCCCCAAAGTTATTGCTTGTAAATAGTAGGTCACGCACTTCAAACTGGAGTTTTTATGATGTGATAAACTTGTGTTCATTCTCTACCACCCAACTACTGCTCCAGAGTATAAAAGAGATTATAGCTCACAGTGCTTAAGAGGGGGGAAAGTCAGGGCCCTAGCCCAGTAGCTCAGTTGATTAGAGCCTTGTTCCAATATGCCAAAGTTGTAGTTCCATCCCCCGTTCCCAGTTGACCAGTAAGAGTCGACCAATGAATACATCAATAAGAATTAAAAAAAAAAAAAAGACTGGGGAAATCTGGAGTCAAACTACCTAGGTTTAAGTACAGAATCTACTACTTGATAGTCCTCTGATCTTGGGCATGTAACTTAGCCTCACGGAGCTTCTAATGTCCTCATCTATAAAATGTGGGCAATTATGTTGCTCAGTTTCTGGGGTTATATTAAGGATTATATAAATTAATCTATATAACGGTTTTAGTAGAGGATTCAGTAATTAATAAGAGCTCAGTAAATAAATATTATTTACTATTAGTATCAAAAGCGATGGTATTTGGCTCTGCCTCTTTATGATAATTATTAACAATTTTTAACACTTACTATGAGTTAGCTACCATATGAGGTATTTTAACTATATTAATTCTACTTTTCACAAGAAATCTGAGGTAGATAGTATTATTCATTTTTATAGACAAGAAAATGAAAACTTTTTAAAAATCCTCACCTGAAGATATGGTTATTGATGAGAGAGAGAACAAGAGAGAACATTGATAAGAGTGAGAAACAAAATCAGTTGCCTCCCACATGTGCCCCAGCAAGGGACTGAACCCACCACCTACGTGTGTGCCTTGATTAGGGATCAAACCTGCAAGCTTTTTGGTGTACAGGGACACCTCGCCAACCAACTGAGCCATCTGGCCAGGGCAGGAAATTAAAACTCTTAAATGCAAGATAATATGGTTGATAAGGGGTAGAGCTGGAATCAGAATAAAAAGCTGCTTAATTCCAGTTTCCTTCTTATTATGCCAGTCTAGCTCCTGGAATTTCTCCCTCACCATGATCAGGAGCTACCTATTCCCAGATAGAAGTCGTCAGAGTTGGATTCTCTCATTAATGTTGTAGTTGGAGCCTTAGAGGGTAGGAAGTACATGAGAACTGATGTGTAGCCCTTCATCTACAATAGTGGTAAACTAAAATTTCGGTCCCACTACTTCCCATTCTTATGCACTCTTGCTTGTTAAACCTCCTCTGGTATCTGAGTGTCATCAAGACAAACCTCTGTTTCATCCTCAGCTTAAAATTGCCACCTTCCTCTGTTTCTACCAAGGCTCACTGCCCTGGGGTCTAGGTGGGAAGACCCTCACTCAGCACTTCAAGCCTAGCTTCAGTGACTTGATCTGTATTGGTGTATAATTTGGAGGCTCATGAAATAGTCTGATTCTTTTATAACATTGCCTTGCCCTATAAAAAATTTTACTTGCTGTCCGCAACAAATGTCTTGATTTTTCCTCCACCTCTATTATTGCTATCCTTTTCCAAGGTGCCTTTTCTTTCTTGCCGGGACGACTTTAATATTTCCTGAGGAGCCCTTCATCTATTCTTGACCCACTCCAGTCTGCTATTCATAATGCAGAGAGAGAGTGTTTTCAGATAGGAATTTGATCATGTCACACACCTGCTTAAAATGTTTAAAAGCTTCCCTTTGCTCCTAATGTGTTTTACAAGGTCTTGTAAGATCTGACTCCAGCTCGTGCCTCCAACGGCTTTACTGTTTACCACACCCTGGTTTTTCCCTGGGTGAGTTACACCCTCCTCACTTCAGTTCCTCAAAACGTCAGACTTCTCTCCAGCATAGCCCTTGCTGTATTCTCTCTCTGGAATGTCCCAGCGACCCTCAACTGGTTCAGTGCCGCTCATCATACTGGTCTCATCTGAAACCTCAGTCATTCATAACAGCCATCCCTGCCCCTCTGTATAAACTCATAGCATCTGACCTCATCCTTTATAGAACTTACCACACTTTGCTGAAACATATGTATTTCTTGGATTATTTGATTACTATTTCCCCACCCAAGTGCAAATGCATGATGTTAGGAACCATATCAATTTTGCCTACATTATGCCTTCAGCCTTAGACACAGTATATGCCCTATATTAGTATACATTATATAAGTGAGCGATTAAAGGACTTTTGTATTGTATCCCAAAAGTGGTTAAAGAACACTGATTTAGTATAAGTTTCCTACCTTCTTACAGCATTGGTCTTGAATCTTGAAGAAGCTCATTCCACTGTTTGTGGGTCTTAACTCTGGCGAGTAGGGAAGGTACCTTCTTGCTCCTCCCAGAAGTCTGAATGTCATCCTGTATTGTAAATAGGTCCATTGGTGGTTCTAAGGAGTGACTATTGTATAGTGAAGGTCTATTTTCTGCTTGGTGCTCCCTTAAATGCTTAACATACATAATGGTTTCTTCATCTTCACAACTATAAATGTAATCATTTAAACTCAGTTTTGCTTGCTCTAAAACTTTTGATTTTCCCTCTGTATCAATGTACCTCAAAATTTACTGTGGTTAAGAATCATCTGGATAGTTACTATAGAGAGTCCCTGGTTCTACTCTCATAGTCAGTGATCTTTTAGGTTTGAGGAGGGACCAGAAACATGGTGTTGCTGCTTCTGGTCTGTGGACCGTGCATGTAGTAGCTCATTGCTGTACATCAGTACCTCCCAGAACTTCTGATATCCCAACCCTGGCCATACTTCTTAGGCAAGCTATTTAACCTCTTAGTCTTTTATTTTCTACACTGTAAAATGGAAGCAGTGATACTATCATAGAGATATTTTAAGAACCACATTGATAATTTGTTACAGAGTACATAAAAACCCAGCACTGATATTCTCTGTTTAATGTTTCATATCTCAGTTGTAAGGAGTTATGAGCATGATAAATGACAGAAGGAAGAAAACATTTTTTATAAGTTGTCAGTTTATTTTCTTAAAATCATCATGTCTCTTGTCCCAGATAATATAGATTTTTTTGATAATATATCCATCATCTCCTTTTTTCTGACCTGGAGCATAGCGATTATTGCCACCCCTTGGCCCTGCATGTACTGCCTTTGTTATGGCTAATGGGCAACAGGTGTGTCAAATCACCAGATTTTTTTTCTCTGTCACAAGCACATATCCCTGACCCACCTGCTGTATTTTGATGTGTCAGTTAATTTTTCTGGAACGGAAAACAAAACAAAAAACACTTATTTTATTTTTAGCTTAAGATGTAGGTGAACAAAAGCAAGAAAGAAATTTAGATCTGTTATTAAAGAGTATAAAACTCACATAGTATATTCTTAAGGCTAATGTTTTAAATGATATTTGACTGATGAAATACTTTTGATACCCCACGTGACTCCGTTAGCAGTTATTTGTACTGAATTTGTTAAACTAGGGATCTTAGCCTAGACCAGGCTTTAAATTCCAAATGAGATTTGTACAAGGCATGTTTAGTCTTTGAAGGAATTAGATTTTTATCATTCATTTAATTTGCTGGTAATTCAGAGAATCATTGGCTCTAGAGGTGGTATGAACAATCTATTTCAGAGACATTTTAAACTGCACCACGTGTACACAACCAGCAAATTGAGACTGTGAGAAACTGCACAGGTCAAATGGCTCAGGCTTTTCAACAGACTAACCGTAAAGAAAAGAAAGGGATGGGGTGGGAACATGTGAAGTATAAGAGACCCAGATGAAAACTAAACTGTAGTGTCCAGGAATACAGAATTGGGTGAACAGGCTATAAATAAATACAAGAAAGGGGTTCTTATAAAAGCCACGGCATGGTTACTTGGAAGGGAAAGAGGTTTTGATTGGCTTGAGGTACATGAAGGCTTCCGTGGTCTCTGGTGAAGTTCCAGTTCTTGACCTGAGAGGTGGTTACAGGGGCTCTCCCTTAAATAATTCATCGTATTATACATTTGCCAGGATTATCTGTATCTCTGCTTTATTTTACAATAAAACCTTTAAGACAAAGAACAGAAGGAAAAAATAAATTGTATTATCATTCTTTTTGGCTTTCGAATTAAAAGAGCCTAGAAGAATATGGCTTAAAGCAACAGGTTCTGCTGGTGCCTGTCTTTCAATGGCATAGAGAGGAGGCACTGGATACTAATTGGGACATTATACTATACACAATTCTTTGAGTTTAGAACAGTGGTTAACATTGGAGGAGAGGCAGATAAGAGGGAAGAAAAGGACCCAGGACACAGATACATGAAGCAGTTAGAAAAATTTAAATATCTGTTCTCACACAAATAAAAACTCAGCCAGTTGGCTCTGGAGAGATGTACAGTACAGAGCTCAATAAATTGTGAGTTCTCATTAAAATAAATTTCCTCACTACCTTCCTTCCTTGTTTGCATTATGAAAATACAAGAGAGTAAATCGTATTCCTACTAGTTGAGGGTTTTAGCAGTGGGGTGTGTGTGTTGCAAGGGGTGGGGTGGGGCTTCACACATCCCATAAATATTTATTTTGTCTCTTTGGCATATTAGACACAGCTTTATTAAAACTTCATAATACTATTTAAGATGGGCTTATTACCCTCGGTTTACCTATGTGGAGTAATAAATGAAGAAAATGGTTTTGGTACTTGGACCTTAAGGATAAAAAGTACTTGAATTCAGGGATGGGCATCAGAAAACTCATTTCCAGCAAAAGGAATAAGTATGTAGCAATGTTTGAGGATGATTTGGGAAACAGTGGAGTCTAATTTTATTATAAAACAAGATCAGAAATAGTAAATTAGGGCCATATTATGAATATCAAAGCAAGGCGTTATTACTTAACTTCATAAATTATGGAAAGTGATTGAAGGTTTTTGAGTAGTAAAATAATACATTATGAAATATTACTTTGTTCATGGTACATCTCACAATATAATTAGATAAACAAAGGCATATAGTTGCAACTGAAGTATAGCGTAGAAAAAGATAATTTTAAAATAAAGAAAAGGAATTGCTTCTTTATATAGTAAGTAGAATATAGTTACAATATTTTGTACCTTTATTTACAAAAGGAAGTAACATAATATTTTAAGGTTTTATATATATGTTGTCTAATCATTCTGCCAGAAAGATTTTATTGGTTTTACACTTTCATTAAGTGTACATTAGTGACAATTTTAAAGAATAATTATTTAAAATGACTACTTTTATCTTTTTTTGGTGATATTTGCCAATTTGGTTAAAATTTTATACCAGGGTTTGTTTACTTCTTATATTTTTCAATAATGTTTAACATCATGTAAACTTACAGTCATTTGTGTTTCTTTATTTGTGAATTACCTTTTATATCATGTTATTGAAAAAAGGTACTCTTTTTTTCATTTGTTTTTAAAACCTTTTTACAAAGTAAAGGTATTAATGATTTTTATCAATCATTACCTGTTGCAAATATTTTGTTGGAGGAAGACATAATTTACCTTTAATCTTATTGGTTATGGATTTTGATGTACATTTACCTAAAAAATTTCTATGTATTAGTACTTAAAACAAGTAAAATACTTTTAATACCCTCCAAATTTAATTTGAGGGGGATGAAATTCAGTAACTTAACTCTAGTTTTATATGTGTAATTATATGACTTTTCAAACCCTCTGTAAAGAGGAGATATTGCTGTGTATCTTCCAGACATATACATTGCTTGGTTCAACAGAATTCTTGTAGATTGCCACGTACCAACGATATAATATGAACTAGAGAGATCCCTTCCTGTGGGGAGCTCCTATGGTGATAGTGGGACTTCCTGGTTTATATGCACATAAACCATTATGATGTTGTAAGCAAATTCTGGGAATAAGTATACCTAGGGGAACTGGGGTGAATCTTGAACTAGATATTAATAGGGTGAGTAGGAGGTAGAAGATTTGTGTTAATTAGAACATAAAGCATGGAAGTGGTGAAAGCCAGTGATTTTGTTTTGGGAATAGCAAAAACATCTCCTGCTTACTTAGTGTGGGGAAGATGAGGTTAGAAACATAGGGTTTGGGATAATATTGTGAAGGTCTTTGTATTTGCTTTCAAGAAGTTTGGACTTTATTTTGTCATGCTTTATATCACTACCTGTTTAATTTTTCTGGTTTTAAAGTAGGGGAGTGTTCTGACCAGATTTGTGTTTTTAAGAGGATTGTTCTGGAAGGAGAATTGGAAGGCCTGAATGTGGAGTCAGACAGGAAATGGAGAAAAAACTTAGGTAAAGGCATAAACTATGAAAATATCTTGGGAAAAGATATTTAGGGTACAGACAGCAAGACTGAGTACCTGTATGTGCAAGTGAGAAAGAGAGAGAAGGGACATTTGGAGAGTATCAGTTTGCATAAGTTGAGTAGTTACCAATTATATAAACTCTGGGAATTGTTCAGTAGACAGCTAGCTGTGTGTTCCCAGCAGCATCTCCAATGTGAACATTAAGCTGAAAATAGAGATTTGTGCATCATCACCACATGGGTGATGGTTGAAACCACAGGTGAGGATAATATTCCCCAGGGAAATGGTGAAGAATGAAAAGAGATAAAGAGCTATGAACAGACCCTCGGGGGGGATGCCAGCATGGTGGGTAGAGACATTGTTGTGAAGATTAAATCAGATCCTGTGTGTGAAAGCCTTTGTGAGTGGTAATGCACTTTTTAGATATAAGGGATTATTATTATTCTTATTGTAAGTATTAAGAATTTCAGCTTCCATAAGAGGATATACATAAGTACCACCATATAATGCACCGAAGCGGAACAGTTGCCACTTTAACCTGGGAGGCATTGTGAAAATTTACAAAGCAATTTTTAATGAAAACATTTTAAATGCTGAGGTACAAGAAGCCTTTGTCAGGACTAAATAAGAGCCAGAGTTTTTAGTTTTGCTCATTCCATGGATTTGCCATCTGGAATTTGTAGTAACTGTAAGCAAGTATGTTACCACTGAGTCATCTGCCATGGAGTGCTGGAGAAACAAGGCCTGGGTCCAGATTTCCATTCAAGAATTTGACAAAACTGCCTTCTAAGAAAGTCCAAGACACTCTTATGAACCAGACTGATCTAAAATTTGTACATACTTTTTGCTTGAATTTGCAATATTGAAGATATTTTTATTAAGGCTTTAGAAAGAAAAACAACTAATCACCTACATGTTTACCTCCCAAAATATTTTCAAAACTTATGTGTTGTATTTTATATTGGAAATTGAGCCTTCCTTTGTATCTTAATTTGAAAATAAGAAAATGCTTGTTTACTAAACTGTGTGATACATTGGAAACAGCTATGTAGGACTTGAATTAGACTACATGAGGGGTTTACATTTGACCTCTGACATTTATTGATGTGGAACTTTATTTCCATGATCTTAAGTTAACTTAATCTGCAAAATGGGAGTGATAACAGCTAACTTGGAAGTCTGCTGAATAAAGTTAAATGCCCCATGACAACATGAGCATTTTAAGCTATAAAAACACTTGGTGAAATCTAAGAGACTATCTAAATATAAAATTGTAATAGTTAACTCTGTTATGACTCTGAAATAAATGGTTCAGTTTTAAAATTTTATTTTGGTCAATGGAATTATGGAGTTTGATACATTAACTTTTACTAAATGTTGAATCTCGAAAAATATCCATTTTGCTAAGTCTTAAGGGGAGTAGTATGTGAAAATCCATGGTTCTATATTGACTGTGATATCAAAGCTCAAAGCCAACCTCATCTCCATAATGAAAGGTGTAATTTGGCTATGACATCTCTCATCCTGTTGAATGTGAGGACAGATTGTGAACCGCAGCTCTTAGTTTCCTTATCACCCCATCCCATTCCTCTCCGCTGGTGACTCTCCTGATTCCTTGGGTTTATTAGAAGATGTTCAATGATCACACCCAGTGAATGATTTTTCTGTTGAATTTATCATATAACATTACATGGTTATATGATAACCATTATGGTTATTGGTGAAGATCTTCTCCTTTTTACTAAGCCAAAAACGTGGCATTGGGGGGCCATGACTTCACTTTAACTTTTTACGCCTTATTAATTATCTTTTCTCTTACATTAAAAGCATATTATTCCATATTGTACTTAATTATTTATTTTATATAGGGGCCTACTAAGTAAGGAGGAAAAATGGGAGAAAAAAGATAGAAGGAAAACGTGAACTTTAGGATGTTGGAGTAGATTTTATAATGAACGGAATGGCTTTGAATACTGTATACTGCAAGGCAATACTCAGGTTGATGATTTGATCTCAAGGGTTTAAAATATTATATTTTTTTAAGACCTTAAATAACATGTGTAGATAAGAAGCCAGATAAGCAATAAAAGGGAGAAGGCTTCCCAAAATAGGTTTTAATTTCAGTTGCAGTAGTTTATTTTTAAATGTGTGAAAAGTGATTTGAAGAGCTAAGTTCATTTAGTTTTATCTTCAGTGATCCAGTATTGAGTGATCATAATGTTTCTTATTATGAAAATGACCACCAAATTTAATATTGTGAATATATAAGGTGTTCTATCTATACCTGATTTCTTTCTATTTTAACCACTGGGTTTTTGGATATTAATAAAATAGTCGACTAATGGAGATTTTCAAATTGTTAGTGTGTGTGTGTGTGTGTGTGTGTGTGTGTGAGCGCGCGCGTGTGTGTGAATAAATGTAATTCTCCAGCTACTAGTCTATTCTCCCAATAGAGTAAAAGTATCTTGAAGATACTTTTCAAGACTCTTCTTGAAGAGGTCCCTTAAAAGGGACTCTTCTACCTACCATTGCATTCCCAATGCCTGTCATAGTTTAACACATGGTGAAGTGCACAATATTTGTAGGTTGCATCAATGTCTAGATTACCTAATTTATTTGTAAAGAATGAGGGTGGTTTTTATGTTTGAGCTAGGTTTTATATGTAATTCTAGGTTTTTAAATTACATAATCAACATTCTTGATAACTAAAATGATTTGAGAACTTTGAAATGTATTGATTGCCAGAGAAGAAAAAGTTTCCGTAATGTAGTCAATATTGCTTCTAAAAAGATATACAAATTATTAATTTAATCTTTTAGTTCTGCAAAATAGGTAAGAACACTTCTTATTTCTAGCCATTGTAGGAAGCCAAAGTTCAGAGGAAATGTTCTTAATGATCTGAGACAGATTCTCTCAGCCTAGAAATAATTCCCAAGGAGTTAAGTCATGTACTGCTAGATGCTGCATTAACTCTTTCAGCCCACTAGGGTATTATTGAGTGCACTGAAGCTGGAGTTTACCAAATGGTACCCCAGTGGTCTCACACAGTTATTGAAGCTTCCAGAAGGGCCTATGTCTTTCCGGAGAACAGTTTAAACATTAGAAAATCTGGTCCAGTGTATATTTTCCCAAGGTGATGCTTAAAGGAAATAGCTAGTGCATAGCTTTACCTTGTAAGATACAGTCAATTCTTTGTGTAAATGTACTTCTGAATGGTGAAGATGATTCTGGCTTCTCTTTTGTTCAACATCATTCACAGGGAAATTAAAATAGATTATGGTGTAGCTTTGTTTAAAAACTGAAATCTACATAACATAATGACTTATATGATCTAATAATATTGGTGCTTTGGAAATTCTCTTAAGACCAAAGGGGATACTAGGGTTGGAGAGAAGAAAAGAACTTATGAAAGAAAAATGTCACATATAACTTTGGATGTTACCAATATGTGTTTTACAGTGAAGCCCCTTGGGCCCCAGTAATTGCTAGATACAAGCGACATTAGCAATATTTTTTAGTCCTTTATCTTTTAATTTAGTCATGTGTGCTAGCTAGGAGGCAACATTGTTGAAATAATCGTAGCAGTGACTCAGATTTAACATTTGCTACACAATTAGATTTGCTTTAGGTCAACCGCAGCCAGATCAAACTTTGCTTTCAGCAAACCTTCCCCAGATCTATTGTAATTTCATCAAAGAGTAGTGAAACGTGCTACTAGATGGGGTTAGTGTTTGAAGAACCATCACACATTCATTTTTACATTTTCTATAAGTTTTGATGTTTTCTCTGTTCAGTGTAATATTAGTTTTATTCATTTAATTCTCTTTTCAAATGTGAAATTATCTAGTGATCCATTCTATTGGCCAGAGTTTAAGCCATTTTTAATACTATATTTCAATATGTTCTTATTCTCTTACTCATTAACAATATATTTAATGAAATTGCCCCCATGTAGCTTCTGAACTAGTGCTAGGGATACAAAAGTGAATCAAATTCACTTGCAGCTCTCAAGGATTCTCACAATTTAATAGAGAGAGGCAGGTATATGAATGACTAGTTAATATGTGGTGTAATAATAGCTATAATAAAAATATACAAAAAATGCTACAGAAACACAGAAGAGCAAATGACTAAATTGAATCTGAGCCTTGGCAGTGGTGGAGGGGTGTACAGAGGAGGTGGCATTTTAGTTGCGCTGTGGGATGTAGGTGGATATTTTTTTTTAAAGAAAAAAGAAGTAGGGTGAAAAAAATTTTAGGAAGAGGAAGTGCCATGTAGAGTAAAACAGAAGAGGGAAGGGAACTTGTTATATTTGGGGGGGAAAATCCATAAAAAGAGTTTCCAGGAAAGGATAATCAATAGTGTCAAATTCTCCAGAGAAGTGAAGTCAGGTAACAATTAAGAAATTTTTCTGAACTTGGCATTTAGGAGTTCTCTAATGTTGAAGAGCATTTTCAGTTAGAAGGATGGAGACAGGAGATAGTTTTTCTGTGAGATAATGGAATTGTTTGACCCAGTTGGTTAGGCGGTATTGAATACTCTTAAGAAAGTTTACAGAGCAGGAGACTGATAGGTTGGTAGCTGGAGGAAGGAGCATGGTTTATAAAAAGCTGTGGAGGTTAGGTAGATTTGATATTTGAGGCCAAGAAAAAAATCTGCAAAGCAAAAATATGAAAATACAATTTTTAAAAAGGCTAATTTTGTTTAATAATGTAGTAAAATATTCCAGCTGGTTAGATATTTACCTACTCATCCCCTCTCAATTCTATGCTCTACTATTATAGATATATTTAACAAAGCCATATAAAAATTAGGTAGCAAAACAAAGTACTTATTAATTATATGTAGAGACCATGTGTAGTAGGTCTCTTTGCAACCTGAAACTCATGGTTCCAACTTAAAATGATTTGTTACACCAAGCTTTGAGTTAATTAGTAAATAATTATAAAGATTCATCTTCAGACTTATCTGTCTGAAGGAGATAAGCAGGGTTAATTTGGGAATAACCTTGAGTCTTTTTCATATGTGCTCATGTATTTTCCTAACAATTTCACTTTATATGGGCAGAAACTATGTGTTTTACATTATCTCTGGACCATTTTACCCAATATTTTTCACACAGCCAGACATGTAGTCAGTATAAATCATTTTAAGTGCTTTACCTTAATGATGTTATAAAACGTTAGACTCCTGCTTCCCAAAAACCTATGTGATTGAGATATAAATTTTTTCCCCTTAAACTTTAGTATCTAGTTTTTATTTAGTTTTTTTTAAGTGAGATCACAGCCCAATCTGGCATTTCTACCCTCCTGAAAATTCTAGGAATATATGATAATGAGCATTTTTCAGTAGAAGAATATTCATTTTAAGAGGATATATGATTAAAAAGATCTTAGGAAAAGAGATCAGGTTTCCCAAATACCAAAGTAAACTCATGATTAAAGAAAGAAGTATAAAGATATTTTAATCTAAGGAAATTTTCCTTGGAGAGTATAAGAGAAGCAAGAGCATATTCTGTCCCTAGGGTCATTTAATAACCGCTGAATAACATAAGGCTATTTGACAACTACTAAATTAACAGATATGTTCAAACATATTGCTTATAATGTTATTGTTTATAATTGGAAGAACTGGAAATACCCTAACTATCTATACATTGTGGCTTATTAGTATAATGGAATACTTCACAATAGTAAAAATGAAAGAACTACCTATATGGGCTACAAAATGGATGAACTTTAATAACAATATTGAGCATAAAACAAAGAAAATATATAGTATGGTTCTATTTATATAAAGTTCCAAAACAGGAAAAATTAAACACTATTATTTAGGAAAATATGTATGCATGATAATTACAGAGAAAAAAAGAAAAATGAATAATAGAGAATACTCTGGAATACATGAGATGTTATTGGGTTTGAGTACACCCGATGATTCTGAGACACGGGTATTAATACATTTTTTAAGCTGGTTGGTTGATGAATGGAAGGTTACTTTATGATTTTTTAAAAAGAATGTGCTTATGCATTTTTATATGCAATGCATATTTTAGAATAAGAATTATAACATTGGCATGAGACCTCAATAAATGGTAGAATGTATTATCATTACTGTGATTACTATCTATTATTATTATTATTATTATTACCACTATTCCTCAATAAATACTTTTTTAAGTGAATCACAGCTTCTTCTATCAAAGGTTTGTTATATTTTCCCAGATTTCTTGTTCTTGGCGAACACACGGCATCATGGCGAGGAATCTTCAGAGGAAAAAGGTGCTGCATTTAAGCATCTAGGACTATAATGAGCATCTAACTATTTAGAAATATCTGGGTGATTGGTTATGTTCTTCATTTTCATCTCCATGTTTGGCACAATTTTGGTTAAAATCTACACTTGTAGAACTTGAATACAAGTTTGGATAATAACATGTTATAAATCATATCTCCCATCTGAATTGACAAAAGAAGACTATGAATTGTATCTAAAACTAATAGTTTAAACAATTGGTTTGTCAGTATTTCACTTTCTATGTCTCCTTTTCCCAAACAAGCTGATTGAATGCGACTTTCAATTTCATTGTTTTCTGTGCTTATTCCTAATTGACCCACCAACCAGTTAATAATTATATATTGGATATACAGTGTGCCTAGTAATACATTAATATATTAAAAATACTAATAATAGTAGTTATTTATTGCAAGTTTAATAAGTAACAGGTGCTCCATTAAGTGCTTACATGCCTTACCGTGTTCTTTATATACTGTCTAATTTGACAGGTTTCATAAGATGTCAGTAATTCCTCATTCTCAGCTGACTATTAAAGTACATACCTCTGCTTTTAACTTGATACATGAACTCCAACTACTTATCTCAAACTATAACCTCAGATTAATCAATACTCAGTAACTATTTAAAGCTTGGCTGAGAGAAGTGGTAATTTTGGAAGATTGCCTTAAAACTTTGCAGAAATCTTCCTAGAATAAAGTCTATCTGCCTCTCAGTCTAGCATGAGTACTTCCCACTGCCCCCTAAATTACTTATTGAACTGTAGTTTGGAATGAGGTTGTAAGTGAATATGTTAAAAGAAGCTAAGCTATATTACTCTGCCTACTGTAATGTGCTGCCACCATATTTACCTTTATGAGAACCTGTGGGAGCAATACTCACATGGCCTCATTTGATTTCTGAGTAGTTTGTCCACTCACCACTTCTCTTTTGCAAAATAGTATCACCGTGGTATCATTATATCATTCTCCTTTATAGGGTCTCTTTATTTAAATTAACCTTTATTTTTAAAGTTTTATTATATTTCTGTCACCTTAAATTTTTTCTAGAAAAAGATAAATCATGTAAATAAGTTTGGTAATCATAATTTTATAATTCCATAATTTGATACATATTTTTAGATAAGAAGGTTTAAATAATTTATCCAAAGTCATGTGACTTATGAACGATGGAACTGATATTCACATCCAGCCTGATCTTTCTGACTGCACAGCTTGAGCACTTTGCACCTACTGCATTGCTCTTCGCTGAGTGCCCGTTATTTGCCAGACACTGTTCTCTGTACTAGGGACTCAGGAATGAATGATACAGTCCCTGCCCCATGGAGCCTTCAGCCTTCTGAGGACAGTCCTTGAACTAAGCTGACATAGCTAACATATGGAGCTCAGAGTCTGCAAGAGGTCTCAGCAGCTGTGCTGTAGTCAAAGACCCCAACACAAGCTGTGGATACCATGGGTCCTGGCCCAGGGGCAGGAATGGGGCCAGCATCCCTGACCATGTGGCTTTAGCAGTGAGCCTTCCACCTCTCTCCCAAGAGGCACATATTAAAAAATTGTCCTTGCCTGACCCATGCGATGCAGAAGATGAATGGGTCTACCTCCCAGCAGTAGTTTCCTCCTGCTCCTTCCAACAGTATGGCTCCTTTCCTCTTCAAAGCATTCTCCACTTCAGAACCTCGTGTTTGCTCAGACAGTCCTCAGACCTGATTGGCCTCTCTCTGGGAACAAGAATGTGGAGTACTTCTCCTTGTGTACCATTTATTAGAAGCCATTCTTTACTAAGTATTCCACTAAGTGTGGGAGACCTGGACGTGTGCGTGTATGTGTGTGTTTACTAAATGAATACTATAATTGGGGGCTGAAGGGATCATTGTAGAACAGCAGAGGGGATGATCACTTCACGCAGTGTGGATACGCGGTGAGGAAGAGTGGGGAGAAGAAGGGGTGGGGGAAGCTGGAAGGAAGGAGCAACGTACAGAAAAGTGTGTAAGTGGAATGCAAGAGAGGATTTCTGCCTCTGAGAAACTGTCGCCATAAAAACACAGACCAATTAACATGAAACAGTTAAAGAATAATTAGAAGGTAAATTTTGCTGATGACCTTGACTGTACAAGGAGTTCAGAGAAGAGCAGTGGAGGGTGGAGGAGAGCAGCCAAGAAGGCTTTACCCAGGAGGCCAAGCTTGAGAGCCTTTGAAAGATGGGAAAATTTAATCAGGCAAAGAAAGGATGGCATTGCATACATAGATTTATAGAACCCTGGTGGCCATAATTCAATTGAGACTGTGTTCTGTAAGCCTCGCAGAAAATTGGTTTCATAAAATTCTGGACACTTCTGAGATTATTCTTAAATTTCTTATGTGTATGATTTATATTCAGTCAGCTTATGAGTACCCAGAAGCCTAGGCTGTTTCTTCTATTTCTTTTGTATTGCCCAAATGTGCTTAGGACAGTGCTCTAAGCTAACCGTTTCTAATAAGTCCTTATTAACTGACCATACTGTCACCTTGGGAGGGAATAATTAGAATAGCATCGACTTGCACACACTTATTGTGTCCCAGGGAGATCCATCCACCCGCACCATTTGTAGGGCTTGAAGCAAAAGCACAAATGGAGGCCGTGTATTAAATATTTAAAAGTTCTAAATCAAGCTAGCAACTGTTACTGAATACATTTAATCTTTCTACTTCCACAAATATTCCTTCAAAATGAACCTGGAAGTCTTGGTTCAAAGTGAGACGTGAATGAATTCTCAGACTCTTCAGAGTTCCCAGCCATCAGGAAGCAATGGGCCCGAGTTCCTGGGTCAAGTTCCACCTCACTTCCTTCCCTATCCTGTCAGGCTTTATCCAACATTGGTTCAGGACTCACTCTTAGAATTATAGATACTCTATCACGTTTAAAAGCTACACTGTCTGAGATCCATTTCTCAAACTCAGGGTGCACACACCAAAAGGGATGATCCCCTACCAGAAGGATTAGGGACATAGCCAGGATATAGGGCAGGGCCATTTGGCAGGAGATCCAGGGTTTCAGTTCATGGTGGGGTGATGCTTGGCTTCAAGTCAGGTACACAATCTTGATCATGGGGAGGAGTTCCTGCCAGAGGGGCAGGGTAAGGCCTTCGAAAGCATGTGGCAGAGGCAGGAGTCTCGCTTGCCCAGGGCTATTGCCAGGTATGGGTGCTAAGCATTTGAACATTTTATTGATAAGATTAGACATCAAAATTGTTTAACTGGCTTACTCAAGTTCTGACAGGTAATATATAAATGGTGGAATTAGGATTTGGACTCCACTCTGTGTGACTCCAGAGTCTCTTTTCTTCACTTGAGTGTTTTTCAGGTACTGGAAAACCTACTTCATTCTCTGCTCTTTCTTTCTCTTTCATTCTTCTACCTTAGGTTATGACAGTGAGATGAGGGAAGGAGCTAGAAGTAGCGGGTGCGGAATTGGAAGGGGTGAGAGAGGGAAAGCGCAGGTCGGAGTTTTGAACTTGATTTTGGTGTGAAAAAAAGTAGAAGGGGAAGAGTTAAGAAAGTGACATCACAGAAAGGGGAAGGGTTAGGATTAATCCTTTGATTTTATAGGACTGGAAATACCTTTTAAATATTTAGATTTCTTTTAAAGGGGAAAGTGTTCTTACAAGTCACCTGTGTTGTTATTTTTATTATGAGATACTATTTAAATACATATCAGCATAAAAACAGGTATAATTTTTATTCACCTGTGTTGTTATTTTTATTATGAGATACTATTTAAATACATATCAGCATAAAAACAGGTATAATTTTTATTCAACTATAAAACATAAATTTAGAAAACAAATATAAACCAAAGCTACTCCATTAATTCATTTATTCAGTTATCAATCCAGCAAATATTTAGTAGATATTTATTTTGAGCCAGGTATTGGAAATATAGCAGGGAATGAGACAGATAAAGCCCCTTCTCCCATAGAGTTGCCTTTTGGAGGATGAAATTAATATTAAGAACGTTTAAATCCTTGTGACTATTTTTATAACTGCCAATTTATACTTCTTAATCACTTTCACCTTTTCACCCATCTCTCCAACCTGCCTTCTCTTCTGACAACCACCAATTTGTTCTCAGTATCTATGTTTGTTTCTGTTTTGTTTGCTAATTTACTTTTTTGTTTAGATTCCACATATAAGTTAAATCTGCTTTATTTCACTTAGCATGATACCGCTTATGTCTATTCATGTAGTTATAAATAGTAAGATTTCATTTTTAAAAGATTTTATTTATTTAGTTTTGGAGAGAAGGGAAGGGAAAGAGAAAGAGAGGGAGAGAAACAGCAGTATGTGCCTGCCTCTTGTGCGCCCCCCGGCCTGGGGGCCTGACCTGCAACCGAGGCGTGTGCCCTGACTGGGAATCAAACCAGCGACCCTTTGGTTCACAGGCTGGCATTCAATCCACTGAGCCACACCAGTCAGGGCATTCTTTTTAATGGCTGAGTAATATTACATTGTGTATATGTACCATATGTTCTTTATCCATACATAGTTAATATAGTCAGTTATATTGTTATAACTATATATGGTATCAGATGAGTACTAGACTTACTGAGATAACACTTCATAAGGTATATAAATGCCTAATTGCTATTATACACCTGAAACTACTATAATATTGTATGTCAACTATAGTTGAAAAATAAAATTTAAGAAAACCCACAACAATAATAAGAGCATTTATTTCATATAAGGGAATGTCATTTGCTGAAACTAAATCTCTACTCACAACATGGATAGCCCACACATGGGTACAATTCTGACAGCTTTTCAGTTTGGCATGACCATCCCGTACTGTAAGCGTAAGATGACTCAATTCTTTGACCATTTGTTACTATTCCTATTACTGTTAAATATCCCACAATACCAGTTGGCTTCCATGATGCATAAGCATAGCATTTAAATTTAACTTCATTTCTCATTAGCCATGACAATGAAATAACACTTGATGTTATGAAATTATGATCACAAGCATAAACATGGACCCAGAAGTCAGTTATAGGGAATCATTAAAAAGATCCTGAAAAACTTGTTTGATTACATAATCATATAAGTAAAATACAACATTAAAAATGTATTCTAGAGAATTCCAAGACACAGAGGAAAACATTCTCAAAACCTGGTTGGGGGAGTTCTGGTGAAGATGGAGGCATAGGTAGACATGCCTCACCTCACTGCACAATCAAAAGAAGGAACACAACTAACTTAAAAACAAAAAGTACCCAGAACTGTATGGAAGTTCAACAACCAAGAATTTAAAGAAGCTATATTCATCCAGAGGGGCTGAGACAGGGAGTTGGCGCAGAGAGGACTTGGTGTAGTGGTGGTAAGCAGGGGGCAAAGAGGCGGAGAGGTGGTGGTGGCCTGCAGAATGGGCAGCCCCATGTTCATGGGTGGTGGATAAAAATCTGGAGGACACCTTGTGAGAGAGCGAGCCCAGTCCCAGGCCAGACTGTGCAGTCCAGGACTCCAGCGCCTGGAAAAAGAAAGCCTCATAACTTCTGGCTACAAACCCAGTGGGGGGTGGTGTGACAGAAGAAACTTCTAGTTTCTCAGGAGAGCCCAAATGAATGCAAACCCACCCACTTTGAGAACCACAACCAGGGCAGCAACTGGAGGGGCACCAGTTGTGTATGGGCAGGGGGTGAAGAGACAGGAAATGGGGCGAGGGCCAGGCAAAACCCCAGAAGCCAGCCAGCAGTGGCACTGTCCCCTCTTGGACCCCTCCCCCATACATGGAGCCACCGTTGCCCTACCCCCAAGCACCCCAGGCTCCACCACACATGACTTATGAGGTGCATTAAAATGGAACCAAAGGAGCTCTACCTAGTACACAGACAGAAGGAGGCCGCTAAAATCAGGAGACAAAGAAGTATGGCCCAAATGAAGGAACAGAACAGAACTCCAGAAAAAAGAACTAAGTGATGAGGTGATGCATCAACCTATCAGACACAAAGTTTGAAACACTGCTAGTCAGAGTGCTCAAAGGTTTAATTGAATATAGAAAAAGCATAGCGAAAAAATGAAGGCTCTACTAAAGGAAATAAAGAAAAATCCACAGGAAACCAACAGTGAAGGAAAAGAAGGTGGAATTCATATCAATGATTTGGAACAAAAGGAAGAATAAACATTCAGCTACAACAAAATGAAGAAACAAGAATTCAAAAAAATGAGTAGAGCTTAAGAAGCTCTGGGATATCTGCAAAAGGGCCAACATCCAAATCATAAAGGCGCCAGAAAGAGAAGAAGAGGAGCAAGAAATTGAAAACTTCTTTGAAAAAATAATGAAAGAAAACTTCCCTAGTTTGGTGAATAAAATGGACATACAAGTCCAGGAAACACAGAGAGTCCCAAAGAAGTTGGATCCAAAGAGGTCCACACCAAGACACATCATAATTAAAATGCAAAGGTTAAAAATAAAGAGAGAATCTCTTTACCTACAAATATCTATGAAGGAGCTCCTGTAAGACTGTCAGCTGATTTCTCAAAAGAAACTTTGCAGGCTAGAAGGGTCTGGCAAGAAGTATTCAGAGTGACAAAAAGCAAGGACTTACAACCAAGATTACTCTATCCAGCAAAGCTATCATTTAGAATGAAAGAGCAGATGAAGTGCTTCCCAGACAAGGTAAAGTTAAAGGAGTTCATCATCACCAAGCCCTTACTAAATGATATGTTAAAGGGACTTATTTAGGAAAAAGAAGAAAATCAAAACTATGCACATTAAAATGACAGCAAACTCATAACTATTAACAACTGAATCTAAAAAGCAAACACAAACTAAGTAAACAACTAGAACAGGAATAGAATCATAGATATGGAGACCATTTAGAGGGTTATCAGTTGGGGAGGAGGAGGGAGGAGAGTGTGGAAAAGGTACAGGGATTAAGAAGCATAATTAAGTAGGTACAGAATAGACAGGGGGATGTTAAGAACAGTGTAGGCAATGGAGAAGCCAAAGGACTTACATGCACAACCCATGGACATGAACTCAGTGGGGAGCATCACTGGAGGGAAGAGGAGAACCAGGTGGAGGGGGGCAAATGGCAAAAAAATGGGACCAGTATAATACCATAATCAGTAAAATATACTTTAAAAAACCTGTTTTGAAAAATGTTCCCATGCAGCAACATATTTACCTATATGTTCCCTAAAGCAAGGGACATAAAGGACAAAATAAACAAGTGGGACTTCATCAAAATAAGAAGCTTCTGCACAGCTAAAGAAAACATCAGCAAAATAAAAAGGGAGCCAACCATATGGGAAAATATATTTGCCAATGATACATCAGATGTAGGTTTGATCTCCAAGATATATAAAGACCTCACTCGACTCCACTCCAAGAAGACAAATGATCCAATCCAAAAATAGACAAAGGACCTGGGCAGACACTTTTCCAAGGAGGAGATACAGAGGGCCCAGAGACATTTGAAAGGATGCTCAGCATCACTAGCCATCAGAGAAATGCAGATGAAAACCACAATGAGATACCACCTCACACCGGTCAGAATGGCCATCATAAACAGATCAACAAACAACAGGTGCTGGCGAGGCTGTGGAGAAAAGAGAACGCTAGTACACTGTTGGTAGGAATGCAGACTGGTGCAGCCATTGTGAAAAGCAGTGTGGAATTTCCTCAAAAAGCTAAAAATGGAACTGCCTTTTGACCCAGCTATTCTACTGCTGGGATTATACCTTAAGGATCCCCAAAGATCAATTCAAAAGAACCTATGCACCCCAATGTTCATAGCAGCACAATTTACAATAGCCAAGTGTTGGAAGCAACCTCAATGCCCATCAGTAGATGACTGGATCAAAAAACTATGGTACATTTACTCAACAGAATACTACGCAGCAGAAAGAAAGAAAGAGCTACTACCCTTCATGACAGCATGGATGAGACTGGAGAGCATTATGCTAAGTGAAATAAGCCAGGGACAAACGACAAATACCATATGATCTCACCTGTAAGTGGAACCTAACCAACAAAACAAGCAAGCAAGGAAGATATAACCAGCAACATTGAAAGAAAAAAGAAACCATCAGAGTCATGAGGGATGGGTGGGTGGGGAAAGGGAAGGGAAGTGTCAAGTCAAGGAACATGTATAAAGGACCCATGGACAAAGCCAAAGAGGGAAAAGATTGAGGGAGACAGGTGGGGGAGTGGGGCAGGGGAAAGTGGTGGCGGGAAGGTGGAGACAAATGTATTTGAACAAAAATAAATAAATAAAAATTTAAAAAAATGTTGTAATAAATGATACTTTCTATTTTCTTCCTCAGTCTGAATTGTAATAGAGTCTGACCTCTTTGGGGGCAAGGCCCAGTGATTTAGGTCTGTAACTACAATACTTTTCACATACCTAGCACCAAATACAATAGATACATAGAGGTGGATTTTGAGTGCGTAAATGAGGAATGACGCTTAAACTCTGGGTTTAAAACACATTTTTAGTTTCTGCTGTTGAATTGCCCATTTGACCCTCAGAACAATAGAGATAATTTTCCTCTGCATTTGCAAACATATGGTTATAAATATGGCAGCAATATATTTTTTTATTAAGATTAGTTATTTTAAAACTAAAATTGCAGAATTTGAAAAAGACTTCTTTTTCATTCTAATGGAACACTTTTTATTCATTAATATTTTCCTCCCATTTATATTTTCATATACAGAGTTGAAATTGGGTTGTGTGAATGTGTACATGCATGTCTTCCTTTATCATTACTTAGTATACATTTTTAATGTTGATTAATAGTACATAATCCCAATAGATTTCACATTAAACTTGTTTACAAAATTAAGATACATAGTATAGATAACAAAAATACAGATAAGGGAAATAATAAAATACCACTAATCATCCTACCATGAAGAAAAATACTGCTGCTTTTTGATTTGCTGGTACCCTTTCAGTTTTTTTTTCAAATACATACATATGTACTGCATGTGTTTTGTTCAAAAATAAAATTAACAGTGCATACTGTTTCAGACATAGTATATTTAAAACTACTAGGGAAGTGCTTGTGTGTAACAAGTACAGGTAGGATGCCAAAAGGAGATCTAAGATGTATACTGCTACCATCTAACTAAAATAACCACATTATGCAGAGCTTTGAAGCACCTGTATTTTCAGGGCAACTGGGTGATGAATGGTAAGAAAAATCTGGGGATCAGAAGTGTCTAACTAAGCCAAAGCCCTAAGAACTGGAGTGGCAGGGAAGCAGGATTTTGTTGCTAGGCAACCAGCATTCCAGGAGGAGACCTCCAGAAAGCACACTCACTGCTCTGCCCCTCAATGTGACATGTGTTGTGTGTTTGTGAGGATGGCTATATTCCTATGCACGCTGGCCTCTAAAGTCCAGCATGTGTCCTGTCCGCAGAGCATATCCCTGACCTTCTCAGCTCAGTCTCAGCCTGGGTGGAAAAGACAGACACCTCTGGGGCCAACCTTTCAGGAAAGCCCCAGGGGCTCACAGTGAAACTGTGTTGGGCATGATCTGTCAAGATCTGGCTGTCGCTGGCTTTTCCTGTCAATGGCTTCAGTGTGTTTGGGGTGGGGAGGAGTCTAGATTCTTAGCAGAAGAAGCCAAAATGACAAGTCTTTTCAGGCATATTCAGGATTTGGGTAGAAATGTTTGGAGTAGAGGAGAGGGAGGTAAACAAAGTCTGTTCTCTGGGCAGAAAACATACATCAGATTGCTTTAGATTTAGCACTGTGACTTTCTTACCCAAACTGTTAAAAATGGCAAGCTCTGGTTCTTTTATGAGGATGACTAATTAGTGTCCCAAAGTGCAGTGTTCTGGAGGACCTGACCAACCTATGGTACAATTAATCATTTACCTGACACCTGAGAGGTACTTGTATCTTTTGTACTCTTTCTGGAGCACAAGAGGAGTTATTGAACTCATGTGATTCTAATCTTCTAACTGTATGTTCAATATCCAAAAAGTACTGAAAGTTTTCTTTTTAATCCTTATTTTTTAAAAAAACTTAGAGAAAAGGTGCAAGAATAGTCTAATTAATTCTGTATACCTTCTATTAGATCCATTAATTGTTAGCATTTTGCCGTATTTATCTAGAAAATAAAAAGAGCTAAATAAGTTTTCGGCCAACTAGTTTGGTAATAAAACTTGACCTGAAATCATAGGTAGCTATATAAGATCTTCAGTCACTCTACTATGGTGAGAATATTTATTGTAAAGCTATTGGTTATTTCATGATGGGGTACTATCTAAGAATTGATTGGGGTGTTAGGTTATATAAGGTATATGAATATTTAATCTTTTTAAAAATCCAAGTTCTGAATTCCAAAATCCATCTGGCTGTAAGAATTACAGACGAGGGACTATGGGCCTGTACTATGTGCTAGAGACTGTGCTGGGCAACTGACTTTTTTTCTTTCTTTAATCTGTGTAGCAAGTCCATAGAGAAGTCATTATCTCTACTTTGTAGATTCAAAGACATTAAAGAATTCCCCCAGTATAACAGAGTTAGTAAGTGGTAGATCTAGAATTTAAGTCTAGATGCATCAGACTCTACCTTAGCTCATTCCAGTGCACCATATTGCTTCATTTCACTCTCGCTGTTGTACCCACGGGGAAACTGAGTTTATGAAATAACCCAAGATTGCAATGGCAGATGTAGGGCCAGATTAGGATATACTGCCTGAGGGAACCACAGTGGCCTGCTGCCTTCTTCTGCCTTGTGTCTTGGCAAGCTGGTATCGTGAGTAGATATTTAGATCTATCCCTAAGTCAGGAATGGAGGAGTCAAAACAAAGGAGACAGATATACATGCCATCATTCAAACACCCTGGTTACCGTCAGCACGATGGCTAACAACAAGGGCTTTGCTTTAGAAGATCTCCACTGTTCAGTCTTTCTTCCGATATTACTTCCAGGATTTGTGAGCCACATGTCTTTGGCAGGTTATTTAACTTTTCAAAGCTTTATTGTTTTTTTTAATCTCTAAGAAGAGATAATAATTGTTCTTAAATTATAAAATTTAAAATAAATTAAGATAGTGCAGTGACTGTCAGTAGTCAGCACCTATCCATGTGAGAAATTGTCATTATAATACCATCCCTTATTTTCTCTGCTGTGCTCTAATAGTACAAATGGTGGGATGAGTCTCACTAAAATCTGACTTATTTTATTCTCTTCAGTTCTGTGTCTTGTGTGTAGTAACGGTTGTTGATTATAATACTGACCAGTTAGTATTTTCCAAATACCGCTCACTCTACTAATGCTGCCTACTCCCTCATGGAATACCCAATGCTTGTCTTTTTGCTAATTCAAGTCCTACAAATAATTTAAGGTCCAATTTAAGCCTTACTCTCATCATGATGCCTTCACAGATTTCCACAGCCCTCCGTAATGCCATTAATGAATTCCGGTAGCATTTGTTCTCTTTGCTACGGCTGGGCACTTAGACTCTGTAAGGGTCTAGTATTCACCTTGCCCTTTTAAGTAGCTATGGAGATTAGGATCTATGTCTATATGATAAAACATGATAGTTAGACCCTATGGAAGGCCTATATTAATATACATGTTTTGAATATAACAGATTTTAATGCGTCAAGTAGTGTGTTCCTGAAAACTTTTGGATTTTTAAAAATTTTCTATTGTCTTTTTTTCATTATCATTTATCCCCTTTATACCCTCTTCCACCTCAACCCATCCCCCTTTTCTCCACAATCAACACACTGTTGTCCATGCCCACAAGTCCTTTCCCTTTTTGCTTGATCTCTCCATCCCCACCCTCCCCATAGAACTGTCCTCCTGCTCTCTATGAGTCTGTCTCTATTTTGCTACTTAGTTCAGTTTGTCCATTAGATCCCACATATGAGTGAAATCATGTGGTAATTGTCTTCCTCTGACTGGATTATTTCCCTTTCCATAATGTTCTCCAGGTCCATCCATGCTATTGCAAAGGGTAAAATTTTCTTTTGCTTTTTTTCTGGCCGAGTAGTATTCCATTGTGTAAGTGTCCCATGGTTTACTGATGGGACATCATCTACTGATGGACAATTGGCTGCTTCTATATCTTTGTGGTTATAAATAATGCTGCAGTGAACATAGGAGCGCTTATGTTCTTTTGAATTAGTATTTTGGGTACTTTCAGATATAATCCTGGAAGTAGGACCACTGGATCAAAGGGCAGATCTATTTTTAATTTTTTGAGGTATCTCCATACTGCTTTCCACAGTAGCTTGTGCCAGTCCTCATTTGCACCAACAGTGCAAAAGGGTTCCCCTCTCTCCACATGCTGACCAGCACTTATTGTTTATTGATGTATTCATGGTAGTCATTCTGACTGGCGTGAGGTGATATCTCATTGTGGTTTTAATTTGCATTTCTCAGATGATTAGTAATGTTGAACATCTTTTTGTATGTCTATTGGCCATCTGTATGTCCTCTTCAGAGAAGTGTCTCTTCAGGTCCTTTCCCCGTTTTTCAACTGGGTTGTTTGATTTTTGGTGTTGAGTTTTATGAGTTCTTTATAAATTTTGGATATTAACCCCTTATCATATGTATTGGTGAATGTTCTCCCATTCTGTGGGTTGTCTTTTCATTTTGTTGATGGTTTCCTTTGCTTTGCAAAAACTGTTTAGTTTGATGTAGTCCTATTAGTTTTGTTTTTCCTTTGTTTCCCTTACCTGATGAGGTATATCAGAAAAAAAAATTGCTACAAGCGAAGTCTGAGATTTTACTGCCTATGTTTTCTTTTAGGACTTTTATGGTTTCAGGTCCAACATTTAAGTATTTAATCCATTTTGAATTTATTCTTGTGGGTGGCATAAGAAGGTGGTCTGGTTTCATTTTTCTGCAGGTATCTGTTCAATTTTCCCAGCACCATTTATTGAGTGTCTTTAGCCCATTTCGTGTGCTTGCTTCCTCTGTCAAATACTAACTATAAAGGTATGGCTTTATATCTGGGCTCTCTATTCCTTCCATTGATCCATGTGTCTGTTTTTATGATACTACCATGCTGTTTGATTACTATGGCCTTGTAGTACAGTGTAGTTTGATATTAGGTAGCATGATTCCTCCAACTTTGTTCCTCTTTCTCAAAGAAAACTTTTGAATTTGAATTAGGATTTTTGAGACCCTAAGCCAAGGATGCAAAATATAAAACATATGGACCACCAACCTTCCTTCTCCCTAGGAAGACATTACAGTTCAGTTGTGTCACTCTTTGACAATATAGTTGACCTTTGAAGAACATTGGTTTGAACTGTGATGGTTCAGTCATATGTGGATTTTTTTCAACGAACGTCTTTACTGTTTTCCATCTGGAATTGGGAGTCCGCAGCTATGCAGGGCCAACCCTATGCATTGATCTATGCCTTTTTATGGAGAGGACTTGAGCATCCACACATTTCAGTATCTGCAGGGATTCTTTGTAGGTACTAAGGAACAACTAAGTTTTGGGGGAATCAAAAGTTATATGTAGATTTTCAACTGCATGGGAGTCCTCCCTCCCCTGGCAACATTGTTCAAATATCAACTCTAAACCCAGGTACACGCAGGGAGCTCTTCATATGTGTTCAAGGCAAGCTTGGCCAGTGTATCAAAAATTGAAGCTGTAGATGATACATACTTGCTACTCATCATTTCTGTTTCCCCATTGAACAAAGGGCAGAGGATTTAGATGAAAATAGAGCCAGCCAAGATTAGCTGATGTTTCTGAAAAGAGTGAAGGATTAGGATTATTGTTGCTGATCTTTCTCAGAGATGGAGAGAGAGAGAGATGTAGGATGAAAACTAAAATAAAAAAGAACATTATTCCTGAAATTGCAAAAGAGGTAAAAAATAGCAAAATACATGAGCAAGAGAAACTCTTGTTTAATAATCAACCTGTAGTGACAGGCAGAAAAATAAAATGGAAAGAGGAAAGAAAAATATGAACAAATGGGACAGCCAATGTATTGATGTTGTTGTCGTGGTTATTCATAACATTATTTCTGGGGAACTCTCTTTAACTTCCAGAGATAGTCTTGGAGGTACTGAATTGCTATGAGGAGCTTTGAATTGGTTAAGTACAGCTGGATAATCAGTTGTACTAGTTATAACAGATGTAGTGGCCGTGCTAAGGAAACTGAGAACAAACAAATCCCATTATGTAGCCCTGAAGATGCTCCTCTGTGATTAAAAATATATATATATATATATATTTTATATATAAAAATGGTGGAGGAATGTAGATCTGGATTTGAATTTCTGCTCTATTAATCTCTAAAAATGTGACCAGGGGCAAGTAATTTAACTGTTTGAAGCTCAGGTTTCCCATATGTAGGGATCAAAGGATGGTACTTTGTGTATCATTATTTCTCTGGCTTAATGAAAAATGTTTATTTAATCTCTCTTCTCTTGATCCTGATTGAGTGGACTGGACTGGATTAAGTGTATATGTCCCCATCCATGTGTTCTCCTAGGCATGAACATGATTTCACCAATGGAAACTGACATAGTCCACATCAAAAGGGGACACAGGATTAATAGAAGTGTCCCAGTTGTAATGAACTTCTGTTAGGCTATTAATGAATTTTTTTTTTGCCATTTTAATTTTTTTTTCTCTAAGTATGAATATAACCAGATGGTCAATGATAAAATCCAAGTCCCCAGAGTTCCCAGTATGTATAGATGCCAGCACTTTCCCTTTCATTATCAGCTCTCCAGTAAGTCTGAATTAAGAGTTTCACATCTTTTAAAGGAGACTGTTTTGCTGTCATTTTTAATTATAACCCTACATCCGGATGTTTCCAGTACACTTCTTTGGAGAGCAATTTTTATGATTAACAAGTTAAAAATTTTTTTCTTCAACATGAACAGATGGTGCTTTTCAGTGTCTTTTTAAAGGTGCTCTGTATCTCTTGCACAGCAGAATCTGAAATATAAATTGGACAATGGATAACTGAAAATACATGGAAAAGGGAGAGTGCATGGATTAGAGTTTATATCAACGCTTCCTCCTCACTGGAGATTTATTCTCTTCAATTTAGTAGCACTCTGGAGAGAGTTGGACATTACTGAAACCTGAGAGAAAAATCTGAGCTTAGGTATCTCTTGGCAGAACCCTGAGATCATCTAAAAATGAGTAGATTTGTGAAAATTTTAATTTTATACAATCTGTAGTTTATAATAAATATGCCAAAGTTATGCTTTAATAGGCTTAATCTTTTAGATTGGTGATTTGACCATGTTTGACAAGATTACATGTAAAGAATAATGGACATATAAATGCATTCTTATAAATATTTTTTATTATCCTCCCTGAACAATATGTTTCCTACCTCTGAAAATTATTGGTTCCCAACCAAATGAACTGCATAATTAAAGTGATGACAAATACTTGGCAGACGAAGCGCCTTGGCTCCTTCCATGTTACACTGCTCTTAGATACATTCTAATGTAATATAGAGAATATACAAATATAAGTAATTTCTGTGGTCTTTCCAAATCATTTCTGATGATGGCACCAAGAGATGTCTGAGGGTGAATATGGATATTGTCTCTGTGCTTCCCAAGACAGACACAGGGTCTGGAATCTCCCTTTAATAAAAATAACTTCTAGTGCTTTTCCTTTTTTCCCCCCTTCATATTCTCTAGCTATAACAGATTGGTACAAAATACATGACAGAAAAGAGAAGGGCCTTTTTTATTTCTTATTTAATTTTGATAGTCAACACGTATATTCGTCCTGTATTATAAAAATATAAGCCCCCGGAAGGCCTAGGGTCTGTCTTGGGTATGGGGCAGGGAAGAGGCACTAGACAAAGGTTTATAGTAAACAAAAAACAAAAAAGAAACTTTTGCAAACTAGCAGCTAACCCTCGTTTGTATTTGAGTGTCATCCGTTATTTAAAGCTTTCTTTGACCTTCCCAAGTTAGGCTGATGCCTCCTTTCCTTTGAAACTCCTGTCCTTACAGGACTCTCAAATATTTATATATTTGTGAGTCTATGTCTTTTTTCAGATTGCAAGCCCCATGGGAAAAAGATCCCTGGTTTACAAGTCTTTAAATCTCCTGAACCCAGCACAGTACCTAGGGAATAGTAGGCACTCAGTAAACATCTGTGGAGTTGATCTAATTGAATTTCCAAGTGAACTATTTTTCTTGTATCTGTTGAAGGTCACTGAGTCATTCTGTCAGTACTTGAGTTTTCTCCATGGTAATGTCTTGAAAATCCATTTAGTCCTTCTGGCCAGTGGAACATTGAATCTTTCCCTGGAACATTGTACCCTAAAAGGGATGATGTTATGGTGATGGTGATGGTTTTCATTGCTAATAGCAGGAGCTACACGTAACGAATACCTGATAGGTGTTACATACAGTGTTAGGTATCTATCTGTCGTATGAGATGGGCATTTTTCATCACCATTTTACAGATAGGGAAACTGAGACATTGAGGAACTAAACAATGTGCCTATCCCCACACAGCGAGTAACATGCAGAGCCAAGAACAACAGTCGGCTCCGTCTGACTGATTCCGCAGCATTAGACTTGAGCCTGAGCTGCCTTCACGCTGTGCCTGCCTTTGCCCATGCCAGAAAATCATTAGGTGCTCGCAAAAACCTGCTTCATTAAATTATCTTCTGAATACTTGTGAAACTTTTCAAAGTCATTTCAGATACAATCTTTTCCCTTTAATATGCAAACAACTGTTGCATTCTGGCAAAAGTTGTGTTACTCTGTGAAGTTGATTGGTTTGCTTTCTGTTTTACCATCTAGATTTGCTAATGAAAACAAATCGTGGTGGTTGGGATCATAACAATATCTTCCTAAAGCACCGCTGGCATCATTTTCCACTCTGCATTGAATAATTTAAAAACTATTACTGAAAATGAGTCTGAAGTTAGCGTTTAGTCATCTAAAAGGTTGCTGATTAAGGTTATATCGAATGCCTACCCATTGCTGATGATGCTTTCGAATTTCTTTAGGACTTAAAAACTGAAATGTTAAATAGCCCCAAGATGCTTATATATAACTTTATAATTTATTTTTTAGGTTTTTTATGCAATCCAAGTATTGGGTTGGCCAAAAAGTCAATTTAGTTTTTTTTTCCCCATAAAATAAAAGACATTTTTCATTTTAACCAATAACTTCATTGATTTGGATGTTTGAGTACGCTGGCTATCTCCTGCTATTGGCTTCTAAGTGGGTAGAGGCCAGGGGTGCTGCTCAACATCTTCCAATGCATAAGACAGGCCCACAACGAAAAATTATTTGGCCAAATATCAGCAGTACCAAGAAACTTCGCAAATCACTTTTGACGTATTCGTCCAGTCCCAGTACCTTCTCCATACACTGCACAAATCGTTGTTTTTTTTTTTTGCATTTCAGTTGCGTTTTTACCTTTCCTGAAATAATAAAGCATAATATGCCAAAATGTTGTGTATTTTCTTCCATCTTCAATATTAAATTGACTGCACAAAAGTTCACCAATTTTAATGTTGTTTTAAATGCACGCTGATATGGCAGCTGTCACAATACAATCTAACAAAATTGTTTCAAATGAAGTTAAAGACAACTAAGCACTGTATGGAGAAAACTAAATAAACTTTTTGGTGAACCCAATATTATATCACACTTCTTTTTTTACTTTCTATTTATAAATGGAATTTAATGATTTCTTAGAGAATATACTTGTTTTTTTACTTCAGATAAGGCCATCATTCTAAGACCTAATAGCCTAAAGATAAAATGGTCCACTCTTAACCAGAAAATGCTTAACTGAAATAACTCTGTTAACACCAGACGATGAGGACACTTAAAATTATTATTTTCTTTTTTCCTCCAAAAATTGTTTACAGCAATGGAAATCTTTCTTTGATAAGTAAGAAAGTGAATGTGTGTGTGTGTGTGTGTGTGTGTATCTTGATTTGTGTTTTGATTTGGGGGGGAAACAGTGTAAGATGCATATATCGTATGTGTGAATAGCTTAGAATCCTTTTTGTGCTATTGTTCTCAACGTGATCCTGGTAACAAAGCAGTTGAATAATCCTCTTAAAGCTTAAAGTGCCAGCCAAGCTAATGTATAATGTTTTGCCACGAGAAGTCTCATGGTACCCATGTTTCTGCACAATTTCCTGCCAAGAGAAATTAAAATGCCACAGAATACAGGTTCTACAGAGTGAATGCAGATCCAGACACAGGATTCAGGACGAAGCCACAGGGCATCTTAGCATCACTGAGTTGCTGCCTACAGTCAGCTGAGAGTAATGAAACAAGCAAAGCTTCCGAAGGAGTCTGCTGCTAAGAACTCAGTCACTTAAATGGCATTTTTAAGACTATGATTTAAATAAGTCCTATGAAATAGAAGTGAAACCTATTAGCACAGGTAGTTTGGGCTAAGGATTTGGACTGCCAGAATTTTTTCTTCCAACCACCCAGGTTAAGGAATATCATCACTGACTGTTGAGAGGAGGAATCAAGGAATAAAGGTTGGTATGTGAACAGTAACTGCTCTTTGAAAGTCCTGTATGTAATTCTCCATTAGGAATGTGAATTTAGACATCCTCAACTTTTTGTCATCTTAAGAAAGTCTTGAGTTAAAGAATCTTTGTAAATTCTATTAATGACATTCACCTGAACTTGGCTGACTGTAGCTAAGTATTACAATCCAGATTCTGGTGCCCAGAAAAGACAGATCCAGGAACACAGATTGTATTTCCTTTCCTCATATTACTGGGTATAAGGGAATAAAGATAAATATGCTTTACTAAAAAAATTTTTAAAAATAAGGCTGCAAATTTTAACATCCAATCTGAAATCACTTGCAATCACTGAAAAAAGAGGAATGACAACAATACCTCTGACTCCTGGGCTCTGGGGTTCTCAGGTGCTTCCTTTCCAACTCTTCTCTGATTCCTCGTTCTACTTTTTGCAAATGACCATGCCAGTGTCTTTTTTTTTTTAGCCTTTCTTATTTTGCTAGTGTAAGTTTTCTTATCTTATCACTTTCTGACTTTGGAAGACTTCATTGTTCTTTCTCAAGAAAGAAAGAAAAAAATTTCTCTGATCCTAGAAGGGAGCAAACACATCTTCTAAGTGCATTTTATTTCTTCTACCTTTCTTTTGATTTCAATCACAAGCCTCTTCCCTGCAAGAATCTGATTTCCTAAGTTCTCAGAGTTGGCATTCCTTGGAAGCACAGTATATGTTTCCTTCAGAAAGTGTAGTTTCAACAAAGCCTTTGTTCTTTGTTTCCTTTGGAGATCTCTCCCCTTAAGGAAGGTTCATTATGCTACTTAAGGACATGAGGTTTAGAGTAGTAACAGTTTCACTTAATTCCAAGTGTTGCAGTCATTCCTTTAGAATCCATCAGAGAATTCTGTAAACTACCCAGCCTCTTATGAGTTGAAATACATATTTTGAAAAAGACATTTAAAAGGAATAAAAGATGGAGTGTGAGCCTGATTTGGAACCTTTTAAGTGATCCTAGGTAGCACGTTGAGCTATCCGCCTTCAGGATAGCATTAAAAGCCATCAGAAGTAAATGGGTCTTCCGGCTTTGTGCCACCTCCCCCTGCTGACTTGCTCACTTTCTTACTTCTTCCCATTTGCCATCCTGATTTCTCCACCAGGCATCATCATCACTGTATTGTAGCCCCTCTTGCATGGTGGCTGATACTTCGAGGCAGTGCCATCCCCTTAGGCACCTTTAGAAATGTTTGCTTACATTTTTGTTTGTTGTAATTGCTAAAGCTACTGGTATTCAGTGGGAGGAGTTCAGGGATGCTAAGTAGCCAGCAAGGTATGAGATGGCATACACATTTGTCTGCCCAGAATGGAGTAGCAGAAATACTGCACCTCTTAAATTTGTGCCCCTGTTTTGTGTTGACTAAGCTGACTCTTGTGTTTGGGCAGGTTATTGATCCTGGATTCTTACAACGTGCTTTACCCCATGTTAGTAATTGGCCTGTGGTTTCCCTCATTTGGCTTTAGTCTGAGAGGAGTATTTGGCAAAGAGCAATTCAGAAGCCTGTCTTAGTGTACCCCATTCCCTTCCGCTGGGAACCTGACCTGAGATTTCTTCACCTCTGGCCAGGTTTACAGATACTCATTTGCCCATAAGTGACAAAAGTGAAATTCACACCAGGTAAAGAAAACGAATGTTACTGTCATTTTTAAAAAAATTGCTATTATACTGCCTCCAAACAGAAAAGAATGCAAAGCATCCATGCTGGCAGCGGTTTTTAAAGCTGCAACTTGTGATGTTTTCAAAACCAAGTCTTGTGTACTATTGTCAGGGAGGGATAATAGGAGACAGAACAAGTATGAAGGCAAAGGTCGCATTTGGCACATTCATCTCCAGATCTGATCAGCAGCACTTCCTAATTTTTGTTGTTCCCAACTTACTTATGTCCTAACATCATAAAGATAGTTTGAAGAGAGGATGACCGGTTTATGTACTTCAGTTAGTTGCAATATGCTGCAGTTTTAGTTTTTGATGAATTCTCACATTCCTCATAACTGTTGTTGACAATTACATCTGGCCCGCCAAACGTAAGCTCCATTCGTTTTTTATTTCTGTAACTCTAGTATCTAGCCATGTGTCTTGGTTAATAGTAGGTGCTTAATAAATGTTTATTGGATAAATGAGAAAATTAAAGATTCATTTTCTTAATTAATTATTTTACACTGCAAGTCCAGAATTAGTAAATTGAAAGTTTGGGCCATAACCAATTTCTCTTTGGGCTCTCCTCAAAGCCGATCAATGCTGGTGCAGTAAGTACTCTGAACATTCTTGAGTAACATGTAAAAAAAATTAAATTTCTGTGTCCATGACCTTAATTTCTTATTGTTTGGATGACAATAAATGTCATGGTTAAAGTACTTATTACACAGGACATAGAGTTTATATTATACTATTCATTAGTTCAGGAAATCATCATTTATACAATAAGCACCTGCAAGGTAATATACTTATCCTTTAATTGTTCTATTGAATATGTTTATGCAAACTAAAAGGTAGAAATACACCTGTCAAAAAATTCAGGCTGTTTCAGCCCTAAACTCATGTGTCATTGAATTGGCTGCTCAGATGGCTAACTGACATATGGAAGGATGCTGAAATAAGAAGTCACCAGTCTGGCTGGGCATTTTAAAGTCTACATGTTTCCATAGGGATTCCCAGATGGAATTGATTGATCCTTTGAGTAAGCAATCAGTTCCATGGAGGCAGCCTCCATCATAGGCAAGGGTGAGCCAATTCTGCCTTCTGCTGACTTTCTCCTGCTTATTTTCCTAGTCAGGCTTGGGGTTCTCCTTGTGCAACCTTATAGTAATTTCTGTCTCCCATAAGTGTTTGCTCTCGCCTGAGTGATCCATTTCCTCTCCTTTCATTCTTAACCACTATGACTACTGCATTATCTTTGTCCCAAGTTATTCATAGTATGATTCTTGTGCTTAAAAAAAATCACTTCATAGTACTCTTCTTATTTTCAGCTTGCTTATTAAAAGCTTTTGAAGTTGGTTGTTTTCCTAGGCTGTCAATGATTTGGAATTTTTCTAAACACATCTGTTAGTATAAATTATGCTAGACTGGGCTTTTGTCATTCAAGTACCAGAATTCACTGCTACAAAAAGAAGCTGGAATTAGGAGCTTCATATCATTCATTCTTGGGTTGAAATGTATTTTGTGCCTATTTTGTATTTTGAACCAAAATGTATTTTGAAATAGATATAACACTTTATAATATATGTTATATAACCCATAAAGTATTCTGAAACATGGTTATGGGATCATAGGAATCATCAACAAATCACAATATTGACAGTGGAAATTCTCAGCCCAATACTTTTCTTCAAATGACACATCTACCTCCTACCATCTGTAATCCCAAAAGCATGTTGTCCTTTCCTAAGAAGATCATAAATGTACCTCTCTTCTCACCCTGCCCCTTGCCACCTTTATCATTAGAATGAACACACCACACACACACACACACACACACACACACACACACACACACTGTTTTCCTCCCAAAGGCCCTCACTAACCACTCGGTTCAAAATGCATAAGCTTAATGGCCCTTCTACCCTATTTTCTTGTGAAATATAATTGTTTTGAGCTATCAATAGGGTATGGATTTCTGTAAGTCAAGAGTTATTTTATGCTTCTTAATAGTCCAAAGTGTTACATATCTCATGTTTTTGGAGCACTCATTAACTATTTGATTTTCAAGAATCCAACTGAACCAGAAATTCCATCCTGTTTTGAGGTAGTCAGTGTTTTATAGAATCATTAAAAGAATAACTTATCTTTGCTGATTGACTTACAGCCATTTTGGTGACTGTCAGAGGAGCCCTTGACTATCACAGTTGCTTAGAAGCTAGAGAAACCAGACAGAAGCCCAAAGGGGCACAAACATTTCACAACTGCACTTCTGTGGAGGATTCATCCTTAATACTTTGTATGAAGCTCTACATTCATGCTGATTAGCAGAGAAGGGCTAGTAATTCATATTTTACAAATGTAATCCAACTTCAAAACCACATACTGATTTTGTCTCCAGTCTCTGAACAGATTAGAATTCTAGTCTTTGCTGTGCTAACAAAGAACAAATACTAGGCTTTAGTATGGTGAACCCACCTTTGAATAAGTAGGGAGTCAATGGAGAAAAAAGAGAATCATCACTGTCTTCCTCCAATTCACTATAGAAAATCTTGACCTGTTGCAAAGTCATTATGTATCTTTTTGAAAGGACTTTATATTTCCATAAAGATCGGATACACTTTATGTCATTATTTTACTTTTATTTTTATTGATTATATGATTACAGTTGTCCAGAATTTTCCCCTGTTGCACCCCCTCCACCCAGCACCCCCCACTCCCTCAGGCAATCCCCATACCATTGTTCATGTCCATGGGTCATGCCTATAAGTTCTTTGGCTACTCCATTTCCTGTACTTGTTCTTAACATCACTGTGGTTATTCTGTAACTACCAAGTTGTACTTCTTAGTCCCTTCACCTTTTCCTCCACACCCTCGGACCCCTCTCCCCATTGTCCACCATCCCAATGCTCTCCATATCTATGATTCTGTTTCTGTTCTGCTTGTTTGCTTACTTTGTCATTTTCTTTTAGATTTAATTTTGATAGTTATGTATTTATTGTCATTTTGATGTTCATAGTTTTGATCTTCTTCCTTTTCTTAAATAAGTCCCTCCAACATTTCATACAATAATGGTTTGATGATGATTAACTCCTTTGCCTTTACCTTGGCTGGGAAACACTTTATCTGCCCTTCAATTCTAAATAATAGCTTTGCTGGATAGAGTAATCTAGGTTGTAAGTCCTTGCCTTTCATCACTTTGAATACTTCTTGTCAGTCCCTTCTAGCCTTCAGAGTTTCTTTTGAGAAATCAGCTGACAGTCTTACGAGAACTCCTCTGTATATAACTAAGTTACTTTCTCTTGCTGCTTTGAAGATTCTTGCTTTATCTTTAACCATTGGCATTTTAATTATGATGGGAGTTGGAGTGGGCCTCTTTGCATCCATCTTGTTTGGGACTCTCTGTGCTTCCTGGACTTGCATGTCTTTTTCCTTCACCAAATTAAGGAAGTTTTCTTTCATTATTTTTTCAAATAGATTTCCAACCTCTTGCTCTTTCTCTGCTCCTTCTGCCACCTTATAATGTGAATATTGGAATGCTTGAAGTTGTCCCAGAGGCTGCTTACACTGTCCTCATTTGGATCCTTTTTTCTTCTTGTTGTTCTGATTGGTTGTTTTTTGCTTCCTTATGTTCCAAGTCATTGATTTGATTCTTGGCTTTATCCACTCTACTATTGTTTCCTTCTGAATTGTTCTTTATTTCAATTAGTGTATCCCTCATTTATGACTGGATCTTTTGTATGCCGTTGAGGTCTTCACTAAGTTCCTTAAGCATCCTTATCGCTAGTGTTTTGTACTCTGCATGTGATAGATTGTTTATCTCCCTTTTGTTTAGTTCTTTTCTTTTTTTGGAGTTTTGATCTGTTCTTTCATTTGGGCCATGTTTCCTTGTGTCCTCATTTTTGCAGCCTCCCTGTGTTTATTTCTATGTATTAAGTAGAACTGCTATGGTAGCATGGCCTAATGTAGTAGGTGTCCTGTAGGGTTTAGTGACGCAGCCTCCCCTATCACTCACACTGGGTACTTGGGATACACCCTTCATGTGGGTTGAGTATGTCTTCCTCTTGTAGTTGAGCCTTGGTTGCTGTTGGCAGGCCAATGGAAGGGATTTAACCAAGCCAGTCAGCTTCAAGGACTGACTGTGACCGCTGACGACCAACATCCACTCTCCGTGGAAGATGAACTGTTCAGGGGTAGTATGGTGGTGCTCTGACATGGTGTATAGCTGTCCACTGGGTGCGTAGGTCCTGGGGTTTCCTGGGTGGTGCAGGCCAAATTTGGTCCTCATCTGTGTTTTTCCTGGAGCCACCCTGCCTGGGTGATAAAGCAATCTGAGATGGCTGTTACTTGTACTGGGCCTAGAGATTCCCCGGTGAGGTCAGATTGTGACTCTAGGTTGGCTGCTGGTAGTGCCACATCTGGGGCCACTTAGCAAAAGATATGGGGCACTGGGAGCTCAGAGGCCAGCTGTTGCTTGTTTGAGAGGATTTAGGAAGTTGTGAAACATGAGCCAAGACCAGCCATTCTTATGGAAAAGTCTCTGTTAACAGCTTTGATTGACCCATAATTTGGGTGGGGTGGAGTCTCAGGGGATCTCCAGGGTGGGGCTAACAGTGTTAGCCAGGTTGATAGACTCTCAAATATGGCACTCCATTTCTGCCAGCTCTGCGGCTCTGTGTGGGAAAGGTTCAGAAAATGGACAATGGCCTTTCCCTGCCTTTCTGCCTGGGAGAAAGCTGTCCCCCTGCTCTTGCCTTGATGCCAGACAATTCAGTTCCTCCCTGTACATCACGGGTACCATTCAAGCTGCTACCCTGGTGCTGGATCTCAGAGGGAGTGAGTCTAAGTCTGTGTGTGGATTCTTTAAGAGGAAATATTTGGAACTCTAGAAGTTTCTTCCACTGACTCAGACCCCACTGGTTTTTGCAGTCAGATGTTGTGGGTACTTATCTTTCTGGAACTGGACCCCTTGGCTTGGGGTCTTGTTGTGAGGCTGGCTCACTCCCAAGATATCCCTCCCAAATTTTTATTCACTACACATGGATGTGGGACCAGCCCATTCTGTGTCTCTGCCCCTTTTTCAAGTCTGGAGGGCTGTGGTTTCTTTAATTCTGTAGTTGTCAGACTTCCATTCAACTGGATTTCTGATGGTTCTGCATGATGATTGTTCTATGTTTTAGTTATAATTTTGATATGGGGGTTGTGCAAAGAGGCAAGTCGTGTTTACCTATACACCATTTTGACCAGAAGTCCAACAATTATTTTCTTATTGTCCAACATAGTGAGTTGGCAGCTTGCTGTATTAAAAAGAAATGCTGTGTTAGCTCTGTATTCTTGGGCAAGTTGCTTAACTTCTCTCATTTTCAGGGACTTCATCTCAAATACGGAGTTTTGGAAAATATCAAGGAACAAAAACAGGGGGATGTCCTGCATGTGAAAAGCAAAGGGAATTTGATTTTTATTCTGAAATCCATTTGTCCCTCTGTTAGTTTCTACATGAGAGAAGGCAGTTACTGTAGGGCACATACGACGCTTGTCAGGAGAAGGGAAGATCTTGTTGTTCACAGAGATGAAGTATCATCAATGGTGTCCCTCCCCAGGAGCTCCAGTATTCATATCGGATTCAAAGCCCTAGAGTTCTTAATATTCCATTTAGTTATGTGCTATATGTTTTTTACAACTAAGGTCCTCAGCACTCTTATTCTAAACCCTCTCCCAAGCTGATCTCATTCACATCCCTGGCATCAGTTATTATTTATTTACTGATTACCCAAATTCATATCACCTACCTCTGTTCTGAACTGCTGACCTTGATATCCAGTTGCCTTCTCAGCATTTTTACTTTGACGTTTCATAGCAACATCAAACCAATGTAACCAAACCAAGTTTATGATTTTCTACTTGTTAAATATACTTCTCCAGTAACCTCTGAGGGATTGGCCCCATCATTTGACATTTGGTCGGGCCAGATGACCATGACTCATTTTTTTCTCTCATCACCTTTCACATATCAGTCATTTTTAACTCCTAAGTATTTCTTGAATGTGTCCTTTCCTCTCCTTCTCCATGGCTATCAGTCTAATTCACCATCATCATCTCTCACATGAACTGCTGACGCATCTCCCCAAATCAATCTTGTCCCGTGCCAATCATATCCCCTAGAGAACCGGGAGTGAGATTTCAAAGTGACAAATCTGATCACAGTTTATGTCTGCTTAATATTTGTTGATAGCATTTCATTTTTTTCTGATATACTTCATAACATTTAATGGTAGCCCACAAAATGCTGGGTGATCTCCTGCCAGCCTCATATTATGCCTCACTGCTTTTACTTTCAGGTCCTTAAATACAGGGTCCAGCACAAATAACACCCCTTCTTATTATAAAATCTTCTATTACAAAATTATAAGCATATAAGTCTATCACATCACAATATCACACTCAAGCACACAATATGACATTTTAGGTGCAATGTCCCAATTCAAACCATAAATTATTACCCCCACATTATCACCCTACCAACCACACTCAAGCAGGTGTTACATTTGCTGGGCCCTGTATATCAAGTTTCTTCCCATATTGGAATGTTTGCACATGCCTTTTTATTTAGCTGGAATATTCTCCAAAGGATTTTCTACTCTTATTGTTGCCTTCATTCACACATCTTCAAAGGAGGCCTTCCTTGATACTATGAAGTGAATTTTGTGCCTCTGCCCATTTCCTGAATTTATATGTTGGAGCCCTAGTCTTCAATATGATGGCATTTGGAGATAGGCCTTTGGCTTGTAACTAGGTTTAGATGAGGTCATGAGGATGGGGCCCTCATGAGGGACTGAGTGATTTTGTAAGTTACCAAAGAACTAGCGCTCACTCATTCTCTCTCTGCTGTGTGAGAACACAATAAGATGGCAGCTGTCTGCAAGTCAACAGTAAGCGCTCACCAGAAATCAACCATGCTGGCACCCTGATCTTGGACTTCCAGTCTGCAGAACTGTGAAAAAATAAATCTCTATTGTATGAGCTATCCAGTCTATGGTATTTTTTTTGGCGGTCCGAACCAACTAATATGCTTCATTAGCCACAAACTAGTCAGGATTCCCTTTTATACATTCTTGGAGTCCTTTGTAGTTTTCTCTGTTAGACTTTAAGCTTGGTGAGGCTAAAGGCAAATTGTTTCTTGAACATTGCTCTAGTTCCAGCTCCCAGCACAGTGTCTGAAATATAAAACATACATGTTAAATCATATTGGTATGAAGTATACAATTACTGTGATGTTCAGCAGTACTTACAAACAAATAAAATATCCTATTTTTGTCCATACCCTTTTTATAAAACCTCATCACAAAAAAGTATCTCCTCCTAGAATTCTTTGATTTTATTGACAGTTCATGTGCCTCATGCCAAAACCATCTATTTAGGAAATCAACTAAAAAACCTGGCAGTCGTGGTTGGGCTCTTAAAGCCAAGAATTTTCACCAGCACTCTTGTTACTAGGAAAAAGGATAGACGAGTCCAAGGTTTAGCTCTCTCTGGGGCTTTTAACCTCTGTGTCTTTACTGGTGTTTTGACACTTTTTTGGAGCATTTTATTTATGTAAGGTTAAGGTGAAGGTGAAGGGTAGTGTCTTTGGGACTGGACTATCATGATATTATTCAGCCCCTTGTCTTGTAGACTGGCATTATACCATTGGCTATGCCTCAGTTGTCATTTGATTTGATAACTTTATTCAGATGAGGAGCAGTTGGCTTATCCATAACATTATTAAGATTCATGTTATTCTTTTCAGGGAAGATTGTTAAGGAGCCTGAAGGCTTTGTCCTATTCACCAGACCTCAACATACTTTTGGAAAATTCTAGAGAAAAGAGTGCAGATGCTATAGCTTTACTGAGGATGACAAAATTTCTGAATAATTATCAGGACTGAGTAACCCTCTTTCCAGTCTGTTCAGGAAATTTTTATCCTCTCACATAAAAATAGTATAAGTGATGCAGAATTATATGGCTTTTTATGCTTAAAGCTCTGATTTGGCTGTTATTTCCAGGCAGCCAAATATATTATTTTATGAATGTATTAAATATATTAGTTTACTAGTGTTGCTGTAATGAATTACCACCAAACTATAGCTCAAACAACAGCATATTTCTAAAAATACAAATCAGACAAAATTTAAATCTAGGAACAAAAGTTTAGCATGTCTTTTTTTTGGTGCCTTACTTAAGGTCTTGATTTTTCCCACATAAAATGCCATCAACATATTGCAGCTACTTATTATCAGTCTCTATAATTAAGCTCCAATCTTTGCTCAGATGTGAAGGATAATCACTTGTTAGCTTAAGTTACATCTCTAATGTAATGTGATTTACCTTGTGACACTATAAAGAGAGCAAGACTTTAAGAATGGGAGACTATGCATTTCATGCTTGCATATGAAATTCTGGCATATTATAGTTCATCAAAAGCAATAAAAGTTAGAGGGAACTAAATACAACTCAATTCAACCTTCAAAATACAACTTCATTGTTACCTCTTTTATTAACTCATTGCTGATCTCGCTGGGTAGAACTTGGCACTGCTTCCTCTTCACTGTGATAGCTTGTCATAAGTGCCTCTATTGCAGAATTTACCACATTGATGTATTCGTCTGTTTACATGACTGCATCCTAAACTACCAATAAGATCCTCCAGGGCAAGGACTCTGTTCTGTTTTTCTTAGTACTAATACTGCCTAAAACAGTGCCTGACACATTGCTGGTGTTTAACTGATGCTTTTTGAGGGGGTGTATTTTTTTGCAGTCCCATTTGACATCTCTTTGCTAGCTCACTTGCAACATTGGCTAAGGAGCACAATGACACTGGTTGAAAGAATATAGATGAATCAGTAAAAATCTACTTCCATCCCTGGAGAAGCAAATCTGATCACACATCCCTAGTAATGATGGATCAGTAGCATTATTTGCCAGCATCAAGCATGTTCTAATACATGATCAGAACAGACACAGAGCCACAGATTCAAGAGTACTGATAAAGACAAGAAGTTTGTCTTTAGAGGAATAAGATAGGATGTAAGCATTTTAGTGAAAATTTAAAATACTGCAATACTGAGTAAAGTAGATCTAAACAAACTATCGGAAACATGTAGTTCTACAGCTAGGTTTAGGGCATATGAATCTAATAAACCTTTTTATCCTACCAGGAATCTTTAAACTTTTATATTCCCTTTCAGTTTTCTTTTTCACAGATTAAAAAAATCTCACTTTTACTTTTTAATCTATATTAAGTTATAATTAATAAACAAAGTTGCTTATATTTAATGTATATGTTTTGATGAGTTTGGACGTATGCATATACTATCATCACCATGAAGATATTTAGCATATCCATTACCACCAAAAATTCCCTTGTGTTCTTGTGTGTTTGTGTGTATGCATGTGTATGTTGTAGTAAGAGCACAATGTGAAATTTATCCTTTTAACATTTTTTAAAGTGTACAATACCATATTGTTAACTCAGTACTATGTTTAACAGTGAATCTCTAGAACTTATTAGAATATTTTGCATAACTAAAACTTTATACTCATTAATCAACAACTCCTCATTTTCCTTCCCTCCACCCCCAGGCAACCACATTTTGTTGTCCACTTTGATGAGTTTGATTATTTTAGACATCGAATGTAAGTGAGATCATGCAGCATTGGTCCCTCTGTGAGAGGCTTATTTCGTTTAGCGTACTGTCTTCCAGCTTGATTGATGTAGTTGCATATGGCAGGATTTCCTTCTTTTTTAAGGTTAATATTCCATTATATGTATATGCCACATTTTTTAATCCATTCATCTGTTAATAGACATTGCATTGTTTACATATTTTGGCTATGGTGAATAATGATAAAATGAACATGAAGGTGCAGATTCCTCTTTGATATCTTGATTTTATTTCTGCTTAATAACTACCTTCACTATTTTGGTTAATAACTGCCTTCACTGTTTTGGATTCTTTGTGCTTCACTGTAGCTTTCTAAAGACTTGAGTATAAAAGAAAGCTTTTTAGTATGTTACTGGTAGTGACCCTTGAACTTCCTGGGCCCAATGTTGGTGTCTTTTAGCTGCTGTCTTTGTAATAGCTCCACACCAGTCTGGCAGATGCTCTCCAGAAGGCCTGGAATACACCATCAGTGATTTCCAGTACTGACTCAGCATCAGACTCACTTGCAGTGCTTTATAAAAATGAAAATCTAGACATTCACCTGAGATCTTGATTTGAGAAGTCTGGAGAAGAGTGATTAATTTTCAAAAGTCCATGAGAAATTCTGATGTATAGTTAGTGTTGGAAACATATGGGTAAGTATGAAGAGGCAGGTCTGAAGCAGAGAATATTTCAGCTCTCACCCTCCCAAGGCTGTGTCTCCCACATGGTTGTCAGTGGTGATTGCTCCCTGAATCTATTGTGTGTTCAGCACCAGTGCTTTTTTCAAGATGATAAGTAAATAAAATAATGAATTAAATGAACTTGAAGCAGTTTTTCTTCATTATAGATCCTGAGTTTACTTCCTTTTTTGTTTGATTTTTTTTCTTTTTGGTGAACTCAGTCTACTCTACAATAGGCTCTTCTATCAGGGGCATATTTTCCCCTGAGGGAAGAGAAGTGATATTAAGAATCAGAGCTTATTGCCTCTGGATTTCATCACAATATAAATAGGAAGGGCCAAAAGAGTTGCTGTTACTAGGTGGAAATGTACATATTATTAATATATAAATGTACATATTACATATACATGGGGATCAGATATGCATATACCCATATACCCATTCATGTATCTGTATGACATGCCACTTCATCATAAGTGAAAAAAACCTTTGCAAGTTTCCTGGAGAGTAACTCAGAAGTGATCAGTTGGATTGATATTCAAGTAGATGCTTTTCTCTTAAGGAAAAGGGAATAAAAGCATTCTTATGTCATTCTCTCATAGCATTCAAATCTGGGAGGAAAAGAACCCTAACAGGCCTTTTCAGAAAGTCAGTTGGAATATCTTAGTCTACTCTTTCTCTTGGTCACTTTTTAAAGCTTGGAGAAGAACAAGATCTTATTGAGAAGAAAATGAGAGGGAGGGATTTTTCCATTTTTACCTTTGACCTCTCTGAGTGTTCTCATCCTGCGCCAGGCTCCCCTTTTTCTACCAGCTCCTAAAACACTATTGTCTCCAAGTCTCAGTAGACTCCATCTATTCTCTTTGGGTGATATAATTCATTCATATCATGCTTGATGTGACGGTGATGACTTACAACTTTGTATGTCCACCTTGATGGCATATAGGTACCCCATACTTTACAAGTATAAAATTAAACTTGTTTATTTCCATCAAAACCTGCTCTATTTCCTGTACTTGCAAGCCCTGTGGTTGTACTTTTATGCCTTCAATTACCCAAGCAATAAACTGTGAAACCTTGGTACCCTCCTTTGGCTCTTCCTCTCTCACACCCAAGTCTCATATGTTCTACTTGCTTAATTAAGGAAGTTGCAACTAGCAGTTCCTTTTCTCCTTTCCCTCCCCTATTGCCTCAGTTTATACTCACTGCATCTCACATAGAAATACCATGGCAGTATCTTTAAGTTTCTCCCTGCTTCCAGACTCACAATCTGCTCTCTCTGTTGCTGAGAGGAATCTTCCTGAAACATAAATCTAATCATGATATTCTCCTGGACTATCCTCAAAAGCTTTAATTTGCATTTTTCATGCCGTAAAGACTCAGACTCTTTAAATGGTACGAAACCCTACAAGTTTTGGTCTCTTTTTTTATGCCCCTCCAGGTTTCTATTTTTCCTCAATACTCTGTGAACCTAGTACTCCAGGTATTCTGAGTTCTGCACATCCTCAAATCCTTGAGGCTGTTTCATATTCCCACCCACTGTGCATCACGCTGAGCCCTCAGCTGGGAAGGCCTGCCATGCCTCTCTCTGAACACCTGATGGACACTTTGTCATCTTCCAGAATCTCTTTATAGTCAGCCATTCGTAAGATCTCATCCTTCAGTGGAATTGAGTAGTTCCAGCATTGTGCTGACACTGTGCCACATTTTTTTCTCAAAAAGTGACAGACCAAGTAAGTGTAGGTGAAGTGCTATTTGTAATTAAGTCTTGGTTGTCTGGTTAGTATATGATTCTTTCTTTTTCAATATCCTGATCTTGAACTATGCATCTTCCCCAGCATTTTTTGAAATACATATCTTTTACCAAACTAAAGGGGATATTCTAAAATATTCTTAGTACTTAAATACCAAAATCAAATTCACAAAACAGATGAAACAGTGGCTGTTTACTTAAGTTGGTTACCAAGCACTGAGTGAATGCCTACTTGGTACCACCTATCATGCCGAGCATAATGCTGGGCACTGGAATTCAAAAGTTGGGAACGCACAGTCCCTTTCCTTGGAGATCATAGTCTAGGAGAAAAAAATGGAGAAATGTGTTATACAAAATTATTATAGGCTTTCTCTTAGTAAAGATTTTATCAGGAGCTTTGAATATATCTTTTGATTTATATGACATCTTTTCTTCATGCTTTTGGTTGTATGTCAGATTCTTAAAAAGGGTCACACTTAGAGATTTCATAGAAAGACTATTCCACATTGAGGAAGGAGTAGCTTTTTTACTCATTTTGATTATATAAGATTCAAGCTTTCAGAGTTTGCCAGAGCCACATTGACTTAAAAAAAAACAAACCCCAAAACAAAACGTCATTGAACAGGCCTATTTTAACCTTGCCAACCTGCCTATGACAGATGAAGGCACTAAAAGGCACCATATCCAGCTATCTGTTAGGTGATGCTTACTGCATCTGAAATCCTGAAATAGGACAAGGCTTTCACTGAGCAGGAGGCAGCACTGCAGGCACTGCAGGTCATTCAGGAGACCGCCTAATGGCCATGTCCTTCCCCTGAAGCCTAGAAGGGACATAACAGTGGCATCTGTGACTTGTAAGTCCAATTCTACACAACATGCACCATGGACAGCTTAGAGAGAAGCCGGATGCAGAGACACAGCGATTTCATAGCAGCTGTTAACAAATAGCAAGGTGGAAACCTGAATGTGTAGTTTTGTTCTTTCCTGTTCTTAGCTGATTGATAACACCTCTCACAGATGTGCCGTTTTCCATGTCCTATCAGTAAGGCAGTATTAACCAGATCCTGGTGTGGCGTTTTAGTTCAGCCCCTGCCACCAGGGCCTGATCTCCAGATCTAGAATCTGAAAGTTCATAGTATTGCCAGATATGACCCTGCTCAGTTACTCGATAATAACTTGCTTCCACTATATGCCAGGCACTTTGCTAGTAAATGACCTTTGTAGTAATTTCTTCTCTGACATATTGGCCACCTCCCTGAGCTACAGATTCCATCTGTGAATGAATCATACAATTCCATGTGGGAGGTATCTGTCTCCCCAATCCTCCAGTGAGCTAATCCTGAGAAGTCCGTGTTTTTCAAGCATCTCCAACTATGACAAACACCTTGATTCCTCTTCTAAAGTCTCCTCCTCCTAGTCTAGAGTTTTAGTCACAGAAGTGGGAAGATTTGGCATGTTCTCATTTGGTGTTCTCCAAATCCACAAGGAATTCTTTCTGTTTCTTCAACTAAGATACATACAGACTTGGAATTCTTGTTTGTTTGTTTGATTGATTGATTGATTTGGTGTCATCCCTTACTTGAGGCAATGGATACAAAATGGCTTGGCTGGTGAATAAAGTTAAGACCAAAGGATATTATAATATATGTTTTAAAAGACTTGTTTATTTATTTAAAATATTTTTCTATCCCTGAAAACTGCTTGGTGCCTAGAATTTGAAAAAGAGGACATTTGATAGTCCCACTGAATATTTGTTTAGATCAGGAAGAGATCTAACAAACTTCCCTGCTCTGTACGCCTAGTCTTCAGTGACCATGACAGTGATGTGTCTCTCTCCCATAATCATTATTGGACAAGGCACTCCCAACTTTTTCTGTGTTTACTCACTTGCTCTTGATGCAGCTGCCTTCTAAAGATTTGCCAGGCTCCTTACTGCTCATGGTAGTCCCAAGGTTGCCCAACTCTCTTCCTAGTAAGTAGTATTATCACTGCTACTTTGTGCTTATCAGGTTTCTCTAACTTCTTGCATTTTCAATCCTCTATACATTTGTTTGTTTGTTTTAATTGAATGTATTGGAGTGACATTGGCTAATAAAATCATATAGGTTTCAGGTGTATAATTTTATAATGCATAATTTGTATAATGCATTGTGCATTTTCCACCCCAATTCAAGTTTCCTTCCATCACCATTCATTCCCTCTTTACCCTCCTCTACCTCCCCCACCCCCTTTCCCTCTGGCAATCACCATACTGTTGTCTGTGACTATGAGTTTGTTGTTTTTGCTTAGTCCCTTCACCTTTTTCACCCAGAAACCCCCAAGTCCCCTCCCTTCTAACAGCTGTCAGTCTGTTCTCTGTATCTAGGAGTCTGTTTCTTTTTTGTTTTTTAGTTTATTTTGTTCATTAGATTCCAGTTATAAGGGAAATCATATGGTGCTTGCCTTTCTCTGAATACTACTCTATAAGTTTTTACTTAATTTAAAGCCCTTCTTTATTTTAATAATATTGGTAATGTTTAACTTTATAAACCAAAGACAAACCTGGGACAGAAAATCTGGCTTTAAAAGCATGACAGATATTTGGTTGCACATAGCTTACAGACTTGAACTTCGGGACTCCAATATTACACAACAGTCCAAGTGCAACTAGCTCTCTCAGCTCATCATGGCTCACATTCTGCTATGCTAAGGCTAAAGACCCTTACTCCTACTTCTGGTTAAGCCTCAAAGACGGTTAGAGAAGTAATTTCTGATACTTTCAGTGTGTTTTTAGAATGGAATCCATTAATTCTTTGACACCACAGAAGACAGAACTGAAAGTGAGTATTGGTGGGCCATAGATTGTTTCTGTGTGTCTGTCTCTACACTGTGACTCCTTTGAAGGCAGGAAGTGCACATTATTCATTTTTAAATGTCCAGCTCCCAACTAGAAACAAGGTGTCTGACAAATAGGGTGTACTCAATCAATGTTTCTGCAGCTAGGTTGAGCTCAACTAATATACAAGGTCTGTCCAGAAGGTATCCAGCCATGTATGAAAAATAGAGACATTTATTGAAGAAGATACAAGACAAGAAACACATGGGACAATGATGCCTCAGTTCCCTTCAAAATAGGCACCTTGGGACCTCACACAGTTCTCCCAGTCACCATCAGCTGCCCTCTCATATTTTCCTGAATCTCTTCGATGGTCTGAAATGCCTTCCCTTTTAAAGGTGCTTTGAGATTTGGGAAAAGTCATAAGTCACAGGACGCCAAATCTGGACTGTATGGGGGCTGAGTCACCTGGTTGATTTGATGTTTCGCCAAAAAATGCTGTATGAGATATGATGGATGCATGAGCAGGCGTGTTGTCACGATGAAGCTGCCAATCACCAGTTACCCATAGCTGCAGCCTTCTGAATCATTTGAATAGTTTCTGTGGAAGAATGCTCAAGCTTGACTCAAAATGTGGTGCAGATTTGTTACCCTACTTGCTCTGTCATTTGGAATATGACAGCCACACAGCACACATGCTTACGCAAGGCACCTACCACTCCCACTGACTAGTACAGTGAAGTTGTCACTGTTCACACATACACATCCCAGTCCACTCTCCTTGGCTGTCAGGTTACATAGATGTGCACACCATTTCCATTATATTAACAATGGCTAGGCTTTTTCTGGACAGATCTGGTATATAGTTAAAAACTTTTATTCCTCCAGTCTGTATTGACTGGGTACCTACTACATGATAGATGTGTTAGGCACTAGGGATACCAGAGAACTCAACCATGGCCCTTCCTTTAAGAACTTCAAAGAAACAGACACAGTGCAGTGAAAATGACATTAACCATTTTTTAAAAAATATTTTATTTATTTTTATAGAGAGGTGAAGGGACAGAGAAAGAGAGGGAGAGGAACATTGATGTGTAAGGGAAACATCAATTGGCTGCCTCTCACATGCCCCCAACTGGGAACCTGGCCTGTAACCCAGGCACATACCCTGACTGGGAATTGAACTGGCAGCCTTTCAGTTCACAAGCCAGCACTCAACCCACTGAGCCACACCAGCCAGGGAAAGACAATACTTTTTGAATCGACACTTGAGCTCTGTTTCTGCCAATTGTCATCTGGTTAAAATTGGACTAGTCACTTAACCTCTCTAGATCTCAGGTTCTTCTTTAAAAAAAAGGTGTAATAACTATTTCATAGGATTGCAGTGAAGATTAAATATAAACATATGGGATAACTTTTACCTTCAGTTGTTGTAGTCAGTCCTCCCTCCTATTTCTTCATCAATGCTCTGTGAATAAACAGAGCAAGAAACAGATATCACTCACTCAGATGAGAACAGAGTGTTTCACTCGCTCAGAAGAGAACAGTGGAGTTAAGTGATGCTTCCAGGTTCATAAAGCTAGTAAGTGGCAGGACAAGATTCCAACTAGCATCTGAAGAATTAGAGATTTCCATTCTCCATCTCACACATCCATGGGCTTGGATTCTCTGATGAAAGCCAGTCGCCTTCTGTCACTGTAATCTTGCTTACACCAATCATAACTTCCAAGCGAAGTCATCCTCTATCTCTTTTTTCATGACAGACTGAGAATCTTTTTTAAAAGATTATATTTATTTATTTTTAGAGAGAGGAAGAGAGAGGTAGAAAGAGAAGGAGAGAAGCATTGATTTATGAGAGAAACATGGATTGGTTGCCTCCCACATGCCCCCACCTGGGGACCTGGCCCACAACCCAGGCATGTGCCCTGACCAGGAATCAAACTAGTGAACTCTTTGTTTGCAGGACGATGCTCAGCCCTCTGAGCCACACCAGTCAGGGCCAGACTGATAATCTTTTTGGTCTGTCTTTCTCTTTCCATGAGCTTGTTGGCCTCTTTTTTTTTTTTTTTAATTTATTTTATGGTTTGGAAGGGACAGGCAAATACTTGGTCAGGCTCAGGTTCTAGCAGTAAATCACCTTGACTTTGATATGCTTCTGTTCTGAGTTTTCCCAGAAAACTAGGGCAATAGGATTTTCCACAGAGGGAACATAGAATAAATGTTTCACATGTAATTGATTGAAATTTGAGATTACCCAGATTTCCATCATTCATGGCCTCAACAGTTAGAAGAAATGGTATCTTGCTTAATCATTTCCCCAACCTTTTGATCCTTTTCCTGTTGATAATCGCTGCCTAGCATATTTCTCGCTGCTGAGGCAGTGGGCAGGCAGCTGCTACAGCTCATAGCAGATTCTAAGGTTGCTCCTCAGGGGGTTGGCAAAGGATACCTTGTGAAGCTGAGGGTTTAGAAAAAAAAGTGTTTGTTTTCTTTACTCTGGAGTGTCTGAGCAATCAGTCTTGGGCTTTTCCTCTCTAAATACTTACGCTTATAAAGGAAATAGTTTAATCTGTGTGAAAGTGAATTTTTTTTTTTTGTTAGCACTTTCAGCTTTGATGGCTAATTTACATGTATGTTATAGGAGCTTTGCAAATTGATTTGGGAACTTTGTTCTGTGCAGACTGTTTACACTAATTGTGTTTCTAGGATGTCTTTATTAAGTAATATGGGTTAACAGTTGTTATTAATTTAAAATTGGTAACTGCTTATTATTTTCAAAAAGCTAGTCAGTTATGTGGTTATCTGGCTACATTTGGAATTTTGGATGACTGAAATTTGCCTTTTTCTTCCCAGTATTTAGTGTCCAGACTCCTTCCCCCGAGAGAGCCCCTCAGAGTCACCCAAAAGCATCACACAGACTAAGCGAGATAAGGCCGAGATGCACTCATGGGCTCTGCATGTCCAAACATGGGGTGTAGTGAAAGGATTTACACTGGGTTATACATGTATCTTTTAGGTCCCTCCTTCCTCTCAGTGGTTTCATTTCAGGTGCCAACTCTGACTGATTGATGGTGGGCCTTATAGAAATCTTTCTGGGGAAGGATTGTGAGGCTGTCTACAGACTTGTACAGGTAAAGGCCTTCATTGATTAGCAGTGTGTGCCATGAGTGCAGCAAGAGTCAGAGGTGGTCACACCATGGCCACTATCCCTGCTGGGCTGTAAAGTTTTAGATTATATGAAGCTACCTCACAGGAGTAATAGAGAAGAGTCTCTTAGGCATTTGTTGTGGATTGGGCCTTAAACAGGGTACCGCTAGCCTCTATCAAGCCTTTCTTAATGTGTGTAGGCAGGTTTTCCTTAGAGCAAACCTAATATGGTCTGTTAACTTGACTTGGCAGATTATTTCTGTGTATAAATAATTTACTCTTTGATATCTTGAATTTTCATGTCTTGATGCCTTTAAGATATCTCATCTGTCTGAAAACAGTGTCCTTTCTTCATTTGGAAATTCTTCTCACTGTCCTTGGACCTCCTCAAATACTGTCTCCTTTGCTGTCTGCAGAGCCTTCTCTGGCAGGAAGAATGACTCTCTTTTTCATTTCTCCAAAGCATTTAGTTGACTCTGTATTACTACACCTGCCACCTTGCTCTATAATTGCTTGTTCACATGCCAGAATCTAGCCCAGAATACTATACATGTGTTTGTAGACTTCAAGTGGATTAAGCATTGTTCTAAAATGCCACAGTTCCTTCAAGCTGTTGAACTTCTAAAGGATATTTGTGGAGAATACAGTGGGAGCAAAAGTGATGGCAATGGGGACTGGGAGAGGAGAGGGAGGGAGATAGGAAAGAAAAGAGAAAGATATGATTGATGCAGAGTCAGCAGAGAAGACAGTAAAACTATGGGTGATCAGGGAAAAACATTTAAAGACAGAACAAGGGGGCAAAATCAAGCTGTTGCAGGGAAGTGTCCGAAGAGCTTCTGAATGCCCTCGAAGTGACAGGACACTGCTGGCTCACACTTAAGTAGACTTAAAGCTTTACAAGTTTATCCGACAGCAGTAGAGGAAATTCTTGCCTGGTCAGAAGAGAAATAGTGGGGGCTCAGATGAGCTAGAAAGCATACTTTCCTTCTAAGTCCCTTCAAATTCTCTTTTAAAAATACTATGGACATCGAAGCAAATGTGTACTGGGAGAATTGAGCTACAGCCTTCGGAACATTTCTGCCTATGTTAGACAGCCTTCAGTAGGGTATGTGGAAGTGAATAGTCTGTTCAATTGATATATTGTTCTCCACTGTCTTGAAGAAAGTACCTCTTATGAGGTGTAGTGGTCAGTTCTCTTAAAATTACGGGCAAGTTTATAGTTTATAAAGAAATTTCATGTTTGGTAAGGTTTCATTTCAGTGAAGCCTTACCAAAAAAAATTTTTTTTTAAACTCAAGCCCATAAGGACATAGGACGATCTTCATTTTAAATATGTAGTAGCTCAGAGAGGTTATGCACCTGGTTCGAGGCTGAAGTAAACAGCCAGCTAGGCTTTAGACCTAGGTCCTCAGTGTACTGCAAGTCCCATGCTCTTTTTTCTTTTTTTAAATTCCATAACATTTTTGCTGTATTTCTTTGACCACATTCTTTACTTCCTTTATTTTATTCACTTTATATGTTCCTATTATATTTCTTCCATTAGACTCTGAGCCACTTGACGTTCTTCATTGTCTGTTCCTTCTGTCGAAGCTCACGTTGTTGTAGCACACTGCCTTGTTATTAGCAAGTACGAAATACACGTTAGTTTAATGAGTGAATAATGACTAAAAGAATGCAGGTATTAAAGAATGAGATAAATAATAAAATTAATAATCACATAATAATGCCAACTTAAATGGTTTCCCTTTTCTAGGACCAACTCGTATATGTTAAAGGGTAAAGAAAAGCCCACCTGAGATACTCAACTGAGGAAACATACAAAGGAAGAAAAGAAGCTATAGAGCTTAATTGAGGACATAGTTAGACTTCCTCAAATAGAGAATTTCTGATGAAGGCAGCCTTGGGTCAGAAGCATTAGAAGAATGAAATTGGACAATCTGTTAGATGAAGGCTTTTAAAAATGGGGTTGTGAACTTTTGCATCCACATAGACAGCCAGGCCTGAAAAATTAAAGGTCAGCTTTAAACTGTGATAAAAGATCTACATTAAATGGTACAGGTATTTAATTGGTCAGGTAAATCCTGAGCCATCGTGAATTGGCTAAGGAGCTCCCTACGGAATGGAAAGCAGGAAGCGGGGAGTGGAGAGGGGTGTTGTCTCTTTTGTCACAGAAGGAAGTAGTATTTTTTAAGCTCCCTCTGGGTGCCAGTTACTCTGCCAGGAGTATGAATGTGAAAGGGTTCAAATGATAGGAAATCAAGACTGAGAAAAGGTCAGTAATATCAGAAGTGAAACAGCTGCTAGTAGAGCTGGGATGTTGATGCAGCCAAACTGAACTTTTCTCAGGTTCATGAACATCTCACAATCTATCTCTTCTGCACATGCTGATCCCCTTTCTCCTTCCTCACCTGACCCTCTCTGCCATGCCATCGTGTCTTTCTTTTACCTCTCCGCTTGCATTACCACCCCTGAAAATAGTTCTCTGATCCTCAAACATGAGAAAGGTACTCACTTCTTTGTTCCTACAACAGCCTATAACACTGCCAAATACGATTTGTGGTATTGCTCATACTGAATTGTGATTATTTGCTTACTTCTTTGTCTCCTCCTTATTAAATACAAGCTCCACAAAGGCAGGGACTGCATCTACTTTTCTTGTTAGTCTCTTGCACATAGCATGACACATAGTAAGTGGTCAGCAAATATTTACTGGATGAATAAGTAATTAGATGTTCTTTCTGCCTCAAAGCTTATGCCTATTCCATTCTTATTACATATACCTCACCCTGCTCTTACCTTCTTGGCTAAGCCAATTCCCATTTGGCTTTCAGGGAAATTCTCTTTTCTTTAATGTTTTCAATTTTTTCTCTCTTGACTTTTATATTTCATGTTAAGTGTTTTGGATTAGATACTAAAACACAACATTTCAGGATATTAGCTATTGTGCCAAGCTGCCAGTAACCTGGCAATGGCAAAAAAAAAAGAAAAAGACAGTTTGGCCTGCTGCTACTGCCAACACAGATATATATCCTTTATGATTTTTTTGCATACACCATTAGACAGTTCATCAGATGAATTTCTTTACCTGGAAGTACAGTGCACAGACGAGATAGCTTTCTGACAGGGGGTGGAGGGGAATGTGATTAATGGTGCGAATGAAAGTACCATTAAAATTGATCTTTTATTTTAATCAATAGAAAATCCTAGCTCACACACATAAAATATAGGCTACCTACAAATGAAGCCCTCACTTCACCTGCAGAAAATTATGTTCTAAAGGTAAGTCAATCAGTAAGTACTTGATGAGCTTTCTCTGTGATTGTGTTCGGTCCCACTCAGGCAGAGGTGGGGTGGTGACAGAAACAAAGAAATATAGATTGTGGGCCACACCTGAGGAGCTTACAATATTATTGGAGGGACGTGATTAACGTGTGAAACAATTAAAGCAAGAAATGATATTGTTTAATGCCGATTTATGAATCAAGATAATGAGTATAAAAGGATTTTAAAGAAGGTTGAAATTCATTCATTTGCTCATTCGACCAATGTTTATTGATTTTTGGTTGTGTGCGAAACATTGTGTTAAGCCCTGGGGACACCAAGATCAATCCAACCAATCTCTGCCACTAAGGAGCTGCCAGAGTGTTGAGATTACATGTGTCGTTGTGACAGTGACGTGACGGACAGGGATGCTGAGAAGCGCACAGGCGGCTCTTTCTGAGAAGTCAGGGAGGCTGCGGAGATGCGATGCCTTTTGACCAAGTCTTAAATCATAAACCGCAATTTGCATTTTACTCAAGAAAAAAGTAAACCAGCTTTTTAAAAAAATCGTGCCTCTACATTTTATTGACTGTCTGTTATCATTAGCAATGGATTTTAAATTACGTAGTGCTGAGAATGATGAAGAAATCAGAGGTGTTTTGCTACAAAGATCACATTGTATAGAAGAACCTTGTGGAATGGAGAGAAGAAAAAGAAGGAAAATAGTTGTTTTATATTATTTCTCTGTATTCTGTTGTGTTTACCATTTGTTATTTATACAAGTTAATTGTAATCTAGCATTCTTTTCCTTTAATCTTCTAGCAATATTGGTACTTTAATGCATTAATTATATGCTGATTTTCTTCAATAGCAATTGTATTTTTATGTATGTTTTATGCATATTCTTTTATTGAAATGGGTTGTTTAGATTGTAAGAATCAAATTTTACCCTTTTTATTTTCATGGTAAGAAGTAGAAACAAATTTATTGTATGCTTATTATGTTTCAATAACTGTGCTAAGTACTTTATATGTGATATTTTAATCCCTTCAATAATTCTATAAAGTGTGTTATATTCACTCACTTCACAGATGTAAAAGTTAAGATAAAAAAAAGACTAAATGTTTTTCCCAAGGTCATATAGCTAAGTGGTGAGTGCCTGAGATGTGATTCACACCTAGGTTATTTCTCTCCTCTCCTCTTTCTATCACATCATACTACGTTTAAAATATACAGAATGTATTTTTTCAGTATTTTTTATTACCACTTATTCCCTGTATACCCTCTTCCACCTCCACCCCACCCCCTCTACAATGTATTTTTATAAAAGACAAAAAACTGATTAATTCTTTTAAAGTTTTTGCCTCATTCATTCATTAATTCACAAAATATTCTGCCATGAATTTTGGATTCTAGAAAGAAAAGACACTTATTGCTTTAAGGGCAATTATTATTTTGTAGAAATAAGGTATCTTGAGACCACTGGGAATTGTCTTGATTTATCTCTTTCAATAAAATGATAATTCTAATAAGGTCCACCATGTCTATCTTTATCAAGTCTTTGACAAAGAAGTTTCGGAGTAGTGTTTTAAAGGAATTTACAGTCAATTAACTTTTCAGTCCCCTAATCAATTTCAGGCCAGAGGTCTTCCTATCAGAAGCTAACTTGCACTATTTGCAAATAGTAACAATCATTTTTTTCTGGGCAACCATAATCTCACTGCTATTGCTAAACTTGGCCCTCAGGGATTCTGTCTATATCTGTATCTATATCTATATCTATATCTAATCTCTATCTCTATCTCTATCTCTATCTATAGATGTTATACCTATATATGATATATATCTATATCTACAGCTACATCTATATCTATATATGATATAGATTACAAGTTAATTGTAATCTAGCATTCTTTTAATCTTCCAGCAATACTTGTACTTTAATGCATTAATTATAATATTTGATGTTAAATTATAATATAATTTGATGTATAATGTAATTTGGTGTAGTATATATTACATTAGTTTAGTTGCTTTAAATACTGGGTAAATAACAGCATACTTTACTGGTGAAAATTTTAGTTTTGAAATAACAAGATGTCAATGAGCTACAGGTTCTTACAATGTTCAAAGGCTCTTGGTTTGAACTTTAAGACAAAGTGAAATGCGAAAGAAGAGTCTCCAACTTGGAGTGGAATTAATTTAAGTTGAGATGCTGAAAAATATCATTCTGGGGTAGATGAGGAGGCACAGAGAAACAGGAGTAATTTTTGTAATGGAGACTGGTTGAAGTCTGAAGACTAGAGTAGATACATTCTGATTTAGTGTGAAAAGTATGCTTACTAAGAGTTTTAACTTTTGCTTACATTTCACAGTAACTTTCTTAAGTCTCTAGTATATCCTATATTTAGATAGGCAATAAGAATTTCTTTGCTTTTTCATAGATTCCTCCCCTATCTTTAAAACTTACTAGCTTTCCTTCTCATAAGAAAAATATCAATCTTGCTCAATTGACCAAAAAGTTCACTTAGTTTTTTCCATATGATGGCTTCATTCGAAACAACTCTGTTAGATTGTATTGTGACTGCTGTCATATTAGTGTGCATTAAAAAAAAAACAAACTTACCAAAATTGGTGAATTTTTGTGCTGCCATTTTAATATTGATGATAGAAGAAAATACCCAACACTTTTGGTGTATTATGCTTTATTATTTCAAGAAAGATAAAAATGCAACTGAAACACAAAAATAGATTTGCACAGTGTATGGAGAAGGTGCTGTGACCGAACATGTCAAAAATGGTTTGTGAAGTTTCTTGGTACTACTGACATTTTGGCCAAATAATTCTTTGTTGTGGGGTTGTCTTATGCATTGGAAGATGTTTAGCAGCATCCCTGGCCTCTACCCACCAGAAGCAAATGGCAGGAGACATCTGACATACTCAAAATATCCAAATCAATGAAGTTATTGATGAAAATGAGAAATGTGTCTTTTATTTTATGGAAAAAACTAAATGGACTTTTTGGCCAGTGCAACACTTCTCATACTATTTAACTTGCTCCTTGAGGACTATTATGTACCAAACCCTGTGCTAGCTATTTTACATAATCTTTTGTTGTCCTGATCTCACTTTCTTACCTATTCAGGAACCTGGTTTAATCAGTTAATTCCTTTCATGTTTTTTTAACCTCTTTTTTTTTTTTTTCCAAATTGGATCTTCCTATTTAAAAAAGAAACAGTTCTGTTGTTGTGGTTTTGCTTCTCCATTTAGCCTCTTCCTACCTTCCTCACTCTGTTCTCACCTCCAATTTTTTTTTATTTTTAAATCTATTTATTTTTCCAAATACATTTGTCTCCACCTTCCCCCCACCACTTTCCCCTGCCCCCCTCCCCCCACTCCCTCCCTCAATCCTTGCCCACTTTGGGTTTGTCCATGAGTCCTTGCTATATGTTCCTTGACTTGCCCCTTCCCTTCCTTTCCCCTGCCTACCCCTCCCTCCTCCCCTCTTTTCTCTGTTGGTTTCTTTTCCTTTCAGTGTTGCTGGTCTTATTTTCCTTGCATCTTTGTATTGTTGGTTAGGTTCCACTTACAGGTGAGATCATATGGTATTTGTCTTTCGCCCCCTGGCTTATTTTGCTTAGCATAATGCTCTCCAGTTCCATCCATGCTGTCGTGAAGTTTAGTAGTTCTTTTTTTCTTTCTGCTGCATAGTATTCCATTGTGTAAATGTACCATTGTTTTTTGATCCAATCATCTATTGATGGGCATTTAGGTTGCTTCCAACACTTGGCTATTGTAAATTGTGCAGCTATGAACATTGGGGTGCATAGGTTCTTTTGAATTGGTGTTTTGGGATTCTTAGGGTATAGTCCCAGCAGGGGAAGCACTGGATCAAAAGGCATTTCCATTTTTAGCTTTTCGAGGAAATTCCACACTGCTTTTCACAATGGCTGCACCAGTTTGCATTCCCACCAACAGTGTACGAGTGTTCCCTTTTCTCCACAGCCTTGCCAGCACCTGTTGTTTGTTGATCAGTTTATGATGGCCATTCTGATTGGTGTGAGGTGGTATCTCATTGTGGTTTTGATCTGCATTTCTCTAATGGCTAGTGATGCCGAGCATCCTTTCAAATGTCTCTGGGCCCTCTGTATCTCCTCCTTGGAAAAGCATCTGCCCAGGTCCTTTGCCCATTTTTTTATTGGATCATTTGTCTTCTTGGAGTGGAGTCGAGTGAGTTCTTTATATATCTTGAAGATCAAACCTCTATCTGATGTATCATTAGCGAATATATTTTCCCATAGGGTTGGCTCCCTTTTCATTTTGCTGAAGTTTTCTTTAGCTGTGCAGAAGCTTCTTATTTTGATGAGGTCCCACTTGTTTATTCTTTCCTTTAAGTCCCTTGTTTTAGGAGACATATTGGTAAAAAAAGATTGCTGCATGGTCACCTCTAATTTGCAACTCACCTCACCTCAACTTCTTTGTGCCTCTAATATTTTTGCCTGGAAAGTTGTTTTTATAAAAAGTTATTAGTGACTTCCTAGATGCCAGATATCATGTTATTTTGACCTTCTTATAGCATTTGAGTTTGTGATACTCCTCCCTATTAAAAAGCTCTCTTCTCTTGACTTGTGACAATACAGGTTTTTGTATCTCCTGTTTCCTCTATGACTGTTCTTTTCAATATCCTTAGACTAATTTTTACTTCTTTTCCTTATCGAGGAAGAACAGTAGGAAGGCTAGTGTGCAAAAGGAGAAAGATGCTGAGAAAAGACAGGGGCTGGAAGAAGCTGAGCCTGTATTAAGAAAGTTGGTCTCTAACCTGAGTAAAGCTGGAAGCTTTTGAACTGTTTGGAGCAGCGGCGTAATATGATCTGATTTGCAATTTGGAGTAGAGACAGGCAAGTGGAGTGACTAGTCACAGGAAAGGATAAGCTTAGATAAAGGAGGATAATAGCTTGGACCAGAATAGTAGCGGTAAAAATGAAAATAAGTGAATATATTCAAGGTATATTTAGGACACGGGTGATGGATTATATGTGAAAAGTAAGAGCGAGGTAGTTTATAGCTCCAACAGCCTGATAGATGGCAGAGCCATCAGAAGTTTGGTATATATTATTGGGAAGGAAGTTAGCGAAGCTGGTGGTTGAAGGGTACCCCACTTAGTCCCCCCATATCTCTGTCTCTTCTGTGCACACATAGTGCACCTGACATGGTTTCCTAATGACTTTCCTGATGTAAAAGTGGCATGACCTTTTTGCAGCCCTCATTTTCCTCAACATTATTGTACACATTTTAAAGGATGAAATATGTGACAGCCTTTTAAATATTGAAAAGACTATTATTGGAAGGAGGATTAGAATGACTTATGTGGCCCTAGAGAGGAGAATAAGGACCTACAGAAAGACAGTTTAGGAACATGTCAAGATATGGTAAGCAAAGTCCTTGGGATTGGAGTTGTTTGTACAATCCTCTGCGACCATTTCATGGAGATTATTGTAGAGAGAATTTATACATTGGGTGGGGGAGGATCTCAGAAAGGGTGACCAGATGACCACTAGGCTGTTTTAATCCTGAGATTCTGTGACTCTGTGAAATTTCCATGTTCTTCTTCCTCCCATTGTGGCAAATACAGGGAGTTCTGAATAACTATGGCCTGAAGAATCTCTCCTGGCTGCTGACTGCTTATTCATTCAGAATTTTGTCATTTCTTTCAGTGCAGGCATGAGAGCACCATTTATTCCGAACAGTCACTCAGCAATAAGACACCAAGAATACGTTAATGAAGCTACAGTAATTGAGGATTTTACCCAAGTGTAACTCCCGGCCCTAAGTCATGCATAATTCTTCTTCAGCATGGATTGTGCCTTTCTTAGCTGGCACAGAGTGGCTTCCTTGGAAGAGCTGCGTGTTTTAATTATGTGAGAAGATGTTTCTTATTTTGATGATACAAACAAGGGAATTGTTTACTTCTGGAAATGTAGATGTGTTCTGAATACCAGGTGGCACTGGGGGGTAGGAGGGAAAATGATAAAAATGGGGGGACCTCCTCAGATATTTTACTAACTCTCCAGCTACATTATCTCAAGCCTGTCTGTTATATAGGTAAATAATAGGTATTTGATTTTTAAGTTATTGTTTATATTAAGCTATTATTCACATTAAAATAGCACCTCTGCCAATAAACGGTGAGGAGCTGCATTCAATATCCAGTTATCATGAGTATCTTTTTATGAAGCAGAATGGGCAAATTCCTGTGATCTCTGGGAAGCAGTTAGACTTTGAAGGCTGAGAGTACATTGCTGTTTCCAATCTAGTATGCTAAAAATAGGGCAGGGAGTGTGAGTTTCTTGAAAGACAATTTTATTCTTAGTCACTCTCTCAGATTGTTCAAAGCCTGATGGTCGCTACTAATTTTTCAGATGCATTGTAAGTGTGTGAAAGTAGGATCCATGCTGTCACGTGTATCACTGTATGTTGTATATCTGACAAGGTGTCAGCATGTAGTAGGCAATCAATAAATATTGTTGGAAGGCAGAGGCAGACTGGGATATTGCCTAACATCATGAAAGCAAACATGGGAAGGATACCCCAATCTTGTCTCTGATGGACAATAGAAGTCACATTCATAAAGGAGGGCAGGTACTAACCTTGTATAATGACGGCTGTCAAGTCCAAGTGAGAGACTCATATTTCATGACCAAAATTTTCTGTTTATATTAATGGCAGTTAACATGGGGCAGAAGTATGATTGGCTGGTCAAAGCTCAGACCTTACAGATAAGCCTCTTTGGTAGTTTTAAAGGTTTAGCTAGCTCTCTGAGTCCAGCAACTGACACCACCACAGAAATGCAAAGAATTGTTCTAGGTAGATGATTTAAGATATTTAAAAATAAAGTAGACAATTTAGCTGCTACCTTTACAGGGCTGAATATTCTCAATGAGAGAAATCTTTTGTACAAAAATACAATAGAAAGAAATATGTGATAAATATCAAAGTGAGCAGTATTTCACAACAAAGGGATCACTGTGGGCTGCTGAGAGCAGCCTAGGATTCATGGGCAGGCAGGGTTTATGCTAGACTTTAAATATATTCTTTGAACTTGCCTCAACCATGAAGAATGGGGGGGAATTTTAGGCAGGAATCAGATATGGATGCAGGAACGCTTACTTTGTGCTGAGGGTCCACATGTCTAAATTTCAGATGGTTTACATTAAAACTGCCCTGGAGCATAAATGATTCAATTTCCGAACACAGATGTAACCTCACTGAAAATGGTTTATTATGTGAAAAAAAGAGTGTGGGGTTTTCAGTGGACAAGTTTGCCCTGGGTAAACACAGTGCTGAGTTGTGAATCTAGCTGTTACCAACAGTGGAGTGATTCATAGTGATGGCAGTCTCAGCTGCTACTGCACTAGGCTCTACTTGTGTCAATTTATTTAATCATTCAAGAACTCTATGCCGTGGCTGGTGTGGCTTAGTGGATTGAGCACTGGCCTGTGAACCGAAGGGTCTCTGGTTCGATTCCTGGTCAGGGTGCGTGCCTGGGTTGTGGGCCAGGTCCCTGGTTAGGGGTGAGCAAGAGGCAACCGGTCCATGTATCTCTCACATATTGATGTTTCACTCCCTTTCTTTCTCTAAAATAAATAAATGAAATCTTTAAAACTTGGACTCTACAAGCAAGTACTAATGTCATTCCACTCTTGCAGATGAGGAAACTGAGGCTCAGAGAGGTTAACAAGAAAAAATCAAAGAAAACAAAACAAACTTATCCATGGACCCAGAGCTAGAAAGTACCTACTTATAAACCAGGGTTTATATTGAGGAATAACAAGACGTTAGAGGCAGTGATTTGATGCCAAAAGTTAGATAGAAGTTTGGGTTTTATTCCATCTTTGTGGGTGGTTGTTGAAGACATTTCTGTTCTTAATGCCATGTGGGAACTAGGCTGGAACGCAATTCACCTCATCCCATCAACACATAAGCAATGACTGGCTAATCCCTAGTGCTGTGAGGCTGTAGCAAAGTAGGTCAATAGGATTTCCCATCCCCCGTGGCTGTTCATGCCAGCTGAGGTCTCCAGAACTGACACACTGCATTTCGGTTGTTCTCTCACTGATTCTTTAAGGCATCTTAAAATGAGAGAGATCATCTAACTTCCACTCAAATCACATTATTAGTATTTGGCCAGCTTACTTTACTTCTGTGTCTACTAGAAATCCACAAGTGACCAAACTTCAAGATGGCTCACAATGGAATGTTTCTTGAGAACGAATGATTCAACTTTTGAACAACAATTTCCCTTAATTGGAGAATGGTGTGCTCTCTGAAGAAAGAAGACTAGGGTTGTACAGTGGACTTGTTTGCTCTTTGTAAACCTAACTAAGGATTACTGATAATTATCGTAATGACAGAAAAAAGTCTTATCCTATTGCACTTTTCTGCAGTCCCTAAGACCTAGCACAATGCTTGATCCATGGTAGACACTAAATATTTCTTTAATAAATGACAGGACATATAAATTAGAATTAATGATATGTATTCAATTTCTAAATGTCTGATTTCAAGAAATTTTGTAGTTATTGGAACAGTTTTGAACAATATAAATAAGAACTTTTCCAACCACTTCTCTCATGAGTTTTGCTGTCACCTAGGAAGAAAGTGAGTAATATTGTTGATAAAGAAACTCTCTGTTTTCATTTTAAGTTATCATTTTAGTGTAAAAGATCCTGCTCTTCATTGGCTCACATTTGCCCAATGTTGCCTTTCTGTAGACTCTGGAAAACAGTGTGGTGCAGTGAGGAAGCAAGTGGGGTTACTTAAAGTTCTCTAAACACAAATGTTTTTAGGAGACCTATTTTCAGAACTCCGTTCTTACAATTATGCTGTGATATAAGGCAAGTAAATGGCCACTCTGCATCTCAAATTCTTTACTTGTAAAACTGAAGATAACAATACCTTCTTTACTGTGCTCTTATGAAGATAAATGAGACAATTGTGTAAAGCACCTGCCACATAGTAGGTACAAAATAAATCTCACTTCTTCATTCCTTTTGTCAAGTGAATAGTTTGTACAATTAAATAATAAGTATAGCTCTGCTAAATTTGGTCTGTGTGGAGGTCCTAGCACTGAGTTACTATGACAACTAACTTTTTTTCTGGAAAGGCATTTTCTCTAGATTTGGTACTTTTAAAAATTAAAGTGCTTTATTAAAAAGCTCTGAAATATCTGGCAAACACTATTTGTATTCCATCTCTATTAATTTTTTCTTGCAGTATTATTATTTTGTTTTACTGTGATATAGGAGCTGCATTCTCCACCCCCAATAAACATACCTGAGATGCTTTATTCCATTTATTTAAAAATGATTCTGTTAAATATGTACTTATACTGAAGCATTCTAATCAAGGATTCCCCTTAAGACATCAAGAATCATAGACGATTGGGACTATTTATTACTCTTTAAATCAAAGATAGCAAATAAATAACACAAATTTATGTACTTCACATTTTCGTGCTCATGGCACTTTTTCCTAATATCCTAGTTTATATCTCAGAATCTTTCTGAACACAGCATTGCAAAAAGCTCCTAACTACCCAGAAGTTGGTGTTAACATATAAATTCATACCTATTTGCCCTTCATGGACTTAACCATCAGTGAAGTTCAGATACTCATAAATGTTGATTGGTATTCTGCCTGAATTATATCTTTTGGTATACAGTCCTTGGGTTGTCATTGCCTTCCCTCCAAGGATCTCTTTGAATATATTTATACCCCCTGAAATTGGTAACACATTGACCCTATGAGATCTGTTGTCATTTACCAGTCCCAATTGAGTGGAGAAAGACTGGGGCAAGACAGGATGTATAAGAGGAAGGAGATACATCTGCAGGTTTGCTGCAGGTTGGCCCATCCATAACCCAAAAGGTGAATGTACAACTAGTGTTTATATTTAAATGAAGGAATTTAAGTTGAGCCATAAAATCTGTTAATTCAGTGTTTCTAATCTTAAATCATTTACTTACCAACTTCATGATTTTTGACCTATTATGTTTTGAAATACTGTTTAATAAATCTGTTCGTTGTGGCTCGTTTTTAGTTAAAGTTTATTTAAACACAAAATTTTATTTCTCTATTATGATAAATGTCTACATCATTGCACATCATAGAATGTAACTATAAATATAAACACTTCAAAAATTAGCCTGTGTCAAAGCATTTATCTCAGTCTGCTGAGATCTCGCTTCCAGATATATCCTCTGTTTGGCTCAATTAAATTTTTATATTAAAAAAATGCCAAACCCCCACCCCCCAAATTAGCCTATGTCATTAAATTCTCGTTAGAAACCTTGTCTGTTAATAACTCTAAGAAACTAGTTCTTTCTTTGCGATAAAACATATGTGTATATTTTTTATTGGTCAGAACCAAAAGGGTCCAATTTTTGAAAGATTCATACTTCCTCCAAAGTTTGGAAGACAAAATGAAAAAGGAATAAGAATTATCAAGTAGGTTCTGTGAGTTTATGTCTTACTGCTCTAAGCCCTTATATATGATGTAGGCTTGATGAAAAGACTGATAAGCATCTCTGTGTGCCAGAAATGGACATAAATATATAGCTATCTATGGGGGCTGAAGCCATAACCTCCTGGGTTTCAAGTTTGGCAGGAACATGATTCACTGAGTTAATAAAAACTGAAAAAAAAAATACATGTGGCGAAGACCAGAGTCAGGTCCCCTATATTACATATCATATATTCATACAATGGAGTACTCTATAGCATTACAAATGAACTATCTACAAATACAACATTATGCATGGAGATCTCAAACAATATTGTGTGAAAGAAGGTAAACAAAAAAGAGCACCCACACTAAGATTATAATATGGGTGCAATTAATCCATGTTGTTAGAAGTCAGTATAGTTACCCTTGAGAGGAAGTGACTGGGGCAGCAGGTAGTGTTCTGTTTATTGCTCTGGGTGCTGGTTGTATATGTTCTATTTTTGAATATCACCCGTGTATAACTGTTATTACGTACATTTTTCTGTATGTAGAATTTAAAAGACACCCTGAACTCCTTAATAAGTTCACAGAAAACAATAAAACAAAAATAATTCCATGCATACATATGTCATGGTGAAACTACAGAAATGGAAATTTTCCGTTTCCTTTGAAGAAAATTTGATACCTCCAGAGAGTAAAGGAAGCGTATCCTCATAGGAACCATAATTAGATGGAGAACAGATTTCCCTCAAGTACAATAGACACCCAGAAGTCAGTGATGTAAACATCTTCAAAATACTGAGGGAAAACAACTATCATTTTCAGATATTATATAGACCTAGCTTAGCCATCATTCCAGACTGAGGATTAAGAAAAACAGACATTTTCCTACATCTCAAGTTTGCTACTTGTAGACTCTGGTTGAAAGGATGCACTTGACTAAAAGTAGACATGGATTTGTGTTAAACAAAAAACTCATTAAAGTACATTTATAATTAAATACTTAATTGTAAAGCATAACTTTTAAAATATAAACAAATATTGTAACTAACATTTATACACGAAGAAATGAAAAGTGAGACATGGGGAATGTTTAATAGATAGTTAAAATGCTGTGATTCTTGAATTTTTCAAGAAAAGATAGAGATAATGTATAATTTAAGATTTTATTAAATTATGTAGTGAAATGTAGAAGTTAAAATTCAATTAATTAACTCAGAGATTTTATATCTAGGTGTATGTCCAGAGGAAAACTCTTGCATATCTGCACAAGAAGACATATGCAGTATATTATTTTCAATAGTAAAAAGCTAAAAGTAACTCATAGATCCATTAACAGAAGAATTATATGTGTATGATGGAATACTATAACACAGTTAAAATGAAAGAACCAGATCTATGTCTATAAAAGTATATGAATATTTTTAAAATGTTGAATAAAATAGTAAGTTATAAAGATACATACAGTATAAAAACATTTATGCAAACACTTTAAAGCCACTCAAAAATAACATATATGTATGCACTTTTTTACTAAAACTTCAGAAACATGAATTAGGTAAATATATTGATAGAGATTACTTCTGGAGAGGTGAAGCCAACTACTTATAATGTATTTTTAGCAATTGATAAAGCAATGTCAAATGTTAATATTTTTATTATAGATAGAGTGTAAATTGGTGTTCTTTTTTCTTAGCATTTTTCTGTATTTTTAAGTGAGAGAATTAAATAGCCTTTTATTTGAAAATTATTATCTAATGCTCTAAAAACATTATCAAAACAATTTCATTGATATTGAGGAACAGCATATAGCATGACAGAAAAATCATAGAAATTTCTAGGAATGAGAGGCTGGTTGGCAAGCAGCAGAAACCAAGTGGTCACAACCACAGGGTCCAACTTTTGAGAGATCAGTACTCCGCCCAAATTGAGAAGACAAAGATTTTCTTTTAAGAAAGCAATTTTCCGTTTCCTTTGAAGAAAATAGGGGAACAATAATTTATGGCTTTAATACTGTCCATTAAATTTAAACATTTTTCCTTAGATATCTTTTAAACACTTTATATATGTTTCTTTGACTAATCACTCCAACTTTTCTTCCTCCTCATTGATCTTTTCTCTGCTGCATGAGAAGATAGTCAGCAATCAAATAATTTGATTCAAAGAAAAGACAGCCAGAAGTGAAAAAATTCAGTGTTTCTGTCAGAGACCAGTAAATCGATAGGATAAAGATTGCTTATCATGTGCCACTATGAGGTGGGAAAAGGTATTAGTTTGAATTTCTTGATTTTCTCCTCTTCTAAAAATGTTCGTAATTTCAAATAAAGGATTTTTAGATAGATTTATTTTTTTAAATGTATTTACTTTGAGAAAGAGGGGAAAAGAGTGAGAAAGAGAGGGGGAGAAACATCACTGTGTGGCTGTCTCTCGTGTGCCACCTACTGGGGACCTGACCTGCAACGTAGGCATGCACCCTGACTGGGAATTGAACCAGCAACTCTTTAGTTCACAGGCTGCTGCTCAGTCCACTGAGCCACACCTGCCAGGGCTTTTAGATAAATTTAAGTGACATATTTAATATATTCATATATTTATTTGAGTTCTATGATAGTTATATAAAAGAACTGTCATTTTTAAACAAAATATCAGTGTTTTATGTATGACATTTAAACTAATAAATGCACATTCTGGATAAATATCTCTTATTAGATTTTTTTATTTTTTAATTATATCATACTGATTGTGCTATTACAATTGCCCCAATTTTTCCCCTTTTGTGCCCCTCCACCCAGCACCCCACACTCCCTCAAGCAATCCCCACACCATTGTTCATGTCCATGGATTATGTGTATAGTTCTTTGGCTACTCCATTTCCTACACTGTACTTAACATCCTTATGGCTATTTTATACTGCTTATTTGTACTTCTTAATCTCTTTACCTCTTCATCAGCTCCCCTACACACCCAGATCATCTGGCAACCATCAAAACACTTGCTATATCCATGATTCTGTCTCTGTTCTTCTTGTTTGTTTAGTTTGTTTTTTAGATTCAATTGTTGATAGATATATATTTATTGCCATTTCATTGTTCATAGGTTTGATCTTCTCCTTTTTCTTAAATAAGTCCCTTTAACATTTCATATAATAATGGTTTGGTTATTATTAGCTCCTTTTGTTTTTTTGTCTGGGAAGCTCTTTATCTATCCTTTGATTCTAAATGATATCTTTGCTGGGTAGAGCAAACTTGGCTGTAGGTCCCTGTTTTTCATGACTCTGAATGTTTCTTGCCAATCCCTTCTAACCTGCAAAGTTTCTTTTGAGAAATCAGCTGACAGTCTTATGGAAATTCCTCTATAGTTAACTAATTTCTTTTCTCTTGCTGCTTTTAAGATTGTCTCTTTATCTTTAACCTTTGGCATCTTAATTATGGAGTGCCTTGGAGCGGGCTTCTTTGCGTCCATCTTGTTTGGGATTCTCTGCACTTCCTTGACTTGCATGTCTATTTCAACAAATCAGAGAAGTGTTCTTTCATTATTTTTTCCAAACAGATTTCCAATTTCTTTCTCTTTCTCTTCTCCTTCGGGCACCCCTATGAGGTGAATGTTGGAATGCCTGAAGTTGTCCCAGAGCCTGTTTACATCATCCTCAATTTTTTGGATTATTTTTTTCTTCTTTTTGTTCTGATTGTTTGCTTTTTGCTTCCTTATGTTCCAAATCATTGATGTGATTCTCAGCTTCATCCATTCTACTGTTGTTTCCCTGTAAATTGTTTTTTATTTCAATTAGTGAATCCTTCAATTCTGACTGGATCTTTTTTACGCTGCTGAGGTCCTCACTAAGTTCCTTGAGCCTCCTTATAACTACTGTTTTGAACTTTGTGTCTGATAGATTGCTTATCTCCCTTTTGTTTAGTTCTAATTCTGGAGTTTTCTTCTGTCCTTTCATTTGGGCCATGCTTCTTTGTCTCCTTATTTTGGTAGCCTTCTGTGTTTGTTTCTATGCATTAAGTAGACCTGCTATTACTCCCCATCTTGGTAGTATGGGTTAAAAAGTATAGGTGTCCCGTAGGGTCCAGTAGCACAGACTCCTCTATCACCCAAGCTGGCCAGTCAAGGTACATCCTTCATGTGGGCTGAGTACACTTTCCTCTTGTAGTTGAGCCTTGGTTGCTGTTGGCAGGTCAATGGGAGGGATTTTCCAAGGCCAGTCAGCTGCAATGACTGGCTGTGACCACTGACCACCAATCTCTGCCCTCTGTGGAGAATCAGCTGTGCAGGGGCAGGATGATGGAGCTCCAACATGGTCTGTAACTGTCCACTGGATGCACAGGCCCTGGGGTTTCCTGAGTGCTGCAGGCCAAGATCAGCCCCCATCTGTGTTTTGCCTGTGGCCACCTAGCTTGGGTTAAAAAACAATCTGAAAAAGCTGCTACTTGTGCTGGGCTTGGAGATTCCCAGGCAAAGCCAAGCTGTGAATCTAGGCTGGCTTCTCCTAGTGCCTGGCCTAGGGCCAGTTAACAAAAGATACAGGTAGATGAGGGCTCTCTGAGGTCCTGACGTTGGCTGTTGCTTGTTTGAGAACATTTAGAAAGTTTTGAAGCATGAGCCAAGACCAGCCATTCATATGGAAAGGCCTCTGTTAACACCTCTGTGTTGTGTAGGATGGAGCCTCATAGGATCTCTTGGTCATGGAAAACAGTGTTAGCCCAGTTGATGGAGTCTCGGATATGCCACTGCTTGCTCTGTCGGGGAGAAAAAGGACGATGCCCTATGCCCACCTTTCTGTCTGGTGGAAAGCTGTTTTCCAGCTCTCACCTTGATTCCAGACACCTCAGTTCCTCCCTGTATGCCAATGGTGTCTTTCACGCTGCTTTCCCAGTGCTGGAGCTCAGAAGGAGTGAGTCTGAATAATTCTGTGTGGGTTCTTTAAGTGGAACGACTTGGGACTCTATAATTTTCATCCAAAGACTCAATTCCCACTGGTTTTTGCAACCAGAAGATATGGGGGCTTATCTTCCTGGCATTAGAACCCTTGGCTAGGGCGCCTGGTGTGGGATTGTGGCTCCTCACTCCCAAGATATTCCTCCCAAGTTTTTATTCCCCACATGTAGATGTGGGACCAACCCATTTGGCATCCTGCCCTGACCCAACCATTCTGGGTGGATGTGGTTTCTTTAATTCTGTCGTTGTCAGACTTTCCTTCAACTGGGTTTCTGTCAGTTCTAAGTGGTAGTTGTTCTATAATTTAATTTTAATTTTGATGTGGTTGTGTGAGGAGGTGAGCCGTGTTTACCTATGTTCCCCTATTTCTTTCACCTTGCAGCCTCTCCAGATGCCATCCAAGTAGCTGGATGTCTTATGTGGAGAACTACAGCTCCTTAAAGCACATTGTTGGAAGTTTTTGTGTTTTTTTTTTAAGTTTTTTGCAATTTTATTTAAAAATAATTGATATACATCACTGTATAAGTTTAAGTTGTATAACATGGTGGCTTGATTTACATATATTGTGAAATGATTTCCACAATAGATTTAGTTATTATCCACCATCTCATATAGCTACAATAAAAAGGAAAAAAATTCTCCTTGTGATGAGATCTCTTAAGGTTTCCTCTGGTCAAGCATTTTTTATTTACACCAGTGTTAACTATAGTTGCTGTGTTATACCTCACATCCTTAGTATTTACCTTATCGCTGGATGTTTGTGCCTTTTGATCATCTTTCTTCTTTAATTCCCGCTGCTTTCATCTCCCTGTCTCTGGTAAATAAGCAATAAAATAAAAAACAAACAAATGAAACTATAACAAATTAAATAGCAACTGTACAGAATAAGAACCATCCACAAGTAAAAAGACAACTTATGGATGGGAAAAATATTTGCAAACTGCATATTTAATAAGAGATTAATATCTAAAATATATAAAGAACTCATATTTTGTTTAATAGCAAAAACCAAAACCAAAACAAAACTCTATTTTAAAAAGGTAGAACACTTGAATAGACATTTCTCCAAAGAAGATAGAGGAAATGTCAACAGAAACATGAAAAGGTACTCAACGTCATCAATCATTAGGGAAATGCAAACCAAAACCACAATGAGCTATCACATCACATATGTTAGAATGAACATCACCAAAAAATCGAGAGATAACAAATGCTGGTATGGATGTGGAAAAAAGGGAACCCTTGTATACTGTTGGTGGGATATAAACTGCTTGTGCTTTAGGTATGATTTCTAAAAAAGTCATTACCAAAACCCATGTCAAAAAGCATTTTTCCTATGTTTTCTTCTACATGTTTGATGGTTTCAGAGCTTACAGTTAAATCTTTAATCCATTTTGAGTTACTTTTTGTGATGTAAGATAGGGCTCAAGTTTCATTCTTTTCATGTGAGTGTTCAGTTTTCCCATCAACATTTATTGAAGAGACTGTCTTGTATACATTTAGTAGTCTTGGCTCCCTTGTCAAATAGTAGTTGACTTTATTGTCATGCCTTCTTAAGGTATAGCCCCAGGACTGGCACAATGTTACTTCTATGGCATCATATTAGTTAAAGGCCAGCCCAGCATTACGGTGGGAGGAGACTACACAAGGATTTGAATACTGGCATTTGTGGTTCTTTAGCAGCCATTGTTGGTGGTTGACTGCTGTAGCCTGCCCTCCAGCCCCAACTGATCCATGTCCCTCCCACATGCAAAATGCCCTTTCCTCCAATCCCAAAGCTTCAAGTCTGATCCCATTAAGATATCAAGTCTAGGATCTCATCATTTAAATAAGGGGTAAGAACAGGTAAGACTCTACAAAATTTGAAGACATATAAATGAAGGACACTTCATGTGTTCCCTACACACCCAACATAAAATAGTGAGACAGTGTCTGTGGTAGTAGACACTGCTATTGAAAAAGCTGGGGGTTGAGAGGTGCATAGTATTCACTAACTGCTAATAATCATGGAATCCAGCAAGGTGCATGTTACCAATTCACTCTTCTGGAGGCAGAAAACATATGTTGATTAGGTACCAGTTGTTCTCCGTGGGAGTAGTTCTCTTTAGTTTTTATCTTTATTATCTGGACTCCAGGATCTGTCTTCTGAGTCATTTTTTCTTTCCATAAAAAACGGCCTATAATGCTCCTATTCAAAGACATGGTGGGGGGGGTCTCAACAGTTAAGAGAACAAGACCCTTACATATGCTGTCTGTGAGACTCACTTCAGATGGAAGGACACACGCAAACTGAAAGTAAAGTGATAGAAAAAGATATTTTGTGAAAATGGAAACAAACAAAAAACTAGGGTAGCAATACTTATGCCAGACAAAAATAGACTTTAAAATAAAGGTTATAACAAAATACAGACTCAACAATTCCACTTTTGAGTATTTATCTGAAGAAACCCAAAACACTAAATAAAAAAGTTATATGCATCTATATGTTCATTATAGCATTATTTACACTAGCCAAAATATGGAAGCCACTTAAGTGTCCATCAACAGATGAATGGATAGAGAAGAAGTGGTGCATATGTACAATGGAACATGACTCAGGCAGAAAAAGATTAAAATCTTCCCATCTGCAACAACATGGATCGACCTAGATGGTATTATGCTGAGTGAAATATGTCAGACAGTGAAAGACAAATGCCATGTGATTTCACTTATGTAGAATCTAAAAACAAAATAAGTGAACAAACAGAATAGAAACAGACTCATAGTACAGATAAGATTTTGATGGTCACCAGATGGGAAGGAAGTTGAGGGGAAGGAGTGAAAAGGTGAAGAGATTTAGAAGTACAAATTGGTAGTTACAGAATAATCATGGGGATGTAAATTAGACTATAGAAATTTTGTCAATAATACTGTAGTAACTATGTATGGTATCAGGTGGATACTGGTTTTATTGAGGAGATCAGTTTGTAAGTTATGTAAACGTCTAATCACTGAGTTGTACACCTGTAACTAATATAATGTACATCAACAATAACTGAAACATTTAAAAAAAAAACCCAAAAAGATGGTCTATGTTTACAGTTGAGAGTCTTCTTTATCCACTTTCTGCCTATAAGAAGTTGGGAACCCAGTGTCTCTTTTCTTTGAATTGTCTTTATTCCTTTCAGTCTAAGCTCATATAATTCCTTTAAAAACTTTGTTGGCTTCCTGTGTGTCATATTATAAATAAATTTTATGAAATAGAGCCATAAATCTCTGAAATAGGCCCCTTTCAAATTTGGGCTGAGTCTGAATGCTATGAGACAATATCATTAATGGTCATAGAAGCTGTCTTTTCTAGCCAAGTGAGTTTATTAAGCTTGGCTTCTAGTTTCTCTGAGGTTTAATAATTTTGATCTAACTTTTATCCTAAGGCCATGTTTTACTGGCATTACTCTGGATTTGTTTTTTGGTCTAAAGCCATTTCTTACTTTGAGAGTCTGGCTGGCTGGCAAACTAAGGAATGAGAGACACTTTTTTTTTTTAACCTAGCAAGTCCCGGGCTAGTAATATTTCTTTGAGACTTTGAAAACTGAACACAGTTTCTTTGTTCTTTTTTCTTTTTCATTGCTGTTAGCATTTATTAATACAAAACTAAAAAATACAAACAAAACAAAACAAAACAAAACAAAAACAGCTGACACTTTCAGTGTTCTTCCTGGAAATCTCCTTGGTCAAATAGATAAGGTCATTTTGTTACATTTTTTATTTTTCATGCTGATGCAAGAGATAATGTCAGCCTTTTCACTGCAATATAACCCAAAACTGCTTTTCTCTAGCCTCCAATAACAATGCCATCCCTTTCCCTGCAGATTTCACTAACAATCTCCTAACTTTTGTTTGCCACCCAAATCCATAGCCACTGCTATATATTTCAGGTTTTTGTTATGATAGGACCCACTTTCAGACATTCATGTATTTATTGTTATGTAACAAAACATCCCAAGTCTTAGTGGTTTAAAATAACAGTTCATTATTATCACTAATTCTGCTGTGAGTTAGTGGGGCTCAGCCAGGCACTTCTTCTGTGGTCTTTGTCGGGGTCTCGGAAGTGGTTGCATTCAGATAGCCTCTGGAGCTGAACTCATCTGAAAGTTTGACTGGGATATCGAGATAACTGCCTGTGAGAAGTTGGAGAGCCTCTGTTCTCTGCTTGTGGTCTTTTCTCACATAATCCCTCCACATGATAACTAGACATGGGCTTTCTAACAAAGCAGCCAGAATTCCTGCATGGAGGTTGACGGCTCCTCAAAGCAGAAGCTGCCAAGTTTTTTAAGGCTTAGGACCAAACTTGCATAAGGTAACTTCTGACACATTACAGTAGTTAAAGCAAGTCATAGACCATTCCAGATTCATTGTGGGAGGGGACTACATAGGATCTGAATACCAAGAAACATATTTTATTGAGGGCAATCCTTAGAGACGAGCTACCCCATACCATGCATGCTATGATTTAAGCCAGAAGGAGGTTACTCTGATTGCTACAGAGAGAATCAAGTGTGTGGGACACCACTGAAGCAGTGTAAGTGAGGAATAATTGTGGCTTACCACAGAGGGGAGGCAACGCACATGAAGAGGATTAAACTCTTCAAGGTATATCAGGAGATAGATTTGGAAGGACTTACTGATATATTGACTGTGAAAGATGAATAATAGAAGATTCAGAAAGTAATTCTTAGTTTTTAGGGATCTGCAACAGAATGGAAGGTGTAACCATTTACTGAGATGGGTTAAGTTGGGATAGAAAGATGTTTGGGGCATTTACAACCAACAGTTCTGTTTGTGATTTGTTAAATTTGAGAGACATCTCAGACATAAATGTGAAGATGTTATGTATTTATTTTTTAATGCATACAATTATCAAGTGAGTATGTTTTTAAAGATTTTATTTATTTATTTTTAGAGAGAGGGGAAGGAGGGAGAAAGAGGTGGAGAGAAACAATGACTGGTTGCCTCTTGCATGCCCCCAACAGGGTGCCTGGCCCGCAACCCAGTCATGTGCCCTGACCAGGAATCAAACCAGCGACCTTTCTGTTGGTAGGCCAATGCTCTATTCACTGAGCAACACCAGCCAGGGCTATGTGTAAAGATTTTAAATAAAGGGATAAATACACAGATCTGTAGATGAGGAAAGGAAGTGGGGATCAATATTTCATAATCATCAGCTATATATGATATTTAAAACCCTAAGATTCTAGATAAAATCACTTAGGTAAAGAAGAGAAGAGGGTCCAGAACTGAGCCTAGGAAACTCCAGTGTTTAAAGGCAAGGTCAGGAGGAGGAAAAGGAGTGGACAAAGAAGTTTACAGTGGGGAATGATGATAGAAGAATGAGAGTCACAGAAGCCAAGTGGGAAAGCTGTTTCACTAGGAAGGATGGGTTAACTGATTTCAATTTTGCTGACGAGTCTGTAAGATGAAGAGAAGGAGAAGTCCGCTGAATGTCTTTAGTGACTACCTCATTTCATCCTAACAAGTAATTAATTAATATAAATTAATTTTATATATTTATTATGTACTTATTTCTTTATTGTCCTTGTTCTCCATTAGAATTTAAGCTCCAGGACAGCAGGGACTTTTGTCTGTTTGGTTTATTGTATTCAGCACCAAAAATTGTACCTGGTATATAATATGTGCCATTTCTTTATTCAACCACTCAAGAACCCTAAGAAGTTAATATAATTATTCTCATTTTATAGAAATGGACACTAAAGATCAAAAATGTTAGATTCATACAGGGAATAAATTGGATAACCATGTTTCAAATCCAGATATTTGAACCTGGCCCTAACAGGGCAGTTCAGTTGGTTAAAGCATCATCCTAATAAGCCAAGGTTGCAGTTTTGATCTCCAGTTAGGGCACATACAAGAAGCAACTAATGAATGCATAAATATTAAATAGAACAACAAATCGATGTTTCTCTCTTTCTTTCTCTCCCTCTTCCCTCCTCTCTCTCTCTAAAATCAATAAAAAACAAAAAAAGCCAGATATCTGAATCTTAAACCTTTTATTTTCACTCAGCCATTTGTCATCTACTAGGAATGTTCTGTCACATGATCATAGGTTAACTGGGAATATTTTAGTGGTTAACTGTAAGATATATTTTAAAAAGACATAATAGTAATTGCTGTTTGATTAAGTCTGTGATTGGAATAATAAAATCTGTATTTGCTTCTGTGGAAGTTCTTTCTATCTTGAAATGCAGCTGTTCTTCAAAGCAGCATTAATATTCACATTTGTTTAATTTGCATATGATTTGCATGTTGATCAATTCATTTTGCACTTCAAGTAACAAGGAAAGTATTCACATAAGTAATACATTAAATGATACAACCAAAACAGTTATGCATTGCAAAACAACAGATAATTTAATCTACTATATGTAGCTTTTTAAATGCATGATTTTTAAAATGCCCACATATATATGACCATGTATGTTACTTGATTTACTTGGTGTTCTTTGACTTTCAATTAATTTGTCCTGCCCGAAGACCTGGAGACAGGGTAGCAAGTAAGTGAAGATGTTAACTAGAGGCTGACAGGAGAAGAGAAATGAAAATGAGGGAAAAGAAAGAAAGAGGTCTGGGGCAGCAGAGAGCTGAGGAGGATGAGGAGACATCAGGGAAGAGATAAGAGGGAAGTAAGGAAGAGTCAGAGAAGATTATGAGTGCATTTAGGTGCCTCAAGGTCTTTGGAATGATGAAGAGGGTTTCTAGAATGTGGAGAAGGGCTCTCCCTTCCCATGTACCTGAGATCACCAATATATGCCCAAATGGATAAATGCATCTGGTATATACTCTGTGCTACACTACGGGCACTGCTAGCTGCTTTACATGCATTATCTTCATGTATCCTATATTCCTCACTCAAGGTACCTGCAAAATTACATATGCATATGTATGGATCGTCTCCAATAATTTAACATAAGAACAATACTATCCAATACTATATAGATGAATAATAAAGATAATAATGGTGGTAGTGGCTTAAATGTATTTAATGTGCTTAGTATCTCTCAGGGACTATGTTCATTATATTCAGTCCAATTATATTGGTACTATAAAATATATGGAAAAGCTGAGTTAAGTAATCTCATCTACGATGCATTGAGTGAGAAGTGGAATGGGAATCTTAAGACAGACCTGATTAGAAATTCCTGTTCTTACCATCAAGTCACACATAATTGATACATATTTACTTACTTATATCTCTCAGAACCCTCTCACTTAGATATCTTGGCCAATTTTTTTCCATGTATGTATATTAGGTCATGGGATGAATTTGATGGTGGTAAAATATAGCAATATTGGCAGAGTCTGTGTACACACCTACATGCATGCATACACATGTACACATTCCTATACATATATCCATCACATTTTTCCTCTTGGCGAGCCCAAAGTTTCAGTTATACTCAGTGTTGCCCTTCCATTATAAATTTCAGGAACCATTTATTTAGCTCTTTCTCCTACCAGTTAGAGAATTTCTTTAAGAATGGCTCTTAAGCTGATGGATAGTAGAGCTTCAGAAAACTTCGCTAGCCTTGATCATGGTCTGGACGGGGCATTTTGTATGGCCATGTGGAATAAAGTGGGTTCAGGAGCAAAAGTTGAGCTCTTTGTTTCTTGCTTGTAGTGGTAAGGTTCATCGAGAACTTATCTTTTTGAAGCGACCTTACTCTTACAGTCAAAAAATATGGGTTCTGCCTACATACTTCAAGTCTTGTTCATTGAGAAGATGCAGTGAAATAGTGGGAAGATTTTGAACTTTTGAATCCTTATATATCATGCATTAGCTGGTGACACTGGCCAAGTACTTAACCTCCAGGAATTTTGGTTTTAACATTTATAAAGTGAAGATGATAATACCTACTAAGCAGGGTTGTTATGAGAAGCAGAGATAATTCATGTTGAGCATTTAAGATAGTGCCATGTGTATAGTAGAAACCCAGTAAGATAAGTCGTCCTTATCATTGGGAGGTTGGGCTTTTCGATCTTTATAGTCCCTCCCAAACGCATGATGCTGAGACTGGGAGTCTAATAGGGTGGGTAGGAAAAGGAAGAGAAGACATATCCTCCGGGTGGCAGTGTAAATTTGCATTGTGTAATCGTTTCAGAATGTAGTGGGTGAAAATAGCCATAAAGATGTTCAAGCCCCATTGACCCAGGAATATCATTTCTGGAAGTTTATCTTCAGGAAATAATTTAACATAAGAACAATACTATCCAAATAACAGTATTTATTACAACATTATCTATAATAGTAAAAAATTAGAAACCTCTAGAAGAGTGATTAAGTAAATTATAATGCATCAAATGAGGATTTTCTTAGAAATAATAAAGATCAAAACAGAGAAGTGCGTGTGTTATATAATGTTAACTGAAAAATAAAAATGATATATGAACATTGGTTATCCTATAAAATAATATGCTTATTAAATAAGCCTAAAAAAGGAATGAAGAAAAATAGAGATTATCTGTGGTATGATAGGATTAAAAAGACAAAGTTTTGCCCTGGCTGGTGTGGCTCAGTGGACTGAGCACCAGCCTGCGAGCTGTAAGGTTCCTGGTTTAATTCCCGGTCAGGGCACATGCCTGCGTTGCGGACCAGGTCCCGGGTGGGGGCATGTTTCTCTTTCTCCCTCCCTGCCCCTCTCTCTAAAAAACAAATAAATAAAGTAATAAAGAGACAAAGTTTTTAAAAATTTGATTTCATTTAAAAACAAAATCCATTTTATCATATACTAATTGTTTATGGGATGTCTGCAGCTTACCAGTTACTACTTTAAATACCTCTTTTTTGTACCTCTGTGTACAAAAAAGGCAAAAAGAGTTGAAAATTTATACCTTGTGTTGTCAGAGTACTTTGTAACCTTTTCAAAGTACTATTATATCCAAATAAACATTTGATATTTAAAATCAAATTTTCAAAGTTAGTCAATATTGGAAGCATACAGAGCAACATGGAATATAACACCATACTCACCCATGTACTTAGAATGTAGAGCTAACAGATGTTAATACTTTTTATTTTCCTTCCCAACCCCACTTCCGGGATACCAAACACGCACAGCAAAAGCTGAGTGCCCTCATCCTTCCATCTTCTTTCCTGCCCAGAGGTAACCCTCACCGTAGCATAGTTATGTACCATACCTATCCATGTTTTTATTTTTTCTATACCCATATATAACCATAAACTATATATAATATTATTTTCTTGGTCTTAAGACATTACAAAAATTATATCATGTGGTGTTTCTCTTTATGTGATTGTTTTTATTTCACTCATTTTTGCTGCTACATACTATTTCAGTGAACGAGCAAACAGTTTATTTTGCCATCTCTCTACTGAGAGTTTCCAAATTTTGCCACTATGAACAATTCTGAGATTAGCCCTGGTGGGTGTGGCTCGGTGGATTGAGTGCCGGCCTGTGAACCAAAAGGTCACCAGTGCGATCCCCAGTCAGGGCACATGCCTGGGTTGTGGGCCAGGTCCTCAATGTGGGGCTCATGAGAGGCAACCACACATTAATGTTTCTCTCCCTGTCTTTCTCCTTCCCTTCCCCTCTCTAAAAATAAATAAATAAATAAAATCTTTGAAGAAATTCTGAGGTGAATATTCTTATGCACATCTCCTTATGCAGTTGTTCCAGGGCTTCCACAATTTATGCATAAAGTTGAAATTACTGGGAGGTAGATATGTGTATCCTCAACTTTAAAGCATTTGCTAAGGTACCTTCCCAAGAAGTTGTCACAATTGACACTCCCAGCCACAATGGATGTTTCCTTGCATCCTTCCCAATACTTAAAGAATTTTTGCCTGCTTGATCCATGTGACAGGATATCATCCTTTTTAGTTCAATCATTTAATCTGTTTTGGGCTTGGCACAAAATGAAGACAGGTTCCATTCTCAAGTCCAGTATGAATCATTGGTGAAGGAGCCTTCCCCTAGGCAGACAGATGCCTCATCCTGGGAAATACACAATGGAGAGCACTTTGAAGGAGGCTCTTTGCTGGGAGTAATTTTAGTGGAGGCTTATGCCATCGTGATCCTGAAGTATGTGGGCATTCTAATATGTGCCTAATGAACTTAAAGGTATTAAATGAAATGTGAGGTGTCTGATTCATAATAGGAGCTTAATTAATGTCATATCCTTTTCTTTCCCAAAGAGTACTCCAGGTACTACACTAAATAGTTTTCTCTTGGCTCCTGTGTGTAAATATTTTCAGGTCAGTGGTCCCCAACTTTAGTATGCTGCAGAATCACCTAGAGGCTTTGTTAAGGCACAAGCTGCTGATTCAGTTTCAAACCTGGTGTGTGGCCTGTGAGTTTGCATCTCTTAGAAGTCTTCATGTGATGTTGTTTTTGCTGCTGGTCTAGGAACCATATTTTGTGAATCACTATTTTATATATGTCAGCAAAAAATGTTATATCACAGCTGTGTGTGGGGGTGGAGTTGGAGGGTAAATGTTGTCAAGGCTACATTGATCATTCCACTGATTAATTCACTGATACTCTTTTCTGTTTAATATTGGGGTTCCCTTGAATGCCCTGTGTTTTACTAAGGTGACATTTTCTATAGTAGTGGGACACTGTTCTACCTTCCTTCTTCACTCAGCACATTTGGCTAATGATTCATGAAATCAAAAGGGATTGAACTTTTTGCTTCGTTCTGCCTGTCTGACTGATTACAATTGAGCTAAAATAAGCAGGTCGAGATTTAGGGCAGTTTCCACTGACAGAGCTGCTTGGTACTGGGAGCCATCTAGGGGAATGGGTAGGGGTTGCAAAGTGCCCTTTCTTTAAAAAAATTTTTTTTATTGTGGTAAAATTGCCATACAAGATTATACATATTTCAGGCATTAAATATTATAATTTGATATTTGTATATACCACATAATGTTTACACTCTAAGACTAGTTATCATCCATCACTGTACAGTTGGTCTCCTTCACTCCTTTTGCCTTCCTTCCACACCACTTTCCCTCTGGTAACCAGTCTAGTCTCTGTATCTATGAGTTTGTTTTTGTTTTGTTTTATTTGTTCATTGGTTTTATTTTGTGTTTTTTTTAGATTCTACATATAAGTGAAACCATATATTTGTTTTTCACTGTCTGACTTATTTCACTTAGCGTGATACCCTCAAGGTCTATCCATCCATGTTACAAATAGGAAGAATTCCTTCTTTATTATGACTGAATAGTAATCATATACATATATACACACATATATACACAAATACACATGCATATATATCACTTCATCATTATTCATTCATCCATCTTCTTTTACTTTAAGGTCACCCACCTTGCTTCATTTTTCACCATCTTATCTTCTCATCAATGTCTTCAGACTCAGATATTCAGTGATCTTCTTTGTTTGAACCCTTGTCTAGAATTATTCTCCACGTATATTCAGGAACTGCAAGACTATGCAAAAGGGAAGCAAGATGAAATTATGGGGATCTTCCCACTTTGGCAGGTACAAATTTTAGACAATTTATTTCTATCTAAAATTTATTCATTAAAATATAATATAAATATATATTTATATATAGAGAAAATATATTCATAAGCATATACGTGCTAGAAAGTATATTTTTAAGGATGCTAAGTATAAGTTGTTCACTTGGCAGCTCTGCGTAGGGCACACTTCAAAAAATATTAAAGATTTTTAATGACAAAAATATAGTCAGTGGTATGGCATGATATTAGATTTCAGAAACAAAAGAAATAGAAGTCTTTTACTGTTGCAAAAAGTACTACGCAAAGATGAGATGTAATTTTGTATACCTTGCCCATAAGATTCTCAAGGGCAATGGCTGTCTTTTTCATTGTTTTTCCAGGTTTAGGTAATATTGTATTACTTTAAGGCATACAACTATAATGACTTGATGTATGTGTATATTGCAAAATGACCACCGCAATAAGTATATTTTTAAGGAAAATTTTGTAAATTTATTTTTAGAGAGGAGGGGAAGAAGAAGGAGGGAGAAAGACATCAATTGCTTGCCTGTCACACACTGCTGACCAGCGACATGGCCCGTAAACCTAGCACGTGCCTGGACCCGGAATCTAACCAGCAACCTTTTGGTTCCCCAGACGGTGCCCAACACACTTAGCCACACCAGTCAGGGCCACAATAAGTTTAATTTACATCCATCACTTCACATAGGTACAATGTTTTCTTTGTGATGAGAACCTTAAGATCTAGTTTCTTAGAAACTTTATTCAAGTATACAATACAGCATTGCTAACTACTGTGTATTATATGCCCAGAACTCATTTATCTTATAACTAGAAGTTTGTGCCTTTTGGCCTTCGCTCATGTTAAGCACTCCCCACCTCTAGCAATTACCAGCCTGTTCACTCTTTATATAAGTTTTTGGGTTTTTTTAGCTTCCACATATAAATGAGATCATATGGCATTTACCTTTCACTGTCTGATTTACTTCACATAGGATAATGCCTTCAAGGTCCATTCATGTTGTTGCAAATGGCAGGATTTTCTTTCTTTATGGCTAAATAATATTCCATTGTTTGTATAGTTTATAAATATGTATATGTATTTGTGTATATGCGCATATATGTATAATATGTATAAATATATGCATCTGTATACATATATGCATATGTATACATACATACACCTATACACACACATACATACACATAGATATGTATGTATATGAGTATATATGTATATAGTATGTGCACATGTGTGTATGTGTGTATGGTCTATCAAGAAAGTATCCAGCCACACACTATGAAAAATAGAGACATTTACTGAAGAAGATACGAGATGCAAGAGATATTGTACATAAAACAATGACAACTCAGTCCCATTCAAAGTAGGCATCTTGGGACCTCACATAGCTGTCCCAGTCACCATGAGCTGTCCCATCTTATTTTCCTGAATCTCATCAATGGTCTGGAATGTCTTCCCTTTCTAAAGTGATTTAAGTTTTGGGAAAATCCAGAAATCACAGAGCACCAACCCTGGGCCATAGCGGGGCTGAGTCATCTAGGTGATTTGACGTTTTGCCAAACACTATGTATGAGACATGATGCATGAGCAGGCACGTTGTTGTGATGAAGCTGCCAGTCACAAGTTGCCCATAGCCGTAGCCTTCTGAATCATTCAAATAGTTTCCATGGAGGACTTTTCAAGCTTAACACAAAATTTGATGCAGATCTGTTGCTCTTCTCAGTCATTTGGAATGTGATGGCCACACAGTACACATGCTCATTCAATGGCATCTACCACGCCCACTGACAAGTGCAGTGAAGTCATCATTGTTCATGCATGTGCATTCCAGTCCATTCTCCTGGGCTGCCAGGTTACATCGATGTTGGGCAAACCATTCTCATTATATTAACAATGGTTGGACTTTTTCTAAGCAGACCTCAATATATGTATACACACACACACACACACACACACATCTTCTTTATCCATTCATCCACCACTTGATACTTAGGTTGTTTCCATGTCTCAGTTATTGTAAATAATGCTGCAATGAACACAGGGGTGCACATATCTTTTTGATTTAGTGTTTCAATTTCCTATGGATAAATACCTAAAAATGGAATTGCTGGATCACATGGTAATTCTATTTTTAATTTTTTGAGGAATTTTTACACTGTTTCCATAGTGGATGCACCAATTTACAACCTCATCAACAGTGCGCAAGGATTCTCTTTACTTCATGTCCTCCCTGACAATTGTTATTTCTTATCTTTTTGATGATAGCTATTCTTGCAGATGTGAGGTGATATCTCATTGTGGTTTCAATTTGCTTTGTGTCTTTCTTATTTTTGAATGACCTCAGATAAAGAAAATCCCTGGCATATATCAGTGTTAAAGAAATGAATGAAAAAATGTAATAAGGAATGTTAGAGAAGTACAGTGAGAAGACAGGCAATTTGACGCCCATCAGATCTTATTTAAAATCCCAATTTTACTGTCTGAATGTCCTTGGTCAACTTTCTTAATTTTTCTGCTTAGTTTTCTGATTTTTAAACGAAGACTGGATTGTATTCCCTGCCTCACATCATTGTGGTGAAATTTGAATGAAACACTGTGACTGGCACATTGGCTCCCACGTAATATTGGTTTCCCCCACTCGAGCCCCACAGTTCTCTAACATAAAACAGTACTAAAGTAATTGGTACGTTAATGGCTAACATGCCTGTATTTTTAGACACCCTTGTATAGTTATTGCCAATTTCCTTGTAGGAATCCTGTAAAAATCCTTGAAATTTTACAGAGATAATGAGAAATTGAGCTTAAAGATAAGAGCCTCTGCCTCAGGGTCAGTGAGCAAACACCAAGAGCTGGATTTCTGACTTTGAGTTCTTGCTCACCTGCCTTCTTTCTTCTCAGGCTGTGTAGCCAACTCTGTCTTTATTCTACTTCAGCAGCAAAGATAATTTATGGGCCTAGAGAAGTTTAATTTGAGATTTTTAAATTTAATTTTACATTTTTCCAGTGCAAATAGGAGGCGAGGTAAGCAGGCATCAACATAGATCAGACTTTACTATGACCTATAATCATCTTATTGTCAATCTATATTCACTGATTAGATAGCATTAAAAATCTATTCAATGTAATGTCAGACTAAGAAAGTACTGTATCATGTTACTTAAAAGTGGAATCTTAAAAAAACAAACTCATAGAAACAGAATGGAGTGGTTTACCAAGGAGTGAAGGAAATGGGAAGATGTTAGCCAAAGGGTACACATTTTCAATTATAAGATTAACAAGTTCTGGGGCTATAATGTATATATGTTGATTGTATTAATAGTTAATACTGCATTATATACTTGAAGATGTTAAGAGTAAGTCTTAAATATTTACACCACATACACAAAGAAGTGTTAGTTACTTAACATGTTGGCAATGTAAACTAGTGCTGTAGTGGTAATCCTTTACTAAAATGAGGTCTGTCCAGAAGATATCCAGCCATGTAATAAAAATAGAGACCTTTATTAAAGAAGAGACAAGATGAAAGAGACATTGTACATAAGACAATGACAACTCAATCGCATTCAAAGTAGGCACCTTGGGGCCTCACACAGTTCTCCCAGTAACCATCAGCTGACCCATCTTATTTTCCTGAATTTCATCAATGGTCTGAAATGTCTTCCCTTTCAAAAGTGATTTGAGTTTTGGGAAAATCCAGAAGTCACAGGGTGCCAAATCTGGGCTGTAGAGGGGCTGTATCACCTGGGTGATTTGATGTTTTGCTAAAAACTATATATAAGATGTGATGCATGAGTAGGCATGTTGTCATGATGAAATTGCCAATTACCAGTTTTCCATAGCTGCAGCCTCCTGAATCATCCAAATGTTTCCATGGAGGAATGTTCAAGCTTAAATTTGATGCAGATTTGTTGCTCTATTCACTCAGTCATTTTGAATGCAACAGCCACACAGTATACATGCTCATTCGATTGCATCTACTACCTCCATTGACTAGTATAAAGAAGTCATCATTGTTTACACATATGCACCCCAGTCCACTCTCTTTGGCTGCTAGGTTATATTGATGCAGTGCAAATGATTCTCATTATATAACAGTGGCTGGACTTTTCTGGACAGATCTATATGCATGCTTCAAATCAGTATCTTAAACCTTAACCTTACGCAATATTATATGTCAATAATATCTCAATAAAGTTGGAAAAAATGATTAAGGATTCAAAAAAGCCATAGCTAACCTTCAAATAATAAGTCATACTTTTGCCTAAAATACATAGCTATACAATATTATAGCCTTTGAAATAGATGGTTGCTTCACAGACAAGCATTGGAGCTGGAAAATGGTACATATAGGACAAGTTAATACACATTCATACTAACAACAATAATAAATATGGCATTTATTGTATAACTCCCTGATGCAGGTCATTATGCTAAGCTCTTTATATGCATTGTATAAATTCACCCCAATTGAAAAATGTCACTATTCCTATTTTATACATGAGGAACTAACTATAGCCTTAGAAAGTTTAAATAAGTTGCCTCAGAAACTTCACACCTGTCAAAAAGTCAACTCAGAAATATTAGAATATGGCCTGTCTTCTACCTCCAGAGTTGAATCTCTAAATACTAACCCCATAAATATTTATTGTCATCTCTACAGAGGATTGAGCAATTACCAAAATAAAAAGATCACTGCTGTCCAGGCATTGAAATCTGGCTCTAAATACAGAATAAATAGCCCAGGGTGAATGCAAGATATTTCCTAAATAATGTTTCATAGAAAAAGAGAGTCTTCATGATTTGGTTTTTGTTTTTAAAATGGAAAAGGCAACCCAAACTCAAATATGTTTCAGGAACTTTGCACGCTGTACCCGTCTTAGAGATGCATATTACATAGTAGTGTAAAAGTCAGTGACACGTCCTGCTCTTTCACATATTAGCATTTCCAAATGTATTTGATGACAAACGTTTTTTCAAAGTTATTTCTATTAATCCTCTTTAGGATACCAGCATTCCATGGAATGTAGTATAGGAAACACTGGGCTACAGAAATTCTTTTATATTTAATGTGCTCGTTTTCTTCTGAGAGAAGATTATCATTCTTGGCATTTGGGCTTTCCTAGCACTCCAGCCTCATAGTGTGTATATTAGAGCTGCTCACCTATGAGTTTAGTCTTTGTTTCTTTCTCTAAAAAATGTTTATCATGCACCTCATGTCTCCATGCTCATTCTGTCTCCCTGATTCTCTTGCCTGCATAGCTATCTTTCCTTAAAGTGCAGCTCTCTCTGCTACTTCACCATCCATTTTTTCCACAATGTGCCTGCTGAGTTCAGCTGCATGATAGAGGCTGAAAAGGAATAAGTGGTGGAGGTTTATGAAGATGGTCTAAGGGGCACAGAAAATTTCAAGGAATTGATGACATCAGAGACAAGAATGGGAGAGAGAAAAGCTGTTTACCTCAAAGGTCGTTCATGAACAAATAGAAGAAAAGGCATAATTGAACATAGGTGGGAAAAGATCTCTCTCAGGGAGGGGGGTTGGGAAGTGGGCTGTGGTGGGCAGTTCACCTTTGTTTAGCTTTATGGAGTTATCTCAGAGTAGATTTGGAGTTTAAACTTTTAGTGTAGAAAAAACAAAGGAGGGTGATTTGTTTTCCTTATCACATCCAATCAAACATTATTGAGTGGTCATTATTTTCAAAGTAAAAACTGCTATTTGAAATGGTTATTTAATTATATAAGAAATATTTTCACCCTCCTCTATAAAGGCCTCCCCAAAATAATAGATTTTAGAAGTATCTAATGCAATTTCTTTTCAGAGTGCTTATTATTTTATGCAAAAATATGAGACCCTCAACTTGTGTGTATTTTAATTTATAAAGAATGTGAAATGCTACATTTTCACATGGTAACTGTGGAAATAAAAGTTTGCCCCCTTTCCTTTACACACAATTTGACATAAATACATAACTCTGTGCACTTTATCTTTGAGAAGTCTATAGCCTTTTGGAAATCCAGAAAAGTGACTCAGCTTCAGGAAGAACCTGAAATTTGTCCCATGTGGAAAGCAATTATTTTTATTGACTTTAACATGGGCTTTAATGCAAGAGATCACGGTATTTGCTGCTTCTGGACCTGAGTCAACTTTTCATTATCTTAGTTTGATTTCATAACAATCTATTAAGGTAAGAATAATTAGGCCCTTTCTAAAGATGTGAAAAGCGAGTGTCAGAGAAGCTAAATGACATACTAAGGAAGTGATGCTGTCAATGTGCAGACCCACTGTGGTCTAACTCCCAATCCTACAGGGTGTGTATAAAATACTTAGAGAATAAGCTGGCATGTGGTAAGGCTGAGATGAACATTGGTTTCCATTCCATTCTATTTTATTTGTTATCTCATGAACAGTAAATAAACACCCTGCTGAAGTAAAATGGTACTGGCTTTCAGCTACCTCTGCTCACTGCTATGAATTCATGAGCTCAGTATAAAGGAATCAATCATAAATTTGCTTTCTCTCTCTTACTGTATACTCACTAAATAGAGAAGACTTTGAATTACTTTCTCTGGGAGTGTAATTTCAATGAGAGCAAATTCATACAATCCTTTTATAATTCATTTTGAAAAATATAACTTTTGCTCATTAAAAAACAGTCCAACATTCCAATTAAGCACAAATATATGCCTTATAATCACCATACAGTTCTTGTGCTTCATCTTTTCATGCTACACCCTGGTACAGAAGAGGCTTTTGAATACAGACAGTAAAAGCAGCGGAAGTTGCTGAGCAAAATTGCTATTAGCAGTTTAGTTACTTGTGTTAAATACCATGGATATAATCGAAAGTAGGGGGTGGAATTGCTTCCTAGAGTGCTGGACTTCAGCAGTTTTGTAAGCTTAAGATCTTTTCTCTCAGTGGAGTCTTTGGGTTTCAACCTTAGGCCTGTAAATAATATGAATCAATAATACAGTCAAGTACAGTGATTCATAAGTAGAATCAGAGAGTGCATATCCCTGATTGCACAGTGTATGATTACTTATTTATGTTGCTTTTCAATTTATATTTGTTGAATAATAAATTGTTCCATTTTATTATGTATGTTGTTCTGCTTTAATTTGTTAGAACCATGAGCCACCATCGTCTGTACTCTGCCTGACTTTGTCCCTGTCTCATGTTGTGTTACATGTATAAACATTTGAAAGAAAGGGAGATCACTCCTAGACTCCTGGAAGGACCAGACTTTTGTTTGTCCTTCTTCAAACATATTTATTTTTGTTATCTGTAAAATAAACTTTAACCCAGAAGACCAAAAAGATTCATTGCTTCAGAATCTTTTTGATTCAGAACCTAAGTGTCTCAATTAGTTCAGCATTTGGTATTAGACTGGTGTGACCAAACCTTTACATGTAAGTACAAATTCACTTAATTTGACTTCTCCCTCTGAGTTGTCCCTGGAGTTCTTGCTCTCAGTAAAATTTCTAGCTGTGATATTAAAACAGAAAGAGAGAAAGAGAGAGAGAGAGAGAGAGAGAGAGAGAGAGAGAGAGAGAGAGAGAGAGAGGGAGGGAGAGAGGGGGAGAAAGGGAGAAAGAAAGAGGAAAAGGAAAGAAAAAAACAAAAGAAAATAGGATCCAGAATTTTTCTTTATGCATGGACTAGGATAATGATGGCAAATACATGAGCCATGTTGTCATTGCTTCTTCTGTGCCTTTGGAAGATACTGTTCAAACACAACATTTTTCTCCAATCAACAGTTCTTGGAAATTTGAACAGTACCTGGCATTTAGGGTCCTTAATTGATTGTTGAATGGGCTTACGCTCTGTTTCCTGAACTTAATTTCAAGCTCTCTTTGAGCACGCAATCACTACATCTGCTTTACTAGGGGCAGTGCATTCAATGAAACTACATTTAAAACAGTTACACTTTTAACTACTTAAACCCTCAGAGAAAACTAAATCGCATATGGGTGTTTGTCTTCCACTTAAATACAAAGGGAGGTGGATTATGAAATGAGGTGGTAAAGGCAGTTAGAAATGTAGACTATAGACCTTTTTAGGCAGAGTTCAGTTAGTAAAACAGTAAAGCGTCAAAGACCCAATGTAGGGGCAGGAAGGGTCATTTTTATTCTCTTTTCATTTAATATTTTACTGTAAAGTAAAAAGAACAGAGGCTTTGGGGTTAGTTTAAATTCACAATTTTTTTCTACTTGCTTGCTGTGTGATCTTAAATGAACTTGTAAATTGTTATGTACCCCATACCCAGTATGCAAAGATATAAAGGAAATGATAATTATCTTAGTTTATTTTGGAGAAAAATCAAATGATATAACATAGATAACATAGTCTTGTCTGTATTTCACTGTTCAGAACTTTGGAGGAGGGGCTAAGTGGATAAACAGTAGCTATTATACAGACAGCTATTAGAAATAGTTATTTCTAATAATACGTTTATTCCTACATCCTGTTAGAAACAATGTAAAAAAGGAATACAGTATGTCCCAAATTTGTCTCGTCTCTGGCTTGCCCTTTGTAAATGATCTGAACTGCCTCTATGCCTCCTGTGCTGCCAGTCTCTACAGAGTTGAAAGCAAACGAGGACATCTGTGTTGCTTTGATATTCAGAAACATCACAGTTCTGCATCTGCGTCTGGAAGTGCAATCTCAAAGAAAGAACAGTTTTCTTAATAGAGATGTCGCTCTACGGCCCTTTTTCGTTTCTAAAATGCACTGTGAAGTGCTTCCTTTTTCAGTATTGGGGAGGGTGGGAGCAGGGATGGGAGAGGTGGAGGGGGGAGAGAAATACAGAAAGAAACTGCTTTCTTTCTTATTAATGGTATGTATTTCAACAGCTCGAGATCTCTTTAAATCTTTCTTTTTTTTGAGATTGGGAAGTGCTGAAAGTTTCATTCATAACTGTATTGACGTTTGTTGTAACTGTTCTTGTATTTCATTAAGAGGGGTAAATTTTGCAGCGGAACGAGGCTAAAAATATTTTATAAATTGAAAAGAAAATGTATTCTAAGGGAAAGTTTTCAGTTGGTTTTTCCCAGGAATCTAGGTATGAGCTAATTACTATGTTTGCTTATTCCCAAGATCTGCTCATTTTTATAGTTGTACAGGATTGTAAGTGTGCCCCTGCATTTGAGTCATACAGCTTCTTCCTCCTGACCCAGCTTAGTGCCGCAAGTCCGAAGGCTGAAGGCGAATGCTTAGCATATTGATGTCACTTGGGACTCGTGTGGGAAGGCTTTTGTTTTGCCTGATTTCACAAGGTGAAAGGGTTCACTTATCAGCTCGAAGATAAATTACCAAACACTGTTTTTCACTCTTTTCCACCTACTTCCACACTTTTTCCTTTTAGGTTGGCTTCTGCCTGTTCCTTTGAGTTCCTCCACCTGGCAAACAAAAAGTAGATGAGACTTGCTGTTAAAATTTTATTTAGGTCGGGGGAGTGCTATACTCTTGCAAAGACAGAGAGTCCTTGCATATTCTGTTCCTGTAGGAGACATGATCTATCTTACAGAGTAGTTAAGTTTCATTCCTGTTCGCCATCTCATACCAGGGCATGGAAGGGTGCTGTTAATGAAAAGAGGCAGTGGTTAAGAGTTCTGAAGAGAGACTGACCTGTGGTCGAATGCAGCCTTTGCTGCTTCTTAGTCATGTGACTTTGGACGTTCCCTCTCTGAGCCCTAGTGCCACCATCTGTAAAATGGAGATGATAAGGATACACACACACACATTCACTAAGTAGGCACACTAAGTATAATACCTGACATATACAAAAGTACTCAGTCCCTGGTAGTAATGAACTTTTGATATTTTCATGTTATATATTATATCATATGTTTTTCACTGATAATGCCTTTGTGATGAACTGTTACTGAACTTCATTATAAGCTTCCAAAATGCAGTATTTATGATTTAGCCTCTAGTCCTTTCTTTGGATTTATTAATATATATTTTGATTTAAAAAATTATATTCCATTGATTATGCTATTGCAGTTGTCCCAATTTTTCCCCCTTTGTCCCCCTCCACCCAGCACCACCCACTCCCTCAGTCCACCCCCCCACCATTGTTCATATTCATGGGTCATGTGTGTAAGTTCTTTGGCTACTCCATTTCCTATACTGTACATTATATCCCAATGGCTATTCTCTAAGTACCTATTTGAACTTAATTTCCTCACCTCTTCACCCATTTTCCTATACCCTCCTCCCATCTGGCAACCAAAAATACTTTCCGTATCCATGACTCTGTCTCTGTTTTGCTTGTTTGCTTAGTTTGCTTAGATTAAATTGTGATAGTTATGTGTTGTTTTATTTTGCCATTTTATTGTTCATAGTTTTCATCTTCTTCTTTTTCTTAAAAAGTCCCTTTAAAATTTCATGTAATAGTTTGGTGACAATGAACTCCTTCAGTTTTTTCTTGCCTGGGAAACTCTTTATCTGCCCTTCTATTCTAAATGATAGCTTTGCTGGGTAGAGCAATCTTGGCAGTAGGTCTCCACTTTTCATGGCTCTGAATATTCCTTGCCAATCCCTTCTAGCCTGCAAAGTTTCTTTTGAGAATACAGCTGACAGCCTTATGAGAATTCCTTTGCAGGTAAATAACTTCTTTTCTCATGGTGCTTTTAAGATTCTCTCTTTGTCTTTAACCTTTGGCATTTTAATTATTATATGTCTTGGAGTGGGCCTCTCTGCATCCATCTTGTTTGGGTTTCTCTGAGCTTCCTGGACTTGCATGTCTACTTCCTTTACCAAATTATTTTTTCAGATAGATTTCCAATTAATTTTTCTTTCTCTTCTTGTTCTGGTACCCCTATAAAGTGAATGTTGGAATGCTTAAAGTTGTCCCAGAGGCTGCTTATACTATCCTCATTTCTTTAAATTTGTTTTCTTGTTGTTCTTATTGGTTGTTTTTTGCTTTTTTATGTTCCAAATTATTGATTTGATTCTCAGCTTCAGCTACTCTACTGTTGTTTCCCTATAAATTGTTTTTTATTTCAATTAGTGAATCCTTCATTTTGACTGGATCTTTTTTGTGCTGCTGAGGTCCTCACTAAGTTCACTGAACATCCTTATAACCAGTGTTTTGAACTCTGCATTTAATAGGTTGCTTATCTCCATTTGTTTAGCTCTTTCTCTGGAGTTTTGATCTGTTCTTTCATTTGGGTCATGTTTCTTTGTCTCCTCATTTTTGCAGCCTCCCTGTGTTTGTTTCTATGTGTTAGGGAGAGCTGCTTTGATTCCATGTCTCGCTAGCATGCCCTAATATAGTAGGTATCCTGTAAGGTCCTGTGGCACAACCTCCTTTATCACTCAAGCCGGGTAATTGAGATGCACCCTTTGTGTAGTTGAGACTTGGTTTCTGTTGGCAGATCAATGGGAGGGATTTACCTAGGCCAGTCAGCTGCAAGGATTGGCTGTGACCACTGATTACCTACATCCACCCTCTGTGGAGGATCAGCTATACAGGGGCAGGAAGGTGCTGCTCAGATGTGATCTGTAGCTATCCACTGAGTGTGCTGGCCCTGGGGTTTCCTGGGTGGTGCAGGCCAACGTCAGCCCCCACCTGTGTTCTGCCCAGGGCGACCCTACATGTGCTATAAAGCAATCTGAGATGGCTGCTACTTGTGCTGGGATTGGAGATTCCCAGGTGAAGCCAAGCTTTGAATCTAGGCTGGGTGCTACTAGTGCTGGGCCTGGGGCTCACTGAGTCCAACTGTTGCTTGTTTGAGAGGATTTAGGAAGTTGTGAAACATGAGCCAAGACCAGCCATTCATATGGCAAAGCCACTTGTGTGGGCCCAGCAATTGGGTTGGGTGGAATTTCTGGGGATCTCCAAGGTGAGTCAAACAGTGTTAGCCAGGTTGGTGTAGTCTCAGATATAACACCAGCCTGCTGGCTCTCTGGGAGTGGGCCCAGAAAAGGGACAAAGGCCTCTACTCACCTTGATGCTAGACACCTCATCCTCCCCCTGCATACCACTGGTGCCCCTGCAGCTGCCACCCCAGAGCCAGAGCCTGGAGGGAGTGAGTCTGAGTAAGTCCATGTGTGGGTTCTTTAAGAGGGACTGCTTGGGGCTCCAGAAGTTTCTTCCACTGACTCCATCCCTGCTGGTTTTTGCAGCCAGAAGTTGTGGGGGCTTATCTTCCTGGCACTGGAACCCTGGGCTGGGAGGCCTGGTGTGTGACTGGGACTCCTTGCTCTTGAGATATCCCTCTTTAATTTTTACCCACCACATGTTGGTGAGAGACCAGTCCATTCCATGTCAGCACCCCTCTTACAAGTCTGGATGGGTTGGTTTCTTTAATTCTGTATGTGTCAGACTTCCATTCAACTCGATTTCTGATGGTTCCAAGTGATGGTTGTTCTATATTTTAGTCATAATTTTGAAGTGGTTGTGCAAAAAAGCAAACCATGTCTGCCTGTGCTGCCATCTTGACCAGATATTTTGATTTTTAATATAGACCTCAAAATATTCTATTCTATTCTATTCATTTATAAACATATGTCTCAAATTTTAGTAGAGAAAATGTGATCACTTTTGCCATAAGTAATGCAGATATACTTTGTCCTACACACCTTTTGATGTAATGAATACTTATTGCAGGCCTTATTTGTACAATGTACATTACCTGTGATACCTCCTCATCCTCAAGCACCCTTCTGGAAGGAAGGGTCATATTTGACTTTGGGACTGGAGAGGAAATAAGGGTTTAAGAGGTTAAATAATGATGTAGTTCAACTGGACTTACGTAGCTACAACAAGATTAAAACATTGGCTTGTGAACTGTTACTGGACAGGGGCCTGACTCTGAGCGGGTCTGCCTAGGGCCAGCTGTAGTGTGTGAGTTCTTGACTTTGTGTAGGTAAGATTTCACAACGTGAATCCAGGTGACTATGAGGATACATTTATTAAAGCTGGGGACAATGAAACAAGGAAGGGCTTAGCATAGAAGGTGGAACGGGAGAGTCTTGGCTGGGCTGACTTAGTCCACTGAGAAATCAGCTAAAAGGGGGCTTTGGAGACAGATTCAGGAGATTAACCTGGGACAAGCTGCAAGCTGCTTATTGCCTTAGAGTTTAGGAGACTCCTGCCTGTAAAGAAAGAAGTGGGGGAGGAAGAAGGAAATGGCTCGGGCTGCTCCCCAGAGGGAGAGCTCTACACTGGGTCCTTTGTCTTCAGTTTTTTTATCTCGTTTTTGCAGGCAGGAATGTTAGGGGAAGTCATAGGGGAGAGTTTCAGCAGAATATGCATCTGTTCTCCAGGTGTGCCTTTTCAGGGTCAGGGTCTCCACTGATTGGTCAGTCACAGAGCAGAGGCTTTAATCATTGCAGTTGGTTCTGACATCGCCCACCTGGTTTTGCTGCTTTTCTGGGCCTGAAGCTGAAATACAACTGAGGCCTACGTGTTCTCTCCCAGGAGGAAAGGCCAGGGGAGGAGGCTACGCTGGGGGTGAGGTCCTTGTGTTCCCAGTTTTGCCCCCTGCCAGGTACTTAGGGCCTTTTGCCCTAGTGACCCTCTGCACCTGGCTGTAAATTGCCCAGCCACTCTGTTCAGCTGTCTGCCTGTTTCCCTATTTCACTTCCCAAAGAATTTACTAGCTTCTCACTATTCTCTCTCATAACTGCTAAACTCATTGTCTTTCCACTATACCATGTTGCTTCTCCATATCTAAAAATAATGTAAAGTGGCTTTACAGTTGTTTCTATCACAACAGACAGGGTTATCCCAAACTATAATGGTTTATGTCAACAAAATATACTTCTCATTTATGTTACATGTCCCTTATAGTTCATTATTCTTGGGTCCAGGCTGAAGGAACAGCCCCTATGTTATGAGTGTCTTAAGGCAGTGAGAAAAACAGCAAAGATATACTCTAGCCCTGTCCAGTGTGGCTCAACTGGTTGGGCGTAGTCCTGCAAAATGAATGGTTGCCAGTTAGATTCCCAGTCAGGGCACCTGCCTGGGTTGCAGGTTGTGGGTTCAGTCCCAGTTGAGGTGCATACGAGAGGCAGCCAATGGATGTTTCTCTTTTCTGTTGATGTTTCTCTCAGTCTTTCTCACTTTCTTCCTCTCTCTCTATAAATAAAGTGTTAAACAAAATACTCTATGATGAGTCTTAAAGCTTCTAGTCAGAAGAGGCATATACTATTATGTCTACTCACAGTCGTGGCCAAAAACAAATCACATGGCCAAGCTCAACATGTGTGAGGCAGGGAAGTGTCTTTCTCACACAGGCAGGACAGTGATTATTTGGGAATAATAATAAATCTATCACAACATTATATGTGATTTACAGATTTGCCTTGTCTAACTTTATTTTACTCAGGCTTATACAAAAACATGTTTGTATTCCCTGAAGTGCTCACCACTGATGCTGATAGGAGAGTCTGTGGAAGGCTCAGTAGAACAGACTTACGTTGATTTAACTTGCCTACTGCATAATGGTGTAGTTGGGAATTGATACGGTGCCTTTATGTTGGCAACATTAGTATACAGGGGCTGTCCCACCATTTGCCAGTTTGTTTCTTTCACTGCTCTGATCTTTTAACATACCAGCAGTTTGATAAATAATTGTTTTGCATTTCACAGTAGCCAATGGAGCTAAAATTGTGTTTCCGAGATAATATACTGAGCTAGAATTGCATTTACATTTTCAACCAAGCTAATGATATGGAGGTGATTTTATTGTCTTAGCTTTGGCACCTCCACGTCTTCATTCCTCCTCACTGATTCCATCACAGAACTCCTTGGGCTTTATTGGCAGCATAAATATGAGATCAATAACAGGAAGATAAGCGTAGGAGTTAACTGGAGAATAAAATCAGAGAAAAATCTTCCCTTCTATCGTTACTTATTCCTAATTCTCCTTTTAAAACAGAACATTAAGTTCATTTTTTCTGCATTGTCTCACCGACTATTCTAGTCCTGGTCTCTAATGCCTCAAAAGTCAAACACTGTAAAAGCCTCCGACTTTGCCCCCCTGCCTCTAGTAGCTTCCCCCATCCTCAGTCATGAATGATATCAGAAGTGAGTGGAATGTTTTAAGAATCAGTTACAGAATGCTGCACAGATCATGTAGATATAAATCTTGGCAGCTCCAATAAGAGCCCCCGCCCCCATCTGTCTTACCCGATGACACCTCTGTGACTTAGCTCTCACCCCTGCCCCTGCCTATCAAGTCCTTTCAGACCCAATTCATCTTTGCCTTTCTGTCCTAGCATGACAACTGGGTGTCCAATTTTGCAAACTTCCTCCACCTTCATGTCAAAACTTGACTATCAGTCTTTTTATTAAAATCTTCATTTCCAGTTCTGAAGTATTTAAGGCATATAAGAACATGTACATGGTATATATCGGGATTGTGAAGAATAATAAAATGTAAAACAAAAGAAGAAATTGGCTCTTGGTCTTTGCTTTCAAGTTCTGTCTGTCTCTAAAGTTTGTTCTTCTGGTCTGGTCTTTTTTTTGACCATTTGTACTCAGTTCCAGCCCAGACTATGGTCCCTCCAGTCCTCCTGTGAACCTTCCCTATTCCTACAGCTTTACTCTGGGGCTTTTACCCTGGAACGCTCTCTCCTTAACCCCTGAGGTGGGGTTTACATCAGCTGTACCCAGACTGCTCTTTGAGAAAGTCTGCCTTGCTCGTCAGTGCCACCCTCCTACGTTCAAGATCCTAACATTGTTTCTCTGTTTCCTACTGAGTCAAGTCTGAACGCTCTCTCTGGCTTTTAATTCCCTCCATGAAATCTTCTCTGAAATGAGTCGAATATACATACAATCCTTAGTTTTTCTTAGCTGGTTTCTTAGCTGAGTTTCAGCTGAGGTAAATTCCCATTCTTTTCTCTTTAGAATTTTAAGCACTTTCCTATCTCCTTCATCTTTTTTCCTTCTAACTCAGTCATGTTCCTTCTAATATGGCATGGTAAGAGGTGCAGAGACTTGAACACAGGGAAAATTTGGCTTTGAATCTTGACCCCCATAATTTACTAGCTCTCTGACTTTGGTCAATGTATGTATCACTTGTGATTTATGTAATCACTCCTATCTTCTCAGTCAGTGGGGTTACTGATACTCTGCAGGAGTAAGGGGATGGGTTCTCTAAAGGATACAGAAGATTGTAGGTAGTCTACAATTTGAGTTTTGTCAATATTCTTTCATCCAGCCTCACCTCGTTCTATAGAAAAACCTTGTTAGAACGTCTTTCTATTTCCAGTCTTCATTGACTCTTCCAGCTAAGACTTCAATATATAGAAAAAGGGAATTACAAGGAACTGGAGATAGAAGGTTTTCTTTTGGACGGGTCACTCAGACTGCTATGTGGAGGAAGGGCGAAAGGAAACTGAGAGCGGAGGCAGCTGAAGAAGCGGTCCCGGTGGGAGGACATGGCGCCATAAACCACGGCCAAGACTGTGACTGCGCAGTGCGCCCCGCGGTCCCTCGCTCTGCAAGTCACACACGGCTGACCACCGCACCATCTCCGGGCCCCTCCTGGAGGCCCCAGATAGGACTGGGCTAACTGGCTCAAGCGTAAACGTTAAAGTTAATAAAGGTAAAGAGGTCATAACTGGGAGAAGTAGTAATTATCAGACTGAGGAATTCAAGCACAATGTCAAAAGGAAATTGCAGTTACTCGTTTGGGGATGGCGGCACTGACTGCAAGCCGTGTGATAGGAATGAGTTTGTATCTTTTGCCTCCAATGGTCTCCTAGTCCATCTATTATGCTATAATAAGGCTATACATGCAGAATGAATTCTGGAAGTCAATTATTTGAGCATGTGAATGGAAGTTGAAATAAGATGCAAGCTGAGGACCGAACACAAAAATGAACACCCAAAACACAGAAACTGAACACTGAGGATGTGTGCTATACATCAAATCATTAAATGTTTTTACATTTGAGGGGAGAAGAAGCTAAGAGATGAGAAAAAGGATGGAACAGATCTAAGGCAAAGCATGGTAACAAAAGCAATATTTAGAGGGAAATTAAAAGAAGGGAAAGAACACATCCTGTGATTGACTAAAGAGGTGAACAAGTGAGGCAAGTGTGTATGTCTATGGAAAAAAACAGTAACTGAAACACTATATGAACTCATATAATTTTGCATCCTGCTGGTTTATATCATGATTTGAAATAAGGACACTGAACAGAAGTTGCTAAAATCACCTGCTAATCCTAACAAACTAAACTTTAAGGGTATCATTGGATGAGATGGTTGTCCTCAGTAATTATAGGAGTCTGAAATGAGTCTGACAGAGGAGAAATAGCAATATAAACACCAGTAGGAGTCAATGAACACACCTTTATCACAGTTTACTGTATCCCTGGATTTAATTGCTTTTGTTTTTGAGTGGCTTTTTAAATAGCTCATTTTCCAGAGATGGAAACTCTTTCAGAAGAAACAGTTTACTTGAAAATGGTCTTATCAGGTCAAAAATTCTCTAGAAAATTCCAAAGTCCTTATGGTCTACAGAAGCCTCCTATGAGTGTATTTAGTTTGCAGCTCAGTCCTTTCAAAATGGAAGGGACAATAGTACGTTTGGTCTACCTTCATTTCCTCATTGTACAAGTGGGAATAGGGTAAGGGATCTTGTCACAGGACCTTTAATGTGTGAATATCAAGTTGGGATTCAAAATCACGTCTCCTGACCCTGGGACACGAAGTTCACAGAACCGTGTGCTACATTGCACTGTCCCTTTGTGAATGTTCAAAGACCATATAGCACAGGGCCCAGAGCTCAAGCACCTGACTCCCCACCAAACATTGTTGCTTGTTGGACTGTCAGGAGATTAAAACATGATGAACAAATGATTAATGAAGTTAATTTATAGGTTTTGAAGGGCATTTCTCATACCACGTTGATTTTTCCCTACAGTTCTAAAGGTTCCAAATGTCATGAGCCTATAATCAAGGTTGATTTAGATAGAAGCAACCTGTCTGGTGGGGAGCAAATGTCTGACTCCCTATAATAGGGAAGGTGTGGCTGAAGGGAGGCCTCCTGCTGCCGGCAGCCCTGGTGCGCTGCCGCGCATGCACTGTGGGGGTCTGCTAATTGTTAGCTTTGAGTGTCGCAACACTTAAGTCTCAGCCACACAATGTAGTTCATGACCATACACAGCCCTTTGTGGTTTTCAGAACATGGCCACTGGTGTGGCACCATTGGCAAGTACTATAACCTTCCTGACACTCAGGGTTTTTGTTTTTTAAATAAAAATTGGAACAGTGTGATCAACTATGCTGAGTTGTAGCAAGGGGCATATGAAAACTTAGGTGATGTCTAACTAAGCACAATGCCTCATCTCTTGATGGTAATGGATGAACATTCATCTTCTTTTTTCTAACTTTCATAGAAGAAAGCTTCCCGATAGTAGAGCAAACGATGTCTCCAACATCATCACTCACTGCTGCCCACAATTTATCTGAGACAAGATTTATTTTCCCTTCCTCGTAAATCTCTTAGTACTACTCTTTGAAATCAAGTATTTTATACTTACTGGAATATTTTTAGTAAAATTATGTTCATAATTTTAATATTGTTCTCCATACTATGAAAATTAGCAACTGGTCCCCAAGTGTTCTGAATTCCCCCACTGCATCTAGCAAAGAGCCAGGACCTTAGTAAGCCTTCATTAAATGTTTATCAGCTGCCTGGATTTGTGAAGATGTGAGCAGAAGATAAGAGCACAGCTTGAAGTCAGTGTTTCTCTGCTAGGCTGCGGTTCTGCCTGCAGGGTGTTTGGCTGTTAAGATTGCTAGGATTTTAGATTAGCTATGGGTGAGAGGGGCACAGAGCCAGAGCTGAGTTTTGGGAGAGAAGGAAATAGTGCTGCTGAAACCCGTCATGCCAGCTTGTTAGCTCCATACCCCTGAACAGAGTGTCAATGTAAGAATCGTCCAAATCTGTAGAGAATTTTTATGAGTTTATTTGAGCCAAACTGACAACACATACCAGGGAGAAAGATCTCCAATGCTCCAGACAGTAACAGGTTGCAGTTCTGTTTTTGCCTTTGGGATTGAAGAGGGAATGTAATGAAGGTTACAGGAAGGTGGGAGGAAGCAAAGTGGGGACTGGATTACAGGACAGTTATCAGTAGGTGCTCTCCTGAGGATGGTCTGCTTTAGAAAGGCGGCTCTGAAAGGGTGGTCAGGTATTAGAAGTAGGGGTCTAAAAAGGGGCATGTCAAACGTGTTAATCTAGATGCACAGAAACAATGCACAGGGCTTGCTTAAGGCAAGGATACCTTTTAATAAAGAATTTATAGGCCTGGGGCATGACCTGCCCAGTTAGAAATTCATGATCAGATCACCCTGTGAGGTTACTTTCTGCAGAACCCCTTTTATGGTTCATAAGACTGTCTTAACTCATTTTTATAACTCATTCAGATGTCTTTCACAACTCCTGGAACATAGTAATTAATCAATTTTTTTAAATCAATGAACAAAGCTGTGCTACCTTTGTTCTCTATGTTAAAATTGTAGGTTTGCATGGTTTAGTTATCCATTCGGCAAATGTCATTGAGCACCGACTATGGCTATGTACCAGACATTGTTCTAAGGGCTTTTGTTCTAATATAGTGAACAAAACAGACAAAAATCCCAGACATAACGGGGCTTACATTCCAAGTAAAAATAAATAAGTAATGTTATTTTGTTGTGTTGGGTGATGATATGTGGGTGCTACCTGGAGAGAACAGAGCAGAGTAAGGGAGTAGAAAGTATGCATTGTGGGGGAGGAAAAACTGGAGGGTGCAATTTTAAACAGGATGGTTCAGCAAGGCCTCTGGGAGAAGGAAGTTCGAGTAAATATCTTTAAGAGGTGAGAGACCAACCTGTGTAATACCTGGAAGAAGGCAGAGACCATAACAGGTGAAAAGGCTTCGAGGCAGGAGCACGTGTGGCATTTTCAAGGAGCAAACAGAACAGTCCGGCGCAGCTGGAGTGCAATGTGAATGTAAGAGGAGAGGAACTGCAATCCTGCAATGCCTGGGAGTTCTTCCCAAGGACCTGGCCGCCTTCTTCTTCAGTGGATTCCTGAGTCGGGGGAAATTGTGAGCTCTACACAGTAATCAGATGCTACAATGCTATTCATCCATTAATTCATTTATTCCTTCTTTCATCAATTCATTGTTTAACAAATACTTAGCACTTTTAATTAGAGCTTACATTTATTGAATACGTGCTATATGCTAAGAAGTATGTTTTATGTGCATTTTTAAATAACCTTCATACAACTTAATAAAGTAGCAACCTTTATACTACCATTTTCAGATAAAGACACTAATGCATCAAAAGTATTTTTAAAACATGGTATCTATCTTCAGAGGACTCATCGTCTCACAAGGAAGTTGGGATAACTACACCTAGAGTGTGCAAGATAGTTTGTAAGTACTAAGGCTCAACCAATTTGGAGGAATTTAGATAAAGGAGAAAATTCCAGTTCCTTCCACTAATTTTTTTCCTTGGAAATATAATTACAGTTACAATATTTCTTCTATGCTCTTTGTGTCTCTGAAAAACCCAGCCATGTGTCAAGGTTTCCAAGTGCCGGTTCTCTTTCCACAAGAAAATGTCATGTATTTTAGAAGCACTACCATCCCAACATCTTAGCCACATGGAGTTCCTGGAAAGTCAGAATGTGAGCCTACCATTTCAATGGGACAGTCTCTTTATACTTCACAAGGCTCGTCTTCTAAAATGAAATGGGGAGAAAGATGGTACCTTATGTTTCCTGAGAAACTTTTAGGGGGAGTGTACACTTTTGGAAAATAAGTGGACTTTAATAATTGAATTTGTTGCTTCGCTGCATTTAAAACACTGTCACAATCCCTATCTAATTGATTATTTGTGCTTCTTGCACATTAATCTGCTTTACAAAAGAACCTTACCCCTCCTTCCCATTATCATTTACTAATCATATCAGTCACCTTCTGTAGGTAATAAGTGTCTTGATTTCACCATTTATAAAAAGCTGTCTCAACACCCTTGGACATGGGAGGAGGAGCTAGTGAGTTTAATTAACTGATAAATAATTGAAAGACACTGCCACATAAAGCATTTGAGGCATTCTAAGAGAACAGAGTTCTGGCTCCTGCATAGAGGTGAAGTGCAGCAATGCGGTTGCTGCCTATGGGCCACATCTTCTGGAAACCAAGGACATTATTCTCCCAAATGATTCTTTCATGATTTTGCTTTGATAAAATACTGATTGTGTTATCAGTATGTGGCACATCTCATGAAAATACCCAGTTATATTTGGCAATGAATTTGTGTTGTGGGACATTCTGAATATTGGCTGATCATGTCCAATCTGTCGGTGTAACATTCTGCAAGTTGCCTTTCTTGCCTAGAAGGGAAAAAAAAGTCACCACCAATTTCCACCCTGCACTGTGCACACACCAAGCCAAGACAACTACTTTGGCCTCTAGTGCCAATGTGACAAATCATTCACCTTGCTTATTTCACATTTGTAACTCTTTGCAGTGCTCAAGAATATTACTCCCAGGAAGAATGTTTTATATTAGACAAGAAGTTCACAAAAAACAATGACAAACACTTAAGCCAAAGTATTTTAAAAAAATGAATAAACCATTGATCAGCAAATTTTAGCCCATGGGCTAAATCTGTCCCACCACCTGTTTTTATACAACTTATTTTATACTTGACCTGTAACATTTTTAAGTATCTGAAGAAAAATAATAATATTTTGTGAAACATAAAAATGACATTACATTCAAATTTCAGTGCCTGTAAATAAACTTTTATGGAAACCTACCATGTCCATGTATTTATGTATATCATCTATGACTTCTTCTACCCTGTAATGACAAAATTGAGTAGTTATGACAGGGACCATAGGACCTGCAAAACCTAAAGTGTTTACTGTTTTCATTTTATGTAAAAAATTTGCCAACCCCTGGCAGTCTTAGACTATCATTAGAATTCTATATATTGATGGATCACAAACTGTAGTAAGTAAAATTGCCTGTATCTGGAGAAAAATAAGGTAGTTGGTCATCTATTCACTTTTTTTCTATGAAAAATAACTTATGGTGTAGTACACAAATGAAATTACTTTGGAAAAATGATTATCATAAGCAAAAATAAAGAGAAAATGGATGGTACTAATTTATACCATATCCCTTTGTGCCATATTTTATGCTTCTTTCTGCTTTTGCTTATATTTAATTCTTCTATTATTTCTGTTCATTTGCTCATTGATTCTATACAGTCGACCTGCATTTGTAGTCTATCTACTCCATTCCAAGTACCTAGAGTAATGCAAAGGAGAACGAGACAGAACTCAGGCCCTTGCTAAATTCACAGTCTATTGGAGAGATACCGATTTGAACAAGTAATCATAATGCATTGTTGTAAGTCTTTCCATTGTTCTGTGGGATCTCAGTAGAGGGAATGATTCATGTGGAAAAGGAGCTAAGCTTAAAAAAAAATGTATTTGAGTTGGGGATGAATAGCACTTCTCATGCTTCAGAGTGGAAAAGGTCATTTTAAGAGCAGGAGCCGAGGTCCATTGGATGGGGATGTAAAATAGGATGGTGTATTTTGGAAACACCAGATACATTATGTGGCTGTAGTATAAGGTACCTTAGGAGAAGCATTAGAAGCTGATTTTGGAATTTGGAGATGACGAAGAACACTTCTCAATGTGACCAGGGGATCTGTACTATATCCTTCAAGCAACAGAGAGCCAACAGAGATTCTGAGACGGGCAAGGCACGGTTATCTGTGCCTTTCACAAAAATATTCCAGAGGCAATGTAGAGAATAGACTGGCAGAGAAAACAACTAGAAAAGGAGACTAGCTGTGAGGCTATACCTATATTCCTGTTGAGAGATGAGGGTCATTGTGAACTAAGGCTGTCATGAAGAAGCTATCAAAGAGGAATAGATTGTGTTGCTTCTTGTCTTTCTATTAAAGTCAGCTTGAGCCCTGCTAAGAGTTTTTAGATTTTAATCTTGGGGCAAGGAAAAGAATAGGGGGCAGAAGGGAGTCTTGCTGGTATTTTCAGTGATTGGTAGGAGAGTCTTAATTGCAGTTGTATTTAATTTTTGTCCAGTACTCATGTGTAACATTCTGTGGATCCTTGTGCTTTTAATTCTGCAATGAGCAGTGACCTTATGCCGAGTCTGAGGGACTGCTTTGCCCTGGCAACCCTGGCTCTGGCTTTCCCGAGGCCGCTTCCTCCTGGGAGGGGCATCAGAGGCCACCATTGTAGCAGATTTAAAAGTCTCCGAGGAAGACTCTGCAGGCTCCTGTCCAGAGGGGCGCCCAGATGTGCTGGGACCTGGGGGCACAGGTGAGGCTCTGTGCGGCTCAGCAGTGGTGCTGCAGCCTCTTCAAGTACCTTCCAGAGGTCACACTTCATGTGATTACTTGTGACGTGTGGAATTCAGATGCTGCCGCTTTCAATTTCTGGGCTGCAAAGCCGGTTGGCTGAATCTGGGCCTGTGCTGTCATCATTTCTAACATCTCCAGTGAGACTGCAGCTTGGCTATCCAAGGCTTCCTACTAAATTGAAGTCTGCTCCTTTGCAGGATGACGGGTAATTTAGAGGGTTTGTCTTATCTGGGATGTGAGGAGTGGATCTGGAGATGACAGCAGAAGTGGGTTGCAGGGAGAGGTTTTTATAGGATTATGTCCCATGTCTAAGAAATCAGGACAGTGCTAGAGATGCAGGCATGAAAAGGTCACTTTTCAGTAGATGGACTGTTTGAACAATGTTATATATCTCACATACTCACCTGTGACATTTGAATCTGAAGAAGACTGGATGATGGCTTTTTTCTTGTCAGTGTCACCTAAGAAAAACCACTGACATGCACTGGAAGTCTGAGAGACAGTTTCTTTTGTGAGGTGTCTACTTTGCCCAGGTTTGGCACAGGAAGAAGAAGCAGCCTCATATTACAGAATAATCATTGACTTCAAAGTCAGGTTGATGTAGGTTCAACTACCACGCATATATTTATGAGGCTTCCAGCAAACCCCCCCTTTGGTACCTTATTTTTCTCATCTGTGTACCTTCACTAGGATGTTTTAAGAATCAATATAAGCTATGTACGTGTGTATGCACACAAAAAGTCCCTGGTAGCATGCCTGGTGAGCACTGGGCTCCCAATAAATGTGTTTCTGACTACCTTGCAAAGAGATGGTTGGTCTCAGTGATGATGAAAATGGACTCCCTTCAGGCATCGACATGGTGACATTCTTCATATCTAAATAGGAGGCATCCTGTCTTCATAAAGTCCTGATTAGAGGTAAAAGAGCTCAATTTGATTCATTAATCCGCCACTCAAGATGAGAATTTGGGTAAGTCATTGACCGTTATAATTCTGAAATCCCTTGTCTGTAAACATGTACCTTCCATGATTAAAACATACAACACGGAGATGGACTGACCTTTTATGGGCCCAAACCTTCCATAAATTGACAGGGGGAACTTTGAGAAAATGAACACAATTATAATTTCAAAATTAGATATAGGGCTTTGGAAGGGATTTATGCAAGGGAGGGAACTTCATTAGCTTTATGGTAAATTTTCTCCCAAGTTTCTGGTATGTAGGTATATTTATATAATGTATCTAATATAGTGCATAATAGTTAATATTTTGGTGAAAATGAATCTTAATATGTTAGTGTGACAAGCCTGAGGTTTAGAAATAAGTAGAAAAATGATGGGAAAGAGAGGGAAAAAACTCATTGAGGGTTTTGATTTCTTAAAATTTCCTCTATCTTTATGTAGGGCACATTGATTTCAAAACAATAAACCTTTAATGAGTATGTAGGTGCTAAGCATTGTACTAGGCATAGGGGAAACAGAGTATTACTTGAATGAATAACAGAGACAGAATTTTTTTTAAGGCAGAATACCTGTCAGTCACTGTCCTCCACATGGGGGTTTTAAATTCTTCCGACTCATGAAGTATCATCATACAGTGTAAAGATATTTCAGAGCTCAAGAGCTGTAAGAGACCAGTTTAGATTATTAGAAAGGCTTATTCATGTATCAAGCATTTATTTGGCATGTACAAGTGCTCAGGATTGAAGGAGGCACTAGAAATTTATTAATTTAATATTAATATTAGTACATACTTTTATTGTTATGATTGTTTTAAAGGAGAAGAAAAAATACTTTCAACAGTTGATCTGTGTTATAGCCCATTTAATTTTTTGCCTACAGATTAACTGCAATAGCACCCACCCCTTTTTCTTTACCTCTGTTTTCATAAATGTCTTGTTGAGGGCAAACCCCTCCCATCTGAGCAGTAGATGATTTTCCTTTGGCATTCAAGGCGAGAATGTCTCATTGCCAGAGTAACGGTCTTAACCCATTACTGGTTGAAAGCACTGCTGTACTTAACGCTAGCAAATCCACAAGGAAAACACTTAATAGCTATTAACTCAAGCCTAGACCAAGATGGTCGCTCTCTCCCACACTCCTAGGTCACAGATGACCACAGGTACTAGGGCAGAGGGGTGGGCTGGCTATTGCAGAGGTCATCTTGGTCAACTCGAAATTCAGATTTACTGGACAGAGTCCAGGGAATTTTTTTTTTTTTGTAGATATTTCCCCTCAAACAGCTCCCCAAATATGAGAAACAAGCTTAGGAATGTCTGTCATTACTTAGCTTTTATGCTGGGCACATCCACACCTCTCCCTGGGAGGAGAAATGGAACGTGACTTTTTACTCCAAACCTAATGGGGCTGCTTCTCTCCAGACCGTGGTTTTTGGTGAGGAGGCAGCATGGCTCTCCATCATCCTAGGGGGTGAGGGAAGAGCTTTTGCTTTGCAAGATCAATAACTAGCACTGATATTAAAAAGGCAGCTCCCTGGGAAAAGCACTTTGCTTTGGGGCACTCAAATAATTCAGCTGAAATAGTTTCCTCCACAAAGTAGGCAGTAGGGTAGATACCAGTCTGAGGGAGTCTGTCCACTCTCAGGAGCTAAATTGCCCTGAGAGCCCTAATTTATGATTTTTCTTTTTTGCCTCAATTAAAGCACCACATGTTTGCATGGTGCTTTACAGTTTCCAAATCACTTTCACATCCATTATCTAATGTGCTCTTAGCACCAGTTCTGCAGGGGAGTAGAACATAAGAGGAAGTAGGTAATTAAGTAGGTAATGACATCCCTATTTTATAGAGGCAGTCACTGAAGCTCAGGAAGCTTGGGAAAGGCCATATAATACCAGAATGGCTATGATGGTTGTACACAAGCCATTGAAGTAAGAAAAAACTCTCTTTCCATTATATCTATACCTTTGATTTACAGTTTACAAAGGGCGCTTGTATATATTGCTTTATGTACTTCTGAGGCAGTTTGGCTGCAGTGGTTGAGCATCTCCCATTTCCAGTCCAGATCTGGCATGGTCGTGCAGTAGCTGTGTGATCTGGAAGCAGACACCTCTCTTCACTGACCTCAGTTTCCTTCTTGGTAAACTGGGCATAAGAAAGGTTTTTTTTGCTTGTTGTTGTTGTTGTTGTTGTTGTTTTTCCTTGCAAGGCTGTTGTGTGAATTAAAAGTCCTGTATAGAAGCCTCCTGGCAAGACTCTGGCACCCAATAAATGCTCAAAAAATAGCAGTTAAAGTTTTTATTTTTAACCATTCTATGAATCAAAAATTACTTTGACTGCTTTGCAAATGAGAAAAACTGAGGCCATGTGGAAAGGCAGAAGGGAATTCAGTAGATTTCAAAGGTCCTTAAGAAAAAAAGTATGTATGTCGGTGGGATACAGGAGGTGCAGATCCTAGCTCTGACCACAGTTACCAAGGGTTGCGGGTCCAGTACGATCTCAGGTGAAGGCATTTAACAATTTGTCTTCTAAGGGTTTTCAGTGGCCAGTTTATTTTTCAGATTAATGGAGCTGGAAAGGATAAAGTGGTGCCAGGTGCTTCCTTTGTTCCTTCTCCTCTGGAGGCAGCCCTGCTCAGTTCGCACCTTTAATAAACCTAAGTCAGCTACTATCAGATCAAGTTCCCTCTGCTCCAGGTGCCAGAGCGTGTGCAGAGCAGCTCACAAAGGTGTTATATTTGTTCTCCAAAATGAGCTGGCGCTCCCCACGGCGTCACTCCACCATTCAGAGAGTACGACTGTGTTGAGATGTGTTAGCTCATCCGCTGGTGCTTACCCCAGGCAGGTGCAACTTGGCAGGACAAACTGACAGTTACTTGTGGCAAAAAAAGAGAGTAACAGGCAATACCAGTGTCATCCCTATTGGGACAGCTGCTACATCGGGGCCTGATACATGAAAGATGTCATGAATGTATTTGCATCTCAAAGTGACAGAGGGGGCTGGCTTGAGTCCCCATTATGGGACGGGACACTATGCTTAACAGCTCCAAATCTCCCGGCATGTGAGAGACATTCCATCAAAATTCATTCTCTATGTTCCTCCCGGCTAATAGATGTGAGCACTGGGGCAAATAATCCAAGACTCATTTATATATGGCTTTGAAAACCCTTGAATGAAATTTTCTGCAAATTGACCTTCTTAATTTAGTTTTGCTTAGCCTCTTAATTTACAATTCACATTCTTCTAAATGAACAAAATATGTCTAGGGTGCAGGAAATAATCTCAAGATGCAATTCTTGTAAATTAACTTCAAATCAGCAATTCATATAAAGCATTAATAATGATTTACCTAGTGCTTATTGAATATCTACAATATGCCAGGAACTGGGATAGCTGTGGTAATGCAGCAGGTAAAGACTTAATAGAGAAGTAGAAATATTTCATATAATAAGGTAAGCCAGGTATTGCTGAGACCTTTTTCCCCTTAGAGATGTTGTTAGACTTTGCACCAAAGCTCCACAGCCTGGGACAGTCTAAAACTCTCCTCATACTTTCTGCAAGTTTCTGTAATTTACTTTCTATTGCTTCCTGTTTCCAGTGTCCTGGTGTTTCTGTACCTACAAAGATACTGTTTTCTTCTCTCCCAGTCAGTGAAGGTATAAAGCAAAACCTCTTTCCCAGTTTGCCCCCAACCCCCATTTTATTTCCCACAAAAGTTTGAGAGTTGAACAACTTCGCTGATGAACTGGATAGACATGGGAAGAAGGTCACATGTTGCAGATCATGGGATATTTCTGTCATTTGGCTGGCTCTCTCGCTGCCTCCGCCTCTGGTGCTGGTTCCCTCATGCTTCTCTTCCCTTCCAATGCCTTCTCTGTTTTCTTCTCCTGCACGCACCCCCCTTTTCTGCTTGTCTCCCAGGAAGCAGCCCCATCAGGCCAGGCATCTCCATAGGAAATGGCCTTATCAAAGCAGGTCTTAAATAAAAACGAAGAGGGAGAAAGCTTCTTCCTTTCCATCTGGCCACAGCCATCAGGTAAGCCAAGATGGACTCTTACAAGTACATTCAGGAGCTATGGAGGAAGAAGCAGTCCCATGTGATGCGCTTCCTTCTCAGGGTGCACTGCTGGCAGTACTGCCAGCTCTCTGCCCTCCACAGGGCCCCCTGCCTGACCAGGCCTGATAAAGCACGCGGGCTGAGATACAAGGCTAAGCAAGGTTGGATTCATGTGTGCCCTGGTGGCTGCAAATGCCCTGTTCCTAAGGGTGCAGCCTATGACGAGCCTGCCCGTCATGGTGTTAACCAGCCAAAGTTGCCCGAAGACTTCAGTCTGTTGCAGAGGAGTGAGCTGGGCGCCATTGGGTGGCTCTGAGAGTCCTGAATTCTTACTGGGTTGGTAAAGATTCCATGTACAAATTCTTTGAGGTTATCCTCATTGATCCGTTCCATGAGGCTATCAGAAGGAATCCTGACACCAAATTGATCACCAAACTGGTCCACAGGCACAGGGAGATGTGGGGGCACACATCTGTGCGCCACAAGAGCCATGGCCTTGGAAAGGGCCACAAGTTCTACCACATTATTGGTGGTTCTTGCCGTGAAGCTTGGAGAAGGCCCAACACCCTCTAGCTCCACCATTACAGCTAAGTAATGTTTGCAAAATTCTTATCTAATGAACAATTTAGAACTGTCAAAAAATAAATACAAATAAAGATAAACAGATCTTTTATTGCAAGAGACTTTCCTAAGGAAGTAACATCTTTCCATACTCTTTTAATCATAATGCAGTGGTGTAAGTGTGATGAATAGCAATGCAAAAGCATTATGAGGCACAGAGAAGGAGTATCTAATTTAGCCTGGAGAGGGTGGAGATTTTAACCAGTGAGTGAAGTTGGCCAGGCAAATGCAGGAGGTGGGGGTGGGATGGAGAGGTAGGTCCTTCTAAGCAGAGGGGCAAATATGAGCAGATGTTCAGAGATGAGAAGCAGCATAATATGTGGAGGGAATTGCAAGTAATTCAGTATTTCAGAGCAAGAGGGAAGTGGAGAGAGTGGTAGCAATTGAGGCTGGAGAGGACAGAAGGGCTGGGTCAGGGAGGGCCTGAAGTATCATGTTAGGGAGCTTAGATCTGACCACAAAGACAGTGGGGAGCCACTGACAGGCCTAAGCCTGGAGAGGCGTGCAGTGTGAGTTTTGTTTTGGACTGATCACTATAGTGGCTATGGGTGTCTGTAAACCAGCTATCCAGAGCTGGAAAGCCTAGATTACCACCTACTCCTAACCAGTTCACATTTAAAAAGAGGATTTGGGGTCCTCATAGTGACTTCCTGTATGGCACACCAGTTGTACCAGCCTGCCCATCGCTGCCCAATGGAGGTGCACGCGCAGACTCCTTGGCCCACGCTCTAACTGACCCACATGGATGGTCACAACGAACAAGAACACTTCCCTTCCACCCAGACATTCTTTGAGAGGAGGCTTGGAATATGAAAAGCAAACATAAAATGCAGAGCTGTGGGATTTTACAGGGTTGCTTTTTCATAGTAATGTTTTAGGGATCGAGAAGGCTATTTTTCCTTAGGGGATGTCTCTGCAGGCAAATGATGAAGAAATAAGTAAAATATGCTTTCTTTTTCTTTCTGTTATAGCATCTGGCTCTGAAATGGGCCACATCCTGCATTTCCAGATGACAGAAGGACAAGGGAAGTTTGGTCCCTTTTCGGTGGGAGGGGCTGCGAGTGGTGGTGGGGGCGGGGCAGTAACACTGGAATACTGAAAACCTCGGAAATAACAAATGTTTCCTGTGCAGTTTGTGATCAGAATTAGAGAAAATATGCTTTTTTTTTCAAAATGGTTTAAATATATGATATGTAAAGAATCCAGGGGAACCATGGATGGAGCCAGTGCTGAAATGAGAACAGCAACCCCCAAAGACCAATTCTATTGTTCTCACACCAGCCTATGATTGTCTCACTATCTTTTACCTTACCTGGCATTCTTGTCAAGTGTCCCCATTCTATCTGGGGATACGGCGCTGGGTGCCACACTGGGTTCTTTCTTCTGAGCCATGGCTCTTTGCTCTCTTTTTCTCCTGTATTGCAGAACATAGTAGAATGAGTTTGCTTCTTACAGTAGACAAAGCTGGCTCTTGATCTTACTATTACTATTTTCTGGCCAGGTTGCTTTGGCAGGGGAGGTTATTATCTTTCCTATGCCTTGGTTTCCTCTTCTATGAAATGCAGCTGGTCTGCCATTTCTAACAGGTTGCTGTGAAGATTCCTTATAATGGATTTTGAGTACTATTACACTGCCTGGCCCATAAATGCTCAAATAATAACAGCCACTTTACCCTCAAATAAATTTAGCTCAGTTGGAAGACCACTGTTCATGCCTAATTTGTGTGTATATTTGTTTAATTTTGTATATGAATAAGCCTAAAATAAATGAATGAAGCATCTGAGATCCTGTTTCTCATGTATGTAATCCCAGTGTATAGATATATGCCAACGGGTCCCAAGGCCTTTTAAGGACAACCTTCCCATTTAAGTATCAAAGAAAAGATTAATATAACTGGCTGGATAACTGCTCTCAAAAGATCAGCAAGACAAGGGAAAATGCTAGCTTCATTTGGCCAGCCTTGTAGTTCAAGGCAGGAAGTTGCAACAACACAGTGGGCCAATGAAAATGCCAAATACACATGCAACACCATATGGAACTTCAATTTGCAGATTGCATTCAGATAGCACCTCTCAGCCTCCTTAACTCCTTGTTGTAATTCTGTACTGTAGACAGGCACATTCACCCACATTCTAGAATGAGCACGGAGAAAAACTCCCCTTTATGCCTCCATACCATAAATGTTATCTGCTCTCTAAGGGTTTCACATTTCCAACAGGAAAGAGTTGCTGAGATAGCCTAAAAGAGAACCGCCCAGAGGCTGTGGCATTTAAAAGTCAATGATAAGTGATGTAGTTTTAAAGAAAGATTCAGGGGATGTTGCCAACATTTATATTTCATATTGCTTGTGAAATTGCTTTCAATTCCATCACACTCAGGTCCCTGTACAGTAAAGATTCCTAGGTTGCTATGGAAAACATGCACTTACGCTGACTGCTATGGTAACTAGGCACACACATATGGCGGGGAGGCATGACACGGCCCAGGATTTGCATAACTAATTTGAGCATGTTAGCGAACAGTGCAATCTGTGCTTAGGAGGCCAGGCAATCCGACTTTTTTAGTTTATTGTGCACACAAAAGGATTAAGTATTAGTCTCTGCTTTTATGTTGTAAGTTTTAGACTCCTATCCGATTTCAGGCATCAGTCCACAGAGTATGTGACTAAAGGTGTAACGCTGTGTTAGGGAGCTTATAAAATTGAATCAATCGGTCTCATTATTTTAGAGTTACATTTCACTCATCTGAAGTCCCAAGTCCTAAGCCTCTTTTTCATAGCATGAGAGGGATTTAATTAAACTTCTTTTAGTTTGTCACTATTTAACTCAACTTAATTTAATAAATATTTGTTTGAGGTGCAGCTCCTTGTCTGGATCATGCTGTTTCTTTCATACCTGCAGTGCTTTTGTGACTCTCGTAACCTAGAATAGTGGCTGATGTGTGGTAGATAAGGAGTAGCTATGAATACAAACAGGATCGGTTCTGGTTTCATGCTCTCCAGGAACTTCCCTGGACACCCTTGTCCCTATAGCCAGGTTAGGTTCCCCACTCTATTTTCCCATGATACTCTTTTCAGAGCTCCATTTTAAAATGTCTACATTGTTCTAAAATTGACAGTTTAAAAAAATCTGTCTCTCTTATTAGATTCTGAGGGTTTTAAAAGGAGAAATCTGTGCCTTATTCAAATTTGTGTCTGCTTGTCTTGGCATAGTTCCTATCAGAGAGTAGGCATGCAGCACATGTTTTTTAATGAATAACCAAATGAAATGGATTAATAAATGAGTGAATGAATGATAGGCATTTCAGTTGTAGGAAAGAAATGTTATTCAGAATCTCCCCTATTTGTCTCTTCATTTTTTAAACCTCGATCTTCCTCATAAAATTATATGAAACTGCATAAATGGCCTAATTGTCTTTTTTGTTAGTATCTCATACTCATGTTATTTTTTCCATAGAAGGATCTACACACTATGGGAACAACTAGATTGACTTAATAAAGTGATACTTGCTCTTCCTCCCTAGCATCTGTGTCCTAAGGTCTGTCTGTATTCCTGTGCTGAAGACAGAACGCACCAACACTCACGTGAACTCCTCCCCACGCTCTCCCTAGCTCTCCCGCGGCTATTGGAGCCGTCAGCCTCACTGGAGATGTGAGCCTCATCCACTCACTCTTTTCTTTTTCACTCTTGTGTGCGCGCGCGTGCGCACACGCACCGCCCCCCGCCAGCTGGTGGTATAACAGCTGCAACATAGAGGTACCAGGAGTGAGGCAGAAAGAAGTTAGTATTAGAGGATGATTAGCAAAGAGCTCCTTTTTTATTTGTTACTTTAATAAATTAAACTTACTTTGATATGACTGTAGGTTCCTATGCAGTTACAAGAAGTAGTACAGAGATCCCATTGACCCAGTCTCCACCAATGGTAGTGTCTTATGGAACTGTTATACAATGTCACAACCAAAATGCAGACCTCATACAGCTAGGATACGCACTGCTTGCATCGCTACAAGAATCCCACGCGTTGCCCTTACACAGCCACGCCTGCTTCCCTGCCCCTAACCCCTCCTTCATCTTTTCTCCATTTCTAGGATTTTGTCATTGAAAAAATGTTATGTAATGAAATTAAACCTTTTAAGATTTCCTTTTTTAACTCAGAATAATACTGTGGAGTTTCACCCAAGTTGTTGTTGTATGTGTATCAGTAGCGTGTTCATTTTTAATGCTGAGTAGGATTCCATAGTGTGACCCTACTGCAGTTTAACTATTTGCTCTGGGGTGTTCCATATTTAGTTATTATGAATAAAACAGTTTGAACGTAAGCTTTTATTTTTCTAGAAAAATATATGAGAGAGCAACTGTTAGGTTGAATGGTAGTTGCATGTTTAGTTTTTTTTAAGAAATTGCCGAAGTGTTCCCACAGCGGTTGTACCACTTCTCATCCCCCACGGCCTGCTGAGGGACCCAGCCTTTCCACATCCTAATGCACGTTCGGCGTTGTCACTGCTTCTTACTTGAAGCATTTGGTGTGTAGTGATATTTCATTGTGGTTTTAACTTGCATTTCCTTAATGCCTAATGATCTTAAACATCTTGTCATGTGGTTATTTTGCAATCTGTATATCCTCCTTGGCCAAATATCTTTTCGGATCTTTTGCCTATTGTCTAATTGGATATTTTTATTGTTGAATTTTGACAGTTTCGTATATATTATAGATGTTATTCTTTGGTTGGCTATGTACTTTTCAAATATTTTTTCCCACTGTGTAGCTTGTCTTTTCATCTTCTTACCATATTCTTTTACTGGGCAAATTTTTTATTTTGTTGAAATTCAGTTTATCAGTTTTCTTCCTTAATGGATTGTGCTTTTGGTGTTGTCTAATGCCTCTCTGTCTAGCCATAGATCATAAGGATTTTCTTTTATGGTTATTTTTCTAGAACTTCATCATTTTTAAAGTTTCACGTTTAAGTCACAAGCCATTTTAACTTTTGTATAATGAGATTTAAATTGAGGCTTTCAGGTGGGTTTTTTTTTTTCTTTGCCTCTGGATGTAAAATAACTCCAGTATCATTTCTTGAAAGGGATTAACTTTGTGTATTTGTCAAAAATCGGTTAGGCGCATTTTGTCTCTTCCATTTATTTATGTGTCCACCTTTCTTCAAATTCCACATAGTTTTAATTATTGTAGTTATTAAAATCAGATAGAATGATTTTTCCCACATTATTATTTTCCAAAGTTATTCTATTATAGTTATTTTCTTTTAAGTTTTAGAATAATCTTAACTATAGATACCAAAATTCTTGTTGGAAATTTAATAAGAATTTTGCTAAACCTGTACATAAGCTTAGAGAGAGTTAATATTTTACTGTTTTAGTCATGTTTATTTAGTTTAGTGTTTATTTCATAAACACATATGTCTCATGTTTTATAATTTGGGGCATACAAATCCTATACCTTTTAGTAAATTTACATTTAAGTATGCCCTTTTGGGGTGGGCAGTTGCAAATCGTATTGTATTTTTAGTATTGGTTTAATACTATTAGAAATGAATTAGGAAGTATCCACTCCTTTTCCATTTTCTGTAAGAGATTATATAGACTTGGTCTTAATCTTTTTTAATATTTTGTAGAAGTTTCCAATATAATCATGAAGACATGGAGAGTTCGTTATTGGTATTTTATGTGTTTATAATCTTAATTCCTGGATAATTGTAACTCTGTTAAAAGCATCTATTTCATATTAAGTTGGTTGTGGTAGCAGTTTGTGTTTTTTGAGGAATTGGTCCATTTCTCCTCAGTTGTCAAATTTATATTTGTAAAGCTGCTCGTAGTATTGATTTATTATGCTTTTGAGAGGTCTGCAGGATCTATAGTGATAAATCCCATTTTTTTATATTAGTGATTTATATCTTCTCTCTTTTATTTGGTCAATTTTGTTAAATGTTTGTCAATTTTATTGGTTTTTTCAAATAACCAGCCCTTTGTTTCATTGGTTTCATTTATTGAGTTTCAGTTTTGAATTTCATTGATTTCTGTTCTCATCGTTATTATTTCTCTCATTCTGCTTGTTTTGATCTCATCCTTTTTCTAGTTCCAGTGAAGTGTGAAAAACTTTTACCTCCACTTATATACCTTCATTCTTCCCTACATTCACTTAGAACTACATTGGAAACATTATCATTTTTGTTTTCATTAACAAACATAAGTTAGAAAACTCAAGAGAAGGAGAAAAGTCTATTGTATTAACCCATATTTTTTCTTACCACATTATTTCTTCTTTTGTGATATTGTTTCCTATTGTATCATTTCCTTTGCATTTAAAGAATAATTTTTTAAGGGTAAATATGGTAACAAATTTTCTTGTTTCCCTTTATCAGAGAATGTCTTCATTGTCCCTTAGTTCCTGAAGGACTTTCACTCGGTGTGGTAATCTGAATTGACAGTTCTTTTCTTTCAGCACTTGAAAAATGTTGCATTGTTTCCTTAGGGCCTCCAGAAGGATTTTTGATGAAAAAAATCCACTGTCATTCAGATACATTTTCCCCTGTAGCTAAAATGCCCTTTTCTTCTTGCTGCTTTCACAATTTTTTTCCTCTGTCTTAAGTTTCATGAGATTGACTATGAGGTGTCTTGGTGTATATTTCTTTGATTTCATACTGTTTGGGTGTCGCTCAGCATCGTGATCTGTACATGTGCATGCTCACCAAATTTGGGGCATTTTCAGTCATTATTTCATTGAGCGCTTTTCCAGGTCTGCCCTGTTTCTCCTCTCCTTCTGGGACTGTGATGACACAAATGGTGGATTTTTTGTTCTTGTCCCACAGATTCCCTGAGGCCCTTTTCACTTTGGGGTGGGCGTGGGGGTTAATTTATTCTGTGTTGCAATTTATACTGTTTTATTTTCTAACTCACTGACACTTTTCCCTTTGTCCTCTCTATTCCTTCACTGAGTCCATCCATTATGATTCTTATTTCAATTGAAAAAAATTTCAGTTTGAATCTTCTTTGTATCTCCTATGTGTTGTTGTTGTTGAGACATTTTATTTCTTTGCTGAGAATTTCTATTTTCCCATTTGTTTCAGATAGGAACATGCCTGCTTATTGAAACATTTTTATAATGGCTGCTTTCACGTCTTTGTAGGATTATTTTAACATCTGTGTGATCTTGGTGTTGCACCTATTAATTACCTTTTATCTTTCGATCTTCTTGATTCTTGGTGTAATGACTGATATTCTATTAAATCCATTACAATTTAAGGCAGGAGAAAGGAAAGTGCAAGTGCTGCCTTGTTACTGCCACGTGGGGCCGAAAAGCGAGGCTTCCCACTCGGCCTCTGTTGACACCAAGGAGGCAGGGAGGGCTTCTCATTACTGCTGGGTACCGGCTCTCCACAGGGCTTCCATTTGTACCTCCCTGGCTGGAAGGGGCAGGAGCACCTCTCCTGCTGTTTTTCTCTCCATGTCCTGCACAGACACCAAGGTGGCTGGCGGTGAGGAGAGGGTGTGATCTCATTCCAGCAGGACTATGGTGAACGCCTTCCCTTTCCATCAGGCCTCCCTGACACCACCCCACTGGGGCCAGCGAGGGAGGGCGGCCTTGTTACTGCCACATGGGGGTCAAAATCCAAGCTCCCCAAGTGGCCTCTAGCGAACCGGCTGTTGATGGAGATGGCTCTATTGTTGCCAGTGTGCATGAAAGTTACAGATCCCTGCTAGGCCCTTTTTGACACCATCCTGGCAGGGGAATTGGGAAACCTCATCAGGGGCTGACAAGTGTGGTGGTCTAGGCTCCCCACTTGGCCTTTACTGGTGTGCATGGGGTGAGGGCTGTAGTTTTTGTGTGGTGTTTGGCAGGAGGAAAGTGATTTTAACTTAAAACTTTTCTGTCTTTCTAGGCTGCTCCTTCCTTTGCCCATTTGGTTAGAAGGGACAAGCTTTTGTTAGGGTTTTCTTTTAACATTTTTGGGTGTAAAGCTTCTTCAGCTCTAACTCTGAAATATATGAAGGAAAAAAACAGGGAGCTTACCATCATGTTGGTCCTCAGTCCTAGATCTCTAGCTGGTCTGCTTTCTTCACCTTTTAAAATCTTCTTATGCTTGTTCTATATATAATGCCCAGAGTTTCCAGTTGTAATTCATAGGAGGAATTGGGAAAAAGCACCTCTATTTTATCTTCCCAGAAACAGATTTATGTAGGTTTCCCTTTTATTATTTGTGTACCACTTGGTATTTGACAAGTGGCATTTTTCCTGGGATTTGAGACATTATTGCCACTACTATTTGAGAGGGATCCTGCTAAGCTACAAAATCTGGCTGGCAATGTCATTGTAAACATATAGTTTGCAATACTCACAGGCTGAGTACAAAGACTTAGCAGTGAATGCATGCATGACAAAGACTTAGTCATTGAAAAATAATATCTGTCCTCACCATAATATTTATTATGTGTGCACCATTTTACCGTTGCCCTTAATAATAGCAATAATGACAAAAACAACAATAATGTGGCTGTCTTGGAGTGCCTGTTTCAGTGGTTTGAGTACATCATGTAAACTAATTTGCACATTCACTACTTTTGTGTGTGTGTGTGTGTGTGTGCTTTTCTGTGTATATGTGAGCTTATTTGATATTTACTATTTGGCTCTGTTCTAGGTAACACTAGACATAAATGAAAACAAAATAGCCGAGGTCCATGCTCTCATGGAAGAGACAAAAATATTGGGCTGGCCAAAAAGTTCGTTTGGCTTTTTCCATAAGATGGCTCTAGTAGTGCTTAGTTGTCTTTAACTTAATTCAGAAAACAATTTTGTTAGAGTGCGTTGTGACAGCTGTCATATCAGGATGCATTTAAAAAAAAACTTATCAAAATTTGTGAATTCTTCTGTAGCCATTTTAATATTGAAGATGGAAGAAAATATGCAACATTTTTTGCATATTATTGTAAAAACACAACTGAAATGCAAAAAAAGATTGTGCACTGCATGGAGAAGGTGCTGTGACTGATGGAACATGCCAAAAATGGTTTGTAAAGTTACGTGCTAGAGATTTCTTGCTGGATGATGCTCCACAGTTGGGTAGACCAGTTGAAGTTGATACTGATCAAATCGAGACATGAATTAAGAACAATCAACGTTATGCCATGTGGGGGATAACCAACATACTCAAAATATTCATATCAATAAAGTTATTGATGAAAGTGGAAAATGTGTTCTTTTACAGAAAAAAAACTCAACAAACTTTTTGGCCAACACAATATATAAACAAAACAACTAAAGAGACAGGACTTCAAACAGAAATGTACCTTAAAATTAGAGAACCTGTGGCTGAGAGTGCCTGGGGTGGTGGGGTCTGCTTTACGTGCTTGGGGAAGCCCTGTGTAACGTGGATGCTCTGCAAGAGCAATAGCCCTCTACCAAACTTCGGTGCATTTGATGCTTACGAATGATTTTAAATGTAAAGACTGAAGGCGTATACATATCCTCAAAAAGGAAATTTGTGCATTCTGTTAGAATTATTTTTCATTTCAGATGTGTCGTAGGTTAATGGTGAAGCATAAGGTGCAAAATGCTTAGAACCCTGAGTTTATATCATTGCCTACTGATGTGCTTGCTCTCTGGGCAGGATCGTGCTGATTAGGAATGTATAACTAACTGTTTACATATATATTTATATATTTTTATTTATGTATATATATGTTTATATATATATATATATATATATATATATATATCTCCCTTGTATCAGGCTAAAGTAAGCATATGACACATAGAATTAGTGTTTTTATCTCTCTGTTCAGGATCTCCCTATTTTATAAAGAAAAAAACAAAACAACTTTCTGTGAAAAAGAAACAAGATAAGTTCTTGAGGGTTAACCTTGTTGGATGGTAGCTGAATTTTCTTAGAGAATATACACTCACCTTCACAATGAGCTAGCTACTATTTACTATTTGAGTGTCTGCTGTGTGATGTGCACTGCATTATGCACCTTAGGTATATTTTACTAAATCTTTACAACAATTCTATTCATCAAGGCTTTGTTTGTTCAACTCTCTATGTAAACAAGGACAGAAAGACCCAAAACAAGCTGCTTTTCTCTGTGTGCATCTTTCCTACCCAAAACAATGACCTGTTTTCCTCTCCACTAGTGCCTACCCCATCTAGGGCTTCCTTATTGGCTTTTTTTCTGGTTAGACTTGGACAAAGGGTGGCCCTTACAGGAGATCAGAAGGCCAGAGGAAAAAAAGACTAGGGTGTATAGTTGCAGTTGTTCCCCCATGATTGTAGTTCTTGCCAATCATGGCATCATGTAGTTCTTGCAAAGGCCCCACCCCTCAGCAGACTCAACTTCTCTGTTTTTCCCTTAGCCCTAAGCCCTGGAGGTAGTATAAAGCCTTCTTGCTCCTGCTTTTGAGTCCTGAGTGCCTCATTATTCCTTGTTTACTCCCTTAAGCCTGCCCATAACTCCCTCCCTTCTTAAATTATCTTCAGAATGCCATCTGAATTACCTTTTATTTCCTTTGTGGACCCTACAAGCTATTATGCACCGCTAAGTTGCACAGCTAGTATTAGTAAACCTGGGGTTCCTGAGATTCAAACTTGAATCTGCCTGATTTCACAGCTTATGCTTTTTCTACTAAAATTACAGTATGCTCCTTCATCCCCAAACCTTAGTGATGGAAAGAGTTAATGATGCATCTAAAATGACAAACATAAGAAGTAATTGTTCATACTGGCCAGATTTTAGAAATGTGTCCTCTATAGATGCAGAAGCAGAAAATCTGTGTATGCAGATGTAATGAACTATGTGGGGAATTCTTTTGGTGTGTTCTCATTACCAAATTCATCCACAATTAGGAAACTTTCTGATCATTGCGGGTGTCCAATATGGTGTTTTTTACTTTAATTAAACTATATTGGGTCTGTAATCACTGTAATGTAGTTAAAAGGTTTGGCCATTTAAGACTTTATGTATATTATAGCTATGTCTTATGATGATCATAATAGCATTTCTCATTATGGGCATCAATATGAGATACTTGACCTTGGCTTCCATGATTTGCCCCCAGCGTAGGGACACAGCCCCCATCATGGCCAATTATCTCATAGAAATTCCAGCAACAAAAGCAACTGTTGCTTAATTAAGCCTCTTTCTAACCACCTTCCGGGAGTGGGGAATGCAGCATGGCACGTATTAATATGGCTGCCTCAGTGGAACCGTTGCCCCACCCCAGGTAACCCACACACAGTATGACGTATTTTGTGAGATGGAACAATGTAGGCATGTTATTATCGCAAAGATAATTTCATACTGGAGACCCTCCGAGGATGAATTTGGACTTCACTCTTATCACAGGGCTTCATGCTCAACGCAAAAGAGACAAACTGCTTTGCCTTTGCCAGTAAAATTCAGCTCTCTGCACTCCACCCCAAGCTTGCTCTTCTGAGCTGCTCTGAATTTCTGCAAAGTGCATTTTAAGAACACTACACCCCCATGTGGTGGCAATAATATTCCTGGGAAGTCATATATGACCAATAGGGACTTTCCTGTTTTATGAGTTTTCTCATCTTCTCTAAATGTGGCATTTTTAGACATCAATATGGTTAGAATATTTTTGTATGTTATGAAAAAAAACTTTTAATATATTCTGTGTATAAAACTGTTAAAATCTATTTTTAAAATGTAACTTCCTTCTTGACTCAGTACAGTCATATCAGCTAGAAAACAGTGACTGAACCCATACATTAAACAAATAGTTCACAAAATGTTTTTTGAACACCTAGTATAATAGTGTGTTACATCGCATCAGAAGTGGTGGAAAAATGTTAGCGTGTGAGTCAGAAGAGATGGGTTCTAGATCGAGACCTTCCACTTACTTGCCAGTTATGTGGCCTTGGCTGTCCTTTTTAGCTGCAGCATCTTTATCCTGTCTCACTTGTCACTTTAAAAATTGTCAAGTATAGGGTAGTGCTTTGTTAAATTATACTTTAAATCCTTTTAATTGCAATAAGTAATTTCTGGCTGCGCACCCTTAAGTTGTGTAACTAGCTAATTTATTGTATAGATTCAGGGTCTCTGAACATTGCATTTTGAAACACCATCTTTAAAATTTTCTGTGTATTTTAAAACTAAAATGAATACACATACCTATAATTCTATATTTATAGTGAATGTAAATAAATAGTGGTGAGAAAGAGAAAATGTTGAACCAGCTGTGTTTCCCTTCTAAAATAACTATAGCTATTTTTTATGTTGCTATGGACTGACTGGTTCTTAGTCTCTTTTTCAACTTTGTATGTACAGCTTTGTAAAACTACCCAGTCTCTACCCAATGTAGTATAAAACCTGTTTCTCTGGCAACAGTAATGCATTTAACTCATCAGACTAGGTGGTGTGGTATTAATTGGCTCTCTATTTTATGCCTGATTTATCCTATAGAGGTACTTTGCAATTTAGGCAAAATGTGTGAAAGAGCTTTTTATAAAACACAATGTAAATGGAAAGCAGTACTATTATTATCCAAGGTTCAGTTAAACCATGTTTTGGGGATATTATTTATTATTGTTACTGGATGGGTACAGGACAGAGAAGCAAGAATCATGGGCAGGAAAAAAACAAACAGTCTATCACTTGAATGTTTCCTGGAAACCTTTGGATTTAACACTTTGTGGCACATTTTTCCAAAGTAGAAGAGTCTAAAAATATTTCTCCTCTGGATCTGAGACATTGATAGGAGACTGAAAATAAGCGTCACCGTAAAATGCTTTATCACCCCCTTACCCTAATGCGCTTTAATAGCCTTTGAAGAACAGTAGATGGAACTCAGTGGAGGTTTTTGAGTGTTTTGTATAACTTTGAGTGGAAAGAGAGCACTGCAGACACCATATGACAGCCTGGCGATCGGGTGAAACCCAAAGATGAATATTTATCAGTGGTCTTGTCAGAAACTCCAAGAAAAGCAAGTGAGTGTCAGAACATCTCTGTCCAACAATCACCATGCTTTCTAGGCCTGCACCTTATACGAGAGTTCAGAAACAAGGGCATAGAGAATTGATTTGAAAAGTGTTGTACCAAAATTATTTCATGTGTGCCTTTTTGTTTCATTCTTGTGCATAATCTCCTGGGTGATTCTGTAGAGAAGCCATGGGGCCGAGTTTATTTTGCATTTAGAAAACTCCATGTGATAGCATGATCTTTAACCCTCTTCTCAATGAGCAAAATGGAGCTGCCCTGCATCAACCTGAGGCCTGTCAGTAATAAGGCTGGGGAAGGGTTTCGATGTGAGAAAACCCAGGTGGCTCCCATCTGAGAACTTTGGTATGTTTATTTGGTTCAAACCATGTGATTATGGAATAATGGTACCTCTGGGACTCTGCTGGATGATTGGAGAGCAAAACTGTTGAGAGAAACAATGACAGTCTTTCAGTTCTAATGGAGCTTCCACAGTAGTGAGGGTGATACAGAGGCACATAATCATGTTATACTTATATCACTTAACATATAGCACATATATTTGTACATCTGTATTTACCTTGAAAATATATATATATATATATATATACATACACACACATACAGTGGAGAGAAACATTTTATATGTGTGATAAAACCTTAGAACTAATTATCTAATGGCATACTAATAGAAGTAATACAAACAAAAGAGAAAAAATGCATTAGAAGATATGAGAGTGAGTTTGGAGAAAAGTAAAGGTCATATGCATATATACTATGACCTGATTAGTACTATAGGGTCATAATGACAAGAGACATTTCTGAAAGTGCTACATAACTTACTTGTTGCACACATTTATTCAGTAAATAGGTTGTTTTTAAATTGAATCTTTATTGTATTTTTTCCATTACCATTTGGTCCCCTTATACCCCCTTTCCCCCCACAATCCCCACGCTGCTATCCACGTCCGTGAGTCCTTTTTCCTCAGTTCTTCAACCCCCTAGACTGCCCCCTAACGGTTGTCTTCTGCTCTCCATCTATGAGTCTGTCCCAGTTTTCCTTGTTAGTTCAGTTAGTTCATTAGATTCCATATATGAATGAAATCATATGGTGTTTGTCTTCTCTGACTGGCTTATTTCACTTAGTATAATGTTCTACAGATCCATCCATGCTGTCGCTAAGGGTAAAATTTCCTTCTTTTTTATGGCCAAATAGTATTCCATTGTGTAAATGTCCCATAGTTATTCTATCCACTCATCTACTCATAGACACTTGGGCTGCTTCTATATCTTGGCAATTGTAAATAACACTGCAATGAACATAGGGGTGCTTATGTTCTTTTGAATTAGTGTTTTGGGTTCCTTCAGATATATTACTAGAAGTGGGATTGCTAGTTAGATCCATTTTTAATTTTTTGAGATATCTCCATACTACTCTCCACAGTGGCTGCACTAGTAAACAGTTTTTGACTACCACTGCGTTTCAAGTAATGTGCTGGATGCTGGTCATAGATTGTATGTCGGATGCAATGGTGTTTGCTCTCTGAATCTCTCAGCAGAAAAAGTGAGAAGTGTGATAGAGAAAGATCCCACTTATTGGTAGCCTTTTTTCTTTTTTTATCTTTACCAACTAGCCAGAGATCTAGAAGTTATTCAGCTGTGTTTTGTGTCTCAGATCTTGTTTCTCCCTTCTTTATATTCCCACAGAGCTTTGAATATACCTCTACTTTGTTTACTGGATGTTCTGTAATATTATTTCTCACTAGCAAGAAGCCCTCAAATATTCATGAAAGCCCTATGATGTATCAGGAGCTCAGATAGGAATTGGGGACAGAAGAAATAAATTAGCACATTTTCTTTTTTAAATTAAATGTATTGGGGTAACGTTGCTTAACAACATTATATAAATAGCAGGTGTACAACTTTATAATGCAAATTCATGAAGCTCAGACTATTAGAGAGGAAACCTACATATAGGTGCATAATTGCCATACTGAGTGGGATGATAGAAGTATGTAAAAGGTAAAGAAGTGGAACAGAAGAATGAGCATTTTGTCCTCATAGGTAGAGATGGAGTAGAGAGAGAGGTCTAGAGAAACAGTAGAAAAGCTATGAAAATTTATAAGGAAGGATATTTTTAGAGAAGGGAAGGCCATTTATGCAGAAGGAATAGCATGTGCAAAGGTTCTGAGGTATAGAACAAATAATTGGACTTGGCTAGAGTAGGACACAAGTTTAAAAAAAATATCAAACCATGGAAATCTCGAGCACTTCAGATAAGGGAGTGAGGAGAGGAAAAGAGAATAGTGGAGGCTAATGCAGCAACAACGGGAAGTGGAAGAGCCCTGCCCCCTCAAAGGAAAACTCAGCAGAGAGGCTTGCAGAGAGTTGGTCTGCGCAGTGGGCATGGCTCTGCTCCTGGGCTCCTGGGCACCAGTGAGTGTGGGCAATATTCAAGGCAGCCTGATGGCACCCAGAGCAAAAATCACTTCTGCGTTGCTTCCCTGGGCCTCATTAATGAATATCCCAGTGCTCAGCCACTCTCATTAGATTGGTTTGGGTTTCTAGTTAAGAGATCTGGATTTTAAAAACATTTCTTCCCCACCAAAACCATTACTCTTCAAAAGCCAGAGCATTGCCAAGACTTACTTCAGAGACTTTTCCCCACCCTGAGCCCTGATTAAGGGAAAGTCTGATCAAAGAGGAGAGCTTTTCTTTCTCTGAACCTAGGAGGGTGGTGTCCCAGAGAGATTTATAATGCTGGCTAACTCTGTGGCTGCTAGGTTAGTTTGAGGATTTTTTTGCAACTCTGCTTTATTGCTGCTGCAATGGGACTATTTGGTTGAAGCAGCCCAGCTCAAGGGGAGGACGGCTTCAGAGGGGCTAGTCTGTGGCCCAGTGGCGCTTCATTCAGATCCCACAGGAAGAGGGCCTGAAAATGGAGTTGGTATTCTATTTGGGGAGACAGTGTTTCTGTGACTAGGAAGAAGACAGAATAGAATAAGGGAACTTGGTCTTCTACCTTAGGAGCCTGTGATAAAATCACCAATCATCCTGTAATTTCGAGATCCTTCTACCATTTAATTGGTAACTTATGGAATCTCCTGTTTTGATTTATAAGGTGAGCTCCATATATGCCGCAGGTGTATGGTGTTTACAGTATTTTCTCTGTGGTTGGGAGAAACAAAATATCATATTTTTTTTGCTCTTCCATGTAAAGCTGGTTTTATTATTCTCATTTTTCAAGTACAGAATTCAGTGTTTAGAGTAGTTACACTTTATATCACTTGTACCCTGGGTAACTGGCAGAATTGGGGTAAGAAAACAGGTTATAACCCAGATTGATAAGGTTAAGTAAAATTTGAATTGTATATTTAGAATGAGTCATGATGTATTTTATCTTTAAGAAAAGAATACTCCCTAGTTCATTCTGTTTTAAAGGGCTGGGAGGAATGACAACTGAGTAGCTATGAACAACCTTGCTGCCTCCAGTGTGGTTTCTAAATACCATGTTCCAGAAAAAGGAGCCAGGACTTCTTTGGAAAAACCCCTGATTTTGTAAGAAAAAAAGCTGGTTTAGGTCTAGTACAGAATACTAATATGAGCTTGGAATGTCTTATATCAGAAAGCTAGTAAACTATGTATCAAGAAATGTAGTGTCTTGTTAAATGGAGTCAGAAGCCCGCTGAAGGGGCTTCCATGGGCAAAAATAAGGCAATTGGAGCAATGATAAGGATAGTAATGTAATGAATTAAAACACAACAATGTTTAAATCCATAATTCCAGAATGATATTATTTAAAAATAACCTCATTATCAGCTTTGCAGGATGCTAAGGAATCTATTATTTTATTAAAAACTCATAAATAAAGAAAAGGAATTCAGTACTTATCCTGTTGGTTCTCTACAAACTGAAATTTAAGGTAAGCAAATAGTTGAAAGGAAATGTCCTTTTATTGCAGCATTCTGCCTAATAAATTAGGAAAGAATGATAGACTATAATCATTTAAACTAAACAGACCTGGAAAATATTTGTCAATGACTACAACATGATGAAAGTCAGTCATGATGTGACTTCTGATGGAAATATACCTCACTACTGACAAAGTGGTTTTGCCCAAAATAAGAGCTTGAGTATGGTCAAGTCTCTAGATCTAACGTCTACTTCACAGATGTTACAAGGGACAACAGCATAAGACAATACAATCAAGAAAATCCAGACTGTAGAAGGCTCTACAGGGTAAACATCTTTTTTTCCCCCCAACAAATAAATTTAGCAGAGAGTGGAGCAAAGGGTGGAAGGAGAGATTCTGCCCATTGAGAGACTAAAGACACATGCAACCCATGTATGGACTTGTTTCTAATTCTGATTTGAACAAGATTTAAAAAAAAAAACAAACAGGAAAATTTGAATCTTGATTAGTTATTTGATGATATTAAGGGATTTTTGTTGTTATAGAGTTATATTAAGAAAAAAGAAGTCCTGTATTGAGATTTTCTTACCAAAATGTTTACAGATAAAGTAAAGCAATGCTTGATAATGCTTCAAAAGAATCTGAGGGAGTGGTTATGAGTGTTGATGAAGTAAGATTGTTTATGAGTTGACCATTATGGCAGCAGGCTCTGGATGCATTTGGAGGTGTGTAATAATATTCTCTCTTTTAATAGTTTTAGATTTTTTCCTAACAGAGAGAGAGAGAGAAAGAGAAAGAGAGGAAGGGAGGGAGGGAGGAAGGAAGGAAAGAAAGGAAGAAAGAGGAAAAGAGAGAAAAAGGAACAAAGACCTAGGTATTTGGCTCATGGCGTGTGTTCTTAGTTTGTATACTCTATGATATTTAATATGTGCTTAGTTGAGAGTTACGAGGATGCAAAAGGATTATAAGAGTCTATGGTAGAAAACTTCACTTGGTCTTCACCCCCTATAGCCATTGCTTGTACCTAAACAGATTGTTCAAAGTGGGGACTTGATATAAGTATATTGGATTAAATCACATTGTATATGTGAAACATACAGATTATTACTTGACATGTTGAATATGTATGAAGGAAAAATTTTTTATCCTTATTCAAGGACATGCTTAGTGATTTTAGAGAGAGAGGAAGAGAGGAATTAAGAAAGGAAGAGAGACATTGATGTGAGAAAGACACATCGTTAGGTTTCCTTTCTCATGTATGCTCTGAGCGGGAAGCAAACTGGCAACCTAGGCATGTGCCCTGACTAGAAATCAAACCTGTGACCTTTCGGTTTGTGGGACAATGTCCACTAACTGAGCCAACTGGGCCAAGGCTGGAGAGAAAATGTTAAAATAAAAACTAGATTTCAATTCTGACCTTAGGTCATTTGCTTTAGCGCTCAGGACTTTTAAGCTGGTCACTTAGCTCCTCTGAGTTTGAGTAGGAATGGTAATTACTTTATCAGGCTTTTAAGAACATTTAGTGAAATAATATGTGTGTAAACCTATTAGAGCTAAAGCATTATATCATTGTAAGATAATTTTATTGATTAACATGGCATTTAGATGCCATGAGAACTCAAAGTATAAAATCCTTCTCAAAGGCCCAGGAACTGGGGAGATTTCATGGGTGAGGAATGCCTAAGTTGAACCTTGGAGAACAGAAAATGTTTTCTCTGGCAGAAGGAGAGCACTGTGGGAACAAAGATTTACAGTGGAATGAGTATGGCATGTAAGGGCACAGTGTCATTGAGTCATAGAATATCAGATCTGAAAAGGATCTTGAAAATGTCTAGCCCAGCTACTTCATTTAAGAATTGAGAATGGGGAAGGGGATAAATATTGATGGAAGGATATTTGACTTGGGGCGGTGAACATATAATACAATATACAGATGATGTATTATAGAACTGTACACCTGAAACCTATACAATTTTATTAACCCACATCACCGCCAATAAATTCAATAAAAAAGAAAAAAATAAGTTGAAAAAACTTAAGGCCCTGGTAGAATGAGTGCTTTGCCCAAGATGAAATAGTTAGTAAGTCACTGAGCCGAGCATTACAATCATCACTATTTTTTCTCCTATGAAATCTTTCTCTAAGAAGATTTAGCCGACTGGAGATGAGAAAGTAAGATTGATTAAGCAAGGTAAGACCGACTGATTAAAAAAAAGACTTTGAGCATCAAGTTTTAGATTTCTTATGCAATTGAGACCCTTAGTTAGTAGAGTTTTAAGCAGGAGAATTATAGGAAGAAGCAGTGGGTTGAGAATAGTGCGCTTCATGCATGAGGAGAAATAAGGGTTGAAGCAGCAAGATAGCAGAGAATGCTACTGCAGCTCTTCATATGTGAGCCTGATGACTGCTCCAAAGGGATGCTGATGCTCGTGGGATGGAGGAAAAACGGGGGGTCTCTTACGGGGGCAATTAGAAGCTGTTGATGAAAGATAGGGATTAACTATGAGGACCACATAGGACTGTAAGTAGATTCATGCATTACAGAACTTTGTGTTAAAGATTGTATAGAAGCTACAATTTAAAAAATTATATAGTCATTTCTACCCTATCTCTTCATGTCATAGCCATTCAGCAAACACAGTGAGGATCCTGGCATTCAGAGAGAAGAGTTTATTTATCCAAGGTCACATGGCTGACACATGGCTGAATCAGAACTCAAGTGTAGTGCCATTCCCACCACTAGGATTTCTTAGCCAGGGATTCATGGGTTCTCAGAGTTGATGACTGAGCCTCCTTTATTCTCTAAACTCTGTGTGCGTGTGCGTGAACGCGCGTGCGCACTGGAGATGGGGGCATGGGGAAGGTATTGATAGTGTGTGTCTGTAACTTTGAACAGATCCTCAAAGTCATCCTTGACTACCAAAAGATTAAGAATTTAAATGTGTATGCTGATGCATTTAAACAATATTATTTGGAATAAATATTAAATCAAGTTATATTTCTCTCCTCTCAAAAGCTTTTATCTTACCCTCTCAATCATCTTGAGGATGGTATCTGAAGGCGGGGAAAAGTTGACATGTTCTCATGGGAATGGGAGTGAGCAACAAGACCTCATGTGTTTATGACCTCTGAGGCTTTGCTGATGTCCCTGGGAGTACTCCTTGTCCTGGTTCTGGGAATCATGCTGATACCCACAACTGGAGAATGTGGTTTGTGACATTCCAGCACCTCCTTTTGGCGTGGATAAGGCTTGATGACGCGGCCCTGTCTTGACTCTCGCTGATATTTCTGGTCTGTCCCTTGCTTCTTTGGTCTGTCCTCCATCCCGCTGTGGGCTTAGTCTCTCCCCTCTGTCATCTGGGCTTGGTGATCACCACAGAATTTGCGAGGGTAGGCCTGAAAGCTCTCAGCTGCCGAATGCTACTCAATACTGAGGGTATAAAAATAACTGGTTTGCCTTCATGCCACATCATTGCCAAGACTTACTCTCCAATGACATATCCAGCACATTCTTAATCTAAATATGTCTTGAAATTATTTTTATCTCAACCATAGTTATGCAAGTTGGCACAGAGCCTCAGTCTTCATATCTGTAAGATAGGAACAATAATATCCCATATGCCTATGACAAGAAGGGTTAAATAGAATAATGTTGATAAATGTCTTAGAATAACTCCTGGTACTTAAAGCGCAATTGATATCATTATCGTCTTCGTCATCCTCATCATCATGATCACCATGGATTAGGTCTTTTTCCTCTTAGTGTTCCTAATACCTAACACAAAGCTTGGGGCATGACAGGGACTTAGTGAACATTTGATTAATGAATGAAATGAACTCAGAGAAGTGTCCTCTATGGTGCTAAAATAAAAGTAACAAACCTGCAAAAAAAATGTGTTCTCAGTTTACTTATAGCTATTCTAGAAAACATGTCAGTGCAGTATATTAAAATTTATAAATATCTGACTTTCAAAAGATATACTTGAAAAGTACATGCTGTCTAAAATTAGCTGAAGGTTCCTGAATGATGTTTGCTACCACATTTCACTGATTTATGTTCAAAAGACACCTTGTTTTGTATTTTTATATGCTATGTTCCCTCCCCATTTGGTAGTTCCAAACTTAGATTGAAATGATTTAGAAAGCATACACATTAGGTTATGATGAGCTCTAACTTGGCAGTCAATGAAGTGTTGTCTTTTTATAATTTATTTCACAATCATGGAGTAAAGTACTTCACAATTCATAGCTTGACTCTTCATCCTTTTATTATACAATTTCCTTTCTGGCCAAATAGCAGTTCCAAACAGTTGAGCAGCTGCCATCTAGTGGGCAAAAACTATAATGGCATAAGGGAAGCTGAGCATAAAATTAGATCATTCTGGTGGGAACTAAGATGTATATACCTGGAAGAAGAAACTTACGAAATCCATTCACAATTTTTGTAACAGTGATATTACTTGTTACTAAGTTCAGACATAGAAACTATAGACAATCATCTCAAAATTTGAAATATTTTGGGGTAAAATGTAAAAGAAAATTAAAAGCACAGGAAATGCCACCACATACCTATTAGAATGACTCAAAAAAACAATAACAAGTGACAGTATAAAATATTGACGAGAATGTGAAATAATCAGAATGTGCAAACATTGTTGATAGGAACAAAATTGGTATAGCCACCCTGAAAAATGGCTTGGCAGTATTTTATAAAATTAAGCATAAACTTACCATAAAACATAGTACTTATATTCTTAAAGCATTCATGCAAAGAAATGAAACATTTATCTCTATACAAACATTTATATCCAAGTATTTTGAGTAGTTTTATTTATAATCATCAAAAATGAAACAATCCAAATATCCATCAGCTAAATAATAGAAAAATGGTGCTATATCCACACAATGGAACATTTCTCTGCAGTATCAGTGAATGAACTAGTGGAGCACACGACAACGTGGATGAGTTTCAAATGCACTTTACTAACTGAAAGGAGGCAGACTTAAAGAGACCACATATTATGTGATTGCATTACTGTGACGTCATGGAAAAGGAAAAACTTCAGGGACAGAAATCATAGCTGTCCCAGTGGTTGCCCAAGAGCTGGAGGTTGACACAGGGGATAGATCACAAAGAGACTTGACAGAAACTTTGAGGATGAGAAAAATGTTCTCTATCTTGATCAACTATAGCAGTGGTTACATCACTTTAGGAGTTTATAGACAGTCATAGGACTGCATACCTAAAAACATGTACCTCCATGCAAGTAGTATCAAATCATTTAAAACAGCAGACCAAACAACCAGGCAGATTTGGTAATTAATCACTGAAAACCATGAGGAGAGCCCTCAGTTATCAGATGCGACAGTCTCATAGGCCAGCAGTCAGAAGTTCAGACAAGCAGAAGAGGAAAAGCTCCTCCCATAGACCCTGCGGGTATTTTAAATGGACTCATCTCATTTCTAATATTTCTGTGAAAAGTTTTTTTCCTCCCAAAAAGTTCTCTTTATTTATTATCTATTGTAGGCTCTATAGATGTGTCTAATTTTTGTCTCTGGCTGCTCTTACTTCCTCTATAACAATGAATTTGTCTAGCACTGTTTTGCATGGAATACATACAGCGATGAATAATATTTGTATTATATTTTTTAGTTTACCAAGCATTTCTACTATTATTTGTTGCGCAGACCTGTTAGGCAGGTCAGGCAATTACTACTACTTTAAAGATTCTCTATTGTCAAGTAGGTTAGACTATTTCAAAATTCCATTTACTTTAAGTCTGAAGTGACATCATACAAGTAACCAGACATACATATTTACAAAAAATAAACTTTACTACTGCTTTCACATTTAATGGGCCATGTCAAGTTAAGCTGTTTCATGGTGGGATTAACAATGTTTTGAAAAGATCTTAAAATTAGCAAAACCCAGCAAATAACTATAAGCTATGAAATAACATGTTGACTCAGACTAAAATATAGTCAGCTTTCCCTACCTATATCCATAGATTCAACCAACCACAGGTCAAAAATGTTATTTTTAATGTTACATGGTTTTTGATATATACTGTATAAATAGGGCTTTGATAGTTGCTCTTGTCAATATTACCTAAACAATAGAGTATAACAATTTTACAGCATTTTCATTGCATTAGGTATTAGAAGTAATCTAGAGATGATTTAAAGTATATGGAAGGATGTGCATAGGAAATATGCAAATACTATGCCATTTCACACCAGGGACTTGAGCGTCCTTTTGGGTTTTGGTGTCCCCCAGGGCCCTGCATTCTATCCCCTGTGGATACTGTGGACTGACTGGAGCCGCAAGTGAGCGATAGTGGTATCTTGAAGTAGGGCAGCACTTGCCTGTTGGTGGGCTTTTCCTTTGTGCATAACTTCATTCATATTTTATAAATACATGTGCATTGAAAGTTGTTAGGCTGGGACACATCTAAATTCTCATTTCACAGATGTAGTAAAGGAGGGTTGAAAAGGTGGGTTAATTTGACCAAGGTAACATTGCTGAGAAGTGGCAGGACTTCAGACTTTAAATAAGTCCTTCTTCTTACTGTGCTCATTTCGTCACCCTAGCTTGCTCTCTTTTTTTTGTTTTTGTTTTTGTTTTGTTTGTTCTCACCTGAAGACATGCTTAGAGAAAGGGGCAGAGAGGGAGAGAAACATCAGTCAGCTGCCTCTAGCACGCACCTTGAATGGGGCCCGACCCCACAACCTAGGCATGTGCCCTGACAGGAAATTGAACCTACAACCCTTCATTTTATGGGATGACGCTCCAAGCAACTGAGCCACACCAGCCAGGGAAACTCCCTCTTTTCAATGCAGGCACAGGTCTGCCCTGCATTTGGTTGCTGCTGGTAAGTGTAGTAGATGGCCTGTCATAGAAGAACCAGGGTTTTAGGGGAAGTCTCAGGGGAGAGGGACTCACAGTCACATGTACCTACCACAGGTCAATTGGAGGAAGCCTTTCTTCAGATCCCATAGTCCCATCATGTAAGAGGTTAAGCTGCCTAATTTGGGGACCAGGATACAAATAACACTTGTGCAAATAATGCTTTTAACTTCTCCAAACCTCCCTTTTCCGTTCGAACTTTTCTGTATGGAGAGCCTCTAGTGAGCATTTTATTCATCTCATTTCCCTGTGGAATCAATTATCTTATCACGTAGCTTCATAAAAAAAAATGTTGGTAGAAAGTATGTTCTAGGTCAGGCAAGAATCTCATCAATCTAGATTTCATTTTTAAAATCGAAAGGGAGAACTTTTTATCTCTATTCAGGACCTTTTATCTCTATCTATTCCCATGTTTGAAATCATATTTTGGCCATTTACTGTGGGATAAGCATCTTCTTTCATCTAAATCCTAGGTGTTGTATATAGCTCCAATGTACAGATAAAGAAATTAGAGGTTTTTGTACATTTGGTAATATGCTCCAAGCCATGCTAAATCAGTTGTGGATTAGCTAGCTGTCTCTGGATCTAACTTCTAAGCTTTTGCCCAACCTAATATGATTTCTTAAAAGCTAATACTTTCTTCTTCCCTTAAGTAATATACTTTTCTGACCACCATAATTCCAGTATTTCCACATAAGATACATTGAATTTACATATTCAGAAAAGCTTAATCTCTAATAAGCATCTACTATACACCAAGCATTGTGCTAAATATATAGTAGACTTTTAAACAACACAGTCTTGACCTGAATGGGTTTACTTATACACACAGATGTTTTTCAGAAAATTCTTTTACTGTTTTTAAAATGTGATTAGGAGTCCGTCGATGCAGAAAGCTAACCTCATGTATTGCCCTATGCCATTTTATATGGAGACTTGAGGGGGTGTATATTTTGGTATCTGCAGGGAGTCCTGAATGAATTCTTTGCAGATACTGAGGGATAACTTAAATTTTGGGGGGGTCGAAAGTTATACACAGATTTTTAACTGTGAGAGGGACTGGTGCCCTTAACACCACATTGTTCAAGGGTCAATTGTATCATAGTAACATATTTAAATCTCACACATACTTACACTATCACTGCTCTTTTAAAGATGACAAGACTAAAGACTGAAAATGGTTTAGTGAAGTTTCCAAGGTTACCTACCCAACTGGAGAATGGTGGAATAGAGATTCAAACCCAGGTCTACTGGAATCCAAATCCCATGTTTTATACAGAGGGGGTCATGTGGACATTTGTATTCAGCAGACCTTTTTTGACTCTCAGTTGTTCTCAAAAGTAAACCACCATTACTTTTTATTCTACTTTGCTCTGTCATTGTTTATGGAGGTATCTTATCTCCCACACTAGACTATAAGCCCCTTGAGGGCATGAATTATTTCTGTTTAACTTTCTTTTTTCGCCTTTTCCCTTCCCCACTAATTATCCTAAACAAGTAAGAGTACCTATTTTATAGGGATTCAATAAAATGATTTACTGATTGAATAGAATGAAAATATTGAAGTACTGAATGGTTTAAAACTGGATGAAACTTGGGTCTGATCTAGTTTGTTAGTTAATTCATCCATGCATCTATTTATTTAACGATTATTCCTCTACCCAGTGCCAGGTACCAAGCCAATTTAAAGCTGGTGCACAACAAGTCATGTGGTGACTCAGGATGCATCCATTCTAATTGTTAAGTGCCAGTGCCAGGCCAGTTGCTAACTCTTTTGAAAATTACCCCATGCTGAATTCTTGGCATATGCTCATGAGGAAAAAAGAAATGTGATGGTTACTGTACCCATGAAAATTTCAAATAAGTGTAAAATTACTACTGTGATAGAAGAAAAGTACAAAGTGCTGTGATTGAGGATAGCAGAGTCACCTGGTCTATTATAGATGGAAAAGCACTTAGGATGAAAACCACAGAGAAAAAATCCAATCAGTTACTCCATCATACAAGTTTACTTTTCACCTGCGAAGGCTAAAATTACACTACTATTTTATGGCATCTGCAGCCTTCTATAAATAGTATTATTCAACTATTCATCTCCACAATGTTCTTGCATCCTATGATGGATGTGTCAATAATAGTAAGTTAAGTGATGCTCAAGGCCCCTACAGAAGGAGCATTGCACTTCATTAAATGTCTGTTGAACTGAACTAAGCATGTTGTGGGAATATTTGTTAAGGTCCTTTTAAGGAGCGATTAGGTTACTTTATGAATGAATGCTGTCATCTGGGTCACAAGCTCAGAAACAAATCATCAAGAGAAGGTTATGCTTGATATACTAGAATACATGTATTTCACTAGTGAGGTAGAAAAGGTATAATTTCTCCAGAGAGGTTCTCCTGACTACTATAAAAAAAAAACAGCCTTATCTTCAAATAGAGGGATGTGGGAGACTGAATACCTTATATCTATGAATTATTTTTTATGTTTCCAAATGTTGTCCACTTTTCAATAGAAGGATAAGGAGTGAGTCTTTTAAACAGTTTAAAAATTAATTATGACCAAGTAATTTCATATTTTATTCAGCTAACAGCAAGGCAGAGTGTGTGTGTGTGTGTGTGTGTGTGTGTGTGTGTGTGTTGATGTATGTTCTGGCTCAAGTACATCTGATATTTTTCTTATAGATCTAAAAAGTTACTCAACAGAAGATCTTGAAAAATTACATTTTTCATCTTTTTGTTCATTTCTTATTTGACAGGGCATGACCATGACTCAGTCTTTTGGGAAGCTAGTGATTAGATGAGAGGAGGCCATGTTCATGTGAGGTAGTCTGGGAGGTTGGATTAACACTGTCAGATGCCCCATTATCCAGAAAATTTTGCTTAACCTACTTCCAATATAGAACATGCCTTTCATTAATATTGTGTGCCTGTGCTCAGCCTGCTAAGACAAGGAGGGATGGGAGGTTGCTGGAAGAGCCCTGATACAAGTGTAGGCATAGAGGCTGCTCTATTCAGTTCAATCCGAAAAGCATTTACTGAACACATTTATGTATAAAGTACACTCTGTCCTGTGCATTACAGAGGGGCTAAAGACCCAGCAGTCAAGTTTGTTGCTCGTTAGAAGTTTACAATCCTAAAGATATTTAATATAAATCCAGTTTTAATTATATTACAAGGTATTGTATGATAAATCACATAAAAGGTACAAAGTACTGTGGAAGTATAGGAAAGAAGAGACCACTTCCTGGCATTAGATATACAAATATAATTCATCTTCACATTCCCTCTACCAAAGCGCTTTTGTTTCCCCTGTTACCTGTTGGATCAAGTCTAAGCTGCTTAGCATTGGCATAATATGCTTAGAACTGTGCCAACATGAATGATATAGAAGTATAAATTATTAGTAAGTGCCTAGAAATCCTGGCATGCGCCGCTTTGGAACGGTATGGTGGAGGGGGAGTCACTGAAGTCTTTGTACACATGGGAACTTTTGAACTGAGAGTTGAGGTTAGGTTTGTAGTAAGTGGGGATGGAGGTACACTGTGGAAAGAAAGTCATTACAGGATAAAGTTAGAGTCAGGTGGAGTATAGCACTGGGCCATTTAGATACATCCATAACCCCTACGCCATACACTTTCAACAGAGAGCCAAGTGCTAGAATATGTTTTGGAAATCATTCCTCCTGCAAGTTTAATCTCCCTCTTTTTTTTCCCTGTCTTTCACTGTCCCCTGTGGGAACCAATGATATGGTGAGATAAAAAGAAATTGCAGGTTTAGGGTGTTGATTGAAAATAGCATAAACTGCAAGCTCTCTGGGTAGATATCTCACTAATTGTATGCTAGGAGAATTTTATAATAAATGTATCTAAGTCAATATCCATAGTAGAATATTATGGAATAAAATTAAAATCTTCCCTGGGTTTGTTGCTAATATACCAAAACCACAGTTCTTAAAATGCTGTAAGATACTTTGGAGCAGGCAAATGATACAGGTATAACTCAAAAAATATGTGAAACAGATTTTGTAACTCAAGTGGTAATACTCCTACATTGATTTCCATGGTGAAAGTGATGCCATTTGAACAATCATTCTAAAGCCTTCAATTCAGTGGAGTGACTACATCCCTGGCACTGATCGGGATGCTTATCTAACTCCTTCCTTCTCCGGAGGGGGGGTGGGCAGGTGAGAGGTAGGGGCGAAGAGATCGAAAGTACATTTCAAGGGGTGTTTCCTCTTTATGTGGCCATACATGGGGAAAATGAGAAGCAGTGCCCCGGAGGAGACACTGCAAACAAAGTCAGAACTGTGAGTGAGTTCAAACCTGCTTGTCAGGCAAGGGAGTCGAACACAGAGTGTGATCATGGGAGCAGGGGTTCAAGTGAGGGCAGCAGGCGAAGGAAACAGCAACACCAGGAGTGAGAGGAAAGCAAACAGATAAATGGAAGCTGACTTAACTCCAGAGACGAGAAGTAGATATCAATGAAAAAGCAAAAGAGTATTAATTGCCTTTACCTTTAGAAGCTACTTTAAATCTTTTAGGAAAGGATGTATAAGAATAGGATCAAAATAAATTCCGATTGTCAATAATGATAACAACAATGATTCTAAACATTTAATTTCATTCATTTATTCAATAGGTTTTTCTTGAATGCCTACTGTGGAAGGTTTTCTAGAAATAAAAAGAAATATGAGCAGGTTTAGGAGCTCAAAAAGTGCATACTCTTAATTTTTTTAGATATTATTTGGATACTTGAACAGTGAAGTAACAATGTTGAAATTGAAACCTTTGGCAGTTCAGTTTATTTTGGGTCCCTACCTAAGTATGAAGGACCTGATGGAGGGCTTATCCCATTTTCAAATATGATGCCTGTGTAAATGAAAACAATGACAAAACAGTAAGATATTTTGGTTCAAAGTAACCAAACCCAAGCTTATGGTTGAATAAAACCAGAAAGATATTTATTTCATAAATAGAGAAGTGAATAATAGAACTCTAGGGCAGGACTGACCCACATAAATCAGGAAATCAGGAAACATTTTTATAGCCTCATTTAAGAGACCATTCCAGGTAAAATGTATTGCTCGCATTGCAAAATCCCAAGAGAGAGAATCTGATTGACCAGATTGGTTCAGGTATGGACTTAGTTTGGCTTCTTATAGAAGCAGACGATGAGGCAAGGATTTTAGTGCAAATATGATATTTGGGGGCAGTGCAGAAAATACTGGTAGGGACAGGGGCAAGCAGAACAGGGAAGAAAAGGCATCCAACGAAGGGCAAGCCAGCTCTCTTTGTGAGTAACTGGCGATTAATGCACTAGGGAAAGTCCAAAGTCCCCAGAAGAACATATACCTCAGATTTTTCCAACTGTATATCAACTGCCCTCACTCATTGGTTGAAGGCTGTTAGGGTGATAATCCCCCAGTCCTCTGGCTTGCTGTGCACCTAAGGAAAGGGGCCGTCGGCTTTGGAGAAAGCCCCCGGCAAAAACACTCTAAAACTGTTGGCTGTTGGTAGTACATGGTGAAGTGGTAAGGGCAAGAGGTATGGGTGAGGCCCTGACAGCTTCTGCTACTGATGTCCTTCCCTAATTTGATCAATTGTACCTCGATGAGACAGTCAGTTACAGAGGTCAGTGTGGGCTACATACCCCAAAGGGGGTGCACTATATAAGTGCTATAGGACTCTCCAGAGACAGAAGAATGTGGTCATGCTAATATGGTACATGTCTTGAAGGATGAGGCAAGTTTGATAAGCAATCTAAGCCTAAAGGGCGAGAATGGACAGAGGCAGGGATACAGAAATGACACAGGCCCATGGACAGGTTGGGGAAGTTGTGAGTGAGAGATCAGGTTAGAGAAGTTCTCCAAAATCAGGTAAGAAGGACTTTGAGAAGCAGACTGAGATGTTTGTATTTAATGCATTAGGTTATAAACTATGCTGTCTTAGTGCCAACATTAAGGTAAGTTACATTTTTAATCTCCAATCCTTTAGCACTTAATTTTACAAAAGCCCATTTTATGCCATAGTCCACATTTTCAATTTTATATAAAGACATTTATTAAGTTTGCTTATCATTGGTTATATATAAGGCAAATGACTCATTTATTGTTGAAGTGATATATAATGTTATTAATGGATCAAGGCCATAGTTAACTATTTTATAGTGTATGTTTCTATATAGAAACTTCCCCATACATATTTTCCTGTGGCCCATTATTAAAACATGCTGAGAAGTAATTGTGGCCTCTGGTATTAAACATGCAGTTCTCATTCATCTAACACTCTCTGAGGGCCATGTTCTTAACGGTAGGCACAGAACTGCACAGAAAAATAACTTACTGTCTGTGCAATCCAGGCACTCATAGTCTCACCAAACAGGTAGGTAAAAAAAAAAAAATCATTTAAATGCAAGGTAAAAAGTACAGTCACGGAGTATATACGAAGCTGGGGGAGATGCTGCTAACTCACTGAGGAGAATGCGATATTGGAGGTGCAGACCGTCAGTCCCCAATCAGAAGCACAGATTAAAGAGTTGATTACATCTGAAACAGTCGCTTATCAGGTTATTTTTCTCTCCTCTAACCAGGCAAAGCCCAAACTACTGGTAAAAATGTAGCATTTGGTAATGAAGCCAATTTATTGAAGGGTTTATGGAGACGTTTTTCTTCTGAGTTTGCCCTTTGCTTTCGATGAATGTCTGAAAGGGCAGACAGCCTGGCAAACCCATTAGAAGAAGCAGGAGGCTGAAGCCGAGTCTGTATTAAAACTAGGACAGTGAGTTTGCATGACAGCTCTAGAAGACAGTGAGACAACCATTTGCTCAGAAGTTTATTACCTAGGGAATGAAGCCCTAAGAACAGGAAAGCAAAATTTACAATGCACTTGCATGGGCTATTTTGATCTTTATTGATCCAAATCCTCTGTGAAGAGAGGAAATGGATGAGATGCCCAGGATTCTAAATTGAAATATATTTTATAACATGTTGCATTTAATTTTAAAAGCTGTGAAGAAACAAAAGCAGTGATTGTTCTTTCGTGTGACTAATCTATTACATCATAAATGTACTACACTAAGGAGTAGCATGTACTGCATCTGTTAAAGCTGTGATTCCACAACAAGGAATCACAATTATAGTTACTGCAAGGAGAGTTTGGAAAGTATTCAGAAAGTATACCTGGATCCCTATGTATATATTTTCAAAGGATAATCATTTTCCTGACTTGCCAGAATTAAAAGTCATCACTTCTTTCAAGATCCCAGTAGCATATGGAGACGTGTTTATGTTGCGTTAGGGAAAATATTGTCATCCATCATTACGCCTGCCTCTCTTGAAGAAAAGATGGTGTTTTTACTAAGGGCATTTTTGCTGTTGTGTAAACAAATCATTTCATTGTAGAAAAGAAGGGTAGCCCTTGAAAATATTTGTTCTCAGAATCAGTTGACTGAAGTTTTAACATCGTCTAAGGAGATGCATTGTCATAAATGTTCAGGTCTCACAATGAAGTATGACTGGGCAGAAAAGAGACAATTCTATAATATGATTGTGATAATTATGATATTAGTCAAACTACAGTGGTTCTGATTGAGAACTCACCTTAAGCTGGCAGGTACCAAATCCTGACATGGCCAGCCTGACAGGTTTTCTGTTGCCTTAACATCCTACAGAGCTTCATCTTCATGACACTTGTTCAACAGCTTTCTTCTCCTTTAGACTTTTAGAAAACAGAGATGGTCATATTTAAATGTTTGGGAGCTTTCCTGCCATCTAGTAAGAATAGTTACTTAGTTTTAGAATTAACAAAAAAAATAATTGATTGATTTGTGCATTTCCTAGGGAAAAAAAAAAGCCTTGAATAATTTTGTCATTTAATAAATCTGCATTACCTCTCATACAAAGATCTCCAGCTCCACACCTATGATGTGTGAGTAAATTCTCCTTCCATATGCATAGGATGTATCTAACTACTCATTTGAACTAAAATATAAAACATTTCATAATCTAAACAGCATTATATATTATTATTGTCATTGTTGAATGATTTAAAATAGTAGAATTTTGAATTCCTAAAATGGCCTAGGGCACAGGCAGCAAAACAGGGAAAGGGGCAAACAGGGCGAGGATCAGAATGGTGCTGAGAAGAGTAAAACAATCAGAAAATACATGATAAAAAGAATCAGTTTAACAAACTTTTTTGAACACCTACCATGGGCTTTCACATATTATAATCTCATTTAATTCTCTTAACAACTCTGCAATGTTGGGATTTATTGTCCTCATTTTACAGACAATGTAACTGAGGATAAGTAGTTTGTCTCAAGTCGCATCTATATGTTAGAGTCAAGAGTCAACCCAAGGCCTGTCAAACAACTCCATAGGTTTCTGTACAAAGTACATAAGGTACAGATACATACTTTGTTGCTACAGTATAGAACAATTCTGTATGGTTGTTCTTCACAAGGTAGAATTGGGTCTGAAGAAGGAAAGTTACAGAGAGAGAGATTTCAGATTAATGTAACTAAAAAAGTCATTGTTAGACTGTAAGACTGTCCTGAGAGAGAATGAGCTACCTCTGTGTAGTGAGTTCCTGCCACTGGAGATGCCCCACTCACAGTCAGTGACCTGTCAGGTATGTTGTGGCAATGACCCAAGCACAGGAATGGACGGCAGATTATTCATAAGGTCCTTTTAAGTCCTGAGGTTCTGTGGTTTTAGTTAACTTCTGCTTGTCAGGCTAAAGAGATGTTTCCATGGTAGAAGAACACGGGGCAGATCCTTTAGAACAAAGCTTCACAAGCCTGCTGACGTCACCAGTTGATGCCGAGGCAGCAAGGAGAGGCCTGGCTAAGGGAAAAGACTTCACTTGGGAGGGAACTAGAGCTTGGAAGCAGCATGGTATAGTTGAAAGCATGTGGGGTTTAGTATAAAGTAGACCTGGGTTTAAAGCTACTCCCTGAGTCTTGTTCTAAGCTTTAGTTTTCCTCATTCTACAAAATGATATAATAACATGAAGTATAAGGGATTAAATGAAATAATGCATTGAAATAAACAAGCACATAGTAAGCACTCAGGTACTGTGAGTCACTGGAATCCTCATCACCATCCTCTTTGTCATCACCTCCTTGCTGGGAAAAGGTGCCCCACTAGAGGCGTCAGGCAGTAGCCACTTCATCTTCCTCCGGAGTTGGTCAGCCTCAGGCACCATGGGCAGAGAATACAGTCTTGAAGAATGATGGCGCTAAAAGGACTGTATTTTATTTTTCGAAAGACATACATTCTAAGTGCTTACTCTTACTTTCAATATTTGCTTTGTAAGTACGTGGGAATAAACGTGTTTGCAGGCCAGGATCTGTCCATGGATCACAGTTTAAGTGGCATTGATCTAGCTCATTCCTCCTCAGCACAGAGAAGGGGAACCCAGAATGCAGAAAGGACTTGCTCATTGTTACGTAAACAGGCATATTCCTCCAACCTGGTTTTTTACTTTTTGGTGTCATTGAGGGCATCTAAGGATTAGGGATGTGTGTAAGTAAACTAGATATGGGATGATTATCTTGCTGCTGTAGGCCAATTTCTCTACTACCCGGTTAGAAAATAATAGTTTCTCATCAAATTTTTAAGTATTTTATTAGAAATTAATGTTTTATCAGAGAAGAAAATAGTGACACTTATGTACCTGCTTTGTATGTACTAATCTCTGTACATAATATTTCATTTAATTCTCATAACAACTCTCGAATGTAGCAGGGGGGCTGTCTATATTTTTGAAGAATCCAGAAAAGCTAAGCAACTCACCCAAATGAACAAAACTGGAAAGTGGTAGGACTGAGGTGCAAGCCCAGGTTGGTATGGCTTCAAAGTCTTTCTTTTTTCTCCATGTCATTGTATAAGCATAGTCATTAGCATGGGTGTATCATACTCTGAAGGAAAATACTTTCCTTCATAGCTATTACTATTTGCCATTTATATAACATTTTTGTGTTTGCAAGAGACTTTCAATCATTTATTACTTTGCTCTCCTATGTTATAACAAAGACTTTTCTATAAAGACTGGAAAACAAAGACATATAAAAGGTATTCCTTAATTATAATTATTATAAGTTTATTAAAATACATACTCCACTTTGAAAACTTATGATGGTTTATATTCTTCTGATGAGTGTTGGTAGAGTCCTACATACCCCCACGTTTATTCAATAGTCCATCTTAGCATCTTATACCCTCACCACTGCACATTTTCTAATTATTACTATAATCTTTTTGGTAATAATATATACTTATGGAATGTACTGGTACTTCTATAAAATAATGTTTACATATCTATTCAAGAAATTAACATTTTTATTCTAAATTTGAGCTTTGAAGGGAACTTTCTTCTGATATATTGGCTAATCTACCTAAATCTCACACTGTCAGTATTAAAAATTGGTCATATTTTCTTTTTCGTTAGACATTTTCCAAAATAATATCTATTGACCTACCCTAGATAGCTGGGTAAATAAAAGCTATATATGCTGAAAGTCTTAATAACTATGAGATAAAATGATCAGAACCATAGGCCCAGCCCATAAATTGGCATGAATGGTCAGTAAATAGTAGCTGTTAATAGGGAAAGATTGCAGGTGCGTTGTACAGATTTATCAAGATGTGAAAATTAATTTTTCTTATAATTAAGAAGCAAGCAAACATTCACCCATTCATGCAATGCACATTGACCTTCAGCAAATATTTACTGAACACCTTCTGGGATCAAGGTGCTCAACTTATTGAGTCAATGTTTTTTTCTGACTCCAACTGAATTTGTGATTGTATTTTCTAGAATAATCACTTTAACATCTGGGGCTCTTCCAGTCTTTTCATATCTATAATTCTTGAGATTATTTTGCTTTAAATCTAGATTGCTTGCTGTTACAGCCTTGCGCATTATACCAAAAAGCACATTGTGTAAATTCCAGGATGAAGTTCGAATATTATTTTCTCATCATGCCCCATGAATTATCTAAGACTTTTGTTTTATTGATTTTTACAACCTGAATTCCAATAAACAAATCTCTATGATAAGTTTCCTTTAAAACATGTCATATATATTTATTTGAAAGCTTTTCTAAATTTCAGGATGTTTCCCCTAATTTATAATATATAACTGATCTTTATCTGTTTATGAGGATCATTTACTTAAACATTTTCAGATTATTTTATTCTACCAGATTATTATTATATTTAAGTAAAGCAAACATCTACTTCAAACATTCAGAACATTCAGGGTAGATAGAATCAATGCCTTAAAGGATGCTGTTCAAAATACCTAAATGCCTTTTCCTACCCATTCTTCCTGCCACAAAATAACAATATTTGTATAGTACTTTAGAGTTTATAAAGCTCTTCTACACACCCAAGCCAGTTCCATGACTAAATAAGTACATGTGCTTATGATTCCAAAAATTCTATGTGCAATCCCTTTTCCTCTCCTGACCTCCATATGTATATATGTAACTGCATAGTCAAGATCTCTGCTTGGATGTCTACCAGTGACTTGAAACTTAGCTAAAACTCAAATTTTTCACCTCTCCCACCCTCAGAACCTTTCCAGGCCAAAAACATAGGATTAATCCTTGACTCCATGTTTTTCCTCAGAGCCTACATTGAATCTACCAGCAAATCCTGGAGATACTAGATTAAAATGATGCCAAATCCAGGTGTTTCTCAGCATTGCTACCATTGCAAATACATCTGTGCCTGCTTGATTATTCAAACTGCTATTGTTTCCCACCTAAACTATGGGAATTATTTTGTATCCGGTATTCTTGCTTCCATTCCTTTTCTTATCCAATTAGATCCCAACTCCACCCCACTGTCACCCCCAGTAATCAGAATGCTCAGTGTGAAAAGGGAAATTAGCTTTAATAGCTCTCCCTCACTTTCCTTCAAACTCAGAATAACCTATCTCTCTGCTCTCTATTTTTGCTCTAGCCACACTATTTCTTGAACAAACCAAACTCATTCTTGTCTAAAAATATGAATACTATTAACCTGTAAATTGTCCCCTCATTTTCTCAGGTCTCTACTTAAATGTCCCCTCCTTGGAAAGGCCAAAGTTCTTTGAGTACCTTATCTCAAATAGCCCGTACACATCCTGGCATCCTCTCTCCTTACAGCGCTTTGGTTCTGTCTGTCTCTTTGTTTCTCACAGAACTTATTGCTGCATGATATTTTATGGAAATGGTTCATAGTTTGTCTGTTTCTTCTATCAGGATGTAAGCTCTCTAAAAGCAGGGACTTTGTCCTATTTATCATGGTATACCCAGCACCTGGAGCAGTAACTAGCAAATAGTTACTCAAAAGATATGTTTGGGTGAGAGAAGGAGAGTGAAGTAATGAGACAAGTGATCCAAGGTCAGAGAACCAAGCAAGAAATAGGGAAAGAATGAACTCAAGCCACACAACTCTCAAATCCACACTTTATCACACTGCCTGTCTGCTACATCAAACCATTGAAAATTTGAGTATTTCCCTAGTTTCAGCCATTCCCCTACCAGCCAGTAGTTTAGCCAAGATACTGCGTTCTACCCTTTGAGAAGAATGCACTGTGAAATAGTCCAAAATTTACTGAAAATGAAGTAGATAAGACGTTCTGCTTCCTTCATGCCTGTAGCCTACCACTCAAAGTACGAAAAATCAACTGACTTAATTTTGTTCTTTGCAAATCATGTTTTGTTTTGTTTGTTTTGTTTTTTTCTTCCTGGCATGCTAACCTCTTCTAAGCAAGTGTTCTCAAACACAATGTTGCTACACATTGCTTCATTGTGATCAATTGTAATTTGTTACTAATGATTAAGCACTTATTTTATTTACTTAAAAATAAATTAGAATCTATTCAAGGATATCAATGAAATAAAGCTCTTTTTTACCTTTCTGTGTGTTTTCTTGAGCTATGGTGCTCAGAGAATCCCATGTAACCACAGCTGTTTTTCTTTCGTTGTTGTTTCATTTTTTTGCTGTGCTGTAGCAAGTAAACTGGGGGTCCCCAGGAGATTGTGTCTCTCTGTAAATGCTCTGCTTTGCTCCGAGTAGGTAATAGCACAGACGAAGTAGGGGGAGAACCACTGTTCAGAGCTCTTTTTAGTTTGTATGAGATTTTCTTCAAGATATAGTTGCCTGGGCAGAGCCTTTTTTTCTTTAGAAAATGGAATACCTGTTCTAAACCTGGACTTTATACTCCATAAAGTCTCATAAATTGTGCCTATGGTTTTTATGATAATAACAAGCACTGTAACCTTTTTATCTGCCTGAAATTTTAGGCAAGTTACAAAAGTTTATGTACCGCAATTTTTTTCCAGTTCAAAAATGGAGATAGTGATATTTGTATCTCATAGTTGTTCTTTCAAGGATTAAGGGAGCTAAAGTACATAATGCTGATTAGAGCCCTACCTGACTCAGGAGCTTAATTGGTGTTAGTACTCTCCCCAACCTCATGTGTCTTTGATTTATCCTTTCTGACTTCTAATTTTCCCTCCAGGCTGTGGTTGTGATGTAAGTGCTGAACATGGATTTGCCATCAATTCCTCTAAAAGTGCAGATAATTCAGCTACCTAATTGTCTTATTTTTTTCTAATTACCTACTCCATACTTTTTTTTTCTGGTATTACTTCTACCATCAGTTAAATATATTGCCAATAACAGGGAAATTCTTGGCTTAATTGGAGACCACAATACCTGGTTTAAAACTTATAGGCATTGTATTTCTCAATTATCCAACCCAGAAACCCCTGAGAGGTGTTAACTGGGTAATAAAAACAAATTGGATTACCTTAGGGATCTTTCAAACAACAATTTTACTCTCAGTCAGGTGGTAAGGTCATAAATTACATATGTCATTCTAGTGTCCAGTCCAGGTGTGTTTTGAAATCTTTGACTTTGTCTGGTTTGTCCTTTAATTTTGCAACTTTATAAAGTGATTTAAAAGTACTCTGCGTTCTTAGAAAGTGCCTGATTGGTGGGCTAGAAGTGGGAATCCATGATGATTATGACAGCCAGTTCACAGATGTACAGTCTCTGGACACAGTTAATTATGCTATGGAACATAAGAATTTCACTTGGTACAATCTGTAGTTGATTGATTTTTTCCCGTCATTGAAGGGCATTTTTTTTTCATTACTTTTTTTAGAGAGAGAAGAAGGGAGGGAGGGAGAGAGAGAGAAACATCAATTGGTTGTCTTCTTGTAAGCAAGCTGGGTATGTACTCTGACCAGGAATCGAACCTGTGACATTTTGGTCGACAGGACGATGCTCCAACCAACTGAGCCACACTGGTTGGGGTGGTATATTAGTTGTTTTTAAAGTAACTTTTTACAAAAATATTTAGATATAATTTATATATGATATTTATATTTTGAGTAAAGATTTGAACAAAGATTTTTTTTACTCTCAGCAACAGAAAAATGTGTTTGCTGGCCTATGCCAGAACTTATCCCAAAATACAGAGTCAGAACACCTGGCTTTAAACCTAAACTTTTCTTCTTTTTGGCTGTGTGTTCTTAGAGAAATCAGTTTAATTAAATGAATCTTCATTAAATAAATGAATCTTCATTTAATAATAAAATATTTGCTGAGCACATACTACATGTTTGACACTCTTCTGGACATTTTAAATATATCAGTGAGCAGAAGAGACAATAACCCCTGCCCTTGTAATAATTCTAGTTTACATTGATGGACTGTTGGGATATGTCTGGCAGAATTCTAAATGTGTGCTAGATAGAAATAAAGAGCAGGAGGAATGCAGAGACACTGAGATTAACACCCTACCCAAGAGGAGCCCACTCGGAAGCCTGAATTTCCTTTCTTTTTAAAAGTAGGAATTATGCAAATATACACACCACACATCCCAGGGTTGCTATGAAGGTTCTCAGTGTCAGTTATAATCAGCCCTGGTGCTCCATTCAGTGAAGAAGTATGGAAGCCGTGTTTTTACTCTAACTGTTGTTTGTTTGTTTGTTTTGTTTTAGTTTTGAGATGGGAAAGACTTTCTAGATGAATGGGAAAGCATGTATGTGCAAAAACCTGTAGTCAGGGAACAGCAGGGTTTGCTGTTCCTCCAAAGAAAAATAAAAATTCTAGTTGGCAGAGAACAGTGTACATGTAAGGGAATAGTGGGTTCAACTGCTGGAAAGATTATTTCAGGTACTCCTGTATCATTTGTGTTTCAAGCTAATGGAAACTTTACCATTATTTTTTTTTCTAGCTTTCCTGAAAGAATATAATCTTTGACCTGTAGTAGATTTCTTAAAAGCCATGTGTTTTAGAAGAGAGAACTACTGAATTAACAGAAGACCCTGCAACCCATTATACAAAGATGACTTAAAGTCTCTATAAGCCTTTGCTTTTTAACTGTAAACCAAGGATATAATATTAACCTCATTGCTCAAGAACAAGGGACTAAAATTTATTTATGCTTCAGATCACTTTTGGTGGGGTCTACACAAATAATTTAATAACTAAAAATGAATATATGGCACACTTATTTTTATATTTCTTGATAACTAGGGGCCCAATAAAAATTTATTTCATAAACAAATGTATAAATTCAGGTGCATCCATTAGGAGGAAGGAGATGGAGTGTACAAAATTTTATAGTGCTATGCAGATAAAAATGTTAATTATCACCTCATTGTTCTCATCTTCACATTCTAGTTATTTGTATTCAGGCGTTTTAAACATACACATGTGACTACCAGCTGCCTGAAAATAGGGGCCAAGTTTCCTTCGTCTCAGGTCTGTGGATGCCTATTATTCAGAAGAGCTCAGGGAATGCCAGTTGGCTTGCTGGGGCCACAGCGAAGTTGGTGGGTCATCTAATCAAGGGGCCTGGTAAGAGCACCTAGCCTCTAAACACAAGAGCAGATTTTCTCACACACGATTTCCTGTCCTGGGATACAAATGGGAGAGCCCTGTAGCTGCACAGCCTGAGAACAGATGTTGCCCTGTCAGGTGTCTTTGATTCTACTTGAGAAACCACAGGAAGCTGGTTGCAGACAACTCATCAGCACTGTAGCAACAGGGGAATGGCAGCCTGCACTGTGAGCTCACAGAGGAGATGGGGCACTCGGCCACGCGAAGGGGGAAATGACTCGGGCCAGTAAGAAGTGTGAACAAGTGGGGCCTGGCTGCTGTCTGCTTCTCCTTTGCTACAGAACTCCTTCCACTCTGCTTTGTGTAGAGTCGATTATTGAGACACGTGTGTCCCCCTTTTAATTAAAAATCTTTTGATGAGCACGTTCTAACTATGATACCAAGCATCTAAACAAATGCAAATAACAAGTATGTGCCAGGAGATATTTTTAGACTTTAATTCATAGAGTTATATTGCTACCTGGGGACAGTAAGGACGAGGGGAAGAAATGCAGCCAGTGGGATCTCAACTAATATGTATCAAATGCCATAGTGCAATGATGATTATTTTCATATTGTAAAATTTTGTTTTATTCTTATAGCAAATATGATGGTTAATATCATTCCTATTTCATCATGAAGAGGGTTGGAATGTCTAAATGGATTGCCTGAGGTCACAAATCTAGTGTGTTACACAACTGGAATTCAAATCCATGTTCTTCTCACAACAAAGTCCACGCTTTGTCTCCTGCCTTGAAATGTTTTCTTTGGTATAATAGCTGAAATTTAGTTCTATCATGTTATTATGCATGCATTTTTACTGTGTCTTCAAACCGATTATATATACACATTGTGTGAGTTTAAGTGGGTTACTACATAACAAAGATTTTGCCACTATTTCTGGTCATTGGCATAATTTTCTAATAAAGAGAATTACATTTTCCATTATAGCTTTCAGGAACACTTTCAGTTGCCCACCTAGCACTCGTTTGCACACCCCACCCTCCCCGCCCAACTTTTACCTCACAGACTCTATTGCTCAAGTGTTTATTTCTCCACCACAAAACCCATGTATCTCAGGAGAGTCATGACCTACTCAAGGTCCAAGGGTTGGCCTGACTTGTCTAAATTTAATCCCAATGCAGTGGGACTTATCAAAGGTTAATCCCTTGCCAGTATTTGGTTCTGGATTGGATCTGTGAGCTATTTGGAGTCTATAAAATGTAAGGAAGGGTTTCCATGAGATTTTGGGGGAAGGTTATTCTTGACCTTCTGAGAGAATTTCTGGAAGCCAACTGCCTTTTTTCTGGATGGTGCAGTTCATGGAGGTGAAGTCCAGAAGGGAGAGAGCCGTCTTGCTACCAGTCCAAGAAGACCACATCTCCATACAGAAAAAGCCAGGCCAAGAGACTGTCAAGGAAGTAGACTCCTTGAATTAAGTCATATGTCATGCTATGGCCAACAAAAATTCTGATTGTTTAAGTACATTTGAATTGAGTTTTCTGTAACTTAACACCCAAAGCATAAAAGTACCCTGCACTTCAAGACAAAGAAATAAGTGATAAATTTGATTTCTTTTGTTAGATCACATCATCATCTTTCCATATATTATTTTATAACTAACAACACCTCGCAATCTACTTTTTCTTATTAGTTCCTTTTCATTTACCTCATGGTACAGATAGAAAAATTGAGTTTCAGATTTAAGTGTCTTGCCTAAGGCCACAGTCCTACTAAATAACTTGAATTTTAAGGTTTCTAACTCCCAAATTAAAATCTTGTGCTTTTTATCTAGTCTAAACCAAGCTAAAGCAAAGAGGAAGGGTAGAGTTCATTGCTAATTTCTAATGTAAAAAAATAGAGTATCTTCTTGTTATCTTTATTCAATAGTAAAGAATTATTGCAAAGTATTAGTTTCTGGAATCCAATAAATAAGAAGGACTGGACCTGTTCTTTTCTTTGCTTCTCTTTTTCTTCTTTCCTTTTTTACTTTTCTTTTGCCTTCTCTCCCCTCCCCTCTACTCCCCTCCTTTTCTCCCTGCTTTCTGCCCCTTCGCTCCCTTCCCCTCTCCTGTCCTTCCAGCCCCGTCTCTCTAGTTCTTTCTTTTGCTCACAGAATCAGCTTCATCCTTGGGTTTGGCTGAGCAGTCCTATTCTGAGTTCCCAGTGACCCTCTGCCCACAACTATTAACTCACCAAACATGATTATCTGCTTCTCTGTTTATTTCACTCACAATCTCAACTCCCCCGGAGAGGAAAAAATATTTTAATTACCTTTGTCTCCCCCACTTTTGACACATAGTAATCAGCCATTTCATATGTACCGATCTAAACAATGCTGCCAAAAACTACCTGGAATTTTTGAGGAACAAATCATTTTGGGTAGCTTAGTTTTGCGGACTGTTAAGAGTTAAATATTTTGAGATCACAAACTTTTACATACAAATTTATTTCTGAAAGGTAATCTTTATTAAATTCAATGCTTTGTTTTCTGTTTTCTTAACTTAGAGGATATAGTTTAACCATTTTATATAATGCTGTCCTTAGAAATTGTGTTGAAAACCATTTAACCTGAAGATGGCTGATCCACAATCACTGTTAATTTTTTAAAATTCATATAACAAATTTTCGTATATTTCTTTACCACTGCCTTGGTTCTCTTTATACTTGCTTACAAAGGATCTCTCCCATTTTTATTTTTTTAACCTAAGTAATATGGACTTGAAGTTCTACTATGTACCTCACATCTGGAACTGTGTGTTAATTACTAATACACTGATTTTGAGTCAGGAACTAAGAGTGTTTTATTTTCATAGATTCTAGAATAATGAACTCTAATATGTGAATTTTGGGTGTGTCTATTTGACATTTTATAGAATTTTTTTCTTTATGGCTAGTTTTCAGTGATTGGAGTAAGTAATCTTTCTGGAGACAGTTTCTCAAAAGATGAGGGTTGTGTTTTGTATAGCAGCTTTGTTTGTTTGTTTGTTTGTTTTAACTTTCAGGACTCAGAGTCCAGAAATGTTTGTGGTTTAAAGAAATGTCGTGTGTAGTGGCTCCCTTTCCTGAAAATGCAGGCGTGTTTTTTAGTTTTCCCCTTCAGACTTATTGATTCATTTTTCTTCTCAATTTGTTTTCCATTTGTACCTGGCTGTGAGAAAAAGCTTTATGAGAAACTTCATGTACTTTTCTTTAAATTGAAAAGAAGAGTGTAAACACTAGCTCAGGTGGAAACTTGACTTTGCGCCTGCCTGCCTCATTTTAGCTTAGTATTTTAACTTTAAAAAATAGCTTTAAATATGCTTAGAATTTTTATAGAAAAGTGCTACCTATTCCTTTTGATGATACAGAGCTGTAAATTCTATAATTAGTATAGTCAGAACTGAAGAGGTCTTTCTGGAAAGCTGTGTTCACACAGGAGGTGTTTGCATCAAGTGTTTTTCAGGTAAATTATCAGAATTTGTTTCATGTTGAAATTTGCCCCAGCATGGTACATAGGAAAGAACATTCAAGAAGGTGTCACTAAGCCTATATTTTCCAGTCCTAGCTGCCCCTCAAATGCATGTGCAAGAGTTAAAATGTTTGCCCAATCTTAGCTATTTCTATGTATAGATATTCTATATTGTCTCATATACAGAGATGTTGATTCAATTTATCTTCTCTCAATTCAATTTTTAATAGACTCATTGTTATTCAAAGTTCTTCTACATGTACCTTGACAAAGGGATGGAATCTAAACTCCTTAGCCTGGTTAAAATCTACCCAACCAACTTGTTGTCTCATTGCTTCCCACCAAGAACCTAGTGATCCAACCACAATGACACTTCTCCCCGCTCCTTGAACATACTAGGCTTTCATGGCATATCCTGTTCCCTCTACGTGAACATCTCTACTTACTCACATGGCAAACTCCTTTCCCTTCTCAAGGTCTCAGTATAAAGTCTCCTAAAAAAAAACGCCCTCTTGGTTTTTCCATAGCATGCAAACATTAACCATCAATGCTCTTCTCACCTTGTTATATAAGTTTCCTATTTATGTGATTATTTGTTTTCTCTAGTTTGCTTGTTCTTTACAGGGGGAGAATGTGTTTTATTCATCTCTGTATCCGTAGCTTCCTGCCCAGTATATGAAATGTAATAGACTCAATGGATACTGAGTGGATTGATAGATCAAAAGCTAAGTCAGAATAGAAGTAAATAGGAACAGTTTCTGTAAAATTTTTTTAGATTACTCTAATTAAAGAAGGAAGACAAACTAAGTGATGTCTTAAAGATCCCTCAGAGAAACCAATCAATGTGGAACTTTTTTATTTTAAGTTGTGACAGTGTATATGAATTTCCTTTTCCAAAATACTTAGAGGATAAGATAAACGACTCAGTAGCAGAAATGTTTTTATGTAGTTTCTATTAAGAATGAACTCCAGGGCTGCCTAACTATTTGCAGATGAACAATAATACTCTGATAATCAGAAATATTACAACCTTATCTGCAATGGTCATTGGAATGTTGACCTCTGATGGTCGACCTAATATTTGGTATTTACTTTGATTGTTTTTTGGAGGGGAGTAGGTAAAACTTTTCTTTAATTTTATTTTTAATTTTCCATTCCATGTTATTCTGTATGAGCTTCTGGTGTACAGCATAGCGGTTAGACAATCACATACTTTATAAAGTGTTCTCCCCAATATTTCCAGTACCCATCCGGAACCCTACATAGTTAATTTTGACTCTTTAAAACAATTTCTTACTATTGTAATTACCCTTTTTCTTCCAAAGACGTCATTTTATTTTCTTGGGATGTGATTTTAAGTATAGAAATATTTTCTGTAAGAGAAAGCGTTGTGTCTTCATTATGCAATTCTGCTTACCTTGAAATAGATATACTGATATATCTTATCAGTAACAACAAAATTCTTCTGAAAAAATTTTTATTGAAAATCATTTGTACTATATTTATTCACTTATTATTTGAATGATTGATGGATGAAAAAAGTAATTCCTGAGCATCAGCTGGTACTTAATATTAAACTAAACACACATTAGTGAAAAAGAGACTTAGGTAAACAAGGAGTATAAATAAATGCAATAAGCTGGGAGGCAGAATCATGTAGTACAAAGAACTCAGCCTTCAGAACTTTGAAGATGGCTCTGTATCCTAGTTTTACTCCTTGCTTAAATGATCCTGAACAAGCCTAGAATCTTTCTAATTGTTTCCATATTAGAAAAATAGTTTCATGAGGGTAGAGTACATTTGCTGTTTGTCTCATGAACCATTATATATCCAGTACCTGTCTCAGTGCCCTACCACATAGTTTTTCCTAAGTGTTATAAAGAAAAAAAAAAACAAAGTCCAAAGTAACCTTGGGAGAGAGGGTTGCTGTCTGAGTGGGAAGAATCAGCAAAGGATGCAAAAGGATGACATTCAAAATGATTCTTAAAGACTTAATAGAATTTTTCTGTACAATTATGATATGGTGATAGTGATCATGATAATGATAATAAAAACAATAATAATAATACTGAGTCATACTATACTGTGTGCTAAGCAGTGTTTTAAGACTTTTAAGTATTAAGTCATTTAAATCTCTGAAGATTTTAAAATAAATACTTTTCAAACCCTCATTTACAGATGAAAAAACTAAGGCACAGAAACAGAGATATTTGTCCAAGAACGCTTGATGAGTAAGTGGTTGATTCTGGTTTCAGAAACAAGCAATGTAATTGCTAAGTCTTTTTCTCACTCTCCACTATAAGCAGCTTCCCTCTCTTTTTTTAGCAGATGCCATACAATGCAATAGCAGTAATGATCTCCCAGTTTCTGGAATTTGGGACTTATGGTCACCCCACATGAGGAAAATATAGAGCAGACGCAGGCATTATGGAATCACGAATGTGATCAATATCCTCTGAGACAATGTACTCTAGGGTCTAGTGGGGGCTGGGCCCAAGGAGCACCTTTTACATATTGTAAATAAGGTATTATTTAAGTTAGTATCATTATTCATACGGGTAAGGCAGTTTTATGTACTACTATATAGGTTTGGTGCTGTTTTATGTGAAATGCGTAGGTCCTTCACAAGCTTTTATTTCCCTGCTCTGATATTTGATGTCAGTAAAAGAGACTGTTATCCACATATAAACAAAAATCCCAGATCCCTTGCCAGAGAATTCTTATTCTTCAATCACATATTCAATATTTCTAAATTTTCAACTCTAAAACATTGGGCTTTCATCACTAGAAACTTTTTGTTTTTAAAGGTATATCTTTTCCTAGTGATATAGAGTCTTTAAAATTCAGGTAAAATGTACATGGAAAAACAAAGTAATTGTGTGAGTGGTATTGGCAAACTCTTAGGATAAATTTTTTTCTACTTCTGGAAAAACTGAACACTGTGGAATTTTATCTTCTAGTAAAGTAAAAAATCACTAACATATAATACCTGTACAGGAAGAAATTTGGAAGTTATCTTAGTTCAAACCTACAACATTGGTGTGTAATTTGGTAATTTACCCAGAAAATCAATCATTCCTGAATCTTGAATTCTAAACATCTATGGTACTTTAAATAAACATTAAAGAGGTATGTTATGTATAATAAGTGCATTGATTTAAAATTTATTTGATGAGTTTTGCATCAAATACACTGACATATACACTGATGAAACCACCACCACAATAAAGACAGAGATAATTTCCATTACCCCTGGAGGATTCTTCGTGCACCTTTTCTGCTTTTCCCTACTTCTACCCTTAGGTCCAGGCAGCAATGCATCTACTTTCTGTCACAATAATGGTAATTTATTTTCTAGAGTTTTATATAAGTGGAACTATGCAATATGTACATTTTTTGTGTCTGTGTTCTTTCAGTTGGAATAATGATTTTGAGGTTGTATGGATGGACCTTGTTTTGTTTATTCAGTTAGTTATCGATGTACATATTGGTTGTTTCTAGTTTGGAAATATTATAAGAGGAACAATACCTTCCAACTCATTCTATGAACCCTGTATTATACTGTATCAAAAACATGCAAATATATTATAAGAATAGTACAGACTTAAATCTCTTAGGAACATAGATGTAAAAATTCTGAAGAAAATTTTAGCAATTGGAATATAATACTATATTAAAATTATAATATGTCATGACCAAATGACATTTATCTCAGGAGCACAAGGTTGTTTAACATATGAAAGTTACCATATTAATAAACTAAAAAAATAATCATCTCAATAGATGTAGAAAAAATATAAGGTTTAAAAAAACTCAACAAAGTAGAAGAAATTAGAAGGGATCTTCCTCAACCTAATAATGAGCATCTATGAAAAACTTATAGCTAATATCATACTTAATAGTACAGGACTGAATACTTTCCCCCAAAGATCAGGAACAAGACAGGAATGACTTGTCTCAGTACTTTAAAAAAATTATTTATTGATTTTTAGAAAGCGTAAAGAATGCGGGGGGGAGAGAAAGAGAAACATCAACTTATTACTCCACTCATTCATGTATTCGTTGGTTGGTTCTTGTATGTTCTCTGACCAGGGATCAAATTAGCAACCTTGGCATGCTGGGACAATGCTCTAACCAACTGAGCTACCTGGCCAGGGCTTGACACACTACTTTTATGCAACATTGTCATAGATGTTCTATGAAGCACCTGAGGTCAAGAAAAAACAAAGGACAAAATAAAACTGTTTTTAGTTGCAGATGACAGGACACGATTTGATGGAATATACAAAAAAACAAAATAGATTTATCAAATTAGTGAGTTTAACAAGGTTGCAGGATAAAAGGTCAACGTACAGACACAATTATATTTCTACATAGTGAGAATGAACAGTCAGAAACTGAAATCAGTAAAGCAATTCCATTTTTAATAGTATAAATATGAAATAGGGATAAATCTTGATGAAAGATATAGAAGAGCTATACATTGAAAATTACAGAATATTGCTGAGGAATATGAAAGATGACCTAAAGAAATAAAGGGATACCTTGCTTCTAGGTTGGAAGACTCCGTCTTGCTAAGACGTTTAATCTGTCTAAACTGATTGAGAGATTCAACACAATGTCTACCAGTTCCAGTAGAAATTTTTGTTGCTATCAACAAACTAATTATAAAATTCATATGAAAATCCAAAGTATCTAAAGAGTGAAAAGAGCTCTGAAAGAGCTTGTGTAAAGGTACTATTTGTGTAAAAGTAAACAACTAGATCAATAAAGGAATTGAGAGTCCAGAAGTAAACCATACATATAACGAGAGCTTTTTTTTTTTACAAAGGCACACCATTTAGTAGAGAAAAGAGAGCTATTTACAGCAATGAGTGCTGAAATAATTGAATGTACATATGCAAAAAAATGAACTTGTGTTCATACCTCAAATAGTATATCAAAGTTAACCCAAAATTTATTATAGACATAAATATAAAACCTAAAGTTACAAAAATTCTAGAAGAAATCAGAGCAGAACATCTTTGTAACCTTTCGTTAGGCACAGATTTTTTAGATATGACAGTAAAAGTATGAACCATAAAGAAAAAATAATAATTTGGACAAAGATATTGTTAAAAGAATGAAAAGATAAACTGCAGACTGGGAAAACATATGTGGAAACATATATCTAATTAAAGGCTTAAATCCAAAATATATGAAGAACTCAAAACTCAACAATGAGACAAACAACAATTTAAACTATGACCACAAATTTGAATAGACACTACCAAATAAGACAGCAAATAAGCATATGAAAATATGTTGAATATCATTATTCACTACAGAAATATGAATTTAAATTATAATGATATACTACTATCCCTCTATTAAATGGCTAAAATTAAAATAACCAAATCAGGTGTTAACTTAGATCTAAGGAGACTGGAATTTTCATACAGTACTGGTAGGGATATAAAATGATACAATTACTTTGAAAAATAGTTTGACATTTTCTTAAAAATTTAAACATATGTATATCATATGATCAACCTATTCAGTCCAATAGAAAAAGAACTGTATGTTTGTACAAAGACTTATTCACAAATATTCATAGGAGCTGTATAGCAAAAAACTGGAAACAATCCAAATGTTCATCAATATATGAATGGATAAACAAATAGTAGTATATCTTTACAGTATAATATTATTCAGCAATAAAAAGGAAATGAACTATTGGCACATGCAACAGCCTAGATAAGTCTCAGAATAAATGTATTGAGTGAAAAAAATCAAACAAAAAAGCACATACTGTATTATATAATTTATATGAATTTCTTAAAATGCAATCTATAGTGACAGAAATCAGATCTGTGGTTGCTTTGGGATGGGGAGTAGGACAGAGTCTGAGGGGCAGGGATTATAAATGGGCATGAGCAAACTTTTGGGGGTGATATATACATTTTCTATCTTGATTGTGCTGATGGTTGCATGGATGTGTAATGTATTTGTTGAAACTTATCAACTTGTACATATTAAATATTTGTACTTTATTATACTTCAGTTATACTTCAATAAGGCTGCTTTTTAAATATTCCTTATGTAGTTTTGTAAGACTTTTAGAGTAAAGGCAAAAATCTTAAATATAGCCCCCACAGCCTGACCTCTGCTTTCTTCTTCAGCCTCTTCTCACTTTGATGTTTCCCCTTGTTTCCTGTGTTCCAACCATTCTGAGTTTATCTCAGTCCTTCCTAAATTCCTTCTTTTCTGGCATCACATGTTTTTTGTATGTTCTACTCCCTCTATGATGGACTTCTTTTATTTGTCCAGTAAATTTCCATGCATCCTTCCGATTTCAGCTCCGTTGTCACTTTCTCAGTTATGCCTTCTCTGACCACCATGTGGCTCTACTCAAAGCACTTATCCCAATCTGCCTTCACCACTGAGCTGTAATTTCCCTGAGGCCAGGATTGTGTTGATCTGTAGTTACCACTGTATCCAAAATTTATAGTGTGTAGCACATAACAGACAATGGGAAATTATTTGTTAGATGAATGAATCTACAATTGGGAACCAAAAAGGAGAATTGAAGTAATTAGGTTAACGTCATGAACTCAGCAAAGGCTTTTTCCATGGTAAGATGCTAACACCTTTAGCAGATGCATCGTAATGGAGATTGACTGTTCTTGTAATGAAGAGAATACCAGAATTCTTATAACTGGGGTAACTGACACATTCTTAAAGGTGGTTTTCTCACAATGACCTTACAGTATTTTAAGCAAATAAGAATTGGAAATCTAGTTAGGCTATTTTTTAAAAAATATTTATTTATTTATTTTTAGAAAGAAGGGAAGGGAGGAAGAAAGAGGGAGAGAAACAGCGATTGGGTTGGGACTCATCCTGCAATCCAGGTATATGCCCTGACTGGGCACTGAACCTGCAACCTTTTGATTTGTGGGATGACACTCAACCAACTAAGCCACATCAGGCAGGGCTGGTTAGGCTATATTTATAAGTTGGTGCCATTAAGGACTTTAAATAGTGTGCTTCCAAGTTATTAAGAGAAAAAGAGACAACTGTCAAAATCTTAACTGTATGGTATGTAGCTAGAGATTGTAAAACAGATCTTATGTCTTCACAGTTTTAGGTGAGCAAATGTTTCATTGGGTAATTATTTCATTAATTGGGTATGAGGGCTTCTGCTTGCAATATAATAGTGTGGAGTTTTCAGGGTAAGTCAGTCACCTCATTTAGTTCTTGCAGCTAGAAGAGTCATCTATTGTTCAGATGAAAGGGAGCTGATAATGAACATCTATTTGCAGTAGAGAAGCACAGTGACAATATAAAACCATTTAAAATGAGCCATATTTTTGGTATAGTTTTCTCATGAATTGCTGCTCACAAAGTTGAGTTCTGATTTTAGTTTAGTTTTTTTTTTTTTGACAATGAACAATTTGCCTTTGTTTCACAGATACACAAGCAATATAAATATAGAAATAGTGATTTCACAGAGATTTTTCTGTGTTTGGTTGACATGTATTTGACATAAATTTCTTGGCTAGTTTTGGTATATAACGTATACATATAAAATGAATGAGTGAACAAATGAGTATGGTTAAGCATTCATTAATAGTATATGCCAGACCTTCAAAAAAAAGTCAACAAAACAAAAAAGGCAATCTACAGAGTGGGAGAAATATTTGCAAATAATATATCTGATAAGGAGTTACTATTCAAAATATTTAAGAAACTCCTACCTCAATAGCAAAACAAGCAATCTGATTGAAAAATGGGCAGTGGGTCTAAATAGACATTTTTCCAAAGACATACAGATTTCCAACAGATACAAGAAAAAATGCTCAATATCACTAATCATTAGGGAAACACAATGTAAAACCACAATGCTATATCACCTCACACCAGTTAGAATAACTACCATCAAGAAGACAAAAGATAACAAGTATTGGCAAGGATGTGGAGAAAAGGGAATACTTGTGCACTGCTCTTTGGTGGGAATGTAAATTGGTCTCAGTAAATTTAAGAAGGTTAAAATTATATCAAGCATCTTCTCTGACCACAATGCTATGAAACTAGAAATCAGTCACAAGAAGAACACTAAAAAACACTCAAAGACATGGAAGCTAAATAATATGTTATTAAACAAAAATGGGTCAACAATGAGATAAAGGAAGAAATCAAAAGATACATTGAAACAAATGAAAATGAGGACATAACAATTTAGGATCTGTGGGACACTGAGAAAGCAATCCTCAGAGGGAAATTCATTGCATTACAGGAAGGAAGGAAGGAAGGAAGGAGGAAGGAAGAAGGAAGGAAGGAAGGAAGGAAGGAAGGAAGGAAGGAAGGAAGGAAGGAAGGAAAAGAAAGAAAGAAAAGAAGGAAAGAAAGGAAAGAAAGAAAGAAAGAAAGAAAGAGGGAAAGAGAGAAAGAAAGAAAGAAAGGGGGAAGGAAGGAAGGAAGGAAGGAAGGAAGGAAAGAAAGAAAGGAAGGAAGGAAGGAAGGAAAGAAAGAAAGAAAGAAAGGAAGGAAGGAAGGAAGGAAGGAAGGAAGGAAGGAAGGAAGGAAGGAAGGAATTAAGGAAGGAAGGAAGGAGAAAAAGCACAAACACTCAAACTTCACATTTAAAGGAACTTGAAAAAGAACAATAAACAAAGCCCAAAGTAAGTAGAAAGAAGTAATAAAGATCAGAGCAGAAATAAATGAAATAAAGTCTAAAAAAATACAAAAGGTTAATGAATCCAAGAGTTGGCTCTTTGTAAAGATAAACAAGATTGACAAACCTTTATCTAGACTCACCAAGAAGAAAAGACAATCCACAGAATGGGAGAACATATTTACTGATATATCTGATAAGGGATTAATATCAAAAATGTATAAAGCACTTACAAAACTCAACACCAAAAGAAAAAAACAACAAAACAACCCAATTAAATAATAGGCAAAGGACCTGAATAGATACTTCTCCAAAGAAGACATACATACGGCCAATAGACATAGGAAAAGATGCTCAATGTGTCTAAGTGTCAGGAAAATGGAAATTAAAACCACAATGAGATGCCATTTCACACCTATTGGAATGTCTATTATCAACAAACAACAAGAGCTGGCTAGGATATGGAGAAATGGGAACCCTTTTGCACTTTTGGTGGTGATGCAGACTGCTGCAACTACTCTATGGAGATATCTCAAAAAATTTAAAATGTGTCTGTCTTTTGACCCAGTGGTTCCACTTCTGGGAATATATCCAAAGGAACCCACAACACTAATTCAAAAGAACATAAGCACCCCTATGTTCATTGCAGTGTTATTTACACTCACCAAGATATGGAAGCAGCCCAAGTGTCCATCAATAGATGAGTGGATAAAACAACTATGGGACATTCACACAATGGAATACTACTCAGCTGCAAAAAAGAAAAAAAATTATTCTTTGCAACAGTATGGGTAGACCTGGAGAACATTATGCTAAGTGAAATAAGCCAATCAGAGAAAAACAAATGTCATGTGATTTCACTCATATGTGGAATCCAAGATCAAACTGAACTGACAAGGAAAATGGGGACAGACTCATAGATGGGGAGCAGGTGACAGCTAGTTGGTCGGGGGAAGGTTAAGGAGTGGAGAGATTGAGCAAAAAGGATAAAAGGACTCATGGACATGGACAATAATGTAGTGATTATGGGCTGGGGGGGAGGGGATATAAAGGACTAAAAGGAAATGTAAAAAACACAATAGAAATAAGTAAATAAATAAAAACATAGATAGATATCAAAGGTATATTCAAGAGCAGCCTACTCTATATACTTTTTGAACACAATTTTCCTTGAAATATTACAGGATACATAACCTCTAAGATATTAAGGTTACTTGCCTCTGGCAATGGAATTGTGAGTACTTTCAAATTGCTTTTTGGTGCATGACATATTTTAAAATTATTTCTACACTAAACTTTTGCTTTTGTACTTAAAATAAATATTATTAAAGTAAATACTATTTTTGTCTATGAAACAATATATAGCAGGCAATTTGAAAGGTAATTTCACATATGGTATTTCAGTGAATCCACCCTGTAATATAGGTGTTATCATTTAACAACCTTTCCCCCTTTTTAATGGATGAGAAAATTAACTCTCAAAGAGATTAACTGGCTTAGAGTTACTGAAGTGTCAAAGCTGGGACTGGAAACAAGAACCAAATATTATTCTTTCCACACTGAGATCAAATTTAGTGAACACAAATGCCTAAGAAGAGTTTTTATTTTATTTTATTTTTACTGAAAAAGTTCTCACAGGTGGTACAGAGGGTGATAACCTATAGCTGCCTTTTCAAAATGGCAGTAAGGGTGAAAGTGAATATCATAAGCAGTTTTATAGGCAAAATTTTGCCTTGCCTTTGTGTAGGTGGGAACAATTGTTATTTGAAAACACTTGCTGCTAAAACAAATTGTCAAAATTGATTCTGAATCAATGGGCTGGCATTTCCTCAATAAATGGTGTACTCCTTCCAACCAGGAGGGAGGGTGACGGGGGCGGGATTAGGAGACAAAGATCTATGCTGTTCGGCTAGGAGCTGTGGAAAGCCTGGTTTAACCCACACATTCATTTGTTCTTTATTCATTCATGTATTGACTCAATCATTCCAAACTACAAATAAACAAGAAAAGTATTTCAAATAAAGGTCAGGCTAAACCTGCCAAATAGGACTCAAGTAAAGGTCAACCAGTCACTGAATGTGACTAACCCAAACAGGTTTATACTCCAGGGCAGGGGAGTGGAAATGAAGGACTCGGAAATTACAGCGAATACAAAGTGTTGACAGTCAAGAGAAAAACATGATAGTTACCGGAGTCACCTGAATGGGGTCTGATTCTAATGTAAACCCTCATTGCAGCTGTGTGTTCCTCGGTAAGAGGGACATGAGAGGCCTGAGAAAGGGGCTGACTCTGAGGGAGAGTAGAATTTGTGAAGAAAGGTGAAAGTGTTAGAATTGTTCAGAAATAAGAGATTATACTCATTGGCTCTAATAGGTTCATTCCCTCCAGTAAACTTTTATTGAAACAAAAATTATGAAACTAACATAAAGCTTCTCCAATGTACTGAGGGCCTAGCATGAACCGGGTATGTGACAGGCATATTAAAATATATTATCTCATTTATGCCTTACAGCAATCCTATAGCATTATCATCTTTTTATAGAACAGAAAATGGTAGTTAGAGACATTAAGTAGGTTGGTCAAATATTCTTATGGATTTGAAGTACAGTTATTAGTACTTAATTACATATACTTTCCTACTGTCAGAAAAAGTTACTGTTAGCCTCTATTTCTTGACTATCTCTTCAGTTTGTAAACTCATTGATGGCAGGGAGGTGTATATTTATATACCTATCTGCCTTACATATTTCAGGAAACTCAGTGATAAAAATATAGTTTTGTGTTGCAAAACCCTATTGATGAATTAATTGCAGGGGAAAAAACTCTACTAAAAGATTAAGTGAAAATAAGTGAATTTCAGTTTGCAGTGAAAGGGAGGTAAGGGAAAGGAAAATAGAGGTTGAAATCACACAGCAATCAGTGGCAAAACCTAGGGCATCTGATTGGCTCCAAAGCCTCCTACATTTTCGAAATCTATGTATTCTTTAAAGGAGTCGCAAAGGAGAATTCCTTCCAAGAGTTACTGCTTAACAAACCCTATCATGGAAAGCAGATGAAAAATTGAAATGTTTTAGCTATAAGTAACAGGCAAAGTGGCCTAGTTGTTCAGAGCTTGGCTCCTCTAGTCAGATTGCTTGGGTTCAAATTCTTATTTTATCACGCTGCTAAACTCTTGTTTAATTGTATTATTGTTTCTACTATCTCCTCCTTCTTCCCTGTGAGAGGATTATCCTTTCCTAACCCACTGACATGCTTTGGCTAATAAGATGTGAGCAGGAAGGTATTTGTAATGCTTAACAGAAACATTAAGAGTCACTGCATATCTGGCCATTGATTATTGTTCTTCTGCCATGGGACCATCCCAACCCTAACAGAGGCTGCTCTTCTGTTCATGGGAAACATGGGCTAGAGCCACAGCCAGGCTCTGGAGGAGATCTAACATAAGGAAGAAATAAACATTTGTGGTTGAGAGCCATCAAGATTTTTGTTAGTTTATTTATTTAACTAGATAGTATACAAACTGTGTTAACCTAAGCAAGTTACTTAATCTCTCCGTGGTTCAGTTTTCTCTTCTTTTCTTTTTTTTGGGAGGAGAGGAGTGGTACAATTTAGTGGTTGTAGTGATTAAATAAGTTAATGTAGATAAAGTACTTAAACCAGTGCTGTGCTGGCAAATATTTCTGTGAAGAAAAGCATCTTGACCCATCATGTTTGCCAATTTATGTTGTGTAAGGACTTCCTGCATGGCTGATTCTAAGCTACTGCCATGTTGTCACAGAACAAAGAGTTCAAAAGAGGTACAAACAATTGACAATCAAAAGTAGGACCTGGCACACTGCTGAATTTAAAGCAGTGCATATAGCAAAAACTATATTAGAGCATATTGAACAGTAAGCACTACAGAAGAGTTTATTTTCTGAAGATAGGTGATTGAATAAAATGGTTTTTCAAATTCTTAAGATTTTATATTCGGAATCCCACTCAGAGAACTTCAGCACTAGAAGTAAGGTTAGAGATGCTTTAATATACCTATTTAATATTAATAGACAAAGGAATCGAGGCTCAGAGAGTCTGAGTAGCTTGCAAAAAGTCACACACGTCAGTACAAGGAAACACTATGGCTTTTACTGTCCGATACACACTTTTCCCTTCTAACATGAGCCACCTCTTAAAAAATTGCTACAGAATCTGCAAAGAAACGAAAAGATGGGTAAATAACTAATGCTTCTTAACTGTTACAATTTATGATGTGGAATAATAATAATAACAATAATAAAAGATTAAGATTAAACCCTGGTCACATTTATTGATGATCCTGTGGTTTTTTTGTGCATGTGAGTATGAGTTCACTTTGAGAAAAGTTGTGATTAGGAAGAAAATGTTTAATAGTATGTAGTTGTCATGTATCATTTTGCAAAAGTGATGATTATTAGGAAGAACTGTGTTACCAATCATTGAGATGTCTAATTAAGGGTGGTTATTTTGACTATTAAAATGAATGCATCATCTCCTGGCATTCCGTAGTAATAGCTCCTCCTAAAAATATTGCAGTACACCCCCATGCAGTATACTCCCAAATTAATGCTTTTCAGACCAATAATGCAGTGTGTTCACATCTTAAGGTAAAAGTGATTCATCTTTTTTAACCATAGTGGTTACTGGCTGTAACTACGGAATGTATTGTCATGGAAACCACATTCCCCCTTCCACCCCCTTCCCCTTCAATTCACCCCAGAGCTATTATTGAGAGACAAGAATTAACAGAAAGCATTTTGTCAGATGCATATAAACAGATAATAAGTACCTACACACACGCACACACACAGAGATGTGTGTGTGTGTGTGTGTGAGAGAGAGAGAGAGAGAGAGAGAGAGAGAGAGAGAGAGCGCCAAATGAACATCATTGATTAAAGTTAAACAGAAAGGTCAAACAAATTAAATATATATTTTCTTTATATTTTTGTTATTTGGCTGTCTCATTCTAAACCAGCACAAACTTTAAAACAGGAAATAACTTGAACATAGCAGCCTTTAATGCTGCCCTAGAATAGGAGGTCAGCCTTAGCTTGGGTAATTCATTAGGGAAAGACTGTGTTAGATATTATTGGAACATCACAATATAGAGCATACAATACTTTTGGGGTATTTGAAATCCAAATTATAGGCTAATGAATAAGGGAAATATTGTACAAGTTTTTTAGAATCCAGTCTCCCTTGGAAAAACAGCCATAATTATAGATGCTCTGTAGGTGGACGTGCTTATACAGTCACACATTTTATGGCAACATAAAGGAATAAAATGCTAAGGGATACACTTAATCTGTGAATGTGACTTTAAGATTTCACAGAAAGCACCAGACCAGAGTTCTCGTTAAATGTGATCAACTATGTTTAAGCCCACATATATTAGACCTCCTGAGCCCCAATCTTGATTCCTAATAGAGAAACCAACAGGGCAAGGCCTCTAACACTTAATGTAAGAATCCCAAGGCCTGAGGCATAGCTACCCAGTTCAGTTAGAACCAGATTTACCTCAGCTGCCTTTAAGAGGTCTTGATTTTGTAGGTAGAATACATGTTCTTCCCATCAGGGGGGCTGATTGAAATTGTAGATTCTTTGATATCCTCTCAAATTTGGTTTTCATTAACTTGGGACAGGAGGATGGGTATTTTGAGCATGGGCAAATGAAAAATAGTTTATGCTATTACATTTGACTTGACAATTTGCAAGTGGTTCTGTTCTTTTGTTCTTACTGGAACTTTATAAGGCCAAAGAATATAGTATCATTGGGGCTCCTATAAATTTAGAGTGCATATGGTCTGACATTTTGGTGGAAATGCATCAGATAAACGTGGTTCTGGAAGAGTTTGCTATGGATGTTTTGGGCCATGTTGTTGCTATATGCCAAGATCTGAGTTTAATGCCCCATTAGAAAGATACTTTTGAAGCTATCAGACTCGTGTGAATATGATAAGACTGACCTTTCTCAAATAAATCTGGAGACTTTGAAACTAGCATCTGGAGAAGTGTGTGATGTCTTTTGCGAAGTTGCTTTTAAACTCTTCCCCACCACTTTTGGGCAAATGATATAACCCTTAGGGCCTCCTCTAAGAAAATGTGTCTAGTAACATTTACTTCTCAGCCTATGACATGAAATAAGTTATGTAAGTCAAGAGCAACTGCCAGGTACCACAGCGGCTTACCACAGAAATGTGTTGTTTATCATGACAACTCTGCAGGGCGGGGGTTAGTGGTCCCATTTACAGATAGGCAAACAAAGGCTCAGGCACTGTAAGTAACTTATACCAAGTCACACTCATCACAACTAGAATCTGATTCCAAATGCTGATTTCAGACCCTGCTCTCTTTCCACCTGCTGTCTGTGAGGCATAGTGCCAGGCACTTAGGTGGCACCCCCAAAATGCTAGTTTTATTCACTTTCTTGTCTGTACCCTTCCTATCATTTTTTTTTTCCCTCCAATAAGCATTTTTGCAGCTGGGCCAGACACATGCTGATATTTTTTGGTCTTTTGCAATTTTGACAGCTTCACTTTAAGAAGAAAAGGAAAAAACCAATAAAGCATCCACCAGCCTTGACACTCATACTTCCGGAACTACATAAATACTTCTGGGGCGTCTTGGAGCTTCTGAGACATCAATATGGGGAGGGGGTGGACTCTTCCTTTGTGAGTTTGAAAAATGTTGTTCTAAAATAGAGCCTTGGTTCTAAAGCTGAAACTACCATCCAGAGAGGGAGTAAGCTCTCTGCTCCGGAAGGGTTCGGGGCCCCAGCGAAACCATTTCCAGCCTACTTTTCTACCTCCAGCCAGTTGCAGGCCATCAGCCCAGGCACACCTTGGTCAGAGGGCCCGGAGAATACACGGAGCAGGATTCTGCGCGGGCCTCCCCTTTTCAGGGACTTGGCCTCAGAGGTCGTCCATGCTCAGCCAGCAGCAGCAGAGGGGGCTGTTGGTAGCCTCTGGGTCACATCTGTGCTGAGAGAGCCCCAACACACCCACCCCAGAGACTCCTAGGTGGCCCAGAGCGCACAGGCAGCCAGCGGGCTGGGCTAGGCTGGCCAGCGCCACACTCCCTCCCTCTCCCGGCCCCTCCCTCCCACTTGACTGGCCCGGCCAGCGCTCCCCACGGTGACTCTGGATTGCTGCAAGCCACTGGCTTCTTACCAAATTCGGAGCTGCAGTATTTTTTTTTTTTCTTCAGAGAATAATTTCAGCCCCCTTCAGCTTTCATGACAATCTTGTGTGACTGGGGCGAGTAGGCGGGCACATCCTTTTACATGCTAATACTGCCCCACCTCCTTTGAACCCTCCTCTAAGCGCCTGGCTTCCTTTTATTTTTATTTATTTATTTATTTATTTAAAATTTTGCCTCCCCCAAATTCACCATAGAGGGGGAAACCCTTCTTGGTTCTGTCCCTCCCCCCACCCATCATTCCCCAGGGAAGGGAGACCCCGAGACGCTCGGTACTTGCCCTCGGCGTTGCTTCTACCCCAGCGCTGAGATGGCTGCGCGGGGCGCAGGGGGCAGCGATCGAAGCGGCTGCCCGGTCTAGGCTGTCGCTCCACATGCCCGGGAGCACCCTGTTCGCGTCCCCCAGCGAGCTGCCACTGCCGCAGCCAGAAAGGAATGTCCCCTGTTGTTAAGGACCCTGACTGTTTTACACCAATGATTTGCCACTGCAAAGTTGCTTGCACCAACAACACTTTGTCGTTGATGTTTGGATGCAAGGTAGGACGAGGTTCATGTCTTTTTAATGCATGCTGCCTCCCATGGGGTGCGAACAATTCTTTTGTTATTTGTTTATGTGTCTGCCTATCGGGAAAGTGACAGAAGCTACGACTTGCCGTGCTCTCTCTGGGAGCCGGCTGGGTGTGGGGGCCTGGAGAGTACTCTGATTTTCTGGCGTCCGATGTTGGGTTGATAACTCGGTCGTGACAGGACCCTGGTCTGTGATATACAGAGACTCCAAAAGCAGATATGCTCGGAAAGGGGGCGCCTTAGGTTGCTCTCTGCTGGGGATCTCATTGTACATTTAGTTTGTGACTGGGCTCCTGGCCGCTCATCTGCGAGCTCGGGAACTCATCACAGGTTACTGCTGCCTGGAGCCTTGACCGTACCACCGGCGGCCAGACAGGGTTAGCTGGGGTGGTAGACGTAGTACTTGAGATGAAATTGAACGTATCAATTTGCAATTTGGCACTTTTAAAGCTGAGGAGCTTATTTTTATTTTAGACAGGAAAAAAAAAAAAATGGAGCTAGGCTCATGTTGCCCCCAATTGTGTATTCTTCTCTGAGCTTATACAATCTACTTGAAATCAACACTCAGAAATTTTATCAGGAGGTGGCGCAGTTAGTGAAGTTTCTAGTGAATAGCTGTCCCACCCCAGATTTTTGTAAAGGTGATTGGTGTTACCAAGGTAATGAGGTTTGAAGGTTTTTGAAGCAGGTTACCATTCATTGCTCCTTGTCTGAAACTTTTTCAGGGAACTCTATAATGTACCCCTGAAAAAGGTGCAGAGAACTTGGTATGTGAGCACTGGTAGCCCACAAATCGCATGACCCCTTACTCCTAGGTACACACCTTCATTTCTTTTCGTTGTGAAAAGCTGGTTTGTATAACACATTTTTGTGGCCACTATGTTGACTCTTTAAGGAGAAAGCATCATCTGAAATAACTGAAAATTCACATTTAAGTGAATAATCACACGATCCTTATTGTACTGAAACACACCAGGAGCGACTGGATTGGACAGCTGATAAGCATATTAGGCAGTGAAGTTAATGAAACCTACACATTCAACTTCGTGGACAATGCTTATGGGGAGTGTAGGTTTAATGGGAAAATTGAGAGTCAGGATTGTGAGTTTTATACTATGGCTGTAGATCTTCTCTCTTTTCTGAGCCTCAGGTTTTATTCTGTAAATTGAGAAGCGTAGATGAGATGATCCACTGGAGGTATAACATTCTCCACTGGTATCTTTCATAAAATCATTTAATTGTGAAGTTACTGCCAGAGATTTATGTATTTTACTCAGTATGATAAGCTGTAACTTACAGTCAGTTTTTAAAAAATACTGATTATACTGAAGAGTAGGGAAGCTAGACTCCTTTTGAAATCCATGAAAAGGTCTTAGAGTTGTTGAAGGTTTACGTATTCACTACTGTCAGGAAGAGTATGTGAATGAACATCACCAATAACTAACTTGCTAGCTCCTCTCCTCAGACAGCAAGCCAACCCCCCCTCATGCTTCTATCCATTTACTCTTCTAGTTGTATTTACAACAGCATCTTAGCAATGTCTGCTGTTTAAAATCCATTCCCGTAAACTTACAAGAAGTGCTTTGCAGTGCTAAATGATTATTAATAAAAGTAAATTATTTGTGAAGGGAAATTAAACACAAGCTGATAATCAAATAAGGCGTTGGTGTGGGGAATGTTGTTAAACATGCATTCAACCCTTAAAGCTCATTTTCAAAGGGGTTTCTTTCATGTTGTTGTGAAGTTTTCCCCTGATATTCAGATCATTGGAGGAAGGTGGTATAACTACAAGCACACTTTCTTTTTAAGGCTGGTGAATTACATTAGTTGAACTTTCTTTTATGTTCTCTTCCTTTTAGTGTTCTGGTTTAACAAAGTCAGTCTGTGAGACAGAACCATGTCAATAGAGTGAAACACTGAAATCATGGGTACTGGTAGACATTATTCTTTGGAAAATAAACCAGGTCTCTGAAAATTAACACTTTTAGAGAGTCTACCCCATTTTGTTTTGCCAAGCATTTAAATAAGATAATTCCTATATAATGAAATTGGTAATCATATTATAACTATACTTAATGATTGATTTATTGTAGACTGATTGATGTAAGGTTCCCACCTTAGAATCTTAGATATAAAGAGACTAGTAGAGCTTTCTACTCTAGTGTTTCTCTAGTGAAAATCTTCAACCCTATCTGGCAGATGACAACAGAAAATAATTGTATGTCATTTAAGCCTGGATATCAAAACTAGTTGTATCACTTCATAGATATATGATTTCTCTATAAAGTTTCAGTTTCCTCATAGGTAGAATAGCCACAGTAAAATAACCACTGCATTACATATTATTTTGTCATTGCAAGAAATACAATTTAAGTAAATGTGTATGCATTTATCAAATGATTGATACTTTAATATGGCCTCAGTTATTCTCATAGCTCGATTAAGGGAGTTCATCACTTCCAGGAGGGACATTAATATAGATGACTATATTAATTATAATATTGATTTAAGGAAAAATATAAAATAAATATTTTAGTTGAATCTTTGAGCAATGAAAGTGGAATTTAAATAATTATTGAAAAAAGAGACCTCATGAAGACATAACTGTCAATTTGGAGCCTCCAAAAATGTGTGCTTCCCAATATTATCTAGTAAGTTTGAAACTGAAATTATTAGGATGGCTATTTATTTGTCTATCCTGGAAGATATTTAGCATGGCAAAATCTAAACCATGTTCCTGTGTAGGCCAAACTTTGTCAGTTTCAAAATGCAACCTCTTAAACTGTTTGTTCCTATTATTCTAAAACCTAATAATGGTTTACAGTGTGCTGAGTAACCTGAGCTTTCAAGGCAGAAACCCCACATAATTTAATTTCATCCTTTAGCAAAATCTCCAGCCCCCACCGCCTCCCCCTTTTCTGTGTCCTGTCATTCAATTTAGTTAATGGACTGTATAACTTATGACTATATATGTCGTGTCTTTCCATGTTGGGCTTTATCCCAAGCATTGTGATAAGCATTAAAGATACAAATGTTGAGTGTGAGTGACACTATTATTTCCTTCAGGAATTGCAAGTCTGTTGAAGGAAGAAGTTCCCCTTCCTTCTCTAAAATACAGACAACTCACAGTTCCTCCTTGACCTAAAGCCTCAGAGGAGAAAAAAAGAGTTTGTTGTTCAAAAAAGAATTTTCCTATTATATCAGTCCTCTTCTTGTCCCAGTCCATATGCTGTTAGCATAATATGCTGCTTTGGGAATGGACTTTCCATGGAGAATGAGGCCTTCTGAAAGGCTCTTCCCCTCTTGATTGTTTTTGTGTCATTTTCTGAAAATAGACATTTGCTTTACTTTTCTCACTGTTTTCTCCACCTGCAAAAATTCAGCTTCCGAATGTAATTCCATGGCCAAGCCTGTGTATTTGCCCCTTTCTTTATCTTGCCCGTAGCTGCATTACAAGGGCCAGCAGCCCTATGAGTCCCCTTCCATTCAGTCTCCCCTTTCCAGCCAGCGTTTCTGGGGCAAGACAAACAAACAAAACAAAACATGGAACATTTGTTATTTCCACTAATATTCTAAGGGCTTTTTAAAAGTGTAATGTTCTCTATAATTATTCCTTTGCTCTTTTTTTTTAACTCAGAAGAAGATGTCATTGAAATATGGTTCATATCTTAGGGAACTTCTCCCCTTATCTCCCATAGCTATTTGTTAACATAACAGCTCAGCTGAATCAAACGATCAAGCTCCTCAGCCACAATGGTGCCTTTAATATTCTGCTTGATGGATTAGGATAGAGAAAAGTTCTTGAAAATGTTGTAGAGTCCTGGAACCTATTTGTTTACCCTCAGGGAATGTTTAGACATTGCATAAGCCTCCCCATCTCTCAACTGAAAGGAATCATCTGGTAGAAATCAACCTATATGGTGACTCCTCAAAGAAATAAGAGTAAAAATAAGAAAGAGGTAAAAATGGAAGAAAATAGGGAAAAAGAGAAGGGGGTTGAAAGGTAGAAGGGAAGGGGAAAAAGAATTTAGCTTGATTAAATATCTATAAAAGCTAGACATATTCTAGGTGCTTTACATTTTATTTATTTTCATCCCATAGTATCAGGAAAACAGAAGAAGGAGGGCCACAGGAAAGGAAGGGTGATAGAAAAGTGAGGAGATCTCAGGAAAGAGGAGGAAGAGGAAAGGGAAGTGGCCTGTGGAATTACAGCCTCCAGAGGGTGCTTTTGTACCTCCCAGCATCATAGTGCCCGTCAGCACCTCTCTGGCGGACAGTTCTCTGAAACACTGTGACATTTATCCACCCTCTCCCAGGTCTCCTTTTCTTGCGTAGGAAGTTTCTATAATGATGTGGTTTTGTTTGCTTATTTGTTTATTTATACATAGCCAATGTTGTTATCAAAGTGGTGGTCCCAGAGGATTCATTTATTGATATATCACTATGTTTGTTTTTGTTATTGATAGGACAGTTTTTCTTTAAGTGAATATTTTAAATATTGCCAATGTTTGACTATTTTGTTGTGTTCTTTGTTTTTATTTTAAAGTAACACATATTCATTGAAGTAAATTTTAAAAACATAAATAAAAATAGAACAAATTTTATAAAATATTATTGTTCCCAAAAGACTGCGACAAAAACTGTCAATATTTTAATGTTTATTATCCTGGTACTATTTTGCCATTGTTGGTCTACATATGATGTATTTTTTAAATGTAGTTGCAACCACATTGAGTATACTTTTAAATGTTTTCAGATTGTATTAGGACTTGTGTATATATTTTCATTACTGTATAACAGACAACCATCCTTATTTTTGGATATTTAGTCTTTTCACCCAAATTTTCTGCTATCAAGAGTAAAATAAAAATATATAACTTGGAGAATAAGTATTTTTTATATTTGGCATTATTTCCTTTGGATAATCTAAAATAGGTAGAATTACTAAGACATATCTTTTAAATATTTTAAAACTGTTGATTATGAATGTTGCTACATTTATTTTAAAGATGCCTATATAAATTTGCAGTGCCACAGATTACATGTCATAATATTCTCCAGCTTAAATGGTTTTCTTCTTCTTTATGGATTTATAAATAGAAGCTAATTAGTTTGTTTTCCTGTGAATAAGGTTAAAACTTGATTAGACTTTAATAGGAGTTCCATGACTATATTTGTGTGTCCAAGTTTAAAAATATCTAATATTAAAAAATCCAGTTGCTCATGTTCAACATGTGTGCCTTTAGGTAACAGCTATGTACATTATCAGTACATAAGTTCTTCTCCCAACAGATACACATTGACCTGCTTCCATATGCCAGATGCTGTTCTACATGTTTTACAAATGTCACCTTGCTTAATTATCACAATAACCTTTAGAGTCGGGTATAATACTTACCTCCATGTTAGAGACTGGGCAACTGAAGCATGTAGTGTTTAAGTAACTTGCCTAAAGTCATACAGCTTTTAAGTAGCAGAGCCAAAATTGGAGTCCAAGCAGTTTATGTCTAGAGCCTACACTCATTTCCAGATGTAACTATAGGGATCTTTCCAATGGCAACTTCCTATGAGTGCCTTTAAGTTAAGAGCCAATTTGCAAAAATATAATTTTACATTCCTTTCTGGAAATAAATGTAAATTTGGATGTAAGGCACTCCTGTCAGAGGACTCAGTCTTATTGTAAATTATTTTTTAAAGGAATTTGATCTAATATACCCTTTTCTGTAGTATTCATTTACTCACTTCCCAAATAAGACTATTAAACTATATTGAGAGGAGGTGACTTTCTCAAAAGCACACAGCAAATCACAGAGCCATAGCTAGAACCAGGTCTCCTAATTTATAACAGTTATTTTTCTATGCTATGTTCTCTAACTATGAAGAAGAAGTTAAAAATCAAGGTGAGATAAGAGAAACTGGCAAGATTTATCTGCAAGAAACAGGAAAAATAACACCTTGGTTACAACACTGTTGTAAGAATTAAGTGATATAACACATATGAAAATACTTAGCACAATGCCTGGAATGTGGTAAATATTCAGCACATATTTTTGTCTTCCATTTTATTAAAGCTGCTCTGTAAACTGGTGAAAAGGTAGAGATTGTTGATAGTCAACTGAACACTGTTCTTCAGTCAGTGCAATGAAATTCATCTGTCAGTAAATGACATGTACTTTAATCCACCAAAACTTATTAAAGTGTTTTTATGAAACAAAAAACAGAACCTAAAAGTTTACATAATTCACACACACACACACACACACACACACACACACACAAATCCTAGATTAAATCTGACCCAAAAAGAGAAAATGAAAAATGAGCTAATGAGTGAAACAAGTGCTGAGTGTCCCAAAGAAGCAGGTTGCATAGGCCTTGTGTCCCATTTGAAAACGTATATTTGCCATTTCAAGGTCCTTTTCAAATTTTACTTTTAAAGTAAAATATTGGGGGTAGAGGGGAGAGCCTAAATATCAAAAGATAAGGAAGGTTAAGTGTTGTACAGTCACTAAAGTATGTTCACAAGAAGGAATGTTGAGTCATAGATGCTGGGATCTTGAAGAACCTCAGACTAATATTGTCATGAAACCTTTTGCCTTGTACCCATGAATATTCAGGTGAAGTTCCAAAGTTCACATGATAAAATATCCCAAATCCCTTCTGAATTGAATTGCTCTGGATGCCCATAACATCCAATACTTAATGCTTAAATCTTAATTATAATATTCACTTGTAAATTTGTTTACTGATTCTATTTGTTTGCCTAAACTGTGAGCTTCTTAGGATCAGAGACAATGTCATATTCATTTAATATAGTGCCTAAAAGATCTAGTAAATAGACCTGTGTCTGTTCCATAAAAGGCAATCAGTAAATATTTGTTGAATGAATAAAGGAACTATATAGCTGTTTGTAAATAATTTGCTGAATGAATGAGTGAAAAAATAGTGTGCGTTTTGTTATAGTTCATTTGCTGTTTTCCTTCGGTGGTTTGCCTCAGACTTTCTTGTGCTATCAAACCTCCTAGAGCTGAAACAGACTATATACATTACTCAATGTGTTATCCTGGTATAACAATTTTATGTATAAACTTGATTGGGTCACGGGGTGACCAGGCATTTGGCTAAATGTTATCTTGGGTGCTGTGAGAGTGCTTCTGGGGGAGAATGACATTTGAATCTTTAGATTTAGTGAAGCAGACTGCTCTCCTTAAAGTGGGTGTGCCTCACCTAATCAGTTGAAGACATAAATAGAACAAATGAGCTGAGTAAGAAGGACTCCTGCCTTATGGTTTTGACCCGGGGTATTAATCTTCTCTGGTCTTACATCTTAAACTGAAACATGAACCTTCTTAGGCCTTGGGCTTGCTGGCCTTGAGAATGGAATTTATACCATTAGCTCTCCTGGTTTTAAAGCCTTCAGACGTGTACTAAAACTACATGTAGGTTCTCCAAGGTCTCCAGCTTGCTAACTGCAGATTTTGAACTTCTCAGCCTCCATAATTGCATAAACCAAATTCTTATAATAATTTCTTTGTCTCTGTAGAGAACCTTGACTAATACAGTCAATACCTAGTAGAGTAAGATGCCTAGACATGTCATCACTAGAAAATTATCCTTGTCTAGTAAGTTATAGAGGGGTTAATGGATCATAAATACAATTGAATCTTCCAGACATGGGTATCTTGTTGCAGGGACTTATAGATTGTTTTCTCTAAGAGATCATGAATTTATTTAATTATAAATCATAGATTATAACTCCAGATGTAGTAGAGTATAACTCTTTCAGTGCTACTTTAATGACTTTTCCATTTATTTATGTATATATGAATGTTCTTGTCAGCCTTATGAACACAGTGTACATTGAAGTGATTAAGTATTCAATAATTTTTCTTATTAAAATTTAAATGATTAAGTGAAATAGAATAAGAATATGGCCCTAAATTATGGCTTCTGGGAACCTCATAAATAACATAGCATTTTTTTTAAAACATCCTGTGCATGTGTGGAGTTTCTAATATAAAGCATATTATTTGTGATGGTATCCCATTGCATTATCTTTATTAAATTTTTGTCCAAATTTCTGAGGCAGTTTAAGTCATTTTATTTGATGAGTGAGCACACTAAAAACAGTCATAATCTGTAAAATGTTGGTCCAATGGATTCTAACTTTTTTAATAGTCACATTATAGTTAAACCACCCAAGGATTAATGCCACTGCATTATACCTCAAATAATAATCACATTAAATAATAATTAATGATATTATTTCAATAGATATCAAATAACATGGTGGTTACCACCATGTCAGTTGGCTTATTATCTAAAATTAGGAGACTGAATTTTTCCCTTGGAGCCATGTGTGTTTGACAAAAGTCTTCATTTGGGGAATGGTAGTACATTGAAAGAATCCCAAGGGAAGAACTTTATCTTATTGTGTCTGAGTTATCATAAGGTGCCTGCCAACAATAAGGTGCGGTCCCTTTCTTGGGATTCTTAGAGCTGGTGCACCAGCACTGACATACATGTGGAAAGAAACAGCAAACAGGGTAGGTTAGGCTGCTAACTCTTACTGAATGCTCACCATGTACAAGGTTCTAAGGACTTTGTATGAATGCACTTACACACTACCCAAAATAGCTCCATGAAGGGGGCCATTAATTTCCATGTGATACCATCTCTTCATATGTACAACTAATATCAAGTAAAATGAGGATCCCCAAAATAGTTCATATTTTAAAAGTAGTCTCAATAGATTGGGAATCCTTGCTATAGTCAATGGGAGGACAGAAGAATCAATGACTACTCTAAATGTAGGTAGAGAAGGCTTCGTGTAGATAACTGAAATTAATCTGGTCTTTTCATAGGCCAGGAAGAAAAAGGTTTGGTTTTGGACTCAAGTCTACTATTGATATCTGTGATCCACTGCTTCTTTGCCAGTGTTAAAAGACATGGTATCAGAAAGCAGTGGTAGGACATTGAAGGTGTACCTTCTTCTTGGATGGAAGAAGGAAGGAAAGACAGGAGAAAGTAGAGGGGGAGGAAGTGTTAGATTATACCTTATCATACCATCTGGATGAAGCACAGAGATACCTTGGTCAGTCATAAGATTCAATGCGATCTTGCGTAGGCAGACACAGAAGTAGGAAGCAGGTCCTAAAGGTAGAGATTGGTATTAAAAGGTATTGTGTGATGGGGCCATCGCTCTGGAATATTGGGGAAGCTCTCTTTCCTGGGTTTTAATTTCCTCATCTGTACAATGGAGATCGATTTAGAGGGCTCGTTATACTAACCAAATAAGACAGCAATTAATACTGCATGTAGTAGACGTTAAATAGATAGTAATTTTCTCCCTCTCCCTCAGATACAGCCCATTCCCATTTCACTTTTGTTTATGTTGGCATAAACATAATATGCAAAGTATGAAATAGCATAAAAAGAGGTTTTTTCACTTTTACATTTAAGATCCAGGAGTGGGGGGGGGGGGAGTTTACTCTGTGAACCAGATCAGACATTAGCTATATTCAACCTACCTTTATTGACTATTCAGTGTGCTATCATTTTTTCTAGGAAGATCTTATTTATAATCCCTAGCAGATTATTAATATATCTCATTTTCTCTTATTTGAAGTAATGCTGGCATAACACTCCCACCGAGATTTTATCTCAGAATGACTGAGAAAATGCTCCCAACCACCTCCAAAGCACCTTCCTGTGAGCCCAGATTCAGTAATGTGTGTGCTGTTACAGCTGTTAAAGGAGGTATTTATTCCTGAAGGTATTGCATAGATAAACCTTTCCATAACATCTGCTACCTGAGAAAAAGTTTGTTTTACATATCAGAAAACAAAACTTGTTTTCTTTATTTAAAAGACCTACCACATGATTTCACTCCATGTGGAATCTGATGGACAAACTGAACTAACACGGAAAACAGAGACAGACTCATACGTGGAGAGCAGGCTGACAGCTGGGGGCAGGGGAAGTGAGGGGGTGGAGGGGTAGAGCAAAAGGGAAAAAGGACTCATGGATATAGACAGTGTGGGGATTGCAGGGGGGGAGGGAGTAGAAAGGGACTAAATGGTAATACAAAATACAATAAAGATTAAATTTAAAAAAGAAAAAGACCAAATGGCCATCAGAAAGAAATGCTCCTTGGGGTTCTGCAGCCTGCCTAATTCCCAAATGAGCCTTTCTTGAGTTCTTTACAATGAAAACATTCTCTCTCTGTGCTTGAGCCTTATGCTGGAGCTATTTCCCCAGCAAACTGCTATGGTTGGTCTCTCAACCCAGAATGAAGAAAAAGGTTTTATAATAAAAATGCTGACAGGTTCTTATCTACTGAAGTATTAGTAGGGATGCTATGATCTCATTTATTGTCGAAACCGGATGCCTGTTTTGGCTGAAGGGAGATCAGGCATCCTCCAGAGCTCTAGGGTGTTGAATTTTATCTTGAAAAGTTTTCAAAGAAAAAAAATAACTGTAGGGAAATCGGAAACCAGGCTGTGCAAACGGCACCTTTGTTCTTCTGGTAAACATTGAATTTCAGTGAGGTTCCCAGATGAAGGCAGTCGGAGGGTTTAAGAAGCTGGAAATGGGGATTGTGTATTTGCTTGCTGATTGCAGGGCTCATCTCTGCATAAAGATTTTATCTGACTTTAGAAAAAAAACTTTTAATATTGATTTTACTCATATTTGAAAGTAATGGCCATCCTTATCATATGAATGGTATTTTGAAATTAGTTATCTTTTGTCCCTTAACACAACAGTTCAATGAAGTAGATATTTTATAGATGACTAAAAGTAAAGTATGTTGAGTTTAAAATTCTCTTTACTAGAGATGTTCAAGTATCAGGCCAAAGACTCTTTTTCCATGGTATTATGGTGTGATCAAAGATGGGGTTAGATTGGATGTTTTTTAAAGTCTCTTTCATATTCCTACTTTCTAAATGACATTGTACCTTGCCCAAAGTCACAAAGCGTGTAGTAGTGGGACTGGGGTTTAAGCTCAGGGTTCTGATTCTAAGTCCTCGGAAAGTCTCTTTTTATCTTGTTTGTCCATCCCTAAGCATTTCCTAGGGACTGATTATGCATCCAAAGCAATCAACTAAGATATTTTCAGGATCCTGCCAAGAACAGAGGGCAGAGACGGATCAGAATGAGTATGTGTTACTCATATTGAATCTTGAAGGACTGAGGAACCACAGTGGAGGGGCTCATCAAATAATATGGTACCTATCCAATGAAACCATAAACATTTCAGATGGTAAGGGCAGAAGGGTTGAATGACTGAGTTATTGATCCCTTCTTTCCTATGCTTTCTAACCTCTTACAGGTTGCCCCTGGCCTAGAAATACAGTGTTTTCTGTGTCCCTGATAGCGAAGAGTGCATGTACAATAGTTACGCTGGGTGAAGGCACTGTTGGCTTTCTCTTTCATTCTTTTATATCCCACTTTAGGCATCCAGGACCAGTGTATGACCTTACTTCCAGTCAAATCAGTTTCAGGTACTGCTCCATTATCAGTTATTTATACTTTCAATGTTAGGACAAGCAACTCCATTATATATGTGTGTGTGTGTGTGTGTGTGTGTGTGTGTGTGTATATTTTAAAATGTGCCAAAGCCTTTCTACTTCTGCCACAGGGATTTGTGGACACAAATATACCTTTCAAAAATGAAAATCTTTGTAAAGATGGTCTAAGTGGTAGGATTTCTGACTTCTAGGGAAGTGGGGAAAAATTGCTTTAAACGATTTTAGATGAATGAGCTTTTTACTAACAAAAGCAAAATTTAGGTGTTTGCTTGTGCAATTATATTTGTAGGCCTAGCAAATTTTGGATGTGGCCAGACCATATGCATATTTTTCGTTCTATTCATATGGATTCATAAAGTTAATTCCTAAAACTTCTGATTCAAAAGGGCTACTCAAAATGTTTTATCTTACTCTAGTACAACTAGGTATTGTGCAGTTTTGAATGAACATTTGGCATTGGCATATGTCTTCTCTGTATACATATTTAGAGAAGGGATCCAAGTGGCAAACCCTAGCTTTCTTTTGCAGTTACTGGTTACTTTGTGCTCTTTACATGTAATTGCTGGTGTTTTATTTCACTTAATTTCTTTCTGAAACAGTTTAGGAAAACTGTGCAGCAACTTCAACTTAAATTGAAGTTGAATTTGAATGCAATTATTAACACATTAAGAGACACTGGTTTAAAGAAAGTGAAAGGATTAGAAAAACAGCATACATGCAGGACCCATGGACGTGAACAATGGTGTGGGGACTGGCTGTGGGGAAGGGAGGTGGGCTGGGGGAGATGGGGTAAAGGGGGATATTGGGACAACTGTAATAGCATAACCAATAATAAATAAATAATAATGAATAAACTCGTGTAGGTTTACAAAGTTCAACTTTTATTTTTTTTAAAATAAAGGTGTCAATATTTTCTATATAAATGAAGGAATTATTATGTAGATAATAGAACCATTTTACCAATGAGGAATTGGAGGGAAATAAATAACATTTGACAGGCTTATAGAGAAAAATGGGCTAAGCTAGTTAAAAAACCAAGATCTAGGTACGTATCAAGATTACTTCCTGTCTGGAAAAGCAGATTTGCCAAAATAAATTTTCTCAGTTCCGGAGTGTTAATGTTAAGTGACCTGATGTGCTTCATAGGTAGTAATAGTTGTGAAGATCCTTTATTACTCATCACAGACTCAGTTCCATTTAATGTGAATCAATGTTAAGTTGTTATGAACCTATCAAGGTGTCCCAGTATGCCATTTAGAAAATATTAATGAGGTGGTTCACATGGTGTGGTTATAGTTGTTTACTTTTAAAGGAATAATCCTGATGTATCGGACAGTTTGTGGTCCTTGTCTTTCATAGAGCCTGTTTGTTCAGAGCCTTTAAGATTCTCCCTGTATAGCTACTGTTGGCTATGAATCATCTAGCACCTTGTACTGTTATTTAATGATTGCATATAAACATTCTACTTGCCTGCCCAGCAAGAATATTATTAGTTTACTTAGCAAATAAATTGAGTATTTATTCTATTCTACACATGCCTAGTGCCTTAAATATGGTTTGGGCTCTCTCCAAGGAGAGAACAGATCAATGAAATATATTTAATGGTGTATGGCTAATCCTTTCAGGACTCAGTTTGCGTCATCTCTTCATATAAGATACTCTTGGCCACCATACCACCTCTCTGCCCCTGCAGAGTTGTGGACTTCTTTCTGTCATAGTGACCTAAGTTGTCACAAGACTGTAAATATCACAAGCTGTCAAGAGTCTGTGACTTAACATCTTGAACACCTAGCTACTAGTGTAGTGATTACAACATACTAAATGCTCAATATATGTTTGTTGAATGAATGGTTTATGTAATTTTTATGTTTAATTATTTAGGCAAGTGGGACCTGCTATTAATTTCAAAGAGGAAGGATCTGGCCTAGTTTTGTCAAAGCTTCTCTTGATTCTCACATAATGACACCCATACTTTATTTTTAGCTGCATACATTTCTATTGACCTCAACTTTATGAGAGCAAAAAGAAAAATGCGGTATTTGATAAATACATGTTGAATGAAGAAAGAAGTGAATTTCTCAGCCTTCAACACTGACACCTAGAAGCTGGTTAAGGAAATAATGGGTAAATGAATGACTCTAAATAAAACATCCCACAGTAACCTGTATTTGGTGAGTGACCATCTTAAAGCAATTTATAGTTTTCTAACCACTGAAAGGGCTTTGTTTTGCCTTTATTTCTTATACACTGACACCAGTTTCATCTCTCTGACAGCTTCTGAATCCAGGTATTGTCCTGTGTCTTTAACAGTGTTGAATGATTTATAGTAGGACTGTTAAGAAGAGTTGGTCAGGCACTTTGTAGGCCGAGGCGCGTCTTCAGTGCTGCTGCAGGGCTGGCAGCTGAGGTGCTCGGGGAAAGGAGACCGCTGGGAATTTCCCCTCTGCGTGGAGTACTTCTCAGAACCACCATTTCTGTGTCCCAACTAAACTTGTATCATCGATCCTTGTGTAACTCCTTTGGAATTAAGTCCAGTTAAAATTAGTTTATTTTCCCTTTGTTAGCTAAACTACTTTGAATGCGTCATTCCCTTTAAGAAATTGTTCTGGTTAACTAGGCAGAACTGCTAAAGATGGTTGCTAAGAGCAACCAGCTAAGAAGTTCTTAAATTAACTAACAAGCCACCTCAAACATTTCTAGAAATGAGTGTGTGCACATGTGCATATTCTCATGTCTAAATAACAAATGTATATGTAAATGAATAAGCCAGTCATTACCTAGAAATTCAAATTAAGCAGGGCTTCTGTGTAGAAGTACCAATCAAGAAGAGAAAAATAAGAGTCTTTTGTGAATGTAAAAAAAAAAAAAAGAATGAATTATTTAGGAAGAGCTCTGGTCAGTAGTGGTTAAGCCATTTAAATATCAAAGTGCTCCATATTTAAAGATCATTACAGTGGTATAAATTCTAAAAGACATTTAGAAAATCTAGCTTGTGTATTGTATTCCATGAGGGCCAGGGCTCTCTCTATCGTTCTTCCTCTGCTGCCTAGCCGATGCTCAGCATGCAGTAGGTGTCTGTTAATATTTTCTATATAAATGAAGGAATTATTATGTAGATAATAGAACCATTTTATCAATGAGGAATTAGAGGGAAATAAATAACATTTGACAGGCTTATAGAGAAAAATGGGCTAAGCTAGTTAAAAAACCCATCTCTAATTGCGAAAACTGTAGTCTGAAGTGAAATGTTGTTTCTCCTTTTAATTAGTTGGCAGAACCCAAGTCTAGATAACACATGACTTCAGACCTGGCCCCTGTGAGGATAGTGTACTATAGAGGTAGACATGTCAATTTGTAAATTTGAAAGATATGGATTGAAGACTCAGCTCCTATCATTTATTGGTAGTAGGGAAAGGGGTAACATACTTAAAATTTCTGAAGACTAGTCTTCAAGTATAAAATGGAAATACTAATGGTTTATAAAGATACATAATGTAAGAATTAATTGAGATTGTAAATTAAATGAAATATATAAGGACTTAATATGGTATATGCTGAGAAATATTGACTGCTATTATTATTGTTACTTAAGCAAAGAAGAAAATAGGGTGGTAGTTTGCTACTCTGGGGAACAGATTCTACAAAAATATATACATATACATATATGTGTATGTATATATTTTTTAAACCTTGTATAACTGAATACATATAGCAGTAGTTCTTTAATCTGTTTTTTAAGCTTATGAGTGACTAAAAAATATAACCCAGGAGCTCCTGTAAATCTTCCTAGCCCAAAAAACCATTATTTTTTCAATCTCTTACTTAATATTGTCACTGGGAATATCATTGAAGTTGAAAGACTTGGCTAATTAGCTTACGTTACTTATCATCATTAATACACCCAAATCAGTTTTTCTCTAACCCCAGCTCTTGAGACCCAAGTATACAATTATATGTTAATATTTATACAAAAGTATAATTTATGGTAGGACACTTGTGAATTTAGCTTTATTTGCTTATCTCAGAGGAGAAGCATCTGTGGCGGAGAGCTGCTTGACCCTGCAGACACGCATGGTAGATATTTGCTTCCTTCATTTGCTGAGCCACTCGCTTGAGCACGCAGGGCCTCTCTGAATGGAAATCCCTTCTTCAATTTCTTGTGGCTTTGTTCAGATCTAATAGGAAGGAAGAAAAGTCTTTGATTTAGAACAAGTCAGGGCCTCAGGGCTTTCTCCAGAGAAATTGAGTAAGCCCTACTACAGTGCACACAATTGAAACCATGATTCATGTGAACCGTGGCACTTTGCAGTCTTGTAATGACGGCACATTCATTTTTAAAAGAAAGATGACTCAGTTAATCTAGGCATAGGGACATCTCATTCCTCTGGCATAATGAAGAAATTGCAGGTTCCACTCAAGCACTTTTTTCCTCAAATAAAATAAGCCCCCATTAAGTGTGGAAAAAACATTTTCATTTTTAAGAATTTTTGGTGAAACTCTTTAAAAGTTTTGTGTAGACATTCCTACTTCAATGATACTCTGAGGACCAAATGAAAATCAGCATGAAAACTCTTTGGGGGAAAATGATCTAAATAAATCATTATTTATTCATGTTCCATTTAACACATATGTTTCTATTTTCATGTGTCAGATGTTGTGTGAGGCTCTGAGAAGGCAGTGATGAAGATAATAGAGATGGTCTCTACTTTGTCAAGTTTACAGTTGGATAATTAAACACATATGTCTGTAATAGTAGTTAATAAGAAGGAAAATGCAGGAGAGAAAGTTATACTATGACTAATTTAAACTGGGAGGTTATGGAAGGTTTCACTGATGAGGAAACAATATTTAGAAAGGGTGAATTAGAATTACAAAAATCAAGATGAATGGCGGTGGATGGTAGAGTGGGGGCTGCTGTGAGGCAGTGGAAAAGGAAATATTTGAGAGTATAATCAAGGCTTAGTGACAGGAAAAGAAGGGAAACCAAGAGAAAAGTCAAAGGACATGTCTAAGTTTTAAGTCTGGAGTTGCTGAGAATGATGTTGATATCAACAAAACTAGGGAAATTAGGAGTGAGTGAGGAGAAATGAGATTTTATTTGCATTTATACATTATGTTTCGGATGACGGTGAGCCATCCATGTGGTTAATGAAGACCAACAATTGAAATACAACCCTGGAGAAGTGAGGGTCAGGTTGCAACTGCAGATTTGAGCATCAACCATTGTTAATGCGATAAGAAACGGCAGCATTCAAAGATAACTAGAAAGTTGAAAAAATATTCCTACTATAAGAGGTGGAGAGTAAAAGAAGTTTAGTAAAGATGATTAAGAGATTCAATACTGTGGCAATATTTTAAGGTGATAATCACAAGAAGAGGAGAGCTGGTGTTACTAATGATTTATTTCTTCATTCAATCAACAGACAGAATACGTATTGAATACTATGTTCCTGGTTTACTCTAGACATGTGGGGCATCAAGACGAACAAAGCAGACAGATGGCCTAAAAGAGGAGAATCATTATTGGGGAAAAATGGGATTGTATAATTCTATTGGAGCCAATAAATTGAGAGCTAAAATGTGGTTTAAGGGAGAGAAGATAAGAGAAGCACAGAGGCCACGGCTGTGTATTACTTCAGGAATTCTTAAGAAAAGTTGGGAGAAAAATAGGGTGTGATTTGGATGGATCTATAAGTGAAGGAGAAGACAATGAAGAGGCTGTGAGTGGGAAGGAAACCACCTGATATTAGGAACTGTAAGCCTTCAATATCAGAGCTAGCTTTGCGATGAATATCTTCCTTTTGTTGTTGGGGCTTCAGTTTGCTTACCAATAAATAAGGGACAATAAGTAGGGGGTGACTCAAAGATTTAAAAAAATCCCTTCCTGTTTTAACACTCTGTAAGTCCAAGAGAGTAGAGTATTGACTAAGAAGAGGTGGTCAAGGGTGAGAAGGAGGGTACAGGAGCTAACATGCTATAATAGTGATAATAATAACTCTAATTGTTATTTTGAGCAAGGTACTATGCTGGACACATTTTTTGCAATAACTTTTTAAAGCAAATGACATAATTCTCATGTTAAAAAATAGAAGCTTGAGATTATGGAAATAAAATGACTTGATCAAAGTTACCAGCCAGTAAGTGAAAGAGCTAAGATTCAAATTAGGCAGACACAAAAACGAGAGAAGATAGTCTTCTCTCCTCCTGGAATTTCTTTAAGGAAATAGAAGATGCTTTGTTGAGAGTAAGAGCAGGTGTTTGAGGATCAGGGCCTGTGAAGAGTGGAAAAGGTCTAGGCCAGCTATGATTGGGAGTGGATCCAAGAGGAAGACAAGACAGCTTTACCCAAGTGGTCTACCGAAGTCTGTGGTGTTTACCCAGCCCTGTGACTATTGCATTCTGTTCTATAGCTTGAGAACCAGAATGGAGAAGCAGGGATTGGAGCCCATCCAGGATCCAGGACTGACACACATGTCTTGGCGGAAGTTTAAGGGGGAGACCAGGCAGTGATGGCAGGCCGTGCTGCTGTTGCTGACTGCAGACTCAGGGCTGGGCAAGGAGGCAGGGAGGCTAGAAGCTGATTGACAGTGTGGGTTCCTCTGCTTTTCCTCATGAAAATTAACCAGTGTGTCTTCTGTAATAATTAACAATACAAACAAAGGGAGGAGGGCTCGGAATAAAGCAGACCAGGATTCAAATCCAGATACTATCCCTACTCACCAAGTGATCTTGGATAAGACATCAGCCTTCTGTTCTCTCCTTGCAATGAGGGGTTATTAATGCTTGCCTGGCTGGTTGCTACAAATATTATCTGAGATACTATTTATGTGGTTGTAAATAATGTTACTATGCCATGTTGTTATTGACATTATGTTTGAATGAGATCTGATTTTGTGAAAATTTTTATTCTCCTGATATTTCAGTTAGAAACATTTGATCAGTTTTTCTCACAGAATAACTAAATTTTCTCACTTCAAAATCTCATCTTATAAAAAGAATTCCCAAAATATCTCAGTATGAATTAATTTTTATATAATGTTCATGATAATGATGACAAGTTTTTGTTGCCATGTTTGCTTTTTTGTACTTAGCATTCATTTATGTATTCCAAGATTGGCTTCACTGGATACTCCTATTTTATTTCAGTGTAGTTCAAATTATCTTTAGTAATTATTTTCTCAGGAAGCTGTAATGAATAGGACGAATATCATTAGCTTACACTATACAAGATCACCACTTGTTAACTGATATAGTAATTAATTTTGAAGTACAATAATGTCTTTAATAAACATTGTGAGTTTTTACCAACTTCAACTTCTTGCTGGGTTAGGATTCAATTTTAATTAATAGCAATGAAAGTAAACTAAGAAAAGTAACATTTATTATATAACTATTACATCTGTAAGAGGCTGTTCCAGGTATTTCACATACTTTATATATCGTTGATACTCCAAATAAACATATGGGATTGGGAGTGGTCCATTTGAAAGATGAGGAAATAGGCTCAGATGGGTTTAGTGAATCTCCTCATGTCAGTGCTGGAAACTGTACTGCTTACATTTGACCCAAAGTTGAGAATCAAGTTCATGCACTTTTCCTAACAGTCTGTTCCCCATCATGAGTGCCTAAGACGTGCCTTATTGAATTCTGGAAACCATTCTGTACGAAGTCCTTTTTTCCAATTACATCAAAACAAAAATGGGTTCAAGGGAGAGGCCCTGTAGAACTGTATATCCCAAACAAGAAAGAAGGTAGAAAGTCTGTACCCAGCCCATTAAGAGAACATGAAGAAGGAAGATGGTGAGGGTAGAGGAGGTGGAGAACAAAGTTTTTACAACACCTTTTCTGTACCAGACCCTAAGCTAAACACTGGAACTTTAGGTTAGGACCAGATCAGGTAAGAATTCTTCAAGAGTGTTTGCATTAGAAGGATTCCAATAATCACCGCTTATTTTGCCTGAATCTAGGATTAGTCACTGTTCAACTTTATCTAAGGACTTCTAATGACAAAAAGCTCTTTTCCTTACCAGACAGCTCATCATGTTCTTGGGCAGGTCTGATCATTAGACATGGCTTCCTTAGATTAATAGTAATTAAAGCCACCATATTTCCCCCCTCACCCCTCCATGCACTTGGCATTTTATAAACATTCTTTCTAAGCCTTATATAGCCTTTCAAGCTAAGTGTGTCCCTACACCACAAACAGTAGGAGAGATTTAGGGACATGCCCAAGCCCTGACAGCTGATGATAACAAAACTCAGGTCTCTTTGACTCTTCATTACACCAAGCTGCCTGCCTACAGTTCAATCCATTGGCAATTTTCCAAGATTAAATCTAGGATGTAGATGAGTTTTGCACGCACTTTGGGATTCTGAATGCTGAGCAGTGAGATAAGAAAGGGATGGAGAGAGGCAGTAGACACAGAGAGTGGTAGCAAGAAAATGGACATTGTAGTAACCCCCTGACTATGGGATTTTATCCTTAAGAAGACTATAAATCCTGAGTTATAAAAATAGCAATGTAGCAAAGATTGATGACTGTTCCATACTATGCATATGAGGAGGTGAAATTTTATTTTTACTGTTTGAATAACAAGGTATTTTTGGAACTATCTGAAATGTCCTGAAGGAATTCAACACTAATGAATTATGACAGAACAAAAAATACATGGTATTTTCAGTTGATGTTTAGAAATTAACTGTGTCCTCATTTTTTAAAGCAATGTAACATTTAAAAGTATTATTGCTTATGTCATTAATTCCAGATATCCTACTGATTACTTTAGAAGGACATTTAGTTTTCCATACATGTATCTTGAGGTATATGTATAAAGAACAATTATATATGCTGTAAACTTCATAGTGTCTAAATACCCATGACATATGAGAAAGTAGACTCTAAAATAAAATTAGACTTTTACAATTACTTATAATTTTAAAAAATCTATTGTGTTTTGTCCTCTAAATGACCAAAATTTAGATCTTTGTCACTGATTTCTGTGTGGCATAAAATGATTATTTTAATCTCTTTGAGCCTTAGTTTCCTTATTGGGGATTTAATTTAAAATCTACTGTACTGTGTTGCTATGATGCTTACAGTCTGAGATCAAAAACAGAGATAGGGAATCAATTTTGTATATGAAAGGAAAATATTATGAGTTTAAAAGTTTGGATTAGATGGCTATGTCTCACTATTTGGCTTTCTGTTTTCATAATACTTTTGTATCAGTTATTTAGTGAGTTACAGGAAAATGGTCTGTTCAAGCACTATTGTTTATTTTTTATAAAGTAGATTAAATTCCCTAATATATTTAGAGTAATTAAGAATTTCAAGTGAAATATGTTTAATGTTATACCAATGCATGTTTCTTTGATGATAGACATTAAATAAAATATCTAACTGAAACGAAACTTGAATTTTCAAAGCAGTTCAGTGCTAAAAACTGGCACTACAAGAAGTAATCGTGTTTCTATCAAAGGATATCATGACTAAACACTTTGCTTTTTATGGTGGAAAACAAATGTATATTGTGCTTATGAACCATGCTAGGTCTATATATCTGTAACATATTCAATGTGTACTTGATTAATTTGCACTCTAAATTATCAGGAAAATACTTTAACAAGGAAAACTGAAAAATATATGACAATGACATACATTTCTGAGCAGAATAGTTTGAGTTTAGATATTCACTTTTCTTCAGAAATTATTTTGGATAGATAAATCTTCTAAACCTTGGTTTATTTATCGTTAAAATGGAGATAGTAGTAGCACCACCTCATGGGACTATTGTAATTAAATGATATAATACACGGAAATCATCTGGCACACTGCATGCATTGTAATCATTACTGTAAGCATTATAGATATATTGTATTTCAAATCTACTAAATTGCAGAGGAAATGCTATACAAAGACAGTTGTATTGTGTTTTTTCTAACAACATTTGTTCTTTAAAAAGTAAATGATCATTGCCTGACTGTGTTTTATAAATCTAAGTAATTATAGTCAAATTTGATTAAAACCAATTTCACGTGTTTTGTATTCAAAATGTGCCTATGCCTAGAAGAGACTGGGGTACAATCAGGCCAGGAATTAAGAGGCTTATTCCAAAAGATGTTAGCTTGTCATGTTAGATTCTTTGTGATTATATTGCCTCAGGGAACAATTGCCTTGTTCCATTCTAGCAGTGGTCCCTTACAGTTTTTAAAACAAAACTTAGCAACTGGTTATGTTTCCTATATCTTTCCTGCAATTCCTGTGATGCTTTTGTTTGCTTATAAACACAGGAAGGGCAACAATAATTTATATCTCATTGCCCAAGTTAAAAATTTGGAAATTATTCTCAACTCTTCTATTTCTCTTACACCCAAAGTTCATTCAGGTATATAGTCTCACTGATTTGCTTTCCTTAATATCTTGAATCTTCCCTCTCATTTATCTACATTGACACTGACCCAGTTTAGGCTCTCACCTTCTCTTACCTGGACTGGATTTACCTTTTGACTAAGATTTGCCTCAGTTCTCATTTCTCTTCTTCATGCTGTAATTAGATAGAATTTTCTAAAATAGAAATTTGGACCTCTCTGATTAAAAGCCTCCACATTAGCTGTAGGAAAAACAACAGCAACAGCAACAACAACAACAACAGCTCTGAAGTTCTTGATAATGAGTTCCAGGTCTTTATAGGCTGGCTCCTGCCTCGCCATCTTAGAAGTTAAGAACTCAGACTCTGAAGTTAACAGACTTGCTCTTAAATCCTAGCTCTGTTGTATATTTAGGAAAGTTACTTAATCTCTTTATCCTCAGTCTCCTTATATGTAAAATTAGGATAATAATAGTCCTACTTCACTTGGTTGTTTTGAGGACTAACTAGAATAATATTTACTTACCTGTGTGACACCCATTAAGATGTCTCACATTTAGGGCCCATAATATTATTTCTCATTTCTTCCTCCATATGTATCCTACACCCTTGATATAACAAAGTGACTTCTGTTCACTCAACAAATGACATTCTCTCTTGTTTTTGTTTTCATTACTTTCTGTTTATTGTTTCCTCTGTTTTGTCACTACCTATTCTGTCCCCTTCCTTCTCAACACCCTTACTTGCCTGGCATATCCTGCTCACCTTTCAGACTTCATTCAGGAGGCATTTCAGACCCTCTGAGTTCCCCATTTTCAAAGTTAGAAACTCCTTTTTCTGTGTTACAGTAGCAGGTCAAGTTCAAGAGTATGCATTCAGGAGTCTGACTGCCAGGGTTCGCATACTGACTCTCTACGTGACCTTGGGCAAATTACTCAGCTTCTCTATGCCTCATTTTTTGTCTATAAGTTTTTGTGAATAATAAGACTTTTCTAATGGGATTATGTGAATATTAAATGAGACAACATATTTAAGTACTTGACACAGTGAATGGTACATAGTAAAGGCTTAAAACCCACGAGTCAATAACTAAAATAACAAGTAGCCTAGTCTTCATTGTTCTGACAGAGTCCAAATTACCTCATGTTACTATAGCCATGCTTATTTCCATGACTGTATATCCACCAAACTGTAATTTTTTTCCAGGCTTTATCTTCATTCATATTTGTGTTCCCTGCACATTGTTTATAAACTGGCTCACAATAGATAGAGCACTGGTGCATGTTTATCAAAGGAAAAATGGGTGAAGATCATATTTGAAAACTGGTAGGAGTTTTTTTTGTTGTTTTTTTTAAGCAATATTTATAGAGCAGGCAGCCTGGTATAGGGAAAAAAGTTCTATTTCAATATTTCAGTAAACAGCTCCCACTAAGCTACAGTCTCTTTGAGGATGATGTCAATATCTTATTCTCTGTATCTCCAAAATACCTACATATAATGCTCAATGTATGTTAATTATTGAATAAATAATTTACGTTTTGATTTTCCTTATTATACTGTGAATAAGTGATAAGCAGAGATGTATTCTTCCTGTCCAGTAGTAGCACTCACATAATAAGTGTGAAGTAAATTTTAAATACTTTGTTATGATTATAGCCCAAATTATAAAGACTTTATTTAAAAATGCTGTCACAAACCATACCATGCAAAATGTCGAGATCTCATACCATGCTCTCTGACAAAACTATTATAATTTTTGATAGTACTGCTTATTTTTATTTTATTTCTTCTGTAATTCTGTCTATAATTTTAAAAAAGTACGTGCTACCTTTAACTTGGGAGGCACATGTTAAATAAATACTCTAAATATGATATTCTCAAAGTGAAGAGTTTAGGGTTAGTATGATTCGAAGTTTGCAATCACATAACCCACATAAAATAGTCTAAGTTGAACAGAGTGATCTGAAGCTAAAAAGCCCAAGGTTCAGACCTTAACCTTTGCTAGTGGTACATACAGTCTTGAATAGGTAGCTTAACCTCTCTGAATTCACTTTCCTCCTCTGAAAAATGGGTCTGATAATGCCTACTTTGCAGGACTGTGATCAGAGCTAGGAACACAATAGCCACTCAGTAAAGGTGGCCATTTTATTTTAAACAAACAAACAAAAAAAGAGCAACCACTTTACTTAAGCCTCATATGTTTTATATCAATAGAAGCCCTTGTCCACCAGTAAGAAATTCATTCATGGGCATAATGGCATCAATGTACGAGAGGGTATCCCAAAGCCCAGGAGCAACAGGGTGAATAATTTAACCATTTCATTGGTATTAACTGTTGAAAAATTAAATACAAGAGATGATTTGGAACATACAAAATGTTCTGGGAAAACATTCCTAACTTAACAATAGCTAAATCCATCTGCTCTCCTGGAGTTTCATTTTTATTATCCTCACTTTTTATAACAAACCCATATTTGGACATAACTCATTCTGAATTAATATCTGATTATTTGTCTAAAAATTGAAATAACAAAGGATCCAATAGAGGATAAAAATCAGGTGACAGGCCTAGAGATATTCACTTCTTCCTCCCCTGTTATTTAAGGGTTTTTGGAAGGAGGGTTTTTATGATTATGGCTTAATTTTCTGATAAAGTGGGTCAGTAAAACTGTTTATTGAGTTCATGTCATAGATCTACAGAGGGAGGGATGAGGCTATGGTTTTCACTTGATCAGTATGCCTTAGTTTCTCAATCATAAAAAAAGATTTAAAAAATATATACCTGCCTCTAACCTATGTGGATAGTAGATGAATTCAATGAGATGAATTCAATGTTGAAATGCTTAGGAAATATAAATATTGTATGTCTACAGTGCAGTTTTCTGATAAGTAACAATTGCAAAGCTTATCTCTCAAATTTCTAAGACTGTAAAACTGATTAGTTTGCGAGATGACGTGAATGTTTTATGTTGGATATGCAATGTTGTAATTCCATGGCATTTTATGTTCTCCATTACAATATAATTGCAACTATTTTAGAGAGAATAATTTTCTTGAAAAGAACACACGTATCAATGGCTAAGGTGAGTGACCTCAGCCTTGAAAACCAGATAAAGTTTCCTTGCTTTTGATTTTTTTTGCTCTTTCTCCAATATTTGTGTGGCTCCTACATTGCAAGAGGCACTGTAACAATTATTAATGGTATGATACAGAGATAAAAAGAGATGCCCTTAGTAGTCCTGTGGTCTATTTGAAACGATAACCTTTAAAAAATTGTCATACAGCATGACAAGCACATCAGTCATGGAGCCATGAATGAAGGGGCCATGTGAGCATAGAAAAGAGTTAACTTGAATTTCTAGTTTGAGAAAATCATGGATGGAAAGTCCTGAACTTAATCTTAAAGAAGGAGTCATAGTTTTCCAAATGAGTAGTCATGAAAGTCATTTCAGGTGGACGCAGTAGCATGCTAGAAGCAGAGTTCTGAAACTGTGTGGACTCACTGGGGAATAACAGGAAGATCCCCTTGGCGGAAATGCGGTGTTCATAAGGCAAGTGGGAGGGGAGGAATGTGGATTGGTGTGTGAGGGTTAGATCATTTAAGGCATGTGAGAAAATTCAGGCTTTATCCTGTAGGCAGTATAAGCCTATAGTATAAGTGGATTTCTTTTGCCCTAAGAGTGCCTAAACTTGTTTTTAGAAAGAATTTTAACACTTTTTTTTTCTTTAACATGCGGAACATGGATGTGCTGCTTTGGAGACACTGATGTAGGAACCAACTATGAGATTACTGTAAAAACGGGGAAGGGCAATGATAGTTCAGAGTAAATTTCAGGTGGTAGAATTCTCTCCTGTGCCTCGGTTGAGCCGCAATGGCTCCACGTTAGCCGGCCGTGCCGCAGTGTTACCTGTCAGCCCTTCAGGGGTCCCAGGAGGCCGAGCAGCTATCCCTAAACACCACACCCAGGAACAACCAAGAAAAACAGTCCTTGTGCTAAAAAGGAAAACTTTATCTAAAGTTGTAAGTCTGCAAGCATATAAATTGTCAGTTCGTCTTACTTTCCACATCCATTATTGAAGACAGTAATATCACCTAACAAAATGCTTTGAGGATTAAGTGAATACTTATAAGATATTCTGAAAAAATTTGATTCATAGACCATTTGAGAAACTAATGAAAGCGATGGCCATTTCCCCAGAAAATAGAGGCAATTGTGCTTAGGACTGTAAGGCCTGGGTCAAACAGATCTTGGTTAATTTCCAAGGTTAGGCACTTACTCAGTGTGTGGGAATTTATATAACTTCTTTTAAGTCTCAGTTTACTCATTTAGTTTCAGTGAAAATTAAATAAGATAATAAATATAGACTGCTTAGCTTAGTACATGTCAAATAGTAAGTCATCAGTAAATGGTAACTCAGTATTATTATTATTATCATATACCATATTACAAAATTTTACATAAAATTTCAGGTGATCTCAGAAGCTGCATTTAATGTAAAGACCAGTGAAGCCTAAGAACCCCAATGAACGTGAAAGCTTCTTGTTTAGTGTTTTATTCTTCAGTGGTTCTTAATAACTGTTTAATTTGAATTTAAATTTCCCCTAATAAATCTTCCATTTATGTTTAATGTGTTTGTTTATTTAACCATGCAATAGAACTGGACAAAGAAAGTAAACTGGTTTCAAATGAATATGCTTACAGCCAGATTTTTTTTTCATTCCAAATGAAATCTAAAGGAATATACCTAGTATAAACTGGGAAAAAATATCAGCACAGAGACTGAATTGAAGTTCTGTAATTGTAGGCAACAAAATAAATTGTTCTGCATTTTCAGCTCCTAGGAAGGCTATAATGAACAGATACATATTGTCAGAATTTTCAAAATAGTTTATTTAATGAAAAATTATGACTAATTATGGAGGTAGTGGCAATTTTATAGCCAGAAAGGTAATATGCACAGTATAACACACTAAAGGTACAGCTTGTTTAAAAGAGCAGGATGTAGGAAAGGGAAAGAAGGTTGGTTCTTTTTTCATACCTGAGTCCTGAGCCTTGAGGATTTTAAGCAGGCTCACATCATTAATTCATCTGTGAGTACCCACACATACCGCGAGCTGAGCATAATGCTAATCCCTGAGGCTACCAGGAGGGTTTGCAGTCTGTGGTGGAGATGAACATGCAAGTACCAATAGAAGTATATAGAAAGTACTGCATGTGGAAGGAATGACATGTTTAGGGAGTATAAGCAATTTGCTGCACTAACATCATGGAATGCTGAGGAAGGCAGAAGTTATGGAAAATGGTCTAGAAAGGGAGTCAGGACTGAAGTATTGGATGATTTTTGCAGGTCATACTAAATTGATTGGATTTTCAAATAAAATGCCTAAGTCAATTGTGATGACATTTGATAATAACTACCCAAATTCTCAAAACTACCTACATGATATACATGTATGTGCATATGATAAATACACACATAAAACATTTTATACTTATTTATGTAGAAGCTTCTGTGTTTGGTGCATACATGTCCATGTTTTGAACCTATAAGAACATGAGTATTATTGCTATAAAAATGTGTGTACACAAGTAATTCTTATATTATTGGTTACCAATATTGTTAATTGAATCCATTCAAACTAGAAGGGAAAGATAAACTGAATGAATAAAAACATAGGTTATTATTGAATTTCCAAATTATTTTCTGTAAGAAATGAAATTAACTATGTTTTTGACAAATAATGATACCCAAAGGTCTATTTCAATGACTACTCAACAATGATTTGTAACTATTCGACAATGTGAATAAGTATACATTGTTTTAATATAGTCTGTTTTCTAGTTATCAAATAATTCCTACTATTTTTCTTTTATTTACCATATATTTTCATAGGTATTTCATATTCATACTTGCACAGGTAGTTCAAGGTAGAATCGTAGCCAGTAAAAATGTTTGTTATCTTGTCTGGGATTGTGCCAGCTGTGCACACGTGTAAGTGCTTTGTGATCACAAGGAAGATGCAGATGTGATTTGGGCACAGATCACATCAGGAAGCTTGCCGCCTAGTGGGAGAAGAGTTCGTATTAAAAACAGGCAGTAACTGGTGTTATAAAAGTGTGAGACTTCAAAATTGGGAAGAATTACTTCCAACTGGAGAATATCACGGAGGGCTTAAAAAAGGAAGTGGTCTTTGAGCTGGACCCAATAGGATGAATGGGATTTATACACTTGGAAAGGTATTAAAGGTGAGAGGGCAGAACATTTATTATTATTATTATTTTTTTAAGGAGTGGAGCTTTGGAAAACTGTCCTGTGGAATATGAATACTATTATATTATTCAATTGCTGAAAGCTGTTTCTTTATATCCCGAGAATTATATGAGTTTTCGTATGAAGGGAAGTTACCATATAAACCACAGTTACAATGACATCTGTCAGTTTCATTTACTCTCCTTGTCAACGAGTATAGTGGTAAAGCCATGGGCCTTGGAATATGACAAGCTTGGATTGGAATCACCAGTTCTGCCTCTTAATTAGGTGTATGATTTAGGATAATCATGTAGCTTCTCTGAAACAAAGTTTCCTTTAAGTGAAAATAGTAGGAATGGTAACACCCAACTCACACAACTGTTATAATTATTAAATGAGATAATGAATATAAAGTACTTTTACCACTATACTGATACATAATAATTATTCAACAAATAGCTGTCTTTAAATGGTCTTTAGAAAGAAACTAACTTTTTAATTTCTTTCCCATGTTTGCATTGTTTTCAATGAGAGAAGGGATGGGAAGCTGGCCATAGTGGGTTTTCCTGATAACTGATAAAAGGGGAGTGTGGAAGAAGAAATAGAAGCACTTCAAAGCCCTTTCTCCTTGTTTCTTCTCGCTCTGTTTAGTACATTTGCTATTTAAGGTACTCCCAATCCATACGATATGTTTTCTGAGAGTTATTTACATGATTCTATTGAAACTTTGGAATTATTTATCTCTTCTTATCCCCCCCAACTTAATTAGGCAGGGGCGGGGGGTCCCTGCACACTTGCTTAGCTATTCATTTCTGCTGCCTTCAACTGAACTAGGTATAATCATGTCAGTACCACAATTTTGCTCTTCTGGCAAGAATGATGGGGCAACTGATGTATGACCAATCATTCTAAGAGAGTGGTCAAACCTCTTCTTAACTTCCATCATATAAGTATGGAAGTAGGGGAAAATAGAACTAATCACAGGAAAGGCGATGTCAAGGATGCTCATATTGAAGGACTTACGTATATAAATGCACAAGAATTACCTAGGGACCTTTTCATTCTTATGCTTATATTTAACTCCTGTAAAGTGAGTCATGTCCTTGTTATCCTTGACTCAGTAACTGCTAACGTTAAATATTCTATTGAAGAGGAAGGGTGATTCTACAGTATATCTCATATGCTGTTTATTTCTTTTTGAAACGTTGTTTCTCAATGGATGGATTTGTTAATAAATTCATAGGATCTGAAATCGAGTCTTGTTTTATTACCTTCCATTCTGGATGTTGGTCCTACCTCAAGAGGTTGGATAGTAACATAAGATCTTAGACATTCTATCTGTAGAAATACTAGTAAAAGTCATAAAATGATAATTTTATACTTACTAGGAACTTGCATATTTTGTTCTAATGAAGCCATGTGTAAGCACTTTCTCATTTCATATCTATATCCATATACTATACCCAAGTCATTATAAAAAGTTTTGAAAGTTGAAAATATCTAGCTAAAAGAACTACCATTTCTTGAGTAACTGCTACATGCCAGGCACTGCACTAGCATTTTACATACCTAATCTCTAATCTATTTAACAGCATAGCGAGGAAGGTTTTATTCCACATTCTACAGATTAAGGAGTTCAAGTTCAGGTTTCTTTGATTTCTGTGTAGCTAGGTGCATGAAGAAACTGTTCAGAGATAAGGTACTGTCACTTTTGCTTCTGAGGCTCTCAAGGTCCACAAAGGAGAGGGAGCGTGTCAGGGTGGTTCCTTAAAGACATATAATGAGTACACTGTGGTAGAGATGCGGGGGAATGGAAGTGGTCAGGATTGCATCTAAGCTGGTCTGTGTGGAAGACTTTTCTTCAGGGGAATGGAATAATACAGGCATTTTAAACAGAAGAGAATAGGGCTTCTGATTATTAAATGAAGGAAAACCTACCACAAATAAGAACTTATATTTTCATTAATTTTGTTCACTAAATTATAATAGCTGCCCATCCCAAAAGCCTGGATGTTTGCAGTGCTTGGAGGGATGATATGATGCTATTACTATTGATTATTACATGGAGGCCTAGCTAGTTGTAAAACAACTAAGAGAGATGTTTCTGCTAAATCTTTTGGAATGTGAGTATTAGGGCATGGGCTGACCCACACAACTGGTACTTCACTGAGCAGCCTTGAATATTTGGGACCATAGGATTGGCACATTGCCTATAGAGGACATTTTTATGATTCTCTAGATAAATTCTTTTTAAGGATTAACTGTAGAATTGGAGAGAATATAATGATTATATAAATGGAAAGATGGGCTTCTATCTCATAGTTTATATAGGTTGCAATTGAGTTGTTTAAGAATTCAGGCTATTAAAACAGATATAACTTTAGAGAAACTCATGCAGCCTCATGCTAATGAGGGATACTCATGTGGAGACACTCATTCAGAGGAAGCAGTGCCTTGCCACAGGCCCAGGAGAAACCAGGGGTTTCAGTCTTCACTTTAAGAAAATGAAGATTTAATAGAATTATTTCAACTGATCTCATGAATTGAATTGTGTCCCCATCCCATGGAGAAATTCATATTTAGAAGCCCTTGCCTCTAGTACCTTAGACTATGATTGTATTTGGAGAGAGGGCCTGTAAGAGTTAATGAAGGTTAAATGAGGTCATCAGGGCAGGGCCCTAATTCTATATGACTGGTGTCCTTATAAGAAGAGGAGTAGATAACAGGGATGCACTTGTACAGACAGATGAACATGTGAAGAGGCAGCAAGAGGGCAACCATCTGCAAGCCTAAAACAGAGGCCTCAGGAGAAACAAATCCTCCTGGCATCTTGATCTTAGACTTTAAGCCCCCGGAATTATGAGAGTATACATTTCTATTGTTCAAGCCACCCAGTCTGCAACAGATATTGGCCACCGTAGCAAACTAAGACACTGGTAAGCTTTCAAATTAACAAAAGAGCATCAACCTTGTTTTTTGATTCTAAGTATATATTAGCTATTTTGATACTTCTCTACCATGTTTATTTAGCATTTGCTGTTTTAGTGGAGTGCTTCTCTCCTCTTGGACAAGAACTGTGTTTTATTTGTACTTACCAATGCCTAGAAAAATACTTGGAATGTAACTAGGACTCAATGCCTATGTGAAGAAATGAATGAAAGAAATGAAATTTTTTCATTAATGCTTATCTTTCTCATAACTGAACCTTGTGCCTTTGATGCCAAGCCTTTAAAGAGTTATCATTTTTTTTTTTACCAGAAAATGTCTTTCTTAAGATATACCTTTTTCTCTCTTAACTTTAATGTTGTTATTTGTTTTATATCTATTTTGGCTGTGAAAGCCGTAGGCAGTAGTGAAACTTAACATTTCTATATGGGAAAGTTCAAAGAACTTTTGACATCTGTTTCCTGCTATGTCAAGAGGCCTTTATGTCAGGTTTTTTTCTTCATGCTTATGATGCTTTGGAGATTGCCTCAACACATATTACCTCTATACTTTGTAATATTTCTTGTTCTCAGGTGATTTGCTATTGTTCTATAAGACAATGTGAAAGAGTCAGATGTCTAATGGCTGTGTCTATTTAGCAACGTCATCTGAGGACTGGGGACCATGTTTTAGCCTTCTTTGTTACCACCCTACTATCCCACACACACCTGATACATCCTTGACTGCGGCAGTAAACTGCGCTTGATGGAGACACTTACCAGCCCTGACAGGAGCAGTGCTTATGTGCAATGCTGTGCTGTCCCCCTGGTGCAGTACTTTTTAGCACCTGAAATCCTCCCATCCTCAGTTTTCTGTTCATGGAGCAAAACGGTAGCAGACACTATTCTCCTGATTATATATTTGCTTACTCAATAACTAGCATCATTTTTTTTCCCTCTTTTCTTTGAACTCTTTTTCTTTTTGGCATCTAATGTGTATATGTATGAGTCAGGGAAGATTAATAGTAACTATAATCTGGTCCTCAAGAAATATACTCAAAATGATACCTGATACATAGAAAACAAAACATTAGTCATTAGAAAAAAATGTTGCAGGAGGGCAGAATGACCTGGTACATTTTGAATACCTGGAGGCTATAGCGTGAAAGACTCGTGAGAATGAAACAGAGTTCATTTAAAAAGGCGAGGAGGTTTGAAGAAGTTCATAGCATAAAGTGGGGAAAAAAGGGGAAGGATTTTAGACTAGTAAATGATACCAATTGAGGTACTCGTAGGAATTAGAAAGTTTTACCCAGGAAACTATACTGAAAGTGGAGTGACTGAAGTTTAAGTATTCTATCAATAATGTAAAGACCTGGGTTTGGAGAAATAATAAATAATAGCTATCATTTACTGGACACTGTGCATTAGGGATTTATACCCATTCATATTTGCACTGAATTCCCATGACGATCCTGTAAGAAGAGTTAAATCATTATAGTTAACTGACAAGGAAACCGAAGACTCTGTCTCAAGCTAGGCTATTTTTTCCAGCAGAAGCAGGTAAATGTGGACCAGGTGTGTCTGGTTCTCATTTCCATTTCCACAATGTTTTGTAGAAAGCAAAGAAAAATGAAGTAGGGTGTGTAGCAGGGTCCAGCAAGGAAAATAGGAACCCATTCTGAGTATTTGCAATAGAAGGAATATATTAAAATGAATGGAAAAGCTGAGAAACAAACAGGTGATGGCATGACAGCCTAGGGATAGTAGGGAGGCACCAGACTGGTGGCCCAGAGGGAAAGGCCCAGGACTGAACGTCAGTCATGGGAATCTGGAACCACTGCCGGCCTGCGCAGCTGAGCTGGAGCAGGAAACGCCACTCTGCTGGAGATTTCATATGGGGCGCAGACACAGGGCCAAAGGCCTTGGTTTGCTTCTTCCTCCTCCCCTGGTCCCTTCCTTGGATGCAAAAAAGAAAGGAGTGTGGTTTTTATTATGGGTGGTAAGGATTCACTATCAACTCTTAGAATTCTTATGGATTAAGGTTATTCTGGCTCTCATGTTTTAGACTGTCTAGTGTAGGGGGAAAAAAAAAACAACACCTCAGGGCCACTTTTTTTTTATTAGATCCAGAGTTTGGTTATGAGGTGAGATAAAATATGGTTCAATTTCATACTAACTTAATTTTTCAGTGGTTTAATACCATGTAACTTAAAGTATTGGAAAGAGCCATGAGATGCCATTAAGTTGAGGAGTATTTTAGGACTAGACTACTTTAGAAAATGCTAGGATATGGGAAACAGAAACAACTCCAGGTATTTAGACTCTGTATAATTTATTTGAAATCTGCAGTCAGAGAGCATGGTGGAGACTTTGCTTACTGCATGCCACAAACTGATATTAACAAGGGAGCTAAGTATTCAAAAATAATTCAGAAAGAATCATGCTGTGTTTTAGATGAAGGCGTTTACCTCAAGCGACATGGATTTGACAGCCTCCTCTGGAGAAATGCACTCGCAGGCAGCACTGCATGTTTGACCTTAGGCAGGCAAGTAGAGCTGGAGTCAGGCTGACTGAGTGCTTGCCCACAGGCTCCTGGCTTGAGCCAAATTTCCTGTTCACAAAAATGACTGACAGACCCACTAGGCACTGCTCCTAAAGGAAGATCTGTGTTCAGTGCTTCAGGGCTTGTAAATGAGTGAAAAGGCTCCCTGAGGCATTGGAATTACTGCTGGCCCAAAGAATACAGAAAATATAGAATGAAAGATGACTTGGAAATGTGTTTTCCCTTTTGGAAATCCTGCCGTGTTTCTGATGTTCTCTTTCAATGTGGCTTTCATGTATTTAGTATCTTCTCATGCCTCTGGAAGATAAAACTGTAGCTCACCAATAGCAGGAAAGAGCTTTAGGGGAAAAAGGGCGATATGTGTATAGGAGGAACAGAGGAAAGGGATTACATGTTGGATCTGGGAGATGGGCTGTGCTCGGTACAGCTTGCCCTCTTCCTGCAAAGCTACTTGGATGGCAATGGAGCTTTTTGGCCTAATAATCCATGGATCATCCTTAGGTTCTGTATATAGGGTTCACCATAGTTCACTATTAATGCTTCCAGAAAGGAGAGGCTTTCATTCATTAAAGATTTGTTGAGCATCTCCAGTGTTTCAGGAACTTGGCTAGATGCTGACAACGCAAACGTGAAAAGGCCAAGTGCTATTCTCCAGCAATAATATATTTGAGTTCTCGAAACTGAGGTAGGATAGCATGATGGATAAAGATTCAGAAGCCCTGCGATGCAGCCCTGGCTCTAACGCAGATCAGCTGTGTGAACTTGAGCAAGTCACTTTCCCACCCTGGGCCTGTTTCCAGATCTCTCAAATGGGATGGCTGTGGATGTTTGTAATTCCCTCAAAGGATTGTAAAGGATGCAAGAGATAATGTCTAGGTCAGGATCATAAAGAAATAAAATACCAAACTAATGTAAGCGGTCATAACCACCTTAGCAACATAAACACTTATATAAAATAAAAAAAATCTTAACAATCTTCAGAAACATCATCCTCCATGAAATTCCCTTCAGTGAGTAGGAGGAAAGAAAAAGGAATAAGACTTATTAGGCTGCAGTAATAGTCTATATTTGACAAAAATGATTGAAGGCCAGGCCGTGTATATGATAATTTATTTACCTGGTATTATGGAAATCTTATAACAATCCTGTAAAGTGGGAATTATGTCCATGTGACAGAAGGCAAGAGCGTCTCAGAGAGATTATGGAGCTTGTCCAAGATCATGTGACTTGAAAATGGCTTAGTTGGGCATTGAAAGCAGATCTGACTCACATGTCCAGGTTCCTTCTCAATACTTCCTACAAATCAAGCCCTAGAGAAGTGTTTGTGCAGAGCTGGTGCTGTGTGCTCATGACGTGGGCAGCCTGTCAACAAACATGTTCTAGGACATATTGTGTGAAGCCCTGGACACCTATTGTATTGGCGAGTGGAATGGAGAAGCTTAAAAACTAGATTTTTGGACAGTGAATAAGAAAAAAGAAAGTAGTATAAAGGAAGCCAAGATACTGGCACCAGAGACAATGGTGTGAGCGGAACACATTGGGTGTGGATGAACACCCAGGCTGAGATCAGGAATAAAATTAACCCTCAGTCACGACCAAAAAGAATATGTATGCTAAAAGCTCCAGGGGAGTTATCTCCCACTCCTCAGCTTGTCAGTTCACATCTCTCAATACTTCTTTTAAGTCCTTGATATTGTAGGCAAAGTAGAAAATAAAAACACATTGCACCTATCCTGTGTCTGATGTCTCATTAAATATCTGAGGTGCAATACAACCATAGTTTTCAGAACATTGTTTATTCATGAGGCCATCTCAACGTGAAACAAATTGCTTAGGGAACTGAAACGTATTCAACCAGGCTAAATCAGCTTTCTATTTGAAATCTGTAAATTTGAGATGCTTTGTTCCTGATTTTGTATACATGTTTACTGAAACCTGCCTCTAAAAATAAGTCAATATTTATAGCTGGGATATGTTGCCCTGTGGAAAAACAGGAGCTTACTTGCTCATATCAAGGACCCTCTCCTTTTCTTCTGGATTCAGCAATAACACATGTGGAGCTTGATTTCACAATGAAATTGTTTCTCAAAACCCTTCCTCTCCTCTCAAAACCCTGTCTCATTGGCTTAATTGATGCTCTCTTCTCCGTGCACCTGCAGATAATGGCATGATGCTGTGACTTCAGCTCATTTCCTACCAGCTGCACATGCTCATTTGAGAGTCCTCAAATCCTCCAGTGGTTGGATGGTTTGGAGGCTGATAAACTTTGTGCAGAAAGCTCTTAGTTAATTCCTGTTCCTTGGTTGCTTGTATATCAAGGGCGTTCATTCTTAAAATGCATAATACTTGGTATTTAAATTCTTGAACCGAAGTCAAATGTTTGGCCCATGATTCCTAAACTTTTCCACCAGTGCTTCTTTCTAAAGCAATAAGGAACTTACAGGGACATACATACAGGCAACATTGGCTTAACATGGCAGGAGCCTCTCAATGTCTGCAGATGTATTGTAGTCATAGGAGAGTAAGGCTGGGACAATGGGGTAGTCCTAGGACAACCAAAAACCTAAAATTCATTTCAATTCTCCTAGTCGATCGTAGTATTGAAGTATATTTTAAATTTGATTCCTTTACATACTTCTTTCTGTACCTCTTTCTGATCATTCAGCCCTCCCCATGACTCCTCTCTGCTTTCTTTGCTCACAAAGCACTTTCTTCTTTCAGAAATTCTCTTCTCTCCCTTCCTCCTGCATAACTTTCACTCAGCCTTCAGAGAGCCCACTGGGAATCCCCCAAACTAATCTGATCTTCAGCAACCATTTATCTCTGCATTGTGATAAAGAGAAAACAGAAATTCAGAAAGCTGGCACCGTTTATTTAAAACCAATCCAGTGGCAGACCTGGCATTAGAATTTATACTCATAAGTTTCTAAAGTCCATACCTCTCTGCAACTCTGACCTACTAGAAGGAAGACCCGAGGGCAGAGCAATAGAGCAGCTGGCAGTTTGACTGCTGCATCCCTGAGTCTGGAGGAAGGGCTCCCTAGAGTCCTCTGATTAGCGTTCTCAGGTTAGTCCCAAGACAGAGCTGGAGCTGAAGCTGCTGAGTCTGGTCCCATGGCCCAGCCATGCAGATTAAGGGATTTATGGGAACGGGAGGTTAGCATAGTTGTCCAACGGAAGAACCTTCACAGGTCTTCTCCCAGAGTCGTCAGCCCCCAGGTCTAGTCAGCAACCACCTCTAAGTAAAGGCTAATACTGACCACAGGGGGAAGCTATAGGGCAGCACCGAGCTCCCCACACCCTCCCTGGGCCTTTCCAGGACCCTCCTATTGCAGCCACCTTACAGAGCCCCTGTTAAGAAAGAATCAACACATTCCTTCTATTTGCATTTTGTGTGACAGTGTTTCAGTTTTCCGTCATACCTCTGTTTGTCCCACATGACAGCTCTTGGAAGTTATCCTCATTGTTCTTACAGCTGTCAAATAGAGTAATTTACCTGGTGACATGTAGCCAGCAAATGACTACCCTGGGACTGAAACACCAGTCTCTTGATTTACGTTTTGGTACGTCCTTCCCTGCATCAAACTATCTTGAAGGAAGCATGGCAATGACCTTTTGCTGCCTGCTGGCTAAAAGGAGGAGAGTATCTCAGCAGTACGGAGGGACCAGCCTTCTCTGCACAGAGATCATGACAATAGAACCATGGCCTGGCCCTGCTTTGGAGTCAGACTGTGTGGCTTTAAAACTCAGCTTCTCTGTTTGCTGGCTGGGTGATTTGGGGACATGTTCCTCAACTTCTCTCAGTCTCAGTTTTGTACCAGCGATATGAGGGGAATAATGAAAATACTATCACAGAGGGTTTCAGTGAACATGAAATGAGTTCATTCCATGCTTTACACGGAATAATGCCTGCCTGACACATAAGAAGTCCATAAATATTAGTTTGTACTGAGGGTTAAACAGTTTTATTAGCTCCCTCACTTTTTACACTGTCCCAATTTTGAACACAGTTGAGTTACTGAGCTCACTCTACATAGATAGTTCTAGTCATAAAATTGTGCTCTCTCGCTGGACAATGGATTTTATGATGTTCCCCCAGTACACCATGACATATAGAGAATTTCTGGCATCTTCAAATTTCTGTATTGCAACACCCTCTTTCTGGGGGGCTTTTCCCCTAATTCTCAGTTTTCAGCTTGAGTTCATTTGCTGAACAGATGTAATTGGCATGTACCAATCTAATGAATTACCAAGCTTTATCCTGTTCGAGAAAGCAACCCCAGCTTCACCTCTGATAATCTTCAATGCCCAGCTTCTCTCTGATAATAGAGCCTACTGTTTCCCAAGCCATTCTCTTGTCATGGAAATTGGGTGTTAGTAGGGTCATTTTATAAGAGCAATAGTCCATAAAGGCTCAGCAACAAGGTTAGGCCTAACAGTCAACAAGGGAAAGAGGGCTTTTCTATAAGATAATGTTTTCTCACACAGGTCTCTGCTTTTTCCTGCAAGTGAGCAGCAAGGAACACTGAGTCTGAGTCCCAGCAAAGGCGGACCTTTAACTGCCTAGACCAGCCAGGAGTCAGGGCAGCCAAGTGGAGTGATTACTGACTGCAAGTTCTTTGTCTCATCTGCAGAGTCTCACCTGCAGAGATCCAAGGCATTAATTGAAAGCATTTAAAGGTGATAGTTGGAAGAACCAGCATCTCCTCTTTTCCATGTTTTGAAGTTTTATTCTGCCATCAAGAGACCTTGAAACCACTCATTGTGAGCATAAAACTACATGTTCAAACACTCTGACCAGGACTCCTGCTCCCTAAAGTGTATCATTGTAGAGTCTATGTTTTGAAATCGCAAACCAACAGTATGCAAGCAGTGAGAGCGATCTGGCGTAGTGGCTTTGAGGCCTTCTTTCCAAACTAAACTTTCTAACCTAAACTTCCCAACTTTTGGTTGTCTATCTGTACATTTTCTACTTCATGGACTTTCTAAGGAATAAAAATGAATATGGTAAATCACTTACATAGAGACAGGTGCCTATTCTCTGATAACCCCTGTTTCCTCATATGAGGGGAAGAAAAGATTGTGATTCTGGGTTATTTGAAGTCATCCTCAGGATTGTTAGTCACTCTTTTCCAGTATGATTATTAAGTATATTTTTTAAATTGACTTTTATATTTCAAGAAAATTGAAGTTATGGCAAATATATAAATAAATTAAGTAAAAATGAACTCATTCCAATAAAATCATATAATCTAAGATGCAGTGTGGTTCTCATAGATATTTATAGATTTGTTGGCTACTGCATCCCAGAGTCCTGACTAGAGCTTGGCACATAGCAGATACTTGATAAATGTCCGTTGAATAAATTTATCTGTGACATATAGCTGTAACAACCCAAGGCACCAATTGAAAACATTTAAACAAGACAGAATGACCAGCATCTCCTTTTCTCTGTGTACTCAACTTCAGTTCTCTCATTTAAAAACTCACAGACTAGAGATCATGTTTATAACCACCCGGAGATGATTAGCCCAAAAAGAGAACATTACATACAACCATGGTGTTAACCCTCATTTCTTTTAACTCTCAAGGCTAGCAGTTCAAGCTGTGGTGTTAGCTCCTACCTTATGGAGAGGTTAACTTTGTCCAAAGTCACACAGCTAGGAAGTAAAAGAGCAGATATTTGAATCTAAGTAATGTCTAGCTCCAAAACCAATGTTTATTTTACCACATCAGATTAGATAAATAGTTAGGAAAGATTTTAACTGAAGAACTGCCAACCTCTGTACTTCCCAGTTGAAATGATTTTCTGGATTTCAAGATCAGTTTGAAGAACAAAAGAGTGCCCCTTTTGAGGGGACCAGAACTTTAAGAATAGGTAGATTCACCCCAGAATTATAAGGAAGGGAGAAGGTAGGGTATTGGTTAATCTAAAGAACAATGATTGGCCTTAAAAGATATTATCATTATCTTTGTACTAGTGCTTAGTGCATTAGGCAAATTGGCATAGTCCCTTTGTGGTCTAGAGGTTTTCTACAAAAGACAAAGTTGTTACAAGGTCAAAAGGACAGATAGGATTGATAGAAACAGTTTGAAGATGATGGTGGTGTTCTGCTGGAGGAAGTCTGGTGAGGAGGAGGAAGTAAGATGACCGTTGCTTGAACAGAGACTATGACCATATGCTGGAACACAGAGACCAGAGGACACAGTGAGAGATGTTAATAACATGAAGAGAAAAGAAGCAGAGCGTTGAAAATGGCTCTAAGACTGTTTATTTGGAAATCTGGTGGGCCTTTATCTGGTGTTGTTGGGCAACCAAGTATGTCCATGCATAGCCAGCTCAGTTGTTAGCTCCATGAAGGCAGAAATGATGACTAGCATACTTATTTGTATATATCATTAATATCAAATATTTTACATGGATAAATAACCCCAGACCCCTAATTTATGCCTTGTCATAAAAGCATGGGCTCTGGATCCAGACTGTCTAGGTTCAGGTCATGGTTTTACAACTTACTGCATTTATAACTGGGTCTCAGTTTCCTCATCTATAAAATAAGGACCACAGTCACATGACCCCTCTGGTAAGTGTGAAGCTTAAATAACTTTAATACATGTGAAATATTTTGAACAGTTCCTGGCATGTAGTAAACTCTCAATAGATTTTACCTATTATAAATAACTTTTTTTCTTTTCAATTCATTTGCAAATCCTCTATCACTTATCACAATTCTAGGGATTCTTCCTGAGGTAACTCTTCTTCACATAAACATCTATATTCTTTCTTGCCCTCCTACTCCTTCCTGATGTCTTTCATTCTTGCCTGTTACCCCAGGAAAATTTATCTATTTCTCTGTTCCATTTTGAACCTGAAACATTGAGAAGGAGAAGGAAAGCAATCCAAACTTATTTGGGAAAAATCAGCTGGAATCTGTCATCAATCTCTACAATCTGCAAATTCCCATATTGACATTAGATTTTCTATATCATTATCAAACTCTGCAGACACTGCTTATAACTTTTTCTTCCCTCCAGTATCAGGACCGGGGATAAAATATGATTCCTTATTCAACTGTGTAGTGCTTTTTATTCTACTTTATTTAATTAGTCTTATCAAAGTTAATGCGATGGCTTTGGGATATTTTTTTCATTGTGAATGCATGGTGGTTAAGCTCTGCTTGAGGAGAATATGTTGCTTTGGGCTAGCTGGTAAACTTAATGGCTATTTGCAACATCATTTCTGTGAAATGTATATTCTTCATCCTGAACAACTGGTTCACATAGGATCTTTCTCACATGTAGGTACATACTTTGCATAATAGCCATACATAATCTTGTTTAACTCTCAAAACTTATGTAATAGATACTGTTATTTGCATATTACAAATAAAAATATGAGATTTAGAAATTTAAATAACTTACCTAAGGCTCATAGCTAGCAGGATAGGAGAAGGAACTAGAGCTCATTTCTGTTCTAGTCCAAAGAGCTTCCCACTACATGAACTTCCCCGCCATACACACACTATATTCAATCAGGGTATAAATGTGTATGTACAAAGAAAAGCTGGCTAGCTGCTGAGTGATAATAATGACGATGATAGAAGTTACAAATTTTTAAAGGATTAGTATGTGCCAGACATCGTCTTAAGTGTATGATCTCAGTTAAACCTGGTAATAGTCATTGGAGATTGTTCTTCTCTCCAAGTCCAAATGTAGACTATAAATAAAGCTCCTAGAAGTGAAGTATTTGTCAAAGGTTATACCCCCAGTGAGTAGCAGGATTGGAATTCAGATTCAGAACTCTGCCTTCTTTAATCACCTCCACATTCTGCTTCATTCATGGCTGGACGGGATGCTCACCTTCTCTCCTCACGTGCCACCGTAGTCTTGGGTACATCAGGCTGAAAGCAGTTGGGACTGCTGCACCCAAAAAGAAAAGTCAGAGCCAAACAGAGAGAGAGAGAGAGAGAGAGAGAGAGAGAGAGAGAGAGATTAGTTAACATATGATTCACAAACCCTTGGGAACAGATGGCATTGTCCAGAGTCTGAGAGAAAGGAATAAAAAAGCAGCGATGCAGGCCTGGGATGACTCTCGCCATCTGGATGTGGATGGAGAAGTGGTTAGATGAGAGCTTGCTTTTCCAGGGAGACTTTTAATGAATCCTCTGGGAGACAATTTGTTACAAGTAAGCTTTTGCAACTCATTAATTGCCTTGAAACTTAATGGCATTAGGCAGAGTTGGAATTCCTTTTTCATTCTGTGAAGAATTTGGCTCTGTATGAATATTAAATTAATTATTGTTCTGTATGCAATTTGTATGGTCACTCTGGGTTAGAAGACTTTTTAATATAGGAAAGAAATGACGTAGAAATCTGAAAGATCTGTGTCGGATTATAATGATTCTATTCAGGAATGTTATTATAAGGAATGGCTTGTAAGTAGTTCTAATTTCTAGGTAATAGATTTTTATTTTAGTCTGGTCACTAAAGAAATATCACTTTCTTTTCATTGCTCTTTCTTATAACAAGGCATTCACTGGCTTAAAAAGAGCTCACCAATTTAATTAATGGCTCTTAAAATCATTATAATTAGAAAGAGAGTTCCAGACTGTGAAATTTTACATTTCTCTCATAAACAGGTATAAGCGAAACTCCTAGAATGCCCTGAAGTGCACTCAGTTTGTCAATGCCCTGACTGATGGAATTCAATAAAAAAAGAATTGAATTACAACAGACTCATTTCCCCGCATTTATACGACCTACTTTAATGACTGTCTTAACCAGGATTGTTATCATTCACACCCTCTAAAATTTAGCCATGCACCTAAGTTTTTCTTTCTATCACTGCCAAATTATTGGCATATTTTTCCAAATATACACTTGACTATGCCGCTTACCTGCTTAAAACCCTTTAGTGGAATTCAGTTATTCTTGCCTTAAAAGCCCAAAGTGTGTTTATGACCTCCATGGTCCTTCGTGATCTGTTCCATCTCATCTCTCTATCTTTATCTGCTACCACCACTCTACCTGTGCTTTTGCAAAGGCGCCTTTCAGCTGCAAGCTTTTCCCACATGTTTTCTATCTTCCTGGAACGTCCTTCTCTGTTCTTCCCACATCCTAACCCTTCAAGTCTCAGGCCTTATATTCTGTCATAATACTCTATGCTTCTTTGACCATGTATTACAGTGTGATTAAATAATGATTTGTTAATAAATAAATTGTTTTTATGTCTGTCACTCCATCTAGGCTGTAAGGACAAGGGTTATATCTGTTATTCATGTATGTATTTGTAGCAGGTAGTACAGAATCAGGTACATCATTGGTCTCACAAAATGCTTTATGAATTAGTATATCAAAGCACTTAGAAGTATGTCTAGTACCTAATACATGTCATTGATATTGCTTGTACTTTTGTTTTATTAGTAGATGTTGATAATAGGGTCTTAGAGTGTAATAGGGTATTTGGGTCTTGAGTCCTAGTTGCAGTTCAGGTGTGTGGTCTTTGGAAAGTCATATAACCTTTCTGGGATTTAGGGTTTGGTTTTGTTTTGTTTTGTTTTACCTTTACAGGCATTTTAAAAGAATTTTTATATTTAGAATCCCTGGAAACACAGATTCCCTTAAAAGCCAAAGTAAAGGGGAAAAGGAAGAGCTGGCTAATTAGGAAATTAATGGCTTTCAGCCTTTCTATCAGAATTATTTCTTACATTCCAGAGTGTCCCTTCATTTCCTAGGCACAAAGAACCAACCCATCATCAAACTAAAACAAAATTAAATAAATAAATAAATACTATTGAAAGATCAAATTAGAAAAATAAAGTGTTAATTTTGTTATATAGAAAGCATTGCCCTCATTGGAAAACCTCTTGTATCTTTTATTGGGCTCAATAAATAGCTCTCATCTTTCATCTCTGGGTTCTGGATCCACTGAGAAATGGGTCATCAGGAAGATAACTACAATAACATCTTTGTCACTGATGGAGGCCAAATTGGAGGATATAGCTCTTATGTGAGATTCAAATGGACCTGCGACCTTTCTGCTACAGTAACGAGAGAGTGGAAGAGGCCTCTCAAGGGACATAGAGTCTTTAGAGGAGACACATATATCCAGGACCCACCTTTCACTGATTGGGGTGTAAAAAGGAGGAAGAAGAGGCCACATTTTTTTGTGCACATGACCTTTGGCAATTAACTCCACTCAGTCTGGACACCTGGACCTCTGGCCACCATCCAGGGCCCAGAAACTCAGTCTTCCTCTACAAAAAGAAGGTAGAGGTGGAACAATGAGGGACAACTCTTGGCTGTTGAAGAAGGGGAAAACTTGTTGCTTTAAATGTCAGTTTTCTAGTGAGTTTCAATGAGGGACTAGGCAGTTTCTATAAAAGAACAAAATAAACTGTCATCAGCTGGTACTATGAGAACCAGAAAATACATGTGGGTTGGTTATTTATTTATTAAACTGGAGTTAAAAAAACAACAATAACACAGAGCCTAGGAGGCACCAGGATTTTATTGGCTATAATAAGTAGTCTAGGCTTCCCTGGGGCTTCTGGGTTTTGAGCCTGAATTGCACTTGTGGAATGGCAGGCCTTGTCTTTATTGAAGTTATCTTAGAGCTGCTGGGAAAGGGTTTTGGCTTGGGGAGACTTCCCAGAGCCTTTGCCCTTATTTCCTAAAGAAAATGGTGCCGTCCTATCAGACAAACCCTGCTTTTTAGAGCCATTGCCATATTTATGTCTTCTCTTTCCTTATTTTTTTTTAGCTTTTTTACCCTAAGAGGCTTATTTTTATGACTAGTTTCATTAAGGTGATGGTATTTTTGGAAACAGGTACCATAATACTCAAGTTTTCGGACAGTCTGTGTGTATGTACTGATGTGTCTATGGATTTACAAGTCCATTTACAGTTCTTCAGGTATGCAGACATAAATATAGTGCCATATATGTGTGTCATCACTCAAGGAGACTTAGCTGACAACCATGACTAGCAAAGATAGAGGGAGACAATGGTGGCAGGAACTAAGCTGGCTGCAGGGTGAATTGTCAAGGGAGAAGGGCAGCCTCCCAACTGGCAGTGTCCAGAAGGGCACAGTGAATTTGACATTGTAACCTAAGAAGGTCTAATCTAGGGAGTTGTGATTGGCACTAATATTAACATGTAAGTATTCAGTGAATTCATTCATCTCTTAATAACAGGAACCCAGGTAGGTATCGGAAACTTAGAGAAGCAGTGAAGACACTGGACAGAAGGACTGCAAGGGTAGCCAAGATTACAGAGTTTCTACCTAGCAGGTCAGGTTTATTTCTGATCTCCAGTTGTAACTTTGTGCACATGAGGGAAGAGAAGAAAAAGGCCAGGTGTTACATACTGGGTTTATGCAGTCGGGGGTCAAAGGCAGTAGGTTTCCCCTTAGGGAGCCTCCATAAATCCAAAGGCTTTCCAGAGTACAAAATTGGTGACAGTACAGCTTCTTTTGATTAGCTGGTGTGGAAAATACATTAATGTATGGACAGCCTTATTCAGACTCAGCTCAGAAGCTCGATGAGGTGGAGTTTGAAGTAATAGACTTTAGAGATTAGAAATAAGCCTCTGTAAGGAAAGTGAAAACACATATGCATGCGCACACATGCAAACACAAGTAGTATATACATATTTATGGACACATAATCACATATTATAGTCATGCAATTTAACTCATGGCTGGTTTATGCCCTTAGACCCAGACACTGAAAGGATCAATGAGGAGTTGCAAATAAGTTTTTGTTATTCTTAAAAGATTCCTTTTATTCCATCCAAAATGATTGAACATGTCACAGTAGTCAACAGGAGCAATGATGCTTGAAGCTCACTTGTGTCTTGTGTAAAATATTGCCCAGAGATATCTGGACCTGTAGTGTAATAACAAAATATAGTTTGAATATAGAAGGTTGAAGAAATGTATGAGTTAGTAGTTAGCAGGAGAAAGGACCACCAATTTAGAAGGCAGGATAAGTGCCTGTTACTAAGTAAGGCTCTGTAAATCTGTAAAAATTGAATGAATTCTACTCTGTTCATCCAGGTAGTATTACAATGATGAGAAGTTATCCTGGAGGCAAAAAGTCTTCTCCTGAAACCTTATGTGATATAAGCTTTTTAACCAAGTGGACTGTGTGAGGAGCAGTTACCAATCAGAAAGTGACCTGGGTGACACATTTTTCGCACTAGAATTTGCTGTACTGTGAACAAATAGTTTAGTCTTCACGAAAAAGAATTCAGAAAGATGGAATAATGTAGAGGGGCGCTTGTCATTGTCACTGTCACTATTGTGTGCAATTCTGCTTGTAACTTTCAGTTCTCGAAAAGCTTGCTGAAGAATTAACCCCAGAGCATGAGTGTCTTGAAGCCATTATCCTCCACCTCTTGCCACGGGGAGGCCATTGGCAAACAGCTGATGACTCAGGGTCTGGGCCAAGGCCAAAGCCAATTAGCTCTGAGGGTAAATGTGTTTCCTCAGAACACAGCAAACCAACCTTTGTATTTTTTGCTGTTTCCAGGCTGACAGTTGCTCTAGTTCCGGTAAATAAGTTAAGGGTTGTATAGTTTCAACATAAATTGACAAGGGTAGAATAATGGGTGAGGAAGTATCCATAACTTAGTTTTGAAATATCTTACAGACTTCTATATTGGTTAAAGAAATGTAGCTAATACAGTAATTTTTATAATTTCAGTTAAGCTTTGCTTTCAGTTCTTCCCTCAAAAGATTTCCTATTCCTGTTATAGTCTTTACCAGTTTAGTGGGGTGTTTTTCTAGTGCTATAGATTTTGGTATTTTTACTTGTAGGCTTAAGATATTTAAAAAATTTTACACCTAACCCAGGTTATAGTACCTCAATTTATTTCACACTTACCATATGCTAGGCACTTATTTATAATATCTATAATCCCCTCTATACCCTGCAATAACGATCTCATTTTGATGGTAGGAAACACAAGTTGTATTTGGCACAGCCAGGGTTCAAATCCATGTCTGGCTCCCAAGTCTATACTCTTACCTAAACCAAACCATGCTACCTCTCTAAATTAGCTGGAATTAAGTTTAACTACATATAATGTAAACCCCAAATAATAATTATTAAGTAATGTTTATTTCACTCTAATGTGAAAGAAATGCCGAGGAAAGCAGCTGTCAGATGTTCTCCCTGCTCTACTCTGCTAGCCTAGGCTTTCTATCTCTTAAGATCATGCCATGGCCCAAGACGGCTGCTGAGACTTCCACTGTCAAAACTACATATCAGATGGCAGGGAAGAATTAGAAGGGATGGCAGAAATGATGTCTCAGGTGTTTATCTTCATTTTAAGGAGCTTTCCTGGGAGTCCTGTTGATCAGTTTCTACTTATTTCTCTTATGACTTATTCATGTTTGTAACTCCAACACTTAGAATAGTTTCTGGCACAGTGAATGAACGGATGGATGGAACTGAGTGAATATGAGACTTAAACTTATACTGAGCCCAAGGCACACTTAACCTCAGATTTGTTGACTCTTTATTTATCTTTGTTTGTCTTTTAATCTACCAGATAGGCCCCCCTTTCTCTCTCCCTTTTCTTTTCTCTGGCTCCTCTCTACCCTCCCTTCTCAAAACACAGATCATCTTCTGGATCTTTCCAACTCATAGCTTAAGTTTTGGCTGACTTGGAAATCTCTTGAGAAACTTTCTCTGTCCTTCTGAAAAATGAAATTTGACCAGACACCCCTTTGGAGCTAATGTATAATCCTCCATTTACTCCTACCACAGCAGTTTCCACCCTGTGCCAATTATGTTGCAATGAGCTACTTAAGCTATGAACCTTGATTTGTTCACTGTTATATCATCAACACTTGGAATCAAGTCTAGAATACAATCGGTGTGCAGTAAGTATTTACCAAAAAGATGAGGAATATTCAGATGAGGTTCTGGATGATGGACAAAGCTGTCTAAAGTCACAGAACTTGATATGGACCCAAGTTTCTGCCTCTGAAGCCTCTCTTCCATTAAGAGAGGACACAGATACAGCTACAGGAGCAAAAAAAATAAATAAATAAAACAAAGCATCTAACTTCACAAATTTTTTTGAAACCAACTGTCTTTCCTTCAGTTCCTATAATACTTTTGAGTCAGTTCTTAGAATTAGTCATTGACTCAGATAAATTTTCAGAAGCCAAGATTAAACCAAGGGGAGAGTCCTACACCAGTCACTGAAAAAGTGGCAAAACTTGCTAGACCGTGCCTGCAAAAGAACTTGTAATTATTTCATAATTTTCTATACAAATAACCTTTTATTTATCTTTATTTTCTCTGCTGAGGTCTGATGTACATGGGCAGCATCCAAGACAAAAGTCCTTCTGTATGGGACAGATAGGAATTGTCAGCAGCCTTTATGTGGCCACAGGACCCCGGAACAGAAACCTGTATGGCTAATCTCCTCCCCAAACCTGCTGTCTTGCTTCTTCAGCTGTAGAGCATTTATAAAGTTGTAAAACCTTCAGAGACATGGCTGCTGCAGGGTTGAGAATGGCATTGTTCCAGTTACATCCCCAAAGTGTTTAGAGAGGGTGATGGGGCTGCCTGATGTAGTGTTTGGTTCCTTAACCAACATGGCATGCGCCGTGGGGATGTGTGGCCTCAAGCCAGGAGTGGAAAACAGGATAATCATGGCAAGCAACTGTTATTAAAGACTTGCTGAGAGGAGGTTGTAAATTTGTAATTTTTTTATTATGGTCATTTAAAACAGGAAAGTGATTTTTTAAATTTTTTAAAAAATAAGCTCTGTCATTAAGAAGAATCCTAAGTTCATAGGAATTTTTAAGATAACATACACGTCTTGAAACAAATGATGCTTTGCACTGTGAGTCCACAGATTCTCTAGAAGAATACTGATCATGCTCCTGTAATGTTAAGGTGGAAGTGATGTGACGGAAAGAGGAGAGGCTTTAGATCTGGGAGACTTGCGTTCAAATCCTGGCTCCACCAGTATTTGTGTGACTTTGAACTCTTGGAAGCTTTCTCATCTGTAAAATAGCAATACTAGAATTAGTCTTAAAGCTGGTATTGTAATGAGCGGCAATATATGTAAAGTGTATAGCACATGTTTAATCAGCAGTGGTTTGTATTGCTGTTTGTATTATTAAGCTGCCATAGGTAATAGAAGCAGAATTTGAAACTGTGAGTGAGCCTGTTACAAAATTGTCATAACTTAGGGTTCTCTGGTTTCTGGTGGGCACACTGGCACCCCATCATAAGCACCCTACTCTTTGATGCCCCCCAAGCCCTGTGCAGAGGCAGCATAGAATACATCACTGAAGTGATTCTTTTTCCCTCTGGTTTACTTACATGTCAAAACCATAAAAATGTTTTCTTGGTCTAAATATAATAACTACTTTGGATGCCTGCTTCAATTTGGATGCCAAATTAGAAGGGGAGAGCTTACGCACCATACTGAGAACATGGATTTCCTGCTAATGGGAGATGCAGTGAATGATGGAGAAGCACAGGGAAGCCGAGACTGTACGTGAGATAATGAAGACATTGGAATGAAACTTGACCATGTTATTTCTCTTTCCATCTCATTCAAGATTGTCTTAACTCTCCGGATAGTGTACAACGCCTCTAGGATCTGTTTCTTCCCACTATCACCCCCATGCACCCTTATCTCCAGTCCAGAGCTCGTCATAGTTCTTACCACAGGCCCTGTTTTGTTCTGCCTTCGTGCCTTTGCAAATGCTGGTGTCTGCAAGGAATGTCCTTGTTTCACTTTCTTTGTTAGGTCCATGATATGCTTTCTTCAAATCCTGACACATGCTTCAAATATTATTAGAAATGCTGCCCAGTCCCTGCAATACATGGACTAGAAACCCTTCATTCCTAATGCCAGGGGATTGTGTACTTACCATAACATTTATCACCAATATGATAAATATCTTTTTGCACCAGAAGGTAAGTTCCTTGTAGTGACCAATGCAGACTGACTGCTGCACAAATCTCAGTGGATTAACACATTTAGGTTTGTTTCAATCTCCCCTCACAGTCTGGATCTGTGTAGAGTGTAGAGACGGGTGGAGAAGGGAGAGTCTGTTCCCTATGGATTTCCAAGGTCCCCAGATCCAGACCTTTCCTTCTAAATGGCTCCAACCTCCCCCAGGGGCTCAGAGTCACCCACTGATTTTCTGTACCTTTCCAGCAGACAAGGGAGAGCAGAGACCATGGAGGATCTCCAGGGAGGTGTTTAGGAGGCTAGGCCTAAAAGGAGTACATCCCTTCTTCTGACATTCCATTTGGTCAAAACTTTGTCAGGTATCCCTTACTGACTGCAAGGGAAGCTGGGAAATGTAGTCAAGCTTTGTGTTTAGCAGGGAAAGAAACAGGGTTTAGTAAATATTTGCCATAATATTTGCAGGCATATTGCTTATCCCTGTATCTGTAGTACTTTACAGCATAGATGTAACAATTCATCAAAATAAGTTTAATATTTTAACAATGAATTAATAAATAAGTACATATGGTGAGTAAACTATCAGAAGGGCTGGTACTGCATTAACTTTTGGGAACCAATCAATGCTAACAAAATGTGGGCAGCTTGGTATTTGAAGAAAACAACCAACCTTTGCTATTTGCCTGCCTTGGAGCACAGAGTCTCCCTGACTGGTGATGTTTTCCTCAGGATCTGGATACCTCGGATCCTTCTGTTGTCACCCCCAGGCCTTTGTTTCAGCTTCTTGGCCATTTCTCAAACACACTAATCCTGAATCCACCTCAGGGCCTTCACTCTTCTTGTTTCCCTGGTCTGAAATTCCCCATCACTGCCCAATAGCCACATGTTTGTCTTTCACCTCACTTAGACCCTACCTTAAATACCATCTTTCTAGTGAACACCAGACTTCCTGTTCTTCTCCCTGTGGTATTTTTTGTCACCGCATGTAGTAAGATCAGATATACTATATATTAATTTACTTGTTTGTTGTTATCGCCCCCCCACCAACACACACACCCCTGACCTGTTATGTCAGGGAATTTCGTCTATTTGTTTTCCTATCATCAGCACCTGGAACAGTGTCTGGTACATTGTAGATACTCAAATATTTTTAAATGGATGACTATCATTTGTTTTTTGCAAAGTGCTTTTTGTCTTCTTGGCTTAATAGTGACAGAGATTAATTAAAAAATTGGATATAAAAATACTATCAAAAAATGTTTGACAATTACATGTAGAAATGGAAGAGGGGAAGAAGATAATTATTAGTAAATGGTGGTGGTGGCTTGACATATAGACAGAGATAAAAAGCTGTTTCTGAAAGATGACACACCTGAAACCATTAGGGAATTTTTTTTAAAGTGTTTCAGAATTTCTTCCAAGAATGTTGATTCTGATGCCATCTAAACATTCAATGAATTCATCTCAAAGGAATCAACTGCAGAGCTAAGTACACCTGTAATAGTACTTATGCCATTTTAATGCAGTCTTATCAGAAAGGTCATTCAGTAAAGGAGGCATTTTGATCATAGCAATTCTCTTCACAGAAATTATATCTGGGGAGCTGGTCTCTTTCTCTTTGATTATTCAAGGATATATTTGGGATGCAGAGAACATTTCCCAAAACCTATCTTTAAAACTCAGCTGCTTAAAGAAATAATAGCACTGTGGGATAGAAATTGCCAGAAGAACCCATTTAGCAACTTCTTTAATAAAGTCAGCCTAGCATGTACGTCTCATGCTACATAATAGAAATACAGACCTGGAAAGGACCTATATGTAGATGAGGAAAATGGGGTCTTGAGACAAGGGCAAAAATATTTATTGAGTGAACTCTCTGTTGGGCACTTGCAAACATTTCGTACCATATAGGTATGCTGTCTTTGTCTGGAACCCATATTCGGACTGATTATCTTGCCTACCATCACACATTGGGGCTGGGGAAGAACTATGCCCACAGTGACTCAGAGCCCCTGTTATTTTGTTTTGCTTTCTCGGGGTAAAGAACATTACCCCCCAAAATTGCTCAACTGTGACATCATGTATCCAGAATGACAACTCAAGTCTTTTGACTCCTAGTTCAGTGTATGTGTGTGTAGGGACACAAATGTACATTCTATGCAATAAATTCTACCAATTAAACATCACTGTATAGTCTATTCTCTCATACTTGTCTCAATTTTGGCTGTAAAATTTTTATTTACCATTAGTGTGTTTTTAATATTTATGTTTATCTTGTCTCTATTTTTACATTACCCATGTCTGTACCTCCATAATAATAGTGCTTTCTCATTTACAGGAGATGAAGAGATGCATTAGCTTTCACCACTATGTGAAAATATCTTAAGAGCTTAATGTTTCTATTTTTTAATGTTGATTACTTGCCTACCAAGTGAGAATGGTGTTAGAATTTAGCAACACATTTATATTTTCTCTCTAAGTGGTTTCATAAGTTGCAAATAAGAACACGAGGTATTAGTATTAGCAATAATAATAGCCAACACTTACAGAGAGCCTAATATATGCAAGTCACCAGTTCCCTTTTTTAAAACACATACTAACTCATTTTATCCTCACAAAATCCTGTTAGGCAAACATTGTTATTCTATTTTATAATTAAGGTGATTGAGGCACAGACAGGTTAAGCAAATTGATCAAGGATACACAATTGGTAAATGACAAGACCAAGATTCCAATCCAGGACACCTTGCTGTAGAGTCTAAGCTCCCAACCATTCACTATTGCTGCATCTCAGGACTTTGTACAAAATTCTGGAGAAACCTATATCATGCCCTCTCCTTTCCTATAGAAGCCTTCTCTAGAAGCCATAGTCATGCCCAATACATGCCACCTTGTCTTCTGTGATCTTAGAAATGTAGTAGAAAGAACTTGCATAGTTGAAGGAGAGAGCATTTGAGAACATTGGATGTTAATAGGACTTATTTCTGGGAGATAATGTAAGGAGAAGAGTAGAGCAAGGACTGGGTTTACCTCCCACTTAGTCACTGGCTAGCTGCATGAACTTGGACATGCTTTTTAACTTCTGTAAGCCTCAGTGCCTGCTTCTGTAAGGTTGAGGAAAATAATGCCCAGCTCTCAGTACTCAATAAGACCACCTTTAGAGGCAATATATCTGAAGTGCCTCCATTAAAATAGTTATGTAATAAATGTTCAAAACGGTGGCATTCTCATCAAATATAAGATAGATCAATATATAATTCACATAACTGAGGCAAAACTGGGTTAAAGAAGAGGCTATGTAGCTAGAAGAATACATAAGTTTTGCCCATCATGAAATGAAGCTTATGTACAGTAGTGTGGTATAGTGATTAACAGCTTAGACCTTTGGAATCATGCAAATTTGGGTTTAATCCTATTTTGATCTCAGTTATGTACTTCTTGGTTATTTGCCCTTAGGTGAACCTTCCTAAGCCTTGTTTCCTAATAAAGGAATTTGGAATAATAGTAATTACCTCAGAAATTATTTAGATATAAATATATACATATATAAACATATATTCAATAACATATGTAATTAACTCTTTGGCAGATATATTCATTTGGTACCAAATTATTTCACTAATGATGAGAAAATTCCCTAGATATTTGAACACTGTACTAGTCAGAATTCTGTAAAGCAGAACCAATAGGAAATACATCTATCTATTTAGGTAGATAGAGTAATAGGTATAGACAGGTCGATCTCTGTAGCGATAGAGATAGGTAAATACCTATCTATTATCTATTATCTTTCTATTTATTATCTGAAAGAATTGGTTTGCATGATTACAGAGGCTGGCAAGTCTAAAATCTGCAGAGCCAATGTCCCAGTTTGAATCTAAGGGTCAGAAAATTGCTATAAAACCAGGAAGAGGTGATGTCCCAGTTCAAAGGTCATCAGACAGGAGAATTCTTTCTTACTTGAGGGAGGGTTGGCTTTTTGTTGTAGTCAGGCCTTTAACTAACAGATGAGACTTACATGATGAGCACAGCCTGTCTCAACTCAATCTATGAATTTAAATGTTAATCAAATTCAATATCCTCACAGAAATATACATAAACAGTTAAAATAGTGTCTGGCACATTGTAAAGCTACATAAGTATTACCTATCATCTTTATCATCATATAAGTCAGTTATGATAACAAACATACCCAACACCTCAGTGATTAACAAAAACAACCTTTTATTCTTCACTTATGCATAGGCTGAATGTCACTATGGCTACTCTCTGATTGAGGGTCTGCCCCTTTGTCCTCTCACCCTACAACTCAAGCTAAAGAAAGGTCTCTATCTGAGACATGCTATTCTCATGGCAGAAGATAAAAGCAAGAGCACTGGCAGGACATATCTGATCTACTCATATTCCATTGGTCAAAGCATATAATATAGTCAAACCCAAAATTAAAGGGCAGGATATATAATGTCCTAACAAAAGGGCAGTAGATGAGTACTAATAATTGAAAAGAACAATGTAGTCTACTGGAATCATTGAATAACAGCATCTTGACATTATCTTATGTAAGGTGCTAATGAGGAAAGGGAAATATGATGGAACGTTGGCCGGAAAGGAATATAAGGGCCAGATTACATGTAGAAGTTGATTCTAATTTTCTGGACATAATCCAAGGTTTTTGGCCCACAGTGCACCATCTCCCAACTTTCCTGCTTGGTTTTCTGCTCTTGATTTTCTGAGTTAATCCCCTAAACTCTAAGCATCAGTTTGAAAACCTGGGGCCTTTTTCCACATGCCACAATATGTAGTAACTTGGATTTGAATTATAAATTTAAAAAGGAGTTTATGTTACCTCTATAATTGATGTCTTGACCTTCTTGACCTCTATAACTGTTTCAAAGCACTACAAACGTTTATCAATGTCTCCTATTAATTATAATTGTATTTACTAACTTAGAGTCAGTTGCCATTTTTGCTATATGCCATGAATTTGTTATTAAGCCATTTAAAAGAGATGGAATTTGCAACTGTAGTGAGTAAATAATTTCAGGCCTGGTTTTCTGTTTTTGATAGAGATTGGAGGAGGAAGCTTGGAATTGAAACTCCTTTTTGACAGGACTAAATGTACATAAATGTCATTGAAAGCTACTACTTGGCACTAAAGTATGATTATGTGAACATAACCATAGAATAAAAAGGATCATTTGAAAAATGTTAAGAAATTATTTCATAGAAATGTGGCTAGCACTCTTCTTTACTCAGAGTAAGGTAGGCTCTTAAGAAATAAAAGAGCCTTTGTTACTCTGACTTTAACTCTACTTTGGGATTATAAAACTAAATTTAGGTTGTCAGCAAAGGAAACCTGGGCACTTAAAAACTGGAGCCCTGTAGTTGTGGCTTGGCCAATGGGGTATGAGATCTGGGGGCAAGATATTTACAAGCCCTGCTGAAGTAAGTAGGGGAAATAAGAGGGATAGGATCTACTGAAGTGAGGGAGGCTCTTCTCATGTCAGCATGAACTTCAAGACTACAAATGGGAACTTGGGTGTAGGGGTGGGAGAGCCTCAGGATCCAGATATAAGGCTACAAAATGATTCAGGAATAAATGGGACATTGTGAAGATACTAAAAACATTGACTGGTACATATTAAAGGGTGTACTTTATGGTATATAAATTATACCCTAATTTCAAATGTATCGTAAAAAAGAAAGAATGTATTGGGCCTTCCTCCAAAGTAAAAGTCTGCCAATATAAAGCAATTTCAGAGTTTGAGATTAAATAAATTCACCCATTTGCTAAAGTAAACATTTATGTTTATATTGTTTCCCTTTGTGTAATAACTGCTTTTAACAGCAGCACCTTTGATACTGTACATGCAGTAGGCCTATTCTTCCAGATGGGATAGAAAAAGCTTTGTAACAGGTTTTTGCTTATTAAAAGGCTGTGCCTTTTTAAAAAAATAAAAATAAATGGGATAACTATATAATTTTTCATCCAAATCAGTTCTTTATAGGCAGTGAAAGCACATGTGAATATGCTGGGTCAATAGTCCTATATTAAGACAGTCTCGGACAAGTAGGACATAGAGGGATGGAGAGAGCTGGAGCGGTAGCAAATAAATACCATCATTTATCCTTGCCCCATTCATTCATCTATTTATTCAACAAATATTTGCTGTGCTCTTGTGTCTACTTTGGAGGAGTACAGATGAATAAGACAGGTTACCTGCCTTCCAACTTATCCTGTTAATAGATGTTAGAATAGAATTTAATTTGTTTCATATGACCAGAGTTTGCTCTCAAGCCCAGGGCATCGATTCCTGACCTAGTCTTGGATCAGGGAAGGGAAGGAAAAAGAGGAGAGGATGAGGTTCCCTGGAATATGTGATATCTGAGGTGATTTTCTAAAGGGAAAAGAGGGTAAAGTGTAGGAGAGAGTGTACTAAGGAAAAGGTACTTTCCAGTAATACAGAGGAAGAATGGTCTATTTCACGAAGTTGGTCTTGCTGGCTAGGAAATAGGGAGAAGGTGATGTTGTCACTTGACCTCTCAGGACAGAATTTTAGCTGACTGGCTCAGGAAACACACCAAATTTTTGAGTAAAATTCATGGCTTTATATTTTCTGTTTTCAGGTTTAATACCCGAGTAAAGGGATCTGAACCTCTTAGGCAAAATGATGCCTTCTCAGAAGTGACTACTTTCAAAAAGAGAACTATAGAGAAATTGATACTAAGGACTGACTTCTGAATGAATGGCTGTAGAGGCAGGGAGATGGCTTGAGGGGATGGGCCCATCTAAGCCCATGTTACCATGCCGCATTTGTGTTTCCATTTGTGGTTCCCAATCTGACCCTTGTTTAAATTAGAGAAAGTGTAGAGGAAAAAAGCTAACACCCCCACCCACAAAAAAATGGGGGGTGGAATTTTTGACTCAGTGAGATTGTACTCCCTCTCTCTTTAAACCTGACTCAGTATGTCTTATACTTCTTTCTTTAAGCAAACTTGAGGTGAGAAATCTCTGGATTACATTAAACGAGAGATATATATATATATGTTTATACTGAACACCTTCAGTGATCAAGGGCTATATTCAGTGTTGCCAAATGGTTTCTAGATTCTAGAAACTTAAATAGATCCATCTCTCTCCATACACACACACACACACACACGTATATATATACCTATATTATATATGTATATGCATATTTACACATACATATATGCATATATATACAACAGATATGTATATATAGTCACTCCCCCTACATTCCTGTTCTAAACTCTCCCTCTCCTCCCTTCTCCTCCCCCTCCTCCCTTCTCCTCTCCTCTCTTCTCTCTCTCTCTCTCTCACACACACACATACAAACACACACACACACACACGGATGTACTAAATTATGAGCACCTCACAGGGAGGGATCATGCCATATTCACTGTTGTATCCCAAGCTTCTATCTCAGATCTTGGCTCAAATAAATCTGAATTTATTAAGTGGTAATAAATTTCCACTTAAAAGCACACATAATAGAAAATAACATTTTTATGGAACTCTATAGTTTTAAGGCACAGTTACAAATATATTTATAATCCTCAGTGAGGTGGACATTAGTTCTATTTCAATTTTCTATGAGAAGAAACTGAGGGTCAGAGGATGAAGAGAGTCCTCATAACATATACAGGTTCAGTCAAAGTTGAAACTCAGAAACCCCTGGCTTTGAATCTGATCCTCTCTCTAAATTATATTGCTATATTTGTGAATGTAACTTATTCTCATCCATTCTACAAGGTAAATGCTTCTGATGTTCTAAGAAGAAAAAAATAAATAAAACCATTCATTGTTATTCATGAACCCTCACGCCAGAAAATTGTCTCATAACAATTTTCCCTGGAGAACATGCAGGGGAAAAAATGTACCCTACAAGGACATAATCACAAATAAGCATTATATGTTTATATTGGTTTTGGTACACAGATCATCTAAGTGGCTTTACCTGTAGTAAGTTGAGTGGGGAGTGTATAAGGTAGCAAAGATTTTATGACTCATTTGTAGACCCTGGGAAATGTTGCAGACTAATTAATCATCACTGCTTGGATTGATTTAGATCCTTCTACTCCCACATTAAACTGTAATGTATTCTTTATAAAAATGTACAACTTGAAGTTAATTTGAGTCCTTCATGCCAAAGAGTTTATTTATAGTATGTGGTGAAACATTTTATGGCCCCAATTTCAATTAAATCATAAATTCAGGAAGTAAGAGAAAGAAACAGGCCTCTTCAGTCACCTTGGCCTTGGCAGAGGGATAAAATCTGCATCTGTGGTATATTTCTCATTGCTTGGGTAAATGTGTATATTTATATATCTTTTCATAGTCAATGCTGCTGATGAAATGGCTTTTATGTGAGAAAGCATAAGATTGAAAGGCTCGTGTGGGAGGTAGATTTTTCCCTCTCTTACAGTGTGTTCCACCATATTTTCTTTAGGCCTCAACAAGAACAGCCCTCTGCCTCCTTGCCTCTAATCATAGTGTTTATATTCTGGGTCAGGTTGGTCTGCTCATCATCATCACATTACTTCCTTATTAGTACTTTATAGAGGTCTGAGACCAGTCCTTGGGACGTTGTCTGGATATAATACATGCCTCCTATGATGATATGGATGCTGAAAATAGCATGGACTATCACGCACTAAATGTTTAGACAGAGAAAATGGGGTGTCAGGGTGCTCAGTGAAATAATGAAGTTGTAAATGTCAAATGCAGGATCCTGGGAGTTGAGAAGCATACTGTAGGGTATAGAATTTGTTCTTCTCCAAAGTTAGTGCCAGCCTTTGTCTTCGGTTCCTGGGAGTTAATCACGAGGCCCTTGAAATTTTATGTCTGATAGAAATGTCTTTGTTTGCCTGAGGCTTTGGCCACTAGACAGTCTAAGAATGTGATTTATGGTGAGTGTTTTGGTCCATGTGGTATCAGTTCTACTTCAAGAAGGGCTGGAGAATAAAGGTCAGTCATTGGGTAGTGAGTGATTGAGCCCTAATAAAAACTGAGCACTGAGGCGCCAATGAGCTTCCCTGATTGGCAATCATCTGTGCATATTGTCTCATCAATGCCAGGCGAGTAATACTCTCTCAACAATAAATGCTTAATGCTTGGTACCTTTGCTAGCCTCTGCTTGATGGACTTTTTTCCTTGGCTGATAGTAATCTCTCTACTTTCCCTGTAATAAATCAAATTTGTGAGTATAACAACTTTCAGTGAGTTTCATAAACCCTTCCAATGAATTATCTAAACTGAAAATTGTTTGGGGAAACTTTGAAAGGTCCAATTGCTGTCAGAAGGGAGGATGGTCCAATGTGGATTGTGTACCCTTCCAAAACTTCATAGTAAGCCTAAATATTTCACAGATGCATTGTTGAAAACTAGTGTCCAGAGGAGAATTCCAAGGACTAGAAAAGGTGTGAGATACAGTGATAAACTAATTTAGGTGATTTCACACTTATTCTTCCTTGATCTATGAGATCTGTCTGTATATGTACATGTTCCTTGCTTTATAGTCACAACAACACTGTTTCGCCCCAAAGGGCTGATAGAACCTCTAGTAATGGGCATATCTAGACATCTAGAAAAGAAACAAGAGATGTTGCATCCAGAAGTTTATTGATAGTATGGAATTTTAGTCCATACCTAAAACAAGCTAAAAAGAAGTGGTGGAAGGCATTATAGGAGATCCAATGGAGGGTGAGGAGCGGATTGGAGCCCATGCCTTAGGTCTAGGATCCAGGGACAGACAGAATTTCAAAGAGAGCAAGACAAAACCCATCCTGAAGATGTAAAAATTGATTGAAGTTTCCCACAAAATGACTTGATACTGTGTCAGTCAGAATTAAATTTGTCTTTGAGTGACAGAAATCTTGAAATAAAAGTAGTTTCTATCTTATGTAAATGAAACCTAGAAATAAGCAGTTGAGTCAAGTATGACAGTACCATGATGATCAGGGAGCCAGGATCCTCCTATCTTATTGTTCAACCAACCTCAGCAAAAAAAAAAAAAAAATAAAAAAATAAAAAAGCCCATCTCCTATGCAAGGTGGTAGTTCAATATTCAACAATCGTGTCTATATTTCATTCTGTACGAAGGAAAAAGGATGGAAGAAGGAAGGAATGAAGAAGCTACTCATCCCTGCTCCCCATGCAAGGACAGTCCCGACACAGAACAAGTCTATTTAAATTTCATTGTTCTGAAAAAAAAAACAATAAAAAAGAATTGCATTATTCAGAACTAAGTCAAATAGCCATACCTAGCTGTCAAGAAGCCTGGGAACTGTGATCATTATTTCAGAAGGTTATGTGCCCTATGCCCAATTAAAAACAGGGGGATCCTCTAAGGAAGAAGGAATGTGTATTGGAGGATAATTAGCAACCTCTACTACAACTCTGGATCAATGGACAACCACATTAAATTTTAACTGGAACCAACCTATCGTGTAGACCATGTGACTGCTCTCATAGGAAGAGTGCTGCCAGAGTAGGGAGCCAGGCTGGCTGCGGCTCTTTGCTCCTTTCTGTGGCTCCTTAGAGCAGTTTTGTCTGCAACCACTCCATCACAGCCTACCGTTTGCCATTGCTTGGTATTCCATGCATTGTTAAGTGAGTTCAGCAAGCTGCAATGCTTTGAAATGTTCCTTTTGTACACTTTCTTGCTATTATGTTAAAATGCCTTTTAAAGTTATTATTAAAGTACCCACCAGTAAAAGGACTTGGGCATGTACTTGAGTCAGTCAAACCTTATTTCAAATATCGTCCTTAGCCTTTACTAGCTGCATGACCCTGGGAAAGATTCTTAATCCCTCTTGCCCTCAGTTTTATTATATTATATGTGAAATGGGGACAATAATACCTCCATTCAGAATAACTGTTTAGATTAAAGATGAACACAATATGTGACTCAGAGTCATGCTCAGTAAATAACAATTACTATAAAGAAAACTGTTATCTTGGATTGATCTTGATGTGATAAACATAAACATAGATTCTTGGGCAGACAGTTGATAAAATTCAAGTGCATATTATGCTCCAGATATTTTAAATGCATTTTATCCAATTCCTACAATAATCTTTTGAGGGAGTTAATCTTATTTCCACTTAACAAATGAAGATACCAAGGGTCTAATAAATTTGTGATTTTTTCAAGTTCACTTTATTACTACTAGAACTGAAATTTGAACCCAGGTCTGTGTGATTCCTTTATGCTTTAGATTGTTTAAATTCAACTGTCTTATTTCATAATTAAGGAAATGGGTCACAGCAAAGTCAGGACACTTTTCTACGATCCCCAATACAATTTGTAGCAGGATATTAGACCTCTGGCATCTAGCCTGGAATTCTTCTCTCTCCACCCTGCTTACCCCAGAGTTAACATTTTATTTCTACCACCTTCAGTTATATTTTTAGCATGAAAAAGGTTTCTTTTCTGTTTTTTTGCACTTTCAATATTTTACAGTGTTTTACTTATTCACATTTTTAATATACCAATTGACTTTTTTTTACCAAGCTTTAAGGTGATATTTGTTCTCCTCCTCGGTTTGAGCTCTAACAATGGTTTTGCAGAGAATTGAACAGATGTTGGATCTGTTCCCAAATACTTTACGAGGATTGGACTGGTTACACACATGGAAGAGTTTCTTTGCTACTGACAGATGAATTGGAACTGAATGTATCATGATTCTAGCCCCTTGATGTTCGCCATATGGAACAACAATCCTCGCTTTGCAGGACGCATTTCTCTCCATGCAGAACTTGTATGCCAGAGTGGGATTTGTTAAGAGTGCCTGGATGGTCTTCTCGCCTCTCTTGTGCTTGGTGGATATTGACCCTAAGTAACAAGTTTTCGGTTTTTGTTGTTGTTATCAAGTCATGAATAAATTAGTCTTGCTTTCTACTCTGAGGCCCAGATCAATATTCTGCTGGAATGGTGATTGTTTTAGTGAATGGAAATGAACTGGCAAAATGCCATCCTGATGATTTGAGTACCAGCAAATGAAGCATTTGCCTGGGAGGACTAAAAGGCCCCTGATGGAAATTAGAAGTATCATTAGCATAGTCTGTGGGCATTTGCAAGCATTGGACACACACCTAATTCTCAGAGCTACCTTATAAAGAAAACAAAGTAGGTTTTGTCATCATTTTACAGATGAGGTTAAAGAGGATAGAGAGGTGGTGACTTGCCCCAGGTCACATAATGAAGTGACAAAACCTCCAGCCACATCCAGATCTTCAGACTCCAAACTCTCCTGCTCTCTCTCCAAACCTGGGCTTTTACTCTGAATATTCCTTTACTTTTCGGTTCAGTATTTTTTGCTTAAGAAATAGCATGCAGTGGCCCATGAACTTTATTTTCTGCTCTGTTCACTAGTAAAACATTAAGGATAACAGAAAATTTCAACTCTTGGCTCAGGGGAGGTTAAAGATTTTTTATGTCATTAGCTTTGTTCCTACATAGAACTCCCAAGCTGACTACTCAACTTCAAATATATGGAGTCAAAACACGTTTCTGTACTCCTGAGGCTTTGACATTTTTTAATACAAACTGAGTCTCCCGAGATCATAGGTTGAGTTCTCCTTCTTTTTCCATTTTTTTTCAGATATGAGATGAGATGCAGTGGGATGGGAAGGAATAGAATGGGTTACTTCACCCTGCAGATCTCTCAATAATGGGTACAGTGCACAGGGCAGATCAGGGTCTTTATATATCAACTTTGGCTGGCCAGCATTTCAGTTTTTCTGGGGATTAAATTTTTAATCATGCACCCTTTGTCTATCTGTGTGTCACAAGCAGAACTTCAGTTGAGACAATAGAAATTCAGAAAGGCACCGACACATGAGTTATGTTGCTACATCATGTATACTGCCTTTATAAGGAATCAAGGGAGGAAAATCATTGAGCTTTTTCAAAGTTTCATTCCTTAGGTGATTTTCTAAGGACAGGAAATGAGGAAGAAGGGAGTGATAGAAAGTCAGCTAGAGCCCGGAGCTACCTGGGAGTTCCAAGAGAAGTGAAGGAGCAAACTTCTCCTTCTTAACTTCATGCCAGCAAACACTCCTGTAGTAAAGGAACAAATGTGATGAAGCAAAAGGTTGATGCCAGGTAACCTTTGATCCAACAAACAATTCCTTTGTGCCAAGTACCAAAAAAATGAGTAAGACCTAAGCTCTGACCTTGGACTAAAGAGGGAAGAAAATAAACAAATACTGTATTATCAAACAAAACAGCAAGCCTTCTTGTAGAGGCAAAAACAATGATAAAAAAGGCATGACCTATTAAATGGTGACTCTGGGCCAGGTTTATTTTGCATACTCATTATTGATTAGGTTATGCTAATGACCCTGTGAGACAGATATTATTTTCTTAGAAATCACAAGTGAGGAACTAAGGATCAGAGACTTTAAATGACTTGGCGAAGGTTGCACAACTAGCTAGTGACATATAGCTCCATTGGGAATGTGATCTATGGTAGGCTCTTCTCAACTCTTTAAGCAAAAAAATACTTGTGAATGTCTAGTCGTGCTTTAGATGCTATATGAAATGTAAAATTTAGTAATCTGTAGTCCTTGCCCTTGAAGAGTTGACCATTAAGAGACTTTGGCCTTGTCCTCTTGATTCCAGAGATTGCAAGGTGGATGGTGGAAGTTACCAAGGGACTCATTCATTCTTTTAAGGAAGGAGCTCTTCAGTGTGACTCTTGATGCCAAGGTGTTTGGTAAAGCCCAGATCCAGAAAACCTTTTGTTATTCATAGAAGATGGTATGGATCATAAGATAAAAAAGAGTGGAAGAAACCTGCCAAACTATGCTGAGGGCAAAGGTCACTCTTTTGTCTCCTGGAAAACATCTCACTACTTTATATGGTCACAGTGATTGGAATCTAGAATCACATGGGGACGTTGGTGTTAGATAACAACAGACCATGGCATGTGGGTTCTTATAGTGATATGATAGAAACTTGTTCATAAAGCATTTTTTTAAGTTGAAGAAAGGGTGTTCCTGACTTTAACTGTGCTATGGAAAAATATAATCTCATGAGCTATACTGGAGACATCGATCTCCTTGCTTCTATGGTGTTGGAATACACCGTGAAAGCCAGCCCCACCTCTAACATTCTCATGTTTTAAGACCTCAAAGAGTCATGAATATGAATAATACTTTTTAAAGTCAGTAACAATGTAGTGGTTATGATTATTAGAAGGTGGATAAAGTACTTTGGGAGATCAAGAATATCCCTATAAATATGTGAACACAAACTGGATCGATATGAGGGGGGACCCCAGAAACCTGGAGTTTAGTTATAAAGAATTGTGTGTTCATTCTTACATGTTTAAACTTAAGCCACCTTCAAGGTACTCTCCATTTTATGCAACACACCTATCAAGACATTTTTTTTCTACTGCTCAAAACAATTTTTTGAACTAATCAATTCTGATGCCTTTTAGTGCTTCTGCCATTTTTTGTTTCTCACCTCTTCTACCTCTGCAAAATGTTTCCCTTTGAGGACTTTTTTTCATCCAAGGAAACAAACAAACAAAAAAAAGGGAAGGCAGAGCCTGGAGGCCATGCCCTTTTAGGTTGAAAACTGCTGAATGTTCCGCACAGTGTTGGCAGATGCATTATCATCAAATGGGCAAATACGCTGAAGGAGTCTTCAAAAGAAATTCACTGAAGCCAAACACAGCTTCTCACAGCAATGCCAGCGGGTGCACTGATACAGATGGGTTCCTAGAACACCCACCCAGCTGGGGGAGCCTATATACTACATGGGGCCCACCCTCCAGAAGATAAATTCTGTTTTTTGTTTTTGTTTTTGTTTTCATTTGGGTCCCCACTTGTACATGGCAGGAGAGTTTTAAAGGAAACATAGGGAAAAAAATGAGCCTAGTAATATGATGGCCAGTTGATTTTGAAAGAAGTCATAAAACATTAGTAAGTACCATAAACACTTTGAAAAGATGAAGAAATATCCTGTGTTTCTGGAAAAGTAAAACTTTTAAGCATGTCACTTCTTTCCAAAGTGAATCATATGTTTAATGCAAACCCACATGAGACATTTGTGTGCTTGTTTATTTGTTGTTTTTCTCTGCTCCTTCATCTTTATAGTAGTCCAATAAGATGTAATGACAGAGGAATGGGAGACATATGAGGGTTACTGAAGAAACAGATTCAACAGTGATTGGTTATTAAATTGATGTGTGGGCTAAGGAAGGAAATCCAGAGTAACGTGCAGGTTACTGACCAGATGGATCTTTGCTGCTTTAACTGTCACAGGCAAAATAGGAGAGAGAGCAGATTTGAAGAGGATGGTAATGAGACCACCTTCTGACATTTTAAATCAAATTTCCTATCAAATATTTAAGGGAACATATTTTAGAAAGCTATAACATACAAACATCTCAAACAAAGAAGATAGGTCTGAACTAGATTTATTAAACAATGTCAGCACATGAAAGTCATAGTTGAGACAATAGGTATGGATGTAATTACTTGGAGAGAAGCTATAGATTAAGGGAAAAGGACTGAAGCCTTGGAGGAAGAGGAGCCTGACATAGAACTGAAAAACAGCAGCCAGAAATTTAGAGACTCAACCGGGAAGAACGGGGACCATTATATTAGGGCATTGAGAAGGAGGAAGAAGTCAACGAAGTCAAAGAACTCAGTAAACAAGTAAGATCATGTTTACTTTCATGTAAAAACCTTTACAGAAAGCATATTAATATCCATCGCTTTTCATAAAGCATAGACCCTTTGATCAATAATTGTATTTCTTGGAATCTAGCATGCAAATATACTTCCACAAGTATACAAAACATATATATATATATACACATATATATATAAAAGTTTATTGTAACTATTTTTTGTTATACCATAAACTCAGAACAACCCAAATGCCATCAATATGTGACTATTAAATACATTATAGTATATTTATACAATAAAATATAATTTAACTTTTACACACTGGGATCAGTATGTACTTTTGAAGAAAGCCTCTAATGCACATTAAATAAATATATTTCAGAGTTAAAAGGTTCAGAAAAAATAAGAGCCAACCAGATTATTCATTCAAATCAAAGGATAGTACGAGAAAATATATTTATTTTTAAGAGACTATGAATAGCAGTTTAATGCAGGTTAAGCAGGTAGGAGCCTAGCTTTCTGGCTTGAAAGTCTAGATCTACTACTTACTAGCTAGAGAATATTGGAAAGCTTCTTAATCTGTGCCTCTTCTACTATCCTTTGATTTGGACCAACACTCCAGTTGGTCCTTCTCTTTCTGAACCTTTTAACTCTAAATAATAGTCTCAATTCAGTAATTAACTCTAAATAATAGTCTCAGTTCAGGTCCAGTCATTCAAGAACTTCCACATCCTCCGTACCTACAACCTAGAGAGGGAAGGGAAGAGAGAGAGAGAAAAGGAGAAAGAGAGTGAGAGAGAGAAGGTTCTTTTGTTCTTTTGCGTTTGGTAATTAGGAAGTCATTGGAGGCCTCCACCAGGTGATTCATTGGAGTAATGAGGGAGAGTCCAATAGCAGTGGGAGATGGAACAAGAGGTGTGGAATGGATGGAACGAGCATCAACGAACTTCTGGAGCAGCTACAGAGGGAAAAATTAAAATGAAGAGGCATATTTAAAGAGGTTGCTGAGGATGTGGATGGAAATGGATGGAAAGGATGGATGGGATTCTCAGCTCAGGCGGTGAATTAATTTTGGAATAGAAGCCACTGGCATTCACACCCCTAGAGTCCCCACATAGGGAAAATCAGCTGGAAGCAGAGAGAACTCCCGCTTGATGCCTATTTGTTCCTCACGGGAAAGAAGAAATGGTATTAGGGGCTTGAAGAGTGTGTTCAGGATGGTCTGAGGGAAAGTGGGAAAGGGGGGTTCCTCGCATCGCTCCCTAGAATCTCCAAGCAGCTTTCAGAGTTGGGAGATCATGTGCCTATGGAAGCACAGGGTCTGTGTGGTTCTGTTAGGCTCCCTGGCAGCCTCAGCAGCAGGGTTGCTGGGGTGGAGCATGTCTACAGGACCAGGCTGCGGGCTCTCTCAGACGCACCCAGACTAGATGGGCCAAAGGTGAGAATTGGCCCCCTCTTTTATTTCAGGCCAGCTCTGGAAGACAGCACAATATATCAAATAAAAAGAAGAATGTTTCATATAACTTCCCCCTTGAAAAACGCAACACCTTGATTTCCCTGTTTAAAAACATTAAAAACAAAAACAAAACAAAACACTGACTAGCTCAACAAATCACAGCCATTATGAGTGTCTTTATGGATTAGCGCCTAATTCATCAACAAGCAGATACAAACAGTTGGATTTTTTTAATTTAATATTTGAACTTCTTACCACCGTATTCATTACACTGCCTTTTTCTCTCACTCCTAATATCTACCTCTTAGGGCTTTGCTTTATAGGATGTTGAGCTGGTCCCATTATGAATAATAAATGTTTTCTGTTAAGTATCACAATTTATTTGATACTTTACTATAAATGTTTTTGAAAGCAGAATATTTGTACATTGTGGCATTCTATAAAAATGGTTAATAGGGAATTAGCAGAACATTTCTTTTATAAAAGGATCTTGAAGTCATATTTAAGAGTTCAAAGGTTTGTGAAACTTTTGAATACATGGTAGTACTCAAGATTTAGGGGAACAAAACCTGCAATGAAAAATGACCCAGATGCAAAGGCTGTGTAAGTTGAGTATTTTGAGGCTCCAAGCCTGAATTACTGGGGAAGAAATCAGAGAAAACCCTAAATATCTTTTAGTAAAAATTTATCTTTTATTAGCTTTGCTTTAGCAAATATAATTTATTCATAGGAAATTATTATTACCTGTAAGTGAGGCACTATGGTACAATAGAGAGAGAAATGAAACAAAATAAAATGGAAGTCAATAAGCTAGAGTCTCGCCCTTGGATTTCAATTCCTCACATACCTTGTGTCTACTTGGGCCTGTGTATTAGACTGGTAAGAATTGACATTTATTCTGAATCCACTCACCTATGACACAGACACTCTTGAATACATATGTCCCTTGCACTATTAACAAATCGGCCCCTGGTAACCAAGGTAACAGAACCAGCCTGTTTCTTCCTCTGTGAAGTGAAGAGTGGGAATAATCCATCTCTAACATCCCTTTTAGTCCTAACATGCATATTTTTCCATGTAGCTGCTAATTTTCAATGTGGATAAAATGAGAAGGACCAGATAGCATAATTGAAGTTGAAGAGCACAGGTTCTGGCAGCACTAAAATCTTGTTGACAAACTGGTTCACATTTTTATTAGCTGTGTTATATTGTGTATGTTACTTAAGCTTTCTGGACACATTTTCATCATCTGTAAAAAAGGCTAATGACTCTTATTTTATAGAACTGTTGTGAGGAAGAAATGAAATAATGTATGTAAAGCACTAAGGATCGTAACTATCACATAGTAGAGCCCCAATAAATTGCATATATTATGAATATTAATTAATATACATACAAATAGAAAGGTACAAAGATGCATGTCATATTTGCTGTTACATGAAAATAATTCCACTGCATACTCACACTCAATTTGGGTAATAAAATTTTGGCAAATCTAGTGGTAGGCCTTTTTTGTCCCCCCAATACTATAATGCCTCAACAATAGCAGTTATCACATTGAATTAATGTTTTTTATTTGTCTGTGTCACAGACTGGATGTAAACTGTCACCTGCAAGTCATCTAAGGCAATTTAATGATCAAATAATGGGTCCTCAAGGAGAGTATGATCTAATGGCTGCTTGACATGCTGTAGGTATTTAATAATGATTTTTTTAATGAAAGAATGCAGCAGTAGATGAATAGATAAATAGTCTTGGGAATTTTCTCTTTATACAGGACAAAATTTTGACTATCAAATTTAATTTTCAAAACTCGTCTTCCGCACTAATCTATTGCATATGCCTGGGTAAGAATAATTGTATTCTGACATGACTAAAATCTAATACTTGTCTGTCTTGTTATATATTTCCTTGATTAAATTACAGCCAAAGATATATTATCACATGTTCCATAAAAATGTTAATTTAGTGGTGATTATAGATATAGCCTTGAAGGAGACATCTTTGCCATTATTTATTTATGTATATGTATGTACCAAGACTTGTTATGACCAAGACATTCTCTTCTGCTATTTCTTTCACTGGCAAAATGACACTTATCCTTCTAGGCCTTGCTAAAAATATACCTCTTATGTGAAAGCCTTTCTCAATTGATTCAAGTGGAATTCATTGTTCCTTTCTTTGTGCTTTTATAGGTCTTTTTATGTTATTAATATGTGCACATTTATTATATATGTCCTATATAGTACATATAAATTATATAGGGTCAAGCAGAAGTAATGCTTGTTTGAATGTGGTTGGTAGGGTAATAATATGGGTGTAATAATTTATAGTTTTAATTTGAACATTTCACCTAAAATATCATATGGTGTGCTTGAGTGTGATATTGTTATGTTACAGAACCACAAGCTTATGATTTTGTAATAAAAGATTTTATAATAAAAGGGGAACTTATTTCTGCTGGACTATGTGTATTATTAATAATATACTATATATGTTATAAGAATAGAATGTCTACATTTGTATTATATTTACTTAATATTGATCTCCCTCATTCTCTTTTTCAGTATCTGCACACACTGATTGCACACAAAGACAAACACTCTGAACCCCTCAGTGACAGAGACTGTGCCTTAGTTATAACTGGTTCTGCTAATATGTGAAGAAAGGGTGTGTTCTCACTAATCTGCCATATAATATTTTGCATATCAGAACCAAGCACAGTGCTTATCACATATACATACAGTGCAGTTGTGATGATTTTAATTAAGTCAAACTCTCAGTGTATAGTACTCAGCAGAGATTGACTCACAGCTTTATTTTGGTTTTCTTGTCTGTTTGTTTTTTTCCTTTATTTGAATGGAAAATTCTGTGCTCTGATGTGTTCTTCGGGAGGGAGATTATATTGTTTTTAAACAGAAATTCACCTTCTAGGATATTGAGTTCCAGGATAAGGGTTTGTATCTTATAAAGCAGTTGGATTCTGGTTGTTTCTGTCAGGCAGAAGCATCAAGTATTTCCTGCTGTGTCTGTCTCCTGGGTGAGGAGAAGTCTGCAGAAGTTATTCTGGCTCCCTGCCTGGTCCTGACAAAGATATCAAGTAAACTCCAAAGAATTAAGGTTCAAAGAAATTGTCAAAAAGCTGCTTTCTTTGCTTACTCACAGACACTATCTTAATTGCCAGCCTCTATGAACAACTGGCATACTTTATTTGTGCCTGGTTCAAATGCTTGTGACAAGTCCCTCTCTTCATTTACAGCCATGGAGGTGGTCCAGCTCTGTAGTTTCAAGTGATCTATGCTGAGTTATTTGCTTCGAAAGAACTCGGTTTTTAGGAGGAAGGGGTTGTTTTTTTCCATCTACTGTGTGTCTACCATCTCTGAAGCCAATCCATTCTTGCTATTGCTCCCATTCTGGAGATTTTTAAGGACCATGGCTTTGTTCTCCACAACATACCCTAGAAACTAAAAAAACAAACAAATAAATACAAAGCATTAGAAATTTCAAAGCTAATACTTTTGCATATTTTCAGGAAGACATTCCACTCCATTATTTTTGTGGATGTAAACAGTGCTTGTCACGTGTCATGTTTTCACTGAGTTGGTCTGAATGCTGGGATCTGATTTCCTGGTGCTCATCCCGGAAGGGAGGGCGCCCCCACAGGAGACATGCTCCCCTGGAGCACATGCCGTTAATACAGTAAAGCATGGGGGACATTCACCTGAATGCTCACCACTTTATGCAAAGATGTTACTACAGATAATAGTGGGTTATTCATTTTATGATTTACCTTTTTGTGAGATGCAAGCCCTTCCAAACTCTCAGAAGAAGGGAGATACAATGTAGCCCTGAGGCAATGGACAAACATAACTAATTTTAATCATGTTCTAGTATATATTAGATGTTCTGACAGTTATTTTACAGGTATTATTTCATGTAACCCTTAGAAAAATATTAAGAGGTACTTATCATAACTCCTATTTTATTGATAGTATTGTGAAGTTTAGAGAAATTCAAAAGTTTGCTCAAGAACACGTACCTAGTACTGGGAGGGCAAAGAGGTGACTAAGCCTGTCTGCCTCCAAAGCCTCTTCCCTCTTTCTTATTCTTGACTGCTTCCTCTCTACCCAGTTGTGAAAGTAGAAATGCCCAGAGGGTAATCTCATGGTTTTAAAGCTGGTGGGTAAAATTTCCATGCTAGGATATTAACTCTCTTAATGCAACTCTGTAGGGGTACAGAATATTGGGAATTTGCTGCAGTATTATTGTCCTATAAACCAAAGCTATGTGCTTCTTTAGCACTACAGGTTCCAAATTTATGAAAAGTCGTCTTGAAACAGTGGCAAAGTATGAGAGGGAGGCCTTTGGCTTAGGGATTCAAATCTGCATCAGCCACAACTTTGTCAGGTAACCCATTTTACTCTCATTGTTTTGTGCCTAGAAAAAGGATTATTCTTCTACTCTCTCCATTTCCTTTTCTTGGTATACTTAAAAAATTACTTCACTACAGTAAGACATCTTACCGATGATTTTCATGTTTTCACTCTGCATTTCCACACACTCCTCTGAAAGAAAACTTAAGCAACCAGAGGAGTAAAGGCAATCTCTCACTGCTGAAGGAGGCAAAAGAACCTCTTTCACCCATGGAGATGCTCACATGGAAGTGAAGTCTTGTTTTTCCTGAATCGGGTTGCATCATTCTAGGTAAAACAGTGGGGTTGGATTAGAGTCTGCGGATTGGCCTTCTGTAAGACAACTGGCTCCCAGGAGAACTCAAGACTTGTTTTCTGCATCTTGATATAACTGCATCTACACTTACAGTAGGCCAGTCAGTGAGGAAACAAACACTTAACCTTTAGAAACAAGCAGAATTGGGTTCAATTCCCAAACATCCACTTACTAGCTGGGCATCTCTGGGTAGGATACTGACCCTTTGAGCTTATTTGCTCACTTATGAAATGAGAATGATATAGCAACATATGGTGTGATTATAAGAATTCGGGGTAACACATAAACTGCCTGGCACAATCCTTTAATGTGTAGTAGGGCTTTAACTGCTTGTGGCTCCTCTGGTTATTTTTCTTGTCATAATTAAGGAAAAGCTAACGTTGCCCTGTAGAAAGCAGACTTCAATGTCCATTGGCTCTAAAGATTTTCTTTTGCTATTGTACTGAGTTCTCAAAGGAAAGTTAGAGCCGTGAAAGCCTGTTCTTCTACAGAGAAGTCTTGACTTCAAAAATAAAATAAACTAAACATAATAAAGTGACCAATACTCTAAATTCATTCCCAAGGTGCATGTGAAACCATTAATTTAGAGACATAAAATTCTTCCCAATTTGGAGAAATATCTTTTCAGATTTGAAAAAATAATAATTAAATAAAAATTTTAGTATGCGATATGATTTCATTAAACTGCGTTGTGATTTTCCCTGCAAGCAAAATCTGTTTGGTCCCTTAGCTTTGCAGATGAGGATATTAAGTAACACACCTGTGAAATATAGAGCCAGGTCATCAAACTCTACCTCTCATGTGTAAGCGTCTTGGATAATGTTCATAATTGTTCCTTCTGTTTCTGAGGGAAGAAGTTACAGAAGCTGCCTTGGTTGTTTTTGGTTTGCAGAGGTTTACTTTAGAAAGTTACAGCTTCAGTGAATTCACTAAGAATGTCCAATTTTTGAGCATGCTTGCCTGGAAAGACTGATTCTATAGTCTAACGGCCTCCCATCCTGGTTCTCAAGTAACTAACATAGCATCAGAAGTGCCAACTCTTTACCCAGAGATACACAGAAAATCTACCTTCAAATGTGTTAACTGATGTATATGTGGTGATAGAAAAGACATCAATTTAACTGTGGCCAGAGCTTAAATAGAGTGGAATTAACTTTAGAATGCAGGATATTTCATTCTCTTAACCACCAGCTTAGACTGTTTTCCTGGAGAGAGAAAAAAACACTGTAGCATTATTTGAAGTACTCTTTTTCATGCAGGTCATTTCTCTTGATTCTTTTTAAATAGCTAAGGCGATCTGCAGTTGCTCTGTGGGCTTACTTTTTTTTGTATCATTTCTCAGAACTGTTACAGTTACACATTAACCAGTAGTTCAATGCACATTATGTTTGAAAAAGAAAAGCAGCGAGTCTCTCTCTCTTTCTCCCTCATCCCATCCGGGGAGGTAAAACCCTGCCTGCAGAGTGGGGGCCAGTGAGGTCCAGTCATGGACTGCAGGTGGCATAGGAGGCAGCCCCTTGTCCTGTCTCCTGCTTCATTTTTGCTGGGCCCTATCCTTCTTTGTTCTACCTGCTTGCTCTTTTGACTGTAAGCAGCAGAGAGGCAGGTGTTCCCCATCATTCCCTTTTGTTCACCCAGCACTTACCACACTGTTTGGTACATAGTGGGTACTCAACATAAAATTTTTTTACTCTATGAATGATTGAAAAAATTTACTTAAAGTGCATCTCTTCTTATTACCTTATGAAAGTTTTTATTATATTGAAATGCATTTATTTTAACTTGGTTTATGCCCCATATAAATTGATTCCTATGCAATTGAGGTAGGAAAATTTTTGTACATACAAGGCTGCAGAAGATGGGTGTAATTTACTCTAAGAATTATTTTTCAAGATTTTGTCATATTATTTTTTGAGTGAATATGACTATTGTTTACTTAAAATTCATTGAAGAATGTTTACTAGTAATTTAGTAGTAAGTTTTAGTAGTCAAGTTCCTATAAGAACTTAAAAAGTAATCAATATATCATTCTTAACACACAGGCACACACGCGAGTGCATGTGTGCACATACACACACATGAAATGCACCCAAATGCTAAATTTTATTTTTTTATCAAAAAAATTGCATTTCTACTCCTCATTGGAATTGTTACTTACTTAATCAACTCATATAGAATTTATTATTTGTAAGTAACGGTCTAAGAATTTGACCCATCTGGACTAATTTTTTCCTCATAGCAACCCTATGAGTTAGTCACTGTTCTTATGCAGAACAAGGTTAAGCCCTTTCCCAAGGTCATCCAGCAAAGAAGCAGAAGGCAGCCAGAGTGTCCAAACTCTCTGTTAGGGCTTCTGGCTCTAACACCTTTTGAATTATGCTGCCTCATTGAAGAAGTGCCCAGGGGGACAAGTCAAGGCCAGGCTATCATAGCAGGGCACATTGAGTCAGGAGCGTTCCAGGGTTGCTGACTTCCTTTGGGAAAGGTGCATCTTGTTTGATCATTAAACTTTGAGCTGGCTTAAATATACTCAGAAGCCCACCTCCAAAGATCAGAGTGAAGGGCAATTGAGAACAGCACCCTAGAGAAGAATCAACATTAGCAAATAATAGCTAATATTTATTGAATGCTTACTATTGGTTTGGCACTAATTTAAATACTCTGTGTGAATGAACTTATTTCATCCTCAACAAAATCTTTAAGAAAGGTATTATTGTTGTCTTCATTTTACATATGATGAGGCACAGAGAAGCTGGAGAGAGCAGCTGAGAGGCAGAATCTGGGATTCAAATCCAGGAAGCCTGGATTCGAAGTCTGTGCACCATTATGGTCTCAAGGAAAAGGGACAATGAACTGCAACTCTAAGACCTCAGACAGTTCTACCACTTCAGCCTTGGTTCTTCCCTTACCTGCTTCCCCTTAGGGGAAAGTGATCACCAACACAAAACTGAGAATTAAAAGTCACAGGCTCATCTTCAGAAAAGTCATAAAATGGAAAACGATAGGGAGACTCCACGGACTGGCTGGAGGGAAGAGGAAGCCAGGAAGGAGGTGAGGCACTCCCTGGGAGACAGAGGCAGGCTGAGCCCAGGAAGGGGTTGAATGTATCCCAATGAAAGAGAGCTCAGAAAGCAGGTCTGGCTCTGGAGAGGGGCACTGGCATTGAGTGATCAAATGTCCACCGATGGCCCAGAGGAACAGACATGAGCCTATGGGTTCAGGAGCATTAGGTTTTACTGTCAGTAATTAGCCCATATGACTTCTTTAGTGTCCTGGAAGTAATCAGTCAAATGTTTCCCTATATGATGTACAACCTTGAGGCCTGTCCAACAAACATTTTAATAAGTCTTAAAACTGTCAATGTTATAAGTTAATGACAGTTATTATTTGTTTACACTTTATAAAATCCTCAATGATTCCTCAATTTTACAAAATAAACATGATCAATTGGTCACTTCTTAGCCAAAACCAGATATCTGAAATATGCTACAACTACTTGGTCATTTTCAAAACATGGAAATATATGTTCAGTCCAAAAACTCTATGAAAAAAAAATTATGGCTGGTTGAACAATTTTTAAAAACTGATTGTTTCTTAGATTATGTTAGAATAATGTTAAAAATGGGAAACATTCTTCAAATGCTTGAGCTTAGGATGCAGTTATTACAAAATTGGTTTATTAAAGGAAGAAGCTCAAACGAATAAGAAGGAATTCATAATATGACTCATAAAATGACTAAATTAAAAAGTCGAAGAGAGCTAAAGGCCTAAAGCTGACTATATTCATGCAAGTGTGATCTGAGATCACACTGGATAGTCTCAAATATTGTAAGTGGCCTTCCTGTTGAATATTCCTAAAGTAGTAATGGAGTTTCTTAGTTATCGTCAATATTTCTTCATAAATATTCTGGTGATAAATCCAATCAAACTAATGAAAGTATGCTTTATTTTGGAATTTCATTAGGGCAGTACTAACAGCATGCTGATCAGAAATTCTAAGTTGCTGAGCACACCCACACACGCATGCTTGTGCAAATATGAAAACAAATTAATTAATTATTTTCCAAGGTAATAAAAGAAGTCACATGTTGTGATATATTTGGAGTTGGTGAAATTTTTAATTTCCTCTGTCTCTTATAGTTAATTCAATTGTGCTATGATTTAATTTAAGCTAAATTTTATAACAGATAAAGTTTGGACATTGGAGCCTCATAGACAAAGGCTCATATGCCATCTTCATCATTTTATTGCTTTTTACCTTAAGTGACTGTTTGCTTATATTAACTCTTTTGAGTCTGAGCTTTTTCCTTTGCAAAATGAGGATGATTCATATTTTTCTAGGTTACCATGGATAATCCCTGGCACATAGTAGATGCCCACTAAATGCTGATATTATTTCTTGTTTTCACCTTGTCAGTGGTGCTATTAACCATTGAATTTTAGTGAGAGTGAAATTATCTGTTTATATTTCCTTTTCACCTTTCATTTGGGACCAAGGACACAATTGGACCATGTAGGAGGTTAACAAAGGTGTCAACTGATGTCCTTCATTATATTCTGTCCATTTTTATTACTCTTGTTGAAATTGCTTATTTGAAATCTGGCAAGATGTCAAGGCAATGGATTGAACAAGCACATATTTTATTGAATCAAAATGAAAGTGGAGGTTAAAGCTGTTGAATCAAAGATGAAATCAGCCAACCAGGCAAAGAGATTTCCATTTCAGCTCCCTAAGGCAAACATAAGGCTGAGAAACCAGACAGATTGCAGTGCAGTTAAGAAAGCCACTGAGGGAATTAACAGAAGCTAAAAGAGCTTCATGAACATGTCTTGAATTTTTAACTTTTCCTAAACCTCATAAAAACTTGGACTTTTGCTAGGAAATCCTACATGAACCAAATCTGTACCACTTACTAGTGCCAGGGGTGCCATGTTTTGAAGAGGTTGCACAGTAAACCCAAAGTGGCATTGTAAAGGAAAATAAAAATCATCTTGGGCCATGGATCACAGATCTAAACCAGAGCAAAATCACAGGTCATGAAGAGAGGTGAGCTCTCTGGAGAAGAGCCTCTGGCACATTTGCCTTTGCCATTTCTTTTCTCTGAATCCAAACTCCCTTCAACAAGAAGCAATGAAGTTATCTTTTTCTGCCTGTGGTCTCCCTTAGATCCCAAGTGACTGGCTTTACCTGCCCCTGCAGTGTTGGGTTTTAGTTTTTCATGCTGTTTAATTGCCTGCCCTTTCAGTGGTTCATGTGAATTTAATTCAGTTCCTACAGACATTTATCAAACCCCTTCTCTATGTCAGACCCTATGGGGTATTCTGATAAATTCTGTCTGGAAGTTTTGCTGTCAACATCTTTGCAAGCAAACATTTATATTTACAAACATTTTTCCTGCATAATTAATTGGCCATAAGACAATTTTGCTATAAAAAATAAAATGACTACTGCACAGTTTGGCTGCATTTGGGAGACAATGTATTTTGTCAGTTGGTTTTATTTCTCCATTGGCAAAGTTCTCACAATCCTCCCATGTTTCTTTTGTATAAATCTTACCCCTCCTAATGGTCTATACAGTGACGAGTTGTGGTAATGGTCTTAGAATAGTGGATGATAACAACTACTCATAATGCCAAGTTGCAAAACTACATGTAAAGACTGGTTGTACACTACAATGGAAAATGATAATGCATCAGTCTGCAGGTCCTTCAGTGAGCACAGTCATCCCTCCTATCCATCAAAACTAAAAGTTTCCCAAGCTATGGCCATTAACCAGGCACCTGGTAATTCACAACAGTCTTTGAGAGCATTAATTATCAATTCTTTAGTTGGAATCTTGATAACCTCTCTTCATGAAGGAAGAAAATTTTAGGGGGAAAAAAAACTGTGATGCTGAAAGAAGAGACATCAAGAAGAAAAAAAAAGTGCAATATCATGAACAAAGAACTTGAAATACAATGTATTTTCATTCTTTGCAATAGTCTTTTTAATGTTGTTATTGTTTTTATGTTTTATTATGTTATGTTTAATGTCTCCTTTTTCTCTTTTAAGGAAAATTGCTGTATAGTCAATTATTTATGCAGAAAAAATACTTGTAGCAAAAATGCTTTCAACAAAGATGTCTGCAGAAACTGCATAGAACCTGAAAATTCATCTTCATCAAAGTCATGGTCACTGCTCTTAACTTGCTCACTGTCAGGCAGCAGAGCCAGGTAGTTAAACAGTCACTCAGTTCAAGATTGGACCATGCCATGATGAAGGCCATGGAATGGGTTCACAAGGAAAGAGTGATCATTTAGCTTGAGCTGCTGAGATCTCTTTAGAGCCACCTTTGTAGTCTTTGTAAAGGAAGTTCTTTGTAACATACTCCAGGTGGCCTTCTTGAACCCCCCCATCCCCAGCCTTTGGGTGTCCTCTGGCCTTCAAAGCACACTGGAGCTTTCTCCATTTGGGTTCTTACCATGCTTCTGCTAACCTGTCCATTCAAGTGGGCATCCCTTGAAATTAGGAACTTTGTTTTTAAACTTCTCCCAGTACTTTGCTGTAGTAAATGGCATATAATAGTTTCTTAATAAATGTTAACTGTATGAATAGATGATACACCATTTTGAATTTAGACATAAATAATCAGTATAAGTTTCTCAGGTATAAAAGCACAGAAAAAACATTCTAGAACTGAGGAACGTTGTTTCCTGCACCTAGAAAAAGCATTGAAGAACTGAGAAATATTGTTTCCTATGCCTAGAATAATAAAAACTGTGATTTTTAAAAGAGGACCTACTTTATACCTAGGACTACAATAAAAGTATTACAAAAGATTACTTCTAAACATCACAACAATTCACAGAGACAGAAAGTCTAACGTCCAGGGGTTAAATAACTTGGCCAAGGATATATAGCTCATAGGTAGCAGAATCAGAATTTAAAACCTAATTTTCTCAACTCAGATATCATAGTTACACTATTGTTCAACAGTTCTTTTTTTACTATATTTTTGCATTACCATTTATCTCCCTTCTAGGCTCTTCGACCTCCACCCATCTCCCTCCGCGATGTCCCCCTGCAATCACCACACTGTTGTCTGTGTCCATGAGTCCCTTTTCTTTCTTGTTCTGTGCCTCCACCCCAACACTCCCCCTCTCAGAGCTGTCAGCCTGCTCTCTCTCTATGAGTCTGTCTCTATTTTGCTTATTAATTCAGTTTATTCATTAGATTCCACATATGAGCAAAATCATATGGTATTTGTCTTTCTCTGACCAGATTATTTCTCTTAACATAATTTTCTTTAGGTCCATCCATGTTATAGCAAAGAGTAAATGTTACTTCTTTTTTTAAGGCTGAGTAGTAGTCCATTTGGTAAATTTACCATAGTGGTTTTATCCACTCATCTACTGATGGACACTTGGGCAGCTTCCAAATCTTGGCTATTGCAAATAACACTTCTTAAACTTGTGCCTGCAGAATATAAATTCCAGACATTAAGACTTGATGGGAACTGTGGATATTTCCAAGCAAAATAAAGGAGCATACATTTTTATAGAAAGTTTCAGAGGTTATGATGTATTCCATGTTTGCATGATAGGAACAGAATCAATACTGATATCAATCTCAAAGAGAAAGTAGATTTCTAGAAGTCTAGACAGAAGGAAGTTGTCAAGTGTGAGTATATTTGTGTGAGTGTTTGCTTATATGTGCATGCGTGTCTAGGATGTGATTTAGAACAAAATTTTGTTAATCCTAGTGATTGTAATTATTTTTGTGCTACTTATCCTAAAGGTTTCCAAGGTACATCTGATCCTTTGATCTCCACACACATACGTTGACATTTGCAACACACTTAGTCATTCAGTGAAAGTCAACAACAGTGCCGTCCATGCCTTTAGGTATTCTCAAACCATGGTGAAATACAGATTCCTCCTCTTGTCACTAGCTTTTTACTACTTCTCATTTATCTTTTAATTAAGGAAGAAACTATTGTTAACTGTCATTGTAGACATTCTTTTGTGTTAAGAATGTGTGAAGAAAACCCTGAGAGTATAGTGTCCCGGTTAAGAGGACAGATGTTAGAGGCAGAGGGACTTGACTTCAAACCCTGGCTCTATCGCTTTCTCAATATGTGATCTTGTGGGGAGTTACTCTAAGCTGCAGTTTCCTCATCTGAAAAATGAGATAAAAGAGTTCTTGAATGAATTAAGTAAATACTATCTGTGAAGACATAGTATAATGCCTGATAAATAATAAATGTTTTTTTTAATATTTGCAAAATTTTAAACACTATAATAAAAGGTGTAGTTGAAGAGAAAGTTGTACTTACCTATCTATAATAATACATATTAGGAGTTAATTAAGATCAAGGTGCTCAAAGTTCTAAATGCTTCAGTTTTCCATGCATGCTTGTACATTTTTCACTTCCCTCTTTACGCATTTGCTAGACAAGAAATTAAGGCCAGAGTGGATGTGAGATTTTCAGGTTAAAGTCAAAGGTGGCAAAGGGCATCACTACTGGCCCCAAAGGAGGTGGGTGGGGAACAGAAAAGAATTCCCTGTTAAGCCCTGACCAGAAGACTGGCGTTGGGCCTTCTGCCTGATAGATCTTGTCACATGGGTTGCATCCAGGCTCTGGGTTTGGAGGCTGGATATGCTGATCTTGTCTCTCCAATTTCTGATGCCTGGGAAGAGCTAGGGAAAGTATTTTGTTTTCATTATTTTCCTGAAGAACTTCTTAACAAAACTAAAGCCTTACTTTCTTCAAAGGGTCAACTGTTTGCTCTGTGCAGAGTCCCCTGTTTACATCTTATCCTCTAGTGGCCCCTGCATCATGCCCTTCTTGTGCACGTCTGGATTGCCCCTACAATCCTCACCTACCACCTCTCCACTTCCTTGTTGGTTTTGAGGTTTTTCTGTTTTTCACTATTTTCTACGGTGATGCTATTTTATTAAAGAGCTAGTGTGAGCAGACTGAGAGAAGAATATGTGCTGCTGAGACTCTTAATACCTGTAGGACACAACATTCAGATGTGCTATATTAGCTCATGGATCACACTGCAAAACCCAAAAAGCAGCCAGGGAAGAAACGTGCCGTTCCTTATACATATTTTTGAATACTTTCTGTGTGTCAGGTGTGTAAACATCAAACCATGTCAAAATGGATGAGATTTTTGAACTAAAAAGGATCTTAGAGACCATCTGAGAGGAAGAGAATGAGAACCAAGGAAAAGAGGTGGCTGGCCCAGGGCCATATAGCTTAACAGAAGCAAAGTTAAGTTCAAACATGGGTTTCTGAACTCAAATCTCCTGACTTAATATATGTTTGTATGCTTAAGCTTCAGATCCCTTAAGTAAAAATAGGGCAGTTATGCAGAGAGTTTTATTTTATCTGTCTGTCTGTCTGTCTGTCTGTCTATTTCTCCCTCTCTCTCCTACCTTCCTATGCTTTTTAAGGGAATATCCCTAACTGTGCCAATGACAGTGGCCTCCCCACTTTGCTACTGCAGTTATTGAGGTGAGGCACCAAACTACCCCATGGCGACTTCTTTTTTTATCATTTTTACTTTTTCCTATTTAGAGTTGCCTTTGCTATCTTATTTAGTCAAAATTAATTAGGATCCCAATAGTTAAAATTAGACAAATGAACTTGATTTCCTCAGCCCCTGCATCCTAAAGATGGCCCTAAAGTTGTATGTTTTTAGTAAGCAAACTTGTTCCCTAAGCATCCATCCACCCATCCATCTATCCATCCATCATCATCCAACAACAATAAAAAGGATTGACCATCTACTAATTAGCAGGCTCTGCATGAGTGTGTGTGTGTGTGTGTGTGTGTGTGTGTGTATGAATAAGACATAGTACCTCTCTTTAAGAAACTTATTTCTTAACAGATAATTACAATACAGGGTGAAAAAGTGCTATGACAAACTTTTATACAATGTTGTTGGAGACCAGGGGGCAGACCTTTATTGCTGTCTGGGGAAAGAGAAAGGAGAGGTGGAAAAGAAATGTTTCCTGGAGTAAGTAATGGATGATTTTCTCCTTAATGGATAGTAGGAGTTATTTAGCTTAAAAAAAAAGTGTGTTGCAAGGGATAGGGGTAAGGGATGGCATGAAGAAGAATGATATCCCAGACAAAGGGAACAAGATGGAAAAAGACACAGAAGAGTCATGGTAATGAACAGTAGTTAAGTGAGGCTAAAATAACTGATCTGGTGGGGGGAGGAGAAGGAGAGTTGTAAATCTTGAGGAAGGTAGGTTGGGGCCAGAGCAAGAAAAGCTTTGTAAAATATGCTGAGGGCTCAATTTTATTCTAAAAACTAAGATGAGCTGTTGAAGGGTTTTGAACAAGGAGTAATTCAGTCAATTCTATATTTTAGAAAAATTATTCAAGCTGCAGTATGGACAACTGATTGAAAAGTATATAGAATGATTATTGTTAAATAGCCCCAGACTTTCTTTAAATGGCTACACTATTAATGCATGCGGATCATAATCATTATGCTGTTTGAATTCTGTGTAGCCAGTCCTTCTTTCAATCTCAAGAGCAGGGTTCTATTGGAGGCTCAGAAGCTTGCCCTTGAGTGAAAAGCTGTAGAATTGCTCAAAATTATTCCATAATTATAGATTCATGAAGAAAGTATACATTTAGTATGTTCTTTTATTTGTGAATCAGGAAAGACCTTTGTTACCCAGATGGGAACTTGCCTGAAGTAAAACTGAAAGAGGTAAAAATTTGGGAGTGATGCTTTTTCTGAGTTAGAAGGAAGTTTAAAACATGACCAGAATTCAAGTAGCATCCAAAAAGATTAAGGAAGAAGCTCAAGCAACAACACCTGAAGCTTTAATTATTAGAAAATTTTGACATTTTCCTTGTAAGATGGCTTAACTGGATTAGGAGAATGATCTGAATTTTGCGTGGATGATCTGTCTCCACTGTTAGACATAGTTCACTTAGTAGAAACGGGAGCATTTCAAACTAAAATCTGACTTGGCTGTCACCATACTGTTGTAGATGTTCCTCTTAACAACATTTGTAAAATGAGGTTGAATCTATATGTTTCAGAATATCTCTTCCTTTCCACAGAGTTTCACTGTATTTTAAAGAGATGGGCTCTTCTTTTCTTAGGCCAACTGACTGCAAGCTAGAAAATTCAATATAAGTTCTGTTATTCAGTATTTTTTTTCCTTCAAACATGATACAAATAACATGGAAATTTAAAGATACTGTTTCGAAAGGTTAGAGCTAACTCTGTGGGATGATCAATAAGGATTTATTAAGTTCTGTCTTAGAATAAAGAGACAATGACGACATTTCTTGAGTCTCTGCTGTTCTTATTGGCAGGTGCTAAGCCTTTTTTAGCTTGAAACAACAAAAATTTATTCTGTCACAATTTGGATGGACTCTAGAAATCCAAATTCAAGAGTTGGCAGGGTGTTGCAACCTCCAAAGTCTCTAAGAAAGAATTTTTTCTTGCCTCTTCTAGGTTCTGCTGGTTGCCAGCAATTCCTGTCATTCCTTAGCTTGTGGAAGGATAACTACTATCTCCATCTTCATCTCCACAAAGCCATCTTCCTCTGTGTTTCTGTGTCTCTGTGTCCTAATTTCCTTCTTACAATAAGTACACCAGTCATATTGGATTTAGGGCCCACTCTAATCCCATATAACTTCATCTTAACTTGATTACATCTGTAAAGTTCCTTTTTTTCCTTTTTATTGAATTTATTGTGGTGACCCTGGTTAACAAATTTTTACAGGTTTTAGGTGCATAATTCCACAATACATCATCTATACACTGTATTGTATGATCCCCACCCCAAGTCAAGTGCTAAGCTTTTGATAGAATGAGCTCTGAGCTCCTATGTTTGAAGTCTAGTATAAATAAACATTTCAACAGAGCAAACTTCTGTTTGGCAGTTTGGCATCCATGTCTGATAGTGGGCACAGCCTTAGTCAAAATCATTGAATACAAATAATATGCTCTTCTCACTGGTTCAGGCAGGAACTGAGGTTGGGGCAGCAAGGGAAGGTGACTGAGATAATATTTACTGAATACCTAGTATGTTAGGAACTTTACTCTTTCTATTGTTTAATTCTCATAATGATCTTAAGGCACATGAGCTGTTACAAGATTTTTATCAAAAAAAAAATTGTGTTGTAGGAAAGTAACTTGTCCAAAATTATCCAGCTGAGAAGTGGAAGAATCAAAATTTGTACTTGTGTCTGTCTCCCAAGTCCATCATCTCTATACCCTTTCACGCTACATGGAATAGCACCAGGGGATTCTCCTTCCCTGACACCCATTAAAAAATTTTCTTTTTAGTGAAGTTATTTATTTTTATTGTTATTGTCTGTTTATGCATATATGTGGGCCTGGAAGGTAAGTAGTTGGAAATGTAACAGGACCTATTCTAACATAAGCTTTGAAACTGCAATTGGTTATTATCTTCTGAGACCCTATGACACCTTGAAGTTCAGGCTTCTCTGATACATACGACATTGTCACCTCATCTAATCACTGTAACAGCTCTGTGAGGTCATTTTGTTATTGTGACTCTGACAGATAAGAAAGGAAGGTCAGTAAAGTGGTATTACTATTGTACATATTCAAGTAGATTGCTAAGGATTGAGGTGGGAGGTGGGGGTGGGTGGGGCAGGGGAAGGTGATGGTGGGAAAATGGAGACAATTGTACTTGGACAACAAGTGAAAATAAATATATTTAATAAATAAACAAATAAATAATACAATTTATAAAATAAAGTAGATTGCTCACTAAATCCTGCATTGTTTTCTCAAAATGTTACTATTCTATGTCCAGTCTTCTTAACTGCCTTTATATGTTCATTCACTTAGTCATTCATTCATTCATTCATTCATTCAACAAGTATTCACTGATTAATTGAATTTCTCTTATGGGCCAATCACTCACTCAGGCCTGAGAGAAATGAGAATGAAAAAGACAAGAGTCCCTACTCAATGAGGAACAAACACAATTTAGTGAATTATCTGCAATGTGCAGCTTGCCATTACTTTTGACAGCCTTGTTGGCATTAAAGTTCCCCTTTGGCTACCCAGATACTCCATGAAGATAACTTATAGGGGGAACAAAACATTTTTTGTGAGAAGAAGGTATTCAAGAAACACCCAGACTGAGTTCACAGGTCTGAACCATATTTCCTGAAACAAACAGACAAATCAAAGAAAGTGATAAGGTGGCACTTCTGCCTGGCTGTCACCTTATATTAGGAAAAGAAGGGACAGTGAGTACAGATGTTGAAGTAACAGGCAGTGAGGCCAGCTGCTGGAGTTTCAAAGCTTTCCTTACTCCCTCCTTCCTGGAGGAAGTAAATTTTTGAAACATGGAGAGCTAAGCCATCAGTGTTATATTGAGGTGAATTTTTTTAATTAAAGAAATTTTCCATAATGTATTATTGAGTTAAAAAAAACAGCAAGTTAGAAATTATGTACAGTATCACCTTATTCTTAAGACAATACATATATGTATCAGTGCATATATAAAAGACATATAGTACTAGCAATTATATTTGAAAGATAAGATTATGCATTTATTTTTAATTCTCTTGTGATGTTCTTATAATATTCATTGCTTATGTCATATAACAAATGACATTTAAATTACTATAGTAAAAATGTGTTATTAAAAAAATTAAAGTCATGCAAATGCCAATTGCCATTTGTAACAACATGGATGGACCTTGAGAATATCATGTTAAGCAAAATAAGTCAGACATAAAAAGCTAAGAACCATATGATTTCATTCATATGTAGGATATAAAACTGAAATCAACAAGTAAACAAGATAAACAATCAAACAAAACCTCATGGACATAGACAATAGTATGGTGGTTACTGGAGGAAAAAGGGGGAGGGGGTTAGTGAAGGGCAGAGGGGGTTGAGTGTGTGATGCTGGAAGGAGATTTGACTTTGGGGTGGTGGGGACACATTGCAATACACAGATGCTGTGTTATGGAATAGTATACTTGAAACCAACATAATTTTATTAACCAATGTCACCCCAATACATTTAATTAAAAAACAATAATCAAAAAAAGCAAAACAATTAAGGCCATGCAATTAAAGGCACTGCAAATTCCAAAGCAAAATGTACCTAAATTGAAAGTAAGAATGAAGGAGGAAGCAGTTGTAGTAACAGCAAAAGTTATCCAAAACCTAATCTCTCTGTTCATAAAGGAGGTAGAAAAACTCCTCCAAACAATTTTTTGTTTGTTTTTTCATTTTTTTATTGTTGTTCAATTACAGCTGTCCCCATTTTCCCCCATTACTCTCCTCTGCCCTCCCCACACCCCACATTCAATCCTCTCCCTGCCCCTATTGTCTTTGTCCATGGGTCCTTTATACATGTTCCTTGATGACCCTGCCTCTTCTTTCCCCCGTGACCCCCTCCCAAACAGTTTTAAAAAGACCCTGTTGCTGCCTCTGAGTTATTTACTCAGACCCTTATTATTATAATCCTGCACCACACCCTAGGGGCTATCAGAAAAATCACTGGGTTTAATGAGGCTGAATAGATGATGTGACCATATGGGACATCAGCAGGGGTTATGGTCATGGGGTGGCACTAAGGATTCTTGCTGAGTCAGTACGTGAAATGATTGAGGGATATCATTCACAACTTGAGCCTGACAGCCCTCTCAGGTAGGCCAAGCTAAGGGGCAGGTAAAGCTAACCTGATACACCTTAAGTGTGTGTCTCTCTCGCCATGATCAGTTTCCCTAGGAGGCACCAACTATATGGAGAGGGAGCTTTGTACCCAAAGAAACCATAAATGGTTTGGAGACATTTTGTTTTATTTTTATTTTAAGACTCTCACTCTTGTAAGGTTATGAGGAAAAGGTGTGAGGAACTTTTTCTCCCCCCTCCCTTCCTCTTTCTCTCCCTCCTTCTTTTCTTCCACCCCCTCTTGTCTCTTGCTCAACAGCTCATCCCATAGCTTCTCTCCCTCTCTTCATTCTTTTCCTTTCTCCCTTTCTCAACCCTACCCTTTCTTTCTTCCATATGCCACATGATTTTTTTTGAACACCTACTTTTCAAGTGTTTTAGGCACTGGGGACACAAATGACTAGACCTAGCATCTCTCTGTAAAATAATAGAGAATGACAAAAGAATTGTCAGAACACTTGCTAAATCTTAGAACCTGAGAAAGAATTTCAAACGTTCAAAATTTTTGCATGAAGAACAGAAACTTTTTCTAGGCACTTCTGCCATTGTGATCAAATGAACTCAGCAGGTGAATCTCTCAGTTGGCTTCTAGGAGCTGTCAGCTGTCAGAGCTTGATGCTTCTTGTCTCTAAAGACAGGTCCCAGCATTCCCACAACTGCTCCCCAAAGCAGGCTGGCATCTACGATTCCATGTGAATAAGGAAGAAGAAAGAAAAAGGGAGTCTTTTTCACTCTCAAATAATTTTTTAATAATGTTGTAGTACCTTTGACTTCAGCGGACTCTTCTGGTTTTCCTTATGGTTTTCACAAAAGGGTTAAGGGCAGGGAAATGTGCTTTTAAAGCTTAGGAAATTCTAACTAAAACTGGCTGTTATATCTTGGGAATTAGGAGATTCAGGAAAAGACAGAGCAAAGGTGACACTGTAACTAACAGGCAGTTGCAGGAAAGGAAGGATTCATGCTGTGCAATAGGTAATTTGGAAACCAAATGTTCTAGTCAGAGAAATTATGCTTTGTGCAGAGAGCTATGGGGGTTGTTCTAGACAAATGAACTGACAAAACCTGTTTTGTGTGCTGGATAATCCCGGTCACCTGTTCTATTTTCCTGTCTTGGTCACAGCCAGGCCGTTTGTTAATTCATTCAATTACTCATTTAATATTTATCAATCATCAAGTCTTCAACAGGTACTTTGCTGAGTATAGAAATGCAGAGATAAATAACAAAAAACCCTTGCCCTGAAGTAAGTCTCTATTTTATAGAGACAGACAAACTGACATTCTCTTCCCTCACCTACCAAGTGGCTTCAGAGACAGAGACTTATACCAGTTGCCATAAAAACAGTGAAAAGGAGCTATAAAAGTTGACCAAAACTTTGAGGAAAGCTTCTGAGAAAGACTTTACCTATATCCAGGATCCTAAGCAGCAGATGTAACATGTACAAAGGCAGAAACATGAGCAAGCACTCACCAAACTCAAGGGTTTTTACACAGTTTTTATAATAACAGTGCATACTAGAGCCAAGATTTACAGAAGATGAAAAACAAGAAGTATTCTAGGGCAGATAAGAATACAGCCATGTTAATTAACTCATTTACTAAAATAATTTTAAATTAACAATTTGTTCAAAGGCCAGTTTTGTTAAGAAGAGTACAGTTGAAATCCATCAAGGGGAGAAATTATATTTTCTTTGCATTGCCAGCATGTAAGATACAGTACTTGACATACAGGTACTCAATAAATGTAGACGTTGGAATAACCAGAGAATAATCCCTGTCAACATTGAACCATTGATTCTAAAGGAGAAAGGTGGAAAGAGGAAATATTGAGCTCTTGCTGTATGCCTGGCCCTGTGTTAGAAGATTTATAAGTATTATGCTAATTGTCATTCACAATAGTTTCATTGGAGTCTATACTATACATTACTCCTCATTTTTCAGAAGAGACATTTGAAGCTTTGGGAAGTAGAATAATTTACCGTGGTCACATAGCAAATATATGGCCAGAAGCAGGATTCAAACTCAGGTCTCTCTCCACAGCCTACATTTCTACTTTTAGATGCAAACCTCATAGAAATTTCTGCTGTAATACTCTGGGGAGAATGCTACAGAATGTGTTTATTTATAATAACAGAATGATATGAAATTATGCAATCAGATACTAATTTAATTTCTGCAGTCAATCTTATAAATGCTATAAGAGTTCAGAGAAATGGAGTTGAATATTGTTTCCTCCCCTGTATTTTGTGGGTTCAAGAAGCTTTATATTCAACTTACTACTGCTAAAAGGTACATGAAACAAAATAAATGGGTAACAAATGAGACTGCTGAATAAATGATTGCACATAGCCTTGTGTTTAGAGCAAATGTTTTTGAAGTTGCCTGTATTAGATTGTTGATACACTGTACTCTGGATATTTTAATTGTGTAGTTGGTCACTCATTGGCCTCCAAAGAGAGTGAGCCTATAAATATAATGAGTGTGGAGAAGAGAGTGCTACCAGAGAGTCACTTAGAAAATCTTGGGTAGCAGTGTAGGCTTACTGCCCTTGGTCCTGGCCCTCTTTCATAGCTCCTTCCTGCGGGCCTTGTATTTCCACACCCTGAGCTTTGTTGCTGGTTTTCTAAGCCGTGTCTTTCTCATTTCTCAGTATTTATAAGGATTTTTTTCTCTCAGTTTCAGGCAAATTTTTATTTTTTACCTTCACATAGAAAGCTCTTCTGCGTTCAGACCTCTGAGTCATGGGCAGTGATTGTCTCCACCAACTTTCCACCCCGGGTCCCACATGCTTCCAAATGTGCACATTTGCTGGATGAATCAATGGTGTGGAGGAGGATTCCAGAGAGAATGGACCTTCCCACTATTATGCAGGCTGCCCGTGGCTTCCCTCCTACCCCAGTCTGCAAGGGCCAGAAGTGTTGTGTTTTGCAGTGAAGAGAAATTCTGCCCAGAACTTTGTTGCCAGGGGTACCAGAGATTAGGACTCCCCATGGAAAATAATTTGCCACCTACTCTCCTCAGTGTAAATTTGGAAACCAGTGATGAGTTATACATATGTTCTTTTAAGATCTCCTGGCACAGTTGAGAGAGGGACACATTATTTATTAAGAGGCCAAGACACCTGCCTTATATTTGTAGTAATAAAAGTTAATGCCTCTAAATCACCCAAACTAGTCTCAAAATAATCAGTTTTATTATTATAACAAAAATTTTAAAAATTATAATGAAACCTCAAAATATCACTTCCTAAGTAATAGCACTTACCATTTGAATTATTTTAAGAAAGACATTGATGATGAAGACAAAGAAAAATATATGCTTGACATCTAAATCTTTATCTTGACCTAAATATTTTAATAAATTTTATATTTAAAATGTAAATTAGAAGAACAAATATTGGTATGGTTAATAGACTGCGGCTGTGATTTTTCTCTTATAATCTAAATGACTATTTAGCCTTTTCAAATTACTTGGTTTTCTTCCACAGATTAAGCTATAATCTGGCTCTTTATGTGAAAAATGCAGGACTTGATGAATCAAGAAAATAGTCAAAACTTTAGATAACCTCAGACTTTGAATTATCAGGTCTTAAGTGAATGTAATCTAGACCAAATGCACTTCCTTCTGAAGTTTTAGTATCTTTATTTTCCTCCAGTAGAAATGGGGTCTGGCTTACATAGTTGAAGATCCATTTCATGGATCATAAGATTGTGTTTGCAGAGAACCTGGAAGTTACGAGCAGATACTTTCAGAAGAAACACCAGACTTGATGTGATTTCTAGGTGACACAGAGTAACCTCGAAGAGAGAAAACACATAATTAGCCCAATCTTGATGGGAACTAGTCATAAGGAATACAGAAGCAGCTTGTACAGAAAAATTAGAGCAGACAGTTTTGTCATTTAGCCCAGTTGCTGCTTCCTGTTTCTAATGCAGTTGCCAGGCATGACTAAAGTAGATTCTAGTAAAGAGTGATTTCTGTTGAATAGTGTCTTGGGGATACATACTGGATATAGTGTGTACAGGGTAGGGGGAGGTGATATTAAAACTTATATTTGTAATTCTTTGAATTGTTAAGGGATTTTGATTAGGATGAAAGGTTGAGCCCTTCTAGGGGATAACTGCATTATATTTGAGAAATTTTTTATGATATGCTTAAGATGAGGGAGTGGAATAGCTCAGAGGGATACAGTTATTATTTAAACTGTGATGGTCACTAGAAGTGCTAATGATAAGAGGCAGGAGGCCACGGGAGGACATTGATGAGAAATTTTTTAGTCCTTAGTTTACATCTCTCTTAAAAGGGAATGACAATGTGGATCTTGTGTGATTGTTGTGAAGAATAACAATAATGTATATGATAGACCTCATCCAGTGCCTCAGCAATATGTGCTCAGCACCTTGGAACTCATAGTAGGAGTTATAGCCACAGAGGTCATTTTTATAGTTATTGTAATAGTGTAATAATAAAAGTAAAATAATAGCAATTACTTGTTATATGTTTATTAATTTCAGGCACTGTGTCAAAACTATATACATCATATTAATTATGGAAATACTCATTTAGATAAGATGCTGTTATATTTTATCATCACATTTTAGAATTAGTTATAGATATAGTGGTGATGGTAGTGATAATGGAATTAGTGAAATGATTGTTGCAATGACATTCCTAATGCCCCAGATTTTCTGTAGACAAGACATTATAAATAACAGGATTATACATGCACCATACTTCCCGAAGTCTTTGAAAAAGCAGTACAGTTCTTAAAACCTCAATATTGTCTCCTAATCTCTTTCCCTAACATTTGACACAAGTGGAAAAACCAACCCTATGAATGTCTGGCTATAGCCCATGTTATTCAATGATAATTTATCAGAGACTAGTTTACTAGTCTAGTAAGTAGCTCAGCAAATACTCCTCAAGTATCTACCATGTGCAAATATTCAGCTGGGTCCTGAGGATTCAAAGATAAATATATTGCAGTCACTGGGCTAGTTTAGGAACTAGCAGAGAAGAATAACAGGTAATGAAATGGTTAAAATACAGTGTTATATACACTGCAATACTGAGGTAATTATTCAACACACAGAAAGAAAAATGGCCCTGTTGTGATGGGAAGGCCATATGTACACTATGGTAGTTAAAGAGAAGATAGATTTTATTTCAGATTGGTCTAATCATTTGAAGGAGGTACATTAGCACAGCATTTATTTATTAAATACTATGCATTGTGTTAGAAAAACAGATCAAGATAATAATTACTAAAACAATGTATGCACAGAAACTTCCTAAGAATTGAAATAAATAAGAATGATGTATGGGGTTTAGAGCATGAAATTTGGAGTCAGGAGATGCATGATTAACACCAAGTCACTTAAACCCGTCTGATTCTCTGTTTCATCTGTCAGAATGTAACCACCATAGTCCTACTGTGCCTCTGCCGTACTCTCAGATTTCAGTACTCCAGAACCTGTGAAATGCTTATAAGTTTGAAAGTACTATATAAACATTAGTTGTGTTTATTATATATAGCTGGAGAGGTCAGGGAGGAGGTAATGGGAAGAATTTTCCATAGATTGAGCTTCGATGAATAGGATTTGAACAAGGAGTGGAAGAATTTTGTTGAAAAGATCAGAAAGCCTCTCAATTACCTCTTTGTAGAAGGGACGGAGTCATCCCAGTGCTGATCCTCCTCATGGTGGAAGAAGCACTATGAGTAAATGCATATAATCAGGGAAGCTCTGGACTAATTTAGCTGATATATGTCTAGTCCTCACTAGGGAGCCACTCAGCAATAGGCAGAAAATCAGCATAATCAAAGAGATGTGTTTTGGAGAACATTCTGGGTACAGTAGATAGGCTGTTCTGGAAAGCAGAGACAACACTGGAGTAGAGTTAGGAAGGTAGATCTCATAAGGATCTGAACTAGGTTAGAGGCTGTAGGACGAGAAAGGAGGAAATGGATGTAAGAGGTATTACAGTGACAGAAGATCCAGAATTGGCTTACCTCTCAAACTCCGTTGGTACCCCATGGCCAACACAGATTTGAAAGAGCTTTGAGGAAGTATCATTGCAGCTGATGTTCTCCGTTTCCTGAAAAATAGAGCCAGAGAATGGCATTCAGAGCTTTCCACATTCAGGCCTTGAAGGGCCACTTTGGTTTTTCAATTACACTTACACTGCAGATGCAGTAAACCATTTCTCATTCTGCTACCATGTCTAATGTCAGGTGTTATTTTCTGCCTGAAATACTGGTAACCACACACATAAAATGCACTCATCCTTTGATTGCAAACTAAATTGTCACCTTTTCTGTAAAACCTCCCCCTACGCATGCTTCTCCCTCCCTGCTCAGCCCTTAGGATCCCTGTCTCCTTCCCTGAAACAAGTAGCATGTTACTGGTACCTTCATTAGCCAAAATCAGTATGTGCAAAAGTTGAGATTTATTTAGTAATCAGTACCGATGTAGGAAACATTCGATCCACTGTGGGATTAGAGCCTAATGAAGGATTCTGATAGTGTTTGGATTTCATATTCAAGAACTGTGATCACCCTATTCCACTCATGATACTTAACATCAGTAAACCTGTACTGCAGTCAGAGTGTGCTGTGCAGTCACACGCTCCTGTCGAGAAAGACTATTCCTGGTGATGAACTGGAAATTATATCAATTTATCTATTGAAGTTGTCAAAAAAAAAAAAAGTAAGTCACTCAGCATAAAGATATCTCCAAAATATAAACATTTTTCTCTGACACAGGGAAGATACTTCTCTTCCCTTAATCATGCTGTTTTGTTTCTTTTTTCCGGAGGTTGCCTTTATGGCAAAATCCCTAAATACAAAGCAACCCATTCTCTGCATATAAAATATTAAGTGGTAAATTATGTTGAACATTGGCCTTTGATCCCTGAAAGAGGGCCCCTACCTTTTCACTTACTTGTTGGCCTTTAAAGAGTCTAATAACTGCTTCCAAAAATTGGTCTTTTAATGCACAATTTAAACAAGCAACTTCCCATTTATAGGTTACCCATGCTTCCTATTGGGTAAGAAGGATTATTTTTCCAGCACTGTGTGTTGATAATTGTCAGACTGGCAGTATTCTAAGCAAACAAAACCCCCTTCTCTCAATTATCACATAGGCACATACTGTGACTCCCACACTGTTCCTAGGACAGAGTTACTATGAATAGTGGTCAATCTAAGATCCACAGCTGCCCACTTGGACTGACCTTCACCTTTGCCCAGCTAATTACAAGTGATTATTAGTAGGAACTGACCAACCAGCCAATAAATCAGCCAGTAGTCTCTGCTTTTAGTGCTCTTCCAAATTGCTTCTGTACTTATTTCTCTCTGAACATTTATCAGTGACTTCTTGGTTTCTTTATTTACCTAAATTAATTTTCACTCTTCATAAACATTCAATTCAGTAAATGAAAAAATGAGGAAACATGGAACATCAGGGAAGACTCATTTACTATTCAGGCCAATGGATCACCAACACAATGATCCCACATTTGGGGAGAAATCTATCCATCCCTTCTCTACTCACAGTCATTGCTTAGCTGGATAGCCATCTTCTTTGGCCTGACTAGAGCCTCCTCATTACCTCCTAATTACCCGCTGCTCCCAGTCTTTCTCCACTCTAATTCATTTCATTTTTCTCATAGCAGCCAGTGATGTTAAATGTTTTCAATAAAGAGACTTTTATACTTTTGAATACATAATACTTGATAAAATTTTAAAATATCATTCATGCAAAGATAAAGTATAAGAATAAAATACATACCATTAATTCCTCCTTCAAGTTAAGAATTAGAAGTATGGCAGAGGGAGAGCAGGGATATTATGATTACACTTGACAGATGAGGAACTAGAGAATGAGAGAGATTTAGTGGCTTAGTGTTAATCATGGATCTTCTCTGGGATTTTTTGTACATTTGTTATTTCGATCATTTTTATCTTGACCACCTGTTACTAACACAATGCATACACATAGTATTTAGTAAACAAATGCTGTGCTCATGTACCTATTTCAAATGGTTAGACCAATTAAAATACCTGTGTGCTATTCCCAAATTTTATTTCCTTCTTGCCTTCTTCTGTAATTTGCTTTTTTCATTCACTAATATGGTTTTAAGTCATGCATGTTGTTATGTGTAGTAGTTGATTGTTCATTTTTAAGGCTGTATAATATTTCATCATGTGGATAATTATTTATTCATATATCCACTCTCCTGCCAATGGACAATTGTATTATTTCCAGTCTTTTTTTTATTACAAACAATGCAGCAACATTCTAGCATGTATTTCTTCTTATCTGCACACAGAGTCTCCCTAAGATTGGAATTTCTGGGTTATGCAGTTTTTGTTTGTTTAATTTGACAAGATTATGTCAAATTGTTTCCAAAGTGGCTGTGCCTATTCTCATGCCTACCAGAAATGTTTAGGACTTTCCATTGATTATATGCTCACGAGCCCCAAATTTTGTGAGACTTGTATTACTTTTTGCCCATTTAGCAGGTGTAAAATGTCATTGATCATTTTACTTTGCATTTTCTAATTAAAAAGTAATATTGAGGATCTTTTAATATGTTTATTCAACATTTAAGTTGCTGTTTTTGTGGAATGACAGTTCAATGCTGTTTGCCTACATTAATATTGGATTGCCTTTTATCTTATTGATTTATAAGATTTTTAAAATATCTTCTGGATACTGATTCACTATTGATTGTAGGTGTTGTAGATAGCTCTTCCCACTTTGTAGATTAACCTCTTAATTTTAATATATTCATATGTGTCAATTCTTTCTTTATAGTTGTCATTTTCTCCATCTCATTTAACAAATATATTTCTATTTCAGGATCATAGATATTACACTCTAATTTTTTATACTCTAGTATTTAATCAGTATGGTGTTGATTCTTGTAGATTCTTTTCTCCAGATAAATAAATAATCATTATAGCACTATTTATTAAGGAACGTTCCTTCCTCTTTCCCCTAGTTACCAGCACTGCTCACTCTGACCTATCTTACAGCTCTATAATATGTGGGCCTGCTTCCATGTTCTCTATTCTATTTTATTAGTCAATTTGTCTATCCCTGTGCCAAGTCCACACTATCTTAATTAATATTCTTTATAATTAATTGTGATGTCTAATAGATCAAATTTTATCACATTATTTTGCTTCAGGAACATCTTGATTTATTTAGATTTTATCCTTACATGAGCATTTTATAATAAACTTGGAAATTTCAAAAAACTTCTGTTGAAGTTATCATTGGAATTGCTTGAATCTGTAAGTTAGTTTATAGAGATTAATCTTTTTCTGATTTTGAGTCTTCTTATATATAAATTTGGGCTACTTTTTGCATTTATTTAAATCTTTAGTGTTAATTGTTTTAAAATTTTCCCATAAATATTTTACATTTTAAGTGATAATTAATTTTGAAAATATTTTGTGAAATGTTTCATCAGGGTCTTTTTTTGTTATTGATAATAAATAATATATTTTCCTCCCATATCTGTTGAAGGGATCATATGATTTTTCTCCCTTGTTCTGTCAATGTGATTAATTACGCTGATTGACTTGTAAGAGTTAAACTAAGTTTTTATCCTTGGTGTAAATCATTTTCCTTTCCTTTCTCCTTCCTTCCCCTTCCTCCTCTCTCCCTCCCTCCCTCCCTCCCTTCTTTCTTTCCTTCCTTTTCTTTCTTCTTTTGTTTTAATTTTGTTATTCTGCTGTTGTTATTATCACTTTTTTACTTTTACCTTTTTGGGGACTTAATCTGTTTTTATATTTGCAAATGCCTAAGATGGATGATTAGCTCATTAAATTGACCCTTTTCTTTTACATTAGTATTAAAACAATACATTTTCCTCAAAATATTTTAGGGACATTGATATCTCATAATGTTTGATGTGCAGTGTTTTGTTAACATTCAAATATAACTTTTTACAAAGACTTATTTTATGATTTCTCTGAGCCAAGGGTTATTTAGAAATCTTTTTAAAATTTCAAAAGTATTGGAATTTTTTTCTTTCCCTTATTGATTTCTAATTTAATAAAGTAATACCCAGAAAACATTTTATGATAACTATTCTTTTAAATTTCTTTTAGCCTAGAATGTGGTCAATATTTTGCAAATGTTCTTTGCCAGAGAAAAATGGTTGTTTTTTAATTATTGGATATAAGTTTCTAACTATATTCAGTAAATCATTTGTTAATCGTTTCTCAAATCTATTCCTTTGCTACATTTTTACCTATTTAACTTATGAATAAGTCAAAGAGGCCTTCCTCTTGAATTTGTTGATATTTTTTAATATCTTCCTGTGTTTCTTTATTTATTTAAACTTTTAATGTAATCATTACCTGATATTCTTAGTATCAGAGGTTCTTGTATCTGTTGATTTCTTTTCCTTTCAGTGTTGCTGGTCTTATTTTCCTTGCATCTTTGTATTGTTGGTTAGGTTCCACTTATAGGTGAGATCATATGGTATTTGTCTTTCGCCCCCTGGCTTATTTCGCTTAGAATAATGCTCTCCAGTTCCATCCATGGGACAAGAGGGAAGGAGGGAGTGGGGGCGGGGAAAAGGAAGGGAAGGGGAAAGTCAAGGAACATATAGCAAGGACTCATGGACAAAACCAAAGGGGAAGAGCTGGGGGAGGGATGGAGGGAGGGGGCAAGGGAAAGTGGTGGTGGGGAGGCAGAGACAAATGTATTTGAAAAAATAAATTAAAATAAAATTAAAAAAAAAAAGTTCTTGTAAATCTAAATCTCCCATTTCTCATTGCAGTGGGTGTCATCATGTCTCCTTAATAATGAGTTTATATTTTTGCTGAACTTAAATAATGAAAATTCTGAGTGTCAAAACTGGGATTGTTTTCTTCTAGAGACGATTAGACTTCACTTTTGATTGGGGCCAACAGATTATTTGGAATTGTGATCACTCTTGCCCCTTTTGAGGGTCCTGCTTAATTTTATTTATTTATTTATTTATTTATCCTCACCCCAAGAATACGTTCACTGATCTCAGAGAAAAAGGAAGAGAGAGACAGAAAATCATTGATGTGAGAAACACTGATTGGTTGCCTCCCATGCACACCTGGAACCACGACCTAGGCATGTGCCCTGACCTGGAATCAAACCCGCAGCATTATGGTACAGAGGGCAAGGCTCCAACCAGCTGAGCCACCTGGCTTGGGCAGTCCTGCTTAATTTTAGATTCTCTAGTTTTCTGATCTAAGACCTGAAAACATTATTTTTCCTCAGGACATCTGGTGTTCATTTCTCTACTGCCCACTTTTCTGGTTTTGATAGATAGGATTTTGTTTGATGATTTCTTTTATATTTTGGTCTTGCTAACCTTTCTCACATTCTTACAAATCTGTGGCTCATTAAAAGTGTGATGTTTAGAATTTATTAAAGATATGAATTGCAGCAAGAGGGTTCACTCAAGTGAATACTGACAGACGTGCAATACTGACAGATGTGGGGACATTTTAGTACAGATTTTGACCATGTTGATTCCCTGCTTAAATTCTTTCAATAACTCTCAGGATTAAATGAAATCTATTTAGCAAAAGCATCGAGGCCCCAAGATCAGATTTCTTCTTACCTCTCCAATCTCCTTTCCCACTATTTACCCATATGAGCCTGTACTCTATGATACCAAAATATTACAATTCTCTGAGTATTGTACACTTTTTAAAGGCTTTTTCTACTGCTTCAGATACTTTTTACTATTTATCTTCCCAGGTACTTCACCCTTTAAGGTGCAGTGCACAGATCGCTTTCTCTTCTAATTATTTTCTAAATCCCAAAGATCAGTTTAAGTATTACTCTTCCAAATTCTCTTAACAACCTGCACATGCCTTAAATTTTACTAGTATTTTACAACACTGAATTATTTTTATTGCTTGTTTTTGTCTACCTTTTCCATGAACCAATGAGAAAAAAAAAGTCTATCTCTTGTTTATTCTTCTATTTCCAGTGCAAAACACTTAGGGTGATGAAATATACTAATCTCTTCATTCAGGCTGGTATAAGAGAATTCCATAGACTGGGTGGTTTATAAATAACACAAATTTATTTCTCCCAGTTTTGAGTCTGGAAAATCTAACATTAAGGCACCAACAGATTTGGAATCCAGTTAGAGCTTGCTTCTCGGTTTATAAATAGCCTTTTCGGGGTGAAAGGTGGGGATGGGTGCAGTGTCCTCGCATGACAGTTGAGGCAAGGGACGTCTTTGAAGTCTCTTGTATAAGGGCATTCATCCTGTTCAGGAGGGCTGTACCCTCATGACCTAATCACTTCCCAAATACTATTACGTTGGAAATTAGGTTTCAACATACTAACTTTGGAGGGACATAAATATTCAATCCATGGTAGCTAGCTAGCCCAAGAAAATCCTGGCTTTCATTTCTGGTTTTCCTTGTATAATAATTAATAGTACTCTGGTTTTCTAAGGTGCCTACTTTGGATGAGGAATCATGTTGTCACCCTAATAATATTGTGCTGTTTGTTGAATGAATAAAAACTTAAAAGAAAGGGAAAGTAGGAAGGGTACTTAGAACTGGACAATGAGATCTGACTCACTTTTCTAGCACCATTTCTTTGTAAAAAGTATTCAACTTCTTTGTGCTTTAGTTTACTACTCTGCAATAAAAGGGAAATATTTCCTGTCAACTTCAAAATGAAGCTAACAATAATAAAAACTAATTTCTTAAACAGGTAATGCCTTAAGATTTACTAAACACCTTTATAAATATCATTTTATCTTCTGATGACAGCACTAGGTAGTTAACACTTCCATATTTTTTTGAACTAACACTTCAGGTGACCAAGAGCAGTAATTAGTGGGTCAGATGGCCCTGGTGACTCCATTTTCCTTCATGTCCATATTTATTGAGAGTCTACTGTGTGTAAGGTGCCTGTGTTAGGTACAGATCAATGTCACTTTTTCAAATTGAATTTATGTTATATTTAATGTGGCTGTTGAATTCATGTAATAGAACTAAAGCTATACTTATTTTTCATTGATTTCTCCATCCCAGAATTACAGTCATGACGCCTAATATCTTCCATGGAACTCACACAAATCTCGCCCACAGCAATTTGAAGTGACAGAACAAATCAATGAAGAAATATCCCATTGAACTGTGTTATTCTTATGAATTATACCTGAGTGCTTGGCTGAGTAATTAAGTGTGGCTTTCACTTAAGAGTTCTATCAGTTATGTTTATTTCCTTCTTATTAAATTAACTCACGAAACATTAAGAACCGTAGCAGGGCTTATATGGCTACACTGAAAGTCCTGTAATGGCAGATGTAGATTACAGCACAATTGATTTAAACCCCTGTTGATGAACTGATTGTCCAGATGTTCACAATGGCAAGACAGAATAACAATGATCTTTATACACCTTGCATTATATAGTGTTTTTCATCTTGAAAACTCTTCCACTCACATAATCTAAAGACGATTTTGTTTAGTATAACAGCCTTGTGAAGTACACAGGTCTTGTAAGAAAAACCAGTAACAAAATAAATTGTTCATAGGTTAGTACTTGTTGTCTCACTCCAAGGCATCTTGTATCCCTGACTACAATTTCCCTGACTGACCAGAGATTTTCCCAAAAGGAAATTTAACCTGCTTTCTCTATTATATAAAACATATTCCCCTGCATCAGTTAAAATTCACTCACCGTAACATTTGTTTATAGATAACTCACGATCTAGCTCCTCCTTGCCTCTCCAACCTTGATTTTAGTCATTTTCCTTTCATCTCCTATCCCTCTCACCCCTTCCAGCTTTCACATTCTCCTCCTTTGCTCACACTATTTCTTTCTGCTTGCTCAGGTTGTAGTGTCAGCTCAGATTATCTTTTTCCTAATATCTTCACTGACCTTCTGTGTCTTTCCCCTAAGAACTTTGTTTTCCTAATCTCCTCAGCCTCTATAGTTCTCTACCAAGACATAGTACTTGCTTTTTTGTAAACCTGCATCTCTTTACTGGACTCACTGCTCCTTTGTTTCTATTTTCCTAGCCTCTGGCAGAGTTACAGGCACATAATAAATGCTCAAAACATTTATTGAAAAAAATCATAAATGAATGAATAACATACAGTATTATTTCTCCTACCTCACTTTGTCTGAAGCCATTGTTACATACTCACAGTTCTCTGCAGTTGATCAAACGTGTTCATATCTCTATCTGACCACAGAAATAATACGAGATGCATAAGCAGGCTAGGGCCTTGTTTACAATTGAGCATAGGGAGGCTCAGGAAAATAAAGGACTGCCTCCAATGTGGGGACCATATAATATCACTTTAACCTGAGAATGTGCGTTCTCGCTCTGAGTGCTCTCAGTATGATCATTGGCTATTCCTGGACAAGGAATTTCCACCATTGATTTAAATGATTTGAAATAAGAAAGCTTAGTGTATCAGGTTCTAGAGAAGCTTAAAAATTCCAAAGAAGGATTAAAATTTTTTTTCCATATTCTTCTCAGCTCATCATTTTTGTCTTGGCAATTATTCATTGACTCTATTGTTATTTATTAAAAGCACTAAAAACACCTACAGCAATAATGAGAGCAGTTAATGTTTAGTGAGGAGTTACTGTGTGCAGGGCATCATGCTGACACTAATGCTTTTTCTTAATTAACCCTCAAAACCAAATCATTTAATAGATACCATTTTCTTCACTTTACAGTTGAATAAATCAAATCTCAGAGGAAATATAATACCTTGCTCAAGCCAAATAGCAAGTGCATGGTAAAGCCAGTAATTCTCCCCTCTGAAGGGGGCTGACTGGAGCTGTTGGCATAGCCTGAAATTTTAGAGGGGACTTGCCAAGAAATGAGCTTCTCTTTGATGACTGCGGTCATAGAGACTCTTCTCCTAGCATGATTCTGATAAATTGCTATCTGGTGTTTGTAAACTGCCTAATGGTATATATTGGATATAAAATATCAAACTTTCTTCCTGATTTGGTTATCCTGAACATTGTGTGAAGTCGTGGGGCCTCAGGAGAGAGCCGTTGTCCTGATAGTGTTGCTTGGAGGGATCCAAATTAGATCAAGCTGGTCCCCAGTGTGTTGCAGTGTTCTCGTTCAGGCCGGCTGCCTCAAGCGCTGCAGTGCAAACTTGTTCAATGAAATCTTAATCACCTTGAACTTGCATTAGGAATGTGTAATGTTTCATCTTTGCACTCTGTTTTACAAAGAGATGCGGTCTTGTACACATGATGGAGGATTCACATAATATATTGGAAAGAGCAAGACCTTTGGAGCTGGATGGTCCTGGGCTCAAATTGCAAATGACTTGATATTTCTGAGCATCAGCTGACTCATCTGTGAAATGAGCCAGTATAAGTGTCTCATGAAGTTATGGTAAAGACATGTACCAAATATCTTTAGTAGGTGTTTAACAAATATCTACTAAATACAGCATGTGTTTAACAAATGTATAGTATGTGTTTAACAAATCATTCCTCCCCTTTATTTTTAAATGCTATAACAATATTGTGAAACATTTATAAAATGAGAAAAGAAAAAATATTACTTATACTTCCACCACACAGATTAAACAACCACTAGTTTGGGTGCATTTTCTTCTTTTCATTTTTCATATGGCTATGTTTAAAGCCTGCCTTTTCGGTTCACATTACATTATAAGCACTTTCATAGACATCATCACCTAAGCAATTAAGTCATTCCACTCCTAGGTATTTACTAAAGAGAAATAGGGGCATATGTCTACATAAGTCTACAAAGATTTGCATTTGAATGTTTACAGCAGCTTCATTTGTAATAGTAAAATTGTGGAAATAACCAAATATCCCTCAAGAGGAGATGGAATAATATAATGAAATACTCTCAGCAAAAGAAAGGAATAAACTATTGATAAATGCAGCAGCGTGTTGTGAACCTCAAAATAAGTACAATGAATGAAAGAAGCCAGACAGAAAAGTGTGCTCACTATATAATCCTACTTATGTGAAATTCTAGAAATTCTAGAAATTCTGAATTTAATGTATAATGCAAAGCATTATACAGAAAAGTGTGCTCACTATATAATCCTACTTATGTGAAATTCTAGAAATTCTAGAAATTCTGAATTTAATGTATAATGCAAAGCAGAACAGTGGTTCCTTAGGGATGGAAGAGGTGGAAGGACAGATTACAAAGGCGCACAAGGAAACTTCAGGGTGACGGATAAGTTCATTATCTTGATGGAGCTAGTGTTTTCACAGGAATTTATATAGCTCAATACTTACCAAATTGTATAATTTAAATATGTGTAGTTTATTATAAGTCAATTATACTTCAATAAAGCTGTAAAAAACAAAAATGATCTTGGGGGAAATCTTACTCTTGAATAGTCTCATTGTATTCTTCTTATTAAACTATTCTCACTGCTGTATGTTTAGATTGCTATCAATATTTTGCTATTATAAATAACATTGGGGCGAACATCCTTGGCATAAAGCTGTTAAATGTTATTTGCTTTCCCTTTAGAATTTATTAATGCTGAAATCTATTTTCACTGGGCAAGCATGGCACAGAAAAATGTTTGTAGTTCACTTTTCATTAGTGTAAATATTTTTATGAGGGAGTTACATGTATAGCAGATTCTATAGCTACTTTTTTAAAAGGGATTATAATCACTAGTTTCCAGGCACCACCATGTGGGCCACTGATGAAAATAGTAGCATAGAGGCACATAGATAACAATTAGAGTTGTAAAACCAAGAGTCTCAGGCAGGAGGCTAATAATGATGGCATTTTAAGTTTCTCCAAGCATCTGACCCTCTCAGGGCTACAGGGGCCTCATGAACTATCCTTGTTGGTTCATGTATACTCCCACCCATTCTGTTCAATGGTTAACTACTCTGATCATTCATTCACTTCCGGTGCTTTCTTTCCTTCCAATGGTGTCTTCCCTACTGGGAATGTATAAAGGTGCCACAGGGAACTTTTTCTTCAACACTTACCATTCATTTATACATATAGTAAAAGAAACATTTGCCAAGTATAAACTATATGCCAGACATGGGATTTTTACTGAAAATAAAGCTATGAATAAAACTGCTCCCTGGCTTCCAAATGTTACAGTATTTTTCAGAAACCAGTAAGTAAGTACTAAAGTAGAATAGGGGGTGATTAGCACAGAGGCATAAGCTATTGGGGAATATAGAAGAGATACATCTATCCCAACCTAAAGCATTAGGACAGACTTTCTAGAAGAAGTGGCACCTCAGTTAGTAACTGGAAAAGGAAGAACCAGGTGGAGAAACCTAGAAGGAAAGGGAGGACAATTTTTGGGGACAGAATAAGCAGCATATATAAGATACTAGAGGCAGAGAAAGTGTAGAAATACTCTGTGGATATGTATGTGACTGTAGTTTTGTTGCTGTTTCAATGTGTGCTTTAATGTGAAGGACTCATAAGAAGTGTGAGGGGTAAAAAAATACCACTAAAATATTCTTTAAAGCACTTGTTCTCTGATTACAAAAGTAAAATATGCTCATTATAGGATAATAATAATCATTATTGTGGATTTTAATATGTTTATTATAGAAAAGTTGAAAAATACAAAAACATAAGCAATAAAACACACATTACCAGTAATATTCAGAGGCAGCATATAATGATTAGTATCATCGGCATACCTCATTGTATCTACTATTTAATCTCTTATATATTTAATCAGTGCCCCAGTGATAAATTTTAGGTCATTTCCAGCTGTGTTCCTTTATAAAATTACTACAATAATAATTTTTACATGTATATATTAGCATACAATATTTAGTATGTTATAAAATAAATTTATAAAGCTATAATTTTTAGGTAAAAAGTCAAAGTCATAATCTAAAAGATTGCATGAAACAAAATATATTCAACATATTGCCTCCTATTACTGGACACTTAGTTTCCAAGTTTTATTTTTATAAATAATCTTAAAATATTCTTAAGCCCTTAGATGTCTTTGGGCCTGTCAATTTAATGCTGCCAGTCCATGGATAATTTCCAGTTGGCAAAATATTCTAGAGTCTGGTAACATCATTCAACATCCTCCAGCATTTTATCCAGTTATATAAAGGGAAGACAAGGAATCTGGTAATCTTATCTGAGTACTGACCAGGTTCCACTTTCCATATTTTTATATACATTATCTCATTCAATTCTCACCTCACCTGGGTCAGAGATATGTTAACCTGTTCTACAGATGTAGAAACTAAGGCTCAGAATGGCTGAGTGTCCCAAGCTCATAGCCAGAGTTACAGGTAAAACATTAGCCAGAGTTTATCAAATACCAAAGCTGATATTTCCCCACCTCCACATGTCTTCTCACAAAAATCAATGAGAATTATGGTGCCTCTTTTGTAACTTAGAGACAAGATAGTGTATCCCTTTTTCGTAAGCTAAAATAGTTAATTATTGACCATCATTATGTGTCATTATATTCTGAGTGCTTTATAGGGATTAATTCATTTAATCCTCCAAATCTAGTAAGATAGGGCCTATTATTAGACCCAACATAAAGAAGAGGAGACTGAGGCACAGAGAAATTAACTAAATTACTCATGCCCTCTTAGCTCATGGGCACAGAGTGCAGAAGTCAAGCTAAGCAGTCTGCTCTGGAGTGCATTCCACTGCATTGCCTCCCAGAGACAATTGCCAGTTTGTGCCAGAAACTAAATAGTAGGAGTTGTCTTACTATGTGTAGTAACATCACATAGCATTAAAAAGCAATGTCAGGATCAAGAACACATGTTCTAAAACCAAATTACCTCTGTTTAAATCCAGATTCTGCCCCTTACTAGCAAGGTATTGAATCTCTTTATTTGTGAGTTCTTTGTCTGTAAAATAGATCTAACAATAATAACGACCTTGTTATTGGACTAAACCTTTGTATAGTATTTAAAATGGCACTTGACATATACTTTCCATTAGAGTGACTGTCAAAATAGTTTGTAATTTATGAGTTCTCCTCGTCTGATTCTTCCCTCACAAACCACACTCTAGGAAACAGTGATCTCAGTGGTAACCTGAGGTGACCAGGCACATCCACAGAAGCTTTTTCAAATTCCCTGCCCACTACTGATGCCCCAGCAAAGATCTAGGCTCTAAAGCGTCATAGTATCTTCTGTTCCAGTGAGAACTGTTTTAAAGGGAAGAATCAGCCTTGCCCACTTTCCAAATTTAGCCATAACTGGGTCACCTAAAAAAGTAGTGCACTGTTCCCTCAAGTAATCTTTTGCTTATGTTAATTTTATGTGAAGCTTTCCTCACCAAATCTTAGCACGTTCTGAATTTCATGAGTCACTGCTTTGGCAGAGAAGTGTGTGAAGGGTGCCTTTTCGGGACTGCCATCAGGTGTCGTGCGGCTTGCTTCTGCCCTCAGTCAGGTCTGTATCTCTAAGGACTGACACCAGAGGCAAAAACAAATAAATAAAAAAATAGGATCAGCCCTGACCAATATGACTTAGTTGGTTGGATGTCGTTCCACAAGACTTGGGGTTGCTGGTGTGATTCCTGGTTGGATTGTGGCACAAGCCTGGGTTCTGGGTTCGATCCCCAGTCAGGGCGTGTGTCAGAGGCAACTGATTGATATTTCTCTTTCACATTGATATTCCTCTCCCTCCCTTTCTCCTCTTCCCTGCTCTCTAAAAATAAATAAATAAAGTCTTAAAAAGAAAACAGGATTAGGTATAAGTGTTTTTTGTTTTTTTTTTTAATTTTTGTCTTTCATGTTCTAAAATCTTCAGGAAGGTCTTTTGCTTTAAATTTGTTGGGCCCATCTCTAATATTGCTCACTGACTGATGCCAGGCTGTGTGCTGGGTGTTTGAGTACGGATAGGAATTTGATCCTTGTCCTGCCTTTGAAGATGACAGCATAGTCTCTTGTTGATCACAGCCTCTGGAGAAATGCTTCCGAAGAATTCTCTATACAGTTTGGGGTCAGAGGTCGATTTTCAAAAGCCTAATTTGACACGTTTATGTCAGTCATTATGAGACACAGTAATCTCTCCTTATGTCTACGGACTAAAAGAAAGGTGTTCCTTTAGCCTGGCTTTTAGAGTTGCATGAAGAGCCTGCAGTGAAGAACTATTGTCTTCCTGGTAGACAAGACATAGGTGGGTGATTGTGAGAGGAAGGCCATAGGCCAAGCACCATATTAGAGACTTGATTATCTTACTTTATCCTCAAATCAACCTTGTAGGATGATTCTTTCTCAGAGTAGATGTGGGAACTGATGATTTCTAACAATGTTAAGTGAGAATAACTTGATTAAGGTCAGAGCTATGAAGTAGAGTCCAGAATTTAAACTTAAGTCTGTCTGAATTTAGAGTCCATGTGCTTCCTATGATAGGAATTAACTCTTCAGAGTGGCCCTTTTAGAGAAAAAAGTATATCAAATTTAGATGTTAGAAATCCTTACAGGAGTCTTTCTTTAACAGATTCAGTAGCCAGATTGAGGGATTTAAAAAAGCCTACCAGCATCCCTTTCTTGAAGAAATGGCATTTCTTCTGTCACTAAATGATCTTATTCAGACCTTTTCTTATTTATGGGTGCATTATTATAGCTTTTTCTGGCACAGCTTAAGCAAGGTTATGCATCAAGAAATTGAGAGCTTTATTTGCTTCTATCAACTTGACAGGGTAGAAGAAAGAGAATTTGGAGCCTCATAGAACTGAGTTCTATCAGTGTAACTGCTACTGACTCAAATGGAGAAAATAGGCTTGGCCTGAAATGTAGAATCGTTATTATTGATCACCTGAATTACAGTTATGACTCAATAAGCTATAGTCCTTTCCCCTTCATTGTGATGTGTTTGGGACAAAGGAGCTCATTTGAAGACATTTACTAAATACACATGGTGTTACACTGTTTGAAATTATGGAAGAACACAAGGATTAAAGGTCTGAGTGTTCTGTCCTTGATGCCCTTGAGTCATGAATATGGTGAAATAATTAAAAATAATTAAAATAGTTTAGAGACAAACTTTTAAAAATATGACATTGGCAGTGAATAAAATAGAATTCAGAGAAAAGGGAGACTGGTACAGGTGTGGCTCAGGGAAGGCCTTCTGAGGGGGAGGGGCCTGAGCAGACTGCAGGGCAGGAGGTGGGGGTGGGGTAGAAGCTGCACAGACCAAAGGAAGAACTTAAACCATCAACTTCTTCTGCGATGTTTCCCCATGACCCCTTTTATTTCCTTGTTTCTATAGCAAGAATACAGAACATTTTCTTTTTCCTCCCCACCCCCTCCCATAGTACCAGTGTAACTGTTTGTATTCAATTATAGAAATAGAAGTATTTATTTTCTTGCCCACCTTCCAAAAAGAGTTTGGAGTTTTATTAGTTTGTCACCATTGACATTAACTTATCAATTAATAAGAAATATTTTCTTACAGCTTTGTAATGTCCTTATTTTAAGAAGAGCATGGAAGTAGAACTATTTAAAACAAAATCATGCACATTTAATAAAGAAAATTTGGGAAGCATAGGAAAATGTATAAAAAACTTCAACATGGGCCTCCTCCATACAAGCAATATTGTAATTTATATCTTGGAGTGTTTCTTGTTGGTGTTTTTTTAATATGTATTAATTTTTGTTTATTTTTTATAATAGCTATCTGTATTCTTTGTTTATCAGTTATAAGCATAAAATTTCTTAGAGATGCCATGATTTACTACCATTTCCTAATGTACATTTATATTATATATAGTATCTACTGGTAAATCACATTAAATGAAAGGGCCACAAATGTTATATTAAGAATTTCAAACACCTTTTTAGTAGACAGTGAAGAGTTCTGGGATTTTTTTCACAGGTGGATATGCAATGCTACAGATTGATCCTCATAGGAGGTGCTTGTATTCAAAGATGCTCACTCAATATCACCTACAATAAGGGAAAACCAGTTAAAGCAATGCAAGATCATATACACCTATAAGATTAACAAAGAATGGAGAACTGACAAATGTGTAGAAACATAGGTGCTATCATCACTATGAGAAATTGTGCATAATTATGAGACTATAAACTGGCATAAACTTTCTGGAAAATAACATGGCAAAATGCACTAATATTGAATATTTATATACTTTACCCTTGGCAATTCCACTTAAAAGTGTATCCTAATGTCATGATTGAGCCCATAAGATTATAATGGAGCTGAAAAATTACTATTGCCTATTGACTTTGTAGCTCTCATAACATTGTAGTGCGGCACATTCCTCGAGTTTGTGGAGATGCTGGTGTAAAGAAACCTACTGCACTGCAATACTTGAAAATAGAATAATTGACTATGTTACTGGTTCTGTATTACCTTTACTATACTTGTTATCATTTAGAGCATACTGTTTCTACTTGTAAAAAAAGTTTACTGTAAAATTAAAAAAGGATTGTACACAATACCTATAGCAGTGTGTTGCCTAACACTGTAACATTAATAACAATTGAAATGTACATGAGTATCTTAAATAAATTATGGTATAAATCTTATAAAATGCTTATAATTGTGGTTTCTGAAAAGAATGAGTTAGATATTTATGTACTAACCTGCAATGATGTTTATCATATATTAAAGAACAAACCAAAACAGACAACAAAGAATAACTTTGATGTCATTTATGTGAAAGCAAAGAAAGATATATGCCAAATAGTTAACAGTAATTACCACTTGAGAGTAGAAATTAAAACTCTACTTTTGCTTTAAAAATACTTTAAACTATTTTTTTAAACTATCAAGAAAAGATTATCAAGACATTGCTTTGGCTACAGGTTGAGTATAAATCAAAGTGAAAATGAAGGCAAAGATGAAAGTCGATGTCTTCTGATCCACCTATTCCATATCATCTGATGTTGACCTCGTCATTTCCTGTCATATTATCCTATTTTAAGACCATTATTGCATTTAGCAATACATCTTACTTTTTTTTCTTTTTTCTGTTATCTTGCTAAGATTAAGGACTTTGCTTATCTTTTCCATGCTGTGTCTCCAGCACTTAGAACATTGCCTGAATGGTAGTAGCTTCACATAAATTGGTTAAATGAAATAAGTGCCAGTTGGACAGCTATTGCAATATAGTTGCTTTTATTTTAAAAGTCTAAAAACCTTAATCTGACCCATACAGCCCTATGAAATTTACCTCCTTACAACCTCTCTAGCTTTTTATTTTACCATACCCACTTTCCTCCCCTCCAGGATTTGTACAATTGAACTTTTTCTGTTATTTTAATATACCCTCCATCCCTTGGCAATCCCCACACTGTTGTTCTTCTCTTTGATCTTCAGACTTTGGTATATGTTATTCTTGCTTCTTGTAAAATTAGTTGAACTCTTTTTTTCTTACTCCTGTTTATCTCTCTTGTATTAGTTTAAGCTGTATTACTACTTGATCATAGCCTCTGGAGTTAAAAGTCAGATCAGTAATATGTTAAGTGATTTTTGCTTAAATATCCTTATCTGTAAAGTAGGAATAATAGTATGTTTCTCATAAGGTTGTTGTGAGGATAAAAGACTTAATGTACAAAAACACTAAGAACAGTTCCTGACGCATTATAGCAATTCCATGTTAAGGAAATGGTGATGCTGATGATGGTGGTGATTATAACAATGACTATGATGATGGCAACTTGTAGTGTGGTTGTTGTGGTGATAGTCATGCCACCTTTTTTGCCTTTTTGAAAATCTTCTTATTCCAGGATGGGTTAGGTATCATTCTTCTTTACTGAAAAACTAATGTTTGCCCTTAGACCTTACTAAAGTATAATCCCTATGTAATCAAAGGCTTAGGCTGTTGAGTTTACCAGAGTACCCACAATGCCTAACATCAGTGTCTGGCAGATAGTAGTTGTTGTTGTTGTTGTTTTATTAAATAAGTGTTTTTAAAATGGTTGACTTGAGTAATCTGGCACAAAATAATAAAGCTGACCTAAGATACATTTTAAGAATTGAGAAGACAGATCTTGGCACTAAAGGAGAGTGAGAAAGAGTGAGAGTCCAGGAAGTTCAGGTTCAGGAATTGGAGACTAAGGAAATGATGAAACTGTTGAGAGAGAGGAATAAAGATGTGTTACTAGTCTTGGCCCTTCCAGTTGACCCCTAGGAATTATCTTTTGTCCTTATGCTTTCTTAGGTATCCTAAAGGGCTTTTAGATTTATTACACCCTTTGATATTAAAAAGTTAATGTTGTAGGCACTACAGATGTATATGCTCTTGCACAGATGAGCAAACTGAGGTTCAGAAGTCACTTACTTTCAATCATGTTTTAGTAGAAAGAAAGTTATATTTCAAACAGAAAGTAAATTATTTTTAAATATGACTCATTTACTCACTTACAAATATACACAGAAGTTATGTTTTGTACAGAGGACATTATGATCTAGGCATATAGAAATGTAATGACCTGGTCACAGCTCATTGTGTATTCACAAAGACAGCTATATAAACAAGTTTAAGACAGACTGATAAACTTCCTAAATGATTCAGAAAATGTCTTCTGGGAGTACCATGAACAGGGCAATTAGTTCTCAGTCAAAGATTTAAAGAAGATTCTTGGATGATACACATGACGTAGGCTTTTATGCAGCTCAGTTTTCAGTATTTTACTCCAATACATTTCTTACAAAGGAAAGCTAGACTTTGATTCCAAATTAGAATTTTCTAATTTCACCAATGTGTTCATGAAAGAGTAGTCACTGTCTGAGGCATGCCTGCTATTTAGTTTTGGGTTTTAGTTTTCTGAAAATTTTTTGCAAAATTTTTCACCTTTGCAAAGTTTTCTCACCTTTTCTTCTTTTAATTTAATTCAGCAACTGTGGTTCTCTGTTGTGTAGAAACACTGAATGAATTAATGCTTGAGGTGACAATTGTCAGCATGCTTGTTGAAAAAGTCTGAAAATCTGATAACATTTTGGGGAAACTGGCTTCTTAAAGGTAGAATCTAAATGACAATATTCCAGAGTCCCAAGTTGATCATTACTATGCCCACTGCATTTTTAAAGAGACCAGAAAATAAAATCAATTACATCTGAATTTTGCTTATAATAGGAAAAATCGATTGTTTTAATATATGAAGAAGAGGTCACTGATATATGGCCTAAGGAACTAAATTTAGATTGAGAATAGAATCATAAGTTTTATGAATTAAAAAGGAAACTTAATGGTAATCTAATACAGTCTTTTGTTTGTCTTTCTTATTTAGAAGCTGATAGAAAGATTGAATTGAATTCAATTATTTTAAATTCAATTCAGTGGAGCAATTGAATTGCTTAGTATTATAAAGTTTCCATTACTTAATATTTTTCCGTTACTTAATTCACTCAATTCTTTTATGAAATTGTATAAGTCAATTAATATTACTGTCAATTTTTTAAAACCAATAAAATAAGAAAGTGGAAAGAAATAATAGGTATCTCAGAGTTGCTGAGAGAATGAAATGAGATAATTCATGTCAAATACTGTCTGGTCATTTTCTTGTGGCCCATTCCGCTCTCCCACCTCTAGGAAGATATTAAGATGGAATTGGTTGCAATACAAGCAACTGGCCACATGTGTTTTTCACTCCACTGTATCCCCTGACAGTGCCCGACATCTAGTAGACACACAATAATTCTTTGAAAGAATAGATGAACTTGACTTTCTTTATGCTTTTATATTATCTAATGTGTTTAAATTCTAGACCTCTGAAATATAAGTTTTCCTTTAACAACAGAATAGATTGAGACACAGTCTTAAGTGTTAAAAATTTAGCCTACTACAGTCAACAAAGATGAGCACACTAAAGTGACAAATCCATTTGGATTCAGGCTTTCTAACCTGCATTCAAGTCTATTTTCTACCACAGACTTTTAAAAATATTAATAAATAATGTGTTTTCCCAACATTCTAACTATAATCAAATATACTTCTTGAAAAGAATTTGGAAAACACAATCACATAAAAAACAAAATACAAGGGTGGCAAAAGTAGGTTTATAGTTGTGAGTACATGAAATACAGTTTTTTTTACTATTATTTATTTACTAATGATTGCACTATTTATTATTATTAATCTGTTTTTGCCTACTCCTGTATATTGTTTTTATTTACTTATATAAACATTGTCAAAATTTAGGCATGTTCTCTTTGCTCTTTTATTTATCACCATGAGTAGTTATTCTTTGACTGAATATTCTTTAAAAACATTTTAATGGTCGATTAGAATTCAATTCTACAGAAATGCCAAATCTTGTCATTTCTTATTGTTAAATATTTAATTTCCATTTTGTGCTATCATAAATAATGTGCTTATACACACTTATACAAAATTGTCTTGTCTTCTGATTATTGACTCAGAATAAATTATTGCATATGAAATAATAGCTGGATTAAAGGTTGGTTACATGTTTAAAACTCTCATACCATAAATAGTCACACTATATTTCTTTGCAGAGGACTTGTACCAATTCTTTCCCAAAAACAGTGTCTGTGAGTATTTTCTTGATGACTGTACTACCAGAAATGTGTCAGTATTAAAAGGCAATTTCCTCTCTCTTTTTTATTTTCTTCAGAATAATTACTTCAGGGGAAAATGCGTCACTGCAGCTTCTAGAACAACATGTCAATGCCAAACATCATTCCTCATTATCTCTGCTTAATAATACACGCTGATTACCTGTGTGCAATTTCCATAAAAATACCGCGGCAGAGACAGCTTCAGCATAGCTGAGTCACTACCTTTATCAACACAATCCAGGCATAATGAAGTGAACAAAGGTCATATTTTAAATAGCCAAATAGAAAGATTCTCTGTGGTAAGAAGTTTTACCTGCTGTTAAGCTAATTATTCTTTGAGCATTTGTTTATCTGAGAAACACCCAAGCATGTTAGACTAGGCTAGGAATAAAGACACTTGAAAGTTCTGATTTAATTTTCTCAACTGTGAGGTCTTGATATTAAACAATTGCGATTATATTTATCTATACACAATAAATCCCATTATTACATTCTTGAAGAATAGGTTTTACAAAATAAAAAACAGTGATTGTTTCAATTGTGACCTCACCACCAGCTTCAGTTAATAGAACAAGTTACTGAACTTTAGTAATCCTGAATTTACTAATCTGTAGAAAATAACAATTCTGTTGACCCCACAAGATTGAGAGAATAGAAAAAAAGAACTATAATTACAAGTTAATAATAAACACTGGGGGTTTAGGTTAACATTTCTTTTCCTAATGATAATGTATGGCCAGGGACACAACATACATTGTTCTCTCCCTGTCCTGCACCTCATCCTTCTTCTCATGAGGTTTCAGATTGAGGTATCTGTACATGAGGCATAGGAGCTAAACTGGCTTCAGAGGACCACTTCATAACTGAAGATTAATCAATTCTTCAGTGCATTTTTACCAATGCACAGCTCTGGTAAAAACTGAGACATCGTTGTTTTTTAAGCCCGGAAGTAGAAGTAGGCATCCCGCTCTTTCCATTGTGAAACAAAGATGCCTAAATGTGCCACTCAAATTCAGGCACAGAGTGTCTAAAATGGAAAGGGTGAGACCTAGACGGATGTACCCACAGGGGCATTCTTTGCTCAGCTCTGCACAGACAAAATGCATAGTAACTAGAAAGCAGAGAATGGTCCAACAGCCTGGAGAAAGCTTACTCTACCAGGTGAGGCTCCACCATGCAGGCAGAAGTAGAAGAGAGCATCGCATTTGGGTGCTGACCTATAAGACAGTTTTCATAGGTTCTGGTAAGGCATGGGTCACTGAATGTCCTGAGCTTTGACCTATTAGATTACCAGAAGTAACTAATGGTAGGGTAGTGGAAATATGGGTAGAATAGGTAGAATTCCTCCCACACACTTGTGTTTTGGATAGGCCTTGTACCTGAGAAAATTTATGTCAGAATTCTGGAATGAATGAGATCAGATAAAATGGATAAAGGTTGAATGGGATTTGGTAAGTAACTGTCTCAATCTTGATTGCAAAATGGAAACACCTTGGGGGCTTTAGAAAATACTGATTTCTATGCTCTACCTCCCTACCCGGTCCCTACCGAGAGTCTAATTGAATGGACCTATAATGCCCCTTGGACACCAGGTCTTTTTTAAGGCTCCCCAGGTGATTGTAATGTGGAGGAAAAATTAAGGAACGCTGACTTAGAAGGTGCTTCAATTTTTTTTGCCTAAATAAGAATAAGATTTTGAAAAATGATAAGGTATCACTTCCTTATAGGATCATCTTTTGTCATAATACTTATTTTTTCACAGTATTTTCTTTGATCTCTATTTTGTCTAACTCATTTGAAGCAAGTTTACATTTATACCCATTTATTCAGAGATTTATCTACAAGTGTGGACTAAAAACAAAGTGATTTTATGTTTATAATTTGGCAGAAGAGAAGAACACTGGATGTGGCGTTATGGAGCCTGCTCTCTATACCCAGGTCCTACAAGTACTAGTGGTTTTTCTGAACAAGGAACTGAGCCCTTCTGTACTGCCCTAAAAATAGAGTGTTGAGGAGATGACCTCTCAGGCACAGTGTGGTCCAGCACAAAACCCAAGACGGCCCATACCCTAGCTTAACCAGTTACTTAACCATGTTGGACACCTGAATAAAATGTTCTGAAGTTCAGTTTCATCATTTGCAAAATGGCACAGTAATACTTACATTATTGGGATTTCATTAATATTAAATGAAAAAATATACATTGACTAAGCCTTAAAATTTGTTTTGTCATTGTCGTTTCTTTTATTAACTTGCCTTCCAGCTCAGGAATTAGGTGAATCTAGGTCATTTCCCTTCCATATATCTTTTGCAAATTGTGGTTCATCATTTATTTGAGCACTTCTGTGTATTCTAGCCTTTTCTGAACTAATATTTTATTTATTAAAAAGTCTGATTACAATTGACTAAATTAATTTTTGATGAATTTATTATTTCTTACCTACAGTTTGGAAAACAGCAGTTTTGCCCTCCCCAAATGTTTTCCTCAACCATTCTAGTACTCTTCCAAAAGTAAAGGATATCCTCTGTTCAAATAATTTTGGGAAGGGTTGTATAAAGAATTTTCTTTTTGGAGATTCATGAGCAATAATGTGATAAAGTTCTTTGGTTGCCCACATCCTTATCCTACCTCCATGGACACATATGTTTATTTGAATCTTTGGTTTCTTGTTACAGTCTACTTCCCCACTTCACCACTCTTGGTGATTTTACTATCCACATGAATAAACTATTCAGCACTCAAGGCCCTTAGCTTCTTGACCTCTACATCTCAAGTGAGCTTTTCCTCAACTCCAGATTATTCACCCACTCCCATGAAAACACCTGGATTTGCCATCACAAATATTACGTTGCCCAAAAAGTCCATTTAGGTTTTTTTTCCATAAAATAAAAGACACATTTTTCATTTTCACCAATAACTTTACTGATTTGGATATTTTGAGTATGTCAGCTATCTCCCACGTAGTATAACATTGATTGTTCTCAATTAATATCTTAATGTCTTGATTTGATTTCTATCAACTTCAGCTGTTAACCCAACTGTGGAGCATTGTCCAGTGAGAAATATCTAACACGAAACTTCAGAAATTATTTTTGACATGTTCGATACATCAGTCTCAGCACCTTCTCCATACACTACACAAATTTTTTTTACATTTCAGTTGCATTTTTACCTTTCTTGAAATAATAAAGCATGATATGCCAAAAATGTTGCATATTTCCTTCTTCCTTCTTAAATATTCAAATGGCTGCACAAAAATTCACCAATTTTGCTGTTTTTTAATGCATTCTGATATAACAACTGTCACCATACAATCTAACAAAATTGTTTCAAATGAAGTTAAAGACAACTAAGTGCAACTGGAGCCATCATACAGGAAAAAAAAACCAAACAAACTTTATGGCCAACCCCATAATTTCATCTGTTCTGAAATCTTGATTTCAAACATATGACTTCACTATTGTCACATTATATTTTTTTCTGGCTTATTTACTTGACTTATTGATTGCATTAACACATTGAGATTCCAATCCATTGAATTCCATCACTTTCTAATTGTCCAGTTATACATTTTTTAATTCATTTTTGTCCTACCTGGAATTTATCATCCATTACTATCCATTATTATGATCACTTCCTTCACTCTCAGCTAAAGACCTTGCTCCATACTTCACTAAGAAATAAAAGACATCTCCTTGGAACTTCATCTTTTCCCACCAATTCAACTGATTCCCTTGCTTCTTTGCTAGCTATCTGCTTTTCTTCTACACATAGAAAGGAGTTTATCACCTCTTCTCATGGTCCTGACCACGTGTGCTTGGCATACCAGCCCCTCTCAGTTGTTTCAGCAATTTTTTATTTTTAATATGCATTTTTATACCTCTGTCCACAGCTGAATAATTTTAAAACTTTAGGTTAAATGCTTCAAAATATAAAGTAAGCTTTGTATTCAAAGTCTTTTGAATTATCTGACACATTTAAACATTAGGTACTCTAGTCTATGTCGTTGTTATTTTCATTTCTCCAAACGGTCTCTCACCCCATTACCAACACTCCATCAAAAGTAAGTCTCCAAAACCTCCCATTGCTTTTGGTTTTTATCTTATACCATTTGCTGGGACTGGCTGTGTGCTTCAATCTCTTAGCTTTTTAAAATTATGAAGTCTCCATATTTACAGCCAAAGATTTTCTCTGATCTTTGAGTATGAGAGTCAGATATATGTCCCTATCACTAAGGGATCATGTTCTCTAAAAATATTTATTATAGACATTTTCAAACATTTCTACAAGTTGAGAGAAGAGAATAATCAACTTCTATTTTCACAATTTTCTTTTATCCTCCTTACTTTTCTACTTGTGAGGGGTGACCACCCCACCACAGAAAAAAAATGGAATTATCTTCTGGAAGGTGGGCCTGTTGTAGTAGAGGTTTCCTCAGCTAGGTGAGTGTTCTAAAAACCCATTTGTATCAGCATACCAGCTGGCATTGTTGTGAGAGGCTGCGTTTAGCTTCAGTGAATTATTTTTTAAGACTCTTTCAACACACTTGCCCATTCATGATGGGTAATTTACAAGTGCACCTACCCACACCATGTTTAGTGTTCATCACCAAAAATGGTATGACCCCTTTGCCCCACCCTCCCTATTCACCTGATCCACCCCAAGCAACTTTTTTTTTTGTTTCTCCAGATGAAAAATGTCCTTAAAGGGAAATGTTTTGCTGATATGGAAAATGTGAAACAAAAAATGGTAGATACACTAAAAGATATCAAAATCAATGAGCTCAAAAACTGTTTTGAGCAGTGGAAAAAAATTTCTCTATAGGTATATTTCATCAAATGGAGAGTACTTTGAAGGTGACTAAAGTTTAAACATGTAAAAATAAATATACAATTTTAAAAATAAATTCTGTTTTTTGGGGTCCCCCTTCAAATATCAGTTTGATACAATAATTTAAATCATATAATTTTACCCATAAATAGTTCAGCATGTTTTTCTAAAAAATAAGTATCATTTTAATATAACCAAAAGAGAATTACCAAATTAAGCAAAATTAACAATGATTCATAAGTAATATTTAATATTTAGTTCATGTTCAGCTTTTCATAAATATCTTTAAACTGTTCCTCAGATTTATTGAAATATAATTTACATATAAAATTTTGTAAGTTTAAGGTGTACAATGTGATGGTTTGATAAACATGCAATCTGTCCAGAAGGTATTGATCCATATATTATGAAAAATAGCAACATTTATTGAAGATGATACAAGATACAAGAAACATTGTACATAGGACAATGGTGCTTCAGTCCCCTTCAAAGTAGGAACCTTGGGACCTCACAGAGTTGCCATCAGCTGCCCAACATATTTTCCTGAATCTTATTGATGGTCTGAAATCTCTTCCCATTCAGAGGTGACTTTAGTTTGGGGAAAAACCAGAAGTTGCAGGGCATGAAATCTGGGCTGTAGTGGGGCTGAGTCACCTGAGTGATTTGACGGTTCACAAAAAAACTGCATGAGACATGATGCATGAGAAGGCACATTGTCATGATGAAGCTGCCAATCACCAGTTACCCATAGCTGCAACCTTCTGAACCATCCAAATAATTTCTGCAGAGGAATGTTCAAGCTTAACAGAAAATTTGATGCAGATGCATTGCTTTACTTGCTCAGTCATTTTGAATGCAATGGCTACACAGTACTCTCATGCTCACTCAGCATGTGCTAACTCAACAGCGTCTCTACTGCCCCCACTGACTAGTACAGTGAAGTTGCCATTGTTCACACATGAGCATTCCAGTCGATTCTCCTTGGCTGCCAGGTTTCATGGATTTCATGCAAGCCATTCTTGTTATGTTAACAATAGCTGGAATTTTTCCAGACAGACCTATGATACAAAATGTTTACCAACAAAAATACCTGACTTATTTTACAATTTGTTTATTTTAATTAGGATTGAATGAAGATCTACATTACTGTATGTGGTGAATATGCTCTTAAATACATATCAATCTACCACTTTCCTCTCTCTCTCTTTTTCAAATCCCCTACATGTTAAAGAAACTAAAAAATTCATGGAGAATTTCTCATACACTGAATTTGTCTAGCACTATACTTGTGGTATTGTTTAGGGTTTTTTTTTCTATCCCTTTTCTGTAATTTGCTAATTAGGAACAGAGGCATGACTAGCTGTTTTTAATTGGCAGGAATACACTAAAGGCAGTGCTGGATACTTCCTATTTCCTCTCATTGGGGGGGCACGTGATGACTTGTACCAATTTTACTGATGCTGTAATTGATAAATGGGTTCAGTTGGTGTCAGCCTAATCTATACATTAATTATAAAGTTCAAAATTCGAGGATTTAGAGATAGGTTGTCTTTACTTACACCATAATAACTGAGTTTGCTCTAATGGTTCATGACTGCCATGGCCATCATCTAGGCTTCCTTTTGAAAAGCATCTGCACTTTACAAATAAACTAATACAAAACCAAAAGAGTAGAAGAATGTGTAGATCTTTACATCACTTTTCTTCATAATCACCACTACTACTGACCTCATTCTTCTCATTAAAAAGATATTATGATATCATTTTTGCACTGTAGCATTTGTAGAGACTGGTTGGGAGAAAATGGAGTTCTTTGAAAACAATATCAATTTTTCAGGACAAAAAGATACTTATTCAATATTAATAGAGATTATAAGAAAGAGGAATACACTAGTCCCCCTTATCTATAGTTTGGCTTTCCACAGTTTTCATAACCCATGGTCAACCATGTTCTGAAAATATTAAATGGAAAATTCCATAATAAAAATTTACATTTTCAATTATGTGCCTTTCTGAGTAGTGTGACCAATTTTCTAAAACCAAAAAAAAAACCAAACAAAAAAAAAAAAAAAAAAGAAAAAAAAAAAAAAAAAAAAAAAAAAGGAAAAAAAAAAAAAAGGGGGGGGGGGGGGGGGGAAGGAAGGGAGGGGAAAAAAAAAAAAGAAAAAGGGGGGGGGGGGGGGGGGGGCAGAAAATTTTAAGTTTTAATGGGAGAAAGGAAAGGGAAGGGAGGGGGGGGGAAGGGGAAAGGAAAAAAAAAAAGCCATTCACCATTCCCACTTTGTCATCCCAGGATGTGAATTATCTTTTTGTTTATTATTTCCATCATACCCACTCATTAGTCATTTAGCAGCCTTCTCAGTTACCATATTGATTGCCACAATATTGTAGTGCTTGTGTTGAAATAACCCTTATTTTACTTAATAATGGCTCCAAAGGGCAAGAGTAGTGATACTGGCAGTTTGTATATACCAATGTGAAGCTGTAAAGGGTGCGTATAGGAAAAAAACATTGTTTCCATGGTTTCAGGAATCCACTGAAAGTCTAGCACCAGATCTCCCATGGAAAAGGGGGTCCTACTATACAAGCACTTCCAATATCATCATCCTTTCTTATAATTAATGCTTATGCATGTGTGTTCCCAGTTAGACTCTAAGCTTCATAAACCTGAAAGATTAAGTCTGTCACTGTCATCATCTTGCTTAGAGCCTGATACATAGTAAGCCTTCCAGAAATAGTATTTTGAAGTAATGATTAGGAAAGTGATGGATTTCCTGTGATAGAGTTGAGTTCAGTCTTCAGTTCAATTCTCATTGACAATATATCATCTCACAATCAAAAAGGGACTAAGAGGTCATCTGGTTCACATATAATGCTTTCTGATGCAAGTACGCACTGGGCCTGTAGCTTCTGCCAGAGCCCCACCAGTGAAGGATGGCACACTCCCTCTCAACTGCTTCACTTTTTAGGTAGCCATAGTGCTTATTGTTAGAAATGCCTTCCTTAAGTGGACCTGATATTTGCCGTCCAAATCCCATCTATTCTTTAGGAATTTCAAAACAGTAAGGCTGCTCATTCTTCCAGTGATGAGACATTTGTAGTTTGCCTCAAATTAGTCAATGCTAGGTGTTCATGTAGGAAAAATAAATTTATTTTTAAATTACTATAAGAGTGTTATAATATGTAATTTAAATTCCTTAGATAGTAGCTGATTTTTCTCTACCTTACTTTTTCTTAACTCTTACCCTTAATATGCCATATTTTTGTTAGTTTTTCTTGATTTCTCTACACTGTAGTAACTGGTTATTCAAAAAATCCAATTATTTCTTTAAAGTAAGCTTTAAAAATTAAGACCAGAGAATGGTTTTACCTCTCTGCTTCAAAATCAGTCTTCAATATATTCAAAGAAGGCATCTGGAGCATTTGTACCATTTCTTCTTTTGTACCTTTCTTTTATGGTTAAAGAAACCATATTAATCTTTCATCAACACATCTGAATAAAGCTTGATATCACTTCAGGAAGTATCAAAACAGGAATAACCTGTGGAGTCTTTACTACCTTGAACTGAGAACGAAATAATGCTTCTTCTTTGCAGAATTGGTTTACATCCATCCAGGAAACTACTGGTGCCTTCGCGGTACTTCCACTGGACTGAGCATGACCAGGCTCAGCTGCTTGCATATTTGTCTCATCCAGATGACAGATAACAAATTCTCTTTCCACAAAAGGGCTTTACCTCTTCGTGAGGTAGCTCTGACAATGATGAAGCTTCTCTTTAAGATGCAATCGGTGACATCTCAAAATAAAACCCAGAAATAGAACTTTTTCTATCATAGCTATACTTTCAAGAAAAGTATCAGGCCCAAAAATTAAATCTAACATAAATATAATTTTATATCACAATTTTCCAAAATGCTGTTGTGTTTTGAATGACCTACACTGTGTGATCTACTTTTTGCATGAAAGGTCATTTCCATGATTCCAAAGAACTATCATAGCAGCAGTGGAGTTAAATGCTGAGTTTATATTTTGGAAACATGCCCAAGAATACTGAGGTGGGAGGTGTGCTTTAACCATTAAAGACCACATGGTGTTCTATGCTGTGTTACTAAATAATTCCCTATGCCTAGTTGTATCCATGGAAACATGCAATGGTCCCATAATTGCAATAGGCTCCAAACTGGTCTCTCCACTTCTAGTCTATCACTCACACTGCTGTCAAAGTGATTTTTCTGTAAGACTAATATAGCATGTCACTCCTTATTCTATACCTCATAAATCGCAGCCTTTGCTGTGCATGTCATGCAAACCTCTTATGCATGACTCAGTCTAATTTTCCAGGCTCATGTCCTAACAGCTCTGTTCATATTCTAGCCACAATTTCCTTTGTGTTCCTACCTTGCTTTTTCATGCTCCTTTCTCATGCTTTCTTATGTTTGTCATTATCTCTTTTTTCTTCCTGAGAACCTCTCTACTGGTCTTTCAAAAAGTAATTCAAATGTCACTTTTTGGGTGAGATCTTTGCTGGCACCCCAAATGGAGTAGTTACTTCTTTTTGTCTGTCCCCACAGTACCGAGGCGTAGCACATGGAAGATGCCACGTAAATATTATGGCATCTTCAGCTTCTCACTCTCTGGTGTCTTCTCCCCTTATTTTGAAAATATGACTGTCTTCCCTTTTTTCTGTAGAAAAAATATCTTCACTGAACTCCTCCTTCCCCCCTCCAAGCTACATCAGCACCTGCACTGCCATTATTGTCTGATTTCTTAAAAGAAGAAAAAGTCTGTTTTGTCATCCCTCCAGAAAGTTAATAGGTGTTAGATGGGGAAAAAAATAGTGTTTTCATGTCAATTAAATTTAGAAAACATCAAGTTAAACATTACACAGGTTTCTTTGTTGTATGATTGCTCAGTCTGCAATGCGCTAATGCCACCAAAGCAGGGTGTTTCCTAGCTTAATTAGCTATCCGGACAGTCTCAGGAGACCAGCCTTCCACTGGTCTACACTTGTTTTCTCCCACCCTCTCACTGCTCAAACTTTAACCCAGTAAATTCTCGCTTATGCCTACATCACACACCTTAAACCATACTCAGAAAGGTTCCTGTAACTTGCTGAACCTTTAAGTCAGTGAGCGAGTTTCAATCCTGACTACACTTTCCAATCTTCTGGTGAGTGTTGAAATTCTTTTGGTCTGAGCCCCACTCCTCAGAGACTCTGATTTAATTGATTCTGGATGCAGCCTGGAACCGGGAGTTTATCAGCCCTTCCCAGGTAATTCTCAGTGCAGCCAAGGTTGAGAGCCTTTGCCCACTGACTCAAGCTGCTAGTTCATTCTTTCATTCATCCTAAGTACTAAGTGCTGGGGATAAAAAGCAAGTAAGACTTGGTCTTTTTCCTGATGAATATTATGGTATAATAAAGAAAGACAAATATGCACGTGGTACAGATACGAAGTGCAGCAGTGTTTGCATTACAGATCTTTTAGGATAAGGGGAACACAAAATGACAGTCAGTTCTTCCTGGGGAATTGGGATAGTTAAGAAAGGTTTTGTGAAAAATTTCCTTATGAGGTAGGCGTTTGTTAAACAGGCTAGAGTGCTATTTGGGGAAGGTCACTTTAAGTGAGTCAGGGGTGGTCATCACGACAAAAGCACAGAGCATGGTGGTTGGGGTAATTGCAGCAACGTTTCAGAGCTGCGGAGAAGAAGGAAGTGAGGGTGAAAGAGAACACTGGAGATGTGGACGAGGCCTTGGTTCTGGAGAGCTGTGTATGAGACTGATAAATGGTGGATTCATTGTGAGCGGAATGAGGATGTGTTCCAACATTTGAATCAGAGCGGCATGATCCAATTTGCATCTTGGATATGTCACATCAATTTCTTCCTATTTTGTACCTCTCAGGAGCAGGCCCATCCCTTGGTTATCTCTGCGCCCCCATCACCCATCACAGGCTTTAAATCTCTGAGATTATTTGGTTAATCAATGTATCTCTTCTCCCTAAAGATTGATGTGTGCTCTATAGCAATAGACAGGGACTTCGGAACCATTCGCCAGCTGTACAGCTCTCAGGATAGATGGGGTAGAGAGGCAGCATATAGTGAACGAATGCAAAGGCCGTGTAAAGGCGATGAATGCCTTCATCTGCTAAAGTACAATACATTGCTGCTGGCTTAAATCACAGATTTGGAACTAGATCTTTATATTTCTTTTTTTTCTCCCACATGCCATCACCTCCCATCCCCAGGAAATAGAAAGCAAATATTTACAAGACATTATTTTAAATTTCGTTATTCTGGGTATTGTCAGATTGTTAATCAGTATGTGTTTACTGAGTGCTTGCTTATGCTATTCCAAAACATGAAAGCCTGTGCTGTCAGAAATGTTTAAAAGTTCAAAACATATCTCCTAACCTCAGAGCTTATCTAATTGGGAGGAAAAAAGTTACCAAGCATAAATGACAGCCTAAGAACACAGAGAAATAAATGTGCTGAGTATCTTAAGATTTTTGAGGAGACTGGGATCTCTTGGGGCTTCCTGGGCAGCAATAATCGTGGCAAATTTTCTGCTGTCACCACATTTTGACAGTAATTTGGAAGCTGATACCAATTGGATACTGTTCATTATAAACTAATTACTATTTGCCCTGCAGTGACTGTTATGTGCAATAGCAAGTGTAAATGCAAACCTATGTGTTCACCATTGCCCTTCCAATGCGGAGGAAAATGGCTGCTTATACAGATTGCCATATCAAGTTCTTTCCTGTTTTCTCAGATAAGGTTTAAAGGTGAACATTTCTAAACTACATGCCCATGCTTGGAAGAACTTTGATGCTGTATTCATATTAAAGAGACGTGAAAAACCATATACTACAGTTAGAAAACCCTGCAATATTTGGCTAATCCATGTATGAAAGTATGGAGAAATATTGCAAGTAAAATGTATCAAGAGATGTGATTATAAAATAAATTTCATCTTTACAGTTTATTTCCATGTACATTTGCTCATTTTGAGAGTTCTTTGATAAACATTATTGACCTCTTTGTGGTATGTAAAACCTTGGTCCATGACCTGAGCTGACAGATAATTAAGCTATGATCCCTGTCCCTAAAGAGTTCAGAATTTAGAGGGAGAAGTAGATAGATAATTATAAAACAAATTGATATATGTCATAATGAAATATGTGTAATTGGTGAAAATTTTAATACACAAAATAAGGTGTGTATTAAATATCATATTTTGTTAACTTCCTTTCTGACTCTTAGCCCTCAATATGGTATAGAATAATTCTTTTTCAAAAAATGTTTTTTATATCTTTATTTTTAAAAAAAGGGGAAGGGAGGGAGAAAGAGAGGGAGAGAAACATCAATGTGTGAGAGAGAACACCAATTGGTTGCCTCTCACACACCCCCACCTGGGGGACCTGGCCCGCAATGCAGGCGTGTGCCCTGACTGGGAATTGAACTGGGTCACAGACCGGCACTCAATCCACTTAGCCACACTAGCCAAGGCTGAATAATTCTTGATTTCTAGCTCTTCTAGAAGAATTGTTATTCTTCTTCCACCTTCAGCACTTTGCACAAATTTTGAGGACAGTCCCAAGGCTTTCCTGTTTTCATAGGACTGAGCCTCTTGAGTGATTGGTCAGCACCATACACTGGTTCCCACGGAGCTGTGAATGCTCTGCTTGAACCTCCATGGTTTCCTCAGGTCTCATGCCTTCCTGGTTCCCTGACACGTGTGGGGCATGGAAATCAATGGTGAAGCTGGGGAGCTCAAGCTCTGAGGTTTGGCTTGTCTATAGGCCCCTCACAAATACTTCTGTAAGTCTCCCTCTCTCCAGACCCATAGGTCCCTATTTCCTTCTCAAACTCCCATGATTTCCCTGATGCACTCCCCAGGATTTCAAAGAGACTCTCTCTTCTCTACCATTCACTTTTTTCTCCAAAGCCAGGACACCTAGAATAGGTCTTTTCCCGGGCAGCTGAGCCTGTACTCTGGTGACTGTGCCATCAGGCTTGTCAGAATCCAGAGGCAAAGAGTAAAGCATGCCTGCATATTTGGAATTAAGTAAGAAGAAAAAGTAGTAGTGAACACATAATATTCTAATTATCTTGACACCATCATAGGAGTACTAGGAGTATAGAAGACTGACTCATTCTGAAAATGAGGTGGTTAGGGAAAGCTACTGAAAGAAAGTGACATTGGATGGATTTTGGAGGATTATTACAAATTGCTAGAGAGTTATTCTAGGCAGGGGAAACAGCACGAATTGGGGATGAAATTACATCTTTATATTCTCTGTCTCTCCAGGGTTTGGCACATAGTAAGCACTCAGTAATGTTAGTTGAATGGAGAAGTATAATGGTGAGACATGCGCAGGGAATGGCAATAGATTTGGTGAGCCTGGAACACAGCAGAAGGGAGTAACCGAAAGCCAAGTCCAGTCAGGAGACGACCGCCATGGTTCGGGGGAACTGCGCGAGGTGCGGGGTGCTGGGGCTCCAGGGAAAACAAACCCAATTTCCTTACTAAAAGGTAATCGATTTTTTCACCAGTTAGAACAGAGCTGAAAAGCAAAGTTTGGGTAACATAATAGACTAGGTTTTCATGGAGTTCCTTAGACTTACAGGAGTTGAAGCCAAACCCTGAGTATTTTGCCAAACACTAAAGAGGGAATCTGACCCAAGAATGAACCTGCCCACTCAAGGAAGCCTGGAGCTTGGAGCAAGTCAGCTCTCAGATGCACTGGGGGCATTTAAATGCCAGAATTGCATTTTTAAAGACCAGAAAAAGACATCTGTTAAAATTTCCTGTCTAGAATAAATATATTATTTTCTTTGCGAAATGATAATTTACGAGAAAAAAATAAATGTCATGAGAGGGAAAACATCTATACAGTAGGACATGTATGCCATGAGCCTTGACTCACTGTTTTAATAATAAATAAATAGTAAATATAATAAAACGTACCCACTATTTGGTCATTTTTCAGACCATGATTTATATATTGTTAAATGTCTTATATAAAATGACTTCTTCAGGAGGTGATGTGCTCATATAAGTTTAGGCTCAGGGAGCATGGTATCAGGATGTAATGATGGAATAAAAGAAGTATTGGGAACCTTCTTTTCATCAGAGATTTGCCCATAAAATACCTATTATGTAGAGAAATGGACATAATAAGTGACAGAAAGACTCAGGTTCTTTTTCAATCAAAGCCAGAACATGTAAGCCAAAGAAAATAAACTCAGGATTTTCCTACCCTATAACTCAACTTCCTTCTGCTATTCCAATCACAATAACTGAAAGCGTTTTTCCTCTCAAACTGAAAACAAAAGTCTGTCACCTGGATAACTTTCTCCATCCTTGTAGTAAAATAACAGTGATTTGAACTAGAGCAGGGAGCAGGGAAAAATAAGATGCTGGGGGTCAAAGTTACCCTGCAGAAAATGATTCAAACGTTTTCGCAAAAAAAGCTAATTTGTTTTTCTGATTTTACCAATAATCCTTGAAGCCCCATGAAGGTGGAAAACCAAATGTAAGATTCTAATATTAATCTGGAAATAATGGATTTTGATTCTTTGTTTTGTTTGTATGTATATGCACTTGTGTGTGTGTGGCAGGGGCAAGGATGGATGATTAAGATACTAATAAACTTTACATTTTAGGTAATAGATGCATGGAAAATTTAATATGTAATCATTAAAGGATTAGAAACAGTGTATGGCTGTCAAAGTAGTACGGAGGTGAAATGTAAAGAAGAAGGTCAAGAACATTGTCATAGGTACAGACAACAGTATGGTGACACCCAGAGGGAAGAGGGGTGGAGGCTGGGTGAGGATAGACAAAGGGGCCAGGGGAAAGGGGGACATCTGTATTAGTGTCGGCGATAAAAATAAAGAGGAAAATAAATTATAATCAATCCAAAAAGCCAATAAAGGATACACAGAATAAATAAACCATGACAGAAATACAAAAAACCCCAGAAAAACAATTTCAAATATAACATGAATCCCATAAATGTACATTGATTAAAGTTGCCAATTAATAGAGAAAAATTAGCATTTGAATAAGAAAGATCTACCTAATGTGCCATTTGATAAGAGAGACACCTAAAATATAAGTACATAGAAAGCCTTAAAGTAAACAAGGAAAAATAGATATATTATGCAAATGCTAAATAAAGAAAGCTGGGATACTTTACAAATATCAAACAAAATTGACTTTGAAATGAACTACTGGAAATAAAGAAGATCATTATATGATAATAAAATGGTTACTTCATGGAAAAAATTCTAGGCTTATGTACACTCAGTAAACATCCTTAACATATAGGAGGCAAAACAATATGTAGAGAGAAATAAACGAACCTACCCTCATAGTGAGAGATCATAAGATGCCTCTGAGTTATGTCAGAGGTTATAAAAAAAACTACTGCTTCTGGTAGTATAGTAAGCCACCTCTGAGTAAAATACAAATAAAACCTTAAATTAGATACTTAGGAGTTAATCAAACAATGTATATGCAAAACCTGTATAGAAAAAAATGTATATTAACTTTCACTGATATTTATTAAACTAGACTTAAGTGTAGTGCATGCTATGACCATGGATATAAAGATTTAATAAAGATGCCCCTCCTTCCAAATTGATCATATACTCATAGATTCAATGTAATTTATATAAATTCCCAAAAGGACTTTTTGATGAGCTTGACAACCTGATATAAAATGTACACAAAATTAAAAGCTTAGAAACATCCAAGATACTCTTGAAAAGAAACTTATTCTAATGAAGACAGTGTGGTTTTAGAATTGGAGAAGCATATTGACTAATTAAGTAAACAGAGCATCAAGGATCTTGAAACAAAAATTAAGGATACCAGCTCCAGACCCAAGTTAATAACTCTCCATGCCTCTATTTTCTTATTATTAAGAAAGGAATGAAAATAACACCTACTTCATAAAGTTATTATGGGGATTTAATGAGTTAATTATTTATAAAAAACCTAAGAGACTACCAGGCACACAAATGTTTGCTAACCATGTGGACACTTGATATAGGATAGAAATGACAATGCAGAGCATTGACGAAAGGAAGACCAATCAGAAGGGTGAAGGAAGGGAGACAAATTAATAAACAATTGTGCATAATATTTAAAATTAAATTGATCCCCACTTCACATCAGACATAAAACTAATGAAAGTTTGGTTAAATACATAAATAAAAAGACAAAGTTTTAAACATTTTATAAGAAAATATAATATCATTATGGCCCTTTGTTAGGAAGTGTTTCCTAAACAAAACACAAACCCATACATAAAAATATCATTAAACTCAATTAAAGCTTACAAATTCTGTTTATCAAAAGATAACACAAGGAAAGGGAAAAACCAAGACCCAAAATGAGAAAGAATATTCGTAATATAAATAGTCAATAAAGGATTTTATTGACGATATATAAAGAACTCTTATAAGTTAATAAAAATAAAAATCCATATAACTGAACAAATGGTAGAGAGACATTATTAAACATTTCAGAAAGGAAGGTAAACAAAAAAATGAATAAACATATAAGAAAATACCAAACTTCACAAATAATAAAGGGATCTAAATTAAGCTTAACTTTATGTTATATACAATTATATGAGCAAAAAATTAAGAAACCTAAAACTGCCAAATCCTATTGAGTTTGTTTCTTATATATGACTGGTGAGTACAATTTTGGAAAACAAAGTGACATTATATTCAGCTAAAGAGTAAGACTGTGTACTTCCACCGTTACTTCTATATCCTAGACTCTAGGAGCCCTTTGAACATTCACTGATGATAGTGGCTTTGTTCCAAAAGATAAAAACAAAATAAAACAAAACAAAACTTGGAAAATCACAAATGTATACAAATAAGAGGATGCAAATATAATTTATGGTATATTGACACAATGGAATAATGTACAGCAATACGAATGAATGAACAGGGATTCATCTTTGAAACAATATTGAGTAGGAAAACCAAGTGAAAGTAAACTGTATATAGTATAATAACATTTGTATAAAGCTCAAAAACAAGCAAACTTAAACAATACATTTTTGGGTAGATTCATATATAAGTGCTAAAATCATAAAATGATACAGAGAGGATTGAAAATTTTGAGAGAGGTGTTACAGCAGAAGGGATACAAAAATACAGGATTGACAGCAGAGAGCATACAAACCTCTTTATGACATTCTAGGTTTTAAACTGATCTTTATTTTATTACAATACTTTAAAATTCCCCTTGACATTACACATATATTCTTTTGCATACGTCAAGTAACATGGTAAAAATATTAAGTTACATAAACTTAGATAGAAATTATTAGATTTAACCCTTAAAGATGAACCTATAAAGACTGTTCTCTTCATTGTACCGGTGTTGCCTGGAAGTGGTCTTGAGTTGTACTTAGAATAGATGACAGAAATGAAATGTGTGGGTCCCCTACAAAGCAGTTGTTCATAGTGACATATCATCTGCATCTGTGATAGCAGATACATTTAAAAACAACAGAAAGAGGGAGCAGTAGTGGGTGGAATTAGAAGCAAATGCTTATTCATATGCTGCTGTGTGAAGCCGATCAGCCATGCATCTTTCAGATACACTTAACAAAAATCTAATCTTAGCTGGAATCAAAATATCTGGCACTGTTAAATTGTCATTGATAGGATCTGCCACCATACCTATTTTCTGAGTATTTCAATGATGAAATAAAGCATAAAACCACAAAATCATCAGGCTAGATAGAATAGACCTTTCAAGGAAGATTTCAGTTTGTATCTCTTTCATTGGGTGAAAAGCAAGCAAAACCATGAAATTGGTGTTCTTTACTATACAACCACTGAAATTAGGCATCTCCTTCAGATGGAAAACAATAAAATCAGGAGGACCTGGCTCTTAGCTGAGCTGCCTGACGCCTATGCACATGGGTGCCTGTCCTAACCCACAGGGATTTCCAGGAAGGGATATACTCTCTGCACTGCAGATCAAAACCTGCCTTATAAACCTGGTGTCCAACCTAAATCCTTCTTTCTCCCATTTAAGACTCTTTCATTTCATTTTCATTTGAGAGGGGAGAACAGCTAGTTTCATAATTTATGAAACTTTCTTTTCTACAGTGGGAAGATTATAAATCACCCCTCGGTTTTTTACTGTCACAATTCACTGATAGATATAATTATAGATGTAGTTATAGATATATGCAGTTTAGACTTTGTTTATCATTCCTTGCCACCATTTAATTATGTGATTCCTTAATTCTATTTATTGTTATTCTGGATAACACTGAGTCCTCCAACTTTTTTTTTGGTATCTTATCTTTGCCCCCTCCAAGCTTAGTATAATTTTTATCCCGGCAATCCAAGGCCCTGATATTAATGTTTTCCTAAAGTATAATTCTCATGGCATTGCCTTTTTCCTCAAACACTTTGTTTTCAGGGGTTTGTTCAATCAAGTTCAGCTTCTCAGACTGTAATTTAAAGCTGTGTTTCATTTCATCTAACTTTGCCAGCCCTGTCTCCCTCATCGGATAGACCTGAGTTGGATGCAGGCTCCTACAAGTTTTTAAGGGGTACTAGTTGCTTCAACTCAGAGCACCAGTTTTTATTTGTGAATATGAGCACTAAATAAATGTTGATTTTTTAAAAAAGCTGCCTCCAGCTTCTTTGAAAAGATAGCTAAGGTACTTTCAATATGTAGTTAGTAGACAGAATATCTTGTAATTAATTATAGATTTGGCACGAGAGACACTATAAAATTAGAATAATAATATCTATCATGTTTTAAAGATTTGATTAGAGAAATTGTTTAGTAGAGTTGTCCCATAATAGGTGCTTGGGGAACTTTTAGGAAATTATTCTCCTGCCTCCTCCCTTTAGAAAAAACTATTGGCTCAATGCTGGTGGAATACTCATAATAAGAATAACTCATTGAAGAAATAAATATAGTACATGGTGATGAGATTTTTGTATTACTAAGAAAGGCCTGGCTGGATGAGAAGAATGCCAGTGGGAAAGATGGAGCTGTCAGGCTTCCAAAGATGGAATGTCGTTTGCATTCATGTCATAATTTACATCATGGGTCTAAGAAGTAGAAGTTTCCTTCCTGAAAAAGGAATCCAAACGTCTCCTGATTGTTGTTTGATGCAATGTTACTTGCTGTTCATTAAATATTTATGAAAGGAAATAAAACAAGGAGGTCTACCACCAGGATGGCAGTAGGCACCTGTTGAACCACAAACCCTGGAGTCATTGTGTGTAAAGACAGAGGACAGCCTTCCCATGCTTGTCACAAACAGAAGACATTCTTTTTTACTGTGGTTTAAGCACACTTAAAAATACCTTTTCTTTGACCGAAAGCATATTAGTTTGAGATCACTTAGTGCTCAGTATTCTTCACATTGAGGCTACCTGGTGTAACAGAATTTTTTTACACTTTATAATATGTATTTTGAAGGCAGCAGGTAACAGCTAAATACAAGAAAAAGCTTCTGACCTCTTTGCAAGTATCTTTTAAAGCAAATTCAAGATCTATGAATGACTTGTCTTGCATAGAGTAAGAATAAAATTGAAACCTGAGTACTATATTCACTCCAAAGCACTATAGTGATCCTAAAGAAACTGATGTCTAAATGGCTTGCTGTTTTTTCCCCATATTTCAGTGTTTCAACAGGGATTCTTTCAGTCTTTATAAAATATGAGGAGACAGAGCTGAGCGAGAACACGGAAGCAGCTTGCAGCCTTTTAAAAACTCACAGCTAGAAGGTTTGTTGAATTCTTCTAGGTTCACCTCTTGAATGGGCTGCTCACTGGGACTTAAATCACACAGGGCCTGTGAACTGCTTCAGTGTACTCTTGTTTAAATGTTCCCACCAAAGGACCAAATAAAAAGTGGGGGCTGGTTTGGGGGATAAGACATGTCTCAGGGGTCTGTGGATTTAGTGTGAGGCTGAGATTCGATGTGAAAGTCAAAGAACCAGTAATTTGTTTGGGGACTCTGGTTTTATCCCAAGAAATCCATGCAAAATTTATACTCCAGACCTTAAGAGATTCATATTTGTTTTAATATAGATTTTTCTCCACATCTTAAAGTATATTTCTTACCCAAGCTCTCTGTTTTTGTGAAGCCCCTGGCATATTAATGTAAACACCTGGCACAGTGCAGAAGGAAATAAAGTGCTTGATGGCTTTATAAGCAGTTAATCCAGGTGCTCATAGTATTTCTTCATTAATATCTCTATCCCAGTTCTTTCCCTTGAGTTTCAGAAATCTGCCAAGAAGGCATCTTTACTCTGCTACTACGGGAACTCAAACATCACCTGCAGAAAACTTGCTCATCTTCTTTCCCCTCCTCTTTTCCTAATGGTGATTGGCACCGTCCAAGCAGTGAGCTGCTCAGACCAGGAACTTGGGTTATTCCAGATTTCCTCATTCTCCATCAGCCTTTACCTTCCATCAGCCACCAAGTCCTGTCCGTTATTGTATACCCAGACCCACATTGCCTTTTCTCATCCATTGCCTGCACTATTATTCTAGGGATCTCTTCCTTAGTCTCTTGGCCCCCTGACTCTCCTCTACTATATCCCTAGTTTATGGCTGTTCATTACTTTATGATGTAGTACAGATTCCCAGCATGCCTGGATCTTTATGATTTTGGCCTATTTCTGCATGTTTATCATCACGGCCGTATCGCACAGGTTCTCTTAGCCCTTCTCCCCACATTCCTGCCGTACTGCAGCAACATATGCTTAGGATCTGCACATTGGCCCTTCTTTTTGTGCTTTTAGGTTATTGCGCATATATTCTATGCTTGGAATGCCCTGCCTCCCTTCTGTTTTCCACGTGTTTGATTATTACTCATCTCTGATTAGGATTTAATGATGGAACCGTCGAGAATACTTCTCCCTTTAACAAAAGTCCCAGTAGCTTTGTTCTGACACTTCTTATAGAAAAACAAACTTTTTAACAGTATATATTATTGAATTTTTAATGAAAGTGGAATTGGTCAAGGTCTTATCAGAAAATTTTATTTTTCATTTAATATGTGACTTAAGCAAATTAGTATCTTTTTAATGGTATCATAATTACCTCTGTGAGAGTATATCTCTAAAAATATAATTTAGATCTAAATAAAATGTCTGATAATGTTCATCATTTTCAGGGGGAAAAAAGCCAAAAATAAAATTACCCAGGAACTCTTCCCTGACCCCTCTCTCCTTTTTATTAGATTGGCTGTACCTCTTCTGTGCTATAAAATACTCCAGGGTTACCTACAATATGTCACTTACTCCCTGAATCGCAATTTTCTATCAGCCACTCTCCCTCACCTCTGGACTTGATTGCAGGGGTTGAATTCCATGTTTGTGTCTCCAGTCTTTAATGCAGTGTCGGCCACATAGTAAGTTTTAGAGTAAAAAAAGAAAATTCTCTGGATGAAAGAAAAGATAAATGAATCTATAGGACAGCCCTTGTTAATAGTCATTGGGTAATTATTATGGGCAATTACTACTATGATGAGTATGAAAGAAAGATCATGAAGCCTTATTTATACTACAAAAGGTGAGGTATAGGTTGGCAGAAACATACACATAAAAACATACACCAAGTAGAGTAATGCTGCAAGGTTTATGTGAAATATAATAAGAAAAATGTGGGCAATAAATAACCAATGATAGTAAGAAACACAAACAGATTTTGATATGTAAGCACACACACACACACACACACACACGAATGAGATACTAAAAATACTTGTAGGTTTTTGTAACATTTACAAAAATTAATTATCTAATAATAAACACATTATCAAATTTAGTCAAAATTTATCAATTCAGTTTTTTCAATCATTATTTACCCTCTACACTCATTCCAAATACTCCATGCACTTTCTTAAATATGTGCTCAAGCTGTTTCCTCTACTTGAATTATTTTTTGGTTTTAACAACATCTTCTTGAGCAACTACAATATGTTGGACTCTGAGCTGAATTTGGTGCTTACAGAGATACTATTTATTTTAATAGTGTAACCTCTTTCTCTGCCTGGAAAATTCTTCAAGGATCCGCTTAATTATATTCTTTTCCATGAAAACACTTCTTGTTGCTAGAGGCAGAATTAATCAGTTCTACTTCTTCCAACTTTCATTACTTTGTAAAAATCTCTTTCTACTAAACCAGAAATGACAATAGAATCCATTCATTTATCTACTCCTGAAAGAGAGAGAATAGATAATGTAGATAATAGATAACAGATAACCTAGGCTCAGTGTCTGACACCTACTATGTTTCAAGCACTGATGCTACATTAGTAAACAAAATAAAAGATCCTTGTACTTGGAGAGGAAGACAAACAAACATGGCAGTATGATGCATGCTATTAATAGGAGATTGGAAAGCATAGGGGAAAGATACTCATTGAAAAAAGTAATATCTGAGAAAAAGACGTGAAGGAGAGGGGATGAGCTATGTGAGAACAGCTCTCCAGGCAGAGGGATTAGCCAGTATAAAGGTCCTGAGGCAATGAGTGTGTCTTGCTCTGCCCCTAAGATTCTCATTGGCCTAGGGTGGGACAAGGCTTTAGGTATTTTTAAAAGTTTTCCTGGGTAATTCTATTATTTCACCGGAATTGAAAAACACTATGCAGGATGTAGGATAACATAAATTACCTCAAATTTCAATAAGCCTATTACTTGTGGGACAAAGGCCCATGAACACAGGTACCTGGCTATTGAATGTGAAAACTGATGACAGGGACTTGTGCAGAAAGTCTTGTAGAGGGACTTCCTCCATTTTACTCAGCCTGAGGATAAGGGGCGAGGGTAGTACAAAGCTTCCTGGAGGAGCTTATCTGAACTGAGTCTTGATAAATAGAAGGTAACTAAGAAAAGAATGGTTGGAGCAGGAGTAGAAAATGTCTGACTGCTCCCTGAGCAGGAAAGAGGGGATCATGCACATGAATCCTGTGTATCAGAAGGAACTAACTATGACTAATATAGGATTGATGAATGAAGACTTACAGGAGATGAAGCTAGAAATATGGACAGGGTAAGATCACAGAAAAGCTTGATAGACTTCTAAGGAACTCAGATTTTATCCTTAGTACAATGGGGCATTAAAGATGCTCACAAAGCCAGTGACAAGATTTGGGTAGCTCAAATGACAAACCACTTCAGTTACAATGAGAGGAAATGCATTGGAAAGGAACCCAGCTTATAGCAGGGTGGACAATTTTCACAGTGTGACAGTAGTCCAGGCAGAAACTGATGATGGTCCTAAGCAGATAAGTTTTGTAGAGATGGAGTAAGTGTAGGGAAGGGAAACTTCAGGGACATATTAATAAGCTGTAGTTGGACAACGTTCTGATCAGTTGGCTGGGTGAGTGCTGGTTGGGGGAAGAGTCAGACAAAGACATGTTTACATAAAACCTGATCCAAAAAGGAAGTGATGAAAACAGTCAAAATTGGCACCAATATGTTAATTTGACATTACTGTTTAAGAAGTTTAAAGGATTTTTTTTTTTTTTTTTTTTTGCTACTTAGGAGAAACATTAACTTAAAGGAATAGTATATGCCCTGTAGCATTATTGATGTAAACTCTGTAACCGTGAGAGTGTAGATAGCTTTTCTCCCCTCCTTGCTGGGGAAAAGCAGTTTTTGGAATGATATCTGCCTTTTCCTAAATCCCATTCTCTATGCATATGTCAGTTACTCTATTTCAGTGAGTGAACCACACAGAAGGAGCAAGGCTCTGAGTCGTCAAGAAAACTGAGCAGAAAGACTACAGATCTAAAGACTGTTCTCTTACTACAGGCTTGCTGCATGACTCTGAATAAGTTACTCCCCTCCCAGGTGCTCGCTTCCTTTTCTGTGAGATAAAGGAGTTGTTGAATAGGTGATTAAGTCCTTTCCACGATATATTCTATGATTCTTGCACCACAGCTGCCTTTAGGAAGTCTTCATAGTTCTTCTCAGTTGTTCATAAGGAGCTTTGAGAGTTATTCAGAGCTTGGCAACCTAGAGTGTGGAGATGAGCCATTACTGCAAGCTAACATTTTCATTCTGGAGAAATGCTAGGACAAACGGACAGTGCCGTAATAATACCCAAGGGCAGCTTTTTCTCCCTGTGGTATCTGATTATCCTTTGTTGTAATAGAAGCTGAACATTTGCTTTTATGTTAAAGATTCTTCGCCTGTTCCAAGAGAATGCATGTAGTTCCAATCTAGGTGCTTATGGCATTTGGTTCTTTATTTGAATGGCTATATTTGAGAAGAGACTTTCTTAAATGCATATTGTTCAAGGAAAAGTAATTTTTCTCCTCAGTAGTATTTGAAGTATAATATCATTCATGATTTACCAGCCCGCCTTAAGGTTAGTGGTACATCTATTTGAGGGATCCTATTTCTTTCAATAAGAGGCAACATGAATTTGTATAGTGATTCCTAAGAATCAGATATTTATTTTTTGTCATCATAGTCTTTTTCATTTTCAACTATCACCTTGAAGTATTACTAATGCTTTTCTTTAGATCAATGATTTTCAACCAGTATGCTATAGCACACTGGTATGTTGTCAGAATGTTTCTCTTAATTCTCACCCAAGGATATGTTTACTGAATTTATAGAGGGGAAGGGAGAGAAAGAAACATTGGTCAATTGCTTCCCATACATGCCCCAACTGGGGATCAAACCCACTACCTAGTTATGTGCCCAGACTAGGGATTGAACCTGAAACTTTTTGGTGGATGGGACGATGCTCCAGCTGACTGAGCCCCCTAGCTTGGGCCCACAAGAATTTTTAAAACATGCCATATCTGACTATTTAGCCAGGGGCACTGACCTCTTTTCCCTTAGAGTGTCAAATAAAAAAAATACAACATCCAACACAGTAGCCATCCTGTGTGAATAAATCAAAATTATATCTATTTTTTTGTCACATTGGCAAAAAATACAATATATTTTTTTGGTGTGCCACAGAATTTTAGTAGAGTTTGTGTGTGTCATAAGATGATGAAGGTTGAAAATCACTGTTTTAGATCAATTCATTTTTTTTATTGTCACTCTTTAACAATTTCTTTTCCTTTTTTTGTGATTTGTACTAATTTTTTTATTTATTGCTGTTCAGTTACAGTTGTCCCACCTTTTTCCCCATTGCTATCACCCATTCAGATCACTTCATTTTTAATTTTACAAGAGGAGATGCCCCCAAATGGAATTTATTTATAAAAAATGTGTATTTATTCTCACATGTTTAAACTTCAGTCACTTTCAAAGTACTCTCCATTTGATGCAATACACCTATCAAGACGTTCTTCCCACTGCTCAAAACAGTTTTGAACTCGCTGATTTTGATGCTTTTTAGTGCTTCTGCTGTTTCTTGTTTCACCTCTTCCACATTGGCAAAATGTTTCCCTTTGAGGACTTTTTTCATTCGGGAAAGCAAAAGAAAAGGGTGAGATCAGGTGAATAGGGAGGATGGGACACAGGGGTCATGCTCTTTTTGGTCAACATCAGCATGATGTGGGCAGATGTGTTTGTAAATCACCCATCATGAAATGGGCAACTGCACTGAAAGAGTCTTCAAAAAAAAAAAAAAAAATTCAGTGAAGCCAAATGCAGCCTCTCACAACAATGCCAGCTGGTGCACCAATATGGATGTGTTCCTAGAACACTCACCTAGTGGCGGAAACTTGTTCTACTCTAAGGGGCCTGCCTCTGGAAGATAATTCCAGTTTTGTGGGAGGAGGCCCCCCTCAGATATAAGTACAAAAATCGAAACTGGCATAATTTTTTACTTCATTGGTAACTGTAAAGGCAGTAAACTTTTTAAAAATAATTAAATTAAAAAAATTTAATTACACTCCTAACATTATCTGAGCCCATTTCTGGATCCACGTTTTGGGCAACACTGGCAGAGGTGTCAGTCTGCAGGCATTTTTTACCAGTTAACTGCCACTGCCCAGTGAAAATGTAATGACTTAAAATAATCACCATTTATTTAGTTCACAAATATGTATCAGTAAGAGATTTTCTTCCACTTGTAGGCTAGTAAGCTTACCTGTAAGCGTATCGTCTTGGATGATGGCAGAAGACACTTAACTCATGGGTCAGGGGGAAATGGCTTCATTGCTTATGGCATTAAAGGCAGCAATGAACATCAGTCAGTATGTTGATGCTGGTTTCTCTTAGACCCTAAGTACCATGGGGAGAAGGGGGCTGAGGCTGGATGCTGCATAGCCAGTAGTTTTGCATGACAACCATGGAACACTGATACTGGGGGTCTTTTTTATAGCAAGCCTGTCTTTTGTCATAAAGGAAAACATCACCTTATCCCTCACTTTCTCACTGCAAATACCACCCTGATAAATGGCCCAGTTGGAGAGAGGTCAAGGTCTTGCCTTTTTGCATACCCAGCAAGAATGTGCTGGGGCTCTCAGGGCTCATGGTGAATTGCTTCTCTCAAATTCTAAAGACCAGCAATTTGGGCTGGGCTCAGCTAGATAGATTCGGCTGATTGGCTGATCTCAGCTGCAGGTTGACAAGCCTAAATGCCTCAGCTGTGATGGATCATCTCTACCCTCCATAGTCTCTTATTCTCTAGAAGGATCTCTCAGACTCGCTCACGTGTTTCTGGTGGCAGGCATCCCACAAAGGAAAAAATCAGGCCTCTTGAGATCTAATCTGAAACTGCCACATCACTTTTGCTGCATTCTATTGGCCAAAGCAAGTCATGAGCCACCCCATTTTCAGGAAGTAGACAATAGACTTTACCGCTTAACAGAACATACTACAAAGGCTTGTGGCTATTTTTGCAATCTTCTGTAACATCAGATTCAGAATAATGTAGATTTAAATATAGACTCCACTTAATCTTTCAGAGCCTCAGTTTTCTCTGTGTAAAATGAGGATAGACTTGTTTCCCTAAAAGAATTGTAAGTACCAACTGAGACAAAGCAGAGGAAGTACTCAGAGCTCTGCCTGATACATGGTGAGTGCGCAATAAGTAAAAGTAGTTATTATTAAACCCCAGATGTCCGCATGTTCATCTCATCAGCTGTGGTTTACCATACCTTCCATGCTTGTTTCCATCTGTTCCCTGAAGTTATGAACATGTTTGGAAACCCAAGCCTTCCTTCCACCCACCCTCATCCTACTCACGCAGTCCTTCTAGAGCTATACTACTGGAATTCTGAGGCTTTTTGCATTTACACGTCACATCTCCTGAGCTGTGTGGGAGAAGGGTGTGCTGTCAGTTCATGAGTGGAGAAAGTACCAAAAGAAGGATGCGCTCAACAGTTGGTGAGCAGGAAGAAGAAAGGGTGCCATGCTGAGCCGCAAAGAGAAAGACATGGTAGAGACCAAGGCTAGTCTCTTCACAAGCAGTTCATCGAAAGATTCTGTTGCCATGCTTTTCTGTGAAATGGGTGCAATCTAGTCTTAGGCTTCTTTTGCATGCAGGAGGAGGAGGAAGAGGAGGAGGAAGGAGAGAAAGAGAAAACTATCCAAAGGCGTAAAGAGCTTACCCATCAGCCCAAACCTTGCATTTATGACAAAAAGAGTTTCTCTTTTCTTTCCATGCACTCCCCTTTCTAGTGTAGGCCTGCTTGGCTGGTAAGAATACAGAGCGGGGTCGTTTTGAATGTTCATAAATGTGTGTGGCCTCTTCTCACTATTAAATAGAAGTGCTAACTGTTCTCTACTTTTAGCACATATCTTTTAAATGTCAAAAGACAGATTTTTCTCCACCCCTCTTTTCTAGTCCTCCAGCTTTGAGTCACAAGGATAACTTTGCTCTACAAAGAAATTGGCAGAAAAGAATAGAATAAAGTGCAGAGAAAAATTTTTGACCAACTAATTCTAAGACATACTTTTAGTCCAGTATCTGGGCAAGTAGACACCCAAAATATATTTTTTGAACTAAGTTGATTAAGAGGAGGGGAAAGAAAAAAGAAAGATGTCCTCAGAGACAAGACTGATGGAAATCAAGGAACTGTTTGTCACAGGATTCAGGGAAGATCTAGGCTCTAGGAATCGACCAAGGGTAGATTTTAGGTCTCCATATAATGTAAGGCGAAACTAATGATGGAAAATGATACGTATATGAGGTACCTACGTGGTACTGCTGTGAGCCAGATGGCGCCTACTGTGTGATATATATTATGTGCTGGACACTGAAAACCATGGCTAATAAAGACAAAATGCTATTATGTCTTTCAAAAATCTTACAGTTTAGAGTGAAAAATAGACACAGGAACAAACTATTGGAATGAAATAAGATCAGATCTAAGACAAAGTATGCACTGGGTGCTATAGGTCAGCACAAGTGAGGCACCCATGGGAAAAGAGTAAGGGGAACCTTTCTGTAGGAGATAACACCTGAGATGAACCTTGAGCAAACGAGAGTAATCAGATAACGAAGCGAACAGAATGCAACATAATCAATGGCACGGAAGCATGAAACTGCAAGGTGATTGGGGTAGGCGTTTATCAGTAACTGGGTATGTTTGCGGGCTGAAAAATTAGGTAGTGTGGCTAGTTCTAAAAGATCTATATGCCATAGCATGGAACACATCTTTTTTCTACAAATATAGATTAAATAGTCCCTAATGTGGTATCTCCATACTGCTTTCCACAGTGGTGGCACCAGTCTGCATTCCCACCAACATTGTAAAAGGGCTCCCCTGCCTGCACATCCTCACCAGCACTTGTTTGTTGATTTATTGATGATAGCCACTCTGATGGGTGTGAGACGGTATCTCATTGTGGTTTTAATTTGCATTCCTATGAAGATTAGTGATGTGAAGTATCTATTCATATGTCTAAAGGCCATCTGTATGTCCTCTTTGAAGAAGTGTCTATTGAGGTCCTTTGCCCATTTCTTAAAAAATGGATCTGCCTTTTGACCCAACAGTCCCATTTTTGGAAATATATTCAAAGGAAACCAAAACACTAATTCTAAAGAATATAATCACCCCCCTGTTCATTGCAGCATTATTTACAATCACCAAGATATGGAAGCAGCCCCAGTGTCCATCAGGGGATGAGTGGATAAAACAACTATGGGACATTTACACAATGGAATGCTACTCAGTCATAAAAAAAGAAGAAAGTTTTACCCTTTGTGACAGTATGAATGGGCCAGGAGAACATTATGCTAAGTAAGATAAGCCAGACAAAGAAAGACAAATACCATATGGTTTCACTCATATGTGGAATCTAATGAACAAACTGAACTAACAAGCAAAATAGAGACAGGCTCATAGATAGAGAGCAGGCTGACAGCTAAGGGGAGTGGGGGAGGTTTGGGGGTGAAGGGAAAGAAAAGGACGTATGGACATGGACAGCAATGTGGTGAATGAGGAGTGGGAGGAGTGCATAAGGGGACTAAATGGTAATGGAAAAAAATACAATAAAAACATTTTTTAAGTCTAATGAAATTTTTAGTCATTTTATTTAAAGGTCCATCCTTTTATACATTCACCCTTCTAACTGCTACCCTTACCTCATCCATAACTAAGTTTACAACACAGATGTTTAGGTAGGATAAGCCACCACTACAAATTGACTGGAAAACAAAACAGCAGTAGCTTTACCAGAGTGAGAGTTTATTTCTCTCTCACAGCAAAGACCAGGTATTCAGTGCAGGGCTAGGCTGCTTCACACTGTCAGTGACCCAGTCTTTTCTTTTCTTGCTCGTCCACCCAAGACAATCTCAATCTTAAGTCAAAATGACAAGATAAAAAGAAATTAGGAAAAGGTGTATAAACACCATATCTTAAGTAATGTTCCCAGGAACTGACACAAAATATTTCTACTTACACTCCATTGGTCATGTAGAGTTGCAAGGCAGGCTGTGAAATGTAGCCTCATTATGTAACAGTATAGTTGGCCCTCCCGAGCTGCAAACTTTGCATCAATGTATTCAACCAACTGTGGATCAAATATATTCAGAAAATATACTCCAGAAAGTTGATCACTAAATAATGCAGCATAACAACTATTTACATAAACTTACATTGCATTAGGTATTAAAAGTACTTTAGAGGTGATTTAAAGTGTACGGAAGGCTGTGCATAGGTAATAGGCAAATGCTATGCCATTTTATATAAGGGACTTGAGCATCTGCAGATTTGTGTATGTGCAGGGGTCCTGAAACCAGTCCCTCAGGGACACCAAGGCATGTCTCTAAAGAGTAATGAGCCTTACTCCTTAGCAGTTAGGAAAGATAAGAAGGAATTCATAAGAGTCATCCCATATATATGAGCAGCTTTTTAAAAAACATTATGCAGCACTTAAGACTTGTTTTAAATCCTAATTAAGCAATTTGGCTGCTTTTCTCAGCAAACCTCATTCTACACCATGCTGGATATCTGAACAGTGTTCTATTAGCAATCCTTTGAAGCTTACTTTCTTATTTCCTAGGATTGTCTGAGCTCTCTTTTAGAGGAAGTTTCTTCTTGCCTTTTTAGAGTCAACTAAAATGTTGAGGTTTGTTAATGCAGTAGAAGAGAAAAACAGATATTGGAGATAACCCTGGCTAATACACTTTATACCACAACGTACCAGTTGGGTGGCCATCGACGGCTATGTAAGACCAGAACTCAAAGCTTCAGACATGGAGTGGCCCAGCAACAGTATTTAATTCTAAATTTCATACTTAGGAGCTATGCTTTCTTCTAATAGTATCAAGCACAGCATCTGACACACAGTAAATGCAGGATAAAATAAAGATGTATTGAATTGAAATTATTTTCTCACTCTAGCAACAAGGTTGAACATATAAGATATATTCACCCACGTGTTTACTTAATTGATTAATTCATTCAACTAACACTAACTGAGCGCTTGCTGAAGCGCTCATGTGATGCTAATTGCTGGGGGGATTAGGAAAATGATCACGTTACAGTCTCTACTTGAAAGGAGTACATGATATAGCAGGTAGGCAGATATATACAAAGTTAATATTGATAGTTTTATTAGTGCTATACAACACTGAGGAAGTGCAATGGAGATGTGTTATTTCTGCCTGATTGTTGGAAAAAAGCACCCCAGAGTATGTTGTAACTGAACTCATTGGTAAAAAATGAGTGGGATCCAGCAAGGAGTCATCAAATATATGAGTAGCTCCTTTAATGTCATTGTACCTCATATCTGTTCCAAGTCCCGGTCAAGCAATATAGCCTGTGTTCCTCAGGAGACCTCATTCCACACCATGCTCAACAACTGAGTCTGTTCCTATGTGTTTCAGCTCATTTTCTCACTGCCTAGGGTGGTTTGAGTTTTCATTTTTACTGAAGAAACCCTGTGTTGCCCCTAGGTATCATAATCATAATCATTCATAAACCAATTATTCAATATTCTCCATCATGCCTTTTTTCCCTTCTCCCTCTCTATTTTGTTCAATAACATGTGTGTGTCTAAGTTAACGGTTACCATTTATACCCTTCAGCAAGACATTCACCTTGTCTCATTTTCTGAGGTGAAATTTTTTTAGCTGTAGGAAGCACGCCCCTAGAAATGTGTCACTGCTGCTCTCCCCTCGCCGGCAAGTATTTTCTGTTTTTCATCATGAAGTAGTTATGTGTTTCAGGCTTTGAGCAACATCTGAGTTTCCACCAGCTGTGTTTTGCATTGGCCTCATTTTGTATAATTAAGAAAAACAGGAAGCCAATCACTTAAGTAAAGCTGACCCTCTTCATTCTGCAGACCCAAGAAAGGACTGAGTCAGGGTTTTTTATAGTACGTTTTTTACAAAATTTATCCTGCCATCCACTTGAAAGTGGAACAAGGTTAGCGGAACTGTGGCAGCATGGCGGCCTTCCTCTTGACTACAAACAGCTGTGCTTTTCTGAAACCACACAGTCTGGTTTAACACGCTTCTCTTATATAATCAGTTATCAATTTAGTTTGTCACATAACAGAGGATTTCCCCTGCCATTTTTTACATCAACTCAAATCTTGGCAAACAGGGGTCTTTTTGATCAAGTCCTTAAATCCTGTATGCACCCAACCTCTCCCCCTTTTTTAACCTCAATTTATAGAAATACTTTTCCATGAGTTTGTAAGGAAGCCCTAGGCTGCTATTTGGTTTTACTAATGATAAAAACCATGTATCTGAGAAAGAGCCTCTGATACTTTGACTCGAGTTTCATTTTCTTATACAGAAGTGAAAAACAATTATTCCATGTAAAATTTCCCCTAGAAACAGTACTACAAGTTAGGGTTCAGCAGTACTCAACTAGATCATACAAATATGTAAAGAAATATTGAGAAGGCCGTATTTGTTGACCACTGAGGTTGTTATGAAGGTTGTAAAGATATTTACAATGTAGCCCCTGAATTCAAGAAGTTCATAAGTTCGGAGGGGAAGCTGATAGGAGTCCAACTACATTTATAGCAGTACGTTACATCACCTCGGTCCTAGTCTCATAAGCACCTGTTTTGTGATCAGACCCATCCCCTACCTACATAAATCTGAGCTAGGGCATCAATGCCTATGATGTGACCCTTCCCTGCTAACATTTGAATGCAAGTAATAATCACTTAACCAATAATTTTTCAACAAATACCATGAGCATTGAGCACATACTATACTCCCGGCATGGTGCTGTTTTTATTGGGTTTAGGAGTTTTCCTTCAGTGGCATTCATAGTGCTCTATGTGCCTCGGAGTTAGCTAACACTTATTAGACACTGTCATGTTCTAGTCACTTTGTTTATCACAATAAGCTCTGTAAGGTGGAAACCTTATCTCCACTTACAAATGAAAACTAATTTTGTGAACTTAGGCAATCCCTCAGTGTTACACTGCGAATAACTGGTATATTTATACCTACAAACATGCTAATTCCTCATTCTATTGCTTTCAGCTAATGAGGACATTTTATGGGTATTTTGAGTGCATGGTTCTGATTGAGAGAGAACTATTTTATGTCAGAGGCCTCTATTGGAAACAGTATTAACACCAATGTACATGAACAGCCAGCCACATATATGTTCTCTTAATTTCATCTAAGAGGAAAACATTTTAGTTTTGTTTTGGAATTTGAACACTAGGAGGTAATTCTTTAAACACATCCATCAAAGAGTACATCAGTAAAGATTAATACACCAGAAAGAACTTCAAACATGGGTAATCACAGAAGTGGTTACAAGAGAACTTGTAGAGGTCTTTAAAAGTAGAATATAATTTTTTATGTCTCACAAAAAGTCATATGTACTAGATTATCTCTTGAGGCCATTTACACTTAACAAATCCATCACATTACATGGTGATGTTATCACTAAATCGGGTTGAAACAGCAAGCATGCCTAGAATAAAAAAAGATCCTCTTTCTGGTTTAATACCTATAATTCAGGTGGCTGTGCCAGGTTGCAGTAGCCAGGCATTCATGTCTACTTTTTGAGAAAATTATGTGGAGATTTCTTAAGAGGGGTCCTAGATAATATTTAATTCAAACCATTTGTCAGTTATGGGAACTTGAGGCTCATAGCCATGATTCAGCATAGTTCTGTTAGAATTGCTTTTTATTAAAGAAAAATCTCTGTAAATATTAATTAAACCACATTATATGCAAAATGAAATAGAAACGGAGGTGCTATTTATGGTAATGTTTAAAGCAGAAGATATTTTAAGCTTTTCAAGTTATCCTCCTTATTATTCTCTACCAATCAGTTCTCTTTCTATCTCACCAAATTGAGGGGCACTACGGATACTCTTTGGCGGGGCTCCTTCGGGGGACAGAAGTCTTCCTCCATGGACATTTGCTGTGTCCCTAGAGACTCTGCAAATCTCTCCCCTAAGGCTGACTCTGGTCCAAATCACTGCAGCTCAGTGCTACCAGGGATTAAGCCAGCTTCTTGCACACTGTTCTAAGCGCTGTTCTTCAATAGTAGGCAGGAGTGGGCAACTCATTCCTATAAACATACCCAAGTTTTTATGAAATCTCTCAAAATATTGTAGTGAAAGAGCACAGCCACCTCATATTGTCACAGCATCAGTTAGTGTCCCTTACAATAGTTCTTAAATAAAATAGCTGTGCTTTCTCTAGTTGAGTTTGCTGTAATCTGATCCCTTGTTCTTCCTTTAAAGCAAACAAAAAGGGAGTGAGATTTGATGCTATATCTTCTTAAATCGGCTCTCCTTTCTTTTTAAGTAAATGATTTACAGTCACTATTTTAACATTATCAGAATACCTGCAGTGCTTCCCACAATTAAACGTGACACATCAGTGTATCTCCACAGAACAACTGAGAACTGCTGTTCTAGCCTAGTTCCCTAAGAAGTTTTGGCCAAGAACTCCACCTATTAGAGAAGGAAAAGTACTTCCGCCGTGGTCCTGTGTCTACTGAGCAGCAGAGCCAGGAAAAAGGCCCAAGGGTCACTGTAGCCATCCCGGTGCTCATGTACCTGCTTTACTTAAACTTTCTGGAACTAAGAACCAGCTACGCAGGAGTTACAAAAACAGAACTGATTTTAACTGCTTCAACCTGAAACAGAAATAGCCCCTGAACCCCATCTGTCAGCTCTGCCACCGTGACCCGTGCAGTGAGCTCCCTGTGCTGCTGCTCACAGCAGAAATGCCAGGTTCTGGGGAAAAACATGACTTCTTCCGGCTCGGGGGATTGTTGTCCAAAGGTCATCCAGCCTTTGCTTCTCACTAATTATGTTAGAAGATGGCCTCCATAAAAGGTCAGGCTTTTGAAAAAAATTAACATTTGTGTTAAATATAATAAAAAACAAACAACAATTGTGTGATGCATAGTGTTACCTGCATACATGAACATGTTGTGCGTGTGCACGCATTAATTTATTCATTAGTTTACTCACCATGATGTTTTGAGGTGGTGGAAAAATCCAGACGTGAATGGGTTCTTCCTTCATTCACTCTGCTAGGTATAAGAAATATAGCCTGATAGTGAGTGGATTTTTATAGAAATGCTATGCAAGGCAAACTCATTTAAATGGAATTGATTTATGGTTTTTAAAAGGTGTGTTTATTTCCTTCTAAGAAATGAGTTAAATTTTAAAGGTATTTTTTGGGGTTTTTTTTTTTTTTTTGCATTCATTATCTAATATGTACATAGGTAAATCAACCATGCCAATTGCTTGGAGGAATGTCAAGAAATAAAAGACAAAATTACTGTTAGAATTAATTTAGTTGTAAGGCAGAACACAAACATCTCTTATATTCTAGTTTAAATAAATTATAGAAGCGATTCCAAAATACCACAACATAATTTTCAAGCTGTTAGGAACATTGAGTGATAGAAAGTAGAAGGAGAGAGCATTTTCAGGTGATGCAAACCTGGACAGCTTCATGTAGGTGCTGGGAATTTGAGGTGAGTTGGACTCTCCCTCTGAAACAAGCGAGTTGTCCAAATGCAAATAAATAGGTAGCAAATAACAATTTTTTCTTTCTTTTTTTCTGTTAAGTTAAGTAGTGTTTTAAAGCCGAGTATTAGGTAGAGACATCGGCTGTCCCGGCAGGAGTGGCGTCAGGTTCAGAGTCCGGAGACCTAGGTGGTAGTCATTCAACCTGTGGGAGTCATCCGGCCTGAACACATCCTCCTGTGGAACCGAACCGAAGGGTGTCTGAGTTCCTGCCAGCTCCAGGGACACTGACTTTCTTAGACATTGATTGATGTTGTAAAAGTGTAACTTTTTCAAAGCACATTGTGTCCCATTACGATTAACAAAAGTCAAGACTGAAAAACAAGTGCAAGGCTAAAATATCTAAATGGATTCTATATGGTTGAAACCCAGTCACTTTTTGACATTTATTAGTATTCATCATCACTCAGCGAGTAAAAAAATGTCCATTTAAAATCTTCAAATTAGCATATATTGTGTACCAGGTACATGGTCTATTCTCAATGCTTACTAATCAACAAGTTACCTTTCAAATATTTTCACAGCAATTCAAATGAAATGCCATCTGTATTTTCCACTATATGTTGCAGTTTTGCTATAGACTACAAGAACAAATTTTATTTCACTCAACAGTGATTCAATAAATATTTATTGAGTACCTATAAATGTCAAGTACAGAGTTTGCAAGAGGCAGGGGCTATAAAAATGAATAAAACAGTTAAATGTTAGTCTCCTTCCTCAAGAAGTATTATAGTCCAGTGGGGAAGTCAGACATGTAAATAGACCAATTGCATTTCAGCATACCAGAGTTTAATCCAAGGTCATTGGAAAGCACAAGAGAGAGAAAATTCGCTTCCTGGATGGAAGACTTCTTAGACAAGATAACATTTAAACTGATTCTTAAAAGAGAGATGGCAAAATGGCAGCCCTCAGGCAATAACAGCACATTGATGAGATATATTTGGGAGCAACTGGCATCATGAAATCCACCGGGCAAGGGTCGCATATGTGCCAGAAGGTTATTTGATTCTTACAAAGTGTTTGAAAAAATAAGAAATAATGCCAAGTATGTACATAGTGCCTGAAATAAAGTAGATGATCAGTTAAGGGTAGCTATCATTTGTGTTATCATCCACGACAATTGAAATGTGTGTATTGCTACATACTAGTACATACTCCAAATGTTCAGTGTGCTTTTTTCTTCATAGCTTATATCATGGTGATAATTAAGTAGTGAAGTACACATTTAATATTTGCCTTTCTTTCCAGATTATAAACTCCATAAGGGGGGGACAATAAAATTGTTTGGTAGGTTATTATATTCTTAGTACTTAGAAGAGTACACAGTTAATTAGAGATGCCTAGTAAATAATTGTTGAAAGAATACATGATATAAATAATTATAATAAAATGATGACAGTGAGACACTAATAAGGAAAGACCCATCATTTGGAAAATGCAATGTCAAGTCATGAAAAAGTGTGAGTACTCTAACTCCAGAATATCAATTTATTAATTTTCCTTAAAAGGAAGATACCCAGACTTCTTGGAGTGGTAGGTACTCCACCTGTAACTCAAGTTCACCATGCCGTTCATTTCCTTCTCGCAACCCTCCCTACTCTGTAAGTTAGCCTCAAAGGGAGTAGTCCATGGATGGCCAGAGAGAAAATAATTTTGTGCTTGTTCTGGTGCTCTTGACACAAAAATGTAGATTTCATTCATTTTATTATACCTTCCCACAAACCTTAAAATTTTATAAAAGGACCCATCTTCTCCTTCAACCAATCTGCATGTCTCATGTAAAGTTTATTAGAGGAGCCCATTCAGATCCCATGAGATTTTATTACTTACTAAAGCCATGATGAAGAATTATTCTGAATAAAATTAAGTTCTACTTCTTCCAATTAACAGCAGATGATGAAAGTGCCTGCCAGTTCTGTTGCCTTCAGCTGGGTGTTTTTCTCTTGCTTGGTCATTTGTAAAAAGTGAACCCTCCTAATGGGGACCTAGTTATTCACTTGAATTAATGAGTTTCAGTGGAATTAATAGTGCCTAGCACACTATGGGTATTCAATACTAGTCAACAGCAATTTATATGCTGACTTAACTTGTTCCATTTGAGAATGTTGGCTAAAATCAATATAGGGTGGCTTTCCTATTAGATTTAACTTAAAGAAAAAGATCAAGTTCCCAAATTTGGGGCCTGGACTATATACAACCCTAAAGCTACTATTCTTTGAAAGTACCTGAGAGGATTCTGTTAAAATTTTGGGATGAACTTCTTTCTGTATGCCCAACAAATATACAAAATCCTCCCATATACCAATATAAATCTTTTGAGGTTTAAATTCTTCCTCCTAAAAGAATATCTGGTCTTTATCAAAATAATATCTATTGTAAAAAGCAGTAGAAAGAACATGTCAGAAGCAATATGTTGGGGCATAGCCCATTTCCTTGCATTATTAATGAACTATTAATATAATTATTTTAAATTAAAATGAAATAAAAATTCTAGAATAACTTAACATAGAAAAATCTCATAGGTATAAGCCCAAGAAGATAAAATGCAGAACATTACCGATCAGGAAAGGAACTATGTTCACCAGACTAAAGAGGTGAAGTTAGCAATTTCAGATTACGGTGCAGCATATGGTACCTAATGCCTTATGGCACATATTTGCATGTTGAAGCTTTTAATTAGAAGGAGTTACAATTCCACTGAGATCCCCATAGCCCTGGACTAAGAGCCTTAAAAAATCAATCATATGTGTTTGTAAAATTATAACCTTTTTGCAAAATCAGTATCTTTGCTGAGAAAAATATTTGACATGTCACCTGAATTATGGAAACTTCTCATGCCAACAGCTAAACCCAATCATTTATTTAATCATGTTCATTAAGTGGACTACTTTATTATTTTAGTATATTATACTGATTTGCATATGTACACACGGCTTGGGTCTCTAATTGTTTCCTGAGCTATGCCATCTTTCCAGATGTCCTTGGCTTACCTCCTCATGGTCAGAAGCAGGATTTCCTACCTTTTGCTGACAATTCAAAGTTTGTTTACTTTTAGGTGATTTTTCTTATAATAACAATAACAGTAATATTAGATAAATATTCTAATAATATAAGCACTGCTAAGTCCTGTACATGCCGACAGAAAATATAAATCACTTATTAAAATATTCTCATTCATTCATTCATTCATTCTTTAATTCATTCAGCAATCTAGTCCAAATTCATTGAGACCTATCAGCTAGCCAGGCATAGTGCAAGGCATTAGAACAGAGTTAAAGAAAAGTCTATGAGAGAGAGACACAACTATGGAAGAAGCCACAGAAATAGGAAGCTCTTGGAGGAAGAGTACCAATTGCTAAAGAATGTAGGCAGGCTCTAGAAGTTGGACAAGAACCTCCAGTACAATCTTAAGTAGAAATAGCAAGAGTGGACATCCTTTTACTGTTCCTGATCTTAAGAGGTCATAGTAAGAAGGCAGCCATCTACAAGACAGAAAGAAAGCTCTCACCAGAAACCGACCAAGCTGGCATCCTGATCTTGGACTTTAGTCTCAGTTTGAAGAACTCTAAGAAAATAAATTGCTATTGTTTAAGCCATTCAGCCTATAGTATCTTGTACTATATACTAATTAACCCTGATCTTAAACAGCCCCAAGTTGACACCTTCTTTCTAAGAAAAATATTATTTGAAGCTTTGGTAAAAGATTCAATCTCTGTATAATAATCACAGCTTTTCTCTTTGCAGATATTTTAGAGTAGACTTTGTCTTTGATTGTATTACATTCTTTTTGTGGTGTGCCTGAAATGTAATTATGCAACTACCAAATAATGTGAAAACTTCACCCCATCTAATGTATTTGTGAATACCATAAGGTAAAACCTAAAATCCTGTAATTACATGTTCTTCCAGTTATTTGCATGTAGCCCTGGCCAGTGTGACTCAATTGGTTGGCGCATCATCCCATAGATGGAAAAGTCACAGGTTTGATTCCTGGCCAGGACACATACCCAGGTTGAGGATTCAGTCCCCTGTTGGGATGTGTAGGAGAAGGCAAATGAGTGATATTTCTCTCTCTCTCTCTCTCTCTCTGTCTCTGTCTCTGTCTCTGTCTCTCTCTCTCTCTCTCTTTCTCTCAAAGCAGTAAAAAATGTCCTTGGGTGATGATAAAAAATTAAATAAAATAAATAAAAAATAAAATTTGTGCATGTAATTATCGCAATTATTTTGCATTGCTCCCTCACCTGAATTTTAACATCTTGCTTTATTTTTTGCTTTTAAAATCTTATTTCAGTAACCTTTTAATAAATAAAACTGTACCACACTATAAAATTTTAAAAAAAGAAAGAACGAGAAATCTGTGATAATTTCTTGTTGGTAAGTAATAAACATTTGGCGGAAGGAAAGACAGAAAGTAAAAGTGTCATAATAAAACATTACATCTCTAATGGTGGTCTGTAAAATGATTTAGGGGCTTAGAGGAGTCATGGATAACTACCAGAGAGACCTTGACATCTTCAGAAGGGTGGTAAATTTAAGACTCAAATTTGAGTTTCAGTTGAATAGGTTTAAAAAAAAAGGGAGGTGGAGAGTATTCAAAGTCAACAGCCCTTACCATGTCAGGGAAGTACGAATAGTGTGGCGCACAGACCTGAGAAGGATTTGGTGTGACTGGATCAGGCCCTTAGAGCTGGACGGAGAAGCGAAGGAGAAACAGTGGGTATGGGTGTGGGTGTGGGAGAGGGTGTGCATGTTTGGAGTGGGAAGGATGTAAGAGGAAATGAAGCTAGAAATGCAGGTTCAAGACACTTTGTAGAAGGTTTTAAATGTCAGGCAAAGGAGGTTGGAATGCATACTGTAATCAAAGGGAGCCAAGCAAGCACGCTAACAGAGCAGTGACAGGTTCAGAGATTCTGTTTTGTGTTTTATTTTTAAGGAAAAGAGGAAAGTAAAGAAAAAAAGCTTCTAATTAATCCTTTATAAAAGGAATAAATTGGTAAATATGAAGGTGTTGCAGTATGTATGAAGCACGTGTATTATATCCATAAAGAATTTACTGAGGAATGAATTCTTTCTTCATAAACTTTCCAAGAACACTCATGTTCCCTCAGATCGTAGTATTGAGCTTTCATTTTGAGGATGCTTAGCTTGCCACCTTGTGGCTGAAGGGAGCTCTTGCACATAGAGGACGTTTAATCAGAAATAGTATTTGTTCAAGTTTATTCCAAGCATCTGAGATGAATAAGACACTAAATAAAAACTTTATTTTATTCTGGTTCTATTTCTTTGGTAGTAACCCTTAAAAATGTGTCATTTTTGTCAGTTTTGGAACTTTACATAAGCAGTTTCATATTGTGGCTCTTTTTCTCCAATATTGTGAAATTCATTCATATTAATGTGTACTTTCCAGTTCATTTCTCTACTGACATTATTACAAAAGCCAAAGATCTGATAGTAATCTTTTTCTCTTTCACCTCTCACATGTAATGTACAGTTAAACCCTGTTGATTCTATTTCCTAAATAGATCTATATCTATTTAGGTTAGAAGTGTTTTCCTTGATAATGCCAGGTTTTATCCAGAATGTGGACAAACCATGGCTCTTATATAATTCCGGTAGGGTGTAAATTGGTATATTCCTCAGGATAGATGCAACTATTTTAGAACAATTTGGTTATCTAGTGAAGTTTAAGGTGCTTAACTCTATGATGCAGAAATCTTACTTGTAGGCACGAACCCTAATGAGATTCTTACATTTGTGCACCAGCAGACATACAAAAATGTTGTGGCAGCACTGCCATAGACAGTTTTGTTATTCCAGGAAGAGAAACAGTAAAAACAGCCCGATGTTCTTTAGCGAGAAAATGGTACACTGTACCATACTGTGATGCTCTGTACAAAGTTAAAAAGAAATGAACTGGGCAGTACACGTTAATATGAATGAATTTCACAATATTGGAGAAAAAGAGCCACACTATGAAACTGCTTATGTAAAGTTCCAAAGGTGACAAAAAAATGACACATTTTTAAGGATTACTCCCGAAGAAATAGAACCAGAATAAAATAAAATTTTAAGGAGTTGGCTAGCAGGATTGTGGAGGTTGATGAGTCCGAAACCCTCAGGGCAGACCAGCAGGCTGTCCACCCTCAGGCGGGCGCTGAAGCAGCGGCCCGCAAGTGAGGTTTCTCCTCAGAAACCCTAGTTTTGTTCCTAAGGCCTTTCGACTGATTGGGCGAAGCCCACTCAAGCTATCGAGTGTAATCTCTGCTTAAAGTCAACTTGTGGTAGGTGTTAACCACAGTTATGAAATTCCTTCACAGCAACGCCCAAATTAAATAACGAGGTACTGTAGTGGAGCCAAGCTGACACATAAAAGTAACCATTACAGATACATATCTATGTGGTAAGACCTTTGAGAGAAGCAGGAAACTGGGGACACATAACAGTTTCCTCTGGGGAGAGGGAGATAAATATGGCTAAAGATGGGTACCCAGAAGTTTCTACTCTGTTTACAATACTATTCAACTTCTTATGCTGGGTAACAGTTATGAGGGGGTTTGTTATATTGTTCTTTATAGCTTGTATGGTTGATATAAATTATTGTATATGCATGAAAGATTCCACAATGAATTTTAAGTATAATTTGTATAAAAGTACAAGATAATTACCTCTAAGAATTTAGGGTCTCCCTGCATACACATAGAAATTTGGGGTCTTCTCACTGCCCTCTGGGCTTTAACCATTTAGGGCTGCACACCGGCCAGGGCACAGGAGTCGGCTTTGAAAAATATGCATCACATCACATCACTTTCCTGTTGAAATCCTTTGTTGCATTCCCATCTTTCTCAGGATGGGGACCTCAATCCTTCCCAAGACCTGCAAGGCCCTGTGTGGTCTGGCCCCCAGGTTACCTTTGCTGCCTCACATTACACTTCACTCACTCTTCTTCAGAAAGCTCTGTCATCCCTAAAACCCACCAAGCTCTTTCCCAGCTCAGCGTCTCTCACAGCTGTTCTTCCTTTCATTTGGAACGTGGTCTGCCCAGCTCTGCGCGGAAATTCTCTTATTCTTCAGGATTCGGCTCTTACATCATTTGAGGAAGCGTCCCCTGACCGCTCTCGCGGAAGGTTTCTACTTTGTGCTGTCTTGGAGCACCTCCACATTTCCTTGACAATCCGGGATTATTTTATTTATTTGTGTTCTGTCGGTCACGTCTACTAGGACGGCTGCTCCCTAAGACAAGGAATATTGTCTGTCTTGCTCATCATTGAATTCCAGCAGCTAGTGCATGTAATCAGCCTACAGATTATTTTCTGCCCAAGGATGAACAAGGCATATTCAAATTAAGGAGGAGGTAACTATTTTTAGGCTAAAGAGTGACGTATTTGAGAAGATTCTCTATGATTGTTAATTTTTTATATCCAGAAAAAAAAAATCTTTACTGAATAGATACAAGAAAGAAGATGAAATATCAAACACACAGAAGTAGAAATGCAATCATGAGCTGAATGCACTGAGCAGGTCCCAACAGAGGTCAGAAGTTGCTCATGGCTTATAGAGCTAAGTTTTTTATGATGAATGAGGAGCGTGCATTAGATGACCTCTATTAGCCTTGCCAAGTCTATAAGTAAATGAAAGTCCAAGCTATACAACAGTCTAATAATTCAGACCTTGTTCTCGTAGATGGTAAATGTATCAGTTATATTTCAGAGTTCAAATGGGCTATTTATCCCAAGCAATTTATCTTCAAAATCCCCCGGAATGTTAGTTCCACGTTGCAAATTTTAAGGAGAGTGTGACAACAGGCCCATTTATATTGTAGTACGTAAATGGTGATATCCTTTTGCTAATATTTCCATGGCCCAGAATAAATTTAATTTCAATCTAACACGACTGTTTAAGCCTCTGTTTGAAACTCTCCAGAGGAAACATATATAAGACCTGCTTTCAAGCATTTTAATATCTTAAGAGAAGTTATGCTCCATTATGCCTCCTCCCCAACTCTGAACCTGCTGTTCCTTTCCTAGCACTCTTGCTGTCTTTTTGCCTAGTGCCTTTTCATCCTGGAAGAGAAATCGAAGGTGTCTTATTCTCCAGGAAGCTGTCCTCTCACACCCCCAGAGCTAAGTGTACCTTCATGGGAACCTGTGTGCAGTATACTTTAATATGGCATTTCATCAATTTTAACATGCACATTTTAAATATTTATTATCTCTGAAAACAGGATGTGTCTTATCAATGGCATCTTCGGTTGATTAGTTTCAGCTACTGCAAAAGGGGCTCAGTGAGGGCTGCAATTGTGTTTTGTCTCCAAATATGATCAGTGTTTATTACAGTGCCTCAGTAACTCATTGTGAATTAATGAAAGGAGAGGTGAAGAAAAACAACTACAAACTCTGTGATGGACAATTTCATTGTAAGAGCAGTACAAAGTGAAGACAGAGAGAGATCACATCTATTTGAGAAAGATCAGGGGAGGCAGTGGAAAAGGTTACTTTTGAAAAGAACCTCAAAAAAAAAAAAAAGAGCAAGATATCCTCCACCTGTGATTCAAAGAGCATCATCCAAGGCAGAAGGAAGACAACAAGACAGGAAAATGGAAAAGATGAGGGAGACATTAAAAAACAATGTAAGAATGGTCATGCACTGCTTAAAGATGAGGATAAGTTGTGAGAAATGCATTCTCGTGCAATTTCATCCCTACGCGAACCTAATCGAGTGCAGTTACACAAACCTGGGCGGTACAGCCTGCACTGTGGTTGTATGAGCTATACGTTCATAGGACTGGCAGCATCGTAGGTTTGCTTACACACCACAAATACCTGAGCAATGGTAGTGTAAGCCCTGGCAGTTGGCTTTTCTTTTTGTAACACAGGTGCCTGACTTCACGGTTGATGGCCGGGGCATCCACTTCAAAGATGACTATCGCAGATAAACACAAGAGCCAGGCTACCTCTCCCCCTGAGTCTCTTGGTTTTAGAGATCTTGGTTGACTTCAGTAACTGCCTGTTTGGGCTACTTTTTTTTTTCTCCTCCCTGTTAAATTCCCATTCTTAGGTTTTAAGTTCACCAATAAAGAGCGAAGCCCAGAAACCCTCGGCCCCGCCCGTGGCTCCAGCAGCAGGAGGCCCTCAGACCTGTGCCCGCGCTCTCTTTCCCCCTCACCCTGACCTCCCTGTGCGCCCTGGCATGCCTTGGGCTCCAGGGCCTGTAAGCAAGCCCCAGGGCCTATAAGCAAGAAACTTTTTTTCCTCAAAATTTCCTAAAGGTTATCACTGAAAAGTATCTTGCAATCCTAAAAAGAACCACAAGGAACAGTCTAGCTGTGACACCAGTTTAGAAAAGAGCCCTGGCTGTGGGTAGCTCACCAGGGCCCAGGTGATTGCCCCCAGGCATTTCTAGCTGATAACATTGCTATCAATGGGTGGTAATGCATTGTGCTACTACTTCATCACACAGCAAAGAGGTCACTAGGCCGTAGGGACCTTTTTTTTTTTTTTTTTTTTGGGGGGGGGGGGGGTTTGGAGGGGGGGGGGGGTTGGTGTTTTTGGGGTTGTTCTTAAGGTGGTGGGTGCCTGGCTTGCTGTTTGTCTTTTTAATGGTTAGTGTTTTTAGTATGCTAATGAAACGAAGTTTGTCAAAAGGTCCCCTGGAAAAGGGTTTCATACACAACCTTGAATCTTTTTAGTGCAAATTGGTTTCTTAATTCTACTCCCTGGGTTCCTCATCCGGTTCCTGGCAGCAGGCTTGGCTACCCTCCTTGGAATTTCTGTCTTCTCTTGCCTGGTTCAATCTGCATGTGCCACAGGATGTTTGAGGAGGATACAAGGAACTTGATGGAAGTTTGAAGACTGAAAATGTGATAGCACGACTTTGTGACCGCCGTCCTACATGCAGCTCATTCTTGACCCAAAAGTCCTGATGCTGCGCCTGACTATAAACAGGTGACGAAGCGCAGTAAGAAATAGGACTGTAGAGTGAGTTGGGGAGTGGCATGAATACCACGCCAAGGTGTCCATGTTTTATTCCAGAGCAGCCATGAACTACTGAAGGGCTTTAAAGGGGTGAGTGACATGCCTAAAGTTGTGCTTAAAAAGGTATCTGGGGTTTGGTGGAGAGAATGCAGATAAGGCAACCAGTTACTAGGTTGGTATTAGTCATTTAACAAACATTTACTCAACACCAATTGAATACCTGGCACAGGTGCCACAAGCAATAAATAAGACTTAACCTTTGCATTAAAAAATCTTGTAGTCTGTAAGAGTACATAACCAAGCAAGCAAACATTATAAAATGAAAATGTCCTATATGTACAGGTTCCTGTGAGTTAAGGAGTCTATTCCGCAGTCTGGGATTGGGCACGGGTAACAGAGACCTGGATCAGTTAAGGAGGCCCCTGGGAGGAGGTTTCTTAGCTGAGCCCTGAAGGTGAAGAAATGATAAAATATACCAGGGAGATAGCAAATGCAAAGTCCCAGAAGTGATACAACACTTATTCTGAATTGCAAATAATTTAGAATGGTGGAACAATAGGTTGTGAAGGATGGGTGGAAAAGATGGACAGGTAGGGAAAGGACTGTGGTTGGAAAGGAAAGTAGGAGGCAAAGGCAATACTCTGGAGAGAGGAATAAGGGCCTCATGGAGCAAAGGGAAGGAGGTGGAGGTAGAGGAGGAAGTAGAAGAGGAGAAGGAGGAGGAATAGAAGGAGAAGGAGAAGGAGAAGGAGAAGAAGAAGAGGAAGAAGTTGTTCCTGCTGAAGTAGAGTACTTTTAACTAAATATAGGCTCATCCATCTGACATAATGTACTAAATCTCTCATACGTGCCAGAGACCTACTGATGTGGCTACAGTTATAGCATTATTATCTTATCAAGGAACTTTTAGTCTATGTGAAGATGTTTTGGCCTTGACTCTGATATTAAGTGTTGTGTTCCTCCAGCTGAGTTAAGTGGGCCCTTCTCTGGAAGCCACGAAAAAGGAAAGATGCTGAAGGGTCATCTTCATCTGCATAGTTTTGTATTTAGGTGACCAGAAAATGGCAGTGTTATTAACTAGGTTATTTCTGTTTATGCTCTCTCTCAATTGTATTCTATGGTCCAGCAGAGATAAAAGGAAGCTTGCAGATCTTTACTTTTAAACCAAGGAATCAACATATCTACCATAGTCACAAGAAATACCTAGAGTCAGAGAATAAGAAATGCACAATGTCTGAGAGACAGTAAATGCAGAGGAGTAAAGGTAGGGATTGTGAGGATGATGAGGCATGAATTAGCTTCTCACTGATTATGTGAACAACTTACTTAATCTCCCTGCCTTTAGTTTTTCATCTGTAAAATGAGGAGAAAACAGTGATTAGTTTACAAGTGTGTTGCAAGGATTAAATAAATTAGGAGTTCTAAAGCATCAATGTATACACATGATATATCATAAGTGCTCATCTGAAGGGTGACACTCAGTTTTCCACATGAAACCAGGATGAAAAATGAAAAATAAATTTCTAAGATTTCTTGATTTGTGGCATATAGCATAATAAGCACAACATAACACTCTATTTGGGCATTCAATTGCATAGTCAAATACCTATTAGGTGTAATAAGGCCTTCCCAAATAAAGTATATCTTATTTGGAGATTAAACTACCTAAACCAAATATGGATTATGAAGCAGCTTTATTTGAGGAAAGAGTAATGTTTTTATGATTGCCAAATAATCCTTTTTGATTGGAACCCACTGGTAATGAAGCCACAGTCAAGACCACACCTTCTGTTTTGATCCTTCACCATGTTCCAATGTCACTGAAGCCAGCCCATCAGGAGGGGCTCTGGGACAAAGGCAGCTGGCCAAGAACAGCTGGATGGATCAAGCCCATTGGGACCACCACCAGGGGCAGTCCAGAGTGGCTGGACCACCCAACATCTTCCCTTGGAGGGGACAACTGTTCATGCCTACTGCTGAATAAAGACATGTTGAGAAATAAAGACAATTCAGGCAAACAGTTATATTGCCTAGTGTAACTAAAATTCAAACTCTTAAGAGGTAATGAATTTTTACCTTTTTCTAAAATACTGTACTCTTAGCACTGAAAATTTAGTGATTAGTACCTTACGTGCTCAGTAAACATTTTGTGGTACGAATAGAAGATGTGTCTTGTTAGGAAGGGATTTTGCTCTCTAGTGTCACAGAGGAAGCACATGTTGACAGGCTGCCCAGGGAAAACTAAGAGCAGGCGCACAACCAGCCAGAAAGACTTCAGGAGGTGTTCCAGGTCCAGGTGGCAAGTGGTTCAGTCTCGAGAAGTCAAATACGGATAGAAGGATTGGGCGGGTGCCAGTTCCAACCACAGGTTCTGAGGTCCAGAAGCTTAAGAGTGGCTTGAGTAAGCAATGGTGTCTGAGCCACTCAGACACTTGTGTCTGGGACTGTTCTGTCTCTGCCTGTGGACAGCAATGATAATCATAGGCACATGAGGCCAGGAGCCTTGGTCCGGATGGGAGCATTGGGTGAAGATGGTATGATGGGCTCATACCTGGAAAAGAAACTGGATCTCAGAGCAGTGGAGGCGAGGCATTCACAGCTCAGTCTGTATCCTTCAGACGGTTTGTGCTGCTCTACAGTGATGCTATGACGCCTGTGTGACAGCAGGAAGGAAGCCAGCTCCCCATAATGAAGTCAAAGCTGAGCTGAGCGTGGGCATGGATGCATGCGTCTGGGTGTTTTGACCCCTCCGATAGTACTTGGACAGATGAGTATATGGCACTGACAGAAGCAGGAAGAAGCTTAGATTTCCTAAGCATCGGGCAGGTGTCAGGCCCTCTGCCAAGACATTTTTGCATGTTTTCTCAGCGATTTCCCATAGAAACACTACTACCAGTATCAGTAGCCCAATTTTACAAATGAAGAATCTGGGTTTCTGAGAGCTTCTGTAGCTGCCTGGAGTCACATTACTGATTAGAGTCAGGAACAGAATTGAAATTCAGGAAACTGAGGTGCAGGGAATTTACATCACTTGACTAAGCATTCAGCTAAAACGAACATTTCTTCTTTTCTGGGCACCAGGCACACTGAGCAGAACATGCTTGTAGCCTTCAGCAGTGAATGACCCTCACCCACAGAAGCTACAGCAGTTGCATAGCTGGTGGATTGAGTCAGACGGTGACCTCCCACAATCTCACTGCACTTGCTTGAATCCAGTGCAGCTATCTCTGGAGAATTACTCACACATTATGTGGAGTTGTGCTTAAAATGGACAAACTAATTGTCGAGTATGTTTCCAGATCGTTGCTTTGATTTCTTGAGAAAGCAATTTGACTTCAAGCTCTCTCCCTCCCCTGTACATGCCTTCCCAGCTCCCTGCTCCTTCATTTGTCGGCTGGCGATCACCCTTGCACCCTTCAGCTAGCTCACCAAGTTAACTAACCTTGTATAAACCTTTCCCATGGCTGGAGACCTTTCCCTCACAACATAGCTTGCAGCCCACTAGACCCTCTCCATTACAACCACAACAAAAAGGTACTTGATCATGTTTAAAATATTCTGGTGTAATAATTATTTTTATTCTCCAAGTAATACATGTTGCTCAAAAAATGAAATGAATAATCACCCAGAGACAACCAGTGTCAAAACAGTGTGTATTCCTCCAAACATCTCCCCTGCCTTACAGACACTTCAATATATTTTATGGTGCCTATCAAGGTTGGTGCTCTTGTCTGTGTGTCTGGCTGTTGGCCTGGGGTTTAGAAAGTCTCAAGTAAGACTCCGTGGGATAGCCCCATTTATGTGCTGTGCTTCCCTAGTCGCTCTGACTCAGGCCTGGCAGAGTAGGGGAAAGGAGGATACTCAGTTACTTTCTTGAGTGTCACAATTTTTCCTCCTCTCAAGTCCTTGCTCCAGAAAGCCACTAGCTAACACTCCTTCCCAGATGCCTCACACCCAAAATTTGAATGGGCTCCCCCAAATAACCTACCTTACTACTGTACTACCCAACGAACCAGTTTTTCATTTTATCACAAGGTTCTTCTCAATAACCAGAGTCCCTATACAATCCAGTTGGGTTTCTGGAGTACCTGCCACTTCCAGGATGTGCCTTGTATGGTGGAGTATGCAAGAGTCCAAGGAACTTCTCCACCAAGAGCAGTTCAGTCCAGAAACACTTATTGAGCAGCTACTAGATCCCAGACAGAATGTTTGCTTCTAGTAGTGCAATAAGGAATCAAAAAGTCTGTATGTTTTGATGAGAAAAGCAGATACATACATGCTTTTTAAAAAAGAAGGGATTTTCAGGGTATCAGTCATGTGAGCACAGAAACAAGGACACTTAGCCAGACCTGAGCTGTCCAGGGGAAGCATCTGGGAAGAAATCAACACAGGATTTCAGTGTTAGGGGATTTAGAAATAACCAGAGGAAAGATAGATATCTGGGGAGGTCATGTGTTAGGGGTAGAGAAGACCTCACATACGAAGGGTAGGGAGGGAATGTGTCCTTCTTGTTCACTGTTGTATTTCTAACAATCATAATGGCTGGCACATAGTAGGTGCTCAACAAATTTATTTTTTTTTAATTTTTTAACAGTATTATTAATTGTATCATTATATCCCCATGACTTACTTATTTTATAACTGAATAATTTCTTGTTGAGTGAAAGAATTGGGAAGAGAGAAGAGTTATAGGAGCCAGAATGGCCAGAGCAGGCCGAGTTGGCCGGAAATGTCATGAATGAATGGCCGCAGGTGCCTCCCTGAAGAATCAGGAAGAGCTGTGAGATTGGAACGTAGGCTATGTGCCATCGAGTTGAGGAAAAGTTGCATGCTTTGAAGACATTGTAAGCAAAAAAATAAAAGGCTACATTTTTCCCTTATGTTTTATATTTTCAAAGTCTTTCATAATCAAGTAAAAAAATCTGTTACAATAAGACCATCACAACTGATATTAAGTGATCATGTAGTTGTCACAGATACTCTGCTAATTGCCTTCTGTGCATTATCTCACTTGGCCTTCTCAAAAATTCTTTGAGATAAGTAATAGTCTTATTTTGCAGATGCAAATATCAAGTTTCACAGAATTTGATGACTTACCCGAGGTCAGGTAGTGCATGGTAGAACTGCGAAGTGATCCAGGCAGTCTCTCCAGAATATGTACTCTTAGCCACCGCTCTGTAACTGAGGTTTCAGAAAGTTCTCTAGAATGATGGCCCCAGGACGGGAAAGATGACAGACATATTTAGAGGCTGCAAATGACCATTCCCGTCCATTTGCATTCTACTGACAGCACGAATAGTCTGGAGAGTCCACTCTCAGGGACTACTTTTTTGATCACAGACCTACAAGGTACAAAGGACTTGATAGTTCCAGAAAGGAGAGCATTAACTTTTGTAAAGCAACTACCGTGTGCCAGAAATATAGTCATATTCAAGGCTCATATTTCTGCGAGGCAGATTCCGTGCTTTCCAGTTTATTGCTTCAGTCCACTGAAGCTCAGAGATATCCAGAGACTTGAGAGATGCCCCCCAGCTAGCAAGTGGCATTAGCAAGACTTGAGCCCATGTTTCTAATGCCAGTATTCACTCACACTTCACTGCTTTGGGCTGCCTCTTGGAGTCAGCCGGCTATGCTTCTCTGAAACACAGCTTTGTCATTTGTTTAACACACTGGAGACTCCCCCATCCTCTGTTTCTTCATTTGGAAATCAGAATAACAACAGTCTGTTTCCAATTTTTGAATTACTTGAGACAATATTTCGGAAAGCACTTTGTGAATCATAAATAGCACCCTGAATGTGTGGCATCTTATACAAATTCATTTTAGGATTCCACACCTATGACTTTCCTAGATGAAAGCCTGTGACTCCATTCAGACTTGACCAGAGAGTTAGGGCCTTCTAATCATGCAGTTAGCACTTCTGTGGGATCCTGGACTCCCCTTCGTCCTGGGCACAGCTCAGAGCTTCAGGAGAGAAAGCATTTCCTACCACACTGCATTTCTAGCACCTTCGGTTAACAGATGTAGGGCAGCACTGAGCTAGAGTAAGTTCCCTCATAATGATTTAAACACCCAGTTCTTTAAAAAGGATCTCAAGATCCATTAAATATTCATGAACGCATCCTTCTTGGCAGCTCCTCCATTGTAGGTAATTACAGAGGGTTTAAAATATCAGACTGTTACTTGGAAGCACACAAAGCTCTGTCAGCTGCAAGCAGACAGCTGATTTGTAATTTAATTAACATCCTGGCTTGTCCTGTTCTTCGTGGCAAAATGCAAGAAAGTATTTCCTTTCATTTGTGGGTTTTGTTTGAAAAAATTCAAATGGAACACCTGGGAGAGCTTTTTCTGTTACATCCTGTTCCTAGCCTCAAAAAATTCCTTTCTCAAGTGTCCTCTGGGCCAGCTGTATTGCTGATTGTGGGTCAGTTTTTTTGAAGGCTAATGTCACTTGGGGAAATCTGTGTCACATCAGTGATCAGTGAGTTTTGACCCACTTTTATTAACTCTTCCAGTAACAATGGATTTTAAGGAGATACTTGACTGGAGGACTTACTTATTTTTTCAGTGAACTGATTGGGGACCTGCAGTGTTGGAGGCACCAGAGGGCAGCAGTGAGCCAGGCAGGCCGGTGCCTGATCCCACGGAGGGTTCGGGCCACTGGGGGGCAGGGGGCAAACATTAAGCGAGTGACCACAGAAATAAATGTAAAATTAAAATGTGATGAGTTTTACAAAAAATAAGTATAGGGTAGCTTAAAATCCTGTGAAGCCGGGAGTCGTATGGTACCGGGAGGACGACCCCCTAACCTGGGAGCCAGGAGGTCTTCTTGAGGAAGATAAAAATAATGTGTGGCCTGTCTTGTCCTCCACCCTCCCATTTTCCTCTCATCCCCTCCTCCCCCAGATATGCAACATTCACGTAACTATCCTAGAATAATGAATTAGGATAGAGGCCAGAGAGGATGGAAGGGAAAAGAGAACCCTGCTCCAGCCAAAATATCATTCAGAGAATTTATTTCAGATCAAAGAAATGAACATAAATACTGATCCAGTCACTGCATTAACCATTCTTTACCTTCTCTTTTTTCTCTCTTTTACTCACTCTTTCCTTCCAGGGAGGGAGACAGTGAGTTGCAGAGAGGCTGCAGTAGGTGCAGCGAGCAGGATGGGTCACAAGTCACAGATAGGCTAAGGCATCGTGGGAAAAGGAAGGGGCTGGAAAAGAGAGCTGGCTGATGACAGACTGCACAAGCCTCCCATAAGTAACACTCCTGAAAAGAAATATCAAAGGGCTTAATATTTTCTTCAAAATAAGGTGGCAGTTGACAGAACCTGAATGAGACTACCCTATTGTAGAAATTAGACTTAGACATTTAAGAGGAAGGGTAAAATCTTAATTTTTTTTCTTCTTTAGACTGCTTTCTCCGCTCTTCGGTTTTCTGTTTTCTGAGCTGCAGTCACTCCTCCCTTAGGAATGACTCCTCTTTGCGAGTCTATTATTTATTTAATTATCTTACTGACTTTGTGCTCTCCTAAAATATGTTTCTCTTAGCCCCAAACACATTTTTTAAATCTAAGAGGCTTCCATCCAACCGCAGCACTCAGTCAGCCGGTCTCTCGGACACACACTGCCTGGGTGCGGCCCTGGCCAGATCACTACCGGAGGCAGAGATGGACAGATGGCAGGGGCACCTGCGCTCCTGCCCGCCAGGCACTCGGGTTACAGAGGGGAGAGAAGACGGCACAGAGAAGCCCCTTTGTCGATACCGTTAACAGAAGCAGTGGGACCAAGAGGTTTTGAGCATTTCCCAAATGTTTGGCTTGGTGGAAAAAAACTGTAATCATTTCTTAGTTTTGTGCGTACTTCATAATGTTGTTTTAAGTCCCAAATGGAGTCCTTTCTATAACACTCTCAGGAAAGTGTTCATGGAAAGTGCTCACAAACTGTTAGGCATTCTAACATTACTTACCTTTCAAGAACATACAAATATGTGCAGGGTTTGAGTCGCTTCTCTCTTTGGAACAGTGCCAGCTCCTGCTGCCGGCAAAAGCAGAGCACTTCTTATGCAGAAACAGAGATAGACCCAGATTTTTATTATAAGAACTTGAAAGATTTGTGACCCTTCCCTCAGTTACCATACCCTGTGCCAGTGATGCCAGCCCAGCACCCTCTTCCAAACTGCCCAGAACCTCTAGGGATGGAGCAGGTGCCTGCAGGCTCTTGGGTTTGAATTCTGGGTAACTCAGGGTAGCTCGGGCTCACGTAGGCATGTGCAGAATGTAGGGAGAGGAATCTGGTCAGGCTTCCTAGCCTTTGTCACATGGGGTCCTGTGGTAGAACAGGAGTGTGAGAATGATTGCACACAAGTTCAGCGGGGAGGGCTTTTTGATCAGGTGTGTCATGTTATTGCTCAGATTATCTAAATTTAGTTCGGTTAAAGTCCACATGTATTGGTCTTGTGCTATGTGTTAGTTATGAATGGTGCCCTGGAGAGTCATACATGAAACTCATGGGCTAGGACAGACAGGTCATTGCAGTATAGACCAAACTCTGTGCAGCACACTATGAGTGCCAAAAGACTGGACATCCTTTCTACCTTAGCAATCGGAGAACGGTTGCAAGAGATGGCACCTGATCTGATTATCAAGGACCTAAAAAAGTTTCCCTGATGAATGAGTTGGGGAGTGGGTGGTTAGCTGCGGAAGTGGACAGGGGGTAAGATTCCAGAAGCTAGGGATAAAATCAGTTAAGTCACGGGGGAAAGAACAGTACATTAGCATCCCTGTTTTAAGCACTTCTTTGCCTCACTCCCATTAAAGCTGAGAGAGGAAATATAATCTGTATACAAAAGTTCTTATGCTCTGGAGTCTCCTCCAATGGACCATGCTGAGAAAAGGAAAAGAAGAAGGTGCAGATTTCAAAACTGAGGTCTTCCTCAACCAGCCCACCTTTAACAGGCAGTACAGACTCTGAAAGGCGCCCAGACCGGCATCAGTACCTGAGAGACAAGTCCTGGAATGAGAGAGAGCTCAGAATTGCCCAGAACACTAGAAATGATGCTTTAATCAGGAAGTGACCTCTTCAGAGTTGTTTACTGTCCATTGTTAGATGACTTTTCAGGATTTCCTAAGAATTATATTTCCTGAAGACAAAGTTGGTATTTTAAGATCTTTGAGTCCTTACTAGTTTAGAAGAATCTTTAAATGCTCTAGCCCTAGAGTCACACTAACATGTGTGTGAATCCTAGTTTGTCACTCACCAGGTATGTAAACTTGGGGGGAAAATGCTTAATTAAGCCTCAGATGAGGAGAATAATATAATCTATCAGGTGCGATTCTACATATAAAGCAATGAGCATAGTTCCTGGCACATTAGTGTAACTACTATTATTACTGGTTTTGATGTTAGCAATAATATTAGGATTAGTATTTCTTTTAATGACACATTAGTGTTGATATTTGTGGGAGGGATGCTGGACTCTGGAACTGAGGGTCCCTGTCCAGGGGGCCAGCAGAGATGGAAGCATGGGCTCTGATCCTGCAGAGCCCACCTGGGGTTGTCATGGATTGGGGGAAATAATAAATCATTCCAGACACTTCTCTATCTGTTTTCCAGGAGATATGGAAGGAAGAGTATGGTTCTTCCTTCTAGTGGAGAAGGTCCCGAGCCCCTTTATCCAAAGGCTTTTATTGAAAGCGTTATCAGTGGGGCTACGTAATAGGAATGCACAGGTTATCTCATTACATCAGTATGTTAATGTTTACAGGGAATAGATGATTCTTTGAAGAAAACAAATGGCAGGCACACACCAATTTACACGGGTCTGAGAAGAGACGAGTAAACATGAGAGCGTAAACATAATAACGCCAAAGGGTTTAGGGTTTAGGGTCTGTGAATAATGTACATTTCCTTCCAAGCATGAGCTGTGTAACATAGTTTTGGGGGGAGAAACAAAGCATGCATCAAAGAATTTACTTTTAGGCCTGGTTCCCCCTGGGAACCGCCAGATCCAGTTTAGGTCTGTCTCCAGTATTGCTTCAGGCCTGAGCCAGGCAGAGGGAAGGGCAAGGCAACCAGGAAATAAGGAGATTTCTTTGAGATAGAATGAGGACCCTGGCCATATCAAAGCTGAGCCGAGAGGTGCAGGTCTTTTTGCTCTTTTTCCATGTCCCACAAGCTTTTTTCCCTGATGCCCACATGGTCAAGCCTGTCTTAGGCTGTCCCTTCCATCGAGGGATCTTACCCGTCATTGACTACCAGCCATCACAGGGCCAAGCAGGGTGATGTGAGTGAGGCAGGGGCTGTGTCCCTGCCAGGGAGACAGGTTTTGTCTCCTCAGTGGCCTGTTTTCCCAAGGCCTCCTTGGTTAGTGCCAGCCTTGGGGCCCTCTCACCTGCTGGTGGGGCTACAGCTCCTGAAACTGGACAGGGCATTTCCCAACAGATATTAATATTAGTCTTGCCACTATAGGTCAAAACATCATTTTTGGTTCAACCAAAGGTAATCCAAGCAGAGATTCTACTATGCGATATCAGGGTGATTTCTTTGGAAGCTTGTGTTTGTGTTATATATGGTACTTCTCACCAGTTCTTGTCTTCTCTTGCTTAGTCATCTCTCACTGGAAACTGGGCGGGGAATAAAGAGGAGGAGCCTCTTATGTTTAGGTCTCTTGGATAGTTCTCTGTTATCTACAATAGATAGCAGGCTGCCTTTCGGGCTTGTCTACTGCCACAGCCTACCTCACACCTCAGGCTGCATCCACATCTTATATCAGGCTTGCATGGAGTTCTAGGTCACATGGAGACCTAGAACTGGGATTTGCGTGAGAACGATTTGTGCAGGGCGGTTCCCAAGAGAGACCGTTAAGGGAGTGAGAAAAGCACCAAAGAGTTCTGCAAGAAGGTAGGTTCAGATGCTGTCTAGCTCCAGATTGATTCTATCAGGTGCTTTGGAATGTAATTTGCAGCAAAATGGTTTATTTCACTTTGAGGTTTGGGAATTGCGGGTTCCAGTATAACTCAGTCACATCTAAGTGAGGAGGCTTCAGGACCTTAAGAGCAAGCTTCCTGAGAAGCATGCTGATATGGCATTGAATGCGTGAAAGGGATTTCTGTGGACCTCGGTGACGGGGCGGGTAATAGCATCTGCTACAATCTATTTCAAGATCTCACTGTTTCTTTAAAACATCATCCCCTCTTAAAAGTTACATTCTCTGCAGATGTTGTTGCCTTTGCTTAGAATATCCTTTACCTCTTTTTATTACCATTCTAAATCTTGTTTCAAATGGTAAACCATTTCTGTTGCCACAAAACTCAGTGTATACTTACAGTCATTATCACTATATGTATCGTGACTTGGCAGCACATGTATAAAACTTACTTAACAACTTATTGTCTTCTTGAGGTCAGGAACCGGTTCTTATTCATTTTATATTTTTAGTCTGTATAACTGAAAGGAATGATGAAGTGAGAGCTAAATAATACTTCAGGATCTGATGTTCTTTAGGTTGTGTTGAGCAAATGATGTGGTTGACTTTTTTGCTTGAACCTGAAATCAAAATGTTTTGCAATAAAACAGGTTGTATTTAGCAGCCAAAATACTTCTATAGATAAAAGTTGTGATTTGAGGGAATATAGGGAGTTATAGGAATACCCACAAAGTCTCAGACTTGCAGTTCACAAAAGCCTTCCTAAAATGCAACGTGAAAGTTGAGGCTTAAAGGATCAATGAATGCTAAAATGAACAATTTTTTACTAATAAAATATTAATTAGTTTTACAGTCTAATTTAAGGTCCTGTCAGTCTTGGAAATAGATCTTAAATTTATGAAAATAATTATGTAAAATAAGTTCTTCATATACCACATAAGTCCCACTACGTTTATTATCTGTTTTCTGATAGTTATTTATCCAAGCAAGTCAGTGAGATGTATACTTTTATGGATAAAATCTTTCTTTAAATAAGCTGAATACTACAATAGGAATCCTTGAGGAGCCACAGTGATCATGTAAACTTTGCTCTTTAATCTTTGTGTCTCAGATTCCTATGAGTGACATAAATATGGTTTACCTATGTTAACTTTTAAAAAGCTTGAAAAGTTCCTCAATAAACTAAAAACTGAATTACCTTATGATCAAGCAATGCCACTTCTGGTTTTCTATTCAAAAGAACTGAAAGCAGAGGTTCGAAGATACTGCATACCCATGCACATAGCAGCATTATTCACAATAGCCAAGACATAGAAGCGACCAAACTGCCTATCTACAGATGAATGAATAAATAGAGTGTGATACATGTGTACAAATGGAATATTATTTAGCCTTTAAAAAGAAGGAAATTCTGACACATGCTACAACATGGATGAAGCACATGGACATTATGCTAAATGAAATAAGCTAGCAATAAAAAGACAAATATTATATAATTCCACTGATATAAGGTATCTAGAATAGTCAAAGTCATAGAAATAAAGAACATAAGGTGGTTGTAGTCAAATAAAAAGTAAAATGGTGGTTGCTAGGGGCTGGGGAAGAAGAAAATTAATATTTTTTTTGTTAAGAGGTATAGAGTTTCAGTTTTACAAGATGAGAAAGTTCCAGAGATTGATTAGATACCAGCGTGAATATACTTAATATCACTAAACTGTACACTTAAAAATGGTTAAGGTGGTATATTTTATGACATGTGATTACCACAACTTTTTAAAGAGATTTAAAAAATAGAAGTAATGACTTGTTTATATTTATTCCACCTCCCTGAGGGGTGATTGGTTATATAAAAGAGTTAAAAAGTGCCCTGAGTGGTGTGGCTCGGCTGGGCATTGTCCTGGAAAGCCAAAGGTCACAGGTTTGATTCCCAGTCAGGACAGATGCATAGGTTGCCGGCCTGCTCCCTGGTTGGGGAACATGCGAGAGGCAACCGATTGATAGTTCTCTCCTTCTCTTTCTTCCTCCCATCCCCTCTCTCTAAAATTAAACAAATAAAATCATAAAGAAAAAAGAGTTCAAAGTGCTCAGCTCATGTAGTGGTGTTGGGGGTGGCTATGGCCTGAGCTCTGCCCTGTGGGCAGTGGGGGGGCCACTAAAGGGTTTTAAGAGAAGAACTTTATCAGTTTGTGTTCGAAAAGCAGAGGATGCGCGGGGAAGGGGCAACCTCAGCGGCAGTCTGGGCCAGTCCAGAGGCTGTCGTTGCGGCCCGCGTGGAGCCGATGAGAATCAGAATGTGGGCAGATCAGTGGGCAGGTGAATGGTGGTGGCGATGGTGATGGAGGCTGAGGATGGAGTAGAGTCAAGAATTATTTAAAAGATAAATTAGACAGACTCAGTGATCTATTGAATTGACAGATGGTGGGGGGCAGGGTGAAAGAGAGGACGGAGTCAGAGTGACTCCTACTTTTCTGGCTCGGGTAGCTGCGGACGGGGTAGTGCTCCCTGCGAGAGGACTGAAGAGCGGGCGGCGATGTGGAGGGTAGATGGGCTGAAAGCCCAGACACTGTACTGGGCATACGTATGACATTATTCCATTCCCGATGAACACGTAACTGATCCAGAATGAATGTTAAACTAGGTCCATGTTTCTGAGGCAGATTACCTTCCCAAATTATTCATAGGGTTAAGAAAACAGTGGTATGGTATTGTGCAGTTCACGAAAATGCTGTGCCCTCATTTTGTGGTGTGTTCTCGTTCAATAAAGTGTATTCTATCTACAAAGCTGCCAATTCACTTATCAGGCATGGGCTTCATCTCCTCATGGGCGCTGGAACAGCTTGATGATGATAGAGAAAGGATTCAGATTTAAATGATCAAAACAGGGTCCCAGGTCTGATACCCATTAGTTAAGTGACACTGGACGAGTCGCTGAACCTCTCTGAGTGTTAGTTTTCTTATAAGTAAAGTGAAGCATCATAGGTAAGAAGAATTGAAGTTGACATTGTTAGCTGTATTTTTGTTGTTGTTGTTTTGAAACTAATATTAAGCCTGGAACATGGCTCTCTGGAAAATACAAGTAATGCTAATCAACTTCTAAATAAGAGTGAACAGGTTGAATTACCAACTCTTCTTGTTACTGTCATATTATGAGTCAGACTGAGAGCCAGTGTCCAAAATAATCATATTTTCACCTTAAAAACAAAAAAAGGAGTCATGATTTTTTTAAGAAGACATGTTGTTAGCACCCTGACATGATAAAAATAACTGTTGGTGATAACAATAACAGGGTACTGGCGTAAGGCTAGACATCAACAGTTAAGCTTGAGATGATGTTATGACAATGTTTGGACTCCTACCCATAATACCCCTGAATCATTCACAGGGAACAAAAGCAAAACAGGGCAAACTAACATTTTACTAGCTGGCTTGTGAGTAGTACTTAAAATTCTTAGGAGAAATGATTCCCCGTACTTAACGTGACTGACACCATCTTATGAAACAAGCTGACCTCCACTTCCCCCCAGGAGGAGGAGACCCATATCAACTGTAAAGAATATTCTCACATAGCTAAGTGGGTCCATTAAGTTGTTTACTAATTTAGATTAAACAGCTCTTAACAAGAACATGCCACCACCTACAAGCCACTTATGTTAGCACGTGCCACTTAGCACCCTTCTGTAGCTCATAAATAGAGACAATACTTGGCAGGCAAAACCAGTTCATCAGCGTTGGTTGATATTGGTGATTGGTTCATTTTTCCTTGCATCTGACCTGGTTTATGGTGATCACCGAAAGGGTCTGCAGCAAAGCCTCTTTGGTGATTGTCAAAAATAGGTACACACTGGGCCTTGTAACTGAAGTTAGAATGTGAAGTTCAGAGCTGTGCCCTTTGCAAACCCTAATGCTTTTTTTCTTTCTTGCCTTTTCTCCTAGAAGTATCGATATCAAGATGAGGATGGTCCACATGATCATTCCTTACCTCGACTAACCCACGAAGTAAGAGGCCCTGAACTCGTGCACGTATCAGAGAAGAACCTGTCTCAAATAGAAAATGTCCACGGATATGTCTTGCAGTCTCACATCTCTCCTCTGAAGGTCAGTCTGATTGCTCTTGGGGCTGGCGGCAGTGGTTGGTCCGCATTGCTAAGGGAGGTGTTTGCTGGCCTCATTAAATGAGGTTCTTTTAAAAACCCTGCAGTGGACTGTGATTGCCAAAGGGTTTTTCTGTGGTTTAGAGACTAACCTGTAATTCCTGACACGTGGGCAGTTCTTCTTGCAATTGTTTGCATGTCTGGAAAATCCGTTTAGGTGCTGAAAATGGGCTAGGGAAAGCCACGTGTGAATAATTGAAAGGAGAATTAAGCTAACCTCAGATTTTAAAAGCCCAGGAGTACATCAATATTTTTATCAAATGCTCTCTTTCCATTTCTATTTGGGGGCCCTGATAAAACAATGGAAGTAAGTGTAACATGATTAACACCCAGTGATTTCCTTATGTGTAGACTAAAATGGAAAATGTGAGTTGCCTCATAAACACCTCTATTTTATACTATATTTCTTCCTATTTAGTGTCATACTTTTCCAACTTTCTGCTTTTTTAATTTAATTTTAAGTAATTTCTTGATAAATGGTGTTTTGACAAGAAGAGACAATTAAATGAGAGTAAGAATTTTCTGTGCTCCTTTTTCTTTACTGATGGGATGTTGCTATGGGATGTTGTGCTTAGAGTTAAAGTTTATGTGTTGATTAAAGTTAAAGAAAAATGGAACTAGAGTCAATGATGTAATAGAAAAGGATTGAAATGGAAAACAAAAACCAACAACAAAACTACCTAATAACCTAGATTATAGGTAAAGAAAATTTTATTTTCTTAGATAAAACATTCACTTTAGCAGTACTGCCATATGATTGTTTTACAATAACAAATATAGCCATAAAGTGGCCTTGATGTCTTCTGGGATTTTATTATACGTTCCAAAATATCAAAGAAAAGGTGAATTACTATGTTCAATACAGTTCCAAAATTTGGTACATTTTAAATACCCCAGAATCCTACAAATGTATTATCAAACAAACTAACACTAATTGCCATGAGTTAATTGAAATGTTAAGCTAGTTGTAAAATTCTATTAAATATTTTATAATATATAAAAATATGTAAATATTATGCTTCTGGAATTCATTGTTCAGTTCTTCCCAGAGTCTCTTTGGAAATCATTGACTGACTGGAGGAAAAGGATATGTTTAACCCAGAGAAAATGTGATTAAGAGGACTTATAATACCATTTTAAACTTTAAGGGCTATCCTATGGAAAACACAACATTGATGTCACCAGAGCGCAGAAGCAGTACCGCGGTGCATATCTGTGATTGCAATAAGACTATAATTCTGACAGTTAGGCCTACCCCTCAAAATGCTGGAGTTCCCTGTCCCTGGAAATCTTTTAGGCCTGGATGGTGAACGGGCGGTGGTATTGAGCAAAGGACTCCTTCTTCAGCAGGAGGGGGTATAAAATTGTCCCTAAGGTTCAGCCTAATTCTAGGAATCTAATTCTGTTCTGCAGTCAGATGCTCACCTTCCTTCTTTAAGGACCCTTCCACATTGCAAACATGCTTATTCCTGTTTTGGGTGCTGACCAGTATAAATTGAGAAAGTGCAGAGCTGGGAGACTGGGTGGCATTGAGAATGGTAAAATTTTAGTTTATTTTATTTTTCTAACTTGTTGAAAGAATCACTGTAAGGCCCTCTGTGGAGACTCCCTTCCCTTCTTCCTCCCAACATGTCTTTCTCCTGTGCCTAGCACCTCCTTTTTAATGAGCCCTATAGCATAGCTCCTAAAGGATGCAAGCCGGGTGGGACAACCAAGGCTACTCTAGAGCTTTCTAGGTTACAGCACACACACACACACACACACACACACACACACACGCATGCACGCACGCACACACACTACACACACACATATATATGAAACAAACAACAAAAGTATGTTTGAATCTATCATCCAAAATGATAGGATCTCCATTTTGTACATTATGTCTTCTGCATATACCTGATAATGCAATTATCCGAACATCTACAGTTTGGGTGATTGCACCATGTGTTGTGCTACTTACTGCCTCCTTTGGAAAATGTATATTAGAGTTGAAGGCAAAGGTTGCTGTATCTAAAGACCAGATCTCAGCTATAAAGGGTTAGTTCCCATCTCACCTTTATCTCTTGTCTACCAGGAATCTAGTCTGTGTCTCCATTTTTGGTTTTTCTTTGCTTGGAGTTTCAATTTCTACCTTCTATCTTATTTCTTATTCTGTTCTTAATTATATATATTTTAATGGTTTTTGTGTAGTCATGTTTCTATTGAGAGCAGGTCACATCAATTTTAAAAGTAGCCACATATAAATTTTAAAAAAAGCAAAAGCAAAACCAAAGCCCTGATATGAAGCATTAAGGTTAAAACAAGTTTTCCCTTTCTTTTTGGAACCACCAGCTCAGTGGTGGGAGCCTCAGGGTATGGTGCAGATGATGGAAATGTGAGTTCATCCAGGCCTTCTGCGCCCAGGTTGTGAGGTAGCCATTGGAAGCCCGGGCTTTCCCTTCATGCCTGGCTAGAGGTGTTACTTATGCTGAACAAAATACACTTTCAGATATTTCTTCTATCAGCAATAGTGAGAGGGATAATATCGCCCATTTTTTTCCAGGAAAAAACACAACACTCTTGTGCAGAGTTTCCAATTGTGTGGTGTAAATGCCCCTGCCATGGCTGATTTCAGGCTACCAGCCTGAAGCTACGGAATGGATTTAGAAGAGGGACGCAGGAAGCTCTCCCACGCCTGCCGTGCCCTCAGGTTCAAGTGCAGGTGTTTGCATAGCAACAGGACACATTTCCTAATCAAGTTGTTGAGGGGTTATTATATTATCACAGCTCCAGTGTTTGGAAAACCTGCCATGATTAAAATCAAATGTGTTATTTTCTCATAAATGAAGCCTATTAAGAGTCAGAGGAATGCTAAGAAGGTACAAATTCCCCTTTAGAGGTGGCATATTTTCAACTCTGCTTTTTCCATGTGTCTGGTGCTCTTGGTCAAGCATTGAAAGGGGGAAAGAGTGAGGAGGCCAAAGCACATAGTCAAATACTGCCCCCTGAACCCTGCTTAGGAGACGCTGTAGCTCTCTAGTATAAATTAGGACTTTACACATGCCATGCCTACACAGAGTGTGAGACGGCTGCATAACATTTTAAATGTCTTACTGAGCAGCCTCTAGACCATTAGCTGAGTAATCTCCCTGCTGCAGGTTTTGTAATCGTTTTTTCCATCACCGTGTGTCACTCAAAGCGTGGGTCCTAAGATTCATCTGCGCCTGGTGTATACCCACTGCCTGGCTGATCGATGGGGACTTGCTAGGCTTGTTTTCATTAGAGTGGCTTGGCCAGTGTGAAGTATGGAGCTGTGAGGAGAAATGCATTTTAGTGATCAATTCAAAGGAATTTGTTTTCCCTGCCTCAAGATGGGAATGCTTTCTCTTCAGATGCTACCTTGAATCATCTGCAAAAGAAATTGGCCTATAATAAAGGAGGAGAATTTTTTTTTCAGTTTAGGTCAATCATAATAGGTGATGGGAAAACAAAGGGCAGTAAAACATTGTGTGTGTGCGTGTGTGTGTGTGTGTGTGTATGTGTGAGAATATCCTAGGGGATCTGAGTTCTTATTATTTGTTACTCTTACTCTGCAACAGTAATTCAAATCTCCAAAGCTTGGACACAGTGAGACCCCAGGCATCTAGCAGAGTAATCTCTCAGAGAAAGAGAGAGAAAGCAAAGGAGAGCTGGGAGCAGGCTGACTTATTTTTAAGAATCTGGACATTAGAATACCTGTGTTTTAATCTTAGTCCTCTCACTTAGTAATTGTATGACTTTGGTAAAGTTAACCTCTCTGTCTCATGTTTTATATCTGTAAAATATAGGTAATAATAATATTTATCTCATAGGATTTTTGTACTGATTAAATTATAAATAGGTGTATATGTACTACTTCGAAAGTGCCTTGCACATAGTAAGCACTCACTAGGTGTTGTTTTTTATCTTGTTTATTATCATCAGCCAGCTACCATGACAAATACCTTAAAATCACTTATTTTATTTACCTCATTTTATCTCTAAGAGATATTATGCCTGACTTTAAAATGAAATAGTTCCCTTCAACCACAGAACCAGTAAATAACATTTCAGTATTTTTAACTCAGATCTCTCTGGGTCCAGAGCTGATATTCTTTATTACTCCTGTGTTATATCACATTTTTCTAAATTGTTCTGCTATTTTCAAAAAGATCTAAGATTTAAGTTTTTATTCACTGTCTTTATATGTGTAAATGTTGAAATTCCTTTTTTTCCTTAGAGCTTTATTTTTTAAAATTAAACAGATATATAAGGGAATGTTTAAAAAAATTAGCTTTCTAAACAAGAACCATGAAAAATGGTGGTAGGTGGAAATGAAACATGATGAGGAAATACAAGGAAAACAGGTTCTATCTTTAAAGTATTTAGTCTGCCTGGTAGAAAACTTCTAAAAGACTATGTTCCACTCTCATGACAAAAACTAGTATTTGGGGACTAGTTTCCTTTTAAAAATTCTATTGAGATTGTAAAAATTTGTTCTTGAGCAAGACAGATTACACTTTGTTTTGAGCAACTGAAGAATTTTTCACATTGAGATGCACTCCTCCCACTTGGTGCCTGTGTCACCAAAGAACGCAACTAAGCCCAGCCCACCACTACCTTCTGCATCTCCCTCCCAGGACCCAGCCAGACCTATTTCTGTAATTTTTATTTGGTTATTTATTCTTTTATTTTGAGTAGTCCATTTCTTTTTTATTTTTATTTTTTTATCATGTTTATTCTCTTACAGATGTCTCAATTTTCCCCCCTTTGCCCTCCTCCACCCATCCCACCCCCGCCCCCGACTCCCACAGTCAGTCTCCACTCTGTTGTCCATGTCCATGGGTCATTCAGACATGTTCTTTGTCTAGTCCCGTCCCCTTCTTTCCACCATTGTCCTCTTTCCCCATCCGCTCTGGTAACTTTTAGTCTGCTCCATGTTTCCATGCCTGTGGTTTATTTGTTCATTAGTTTATTTTGTTGAATAGATTCCACTTAAAGGTGAGATCATATGGTATTTGTCTCTGACTAATTTCACTTAGCATAATAATCTCCAGTTCCATCCATGCTGTTGCAAAAGGTAGAATTTCCTTCTTTCTTTCTTTTTTTTCTTAAATGTCCATTATAAAATATTAAAAAATTTAAATCCATTATAAAGTCTCTGCAATTAAAACAACATGACACCAGCACAGAAATAATCAAGTAGATCAATGAAATAAAATGAGCATCTTAGAAATAAACATATGTATCCGTCTAACAATGTAATATATGATTAAGTTGATATTTCAAATCAATGGGGAAAATAAGACTTATTCAACAAATAAGGTGCATGAACCACTGTTACTTGAAATAAAACAAATATAGAGCCCTATTTCACAGATTATACAAAAAATATTCAGGTAAGTTAAAAATCAATATGTAAAATTTCTTACTGCATTTTTCCATTACTATTTATCCCCCCCCATACTCCCTCTTTCACCTCCACCCACCCTCTCCCCCGCCCCCCCCCCAACAATCACCACACTGTTTTCTGTGTCTGTGACCTACTTATTCTTTTAAAGTGTTCATTCTATATGGCTTCATTTCTTAAACTATCTTATCATTTTCAGAAATAATCAATATAGAAGTTACACATTCAACCATCAATTAATAAATTAATAAACCTACTCTTTTTGCTCTGTTTCTTGTTATCATGGCATTTGTTAGACCAAAAATCTAACTGGTTGTTTGAATTCTACTTTTAGTCATAACCATTAGTTTTGTTTCATTTTAATAAGTTTGCTACCAATCTTACCATTGTTATGTTAATACCCTTAAGGTCAGAGTCTCTGTTGGTTTTGTTCATTATACCCTTCAATTCTGCTACAGATACTTGTTTTAAAAATTAATTTAAATAGTAATAATTTGTAAGCATCAGTAATTGTCTTCTGGGAAGTTGTTAACATTGACAGAAATTGAGGCATAGACTTCTTGCTTTTCCATTTCTGCTGTCCTCCTCTCTCTTACCTACTCACCATCAATACAGAATTTCATCCATTTTAAACCTGCTTATTTCCTCATGCATTACACACCTGAAATCTGGATGTGTCCTAGAATCAATGCTGTCTTGCAATTAAATTGGGCAGCATCTCCAAGAATACATAAGAAAATGGTGTTTCTTATAGTCAAAGCCCTTAGACTTCATGCCTATTTACAAAGAAAGTTAAAGCTCTCTTTCATAGATTGGTATGAATTGTTTTGATCGTGTAAGTATGATTTTCTCACTGAGACCAGCATAAACAGTTCTGGGAAGGTTTACTGGAAAGTCAGAGTATGAGAATTTGGGATAGGCTTCTATACCTTTGAACAACGGGGCATTTGTTGAATGCATAGAGGAAAACATTGGAGCATCTGTAGGCAGTGCAAGTTTGGGAAATTATAGGAGGGGTTGCTTAAAAATGAGGAGCTGGTATACAGAACTGAAGGCAAGAAAGATAAAGTGTACTTTGTTTCACTGACTATTTTCTTACCAGAGTTGCCAGACCTGCTTATAGGAAGGTATGTTTTAGGCAACCATATAGTAAGTCCTCTTCCTCCATGAAGCCTTTCCCCTTAATTCTTGCCTGACTCTACCTGGTCATAACATTGTATGGCACATGGAGTTTACTCTCAGCTTCTTTATACACACATTATTTTATTTTTCTAACTAATTTTTGTGGAACTATGTATTATCCTTTCTTCTAGATATTCCATTTGTCCTCCTCCTAATAAATGTGTAAACTCCCATTAAATGGACCACATCTTTGTTTTGTTTTTCTTTTTTCTCTGTTACTTGGCATCTACAATGACACTAGACCAGGATTTAACAAACTGCACCTGGTGGGACTTTGTCATCATTATAAGGAAACTAAAGGGATGAATTCTGAAAACATTAACTTATTGAAAGATGTCCCGAGTCTTTCATATGATAATAAGCAATATAAACCTCTAATATGGTAATATGTTAATACACCATATTTCAGAAACATATTGGTCATGGAACATTTTTAAAAAAACTACTTATTGGTTGAGCACATGAGCCTTTAAAAATACTATAACAGACACATAGACTATAGCTAATGCAACCAAGAGAAAAATGTAATATAAAAATTCTTTCTAGCCCTGGAATCAGATTCAACCAGATTCAAATTTCCAGTCCTATACTTAATAGTTGTATGAGCATTTTCAAGTTATTTAACTTTTGTGAGCCTAAATTTTTTAATTTGTACAACAAAATAATGGCATTCTTTAATCTGCTTCTCTGAAGTTTGAGTGAGAAAAATCAATACAAAAACCTTAGCTCAGAGCTTGACACATAAATTAAAAAAAATGGTAACTACCCTTATAACCATTAATGTTTTGTTATTTAGTACGTATTAGTATACAGGCGTGGGCAAAAGTAGGTTCACAGGTGTGAGTACGTGAAACAGTTTATTGCATTATTATTATTTATTAATCATTATATTTATTAGTATTAGTGTTAATCTTCTTTTTCCCTGCCTTGTAGCTATTACAATATTATTGACTATATTCCCTATGCCCTGATTTTTATCCCCAAGGCTGTTTTTATAACTGGCAATATGTACATCTTTATCCCTTCCCCCTTTTCACTCACCTTTCCAATCCCCCTCCTAGTTGGCAACCATCAAAATGTTTCCGGTATCCATGAGTCTGTTTCTATTTTGCTTGTTTGTTTAATTTGTTTTTTAGATTCACAAATAAGAGAAATCATACGATAGTTGTGTTTCTTTGTGGGACTTATTTCACTTTGCATTATTCCCTCTAGGTCTCCCCATGTTGTCTGAAATGGCAAGATTCCATTCTTTTTTATGGCTGAGTAATGTTATACCACATCTTCTTTTTCCATTTGTCTATCAATAGACAGATTGCTTCCAATTCTTGGATACTGTATGTAAATAAAGCTGCAATAAACATAAGGGTGCATATGTCTTTTCAAACTAGTAATTTGGGTGTCTTCAGATATAGAGCCAGAAGTGGAATTGCTGGGTCATAAGGCAGTTATATTTTTAACTTTTTGAGGTATCTCCATACAGTTTTCCACAGTGGCTGCACCAATTTACAGTCCCATCAACAATTCAGAGGGGTTTCCTTTTCTCCACATCCTCACCCACACTTGTTGTTTATTGATTTATTGACAACAGACATTCTGATAGGTGTGAGGGAGTATCTTATTGTGTAAACCCTTATTTTTTAAAAAGGCCACAGCAGTTAGGACTTTTGTTACTTAAAACCGAATACAACCTTACCAATACAAGGACCAACTCTTAGATAGGTAAGATGAGAATGTGGACAATAGGGTCAACAAAATTTGCTAGGCAGATAGAATAGCAAGGATGCTACAGAAAACCCAATTTGGGAAGAAAATTGTGTTTTAGAATTAAGAACAAATATTAATATCATTTATAATAAATGATATATTATTTATATATTAAATATTTATATATTTATATATTAGATATTAATATCATTATTGATTATTTATTTTATACCTTAGGCTTTCAAAATGAGATAAAATGATTTAATCTGAACATCAAACTCATGTTAATATGAACCATTATCTTTGTTTGGGAACCTGGAATATTCAGGCACAGAGGTAAAGTAAACTTGCCCAAGGTCACAAAATAAATAAAGGGCAGAGCCAGGAATGGAATCCCGGTCATTTCATGCCAAAGTGGACTGGTGTCCCTCTGTACCACTTTGATCTCTATGGAGCTCAAGTGTACACTATTGAGTAAGGCAAGGAATGGAGATGGGAAGGGACCAGAGATTTGGGAGAGAAGCTGGTTTAGCTCTCACATCCATTTGGGGGATCTAGGGATGGGAGAGGTCAGGACGTTAAAGTCATGCTACAAGAGAGCAAATAGAAAACTTGGGATTCAGATTCTGATGAAGAGAGGAGGGTCTACATGGAACTCAGGTTTTCAGCTAGAAAGAATATGGTAACCCCTAAATGCCTATGTTTAGGAGCTCAGGTAACAGTCCTGTAAGTGAAAAATGTTGGAATAAAAAAGTCCAGACTTTCTGAGATATTTATGAAAAAATTGAGCATAAGTACCCATTGTTAGAAATTCATCAAGGACTTCTTAAACGTATAATATGGGCAAAACATCGTGTTGGGCAAGATGAAGTCTACAGAAATAACTACAACATGGCATGACCTGCTCTACGAGTGGTTCCAGTCAAGTGAGAGAAACCAGCTGCTGCATAAACAGCTCTGTATTTGGAACTGCTTTCAGTGACCAGGTAGTTGTTTTGTTTTTTACTCCTGAAATAAGAATGAGCACAGGGCTGGTATGGTGCCTCCAGAATGCCTTCAAGAACCTGTGTTCTCTCTCTGTTTATTCAGAATAGGATGAACCTAGTGGACACGTGATGGTTGGTAGGCATCCAGCACTCTATCTGTGTTCTAGGCAGGACAAAGAGAAAGGCAAAAGGCAAAAGACGCAGCAGCTGTGTTTACTTCTCCTCTCTTAGGGAGAGTTCCCACTAGAACTCTCTTTTACATTATCATTGGCAAGAATTGCATCACATGGGCTTTCCTATTGTTATGATCTGAAAGTCTGTATATGTGTTGAAGCCTTAACTTCCAAGGTGATGAAATTTGGAATGGACACACATGGAGCCAGACAGACTATTCAAAGAGGTGGACAGAAGAGGGGAAAGGGCACAGGCTCTGGCCAAAGCCAACAAGGTGAGATCTCATGGTTTTGGCATGTGAAGTTAGCTGACCTGACAGGAAACAAATTCAGGGAGACACCATTTTTAGAGAACCCCATGTCCCTCTTTTAGTCTTTGAGTGGCGATACTCTGTTCCTCTGCCTACAAGCCCTGTATCAAAATTGTGGTGAAATGAATCTCTGGGATCTGCTGCCAAATATGACTTTCTTTCCTCCATACCTGAGCCAGTGGCTGAGAAGTCTGCTCTCAATTACCCCCAGGATCTGAGGAATTGTTATTCTCCTGGTATCTTTAGGGTCTATGCCAGGGCACTGGAGTGAAGCTGTGCTGACTCTCAATGGCAATCAAAGTGGAGTGAACAAGAACATAAGGGTTTTGTCTATACTGGGACGTATTAGATTAGACTTTGAAGAACATCCTAAAGGGATTCAGAATGCAAATGCCCAGAAAGGCTGTACATTCTCCATCCTCGATGAGGAACAAGCAACTCCTTTGCATGGCTTCTGACCCCTGCTGTTCTCCTGCATTAGTGCCCATGCTCCACCCTGCCATTAGACCCAGCACCACGGTGGCCTCTTTTCTCTTCTCAGTCTCAGAAAGTGTATCCCTCCCGAGGGCTTGCCCCAGATCTAAGACTCTTCCCTTAAACCCATCCTTCCTGTTCTGCAGGGCTTGATTCTGGTACCATCTCTCAGAGAGGACTTCCCTGCCCACCCAGGCTAATGTGGCTCTTCACATACCCTTGTCCCTCACTCACTCTGAATATAGTTCCCTAACTTAGTGAATTAAACATGAATTTGCCTAAGTTGTATATCTCACCCAGGAGAATAAGCTCCAAGAGAGCAGAACACTGATGTCTTATTTGCAATGTTCTGCAGTACTTAGGACATTTCCTGGCCCATTTTAGGCTCTCAGTAAATACAGGGTGGGGCTCAATTAAGTTTACAGTTGTTCATGTGGAAAATGATATAATAATTAATAAGTAATAGTTCAATAAAAAATTCTGTTTCATTAACTCACAATTGTAAAACTACTTTTGCCCCACCCTGTATACTTGACTTCATTAATCATGGGCTCATGACCATAACTTTTTAAAAATGTAGTTTTTTTCCTTGCAGAAACATTGCTTTTAGTGATATTACTATTAGAAAACTAAGCAGATTTTGTTTTTTTAAAGATAATCAGTTATTTTCAGAAATGTAAAATCTGCTCATTTCTGTCTCTTCCCACTAGATGGCAGTAATAGCTGAGTGGATGGTTTTGGAAGCATCGGGTCTTAGAGAAGGAACTGAGATTTGTGAGGCTAAATTGAGAAACTTTCAGATAATAAAAACATAAGAAGGATTTAGCAGAGATTTTAATAATTTTGAATAACACATTTTGTTCCCAACCCAAATCTTGGTGAGAGGAAATGGTTGAGTGAAATATGGCACAAAAGCTCCTGGTGGAAATTCTATGCAAATGAAACATTTCTTGCTGCAATTCTTTCTAATTTGAAAGCAATTATATGATGACATTCTTCAAATAATTTTGGATATTTAAGCCAGAAGTTGGAAAAAGGAAAAAGAAAATGGTAGGCTCAGGGCCTGCTGCAGTATCTCACAATTCCAGAATGCTCCCTAGAACTAGCCTGCCGTGGATGAACAGGTTCCCACCATGGCTTTGAAAAGGGAAGTCAGTGGAAGGACATCCAGATCTCTTACTTCTCTCATCTGTATTATAATTATAACAAAAATAATAATGAATTTTCTCTAAGAAATATTAAGTTGTTCTATATATGAAAGTATAAGTTTTTTTTAAAAATAAGGTTTTGTAATAACTCTAAATAAGTGTCATTAGTGATTATTTGTAGCTGCTGATATCCCTAAAGAATTAACTCAGTTACACACAATTCTTAATGTCTTTAAAACTCAGAGACTGCACATCAGTAAAGGGTCCTTAGTCTCATTGTTGTTAATGATGCTGCTATTATTGGGGTCCTTAAATGATACATAACTCCTAACCCCCGAATTAGAAAATAATTAGAGTTGTAACCTTTTAGTAAGTGTGTTGTCTATTCTTTTTTATTAGCAAAGGTATAGAAATTATTTTAAATTTCATGCATACATTTATAAGTATGTGTTGACATTGATTGGACTGTAGAATTTTAAACTCTTTCCTGGCTAATCCAAAAAACTGATAGTGCACAGTGGAAAGCAGATGGACTCTAGCATCAGTCCTATTTGCATTCAGATTCTGGCTTTTTTGCTCTCTAGGTGTGTCCTTTAGTAAATCTGCTGACTTCTCCCCTATTGTAAATAATTATATAGAACTCACAGAATTATTGTATTGATTCCTTGAGATAATACACAGGATGTTTTTAGAATGCACTTGGCACCTAGCAGATGCTCAATAAGTGGTAATTATTTTATACTTAAAAAATAGAAAATATATGTGTATGCAATAGCAAATTTGAATTTAAGACTACTGAAGCCTCTGAGCGCCCAATAAAGACGGCACTCACCACACCTTCACATTTGCCATCCCTGAGAGAATGTCTTTACACTACAGAATCCCTCCATCTCTGCCAAGCAAGGGTATATTATCTAAAATTGCTTTCAAATGAATGTGACTGTCACGTTTGCTTGCTCAAATGAAGTATAGCGAGTAAGTTGGGGACATGAGTGGTCCAAGCAAGACTTACTGAAGAAATGTAGTTTTCCTTTGTGGCCAGTTATAGAGAATGGTGGAATGTGCGGATAATCTTCCCAAATGGCTACTTGGAGAAAAGCATAGATTTAGATATATCATTCCCAATACGTTTATTTAAAAATTATAACTTATGAGAGTTAAAATGTGGTACTTCATAGTAACATGTTGATATGTAGTAAGCTTTGCCTAATAAAGTAGAGATATTTAACAAACTTATTGAATTCATGTATTAACCACATTAAAAGTCTAGAAATATTATTAATAATGCATGAAAATGGGACCAATTTTTGTTCTATATCTAGTAATGTATTTATAATTATACCCTACTAATTTTAAATTGAATTAGTAGGGTAAATTAAATGCAGATCAAATCTTACTTCATTTGTATGGTATTTTAATTTTTGGTTTTGAAATCAAGTCTAATTTATTTGGGGTTCTTTTCAAAAAAGAGATTTTGGCTGTATCAACAGTATTTTTTTTTCATTTGTATTTGTTGAACAAAACTACTAGGCTTTGGGAGAGCATATGAGGCAGCCACAAGGTCTAAAACTTAATTTTATAAATTTTTCTTTCTTTGTATTTATATGTGCTCACCAAGCTTTCTGTATAGAGGTGGTTTTAGGAGGAATAATAACAATAAGAAAATGTAGTCTTTATTGACTTTCTAATATATATAGACACCATTGTAAATGCTTTTTGTGTATTGAGTTATTCTATTCAATCATTCCATAAGATAAGTATTCCCAATTATGAACAAGAAAAATGGACACAAAAAAGTTAGAAAACCTTTTCTAAGTTCACACAGTTTGTCCTTGGTCTGGGATATGAGTCCAGCTGGTCCGACATCACGCCCCTCACTCTTAGTGTGCTGTTATGACTCATCAGCAAATGAGAGTCGTACCGTTTTAAAACTAAAAGAGGAGTTATGTATTATTTAAGGACACCAATAAGTCATCAAATCCAGGATCTTCAAACTGCAAGTGAGCCATTTGAAGATATGCAGTCAGAATAGAATAAAAGAACAGAATATAAAATATGAGAGTACCTCACTGGTAGAAACCTTTGCTTTAGTTTAGTGTGGGCATGTTCTGGTGCATAATGGCTCACAGTGTAAAATAGATTTGTTATTGTAATCAAGGTCAAGAAAGTCAGGAAGCTACTAATCTGGTCCCACTTCCCCATATCACAAAAGCGGGTATGGGATGGGGAAAAAAAACCTTTGGTCCAGAGAAGATAAATGATTCTCTAGAACACATTGATCAGAAATGGGAGAGCCTGAAATTAAAAACTTTATTAACTACTGTTATTTTCCCCACTCAGCCTCTGTCGTGGCTGCCATTACTACCAATTAAGCTACTTACACCAATGTTTCTCAAAGTCAGATGTGTCTCAGAATCACACAAAGGCCCAGCCCCATCCTACGTCACTAAGCCTGGGGCTCGGTATTTTTATTACTTCTGCCAGTGATTTTGTTACACGCTAACTTTGAAGAACTACTGTCTTGAACTCCATGTTGCCATAGCATTTGTTCAGTGACCATCATGCATATTACCAGAGCTTCGCATAACACCAGGAGAAGCAATGAAAGAAGTCAGAGAGCTTCTCTCTTTATGGGAAACTGAAATTCTTCTAGGGAAATCAAGATGTACATGAATCCTTTAGTGAACAGAAACTGTATAAATAAGCATTCATTTAACCTTACTTAATAAGCACCAGTGGTTATTATATTCCAGGAGGCAATTTTTAAATTTCTCTATAGTCATATACTAAGGAAACCTTATAGTGCTTATTTAAGACAGAATGTTTTGTGAGAAAATGTGGTAGAGAAAGTTGAATTGATCTTCCCCAACTCACGGAGGAATTGCCGGTGTCAAGCTAGTGGAATGAAGCCCAATGCAGTGCTCCCGAGAGGTATTCCCCAGGCCAGCTGACTCACCAAACTCACCCTGAAAGTGGATGATCCGTCCCTTTTTTACTGGCAGAACATTGAGGGAGTTAGAGCTTGTGGCCAGTTTCAAGGTCACAGGTTAGTTAATTTCAAATGCACTCAAGATGCTCTTATTGAAGTCCCCCCTTTATATATAACACTAGTGAAGAACCACCCCCTACCCTACCTTATGGACCATGAAGCCACAGAGCACATAGAAGTCATGGGCCTCTTGTAAAAATCAGCTTGTAATTAGAGTAGCTGCACTTCAAAACTGGTGCTCTAGAGATTTTTTTTTTTCCTCTTCCTATTGTATGTCAAGAAATTTAATTTAATCAGTTGTTTCTTTGGTGGTTTATTTTCCTAGAGAATAATAAGACATTTATATTACCAGTTTTTAATTATAAACAAGCAGTATAAAATTTAAATATAGTATTTCTAAAAATAGGCTTTATTTCCCTGTTATGAACGATTAGAACAGAGCTGCCATTAGCCATTCAACATATTTACATGAATTTGAAAAAAAGAGCTCTCACCCCTCCACAAACAACATGATGCCCAGCTATAGCTTACATCTTGTATGGTAATACATCTCCTAAGTAGCCAGATGACCTGTCATTCAATAACAAGACCATAGAGTCATGGAATTTAGAACCGAACAGGGGAATTTGAAATAATATAATCTTCTAATTCCTTTATTTTACACATGAAGAAAGTGAGAGTCACAGCGACTATGGGATTTTCCCCAGGCAGACTCAGTTATCACTCAAGATGACACAGGAATTTGGGTCCCAGATTCCTGAACCAGAGTTTATTTCTTCACTTCACAAAAAAGTAAGGAGCAGGTATGTTCTATCCAGCAGGTCACAGAAGCTTACTTATTCCAATTTCTAGGAGTTATTGCTGGAAGTTATCACTAACTTTTAATCTGTTTATGCCAATTTTCAGCAAAAGACCAAATCAAGGTTGTTGACATTGTACAGAAATCCCTCTCATCCTAAATTTCTCCAGCTGAATGGGGTGCATCAGTTTGCTTCAACAAGAGTAACATCGCTTTATTAGTAGTAAACTCTGATATCCCTTTATGTATTTGTGTGACCACTGATGGGATAGCTATATAACACCAAATTTGAAGGATCCATGTCTAAAAGGTGAATGTACAGTGAGGCTCTCTTTTCAGGGGCTCTCTCAGGGCTGCTGGGCAGCATGGCCTTGCTGTCAGAAGTGTGCTGCTTGGGAAATCCCTGAGCCTCCCTGAACCCTAGTTTCCACATTTGCATAGTGAAGATAATAACAAACTTATTTAGGGCAGTAATTAAGGTTAAGGAGGTTTTTGTTTGTCAGCTTGACTTCTGGGCTTGCAGCACCTCCTACCACCCCTGCCAGATCCCTGTGGCTACCTCCACCACTCCTGCCTATTTCTCTAGATTCCATTTTCCCTTCTATTCTCTCCTAATTCCCACTTTGCAGAATGATCATTGGGGAAGGAACCAACAACACGTGATAAAGAAATAGGATCTTGGGGGATTCAGCATGCAATCAGTTCAAGGAGTTTTCAGTATGTGAGCTTTCAAAAAAGTCAATGTAATTTTTGGCTATGCGAATGGAATTGTCATATCAAGAACAGAGAGATGATAATTCGGCCCTGTTCTCGAGTGTGCCATTAGGCTCTGAGAAGCATATTTCAGGGAGAATGGCAGCAAATTGGAGGGCTTTCAGAGAGGGACAAATAGCCTGGTGACAAGATTAAAACCATGTTAAATGGAAACATCAAAGGCACGAGTGATGTTGTCCTTAGAGAATAGACTCAGATCAGAGGACATGGCAGTTCTGGTTTCAGACTGTTTACAAGAAGCAACTATTCTATGTATTTTCCGTAGACATCATGACCTCTACAGGAAACAATGAAGAGACCGAGTCCAGGAGCTGTCCAAAGACGGGATGGCCTGCCTTATGCGGTATTGAGCTGCCTGTCACTGAAGGTGTTTAAACAAGGGCTGGACAATCCTCAATGAGATATTGTAGAGGTGATTCACATATGGAATAGGACATTGAACAACAGTGATTTTAACCTTTTTGAATTCATGAGCCCCTTTTAAAAATTGGCAAAAACTCTGAGTCTTTTTCCCAGAAAAAAAAATACTAGTTTGTGGATATATGCCCACAATTTTCCATAAAATTTCAGGGATGACATGAATCACTTAAAGCTCATCTACAGACTCCATAAGGACTATAGATTGGAAGTTAAAAATTCCTGGGTAGAGTGAATTTCAAGCTCCCTGCCATTTCTGAGAACCTATGATGGTTGTTCCTCTACCCCACAGTTTCTGCCTGGATAAGGAAGGAAGGAAAGTTTCTCACAAAACTTTTTTCTGCGTCCAGCCTCGGTGAGGCTCAGCTTACTCCCCAGCGGGCCTCAGCAGCAAGGACCCCTAGATTCCTCCAGACAAGCGGGGCCGCAGGTGCATTTGCTTCAGGAGCACGTTCTCAGTGCAGAACTTCTGCTTCTGATGCCGTTCCTCTCAGTCTTTTTGATGTAAACTCCTAAGGCAATTTCCTGTGTTTATTAGCATTATAAGCTTTTACCAGCTATGCAAGCCAAGTGCTATAATATCTTGCCTCTCTGAAATCGGTTTTAACTGTTATAAGATTGCTTTCTTCATGCTGAATGGAAGTTGCATCTTAGCAAAAACAAACTGATTTCAAATTACCCTATCAACTCACTAAAATGATGATGCATTTTCCACAGAATTCAGACACAGGGTTTTCAATTATGTGGCTAGACCGTTCATGGAAATGTCACTCATAAAATGCGCACTGGTTATTTATTCTTTCATCAAGATCGCAGAGTGCACTTGAATGGGATTTTTCTTCTTTTCTCCATACCATTAAGATATTGATAGGTTCAGAGTTGCTAGGTTTGAAATTTTAAGAATAGCTAACTCATAACATTTTACTTTTTGCTCCCAGGGCAGGGTTTCTTGCTTATAAATCAAGCTGCAAATGTGATGAATTGGATGTCTCCAACTCAATTAGCTTAATGTGGGCAAGAAGGTTTCCAGGGTTTGCAGCCTCTGTTTTACTAATCCTCTCAGCAGACTGTTATATAAAATGTGGCTGTGTATTAATGCCTGAGTCTCAGGGAAACATGGTTGGTATTTTTCATTTCGGCATCTAATGTCATTCTGTATTTCATAGCTTTGATTTGGGCCCAAAGCCACTGAATGATGGGTCTTAACATGATTTATATTGTTGCAGGCCTTACCTTGTTATCTTTCTGCCTTCTGACCAAGTTTAGGAAGTAGCCTGATAGAAATGCTGTTGTCACTGGGTGATTTAATTGGGGGAAAATTTCTCAGCAATTTAAGGAAAACTGCAGAAGCTGGAGCTCTTTCTCTGTCAAATAAATGATCGGATGGGATGGGCCCCAGCAAGGCAGATCCTGACGGTTCCAAGAGCTTTCAACACACTCATAGCACTTTGGTAGTGAAATGTGTTGAAGAAATTGATTATGCAGTTGGTTTGCTTTTTGTTTTCTTTAGGAGAATGTATTAAAGCCATAAATAATACTTATTTGAAAGAAAATATCTTTTATTTAAATACATTTTATGCCTAGGAACATTATTTGGCACCTTATCTGTATCGTCTGTTGGCATTCATTAGCTGAGTTATTACCCTATGTATTTTCTTGTTGTCCCTCCTCTCTTTCAATATCTCTGCCAACCCCACTCTATTCTTGCTGATTAATTGTTAAGACCAAGGACTTTGAAATGATGCCCAGATGGTTGAGTCCAAGTACTTCCACAACTCACTGTGTGTGACCTTGGGCAAGTCGTTGGTCTCCCAAGGCTTTGCATTTTTTATCTATTACATGATAATATCAGTAACCACTTTATGGAGCCAAAATGAGAATTTGGTGAGACTGAGCTCAGTACTGGTTAAGGGTGGTTGTTAAACAATGTTTGAGTAGCTACTTTGGGACAGGCACTGGGATAGGTACCACACAATGGGTAGGATGATGAATGGGACGTAATCCATCTGCCTTGTATTCTCGCATGGTGTTTTATAGTTGACAGGATGCTCTAACATGTCTCCTTTCATTAGCACAACAACCCTGTGAAATAGGTGCCAATAATTATTTCACTTTTCAGAGAAAGGAACTGAGACCGCATGAGATTAGGCAATTTGCCTAATCTAAATTCTTTTACAAATCCGTATTAAAAGCATATTGTGCATTCATAATGTTCTGCCCTGTGCAAACCCCTAGAAAGTCGAAGATGAATGAGAAACATTCCCTGTTCCACAGGAGATCAATGTCAAGTGCAGAAGAAACACAAATAATATGTTAAATAATATGAAAAGCACACAGGACAGTTAGTTACCAGTAGTAGCCTGTTCCCCTCCCTCATATTCTCTCAATGGATGTTTTTAAGGCACTACCTTCTGACATTTGGATCTACTTTGCCCACAATATTCTCCATGCTCTTAGAAGTTCTTGGTAAATACTGACATTGTTGACTCAGAAATCTGAGAACAGAAAGAAGTTCCCTTGCAGAGAAGCTGCAGAAAGCTTAGCACAACACAAAAGGTGCAGTGGAGCCCCACTGGGAGGGCACGGGCACAGCTGTCTCCATGGCTCTGCTAAGAAATGCCTTTTGCACTTGGAAATGCCACCTGGCCTTGCGCCCCTTGTAAGAAGGGGCAGCGGTAATCCAGAAGCCCTTTGCTTGCCTTGGCTAAGAAAAGAGCTTGTTTGGACGCCAAGAGAAAGGCAGGGGTTCTAAAACTGCTGGTTTTTCCTTATCGGGCAGAAGACTTTAAAACAGACCAGACCCACCCCAGCTCTGACCACAGCCTACTTTCTACTCACTCTTCTCTATGAGCTTGTTTGGAAACTGGCTTCACATCATCCAAGGGCTTAGTTCAAGGGCATTCATGGCCTCCTTAAGTTTGAGAAACAGCAATAGTTCCAAAGCCTTTTTCTTGCCTTGGCTGAGAAACTCAGCGGGCAGGCCTACAGGCTTTGGGGCACGCAGAACCGATATTGAACCCCCGCTGCTCTGTCTCTTGCTGGGGGCGACGCCTTGAGCATGTCACAAAATAATTGTGTCTCAATCAATTCAACTTACCTCAAAGGGTTACTTGAGGATTAAAATAGTTTTTTCCCAAATTTACCTAGTTATAAGAACCATCCTTCAAAAAAGTCTATGTATTGACCCATTTAGACTTACTGAATGAGAATCTCCAGGCACGGGCCTGAGAGCCTGCACACATACTATCTCAGATGATTTTTATCGTTAGGCAAGTTTGGGAAACACTGAGAGATATGTATAAAGAGCTGTCACAGTTGCGTGGTACTCAGGAGGTACCAGCGGTCTTTGGTGGTTACCTTCTCATTGAAAGGTGTTGACAGTAGCATTTCTATAAGCACTGGACTAAAAGGTCCTAACACTGTTGTTGATTAGCATACTACCTGGCACTTTAGTCGTTGTCAATCTAAGGTATTAAATTAAATCACTTAATGAAGATTTCTTTGGAACTTACTCAGTACTGGCATTATTCCAGATGCTATAGAGAGACAAACTATATATAAATTCTGATATTAATCCAAAATATAAATGTCGTTATTAATTTTCAGTAGTTCCTGAAGGAGGTAGTCATTCCATCTGGAGTCCAAAAAAAAGGTATTATTTGGACTGATTTAAGGGTAAGCAAACTTTTCAAAGTTTGAGTTTATTTTTATTATTCAAACATTTATTCATTTAGTTCAATTATTCTTAGATTGAAGAGAGAAGAATATTCTATCTTAAAAAATATGTAAAAAGTCAAAGTTAAATTTGGGGGGAAAAAGTTTTCTACTCTTGACATCAAGAAACTATAAACTATGATCTCCTTTTTATGTATTATCATTTCCCTGGCACATCCATAAGCCTATTTGATACAATATTATTATCTATTTTTCTTACCCAGAGATCTTCTGAGAAAGTCCTATTTTTTGTCCCTCTAGAGTACAGTTAGTACTTACTCAACCATTGAATTCTAAACATCAAGGAAGGAGACGTTCCATATAAGAAGTTATCTTAATAATTTAGGTTTGTTTTTTAAATTGTTATAAATTACTTACCAGTTTTCATGGGAAACTACGTAAATGAATTACTTGGCTTTTCTAGTCTTAAAGATTATCAGACAAAATCTAACTTTTTTTATTGTCCCATTGTCAATATTATGAACATAATTTATTATACTTTAATAATCATTTAGTTGATATTAATGAAATTTCTATTATGTAGGGCTATAGAGAACAAAAGATGAAGAAAACATGTCCTCCTATGATGAGTAACTGCCACATTTCATAATTAACTGTTAATAAGACAAATAGCTAGGATTTAAGAAGCACTCATATATGCCAAGTTGTATATTACCTCACAATAATTCTATGAGGTTAGTACCATTTTTGTTCCCACTTTACAGATATGAAAGCAGAGCATCAAGCTGTATAACTTTTTTAAAGTCACACAAGTTAATAGAACAGCTATATGGCTCTGTTCTGTTCTGAGTTCTTGTATTTGTTAAGTGTAACTTGGAGCCAAATCCTCAGCAATTCTGGCCTTCTCATTTATTGCTAGCATGATTGGACAAGATACTTATTTCTGAACTTATTGTCACTTAATAAAATGCAGTCAATATGCTCTCCAGAATTCTTGGGTATTAAATTAGGTAACACAATAAAAATAAATCTAACTTGTTACATGGCACATAGTTACACATCAAATGTTAACCCCCACCCCTGCAGCCCTGCCCTACCAATTTTGTCTGACTAACAAGTAACACTTCTTTGTACTCCCAGACTGGGCAGCTTTACCTTTTTGTAATGCACTGTTTCTAGTTACTGTGAACAAATGAGCTCTGATGAAGTTCTGATTGTTTTTAAAGTTTCTTTTTTATCTTTGGAAGTCTGCAGTTTTACCCAAAGGTACCCTACAAGTGAATTTATTTTTCTTTGTGTTGTTTAGAATTTCTGTGTCCTTTTTCAAATATAAGTATTCATATTTTTCCCCTAATTTTGAAAATTTCCAACCATTGTATCTTCCAGTATTGCCCCTTCCCCATTCTTTCTATTGTCTCCTTCTGAGTAGATGTAAATTGGCTTCTCATTCTGTCCTCCATATCACAATCTCTTTCACACATATTCTATCACATTTTCTTTCTAGTTTGTTTTCTGCGTAATTTTCAATTCACCAATTCCCTTTTCAGATATGAAAAATCTGCTATTCAGTTTACCCAGTATTTTTGCCATTTTAAAACAGATTTTGTATTTTCTCCCAAATTAGTCAATATTTTTTTCAAATTCTTTGTGTGCTAATCCTTCCATTTGTTGTATATGATGACTCGCCTTCCTGGTAGATCATTTCCTCAGGTTGTTTATTATTTATTATTTTGAGTTTGACTTTTATAGAAACTGTTTTATCCACAGTAATTACACCTGCCGTGCGTTGGGGAAATATCACTAGAGAAAGGTTGTGTGATTGCTTCTGCCGAACACTCCAGAGGTTTCACCTGTCCAGAACCACAGGTGTTTTCTTTCTTTTTTTCTTTTTACATTAATTTTGCAACTTAGGAGAGTCTCATACCTCAAGGGAACTGTAAGTTTGGAATACACATTCACTTGAAGACCTGGCTTGAGGATTTCAAATTCCCTTAAAAGACATTTCTATTTAAAGTGGAGTCCATCTTTCTTGATGCTTCCTTTAAGCAAGGTCAAAAACTTTTTAAATCCCTTTTTGTGTCTAAGTGGCAGCTTTGCCAAAATTTAGACTTTATGCAAGGATCAGAGCTTCAAATCTACGCCACGTCTTCTATCCCCAAGTGGGTATTGAAAGTCCACTTTCAAGCTATTATGGTTTATATAGTCCATATACAGTAGTGTTGGCTTATAAACCAATTGCTCTGGCTTAAACTTTCTGCTATATATTTCTCGCACTTGGGGATTTCCAATTCTTGTATGTGAGCTCTTTTTTTCTACACGTTATCCAGAATTTCTCTACATTGACATTAGGAGGTCAGTCATGGTATGTGAATCCATGCACTCCGTGTGTATATTTTCAGCCAACGATAAAAAGTTATTGAGCATCACTTTATATTAGGCACCAGTGAAGGCACTAAAGCTAACAATGGTGAATGCAATGGAACTGCCTGCCTTCACAAAGTTCAATGATGGTGGGAATAGACAGACAACTAATAAACATGGATATAATTCAACGTCCCATGGTGGCAAACACTACGAAAGAGAGCAGAGGAAGGGAATTAGGACGTGGGGAAGTGACAGTGGGAAGCCAGGGAGGACTATTGTAGCTAGAAGGGGGAGGGAAGACATTTCTATTAAGATGACATTTGAGAAAAGACCTAAAAAGTAGCAAATCTAGGTTATGCATATGACAGAGAGTGTCCCAATGAAAGGCAACAGTTAGTGCAAAGGTCCTGGGGCGAGGGCACATTTCCTGGGTCTAAGGAGCAGCAAGAAGTACAGAATGGCATCCTGAGCAGGAAGAAGTATGGTAGGAAGCGAGGTGAGAGATATTGTGGAAGTTAAAATGAATAAGGCTGAAAGCTCTTATATGTGCCTTCTAGACCCAAATAAGGACTTGTGGTTTCATTCAGAATGAGGTAAGAAAGCAGTGGAATTGTCTTGAACAGGAGAGTAAAATGATGTGATTTATACTTCAAAATGTATCTTTTCAGGTGCTCAGTAGAGAATCAACTCTCTATGTTTATATAATAGAAATCAAATAGTGTCACCTTGTTTGCTAAGCATGAACCAGTATAGAAAGAGAACTACCCAGTAAAGTTTCACTTCTATAGATCTGAGATTATTTTTACAAGACAAACTGAAATTTCTAGCCAAGTATGAAAACATTTTTACCTTCTCCCAATCACATCTTAAGAGTTTTATTAGAAGCAGTACTACATAAAGATATAATTTTTCTAATAAAATATAAATTAAGTTTGAATTAAGAATAGAGTTAGTGCAAATTACAAATATAATCATTACCCTAAATTAATTCATCCCATTTCTTAGGCTACATTTTAAGATTGAAACAAAACAAAACAAAACAAAAGATTGGATGACTTCTTTTGAAGTCTTCTTTCCTTGATAGAAAATTACCTGATTCCTAGAGTACACAGTATGAGATTCTTTTTGTCTTGAATTAAAAATGCTATGGGAAAGTCCAGGGCTAATTATCATTAAGGATAGCCTATATTTTGTAGTGCTTGCTATTAATACATGTATATTTTGTAAAATGGTATATGTACAGATATGTCAGAAATGTCTGAGGGACATTCCAGCATCATTCTACACTCAGTATTATTATTTGTTAACATCTAATATTCTTCAACTTTGCAAAATCAGGAGCTCAATTTTGTCAGTATATCCAGAAGTGATCAGGTTCAAAGTGTTAATGCATGTTAACAAAATTAGTAAGATTTTAAATCTCAATAAGTATCACTTCTTTTCAGAGCCTTCCCAGATCCCACACACCTGAATTAGCTACCTTCCTGGTGCTCCCATAGCACCCTGTATTTATTCCTGTCTTAGCACTGACCACACTGCATTGTAATTGCTAGTTTATAGCTCTTCAAACTTATTTCCCTTATCAGGCTGCGAGCTACGTGAGGGTAGGAACTAGATTTGGTTTACTTCTGCATCTGTAAAAGTACTATATCTGACCTTTGATATAGTACTCAATGAGTACTTGTTGAATGTATGAATGAATGAGCAAATACAAATCTTATGGCAACTAATTAATCTGCAGTGATGGATAGCAAATTTTATTGGCAATTCAGCCAGTCTTTCCACTCTACTTCGGAATCCAAATCCTACTAACAAGATTATGAGATGAGCAAAGAATTAGAGCAAGACATGTACAAGGACCTTAACCACTGATACCTTTAAGTCATGGTTGTCCCCACGACCATCTCCACTAGGCATAGGCTGGCCAAGGCCACAAAGGACTTGTCAGTCATCTTCTCGCATATCATCTCCCCTGGGCACTTCTGAGGTTGCAAAAAATTGTTATTTTTTCTCTTTTCAGATTTCAGATATATCAAGATCACTTACCTTACATGAGTAACCAAACGTTTTATTTTATTTTTTTGGCTTTGAACAACATAAATTTATTATTATCTTACAGTTTAGGATACCAGGAGTTCACATTGGGTCTCACTGGGCTAAAATCGAGGTGTCTGCAGGGCGCAGTGTCTTCTGAAGACTCAAGGGGAGAATCGATTTCCTTGCCTTTTTCAGCTTCTAGAGGACACCTGCATTTTTTGGCTTATGGTCCCTTTCCCCATCTTTAAAACCAGAAGCATAAAATCCTAAAATCTCTCTCTGACTCGGCTTCTATCCAAACATAGCTTTTGCTGACTTTTTCAAGGATCCTGTGGTAATACTGGACCTGCCTTGGATAACCTAGGATAACCTCTGCATCTCAAGGTCCTTAATTTAATCTGCCTGCAAAGTTCTTTTTGCCATGTAAGGCAATATATTCACTCCAGGGATTAGCACATGGATATATTTGGAGGAACTTTATTCTGTCTACCATACCTTTAACAGTCTTTCTCTGAAAGCTAGGCCAAGATGTAAGTAAGATATTGGACTCTAAAATATGCCATTCTCTATTTACATTTTGTCCTACAAGTATATGCAGGACATTTCTTGTTCCCCAAATCTCAACAAAAACTTACAAGCTACCTTCTAAGGTATCTGAAAATAACTCACATTTTTTTTACTATTGTTATTAGCAAATAATGGTAATAATAATAATAATCTACTATCTTTATTGCTGAACATGAGACACTAGCCTAGAAACATTTTATTCCATTTAATAGCTACAATAATCCTACTTAGCAGATGTTGGCTTCTTTATTTTGCAGATAAGGAGTATGAAGTGGAGAAAAATTTAAACACTTCCTCAAAGCCATTTAACCAATAAATGATGGAGCTGAAATTCAAACTTAGTATCTTTTTCAAAGCCTGCAGTGATTTTTATTAGGTTTGGAGTCTTAGGTATGTTATTTAACTTTGCTAAATATCAGATTGCTTAGCGACAAAATGGAAATAGCATTGACTTCACAGGAATCTTGTGAAGACAAATATGATGCTACCTGAAAATATTTGACACAGTCTGGTATATAGTATGTGCTCACTAAAGGTTACTTTTTTTTAAAAGCTAAAATTTAAATTTTATTCCCTACATTGTGATATCTTATCAAGTTTGGGGGGTCATTTACTACTGTTCCATTGCTCTTTAATACTCATTATGTGAAATAAACAGTATGTTTTTAATAATACCATTTCATCATGGTCAAAACAGAGGCACAGAAAGACTAAGTGTCATGTTAGAAGATGCCAACAGAGCCAGTTCTCCAGAATCCCAGTGCAGTGCTGCAACCCATTGGCAATTTTGACTAATTTGACCTAAAAAGATATGAGACTGAATGACAAACACACTACCCATAATACGTCATAGCAATGAGAACAAAAGTTTCTGCTATTGTGCTATGGATGGTTGTAAGCATGTGTGTCCTGGGGCAGGGTTGTATGTGGACTCATTTGTAAATGGATGATTCACCCAGTCTAAGAACAATCAGATTTCAGAATCAGCCCTTAGATGTTGCTGCTACAACATGGGCTCAGCACACATCGTGGGTCCTTTTTTTTCCAGGTAAAGCTCCTTAAATTGTCAGCTTCCATTATCTGTATATGATTCTTAGGGTCATCACTTACAACCTGACAGGAAGTAGTGCTCCATGAAGATTTCAGTGTTAAAAATGTCTTTTTTAAAAGGTTGGCCTAAATGACTAGAAAAAAGTATTACGCAATTTCTTACTTTACCTTTTAATTAACTTTGGGTTTTAAGGGAAAAAAAAATATCCTGAAGATGAAAAAAACATGTTGGCAATTAGGTCAGCACGATCTCAGATTTTACCTTTGAAGTAGACCTAAGTTGTGTCTGTGATAAATAAGTAATGAGGTTTCACACACCGGACTAAAATAGCTACTTGCAACAGTGTTTGATAATAAAAGGAATGTTATTAATAATTGAGAATTAATAATACCCAGAATGACTCCTGGTAAGGCAAACATTTAATAGTTAGGTAGGATGTGACATTGTGAATTCAGATAACCATGTCTGTTATTTCCCTAATGGAAGTTAATATCTAAGTACTTAAAACGTTGTAGCCCTTTGCAGAGGATGAGGGTTGTGGAAAAGCTAGGGGTTTCTGTGTCGAGCAAATTTGAAATTGAAGCTCAGGCTCTACCTAACATCTCTGAGCTTCAGTTTTCTTAACTGTAAAATTTGACGTCGTACTACAGCTTCCTGGGGTTACTAAATGAGGTAACATTTAGTAAAATGAAAAAGGTCTGGAAGAAGGTCTGGGAAGATCTATATCCATATTGCAGTCAGTCATGAACAAATTTTCAAAGTCACACTCAGATTCATTGGAGTACATAGTGTTTGTTCAAGGTCACACTCAGAGTGCATGGTGGTCTCATTACACAGTGTTTATGAAGCTAAGAAGGAATAAACATGGAGTCCCAGAATTTAAAGACACCTTACACACCTAAGTTATGATGATAAGAATCATACACTTATGCTTTCGGAATAATATTTCCGTTTCTTTATTGAGGTCCATTTTGCAAATACGTCTGAGTATTTATTAAAGTTCTAAGAAAAATGCATATACTGTTGAAGCTGCTGAATCAGACTTTTCGTAAGTACCATCTATCACTTTAACTTACCAGGCAGTCTAGCCTTGGAGCTGGAACACGTGGCAGAGACAGATTGCTTGGTTGGAGAGGAGGGTGACTTGGCCACAAAGGTCTCCCGTCTCATCTGTTCTCATGAAAATATCTGTGACACTGTGAGGAAAGCCAAGAGACTCGGTTCTCAGAAGCGCACAGGCAGACTGCCCTTCCAATGGAGGGCCTCGGCATCCCTGTGAGCAGGCTGTGTTATGGAAAGTTTGACTCTGACATTAAATTCACCTGCTTCAAATAATTTTCACCCATTTGTTCCACTCTTTACTTGCCAGCATTTTCCCAAAATGGAATTCAGGGACATTTATTATGTGTCTGCTCTGCCATATCCACTATTATGCCCTTTGCACTTAAGTCATTTAATTCTGAGACAACCCTACATTAATGGGTGTTCAGAGGTGAACAGAATGGTTTCCCTGTCTTTACGCAGTTCTCTATCTACTCAATGAGACTCCTACAAAAGGCCTCTTATCTAGGAGATCATGGTGCATGCAGCCCCCACTTTTCCAAGCCATTACCCCTCTGCTCTATGCCACTAGCATTTACTCGTGTGTTCCACGTCATTACTGGTATGGCCTTGCACCATGCCAGTGGCTGGGTGGCTCTTCAAGTCGTTTTTGGAATGACTACTTCTGGGAAGATTTTTAGAATGTATACTAGGAAAATCTCTTCAGTTCTCTGCCTTTTTCTTTCCTGATCATTTCAATTAGGTTCTTTTTCCTAACCTTACTCCCCAAAGGAGGTTTCTCCTGAGATGAGAGTGATGATATATTTATTTTACCATCTGGTTTTCTTTGAGTTAGGGTATTTATTCTATTTTTCTGCCCTTTAATTATTCATCTACATCTGGTTTCCATTTTTTTAAAGGTAAGATCCTTAGGGGGATGGATAACATCTAGACTTATAATAAAGAAGTAAATACCTGTAGAAGATGTTCAGAGGATTTTAAGATGAGGAAACTGCAAGGTGAGGCAGATTGCCTGGGCTCATAACATGGGGGGAAAAGGCAGGGTCTGAAATCAAAAATCTCTTGAGCATCACTATGGTTAAAACTTAAAAAGAAGTCTTCTACTCTATTCTAACAGTCTTTCACTGTATCATATATTTCCCTTTAACAAATTACTAATATAATGTCCTGATCAGGTAATTATATCATGGAAGATAATTTTGGAATTATAATGTAATTTAGAGGACATTAGTTCAATTTTTGTCATTACAAATAAAACCCTTTACATTTACATTGCACTAAAAGTTTACAGAACCCTATACACACATGACTATTTCTCACAAAATCTCCATGAGGTAAGCAAAACATTTTTATTTAATTCCATAGATAGGGTATTGAAAGCAAAAGTAAATGCAAAAAACAGCAAGAATCCTATAATGAAAATAATTAACACCATTTCCCTCATTGCTCACTTTCAATTATTATCAGTTCTCTGCAGTTTCTCCTGTTTGCTCCTAGATCCCAAGTATCTTACCATTTCTTTGTAACCATTTCAGAATATCTAATAAATAAATGACTGTGTTATATATGCTTTATAATTAAATGCTTAAAATATAGATTTTTTTACATTCGGGGGTTTTATACTTTCCATATTGAAGTAGTTAGGTGGTAAGAAGTGTAAGTGTTTGGAAACATTGTGTCTGCATCCTCATATTACTAGCTCTCATTTGAGAGCTGACTATGGGTAGACACGAAGGAAGCTGGGTTTCAGAGGTGAGGGCCATGCACTTGCCAAAAAATCACATTGTGTCAGCTCAGATGAGCTGAATTAAACAGATAATCAACATCATAATCAATTACATGAGAATTACTATAGAATCTTTTGGAATATATTTGTAAATTACTATTAATAATATCATCTGGACCAGGCAATCAGGGCCTTTTAACAGCTTTAGAGCAAGTTTCTGCCCTGTCATTATGTCATTATGACATTATGGCATAATGATATTAAGTCTTATGTCATTAGATCCATGAATGGATTCGGTCGATAGAGGTGAGACATCTGAAAAATCACAGGGTGGCCAGTAGCATGGCATGTAAAAGGCAGGGAAGACATCTGTACTCAAAATTATCACCTTCTTAGATACTTAAACAGCCATCATTGAATATCGACAATCTTTGTATACACTCTGCTCTCAATTTCTTTGCAGGGGCCCTCTGCAAAAGGCAAATGCTTCCTGTGTGTGGCGAGGGTAAAGCAGAAGATGACACATGCTCTAGGGTGACTACTGTGTACTTGGTGACTGGGGGAAGGGAAAGAAGAAGGTAGAGAATGTTCTGAACAGGCAGTGAGAAGGATGAAATTGGAGACTCTCTGGTCCAGCCATGTTATGGGAGCATCCCAAGTGCCCATCAACAGACAAGTGGATTAAAAAGCTGTCACACACACACACACACACACACACACACACACACACACACACACACACAAAATGGAATATTACTCAGCCATTAAAAAGAATAAAATCTTATCATTTGAAACAGCATAGATGGACCTGGAGAGTATTATGCTAAATGAAATAAGTCAGTCAATACTGACTGTACTAAATGAAATAAGCCTGTACTGACTGAGAAGTACAGATTGGTTCTTACAAAATAGTCATGGGGATGTGCAGTACCACAAAGGAAATGCAGTCAATAATATTGTAATAACAATGTATGGTGTCAGGTGGTTACTAGAAATATCAAGAGGGATGCTTTGTAAAGTATATGATTGCCTAATCTCTGTGCTGTACTCCTGACACTGATACAAAATAGTATTACGTATAAGTTGGAATTGAAAAATAAAATTTTTAAAAGGACTGCTTTTGTCTATGGTATACTTTTGACCTAAAAGGAGAATACTAAAAGTTAAGACTTTCTCCTTCTAGAGTAGCTGCTCCGACTGTCCATATCAGGAAGGCTTGAGACTTCAGACATAGGGCCACCCCCAGGAGGTTGACCATGTACTTAGAAACTGTCCCAGGAAGGTGGGAAAGAGTTGAGAGTCAGGACTGTATCAGGTGGTGGGTTGTAGCCCAGGGAGGGGAACTGAGAGAATGAAGTTCCAGGAGACAGAAGTGCTGCTGACTGGTAGACAACCATGGTTTCAGGGACGAGGACCAAGTGAAATGCAGTGATTCCAGCCAGGGCCTGACCACGGATACACAGGCTAGTCGGTAGCAGAACCTCAGCTGTGACTGAAAGAAGCAAGAGCCATGCAGAGCCATGGGATTAGAGTGCTGGATGGTTTATCCAGGGTTATCTGGAATATATTTGAAGGCTGTCTACCTTGCTACAACAGTTTCCAAAGGAGTGTGCCTTTCTTCAAATTTCATTCATTTCTAGTCCTTTCTCCCTTTAAAACCTGTCAATGGCTTTGCACTGTCCTGAGACAAATTCCCAAATTATTCATCATGGTACATTTTCTCTCATCACTCTTCTCTGCTCCTAAAACCACTGAAGTACAAACACATACACGCATACACACACTTACACACATGTACACACCCCTATAAAAACACCCCAATTATGTCATTGCTTTGTTCAAAAATACCCCCAAAGCTTTCCATATAGGAGTTCCGTCTTGTCCGAGGGCTTATGTAACCTCTCCACCAGCCATCTGTATGGCCTACTACTCTCCCCTAGGTCACTCTTGTGGGTCCTCTCACACAATAGTTACCGCCTCAAGGCCCTTGTGCTTTTGGATTCCTCTGTCTGGTTATCTCAGCTTGTTTTGTTATCTTCCCCAGGTCTCTGCTCAAAAATGTTATGTCAGGGTCCCAGGAGCCTGATATAACCACCCTAACACAAATGTGCCACCCCACTCAGTGCACAAGCCTGAACCATCGTTCCTCTTTGCCTGCTTTATTTTCCTCCCCAGTATTTAACATCACCTTCAAGTATATATTATTTAGCATTTCTCCCCCCAGAAGAAAAAGGACTTGATTTTATTCATTTTATTGCCATGTCATTAGTTCCTTGAACAGTGCCTGCTAGACACAATAAAACTTGGTTGAGTAAATGAAAACATGAATGATGTGGGCTTAGTTATCATCTATTTTGAGAAGATTCTCTGCCTACCTTCAGTGTGGGTGGGGTTCTCTTCCTCTGTGCTCCCACAACATCCCACAGTATTGTGCTTATTGCTATACTAGCGCCAACCACAGCTCACACGGGACAGAATGACCTCTTTAATTATTGGCCTTCCTACTGTTCTCCAAGCTCTGTGAAATCATGGACCCAGCCTTGCTCACTCAGGTAGATGGGGTACATAGCAGGTGACCGTGTATGTTTCAAGAATAAGCAAAGGGCTATGAACAGGCACAATATCAGAGGACAAGGATGAACTGATGATTCCTCTGTGCCACAGAATTACTGTCCCTCATATTCTTCTAGGTCATGGTGGCTTCCAAGCTCCAGAGCAAGGTTGAGTCTACAGATAGGGCTCTGGTAAGGATCTGGGACTGGGGACCAGAAACACTATTATACCTTCTGCTTTCTCAAGTACCACCAAGCACCTAAGCTGTGCCAAGCTAGTCTACAGAGAGCATGTGAATAGGTGGTAAAAATATTCTGATTGCCTATAGAAAATGGGTTTGTAACAGGGCACAGCCAGGGCGCCCTCCACAAAGGGTATTTTGTAACGGGGTCCAGAGATTGGGGTGTCTAAGAAAAATATATTCTCCCCACCCCAGGGCGGGCCTGGGAGCCTTGAGCAGGGCCATTGAGAGTCAGTTTGCGTGTCAATAACAGGATAGCTTCCTTCCTCATTTGCAAGGAGGGTTATTTTGCATATCACCAAAGCTAATCAGGAAGGTTTAAAAGACTTAATACAGAATGTAGCAGGGAGAGAGGTGAGACAGGGGCCTGCAGGAGAGAGAAAGGGACACAGACTCTAGAGAACAGTGTGTGAAGACCACGCGGGAAGAAAGGACTCTTGCTAGTGGGACATGAGAAGGTGCCACATGGTTATGGATTTAGAGCTGGAGATCGCAGCGACACAGTAGATGGTGCTTGAGACCCGTCAGAGGCCTGCCTAGCCGAGCCCTGGACTTATGTTCTTTTTCTTCTGAAGGACGGTACCCCTGACAGGCCTGACTGGCCTAACTGGGCAAAAGGGGGGGAAGGCAGGTCGGTGTGTGTGCTGGTGGTTGTTTTGAAGGGATTTTGAGGTTTAAGGGTGACATTTAGCCATTAATCAAACCTGTATAACTTTTGAATAAATAGTTCCTTTTCCTTTTCACCAAACTCTGCCATTCAGAGCCATAATTCCAAGGGCACGGGCAAAGGACCCACAACCAAGGAGTCGAGGGGAAGGAGGGTGTCGTAATAGCATCTGGGCACCTCCCCTCCATGGGTCCTTTTGTTCAGTAACAGGTTCACTAAAACTTCCTTGCTGCCTAAATAAAAGCATTGAAATTCGGAACATACCAACATCCTGAACCAAAGGTCCATTATCTTTTCATCTACTTTCATGTTTTCTTTATAGCCTGCAATGAAGCCTGTTTTGCAGGGGGATCAGAAATCACTGGTAGACAATGGCTGTTAAATTCTTAGATGTGTGCTTGGTCACGTGGCTTGGTGTGAGTTCTGTAAGTCATCAGAGAGCCAGAGCGCTTGAGCCAGAGTGCTGAGTTTCTAAGCATTGCTGTTGGTTGTTGCATTTTGTGCCTGCCAAATGGATGAACCACAAATTAATTAGGTAGACTTTACCTTAATAATCAGCTACCATAACAACCTCAAATTTTAGGGCATGTATATCGCATGTCACAGAGTCTGGATTCTTTATAACCTTGGATAATGGAGGCAAGATTCATTGTGGGCTTATTGGTACTTTTTCCAATGAAAACGTTTATTATTATTCAGACACTGTATTATTATCATGTAAGAAGAAAAGTAAGTGGTTTCTTATTGAGAAATACACAAAGTCAGTCCAAGGGGAAACTCTTTCTACATTAAAAGTGACACCTAAAGTTTACTTAGAAATTTATGCTTTCCAAAACTTTTTCATTTGGGTTACCTTATTTTTTTCCTCACATGATTCACAGTTCACTGGGGAAAAAATGGAAGTCCCATGAGAGTTGTGACTAATAATTGGTCTTACACTGTACCTCGAATGTCCAGAGCAGTACCTAGGTACTGATAATTTTTGAATGAAGGAAAGGTTTATTTACTTACCGTGAGGTAGTAAGAGAAATATTCCAGAGTTAGAAATTTACTGTGAAGAGATTTAGGTTAATGGGTAGTAGAAATTACCAGTTCTCTGATCTTGAGTAATACTTAAACTTTAATTCCCAGTAGCCTCACTAGTTAAAGAAATAGATAATGGTATTTAACTTTGTCATGTAAATTAAATAACAGATACGAAAGTGTTTAGCACAAGGTTTACATAAAGAAGCTATCCAATAATAATATCTTTTCCTTTCTCTTTTCATAAGAGAGATACAAATAAATTGCTCTGGGACTTCAGAGGAATTATGATATTCACTTTTTAAATTTGAAACTTGAGAATCATAAGACTAAATGGTTTGCCTGAAGTCACACAGCTAATATGTAGCAAAGGTGGGGCTGGTTCTGTGCTCTCCCATATCCTAGCTTATTGTTATTACAGTTGTACTCTCTAGCCTCTGCAGTCTTAGAGTTGAGGCTCTACCTGAAAGACCTTAGATCTGAGTATCTATCCCACTGTCCAATCAGAAAGACAATGATTTTTTTAAAGAGAGATAGGGACCAAGGAGTTAGAAGTCTAGAATGTCATTAGACTCTTCCAGGAACGTATTGCTATCTCTAAAGAAGATCCCTAAGGAAATCTCTGAAATTTTAAGTCAAGCAAAATTATAAGCTCATTTGCCCTCTGCATGGCTCACATAAAGCTAATTAGAGTTCTCATGTCATGAATTTGGGAACCTCAGAAGTCATATAAAACTTGTTTATTATTTTGCATAATAAAATATGTCAACCTCCCTGGAAATTAAAGTAACAAATCATCTCTTACCAATGACACTCAAATGCCATCACACCTCCACTGAATGTCAGTTCTGCTCAGGTCTGTCACAGATCCACATTACCTTCCTCTGACAGCAGGGAGCCACACAGGTTTCAAGGAAGGAGATATTTAAAGGTATCCACTGATTGAACTATGGCTTATGACCAACTGGCAATCCAAATGCAAGGCACACAGAGCACAGGATGACTACAGACCATACATGGGAAGACTGTCATTTGTTACATGACAGCTTCACAGATTGTTTCTAAAGGTAGGCTTGCTCAGTGGGGTGGAAACTGGGATACTCACGGCCTAGCTATCAACTTAGTGCATCTTCTGGCACTAAAACGGAAAGAGATAACTAGTGACAGGCAACAGTAAATAGGTTATGCAATGTCTTGGCATTGCATCGAACGTTCCCTGGGTTTGAGTTAAATTTTCAAAAGTGTTTATATTGCTGATATCCAAAGGTATTCATTAATTCAGTCCACCCAATGATAAGGGGCTGACGGAGTGCCAGGTATTATGTGTGGGTTCAGGAAAAGCAGATGAAGAAACCACAATCCCCATTCTAATGAAAAACATTTTCTGAGACATCAGCAGACAAAAAACTCCACAACATTCTAAAGCTCTGATAAATAATCAGACACACTATATCAGTAACAATAGTTAATCACCTAAATAATGTGTTAAAGTTACTGTTTGAAAGCAAAAATTAAAATAAAATAAAGCAAAAAATAAAACAAAACTTTAAATGGAGCTTTTAGCTGAAACAACAAAGCAAAGATCTTTTGTGCTGAAAGAAAGCCCTACTTTTAAAAATGGTATCTTTTGGGCACTGACCAGTCATTATCTAAGAGTCTTAATCCCTGGCATTTTTAGAGCACCTAGAGTTTTATAAACAATTTTCTAATCCTCACATGAGTCAGGTATTGTTTTCTTTATCCGACAGTGATGGAACTGAAGCACTTAGAAATAAAGTGATTAATAATACAGTCATAGAGAAGGAGAATGGTAAGGCTGGGGTTGGATGCAGGTATGTGAGGGACAGACACAGGCTTTTCTCTAATACACCAGTGGATGAGTTGCTTAAGGTCACAAAGACATATGATCCCAAAGCTATGCCTGGAACCTACATTTTGTACAGGTTGCTTCCACCACAGATACTGATTTTTTTTATTCATTGTTTAATCCTTGGTAATTGGTTTAAATATAAATGATGTTCTTTTTCAAGGGTTTCCATAGTTGAGTGTTTCAGAGTTTGGACTCAGGAATCCCAAACCTGATGTTGCATACTGGCTCACTGACCCTACCTAGGTAATTGACTTAAGCTTTTTGAACCTCAATTTCCTCATCTGTAAGGTAGAGTAATGCCGTCTGCCTCACAGGGCTGTTTGTGCCTCATATAATCCCTGTTAATGGCAGATTTTATGTTGAATAGCCATTTAATCAACAAAAAGGCTAGTGACAATTTAGTAGTTCAAATTTACCCAGGGACTCAAAAATGCCATGTTTTTCACAACCTCATCTGGTGACCTTTATTCCAAAGAAGTGCTAAAACCCAAGGCCTGTGTTATACATACAAGCGTAATGTGCTATGTGATCTACAGACTCATGATGACACTACTTACCAAAATCGCTACACTACACTAAAAGGTACTTGCCACCTTAGTGGCTATCTTAGATGAAAATGCTTGACTGGCTCAAAGAGAAAGCAAAAATGAGCAGTTTTACTTTACTTAAGAGCCTCAGGTTGGCACTAAATATAAACATTTTCCAGGTTAGCAGATCAAAGCAACTATTTCTGTTTTCTTCAATATTTATTCTCTCTCTCTCTCTCTCTTTCCTTCCTTCCTCCTCACCTCCCTCCTTCCCTCTCTCGCTCTCATGCATCCATGCATGTCCACACCCACATTAACTACTTGCTTTTAAACCACCCACACATGCTGAGTGTAGATACTCGAGTCAGGATACTTCCATCTGAATCTAGTCTCTGCTTCTCACAAGCTGTGTGATCGTGCGTAAGATTATTCATTCACTCACTCATTCATCTACTCATTTACTTAAAATAATTCCTGATGACCTACCAAGTGCCACGCATCATCACTATTTCTAGGGATACAGAGGTGAAGGAGATAGACAAGGTCCTTCCACTCCAGGAGATCATCATGTTTGGGAGGAATGGAATGATACACAGATTATTTAAAAATAAACAAAATGAAATTGGATTGTCATAAAGGGAACAAAATAAGCATGGCCAAAGGGATAAAGTGTTTTGGAGAGGAAGTATTAGATAGGGTGGTTTTTAACAATCTCTTTATGGAGGTGATTTTTTAGTAGACACCTGAAGGATGAGAAGGAGCCATTCAAGCGGGCTGCTCGCTGGAAGGGGAGCATTCTGCTCTAAGTCTCGGTCCCTTCCTGGTTGGGTGGTTGGAAAAGGTACCACTTTATTCACACACAGTTGATGTCTCAGTCAGGCTTATTTAGTTGCAAAGAAAAAAAGAACAAACAAATGGCTTTGACTCAAGGGAGAAAACTGCTAGAAAATTGGATAGCTGAAAGAATCAAGGGAAGCATTAGTGAACATTCAGACATGGACAAAAATTGATGAAGCCTCTGAGGATGTGGCTAGAAAGAACTTGTTAACTGTCTTTTCAGAGCATTTTCCCATCCATTCCAATCCTGCAGGAAGTGTGCACTAGCCAGAATCACCTAAGACAGGTCAGGGCACCTGCCTTTACAGCCCCAAGGCATCAAGGAAGGGCCTGTATTCATTCCAGCTGGGAATGGTTAAGTGAAAGCTATGAGGAAGTCTCAGTTCCCACACACTTTAGTAAGGTTCAAGGTCCACTGTACATAGGGGTCAGAAAACCAGACAAACAATTGAATAACTAATGAGCACTAAAACAATAGAGTACAAATTGTGAGAAAAAGTGTGCTAACCAAATTTTCCATTCTTAAAAACTTCTTTAAAACTTCTCATTAGTTCTGTTCCAGGTCACAATGCCCACCTTGGCCAAAATGATCCTTTTAGGTACCATGTTCCTGATAACGTGAATGAGGAGATATGAAACATCATTAGTGTTTTCTTGGAACTTCCATTTTTTGGAATATCTATCATGGTCTAGGCCTAGAAAAGTGGAGATTATTATTCTGAATTTATAGTTGAAAACCCCACCATGTACTACATGGGCTTATGTAATCTTGCTTCCCCAGTTCAACTCTGACCTAGGCAAGTGGTAATGCTGGAGTCTGAGCCAACTCTGATTAATTCTGATGCTCATTCAGTGTTTATCTAGAGTTAAACACATTTGGGGGGACATTATTCTGTCTACCACAGTATGCAAGAACCTGGCCATTCTGTGATACATAAAAACATCTCCTACAAATAGAAACCATTATTATGACTCAGGTAGGGGTTGGCTAGAGAGGATGGGAAGGGAGTGCAGGAGGGAGACAACTGATGGGTGAGTAGGGAGAAAATGGCCAAACACACCAATTTAAAAGCCCACCACCACTTACATTTAGAGAAGCAGAGACTCCATTTATCTTTGTTCTGCTCAGCGAAACTAATTTCACTGCTTGGTGCTGGCAAATTATTTTTATGCAGATAGTAAAATACATCAAAGTCTAAGACTCTGCCAAAGGCAGAGATTCACAATGAGACAGTTGTAATCAGCTGGGTGATATTTGAATCTGATCTGAGTGATTCACCATCACACTAGGTCCCTAAGCTGTTGGACACTGTAGGTAGGAAAGGGGACACGACTGAAAATCACGTCTTCTGATCCCATTTTATCTCATATTGTCAGTCATTACTCTTCTACATGCTTCCTGCCCATATCCCATGACCTTTTCGTTTTAAGAGAAGCTGTTCCCCTTCTCAGAAACATCAGGGACTACATGGTCAGACATGTTTTTTTAAGCCTGTTTTAAGGAAGTTATTATCCTCTGGAAATTTCACATATATTCCTTTGGTCTAATGGTTGAAACTATCTATTGGAACTTAAATGAAAAACCATAAGACACTCCATTTAAGCCAGCAGTTAATACCCTAAGATCCCCAAGTCCACTACATATCTTGAAGCCACTAAAAATGAGGATGGCATGATAATGCTGATGGTGATGGTGGTGATGATAATAATGAGGATGATGATGATGACAAAATTAGCCACTAACACTTATCAAATACAGTAGACAACTGCACGAAGCATTTTACGTTTGATATCTTACTCCTTACAACAATTTTGTGAATTATGTGCTATTGTTTTTCTCATTGTATAGCTGAGGAAACAAGCTTAGAGGGGTTAAACGGTAGAGCCGACATTCACATCTACCTACTAAAAAGCCTGAGTCCTTAACCATGCTACTGTCAACATTCAGAAAGCCTAACCCAATAGAACATTGAATCTGCAATACAAAAAATGTGTTTTCTTCATAAAGAAGCCAATTTCTTTGCTTTTGGCTGGAGTTATTTCCCATATTCTGCTAACAATGATTTGCCCAGCCTGATTAGAAGTTGTCATGGTGGTTCCAGATATACTTGAATGTGTTTTTTTAAAAAAAGAATCAAATTATCACTGATTATGCAGTTGGCTAGGTAGGAATATTCTTCATTATATAGGAATCTATAAGGTTAAATAATAAATGGAAACCTTTTATTGATACTAGAAGAGTTGGTGCCTGGGTTCTGAAATGTAATATATTCTAGCCTGAAAAACCTTAAGTTTATATCTCTGCTGTGTGAAATTAAACCAACACCCTGTTTTACAAATTCTGTTGGGTCATAATTCTTTTACTTTACATTTACTTAAAATGTCTCTGGAAAAGCCTCCAGAACACTACAAGCCTTCTTTTCTTTAGTCACCATCTCCACAATAGAAAAAGAAACTAGCAAACATTCTTACCATAGAAGATAAAATGAAAAGATTTAAATTTGAATGTGGATCTTGGCAAAGGAGCTTAGTCAAGGAGCAGGCAATAACACTAGGGAAAGTGAATTAGGCGAAAAGCCTATTTGACACCGTCAGTGTGAGTTTTAGAGAAGATTATAGCAAAAAAAAAAATCTGAAATTTTTAAGAACTATGGAACTTGACTGCAAGTGGGAGTTGGAAATATGTTTAAAACTTTGAGGTAGATATAGGTCATGAGCAAAACTACCATTGCCTTGACTATCAGAAATAGTTTATAGTAAAATTCTCAAATATGATTTCATGCCAGCTTATTTAGAACCATAGTCCATACCTGATTTTAACAAGTAAGATGTGATCAGACAATTATATCCTCCTTCTGTGTCCTATGGTAGACTAGGCTTCCATCTTGTTAGTACCTGATGTTAGCTTCAGACTTCCCCTGACATTGGCAATGTGTCCTGACAGCCTGTCTCTCCCTACCCTTTTGTTTGTATATTGAGAAGTAGCTCTGGCATCCTAGCCTTGCTGATTGATCTCTCTATGATCACTTCTTAGGCAATTGGGAAAAAATTATCTTTGTATGTCATTCAAAGTATTTTAATTATTATTCATTCACTTATTCATCCAACCAGTTAGTCAATGAACATTTCTATCTGTTTATTCCAGCGTTGTAATAATGCACCTGTATCCCAAGGAATCAGCAAATGAGCCAAATGGGTTTATAAGGGAGATGAGAAAGGTATTGCCAGTATCCCTAATGAATGAATGAGAAAAGGAAGGCTCCATGGTTTTAAATCACCCCTCCTATCAGGGTTAATCATTGGCCAAGACCACCTTTAAACTTAGAGTCACAGACCATCACGGGTGCTAGGAGCATAATTGCTGATCATACCCGTAGTCTTCATAGTGTGTCGGTATGAGAGATTATATTCTCAGCAGGAACTTCTGACCTAGAGATGGCAGGAATAACTTATGGGCAGACTGTTTCTCCTTATTTATTGTATGTATGTCCTTGGCTGAAAAGAAGAAAAAGGAAGAAAAGAAAAGAAATGATGTAACTCTACCATTGAGGTGATTTAGAGCTGCAGAAGATATGTCTTAATTGTTTAGAACACAGGACTGAAGCAACCCTGCTTGGCTTCACACCATAGCTTTACCATTAAATTTTAGATTTTTCAAGTAAATGCTTTTATCTCTTTGAGCCTCAATTTCACAATATGCAAAATGAAGATAGTAACAGAACTCATCTCTGAGAGTTGGTGAGCATTAAATGAGTTAATACACACACACACACACACCCCATTTAGAAGCTCTAGTAGAATGATTAATGCTGGCTATTACTATCCCTACTCTCCAGAACTCTAGAGGACAGAGGATGTCCAAAGAAGAGAACCAGGCACCATTTGGTTATATTGGGTTTTGACTTACCCATAGGTACATGCTCCCTATCCCTTTGAGGCAATTCTTATATTGTTTCCAAAATACTTCTGATCTGGTCTTTTAATCCATGCTTCTTAGGTTAGACCTCTATTCCTTTTGCTTATTCCTGTTGACCAACAGCAAATTGCACTTCTACTTGTTTTCTGTCAGGATATCGATAACCTATTTTTAGGGACCCAAAATTAATCTCCACCTAAAGTTATCAAGAGCTATGATTAAACAGATGCTAGGAGTTAGTAAACCAGACTCAGTTCCCCTGAGCTTTTCACTTAAGAATATCACTCAGTCATCCCTGACTGCTGCCAAGCTCTAGGTCATTTTACAATAATGGAATGTAGAATACAAACATCTCAGGTCTCCTCCTAATCCCTAGTTATCAACCCCCTGTTTAAAGAGAAATTGTGAAATCATATTTCCAACTGCATACGAACACTTTCCATTTATAGAACTTTAATTAAGTGCCAGATCATGTCTGTAACACTTTCCTAATATAATGTTACTTAATCCTCATAACAAGCTGTAAAATAACTATTATCTTTTCCATTTTACAGATGAGAACACTCTGGACTAAAGAATTTGGCAAGTGCCGCAGGCCTACTAAATCATAGAGCTGGGACTTGAACCCATTCTCTCTGACTTAAGAGTCAGTGTTCTTATTAACCATTGCACATCCTGCTTTCCCAAGATTTTTAAAATATTTTCCTTTTTATGTTCTATAGAATTCCTTCAAAGAATTCTGAAGATATTTTCAATCTTCTTGTATTTCCTTTGATTCTTTCTCTTCCTCCTTTTTCTTTTCCAGCTTTTACCACTGTCCTTCTCTTTCTTTTTCCCTCTTCCTTTTGCACTTTATCATCCTCTGCCTCATCAGGCAGAAATAATGCTAATACATGATAGCAAATGTTGTGTTCTGCCTTCATCACACACTTAACTCCATTGGATTACCTCTCTGAGTACACATTTCTAAACATACCTCCAATCACTAATGGCATTATAACTGATTTTTAAAATTTACAAAGCATTTTGATTACCTGAAATAAGATACATTATAGAAATAAATATTATTTTAGCAATTTCCCAAAACTATAGTCCAGCTTATACATGAGACCAAGACCATGCATTGGGCATTAATTTTTATTTCAGAAGGTTACTCTCTTTTTTCCTAGTAGACTGTGTGATTATTTTATTGTAAATACAGTTTCTTGAATTATTTTTTTATTTACTGTATACTGTATGTACTATTAAAAGTCAGTTTGGATGATTTAGAAAAAAGAAAAAGTACTTTGAATATGGATGATGAGGAAGAGTTTCACGGAGGAAGTAAATTTTGAGCTAAGAATTAAAAGCCAGATTGCATTTGGATTCATGGAAAAGTCCATGCAAAATATTCCAGAAAGAAAGAATGGTAAGAATACAAGCACTATACTGGCATTAATGAGGAAGGGTGGGGCCAGAATTTTGTTTTGGTTGAAATAAAGGGTGCCTGAAGAAAATCGTTAAGCACTAGGCATTCAATAATAAAGTGGGGCTGAGTTAACAAGAACTTGGTTTATCAATGTCAAGGGTTTGGACCTGATTCTGTGGGTTATAGAGAGCCACAGGATATTTTAAAGCATGGACATTACACTACCAGAAAATTATCCTTAAAAAATGATCTTCTGGCAGCATAAGATGAATGAGAAAGAAAGGAAATTGAAGGCAAAGTGGTAGTTTGGCTATTGTTGTCAAACTTGTCTGCCAAAAATGAACTGAAGGTTGACACTTACATTCATACAGACCAAGGATGTAACCTGGGAAATATGTAATTCACATTTCAATAGCTGGAACTTCACTCCTTTCTGTACTCTCAATAAAGTGTACAGGTAGAGATGCAATAAGTTAGAATTCTATTACTATGGGGATAGACTTAGATTTATTTCTAATTAATGTTCAACTATATTGTGTTCAAAATTTGCTTTTATTAATAGTAAACAATTTCTTGAAATAGATCTCATTGCTTTTTTGCATTATACAAGAATATCAAAGACTCAAGTCAAAACACCATGGTTAAAATCCACCGGTGTTCATTATGATCACAATAATGGCTAGGGGGAGAAAAGGAGATGGATTTGAAAGAAACTACGGAGATAGAATTGAAAAGACCTGGCAGCTTATTACATTTGGGACAAAAAAGAAGCTTTGTAAAAGATTTCAGGGATTCAGGCTGGAGTAACTAGATGGATGGTGTGCCAATGAGAAGTCAGGAAAACAAATGTGGAAGGCTTGGGAGGAAAACTGTTGAGTTCAGTTTTGACAAAAGATAAATTAATTAGTCATAAAATGCATCTATTATGCTTATAAAAAGGAACAATTGTGGCAAATATGTATTGAATATTGAAATAAGCTAGCACTTCTTCACGCTAAGCCTTGTGTTTACTGGAAGAAGAGAGTGAGTCGTTTACAGGGACAGATTTAATAAGCACATTTTAAACAAGAATAGTGGATGGGTTAAGAAAAAGAAGGTGGTAGTACTCAAAAGGCACAGAGCACACAAATAATTTTACCTATATCTAAAATGCGGACTAATCACTCTCATTGTTGGGAAAATATATAATGAGTGCTTAGGCCAGAGACAGAGAGTACTTAACAAAAAAGAAACACTGTGGTGAAGTTTGTTGTATAATCATAAAATTTAAAATGCCTGTATCTTTTATGTCTCAAAGACCAAGCGTAATTAAATGGATCTGTAGTATGGAAAGAGGCAGAATGACTGATCCAAGCCCTCTCTGCAGTTTATTAGACATATAATTTTGGATGAAGTTATTCAATATTTCTGAGCCTCATGGACTGCTATTATTACTGAACATTTAAGCAGTTATGATGAGTCAGGTCTCATCTTTGCACATTCTAGTTAATATACCTTACCTGGGTACTCATGAAGAAGAGGAAGCATATCTTTATCCCCTAGGTGATCTTTAGTTTTGGGGTGATTAAACATGCATTTAGATGTAAAATTATAGACCTTTTTGCACCTCAGATAAACTACAATATCTATTAAATCCACCAACCTTATAAGAAACCTTAATCATTCTCCACTCCAACACTTCCTTCTTTTGGAGTAGATTTTGCCATTGTCCAGTCCCTTTAAGCCACTGGGCAATGAAAGGCTTCTTTCATATAGTCACCACTCCTTTACCTTCCAGCTCAGTTTTCTAATTCAGAGGCAGTGAGGTGGTGATGGGAAAGTGAAGTAAGCTGTCTTTCAAGTGTCCTTAACTCTGGGTACTGAGGGTTGCTGGTCACACACAGGAGAACAGTTAAAATGGAATCCATCTAAGTCCATGAGCTCAGGAAAGAGATTCTTCTGTGGGACAGATCACAGCCTGGAAGACCTACACCCTCTAACAAAGAGACAAAGGCTAATGGCTCCGTGGGCACAGCTCCCGGGCAGCATTCTGGCTTTGACCACAGTCATCAACCAAGACTTTCCCAGCTGCAGCAGATCTGGAGGTCATCTCCTCACCATTCCCACCCAACCTGTAATCATCTCCCCACCCAGGGACCCTCCTCCAATAAAGTCCCCGGGTGCTTATATACTCCACCAGCCTCCTTCTTTCTCTATTCTCTTTCCAATTCCCTAGTCATGATGAAATTCTTTTGCAGAGCTTCCTTTTGTTCCTGAATTTTAACTTTGAACAGCTTGTCTTGTGATGCAAATGACTAAACTCTGGGTATGTCTGGCTTATTTGATTTTCCTTTTGTTTTTGTGTTTTGGGTTGCTTTCTTTTTTATTTTCATTTTTGTTTTTTGGATCAGTAGCAATGCTTATGAACATGAGGAAAAGAGACCACGTATATTAAAGGTAGTATTGGTTGATACCTACAGATTTAGTAATAACCCTGCATTTAAATTCATTTCTAATTTGGTCTGATCCTGCCTCTTCAGCCATTCCCTCAAACTACCCTTTTTCTCCAGTAAAATGGGATTATCTTTCTAGACTGTTTTAGATGCTTTTGGCCTTCATGCTTGTTTATTTGGAATCTGTTTCCCTTGCCCCCAATCGTTTAAATTTCTTTTATCTCAGCTTGTTAAAGTCCTCCCATCTATTTTTCAATGGCATTTAAATGGTGCCTCCTTGATGAAGCCTTTCCTCATTTTTCAAGCTGTGTCCTTTGCTGAATCACTACGGCTTTTCTAAACTCTCCTGTGGCCTAATCTCATTGCAGTTATCTGTATATTTCTCTTCTCATTCTTACTAGTTTGTAAACTCTCTAAGGGATGGGGCAGCATTTTATTGTATCTTATAGATCTTATATTATCTTTCACAATATTTTTATGTAGAAAATATTGAATTAAAAAAAATACCTAAAACATTAGGCCATGCTAAAGTGAGTAACCTTTATATTATTTTAGAAATGTGGTAACAAAAGTACGTGAAACCTTTTTCACTTGATTACTCTCAGCTTTATACACAGACATCCTCTATGACTATATTATTTTTGGGATTGTGATGCCAATAATTTTAATTCTTGTACAAATATATTCATAGTGACAGGCACTGTACTAAGTACTTTAAAATAAATAATAATTTTTTATGCAGTGAGCGTGTGGTTTACCTTGAATTACTAGACAAGTTTTATTCCCATTGGAACCCAATGTATTTTAGAACCAAGTAACCTAATGATAACTTTCCAGCAAATCCATAATCTGAAAAGAAAAACCTAATTGCCACTGACTAATCATTTAGTGCATTTTTCCAGCATTTGTCTTGTTTTTTGTTGCTTTAACAATTAGGTAGATGAAGTCAATCCCAATAGCTAAATACTTCTTCAGAAAACAAAAATTTTCTATATAATTTTCCCTATTAAGCTCATTCTCAATTTGGTGGAGTAGGTTTCTTATGATTATTTTTTTAGGCCTTCCCAGGTTAGATTAAAAATCTATATCCTCCCTATACAGGACCTTATTAATTGCACTACATCATCAATTAATCAGGAGAAATATTAAGTTGTTATGTGTCTGTAGAGAGTGGAGTTTTGCATATCTTTGTATGTCCAGTGTTTAAATTAGAGGCTGTCACATAGTAGGGACCAAATAATTATTAAGTGAGCTATTGGATAACTAGAAAGATGTTTCCATACCTTATCTAGGAATGCCTGATTTTTTAAGCCAACAACAATGAGCTTCCTTAGTGAAAGAGATTTCTCCATTACTATAAGGATACTATTCTGCCTTACCTCAAAGGACTTTTCACATTCTTTTATGTCTCTTAGAAGTTAAAATTGTCATCTTAGGCAAATTTTTATACCTACTTTCAATGATGGAATTCATCTTGTCACTCATATAGAAATATAAATAATAACACGACAACTCATATCACCTTGCAACAATTTGGAAACTTAATCTTACTGCTAGGAAGGACCTATTAAAAAGCAGATATAGCAAGATCATTTGGCTGAGACAACCAGCTTGATGAGGCCTCTTATTTTGGACAATTTTTCAGAGGAGAAAAATGAAACATTGTGTGTTGCTGTTGGCCAATCTTAACTAGAACCCATTGACTTTGGGTAAAACTGAGTTAGGGAAAGATCTAACAAAACACAGTCTTCAAAAATCTCAGCTCTTCAAGCCTTTCTGGAAGGCCTGTCAGAAGATCTACTCATAGGAAATATCTGTATCATTCAATACTTTATTGAGATCTACTTTGTATAGAGGAATAGAGAAGCGATGGAAAAGAGGATGATGCTATTCTGATCTCCCACTCTGCATTGCTTAGACCCCTTGTGGTTAGATGCTTCATATGACTAGTTCTGGTCAACAGACTGTGGGAAAACTGACATGTGTCATACCCAGGCCAAAGCACATCAGTGCATCTCCCCCACCCCCTCCTCCCCCCAGTATGCTCTTTTCTTGACACAGAGATCAAGGAGGCCTCATATTCCAGAGATGTATTGAATAGCTACAAAATATGGAGTCTATTAGTTTAGGTTCCTAAGTGACTGTGTAGAGCCGAGTGCCCTGATGATCTGCCATAGTGTAGCATGAGTGAAAAGTATCCTTAGCTTCATTAAGCTAATGAAATTTCAGAGTCACTGTATTTTTTACAACAAACCTAACCTGTCCTTACTAACAAAGAGAAAAAGTCTGAGAATTAACAGTTATTAAGCACATACTATGTGCCTGTACTGTACTCGGACCTTCATGTGGTCTGTTATTTTTTGTTGTTGTTTATTTATTTCTCACAAAACCTGAGAGGTAACTGTGATAATCTCAACTTTATTAATGGATAAATTGCATCTCTGAGACTTGATAACCTCATTGATAGTAAAAGGTCAAATAGCCTGTCAATGGATTGCTGTTTGAGTCTTAATCCCATCCTGTTTAAGCAACACGGTATTGACTTTCATTAGCATCTACTTGCTTTTTTTAAGGCAGATAAAAAGTTGTTTAGCAAGCACACTGTACTCTGATGCCACAACCTATAAACTCTCTTTCTTCCTAAGGAGGGAGCCAGGCAGCAGGGTATTGTTTGAGTACATTGTGTCACCTAAAATGAGGACCAAATACCCTGAAAGCAATAGTAAGTAACAATTCTGTGGTCCCAACTAAGGTTCTTTGGGTGTAGAAACTGCTGTAATAAGAGTTCAACCCAATTGTCAAAGTTACAATTAGAAGTACTAAGGCCAGAGCCAAAGACAACCGAGGTTAGGGGTCCCAGAGAGCACCAGAAAACATAGAGGTAAAGTGATATGGATATCTATGGTCCCAGTTGCTTCTACTCTGCTGTTCTGCCTCTTCTATCTTAAAGCAGAGTTATTACAGACTTGCCTCCTGACAGCCATATATATCGGACACTTATTCAAGAAAAATTAACATTGATTAAGTGAGTGACCACAGAGTCAAAGTTAGCCCTTTTGGAATGAATTAAGCATATTTGTGTTCTAATGAATATTCAATTATCATTCTTTAGAGTTATTTGGGTCTTTCTTGCAAATTATTGCAGATGACTCACTTTGGCTCCATAAGAATTATGTTATTTAGTCTCATTATTGGGTATTGTTCATTCTTGCTAATGAATAAAACACAAAATGGAAATATTATGCATTCACAATATATCAAATTAAGTACCATAAAGAGAGGGTAAATAAGGACATGTTTACCAGATAATTGCACATAGGAGGTGTTTTTAGTTGAATAAGAAACATCCAATCAAATTCCTTACAGTGCATAATGAGCTCTGGACTCAGAGTCATAACACTTGGGTTGATAAGCTATACAATCAGATTACTTAACTGAGCCACATATTTCTCTTCTGTAACTTGAGTGTAGATTAAATTTATCCTACATCGTTGTCATTAGAATTGTAAAGCAGATCATACACAAAAGAAGATGTGATCTGATGCATTACAGATACACAATTAATGTTAGAGACTCACTTTTTCCTTTCAAGTACAAGGAATGTACTTCCATTATTCCATTTGGCTGTTTGAGTTTAAAACATCAATGACTATTGTTGACTCTTCTAATAACCAGGTATGGTCATATTTTTTATGTATCAAAAAGATCTACCTGCTTCAAAGAATCTTCAAAAAGGAGAGTTACCTTGGTGAAATCATCAAGCTCGAGGGTCAGGCTTTTGTTTTGCAAGCTGAAAAACTAATTTGGGAGAGTCCTAGACTCAATCAAACTCAGAGATACAGATTCCTATTAGCAAAGCTCAGAAGACACTAATGGAGATGAATAGATAGTTATTGGAGTTTATTAATTTAAATGAGAAAGTGGCTAAGTTGACTAAATACTCACATAATCTGACCAGTTTATTATCCCATGGTACAGAAATTATAAGGGGTGGAGGAATGATAATCCTAAACTTTATCTGTGTCCAAGATCCCTAAGCTTACCTGTGTCCACCTAAGATAGGTTATGCTGGGACAGACAATCATGAAATCTCGATGTCTATAAATACCAAGGCATATCTATCTCTCAGACTTTATGTTCTGTACTAGTGGGTAGTGGGCTATTTGGCTTTATGAATCCTCACTCAAGAAACCAGGATGACAGGAGCTTCACTTCATGGAGCTGTTTGAGCAAAGGGGAAAGAATGAGAGAGAAAAAAAAAAATCCGGCACTGGCTTTAAAAATCCCCCACCAAGAAATGACACAGACCTACAGATATAGAGAACAAACTGATGGTTGTTGCCAAAAGGAGGAGGTGGGAGAATAGCAATAAAATATGGAAAGAAATGACACATTTCATTGGCAAAAGCAAATCAGGTACTAAGTTTCAGAGGTCAAGTGCAATCATCCCACATATCCAAGAGCAGAGGGGAACTTGATATGGCTGAGTACACTTGGTAAAGGTGGTAGGTAGATCATAAGTGGTTTCATTGCAAGTTTTGAATGTTTTACATCCTCATGCTCTAAAGCCTGCTGTCCCTCTGGCCACATAAAGGTGTAATTGCCAGATGCCTACACTGTCATCAGTTCTCTTGGCAAGGCATTTCTCCGGAATAAACTCGGATACGCACTGCCAAACTTTGCTTCAATGAGTCTTTGTTTCCACCTCACTAGCTGGCCAACCCTCCTTCTTATAGACATATACTTTTATTTATAACTATTAATCCACTCAATCAGATGACACTCAGGGCTTGCTGAAATGGGGGATCTACAGTCTCTCTCAGATAACTTACATATATAGATTTATTAAGTCTTGATTTTATAAGTTAACTCTAAGGATAATCTTATTTTCATCATTTTGAAGTTCAGGGGTACCTCACTGGTCTTTCTCCTCTTCCCCTCCCACAATGTACCACTGACAGAGTCAGAAAAGTTTTTAGATAGCTTCGTAATGATGCATCTGTTTTAGATGATTGGAAGCTACTTAAGAATATTTGGGGGACAAGAGGTCCTCTTCTTACTTAACATCTGCTTTCCCATCCTTTTAATTGTGTCAGAATGGCTGTAATTCCAGCTTCCTTAGTCGTCCAAAGTGAGTTGCATTCTGCTCAGAAACTATGTATAAATGGGGGTTCATTGTAATTTAATCATCACATGTCAATCCCACACTTTGTCTTCCTTAATGAATAATGATCTGTAGATAAGCAAAAGTTCCTATATTTGTACCCACATCCTCTGAGTCCAAAGAATTTATTTAATTTTAGCTTGAACACTTTTTTCTGCATGAATTTATGATACATTCTGTCCCAACCTTTGAACAGTTCTGCATTTGACAACTTTTGTTAACCTTCTTTTTTCTGTTCTGCTAAAATATTTTAGCAGTTTCCTCAAGTCAAAAGATTTATTTACTTAATGAATTTTTATTATTTTTTTTCATTCTATTCTTCATTCTTTTATATAATCAGGAGAGTTTAAAACACCTATGTTCAAAGCCATAAACTTTGGGAAGCAAGATGAGAAATAAGGTAATAATGCCGTCAAAGGACTTCATTTTTAGGAAGTGACAGAAAGACATTGGCCCAAATGAGTAGGAGTGGTAAGTGAAAGCAAGAAGGGGGAGAGTGCTCCTTGAGTTCTGATGTTCAGAAATAGCCAATTTCAAGGTTTTACAATACGTAAGTATCCTATTAGAATTATTCTTCTAAGGTTATAAAGCACTTTCTCATAGAAGGTCTCATGTATACCTTTCAATCATTCTGTGGGATAGAGTGTTACTGCTTTTACAGAAGAGGCGATATAGGTTTATTGAAGTAAAGCAACTTGCTCAAAGTTTCATTATTATTAACCAACATAATCCACATTATCTAAAATGTTGTCATACTATAGGCTTAATTTGAGTCCTATGAATATAGCATATTTGATCGTGGATTCCCAACTAGTCCTTTTGCCTGGATTCTTTGGCACTATATGTTATAGGGCTACCAAGGTGTTTTGATTTGGTGAAAGTTCACATCATGGTGCTGCATTATAGGAATTAAAGTACACAATAGAAACCCACATTTGTTTGGATGTAGCTGTTTTTCAAAATTGTTGTTCAGGTTACATAAGTCATTTTGTTTACTTATCTTTTAAAGAACAGGATTTTGTTTTGTTTTGCTTGTAATTTTTCTCCCAGAAGAATAGGTAGCTTTTATTATCTACATAAATATATTTCTCCACCTTTCATTGCTGAGCTTATAGAGAAAAATGGAAAGAATGCTAGAAATGTATTTCTTAAATAAGTAAAGGTAAAGTAAAATAAAAAAGTATAATGTGATGAAAGGGAAAAGTTTGCTTAAGTTAAAAAGACTGAGATAAAGATGTCAGAGAAGACCCCTGGACACCCACATAAACCTTCAGGAACAGAGTCTTGTTAAGTTTGTTAGTCTCTGCCTTATAATGAGTTTTGTAGAAACAATTCAATAAACTTTTCTGAGTGCTTGTGTTACTCCAATGAGATACGCTCCTGGCTCTGAGAGACCTTGCAATTTCATCAGGGAGAGACAGAAAAACAGACAATTTCAATTCAACAGAGAAGACAGTTGAACTCTAGGGTGTTTTGTGGGCAGAGAGTACAGGGATGGAGCTGGAGTGTTGGAAAGAGGACCAAGGTTTAAGAATATGTTGGGGGACAACGAGAGGAGGCTCTCACAGAAAGCCACATCTGAACTAATACTGACAGAATAACCAGGGGTTAACCAGCAAAAAGTAGAGTAAAAGACATTGTGGCTAAAAATGCTTTTTGATGATATTGCTGTTCAGTATCATCAATTGGGTAATTCTATGCATAGCACCACTATTGATGGCCTTTAGCATAAATTACCTCATGTGATTCTCACCATTACTCTGTGAGATAGGTACTATTTTCAAATGCAAGATAAGAGACAAGCTTGTGCAGTTTGACTCAGATGGTCAGAGGACTCTGGGTAAGGAGCCTCTGGGTGAAAGGAGACCTAACAGAATGGATATGATGATGCATAATTTAAAAACAGTTGGGAATAAGATAAGAAAAACATGATAGAGCGTTTGAAAATAATTGAGTCTAAGGAAATAAATAGCAAAAGAAAAAAAAAAGGCAGTTAGAAACCCCAGAAATAAGAAAAATCCTAATGACAGTGAAATATTTATAACAGATACTACTTACTGTTAGCTATATTACAAGCCTTGTTTTATGTGCTTTAATATGTTGTCTTTACTTTAATCCTCAAAACAATCCTATGAGAAAATTCCTATTGTCCTCATTTATGTATGAAGATACTGATAAGCCAAAGGGTTTAGATAAATATTTTAGTCACATACTAGGAAACAGATATTCTGACTGCAGAGCCCTGGCACTTAATCACTATTCATTTTGAACCTCTTGGTCACCAACAATAGGTTCAGCACAGTCTATGGCTTTTGTTTATAATATTATCATTTAGTTATATCTTCCTTAAACTAGACCCTATTTTCTATGAAGGCATTATAGCCAGGCCTGCTTTTCTTATTTGATTTGGGAAGCATGTTTTCCTCTAAGTAAAGATGGCTGAACTCATCCACTGCCTTTTTCACTTTCAACTCTCAAGAAGGAGGTACACATCTTTGTCCCCCAAAACACGGGGATCTTGTCACAGCTCAATATTCTGATGGCTTTCACCAGCTGTAGAGCAAAAGTCACTTACTCTTGCTTTTGTGGATATGACAAATAGCATAATGATAGCTAAAGAGTCATCATTAAACAAAGGCTTTACTTAGGGCTTTAATGATTTAAAAAAAATTAAAATCAAAGATTTCCATGTAGCTATGAAGTTGCTAAGGAGTATAATGAAGACTCATTTAAAATCATTTTCAGTCTGTGCTGTGTGTCCATGAAACAACATAGCATACGATGGGAAGAGTGGAAGCAAAACCATCTCTCAAGGGTCTGAGCTGTTTGTGAAATATATGTATTTAAGAAACAAGGGAAATGAAGTTCTGAGGACCTAGCAAAGAAATGAGAAAAGGAGGATGCATTATAACAGAAAACTGCTATTTTTGTCCCTTAAGTGCCAACAGACTTGCTTCTCTCTCAAGATAAATAATCATTTCTCTTTATGGCAATTATTGTACAAAATTTTCATCTAATTATATTTTCCAGTAGGTTGAGTGGTCATAATGTGAAGGCACTTAAACTGTGCCTTCTCTTCTATTATATTGAAGTCCCACAATAATTTGTAAATTTTAAATTTGCCATTGACACCAATTAAAAATGTTTTTTCTACCACTTCTCTTTGGTTAATATAGGCTCCCTGTGTGTTCCGTGTGTCTGCAGTTCAGTTTTTATTTTTTTTACAATAATATATAACACGTACTTAAGCCTGTTTGAATTTGTAAGGCATTATATTTCAGAAAAATTTAAGGACTAATTATTCATCTGCTAGAATAGGAGTCTCTTGTAGAAACTACATTATCATCAGGTTTTATTTCCAGGACATGGTAGGCCATCAAAAAAATATTTACTGTCTAAGGCCATACCACCTGAATGCATCTGATCTTGTCTGAAATATTTAAGGACTAGGGGAAATAATTGATTGGAAAACATGATTTATTAAATTGGTCACATGTACACAAGGGTGGGCTAGAATAATAGGAATAATAGGTCATAGAGAGCCTTAAAGTCACAATCTGAGGACTCATTTGGCACCTCTTGACTTAAACCTGAGACAAATAGTTGCACTAATTTAAGGTATGCATTGAGTCCGGAAGTTTTGGGTTGCAAAAATACTGATGAAGGGGAAGAGCCGTGGTGGTAATGGGTGTTTGATTTAGTAATATTTGGGGTATAGAATTATATCATTATTGAAAGAAGACAGTTTTTCCTCTGTTAGAAGCAAACTTAAATAATTTTCCAGCTAAATTGTCCTTTTATGTAACATAGTTCTTAGGCACTTCAACCAGTTACTCAGATTTTATTATTAAGCAAAAAAAAAAAAAAAGTGCCTTATACAAGTCACCTTTTAGAAGTTAAACAGTAATGTTTTGGAATCAAATAGATCTGGGTTCAAATTTAGCCTGGCCTTTTACTATCTGACAGGGCTCTCTACCTTTTGAATCTTTGCATTGAGAAAAAGAATGTATTATATAATTGTGGTTTTTGAAGCTATTCTTTCTAATTAGGGCACTAACCCTGTGATAGGGGTACCCCGTTCCCACAGAGACCCTCCCAGTCACTGCAGATGAAGGAAATAAGTCGTTCCAGAGACTCTTGCTCTGCCAGGAAAAGGGGGTGGTGTGCAAAGCTCATCAATCAATGTCAAAAGCTATGTTTACAGAAAACGGATAGAGATAATAGATAATAATTGAAGGAACACAGAGATTTTCCTCAGTTCAGGGTCTGGTATACAGGGTGATGCCCATTCTGTCCTGAAACCTGGGAAACTGATCACATTCTATGCTCAACCCCAAACATCAGTACTCATTAACTCTAGGGCATTCTTAGCAAAGTAAGTTTCATAGGATTTAATACATTACTTTTCCAGGCCTAATTATTCCTGGGAACTGCCTGATCCAGATTAGGGCTCTACCTTCCTCTAGTATTGTTTCAAGCCTGAGCCAGGTGGGTGGAGCAGAGCAGCTAAGAGATAAGGATCTTCTTTCAGATAGAATGAGGACTCCGGCCATGACAAAGCCAAGGGGTGAGGGCCTTTTGCTCCTTCTCTGTGTCCCCCAAGTTCTTCTCTGATGGCCCCCATGTGACTGTGCCTGTCTTAGGTTGCCCCTGCCATTGAGGGGTCTTACCCGTCATTGACTAACCAGCCAATCTCTGGGGCCCAGCAGGGTGATGTGGAGGAGGCAGGATTGCCCCTGCCAGGGGACAGGTTTTGTCTCCTCAGTGGCCTGTTTTCCCAAGGCCTCCTTCTTCAGCTCCAGCCTTGGGGCCCTCTCACCCGTCGGTGAGGCTACAGTCCCTGAAACCAGGCAGGACGGTTCCCAAAAACCCTGACTGTAAGATTTAGAATAGGTCATTTAACTCCTCCAAATAGTTTTCTTTTAATATTAAAATTAGATTACTGTCTTCTAAGTCTGTATTTATCCTGAGGTAAACTATGCAGGGATTCATGCATAAAGATGTTCATGTACTTTGTTTTTTACACTAGAAAAAGAAATTCAAAAGACCTGGATTCCCAACAATTGGATGTTGGTTGAATTATAGTATAGTCATACATTAGAATTATATGCTGTCAATAAATATATGTTAATTAATATTTGCTGTCACATGGAGAAAAAGCAGGTTGCAAAGAAAAATGTATAGTATAATTTTATTTTTTTCAAACTAAATGTGGAAAGAAAATTGTTTATTGTATGTTATGTTCTAAACACTCTCATAAATATTTTTCATGTATCATCTCATTTCATTTATATAACTCTAACAGACATTGCTATTAATGTGTGTGTATATATAATATAACATAATATATAATATAATATACGTATAATGTAATATATTTTATATATTATATAAAATATAATATTGTTGCACTGCGATGTTAAATAACTTGCTCAGACACACAGCCAGTGGTTTCAGTACTTGAATCTGATCCCATATTCTTTACCACTCTGATATTCTTTGCCACTGCCTCCTAAAAAAATCTATTAAAGTGAACAATACAATATTAACAGTTGCCCTCTATTAACCTCTTTTGTTGAGTAGATAGAGCTTAGAGATGGAACATTACTCAAGAGCATGGGCTCTGGAATCCTGTCCCTGTCACTTAGTAGCTCTGTGATTTTGACATTCCTTAGCATCTCTAGGCCTCAGTTTTCCCATCTGTAATACAAGATTAATAAAGATTTATAGTTTCTTTGAGGTTTAAAAAAGTTAATACATGTAAAATAGTGCCTCGGATAAGAAGGTTATTTTCTAAATGTTAACTGCTACTAAAGTTCTCATGGGGCTGAGAAGGGGTAGAATCAGAATTTGAAACTTGGCTTAATTTCTATACATATACTTTCATTTCTATTATGTTTCTTCTAGACCAGTATCTCTGTCAAGCGCTGCAATACTCTTATTCTCCCAAGATTGTAAATAAATTAATTCATCTTTGAGTTCTCCTCACTGATGGGCTAGGGGATATTGTTTGATAGGCTTTCATGTGGAAAAAACCAAACCAAACAAAACAGGCTTATGTATTTGCATTGTAATCCCTAGAGATTTTACGGTACTTTGCTTTGAGTTATTTGCACAGCTTTCTCATCCTAGGAATATTGCTCTAGATGGTATTGTGGGGAAGTTTTCATATTTAGAAGGAAAGAACAAAAAATATATTGGTCACTAAAAGTTATGATCCTCTCCAAGATTACAGTTAAAAGCCTACATTAGTTTTATGTTGGGCTTCTTTATTTTATTCAATGCATATTTATTGAATGTTCACTATGGTTCTAGGGTCTGCATGCCAGTGCTTCCAGTCCTCTGCCCAAAGACAACTGCAATAGTTATCTACTCCGCATAAGAAATTACCTGAAATCTTAGTTGCTTGAAACAATGCAACTTGTGGTTTTTATCTCATGGTTTCTGCGGCCATGAATTTAGAAAGGACACAACAAGGATGATGTGTCTGTGCTCCACATGTCCGGCCCTGCAGCTAGGAGACTGATAGGGGATGGAAGGCTCACCGGTGCTGGAGGCTCACTCACCCCAATGTTCAGAAGTAGATGCTGGCTATCCGCTGACTCCTAACTGGAGCTGCAGTCTGGAGCACCTTCATGTGGCCCCTCAATGGGGCTAGCCTTCCTCACAACATAAATGGTGAGTTCCAAAGGAAAGCATCCTATGGGAGAGCCAGGCAGAAGCTGTATTCTTTTTATAGTCCAGCCTCAAAAACCACATAGCATCACTTTTACTTTGTTTTTCTTTCATAAGATAATGTGTATGTAAACTGAAATTATTTACCCATGTTACTTGTTGCTACTGTTCAGTATGTTGATTAAAAATAATTTTCAGTGTTTATGGACAATTCTCAACTCTTTAACTTATCTGAGTTTGGGTTTTCTTCTTCATAAAATGGGAATGGTGATAATAACTGCAGCATGGGTTTTAACTACATTTAAATAATAATTAAAAGAGGAAAAATACCAAATCCCTTTTTTAAAATATGCAATGCATTTTATGTATTCATTTCCTATTGTTGGCTTTCCGGCAACCTGTGTTCAAGACAGGTAACTTCCATATGTGCCATGGCATCATCACATATAATTTATTTGGGGAGATCTCAGAGTCAGATAGATATGGCTTTGGACTCCTCCAGTTTTACTAGCTATGCAATTTTGGACAAGTTTCCTAACCTCTTTGGACCACAGGGTACTCATCTATACAATAAGAATTACCTATTCTGAAAGCTTAGGTAATGTGAACTGGTCAATAATTTTAGTTCTTGCAGTTTGAAGTGAAGGGCGTGCAAAGAACAACATGACTGATGTAACTTGCAGTTGTGACATTGGAGGTGACTTGTGGAATATCAGTATAGGAATATACGCAGCCTGACTTAAAACAGAGCCACTGTTAGCTTATGAGGCAGCTGTTGACAAAAGAGAAAAAAATATATATGACCTTATCTTGGAGATCACGGCACCATGACAGCGCACAGCTTGGGGGCCATTGTGTGGCCTTGATTTCAATCCTCACTTATACTCAGGTGGGTTCCTTGGGCATGGAATAGATTGTACAACCATATACTGTGGCCCAACGCCTTCCTACTTCATGATAATGTCATGATTGTATTTTTGTAGGATAGGTCCTTATACCCAGAGTTAAAAGCAGCAATGTGCTGTCAAGAGAACCTTTATTTAAAAAGAGGTTCTGATTTCTAGCATTTGCTGATATCCATGGTATAAATCTCCCACCATGGCTGATTTCAGGCTACCAATATTTTAATGACTAGCTCTCCAAATTGTCTCTCATTCACCTGTAGAAGCCCACTAGCAAAGTGTGAAACTCAAGCAAGAAACCAGCCCTGAAACCTCATAATTTCCCCTAGACACAAAGCATCCTATGAGCAAGCAGCTCCCATGGTAAAACAGAAGGGCTTTTACAGCTATGGGCAGTTTCAAAGGAGGCATGCATTTTTTTCCTCAAGGTTATCTCCATTTGCCTGGGGAAAAAATATTAACATTCCTTCCCAAACTCTTATTGAGACCTTATGAAAGACAAGTAGAAACATTATAGGACATCATATTTCAGAAAAGAAACATTCTGTAATCATTTTTAAAAAATAAGATACACTGCTACAAGATGCTTTGAGAGGAGAGGAGACAGAGGATGATGTCACATGTCCTGTATTGGAAAGAAGCCAGGCTAGGCCAGCCAAGAAAAAAAAAAACCCTCTTGGTTACAACTTGTTAGAACTCAACTTGCCCTATCAGCTCATGCTTTTTTTTTTTTTTTTTTTTTTTTTTCCGTCACATCTAACGGACTATGGTTACAGCAAATGTCATATTTCATTTGTCATCAGAAATGAAGGTTAAACTATAATCAAAGACTTGGCTGATGGATTGTCTCTAGCTTTATTTCTGTTTTTGATTTTGTACCCTACCACCAAGGAGACAGAAGAATTTAGACAAAGGCATTTTTTCAGTATGGGATAGTTCTTAGCTGGCTAGCGTGACCTCCCTTTGATTCAATTTTATACACTTGAATTCAATACATATAAACAGGACATGGTCCCACTGCTCAAGAAGATTTTGGTTTAGAAGTTGAACTCGGACAATTTAATGTAACAACAAAAACATATTACTGCTGTCACTGGTGGTAGTAGCAACAGCTAGTACAAGACCCAAGTTTGTATTTGGAATGTGCTACCTATTGGCAATGTGAATTTGGACAAGTTACTTGATTCCTCTGAATCTGTTGCTTCATCTACAGGATGAGAATTCAACCTCATAGGATAAAAGGAATATATGTCAAGTTCTCAAAACCTTATGTGATACAGAGTAGAAGTAAAATAAATGGTATCTACAGCTGTAAACAGTATCGTCATCAAAGTATTGCTGTGAAGATTAAATTAGATAACATCTCTTTAAGAGCATTCAGGAAGTATTTAATGAATGCCTACTGTGTGTTGGGTGCCTCTGTAAACTGGGTCAATGTTGACTGTAATGATGAAGGAACACGTACATGTTAATCCCTTTCTCTCCCATAATGGCAGTTCTCACAGTAAGGAAAGGGCTATAATACAACAATGACAAAGTCTATGGGGAGTCAGAGCAAAAGGAAATCCCTCTTGATACAGAGGATCAGAAATTGTACACTTGAAGCCTATATAATTTTCTTAACCAATGTTAACCCAATAAATTTAATAAAACTTTAAAAAACAAAAAATATTAATGACTACAAAAATAAATTATAAATAAATTAACTTTAACATAAAAAAAGGAATGGAGTTTTAAGACAGGTGATATTGAGAGGAACACTAAAGAATGGAAGAGGAAGTAGTCAGAATATTACCCTAAATGGAAGCTACTAATTGCACGAAAGCATGCCCCTCTCCACAGGATATCACAAATATGAGGATGGATGATTTCTACCACTTCTCTCAGAGACACAGATGAAAGTCTACAGCTAACTAACAGTGGATCAGGTAAATGAATTTTACCTGGACATATGGATGAACGTTTAAATCAAATTTTGGAAAAATAATTTGCCTTTAAGGCATAAAAACTGGGAGTGTTTGGAGGAGCACCAGTTTAGAAAACTATATAATTCCATATTTCAAGGAATCAAGAGATTCCTTCTTTTACCATGACTTAAAGTATTCAAGACCATTTCTTCAAAATGTAAAGGAGATAGGGAAACCACAGCTTTTCAGAGAGTTTATTTTGCAATGTCTTTTCAAAAGCATATCTGCTTGGCTAGATTTTTTAAAATTTCAGTTACACCTGGAGAAAATTAAGGGCATTAGAGCCCTTAATCCTCACTTTTCTCTGCATTTCCTGGTAAGAGTGCTATTTCCCTCCTCTATGTCTCATCTACTTATTGTGCATTCTGGCAATGGCGTCGAGTTTGCTGTTTGGGTGGTCTACCTTTCCCAGGCATGGTGTCTTATAAAAGGACAGACATCTTACACTTTCCTCCAGGGAGTTTTGTTCTCATTCATGGAATCCTCTCTTCATATTAAGAGACAAAAATTCACTTAGGCTATTTGTGAGTCAGTCTTCACTGACCTCAAAATGAAGCCATTGTCCTATAACCCTAATGGATAAAAAAGAACCAAAGCCATTTTTTAAAGAATAACTCTCTTCATTAAAGAGAGTCAAACCAGTATCACAGAACAAGCTCTGGACTGGAAGTCAGAAAATAATACTTAAAGCTTTAGTTCTGTCAAAAATTAGTTCTATAAACTTTAGACGATTCGTATGACAATTCTGGATGTCTGCCTCCCCGTTTGCAAAGTAAAGAGGTTAGGCTACATAAACTCTAAGGACCTTCTGGCCTTGGCCCTACTGTCACTCTAGGTCTGGGACATCAGGTTTGCTCGAGGTACTTGACGTGTTGCAAAATTAAGTCTTGAATTGCAGGAATGAGGTTTTGTGATAGCTGACTGGATATCCTTTATGATGAAGATTTTAATTTGTAAAAAAAAAAAAATCCAATGATGATCTCTGAAGTTAGCAAAAATGTGAGGATAAATATTAATGGGAAAATATCAGGAATTCTTTTCAGTTGCTAGTGCAGTCATATTCTCACAACCAGACCTTGATGGAATATTCCCCAGATACCTCGTCAACACCTGTTTTTCTCAATGCTATTGAGCTAAGTATCTGACACTTGAACCTACCTAGAAGCACAAAAATGGAAGGTATTCAGAATGTCCTTTTGTGAGTTCAAATACTGCATATATTAATGGTGTCTGCATTGCTTATCTGATTGTCCGTTCTTAGAACCTTCAGTTATTTAACTATTACCTACAAAATAAAATCCAAAATCATTAATATACTATATAAAGCCCTTTCCAATATGCCTTCTTCCAAGTTGCACATGTGCTTTTTCCACCATCCCTCTGCATGCACTCCAGCTATCCTAAACTTCCTTTACTCTTTGCTCTGCAGGTATTCATTTGTGTGTACACATATGTTTGCTGGGAGCACGGTCCTTACCATTTATACAAATGAATGACTTATTTACAAGCATTGAAAATGCAGTCCCTTCTGCTTTCCATACCCACTAAACTTTTACTTACCCTCAAATTTTAATTTATTAGGGTTTTAATTTGCATTTCTCTGATGGCTAGTGATGCTGAGTACCCTTTCATATGTCTCTGGCCTTCTGCATATCTTCCTTGGAGAAGTGTCTGTTCAGGTCCTTTGCCCATTTTTAATTGGGTTGTTTGTCCTCCTGGAGTGGAGTCATGTGAGTTCTTTATATATTTTGGAGATCAAACCCTTGTTCGAGGTATCATTTGTAAATATATTATCCCATACAGTTGGTTCCCTTTTCATTTTTCTGATGTTTTCTTTAGCCATGCAGAAGCTTCTTATTTCGATGAAACCACAATAATATACCACTTCACACCAGTCAGAATGGCCATCATAACAAAATCAACAAACAAGTGCTGGCAAGGTTGTGGAAAAAAGAGAACCTTAGTAAATGGCTCGTGGGAATGCAGATGGGTGCAGCTACTGTGGAAAACAGTATGGAATTTCCCCAGAAAACTAAAAATGGAACTGACTTTTGACCCAGCAATTCATCATTGCTGGGATTATACCCTAAGAATTCTGAAGCACCAATTTAAAACAACCTATGCACCCCAATGTTCATAGCAGCACAATTTACAATAGTCAAATGTTGGAAGCAACCTAAGTGCCCATCAGTAAATGAGTGGACCAAAAAACTATGATACATTTACACAATGGAACATTATGCAGCAAAAAGAAAGAAGGAGCTCCTCCTACCCTTCAGAACAGCATGGATGGAACTGGAGAGCATTATGCTAAGTGAAATAAGCCAGGGGGCAAAAGGCAAATACCATATGATCTCACCTATAAGTGGAACCTAACCAACAAAACAAAGCAAGGAAAATATAGCCAGCAACACTGTAAGAAAAAAAAAACCCAACAGAATCAAGAGGGAGGTGGGGGGCAAGGAAAGGGAAGGGAAGGGTCAAGTCAAGAAACATGTATAAAGGACCCATGGACAAAGCCAAACTGGGAAAGGATTGAGGGAAGGAGGGGCAGGGGAAGGGGAAAGTGGTGGCGGGAAAATGGAGACAAATGTATTGGAACAATAAAAAAAAATTTTTAAATTCAGGGAAAAAATAAAGTCCTAATTATCACTGAAATAAAAAAAAAGAAATATTTGTTCTAGTTTGTGAAATACATCTTTGAAATCTTGATAGGAATTGCAATGAATCTATAAATTGTTTTGGGTCGTATGGACATTTTAATGATGTTAATTTTTCCTATCCATGAACACGATATGTGCTTTCACTTACTTGTATCTTCTTAAATTTCTTATAATTTCTGAATAAAGGTCTTTTACATCCTTGGTAAGGGCACTCCTAAGCATTTTGTTGTTTTTGAATCAACAATCAAGTTGCGAATGCAATTGTTTTCTTAATTTCCCTTTCTGTTAGTTTATTGTTAGCATATAAAAATGAAACTGATTTCTGGATATTAACTTAGTATTCTGCTATTTTGCTGAATTCACTGATCAGTTCTAGTAGTTTTTGGGTGGAATCTTCGGGACTCTCTATATACAGTATCACGTCATCTGCAAATAATGACAGTTTTATTTCTTCCTTTCCAATTTGAATGCCTTTTATTTCTTCTTCTTGTCTTATGGCTGTGTTTAGGATTTCCAGTACTATGTTAATTAAGAGGTGAAAGCAGACATCCCTGTCTTGTCCCCAATCTTTAGGGGAACATCAAGCTGTGAATATTTCAATATGAATGTTATTTGTTGTACTTTCTGTATTCACGGTATCTGTTTTGTCTATAATTAGGAGAAGACATTAACAATACTTTTGCTATAGCATCTTAGCAGAACTACTAGATAAACACTTGATGATGGTAATGTTGAGTCATTACAATATAGAGAATGAAGATAAAGCAGTTTCTACCATTGTGCAATGTAATTCTCCACTGCAAAGATTTGCTGCCACCAAAGTAACTCCCATACAATTTCTTACATTTATGCTGAGGCTTTAAACGTTTAAATGATTTCCTGAATTTTAACTTTAATTTCAAGGCCATACAAATAAGTCATTTGTCTTTGCTGTACTATCAGTTTAATATTTTAAAGATAGGAATGGATTGTCCCTGATCTTAGGCTCTATCCATGGGTCTAAAGGAATTTCCATAGCCTTATGTACAAATGTTTTATGGTCAGCCTTCTCTATTCCTTCAATGTGTTCTTCCTCAAATTCACCCTGGAAATTCTTGCAGAATAATCTTCCTAAGCCTATTTTTCATCATCTCACTCTACAAAGATAAAAATATTCAATGTTAAATCCACTGAAGTGTGCCCTGGCTGGTTTGGCTGAGTGGATTGAATGCTGGCCTGTGAACCAAAGGGTTGTTTGTTCAATTCCCCATCAGGGCACATACCTGGGTTGCGGGCTAGGTCCCTAGTAGGAGGCATGGGAGAGACAAGCACACATTGATGTTTTTCTCCCTCTCTTTCTCCTTTCCTTCCCCTTTCTATAAATATAAATAAATAAAATCTTTAAAAAATAAATCCATTGAAGTGAGAATAATATGTAGAAATAGTTATATCATGGTATGGTACATATCATATGGATACATTAAAGAAATATTTAACGAGTCCATACTTGTCCTTGAATGTGCTAGTTGCTGCAGTATAGATTTATTTGGTCTCTGCCTATGTGTTTAGGAAGGCTCACCAAGGAAATGTTTTGTCAGCTGAAACTTAAAAGTGAACGAGGAATTCACTTCACTGCTTAATTCAAATATCTTAATAATACCTTACATGTATGAATGAATGCCCTTCTCCCTCTCTTTTCTCTAGATCAAAATAGGGTACTTAAAATGGGCGAAATGGCAAGAATTAAAATTTTAAAGCAAAATGGAACAACAAAGGAGAACCTGGATCTTGATCTCATAAATGAAATTTTTATGTTGTGTATATTCTAAATATTTTAGCACCTTTTGGTAAATTTGATTCTTTTTTAAACCAAAACTGAATTTGGGAAACAAAGCACTTTAAAGAAAGAACTAAACTGTTAAAACATGGCTTGATTTACTACCAGAACAGGAATCCAGTGATGAGCAAAATTGAAAGTGTGGAAAAAGTATTCACCTTAAACACTAATAGCAGTTCTGGCTGCAGTAGGAGGAAGGGAGTTAAAGGTAAAGATAGAAGAATATGGTAATTGGAGCCTTCAGTTAATAGGTTAAATTAGTGTAGCATGGGTATACGTGTGTGGGAGACTTCGTATGTGGAAGGGACATGCACACAAGGATTATCATTGTTCTTCACTTGGCTGAGTATAAATGGAAAGGCTAGAGCAGAAAGTGGTAAATAAACATTATTTCTTCTTTTGGGGAATTCAGAACTAGCCAACATGAACCAACTAACATGCCTGGAAGTCAAGGGACCATTTTATAGTAATTCAACCTACTTAATCATATGTTTACAAACCCAAAGTTGTCCACTCAACCCAATAAGGCATCCCCCTCTTTTCTCCATATGTTGATTGCATTCTGTTGTATAAAATGTGTGATAATAGAAGAAAGAAGGTAAAATAACATTTATTTAGAAGCTGAATCTTAGTTACCACCAAAGATTGTATACTTAATGCTATAAAAAGCCTCCAAAATAGATATTTTCTTTAATTTCATTTTTCTAGCATTTTTATCAAACTAACTTTCAAATTTAGTGTATGTTGAAAGAATAATACAATGAACACCCCATCTTTTCTGGATTCAACTGTTATTAGCAGTATGCCAAATATGTTTATCTATTTTTCTATGTGTTGAATTATCAATCTATTAATCTACCTATCCTACTTGATGCAAATAGCTAGATTATTTTCACAGAACCATTCAAGGTAACTTGCAGACATAGTGACTTTAATATTTATCTCTTATATAACCATACAGCATTACTGCACAAAAGACAATTAACAATTACTTCCTAATACTATTTAATACTCCATTTGTATTCAATTCCCCAACTTATTGCCTCTCAAATTATTTAAATTTTTCAAACCAGAATCCAATCATGGTTCATGCATCGTATTCAGATCTTATATCTTTAGTATGTTTAATCTAAATGTCTTCTTAACCTTTTTGTTTTGCATGGCACTGGACTTATCCACCCCTCCTACCAATCTTGATGTGGCTTATTCTTTATATTTTTAACAATAGGACTTCTGTTCAGCTCAGTTTCAGGCAGTCTTGAGTGATGGTTGTTCTGTAGTTTTAATGGTAATTTTAATGAGGCTGTGAGAGGGTGCAAGGACCACTTTTATCTACACTACCATCTGACCAGCAGCCCCTCACATTGGTTTTCTTAATAATATTTTTTACTTCGTAACTTTATTCTACATTATATACCAAATAGCATCAAACTCTCAACACTAATAATATAAATAAACAGTAAAACTGTTGAATAAGATGTATTTCTCTTTTGTAATTTATTTTTTCCTTAGAACACACTCCAAATAAGATGAGCTATATTCAAAAGTCACTAGAAAGAATTATTTTCTCTCTAAGGTTGAATTAAATATTTGATACACAGCTAGATTGTTTCAGTTTGTTTGCATTTTTAGAATGTATTATTTTGTTTCTCTTAAATTTTATTTATTTTGAATATTTACATGATTCAAAAGTAAAACTATATTATTAAAAGATATGCATAGCGGAGAAGCATTAGTTCCATATTTTTTGGTCTCTCCCATTTCCCTGTAGGAACAGTCATGTGTAATTCATTGTCCAAGTAAAATTATTTTGAGAAAAGGAATTGCTTAAAATAATTAGAATTTCTAATTTTTAAAATACTTTTATTTTGACTAAAACCTAATTTAATCATATCAGAGGACTAGTAAAATAGTTAAAGCAATTCTTGTTTGTAAAGAATATATGAAAATATTTCTATATTAAAACAACATATATACATGCATAATAAAGCAAGTTTAAAAATAAAATGGTCTATCCTGGACAAAATGATTTTCAAGGTAGGATCATACAAGGTAGGATAATCAAAGTTACCTATTTTTATTATTTCCTGTTACCATTTGGTATTTCTTCCATAAAAATAATGAGGTATGTGTGTGTGTTCTTATTTCCTTCACTTTCTTATGCAAAGATAAACATCTTGCTTGCAATTTCACATATTAAAATATATTGGACGTTATCCTATAACAATCTATAGAGCTCTTTTTCATTATTTTTTATAACCACATAGCACTCCATTGGATAGATGACCACGGCTTATTCAACAAATTCCCTGTTGCTGTCACAAATAACCTTGTGAACATGCTGTGCAGTATTTATATAGGTGTGATTATAGAGTCAAGTCCTAAAAATGGGATTTCTGGATTAGAGAGAAATAACGTGATTTTGTTAGATATTATCAAATGCACTGTCATAGGGTTTGTAATACTTCGTGCTTGCACTAGCAGTATATGAGTCCCCACTGCTCCTTGTCCGCTGAGTGTGTTATCAAACTTTGGAATTCTTGCCAATCCAATAGTATGAAAGGATATCTCAGTGGAATTTTGTTTCTTTAATTACTGGTGTTAAGTATCATTTCATATGTTTGAGGGCTCTCTGTCTTTCTTTTGGCTGTAGTCTGTACATGTCTTCTGCCCACTGTTTTCCTGGGCCTTTAGTATTTTTCTCCCAGATTTCTGGAGGTTCTTCCCATATTAAATGATTTGATCTTTGTGCTTATGATGTAAATTCCAAATGTATATTTACAGTTTATTATTCTTGTTTTGCAAAACATATATGTTTCTATTGCTCATATATTTGAAGTATCTATATAGTTTTTATTGCTCATGGATTTTGAGTTATGCTGTCTGATACATTTGGAGTTTATTCTAGTGTATGGTGTGAGGAACTAATCTAATTTTATCTTTTTTAAGTGTCTACTCATTTGTATCAACATTATTTATTTAAAAATTTATCTTTTTTTCATTGATTGGTTATTCCACTTTATTATGTATTAAATCCAATATGTATGTCTAGCCTTTTTCTCAACTTTTTAAACATTAATCTGACTAATGTATAAATATCATACAGTTTTAATTATAGACAATAATAACCTCTTTCTCCCCATCCATTTTGGAAAAAAAAAATGAGGGAATCAAAGCTCAGAAGAGATTAATGGTTTGCCCAAGGTCAATTTACTGAAAAAATGTTAGAGCCAGAATTTGGTCCACAGCCACTTTCTGTTGATATGATTTAAATACACTTCTAAGCAGAACGTTCATCTTCAGTTGAATAAGTTACCTGGTACAGATATTTATGGCAGTTGGACCCTGTAAGTAAGTGGTGGTGTTTGGTAGTTGTAAGCGACAAGAATTAGGGTGCAGTATAGTTTTGTAGCACAAAATTATTATTTTATTACGCCTTCTGACCCATTTCCTAATATATAGGTTATCCTATAGTCTGATTTCAAAAATTCTTGATGAACTTTTTACTTCACAGAAGTGGGATTTTACATGCATACATAATATTAGAATATATACAGCAAACTTTGAGTTGATTTGAGTCATAATGGAGATGGGAGAGGGGCAAAAAGAAAGAATCTCACCTTCTTTTACATGGACAATGTCTATGTAGAGGGAGAGTCCCTATTATGAGTGCATTATTTTATAAATATGAAGATGGCCCACTAATAAATAGATAGGAGGCAAATAAATGTCGTTTCCTTAGTGTTGAGCAGTTTAAAACAAAAAACAAAAACCCACTGGCAGAAGCCATCTGGTCCTGGCAACTTTCCCGGTTAAACACTTTTAATTGCTTCTGTGATCTTGGTGGGTTGGCTTGCCATGGTTTCCAGGGATTTGGGAGAATTGACCTTTATGAAGTAATCACAGTTTGTTGTACAAAGGAACTCTGAGTTAGGAAAGCAGGCAGCATGTCCTGCTGTGGAGCCATGGTAATGAGAATGGATCAAATGTGCAATGGTTTTCTATTTGGATTAAACTCACTGCAATATTCTACATATAGGGGCATTCCAAGAGCCAACCATATTCCACCTGGAAAGTTCTGTAAGCTTTGGCAGTGAATCTAGCATGGTGTGTGAGATTTGTTTGTTTATTGTTAGAGTCACTCTTGTGAGGTGAGGTCCCTTTTCCATACCTCATCCTGAGATTTCTGCTAACTTGTTCAAAGAAGACATATCCTGATATTACACTGATTGGTATATATTTTCCCATCATCCATATCTACTTATGTTGAATTTTTTCCAGGATAAATTTAGCTCAAGTCTATTATAAGTTTGTTCTCTCATTTTAAATTCATATTATAAATAACAGTGAACATACACTGAACAATTACTATGTACTAGGCATTGTTAAAAATATATTTTACATATTCACTTAGTCTTCACAGCACTGGATAATTTAGACATGCTTATAATTTTTGTTCTACAGATGGAAAAGTTAAACATTCTACCTAGTGAAAAAACTTATCCAAGATCAAACATATAGTAAATGATAGAACCATTTAAGTCAGGTGTGTGTGATGCCAAAGCCCACAGTCTTAACCACTGCAAAGGAATAAATTGAAATACAGGAACATGAATTACAACAATACCAGGATTAAAACTCATGTTTGCTGTCCCCCAAACCCCTTCAGTGAGTAGCTATTGGTAACTAAGTGAGAGAAGCCTAAACCTTAGACTTAGTGTACCAAGAATCATTTGTTGCCTCCTCTCTATCCTATCATTGTTTTTTAAACCTGTTGTAGTGATTATTATTCTATTATTCTTCATTGACATCTTTGTACACATGACAATAATGTGCAGAACTTGAGCCCAGGGTTCTGTAGTATTCACTTAGGTCTTCAGAGCAAACAGGATAGCCCATGATACATAGCAGGCTCTCAGTAAATGTTTGTTGAATAAGAGAATTCAGTCCTTAATGCAAACTGGTTCTTTATCTCACACTAGGATAATTTATGGCTAGGGTAACAGTTTTTGAATACCCTAGAGTAAAATCATATTGAAACCTGACATATTTGATGTATGTTGTTATATTCATAATTGCTAATTCATTCAATAAAGGTGAATTTCAGTTTATGCCTGATGTAGAGGGCAAGAGGACATGGATTACATGCACTATTCTCTCATTCTGTTTCTGAATCTACTGAAGAGGAGAGTATAACAGTTTGATCAATCTGGCATTGTACTCCTGGTAAACATTTATTACAGTTAATGAATAATATTTAAATATGGTTACATCCAGTATCACTAAAATTATATTGTAAGAAATGCAAACAATATTAGGGACCTAAGGTTATGTTCCAAATTATGGGTTCTTTTCTAAGTACAACATGTACCTCCCTCCCTCCCTTCCTCCCTTCCTTCTTCCCTTCCTTTCTTTCTTCCAGCATTCTCTGAACACCAAACATGATATACACTGAAGATATAAAGATGAATTGGACTTGTCTTGCTCCTTGGTAAACTCATAACCAAGTTGGGTCTCATAATCAGATAATTAAAGTACAGCCAGTCCTAATAGAAAATTAGTTCCATATATATACAAATAATAATTCATCAATACCACTTTCTCCTCCCCCTATTTTGCCCCAAGTAACAATGAGCCCCAAGCGCTGTCTTCAGATTATTGGCCTCCAGTCTATAAGAGTATTGGGAGTGGATTTCCCAGCCCACAGGACTCAGGCATGATCAACCTACAGGAGACCTCTTCTTGAGTTATCACCTCCTTTCTCCTTCCTCCTCCTCTGCAAATTTCTGTGCTGTTTCTGAGGAGAATGGACCATACCCTGACCCCTGTTCCTGACCTATCTTTATTCAGAGCTGCTATATTCTCAGATTATGCAGTCAATGAGGAATACTGTAATAAGCACATGTCTGAGGAAGAAAGTCTGTGGTAATAGAGAAAAGATGCTGTACTGGGAAGTAGGAGAGCAAAGTTGGTGATCTGGTTTTACCCTTGGGGGTCAGTGACCTTGAACAAGGCCTGAACTTCTCTGAGACCTACAACTTTCCTCTCAAAGGCTAGGGGGCTGGTTCAGAGATTTTTTTTCCTTTCTTCTTTTGACATTCCATCTTCTTGAAGGTTGCTCTGTAACCAACACAAGTAAGGTTGGCTTTATTAATTTTTTAAAAAGATTTCATTTATTTATTTTAGAGAGAGGGAAAGAGGGGGAGAAAGAGAGCAAGAGAAACAACATCAATCGGTTATCTCTTACACAGTCCCCCACTAGGGACCTAGCCCACAACCCATGCATATGCCCTGACAGGGAATCAAACCAGTGACCTGACCTTTCGGTTTGTGGGAGGGTATCCAACCCACTAAGCCACACCAGTAATACCTACCCCCATCTATGTATCTGACAGTTCCAGGAATTAGCTCTCATATTGCTGAAATTCAGTACAACTCAATATTGCTTCTTCATAGAAATAAGATCAAGTTTGTGACTTTTATGGGTGGCCTACTGAACTCTTTGCAGGTCCTGTGACCTTCCATAAAAAGATAGAGGTCGGTTGTTAAGCAGGCCACTAACAGTTCTGCTCAGCTGAAGTCTAATTAAAGTTAGACACTTTATTGAATTTTTGGATTTCTAATCCCCATGGGAGATGATGCAGTAAGTTCCAGTTCAGCATTAAAAAAAAAGAAAGAAAGAAAAAAGTAAAAGATATTACATAGTTAAGTAATTCATAATTGTCTTTCTATTTTTGTGGAACCAAACTGACATCCCTCTAAATACTTGTAAATGTTTTGCCCTAAGTGTAGAAAAGTGATTAATCATGATTTTATAGCCTTGTGTAAGAAGAATGACTGTATTAGCTTATTAACATAGTGTCATTTCTCAGTTGTTGGACAAGTAGTGCATTGGAGAGGCTGGGTAATGTGTTTTTGCTTTCTAGAAAATTAGATTTATATACACGTTTAAAAACACAGTGGTCACTGTGTTTATTAATTGATCGCAGCTCTTTTATATGTTTATTTGCATTATTAAATAGTTGTGGGAAAATTTTTTGAAAAGTTATCATTTACAGTCATGAAATAGAATGTCTAAGAATAGCAGAGATACAAGATGTCTTGCAGGCACTGCCAGGAAGATTGTAAGTGGTGTAGTTTGTGGTCAGGGACTGCCTGGTAGCCATTTTGATAAATGGAACTTCTCTCCCTTAATAAGTAAGAAAGCTTTGTAAAAATATGCTGCAATTATGAAGAGTCAATCATAGAAGTTTAGAGAATAAAGACTTGAGGGATCATTTAGTTCAGCCTCTTCATTTTACAGATGAGAAACTGAGGCAAGAGAAATAAAAAATCTACTCATCATTGGTGATAATTAGTAGCAGAATCAGGCCAAGGAACCTGAGTCTTTTGATTGTCTCTCTAGTGTCTTTTTCTATCATCTTCACTGATTTCTCTGGGGCTATAGAGATTCATTTATTCATTTATTTATCCAAACAGTTACTGAATGGCTATTATGTGGCAAGTGCTGTGGCAGGTGCTAAAAACCCTGTAATAAATAAAATATAGTTGCTTCTCTTCAAGAACTCACTGTCCCATCTATCAGAGAAAAACTACAACCTGGTATCCTTCTTTACTTTAAAGAGAAAATTTCATAATGGATTCATTCAATAACTCGTGTTAAAGCCCTGACAGTTAACTTTTAACCTTAGGTTTTTCACTCCTTAAATTACTTCTTAATTCTAACCCAGAGAGAGCTTAATTCTGAACTTTTATCAGGGCTTCGATGAAGTTCTGGCAATGTTGAGCCCATTATATTTGATCAATTTCTTTATAATTTTTGGACTGCTGCCTATATAGGATTGATTTTCAGGTTAATTAACTTTCCCCCATTTATGGCCACTTATTTAAAATTATCTAAAAGCATAATTTAAAGTAAAGATTTTTGAGAAGCACTTACTCTTCACATAATATTCCTGTAGTTAGTGTAGTCATGACACGTACATGTAGAAAAGGCAGAGCAGAGAGGGAAAAATAAGGCCATGGAGACAGACTGACCTGAATTTAAGTTCTAGATCTTTACTTGCTACATGTGTGGCATTGACTAGTTTATTTTAAATTCTAAGTCTCCATTTCTCAAGCATAAAATGGTGGTAATCGTACCAGCCTTGAAATATTTTTAGGAAGATAAAATTTGTACATATATACTGCATAGTACAGGGCCTGAATGAGAAGTGCTCAACAAGTAAGAGGTGTAACACCTAACCTTTGGGGATTAGAAGGCATATTGTTACAATTTGCTATTTTTTAAATGTGTTTGACAGTGCAGTTTTAGTGACTTGAAAGAGTTTGCCACCTTGCAGAATTAGAACTTAAAGAGATTTCCAGAAGTCATCCTATCCACTTCTCTGTCTTTAGGTCAAACTGGTTACAAAATTCTACTTGTAAATGGAAGCTTTTTCCTAAAAAAGTGTCCAGTGAGTTTCTCATAGGATAGTAAAATAAAATAATTTCTTCACTAACAATACATGATAATTTAGGCAAATTGCTTTACCTTAGCTTCACATTCTTCATGTATGTGAGATAGTGAGTTCACAGGAGCAAGGACCTCACCTGTCTCTTTCCTCCTGTACCATCAGCACTAGAGAAGTGACTAGCACATAATACATACTCTACAAAACATACTGAGTGAATGAGTAAGTAAATGAATTGGGCTATTGTGAAACTTAAATGAAATTATATACATGTACATGTGTGTGTGTATATACATATATATTGTTTGGTAAGTTACTAGCCTAAAGTCACTTTAAATGTTGGATATAAATAATGTTTAAAAAGATATAATTCATGTATATATTGATCAAGCAAATTTAATGACTTTTTTTTCTAACAAAGAAACTAAAGTACAGGGCATCCCCAAGAGAGCAAATTTGAGTATGGCAGAGCTATATATGATACCTGAGCTAATTCTGTGCATATATAGTATAAATTTTAAGTCTTCATTCTTGGAATGCTCTTTAAAGATATTGTCCAAATATGATTGCTCATTTGTTCATTTATGTGTTCACTTCATGAAGTTAATATTATCCAGATGTCAAAATTGACAAGCACAAAAAATATCTACTCTCATTAATAGGTAAAAATAAATAAATCCTAATAAAATGCATTGAGCAAAATTTAATATCAATCAAAGAACTGCCTATGAAGAATAAGTAGGATATAATCCCCAGAAGGCAAAGATGGTTTAATTAGAAATCTATTTCTCTAAAACATAACATCTAAAGATCAAAGAAATAAAAAAGTACCATTCTAAAATGTCAAAGGAATGTGATAAAATTCAACACTGGTTCCTGAAAAAAACCCTTAGAAGACAAAAAAATAAAAGTCTATATTTTAACACTGTAAATAATAACTATGCCAAATAATCTCTGTCATATTTAATGTTGAAGACTAAAATAAGTTTCGGAAGAAAGAAGGATAGCTGTCATAATTACTATGCCTTAACATTATTTAAAAGCATGATGTAGAAATAACATAAAACAGAATGAGATATATCAAAGAGAAGATTAATTTTTTTTTTTTTTTGCCAAAAGCTGAAGGGAAGGGCCTGCCTTAAATATTTCATTTACAATAGTAACAAAAAAGCACAACATACCTAGGAATAACTCTAGCATTATCTATACAGGATATAGATAAAGAAAAACACACAATTTTATCAAATGATGCAAAAGTTATTTCTATAAATGGGAAGATAATCATATTCCTGAATATTAAATATGCAATTAAAACATATAAAAATTTTCCATTATGGACCAAATAATAAAACATTTGAAACTAACAAAAGGATAATATGTTCAATTAGAATAATAAACGAATGGTAAGAGTAATGTTACTTATCAAAAGATAAAATAGTAAATGGTCTATTTGCCCTACTATGTAAATACACATTGCAAAGCTGCAACAATTATACAATGGTACAGCACTAGCGCATGAGCTGGCTGACAAATTGATTCAACAAAATGGCTAACTGTGAATTAGAATATACAATAATGTCCTATACAATGAAAGAAGCAATAAAAATCAGAGAAAACATAGATTATTCAAAAATTGGTTTTCAAGAAGTTGATAAATTGCTGAAAAATTAAGTTAGAGCCATTCCACGTTAGTATAGTTAAGAGTGAAGGCTCTAGGGACTGCCAGAGTTCAAACACCAGCCGCATAACTTACTAGTCATGTGACCTTGGATAAGTAAATCACTCCCCCTGAACTTTAGTTTCCTCGTGTATAAAACAGGGACAAGTAATAGTCATTGCCTAATAACTTAATGTGAGTAATAGACACATGGTGGTTATACGGATTAAATAGGAGATAATTCATACAGAGAATTTATATGCTGTTTGGCAAACAGCCTTCACTCAATACACTAAAATTAATTTTATCATCAAGCGCCAAGTTAATTACAGATATATAAACAGACTAATGTAAATATAAAACCATTACAAGGCCTGTAATTAATTGATCTTAGTTTTGAGGAGGTCTTCAAAATCATAAATGTAATCACAGAATTCAACAAGAAAGACAGAAACAGATTTGATAACATATAAACTTTAATATACTATGTTTAAAACATAAAAAAGTTATTATGCTTAAATTATAATGAGTTCTTATGAATCAATATAAAAATCACCAACGTCCTAGATAATTCATAAATATTAAGATAAATTCAAGTAAATTATTAAAGCATTCTAAAAATTAATATTTAAAACAATGTAAATAAAAATATAAGTAGGCATCAAATTAGGAAAACAATATGGCAAAACTTCAGGTGACAAGAATGTGGGAAGATGGTCATTCCAGTATACTCCTGGAGTTATATCATGTAATACTTAGGAAGACAATTTGGCAACGCTTTATAGAAGTCTTAAAAAGATGGTGGGAAAATGGAGACAACTGTATTTGAACAGTAAAAAAATAAATTAAAAAAGAAGATTTTCATCATTTTCATCTTATTCTGGGAATTCATCCTAAAGAATTGGTCAGAAAAGCAAACATTTTTGTATACTTAAATGGTAATGGAAAAAATACATAAAAAATAAACTACTTGAATGAATGAATGAAGCAAGCATTATTTATAATAGTTGTCACATCCATGAGATGGAATGCCATGGAGCTAAAAGAAATGTCTTTGAAGCATATTGAAAGGTGGTACAATTTCTTGCAATAATGGATAAAACATTATGCAAATTATAATCAGTAACCACAACAGTAGCTATGTTTATCACTAAGTCTGCATCTATATGTACACCTACGTACTGAAGGTAATATACCAATTTTCTAGCATTTGGGTAAATAATAGAATTACATGTAAATTTTACTGTAAGTCTCCTACAATAATTAGTAACACTAGTAGAATCTGAAAAAAATAAAAGACAGAGTTGAAATATAATTTCATTGTTTGCCTTTACTTTTTGGAAGGTAATGCTTCACATGTAATGTAACAACTTGTGTTGAGACTTTTTTGTGTTTTGTAATTTACATGGAATTAAGGAGAAACTTAACCTTTGGAAAATTAATACTAGATTTTCTTTTTACTTTGTTTGCAAAACCTGGGAGTGAACAACAAAACTGAGCTTACAGAATTTCTCTCAGGAACAGCTGGAAACATCATTCAAGGCTGTATTCTGTTTAATGTTCAGTGCCCTTTCACAGGGAAGTAAGAGAAATAGGAGTCTTGGCATATGTTATTTTCTGCATGAAGGCTTACCAAAATCCCAGGTGTATTTCAACTGCAAGAATGATAGGCAATAGCATTTTATCGTCTCTCCCATGCAGTTTGTCATTTGATTACATTCAGTTTAGCACTTTATAATAAACTGTCTTTGTAACTTCTCCCTCTTATGAACTCTCAAGGCATTTTATCTCTTTACTCAATTTTAGCACATTTTATTCCATTTATCAAGTTTTTACACATTGGGCAAGTTTTATCTTGTATCAGACTACCTCTTCTATCAGATAGTAGACTCCTAAAGTCAGGAACTATGTCTTATTTTTACACTTATTTTTGTACTGCACATGAAAAAAAAGCACATGAAGCTAATATTTTGTTACATGAATGAGTGAATAAATGATAACTATTTAATATATTGTCTTCTAGTTCTTTCAGATTATGTTTTCTCTCCCAGCAAGACTAGAAGTTTCAGGAGGGCAAAGCCTAGATTCTCACATAGTGTTTTTGCACCTAATACCTGCTAATAATATTAACTCGGAGGTACTGCTCACTTAGCTAAATTGTTTAGCAGGTTGCTTGCAAAGTGTGTTTGGATAAAATTATCTGAGCACAAATATTGGTTAACCTAAACTAAGAGCATGAATGTATGTAAAGATTTTACTTTGTTTTTAGCTTCCTGATTAAGGATAACAAGTGATTGTTACTTAAAACCACATTACTTCCACTTACCACTTCCAAATATTTGAAAGTATCTCCAATGCACAAGTATCATTCTAGCTGATGAATAAAAAAGGTAAAAATTCCTGCCTTTATAGAGCTTGCATTCTAATGAGGGTGGTGGAAGAAGAAATAAATAAATGAAATATGGTGTTATGTGCTGATAAATGCAATGTTGAAAATTAAAAAGAGAACAGCACAACAACAAAAGGCTTTATTAAAAAGTGATACTTTAGTAAAGACATGAAGGAGGTGAGGGAGTAATCATATGAGTATCTGGGAATGAGGATTCCAGGCAGTGGTTAGAGCAAAACGTGAGACCTGAGAGAGTATACGTGGTGCATTTAAAACCCAAGGACCAAAGAGCAGTTGACCCATTAGATCTGCACAAAAATGTAAAGTTAGTTTCTGAATTTACAAAGCTGTGATAAGGTATGAACCACATGTTAAGCACTCAGCACAATGCCTTGCACATATCAGGTAATAAATATTACTACTATATTTATTATCCTGTGAATTATATGAGAACAGGCTCTTAGAACATTGTTAGGAGAAAAGCACCATGAATTGGTGACGACATTTTAAGGTAAAAACTAGAAGGTTCTTCTACCATGTCTGAGTCAAGCCTACCTGATTCTAATGCATTATTTCCCTGTATGACTACTTGCTAATATTCTTATTTCTGGTGGATAACTACGTACTCATGTTTCTCAATAAACTTATCTAAAATATGGTCCATGGGGCTTCGGTGAGTGAGCTGAGGGAGTTTGGATTTCTTCTATCCAAATGCCTGTGCTGTCTGGCACCAGATTGGTCAGCAGACTTCGACAATGTTACAATACTGAGATGAAGGCCTTCCTGCTCAGAACCCAGTGTTCCACTCTCCCCTGGCGAGGGGTATGGTTGTTCTCATAGACATTAGGTCTTACAGACATCCTCAACATGAGCCAAATTCCCTTAATGGATGTGCTGGAAAGAGCTCAGTGTTACCGAATCAAGAATGTAATTTGAGCTGTGCCGACAGGAAACAAATTGATCATTTTGGCCCACATTCCTGAAGCTGAAGCAGTCCTTCCCCATCAGGGAAGAATTTCCAACATGATGCAGTTAAATTCCCAAATGTTCCTGGATGTGGAATCCCTAATTTAGATTTGCTATTAAGCCCTTGAATATATTTTCAAAGGCTCAATGGAGAGTTGGACGACATTCTAGTATGTTATTGCATGCATGATCTTTATTGATATTTTCTTTTTTTCCTTTCCAAATTCAGGTCGGGGGGAACACCTCTAATTTCTTGCATTTGGGCAAAGAAAAGGAACACAGAGCATTCCCAGGATCTCTTAGAATACTGTCTGCCAAAGAGTGCTGAGATTGATAGTTCAGAGTATAGACTTCGAAAACTTTGTTTCCTAAGCAAACGCAGAAAATAGAGTAAAAATCAATTTTTGAAATCAAAATTAAGTACCATGGTTAAGTCTGTTTCTATAGCTAATCCAAACTAAGTAAAATGGAAAAGAAAATAGAATTAATTAGGTTCTCTTAAATTCTTTATTGATCCACTTGTAATGTAGGCCAGACAGAAACACATACCAATACTACACCGTTAATAATTGCTGTTATTAAGTATTAAATAGTGTTTGAAATGGACCACTGTGAAATGTCATTGGGAAAATTGCTGTAGATGAGACAGAAGAGAAGAACAGAAATTAGGTAGAGATAGCATAAAAAAGAAAATATGTTTTGCTCAAGTGTCCCAGTTTCTTCTTTCTTCGTTGTTTTATATTTCTTTTTGAATGAAGTAATTTTTCTTTTTTAACACTCCTTTTTAAGAAAACCAAATATACTCAAGTTTTATATGCTAAGTGTCTTTTTATGTTCTTAACAGCTTTACTGAAGGATAATTAACATACAATAAACTGCACATATTTAGAGTGTGTAATTTGATAGATTTTGATGTATGTAGTCTCCTGTATATTTATTACCATAATGAAGACAATGAATAATCTATCATCACTTGAAGTTTCCTTGTGCTCTTTTGTAAACCTTCTCTCCTTTTACCTTGTACCAGTCAACAACTGATAGGCTTTTTGTTGCCATAAATTTGTTTATATTTTGTAGAATTTTATATAAATGGAGTCATATGATATTTGCTCTTTTTTGCCTGGCTTATTAAACTCAGCTTGATTAGTGTGGGATTCATTCATACCCCACAATCAAAGTTTTTGCTGATACCAATTGTTCATTTATTTTTGTTGCTGAGTAGTACTTCACTGGACAAGTATAACTCAATTTGCATATTCATCTGTTGATGGACATTTGTTTTTTCTCCCAAGTTTTTTGCTATTATAAATAAAACTATTATGAAATTTCCATATAATCATTAAATGAATATATGCTTTCATTTATCTTGGGTAAATGCCTAGGAGTGGAATTGCTGGATCATGTGGTAGATATAGTTAAACTTTTTAAGAAACTGACAAACTTTTCCAAAGTGATTGCATTATTTTGCATTTGCATTTTTTACATATTTTTCTATCACTGGCTGGACATTTTCCTGAGGTCAGTTGGTAGTAGGAAAATACCTATTCTCTCAAGGTGGGCAACCATCCCCACCGTGAAGACAGCTCCCAAATGTGTGCCTCTGGTTATCGTCTTCTTCTGAGGCTTCAGCTCTGCGATTCTTACTGATTATAAACAAATCATGCAGTACATTAGTACTTTCAGGAGAGTGTGCAGCTGGGGTATGGAATCGGGTGTCCTGTCTCCCTGAATTTCTTTGTCTTGTGAGAGCCCAGAGTAGGATTGCTTCTCGACATGATCCAGACCTATCATGAATAAAAGTTTTCTTTAACTTCTTCAACTCCTGAAAGACAGAGAGGAAACCTCACAAAGACTTCACCAAATATTTCACCAATGACATCAAGGGAAATAAACACAGAGAATAAAAAGAAAGGGTTTTTTGATCCTCAGTGCTCACAGGAGCTTTAGTCCCTGTCCTAAGGAAAAGGAACTGCTAACCTATGGTAAGGTGTTCTGCCTCTACTGGTGGTTAGGCCTAATTGTTTTAAATGAGTATTTAAATTTCTTTTATGCTAGTTGTGGAAGTAAATGATGACCATCTAAATGAGAATGACTAATGGTTATTTATTTAGAACTTGACTGTAGCAAGGCAGTCAGCCACCATCTCTCGCACTTGGCAGAGATTCAAAGGCAGGTGCAGAGTGGGAAAGTTTTATAGTAGCAAAAAGTGAAGGCTTCAGGTATGCCTGTTTGGAGGCTGTACTATGGGGAAGCTGTAGTATAGGCAGGTTAATTAAAAGCAGGACATCGTATGTAATTGGTTAGGAGTGCATTTTTTCCTTTAAGTTGGTTTTTTTTTTTACTGTTAAATTATAGTTGACGTACAATGTTATATTAGTTTCAAGTATACAACTCCGTGACTAACATTTATATAACCTACAAAGTGATCACCTCAATAAATCTAGTACCCATCTGACACCATATATAGTTACTACAATATTATTGACTATATTTCTTAGGCTGTACTTTACATCCCCATGACTATTCTGTAACTACAATGTGCACTTCTTTATCCCTTCACCTTTTTCACCCATTCCCCCAAACTCTTCCCTATCTGGCAACCATCAAAATGTTCTGTTCACCTATGAGTCTGTTTCTGTTCTGCTTGTTCATTTATTTTGTTTTTTAGATTCCACATATAAGTAAAATCATCTAGCAATTTGCCTTTCTGTGATTTATTTCACTCAGCATTATACCCTCTAGGTCCATTCATATTATTGCAGATGGCGAGATTTCATTCTTCTTTATGGCTAAGTCTATTTCATTGTACATATGCACCACTTCTCTTTTATCCATTCATCTATTGATGGACACTTAGTTTGGTTCCATATCATGGCTATTGTAAATAATACTGCAATGAACTTATGGATGTATATGCCTTTTTCATTTAGTGTTTTGGGTTTCTTTGGATAAATAATCAGAACAGGAAGTTTCTGGGTTCTTTATCTCTTATAGCCTTTATTTTAAAGTCTATTTTTTATGGTATAAGGATTGCTACCCCAGCTTTTTTGTTTTGATTGGTTGTTTGCATTTTTTATGAAATATCTTTTTCCATCCCTTCACTTTCAGTCTGTGTGTGTCTTTTGGTCTGAAATGAGTATCTTGTAGATAGCATAGGTAAAGGTCCTTCACAGTGTGTCTTTTGATTGGAGCATTTAGTCCATTTGTATTTGAAGTAATTGTTGATAGATATGTGCTTATTGAAATTTTATTATACGTATTTTTATTATTTCTTCTTCTCCTCCTCTTCCTTCTCTTTATTCTTCCTCTTCTAAAAGATGCCTTAGCATTTCTTGTAATATTTGTTGGGTGGTAATGAACTCCTTTAGCTTTTTTTGTCTAACAATTTCCTTAGATGTCCTTTGATTCTAAATGATATCTTTGTTGAGTAAAAGTAATTTAAGTTTTATGTCCTTGATTTTCATCACTTTAAAATATTTTGTGCCAATCCCTTCTGGCCTGCAAAGTTTCTACTGAGAGATCAGCTGACATTCATATGAGAGTTCCCTTGTAGGTAACTAACTGCTTTTCTCTTGCTGCTTTTAAGATTCTCTCTTTGGCTTTAACCTTAGGCATTTTAATTGTGATGTGTCTTGGTGTGACCTCTTTGGGTTCATCTTGTTTGGAACTCTCTGCTCTTCTTGGATTTGTATGTCTCTGTCCTTCATCAGGTTAGGAAAACCTTCAGTTGTTATTTTTTCAAATAGATTTTCAATTTCTTGCTTGTTCTACCCCTACTCCTCATGATGTGAATATTGGAATGTTTGAAGTCCCAGAGGTTTCTTGGAACAATCTTATTTTTACATTCTTTTTCCTTTTGCTGTTCTAATTAGGTGTTTTCTGCTATCTTATCTTCCAAATCACTGTTTTGATCCTCTGCTTCATCTATTCTATTGTTGATTCCCTGTAATGTATTCTTCATTTCAATTAGTGTAGTCTTCATTTCTGACTGGTTGTTTTTTATGGTTTCTATATCCTTTTTTATATTGTTGAAGTTCTCATTAGGTTCCTTGAGCATTCTTACAACCATTGTTTTTAACTCTGTATCTGATAGTTGTTTGCCTCCATTTCATTTAGTTCACTTTCTGGAGATTTCCCCTGCTCTTTCAATTGAGACCTGTTTTTTTGCCTCCTTATTTTGGCTTCTTCCCTAGGTTTGTTTGAGGTAGAACTACTTCATTTCCTGGTCTTGGTAGAGTGGCCTAATGCAGTAGTTGTCCTGTAGGTCCCAGTTGCATAGTCTCTTCTGTCACCTGAGCTTGGCACAATAGGTACACCCACTCCTCATTGCCATGGGTTGTGTGTACCATCTTGTTGTAGTTGAGCCTTGATTACTGTTGGCACATCAGTGGGAGGGATGGACTCCTAGGCTGATTGGCTGTAATGACTGGCTTTGATCACAGCAGAAGAGCTGCGATGCAGGGGTCGATTCCATGGAATATGATTCAATTCAGTAGGACTTTGGTGATCACCAAGTCTACCTTGCGAGTATGTCACTCATGGAGTTGGTTAGGTTGTAATCCAGCATGCTCTGAAGCCATCCATCAGGTCTACTGGTTCTGCAACCTCCCTGGAGATGCAGCCAAACTCAGCTACTGCCTGTGGCCTGCTCAGTGCCACCTAGGATGAGCTACAGAACAACCTACAGATGGTTGCTACTTGTGCTAGTCTTAGAGGTGCCCCAGAGAGGCCAACTTGCACACTGAGCCTCTCTGCTGTTAGTGCCAGGTCTGGGCCACTTAGCAAGAGGTACGGGGCATGCAGAGGCCAGATGCTGCTTGTTTGAGAGATTTTAGGAAATCTGAAGCATAAGCCACGACTGGTCATTTGTCTGAGAAAGGCACTGGGAACGGCTTGTATGGGTCCCCAAGTTGAGTGGGGCAGGGTCTCATGAAATCACCAGGGTGATTCAAATAGTGCAAGCCATGTTGATGGAGACTCAGATGTAGTGTCTGTTTGCTGGTTCTGTGAGGGGAGGGTTCAGCAAAAGAACAACGGCCTCTGTCAGCACTTTTGTTTGAGAGAAAGTGCCCTTCCAGCCCCCATTCTGAAGCCAGGCAATTCAGTGCTCCTCCAGATGTCCCTGGCACTGGTCAAGCTGCTGCCCCAGTGCTGGAGCTCAGAGAAAGTAAGTCCAAGTAAGTTTATATGGGGCCTGTTAAGAGGAACTCCTGGGACTCCAGGAGCCCTCTATGTCACTGAGCCACAATATTTGCTGGTCTTTACAACCAGAAGTTATGGGGAATTCTGTTCCCAGCACTGGAATCCTGAAGTAGGGTTTCCGGTCTGGAGCTGGAACCCCTGGCTCATCAGGGGAGACCTCAGAAGCTAAGTTAGCCCTCCCAATTTGTAACTGCCACCCATGGGTATGAAACCAGCCTGTTCCATCTCGGCGCCCCTTCTACCAGTCTTGATGTGGCTTCTTCTTTAAACTCTTAGTTGTAGGACCTCTGTTCAACTAGATTTCAGGTGGTTCTGAATAGTTGTTGTTCTGTAGTTTAGTTGTAATTTTGATGTGGGTGTGTGAAGTTCTGAGTACCACATTTACTTACACCACCCCCTTTAGTAGAAAGCCCCCTAATTTTGAGTCAGACGTTGGCTGGCGTTCAGACAATGCTGCTTTGTTCATCGGCCTCCAGCAAGTTGCTGAATTTCTCTGAGTCTACTTATGTGTATACTGGAGCTACCTCATAGAATTATTTGAAGATTTAATAAGATAAGTAATTATGTTTGTTCCATATTGAAAACTTGATGTTAGCTTAATAAGCATATCACCCACATAAAACATAGTATCCATACACAAACCTAAAATATTTGTATGTAACTTTACTTCAACAATTTTTGGCCTTCATCATTTCATTGAGTTTATCATTTCTTTTTCCAGTTCTTACTTCTCTCCCAGAATACAATCTCTTTACCCAGCTTAAACCCTCTGGAAGTTTATTACAACCACTTCCATTGCATAGACTCTCAATTTTCCTGAGCTTTTTAAAACTCTACTCATTGCTGTCACAGATTTCACAGTTCAGTAAGGAAACGATGTATTAAGTAGATAACTGTAAATGTCAAAATGCTCCAGGATTGGTCTTTGAGCTTCTTCACTATTTCATGACTCTAAATACTATTCATAATCCGATATCTTTGAAACACCAGACTTATATATCCAGCAGGTTACTTGATATCTGCACTCAGATGTCTAAAAGATATCTCAGAGTTAACGTGTCCAAAACCTACATTTTTATTTTTCCTTAACAATCTGCTCTATCCATACCCTTTGTTTCAGCTAGTGGGAAGTTTAGCATTCTGGTTTCCCTTCCCTGCGGTTGGCCTTGCTGCCTCTCTTTCTCTCATACCCTACAGCCACTACCTTCAAAGTATGTCCAGAACCTGACTGCTGTTTTTTTTATTTCCTCGTGAATTAGTTTTGCGTAAGCTACCGTTACCTTTAAACTTGGTAATTGCAAGAGTTTTTTAAAACTGTTCTCACTGCTTTCAGCTTTGACCCACTGTACTTCAAATTTTCAAGACAACAGCAAGAATGATTTTATTAAAACATTAGTCATATCATGTTACTCTCTGAAATTGCTTGCTACCTCATTCATAGCAAAAGCCAAAGAACCCACAGCAGCTTATGAGGCTCACAAGATCTGCTTTATACATCCCCCTTCACTTACCTCTCTGCCTCTCTGACCTTATTTTGTAGCATCTTTCTCCTCACTCTGCTTCAGCCACAGTGACCTCCTTACTGCCATCAATCCAGCCACAGGTCCCTTCTTAAGACCTTCATATACAATGTTCTTTCCTCAGATATCCTTCTAGCTTATTCTCATTTCCTTACAATCTTTACTCAAGGCACTTTTCAGTGAGATTTATCTTAATTAACTTATCAAAAAATTTGACCACCTTCAACATGTTTTTATTCCATATATCTGTTTTATTTTTCTTTATCATGTATCAATATTTAATGAACCATATATGTATGTAATTAACATGTATAATCTACTATAATCTTTCTCATTATCTCTTATCTACAGTAAAATGGAAGCTCCAGAAGTGAAGGGTTGTTTTCTGTTTAGTTCATCATTTTATCCCGTTACTTCCTACCTTTTCTGGGACTATTGTAACATGAACATATTTAAATGTTAACATACCTTTGCTACTTCTACTTTTTATATGGCTGTGGAAATCCTCAAGGCATAAATTAAACCCCCTAGAATACATTGAAGTAGAAAATATCAAAAAATTTGCAACACTTCCTTTTTTATTTATTATTTTGTTATTGACACTATTATAGATGCTCTCCCTTTCCCCCTCTCCTTTCCCCCTCTCCACCTAGCCTCCCCACCCCCAGCCTTCACCACATTGTTGTCTGTGTCCATAGGTTTTGTGTATATGCATATATGTTCTCTGGCTCATCTCTTCCAATACCCCTACCCCCGCCCCTCTGAGATCTGTCATGTTCCATGTTCCACGTGTGCATGCCTCTTGTCTTATTTTGTTTGAGCATTTTTTCATATGTCTATTGGTGTGCACATTCTTTGGAGAAGTGTCTACTCAAGTCACTTGTGTTTTTTTAAAATTGGATTGTTTGTCTTCCTGGTCTTAAGTTGTATAAGTTCTTTATATATTTTGGAAATTAATCCCTTATCAGATGTACAATTGGCAATCATGTTCACCCATACAGTTGGTTCCTTTTTCATTTTGTTGATGGTTTTCTTTCCTGTGCAGAAGCTATTTAGTTTGATGCAGTCCCATTTGTTTGTTTTTCCTTTATTCCCCCTCCCTTCCTTATTTTTAAAATAATCTGCTTTAGAAGAGTTTAGAAAGAAAATTTAGAGCCCTCACATGGAAATCACTGACCATGAAAAAAACTGACAGGGTTAACAAATGATAGAATGAAATCTCTAAGAAATTCATTAGTGAAAGTTTCAGGCAGATAATATAAAATAAGAATACATAAATTATATTGAGACAAAGAAAGAAATAGAAAGTAAAAGAACAGGGAACTCTAAAGCAAATTTTTCCTTTGCCTTAGAGGTATCTCCAAGTCCCCTGGACTCAGGTCTTCAGCTGGTTTTGACTCCGTGTTCTCAGCCTATAAAGCACCTGTCACATTTTAGAGATTCTGTCTCCTCAGTTACTCCTTCTTTCATTCATGCATTTTGTAAATCCTTCTAGTGCACTATTTTGCACCAGGTACTTTGTTAGGCACAGGGGATTTAATGATGAAAAGATAAACATAGCTTTCTTAGGATGCCCCACAAGGAAAGCAAAGAAAATATATGTGCTAAATAGATCATTGTCAGTTTGATAAATATTGTGAAAAGTAATATACTGCATTAACAGAGTGAGTCAGGGATCTATATCTATTCTAGGATGTCAAGAAAGAATATTTCTTATATTGCTCTTTATCTTTTTTCCTACCCCCATCTCACTGATTAAGACCCCATTATCTCTACTAACTCCATCGTTCTCCCAAACCTCGTACTTTGACCATATTTGTCATGATTAAGCATTGACTGGCATTATCTGATTACAATATGGCTATAGCCCTTTTGTCCTGATTTTCCACTATTCTTCAAGCACATCTCATGATTTCCAAGACTTTTACTGTTATTCATGCTGTCTCCTCTGGTACCTAAATGCACTTTTTGTTTTGACCTGTTTTCTAAGCCCAACTCAGATTTTCTCTTAAAAAAAAAAAGCCCATCTTCCCTACTCTAGCCATGGGCTAGTGAATGTTACCTGAACTCATGGCACTTGCCCTTTCTTCATTTCATGTATTTTTATTTCATCATAAGCTATTACCTGTTATTTCTTGTATTGTTACACTATGTCTAAAAGATAGGGACATTGAAGACCCAGACAGGTTTTGAAAATTGAGAAATGAATGAGGAGGAAATAGGATTTAAGGCCTAGTTTGTTCTAGGAATTGGGCTTGAATAATTTCTTAGATGTAGTTTCTTAATTTATAAAAAGAGTATATTATCTTACTCAGAAACTTTTTGAAATGATTAAATGAGATGGGAATATTTTCCAAAGTGTGATATACTTCAGATGGTATGTGGGAAATAATTAAAATAAATACTTACAAACAATTTGTAACTAGAATGTAAAACATTAATTCTCTTTTCAGTTATACTTTTTATATTATTTCTAATTTTTATTTTATTTTTTAATTGTATTAACATGATTCTATTTTCAATATGTTTCAACATAAGGGTACTCTATTTTAATCTATTTTATTGTATTTCATTGTATGTTACTTATTTGTGGATAATGAACCTTATTTTTGTTGATTCTGGTAATAAGTTCTCTTTTACATTAAATGTATTTCAAAAGTGAGTCAGGTTTAAGTTTAAAATAACCCAGATAAATAACAAAGCATTAGTAGGTAAGTAAATACTGAGATAAGGCATGTTAAGTACCTTAGTGGGTAAATCTTTATCTTAAGAGAAAATACTTTCATTTCAGATGCTTAAGGTAAAATATCGGATATAGAATAGTAATCTACCAAGTTGTGTCTTTCCCTTTTCTCTCTATTTAGCCATGAAAGATACTATTACACTTTCTTTAAACTGTATATATACTTTAAGATGAAGAGAGTTTGCAATTAATATCAGGAAGATTTTCAGTAACACTATCTGTTAAAGACATTTGTGCTGAGGATTTCAACAGCTGTTGTTTCTGTTTTATGTAGGTGGCAGGAAGCAAAATGAAAGGTTTGAATATTTTCATTGGTGGGTCTTATTTTTAAGGAAATAAAGGAGGGAGTTTATTTACTTATAAATATGGTTTTATTTATAAAATTTTGTAAAAGATATCCTGTATCTATCTACGGAAGGGGAAGAATGACAAAGTGAAAAAATGGACAGCTGGTTTAGCACAAATCAACATGTCTCATTAGTTTACCTTTTAAAACATTGTTTTTCAAAGCACTTAGAACCCTTCTTACAATGACTTTGATTTATCTCTTATAGTATGAAGGTGAATGTGAAGTAAAACTACAAATAGAAGATAATAATAAATGCTTAATGTGAGTCTATATAGTGCCACCTTTTCTTCTCCCAGGAATAGGAAACAGTTTAATTCAAGTGATGAGCTCATTCATTTGTTCATTCATTCAGCAAATTACTGTTGTATTATTCAAATATTTCCTAAGTGCTTACCATGTGCTAAGGAGTATGCAGATCTCTGAGTGTACAAAGATAAATATGGCATATACATTTTCTTGAATTGCCATTTAGAGGGAAATATTTGAGTTCAAAATAATCACAAATACACGTGATAAGAACTAAACCTGAGATATGTACAAAGTACAAAAGGAGCATTAGTTTTAGTGCAATAGAAAAAAAATGGCTCTGTTTAGAGAGATCAGGAAAGGTTTCACAGCGAATTATTGATCCAAGTCTCAAAAAATATGTAAGAATTCCTTACAAGTAGAGTGACAGAGTGCATGAAGTGAAATGAAAGGTTAGGACTGAAGCATAATAAATAGCATGTGCCAAGATACAAGTACATAGAGTGTGTCAGGGAAACAGAATACTTTTGTAAAGACCCAGAAAATAATATGTCAAGACTACAATGTCATCAAAAAATGGCCAAATGGCCAAAATATTGGACTTAAAAGATTGTTTTATAGATCAGTTCTTGGGCCATAATGTCATAGACTAATAGAATACTTGAGTTTAAGGGGAATTTAAAAATTGATTATATAGTCCAACACCTAGAGGTAAGCCAACCAGTAAAAATAAAACTAAAACTGAGTATTGACTCCCAAATTAACACCCCACCTTTACAGATGGAAGTAATTCTGTTGTTAAGATAGCTAGGATGGGCTATTACCTGAATTATAATTAATAAGCAAGTCCCCATGCCAAAGGGCTCAGGTTAAATGAGTGTTGCTTAAATGTTTGTATTTGTGGCATGCTTTGGCAAGCCATATAAATAAGAAGAAATTTAATTGAATCCTCTGTTACAAAATTATTCAACTACCCATCCTTTGGCATTGTGTAGCTATTTCAGGAAAACTATGTTTACTGCATTTTTTTTTAACTCCCAAGTCAAGTTTCTTGCATGTTTCATTAACCATTCTTTCCTGGTTTCTGGGTTGATATTCTGCTTTGCTCCTTACCTATATCCACTCACCTCTGCATTCTTTTTGATAGCCATTGCCTTATCATTTATATCCTCAGTTGTGGCATGCTTTAATTGTAAGCATGTGGACAAATCACAACATGTGGATCCAGAATTATTAGAAGTTCAGGATCAATTTTTTTTCCTTATTATGCAAGATTTTTACAAAGAAGAGTGGCTCTGAGAAGACTTTCAAAAACTTTTTTAAAATATTCAGAAATCTTAAGAAAATATTAATCTGCCTCAGAAAAGAGACATCTTTGAAACTAAAATCTTTACATTTATAAACGATTTTTACAGGTTGTCTTAACTAATTTTAAAAGAGAAGGTAGACATCCTAACCATGAGGATGGTTAAATACAAACAAAGAGTTTTAAAAAGCATTCTTTATTTCTACATTATAGTAAGCACACATTTCTCTCTGAACTGTTGTGCTTTTTGTCTTCTCTGAAGATTAGAGGGTGAATAAATATATTAAAGACATTTTTATTGCATCTGCAATGTATACCAGGTACAGGTCTTAATTGTTTACATGTATTATCTGATTTGATACTTATAATCAACACAATGGTTTCCATTATTATCCCATTTTATACACTTAGCATTACTTGTCAAAGGTTGCAAATATGGTAGTGGTTTACTTTACTATGAACTTTAGGTAATTAGTTATTATATGGTAGTGACTTTTGAATAGTGTTTTAATTAGGCAACCTCCCAGAATCTTTTTCATGAAACATCTTACAATAAATCTTATATGTACTATTATCAGACATGCTAATGATACACTAGAACCTCATGTGCAGGCCAATGAAATTCTCCAATTTGCTTTTGGATTAATGCCATTTCGACTTGTTTGAGTTTATATAAAATAATTGCCAGCGCAGTGAGTTCCTGAGCTGACTATGGTATCCCAGGGGTACGTGGGACTCAAAAAGGGCTCATGTGAGATTTTGATGCTCATACAGAACAAGACAGCTGACCTTAGGATCATCCAAGGAAGAGAAACAAAACTGAAATCCCCTCATGTAACTGAAAAGTTAAAAGTGTTCTCATTTAACAAAAGGGCTTCTAAAAAACTTCATTTATTATACCAGGGAAACAATAGGAAAGCATGTTTCTATTATGAGTGAAAAAGGAAAATAAAAAGTGTATTTAACCCTTTTGTGTGGGGAGAATAAAACTAAATCAAATATTAAACACAAAATGGCTTCTGGGCTAGTGAAATCTCTGGGCAACTAGCAGATGTGCAAAGTTATTCTGCACCAACAGTTGCACAACTCAAGGTCCCTGGGACTCCCACAGAAAGTAATATCTTATTAAAGAAGATTTTAGAGAAAAAATGTACAATGACATACAGAAACTACCCACCATGGGTGGAATCAGCATGTTTAGACTTCCAAGAAAATTAGATAATATGCACATCAAATAAAGACTACAAATTAAATGTTTAAACTAAAAATATAATACAAGATGGAATAAAAATCTTAATAAAAAAACAGAACACCATGATAAAAGACTGGATGGATTAAAAAAAAGAGAAATATATAGGACCTTTAGAAATTAAAAAATTTAATAATTTATTTAAAATGAATACTTATTAGATAAACAGTAGGTGAAAACTGAAAAATAGCAGTTGGATCTGAGGTTATAACTATGAAAACAGTAAACAGAGAAGAATAATAGGACGTATATGAAGCTATAGGATAGGTAAAATGAAATAGTCCAGAAAAAACATAATAGGATTTTAGAAGGAAGCAACAGAGAGAATAAGGGAGAAGAATATTCGAAAAGATAATGAGTGAGTTTTTAATAACTCATTAGATTAAAGAACAATAATGAGTTCCAAACAGAATTTTAGAAAAAGATATTGTATTGGAAATGCAGTTAAACAAACCTAGAAAAGAAAAGAGGCATTCCTTATACTGTAGCAGTTTGATTGACAGCAGACATCTTATCGTAAAAATACATAGATACCAGAAGGGTATGAGATATCTTCAAAGTGCTGAGGGAAAATAATTGTCACTCTAAAAATCTCTGTTTACTTATGCTATCCTTCAAACTCTAAGGTGAATGTAGACAGTTCAGGAAAAATATTAAAAGGTCATCACGGATTTTTGCAGAAATAACTATTAAAATACATACTTTGATAAGGAGGACATTTAGAAGGATTGGACTGTGGAAAAATAATGATGAGAAAATAAACTCATAACATGGAGTTATTTTGAGTAAACTTTAACTGTAAAAAATAACTAATGGTGATAATAATAGTGACAGGTTTGGTGAGGAATAGAACTACTACAAGATATAATAGGAGGTGTGGGATATACACTACAATAGATAGTACTAAAATACTATAAAATAATAACATGGATTATTGGGCATATAATGTATAACTTTATAAAAGTTTATTTGAAAAGTTAGACCAAATGAAAAGCATTTCAGATCATATGAAAAGGATATCAATATTTATTATAAAGCATAGTAGTCAATATAATGTATTATTGACTCAGGTAAATAAAAATAGAACAATTATATGCATACTCATGTGATCTAGACATATGACTTAGGAACATTACAAGTCAGAAAAGAAAAGAAATAACATTTTCATATCGTAGCAGAAAAAAATATAAAAAAAAAAGGAAGGAAAAAAAAAGAAGGAAGGAATGGAGGGAGGAAGACAACTGCCATACAGCCGTACCCATGAGGGAAAATAGAGTTCTAGTGCACATAATACATTTTTAATTGAAAATTTAATAGCAAAAAGAAAAAAATTAAATTGTTTAGGGAAAAGTTTTATAAACTTGGAATAGAGAAGATTCTTAAGATATACAAATGTACATATATAGGGAAAATGTTGATAAATTTCAGTACATTTAAATTTTTATGAGGGCTTTATAATAACATACAATGACTTTAAAGGACAAGTCATAAGTTAGGAACAGATATTTTTGGCATCTGTAATAAATACAGAATTAGTGTACAGAATACACAAAATGCTTTTATAAATCAATAAGTAAAATATAACCTACTTTTTATTTATTTATTTTTATTTTTTAATTTGTTATTAAATTCATTGGGATGGCATTGGTTAATAAGATCACATAGGTCTCCAGTGTCCCTTTCCATAACGCATGATCTGTACATCGCATTGTGTGCCCACCACCCAAAGTCAAATCGCCTCCCACCGCCATATATTTGGCCCCTTCCCCCTGGTAACCCCTATACTGTTGTTTGTGTCTATGAGTTTCAGTTTTACACATATATCTATTGGCAAGTGGGTCACTTTATACACATTCATTTTCATATATACACATAAAGTTATAGTGACCATTTTTCTATTGTCCATGCAGATAAAACATGCAGGGAGATTTAGCTATTACTTTGCCGTTTATAATATATTCACACTAATTATTGCACTTTTTATAGTGCAATAAATAGCATTTATTATTGGCCTTATAGAATATAGAAACCAAAAAACAAAAACAAATCCCAGTAATTTTCTTTCTGAGCTTTCACTTAATTTTCATGTATCTGTTATATGTCATTCTGCATTAAAATTTATTGCTTTATACACCTGTGTCCCCAACTACATAGAATTTCTTGAGAGGAAGGATTGTATCATATTCATTTTGGGGTGCCCAGTGTTTGATGTAAAGTAAATAATCAGTACATTTTTGTGAAAAAGTATTGTTTACCTTTCTAATCATATAAGTAATAGCATGAATATATTCTCATTGTAGAAGACTCAAACAATACACAACATATGAAACAAAGTAATTGTTTTTTCATCCTTCCTTCCCTCTATCCTCTACAGAGGTAACTAACATCAATATCTTCTCATTCCTGTGAACTGAAGTTAAATATTATGTTTATATTTTTTAGTAATAAATTCTATGTACTGCAGTATATATTCTACACCTGCTTATTAATGCACTAATACCAGATGTTAACCAAAGGGCAATACACATATCAGATACGCAAACAAATCAAATATTTGAATGTTTATTAGTTTTGTACATTAGCTTGTTTATGTCTCAAACATTTATTTTGTTGGTGTCTATTGAGCACCTAACCTAGATAGTTTTTCAAGTTTGTAGGTATTATTTCTTAAGTTTAATGTTTAGTCTGTTTTTTATATAGCTATCTATGATATGTCTAGATAATTTTAAAAAGAAAATCGTTCATGTGTTAGGCAGAAAATGCTGTGGTATAATACTTAATAACTTGATTTAAACATTGCATTTACCTTGAGAATTCAGAGGAGGTTCACACATAGTCTGTGCATTGAGGCATGAACCCAAAGCTGCTTAAAAGGATTAATGTTGCATCTCAAACTCAGCTGTACTATAAGGCTTCTGTCATATGAGAGGTATTAAAAATGAAATGACAAAGGAAAAGGTCTGTCCAGGTATTGATGATATACAGATGGAAAGCATATGAAAAACTAGTTTTCCTTACACTGCATAACTGCAAAAGTTGTTTATCTCAGTCAGGAGAGCAATGGTTAAAGACCATTAGGATTTACGGTGGGCAGCTGCCCCCCTCTTTGTAGCAGGCACACCTGTGCAGAAACCCAGGGGAAAGCGTTGTATAACTATGGCAATGTCATCATTTCATTAAATGGTGTCCATCTTTCAAAAAACTTCTGCAACTGAGTATTTGTGGATGTGCTTCTATTGATGCTTCCAGTTTTTAAAGTTTGTGGATTTTCCTTTGTCATAGATACCATTCAGCAGCTTCATTGTGTAGAGCATTCACGGAATGTAAACGTGGACCCTCACTGTCGGTTCCTACTCCACATGGCCTTTTCTACCTCCAGCTGCCTATTTAAGGAACAGTAGTTGTTATTGTTATTTTTAAGATAATCTTAGCTGGCAGTCCAATTTATTTTCTTCAAAACTCTATCCTGTAAAAGTTTTATAAAGGCTCTGGGTCAGGAGTGTGAGGAAGGTCATTAAAGTTTTAATATAAAAGTAAAACCGACCAACAAAATGATCAAACATCAAAGATCTTGCCAAGCCCCAGTTATAGTGACCTAAGAAATCTTAACTTATGAAGAAAGTGCAAAAATTATTTTATGATCTGGCAGCCCCGTAGGAGTAAATTAACATTCTTTGATCCCCCCTTTAATATCAGTGGTTTGAAAGCTCAACATTTTTTTTTCTCACCTCTTTATTGTGTGATTCCATCTTAAAATGTTAAAAACAGAATTTTCTTACTCATTAATTTTGGGAGAATTGCTCCCCTTCTTTTCATCTACTTTTTTCTGTTAACTGAATAGTCCTTTGACTACAACTTGGCTTAGACAAACTTGTATGCAGAAATAATGAATATCTTTAGCATCACGGCAATATGAGGGTAAGCTATGTTCCTGCTGAGTGGCTATTTGAAAGCTAAGCAGGAGTTAATATTTATTTATTTGTTGGATTTCCGTGGCACTTTTCCTCCAAAGAGCACAGGGTGTGATGTGGAGAATTTCAGGGCTTGTCTAAGAATGTCAAAAGGAAATTAAAAAAAAAGTGGAATTTGTGGAAGTGAAAGCACAGAGCAACATCAAGAGCTGATGGCAAAACCAAACCCTAGGTGGCAGCTAGGCATATTGCAGACAGAAGGATCTGGACAGCCCCCAGGATGCCGCTGTGGGCCTCTCAGAACACTTGAGTCATTTTCCCAGGGCCTATGCCCCTGGTGAGCACCAGGCCGTTCTGTTCAATGCTCACATGAAGAGGCATAAGCTGAATTATAAACTCAAGGGGCAGGAAGGGACCTTAAAAATTATTTGCCCGAGTCTCTTAGTTTACAGATGAGCACATCAAACTCAGAACAAAGCAACAAGCTAGAAGCAGGGCCAGAGTTAGAACCCAGATCATCCTTTCATTCAGCAAACACACTCTAAATGCTTCTAAAAACTCTCCGAGACACCAGGGCTGCCTTCGTGATTCACAGGGGCCTGTGTTCTGACATGCGTTCTGACTACCATTGTCCGACCCCATACTACCTACTAACCCCTTGCCTGTGAGGATATCTGATATATACCTTATAAAACAACATTCTGTTGACTAAAGACCCAAAACTTTTGGGGTGTAAACCTCAAGGGACATATAGTGAGGGAAGTGAGCTCTAGTCCAAGTATCTGTAAGCATGTTGACATTCTTTGGGCACTTCTGTCAGGTCAGCTGGAAAACATATACTGGATTAAGTTTTGTTTGAATGTCACTGGAAGGAAGATTTTCCAGTAACGTTATTTTCACTAGTGTTCTGGGTAAAGGCTTAAATGCTCTCTCACTGGATAAAATACTTAATCTTTAACATTGACTTGACCTGTTAAATGCCTCAGTCTGAACCCTAATAAGAAAACTGAAATTGAAAGCACCTAGTGGTAAAATCAAAACATCAAAATTCTGCAAAGGAGTATGGTGTAAGAGCTGACATAAATCATAAATTTACCTTCCCAGAAGCAATTTTACAGTCCTACGTGTAAAACTGGCTATCACTGCAAGAAGACTCATGGGTTTAAAAAAAAGAGAGAGAAAGAGTAGATTGCTCTATGTTAGTTCAAAGGTAGATTTAAGCTCCTCCCCCTTCCCTAGTACCCATGCTGAAAACCTGTGTTCATAAAAGAGGCCCCAGCTGCTTTACAGGTGGAACCAATGAGTTTGTAAACTCGGGGACCTTTATTTAGACAATTGAGAGTACACTTCACCCTGCTCACTCTGTCATTTGTCCCGGGCCAGTCTCCAAAAACATCAAATGTTACTCTTGTAAGCTATGGATACGGCTGGCTGTGCAGAGATGACTTTCTTTGGACCACATGGAGTTGAGGAGGGGGTAAGGGCGGCACTGCTCTGTGCCCGGCCACCCTGACAGTCCGATATTCTCATATTCTCGGGGGATCGGAGCAGGATTCGGGCTTTAAGGACACCTGTTTGTGCCCACAGGGCCAGGTTTGTGGTGGCCCTTCCTCTCTCCTCTGTGCCTGGCAGCTCCTGTTTTGGCAGATTTACCTGGGAGGCTCTATGTGGGTCTGTCTTTACGACGCCACTGCCGCCAGCACGTACCGTCAAGACAGAGGGAAGCCAAGCGAGGAGTGTAACTGCCCGAGTCTAGAGCGGGAGGTGAGCCTCCTCCCGGGCGAGTTGACTGCGGCTTCCCTTCCTCCAGACACACATGGAGTTTTGGAGGTGACGGTGCCGAAGAACTGCAGCTACTTAGCTGACTGGTTGTATGAGCTGGCTAGCAAAGCAGCGCCCGCCTCGCCTGGACCTCCTGCTGGCAGGATGTAAATGTACCTGCAGACTGGCCAAACAGGACCGCCTTTCCCCCCAACCCCTCCCTCCTCCCACCCTCTCCCTCCGCTAACCAGCATGAGGGACTGAGAAAGCAACAGCCTGCAAGTGACAGCTCCCGCCCGATTCCGTTTGTCTGTGAGCCGAGGTGGGAAATTGTGCAGCAGCTTCATTGTGAATTTCTGCCATTGGCATCGCTATGTTTGCCTCCATCTGGTATGCCAAGAAGCTGGGTCGCAGGTTCGTGCACAACGCCAGGAAGGCGAAATCCGAAAAGGTATGGAGCAAGTGGGGATGAAGATTACCTTTCCGATTTGCCAGCTGCCTGTTCTGGACTGCTAGCCGGAGCACAGACGCAGTCTTGATTAGCCTGGGATGAGAGCTTGCCTCTCACTGGGAATGTAGTCCATGCCACTTCCAGAAGGGGTGACTTTTGGAGCCTAGCTACTTAGGAGGAGGGAAGCCTGTGGGGTTAAGTGGAATCACTAGCTATTCAAAATAAATACTTGGTGGTATCATCAATAGAGAGTGTCTCCACAGAGACTTAATTTTCCTTTAAATGACATAGGGTGAAAGCACGTGAGCAGCTGAAATTTTTGCTTCTTCAGGGAGCTCTCTAGTAAACTTGTTGCTATACTGCATTATTTTTATTACTACAGCCTTTGATTCTGAAGGGGGCATGATAAATCCCCACGCATTTCTCTGGTAGTTACGTCCCAGTCTGTGCCCTAGGAACACATATTGGGGACTCTCAGTAACACTGACCAGATTCCACAGGGGTGTCTGATATTTTTTTAAAATCAGCAAAGCCATCATTTACAAAGTGTACGCAATTAGCAAGAAATGTATTTGTAATTGGATAGTCATGGGCATTTAGAGGATGGTTTTGTATTTCTTCTATTCAGCATGACTAGTTGGTTCAAGAAAACCTCTGTGTAGATGTGCTTCATTAATTATCATTCTCTAAGACATTAAAATGGCCTGTAAGTCCTAAGATGCATTTTTATAAGCTGGTATCTCTAATGTGTCCTCTGCTTTCAGAGCACTGGCCAAACTGTCATATTTAGGTAATCTGAATCCAATTTGATAGGTGTTGGGGACATTTCCAAAGGAAGCAAAATTTTGTGAAGTGGGGGTTTTTCATATTATTCTAAGGGTGCAATCTTTGGTCCAGTGTCCTTTCTGCCTTAAAATCTACTTGTGAGATTGATCCGGAGATGGCTTTGCTAGCCTGTCACACAGTCTTCTCTCTCCACTAAGAAGGTTCCTTCAATTTAACTTGCTATTTGTTTCTTCAGAGTAGAAATGTTGCTAACATGAACAAGAATCCAGTGATAAACCGAGATACAATTGTCTGTAGAGTGAAAAGAGAAAACGTCATTGGAGTTCGGACTTTAGCATTGTAACCTTTTAGAATATCCAGAACTGAAGATTGTAGAATGATGGCAAACTTGTTATTTAATGACGTTTTGGTGGGGGAGGGGGAGGCAAGAATGGGGTAGAATCGATCTCTTTTCTATTCTCTATATCACAGGTAAAAAGACTTCAAACCCAATTGTATGATGGGGGTTTTTTTGTTTATTTGTTTTGCTTCTCAAGTAAGTTTTAAGGAAAGAGACTTGTAAGTAGGTTTTTTTATTGGAGCAAATGTTTTGAAAAACTGCCTTCTTCCTATGAAAATTATAGGTTGTATGGATGAGGGGACTGTCAGGGACTGGACCGCAAATGACTCTGAAAGCCACTGGAGATGAGGCCTTATGCCAAATTCGTATGCAAAGAGAAGTTGAGTCTCCCAGGGACACTTAATTCAGGCTTGGGCCTGAATATGGAGAAAAGCAGCCCTATGAAATTCAGTGTATAGAACCTAAAAGGATGTTGATCTGATGAAGTAACACGAGCTTCTATCTCTTAGGTGTGGGAAGAAGCTAGTAAGGCGACTTTGATAATTTCCCTTTCATTCCTGTGAAGGCTAATGCTTAGAACAGGGAAGAGGAACCAATGTGGGGTTAAGGGTTTAAATTCTTTATTTATCTTGGAGAGTAAGGAAATCAATATTAGGGAACTGAAGTTTTGCTCTTTGAATGATAAAAACCAAATGAAGAATTATTATTTCTAATGCCCTTGTACTAGCCAGGGGAGCTCGTAGGAGTTAATTCTGATTACTAGGTGATGATAACTAAGAAGAAAAGAGCATCTCGGTTTTTTACTTTTTTTCCCCATGGAATTTGTATTCACAGAATTCTTGGAATAATTTTAAAGGTATGCTGCCTTGAACAATGAAGGCCCTCAGTCAATGCTTGGTGAATGGAAATAGTTGATTTATTCTGTGTACCTAATTTTATCACATGACTTATTTAAGCCAACTATTGTGCATTACTGTTTGTATAATAAGTTCAGTAATATACTTTAACTGAGAAGACAGTTCAGAAATGATACTGCCAGCTGAATAAATGTGTATAAAGTGTCACTATAACATCAGAGATCACGTAATTGCAAACATGTAGGGGGATATAAAGAGCTACTGACTATGTGTTGTCATGTTTTATTGTATAGTGAAGGAAGATGAACAAAATAAGATTATTATTGAGTTTTATTTAGAAAGTGACTAGTATACTTAAATGTGAAAGAACTATTGATAGATTCAGGGTATATTTTAGCTTTGGGGAGGTAAAAGTCTGTATCATAGACAGTAATTGTGATTTAGTTTTAGTGTCCTCTGTAAATTTCAGCTTCTCTTTGCAATAGGTAGCATAGTTCATTTCCTCCTACTCTAATAAAACAACCTGCATTCATAATAGCTCATCAGTCCTATTTTAGCATTCAGATATGGTCTGGGAAATATATTCCTCAAGGCTGGGGTTAATTGAAAAGCTAATTGGGAATGTGCAAGCCTAAATGCCATCCCTAAACATTCAGTATGCCTTATTCATGGTTGCCTGGTCTACTGTTTACTTCATCTAATGCCAACAGAATTAAATAGAAGCGTGGGATGTAATAATAATCACAAAAATAATAATGTTAACAGTAGTCCCTGTTCACACATATTATGCATCACTTGCTTTATGCATAGAGTTGCATTTAAGCTTCCCAAAAATTCTCTGATGTAGAAATTGTTTTCCTTAAGTCCTAGAGGAAGAGTGGCTGGCCCGAGGTCACAGAATTGATAGTGTCAGTGCTGGCATTTGAACCTAAGTCTCCCATACTAAAAATGACTCCTGGATTCTCTAGCATCCTCATCTATACTCCTATCACTTACTGGTCTTGTGTTAACAAGCTTCACCATTCCTTCTTATCTTGTCTTCCATTTTTGATATTAAAATCTAAAGTTAAGAGGTTTAAGGAATCAAAGTTACTGATTGTATAACTCAACCTCATTATTTCAGATAAGAAGATGTCTAAACTATCTTGAATAGAGGGTTGTCTGTCCTATTATTAAAGAATTTACACTATTTGTCCTATTTAGTTGGATTAGTGTAGCAAGCTTTCATCTTGGCACATATTATTTCTTTTAAATAGCCAGTAATTGTCATATCATCATGAACTAAACATTGACATTTGTACTCATTGCTTATCCTATAGAAACTAAAGATGTCTTTGATCAAAAAGGACCTAAATGCTTTTCAATTGTAGATGCACTCCCTTTTTTAGTCAAAGATATCAGGAGAGTCACATTGTCATTTTTCTAAAAAAGAAAAGCAATGTTATTCTTGTTATTCTTTTTTGTTATTCTTTCATTAAAAAGACAGTATTTGCATACCAACAAATCCTGTGAACAAAATTATTTTAAATGTGATAATATGAGTCAAAAAAGCCTGGTTCAAATAGAACATCTTCATTCAAATAATTATTCTTTTTTTTATTTGACCCAATGTAATTAATTTAAAAGTTAATGTCTTCCTATTATACCTTTTTGTCACATTTCAACTAAAATTGCTTTGTTTAGTCAATCTTAAGATTGCATTACTCTAAAAGGACAGCTGAAGAAGCTTTATGATAAATTGAAATGCAATTCCTGTTGGCATAATAATATGCAAGAGTATAAAGATATTATGAACCTTCACTTCCCTATCAGTATTGTTTCTGTAATTTTTCTATCATCTATCTATCTATCTATCTATCTATCTATCTATCTATCTATCTATCATCATCTATCTTTTAAACATGCACCCTGAAAAGGGAATGCACGATGAATTTAGAAAAGACTGGCATCAATATCTATCACCTAATAGACACAACTATGGGTGAACTTGGCAGTGATATATAACATGTGAGTGATGTAACTGAACCCAAACATCCTGAAATAAGGCCATACGCACCTTAAAGAATTAAAAAAAAACCCCCAACATATTGGTTCTAGCCTCCTCCCATCTAAACCAAACACATTAATTTAACATAAACTAAAGTGAAGGACAATCTAGTAATGCATTTGCTGGCAGTATAGCCAAAGAGAGAATAATGTCCTGGGTAATCCTGATATAACATAAAGCACATCTAGCTTAAGGTAAGGGCTAAGAGGAAGGGAATTAAATTAGTACTGTTCTTTGCTTTCCAGCCTAAAGCCAATCAAATGGCTGCTCTAAGCCTCAGTTTTTCTTGTTCTTCAAATGGACATACACCTATGATTTAGTAGCACCCCAGAGTCCTCAGAATGCAGTTCAACCTGGTCTGCAAGGCCCATCAGGAAAAGGCCTCTACTTTCCTCTCTGTCCTCACACCTTGTCCTTCTTTCATGTATACTCTAATTCTGTTCTAAATGACATTCAAATCCCTGAATGCCCCCTTCTTTTTTTTTTTTTTTTAAGCTGCTAGGAGTTTGCTTATACTGTTTAGCTGACAAGCAAACCACAGGCCAGCGGTACCCTTCACTAACTGCACTCCTAGTTTAGGTACCCTCACCAGGAAACCTTCCCTGGCCCTAACAAGCCCATGATCTGTCTTCATTGGCTCCCTCAGCCATTACACATATGTTGAAATATTTTTTTTTATTCCTTTGTATTTCTAATTAGAATGGATTCTCTCAAAGGAGGACTGTTCAGTCTTGTTCACTAAATTCTTGGACCTTAAGGACTCCCTACAACATGCTTGTCTCTTGTACTCTATCAACTCTAGATTGTCATCAGTTGCACGATGCACCATTATTTCATGTATTACCAAGTACAAAAAAAAGATTGTCAAAGAACTATAACATGTCATCAACTGCAAGACACATCTTGATTTTAGAGATGTTAAAATGTGAAAAAGTATATTTTTAAAATCAGTGAAGTATGGCATAGCTGAAAAAATGAATAATAAATGATTTTACTTTAAAGATGAGTTAATATAAATAAAGTGTTTAAACGTTTACACACTTGCTATCAAATTGCTTTTATTTCTTTGCAAATCATATTATTAGTTGGCATAGGATAATATAGTAGATACTCTTAAAATATATCATACATTTATCCTGTGCTAATCTGACTCAACTGGCATCATATGTCCTTCTCTAGATTTAGGTATAGAGGGAAAATGAGGTTGACGGTTATAGAAGAAACTGATTAAAAACAATAATCAAACAGGAGTGATTTAGATTGTAGAAGAGAGATCTAAGAACCCTACTGTTCTCTCACTATATATTTACATGTCTAAATAACAGCAATAATGGTAGTTAACTTTCAGTGAATTCTTTCTATCAGCCAAGAACTGTGCTAATACAAGGGTCTAGTGAGATTATTACTATTATTAGTTTTTACAGCAAAACACATCACCGGTAGGTAGCTGGGATAAGACACCATGTCTGGCTCTAGAACACAAGCTGTTAACTGGTAAATAATACCCTGTGTATATGTGTGTATATATATGTACTCACATGCATGCAGAGTACTCTATATTATTTAATATTATAGACTATATATTATACTATACATATGACATATTTTTATAATGAGTTAGGTGTTAAATTTGTTTTTCCCTGTGAAAGATACATTTAAAAAATGAATTTAAATGCAAAATCTGAAATTTAGCTTAGGGATAAGAAGATACATCCTGATGTTAAAGACTCCACTCCTCAGTGAATGCCATGGTCCTCCTTTGTCTATATTTGCCTCCTGGCAGATTAAAGAGTAGCCTGACCAGGAGAGAGGGATGGATAGACTGCCCCCTCAGGTCCCTTTCTGAGAGCATTCTGAGCCTTTGGCCACATTGGTTGTTGGTCGTGAGCAGCATGACTCAGCGCCAGTGTCTGTCTAGCTGTGGTGATACAGAGGACAGGTGTTTGTCCATGCTGAATGCAGCCCTGCAGTTATCCCCTGTCATTTGGCAGGTGATTCATGCAGCAAAATGGACAGAAGCACCTGTTCCGAGGTTCCCACACTGCTGTCCACCCTGGCAGAGAACAAGGCGCAGCTGTTAGCAAGACAGGAAGAGAGACAAAGGGAAAGGACAGGATCAGAGAAATGGCCAAAATGAAAGAGGTGGGGAAGGTGGGTTGGAGATGAAGAGAGCAGGTTATAAAATCACTGTAGAATTGTTATGAAGAATAGTAATGCCTATTTATTGAGAAGTTTACTTGAGCACTATGCATGCGTTTTACATATATCATTTTATTTAATCCTCACTACAGACTTCTAAGGTAATCTATTATTAGCCCTTGTTTTATAAATGAAAAAGCTGAGGTATAAGAGGTTACAGAATTTGCACAAGGTCATGAGTAGAAGAGCCAGCATTCAGAGACAGGTCTGGCCAGCTCCAGAAACTATTACCCTAACACTCAGACCATGCTTAAACTTTTCATGGGTTGGGTGAGCCAGTGGTGTGGAAAAGGGATAGACTGACACAACAGCCATCCTCTCTAATTGTCCTTATCTCTGTTGACTAATTATGTGGCCAATCTCTCATTGGGGATCCTCCAGAGATCAGCCATCCAGATAGTCTTCTTTCAGTCCACTTTGCATAACTTTAGTTGCAAAATGTTTTTGTTTTTTTGTTTTATCTTCAATATACCTTTAGTACAGTCTTCCTCTACCTGGTATTCCATGGCACTATACTGAGTGATAAAGATGGAAGGGGTAACTTTCATCCAGCAAGATTAGCTCAACCATGATGATCATTGTAAAGATAAATTTGATAATAAGATAATGTATACTTCTCATTTGCATATGTATTTATGGGGTTAATAGAGAAATCATTTCACTTTAGTTAAGACCTTGTAATATTTGTTAATAATTTCATCAAAGGTAGTCTTATTTCTCCAAATAAATTATTAAACCGTCAATTAAGCTGTTAAATCACTATAAATTCTGTCTCATTCAGTCAACACATAGTAGGCCCTAAATTAATCCTGGTTGAATGATTGACTTGGAGGGAGTATTCTGAGCTGTACAGGAATAAAGACTGGACAGGGGTCAGTAGGCCTGTGTGTTAACTGGCACTGTTCCAACAAGCCTGTCACCTTGGCTAAGTTTCTTAATCTCTCTGGGCCTGAGTTTCTCATTAGCAATCAGAATCCTTCCATTCTAAGTCTCTGAATCTAATTCTGTTCCACTATAAGACTGCAGAGTCCTTAAAGGGAAAGATTTGATCTCATTCTTCCCTGTGTTCCCAGCACCTAGCATGATGCTTAGCACACACAAAAAGAAACCTTATGTCAAATGAATATATACAAAAGGCCTGGAATTTCTTTAAGCATGAGTAAGAAGAATATAATGGAGAATCCACCTGCTTTCAAAGTGAGGGAATAAGAGACATTTAGGGCTTTTCCTTCTTTATTGACTTTTTTCTTTGAAGAAAGAAGAAAGATGAGCATTTTCTAGCATGGGCCTTGGAGGCTCTAGTTCCCATTCTTTCCCACTCTATGCCATTAACAATGAAGTGAAACAAACCATAGCCATCAGAATACCAGAATTCTCTTCAACCAACAATGTCCTCAGAACATCAAACTATGACATTTTCCAGTTGTTTTGTCCTATATACCAAAAAATTACAAGCTTATGCTTGAGCATGAATGTTCATTTCTTGTACCTTCTTAATCTGAAAATTCTAGTTAAGTAGAGGATTCCCATCCCATATGCTGCAGACTAAATTGTGCCCCCTCCTCAGCATTCGTATATTGAAGCTCTAGTCCTCAGTTGTATGTGGACATGTGGAAACAAGGCATTGAGGAAGTAGTTAAGGTTAAATGAGATCATAGTATTGAGGTTCTAATCTGGTAATATTGGGGGCCTTATAAAAGAAGAGGAGAGATCATGCTCTTTTTCACTGTCATGTGAGGAAACGCAAAAAGGTGACCATCTGCAAGCCAGGAAGAGAGTTCTTGTCAGAAATCAAGCCCTGGGAAAACCTTTGCCTTGCATTGCCTAGCCTCTAGAACTGTGAGGAAATAAATTCTTGTTGCTTAAACCACCAGTCCATGGTATTTTGTTATGGCAGCCCAAGCAAACTAATATACAATGGTGCTGTGATTGTTGTGTATGGTGATGCTCAATGTGGAGTGGTTTTCTAGAGCCCAGGATCAGGGCATCATTGTTAGAAATACTTAATCAGTTATGTGTTGTCTTTTATCCTAAGCATGTAAGTGCCAACAAATACACAGCCTCTGCAGGGTCAACATCATCTGCTCTTATGAGGAACTGGAAGGCGTTATTAAAGTTGGTAATTTAATTAGAAAAGAGGGTAGAAAGTAAAAAGAAGGAATTAGCTGGTTTTTTGTTTTGTTTTTTTGTTTTGTTTTGTTTGAGGATCACTGTACTTCATATTCCAAAGAAGAGTGAATGCTAACTATTCCCTCAGCAAACTTGAAGTATGAAAATAAAATAAAACTTACCGAATACTCTTCTTCCTTTCCACACCTACTTGTTTCTCTAGGTCATTCTGATTTATAAGCAGAATTGGTTTGCCTTCCATACCTTTCACCCCATATTGACTGTAGGAGAATATTTCTGCTATGAGGAGGGCTCCTGGTTTTCACAAGAGTTTGCAGCCACGTGTGATGCAATGAACAGTGTCCAAGGCAGGAAGTCAGTGTCCCTGGTGCTCACTCCCATAGTGGCATCAAACTGTTGTGTTTCACAGGAGAAACTTTGGTGATTCCCTCACACAGGAAGGGTAAACACTAATGAGCCATAGGAGAGGAAAAAATTACAGGAGGGTGGTACTTGGAAAGGTTTAAGAGAATAAGAAAAAATGTTTTCTTTCTCCTTCTCTGAACACCATTTTGGCCTAGGACTTATGTTGCTTTGCCTTCTAAACTCTCCTTTACTGATCTCTTTCCTCCATATGTTCTATAAATCCTCTTGTTGGCACACCCAAGAGCAACAGTATGGCAGAGAAAGAATACAGACTGGAGTTCAAATTTGACACAGTATCTTATCAGTTGGGTGACCCTGAGCAAATAACTACATCTCCTTAACTGTTAGTGTTCTCACATAATAAAAATGGTGAGAACCATCCTTCAATATTTCTGGTCCACTTAAATACTGTATGTATAGTAGTAGAGTGTCGGGTCCATTGTAAAACATATTTCCTTCCTCCCTTCCTTCCTTCCTTCCTTCCTTCTTCCTTATTTCCTCTCTCCTTTGTCCCTCCCTCCCATTCATTATCGTACTCTGCATAGTTCAGAAAGAATACAAAGCAACTTTTACTAACCTTTTCATTAATGATTCCTATTACTCTACTACTCCGTTGGGTTTCAAAATGGACTTGCCTTCCCATTCTGGTTTTATTGAGTGAGGAGATATATATCTCTGCCATTGGTTACAAGAGAAAATACCACTTAAGAGGACATCCTAACAAGTGCAAACTGCCAAATGCTTACTATGAGGGAATTCTAAGTCTTTTATTTCCTTTTTAACAAATGAGTCTTAGATCATTCTTATGAAATTTTGCCCCCATCCTCCCTCTTTGCCAGACTTCCACTCTATCAAAACACACAATGCAGTTTTTAAGAGAGAGTGATAATGTTTGGTGAACATCAATCAAGGCACATTACTTCCCATTTGAAGTGAAGTAATATATGCTGAATGACTCAGGCGTTTGTTCCCACCTGGTGAATGTATCACATCACCTTTGTAGCTTTATTGAGGTCTTGGGGGGTGGGGGAGAAAGGGAAGACAAAGAGCTCCATGCAATGTTACACTCAATTTTATAACCAAAAAGAAACTTCCTTTCTTCATAAATAGTAATTTATTGAGTCCTTACTATGGGCTAGCCACTACTCTAAGACTTTTATATGTTCTAATTCAGTTGATTCTCACAACAATCCTATGGGATAAATAATAATCACCTTTTTACAGGTGAGGACAGAAAGGTCAATTAAAGTTCCCAAAGGCACACAATTAACAAGTTATAAAGCCAGGATTTGAACCCAGGCACCGGGATCTGAGCCTACATTCTTAACCAAAACACTGCATTATTTCCTATGTCTTTCAAGGTGAACAAACCAATTTTCCAGGAAACATGAGGTTTGAGAACTTTCTTGCCCAGTGTCAGTTGTCAGCAGCCAAACTTTGGAGATGTGAACTCAGGCCTTTTAAATACCAGTTGATTCATTCTGGCAGGAGCCTTAGTGGCTCCACACACCATTGAGAAGGATGTCCCTACATTTAGTTCCCATGATCAAATCCCAGGGAGTTTCAAGTACTGCTCTTGTTGTCTGAGAGAAACAGCAGCTGACAGGTTCCTTCTATTTCACAAAAAAATATAATTGGTTGTATTCATATTTGAATGGTAGTATTAATAACCTATGATTTTCAGTAAATAATTGATCCAAAATCACTGTGACTTCTGAGCTCTGCTCCCATTAAAAAAAAACAAAAAAACAAACAAACAAACAAAAAAAAATGGTTACCCAACAGGATGTCAGTGGGAACTGGGAAAACAATTCCACACCAGTGGTTGTGTTAACTGCTACTTTGGATCTTCCTGCTGTGAATTGAATAGAGCCACTTTGGGTCTATTTCTTAGAAATAACCATCTTTATTACTTCTGCTCTAGGATGAACACTTTTGAGATTTTTAGAGGCAAATATCTTCACTAATCGGCTTCTGTTTTTCATTTTATTCCATAAGTAATCCTTTTTATTGTTATCACAGTTTTTAATGTTCTCAGATTTAATTTATAGAAGGTTTGGGATGTCATAGGATGTTTTGCCTCTTGCTCTGTTAGCATATAACATTCTGTTAATTCCCCAAGTGTAACATTTTGAACATCATGTTTAATTCAAATATGATCCATTATTTTATTAAAGTTGTTTTTTCCATTACATGTCTCTAGAATTTTCAAGGACTTTATGGCAATGTTTTATGCGATACAGAAGTAAGAATTTCTTTCAATATCAGTCATTTCTCCAGTAGTTTGAAAAAAACAGGATAAAATACAGCATAATGAAACGGCGCCTGCTGGCAGTTATGAACTACACTATGCCTTTATAAAACACATTTAAACACATTTCAGATTAATATATGCTTTTTGTCTTCTAGTTTCTTATAGTTCACCTATGTTATTGTCCTGAGCAGTTTCCAAGTCACATTTATCCCATGTTTCCAGGTTAACTACTGGCTAGTCCCCAGAAAGTAAAATTCAAGTAAAATCTTTGGCCTTTTAAGTCAATCAACAATTCAACGTTTATTTAACCCTTGGCATTTAACAAAGACTTATTTGTACACAACTACCAATAATACTATGCTGAGATTTATGTAGGGTGCAGAAATGATCAACCATGGTCTCTATGTTGGGGGAGTTCACATATAATTGAGGAAGAATAAAACATAACATGAACATTAACAATTAAACTCTAAGATGTGCTTTAGAAGGGTAGATAACACTTTTCTTTCTTTTGCCTTGCCTAATCCTCTGTGCTGTTTTTACTGAATTTTAGCATTCTAGACCTGTGGGATCATGCCTGTTTGCGATCTACCTGGCATGCCTCTCATGCCACAGAGTCCTGGTCTCCAAGATTAGCATAAAGCACACATGGTGTGATAATGCTCTTTGGTAGCACATATAGACATGCGTAACATCTTTCAAGGAAAAAATGCCTTAAGTTAAAGAAACTATTTTTAATACTTCTTTTATGAGGTATTGCAACAGAAGAGTGGAGAATTTAAGACATAATTTATGAATTATGACATCTTGGGTTCAAATCTCAACACTGCCACTTTGTAGCTGTGAGATTTTGAGTAAGTTACTTAAACTTTCTGTGCATCAGTTTCCTCATCTATAAAGTGAAAATAATAGTACCTCTCATAGGGTTGTTATGAGGATTGAGTGAGGACATATTTGTGATATAATAGGCATTTATTAATGCTTTTAATTAATTCAATGGGACAGGTCACTTAAAGGGGAGAGATTTTGGAGTCAGTGCAGTTCTGTAGAACTTCTCACATGAGTGGCCAATTCTTCCATCTGATTTTGACTTATAGCAGATCTACTTCAAACTGCTTCATAATCCTATCCTCCACATCAGCATGGATGGGCAAGCAAAACTCTGCCCCGGTACGACAATCCTGATTTTTACTGAGAAGTGATTTTTGAAGGTGACTATTATCTGCATCCCTGAGTTAAGCAGTTGATTTCACCAGAAATGCTAGGATTACTGCCATTAGGTTGTTGAGTCATTAATTTAAGAAGGATCTATCCATGAGTGTCTGCCTTGATATCTACCAGAGAGAACATCCTCTGAGGAGGTAGGGCAAGGGCCTCTAATTAGCATAATAAACTTCTGTCTTCACAAAGCACCAGCTCTGTTTTTGGAAAGGAATCAATATCCATCATCACTATTTGTTGCTCAGTGTTATAGACACTTCCATGTGTTTCTGTGCTCTTAGGGCCTGTTCAGTGAATGTGAGAACATTCAAATACCAGAAGGTGGCTTAGTTTTGCATTTCTAATTAACATTCTAGAATGTGTATTGCCTCTCTTCTCATATCATACCTATTTATAATTTATATAATTTTATTACTGGTTAAACAAATAGCTTGTGTTATGGAACAGAACTACTTTCTTTAAGGAAACTAGACATTCCTGAGTAAGTGGCAGGAAAAAATCTCAACAAGTCATACATTTATTTATTTGATAGGTGACTTTCAATTTTCTAGGAAGCTGTTGTGTGAATGGTGAACATGGCCTATTTGGAACTCTAGGTTTACATGGTGTAATGGAGGAGGCAAACAATAACTGAAATGGAATATAATCTATGTTTATTGTGATTAAAAATACATAACAAAATTTATCATTTTAACCACTGTTAGGTTTACAATTAGTGGCATTAAGGGTTCTTACGATGCTGTGCAGCCACCCACTGTTCAGAGCGCCTCATCATCCCACGCGGAAGCTCTGCACCCATCTGAGTGTATGGAGTCTTAATGTAAAAACTTCCATATTTTCCAAATTTGACTTTCCTAAAAGACCTACTAAGGAATTTACAATAGGTCCATCTACATGTTAAAATTATTCTAATAATGTTTCAGAGATACTTACAAATGCTCTAACTTCCATTATTTCTTCGATAAGACTTTAAAATATTCAAAGTAATGATGTTAAGCATTTTGTTGCAAGTAATGCAATTTAATTTTAGCTGAGTACCTTCAGCTCTGCTAAGATTAGTAATTAAATATTTAGTTGTGTAGTAAATTAGGTATGCCACATGATCATTGGAAAGTGGAGTGAGTACTCCATTTACTGCAGCATAAATGTTTTACAAGGTATTGTAATGTAACTAGTAAATTAATAATGAAAATTCAGGGTTCAGCTAATGAAACTCTTCCTTAGCTTTTATTAATTTGAGTGTCTGAAGTAAAAACTTTGACAATGATGATAACTGTTGTGATGGTTTAGCTGCACCAACCAAGGATAAAATTATGAAAATAGAATGTGTGTAATTAGTTGTAAAGATAAAAAGTCAATTTTTCCAACTCTGTGTGTGTGTGTGTGTGTGTGTGTATGTGTGTGTGAATTTAGATTGGCAGATCTAAACAAGGATTAAATATGCATTGGTGAAAAAGACCTTGTGGTCAACTTTATACCTTTATTTAGTCAAAACATTTTTAAAGAGAATTGACACAATTGCAATAGCAAATAGTCAATCAAATAAATTTTGAAGAGCATCATGAATGTGCCCACACTGAGCTAGGCAATTGAAACAGCATAATCAAACACAAAGAACCCAGTTTATAACTATAGATTATTATGGCTAGAAGCTATTATACTAATATCCAATAATAGTACCTGATTATTGTGGGTAATATATAACAAAGCCTTTCTTTAGATGAAGAAATTGAGGCCCTGAAATGCTTGGTTTCATATATCCAGTGTTTGGTTTTCTAATGCTAGCTCAATCTTAACCTAGGTCTTTATTTTATTTCATATAATGGAAACTACATGTAAGGAAAATGTGAAAACATGTCAAAGGAAGACAGCTGTGTACAGTTATTCAGTCTTTAGTTTATTTGAGAAAACACTGGTTTGGTTGAGGAAACATCAGCTTTAGAGCCCAAAAGACCTACATCTGAATCAGATTGCCTTTGACCAGCTGGTGAAGTTATTGAATTTCTCCAAGGCTCAGTTTTTACATTTGTATATAAAATAGGGATAAAGTAGCCTATCACCAGCATAGCAGTGCTGTAGACAGTAGGTGTTCAAAAGCCAATTCATTTTTTGCTCAAAGAAACATAATTGAAATTCCTAATATATGCCTAATATATTCTCAGTTAAGTATATAAATATAAACATAAAATAAACATAATTAACCCAGGTATCTTGCCCAGATCATCTGAAAGTTCAGGTTAGTGAGGGAGAGAGCTATGTCAGTAGACTATCCTATAACATGATGATTTAAATGTATTCATCAAAGTTGTGCAATAATGGAAGTAATATAGATTGAACTCGACTGGGAAGCATAAAGGGAGAAGTAGAGGGGAAGGGATGGAGTCAGAAGAGGCCTCAGAGAGAGGCTGATACTTGGGAAGAGTCTAACAGGATGAGAAGGAATTTGCCGATAGGGTGAGGAAGGTCATTCTGAACAGAGAAAACAGCTTGAGCAAAGCACAGATTCCTCAAAGAACATGTCCTTTTCATGGACCAGAGAAGTTTCCTCATGGCCTGAGCAGAGAGTGCACACAGCAGAATGGGAAGAAGTGAATTTGGAAAGGTCGAATGGGACCAGATGGTGAAAGGCTAGGTTTGCCATACAAGAAGTTTGCATTTTATTTGATGAGGGATGGAGCACTAGGGTCACTGAAGGGTTTAAGGAGGGAGGGAGGAAGGAAGAGGGAGAGATGTGGGGAAGGAGAGAGAGAAAGAGAGAGGGGAAGTTAACATGGTCAGATTCAGATTTTAGGAAAACAGATCTGGTGGCAGTATGAAGAATATATAACAGAGGTGAGCAAGAGTAGAGGCAAAAGACACTTCAGGAGACTTCCAGTATTCTAAAACAACAGTGTGCCTCACCATCACCTGGAGGTCTTGTTTCAACAAAGGTTGCTGAGCTCTATTTACAGCTTTGTATTCAGTAGGTTTGGAATGAGGAACCTACTGCATTCTTAATGAGTTTCCAAGAGCACCTGCTCCTGGACCCCATTTTGAGAATCATGGCTATTAAAAAGTTAAGGGGCTACCCAGCACTTGTACTGAGAGGTGAATGAAATCCCACCATGACAGCCTCATTGACGAGAAACACCCTTATGATAACATTTTTGGCTGCTGCGATTTTGCTTGGATAGTATGTCTGTGCCTGAGGCATTTGGTGATGCTGGAGGGTGTTAAGTGAAATAAAGTGCACCAGCTGTTTCCTGCTGAGGGCTCAGAGTGGGTCAGAGTGATCTGTGGCCCTCAATGAATGTTAATGCAGGAAAGGACCTTGGATATTTCTGTATTCAATTTTTTTTTATTGTGGTGGTGGTGGTGGTGGTGGTTAAATAAAGTCAATTCAGATGGGAGAGAAGAGACTTGCCCCGAGTCACAGGGCCGGCTATCTAGGAGACTGCTTTGTGATGTAAGGGCCTGCTAAGAAGAACCTTGCATTCTGATCTGTTCATATTCCCTGTGCTTTTAGCCATATTCTGGTCAAAGGGAAACAAATCTGACTGCTTTTTAGTTGTTTCACCATTTCAATCTTTTTAAGTAAGCGCATACTTTCCTAAAAAGGTTTCCATGATCCTTTTCTTCTGGTTAGACAAGATTTTTCTCTTATTCTTGTTTATTTGGTTCATGTGTTTGTTTTTCATCTGAACATGATCTCTCTGATTACCTTTGATTGTAACCAAGGTTTCTTTTTCTTGTAGTCCCATTGTTGTTCTAGTGAAATGGGCTTCATCTGCTGAGTGTAGGAAAAAGGCTTTAATAGACATAATTAACCCCGGGGTGGTTACCTTGGATTTAAAAGAGGCAGTTGATTCTTCCAGAATGTGAGGGTATTGCCTGATAGAGCCAAGCACGCTGCGTGTAATAATGAAGGTGGTTTGGGAAGAATTTTGTGCTCTTAATTAGGAGCAAGATGAGGTAGCCTTCTGTCGGCAGGAGGCTCAGGACACAGGCCTGTAATTGCAATGAGTATAATGGGATTACCTCACACTTGAGACTTTGCTCTCACTAAAGGGGGCACAGAGCCTTCCCTGCAAACCTGTGCTCCTGTGGGGTGGGCGGTGTTATAATGGGATGTTTTGAAGAGAGAGATAATTGTGTAATTTGAAGAATATTTTTCTGTGTGTATGTCTGTGTCCATAATAGAGAAGAGGAGCATAAAAATATATGCCTCTCTCAAATATTGTATTTCTAATGGAAGGGTTTCTGAGGCTTGTCTTGTGTATGAGACAGCATGTTCGGGATGCTCCAAATGATGTCCAGAATAGATTGTACTTCTGTAAGCACTTGGTGTTACTGCCTAATATTGCAGCTCATAAATATTTACTACAATAAAATATTATTACATTAGTAGTGTAAATTTCTCCCAGGTATAGGGATAGGTATTGAGCAGATATTATTAAATGCAATGACTGTTTTGAAAGCATATGTAGAACTTTCAATGCATGTTAATTTCAAGTAAGAGCAGGCTTGAGTTAATTAAGCACCAGGGACCTTGTATAAGCCACCAAATTAAGTAATCCTTCTCTCTTTCTGCTCCTTCCCTCTCTCTTCTTCTTCTTCTTTTTTTTTAATCATCCATTCACAAAACTTTGAATAGGTGTTTACAAAGTAATGTGTAGGGTGCTGTTAGTATACTAGAACTCATAAAACTGAACTTTTACCTTTAGAGAGAGTTTACATTTTAATATAAAAGCCAGGCAAGTCACTATTCATTCTATCTCTAAGCAAAAATCAGGAGTTTTAGATACACCAAAAAAGGAACAAATAATTCCAGGCCAGAAATAGAGAACACTTCATGGAGAATATTGGAAATGAACTGGTCAGAAAGAATATGGATTTTGAATGGGCAGAGGGGGTTAGGGCAGCATTCCCAGGTCGGGGGAAAAAACAGGAAAAGCTAAAGGACTAGAGCATTTTAGGGTAACTAGGTGTATCGTTCTGACTGATAAGTAGGGTGTAAAGAGAGGGCATCTGGGCGGGGGCGGGGGGGAAAGGTTAGCCAGATTTGTTAAAGCCCTGCATATCGGTAAAGAGCTAAAATCCAATTCCATGAATAGAAGGTAGACTTTGTATAAGCAGTTCAAAAACCACTTGGACAAGACATTACAGTCTAATAATGGTTGAAAGGATAGGCTCCACCAAGGTTTTAAACTTAGACTTTTGTTTATTGTTTAAGTTTCAGGAAGTTATTTAATGTACTGTGTCTCAGTTTTCTCATTTCTAAAAATAATCAAAACTACATGCTATTGTTATTAAGAACTAAATTAAACAGTGTGTGTAAAGCTTTTAAATAAAGCACCTAGCTATTATTCTGAACCAGTATCTCTCTTCTTTCTGTCCTCTTTTCTTTATTCTGAACCAGTACTTCTCTTCTTCTTTTTATACTCCTTTCTTTTGTCACTAAGTTAAAAGAATGTTAAGACTCTCTGTGTTCATAGAACTAGACTAGAAAATAACAGACATTTTATTCAGGTTCTTTTGAGCCTTACTATGTGGTAGAACACAGGGAAAACACTGGTAACACAAAGATAAATAGGAGCCTAACATGTAAATAGGGAATTCTACCACCATACGGTCATGCTGTAACACAAACTCTTTCTAATGTTCTAATGAAGTATGAACCAATCGATACACTCTTAGAGCTTATAGTCAAAGAACACATTCACATTGTCTTGTGATACAATTACAAGAAACTTGGACATAAAGTTTGGCCCTTAGCACATTAATGGATAATAAGGAAATTATACAGTGTGTAAACCAAGGGTACAAATCAAGATTGAGTAATACCCTGACTGTATTAAGTGGGGTAAGGGTTAGGAAAATAAGAAGTCCATTCCTCAATGGTATAGAATTAAAAAAAGAAAGATTCCATTGTGTGATTTCATCTAGGAAAGCTTTCTGGAGAAGGTGGGATTGAATGTTGTTTAAAAGCCTGAAAAATAATATATTCACGGGGGGGAGGGGGGAAGCATGTCATGACCTTATGAATTCTGGCACTTTTGAAGAAGGCAGAGGGAGCCAGAGAGAAATGAGAAGGTGAGGAGAGGCTATGACACTGTATCCTAAAGCAGACCTAAAAAAGCAAAAGTGGGCAGAGAAGATGGGCGTGGATGGAGTTGGGGATTGTGGCCGGTACCCTAGTGAATTGCTCTAGACTCAGATAAAGCATGACAGAGTCTGGGTTTTCAACTGATCTGGAAGGCAATATATAATTGTTCTGGAGAGGAAAGGACGTGATTACAGACTATGGTAAGAAAAAGGCTCTGACAGTTTGGGGAAGAGAAAGGCTTTAGTACAAGGGGAAAAGACAAGGATACTAGCATATAGAGTGCTTACTATGTACCAGGCATGATGCTAGATTCTGTCTCATTTCATCCTCATCTTAATTCTCAGGGCAGATGTACAGGGGTGGGCAAACGTAGGTTTACAATTGTGAGTACACAAAACACAGAATTTACTCTTGTATTATTATTTATTGTATTATTTTCCATACAAACAACTGCAAACCTACTTTTTCCCACCCCTGTAGTTATCCCTATTTTACAGGGAGAAAAAACTGAGGTTCAGATGAAACAAATCTGTCAAGATCATCCAGTCAGAGAATGAGGATTAACAAATTCAAACTAAATTTCCACAGTCAGGAAGTTTAATTCAGTGTTTTCACTAAATCACACTATATTGTTTATCTAGTAGCTGTCATGGAGCACTTACTGTGGGCCAGACACTGTGTCACTGTGTTTACATTCTTGCTCTGCATCTACTAGCTGTCTAACCTTGGAAGGGCCACTTTTCTGTTTCTGTTTTCTGAACTGTCAAATAAGCTGTTGTGAGGATTAAATGGTGTAATACTTGTAAAGATGCCAGCTCTTACACACAGTGGGCACTTAATCATTGTTGGTTAAATCCAAATTTATATTTTAATAATCACTAGGTAATTACAAGTTATTCTTATTTATTCCCCAAGGAAACACAAGGATCCAAATTTGACATTATTTTATTTGTTTCTTTCAATTCTTTCTGTTTATGTGCAACACAATAATGATGATAAAGATGATGTTGATGACAACAATGTAGTAATATAATAATAGCAGTCACTTTTTATTGAGCATATACTCTGTACCAGGACCTGTTAAGATAATGTTTTATATTATTTGATTTAATCTTCAGCAAAAATGTATGAGTTAGAACTATTTCTCTACCTATTTTATGTACGTGGAAATTCAGGCTTCAAAAGGTTAACTGACTTTGCTAAGATTGCACAGCCAGTAAATGCTGGGCCAGGTTCTTAAACCCCAAAGTGTCTTACATGCTTTTAATCATTAGGCACTACTGGCTGCCTTCTTATTTAGCAGAATGTTTTTTTTGAATCAGAGCTGTCAGTAACTCAGGCATTCTTGCTCCCTGTTACTCAGAATTAGCAAACTTTCACTTTAATTCATGTGCTGTGCAGCTGGTTACTGCTATTCTAAATGCTCCTACATAAAGGAGACAGTTTCCTTCTCTTCCTAAGTGGGTGGGAAAAAACAGTTTTGCTGCATATCCACAGAGATCCCACAGCACATATCTTCTGAAACACTGATTTGCTTAGACAGAAATTGTGAGATTCAATTTCTTCTTGGTTGGGGAACATTTTTCTTAACAGCGCCAAATGTAAGTCAGTCTCTCTCTCTCTCTCTCTCTCACTAAGCTATCCAGGAGTAATGACTGTGGCGTTGATTTTCAACATATATCTTGGAGATACTAAAATAGAACAAAGAGGACTGAAATGAGATCAAGAAAGAAGGGATATTGGTGTCAAGGCTGGGGCATGAGAGAAGGGGGTTGTATGAACCTTTTGATGTTTTAGGTTCTGCACATGTAGAATTTGAGATTCAAAGTGAAGAGGGAAAGAAATGGAAAGGGTCAATTATTAGTTTGTAGAAACCTAGAATAGTAATTAAAATTATTAGAAGAGGATAGAAAAAAGAAATAGTAACAGTTACTGTTTTTATATTACTTAATCCTTGCTCTAAGATAGATTATTGATTTTAGAGAGAGAGGAAGGGAGAGAGAGAGAAAAAAACATCAATGTGAGAGAGAAATTCAACTGGTTGCCTCCTGCACACACCCTGGCCAGGGATTAAACATGCAACCTAAGTATGTGCCCTGACCTGGAATCAAACCCACAGCCTTTTGGTATATGGGATGATGTTCCAACCAACTGAGCTGCCCAGACAGGGCAACAGTTACTGTTCATTGGTGGCTGATGAAATGTGGTGTTCTGAGCAAAGCAGTTAACGTGTTAACTCATTTGAGCATCTCAACACATGTATGAAATAGCTACTATGATTGCTGCCTAATAGGTGAGGAACTGAACGTGGAGCAGTGAAATAAGCTGAAAAAGGTCACACAACCAGTGGAGCCAGAATAAAGGCCATTTTCTCTCTGGCCCTGGTGTTTTGCCCAGTCACATCGTCTTGACCATCAGAAAGAATGCCTCAAACCCGAAGGTCCCGAAGCAGCCCAAATACCTCCCTGACCCTGGCCATACCTGCTCCAAATCCCCACCTAGAGATGATGGACTCTAATGTTCAGGTCTGAGACAGCATGGATTCATTGATGATGAGGCCTTTGAAGTTGAGTGGCTGTTTCTCCTAGCTGCGCGATCTTCAGCAAGACCCTTTCCTGATGCTTATTGCCTTCATCTATAAAATGGGAAAGTATACTATGGAGATTATATAGAATGAATGCAAATTTTACATAGTGACTTACATTTAATTAGTTAGCATTCATAGCCTTATGTAAAATATAATATTATTACTAATTTCCTGGTTTTAGCACAATGTCTTATTCCAAGAAGGTTCTTGAAACTGGTATCTATAGATTTTGTATCGTGAGCCTTATCAGCCTCTGACTCTGGGAAAATTAACAGGCACATCAATGACATTCACAGTTCTACCCAAAGAGACAGGTCATCTGTCATTACTCATAATAATCACTTTTTCAAGACAAGTTCTAGTATGTGACAGAGCTACAGTAAAGCCTCTTAGAATAGCATCTTTATTAAATAAAAGCTGTATGCCTTTAGGGGGATAGTGGTGCACATTGTATAATTCTCTGCTTTGCATATTGAAATTCAGCTACCAGATCTTGCAAAAGGAATTCAGAGGCATCTTTAAGTGGAGGATGACCTTCACATTTTTATAAAATAAATGATTAATGTGGGGACCATTAATTCCACCCATACTCTATTCCCCAAACAGCTCAATCTATCCTTAAAAAGGCCTTTCACTTTCAAGGATAAATGATACATATTTTAATACAATTATGAACAATCAGGTGAGTAATTTATATTTGTTATGCATAATAAAATACATAATTAAACATCACTTCATAATTAATCAAGGCATTAAACCCTGGAAGTGGGAAGAAGCTACCCTGCAGCAGCATCCTGAGTCAGGGAGATTATTTATGAAGAGTCTCACAAGCTGAGGACTGTTTGCATTCCTGTGTCATTTTCTGCAAGTGTCATTGGATAGGTCAGTCTTGATTACATACGTATTTGGATATGCATAGTCCTGTAGGCAGAGAGATCCAAGGCCTCTCATCTAAGCTGTTCGGATAAAACCTAAGGAGCCAAATGTTTGGCCCACACATGATGCTGATCTGTTTCAAAATAATCAAATAGGAAGGATTTTACCTCAGATGTCAATAAGTTGGTACAAGTTTGTGCCTCAGACACTTTGTGCATCAAAACCTGATAGTGAATTAAATAGGGAATGAGCCATTTCTTTTATGGCTGTACACCAATGGTAAAAACAGAAATTTCAGATTCATCTACCGGCCTTGGAGATCTTGTCAAGTGTGATGACCAAGTTGTGAACAGGCTGTCCTTAATACTTTATTAACGATGATGATTACAATAAAATAGTATGATTAAATATTTGCTAGGTCTTATCTGAAGCACATTAGATATACAGAGGTATTTAATTTCACCATAATTCTGTAAGCTAAGTACGAGGGGGGGGACCCCCCAAAAACCAGAATTTATTTCTGAAAAAAAAATATTTATTCTTACATGTTTAAACTTTAGTTGCCTTCCAAATATTCTCCATTTGATGCAATATACCTATCTAGCGGTTTTTTCCCACTGCTTAGTTTTTGAACTCATCAATTTTGATGCCTTTTAGTGCTACTGCCATTTTTTGTATTATCTCTTCCACATCAGCAAAATGTTTTCCTTTGATGATTCCTTTCATCCTGGGAGACCAAAAAAAAAAAAAAGTCATCAGGGCCATATCAAGTGAATAGGGAGGGTGGGGCATGGGTCATACTGTTTTTGGTCAAAAACTGCTGAACCATCAATGTGGTGTGGGCAGGTATGCTTGTAAATCACCCATCTGAAATGGGCAAGTGCCTTGAAAGAATCTCCAAAAATATTCACTGAAGCCAACTGTAGCCCCTCGCAGCGCCAGCTGGTGCACTGATGCAGATGGGCTCCTAGATCACTCACCTAGTGAGGAAGCCTGGACTACCAGGGGCCCGCCCTCCAGAAGATAATTCCTTTTTTTGGTGTCCTTTTTTTTTTTCCACTAAAGATGAGGAAAATGAGGCAGTTAGGTGATCTATCAAGTACATCCTGGCATGATCTTAGAGGTTAAAAAAAGGGAAAAACTAAAGAGCAGAATAGGAATTTTAGATGATTGTTTTCTGCATGCGTAAGAGACAGGTGTTCTCTTGTAAGTGGCTAGGGTTTGTTTTTGCATTTAGTGTTGATACCATGAGAGAGAGGGCTCCCACATAATAGATATTCTATACCATTGAACAAAATTGAAGGATCCCAACTGGCTCTCAGATAGTTTTCTCCTGGAGAAGTCAGATGTCTTGGTTGATCTGAGTTGATGATTATACTGAAGAAAAAACCTTCTGCATTACCATATCTGTCAGGGTGAAAGATGGATAAGTGTGGAGGAAAGGTTCACCGAGCTGCCCTCATCAAAGATAATCATATTCCGTATTTTCAAGAAATGCCCCATTTGATAGCTGATGTCAGCAGGTATTGATTGAGTATATTCTGAAAACCTGTGACTGAACCCTTCAGGGAGTTTACTAAATATAGAGGCTCGTCAAACCACACTGGCAATCTGAGAACAGTGGTGTCGACTGGGCCATGTCTATCTCATTCCTGTGAATGCTTCCTGTGTCTTGGAGGGGAATGTAATAGTGAGAGCACATTACATTTCCAGATCTCTTTGCTGTCTATCCTTGTACTACCACAAAAGTGCTCTGCCTCTTTGTCTTAATCCCACTGGGCTGCCTGACATCCTTCAAATATAATATCTACTCTTAAAAACTCTTCTGCCTTTGCTAATGCTTTTTTTCTTTTACCCTGGGGTCTCTTAACTATTCCTTAAGACCCATATCAAGTATCACTGTGGACCTAGTAGTTCATTTACACTGCATTCTCTGCAGTGCCTCTTTCATATCTATAGACTCCGGTGGAGGCATGAACATGACAGTTACAGGTAAGAAGAGCTAGAGGACTGGGCTGGGTTTGGAGGGCTCTGCAGGGAAAAGTGGGCCCAGAACTGAGACATCGGAGAGCAAGAAGTGGATCCAGTTACTCTGGCAATGACCACTGAGCCTGATAAAGTCGTCCATTCATCATGATTCGATGTCAGGCACTGTCAGTGGAGATGGAAAGACTTATTTCTAGTCTTCAAAGAACCTAGACCGTGAGGAATCTTAGAGGAGTGTGTGTGTGCCAGGAAGCTGTTATCATGGGGGTCTCCTGTAGACCACACAAGTTTGGCTGTGCGTCTGGATTAGGAATCCAGTCCTCAGAACAGAGACCACTAAAGTAAGCCAAGAAAAAGCCCTCTCCAGGGAACAGGAGTGCAGGAGAAGAAGGGAAAACTAACAGTTAAAACCTTGGACCTTTTGGGAGGCAGGTGCTTCAGATGGCAATGGGGCAAACTCAGAGCAGTCAGTTTGGGAAGAGAGCTGGTGCTTAGCTCCTCATACAGGGCCGAAGGCAGTTTAAAATACTCTGTGTTATATCCCTATTGAGCTGAGACCTATCTTTTTTCTCTAACTTGGTCACTTAATAGCTGTGTGACCTTGAGCAAGTATCTGAACTCCACCAGCCTAGGTTGCTTCATCTAAAATGAAAATTAAGCCCTGACCAGTGTGGCTCAGTTCTGCAAAGCAAAAGGTGGCTGGTTTGATTCCTGATCAGGTCACATGCCTGGGTTGAGGGTTCGCTTTCCGGTCAGGGTGTGTGAGAGTCAACCGATCGATGTTTCTCTCCCTCTACTTCTCCCCCCTCCCCATCACTCTAAAAATAAATAAGTAATATCTTAAAATGAAAATCAATAAAATTACTTCCCTGGGTTATTCTGAGTGTTAAGTGGACATGTAATTCATTATATACTGTCTCATGTACAATAAGGTTTCAATTAATGATGATATCATCATTATATCATCATCAATATTATTACCAGCTGTTATACAGCAGACTTTAGCTGAGCCCAGCTATGGGGTGCTAAAAATTACAGATGTAGAAACAGGGATGCTCCTGTTCCTCTATTATGGCACTTACATCTCAACTTTGTATCAATGCTGTGGAACTTTCACCTGTCTGCCTTATCAGATTATAAGACAAAGTGCACAGTATCAGACATAATGAGAGTATGTTAAACAAAAGAATGACTTAGCCAGAAAAAAAGTTAAAAATATCCCCAAAATCTGAGTAAGGAATAAAGCCACGTTGTTCATTTTTATTTACCAAGATTTCTAAATTAAACAAAGGAAATATTAAGAAACAATTGTATCATAATAGTGAATCTTGAAATGTGAAACTGTGATACTATGAAACTTAGAGTCATTGTACATGATCTTATGTTCTCAGTACCCTCATTAAATGAAAACACGTTTCATTCTATTAAATAGGATATTGAACCCTAGTCCTATCTTTTACCCACCTTTTTATTGACTTGTTCCTGACTAATCTAACAGTGACTAAGAAAAAAATGCACATTACAGATGTTTCTAAATTGTCTTAAATGGTAAGAGAGTCGTTTTCTGTTTTCTCGTGGTAATTAATTGAATCATTGTATGACTAATGTGTATGTATGGGATCTATTGTTTTCAATTTTATTATAAATGTCACTGTCCATTCTTGGTAAACTTCTAGCTTTGGTAATCATAAGTAAAAAGACATCTGCCCACCTTGTTATTTTCTGAAAAGATAGCATATGTCCACAGAGCCTGCAAATTTGTATTCATAAACATTAGCAAATAAAGAACTGTTGTGTCGGAAACACTGAAAATGTGATAAATATTAATTTCTAGACTGGTATTTTGTCAAAGATGTTTAGAATCAGCATTTCATGTTTTTGTTTTTGTTTTTGCCCTTGGAGTCTTCTAAATGATAGAAATAAAAGTTGGTGATCTTTAGCACAGTCTTGTTTTCATTTTTCGAGGCCTGCGAGTATTTTATTTTTCTACATAGTGCAATGCTACCCTTGATTATTAAAGAGTTGTATTTTTGGCCTTTTAACTGCAGAGCTCTGGTTTTCATAGGGGTATAGAGCAAGGGCATATGTTTTTACTTGATTTTAATAAATCAGTAATCACTCTTTTTAAGCACCAAAACATAAGAAAACAGCATTCTGTAAGTAAAGTACAGGCAACAGAATTCTAAGAACTTTAGTATGCTAGGCATAAGCTCTTAAAAGGAAAAAAAAAGCCTTAAAGTTTAAGTGTTTAAAAGAAATGATTGTTCATATCCTGGAGTCATTGATTGATGTTTTCTATCTTGTTTGGACTGAGCTGCCCAAGGATTCATCTAAATTGACTGGTGACTTTTCAGACACAAGGCTTTAGCCTCTGGTTAAAACCCCTTATTTTGGTTCGTGGATTTTTTAAAATGGAACTTGAAATGTTCATGAGGAGTGCTGGTTGAAGCCAGCAGTTCCACAGTGTGAGCCTCAGGTTTGAATCCCCTCTCTGCCACCCCTAACCAGCTGTGTGAAACAGAGATAACTATACCTACACCACAGGTTTGCTGTGAGGATTAAGAGAAGCAATGCATAAGAGTGTTTAGCCATCAGGGCTTGAAAAATGAGAAGCTCTTCTTGCCTCTAGTCCAGCCTCTGCCACTCACATACTGGATGATTTTTTTTTCTGGTCCTAGTTTTCTCTTCTGCAAAAAGACATTACCAAAATAAGTAGTTTCACATGTTACTATGAGTTCTATAAAATCATTATTCTAATTCTCTTGTCAAGAAAGGAGACCCTGTGCTCTGTGCTCTGTCTTTGCCTCTGGACTTGCTGGAGGGGAAGAGGGACAAGGTATAGTCCATCTACAATATGCAAATGCTCCATCTTTGAAGAAACTGGAAAAAAATATGATTGCACGAAAACCAAATTTAACATGTTTATCTTGGACAATTCAGAAAGCAATTTGTGGTCATGTTACTATGCTGGCACTGACAAGGAAGAGGGAAGAGAAGAGACTTGGTCCTTAACTCAGTCCTCACTAAGCGGCATTGGGGAAGCAGTTAGTTTGTATAAGCCTTATTTTCCTTACCTTTAAAATGAAACAAATGTTGCTAATTTGTGGGAGAGATTAAATATGGTACATGTGAAAAATAAAATGTGTAATACATGAAACACATTTTATGTACTTAAGGAATATTATTTTCCTTATTTATCATCCTGCTCACTTCTCTATAACTCGCCCTTGGATTTCTCTGCCAACAATTTTACCCTTACTTGATAAAAAGTCTTCAATGAAGGAGCCGTGAAAACAGTTGAGATCCTACACTTGATACTGATTAGAGGGGAGTGATGTTGCCAGGAAAATTCTGTGGAGGAGAGAAAAACACTGGCATGGAGGCCCTTGTAAGCCCTGCAGTGAACGGATTCCTCCTAATTGCCCAATGGCCCTTGTGTTGATCATGCCCTCTGGCTAGAGCTCTGGTGTGCAGAGCAGAAGAGAGGAGCCGGTGGGGAGAATCAGGGAGGCACAAAAGAGAAAGGCCTTTCGGGGGAGGTGCAGGGACGTCAGTATTGCTGGAACTGGATGTGCAAGGAAAGGGATAGAAGGAGTTGAGACGAGCAGAAAACAAGGGCCAGATCAGGGAAGGCCTTACAAATGGTGAGTCATCGGAGGATTTTAAGCTCTAGAGTGACGTGATCAGACTCACAGCAAGATCGTTCTGGCAGCACTGTGGAGGATGAAGTGACGGAAGGTGAGACTGTAGACTTCAGATGAGCACCAGGGCCTTACTTAAGACGTCTACTGAGAAATGATGAGGTCCTGAACTAAGGTAGCAGCGCAGGGGAAAAGCTTATCTATCTGCAAGATATTTTAGGTGTTGGAATTGACAGACTTGACAACTGCCTGGAGAGAAGAGGTGAAACAGAGCTGGCCTCCGCAGGAACTCTCAGGGTTCCCACTCAGCCCGTTGGGTTAGGGCTGCCGCTGCTGCCCTTGCTTCTGTGACACACTCACTCCTCCACTGTGGTGGGACGAAGTCACTTCTTTTGCAACAATTTCATGGCATTCTTGTTTGTACACTTTAAAGTGTGCCTTGAATTATAATTATTTGTATGTAGTGCCATTTTCACCCATTAATTTTAAACTCATCAAGATGAAGATCTTGTGTAATGCATTCCCGAATCCCCAGTAAGTGTGTGCCAATTGTCTTATATATGTGACAGGTGCCACTTCTCTAGAAAGATATATTTGGCACATGTCCATGTCTTCTTACAGACTAAATTGTTTTTGAAGGTGTTGGTCTCAGGAATGTCCCCTGTGGAATGCCATCGATGCCCCAATGAATGATTCATTATTAACCACTTTCTGATCTTTTTCCTTCTCTTAATTTGTTAATTGCTCTGCATCCCTAGACCATCTTTTCCAAGCTTATTGGTACCCAGAAAAGAAATTCAAAAATGTTCTATTTGGAATAAATTAAAACTCTTGTCACTTGCTGGTTCTTTACATAGTTCTATGTGCTTGAAGGAGATTAGGTTAATCTAATTGGATGTATTTGGCTTGAAGAGGTGCTGGACATAGGTGAGTACCCTCATTTCTTCAAGGCACCTGCTAGAAATTCTATCATTCTTGTTTTACAGACCTCTGATTTGTGGAAAGCTGGTCTACATGGGGGACAGAATATAGTAAAAAGGACACGTGACTATGATGCAGGAAAACTGGGCTCTAGCCATGGCTCTGCTGCAGGTTATCTGTGCAGCATTGAGGACACTTCGGGGCCTCAGTGTCCTTCTTATAAAATGAGAGAGTTAGGCTAGAGCTTCCAATACAGCCCCACAGTATCCCAAAACTGCTAAATGCCTTCAAGTGAACTGGACAAACTGAGTGACTTCCCCAAGACCATCTTTCTCATTAAAGTGTGCCTGGTCTTACCAGAGCAGGGCAGGATGCAAGGCAGACTTGGGTGGGCCCAGGATCTCGAAGTCGAAGGAAAAAGAGAACAAAATAAAAACAACAGACCTATGTCCAGAGGTTTTTGGGAAGCGGGCCAGTTGAACAGTCAAAGCAGAGGATCCAAAGTGTATGGCCTTGGAGAACAGGTGGTCATCTAAACAGTCAGATGGCAAGGGGGGTGGGGAGCTGGTAGCCACAGCAGGCAGACAGTGAAAGGCAAAGCAGGAACCAGAAGCGTGCAAAGTCAGAATCGTGGAAGTCTGTCAGGGATTAGCAGGGTCCTGGACACCTGCCTGGGTTCACGAGCAGGGCAGAGATTAAAAAGGGAGAAGGAGAAGGGGGATAAATAAGAGCAAGACAGAGATCCAGGCTTGATGAGCCTGACATATTAGGCAGGTCTCCAAAAGAGAGATTCAGGCATAGGAGAGCAAGACAGAAGGCGAGTGCTCAGAACTGGGCCACCAGGTGGGGGCTGAGTTGCAGAAGCTGAGTTGTAAGAACTGGGACAAAAGGTCAGAGTTAGACTACTGGAAGGAAGGTTAATGCTGAGGCCGCAGATTTTAGACTGGGAGATACTGTAAGGTCTCTTCTAATGCATAGCTCTTAGGAAGCAGTATTTTCTGCTATATTTCAGCTACCCATTTTCTATAACTGATTGACAGTCTCCTTTTCTTCTCCTGCCCTCTCCTTTCCCCTCATTCTTTCCATCCTTATACTTTGAATTTACTAAGTCCAGAGTAGTAAACTTAGCGGGTAGGAAGGAATGAGGAAAGCTCTCTGAAAAAATAGGGAGAAACAGGAAAATGTAAAACCACAAGACAATGTGATAAATGCAACAGAGAGGTACGTTCAAGGTAGAGAGGGGACTGAGTAGGAGGAAACCAGTTCCATCCCGAGGAAGTGTCCCAGAGAAAGTGCCCTTTGAATGGAACCTTGAAGGGCAGGTGGTAGCTCGCCAGGTGAAGAGGTGGGGCGAGGGCAGGCAGGGCAGAGAGAGCTGTGGCTGTGTGCAGGCCTGGAGTTAAGCAAGGAATGGACATATGCCGGGGAGAAGGGATTAAGTGTGGCGATAGCCAGGAGGGTAGGGGAGTTGACAGAGATTAATGAGGGAAGCAACTGGGGAATTTTCAGAAAGCAAGTGACAATAGAGTTGATTTAAGGAAGATGACACTCTTGACGAAAAAGAGGGGATGATGGAGTATGAGGAGGTGGGAACACTGAGGCCACGAAGGGGGCCATTGCTCATGGTCCTGGCAAGAGATGACAGGGATGGAACCAAGGCCGTGTCAGTAAAGATGAGCAGAGACATAAGATTTAAGGGAAAAAAGCTAGGGATCCACAAAGCCACAAATGAACTGAGTCAGATGCAATTGCCGTGGATCAGGGGCACACAACTAGGAAACAGGAATTGAGTCTTTTCATAAATGTCATTCTCTTAGTGAGGACTTCATGGCTACTTGCTCAATACCACCCTCACCACATTCTGAATCATCCTCTCTGCCTTTTTTTCTTTCCTTTTAGTTCTTTTTAACACCTATCATACCACATATTTTATTTATCTTGTTTATTGTCTCTTTTCCCCACTAGAATGTAGCTCTCTGAGGGCAAATGTTTTGTCATTTAAGGATACTGTTCTACACTTATGTTCTTAGCACTTAGCACTTAGAACACTTTCTGGCATAGAGTAGACAGTAAATATTGACTGAATGAAATCAAGGTACAAGCAGCCATGGCCTGAAACTTAGAGCAAGGAAAAAACAGTCATAGAATATTCGATATTAAAGGAACCCTAGGGACCAGACTAGACCCTTCATTTTGTAGAAGACAGAAGTGATTTGCCCAAGGTCACCCACAGAGTATATCAGGCAGAGATAATAGGATGAGAAGGGTCTGTGAGCATGCAGGGCCTGGTCTCCAAGGGGCTGAGTGAGATGCAGGAATGGAAATAAGGGTGAAGGTGCTATGGCCTGGCAGGTGAAAAGACACCGCAACTACAGATCATTGTTGATAAATCATTTGATTTTCTGCTGTGACTGAAACAATTATTTCTTTCATGCATTTTGCCTTTTGCCTACCCCCATTTTTAAATCTACCCCTTCCTTGCCCCACACACATTGTTACAAGAATAAAAGATCCTCTGAATTAGGGCAACATATCAACACTGTATCTTTTCTCTAAGAAAATGATGTTTCTGTCTCCTTCACTTGTTTTTATATCCCTCAACAAACACCTACACGCAGGAAACAACAAGCCATTGGTCTGTAACATATGAATGATAACATTTGATTATTTTTCATATATAGAAATGTTAAAAGATTCTAAAAGGTAAGGGGATTTTCGAATTATGTGAATACTTAGATTACCACTTTATTCCTCACTAGTCTATTCATTTGCCTATTCTATCCTTAGTTCATTCACTTATTCTTTTGTGCAACACAATCTCCTTAGCACTTACTGGCTATAATAGAGTGTTGGATTGTTGTGAGTACAAAACTAAATCAAGGAGTTTACAGCCTTGTAAAAGAGACAAGAAATTAGACATAACAAACGTTTCAATTATTTAATAAATATGTGTCTGGTTTGTATTTTAATCATTTGTATTTAAATAATTTAACAAGTATTTGCCTAATAGTGCCTATTTATTCAGGCATGTGTTAGGCAATGTGGACCCAATAAAAAATAAGACAAACACAAGTCCCTGTCCTAACTGAGATTATGTGCTCATTGAAGAAACAAATGTTAAATGACTGTGCTGTAATGAAAAATTTGGGATTCCTACTTTGCTAGGCAATAAAGGAATATTCATCCAAGAGATAATATTTGAGTTGAATTTTAAAGTCTGAATAAAAATGAACGAGGTTAAGAGAGGTGGAGATGGAAAGGTGGAAAGGGAACAGCTGTATATAGGCCCTGGGAAGGAAGGGCATAAAATTTTAAAAGAAGACCCTTGGATGTCAGTAGCAAGGGGAGAGTAAGACTAGAGAAGCGTACAAAGACCGTATCATGTAAAATACTACAAACCCCACCAAGGATTTTACTCTTCTTCCCCAGAACAATAGAGAGTCAATAAAAGTTATAAATATAGGACAGTAATGATAAAATTTGAGATTGGGGGACTGAGTTGGATGAAGCAAAAGTAAGTGGAATAGAAAAAAATAAGAATCACAAGGGAGATGCAGAAAGGTTACAATAAAAAATCAGAAGACTAAGCTTAATTCCTTCTCAGAATGTTGAAGAAGGAAGAGGTGGCCCTGGACCTGAAGGCATGCAGGAACAAGAGCCGTGAATTGTCAAGGACATTTTCAATACAAGACCAACATGGAAGGTCAAGGAGATGTGAAAACATAGGTGACTAATATGGAGAACATATTATTCAGGAGAACAGCAAGCTCATAGCACTGGCTAAAGCATAAGACAGACATCTGGATTACATGAGTGGGAAATATTAGATTGAAATGTACAAGTGAGGGTGGAAGGTTTTGGGTATTGTGCCATTTCAATTTTATTACACAAACAGGAGTCATTGAAAGATTCTGAGTCCACTAATGCATACTCAGATCTGTTTTTCAGGGAGATCAATCACATAGCAAAGTATAGGAAGGATTGGAAAGAATCGGGGTTGGAGGGAATGAGAATGTTGGGAGTGTAGTACAAAACACTTGGCTTGAGCCATCAAGGCTTGCACAAGGGTGGTGCAGTGAGAATGGAAAGGATATCAAGATATTACAGAGATAAAATGAACAGGACCGGGCAACTGATTAGCTGCTGGGAGATGTAAAAGGGCTTTAAATACTTCGTAGCATTGTTAATACTTCATTTTACTTATTCTTTGGCACAAACATTTGAGGTAGGTTATATATTTGGTGCCCTGGAATGCAGACTGATAACCACATGATATCTTGCCCACATGCCACAAATAACTGTTCAGAACTGTAGCAGTTTTTGGGTGACTCCCAGATGGACTGGGTTTTAAGTGTGAACCTACTAAGAATTATTTCCCTGTCCTATTAGCAATCAACTGAACCATCTGTTCCTACCAATAGAAGAAATCTTCTGGAAAATGAATTTGACAATGATGAAATATTAAATGTTTAAAAAAAACCGACTGAGAATATAATTTTATAGCACTGTATATTCTAGAAAAAAATTAAAAAGATAGTTGGGTTAAGAAGGAATTTCTTCTGTTATATAAAGATTATGTTAAGATATTTAAGATATATGATGAATTCTAAGAGTTCTTTTTTAAATTATAATATTGATTATGCTATTAGAGTTGTCCCAATTTTTCCTCCTTTGTCCCTCTCCACCCAGCACCCCCCACTCCCTCAGGCAATCATCACACCTTTGTTGATGCCCATTGGTCATATGTGTAAGTTCTTTGGCCACTCCATTACTATACTGTACCTTACATCCCCATGGCTATTCTGTAACTACCTATTTGTACTTCTTAATCCCTTCACCTCTTCAGCCATTCCCTCCCATCTGGCAACCATCAAAACTCTCCCTATCCATGGTTCTGTCTCTGTTCTTCTTGCTTGCTTAGTTTGTGTTTTAGATCCAATTGTTGATAGATATGTATTTATTTCCATTTTATTGTTCAGTAATTTTGATCTTCTTATTTTTCTTAAATAAGTCTCTTTAACATTTCATATAATAATGGTTTGGTGACAAAGACCTCCTTTAGCTTTTTTCTTGTCTGGGAAGCTCTTTATCTGCCATTTGATTCTAAATGATAGCTTTGCTGGGTAATCTTGGCTGTAGGTCCCTGCTTTTCATCATTTTGAATACTTCTTGCCAGTCCCTTCTACCCTGCAAAGTTTCTTTTGAGAAATCAGCTGACAGTCTTATGGGAACTCCCCTGAGGGTAATTAACTGCTTTTCTCTTGCTGCTTTTAAGATTCTCTCTTTATTTTTAACCTTTGGCATTTTAATTATGATGTGACTTGGAGTGGGCCTCTTTGCATCCATTTTGTTTGGGACTCTCTGTGCTTCCTGGACTTTCATGTCTGTTTCCTTCACCAAATTAGGGAAGTTTTCTTCCATTAGTTTTCAAATACATTTCCAATTCCTTGCTCTTTCTCTTCTCCTTCTGACACCCCTATGATGCAATTGTTGGAACACTTAAAGTTGTCCCAGAGGCTCCTTACCCTATCCTCATTTTTTAAATTCTTCTTTCTTATTAGTCTGATTGGTTGTGTTTTGCCTCCTTATGTTCCAAATCATTGATCTGACTCTCAGTTTCATCCACTCCACTGCTGTTTCCCTATAAATTCTTCATTTCAGTCAGTGTATCCTTTATTCCTGACTGCATCTTTTTTGTGCCATTGAGGTCCTCACTAAGTTCTGTGAGCATCTTTATAACCAGTGTTTTGAACTCTGCATCTGATAGATTGTTTATCTCCATTTTGTTTCATTCTTTTTTCTGGAGTTTTGATCTCATCTTACATTTGGGCCATGTGTCTTTGTCTTCTCATTTTGGCAACATCCTCTGTATTTGTTTCTGTGTGTTAGGTAGAGCTGCTATACGTCTATGTCTTGGTAGCATGCCCTAATGTAGTAGGTGTCCTGCAGTGTCCAGTGGCGTAGCCTCCCCTATCACCCAAGCTGTGTACTCAAGATGCATCATTTTTGTGGGCTGAGTATATCCTCCTCTTGTAGTTGAGCCTTGATTGCTGTTAGCAGGTCAATTGAAGGGATTTACCAAGGCCAGGCAGCTAAAAGGATTGGCTGTGACCACTGACCACCAATGTCCACCCTCAATGGAGGATCAATTGTACAAGGACAGTGTGATGGTTCTCTGATGTGGTGTAACTGTCCATGGGGTGCGCAGGATGTGGGGTTTCCTGAGTGGTGCAGGCCAAGGTCAGCCCTCACTATGTTCTGTCAGGGCCACCCTGCATGAGCTACAAAGCAACCTGCAAATAGCTGCTACTTGTGCTGGGCTTGGAGTTTCCTAGGCAAAGTCAAACTGTGAACTAAGGCTAGCTGCTGCTGGTGCCAGGTCTGGGGCCAATTAGCAAGAGATATGGGGCCTGGCAGCTCACTGAGGCTGGCTGTTGCTTGTTTGAGAGCATTTAGGAAATTGTGAAGCATGAGCCAAGACCAGCCATTCATAATGAAAAGCCACTGTTAACAGCTATAAATTAGGTGGAGTAGAGCCTCAGGGGATCTCCAGGACAGGGGAAGGAGTGTTAGCCAGGGTGACAGAGTCTCAGATGTGGCATCTGCCTTCCAACTCTATGGTTCTGAGGGGGCAGTGTTCAGGAAAGGAACAGTGGCCTCTGCCCACCTTTCTGTCTAGGATAAAGCTGTCCCCCAGCTCTTACCTTGATAACAGACACTTCAGTTCCTCCCTGTAGGCCACTGGTACCTTTCAAGTTGCTACCCTGGTGCTGGAGCTCAGAGAGAGTGAGTAAGTCCTTGAACAGGTTTGCTAAGAGGAACTGCTTGGGACTCAAGAAGTTTCTTCCACCCACTCAAGCCCTGCTGGTTTTGCAGCCAGAATTTATGGGGCCTTATCCTCCTGGCACTGGAACCTTGGACTGGGAAGCCAGGTGTGGGTTTGGAACCTCTCCCAAATTTTTATCCACCACACATGGGTGTGGAATCAGCCCATTGCTTGTCTCTATATCTCTGCCCTTCCTACCAGCCTGGATGAATGTGGTTTATTTAATTCTGTAGTTGTCATATTTCCATTCAACTCAATTTCTGACAATTCTGAGTGATGGTTCTTCTTCTTTAGTTTAGTTGTAATTTTGATGTGGTTGTGCAAGTAGATGAGATGGGTTTACCTATACCGCTATCTCGACTGGAAGTCTAAGACTTAGTTCTTTATTGCCAACTTTTCTTTTTAAAGTGAGAAACTAATCATGAAATGATTTAAATAGAAGGCAGTTCCCCAGTGAAAAAAGCTCTTGACTTAGTATGCAAAAAACAGAATTTGACTTTATCTTTGTTGTTTATTAATAATATTATCTATGTTTTCCCTTAATATTTCTCAGCCTTATATTTCTCTTCTGTAAAATGAAGATACTAGTATGAGCATTGCCTAAGTCTCAGAGTTTTTGTGAGGATTGAGTTGATATATGTGAGAGTGATGACCAAATAATATCATAATATCATCAGACCTAAAAGATACTGGATCATAAAAATCCAAACTGTCATCAAACCTGATTTGTGAACCTCTAAACGTATTTCATTGGCCAACAGGGCAATGTTATATCATCTGAGGTAATAAAATTGATTGATTAAAAAAGCTTCATCACAAATTTGAGAGTTCTTTATTAAATTTCCCAAATGACCTTTTTTTTAAATGTCACAGAAAATATGCTACATCTGCTTGTATAGAGCAATGGTCTTTAAAGTGTGGTCCCAGCATCAGCAAAACTAAGAACTTGTTAACAATGCAAATGTCATACCTCACTGTAGAGTGGCCCCCTAGCATTTTGTGATTTGGAAGTCCCTCCAAGTGATTTCGATGTACTCTGAAGTTTGAGAACCACGGATACATGAGAAAAAATCTGGGCTCTGTAGTCTAAGCTGGAGACAAATACTAGCTCAGACCTTTAATCACAAAGTGACCTTGAACTTATTCTTTGAAAAAAGCTGCTCCAGAGTTTCTCCACCTTGGTAGAAGATTGAGAGGAACAATACAGATACATTTTACCCCCTTAAAATGCTAGTCTAGTAGCTAGATTGACATAATTTTATTAGTTCTTCTGCCTACATAAAGCATTTCACCCCTAGCCCCTTCCTCATTTTTGCAAAATTTCTTTGGGTGGAAATCATTGTCAAAGAATTGAGTGTTGGTTAAGCTGTTAATCTCAAAGAGGAATGGCTGCCTGAAAAGTCAACTATACTAGGTAAAAGCAAGACCAGGTTTTGTTTTTGACATTAAAAATACAATTTTTAAAGTATAAAGGCTACTCCTTTTAAAAGTACAACCTGTGCTGTTAAAATTCCATTAGTGTTTGTACCTTCTGAAAGTTCCTCTCCTTCACATATATCAAACATGCAAATGAAAAGATAGCTGCAATGAAGTTACTAGTTCTCTTCAAAACTGTATCTATAGCTAGAGTATAGTTATTAAGTTATTTAGAGTCATCATACAAAATGACTGTGCTGCTAAGCACAATAATTAAGGCATAAGACCAGATCTGGGTCCAGTATACTTTTTATTTTTTCCAGAAATGAGATCCATGGATATTTATATTGAGTACTGATATATTAATAGCACCAAAGAAGTCCTTAATGTAGCCTTTAGGCAATAAGGCCAGAAGAAATCTGTCTATTCAAGGTCTATGTATAGAATATCTACCATGTGGCAGGCACTCTGCTGAGCACTGGGCAAACAAAAGTAGGCAAAACACAACAGTTCCTGTCCTCACTGAAGGAACAGCATAGAGGAAGAAGGACATTAAACAAATGATCACAAAAATAAGTACATAATTATAAATTGTGATATGTTCCATTGAAAAAAAACTACAGAGTGTTTTCAAAGGAGGTAAATAAGAGGATTTGTAAAGCTCTGCCCTTGAGGAGCTTATAGCCTTCTTTAATGTGCTTTGCATCTTCAAAAGCTCAAAGCTTTTTAAGGCTACTTGTAGGACAAAAAGACTAGAATTTTACCTGCCAAATAACTTTCTTGCTGTTTGGCCTTAGGAAAATTACTTAATCTCACTAGGGTTCAGTTTTTTCAACCATAAAATGGAACATAAATACCAGCCTGGCAGGGCTGTTATGAAGATAGAATGAATAAATAAACAGAACGAATGGTGTGTGCTTGGCTCGTGGTAAGTGCTTAATGAATATTAACCATGTTAGCAACAGGAGGCCTAGGAAGAGGAAGAGGAGGAAAATGGGGAGGAGGGGAAGAGGGTGTTGATGGTGACAATGGTGATGATGCAGTATCTGGGGCAGGGACAAAGTTAGTAATTCAAAATTCTGTACTCTTGATACTCAGGCTATTATTTGTTCCTTAGAAAAAGATATATGCATATGGAGTATAACCAAAATATTAGAGAAAACTCTGAAACACACACACAAGATGTCTAAAATCTGCTGCCTAGTCTATTTTTGACTGTGTGCTCACAGAGTCCAGAGAATTTTAACAAAAATGGGTGAGAGGGGAAATGCTTAGTTTCAAATACTGGTCTACACCTTTGGTGAAAAAGCAGTGGTGATACTCAAGATAACTGTCTTTCTAAGATAATTGTCAATCTAGGATTTGGGGAGAAGGGCTTTCCTATTAAAGTGGACACAGGAGCACAGGGACACAGGGCAGGAAGGCAAACTCATTAACATGAGGTCCTGAAACTTGGGAAGGAGAGCAGCAAAGTGGAGAGAAGACTAGACTTGAGAGGGCACTTCTTGCTTCAGATCAGTCTTGGCTATACATCTCTAATGAGCCGTGTGATCCAGTTCATCCTTATAAGCCTCTGTTTCTTCTTTTGTAAAATAGGGATGGAACTCAATATATTTAGCCAATAAATGTCATATTTCCTTTATGAAATACATCTAGTCCAGGTAGAGTTAATGCCTCATCAAGGGAAGTGAGCATGGAATGAAATGATATCAATATATATATGAATGTGTTTTGAAAAGCCCCAGGCAAATATAAAATTATTGATATTATTATTATTATTAGTATTATTATTATTATTAAGGCTTTATAAACCCCTTGAGTATGGGGAGAAGGCCATATTTGTTTTAGTGTCTTTCAAGTAGGTCACTAGAGCAGGATTTCTGAACACACATGACTGAGCTGTAGAGGATCTACTGTGTTAGAAGAGATTTAAAAAATTGCTTAGAGAGGTGCAGGAGCACATCTCCAGTGAGTGAGACAGTAACAAACAAGGGCAAGTAGTTTCCACAGACAAGCCTAGAGCCAAAGGTAGTGGGCCAGACCTGTTGAGCAAAGGTTGCAGGTTCGTCAATGAGGCCAAAGTTGAAACACAATCACAACAACATAGTAACTTCCCACATACTTTCCCTCACTGAATAAGTTGAGTGTGATTAAGAGTACAGAAAGACAGAAATGTCAGAAATGTCATCATGGCTCCTATCCTCAAGGAGCCCCCCCATCTATTGAAGGAGGAGACAAGCATAGAGTGCAATTTGAGATGCTCTGAGATGTAAGTATCTATAAAGGGCTATGAGATTAAAAAAAAGAAGCATGTGAGTAGACTTCTCAGGAGGGGAAAGACTTGCATATAGAAGAGGGAACAACAGCATGGCACTGAAGGGGAGGGATGGAAGGAAAGGGGTCCCAGGCACTTCAGTCTGTTTCATATGGTGACCTGCCTAAGGAAGGCTCAAGTTCTTGTTTAAGCTAAGAGGTGTATCCTCTCCTAAGAGACACAATGAAGATCTCAATTAATTTGTTAGTGATTCCTTGCTTTTTATGCAAACCAGACCTAATTAATTCTTTATCTGTTTTATGCCTATATACATAGATAGATGAAAATGTGAAGCTATAACTGAGAAAGTGTCATACAGTTAGTTCTGAAAGTGAATTCACTGTAGGAGTCTAAATAGAAAATAAAAATCAGCTGTTTAAGCTGCTTTTTTACTAAGAGTTTTTGGAGTCAGCAGTAATTCTGGGTGTAGGACACACATTGTGCTTCATTAATTGGGCTGACCCAGAAAATCACAGCTGATGTTATAACATAGATCACATGGACTCTTATTTTGCACAATTTCAATTGCGGAAACCCACTAACGACTCTTCCTCACTGGAGTGAGAATGATGTTTGTGGGTCACTTCAATTTATCTTTTTCTTTCCTAAAACACCTGGGAATATCTGCTACACTGGACTATTTAACACCTACTTAAAGTAAAGATATGAAAAGAGGTTTTTATCAACAGGGAAATGTATTGGCATATATTAAGGTTAGGGACCTTAAAAAATTCATATTTTTATGGGGTACCCAGTCTGAGGAATGAAAGTGGAAAAGGAACAGCACTCCTTCCTCGCTTGTAGGTAATTATTAATCTTTTAATAGCTTACTTCTAAAGCACCCTAGATTGCTAGCATGAGTAACACTCTCTTTCTTTATAGTGCCTTTCTTTATAGTTTCTGTCTCCTCTTTCTCCTGTTCCTTGATATTTTTGTCCTCTGATTTCCTCCTTGTTGTTCCAGTACCTCTGATTCTACCCATTCACTCCCTTTTCAGCCTTTAGACCTAACCTGTGGCCATCACACCCTCTACAGGTGATCTGATAAATCCACTACAGTTACCCTGCATGGTAACATTCCTTCCCATTCTTGTTATATGTTGCTAAAGCTCTGTGTATTACCTGGTTAAAAGAAAGAACTATAGCAAAAGTACAAGGAAACCTTTCAGATTTGAAAGCTGTTTTAAGGAATAGTATTACTTGGATTCCCACAGCATATTTTTCCCTAGATAGAATTCATTGTTATAAAAATATAGCATTGTGAAGAAAGAGTTCCTTTGTAATTGATTTTTGCATCAAAGCAAATTATAGTTCACTTGTCTCAGATGAAAACAGAACCACTGTAAATTTCCATGGACTGACAAAAGCATTTTCTTGTAAACTAGACCAGTAGTTATTACAACTTGTAAAATTCAGTAATAAGCCCAGGTCCTTAAAAGTAGAGAAGAAATTGAAAATGTCAGCATGACATTAGTGGCTTTATTGAATTTACTTTGTCATGGTTAAAAGGTAGTATTCAAGGCGGGTTAGGCTAACTACTATAACAGACAATGGTGACTTAAGGCAGTAGGGACCTGTACTCATGCATCACTGCCCAAAGCAGGCGTTAGGGCTCTGGACCGGAGAGGCCTGCTCCTTCCACCTTTGTCACTGCCACTTTCATCACTTAACCTCCAAGATTGTCAACTAATAGGAAAGAGGGCTTGGAGGACCATGTAAGTTGTTTTATGCCTAGACATGGCCCACATCTTCACTACCCACATTCCACTGGAGAGAACACAGTTTATGGTGCCAATCTAACTATAAACAAGGCTGGGGGAAAGGCATCATCTTGTGAAGGATAAAAAGCAAATAATTTGGTGAATACATAGCAATGTCTTAGATGGAGTTGTGTAGTTTAAAATAAAGCAATTATTTTATAATTCCTCAACATAATTACCATTCCTTTTTCCTGTTTCAAAAATAAATCTCTCTAAACAGAGGCAGAAAACAAGGACTTTGGAGTCATAATAACATCTTAGTTCAAATTTTCCTTTACCTTTTTCTAGCCTTTTGACGTCTTTGAACTTTTTTCCTTTTTTTTTTTTTTGTTTTGTTGTTGTTGTTTTTAATTTTCTCAGTCATCAGTTGAAAATCAAGGTACCTGACAAGAAGGACACTGTGATGACAGAATGAGATAATGTATACAACATAGGAAGCAGTCCATAAATAATAACTGTTTTTATTTTTGGTACAGATTAGTAAACACAATGTGAAGGATGTTAATGCAATTGATAATTACAAGTGAACATCTTCCAATTTCTTACAGTTAGGACATTTTCTTTCATGCAAAGTACTCTTTTTGCTCTCAAATCTTTTAGCCATTTTCAGGAAAGGATTTTTGTGCAGTCGTCCCAATGTAAAGAGATTGGGTGAGGAAAGGAACATCCCTGGTTGTGGTAATCAACAGGACTTTACAGGTTTTTCATTTTGGGCAGAGGAGGTTGAGCTTCCCAGTCCGATGGAATGTGGTGCCCGATTTGCAATGGCGTTAAGGGTGACTCACCAGAACGCTTGTTTTCACCAACTCTCTCATCTCATCCGTACTGGGACAGAGGCCGGGTTGCACCACTGACGCAGAATGGCTTACTGAGGATTTTCTCTCCCTAGTTTCTGTGAAGTGTGCTTTTTCCTTGATGTATGCACATAAATCACAGGCATTTGCAAAACAAGTAAAATATTAAGGTGAGGGCTCCAGTGAATTTATCACAATTAAGTAGAAGCATTCTCAGTCAGTGCCCATGCAGCAAAGCAATTGTACTGTCTGTGACAGAATGTTTCTTTTCTTTCAGTAAACACACACACACACACACACACACACACAGAGCATAGTTCTACCATTTATTTATTTGTTCTAAAGTATCTTTTATGAAAAATTCTCTGAAAAAGTATGGTTCAGGACTTCTGTTGTTAATGTTTTTCATTTTTTTCAATGAAAACCAGCTATAAAGACATTTAGCTCATGTAAAGCTAATACTTTGAATTTATAGACTATGTTCAAAGTTGTTTCCAGGAACTCTTGTTTATTTCTGGGGAAAATGAAGCTGTATGTAAAAGATATTTTCATTCTGGGTTACAAGTGGGGATATTATAGCAGTAAGTAAATTAATGTGTCACTAACATCACATAGTAGAATGTCAGTGGCCAGAAAGAAAACTCATGTTTTTAATTTCTAGGTCCAAATGCTCATATTAGAACCACCTATCTTTTATTATCCCTCTTATTGTTTGTTGCCCATAATGATTCTCTAAACATTGTAGAAAAAGGACATGTGAAAAATGAGCCTACTGCCTTAGGCAGCTGAATGATTAAACAATTCAAAACAAGGATTTTTGTTTTGGGAAATATGTTCGGTTAGTTATTTGGAACATCTCTCCCTCTGACTGTGTCTAAAAGTGTTGAATATAATATATTACATAGCAAACAAAATGTTTTCAAAGTACCAGGCAACTAACAAGACAGTAATGATTTATCAGGCAGAAACCGAAATCAAGGGCAGAGCCCAGAGGGTCAGGGTGGCACTGAAGCCACTTTGGTCCTGAGTGCATTTGCTGAACCAGGTGAGCTTGAACTTTGCAACTGACCAACAAAGACTTCAGATTAGACTTGTAAAATATAAATTATAAAATGCTTATCCTTACTTTAAATTAATTAAAGACAAGTTTAAGTAAATAGTACAAGAAACTATAAAAATTATCCTAATAGATTTGAAAAAGGATCTCATAAAATAAACAAAATGAAATTAAAAACAGAGTTGAGAAATCTAACATCGGATTGGTCAAAGCTGAAGTGACAATAATTGAACTAGAAGGTAGCCTAGAAGAAATAGTCTAAGCTATTTCTAGATGGACAAAAAGAGAGACAAAAAGTTGATAACTGTGAAGAGCTAAGAGACCTTGAGGACAGATGAGAAGGACTGGTAAGTATCAACAAGGAATTACAGAAGGAGAGGATATAGAAAATGTGGCAGAGGCAATATTTGAAAAGATAAATGGCCAGTAAGTTTCTGAAATCGATAAAATGCACATATATACAGATTCCACGAGCTTTATGAATCCCCAACAGATTTTTTGAAGTCCACACCCAGATACAGCAGGATGAAAAGGCAGAACACTGAAGACTAGGTCTATCTTAACAATGTCTGGGGAGGAAGAGCAGTGTATATCCAACCAAATGCTGAGAAAATAACTTTCATGCTGGAATTTTATCTTTAGAAATGAAGGCTAAATAAAAATATTTCAGGAAAACGAAACCCAGAAGAGTTTATCACCAGCAGATCCTCCTTACAGAACTTAAAAAACTCCTCTGAAGACTGAAGGAAAGTGATCTTGGAGGGAAAACCTGAGCTTCTCAAAGAAGAGAAAACAAAGTGCAATGTATATGAATTAATCTAAATGAAAATACATTTTGTAAAACAATAATAATGTTTTGTGGGATTAAAAAAGACAAAATCAAAATACAAACAATAATAATAAATTAATTTTATAGGTATATATAATGCTTGTGGGAAAGTAAAAGTATTGACTAGATTTATACTTTATGGTAAGTATGCTAGAAAGCCACATATATCATTCATAACATAAAATGTTAATGGAACTACTGCTCCCCAAAACCAGAGAGCTGAATCTCACAATATAATGCTAAGAGGAATAGGCAGCAAGTCATCAAATAATACATTTGTGTGATTCTGTTTCTATATAGTTAAAAATAGGAAAATCTTGTCTCTCTTGCCAAAGGTAAAATATGTAAAGAAAAGCAAGGAAATAATTATTGCAAAAGTCAGGGCTATGGTTACCCACAAGCAGTCAGAAAAGTAGGTATTTGGGAGTGGCGCTTTATAATCTTTTTAAACTGTTCAGATATGTTTTAATGTGTTTTTCAATGCATATGTTTTATATACATATATCTTCCAATGAGAATGTTTCTAAAAGATAGGCAAGTAAATACATAAGTGATTTTTGCTTACATCTTTGCTATGGGATTGTTTCTTTGTGTTCTGTGTTATGTCTTTCGAGCCGACTCCCTGGATGGAGATCAGTGTGTCAAGGATATTTAATGTTTTTAACACCCTTAGTAACAATGATTATAAGCTGACCCTGTCTGATTTCTAGACTGTTTTCTTGCAGAGAACACATTATATCCCATGTATTGCATAGTGTTTACCAAAAAAATTTTGCCACCCTATCTTGCCCCAAGGAATACTTGAGTACAAAATCTATTTGCACACACACTATCACTCAGAATATAAATTTTCAAATTAACTTAATAGGCAATTACTGTGTATATTTTTGGGTGTATTTGTGCTATGTTAAAAATAGCTTTTCATTATAAGGAAGCAGAGTAGAGGATTAAGAATGTGGCCTCTTGACTCAGGCAGCTCAAATCAATGTCCTAGCACTGCCAACAATAGCTGTGTAAACTTGGGCAAGGTATTGTACCTGTTTCTCCATTACCTCATTTGTAACTAGAGGATGATGGCAGAATTGATCCTATAGGGTCGTTGAAGGGATTAAATATAAACTACCTGAAACAATGTCTGACACATAGGAAATAGTCAATATATGTTTGCAAATACTTTATTATTGCAAGAGTAGACCAAAACCGATTTGACTTCAGTGCGAATTACATTCTTTGTTACATCGTGCTTATAATCAGTAAACTAGGATATGACCAACCTAAAAGACAAATACTCCAGGACCATTGGCTGGCTAACCTCTTTGATGTTCTTCTGCCCTGAGGAGCTCTGGTGGTTAGTGCTGACCGAGGGGAAAGAGTGTGCAACAGATGGAGGATTAGGAATGCGTATAGTTACTCATTTAATTTGATAATGAACTATTGAGCTACATGCCTGACTTTTGCAGTGGATGCTTGTAATAGGGCAGCATCCAAGGCACTACATACTAGAAGAGGAGAGGAAAAGTGAACATCTAAGTGTGGGATCAAGGGCACAAAGGAGGCAGGTTAACAGGAGGCCCTACTCTCATGGAAGATATCAAGGAAAGCTTCCTGGAAATAAAACTGATATTTAACACTTACCAGTATGCAAATCACTGACAGATGTGACCCCGTTAGGCAAATACCCAATCCCAATTTTAGAGGTAGGGGAGGTAAGATTTAGACAGGATTTTCTAAATGAGGTTGTTTCATTTCCAGGAATATATTAGGATTCCCATGAAATGAAAAACCTACGTTGGTGGCACTTGAGACTTCTTCTGTCTTCCTTCAGCAGGCAAAGCCTAAAATCTATGGTGAACCAAATTCTAACTCACTGAGTTGTAAACAGCAAACAGCTGCTTTGACTTTTTTTTTTAAGCATTAGTGGAAATCTTAAACTAAATATAAATTGGGCTTTGGGGAAAAAACAATTCAAGGAAAAATAATCAGCACCTAGTTTTATTTGCCTTCCATTAAGAAGTCTCAGAATACAAATCAGCTATAATGTCAATAGTAAATGCTCAGGAATTATTCAGATAAATTCACCACTCTGCTGACATTCTATCCTTCGTTTGTCTAGGAGTTTGTTACTTTGCAATTATGCTTGGAAAGTAAATGCTAATTCTTGAAAAGCTAAAACATCCAAACCATTTGTTTAAGCTAGATTATAGGTGAAAATAAAACTAGTCTGCCTTGAATGGTATTCTACCTCATTCAACCCCTCCCCAAACATGTAAGCATTGTCACTCATTTCTTACGTGCCCTTTTCGAGCTTCTTTGTAATTCAATCAAATATTTCAATCCTTTTGATGTGAAAGATTACTTAATTTATACATACTTGCCTGCACTTCAGTTTTTTACTTAATCATACATACATCTTTAAGATCTTCCCATATCAGCACTTATGTTTAGAGCTTTCCACTGTATAGATGTAGCAGAACTTATTTAACTGGTACTCAATTGATGAGTATTTGGGTTGTTCTAACCTTTTGCTTTTATAACTAAACCTGGTGACATCAGTGGTCACTGAATATGTGTGCTCTCCTGTTTCCAGACTTGTGTGCAGTTAGAATAGGAATATGTATCTGGGTTATAGCCAAAGGGGTAAAGGTGGAATTAATATAAGTCATTCCCAGGCCTGACCCTTAAAAGCATTCTGTATAACCCTCTAGCACTCTCTTCTCCTATAAAAACCCCTTGGAAATCACATTCTATACAGTACAGTTACAAGAGGAAGGAAGATTGTCCCACTCTCATTAGACTGTGCTGTGACTGAGAAATAAACTGTCATTTTCTTAGGTACCTGAGATTTTGTGGTGAGTACAGAATCATCTATTGTTTCTTAATACAAACCTATTACTTCACATATGCAAATTAATTTATGAAATAAATTCCCTAAAGTGGAATTTCAGCTTTGGCTTTAACTTTTTCTCCCCACAATCTGTAAGACAAGGTTTTCATCAGACCCTCTAATCTATCCTAGGGTTTCTCTCCGCCTGCCCTCGCCTTACCATCAACACTGCCCCAGGGTAGTCCCACCTGGTGGTCAACTTCCTGCTAATCTTGAGCTCTCTTAAATGTCCATGCACAATGCTGCCAAATTAACCTTCCCTTTCTCTGTCCTCAGAACTCATGCAATTTTTCCTGATGCTTTAAAAAATGCTTTAAAAGTTTCCAACTGCCTACAGGATTAGTTCTCCATTTTCTAGCTTGGCATTCAAGCCAGCCCACACTAACATACGGAAGAGGTTTACTCAGTACAGTGTCCAGCGCAGGGTAGGTACCCAATAAATAGTGGTAGCTATTATATTTTATAGTTTTAAACGAAAAACATTTAAGTTCCACAGCTGAAAGACTTTTTGTATGTAAGGTTTTACTGAGCCCAAAAATGCTAGCCGAAAGATGGGTCTTGGGGCATGGCATGTAAACCACCAGCAGTGTGACTAGGTAGGAAAGACAGCAACTCAGAGCTTTGCAAGTGTTTTAGACATCAAGTAGGGGGAAGGGAGAAGAAAGAGGTAGTCTGAAAGTACATACATGAGCCATAGATAAAGGGGTGAGGGAAGGTAAAGGGGCCAGCGCTGAGAAAGCAGAGTCTGAATAAGGAAATACCCAGTCGTGTGGATTACCTGGGGCAGCAGCTCAGAAAGCCCATGTGGAAACAAAGGAGTAGGGAAGGGCCTCTGGAGACCAACAGACGAAACAGATACGTGACAAATCTTCCATTAGCTGGTCCGCTGTCATTAACACACTAACAGCTCTGTCTCTTTCCCTCACTCTTCATGCACTGTAAATTAATTTAGAACATCTCAGAATTTTTTTTTCTTATCAATAGCCTACAACAAAGTAGTCCTTTGTGTATAGCTGACATTCAATAAGTAATTGCTACCTGGTGGACTATATTAGGGATAATTCATGATTCAGAAGTTACATTACCATAGGATTTCTTGATATTTTTCACTAACAGCTTATTTTTAAGGTTAACCTTTCTTAGAGTGTTGATTAATCAGAGAATTGGGTGGCAAGACTACAGAAAAGCAGCTCAGATAATTCTCAGTTAAACATCTAGGGAACATTCCTTTGTAACTGTGATCAATTATGCAATAGTAGATATGGCATCTATGATGATGGCACCATTTAAGGTAACATTAAAAACAAAGTATCACACTGAATATTCATATCAAGCATCAATATCTAAATGATGCTGCTAAATCATAATCAAGTTGAAATAGCTGTTTTTAGCATTTTTGAACCATAATGTTCTAAGGCATAATTATTCACTTGTTTTTATCTCATGAATTTGAAGTGAGCCATACATAATCTTAAGTGCTTAAAAGTGTTCATGGATTGAACGTGATGTTGCCTCAAGAGCTAGACGCATTTCTGTAATGTAGGAATTTGAAGTAGAATTTTATTTCTGTTGACAAAGACTAGATGTTTATCAATTCATGAAAGAGACAAGTATTTTAAAATGTTGGTTATTTTTCACACTGATTTAACTGATTTAATTGAAGAAAATGTGTGAAATTATTCCGGAGGATAAATCCAGTTGTCTTGGAAACTTTGAAGGTATAAAAAAATGAAAACAAGATACTGCATGCTTAAACTGTACAGGCTATGAATATAAATCAACTCTAAGTTTCCTTAAATTTTGTTCCAGTGTGAACAAAACTCATCATTAAAGACCAAAGAAATATTAAGGATTTGATGAAAATAAAACAATGCATATGCATATAATGTATTTTTATTTATATTAGATGCACAAAAATTTTGATCCAGGATTTTCTTATTGATTTGGAACATGTATTTTCGTAGAGGTGCAATTGAAGAATGGGGGGAAAAAGTCTTTCACTCTTGCTCTCTCTTTCTCTTGCTTGTTAGTAACTTCCCATTTGTTTACCTTTTACGAAGCTGTACAAAGTATGCAAGTCCTGAAACTTCATTTAACATTTAAACAGGTTACAGACTTGAAGTGACCCAAGGAAATAATATACAATGAAAATGGTTTGTATTGTGCTTGGCTGTGGAAACCTCAAACATATTAGCAGGTTCTTATCAAATTAACCCTCCTGGCAACATTAACCCTAGAAATGCCCATAGTACCTTTCAATGCTTTGTAGAAAATTAATGCAAGTAGGGAGCTAATATATTCTTTCTCAAAGGCTTTTAGAAGCAACAACCTAGTCCATATAAAAGCTATGGAAATTAAAGCACATCCTTTGATGCAGGCTGGCTCTAAACTAAGTATCAGGAGAAAAGTGGACCCCCTGACAGTCCAAGACTGGCATCCAGGAATGTTGATGTAATTAATATAAAGAAGGATACACATTCAAGCAGAAGCAAGAGTGACCTTATTTATTATGGTTACTAATAATGATGTCTTCAATAACAGAGACAAATAGTTTCTTCACATTTCCATTCACTATCCCTGACATCTTGATGTAATCTTTTTTTTAAATTTTATTTTATTTTTTCAAATACATTTGTCTCTGCCTACCCCTCACCACTTTCCCTTGCCCCCTCCCTCCTTCCCTCCCTCAGCTCTTCCCCTTTGGTTTGACCATGAGTCCTTGCTATATGTTCCTTGACTCCCCTTCCCTTCCTTTTCCCCGCCCCGCCTCCCTCCTTCCCTCTTGTCTTTGTTGATTTCTTTTCCTTTCAGTGTTGCTGGTCTTATTTTCCTTGCATCTTTGTATTGATGTAATCTTTACTGTAATTTTTTCATTACCATTTAGTCCCCTTATACCTCCCTCCCTAGCGATCACCACACTGTTGTCCATGTCCATGAGTCCTTTTTCCTTTTTGCTCAAACCCTCCATCCCCTACCCTCCCTGCTTCACCAGCTGTCATCTTCTCTCCATCTATGAGTCTGTCTCTGTTTTGCTTGTTAGTTCAATCTGTTCATTAGATTCCACATATGAGTGAAATCATATGGTATTTGGCTTTCTCTGACCAATTTATTTCACTTAGCATAATGTTCTCCAGGTCTACACATACTTTTGCAAGGGGTAGGCTTTTCTTCTTTATGGCCAAGTAGAATTCCAGTGTGTAAATGTCCCATAGTTGTTTTATCTACTCATCTATTGATGGGCACTTGGGCTGCTTCCGTATCTTGGTGACTGTAAGTAATGCTGCAAGGAACATAGGGGCACTTATGTTCATTTGAATCAGTGTTTTGGGTTTCCTTCAGATATATTCCCAGAAGTGGGGTTGCTGGGTCAAAAGACAGATTCATTTTTAATTTCCTGAGGTATCTCCATACTGCTTTCCATAGTGGCTGCGCAAGTCTGCATTCCCTCCAACAGTGCAAAAGCGTTTCCCTTTCTCCACATCTTCACCAGCACTTGTTTGTTGATTCATTGGTGATAGCCTTTATGACAGGGGTGAGATGGCATCTCATTGTGGTTTTAATTTACATTTCTCTGATGATTAGTGATGTTGAGCATCTTTTCTTATGTCTATGGCCATTTGTATGTCCTCTCTGGAGAAGAGTCTTTTCAGGTCCTTTGACAATTTTTTAATCGGGCTGTTTGTTTTTTGTTGTTGAGTTTAATAAGTACTTTATAAATTTTGGATATTAACCCCTTATCAGATGTATCAGCAAATATTTTCTCCCATTCTGTGGGTTGTCTTTATATGTTGCTGATGATTTCCTTGGCTGTGCAAAAACCTTGATTCCCTTGCCTGGGGAGTATATCTGATAAAAGTTGCCACAAGCAGTATCTGAGGTTTTGCTGCCTATGTTTTCTTCTAGGGTGTTATATGGTTTCTAGTCTAACATTTAAGTCTTTGATCCATTTTGAAGTTATTTTTGTGTGGGGTATAAGAAGGTGGTCTAGTTTCATTTTTCTGCATGTATCTGTCAAATTTCCCAATGCCATTTATTAAATAAACTCTTTAGTCCATTGTATATGCTTGCTTCTTCTGTTGAATATTAATTAACTGTAAAGGTATGGGTTTATTTCTGGGCTTTCTATTCTGTCCATTGATCTATGTGTCTGTTTTTATGCCAGTACCAGGGCATTTTGATTACTATGGCCTTTTAGTATCATTTGATATTAGGTAGCATGATTCCTCCAACTTTGTTCATTTTTCTCAGGATCACTTTTGCTATGTGGGGCCTTTTGTGGTTCCAAATAAATTTTTGAAATATTTGTTTTAGTTCTGTGAAATACATCATTGGAATCTTGATAGGAATTGCATTGAATCTATAGATTGTTTTGGGTAGTATGGACATTTTAATGATATTAATTTTTCCTATCCATAAACATGGTATGTGCTTCCACTTATTTGTATTTTCTTCAATTTCTTTGTCCAGTGTCTTATAATTTTCTAAGTATAGGTCTTTTACATCCTTGGTTAGGTTTATTCCTAGGTATTTTATTCTTTTTGAATCAATTGTGAATGTGATTGTTTTCTTAATTTCCCTGTCTGTTAGTTCATTATTAGCATATAAAAATGCAACTGATTTCTGGATATTAGTTTTGTATCCTGACAGTTTGCTGAAATCATTTATCAAATCTAGTAGTTTCTTGGTGGAATCTTTGGGGTTCTCTATGTACAGTATCATGTCATCTGCAAATAAAGAGTGTTACTCCTTCCTTTCCAATTTGGATGCCTTTTATTTCTCTTTCTTGTCCGATCACTGTGCCTTGGACTTCCAGTACTTTGTTGATTAAAGGAGGTGAAAGTGGACATCCTGGTCTTATTCCTGATCTTAAGGGGAATGCTTGTTTTTTATGATACTGGCAGTATGTTGTTATATATGGCCTTTATCATGTTTAGGTATGTTCCCTCAATTTTGCTAATTCCCATTTTGCTAAGAGTTTTTATCCTAAATGGGTGCTGTATTTTATCAAAAGCTTTTTCTGCATCTATTGATATGATCATGTGGTTTTTATCCTTCACTTTATGTGGTAAATCATATTGATTGATTTGCAAATGTTGTACCAACCTTGCATTCCTAGAATAAATCCAACTTGATCATGGTATGTGATCTTTTTGATGCATTGCTTTATTCAGTTTGCTATTTTTTTTTGTTAAGGATTTTAGCATCTATGTTCATCAGGGATGTTGGCCTATAGTTTTCTTTCTTTGTAGTGCCTGACATCCACTTGTTATTTTTTGACTACTTCTCTCTCTCTCCTCCTTTCCTTTATCTCACATCTGTTGTGGGATTTTCTTTCCTCTTCTGCTTTTACTCATAGCCAGGAATGGGTTCTTCTAAACCATGCCATTTATGGAAACAGGTTACTAAAATAATTACAAAGTATACATTCTAAATTTAAATAAATTAGGTAACTATAAATTTTTAAAAAGACACAGCTACCTGCCTTCCCATGGCAGACCTTCTAGGAATATAGCCATCTGCTTCATTCCCCCTAAGCCAGCAACACACACATGTGCACATGTACACACACCCAACCCAAACTAAGAACAGTGAGAGGAATTCTGTTATTAGACCACACTTTTAGTTTTCCGCCTGCAGGCAACTTGGGAAATTGCAAGGGATGGAAGAGATGTTTCTTGTTTAGGTGGTGGCTCTGGTATTGATGGTTTTTAAACATTAGTTCACACAATAGGATCTGTAGCTTCTTAGTAATTAATGACATGGTCATCCAAACTATATTTATGGTACAAATTATATTTATTTGTCTATTGGGATTCTGTCCCACTGTAGTATAAATTGACTGTATGTTTGTCAACTAGGCTGTTTTTCATCATATGTCCCCAGGGCATGGTTGCACATAGGATGCAGTATTTGACTATGGCACAGGAGAATAGTGTAACATGGTGCTACAATAGGTAAAATGTAGAGTTTGAAAGTCAACTTTTTTGAGTTTACAGTTGTTTGTTGGTTGAGAGTCAGGAGTCAGGAGTGTCTGGGTTCTAAATGTCTAAGATGGGATCAAATACAGACATCTAAGCTATAAGAGATGTACAAATCACAAATCTATGTCTCAGTCTTTCTTACCTGAAAGGGCTGAATGGTAAAGGAATATAGCATAAAAGGTCCAAAATATTTCAGGTGAATTTGGGAAATTGAGAATCAAAAGATTTTTTCCCCCCTGGTTGTAATAATAGCAGTGAGAGACTGCTGAAGGCATTAGCAACTCCCCTTTGAGTTCTTGGCAACTCAAGAGGCAAATGAGACATTTTTGCTGGAAAAGAAGAGAGCACTTCAACACTAAAGATGATTACCTTGGACTTGGCTTCCAAGAGCATGTGCATGGGCTTTGTCTTGGGGACAATATCAAGGCTCCAATTATGCTATCGGCCAGCCTTTTTTACTGTGCTGAGTCCTTATCAGATTGTAGAAGAGTTGATGCTAAAGAAGTATGACTGTAGCTTGATTTGCTTTTTGGTAATACAGATCCTTGTGTCTTATGAGTAATGTTAAATAATGAAAAGGTGCTTGAAGTATAGGCAAGGCAAAAGGATTTTGTAGATATAGAATAATCTAGCATACAAATGTAATTCTGACATTTCATCTCCATGGCATTTATGGACTTCTTGGGAGAGGAATAGGGTCTTTTATTTATATTTTGAATGTCCCACCACACCTAGTAGAGGGCCTGCCATGTCTTAGACATGGTTCTTTGTCTAAGTGACTAGTCAATAAAGCAAAACATTGACCCATATTTGGCTATTTATTTTCTTATGGTGGTAGTGTGGGGTAAGGGAGGAATGTTGGAGTATTTTTTATCTTTACAACCAATTTATCTGTTGACTTTTTAAAAATTTAGGTAACATTGGTAGTAAAATCATAGAGGTTTCAGGTATACAACATTATAATTTATCTGTATACGCTATACTGTGCTCACCACCAAAGGTATAATTTTTACACATCATCATAAATTTGACCCCCTTTGCCCATGTTTCTCTTCCCCACCCCCTTCTCCTCTGATAACCACCAATGTGTTGTCTGTAGGTATGAGTGTGTTTTTGTGTTGTCTGTTCTTTTCTTCTTTGCTGTTTTATATTTTACATATGAGTACAATCATGTGGTTTCTAGAGCACTTCTTTCATTTAGCACAATACCCTCAAGGCCCATCCATGTTGTTGCAAATGGCAAAATTTAATCTTTTAATGGCTGAGTATCATTCGTGTGTGTGTTTGTGTGTGTGTGTGTGTGTGTACACACCACATGTTCTTTATCTAATTTCTGTCAATGGACACTTAGGCTGTTTCCATATCTTGGTTATTATAAATAATGTTACAGTGAACAAAAAGATGAATGAACCTTTTTGAATAATGTTTTTATATTCTCTGGATAAGTAACCAGAAGAGGAATTGCTGGATCATGTGGTATTGTTGTTCTTACTTGCCTGAGGAACCTCCAGACTGTTTTCTGTAGTGGCTGCATCAATTTACAAACCCACCAACAATGTATGAAGGTGATCTTTTCTCCACATTCTCAGCAACACTTGTAATTCATTATCTTTTTGATAACTACTTTAAAAGATATGAGGTATTATTTCATTGTGATTTTGATTTGTATTTTGCTAATAATTAGTGATGTTGAGCATCTTTTTAAAATATGCTTTTTGGCCATCTGTATGTCTTCCTTGGAAAAATGTCTATTCAGATCCACTGTCCATTGTTTAATCAGGTTATTTGTTTGTTTTTTTATATTGATTGAGTTATATGAATTATTTGTATACAGGATCTGGCAGAAGAAAGTCCTGCATGAGTGTGGTTGGTAGGGTAATAATATGGGTGTAATAAGTTATAGTTTTAATTTGAATATTTCACCTAAAATGTCATATGGTGTGCTTGAGTGTGATATTGTTATGTTACAGAATTATGTGCTTATGATTTTGTAATGAAAAAAGGGCATTATTTGGTCTGGGCCCCATATTTTAGATATTAACCCTTGGCCAGAAACATAATTTACAAATATCTACTCCCATTTGGTTGTTGCCTTTTTGTTTTGCTGATGGTTTCCTTTGCTGTGCAGAAGCATTTTAGTGATGCAGTCCCATTTGTTTATTTTTGTATTTGTTTCCCTTGCCATTGGATCAAATTGGAAAAAAAATCAACATAGAAGCTTAGTGCCTATGTTTTCTTTTATACGTTTTATGGTGGCAGATCTTATATTCAGGTATTTAGTCCATTTTCAGTTAATTTTTGTGTGTAAGACAGGGATCTTATTTCATTCTCTTGTATGTGGCTGTGCACTTTCTTTGTTGAATTTTTTTTTATAATTCTAGTGTAAATTAGAAGTATCTCAAAAAATGGGATTTTAGGCACTGCTGAAAATACTTTAAACAGTCTAAAAATAAAAAAAATTACATCATCATACCAGGTCAGAATCTATTAAAAGGTAATACTTATAATACATAGAAATTTGCAAATAAGGTTTTATTTCCTATATTGTGTGCACTCCTCAGTATTTTGGGTTCTTTTTTTCATATTGAATAGCTATAGAAAATGGACTCTTCTAAGAATGAGCTTGATTTTATATTGACAGTAAACTTTAGACTAAGAAGGAAATTCTTCAACTCGGATGGATTGAAAGTTACCAGTGAAGTGGTGTCAGGATTAAGATGCTTCTAATGAGATTTTAATTACAGTTCTGGTATTTTCTTTTGACACACATACTGATGATACTTATTAAAAAAACATAATTATTGTGTTTGGAAAATTTCCCATGTTATTCTTATGTTAAATACTTTGCAAGGTAATGGAGCTTTGTAAGCAAAGATGTTTATTTGGTTCATAGTTAACATAGCAAAATGATTCATTTAAAAAATATCTAGCAAAGTTAACTTTAGAGCTTGAGAAAATAAGTATTACACTCTTAAAAAGCTCACTTACTGATTTTCCTATTTAATATCCCTTATCTGCAGAAATTAATTATCCTAAATGCCAACAGTATTTAAAATAAAAGTCTATAGAAATTGAAGCATCTAAGTCAGATGGAAAGAATTACCTTATATTAAGCCTGTGTAAATTTTTAATTTTGTTGAATAATTAAGTTAAACAAATGTAGAAAAAATTCCAGGCTTAAATTGTGTGTGTGAGAATCTGTTAGAAAAAAAAATAAGTAACAAGAAAAAATGCAAATGAAAAAATAGTCAAGAAAGAGATTGATAATCCAGCACCAGCAATGGAATTATTACAATACCTTTTAACTGCCAAAGAAGTTCCAGAAAGCTAGTAGTGAAGTGAGCATTGATAACATGTTTTTTCTATATTTTTAATATGTTTATATTATTTAAATAATTAAAAATGTACAACTCTATACTAGAGCAGGCATTTGTAGTGTTAATCAGTACTATATTAGAGCTTTTAGATTTATTCATGACATTTATTTAAATCATATTCAATACCTAAACTTACAATACAACTTCAAAAATAACAAGCTCAATATTATAGTCTTAAAGAGTACAAACTAAAACTATGTATTTTCTGATTTACTTGTACTAAGTTCCTACCTGACTAGCGATTGCTTGTATTATGTTGCTTATGGATATCTAATTATCTAATTTCTCTATTGTTCAACTGACGTGAATGTTTGGTGGCTTGCTTGTTATTTTTCAATCTTAGAGGTTGATTGTTGCTTAGTGAGCTTTGTTCCACTTAATCATGATAAATGAAATTATTATCTGGATATATTTCTTCCATTTAATTGTATTTCTATGAGATTAGTTACCTGAATAATAAAATTGATGGACTATGCCATGTAATCACCTCCATATAATAAATTCAAAGAAATTACAGTTGTAAGACAGAGACAACAATGACACCTGCTTTATAAGACGTCTGGGAGGACTAAGTGGGTCAGTGTAAGTATGTGATGAAAGCTGTGCATATCATATAGTGAGTGGTCAATGTATGTTGTTTTTTTTTTAATTATTGAGCTTATTATTATTACTCTCCTTTTTATCTAGCGAGGTCACCACATCTCAAGTTGGATTGGAGGGCGTAGTGTTTGAACTGATAAAGATGTTATGAAGATAATTCTAATCATATATTCATAGTGATTTAATGGCTTCCTTACAAAGAACTAGAACTTTGAGGTTTAATTATAGAAATATAGTTTAGCAAACCTGTAAGTGTTCTTATGGGATGGCTTAAACTTAAAGGCAGTGTGGTCAGTGCAGAAAGCATGAAACAACAGATGGTTTGGGGACCTATCCCTTAGTTACTACCTGTATGACTTTAGGCACATTTCTTAGGATTTCTGAGCTACACTTTAGTTAGTGTATTTGTAAAATAAAGATCATCTTACAGTCCACAAACCTATTATAAGTTTCCATTGAAGACAGTACATGAGCATTGTACACTGAATTGTACATGAACATTGTACATGAACACTGGTACACTGGTGCAAAATAAATAACTCATAACTTGTTTTTGTTAAATTAAGTTTGCAATAAGTTAGTGTTTATTCTAATTTAAAAAAATGTAGTGCCAGATTTTAAAAGTAAATTATATACATACTGGCAATGACCCTACATACAACCATTTCCTTTTAATTATTTTTTTCTCTACCAGATTAAATTTAGTATATGGTATTTTATAAAATTTTTAGTTTTCATTGTTAGTGACCTGGTTGCTTTATATTCTGTGTAGTGTATTTTCCTTCAAACTAACTCCAGTTTAAAAAACCTGTGATTCTGATCCTCTGTCCACCTTCCCTTTCCCCCTCAAATGAAAGATCTATCTTGACCTTGTCTCTGCTTATGTTAGAGAACATATTGTTTTAAGGAATGTATTAATTTGCAAAAGCTAATCAATTTGGGTGAAGTGATTGGTTTTCTTGGTGTTAACATAAATTTAAATAAATATGCAAAAGATCAATTCATGATTGCCCAATTCCTTTTTTATTTGCAGATGTGAAGTAGTAACTAGACAAATCTATCCTGGTGGTCAAAAGAGTCAGCTGAGCTTAAGTATAATCATGTCACCCTCCCCATACCATATACCCCTCACATTTATAATGCTAATATTCAATTTTAGTGTTTAGGTTTTCAAAGACATGTGGCCACTGTACATTGATCAAATGTCAGAAACAAAATGACCTTCTAAAAAAGCAAAGACATTTCTGGACTGTTGTTAATTATCCTACTACTGAATGAACTCCGCTCTGTAGAAGAGGATAAAAAATGCTTTCACAACTCTGAAGGAAACTTTTCTTAACCTAGAAATCTATACCTAGCCAAAGTATGAGATCAATCAAGTATGAGAATAGTTTAAAGATATTTCTAATGGTGTGAGCACTTGGAAAGTTTGCCTGACAAGTACTCATGCATTTGAAGTTTCATGGAATACTGGACCCAGTGAGGGAGTAAAACCCGAAGGAGGAAGCCACAGATACAGGAAACAATGGCATCAACTCAGAAGAGCAAGGAAGAACTCGTGGTGGGACGTCCCCAAACGACAGGGGTACAAACGGCCTGGGGAGCTGTTTAGATTAATAAAAATGTTTAGATGCTTCTGAAAGTAGCCTAGTGAAAAAGTGACTTGATAGAATAAATTATACAATTAAGAGTCTAGAAATAACTAAAAGTGTGATGACAAAGGCAAATAGTGTAAGAAAAAGTCAAAGGCATTTAGAAACTCTCGGAGAGGAGCATAAGGAGGAATCATATTTTACAGGCCAACTGTAAGGTAAACTAAATGAGACAATAGAGGTAGAACACAAATGTTGATGCATTTTTAAATGCATGGTTTGTGAGGGGAAAAATTATTTGACCTAATATGAGAAACGTTCTCTCCTGAGTGATCCCAGATCATGATACGGGATCTATAGAGAAAAATTACATATTAGCAAGCCAGGTTGCAGCATATTACCTAGCTTTGCACTGAACAATTATTTACATAATAACTACAAAATAAAAGCCATTTATCAATGTTCAACTTTTAGAAATAACCTATAACAAAATGTAGAAGACATTGTTATGGTTGAATGACTAAATATCAACAATCTCAAAAATATAGAAATAAAGTTTAGCTGATAGAAGAGAGGATGTTGAAAGAATAGTGACTAACATTGATCTTTTGCAAAGCATGTAGTTGAGAGAGTCTATTGGAAAGTTAAGAAATAATAAATAGATTTGTGAGAAATTGTTTAAAGTTACAGCAACAACTGATAAAAGGACAAAAAGAATATTACAAATGTCAAACATCTAAAGGGGAAATGGAAGTAGCAGGTTAATGTAAGTGGCTTAAATCCTTATTTTTCAAAAAGGAATTCACTAGATATTAAAATTGACAAATCAAAATTTAGAGGTACATTCATATTCTATTGCAGTTCAGAAATAACTTAAAAAATATAAAGTGCAAACAGTTTAAATTCCTAGAAGAGTGTGTGGAATTAAAAAGAATGGATTAGGATAGGAGATTCTAAGTTTTCTAGACAGTTTTTATGGAAATCTAAATACATAGTTTTGCATGCATTACTTTAAAAAATAAAAATAAATGTAAAATAATACCTAAATTAGCTAAAGCAACATGTTGCTCTGATTTGATTACTTATCTCCTCTCTTTTTATCTTTGCCACAATTAACTCTTTGAAGGTAGGCTTGAATTTCTTGGGAGTTACTCACGGAGTCAAACACATAGGCTGCTCAATAAAAATAAGTAAATAAATCCTGATTAATTGAGCTTTTATATCTTCTTCCTTATAGAAAACACACATCTATGGGATATATAGCTCTACTTTTGTTAATTCAACATTTACTGAGCAACTCCTATTTGCAGGTCATGATTGTGGGCTTTCTTTCCATAGACTCCAGATACAAAATTCTTTCAGTTTGATAAGTACACATAAAAAATGTAGCATCTAATAAACATTGTTTGTCTGTTGTGTGCCTGGCACTGTCAAGGCCTCGGAGGTACAACAGTTATTCCAGCAGAGTCATGCTCCACCAGATCCACCCCGTACCCCTCCAAAAAATGGTACTGCATACCTTCTGCGTGCTATATGGTTGACTGATGTGACAGAACTCTAAATATCTGCAGAGAGAAGGAACTTGTAGAATGTTCCAGTTCAGATTCTATCAATGAGTTCATGAACGCTGGAGTAAACTCCATTTTTTCAGAGGAAACAAATGAGTTTAATGGAAGTGTATCACATAATAGAGATTATTAAGGTCTGAGTTTGAAGAATGAGAAAAAGCCCCCCACCCTTATTTGTAGCACTGACATAACATTTATTTGTGTCTGTGACTTATGATAATGTAGGGAAATAAACACAAGCAAATGCATCTTTGAATTTTAAAACCCTATTAAGAAGTCAAATAATTTTTGTTTTTTAGATGACTTAGGGATCTAAATGGGTCTTGTGTATTTGTGAATTGGCAGCAGTTTATGTGTTGAAAGATGAATGTTACAGGAATGATTGGGAAAGGCGATGATCAGAATGGGTTATGGTAATTTTGGGGTCACATACAAATTGGAAGTTGTATCCATGAATAGTTTTTCTTTAAATATACATGATTTTATATCCTGTCGCTTCCCTTTCCAAGAACCTCCAAATATACATTTCAGTTCCTCCATCCAGTCTCTGCACCTGGCACAATGGAAACAGATGGAAAAATCTAAAGTCTTAATTAAAGCTGCTTTTGAATGTATAATTTCTGTTTTGAAGTCTTATGAGTTAGAAACACGGCACCAGCATTCTGCCACCTCGTGGCTTCAGGAGTCATTGCATGACATACAGACTCCCCAGTTCCTTAAAACTTTCACTGGGGCTATGTATATTATGTTTTATGGACACTTTAGGTAAAGGGATATAGTCACCCAGAGTTCATGAAAATATATATAGGACTTAGCTTTCCAATAATTTTTATAATATAGATATAAATACCATATCGTTAGCTGTAATTCTTTATAGCCAGCCACAAAATAATGATTTCCAAACTGCAACTTTAAGTATCATGGAATCTTAGAACTAGAAGGGATCACAGAGATCATCCAATTCCAATATTAGAATCCATTTAATTATCTTTTGAACAGGAAGGTCTGCAGTTTCAGCTTAGCCATCTCTAGAGCAACTCATTTAATTTTGCAAAGCTGACAGGTCTAACCACCTTTGACAATATTTGTCCAAAGAGGCACACATTCATCTAAAGCTGCTTGCACACATTTCATATATTTCCATATAAACTACACACAAATTTATAAAGGATTTTTTTTCAACAAATTTCCAATTCTATCAGGTCAGCATTAAGTACAATAATAAACTCTTCATAAATGAAAGCTCTATTTAATTTTCCCATATTCAATTTTTTTTAAAACATAGGCTCATGGATTATTAGATTGTAAGAAAACTGTATTCCCAATGACCATAGATTATCTCATATTCTTCCAGTTTTTCACATTTGTTTTTGCCTTTTTGTTTATTTGTTTTATTGGTTGCAACTAAGAATTATTGAGTATATTCTATGCCACACACTGGACATGCCAACTTAAAAAGACACAGTAAGTGCTCTTAATTTAAAAAACTTATTCAGAATCTATTTGTGTATAAAATTTAAGTTGCTTGATGGAGGTATATGAAAAGTACAGTAGGACCCCATGAAAAATATCTTGAGTTGCTTATGTATTCATTACCTATGCTATGTGATCAATAACCTCTAATTTAGTAGCTTAAGATAATATATCTTTATTACCTTATCATTACCATTGTTGAAGAACCCAAGCTCAGTTTAGCCGAATTCTCTGCTTCAGGGTCTCGTTGGTTGTAATCCAGGTGTCTTTAGGGCTATAGTCTCATCAGAAGCTCAACTCAGGACATATCCACTTCCAAGATTACTCAGGCTTTTGGCAGAACTTATTTCCTTGTGGTTATATGACTGTGTGCCCCAGTTCCTTATTAGTTGTTGGTCAAGGGCTGCCTCAGACATTACAGACCCATAGCTTCCTGCCATGTAGCCTTCTCGATAGGCAGTTTATAACAGGGTTGGGTGCTTCTTCAAGGTCAGCATAAGAATCTCTCTCCGGTCTAGTAAGAATTTTCTATTATGTAAGGTAATCATGCATATTAAATCCTTTCATCTTTTCCATTTAATGTAACCTAAAAAAGAGTGACACCCAGTCATCTTCATTGTATTCTATTGGTTAGATACCAGTCACCACTGGATCTGCCTGAACTTGGGGGTCAGGGGTTATTACAGAAAAGCATGGACATAAGAAGGCAGGAATTATTGGGGATCATCCTGGCTTAAGAGCTAAAGAAACTCTTTCTGGAGAGTCAGGGGTAGCTTCTCAGGGGAAGTAGACATTGAGGTGAGATGTAAATTTGTCCACGTAGATACAAAATGAGAAAACAAATCAAGATGAGAGAATAGCTTTGCTGAAGTATAGAAGAGTGAAGGAAAATTAGACAGGTTGGTCATGGTCAGATCACAAAAGGCTTTGTTTTGTAGATTAAGGAATACATCAGAAGTAAAGGAGGAAATGGGTAAGTACCAGTCAGGAAGTACCATGAAGTCCATTTTATGAATGTTATTCTAGCAGCAATATAGAGGACAGGTGAGGGAAGATAAGAGGCAAACAAATGAGATGCTGTAGTCCTAGTGTTATAGGCACACAACTCAGGCATCTGGATACAGGAAATGTTTAGGAGGTGCAGTCATAGTCTATGATGTCAATTATTTACAGTTAGAGGTAAGATAGAGTTTATGGATATTTCATGAGTATGTATTTAAAGCCATTGAACTTCTTTCAGGTGATATATGGCTTCTAATTTGTAATGGTGTCATAACTAAAGGGCACTGACGTTTCTGTAAATGTGCTACATCTCCTGAATAAAGCCAGATTGATCTTTAAAGACATGTGGCAATGGTGAAATCTGTAGGATGAATTCTCTCACCTGTAGCCAGGTGCAGGGCCTACAATATATAACCAACCCTTACCTTGAGTGAGTAGAGGGAAATCAGAAAGCTTCATAACACTTTATCATTTATGTCTCATTTGAAAGGAGCTTCTTGATTACTTTTGCTTCAGACCAATTTTAAAATGAGGTCATAATCTTGGGTCATTTTATCATCAGCAATATGTAAGGATTATATTCAGAAACAGAATTAGGGAGACAGCTATAAATGTATTGTCTTTAGCAGATACTTGCTTAATGCCTGCTTGATCATCTCTAAGGAACTTGATGAGAGCTGTCTGGTGGTTTCACCAGGGCTGAGAAAGGACTAGTCTGAGGTGGGAGAGAAAGAGCTTGGTCAGGGAGGGTTAAACTTCTTGCTAGCAGAAAAGCTGATTTATGGGAGCCTGTTCTACGTATCAGGACCACTTCTTGCTAAACTTCTCTCCCGGTGAAGGCAATGTTGATGTAACAGGAAATCCAGAGACAGACCCCCATACTCCAGAAACTGAAGGGACTGCAGAGAACATAACCTGCCCATTCTTCCAGATGTTTCTCTTTCACAGGACATAGATAGATGATCTAAATTCTGTTGGTTGGAGTTTAATTATTCCAGCAGCAGCTGCCTTTTCAATATCAGGTTCTTTTATCCTATGAGCTTTCAGATATCTTCCTAATACATTTTCTTTCTTATTAAGTTTTTCAGAACTTTTTTTGTAACTAAAAAAAAATGATACACTGGTTCATTAGCATTTTAGAAGGAAATGGTGAGGAGGAAAATAGTGTTTGTTGAATTTTTCAGCTGTCACTCTGAAGCTGTTTTACATAATAACTTAGCATCACTAAAATGTCATGAATTATAAATTTATCTTAATAGGTTGAGTTACCTTAATACATTTTATAATACTAAACCTAATTTCCATTTCTGAAATTGGTCATAACAAATTTGTATATTAAAATATAGATATGCTGATGGAGTCCCAGATATGGCACCAGTTTACCAACTCTGTTGGGGGAGGGTTTAGAAAAAGTAAAATGACCTCTGCTTGCTTTGATTCCAGACAATTCAGTCCCCCCTTTTATGCCACTGGTGCCTTTCAAGCAGCTACCCTGGTGCTGGAACTCAGAGGGAGTGAGTTGGAGTAGGTGAGTCTATGAGTGGATTCTTTAAGAGGAACTGCTTGTGGCTCCAGCAGTTTCTTCCACCAATTCAATCCTCATTGCTTTTTGCAGCCAGAAATTGTGGGGGCTTATTTTCCTGGCACTGGAACCCTGGGCTGGGGGGCCTCATGTGGGGCTGGGACTCCTCACTCCTGAGATATACTTCCAGAATTTTTACGCACCCAGCTCATTCCATGTCTGCACCACTTATACCAGTCTCTATGGATGTGGTTTCTTTAATTCGATAGTTGTCAGACTTCCATTCAACTTGACTTCTGATGGTTCTGAGTGATGCTTGTTCTATATTTTAGTTGTAATTTTGATGTGGTTCTGAGAAGAGGCAAGCCATGTCTGCCTACGCCACCATCTTGACTGGAAGTCGCAATGCGATCCCCATCAAGCCAGCAAATGCTGTTTGATACACTTTGGAAATCCCCAGAGTCTCTGCCCCACTCAACTAATGGACACACCCAACCTGCTTTTCTATATGAATGGTTGGATTTGGCTCCTGCTTAACAACATCCTAAATCCTCTCAAATAAGCAACAGCTAGCCTCAGTGTGCCTCAGGCCAGGCACTAGATTCACAGCTTGACTTTGCCTTGGAATATCCAGTCCAGCAAAAATAGCAGCCTTGTTTTATCTCTCAGATTGCTTTATAGCTCAGGTAGGGTGTCCCCAAGCAAAACACAGGTGAGGGCTGATCTTGGCTTGCACCACCAGAGAAACCTCAGGGCCAGCACACCCAGTGAACAGCTACAGACCATCTCAGAGCACCACCACCCTGTGCCTGCATAGCTGATCCTCCACGGAAGGTGGGGGTTGGTAGTCAGTGGTCACAGTCAGTCCTTGCAGCTGACTGGCCTGGGTAAATCCCTCCAATTTACCTGCCAACAGTAAACAAGGCTCAACAACAAGAGGAGGGTATACTTAGTCCACACAAAGGGTGGACCCAAGTACCCAGCTTGGATGACAAGGCAGGCTCTGTCACTGGACCCTGCAGGACACCTACTATATTTGACTACACTGCCAAGACATGGAGTCAAAGCAGATCTACCTACACAGAAACAAATGCAGGCAGGCTGCCAAAATGAGGAGACAAAGAAACATGGCACAAATGAAAGAACAGAACAAAACTCCAGAAAGAGAGCTAAACAAAAATGGAGATAAGCAATCTATCAGATGCGGAGTTCAAAATATTGTTTATAAGGATGCTCAGGGAACTTAGTGAGGACCTCAGCAGCATAAAAAAGATCCAGTCAGGAACGAAGAATACACTAATTGAAATAAATAACAATTTATAGGGAGACAACAGTAGAGTGGATGAAGCCAAGAATCAAATCAATGATTTAGAATATAAGTAAGCAAAAAACAACCAATCAGAACAACAAGAAGGAAAAAGAATTTTAAAAAGTAAGTATAGGGTAGGGAGCCTCTGGGACAACTTCAAGTCGACAATTGCATCATAGGGATGCCAGAAAGAAAAGAGAAAGGGCAAGGGATTGGAAATCTATCTCCTAAAATAAGGAAAGAAAACTTCCCTAATTTGGTAGACAAAATAGACATGCAAGTCCAAGAAGCACAGAGAGTCCCAAACAAAATAGATGCAAAGAGAGGCCCACTCCTAGACACATCATAATTAAAATAACTTAGAGAATCTTAAAAGCAGCAAGAGAAAAGCAGTTAGTTACCCTCTGGAGAGTTCCCATAAGACTGTCACCTGATTTCTCAAAAGAAACTTTGCAGGGTAGAAGGGACTGGTAAGAAGTATTCAAAATAATGAAAAGCAGGGACCTACAGCCAAGATTACCCAGCAAAGCTATCATTTAGAATCAAATGGCAGATAAAGAACTTCCCAGACAAGAAAAAACTAAAGGAGTTCATCATCACCAAACCATTATTATATGAAATGTTAAGGAGGCTCATTTAAGAAAAAGAAGAACAAAACTGTGAACAATAAAATGGCAAAAAATACATTTCTATCAACAACTGGATCTAAAAAAACAAACTAAGCAAACATGAAGAACAGAGACAGAATCATGGATATGGGTAGCATTTTGATGGTTGCCAGATGGGAAGGGGATGTAGGGAAATGGGTGATGACGTGGGGGGGTTAAGAAGTAGAAATATGTAGTTACAGAATAGCCATGGGAATGTAAAGTACAGTATAGGAAGGAGTAGCCAAAGAACTTATATGCATGACGCATGGACATTAACAATGGTGGGGGCATTGCCTGAGGGAGTGGAAGGGCGCTGGATGGATGGGGGAAAAGGGGGGAAAAATCAGGACAACTGTAACAGCATAATCAATAAAATATAATTTAAAAAATATAGACATATGTATAGCTAGATTCAGTATACTTGGATTTTGATAAGGGTTTTTACATCTATGACTACAGTGACATTGCTTAAATTTAGTATCTATTAGTCTCAGAATTGAATTTCTGTATGTATCTCTTTTTCTTGTTCTGTAAAATAGTTTCTGTAAGTTTGAAATTTTTAACCTTTTGACTGATTGATAGAACTTACCTACAAAACTATGTGAGCCTAGTGTTTTCCTCATAAGCACATTTAGAACTTTTATTCTCTATCTTTACTAATTTTAAGGTTACTCAGGTCTTCTATATCTTTTTGAGCCAAAATTAGTGAGTTATAATTTTCAGGGAATTTGTCCATTTCTTTAAGATTTTCAAACTTATTCAGGAAAAGTTTTTTAAAGTTATCATATAATTCTTTTAGATATTCTGCACTATCTATAGTTATGTTTTCCTTCACGTTCCTAAATTATCTACTTGTAAATTTTCCAATACTGCCCTTTTGAATAACTTTTAAAGATGCCATTAACATTATTATTATTTTATGTGAACAGATTCCTTGACCTGAATCACAATTCTAGAACATATCATTTATGTAAACTATAATATAACCGTGGTGCCTGAAGTTATGCAGAGTGATGTTCTGGTCTTCTCTTTCTGTTTTTGAGAGATCTTTTCAGAATTTGGTCAGTGTTATTTGTCTTGAAAAAACTAAATTTAGATTGGTCTATTCTCCTTACTGTACTTATTTTCTATTTTTAGTAATGTGTTCTCTACTTTGGCTAGCTTGTTCCTAAATTCATGTTGGCTTTTTTCCTAACTTATTAATTTGGACAATTTGCTTATTGATTTTCAGATGTATTTCTCTACTAATATAAACAATTAAAGCTCTATATTTTTTCTTTTAATCATTTTAACAGCATTCCACACATTTTATTACATAATAATATTATTGCTCTTTAGTTGCCTACTTTAACTCCTGAGTTATTTAAAAAATGTGCTTTTAAAATTTCCAAATATATGTACATTTCAAAACTATTTTTTATTCTTGATTTCTAGTGATTCATGGTTAACAACACTGTCTTTATGATACAGATTCTTTGACATTTGTTGAAACTTGATCTATGGCCTAGTAAGAAGTAAATTTTTGTAAATGTCCCATTGACTTGAAGAGAATGTGCAGTCTCCTAACATATATTTGCATGGTATCAACATTTAGCACACTTCGAAGATATAAATGCACTCGCTCATGGCTTCCATTTTACTCCCTATTAAGTTGTGTTACTTGTAGGTAATGTATCTTTGCTCTTTAGTTAATTTTAAGACTTACTCTGTATCTTTGATGTTCTTTACTATGGCGAGTCTAGGTTTGGTTTCTTTTAATAAATCTCATTATTAGGGGTTTGATGTGCTACCAAAATCTGTGGACCTGTATATTTCAAATTTGGAAAGATTCATAACCAGCCTCTTTTGGAATAATGTCTCTCTCCCTCCTTTACCATATTGGAACTCTCATTTTAAATGTACTGATGAGAGGCTTTTATGATTGTACAGGTTCTAGCCTGTACAGAGTGCCTGAGGAAGGAAGAATTGAGGCCTAAACACCAGCCCACTCGCTCCTTGCCAACTTGGGTACCGAAGGGCCTGTGTTTGGCCTGTTATGTTGCTTCTTGTCTGATTTCCTCAAAAGTGCTCTATGGTCTACCTGTGGTTCTATATGCTGGACCATTTTGTTCTAGCCTCCACTATCTTCACTTCTTTTTCTTTTCATCTTTTTATACTCTGTGCTACCTTCTAGGTAATTTTCCCCTATCTATTTTTTATTTCCTAATTCTCCGCTCAGCTGAGTCTAATATGTTGTTTATTATTTAAACATTTATTTTAAATGAATTTTTTATTTTGGAAATATTTAGTTTTTTAATCTGTTCACTCTTTTTTTAGTTATTAACTCATACCTTTTCATTTTTTCCTTTTATGTCTTTTAACATATTAAAACAGTTATTGTGTACTATATCCTGTAGTTTAAGTGTCTGTATTTTACTCTGCTATTTTCTTATGGTGACTCTCAATAAATACTATCATATTTTAAAGTTCTAGTAACACACTATTACACCTTATAATATTAATTTATGTAAGTCTGCAAATAAAAATAATTTCTATATAATTACCTAGAAAGCTATCAATAAATCTTCAATATTATCCAATACTTGGTTTGTATTCAAGTGTCTCTTATAGTTTTAAAAATAGCATTTACAATTAGTTGGTTTGCTCAACTCTGGATCCAAACAAGGTACACATCTTGCCCTTTTGTTTTTTTGTTTGTTTATTTTCCTTTTACTTTTAAATAGCCTTTCATCTACAGTGGTCCCCTTCTTTTTACTTTAATTCCCAAAATTAAATTACGTCGTTTGTAGAATTACTTCCTTTTAATTAAAAAATTATGGTTTCCTTATTCTTCATATTTTGTATGAACTAGAAAATAGAAAGGATGCATTACATTTGGATTCAATTTCTTTAGCATGGATATTCTATAGGTAGTGCTGTGGACTTTATATTGCATAAATCAAAAGGCACACATACCTGATAATCATAATTCTAGTGATGTTGAGATTGATACCTGGTACAGGTTTTATCAGTCTCATTGTGAAATTCTTTGACCTTCTCACCTAATGATTTACCATCTATTGATGATTGTTACTTTCTTCAGTTTATTTCAATAGAGGTTACCAATTGGTGATTTCCTAATTCTATGATTTTCTCTAATGTATTAGATGGAAATTTTCTGAAAAGAATTTTTTTCCTCACAAAATTAGGTTATTAGGTGTCTTTGAACTTTATAGTATGTACACACAGAGTGAATAAACATTTAATACTTTTGTAAATTATCAGTGATCAAAGTAGCGGTGGCTACCCTAGTGGATACAGTACTGACCAAAGAGTTTTGTTTAATTTTGCTTTAGGTTTGAGTCTTTTATAATGGGGTGCTTCATGTTGTTTTTGTAAGAAGACAGAATTTAAATAAAAAAACATATAATCAGGAATACTGACTAAATCACTAAATATTGGATTAGTAATTCTTGGGTTCATGAAATTTGTTGGACGTGCTATTTTCTAGGATATAAGCAAATACCTTCTTATCGATACAAGTGTAGTTCTTAATTTAATGAGCATTCAAAATTAAATTTCCCAATGCTTTAAATTCTAGAACATCCTTCGTGTTTTCATTCTTTCTTATCCTTTAAGGTCAGTGTGATCCTACATTTCAATAATGATTTTTCTATGTTTTTAAAACATATTTTCTCTCTCCAATTCCACCTTCATCCATAGAATTTGGGTTGAGATAAATAAGAAGCCCATTCTTAATCTTTGTTACTCAGGGCAGGATTAATATGAATAATAAAACATTCAAATAGTGTTTTGTTTTTTAAAGTCATGCCAATAAGAATTAAAGAGAGAGAGAGAATTAAAGCTTATAGAAGTAAATTTCTTGGCCTCCAAAGAAAGATTGATGGTACTTTAAGCAAACTTAGAATTAATACTTTGTGAAAACATTCATTAATATGGATATTTCTCTTCTTGACCTTGTATTTTATCAATATCTTATTATGTGGAGAAAATGGAGATATCAACATAGTGCAAAAAGCTTATTTAAAAGGCGAATGGGTCAAGCTTGTATGAAATAGCAATTATGAAAATAATCACAAACAAGTCACTAAATAAGATTTAATTATTTATGTTATACCTCCCCCCAAAAGACTCTACATTAATGTATTTATTAACCAAGAAGGGCACATTCTGGTCACAAACCATGTATGATTATCTATAATAAATATGAGTAACTTGGTAGAAATGTAAATATATAAGTGAAAAAACAGAGGGAGAGAATAATTGTTGGTGTTAAAATAGGGGTAGCTGAGACTATAATTTAAAAATAATGACTATTATTTCTTTCAAAGGTAACCTGTAGTTTAACATTAAACTAATGAAGTCATGTGACAAAAATTTAAATATTCAATTTATAAGCAGAAAAATATGTACATTAAAAATCTCTAATTTTAAATGTTTTATTTAAAAAGCCTTCTTGTATATTTATGTAAGACAACATAAGGTGTAAAAAGTTGAATGGAAAGTGATTACTGTAAAATGAGATTAATACCAATGTTATGTTATCAAATTGAGCAGCATTGTCACTTCATAAGTTTTATGTATGCTATTTTCAAAGAAACAATCAGAGAAGAAAAGCAGCCTAATAATTATTGCAGTCACTCACTCATTCATTCATTCATTCATTTAGCAAACGCATGCCAAATATCACGTGTCAGATACAGTCCTGAGTGCTAAGGAAAAAAAAAGATTAATAAGTTAGGGATGTTTTGAGCTCAAAATCTCTGTGGAGAATTATGCACAGAAACTATTGTTAACTGTTTATAAAATGTTATAATGGAAATAAGGACAATGTGCTGGAAAAGAATGGGGATTCTTTTGTCTGGGTAAGCTGGAAAGAGCTTTTCCAAGGAGGCAGCTTAGATTAGCCATTGAAGGTTGAATACTAGTCCAGTAACTGGAGATTTAGAATCACAATTTAAAATTAGAGAAGCAAGCACATTGGTGAAGAAAGGAAATTATAAAACAGCAGGTGGTGTTTGGGGATGGCTAATAGTTCTGTGTGATTGGAGTAGAGGGTGTGTAAAAGAGAACAGCAGATGAGGCTCCATGCAAGGTTGGGTACAGGTGAAAAAATCAGGTGTCACGTGAAGTTTTTGCTTATAAACTGCAGGTTTTTTAGGTCTCCAGTAAAGGTTTTGAGGTAGTTTTACTGTTACCAATTCTATGGTTTACAGGGGATAAAATGTGGAGAGGCTGTAGGCAGAAAGGTGAGCTTGGAGGGTATTACTAGAGTTGAAGGCACATGAACCAGGAGAATAGTGGTAAGAATGTCCCAGAAGGTGACAATTTCAGTTCTCTTGAACATACAATCAGTTACACTAGAGATTCAGTTGAGCATCATGGGCTATAGAGAGAACTAATCAAGAATTATTCTGAAGTAGCTAAATTGGGTACATTACAATGGCATTGGGTCAAGGAGAACAGTTGGAAAAACAGGTTTGGGGCATATTGAGATTTAGGGGGTTGAGGAATACCCAGGAAGAAGTGTGAGGGATAGAGGCCCAGAGATCTCATCTTCCCCATAGAATAAATAATTTTAAAGAGTAGCATCAAGCTTTCCATTTGGAATTTAATTCAGCTTGGTGGACTTCGATTAAAGTAAAAGATTAGTTTTCTGCCTACGGGGGAAAAAAGCAGGCAAATCTTATGAATATGGAACAAATGAGTTCATCTAAAGTATCAAAGGGCTCAAAGGACATTTTGATATAAATTTTCACAATGCAGATAAGAGAAAATTATTGTCCTTGTGTTTCCATTTTAGATCCATGTTGTGAGATTAGGCCCAGGATTACCTTTGATCTTGATTGATAGACATTTAATGGAAGCTATACAGATTTTGTTCAAACTTTATAGAAAAACAGAACAGTGTTGTAAGAAATTTTGGGAATTAAGGGGTTTTAAGGACTTTTTAAAAATAATAACCTCTAGAAAACAAATTATAAAAATAATTTTTAAAAAATTTACTGATAATGTGATAATGCAGCTATCATTTATTTGCTGACAGTTTTTGTCAAGCAAGATTTTCCCCCTCCGTTTGTTATGTCAGAATTTTTCCTTAAAAGCATGTTAATAAATGCTTTTTATTTTTTCCTCTTTCTTAACTGGGAAAATCAAGGTCAGAAAAATAAAATAACATTGAGAACATCAGTCAGCAAGCCAGAATGTGAACTTGAGAACACTGGTCTCTCATGAGTCTCCTTCACAAGTGATAAAAGTTTACTTTGAGGCCTCAGTTCTCTCTCTCTCTCTCCCCCCCCCCGCTTCCCCGCCCCTCTTTCCTTAGGCTTTTTTTAAATGTACCCACCCAAGTGGAACCTGTAGTTATTAGCTAAGATCATTCATTGTGCAAATGTGCCCATAACTCTGTGGTTTCATCTTTTGTTATATTTTTGAGTATTCAGTAAGATTACTGATTATTTAGTAAAACTCCAAAATGTCTGTCTCAGTAAGCATTTGGTAAATGAATGTGAATGACTTAGTGTTATCAAAAGTACTGAATCAGAAACTTAGTTGGAAACTAGCGAACTAGATCCTAGAAGTGAATGACAGTGATAGCAAGAGTCATTTAGCATTAAGTTTGCCTTCAGTTAAGCCAATGGAAGCTGAACAGAGAAAAGGCTATTTTACATGTTAGTAAGGAATAGATTCTCAAGATGCACCACTAACAGAACTTGTTTTTTGCATTTGTGACTTTCTAAAGAAGCATATATTTATAACACTATTAAACAGAATAGCCCTAAATCAAAAGCAGGAAGTGTGGTTTCACTAGTAGCATCTGGAAAGAATCATCCCCTTTGCCTATAAAGTTTCAGAGCAACCACAAATTGGAGCAATGCAAGGATAGTTCATGGGAAGTTAAAGGTATAATTTTTAGATTTCCACAATTTTTAATCTGCTGCAAGGAAAAAACACTGAAGGCTAATTTACACATTCTGTTTTTATTTATCAAATACAGATTTTATGTGATATCAAATAATCACAGCTTTTTGGAAGGGAATGAACCTTTTTAGGAGGTCCAATTTAAATCTTTCTTTGCTATATGTAATTAGAATCTGCATATGTAGTCCAGTGTTATTATTTTTTTTAACCGTAATGCAACCCTAGAATTACGGTATTATTATTATTATTAAGCTATGGATTTGCTAACATACCTCAGATACTTTCTGAACTTTTAAAATTCTAATTGGATTGAATCCAATCATTATCAAACAATACTTCAATGTGCATTTTTACAATATGAATCTAAGTGTAACTCATTAATTTCCCCTTTTTTGCTGTGTCTTCATTTGCATGTTATCTGTAACTATACACAAATTACCTCTTAAAATCCTTGAAAGTAAATCTAAAAGATCTGCTACCTAACAAAAAGACAGAAAACTACAGACTTTCTTATAGCATTGTAAAATAAAGCCATTTTAGAATGCTATAATTTTTCAAAAGAAATTTTTTTTTTCCCCATGAGGTAAGGTTTCTTTTTAACAATGTAACATCAGAGACTAACTTAGAAGAGCTGAAATAAATCTTCCTCATATATCATTCAGGGAGATTCTTTTATCATATAAATTTAGAGTACATTTTAAAAAGTTGTCTGTATAATAATAGAGTATTTTAATGGAAGCTATCAGGACTTTTATTTTAGATAACCAGTTGAGCTCACCATAAGAAATAGAAGAATAAAAAATTATTAATTGATCTTAATAGTATATCAATTTTCACCATTAGAACAAGCAAAGTTTATATGCTTGTATATAAGATTTTAAATTCTCTCTCTGTGTGTGTATATATATGTATATATATGTATACATATATACATATACACACAGTATATATATAGTCTAGAAGTTTTTCATTTACAAATAATAAAATAGCACATTATAAAATGCAACATGATTGTTTTATTTTTAGTGACATAAACCAAGAGCTGAAATATACAAATAGAAATTAATTAGTCCCAGCTTGCTAACCTCCTTAGATCTAAAGTTGTTGACTTTGGTCCCTTAGACAAAAGGGGACAGATGGATTTGTAAAACAGTAAAGACAGAAAGTATGAAGATGAACTGAGTGTGCAGCGGGTACATTTCTCTATCAGCAGACTTTCATAAAATTTAGCACAAGGTACTATTTAGCCCACACACATGATCAAAGCAACTTTCATTAGCACTTACCAGCTATGGTGCAGTCCAGTATTGTACTTTGGGCTGTGGTTCCTTCATTCTGGCCTAGGAGCCTACTGCCTTTAATTTTAATTGACCAATAATTCCTGTAAAAATCGGAATTATCTTCTGGAGGACAAGACCTTTGTAGTATAGGCTTTTTCTGCTAGGTGAGTGTTCTAAAAACCCATCTGTATCAGTGTACCAGCTGGTATTGTTGTGAGAGGCTGCATTCAGCCTTAGTGAATTTTGTTTGAGGACTCTTTCAACATATTTGCGCATTTCATGATGGCTGATTTACAAGTGCACCTGCCTGCATTGCGTTGAGTGTTCAGTAGTTTTTGACCAAAAATGGTGTGACCCCTGTGCCCCATCTACCCTATTCACCTGATCTCTCCCGGAGGGACTTTTTTTTGTCTCCCTGGATGAAAAAAAGCCCTCAAAGAGAAACATTTTGCTACTGTTGAAGAGTTGAAACAAAAGAAGGTGGAAGCACTAAAAGACATCCAAATTGACCAGCTCAAAAACTGTTTTGAGCAGTGGAAAAAAGTCTAGATAGGTGTATAGCATCTAATAAACAGTACTTGGAAGGTGCCTGAAGTTTAAACATGTAAGAATAAATACCCAAATTTGTATAAATAAAACAGTTTTGGAGGGGTCCCCCTTCATATAGTGCAGCTATAATATAGAGGCCTAATACATGATTGAGATTCAGATGCTGCTTTCCAGAAGCCTGTTATGGAGGAGGATACATATATTATTAATGCTAAGTTAAAAGAATTCTACCATATGTCTATCATAGAGCTACAATGGACGAGGAATTATTTTCCAGGACCCTGCTGCGTGCCACACTTTATCATTATCACACCCAATTCTCCCAACAATGCTGTGTGGATAAGGGATTTCAAAATGACCTAATTAGCCACTTGTGGGTCAGGACTTTGACCCAAGTTTGACTCCCAAATTCCTGCTATTACCTTGTTGCTTCCTATAGTTCCAATGGGGGGCAGGTAGTGGGAAGGTTCTCCTGAGAGGGTGAACTATGAAGCTGTAATTACATAGCTTATTTTTTCTCTTTTAAATGAATAACAAACCCTGTCCAGAAAGCTAAGTTGCTTACAGCATCGTCCTGAAACATCAAAACTCCAAGGTTCTGGGTTTGACCCCTGTTCAGGGCCCATGCAAGAATCAACCAATAAATGCATAAATAAGTGGAACAACAAATTGATGTTTTTTTCTCTCTCTCTCTATCTCCCCCCCATCTCTCTAAAATCAATAATTTAAAAAAACAAATAACACAAGCTTTCATGGAGAATCTGAGTACCTGATAACGTTGGAAAAGATACATCTCCATCTCTTATGTACGTAAGAGACAGCTCAGATCTGTAAAACTATTAACTAGTAAAGTCAGTGAATGGATTGTGTATATCAAACAGCTACAACATGCATAAAAAGAAGTACATCCTTTCTAGGAAGGAGGAGTTTCCATTTCCCTGTTATAGTTTATGTTCTCTTGTTGAGAGGAATAGGTAAAAACCCTCTTTCCAACATTAGCATACTTATTTATATTGTTCCTTTTGAAATTTTGTTTATGGTGTTTTCATGAAAATGTAGATTTAAAAACTGGTCCTATTGTTTACCAGCTGAAGGACCTAGAGCAAATCAGATAGCTTCTCTAAGTTTCAGTTCCCTCATAAATAAAGTGAGGGGATAAAGTTTGTCTCACTTATTGCTGTGAAGTTTTAATGTACCTGCATGTACCTGGAATGTGGTAAACATTCGATATGTGTTTCATTTCAATTCTAAGTGCAGGATTCTATACAGCTGTTTCACTCAGCACTCATTATGTGACATTATACAATTTGGAAAAGGCATGTTCCTAGTGTTTCCACCATATCTTTGACATGAAGCTCTTTATTGCCTTGGCTAACTGCCTGATTGAATAGAAAGCCAGCTTGTTTCAGGGGCCAACTTTCAATAAAATGGTTAAAGCAAATGAAGCTGTTCTTTGTGTGTGAGTATTTTTAATACCCTGAAGAAAGGCAATTTTTAACATTAGACCAGTTACTTTGCCTCTTCTAGGTTTCAATTTCCTTATATGAAAAATACAATGACCATATCTACCGCAAAATGTTGTGATGAGAAATAATAAATGAGATGTTTTAGAGGCATGAGAAATGGAAAAATTCCCTCCCCTTTTCATTGAGGTCATTGTCAATGTGTAATAACTTGTACTTCTTATAACAGAAACGATAGCATAGTTGTTTAAAAAGTAACTTTAAAACATAAAACCTAAGTTTCCATAATTATCCTGCATTGTGCCTAGGATAAATTCTCTGAATTTTTTTTTCTTTTCTAAATTGGAATAGTAGTAGTGCCTAAACTCACAGGTGTGAATATTTAACTAAATTTAGCTAAGTTTATATATTTAACATCTGTAATATAACAGTATAAAAATGTAATTTTGGGAGGAAATCAAGTTGAATATTTCAAATCACCCTCTTGAGTAATGGGAGTGATAAATGATTTAATGACAAGCCAAAACCATCATAATGTGCAAAAAGGTGACTATAGGTAGAGATTTAGTTCACTGCAATTTCAGTGGACAGCGTTTGAGTACCTAGTGGTTGTCAGGGATTATACTGGACTCCAGAGATTTTTCTTTAATCGGTAAATTGGTTATAGATTATACACAGTATATTTTTCTATCCTTTACTTATTGAACACTTGCTGTATTTCAAGCATATGAAAAAATAATAGTAGACATTTATAGAATGCTCATTAATAAGCTTTATTATGAAATGCTGTACTAAGCTTTTCATGCATTATTTTACTTAATTTTATATCACTCCCAATGAGGTTTACCTTGTTTTCACATTTAATGGATGAGGGAACAGAGTCTTAAAGGGTAAATAACTTGCCTAGGGTTATACTGCATCTAACAAATGGAAGCAAAACCTAAATCTTGAATTCCTAATCTCTACCTTAGATGGGAATGTTAACACCAAATGTATGCTTTTCCTTATGAATTGTACCATTTTTCTGGCGTGAATAATTGCCTTAAATAGAATCCATATTATTTGTTTGATATAGTAGATGGTTTTTAGTGGTTTTGATCTTGGAACCTCAAGCCATTATTTTGGAAGAATGTTTACATAGAGAGCCATGAGGAGTAGGCAAACATAGAATGCATTCTTATTAGTAGTAATGATAAGAGGATGAGATGGGAAAGGATGTCATAACATGCTGAATGAAAAGCTAATACGAGGTATTTTGGAAAAGCAGATTGAGCAAATCATTACAAGGTGTGTTACTGGTACCGAATATAATTGAGCAAGCCTTTGATCACACTGAAAATAAAGGGGACAATGGTGACATTGAGCTCTTGTCCAGATTAGGGTTGTTTCCAAACGTACTAGCTGTATGGGCTGTGACAATGCAATAAAAGCATGAAACAGAATTGAAGAGCTTAGATATAGAAAGTAAATTACTCAAGATCTCAGTGTATGAGATCTTGTCTTTTCTATTTGTATGAACCAAGAAAAGTAGATACAGGGGAAATACATAAAGAGATGAGTGCATTTACTACTGGCTGTGATCTAAGCTTTTTAGAGTAGCAATAAATGCACAGTTAAAGGTATAGATATTATATAGCCACAGAGACTATGAACAATCATCCTGTGCTTAGAATGGGGCTTAGTGAACCAGAATACCTGGACCAAGTCTGGCCTACTGCTGGTTTTCATAAACAAGGTTTTACTGGAACACAACCATGCCATTCATTTAGGTACCACTGTTTACGGCTGCTTTCACACTACAATGGCAGAGTTGACCACAGAGCCTATATGATTTTCAAATCCTGAAATATTTACCATCTGGTCCTTTGCACAAAAAATTTTGCTGACACATGACTTAGACGATTATCTAAATTTTTTAGTTTTTAGATGTAGATAAATTAGCATTAAAAAAACACAAAGTATACGGCATTTTCTTTAAAACTCTATCTTTTTTAAGTAGTTGCCATAAAACTTGTTTTTATGAACCTATTAATTTTGAAAAAGAAATTTTTCCTCAAGGCTTTCCTGGAATTTTCCTTACATGTCTTATGACAGATGAAGTTTTAAATATAACCACACTCTGTCAACAATTATTTTTGAGTAAATTCTTATCATTAGTGCTGAACTGGGCACTAGAGATATAAGTTGTGTTAGATACAGTTCATGTCCTTAAAGAATTTCCAGTGTTTGGGGAGTTTATACTAAATCTTATTACTAATTATAAGTAATTATAAGTAACTATAAGTAATTATTAATAAGTAATTACTTATTACTTAAGTTCAGTTTCTTGTAGATATCATATAGTTGGATTTATTACCCAATTCATCAATCTCTGCCTCTAAATTGAAGAGTTTAGACTATTTACACTTGATGTAATTATTATCATGCTAGAGTTTAAATCTGCTGTCTTGTTATTTGTTTTCTATTTTTACCCTCTATCTGTTCTTTCCTCCATTTTTCATTTCTCCTGTCATCTTGTGGATTGATTTTGATCATGAAGTTTGTGTGGTTTTCTTTATGTTCAATCTGCTTGGGGTCTGTTAAGGGTTTTTTGTGTTTTTTTTTTTTAAATCTTCATCTGAGGATATTTTTCCATTAATTTTAGAGAGAGAAGAAGGGGAGGGGAGAAAGAGAGTAAGAGAGAGAGAGAGAAAGAAACATTGATGTGAGAGGGCAACATTAATAAGTTGCCTCCCATATGTACCATGACAGGGCATCAAACCCACAACTTACTGGGAATAGAACTGGCGGCCTTTCAGTGCATGGAATGATGCTCCAACCAACTGAGCCATGTGGCCAGGGAAGAGCTTGTTGAGTTTTTTATATCTGAGAGTTTATAGTTAAACTTGAAAAATCATTGGTTATAATTTCTTCAAGTATAGTAGTTTTCCTTTTCTTACCTGCTTTTTGGGGATACCATTTGCATATATGTTAGAGTACTTGATATTATTCAACATAGAAATGATGCTTTGTTCCTTTTCAGTCTTTTTAAATCTCTATATTTCATTTTGAATAATTTTTATCATTATATGTTCAAGTTTATAGTTGTCATCCTCTGTAGAATCTAAATCTGTGATTATTCTCTTCAGTGTATTTTCATTTCCCGCATATATTTTTTATCTCCATATATTGTTTCTTTTCCCACCTTCCTCATCCTGTTCACATTTTTCTCTACATTCTTAAGGACATTTTTGCATTAGCTTTTCAAACATTCTTATCTGCTTATTTTATCATCTCTATAATTTCTGTCTCTGTACTTATTATTTTTTAAAAATCTGATTTGGGTCACATTTTTCTGCTCCTTTGCATGAATTATTTTTTTGAATGCTAGATATTGTATACTTAATATTATTGGTTACGCTGATTGCTGTATTCTTTTAGAGTATTGGAGTTTCTCTGGCACAACTCTTATATTACATGAAATCAGTTTAGTACATTTGAGGCCTGTTTTCAATCTTTTATTTGATAAGCCATCCCTAAATTTAGGGTTAATTAGGGTTAATTTATCCTTACAGCTACTAAGGCTATATCATTCTTAGTCCTTGATGTGCTGCCCAAATAATATGAGTTCTCTCTCCTTTAACTGGTAGAAATATGAAATATTCCTAGCTCTACATGAGCTGGGTGAGTGGTTTAGTTTATTGTTTTACAGTGATTCCTCAGCCTCATGGAGCCTCAACACATGTAGCCTAAAAAATCATACACCTATGGGATTGACGGAGTAGAGTGAGTTCTATTTAGATTGCTGTGGTGTGTTTCTATCTCTCTTGTATTCTGCCTGCAAATTCTACCTGTGTCAGCAACCCTAAACTCCAGTTTCTATCTTCTCAATGTATTGAAGAAACTGGGCTCCGTTAGGGTTCTACATTTCTTGCTGTCTCCTAGAAACTGCCTCCAGGCAGTAAGCTGGGGCAATTGTCAAGCTCATCTCATTTATTTTCTTCCTCTCAGAGAACACAGAAAAATCTATTACCAAATAACTGAAAATAGCTGGTTCATATATTTTTTTCTGGTTTTCTAGTTACAATACTTATGGTTAGAAGGTACTTTCTGTAGAGACCTAATCTCATGAGTAGGAGTGGAAGTCAAAATTATTTTAAATGGATTGTGAGATATAATGGATAATTGTACAATATTTATTTAGGTTTCCAGAGATACAAACTACTAATTACCCTGAGAAGTTGGGAAAGACTTTATAAGCAAGATGTGAGATTTAAGTGGCATTTAAAAGTACAGGGGAGGAATTTGGCCCTTGACACTGATTTTTAAAATTTATTTCTGTTTGGCTATATTTATTTTCCATTCATCTAATTGATTACTGCAAGTCTTCCCTTTTCAAGCCCTCTATAAAAATAATCACACCTTATTCATAAGAATTGGTCTTCCTTAATATATTGAGATAATTTGGTTTATAAGGAATTTGTTCCTTCATACACTCACTTTTCTTAATAAGTTTTCTTCCCTCCTGTTGAAAGCTCACTTATTGACCCGCAACATTGATTTCATACCATTAGTGGGTTTTGGGTTATGGAAAAATTATGTATTTAGAAATTTGAGTGGATTATATTTCTTGATTACCAATTATATTTTCATTGAATATAAGTTTAGAAGCCCCAATTATTTTCCTTAGTCTTAATTAGCTCATCAAATGAGGCAGGAAATTTCCTGTAAAATATAAATTACCAAGCTATGATGAACCAAGTGCACAGATTTAAAGTTGAGGGTTTAATATGAAGGAAGCAGAATAGGTTTTATTGTCTCGATTGGTGTGGGGAGCCATAAGAAGTCCTAAGAGCCCTAAAAAGAAAAAATATCATTCACCCTTATGGAAGGCTAGAGAAATTAGAATAGAAGGCAAAAGTGTAATAAGCATGCTTTTATTATCTTGAAGAAGAGGTGCTTGTGAGGATGCTTGCTGACGTCTTGTTTTGTTTCTTAGCTCCATATACTTTCCAGAAGTCACTGGACTTTCTCTCATTTTAAAAAATAAATTCCAGCTTTGCCTGGTGTGGCTCAGTGGATTGCGTACCAGCCTGCAAACTAAATTGTTGCTGTTTTGATTCCCAGTCAGGACACATGCCTGGGTTGCAGGCCAGGTCCTCAGTAGTAGGTGCTTGAGAGGCAACCACATGTTGATGTTTCTCTCTTCCTTCTTCTTCCTTTTCCCTCTCTCTAAAAATAAATAGATATATATATATAGATAGATAGATAGATAGATAGATAGATAGATAGATAGATAGATAAATTCCAGATGCCCTACCAGGAGTGTCCAACTGGAGGCCCGTGGGCCACATGCAGCCCAAAACAAAATTGTAAACTTTCTTAGAACATCAAGAGGTTTTTTTGTGATTACAAGTCGCAATGTATTTAACATGTGGCCCAAAACAACTCTTCTTCTTCAAGTGGGATGCAGAGATGCCAAAAGGTTGGATATCCCTGTTAGAGACAATACTTTTCAGGCAGCTTAACCTCTGTTAACAAGTTTGTCTGGAAATATATTACCTTTTTCAGATCTTCAGAGCATCTGTAATAAAATTGAAGTCAACAAGTTCCCCAATGTTTCTGTAGTAGACTAAAAGTGGTAACATGCTTAGCAGAGATAGGGTGTTAAGCCCTACCCCTTGAGTCTGCATCATTGAGATTTACTAAGCATTGTGGTACGATCAGGGGGTTAACAGATTAGAGTGATACATACTCATTCCTTTCTCAGTTTTAGCATTATTTTAGAATATGTATGCACCTAAAACCAGTTTTGGAAAAAAATTAATGCTCAAAATATTTTTAAAGGTTTATTCATACTAGGGGAGCATGTTGTATTGAAAAAAGGGATCATTGTGTTGGCAGTAAAAGGAATTGCCACAATTAGGAGTCAGACACATTTGAGTTTAAATGTCAGTCTTTCTGCTTGTCACCTACTCATGTCTCCCCATAAAATCCCAGCTGTTCTGTCACTCTCTCATGGAACTGACAAAGTAGAAAGAACAATGTAAAAGAAATGACCTCAGTTCAAATCCTGGCTCTGCTATCTTCCAGCTATGTGGCCTTGAATAAATTACTTGATTTATCTGATCTTCAGTTTCAAATTATATATATAGAAATGAGATTTAGACACTAATAATACACATATTATAGGTTTTTCTTAGGATTAAATGGCCTACCATATAGTAAGAACACAGGCAGTTGTTTGGTATATAGTAGGTGCCCAGTGACAATTTTTGTATATGTATTTGAATAATACTAAATATCAATCATCCGGTTGTGAAACTGAGTATGTCCTATTTGCCAGAGCAGGAATGGCATATCTGCTGACACTGTCTCATCTTCTCACTTGTGTCCTAACAGCCATTAATGTGCTGCAGTGTGATAATAGCAAAGCCCTTGCTCCTGGGTAGTTGGTAGAGTTGCTTTTCCAAAAAGCCTATAGAGAAGTTACTACTTCAGAGTTATCACCGGCTCCCCAGGGCTTAATTTTAGAGGTGTTAAAGTTGAAAATGGGGAATTTGTGTCATCTACCTAGTATCTTGCACACAAAAAGGAAATGAAGGTATAAAAATTGGTTTCACATACTGATGAAAAGAGAGGCTTATTACCAGTTCCATCTCCAGAAAAGGAAAACTGTGGCTTGCAGTTTGATGAAGACAGAAGGCATAAGAACAGGCACCCTTACTGAGCTCAGCATCACCTGATAGGGCTTTAAACAATGCCAAGTCTTAATGGGGATTGAATTTAATAAAATCCCGTAGTCAGCTTTTATCAAGGCCACTGCAAAGGAGATCTCTGTAGAAAGTGTGTGTGTGTGTGTGTGTGTGTGTGTGTGTTTAATTGATGGATGAAATGTTGAATACCTGCTGAATAAATGATGAAATGACATATGCAAGAGTTCTTCGTAGATTGGAAAGTACTATGCAGATATGAGCAATTGGCTTTGCTAATACTATAATAGTAATATTCAGAATTCTTTTTATTTCATTTATTATCTGGTCTGAATTCTTTGGCATGTCCGTTACCATCATAAAATAATGCTCCTGTACATTATGAAGTTTGGGAAAAGATCTGTGTTTTGTTTAATGTCTTGATATTTTTAAAACCTGATTTTAAATCCAAGTTTTCATTTGTCTTGATTAAGAAATACTTTTCTTACTAATAATCATTTGAAAAATGATGGCTAGATTAAAAGAAGGTAACAGATACTCCCGTATAGAGGGCCTTCGTTGTTACTGTATTAAATTTGATGTCTTATTTTTCTTATGTTATTACTATAATTATCCACATTCTTTTCATTCTGCCCCCTTCACTTTGTATCATCTTATATCACCTTTTTTTTGGGGGGGGCAGGGTACCCTATAGATTATGAACTAAAGCAGAGCCTATGTATTTATCACTTAAGTTGATTTCCAATGATCTATATGATCCAATGAGAACCAGTTTCCAATGTACATGATTCAGAGTATAGGTGGTTCTCTCTATACATCACCAACCAATTCTTGGATACCAGCAGGGTCCAAGATTTCAACTCAGTTCTGACATTATTTACCTGGAGATAGAATCAGGTTCCATGAGGAAAGGGGTCAAATCCCACAAGACTACTCTGTACTTCAGACACCGGTCAAAAGTCCAGGTTGTTACCAGTACTTCTGATTGATTGACTATAAATAGAGATTCCCATGACCTCCTCCCTGGATTTAATTATTTTGCTAGAATGACTCACAAAACTCAAGAAAATGTGTTTACTCACTAAATTACTGATTACAAAAGATATTAAAGGATACAAATCAATGGCCAGTTGAAGAGATACATAGAGGGAGGTCCCAAATATACTAGCTTCTGTCCTCATGGAGGTTGGGCCCAACACAGTAAGGCATGGAAGCATTCTAGTGCCCCAGTGTGGAAGCTGTCCAGAAGGGACCAATGAGAGCTGTTCTTTGGGGTTTTCATGGAGTCTTTGTTATATAATCAATCATAAGTAAGTCACTGGCCTTTGGCAATTAATTCAACCTTAAGTCTCTCTCCCTCCCCTGGAAATTGAGGTAGAACTGAGATTTCCTATTGTCAACCGGCCCTCTTCCTCAGGTAACTTTGGGACACTACCCTTCCTTGCACAATGTCCCAAAGTTACCTTATAAACATCACAAGAGACACTATTGTTGCTCTCATAACTTTGAAAATTTTAAGGTGTTGGGGCACTATGAGCCATGAACTGTGGATGAACACCTAATATATCTGAGAAATATATTTTGGTCATCTGAATGATAAAATGTTATTTCCTATAAATCACAATATCACATCACTCATTTCCATACAACATTACTTAGCACAGGGGAGAATTTGTGCTTGTTATAGAATATACATGCCCCAAAATTATTTGTTAAAAAGAGAAAAAGAAGGTAAAGCCCCATTTAAATCAAAGATATAGTACGCCTAATCATATAATCAGTTTCAGTGAGGTAGGTAGGAGAACTTTTCAGAGGATCCGGAACCTCTCCAGCTGAGGACAGGTGCTGCTGGCTCCCAGGGCTGGCTGGGCTGCAGGGGCAGGTGACGTGACAGGATGTGGTAAATCTGAGGCCCGACAGTTGATTCGAAGGTCAGGGACTCCATTCTCTGCCCCTAATCTTCTAAAGACAACACTTCTAAAGCGTCAGTGAGAGCAATTTTCTAGAGTTTATTCACTTTAATAAGAAACCTTTCTTCATATAGCATCTTTCTCATCCTGAAAAAAAAATTATTTGACCAGGAAGAAAATGTGTTGAGAAAAAAAAAAGTACATTTCCTTCTCAAAAATAGGGAAATAAAGAGAAATATGGAGGAAAAGAGACCAGTATGCAAGCAAGTATGATTTTGAGTTTTTTTTTAATTTCCTAATGCAATGTAATTGATTAAAAGATAATAAATAGTATAATATACCTACAATGTACTGGGTACTTTAATGGAAAGACTTGGCTACTGAAATCTTCCACTTTGATACATCTTTTATACATTGGAGTTTATTTGGTGTTACACTATTGTACTTAGATATTAAAGAAAAAAATTATATTTAAATATTTCATTTAGGAATAATGATTGAAACGGAACTTTCATTATTTCAAAAACGTATTGAAAACTTATATAATGCTAGATGCTAAGAATATAGTAGCGAGCCAGGTAGACACAGCTGCTAGTCCCCTGGAAGTTGTATTGGAGCATTTAATTAGTTACCGTTGTGTAAGTGCTACAGAGGAGAAGCGCAATGAGTGCTAGCGAATCTTACGGTCAGGCAAGCCAAACCCGTCAGGGAGGTTACATGTGAGAGATAAAGGATCATGGGAGTTGGTTAGGTAAACAGAGGGGTAGAGTGATGGAAGAAAGCTGTTCAAACAGGGGAATCGGCCTCCACAAGCATTCAGAGGAGGAAGGAACGTGGCCAGAGTGGCAGGAACCAGAGAGCCAAGAAGAGAGGAGAAAAAGGAAGACAGAAGCACATCATACCCAACCATGAGGGCAACATTCAAGGTTTGAGGTTGTATTCAAAGAGTAATGATTGCCATTTGAACGTTATTAAGCAGACTGTGTTTCACAAAACTATAACTGCTGTATGGAGATTGATTTGGAATAAAAGTAATCCCCATGGTCTGGAGAGAAAGGAGTATGGTCCATAGTAGGGGAGGTCTTTAATTTAACTAAAAACCATTGTCTAGACCTAGAAATCCAAACAACAGGTTCCTTCCTTCCTCCCTCCCTCAGCCTTATGAGCTGCGCAGAGGGGGCACTATCCCTGCTGTCCACTGAGGGGAAACGCTGAGGGGAAACCAGGTCTAAGGAGAAAAACGGGGGTTCAGTTTGGGATTTTGAAGTGCAAGATATCGCTAAGGCTTTCAAGTTATTTTGCTTAATAAATCCTAAAACTATCCATTGAATTTAGGTACCATGGAAGCCTTCCATAGCCTTCAAGCAAGTGGTAGAAACCAGTTTAGAGTAAACTGAGAAGCAAGTGTGAGGTGACAGTATGGAGAGAGGAACTGTTTTTGAGAAGCTTGGTTATGCATAGAAGGAGGGAAGCATAATGGTAGCTGGAAAAAGAACTGTTTTTAAAGATGGGATAGAGACTTGAACACATTGAAAAGCTCATGAGAAGTACCTAGTATAATGGGAGAATTTGAATATTCTGAAGTGAGAACAATGTGTATTATAAGGAAGAAGATAAGATCCATGGTATACGAGGAAAGAGTTAAACTCCTGTATATTCTCTTTAGACATTCCTAAAATTATATACATTTGTTTGAGAATCTACTATCTGCCACACATTTTTGTAAATCCTTTGCCTTTCTCTTTCATAAAGTTCCACGCAGTGTATTTTAATGAACAGTTGCCAGGTGGAATATTACTCCTTTCTAGCATTTCAGGGAATATCTGAAATACGATTACCGCAAAGTTATTTTAAGACATTAAAAATTTGAATGCCTTGGTCTAGCTGCTGCCTCTGCCAGTGAGGTGAGCCAGCAGATCTGTGCTCCGCAGTGGCTCTGGCACCCCGAACCTCCCGCAGGAAACTGCCTGCGGTTCACTCTGACAGGAAACCTACAATAAATGGAATTCTGGAAAATGCAGTTCAGTCTAGCAAAGTTGATACATGACCAAATCACCAAACAACTTCATTATTTCACGTAGTTTCACTAGGTGGTTTATTTTTCTATCATTTTCCCCTTTTATGCATAGAGTCACTTGAGTACAATTGACACACATTTTGCCAAGTACTTGATATCTATTACCTCATTTAATCTTCACTGCTGCCCCATGAGGTGTGTGTATTTTTACTCCTATTACTAAACTAGGAAACTCCCTACATTTTTCAAGGTCCCTGAGCTAAGGGATGGCAGAGCTGTGGTCAAAATCAAGGACTTCTAGTTCAGCGCTTTTTAAACTAATAGAAGAACAACACATGTACTTCATACTGTAGGGGGAAAAGGCCTTTCTTTAGTTGGGTGGAACACTCACCTCTAGCTTCCTCAGACTGCATTGACTCATTTGCTTCAAAAGATTCTATGAATCAATATACCTTTCCAAACCTAATGTTTACACAAAGGTGCTGTGAAACTTAGGCACGGAGATACGTGCCATCTGTCTCAAGCAACTGGTTTGATAAAACATCTGAATTCAGCAATCCTAATATTCCATCCCTAAAGTCTTCCTGCCCAAGAGCTGTCATTCTTGAGAACTATGACTGTATTTTAATTACTATAGGAATTTATATATGGAGCACAGTGTGTCCATTCTATTCCTCCCCCCTTGTAACAGTCTGTTCTAATTAGTGTTTCAACCTCAATCTGCTGAGGCAAGAGCCTTTTAAGTCTTCACCTCATGCCAAGAATCAGAATCACCACTTTCCTGGGATTACTGACAAATTAATATTTCTGCTGACTACTAATTTATTAAAATTGCAAGTTCTTTAGAAGGACAATAAAGGTACAAATACTGATGAGTACCCACTCTGTTCCAAACTCTCACTTAAAACACATTAATAAATCAAATGTTATACACATTACACTCCCATGAAGTATATACCATTAACATTTTTAAGTTTAAAAGAAATAAAGTGTAGAGGGGTCAGTTATTTTGCCATGGAAGATGAACTCCATGTATTATTTATTTATTTTCCTATACTGTGTCTATGTTTGTATGCATACCATTCTTACTGAAAGGGGATTTGAAATTGTAAATCTGATTTGTGTGTTACACTATTTTATTTGGTGTTACACTATTTTACTTAGGTATTAAAGAAAAAATATTTCTATTTAAATACTTTATTGAGGAATAATGATTGAATTAGAACTTTCCTTAATTCAAAAATGTATTGAAAGGAGCTACAATACAATCTGTATTACAGTCAGTAAAATACAAGTAAAACTAAGAACTATAAGCAGCAACATGATATAATATGGGTCTAAATAAGGATGTTGTTTATGGAATTACATGTAGCAATATATTCCATGGGAGTCCTCTATATTTGCTAAAAGTAAATTAAAAACCCAACTCTGGGTCTTTTAGTAGCCAGTGGAAAAGAAAAAAATGATAATGGTTATTAGTCACAATAATATTATAAAAATAATACTGTAGGATTTTAAACCAGTTTTTTTCCTGGAGAAACTTAATTTTTCCTGGAACTGAAAGCAGAGAGATATTTCCTGTTGTCCTCACAAAAAGAACTTTCTATAATGGAGTGTACAGGGCCCTCAAAATATATTTATAATCAATACAATAACGGATTCTCTAGGATTTAAAAAATAAAAATATATTAAGATTTTGATGGGCTTAAACCAAAGCTTGACTTTCCTGCAACTTTTTGTATTGAGGAGGAGGCCGGATGAAACTAGGAAAACATTGATTTAGTCCAGATATATTGCTCATTGATGGCTTTGATTAGTTTACAGATTTTTTTAGAGTGTCTAGAACATCAAATAAAGAAAAAATATTTAGTAATATATAAGTATCATTTTGTTAATCAAATTTTGATAAGTGTGAAATAGAACGGAGTGAGAGACGATTGCTGCATGTATCTTGTGTGGTTAGTTAAAAGCAGAGCCACATTCCTTAGGAATCAGCTAAACTAAGGAAAATAATCCTCGGGAGCATTTACTGACTGCTTGCTGCATGCAGACTCTGTGTTAGGTGTTCTACATGCATCATCTTGTTTAGTCCCCTCTGACATCTTTGGAGGATTTAGGAACCCCTTATCGACAAAGGCCTGCATGGCGGACCTCTCCATCTCTTCATGGAGGTCATCTGTGGTCAGGGGTCAAAGTCCTCAAGTAGTTCTAGGTCCACTCTTCCACATATACATGAGTGAGTAAGGTGCCAAGGTTTTGCATTATAGAGTAGTGGTTTGTAACCTATTTTGTGTTACACATACCCCTTTACATATCTGATAAAAGCTATGGAGGCTGTACCCGGAAGAATGCACACAGACATTTTGCATGTAATTTCAAGAGATTATGAAGCCCTCTAGAACACACACATGAACTTCTTTAGGTTAAAAAGCTATTGAAGAGGAAGATTCTAGTTATTTTAGCTTGTTTTTTGTAAAGCCTGAATACTCAAAGATCTACCTTTCTTGCCATATTTTTCTTAATAAAGCATCATAGAATTTAAAGTTACTTCAATAAAGCAACTACCTGCTGTGATAAGCTGACTAGGAATATCATACCTAGTTAAATAAATGAGAAGATACTATGTATAGCTCCCAATGAATTAAATGGTTGTGATCACATTGATATATATTTGTTAATATGAACAAATTGCTTCCTCTACAGCAATTACATAATAGGGCCTTTTGTTATTTAAGGCTCGAAATTCATGAAGAATAAAACTAGGTTAACTACCTGTGGAGGATACCTGTATTCATGGTCACTGTAGTGTGAGCCATGTTAGAGCTAGTATGCATGATGGCGCAGGCTGTTCACTGCACAAGAGCCCCACATCTACATGGGCATGACCCACAATATAAATATCATAAATTTTTATATTATGGGCAGCTTTTCAGCAGTGAAGTTTCTTTTTCTAATAAAATCTGAATAGTCAGAGAATTTTCCAAAGGATGAAAATAAAATATAAAAGAAATAACACCTTTTTTTTTAAATAGCACCTTTTTAAAATTTTATTTAAAAATACTTTATGGGAAGTAATGCCCCTGAATATTACACATCCAGAACTTTATTTGGACATTAAAGTTCAAATAAAAAAGAAGGGGACCCACCAACACATCCTACTTAATACACCATCACCTTGGAAACTATTGCCTGATCCATCCATATTCTGTCTGCAATATCCTGATTCTGGTTTTATTAATAAGGTTATGATCTGTTTATATATGAGTAACTTGAGACTTATAGTATGCTTATGCATTTAGCTTATACTGCATGAGGAATGGTTCAAGGAACTTGGGTTGGTCAACCTGGGGAAGTAAGTGGGGAGATAATATAAGCAAGAATCTTTTTCCAGAAAGTATTTTTTCATGTGTATTAATTTGCTAGGGCTGCCATAACAAACTATAGCAAACCAGGTGGCTTAAGCAACAGTTCTGGAGGCTAGAAGTACAAGATCAAGCTGTCTCTAGGGGATATGAGGGGGCATCTACTCCATATGTCTCTCCAAGCTTCTGGTAATTTGCTTGTAACCTTTGCATTACGTGGTAGGTATGACTTCAGTCTCTGTCTCTCACTTTACATGATATCACCCCTATGTGTGTGTCCATCTATGTGTCAAAACTTTCCTCTTTTGTGAGGATACCAGTCATATTGGATTAAGGCCCATATTAATGATGTCATTTTACAAAAAAAGAAAACAGTGAATTATTTGCCTTATTATGTACAGTGTTTAGCATATGATACAAACACTGCAACTAATAATAATAGTCATGACAACATGATACTTGTTGAACATATACTATGCATCACATAATTTCTATGATGCTTTTGTTTGTTATCTGTTGATCCACATAACAAGCCTTTGAGTGTTATTGTTGTTTCTATTTTTTCAATGAAGATATTGCATCTTAGAGGGATATGATTATATATGGAAGGTCATATAGTGTCAGAATGGGGATTCAAATCCAGGTGTTTCTGACTCCAAAGTCTCATAAACGCAATATGATCTGTATCCGATAGGAATGATCTAGGCTGCAGGCAGCAAGATACCCAACAATGGCGGCAATAAGAGGTTATGTTTCTCACATATCAAGTTTATCAAGGAGGTAAGCTGTCATTGTATCAGAACTGACATCTTTGAAAACTTTGACTTCCTCTCATTGTCATAAGCTGGCCTCTACATCTTTCAGCATCATATACTGCTTCCACAGAGAATGGGGGAATGGAGCCCTCAAGGCACCAATAATATCCATCTTATTTGTCATGGCCACGGAAGCTTCTGCAGATTTTCCTATCACCCCACCTATAAACTTCTGTTTTCAGTTTATTGGTGAGAATTCAGTTATATAGCCAAGCTTTCTATAAAAAAAAAAAAAGGGCTAGAAATACAAATATTTACCTTTTCTGGAATCTACAGTGAAGATAGTCAAAGGAGAAGGTAAACAATGGATGCTAGCCAATCTAAAATACCTTTCACCCACTACTTCCCATTGATTTAATTGGTTCTTATTCTTCTAGAGGGTAAACCAAACATCAACAGAAAGAAGTAACTGGGAGAAGGCTGTTGGTGTAATATAAATTACAAGTAGAACTGTATAGCAGTGACATGCCCAGTTGACCATTCCTAATGTATGCTACTTTGTGGACATGATAGAAATATCAGTAAAAATGAGTTACACAGCTTAGTATTCTCAAGACTAGGACTATCTAAGAGGTCATCCAATCTACTCCCCCCCACCATTTCCTCAATGAGTGTATTTCCAAGGAGCACCCTAACCAATGAGCACGTAGTCTCTGCCTGTGCATAGTTAAGTGGGACCTCAACATCATTCAAAACTGACTAACAGCTGATTATTAGGGAGGTGAATAGCCCCTTTTTTGAGAAGGTGTTTTTGTTAGATGACTTTAAGCAGTCTTCTTAGCCCTGATATAAACCACAAAATAGCAATTTGCCAGAATCATTTCTTTCAGTAATCTCTGTGATGATTTAACGAAATGACTATCTTAGAGCACACTGAATGTTAGAGAAGTGTTGAAAGATCTCACAGCACAACCACCTTATTGTACAGATAAAGATACTAAAATCTGTATTATCAATAGAAATAAAATGAAAACTCCAGTCTCCTGACGAGGTTTAGTAAAATAAATGAAAAGAGCACTTGACTTGTTTTCATTTCTGGGTTTTAATCTCAGCTCCATCATGCACTGTCTGTGTGGCCTTCAGCAAGCGAATTTCCTAAGACTGCTGCTTATCACTTCATTGTTTTTGGCTAATTTCAACAAATACTCACTGAGCACCAGTCAGTATGAGACAAGATACAAAGATGACTAAGACACCGTTTAATCTGTAGGAGCTTCCAGGTTGGGGAAGGGCATTCATGTCAATAAAAACTGAAATACACTTTGATACAGGAATAAATGTGAGTAGGATGTAGAAGTGGTCAGGTCCATTTGCAGGTGTTAAAGAAGGGTTTTCAGAACAGGATATGACTGAGCAGAGAACCTTGAAGGAAGAAATGTTGGAATTCACCTTGGTGATTACTTTCAGAAACAATATACCAAACTGAGAAATTACATATAAGACATATGAGTTTCTGTTTATAGAAAGGAAATGCTATAGATTTCTGATGAATGCAGCGATAAATAAATAGCATCTTCAGAAACGTCATTTTCTTTCCTACTTCTTAACCCACTGCTTTTTCTCTGTAACCACCAAAGGTCAACAAACTTTTTCTACAAAGTTTCAGATAGCAAATATTTTTTACTTTGTAGGCCAGAATGTCTCTTGATACAGCTGTTTAACTCTGCAGTTGTAGGGCAGGGACAGTCTTTGAAAATAAATAAACAAATAGCATGACTATGTTCCAATAAATCTTTATTTGCAAAAACAGGACGTGAGCAGGACTGGCCCACAAGTGGCAGTTTGCCAGCTCTTGCTCTGCATCATGAAGCTAGCAGGTCATCTGTCTCTGCTAGCTTCATGAGTGAGTCTCTTATCACAAAGTAGCAGAGCAGGAGAAACCTAAGGAACAAAAAAAAAAAAAAAAAACACAACAGAGACATAGATTGTGACATCATCTTCACTTTCAACATGTGATTCTCTAGGAGGTAAAAGTGTTCATGTGACTCTCTCGGGACATTTCACAATCATGATGACTCCAAATATTTTTAAAGAAGGTTTTTATTATAGTTCTGTGGCCTGCTCCAAAATCTACAAGGATAGAAAACAAGGAATAGTTTGAGTATAGAAATAGGTTGAACAGACTAAAACGCTTAAACATCACAACTTTTATAACAATCAGGCTTGAAAAGTTCTTTGTTAAGACTAAGTATTCACTCATGTATAAAACTAGTTCTTTATTCCGAAAGGTAACTTTCACATTCTCCAAGTATACTGGTTTCAAAATTTTTAAATCCATGTTTCACATACAGTTTGCTGCAGTAATTTTCCAAGGTCAGCATGAAAATTTTTCCTGCTGGTCCACATTTGGAAAGATAATCTATAGGGAAACAAATTATCTGGCCAACCCTTCTTTTCCTTTCCTTTTCTTTAATTGCATAAGATTGTATTTGCAGCACCTCCTTCAAAGCACTTTCTTTTTTTTTTTAATCTTTTTTTTTTCAAATACATTTGTCTCTGCCTAGCCCCCCCACTTTCCCTTGCCCCCTCCCTACTTCCCTCCCTCAGCTCTTCCCCTTTGGTTTTGTCCATGAGTCCTTGCTATATGTTCCTTGACTTTCCCCTTCCCTTCCTTTTCCCCGCCCTTCCTCCCTCCTTCCCTCTTGTCTCTGTTGATTTCTTTTCCTTTCAGTGTTGCTGGTCTTATTTTCCTTGCATCTTTGTATTGTTGGTTAGGTTCCATTTATAGGTGAGATCATATGGTATTTGTCTTTCTCCCCCTGGCTTATTTCGCTTAGCATGATGCTCTCCAGTTCCATCCACGCTGTCGCGAAGTTTAGTAGTTCTTTTTTTCTTTCTGCTGCGTAGTATTCCATTGTGTATATGTACCATAATTTTTTGATCCAATCATCTACTGATGGCCATTTAGGTTGCTTCCAACACTTGGCTATTGTTTGACAAAGCACTTTCTAATGCAATTGGACACTTCAGCCAAAGTGAACTCTGCTTAGGGATCTCAAACACACACACACACACACACACACACACAGAGCATTATGACTGCTTTACAAAGTATTGAATGGTAACATGGTGAAGCTTGAGTCCTTTTTCTTTCACTTAGGCTTTTATTGAATTTGCAGGATTAGAATATCATATATTTCCAAGTATATGAAAACTATCTATGCTCTATAATCCAAACGAAAGGCAGCATCCCCATCCTAATCATCCAGGAAGTAGAAGAAATGATTAGTGGAAATGAAAAGCATGGAAATATGAGATATTGCCTTTCGGCCATCCAGTAATTTTTAGCTCTAGAATTTTGCTCTCCAGGTATACCTGTTCCTCAGGCTGGCCACCTCAGCTGAACAGGAATCACTGGGACTGGCTGGGGAGGACTCAGGACTGGGACTACATTAGAAGAAGATCTTATTTTTCAGGTAGAAGAAAGTTTGAAATTGATGAACCTGTGCCCTTTAATAAGTAGAAGTGACAAGTTTGTCAGTCTGATTGCACTTCATTCAGCATTCTACCATCTCCAACAAGAAAGAAACGTAAGAGCTCTTAGTTTCACTTTTCTAGTCTCTTTCCATTAGGAGAGTTGTAAGTTTAAGAGCAATCATGATAAGAGTGAAAATGATAGATAATATCTCATGAATACATAGAACTTACCAGATACTACTCTAAAAGCTTTGCCTATATGAACTCATTACATCTTTTGAAAAGCTTTCAAAGTAGGTACTATTATCACTCCAATTTTAGAAGTGAGCAAAGATGAGTACAGACCATTTATGTAATAACCCAGGGTCATGTAATTAATACGTAGTGGAGGCAAGCTGTGGACTCAGTCTAGCTCCAGCATCCATTGATTCTGCCCTTTTGTTATACCATCTCCATGTTCAAAGAGGCTTCAAACTAGACTCTGTTTTAGTATTTAGTTCCTGGATTGACATTGTAGATTATAATTTCATTTTTCTCTGGCTTTAATGGAGAAAACTTTGAGAAGCTGTACTCTTCAGAATATAAAGTAGGGATCTTTGAATTCTTTCCTCACTCTCCATGAGTGTGGGCATATTGAATAGCAGGTGGCATTTACGTCTCTAAAACGTGATAACTTGATGACATTAATCATAATCGTTATACTGATTTTTCACACACAATGTAAATATTCGATGCTAAATACTCCGTGGAGATAGAATGATATATCAAGACATAGTTTGCCATTGATAAGTATCTTTCTCTCTTTAGGAAAAAATCTAAATTATTGGCTGTTTTATGTAAGTTTAATTAGGTGAACAAGAAAAGTGACAACAACACTACCCCCACCTGACGTTTTTATGCATTTATATAGTTTCCAAAGTATTATAACCCATACCAATAGTCTTAGGAATTAGGTAAATAATAATTACCATTTCTAATTTTTTGAGGCACAGTGAAGTTAGATATAAAAGCATTTTTGGGCCTTCACCCACTGAACGCTCTCAATACCTTGTCCTGCTTCTCAAAACGAAACACTGTGGTGCTCTTTAACCACCTGATTTTCCCCAGGATTTCAAGCTCCAGGAAGACAGAGTACCATTTTGTTTTCTTTGACTGCATCTTGTCTCTGACCGGCAAGCAGAGTAGATCTTTAACAACTATATGCTCAAACAGGAATTAACAGGTGAGGCCTGTTATCTAATTCCGATGAAAACAGCTCCCAGAGCACAATCCAGGACTTTTCCTCAGGGTGGAAACATTAAAATGTTGTACTAAGTACAATTAAGCTTGAAACCTTCTTTCCACATTGGTTCTGGGCAAGAATTAGATGTGATAAGCATTTATTCATCCTAAGATTTTGCCCTAGCCCTTTCTTCTCTCCCTGGTGAACTGCTAGCAGTCCTTCAAAAACTTCAAATGGGTAACCATCTCCGCAAAGCTTTCTGGGTTCCAGGCAGTTTGCTGCTGTCTACCTGAGCTTCCGCATTACTTTCCACTCACCTTTCCCATGTTTTTGCTGCAGTGTATTTTCATTATCTCGTTAAATCTTACTCCCTCATGCAATTAAGAAATGTTACAGGGCAGGACATTGCGTCCACACCAGTGCTTGGTATACTGCATGTGTTAGCAAGAATGGAGCTGAAGCATCAAATCCTATTTAAATGAGAACTTCTGATACACTAGATGGACCAAGGTTCAGTTTTATGTGTGGCTTTGTCATTGTCACGATGCATTGTCAATAATGGTGCCACATCCTATTTTATTGTATTTAAACCAAGCGACTATGTTTAGCGTTGGTGCTTCCAAATTCTTTCTTTTCTCCAAGTCTGTATATGAGTTAAGTTTTAAAAGTAAGATCTTTAGCATTCGCTTAAAAGCAACTCTAAACAAATAGTATCTATGGTTTGGGGTCATGCATTGTGCTAAGCGCTTTATATACACTTTCACTTTTTTTTCTTCATATTCAGTCTTTATTATACATTTAAGAAGTAAATATTATTTACCCCAAGAAAGGGTTCACCTTGGAACTAAATGATTAACATGCCATTGACCATTTCAACTAAACAGTGCTCAAAAAACAGTCCATTTAGTATTTTCTCTACTCTCCACTCTGCCACTATTTCTCACATTCTTAAAAATTAAACACACATGTTCTCTAAAATAGTGGAAATAAATAACGGCCGTTAAAAGGTAAGCCGGGCTACAAACCATAGCTCTTTCTAACAGGGTCCCTAGATCACACTTATGCTGCGTTATTACTAATTTTATAATGGAATGGACACCCCATCTGGCTGTGGTAAAATCAGAGGCGCAAGTGGACAGAATCTGCATTCTTCCCGATGTTAGGAGTCTGAGCCTAGGATGCTAGGATTAGTGATGCTCAGGGTACTGCCTCCAGAGTGGGCAGTTTGGTTTGTTTGCCTCAATTGACAGAAAAGACAAACAGCCCACCATGGGAGCACCTGGCCACTGGTCCAGGAGTGCTAATGGCAAGATTCAGGATGGGGCACAGGTAGGAGTTAGCACTTGGTAGAATGGAAGTGAACTGAATAACCAAATGCCCAAACATGAGTCCAGGTCTTTGGACTCCAAACATCATATCTCCTTCACTAAAATGTTTCTTCTTTCAAAATCTGGCATGTTACTTGTGGAGAATTTCTGCTCTGGTATGGTGCTTTACTATAGTGGAACTAACAGGTTTATGAGGCAATTGCTAGCCTTTATGGACAACCAGCACAGAGATTCTTGGGCTGTATGACTCTAGATGCTGCCTGATTGATACTCCACTACCACTGCCAAAGGGCAAAACACAAGGCCCTATGGAAATAGCTTTTCATTCCCTTCCCCACCTCTAGCAAGTGGCTTCAGTCAGAGCTCAGAAGCTGTGAGCTAGAGGCACCTGAGGGCAGAGTTGCCCTGCTAGGCCGTGATTACTACAATCTGTTTTTGCATTTTGGACTTACTAAAAATTTTTTTAACCCACCAAAAAAAAAAATATGCCTGGGTGCCTCCCCAGACTAATTAAATCCCAGTATTTGGAGAGGTGGGTGGAGAATACACATTTGTTTACATTTTTTATGAGTTTCTGATTTTTAGGTGTAGATAGGGTTGAAATCCACTCCACTAACAAGATCCGAATGCCAACAAAAGAGATATGTGCTTATTTACTTCAGTTTATTACCTCTCCTCTCTCACCATTTTTCTCTTAATAGAGTAATAGCCATTTGTTTTCCAAAACCACCACCACCACCACCACTAACATCCTATATTTAGCACCTGTGTTGCAACCGAGCTTAAATGTATATCACAAGAGCTAACAAGTATTCTAGAATGATATTGTGATATCCGTTTTACAATGAGGAGATTGAAACTAGGTAATGATCCCCAGCTGCTGTGCAATGCAGTGAAGACCACAACCCGCCCTGCCCTCTGGCTCCTGGCCAGGCCAAGCCTGAACTGGCTTAGCAGTTGCTGGATTTCCCTTAGCCCTCCTGGCCTGCTGAAAAATGTTTGCTAATTGAAGATGCTCCTCTTTTCTCTATTCATCTGGTCAGGATGCACTGTTACCCCAGCCAGCTTTCCTTCAATCATTCAGATCCCGCGGCTCCTCTTCCCAAGCCTTCCCTGACTCCCATCTCCCTCAAGCAGCTGTGATGATTTCCACCTCATTCTAACACTGGTCCTTTTGAAACAACCACACACTTTTTATTTTCCTTCTGCATCTTTCAGACTTGCACCTACCTCCTCATAAATGCCAATTACCCAAAAGTCACCTCATAGCCAGGTATCAATGATTTTGTTTTCCTGGAAGAAACAGGAAGAGGAACAGACTTCAGATAGAAGGGTACCTCTGCAAGTCGCTTTTCCACTATGTACTAGCTGAGTGTCCTTGTGATGTTACCCAATTTCTCTGAGCCTGTGTCTTGCTTGGTAAAATGGGTCATAATACCTGATTTTCTAGAGATACATGTGCAGGTTTTCTGGCATATGGCCTGATTCATAGAAGGCTCTAGGTAAGTGTTTATTTCCTTTTTTCTCTCCTTTCTATCAATATTCCTTACATCCGGGTTTGAGTAATGATAACTAATGACCACAAAACAAATGTTGCTGAGGTATTGCAAAGCCACAAACATTTATCTAGCAATCCACTTATTTCCCCAGAGGAAATTTGCATTTAACATAATACAGTGCATACAGACCTAGGCTTTCTGCGTTTGTCCCATAGAAGACTGTTTTTCCCTGCGGCAGTGTGGACAGTGAAACTCTGGGAGAGGAAGGCGAGTGGTGGATTTTGTGTTAAAAGCAATTTTTGATTATTGGCTGAGAAATACTGCTAGCATGCCTGCATTCTCTGATAGTGCCTTTTTTTGTTACTACCAATCAGCAACTAAACCAGACTCTGGAGTAATACCTCATTATTTCCTTCACTTCTTCTCTGTGACCATAATTCAGGCTGTGCTTACTGCGGGCCTTTCTGTAATTGGGTTCAAGTAGCTCAGTAAACAAACTAGCCCCCATGCACACACCAGCTAATCTCTAAGTAACCAGTGTGGCCCTTAGAAGAAATGTATGGCCAGGAGATTTACTGATAACTAAAAAATTAAATTCTCCGTAATTATTTTTCTGTACTTCATCCTCTGGAGAACAAAAGCTAAACTGCTCAATGCTGATAAAATTTAGCTTGTAATGTTCAGCTCTAAGAAGCACACATACCAGAAATGTCATACAGGTAAAAAGGAGACTCTTCTGTAAAGGGGATTGTCTTAATGAGGCCTTCTATTTTGGGGAGATGCTGAAATTCCAGAGTCCAGAGTTCAGCTCTGCTTCCAAAGGGGTTATTTTGATAGAGACTGAGCTAAAGACATTACACTGGAATCCAGACTCATTCTTAAATTGGAAAAGCTGTGTCATTGCATCAAATGGAGGCAGCAGAGATGATGGCATGAGACATGTGCAGTCAACTGAAAGCAGGAGAGATCATCTTTTAAAATGATTGCCCCGGAACTTTCTTAAAAATAAAAAGGCAGAGGAACAAATATCAACATTCATTTATTGAATTGTGTCTATTATAAAGGGTAAAAAATCATAAGTAATTAACTGTTCTAGATCTCAGCTTAAACTTAAAATGGAAATGAGGAACAAGGAATCCTCAACAGGATTCCTGCATGCCTGCATTCTCTGATAGTGCCTTTTCTTTTCTTTTCTTTTTTTTTTACTACCAATCAGCAAATAAACCAGACTCTCCAGAGAAAGAGTATTTAATGAAATAATAGTTCTAATTTTGGCTGTCACATTAATGCTTCATAAATGTACCTTTCTTTTATGCTATTACTCTTGCTTTTAACATGGTTCCAACATGTTTTATCATCTAGTTGATTAGCCTATAATTCTCCCTCCCCACAGATGGATTGACATAAGGGAGAGAAATCTGGGGAGTTTAGTGACCATTGAACTGTTGCTATGATATAGAGGGGAAAAGAAATGCTAAAATCTGCTGTAATATGTGAAGATATATATGTGCTCAACATGTTATAGCAATGTTTGGATATTTAACATAAAGGAAATTAAGCCAGTATAGTCTATAGACAACACTGTACTATTACAATAATCGATATTCATAATGAATGGTCTGAGCAAATTCACATTAATTTTTAACAAATAAAACTACTATAATATATGGGGACTGTGAAATCTGTCATATATAAATGTATATCATATTAATTCTCATATAAGCACTTCAAAGTATGTGTTATTAATACTACATATAAGGACACTGATGTTCAAAACTGTTATGGAAATTGTTCAAGACTTCAAATAGTGTCACTAGAAAAATTTTAAACTCGGTAGAAAATCTATTTATAGGGAACTTCTTTTCATATTCCATAAAAAATGAATTGCAAAATATTAAACCAAGTGTTTGAACCAATTGTACTAAAAATCTTCAGGGAAGAATGATCAAGTTGCTTTCTCAGATTGGGAGTCATCAAGGAAATAAGGCTTGGACTGCTAAGCTGAGCAGGGGATGCAGAGAAAGGGCATGTCAGAGAGGCCAGCCTTTGTGAACAGATGAACCAAGGTGGGGATATAAGATTCATGGGGGTGAGGCCTTTGACCTCTGCAAATTTGATACCTGGCTCAAACCGTGTTTTTAAAAAATGATTCATGTAGGAATGAATAAATGTCCCTCTTATTTAAATTTTGGTATAAGGATGAATGCTGAGTGTTTTAGTACTTTGATAGACCTATGCATCCGGTGAATTGTTCTTTTGACCTTATATTTTCATATTTCCAAGTATCCTGATAAAGTTTATTCCTCTTCTATTTACCTATTTGTCTTCTATCCTGAGGAGCTCCAATATGTGTTTTGCACCAGAAGCTGGCTAAATTGCTCGTTTTTAGTGAAACCCATGGTCACTGTGCTGTAATGATATTTTGTGAAGTACTGTTTCTTCCTTTATGTTTGTGTGATGGAGAGAAAATCCCTTCTGTTTCTGAGGCCTTGTCTGCTGCAGCGTCTGTCAAGTAAATCCTTCTGTGAGTCAGTGAAGTGGGAACTTGCCCATAAACCTCAGAGGCTATTAGCAAGGCTTAGGCAATAGGAGAAATAGGGGTTTTAAGACCATTATCAGAGATGCGAGACCTGGTGAAAGATATCAAATTGTCCAGTCACTCATACCACTTTTGTTTTACTCTATATAATTTACTGAAAATGACATTTATCGATATAAAACTATCAAAAATATATTAAGCATAAAAATCAATTTAAAACAGTAAGCATAGTATACTACTACTTTTGGAAAAATTTTTAGAAAATGTCTGTGAGGGTGGTACCAAAATATTGAAAATTGTTATCTATAAGAAAGGGACTGTGGGTAGTTTTTTTTCTCTTTGCTTATCTGAATTTTCTAATTTATCTACAATGAATGCAATAGTACATTGCATTGTAGTACTACTATTCCTACACTAATAGTAGTAACAATCACCTATTTTTACCAAGTGCTCATTATAGTGAGCTAACCGTGATCTCTGCTCTAAGGTCAGACCATATGGGTATGGATCCTGGGTTCCCCTTTTATTAGCTGTGTTAATAAATAGGCCAGGTATCTCACATGTATTTTGATTCAACATCTCTCTTTGGACAGATGCTACTATAATTTTATACATAAGAAAACTAAAACTTCTAGAATTTAATATACTTGCCTATGTTCACATAAAATGTGCACATTTAAAGCAATAGAATAAAAGTGAAAGAAAATTATCTTTCTTTCTCACGAATGGTTGCATTTATCAAGATGACAAAATGGTTAATGCACTATATATATTACATACATATATGTATATGTGATTGTGTGTGTGTGGAGGGAAGGAGGGGGAAAGAGAGAGAATGAAAATGCTCATTTTCCTTTGGATTGAGTTTGGAAATTGAGAAGTGTGAGGATAAGGAAAATAATATTCAATTCATGGAGACTCAGTTATACCTCCTGGAGCAAGGTCATCAGGCTTTTCTCCCTCTCCTCTCTTGTTATCACCATCCATGCTCTGCATCGCCTGAACCCAGAAAAGCTGCAGAGCCATAGGCTTGCTTCAGGGTGGAAAGACTGGCTGCCTTCCCAGACTTGGCTCTTGACAAGCCATGTTGGTTATTTAATGTGGTTGCTGACTCAGGGCTTAGCACTAGAGATGATGGCCCACCAGTGGGAGGGGCCTTATGAGAGCCAAGAGAATGGGTAAAAAAAGTCAGAAGCCAGAAGAGGAAATTGATCCAAATGACTGCCGTGGGGCTCAGTGGTCTTGGTTAGAGGAATCTATAAGGCTAAACTGTGAGTCTAAATAAGGAAGCAAACTTTATGAGTTGCTGGTTGCTGCCTAGATCAGCTCTCTTTAGTGGCGTGACAGACAGGCATGGGGTTAAGTGAGGGTTGAAAAATGGTTGGAAGGAACTGAATTGAATCAAGCACATGACACTGGGCTTATAGGAGAAGGCTGGGGATTGGGTAGAGATAGAGCTAAAGACATCAAATAGTTTTTCACCAAGAGGTTGTAACAGCTATCTTCCAATTGCTTCAGCATTGAATCAGAGAAATCATCTTTCTTGATCTTAATTTTTACTATCTTCCAATCTTTATGTTGTATAATGAATTACCAAGTTGGCAAACTGGGAGCATGCTTAGAGAATGAGCAAAACATGGGCACCAAAAATTGATAAAAGGCCCAATTTGTAAACACATCCATAGTTTTGCAATAAAAAAAATCTACAAAGAAGCACTTTAATAACAGCAAAAATAAGAAAAATATTAACTAAAAGAGTAAATTTTTTTCCCTGGGCAGAGGGCTCAGTTAATTGGAGCACTGTTCCATGCATCAAAAGGCTTTGGGTTCAATTCCCTGTCAGAATACACATCTAGGTCGTGGGTTTGATCCCAGGTCACTGCACTTATGAGAGGCAACTTATCGATGTCTCTCTCTCTCTCTCTCTTCTTTCTTCTCTCTAAAATAAATAAACATATCCTCAGGTGAGGATTTTTTTAAAGTAAAATTTTATTTTTAATTATATTAGTGGGGCTACTAATCTTTTCAGGGCTCAGAGCCATTAAATGCAATAGACTGCTTCATGGTTTTGCTATCCTCTTCCCCCCACTTCTTCTTCATTGTCGCCTTCACCAGAAAGAACCCTAAAAATTGACCCTTGTGCTGTGCCAGATAGGCACAGTGCTAGTGTGTTACAAACATTATTTCATTTAATGCTCAAAACAATACTAAAATGAGATGACTGAGGCAGAGTGGTGTTAAGTGACCTATCTGAGAAACCACAGCTGTTAAGATGGTGGAGCTCAGATTTAACCTCATTTCTTCCTTCTGACCTCTTAAGTACTCTGTAAGTCAAAAGTCATATAATGAGCAATGCAGGCAGTTAAAAATGACATTCAAACTCTAGGTTTAAATGGTTTGAATTGGTTTAAAACATCTAAATATTCAGCATACCCATATGCTTTAGAAGGGTCATCCAACATGGATGTTTGGTCCCAAATTCCTTACATATCTGTCAGTGATGCTATCCTTTTACCCAAGAAGAATTTCTGTAATTCCCACCTTATTATCAAAATACGAGAGGTATTTCTTTTGGTTTTGTGTTTAAATTTTATCCAATATAGCACAACTTTGCTACTCAGTGCAGTGCAGCAATGGTATAAAATTCTTTGTACTATTTTTGAAGCTGTGTTAAAATTGTTTTCCACCTTCTCCTCCCTTCCTTTTTCCCCTCATCTTCTTTTTTGTGTTTTTGTTGTATTTTTTTCTTTTGACTAAAAGACTTTAGTCAAAATATAAGGCTGGCACCAGTTTTTAAATAATAAGAAAGCATACATTCGGGACTGTAAATTTTAGCTATTTACATTTTGGAATACCTTTGTGCGTGTGTGTATAGCTATAAAAATTTTAGATTGTAAATTAATTTAACACATTTTGATTTTATTTGCCCAGTTGATCAAGAGCAGAACAGATTTTACTTTCACATATACCAGTTTTCTCAGTTGAAATGTTCCCTCCTCAGGAAAGCTGTCTCCAAGCTCTCTCTTACATACTCTCCTGGTTTCTAAACTCCTCCTTTATCACCACGATCAAAGTTGTAAATAAATAATTTCCTGTCTGGCCATCTGTGTAAGGTCTCCACCATTAGCCTGGAATCACCCCCACCGCAGGGACAGCATCTCGTTTATACATTGCTGTGAACCGAATGGCAGGCCCAGTGCTGGATTATAGTAGGCACGCAGTAATGTTTATTGAATGAATAACACTCCCCACCCTTACTTGTTTCCTATGTTTGGTTCTTAATGATGTGGACAAATAGATTTCAACTGTTTCAATATTTGGCTGCCTCTGAGAACTAAAAATATCAACAGGCAACAGTTCTCTGGAAAGCTAATGGAAACTGAGAAAACTATATCGTGTGGCATTTCTCTCTGGTAATTTAACACCTGTGTGTCTGCTAGTAAGAATGGCTATCTAGCCATGTGGAAGAACTGGCAGAATTCAAAGAAGCGTCCTCACAGACCTCTGCACTTGCATAGTCACTAATGCCGGTTAGGCCTTAAAAGTCCTAGGGTTTATCTTGGGAAAGGATAAATATTGTTTGCATACAAGCCAAACATTTCAGAGTTTCAAGAACAAGTTTTCCTCTATTCTGACTTGGTGTGAGATTCCAGGAGACTGAAACATAAAATTGGCATAATCTGAAGGGAGGCCGTCAGAGTAATTTGCAATTTAATTATTGATTAAGTGAAGGTCCCAGACTCTGTTGCTCTGTGAAACTGTTTAATATTTGGTCATTGTAGGGATATGCCAAACCTGCAGAGCATGTGGAGTATCGCGAATCTAGGACAATTCTATTGCTGGTAGCAGATACGTCTGGACACTACCTACTTCTCTGCCTTCACCCCCACTCCCAACACATACATGCTCAGCTCCATTTCCCTGAACTGGACCATTCTTAAAAGTGTCATTGTATTTGTAATCATAATATCCTTAGGCACCTCTAAGCTTTAACTGATTTCTTGAAAACCTCATGTGCTTAGAATAAGGTAATTCCCAGTATGTGTGATATTATGAGGATCAGGTAATTGAAATGTAAAGTTCAGCATTATAGATTTAATATTAATGGTGGTATCATTTTTGTTGAAAGACAAATCCTTTTTATTGTGAATGTTGTACATATGTGGGTTTTCTTTATTCGCAGTTACAGAGTTTGACTTTAAGAAAAAAAATATAAATAGCCTTTTACTTTCCTGTAACTTAATTGTATACATTAACTGCCAAAGTTATTAGGAACCAGAAGTGATTGCTTTAAATTATTTTTGGAAAGAGGCCAGCTCCTTTCTGGACCAGTAGAAGGACATAGCAGAGATCAGCAATGTCACAAGGAAAAAACTGTTGACCTAATGCCAGTTCAGTCATGGACCGAACTGAGTGGTTGACACAGCCCTAGATTATAAGAGAACATACTTTAGTCAGAGCCTAATTTAAGTCAAAAATGATTGTGTTTTACTAGCTGAGGAGCCATTTGGAATACAGATGCTTTACAGCACAATTTAATTTTCAGAAACACTTTGTGCAGTTTTCAAAAGATCTTTCCTTGGACCTAGACACCAAAGGAACATTAGTCCTTCCCATTTATCCTTGTAGAATTCCTTTGTAGGCAACAGGGACTGTGCATGTGAACAGTCAAAAGGCAGTGGATAAGGAGAGCCAGGGATGTCTGAGAAGCAAGCCATACTGCAAATGGTACCTGTCCGTGATATTCAGGGGTGCAAAGTGTCTACTGAGCTATTCACCTGGGCTCTATTGAGCCTCATGAAGAACCTGCACTGAAGCTCTATAATTGGGACTTCCTATGGGATGCGCCTTTCTTGAAGGGTTAGTTTTCCTGACCTTAATTCAATTTCTTTTCTACCTTGGAGGACATTGATTTCTATCCTGAATGGACTGATGCTTTCTGGAACTGAAATGAGGCCTGCCTGCCCTGGCACAGCAACCGTATTGACTAGTAATATGCTTCCGGCAGAGCGAGGTGCTGTTTCCGATGTGCCCGGTTGAAAAAGGCCACCTAGAAGATTGGATGCAAGCAGGCAATACGTTCCCCTATTGCCCTTCAGACTGGCTACTATTACCTGTGTGAAGAGGGCAAGCACTGTTGTTGTCCTCAAAGGGAAATTCTAAAAAGAAGGAAGGAGAAATATCAGATAATTGATTTTATACTGTTCTTTATTAGCTGATGATTATTTAGGAAATTGCTTACAGAGTGATGTACATTCTTGCTGCACAAATTTCATCAGAAGAAGATATTCCAAGAATGAAATAAATGATCTTTCAAGAAAAAAGATTTTATTGTTTACTGCACATTAATAAATTTGCATGAAGTGTATTCTCCAAAATATATCTTCAGTCCCTAGGGTCTAGGCAGGGTGTCTGGGGACCAATATCAATTCTGCAGAACCTAGCCCACAAATAATTTGCCTATCATGTCTGCTTTGTTGGCTTATGAGTGGAATCTAAAATAAAGAAGATTTGCCTGAAAGGTCTCACAGCAGGCACTTTGGCATTTGGGTGTACAATACTGCATTTCATTTAGCCCAGCAGGCCTAAATGAATATTCGCTGTCAGGTGGCAAAGAACTCCACCCAAAGTAGCTGATAACTCATTTGTGTTTGGACTTCTCACCAACATAGATTTTATATAATTAGAGTTTGAGTTCTTTTCCCAAAGCCCCACAGCTTGACTCAGAGTTTAACATTTAAAATAGTTATATCAGTCAAAGGTAGAAGACTCATCACTTTGATTCACCTTTTTTTTTCTTTGAGGAAAGCAACATGATAGAGTAAGAAAAAGATTTTGGAATCAGACTGACCTGGATTTGAATCATGACTTTGCCATTTAATACCTGTATGACCTTGAGCAGTTATTTAACTTCTCTAAACCTCCATTTTTTTCATCTAGAAATGGAAATAATATAATAATATTTGACTTTCAGGGCTGTTCAGAGAATTAGCTCCATTCTGTGTATTTCTTGGCACATTCATAGGAGATCATCAATAAATGGTAACAGTAGCTGCTATGATTAAAGCTGTTCTGCAGCCAGAAGAAATGGGTTTATGTAAACTTGAACCTCTTTATCATGGCTACAAGAAACTACAGGTGCTCCTGGACCTGTATGTAAAATATAATTAAGGCAAAAACTTTGTTTTTATTCCAGACATTCAAATTTAGGAAGATATTTCTTTCAGATCTCTCAAAATCTTGCTTAATCCTTTCCTTACGATCATAAATAGAAACAGAGAAGGAAAACGCAAATTATTTTACTAACATTAAACTTAAAACCTTAAATTCTAGGTTCACTAAATGTTCCTCATCTTTTACCCTTTTTTTGATGGCAAAAGGAGTACAAGATGTTATGTGTTCATCCTCAGAAAAAAAAAGTGCTGTGTGAGAAAACAGGATGGAACAGTGGAAAAATTTTAGGCTGAACATTGGGCTTCGCATTCTGGTTTCAACAATATTGCTTATCAGCTGTCTAACCCTAGTCACATTATTTTATAATCATGATCTTCAGCTATTCCACTGGCCTGCCTTCTATTGAGGTTAAGAGAAATCAAGGATATAACAGTATTTTCAAAAACCGAAGTCTAACATAAAAATGAGATGCTATTTTGTACAGGTTTTTTTTTAATAGAATATTTATTTTTATTAAACTTATTGGAATGACATTGATTAATAAGACTACATAGGTTTCAAGTGTACATTTCTAAGATTCATAATCTATATATTGCATTGTGTGCCCACCACCCATAGTAGGTAAAGGGGGTCAAATATATGGAGACAGAAGATGATTTGCACAGGTTTTCATGCACAGGCATGCTCTGTATGCTAGAGCTCAACATGCTGTAGCATTATATGAACCTTGATTTTATTCTTGGTTTCTCTTATTACCAATGGTATGACCATGGGAAATTATAGAATCTTTTTAAACGAGTATCATTATCTGAAATTGGCATCTCAGAGTTATTAGGATCAAATGAAGTACCTAAGCTTAGGACACATTCTAAGTACTCAACAAATGATAAATATGCTGCTAGTGATGATATTATTTAGCACCTAGCCCAGGGGGAGAATAACTTGCTCAAAAATAGGAGTTAGGAAGATAAGTTTAGGACCAATATGGAATTTTGACATTCAATGGAAATCAATTGACCTTCTCCGAGTGTCCGTATATAAGCACTGCAGAATTTTTTAATGTCAGCCTCTGGGATTTATGATTGGAGTGTGGAGGGCGCTAATGATGGGAATGATGATGAAGAGCATGATAGATAAAGCTTGTTGTGCATCATTGGTGCCAGGCACTGTACTGAGTGCTTTACAGAAATTTACTCATGTTATTCTCACATCAATTCTGTGAGAATAGAATTGGGTATCACCCACCTCACGTATAGAAAAAAAACTGAGACACAGAGAGGATAAGCAAACTCAGAAATCTAATCAGAGAGCTCATGTCTCTTCTATTATGAATAGGCAAAAAGAGTGCATAAATGTTGTACAAAGTTATATCACATTATGCAAAAACATTTTTAAAATATTCCAAACAACAGTGAAATTTCATCAGACTTCAGGTATGTATGCAGCAATTAAAATGTTCTGAGCCCTTAGGTGAGCGCTGTGAAGAGCTAGTTAGGGAGGGGGAAAGTGCTTGTCCTAGCCTCTGAATAAGTGCCGGAGATGGAACGGGTATGACATTCTGACTTAGAGGCTATGTTTCAAACCACTGAGCATACTGCCCCCCTATTTCTCAAGCTCTTATCGAATATCAAATTGAGAATAAGCCAAAAAATTCACCATGCCATACTTTTAAACCACCTTTCTATGTGTTAAGGTGATAATAAACCTAAATGTTTATAATAATAATATATTATGTCTATATTTCTGTAGTTATTTGGGAGGCACTGTGATTAAACCTAAAGATGTTGACAGGGCATCACTCATCAGCTATGCCTGTCCTTCAGCAACCACTCACTGTGCTTTCATAGACTCCTTGGCCCACTTCCTTAATTTTACAAAAGGAGTCATTGAAACTCAGCAAGTTAAAGTAATTTCTCCAAAATGAAAGCTAGTTAGCAGCAGAGCTGAAACTAGAGCATTTTCTAAAGCCAAGTCCCATATTTTCTAATTTAAATCAATAAGTATTTACTGAGCAATAAGAATTGTATTGTGAGGCAATGACAAGGATGGTGTGAGTTTGCAAATGTTTTTGTTTTTTGGTTTTTTTTTTGTTCCTGAGAAGTTTATAATCTACTAGTAAAGATAAGCATGCCCACACATAATTATAAAACTCACCATAATGGAACATAATGGTTCAGTTGCAGGAAACATCCCTCACATTGTCCGTGTATGTATGTTACTTGGCATATTTGTTAGTTCAAGGAATTCTGCCCTGCAAAATTGTTACCTAGTCTACAGTTCACTACTTTATCACTAGCTTAGTTCATGGTACAGATAGGCGGTCAATAAATATTTATTGGTTGAAATGAAAACACAAAAGCAAGGTAATGTGGAATCAGAGAGAAGAGAATTAATTAAAAGTGAATTTAAAATGTACAGGCTAAAACAAAGCCAATTTAGGTAAAACTTTACTAAAGTGTCAGTCTCTAAGGAGAGCAGACCGTTCAGCTGGAAGGGGGCCTGTCATTTCTATTAATCCTGCCTTCAGGCCAATCCACAGATCAATTACCTCTGACAAGTCAGAATCTGGCTTATTTTTAACTCAGAAGGGTTTTTAAGCTTTTGGTAAATTTCAAAAATATCTATTACCAATTATTGATCAGGGAAAAATAAGAGCATGTAAATCTTATACTAAAAAAAGACTGATTCCAGATTATAGTTCTCTTTCAATTCTGGGTATGACAACTGCAAAAAACCAGGTAGACTGCTTCAAGGGGACCTCAGTGGCATGAGCCAGGCTGTTCCATGATCAGAGGAAGATCCATTCATATTTGTTCCATTTTGATTCTGTGCATAGCATCATTCAGCCTGACTCTATGTTTTACCTTTTTTGAGAGAGAGTTTTACTCATCTTGTGACTGTTCTTCCCTCCTTTCTTTTCTTATTTTTGTTTTCTCTCTTTTGCTCCCTCCCTCTCTTCCTTCCTTTCTCCTCATCCTTCCTTTTTCTTTTATTATTTTTGCACATTTTCTTGTTCATGCATTTTCTCCCTCACGAAACTCAAAACAGGGGATGGCATGTGCCTTTGCTCCATGTGGGCCCCATACTCTCCACACTACCCTGTCTGCTCCTGGCACACACGAGTCAGTTGGGCGTCCAGCAGTGGAAGAGTGGGGACACCGCACTTGGAAACAATACATGCACAGTGTTACACATATTAGTTTCCCAAGAGTCCTGATTGAGAGCCGAGAGTTCCTCCTCCCATTTAAATCAATATCCTTTAAAGATTTAAATTAACTTTTAAGTTGATTAAAGCTTGGACAAGAACATATATAACTATGCACTAAACTCAGTGCTTAGTGCTAAAGTTCCTGTATTATATAACTAAATAAATTAAAAGTATAAAAAATAACTATAACTATAAAAATATGTTAATGGTGCACAATACGAAATATGTAATTCATGACATTTATGACAAAGTATGGGGGAAAGTAAAAGTGTAGAGTATATAATTGAAATTAAATTGTTATCAGCTTATTAGTTTAAAATAGATTGCTATAGCTATAATGTGTTTTGTGTAAGCCCTAGGTAACCACAGAGAAAATACCTATAGAAGATACACAAAAAATGACAAAGGAATCAAATCATGCCACTACAAAAAATATCAATGAAACACAAAGGAAGATAGCGAGAGAATAGAAGATGCATAAGAAAGCTATAAAACAGACAGAAAAAAATAATAAGATGACAATAGTAAGTTCTTTCTTATCAATAATTTATTTAAATATAAATAGGTTAATACCTACAATCAAAAGACATAGAGTGGCTGAATGGATAATAAATATAAGATTAAACTATATGCTGTCCATGAGACTCACTTTAGATTTAAGGACACAGATAAGCTGAAAGTGAAATTATGATAAAAGATATTTCATGCAAATGGTAGCCAGCATATAGCAGGGGTGACCTTATTTATATCAGACAAATAGACTAAGTCAAGAACTATCAAGACAGACAAAGAAAAAAACATTATATAATGATGAAAGGGTCAATTTTCCAAGAAAATATAACGTATAAATTTGTATGTACCCAACCAACATCAGAACATCCAAACATATGAAACAAACATTGACAGAACTAAAGAGAGAAATAAATAGCAACACCATAATAGTAAAAGATTTCAACACCTGACTTTCAATAATCAATAAAACATCTAGATAGAAGATCAATAAGTAAATGGAATTAACAAGACTATAGATAGAGAGCTATTTCATCCAATAGCAGCAGAATACACATTCTTCTAAGTACACAAGAAACATTCTATAGGATTTATCATTGTTAGCTCACAACACAAGTCTTAACAAACTTAAGAAGATTGAAATTAAATGAACTATTTTTCAACTCTAATGGAATGAAACTAAATGTCAATAACAAAGGAAAACAGGAAAATTCACAAACATTTGGAAATTACAAACTAGATTCTTGAATAATCAATTGTTCAAAGTAGAAAGCAAATAGGAAATTCAAAAGTATCTTGAGACTAATAAAAAATCAGAACTTATGGGTTGAAGGAAAAACAATACAAAGAAAGTTTATAGTGATAAATGTCTACATTAAAATGAAAAAAATGTCTAAATTGAACAATCTAACTCCACACCTCAAGGAATTAGAAAGAGGGAAGCAGGAGAAATATAGTAATAAATGCTTACCTTAAAACAAGAAAAAAGATCTAAAGTAAACAACCTAACTTTATACTTCAAAGAACTAGAAAAATAAGAACACAGTAAAGCTAAAGTTAACAAAAGAAAAGAAGTAATTAGGATTAAAACAAAAATAAATGAGGTAGAGAATGAAAACAATAGAAAAAAATCAACAAAACTAAGAACTGTTTTTTAAATAAGCAAAACTGGCACTCCTGTAGCTGCATTCACTAATTAAAAAGAAAAGACTCAAATAAAAATGAAACTGAAAGGGATGTTACAACTGATGCCACAGAAATTAAAAGGAGTGGGACTACTATGAAAAATTATACATCAACACATTGGACACCCTGAAAGAAAAAAAACTTCTAGAAACTTATAACCTATGAAAACTGAATCATGAAAAATAAAAAATCTGAACAGACCTATAACTAGTAAGGGGATTGAATCAGTCATCAAGAGCCTCAAACCAAGAAGTCCATGGCCAGATGGATTCACAGGTGAAATCTACCAAACATTTAAAGAAGAATTAATGCCAATTCTCAAACTCTTCCTAAAAATATTTGTTACTATGATACCAAAACCAGAAAAAGATACCACAAGGAAAGAAAACCTGATAAATAAATGAAAAATTCTATACAAAATACCAGCAAACTGAATTCAGTAGCATATTAAAAAAATCATACACTATGACCAAGTGTCCTTTATCCCTGATGCTCAAAGGTGTTTCAAAATAAAGAAAAAAATCAATGATACACCACATTAACAGAAAAGCATAAAAACCACATGATCATCTCAACAGATGTAGAAAATCATTGACAAATTTTAACATTCTTTTACAAGTGTTGGAAGCAACCTAAATGCCCGTCAATAGATGACTGGATCAAAAAACTATGGTACATTTACACAATGGAATACTACGCAGCAGAAAGAAAAAAAGAACTACTAAACTTCGCGACAGCATGACTGGAACTGGAGAGCATTATGCTAAGCGAAATAACCCAGGGGGTGAAAGACAAATACCATATGATTTCTCCTATAAGCGGAACCTAACCAACAATACAAAGATGCAAGGAAAGTAAGATCAACAACACTGAAAGGAAAAGAAATGAACAGAGACAAGAGGGATGGAGGGAAGGGGGGACGTGGAGGTGGGGGAAAGGAAGGGAATAGGAGGGTCAGGGAATGTGTAGCAAGGTCTCATGGACAAAACCAAAGGGGAAGGATTGAGGGGGGGAGGGTGCAGGGGAAGGTGATGGGGGAAGGCAGAGACAAATGTATTTGAAAAAATAAAGAAAATAAATTAAATTTAAAAAAATTTTTTTAACATTCTTTTATGATGAAAACACTCAACAAACTAGGAATAGAAGGAAGTTACCTCAACACAATAAAGTTCACATATGTAAAGCCGACAGGTAACATCATGCTCAATGGTGAAAAACTGAAAGCATTTTCTCTTATCAGGAATAAGATAATAAGGATACGCATTCTCACCTCTGTCAATGAACATACTGGAAGTCCTAACCAGAGCAAATAGGCAAGAAAAACAAATAGAAGGTTTTGAAATCAAAAAGAAAGAAGTAAAACTGTAGAACTGTCTTTGTTTACAGGTAACATGATTTTATATTTAGAAAACAATAAAGATAATATATACAATTGGTACAACTAATAAGCAAATTCATCAAAGTTGTAAGACACAAAATCAACATACAAAAATTTGTTTATACACACTAACAATGAACAATTTGAATGGGGAATTAAGAAAAAATCTGATTTACAATAGCATCAAAAATAATAAAATACACAGGGAAGAGGTTAACGTAATGAAAGATTTTTACACTAAAACCTACAAAACATTAATGAATGAAACAAAAAGCACAAATGATTATTCATACATCTGAAGACATTTCAAAAATGTCCATACTACACAGAGCTATCTGCAAATTTAATGCAATCCCTGTAAATATTCCAATGAGATTCTTTACAGAAATAGAAAAGACAATCCTAAAATTCACATGGATACATAAAAGACCCTGGATAGATAAAAAACAATCTCGAGAAAGAAAAACAAATCTCAGACCTGTTAATATGACCATTATAAAACAACAACAACAACAACAAAAACCCACCAGAACATAGGTGTTGGCGAGGATGCGGAGAAGTTGGAACACTTGTGCCCTGTTGGTGGGAATGTAAAATGGCTGAGCTATGAAAAACATGGAGGTTTCTCAAAAAATTAAAATGAAAACTGTCATATGATAAAACAATACCATTTCTGTGTATTCATTTAAAAAGTCAAAATTAGGATCTTGAGATATTCATATAACCTAAATACCCATTGACGGATGAATGAATAAAGAAAATGTGGCATATAGAAACAATAAAATATTATTCATTCATAAAAAGGAAAAAATCTTGTCACATGCCACAGCATGGATGAACTTGGAAGACATAATGCTAAATGAAATAAGCCAGCCAGAGAAAGACAAATACTGCATGATTTTATTTATATTATATGAGGTATCTAAAGTAGTGAATTCATAGAAGCAAGAAGTAGGATGGTGGTGGCCAGGGCCTGAGAGAAGGGGGAAATGAGGAGACGCTGTTTAAAAGGAATAGAATTTTAGTAATACATGTTCAAAATATTCTAGAGATTTGCTGTGCAACATTGTGTATATGGTTAATGACACTGTAGTTCACACTTTAATTTTGTTAAGGAGGTACAGCTACAGGGTCCAGCACAAATAACACCTCTTTCTTACCACAGAAACTTTTGTTACAAAACCATAAGCATGTAATTCTGTAACATAACAATATCACACTCACACACACCATATTGACATTTTAGGTGAAATGTTCAAATTAAAACTATAATTTATTACACCCATGTTAGTACCCTACTAACCACACTCAAGCAGGTATTACTTTTGCCAGACGCTATATATTATGTATTTTTAAACACAATTTTAAAAAAATCTAAAGTATTTGTTATAAATAATAATGCTGTTTAATTATTTTTTTTAACTTTTTTTAGCTTAATGAGGAGGAAGAGGATTTTTCATCTTGCTTTTCTGCTCTTTAATATAATTTACTTTAAGTTTTTTTATTGTTCAATCACAGTTGTCCCCATTTTCCCACATTACTCTCCTCTGCCCCACCTACCCCTCACCTTCCGCTTTCAATCCTCCCCGCCTTCCCATTGTCTTTGTCCATGGGTCCTTTATACATGTTCCTTGACTCGACCCTTCCCCTTCTCCTTCTTTCTAATATACCCTTTCAACATCCTGTGAAATCACTGTGCCTTTGGTCATATCATTTTAAGAGGGTCTAGACTTTGGTGTTTGGACTTGGGATTCTCTCCCTGCTGTCCCACTGACTGGCTTTGGTTGGGAAGCCACTCCCCGTTTTGCACTATCTAGCTGTAAAGGGAGAACAACTTGGAAATACTTAGAAAATCACAGCTGTCAGGAGGTATAGCTTATATGAATGAGTATTTTACTAAAATAAACAAAAACTGTTTAAATTTTTTATAAGACCACTAACAAATTTTGTCGAAAAATGGGTTAATGCATACCACTTTTACCACTCAACCACCCTGACTGTTTCACTTAAATGACCTTAAGAGCGCATTTCTATTTTATGTTTGAATTCAAAATGGTTATTTATTCGTTTTGCACTGAGAGGTAGAAGACAGACCTGAATACCAATGTTGGTATAACTACTGAAAGACAATTTCAACTTCTTTCTTGCTTGATTTATTTTGATAAATAATAAACACTTACTTTCTGTTTGGTTCAGAGGATGCGGGCACCAAAACAAGGACCCTCTCCACACTCAATGGTTATTACTTACATTCTGATTGAGGAGAAAGGCATAAAACATGTAATAGTGTAATTATTATTTTATTTTATTTTTTTTTGAGTTTTGCCTTTTATTATGGAAATTTTTTTTGTTTTTTTTTTTGCGATGTTTGCTTTTCTTTTCTTTTTTTTTAAATTTATTTACTTTTTAAATACATTTGTCTCTGCCTTCCCCCCACCTCTTTCCCTTGCCCCCTCCCACCTTCCCTCCCTCAGCTCTTCCCCTTTGGTTTTGTCCATGAGTCCTTGCTATATGTTCCTTGACTTTCCCCTTCCCTTCCCTTTCCCTGCGTCCCCTTCCCTCTTGTCTCTGTTGATTTCTTTTCCTTTCAGTGTTGCTGGTCATATTTGCCTTGCTTCTTTGCATTGTTGGTTAGGTTCCGCTTATAGGTGAGATCATATGGTATTTGTCTTTCACCCCCTGGGTTATTTCGCTTAGCATGATGCTCTCCAGTTCCATCCATGCTGTCGCAAAGTTTAGTACTTCTTTTTTCTTTCTGCTGCGTAGTATTCCATTTTGTATATGTACCATAATTTTTTGATCCAGTCATCTACTGATGGGCATTTAGGTTGCTTCCAACACTTGGCTGTTGTAAATTGTGCTGCTATGAACATTGGGGTGCATAGGTTCTTTTGTATTGGCACTTAGATGATTATATTATTTTAAATACAATCATCTAAGTGTTGAAATAGAAAAGCACAAGTGCTAAATGGGTGTTTATAATGGGAGGATGACTGATCTGTTCTGGAAAAGGGCTGGGGCACAGTGTCCAGGGAATGCTTTCTTGGGAAGGTGACAGTTGAGCTGGGCTCTGGAAGACAGGAAGAGCTCTAGAATTTCTAAATAGAAGAGTCTTCGGGATGACAATCTGGTGGGAAGGAAGGCCTGGAGACTTGTTTTAGAGCTGTGTTGCCTAGTAGGCTCACAATTCTCGAGTGTATTGTGCGTTTCCTTGGGGTGGCTTTTGGGAGGTGTCTCTTGATGCGCCTTATAGAAGGGTGAGTAAGAATGAATTTTGTGAACATGTAGAGAGGGGAAGAGGGCATGTGCAAGGGCCATCAGGTAGCCAAGGCCTGCGTGGTTGGAGGGTGGATGGTGCGAGGGGTGAGGCACAGATGAGACTGGTAAAGGCACAAGAGACCAGGTCACACGGGACACGATTAAGGACCATGCAAGCCACTTTAAAGCTCTGCTGTCTATGGGGATAAAGATCTCAGAGAATGAGATTTTGTTGACAGGTATTAATCAGAGTAGGTCCTGATAGCATTCACATTTTAGGAGAATTCGCTCTGGCCACTGTGTGAGAATGGACTGCAGTACGGGTGGAGGCCAGAGACCAGTTAGGAAGCTGTTTTCACCGGTTCTACAGAGAAATGATGATAGCTTCAACCAGGGTGGTTGGCATGGTGATTAAGAGAAATAGATAACTGAAAGATATTTACATCTACAAGTATTCACATTTTGTAGAGTGTAACTGAACATGCCAGGGTTGTCTGGAAAGATTCACAGAAGTGGCATTAGTCTCATCCTGAAGGATGAGAACAAGTTTCTTGTACTAGTATAGTTCACTACTTAGATTCAATTGCTAAAATATGTAAATTATATATGATTTTTCTCTTTCCATTAGTATTCTTTTCAGAATCTCTAAGAAATTTCACATAACTTGTGTTCTAATTTCTCCAATAGTGTTACTGTTTTAGAATATAATAAATCACTTCCTGAAATCTGTCTTACAATTCAGTCATACATCAACTCAAATTAATCTCCTTTCCTCAACACCCACCAAAATCCAAGTATATCAGTGAGAATATGGGACATTTTTAAACTTTTTTACTTCTTATTAAAGTCTATGTCCCAGTTAAATTTCTGTAGAAATTAAACGTGTATCCTTCCTCACTGTCCATTCCTTCTTGCTTTGCCTCCTGAGATTTATGACTAAATTGGTTTAAGTATTTTGGAAATAATTTTAGAGCCTAAAATACTTTAAATATTCTTGGTTTCTCTTATTTTCAAATTGTTTTGAAATATCTTATTTATCTTATTTTGAAAGGTAAATGCAATTGCATCTGGAGATTGCCTAGGCTGAAAGTTATTAGGTGTACAAGAATATTAATTTGTTAGCATTTATAACATCTCTAGTCCTTGCAGTCACAGGAGTAGGCTACATACAATTTTTAAATCAAGATAAATTGTATCTAATACTTTATATCATTTTGTGATTCTTTAACACATTACTTTTGGATGGTAAAGGGCTTCTGCTCTTCTTTTGTAATTAATATGTTCATTTCCCTTATGCAGAGAGAGCCAGAAGGAAATTTTATCTGGAAAAATATATATCTGCATAGTGTTTTAGTATGGCACAATTTATTTAGTAAGTCATCATTGCTATTTCATTTTAAACAAATCAAGCCAGGATATTAATTTTAAGCTTCTGCTTTAAAACTAGTGGCTGTTCTATTCAGACAGTAAGAGGTCAGAGAGAGGTCACTAAGATATATCTCATCTAGGCATTGCCCTGTGCACCATCTGCCCATGTTAAATCACAATGATAAGTGGGAGGTGCACTCGTGCACCACTAATTCTTGTTTGGCCAGAATTCCATGTCATCTCATGGTCATTACAATTGTCCAATTACAGTTGATCAAATTGAATTATCTTTAATTAGTAGGTCTGTCTTATAGTACAGTGGGTTAGTTGAACATACTTATCTGTTTAAGTGGTCTGTCCTCAGACTTGGAAAGCCAAATGTCATGTTTGAAAAGAAAAAGTAATTGAGGGGAGAGGGGAAGGCAGAAAGCTGGAATTATTTTACATGTATTACAGTGAAAGAGTTATTTCAATATAGTCTTGTAATGAGTTTAACAAAAGTTTGTTATAGTCTTTAAGATCTTCCAAGAAAAGTAATATTAGTTATGCAGCATAGGTATCAACATAGAAATGACATGCTGAGGTTATTAAAATAAGAATTCAGTTGTCCTTGTGGTGAGAAGAAATAGCTCATTACAAACAATCCATTCATAGCAATTTAGTGTTCCTATGAAGATTTATAATATCTTTGAGTAGTGCCCAACTGAGAAATTTTCTGTCTTGTAAGCTGCACACGCTATTACAAAATTACAATGGAGTCACACTGACTTACTCCTGTGCAGACTGATTCACATAGTTGAGAGGTAAATTGGTGAGATGCCAATGAGCCTTTGAGCAATGACACCTGTCTGAAAAACTAAAGAAGCATCTATGGTTGGATAAGATTGGAGAGAGCCAAAGTTACCACTTGCCAACATTTGCGTTTAGGGGTAATGATATTGCCACATCACATCAACTCCCACTCTACAGCCATGCATCACAGTGACACCAGACAAATACACGAAGTTCTCTAGGGCTTCTTTGATCAAGAAATTATTTCAGGCATTAACCACTGATGAAGCCTAAAGAAGTAGAAAAAGAAAGAAAGAGAAAAAGAAATGATTTTCATCTCTTTTCCCTACTGAGTATCACATAATGATCTATTTGCCTCAATTTCATTGTTTTTAAGGACTGATATGGACTGCTTGGTTTTCTTTCAGGAAGAAAGACCATAATGCCACCATTATTTCTTTCCAATAGTTCAAGTCTTTATATTTTGGGGGCAAATTTCTTTAACACTGAAAAGCCAGCACTGAAACTAACCTTAATGGAAGAGCTTGTTTCTGGAGTTGTGCTGAATTAAATATTGTATAAAAAAAAAATGTTGGTCAACTCCTTCATTCCTGTACTCTTTCCTTCTATTTATACATCCACCCAACCATCCATATATCCATTTTTTTTTTAAATCTATAAGTCTGCTATGTGCTGAGCAGTTGGCATGCTAGATGTTCGGGGAAAAAAAATGATCAGTAATGGTCCTGGGCCTGCCTTTGGAATTTATTCATGTGGGTTATAATAATTTATCAAAGATGTTTCGGATGTCTACTGTGCCAAGCAAGGTACTAATGTCAGCCTCTCATGTGGAATTTGGAAAAGGACACTTTTGTGGAGATACGCCAAAAGAAAAGATCCTGCTTCTTTTTTTCAGGATTTTTATAAACAACAACGATTTATCTAGCAGATCCCACTATTGAAATGTAGAATAAGATATAATCCTGACCTTTGAAATAATAACTTGGCCAGCTGAGTGAGAAACGAGGTCTACTCTACCCCAGTCCTTGGTCAGTGCACTGAGATGGTTGATCTAATGGTATCGGATAGTCTGTAGATAAAATTGTTATATCATGGGATTATATCATCATTGTTTGGTGCTGCATGGATGGCAGCTTGCTTCCCAATCAAACAGAAGTTATTTCTTTAGGGATATGTGATAAGGATAGATATTTACATTACAGATAGGGAAAGTTTCAAGCAGAATAGAAATTCTAAATGCCTTTCCCTTTACTGAAAATACTATGGATGACTTCTATAACCATACTACAATTTTAAAACAATCATGTCCTCTCTGGAAGTCAATTGCTTTAAATTGGAGAGATTTCACTTATTTTTCAGTGAAAGAATTTGAAAATTCTGTCTTTGGAAACCAAAATACTGGATGGCAGAGTTGGATGTGTCTTTCACTTTAAAATGCAGACTTTCTCTGTGGTGAATGTATTTGTTGTGGTAAAGTATTTGAAAGGAAATCCTCAGAATAATTTTGGGTAAAGAAAAACACTGTGTTAAAATAAGCCAACCGATCAGTTTTGAACTTTGAAAATTGCTTTATTTCAAATCAGAAAGAATGAATAGTGGTCCATAGCATAAAGAAATTATGCTTAGATTATAATGTATAATCATGATCTAACACACATTAAACTTCCAAGTTTTAAAGGATTCTAGTATCACTCTGTGATCTCAGTGATTTTTCTAAAAGAATTGAGGTTCTCTAGAATTAATATTGATGCTCTTATTTAGTTACCTCATGATTTGGTCTGTCTTGGCAAATATCTCTCTAGACAAGTGATTCCTGTAAATGTTGGAAATTCCTTGACAGGGTAACTTTCCCATCATTTTAATTTGCTTGTGCTATATTGTTTCAGCCTAGATGCATTCTTTCCAGAAAAAAAAGGGTCCTGCTAGTGTGATAAGAAGCTCTCTTTCCTGAGGTCTATATTTTGTGTGGGGATCAGCCAGGAGAGGGAAATGCCAGAATGCCAAATTGCAGAGAATATTCTTTACTGTGGGGCTCCATCCAAAAAGGGTTTGAAACACAGTGTACAGTTTTGTAGCCCAGCTGTGTGGAGCATTGATTGCTTCTGCCTAGAGCAGGGATACTGTCAAGTTGCTCTGTGAGTTGAGTCATCTATTGACAAAGAGCTACCAGCCCGCAGATAATGCTGTGCAGAGCTGCTCTCGCTGCTCCCACTGCTCCCACGATGCACTGCTTATAGCAGCTGTCAAAGATACTGAGGGATCCACGCGAGAAAAAAAAAAGACTTTTACAACTGCCTGGAAGAAAGGGGTGTGAGGGAGGAGACATTCCTGTGCAGAGCTGACCAAAGGAAAGAGTAGGCATCAGTGCAGTATGAATGCATACCTCACCAAGCAACACAGCTGCAGCCGGGGGTCCGATGGGATGGATGCCGGCAGGAGTGCACCCACACTGATCAGGGATGCCCACTGCGCTTGTGGCTGGCAGAGGAGCCCTCAGGGGCTTGGGTACAATTCTCAGACCATGCCCTCTTCAGGACCTGTGGGACCACCTTCAAACAGGACCAAGCTGGTCACCTTGTGGGACAGTATGCGGAAAAGTCCCCACAAGACGAGCACCAAGGGCAAGGGCACTTGTGGGGAGCACTGTGCCTGCCCACATGGTTGGTTCAGCCCAGCACAGGTGAGCCTTTTCCTTATGACTTTCCCCTGAGTATCAGAAGAAACTGAGAGCAAGTTGTGTAAGGTTAGGATGGCTTGGAAACTTTGCTGAGTCCTCCTTGCTGACTGGGGAGGCCTGTTTGGAAAAGGGTAGGGCAAGAAATGCTGTCATTTTCACAGAATTTTGTGGGCTCAGTCCTCTGGATGGCCAGTGAAAGTCCAGGGATGCGGTGCTAAGGTTCTTTTAGTGACTTTTCCCCAAGTTCAACTTTTCTAGTTCTCAGCTGATTTTACTTTTCTGCATCACAGTCTTTTAGCTGTACTTCTACTTCTAATCATTTTTAACTTTTCTGTTCTGTCTGGCTTAGGGTTTTTGTTTGTTGTTTAAGGAAGAGAAAAAGAACTTTAAGCAGACACTATCCATCTCTTTAAAGATAAAAGAACATAGATTTCAGTTATGGAAAGTAATGATTTGAAGTATACTATTCTAATTTTATTCTATATGCCTTTTTAGTAACAGAGAAGAGAATTGGTTTATGCTAAATAATCTATTTTATGAACAAAAAGAATAATTCAAAGCAAGCTACAGGATGATTGCATTCAGAATAAACTAATGAAACATTTCTTTTTTTTATAGAGAAGCAATAGGTTATTTATATTAAAAACTCTCCTAGAATGCATTTCTGAGGCAGATATGCAGATTCCCTTCATTGGATTCCTAACTTATTCTTACCCCCAAACAACTAGCATTTTACTAGAAAATAAATTGGTTTATTTTCTCTGCTTCCGTCCAGAGAGAGAAAACAACTTTCTGTAACTGCTGTAAAATATAAGTAAAATGCACCTGTAATCACTGTCATAAGTACAAAACAACGGCTGTTCTTAAATATGCATTAAACAAAGAAAAGCTGTGTTTGCAAAAAAAAAATCTTTCTTGATTTTAATTTGCTTTTAGCATAATTGAGAAGTGAATATTGATCATGAGTAAAACATTATGATCTGAGAGTTGTAGAAAACATTCTAATGTTAATATTAGTTTTATAAAAAGTACTTCTAAGAATATCATGTATCACTAGAACTTAATGATATAGTTACATATAACTGGCCAAATATATGGCTTGTGTTGCATTACATCAGGCATCTTAGCATCCTGATTTAAATCAAGAATATATTGTCATTATAGTATTAAATTAATTCAGCTTGAAATGGAGCTTGACATTTAGAACTCAGTTAATTTTTAAAGTTAGCATCAGTCCCAAACTGAGGAAACAGTGGACCATTTTGAAGCCTCTATACAGTCTTTAGCAAATACTTATGTTTAAATGTCTTTAACGTACATGTCTGTATTGACTGCATTCTCAAGGCTCACAGAGGCAAAGCAGACAAACTCGCATCTATCTAGTTGATGGTTTTTTTACAGAATAGAAAAAGCAAACTTGGTTTAGAGTAAAATAAGCTAACTTGCTTTATTGTTGCAATTTTTATCCAATATTTAATAAAATTTTACTTCATAAATGATAATCTTCCCAACAAAATTTCTAATACTGCATTGTAATAAGTATTCTCTAAAACCCTTGATACATTTTTCATCAACCAAAAGAAACTTTTCTTTTCCTTGGTTTTTAACAAAGTCAACCTCCTACTTGCTTTAAATTTATACCTATTTAATGTCTTAAAGGATTGAAATAGAGTCTGCTCTTACAATTAAAGATCCAGTGACATATGACAAGGCAGTAAATTGAAGCAAAAACCGTCTCCTATTATTACTTTGAATACACATTTCTATACATTTTCTCTTTTATTCACATATGCTTTATTATTGGCTAGGAAAAACAGTAGTCCTTAAATATTGGAGCTAAAATACTGTATCTTTTAGAGTCTTCATTGTTGTGACTTTTACCCGATCCTTTCAGTCTTTTATCATTTCAGTGTCATAAAGGTGCTTAGCTAGACTGATCAATTTCTTTCTTTATTCCACTCTTGTACCTTTGCAAATATATTATGTTGAATAGTTTTTTATTTGTCTGTATATACATATGTTCATAATTTTATTATATGTATTTAAATCTCTATAATACTTAAATACTTGTATTGCATATATTAATAATTTATGTATACAAAAGCATGTATATAAATATACATACATGTATACATTCATATATAGACACATATAAAAAGTAATGTTCTATATACTTTTTACCTAGAATATACTAGCTTGTTTCACAAAAAATATTTTATTTTCTCTGTATAAAGTATATTTCCTTTATTTTTGATAGGTACTCAAAGGGGTGATATGTATTTAATATGTATGTCTGTTGGTATTCATTTACATATGCAACTTCAGAATATATTGGATATTTGAATTATACAGATATATGTATGTACTATATGACCATGTAAAACTATCACAGAAATAAGAGCTTGTAAGTTTGTATGAATATGCATTAATTAAAATTAAGTCTGTTTTCAGAATTTTGTTATACTATTTTTACCCCTTAAATTAACTAGCTATTGTAGGAAATCTTGTAAAACAAAGGGTAGGGGCTAATATACTAAACATTAGAATCCCTGATAAAGCAGAAAGAAGGAGAGTGCATGTTTGAGAATAGCCTAGGGACCCACATGTGGTACAGAACGTGCCTGAGGGCTGTTAAATGTCTGGGAGCAGGGATCCTGCCCTCCGAGATGTTTGCTGTATCACATGGGAATCAGCGGTGTGACTTCCGGCTGCTGTTATAGAAGGCATAGTAATGACTTGAGTGGCCTCCAAGCTCTTTGCCAAACTCCTGTTATTTGGGGTGCTGTGTACTAACAGGACTCTGTCATTATGTTGTCCCTCAGCAGGACTTAAAAACAGCTCTGTCCATTCTCCAATCAGTTTTCATTCCATTTGGATCTGTAGAATTAATATAACCATAATAATAGGTAAGAAAATGGAAAATTATAGAGCCCAGAAATGAGTTCTAGAATGCACTTCTAAGGTAATAATGTTGGCCTTGGTGGGGCGGGGGCGGGAAGCAAATAAAAAAACATGTCCATCATTGCTTATGTGGCGTTTCTCCCCAATGCAGACTAATCCAGGGAGGCAGCACAGAACAGTGATTTAGAGACTAGTGATTTATGCATTCATTCTTAATTTATTTATTTAACTATTTCCTGAGTGCCTACTATGTGCCAGTCTGTCAGGCCCTGTGGGTAGTGGATATAATAGTAAACAAAGTAGATACTATCCTACCATTGTGTAGTTTATGGCTTTTAATGGTATATAATATTTAGCAAATACACATATATCATTATAGACACAGAATTATGCTATCATAAATCACGATTTGGAAGTGAAACAAAGTTCTATGGAGTATTGCAAATTCCATAGTAAATGTATATTTGGACACAAAGGAACCACAGAAAAGTTGGAAAGCAAGATACTTTAAAAAAAAAAATATGTCATCTCTTTAGGCCTGGGTTTTCTGTTTTGTTAAATGAGGATAAAAGTAGCCCTAACTGATATTACTGTGGTGAGAGATGATTAACATAATACATGTAAAGCACTTAGCACAAAGCTTATATACAGCACAGGCTCAGTAAATGAATGAATATTTGTGCAATGAATGAATAACAAGTTCCCAAAATGTCGATTATTATTAAGCTATTCTGTAATTTATTATACCTGATTTTCTGGGGAAAGAAGAGAAATGAGTCTGTGAAGACTTCATAGAGGTAGTAATTCTTGGGCTGAATTGAATTAAATCTTGAAAAACATTTGTGCTTATTAAGTTGGCAAAAAGAAATATGCTTTTGAGAAAAAATAACAAACACACACATGTGACACCTGGGACCTGCATGGAATTGCTCCTGGTGCTGTGTGCCCATAGAGAGGTGAGTGGGGATTGGTCACAGAAGGCCTGGTGGACCTTGATGAGGACTCCATTGAGTCGGCAGCAAAAAGTCACAAAAGGGTCCCGGTGCCTGCTCTGCCACCCTGTATGTGTGAGGCTTCATGGTCATTATACCCTTCTGGGCCTCAGTTCTCTGCTTCTGACAACACTGATTTTCTCTAAATGAACCTACTTCTCTCTGCCAATACTAATATTCAATGACTGTCAACTGACAACCTTTAATTAATGAGAAACACTTTGGAAAGGATGTGTGCATTAAAGATAGATGATCCTAAGTTTGAACTTGCTAGCTCTATGTGACTTCACTTGTTTAACCTCTTTAAGATTCATTTGTGGCCTTTGTAGTATTTAGGATGATAAAATTATATTGTTGGAAAATATAACACGAATTGAAAATACCTGAAGAGTCCTGCATGTTACTTAGAACACAGAAATTTTCCAGTTGAAAAGTATTTATATTACTAGTAATATCCAAATTGCATTTTTTAAACCTGAAAACCTTATTACCCATAAAATTAATTATTATTATGGAGGTCTTTTATTAGAACCGCTAGCTTGTCTACTGAATTTTCTGATGTCTTACTTATAACAATGAAGGTTAAGCTAGCCAACTGTCCAGAAACATTTGGCCCAGTACTACATGATGATGAAGTGACATTTTGTCCTTCAGGGTTCTCAGAGATTCACAACAGTCCACACTAAAAAAAAAAAAAAAAAAAAAAAAAAAAATCATATAAAATGGAATTGTATTGATGAAGTAGCATTCCCATAAACTTGGATTCAGAGGTAGGTGATATTAGATTTTCTTGGTAATATTCTGCTAGAACAATTGCATTTGAAATATTTAGCCAAAACCTGTAAATCTTCTCTAATAGTACCTTTGAAGCTCCTCCAGAAACAGCAGTTTGCAGCAACTTGAGTGCAGAGGACTTTTGAGTCCAAGAAGTAGAGTTGCCCTAGGCTGAAATCTCGAGCTCAGCTTCTGCCCAGCCAGAAAGACCTGACAACTTGTTTTAACTCTGTGGTGGCTTCTGCTGATTCCTTCTAAAAAGAGAGCCCCTTACCAAGAAAGAACAATAAGATTTTTTAGACTCTGGAAAACACCAGCAGGCCCCAGGCAAGGGAAACAGAAAAGAATAAGAGGTATTTTACAGAAGGAATTAAGCATTCCATGGGCAGACCTGAAGCCACTTTGTCAACACTCCGGGCACCCCTGCTTCTGGACGCTGACATCAGCAAAGCAGCCTTTCAAGGGCAGGACAAGGAGAAAAAGAGTGCAGATGGTGGAAGAGAAAAGAGCAGAGATGACATATTTATTGAGCACTCACAGTATCTACAATGTGTGAAGCACTGTTAGGGGCTTTGCATTAGTCATTTCTTTGAGTTCTCCCGACAACACTAAAAGAGTTATATTGTAATCCCCACTTTATAGATGTGGAAATTAAGGTTAAGAGTAATTTGCTCATGATGGCACAGATGATAAGGGCAGAACTAGTTTCAAATGACCCCCTTCATCTTTCTGTCGTACCTTGCAGAAGGACCTCATTGAGGTACTCTGGGAAGCAGAATACTCCCAGAGACCTCTTTAATCCTCTAATTTAACGGAAAATGTTCATACGGGATTTGAGTATTTTACATGGATGGGAGGACTGGCACCCTCTCGCCGCGCCTCAGATTTCCCCAGTCTCCTTCATTTTCTGGTCTCAAGAACCCTGAGCTTGTTGGGCCCCTAAAGAGCCCTGTCCTCTCTGATCGAGGTTAAGAGCTGTGCTGATCTAAACCAGCTGGAGTTGGTCCCACAGCACTGACACCAGAATAGGATACTCGCTTCTAGAAAGACTTCATAATCGATGGTTATTTACAGTTTTGATTCAGTCTTGCAAGTTTTCTAAGAAAAATTTTATCAAATGGATTGGGGTGGTGTTGGTTAATAAAATTACATAGGTTTCAAGTCATCTGTATATTGCATTGTGTGTTTACCACCCTACGTCAAATCTCCTTCCATGTTTTGTGAAATCTATGGTGAGGAATTAGGAACCATGTACCCCAGTACAAACTTAATGTAAATTTAAAATAAAAGTGCATGTAGACATTGCCTGTCCTTAAGTCAAAGAGCATCATCTCACATTACTGAATGTGAATCACATACACATAGTCTGCTAACTGTGTATCTATCATGCCAAGTAGCAAGTATCTCTCTTTAACTCTACCATATCCATTGTCTGTCCTCTTCCTTTTTCTGATAGTTTTATCTGTCATAAATGTAGCCTTGCCTGATTTTATTCTCCTCTTTTCTCTTCTCTGTTCCATTCTTTTAATTTTCCAAAGACATATAATGTTTTATAATTATGTTAGAGCAGTATGGGAATTTGGAGGTCATTAGTATATTTTCCAGAGTAGAACCAGAAGCCTGGAAAAGTTAAGACTTGCACAAGGTCATTCAGTTTGCAACAAAATTGATCAATGTTTTTGAACTCGGAATTGAGTTCTCTTTTTACTGTTTCAAGCTGCACTGCTTTTCTCAGCCCTTATGTGCTCATCTTCATGAAGTGTAATTATTGACAGGAGATTATTAAGCATGCAATTTGTTGATAAAGCAGTGTTGGGCATTATAGGAAAAAAATTACATGAACCTAATTTCTACTATCTCATAATTCAGACCAACAGTCCCCAAGGAAATAAGGAGAGAGGAGAGCCACTAAAAATTATTTTAGAAATGCATGGAGGTATTTATGTGTGGATAATGACTGGCATTTAGGAGAAGGGGGACAGGGATGTTAAATGCGCTGTAATGTGAAGAACAGTCCTGCACAATGAAGACTTGTCCCATGTACTGCACAGTTGTTCACAGCCCACTGGATATTCATGAAGATGTCTTTAGTTTATGATTTTCTAAGCCTTCAATATCAAATTCAGTTTTACAAACAAATGCAAAGTATTTTCTGAAAGGATTTAATAATTGGGAAATATTCTGGGAATGTAACTCCTGTGCAAATTGTTGTACTTTGTTCTGTTAGGAATTTTATCAGGAGTCAATTCCCAATTTGGAAAATCCCATCCTTATAGAGCTGGTGCTCTAGGCATTTGTGTCACTGATACACCCCTCCTGAACTGGACTACAGTTGTACGTCACCTATAAATATATAACTGAAGAGACTCAAGGATCTTTTGAATAAACCTAGACCCAAAGATTTCAAATTGGTGGAAACGTGAATACACAGATCTCACCAAATTGCATTAATAAGATTGTTTTAAAAATAATTAATTTGATTGCTATATCATATGTTAATTTTAAAAATATTTTATCACACAATAAGAAATCTGTTTTATAAAAAATATCTGAAATTATTTACTTAGCATTTTCTTTTGTTTTCAATATCACTGTGATATTATCCCAAAGGTCATCTACCCTCAATTTCCCTATAAGCCTTTAGGTTGATAAAATTGTTTTATTTGTTTATATCCATTACCCATTCCCTTTTTTTTCTTTTTTGTTTTTTTTTTGGTCAAAGGGTAAAGTTCTAAGGTCTTTTGAAGTACTTGAAATTAATGTATACTTTTACGTTAGGGAGAATTCCAAACAGGGGTAAAGACACAGCTAGAAATAGGGATAGAGATAATTAATAGTTAGATAGATAGATAGATAGATAGATGATAGATAATAAACTATCACTGGTCTTCTCTATATATAAATGCAATTATTTTGATGCTAAAGTTATAAATAAGGGCCAAGTTTGTTTGCAAAAATATGACATTTTTATATTCTCTATTTACATTTTTACTTTAACTATTGGCAATATTGTTAGATCATCTACATTTCAATTAAAGTTATTTCCTTTGATCTCTTATATATAAGTGATGTGTTATTACTTTTAACACTGATTTTCAATCTAGAATCCATTACATGTCTGCTCTGTCACTTTCCCTATGATTCTTATAAGAAATGGTATATGGTCTTTTTATTCCACTTAAATCTACGTTTACTCATTATAAGTATATGTAAGCATTTGACTACTGTATTACATTTTCTACTATAGTTGAACTCATAGATTGCCTATTGAAAACATTTTAACAAAAAGTAATTTCTTTATATTTCTCCTTTTACTTAAGTGAGGGCATTATATAAAAATTATGTATAGGCAGTTGTATTATCTATGAATTTCATTTCAGATGGAGAAAGGAGGGTATTACAAACATGTATTATAAAATGGAAAGTTAGGGTCTGCTAGAATTGAGAACCACTGGTTTAGATATTTGATATTGTTATGTGTATTGTTATATGCATGTTTAGTTTGTCTTCCAATTAGATCAGAAGTCATCAAAGTACAGCATATTCATACAGGTCAAATCCAACCTGATACCAGTTTTTATATAGCTCATACCGTAAGAATGTGTTTTTCTTAAATTTTTTAATAGTTGAAGAAAATAAGAAAAATAATCTTTTATGATATTTGAATATTATTAGTATATTAAATTTCAATTATACTACCAATAAAGTTTTATTAGAACACAGCCACACTCATTTGTTTACATATTGTCTATGGCTACTTTTGAGCTGTGGCCCAGTTGAATAGTGGCCATACAGGCTATAGGGCCAGAAAGTCCTAAAATATTTAGTGCCCTTTATAGAAAAGGTTTGCCAACCTCTGCATTAAATGATCAGCTTTCCATTTCCTTCTGATGGAATATCCTGTTCTGCCTAACAAATCCTGTTTTTTTAAAGACCTGATTCAAGCATATGTTCCTCTTTAGTCCTTTCCAGTCCATTTTAACTCACAAAACTTCCACTTTACATGGTGTTCTGCCCAATTAGCACATTACCTTGTATCATGGTCAGTTGTTCCCTTCTCAGTCTCCTGATTAGAGAGTGAGAGATTCCTCATGTGCCCATCATAGAACTTAACTCGCAGCAGCCATCTGTTCAATCACCTCTTTGTGACAGATCTTGTCATACTATTATTGTTATGTAGTGGATCCAGAGTTGCCAGCTGCATTATTATTGTTACGGAGTGGAAAAACTGTGTCTGCTTTATCTTTGTGTCTCTCAGCTTCATGAGCTAAATTTCATTAGAGTGCAGCCTCTTTATATACGCTCATTTCCCTAGTACCCATCATGTAGCAATAGGTCAATAGGTTGTCCCAGATTTCTGAATACATATTAGCACTAGGCCTTGTATATAAAGGTATTTAATCAGTTTTGGATTTTATTTATTATTATTAGTAGTAATTATGCAAGTGCCTTAAGATCAAGAGGGACATCTATCCTTACAGAACTCAATTTAATAACAAAAAGTTAACATAGATTTATGGTTTTATTTGTTTTATTTTTAGTTTTACTCAGATTCTTATTCCATTCTATGGTGCTGTTAAAAATATTGAAATCACTGTTCATAAATTGGTTCTACATTCAACTTGGTCATGATGTTCAATGATGAAAGCTATAGCAGTGCACTTTGGGAGGACAACCAGAAAAAAAAAAATCTGATTCTACACAGTGTGTCTAATTTAAGAGTCACTAGTTCTTGAGAAGTTTGAAATAATGTTATGAAATATTATTTTATAATTAGTTTCTGCACAACCTATTGTAGGCCACATGATCTTTCTTTTACATCATTTTTGTTATTAAATATAAGTGCTTAGAGTACAGTAGTTGGCCGTACCACATTAAAGATTCATAATTGGAAATGTTTGTGCTTTATTCCAAAAGGCTGTGCTATTTAGTTAGTGGTCAACATTCATTGTTATAGTTTTTACTAAGTATTTTTTCTTTAAAAATGAGCTAAATTTAAAACTATATAAATAAATCTTAGATTTATATCACTTTTGAGAATACCCTATATATGTGCTTCTGAGAGACTGGGAAGATAATCTTAGGAAACACTTTTTGATTCTTTTTGTACATTGGTCATCTCTATCCCTTTTATTCTTTATCACACATATTATTGTACTTAATTGGAGTTTTTTAGTTTTTGTACTCTATCTTTTATAGCAGTTTTAGGTTAGCAGCAATATTAAGTGGAAGATACTTGCAATATTTTTTACTTTTTTTGTTTAAACTTCAAGTTTTTTAAATAAAAATCAAAACTAAATAGGCAATGATAAATTCTTTTAGTTTAATGGTGAACATTTATACTTTTTAAAGATATTTTTATTATTTGTTTTTCATGTAGAAAAATACAATTTTATAGTAAAAACATTATAAGGTAATGATATATTTCAGAAATTAAAAACACCTAAATTCCACCTAGGGCTATCCAGTTCATAATCTGACACATTTTTAGTTTTTAAAAATTGGCTTTGCATATTTATCTTCAGAAAATCTATATAATATTTTGTACTAATGCATGTTCACAGATGTACCTAAATGTAAAGTATTGTCTATATGTATGTGTTAGTGAGAAGTTAAGAATATAAAACTCAATTGATTTTTTTAAAATTAACATCATATTGTGAACATTTCCCTAAGTTAGTACAATATTTTTCTTGTTGATAAATTTTTTAGTGACTGTCAAATATACCTGTTTCTACCACAGCTTATATTTTGGACATTTAGGTTACCTTATTTTATTTTTATTAATATAAACAACACTCAATTAGGAACTGGTATACATGAACTTTTGACCACATTTCTCATGAGGATATATTTCCAGAAAAGAATTCACTGAGTCAAGGGTATGAATTTTTTAAGGCTTATAATATCTATCTAGTCATTCAGTCAATTTTCATTCGACAATTAATTATTGAGCAGTTCCCACACACCAAAACACTGTGTTAATAAATAGGGATATAATGGAAAACAAAAGAGATTGGTTTCTGCCCTATAGAGCTTAAAATTCATTGCCAAATTGCTTCTAAGAAGACTTTACAAATGTATGGCCCTCCTGTTCTAAAACTGTGTGTGTGTGTGTGCACGTGCATGTGTGTGTGTGTGTGTGTGTGTGTGTGTGTCTTTTCTCCTGTAGTCATGATGGTTTTATTTTGTAAAAAAAAAAAATCATTAATCTGGTAAGCTAAAAATTTCATGCCACTGCTATTTTAATTTGTTTTATTTGTTAATAAGGATAAGTACTTTTCATGTCACTGTAATTAGTGGTGACACTATTTTGTCATCTTTATCATACTTAGGACAGTAATAATTCCCTGTTAGCAATTTAATACATGCTTAGTTTGTTGACTGGATAATGGTAGGGAGGAAGGAAGGTTGGAAAAAGATACAAATAGGTTATTTGTTCCTATTTAAAAGTCACAGTGAAAGAAATTTTCACCTACCCTATTTAAGCAGGGTAGTTGGTAACAATAGTCTATGATCCTATCTCTCCGGTCTCTGCAACTGCTTTCTTTGTGTGCGTTCCCTGGAAGGACAAGAGCTGAATGCTCTTCTTTTTACTCTGACATAGGTGAGCAAGATTAAATTGAGTGACAGATAAAAAGTTAATTAGCACACTAGTTAGAATTAGACAGGCCACCTGACTGTGTCGATAGAGTTTGCTGAGGAGTGCAATATGGACACTTAACAGACAGTGAGGGAGCTTAAGGAGGACAAATGATCTAACTGATCAGATGGGGAAGGGGAATATTCTGGAAATCTCCTGTCTCTTATATATTAAGTTTATATATAGATAAGAATTGTATGAAATTTGTATATAGACATTTTCAAGGATGAAGTTGGTCCACATGTATTAAAGTGCAGCCAATCTCTCCCTACAAGTAAACACCGTAATATCTTAGGGTGATTGTTTGAAATTTAATCCCTTTAAAACGCACTACTCTTACAGTGCTGATGCCAGTATTAGAATTAAACATACATGCAACAATTCTGTGAACTCCTCTTATAAAAGTTGGGCACTCTCTGACTATTCTAAAAAACAAAACAAATAAAAATAACTGAAGCCAATCTGTCAGTAATATGAGGGCAGCTATTTTTTAATATAGAAAAAAAAACATTTTCAAGGGAATGAATAAAAAGGTGACAGATTTAGAATAACTAAATTGAGAACAGAAACCCTTTCGAGTTTATGAAAGAGTCCAGCATAACTGTGAATTTCTTACAGGCTTATAATTATTATTTTCTCATAATTGACTAAAAAAAACAGATAAGCAACAATTAACGGTATGATACCCATTCCTTTCTGTGCAGTTGAGTCAGAGCCTTCAGCCTCTTTCTCATTCCTCTTCCCCTTCTCTACTCTGCAGTGTTTTAAACCTGTTTCAGAATTCACTCAGTTTACCATGCCAGAAAATCAGGAAGTCATCATCAGCTCCATCATTTTCTACTCCCAAAGTCCTCACTAATTAAGTGAGGACTACTTGATATAGAATTGTATCCCAGAGTGTCTCAAGTATTTTCCTTTTTTTACGTTCTCACTCAGCGCTTGAGCATACGTATGTATTATCATTTACATAAGCTATTTGCAACCGCAAGTAACCTCCCAAATGCCTTCCATACAACCTATTTTTGTTGAGAAATTCATCTTAACACTCAGTTCTGTTTTGTGTCATTCACTGATGTCGATGAATTAACAACCCAAAATCATTTTAAGTGTATTTTGACTTCTGGAGAAGGAAAGTATGTCTGGAAATGTTAATGGATGGTCTATGTTGGATTACACATGTAAATTAGTTGTTTATTTTTATTATAAAATACTTTAAACACTTGGGGTTTATACTTCCCAAAGGCAGGTAAAATGTGTGGAGCCTTTCTTAAACAATCCCTTGTTCAGGGATACATGTTTACCAGTATCTCATGAAATAGTTTCCCAAACACTAGTTTACAAAGTAAAAGTTGATTCCCTAGCAGGACATTCAAAGTTGTCTTAGATTTGGCCCCAACCTGCATTTCCAGCAACTCCTACTGTATTCTGGTCACACCTTACCACTCGTTGTTCCCCTGATTTCCTGAAGCCACTGTGCAGCCCCCTTTCAAATCTTGTTTTAATGCCCCCCTTTCTCTATAACGATGTTCCTTGTCCCTGTGTTTGATAAAATTTTATTTATCAAAGGATCACCTCACATGTGATCTTTGTTATGCCTTCCTTTCTCTGCACTGCCACAGAATGTTGTACATATACCTGCTTTTCATTTGTCATTGTGGTATCTTACATGTCAGCTTCCTCCACCATATTGGGAGCTTTGAGAGAACACAAACCATGCCTTAATTATTTCTATATCTTTAGTGTTAGGATAAGGCCTGACCTTTTTTATGAATGATTGAAAGAATAGTATCTTTAAAAATTGGTAGGGGGGACGCCCTGGCTGGGTGACTCAGTTGGTTGAAGCATCACCCTGTGCACCAAAATGTTGTGGGTTCAATCCCTGGTCAAGGCATATACCTAGGTTGCAGGGTTAATTCTTGATTGGAGTATGTACAAGAGACAACTGATCAATATTTCTTTCTCTCCCTTCCTCTCTTTCTGAAGTCAGTAAATATATCCTCAGATGAGGATTTAAAAAAATGGTAGGGAGGGAACAGTGTTGTGTCAGGCAAGGCATACTGAAGAAGTACTTCTTTTGATGATACGGAGATCAGGTGCCTGGATTCCACATTTTGTCTCTCTGATAAGTATCCTGAGGGAATTGGGACCAAGAAACTGACTCAGACTGGACAGAATGTACATGACATCAGTTTATGTAAAAGTCATTTATTTCAGTGAAAAATATAGTTTTCAGATGAACTGAAACACCGATGTTCATAAAATTTATTTGTTTATTCAGTCACAAGAATTTGTTGACTATTAGATGCCAAGCCCTCTTCTAGGCAATTGAAAATATAAACAATTCAACATTCTAGTTGAAAAATACTTAAAATTAACAAGCAAACAAATCAGATTACTTCAGATGGCCGCTGTACTATTAAAAAATAAACTAGGGTCATGTGATATGGTATATAGGTTCGTGGAAGGGGGGCCTACTTTGAAGAAGTACTAAGAAGTAAAGTAAGGGAAGGTCTTAGTGAGGAGGAGACACATGAGTTGATATTTGAAAGATCAAAGGCAAAAAGAAGACAACCTGACGGCAATCTTTAGGTGGTATCATAAATAAAATAAGAGCATGTTCAAGGATCCTAGGGTAGGAACACATTTGATATGTTCCTGTAACAGTAGAAGGCTCGTGTGGAGGAGAGAGGGTGTGGGGGAGGGCAGGAAAGGCGGCAATTGGAGTGTTAGGGAAAGCCAGGTCACCTGGACTTTGGAGACCATGGGAATGAGCCTGAAATTTAAACAAAGTTCAACAAGAAGCCATTGGATTTTTTTAGAATCAGAACATGACAGTGAGAATGAGCTGTGGGCAGGTGATAGTGCAAGGAGGGAAACTAGTTAAAATGCTCTATAGCAGTCCTTCCAAGGGAGAGATCATGATGGCTGGGCTCAGATAGCAGCGGTGGTGTTGGAGATCCACTGTATGGATTAAGGATTTTTTAATATAGAGAGCAGATAGTTAGATTAAACAGTGTAGGTTTCTTTGTGGCAGAATGTGACAAAAGGCAGTTAAGAAAAATAAAAGTCCAGCAAAACGTCTAAGTATTAGAGTACTAAGTATCCTAAGTAAATCTTTTTAGAATCAGAACATATTCAGAATTTGATAATTATTTGAACTCAAATATTCAGACTCCTTTCCACCTGGTAAGTTCCTAGACTGGGGGAAAGAAAAAAATCTTGCCTGTCTGATTTCCTTTTCTTTGCTTTTTTTCCTTGACCCATATCATCCTCTCAAACTTCTGATTGATATCGATTTTCTTTAGCAAGGATAGTATATTTATCTTACTGGCTGGGTGTTCTTTCATTCTTTTATTGCTACTTTGCATGGCTGAGTTTTGATTTTATAAGGGCAACCATAATTTACCTCATTTTTAAGTTGAAAATTTGGAGAGTATCTTAATAAAGCTCAGATGCTGATCACAAGGCAACAGATCATGGTCCACCAAATATCTGATATTGACCTTCCCCTTCCTCTTCAGCTCTGAGCTTGACCCCGCCCTGCAATGCTTTGATGAGAAAGGTATTTGAAACATCTCATTTAAATGTATTGGATGATGAATATCTTTTATCTAGGAAAGTCTCTAGATAAAAAGCATTTGGGTGGGATGCTAAGAAGGAAATAAATTATTTGATTTTATTGAAAAGGATTTAAAATCTTTAGAGCATATGGTCCAAGCATATGGTCTCCCTCTCTCTCCCAACTTTTCTTGCTTTTCTGCTGCACTTTGAAATCATGAGAACATCCCTGGAACACCACTTATTAAGTTCACTAGAAATTTCTCCAAATGTGAATGGTCAAAGAATTTGAGACCATTTAAATAGAATCCTGTCTCATTTCTTACTATTTAACTTTAAATAACAAAATAGTACTACAGTCCCGTGTCTCTTGTTGATTTTGAATCTCTTATTTTGAGAGTTGATACTGATTATTTTGCTGATGATATTCCAGGAAGGTTTTTGGAAAACAAATAAACAAACTTATATTTCTAAAAGTTATTCTTTCTTTAATCTTAGTTTGACTTAAAAACAGAAATGACTGAGTTTAGTTTTAGGAGTAAACTTAAGCCACAGGCAACAGATATTTCCATTGTACATTCTAGACCAATGGACTAAATTGGTGTAAAAAGTGATATATAATATATCATATTTTCGGATATTTTACAGTATCTGGAAGTATCCTCTTATCATGAGATGCCCATGGCTAGCATGGCAGCAGCTTGGCCAATATCCATTAGTTTATCTCTAAAATCACTGTATTGTACACTCTGTTCTGTCATTGGCCTTGACACAGTACATGAATTGTCTTCTAAACAGTTTCTTATTTCAGATCAGTCTGTAACTGCATATTGCAAGGGCCATGATTTAATTCATACCTCAGCAAAAATCACAGTCAGGAGAGGTTCAGTGAGGTGTCTCTTCTAACTTATACTCATGCTTGAATTTCACAACTCAGAGGAGAGGGAGTATATGTACAGCAGTACAAAGATACAGAACTGGATTCTCAACTCTTCAAATCACACCTGCAAAGTCCCAGAATCTTAGCATCTTTGTGTCAAGTGAAGGATGTTATACTAGATGAAAGACATGATTAATACGTTTCACTGTGTCAACTCTGATTGATTTGTGATGGTTGGACCGACCATTGTGCTAAGAATGGTGCGGCTACATCAGGGCTCCTCAGGAGAAAAAAATGGTAAAAATTAGCAGTTATTCATGAATAAGTGAAAAAGGGAACAGCCTCAATTTGTGGTTTCTTTTATAGACCTGACATTCAATAATGCTATGTGCTTTATGTGAATAGCATAATTATAATAAATTATAACACATACAATTTGTGGAACATTTCTTATTTATCTGATTTAACCTTAAAATATCATGAGGAGGCAGGTCATCTTATTCACATCTTATAGATGAACAAATGGACTTTTAGAAGCAAAGTGGCTTGCCCTAATTCCCACCACTAACAAGGACCAGACTTAAGGTTGGAACTCAGGTCTGGACCCAAAGGGTCAGTACTAATTCATATGTGAGCCTGCTTTTGTTGATGTTGACTTAATTTCTGAGAGTCTGATAAACATGGAGTGGTTAGAGAACTAAACTTATTTAGGTCACTATATAATTAAAAAAATAATGATTATGGATGAGGCTTTAGCAAATTTAAATGGTTTAGGAATGAAGTAGGAAAAATATACCTTTTAAAATAATTTACTCACAGCTCTTTGGGAAGTTCTATTTACTTATTTTTCTTCTTAAGACTTCATCAATTTGTAATGGAAGTAAATGTCTCAAAGTTGGAATGAGAAAAGCTTTTTAACCTCCTTTGAAATTTGGAGGACAATCGAAGATGATTTAAGGATAACCCTGTTCTCTGGCTGAGGGTCCAATGTGGCTACTGCAATTGTTCTAGCCAAGGGACAGATCCAATATGTCCCCAGTGAATAATTGCTGAGTGAAGAATCATAGTATCACATTCCTGAGTTTTCTCTCTCATTTTTGCAATAGACAACAAAAGACGTTCTTCAGAATGCCAGCTCGGTTTACCTCTTTAAACTTGTGCAGAGTAACTTTAAGATATAAACCCATACTTCTCAGTAAATTGAACACAGAGTGCTTGTTTAGCAAGATGAACCTGGGCCAGAGTATGGAGGGTTAGGCCGGCAGCCATGATTTCCAGTCCTGCTCTTTTTTCACTAGAACTGGCCTCCTATCTGGTTACAGGGTTACATCATTAGATGAGTCACATAACGTATTATCTTTCCTGAACCCTTTATGCCCATATCTGTTATACAGGTACTATTACATTCATATTCTATTTCTTATGTTGGTAATGGTGCAGGGAGTGGGGAAGAAGGTGGTGTTAGACACGAGGCTTGCATTCTCATGTCTTTCCTATCTAATATCTATCTAATGCAGAACATCTATCCAATGCATGATTGGTGAAATTTGGCTTGTCTTTTGGACAATGGTTTTCGAATTAGGTGTGATTATTTGTGATGAGTTCTAGATTGCCCCCATCCATAATCTTCTCTTCATTTCAACAACAGCTGAGCCTAAGTGTATTTCTCTTATTGCAACTCTTATTATATGTAGCTCACCCCACCACCCTGAGCCTTTATGATATTTTAAAATTGTGCTTTCAAAGTAAGGTATGTTGGCCTTTTGTCTTACACTCTTTGATTCTAAGGGAGTTTAGAGATCCATAGCGAATCAATGACTAAGTCTACCCTCAAGGATCTTACCTGCACTGTTGGAACACTCTTTAAATTGTCTTTTGTCTCCAGTGTACCACATAATGCATCCATTTCAAGCTACCAGAATCCTTCAAACATCCCCTCCCCCAACAAAAAGCTTTGTCACTCTCCTGCTTGAAATCCTTTGTTGACTCCTCATGCTCATGATATAGTCCAAATTCCTTCAAATGACCCTATAACCTACTCACTGACCAAATTTAAACCTTAAAATCAATTTCTCCTCCTTTGCCCTTCCTAAGTATGTCACTTTTCTGAAAAAGACAAAAGTGTCACATTGTGGATACACTATGCACTCTCTTGTTTCTAAACTTTCACTTTCTACCAAGCCTGAGGAGGCTCAATAAATACCACCTTTTTTTTTTCATTTTAAAATCAAAACGAGGTAAAATAGTAGTGCCCGGTTCTGATAGATATTTTGTAAACGTTGGATTTATTATTGATAAAAGCTAGATTGGAAGAAATGGCTATAACAGGCAGTCAAATAGGCTTATCAGCATCCTCTGTATTCAAGTTGCTCCCCACACTCAGTTGCCAGCCTGTCCTGCAGGGGCACAGCCTGCCTTTCTCAGCTTGTCTTATGGTAAAAGGAGAACGCAAGGCTTACGCAGGCTGGCAGCTCCAAGAGGAAGGAGTGTGTGGAGGAGGCTCAATTCCTTTTTTTCAAACTTACCCAGCATAAAACTTCCGTCTCCTGGGGACAGTAAAAGAAGACCCAGAGGATTACTCTGGAGAAGTCTCTCCATTCAAACCCGTAAGAGTGAAGAATAACCTACCTCACAGTTGTTATTCTGAGCCAGGGATATCCTTTCTGCCCTGGTCTTTCTGCAGAATTCTGGCCACCCCTGTGCCTCCCTCCAAGCGTAGTGAAATTTCTTTGTGTCTGTAGCTTTTCTTGGTCTATTGAATAGGCCATATACATGAAGCGAGGTTCACAAAAATTTTGCCTAAATAGCTGTGGAGCTGATATTCAAACCCAAGTTGGCTTGTTCTTAGATGAACCCTTGTACTCTGATTTCTGATCTTTGGATCATCTGTAGACTCACATTAGTTTTTGGAATATAAGTCAAACAGATAAAAAAAATCAAGCAGATAAAGGCCACTACATGAGGAAAACAAAACTCATACTCAAGTGTTTTTTGACCTTGTTTAATAAGATTTTTTTAAATAAGGAAGGTATAAGTTTAGAGGCTAGCATTTTAATATTGATTTTTTAACATTTTCCTGAGGTGATCATATGTCCCATATCATTGAGAATATTTAATATAAATTATACCGTACATGAATGAGTAGCCCAGAAGTTAGACTACAAGTTAGCTATCTGTCAAGATATTTAATTTTAAGTTCTGTGCACTGCAGTTAGTCTAATTTGGGAATATTTTCCTTTTTTCCTTTTATTCATTTTTTTGTTACCTTGACCATAACTTTTTACTTTATACCTGATTAGATTTATTTCTTTAATCTGGTATAACTAATTATACCCAGCTGACTTCCAATCATTTTATTCAGTGTTCAGTTATATGTGATACAATCTACTTCATCTTCAAAATGCTTGGAGTAAATGAGAAATCATATGATTTCCCTAGGTCATTAACAGCTGGTTGCTAAGAAAAAATTTTTCTTAATGATGAAACAATATTAACTGACACATACTGAATGCCGTGTGCCAAGTATCCGGCTAAGTGCTGTATGTGCACTAAGAAATGTTCATGAGAACTATGTGGGTTAGTCTCTTGTCTTCCCCATTTTTAGATGAGACAACAGAACCCCAGGGAGAGTTTAAGCAACTTACCCATGGCAACACAGAGCGAGTGGCAGCGTTAGAATTCAAACCTTTTCTGACTCACTCTCAAACCTTGCATTTTTACCACTGTGCTACCAAAAGCATAATTCACATTTTATGAAAGCTGTGCATTGTCTTTGGAAAGAGACAAAATTGAATTTAATTCTGGCTCAACAAATAACAAGCTTTGAGACCCTAGATATGTTACGCAGTCTCTCCACCACTTCTTTACTCGCCCATTCAGTGCCTACCTATATCATGAGGATAAGTTATTATTAAAAGACATAGCAAAAATAAGAAAATAAAAATAAAAGACCTAGTACATAAGGAGCTCAGTGCTGTACCTGGTACTTGGTGGATATTTAATGAATGCTAAATCCCTTTTTCTTTCCCTCACACAGAAAAATAATCACTCCTTATGTTTCCAAAACTCTTCTACACTCTTTATTTCAACTCCCAAGATCCCTGTGATGACAGGAATTATAATTCTTATTTTAAAATAGAGATAGGAAAGACTCAGAAAAGTCGAAGGGTTTAGTTTTAGTCATACATATCCTGTACCAAGCAGAACAAAGACTTCCCATTTCTCACCCCTTTTTATCACCTAATATTTGCCTCTCCGAAAAACAAGTGAAAACAAAAAAGAGAGGATGTCAATAAAATTTAAAAAATCACTCTGTAAAAAATATTTTGCAAAAAAACATTTGCTCCATCTTCGATCCATCCTTGAGAGGCAAAAATATAGAAAGAACTCTGTCGGGAAGGAAGAGTGGGATCTGTTAGGAAGATTCTCTCTTAGCTCAGTGAAGGCCCTAATCTAAGCTGACATCTAGTTGTATTTGCTTATTTCAGTGCTGCAGACACTCAGCCTTTAGTGAGAACTGGTCTGTAACAGGTTAGAAGGTGTACTGATTAGTACCAGAATGAGTAGACTTAGTTGTTAAGAGTGACCCAAATGGTTCTTGATAAAGACAAGCAGGAAGCCCCTTTCTAAAATGCATTGCTATATTATGGACCTGGCTAACATTCCCTGCTGGTCCTCCAACAAAGGAGGGACCTTTTCTTTCCTTCCTTCCTTCTTTCCTTCCTTCTTTCCTTCCTTCTTTCCTTCCTTCCTTCCTTCTTTCCTCCCTTCCTTCCTTCCTTCCTCCCTCCCTCCCTCCCTCCCTCCCTCCCTCCCTCCCTCTCCCTTCCTTCCTTCCTTCCTTCCTTCCTTCCTTCCTTCCTTCCTTCCTTCCTTCCTTCCTTCCTTCCTTCCTTCCTTCCTTCCTTTCTTTCTTTCTTTCTTTCTTTCTTTCTCTCTCTCTCTCTCTCTCTCTCTCTCTCTCTCTCTCTCTCTCTCTCTCTCTCTCTCTCTCTCTCTCTTTCTTTCTTTCTTTCTTTCTTTCTTTCTTTCTTTCTTTCTTTCTTTCTTTCTTTCTTTCTTTCTTTCTTTCTTTCTTTCTTTCTTTCCTTTACCACAGAGGCCCCTAAAATTGTTAAAACACAGAGGCCAGAAGTATAAATGATTGATGCAATCTGTTCCTATTCCTGCAATTTGCATTAGGCCCTTGGTACTATTCCCCTCTCCTGCTTACTCTCAGGGTGCAGCAATCATGCTTAGATGGATTATCTCCCATATTTGTCTAAGGATCCTCTTTTTCCTTTTCCTCTGGGCTCCAGAAAATTGGACAATGACATTAAAAGGTTGCATGTGAGTTTAGATCTTGGGGTAAAGGCTCACTTATTTAAAAGAATAACTTGATTGTAGCTCACTCTCTGTAGTAGAAAGTTTTCTCCTTTTACTCCAAGTAATATGGTATGAGTTATACCACATTCTTCCATGGCCTAGTAAAAACCTGTTTTTCTCTCTCCAGAGTACAAATGACTTAGATTGCAATTACTTTTTTCGATTCCCCAATATTGGTGCTATAATGGGTTTTTTCCCTGGTTTGAAAAACACAGGTCAATAAAGGCCAAGGTTGGTTGATTCTTATAATTTTCCAAATTCCTTCAAAATAGCTTGGGCCAATAATCTTTAATTCCAAATCTGTAGCTGTACCATAAAAGTAGTGTTACCTAATGACTGGCATGTTGTCACTCAGTTTTAAAAGGGAAACTCTTGTTACATTTGAAAGAACTTAAAAACAAGAAGGCTAAAGATTAACTTTTTAATTTCACATAATGATTAGAAACTCTTCATCAAAGCAGTTTTCCTTTCATTATAAAAGAAAAACTGGAGGCCCCCTGGGGAGTGGGGGTTCCCAGCCCCACACAAGGCCTTCCAGCCCAGGGTCCCAGAGTCAGGTACGGAAGTCCCCATAGCTTCTGGCTGTAAAAACCAGCAGGGATTAAGGCTGAGTGAGAAGGAGGGCTTCTGGAGTCCCAGCTCTTCCTCTTAAAGGGCCTGTGTATGGACTTAGGCAAACTCACCCTCTCTGAGCTCCAGTGCTGGGATAGCAGCTTGAAAGGAACTAGGGACATACAAGGAGGAACTCGCTTGTCTGACATCCTGGCAAGGGCTGAGGGAACAGCTTTCTCCCAGACAGAGGTGCCGGTAGAGGGCATGTATCCTTTGATGAGCCCTCCTCCCACAGAGCCTGACAGCAGGCACCATATCTGAGTCTCTATCAGCTAGGCTCACACTCTTTCCCCAGCCCTGGTGATTCCCCCAGAGACCCCACTGCACGCGCCTTGTAGGCCTGCCCAAGCTTTCAAGTGGCTTTTTTGTACAATTGATTTTTTTTTTTTTTTTTTGCCTCATGCTATGGACTTTCCTGAAATCTCAAACAAACAGCATCTGGCCTTGGTGTGCCCTGTACCTTTTGCTAAATGGCCCCAGGCCCGGCACTAGTGTCAGCTGGCCTTGGTTCCCAGCTTGGTATCTCCTGGGCACCTCCAAGCCCAGCACAAGTAGCAGCCACCTGCAGATCATTCTCTGGGTTGTGCCAGGTTGCCCCAGGCAGGGCAGAAGTGGTAGCTGATGATGCAACTCCTGGGAGGCCCCAAAGTAAGTACACCCAGTGGACACCTTCAGACCCTGCCAGATTATAACCCTACCACCTCTGTGAGAGACACACTCAAGAGGTGGATGGGGTTAGTACCAAAGCTCTGCTGAAGCAAATCCTGCTCTGTAGAGTTGGCCCCTGCATGGTAGCTCCTCCACTGTAGTCACAACTGATAGGCCTGGGTTTCAGTCACTCTCAGTGATGCCAAGGGCAATCAAAGTTCAAATACAATAGGACAGTGCACACAGCCTACTCAGGGGTATATCTGGAGTGCTCAGCTCGAGTGATCAGCAAGGCTGAGCCACGGGGTCCTAAAGAAAACCTATTACACAAGGCCACTTTACCAAGTCAAGGAGATGTAGCAGCTTTGCCTAATACATAGAAACAAACATAAGGAAGCAGCCAAAATATGGAGACAAAGAAACATGTTCTAAATGAAAGGATAGAAGAAACCTCCAGAAAAATAACTAAGTAAAATGGAGGCAAGCAAACTACCAGGCATGGGGTTCAAAACAATGGTAAGGAAGATGCTCAAGAAACTCAGTGAGAACTTCAACAAGCATGAAAAAGAACACAGAAACTATGAAAAGAACCAGTCAGAAATAAAGGATACACCAGCTGAAATGAAAAAAAATAATTTATAAGGACTCAACAGTAGAGATGCCGAGAATCAAGTCAATGATTTGGAATATAAGGAAGTAAAAAATAGCCAATCAGAGTAGCAAAAAGAAAAAAGAATCCAAAAAACTGAATATAGCGTAAGGAGCCTCAGGGACAACTTCAGCATACCAACATTTGCATCATGGGGGTACCAGAAGAAGAAGACAGAGAGCAAGAAATTGAAAACATATTTGAAAAAAATAATGACAAAATACTTCCCTAATCTGCTCAAAGAAATACACAAACAAGCCTAGGAAGCACTGAGAGTCACAAAGAAGATGAACCCAAAGTGGCCCATGCCAAGACACATCATAATTAAAATGCCAAAAGTTAAAGACAAAAAAGAAGTTTTAAAAGCAACAAGAAAAGCAGTTAGTAACCTAGAGATGAGCTCCATAACACTGTCAGCTGACTTCTTAACAGACACTTTGCAAGCCAGAAGGGAGTGGCAAGAAATATTTAAAGTGATGAAAAGCAAGGACCAAGATTACTGTACCTAAATAAAGCTATTATTTAGAACCAAAGAACAGATAAAGGCTTCCCAGATAAGAAAAAACTACAGGGGTTCATCACCACAAAAGCAAGTAACATTTAGTATTACATGAAATATTAAAGATTCTTCTTGAAGAATAGTAATAATAAAATATCAAAAACATGAACAATAAAATGACAATAAATACATATCTATAAAATTAATAAAAGGAAAGATGATGGTTTCTGTTTGATTAGTGTTCTTTGAAATGTTTTTTTAAATAAAATTATTCTGAATAAAAAGACATCAAAAAGTATATTACATGATTAAAGGCCTTGCTTTTCTACTTTTTTTTTAATGGGGAGAGATTGCTGATTTAAAATGAATTATAAAGTCCACAAAACATTATATTTCTGTGCATGAGTAATGTTTAATTCTGAGTGCATTATAAAACTAAATATCACAAAAGCTTCACCTCGCTATAAATGTTTGTGATCCCTTTGTTAACTAACCTTTGATCATGTCAACACAGTTCAGCAAAATCAAATTTGCAAGGCTCATTTTTATGAAATTCATTATTTGTGTTTATGCTGCTGCCTTTCAACTTTCAATGAGTTTACATGTCACTATATCGACTTCATAGTATAATTTCAATTGATTTAGTTTGCTTAATTTGGTGTTTTGCTATACATACATTAACATTCTATATGCAATTTCATTTTGGGGTGAATAAGCCAGATCTCATGAGCACCAAGGATTAATGTTTTTGATGACTCTAAGACTTGGATTTATCTTATTCTAGCCAAGAATCACATAATTCTTGCAAGTAAATCCTACCTGAACTCCTTGTATCTACAGTACTTCCCTCCCCAGTTTCTAAAAAATAACTATGAATTTTCTTTCCATAATAAATACTCTGTCCTCATCACTTTTTACTCCCTTACATGTCAAAGAGGAATTTATCACTCTTACCTTGATTAATTGAGGACTTCTATATTCTCTCCTCCCTGAGACCATTAATAATATTAATGATAGTGACAATAACATTGATGATACCCAACATTTATTTACTATTGCTCATTTAATACTTTTTTGTGTTCTGAGAAATGTTAACTATAAATAATTTATTCTTCCTTTCAATAACCCTATGAGATTAATCACATTATTAATTATTATAATTCTCTATTAGCAATGGAGGAAACTGAGACTTGGTGAAGTTAACTAATTTCCCCAAATTTACACAGTAAATAATTAATGATGCAGACACTCAGATCCATTTATCTTCCCCGGCAAGAATTTTTATTAATTGTTTTCCACTGTTTACAAGCTTTACTAAAATCAAGTATGTGTCTTTCCCCTTTCCATATTATTTTTTTAAACCCAAACTCCATTCCTGTGCTTTTATACCTAGTAACTGTCCCCTTCCCTGCTCTAGTAAGCCAGACTCTGCTCTTATTGACTCTCACCACATGTCAAGCATCTCACCTTAAAGTCATTCTTCATCCATGTGAAATTAGCAGGTGTGTATGTATGAAAGAGAGAGGTAGAGGAAGGAAAGGAGAGGATGGAGGTAAGGGGGAGAGAAAAGGAGTGGAATCAATAGATGAGGAAAAGAGAGACAGAAACAGAGAGACATGTAAAAAACACAGACTAAAACATGCAGTTGCTACCCAGGGAGATGTAGGACAGATTCCCAGAAAACTTTATGGCTATCTTGATATCTTAAACAGTTGAGACAAATGAATCTATGAAAATTCTATGGTGTTAACTAAGCAAAAGAATATTCCTAAGAAGAGCCATGCTTTAACCCTAGCCTTAAGTATCTAACTTCATAATTATAGGCACATTTCAATCCATTAAAAATCAGTCTAGCTAGTATTCTAGTCCAGGAAATCTGACTCTAACTCTTGTAGTCTTAACTATTCTCTCTGCCTCTGTGTAGAAATGGGAAAACATAGGTGTTACCTGTAGAAGAGAAGACAATTCAGCTTCCCCGCCCCTTCCTACCAAGTAGGAAGATTCTATCATCACAAAGCCCCCGCCCCAGAACAGTCCCCCCTCCAGGGCTGCAGAGCACCTCAGTGTCAGGTTTACCTCTTCCAAGTGAGCTCTGCCTGCACTCAGCTCTTTGTTATTGGGATGAAGGCACTTCAGTCATGCAAATGTATTTGTTTGGAAAAAAAAATCAATTGAATAACTGTGCCGTATAGATTTTGTATTTCAAAACCTTGGAGAATAGAAGTGCATTAAGCATACCATTTCAAAGGATTCCTATTTTCAATTGAGATTTTTCTGCTTGGCCATACTCAGGCAGCGAGGTAATAAAAGATAATTTTAATCCACTATCCTTAGAAGTTTTTCCATGTTCTGCTTAACAATTCTGCAATGTCTTCATTAATATTAGATTATCTTTACCTGTCATGTGATTGCTTTCCTCCAGGACCACAAGGCTTAAGGGTACAGTCAAAGCAAATTCACTCCAAAGTTACTGATTTGTCCTTCTTGTATTGCTACTATGACAGAGGAAGCCCTAACCAGCTCCCTCCTATATTTAATATGCTGTGAGCTTTCAAAAGCATCATAGTGAGGCCTCACTGAAAGCCACCGTGAGGTCTGAACATTTCAGGCTTTGCAAAGGTGCTAGGTGTATATTACTGTTACATAGGTGCAATGAGAAGCTTGGAAGGGAAAGAGGTAAAGTAATATGATAAGATTAACAAAATAGTAATGGCAGTAAAATGATATACATAGATAAGAAGAAGTGAGGGTAATAAAACCTAGCTTCAGGTCCGATACAAATCTACTGTTCATCGATAGTGTGATTTGTGTGCTTATCATTTAACAATCCTGTGCTTGTTACCTACATTTAGAAATGATGGCACCAATTCTGACTATACATACTCCATATGATTTATGTGATAATTGAACTCATTCATTTATTCAACACATATATATGAAGTACCTGTCTAATGTTAGACACTATGTGTGTACAGCGTATAATGATAAACAACTCTTTCTCTATTCATAAAGGGGTAGTCCAACAGGGAGTTCGACAATAATCAGAAAGTCACATAGCTTTTTCTATGAAAAACCATGACAAAATGTACTGATCAAAGTTGTGGTTCTCAACTGAACTTGATTTTGTACCAACTGCTGCCCCCACCCCCACCCCAGGGTCCATTTGACAATGTTTTGGGACCTATTGGGTTGCCACCACTAGGGGAAGAGAGCACTAGTGGCTGGCGTCTAGTGAATAGAGGGCAGCATGCTGCTAATGCACAGTGGAACTCAGAATTGAAGGATAAGCAGGAGGGAATTCTGGAGAAGAGGTAGGAGAAGATTTGAGGCAGAGTTAATAGCATTTGCAGAGATACCAACATGAGAATCAGTGTCATCATATCCTAAGTATTGGGGGTAGATCTGTGGGGCAAGGACACAGACAGGGGAGAGATGGCACAGGTTGACATTGGAAACAGAATTAGACCAGGCCAGGCCCAGAGTATCATGATGAAGTGGATATTAGGGCTTCCTGAGATGAAGGCATATGGTTTAAGCAACTGAGTGGAAGGAGCTGGGGTTTACTGGATAAGAACATGAAAAGCAAGCAAGTTTGAGTGGGGAGGAAAGAAGAGAAGAACTCAGAGTTTGAAGGTGGTAAGCCTGAGATGTCTGTGAGATGCCTGAGTGGAGGTGACCAGCAAGCAGCAGGATATGTAACTCAGGAGAGACATGTGGGTCAAAGATAGAAATGAGGGAGCCATTGATATATTAGCATTGAAGTGAAGGAACACAAAGACAGTAAAAAGTAAAAGAGAAGAGAATTTCTAGTTGTGGAAGTCCTTTGACAACCAAAATATGCTCTACAAATACAAGAAATTCCTATTATCAACTGTGAAGTACAATACTTTCCACATTCATCCATCCATTTATTTAACAAAACTTTGCTGTCTCTCATTATATTCTAGACAGTGTGCTAGGGCCTGGGGATAAATAGATAAATAAGAATGATACCAGCTCTCAGAAAGAATCAAGAAAGCAAATAGGAGAGAGATAAATTTTTAATACTGACCTATAAATGAGTTCATGCAGTGTTCCTTCTGTCAAGACAGTTTGGAGGAAAAAGGCTGAGGGCTCTGGAAGGGGAAGAACATGAGGAAGACAGACTTGATCTCTTTCATAGTTTTACCCAAGTTAGCCCCAGCCTTAACTCTGGCCTGAGGTTTCACACGCTGTGATCTAGTGTTCAGTAGAACTATGTTCAAGCAAGACGTGTTGTCCTGCCTGCTTCAGCCAGCTTCTTTCTGATCCCTTGCTTTTTCATCCTTGTAGTAATGGACTTAGGATCGCAAAGACTCTGCTGAGTGAATGGACTAGCTTTATACTACAATGACTTGTATTCCTTAGTCACATGGGAAGTGTGATTGACTGCAGAGCATAATTCTTTATTGTATGAATTGTAATATCCTACAGGTCATTCCATGCCCTCTGGAACACTACTGCCTACAGTAAAAAAGTTCATTGGCCATTTCACCCTAGTACAGTCATGTGAATCTTGCCCCATCAGAAAAGAAGTGCCATTCTCTCTTAAAAAGGAGAAAATGGGTCCGATGTGAGTTTTTGATAATAGGAACCATGGCCAAATTCACCATAGATCTTCAAAAATACAGAATAACCTGGTAACTATACTAACATATGTTTTTGAAGTTTTAATAAGCTTTTATCTATTTTCGGTCCAATTAATAACACTAACATCAAGCAAACACTCGAAGAGTCTATGTTTTCCAGTCACTGCTGGTACTGACTGTACATTTGCTTCTCTTCCTGAAACTATAATCAGAAGGGGAGACTAGAAAGAAGAAGTAGATCAATAAATATATTACAAATTAAGGAAGAAACTGTGAAGGAAATACACAGGGTTCAGGAAGAAAGAACACTAGGGAGGACACAGACTAGTCTGAAATGTGGTAGTGGTCAAGAAAGTGAATCTGGAACTACCTCACCATTTACTGATCACTGCTCAAGTGTATGTTGGATCATGAGCCAAAAGATATAAATGCATCTTAGATATTATTTATTATATACTTTATTATTTCATTCTTACTTGTTGAGTATATTAATAAAGTAAAATTGAATAGAATAATTCCATAAACACTAATAATAGCTCTAATTATATACTAACCTCTGCTGTGTTGTTTAATCCTTAACAGCCCTATGAGATAAGAGTGTTATAATCTCCATTTTACAGATAAACTGAAGCAAAGAGAAACTAAGAAACTTGGCCAAGGTCATACACCTAGGAAGTGACAAAGAAAGTTATATTAGCCTCTGTGAAGCTATTACTCTATCTGTAAATTGGGAATGATACCTTCATGGGGGTGAGAGGGGTACTACATAAGAAAGTAGTTTTTAAGAAGTGTGAGGGTAGATTTTTATCATTATCATTTTAATACCAATTATAATGTCACTGTTAACATGATGCAGGCTCTGGACTTTAAATGCAATGGGAAAGCCAGATATTTTAAGATGGAGGACCCTATCCTCAAGAGAGTATACTGTCTTTTTTCTTCACTTTAAATCATTTTTAATTTTTTAATTACAGTTGGCACACAATATTATATTAGTTTCAGGTGCGCAACCCACTGATGAGACATTATATAACTTACTAAGTGATCATCCCATTAAATCTCATCCCCACCCCCACCCCCTACAATCACCACACAATTGTCCATTTCCATGAGTTCTTATTTTTTATTTTAACTTCCATTTATTTTTTGCTAATATAAAGAATACAATTTATCTCTTTAATATTGACCTTGAGTCCTCTACCTTACTAAACTCATTCATGATTTCTAAAATTTGCTATAGATTTCATGTGATTTTCTACATAGACTGTTATTTCAAATGTAAAGAAATGTGCTTTTATTTCATCTTTCACAATATGTATTTATTTTTATTGACTTGTTGCACTATCTAGAATCTCCCAGGTAATCCTGAATAGAAGTGGTGAGAAGGGACATCGTTATCTTGTTCTCAGCATTTTTTTTAACTAAAAGTGAATTTTGGATTTTGTAAAATATTGTTTCTGTGCCTATTGAAATAATCATATGGTCAGTAGGTTATATTTTCTTAAAGTGTTTTTTTAATATGATGAATTATACTGGGTCATTTTCAAATGTTAAACGTACTTGTTCATGATTCACCATGCTTTTTATATATTGTTGGATTCAATTTGCTAAAATTTCATTTAAATTTTTGAATATATATTCATGAGGGCATATGGATGTTTGCTTTCTTTCTATTGTCTTCATTTGGTTCTCTACTAGGGTAAATCTGACTTCAAAAAATGAGTTGGAAACTATTCTTTCCTCTTCAGTTCTCTGAAAGAGTTTTGTGTATAATTACTATTATTTCTTCCTTAAATGTTTAGTAGAATTCATTAGTGAAACGATCTGGGCCTGAAGTTTCTTGGTGGTTTTTAAAAACAAATTGAATATATTTAATAGGTATATAGTATGGCTATTTAGGGTACTTTCTTTGAGTGAGTTCTGGTAGTTTATATCTCTCAAGGAATTCATCCATTTCATTTAAGTTGTTAAAATTATTGGCATAAATTTGTTCATAAGATTTTCTTTAGCCCTTTCATGACTGCAGAACCTGTAAAGATGCTATGTCTCATTCCTGATTCTGATGATTTATTTCTTCTCTCTCTTTTTTCTCATTAGTCTTGCTAGAGGGTTATCAACTTTACTGATAATCTTAAAGAACTAAATGATAGTTTCACTGATTTTCTCTATTTTCTATAAACTGTAATTATGGATTTTTCTATTTCTCTTTGTTACTTTGTTCTCTCCAGAAAAACGATTCCTTTTTTCCTCAATTCAGTAAGTTCAGTAGGGTCCAACTGGATTCCCTCTCCTGGCAATGTGGCCTGGACATTTAAGGTTGTACATGGGGCCATCATAGGGACTTCCCTGGTTTGTTCCCTTTCTCTCGGAGTTTACTGTTCTTTGTTTTCTAAGGTCCATTCTTGAAATTCATTGCTCCATGTATATTTTTCAGATTTTGTTTGTTTCAGATAGGAGCGTAAATCTAAGCCCTTTTACTCCATTTTTTACTGGAGTACAATTGTCAGGAAGTTATATGTAAACCAGTTACTAGCAGAAAACATTTAAATGCAGACCTGCCTGGGCATAGCAGTACTACCATACAAAAAGCACTTTTAGATATTCTGAAGCTTGTATGTAACTTAGAGCATGGCCATATTTTTAGATATGACAGACATAAGGCCTAGTGACTGAATGTTTAACAGAAAAAAGGTAGCCATTACATATCAGTTAGCGAGGTAAAAGGAAGAAAATAATGAACACTATGCTTTGTGGGCAGGGGCAAGTGTACATTGAGTGGTAATTGGAAAGAAACAAAGGACTGAAATTATATTTATCTTTGTAGTCCCTGTTTCTAGCACAGTGCTTAGTGCATAGCAGAGCTCAATAAATATTGTTAAACTAAGACAAAATGAACTCAGTCAAATATTTGATCAGATGAGTTCATTGTGGACCCTACTTGAATGTGAGGGTAACAGATTTTATAGCTTATAAAAGTGATTGAGCATGAGCACAAAACATATTACATGTACTTAATAAAAACCACATACTTACTTAACTAAGTAGTGTGACCAAAATGATTGAGCCACCTAAAACCTCCAAAAGTGTATGAAATGTACCTATTTTAAAGAGTGAGGATAAATAGATGGAATTTACCACCATGTGAGGTTGATTTTAAGGATAGTTTCACTGAATTTATGCATATCGATGCTCTAAGAATTATTGAAAGTTAAATTTAGTTAGCATTAAGAATAGGAAGTTACTGGCTTTTTACTGAAGAATATGTGTGGCCTTGGCTCCAATAGAAATCTGAGTATTCAGTTTTCTTGGTATCGTGTTCCTCCCAAACCAACCAGTAATGACCTCTACTTTCCCATTCCATGCCTTCCTCGGGAATGCCCCCTACCTATCTGTGCACGTCCAACTTTTCCCCACACGTCAAGCTCTAGCCATATCCTAACTCTTCCATGAGGCTGTCCTAATTTTCCCAATAGGTGTATTTTTTATTGTTTTATAAAGTTTAAATCAATCTTTTTATGGAACTTACTATTTTTTAACTTGACTTTTTGTTATTCATGCCCAGGTATCATCTCTTCAATTATACTTTAAACACTTTAGAGAGAATCAACATCTGATATAGTCTTTTGCCCATAGTACAATCAAATAGTATAGCACATCAGAGATGCTTGGTAGGTTTGTTGGGTCAGAGAATAAATGAATGCATGTATGATTCCAGGGGCATTTTTTTTTATGCAGTGTTTCTACTTGCAGAGACTGAATTTTCTAATTGTTTCCCAAAGAATAAGGAAAGGAGGCTCTTTTAGAAGCTGCATAAATGAAAGACTAGCAGGACCTGATGTATAAGAGGTAGAAGAAGTTCAAGCAAGACAGAAGACCCAGTAATGATGAACTTTTGCTCAATTTAAAAAGGATTGACCATGTTTTGGAGGATAATTTAGAAAATAACTTTTATTTTCCCGTTCCCTGCTGAGAAATACAGAACATTTACTAGTGAAGGAATATTTTTCTGGAAGTTGTGAACTGGCCAGTTGACAGTGCATGAGAAAGAAGCATGTGGCTGGGCAGGTGGGAGACTGTGAGGGCAGGGCCGAAAGCGGAGGAGGAGCTGTGGGTGTGAGCTGAACAGAGGAACATCCTGAATGAGAAAAAGAAAAGGTCTATTGAATTGAAATTGAAAAACAAACTGCCGAATGGCGGTAGCCTTCTGGTGTATCCTCATGACATATTAAGGAAAAATGAATTCCTTACACATCAGCCCAGGTAGAAATTTTGAAAGATCAATTCTACTTGCATCTCCTTTGATTCAAAACTGAAATAATTGAAATGAGAGGGAAATTTTGCTGGTATCAACCTTTGAAACTTTCACACCACAAGGTCATTAATAGGAATGAATCCACCCATCACCAGTGTACAAAGGCAGAAAAACTAGGTAACCCAAATCATGGAGCTCTTCTAAAAATAATATAGCAAAAATTCTTCATTTATGTTACCTAACTATTTTCTACAGTTCATACCTTGTTTTATACTCCTTGGATTCTCTAGGTCAATTAAAGCACAATTAATTCATTCTATTGTGTATTGCTTTCAGCTTACCCCTTGCCTCTAGAAATGCTTAAATAAATGCCCCACTATTAGCTGTTTAACTAGCCCTGAGAGTATAGGTTCCTTTGGAACTTCTAAGTGTTCAGGACCTTACAAGATATTTTAACCCCACCTCAACAGTCCCACAGGGCCTATAGGGAGGTAGCAGAACCTCATCTTACTTTGTGGGCTCCTGGCTGAGATAAAGGAACACTTAGAATATGTTGCAATATTCTGCTGTTCAGATTTTATTTAGTGCTTTTAGGTTTTTATTGTTCAAGTGTGCAAGCAATTTTTTTTAGAATTAACATGTTCCAATTTATGTTCGGGCCACTGTCAGGTCCCAACAATATTTAAATACTCGATTCTTCTGATATTGTTTATGTAAATTATACTTAAAACAAGAAATAACTGTGACTTTTATCCAATACGTAAGACAACATAAAGGTATCCTAATTATTCTTTAATTTTGAGGTAGTCAATGAACTGCATTTTATACTCAAGAATCTTCTGTATCGTCTTTAGAGGTACTCCCAAGTAAACAACCCTGTCGTTAATAAGTGCAATAATACTCTGTAGATGAAAAATATATCACATCTAGATCTTAACTAAACTGAGAGGAGAATTGAACATATTCAATGACACTGTGAGAATGCATGTATATAACTGCATTTCTCACAGAGCAGGAAAGCGTAGACACCTGCATATAATGTGCATGTATGTGTGTATAACGCACTGCCTTCAAGCTAACACACTTTGCACAAGCTACTCTAATGCTACCTCCTTTGCCTGTCACCCAAATCTTCTGGTGGAAATATTTTTTCACATCTCTCTCCCTCCCACTCCTCTCTTCCCACACGCTTATGGTATGTGCCGTGTCGCCAGACCCGTGAAAAGACAGGGAAACACTGATAGGATTGCTTTTCACAAGTGTGGGAACAAAAATCCTTCCCAATGAAAACATCTGTCTCTGTTCAAGTCATGCCCAGTTATCCCCCAAAAGAAATGTTCTGATTAACTTTTTTTAAAGTCTTAAGATAGCAGTTTGTGTAGCAGATCTAATTAAGAAGTTTATGTAACAGATCTGCAGGGTTTTTTCCGTTCAACTGGGTTCTTTGAGCTCAGTTTGAGTGTTACTAGCTTTCACCATGCAACGGCCAAGTGCTTCCCGGGCTGAAAATTATCAGCTTTTGTGGGATACTATTGCTTCCTTAAAACAATGTGAGCAAGCTATGCAACATGCATTCATTCCGGTAAGGAGAATTTTCCTTTTTTTCTCTAGGGATTTTAAAATTTTTTATTCATTTTTTTTTCTTTTATAGCTCTGTATAAATGGTATGTAGTCTATGCATGTAAAGATGTAGTATTTTTTCTGTAGTTTTTGTTTGGGATAAATATGTCTGTTTTTTATTTATTGTTTTCTCTGTATGAAATCTGAATTCTTAATATGGTCTAACATTGATCAGTGAAAAAGAGTAACAGTGGTCAAGCAAATTTATTTCACTGAGTTGGTAGTTTCTAATAGTAACATGTATTAAAGAAAGAACACAAGACTAATATCCCTCATATAAAAATTTAAAGCAGATTTCAGTGTATATTTCCTGGTTGGTTCCCCCCAAACTACTTAGAATGACTTGACTATTTTGCAGATAGATCAAAAAGCCAAAAGTTAGTTCTTAAATTTCAGTTCCTTGCTTTTCCAAGTAAAATCTACCATAAAACCTCTGTTAAAAATTGTGATTGTTCCTTTAGTAAAGTAGTGAGGCACTATTTAGAAATTTTAAAAATGGCTGATAGAAGTATATAGATATATAAAGTGAATTAATAAGTCAGTGTTATGTTTTATATTGCAGAAATAATGTTTGTGCTTATAATTATCCAACCAGAGGAACATTTGATAGGCTGAGATGAGTTAAAGGAGACTTGGAAGAAAAGTATTAAAATGTCTAATTTTTTAATTACAGCTATTTTGAAAGATTAAGATAACATATTAAATATAAGAGAACACTATTGAAAATTAATCCCTGATAAAATTTATTTGGAATCCCTCGAGAAAAACATTTTTTTTCTGACATAAAAACTCAAGTGATAATGCTTCTTTCAATAGTTAGCATAAATCTTTAAAGTTCAAGTTATTTTCAGTGACTCAAGTTAGATGCCATTATATTTTTCTCTGTAACTTGGAATCACCTAAATGTTTCAAAGACTGTGCTATATTTAAAGTTCTTCTCATTGAGTACTATTTTCTAGTTGGATCTCTCTAAATTGATCTTAATTGTTAAAGTCATTAAACATATACTTTTTGCAAGAACTTTAAAAAACTATGGTGGGAAGCTCTCTAAATCAGATTAAGTTACAATGATTTTATAATACATTGAACTGGAATCTGATGTGTAAAATTTGCTGCTTCTATCTTTATTAAATTCTTCTTGCTTTATTTTATCATAAGAGTATGATACTTCTTGTGCAGCTCAAGTATCTCCTCCTTAATGGAGCTCATTATTAAAATATTACTATCAGCTGATGATAATTGTGTTTGGAGTGAGCTTCAATTTGTTTCTTTGTCTAAGTGTATATATTAGATCTCAGAAGAGGGACCCCATTTATTATGCCTGTTATGCACTTTTTAACTCAGTGATAGTTAACACACATGTTTATACACACATACACATACATGGATATATGGGATTTTTACCTGATGATACCTTTATTTAGGATATCCAAATAAGTCCTAAAAATACATATAATTACCATGCTGTATTAAGCATATTAAGGAAATGACAAACTATATTGTTTCAGTCAACTTGCCTTCTTTAAAATAAACCTAGTTTTTTTAATACTTGGAAATGAATTCTGGGTAGAAAGTATAGGCACATCGATATAGCTAATCTTAGGAAAACTGACCTGAAAAGTTCACAGGTAGGTAAATGCAGTTTATGCATCTCCTGTAAATGCAGATCCCCCTAGACTATTTCTTCTCAACTGAAGCCATTATTGCACTACTAATAAATCTGACTTAAAATCTCCATTATAATACAATCACCCCATACAGCCAAGATTTCACAAAGCAGCTCATGCCTGAATAGTGTACTGCCCTAAATGTCAGCAGAAAGAAGGAAGACAAACTATGAAGCCTTTCAAAGTTTCAGTATTTGTTTTCACATAACATATAATATCCTATATTGATGAGATGGAGATCAAATTTGATCTCAAGCAGGTTGGTCTATTTGACCAAAGAACAATGAAGAATTTCCCAAATCCTCAGCATAAGTGCCAACTAGCAAAAGCTCCTAAATATTTATTGAATGAAAGAGTGATTTAAAAAAAACTCTCTCATGAAGTCCTATAAATCTGTTCCATCATTGTATCTATAAGAACATTTTTCTAGACAGTCAACATGTTTGGGTATCAGGCAAATCAAATGTTGTTGGTATTTTATTATGTGAGTTGACATGCTTATAAGAACAATCCCGTAATTAGTAGTTCTTTTCATAGGGACTTGGCTGTGTTTCCATTCACTTCGTTCACATTTTATCGGGCCCCTGCTATGTTCCAGGCATGGTACTAGGCACAGGATAAGGACCTGAAGGTGTACTTTAATTCCTTTGTGACACCATCACTTTGAAAGAAAGACTGCATTACCCCTTGCCCAAATGGTCCCCACTGTCTCATGCTGCAATGTACAAAGTTGATTTCCCATCATGTTTGGATTTGGTCTTATGTAAATGTCACCGAGCTTGCCAAACACTGGGGGAGACATGATGGCTAAATCAGGAGAATCCCTGATAAAACCTACATGGAATTCTGCCCATAAGTAATTTTTCAAGTGAATGCATAAATCACTTTAACACCAGCTACAAAGTGTTGAGTGCCTTAAATACTCATTAATTACCATAAAAATTAAGGATAGGGGCAAGCTTCATGGAAGGGTATCTCAGCTGGATTTAGAAGGTTAAGAAGAATTTTTATGTGCAGTGATGATAAAGAAAGAAGACATTTAAAGCTGAGAGAACAGAAAAAGCACTTACTAATTCTGTAAACATGGTCCATTTTTCCATCTGCTCATTCATTCAAACAATATTTATTAAATACCTTATGTATCTGAAATTATAATACATTGGCTTATAGCAATAACTAGAATGAGCTCCAATTCTGCCCTGAGGGTATTTATATTCTATTAAAAGAGACAAACATTAAATTAAAAATATAAAAATGCACATTTGCTGTGAGAGTTATTCATGGCATTTCTCATGATTGCAATTCAATATTGCACACATACATTCACAAATATACATCTATTATCACAATAGCATAGCAACTATAGATATTTTGCAAAGCCACTCAGACAAAACAATACCCTCTTTCCCAAATATTTTGTAATCCTAAAATACTAGTTAATTTCTTTAGCAAACAATTAGCACCTCCTGACTGATACATCCTGGATTTTGTACTTATATTATAAAAGTAGTTGTGGAATACATATTTTATGTCACGTGCTGTTCTAAGCCCTTCAAATATTATTCTACTCAACTCTCCAGCAACTCTCTGATGTAGGCACTATCATCTTTTTACAAAGTTGACAGAGGTTAAATAAATTTCCCTTCATTTCATAGCTAATAAATGGAAAGACCAGGCCTTGAGAATAGTTATCTGACTCCCAGCCAAGTCTCTTAAAGGGTTTACTAAAATAAGGAGAAAACCATTGATATCAAATATATATAACCCAGTGTGATAGGAGCAGTAATCAAGGGATATAAAAACTAGAGTAAATGCAGCAAGGTGGAAGTGGTCCATCTGCTTGGAATAGAGGAGAAGGAAGATTAAGGGAGGCTGAAAAGGGACAAGACAAAGAGGAGTCTTGAGATGGTTTTAAAATAAGGGCTTCTCAGATGAAAAAGGTGAGGAGGGCTGAAACAGTATGTGCGAAGGCACTGAGGCTTGAAAGAACAGTTATGGAATTAGGAGTAGTTATCAACTTTCCCCAAACCCTGATATTCCTCTTTGAGCAATATCTTAGAAAGTCAGTAACAACAAGGAAGAGAGTTGGATAATTTATTTTATGTCAAATATTCTTCAGGTCAAACAGAAAAAAAGAGCTGAGTAATGCAAACCCAGACTAAGGCACCGAAGCCTTAGAAGAGAATCTTCAGTGGAAAAAGAAATGGCTCCCAGACACCTAGCTTCATTACCCCCACTATCCATGGCCTGGCCTATAGGTTAACACCTGTCTGTACCAGAGACTGACATATGCTTAGGAAGCAGAGAAAGCTAGTGCACAAATATAAAAGAATGAAACAACAGTAGAAAGAGAAAAGGAGATGAGAAACCACATAATCCCTAAGAAAGATACTGAGAGAGATGAGCCTGACAGAAACAGTGAGAGGCTGAGAGAGGCTGGATGTGGCTTACCGGGTCACTTAGCGCTCCCAGTTCCTAGTTCCTATTCATTAGGTGGCTAACCAGCTGTGCTTCCTGCCCTTTTTTAACCTGGCAAGTTCAAATTTTGCTAAAGTCTAGGCGAGTATCTTTTTATTCTCTGCAACCAGAGGACCTTAACTAAGACAGGGGTGACCTTGTGACTAATAGTCCAGGGATGGGATTGAGCTCTACCAGAAAGGGCAGAACAAGAGCTGGAGAGAAAGTGAGCACATTACCTGAGCCCACTAGGCTTCAAGGTGAAGTTCCATCCCTTAGGGCTTAACTTACAGCCCCTTCCGCAAGACTTCCATCACAATTCATAATAAGGTGATCTGTCTTCCTCATTATTTCAACCCTGATTAATGCTCCCTGAAGAAAAATAAGAGTAAGGAACCTACTTACATACTACTTTAATCTATACATTCTTATTTAAGTATCCCAATACCAATATGAAATGGCCCCAATATAATCTGCATTCTTGAGGATCAATGGAGTCAGGTACATTGTTTAAAAGCATATAGGTGATAAGACCAAGAAAAACCTCAGAACTTCTGGTCCTAATTTCACTTTCCTTCCCACCTACCATGGTCCTGTGCCCCTATTTGTCTTGTGACATTTCTATGCTTTGTATTATAAGCATTTGGGGGGTTTCTCTTACTCACACATGGCATTGTACAGCCTTTGCAGGGAAAAACCATGTGCTTCATCTTCCTCGTTTCTGCATCTCAAGTGGAGTGTCTTGAATAAATCTGTATGGACTGATTGATACTTAAAATGTGAGAACTTAGGCATAACTGAGATAATGAAGAAGTAATCCTTTCTATCTCAAATACATCCTTGAAACCTGTCTCCTCAGCTGCAGCGTCACTTCCACAGATCCGGCCTGCAGTCCCTAGACATCAAATTTGAACAATCGTAAGCTTAGGTCAGCTCTAAATAGAATTTGTTCAGTGATTAGATTCAGTTCTAGTTCATGGTGTTCCAAGTCTGTTTGTCCTTTCTGGATTCTAAATACTACTTGACTCATCATCTTCAATCATGTTGGATTCATTTCTCTATTTTCTTCTTGGCCTTGCTTTGGATTTTTGTCTAGTAATACCCCAGTTTTTAGTCAGTTTCCTTTGGAAGAATATGAGCAAGGCTATTAATGGAATTTCTATTAGTAAAGAAATAAAGATGACACAATCTATAGAGATTTTCAACCTAATGGGGAAAAAAATAACTACACCAGAAGCGACCTGGATAATTGCAGCAGCCTGGAACTGCATAAACATTTGCAGATTTCTGGTAAAATGCAATGGAATTGTCACTTTTGTTTTTGAACAAAAGACAAGAGCTTGTTATCTTTTTATTTTCCTCTTTTGCGTGATTTGCATTTTCTTTGACTGCTGGTCTTGTGATTCCTGTGCATAAGCATCTGGAGTCCATGAAAAAGTAGCACCAGGTGCAGGATGCCTTCTCTTTATTCTGGTATTGCTCATTGTGAAATGTTTGTGTTGACTCATCAAAATGGGGTATTTGCACAGTTATATGTTACTGTACAACAAAGTAAAGCCCATTCTCTGCTATGCCCATTTATTCTCATCCACCCCAGGAACTGCAAAAATAAAACCCAAGACTTTTTTTGTTTACAGAATAGAAAAATAGACAGTTGTCCAGAGTTAATAATACAAGCCCTGTTCCAGGTAGCAAAACCAAATTAAAATGCATAAGTGTTCAAAAACCAAATTCTCAAAACCTTTAACAAGCTAATGCTAGATATGCTATATTCTTTTAAGTTTCATTTTTATATTTCTAGTGAGCAGAAAGATGCCAAAGGACAATGGAGTTTCTCGTTGTTATCTTGTGTAGAGACCGCCCCCCCAGATATACTGTACAAATGCTTTTACTATGGTTCCTGCTGTTCAGACTACCCCACTACCCCACTACCGCTCCCTGCCTTCCTGACAGTTATAGTTTCCAAATAGTGTCAACTAAATTCTTTCTCATTGCGACTTTGCCAAGTTGCAAGGCAGGTTTTAATATCCCTATGTTACTTATTTTTAAAAATTGAAGTTCAAAGAATTGAAGTGGCCAGGAACAGAAGTGGTTAAGTAGTAAGTTATAATCTAGTGTGATTAGAATCTCAGTCTAGTGCACTTTTGCTCTGAGTCATAGTTTTGGTTACTTGAAAAATATAGATCTGAATCCTTGCTCGACCAATTGCCATCTTGGGCAAATTGCTGAACTTCTCTAAACTTCAGTTTCATCCTCTACAACATTACATATTATACAAATCCTTTTTTTGGATTGTTTGCAGTTTTAAAAAGATACTGTGAGTTCAACCCTTAGCATAATGACTAACTGAAGAAAAGTGCCAATAAGGTTTGCCATTACTAATGCTGCTAATTTTTACTATTATCTCACGTGTATCCTTTTATAAATTGAGTAGTATCTTTATATATGATCTTGTTTCCTTCTCAAAGAAGCACATGAGGTTGATTAAGCAATAACTTATAATGTCCATTTATACACGAACAGGAAGTTCCAGAGAGGTTACATTAATTGGCTAAGATCATCATACCTGAAGAGAAATGTCTTAAAACCAATTAGGTGACCCAAATCCTAAACTCTTTCTATCACTATTTTTATTACATTTAAAATTAGATTAGTGTTAAAGTCAGGAATCATCCACTCCTTATCAATAGTTGTATATAACCTTAGACATAATAGAGAGTTTAGTGACCTGACCAAATTCTGTAAAGGCACAGTCAACTCTAGAAGCCTCATCTGCTGAAACTAATCACAGGGCTAGGAAATGCTCATCCTATAACATAAAAACAAAATGAAAAAATGTTTTTGTTGAGTCCATGAGGACAAGGAGGAGTCATGAGATGTAAGGTTGCAAACATTATATTCATAAGGAAGTTATCTTCTTTCCGGATGCTTTAGGAAATTTTTAGGATGTTTTAGGAAACAAATAAAGATTCCAGTGTATCTGAGTTTACAATTCCAAAGGACAGAGTGTCTGAGAAAACAGAGGAGGGTCAGCCTGAGAACCATCATTTTGCACTCCAACTTGTGAAGAGTCCCCATGCACCAGAAAACACCTCCCCTCTGCCTTCTTTCTCTTCCTTCCTCCTTCTTATTATTTTCCTTTCTCTCCTCTAGCCCACTGCAACAGATAATATCCCTCCACCCTCACTCTAAAACATACAGTTGTGGCATTATGCCAGGCCCAGAAGGAGATAAACTGGCATACAGGACCCTTGTTTTGCAGAATAACTGAGAGTAAAGTGCCATTAGAAAACTGAGAAACCGAGAGTAACATACACACTACCACCCTGGGAAGGTAGGGCTGCTCTGGGGCTAGGAACTGGTTGGCATTTTGGACCCAGATATTTGTAGGCTCTTGGCTGTAGAACAAAGGGTTCATTGCCTAGTCAATGACAACAAACACATCTGCAGAATATATTCCTTGGTACCAGCTAATGCTAGCTGTATTTGGCCAACCTCCATATTTCTAGTCCCCACTCACCCCTCCTTTATATTTATCCTTTCTCCATGTTTTTTTTTTGTTGTTGTTGTTATTGAAAATAACTCCAAATAGAACACTAATTTTGAAGTAGAGTAGAGGTTGATCGGCTTATAGACGTTATCAGACTTTAAGATAGGGGAAATGGAACTAAAATGTTCTTCATACTGTTCCTTCTGCAGCCTAGCCCAGTTGCCATCTTTTTAAGGCAGCTCCTGAAACATCTTCCAGACCCAACAGTGATGTGAGCACATTATAGATTACTAATGGTTCAAAAGCAAGATAACTCACACCTCTTCTTGGTCTCTCTTTCTACATCCATCTTTGTCATACAAAGAAACCACTTTAGATATGAAATGTTTTAAGGTGTTCTTCATGGCTTAGATTGCAATGTTTTAAGCTTTGAGTATATGATCTGGCATTAAACTTTGGTTGGTGGAGGGAAAAAAATGAAAGCTGAGTTTAGATGTTAGGAAATGTTTTTTCTGGGGATAAAGCTATAGAACATGGAGAAAGGCAAGACAGAACAAAGAGGCTGATGATAATTCAATGCTTCACCTCACATCTTTTTCTTTTAATTCTTGTTTAGTCTATTACAGTTGCCCAAATTTTTCTCCCGTTGCCCTCTTCCGCCCAGTCCACACCTGCTCCCACAGTCATTCCCCACACTGTTGTCCATGTCCATGCATCATTCATCCATGGTCTTTGACTAGTCCCTTCCCCTTCTTTCCACCATTCCCCTCCTCTTCCTTTTCCTCTGGCAGCTGTCAGTCTGTTCCATATGTCCATGCCTCTGGTTCTGTTTTGCTCATTAGTTAATTTTGTTTATTAGATTCCTCTTATAAGTGAGAACTTATGGTATTTGTCTTTCACTGACTCACTTATTTCTTCCTTTCTGTTGTGTAGTATTCCATTGTGACTCCTTAATATAGAAGACAGTTTTTTTGTCACTACTTTCACAGTTTTGAGTCTATAAAATTAACTGATTTATAAGCAAAACAAAATATAGCCTATAACATAGAACGATAGGATTACAAATGGATTTTAGGTGCCCTGCCTCTATAAAGGATATAGAGCCTTATCCTTTAGTCAATTAATAAGAAGCCACTTTATATGCCATTGGGGTTTTTTTTTAATTTTACTTTTGTCTTATTTATGAAGGCCTTTAAGACATTATGTCTTCTAACTTTCTGTATCTGAATATAAAAGCAGATAACATGGCTTTCCAGAAGGAAGAGTTGTATATAAATCTAGTAGCAAATATCTTTTGAATATATTATATGCCAAGCACTACTAGGAGTGTAGGTGGGGGTGGCTGGTGCCGAAATGAAGTAAGATGAGGGGTATGTCCTCAAAGCAATTACATTTTCAGTAAGAAGATACAAAATATCACATATTAACCACTTAGCCATCAACATCTTTAAGAACAGAAGGAAACATTCATTAAGAATGTCAAGGCTTGGTGCTTTCATATAACATCTGTCCTTTAATATTTATAATTCATTGTGAACTGAAGTAGTACAAAGATAGATAGATGGAGACTTGCAGCGTGGATTAAGGAAACTTTCATGGAAAGTCTGGGACTTGACATTGTCATTGCAGGATGGATAGAATTTGGTTAGCTAGATAGGAGAGGGGACCATGATTGATTCAGGATGTGGCAGAGGGGAGAAAGGTAAACAGGGACCTTATGGTAGGCATGCAAGGTGTATGCTTGCAGTGAGAACCCTGGCCTGATGGAAGAAAAGAAGAGGGAAGGAACCTAAATATCAATTATTTATTGATATATGTGCTACCGAATAAATAGGCCCAACATTAGTCTGATGAACCAGGTTATTGACAGGTTGCTCACAATTCTGGTACCTATGTCTGGCAAATACAACTGCACTGCTAGCATAATAGCTCTTTGGTGGCTTAGCAAAAAGGAGCAGATGGCATCCACATGGATCTTTCCAGGAATAGCACCACATGGAGTGAATCAGTGAATTAAGTAGGTACCGTTATTGTGGCATGGGGCACATTGACTAAATCACATCTGAGACTTGAGCTAATGACTTCATTTTTTTGTGTGTAATCTTCAAAGAGTACATGCACAAGTAAAAAAGTTAAGTTAATAAAAGCTCAGTGTCAATCAGTGGGATCTATGTTATCATGGAATAATGGGAAAAAACCAAAAAATTTAGAACCAGCAGATCTAAGTTTGAATCTCAGCTCCACTTCTTTCTAGCTGTCTGACCTTGGGAAATCTACGGATTCCCTTTGAGCCTATGTTTACTAATCTATAGGTAAGGGAAAACCGCATGCATCTTTCTGCAGTTCTATGAGGAGTAAAAAAGAAAACACAGGTAAAAAGGCTTACCATATTTTTCTGGCACACTGTGGTTGCTTGCTTGCTCAATCAATGCTAGTTCCCTTTCTTCTTCCTGTGAGAATTAAATAATCTAATGTGCGTGGACACAATTTATAAATTATAAGGCATGTTATCAGTGGTCAATCTAATGTAATTATCAATTTCAGTTTCAATGATGATCTGCAGACTTAGTTTTGGTGGGTCTTTGTTTCAGCCTTTTATACTAAGTGCAAAGAGGTGTGTGCAGAGGGGACAGGATAAAGGTCTAAAGAGACTTCATAACTAACAGTTCAAGCAATTTCTATCTCTTGTTTCAAGTGGGATTGATTCTAGAGAAAACATATAAAGAAAGCTCTCTTTGGCTCTGGATCTCTTTTTTCTGTGCCTCATGCTCCAGGCTGCCCCATCTTTTCCATACTGGAGATAAAGAGGTGCCCAATTCAGCCTAATGGAGGTCCTCAAGATATCATCCATTTTCTGAAAAATATTATACTACCTTGTATTTTGAAGGAGACTCAAGCAGACATGTTAACTCTTGAATCCAAAGGGAAGACATACTAGTGGTGGGTTTTCAAAGATCAGTGGGAGAATACGTGTTGATGAGAGCAGACTTCTGGGTACTTATAGGATCTTAATAGGGAGGTAAAACAACTGTTTTGCAGTTGTTAAAAGTTACCTACATAGGTACAGACAACAGTGTGGTGACAGCCAGAGGGAAAGGGCAGCAGGGGATAGACGGATGTGGGCAAAGGGGGGGAAATGGTGCTGGAAAGAGACTCTGCTTGGGGCGATGGGTGCACGATGCAGTGTGCAGGTGATGTTTTCTTGAGTTCTACACAAGAAGCCTGTATGGTTTCATGAACCGATATCGCCCCAGGAAATTCCATTGAAAACAAACAAACAAACAAACAAATAAATAATAAATAAAGTAACTCTTTAAAAAGTTGCCCACTTTGGAATCAGACTGACAGGTTTAAACACTTGGCTCTGCTATTACCAGCTGGATAACCTTGGGAAAGAAACTAACACCTCTGCCTCAGTTTTCTGTAAAGTGAGGATATATTATATTTATTATTAAGTTCAGGTAAGCAGAATTGGATCAAGTTCAAGGCAAACATGAATCAACCATTCTTCCTTCCTATTTTCTGAGCTAAACTAGTGGTAAACTAGGAAGCTAATCATCCATGCATTTTGTTAGGTGCTAGGGAGAGGGACCAACATCTTAGCTTCCTCTAAAATTCCTCCCTTGAGCTATCCTGACATAGCCATGAACCTGCAGTTAAGCCATGAACGTGCAGTTAACTCACACGGTTCATTCACTCTCCCATCAGTTATTGTCTCAGTATCCTCACGTCTGACATGGGTGCCCTGTTTTACTGCAGGGTAAAGGTGAACCAGGTGACAGGCTAGAACCCCTTGGTGCTACTCTTAGTGATGACTCAGAGCTACACAGTATTGAACTACACACACATGGCTGGTCTTGTGGAGACAGAACATGAAAAGAAAAAAATCCAGGAAAGCAAAAGATAACCACAGTGATAAGTAAAATAGATTTACCTCTATAGAACATCTCTCTTTTACCTCACATGCATTATCTCTCCAGCCAACTTCTCGGGAAATAGGTTAACTGGAAAATAACATTGTCCCATTTTTTCAAGTGGTTTGCAAGAGATTAAGGGACCTAGAAACCCTCTGAGAATTGGGAAATTGAATCTGAGTCAGTATGGTGAGAAATTTCTCTTCAGACTGTGAAATAGAAACTAACAACTTTTGGGGCAGAAAATAACTGCATTTTCATCCTGGCAGCCTGTAAAAACTCAGGAGCAGGAGATATGGGTGGTTGGCAGCGTGGTGCCGGGGCTAGAAAGGCACGGACTGGAGACCTGGCTGTGGAGCCTCTGAGATTTGAGACGTTAGGCAAGTGACTAAGCCACTTTGAGCCTTTTCTTCCTTTTTTTTCTTTTTTTAAAAAATTTCTTCTTTTAAAAAAATGGAAACAATATTAATGTTTTCCTTATAACATTCTGAGAATTAAATGTTTAATATTTTATCATCGTTATTCTTGTTATTATTATCCTGTCTTCAGTTTTGATACTAAATAATTGTGAGATCTGAGATACACCATTTCCTTTCCCTCTCTCCATTTCCTATTTGTAAAATAGGTAGAAAAGGTAGAATTAAATTGTCATTAAGGTCCCGGCTTAAAGTTTTATGATTCTAGGGTGTGTTTGTTCTTCATATTTTGTTTTTTCTTCTCTCACACAACTGTCAATATGCCCTCAATCAGTCGTTTTCCAAAAATTTTCTTTAGCAATCACTAAGAAAAAAAACCCCGGTTCAGCCAGCCTGAGTGTACCTGTGCCGCTAGCCTTCTCCTGGATCTTGCCTCCTGCAGGTGGTTCACGTGATAGCATGGGGCTCAGTAACTGAGCCAGGGGGAGGGGAGGAGGGTTCAGGCACTAGCAGGGATCGAGGTCGATACATCTGATTTGAGCTGGTTTCTGAGTTGGTGAGCAGTAAAAATTAAAATCCAAAAAGTTTTGATAAAGTCTGATTCCATCGTGGGAGGCAGTGGAGCATGACTGTCAATAGTACGGGCTCTGAGTCAGATTGTTTGGGTTTGAAGATATTCTTTCTAGCACATGTGTAACTGGGTAGTTACTTAACCTCTGTTTTCTCACCTGTAAATTGATAATAACAGGACCTGATTGGTTATATGCGGATTAAATAAATTAAGTGATGTAATAAGTGCTATTTAAGTATCTGCCCTTATTGTTATCTATGCCACTGTTCATATATCAAGATATTTGGGTGTGGCTGAGTCATGGTATCATGAGATTCTCAGTAGTGATGATTCTCAGGCAGGCAATTGCAGGTTCCAGGTAAATCCTTTGAAGGGGAGCAGGACTCTGCCAACCCCAAGGGATGTGAGGTCCCAGCCAAACATTATGGGAAAGAAGGAGAGGGACCAAAGGGTTTCATTTCCAGGAGAGAACTAGAAGGCATTTAGGAAATCCAGAATGAAGTCCCCCTCTCAACCACAGCACATCATTGATTTCCAGAATGGGCCAACATGGTGGATGGTGAGGGAGAAAAAATCTAATAGAAAATAAAGTTATTCTGAGTTCAATCCTTAGCATACCATTTAGTACTTAATGTTAACTATCTCATTTCAGACCTCATTGAGGATATGGGTAGTAACCCCAAATTCCGTTTCCCTGGTTAGGATCACCTGAACCAGAGGATCAGGTCTGACTGCTAATATGGTATCTTGTAGCAGTTAGTCTAAGCCAGCTAAGATCTATCATGAAGTTCTGGGATCTCCAGCTCTTAATGAAATCATGTACATACACAAAATCAACTCATTTTAAAACTTCCAGTGGCTTCCATTTCATTTCAAATTGTCATGCCACACTACATATAAAAGTCATTGGGCCTGTCCTTTAAGGCTGAGAAGATAAGCCAAAGATGCTCATCCCCAAAAGCTGCTTACATGTTATTCTTGCCATATTTTACCTCCTGTTTAGTTTGGCCTGTTGACAACCATCTGCCTTCAATTTGTATGGTTTCGGTCAGCTGAAATTCCTGCCCAATTTCTAGCCCCATCAATGTTTTTGGTATTACTGGTCAGTCCTTTCTATATCAAAGTCACTTGACTAGGTGGGCTTCTATCCTTTTCTATTTTGCTTCTTAAGTTTAGGCATCAGTCTGGAATTAGTCTTTTGATGTTTCTACTACCTAGCATATATCACTTGTCAGACTTAAGCTTCCCAGAGTGTGTCCTTGGACTGACTGGCTTCTCTACTTCCCCTATCAATACCTTGCTGGAAGAGGCTTCCTCACTGTAGCTGACCTAATGACTACTTGCTCATCTACTCAGAGGCATTTCTCAGATTTGGCACTTAAAAAATATCAAGAAGTAACCACCTCAGTCAGAATCAATGAACTCCTTTGAAACTTTGCGTTTATTATGTCAAGCAACAGAAGTTTATTTTTTCCTAGTGTAAGCAAAGTTATAGGTGCAATATAAAAATATTTGGGTGTTCCATGGAACCCAAGGATAGGAAGGTGGCAGAATTCATGAATAACTTGATCTGATCATTCAGTTTTTATTAGTAGTCTCTCTGCTTGCTTCTTGCTTCTCTATATTTATTCTTCCCTCTTGTTGTAAACTGGCTTTCTCCAGATGGAAGAGAATGTAAAGTAAAATACAAGCCATTTACATCTTACAGTTTGGGTTACTCAAGATAGATTAATTTTCTTAAGTCTTAAGTCTTAGTTTGCCTAGATTTGCATAAAATCAAGTCTTGAAACTTCTGATTGAAAAGGATTTTTTTTTATATTTGTTACAAAACTTTTTCAATGAAAGGAAATAAGCACATTGAAGGGGGATATTAGAATCTGCTACTTAGAAGTTTGATTTAGGGATTCAATTAAAAAGGATATCTAATATGCAGAAAGATAAAGTGGGGATGGTAAGTCAATGTGGAGTGTGGAGATAAAGCTGAGAAGGAACCATCAGAGTACCTGAAGAATTGGTTTTAGGACTCAGAAATGAAACTAATCAAACTAGGCATGGACTCAAAAGTGAGACAAGAAAGAGTAGCCAGGCTGAGCCAAGGGAAGATTTGAAATTACCAGCTGGTGAGAAGAACACACTTCTGGGCCATGCTTTAAATTCTACTGTGTTCTGTGCTATTGCCACTTGATTTTTATTCTCTGATGATATGTGCCATTGACTATCTAAAAGGTTCCAGGAAGCTTCCGTAAAAATGGTCTGGGGTGGACTGTGAGGGTCCTGGAGCAGAGCAATGGGGGACCTTCAGAGAGCCTGGTTTAGTATCATGGTGGGATAGTGTTATTCAGAATAGCTTATCATGGCTTCTCTTTGCCACTCACACCAGGGAGCTGCCAATGTCACATGTATGTGATGTATATGTGTGTTCACATAATTCACACATACTGTAGGTTCATGCATTTTTAGTGACTTTTATAGATGTAGGTATTAATTATGGCTTCTGGAACTTTGTATCACCAAGAAGGATCAAAAAGCTTTCCACGTAAGAGATTGAGCTTCAAGATTCACATTGTCCACATCCTAGAGTTATGAAATACATATTATTTTATAAAAGCTGAATAGTTAAGTAATAGTGACCAGTTAAAGAAATAAGATAGTGGATATTAGAAAAGTAGCCATAGACATAGTGTTATTGGTAACTAGATATTTTGAGTTTAGAAATGCTCTCCACAGCTTATTCTGCTTTATATTCTATTCTACCCTCATCTATACTTTATAGATGCATTTAGTCAATAACTCCTAAGTATTTACTGAGCTTCTTCTGTGTTCCCAGGTGCTGTGAAGAATTCTAGGGAAATATACAATCCTTGTTATTTTCTAAACATATAGTCTGAGTGGAAAGATGAAATTTACATGCATGAAATGGAAAATAACAGCATAAACATGCAAAAGTGATGAGTGGCACTGTATGGGAAATGGATTTGTGTATAAAATTTATTCCCAGACCACATTAATACAACCTATAAGGAAAAAAAAATAACATAAGTTGAAAGCCCCAAATCAAATCAATACATATTCATTGATCCTATTCTAATAGATAATAAGGTGAAATTCAATAATTGGGTGTGATACTCAGAAAGTTAGTAAAAGAAAGAAGGCACCATCACTTTCTGGAGTCATGCGAACCAATTAGAAAGCATAGAGGAGATGACATCAAAAGTAAAAGCATATAATAACAACAACAAAAGCCATTATGGCATTGTCAGATTGCTTCCAACATCTAATATGCAAGACCCTGAGGCATCTCCTGCCTTCATGGTGACCTTCGCTTTGCCTAGGTCTTGTATGGTACTCTAGCTAGAGATCTCCAATCAGCATGAGGCTTTTTTGATGGAACCACCTTTATAAGTGTCCAGCCTGAGACCTGCAGGCCACATGTGGCCCAGGATGGCTATGAATGCAGCCCAACACAAATTTACTTAAAACATTATGAGATTTTTTTTTGTTTTAATTAGTGTTTGTGTATTTAATGTGTGGCCCAAGACAACTCTTCTTCCTCCAGTGTGGTGGCCCAGGGACACCAAAAGGTTGGACATCCCTGATAGATGCTGGATCATGGAGAAGCTTAGGATTTTGAGGTTAGAAAAGCCAGTGTTAAATCTCAGCTCTCATTTTCCCTGAGCCTCATTTTTCTCATCCATAGCATAGACAGAGTGATAACAATGCCTCATCAATGTGCTTTTGTGGAGTCTAATAAGAATATATATGCAGATATGGGCAATAATTCACATGATATAATCAATTCTCTTTAGTGTAGTTATAGCCATAAACATAGTGTTGAGATCTTTGGGGTATAACTGTTCACAAACTGTCCAATGTTATAGTAGTCACAGTAGTCCATGTTTAGAGACACTTACTACTATTAATATTTAACATAGATTCTGAAATTTAAGTTTACTACTATTTAAATAGATCATCTCATATATTCTTTAAACAAACTTTCAGAAGGTGATTGTTTCTAATCCTATTCTACAGAGAAGAAAAATGAGGTAAAGGGCATTAAAGGACTTGCTCCCATATCTCTATAAAAGGAAGTTGCTGAGCCCCCAAATCACATAACTAGAAAGTTAATAAAACAAACTTGAACCCAGGTCTTCTAATTCTAAACCTCATGTTTTTCTCCCCCACGCTGCATGCCTCTTTACAAGCAGTTTGTTGTTGTTGTTTCTTTCTTTTTCTTCCTTTTTTTTTTTTTTTGAAGTCCTGTGGAAACTCTCTTTCTCCAAAGGTCCCATTAACCCACAAAGTACTTGCTATTAGGAATTAACAGCTAAACTGGGAACATCTAGTTGACCCACTATGTCGATATCTAGACCAGGATCATATTCTCAATGCCCAGTGTTTTTTGTTAAAACGTGGAATTTTGTTTGGAAAATCTGTTGGATTGCCATTTGTTTTATTATTCGATTAGGAGTTCATACTGAACTCCTAATCACAGAATGACATTAAAAAGCTGACAAGTTAACTTGAGAGGGCACATCTAATAAAATGTCCTAGAAGTTGAGTACTTGCCAAAACCACTATGTCGTATAGAAAAGCTCTCAATTAGTCATGATGAGAGTATTTCCTCTAACTAAATGAAATCTGCAATTTCGGAAGGAGATTAAAGATCCTTCAGGTGATGAAGGAAAAGTTGCTGTGGAAATTCTAGAAACTAGAAAATAAAGATAGGTCTGTTCAATATTCATGAGGTCAGATTGGTTGATACCAACACAGATTGCAATCTTTTATTTTTTTTAATAACTTTGCTTGTAGCTCTCCCATATCAGTTTTACACAGGTTCCTACTCAACTTTAAGGCAAATGACTGGTTTATATAATTTTTTAAAAGAATGTTTAGCATATCGAATATGATTTTCTGCCATCTCTGACTAAGTTTTAATTTTCTATCTAAAGATTTCTAAGGTGTATTATCAGAGGTGTATAAATAACAAAAGAAATATATGGTGACAGCATGTATGATAGCTACACATAATATATCAAGAAGTGAGCCCTTCTATATTTTGCATTGAATACAACATATTCTCAAAAGACAGTTTAAAGAGAAGGGTTGTAAATGTTACTTTAGGTTTAATTTTGCTACATAGAGTGGGAAACCAAATTTATTTAGCTCAGCCATTCTTAAAAGAAATGTTACCAACTTTTCCTCTCACACAATTTATTAGAAATCCTTGCCTTGTAAGGCATCACAAATCCTCATCTCCTGTACTGTCAGATAAAATTTAGGAAAAAATTAGTATAAGTTATATTGCTTACTCATTTCATTATGTGGAAAATATAGAAAACAAATATTTGGGGGATGTTGGGAACTTTGAGCCATTCCATTTTTTCTCCCAGCACCTGAGACAGTGCCTATACGGCTCCTCAAGAACTACTGTTGAGCTCTTTGTAAATAAGTTAACAGGTTCTCAGAATAGACTACTTTCACCTAAAAAAATTTCTACTTCTCTTTTTTAGGCCAGCCCTGCTCCTATAATTGTCAACACAGATACTTTGGACACGATTCCTTATGTAAGTAATATTTTTATTGACTTTCTTTTTTATTTTCTTTAGGATTTTATTTATTTATTTTTAGAGAGAGGGGAAGGGAGAGAGAAAGAGGAGAGAAATATCAATGTGTGGTTGCCTCTTGCACAACCCAGGCATGTGTCCTGACTGGGAATTGAACCGGTGACCCTCTGGTTCGCAAGCCACATTTAAGCCACTGAGCCACACCAGCGAGGGTTGACTTTCTTTAAACACTATACAGAACTTAATTATCTAAATTTAATGCATATTTAGTTTTACTCAATCCAGATAATTTTATGGAATGGTATGTGGAACGAGTTTTGTGAGTTGTTTTTTTTATATTTGCTAAATCTCAGCTTGGTCATGTAAACATTTTCCTCTTTTATTCATTATTTTGTAAAGCACAAAAACCTATCATGAGAAAAAAAAAAAAAAAAACATAGCCGATCCTGTTCAAATAACATCAGTTTCCTTGGTGGTTCACTGGAAAGAGATTGAACTGCTTACAGAAGAGATGAACAAACTTCTTTGGATCCCTTAGTAAACGAAACTCAAATCAATTTCTGTTACAGAGCCTAAAACATAAGTGTTGAGAAATATTTAGTGGATTTTTCTGGGCTTCTAGTAAGAACTGGAACAATAGTTTTGTGAGAGTGAAGGCTGTTTATATATAATAAAATGTATGGTCTTGTAAAAAGCATGGAGCATGATAAGATAGGATCTGTTAGACCAGTAAAGCCTGGGATCCCATACCTGAAATACAACCACCATGATGGCCAAAGGTCTTTACAACACAGCCTGGTTAGGTAGTGGAGATTGGAGAGGCAACAGACCATAGTATGTGTGAGCGGTTGACATTATGGAAACTCAACAAAGCTTTGTGAGTGGCCCTTAGCTAGTGGGCAGAGAATAGTCATTTGGGAAAATGGAACAGATACCCATCCATGCACACAGAAGGTTTGAAGCAAGGAGAAGGTCTTACAAGGATAATGGATATAAGAACAAACATTTCTGAATGTTGGTTAAGTGAGTAAAGGATATGAACCACTTAGAAGAATACCTGGCACAAAGTAAGTGCTTGGTAAATACCAGCTACTTTCCATCTTAGAGCTCAATCTCAAATGCCTGCAAAGGGCAAGCAAACAGAGCCAGATCCAGACCCAGAAACAAATGGAGCCATGGGGAAAAGAAAGCACATGGCCTTCCAAAGGGGGCAGCTGCCACTCAGCTCCTGTGGGTTGGTACCAAGGAAAAATGGGGGCCAAGTGCTGTCAGGCCATCCAGTGTTTTAACGGAGATTGGAACTTTGAATTTTTGTGTAAAAGTCTGCAAATTTTAAATACAAGCAACTGATTTTCAAAGGTTCAAACACTGTGCGCCAAACAAAGTGCAGTTTCTAGAGCAGAGGCTGTGCTTTGGGAGATGTCTGCCTGGGAGCACCTGGAGGACCTGAGCAGGTCCTGCAAGCCGGGACTCAGCCGCAGGGGAGCAGAATGCTAGAGCTGCAGAGCGAGGTGGGGACTTGATTACAGGAGCAAGTGCCTAAAACTGGGACACAGGGTCAGGACAAGAATAAAAGCAAACGATTTAATGCTGAGTCACCTGAACTACTGAACTAGGGCTTCTTGAATTTCTCTGAACGAGAGTTGTTTGGTGTCAGACCGGAAATGGGGTTAAACTTACTGGTAAGAATCAAGTGGCCCCAGCTGTGGAAAGTAAAGGACTCTGTTAGAAGGAAGCAAAATGATGCATTAAGGACACAGAGTGTCCAGTATTCTCTCTTCCACTCTTTCTACCTTCTTTTACTTATTAAACATTTATATTAGAATTACTATATACCTAAGCACTAAGCACTAACTGTTCTAAGCACTAACATATATTAGCTCATTCAATCTTCATTATAACCCTATGAGATGGACACTATTAATTTCTTCATTTTAGAGATGAGAAAACTGAGTCATAAAGAAGTTAACTAACTTTCTCAATGTTGCACAGTAAGAGGCAGAGCCAAGAATGAACCTAGGTAGCCTGGCTGTAGATTTGATATCTTACTTAATACCTATCATGCTCCTTTCTTCCTTCCCTCCCTTGTTTTCTTCCTTTCAACTTGGGAACAAATTTTGCTTATTTACTTCTTTGCTACCGGTAGTTTTGGATGGAAGACCACTTGCCACAGAGGCTTCAGTACCCTTGGGGCAGAGATCTATGTCTCTATTAAGGGATCCGATATCTTATAAGAAATCTTTGTGCTGTATCCATTGGCAAAGAAAATGAGCAGTACTTTGAAGAAACAAACATGGAGCACAGAAATTTATTTTTATAAGTAGGACTGCTTTCTTGGGGTAGATATATATTGTTTTAAAGCCTCCTACTAAGGTTCTCATGGCTTACCTGCCAGATTCCCCCATGCACAAATAATTTACCAATTGAATCTGAGGATTTTGTACAGACATGCCCAATTAATATCCCAACTAATTAGCTAGTAAGATCAGCCACATAAAATAAGATAATCAAACTGCTCTCATTCTCCTAAATATCAACTTTGTATATGACTTCGAGGTCTTCAAAGGGCTTTTCCCCCTGTCTTCAACTGTTTTATATTTAATGAACCCTCTTTGAGTCTTCTTGAGTTAGAATCTTTAAAGAACTTTGCTGAACAGCCAGGTGTGGTAAGAATGTCTCAATGCTCATGGCAGTGTGTTCTTGGGTAATTCATTTAATTTCTTTAGACCTAAATTAATCTATTAGACAGGAATTATATATAACCTACTTCAGAGGTGGGTGGTTATGAGAATTATGAAGTTATATATGTGAAATGATGCTTTGTCAACTTTTAGTTGCTAAGGATTTGTCATTTTATTTGATAAATATTTATGAAATAGCACATGCTAGACCCCAAGAGAATGGTAAATATGAATATCTTCCCTCATATAGGAGAAACATGACAGCATTATCTACTAGAAATGGCAGATTCAGTACACAGACATTAATGTGGATATGCTTTGGGTCTTAGCATTGGCTCAACTCTTCCCTTTTGTCCTGACTCACTGGATAACCTTGAACAAATCACTGTTCCTTTTGCAATCTATTTTCTCATTCCCCAGTGTTCTATACTTTGTTTTCTTCTTTTATTTCTCATGTTCTAGTTGTTCACATAATTTCAGCTCTATTTAATGAAAAAATGATTTTAGAGGTCCCCAGAGCATTTCAGTCATATTGCGTAAGAACATTTCCTCCTTTAAATATATTGCCTAAATGACAAATTTTAACTTATATATTAAAGTCCTCCTCATAAAGAATTTCATTACAAGTAAATGTATTAATTTTGTCAATTACCAAATTTGATTTTAGAAATATATGATCCTTGTGGAAATGATTCCTTGGCACATATGCCAATAGCAATTGAATAACTAGAGGAAACAGTGGTAAAAGGAAATTTTTAAATAAGTGTCTAAGAAAGCTACAACAGATATTTTAAAAGATTTCTGCTTTTTTTTTTAGGAAGCTAAGTTAAGAATATTCCAGCTTTTAAAGTACCTGCCATTAAAAAGGGGTCACTGAGTTTCTTACACATGAATGCCTCAAATAAACCCATTCTTGTATGATGTCGTGATATTTCAAGGTCGTGTATGGCCTTATATGTGCCTCAGTCAGCCCCTCATGCAAAACAGAAATCCCCAAATGAAGATGTTTTCATTATGGGGTCCACTATGGAGTAAGACAGTACTACCCAGAGTTTGTTGTTTTTTGGTTTGCAACCAACAGCCACAAAAACAGTGGCATATAACAATAAGCATTTATTTCTCCCATGAATGTTTGCCAGTTGCCCTGGGCAGCTGCATCGGGCTATAGATTACCAGGTTGGCTGGTGTATCTTTGCTTCACATATTCCGGCGTGGGGCCCAGAGGATGGCACAGCACTCCTTAGAGGACGTTCTGTTCATTCTGATGGCCAAAGCGTAAGAGGACAAGCCCAGGACATAAGCATAGTTAAAGCCTCTGCTCAAATCACATCCCCTAACACCTCACTGGACAAAACAAGTCTTATCTTCAAGCCCAAAGTGATGGGAGAAAGAATATTTGCTAAACTAATTTGCCATATCAAATCATTAAATAAAAGGGCCAAAATCATGTGTGTCCCTTTTTAAGTAAAAAAATGTGTACAACAGAAGGAATTTTATACTTTAAAAATACTAGTAGGTCAATGATAACAAACTATGAAAGTTTCAACAAGGCCTGGTTCAACTAATAGAGGGAGTGGGTGTCTACTTTATTAAGGATGTCTACGGGAAAATAATAATAAATAAAGGAAACATCTAGCAAGTACTGGCAGTACAATGACTTTACTTTCCTGTGACACAGTGTTGTCTGAAACCTTGTTTCCAGAAGCAGAAAAATAATGGAGACAAGGGAATTTGTTCCAGAAATTCCAGGACTGTGGCTTGGAAAACCTCCTAAGGAAGTGAGGAAGAGAGCAGAGGAGAGGAGAGAGAAGAGAAAAAAAGGAAGAGTTAGTTTACAAAAAAAATATGAGAGGGTCCTTTCTAGAGGCTATCATGCTAAGTGAAATAGTCAGAGAATGAAAAATTCTTTATGATTTAACTTATATGTGCAATCTAAATAAAATCAGTGAACACACAACATAGAAACGGGCTCCTAGATTCCGAGAACATACTGACAGTTGACAGAGAGGAGGGCAGTGGGAGGACTGGGTGAAAAGGGTGAAGGGTGTGAGAAGTGCCGGTTGGTGGTCTCGAAATAGTCACAGGGATGTGACGTACGGCACAGGGAATACAGTCAATAATATTGTAATAACTATGTGTGGTGCCAGGTGGGTTCTAGGTATATCAGGCAGAACAGTAAGTATATGATTGTCTAATCTTATGCTGTACACCTGAAACTAATACAAAATAATATGGAATGCAAACTGCAATTGAAAAATACCATTTAAATGACTCCAATGAGAGGGTCCTTGGTAGTATTGCCCATTGCATTTGCCAAGAGGATCATTTATGTAAAAGTTATTTGAAAATAGTCATAATAGCTTTATAACATGAGAGAGATTTTATGTAGCACGTTTTAAATGGTAAAGGTGATTGGATGCAGCTGTGACTCTGGGGCAGCGGACAAGAGAGTGGCCCGAAGGGAATAAAATGGCCTGTGGAAAGGCTGACAATGTGAGTGAAGGTTATGAGAAGAGAGGGGGATGAGAGGAAATAAAGGATGATCTGGGTTCAAGGGCATAGAGAAGCACTGAGGTTCATTTGGGAAGCAAAGAATGGGCTTGAAACTAAGAGGTGTTTTTAAGCAGGATACAAATGGCATTTCTGATTGATTCCAGCAGCAGGAAGCTGAGAGTGAGAGTTCTCTGAGGAGGAAGTTGCTATATTACAGAAGTGGGACAAGCACTTGGTCATAAAGGTAGACAGTTAGGCATTAATTTCTTTGAGTTACTTTGTGCAATAACAGATCCTTGTGATTCAGGCTACTATTCACTTTTAATTGGCTAGTTTTCCAGAGTGATTCACGAAGGTAAAGAAAACAGAATTATGTTTGTTTCTTCGAACAATCCTGGCAGTGACTCATAATGGCAAGGTATTTTGGAAGAATTTTCTGAATTTAGTACATTTATCTTTCACCAGAGAAGTTTCTTTTTGTAGTTTTTCCCATGAACACTGTTGAAACTATATTGATGATGTTTTTATCTGTTGGGAATGTTGTATAAGCCAGAAGTGAAAAACCCTTACCTTCCAGAAAACAGCTTAGTTTTGGCTTCACTATGCCCAGGAGACAATAGGAATTTGGCAATAGAGGCAAAGCTATCAATATTTGTTCCAGAGTCAAACTTAGCCAATCTAAATCAATTCCTCAACTGCCACAATCAGCAGATTCCTTAACCTCCACTTGTTACTTTGCTCTAAAAGGCAAAATATGGAACATAATAGTGCCTCTCAAATATTAATGTGAATAAACACTACCTGGAGATATTCAAATGCAGATTCTGACTCAGTGGATCTGGGAAGGGGCTGATACTCGGTTGTACAATCCACCACGCTTTGAGTAAATTAAGAGTCTAATAAGAAAGACTAGTCTCTGGATTCAGGAGCAACTGGTTTCTAAGCCCATCTCTGCCAGTACGTACTTAGGTGAATTTTGGTTAAGTCAAATTATCTATCTAAACCTCTGTTTTATTATTTGTGAAATGGGGTTAATAATATTTGACTTATCAGGATTGTTATGAGTACTCTTCCTAATACATAGAAAGTAGTTAATAAATGTTCGTCATAAGATTGGGGGAGATATATGCCTTTAATAAAATAAAGTATTCTTTTGATTTAATTTTGAACTGCTGAGCCAAGAATGGAGGAGCTGGTTCAGAGACAGGGCAAATATCAATCAGGTAGGTCCATGGGCCTACTTACATCTAGATCTCTGCTTCTGGAAGCATGGCCCATTGACTCGCAGCATCATCATTACCCAGGAGTTTGTGAGCATAGAATCTAAAGTCCCAGTCAGGACCTACTCAGTCAGAAACTTTCTTTTTAACAGAAATCCCAGTGATTTGTGTGAATATTAAAGTTTGAGAAGTGTTGGTCAATATGACAGAAACTTTCTTTCCTATTTAGATCCCGCAGTTCCCCTTTTCACTCTTTCACATTAAAGCATATTTGTAGGAAAAAAAGGAAAAAGGATCAATTCAAATCAACAAATTGATACTTAATGACTTAATGAGAAACTACTGTGTTGCACTGGCTTCTAGACTTGTGCTCTACAAGAGTGTAGCTGCAAGCCTCCCACTGAGATCCTTAAATTAAGGGCCAGGTTATTTAAATTTCATTAAAATAATATAAAATTAAAATTCAGATTCTCTGTTGCACAATCCACATTTTAAGTGCTCAGTAGTCAATGTGGCTAATGGGTCCCATATTTGACAGGCAGATTTAAAATATGTCCATCATTCCAGAAAGTTCTGTCCAATAGACAATAAATAATAGGAAAGAAATAGAAGGAGGAAGGAACATAAAACATTAGATGTTTCCTTTATTTATGTTTAATGTTTATCAAGAAACCTCTACATTCTTATATATTACCTAATTAATCATTAAAGTTATCTTTCCAATTTTTGAGAGTTGGTTTCATTTCATTCTTTTTAAAGTTGACTTTCAGATCTTTCAAATAATCATCACTCTCTTCAGGAATTGTAGGAAATGTTCACGTGAAAGACGTGGTCCCTGTCGTTGTGGCCCTTAAAAGCTTATTAACTTTTAAAATCCACATACAGGAAAATATGGAGGCAAATGCAAGAAATTATTGAAAGCTTTCTTAAAAGTTCAGTGATTCTCCCATGATTTTTTGTGAAATTATAACACTCCTGTTTATACTGAAATGAATCTTTAAAATAATCAAAAAATGAGTAAAGACCTGACCTACTTTCCCACTGACAAACCTATTTTAATCTTTTTTCCCTGTGATGCCCTTAATGAGGGCAGTTAGCTGGCTCTACTCATAATTCCCCATCCACTGGGAAGCCCCCATGTACAGGTTTGTTATATTGCACCTAAGGTGGGAGGCAATGGGAAAATATAACTGTTGTCAAAGTGGGGGATGAGACTGATGGGTGAGAGTCACCACGGAGGCCCTTCTTTCTGGTAATGGTTCCTCTAACGGCACATACATGACTTATGTATATTTGCGCAAAGAAGCCACCACCAGTTCCAAGGAGCTCAGCCTTGCAGAGCAGGGTTAAGACCAAAGGGAAATAATTTTGAAAGAAAGGGGTGTATAAATTTCTCTATAGGATTGCTACTCAAGATGCCATCTGTGGCTGGAAGCATCAGGTTCCACCAGGAAGATTATTAGAGTTGCAAAATCTCCAACTATCCCAGATCTATAGCATCAGAATCTCTGAGGGTAGGACCAAGGAATCTGTGTTCACAAGCATGCCAGGTGATTCTTACATACACTAAAGTTTGAGAGATGCTAGTGGAAGCCCAAAGAAGCTTCGGATGCAGGGCTGAAGTGGGGGTGCAGGGTAGAGTAGGAAATATTGCATATGATAAAGACAAAACAAAACTATAGGCATTCCCTAAAGTTCAATGGTAACACATTTAGAATCAGCCTGACCCAGCATTTAATTCTAGGGTGGTAGTGGTGGTTGTTGCCATTGTTGTTGTTTAAATCATGTGGGATGCTTTTAAAAATATTGGCTTTAATAGTCTAGTGGAGTCTACTGAATAATGCATAGTGGTAGCACATGCTGTTAAAACACCCCTGGCCTGTCTCTGCCTGGTTCACTCCAGTGCATCCTAAAGGGTTCCGATTGAATAATGCTTCTTCCAGGAAGCTGAGATTAGGCATAATGCTCCTGTTGTGTGCTTCTACTTCAGGCTCTTCTTTTCCATAGAAGTTACCACACTGCATTATTTCTTTAATAGCTGATATTTCTTTTTAGAGTACAAACTCTGTAAGCACAGTAAAAAAAAAAAAAAAAGTTCCATCTTTCCCACCATTGTTAACTCTATAATGCAGCACATTTTTTGCTGGGCTGACTGGCTAAAGGAATGAAGGAATGAATGAATAAAGATGTGCAGAAACTGCATTATGGAAATATGTTTTGAGAAACCATCTCATCTGAGAAATCAGGGAAAAGTAGAATTTTAGCTAGCTCTTAAAAAATAAGCAAGATGTTTCCAGGCAGAGCAGGGAAAAGGCATTCCAGGGAGAGGGAACTCTATGTGCAAAGGTCAGTGGCTTGGAAACTCATATGTTCTTTTATGTGAGATTTATGTGGCTGAAGCATAGAGCAGTAGCATGAGGTTGGAAAAGTAGGACTGATTCTGACTGTGAAAGCCTTGTTTGCTTGATATGGGGTTTGGACTTTATCCTGTGGGCCTTGCCAGTAGTATTATCTTCTCATAGACTTGGGGACTTAGAGACTGTTTTTTCACCACTAGGATGTTTTTTCTGTCTGCTCTGTAGTAGGTACCCTAAATATATATTGGATAAAGCCAAGAAACACTGAACAGCAATGGACTACGAACTTTTCTTGAGTCTTTTGTATACTTTCTTATCCCCTTGCTTTTGTTCACTGTGTTCCATTAGCCAAGAGTATCTTTTTTTTCTCCATATCCATATTTTTAAGATTTCATAAAACTGCTACCTCTACCAGGAATCTCTCATCAACCATTCTAGATGAAGTTAATGCCTCCTCCCTCCTTGAGTCTATAGTAGCTAATTCATAAGAGGTTGCCTGCATTAGAGGGTGGACTTTGGACTCTTTTGATTCTACCATTCACTAGCTGGGTAACCATGGAAAATGAACTCCTCTGACCCTTTTCTTTCATCTGTAAGTAGAGGGAGTAATCACAGTCTTTCATCAGATATTAATTAGTATATATGTTCAGTTATATATGAGACAAAAATAATAGTGCTTTTGCAAGATAGAAACGTATTTCCTTCACATGTAAGAGTCCATGTGTGCTGTCTAGAAGCTGAATATCTTCTCAGCTCCACAAAGTCTTAAAAGGACCCAAGCACCTCTTTTCTTCCTCTCCCACCTTTGGGCGTTGCCCTTGTATGTGCCGCACCATGATGGCATGCCAACGGGTAGGTTAGAAGAAGGACAGAGAGATGAAAATGGTTCCTCCTTCTAAAATATGATTTTTCTTATATCTTCAGAGTTAGAAACTTAGGCACAAAGCCACACCTAGCTGCAACAGGGAACATACATGTAATTTGTATTCTGGGCTTCCCTGGGCCCTGATGAAAATTTGGGCATTCCATCACGATGGAAGAAAAGGATAATTGATGCTGAGGGACAGCCAGTGATCTCTGCCACGCCGCAGACATATTAGTCCTCTTCAGTGCAGGATCCTTCTAAACAGACACTAAAGATGATCAGAAGCTTTTTCTTTTTCTCATCATTTCTAATCGCAATATTTGGATTGATTCCATAAAAACAATATATTATTACAGTTGTACAAGTACAAAATTACCAATTAGCGTGTATAGGAAATGCATGCTCACAACCATTTTACAGATAGAAACACTGAATAAAAACTATAGAGATCATGGGTTGGAAGCATCAGAGAGAATATTTAGATATTGCTTGACTCGTAAATAAATGTTCAACAGATGACATTGTTACTGTGCAAAATTAGTACCTACCATATTCTTTCTTGTTTAGTAATAGTTCCTATCATTCTATATTATCCTTTAAAAAAAAAAAAGCTGTCTTTAGCTTATTTTTAAATTCCAGGGAGCCTCTCCCTGAGATTCATGCACATAGAAGGGTTTCAATTTGTTATCATTATCTTCCACTGCATTAGTCAAATTTAGCTATTTTAGTGAAGACTAAATTTTTATGTGAAAAGGTAATTTATGAGGTAAAAATGTATGTGTTTTAGTTTGATCCACGTGACCAAAAGGATTGAGGTGCATGCTGCTACCCAAGAGTGGGGTGCCCAATTTAGTGGCTTATTTGCAAAATGTAACATGTTTATGTATAACCAAAAGTATGATGCCTTTAAACTGCTTTTCCTTTCTCACATATTTTGGAAAGAAAATGTGAACAGTTGTATGTCATAAAGAAGATCATAGTTAGCTGCATGGGATGAAATAGAGGAAAGAGAAAGGAAGAGTTATAATTAAATAAAGCACAAAATCAGTGAAGGAAATGAGAGCAGAGTAATAAAGAGAAATGGCTTAAAGCCTTTAGATTGTCTTCCCTCAATTTTAAGCATATAACAATTGGAATGAAGCTAACAACACTGCTTAGAACTTAAAAAATAAGCAGAAATACTAAGACATCATTTTTTCTAGGGCCTCAGGAATCTTATGTGATACTTAGAATATTTTATAATCCCTTGTTAATTTTTGTTGAGCTTTAAACTAACTTTTCTACAGTGATTTTTTTTTTTTTAAGGAACCAATTCTTGCGGGGTAACTAAAGCTACATGTTTTCTGGGGAAACGAACAGACACCTTGTTTCTTTTTTTTTAAATTTAATCTCTATCGTATTTTTTTCCATTATCAGTTAGTCCCCCTATCACTCCCTTCCCCCCAGCTGTCCCCACGCTGCTGTTCATGTCCGCCAGTCCTTTTTCTTTCAGGTACTTTGTTTCTTTTGGGACTATTCCAATATAAACGCTTCCTTTGGTGCCCATACATCATTATTGGACCTCATTAAAGGGTTAATTGTTTTTCTTTTTAAAAAAGTTTGTGATTGTTGGCAGAGGCTGGGATGGAGGGGCACCAAGAGTAGAGATTCCGGTCCTGGCCTTGAGAAATTTAGGCTTGCTTCCTGGCTCACCTCCTCGCACAACCACAGCAAAAATTAGAACTAAACTACAAAGCAACTATCCCCCAGGATTGTTATAAAATCGAGCTGTGTGGAAGTCTAACAACCAAGTAATTAAAGAAATCACATCCATCCAGACTGGTAGGAGGAACAGAGATGTAGAGACACGGACACGTGGAACAGGCAGTCCACACCCATGTGTGGTGGATAAAAATCGGGAGGGATACCTCGGGAGCATCAGATGCCAGCCCCCAACCAGGCCACCCAGCCCAGGGTTCCAGTGCCAGGAAGATAAGTCCTCGTAACTTCTGGATGTAAAAATCAGTGAAGGATGGGGTAGCAGGAGAAACTGCGGGATTCTCAGACATCTACTCTTAAAGGGCCCACAATGGAATAGGACATCCTCAGACTCGCTCCTTCTAGGCTGGAGCACCAGGGCAGCAGGACAGCAGCTAGAAGGGCACCAGTGGCATACGGGGAAAAACTGAAGTGTCTGGCATCAAGGTGAGTGATGAGGGACAGCTGCCTCCTGGACAAAACTGCAGAGGCCAGAGGGCAGCCATTGTCCTTTTTCTGAGCCCTTCCCTACACAGAGCCACAGAGTGGCTGCACCGTATCTGAGGCTCCTTCCACCTAGTTTATACAGGTTGCCCACCCTAGCAACCACCTAAGGCTCTGCCCCATCCAACTTACAGGCACAATTTTCTGCATTAGGCCATGCTACTAAGACAGGGAGTCAAAGCAGCTCTACCTAATACATAGAAACAAACACAGGAAAGCTGCCAAAATTAGGAGACAAAGAAATATGGCCCAAATGAAAGAACAGAACAAAACTCCAAAAAAAGAGCTAAACAAAATGGAGATAAGCAATCTATCAGATGCAGAGTTCAAAATATTGGTTATTAGGATGCTCAAGGAACCCACTCGGTACTTCAATAGCGTAAAAAAAGACCCAGGAAGAAATGAAGGTTACATTAACTGAAATAAATAAAAAATTATAGGGAGTGGATGAAGCCAAGAATCAAATCAATTATTTGGAACACAAGGATGAAAAAAAATCAATCAGAACAGCAAGAAGAAAAAAAGAATCTAAAAAAATGAGGATGGGGTAAGGAGCCTCTGAGACAACTTCAAACATACCAATATTCAAATCATAGGGGTACCAGAAGGAGAAGAGTAAGAGTAAGAAATTGAAAACTTATTTAAAAGAATAACGAAAGAAAACTTTCCTAATATGGTGAAGGAAATAGGCATGCAAGTCCAGGAAGCACAGAGAGTCCCAAACAAGATGGACACAAAGAGCACCACACCACGACACATCATAATTAAAATGTCAAAGGTTAAAGAGAAAATCTTAAATGCATCAAGAGAAAAGCAGATAGTTACCTGTAAAGAACCCATAAAACTATTAACTGATTTCTCAACAGAAACTTTGAAGGCAAAAAGGGATTGGCAAGAAGTATTCAAAGTGATGAAAAGTAAGGACCTACAACCTAGATTATTCCATCTAGCAAAGCTATCATTTTGAATGGAAGGGCAGATAAAGTGCTTCTCAGGCAAGGTAAAGCTAAAGGAGTTCATCATCACCAAACCATTATTTTATGAAATGTTAAAGGGACTTGTATAAGAAAAAGAAGATCAAAACTATGAATATTAATATGGCAATAAATTCACAGCTATCAACAATTGGATCTAAAAAACAAATTAAGTGGACAAGCAGAACAGAAACAAAGTCACAAATATGGAGATCATCTGGGGAATTATCATTGGGAGCAGGGAGGGGGAGCATGGGGAAAAAGGTGCAGCGATTAAGACGTACAAATTAGTAAGTACAGAAAAGATAGGAGGATATTAGGAAAAGTGTAGGAAATGGAGTAGCCAAAGAATTTACATGCACATCAACTAAGGAGGGGGATTGCTGGAGAGAATGGGGGGTACAGAGTGGAGGGGGACAAATGAGGAAAAATTGGGACAACTGCAATGGTATAATCAATAAAATGTATTTAAAAAGTCTGTGACATTGGCAGTGAAAATTACTTTAGCTTTGTTGTCTGGCAGGCATACATTTTTATCCTTGTTGGTTCACCTACTAGTCCTGTAACACTGAGCAAATAACTTAAAAATTTTGCACCTCCCTTTTTCTCCTATAAAATCACCTATATCATGGGTCCATCTATTAAATGCAGTAATAAATATGAAGCATTTAATATATAATCTGAAATAGAGACATCAATTACCTATGAGCTATGGTTTTTTGTAGAAGAAATCCATTTTCAAAACAATTAACATTTTGAGCAACAACAAAAAACCTTGAGGATTTAGTTTTCAAAAGACTCAAATGATTCAATCTCCTATGCTAATAACAATAAGATCAAAACAAAGAGGCATTGTCCCACAGGTATTCATGCTGGGAGCCATCTACCAAGGGGCTTTCAGTGGTTGATTTCCCCTAGTAACTTCCCTTTTCTCAGTGGACCATACCTCAGGCCTAAATTATTTCCCAGAGTTATCACTTAGAAGTTCCAGGTTTGTGTGAATATTTGAATAACAAGATGAACTTTTATGAGTTTTTCCTTTGGTGAAAAAGCATAGTTGCTGCTTCATAAGCAGCAATAATAGCAATGTGTTTTGAATATCCTGCTTTCCACAAAGTGCTCCAAATGATGTTTTGCCCAGAGGTGTTTTCTTTTGCAAACTCAGGAGCATAAAACTCACAGAATGGTAATCTAATGAGGTGTCACATGAATGAAAAGTAGTTATGAAATAACAAAGCCAGAGAGGTCAAACAGCATGCAGAGGAGCAAATAAACAAGAGCCCATCATATCAATATCAGTATTTCTTTAAATACAATCTCAGAGAATCATAGTTTGTTGCTTTCTAGATGCTTTGCTAATACTTTCTCTGATCCCCTGAAGCAGTAGTTCTAACCTTAGCTTCATACTTTATCTCTGTGTGTGCTTTAAAAATACTGCTATCTGGACTCCAGAAACTGAGATTCCTTTTTAATGGGGTGGACGGTGGACTGGCCATGGATGTTGGGATGTTTAAAACCACCCAGTTAGTCTTTTATGCAACCAAGTTTGAGAACAACATAGAGCTACAAAATGGAGAGAGCTTGACTATTTGAACTGGACATGTAAAAGTGGATGCCAACACTTACACTGCTTATTATTTTGAGGGGAAACCACAGTAGCCATAGTGTGGGCTGTGTCATAAATCTTCCAGAATTTTAAGCATCTAGTCTTTCTAATTCATTGTGATTCTAGAAAAGCCTTCCAATGAAAATGGTTGTTTTAGTGGACTCATTATTGGTAGTAAACAGAGCTTGCCCCCTGTTAACTTGGTAACAGACACAGCCACTCCTGGCAAAGCTGTCTATGCAAGACACATGACCCCAGGTTCAGACATGATCCAGCTAGTGAAATGCCCCTCCAAGGGCTGTTCTGCTGACACATGTCACCATTTATGAGTTGTAGATGAGGCCATTAAAAAGAGAGGCATGGCCTGTACTTGAGCAGTTTGGCCTAAGGTCTCCCACGAGACTGAGAGAAGAGATTTTCAGGCTCGAATACTGCTGAAAGCTGGACTGCATTGACCTTGAGGTAGGTCATGGTAGTGACCTGGGACTCAGTGTGATTGGAAACAGTCATACTTCCAGGCTCTGCCCAAGTCTAAGTCTGTCAGGAGCTTTCCCTGACAACCCGCGTCACTGACTTTTTCTTTCTCTTAATGCCTATTGCTCTTATTTTAAGATGTACACTGGGAAAAAGTGTATTTAATTCAAGCTTATTTGATGATAACTTGGTTTAATAAATGTCTGCTTTCATAGCAAAATGATCGGGTTCCTGTAAAATGGAATATGATGGTGACATGGCCAAAAGCATGGACTTGGTGTCCAACAGAAGTGGCTCTTCAACTTGAGTATCAACACTGCCACTTTATTTGCTATGTGAATTTAAATTTTCCAAGCCTTAGTTTCTTATCTGATAATATGGGGAAAACTGGAAGTATGTCCCAGTACCAGCAAGAGAATGATCTGAGCAATTTCATACATGCTTTCATAAGTGATAAGAATAAAATTAGCTAATCATTTTTTAACTATTGCTATATCCTATGCACTATTAAAAATTATTTATATGTATTAATTGAGGCAATCTTCACAATACCCTGAGATGTGTACTGTGTTCTCCACTTTACAGGTAAGGAATCCTAGGCAAAAAAGAGATTCTTAACTTTCCAAGGTCATACCATTTGTAGTGAGGAGCGTGCATATAGACATGTTATGCTACCCTGCCTCTCAGTAGTTGCAATAAAATTTAATTTGCTGAGTTACTCACTTAACAGACTGAGGGAGACACAAAAGCAGCTAAGGTCAAATATGGTATTATTTATACAACCCATCAATAAAAGCTCAGAGAGCTACAAAGAGAGGAAATTGTTCCAGAATGTGGTAAACAGAGGATATTTGTGATATTGTTTATAAGTTAAAACTCAAGCTGGAAGGAGATATTAGAAGATGTCATTGTATGTAATAAATAACACTTAGAATTTGAGAATGAATGATTTGGGATATCTTGGGTGAAAGTCCTATATAACATGTTTTCATGTATACTATCTTCTTTAATTCTCAAAATATTCATGAAGAAAGCTATCTTCTTTATAACTAAGGAAACTGAAAAATGCTTTGAGGTCAAGAAGATCATCAATCTTAGTAAATGGCATATTGGGCGTGAACTCAGGTCTTCTGACTTCTCCCAAATGACTGACTGTGTCTCATGGGGAAAGTTTTTACAAAAATTGCTGGAGCTCAGCTTCTTTGTCATTCATCAGATTGGGGAGCTCTCTTATGTGATGGCTTTGGTCCCTTCAACTTTTAAATTTTTATTTATGATCTTGGAGTTCCACACTGCTGTTATATACTGTGATTCATTCATATAACAAAAGTTTTTGAGTGCCTACTCAAAAATCAGGCTCACTTGAGTTCATTTATTGGGACCAAAACAAAATTACCTCTTTTATTTGGCTTACATTCTAGGCAAGTACAAAATAACCAAAAATGAAGCTATGACATAATAAGTGCTTAGAAGGAAATAAAGCAAAGGGATGTGACAGGCAGAGTAGGGAGGGCAGTGGTCTCTTTACAAAGAGGATTCAGAGAAGGCTTCTTAGACAAAGGGATATTTAACTTATAACATGAATACAAGACAGAGTCAGACATGCAAGAAAAAACCAAAAAACAGCTTTTGCTGTTGTTGTTTTTCCCTTCTATTTTCCCCTCCCTATTCCACAAAGCCTGACTTTAATGTGTATTTTGTTATTTTTCTCTTCCTTTCTTCTTCATTGTCTGTCTTGATGAATAAAATCGCCATTGACTCAAGTGTCCAAGCCATTTTACATGTCTAGGAATTATCCTGACTCCCTTATGCTTCATATCTCTGCATTACTAATTCTTACATAGTATGTTCACTGAATATCTCTTTTCTCTCATCTTTTTCATTGTCAAGACCCTTAGTCTAGGGCCCTTTATTCACCAGGATTCCAACAACTGCCTCCACACTTGTCTATCTGTTTATTGCTTTTCCTTTTTCTCATCCACATAGCTCTCTGAATTATTCTAAAAACCAGTTATAGTCCCATCATTTAACTACCTAAAAACCTCTAATAGTCCTGAATTGTCTCATAATATCTAAATTCCTCAGTATAATATTTAAGGCTTTTTATTGGTACCTGCTATCTCTTCTCCATTCTCCCCATTTTAGCTCTTTCCCACAAAATACCCTGTGTTCCTACTACTCAGAAGTTCTCCCGGTTCCTGAACACACTGTATTCTTGTTGATTTCCATGCACATGCTGGCTCCTCTTTGATGCCCTGTCTCCTCACAATCTCCTTCCTTTTCTTCAGAAAGTACTTTAGATGTCACATCCTTCTTATTTCTGCACTTGTAATACTGAGAATTAGGAAAAGTGGCATACAAATCCCAAAATAAGAGCAGCAGAATCAGTGGGAAAATTTATTTTTCTCTCACATAAATGAAGTTGAGAAGCTTGTCTACGGTCATACCACCCTGAACGCACCCCATCTCGTCTGAAAAGCTAGATAACCCATGGTCAGCATGGTGCTCTATAGTTTAAGGGGCCTATAGTCATTCTATCTTAACTCTTGTAGCATTCTACACTAAGATCCCTGTTTCTCCATCACCTCATGCTTCAAAGGCTGCTATGGCTCCAAACATTACATCAGATTGTAGGCAGCAGGAAGGGACATTAAGAAGAGTGTGCTCCCTATTTTTAAGAAACTTTCAGATTATGCACAAGAATTAACTTGTGCATTGACTAAAAACAGTCATGTGACTACGCTTTGCTGACTGAGGCTAGAGTATTTCATTTTTTAGATGGGTGACAGTTTTTAAGGAAAGACTAGATTTTCAGAGATAGTTAACAGCCTCTACTTCAATCGTTCTTTAGATATTATTATTATTAGCACTCTTCACAAGGAGGCTTATTCTTTTGGTTTTTTTATCTTTTAAATTCTCATCCTCCCACTGTAACTCACACCTGCTGTAGATTAGAAGACACATATGTTGTTGTCCTCTATGATCTGGGCCTTGCCTTTTCCTCTACTGTTAATTTCTGGGTCTATCTACCCTCCTCAGTACCCATTATATCTAAAGTTTCTCATTTGCTTGTTCCACAGTTCTGTGAAATTGCATGATATTTTCCTTTAATTAGAATGCTCTATCCCACTCCTACCTCTAGTCTATGAGCATTCTCTTTATCCATTCCTTACCCTTCTGGGGTTTATCTTACATTTAATTATTGTTCACATATATGCCTCCAAACTAGACCATGACCTCCTTGCACATACAGACTATGGATTTTTCATTTCTGAATCTCCAGCACCTCTAACGTAACCAGAAAAAAAAATCACAGACAACCAATGCATTCTTAAATAAGTGAGTAAAATATATACCTGATGTGTATATTCAACCATTTTTTCATATTTTTGCAAATACCTTTATTAATGGTATATCAAATATCAAGCAGCAAGCTGAATGCTGAGCTATAGTAGTGAATGAGATAAACATTGTCCCTCTCTCATGGAGTTAAAACTCTTGGGGGACAGATAATAAACAGAATTCCAGCTGTGAAAGAGATTAATACAAAGAGGGAAGAAAACAAACTATCCATAATGCTGTGAGCTACTAGCAGGATGTATTTCAGTTATTCATAGACCTATTTAAGTTCTTATTCTACATTCTTCATGAAAAAAGTAGGTGAAGGAAGTTTGTTTTATCATATCATGACAGGTTCATGCCTCTGAGTGTGGCTACTGCCAAAAGAACTGTTAATTAGCTTCTTTTTTAAGTTCAGTGACTTTAAAAATTATAACATGCCAAAGCTTTGGATGTGGAGAGTAATGTGATTGTTGGCATTAATGGCTTAAAATAAATTATTGTGGTGAAATTAAACTCAAAACTGTGAGATGTTCATTTCTGTTGAATGGCTAAACATTTATAATGAGAAACCCTTATTCTTTAAACAATTTTATATTTATTGAGGGTTTACTCACTACTGGTTGCTGTTTTATATGCTTTGCATATATACATTAACTAATTTAATCCTCACACCAACCATTTTAGTTAGATACTACTATCATCCTCAAATTGCACTAAAAAGAAAACTGACACAAAGAGAAATTAACTCTCCTAGCTGCTAAGAGAACAAGTGAGCACTCAAACTCAGACAGGATCTGTGCTCTGTATCCTTGCTACTCAAAAGGGGCCTCCTTAGACCAACAGTATCAGTATCACTGGGCAGTTTGTTAAAAATAACAGACTCTTAGACCCACCCCAGACCTACTGAAACTGAATTTTAACGGGACCTCCAGATGGTCGAAATGCATATCAAAATTACAGAAGCACTGCTCTAAACCACTATTTTATAGTGCCTTAAAACAGCTAACATTTGAGAATACTCTCATATGCTAACTATTTACCTCAGTCCCTTTATCTCTGGGCCACTTATGTCTTCCTGCAGCCTCAGCAAAGCAACATGGGAAATGTTCCAGGCCACAAAAGTGTTCCCTCAGAGAATATGTACTTTCCATTTCTTTGTTATTTTTTATTTATTTTCTTTCTGTTTATTTTTTTATCTATAGTTGACTTGCAATATTACATTAGTGTCAGGTGTATTACAGTTTACATACCTTAGAAGTGACCAACACGATGAATCTAATAACCATCTTTTATTACAAATAGTCATTATAACATATTGACTGTATTCCCTATGCCGTCCTTCACATCCCCCTGACATTTTATAGCTGGCAGCTTGTGCTTCTTAATCCCCTTCACCTTTTTTGCCCATTCCCCTGATCCCCTTCCATTTCTTATGTTCTATGTCACAATGCTCCATCCACTGTGGGAATCTTGCTGCTTGCTGAGATTTAATTAAAATATCAGTCAAAATATTGACACCATTGACTTCTATTTCCCTGAACCACTTGGGTCATGTGGATTAAGAGAAATAAGGTATCATCTCATTATTAAAAGTAGTTACACTATGATATTGAAAAAATTGGGAAGCAGGAGGTTAGACGTCCAAGCAAAAAGAACATTTTAAATCCTCCATTGATTTTCTTTCTCTGTCTTTCCTCTTTTTCATTACAGGGATACCTGCCAGTGTCATTTTCTTCTTTCTTTGGTTTATAACTTTCCCATTAAAAAGTAATTTGAAAGACAGTATGGTCAGAGAGTTTTATCTGTACCTTCTTGATAGCACTTTATCGCTTTGTCTCAGTTATTTGAGTGCATACCAGGGTACATTAAAATCCTCAGCATCTACAGAGTGTATATGATAAATCAGGAATTGTGCCAAATGGTTTTTATCCCCTTGGATAATTCATTTGATCCTCACCACAACTTTACAATGGAGATGCAATTGTGATCCTCACTTAACACTTGAGGAAACTGAGTCCCAAAAGTTTTAAAATATACACAAAGCCCACAGCTTGTAAACGGTGAACCTCGAGCTGAACCCAGGCAGTCTGTTCCCAGAGCCCACCTGCTGTGCTCGTGTACTATACCAGCCAAGTGGCTTCATCACAAGCGGTGGCTGTAGAAATGGCATATATAGTAGTAGGCTCTAGGGGTTTTCTCCTGGATCCTGAAAGACGGTTGTTTAATTCCTTGTATTTCTGAATTATAATTTTGCCCTCACAAAAGTATATATTTTTAGATGATAAGAGTTTTAAACACCTTGTTGTTCAACAACTCCCTTTTCCTTCATATATCATACTAGATCAGAATGTGTAAGCATTGAATTAGAATTATATAAGCTTCAGTTTTGAAGATCACTTGGCCCAAACTCTAGGAACTACATAAAATTAGCCATTCATAGTTAAAAGTAAAACTGTGATTAATGTTTGGTTCCCTACAGGTAATAACCAACAACTGGGGAGTGGCTAAGAGCACCAGTTGAATAAGTGCCAATGAGGTTCAAATAAATGTGTCAAGGGCTAATGTGATGAAAAATAATTAGTCTCTAAATTGCTTTGAGTCATAATAAGTCTATGACCAATGCAATTAAAACAGGTATGATTGGGTCTGACTGAAAAAGCAATAGAATAATTCTGGAAAATATTCCTAAAATAGGCACGTCCACTGGAGGTTGGAGGTCAAGTAAGAAGGTGATAGTTAGTCAAAAACAGGAAATAGAGGAATAAGAAAGCCCATCATATCAGTGAGGCACCAGAAGATGAGTCAGATACTTAGAGAACAGAAATCATGAAATAGTTTGTCATACTGGCTTTAATTAAAATAAACATGAGGTTTACAATTTTCCTTTATAGCATAACAGATCCAAACCTTTGAGTCCAGATTTTGTGGTATTTATTCATTCAACATACATTTTTTAAAGCTGCAACTCTACCTGACAGAGAGCTAGCTGTCGGGAATAATTTGATATATGATATATAATTTGAAATGAAACTGCTTTTGCCCTTAAGCAGTTTATAGTTTAATAGGAGAAGATAAAACTATTTTGATCAAATAACTATAAGTTGTTACAGGTGCTGTGACAGTTTCAGATAAATGTCTCAATGGGAATAGAAACATGAATGTATTCAATTCTTTAGCATTTTCTATGACCCTCATGACTTTAGAGGTATCTCCTTCCACGCCTGGCTTCCTTTCTATCCATTTTCACTGTATGTCCCTCTTCCTAGGCCTCACCCCCTCAAGTTACATAGAATTTATTTTTCCAATTACTCCATGATCTTGTCTAACCCACATGCCTTTGTACTTGTTTTTCTTTTATCTCCATCTGAAAATAATTGGTTCATCTTTAGAGCAGAGCCACCTCCTCTGTGCAGCCTCCCCACTTGTTTTAAGTGCACCCTTCTCCACATTCCAACAAATTTTAAACTTGATTCTGTTGTAGCACATATTACATTACATTTGGTTATATATCTGTAAGTCCCTGAGGCAATGACTATTTTATATTTTCCCTAAGATTTATCAGGCTGCCTGATAAGTATTGGTTTTATTTATTTTTGATGCATAAAATAATAAAATAAATTGAGTCTTTTTTAAATTTATTTCCTTTTTTGGTCCTTATATAGAAAGTTAGGTTATACATATTTTGATACACATGTTGTTTGAAGTAGTATTTCTAATTGATTTTACATTGCCCCCTTTGGGGTTTAAAATCCTATTTGGCTGGAAAGTCTGTGTTTGACCTACCTTCACATTGTTAGGGATTTATATGACACTTCTATTCCTGAATTAAAATACAGTGTATCAAGCTAGTCCTTTAAAAGTTAACTTTCTTAAAATATTATGCCAGATTTCACGGGTGCCTGCTTAAGCTAGCTCAGTTTGCACCAACAGCCATGCTAGCAGGTGGCTTGTGAAAGCTGAATTGGAGAACCTGTAATCTGTTGTTCCAAATAAATCAAAACCAATAAATAAAACATAAATAAATAACATCTTTGTAAGTTAATAACAAAAAAGTATTTCTGTTAAGAGGCTTTAAAATGTTCAGTATCTAGTTAGAAGTCTAAAAATTTTAAATAAAAATTGAGCAAAAAATAGACTATTCAAAGATAGTGTTTAAGCTATATATTTATTTAACAGTTATATTTTGGAGCACATCCCTATGCTTTATGCAAAAGACGATGAGTAATGCTATGGGAAACATAAAGATGAAAATTATAGACTTCATTCTAACAAGGCACATATGGTAGGGGAAAGAACATGGTAGGGAGGAATGTGGACTTTGATGTCCCATCACTGTATGTATTGGTTTTGTTTGTTTTTTTTTTTTTTTTTTAAGATTTTATTTACTTATTTTTAGAGAGGGGAAGAGAGGGAAACATTAATGTGTGTTTGTCTCTCGAGCACCCCCTACTGGGGACCTGGCCCGCAACTCAGGCATGCCCTGACTGGGAATCAACCTGCGAACCTTTGGTTCACAGGCCGGAGCTCAATCCACTGAGCCACAGCAGCCAGGGCTGGTTTTGTTTTATTTATTGTGTGTGTGTTCTATCACAGTGCCACAGAGCTGATGACAAAACAGCCCACCAAAGAGGAGGACTACCTGAATAACATTTTAGCAAAATGGTCAACAGTAGAGTATCTTGCATAAAAACAAACAAGTCAGTTGGTACAATAGAAAATCCTGACAGAAGACTATTCTGGTGTTGGGAAAAATTGTCCTCTCTAGCTCTCCAGAGAGAGATTTAAAGTTGGAGGAACTGAGACCAATTTTTCTTAATCTAGTTTTCTTCTCAGTTGTTAAATGAGGCTAATGGTTGCTGCTTTACAGTTTGCAAGTGTGTCTGTCATATGTATGTGTCTATGTATAGATAAGTAAGAGTATGCATAAAAATCATATAATACATTATTAAGTGCTATCCATATATTGTTATTGATATTCATTCATTTATCACAGAAATATTCATTAAGTACATATTTTCTATGTTTGAGACATTGCATAACGGAGCATCAAGGAGAAACTAAGTGCAGAGTCCATGTCTTCAAGGACATCTTAAGCTTGCAGATTATTGAGATAAGTAAACAAACAAACGAAACTCAATATAATAACTACAAAGAAGTAGTAAGTAGTACAGTGGGACACAAGCAAGTAATTAACATTTTTTAGTTTAGGGGAGGCAAATGTTTTTGGTAAAGTAAACCTTAAAGTATAGGAAGGAGAACATAAGAAAGATGAGATTTGAGAAAGGAGAATCCATGGAGAAAGGCAATTGCCTGTAAAGAAAAACTCAGAAGAACCAAAAAGCACAGCAAATCCGTCAGCTCTTGGAGCAGGAGTATGGTCTGCAGGACGAGGAGTGGCGGGAGATGCAGAGCAGGTGGCAAAGGTATGACATGACACAGTGGTGCAGAGCATTGGCTCAACCACACTGCTAGGGTTTGAATTCTGATGCTGTGGACTGAATGACCTGGAGCAGTGCCTTAGGTTCTTCATCTATGTGATGGGGGCAATGATAGTACCTAACTCATAAGGACATTTGAGAACATCATCATAATACAAGTAAGGCATGAGTAAAAGTGCCTGGCACCTGGTAATGCGTGTACAAGAATATGTCTTAGCACTCATTATTACCATGATTATTACCAGCCTGTTCCTAGGCAATCGCTGTGCACAGTGGCATAACCATTGATCCTTGATTTGATTTTCTCATTTATTATTTTTTTCATGAATTTCTAGCAAAACCATGAGGCAGACAATGAAAGAGCAAACAGCCTCTTAAGAGTTTAGGAACTTTGTTGGGTTTGATCACTGAGATAGAGGCAGCCCCAGGGTCAACTGTCTTCCGTGGCGTTGCCTAGCTCTTGGCCAGCAGCTTCGACCTTCCTCCTGGCAACACCATTACTCCTGGCTAAACACATGTGCCTCTCAGGTATTAGGAAGCTACCAACTGTCAGCTTCCTCTAGCATAGATCAAAGCTGTCTGCGGCATCCTTCCTCAAGGTCTTCATAACCTTTCATTAAAATAAAGTCAAGTGTGTCTAGGAAGCAGAGGAGAAGGAGTTGAGTGGATTGGCATTATGTGTGTGGGGAAGCCCTCTGTCTTCCATCCTCCACTTTTTTCTGCCAGTGACCAAGAGGCTCAGACCTTGACTCATGAGTAGAAAGACAGACCTCCATGAAGATGGGGAAAAAAATTCTCCTCCCACCTGGCCTTCTTGGTGGGCTGCTATTAGAGTGTGTATCAGAGAAGCGATGGAAGGGTGGAAGAGAGGCAGGTTTCTTTTTATATGTATGAAGAAAAGTTTTTAATCTTTTCCTACTTAATGTTCTTAGAAAAAAGGCATGTGTGCCTCCAAAGCCTGGGGCAAGAGCAGGAGGCTCTGTGGCAGACTGCCCCTGACCCACCCATGCATAACTGGTTATATCTTAAGAGAAGTTAAAATCTAGAGAAATCCTGTTCTTAAGATTTATTGACTCAGAAAAGCACATGAATTATTCCATGCTCTATTCTATCTCAATAAATATTTTATCCAAGACAATAATATTTCATTCAATTCCATAGTGCTTTTTGATTTGATCCCCACTGAATCCCTCCTCATTGTTGGGTCAAATATCCTATTATTATAATGAAACCTGACATTTTCTATTGTCGTCCCATCTTAGTATACTTACCTTAGTATTATTTGGGAGCTGAGCAGTAAGAGATACCATAACATTTTGCATATCCAGGACTTCGAACCAGCTGTACTCCTGCCTCAATGGAGGAAGGCACAACAACAGAGAGACATGCTGAGGGTTCCCATTACACAGACGTGACAAGATTCACAAACTATAGCTAAGCATTAAACTCATTAGCATCTTCATTTTGCCATGCATTAGCCAAGGATTTTATCACCTTTTCTGTTCATTTGCAATTTCACTAAATTGGTGCTCTGCTCTTAATATCTATCCCATTAATAGAAATTGGGAAAGATTTTTAATAGTCCTTTAATTAGTTTTATATATCTGTCTCTGCATCCATTATTAAGCTCTATAGTGAATTTCTATGAATTGATCAGTGAGGTAGGTAGATGCCACAATGTATGACTTTCCACGTGTCCCCTATCTGTCTGATTGAACCTCAGGTTCTTAGGCTGTAAGACTAGAATATTGATACCCATCTCCTGAAACTGTGGTGAGATAAGATTAGATAATATATATGAAAAATATTTTATAAACTTTAACAGACAGAAGAGATTTTGGTTATTATTATTATTGTTGTTGTTATCCAATATCCAAGGAAGAGAAGTTTGGTGCCTAATACATCTTTCATCTTATTTATATCTTTCTTGCACTATGAATTATAATTAAATTCTAAATTATACTTGTGGGTGTGATAAAACTGAAAAGTATCCCTGAGAAATGTTGTTGGAAATTAATATATTATAAATACCAGCAACTTAAAAATTTTTGTAACATATTGCTATGTTGATAATACTAACATAGCATCAATATTCTAATATTGTTACCTTTAGTTCTTTAGCTATTTTTTAATATTAGCAGTATAACTGTAAATGCTTAGAAAAATTTAAAAATAACAGACATGATTTTTTCTATAAATTTTAATTTTAAAGTGAGCCAAATTTGTACACCATTCATTTACTCAGCGATCATTTGCTAAGTTTCTAACATGAGGTAATTGTGGCAGTAGTTATTGAAATAAGCAAATGTAAAGAGAGATTTCCTGCTTTCAAATGATTATGCTAACCCCAACTCTCAATTCTCTTAAAGGAAAATATTCTCCGATACTCCTTGGAAAAGTTAAAAGAGATCATCTTAGCAATAACAGGATCTGACATGTAAAAGAAGTTTAATTAAATGCAGCTTATGAGCATCAAACCTGACAGCTATAAATTATCAAACTTTTCATAAAAATGGCCTGGAGGAAACTTAAATAAATTTTGCTCTTCGTCATCTTACAAAAACTGACAGTGACCAGCCTGGAGGGGACAGGGGGAGAAGCGTGGACAGAAGGGGAAGGGACTAGTCAAGGAACATCTGTGACGGACCCATGGGCATGGGCAACAGGGTGGGGACTGACTGTGGGGCAGGGGGAGGCAGGGCAGTGGAGAGCAACAGGGGAAAAATTGGGACACTGTTATAGAAAAACAATAAAATATTCAAAAATAGCATTAATTGGGACTATTTGCTTCTTACTATTAAATTTGAATGGTTACAGATACAGGCCTTTTGACTTTTTTGTTTATACCTCATAATCAGGAGACTTAAGAGTCTGCATGTGATGCTGTTTTAGATAATATAAATTTTTCATAATGTAAATAGTCAGTATTCTCAATCCTCTAAACTAATTTAGGGGATGTAATTTTTATACATTATTGGGCTTTTATTCCCCTTTCATTATCAAAACTTCTTAAGTGTGTAATTGTCAGATGTGTCAGAAGATTGGTATTATTCCCTGAGTATACTCATTAAAGGTTAGCATTGCCCGGGTTATAGTTTTGTTTTATGCATCTGTATCTTAATTTTTAATTGAGTTTGTTAGCACCGCAGCTAAGACTTAGAAACCAATAGAATTAAGTTTTTGTGTATGTGTTAGATTTGTGAATATTCTCCTTAGAGTCAGTGAGGTATTTAGAAAACATATGGTAAAGAATGGTAATAATTGCTAGCCTTCATGTGGAGCAGTATTAGAGGTATTTACTAAGCACTTGCCATATTTCACCATGTGTAATGTGCACTTTTTGCCCAAATTTTTGAGGGAAGAATAAAGATGCACATTATACATGGGTAGTACTAATTCTGTATCTATATGAATGTTTTTAATTGTTTTATTTATGCTTATGCATTAAAAGTGTAACTCTAGAAAGTAATAATGACATCTGTATACAAAATAATACTCTAGAATATAATTGGTTTTGTTTCTAAATATAAATAAATAAAAATTGAATTAAAAGGTTAAAATCAAAGAATTTTTTTCCTGAAAGTTTGGGCCAAAAATGTGGGTGAACATTATACACTGGAGCATGTTATACATGACAAAATGTGGTACTATGTGCCTAGGTACTCTGTGTGTGTGTGTATTTATTAATATTACACACATACACACAAATATTACACACACACACACACACACACACAAATATACAGGGTCCAGCAGAAGTAACACTTGCCTGAATGTGGTTGGTAAGGTGATAACATGGGTGTAATAATTTATAGTTTTAATTTGAATATTTCACCTAAAATTTTGTTTGGTGTGCTTGAGTGTGATATTGTTATGTTACAGAAGTACATGCTCATGATTTTGTAATAAAAGATTTTGTAATGAAAAAGGGATGTTATTTGTGTCAGACCCTGTATATCAGTAATTTGTATTCTACTTCATTAAGGAATTTAGTCTAATAGTAGAGATAAAAGAAGACATAACTTAAGCTCAAGGCACAAGATAATGATTCTCAGCACAGAGCTTGGTGCTTAACGAATATTTGTGGAATAAATAAATCAATGGAATGAATGAACACCTGAATGAGGAAATAAAAAGAGATACTGACAAGGGAGATTATTTTTAGCAGATACCTCATGGAAGTTTTCAGGGTAAAAGCAAGGCACATCGTAGAGTGGTAGAATTTGGACATGAAGGAATTCCAGGAAAGAGGAACAATGTGAGGTTCCACATAGGGTTTTCTTGTTTGTTTCCCCAATTTTTAGGATATAAATTTATTGTAAATAAATGACTAAAAATAAGAACCTAGTTACAGTACAAAAGACAAATGAGGAACTTGGAAACCAAGATTGATTGACTACCCAAAGAAACCCAAATGTGAGCTAACCATACATCATTCATGTCACAAAAACCAAAGGCCGGCCGTAAGTCCGAGTGTTTTGTTCAGGATCATGTATGCAACTTTAGATAGAAAGAGAGTACTTAAACAATCTTAGGGATTTTCCATCACCTGCATTGAAGGTAAAAGTTATTAAAGGTTAAGCAAAGATCTGCCTAAAGAGAAAGGTACAGCAAGTGGTTCAGTGATCCTGGAGCAATGTATATATTTTTTCCCTAATAATTTGTTATGATTTAAATGTATACTTACCATGTTCCAAGTATTATAGTGTCTAAAAAAGAAACTTATTTTTTTCATTATTTCTATTTGCAGAAGAGGTAAAACTCAAAAACATGTACTTAATAATTTTCCTAAAATTATGATTTTAGGAAATATCAAGGCTAAAATTTAAAATGTCTTCTTGATCCTCAATTCCAAGCTTTTCCTACATTAGGCTGTTTGTCAATCTAGTACAAATGATTTAGAAGCATTATGACAATAATGAGGACAACTAGAGACAAAGAGGCCATTTAGGAAACTAGTATAATAGACCAGGAAGGAGAATGTGTGTGTGGGAGTAGGATCTTACCAATGAAAACAGAGAGATTGGACCAAATTTCAAAAATTCTCTGAAGGTAGAGTCAGCATGCTTTGGCAGCCCATGCAATGTATTATCTTCATATTTACAGTATCAGTTATGTAGTCTGATTTTTCTGAAGGCCTTTCCTATGGCCTTTGGAATGTTAGCTCTGAGAGAAACTGCACAGAACTTAAGGTAACAGCTGTTACTATAACAGACCCTGAGGTTTCAGGGACTTGATACAATTGAAATACATATTTCCCTCACTTAGTGGTCTAGTGAAGGGTTTCTCAACCTTGGTACTATTGACATCTTGGACTAGATAGTTCTTTGTTGTATTTGGTGCTGTTCTGTGCGTTGTAGAATAAGAGCAGCATTCCTGGCTTTTCACCATTAATACCATCACAACTCCCTCCTCAACTGTGATAACCAAAAATATTTGTAAACATTGGCAAATGTCTCCTGGGGGGCAAAAATCACTGCTCATAAATATATATATATTCCAGTCACTGAGAATTTACTTCCACACAATGATACAAAACCCAGGGCTTCTTTCGTCTTGAGAGCCTGCTGTTTACCTCTCTATCAGCTGACAGAGAAGTAAAATATCATTGAGAAGGAATGCTCTTTTCTTAGAAGCCTTGCTTCAGGGAAGTTACTCACATGATTTATCCTTAAATCCCATTGGTATGAAACAGTCATGATGCCAGAGCAGCCAGGGCATATGCTCCTCAACTGGGAGCTGCTCCCCAGGTTCCACTTTCTACTATGGAAAAGAAAGCACAACTTTGTTGGACAGCTAACCATCTCTGCCATAGTCCGGATTAAAAGAAATTTCCTTAGTTACATATATTTGGAAAGTCTTCAGGTTAAAGTGTCTGAACAGTCCAACATAAAATGCATCTGTTAACTTGGCTACACTCAACCTGCTTCAAATGTGTGGGGGGTTTTTTGACCATAGAATATCTTCTTCCTTGCTTTTTTTTTTTGAGATAACATTAGTATTCTTCTGAACACTGGAAAATAGCCATCACGTTTCTTTTCCTATTTTCTCTGCCACTTTATTTCTGGTTTATTTGTGAGATATGAGAATCTTAGCCAGAGAATGGGCAGGAAGAAGGTCATATGTATGGTCAACAGAAATCAATAACCAGCTAGTTTTACAAGACATTCTGCCTAGTCCCACTTATTGATTTGATATACACTAAAGAGAATCAGGGATCTTTTTTTTTTACATTCAATATTCATGTATTTTTATTGTATTTTTTCCATTAACATTTAGTCCCCTTATAACTTCCTCCACCCCCACATTCACCAGACTGTTGTCCATGTCCACGAGTCCTTTTCCCTTTTTGCTCATTCCCTCCACTCCCTAACTCTCCCCACCCTTAGCTGTCATCCTGCTCTCTCTCTATGAGTCTGTCTCTATCTTGCCTGTTTGTTCAGTTTGTTCACTATATTTCACATATGAGTGAAATCATACGGTACTATCATTTTCTGACTGACTTATTTCACTTAACATAATGTTCTCCAGGTCCATCCATACTGACACAAAGGACAAAATTGTTTTTATGGTTGAGTAGTATTCCATTGTGTAAGTGTCCCATAGTTGTTTTATCTACTCATCTACTGATAGACATTTGGGCTGCTTTCATATCTTGGCAATTGTAAATAATGCTGCAATAAACATAGGGGTGCTTATGTTCATCTGAATCAGTGTTTTGGGTTTCTTCAGATATATTACCAGAACTGGGATCACTGGGTCAAAAGGCAGATCCATTTTTAATTTTTGAGCTACCCCCACACTGCTTTCCACAGTGGCTGCACCAGTCTGCATTCCCACCAGCAATGCAAAAGGGTTCCCCTTTGCCACATCCTCACCAGCACTTATTGTTTGTTGACTTACTGATGACAGCCATTCTAATTGGTGTGAGATGGTATCTCATTGTCGTTTTAATTTGCATTTCTCTGTTGGTTAGTGAGGTTGAGCATCTTTTTATATGTATATTGGCCTACTGGCATAAAAACAGACACATAGATCAATGGAACAGAATAGAGTGCCCAGAAATAAACCCATCCTTTATAGTCAATTAATATTTGACAGAAGTAAGCACATGCAATGGACTAAAGATAGTTTATTCAATAAATAGTGTTGGGAAAATTGGACAGATGCATGCAAAAAAAAAAATCAAACTAGACCACCTTCTTATACCACACAAAAGAATAAACGAAAAATGTATTAAATATGAATGTTAGACCCAATAGCATAAAAATTGTAGAAGAAAACATAGGCAGCAAAATCTCAGACATTGCTCATAACAATATTTTATCAGATATATCTCCCAGGCAAGGGAAACAGAAGAAAAAATAAATTAATTGGACTACTTCAAATTACAAAGTTTCTGGGTAGCAAAGGAAATCATCAACATAATTAAAAGACAACCCGCAGAATGGGAGAACATATTCACCTATACATCTGACAAATGGTTAATATCCAAAATTTATAAAGAACTTAAAAAACTTAACCCCCCAAAAACTAACAACGCATTAAAAAATGGGCAAAGAACCTGAACAGACACTTCTCCAGAGAATCAGATTTTTTAAAAAAATAATTGGACTTCTTTCTCTCATTAACTCTTTCTCTTTGGAGGCTGAATGTGAGCTAACCACTCAAATACATATTGTCTTCTTCAGCTGTTGCTATGCTTTCATATAGAAAAACATAACTATTTATTATAATTTATTTATATGTTAAAGAACCATAACATTATCACCATGTTTAAGCTTCTGAATACTTGAATCACCACAGTCAATATAACATTCTCTTTGCTGCTAACAACCCAATTATAATCCACTATAAAATTTCTCCACTGATTGCCAGCATCAACCTTGTCTCCTTCATGCTTCCAGTTACATATCCCCCACTTTTTTATTCTCCTTTCTTATGTCTACACTTAGCTGTTCCTATTCCCTATTCTTTGTCTTCATTTTCCCCTCATTTCTAAATTAGACAAGTTTTCTTTTATATCTTTCTGTTTCTTACTTATCATTCAATCCAACCCATCTCTGTTGTAAATATGCCTGGTTTATTATAACCCATTAAACAAGCAAAATCCTTACATATAAAACAAAAATATTTGAGATACAGATTCCTATCACAATGTGTTAGGCACAGAGTTGGTCCCCATTATCTCTGCCAGTTTGTGTTAATTTTGCACTTATAACTAACATTACTAATCAGTTGGACTTAAAATAGAAAGATTATTCTGGATTTCCTGAGTGGGCCTAATATAATTAGAGGGTCCCTTAAAAATTAAAAGGGAAAGTCAGAGAAGTTTGAAGCATGAGCAGGACTGGTCTGCCACTGCCGCAAGGAAAGTGTGAGAAAGTAATGAGTTCAATCAGTGAGCCTGGACTCCAAGCTTCAGGTGAGAGTTGCAACTGTGCCTGATACTTTGATTTAGCCCAGTGAGACCCTGAGCAAAGACTACAGTTACACCATGTTAGACTTCTTACATAGAGAGGTGTGATATAAATGGCTATAGTTTGAAGCCACTAAATTTGTGGTAACTTGCTGAGGAGGAATAGGTCACTAAAACATAGAAAAGACGTCAGCCCCTCCCTTTCAAAAAATGCTGCGTCTGGAATTCTTTTAAGCAATGAACAATTATATTACATTCATGTTATTAGCGGAGGGAAAAGTATTGCCAAGTACATGCATTTTTGGACTATTTTTACACTAAAAATGAGTTGATCCTATTCATGACAATGATGGTATATCCATTCTTTTCATCCTGAATTATGCCTCTAATTACCTCCTTTCCCCAGAAATTTCCTTTGTTGAAATCATCAAACGTGTCATGCTCACTAGTAATATTGCCAGTGTCTGGTTCTTTCCTCCTCAAGGGCACATAGAAGACTACATCTCCTTGCCCGCTTTGAAGTTAGGCAGGGTCTTGTGATTCATTGTTGCTAGTGGACTGTGAACTGAAGCAGGAAAACACCCCTTCATGACCTTCATCTTTTAGGGAACGGCCTAAAGAAGTCTCAACTTGTAGAAGATTTGTGTAAAAAACAAACATCTGTATCATTAAGACATTGAGAATTAGGGGTTAATTTTGTTTAACAGTGTAATCTAACCTATTCTGATTAATCCAGGTAGGAATAGGAATAAACTCCATACAGTGACAATATTTTGTACTAAATTTCTGGATCATTTTTAATTACATAAAAGTTAAACAAAAGTAGCATGCCTACAATCATGTGGAAATTTTCTTATTTAGTTTGTGTTGAAATGAAAATTTAGATTATGATTTTTCAAAAGAAAAAATAAGTTTTGACATGTTTTGGACTTGCATATTGATTAAAGCAGACACATGTGTAATTCCCACAGCAAAGTCTCTACTGTGATTGAAACTCTTTTCTCCTGTGATTCCCTTTGAAGTTGCTTCATTCCTTTGAAGTTCACCTTGAAGGATTGAGCAACTCTAAGAGAGTCATTATTTCTTCACCGTGACATGACTAATAGCTCCTGCTAAAGGTGACAGTTCTTTGCAATCTTTAATTTCTCTCTTTTCTTCTTAAAGATTTGTGCTGAACTGTATCGTCTTCAAATGGATATGTTCATACCTATCCAGACTCAATCACATTTATAATATATGATAACTCCTTTCAATAGATTACCTAACTGCCTAAAAAGGTAGCCACTCTTAAGATAGAACCAAGAACCAAGAATGTCAGAGATGACACTCTTAAGATAGAGCCAAGCTCAGCTGGCAAGAGTCCAGACAGTTGGTGATCTGCTCAAGAAGCGGATTGAGGAGAAGAGCTATAAATTGAATGTACTAGTTATGGTTCTCTCATGAAATTAAAACTAGCTAAGCTTTCATTTTCAACCTGAGATTTCATGGGTGCATCCTTTTAAAAAACTGGACTGGAAATGCAATCTGGGTAAATTTAATTTTATCTAATTTTCTAGCATTAATTTTCCATCTTGAGCCCCCAGGGCATAAAAATATTGATCTACAAAGTCTCCAGTGAACTGAAGTCAGGCTTTTAGAGGATTTGTGTATTAAAAAAATAGGACAAGATCCCAGTTTTGGGTCTGAATTTACAGCTCAACTTTCATGTTCATATTTGTAATATATCACCTTCTTTCCACCAATTATATTGTTTGTTCTTTTTGTCACTATTTTATTTTGTTAGGGACAAGAAAGGATAAGAGAAATAATAGTCCATTGGGGCATTTGCTTTTTGTGGGGATGATCAGTGTACTAAACATATGAAGAACAAATGAAAGAACAGTTGTTGTGAAATATAAAGCTATATTCTTCTTGAATAATAACCACAATATTTCTCTAATGTGCACAGGAATCACCTAAGAATCTTATCAAAATACACCTTCTGTTTTGGGCAGTCTCGGATAGTTATGGAAATTTTGCATTTTTAATAAGCTTCCTGATGATGCTGATGTTACTGATCCATATTTTGAACCATGATTTGAGTAGCTTACCTCTAAAGCATTTATTCATTCATTCCTTCATTCAATGGCCATTAAGCCCTCAATATGAGCTAGGTCTTTTAGATTCAAAGATAGGCATTTTCCTGCTCTTAAGGAGCTCCCATTCTAGCAAAGTCAGGGTCATGCACAGATAACTAATGAAAATGAGAAACATCATTCAATTGAGATGACTACAAAGACAATGGAAGGTCAGATGGGGGTGATTAATTCTTCCTGTAGTGTGGCAATGTCTAAGAGGTGGGAATGGAAGACTTCTAACTGATAGTCAAGGACTAAGTGTTCTTTCATTTTGGGGATTTATGTTTGGCGAAACAATGCCTAGGGAATTGGTGAACTGTGTGAGCAGCTCCTCCTACAAGTGAAGAATAGTAATACTGTGTCTCACAACCCAAAAGCAACTTTCAGATGGGAACTATCCACCTCTTCCCCAACAGGAAGGAAAGGAAGGAAGGAAAGAAGGAAGGAAGGAAGGAAGGAAGGAAGGAAGGAAGGAAGGAAGGAAGGAAGGAAGGGAGGGAGGGAGGGAGGGAAAGAAAGATAGGAAAGAAAGAAAGAAAGAAAGAAAGAAAGAAAGAAAGAAAGAAAGAAAAGAAAGAAAGAAAGAAAGAAAGAGAGAGAGAGAGAGAAAGAGAAAGAGAGAAAGAGAGAGGGAGAGAGGGAGAGAGAGAAAGAGAGAAAGAAAGAAAGAGAGAGAGAAAGAGAGAAAGAAAGAAAGAAAAGAAAGAAAGAGAGAGAGAAAGAAAGAAAGAAAGAAAGAAAGAAAGAAAGAAAGAAAGAAAGAAAGAAAGAAAGAAAGAGAAAGAAAGAAAAGAAAGAGAAAGAAAGAGGGAGGGAGGGAGGGAAAGGAAAGGGAAGAAGAAAGGAAGAGAAAAGAAAAGGTGAAATCAAGTATAGTGATTAAATAGAACAAAATGATCAGTTAGAAATGAATCATTAACCACTTATGTTCAAGTCAGCCTAAGGAAATTCGAATGTTTTTTTGACAGTTTCTAAACAGGTTTTAGGTAGACAAATCCTTTGATCTACTGCCACTGATTTCTTAAAAAATGCTTGCAAAGGTAGATTTACCTTTAAGTTAATGAAGCTTCCAGGTTCCTTCATTTGCACAATCCTTTATAAGTCCAGAGGAAGGATCATAGCAAAATCTGGATCCACTCCTGAAAGCATACCTTCTATTGTAAGAATTATTACACTTTTACTGTTTGTTTTGAGAACTATATTCTCACATCACTATAATTGGTAAATAATGTTTAAGCAATTTGCACACACTTGAGATCTGCTGGTAATAAAAAAACTCAAAGACAGGAACTCTCCAGAGATGAGAAAAATTATCTCTTAACTCACGAATATTCCATGGGCTTATTTTCTACAGATGAAAGACTTCATTTAAAAGTAAAAAAAAAAAAAAAACAAAAAAACAAAAAAACCCAGAACCACCTGCATGAAGTGAACAGTGGTTAGAGTAGATGGATCATAATGATACTGGTATTTTGGCATAACTTTATATGCAATGCACTTCCAGCCTTTCCAGTTTTCACTTGAGGATTTATACACATATGGTCTCATTCCTTTATACTAGAATGGAAGTATAACATATATGCTAACTTTGGAATTCTTGGAACTATCTACTCTATTTAATTTTGATAAAATATATCACTACAACACTCAAATTTCTGAATATAATCAGTCCTTGTTTTCTTTAACAAGAGGGATATTCTATAGTTAAACCTGATTCTTATAACCTAAGTTTCTTGGAGGTAATATAATTGGGTAAAATATTTTTAGATATGCCTATATTTCTAAGGAAAATCTATTTTCTCTTCACGGAAAAGTTTGTCTTCTACAAATACCATATGATCTCACCTATAAGTGGAACCTAACCAACAATACAAAGATGCAAGGAAAATAAGACCAGCAACACTGAAAGGAAAAGAAATCAACAGAGACAAGAGGGAAGGAGGGAAGGAGGGTGGGGAAAAGGAAGGGAAGGGGAAAGTCAAGGAACATATAGCAAGGAGTCATGGACAAAACCAAAGGGGAAGAGCTGAGGGAGGGAAGGAGAGAGGGGGAAAGGGAAAGTGGTGGGGGGGAGGCAGAGACAAATGTATTTGAAAAAATAAATTAAAATAAAACTAAAAAAAACACACACACACAAAAGAAAAGTTTGTCTTCTATTATTATTAATATATTTTAGCATTATTTTTGCTTAAAGCAATAGGGAAAACAAATGGAGAGAAAGGTGCGCTCTTACCATGTGTACCTGTTGACTTTTCTTTTGTTCAGATTTTTACCTTTTAAAAATATAAACTATTCAAAATAACTTTCTGAAAGCTTCCCTTGTGCAAGATATGGCTCTGGTCTTGGTGTGGGGCAAGGAAGAAGTGAGTTTCAAGTGTAATAATATTCAGTTCCCTTGCCTAAAGTAGATTATCATTTGCTGTCATCTTCATGCTGTAATGGAGATGCCACAGAGTGGAGATACACCAACAAATGAGAGGGTTTAATTACAAACATAAGATTCTGAGAAGGTTATAGTTACTTTTTTATAGTTTATTCTCCAATGAGAGTTAACTCGTGTCATACTTTTCCATTGATTCTGTTTCTATGGTTGTTCTTGTTTCATTTCGTCCAATAGTATGCTTTAGCAACCCAATTTAAGAATTGAGTAAAAGGTTTTCTCTTCCTTACCTATTTTTTTTAATTAAGATGTAATTATTGTACATCAGTATGTGCAGATCTTAAAGTATATCATTTGCTAAGTTTTGAGAACTGTGTGCCTCAAATTAAGATGTAGCCATCATCCTAAAAAGCAGCCCTTTTTCCTTTAGTCTCTGCTCTCCCAGAAGCAACCAGCATTTTGATTTTTTTTTCCATAAATTAGTTTTCCTGTCCTTCAACTCATACAGATGTAACCATATGTACAGTATGTACTTTTTGTCTGGTTTATTTCACTCAAAGTAATGTTTTATTAGTTTTTAAAATCTTTATTGTATTTTTCCCAGTATCATTTAGTCCTCTTATAACCTCCATCCGCTCAGCAATCACCACTCTGTTGTTCATGTTGTAATATGTATCAGGCACTCATTTCTTTTATTTTTAAAAGTGTATTCCATTATATGAATATATCATATATTTATCCATTTTCCAATTAATAGACATTTCAGTTTCTAATTTTTGTTACTGTAAATATAGCTGCAGTGAAGAATCTTATTGAAGTCTTTCGTGGACATGGGTTTTGCTTGGGTAAATACCTAAAAGTAGAATTTCTGGATCATTGGGTATATATATGTTTCATTCTAATAAAAAAAAAATTGCTAGTGTTTAACTTTGGTAATTGCTGGTGTCTTACTAACGTGCCAAACAATTTTCTAATTGGCTGTTCAATTTTACACTTATTACCAACAGTGTATGAGGGAGCAAGCTCTGCATCCTCTCGAATATTTAGTATTTTAAGTCTTTAATTTTAGCCATTCCAATGAATGTATAGGGGTATCTTATTGTGGTTTTGATTTGCATTTCCCTTATAACTAACAATTTTAAGCCCCTTTTCATGTATTTATGCTCATTCATAAATCTTCTCTTACAAAGTGATGGTCCAAGTCTTTGCCCCTTTTTTAAATAATTTTTTTATTTTGAAATAATTTTAGATTTACAGAAAAGTTGAAAAGATATTATTGAGTTTCTGCATACTTCTTACCCAGTCTTCCTCATTGATAACATCTTACATTACCATGGTATATTTGTCAACATTAAGAAACCAACATCATAACTAAACTCCAGATTTTATTTGAAATTCATCAGTTTTTCCATTAATGTACACTTTCTCTGTTAAGATTAAACCCAAAGGTTCCCCATTGTGTGTATTTGTCTTGTGACTCCAGGTCCTCTAGTCTGTTACCATTTGTCTTTTCTTTTTTCTTATGACTGGAGCTCTTCAGGAAGACAGGCATTCTGTAGAATGTTCCCAGTCTAGATTTGTCTGATGCATTTTTCTCTTTCACAATTAGACTGCAGTTATACATCGTTGGAAAGAACACCTACAGAGGTTCTCTTAACATCATATACGGGGACACATGATATCCACATGACATTTCCAGTGATGTTAACATTTAGCACTAAGTTAAACTAGTGTTTCTAGGCTTTTCCAAGTGACAGAACTAGATAACCTATTCGTTTTTTAATTCATGTATGCACACAATACCTATGATTTTTCCATCTGTTCATTTTGGGGCTGAGTCTATATGCAGGTGTGAGTTCATATTGATGTCTTTGACTCTAATCCAGTTCTATAGGGTTTACTCTAGACTTCTTTTCTTCCTGTCTCTAGTTTCCTTCTGCCTCCCATTATCTGCCATTCATTTTCTTACTTGTTTAATACCATTGTACATGTAAAGTGATTTCAAAATGTTTTACCCGAATACCTGTAAATAGGAAGTTTAGCAATTAAATACAATATTCATATATATATGCAGTTCCTTTTTACCTTTAACTATTTAGTTTCCAGTTAAAACATCATTTTCCAAAGTTACTTAAGTAATCTCTTAATTTCCCATTTATAAAAATTGTGTTTTTTACTATTTTATTATTTATTCGTAAGAATTTGTATATATTCAGTATTCAAGTGTTTTTTAGATATTTGTATGGCAAATATTCTTTCCCAGACTGTTATCTACATTTTCTTAACTGTTACTTTTGACAAGAAGTTTAAACTTTCATAAAGTTCAACTGATCAAATTTTCTTTTATGGCTAATACATTTTGCATTCTTTATTCTATCACTAAATAAAATTTGTATACAATGTGTGACAGATGTCAAGGCTCAGTTTTCCCATACAGATCTAGCACCATTCATCTATGCTGGATATTCTAAGCCACGAGCAGAATTTCCCTGCCTGACTTTCCTCTGCTTTTTGTGTGATTTTTCTCTTTCCCCAAAACTGAAAAAGGATGGGCACTCCACATTGTACTTATCTTACCCCTCATTCCGATATACCACTTATTGATGTATTTGTTAATAATTGTCATAGTTTTATGTCTTCCTTTTAGAATATGTACAATTTATTTACAAATGAATTCAAATTTTATCCTGATATTTTGATGCTATTTTATCTGTAAACACTCTTGTGACAGCATTCATTTCTTTGTACTCTCCCACAAATGGAGTAAATTGTCAGCTAGAGACCATTCAGGACATTTCAATTTCTTTAAAAATAAAAAAGGAAAAAAATCGGTTTCTTTTATCAAATACAAATCCCTCATGCTATTTATTGCTTTTCTTGAGAATTCCTAAGACAAAAATATTTCAGAAAGTGAGGGCTCTAAATTTGCTACTTCCTGCATTTTACATTGAACTTACTATGACATTGCAGAAAGAACACCAAAGGCTTTAATTTCTGAAGAATGTGGATTAATATACACTCTATATCATTTATTAGTGGCATGACCTTGAATTTTTCATGTTCTCATGTATAAAATGGGTATAACAGTATTTACTTCATAGAGTGGATGTGAAACTTTAAAATTAATTATCAAGCCAAAATATCTATATCTATGGGTAAACAGAAGTGGTCCAGGAAGGTACTCAAACCAAAGGAAGAACATGGCTCATTTTCCTAGATCATTATGTAGTGGTGTGAAGAAGCATATCAGTATTAAATTTAAAAAAATTTTTAAAGATGAAATATGAAGTGATAACTTTGGATAGTGGGTGAGGAAGCCATATGTAAACTATATCTCCAAATCCTACATCCCCAAATTCAGTTATTTTGTAACCACTTTATATTTTAGTAAAAATATGTGGCAGTCTCTATACTGACCCATGAAAGGTATTCAGAATCACAGAGCAGGTACTAACTAAATGTTGCTGTTATTTTAGTTACTTGAGTGGATATCTGGGACATAATTTAGCTTCATAACTATTTTTTTCAGTCAATAATGTACCACAGTTTTGTTGTTAACATTTAAGTTGCTTTATTTTACCTTTAATATGAAAAAATGTTACTAAAATTTAAAAAGAAAATTTAAGCCTGATTATGTTGAAATAATTCCTGTTTACAGTATACTCTTTAAGAATGTAAGAGTTTCTTGATTCCTGTAAGGTTTTTCGTTATTTGTATTTGATTCTTTCTCCTGGTGACTTGAAAATCATTGTCCTGGTCCTGGATTGAATAACAGGAGATCCTTTATTTTTCTGGAGAACAAATAAGACAATTTAAATTTATTGCATCAAAGCTATACTAACATAATTTTATACATGAGATACTTCTTTCTATTGTATTTTGATTATAGGCATAGATCTTCTCATACATCATAGATCCTTCCTTTTGAAAAATAGTGTAAAATAAGTCATTAGGGACCCATTCAAAGGGAAATGAGTGTACTAGGCATGTAGGCCTATGTGTAATTGGAAATCAACCTTCATTTCTCCTGTTTATTTAATACACCTTAAATCATCACTTATTATAAAATTGCTCAACATATGGTCCAAATCTTTGTATTTCAAAGTAGATAGTCACTTGAACAATATTTTAATTTCTAACCTAGTTTCTTCAGAAAACTCTCTATTTACAGAAATATATTTAAGTGGCAAAAACAACTCCTTTTTCCTTTTACTTAATGATAAACTATACTGGCAAATAAAAGTCAATCTTCCTGAAATATTACTTATTTAGAATTCTTCAATAGTTTGCACTTAACATCAGGATAAAATTTTATTCCCTCAAACTGACTTTGAAATAATATTTTACAGTTTATTCCTAATATTGTACTCTTTTATTCCTCAACTGAATCTTTTTATAATACTGATATCAATCTCATAGCTTTCATTCATACTCTTAAAAGAATCATTCTAGTATCTCAACACTTTTTCATGCAGTTCTCCTTGCCTAGAATTTCCTGTCTTCTTGCTCCCAATTGGGGCACTATGGAACATTTCTTATGAAATACATATAGTGTACTTCTGACCATAATTTCAATTAAACTGGTCAGAATAGTCTAACCTGTAAGGAACCACATGCTATTTTCTGTAGAGTGTAGAACCCAGAGCAACCTGTTTCTTTTCAAGATGAAATCCTAATACAATCAAATACATGGGCTTAATCCAAAAGGAAAAATAATTCCACAGAAAACAAAATTAGTTGTATTCACTTTGCTCTGAGGATTGTTTCACTATACAATAGCACTGAGCATTTATTCATTATTTGTTTTATGACAATCACCGTTCTAAGCACTCTTTTCATATGTTGACTCATTTTACCCTCACAGTCTGATTAAGAGTCCCTATTTTAATAATTACCATTCACTTCCTGTCCAGGCAACTTCTCTCTGGAATGCTTATATGTTAGTTTAGCATCTATGAATCCCAAGTCAGTCTAACACTAGGAGACTGTGGCTGTGTTTTTCCTAGAATTAGTCTCCCTGAGTTACTGTTTATATCCAAATTTTTAAAAAATGGTTGTACCACACATTCCCCATCCAAGTTCCTGCCAAAGTGTGGGGTCTGGAGTATTGTCTTACTTTATTATTACCCAAGGATGACTATCTGACTAGATTTCATTACTTATGTTGTCACATAAATGCCTCTCTGTACTTGTGTCCCATACCATTGGGTTTAATACATTCTTGTTGATGAACCAACCAACCAACAGAAGTTTGGTTAATTACAGAAAGTCCTATACACATTCATTGTCACCCACTTAAGAACTAGATATAAATATCGCTCTTTAATGAATTAAAAATTATTATTTTAAAGCAAACATTTCAATGAAGTAACATGGAATCAATTCTATTTAATATGAGAATACTTTCTTTCCCCAAACATTTTCTGAAGAGTAGATGTTACCTATATAATGATGCCTATTGAATTTGTTATGATTAGGAGTGTTTATGTTGGGGCCCTCTAGGATGTCAGTTTAGTTTCATACATAAGAAAATGTTTTTTTAATTGAATTTCCTTTTCCAATTTCTCCTGAACAAAAAGAAAAATCTCTCCTTATATAAAAGGCCCAAATGTTCTTTATATGTGTGTCCTTAACTTTATTTAAGAAGCGTTTACATCTTGTTCTTGCTGGGCAAGCCCCTAATATATTTTACCAATATACAGAGGCTAGATTTTAAAAATTATGCAGAACAATGCCATGTTTATAATACTCATCCACTTATGTTACCTTAAAATATTTTCTCCTTGTAACATACTTCTTTTTTTACCTATCCCCTATTCCCTGTCTTCTGGATCATATAGGTTTTTTTTTTCTTGGAAAGTACTAATAAAAAGGATCCAAAAGTTCCTCAACTCAGGATCTCATGGTTACCCACAGTACCTTAACAGCGCACTTTGAACTAACCTAACTTTTGTGTCCTTTCAAACCTTCACTTATGCCCTAGCATATCCACATGGTATTATTGGGTTAGTTGATAATAATAGCCCCAGAGATATCCCAAGATGTTACTCCATGCTTTGGTTTCTCTATGCTCAGCCTTTTTTTTTAAACTTTCAGTGGCAGATTTAACAGAAGGTCCTGTTTGTTCTTGAGTTGGCTGCCAGAATGTGAAGCTGAACTAAATGTCCAGAGTTCTCCCCACTATCACCACTCTACCCACTCTATAGAGTCAAGTAACAGGCCGCATTCAATTGTCAATAATGATTTATTAACTGATAATACCCATCTGTTCCAGGATCCGTGCAAAAATTATTTAACATAAGCAACTTTTTCCAGCTAAGGTCTTTCTTTAAGAAAGTGCAACGAACCATACAATAAAGTATTTCAGAAAGTTCTAACTTTCAATATTTGTAACAGTTTATTACCAACCAGGTTTTTCTAGTCCCCACATAAATGGCCCTTTAACTTTGAGGAATTTTAGCCGAAGGTTTTTTTTGTTTGTTTGTTTGTTTGTTTTTTTAAGAAAAGGGATATATTTTTATACAGTTTCTCCTGTAATTCTTGAAAGAGTAAAAACACATCTCATCCAAAAGACCAGACAGTTGCTATTAAGTTCTAAAAACATTAAAGTGTCTAAAAATTTACAGCCTTGAATTACTTCAGTAACATTATGTGCCTTACACGCATGGTTTGCAATGGCTTCTAGATCCAAATTCAACTCTGTAATAATAAGGTATATTAAATCAGATTCCATTTAGAAACTACAAATTTAACCTTTGCAATTTCTAGTTATGGTACACTCTCTGTAGTCTAGGGAGTGCATCGGACGCTTTCTCACTGTGTCCTTCTCTTTGTCTTTATGTTAATATAGACCTCCAGGGTATACTCCCCTCTCCTATGTTCTCCATTTCATTGCCTATTCATCCTTCACGGCTGTTAAGCACTCCTATCCCTGCAGAACTTTTTTTCTGGATCCATCTTTTATTCCAATTAAGGCCACACGCATCATCTTATAGACACATACAGCACTATCTTTCCACCTTTATCATAATACTTACCTTATTGTGCTGTCTGTCCTTCACACAAGTCTCCAAGATTCTTATAAATTGTTTAAGCAATAAGACATTAGCATTGTCCATTCATTGGTCCTAACATTAGCATTGACCCTTTTTGAAACTGCAGTGTTCAACATTCCCAGAACATGGTAGGAACCCAAGACATACATGAATGCATGGACGAATGGACAAGTGGCTTATTGTGTCATGGGCTTCATTGTGCACTTTACTGTTCCATGATTCAATGTTGAACCTGGTGGAACAGATAATTCAGTGACACTTCAAAAATCTTTCAAGGAGGGCACTATGGATACGTATTGCAGGCATACTGAAAGGCCTGTTACAGACCACTCTTTTTTCCCCTTAATAGCCACTGTTTTTTGGCTTAGTGGGCTGCTCCTTTAAGGGTGTTCTTTGGCAAAGGATAAGCAACTCTTTGCCAACACTTTCTACTGGAGAAGTAGGAGGAGCAGAAGGGAATATTTAGGGAGGGCTGTGGCTTTAGGGTTGCAATCTTGAAGCCAGTTTTTATAAGAAATGAGTCTTGTTTTAAAATTTTACTCCAACATTAACACAGTGGGAAACATTTTCTTGCAAAGCTTGTGAAAATTAGTTGAAGTTCTCAAGTTTTCAAAAAGAGCCTTGAATCAAGGTTCAAAAAATAAATAAATAGCTACCCCAACTCCATAGTTTGTTCAGTGAACTTGGTCAAGGTACTTTACCTCTCTAAGCCTCAGTCTCCTCATATTTAAAATGAGGATAAAACCATTCCTTACCTCATAAATAATGTATGTGACAACACCTTGAGATACTATTATTAAACAATGATTTATTAATTAAAGATGTATCTGTAATTGAGGAAATGAAAAATTCTAAACTGTTTTAAAAAGTTTAGATTTGAGATGGACAAACATATTAATTATTCAAATGTTTTCTCATGTATATACCCCCACATAAACATGTACACATAAAGCACATCATTGCTTTCTGTTTAAGTCTAAGTGGCTCCATCAAGATCCCTAAAGCTTTTTCCTGCTCTAATAACTGAGTCCTTGGTCCAAAAGCGGTCATAAGACCGCTTGCATATTTAGATATTGGCAAGTTTATAGGAACCTGCATTTAAAATGAATTTGAATGTTAGCTGGAAACCAGCAACAGTAATTGTATCCTATTTGATACTGGGAAGATTTTAGACAGTAGTGGTCACATTTTAGTCTTTCTAAAGATCTCTTCTAAAGAATACATGCCACGTTGCCAAGGCAATGTCCTTTGAGTACTTACTGCTTTTTAATCCTGTGTTTAAAGCAATCATGTGTATTACAAAGGAACATTCCTGTTGATTCAGTTAATAGTTTTGGGCAGTACAAAGGCCTTTATCATAAACCCTCCATGAAGATGCCCTTCATAGCCTGTAACAGAGAAGAGATGTACTTGTAAAACAGTCACCGTTTGTTTTTTTTCCCTAACCTGGAATAATGCTCATATGGGCAGATTCTGCTGATGACAATACCAGGCATACTTACCACCAAGGGAAAAATTCCCTTAAAGCTTTAAATTTCCTTTTCCAGGTATAGGAAAAAATGGGTTCTCATTGATTTAAAATGTAGTTTCTTGTTTGGTTTTATTTTTTTTTAACATATAAGAAGCCTTTAATTTCATCACCATAAACATTATACTCTGATTGCTCGCATACAGTATAAAATATTTACTCCGAGTCTTTTGGCTTTAAAATGCCCAAATTCCATAACAGATTGGCTGAAAGTCCTTGGTCAGGTTTGATTCGTAGCTCAAACAAGAGAGGGGCTTTTTTTCATTTCTTGCGATAATAAGGGATAAAATCTATATAAATACATTACTTCTGGTTCTTTATAAACCCCTTGATTTCAAAGAAAATTGATGAACCACCCTCAAGAGGCCTTTAAAACCAAATGCATGATCTGAAAATAGGAACTGCATTTTTATCTGACTTCTTCTGTCAGACTAGATATCTGGAAAAGAATTATAAAATATTGAATGTAATAAGGATACACCAGCTCTTAACAATTTTTAGTGAGAAAGAATGCTATCACTTTATCACGTGATTTCAAATGGAAACTTCTATACCTTAATATTAATTTTATATTTTTAATTTATATATGTAAAGATTAATTTATATATGAGATTAATTTATAAATAAATAAGTTTTATATGTTAATAAAATATATATAAAAGGAAACAAGGTTCCCTTTTCCCCACCTCTTCACCAACACGTTTTTTTATTTACTGATGGCCATTCTGACAGGTGTGAAGTAATATCTCATTGTGGTTTTAATTTGCATTTCCCTGATGACTAATGATGTTGAGCAACTTTTCATTTGTCTGTTGGCCATCTGTATATCCTCTTTGGAGAAACATTTACTCAGATCCTCTGTCCATTTATAATGAAATTTTTTTTGGTGTTGTCCTTATATATTTTGGATATTAACCCCTTATCATATGTATATATTTGGAAAGCAAAATTAGGAAAATAATCCCATTTACAGTTGTATCAAGAAAATAAAATACCTAGAAATAAATTTAACCAAGAAGAAAATAAAAAAAAAAACCTGTCCTCAAAAAATTATAAGACTTTGAAGAAAGAAATTTAAGAAGATAGAAATAAATGGAAGCATATACCATTCTCATGTATAGGAAGAATTAACATGATTAACCCAAAGAAATCTACAGTTTCAATGCAATCCCTATCAAAATACCAATGTGATTTTTCACAGAATTAGAACAAGTAATCCAAAAATTTATATGGAAGCTCTAAATACCCCAAAGAGACAAAACAATCTTAAGAAAGAAGAACAAAGTTGTAGGTATTGTACTACCTGATACCAAACGACACTACAGGGCTTTAGTAATCAAAAGAGCATGGTACTGGTTTAAAAATACACACATAGATCAATGGAACAGGACAGAGAGCCCAGAAATAAACTAATGCCTATATGGCTAATGAATCTATGACAAATCAGGCAAAAATATACGATGAGGTAAAGACTGTCTCTTCAATAAATAGTGGTGCAAAAACTGGACAGGCACATGTAAAAAATGAAAATAGACCATTTTCTTATACCATATACCAGACTAAACTCAAAATGTGTTAAAGACTTAAGCATAAGACCCTAAACTATAAAACTCCTAAAAGAAAACATAGGCAGTAAACGCTGATATCACTCTTAGCAATACTTTTGTGGGTGTGTTTTCTTGGGAAAGGGAAACAAAAGAAAAAATAAGTGGGATTACATCACACTTAAGGTTTTTGCACAGCAAAGGAAAGCAGCAACAAAATGAAAATACAGATTACCTATAGGGAGAAAATATTGGCAGATGATACATTCAATAAGGAGTTAATATCCAAAATTTACAAAGAGCTCATACAACTCCACACCAAGAAAACAAACAATCCAATTCTAAAATGGGCATATGATATACATTTTTTATTTTATTTGGAACCCATAAATTCAACTGAGGGAACTGGGTAGGAACAATATCCATAGACAGTATATACTTACAGAATAGATGTAGAGCTTTGTGTTCTACAAACAATAAACACCTAGGTTCAAGTTGGTTCAAGAACGCCTAGGATTTCTCCCAATCTAGAAGGTTTGGGTTTGACAAAGTTCAATTTAACATAAAGTTATTAAATATCTGCTATGCACCAGATGCTCTGCTAGGTACTATATGTAGAAAGATTAATAAGACATGATTCCTGCCTAAGAGGAGCTTGAAGTCTAATGGAATGTTGAAATTTAGGTAATTAAATATAATATAATTATAACAAGTGTAATGAAGAGGAGAACAATGAAGATATAAATAACAATTAAGGATTTCCAGATCTATGCGTATGTTCATGAGTGGTATTAGTATGTGGTTTCTTGTTAATGTCTTTGTCTCATTTTGATGTTAGGATAATAATGGCCTCATAGAATGGCTTATGAGGTGTTCTTTTTACTTCTATCTTTTGGAGGAGATTTTATAGTATTGATATAATTTCTTCCTTAAATGTTTGATAGAATTTACCAGTGAACCCATATTAGCCTGGTGCTTTCTGTTTTGGAAGTTTATTGATTATTGGTTCAAATTTTAAATTAAATTTATTGAGATGACATTGGTTAATAAAATTATATATTTCATGTGTACAATGCTATGATACATCATCTGCAAATTGCATGGTGTGCCCACAATCCAAAGTCAAATCTTTTTCCATCACCATATATTTGACCCCTTTTACCTTTAATATTCTCCAACCCCCTTTCCTCTGATAACCACCACACTTTGTGTCTGAGTTTTTGTTTGCTTGTTTTTATTTGTTACTTTCAATTTTATATCCCACATATGAGTGAATTCATATGGTTCTTGACTTTTTCTGACTTATTTCTCTTAGCATGATATTCTCAAGATCCATCCATGTTGTCCCAAATTGCAGTATTTTGTCTTTGTTATGGAAAAGTAGTATTTCATTATATATCTTTATCACATCTTCTTTATCCAATCATCTGTCAAAGAACAGTTCAATTGTTTTTATATTCTGTCCACCATGAATAATGTTGTAGTAAGCATATTGCTACATATATCTTTGCAAATAAATATCTTCAAAATTTTCAGGTAGATAGCTAGAAGAGGGACTGCTGGGTCATATGGTAACTCTCTTCTTACTTTTCAATTTATTTAATAGATACTATGTGCATTCAGATTGTCTATGTCTAGTTTTTTGAGTTTTGTCAGATTGTACCTTTTAAGGAAATGGTTCATTTCACTTAGGTTATCAAATTTGGGGGCAGAGTTGCTCATAATATCCCTTTACTATTCTGCCAATGTTCATGGAGTTCATAGTGATGTTCCCTCTTTCCTTTATGATATGAAAGAGGAATTTGCATCACCTCTTTTTTCTTATTTAGGTTGGCTAGAGACTTACTGATTTTATTGATTTTTTTCAAAGAATTTTCTTTTGGTTTTGTTAATATTGTCTATTGATTTTCTATTTTTCTTTTCTGTCATTCATTTTACTTATATAAGCATATACTTACACAAATATATAAACATAATGATACATGCTCAAATATATTATTGATATTAATATTTTAAACAATTATTAATTAAAAGTAAGAAATATAAAAAGTTTTTTATTTATTCTTTGATGTTCTTCCTTTTTTTATATAGATTAATTTTTCTGACTTGTATTATTTTCCTTTCCTCTGAATAACTTAACATTTTTTGCAAGGCAGGCCCACTGGCAACACATTTTCTCAATGTTTCTTGTTTATTTAAGGAAGACTTTATTTCTCTTCTTTACTTTTAATGGATAATTACACAAAGTGCAGGATTCTGGGTTAGCGTTTTTTTTCCAAATGAATATATTTCATTCCATTTTCTTCTTGTTTCCGAGGAGAAGACAAATGTAATTCTTATCTTTGTTTTTTGATATGTAAAGTTATTTTTTTCCTTTGGTTTCTTTCAAAAAATTTTTTGTTTACCTTTGATTTTCTTAAGTTTGTTTATGATATGCCTAGGAATAAGGTTTTTTTCTTTACTTGCTTGATTTTAAGTGAACCTGGTTAGTGTTTTCAGAGCTTCCTGGATATGGTTTGATGTCTGATATTAATTTGGGAAAATTCTCAGTCATTCTGGCTTTAAATATTGCATCTATTCCTTTTTCCTTTTCTTCTCTTACTGGTATTCCCATTACATGGATGTTACATTTTCTGTTGGTGTCCAACTGTTCTTGGATTTTTTTTGTCTTTTTTCTCTTTTCATCTCAGTTTTGAAAGTGTCTATTATCACATGATCAAACTCAGAGATTCTGTCCTTAGTCATACCCAGTCTACAAATGAAGACATCAAAGACATAAATTATTTCCGTTACAGTGATTTTTTAAATCAGTAACATTTCTTTTTGTGTCTTTCCTAAAATTGTTATTACTCTACTTAGATTTATAATGTAGTAGAACGGCATCAAAGGAAGGGTAGTGTTCTATATTACTATGGTTTGGTTTTAGTCTTTTGGTGAGCTTGTGCCTCTGGACTATGAATGCCATTAGTGCTCCTTAGTCGCCACCGCCCCCCCCCACCAGCTTAGATGATGCAGAATGGATAGAGGGTACTGGGGTTGGTGTTTTCCTTCCATGGATAGATTAAGCTCTGATAAAACCCCAGAAGGTTAGGTTCTGATACAAAATTCTCCTGCGAGTAGGCCTTTTAAAAACACGTGTATTTATTTGTCTGTTTGTTTGTTTTTGTATTTATTTATTATTGACACTTTAAGAACAAAATCTTTGCCATATTTCAAAATAGTTCCCTCCCCCTCCCCCTCCACCCCTGGAAGAAAGAGGGATTTTTCTCTTGTCTTCCCTGAGAAATTGGTAGATTTACTGGAAGTAAAACTCAGAAAAATGTTGGTGTGACTCCAAAGACTAAACTCCCTGGAGTTTTTAACTCTCCGATTTGCCCACATTGAGGCTACACAATTCCTCAGTTACAGTTTATGTTTTTGTACCTTTACACTGGCTCCTGTTGAGATTTCTGCTCTGGTAATTTGTGAACCATTCTGTCCATCTGTCTGTCTCTCCAGTTTGGAGAAATTTATACTAATTCACTCATGTATTCAATCTTCACAACCCTATAATATTATTAGTAATATTTACTGATGAAGAAACTGAGGTAGATATTGCACTATACTATACTTCCTTTTTTTTAAAACCTGTATTGAATTTATTGAGGTGATATTGATTAATAAAATTATATAGGTTGTGCTATACTTCTCAGTTTAAAACTCCTAACACTTTTATTGAAGTACGTATAAATAGATTGTATTTCACTGAGAAGGAACTAAGGCTCCGTAACTTCTCTTAGTCACAAAGCTAGAAGGTGGCCAATTTAGGATTAACATCCATGTCTTATTAAATCTAAAGCCTGAAGCTGGTAGCCAACAGATTATACAGTCAGGGCAGATACCTACATAGATATTTTGTAAGCACAGAGAAGGGCCAGGTTGAAGCATTAACAACCGCAGTATCACTTTTCCTAATGATCACACCAAGGATATCCTTACTTGCCATGTTTTCCCTGCATAATTCCTATTTATCCTTCAAAATGCCCGATTCTCTCCTTCAGGCTATCTAATGTCATTGTATGTATGTGTGTATCGGCCTATGTATAAAAGCCAGGGAAAGGCAGGGTTTACAATGACATTAGATAGCCTGAAGGAGAGAATCGGGCATTTTGAAGGATAAATAGGAATTATGCAGGGAAAACATGGCAAGTAAGGATATCCTTGGTGTGATCATTAGGAAAAGTGATACTACGGTGAGAGTATCATTTTGGTTTTTTTCCATATCTTCTCCAAGTCTTACCAACTGCCTTAGAGCCTTGGTGCTTTTTACTCAAGACTTTCTGTCTAATTATCTGATATTTTTTACTGTGTTTAAGATATTAATGGAATTTATTGAATTGAATATAATTGAATATGTATGCAGGTATCCTTTTGAGTCTTTTTGTTCCAAGGGGATATTTAAAAATAAACACAAAAACAAAAAGCAAAACAGGCAACAGCAGTGACTTTTGGATAATCACACACTGTTTGGATCTTATCCTATCAGCCTCCCAGTTTGCACTGGGGCAAAACACTTAAAAGCCCTGAGGGCTGGGCAGACAATTGTCCAGAGATAGAGAGATTTCATGTAGCCAATTCAAAGCCCAGAGATCCCTGGAGTGCCAGCTGTTTTCATGGCCACAAATTCGGTATGCGTAACGCCTTCTAAACTCCAGGATCCAGTCTGAAAAGCAATGATATAGATGTAGAAATTTGAGCTTTTAAATTTTTCTTTGAAAATATATTGTTTATATTTTTTGTCACTGTAGGCTTCCATTTGATCTAAGTTAATTGAATCCAAGTTAATTGAAAATAGAGTAACTCAAGTCCTCTATAGTAATATTGAATACAACTTAACATCTATATCTATGCTGATTTTTATAAAATTTCCTACCAACAAGAGCCACTAATCTCCTACCTATCATGCCCCACTACCAACATATACGTGCACACACATGCACACACAGACACTCTGTTTTCTCTTTGAAAGGTGAATGGGCAGAATTTAAATATGCTAATGAAAAACCTGGAAAAAACTTTAAAAATAAGCATAGTTAATATTTTTAAGGATTTGCTAGGTGCTAGCCACTAAGTCTTTGTAAAATTATGTCATTCAATCCTTATACAACCCAGTGAGATAAGTATAATTACTATCCACCGACATAAAATGGTTATGAGGAGCAAATGTAATAATATATGTGAAAATAATATGTAAATTTTTAATACAGTTGTTAACATAATCTGAAAAAAATTACATGAAAACCACTTGAAACTTAACAATGTGAGGGATTGGGGCAGAAGAATCAAATTTAATAATCAGCTCCTTGTCATGATCCTAAGGTACTTGGAGAAAAGGTGAAATAAAATAAAGCATCAGAAGGCTTTCCTTAGCATCTGATCCAGAAAGATGGATCTGACCTTTTTTGTAACAAGCACCCTGGAGCATTTTTCCAGAATCACACAGAATTTACAAACATCTTCATGTGATGTTGATAAAAGAGCAGACAAATTAGCAGGGTGATGGGGCTCTGTTGCTGTTTTCCAAGGTTGTCAAGATAATGACATACTTTTCAATCAAATGCAAAGAGATCTTAGGAGTTAGCAAAGAGGGTGGGGATAGTCACTTGCCAAAAGCGTGACCTATATTTAGATGGAAAGGGAATCAGCTTATCATTAGTAAGGTTCCAAATTAAATGATCAGAGAAATTAAGGCAGTTCACTCCTTTGGAAACTGACAATGGCAAGTAGAACTTCTGAGTACAAAGGGATTATAAAGATTTATAGCAAATAAGAATGCCTTAACATGAGGTTCAATTGATTTATTTCACAAAAACTCTTTTTGAAATGGATTCTATGGGCATTTATTATTATATTATTAAGATTGGTGCCACAAGAGAGAAAAATTAAAAGATACTCCCTCATCTAATCAGGAGGACAGTATTTCAGGAAAGATGAAGTACAAGTTAAGGAGCTGGATCCTGAGAAAGACCACACTGTGCAGTAAGAAAGTGCCTGTGCTGTGGATGACCAGGGAGAAAGATTAGTGCTTTAACATTAGACTTTCCTTAATTAAAACACTAAATAGTCCCATTTCTTTCACCCACCTTACTAATGCTCATTCTTTAATTTTGTTCAACAAATTCATATTGAACACATATTTCCCATCACTAAGGGATGAGAAAAATGAACAAGATAGTCCAATTTCATGTTGAATACGGCTGTATAACCTTGGGAGAATTTGTTTAACTTAGAAACTTGGCTCCTTCAATAGTAAAATTAATGTTAAAATGTCTAGCTCTCAGGATTATTGTAATTATTAGATCAATTTATGATAGTGCCTGGCGTGTAATAGATTCTTCACAAAAAGCAGCATCAGCAGCAGTGATAGTAGTAATCATTGTTATTTGCTTTAGGTGGAGAATTATAGACAATAGAGGGATGATTTTTAAGAGATTGACAAGAAAAAGCTTTTGATTTTATGAAAGAAACAGCCTTTGGTTTACAGGAATGGAAGCTTCTTATTTCCCCAAATAGAATCAAGCTCCATGAGGGTGGGTCTTTGTTTTGTTTACTACTGCATTCCTAGGACCTAACATAATATCTGGAACATTCTAGGCATTCCAAAATATTTTTTTCTAGATTAATTGGGATTTTATAAGCATAGGTTAAATAAAGACATTTAGGGTAGAGTATATGACATTAATAAAGATACCAAAGAAAGGAGGTTCTTTGTATAAGTTCAGCACAATTACTTGGCTAGAAAATGCCTTAGAAGATAAGAAGTAGGGTCTACAGCTAGAAAGGACAGCTGCTGGATGAACTGGAAATTTCTTTAGGGGTAAAGAAAACTTAAAGCTACTTGAGCAGCAAAATTATATGATGAAAACATTGCTTTTCAAAAAGATAAATCTCAAAAAATATAAAGAATAGCTGATATTGAAAAACTATTAAGGCAGAAATATTTTAAAGAAATTATATCCTTGGTCTTAAGGAAGTAATAATAGACTTGAAATAGGATGTTGGGGGTTGATACAAATATAAAGAATGTAAGTGAAAAACAGGATTTCCTTAATAGCCATATAGAGTGGACTGAAGGAAATGATGGCTATAATTAGGCAAGATGATTAGTTCTGTTTTAGGCTTATTGAGACTGAGGTGATACTAGGGCATTTACTTAGAAAATAAAAGTTGGGTGAGATGAAAATTCAGGTAAATTTTGTATAACAATAGGGGCAGACCTTGGTGAATATTCATGTGGCAAGAGTGAAAAATGGCCATAAATTGTGTGGACAAAGTAGTAGGATGGGGATCAGCAAAGATATCTACCACGATACCAAGGAAAAGGAAGTTTCAAGTGGTACTCACTCCAGAGTGTCAAATGTTGCATGAAAACCAGGAAGAATAAAGTAGAAGATCATTGTATTCAAATGTAGAAAAGTTTTTGTTGATTTTTAAGAGCTTTTTTATGGTGGTAGAGCACAAGTAAGATTGCAAGGGTTTGAGGAGAGACATTGAGGGTGAAGAAATGGATGAAATTGATATTCTGCCTAACACTATAGGTATATTATACCCAAGTAAAAGGGAAAATACTCTTGCTCTCTACATATATCATCATACCTGTGAAGTTTCATCTTATGGTTCAGCACTGGTTTAGTTATGTTTTTGTTTTTTGTTTTGTTTCTCACCTTTTAGCCATGTGATTTGAGTTCTTGATTCTCCTGGACATTTTGCTTGCATTTGACCAAGTGGTTTGCATATGGGAGTGGTGAGGTGAGAGAAGGGCTTGATGGGGCAAAAACCCGGTATATTATGATGCCTTTACAACTATTAATTGATTGTGTTCTTAACACCATTTTCTTCTCTTAAAGAGCCATGTTAAAACTTATGGAATATTCAATAACCCAAAGAACAAAGCATCCTGCCTCAGGCTGGAGCCAAACGAAGGCAATTAAACCACCTGTTATTACACCATCCAGCATATGGCACAAAGCAAGGGAGCAAAGCTGGGAAGAAATGAGCCATTTCCAAATCAGAGGCAAACCCAGTTCTGAATTTAAGTGACTATATTTTTTCTTCATTATGAAGCCTTTAATCAAGACAACTTTGCATATATAAAAGGACTTTATTTTTACACATGTAAGAACCCTAAGCTATTTTCCTTGATTTCTCTTGACAGAAAAAAAAAAATCACAATTTTATAGGGAAAAATCTACTTAATTAAAAAAATGGTTTATAATTAAATGAAAAAAGCACACATAGTAATTATTGTCTATGATCACTTTTCTAGACCTAAAATTCTGTGAGTTATAAAGTCTTAACAACTGAAGCAGAAAAAAAAAACCAAAACAAAAAAAAATTGTTTAAGAATAGAACAGATTTCTATTTAAGAATAGAATACTGATTTTTTTTCCATTTGGTTAGAATTGGTGTAGCAATTCACTTGAGCTCAGAAGTTGGTTTAATTAAGATTCAGAGTTGCAACTTAAAATCAGGTTTTACTTATATAGCACATTTAGTTGAATAATAGGAATAGTCCTCTTACAAAAATTAGAATCTTAACTGAGACATCAATAATTATTTTTATAGTTTGTGAGTGTTTCTTAAGAGTAAGAAATACTATGATGAGCTCCTTGTAAAACTGCTTATTTTAAACCGGTCTCATTATAACTAAATAATACAATAACCAGATGCATACCTTAGATTAAAACAGGTGCTTTACAAAGCTTAAACAGAAAATCTTTTGCTTACTTCTAAGTGTTTAAATGAACAACATTGACACTTAGACAAATATGTATAATATATGACAAAAATGAATTCTGACAGCTTGTAAGTGACAGAACTGGTATTGGAATTTAGACCCTTTGGATTCCGGAAACTAAGCTTTTCATATCTGTGTGATAATTCCTCTTAATATGAAAGGAGGGCACAATTTTAGGCAGTGCAGATAGTCTAGGAGAAGGGGCATTAGTTAATAACCAGTAGTGATAGGCAGCTTAACTGTATGCTGTAAACCTCCCATCTTTATCCAATGACATTCTCGTCCTGATTAGAGCTGCCATGCTGATGGGCTGACTTTCATTTTTTTCAGTACTTGTTTTTCATCCACTCAGAGACATTTAAAGTTAAATGTGATGAAAAGATGGAGGTAGCAAACATCAATCTTTTTTAGTTGTTCTTTCTTTTGCATTGTAGTAGCACACATTCCCTTACCTTTTTACTCTCTTTAAAAGAGAAAAAAAGATCTCTTATTTCCTGAGAAGCCTTGAGACTTTTGAGGAGTAGATGTGGGGATGGTACTACTGGTGATGTCCTTGAAGGGAGCCAAGGGGAGTAGGTGATACCGCCCTTTAGTTTCCTCCCTAATGGGTGCAACCTTAAAGATTAAGGATAAGAGACATGGCAGACATTCATGGACTTCAGAAAGCTACCTACTTGGTAAGATCATAGGTTGCCAATTGAGATCTTTGGGAAAGAGGTTAATAGAAAAATCCATAATAAAATTTAAGCAGGTGCACCTTGATTAAGGTGACAGAGTTAATATGATTTAAACAATAGATGGAAAGAAAACTCTGATGCTAGAAGGTCAGAGCTGGGAGAGATTTCAGAAATCATTCCTCTGCATATAAAATTGAAGTACCATGTTCTGTCCAAGGATACGAGCATTTTAAACCACACGATTAAGACTGTAATACAGGTCTTCTGACTCTAAGCCCTGTGGTTGCTCCATTAGAGCACTCTAAAGAAGTAGTTAATGCTGCTCCCTATGCTTTGTGTAGGTCTGTCTCTTTTCAACTCATTCTGATGAGCACCTGCCCAAGAAAACATTCAGTTCATGCCACCTTCTCCATGAAACCTTTTCTGACTCTCTCTAGGTGAAACCACCTGTTCCCACCTCTGTGTCACTTCTGCAGCTACTACTGCCTACAGGCGTCTATCACAGCACCCATATCGCTTTGTTGTATGTTTTCATTTATTTGTCTCTCTCCTTTAAACTGAGTCTTTGAGGACAAAGCTACATCTTATTCATCTTTGTATCTCCAGGACTTATCATTCTATCTACACATGGTAAATAAATGTTAGATTAATGTTGTAGTTCATTATTCAAATTAGAAATTACCAATGCATGGATGCAAAAACTTTTCTGTGGTGGAGGAATTAATTCAAGTCTTATTTCATAGGAAAAGATGGCAATGGTCAAGGGCTTACTAACTTAATGATGGAAAATAGATTAATGACAATTCAAATTTTGGAGTTCTCAGATGATTTGTTTCTAATGATTTTTTTTTAGAGACCTCCTATGAATAAGCATGGTACCAGAAGCTACAGTAGAGAAAAAATGAGTATTGTACAATCTCTGCCCTCATGAAATGGCAATGTAAAGAATGCAACGAGCACAACTTTAGGGAAGTGAGTGTCAATAACAGAGCGACATAGTGGTCAAGACTGGGCAAAAGAATGTTTAAAAGAAAATGTAAGAGCGAATGGACAGAAAGTTAGGAGAAAGTCCAGCTGGTAAGATTCTGAGTGAGAGCCACAGTAACCTAATTTTGGAGAAAAATCTAAGAGTATACTTATCCACAATTTAGTACATTTTAGATGGGTTCAGGAAAGAAGTGTTTGGGCTAGAAAAGGTTTTTAGTAGATTTTATGGAAGTTTGTATAAATGATATTTTATATTGTTCAGAAAATTAACAAGCATTCAATATTTGATCAAGTAAATCTTGTGGTGCTTATAGATTAATAGTCTAGAACTAATTAGAATTTCTCTCAGTGTTAAAGTCATACTGTGTGCCAGGCAGTTAATATTGTGTAATCTCATTTATTCTCCCCAACCATCTCTTTATTGCTTAAGATGTGTGTTAAATATTTCACATAATTTATCTAACTTAATCCTCAAAATGACCATATGGGGGAAGTACTTGGTAGCATTCTAAACGTGAAAATTAAGGAAGGTTTTGAGAGAGTAAGAAAATCGCCTACCTTCACACATCTCATAAACATTGGGACTAAGATTCAAATCTGTGTCTTTTTTCTTTTTTACTCTGAAACCTACTTCATACCAGAGTGCATAAGAGAGTACACAGAGGAGACTTAATGCAAACGTGTGTGTGTGTATCAAATGTGTGTGTGTGTGTGTGAGCACATGCACGCACGTGAGTAGTTGCTGGTCCATTTGATGATGACTTTGGCTCTGTGCTGTAAGAGCTCCTGCAAAGGGCTGATCTGATCCCAGAGGTGAAGATATCTAAGCTGGAAATGCTGGAGGGCCTATAGCCTGTGGTAACTATATCCCCAACTAGCAAGCAGAGTCTTCTTTGAGAACATCAGGTTTTACCCATTCAACAAATCTTATTTACTGATTTTTTTTATTTTCTCGTTCATTTGTCATTGTGCGTCTGAGTACCAGAAGCACAGATGAGACACTGTGTTAATTGCTGCTGCCATAGATGAAGCAGAGTAACATGGGCCCTGTCATGCTCTGGGAGTGTCAAGAGGCTATGGAAACCAGATCCCTTCATCTCAATAACCATCACATTCCTCTCAAAGTCCAACAGCAGCTTTATACTTTACTAGAACTATGACATTCAGAGTGTGTCCAGTATTTTTGCCATAAGGATCTTTGCCATAGACATTTTTGCCACTTAACTAATTGGCTATAAGGCAATTTTGCTATTTAAAAAAAGGGTAATATCGCAACAAATAACAGAGGGACTTTAAAAAGGACAAAATGAAACATGAAAAAAAATGAATAACAAAATTAAAGAGATTTTATTTAAAATGTGTGTAGAATCGGGGCAAAACTGCTCAGCTAGCTGATTTTATTTTGTGTATTATACCTAAGTACTTTTCTTCTTCTGTGTAAAATGTGGGTTCAACTAAATCTGCACCCTCAAAGAGGGCCTTTGACCTCTCTTTCTTCTACCAAGGTAGTGTGTTTCAAAATCAGAAACCAATTCTTGGGACAAATCATCGTCATTTGGAAGAAATGCTAACTGTTTTAAGACCACCACCACCTACCTACCTGCAGGCTGTGGAAGAGCTAGCTAAGATTTATATACATATATATGAGAGTAGCTGCAAGATCTTCCTCAATGGAATGAAACCAAACTGAAAACTAGCTTAAATACATTAAATCTGCCAAATTTGTTTCATTTACTCCTCAATGGAAAAGTGAAACCAACCCAACAAAAAAACACCCCTAATGTCAGCCAGTTATTATATCTTTTTTATGGCAAAACTGCCTTATGGCCAGTTAATTATGCCATGAAAATGTTTGCAGCAAAGATGCTACAGCATAAGTACCTACAACAGATTCAGAGACAAGCCAAATTTACTATATCATGATTACTTATAATAAAGGGCAAAATTATTACATTTTTATCATGTACTATGCTACTAAAGAATCAAGTCTATATACAGAAGGTCCTCAAATAATGTCATTTCATTCAACACCATTTTGTTATGACATGGATGAGATGATATTAATTCTTGTTTATGTCAATTAGTCTATGGTAAAATGGGATTTTTTTGTATGTCCTTTTGCTTAAAGTCACAGAATTTCTCAAAAACATTAAGTGAGGGCTTATTTATACAACAAATAGTAAGAGATCAGTATTGATCTTGCATGTGGTAACAGTCGAGTTATAGTCCACCTCTCTATTTTGTATATTAGATATCACACTTCTATGAGGGCTTAATATGTTTGCATTTGGTGCACTTTGAGAATTGCATGTTTCTTAAGAATGGGGGTCATATCTTAAAATCTTTATTTTCTCCGTCCCTGTCTTACCACATAACACATCATGTATGTTCAATAATTATTCATTGAGTAGAATTGTATTTAGTCTTAAGAAGCTTTGATATTCCTGCTTTAGCACTTGTTACCATATATGTGATATGGGGATGTATAAAATTCATTCATCTCAGATTTTAACATGATCTGCTTCAATAAAATTAAAGCTTTAATAAGCTTTAATAAAATTGCAAATGTGGCAAAGAACAAAAAAATTAGAGAAATCATTACTTGCAATTTCAATTAAAGAGCACTAAAATATGGAATAATTCAGATATGTTATTCATGAAAAACCTCTTTTCAGTAGATAAAAAATACATCTCAAAATCAAATTATATTATCATTCAGGCAGGAGAGTACTATAGCACTGGAGAAGATAGAAGGGCAGTGACATTAACTAATGGCTGTCAGAGAGGGGGAAAAACATGTAAAGCATTCAAAGTTAAGGAAATTAAAACTTTAAATACCAAATTTGAATTTGAGTGGGTCATTCTCTTGTCTTAACTTCCCTATGATGCCAGGAAGGCTACGTGCCCAGAACAGTACAGGACAATGTGTTGGCATTAATTTGATTTTTCTGGCCACCATAGAAACCTACCAGCTGTCACCACAGAACCATTAGGCTCAGAAAAAAATCATGTATTTGAAGAAAAACAGATTTTTCAAAACTGGGAAATTCCATCCACTTTATTGGTCCTCCATGTCTGCAAAACTGCCAACCCTGTCCCCTTTCTAGTCACAAGGTGGAGAGGAAGCTGTACGAGATGGCTGGGGACAGAGATGGAGTAACAGAAGCCCTCTCCACGCAGCGGGCCAGGCCCCAGCTCCCAGAACAGTAAACGTTTTTGGGGTGCTTAAACATCAGGGGAAATGTTACTGGTCAGGAACAGTAAAAAAAGGATTTGGTAACACTCTTTCTAGGAAAAGAACTTCGTGAATTGAAAGGCGTAAACTGATAAACCGATGGGGAGTAGAGTGAGACCTCCAAGCAAGTTCAGATAATAAATTATCAGTAAAACTCCCAGAAAATGATGGAAGTGTTTTTGTTTCATTTAGAATATACAAAATTATGGCTGGGAAGGAATTACTGTTCATACTTCTTGGCTCTTTACCACTTAATAAGCAGCTACTCCTCTAAGTAAATGTGGAAAAATATTTAAAGAATATTACATTGGTGTAATCATTTGAAAAGTCACTAAATTTTTATGAATGTCTTAAATGGAGGTATTCTTAGTTCTTCTTTCTATCTTATCCTTTCCTCTAAGATCTTTGCCAGAGAATGTTGTAGGATTTCTTGTCTTAGGCTTCCTTAGGCAGAATATAGATCATGTTCTCCTAGTGATGAGAGACCTCTTAAATGTCTTTCCTCAACTCCCACAATGGCTCTTGTGATACCATGATTTAAATTTCTCAGTTAAAGTTGGAAATATTGCTTCACTTATGCTAAAAACTTTCCACACATTTTATTTTTACTAAATTATCTTGTAGTCATGGGGTTCTTGCTTTTAAAAACAAGGTTACATCCAAACGCAGATGGCATTTTCCCTTCATATGAAGACATCCTAGATACTATTAAATTAGTCAAATGTCGTTACTTTCTTGGGTTGAAAACTAGAAGACCCACGAAGTCATTATAAGTCTGCAAGAGCTCATCCAGCTGACCAGGGGACTTTCAAATACTAATTAGGATGTATATATATAATGCTTCTAGGATCTAAAAATCAGCATGTATGATCATGTAAAGCATACATGTGACACATGTAAATCATACATTTTTGTAGACCACAATTATGCAACATGTGCCACTAAAATATATTTGTCTTTTAAGCACCACCTAACAGAACTTCTTTCACCCTGAGCCTTTAGATTTTATTATCAAATGCTTGTTTTCTTCTCTTTGAAGTTTTTTTCCTTCTCCATTTGCTGCACTTCAATAATGTGAAGGTCTTCACTCTAGGGAAGCAGTGAAGCAAAGAAAAGCTGCAAGGAGCCCTGCTGAGAGAATTAAAACATATCACATTAATTCAGCCTTCCCTTTCTGCCCTCCCTCTATTAATTCAACAGAGTTATAAAAACAAACAGAAAGAATTAATATGAAAACACTCACATACAGGCAATTTGAATTTTGTTTTATATTTTTACACGTGAAGAATAAAAACCTCCATAAAGCTGCTAATGTTTTCTAACCTCATCAAATCCTCTTCTCTGAGTCATTAAGTTGCTGAGGCCCAGAAAATCAAATTTGGTTTAGGGCTGTTTAATAATGTAGTAACACAATAAAATGTGATTCACCAATTAGCTCATGTAATTAGAAAATCAAAAACATGCTCTAAGTGGCTGGTGGACACACATAAATGAAGGCTATTGTCATTCTTTGTATTTGCTGATTATAGTCGTAATTACACCTTCAGTTGATGTTACTACATCCTAATTCCCTATGGAAGAAAAGTACTTATTTCATTCACTCTTTTTTTTTTTTCCTTCATCGATTCTTTCTTGCCAGGCTCTCTATTAGGCTACCTATTCCTTGCTTCCACAGAGCTCTCAATCTGCAGGAACTATGCTTAAATTGTTCTAAAAAAGGGAAAATCAACTGAAGTTAAAACCCAACAAAAATGACAGTTTTGTAGTTAAAAATTAGTCTCTCTTGCTGATTCCTAAGTGCTACCGATGTTGCTGAGACACATGTAACAAAAAAGAAACTAGCAATTTGAGACTTTTTTTTTTTTTTGCTCAGAAGTTTTGCCTGGCTCAAAAGGACTCGGTGATAATAAGAATGGGAATTAAATATTTGTTGGATTATTTTAAAGCAGTTCTTTATATATTCTGTATGCACATCTGTTGAAATCTAAGGCATATGTTGTATGCTGCCTGGCTATATTTAAAATGTATTTCTCTCTGTAAGTTCAAATCAATTCAAGGGCTGGTTGGATGGTTTAAAGAGTGTCTAACTAAGCATTTCAACCATGTCCTACTTTGTCCTTTTCTTGTTGCAACTGAAATACATGGGCATGGTTACATGGTCCAGGACTTCCTAATAAATATAACAAGAGGATAATAGGGATGAATACTGGATCTTGAGCCAATAAAGAAAAGGCATTTCTTATCTGACATGGTCATTTCTTAATGACATTTTACATTAAAAAAAATGGCATGCAGTATGCTGCCCTTAAAACTGTTTTTTTAATCCCATATTTTAGTGTTAATTCATAAAAGCTTTTAAACTATATTAGGAAATTTCCCCCTTATAACTGTAACATTGCTGCTAAATGGTTTAGTTTTTGTAATTTCACAGTACATATTTTGTATTGTTCTCTCTCCCCCAAATGTAAAATTCTAAGGGATGCAATAAGCTTTGTTTTTTTGTGTGTTTTGTTGTTGTTGTTGTTTTTGGTAGAGTCTTACTTATATACTTTAGAATAGCTTGGATGATGTTTTATTTGGAAAAAAACATACAATCACAAACATCAAGAAAGTGTGGCTTATTAAGAGCTAGACTAAAACTTAACCCCTAAATGTTATTTAAAAGAAGCTGTCTTCATTTCAGTTAAGTCTTAATTGTTCTCTTTTTTTTTCCTATTTACAGGTCAATGGGACAGAAATTGAATATGAGTTTGAAGAAATTACTTTGGAGAGGGTAAGCAAAATCCAATAATCCAAAGCCCCAATCTTGCTTTCCACCTTTTGCATCCTAATGGGTTGTCTTGTGAAATTGCACAATTGCATAGTATACCCTGGAAATTTCCAGCAAAACTCACGATGAGAATATTAACGCAGTTCTTGCAGTGGAAGGCATGGAGACAAACAGAGCAAATAACCAGAACATTCAGTATATAGATTGCTTGCCAGGATTTGGACAAATGAATGGGAAAGACAAATGTTCAGTGAGCTGGTGCCGAATTTTTTCCTGTTTTCATTATTAATGTTTTTCTATACGTTTTAGAATGCATTACAAAATATTTTCATTTATATGATAATAATACTGTCTTTATAGCTAACATTACCACACATTTTTAAGTTTAAAAAAAAAGATGTATTTTAAATGCAGCCCTAGAGAAAAACACAGCAACCCTACACATCTCTGAAAATATGCTGTTAGGGCCTTGGCAAGGCTTTGACAAATTAGGGAAATTCTGTGGAACACAATTCTAGTATGTAGAGATATTTTACAGAAACTGTAAGAGAACAGCCAAAGTCTACCTACAAAAAGGATAATGACCAAAGGCCATTAACACAATGTTCATCCATTTTTTACCCAGAAATTGTACTTATGGAAACATATAAATACACAAAGAATATTCATATTGGTATTCTTATAATAGTGAAAAATGAAAAAGGCAAGTGTTTAATAATACATTATTATGTCTCTATATAATAGAAAATCATGTTAAATTATATTGTCAGTATTTTTTAAGTATTGAATTATAAGGATAGAGATGTAAGTAGGCTATGTTATTAAATTACAAATCAAGTTTTAAAATGATATTTAAAATTTATTCCAATGAGTACAAAGGTGTACATGCAAAATATACATTTATAAATATATACATAAAGCCTAGAAGCATGTACACCAAAATGTTAAAAGTGGTTAACTCTTCTTGATGATTTTTGGGTGACTTTTCTGTTTCATCTTTTTACTTATATTTATTTCCTAAACTCTCCATAACAAACATATATTACATTTATAATAAGAAATAAAAATTAAAGTGTATTTCCTAAGTTATTATTCAAGCATGAATTTACTCTCTAGACCTACACTTAAATTTATTTTTCCTTTTGATTTTTCACTTTCCTGAGTCAGGGAATTTATCATTCTCAGCCTAATTTTTATTAAGTGTGAGTGGTTTTAAAAGGAAATTTACATTGAAAGTTAAGTGTCTGACAGATGGGTACTTTAAAACTTCCATTATGAACTCTGATAAAACTTTCATGGCATGCTAAATGGAGAAAAGTGAAGCTTGTGGAAAATTAACCCAAATGAGAAAAAAGAACACATTTTTCCTTCTAAATTACTAATCTTCTCTCCAGAACTGGCTATATAATTTGTGGGGCACAGTACAAAATGAAAATGTGGTACCGTGGTTTAAAATACAGTAAGAATTAAAAGATGGCAGGAGCAGAGCGTTAAACCAAGGACCATGGGTCCTTTTACACACAGGGCCCTGTTTGCACAGATCTCAGACTCTGGAGACCAACCAAGCCTTCTCTCTCCTCAGGCTCCACACATATAAACATCTTGAATATACCACCATTTAGTTACCCTGGTTTTATAGGTCAAAAAATATTGAGAAGCTAATGTTGTTGTGACCTGCAACATGTGGTAGGAGTCTGAATAATTGCATGTTCTAGTCTGGGTTCTGACACTTACTTGCCTCATGATCTACCTAGACATCTCACCTCCCTCGTCCCTGCCCTAGGGTTTTCCCTTATATTCGAAACCTTGTCATTGCCATTCATTGCAGCCCGCTCCCCAAACCTTTATGTTAAACATCATCTTCTCTAAACAATACCTCCTCTTTGTGTATACAATTTATTCTAATACCTCAACTCCAAAAATTCTTCAACCCCATTGAAATGTTGAATCACTGATTCCACCATTTCCTTTCAGGTGTCACCCTTCACTGTGCCCTCCCTTTCCCCTAATTTTGCATGGATTCCAGTTCTCCTTTTCATATACTCAATGTTTTTCTTCCTCTGTCTCTTTTTTTCTCTTGGGTTCATCAACAAAACCTCATATATGGTTAGTCTACTATGATTAAACCAATGTCTTTCTATTTATCCAGGCCAGCACCTGAGTTACTGAACCTGGCTATAGAAGCACTCTCATCTCACTTTAAAATTATTACTACTGAGATCAAATGGACCCTCAAAACACCCTAGCAATTCTTATACATGTCTTTAGAAAAATTCTCTTTCTCTAGGACTACAATTTCACATCTTATTTGTGCTCATCAGATCTTGAACATCCCCTCCCTCATCCTCAGGCTCAGCTGTGGACCTCTCTTCAGATGTCCTAGAAAAAATCCAAGAACTTCCATAAAGACCACCTTACTTCCCTATCACCAGGTCTGCTAGTGTGCTCTCCCTATTATATTGAAGGACTTTTCCTGCTCATTTCCAAGGTCAGCTCTTCACTCATGACTTCACTCACTCTGTAACTTCTCATCCTTTTAAGGATTTTGCTTCTGTGGTTTTTTCCTCTCTCTTCTGCAATATCAGTTTCTCTCTCACTGTTTCCTGGATAAAATTTAATACAGACATGATGTAATATCTCTCATCTTTAAAAAAAAATGCAGTCTCTTGACTCAAAGTCCCCCTCGTATTACTGTCTTATTTTTCTATTTTGTTTTACAAATAACTAGGAAAATTGTCTATTTTTATTAACTCTATTACCTCTTTTTTAAACTTAACCTATTTCATCTTTGCATCCCCACAATGGTCCTAACACCATCCCTATCAAAGTCACAAAAGTTTCCATCTTGCTAACTGCAAGTATCACTTCTCAGTTCTAACTGATTTCTCAGCAGCATTTGATGCAGCAATCACTGCTTCCTTCCTTAGAGGTGTCCATTTCTTGGCCTCAAGAGCAAAACACTCTCCTGTTTATTCACGACCTCATTGGTGCTCTTTCTCAGTCTCCTGGCTGGCTCCAACACTAAATGTTGGAGCGCTCCAGCAATTCAATGCACGGACCTCAATCTCTTCTCATTCCCTAGGTGGTCTCATTCAGACCCATGGCTTTACATACCAACTACCACCTGGTGGTTCCCAAATCTGAAGCCATGGTCTCCCCTGCAGTCCATCTGTGGATCGCTAACTGTCTATTTGGCATCTCTGCTGTGTTCCCAAAAGAATTTATGATTTTCCTGCACTCCCTACTCTCAGGGCCAAAGCTGCTTCTAGCCTACTATCCTCCATCTTCACTAATTGGTTCTATCATTTTTCTTATTTTCAGGCCAAAAGAAATCATCTAGGCATCTTGCTTAATTGCGCATTTTCCCTCAGCAACCAGGGCAAGCCCTGCTGGTACTACCATAAAAATATATTTCAAAATCAATTACATCTTGCCACCTGTTCCGTTGAATCCTGATCCAAACCAATATCATCCCATGCCTGGACCACTATAATAGCTCTGAGTTTTTCCCACTTTTCTTCTCAGAGTAGCCAGAGTAATCTTTTAAAAAATACAAACCAGATCATACAACTTTTATTCTTAAACCCCTCAAAGAAGTGGTAATTACACTCATCATCATCACTGACAAGGACTTACACAATGTGACTAATACTTGTCTCTCCAACCTGATACCCTTATCATCAACTCCTTGAATATATTTCACTCTAGTCACACTGGATTTCTCATCATTTCTCAAAAAAGCCAAGCTTTCCCCACCTCTAAGCCTTTCTATAGGTTATTCCATCTGCCAGGAAAAATCTCTCTGCAGATCTTTTCATGACTTGGTCTTTTCAGTACTTAAATATCTGTTCACATGTCTCCTTTTCAGAAAAATCTCCCCTTTGTATCCCATTTAAATTAGCACTAGCATCCCCACAATGTTTTTTCCCATCATATCATCTTTTAATTGCATTTACCAATATCTGAAATGTATATTATTTATCTATGTATTGTCTACAGTGCTAACATCTATCCCCACCTAAATATATGCTATATTTAAATCTATACCCGCTTCTACATTCAACTTACCTCCAACTGTGTCTGAAGGAATGTGATATACACTCAGTGAATATTTGGCTCACAAATGGATTGTGCCTTTGCCCTACCTCTGCAAGTACAGTGGAGACACATGGCCTTCTTTTGAACCCCGACTCTATCACTTACTGGTTGAGTTACTTCAGGCTGAATACTTCTTTCTGTGCCTCAATTTCCATATCCAAAAACAAGGCTTAAGACTTTGTAATGACCTCCTAGGTCCCTTGTGATGATTAAGTGAGTTTTTATAACGATTTAGAACAGCATGCACAGCTGTTATTCTTAACATTTTCTTTGTGTTCACATGGTAATTCTCACAGTGTTATTTGTCAGAATCATTGAGGAAGCTTATAAAAAACATAGCTTCCCAGTCTCAATGAGCAATTTACATTAACCTAACAATAATTTCTTTTATAGCAAGTGTTCTTTGTTTTTCCAGTTACTTTTTTAGATGTCAGCTGTCCAGTGATCAAGTAGTTATGGTCATTGTTATATGCATTTATAGCTTATACTTTTTCTGCATTTAATCTCTAGAACACTTAATTTAGTAATAAACTCATTACATTTTGTAACATCTTCGTATGGTGGGTATTGCTAACTCCCTTTTATATATTAATATTAGGACACTGAGACTCAGAAATTAAATCACTTGTCAAAAGTGATAATGTTTGTAAGAGATGGAGCCAGGATTCAGCCCCATGCCCAACAGACACTAGAACCTAAGCTCATTGCCACTGAGTTAGACTGTCCTCCAAATTAATCTCGAGTGTAACATACACCAAGAAGCTTTTCCTGACTTTCCCTCTTGGACAAGATGCCCTTTCATAAATTAACACAAGTAGAAAACTTCTTGCATTAAGCGATGAGTAAAATCTGTCTTTTGCACTGACCTACGAGCTCCTTGATGGAAGGAATTTTATCATAGTGTTCTTTATATTACCATGATGACATGAGAAGAAAAGGGAAAGCCACTGGGCAACTTGAAGACAAGTTGATGGCTTCTCCTCTATGTCAGAATTGTTCAATGCATCGGCTACTTGGTACACGTGGCGAATCCCACAGATGTCTTCTGTACCTTTATTTGTCGAGCACTTGCTGAACAAAAGCACTGGTCACAGTCCTTGTTTCATAGCATTTTACAGTGTGGTAGAGCACTGGTAGAGCATTTTACAGTCTGGCACAGAGAAGTAAATAGGCAGAAACCATGAGGAAGAACAGAGTGCTGAGCATACCTGGCCCAGAATGGAGTGCTTCCCTGGGGTCTTGAACCTGAGCGGGCGTATGAAAGATGAGAGGATGCTAGCTAAGGGAAAGAGAGTGAAGGAAGGCAGCCTCTCAGAGAGAGAACAGCAGGTACAAATGTTCAAGGGCCCATAGAAAAGTAACATGCTCAAAGGACTGCAAATAGTTCTGAGTGATTGCACTTCAAGTTACGAGGTAGGACTCAGAGAAACCAGCTAGAGAGATGGAGAGGGCTGAGTTACATAGGTGCCTTGGATAACTAACAGAAGGGTTTCAATTTTATTGTGAAGGCAATGGAGAGCCTTCGAAGAATTTTAAGCAGAAAAGTAGCAGTCATAATTGTGTTTCAAAAAGATTACATTTCATAGAATTCAGGAGATGAAACAAGTATGCATTTAAGTCATATATTTAATAGTTACATTCTGCCAGTGGTGATGTAGAAGATGATTCAAAATGTGTTAGAAATGTTAGAAGACCAGATTCTGATGTTGTGTAGGATGGGAAAGTACAAGAGAGAGCAGAGAAACCAAACAGGCCTAGACTATAATAATCCAACAAATTCCTTTTGTTAACATAATCTGGGTCTTTCAGAGATGGACAACTGTGATATTTCAAGTCTCTTTGACACTCTGGGCTCTTATGACAGTAACAAAGGTAGCTGAGTATAAAGTCCATGCCTGTGGTTGATTTGCCTCTTATCCATGTATGAAGTTAATAGGTTATGTACCTCCAATAAGATTTATATCAAGAGAAACTAGTTGACCCAGCATGGATAATAGATTTATCATGCCTTCATAACCCTGAACAACATGCATGACTGCAATTTAGCAGAGACGTTGAAGTGACCATCTGACTCTCTGCTACCTCCTTCAATGCCTGCCCCCAGCCTCCAAAAAAGAAAGAACATTTGGGTGCTTTCCTGACAGCTGCAAAATGTATGGCCATGTGATACTATTTGAATGTTCTGGCTGACAAGTCAAGGATATTCTTTTACAATTAAAAAAAAAATCAAAGATCTAAGCCATCTTCCCAACTATAAATCATTGACTTCATGGGTTATTTATTTAACCCATGCTAAAACAAACAGATTTATATAGTAAAGGGACTGATTTACTGCTCCCTGCAAATTCCTAGACATGAACCAAGTTTTAGGTATAAGGTGGGTAACATGGGAATTTTGAAAACAGCGTTTGTGAACTGCCAGGTAAGTGACTTATTAAAGCTTTCTACTCATGTACTCTCCGTATTCACCTATATGATATGTAATAGATATCTCCGTATTCACCTACACAGATATCTAATTGATATCAAATCAATTAGATCATTGGATGTCTAAATCACTTAAGCCCTATTTATTTCTCTAACATTACTGAATTTTCATAAAGATGAAAATTTCTAAATTTGAATGGAATTAAGAGTTTATTACTTTAAATACTGTAGAGGCTTTGGGTTTCTAAATTTGGTTTTTTTCCTGAGACTCTTTAGAGATTTTCTGTTAATAATAACAAGAATGAAACACCAGAGTCCCAATGACAGTTGATTTGGTTTCGGTTTTCATATAGTCAGCTGTAGCACAACCTCATTCTAGTTTAGTTAAATAATTTTTAAATATTAGATAAGTTTCTTAAATGAATTCCAAACTTTATGCATATCCAATTATCAGTGCCCATGTATATGTATATAAACACATAGATACCATCCGAACATAAGTGTATACTTAGAAATGAACAAAACTATTTATTTAGTATGTTAAATTTTGCTCAGAATTTTATTAGTTTGGTGGAAGATATTCTAAGATTTGTGACACAAACATAAGTTTGTATAAGCAGTAGGAAAAAAACACAGTTTTTGAACTCAGACAGACCTTATTTTGAATCTAGGATCCTGTGCGACCTTGAGCAAGTAATTTAACTTATTAATGCCCAAGTGTTCTCCATAATAAATGGAATACTAATATCTACCTTGTAGCATTGTTGTGAAAAATAAAAATAATATATGTAAAATGCCTAAAAGACTTCACAGGACTTCATAGATACTCAATATTGTTAGTTATTATAAAGTACACACACACACACACACACACACCCACACACATTTATCCAGATCCCACTTTTCTTAAGATGTCAATGTTGGTGTAACTGCAGGCTCTAACTGTGGGGCTAGGTCAAGTGGCAAATGCATGTATCTGCTTTCCCATGTATGCATGGGTGGGGGCAGGGGAGGCTGAGGCTATATTTGTACTATATGACAAGCTTATTAAGCAATCTCCAAAATGTATACATAGCAAATTATCAATGTATTTTTTAAGCATGCTGAGTATATCAATGGAATCTTCCCTTGAGTTTGCAGCAGTACTCCCTCTCGAACAACGATTTCCAACCTTTCTCATCTCCACGGCACACATAAACTAATTACTAAAATTCTGCGGCACACCAAAATATATATATATTTTTAATAATATGACAAGAAAGAAGTAGGTATAATTTTGATTCATTCACAGTGGAGAGCTACTGTTGTATTGGCCGTCATCTTTTTTTTATTTCACCCTCTAAGGGGAAGGAAGTCAGTGGTCCTGACTAAACAGTTAGGTATTGAATGTTTTAAAATTTCTTGTGGCACACCGGTTAAAAATCGCTGCTTGAGAATAACCCAGTACTACTGTAGCTCTGTATTTTCTTCTTTGTTAGATCACAGTAATGCAGTTCCAGGCTAGACAAGCAGCAACAGCATATTTTGTTTTTAGTAGCTTCAGGCTACAATATTTGGTTTTTTATCTGATACCTCCTTAAAATATCCTATTCTAACAATCCCCCATTGCCAATCTCTGCATATAATAACTATTGTTTTGTCTGGACATTAAAACTGGCAGGAAGAATATTCTCTTTTTTCTGGGGAACTTCTCCTCCCATTCCCATGTGGTTCTGGGGGAGACCATCAGTCACAACACCCATGGTCACACAGTTAATTGGCCTAAAGCTACTTACAGGAATCACCTGATGAGCTGGTAAAAACTAATGGGGATCCTAAGTGCTGCCCCAGGCTAAGTGTATCAAAACCTTGGGAGACAGAGCACAGAATCATGAATTATCTTTATTTTTAAAACTTATCTTAGTGATTTGATGCACAGTTCAGAGACTGAAACCTCAGCCAAAATGAGCCAATCAGAGTGTTTCTCTAACAGGGCCAGAGAAATGAGATAAAAAAGAGAGAGAAGGAATCGGAAGCATCCCTGTTCTGTCATGACTGTCCTGAAGACCCACACAGACACACCTGTCTTTCCAATGGCTTCATGAGCCTTCCTTGAAATTCTTCCTTTCCAGACCAGTTGAAATCAAGCATTGTAACTTGCCAGCAAGCAGGCTTCTACAAATTTATCTCAGTGTGGTATTTTAGCAATGCTGAGGCTAAGTCATGTCCTAGATTTTCAAAATAAATGTTACCTTGCTTTGATTCTCTAGCTTTCTAAATTCCAATCATGTCTCTCACTACTAAGGTCATAAAGCAAAGCTCTCCGGTAGAAAAGCATTGGCAGGTTGCAGTAAACCGTAATGCCCCAAAGCTTACACGTAGCATCTCCTTTAAAGTAACCCATTACTGTTTTCCAACTCCCAGAAATAAAAGAGCAATAAAAAAAAGGAGTGTCAGGTAAAAAGGATGGCTAGTGACAGGTCTATGAATTTAGGTCTCTATTCTCTAGAAACTTTTCTGACTTGGGAACCAACTATCTCTGCACATGTGGAAAGTGTTTTGCAGTGTTAATTGTTGGACTCAGATGTCAGGAAAAAAAATCATCTGTTAGAAATATAGTTTGCGGACATTTGAGGGGTCATTAATCTAACTTTATTTGTAAGCATCAAAGTATCAGGATTGAGGAGCACCTAGTAAACATACCTCAAAGAGCTGATTTAGATGAATCAGCACAAAACACATTTTGCTGAAATTCAGCTGTTGACTCCAACCTTCTCCATTTTTTTATGAGCTCTCAGCTGAGTTATCCTCCTTCTTTCGCTTCATAAACCCTCTATATTAACCAGTGCTCTCTTCCAGTTCATAGGCCTGAGCCTTAGTGCCCTCACATTGTATAAACTGGCTATGTATTTTCTTCTGTAAACCTCTTGTTACACTCTTACCCACATCCTTCTTTGATATGCCCTTGATTATTAGCAGCATAATGGTACTTCTAAAATGCACAGCTTTTAGATAAAACATTCAATAAAAAGACTTGCAGGGAAATGACAAAACTCTATCATTTCCAAGTTGAATTTTATAGTCAGAGTAGATCTCTTTCCATGACTTGTTATCAAGAAGTTGTGGGTGGTCAAGGAGGTTGGTGAGTAAAGCTCTAACTCATCGGGACCCTGAGCATCCTGGGCATGATGAGGGTACTGGATTCTGAGACTGTTGGAACATAAAGACCCAGAGGGCAATGCATGCTAGGGCTCAGCAATCATAACCACATCACTAAATATTCCATTCTGGGAAATGGTAAAATCGGGGGATTTTGTTACTTGCAACTGAAAAACCATGTTTGATACAGATGTGTTTTCTGTAGCTCAGCTGTCTGGCTAACAGCAAATGTAACCTCGGTCATTCTTAGTGCTTTGCTTTCCAACAGCTTCAACCATCTCCAGAATTATCCCACAGCTCTCTGTCTGTACACAGTGACCAGACAACCTACTCATTGTCTAGTGATGTTTTCTCCCAAGTAACTGCTGCAACATTCATGGTCCCCTCGGAGTTGTCCCTTCAGTCTGCCAGTTTCTGCTATACCTTTCCAGTAGCCTACTTTCTTCCATGGGAATGAAGGGAGAAAGACTGCTCTGTGGATAGCAGTAGCTTGGAGCCATTTTATGACCATAAGAGGATTATAGATTTAGAATGAAGTAACATTTTAAATGGCAAAGTAAATAAATGGGGTAAAGAACAGTCTTGGCACTTCTTTGGGATTTTTATTACTGTAAACAATGAATCCTCTTTATTGTGTTAGTTAGTTTGAATCCAAGATCACCAATCTATTTATTGATCCTAAAATTGCTCTTTACTCTCTTAACTGTGTTTGTCTAACAAGCTCCTTCTCCCTCAAAACCCAGCTTATAAATTATTTCCTGTGGAAATCTTTGTCAAATTCCCCAGAGTGAATTTATACATTCTCAATCACCTCAGGGCTTTCTCATAGTCATTTGTGTTCATATTGCCTTACCTTTCGTGATTTAATTCTTATTTGTGAAACAGCATTTTACATATAGGTGTTGTTTTTAATCACTGGAAGAATCTAGTAGATCACTAGTAAAATCACTATAAAAATCATTTAGTCTTTTGACAAGAGATAGAGGTTAAAGATTGTTTTTTTTTCTTATAGTGTGTATATACATATATATATATATACAAGCATACATATGTATAAATTTTTACATATTTTATATTACATATTATACATTTTATAATATACATATATTCTTCATGTATATGTCTGTATTTATGTACTTATAGATTGATAGGATCTTCTCTGTAAGCTGGACATAATTTTCAGTGCTCTTTCTCATGCTGGTAACAGTGGCTGCTGCCATGGTAGATATGTCAGTCACTATCATTTATTGAAGTTTCAGGCATACATGTTAATATCCTATAATAGCTATTTCATATCTTAACAATTAGTCTATTACATAAGCTTTGGAGCCTCTCTTTATAGATAAGTGAACTGTGGTTCAAAGAAGGCATTCATTTATGGTCACAAAACTGGTGTGTGGCAGAGCTGGGTGATGTCTTCAATTATTGTGCTGTGCCACCAGTAAGTCTAAAAAATATGGAAGACTTATTTGGAGTAACATATATATTATCTGACCAGCCGTGATACATTCAAATTGACTTTACAGCTTGTACGTTTATCAAAAGGGAATAATACCCCAAATGCCAAAATGTCATAGGTTAGCATTGGAAATCTAACACACCTTCACGAAAAAGACAAAGACAGTAGGTGGGTAGGTATGCATTTATTTAAATTCAGGATTATTTCTGAATGTTTGAGACATAAGCCAATCCCCTCTCCCTTCATTTGCTTAAATTTGACTGAAAGCTCAATACTGTTGCCCTAACTCTGGGCGGGCTAGTGGGAGGACAACAAAAATGACGTCACACCTTGCATACTTAGCGTTCTTCTAATTCAAGGAAAGGGATCCTGTTCAAGCAGCATTCCAGCTGTATTTCTGAAATTTTCCTCCTGGAACTATATCTCTGTTTTCTAAAGCTAAAATTGGTGAGGTTGTTTGTGAGTATTGTTTGCAGTACTGATTCATTCCGTTGACAGAATATATACATTATAATACAGCTCATATTTTAATACTTATTATTTTCAAAATATTACGATGTTATTTTATTTTATTATTCAAACTACTCTGTGAAAAAGGAAAGCAAACATCCACACCTTATTTTGGAAATTAGAAAATAAAAGCTCAGGAAGTATTCATGGCATTCCCCAAAGTCACTCAATGCAGAGCTAAGGCCAATCTAAAATACACATCTTTAATTTCCAGCCTTGTTCCTTTTTCTATATCTCTTGCTGTTTTGTATTTTCTTATTTTTTTATTTTGTTTTAATAACAAATAAATCCAAATAATTGCCCAATTCAGGTAAAACAAACAAAATATCAAAATGTAATCAGTGATTTCTTAAACTAAGCTGAAATCAAAGGGAAACTTTCTCATACGCAATGAGATTTTAAATAACCCTAAATCATTAAACTTGCTTTCTTAAATCAGCTATCACAAATGTTTAGGTTCATGAGAAGCATTTTCACATACCAAGTTTTATCTTGCAACTTCAATAAGAGGGAACCCTTTATAAATCTCTAAATTTTGAACATTACTGTTCAAAAGTCATTTTTTACATTGATTTAAATTCTCCTCTAGTAATTTCTACCAAACTACTTTCACCAACATAGCAAAGTATTCCAAGCTAAAAAGTACAGCAAACTATAAAGTGTAGACTTTGTAATAACGTAGCCTTAGAGCAAATTGTGGCTAACATTTATCAGCTTTGTGAATGCAAGCAAGCCCCTTTATCTTTCTGTGTCTTAGCATGCTCATCTGTAAAATAGAGATGATAACAATACCTCCCTAGCAGAATTGTTGTGAAGACTCAATGAGTTCATAAATATAAAATACGTAAAACAGTGCCTGGTCCTAATGAGCACTATAGAGGGGTTACTGATTATCATTACTATCTAGATGCTTTTCATATAACAGGCCTTGAGTTGTAAATTTAATTAATCAATTAATTAAATTTAAGGAGAAAATCAACATTCACTTTGTTCTTGAGTCTTCTGCAGAATCACTACTACTCTCCATGGAGTATTATTATTATTGTTATTAGTATTATTATTATTATTCCCCACATAGTCTTCTTCCTCTAGCAACGCTCCTGATTATTACTTTCCGTCCTAAAAATTTCTCTTATTCTACATGTTGGCCTTGATTGCCCATTACACTGCCTGGAATTCATGCTTTGTTCATTCAACAAGCATTAAGTGATAAGTGTATTATATGCACTACCTACTGTGAATAGATAGTGAAGAAGATAGCGTCTGCCCTCTGAGAGCTTAGGAGAGAGCAGGAGAGACAAGCATGTGAATGAGAGTCATTATTTCTGGAAGATCTACTACCACAGATTGTCAATCAAGCTTTTCATCTCCTTATTCTGTATAACTATTCCATGACATAAGCTTGAGAAAAAAGAAAAATAGTCTTTTATACTCACTTTTTTTGCGGTAAAATGAAAACCCAGGCATTTACATTGTCTGGTTATTAAAGTGAACCTTTCTTGGTTGGTGGTATTATATATAAAATATACAGTGACAAAATATTTTGTGAAGTCTATTTATTACTGCTTGAAAATTAAACTCATGCCAGTGTTATTAACCACCTTTTCTTCAAGCATGTTACTTTAAGGACAGGTTGTCTTCATGCTGGGGTGTTGTGACAGAAATTATGACACATGCTTTTCAGAGAGGTCTATCACATTTGTCATGGCCTACAAGGATGGTCCCAGGTGAACTGACCAAATCCTTTGCAAACACTTGAGGATGAAGTTGAAATGCAGACATATCTCTGCCTGAACAACCTATGCACCATTCAGACTTGGCTGTTCCCCTGAAGAAGAAGGGGATATTTTTTTTTAAATATGTGGGAAAATGTTCTGGAAATCTGAACTTTGTGATTAAATTCATTTATTGTGTTGCCTTTTGTAATCCTATTTGCAGCAACTCTCTGAAGTAATTATTATCATACTACTTGCAAACTGAGGCACTGAGTGATAAAGTGACTTGTCCAAGGTCACACAGCTAGCAAGGGGTAGAGCAGAAATCTACACTGAGACTGGCTCAAATCTAAAATGTCACACAGAACCATTTGTGCTATAGTTTCAGTGTCTCTCTTTCCGCTCATTGTCGAGGCTGACTGTGTTGTTTCACGTAGCATGGTGATTTTTCCTTTGGAAAGTTTGGCATTTGAGTAGCTGATGTGAGGGCTCTTGCCTCTGGTTTCCCTTGAACGTGGAGCCTGCATTCATGCTCAGTGGAAAGGAAGAATGATGACATTAAGTGAAAGCCTCACTGACTGTGAGATCAGTTATCTTTTAAATCTCAGGGTTATTGAATTAATGAATTAATTTGAGAAGGCTGTGTATCATTTGTGGAATCCTGAGAAAGGAAATTGAATATTAACCCCATTCACATCTATAATGTACAATTTATAGCCACATGCAGGCTGAACCATATGGTAGAAACATTCTTTCATTTTTTAAGATTATTTTGTGTTTGGGTGCCCCACATACAGCGGGTCTTTAAACTGACTTTTCTTGTGTGATCAAAATAATAAAACATCTGTTGATAATAACCTTGAGAACAAATTGGTACTTTCCAAATGTACTTGAGCAATGGTAATCATGAATACAAGATGTAGAGATATCATTCTAAACATGCACTCTTTCTCTCTTTCACACACACACAAATTGGTCATGTCATCTCAAAAAAATTATGCCCTCGAACATTGCTGAAACTCATCCACAGAAAACAGCTTCATTGTAAATATGTGGAGCTAATTTTTTAATGGTTAGGAGTATGGTTGTAAGTTCTTAAAAAGTCTACAGAAGGAGATTAAATAACCATACTTAGGCAGTTTCATATGAAGCATGTCAAAGCTGCATAGTTTTAAAACCACAGGAGAAAGTTTGCCTTCTGAACATTTACAAGCCACCAATGAACTGCCAAGCCCCAAACCACCACAGAATTTCCTGGCTGTCTGGTGAGTTGCCATAGCCTACACAATTGCAGCCCCAAAACATACTTCGTCCTGGAAAATCTGTGATTCTCATCACAGTCTCCCCCTTGCATGCTCTAGGACCACAAGTCTGGTTACAAGAATACTGAATATTTTGTAGTGTTTTTGTTTCCCCTCCCTTCAATTCTACCATGGGCATGAATCTTCAGTAGAAATTTCAAAAGCAAAATGCAGTGAAACTTTTCTGCCCCCTGTTTTGGATGAGTGTATTAAGGGCAATAGACATTTTACCTCCCAGCAACTTTTAATCTATCGAATTGTTGGGTCTGAGTGGAAGCACCCTAAATTTTAGCAATGTTTTTACCCACTTCCCCTGCCACACAGAGCCCTCCAGAGAGTTTGCCTTGACCATAAACACAAATTGACTTTTAGCCAACTATGAAGTTCCTGGCCCAGTATTTCCTGCTATATGTTGGCTGAAATCTCAGTTCTATTCAATTTTCTTCTGTTTATTCTTTTGCCTCATGAGCTCACTACTAAAATTTTGCTCATTGTTCTTCCCAAGACTACCAAACCATACTCTACTTCTTCAGAAAATGGTCTACTAAATTAAAAAAAAGGTTTATAAAATTCTATCGCCTTTTAACACATGTGATGATAATATTAATAATAGCTCCTAAATACTTGAGAGGTATTATTGAGACCTCCATTATTTACACTCCAAAACAACTATTCAGTTTTTGTTATCCTCATTTGGGAGATAGGAAAATAGAAGGTTATAGCAGTTAAGCAAGTTGGCTTTACAATTACATTTCTAGTGAATGCGGAGGCCAGAATTCAGTCCCAACTATTTTGATTAGAGCTGTCTATGTCCTGCTTCTTGCTATAAACCTATATCAAAACGCTTATGCAGATGAAGAAACGATGTATGGCTAGACAGTTAAATACTTATCCACTATATAGGGTTTATAAGAAGAAAAAAAACAGAGATAGAGAAAAATGATGCAACTGTGTATCTCTAGAACATTCTTTCTTCTCTAATATTCCTGTCTTGGCATCACCATCTGTTTCCCTGGAAAGCAGCCTTTACCATTCACATATAATCATCATTGAGTAAATCCCACCTCTTTAGTCCATCTCTGATCTGTATTTTCCTCAGATGCATTATCTACTCCAGACCACTGTCATTTCTTACCAGGATTACGGCAGCCTCCTAACTTATGTCATGGTCTTAAGTCCCCTTCAGTACATTATCCACACTGTGGCCAGTGTGGTCTGTCTTAAAATAAATCAGGACTGTGACACTCAATCCCCATTAGCTTTTAGGTAAAATGCAAACTTTTTGGCTTGTAAACACCCAAGGTCTTACATGTTCTACCTCTCACTTAAGCCTCCAGTTTATCTCTTACCATTCCTTTCTTGCATCAGGACTCCAGCCATGTGGCATGACTAGGCATTTTCCCAAGTCACGGAGTTCTCTTTTTTCACCTGTTCTTTTCTATGAATGCTCTTCTCCAGGCTCCATCCCCTTTATCTAGTTATACCTGCTCCAACTTCCTGTATGAACTTAGGTACACAGAAACTTAGGCTCCTCCTGGGAGCCTTCCCTGACACATCCCCTAACCCTGGAGTGCCTTTGTCCTCTATCAGCCATTTGAAAGTTTTCTCTCACAAAAAAGACCCTTTTCCAGAATTTATGAGTTGACCTTTTTGGTAGCTGTTCAAAATAACATTAACAGTCCAAATTTTCTTGTCCTTCAAAACAAGAGTACATACACTAAATTAAAGAGAAAAAAATAGTGTCCTAGAGACAGACTCAGATGTTGAATCTCTGCTGGTTTAGCAACATTCATTCATTCAGTCAAACAATAAATATGTATTGATCACCTACTGTGTGTTATGTTTTAGTTTAACCTCAGAGCATATGAAAGTAAACAAAACAAATAAAAATCCTTACCCTTAGATAGATGATACTCTAGTAGAGGACATGTTAAATAAACTAAATAAGTAAAATTAATAGAATATTAGATAACAATGAGTGCCTTAGAGAAACACAGAGCAGATTTGTGTTGACATTAATTACCCAAACAGGTAAAAGACCTGAAATGGGAATTGCTACTTCCATGGTATTTTTTATATGTGGTTTAGGCCCAACTCCTACCTAAAGCAGAATGCTTGAGATTTAAAAAAAAAACAAAAAACAAAACCCTAAATATTTAGCAAATACAACCTCCTGTAGCCAAAATTGGCCATTCTCAGCTGATACTTCCACCAGTTTCTTTGACCCTGCCCTAACAAATCATGGAGAATCAGCTATGCCTCCAGAACTAAAAATATCAAGAATAGGAATAGAATATATTCCCCCTTTATTTGCATTGCAATGTTTATTCTGTTCTCTTGGAAACATTAGACTTTTGAATTTCTCTTTTTCTTACTTCTTAAATTATATGTGTGTGTGTGTGTATACATATATACATATATATACACACATATATATATATATTCTCATTCTTGTGACCTCATATTATCACTATTTCAGAGGAGCACCATTTGAAGTAAAAATATTCCCTCAAACTTCCTGCCTGGTTGTCTTTGTCACAGCATGCCAACTATATCTTAGCTGTTTAAACTTTTAATATTTTTTTTTACAGATTTTCAATATCTTTGCTATGACCTTTGGTCAATAACAGTATCTTCTGACCTAACTTCTGTAAATGTAGCTTTCTTTTAAAGATAGTCTGGTTGCTTGGTCCTGATAATTTTGATTTCTTATTCCTATTTCCTATTTAAGACCTGCAGACACTTTCATGCCTTGAAAAGCCAAGATTTAAAAAATGCTAATTCTTCAGCTGAAATGCTGTTTCATCCATTTTTCGCATAGCAACTTTCAGCCATCCTTCAGGTCTGTTTAACTCTTACTTCTTCAAATAAGTTGGCTCTAACCTTCAAATCCAGATTAGCCAGCCCCTGTATTCTTTTCTAAACAGCACTCCATCAACACCCCATTAAATCACAGAATTCTGCAAGCACAAACTCTAAGTCACTAAATATCAGATATCCTGATAACACCTTGGTGAATCCACGCTACACACACCAGTAATTCAGTGAGAAATCCATTGTTTTTAAAACAAACACTTAAAATAAGCCATGAGTATGCCTAAAATGTTTGATCATCTCCTCTAGCCATTTTTTTTTCATTTTTTTGTTGTTGTTCAAGTACAGTCATCTCCATTTTCCCACCACCACTTTCCCCTGCCCCGACCACCCTTCCTCCCACCCTCAATCCTTCCTCCAGACATTTAACTAATAGTCTTGACCAAAGCTAAAGGCAGGACAGAAACAGTGTACACCCTGCTTTAAATACACATAAGCATCTAGAGTACAGCAAGGATTGGAAAGCTTCATGTGAGACATCATATTTAAAGAAGTAATCCTGACAAGTGTTAGAAGAATTATCTTCTGTCTACTCTTTGTTTCTTGATCTTTTTTTTTTTTAACCCCTCAACCCTAAGCCTTCTCCCTCCCTTTGCATGTGTGGCTCAGTGTGGCCATGTCGGAGTCACCTTTCCATCTGTTTGCACAACGCCACCTCACACCTGCTGTACTGCATGCCAACGCAGCTCACCATGCTTATCCTACTGCCCTAGCACTTGACTGAAAGTAGACAATTAACAAGTAAGAGCTGAATGAATGAAATTTTAGTCAGTCCAAGAGAAGAGAGCACCAAAACCTCAAAGCGTAGAGTAAGCATGTGAAAAGTAGGCCCCATAAATGTATGTATGTATATGTGTGCATGTGTATGGGTATGCATCTGTATATACATGGGTTTGTGTACACACACAGCTACCCTAAGGGTTCAGATCTACTTTGGGGGATACGAAGGCATATTTATTGTTAGAACATTGAAGCTTCATTATAGACTTCAATAATCTAAGATGGTTCTCTCCCTTTTCACTCACTTCTCTCTTTCCCAATTCTCTGCTTTGGACAAATTCTTCCATTTTAAAAATATACCCATGTAACCGAAGTTGCCCCTTCTTTTTATATGGGAGCTTAATTTCATCTTTCCAAACCAGCTTTACCGCTTATCTTCTCCATGATGCCTTTCTAATCTGTGTCAAAGAAGACATGCCCATCTCTGGTGACTACAATTGGGACATGTATTGTGCTATGTGTATAAGGGAGGACCCCCCCAAAGACACAGAATGTATTTATAAAAAGTTGTGTATTTATTTTTAGATGTTTAAACTTTAGTCAGCTTCAAAGTATTCTCCATCTGATGCAATACACCTATCAAGATTTTTTTCCCACTCCTCAAAGCAGTTTGTGAACTCATTGATTTGATGCCTTTTAATGCTTCTGCCATTTTTTGTTTCACCTCTTCCTCATCAGCAAAACCTTTTCTTTTGATGACTTTTTTCTTCTGAGGAAACCAAAAGTTGCTTGGGGAAAGATCAGCTGAATAGGAAGGGTGAGGCACAGGGACCATGCTGTTTTTAGTCAAAAACTACTGAACACTCAGCATGATATGGGCAGATGTGCTCATAAATCACCCATCATGAAATGGACAAAACCTTGAAAGAGTCTTCCAAAAAAATCGCTGAAGCTGAATACAGCCCCTCACAACAATGCCAGCTGGTACATTGATATAGGTGGGTTCCTGGTATATTTACCCAGTGAAAGAAGCCTGTACTACAAGGGGCCCACACTCCAAAAGATAATTCCAGGTTGTTTCTGGGTCTCCCCTCATATACTTGCCCACTTAGAAAGTTTATGTAGCCCTGGAGGGGTGCTTCAGTTGGTTGGCGCATCATCTCCTACACCAGAAGGCTGCAGGTTCCATCCCCAGTCAGGGCACACACCGAGGCTGAGGGTTCTGTCCCTGGTTGGGGCACACATGGGGGGCAACCGATTGATGTTTCACTCTCACACAGATGCTTCTTTCTTTCTCTCTCTCTCTCCCCCTCCATCCTCCCTTCCTCTTTCTCTAAAACCAATAAATATATCCTCAAGTGAGAATTTAAAAAATAAAGTACATGTATATGCAGAGTTTACTCATTTCATTCAACATCTGAATTGCGCCATCTTGGCCCAGTGTTCTCTGACATGCTTATCTTCTGATTGATGACCTCCCTTAGTTTTTCTCTGTGTGCTTTTGTTTCTTAGAACAGGTAGTTCCACTTGAAATCTGAGACATTTCCCTAAAAGGAAGTTAAAGAGGAGAATCAGTAGGGCCTATTTACTTCTATGTTTACAAGTGTAAATTCCATACATTTTGTCATCTAGTTGCTTTTCTGTCCATTTTGAAAAAGAATGGTTGTTTCTACTGCTATGACCATTAGGTCACAAGCTGAACTCAAATGAAGCACTAAAGAACCAATGGTGTATGATACTTTTTTACTGTAGAAATTGCTTTGGAATGATCACTCTTGTAAAAATACACACACACTAGTTTTCTACTTGTTCATATTTGATAAGTTCTTACAGAATAGAGATTGTCCGGTATAGTAACTCTGCCCTGTGTTTCTTTCTGTCCTTGACAATGCCTAAAATTAATCTTTACCTATTGTAGGTGTGGATGAAGGTATTTTTTTCGTTACCAAAGGGATGAGCAAGTACTTATATAGAAAAGAAAATGTTGCAGTGATAATTTTAAGACCGATGTAGGTTGGTTCATTTTGAAATACTTTATTTTTTTAACTTTAGTTTCAGATTCTCATCCCCCCCCCCCCCTTCTTAGGTGAAGATAGGTCAATCTAGGCTACTTTGTGTACCATGGAATATATCCATTATGTATTATCTCAAGAATATTTTTTATGTAATTGGTAAAGCTGGGGAGTAGCTTTATAAACTAAAACTTTTGTGAAATTGCTAACTACTTAACATAATACTAAATATAAGAACTTTTTAGTAGTACTTGGAAAAGTACTAAATATTTAATATAATATTAAGTACTATATCACCATATGTTAACTTTATGAAAGTTTAAAGCTTAGGAATTGAGAAAGAATAAGTTTCTGCAAATTTAGTCACTTTTTTAGATATAATTCATAGGTCAATCACTTTTAAGAAATTGGGGGAGGGGGGTTGACAGGGAGAATGAGTAAATTTCATATTTTAAGACTCCATAATCACAAACTATAGATCTTATTCACTGTAAACCTTACAGTTGAGATTAGGATTATCCTCTCAGTTTTTATTTAGCAGGATATGAAAAGAGTAAAAGTATTTGCAGGTTAAATTAACTTAGAAGTGCATATTTTACTTTCTAGGGCAGAGCAACTGTAAAATTCTTGTCCTACCATTCACCCTTCCACTGGCCATGGTTGTTCTGAATCAGGAAGGCAGACTATCTCCATTATGCACTCTTTCTTTATAATACATCACTTGACAGTAAAATTGTATGCCACACTCACATTTGAGAAGTATTGAGAAATGTAGCTTAGATATTTAAATCTGAGGGACATTTACACAGTTTACTGTATTAATTGAAATTGGGCTTATCATAGAAAATGTATACCATGGTCTGAGGTCTCTTACAGATGCCCTCCCAGATACCAGAGGTACCTTCCTGCTGCCATCCTCTTAAAGCCAAAGAAACTAAGAGAAATTATTTCTCTCTTGGGGTCTCTATCTCCTAGTGCGTAAATAGTATAGTGGTTCAGTTTCGACAATCTCAGTTCTTTGTAGTTTTATAAGTTTTCTTCTAGACTTGAAGGGCTGAGTCTGTTATATTATATCTCAATACCTTCTCCTCAGTTATTCTGGGAAAAATAATCTGTAAAAGGAAACCTGTTCAGGTTCCCAAAACACGTTTCCCTTGACCCAGTTGGTATACTGTTTCACTTCATTTTTATCTGTCACAGATTGAATGACTTTGGTTGGGTTCAGGGTCATTAAACTAAAATAAAAAGGCTGCTTTTAAGAACACTAATTGACAGCTTAGAAGTCTCTAGCAGAACATGCCAAATGAAGGTGGATTATTTTATAAATTCCATGTTGAACTCTGAAGTTAGAAGTACTTTTTAAACCCACACACGTTTGTTCAACTTAAACTGCTGCTGCTTGTGGTTTTTTACTGTATGGTTCCTGGTTTACCAGCTGCAGAACCTGAGTTGATTATATTAATCAAGTGTATATTAATGTCTAAATGTCTAATTGATCCAATTTGCCAAAGACTAAAATTACTTACCTCGTGATGCAACTAAGGAGAGAAATTTTAAATATATTAAAATCAATTCCAATGCAGACTAGCAAAAATAAGAAGGAATCTGATAGAGAAAAAGAAAGTAAGAACAGGTTGATTTATCCAGTCGTGCATGTATTATCCACAACTCTTGCAGAAGGAATTGTTTTTTGTTATAAGCAAGCCCCTAAATGGTAAAGAGTTGTTTGGAATCTGTAAGTGATAATAAATATATAGACGAATGGTAAAATACAGAATTGTATGAGAAATCAATAATGTAAAATACCTTATCATGAAAATGCAGTGAATTAATATGAGAAATGTTCTGATGAAGTATACATTGCCAGCATTTAGTACAGCAGAGCATGTCAGATTTTTATAAGCAGACATAAAATATAACTAATTAGATAGATTTCTAAGTATGTCTATAACACAAGGCCTTCTTTGATCTGGGTACTAACTACTGGTCTAACACTATTTCACACCTTCCTCCTACCTACCCAGCTCTCTATTCCTTCCACATGGTTTATAGTTAGATTATTTCACAAATATTTATTAAAGTACCTCCTATGTGCTGGCACAGTTTTATGCCCTGGTAAAATAATAGTGGACAAATAAAATATTCTTGACTGACTCCATGAAACAAACATTTTTAACAGGAGAAGACCTACAATAAATAAGCAAATAGAAGTTTTTATATATTTTAGAAAGGTTTAAGGGTTGTTATGGCTTGAATTATGTCCTCCAGCCAACAACAACAACAACAAAAAAACCAGATGATGATACCTATACCTGTGTAGAGAACCTCATTTGAAAATACGGTCTTTGTAGATGATTATGTTAAGATGAAGTCATTAGAGTAGGTCCTAATCTAATCTTATAAGAAGGGAAATTTGGATACACAAGGCAGACATGCACACAGGGAAAACACCATGTGACAATGAAGGCAGAGATCAGGGTGATGAGTCTATATGTCCAGGAAGGCCAAAGATACCAGCAAACCACCTGAAGCCACAAGAGAGGCAGGGAACAGATTCTCCCTCACAGTCCTCAGAAGGAATCAACCTTGCCAGCCCCTTGTTCCTAAACTTGTAGCCTCCAGATATAGGAGATAATACATTACTGTTGAGCCACTCAATTTGTGGTGCTTTGTTGCAGCAGTACTAGCAAACTAATAGAAGAAAAATAAAGTAGGAGAGGGAAGTAGAAAGTGTCAGGAGTTGACATGTTAAGTGATGTGGCCAGTCCTCAGTGGAAAGATGGCATTTAAACAAATACTGGGAGCTGAGGGAGCAAACCCTACAAATAATCAAAGGGAACAGCAAGTGCAAAATGACTTAGGACAAGTAAGGTTCGCATGGTCTAGTAACAGGCAAATGATCAGAGAAAATGAACAAGGATGGAGGTGGTAAGAAGTGAAATCAGAGAGGGATTGGGTTGTCATGTTGTCTCAGGCAAGGAGTGCTTCTCAAATGCTTAGGTCACAAAACCACGTTATATATTACTGAGGACACTAAAGAGCTTGTGATTATGGGCTTTATGTCTATTGATATTTACTCATTTAAAAAAATAAACCTAAGAAAACTTAAAGCTAGCTATTGTTTATTTAAAATTAAAGATAAAACCTATTATGTGTTAATATCATAGAACTTTTATGAAAAATAGCTATATTTTCTAAAACAAAATTAATTAGAAGAGTAGCTTACTCTACAATTTGTGACTTTGGGCAAGTTACTTAACTTTTCTACCTAAGTTTCCTCACCTGTTACTGATACTGTTACCCATATTTGGCTACCTACTGCTCAGAAGCCAAAAATCAGAGACAGGAGCTGGTGGAAGGAAAAGGCACTTTATTCAAGAGCCAGCAGCTTGAGATGGTGGACACTTATCGCAAAGGCCATCTTAACATCTCAGTGCAGGCAGAGCTTTTCTGTGAGCAGGAAGGGGAAAGCCAAACAAAGGAAACCCAGAGGGGTTATGGGAGAGTCAGCATAGTCTGCTCCGATAACCATCTCAGAGCCAGTAAGCAATGGTTTGGTTTTCATCATCCTGGTTTTATGGTTGAAAGTCAGCAAATCTCCAGGGGCTGGAATGCTCGAAGGTCAGAGTCTGCTTCTTTTGAAGTTAGTTCCTAGAATGTTAAGCAAACAGGCTATCTACAGTTACATATTAGTTAATGGGTCATCATTTACAGAAACAATGTTAAAAGAATGGTGAGGTGGATTACATTACTAAGGTTTTGGGGAGAATTAAATGAGATAATGTAGATATGGTGCATAGCACATATGAAGTGCCACATGGGTATCATGTATTACTTTGTAGCTTTTATTATTGTAATTTATAATTACATATAACATCAGTGTCAACAGTGAAGACACTGAATATCTACTACGTGTTGGCCACTCTTCCAGGTTGTTGGGAGGAGACAAAAGTAATTGAGTCCCTGTCTCCAGGGGCTAATGGTCTAATTTAAAAGGAAGGATATGTAAAATAGCATTTTATATTAATTCTATATACTGTATGTAGTTACTCTAAATTATATCATATGCATATGTATTTTGTATTTTCTGCAAGATACTCTAATATGATGTATGTCAACTTCAAATTAAGTGACAGATGAGAATTTTAGGTGTTCAGAAATGGAACTTCTCCATGGAATTAGAGAATTACAGTAAGGCTTTGCAGTGGATATGGACTTTGCTCTGTTGTACAAATGGGATGAGTAGTCTGAGAGAACAAATGGGCATGTTCCAGGCCACTGAAATGAGGAGTAAAATAATCAGGACTGGTTTGTTCTAGTATGTTGAAGGAACAGTAAATACACTAAAGTAGTAATTTGGAGAACTAAAAGATCACATAGAGCTTTAGCAGAAACGGCTTTGGAGAGGCTGGTAGTTCACAGCTAAGTGTAAATGAAAATCTTATGATCACTAGGGAGTACTGGAACTTATGTCAGAACTGAGTACGCTGCTGAGTTTCATCCCAGGCTTATGCAAGCACCTTCATCATTTGAGGTTCCTCTACAAGCCCTCAGCGTACGCCCCCTCTGCAGTCAGGTGGGCTTGGTTCAAACTCCAGTGTGTACACCCACTTGTCCTCTCTGTGACTCAGTTTCAACATCTCTAAGGCAGGGAACATTATATTGTTCACTTCATACAGTTATTGTGAAAATCAAGTAAAGTCATGCATGTAAAAACTCTTTACACCAAACTATTATAACATGGGTCCACTGCAACTGTGTTGAGACTCATGGAAGAATATGAGAATCTTCAGGAATTCTCAGTCCCATCCTTTTACCATTATCTTCGATTTCCACTCCCCAAGAACCATTCACTGCTACCCACCTACACTTAATCATCATGAACTCAACAAACATTTACTGTCCCTATTTGTGTCATATAGTGCTAGGTGTTCAGACTAGCTATTACAGCACCTTTAATAATTCTCTAATCAAGAGTCTGTGTGTCCAGTTATGGTCAGATCCACTGTGCCCACTTTTAGTATATTCTATTGCCTTCCACAAATTCTCTCCCATCTCGTTGTCACTGTTCCTCAAGGTGGATTAAGGTAAAGAATCAGAGGATAATTTGAACTCGTCCCACTGCTCTCAGAAGTCATCAGAGAAAATGGGAGGAGTTACGGACTTTAGAAAGCAAACAATGTCAGGATTAAAAGAGAAGCAGAAAAATGCAACCAGCCATGCATTTTAGTGGGAAAGTGATATTCTCTAAACAGAATTTCCAAGTCCTGCATAGGAATTCTGTTGCCACTTAAATAAACACTATCAATAAATACCAACTTAGAAATATGCATTAAAAAACCTATACAAATTATGCACTCAGTCATTTGCTCTAGAAAGGACAGGATACAAATAAAAGTGATTTCTGTCCTGGAAAGTGAAGAGGGAGGCTTTATTCTAATGTGAATATCGCAAGAGTTACTACAAAACCAAAATTACTCTATTAACTAACAAAGGCCACCAGAATTATAAAATAATACACAATTCTATTTCTAGACAATTTCATTCTATAATTTATATGTTCATTACATTGTGATATCTGCCTTAGTCCTTTAGATGAAGATTCTAATCTGTTTTAAGTTTAGCTTAAATATGGTGTTAGTCTTAAGTAACTATTAAAAGATAATTCTAAAAATACAAAAAATGCTTAAAGGATAGTTAAAATATATATAGTGCTGTGAATATAAGAACGTTCCATGTGTGCAAATATTTTAAAAGGTTAAAATCAGATTAATTAGGAATAATTTGAGATTTATAAAAATAGAACATCAGATTTCTTTCCTCCACACATGGTGGAAAGAAATTTAGGTTTTTTAAGTTCTGGAGTTCTGGAAGGAATTCTTAAGCTATTTTAACAATATTACATGTAGGGATTTTGGGATCAGAAAAAACTCAAAGAAAATAAAGTCTCATGTATTTTTTTTCAGTCATTTTATGTATCTCAAATTGTTTTTTTTAAAAAACAGATTGTATCATACCTATTTTAAAATACAATTGTCTCATTTACTGGTGTTTGCATATTATATGCCATAAAATGACTGTAAAATATTTAATTCAATGTTTAGTATATGACTACACTTAGGTATAATAATTTATTAAATTGTGTATTTATCATTGGACATCATAAGCTATTTATGATTTAGAACTACAGTATAAATACCCCTTTGATGAACATCCTTATCCGAAATTTTATAAATGTTGATTATTTTTTTTGCATAAATTCCTAATAATGTAATTGCTGGTTTGAACAACATAACATTGACCTTTGATATTTTCAAGCTTCTCCGCAGGAGGTGTGTAACACTTAATGTTCCCTCTAGCACAAGATGGAAGGGCCCTGCCCCTCACCAACATCCATCCATTCATTCATTCAATATGTGTTTGTCAAGTACCTATCATGTGCCCAACATTGTAAAATAATTGAAAATACAAGAGTTAGCTAAACAGACATTTTACAACCTTCTTAAAATGTCCAGTTTAGTGAAGGAGTACAAAACTAAAGTAAATGATCAGACCAGTTTATAAAATAGTTATAAATTATTTTAAGTATCACAAAGGAGATAAAATGACAGTCTAATTTTTATCTTTGCCAATTTGATAGTCAAGGTTTTTTTATTTTAATCTGCTTTTTATTATTAGTGAGGTTGAACATTGTTTTGCACTGAATTGCATTTTTTCCTGAATTACCAGGATATGCCTCTTGTCTACTTTTTAATTAATATGCTTATACATTTTATTGAGTTTTTAAATATTATATTAAAGGCATCTATACTTTGCCTTTTAAATTTTGTATCAGACCATTTCTGATGCATGAAAATGGTCTACTTTCATTATTTCCTGTAGAATGTCTCTTTGGTATTATGTTTAAAAAGGCACTTCTCTCCTGGAGGTCAGTTAGACGTGCTTCTGTATTTTTTTCTACAATATTTTTCTTCCATATTCTCCTTCAGTTTTCTTTTTTCTCTTGAAGTTTCTCTCTCTCTCTTAATCTTTCCATCAAAATTTTAATTTATTCAGTCCTTTGCCGATATAAATGGAATCCTTTCTTTCCTACTTGCAAATAGCTATACTGATTCTACTGGCCCATCACAGCCACATTTACCTTGCTGTCTCCATTTCCTTATCTTTTTCTCACTCTTCACACCACCCTTCCATGGTTCTATGCCCAGGTGTGTTGCACTACAACTGTTGCTAAGATCTCCAATGACATCCATGTCATTTAATCAAATGGATTTGTGCATACTCAGCGATAGAAGAGTTAAAACACAATTATTCTTTATTTCAAAGATTGTTTCATTCTCTTTATTTTAAAAATAAATCTTGATGTTTTTTCCATTAAAGGTATCACAGTTTCCTCCCATTTAAAGCCATCTTTTTCAGGTAAATACATATTATATTATTTAATAATCACATTGAGTAACAATCAATTTTATAGTTTAAACATGTTGTCAGGGCTAGTTCTTGAATATCAGTGTATCTTCATACCTGTTTGACTAGAAAACCTGAACGTAGAAGAAATCTTACTGTCCTCATTGTAATGGGAACTTGTAGCTGATTTGCATACAATTCCTTGTGCTCTTCTCTGAGTCCTCAGTGAGTGATGTGGCTATTTCCCTGTTTCTCCTTCGGGTGTCCTGTTGGCATTTGTACCTGCCGCCTGATGCTGGAGAACTTTTGCTCAATGCTTTAGGCATTGTGAGAGCCCAGGTATCCCCTGTGACATATTTTCCCCCATTTCAAATCTTTCACGTTCTCCATATCCTCAGCATCATAACTACATGCTCTAATTGATCCTGGCATAGGTTGTTTATCTAGAAATGCTTGTTTGATGGTTACCTCATTCTTCATAGTGACACTCTCATGGGAAGCTCCCTACAAGAGAGACTGAGATAAACCCATTTAACAAACAATTTCTTTCCTCATGCAGTAACTACTGTGATAAGAGTATATGAATGTAGTTCTGTAGAATCACAATGGAGGGACTCAAAACTTTGAGTTAAGGGGTGGGCTGTCTTTTTGGAGATAACACAATAGAGTACTTTCTCTACCTTGCTCTTTTCCATTGTCAGGTGGAAGTAACTCAGAGAGATTTGTTTTATCAAAGGACATGGAGGTTATATTTTATGTCATCTCTCTAGACCAGGGGACCCCAACCTACTGGGCTGAGGACTAGTACCTATCTGTGGCCTGTTAGGAACCGTGCCACAAAGCAGGAGGTGAGCTTGAAAGTAACGTGCTTGAATCATCCTGAAACCATAGCCACCACCCCGATCCATGGAAAAACTGTCTTCCACAAAACCAGTCCCTGGTGCCAAAAAAGTTGGGGATCGCTGCTCTATACTACTTTGGGATGATATACCTTTTCTGGTTAAACCTGTAACATGGGGGCATAGCAAGGCACTAGGAGTAGTTAGTACATTTGGAAAGTGAGTGCCTGAATCATGCCACCTAGACAGGCTCTGTGGCCCCAGCAACACTGTACATCAGCTGAGGTTCATGTGAATATATATTTCACAGAGGGATTTTTTATTTTTAAGAGAGAGTTCTTTTGAATAATAATTTGCTAAACTCAATATTGTGAAATATCTCTGAAACAGAATTTATTTTTATCCATGAGTCACAAAACATAATATTGGCAAATCCTCGCTTACTTTTTAGTGAGAATATATTTTAATACCATTTTGTGAAACTCAATTTTATACTAATCAGAGTGCATGCCTCAGCCTCTGAAAGTAATTTCTCATATATCTAATGATGTGATAAGTAATGCCAGAAAAGATACTAAAATGTAAAAAGTAGCCTCTCTTTATTCACCTAGTTGCCTCTTCGGCCGCTATTTCAGGCAAGAGAAGTGCGTTCGAGATTGGTAAAACAATGTATTTCAGAGCCCTGACTGCTCTCATTTCTTCTGAATTAGGAGCCAGCATTCACACTGGAGCCTCTGAACAGCAATTCGCTGCAGTTGCATTGAGTGTAAGCGGGTCCATATTGTACCCCAAACGCAGGAGCTTAGGGCCAAATCTCCCCAAAAAGATTACTTCTAAAGTGTCGTCTTTTGTAAAAAAAAGTCTCATAGCATGATTTGTGGTCGAGCTCTATAGGCCCCAAGGTTGATGAGGGAGTACAAGAGATCATGTGATATGACTTGAGTACAACACACATTGCAATTTGACTTTTAGCCGACTGTTTTATGGGGAGAACAAGTGATAGAACATGTGGTATAAGAACATCTTATCCCAAGATCTTATAACTCAAGGCAATGTTCGTTTGTTCCTGAGTGCATGAAATTATTAATCTGATACACAAGGTATCATTTATTACATCCTTATTGTGAAGAACCTATGCTAGATGTGTAATGTATTTTAACTCTTTTTAATCCTCACAACCATTCTGTGGGATAGGTACTATTATACCCATTTCACATGTGTTGAAAGAGATTCAGGGAAAAGTAAGTATCTTATCAATGATACATTTAATAAAAGCAGAAGAGTGCCATAAAAGTCTGACATGAAAACTCATACTCCTCATGACAGAGAGCACCTAGCACAGTCCATACTTGTATCTCAGCAAATGTGAGGGGTTTTCTCTCCAGTGTTTTATTTCTTTCCTTTATTCTATTATTTCTTTCCCTGTCTCCCTTTTTTAAATGGCCTTTTTAAAAGTGCCTAGACTTTAGAACCAGAATTCTTCTTAGGTAAAAATAATTAATTGCTTTCTCCTTCTCTTTAATTAACATGTATCTGAGTGCATGCACAGTGCTGTGTGCTTGGTCCCTGTCTCGGCCACATGGTGTAAAATAGCCTCAATTTAATTTAGAATTAATGCCACTTCATTTTAAGCAATCTATTCAAGAACTCTTTGTTGAAAATAACAGTAGTTGATTTATGCTTGTAAACAATTTTTAAGCCCCCAATACCCCTGTATATGCTTAAAATGATTCAACATCTCCCAGTATACAGCTTTGAAACCTTTTCTTATTTGCCCTAGTATCACAGAAGTTCAAAGTAAAGTGTCAGGAATGCATTGTATTTAGAGTTGTAAGCTCCTAGGTCACTTGACCCCATGGACAAAATTAAGAGCAAAATCTCCATGAGCAGAGACATCCCTGGTCATCACCAGGTGATTCATGAGCCTCCAGTTACAGGGCATTGCAGTGCCCTCTCCTCATGTTCTTAGGTATTGAGTTGCCAGTGAGAAAAATCTGGGCTCAAGAATTATTTTTATCACTGATTAACTTGTTTAGTTTGGATAAGTCATCCTCTCTGAAGTTCTAACTCTTCACTTGGAAAATGGGGTGAGTACACCCTACTTTGACTATCTCTCAGCATTATTTAAAGACATAATGTGGGAACTCTACACATGGTCTTTAAAAATAAGCAAGGGGAAAAAAGTGAGAGGCTGGGCAAACATAAGCTGTCACATTCACTGCTGCTATCATCTACAATAGTGTCTATAAAGAGGGAGGAGGAAGTTAATGTTGTTCATATTAGCTACCTTTTAATGCACCCACTGTTTAAGTGGTCTATATATTCACTCTGTGATGCATCATTGACTTCATAATGAACATATTGTGCCCACTATAGGCTGAGTAACAGGGCATACACAGCTATGCACAAGGCAGAAACACAATAACCCTGCAAGGAAGATACAATTAACCCCCTTTTACAGAGGAGAAAACTGTGACTCAGAGAGATTAAGTAGCTTGCATAAGATTATAGCTATAAATCCTTTTCATCCATAACTATTTTTTTGGTTAATGAGGACTTGATGAAGTCTGGAATGTCCCTGTTAATTGGTCTTATAAACCAGCATGTCATCCATCTCCATACAAAGAGCAGATGATCAATAAATATTTGAAGTAAATAAGTGACTGAACAAATGAATAAATGAATGAATGACTGGGAGTTGGGGGGGCATAGAAGACAGACATAATAAACTAGAGGAATGTTGATAAATTGGAGTCTATTGCTTTCATGAGCATTTAGATATACACATCCTAACTAACCACCAGCACCCTCCTGTAGTGACCAAATATGAGGGTATAGTTATTTGGCAGGCTAGCCATTGCATAAGTTCATATGCTTTGCTTTTAAACACAGCTAAAAAATTGTGCATTGGCACCCACATGGCATGACTATCTTAACTTCCTTCTTAAGCTTTTAGTTCTATTTTGATAACTGGCCATAATAAAATCTTGCTGAGTGAGCACAGACTGCTGAGCTACTGCAAGCCACTCTGCCTGGATTCTTTGATTAATTATTAATGAAAGAAATACATTTTATCTTTGTAGCCCAAGTGGCTTAAGGCTCAGTGTCTATCATCAAACATCCTTACTTTTATTGCAGATTTGTCATGTGAGTCTGTCTAGACCACCACTTAATTTAACTGGGCCTTTCTTTCTTTACTTTTGATGTAAAGATTCTGGTACAATCCTTTCTCAGAGCCATTACGAGGAACTGCTTTAAAGGAATGAATGTTAAGTAACTCCCTGGCTATCCCCACTCACATAATTAAATATTTTGTAGTTCTTTCCCCCTTAGAGTCAAAAGAAATGAATGGATATACAATTAGCAGCTTTCTTGAGTGATGGAAGTGTCCAACCATACATCATTTTGGAATACTCAGTTTACCCATTTTTCAAGTTGCATACTGATATGTGAAAATCTTTTAACATGGTGAAATTCCTGGACAGTGGACCAACTTTTATAGTTTACAAATAGGAAACAGATTGTTAAGTAATCCTATAGACATTAGGCACATTCAAGAATTATTTACTTTTTCAGAGAGTAAAAAAGAACCCACCTCAACCAAAGACTGGGCAATGCTTGCCTTTGTCTTTAGATGAATTGAAATTGAAATGAATTCCGGCATCAAGCCAGTTCTCTTCCTAGTTCTCCCCTTCCAGCCAAAGAAAAGCAGTTTGTGAAAATTATGCTGCCTATATTCTACACACAAAGGCGAACAAATGTTCCAGTACAACATCAGTAGGAGGCATTTGATACAAGTTTAATTCTCTTTTCTTTCATTTGGATTTGTCCATAAATACAGCCACAATTTTCAAGGAAGTAGTTTTTTAGATTCTAAGTAAGGCCTTGTTAATAGGTGCACTAATATTTTCAGCAAAGTATAGAAAGATTCATATGCCATTCCTGAGCATCTTTTTTAAGAAGTGAAAGGCTTAGAGTTTTGTTCTATTAAATTTGATAGACATGCTTTTTTTAATCTAGGTAAAAATTAGGTAGAAATGGAGCACATTTTGAAAAATACTTTCTTCTGCATAACTTATTTAATAGTTCTTGATTTATTTCTTGGTATGACACTCAACACCAAATACAGTCCTGATTTATAGTTCAGTATTTATAAATAACTAAATGATTGAATAAATGGAAGAATGAATAAATGTTGTAGCCTGCAATTGGAAATCTCTTCTTCATCCAAATATTTTCCTGGACACTCTGGCTTACAAAGTAGAAACTGCCCAGGCCTGCCATGAGAATCGGTTATGGAAAAAGTGTTTCACCTATGGAAGGAACTCAACCAGTGCCTTTTAGGGGAAGGTTTCTGTCCTAAAGTATCATGTAAATGGCTTATGCCTATTATGTATTCAGAAGGTTGTATCGTTGTACTATGTGTGTGTCTGTGTGTGTATATATTCCATGTATATGAATATATCATATATTTGTATAATATATGTGAAATTCATGCATATATATATGAATTCATTTAGAGATATATGGACTTTGTGGCAGCTTATTACAACCCTTATCTGTATATGGTCTTATCTTCTACTCTGTCATGGTGGTTAAAATCTTTGACCTCACCTTCAGATGACAGAGAGTGTATCATAGGCAGATGTACTTTTATCCAACATTAAGTGCAGTATTTGGGTAGTAAGGTTTGTCTCTAAAATGCTGTGCTGTGCTTTGCTACCAGAGATTTGTGCCCTGACCTTCTAAAGAAATTGCTGTTTTCAATTCAGCTTTTATTTTTTTTCAAGATTGTCACTTTTGCCATCTGGTGGATGTGTCTTCTGGGAGAGAAGGAGCTGCACACACAGAGACTTTCAAGGAAGCGTTATTGCATAATTTGCTTGGGGTCACAGCCAATATTCAGGAAGTTGGTTCATCATTTGTTGTGATGTGGCAGATATTAAAGGACTTTATAAACACTTTGTTCTTTTGAAGTGTATTCACAAAGGAATAAAAGTGGCAGAATGTGGCAAGTCATAGTTATGCCTCAATGAGAATTATTAATCTGCCAAAAGTACAATGGTAAACCAACATTTTTTGTCAGCTCTACTTACCCTTGGACTTCAGTGTCTGAAAGATATTTTAGGGAATAAAGAAGTAAATGGAATATTTTTTTGTTGCCTGAATCATAAAAATAAAATGTATTTCCACTGAAAGATAAAAGAAAGTAAATACCCCATATTTCTGCTTCTGCTTCTAAAGAATAAGTAAAGAACCAAAGAGATTTTTTTTTATATTCTAGTCAAGTACCTTCTAAACGAAATATACTCCTCTCTGGTGCATGCCAATTCAGTTTATTTACTTTACCTTTGAAAGTAAATGTATTCTAGAGCTGATGCTGAGAATTAAAAGTTTTATATTGTGTTCTTACATTCTTAGCCAAATATGAGCTCTTTAGAAACAAATGATTTAGGCAGGGCTTTAATAGATGAGAGAAGACCCTAAGAGGAATGTGAAGTAGATTTCAAGCCTCATTTTCTTTTAAAGTCTTAGAGGATTCTGCCTGTGGTTAGGGAGTTAAAAGGAAACCATGGAGGTGAATTAGTTCCTTCAGGCTTCTATTGGGCAAACTATTACTCTAGTGCACCTTTTAAGTCAGCAGGAGGCTGAACAAGATTTTATGTTCTTCTTTTTCAAAAGGCAAACTGCTTAGTCTTTTGTAACTGGTAGAAGCAAGAATAAATAGAAAGGGGCAAATATTTAAATATACTATTTTATGGAATAACTAAGATAAAGCCTATAAAACACTTAACATAGTAATCATCAATGAAAATAAAACTCTCATTCATTTATTTATTCAGCAAATACTTAGTGCCTACTTACTATGAGCACATACGTAAAACTATGGGCTCCAGTGAATCTAGTGTTTATAATGTAATGTCATAACTGAGGCAGCAGAAGCAAGATCAGTGCATTCTGGGAGCACAAAAAAAAAAAGCCTCTCTCAACCCACTGATGAGTCACACAAGCTTCGCAGAGCAAATAATGCTTGAACTGATTTTAGATAAATGGGGGTAGAAGGCATGGAGATGGAAGCATCATGATTGTGTTCGGGAGACTATAAATAGGAATAGAGAGGAAGGACAGAGGGGGACGGAGTCCGAGGAAAGTAAGGGTAGGTCCTGAGAGGCTTTTGAGGGCTGAGCACGGAGGTTAAACATTATCCAGAAGCTAAGGAGAGCCATTGTGTTTAGCACTTTGTAAGACAATTAGATCATGAAAGAAGAGTTAAGCTTGGACTTCTCAGGAAGCTCTGATAAAAATAATAAAGTGTTAAGAGTAAGAATTATAAAACAGGCTGGCCGGAAAAGGTAATATGTAATCGTGTCATGCTAAATTGTATGGTATACCCTTCCACTCCAGCATGGGATTCACTTCAAGATCTTGATTCAGTACTCCAGGAAGCCTTCATAGTTTATTGGATTTGGCACAAGACATAAAAAATATTTGCTACCCTTGTTGATAGCACTGTAAAATAAAGTAGACATAATCTAGCCCACTAGATTGAAAAAGTACATTCCTAAAATGAAAGACCCAGGTAGAGAATTAAATCTCCCACAAAGTTTCTTTTTATTCATTTTAAATTCATACACGTATTCATCTCTTTCTATATTGAAGACATCTATGATGTGCACAAGGCTTTGGAGAATGACAAAGACGAACCATAAACAATTGTCTACCTCATGTTCTTGAAAGTTAGGCTAAGAGATACAGCAAATACTCATATGCTCAAAATACAAAATAGAAAGTAAAAAGTCCCTAAGAAGAGGTACAACTGTCTGCTCTAGGACCTTACACAAGGGAACAATTGCTTCCAATTTTGAAGATTGGGTTAGTGTGAAATCAAGTGAGACTTACCAGAGCGAGTGACAATTACTTCAGTCCCTGGGCAGGCAGAATTCAACTGTAAGGAGAAGGAAAGGATGCAAGCAAAGCTGCAGAGCTTATCAAACCAAAAATACATACACACCCAAGGACATGGTAGAGTTAATTAGCATGGCTTCTAGGTGGAAGACACCAGTGGGAAATGATAGTTGAAAGGCAAGGTGGAACCTGATCATGAAGCGCTATATATATCATGCTAAATAAATTTAGACTTTTTCTTTGGGTAGTAGTAAGTCAATGAAAGTTTCTTTTTCCTTCCTCAGGCATTTATTTAGCACTTAATATATACTAACATTTAATGTCATGCATCCATTATGTCTATGTATTCTGCTTCCCCAAAAGACGCTAAGTTCTGTGATGTCAGAGACTTTCACTTTAATGTCATGCACATAGCCAGTGTTCAGGGTGGGTGGGGGAGGGGTAGATATAAATTTGATTGAGTATCTTTTATGGGTCAAACAATTTTGTGTGCCTTTGCACATGGCAGCAGAATTCTTTGCAACAGACTAAAAATCACTGTTTTTAGAATGAGGAGGCTAAGACCCAGAGAAGTTAAGGAACTAGCCCAACGTCACACACTCAGTAAGTAAAGTCAGGCTTCAAACCCAGGTCTGTTAGCTCCAAAAGTTGTATCAATTTAACTATATTACAGAGTCTCATTGATTGATGGACTCACTCATTGTTAAGCACATGTTTCTGGAATGCTTATGTAGGTGCCTAGCGTTGTTCTAGGAAATGAGAATACAGTCTAGTGTTGAACAAAGCAGAAGAGCCCCTGCCTTCTGGAGCTTACACTGTAGTGAGAGATTCAGACAAATAAATAAGCAAGTAAACAAAATAAGTTCAGATAATAACAAATGATATGAAGAAAATAACTGGTGAATAAAGAGGAATGATGTAGCGTGGTATTGGGGAGAAGAGCTTATTGATGATCTGGGTAGGCTCTTTTGACATGGCAATACTTGATTTACCTTCTAAAGAATAACAAAAGCGTAAAAATCCTAAAGGTAAATATAAAAGCAAACACAAAGCTCCCAAGGCAGAAATGAACTTGAACTTGAACCTTTCTGGTTGTGGGGCCATAAGGAGGACATGATGACTAAAGCCTCGTGAGGGAGAAAGAGAATAAAGGAGGAAGCCAAAGAGGAAACATTTTTCATGACTTAAAATTCTTGTGCCCCCTACAAAAGCACTAGGATTTAGATATTAACACAAATTGCTAGAGTTGCAAAGAAAGCAAAGGCACCTCCAGAGGACAGAGTACACGCAGCCTGCCTTTTCCTATCGCCACCTCCCCTCTCCCAAAGTATACTTATAAGGGAACGTGGAGTCCATTTGCTCCAAAAATAATATTTCTGTTTCCTGGGTCTGTGTTTTATGAGCAGCACTATGAAGTTAAGGCTGTTCGCATACCAATGAACAGATTTTGAGACCAGTGACAATGTGGGTTGAGGAGAGTTTAGCGTTCTGACCCAAAGAAATGATGTTAACATAGCTCTGAAAATTATACATGTTTTTTAGTAAAGGACACAGATTCTGCAAATAATATTGCCTTCAAAAGTAAATTAAAAGGGGTTTTGAAAACTTCACCACTGCCAACAGTCCATGCATATATCAAACAGAATAAAAATGTTTGCTAAATACTCAGCATAGCTCTAAGATGCCTTTGATTAATGATTTGTCTGTTGTATGAATGTGAGGTCACATAAGGCCTGCTGGGGAGGTCGTGCTCCAGTTTTCAAACAGGTAGTCTGTGCATGATTTTAAGTTCTCAGTGCAGTTGCAGAAAAGCACATCATGTTGAAAACCCTTTCACTTCAGGACATTATGTTCTGAGGTGATCAATACTATTATCAATCTGAAAGTGTTAAACTATGATGGACCTACCTCTTCCTTTCCTTCCTCAAGTGCTCTGCTGCCTCAGCTCCTTAGGTTCTCTTTCAAACCAAGACGAATGAATGAGGATCAAAGCTGGTTTGAAGAAGTTATAATAACTGGCTAACACTGAATACTTGATGCGTAATAGGCTTATTGGCTTTAACTGTGCCCTTAGAGTGTACCATGTTAAGTGTTTTTTTGAGGAATATCTTATAGACTGTTCACAACAGATCTTAAACATCTGTGGTCTAAGGACCAATTTTTACTCAAAATTAATAAAGAACCCTATGTTATTTATATGCATTTTGCCTACCAATATGTATCATATTAGAAATTAAAATGTAGAACTTAAAAATATTTATTAATTTATAAGTAACACGAATAAATCCATTGTGTTAACATACGTAACTTTTTATTAAAACTATATTTTTCAAAACAAAAAGGATTCTCAAGAACACTGGCACTGTTTTACATTTTTCGAATCTGTTTTATATCTAGATCAGTATAACACATCTAGATTCTCTTCACATGTGTTTAATCTGTTTTACATGTTATTTTAGTTGTAGTTAATGAGAAGAATGAGGCTCTTTCACAGATATGTAATAGATAAAGGTGAAATGTTTCCATAGCCTTTTCAGGTAATTGTGACTATTCTTTGATGTTATACTAAAATTTGAAAAATGGTAGCTTTTCTTGCATTGATTTCCATGTGTTTATTGTAGCATCTGATCCAACACCTTGCTTTTAAACAAGAAATTTAGAAAAATTAAAAATATTTGCTCAAGGTAAAACTGCAAGTTAAGTATCATAAGGGTCCAGAAATCCCGATTCCAGTTCTGAGGTCCTGGTTCCTCTTCCTTCCATATTTGCCTCATAAGGTGCCTTGCAATCCCTCTGGGAGTAGAGGCCACCCAATTTAGAAGTGAGCCATGAAGACCTTTATCCAATCCACCAATGGCCATTAAAAAAACATATTAGTTGCGTTGTGGAATCTGAAACAGTATTAATAAACTTTTTGTTCTGTGTTACACCAAAATTTGTTCATCTATCTTACACTTTAAGTGAACCTTGTACTCATGCATGGGTTTGTAATATGTATTGGTTAATTGAAAAATATTGGAGGGTTGTGGGTGGAGGGATTGAGCAAAAAGGAAAAAGGATTCATGGGCACGGACAGCAATGTGGTGATGAGGCAGGGAGGCGAGGCGTGTAAGTGGACTAAATGGTAGTGGAAAAATACAGTGAAAAATCAAATAAAAAAAGAAAAATATTGGTTTACTGAGTTATACAGATCATCCAAATGTTGATGTTTCATTACATGTTATCAAAATTTCCTATTTGTCATTATTACCAGCCTTCCCATTGGAAAAGTCTTTAAGGCTTGGAAAACTGTTATGTACGCAGTGATGAATGCGAGGTATCCAAAATCAAATGTTTGCTTGCAAACTCAAATTTTACAATTTTCAGCAAATACCATTACTTGTTTTCTCGATAAAACAAATTCACTTCGTTAATTTTCAGGTTGCCAAATACCCGAAACTAAATAATCATTGTTTGTATGTAAGCCATTCTTTCAAGTAAAAATGGTACTGAATGAAAATGGTGTTACTTTAGGTGCAACTCAGATGATTGCACAAATATTTTTTCTTAAGAAAACATACAAAGTGGGGCAAAAGTATGTTTACAGTTGCTTGCATGGAAAATAATACAATAATTAATAAATAATAATGCAAGAATAAACTGTATTTTGAACACTCAACTGTAAACCTATTTTTGCTGCATCCTGTGTGCAATATACATAAGTGCTTTAAGCATACCCCTGATTTCATTACACATAGTATTATAACACTGTGGACTCAATGGTCAAGATTTTATAAAATTAATAAATTTCATTGTTTCATCAAAGACATTTTTAAGTGAAAAAGACTTTTTTATTGGGAATATATTTACTGAAGAATTCAATGATTACTAGTGCACTTCGTTGCCATTGCCTTGATTAATGCCAAGGCACCAACAGGTCTACACACCACTGCTTTTGTACCATCAGTGCAAAGATAAACAGTGAAAAGGGAAATAATATTTTATTATAGTGAAAATGCTTTTGATCTTGAAGACACCTTGAGTACTGCTAGTTTATAACCAATGCCAAAGCTGTCTTGTTTCCTTCTTCAGGTGAAGAAACTACAGGTCAGAGAACTTAAGAGAATTGCTCAGATCATAAGCCAGAAAGCAGTAGAGCTAGGATATGAACACAGCAGGAATAATTCCAGGGATTGCTTTCTTAATCCATTTCAAGAGAGTGGCACCTAATAGCTGATAGCAAGTGCCCATTTCTATTTCTCTTGGCCTAGTCAAGATAGGAAGAGGTGGGGGTATGTGTTGAAGGCTTCTATCAGAGTCACAGTTGGTTATTCCCAAGTTACCATTTCAAAGGAGAGTTATTTTTAAGGGATATAAGTTTATGATTGTAGCAAACAAGCCACTACAGTACTGCCAAGAAATAGTAGAAAGACTAAGTGTGCCCTGCCAGAAATTAAAACAACAACAACAACAACAACAAAAAAAAAACCCTCTAGGAATCAGTCTTTTTAAAAATCCTCATGGTTCAGTAAAGAATGAAAAGAATAGGATTGTTTTATTCAACATTTTTTTCCTGAACATTTGGAATAGAAAAAAAGAAGATCTAAATTGTTGATTTGAGAGAAAATGGGAAAATTATACTTTTGAAATACAGTGAATCAAAAACAATGGTTTATAAAGTGATCATTCTCGGATGTTGGCATTTTGCAATATCCTGGGCAATAAGAAATGAGAAAATTATCTAGGATAGAGGCAGTAGAAATAGAAATAAAAGGTTAAAAACAAGAGGCACTCAAGAGTTAGAATCAACAGAACTTGGCAAATGATGAACCAGAGGGCCTAGGGAGAGGAACAGCCAAAGATAAATTTGAAATACTGAGTCACAGCCATACTGTTTTTGTTTGTGACACATCTGCCCCGTGGGACTGTAAGCTCCTTGAGAAAAAGGACCATGAATTTTTTTTTTTTATTTCACAGAATGTGACACAATTTTAAGCACATAGTGGATACTCAAGTAAATAAATGCAAAATTAATTAGGCGATTCAATGTTTAGCTCTTTTACATGAAAACCACATACCCCCTTTGTAGCCTCTTTATCTGACCTTTTCCTGTTAGCTCATTATACAAGTTATTTAAAGTATTATTCAATTTGGTTTAATCCAGAAAAAATTTACTAAGTATTTTCTGTCAGCAAGAATAGGATTGAGAGCTAGAAATACAGTAGTAAATATAGTGTGGCCCCTGCCCTCCAGATGCCAAGAATCTAGAAGAAGAGAGGATACATGTACAAATAATTTTTTGTCTTAGTCACATCATGAATGAAGTTGTGTGCAATCACGTCACATAGGAAAGAGCAATCATACCTGCCTGAGGCAGTTGGAGAAACATTATGTGTAGCATTTGAAATGAATTTGGATATTTGAATAGGAGTTCTACAAGAGAAGAAGAAAAGAAGCATTCTAGGCAGAGGAAGCAGTTTAGTTCAGTTCATGCAAGAGTTTATCCAGTTATTTTCAGGTATAGGTGCTACATGATCCTGGCGTAGAAAATGAATAACTCAGTTTTGATGCTTTGGATTAATGCGCACAGTAGAATAAGGAAGATAAACAGGTAAACAAGTATTGATATAATAATATAATACTTCTGCAACCATAAACTTGGGAATCAGACACAGAATGAAATGAAGGGGAAAGTGAGCACTTATTCTGGGTGCTTTTCTTCACATACTGCCAATGGGTAAGGCTACACAAAAGACATTACAAGTTAGTTAAATAGTGAGAAGTTTACAAAATAGTTACCTTAGATCGTATCTCTGGCTTTCAGAAGAATTTTCTTTAGTCTTTGCCACGTTGATTTGTGTGGCAGCCATGGAATGTGCCTCACAAATTGCCAGCTACCGAGGGAGCATAATTGACTAAGAGCATATGTAATTTTCCAACATTTAAAAACTGGTATTTTACTTAAGAAAATTTGATTCCTGGCTTCTCTTGGGGGAAAAATACTCTTCCAACATTAGGCACACATTCTAGAGTGTCCACCATTCATAAGAGCTGAATAATATCTCTTCCCTTTAGATAAGATGTATGCTCAATCCCTGATTTCCCTACTTTATTCCCAATAGAAGGACGAGCTGCCATTGAACCACACTGTTGCTCTGTTGTTCATGTCTCCTAGGCCCACTTCAACCGTCTACACATCTTGTCTGCCTTCATAGCATCAGTGTTTGAGACCCATTGTTTTAAGCATATTCCACTGTGAGGAGAGAGTGAAGTGAATCAGGTCTGGAAGCCAGAAACAATGAGGAAAACTAACAAAGTTCTAAGCAGGGATGGTGAAAACAGACACTGAGAGGAGCTGGATGGATTTGAGGGATATTTTGTGGGTAGAATCAACAAGACATAATGTTTCATAAAAAGTAAGAACTAATGTACAAGCAAGAGTCAAAGGTGACTCCTAGTTTCTTGATGTGGTAAGTGATTGCTTCATGAATTTCCCTATTTCTTTTTTATTTTCTATACATCGAGACTATTATAAACCTATATCTACTTTAATCCTTCGTGTGCCAGGAACTTTTCAGAGAACACAAGCAGAGATGTCATGGTAAATAGAAGGCTTAATAGAGTTAAAAGAGAGGGACTCTGTTGTTACCGACTTACATTGGAAAATGATCAAAAAGTTGAGACTGTGTTGAGAGCTGTTGACAAGTGTATATTATCTTCTAGTGGCATTTCAGTTAAGTACTATAGTAGGGGACAAGATAGATGTTCCTTGAAAACTTTATTCCTGGGGTACCGTTGGCAGCATTCTAAATCAGATCTCAAGAATTCACAGCTCAGGTATTATATATGATGCCAAATTACTCCTTTTGCTTTCTGACTCAGTCCACTCAGCCTAGTCCTAATTCAGCCTGCACACTGCCCTTGAATTAATCACAGTAAAACATCACATTTATCATGTCATTCCTTATTAAGAAAACCTAGTTTCTCCAGGAGAGCCCGTACTCCTAAGTCTACATTCAAACATTTTCACATATGCCCTGAAAGAGTTGTTGTGGGGATTAAAGGAAATAACAGCCAGGCACCCACTCCTGTTGTTTCTGCCATTACCCACATATTTTCTTGCCAATACCTTGACTATCCTTAAAGAGGGAGTTCATTGTAAGGTCTAGCACTGTGTCCAGCATACAGAAAACACTCTTGAGTGTTAATCATTATTAATATTCTTTCTCGGTAAGTTTTCTGCCACTCTGTTGATGCCAACAGGTCTTTCAAACTTAAAAGAATCCAAAATTACCTCTTGACTTACTTGTCCCAAACTGGTTTCCTTACTGTCTCAGAGTCTTCTCCATCACATATATAGCAGCTCTCCCAGCTATGCATCATTTTTTATTTTCTGTACCCATCACACATTCCTACAGTGAGTTCTGTCAATTCTACTTTAAATCGTGTCCCAAGTCTTGTCATCCCCACTGCTACCTGCCTCCCAACTACCATCAATTTCTGACCTGGACTGCTGCAACAGGTCTCCTGTCCCCCACCTGTCTCTCTCCAGGAAGTTGTTAAACAGCAACAAGTGTAATCTTAAACTAAATCAGATCATGCATAATTTCCTGTTTGAAATCTTCATGATCCTAAAACCTTACAGTGTCCTACTGGCCCCCAGTATCTGAACCCTGCTACCCACTCTGTCCTCATCTCTCCCTTCCTTTCCTTACCACTCTACAGTTAGTCTGGTCTCATTTTACTTCCTTGAACAATTCAAGCACTTTCTCCTTTTCAGGGTTTGTCACATCTTGTTCCTCTACCTGGTGCTCTCTTAACGGCCACACTACATCACATCTTACCCCCTTTTCATCTTTAATCTAGGTCTTCCCTCACTTTCATTAAACAATTTTGGCCATTTTTTTCTTCTCCATTTTTTCCTCTTTCTTTTCAGAGGAAACTTCCGTGTTGGCCACAAAGTGCTGTGACTCGATCATCATTTTAATACATCCACATGACTTTTATTACATTCCCAGACTGTCAGTGAGCACTTCTTCATCTCCAAAATATTGAACCCTGAAACCCCACAGTGTTCACAGCCCGCTGCCCCCTCTTCCATCCCCTGTTCCCCATAACTCTATACTTGGACCTTGCTATGATCTCAGTCTTTCTACCCATTTCTATACTTTCTGTCTAAGAATATTCCTCTTGCTTCTCTTCCTTTGCTACTTTTCTGATTTATATCCCTCATTCTGAAAATCAACCACATTTGATTTTCAAACTTCAGCCCTAGAGGAATCAAAGTTCCCTTTTCACTGTCCAAGATTAGTAAGACTGTTGGAGAAAATCCCTTAATCATGCTGATCATGTCCTGCCTTATTGCTGCTCAACAAACCCTCCTGATCCCAATGTGTCTCTCTTGTCTCGCAGCTGCAAATCCAACACTTTACTGCTTTACATAAGGCTCCAAATTTATTCTAGATTTTTCCTTATAAAGTCCTGACATCTAAATATATAAGGCAAATATTGAAATACATGTTTTTAGTCAAGAACTCCTTTAGCTCCTTCTCCTCTCCCTTTAAAAGACCTTGTAATTTCTTTCACCTTAAAATAACATTTTAATTCTATGTATAGGAATTTTGTCATTCTTAGAAAAGTATCCTTCTCCCTACCTAAGATATGTTCTCAAAAAACAAACTTTTACTTGTTCTTTTGTTAGACACATTTTACAAGTAAAATATGTATGTATGTGTTTATAGTACATTATATTTATACAAAAAGTTAAAAATGGATTTTATCAAAATGACAATGGTTTTAAAAATATATACGCTTTATATGAACCACTAATAACATGTTTATGGACACAGACTTCCAAAATTTTTCTGTGCATATATATTACAAAGTGAGATCAAAATTCAAATCCTGTATTCCACTCTACTTTTTTTATCTAAAAATATATTATAAAGATATTTTCATTTCATAATACCATTGTATTCCTTGATATGGCTATACCTACATATACATATACATATGCATATACATATACATATTCACACACATATACATATTCTTAACCAGTACCTTTGTTAGGACTCAAAGAATCTGGACTCTAGGCATTCCTCTCACTCCTCCTTCCCATGTACCCTCCATCTCTTCTGTATCTTTAATATTCCTTTTCAAGCACTTTTTTTCATTTTTCATTTTTTTATTGTTTTTTTCCCATGACCATTTAGTTCCCTTCTATCGCCTCCCCCGCCCGCCGCAATCACCACACCGTGGCACATGTCCATGAGTCCTTTTTCCTTTTTGCTCAATTCCTTCACTCCCTAATCTCCACCCTTTGCCCCTTAGCTGTCATCCTGCTCTCTATCTATGACTCTGTTTCTATTTTCCTTGCCCTTCTTCACTTCAGCCCATGGACATGCTTGAATCCCCTCCTACTATCCTTTAAAATCTCTCCTCTACCGTTTTCTTCTCAGCAGACATTACAACACATCTACCCTAAGAACAAAACTCACAGAAAGAGTAATCTGCCTTTACTCTATCACCCTTTACTTCCTATAGTTATTTGACCTACTGTTATCTGGCATTCTTTCTATGTGTTTGTTGAAATTGCTTCCTCTCCACAGTCCCCCATCTCCTTAAAATACTTTCCTACAAATTACCAATCCTATGATCCTACCAGACCTACAGTTACCAATCCTCAAATGTGCATCTCCTGATGGAGTCTACTCGGGAGCTTCTAGAAAAATACAATTTAATATAGCAAACTTTGGGAGGTTCTAAATGCAGTTCCTACAAGTTATAAGTGAAAACAGACATCTCATTTCTAGACTAAGAACTTTGCAGTTGTGAGTTGTTTTTTGTTTTTATGTATTAGAAAAATAATATTGTGACAACACTTTGAACATAAATCTTTGCAAACATCTCTGATTACTTCTTTAGGATAAATTTCTAGAAATTGATTACTATATTAAGCGATATTTTAAATTAGTAGCAACTTGTTAAAAATCAAAGAAATTCTTTGTCAATAGAACATTCTATAAATGCATATGATTATTTTCCCTCTTAAATAACCCCATTTTAGGGTGTAATTTTCATTTGGGGAATACACTTTTAATGAAAGAGGAGCTCTTCTGATGATATTGTATTTATATTTGCAATTGTTGATTAAGTGACAAAGTATCTTTCCTCTTTGCTGATTCCTTTTCTGAGAGGAACAGAGTGTGGTACCTGAAGGAAGAAGTGTCATGTGGTTAGGCAATGGACTTGTGCTCCTGGGCAAGAGTCAGCAAATGCAGAGGACTAGGAACTTAGAAGAAGAATGGTCCATGCCAGCTACATTCATCAGTCATGGAATCCGCCCAGCTAGAAGGGAACAGCAGCCCACCCAGAACTCTGCACAGGGGCTGCCCTCACCAGCATGCCACCTCACAGTTTCCATTGACTGGGTCAAGTATCAACACTTGGTTAATTAGACACAATTTTCAGGATCTAAGGGTGTCAGCCAAGGGCATGCCTATTCACATGGAGAGATTGCTGCTCAGGAGAGAGAGGTTCAGGGGTCTGCCCCTGCAGCTGGCTGGTTCTGGGATGATTGTCAGGGGACTGGAGTGATTCAGCTGTGGAGAACAGCAGGCAGTAATTTAACTACTGCTTTTCATCTGTCCCTCTCCACTGAATGCTGCTGGCTGCTAGCAGAACCCTGAAAGGGAAGGCTGGGATAGAAGTAATGGGGGATATAGAAAAACAATTTAAATAATTTCCTTAGCTGAATTCAGATGAACCTCTTCTAAAGAACCTTGGTGACTGGCCAGGCCCAGCTGGCAGATTGGTTTTAATTGAAACACAAAAGCTTCTGGGAATCCTTGGGACCAGAAACACAGGTCCAGTTACACCATTCTACCTACCTCTTTTCATTGTGGACTTTTTGATATTTATTAGTTTTCTTCAGAGTGGATTTGAGGGAAGGGAGAATGTATATTAGTAAATGCAGGAGCTACCATAGTCTTCATCAATTCTAAAAATAGCCATTATTTCAAAAATCTATTAGTTCACAGTATGTTTTAAAAATGCAACAGTGATCTACCTCCCTTCTAAAGATTCCTAATGCTTTCCTTTTTCTCTGTTGGTACAAACAGCTTTCCTACAAATCTAACCAGAGAACTAGAAAAATTCTTTAAAGTTATCTAATTTAACCTTTCAAGAGATATTTGGGTACCTCATGTCTAGTGATTAGACAGCTGCCAGTTGAGAGAAGAGCCCTCCCTCCTCAATTTGGACAGCTCTGTTTCATCATCTTTCACCTAAGCCATAGTTTGTATATGTGGGCTTTCCATTTTTATTATAGCCACAGAGAACAAAACTGCTTTTACATCTATATCACATCCCTTAACACATCACGGACTTTTATTGGGTTCTTTCTGAGTCTGCCTGTTAGAGTTTGAATATTTCCAGTAAGTTTGTCTGTTATTTCATTCATCAAATATATATTTAACAATACTGTATGCAAAAAACGTCACAACAAATATATAAACACAGTTCATGCCTTCTGCTAGCTCAGTCTGAAGGAAAGATACACTCATAAACATACAACTTTAAAAGAAACAGTGTGTGACATAGATAAACATGGAAATCTACAAAAACTCAAAAGAGGAATGACTTACCCAGAGAAGAGGATTTGGGGTGCTCATTTAATGTTTTCTGGAACAGATGCCATCTGAACCCTATCTTAGAAAATGAAAAGGAACAGGCCAGTCAAGGGGAAGATGGGAAGTTTCTGGTAGAAAAAAGTAGCATAAGCAAAGGCCAAAAGAGAAATTATACTATGGATTATGCAGGAAAAAGTCAGAAGTTCATTTCAGTGTCCCTGGGTGTGAAGGCCTACAAAGTAGGAATAAAAAAATAGATTAAGAGCTACATCATGAATATCTTCATCAAATGAAAAGTTTTGAGTGCTCTCTGCAAAAATATTGATGTTGTCATGAGTAAGCATTTAAGTATCTCCCAATCTCTGCTTTCCTCCTTCCGTACCCCCATTAATCAAGAAATTATTATCCGTGAGGTGTAAAGTCTAGTAAGACCAGAATACTCTAGTGACCAAGAGTGTCCAGCCTGTGGCTCACAGGCCTCATACAGCCCAGGAGGGTTATGAATATGGCCCAACACAAAATCGTAAGTTTACTTAAAACCTTATGAGATTTTTTGTGTGATCACATGCCACAGTGTGTTTAACGTGTGGCCCAAGACAATTCTTCTCTTCTTCCAGTGTGGCCTAGAGTTGCCAAAAGGTTGGACACCCCTGCTAGTTGATGTTCTTGGAGCTAGACCCAAATATATTGAAGATGCTCATATTCTCATCTTTTCCTTCCAAAATTCCCAGACCTTAGATACTGCCTTATAAATCACCTAAATGCTGTCTTGGTAGATGTAAACATGACAATGTAGTTGATCACCAGATGCCAAACTATCCCTGACTTTTCTGCTGTGCCTTAAATTCTATGAAGGCGAAAGTCATCCTGTTTTAACCTCTGTAGCTCTAGCTTCAAGATAGTCACATAAGAGATACTCATCCAATGCTAACACAGTCATCTAGTGTCAATAGGTACTTAAAACCAAAAATGGATTTATATGCATTCTACTCTGAAGAATCTCATGAAAAAGACTCATCTAGACTAATTCTCCTTCCTTCCTTTGTTCCAGACTTATTGTCTGTTTTTTGAAACTGGCATCCCCTTTCTCACCTCAGAGTTTTACATATGCTCTTCCATCTGCCTGGAACATTCTCTTCTTCTCCCCAGCTCTCACATTCATCTACTTAAAAGCAGTTAACTGCTATTCACCTTCAGGAGGAGTCCCTTTGTTTCTTCTCCTGTTAGCCACTGCTGTCCTCTGTACTTTCCATTCATATGCTTCATAAATTAACATATTCACTGCTGCAGCACCAGGGCTTACTCTAGTGCCAAGCACAGAGCTGGTGTTTAATATTAAATTCATGATTACATGACTCTACTAAGTAATACCTCTGTTCAGTGAACATTGGAATTTTTCAAAGATCATACAAAATCTGAGAGATGTTAGAAGTATAAAGACATGGGATTTTAGTTACTGTGGTTGAATTATTAATTTAAATCTTTCAACATAAATATGCAATTGTGAAAACATCCCTCTGGAATTTAGAGTTTTATGAATCCAATCCATAAAATTGGTTAACATTATCTTGACTTTTACAGTGACACATTGTCAGTTTATAGCTGACCTTATCTTCACATTGAACTTTTTTGACTAATTGCCTGCCCTAATTAATTTTTGTGCATGAACTACTAAGTTCTTAGTCATCATCTCTTTTTACCCAAGAGCAGAACTTAATTGAGTGATCATAAACTAAGTAAGCTATATTTGTCATATGTGTGTGTGTGCGTGCATGTGTGTGTGTGTGTGTGTGTGTGTGTAAATTAAATACCCAGTGACAGGGGAGTGTTTAAATAAAGGATGGTATATGACCTTGAGGAAATATTATTTAGTCATTTAAAATTGGTAATTATAAAAACATAAAATAAAATGGGCAATTATAAAGACTACTTAGCTGTATGGAAACAATTTAAAATATAATGCAAATTAGAAAATAAAAGAAAATTATAATGTAGGCATGGAGATAGATATTAAGAGAATATGTAAATAAGAAATATGTTAAGTAAGATTATTTGTGAATTTTGGCTTACATACAAATTTCAAAAGGTTATATATATTTGATGTCAATTACTGTAATCTGCAGAAGTAATCTGCTTTATTAGAAAAAAACTATTCAAATGTACCTGCTACAGCATTAGTGCATGCCTTTCTTATACCTAATGCAAATTAAAACTGTTTATAACTGAAAAGTATCTCACATTTTTGATGACTTTAGAAGTGCCCCTTACTTCTGAAATCAAAGTTGCTTGTTATCTAAGAACACAGTTATTTGATGAATAAACATTATGGAAACAACAATACTGAAAGTAATAAAATGAAAAAATCCAAATTTCACTATTCTACCAAATCAAATATTCTCATGTAACTCATTTCCTTCCATTCTTTTTTCATACTTATGTATACTTTTTACAACTGACAGTGACAATTTTTTGTATTTTTATATTACATAATTTGTAAGCTTTTACATTAAAATGATCATTTCAACTGTTGTATAAAGGAAACATTTCTTAAAAGCAAAAATATAAGGCCCTTGGAATAAATAAACATCTAAGGTCCCTTGAATGCTTGCAGCACAGGAACGAACTTGAGCGTTTCTCCCAACCTTTCTTTGTCTGCTGACAGTGCAGGACACTTTACAGCTTTGCACACAGGACTGTTATCACCTGACTTCCATTTAGCAGTGAGGTGATAACGCAGAGTGCAAGGCGGACTGGGTTTGGGTGACAGCCACATCATTTCCTAAAGTTAATGTCCACTTATTGTTTCTACAGGGGAATTCTGGCCTGGGATTCAGTATTGCTGGAGGGACAGATAATCCCCATATTGGAGATGACCCTGGCATATTTATTACGAAGATTATACCAGGAGGTGCTGCAGCAGAGGATGGCAGACTCAGGTAAAGAACTGAAACATTAGAATTATCCGGAAAGTAAATCTGCCATATCAACAAGACACGTTTGTACCTATGGAGAATGATAATTCGACAAAAGTTCTATACTTCAAAAAGAAGGCTGTCAAAACAAGAGTTCTGTAATGACTTTTCAGGCCTCTCATTATCTATTGAATTTCAAGTGGTACTTAATTTGTGTTTGCTGACAGCTCTCACACCATCAGTCCAGGCACTGTGAGGAGGGGATGCAGATACATCTTTTGTTCCTTGGGACCTTCAGTCTCACTGGAGAGAAGAATCCTATCAGCTGATGAGTAAATAATAAAATGTATAGGACAAGAACATATTTTAAGTAACATTAGAAAATAACATGATGTTATAGACACTGTGCCTATTCAATATTTATAGATTCAGCAGCCATTTGTAAGGGGCTTTAGGTAGGAGTTCGGACAGTGTCTAAAACACTATTTCATAGGAAGATTCCCTTCTGTGTCTTAAAAAATAATTAAGATTTCACTAACCCCAAAAATCTGAATGAGAATACAGAGGGATAAAGAGTAAGTTGTCCCAACGAAGAGGGAAGCAAACTTGACTTGGATGAAGACGACAAGGTGAGATGAAGTAGCTGAATGGAGTGGAGTGAGCGATGATGCTCAGGCAGGAGCAACAGCTGCCTGAGTCAGGTCCCCTCTCTTTAAAAACCTGAAGATTATTTGAGGAATTAAGAAGCACCCAGATGGGCCAGCTAGTAAACAACATAAAATTATATCAGAGATCAAAACACTGGCTAAGAGACATTGTGAATTGGAACAATTAGAAAAGATTTCCTTGGGGAAAAAATGATGTCCTCATGTTATTTTAGTGCCTCTACCAGACTGTAATCTTCTCAGACCAGGCAGTTATATATAGAAGTGGATCGATACTTGCCAAATGAATGAGTGAGTTTTTGGGTGAATAAATGAATGAAAGAATGAATGAATGAGAAGAGGAAGGAGGAGGGTAAATTAATGAGGGGGGAGGTTAGCACAAGCAAAGCCCTATAGGTAAGAATGGCTTTAGCTAGCATGGAGCCACAGTGGGAATAATGACCTAAGTAGCAGAAATATAAACTTCGTGGGTTTTCCTCGGCCTGTTTTTTCATTTAGCATAAATAAGCTAGTTTACAGTTTTTCTTATAAAGCAGACAAGGACACTTTTGTACTCCACGCAATTCTTCTGATGCAGTAATCACTTTTGACAGCTGCATTTTTGCAGCTTGTGGGGGAGAATCACAAATTTTTTTTAGGTACATCTGCATCTCCTCTCAACAAGAAAAGAAATGAGTGACTCTCCCTCAGGCAACACATGTTTCTGACAATATGATTTTCAAGCTGATTTGACAAAATTAATTTCTGAGTGAAGAAATATCCCTGCTACAGAGGGAACAGTTTGAAATAGATGCCGTGTAATTCTATGACCCACAGTGGGAACTCATATTAGTTAATGCTGGATGCTAAAGAAGCTCCATTTTCAAGGTTTAGACATAGAGCCATTAGAGGATAATTCAGAAATTGGTGGACCATAATCATTATTTCATACTATATGTTACACACTTAGCCTAAACTTAAGAATGAAAAGTGTAGGCTTTCATTCTTTGCCTGCAAGCATGGGCAGCAATATTATGCCCATGGAGATAAAAGGAAGTTCAGCTGCTCTGGGTCATTTAACAGTTGTAAAGAGATGAGTGTAATGATAGCTTATATTCATTGAAGCTTTTATCATGTGTGTGACATTGTGTTAAGATAGATGAGAGATAAATAGATGATAAACAGATGATAGATAAAGTAAATAAAAATATTGATAAACACAGACACACAAGAATCTATATACTGACAACAGTATGTACCATTATTATGGCCATTATAATATGGACTCATGAAATTAAGGCTTAAGATTTTAAGATCATTCAGCAAGCTTTGAATATATCCAAAACTAAGTCCTGAATGTCACTTATATACTCACTAATCTCTCATTTAATAGAATACCCTCTGTCACATGGTCTTTGCCCAAAAACTCCTAACGTTTTTACAATGTTAAGGGGAAACTCTAAACATTACAAAATTTGTTATTTTTCTACTGAGCCACTATTTTCTTCATTGTGACCTCTACCCATTGGTCTTTGTATTGGCTTCCTGGAGCCAGCGCTATGGTGTGTGAGTGTGTATGTGAATATCACTTCCTAAAGTTGTACAATTAACAGCCTGTAAAACTTTGAATAGTTGTCCTAGCTGAGAAACCAAGTATATGTACACCCCAATCCACATTGCAGCCTTTTGTCTGTATGAAGGCAGCTATTGTGTGGGTTTCCACTTCATTTTGATGGATCCTTGCTACTGCCGATGAGATTGTTTCCCACCTCAGTGGTTCATGCCTTGATCCTGAATGGCTTGGGGACATCTAAGAGTTCAAACATAATTCAAAATCTGGCAGCATGACATTAAGTATAGATTTTTAGAATTTGGAAATTTATCTAACTGAAAGCATACATTTTATAGATAAGGAAACTGAGGCTCAGAAAAAAATGGCTTACCATGAGGAATCAATCATTGGGGCTCTAGTGTATCCAGAATTTAAATGTTCTTACTGAAATAAATACCATGCTAAGGTGGTGTTAAGAGGCAGTATCACCCAAGCCCACCTAAGGAGCCTCTTCACAGTGTAACAAGAATGTTGTTTGAAGCTGGACCAATAAGCTTAAGGAGTAATTATCTTACGGTTAGTCCTCATGGACAGGGAAGCAGTAATTTACAATGCTCTGGAAAGATACCGTTTCTCATGTCTGTATACTAACATAATTGGTCTTGGAAAAGATAAACTCTTCTAGTCACTGTGTCTCAAATGTAAAATGATGACAATAATAGTTACACCACTGAGTTGCTCTGAGGATTCCATGAGACAACTGAAGTCTCTAATTATGCCAGCCAGATAGTAGGTGCTTAATAAATTTTAGCAATGTTTCCCCTGTTTTCTTACCTGCTCTCCCTGCCTCTCAGTAGTCTTTCCACTGCTCTTGCCTTGGTTTCTTTCCCTTTTTCTCTGTGCTGTTTCATTCTCTTTCATCTCATCCTTTTTACCTTTCTTCCAGGCTCCTTTCATCCTCTACGCCTTTCCCTAAGCTTCCTGTTCCTATCTCTACATTTCTTTTTCTCTTGGTCATAATATGGGAGGACTGAAGCCCATTTAAAGATATGTATGATACTAAAAATGTTTCTATTCTCGTTTATGTAGTCAACTGAATCTGCTGTTTCCCTCATGCAAAAAAAATTCATAAAACATAGTTTTCTTTTATTTAACAAATTCTTTAGTCTTACCTGTGGGTTAGAAACTCTTAAAATTTTTAAATGCATCTTTTCCATTTTAAATTATATTTCTGACAAATAATATTAAAATTTTCAGATAGCTAAAGCCCAGAAAAGTATGACGATGAGCTAGCTAAAAGGAGAGTAGGGATCTGGACTCTTCACTAGTCAAAATATAAAAATCAGATCAATAATAATAGCAAAGACCAAGGTAGTGCTACAATGTGCAAAGTATTTTTCTGGTATTAACTCATTTAAACTATACAGCAACTCGATTAGACCCATACTTCTATTATTCCCATTTTTTAGAGTAGAATGCTGAGTAACTGAAAAATTGAATAACTTGCACAGGATTGTACTGCTAGTAAGAGTTGGAGCCAGAATTTGAACCCAGAAAGTCTGGCTCTAATGTTTGTCTTTTAAGTTCTAAATCGTACTCCAGACACAGATGAGGGAAAAGGTCACTTTCTCCTTAATTAGGCCCAGCTCCAAACTGAGCTCAGATCTCAATGGTTGCTACACAAGAATGATATAAGAGAAAAAGCATACTATCTTCAAGTCAGGAGACCTGGGTTTCAAGTTCTCTTTTCTAGCTATGTGAACTTGGACTTCTCTTTAAGCTCTCTGTCCTCCAGTTTTCTCACAAGTAAGTTGGAAATAGGAGCGTAAATCTCAGGAAGCTGTGGTAAGGATTAAATGAAATAGTAAGTATGAAGGAGTTGTGTAAAATTCAAAGGCCCCCAACACAACTCAGTGTGCAGAGCCAGCCATTTAACAGAATGCCGAACTTAAGCCTCAAGTCTACAACAGCTGAGAAGGAACACCTACAGCAGATGGAATTATAAGGTGGCCCCCCAATGACCCACATCCCTGTATAATTCCTTCCCATTGAGTGTAGGAAGGACCTGTGTATATAATTAAATATCACTCCTGTGGTATTATTGCTTTATTTGGCAAAAGAGATTTCATAGATGTAATTGAGGTCTCTAACCAGTTGACTTTAAGTTAGTCAAAAAGATTATCCTGTGTTGGCCCAGCCTGATCCAGTGAGCACTTTAAAGGTATACAGATTATCTTGCTGGCCTTGACGAAGCGAACTTCCACAATGTAAGGAGACCTATGGAGAGAGACACATGGCAAGTACCTGAGGGCAGCCTGTAGGAGCCAAGGGCAACCCGCCGTCCACAGCCAGCAGGACGAGAGATATCGGTCACACAGCTGAATTCTTCCAACAGCCACATGAGCTCAGAAGAGACTCCTAAGCTCCCAAAAGAAATGCAGTCCAGGTGACGCTTTGATTGTCACCTCATGGGACCCAGAGTAGAGGATTCTACTCAGCTGTCCTTAGACTCCTGACTCACAAAAATGCTGAGATACTAAATATGTGTTGTTTTAAATTGTTAAACTTGTGATACTTTGTCACATAGCAATTAAAAACTAACATGGACACTATGGAATTATGGACCCTGAAATTCACTTATGGTTGGGCTGCAATCTGGCTTGCCTGCTGAGGCTACTGCCAGTACCACCACACACTAAACTTCAGAAACACTGGGTCTCGGGCCTTTTGCACACCTGGAAGCAACAGGCACTGAGCAGTCAGAAAAAAGGGAGAGGACTGAGGTCAGAAATAGGGAAGAAATTAATCTCCCCGAGGGGAGGGACAGCAGAGACAGGGACTAGCTGAGAAGTGTTGTTACATCTGATGGCTGGAGATGTGAATCTAAACTAGAGAGAGGGAGAGAGCCAGAAGCTTTAGGGAAAATGGGAGATGACAGCTAACAGGCCAGACAAGCAAGCATATGTGGTTTAGATGAATTTCTCTGGGCAGCCATCTTTTTTCCATAAAACCTATTTTTAAAATATAACTTTTTGTGCATGTGTATTGATGGATACAAAATCTATCTTTCTGAGATATGTATAAAATGCAGAAGAGTAGACAAACCACAGAAAACTCAACACATTGATTTTTACACTAAATAGAATCAATAACTACTAAGATATTTTGTACATTTATTTCTGCTATTTGTTTCTGCTATTTTGTTTTTTATTTAGTTTAGATTATGCTCTAATATCTAGCATTTGTTTAACTTCACATAACCTTACTTTATAAACTGTTCCCTACATCATTAAAAAGACCTTTACAAATATTTTTATTGCTGTTTAATATATTTACTATTCACATTTGTTAGAAGTTTAGTTTATTTTTATTTTCTTAGCATTTTAAATAACTGGCAATCTTTTGAAAGACACTGTTGACCCACTTTCTCATCATTTTCTTAGGATATATTTCTAGTAGTGGAATTTCTGGACCAAAAAATACGAACATTTTAAAGAATTTTGATTCATAGTGGTACATTTCTTTTCAGAAAGATTATACCAAATTCTACCTCCACCAACAATTTTGGAGAGGCCTATTTTATGATACAGTCAGCATCGCAAATGCTTACACATACATCATTTTGAGCTATTTACCAAGGTAAATGATGATATATTTCTTTGCTCTATATTTATTTGATTAACAGTAAAATTTAACTTTTAAAACAATGTTACTAGTCATTTGTATTTTTTCTTTTAGAAGTAGTCGTTAAAATTTGATATATTACCTACCTCTAAAGCAAGAACATTTTAAAAAGAACACCAGGTTTTCCTCCAGAAAAAAAAAATAGATATATTTCCATGCTTTAGAGGACGATTTTTAATTCTACTTTTGAATATGAACCATAAAAATACCCTCTGTGGGGCTTCAGGTCCCTGGATTGCTGAGGACCAATATTGATCTGTCATCCTGGGGAAGAGCTGTCACATGACAGCCTCTGCTGGGTGATGCAGTAATGACATTTTGCACAACAGAGCATTTATTAAACCCATCCACAGCGCAAAAGCAGCATGTAGTGGCAGGCAGTAAAAATGGCCACTTGCCAGTTTTTGACAAGTGACACAAAATAATCCCTTAGCCCTCAGCACAATCATTTCTACTTTCAGACAAGATAAAAAAAAACAAACCAGTTTTCTCTAAGTCTACTGCTTCATTTGTTTTTTTGGTGTCTGTTTACTGATCAGGTTGGCTTTGTCTTTATAAAAACTGAAATAACATACACATTGAATTCAAACCAGAATAATATTTATCACAATGAGGTCTGACTATACAGATCAAAGATGAAAGGTCAGGGACCAATGTTTCAAGAGCATATCCCTGTGTATAAGCTACTACATTGTTCTTTTGGCCGTCATTTAGCAGTTCACTATTTTGCTTTTTTATTAATATATATCCATTAATTCATTAGTGGTTTTAAAATAAGAACATGAGAAAAAAGAGAGAGGGGAAGGGAGAGAAAAGGGACAAAAAGAAGGAAAAGAAAACAAACAATTGGTGATTATCAGGAGCTGAATACATCATACAACTTGAGAATGGAGAAGACATACTTACGCTTTAACATTTCCTATGCAAATGAAAAGCACCAGCTTCCAAGCATCATAGTCTGAAACTTATGCCCAAACTCTGTTTTCAGATTGTTTAAGGAAATAAAAGATTTTCAGTTAGTGAAAAAACAAAAGATTGCTAAGTTCTTGGAGTACCTCTTCACACCGAACTTTCATGAGTTTGGAGAATTCTAAATGGAAGCCTCATGATTCACCAAGTCCAACCTGTCAGTTTCCACTGTAACCCAGCTGATTATTACACCAAGTGACTATGATTATGCCAAATTTTCCATTGAAAGAGAACTCATTGTCTTCAAAGCCAAGTGAATTTTTTTCCATCATTGTTTTGAGGCTAACACAGCACATAAGCCTAACTGCTGACATAAATAATATTTTCATCAGAGGGACTTTATTACCCAGTCCAAATTACAAGAGCACTCTCCTTAGAAAGAAGTATGGTTAGGATCTCCGTAGGCTCATTCTGATGGATTATTTCCTTCCATTTCTTCCCACAAGAATGAAAAGGGTTGAGGAGGAACAGCCCTCTCTGTCCTTCCATTTTTCTCCATCAATATCAGTTCTGAATGTGTTGACATCCTGCTTAGACAAGAAAAAAATCACTTAGCAAGTAGTTCCATGGTGACTGGTAATGACAAGTTCCCAACTTAGAACTACACAAAGAAAAATTACTAAACAAAAAGAATAATTTCAGCTATGCCTCTGGTAGAACACCAGGGACCCACGTACAGTCATAGCTGGAAAGACATCTCCAACAGCTTTCCTATTTTTGTCAACTGTTATGCAATCTAAACAGTGAAATCCCTCTATGGGTTAAATGAAACAGCTTTATAGCAGACGTGCTCCCTCTGCCTTTCTTAAATAAATTATCCCAAGGCTTCTGGATATGCACATGCAAAAGAATTAAGTTGGGACCCTACCTCATATCATATACAAAATTAACTAAGTGTAGATCATAGACCTAAACATAAGAGGTAAAATTATAAAACTCTTTGAAGAAAACATAGGAATAAATCATCAGGACCCTGGATTAGGCAGCAGTTTCTTGATATGACACTGAAAGCACAAGAACAAAAGGAAAAAACAAATATATCAAATTTCATCAAAATTCAAAACTTATGTGCTGTAAAGTACACCATCAAGAAAGTTTTTTAAAAGGTCCTGACCAATGTGGCTCAATTGGTTGAGCATCATCACATAAAGCAAAAAGTCACTGGTTTAATTCCAAGCTGGGGTATATGCCTGGGTTGCAGGTTCTGTCCCCAGTCAAGGTGCCTATGATAGGCAACTCATCCATGTGTCTCTCTCACATCAATGATTCTCTTCATCTGTTTCTCCCTCCCTTCTCCTCTAACAATATATAAATAAACTAGTCTTTAAAAAACAAAAGAAAGTTAAAGAACAGCCCACAGAATGGGAGAATATATTTACAAAATATATCTGATAAGGGATTTGTATCCAGAATGTACAAAGAATTTTTACAATTCAACAATAAAAGGACAAACTACTCAATTTAAAATTTAGCAAAGGATTTTGTATTAGTTTTCTATTGCTGCTGTGGCACATTACTATAAACTTAGTGACCTAAAATAACACAAATTTATTATCTTCTGAGATCAGAAGTATAAAATCAGCCTTACTGGAATAAATTTAAGATCTTGGCAGGATGGCTTCAGAGGACCTAAGAGAGAATCAATTTCCTTGCCTTTAAAATCTCAGATTTTTGAGGGCACCTGAATTCCTTGGCTCATAACTCCTTCTTCTTCTCCAAAGACTATCACTACAACCTTTGCTTCTGTTATATCTTTTCTGTGACTGTAACCCCACAGCCTCCTTCATGTAAGGGCTCATGATTACATCTGACTCACCCAGATGATCAGCATAATCTCGCCCTCTCAAGATCCTTAATTTAACCACATCTTTTTGTAAAGTCTCTTTGGCCTATAATGTAACATTCACAGGTGAGAAATTAGGACTTGGACTTCTTGGGGGAGGGGAGAAGGGAGGGAAGTATTCAGCCTACCACAGTTTCGAATAGATATTTTTAAGATGATATACAAATGGACAATGAACACATAAAAAGATATTCAATATTATTATTCATTAGAGAACTAAAAACCAAGACAATAATGAGATACCACTTCACACTCAAAATGGAGTCTATAATCAAAAAGATGAACAATAACAAAATGTTAGGCAGTGTGTAGATAAATCACAACCCCCATTCACTGCTGGTGGTATAGTCACTATGGAAAACAGTCTAGAAAAAGTTACTTAAAAGTTAAGGGTTACCACATAAACAATTCTACTCCTAGGTATATATTCAAAAAGAATTGAAAACATAGGTCAACACATGTATGATATAGCAACACTATTTGTAATAACCATAAAGTAGAAACAACTGAAGTGTCCATCAACAGATGAGTGAAGTATGATAGGCATATAATGGAATATTATTATGCCATGAATAAAGTGCTGATGCATACTACATCACAGATGAATCTTAAAAATAGAATTCTAAGTGAGTGAAGTTAGATACAAAAGGTCACATACTATACAATTTTCTTTTTATGAAGTGTCCAGGATAGAGAAATCCATATAAATAGAAAGTCAATGAGTGTTTGCCAGGGCCTGGTAATGAGCATGGGATATCTTTGGGGTGTGATGGAAATTTCCTAAAATAAAATAGTGCTAATGATTGTACAACTCTGAGGATATGCTAAAGATCACTGAATTGCACACTTTAAAATGAATGAATTTTAAAGTATGTGAATAATATCTCAATAAAGCTGTTATAAGAATATCCAGTCATTGTTTTCTGGCATAAAATATTTATTCTTATTTATAAATATGAAGATATCTTTTTCTAGTTTCAGAAAGCTCATGACTTCTTCATATTGCTGTCAAGTTATTGGTATAATTCATTTGAAGTTCTATTATTTAGGAAAGCTATTGACTCTGTTCTCCAAGTAGAGAATACCATTGGTTTGGCCTCCATGCCTATATGGTCTAAGTAATCTTTAAAATAGGCAATATTGCACCATGCTCTCATTTCGTAGATAAACCAGCAGATATTAGGCCTGTATCCCAGCTACTAAAATATCAATAATTGATCAAAATAATCCTAAATTTTTATTTCCAAAAGCCAAAAACAAGTCACTGAGGTGCATTAAAATTCAGACTGGGTTTTGTAAAGTCCTGTTATCCAAGTATAGTGATTCCTTGTAAAAGAGTAATAGGATTGTTAAGACATAGTTGTGATAGTTCACATCCCTTAAGATTGGTTGCATGAGTAAGTAAATTTTCTGATTTAATCCCAGCCCTTACTTGTGTGCAGGGACCAATTTCTGGCATTATTTGCAGGTCTAGACTCAAACTTGTGGTTCAGACTGAAAGTTAACAAGATGCACTGCCCTAGTGAAGGTGAGCGAGAGACCTGGGCATCTCCACCACTAACTAGCTCTGAGGCCTTGAGACAATTACACAGCCATCTTCAGCTTTGCATCTGTCTCCATATAATGAGTATACCAGAGGATCACAGGGAATTTTTAGTTTTAAAATCACATTCTGATCACTTGACTTTTGTTAACAGCCTGAGATGTTCAGGGATGCTATCATCACAGCCAGGAAATTAATCCTTTGTTTTGATTAAATCGGTAGCTCTGAGAATATGCAAACTTCATCACATTCCTCTTCCTAGAGCAAAGAGCTGATCACAGTTGTAAATGCTGATAAAGGATCTGTGATTATTTATTTCCAGTAGCCTCCTAAGAAGGCACTTTGTCATTCTAAATTTCTGAAACTATGTTTGATATTGATTTTAACAAAGAGCTCTATGGAAACGCGACCAAAGCAAAATGGTTTGGGAACAGGGGTTGGGAGTAGGGGAGAGACGCACAATTTATGTCCTTGTTCCTAGTTCAATGATAATACCAATTATTTTCAAGAATGGGTTTTTTTTTTAACAGTTATAAATTATATTACTTAGAAAGGCCTAATCTGGTTAGGTCTGTGTGAGCATCAGATCATTGCAAATTGGCTTATTAGTTAGACGCCAAAATCATCAAGATGTCAGAGATACGTAATAGTCATTCAGCTCCTATGCAGGGCTGTGGCAACAGTAAAATGGAGACATATATTATCATTCCCCTCAGGTAAGGTTTTACTCTGCCCAGTCCAAGCTAGGCAACCTGTACTCTCAAGATCTCTCTTCTGCCCTCACTGCTGGGGCCAGTGGGTTGGGCATTGTCCTGCAAGTCCACAGGTTGCCAGTTCGATTCCCATGCCTGGGTTGCAGGCCAGGCCTGGTCCCATCTTGGGGACACGCGAGAGGCAACTGATCCATGTTTCTCTTGCATGTCAATGTTTCTCTCCTCTTTATCCCTGCCTTCCCTTCTCTCTAAAAATAAGTAAAACTCTTAGAAAAAAAAAAATAAAAGATCTCCCTCCATCCTTCTGCACCCTCCACCCACACACTTCTGTACATTGATTAAAAGTAATGCATATTCATTGTGAAAATTTGGGAAATATGTATTTTACAGAGTAAATTAGAATCATTCATAATTCCATCACCAAAAGGATCTATTTATTATATGCCTTCATATTCAGGGAAGATTTTTATATAGTTGAACTTTTTAGTCTGTCTTTTTTGTTTAATATTATAAGATAGTCATTTCCTTACATAAAAAATACTTTGCAAACATTAGTTTAAATATCTGCATAGTTTCATATCACATAGGTGTAACATTACTTAACTTCTACCCTATTATTGATCATTTAAGTTGTTTATTACACTATAAAACACCTTTGCAGGAGGGATTAAAAACTCTAACAGTTATTGGGAGAAAAAGGTAACTATCCCCAGGTAAGTTGTTTTTCACACATTTCTGGGTTTGAAATGTTTGAGAATTGGCTCCAGTAATACTTACTACTTTTTTTGGTTTAAAAACTTATAGACCAGAAGTTTGCTTATACATCACAGATGAATGAATTAAGAATAATAGTTTTTGCCCTGGCTGGTGTGGCTAAGTGAATTGAGTGCCAGACTGCAAACCAAAGGGTTGCTGGTTCGATTCCCAGTCAGGGGACATGCCTGGGTTGCGGGCCAGGTCCCTGATAGGGGAGCAAGAGAAGCAACCACACATTGACGTTTCTCTGCCTGTCTTCCTCCCTCCCTTCCCTTCTGTCTAAAATTTTTTTAAAAAATTTAAAGCATTATTTTTTCAAAAATAACAGATTTTACTGGGAAAAAACCAAGCTCCCAAAGAGGTATTAACATTCAGTATTGGTGTTACTGCAACTCTGAGTTAAAACAATTTACAAGTCAACCTCAGGCAAGTGACCCATAATTGGTTTGTAAAATCTACCCATTATCTGAAATAAGCCCCAATCATTTTTAGTTATGTAAGTTAGTCTCGTGTTTAGAACACAGCTATTAGGGCCCTAGTTTATAATTCACAATACCCTGCACTAATTAAAACATTAATATAATTTCCCTCTTTTATCTTCCATTAACTTCTTTAAATATTACAATCTAATTTAGTACTAAATTACTTTTTTAAAAAAGGTAGACATTAGGGTGGAGGAAAACAATGCTTCCTTTCAGAAAACAATCAATTAAAGAATGAATTATTTGCTGCCTCCTCTGTTCATGTCTGTGGAAGAACACAAATAAGCTCTTTTAATATTTATTTCCCAAGTGTATATTGTAAAATCATACATTTTAGAGCTTCATTCAAACTACAGCATCCTATTGACTAACTATTTGGCTGAGAGTGCGAGTACCAGAGCTGCTTTATGTGCCATGAATTCCTCTCCTTTGCGTTTCCACTTCTCTGACATTGGGTTGAGCCAGTAGATGTGCAAATGTAAGTTAAAAAAGGGAATGATCAGAGCAAGTGTTGCGTGAGTGTGAGGAGCAAGAGGAGCTACTCTAGGGATTTTCACTGTAGCGGGACAAATCAACTTGAGTGAGATGATGTCACCGTCATCTACTCCTATGGCAAGTCACTGAAGTTGAAAATTAAGTGAAGTGACAAATCTAAATAGTGAAACAAGTATTTATTAACTGACACTGAGCCTTCCATTTTACTCTCAGACATTTTTTATCCATTTGTCCAATATATACTGAGTATTCTGCTATGTATCAGATCCTTGGAGCTTAGAGTAGGAAAACAAGAAAAACAGGATCTATGTCTTTGTGAAGCTTTCAGTTTAGTAGAGTAATAAGCAAATTTAGAGTCAAAATGAGTGCTATGAAAGTACGTAAGCTGTGAAAAATGGTAATAGCATGACTTAGTGTAGTCTAGGTTGTCCAAAGGAAGTTTTATACAAGAGAGATTTAAGCTGAGCCATAAAGGGCACGTGTAAGCCAGGGGGGAAGGGCTGGAGGAGTCTTCAGGCAGAGACAACATGCCCAAAAGCCTGAGGAGGAAAAGGGACGAGGCCACCGGGACTAGAGCCGGTGAGGAGGTGGACAGGCCTAAAGTGAAAATGGAGAGGTGAATGAGAAATCAGGCAGAGAGAACCTTGGATGCGGTAGTAAGTAATTTGTTTTTTAATCCTTCTAAAAGCAACATAAAACTTTAAATGTTTCAATAAGAAAATGGCTGGATTAAATTGCTGCCTATAAAGATCACTGATTGCTGTGGGAGTCTGACTTGGCTGACAAGAACACACGTAGGGAATGCAGCTGAAGAAGCCACAGCAGTAATTCACATGATAAATGATGGCACCTGGGATTAGAAGCTGACAAAAAGACTGAGAAGTGGACACATTTTGAAATATACTTAAGGAGTAAACTTGATAAAGCTTAATGATTAATTAATGATCATTAAAGCTTAATGATTCATTGGAGTAGGATGTGAAGGGAAGCAGTATTTCTTTAAAATAAACATCAGTGTCTTCTCTGTCCTGGACCTCATATCAGATACTGACTGAGTATCTTATATCCTTAATTGCATAGAATTTATCATCTAGTAGTACTGCCCAAGGATGACTTTGGTCTATGGAGCATAACAATTGGCAAAGACTGGTAAAGATGCAAATTTGGAATCTAAATTTTACTTTGGATAATGTTAAGTTTAAGATGCCTATGAGGAATTCCAGTGAAGATATCAAATAGGTAGTTGAACATACAGATTGAAACTAAGAGATCTCGCTAGGGACATAACTGTGAATCTTTCAAGCCAAATAAATTAAGAGATTAACTTAAAAACATATAGACTAAAAAGAGAAGAGGGCCAAGAACTGAGTCTTGAATTACTCAAATATTTTGAAGTAGGATACACCATAGAGTTTTAAATTGAGTAATACATACATCTAGAACTACATGGATAAAGTTGTGGGACTCAGGTTTCAGATCTTTAACTTGATCTGCCCAAGAAGTAGCCTGCAGCTGCATACTAATTCTCCTTTCCCATTTTTCCATTTATAATTCCTCTGCTCCCATTTTATAAATAATAGGTGTATGTTGGACCCACCCCAAATCCTACTATGACTCCAAGTACTACTTACAATCATTTACTATTTAGGACTACTTTACTACTTACTTAACAATACTACTTTACTACTAGGTATATATAAAAATCTGAAATGTTGTTGCTTACGATGAGAAATTCAATGACTCTAATGAATGAGTAATTAATCTTTTCTTTAAGCCATGTGGTTTTCCAATTTTTGCTCTTAATAAAATTGAAAATCAATTATCATCTGGTAGATTATTAAAATAGTTTTAATGACAGATCATAGGATTTGAGGCATATAACTGAAAGGAATTCAAAATTCTCTTCCTATTTCTATCCACTTGTATCTGTGAACAAGTTTTTTTATCATTTACATTTGTAGAAATGAAAAATAGAAATTTGGAGTCATGTCTCATTCTACCCTTAATTCATATTCATCAGTAGAAACATGAACTAATTTTAAAAAACTCTACTCTCCCCATTAAAAAAAATTACATTTTTATCGTCTTAGGTTTATAAATTAAAATCCCTAATATATTAGGTTATTTTTACCAATGTGTACTGTTGATAATCATGATAACTCAGTCCAGACAAAAATGTTTAACATTTAGAGTTTTGTATCTTCGAAAGTTTTAAAATAATCATAACAGTTACATTTGTACCTGAAATTATGTTTCATTTAAGTTGTTATGATGGTCCATATAAGATATTCTAACATAAAATATCTTAGAATAAGACTCTCCTGAAGTGAAATAAAGCATTAGTTCACAGAGGAAATAGCAACAATGTGAAATTTCCAACTGCTCAAAAAAAAATCTTAATTTATATTTTAAATTGGTGAACATAGATTTCAAAGCAGTATATATTTATATTCTACTATATGCATTTGAAATTATGATGTAGCAGTTAAAAATAAAATTTTACAATTCACAATAGGCCAGAAATTATATCTTTTGTTATTATTTAAACATATATAATGAAAAACCTAGATGTCAATTTAAAACATGCAAAACAGAGCATAGGTTGTTTATTTGTTTTTGTTGTTGTTCTTCTTGCTTTTGTTTTTTAAGTATGAAAATCAATAGATTAGAATGGAACTAAAATGAAGATTTAAAAATGAGTGAGCAAAACACAACACAGCCCTTTGAAATGCTCTATTTTTTTAAGGGTGTAGTTCAGTTTTTCAATAAGGAGTCTTTGGGACTGTTAAGGCAGAAATGGTTTTTTTCTCTCATGGTCACCGAACCATAACTGATTATACAGGGTGGCACAAAAATAGGTTTATAGTTGTTGATATGGAAAATAATCAACTCTATGTTTCATGTACTCATGACTATAAACCTACTTCCCCTCCCCGTATTTCTCGCTGAACTAGCTTCTAAAAATCAGAGTCAAATTTGTGATCCTCTAACAAACACTTATGACTTCAGCCCATGTACTTTGCATACAGATTTTATTCCTGTTTCCATCTCAAGTTTTTTTCCTCAGTCCTGAGTTCATCACCCCTTATTTCTGTAACGTTACCAACAATATGTTGCATGTATCTTTGTAAGTCATTAGGAATCCTTCCCGGAAAAAAGATGTAATACAAATAAATTACATGCTCCACTTAAAAAACATTATAGCACAATAAAATACTTTTTTCCATTAATAAGCATTTTATAAGTTCAATTTCTAAAAAATAAAAACAAATGAGCAGAATGGTAGGAAGAAAAGCGAGAAGGAGCCAGGAGCAGGGAGGGAGGTAGCAACTAGCCCTAACATTGTTGTGAAATCAACAAAGGTGAGGACTAAGGAGATTGTATTAAATGTGGCCAAAACCAGTTTACTGGTAAATTTCCTGGGAATATTTAATGTATTTTTCTTGGTAGAGATATTGTGAGAAGACTCAGATTAGAATGGGATAAAGACTGGGAAGAAAAAAATGAAGAGTGTATGTAAACAGCTGTTTTGATAAACTTGGCTTGTGAAGAGGAAAGAGACAAGACAGCCAAGGGAGGTATTAGTTCAATGAAAAGTTTTCAAAAGCTAGGAGATACCAGAGCATGTTTGAATGTTCTGAGACTGTTAAGTAGAAAGACTGGGTTTGAGGATGCATGATATAAATGATCAAGGCAGGTTTTAAGAAAATGTGAACTGATGAGTCTTTGGTATTCGAAGAGGCACTTTCTTCCTTGTAACAAGAGAAGGGGAGAACATGAGTTTGCACACAGTTAACTATGTAAACGTGGCATAATAAATTAAGGGACTTCTCATCACATGGCTTCTTTTTCCTCTCTTGGAAATATGAAGCAAAATTATGTGCTGGAACTGATATTGTCATTGCAGAAGGAGGAATCGCAAGCTGACCAGGGTATTTAGAGATAAGGAATTTATAGTGACTTCTGTCATTTGTGGATTTTTCTCTACCACTTCAGTGTTCAGCTACTCAGGAAAATGCAATGAAGAAGATAATGGTCGGGTTCAGTCAGTCAGGATTGAGGTTTAGCCAGACAATTGTAACAGGAAGACCAAGTGACAACAGAATAAACAGGGCTGATAAATGGCAAGAAAACAAGACCAGGAGCCATAAAACTAATGTGTAATTTTTATTGTTGTCTCTTACCTGCCATATGAATTTAAGTATGTTATTTAACTTGTCTAATTCTGATTTTTAATTTGAAAATGTAGTAATACCTGCCCAGCATATTTCCAGGCTTTAAGAACAAAACAAAATATTGTTAGACTGTCTTATAAACACTTTTCTGAGAGGTTCCTACATTTGTTGCCACAGTAGTACTAGGAAATGTCTGCTTTTACTGTGGAATCTGTTTCTGATCTCCTTTATCTTCTGGTGCCTACTCCCCCCTACTGCCCTGTGCTGCTGGCCTCTTCTAATTTAAAGATCTTCCATAAAATTTCCCCTTCGAGAGTACTCTGGTCTACCCATGCTCTAAAATGAAGTCCCACTGTCTACATGGATGGTTAAAATGTGCAGCTGATGGGCACCAATGTGTTTTTTATTTCTGTTTGGACTTCAAAAGAGAAAATTATGAATTCAAATGAAGCCCAGTTACTGAAAGCAGGAACATGTTTGTGAGCAAAGGTGACCTTCTTGGTGTCCCTGATCCCTCTGGCTACCATCCCTCCATAGGCCTCTGAATTTTACCTCCACAGCTGAGACAGGTATAAGGGACTGAAATACCATTGACAAAGACCCATATAAACATGAAATCAGGGAGCTCCATTAGTGGCTATGAAATCACAAAATAGGTCTAGTACTTCAAAACATGTCATGACTTTTCATCACAAAATTAATCTGAATTTATTTTATAAAATATGAATTAGCCTAGGAAGAGATAAAGGGTATGGGTATTATGGGATCACAAAAATAACAGCTGATTATTGTAGCTCAGAAAAGGTCAGACAACAGCATCACTAATCATCTACCCTTGAAAATTAGCACCTCCAGGCAATTTAGCATTATCTTCTCTGTAGGGAATTGCTCATAGTCTTTGACAATACTAAGTAGTTCCAATAATTATGGGTTTAAATTCAAGCTGGTCTTTGAGCTAGAGCTAACAGAATTCAAGTTTGTGCAATAAGATTGTATATACTTTATTGTCGACAAATCCAATCCAAACTAGGTAGAACGATTACTTATTTGTTTTTCCCTTCATTTGTTCATTTATTTGTTTCAACTATTTTTGAGTGTCTGTTATGGAATTGGCGCTGAATATAAAATGGTCAACAAGGCAGACAAGATTCCTGCAGAGGAGCTTATAGGTTTCCTCTATTGAGCAGAAGAAAAACAAATATGGAAAATATCACAAGTAATAACTTCTGTGCAGAAAATGGGGCATAGTGATATAGGAGAAGTGCCTTGTGACTTTAGATTGAGTGATTCAGATAGGCTTGTCTAAGGAGGTGGCATTCAAGGTAAGATCTTAATGACAAAAAGGAACCTGTCAAACAAAAATAAGGGAAAAGACTTTTTAAAGCTGAGGGAATAGTAAGTATAAGCTCTCTAAAGCAGAATTGAGCTAGGCACATATTAGAAACAAGTAGGGCCAGTGTGGCTGGTGTGAAGGGGACAAGAGAGAGGTGGTCAAAGATGCAAACACAGGAAGAATTGGGAGCCTGACTCTGTATAGCATTGGATCATTGGACGATTGGAAGCCTTTATGGGAATTAGGAAATGACACCCACTTCAGGAGACACAGGTCAGCACCAGGGCACTTGGGCTTAGAGAAAGGGCTTGCCCTGGCTTCTTTCAGTGCTCAGTACTCCTGCTCAGTCCTATGCGGGCCCTGGACTCTGCATTCCTCAGAGCCCTCCAATGAGTCACACATGAGGGTCTTTCTACAGGCTCTGCTCTGAATCCCTTTCCTCCCCACTGCAGAAATCACAGACACTTTGCCTTTATTTTATATAAACAATTAAAAGTATATATTACGTGGCCTCCAAGATTTGAAGATAGACCTTTCTTGCTTAGGTAGTAAAAATGTTTGAAAATCTTAGGAAATGGAGAGCAGTTGAAGGCTATTAAATTGGGGAATAAAGAAATCAGGTATATATTTTAGCAACACCATTATGGCAATAAACTGGAAGATGGATTATAAATAAGGGTTAAAAATAGAGGCAAAAGAGTAGTTAAAAATATTTTTCCAGAGTCTAGGTGACTGATAACAAGGCCAGATCTTAGATAGGATAGGTGGAGATAAAGAAAAAGTCTAAATCTAAAAAATTGTATGAAAGATTAGATTTGTGGCTGAGAGAGAACGATAATTCCCTATTTCTGTTGAGAGAATGAATTACCTTGATACAAACTTAAAAGGAAGTACAGCGTGCTCAATGGAGAGGAGATAAGGATAATTTGGTTCTCTGCTCCATTTAAGCAGCACTCCAGGCTTCCAAGTAGAGACAGTGGCCATGCTGACCTTCAACTCAGCTTTACAGAACACAAGAGCTAGAAGAGAATTTCAAAATCACTGGACTCAACTTAAACACAGAGATGAAAAAAAAATACTTAAGTGGAAAGTGGCAGAATCAGGATTAGAATTCACATCTGGTTTATAACTCAGTATTCTTCCCATGATACTATGCTCCTTATGGTTCTCACCTTTTCATTGAAATATTCAATTGACATCATAAGGTCAAATCAAAGTAGAATGAGAAAATATATAACTATGAATTTTATTTATGCTGATCCATATAAATTTATAGGATTTTAGTAGATGTGAGTACAGGAAAATAGGAAAACAAATCCAGCATTTTAGAATGTATTGCTTAATATGTGTATATAATGAAATATATATTTTATCAAATATATATCACACCTTCTTTATACATTCATCTACTGATGGACACTTAGGTTATTACCATATCTTAGCTATTGTAAATAACACTACAGTGAACACAGGGGTGTATAAATCTTTTTAAATTAGTGTTTTTGGTTTTTTTAATAATACCCAGAAGTATTTATTGCTGAATCATATGGTAGCTCTATTTTTAATTGTTTGATAAGACTTCATACTGTTTTCCAAAGTGGCTGTATCAATTTATGAGAATATACCATGTGTTTGTTTGTACTTCAGGTCTTATGGGCAATGAGGACTTGAGTGATTAGGAAATGTTTTATAAGGCTACGGAGTATGACCTTGGCCTTGAATTGGGCTGATTTGTGGTGGAAATTTGGTAGGCAGAAAACACCATAAATACAATGCAGAAGCAGAAATGAGCTCGTTATGATCTCAGGACAGAGAGGATGCAGATAAGCTAGAGAAGGAATGTGAGAGGTATAAAAAGAGGTCAGGTTTAGAGGCCCTTCCATGATGCCCATTCATTCTTAAGTAAAAACCGTGTACAAGACACTAAGAACACAAAGATAAATTAAATGCAGATTTTATTTTATAAAAGCTTAGCAACTTTTTAAGGGGAGAGGCAATGACGATTGGGTTACTTTAGGAAGTTGAAGCTGAGTTGAGGTTGTGTGTCAGGATGAAGTGGAGAGGGACTAGTTAACCTGGCTTCAGGAAAAACAGCCAGAACACTACTGCAGTAATCCAGCTGGGAGGTACCAGGACCTTGATTCATGAAAGCTGACATGCACTCTCACCTGTGGACAGAGTATTGGACTAGTGGGCTAAGTAATCTCCAGTCCTGTAAGTCTCTGCCTCTGAAATTCCCACTCAATGCCTATTTCCCATGTTGTGTTCACCGATTTACCTGGCTCAAGATTTGTTACTGGCCTCTCTACTTTTCTGGGCAACTGCCGAAAGGCCAATCACTGATGCTGAAATAGCAATTTCTTCCTCCTTTGTGGAAAGCTGTGATCTTTCCCAGATGACAGCTGCAGAGAATCCTATAAGCATTTTATATAAGGGAAATGAAGTGGTAAATGAAAAAAGAAAAACAGTATATTCACGGTAGGAGATGGCTTCTATGGATCATAAACCTGAGTTACTCTCACCCAGAACTAGAGACAGAGCAGAAGCCTTATTTTTAAAATGTGGAATCAAGTAGCTATCACTTAGTCTTTGCTGAAGGGAAAGAGCCTCAAATATAAAATGAGTACTGGAAAATGGCCTGCATATGCATAGTCTCACATGGTGTGGCAGCTGTAGACTCCTGGTCCAGATTCCCTTAGAGACTTCATTCCAAATAACAAAAAGCTGCAAAATTGAGGGATTGGCACCACAGTGAGAATGCAGGACTTCTGTCACAGTCAGTTAGGTCTACATAAGACTGAGCACACCTGTTTATTTTTAAATGAACCATGCACATGCCAAGTAGAGTGCCCCTTCAAAACCTAGAGAAGTAGTTTTCCGCGTATGGTCCCAGACCAACATCAGCTAGGAAATGTGGATCCTCTCTTTTGCTCCTGACCTACTGAATCAGACACTCTCTAAGGATGGAGCCCAGCAATAGGCAACTCAATAAACCCCCCAGGTATCTCCAATAGACTCGAAAGTCTGAGAACCATTGATCTAGATTTTGTTGTTTGGCCTGAGCTTACTGTTTTCCAGTGTGATCCTTGACCATACTAGTGGTCAGCAGTTGGGTTGGTCCTTAAATAAGTCCCAAAATTATTCTTTGCAGACCAGGGAGGAGTGGATGGTGTAGTGCATGAGCTTTGAGATTACCACTTACCATCATTATAGGCCTGTTTGAATTTTAGTTTTTGTTGCAGAAGGAAGAAAACAATGTCTTCCTTCTAATGTTTCTGCTTAGATTAAAGAATATATACACAATACACAATGTAAATACATCCCACAGTGTTAAGTATTACGCCATTTCAATAAACCAAAGACCACAGTTCAGTATAATAAGCGCAGTTCCTTGCTTTTATAAATACTGTATTTGTATAAGTAGAGTACATCTAGTTAAATTTGAATAGCAAACACAAGGAATTTTTTAGTATGAGTATTTCCGAACATGGTAGTAAATGTACTTACTCTAAAAAAGGTATTCATCTCAACAATAATTATTATTATTTTTATCTGAAATCCAAATTTAATTGACCAGGTGTCCTATGGTTTAATTTGCTAAGGCTAGTAACTCTTTTAATAGGTAGCATAGGCTGCCAGGTGGGGAGACACAGGACTAGCCAGTTGAGCCAGGGGTGACTTCCCAAAAGACAAATGAATTTTAATTAAGTATTAAAAGACAAAATCCTTACAGGAAAATAGGAATGAGCTAAGGAAGATAACTCGTAAAGTTCTGGTCACAAAGTCAATATATAGATTTTTGGGGGTTTTTTTGCAAGTAATGAAGCTCCACCTGAGCTTACTTAATCAAAGAGGGGTATGAATTAGAAAGACACTTGGAGTATATTCGCAAAGGATAAGTTGAACAACTAGGTCCTGGGAAGAACAACCATGAACTTCGGGGCAGTCCTCTGGGGAGCCCAAAAGGGTCCCTCTCTCTTTCCGAAGCCCTGCTTCTTTCCTTATGTCTTCTTTATTCCCTATCTTCTTGAAAATATGCTTTTACTGTTTTATAGACAAGAAAATTGCTCCAATATCAAGCTTCTACCAGTATTTCTTTTGTTCAGACAGTATCTCTGAATCTCATGGTTTCAATTCCAGATTCCCCAAAACAGGGACTGACCAAACTTGACAAGTAGCCATGATAACCTCTGTGAACTTGTCACTGCTTCTGCAACCATGTGGATGCTTATGGACAAAAAGTCCCAGTAGACATTACTATATCAGCATATCTCTGATGCTTCCAAAACATTAGTCCTTTTTCTTTTCTGTAAAACTGTTCAATTTTGCTGATGTTTACTATTTTATCCTCGGTTTTAATAGACTAATAGCACACAATAAGGTCAATGAACTAAATGAAATGTTTTTAGGTAAGAAGTTTCCATAAGGAGACACCTTAGTTGGTGCTGGACTTTAAAGATCCTCAGTGAACATTTACATGTGCTTCATGAGAGGGCAGAGGAAGAGAGCAGACAGACATATTAAGTAGATTTGGAAAAGGTCATAATGATTTGAAGCCACTTGGGTCATCCTCTATTTGTACATGTGTGAGTTTGTATGTGTGTGTTGCATTTTTTTCCCCACTTTTCTCTGTTCACTAGAATAAAGCACCTCTCTTTCCTTAAATAAAGTTTTGAGCACCTATTTTTTGTTCTTAACCTACTTTTAGTGAGCCTTCAAATAAAAGAAATATAAGACATTTTTGCTACCTTAACCTTAAGAAGTTTTCTGGTTTCATTGCAGTTCACATACAATCTATAGAGGTATTTATTTTAAATAGATTCTGATAGTTTTGAGTGATTGTTTTCATTAAGTGTGTGCAGTGTAATCCCCCAGCTAGGGTTTTCTGTTGGATAATGTATTATTGCATTTCATCCAGCACATTAAACATTGATCAGGTTTCCCCATGATGTAACCATTTGATCTATAATTAATTCATCAGTTTGACCAAAGAGAAGAGTAAGAACTATATGGAGAAAAATAAAGGATAAGCCAATTAGGGGACACCCTGTAATAACCAATAGCTACTGTAGAGTTAGGTTTCAGACCCTATGACCTAAAACCTCCTTTTGAATCAAGCCTTGAGAGGGTCTGAGTATGGCTGGGTGTAGTTAAACGTATGGAGCGGGGCAAGGACAGGGTAGACATAAGTTGGTGGGAATTCTGCCAAGCATGCTGATTTTTAGAAGCTTTCACCAAAGCTGCCATAAAGCTATAATTTCCATCAGAACAACTGACTGTTTTCTTGGTCGTAGGGGAAGAGGAAGATGAAAGGAGAATTATGTCATACTCCATAAAATTAGACTTACTAAAAGCCTCATTTCTGCATTTTCTTTCCCACATACCATTCATCGTATCTCTTCCTCCCTTTCTCATACAAAATTTCAAAAATTCTTTTGGTATCTTGATTGTAGCTCCCTCTTCCTTTCTTTCCTTTCATTGTAATTTTTCCTCTACCGCAGTCTCACCTCCTCCTTTCTCATGCAAAAGTTCTTGTCTCTTTTTCAAGACTATAATACCATACTGTTGGTCAGGCACTGAACTAAGTATATCACAAGATTATCTCATTTAATCCTTACAGCAATCACATTATTCCTACTTTCAGGTGAAGAAACTGAGGCTCTGAGATGTCAAAGTGACTTCCCTAAAGTCGCACAGCTCCTAAGTGGTAGAGCTGGAACAACGCCCCATTTGTACCTAGATGTAACCAAGGCTCCCAGGCCCTTGTTCTTAGGTTCTCTGCTGTGATATAAGCCCATATAAAACTTTGGAAGAAACACAAAAGTGGAAATATGGTGTTAAAAATACCCATAATCTCAACATTCATAAAGAACCAGAGCTGAAACTTTATCTTTTCTTCCAATATTTTTAAACTAAATTTATTGGGTTGACATTGGTTAATAAGAGTATATACATTTTGAGCATACAATATTATAATACATCACCTGTATATTTCACTGTGTGCTTGTCACTCAAAGTTTAGTCTCCTTCTGTCACCATTCATTTGACCCCGTTACCCTCTCCAACCTCCTGCCCCCTTTCCTCTGGAAACCACTATACTGTGTCGATGAGTACTTCTGTTCTTATTTGTTTTGTTTGTTCATTTGTTGCTTTCTGTTTTATATCCCACATGTGAGTGTAATCATATGACTCTTGTCCTTTTCTGTCTGACTTATTTCACTCAGCATGATGCTCTCAAGATCCATCCATGTTGTTGCAAATGGTAATATTTCATTTTTCTCATGGCTAAATAGTTTTCCATTGTATGTATATATCACATATTCTTTATCCAACTATTCATTGAAATACATGGGTTGTTTTGTATGTCATGGCTACTATGAATAATGCTGCAATGAACAGAGGTGTATATATACTTTTACAAATAAATACTTTCAAAATTTTTGGGTGAATACCCAAAAGAAAGATTTCTGGGTCATGTGGTAGCTCTATTCTTAATTTGTTGAGGAATCCCCTCTTTCCAGCACTTTTTAATGTATAATAAACAGGAATTTCTGAATTTTAACGCAAGAATCCATTATTTTAATGAATTAACATCCTTAAAAATGTATAAAATTATGTCTTATTTTACAACAAAACACACTTTAATATCTATGAAAGAAAATATATCATACATGGTATGTTAAATTATATCTTCAAAATGGAACAAATAATTTCTTAAGAATTATTTAATTTTTCAGTGATACTATGTCATGTTCCAGAATACTAAATTGTTTAGTGCAAAATTTAAATATGATTCCATAGACATGTTAATAATGACATGTTCTTTTTGTTTCTAAGATATTTGCCGCAAGGAAATGTACCAGAATGTCCAAAGGAAATGAGACCAAGAAAAGATTAAAATTACTCTTTTAATCTCATGGACCATTCTCGTCCACAAAAAGAATATTGTAGACTTATTCCTAAAACAACAAACACTGAAGGAGTAAAACTATGAACTTAATTATGTGGGTAGAGTAAAGAGAATATTTATATGCAAATGGCTCTCTAAAACAATGTGTCAGAAATAAAGGCTGCACAATTGACTGGGACAAAGTATTTTTTTAAAGCTAGTAGTATATCTATATGTTTCAAAATGAATACAAGTCGTAGCTTTACTCACAGAGGTTATCTGCTGGTAGAGGAAGCAAATTAATTTCAAATAATTATGACCTTCTAATTAAATGCTATTTGAAGTGATTGGGAAGAAGGAAAATTGAGTGCCCTAGTTTTGCTTAGTATTCTTTCCTATTTTAAGAATTTGAATGTAAATTCCATTTTTATACTCTCAATTTCTTTTTTAATTTAAAAGAAGTCTGAATAACTTTATATCAGCATAGGCTTCAGAAAAAGACAAACCCAGTTAGAAATCATGTTCATGCCCTCACCAACACTGTATGCTGTCAGTAAAATTTAATGTCTTACAAAATGAGAATTAATACTTCATAATTGTTCTAATTTAAGTGAGAGCAAATAAATGAAGTGACTAGAATGGTATCACAGATAGTAGGTCCCCTAAAAATTTCAATTTCCATCCTGTTTACCTTTTAACAATTCCTGAGCACAGCATCTTTGACTCACCTATCAATAGCTGTAACTCTCTGATGAGTCTTATATTACATTTGACACCTACCTCCATATCTGTTACCTATCTGGCTACTCCTCCCACTAACTCTGGGCATGCCTACTCTCTCTCCATGGGAAACTGAAGTTCAAAGAGATGAAGTAATTTGACCACAGTCACATAGCTGATATACAGCTGGGATGCATATCCAAGCCTCCTGATGGCTAGTCCAATGCTCTTCTCAGTGCAGTAAAGCTGCCTACTTCATCCACATGTTCAGGAAAAACCATCTGATTTAGGCTGTGATTTCCTTACCCCAGCAATCAACAATTAAGGTTTACACTGTATAAAAAAGGAAAAAATTTATTCATTTGAAATGATACAGCCTGGAGAATATTTTTTTAATATCATCTACTCCCTTCGAGACAAGCAGTGTTTTAAGATATGATTAGTATTCTGAGCACAGGGTGATGGTAAACATTATGTTTTTGCATTATCATGAGATGAAAAAATTACCCACTCTCAAAGGACCAGCTGCTGCAGGGAGGCTGGCACCCACAATGTCTCCATCTTCCAAACAATTTTAATTGGTAGTTTTCTGTGAATTATTTTTCAGTCAGTTAGAAAGGAAATGTATGTGTAAATCCATTAAAGCCATAGCATCTGTTATGATGAAATGACATCACTAAATCTTAGTAAGTAAAATGTTCCATTTCAGGATTTTGAGGCTAATTAGGGTTCTCAATGAGATTAGATTTCTCAGCTCCTCAAATAGGTATAAAAAATTATAGAGATGACATAAGATTTCCAATATCTCAGCTCCTCAAGTAGGTATAAAAATTATTTCTATGCTTTTTGTATAATATTTCTACTACTATGTTATAATTTTGAATTGATGTACACAATATAGAGCAAACTGTTCACATTAGATGTACAGCAGGTCCTCAAATAATGGTGTTTCACTTAATGTCATTTCATTATAATGGTGATGATATCTTATAGGAACTTCACTTTTCACTTTTGTCTATCTCAATTAGACTATGGTAAAATTGGTTTTGTTATATGTTGTTTTGCTTAAAGTTGCAGAACCTGCCAACAACATTAAGTGAGGATTTACAGTATGTGATCCTAAGAAGAATGAGTCCAAATTTTGAACTAGGAAACCGTGAGATCATATTGAATCTCTACCCAAATCCCTGACACTTTTCTACAAAGAATTTAACCAGTTGGTACAACTCTCATTTCTATCTTAATAAATTTTATTCCATAAGATTATGGAAAGGATCTAATAAGAATATTATAAATGAACAAATTTATACTGCTACCAATAACAATCATTTATTAGGTACTTACTATATACCAGGGTCTATGCTAAGAATTTATATGTACATTATCTCATTTATTTTCCTCCCAAAGTCTTTATAGTAGGTATTACTACTTATATATCTATTTTACAGATGAGAATAAGGAGGCTTAGGGAGGTTAAGAAAATGACCAATATTTACAAACTTAGGAAATGGAGGGCCCAATAATTGAACTTAGACTTATTCTTTCACTTATTTAACAAATATTTGCTAAGGAATAGATGTCCTGAAAAAAATCAGGGAACTGGGGAATGGAAGGTGAGTAAACAACCAACTATGTTCACTTCACCCTGGGCACTGTGTGTAGAATGGGTTGAAAGATGACAATAGAGGGCCCAAGGAGAGTAGTTAAGAGGCTGTGGAAGTAATCCAGGTGAGAGATGATGTTGACTTCAAGCAGGGTGCCCGCAGTGAAGATGAGGAATCTTGGATAGATTACAGATATACTTTGCAAAGTTCTGTAGCTCTCAGTCCAACCAATTAACACCAATCAAAATCATGATGTAATTGGAAGACACCTTAAAATATCTGTCCTTCTAACTACACCATGTCTGATGCATTCCCAGTCAGATTGGGCTGAAGTTCACAATCGAACTTGATCAGCAGTGTAGTCAATGTAGTAAAGGCTAAGAAAGCTGAGGAGTTTAGGTTTTTTCTTTTTAATTCCTTTCACCTGAAATATTCTATCTAAATATAAGCTTTTTAAAATTAATCTTTGCTCACCGCTTCACAAGGTTAGGTCATAATAATATTCTTTGAGAAATCCTCATCAACACTTCTGACCTTTGCATTTTTCCATCCTTTCAGGGTCAATGATTGTATCTTGCGGGTGAATGAGGTGGATGTGTCAGAAGTTTCCCACAGTAAAGCGGTGGAAGCCCTCAAGGAGGCAGGGTCAATTGTTCGGCTCTACGTGCGTAGAAGACGACCCATTTTGGAGACCGTTGTGGAAATCAAACTGTTCAAAGGACCTAAAGGTAAATCAAACCATAAATGACTTGCAATAGGACACTGATGACAAACCATTTTGTTAAAATTCATGCTATAACCCACCTACGATGCACTCTCTTCTTTTATCCTCCAATATTCATCATGTACCTAGAGATCTGAAATCCTGTAGTAGTGGTTATTACAGAGGGTAAAAGAAACCAAAACTCTTAATGTGAAGTCAGAGAAGAAAAGAATAGATTTATGTGGGAATGTCCTTAAAAACAATAATCACAACCACCATATATATTTTTTCTATAATTTTACACCCTACCATCATGGCTTGTCTGGCATATTAATACTTTCTAATTTTTCATATATAAATGGTTACCCTTCTCATTTGTAAAAAATATCAATAGTAATGATAATAATAATAATAATTAAAATAATCTATCCTGAAATAATTGTCATATTTTAACACTGTTGTGATTATTTTTACTTTGTAATATTCTTATGTGTTATACTCAACAAGTACTAAATCACATTTTATATTTGCAATAGTCAGAATAAGTTAAAATTAATTTTTTTGAAATGCTCACAAAAATTACCTCCCTTGAGGTAATTGCAGTTATCCTGGGGAATCACATAAACATTGAGATGAATAATTATTTTAATTTTTAAGAATAGTAATTTGAGTTCTGCTTTTCAGAATGATGACATTCAATATTAGCTTAATAGTATTTTACATATTTTAGAAAAATCTAATAACTGGCTTAAGTGTTTTAAATATCTTAGGAGATAATGAGTTGATAGTTGCTATAATCTTTTAGTAAAATAACTTCCCTTTATCTTAAAATCTATTTTATCTCTAAAGCTATATGCAAGTAAAAATAATATGTACACAGCCTTCTCTGGGAGATGGTAGTGGGTGGTATTTCAGATCTCAGAGAGAAGAGCCAAACAGAACTAAGTTTGAAAGCCTCCTTTTGCCACTTTGACATTAGTAAGACCAATCTCCTCATCATTAAATGGATGTCATATTTGTAGTATCTCTCACATGGGGTTTATGAGAATTATGCAGTTAACTAATATCTGGCATGTGACGAGCAGAAGAGCTTGCTGGTTAAAAGTGCAGGCTCCAGACCTAAAATGCTAGGCTTGACCCCAAGACCGTCTTAAACTAAAAATAGAAAGCCAAAGTGAGCGGTAACAAACATTCATTTTAGATCAAAACGTATTATACTTCTGGGAAGCACTGATTCATATAGAAACTCAAATAGTGTTAATAGCTATAAGGTGAAGGCAATTTGTGAGAAAAGAAAGGGAAATAATTACATGAGTAGAAAGAGGGAATTTCTACTGATGCGAATTAGCTAAGGATAGAATTTCTACAGGTACAAATAAGCTAATTTATTTTCTAACTATATATGGTGATGCTAATTCTAAAGAGTATCCTTAATTTGCTATCCTCATATTCAAAATGTCTGATTTTCTATTAGCTTTACAAATAGTTGTTTGGACTACAATGTTGGATTGGCCCAATCCACACGTTATTTTTCCCAGTTCAAATATTCCAAAGGTTTAAGGAGTTAAGACGTGCAAAGCAATTCCTCCAGGAGGGTGGCTTTGACTCCGTTTTGAAATGGCTCCATGTATATCATTTTTCATATTCTGCAACTTACTAGTTCTTTGACCTTGGGAAAATTGCTTAAAATCTCTGAACCTTAACTTTCTCTCCTACACAACATGAATAATAATAGTGCTTGTGCTTGCCCCTAGAGATATAAGGATTAAATGAGTCAATTCACTAAAGTGGCAAAAATTGACTTCTCAACCAATATTAGCTATATAAGGTCTGTCTGGAAAAAGTCCAGCCATTGTTAATATAATGGGAACTGTTTGAGAGACATCTATGTAGGCTGGCAGCCAAAAAGAGTGGACTGGAATGCGCATGCTCAAATAATGATGCCTTCACTGTACTAATCAGTGGGGGCAAGTAAATGCCATTGAGTGAGTGTGTGTACTGTGTGGCTGTCACATTCAAAATGACTGAGTAGAACAACAAATCTGCATCAAATTTTGCGTTAAGCTTGACTATTCTGCAGTGAAAACTATTTAGATAATTAAGAGGGCTGCAGCTAGGGGCAACTGGTGATTGGCAGCTTCATCACAACTATATGCCCGCTCATGCATCGTGTCTGGTGCAGAGCTTTTTTGGAAAAAAACATCAAATCACCCAGGTGACTCAGCCTCCCTGAAGCCCATATTTGGCACCCTGTGACTTCTGGCTTCTCCCAAAACTAAAATTACTTTTGAAAGGAAAGAGATTTTAGACTGTCAATGAGATTCAGGAAAGTATGAAGGGGCAGCTGATGGTGATTAGAACTATGTGAGACCCCAAGGTACCTATTTTGAAGAGGACTGAGGCATTATTGTCCTGTGTACAATGCTTCTTGTATCTTGTATCTTCTTCAATAAATGGTTTTACTTTTCATAGTACATAGCTGGATAGTTTCTGGACAGGCCTCATATATTCATATTATCTGTAGTATTCTATGCTGCATATATGGTTTTGGTGTTCATAACAATTGTTTGGCAATGTAATTAAAATAAAGATTCTTCATAGTCTAAATTAAATACATTAAAATCACATAATTAAATCTGGGGGGAAAAAAAGAAAGAAAAGTAAAGCATTTTTATACCACAGTGTCTGGTGGTATGAAAGAAAGGATTTTCTACCCTACATGTTTACTAAAATCATATTTGAAAGAGCTTTAAAACAAAATAAAATGAGCATCACACTGTTTCTATTAAAAAGATGTACATACACACACATATATATAATGTAGGTATTTCTACAGTTCAATTACCAGCAATTATTCAGCACAACCCTAAGGCAAATACTAATTTTAAGCTCCCAGCGTAGCATTACCGTTCATTAGCAGGCCTCGTCCTAGCTGAGTCACTTGGTGACCTCCATCTGCTCAGCAGAGCAGTTAAGAGCTCTAGAGAATCCATAGCCAGAACTCTTTAATGTTATCAGGAACACATTTTCTTTTGTGGTCTATATTTTTGATACCAGGGCCCCCTCTGGCTGGTTTATATGGGTCTGAAGTATGTATTTTTCCTTTGATCCTGGAGTGGAATTGCCCTGGAACATGGAAGTGGGGACAGATGAACATTAATCAAGCAGGGATACCCAGGCAATAACCCACTGACAATGCACAGCATAGGGGCCATGGGATTATACCTGGGTTTGGCTTACTGGGAGAAGGAAGCTGCTGGAACTAAATTTATATTCCTGAAAACAGACTCCTGCCAAATCTCTGGAGAGGGGAGTGGGCCTGTTGATCCTGTTCGGATTATGCTAGTCCAGTTTTGCTTTTTTGTACTGTAACCATACCAAGGTCACTAATGGGGATTTATTTCCCTATATAAAGCTTATTGATATATCCTGGGAAAGGAACTATTTTAGTCATTGTTTAAATCCCTAATATCTCTTGCAGTACCTTAAACAAGGAAGTGCTAAATCAGAGTGAATTGAATAATTAAATTGGATTCTACACTGTATCTGGTGATACTTGCGATCTTAACTTAGCACTTATAATTCTTTATGTTTGAATGATGATTTATTTAAAAGAAATTTTTACCAATGTTTAACTCATACCATGGAGAAATGCACTGTGGGGGGTTGAAGATGTATCAGAAATGATTCTGATGGGAGAACTTGAAAGTTCTATGGGAAAGACAGACACAGTCAGCTAACTTTAATGCAAAGCAGAATGAAACGAGCTCTGTGCTGAAATTTGAGCTGTTATTCCAATGAGGAGGAATGGACAATGTGGTTCATCTTAATCAGAAGAGACAAAATCCTCCAGGGAATTTAAAGCTTAATGTGCCCACAGGTCCTTATCTGCCCTTATTGAGCACATGGGCACTAAGCATCAACATTCTAGCCAGCTGAGCCAAGTAGCCTTGATTATGTGTGTATAATACAGAGCTCACCGGGTATGTCCATCAATTTAGTCTTTCAATAATTCCACAAATATTTAATAAGTATTTATTATGTACTTGGCACAATGTCAGATAATGAAGAGTGACAAAGAAATAAAAAGATTTTACTCAAGATTATAGTCTTATGGCGAAAACACCTATCATATAAACTGGAAGAAAAAAGATTATGAAGTGGCACCAATTAAATAGTGGGTAAAATAGGACTTCTCTGAGGAAGTGCCACTTACGCTAAACCTTGAAATATAAATAAAAATAGAAGTTATCCCCATAAAGAGTGGACAAGAACATCAAGATGGAAGTAAAAGCATGTGTGTATGAAGGCCCTAAGGTAGGAAAAATTGTGACACCATCTAGGAAATAAAAGAAGTCAGTTGTGACTGAAATTTAATGATAGAATAATGAATGATATGAAATGATATTATCAAGGTAAGCAGGGGCACATCATGCACAGCTTTGTTGACCATATTTATTTAAAGATTTGTGTTTTTCTTGGAAACTCATGGAGACTGAACAGTACACTATTAAACAATGAATGGGTCAATAATGAGATAAGAGTAGAAATCAAAAAATTTCTGGAAACAAATGAAAATGAACAGACAACTGTCCAAAATCTATGGGACACAGCAAGGGCGGTCCTGAGAGGGAAATTCATAGCAATACAGGCTTACCTTAATAAGATAGAAACATTTCAAATAAAAGACCTAACACTACAACTTGAAGAACTGGAGAAACAACAACAAATAAATCCCAGAGCAAGTAGAAGGAAGGAAATAGTCAAGATTAGAGCAGAACTGAATGACATAGAGACAAAAAGAACAATTCAGAGGATCAACCAATCCAGAAGCTGGTTCTTTGAAAAGATTCATAAAGTGGACAAACCTTTAAGCAGACTCATCAAGACAAAAAGGGAGAGGACCCAAATTAATAATATCAGAAATGAAAGAGGAGAAATAACAACTGATACCACAGAAATACAAATGATCATCAGAAACTATTATGAACAATTATATGCCAAGGAATTTGAAAATCTTGATGAAATGGACAAATTTTTAGAAAAGTATAATCTTCCAACACTGAAGGAGGAAGAAACAGAAAGCTTGAACAGACCGATAACAGTTGTGGAAATTGAAGCAGTAATCAAGAAACTCCCAGCACACAAAAGCCCAGGGCCAGACGGTTTCCCAGGAGAATTTTACAAAACATTTAAGGAAGAGCTAACCCCTGTCCTTCTCAGACTATTCCAAAAAATCCAAGAGGAGGGAAGACTCCCAGACTCCTTCTATGAGGCCAGCATCACCCTGATCCCAAAACCAGATAAAGACCCTACAAAGAAAGAAAACTACAGGCCAATTTCGCTGATGAACATAGATGCTAAAATCCTCAACAAAATATTGGCAAACCGCATCCAGCAATACATTCAAAAGATTATCCATCACGATCAAGTGGGATTCATCCCAGGGATGCAGGGATGGTTCAATATACGCAAATCAGTAAACGTGATACACCACATAAATCAAAGAAAAGACAAAAACCACATGATCATCTCGATAGATGCAGAAAAAGCATTTGACAAGGTACAGCACCCATTTATGATCAAAACACTCAGCAAAATGGGAATAAATGGGGCATTCCTCAATGTAATAAAGGCCATATATGAAAAACCTACAGCCAATATCATACTCAACGGGCAAAAACTGAAAGCTTTCCCACTAAGATCGGGAACACGACAAGGATGTCCGCTCTCACCGCTTCTTTTCAACATCGTATTGGAAGTCCTAGCCACAGCGGTCAGACAAGAGAAAGAGATAAAAGGCATCCAAATAGGAAAGGAGGAAGTAAAACTATCATTGTTTGCAGATGACATGATAGTGTACATAGAGAACCCTGTAGACTCTACCAAAAAACTCCTCAACCTAATAAGTGAATTTGGCAAAACAGCAGGATACAAAGTCAACATTCAGAAATCAAAGGCGTTTTTGTACACCAGCAATGCAATAGAAGAAGAAGAAATCAGGAAAAATATACCATTCGATATAGCACGGAAAAAGATAAAGTACCTAGGGATAAATTTAACCAAAGACACAAAATACCTGTATGCAGAAAACTATACAACATTGAAAAAAGAAATTAAGGAAGACGCAAATAAATGGAAGCATATACCGTGCACATGGATTGGAAGAATTAATATCCTTAAAATGTCCATACTACCAAAAGCGATTTATAGATTCAACACAATCCCTATTAAGATACCAATGACGTATTTCACAGAAATAGAACAGACATTTCAAAAATTTATATGGAACCATAAACGACCTCGAATAGCCACAGCAATTTTGAGAAAGAAACACAAAGTAGGAGGGATCACAATACCGGACATCAAACTCTACTACAAAGCCACCATACTCAAAACAATCTGGTACTGGCACAAGAACAGACCCATAGACCAGTGGAACAGAATAGAAAGCCCAGAAATAAGCCCAGGTCTCTATGGACATCTAATATTCGACAAAGGGGGCAGAAGCATAAAATGGGGCAATAACAGCCTCTTCAACAAATGGTGTTGGGAGAGCTGGATGGCTACATGCAAAAAATTGAAATTGGATCATCAGCTGACACCATACACAAAAATAAACTCAAGATGGATAAAAGACTTAAATATAAGTCGCAACACCATCAAAGTCCTAGAGGAGAACATTGGCAGGAAACTCTCAGATATCCCACGCAGCAATTTTTTCACTGATATGTCTCCTAAAGCAAGGGACATAAAGGAAAGAATAAACAAATGGGACCTCATCAAAATAAGAAGCTTCTGCATGGCTAAAGAAAACATCAGCAAAATGAAAAGGGAGCCAACCATTTGGGAAAATATATTTGCTAATGATACATCAGATAGAGGTTTGATCTCCAAGATATACAAAGAACTCACTCGACTTGACTCCAAGAAGACAAACGATCCAATCAAGAAATGGGCAAAGGACCTGGGCAGATGCTTTTCTAAGGAGGAGATACAGAGGGCCCAGAGGCATTTGAAAGGATGCTCTGCATCACTAGCCATCAGAGAAATGCAGATCAAAACCATCATGAGGTACCACCTCACACCGGTCAGAATGGCCATCATAAACAGATCCACAGACAACAGGTGCTGGCGAGGCTGTGGAGAAAAGGGAACTCTAGTCCACTGTTGGTGGGAATGCAGACTGGTGCAGCCACTATGGAAAGCAGTGTGGAATTTCCTCAGAAAGCTGAAAATGGAACTGCCTTTTGATCCAGCGATTCCCCTGCTGGGACTATACCCTGAGAACACCAAAACGCCAATACAAAAGAACCTATGCACCCCAATGTTCATAGCAGCACAATTTACAATAGCCAAGTGTTGGAAGCAACCTAAATGCCCATCAGTAGATGACTGGATCAAAAAATTATGGTACATATACACAATGGAATACTATGCAGCAGAAAGAAAAAAGAAGTACTAAACTTTGCGACAGCATGGATGGAACTGGAGAGCATCATGCTAAGCGAAATAAGCCAGGGGGCGAAAGACAAATACCATATGATCTCACCTATAAGCGGAACCTAACCAACAATGCAAAGAAGCAAGGCAAATATGACCAGCAACACTGAAAGGAAAAGAAATCAACAGAGACAAGAGGGAAGGTGGGGGGCAGAGAAAGGGAAGGGAAGGGGAAAGTCAAGGAACATATAGCAAGGACTCATGGACAAAACCAAAGGGGAAGAGCTGAGGGAGGGAAGGTGGGAGGGGGCAAGGGAAAGAGGTGGGGGGAAGGCAGAGACAAATGTATTTAAAAAGTAAATAAATTAATTAAAAAAATAAATAAATAAATTTAAGTTAAAAAAAATAAAATAAATAAAGATTTGTGTTTTTATTTCAAGTGCAATAGGAAGTTATTGCGAAATTTGCAGCATGGGAGTAACATGATCAAATCCGTCATTTTAAATGATCACTCAGTCACTGTGAAGAAAATGCATTGAAAGGGATAAGACTGGGAGCATAGATCAGTTAGAAGTTACTTGAAGAAAGCATGAAAAAGTGAATGGATTCAAGCTATGTGTTGGAGATATAATTGATGCTACTTATTGATACCCTAGATGTGGGGTGTTTCAAGGATGAGGCTCAGTTTTCTAACTTTGCAAATGAAAGGATTATGGTGTCATTTGGGGAGGACTGTGGAGAAACCTCTGTGGGAAGAAGACTAGGAGTTAATTTTTGGACATGTTACGATGAGATGCATCTGAAAAGGACATATCAATGAGGCAGAACTGGAAACACTTCTTTAAAACCCTGTCAAATTAATATTCTAAATTTTTCCTATATTTTTCAAAATATTCAGAAAGGGAATATCTGATGAACTGATTTTCTCACTTTTTATTAATCTTTAATAAAATAATCATGAATAAGGTTATTTCTGCTATTTGAACAGTGATAAGGACTTATTAAATATATTTTTAATAATTTTTATTTTTCAATTAGAGTTGACATACATTATTTTCAGATATGCAACCCAGTCATCAGATGTTTACATAACTTACAAAGTAATCACCCTGATAAATCTAGTACCCGTCTGACACCATACATAGTTATTACAGAATTATTGACTATTCCCAATGCTGTACTTTATATAACTACTAATTTGTACTTCTCAGTCCCTTCACCTTTTTGACCCATCCCACCAACCCCACTCCCATTTGGCAACCGTCAAAATGTTCTCTGTACCTACGAGTCTGTTATGGCTCTGACTGTCCTTTATTTTGTTTTATAGATTCCACATTTAAGTGAAATCATCTGGCATTTATCTTTCTCTGTCTTATTTCACTCAACACAACACCCTCTAGGTCCATTCATGTTGTGGCAGATGCCAAGATTTCATGCTTTTTTATGGCTGAGTCATAGTCCATCATATATATGCATCAGTTCTTTATTCACTCATCTATTGATTGACACCTAGGTTGCTTCCATATCTTTGCTTTTGTAAATAATGTTGCACTAAATATGTGGGTGCATATGCCTTCTCAGTTCAGTGTTTTGGGTTTCTTTGGTTAAATACCAAGAAGTGGAATTTCTGGGTCTTTTCTCTCCTTGTAGCCATTGTTTAAAAGTCTATTTCATCTGGTATAAATATTGCTACCCCAACTTTTTTAATTTCCATTTTCATAAAATATTTTTTATATCTTTACTTTCCATGTGGGTGTATCTTTCGATCTGAAGTAAGTTTCTTATAAATAGCATATGTAAGGGCTTGTTTTGCTATCCATTCAACCACCACGTGTCTTTTTTTTCCCCATGTGTTTTGACTGGAGCATTTAATCCATTTTATTTTAACACTAAGTTTATCTATTCTTCCCCTAAGTTCATTGAGCATCCTTATAACCAGTGTTTTGAACTCTGCATCTGGTGGATTGCTCGTTTCCATTTTGTTCTTTTTCTGGAGTTTTTTTTCTGTTGTTTAATTTGGGCTATGTTTCTCTGTCTCCTCATTTTGCTGCCTCCCTATGTTTGTTTCTTTGTGTTAGGTAAAGATGCTATGTCTTCCAGTCTTAGTAGAGTGGCATTACATAGTAGGTAATACATGTAGGTAGTCCTGAAGGGCCCAATGGTGCAGGCTCCCTGATTACCTAAACCAGGAGCTCCAGGTGCGGGCTGTGTGCGCACTCCTGTTGTAGTTGATCCTTGATTGCTGTTGGCACATAAATGAAGGGTTTACCTTCAGGCCAATTAGCTTCAAGGACTAGCAGCAACCACTGTGGAGCTCTACTATGTAGGGGTTAACCCCATAGAGCAGGATTCACTTCATTCAGCAGGATTCTGGTCCCCACTGAGTCCACTCCTTCAGTGTGTTCCTCGTGAAGATCTTTGGTGTGGTCTAAGTCTGTCCATCAGATTCACTGTCTCTGGGTCCTCCTGGAATGTGCAGGCCAAGATCAGCTTCCACCTGTGCCCTGCACGAGGCCAGCCAGCATGAGCTATAGAGCCATCTGTAGATGGCTGCTTCTTATGCTGGATGGACTTTGATGTGCTCAGGAGGGACGAAGCTGGGAACCAAGGCCTGGGGCCACTTAGCAAGAGGTATGTCTACTCCAATGCCAGATGCTGGTGCTGCTTGTTAGAGATTTTAGGCAACATTAACCAAAAAAAAGGCCATTTTTTTGAAAAATCCTCTGGAACTGATGAGCCTGCAAGTTGGATGGGGCAGAGTCCCAGGTAATCACCTGGATGGGACTATCAGTGTTGTCTAGATTGATGGAGAACTCACACATGAAGCCCATCTACTGGCTCTGCTGGGGAGGGCTCAGCAAAGGACCAATGGCCTCTGCCAGCACTTATGTCTGGGATAAAGCTGCCCCCCTCCAGTCCTTGTTCTGAAGCCAGACAATTCAGTTCCTTCCTGTATATCCCTGGTACTTTCAAGCTGCTGCCCTAGCAGTGGAGCCCAGAGTACATGAGTCTAAGTCCCATGCATGGGCCCTTTAAGAGAAATGCCTGGGATTCCAGAAGCTCTCTGGCTCACTCAGCCACAATTTGTGCTGGTTTTCACAGCTCAAAGTTATGGGGACTGCTCTTCCTGGCACTAGAACTCTGGGCTGGGTGTGGAGCTGAGACCCCTTACTCCTCAAGGGGAACTTCTGGAACTGAGATAGCTCTCCTAATTTTTGTCCACAACATATGAGTGTGGGCCAGCCTGTCTTGTGTTCCACCTCCCTTACCAGTCTCAACATGGATTCTTTATATCCTTAGTTGTAGGACTTCTGTTTAGTTAGATTTCAGGTGGTTCTGAATGATCGTTGTTACATACTTGTAATTTTGATGTAGTTTTGGCGGGGTGAGAGTACCCATGTTTACCTACACCACCATCTTGCCTGGGAGCGCTATTAAATCTTTTTTATAGATATTTTTAATGCCCAGGTTATTTTTATTGGGAGTTTGTTTTTTGGTTGTGTTTGTTTTTACATTGGTTACAAGGTAAAGTGTTATTCTCTCCTCTTGCATAGATAAAATATTTAGGGATTTTTTTTAATTTAATCTTTGTTGTATTTTTTTCCATTACCAGTCACCTTATACTCCTCTCCCCCCAGTTATCACCACACTATTGTCCATGTCCATGAGTCCTTTTCCTTGGCAAAATTAAATTTACAATTTCTCAATTCTATAACTTGTATTTATTCTATATTTGTACAAATTACTATTTCTGAGATGACCTTTGGTATATGTGATTCTGTCTTTATAGCAGGGCTAATTTTCCCAATATTCAACTAGAATTATTTGGCTGGTGACTTACGGCTATTCGTATCAGTAATGAATATTTGAGTAAAATGCTATACTGATTTAGGACATCTTTTCTTAATAATCTATAAAAATTTTCCTAACCTCACAGTTGTAGATTTGGTCATTGCAAGCAGCTGGGGTGGCTGTGGGTGGGCAGTCAGTCGAGAAAAAAAAAAATGGTAATCATGTACAGGAAGCAGTAATTAGGCAAATCCACTTAGACTTGCCAAGGAAACAGAAATAGGCAAGGAAGAAAATCTGAAGCACGCATGTGCTTTCCCAGGAAATAGATTTGCAATAAAAGTCTTTCTAGTGACTTTCCCAAAAACACTCTGAGTCAAAACTTCTAAGAAGCCATACAACTAAACATGTGCAGACTATTGTTTTTGTGGCTTAAGCCTATGCAAGAAATGAAATGCCTTTTTTTCCCCACCAGTCCTTGTTGCTTAGGGATAATATAGTTGAAGTCCAAATTCTAAAACTTAAAGTGTGAAAACCATAGCTTTACTGATATCCAAAGGTAGACTTGCTTGTGGCTCTATTTCAGCCACCTTATTCTTTAATGAAAACTGAAAGAGTGGTAAAGTCTCTCAGGCAACAAATTTCAGCCACTCTCCTTCATTATTTCTAAAACATTTTTAAACTTCATCTGTTTATAAAGGTAGAGGTTTGTATTAGCAAAGACTGAAAATGCAGTGAATATTATAGCTCAAAGCCCTTTTCTTCTTATTCTTTTTCTGCCTTTTTAAACCAGGCATCATGTCCTTTGGAACTTTCTCCCAAAATAACTAGTTCTCTCTTTAAATCCTCTATTGCCATTACTATGGTGCTCTTATCTTTATTATACAAGGTGGGACAAGGTAGATTTACATTTTTTTTTGTATGGAAAACAACACAATAATTTAAAAAATATATAATACAAGAATAAACTCTGCATTTCACCTACTCAAAACTATAAACCTTCTTTTGCCCAACCCTGTATTTTGTCTGATCTACTGTAGTAGATTATACTGCCAATCCCTGCCTATATATCTCTCCTAAAATCACAGCCCTGTTCATTGTTCTCCATGCTTCAAAAGTTTATTGGTTTTCTATTGCCACTAAGCAGTAAAGATCTAAATATCTTACCATAGCATTTCAGGCCCTCGATGATCTCCACTCCTCCAGCAACAATATTTACTTTCAGCCTTCTCTTGTTTTCTCCCTTTCAGGCAGCTCCTGATGCAGGTGAGCTGGACTGTGTACAGTTTCTTACATACATGCTGCTAGGCCTTTGCTCACCTCTTTCCCACCTTAGGAATGCCTTCTCTTACCACTGGGACCAATATCCATTGGCATCATTCTATCCCCGACAAGGCGAGCCAATTCAATTCGACCTCCTCCTCAAAGCTTTACTAACTGACCCAACCAGAAGCAGCATTTCATTCCTAAGGACTTTATTCCTTCCTCTTCTTTAGTTACCGGGCCATCTACATGATCCATGGGGCATAGAAAGGACAAATAGCAATAATTCAAATTAAGGAGATGAGTAAACTGCTAATTATAACACTTACGATCCTGAGTTATGATCTCTATTTCATGCTAGATTCAAAGCATTTAGTGAACACTTAAAAGGAAAGTATAAGCTCTATGTTGATTCTGTGTCCAAATCTGAGTAGAAATGGGAAGATTTGGGGTAAAGAAATGGAGGAGAGTCTAAGACAAATGATGACCGTCACTGCGTTGTGGCAATGTGGAAAAGGAACAGCCAGAGTAGAAGCTGAATCGTTTCACTGCCAAGGGGAGTCCCTTACAAGGTCAGCCTTTGTTCTGGCCTATAATTTTTTTATAATTCACAGAAACTATCTGTTTAAGAAATTGGGACAAAATAGTGTTTGAAGTATCTAGCACTCTGCTTAACAGGCCAATTAACCAAAAGCCAATTTCCGAACTACTGAGGATTTTTATATTATTGTTTTCTTAAAAACATTTTATGACATATATTGTCAAGCTTGGTTAAATATCGACTTGACATGTGTGTCACATTACAGGCAATTTCTCAAATATCTAACGAGATGTTTTCTGGACTGTATACATCTGCATACTCATTTTCTTTCTCTAATCTGCCCCCTTGTTCCTCCCTCTGCTCCTGTCCCTTTATCTCTGTGACACTGATATGACCAGAGTGAACTTTCTCAGTGTTGATGTGAGAAGTCCATCTGACAGTTTTCAGAGGTGGTCATTGGATAAAATAACTCTTCTACAACTTGATTTTTGGTATGTAATCCTATAGCTGCTGGTATCAAGCAAATAAGTGCTCTGTGAACACTGAATGAACTAAGATTTTTAATTGAAAATTAAATGCACTGCCCTTAATATTCCAGAGATTGTCTGCATTGAAATTCTTCTTTTTATTTCCTCTGTTCATGAATAGCTTTGCTGATGAACTACTACCGCCTGAGGACAATAATTGGGAATTTTTAAGTTTTGCAAAGTTTTCAGTTGTCCGGAATTCAGCTGTTTATACTAAAGCCATTTATCAGTCTACTGGGTAAAAACTAAACACAGAGGTTATGCAACTGTTTTGAATACTAGCATCTAACCATTTACTGCATCAAGGGACATCATGCATTTCCTTTTTTCTTGCCATATAATGGAGTAAATTATAATTTGTATTCATTTTTAATGCATATTCAAATGTGTCTCTGAATGTAAGGCACAGTTTACTCTTTAATCAAGCCTGTGCCCTGGCTTTTGAGTTCTAAGTGGTAGGTAGACCAATTTGTGGTGAAGGGCCATTTTTAACAATGGTTTGACTCTTAATAAAAACAAATGGCAAATTCATCTGTTTGGCATGAGATTTCAAAACACTATATTTTCCTGTCAGTGCTAAAATGTTTTTAATCTTTTTGATATACCAAAATTGTTCCCTTGAGAACACAAGGAGATTTGAGTGAGTGCATGTGCAGTGCAACCTTTCATTGAAATATAATATTCAAAATCAAAAAGAAAATGCCTATTTGTGTTAAGCCAAGAAAATAGTCCTCTTGGAAATAAACTGTGGCTAAACCAGCGCCTCTTTGCCCACCCATCCAAGAATAAATCCTTACAACATATTAATGAGCTCTCTGTGTTCCCAAGTACTTTATGTAGAATTTCTTGAATATGTACATGTTTCATTTCTGATCATATCTGGATAAAAGGTATGTGCTTATGAACTGGAACACTCTCTTTCACCTAATATTTGGTCAGTTTTTATAAAGATATCTAAAAAAGAGTTCTCTCCTGAGACCTTGTAGCTAGTGATTTTTATTCATGAAAAAACAAACTACAAATATTGTCCCTCTATTATAACATTATGGGAAAGTAAAACAATTGATTAAATTTGCCAAATTCTTTTGGAAATTAAGAAATGAAGCCATGCCTCTGATTTGCCATTTGAGGATAACATGTGGCCACTGAGTTTTTCTTTTTGTTTTGTTTTTAGTTTATTTCTCCACTGTTTAAATCTAGCTCATAATTTTTAATAGAATTTATAATCAGTGGCTCCTTGACAAATCTTTAAAGTTAAAATTATTTTTACCATGGAAACCAGATTTTTTAAAAAATGTAATACTGGATGTAATTTTTTTTTTGACATTCAAAAGTTTTGTAATTCCCACAGAAAACTCTCTTCTCCTAGCTATGAATATTTGCTGAGGACAAAATTTAACTGTATAGCATTTTTTAAAGTTTTAAAAAAGAATTATATTGTCATGGTAAGTACTATGACTGGAAATGTTTCTGATTTATGGTCAGCAGCAAATCAATTTCATGAAAAGACTTTAGGATTTGGACCAGCACTTAAGTTTAAATCTTCGCTTTACCTAACTATTAAATGGGCATATTGAGTAGCTGCCTTGGTGATTTTAAGGATTAAATAAGATATGTCATACAAATCAGTGCCCAATAAATTTAAATTGCTCTTTTTCCTTGTTCACTTTTTTTAAGAAGCACATAAGTGCAGAAAATTATAACTCATTTACTCAACAAATATTTTATTTTAAAAGCAATTATGAAGCCAATCAGTTCTAAATGCTAAATCAAATGAACGACGATAATAAAGAAGTTTTGGCTTTTCTCCCAAATACCTTCTTAGAACACCGGCATTTATCTAGGCTACAAAAATGCAGGCCTCCTCTACTGGCTGGCATTGACTTCATGCTAAATTCATCATGGCCCACTAACCTATGTAAATGGATTTTCATTTTAGTTCCCCAGCTCATCAACCAATGTACATTAAATTCTTCTCCTGTTATAGAACATCGAGATCCAATAAAATTAAAGCTTGTACTATTTTTTATTCATGGACCATGACTACTAATGCTATTAGCTGTCAGTCAAAAGCCTTATACTACCTTTTGTCACTGAGCTAAGTATTTTTGACATTATATCTCCTACATAAAAGTCAGGAAGGATAAAATAAAATCTCTATTTTTAATACCCATAAAGAAAGCCAACTTAGTGATTTTTAAACATGGAATATAATGTAGGTTAGCCAGTTATGAGATTCCACCAAGAATCTACTGAAACTTAGAAATTTGCACAATACAATGATATTAGGAAAGGAGAGAACTGTCAGTCAATGCTAAAAGGAGAGCAGTTAGGAAGAAGGAAGAGTAAAAATAACAAAGAAAACGAACTAGGTACATTTTTCTAGGTGAGTCAGTGTTTTGTAGTCATGAACAAAGACATAATTCGTTCCATATAGACCATCAGTCTTCTGAAGAAAGAGTTCAATAATTGCTTCCCAGGAACCTAAAAATAGTTGTTGAGTATTCATAAGTAGTTGAGTCATATGGGAAAATTTAATCTTCATAGATGCATTCATTTGAATCAACTGAATGTGGTTCCAATATTTTTTTAAATAATAACTTTGCAAGAATTCTTAGGCTTTAAATACTCTAGTCTCTCAAAATACACACATTTGCTCAAGTATTTAACAAAATATTAATTGAATGCCTCTGACTATGGGACTAAAAGTTGGAGATAGAGACATGGTGTAACCTCAAGGAGGATAGTGGTTCCAGTATGGTGTGTGAAATATATGCATGCATAGATAATTGCAGTACCACTGGGTAAATATTTACATAGCTTTTGCAAGGAAACCTTAACCAAGACTTCAAATTCTGCTTTAATGCTCTGGGAAGAAACAGCTTTCTAACACTGGTAGTAGCTCTTCACTTGACTACCCTCATTGGATTTGTTTTTATGTTTTTTTCTCATAATTGAGCTGAGAGCTGGAATTCCTTTTACATTGTCTAGTAATACTGTTTCTACCTTCTCCAGCTACATAAATATTCTTTATAAGAGAGCCCTTTACACATTTGTAGGCCATTGCCCAGGCTCCTTTTAGCTCTCTCTTCTTTAGACTAAGGAAGCCCAGTTTATTGATCATTCTTGATACATCATGATTTTCAGACCCTTTATTTTACTGTTTTCATCCTATGAGTTTTCTCAAGTTTCACAATATTCTGCCCAAATAATGAAACACATAATCATATACAGAGATTCCCTGGTATGCTTATAAGTACAGACCATAGTGAGCAGAGTTCTCTATGTGGACTTTATAAACAGTTTATGTAATATAATATAAAATTGTGTCAGCTTTGTTTTAAGACTCTCTATTTTGCTTCAGATAAAGATTATGGACAGTTAAATATTTCATATTAACTACTAGCTACCAAATATATCTTAAAATTACATCTATGTCAGGATAATTGATTTTTAATGTAAATTTATAAAGTTATATTTATCTATTAAAATTAATATTGATGAGTGGCGCCTGTTGACATTGTTCTTAATAGTAGTTAACAATTACTCATATTAACCAGCTTTTCCTCATTTGTGCCAATTACAGTGACCTGAAGATAGATCCACAGAATTCTTAGAAACAGATTGGAATTAGTCAGGGATATATGTTTCCCCAGCACACAAAAAAATGAAAATGAAACCCACATATATAAGGAAAAATTGGGTTTAAAAATAATAGAAAGATAAAGATAAAATAAGTGCCTATGACCAAATTTTTTCACCAAGCAGAATGTATATACTACTGAAAAATAGGTATCCAGTTTATGAGAGCAGATTAATCTTATCTGCTCCAAGAAATTCTCTCCTACAGTAACTCACAAAATAAACAAACCACAAGGAAAATCAATAACAACAAAAATATCTGCTAACAGTGATGAAAGAAGGAATGCAATACAGCTTAATGAAATACCCTTTAAAAAACTATGACAAAGGAAAGAAGCAGCAGCAGAGGCTTGGAAAGGTCTAGCACTTCTCCACCCCTATGCTCCTTCTGAAACTCTGGAGGTTACTGACAAATCCTGAGACTTCCAGCACTAAATCTGGAGAGGAGTATGCTGAGCTGATAGCCTTATCATTTTTCAAACGTTAGTGGAAACTTGCTGTTGGGAGATCTAAAGTGGAGAGAGTGAACAGCAATGCTAATATTACCTGATGGAAGTTAAGGTATTGTAGCCATAGACCCTGAATTAGAGAAATTACCCAACTGGGTGCACCCTGGTATTATACATTATATAAGAATCTCAAAAAATGGCAGGATTTGGGTGTTCTAAGAAAAAATGGCACAAGTAACTACAGCCTTATTGAGTTCTCCCCAGCTCCTTCTTCAGCTCTTGCCTCTGCACAGATTAGAATACATGCTGTGTGCTCTAACATACTCCCACACACACACTGTAACTTTGAAGGAAAAACAAAATGATTATAAGTAAAAAGAAAAGCGTAAAATAGTGACATACACTGTATCAGAGCAAACAGTGTCTGTGGCCTGCCCAAGCATGAGCAGGATGAAAAAAATTTAGCAACTCTGTAAACACACCACAATCAAAACCAAAAAGAACCATCACCATTATAATCTAGTTTATTAGGCACTTACTAGGTGTTAGGCATCGCTCTAAATGTTTATCTCTTTTAGTCCTTATAAGACTCCCCATGAAGTACTTTTATTACATATTCAAATATGGAGGTTTAAAAGCTGCCTGAAGTCACACAAATGGTGTCAGAGCCAGGATACTAATCGACCTGGCTCTGGAACTCAAGCCATTAACCCCATGTAATCTTGGTTCTCATAGCCGGCAAGAAAAAGGAGAAAAGGGAGAGGGGTGGTTAGAAAAAGTAAAAGATAAAAGACAAATGGTTCTATCTAAAATTATGGAACAGAAAGAAACTACTCATAATTATTTTTATAGAACAATTTAAGAAAATAGATGCAATAAAATGAAGTGCTGAGAGACAAAATTATAACACTATACACCGAGCTGCAAAGAAAAATTATAGATCTAAGGAACTCAGTAAAAGGCCTATCAATATCATCATTACAGAAACTGTAAATATATATTATAAACAGAAAAAAATAGATGTCACTGAGATTAGTGGCAAAGAGCAAAGCTTAAGATAATCATGGTGAACACAGACTTAAATAACTAAAGAGAAAGAATATTTTACAGCTATACTAAACAGGAGCTACGGGGCCTTGAGAAAGAAGAGCTGGAGGTCCTAGGTAATGAGGCCCAGACAAGGGTTCAAAAATTATAGTGTCAGCCACTCAAACTTTCTTAATCACTTATCACAACTATTATTTACATTGTCTTAGGTATGTTTGATTATAAATTGAAAAGGTAAAAATTTTTAACTTTATGATGATAAACAAAGGAAATCAACCAAAAATTATTTCAAACAATGAAAGAATGCAATAATGTGGCTCATTATAAAATTAATATACAGAAATCAATAACATATAAAATATATGCACATATGTAAGCTCAGTAACCAATTAAAAGATATAAAGAAAGAAAATATATAATTTACTTTAGCAACAAAAATTACAAACACTTAAGAATGATGTGAGATTTATATAAAAGTAACTTTAAAAAGACCCCTAAGGAACATGCAAGAAGGGAACACCATGATTTGTCATTGCAAAGAAAGATGCAACATCATAAACTCTCAATTTTCACTTTTACACTACACACTTAAAGCAAAAATACTAATGAGAAAATTTTAATTCTATAGTTTATTTATATGGCTCAGGATGATCTTTCATTCATTTATCAAGTCAAATGAAGTTTAATATTAACATATATTGCTTATTAAAATAAATTTAGAATTACTTTATCTGTGAAATCATTTTCTCATTTTGTTAATTAATGGCATTAAATCTGTGCATGTGAGAGCATCAATGTTGAGAGTGGAGATTGAAAAAAATAAGGAAAGAAGACTTATTTTTGTTACTTAGCGTACCATTGATGGAAGCACTGCAATTAAATTCAAAAACTTTAAAATTACTTCTGTAAGTAATATGTTACTAAAACAAAAAATCATATTGTTGAAGTAAATAAAAATAATCAGAATATTAGATTAATGTGATAAAGATATAATAAAAAATAAAGACTTTTGATATTTTCTGTAACTTGGGACAAATCTTATTGTGTTCAAGTTTTACTACAAATACATATTAAAGTGTAACTGAACTCAAAAAAAAAAAAAGAAAAACTCATAAGCCAGAATAGTCAAGAAAATTAGAAAAAATAACAAGTCCTATCCTAACATACGTTTTCAAATATTATAAAATTCAAAATAGATAAGAAATTTATATATGATACAGATGGTATGTCTAATAAGTGGGAAAACATGAATTGTTTAATAAGTCATACATAGAAAACTGCATCTATCTTTAAAAAAGAAAGTTGAGTCCTCCTTCATAATCTAAACTAGAATAAGTTAACAATCAAATTTTTATTTTATTTTATTAAAAAAGAAAGTATTCAACATAAAGGTAGGAATGGATAAATTGAACTATATTAAAATTAGGAAATTTCCTCATTCAAAAGGAAACCATAGAGTGAAGATATTCCCAATAAACCTGTCCTACCTTTGTATGATGCTCAACCTTACTCATAATGAAAGAATTAAAAATTAAGAGCACATTTTTTAAAATTTGTTTACACTTAAGAACTGGCAGTCACTGTGGCAGCGGGTGCGGTGAAAGAGGCTCCGTCACCGTGGAGGGCACTAATAAAATACCTCCAACTTTTCAAATGCTCACATTGGATTCTACTTCGAGGAATTCATCCTGGAAATGAACTTGTATATGTGGGAAATAACAAAGTTAATGGAAAATGTCTCTAATATCAAAAAATGACAATCTAAATGTCAAAAGAATGGCTACAAAAATCTAATACACCCCTATACTACTCTTTCACTGTAAAAAGGGAGAGAGAAAAGTTCTGTATGCACTGATATGGAACCAAAGTCCACATCTGTTGTTAAATCATACACATGATAGAAGCAATATACATAATGTTTTTCTCATTTGTATGAAAGAAATGAATATAAACAATGCACTTGCATATAGATAGAACATATCTGGAAAAGAACCTGGTAACAGTGGTTGCCCCAGAGAAACTGGGTGGGAGGAAAACTTACTTTTTTGCTGTGTACTCTTTGTTTCTTTTGGATTCTCTATCATGTATACATATTACATATTTTAAAATAACAAAACTAAAGTTAAAGAAAACACATAAAGCTTAGAAATAGAAAGAAAAGCAAAGATACACAAAAGAAAATATCATGGCAATATAAATACTACCGACAAAATAGAATTCACAGTTTTATCTTTTTAAATTTTAAAATTTATTTATTTATTTTTATTATATTTTTTCCATTACCATTTAGTCTCCTTATACCCCTCCCCACCCAACCTGCAATCACCACACTCTTGTACGTGAGTCTTTTTTCCTTTTTGTTCAATGCCACCACCCTCTACCCTCCCCCCTGCTTAGCTGTCATCGTGCTCTCTAAGCGTCTGTCTCTATTTTGCTTGTTAGTTCAATTTGTTCATTAGATTCCACCTTATAAGTAAAATCATATGATATTTGTCTTTCTTTGCCTGGCTTATTTCACTTAGCGTAATGTTCTCCAGGTCCAATCATACTGTCACAAAGGGTAAAATTTTCTTCTTTATTATAGACGAGTAGTGTTTCATTGTGTACATGTCCCATAGTTGTTTGATCCATCCATCTATTGATGGACACTTGGGTGCTTCCATATTTTGGTGATGGTAAATAATGCTGCAATGAACAGAGGGGTGCTTATGTTCTTTTGAGTTAGTGTTTTGGGTTCTTTTGGATATATTCCCAGAAGTGGGATCACTGGATCAAAAGGTAGATCCATTTTTAATTTTTTGAGGAATCTTTATACTGCTTTCCATAGTGGCTCCACCAGTCTGCATTCCCACCAACAGTGCAAAAGGATTTCCCTGTCTGCACATCCTCACCAGTACTTGTTTGTTGTTTTATTGATGATAGCTATTCTGCAAGGTGTGAGATGATATCTAATTGTGGTTTTAATTTGCATTTTGCTGATGATTAGTGACATTGAGCATTCACAGTTTTTAAAGAAGTGTTTATTTTCTGGTTATGAAAGAAGTGAAAAATATTATATATAATGAAATAATAACCAGTCATAAGAAATAACTTGACATTAATATTTATAAACATAAAAGTGTTAAAATACATGAGGAAATGGAAAGGAACACCACTTGATACATACCCTGAAAAATATTTGTCTAGAAAAAAAAAATACTGAGTAGATTCAGTTCAATTCATTCAACAAAAATCTAGTTTAATATCTCTCACCATGGTCCAGGGAATATAACAATGGATAAGCCTTCCCTCTCTCCATCAGTGTCCATGACATAATTATTAAAGCCTTTAAAAGTATAATCCTTCAGTCAGAAATGACTTAACGATAGTTTTTCACATTTAAATCAGTATACTAGATACATAGCCTGAATAGTCTCATTTGAACCAAGATGATTCAAAACTATTATTTTCCCTGTCTGTCAAACCTATTCTTCATAAAAAGAAAACTGGACCTTTTTTTTATGGATCTTGTCTTCAGAAACTTCAACTGTTTTTTCTTTGATACTCTATTCTTTCCCAGGTATTTGATTTTCTGAGCAATTGAAGCAGTATGTGGTACTTTTCCTTTTTTTTTTTTTTTTTTTTTTTTTTAAGGAGAGAGATGTTAGAACAAAAGGTACATAATTTTCAGAAGTATCTACACCTTATGCCTAAATGTAAAATAAAATTGATTTTTTTATTTATTTAATTGAATCTAACCCTTTGAGACTCTACATTTACATGAACTAATAAAAATCTTTTAGGTCTACTATCACATCGATTTCTTAACTGCTTTAAATAGTTCAGCAGTGTATTCGTGTGTGTGATTATCTGTCATACACATTTCTACTCCAGATTGCTTGGCCTTAGCAAGATTGATAGTGATCATTTTCTGATGGCTCCTTTAGAGCAGGGTTCAGAAGGGTTTTACTTTGGATGAGTACTTGAAAGCAAAATATGACAGTTGAGTATTTGGCAGCTCACTAAGTGACTGATTGATGAAACTGAATTTTTCCCATCTAATTCTTTCCGTCAGCATTTGAAAATTAGTCTCTATTCATTCGCAGAAGGTGCCATGACCCATTCAATGAGGAAACATGCCTAATTAGTGGTATAGTTCCTCACTATTGTAATTCATGACTTTTAAAACTTTTATTTGGAACTTTTTCTTGGAATTTTTCTTAAGAAAACTCTTGTGATTTAAGGAAACTTAAGAAAAACAAAAATCATTCTTGACAATAGTTATAAATTCAATACAATTTCTCAGGAATAAAACATAACTGTTAAGAATAGTTCAAAGAAAAAGAGAATAGTTGATTGTGAAAATCTTCAACTTCACTCTCAGCATTTGTATTCATGATACCTTTTAGTTAGAGTGGAACATTTAATCTATTAGACAATGTTTAAAAAAAAAATCACTTGAAGATTCTGGCTTCCTTTTTCTGCCTTAGTTCCCATCTCCTAGCAATAACATTTCATTTTCACAAAGGATATCAGATATTTTTTTCCAGGAAAAAACTACTTTGGGTGTCCAATAATATGATCTCAAAAGATATGTGAGGATTAAGTTGAGGGAAAGAAATTACTGAGGTTTTCAAACATTTTCTTTTTTTTTAACTTCTAAAACCTAGAATTCCTTAGGACTCAGTGCTGGCACCTCCTTATTTCTCTAGCTACCGCTCCTCCTCAGTCGTTTCATCTGGTCTACTGTCTTTAAATTTTATCAATATGCTATAGATTTAATACAGTTACTGTAATACTATGTATTTTATAGACATTTCAAGATTAACATAAACAAAACACAACTGAATTTTATTTTCTAAAACCAGTTATTCCTGTAGTTTTCCCTAGGTCATTAAATGGCACCCAGGTGCTTGGACAAACATGAGTAAGTTATCCTTGATTTCTCTTTTTTATACTGTGCATTCACCTCATTAGCAAATCCTGTCAATTCTACCCTCATAATAAATCTTGAATCAAGTTACTTTTTACCAACTCTGCTCTTGCTGCCTTAATCCAAACCCTCATCACCTCTTGCCCAGGCTATTGTGATCATGTTCAAACTAGTCTGTTTCCACTTTGCCTCTTCTACAATCTATTATGCTCCACACAATAGTCAGAGTTTATAAATGAGATTATATCCGCCCAACATTTTGCTTCAAACTATTCACTAGCTTCTCTTCCCACATAATCAAACCCTATGGCCTTACCAGTCTACAAGCCCTTGGCTGCCTCTCTGACTTTATTTCCTCCCAATCTTCCTTTACCCATGAGGCTTCAGTCACATCAGCTTTCTTGTAGTCGATCCAAAGTTCTAAGCGTATCTCCTCCTTGGGCCTCTGTTCTTGTTCTTTCTGTCTAGAACACTCGTCCCTCACTGTTCACATGGCTTTTTCCCTCACTATATTCAGGGCTTTATTATTCTTCATAGCATGTATCACCACCAGGCAGTATATTAATAATTTAGTCATTTGTTTAAATAGAATAGAAGCCTCCCAGAGGGCAGAACGCTCGGTTTAGTTCATTGCTGTGCTCCTAAGCACCTATAGCAGCAGCTCTCACAGAATAAGTGCGCAATAAATATGTGTTGAATAAATGAAAACAATATGTAAAGTATTGTAACACAAAAGAATTGTCAATATAGAAGGCAGAACTAGGGAGAATAGGTGTGGTTGGGCAGTTAACCTTGGCTTAATGAAAGAGAAAAATTTAAGAACTGTGAGAACCACCTAATCCTAGAGCATGGGGGCTTATAATGAGCACAGGGAGCTCTTTGTTACCACAACGATTCAGGGTCTTGTTACTGAGAAGCTTCATTTGACTCCTGTCTTAAGACCTGTTCACCTGCAAGAGTCTATGTCAAAAGGTTAGTGAAAGAGAAGAGCTATGTTGAGGAATATGAGCATGAGGCAATTTGTACACAGAGACAATCATTTAAGATAATTGTAAAAAGTTCCCCAAAAAAAGCATGAGGTGGTTTTCTACTCCATTCATACTCCATCTCTGGATGGCAGCCAGGCCCATCATTTTATCTATGAGGAATCTTTCTGATTTATGGGAGGGCTCTGATCCTCTTGCTGCTCTCCGGCTGCTCAGTGACTCCTGTGGGATGGTGGGTATAGTGCACTGGGTACAAATTGATATACCCTTGAATTTTAAACTTGAGATGAGGAGGCTTCCCAGAACCTCATCAATCTTCTCATAGTAAATCATACTGAGGAAAGACTGACTTCCATTTGGGTTTTTATTCTGTAAAGAACTCAGTGAAAATTATGATGGTATGAAATATTCTGTAGAATATTCAAGGAAGAGCTCTAAAATTATTTAAAAATTTATGCCATATTTTTGGAAAAAATTGTCATTGAAATAAAGGAGCAATACATACTAAGGAGGAATAATACATACCAAGTATCTACTGTGTACCAGATGTTTAGATCTTTGCTGTCCATTAAACTCCAGGGTTGTTCAAAGTATTTTGTATCCATTCATATTTCGTTTGTTGAATGAACTGGATTTAGTAAGGTAAAAACATAAGCCAACCTCATTTTTCTCCCTCTGCCCTCCAGGATAAATTCACCCTGCCTTTGATAGAATCTCAGTCATGCCACTTATAATCATTTAAAGTCTCCAAAGTACCGATTCTATAACTCTAATGCAGTTAAATGTAAAATAAAAACTCTGAGCCCTTGTATGATTTAAAATATCTTCCCCATTTCAGCTCCACCTTACCTCAGACCAAAAAATCTGCAAAATTTGCCTCTTTGCTCAAATTCTTTGCTTCCTCTTTTTCTTCCGCTTTCTTGAACTGTAACATAAAGGATATAGTTTCATGGCATGAGACCATTGTAATCTGGTTTCAGTACCCTTAGAATGGCACATGTGTAATCTGGTGCCTCCTCCTTCCTGGGACACTTGGGAGTTCCTTAGAGCTCTTACTTCTGGCCAACTCAACACTAGTCTTTTGATGGGAGCAATACTTTCTCTGCATGGCCCCATTTAACTCTCTCCTTCAGCCCTGGGCAGTCAATGGTCCACCCCTCTATTTAGAGACAGGCAGTCCCCTTGAATAGAGTTCTTTTAATGAGGATACTTGACTAGCAGCCCACCTCTGGAACCACCTCTGGGACCACATCTAGTCCATGGGATATATGCACTTTTCCCTGTTGTCCAAGAAACCTGCTCCCTCCCATTGCAGCACCCAGTCTTTTCTCTGCTTCCAGATGGAGCAACTCTAGATACAATCTCTCACTTTACATTTTCAGGTAAAGGCAACTATCCAGATTTTTGACCCTCACAATCCAGAAGTCATCAAGAGCTCTGAGTCAATCCAGAGAGGGTCCATCTCTCTAAACTAAGTTGGAAGGAAGCATCCCTAAGACTGACAAAACCAGTTCAGGATCATCTCCTTTTCAACTTGTGTGTAAACTTGATTCTGTATTCAATCCTGAATGTGGGAATATTTTTTTATTTATTTCAACACAATAGGAAGAGTTGTATTTGATTCTAATTCATGTTAATTTTTTCTTCAGAACAATTTCATAAGACAGATAATATTATTGCCCAATTTTATAATGCAAGAAACTATATCTCAGAAAGTTTAAGCTACTTACCCAAGATGCCACAACTGACATTGGTCTCTGTTCTCACAGCAGGTTTTCTTTTTCCCCCTTTGGGGAAGACAGAAAGTAAACTAATATACAAGGAAACAAATGCATACATGTGCATCCATACAGGAATACAAATTATGAAGTGCTGTGAAGGATAAAAAAGTGTGCCAGTTAGAAATTAACAGGGAGGTCAGAGAAGGTCTTTTCAAGAGGTAATCATTAAACTGAGTCATTAAGTGTAAGGTTTCCTTATGAAGCATAAGAAATGAATACCGCTGGCAGAAAGACTAGCAGATGGGAAAGCCCTGAGGTGGCAAAGAGTTTGTTAGGTTCAGAACAGAGCGCCAACCGGAACATAGTGAATGGGGGAAAGGTGCGTAAGCCATGCGTGGATGGACAGGTGAGCATGGCTCAGAAGGCCTGCGTGAGGGTCCTGGGAGGTAAAAGTCGTTGCTCCCTTCAACCTTGTTGTATTGTGATTCAAGACACAACATCATATTGTGATTCAAGACTCAACATCATTGTCAGCAGGATTCATTTTTTATACTTTGTGACACCCCTGCCTTGGTGTTCCTACCACTTCCCTCCTTCTGTACAGCGTTTTCTCTTTCTGAGCCTTTTTATGTCAGTTTACCTTCATACGAGGTCTGTCCAGAAAAAGTCCAACTATTGTTAATATAATGAGAACAGTTTGCACAACATCTATGTAACCACAATTACAAATCGTTTACCCAGAGAAGTTTAATTTTCAACCACGAACCAACCAACTCACCAAGCGACCTACAACTAAAAGGCCACGTGAATGACAAACAGTTGAATAGTGTTTACTTACTTGTTTGTGATGCTGCTAAGCTGGAAGGGCTGTATCTTTTCTGTTGCCCCTTAATCTGAACTAAGGGTGAATAAAGATCTTTAGTTAAATATGAAATTTCTAAGATGTTTAACTATAGTTTAGAGCATTTGATTCATTTAAGCATTTGAGAGAGTTAGAAATACAGGTCGTTTCCATGATTTAAAAACTCTGGCATTCTCCCCTTTGTAGAAAAGCAGGCACTGTCACGTAGAAAAAAGCACAGGCCATGGAATCAGTTAGACCTGGGTTCAAATCCTGACTTTTCTATTCATTAGCCTGTCAATGTATGTGAAATCCTTACATGTCATTAGACCTCAGTTTTCTCTTCTACCAATAGAAATGATAGAATCTACATTATGTAGTGGTTTGTTGTGCGAATTAAATGAAGCAGTGGTTGCTTATTATTTGCCCTTATTACTGTTATTGCTAAATAACAACATAATGATTTGGAGAACCTCTGAGTAATAGCCAAGAAAGTATTAACGGTTAACATCCTTCAGAAAAATATTCAGGAAGTAACCAATTGAACACTACATTTAGGAAAGCATACTTTTTCTTCTTGGTTTAATAATATGAAACATTACACTTAGTTTTCTGCAGGCTCTTCACAATTTCATTACGGGTGAAATAACTCACTGAATCTTCTCATTTTTTACCCTCTAAAAACTAGGGATAACTTCCGATGACATTGGTAGTAGTTTAAGGAAAGAGAATAATAACCCGTTAGCTCCTTAATTCTCAAAACAACTTTATTTTTATAATGTAGAAGCTGCCTCTTTCATTAATAGCTTTTGCTTCCACATTATCAAGTTTCCCATGTTGGGTTGCTCCAACCAAAAGAAACGAGAATTATTTATTATTGTTTCTTGGGGGCTTACATCAACATTTTGGTCACCACCTTTGAAAACGTTGTGTCCAATAAACTATCTTAACTCCCAGGCGTGTTCCTTAAAAGCATGTCAGGCAGACTCCTTCCCATTACCCAACCCTCAAAAAAAAAAAAAAAAAAAAAGTCTGTTGTTTTCTCTTTAACTTGTTCTACTTTTTCATTTTCTAAAATATTTCAACAAAGACTATTGTTTCAGTATTAAAAAGATACTTCTGCTTTTGCTCAGAAATCAGAAGATAATACAAAATTTTATTTGCTTTACTTATATTTATGTTTCCTTTGGAGGAAAGGAAAATGACGAATAGACTTTTCCTTTCCTACCAGCAGCTGAGTCCTTTTATTTGCCTGGCCCAGTGGGGCTTTTCTTCCGTCGCAGAGAGCCCTGTGATTTTTCATTGGCTTTTGTGTACAGCAATCCTTCCTGTGGTTTTGCTCACCCAGCACATTTTGCAGAAGTTAACGTCAAAAAGACCAAGTGTTGTTGTATTTGGGTGTGTTTTATGATGTTGTTGTTCTCCCCCGCAAATCTTTCATAAACAGGGACTTAATTCTGTTTCTAAAGAATGAATGTGTTGACCATTTGGTCACTTGTTTGACTGTAGTTTGGGATCAGAGGAAGGATGCCCTGGATATTTTTAACAAGCCTCATTTGTTAGTATTACATTTTCTTTCAAGTATCTGTAATCTGACAGAAGAGCATCCCTGGGTGTAATAGTAGTGAAACTTGAAAATACATTACAGCTGAGATGTTGCCTGTATTGTATTCAAAGTTGCTCTTCCCTCATGTGTTCAGGAAGAAGTGCTTGTATACACAGTTAAGAGCAAAGAATAATGAAAAGAAAGTAAAATTAGATTTTGATTTTTAGCTAAAAATTTTTATATAAATATTTAACTTATTCCCCCCAAGGTACCACATGTCCAAGGTGTCTGGGCATCACTGGATGGCGGTGATTCTCTACCTGGAGTGCCACCTGCAGGTGCTGTCATGGACTCATATTTCCTAAGCAGTTGCTGCTGACAGGCTCAAAGAAAAATATCCTCACATTAGCAGCTGGTTAGGACCAGACTGGTGGAAGTTTCAAACCTGTCAGCTCTTTCTCTTGAGAACTACTGCAGCAGCAGAACCAGGGTTAGTTCTTCTGTCAGGACTAGGTTGAAACATGAACTCTGGGAGAGAAAAGACTGTAACTCTTAATGGATTGTAGTCATTTTGCTTTATCAGCATGGCGAATTGGAAAAAGTAAAGGCTTGGATGTCAAACGAGGTTCAGTTTCTGTTTATGATTCTTAATGGTAGATATCTATAAACAGAGAAATTCTCTGAGCCTCAGCAACTTTTCTGTTAAGTTGAGAATAATAATACCAATACCAAGTGTGGTTTTCAGTTTAAGTAAGATAATAGCAGATGTAAAGAGGCTAGTCCATAGTCCACACATGGCAGCTCTTACTATTTGTGTTCTAGAATTAAATACTCATCTCTTATGGTCCTTCTTCCTGTTTGTCAAGTGACTCAATTCCCATTGGCTGTTTCAGGACACCAAGCTGCACAGCCTACTGAGTTAGGAGGAAAGTGGAGAGGCCCAGCTCTCTTGACATTAGGGACACTTGCAAAGTATCCATAGTGGGAAGTCACCCTGTAATTGGCTCTAGTACATTAAGGCTTTGAAAATGTAACAAACAGAGCTGCCCACACAATCATTTAATGTAATAGTTATAATTTATGGTTTTTATATGCAGAGCAGCTTCCCAGAGAGAGTTGAAATGGGAGGCATTATGGCAAAGGGGCTATGCAGGTAGCAGTACAAATGCCCTTGCCCACAAGGCATGAAAGACAAACACTGAAAATGAAGAAGAGAAAAATAGCCAAGCAGTAGAGTTACAGAAATAACTTGGGACTTCAAAACCTTAAAATGAAAACTGCTTTCCTTGTATGTCTGTCTTTGACAGTGATTTTGTGTTTTTAGTTGCCTTTCAGCTGGTTTTATTTCAGCTGGGAGAGAGAGAGCCTTCGAGTGAACAGTACTTTTTTTTCCTTTTTCACGAGACATATATATTCACGTTCTCTCTATATACATATTCATATACAAACAAGTATACTAATAAGAATAGGTTTACTATGTGTTTATTCAATATGTACACACATATGTATTTCTTCAGTAACACATATTTCTTATCTGCATAAATGCAGCTGTTCCTCATGTATGTATTGATAAACATAAGTACTGTATTGCCTAAACACATGAAATTCTCCATATATTCCTTGATTTATAACCTTAATGTCACAAACTTCTCTGCCTTCTGGTATCACAATTTTCTTTAATATCCCAGTGAGGATTCAGGCCCTCAACCTGCATGATGTGGGAAGTCCTGCACTCTTCTCAGCATTTCAGAAGACTGTTTCCTGGTTACCTTTAATCTTACAGTTCTTCAACTGTCTCACTACAGGGGATCTCCGTGGTGCCTTTCCCCTGTGACAAGTGTATATTCCTGATATAGTCTTTCCTGTAAGTCAGGTGAGCAACTGCTTGGCCAGCTGCCTGCTGAGCAGCCCAGCACCAAAGAATAGACAAGAGGCACACACAGTAAGCTATTCACTCAGCTTTTATTGAATGTAGGTTCACTCAAAGTAGAACATCAACATACATTAATATCCTACTCACTCTAACAATCTAAAAGAAATGTAACACGTGCACACACAGAGCAAACAATGGGAGATAACAAACCCCAGCCCCAGAGTCTCAGTCTGTAGCTCTGAGAGTCAGCACGGTGAGCAAGGGAATCATCTCTGTCTTGCAAGGAAGGATCCCTGGAGCCAGACAGGCAGGCAAGGCAAATAAAGTGCTCAGCCCAGCAGGGCAGAGCCTCCAGCAGCCTATTCCAAGGGAGAGTAGCATGGCGTGGAGCAGCACTCCGGTGTGTGGAACTCAGCTGTCTCAGCAGTGCTCTGGAGCCTGCCTCAGTTATACTTTAAAAGTGGTGTACTCCACCCTTCCCAGTCTTTTGATAAGTGTCTTGGCAGCTCTGATGGCAAGTGGGGAACTTCCCCAGACGCCTCTCTATGGGTGGTCCTGCTCTGCAGTCATGGCTATTCTGAAAATATTTACAGATATCTTAGGTGTGTCTCCTTGCCAGATGCATTTGCTCTGAAAGCATGTGCAGACACATTAGGTGTGTCTCCTTGCCAGATTCATTGACTTTGACTTAAGTAGTTTCCCTCTTGAACCAAAGTGTCATGGCTGACTGACAACCATCTTGGTTGACATGAGTGACTCCCCTTTTTTTGATGTACTTTAAGCTATCTTGATCGGACCAATGCCATTTTATTGGTCTTGCTCTCCACATCCCCTTTACCCAGAATTTGTTATTATTTATTCACAGCCTGCTCTCCCGTCATATTACCATATTTAGCAGTGTATAATGTACACTTTTGCCCAAATTTTTGAGGGAAAAGTAAGGATGTGCATTATACATGGGTATAATGATTACATGCCATGCATATAATAATGGGCATAATAATCCCATGTATAATGCACACAAAAATATAGGTGCACATAATACATGACAAAATATGGTAGTTTATCAGAGTGGCGGTAACAAAGTACCAAACTTTGAGACACTTAAACAACAGAAGTATATTATCTCACAGTTTGGGGGCTAAATATTTAAGACTAAGACGCTGGAAGGGTTGCATTCTTCTGAGGACTCTACAGAGAATCTGTTCCCTGCCTCTCTCCTAGCTCCCAATGGTTTGCTGGCAATCTTTGGCATTCCTTGGCCTATAGATCTATCACCCCAATCTCTGCCTTCCTCTTCACATGGTGTTCTCTCTGAGCATGTGACTGTTTCTGTGTTCAAATTTCCCTTTTTTAAAGAGACGTAGTTACATTACATTAGGGCCCACTCTGATGACCCCATCTTAACCCAGCCATCTGAAAAGTCTTTCAAATAATGTCACTGATATTGCAGTTAGAGCTTAAAATAACTTTCTGGGGGATAAAACACTCCCTCTCTCAAAAAAATTTTTTTTCTACTTGCATTGTTTCTCTCTATCACTACCAGGATAACATTCCAAAATTCCCCATCTTCTATTTTGTAGAGAAACATATTTCTCTTTTTGTTTTGTCCATTCTTAATTAGCTCATTCTTGAGGCCTATTCTGACACGATTAAATGTCCACCCAGGAATGTTCTCTAATTAAAGAAAATCTATCATTGGGCTAACGGGACATTTTATATTCTTCTAAAACAGTCCATTCAAACTAAAGTCAGCTTTTAAAAGACTCTTTTTTCTTTCCTAATTTGTATATGACCTTTAGAAAGACCATACACACAAAGAGAATATTGAATAATATGTTGTGCATGTTTTATCATATTATTGTAAAACACAACACAGATACAGAAAAACCACACAAAATAAATGTGTAGCTTACTGAATTATTTCTACATAATTACTGTTAGGCAACACCCTATAACCCCCACCTGGAATCAGACTAGAGCTTTGCCAGCCACCAGAAGGTTCTATGAACCCCACTGTAATCACAGCTCTTTTCCACCTTCCAAAAGGAGCTACTCACCTGGATAATATAGTAATCACATCCTTACATTTGTTTGTTTTTATCACCCATTTATTTGTTTTATGCATCCCTAGACACTCTACTTTAGTTTTGCCCACTTTTTCGCTTAATATATCTTGTATGTTGTCTCTCTTTATAGAATCCCACTCCAACACTTTATTTTCCTTTTAGTTTATCTGCTGAAAAACCCAAGTCATTTGACATGTTAAGTTTTCCAGTCCGCATCTCTGATATACTCATGATGTTGTCCGATTATTAGCCACAATTTGACAGCCAGATTCAGAGGTATAATCAGGTGCTGCCTTTGGCAAGACTGTAAGTAATAATATGCTCTTTCATAAGGAAGCAAGTAATACTAATTTTCACTCTTTTTTAATGTTAGTTGATATTAATGTTAAATTCTTAAATATATTATTTTATTAGAGGTAAAAATGGTAACATTGTAATTCTGTCGATATGTTTTCATTTATTATCTGAAATTATTTTATTATGGGGAGCTTTCTCTCATCTATTACAGTTATAAAGTTCATGTAGAAAAGGCAGGATAGGTGACTGATTCTTTCCTATTATTTACACAGTTCACAAGACAATGAATTGGTTCTCTGTCATCCTCAAAAAGTGACCAATTAGTTGCATTATTATCCTTTTTATCATTTCTATTATTACTATGAATCTATGGACTTAAACCTGACTGAAAACAAAATGAACAGAGCCTAAGTGACCTATAAGATAATATTAAACAGTTGAACATACAGGTAACTGGAGTCTTGCAAAGAGGGGGGGTGGGAAAATGAGTAGGAAAAGGAAAAATATTAACTAAAATTTTTACAAATTTAATTAAAAATATCAACATGTAGATGCAAAGAACTCAGTGAATTCCAAACAGGATAAATACAAACAAATAAAATAGACAACTCTAACAACAGAAAATAGTGACACAGAGATACTGTAGAAAACCAAAGATAAAACAATAAAAGCAGCCAGACAGAGAAAACACCTTACATGCAGGATAATGTAATAATATAACAATTATTACTGACTTCTTTTCAGAAACAATAGAGATCAGAGGCCAATGGAATTAAATTTTTAAAGAACTGAAAGATAATATGTAAAGTGCTGAAGTGCTTGGACCCATACGTGGCACATAGTAAACACTAAACAAATTTTTGTTGCTGTTACCTGTATCATCAGTATTCTTCTTTAACATGGTAGGGACCAGGGAATGAATGTGGTCCTTTCCTCAGTACCTAAACAGATAATTTAAAGGGTTACTTTCTGGTATAAAAACATATCACCAGGCATCATTGACATTATTCTAAAACAGCTTGTTGGATAAATGAAACTAAATGATCTGCAGGAGATTTGCTGCTTTTTTTTTTTTATTCAAGGCATAGATTAAGGAACTCCACTTTGATTATATGCTTGATATATGACTTTTTTTCCAACTATTTGACCTTAGAATGATAATTAGAAAAGGAAAAAAGAAATGGGTTTTTACAAGAGTGTAATAAAGGCCCTGGTTCACCAGTGCCCTGATAAGCACTGGCCTGCAGACAGAAAGGTTACTAGTTCAATTCCTAGCCTGGGCACACACCTTGGGTTGTAGGCCAGGTTCCCATTTGGGGACATGCAAGAGACAACCAATTGATATTTCTCTCCCTCATCAATGTTTCTCTTCCTTGCTCTCTCCCTCCTTTCCCATCTCTCTAAAAATAAATAAATAAAATCTTTTTTTTAAAAAAAAGAATGTAATAAATAACCTCTTTCTAGTTGTGACTGGTTTAATTTATATATAATGTGGCTGTAGTATCCCCCATGAGTTAATTCTTGCTCTTTATTTCCTTTATTTGTTCATAATCTTTTGTGAACTTGTAGAAGACCATGCTTAATTAAATTAATATATTATTTGAATAACATAATATTTGAGAAGCCTGTGCTTATTTACACACTCTTTTACATGCCTCTCTTTAAAAGCTGTTGGTTAGATGTCACCGCTCCTCCCAGTTTGAAATTATAATTCTCTGCAATGCTGTGCTGACATCCTTGTTTCCCCGAAGTGCCGTTCTCTCTTTTTCTCATCTTGGCAGCTTTCATACCTATAGTTCCTGCCCTGGACTCTTCCTACATATTCTCACCTGGTTAAAGTCTAATCTTTTTTATAGTGTGGTATAAATTCACCTGACTTCATTTGTCAAGGTTTTTTATTTTTTTCCTCTCTTCCATTTCTCTTAAAACACTTAAAGTTCTTATCACATTATCCATTTTATCACAGATATTATTGTGTAGCTATTTCTCTAATCTTGTTCAATATACTTATAAAAAGTATTTCATGGCCCTTTGGTAAGTGAGGAATGTTCTAGAATAGTGATTACGCCAAATCTTCGCAATTGTCTGAAACAGACCCACATCTCAAAATTTCTGAACCTATTAATCCAAAAGATGCGAGCTACTTGTGTCAATCATTGAGATATGTTCAGATTTCTGTACATTTGGAATTGCACTACCCATTCCAGCACAGTTCCAAATGTATAGATATCATTCATTAAATTTCATATTATTTGCATGTGCAACCTTAATAGAGACTCTTAGCAATAAAGAACTCATGACTTATACAATGTGTAAAATAACTGGGGAGGGTTCACTAAGAAGGTGCTAGAAGTGTAGGGAATTAACCCTGGCCAGGGTGGCTCAGTTGGTTGGAGGTACATTGAAGGGTTGCAGGTTTGATTCCCAGTCAGGGCACATACCTAAGTTGTAGGTTCATTTCCCTGTCACAATCCATCGATGTCTCTCTCTCTCTCCCCCCTCCTCTCTCTCTCCTTATAAAAGCAATGAAAAAAAATGCCTTCCGGTGAAGATTAAACACAAATTTTTTAAGAGTAAAAGATTAGCCAAAAACCAGAATTTCACTGGTTCAATTCAAGGTCAGGGCACATACCTGGGTTGTGCCCTGGGTCCTGGTAGGGGACATGTGAGAGGCAATTGATTGATGTTTCTCTTGCACATCAATGTTTCTCTTTTCCTCTCCCTAAAAATGAATAAATAAAATCTTGTTTAAAAAGAGTAAGGGATTAGAACCCAGATCTGTATTTAGTCTCATTTTCTTCCATGGGAAAAACCCAGTTGTAAAGGTGGAGGAGCATTTTAAGAGAATTTGGGGAATAAAATATAAGATGAAGTGACAGTGATCTCATAGTAGTATGTCTGATAACATTTTATATTCTAGCGTTTTATCATACTTTATACATTAATAATACCTAAATATGTAAGTATGTTATATACAGTTTATAAAGAATTATCACATTTGATTCTTACTACAATCTTGAGGGGGAAGGCAAAGGGAATAGATATTCTGTTAATATTAGTACTTATGCTATGTGGTTTTTTTTCATATATTTCCATAATTAATGATCACTGAGATATTATGGAAAGCTATTATCCTCCTGATAAAACTGATTCTGAGAGGAGCGAACTTACTTGTTACAAAGTCAGAAAGCTTTTAAATAATGATAGAATAAAGGTTTGTGCCATTAACCTTTTCACTACACCACAGCTAACACTAATGAGGTAAAGTGGGAGAGACCAGATCCAATCTTGTCATTTCCCTACTGAAAACTCTTCAATAAATTCAGTAAAAAGGGGGATAAAAACCTCTTCTAAGGCTTCCTATGGCCGTTAATATTAGGTCCAAACTCAACACAGCATCTCTGGCGTTCACGAGCCTTTCCTTCTCCAAATTCAGTTCTCCATTTCTCCTCCTACCCCCATTCGCTCCTTTGACCATAATGATCAGGGCTGTTTGTTCCCTTCTAAAGGCCGCTCCCTCTCTCTGCTTAAAATTCCTTGCTGCCTCTCTTCTTCTAGTCTTTCCGCAGAGCTCAGCTCAGCTGTCCCTGGCCTGACTCTGCCATTCCCCAAAGCCCTGGCATCTACTGTTTTTCTATCATTCCTCCCACCCTGGTCTGTGAGCTCCTTGAGGATAGGAACTGTGTTCTATTCATAATTATCTTTCTTCGTTCTAGTGTCATGAGTTGAATTGTGTCCCCCGCCAAAAGATTTTGAAGTCTTAAGTCCCAGTACCTGTAAATGTAACCTTGTAAAAATAGGGTTTTGGCTGACGATCAGCTTCAGGTGAGGTCATTAATATGGACTCTAATCCAACGATGGGTGGTCTTATAAAAAGAGGAAAGTTGGAGACAGAGACAGACATACACCCAGGGAGAACATCATGTGGAGATGAAGGCAGCATTAGGGTAACACATCTATAAACCGAGTAATGCCAGAGATGGCCAGCAAACCACCAGAAGCTTATTGAAAGGCCTGGAAAAGATTTTCCTTCACAGCCTTCAAAAGAAGATGATGCCTTGATCTGAACTTCTAGCCTCTAGAATTTTCAGACAATAAATTTCTATTGTCTAAGTCACCCAGTTTGTGGCACTTTGTTTCAGCAGCCCTAGGAAACTACTGTATCCTGGAGCTGAATGTTTTTTAATGAATGAATGAAGTAACTCACCACATTGTTTGGCCAGCCTGAGCCCATTCTTACACAGTTCATTAAAGCATGCTTATGGCAACAGGATCCAGTGATCTATATTTGTCATTAACTAAATTTAAAAATTACTTTTGGAGTGTCTACTTTATTCATAACACTCCTAGGGAACATAAATAAAAGTATTGTTATTCCTTCTGAAGCAGTCAGCTAAAGTATGAGCATCTCTATTAATGTGAAATGCTTGACATTTAAAAGTGCACCTATGCCATGTGATTGGTCTTTAAAAACGTCAATCATTAATTCATTCTGAAAATATTTATTGAACAATTATTATGTGCCAGCACTGTGCTCAACATGGTCTATTGTATGCAGTCCCTACTTTCTAGGACTATATAATGTGGTTGAAGAGAGAAAGTAAATGCACGTAAAAGATTAATCTGTAAATTTATTTAATCTAACACATACATTTTCTGTGCTTATACCTAGACTACTAAAAACTGCTGATGGAAAAATAAATTACTAGAACAGTAACAGCCACTAAACCTTAACTAGACAATCAACCATTCCTTGTAACTTGCCTGCATTTCTCTAATCAATTATCTCTTCTATTTTCCCTAATAGCTATTTTAAAACTTCTCTACTTTCCTCAGATCTCTGACCCCACTGTTTTACTCATTCTTGGTCAATGCTCACACTTTGTTGTTATCAGAGTAAATTGAAGATGAGAACTCTTTTAGTGTCCTGGCATTAAAACTATATTCTTAATATTTATCTGTAGCATTCTTTTCTCCTTTCCTCTTAATTCAGTGGAAAAGGTGAATTTATCTTTACACTCCTGTCTGCATTTATTAATGTATCCAAAAATATTTATTAAGCACACCATCAGGGACTAAGTATAAATTGGTAAGTACAAGAGATGTAAGTTTTCTCCTCCTGATGTGTATTCTAAGATTATTTGTTGCTTTCATCTAAACTGTTTTCAGTTTCTCAAATAAGCCATGCCATCTCTCAACTCTGGGTCTCTGAATGCATGTTTTCCTCTCTATACTCCCTTTTTTTTCCTGGTTCACTTTTATCTTCGAGGTCCCTGACTGGGTATCAGGACCTACAGTCAGTCAACCTTCTATGACACCCCACCTACCTCAACCCAAGACAGATGGCTCACCTATGTGCTCCCAGAGTCCCTGTTCCTCTCTGATCACCTTACCACACTGGGTTTTTATTGCCTCTTTTTCTTACCCTGCACTGGAAAAGAATCATAGATCTCTAGTTCATTGATATAACCACAATTTTTAGGCCGGTACTTGGCACATGATTACTCATCAGTAAGTGCTGAATAAGTTAACTAATTCTGTTTAAATGGAAGTGAAAAGGCTGATACAGATCATTGGTTCTATTGGAATTTAACTTAGAAATGAACTACCGTAGTAAGTTAGAATTGGCAAAGATTTGATTGGTCTTAAAAATCAAAATGTTGAAGGCATCTCAGATGCAGGGAATAGACGTAACAAAATAAAAAACACCACCACAAGATCAGCTTGCCTGGAGGAAGCTTAGTAGCAGAGAAGTAAAGAGCAGTGAGAAGAGACTATGAAGACTATCTGTAGAAAATGAACAGTGAGGGACAGTTTGAACAATTGAGCAACATAATGAATGTAGGGGAAAATGACCTGGAAAATATTTGCAGAATGGGCTGGAGAATCAGGGAGGGAAAATCTCAAATTAGGTAATACAAATCATAAGCCTTTTACAATATAGCAAGCATGACTGGGTAAGCACTTGGTTTAGTGAAGTAGCAGTGGAGATGAATAACATAATTATATTTAAATATGTACACTGAGGCTTCTGATAAAACATAACAATTGCTGTATTATACTACATTACAATAAATATCACCTAGCAACTCTCTGCCAAGTATCATAATAAGCCCTGGAATTCAGTGATGCTGAAGCCAGAGCTCCCAGTTTACTCTGAAACATCAATCTAATTGGAAAACACAAAAGACAAGAAAGATATCCAGTTTTGAAGGAGCGTTATGAGTACATTCTTTCCAGCTTGTGAGTTTAAGGTGACAAAGTCCACGAGAATGTTGGAGGAACAAGAAGTCTGTGTGCTTTTCAACACAGCACTGGTAATTGAAACAATGGAAATGGATTCTCTACCAAAAAAAGACTTTAGAGAGAATAGGATTCCATGGAGTGTGCCTTGAGGAATAACTGTTATTCTAGAGAAGTGGTCATCAAATTCAGCATGCATCCCCAAGAGTTTCTAATCCAGGATTATCTGCCATGGGCCCCAAATCTTGCATTTTTAACAAGCTCCCAACATGATGCTAATGCTACTAGGGTGAGGAGTGCATATTGAGAACCACTGTTTATCTTCAATAAAATGAAAATAAATAAAATGAAGGGAGCAGTAATACGAGAAGGAGCAGGGCAGTATAATGTTATAAGCACAGGAGTATGAAAGTGATCAGCAGTGTTGTATGGAATACAGAAAGAGCAAAAGCCCATCAGAAGTTTTTAGGCCTTTTGGAGGAAAATTCTGTATCCATATTATTTCTATTAGAAAGGAAGAATGAGTTGGACATACGTACACCACTCCAACCACAAGAATTAGACATTGTATTAGTTTCCTGGGGTTGCCATAACCAATGACCACAAACTGGGGGGCTTAAAACAACAGAAATTTATTCACTACAGTTCTAGAGCCCGAAGTCCAAAATCTAGGTCTCAGCAAGACTGATCTCCTGGAGTGTTCTGAAGGATCTTTTCCTTGTCTCCTTCATAGATGTTAGTGGTTTCTGGCAACCTTCGGCATTCTGTGGCTTGCTGATGCCCCATGTTGGCCTCTGCCTCTGTCATCGCATGCATTAGTCCGTGTGTGTGTGTGTGTGTGTGTGTGTGTGTGTGTGTTTAAACTTCCTCTTCATACAAGGTCACCAATCATTGTTTTAGGACTCACACTAATCCAGTAAAACTTCATTTTAAATTCATTATATCTGCAAAGGCAATGTTTGCAAGTAAGGTCACATTCATAGGTACCAGGGCTTCAACGTACCTTTTGAAGGGACATAATTCAGTCCATAAGCAATACCATGTAAGTAGACTGTGGTATAAGGAATGAGGTGGATGAGACTGAGAAGCGTGTATGTGATAAGGAAACAGTAACTGTGTACTGTTTAAAAGCTTCAGTTCTTAAAAGTAAGGAGACTGTAGCGTTTTCAGGATAGGACAGATGCATGCACGGCCAAAGCTAAAAGAAGAGCATCGAGTAAAAGACAATGTTCTAGAGGGGAAAAAGGAATAACGAGTCAAGTCCTAGAGTAGAATGGAAGATGAGGTTTAGAAAAAAGAAATGATGCTTATTCCTTTGAAAGCAGAAATAATACGTATAGACATGGGGGCTTTTCACAATAAAATGGCATTAAAGTGATGTGCTACACTGTATGAGTGGGTATTACAAGGTACACAGGAAAAAATTGGAACATTGCCTGTGGTATATTAATAGAGTGATCTGTGAGGTATTTCTTAAGCAGGACTGAGCACGCTTAGCCAGTGTCTTGGGAATTTTAAACAGAACCACTTCTTTCAACCCCAAATTTTGTCTTTTCAACCCAAGAGGAATCTGGAGAGTAAGAAAATAAAGATTTGGCTATTAAATAACCATAACTACAATACCCAATGAGATTAATTAGCATTTTAAATTAAAAGGAATGGTACATTTATGGTATTTATTTAAGCAAAGTTTTCTTCTGAAGGGGATGAGATGTGAAGTAGTCTGTTTTCTGATAGACCAGACCCACTGGTAAAGTTTTGTTTGTTTTTTGTTCTTAAGTGAAATGCACGTACATTCAGAAATTAAGTTGCCAGTGTGGGTGGTGTTTTCTAAGAGAGGGTCAGCCAGGGTTCCATTTGGATTTGGTGTTTCCTTTAATCAAAACATGAAGTCAGAATGTACAGAATACCAGCACTGTTTTCTGTTAAGCAATAAACACCCGATCTAGTAGTTCCTAGATAAACTCTGTCTGAAGCAGTCTGCTTAATAATATTGAATTCTTTAGAGAAGCCCCAAGAGTGCTCTCTTAGCCAAATCACATCAAATGAAGTTGAAGCAAGTTATTGAATGACTACAAGACACCACAGGGGCTTAGTTCTTCCCACCCACAATGAATATCTGGATACATTGCAATCACAGGACTCTTTTAAGCATTTGAGCTTTTATTCTGAGCTTCTCAAGCACAGCCTCAGTCTATGTTGCCAAGACTTCTGCTTTCCATCCTCCACCTGTCTCTGACACTTCCTCCTCAGTGTAGGCAGGCAGTACGGGAAAAGGGTGAACGGTGTTCCTCATGTTCTTTTTTTATAGGCTGCGGAAGAGATTTTGGATGGAAGGAGGTTAAATTAAAGGTTTGAACAAAGTTCAGACATCCTTTTCTCTATACCTACACCTCCCACGTTAATGCAAGGAATTGCAATTTGGGGATATGCCAGAAACATGGAAAGGGGAACCTAGCTTTAGGCTGTACATGTAAACCTGAAATTCTGTTTCTATATCACATGTTTGGCAAACAGATCAGATTTTAATTGCTTGGAGAGTTAGGTGTTTAAATTTCACGTGCTTTTTTTTTTTCTTTAGGGTACTGAAATATGCAGATTTTTGTTCCATGGTTTTACTTAAATATTTCTCTGTGTCAGTTTTTCTTATTACTGGCACACATAGGCATATTTAGTATAATTCTTAATAGCCAAACATTTCACAGTAGATAGTGTTAGAGTCAGTATTTTTAGTGAGACCTATCAGCTATTTTCACTGAATTTATTGTATAATTGATTAGTCTACTGTCACCTGATGATTCAGGTCTATTTATTATCATGATCACTTCAAAATAATGATGAATTCTCTAAATTGGTCTCTTCAAAAACATTGTTCTTGCTAGTTTCAGTGTTTCTTGCTCAGGTCTTCATGAATATTATTGTATTTGTCCTGGTAGGAACCAGTCTAGCTTATCTCATCACAAATACATATTTTGAGTGTTTGCCAGAAAATCTGTCTCAGTTTCCAGCCCAGTAGAGCTGGGATTTTAGGAGCATCATGTGACCTAAGTCAGGTCATCTGACTCTTCAGTCATTTAGTCGTGTGGAATCCAGAGTGTGTTGGTTGTAAAGATGCATTCTCTTTTATCAATTCTAGATTAACCTTCAAAATACAGCTCAAATGCTAGACTTTATGTTGCTTCCTCTCCTGCTCCTTTAAGTAAGTCATGGTCCCCTCTGGGCCCACAAAATGTTAGTACCATGAGAGGATTCATCCTGACAGGTTATGTCAATGTCCTTAGGTAGTGGTTTTTCAAAACAACGTGAAAGCTGTGGAGAGAATAGAATTTTTATTTATCAAGAATCTATTATATGCCAATTACTATAGAATATAGATATACTTATTCCCTCATTACAGATCAGGAGTTTTACATAGTTAGTAGGTGAAAGAATCAGGATGCAAAGCTGGCTGTGCCGTTGCCAGGTCAGAGTTCACCTGAAACAGGGTAACACCTTAACCGCCATCAGCTCCAACTAACAATCCTCACTTTTGCAGCTGTCCCTCACTCATTAAAGCCACCCGCTTCATCCTTAAGAGGAGTCTTTCTCACATTTATTTTTTATTCTTATTTTTTATTCATTTTTATTTCATAATATTTATGAGGTAAGTGCAATAGTCCTCCCTTATTCATAGGGGATATGTTCCAAGGCACCCCAGTGGATGCTTGAAACTGGCTAGTACTGAACCCTACATTTACTGTTTTTCCATATGCATAGACATTTATAATAAAGTTCAATTTAGAACTTAGGTACTGTAAGAGATTGACAACAATAATTGGTAATAAACTAGAACAATTATAACAATATACTATAATAAAACTCATGAGAATGCGATCTCTCTCAAAATATCTCTTTGTACTGTATGCACAGCATGGATACACTGGAAAGGGGGATGATTCACGTCCAGGTGGGCTGGAGTAGCACAGTGGGAGATTTCATCGTGCTGTTCAGAATGGCGTGCAATACGAAACTTATGAGCTGTTTATTTCTGATTTTTTTTATTTGGTACTTCAGATAGTGGTTGGCAATGGATAACTGAAACCATGAAAGGCAAAACCATAGATAAGGGATACTACTGTATATAACCGGCCCTGTTCTATTGCATAGCATAAAACAGAGAAAAATCCTTGTCATCATGACGTTTCTATTTTTACCAACGGCACAAACAGAAAAATAAAAGAAAATAGATGGCTTAGGTAGTCTATCACAAGGTAATAATGCTAAGGGAAAAGTAGAGCAGGATAAGGAAAGTGGGATATATGGTTAGGGGACAGTATTAAATAAGTAGGTCAGGTTCATGCTCCTAGAGAAATTGACAGTTGTACAAAGCTCTGAAGGAAGTGTATTTTAGGCAAGGAAACAACTAGAGCAAATGCCCTAAGGTGGCAGTGTGTCTGGTGTGTTCTAGAATTATCAAGCCTGCAAGTGTGTCTAGAGTGGAATCAAGGAGGAGAATGTTAGCTAATGAGGGGAAAGAATGATCCTATCATGTGGACAGCATGCCTCTGCTTTAACAGATTGTATAAAATGAACACTCAGTGCCTCTAAACTGATCATTTGGATTTGGTCTTTTTGCTCAATAGTCCTAACTCGCATTTGTCTTCATAGAGTAGTCCTCCAAAAATCCCTGGCATGCTCTGTGTTTAGAACATTGCTTCAACCACACTCATTCATATGAACCCATTCATGGATCATTATTTCTGCAGTGTTTCTGGTCAATCCACTCCTTTACATTAAGTTGGCCACAGTCAATAGCAACAATGTATAGTACTCAGGGAAAGTTTGTTAAATGAGTAAATATATGAGTGAGTCAGTGAATTAATGAATTAATGAATTAATGAATGGAAACAGGTGAAATCTTATAATACAGATAGATACTCCCACCTGCAAATGAACTTGTATTCTGGATATAGAAGTAAGCTACACATTTGCTTATGCTGAGTTAAGTATCTGGAATATGGTTCAGTGTTAAGTGTTGATTCTTTTTAAATGTATTCATGTTCAATCAAGGTAAGAGAAATCAGGGTATTTTTTTAGTTCTGTTCCTTCAGAGACATTCTCTGGTTTTTACTAAAAATCCTGTGCCTTCACCTTGAGTAGAGTCACCAGCTAGAAAGTATTGAAACTAATCTCAAAAAAAGGAAGTCATTTACTTTTTAGTGATATAATTTTGTCTACAGAATTCATAGTGATGTCATTGTCTTGGTACAATCTTTAACTTCAAATGTCAACTACATAGTTATTTCCTTTGTTAACCTTGTTTGCCATGGTAATTTGTTTCCTTAGCTCTTCTGTAACCCAGATTGCCTGTGGCATTAACTATTGTCATAGTGGATGTAAATCAGAGTGCCTGCGTTTGTTTTAACCTTTTCTTTCTACAGTATGGAATGACTTCTGTATTACTATAATTGCAGTAGATTTATCACAGCATGTGGCTATGAAACTTTTGTAAATGTATTTTTAAACTCCCCTATAATCATATATAAATACAAAGTAATAGGATTAGAAAAGCATGAATTGGTAGGTATTTTAAATTTCATAGGAAAAACCAGTTGGGTGCATTTTTTTTATTCTGGGTCATCATTTGCTGGAAAAACAAATTTTTTAAATCTGAGGCGAAGAAATGCATGCATAGATCTGTGGAAGTAAAAGCATCAATAACGAATAATTACCCACTTTAGTAGGAAATTAGATTATACTTATTTTAATTGTTCTATCAACTTAAATCCATTTTCCATTTATTTTAAACAACTATTATAGTTAATTTAACAAAAAATCTTTTCATTTCAAATATAATTTCACAGGTGTTATTTTATAATTTACTATGCTACTATTCCTCCATTAACTAATCATTTATGTCATCTTAAGAGCACATAGCCCTATTCAATATTTATTCAATAAAAGCAAAAAGCTTAGTGAAATGGAGTATTTTTGATTATTTTCATATAGAGTCAAAAAATGTTTATCGTTGTTTTATCATAAAACAGGTGTGTAAGTTTTCAAAATTAGATTATTAGGTATGTGTAGTTAAAATTTTATTTTATTAAGCCAACTAAGTTACAGAAATTTACTGTTTTTACTAACAAAAGCATTTGATTTATATCTATCTTTCTGAGTAACTTGCATGTTAATTATTATTATAATTTAAAATTCAATAAAAATATATGCTACAAATATAATACTGAATGTATATTCAATCATATTCTGAGAAAGATTTTTATACCTTTAAAGATTCTATGTCATTCTTTTAAATGACCTAATAATGATTTTAATAACTGTTCTTGTTATCATCCCATAGCTTTATATAAATAAAAGTTTTATAAGCTATAATACAGTAAAATTTATCTCTCAAAATAGAAAATTGCCATGTGTAAAATGATTTGATATCCTGTACTATGTTATAAAAATAATAAAGTCAAAATGTATAGTCTTTTTTATTCTTAAGAAATATATGGGAATAATTCATTTTTCTTGTGTGACTAGCCTCACTGTTAGTTAATAATAGTAAGTGCCGAGAGCTGTGAAAATATGACAATGTAGCCAGAGGAAAAAAACAGGAATGGCTAGCATCTAGCTCCTTTTCCTTATCTTCTCTCTGAAATTATTACTTAAATGCCCAATACATCTTCTTCACGGCTCTTGTCTCAAAATTTGGGGAATTTATGAACAGTTTTACTTTTCATTGTGAAATGTCAAGAGTATCTAGGTCTCTACCCAAATGATTAGCAACACTTCTGTTCTCTCTGCTGGAGTAACAAGGACAACAACGATGAGTCCATAGGCTCAGCATGAGCAAGACTGCATTTGTGTTTTGCCAGGCCCACATAGGACCCTTTCACACCCTTCTGCCTGATTCCTATTGTGGCCAGTCATCCATTGTGAGCTGATTATCCGGGGAACAACAATTAAATGTACAGTCATGAAGTAGAACAAAACTAACAGCCACATGGGATTGACTCTAAGAACTTTGCCTCATTGGCGTTAATCAACAAGCTTTCTAATATGTAAAGAAGAACAAATCAATATAAGTAGAAACATTACTGTTATAATAAACTGAGGATTAAATTTTTTAGGCTGTTGAAATGTAGCTAATAGCATTTTCTTTAAAAAAAAAAAAAAAAAAAAAAAGCTTTTCTTTTTCTGTTTCTTCCCCATAGGTTTAGGCTTCAGTATTGCAGGAGGTGTGGGGAACCAACACATTCCTGGAGACAACAGCATTTATGTAACTAAAATTATAGATGGAGGAGCTGCACAAAAGGATGGGAGGTTGCAAGTAGGAGACAGACTACTAATGGTGAGTGTGGCTCGAGCAAAACTATGTGTATGTCTATAAAGTTCTTGTTTCCCAATATATGAATCTTAGTTGGTTCAGGCTACCATAACTGAATACCATAGACTAGGGGACTTAAACAACAGAAATATTTTCTCATAGTTCTGAAGCTGGGAAGTTCAAGATCAAGGTTCTGGCCCATTCAATTTCTGGTGAGGCCCCTCTTCCTGGTTTGCTGAGACATCTGTCTTCTCTGTGTGTCCTCACATAGCCTGTGCTCTGTGCTTGTGCTGTCCAGGGCCACCTGTCCTACTGGATCAGAGCGCCCCCCTCTTATCTCATTTAATTAATCACTTTAATTACCTCCTAAATACCCTGTCTCCAAATACAGTGATTTCGGCAATCAGAACTTCAAAATATGATTTGGTGGGAAGGGAATACAATTCACTCCATAGCAGTAACTGGGCAGAAATAGAAAAGAAGGAAGAGCAAATTTTGTGGTAAGAGATCTCAAAAGTACACACACAATTGTATCTGACTTGTTGACATTTTAAAAACAGGAATCTAAATTTTCACCAGTTTTCATAGATACACAAGGCACAGAGATTATATGTTGTTTTTCCAATGTAATCTGTCTCCTATTAGCAAGAGAGGCTCCTAGCCAGACTGCTAGAGAGGTGAACTTTGCATAACAAAGGGAACCACCCCATCTAGTTTATTGACAGGTACATTTCTGTGCGTCTCTGTGGTCCTTTGTTCATTCAGTATAGATGCATCCCCTAACTTCCAGGAATTCAAAAACTGAGCTTTGGCACATGTGTAAATGGATCCCTTCCTCCTCTCCCCTCAGACAACATTACAGCTATTATATTTGCCAGCTGCCCACATGCTTCAGGAGTCCTGGAAATGATTGATACCAACACATGGCCACACTTCCTAAGCCAGGGTTATGTGATAAACTAACATTAGACAATTATAAGTAGCAAAACATTGGGGATTTCACTTAATAAAACTGTTTTGTCTCCATTTACTCTTTTATATCAAATCTATAGGGTAATAATAAAATACTGAAAATCAAAAGAAGATATCTCTCAAGTAAGATAAGTATATCTAGTCATATCTAGTCTCATGTCTGCTTTTATAACATAGAGCCTCTATTGTACATATGCAAGGAGCTATTATCTCCAACACTTTCAAGGGAGATATTTGGGAAGGATCAATCTGTACAGTCTCAGCAGAATAGTAATTTCTAGGACATGTGCAAAGTTTGTAGGTTGAACTTCAATGTTCATTGTGCCCACTTCCTTGTTCTAGACAGCTGGTCTTTAGTTTCACTCTAATTTCATAGTTGTCAGTGACTTTTGTATTGAATTATTTAAGTGAGATCTTTATAATATTCTTGATATTTATTTGGTTTTACCTACTTTCCATGTGCTTTTAGAAGTGCTTTTCTATAGTATAAAATGTATTTCTCACAATGGCCTGTTTTACATAAGCAAAAGGAAACTGAGGTATAGAGAGATTTACTAATTTGGCATGGTCAAATTGTTAACAATAGACAGAACCGAGTTTCAAATCCAGACAATCTAGCTTATGTCCATGCTTGTAACCACTAAGCATAGTCTTTGCATTTGTTTCCTAGAATTTGTCAGTCCATTCTTTTCTTCTTTTAGTTTTCATTCAGTCATTCATTACTTGTTTTGTTTAACAAGCAATATATTGAGCACCTACAATTTCCCAAGCAATAGCCAGCACTCAGAAAGAAACTCTGGCAGGAGAAAATGTGTGGTCAAATTGGATGGGCAAAAAATGTAGCATAATGACTTTAGTCAAACTTGCAACTAAGAGTGTTTGGCTTTTTTACAACCTGAAGATACTATCATTTTCTTTTCTTTTTTTTAAACCACTTTATTGAGGTATAAGTGACATGTAAAAAAACTGGACACATTTAATCAATATAACTCCATGAGTATACACCCATGAAACCCTCTCTACCATTAAGGCCATAAATATATCCATCATCTCCCAAAGTTTTCCCTCATTCCTATAATTATTATTACCATTATTGTTGTTGTTGTTATTTAGTATGTGTGCTAAGAACACTTAACATGAGATCTAACCTCTGCAAATTTTAAGTATATAATACAGTATTGTTAGCTATAAGAACTATGCTGTGTAGTAGAACTACCATTTTCATTGTTAAGACTTTCTGAATTTTTTGTTTGTCTGTTTGCTTTGTTTTTGTTTTGTTTTTGTCTTTCATGTAAATGCTTGTCTTAGGAAGTTGTCTTTTGAACCAGAAAAGTGTTTTGGGGGTGTAAGACCTAAAAATTCATTAAGAATATCAACTTTGTTGACTTAGGAATGAAATAAACTGAGATACCCATCTTCTACATAGTGATATATTGGAATGAAAAGGACAGTTTCATTCTAAAGAATGACTGCCACAGATAGTTAATGATGGGACCCATGAATCATTGTTCTATGAGTTTGTTTATAGACCACTCCTCTGGTATTTCCACAACTGGTCCTATTGTTATGTCATTCTAGATGTTGTATGCTGATTTCTCAGGGTTCTATTTAAATTTCTAGCTTTATTTCAAATCCTTAAAACAAACTCAAAGTCTAAATAATTCTTTCAAAGGATATTCCAGGCATTATGCTATTATTTTATTACCATATTCTTGACATTTATTGTAGATACAATGATTTCACAAATAGCTGTGACATAATCCTTAAACTATTTTGAGTGTTAAAATAAAGAATAGCTTAAAAAATGAACTTTCAACAATAACCTCTTATGTAAGGAAAACATAATTACTACTTCCAAGGTAACTGTCAAGCTGAATTTGGAAATGAAAGAAAATTATTAATTTTATAATATTCTAAAAGAGAAATGACTGTGAGGGAGAGAATAGAGAAAAAAAATTATGGAAGCCACCCAAAAGACCAATTATCTTGCTTTAGCCAAAAAATATTTATTAATGCTCTCCCTCTATTGTTCCTTTCCACCTCCTCTTCCCTTTACTACCCTACATTCATGTCTTTTTTAGCTTCCTCATCTTCTACTCTCCTCCCCCAAAGGATGTATGAATAATTTAGCTTCTGTGATTTACCACCTGAACCACACTCTATTTTTTTCTCTAAAAAGCCATTTTTCCTTCTAAAGCAATTCACACCACTTCTTAGGAAAAATTTATCCTATATTATTCATTCATAGTTCTGTAAGTAAACTGATCTAAAATGAAACACCATTAATCTCTTTAGACTTTTGTGGCTGGATCACCGCACTTCAGAAAGTCTCCCATCTGCCCTGCAGTGAAAGCACTGACCTTATTATTATTATTATTTTCTTTTTAGAATCTTAGTAATAACCCTTCTAGTTTCTCAACTAAAATAGCTGAATTATACCATATATATTGGGTACTTTTTCCCCTAAGTAGTTCTTACAGGTCAGAATTGAAATGTTTCTCTTAGATATTATCTTATTCCAACTCTCTTTGGTACATCAGAATCCCACAGAAACGAAGGAAGCCGTCTCTCACCTCTTCTAAAACACTCTAAGGATGGAGAATTTATAGCCTCCTATAAGCTATTCAGTGGGTAATAACTATCATTATCAATTTTTCCTTAAAATTACATCAAAATATATTTACCTATACATTTCTTTCTTCTTTCATAGCTCTGTCCCTTGGAAAGGTGAATATTAATTTCTCTCACACGTTTATTTGAAAAATTCTATCTTGCTACTTCACTTCTCAGTCTTTTAAGATGTTTTACATATTTTCTCACACTTGTAGTAAATTTTACAACACATCTATTTATCTTCTCTAATTATATTACCCATTCAACAAAAGTAGTTTTTATTTCTTAGAATGTTATTCCCCCACCTGACCTTCATGTTTATTCTACTATAAGGAAAAATTATCCTTCCCGTCACCTACACAATAAGCCTCTTAGTGTTTCAAATACGGTGACTTTAATGTCATACCTCTCTTTGTTGTTTCAGAGGTCACCCAGGTGTTCTCTTTATCAAAAGAATAATTTAAAAAATTTTCCCTGCTGCTTGGCACTTCTCATTCACTAAAATTTTGTTCTGTTTATTCTATAATGACGTCTGGTTTTTGTGGATTGTGCCAGTAGCTTCATGTTGTAATCTCAGACTGAATATATCATCTCCTAGACCTGAACTTTAAGGGACAGATCATCAGAAGTTAATAGTATTAATAATTTTCAAATTCTTTCTCATTTTTTTATACACTAGTTTTTATTAAGCCCTACCAAGGAGATATAGAGAGCCACATATATTACAGAAACATGATATTATTCATGTTTTTCTACATAATACCAGAAACTTTGAATCCAGGGTCATGTGATAGTTTTCTCTATAGGGATAACATGAGATGTTAATTACCAAAGCTCATTGTCATATTGTGATTTAAACTTTATAATCTTAGTCTCTTTTTCCTCTAACCTCTGCTGACATTTGTGAAAAAAGTAAAGAAAAACAGTCAGTGAGAGAACTTGTACATCTTGTGCAGAGAATAAGTCTGTATGATTGTTTTTTTTACATTCTTCTTAAAGGAAAGCAGTAGACAAGGAAAGAGGTAACCCAGGCATTGAAGTTGAATGGAAAGACAATGGACCCAAAAATAGGATAAATGATTCAAGTCCCAGGCAAAGAGCACTAACTCTATCTAATTGACCTTGGACAAATCATAGACATCTTTGGTCTTCTGTTTTGGCCTGTTTACCATGACAGCATTGCCCTAATCACTGTGTATCAGGTATATTTTAAAATACTAGCCTCATTACTTCCTCTGTCACATGAAAAGGGTCTGTGGTTAAATAAATTTGGGAAGTTCTACAACCTGTATCTCACCTATTTTATAGACTCTCAATGAACTTTAGTATATTAAAGGGTCTGTGAAGTCCTGAAGCCAAGAAACTAATTTAACTTTGATTAATACTAAAATTTCCAATGTATTTTATTGTGGAACTGTTCTTCTCTTGGATTTTTACTCTTTATTTTATTTTAATTTGTTTTCAATTACAGTTTATTTTCAATATTATTTTGTTTTAGTTCCAGGTGCACAGCATAGTCGTTAGGTAATCAAACACTTTCCACAGTGTTCCCCCTATATTTCCAGTGCCCGTCTGGTCCCATTGATTAGACCAACCTTAGACGAGAGCCAGAAGCTGTACTCTCTCTGCACATGGCTCCATCTTTCCTACCTCAACACACTGCTTCGGTCTTGAAAAGCTCTATCACCTCCAGCATCCCCCACAGCCTTCACTCCAATACTTGAGAGAGGGATAGGACAGCCCTGACTCTTACTCTTCTTTTCCAGAAAAGAAAGTTGGAACTCAGAGAAGGCAAAAGAGTTTCAAATATTACTCCACTACTAGACTGTGAAATCAGAGTCAGACCTAGATATCCATGTCCTAAAACCACATTCATTTCACCAGTTTACTCAACCTTTCTGGTTCTCAATCCAGGTTACACATTTTAATATTGTGGTAAGTTTTTGAACTCTGTGGATCCCCAGGTTTCAATCAACCCTTAATAATCACATCAGAATCCCTGGGGTAGGAGCCACACTTCATTTTTTTTTTAATTTTCTAAATTTTTCCAAATGATTCCCATTTGCATCCAGTTGAAGAACCACAGTCCTACCTTTACTTAGCCACATCCAAGCCCACTCTGCTGCCACCGCATTGCCTCTCCTGAGGGTGACTTTGGGGGTAATGCTCATTCCAGCAAGTGGGTACAGCATCATTTAGCAATTTCCAGCAATGGGCTGGCAAGCATTTACAAGTAGTTCACCCTTAAAACTCTGTCCCCTGCAGTTAGACTCACCTCAGAAACACGAGGGAAAAACTCTGGACCATTATTTCTTGGACTTCCTTCTAATTTCTCTCAAATATAATAAAATTACAATGCAATGCCATCAAAGTGATATTTTATGTAAGGTTGAAAGCATACCACTATATTGTTGTTGTTGTTTTCTTGCTTATATACAGTTTAATGACCCTGCTTGTAGAACTTGCTCATAGTAATATATTGATGCCTACTACAGAGTGGTGGTTTTAAAATTCTTTTAATAACATACCCCATCCATAAAACACAGAAAGCTGCCTTTAATATATGTATATTTCTCTACTTTAAACTGCATACCTCTATAGCTATACTAATATATTATGCACATTATAAAAAATATATAAAATAGAAAGAAGAAGATCAATTTGATAAATATTAATAAAAGTTCAAATATTTCTTTCTGCACCCAGCGAGTTCCCAGGGGTTCCTGCTATACTGACCACTGCTATAGAGGAAGCTGGAGTCAGTCAACACATCACTGTCATTACCTCTCTCTCTCTGTCTCTATGAAGTAAGATTAAGAAATGTATCAATACTTAATGTAGGGGAAAGAAATTCACACTGTTGAAGCTTTCATTTTGTCCCTTGTAAGCTGGTGTAACCTGGAGCTCACATTCTGTACCAGCCTTTCATCCTGATGTCCTTTGCCTGACACAGAGTGACTGTCCAATCATTGTGTGTTGTTGGTTGAATGACCTTCATTCCCTATCCTTTCTTCTCTGATTCAACATAAATGCGTCATTCCCCCTAAAAAATAGGGAATGTTTGATCATTTTTCCTTTGGTTTGCAACATTGTTATTTTTAACTTATTTAGCCTATTATTTCAACATGTATTAAGTATTTAATATGTACAGTGTACCAGCTGGAAGTTTGCGAAGATGAAAACGATTTAATCACTGCCCTTGAGAAGGCCAGTCTCTGAGGTGGGAAGAGGCACAACAGGATGATGTGCTGTGGAAAGGGGTTTTCATTTTCACAGAAAGAACATGAACAGGAAGAAACTATTTCCAGTAGCAGGATCAGCAGAAGCATTATGTCTGACTGTGATATTTGATTATTATTTTTATACTGATTTATACTATACAGTCTTTTTTAAGTTCATGGTATCATTCCTCTCTTGTAAACATAAATAAATCAGCATTGTCCACATTTTACCTATAAGAAAATTAGTGCTCAGTAAATATGTATACTGACCAAAATTCTAGGAATGAAAATCAGATCTGATTCTACATTCAAAATTACTCTCATTATACCAAGTTTACTTCATTTCTAGAAACATCTAAAGTTAAAATATGGCTAATTATTTTAAATATATTGAAGTCAATTCACTGAGCATGAAAGTCACCTTCCCTCTTTCCCATTCCGGTTTCCATCACTCATGAGACTTTTCTGTGTGTGTTTCATAATGAAGCCACCGCATTTAGTTTATGTTCTTTCTCATTTAAACTTTTTGTTCATGTTCATTTTAAAAAATAGAGTTAATTTGATTTTAGCAATACTGAATACATGCTCATTGCTGAAAAGAAAAATAAGAAAATATTTATTATTCAAAGCTAACCATTAATGGTGTTTCTTATTTATTTATAGTTATTTTAAAAATCAATTTTATTATGAGAATTAATTTCAATGTGCTGCAGAGATATTAGTCCGGCTTATGCATATTTCTTTTCATATCATTGACATTACTATCTTAGATTGGTCCCCTTTTTAATTTATCTTACAATCTAGTGATCAATGACTTTGTCTCCTTTTGAAAAAATTAAGTTTGGAGTTTGCCATTTTTTCAGTGTCTCTAGAGTCTCACGTTTCCTCATAGTATGTCTCAGGTACCTTCCACGTCCCTAATCACTTCCCAGTTTGCCCACCGCATGCGTGTCCCCAAGTGAACATGGACAGATCAGCGTCTCGCCATCAGTTCTTTGCTCACTTCCTCCTTATCAACATTCTCTTATGCCACCACGCCTTCCATCTTTGTAACATCACACTCATTTAAATTCTCACCACACTTGCCATGTTCCCTTCTTGCAAGTCCCCTGGCACCTCTTCCTTCAGCTGGTGCGCCCTCTTTTATCTGCCTTGCCCTCAGATTCAGTGCTCCCGCTTCTATTTGAGCAAATGAGTCATTTCACCTGCAACCTTTCTTTCTTGGCCTCAGTCCATGTCCTATGGCATACGCCCTAATGGACATACAGCCAGGCTGCATATATTCCCCCCGCCCCCATGTAGCAAACACACACACTTCATGGAAATACTTCATTCAAATGCACATGATTTTTTTTTTTTTCTGAAACCAGGCCAGTTGCTCAGTGTTCACCATTATAGGCAGATACTGGGTGCAAAAGAAAATAGAAAAAAGACAATAAAAAACAATGACAAGAGCAACTAGCCAATCAGTATAATGTCCCTTCTCTCTCTGTACAATCAGCTGCAGCTGTAGGCCCTTTATCTTGAGAGTTCATAGGATAAAGCACACACGTAATTAACCCAAATAAACCCACTTTCATGAAAAAAATTTGAAGACTTCAGCACAAAAGAGCACTTTTTGGTTCAGATCCTGTACTATTCTGAATTTTAGAAAAAAATACAGAAGCCTCATCAACAGTACCCTAATTAAACTCATCAGTTCACAGATGTTTACAGGAAAATGTTCAGCAAAAAATTTCACCAAGAATTTCTATTTCCTGGGAAGAGAGATGGATGATGACAATAGTAATACTAATAAGAACTACCATTAATAAATACTTCAGTGTGCCTGTCACTCTATATAGGGCAATACATTTAAATCCATAACACTTTGAGGCACTGATTACTATCATACCTATTTTACAAATGTCAAAACTGAGGCTAAGAAGGTGAAATAAGTTTCCCAAGGTCACACAGCTAGAAAGTGCCAGGACCAGGACTCAGATCCTGGTCTGCATGACTCAAAAGCATTTACTCTTAAAGGCTACATCCTGTTGCCAATATCACAACCACTCTTTCCATGACTAAAATCTGTAAATTTTCCAAAACTTCTTTGTCACAAATAGGAACAGACTGACCTACCACTATTTTAAACTACCATTATTCCCCTCAATATCTACTCTTTCCACACTCCTCATCTCTACCCAGTCCTCAATTTCTGCTTTCTGGTCTTAAGATTTTCTTTGTGGTCTGTTAGCAAAGTCATTCTCAGAAAACATGCTTGAAGGTAACATTTTTTAGATTGTTTCACTGCCCACCTTAAAAATGGCAAAAATGCAATCAAATAAGAACTGCGTGCATCTCTTTTTCACGGATACTCTAATGAGCTGTGTTCTTTCCATACCCTGGGGAGAGAGACCATAGACCCTTTCAAAAACAAAGCCCCTATGCCACTTTTAATCCAATCCAGTTGGTTTCTAGTCTTTGGGATTTTTATCCCTTGATTTACCATCTAGTCTTTGTTACATCAATAAAGTCCTTTTCAATTCTGTATTATCAATATAGGCATTTCTGAGGCCTGTGGTCAAAATATCCAGCCTCAGATCATCATTTTTTTAAAAGAGAAAATGCCCACTTCAATATATATTTTAAACTATTGTATATGGGCATCAGTTATAAATAGTCATTATCTAGGTATAAATGGTACTATCCTAAAATAAGTGATCAAATATATAAGAAGGTTTTAAAGAGACAGATATATCAAGCTATGTTCCATTTCATTTATTTATCTTTTAACTTTGTCAGTATGTTTGGATGATGCAATATAGTCACCACTGTATTAAGCAAGAAGTATAATGATTAGTCAGGCTTATATAACACTTAAGAATTTGTTACTTCTATATGTAAACTTGGAAGGAGACTCTGTTCTTTTCAAGGGAGAAAGAATAGATGATGTAAGCCCTGGGTTTCAATGAACCAACACTCAAGGGCAATCTCATTTTCCTTTTTCAGGAGGATTGTAATCCATCTTCTGATGGCTTTGCCATCTGAGGACTGTGTGGCCTCTTTGTTGCAAGCTGACCTCTTTAAACATCAGTTTTCCTCATCTGTAAAATGGGCCTAATTATTGATGCTTAGCTCATTGAACTAGAACCAGGATCATGTATATGATTTATGTCAAAACATATACATGGTACACCACAAACATATGACATGTAGGTGTTAAAGAAATACTGGCTCTTACTATGATTGCTCTTATTTTTCTTATTTCTCTATTATATAAGGGTTGCCATGATCAACTGTGTTTCCCATGCCTGTAGTCCCTTTAGGTTCTCACTTTTTGCATGGGTCTATTCTATTTATTCCGTAAACAACTGTGTTCCTAAAATGTTTTAGAATGTGAGTTTCAGGGAACCCAGGACCTTGTTTATATGGAAGAAGGAATATAGATGAGTAGTTGAAGTGTGGTCTCTGAAGCCAAACTGAGTAGCTTTTAATTCTGCCTCTGCCACATATTAGGTCAATGACTTTGGGAAGGTTATTTAGCCTCTAGGAGACATGCGTTTCTCATCTGTAAAATGAAGATAATTATAGTAGCTACCTCATAGACATTTGTGAGGTTTGATTGTGTTAACATATGTAAAATAATTTAGAATAGTGCCTGACATATAATACAGGCTATATAAGTGTCTACTCTAATTATCATTCTTATTGTTTACTGCTATATCTCTAATACATAAAACAGTGACTGACACATAATAGGTATTCAATAAACATTTGATCAATGAATGAACAAGTGCTAGACTTTGGAAAAACAAGAGTTTAAGAGAATGTTTCTCATCTAGAAAAAAAACCCAAAAGGAACATATAGAGGCTTGCAGCTTGCTGGAGAGTTCACAGTCAGCACTCATACCCGTGAGTCAGGCTCAGTTCCCTCCAGTTCCCAGGGTCTCTACCTTGGGCGACACCAGAGAATTAACTAGCACATGGAAATTATATATAACAACATGAGGCCAGAAAAAAAAAAAAAGACAATACTGAAAGGTATTTTGTGACTAATATGCTAATTAGTACAGAGAATATATAGGAGTCCACTGTTGGCACATTTATTTTAATTCTACATTATTTCAGCAGAAACTAACTAAAGAATCATGTCATAATAAAATAGTAGCCAAATAAGAATAACCCAGATATTTAAATACTTCCTGAATATTTTAAAACCATTTACAAGATGTGCTGGCAAGATCTGCTGCAGTGCCACACCATGGAGTGATTGCTGCGCTTGTGTCCTGGGCTTTCCTGTCCAATAAAGGAAGGGCAGTTGCTGTTAAAGTCGATGGTAGTAGGAGACCCTTGAACTTGTTCACCTGCAAAGCTCTAGGTCCCAATATTAGCACTCTTTCCATAAAAAAGTGACTCACGCTAAATGGGACATTTTTATGAAAATGATTTTTAAAGTGAAAAAAACCAAGTTTGGCAAAGCTGTAGGAATATAGGGGCTTCCCTACAGATGCTATAAGAGTAAACTGGTTTCTGTTTCCAGAAAACACTTTGGGAATATGTATCAGCAGTGTTATAATATATATGCGTGCAGCCTGGTCCAGCAATTCTACTTGTATAATTTATCCTGAAGGAATCATCAAAGTTGTGCACAAATATAGAAAAGGTTTACTGCAACATTACTTAGTAGAAAAAATTAGAAACAAACTAAACATGTTTCAGTAAGAGATTATTTAAATCATTATGTTATAGCCATGAAAAACAATGCTCTGTAGAAAACAAAAGTTATGTTGTTGAAGTACATTAAAGATATGGACAAAGGTTCCTCTAGATTTAAAGAGCAGATTCCAAGTCAATGTGTATAATATGGTCAGAGCTATTTAAAGGAATATATCCAAATAGGGAGATTATGGAAAAGTTTTATTTTTTTATAGTTCAGTGAATATGCAGTACTTTTGTAATCACAAAAACAATAGCATAATAAGAAAGATATTTGACCACTGTTTTCCTTTTTCCACAAAGAGTATTCTGCTTGCCATTATAATGTATTGCTTCATCACACAGAAAGGAAGGAACGTTGTTTTTTAAGCAACTGAACCTTATCTGCTTTGGCTAATGCCGTTAATCCATCTGTTCTGTCAAAGTATGATATAGATACTGAATCATAATCATTGCAATTTAATCTTTAAATAAGGTTATAACTCTATGTACCTTCTTGCTTGAGGATTTCTCTTCACTTGCATATATTTGACTCTAATTCTGAATTTTTTTTTCACCTTTCAGGTAAACAACTACAGTTTAGAAGAAGTAACACATGAAGAAGCAGTAGCAATATTGAAGAATACATCAGATGTAGTTTATCTAAAAGTTGGCAAACCTACCACCATTTATATGACTGATCCTTATGGTCCACCTGATATTACTCACTGTAAGTACCACACTCAGTGTCATCAGATAGCATGCCAGGATTATGAAACTGGAATTCTACAAAACTTGGCAAAGTCCTATGCTTGCACCTTCACATTTGTTAAGCCTGTGGAAATATTTTAGAGAGATCCTGCGCTTTATTCCTTGGTTGCCTTATAGGGTTATACCTAGTGTTTTGAAGGTAAGACACCCTGATGATTTGGTAGGCCCACCACTATGGAAAGGCTTAATAAGGTATGTTGTAGACAGTATGATTATAATAACACAGAGGCAACACATTTTAGGAGCTATTTCTCAAGGACGTTGTACTGCCCGTGTTTTCTTCTCTTAGTAGGTCAAGAATCTTATCTAAGGTACTGTCTTCAGGGACCGGATTTAGAAGCAATTCATTTTTTGATTGAGTTTAAGGAACAATTTTGTTGACATCAGTAAGTTTTCTCATTCTGAGCATTTGAGAAGCCAGTCGTAAGGCTGGGAACTCAGAATGTCTTCAGGACCTGCCATTAACAAGTACTATAGTCTTAAGCAAGTCATTTAACCTCTTTTAGATCTAAATGTTTCTCTTGTGAGAAATGTAAAGGTCAAATAATTTTGTTACCTGCCCATTACATTAGCTATTGCTTTTCTTAATGGTGAGTCTAAAAGGATTTGCCCCAAAATATGTCTTTTTTTCAGGCAGGCAGTATACTGAGATTAATCTTACCTTAGGATATGAAAGAACTTGAACCTCATAGTTTTCCAAACTGGATGAATTTAGAAAAATCAACCTTGAGACTCTGTGAGCCCTTCATTAAGGGATATGAGGTCAATGTCAAAGAGAGAGAAAAGAGAAAACAAAACTTGCTGTTCAAATCAAGAAATACATATTGAGAACTTTAATAAATACAAAACACCTTGTAAGGTAATACATGGGATACAAAGGCGATACAACCACAGCCTTCATTGGAAGGAAGACTAATTCAGATGTATAAACAGCAGCAACATGTGGCAAAATGAAAGGAGGTATATGCCAGGAAAGAGGTAAAAAGATATGTCGTTTGAGCACAAAGGAGATATCACCTGTCTCTGGAAGATCAAAAAATCTTTATGCAAAAGGTGGCATTTGAATTTTATCCTGAAGAATGGATGAGATTTCACTATCAGAGATAGGCCAGGAGGCAGAAATTGTTTTACAGTGGAAAATTAATACAGTGTAATAAAGGTACAGATGTTGAGAAGAAATGGCTTTGTTTGAGGACCATAGGACATGTGTAAGGGAGATTTGAAATTGACCAATCTTGTAAGACAGGTGAAAAGGAGAGTTAATATTCAATACTATCATGGCAATGAAAGGCATTTAAGCTAGGGGAAAAAAAGTGATCAGAGCTGGAATTCTCAATATATAAAATGGAGAGGGCAGAGGGCAGGAGACCCAGTTAGGAGGGGTTTTTAGTCTCCCAAAAGGGAGAGGAATTAGGGTGGAAGAATAGAAAAGAAAGGCCAGAATTCTTAGCCTTTCTGAGATGTGAGTACCCCGTATTTTGGGATTAAAGTCTATACAAAAACTTGTTTCTAGGAGCCTTCTACTTTTGATGATTGGATATCAATTATGTAAGAAGAATGTGCAATTAGAAAGATAACATTTTTATTCCAATAGAAAATTAATCATCATTCTGAAAGATATGTGTGCTGAATCTCTCCTCCCATTCTTCTCTTCACCTAATTATACTAACTGGGCTTACAGATGTAACTGCTATTCCACCTTTCCGATCCTAAAGGTCACTATGTGCTTGTACATATCAAATGCAAACAAAGAGCAACTCCCCCCTCATGGAGGATAAGAAAATCCTTGGCATGTAGCAAAGCCTTTCTATTTTTAACAAAGCTACAGTAGGACACATTAAATCACCTACATAATAAGTTTTCTTTTCTCTTTTTTCACCTCATAGCTTATTCTCCACCAATGGAAAACCATCTACTTTCTGGCAACAATGGCACTTTAGAATATAAAACCTCCCTGCCACCCATCTCTCCAGGAAGGTACTCACCAATTCCAAAGCACATGCTTGTTGAAGATGATTACACCAGGTCAGATATGCTTGTTGGTTAATTGGGTTTGTGATCATTACCAGGAAGAAATTGCATTTGCCTAATGTGTCATCTGTTACATTGGGGCTAACTGATATTTCTGAGCACCATTCAAACTTATAATAGTCTTGCTTCCAATGGAAATGTGCAAGTACTTGTAAACATGTGTCATTGTTCTCTGTTAAGAAATGTGTGTGTGTGTGTTTGTGAGTGTTCAAATGTGTGTGTGTGAGTGTTCAAGATATTTGAAATAAAAATATCAAATATGGCATATCTGGTGAACGGAAGAAAACACTCGTGCTTGACTCTAAATCCCACTGTGCGCAACCAACACCTCCCATGATTCAACGGAGTCAGAAAGTCAACCAGGCCTCCCTCTAGTGCAATAACTACAGGTGGAATGGAAAGGAATGAAATTAACTTCAAGTGGTTTGAATTTAATAAATCATGATAATACCCCAGGGGGAACAGGACAAGATTTTAGAACAGAGCACAGAATCATGATGTTAATCATAAAAAGTAAAACCATGTTTAGACAGGAAGCCTCTGAAAAAAAGCCAAGTCTGACGATTCACAGAGAAGACCATTCTTTAATCATTTCTATTAAGGATTCACTAAATATTGGATATTTAGAAAATTAATAAATGCATGGGTTGATAAAGACTAAAAAATGTACACTTTTTTCTTTTATATCTCTAAATAGTTTTGTTCCAAAGTAATCTATGCTCGTTGCATTTGGCGAACGAATGCAAAGATATTCAAAAAAAAAACTCCCCCTCCAATCTCCCTCCAGGGCAACTACTCTTGATGTTCCCACCGTGACATCCTGGCATAAACCATTGTCTATACAAACCCCTAAAATGCATTCTCAGATATAGAGGGGACTCAACATTGTTTTCACAAAATAAGTTCATATGTAACACATTGCTCTGCAAGTTGCTTTTCTCAGTGAACAATACTTTTTCCCAAAATGAGATTACATATAGATATGTACACTTTTTTCTGAAACTGTTGGTGTGTAAAAATACTGGAGATGAACCCTTTTGATTTAATATTCTGACTATTTAATGAAGCCTTTCGTCAGCCGTTAAAAATAGAGGAGACTTCCTGCCTTTAAGTTTCCTCACTGATACCTGTGCATGCCTTGGTCTTTTCATTTCTTTGCTATTTATTTTTAAATGATTAAGCATTTTCCATTTATCTTGCAGTTTCAGGTTTGCTGAAGTAGGTTGTTACATCTATAACCAAGCAATGGAATGTCGAGATGCTGTCAATGTGCATCTTGCGGTGTAAATCAAATAGAAACTTATCCCTGTGATGACCTATTTAATCTCTATATTCTTTATTGAGATGAGGGCTGCAGCAAAGATAATAATCGTCATGGCATCTAAAGAATTGTGTAAATAGAGGCACCTTTATTCCCCAGGGTAATTAATGATCTATTTGTTCTCCACCTATCTCTAATATTTAATATGATTTTAATTTGAAATATTTTATCTCACTAGACCCCTTAGTGAATTAACATTATTAAACTACATCCAGAATCCATACCCTTTGTGAGCTGTTTTCCATACACTAGCCTTTTAATTCTCCCAAAAACACAGGAAGGAGGGCTGTCACTCCCATTTTAGAGATGTAGAAATTGAAGCTCAAAGACATTAAGGAACTTGCTCATTATCACATAGCTTTTAAATAGAAAAAACTAGATACCCAACCTGCTTTAAAATCCTGGCTAGAAAGAAACATTTTAACTTGCTGCTCATTTTTAAAAGGAATGACTACTCATATAAAACTCTACTCATTGTAGAAATATGTGGCCAGAAAGGGACTCGAGTTCTGGTACTCTCTAAAGACAAATGTATTGAGGTTGAGACCTACTTCTGCCTCTGGCTCACTGTGTGACACCGCGCACATCATCCAGCCACTGAAAGCCTCAGTTTCTTCTTCAGTATAATGGGAATAGTAATCGCAACACCTCAACAGGTTGTTGTAATAATTAAATGACACAATCCATGTAAATGACTTATAAGAGTGCCTAACAAAATGAATATTAAATGAATGTTATCTATTTACTATAGCTATATTTACTAGAATTCTTAATCCACTTAAGATGTCCTATATAATATTTTAAATGGTGCCCCAGGAAGAGAGTCCATTTCTTCCTAAAACGATATACTTTAATATCTTACTTCTTGCCCCACCTCCTCCCTTGTTCTCTGGCAAGACAATCTCACTTATAACTCCGCAAAAATCTTCTGCATGGCTGGTGCCTGGCAAACCTGTGAAGTAAGTTCTATCAGTACACACCCCCCGCTACCCTCACCAGGGCTGTGTCCTCTCGCTGGTGCTCTGTGCTGTGGGCATCGTCATGGACCTCAGAGGTAGTTGCTCCGAGGCAAATTCATGCTTCATTCATAAATATTTATTGAATACTTACTCGTAGACAGTGTGCACTACCCTAGGAAGGCAAAATTAAATGAGAAAAAAATCTCTAAGACCTATCAAATTGGGACAAAAATATATTTAAACCGGTAGGTCCCCTAATGCCTGTTTACCTGAAAATGCAGACCCCCTCCATGAAGTTTCCATAAAGCTTAATCTATTAATTGTTTTAACCCTGAGATTTTATATTTTGGTATCAAATGCCATTTTTGTGTAGTGGTTTATTATACCCTTACTTAGAAAGTTAAAAGTTGGCAACTTTACATCAGTCCTCACCTTTTTAAAGGTCTGTAAAACCCAAACAGGAGCATGGGAACTACTAACAGAAACAAGCAGAACCAGATTGGCTCCTTGAAGTGCTCTCATGCTGCCCTAGCAGAGTTCCATAGGAGGCATTTAGTAAATACTTATAAGCGATTTTGGGTTTTACTCGAATGTCTCAAGAACAGCCTCTGGCATTAGAGAAAGTTTGCAGGTGGAGATAAGTCTGGAGTTTGAGCCTGAAAAAGCATGCAGGCCTCCACCAGGAGCGAAGGGATCAGGAGGCCCTGTGTGGCAGGGACAGCACAGGCGCACTCAGGGAGGAGGTGACACAGAATCACATGGAAGCAACTATTACCTTGAAATGCAAGGCTCATCAATGAAATAGCACCTTCCTTAAATTATCTTTATATTCCTACCCTTTCTCTCAACCTAATTGTAAAATCAAAAATACATGAGGAAGTAAAAACAAAAAGATTGCTTCTATGCACTATTAACACTGAGTGCTTTAATGTATATTATTGCCTCTATAACATATAGAATAGTCTTATTCTTGATTTTTTACAGAGAACAAAATTAATTTAAGTCATTACTTCATATTACACAGCAAACAAATAGCAGAAGCAAAATTTGAATTCCAATTGGTCTGTCTTCAGAGGCCTTATCTACAGATCCCTACTCCCTAATCTCGTGCAGTTTCTTTCCATATAGAGAAATGTGGACAAGGAGGACTGGGTTTATATCAGGAGACTGAGTTTATATCAAGGAAACTGAATTCTAATCCTCATCCTACTATTTGCTACCTAGATGACCCTGAACAAGTCATTTAATCTCTCAGAGTTTAGATTTTCTCATCTATGAATCTGAATGAAGGGTCATCTAAATCCCTGATGCAATTGTGAAGTCTTCATGGGGCAATATGTGTGAGAGTTGTCATCTTTGTGAAAGTTGTCATCTTTCGGGGACTACATAAAATTATTATTTAATAGTAAAATTACTCATGTGTTATAGTAACTCATATTTGAGGCCTAGTGTGTATATTCCTAAAATAATAAATAAAGGCGATTAAAACTGGAAAAGCTGGTGTTGGTGCTGCCTGTCACCCACCAGACCCAAAAAGAGGAGACAGGGATTGAACCTTTAAGGGCGCTTTATTCAGATGGCCGGCAATCTGCGAAGACTGCAGGCAATCTAACAGACTGTCTTAAATTCTGTTTTGAACTGCTCCGTTCTATAAGAAGGGTAGGTAAGGGTTTTGGAATCCAGGGAAAAAGTTAATCAGATAAAAGCTGCAGCAGTCTGTATCTGTGCCCTGGGTGGTGGAGGTCTTACCCTGGAGCTCAGCGGCTCAGGCACCAGCTTGATTGCCTGCAGTCCCCCTGAGGCACAAAGGTGGGGCTGCTTATCCTCTCCTGGAGTCAAGGGGGGTCATACCTTCAGTTCCTGAAACAGTAGCTTTTCACAGACATGGCTTACTAAGCTTCTTAGCTGTGACCTGAAACTAAAACTTTTCCAACATTTGAGTCCCCCATCACAATGAATCTATAATGATGGGATTTAGACTGATGGGGAAACATTTCTGTGGAAACAGGACCTTCAATAACCATATCAAGTTGACAGCCTTTTATTCCATATGTTCATAATACCTTGTCGTAAGAAATATTTCTCTGTTTTCTTGATTCGTATTCATTTTGTTGGGAAATATAAGAAGTTTTAAAAGAATTTTGATTGAAATGACTTAGCTGGAATTTTTAAATAAATCTCTTTCTTACTGTTTAAGGAAATGTATATGTGAGTAAACTAGGAAATTTTGTTTTTCCATTGATTTATGAAAGGGAGCATAAACAAAAGGCCTTGGGTAAAATTCTTTTAGCAGAAAGCCAATTGAGTCCCTGTAAATCAAAGTGATGTAAGTACTATGGTCTTCGATTTTTGGAAAAGAAAGCTATTACAATGATGCTGAGATGGTTTTTTGGCACAAGGAATTATAGACTATCACAGTTGGAAGGGCGATAGATGAATATAGAGTCTAATCTCCCTCCATTCGGTGTGTAAGAAACATTAGGTCCAGCATGATTTGTTAGCTCTCCTAAGTCTCATAGCTTGTAAGAGGTAGAATCAGATTTAGAATCCATGTCTTAAGATAGATACCCAACCTAGCACACTTTCTATTTTTCTAAGCTGATGCTCACTTTTCTTTTTTTTTTTTTTGGAGAGGGGGCCAGCAAGAAGGATGGAGTAAAAAGGTAACAATCACAAAAAGATACAATCAGTCAATTAATCAATCAGTGATCATCCATAAGTAGTGCCCACTTTGTATAGTACCTACAAATATGGATTCCACCTCTTGTGAGCCAAGTCTTCCCTGGTCACCCAAGAGAGATACAAGTCACACAGTCTCCCCGTCTGGCTAAATATTCTCAGGATATACAAATAAATCATAGATACAAAATGGCACCAAAAAATAAGGGATGCAAAGTAAAACTACTCTTTCAAGATATGGGGACAATTTCCTAAGTTATGAATGTGATAAATGTCATTATGAAAACCAGGATCCTAAACCATGGTTGTGATTGATATATTTCCCAGTGATGGAAACCAGGTTCACCTGGCCTTCCACTTAGTACACCCAGATGTCTTCCTGACTCACTCCGTATACTGTCCCCTCACATAATTTGGTTGATCAAAAAGAAAAGCTAAATAAAGTCTCAAGAAAGATTTCCTGCCTCCAGAAACTTTCTAGGACGACTCTAAACTGGGACTTCAATATTCACCAGTTTGATTTTCTTATTTACTAAACAGAGATGAACCCATCAGACTAGAATCTGCCTGCACTCTTTTTTCCCAAATTATAGAATAGCAGCTTACTGGATATAGTATCTAAAATGTATTCCAGTTATTTGTCTCTGTTTCACTCATTTATTCATTTACTCATTCACTGAATATTCAGTTTCTACCTTGTGTCAAACACAGCAATTAGCAACAAAGTTACAATGGTGAACAAATCTGATAAGATTTCTGTCCTCAGGGAGTTTACATTGTAGTGTAAGAGCTGTATAAGTAAATGAGTTAAGTTCAGATAGTGATAAGTGCTATAAAGAAAATAAAAGGGTAAAGTGATAATGATCAGAGAAAAAAGAAGAATATTAAGTAAGATAACCAGGGAATTCCTCTCTCAGGAGATAGCTCATGAATAAAAAGAAAAAAGTAGTGCTATAAAGATCAGAGGAAGACCACTCCAGGAAGAGAAAAGGGCAAGGCCAAAGTCACAGAGGCAGGAATAAGTTTTACATGTTCCTGGAACAAAAGAAAGTCCAGCTCAGCTGGAAAGAAATGAGCTAATTAAGGGGAGATGGCAGAAAATTAGGTTAGAGAAGAAGTCAGGAGCCAGACAATATAGGACTTTGTAGGTAATGATGAAAAAATGTAGGTTTAATTTTAAATGCATTGAGAATCCATTATAGAGTACTAACCAGGAAAATGAAATAATCTGATTTATGGGGGTTTTTAAAAAAAAAAAAAAAAAAAACTACTCTGACTCCTGTGTGGAGTAGAGGGACCTTTGAAGAACTAGAAGAGAGATTATGGCAGATGATGTGAGAGGAGGACAGCAGTGGAAGCGAAGAGTGGAAGCATCTGAGCTACAGGTCAGAGCTAGATTCAACAGCCAGTGTTCTCTGGGTCAAGACTGCTTTAGTCAAGCTAATTTACTACTGACCATTTGTATGCCTTCATCACCGAGCAGGAGTGTCCAACCTTTAGGAGTCTCTGGGCCACACCGGAAGAAGAAGAGTTGTCTTGGGCTGGACATTAAATACATTGCAACACATCATCACAAAAAAATCTCATAATGTTTTAAGTAAATTTACAATTTTGTGTTGGGCCACATTCACAGCCATCCCAAACCACATGCGGCCTGCACGCTACGGGTTGGACCCCCCGGATGGGGAATAATCTTTCAGGAATAAGTGTTTGCCACAGTTACTGATTATTTTACTTTGGTGTTTAATTTTGTGGATCAGAACTGGTTAGAGGTTAGACCACTCACTGTTTCTCAAATGTTTCTACCTCTTGCCCCAAGGCCTTGAAAAATGCATTTTTTTCTCCTTGGGATCTGGGGTAGGACATTAAGCTTTCTGTCTAAGCATGAAACACAAAATCTTGTTTCTCCTAAAAGCTTGAGAAATATCCTTGTTCGCTTTAATGTGAAAATATTTTGATTAAATATGACCTTATTTTTATCCAAATTCAAGTGAAGTTAACACACCAGATAGGTTTCTTCGGGGGATACTCAGTCCCTGTCAAATACCAATCCCAAGATGCACACAAGTGTCTGAGTTTGAGAAACACAGCTTAAAGTACACAAACTTGTCAGTTTTTAATTTTGTGTTAAGGAAGCAGCCCCTTAATTATAGTTCCAGGTTTAGGTCTCTATTAGGGGCAGGCTCCCAAAAGATTGCATAACCCCTTCTATCAGATTAAAGTCCAGGCATGTTCTAGACTCTCCTCTTTTTTTACTTACATTTGATGACTTTAAACCATTTCTGGATGAACTGGAAGTCCCTTCTTCTGACACAGGAAAGAAATCATTTCTTACATGCCTTTAACCAAGTGTAGTAGGAAAGCACTCGGTGTGCCCCACACAGACAACTGACCCTGCTTTAGAATTAGGATCAGTCCAGCAGAGTGATTAGGTATGTGGGCCAGAAGCCACCTTGACCACCTCCTAGCTGTATCAACTCGGGTAAGGTATGTAACTGTCCTTTGCCTCAGTTATCTCACTTACAGAAGGAGGATAAAATATTCAACCTCTCGGGTTCATTGTGGAAATAAATGGAGTTAATACATGTGAAGTGCTCAGAAAAAAGTAAGTACTCAAAAAGTGTTAGCTATTATTAATACAATTGAAAACAAGGATTTAAGATGAACTACTCCACAAATAAAGTCATTTTTTTGGTAAACATCCTCTATAGCATGGAACCATAGCCAACAATGATATGCAGCTGCCCAAAAGCAATCTTCAGTACATATATATTTTTTTCAGTTTATTTATATTACAGAGCATATTAGAACATTTTGCTACAGAAAATCATTATAGTCTTAATGCTTTAATAAAGATCTTTATTTTTATGACTACAACAAATATGTAGTACTACATGCATTGACAATCTAATATAGGGCGTCAGTGGAACAAAATATAAAAACCAGTCTTCCAGTCTGGCCTCTGGAGCTAAATACGATCATCCTCTGGATCATTTTTTGTTTTTGTCCTATTTTATTCATTGTAGCTCTCAACAACTAACACCATGTAGCTTTTCCCTCTTAAAAAGATCTGCAAAACAAATCCAAGGTTCATCGACAATGTCTCTGAGGCAAGTGTTTTACTCTGTGCTACATGCCTGCTTTCTCCAGTAGAGTCTGGCATTCATTATAATGCCTTTCTTGAAGCGAAGTGTAGTAATGGGAAGGGGCAAGCGAGCAAAACTAGTGAGACAGATGGAGGATAACCCATTAAGTGGAAGCTTCAAGGGGAGTTTTCCCTTTATTGATGGTAGCTGCACACAGCCATTTAGGTTAACTCACATAAACTGTAAGGCCTGACAGATAGAGCTGTCCTGCCAGAAATAAAGAGTGGGTATGCTAACGGGAAAGTTGACAAATCTTAATTAAAGGCAGATATCCAAATACGTATCAGAGAACATGTTAAGCTGCTGTTTGCTGTCAGGGAAATGAATTTAATGTTAGGAAAAAAAAATAAAACAGTAGTGGGGATTTTAGAACTGTCTCTTATAGATATTTATCATTTCCTAGGCACCTAATAAATTAGCCAGACATAAACACACAACATGAGGCCTTATAATTTTAGGGAAGACGGTTATTGCACATCTATAACTATTGTTCTTTAATTAATGCTGCATTACATTTCAATAGGATGAGTTCATCCTTAGTCTTCAGGGCTGGTTGAAGAAGAAAAAGATAAATGATAGGTAACAGAAAATGTTGGTGAGACCACTGTAGAAGCAACCAGCTACTAACTGACCCCTGTCCCCTTATTGCAAGTAACGACTATCACCAACACAACGTGCAGCTTGTGTCTGGCCCTTATCTGTGTGATAGTACATCAGGTTGTATATTATGACTCAAGGTAATTAGAAACAGCCTCTTTTTCTATGAGTTTAGTTCACATCCACATGTCAATAAAATAATAGTAGACAGAAAACATCTGATTCCTAATTGTCCACATGTGGACGTATAATTTGAAAATTTTTCATGACAGCCCTGTAATCCCTTAGTGACTTCCTGCCATCTCCTATATCATTAGCTGCTGTGAGTTGAGGTTACCATTTTAATATTAATGATTACCTTAACAAAATATTAAGAAATTGTGGGAAATAATTATTATGTTCGGAAGACTTATATTCTTATATATTATAGCTTTGGGTTGCATTACTCATTTTTTTTTTTGCTTCTAGGTAATTTGATTAATCTAGGTAATGAAGCAAGCTATGTCTGAGTAAAAAACATTTTAAAAATACTTCCTTAATATACTTTCCCCAGACAACATTTTCAATATTTATCTCTATATCTACTTTGTGCCCTTTTTATTGTCTTATACTCCTATTTAATTGGTTTTCTCCAATAAGCTCTATCTATTTTATTATTTTCTATAACTATAAAGTAGTATCTATTTGTAGAAAAGTTATAAAATAACAAAAATATGAAGAAAATAAATAAAATTACTATTTACCACAGAGAGATCATTATTATTAATATTTTTTACTTTTTGTCTTTTGTATGTACCTATGTTTATAAAATTTACATCATATATTAGGTGGGTTTTTTATTTTTTGATTTAATGTTATAATTTGAGCACTTTCTTATATTCTCAAGGAGTCTTCAAAAACATATTTTTAGTAGCTATATAATATAGAGGAACCATAGTTTGCTTAACTATATTCCTATTGATGGACATTTAGGTTGTTTCTTATTATAGATAATGCTCGTACAATCTTTCTTACCCCATATTTTAATTATATACTTCTTTAAGATAAATGCCTAGATCCCCACAGCCTAATCAGCGCCTCAATCGGTTGCTTTATAAACATAACACATTTAACATTTCCAAAAACAGTCTCTGATGTTTGTCCCCAACCTTCCCCTCCACAGGAAAATATAATCCATAATTAAGAGAAAAAATAACCAAAAGAAACAGACCAAGAAATTACAAAGATGATAGAACTGATGGACAAGAAGACTTTAAAAGTTATTAAAAATATGGTCAATCTTTCAAAAAGTAAGGAAAGGCATGTAAATAAGAAGAGAAGTGAAAGACATGAAATAAACCCACATTAAACATTGAATGTGAAATCATGGTATCTGAAGTGAAAATTAGTTTTACAAGAGACAAAACAGAAGAAACAATTGTGAACTTTAAAGCAAGAGATAATCTATTCAGATGAAACAGAGTAAAAAAAAAAAAAAATTCTAGTAACTAGTGGCACCAGAAAAATGAGACTTTGGGGTACCAAATAGGATTTTTTAACATTTGTTGAAAATTCTTATCATATTGGTCTGAGAGTCTCAGCCAAACCCAAAGACATTATGAAGAGAGGAACATAATAAAAATAGGGGGTTTTTTGTCAGAATTAGCGCAAGCTATAAGATAATAGAGCAATATATTTAAACTCCAGACGGGGGCTGACACCAGAGTTTGCGGTTTGAACAGCAGAGCGGAGCTGTTGCTCTACTAGGAAGGGGAAGACTAATATTGGAGACAAATAGCAAGAGTTTATTTTTTGGAAATATTAAATGCATCGTGTCTATAAGACAGCAATAATTTTTAAAACATGCAATACCTGACTATTTAGTCAGGGGGCACTGGCCTCTTTTCCCTAAGATTGTCAGATTTAAAAATAATGACAACAGCCAACACAACAGTAGCCATTCGGTGTAAATGAATCAAAATTATACCTAATTTGTTTTGTCAGATTAGCAAAAAATATATATATTTATTTTTTTGGTGTGCTGCAGAGTTTTAGCAATTATGTGTGCCAGGAGATGAAAAAGTTTAAAAATTGCTGCTATAAGACAATCAAGTAAGATGCTGATTAGGCAGCTGGGATCTACTAATTAGCAAAACTGGGATCTCAACACAGTCAGACTAGCCCCGGACTCCATGTCTTTGACCACAGTATTAAGGGTCATGCAGCTGTTAGATGACAGAATCAGGATTGAATCTAACTTCAAAGTCTGGCTCCTTTTCTACAACGTATGAGGTGGTATTAACTAGCTTTACAATTTGTCATTATCTTCTCTGTGCTTCAAATTAGTCTTTAGTTTTCTGGGGTTTGGGGGTTTGTTTGTTGGTTGGTTTGTTTTGTCTAACAAGTAGAACTAAAGTTTTATATCATTGCCCCTTCCCAGCAACACTTAACAACCTATTTGGGGTAGGCAATCAGCTTTTCTCAGGAAGAAGTGAGGCTTTCTGGGTGGTGCAGTTTCAGGTAAGGGTTCAGACCTTCATGTCTTAATGAACATCATAAATCCCCACTGAAAAACTTTAGCAGTCTCTGTGAGTGTATGTACTTTTGGGTAGGTATTTAAATATCAAACCTCAGCCTAGATGTTTTTAAATTATGTTGACCTTGAGGTAGGACGATGTGAGTCTTTTCCTCATGGAGACTGCATCCTAATGGAAATGCTGTCAACTGATCCACTGGAGCCCACATTCTGTTTTATGGGGTTTTTTTTTCCCTCTCCTAATCTTTTTCTAAAGTCTCATTTATCATTTTGAGGCGGGGGTGAAGGCAGAATGAAATAGCTGAAATAAATGTAATAGCCAGAGATTTCAAAGCCAATTATGTGAGGCTTAGCTCTGAATTTTTAATAGCATTAGTAAACCCTCATAGCTGTCTAGTACTTCATGGATACTTTCCTGTTTCTTATTTAGTTTCTATAACACCACACAAAATGAACAGAGAAATGTTGTTATACCTATTTAACAAACTGAGAATCTGAGATGATAGTCTATAATTTACCCTACAACCAGTAGAAAGTAAGTGGGAAATCCAGAACCCAGAATACAGAAACAGGGTAGCAACTTGGTTAAGAGCAGAGACGTTGGAGTAAAATAGCTCTGTGTTCACCACCTACTAGCTGTTTGACCTTGGATGAGTTATGGAATTTCTATGTATCCATTTTATTACCTATGCCTATACTGTGGGTTATTATTCAGATTAAATAAGTAATATATGTTTAACACTTGGAGAAGAGTCTGGCACAAAATAAACTGCATTCGAGTTAGTTGTTGTTGTTGTTGTTGTTGTTGTTGTTGTTAACCTTGACTGCTAGTCCAGGGCATTATGTTTATGGGACTGAGAGCAGTTGTGATGATAACAATGCTGCTTGGGGATGGAGGAATGAGATTAAAAAGTGAATTAAAGGGGAAACATGTTCCTCGTTAGCTTAATAAAACAGACTTACACTACATTTACACTTGTGTTACCGGGGAGATTTTCAAACTTTATGTTGATTTAGTGATGTTTCCTTTGTATCTCAATGTCTTTTAAATACATATCCTGATCCTAATTAAGAAGAATCTATTTAAAGCCAACCCTACCTATAAAAGTCATATTTAAAAAGTCTAAGTGTTAAGGAAACCAATTTTTAATTTAAAAATTCTAAAATTTAAAAATTCTAAAATTTAAAAATTCTAGAATGTTAAATGAGTAAAAATATATACCTTCCCCAATATTCAGATTTACTATGTACCCATCATAAAGCTTTTTAATGGCCCTGGCTGGTGTGGCTCAGTGGATTGAGCGCTGGCCTGCAAATCAAAGGGTCACGGGTTCGATTCCCAGTCAAGGCACATGTCTGGGTTGCCGTCCAGGTCCTTAGCTGGAGGCACATGGGAAGCAACCACACATTGATGTTTCTCTCTCTCTCTCTTTCTCCCTTTCTTCCCCTCTCTCTTAAAATAAATAAATAAAATCTTTTTAAATGGATGCAGCATTTACTGTTGCATACCTTCAAGTCTGAGCACAGAAATCAAGTTTATACACATAGCAACACCTATATTGATGCCTCCCAGTTCCCAGGGGTAGCATTAATTTCATGGCTTCACAATATTCTTCATTAGATTGGACCATGGACAGTTGGACAAGTTTTCACATACACTGTACACCCAAATCCATCTAATGCTGAGTATAGCTCTAATAAAACTATACTAAATTTAAAATCATAAGAACTAAGGGGAGCAATGTAAGAGTTGTGATCAAGGATAGGACTCAACAATATGCTGACCATGGCTCAAGTAGAATCTTCCCCAGAGCTACTGTGTTCTGTAGCTTAGAGAGAAATACTTGGTTAAATTCTGCTTAAAAAGTTAAATTTTATATATAAACACATAAATATAAATAAATATTTAAGTAATAAACATAATGTAATATATACATATATAAAAATAATACATAAATATGTTTTTATAACATCTATATTGCACATGTATTATATATATACCTCACTGGTGAAATAATGGAAGGTAGTTTTTCTTACCTTTCCTTGAAAAAAATATTTACACTCTATGGATATTAACATTTATCAACAATATTGTCAGGTCAAAAAATTTTAGAGCAAAACTTGTATTTAATAGTACTGAAATAGATAATGCAATTCAAAAAATGTGATTATTTCATAACTTTCTCAAAAAATAACAAGTCTACTATATAAAATTGTAGTTCCCAAATCTGACAGTCCTCCAGCCACTTGTGAAACTTTTGTAAACACAGAGTCCTGAGTTCAGCCCCAGATCTAGCAAATCTGGGTGCTCATGTGTATAGCTGGGATATAGGTATTCAAAACAGAACAAAAACTCTCATAGGTGATTCTGCAAAGGCAGATTTGGAAACTACTAGATTAAACTCATTATGTCTTTGACTTCAGAAAAATTGTCAATATTAGAAGTAAAAGCAGAAGAGAGCACATTAGAAGAAAACGTGGTCATACATTTCTCCCATAAGGTGAATGTTTATAAAAACATTGGATGACTCTAAACCATTGACAGTGGTAACAATAACACGCAAAGAAAGGGCATTGCTTGTGAGAAAATCACCAGACAGAATTTATTCAGTGGTGGTTAGAGTTTTATCATTAAAAGTGTTAGCTATTTAAAAAAAGAAAAAGTGGTAGGTATACATTTCACTCCATAAACATACTTTAAAAAAAAATAGCACATTACTTTTCTTTAAATCAAATTACATTCTACAATAGGTCCCTACCTTGCCTGCTTCTCCTGTTAAAGTCCTCCCTGAACATCAGTCCTTTAGGAGTTCAGACTTTTGAAGAACAAAAAACCTGGAAGAGAGTTTCTTCAGGAAAATTCTCCTTTCACTCCTGTATCATAAATCTCCAGCAGTGCAAGGGCACACAAAGGCCTGAATATCTACGTCAAACTTTGGGAGAAAAAAACGTAAGTTCAAAACACAAATTAATACTCAATAAATTATCCTGCCCCCCCACTTTTATTGTTTACATGGCTTCAAAAAAAGCATTTTGTTATTTCAGTTGAGAAATATTCCTTTCCCTAAACCCCCTTTTTTCTGTGAAACAAATGTTTTCATAAAGTAACCTTAGACACTTCTAAGTTCCTTAAGTACACAGCTACCAGCTTATAGAAAAACAAGCAATATCCTTATGGCTAAATGCATGTCAGAGTCAAGAGTAACTGCTGATCACCTTATGGATTTATCAGAGATGCCAAAGGCAGGAAAATGGAGGCTGTGGAGAGGTAGGCTGAGAATTCTAGCAACTTCTACAACCATTTTAAGATGGCTCCTATCTGCTCTGGATCTGTTGTGCATAATTAGATGCTCCTCATGAGATCTAATACATCAGCAAACACAGATTCAACAGTGTGAAGAACTACCACATACACTGTGAGTAATTCTTATTTTGCTGTGTATTTCCTCACTTAGTATCCTTCAATGAAATATTGCACAGTGAATGCTGAAGTCAAAGAGACCCGAATTCAAATCACATTTAAATTTGGTCACTACCTCATTGGCATCACCTTATTCTCTCTGAGCCTCAGTTTCCTTATCCAAAAACTATAGGTAATAATCACTGTTGAAAGTTTGTTGCTGTAAAGATCAAAGGTGCTGATGTATGTGACTAAACAGTGACTGAGAAATTCGGGGATCCTCTGTTATTAAAGCTTATATTCAACCACTTCCCTTTCCTACTCCACTGCCCCCAGAAAATCCAATTCTAGAGCTCAGGGAAGTCATATAGATTTTACAGAATATTTCATGTGAACAAAAGACAAGATTATAGGATGCCTTTTAGCTCTATATTCTGCATTGTACCCTGCTGGCACTGAGGTATCCTGAACTGACATCGAGATTCTTTTTTTAATTAAGTTTATTGGAATGACATTGGTTAATAAAACCATGCAGACTGCAATGTACAGCTCCATCATCTGCATACTGCATCATGCACTCACCACCCGAAGTCAAGTCTCTCTCTGCCACCATTTATTCCCCCTTTGCCCTTTTCTACTTCCTCAGCCACCTGTCCCTCTGCATGCCACCTTGTGGGCACTGAGGTATCTTGAACTGATATTGAGATTCTTGACACAAACCCATGGAGTCCACTGGCCCTTTGATGTTTTGACCTACTTTTCACTGTATCTGTGTTTTATTATGACCCCCATGCAGTTTTGTTGCCTGTTATTCATTGTGACTGTGATCAGAATGTATCATTCTAACATTTCTCCCATCTGCTGAATCTTTTTTTTTTTTAAATCCTTCTCTATCTGGTTTCATGTAGCTGTATTTTACCTCCACTCTTTCATTTAACAGCAACACTCACTTCCATCGGACATAGTGGTCCAGCTGGGATTACCAAAAAAGAAAAAAGCAGTCTTCTCTGAATCCTAGAGACAAGCCAGGAGTCCTCTCCCCCTTGGACTTCACGGCCAATCATCTCATCCCTCTGAGTAATCTGTGCTCTTACTCAACTGCTGGAAATACTTTGGCCAGGAGTGTCCAAGGAGAGATCTATTTAGAACTCCTCAGACCATGAACCATAGATATGATTGTCTTGAAAATGTCTTTTGTAGAGAGGGAGAGGAAGTTTGGAAAGCAATATAGTCTGATGACTGTGGGGAGTACAATTAGCATTGGCTGAGTTCTGGCAATGCCAAGTACTCTGATAAATTATTTGGATAATTCTGTTCTATTAATTTTTACATGAGCCCTGTCATGTCCATCAAATTTGTATTAGATTGAAAGTCAAAGAGATTAAATAACTTGTTTAAATTTGCACAGCTAATAGATAGTAGAGCTGTGACTCAAGCTTGGTTGGTGTTTTACTAAAATGTGTTACCACCTAAGGGATTAAATATCTGTAAAATTCCTCAAATATACATAATATATTTAATGACCCCAAGAGCTGAGGGAGTTTATTTTGTCCATTAAAATAGAAGCTCTACTATAAATGGGTTCATATGTTGTATATTGCTATATTTTCTGACATATCTTCACTTCTTTCCTCAATGCCCCCATTCTCCAACCTACTTAACCAGATAACTAACTAGCTTCACCAGCCACCCTGCCTGCTCTGGCAACACCATCAATCAAACATATACTTCCCTCAGTCATCTCTATCTTCATTTTCACATGTTAAAATCCTATCTATTTTTCATGGTCCAGCTCCAATGATACCCCTTCATAAGATTCTCCCTAATTCTCCCTGCTGGATGTTGTTTCCTCTTCATTTGAATACCCAAGACAGTCTACCTTTCTCTCCCATTACACTTAACCAGTTTTAGTCTTATTTAATTAAACACATGCACACACACATAGGCACACGCACACATACCCCCCCCCCCTTGTAAGACAAAGTGCTTAAGGGAAGAATCTAGTCTGGATCACCTTTTTGTCTTCCACATCACCTAGATTAGTACATAGAAATGGTACATAGAAATAGTTATTTAGTGAGCACTACCATATGGCAGTGATTTGTTAAGGGTTTGCACATTGTATCTCATTTAATCTCATAGTAGTCCTATAAGGTAGATCTTAAGGTAAACCAATTTCTGGATAAGGCAGATGAGACTCAAAAAATTTAAGTAATTTTCTGGAGTCACACAGCTAAACGAGTGACAGAACAGTATTGAAACCCAGGTCTTATAGCCTGAAAGTTCATGTTCTTTCCCCTCAAGTTCATAGCCTCTTTTTATGTTTTCTAACTGGGTAAATATATGTTAAATGAATGAGTAGATGCATTAATAAAAAAGAGTACAGTTGCTATAACTCTTAATTGTCATCATTTCTATAAAAGGATTTTAGCTAGCACATAATTTATCTGCAGTGGACTAACCCTTAACTAGAATCTCTTCGTAAATGAGTATATTTGCATAATTGAAAACATTTGAGATTCTGACAAATTTAAATAGACAGTATGGTAATGCCAGTTAAGCCCTCCTGTTAGTCATAAAACTAAACTGCTGCATTACCACTGTTATAATGCCTTGTTAGTGCCTATGCATCACAGAGAAGTAAACTGTTTATTATTAAAGAAAAATTAGCCCTAAAATGGGAACATTTATATTTTCTATCTCTGAGTTTGAGAATCTGTAGGTCTTTGGGGCTGAATCAAACAAATCCAATAAAAATTACTAACAGTCCCCTGGAGTGAAAAAAAAGTATTTAAAAAAATAATTTTAAAATGAAGAAAAATATAATAAGCACTGTTAACATTTTAATTGACATTTCCAAATATACATATACACATACAGATATGCTTCTCACAGAATTGGCATCATACTACATTTACAGTTTACAGCTTTGTATCTCTCAGTTTCTGTGATGAACAATTTTTAATGCCATTTAAAAGTCATTTAGAAAATATGCAATATTGAGGGAAAATAAAAGTCTTATGTAGACATATTTCCCAGAAATGATATTCAGCAAATTCCCTGGCATATGCTTCCAAACCGTTTTTTTCTTATCATCTTTTTTTCTCAAAAAATTGAGATAGAAATTTTTCTTTTATCATTTACCAAATCATATATATATACTATTAACTTCTATATGTATCATTTTAACCTGATTTCTTCACTTAATAATATATTGTAAATATTTTTCCATGCCATCAAGTCTTTCACAACAGTGTCTTTCATGCCTACATGTCTGTTCAATACTAATGAATATAGGGGTTTTTTCCAAGTGTTTTGCTTTTACAAACTACGTGACATTTGCATTCTGTGCTCACCTATTGTACTCAGTTTTGTAGGACAGACTCCTAGCTGTGAGATTTCTGGGTCATAGTTTCAGCAGTTTATACCACTGATGTGTGAAGAGGTATTTGCAGCTATTAGAGAAAAGATAGATGGTGTTCTGTGTACTGATGTGGAAGAATATCTAAGATACAATATACAATAAAAATTTCAAGCAATAGTATAATGATACATCACATATAACCTAGACCAATTTTTATTTTAAAAATATTAAATATCTGCATGCTTATGTATAGAGTTGAGTATAGTCTTGTATTTGGACATAGATATAGTGGTATAGTGTTGAGAACTGGAAATACAAAATTAAATTAAGCACATTTGCTAACTGAAAAGTATGCAGCAAACCAAAAGAAGAGTCAGAGCGAAGAAGCAAACTGTCCCACAGTGTGAATGTCTGTGCTGAAAGGCAGAGTACTGACAAGGCAGGGGAGCTCCCACAGCACAGAGGCCAGCTGTTGCCAGATAAAATAACAATACCTGGTTAAATCTGAATTTAAACACTGACAATAAATAGGCTTTTTAGGTAAATATTTTCAATATAATAGCACATTTATATTAAAAATTATTCTTTACCTGAAAATCAAATTTAACTGAGCACCTTTTATTTTTATTTGCTAAACCTGACAGCACTAGGCATGGCCTTAAAATTATGACAAAACATAATTTTGTCATCATAAGAGGAAATTATCTCTTAAGAATAAATTCACATCCACAAAATGAGTGTATAAATCAGGTGACTACCAAATTTCCTGGTTGTTGTTTTCTTTTAAGATTTTATTTATTTATTTTTTTAAAGAGAGGGGAAGAGAGGGAGAAAGGAAGAGAAACATCAATGTGTGGTTGCCTCTCACATGCCCCCTACTGGGGACCTGGCCTCCAACCCAGGCATGTGCCCTGACTGGGAATCAAACTAGTAACTCTTTGGTTCTCAGGCCAGCACTCAATCCACTGAGCCACATCAGCTAGGGCAAATTTCCTGTTTAAATACTGTGGTATTCATAATATTTACTGAATACCAGTCAGGTACTGTGCTAAGTGATATTCCAGCATCATTTCATCTAATACTCATAGGCCCTAAGAGGTAGGCACTATTCCTGCTCGTAGGGGAAGAAATTGAGGCACAGAGATAAATAAACTGCCCAAGATCATATGGTTTATAAATGATGACCCGGAACTTGAATCGAGATGGTCAGACTCACAGCTTGCTCTCTTTATTCTATTGTCTACTACCTTTAAAATAGGAACTGTAATTGCCAAGGGAAACACAAAATATAGTTAGACACTTGAAAGAAAATATATGCTAGAAAGAGTTTCAAAAAAAAAAAAAAACATAATGGCTTTGCAGCCAGACAACCTGGGTTCAAAGCGTAACCCGGCCACTAACAAGTCAGTTACGTGAGGAGGAGTAAGGTAGTGCCAAGCCTTGCAAATAATAGTATTATATATATTTTAGGATTAATGGGAGGATTACATGGCATATGAGACAAAAAGCATTTGTTACACATGGCCTGCCTCATAGTAAATTCCTAACATATATAGTAGTAATAATTATTATTATTTAAAATATATCAGAGTACAACACCAAGGGTCATAGAATATACTGTATTGAAGTTAAGAAAAGAATTTGCAATCAGATGTACTTAGTTTTATGAAGAAAGTAGGAGTTGAGACCCCACTAGAAACAAGGAACAAATTAAACATACATTCATGGGAACTTCCTAAAATATAGGGTTGGAAGAAAGTACCAATATATGTAAATTTTAATAGTGAACCATTGACTCCAGGGAATGTATGACCTTAGTCTGTGTCTCTGTCTGCAACCCTAGTACAAGGGTGAGGCGTCTTCTCCAAGGAGAGCAAGGTAGTGCAGCAGCAATCTCCTCTTGTTCGGTGGACAGCTTAGCCTTCCTTCTGACCACCAAGCAATCTTCACAACCTGCTTGCAATAACGATCCTAAAAGAAGAAGTGGTAACAACTGCATGAAATGGAAGATACTGTACCATTTGGATAAAGCCATCTCATTCTTCTTGTTGATATGTAGAGAATTATTTTTGAACGTTATTTTTCCTTCTAGGGAGCTGCTGTTATAGTCAAGCTGAGCTCTCTTTGAGTTAAAGGCATAATGGTTTTCTCCCCTATGGAGTCTGTATCAATAATTTAAAACCGGCATACAGGAGAATAGAGTTGAATTACCATTTTTCATTCTATTTTAGAAGCTACAATTTGACGAAACTTATTCAAAAATTCTTAATGTAGGTGTGAATTTTAAAACTTAAGACCCTATCAGATTTGGAAACCTTTAGTTTGGGTGTTATAGATGTAAATAATCTTGGAGCCTCGGGTTAAAGGAAACGATTATTGTAGTGGTAGAGTTTCTGTTTTATGATATTATATTTTAATACCATGATAAACAGAAGGAAGTCCTGGGGAGATATTAAATTTTGGATTTTTTGGGGGGTGGGGCAGGGGGACTTTGTAATGTTTTAAATATTTTTCTGTCAAACTCCTTTGTTGTTTTCAAGTTTTTCTCCCAAGGGAGTGGCCTTGCTTTTTGTCTCTACTTCTCTGAATAGTACTAGCTGAGAATACAGAGATAACAGGTAGTTACCCCACAGACCAAATCTAAGCATACCAGTGGAATGCCCAGCTCACCTCAGAGAGCTGCGCTCTGCCTCCGGCTCCGCTGTAAGAGCAAACCCAAAAGAAGCAGGTGACTCATCCCCCAACCAGACCTGAATGCACAGGGTATGTACTGGACCCAAAGGATGCCAATGCAGAGGCTAGCCGGTGACCAATAACGTGGTTTACTCAAAAAGGTGAACTAGATTTATCAAATTCTCTCTTAGGAATTTTTATCTGAAAAGCAGGCCAAATGCAGCAACTATCAGTAAAAAATGAAACTAGCAGGTCATGATGTGAAGGAGGCCAGAGTGTCCACTGTGAGTCATGTGCAAGTTGATGTTATTAGGAAGCAGAAACTATGAGGCAGAGGGTACATATGTCATTTATGAATTAGCGGTTAAAGAAAGGGGTGGGGAGAAAGAGGAGAAAGAAGTAGAACAAAGGTAAGAGATATTATCTTGATGGGAAAGCTCTACAGATCCAGCTCATTAGATCTCACTCTTCCTGATCTCTGATAGTTCAGCTCTGTCTGAGTTCCCATGCACATATGTCCTATTACCTCAAGTGGCTTGATAAGTCTGTTGCTTGCAATCAAATGTCCTTGCATTTAAAATGTTTTTTTCTCAATGAGCAGAGGCAACATTTTATCATATTCACTGCTATATACCTAATGCCTCTCTCTGGGTCTGGTACAGAGTAGGCTTTTGGTAGAAATTTATGAAATGAATGAACGAATATACAAATGAACAGCCAAAATGATGGACACCTTTAACTGCACTCAGTGAGAAGAGCACTGACCTTCATGGCTTTCTATCACTTGTGGATATTAGAGATGTACACACAACGGGCCTACCTTTGCATGGCTGTCTCCTACTCAAGTCTTCAATGGGCATGTTTTCAGGTTTCCTCTTTAACTTTGTACGTGTTATTTACTACCACTTCCTAAAAAGCCCTTTTTTCCCCACCCCCAACTCTACACTGAAAACCATACTCTCCACTGTGTTTTTTTGTTTGTTTGCATCTCCTTAGTTCAGTCTCTTTCCCAAATAGTGAGAAAATTAGGTGCTTTCACACCTCCCACTATTCCCATAACTTAATATACAATTTTGTACTCCATTTTATTCAACATTATAAAATTTATTTTCATATATCATTAAAATTTTTATGAATATTAACTATATATATCTTTATCTCTTTGTTGAATATTTTGATTTATTCTATTTTGCACTCATGACAAACCACAATGATTTTCTCTCTGTGAGAATGCTTGTCCACATTTTTTATTTTCTTTGGATTACACACAAGTGGTAGAATTACTAAAGCAAAGAGCAGGAATAGTTCTAAAATTCTTGAACTATAGTGTCTAAGTGATTTCCTTAAATGTTTCAAATGGGATTTTATACTCCATAGACCAGCTATGTGAGTGTCTATGTCACCATTCCACAACTATGAATATGAATAAATTATAATTTATCATTTTTAAAATGTTATTGTTTTTAACAGGCAAGGGGGATATATAATTTAATTTGCATTACTTGCATTCCTAGTGAGGTTAACCATTTATACTGTGTGTCTATTTATCATTTGTATTTGCCATCTTGTGAATGGATGCTAACAGCCTTTGTCTATTTTGTATTGAAAGTTAATGGTTTTGGATATTGAATTGTAACAGCATCTTTAAAATATTGATAAATATATTTGAGCAGATGTTTCCCCAGCTTATTGCTTGCTTATGTGATTTATTTACTTCATTGGTTTTAAATTTTTATGTAGTCAAATCTCTCATCTTTTGTGCGATTTCATTTTTGTTTCAAAATTTCTTTTCCATCATGATATTAGATAACTATATTATATCCTATGAATTTAGTTAAAAAAACTATAAAACTAAGTTTATAAAAATATGAGTTTAAGCACTGTGATATGACATACTGAAACTTCCTTAAATAATTTAAAACTATGTCTCAAAGCTCTTCATGTGCCCATAATACTGACCTTATGCATCTTGAATCATGTTTATTAAAACGTCTTTCAGAATGCCATAAACTACTATGATAGCTGGACACACACCCAATACCAAAGTACAGTCAATACTACTTTGGAAAAAAACCTGTTATAATCACCATTGCCAACGTCATTGACTTTCAGCTTCTTATTCTAATTAAACACTCCATGAACCATTCACAACTCACTATCATGACAGGACCAGATTTTGTTGACAACCATTCTTTGAGAAAACAAAGCACCTGAATAACTCAAAACTTTCAAAAAGACTATGTGGCATGGCTCTCACTGTCATTTTCCTCCTCAATAAGCAAACATAGCAAACTATAATTGAGTGATGTTTATAAAAAGAAAATGGTAAATCGATCCTAATTTCTATTTTAAAGAGTAAATATTTATAGATTATGGTGCATAAAATATCGTTAATAACAAATTACTTACAGCCCAACGATTTGCTATGACTCTACACCTGGACGCCACACAGGAAAGCATATCATTGTGAAGGTGCGGACACAGACTAGAGGTTAGAGTTGGGGGTCATACTTTATTAGGGCAATGAAAGTAATTGAGAAGTTCAGAGAAAGTGAGCACTAACCTCCAGGATCAGTTACCTTTTCAACATCAGAAGCAAAAGTGAGTCTTTAGAAAACACCATTATGCAGTGCTTTTTGTGATACTAAAAACCACTAATTGTTACTTACTTTGTTCAACCCTCTTATAGAGAATCCACCTACACACGTTAAAGTGTTAATGTGTGCACTGCCAGACTAGGGGACAACATTCTCAGCTATGCATCCCTGCTTGAGTACCTGAGAGTAAAAATAATGCTATTTGTGAGCTCACAGTGAGTGTCACACACTGTGTTAGGTGCTTTATAAGCATTCTTCCTATTTCTCATAGCCACCTTGAGGCCAATATTACTATCCCCACTTTACAGATGTGGATGCTGAGACTCAGAGAAGTTATGAAACAGCAGATCACCCAGGGTAGAATTTAGAAGAGCCAGAAGCCAAACCTAGCTCTGTTTCTTTGCAGTGACCTCATTGTTTCATAATAATTTACTTTTGTGTATAATATTACAGTTTACAACTTTGCTGGTATACAGAGGGGGCTTCTTAATATCACTAAAATGTGGAAGCTAGGTTTTGGAAAAGTTAAGTGAGTATGGTGCAAATAGGCATCTTCTCCAAGGGCCCTAGTAGAAGTCCTTGGGGGCCCAATCTGATGGTGCCTAGAAATAAGGGGATCCATGGGTTTCTTTTATATATATACTATATAGATATAGATATAGATGATATAGATATAGATATAGATTAGATATAGATATAGATATCCCACAGAGAGAGAGAGAAACATTGATTGGTTGCCTCTCACATGTACTCCAACTGGGATTCCTGACCAGGAATTGAACCCACAACCTTTCAGTGCAAGAGACAACACTCCAACCAGCTAAGCCACATCAGCTGGCAATAGATTGGTTTCTTACAAATCATCTAGACAAATCCATTCCTCGTATTTCCCTATTATCAATCTTTTAAATTTCTAATAGCACCTTCGTCAAATGACACATTTTTCTGCTTAGTGTTCAGTGTAAGAAAAGCCGGCTTCTTCCTTAATCCTTATCATTATAATGTCAGATTCACATGTTGAGCCACACAGTTCCCAACCTAGTCCTATATTCTCTTTTATCCCCTAGTTGCTTTCCAAAATTCTACCCTCAACACCTATTATCTCAGGCCTGGAATTCAGTCTTCTTATGCTTACTTCTCCACATCCTTGGCCAAAAAAACAAAACAAAACCCAGTGTATTGTTTATAAAGAGGAGCATGAGGCATCCTTATATGATTAAAACTCTTTTCTTCTGATTTATGTCAGGCAATATACTAGATGCTTAGGGATGCAAACCAAGTCCTTCGCATCCCAGCCACCATTATTAAGATAGCTTGGTTCCATGCCCTGTTGATGTAGGAGCATGGAGCTAGATGTTCCCTCCCCATTTTGGGTAGCCAAGAATGGCCACAGAAGCATGAAGGTTTGATAATCTCAATCGTTTACAGATTTCTCCCTATCAGTCTATAAGAAAGAGCTTTCTGGTCGAAGGCGTACAAATATGTAACCCTAATCCTTCCTATTGCAATTTTAGGTTCTTCATTTTAGTTCTTGCTCAGCAAGAGAAGATAAAAAGTCATAAACACTTTTTCTGTCACAAATCTATTTCTTTTCTATGCTAGTGCTTCATTCTTACATTCTTGTATTCAGGAAAGCTATGGGGAAACAAACATAAATGAGATTCGGTCTTGATCCTCTATGAGCTAATAGTCTAGAAAAGAAAAGAGCCCTGTGAACCAGACATAACAGTGCACTGAGGTGAGGGCTCTGCCTGAGACTGCCTGAGGGCTTTGAGATCAGTCCCTTTAATAGAGGAATTCAATAAAGTGTGAGTCACTTTAAAGAAAAACTCAATACAGTGTGAGTCACTCTTACTGTCACCTCTAGGAGAAGGGAGTCATATTCCCTTGACCTTGTATCTTCAGGTCCTACACAGATGAGTATTTACAATCACCATCATTGTCATCATCACCATTGTGCTATAAACACTTATCACCTCTTGTGCAGAGCTGGGACTATGGTGAGGCAAGTGAGGTCAGCATGGCAGGCCCAAAATGTAAGGGGGCATCATAAACTCAGTAATTAAGATAATATTTTAATGCAATGTGTTAGATAGTAGAATTAATACAAAGTCATTCATAATGAACAAAATATCAAAATCCAAAAGACAGGATCTCAGGTAGTATAGGATTATGTAGGGGTCCAAGGTTTCGTCTTTTGTCTTTGAGTACCATTGCCTAGTAGCCATGATCTGAAAGAAACAGTAAAAACAAAGTGCCTGTTTTATTTTCACTCTATTGATTGCAAGCAAATCTGACCTAAGCTCCCATAAAGGAATAGGGTAGAAGATGATGTTCTATTTTCATTATATAACTAATGTCATATGGGAACCATCAGAGAAATTCAATGGCATGAGCCATAATAGCCCCCCTAAAGAATGAATATAAACTATTATTCTAGACTCAAGGAACCTTTAGATACTTCAGCAATACAGTTTGGTAGAGGTTCACTCTGATGCTCTATAATTAGTGGACACAGCCTCAGCTACTCTCTACATGTCTGAGTCCTGCCTTTATGCTACCCGCTGATAATTCATTTTGCTTCCCCTTTATTCATAGTCCACATGGAGATCCAATTGGCCTACCTTTTTTTTTTTTTTAAGTCCTACTATCCATACATGTCATGTTTGTGGAGTTAGCATCCCAATCCTAGTCTAAGAAACTTTGGCTAGGGGAGGACTGAGTTGAGTTGGAGTCAAGTGGGACAAATGAAAAAAAGGACAGTTGCAGTCAAGGTAGTTGCTCTTAGAATAAGATTAGATGAAGCACCTCCCTTTGATACACCAGCATTATGGACTAGCAGTTGAAAATGCTAACGAAACAGCCCTAACCAGGTAGCTCAGTTGGTTAGACTATCATCCTGATATGCCAAGATTGTGGGTTCAGTCCCTGTCAGGTCAAGTACCAGAATCAACCAATTGAATGTATAAAATAAGTGGAACAGCAAATTAATGCCTCTTTCTCTCTCTTTCTCTGACCGTTCCCCTTCTTTCTTTCTCTCTCTCTCCCCCCACCCCTTCCTCTCTCTTTAAAATCAATAAAATAGTTTTTAAAAAGGAAAAGAAAATGCCAAAGAAACAGAATAGTAAGTGCTAATGGAGTTCAGAGAAGAGAGAGATCAACAAGGGCCAGGTTGTGCTAATTATATGCTATAAGAGCCTGTAATTATAAATCCATATATATGCAAATATATGCTGATGGCACAGCACTGGAGACTATAAAGCCATTTATCTTTGGCCCCTGATAAGTGGACAACAAGATAAATGATTTGTTTATAAATTCACTTAGAGGTGCCATTAAAATCTCTAACTACTTTTTCTATCTTCTGGGTGCATCCACAGAATGAAGAGAGACAGTAGGTACCTCAGATTGGATTTCCATATTCATTACCCTCTGATCGAGGTGACTCTGGAGGTTTATAACAGGATAAACAGGCCCTTTCAATTTTGACTGGCACTTCTTTACTGAATAAATGGGAAGTGGTGGTGGCATCTGTTTCTGCCACCCAGATCCCTGTGACAGCTCATAAATTGTCATTACTTTTCTGTCTTTCAGAGAGGTCAGAGAGAATAAAACTGCAGGGAAATAGTAAGAATGCCGAGTGCTAGCTTTAGGCCTTCTGGAACTCAGGGCTAAGAAGTCTGTGAGGAGCCTGGTGCCCATGAGGTGACTCTCACAAGAACCTGGGGCAGGTGTTGCTATGGCCTGACTTGCACGTCCATGAAGCCCATCCATCTGAGAGTGGATGAACTGGCACACCAAGTACTTAAAGCTGTTCATCCTTAATTGACAACACTGGAGCTTCTGTTCTTCTGCATAACCTGGGAGAATTAACGATGGCCTTGACAAATTTAAACCTAGTTAAGAGATTCAAAATAACTTAGGAATTTCTTTTTCATTTCTATCAATGGAGAATGGTAAAAAATAAAAATAAAAAAATAAATCATCTGTTCATTCAAAAAAACATTCTTCAAGTACAGACTGTGTTTGGAGTATAGCTTGTACTATGACCAATATAGTACGTAATATATGCTAGAATTCTAGGATGGTAATGAAGCTAGCAAATAGAATTCTTCAAATATGAACCCCATTTTACGCTTCTTGAAAGGAGATCTTCACTGACATTTTGTAATTGTATTAAATTTATTGGGATGATGTCAGTTAATAAAATTGTGAAGGTTTCAGGTGTACAGTTCTGTACTACATATCTGTATATTGCATTGTCTGTTCACCACCCCAAGTCAGTTCTCCTTCTGTTACCATATATTTGACCCCCTTTACCCTTTTCTACCTTCCTCCAATCTCTTTTCTTCTGGTAACCACCATACTCTTGTTTGTGTCTATGAGTTTTTGTTTGTTATTTGCTGCTTTCTTATATCTTATATATGAGTAAAATCATATGTTCTTATTGTGCTTACCATGATATTCTCAAGATCCTTTCAAGTCAGTATTTCATCTTTTTATGGCTAAGTGGTATTCCGTTGCATATATGAACTACATCTAATTTATCCAATCATCTGTTGAAGGACATTTAGGTTGTTTCCATGCCTTGGCCACTGTGCATAATGTAGCAATGAATGCAGGGGTACATATATCTTCATGAATAAATGTCTTCAAATTTTTCAGGTAGATATCCAGTAGAGGGATTGCTAGCTTATGTGGTAACTCTATTCTTAATTTTTTGAGGAACCTCCAATTGTTTTTTCATAGTGGCTGTACCAATTTATATTCTCATCAGCAGTGTATGAGGGTTTTCTCTTCAACCTCTCCAATACTTGTTATTACTTGTCTTCTTGATTATAGTCATTCTAACAAGTGTGAGGTGGTATCTCATTGTGGTTTTGATTTGCATTTCCCTAATAGCTACTGAAGTGGAGCATTTTTTAAATAACCTTTTCGTCATTTATTTGTATGTCTTCTTAGGAGAAGTATCTGTTAGGTCCTCTGCTCATTTTTTAATTGGATCATTTGTATTTTTGTTGTTGAATTGTAAAAATTCATTACATATTTTGGATTTTAACCCTTTTTTTTAAAGATTTTATTTATTTATTTTTTTAGAGATAAGGGAAGGGAAGTAGAAAGAGAGGGAGAAAAACATCGGTGTGTGTTTGCCTTTCATGTAACCCCCACTGGGGACCTAGCCAGCAACCCAGGCATATGCCCTAAGTGGGAATCAAACCACCGACCCTTTGGTTCACAAAAGCCAGTGCTCAATCCACTGAGCCACACCAGCCAGGGCAGTATTTTAACCCCTTATTAGAGGTGTTTGCAATATCTCCTCCCTGTCAGTTGGTTTCTTTTTTTTGGTTGATGGTGTTTGTATGTTTGTTTGTTTGTTTGTTTGTTTGTTGTGCAGGAGCTTTTTGCTTTGATATAGCCCTATTCATTTAGTTTTGCTTTTAATTCTTTTGACTTTGAGGTCAAAATCATAAAACAATAAGACCAAGGTCCATAAGTTTAGTACCTATGTTTTCTTTTTTGTATTTTACTGTTTCAGATCTTATATTTGGGACTTTGATCCATTTTGGGCTAATTTTGTGTATGGTGACAGTCTAGTTTCATTCTTTTGTATTTGGCTTCACAATTTTTCCAGCACAATTTATTGAAGAGGTTTTCTTTTCTCCATTGTATGTTTTTGGCTCCTTTGTCAAAAATTATCCACCCATACACATGTGGGTTTATTTCCAGGCTATCAATTCTGCTCCATTGGTTTGTTTGTTGGGTTTTCTGCCAATACAATGCTGTTTTGATTATTGTGATTGACCTTTTTAATTTAATTGTTTGGTTACAAGAGGACATTGCTATTATTGCAAAAAGGCTTAGTTTAGTTTACCAAATGGGTTTTTTTTTTATCATTTTTTTATCTACCTATATTCTGATATAAAGTGTTCACTCAAGAAACTAGATTTGATATATCTTCTCTTTAGTCAATGGCTATACAAAATGACATATAAATATATGGGGAAGGAATGAAAAACTGAATGTTAGGTTAAAAGGAGCCTGCAATATCAGTAGCTTTATCTCTGCATTGATAAGGCTATAAATCATGAGTATTGAAACAATTCTGGAAGTGACTGTAGGCAAAGAAATAAGGGCCTCTTGCAAAAATCTAATGTATTTAAGCTTCCTCCAAATACCAAATCTACTAAATACATGAATCGTGAAATAATATTGTATTCATAAAATGGTTCCAGAAGACATAGGTAAAAGTCTCAAGGGCTCAACAGTGTGAAATGTACAGGGTTTCATTTTTATTGTCTTGAATCTATTGTAGTATTTAGAGAGTAAAGATTTTTCCCTTGATTTAGTTGGGAACAATACAAATAGGATAGTTTTTTTTCTTAAGATATGTATTAGCCAGCTTTGATTCTGATCATTTGTCTCAAAACACAGTGCTGCTGAAGTAAAAGGACTAGGGGAAAATTGGTAACATCATTTTCTTGGTCTGTCATGTCAACATCAAACTAAGAAAATTGAATCTGCCCTCCTAGGCAGAAAGTACAATGCTACTGAAATAACATCATCATGAAAATGTTTTATGGCCTAAAAGAAATCATCAGTTCCTTTATTCTTAGGCCCTGAGCTGGCAGTTTAGATCAGCTACCATTTTATATATGTAATATTTTTAAATAAAGATGCAGTGAGTTCTCTAGACAGTCACAGACTTTAAATTTATAGTCAGAAAAAAATATATTTTTTCTGTGTATACAAAAGGTATTAGATGAAACTGAGACAAATGAAATATATGATTGCCTTATGGCAGGGCCTAGTTATTTCTTCATATTAGATTATTGGTCTTACATTTTGTAAAGTATATTTGTTAATATTAGGTCCTGATTATATACAAAAAAATTACACTAGCTTATGCAAGGTCCCAACAAAAAAAGCTTCCCTTTAAGCAGTCAGTTAAAGAGTCTCCAGAAACCGTTCCGCTCAAATTACATTGGGCTGAACATCTTCCTGGGCCACATCAATCTACAAGGGATGTTAAGAAATAAAGTCTTTAATACAAGAAAAGTGACAAGTGGAAAATTTGGTTTTTGTTGCTGAGAAAGAAGAAGTACATGGATGTTTGGGAGGCAATCCAGCCATTTCTACAGGAGCTGTATCTCAAGAGTGGAAAAGCTGGAAAATAACAGAAGTTCCTTGTGAAAACGTACCCAGAGTAATTCCTATAGAACCTGTATACGCCCCCTTATTTCTTATTGAATTGATATAAATTCAGCTCATTAATACAAAGCTCTTTACAAACTGAAATCTTTGTGTGGACAGTCACATTTTATGTGCAGAAAAGACCGTCTCTCCCAAGATGACTTTATCTGAACAGCATTGTGTGTCTTTCTATCTCCAACACCATGATAAATGTGCACGTATCTTCATGAAGTTGAACATGTCAACAATGCAAAGACTGCCCAAAAATCAAAAATAGTATCTAATCTGACTATTTTGAAAGATACATTTCAGTAGCTAACTGAAATTCTTTTCTTTTACATCATTTCACACAAAGTAAATTATTTATAAAAATTGACTAAAAAATGCTTTTTAAGAATGATTTTGCAGCTGTCTTTATGAAGGACTGGTGTTTACCATTATATTGTACATATTTATAACTAATGAACAGAAATTTACAAACTTGCTAGGTTTTTCTGAAAATGGCGTACTTGTCTTAACTAAATATATGCCAACTTCCCTAAAGTAAGAATAAAAAACCTTAAATTTTTCTTGTAAATATTACCAGATCAGCCACTGGGATAGAACAAGCCAACTCTATTGTAAAGTACTTCATTTTACTACTGAGATAATTATTCTGGAGAACAATATAGGCCTCTGAATTTCTTCTACCCCATCCCCAGCCCCTCTTACAGTGTTGTACAAATTAAACAGATCAAGGCATCTCTTTCTGTGTGGTACAAAGCTCTGTGTTCGGGAAGAATCCAATTCTCTAGACAGTGTGTCTCAACCATGACTGGTTCACAATAATATTATAAATTAGGTAAAGTTTGCTTTTAATACTTTGCTTATTCTCTTTTCCTCCCTGCCCGCCCACTTCACTCAGTTCAGAAAGCATTAATTGAGCACCTATAATGCATTTGAGGCCATCTTGGGGGCTGGAGCTACAGAAGCATGGACTGTGCCCTCACTGGGTTTGCCACTCACGCTAGCTGTTCCTCTGATCAGGCAGGTGGCTACCACTTGCTGCCTCTGGAGTCCCGTGGCCCCAACAGCTGTTATCAGCCCTGTGTACTGACCTACTCTTTACCTTCCCAGTCAAGCCTACCCTTCCAGGGTCTATGGCCCAGTCTGCTAGATAGTTCTTTCACTTAAATTTATATCTTTCATTTCTTACCTTAAAGGGAAGATATTGGTAGCAATTTCAGATATGTTAAAAGTGGGGGAAGGAGCTGTGAGATTTCTTTTTTAGTAACCAGGATTGTATAGCACGTGGACCTTTGACCAAAAGTTATAGGTAAAATTTATCTGATGATATTATGTTAGATTGTAAGTAATAATTATAAAAATGTTGCTACTTTAGATCATGTTTCAATATCTCTAGATTAATTCATTTAATAGAAATTTTACCTAAGTGAATATCCCAGTTGTAGAAAACTCTGAAATCAGTTGTTGGAGGATAATCTATAAATAAATATTTAGAGGAACAACCCAGATTATATAAGCTATATTACATTCCTAAATAAGGCCAACAACCCCCCCCAAATTGCTATATATGTGAAAAGTTGTATTCATATGTTTATTCATGAAGGCACTCAATAAATATCTATGGGGATGTGTACTATGTCCCAGACACTATTTTAGTGGCTAAAAAAAAAAAAAAAATGAAGTCTCTGTCCTCATAAAATATATGTTGTAGTGACAGTGGCAATAATAAATTAAACAAAACAAACAAAAAGAAAGTTTATTTTATGCTGAGAAAAAATATTATGAAATGAAATAGGTGCTATAAAAAAAATAGCAGGATATCTTGGCCACAGTGGTCAGAGAATGAATGTCTCTGTGAAGTTCACATTTAAGATGAGACTAGCACTGACCAGTGTGGCTCCGTAGGTTGGGAGTCATCCCACAAAGCGAAGGGTTATTGGTTCAATTCCCAGTCAAAGCATATTTCTGGGTTGCAGCTTTGGTCCTGGGTTGGGACATAGACAAGAGACAGCAGGTCAATGTTTCTCTGTCATATCAATGTTTTTCTCCTTCTCTTTCTCCCTCCCTTCCCCTCTCTCCAAAAATAAAATCAAATCTTTTCTTTATAAAATAAAAAAGATGATACTAAAGTTTAAAAAGGAGCCATGTCAGAGGATCGAACCCAAGGTGTGGCATTTCACACTGAATTATCCACAAGAGCATGGCATTTATAGGGTGATTATGACACCACAGAGGTATCTGGCATATGAATTTTGATCATGTCAAATGTGAACCCAAGTTCTACTTTCTAACCAGAGATCCCATTTCCATTTCCTAAAAAGACCCTTAACTTCGGCCTAATGAAACCCATAACATTGTTTTGGATTTTTACCTTTGCATACAGTGAAATGCTACTAGGTTCACCGTTGTTCAGTGTGTGTGCTAACGACGCATCTCTTTCTCTTCCTCTTGTATCACCAGGCCTCCGGAACCTGTTTACAGCACTGTGAACAAACTGTGTGATAAGCCTGCTTCTCCCAGGCACTATTCCCCTGTTGAGTGTGACAAAAGCTTCCTCCTCTCAGCTCCCTACCCCCACTACCACCTAGGCCTGCTCCCTGACTCTGAGATGACCAGGTACTGCATGTGCTTCCTCACTTCATCTCAAATTGCATGTGCTTCCACAATGATTGAATGGGTAGAATCCGCCTCTGCTCACTTCTCTTGCACTTGGTGCCTTCCTCAAGGTGGAGAGATGTCCTGCTCTCTTGGTGCAATGGGCGAAATCAAGAACATTCCCTTGTTTTTTTCCTGGTATGTTCTCAGAGCACTCAGACATGGTCATATCATGCTCCAATGTTCTTGGTTCCCATGCATGTTCAATGAGGTATTAATTATATTTTTCCAGAAGAATTTATTTTGAAATTCAAGTAGCACTATTTCCCTCAATCAGAAGAATAAAATAGAACATTTATTGAGTATATTTTTGATAATACTTAATGAACACTCACCATGCTTAGGCATGTAACAAAGCCTAAGAAGTAGATACTATTATCACCGTTTAATATTTTAACTAAAAAGATTAAATTAGTTTCATCATTTAACTGACTCCTTGGGGTATTAAACAACTTGTCTAAAACTATATAATTAACTAGTTCTATCTAACCACAAAAAATAGAATCTTCACCTTTACAGTATGTTATCAAGTAGGTGATTACCTGTGTTCTCTTATGTAGTTATATGTATACACACATATATATATAAAAGTTTAAAGAAGTTAAGGCATTGCTCTCAGTATAATATTGCCAATAAGTGTGGATTCTAGATTTGACCTTAGAATGTTTTGAGCCTTTCCACAATTTTGTAAATAAATTGTTCTAAATCTAAATATTGGACATAATTTTGCATTAATATTCTAAAGTATATGTATGATAAATAATAAAACTCCATTTTTACATAGTAAAGAAAGTCAGAGAGAGAAGAGAGTCAGTTTAAACTGAGAGATCTCAGTTGTGATGTTCCTAGATATAATGGGATGCTTACATATATTTGTTTACAGTTATGTTTGCAGATAGAATATTTTTATATATCTTCATAATATTGTTAGGGCTAAGAAGAAAGATTTTATGATGATTCAAAGTGAAAATAAAGATATCAAGAGCTTCTCAAATTATTATCTCTATTTTTTTGGTATTTTCAGAGAATAAAATTAGAAGTCAATTACTGATCTCCCTAGGGAGTTAAATAGCAAGTTTTAAATTAGATCTAACATTTCTAGAAATAAATGAGAAGACATATTTTTGGCTATGTAATCAGATGGAGCATATTCACTGATTTGCAACAGTTAAATCCTAATAATATTTTTAAATGCTTTATAAATATTAATTATATCCTCCTATATTTTTAACAAATCATAAAAACTAATTTTTGATACAGCAAATTATACAGTTTTGAACCTAAGGCAGCAACATCACCATAGCTATGGGGAAGTGAGAAGTTACACACACCTACAACCACTTTCTAGTAATTATGCATCTATAGAAGCTAGGTAAAGGCAGCTAACATTTATTGAGCTCTTCCCTTGTGCCAGGCATTTTGTTAAGCCCTTCTTATGAGTTATTTCTTTTAACCCTATCACCGTATTAGGTAAATGCTATCATTATCAGTGTTTTAAAAATAAGAAGATTGAGGCTTGAGAAGTTACCTGACATGGCCAAGGTCATCCACTAATAAGTGGCAGGGCTGGGATTCAAACCCAGGGGACCATTAGCACCTGCATCGGCACAGGCATGATGGCAGAGATGCCTTTGCTTGCTGGAAAAATTCTCCACTCATTTCTCTTTTTCTCTCCTTTCTCTATTTTTATTCTGCCTTCTCATCTCCCTTCTTCTGGCGCAATGTCAATGAATCTTTTTTTAAAACCTATGCTCTTTTTTGATGAACATAAAATTTACATTTCTTGCATTTCACTGGGGGTTTTGAGGCTTCCTTCCATAAAACTCACCAAAACCAATGAGCAGATGATAATCTACCTTTTGTGTGAACCCACCAGATATGATTCTTTCTAGTTTCTTTTCTATAATCTGTATTCTGAAGAACATAGGGTTATTTTTTTTATTTTTCCCAAATTAAAAAATTACAGTATAATTTTGAATATGTCTTTTTCAAATTACACACCCTCAGCAGTCCTGATATGCATCAGTCTCCAACCGCACCCTCCATCACCCCTTTGGAAATTTTATTTTCTATTTATTTAATTGTCTCCTTCCCTGAGCCCCCCCCCCCCACCTTTTTCTTTTCTCTTTTCATATTTTATTCTTCACTTGTAGAAAAAATGTCACACACACACACACACACACACACACACACACACACACACACTTTAATTGACTGTCACCAGTACACTAATACTGAAATTCTTGATTTTACCCCACTTTACTTCCCTTTTGAGCTTCCCCAACTCAGTAAATGGCATATATACTTACTTCAGTGTCCAAGCCAAAACCTTGAGAATTATATTTAACACCTTGTTCTCCCACATCCATCATTCAATTTATCTTCAAGCCCTACTGATTCTCCCTCCAAAATGTACCTCAAATCTATTTGTTCTTCTCCATTTCTATTTCTACTTTAATCCAAGCCTCCATAATCTCCCAGCTATGATAACCTCCTAACAGGCCTCACCACTTCCATTATTGTCCTCCTGGTTTATTCTCAGTGCAGCCAAAGTGATCTGTAAAAGTACAGATCAGATCTATTTCTCTCCTTTTGCATTAGCATAAAATGCAAAGGCAATAACATAGCATCCAAGCTATGCATGACCTCACCCCCGCCTGCCTCTTAAACATTTTCCCTTTGCTGACCACATTATTTACATTCACAAAATGCACTAAATCACTTCCTGTCTCAAGCGCTTAACATTTGCTCTTTCCTCAAACTGGAAAAAGCTCTTCTTACACTTTGCCTGCTTAACTTCTGGTCATCTTAGATCTAAGCTTAAATTTCACTTCCTTGGAGAAGCTTCCTGAAAGAGAAAATTTGGTTCCCTATTGTATTCTCTATTTTTTTCCCATAAAGCTAAAGCAATTTATTATTATACATTTATTTATGTGATTTTTAAACAAAATGCATGTCTCACACTCTATGCTGTAAACTCAATGAGTGGGATTGTGTCTCATTTGTGCATTGTTATATCCTTAACACTTATCATAGTGCCTGGCACAGCAGGGACTCAGAATTATTGAGTGACTAAATAAACATGGAAATAAAATCATCAGGCAAACAAGCACACAGATACCTGTTCCAGGAACAGGTCATGGCTCAAGCTCTGCTTTACTCAGCTCTTTGTAAGTACATTAAACAACTCCATGAGTGAATGAATCCAAGCATGGACACAAATAACAATACACCAGAGCTCACTTTGTATACTGCACTTTCACCTTAAACGATCTCGATGCTCAGTGTCCACATTATAGATTTATAAGGTAACTGTCAGTTCTTGATGAAGATTGAGGAATTCCTTTCAGAGACTATTTAGTTCCTCTCCAATGGAAAAATATTTCTGAATCAGGTGTGTCTTGAAATGTGGCCAATATTTTTAATTTTAATTAATTTTAATTTTAATTAAAATTTCAAGGATTCTAGTTCTAATTATGACACCATAACTTGCTTTTTCCACTGTTACCTTAAATAACTTATAGAATCTCAGAGGTGGGTGAGAACTTAGAATTAGATAAACAAGGCCTTATCCAATTCCAGTAATGCTGAGGAACCCAATTGCTTCATGGACCCATGTCTTACCTCTACTCTTGGTAAAGTAAAAGTATCTGGGAACAGTCTTCCCTGAAAAGGATATTATATGAATGCAACTATTCATTCAACCAAAATTTATCAAGCTCTGACAAAATGCAAGGAGCTATATTAAGGCAATTTTTACAAGGATGTATGAAAAAACCAACCAAAATAATGTTTTAAAAATGCGTAATCTTTAAGTTGCAATATATGGCATTTGAGAATTTCCTAAGCTAATTTCAGAAACATGCACATATTCATACAACAAGTACTGTCTCAGATTAGGATCTGAGCTACCTCTGTGGAAGTTAACATGTGGTTAAACCACTCTTGTACCAGCTCAGCCCCTAATCAACATTCAGAAGAAGGCAGACCAGCCAACGGAAGCGGGGAAAGTCAACCATCTGTATTCTCTGCATTTCGATGGGAATACCGCAATTCTCATCTTTTTGAGTTGATAGCAAAGATCCAGGGATGAATTAATTGTATACACAATTCACTTCTGCAACAGCAACTAAAGGAAAACAGAGAAATTGTAAGTTTTCCTTAGGAAAGCAGTCAAAGTACCTGGCAAAGTGCCAGCTCCTAAGGCTGCAGATTATATTTAGAATAATTGACTTTTCAGTTGTTGCAAAAAACAAGTAATGGGCAGAGCCTGGAATCAAACTAACATTTGGAGCTCTGTGGAAAACAAATGAAATTGCTGTGGAGCTCTTGCTTATCTAGTATGTTTTGTTTGTTTTTTAGAGTAGTTTTAGATATTCTAATTGGTTTTTTATGTGGGAAGAATGGTAAATTACTCAGCTTTTGATATTCCTAGGGAAGGAAAAATATTAATAATATTGTGGTCTTTTTTTCAACAGGTATGGCATATTTTTATTCATTCTTTTACATAGCTGGTCCTAATGATTATCATTTTGTAGTTGATAATCAGAGGCGAGATAAACCAGATGAAGGTGAATTAAAATATGTTGGCAGATTTTGGAACAGAAATGGACTCTGAGTCATTTATAATCATAAAATAGCCTCACGCATTGAAGAATATATATTCATGAGACTTCAACTAGGTACCAGGCTTTATCCTGGGCCCTAGGGATTCAGCGGTGAATAAGTCATGGTCCTTCCCTTTAAAGAGTTCAAAGCATTCATTACTGTGTTGTGATTGATAATACAGCTGCCAAAGCCGTCAGTTTCTCCAGTGTACCCAACACCTAGGTAACTAAAATCAAACTATCGTAAGAGGTTGTGATGGAAGTAAGCACAGCCTTAGACTGTCTCTTCTGCAGAGGTATGAACATACACACAGGAATGTTCCCCTCTCACATCTTGTTTCATCAATTCCTAATCATTTATAAAAAAGGTCATTTATGGGAAGTTTACCCTTATCTTTCCATAGGCCCCTCTGCTAGTATAGCTACAAAGCTCTGAATCCAGGTATCATTCACTCCCATTGTAGAAATCACAAAGTTGGCAGCCTCAAGTCATTCCCAGTTTGGGGACATAAAGCAAAATCTTGATTCCACGAGACCTCAGCCACATGTCATGGTGGCCTATCTGTGTGTGGCAAGCCTTGAATCCTTGCAAAAATAATAGAAAATTTATCTGGGCCTTTAATGTTTTAACTGTTCCTAAGTCTGTATATCCAAAATCAAATATAATTTCTAGATATACTAATGCTGTAACAGAAGTACATGTGAGTCTCTAGTGGTAAGCAGGGGAGGAATCACGTAACTCTGTCTCTGTTTTTCTTAAAGTTTTCAGAAAGACCTTGAGCTCCTCAGTCAGTTGGGGGAAGAAATGTATTCCAGGTAAAAAGAATGGCACAGAGTGAAGCCTGTGTGTAAAGCCCGGCGTGAAAGCCCGGGGCGCCGTGAGGCTTCCAGCGGTTTTCTGTGGCTAAAGGCTATTGAGTGGGTGATAAAGTTGGAGACACGGGCAGCGGCAGATCATAGAGGCCTTATGTGCCAAGCTGAGGATTTGGGACTTTCTCCTGTAAGTGGTGAGAAGCTGTTCAAGAATTTTAAAGCTGAGCAAAAGTGTAATTTGATGTGTGCATTTAAGATCACCCTGTCAGCTGTGTAGAGAGAGTTTAAAGGCAGGGAGACTAGTTAGTAGATCCTCTAGAGTGGAAGTGATGAAGAGCTGAACTGAAGCTGTAGAGATAGTGTTATAAATGGATACAGAATTATTTATCAAATACAATGGGTGGTACTTAGTGATTGTCTTTTTCACAGGGAAGCATTTTCTGGCTTGGAGTGTTCACTAGACCATGATTGTATGACCTCCTTTCAGAGACAGTGAGTAGTCTTGTCACAGTAAATGTATTTAAACATAAAACTCTGTAGAAAGAAACTCAATAGAAGGAATGGAGACAAAGTACATTAGAAAGTCTCTTGTTTGAGATGATGGCAATCTGATGTCAAGAGGAAACCAGGGATTATCTAGATTTGCCCAGACTGTCTAGATTTGAGGCTTTTCTTCAGCTATAAGAATCCCATGCATTTGGCTATGCACTTCATCTCCCTCAGAGCCTCAATTCGCACATCAGAAATGGGGGGAAATAATCATATCTGTGCTGTTTTCCTCATAGGGCTGTTGGGAAGATCAAAGGATGTAGACCAAATGAATTTTCATCTATTCACTCTCCACATTAGTTATTATTGATTATTTCCATATGCTTATTTTTATTGTAAATACTTGAGTTCATGTATATTTATTTTAGTGTTATCACAAATCAGGTGAAAAATAATTATCAGCATTAAGGTAAATCCCCTGAGACCACAAGAAAGCTGTTGATGCTAATACCTTCTCTTTTTAGCAGCAATCCTTGTTACCATAGGCAAAGTCATATATTTCCTTTTTATTAATACACTTATAGGCTCCCTGTAAGATGTAACAAGTTTCTAAAACTGTAGACTTCATACTTCCCTGAGACAATCTTCTTTCTTATTTATTCATGTGGCAGAATTTCTATCCTACATGTAACTTTTTAGGAATGTAGACAAAATAACAGCTACTCTGTGGCTCACTGAGCCAGGCATTTGACATGGTCTCTAATAACCCCAACACCTTTGCCAAGTATGTCCTTTGATCTAGCAGGTGAAGGGCCAGGACCATAACCAGGGCATTGCCACACCTGCTCGTGCTCTCACGAGCCTTAACCCCTCCCTCTCACACACAGTGCAGCTCCTCGCGCAGCCCCCACTTCTCACAGCCACGCTGCCTGCCGGAAATCTGTGCACCTGAAAGAGAACTTGAGCCCCGCTCACAAGATTTCACGTGGGCAATAGCACCATGAAGAAGAGAATGGTGCTTAACAAATCGTTGACCTTCTTAAGACTTTAAAAGGCTGATACAGTCTTAGAGAATTCTTAATTTCACTGTTAATTAAAACCAGAGGAGGAAAACCTCTGGGCATGGTTCAGAAGGCACAGCCCCTTCCCAAGTTTTGCAGCAGTTTCTTCTTCAAAGGCCTTCACTGCCTTTTTGAAGTAGGTGATCACTAAGCCCAATTCAAATGAAGGAAAATGAGAGATTAATTGATTCCCACAAAGCCCCAGTGGCTGTTCTTGCCATATTCCAGTGCATAGCCTCTTCCCTCAGCGCTGCGATACACCCAAGGGTTCACACGGGAAGGAAGACCCCAGGTTGGAAAGGAATGCCTGCTGTATGTAGATACCTTTTTTAAAACACTCTATTTATTGTTGCCCTTCATTTTTATTATTTTTTTCAAATAGAGTAGAAATGTTAAGAATTCAAGATCTTTTTAAAAGCACATTTAAAATTACACTGTATAGTGTAAAGAAGGAAAGAAGAAAGGGAACTCAAGCTCTTCCAAAAGCCCCCCTTTACTCTTCACAACACCCCTGGTAGGCAGGTCGAGTGTGGGAGACTCAGAAAACCTAAGAAATGATCCCAGGATAATCTTATTCCAAAATCCCTGTTCTGTGATATTCAAATAAAACTCTGTGATGAAACAAACTAGATTTAATTGATTTGCTTTTTTATTTTTAAAAAAAGAGCCAAATTACATTCATCTATCTGAGATGTTAAGAACATTTTCCTTTGATTTTAGTATATCTTTGATCTGTTTTGGGAGCAATTTTTACATTTAATTCAGTAACCATTATGTTAGTGGGTAACAATAAGAAATTGAAGAATAAGCATAATTTCAAAAGCAATCCTCTGAGGAGGCAAAGTAGCTGTGAGAAATGCTAGGCAAAATCACTATAGCAACAAATTACAGGAACTCAGAAGGAATCAACATAGTACATTAGACCATAACACCTACAACATAGATACTAATTAAAACCACTAACATGTGCTGAGTGCTTTTATGTGCTTAGCACTGTTCCAAACTTTTATATGTACTATATGTACTAACTCATTTTATCCTCACAATAGCCTATGGGGTAGGTACGATTATTCCAAATTTTATAGAAAACACATGCAACAAATGAAACAGTGGAGTGAGCCAGTTGAAATTGAGTACATTAGGACTTATACTTAGAATACTGATTTTATGAGAGCAAGATGTTTGTCTTATTTACTGCTGTAGTCTGTGTGCAAAAAAAAAAAAAATTGTTCCTGGCATGTATTACTAATAGTAATAGTGATGATGAGGCGGAGGAGGAGGATGAAGATGATGATGATGATGATGCTAGAAGAAGAAAACAATCACTATCATTTATATAATCTCATTAGCTGCAAGACTGCACTTTACATAAATTAGCTCCTTAATCTTCAAAACAATCCAGGAAGATGTTTGTTATTATTATCCCCATTTTGCAAGTGAAGTTATTGAGGTCTGGAGAGGTTGGTCACACAGACAGGATTTGAATCTAAGTAGGCTGGCCCCAGAATCTGTGCTTTTAAAATATGCTCAATAAATATTTAATAAATGTTATTCTTGTTACATATAACACTCCTCAAGTATTAAATTCTACTTGAGAAAAAAAGTACACTTATTTAACCATAGTCAAATTTTAATAGCTAGAAAGACAGATAAATCGATAATGAGTATATGATTAAGAACCTAGACTCTAGAATCAGTGTTAGAATCCTGCCTCTCCAACTTCCTAGTTGTGTAAACATGTGCAAATAACAAGTAGTCTGAGCTTCTGTATCTTCATCCAATATAGTAGTAATTGTAGTATTCACCGCATGGGGTTGCTCTAGGATTTAATAAGGTAATATATAAAGTGCTAAGAGTCATGCCTGATAAATATGAAGTTCCCCATTAATGTTAGCTATCACTTGTGTGTGTATTAAATGAAATATTATGACCCCCTAAATAGAGACTTCAGGCTGAAGTGGGAATGACTTTTCATTAAAGACTATTATAAAAGCCTGTTTCATATGTAGCCTGATAGTGAGCCCAACAAATTGTAAAGAGAGGTGAATCTTTGGGTTGGCAGTGTGGGAGGAAGGGCTGTGCAAGGCTACTTATATTTATATGCAAGGCTACTTGTATTTTAAAATGTAAAAGTTTATTTTGATTAAGGGATCGAAATTTACTTCTCAGAGCAGAGAAAATAAATCTCCCATTTCAACACTTTAATTCATTTCTGTAGACCTTAATCTCATAAAAAATTGAAAGGATCCCTTGAACAGGGTTTCTAAAGTCAGCAGGGCTGTGTGTTCCAAATTGAATACTAACCTAAGATCACTCTCTTCTGGAGAAAATAAATACATTAGAGGATAAAGAGGAGTTTTATGGTTTTCTTCAAAAGGAGGAGAGGGTATACTGGGCCTACCTAACGCAGCCAGAGCCTTTTGTCCAATGTTTCTTAAAAAGACTCCCCTACTGAACTGCTTTGCCATGTCCCAGGACCCAAATGTAATATGCAAACGGTTGACTGGATTTCAGCCCCAGCTCAACCTGCCTAACGGAGTAGATTGGCCAGACTGATAATGGGGGTGGAAGTAAGAAATGAGAACCATATTTCTCTTTGTTATTTTCAACCCTCTCAAATTCATTCTGATGTTCTGCTTCCTTTCTTATGCCTCTGGCATAATTATAAGGACATCATTCTATCAAACTTACAGGTTTAAAATTAACTAGAAGCTAATGCAAGTTCATAGATGGGAGATTTTCTAGAAACAATTTAATCCAATCTTTATATGTTCCAGATGAGAAAACTGTCACTCAGATCACAAATATGTATTAAATGCCTATGATATGGTTGATACTTCTGGGGATACACATTCCAGACATAATTAAACCCTATTCTCAGGAGATTTAGGGACCACTCAACCCAGAGGAGACTTTGTGCATGTGTGTGTGAGTGTGTGAGCTATTGGTAATATAAAAAATGTTTAGAAATTTACTATGGATAGCTTTCAAATATATGTGAACTTGACTTACCTTATTTATTTTGGATCTATCCTGATTTCTCCTGGATAGGACAATTATAGGTTTGTAGTCATCAGTTTCTAAGCATTCCGACCTTCGTGTGAAATCTAAAGGTCAAGTGACAGCCCAAATTTCCTTTTAGCTCTCCCCATTCTCACATGATAAGTTCCTACTGCCTTACCATCATTGCAGGCTGTGTTCCTTATAGGTAGGCCTTAGCTACACATTGCACATGAGGAAAGGGGCTATGAGTTTAAAAAAAAAAAAAAGGATGGGGGAATGTCTCTGACCAGATTTCCACCAATATAATTTCTGCGATTCTTAGTCTCTCTTCTTTGCAGGGTCTCTTAGTGACTCGTGGATTATCCTGGACAAACATTTGCATTTCTTAAGCTACAACCTCTTCCTATTGTTTCCCCATAGGAATCTCTTCACTTACAACAAACTACGTAGTCTTCTAGCTTTTGTCACTTTTCCAACTCCTTAGAATGGTATTTCATAAGTACATGTCCTCATTTTCCACTGTCTTCCATACCGCTGCTCCATGTTTAGATCGGAATTCTGGGAGTTGGGCAATGTCTGGCAAAGGCAAGATGAGAAGGCTTTCATTTCTACCCTAGACTGCTACCCCTTAATTGAAAGTCTCCTGCTACTCACTGAGATCCTATTGACAGGAACTCTGTGTGACCTGTGGTCAGCCAAGGGCTTTTTCCTCAGGCAAGGGCTGTTACCTTCCCTGTTTCTCCTCTTATCTTCCATAGAAGCTCTGTTCCTGTCTCTGACAGATTCCCTGCTCTGATTCTCATATTGGAGACTTTTCCTCTGGGGTTCTTGTGACCCATAAAATCAGCCTTTAATTCAGACTCTTTCTCTAGCAGAGAAACAGAAAGGCAGGTAAACTTTTCTTCATTGAGCAGCATTGATATTTAGTTTCTGGAGTATCAAAGCCTTTCTCAGAAGATAATCTACTTTTTTATTTTATTTTATTTTTTAAGTATATTTTATTGATTATGCTATTACAGTTGTCCCAGTTTTTTCTGCCGTTTATCCCCCTTTGCCCTGCATCTCCCCACCCTCCAGCATTCTCTCCCCCTTAGTTCATGTCCATGGGTCTTACATATAAGTTCCTTGGTTTCTCCATTTCCTATACTATTTTTCACCTCCCCCAGTCTATTTTGTGCCTACCATTTATGTTTCTTATTCCCTGTACTTTTTTCCCCCTATTCTCCCCCTCCCTGCTGATGCCTCTCCATGTGATCTCCATTTCTATGATTCTGTTCCTGTTCTAGTTGTTTTCTTGGTTTTTGTTTTCATTTTTAGGTTCAATTGTGATCTACCTTTTTTAAACCCCAAAATTTTAAAAATTACGATAGGAGGGATGGGAAGAATGACTGTGGGAAATCATAGCAGAGGCTGGTATATGCCTTGGCCAAAGATGCTTCATGCAGCTGCTGGCATCCAATTGGTCAAGGGTTCTTATAAATCTCTGGTCAAAAACCTCCTATAAATCATGGCTTCATCTAAGCATATATTACTGGCTGTTTCTCTCTAAAAGACCTCTTAATGAATCCCACGTCTTTGTTATATTCCTCAATGAGACCTCTCCATCCGTCTTCCAACCCTTTCTGTCTTCTTGCAAAGTCTACTAAGGCAGCTTGCAAACGATCTTTAATCCTTCTTCATGCACTTCCATCCCATAATGCCCAGAGGAATAATGAACCTCAAGAACAATTTGAAAACTTTTTTCTACTAATAACTCTGTGTGACATGAAAACAGAATATCTGTCACCTTTCTTTGTATCTTTTATTGATTATGCTATCACAGTTGTCCCAATTTTACCCTCTATGTCCCCCTCCAGCTGGTACCCCCATTCCCTCCAACAATCCTGCCCTTAATTCATATCCATGGGTCATGCATATAAGTTCTCTGGCTACTCCATTTCCTATAATGTTCTTAACATCCCCCTGTCTATTCTGTACCTATCAATTTGTACTTCTTTATTTTATTGATAGATATATTTTTAATATTAAATCAAATCATTTTAATTATACTACTCATCTAGCTATTACACTTTGAGTCATTATTGAACATTTATTTTTCAGGAAATAAGATAACTTAAAAATTGTTAGTATACATTTTCATACTATTTTATTATAATTAATATATATGTACTTTTTTCTCCATCTTCAGGTATTATACTTAAAAATCAGTGCTAATATTATGGATCTTACAAACGGATGGCCTTTTTTTTTCTCTTTGCCATTTTATTATAATATTTTCCTATAATGTTCTTAACATCCCCATCTATTCTGTACCTAACAATTTGTACTTCTTAATCCCTGCATATTTTCCCCATTCTACCCTTCTCCCTCCCAACTGATAACCCTCCAATGATCTCCATATCTATGATTCTGTTTCTGTTCTGCTTGTTTGCTTAGTTTCTTTTTTTTAGATTCAATTGTTGATAGTTGTGAATTTATTGTCATTTTAATGTTCATAATTTTGATCTTTTTCTTAAATAAGTCCCTTTAATATTTCATATAATAATAGCTTGGTGATGATGAACTCCAGCTTTCCCTTGTCTGGGAAGCACTTTATCAGCCCTTTGATTCTAAATGATAGCTTTGCTGGATAGAGTAATCCAGGTTGAAGGTCCTTGCTTTTCATCACTTTGAATACTTCTTGCCAATCCCTTATAGCCTGCAAAGTTTCTTTTGAGAAATCAGCTGTCAGTCTTATGGGAACTCCTTTGTAGGTAACTCTCTTGCAGCTTTTCTCTTGCAGCTTTTAAGATTGTCTCTTTATCTTTGAGCTTTGGCACTTTCATTATGATGTGTCTTGGTGTGTTCCTCTTTGGGTCTAACTTCTTTGGGGTTCTCTGTGCTTCCTGGACTTGTATATCTATTTCCTTCACCAAATTAAGGAAGTTTCTTTCATTATTTTTTCAAGTAAATTTTCAATTTCCTGCTCTTTCTCTTCTCCTTCTGACACCCCTCTGATTCAGAGGCTGGTATGTTTGAAGATGTCCTAGAAGCTCCTTAGTATACCCTCATATTTTTTAAATTCTTTTTTCTCCTTGCTGTTCTGATTGGTTATTTTTTCTTCCTTATATTCCAAATCATTGACTTGATTCTTGACTTCTTCCACTCCACTGTTGGTTCCCTATAAATTCTTCTTTATTTCTCAGTGTAACCTTCATTTTTGCTTGGGTCTTTTTTATGTTGTTAAAGTACCCAATGAGTTCCTTGAGCATCCTGATAACCAGTGTTTTGAACTCTGCATATGATAATTGCTTATATCCATTTCATTTAGGGGTTTGTTTTTTTTTTTTCTGTAGTTTTGTTCTGTTCTTTCATTTGGGCCATATTTCTTTGTCTCTTTATTTTGTCAGCCTCCCTGTGTTTGTTTCCGTGTTTTAGGTAGAGCTGCTTTAACTCCCTGTCTTAGTAACATGGCACATCGTAGAAAAGCACACCGGTAAGTTGGATGGGGGCAGAGACTTAGGTAATTGCCAGGGTGGGGCAATCCATGTTACCACTCTGTGGCTTTATATGGGGGAGGGCTCATAGAGGCTACAATGCCTCAGTCTGGCCTCCAGAGTTTTGTCTGGGAGGAAGCTGTCTCCCAGCACTCAATTTCTCCTTCTATGCTACTCATGGCCTTCCTTCTGTTAGCCTGGTGCTGAAGCCCAAAGAGAGTGATTCTGCATAAGTCCTAAGTCTGATGCAGGCCTCTTAAGAGGAAGCTCCTGAGAATCCTGCAATTTCTTCTGCCACCCCACCCCCACTAGCTTTTACAGCCAGATGTTATGGGGACTTATCTTCCTGGCACTGGAATCCTAGGCTGGGTGGTCTGGTGTGGGGCTGGGATCCCTCGCTCCCAAGGTACCCCCGCTGCTTTTTATCCACCACCTGTGGGTATGGGACTGCCCGTTCCATGTCTCCGCATCTCTGCACTTCTTCATGCCTTTCTATGTATCTCTGCTCTCTGCCCCTCCTACCCAAATGGATGAATGTGGCTTCTTTAATTTCTTGTTTGCCAGACATCCATTCAGCTTGATTTTCTTACAGTTCTGGGTGATATTTGTTTTGTAGTCTAGTTGTAATTTTTGACATGATTGTACAAAAAAGTGAGCCGTATTTATCTACCATTTTGACCAGAAGTCTCATCTCTTTTTTAAAATAGCTTTTATTTCTCAGAGCAGTTTTAGCTTCATAGTAAAACCAAATGGAAGGTATAAAGATTTCCTACACCCCTTGTCCCCCCACTATGAGTGGTAACCTTGTGACAGCAAATGAACCTACATTGACACATCATCATCACCCAATGTCCATAGTGTACATTAGTGTTCACTCTTGGTGGTGTACATTCTGTGGATTTGGACAAATGAATGAGATAAATTCACCATTATGGTATCCTACAAAACAATTTCACTGTTCTAAAAATCCTCTGTGCTCCTCCTTTTTGTCCCTCCTTCTCTGTCACTTCTTTATCGGTAGGACCATGCTGTATTCTGTCCATCTGACACATGAGCATGTACAAGAGTAGAAGACACTCAATGGAATGACAAGTTGTAGGTATTCACCTAACAGTGACTCAAAACAGGAGTTTACATTTAGTGGAAGCCCTTTTCCAAGCTAAAGGCAATGCCTGGACAAGTTGGTAACTGGAGAGGAACCCTTCTCTCTGGGTCAAAATTCAACCTCATCCTCTTAGGAAAAGGTGATTTGTACACTTTTCCCTGGGACTTCTAAGTTAGGACACAGAAACAGATTTTCTTCATCCTACCTAATGTGCATTGTAACAGGTGGTCACTTTTTGTTTAATTCTGTTTCATTTGTACTCAACATGTACCAATACCAAATGTTCTGGTAAAGACACATGATATGTGGATTCCTCAAACATGTCTTGGAGGGGTTGGGTCATTTGATTGTGCGCTGCTATTCTTTGAAAGGTGGGACCAAGGTCCATAGCAAGCAAACTCCTCAGCAACTCTAACCCTGTGGATAGTAATACTGCAAAAATCAATTCAACAAATATAAGATTGAAAATAAATAAGTTAGGACATGCAAAAGGACTTAAGTTAAAGCACCAGGCACTCTAAAAGTTTGCTTATCATGCTAAGTAAATGCCACTGTTCGGTAAGATGAGGGTACTTGCCATCCCCTTTCTCTAATATTCTTGCCACGAACTATAAAGAAGAAAAAGGGAAGGAAACGTGTATTGCACCTAAACCTAAAGCAAATTGTACCTCCTCAGGGCCCTAAGTATCATTATATCATAGAATGCTTGATCAGAAAGAATTAGAGATTACATCCAAAGACATTTGTAAAAATTGAGAAAGTAAGTCTAGCAAAATTAAGAGAATTATTCAAGATCACACAGTCACACAAGTAGTGGTAGATATAGGACTTGGGTCAGAGATGCCAGGTACCCGTTATTTTTTTCCTATGCCAGCTTATAATTTTAACTCAGCACAATCTCCTAGAATGTTTTATGCTAAGAAAATTCACATATCATAGACCAAGCCTGGAAGGAAACAGAACTATTACCTCAGGATAACAGTGTTTATTTAACTCAGGGGTATAAGATTGGAAGGGGGAAAGAAATTATCTTTTACTTTCTACAATTTTAAACTGTTTTAATTGTTAGTAATAATTAATTTAAGAATCCTCCATTTAGAGTCAGCCATTCCACTGTCAAGCATACCTTCAAGAGAAATAACGTGTTCACGTAAAACTTGTATACAAATATTCATAGCATTTTTCATGATAGCCAAAAGATGAAAACAATCCAAATTCCCATCAACTGATGAATGGATAAATAATATGTGATATATCCATACAAAATAATATTTTTCAACCAAAAAGAGGAATGAAGTACTACTAATACATGCTAAAATATGTATGAACCTATAAAACATGCTAAGTGACGAAAGCAATCATAAAATGCCACTTATTTCTATGATTTCACATATATCATGTGTCCACAATAGACAAATCTATGGAGTCAGAAAGCAGATTAGTGACTGCCTAGGGCTGGATAGGGAGGTGGCAGAAATTGAGAGTGATGTTAATGGATATGGGATTCTTTTGGGGGTTATGAAAATGTTTTAAAATTAGATTGTAATGATGGTTGCACAAGTTCATTAATGTACTGAAACCCACTGAACAATGCACTTTAAAAAATAGGTTAATTCATAGTATGTGAATTATATCTCAATAATGCTATTAAAGATTCCCACTTAAAAGTTAAATAATTCATATAGCAACAATGAAACTAATATTATGTCCTTATGACATTAAATATTCAGATGAAAATAATAGAAACCCCACTTAAAAGCTTTAAATGATTTTTCTACCCTATGAGAGACTATTTAAATAGTAAATTAGAGGAATTATAGGTCTTCAGACTTTTTACATTTTTAATAGCTATAGCCCTCATTTACTAAGCACTAATTTTTGTTAGGTGTTCTACAAACATAGTACTAATCCTCATAATAAATCTAAAAATAGGTATTTTTATCCCTACTCTAACTGAGGAAACTAAGAGCTGGCAGAGCTGAAATTTGAAGCCAGTTTCACTTGCTTTTACTATACTGCAACCATCATCCCATTATATAAAATTAATCTTTAAAGCTCTCCTACCCAGCTAGAATTGTTTACACTCTTTCCCTTCCTTTTGCCCCATTCACTCTTCAGAGCACTGCAGCCCAGGTTCTGCCCCCATCCCTCCATCGAAATTGTTTTCAGCCTAGGTCACCAAGAGTCGTTGTTTCTAAATCCAGTGGAGACTTCTTAGTCCTTATTAAATGTTAAATTTGTCTGCACTTGCCTCTGTTGCTTACTCCTTTCTGAAACCTCTCTTTTTTTTTTTTTAACTACAATCCCACTTCCAGGCTCATGACTCTCCTTGCACCCCCATTCTCTCTTCTCCATCTCCATAGACATTTCCTCTTCTCATCCTTTATTTGTCCTATTCACTGAGAGATATCTTCTCTTTTACTCTGCATACTCTCCTTAGTAGAATACATCCACATCCACAGATTTGACTCCCAACTATGTGCTATGTCTCCCATCTCAATATCTGCACCAGATCTTTCATGGACTCCAGAGTCATACACGTAGACACCTACTGGACATCTGTCCTCGAATTCCCTAGAGACATCAAAAGGCACACTCACCATCTTTATCTTTCAGATTGTTGTCTCCACTTATACCCACTGTCTTAATGGTCATTAAGAATATGGTGTGGTATTTAAGAGCATGTGTTTAGTTAGGTTCAGATTCTTGCTCCACTTTTCACTCACTGTGTGATCTCCGTGCCTTAGTTTCCTTATTCATAACATCAGAATAATAAAAGTACCCATCTCACAGAGTCATTTTGAGGGTTAAGTTTATTCATGGGAAAATACCAGCTACATAGTCAGCTTAGTACTTCTGTGGTTATAGCACTATGACATTTTCCTAGAGATTCCTCCTATTGATTCTCCTTAAGCTGATCTCTAAATGTCCTATCAATATATCTTTAATATCTTTTGAATTTCTCTGCGGTCTTTCCATATTATCTGCTCTCTAGATCCAGCTAGAATTATTGCTTATCTGGTCTCCACCACAAGTTTTATGCTCCTCAATCCATTCTCCACACTGTAGCCCATCTGAAGTCTAAAATACACATCTGATTTTGTCCCTGCCCTGACTAACCTGACTAATCCTCTGCTTTCAACATCACATTCTTTTCATTCAAATCAGTTCTCCTTTCAGTTCCCTGGGAAAAAACAAAAAACAAAACAAAACACAAACACTGTATCCCTTACCTTCAGGTTTTTGCTCATGCTTCCCCATTTTTAAACTCCTTCTCTCTAAATTATCTCACATACACATAGCATTCATCTGGCCATCTCAAAACTCACAGATCTCTTCACTTGGGTAACTGCTAATAAGCCCTGGAATTGCACCTTCTGTGATACCACCAGAAACCCTGCCTAATGCTCTCAGCCTGGGTGAGGGACCCCTCTACCCTTACAAAGTTAAAGAACTCAGTCTATTATACTACTGTTATTATTTTCTTGTCTGTCTCATCAACTAGACTGAGGCTCTTGAGCTCAGGAACTACGTTTTAATCATTTCTTGTTCATGTGGTACCCAGCAATGAACCTGGCAAATATTATCTATTCATTCTTTTAAAAAGGCAATAAAATTATTTTTAACATTACTAATTTATGTATTACGATAAATATGTAGAGAGCCCTATATTTAGTGAGCCTGTGACAGGCCCTGTGCTTTGCATTGCTTGACTGAGTCCCTTGCCTGTAGGGATTCAATCTAATAGAAGAGACCACAGAGACAGGAATACAATTAGAATTCCATACAACAGGCGCTATAATAGAGAACATATGCTGACAGGGTGTCAAGGAAGGAATGTGATAATTTATTATCACGATTAAAATGGGGGACAAGTTAAAGAATGTACACACATGCTAAGTGATACTCAGCAGTCTGCAAGTTGTTAACTAATGTGGTCAGTGATTACATTCAATTTGATATGAAATAAGCTTCTCTTGCATATAATAACCCTCCCTGCCTTACTCTTCCTACCACTTAAATTGCCTTGTTAAGCTATTCCCCAACCATTGACAAAGTCACAGACACACTATAAAACATTCTATTCTATATAATCCCAGCATTCTGGATGTTCTGTTGGTAGTATTTTCCCAAATATAAGTCCACAGACAGTGCAGGGTGTAGGTTTGTGGCCTAATATCTCTTGGTCTGGGGCAAAATGCAGGAAATAAAGGACTTTGCTAAGTACACATGCACATGTCAGCATTAGATTGCTCACTGTCCTTCCTTGGGAAAAATCCGTTTTGAGATTATAATCTCCCTCTAATTTTAGTGTTAAGTATTTTAGTTTTTGAAATTACTGTGATAATAAATAGTTGATATTGTATTCATAGCCTTCATTTGAAAACCTTACATGATGGATTTGCCTCAGGAGTTGTGTGTTTAAGTTCTCCCTGTCACTGTGTGCTCTTGGCAGAGTTCCTGCTCGCCCTCTCAAACCAGCTAACACTCTTTGCTGTGCCTTTGGTGCGCCCATCCACAACCCATGGTGCGCACTGTGTTTGGATATCTGGCTGGTTCCAGCCTGCAGTCTTGACTGTGGACTCTCCCTTTCCAAAACCCCTTGGACCTAGGCTTTGCAGCTTGTAGGCCAGATACATTGGATGCCCAGGTAAGATAAATCTTAAATATGAACCAACACAGTCATCAATTTGATGATTGGCCTACTTATTAAGTCACCATTAATAACATTACTTTAATGGACCTTTTTGGTTTTTGCAATATGTCACTGACTTTTCATATCTCCAATTTAACAAAGTGAAATTCACATGTATTTATTTTTTTAGTATAACTGTGGTACATAATTGCCTTGATCTTCTGCGAGCTCCCCAACAAGCGATTATATAAAGGCAAAATATGATTGCCATTTTTGCTTTTATGCTTTGTTTGTTGCTGTTTTAATAATTCTTCATTTCCCCTAATATAAGCTTTGGGGTAGAAATTAACAAGTTATCAGTATAATTTTCAAAACACCAAAATAAGGGAACATGTTTGGTAATTGCACTGTACAAAGAAATCTTTTGCTTTTCTCTTAGCAACAAGCATAGAGTATCATTTTATTCCCTAAAGTTTCTTTGCTCTAAATTGATCCTTCAGTTTTGTGATTCATTACACAATGTTAACTTATGAGAGAACATTTTTTTGTAGCTTTGATCCTGCTAGAAAGGAAAGTATTTAATAGCTCTATATTATTAAATATATGAGGCTAACATGTTGTAAAGTGGAGCTGAGAATTACAGTGGCAACAGAGGCCAGCAATAACACATGGCATGAATAATTGTTCTGTAAAATCAGCATTCTTAAATGTCACCCATTAACATTGGAGTTGGAGTTGGTCTGAAATATAAAGAAAAAGTCCCACACATTAAAAATGAAAGAAATAAAAAACCCTCGTTCACAAAAGCATTCAAAGACCAGGTGCTGAGAAGTAAAAAATTATAGGTTTAGCCTTTCAATTCTGCTAATAGGAATCTGTAACCTAGAGGAAAAAAAATAACCATGGTAAAAGCAATACAGAATTCTAAGAGAATTATTTCACATCAAACATACATCTTTGTTTCTAAGAGAATTATTTCACATTAAGCCTACATCTTTGCTTTGAATTATCACTCATTGACATTTTCACTCAGGTCTTGCTGTTGTCACTTTCATACCCATGATCCTTCTCCCCCTGTACCTTTGCCCATCCTAAACTGGACTGCTTTCTCCATCTTTCTCTGATTTCCCAAATTCTATTATACCAAATTCTCGCTAAAATGTTGACCATTTCCACCAACCCTTCCCTGAAAAATTCCCACCTTTGTGATTCCCTGCCTTCTCTGGTTATATTGTATTTTCTCCAGTATGGCTCAAATTATCATTACTTGAGTAAAGATTGCCTTGTGTTATTCCCAAAATATTCATTTCTGTAGTCATGTCTCACTAACTATATTGTAAACCTCTTGAGTGCAGAAACTCTTAATACTCATTTTTTTCAAACTCTAGAATAGTAACAAGCACATAGTAGGTCCTCAAATACTCAGTGTTTGATCTTCAGTAATCATTGCTGAAATGTTAGCTGGTTGGGGATCAACAGCAAGTAAAATGTATTATCAAAGTATCTGTATGAATACCAGGTTTTGCTTTAAGTTACAATCACTGTACTTTCCCCCTGAATAATCATTTGTAGCACAAAGTGAAGCAACAGAGAAAACAAGTTCCCCATGATGTTTCCAGAATCTGTTCACTTGATGGTAATGTTTCGTAGCACTTTGACCCCTTTAGTAGGAGAAAAGTTAAATTTTAGTAAAGACACTGACCATTCACCAAATATTTTCTTACTTTTAATGTTCTCAGCTTAGAGTATATAGGGTGTCACTATGACACCTGTAAAACTCTCCTGCCTTGAAACCAGACTTGTCTTCTTGTGTCACAGCTCACTGTGTGTATACTTCTGCAGCGCACATTAACTTCTCCAATAGTCCATTACAGGGTTCAAGAGCTATGACTCTACAGGTCTGATACCTTCTCAGCCCAACTTTCAAGGCAGCCTGCACTCTATTTCACTTTGGTTGACTGACTTTGTTAGGTTTATTACTAAACTGTTCATTTACTTTAATGACTAACAAAGGACTCCAGTAAAATTCTTTGTCCCATTTTTAGAGCTTAGCATAATTAGTCACATGTGCCACGTCTTTAGATAGCAAATTGAATTAGACTCTCCAGCGGATCACTTTCTAGGGCACAAACAGGACAGTGAGGTTGCTTCCCTGTGACTGAGGAAGTCTTCCCAGGCTCCCTTGGTATTGACCTATATCAAATGTTTCAAAGGAAGGTTGGACTAGAATATAAACCTGTGATATATTCAAAACCTTGTGCAGTACTATCCTCAGGAATCAGAGTCCTCTTCTCTCAACCTGTACTCTTTTGATGAAGCATGACAATTAATGGCCCTTGTAGTTTCTTAGGTGGTCTAGAATAAGTCTGTCCTTTCTCAGATATTTTATAGCTCCTGTTTTGTTTTGTTTTACCACAAATTTGAAGTTGACATCAGGAAATTTGGAAAGTTAAGCTCTGTGTTGCAACAGCCCATAATTTAAAGAAATTTCCTTCTCACTTTTTACTACCCCACAATATGACCTTATAGCTTTTCCTGAAAGTTCTCTGCTGTCTTTGTTTTTTACTTTAGATTCGACATTAGTTTTTCTTAGCTTTGTGTGTACATCATAGTGATTAGCCACCTTTTAATTTTTTATTGAATTTATTGGGGTTATTGTTCTGCTAGTCACCAAAATGGATATAAGTGAGGCTTTGGTCAGTTGCTCACATTGCCAATCTCAATGTTACCGATCTGTCCTGGGATATTATACAGTTTATTGACAGGAATTATTACATTCATTTCCCTGATTAATTACTATTTTTGAGCACTTGGCAGCTAGATAGAATCAGAGAGGGTTAACACTGAAAGGAATCCCAGAAATTGTGTTTAGTACTATCTATTGTATAAATGGGAAAATAGTCCCAGAAGGGAAAATTGTTTGCCTAAGGTTGTCTAACAACTGAGTGATAGATATCCTACTAGAAAGCAGGTCTTGTTTTTATTCCATAGATCATTCTAGTACTCTACACTAGATTGTTTGATTATTGTGTGACATAAAACCCTATAATTCCTTTAGTTCCTTTATGTTGATAACTGAGGTGACACAACAAAGCAAAGCCTGCAAAGGCTGAGGAACTGAATACTAGGTCCCTTTCTCTGGTCAGTGGCCTATTCCCAACTGTCATGTGCTGTCATCTTTAATTCAACAAACGTTTGCTGAGCAAATAGTATTTACTGTGCTGGGATTGACTCAGATGATTATGGTAACATCAAAAAGGACACTATCTTTTACCTTCAAGACAAATTTTTATGAAGAGTGTGAGACAAAGGAAAATATACTGCATTTTTATGCGTGTTCATATGTGAATATGTGTGGGAATGAAAGAAAGAGAAAGAAGAGACAGACATATGATCAATAGATCTAATCTGATTGATTAGCTTATATAATCCTGTAGGAGTTTCTAAGGAAAGAGAGAGATCTGAAGTAGTTAGGAGTTCAGGAGTAGTTCATGTGGAAGGTGGTGTTGAAAGCTGATGAAAACAAACAAAAAGAAGGTGAAATAACTTGAATAAAAGGGGTGGAGATGAGAAAGCATATATGAACTCATTTACACAGTCCATAAATAACCATTTTTTGAATGCTGCTCTTTGCCAGATGGTAACAGAAATTGGGATACATATGAAAACTGTGTTTCCTGACCTCAGAGAATGAATACTGTGGACTGAACCTCTCAAATTTTAACAAGCACAAAAATCCCAATTTCTAAGGAGCTCCGAGAAGATGCTGCTGCTGCTAGTACTTGGACCTCACTTTAAGTATCAATAAGCTTCCCTCCAAAGAGACCATTATAATCTAATATAACAGTTGCCATAATGGAGGCAAGTCCAGGCGGCCTTGGGAACCCAGGAGTGAAGATGCTGACAGCAGCTTCTCGTTGGGCTTTGGGAGCAGGGTATGTGCATGGCCTGGTACATGAGTCTGAAATCATAGGCTGGAACTGTGTATATAATAGAGGAGCAACAATGTGAGAGCAGAGAAGAATTTAGAACTTGCTTATGAACTTTTCTTATCACTGCTCCTGAGTATGGTTTTTTTTTTTTTCTTTTATCAGTAGTTATGGGTGATGAGGATAATATCAATAATAACCAGTAATTATTGAACACTTATAATGGGCCAATGCTGTATTAAATGTGTCACATTATTAGCTCATTTGACCCTCACAAGCCTCCTCTGACATAGGTGCTCTAATTATCCTTCTTTTTGATAATTAAATGCTTAGAAAGGAAATCTGGGTTATTTGGAAGTAATCTTACCACTCTAGGGCAGCTATCATCCCAATTAATTCAGTGTGAAACAAACAAAAAAAAATGTTCTATAATCATACATTTTCTATCCTATCTCCTATTACTTTTGAATTGTATATAATTCTCTTCTCACACCAAATAATAATTTGTTCGTTTGCCTGTATCCCTACTATGCTGTATTTTATTCATACTTATTTCTAAGTTTCTGGGGTGTATGGTGAATGACTATATTTTATACTTCTCTTCTAGAATGATCCTCCTACTATCTTTCATGCCTCCTTTCTCAAGCTGTTTCTCCCACATTAAATGTTCTCTCACAGCCCCTGCTTCTAAAATCTCAGTCCCAGATCTTCAAATGCCATCTCCTCTATGCAGCTTTTTTTGGTTCTTCCTCTGCAGACCTTGAGGGAAATAGGCTCTTCCTTCTTGGCAGTTTCATAGCACTTTTTTCCTGTGCTTCTGCTATTAAACTTTTTCTTTTCTATCTGTATATGCAGTTATTTGTGTGTTCTTACGTCATCGCCTGACTCTCAAACTCCTCGTAGAAGCAATCAGCCCCTACGGTGTAGTTTCAATAAGGTGGTTAAATTTTGAGCCAGACTGATCTGAGATTTTAAGAGTAGTTTTGCTTTGTTTTGGCTGGTGTGGGTTTCTGTTTGCTTGTTACAACATCTCTGCTCATTGACCCAATGATGTTGGACAAGTCTCTTAACCTCGGTGAGATTCATGTGCTAATGGGGGAAAATAAGGTCAGCCTCTAAGACTGTCTGGAGGATTAAGTAGCCACATGGAAAATGTCTTTCATTACCTGCATAATAAGTGCTCAATACATGGAAGCCACTGTTATTATCATTTGTGCTCTATACACACCATAATGCTCTCTCCAAAAGTAGAAGCTAATAATATCTTGGAATGAATAAGTGAATGTTCAACTTATTTATGAGGCTCACCCCTGTACAATATTGTAAGCAGTTTTATTATGTTTTCCTCTACTTCCCTCTCTCCCTAATTATGTACATGATATGTCTTTATTAAATATTTTTATCTAATATAGCGACCTTCCCATTAGCAACATGGAAACTTGAATTTACTTCTAACAAAAGACAGCTATGAAAATGTTTATAGTTCCTATTTTTGTGAGCTCTTAAAGTGAACAACTATAATTTTATTAAAATTGCTTCCTAAAAGGAGATATTTGCATATCAGAATTTATTTGGCCCACCCCATCCATCATATAGCTGCATAACAGAATATTGATAGTGTACAAATGGCTTACAGCAAAGATAAATTAGACCATTAAAATTTAAAAAGCAGCAACCCCTCAAAAAATGATGGTGAAAGCTCAATGGGGCATTGAGGGCATTTAGTGAGTAGAAGTGCTTAACAATCAATTACAATAAAATATTTCAAATGATGTAGTCCTCAATAAGTGGTCTATAAAATACATATGTAACCAGAAATACCCACGGTAAACATGTCTGCTTGTCTGCTACATTCTTTATTACCCACTCCACACTGTGTTTTCTGCAATTCTGCTGGCATGCCACAGATTATGAAAATGCCTTTGATATTTCTCATGGGGACAAAGGCCTTGAGTTTTATTTATTTTAATAATATAAATTCACTATTTTCAAATAGTGAAATACTAAAATATTTCAAAAAATATTTTAGAAATAATAAAATCAGTGCTGTGTAGGCAAATTTTTAGGTTATTGACAGTCCCCTATCATATACAATTCACTAATCCATTCATTCTTTCAGCACATACATTGAGTACCTGTCAGGCTAAAGCTTTGGAGGACAAAGTAGACCTTATCCCTATGCCCATGGGTGTGTGTAGTGGGGAAGACAGGCAGTAAACAAGCAATCGCAGGGTCCCTCAATTAATCATTAAATTCTCATAAACTGAAGTAAGTGCTACCAAGGAAAAGAATAGAGTTCCATGAAGAAATACGTCTGGAAGGAAGGTCAAGGAAAGTCTTTTCTCTGGAAGTTTAAGCACAGCCCAGAAGCATGGGTAAAAATCAGATCACAAATGAGAGCGTTTGCTTTACGAATGGACTCTGATGATTAGTGACCCTTGGTCCTTCTGAATAGCTGAAACTACTCCTCGGTTTCCTCACCTGTTAGGCAGTGATACCAGTGTATCACCTCTAAAGGGTAACATTTACCTCTTAGGATTATTTTGAGGATTACATGAAATGTAACATTCTTAATGTTTGGCACTCATTAAATATTAGCCATTTGTTATTGTTGTTGTTATTGTTGTTGTTGTTATTAGCAATGTTATCCTGAATGCAACGGGATACCACTGAAAGCCAGTTAAGCAGATTTAAGCAAGGGAATGAATATCAAGAAATAGGAAAGATGTGAGATTTTTTTCCTAACTTGCCAACTAACATGTTAGCATACTGTACCATCATGGATACCTGCAGAAGATGCCAGACATCTGGATCAGGAACTTTGTTATTCATAATAATAGATGTTGGCAGGGTATTACACTTACCCACTGACTGAGCCCCAGTTCCCACAGGACAAAACAAGAAGTCAGGTGATGCCCAAAAGTGCAGTGACTAGCATTACAGGAGGGCAACTCCAAGCCTAGGGAACTTGAATCTGTTATAATGAGCAATAAACCTGCCTGGCATTTGCCATAGAGAAAGACTTTATTTTTATTGCACTGGACAGTAAACAAAAGTACTCTTTGTTCCAGAAAGAAACACTGTCTCTATCTTCCCAGCTGTTCCCTATCCAAATATCCTTGAAAAGACCAGAAAAAAGGCAGTCGATGTTTTGGTTAGCAAGGTGTGTAGAGATGCAAGACATAGAAAATTGTCTTCCAATAATTATATGGTCAGATCTGAGTTTACTAATAAGATCGTTCTGGCATCTGTTGCATTCATAAGTATTTATCCAGTATTATACCCTTAACTGCATTTTTTTACACTGTAAACATATTTTTCAAACTGTCCATTATCTTTGTAATTTTTATTGATTGCACAATATATCAATTACATGATCCATAATAATTTATTTAACTATTCTCCTGATACAGGAGAATTAATTTGCTTCTAATTTTTGTAAATTATCAAGAAATATTTATTTTAAGAAATGGATTGGTTGAAAATGTGAAGCAACTATGTTCTTTGTTGAAGTTAACAATATAGAGGACTTAGGAAGTATTGTGAGAAGGCTAGATGCTAATGTTGCCCATTTGTCTAAGCCTGCAATTCCCAATAAGAGATTAGACAAATAATGGACCATCTTCAACCAGAGAGCAAAGGTTAACAATATTTTTCCAAAAATGCTCAATATATATATATGAAATGGTTTTACTTCTATCAGAAATAATTTCTGAGACTGAGAATCAATGACTACTATTTATAACACCATAAGAACTTGTGCAAAATTTTTAGCCTGGGAGTGTTTCAGGAACAAAGTATTATATCAGATGAAGTTTAAAAATCTCTTCCTCCAAATGTGCTCCATATGTAAGAGACCCAAAGGGCTTTGCCCAACACATTTTAAAAATCAATTTTAGGTTACTATTAGTTATTTTTAGTTATGTGGAATTAAACTTCATATTTTATATGTTTTGTAACTTTTTATTGTTATTCTATTACAGTTGTCCCAATTTCCCCTCCTCTGCCTTCCTCTGCCCAGCCCACGCCCACTCCCGCAGTCAATCCCCACACTGTTGTCTATGTCCATGGGTTGTTCATACATGTTCTTTGACTAGTCCCTTCTCCTTCTCTTACCATTACCCGCCTCCCCTCTGGTCGCTGTCAGTCTGTTCCATGTTTCCATGCCTCTTGTTCTATTTTGCTCATTAGTTTATTTTGTTCATTAGATTCCTCTTATAGATGAGATCATATGGTATTCGTTTTGAACTGACTGGCTTATTTGACTTAACATAATATTCTACAGTTCCATCCATGCTGTTACAAAAGGTAGAAGTCCCTTCTTTCTTTCTCCTGTGTAGTATCCCATTGTGTAAATGTACCATAGTTCTTTGGTCCACTCATTTACTGATGGGCACTTAGGCTGTTTCCAGCACTTGGCTATTGTAAATAGTGCTACTATGAACGTTGGGGTGCATAGGTTCTTTTGAATTGGTGGTTTGGAATTCTTAGGGCATATTCCAAGCAGTGGAATTGCTGGGCCAAAACACAGTTCCATTTTTAGTTTTTTGAGGAAATTCCATACTGTTTTCCACAGCGGCTGCACCAGTCTGCTTTCCCACCAACAGGGCATTAGGGTTCCCTTTTCTCCACATCCTTTCCAGCACTTGTTGTTTGTTGATTTATTAATGATGGCCATTCTGACATGTGTGAGGTGGTATCTCATTGTGGTTTTAATTTACATCTCTCTGATGGGTAGTGATGTTGAGCATCTTTTCATATGTCCATGGGCCATCTGTAGGTCCTCCTTGGAGGAGGGTCAGTTCAGATCCTTGGCCCATTGTTTAATTGATTATTTGTCTTCCTGGTGTTGAGTAAGATGAGTTCTTTTTGTATTTTGGAGATGAAACCCTTTTCTGATGTGTCATTGGCAAAGATGTTCTCCCGTACAGTGGGTTCCCTTTTCATTTTGGTGATGGTTTCTTTAGCTGTGCATAATCTTTTTAATTTGATGTAGTCCCATTTGTTTATTTTTTCTTTTATTTCCCTTGCCCTAGCAGATACATTGGCAAAAATACTGGTATGTGGGATATCTGTAATTTTACTACCTATGCTTTCCTCTAGGACTTTTATGGTGTCACAACTTATATTTAACCCTTTTCTCCATTTTAGGTTTATTCTGGTGCATGGTGTAAATTGGTGGTCTAGTTTCTCTTTTTTCTTTTTCTTTTTTTTTTTTTTTTTTTTTGGAATGTACCAGTCCAGTTCTCCCAATACTATTTATTGAAGGGTCTATCTTTACTCCATTGTATGCTTATGCCCCCTTTGTCAAATATTAATTGACTGTAGAGACAGGGGTTTATTTCTGAGCTCTCTATTCAGTTCCATTGAGCTATGTCTGTTCTTACGCCGGTACCAGTCTGTTTTGACTACAGTGGACTTGTAGTATAGCTTGATATTAGGTATCATGATCCCTCCTACTTTTAAACTTCATATTTTTAATTATTAGAAAATTTACTGTATAGCATTAGTTAGAATGCCAAATCATCAAATTTGGAACTCCTATGCACTACTAAGGAAACTCATTAAAAGGATAGACGAATTGTTCATGAACATAAAATTAAATCAATTCCCATTACTGAGCATTTTCCATGTTAAAGGAGCTGTAGTTGGCACTATTAGGAATAGGAAGCCAAGGACACATTTCCATGCAGAAACAGCTTTCATTAGAGTAGCTGAAATAGAGATACAGTTTGTTATGTGGAAAGTGTTATAATAATGGTAACAACTGCCATGGAAAGTAAGAAATGTGTGTGGATCATCCTGACTCTGAGGGCATGAAAAAATTTCATAGAAGACAGGACTCTTGAGTCACAGCCTCTCAGGAACATCACAGCTCATGTTGTGCATTACTTCTCCAGAGCTTGAAGGCCTTCTTCAATGTCTCTTTTAGTCCCCCAGATCCTGCTTTATTATCCTCAGGGGAAGGAAACTCGATCTCTTCTTGGAGTCCAATCTTCCTCCCAATACTTATGGTGTTAGAAAGGGCTTCTTTGGGATGCATTCCAGTTTGACTCTATCACTTTGCCTGTTGGCTGTAGTGCTACCCTCTGGGGCCACGCCCTAAGTGCACTGTCCATTTCATATGTAGGGATTGCAAATGTTTATAATTTGTTTAGAGCCTTCTGTTCTCCAAGTTCAATGCTGCCAGTGCCTTCTATAGCCTCTCATGTGGATTTAAAAAGTCATTATCCTGGTTCTCTTCAGACTGAACAATTCATTTTGTCTCTGTCTCTTTTAAATGTGGTTTCCAAATCTAAAACAGTACTCCTAATGTGGCCTAATTGGTGAAAAAATAGTGTAACTGTTCCCTTCCCTGCTCTTGGTGCTACCTTTATTAATATAGCCCAAGACCAGTTTTTGTATTTGCACATTCTTGATTCATTCACTGCAAGTCTATCATAAAATGAATCCTCCACCAACTTTAACTTTTCCATGAAGGCTGGTAATTCATCATGGTTACCACAGAATAAAGATAATACCTAGGATGAGAAATATGAGTTAGGAGGAAGACATTCCAGGATGAGGGGAACCATACACGAACCTGTATAAATGCCTAATGAAATGAAAAAACATGTATGTTTGTAAAGGGCCAAGTAGCTCAGAGTAAATATAAAGTATGCAGAGGAGATAGGGCTAAAAAAGTGGGTCATAGAAGGCTCTTGAATTACATTATTGAATTAGTGTTTTTTAAGTTTACTTTGATAGAAGCTTAAAGAATGAATTGGAAGGAAAAAAACCTTAAAGAATAGGAAGTTACTTAATAATATTAAAAATAGTAATAGTAATATTTAGCAATTAATTGAGTACCTATTCTATATATATTGCCTTTGATGTCACAAAAATTCTGTAGAGTACTATTATTTTTATTTTATGGATGAAGACATTGAGACTTAATTAAGTGTACTTTTCAAAGTAACCCAGAAATTTGGCGGTGGAGCTTGAATCAAATCCAGGTCTTCTAACTTTGTACTGTGCCACACTATAGTGATAACTGGGGTATTGTGAGACAGAGACCAATGTGAAAATATGCTGGAAGTAGAACCAATATCATTTTACAAGTCCAGAAGTGAGGGGAGGGAGGAATCCAGCACAACTGATCTTTCCAGCCTGGGAGACCAAGAGGATATAGGCTGTTGGTCTGAGACAGGCTCAAAGTGCACTACTCAGCACCAGAATAATTCTTTTTTGGGATACAAAGCTGGTGACTCCAGCCAGGAGTACAGGGTTACCAAGAAAGTCTGAGACATGATAGATATATATGTCTTTGCTGACCACTTTCACTGGCCCAGAGTTGGCAGTAAGAGTCAGCCATGTATTCGAATACTGTTATGGTTGGCAGTACTTTATCAAATAATTCAACTTGAAAATACCCTCATTCATTGTATATAAAAAATGCTCTACTCAGTGCATAAATTCTACCCTCTGACAGTTGGCAATGGGAACTATGCTGTTTAATCATCATCTATCAGAATAGAAATGTTCTCATATTTATGAGACTTGGTAAGGTTGTTAAAATAAAAATTTAGACCATATTATACTACATCTATATTTCTTTGGACTTATATAGGGATACGAAAAGAAGTATATTTAGTGCAGCTTGATGAAATAGAAAAATTGATGGGAACTTGTTATTAGTCTGTAAATATCTGAAGGGTTTTAACATCAGGGAAACACAAATTTAGCCAAGTTAAAAGAAGAGAAGTTATGTTACAGGAATGTAGAAGGAGAAAATCAAGGCAGAGAAAATTCAAACTGTTTATTGGGGAAAATACATTTGACTCTGTGATTTATATTTAAAACATTTTCTTTTGGAAAGTAATAATAAGAAAAAAATTTAAAAAAAAGACTTTTCTTCAATTCATTTGCTCAATATTAGCACAAGCTCCTGAAAGTTATTAAAAGAAAAATTCTCAGTCATCAGTAGGCTTATAACAAATGACATAAAACATCATTATGACTTTTATCTAATGAGTTTGTTTCATATAAAATCATAGCTTATCATTTTAAACACAAAACATTAACTGATGCTCTGTAACCTAAAGAAATCTCTCATTTGTAGTTTTCTTGAAAAGAGAAATTTATATTTATGTGAAAATAAGAAAGTCTCTTTTACATTTATATATAAAGTATATACATACATATATGTATATATGAGTATATGATGTATGCAAATATATTTATAAATGCATTTAAATACATACTTATATAATTTATGATTATGATTCAGCCAAATGTTTTCCAATTAAAGCACAGATATCCATTATTTCTTATTAGTCTAAAGAGTACTTTTATCTGCAAATTTTGAGAGCAGTCATTACTCAATTAGTTATTGTTCTCAAGGCCCTTTGTATAGGCAACGTTTGTAGTGGTTAAAAGTACAGGCTTTGAACCTTGCAAGACTAGAGGAGAATCTTATCTCTTACTAGTTTTTGTGGCTGGAGACAAAGCATTTTACCTCTCTGAGCCTGTTTCTTCATCAGCAAAATGAGGATAATACAACCTTAAGTGGATTAAATGAGAATATGTATGCAAAGCAATTAGCAAAGTGCTTTACATAGTAAATTTTAAGTAGGAACTGTTTGTATTACTGTTTTTGCTTTTTGGCACTTACCTACTCCCAACAGAAGAATGTAAGTTAAATGAGGAAAGGGATATTTTTCATTTTATTTAGTGCTTTATCTCTAGGTCCTAGAGAGTGCATGGCATATTATGCATGCAATAAATATCTGTGGAATAAATCAATGGGTGAACAATTTGAGGAATAATTCAGCCTCTACATTATTCAGGATTGCCTGGAAAAACAAGTTACTCCTTTTGCTCTCTATAATGTAATAACAAATAGTATTTTTTTATTTTGTTCATTAGATTCTACATATACATGAAACCATATGGTATTTGTCTTTCTCTAACTGGCTTAGTGTACTTCGTATAATGCTTTCCAGGTCCATCCATGCTGTCACAAAAGCTAAGATTTCCTTCTTTTTTTTTTTTTTTGGCTGAGTAGTATTCCATTGTGTTAATGTACCATAGTTATTTTATTCACTTATCTGCTGATGGACACTTGGACTGCCTCCAAATCTTGGCTATTGTAAATAATGCTGCAATAAACACAGGCATGCATATAATCTTTAGAATTAGTGTTTTGAGATTCTTCAGATATATTTCCAGAATTGGAATCACTGAGTCACAAAGCAGTTCCATTTTTAAATTTTTAAAGTAACTCCATACTGCTTTCCACAGTGGCTTCACCAATATGCATCCCATCAGCAGTGCAAAAATGCTCCCTTTCCTACACACCCTCACCGGTACTTGTTTGTCGATTTGTTGATGATAGCCATTCTGACACAAATGAGGTAATATCTTATTGCACCTTCAATTTACATCTCTCTGATGATTAATGACACTATTTTTTCATGTGTCTATTTGCCATCTGTATGTTCTCTTTGGAGAAGTGTCTATTCAGGTTTTTGCCCACCTTTTAATTGGATTGTTTGGAGAGTTTTTTGGTGTTGAGTTGTGTAAGTTCTTAATAAGTTTTGGATATTAACCTCTTATCAGATGTATCATTGATGAATATGTTCTTCCATTCAGTTGGTGTCTTTTCATTTTGTTGATGGTTTTCTTTGCTGTGCAAAAACTTTTTAGTTTAATATAGTCCCATTAGTTTATTTTTTCTTTTGTTTTCCTTGCCTGAGAAATATATCAGAAAAAAATATGGCTATGAGAAATGCCTGAATTTCTGACTAAATTATCTGACTAAAATGCCTTACTAAACTTTCTCCTAAGAGTTTATGGTTTTTAGACTAATATTTAACTGTTTAATCCTTTCTGAATGTATACTTAGTGTAAGAAGGTAGTTTCTTTTTTTTTTGTGTGTGTGTGTATATATATATATATATATATATATATATATATATATATAATGTCAAATTTCCCCAACACCATTTATTGATTAGATTATCTTTACCCCATTGTATATCCTTGCCTCCTTTGTCAGATATGAATATAATGGTAAATAGTATGTGAATATTCATGTAAATTTTAAAGGCTGATTTGGTGAATAGATGCTCAAAGAAACAGAAGTTTGAAGCAACAATTAACATTTTAAATATTTTAAATAAGTTATAATTTGGGGCCTAGTAGCTCTACTTAAATATCTGTTTATATTCAAAGAGGTAAAGGAATGGAAAAACAAAGCCCTATCTTCTTAAGGAAAGTTTATGTCTATCCCTTTTTGATCTGTTTTGCATTATTATTTCTTTCTTCATTTGCTTGTTAGTATTTTCCCATGCCACAAAGCTTCAAGTCAACAGTTATAAATCACCAGTGGCCCAAATATAAGGAATTGACCAAAGGCTAGATAGCAGCTTATATCACCACATACTGATAGGTGTCCCATCATATAGAACTTATCCTTACTGGTCTGCATTGTGTGAATCTCCTCTGAACAAATTTTTAATTTCAATGCCAGAAACAAAAACATGACCGAACATGAATGCCATTGTCAGGTGGTCAGCCTTCTATAAAAGGTAATGCTTGCCCTGACCAGCATGGCTTTGTTGGTTGGGCATTGTCCCACAAAGCAAAAGGTCACCTGTTCAATTCCCATTCAGGTCACATGCCTGGTTTATGGGCCCAGTCCCCGGTTAAGGTGCCTGTGAGAGGCAACCAATTGATGTTTCTCTCCCTCTTTTTCTCCCTCCTTTTTCCTCTCTCTAATTAACAAATATTTTTTTTAAAAGGTAATGCCTTCTGCTTGTGTGGGATAAGATCAAAAGTTTAGTAAAAACCCTAGAAATTTAGAACTTAAAAATTACAATGGTAAGAAACCCAAAACACTAATCAAAAGAATATACGCACTCCTATGTTCATTGCCATGTTATTTACAACAGTCAACATATTGGAAGCTACCCCAGTGTTCATCAATAGAAAACTGGATAAAAAAGTAGTGGTACATATATACAATGGAATATTATTCAACCATAAAAGAGAATGAAATCTTGCCATGTGAGACAGCATGGATGGACCTAGAGGGTATTATGCTCAGTGAAATAAGATAGTCAGAGAAAGACAAATACCCCATGGTCTCACTTATATGTGGAATCTAAAGAACAAAATAAAGAAACAAAACAGAAACAGACTTATAGGTAAAAAGAACAGACTGATGGTTGCAAGAGAGGAAGGGGATTGAAGGGCTCAGTGAAAAAGGTGAAGGGATTGAGAAGTACAGATTAGTAGTCATGAAATAATCACAGGAATGTAAAGTACAGCAAAGGGAATATGGTCAATAATATTGTAATAACGCTGTATGGTGCCAGGGGGTATTGAAATATCAGGGGGGTCACTTTGTAAAGTGCATGATTGTCTAACTACTGTGCTATTCACCTGAAACTAAAACAAAATATTAAATGTAAGCTGTAATTGAAAAATAAAATATATAAAAAGAAAAATTACAATAAGTGCTTAACAACACATCATCTTTTTTTAAATCTTGTGCTATACTTTTCAAGCTTTGTATTTGTCCTAAACTTTTTTTAACAATTCCATGAGATATAAAATTGTCAAAATATGTAATATTTTACATATTATAAACTTCACTCATTTCAAGTATATAATTTAATAAACTTTAGTACCTTTATCCAATCTTGTAACCATGGCCATAAATCATCTTTAGAACATTTTCAATGTCCCCAATAATATCCTTCATGCCCATTTACAATTAATTGCCATTTCTACCCCAGCCCCAGGCAATTACTAATCTATTTTATGTCTATAAATGTTTTTTCTGGGTTAATTTTTGTGTTTTTAATATTCACTAATTCATGAAAAACTACCAGGAGTTAGAAGACATATTCATAATCCCTGTATATAGAGTCAAACTGTTTTATTTCTTTTTCTTTTCTATTTAATCAAAGTAAATATGGCTGTTTCATCTTTCACGAAACTAACTTTCAAATGACATTTGACTCTAATAACAGTGAGCATCTCCATGTGGGCAGATTAGGATCCTGTAATTTCATGCCCAGCTGCACTGATGACTTTCAGCCTTGTTTAAGCAGCACCGACCATAGACAGCAGTAAACCCTGCAAGGCCCTGCCATGGCTGGTTGCTTAAATCTTGTACCCCTGTAACTTTTACGACTGCCATTTTAACTCAATGTTTCCAGTAAGACAAAAGTTCATTGGCGCAGAGAATTTATTTGTCCTTATTTTCACATATTAAATTCCACTACATATTTCATCCCAAAATTAAGATTTACCACTGTTTTCCTTAAGTGACAACAGATAGATCCCTCCCTGAATTGTATGGTCCTTTTTCATGAATTTGAGTTTCTCTGCTAAGGAATATATTTTCATTTTTCACCTTTGTCAAGGGTGTTTTATACATCAACATAAAGAACCTGGTATATTTATTTAGGCTTTCATTAAATGTAATCACAAACTTTTGCTTGACAAAGTTGAATATTTTTGCTTTGGAATCCCTGTGGAAACAGCATAATAAGCATTGCAGTGCTTGGCCCAATGGACGGGAACTGTGTTGGCAGGGACTGAGGGTCTACTGGGGCTATTTCACACTGGTTACTGCCTTCATGGAGCTCACAATCTATCTAAACAGCCATTGTTAAAATATTGCTTTACTATAGTGTGGGAAGTGCCTCAACAAGTGTACTCCAGGGTACAGGGGAGACAAAGCTGAGGAAAGTATTTCCAGTCTGGGTCTGCATGAGATTAAGTCCTGAAGAATGAGTGGCAGCAGCCTGGGCAAATAACAAGAGCAGGACAGTGGCTCTTGATATCATCTTAGGGCTTTCTTTGGAGATTTTCCTAGTTATCAAATGTCATGGTTAAGTGGCCTTGTACAAAGAAAATAGCTGAAGTTTTCTCAAAAGAAAAGACACTTGGAAATGACCCCTGGTTCTCAAGTTCTACTACTTACCTAGTGAATATTTCTGTGGCTGTGTTAAACTAGACAATAGCTCTTAGTAACAACATTTCCAATACAGGTATGCATGCATAACTTGTCTTATTTATAAAATGATGCCAGTGAAATATTTAGAAAGTTGAAATCCTAGAAGAAAAATACAAAAAAAATCAAAAGGCATGCTTCTCAAAATTTTAGGATAAACAGACAAAAAATACTTTCAAAAATTATCATTTCCCATTTGTTTTCTAGACCTCTATAAGCTTCTAGGCTAAAGTGAGATCTCCTCTGTTATAAGGCTCTGTCTATTTTTGCCTTTTTTTCCTATAGCTGGTTAGTTGATCATTTACTAATATGTGTAAACTGTAAGACCCTTGGAGGCATAAACTGGGCTTGCTTCCTCTTTGTATCTCTCATGGTGTCTAGCACGGTGCTGACATCTAGTATACAGAGAAATGTCAGTGATTGAATGTGGGATGTTACAAAAAACAACAAGGAAAATAATTTAGTAAATGTGAAGTGGAGGATTAAGTAAAGTGAATTGGGAAATGGGTTGTTGCCTGGCACCTATATGGTGCTCAGTAAATATTGGTTGAATGAGTGTACAGGTGAATAAGGATTAGTCTTGATAAAATTTGGAGGTGGGCAAAAGGATTTGGAGCATTTAGAAACCAATGGCACACTCAATATGAGATGTGACATGAAGCTGAGGAACACAATAATCCCCAGTAAGGTTTGCCTTGACAGTCCCTCTGCAATATAGTCAACACATGGTTCTTGGGTATTTCACAGAACCAAGTCCTAGGTGAAATGGAGTAAGAGACCATGACTTCAGCAAGATAAACAGCATGAATTAAGTGACATTGAAATAATGACCTTTGGTTTATTTTCTTTAATTTTATTTCTATTGTTTACGCCATTAGAGTTGGCCCCGTTTTCATTCCCTTTCCTCACCTCCACCCAGCCCCATCATCTCCCCTCCCCAAGCCAGTTCCCATATTGTTGTCCTTGTCCATGGGTTGTGCATAAATGTTCTTTGGTTAATCCCTTCACCATCTTTCATCCCACACACCCTCCTTTCCAGCAGCTGTCAGCCTGTTTTATGTATCTAAACTTCTGTTACTATTTTGCTCATTAGTTATTGAGTTCATTAGATTCCACATGTAAGTGAGATCTTGTGATATTTTTCTTTCACTGACTGGCTTAATTCACTTAGCATAATTTTCTCCAGTTCCATCCATGCTGTTGCAAAAGATAGGAGGTTCTTCTTTCTTTCTGCTGCATCGTGCAAATGTACAACAGCTTTGTTATCCACTCATCTACTGATGAGCACTTAGGCTGTTTCCAAACCTTCGTTATTATCAATAGTGCTGCTATAAACATAAGTGTGCATATATATTTTTTGTATTGGTGTTTTGGGATCCTTGAGGTATATTCCCAGCAGTGGAATTGCAGTGCCAAAAGGGAGTTCCATTTTTAATTTTTTAAGGATACTCCATATTTTTTTCCACAGCAGCTGCACCAGACTACATTCCCACCAACAGTATACTACAGTTCCCTTTTCTCCACAGTCTCACCAACACTTGTTTGTTGACTTATTGATGGTAGCCGTTCTGACAGGTGTAAGGTGATATCTCATTGAGGTTTTAATTTGCATTTCTCTGACAATTAAAAATTACTGACCATTTTTTTATATGACAACAGGCCCTCTGTAAGTCTTCTTTGGAGAGATGTCTATTCAGGTTTTTTGCTCATTTCTTAATTGGGTTGTTTGTCTTCCTGGCATTGAGTTGTATTAGTTCTCTGTGTATTTTAGGGATTAAACCCTTGTCAGCTGTATCATTAGTGAAATGTGATTTAAATTAGGGCATCAAGGAATCCTGAATGAGTCTATGAGTCTCCCCTACCTGAATAGAGCTAGGTTAAGTGTGAGTTCATAGATTTTTCTTGCTCTATCTTTCATTCCGTAGTCCTATATGAGGGGGGAACAAAAAAAAATACACAAGAATTATCATCTGTAGAGTAACCCCTTTGTAGTACAGGTTTCCCCCACTAGGTGAGTGTTCTAGGAACCCATCTATGTTAGTGTACCAGCTGGCGTTATTGTGAGAGGCTACATTTGGTGTCAGTGAATTTTTTTTTTGAGGACTTTTTCAATGCATTTGCTCATTTCATGATGGGTGATTTACAAGCACACCTGCCCACACTGTGCTGAGTGTTCAGTAGTTTCTGATCAAAAACAGCATGACTCCCATGTCCCAATCTCCCCTTTAACCTGATCTCAACCCCAGCAATTTTTTTGTTGGTTTGTTCTCCTGGATGAAAAAAGTCCTCAAAGAGAAACATTTTGCCAATGTGGAAGAGGTGAAACAAAAACAAGCAGAAGCACTAAAAAGCATCAAAATCCACAAGTTCAAAACAGTTTTGAGCAGTGTAAAAAAATGTCTTGATAGGTTTATTTATTGCATCAGATAGAGAGTACTTTGAAGGTGACAAGTTTAAATATGTAAGAATAAATACACAATTTTTTTATAAATAAATTCAGGGTTTTGGGGGGTTCCCCTCGTGTGTGCATGAATGTGTATATTCCTTATTCCTACTCATGGAAGCAATACTCTTGAAGGGAAAGGATACCAGTGAATACAAAAATGAATCAATAAGCAGATAATTTCAGCAAGTGCAAGTGCCATGGAGTTAATAAAGTAGTGTAAGAGGCTATTTATTGTCTGAGATAAGAGTACAGTGCCTTTAGCTGGAAGACCAGGGAAGTTTTCTCTGGAGAGGTAACCTTTTACTTAAGGCCAGAATGAGAGGAAGGTGTCCATAAGAAGACCTAGGGCAAAGCAAGCAGTCAATACAGATGTCCTTACAGAGAAACTAGTGAGGATATCCAAGAGTCAGGAAGAAGGCTGATGTCTGGGTCTCGGGGAGTGATGGGCAGAGTCGTGAGCAGTGAGCACTGAAAGGTAGGCAGTGACGGCAGGAGCTTATAGCCCTGGAAGTGACCGTGAATTTTATTCTAACTATAATTGGAACTCTGTGGGGTCTATATGATCTGATTTTATGATTTTAAAAACTCATAGGCTGCTAAGAGGAATGAGTGTAGCAGGACAGGAGGAAAACCAGTTGGGAGGCTATTGTACCAGCCTACTAAGCATTAGGGTAGTAGCACTGGCAAGGAAAGATGCATTTCTGTGGTAGAAGCAGAAGAGCGTAATGCATTGGCTGAAGAGTATGGCGGTGTTATCATTGGAACTGAAAAATCAATAAAAATTTTTGAACTGAATGACAAGGTCAGCAGTGCTGCTGTTTACCATAAGGCAGACTGAGAGAATGAATTAAAATGAGCAACTGAGTGGATTTATGTCGTTTCTCCTGGATTACATTACAAATGCTTGAAAATAATAATCCTTTATTTAGCCTTTTTTTTTTTCATTACATCAAGCATAGTGTTTTGCATACTGTAGGTACTATTGACTGAGTGTTGTCTGACAAGGCAATTGGAAAATGGGGGTATAGAGAATTGATGTGTGAGCCTTCTAATATGTTAATGAACTATTCTAAAACTTTTGGCCTTTTAAAAAGAGGTGTTTTTTTTAATTCTTTGTAAATCTTAAGAAATATGAAGAAAGCTATCATAGATTTAAAAGTTTATGCCCTTTCAAATCCTCTCACTTGCATCTTGATGCAGTTGTAACTTGCATCCAATTTAGTTGCTAAGATAGAGACATTTTTCACTAATGAGGATAAATATTTAGTTTCTTTCATTTAGAAGATTGTTACTAAGATCCAAAGTCAAAGGATTTTAGTGTTTTGAGGCTTCCCTTACATTGATATTTTATATCAATGTAAAATGATGTTTGATATTTTTCTTACATTGATAGCCTAATGACCATAAATGTTCAATATTATCAAGCTTGTCATAGCCTCAAAGACTTAAAAAAATTGTGTTGTCCTGGAAATTAATCCCTAAGGAAAGCAAGCATTTATTTAAACAGAAAGGGTTTGCTACTGGTACCTAGTTTCACTTCACTGACCAAATTAAAATCTACATTAAGGGACTGAAAAGTATTGCATTATATTATGTTGGGTTTCAGTGTCCAGATTTTTAGTTCCAGTAATAAGTAGAAGCTTAGTGGGACCAGTGGCCACATGGCTATATCCAAGGTATCCAAACAGCTATTACTTGGGCAAATAAATTGTGAAGAATGGAAGTAAATGTTTTAGTCATTTTACTTGTTAGTACAAAGATGGTGACAACTTCTCTACGGTGAGCATGGTGAGGAGGTTTCAGTCTCCAGATGTCAAGTGAAACAGTTTCCCTTTTGCTGCACATCTGGGCTTTATCATGACACTCACACAGACTAATAGATATCACCAAGCCAAGCAACCCACACTTATTTGGATGTCCAGTTGTCTGCATGAAAATCAATACGGCAATTAAATTATAGAAGAAGAGCAATTTATTAGAAATAGAACTCAGTGTCATGGTAGGAGGCACAAGTCTCCATTTTATTTGTTTGTTTATTTGCTTTTTTGTCTATGCCAATTGGACATGGGAAAGGTAATTATTCTATTTACTCTACAGAAAGATTCTCTGAGGACTGACCTCTAGTGATGATAAGAGAGAAAGCTTTGGTATTCATACCCAGTCATATTAAGATCAGCTTCGTCTTATAGCCCCTTGGCTTTTTTAACCCTTCTCTAGTTTTATATATTTAGGGATTATGGAGAGTTCATTCTAAACTACAAAAGTGACGGTTTTAATATCTACTTAAAATTGTCCATGACCTCCTCTTTACCTACAGAACATAATTCAAATTCCAGTGACCAGTTTTCCCTCTGTTCCATGTTTAAGGTCTTTAAAGTCTTTGGTAACCATTGACCAAACTCTCCTTGAAACTCTCTCCCTGCTTCCATTCTCATATTTTCTTGGTTTTTACTTCTACTTCTCTACTCACTCCTCCTTAGTATTCTTTCCAGGTTTAGCTTTCTCTGTGCACCTTAGAATGTTGGTTATCTATAGGTCTCCATTTTCGCTTTCAGTTTTTTTATCATAATCTTTCCAGGAATACCCATGACTTTAAATGCATCTATACTATGTTGACTTTAGAATGTACTTTTTCATACCAGAACTTTCTCCTGAAATTGAACTTTGATAAATATCTATCTTATGAGATATCTCTAATGTCATACGAGTTCACACAAACTTACCATATACAATATTAAAATAATCATATTCCTCCCAAATCTGTCATTATTCTCATATTCTTTTCCTAGTTTGAAGTACCATTATTGACTCAGTTATCCCAGGCAGAAATATGGAAGTTATCCCTGACTCTTCACTCACTACCCACATGTAATTGTCAAATCCTATAGATTCCATTTCCTTGATATATCTTAGCTCTAGTCATATTTTTCTTCCTTAGTCTCATTGGTTAGTTCAAGTTCAGGTCACTAGTTTCAGACACCTCATAACCAAATCACACTGCCCCCTTGTAAGTAATTTCTATTTGCCATTCCCCATGATTCACACTTTACAAAATTCCTTTCACATATGTTGCTTTATTTTTCTCTTCAGAGCAATCTGTGAGAAGGCACTATTACCTATGTTGCACAGATGACAGGAATGGAGATGAGAATGTTTGGCTTTTGAAGTAGTGAAGTACCAAATTAGGATGGGTTGAGAAATCCCTAACCCAAGATCATCAACTCTCAAGCCCATGCTCCTTCCCCATCACAATAGAGATGGTCCCTCACGTATGATGGTTTGACCTATGATTATTCTACTTTATGATGGTTTGAAGATGATACTCATTCAGTAGAAACTGTACCTTGAATTTTTATCTTTTTGCAATAAAGCAAAATACAGTAAGATACTTTCTCATGATGCTGGGCAGTGGCAGAGAGCTGCAGCTCCCAGTGAGGCACATAGTCATGAGCATAAATAAGCGATATTCTATAATATATTCTTTGTATTAGATGACTTTTCACCAGTGTAGGTTAGCATAAGTGTTCTGAACACATTTAAAGTAAGCTAAGCTAAGTTATGGTATTTGATGGATAGATATTATATATAAATATATATATAATGCATTTTTAACTTCTGATATTTTCAACTTATAACGGATTTATCAGGTATAACCCCACTGTAAGTAGATGAGCATCTGTCTCACATCAATAAAGTAGATATGAAGGGCAAAAACAATTGTTTCCTATACAAACCAAAGAAAAAATCAAAACAGAGTAGGCAAGTAGGGTGACTTATCTCAGGCCATTGAGCTCTCAGGAGCACAATGGGAAAACCTCCATTTCTGACTTCTGTACTTCTGCTCTTTTGTCTACACAACTCTGCTTCCCAGATGTTGTCAAATAATAAAAACCAGAAAGTGTTATCCTGAAAATCTGTTCCCTGTGTGAAATGAAGGAATACCCAGGGTCATATTAATTAAATGCCTAGCCTCCCAACAGGTCTACAAAAACCTTTCCACTCCAAATTCTCCAATTGTTGGTGCATTCCATAGTACTTGTCTGTGTTTTATGTAAAACTTCTAACTAAAATTGGCTTTCCTTTTTGAAGTAACTGCATTCATGGTGCTAGCTGACACTTGATTTAAGCTATTATAAATTCAGTTTTTAATTTCCTTGTAAAGAACAGTCTGTGTGGAACAAAGCTTTTCGACAGATGTTCATACATTGCCTCATTAGATACTGCTTGTGTACTCCAAAAGTTAAAAAGAATGATGTGCAGTCAAAAAGTAGGGATGGGCCTACTGTATTGAAACACTACATTTTGCTACTGTTCCAGGCTTTAAGACCAGTCACATATCAATTGGTTTAATCCAGAGGGCAAAATACTGGGATTTCTCATCATTATTTTAAGCAAAAAAATTTGTCATGGAGATTGGACCAGCATTTGTCCTATATCCTCAAAGTCTTCAGCTACTTAACAGTGATGAGCAAGATTTTTATAATGGCCAGTTTTTAGCTACTATGTTCATTACTAAACTGTTGTCACAGAGAAGAATATGAATAAGTGACAGTTGCATTGGACAGGGAAAACCATGGGTTAGGGATTGGATATGTATTCTGATCTCACTTTAAACACAATCTGGCCATACAATGTAACCTCTCTAGGCCTCCTCTGTGACAAGACTCTAAATTGTCCCATGATATTCTTTAATGATAAAGAGAAAACTAATAGCTAGATAATAATCCTATACATTTATACAGTGGAACTTCTTGTAACCCACACAACCAGAACCAGTTATTGATTCATTAGTCAAAAGATTGTATACAACAGTCATTATTTAGTGGAAAAAGACTTGCATGCCTTAATTATTTCACCTTAACTTAAAAAAATAACTGTATCATGGCACAATAAAATCAATGTTTAATGGTATTGAAAAGAATAAATGAGATTTCTCCCAAGAAAGCTTCTCCAATTTTTTTTGTTGTTGTTGTTACCATGCTATTACTGACAATTGAAGCTGTTTAACCTAAAGCCACATTTCTAGCATCTTTGACTATGGCATGAGAAATTCGAGGCACTAAACTTGATGTAGTATATTTCTTCATATTTAGACCCATCTGTTTGTCTTAAAATGTATTATTTCTTTATTGTTCACAAGTTTAATTTTCAACAAATCATTCTGGTTAGTCCAAGTTATACCTTGTCTTTCTTAAATTATCTGAACTTTTAACTTCTCTGAGACCAGTAAATAAAGTATATTCCTTACCATTTTTATATGTTAGGATCAAGATTTTCTCTAGCATTGTCTACTTTTAGCCAAAGTTTTTGTGATATTTTTCTCAAAATATAAATCATCCATCAAATGCTTTAAAATGTCTAGTACAATAAATTGATTTAAAGGGCCAGAGCGGGGGCCCATTTTTTAATCAGTTCTACTTCATTTTTCCTGCATAAAGCACACAGTTAATTTATCATCCATGCCCTTCAGTTTGGATTTCTGTAAATTAGGATGAGAATTACAAGTAAACTAAGTGAAAATTTCACATTTTGTTATACTTTTTGACTTTTAGAGTTGTCTCTCCCATATCTAATTTAGCAGCAATGTTTGTAACCACATATGATTGATTATTAAGTCTTTCTAGCTCAGTAAGCTTACTCTTGATATATACAATTCTTTTTTACACACTCATGTTTCATTTATGTAATGTTTAATTCACTTACATAATTATAAAAATGAGTACAGTGGGATAGACAGATTTGAGCACAATTACAACTGATTCATAATGAACATACAAGTCATGTGCCAAGAATGGGAATGTATAAGTCATGAACATCCCACTTGCTATAGGCATTGGTCAGCTGTCACTGAGGGGATGGAGAGGATTACTTAATCTGTAAAAAGATGCTAATTAAGCACTCTCAGTAGTGAAACTTGTGAACTGTTAAACCTAAAGACATACCTAAGACCGGTGATGATTTACGACAATGCATAGTCCTTGTTTTTATTATAGTCAATAACTTACATGAAAATGTAAAAGGATATATAATACTAGGTGAAATAGATAAGTCTTATAATGGCTAGCACATATTAGATAAATACATAAATAAATATCTCAATTTATAAGTATTATGAGCTCAATAAATGTCTATCTAGTTGAATTAATGATGCAATATTCATTTAACAAACTAAAACTAGAGCAAAATCAATACCATTAAATTTTACAAGGGTAGATAGTAATAACTATATTGAAGGTTGCCTAAATCTCAGGGTATGAATACATGACAGATTTAATTTTTAATCATTTGATGTCAAAAATATGGGATTTTAGGTTGACCCTAAACTTAACAAATCAACAAATTTTATAAGTCTATGCTATCTTCAGCTGCCCTGGCAAAAGTATGGAATTCAGAGGGAGGAAAGTCAGCTACTCATTGCACTCAGCCCTGCTCTGAACACATCTGGAACTCTGAATTCATTCCAAGGTTCTGAAATTTAAGTAAAAATCAGAAGAAAAATTTAAGAGTATACATAAAAACATGACTAGGGACCTTGAAACTGTCTCATAAAGAACCAAAAATGGCAGCAATGTTTATTTGAGAAGAAAAAGATGCAAAAGAGGAAAAGATAAAGACCAAATATAAGATGAGTTCCATATAAGAATTCATAGGCACAAGTACAGAGGATTTGACCAAGGCTGTTGAGGACAGGACATTGTAGACATCATGCATTCATAGGGTCACCAAGGAGATGAAGTCAACTCAATGGCATGTGACACATAAAATATGCAAGTACTATCTGTCTTTCAGTGGCTACCATGGCTGTACAGATGTAACACCAAGGGAAGAAGCAACTTTTCTGTGGTTATAGCTGCTCCACTGTAGATCATATTTCCCACAAGTATAATAGGCACATCAAGCGAATCTTGTACAAAACCAAATTCAATTATATTTTCCTATCTACACATATATTTTCCCATACACACATGTGTTGTTTGGTTCTTTTAACAGTTTCATTATTCTCTCAGTCAATAATACAATTCAATTTATTTTTTTCTCACCACCACCTCCTTCGAACATCAAAGTCAGTGCACTTTTGAAGGCTCGTTTGGAAGTCCTAGAAGAGAACACAGCTATCCCTATACCCTGAGAAGAACAGATTTCTTCTAACTAGGAGATTTTCACTTTCAGGAGAAATACCCACCCATCCAGATCACTAGAATTGACTCAGGAGATCAAAGTGCCCTCTCTACAATCCCTTTTATTCATTCTTGAATATTTTACCTCCAATCGTGTTGTGTCCCTTATCCAAGTTTAAACATTTATTCATTTTCCCTTTAGTCTCCCTGCCTGTACATTTTGCTCCTTTTCCGATTTTCCGATTTTCAATATTTTCAGATTTGTCCCTCTGAGTCATACATATTACCATCATGACCCCTGTCACCATTTTCACTTATCAGCCTTGATAAGGTCCAGGCCACTTGGCATGGTATTCAGTGCCCCTCATGATTTACCCCTAGTCAGCTTCCTGACTTCATGCCTGGCCCTTCTCTGGCCAAGCCAAACCACTCCCTCCATGACCTTAATCATATATTTCTGGCATCTCAGAAAATCATCTTTTCCTTCTCCACCATTTAAGATATGTACACATTCTTCTATATCCAGCTTAGATGGTTTGTTTATCAAATATACCTGGATATTTATTGAAAAATGTTCTCTATATGAAAAGGAAGTAAATGGTTTGTTTGATTTTACCATCAAGTACTTATTGAGTATGTACTACACTATTAAGGAATCAAAGAGTTGTTTCTAACACCTAACATAATCTGTGGTACATAGTGCCCAATAACATTTGTTAGATGTAAATAGAACATATAAATAATTATGTAAGACAACTCATTTAAGTATCAGTGAAACAACAGGATGAATATCCAGCTTCATGAAGGAAGGTGATGGCAGTTTGGTTATGTTGCATTTGAGGTACTAGTTGGATATCCAAGAAGACATATTCTTTTTTTTTAAGAATAGTGGTGACTTAATGCATGTACTTGAAGAGAGAGAAAGTAGACAGAAAAAGAAAAATATTAAGAGAGAGCAGATAAATGATAAAAATAGGTATTCAAGAAAGAAGTGAGGAGTTAAACATGACAAGAAGAGATGCAAATTCTTTAGAAATGTGAGTTAAGGATGAAGTAGAATATTTAAAACACATCAGAAAGTATTTTAGTAATGGATGAAACTTTACAAGCCACTTAAATAAGTTTGCTATTATCAGTGTGTTAATAAAAGAAAAAAGAAAACTTTTTGTACTCTCCATTAAAATAACATAGGTTTCATAGTACATTTTCGACATACCACTTACCTTGCCTCTCATTGTTTAAGAGATGGAGAAAATTAAAAAGCCGTTTATTGCCACCAGCTAGGACCTTTTTGTTCTATGTGTAATAAAACAGCTTCAGTTCAGATGCTCAAAAATTTTAATTTGATGCAGCAGTAGGAATGTACCTTTCAGCACCATTCAGATGTCATTTTCTTAGGCAACAGCTAGGGAGTCTTTCACTTGGAAAATCAGAGTTATTGGAATAAAGCCTCTACTGGTCTCTGGCTCTGGCTCAATTTTATTCAATGACAGCATGATTTAGAAAGGCAATTGTGCTGTTTCCTCTCTCTCAGCCTTAAAAGTCTTGGTGAAATTTACCTCCACAGTCACCTGATTGGACACCTCAGCCTAACTACCTGTTAGTTGTACCAACACTATTGTGCCAACAGTGTTGCTACCAGGTGACAGGGATTTCTTCCCCAGCATCATTGATGTGACATGATTCAGAGCCTTCCTCATTCTCATTTGACTCACCCACCATTCATTGTCGCTTAAATTCTCATAAAAACCTGGGGCTCACTAATGAGGTGGTGTGAATAAGACAGAGAAATTCCTTTATTAAATGATCTTCATTGAAGAAAGGTATTCAAGAGCCACTGACATGCAAGTTGGACATATACTGTGAAAATAATGGGTGGTATTTTATGAAAAAAAAAAATACTCTCAGTAATCATTAGTGAGAGTTCAGCATTTCCTAACTGAATGTGTTGGGTCCTCTACATGGAAAATCCCTACTCCTTGCTCTGAAAGCACACATGACTCAGTAGGAAAAGCAAGCACATAAATAGATGGTTGTGATTCTTAGCCCCGCATGCTATTATGCATGTGTGGAAAAGAAGTTAGAGTACAGAGCAGCATGGCAGCTGTGCTGGGGAGGTGGGAAGGCATATCCTAAAATACTTCTCAGGAGAGACTTTTCACATTGTCTAGAAAAATGAGGGATACAAAGAGGAGGATGGCCATTTGTGGACAGGCTTTGTTTTGTTTTGTTTAAGACAAAGATTATTCCAAGCACTTAGCTCACCAATGAAGAAGGCTTTAAGTTTTAGCTGTGCTTTTCTTCCCTTGCTTCTTTCCACTCCAGTTGTGAGAATTCCATCCAGTTGGTCTCTCTGCCAGAGGAGGTAAAAGAGCCAGGCGGTAGTTACCTTTAGTTGTGGTAGAACAAGCAACATGCTGTCTATGCTACCAATATGGAAATAATATGGAAAAAATGGAACCTCTTCTAAAATACCAATTATCACCATCAGGTAGCTCCTAATACCCACTGCAAGTGTTCCCCATGTGAGTACTGCTTAGAAGTTACTGTCAGAGAACAACAAAAAATACCTTGCATCCAAAGGTCTTGACTGTCAGACAATTCACCTTAATTGTCTTAGTAAAAGGGTAATTTCATGTTGTAAAAGTCTCTGTTCATTCCATATTTTCATGGTAGGAGAAATTGGCTGACTTTGCATGAGTAATATAAAAGGAGTCAAATTCTCTGAGCACTTCATGGTACATTTTGCATTTAATAGCATCATTAAAACTTTAAGAGGGACATTGTTGGAATAATTTAGAGCAGAATAATAAAGTAGTTAGTTTAAAGTAGTGATAAGTAAAGTAAGATTACTGAATATTTCTTTATTTTAATTATGTGAGCTAAGCTTATGGTGAGGAAGCTATCAGGGATTCAAGTTACTCATTCATCTCAGTTAGTGAGCATCATTAATCTTTACCCAAGAAGATCTGTTGGTGCTTTCTAAACCAGAGGAAGACAAATGGTAAAGGGAAGGATTAAAAAGTTTAAGCAAAATAAATATAATTAGCAGATAAGCACATAGAAAAAAGTGATCATTCTCATTGATAAACAAAGAAATACATATCAGGAATATAAGTTGCACTGATTAAATAATCAATTTTTTAAAAAAATTATGTCAGTGCTTGTAAGATTGTTGTGAAACTGGTGTGTGTGTGTATGTGTAAATTATAGAGGCAATAAAATGGTACAAAGTTTTTGAAAAATAATCAAGAACCTAATAAATGTGTTTTTTTAATTTTGCAAAATACATTCAAAAGAAATTATAAAACAAGAAAAAGTAATTGATATCAATATGTTCATTACAGCATTGTGTATAATATTAAAACAATGGAAATAATCCAATATCTAATGATTAAAGGGTGGTTAAATTATATATTCATAGGAAGTAACATCATATAACACCAAAATAATAATTATGGATACCCTATCAGAAATATAAAATTATAATGTAAGAAAAAAATGTAAGATATGTAGTTACATAAGTTCTGTGTATATATAAAACTATATGAAACATATAAAGTCAATAGCACAGGGTGGAAAGTACACACAATTGGCAACAAGACAGGCTTTACTTTTAATTCCGGTTCCATATTTGCAAACTGTTGATCTCTGACAAGTTATTTAAGTTCTATGTGTTTTATTTTCTTATACTTAAAATGGGGATACTAATACTTACCTTATGGGTCAGATAAAAGAATTAAATTATATAATTCTGTAAACTCTAGGACAAGGTAATGGAATTATGGGTGAATTTGTTTATTTCTCTTATTTTTTTCTTGTTTTTGCAACAGAAAATGTATTTTCTATTTAATAGTAATCACAAAAGTTATACTCAGAAATATACACCTTGTAGTATTGACTACATGGCTAACTATCGTGGTAAATAATAATTTTTAATTGGTTCCAAACATTGCAAATTATATACTGTGAAATCATATTAGTTTATTTATTTAACAAACATGTATGTAGCTTGTATTACCATGTAACAGGCACTGTTCAAAACACTTAATTCATTGAATCATTATATCAACCCCATGAGAAAGATATTATATCTGAATCTTACAAATGAGAAACTGACATTCAGAGAGCTTTGAGTAACTTGTGCAAGGTCACACTGGATATGTGGTGGAGCCGGGATATGAACTCAGGCCATGGCTACATGGTCCAGCTCCTGAATGCTATGCTACTTTTCAGTTGGTCTATCAAAACATGTCCAGTGAACATGTGTGGTGCCTGCCATTGTGAGAGATGCCAGGAAACAAAGGATATAATCCTTAATCTGAAGATCATTCTTCAGGGTTTAGCTGAGGACCCAAAATTCTGCTCCCTCAACTCAGACAAATGCCATTCCTGTCACAACTAAATGCTATTCACAGGGAGCCACCTCTTCTCATCCCTAATGACCCAGGTTCTAAATGAAAATCTGCAATCTACAGCTTGGCTTTCTCTGTCAGTCAGTGTCCTCAGAGCATATGCTGAGAAATCCTAGAGCTGTGTGAAGGAATGTCATATTCTGCAAAGATTTGACTTCTGTTTCCTTTTATAAATATATTTGCATATACATGTCTTCACAACTAAAATATTAAACTAATAATACAAGCTAAAATTACATACTGAAGTATGTTTTATCATGCATTTTAACACATAGGAAACCCACAATGCATTCTTTTTTTGCTGTTGGATTGTCATTGTGCATATCTCAGATAAAAGGACTCCTTTATCTCTAGTTAAAGAAAATCCTGAGATTGCAAGGCAAGTTCTTCCAAACCTGAAAAATTCTTATTATTTGGAAAGTAATATAACATGACAGTTAAGGATAATAGCTCTAGAATCAGACAGTCTAGATGGCATTTCAATCACAGGTATTTTCCAGATGACTTTGGGTGCATTTCTAAACCTCTCTGTACTTTATTTTTTTCATCTGTTTAATGGGGTGGTACATACCCCATAGGGTTGTGAGATATGAAAGATATAAACACATAAACTTAGAAAAGTCCCTCAGGCAATGTAAGTGCTCAATAAATGTTAGATATTATAATTTTTGTTGCAACCATTTATGTGTAAAATCAGTCTTTGCTTTTTACCATACAACCAAAACAAAATATGAAATTACAATAAATTCTAAGATTGATATGCAACTGAAAATCCCATTTTTCAAGTATTTGTGTTTATCCAATGGCTGACTTGTAATTAACAGGACAAATAAGTGTTGCAAATGTGAACTAATAAATTTATATGATGAGTTAAAAGCTACCCCAATTTGCAGATTTGTTCATTTTAAAATTTTACTTAGAAAAAAAATATTCTGCACTAAAAAATAATACACTGCATCATAATGAAATTTGTTTTTGGTGAAACCAAATTATATAGAAATAATTATCCCTTATCAGGTAGAATGTTTTACTTCAGGGTACTCTACTTATCACCAAAAGAACAGTGATTTAATCTCTAATGCATTTCTTTCAAGACTGGTTCTTTTCTTGACAATAGGACTGATTTGAATGTGTGAAGTCATTTTTAAAAAATGATCCATGTTTGTTTTTCTTTCTTGCAGTCATTCCCAACACAGTACTGCAACCCGCCAGCCTTCAGTGACTCTCCAACGAGCCATCTCCCTGGAAGGGTAAGATAAGAACAATATGAAGCCTTCTCCTAAAGTAAACTGTGCAGCCTTGTCATTCTCATTCTCTCTCTCTTGCCCTCTCAGCAAATATCCATGAATCTTATGTTATATGCCAAACACTGTGCTATGTAATAGATTTAACAAGTCTAGATCTCTTCTTTCCCTCTAGAGGGCTCATTGTTTAGTAGAAGTAACAGAAATACAAACACGTACTTGTATACAGCATGAGCATCTCACAGAAGATACATATAAGGGATAAATGGAGGATTCAGGAAGGATATCTAGCAGAGAATGAGTATCAGAGAGGAAAGGAGGAGCAGGTCAGGATAGTTTCAGAGAAGATAAAACTCTGAAACTGAAAACTGAAGCATCTATAGGTATTGCTTCACAGACATTACAAAGAAGGATACTCTGAGTACAACAAAGAGCATGTACATAAACATGACCACATCCTAACCAAGGATGTAAAAGGCCTGTACTTTGAAAATTATGACACTGAAGAAAGAAACTGAAAAAGATACAAACAAGTGGAAGTACATACCATGTTCATGGTTGGGAAGATTTAACATCAAAATGTTCATACTACGCAAAGCAATCTATAGATTCAGTGCAATTCCTATCAAGATTCCAGTGACATATTTCGCAGAACTAGAACAAATATTTCTAAAATTTATATGAAAGCATAGAAGGCCCTGCATAGCAACAGCTATCCTCAGAAAGAACAAGGTTGGAGGAATCACGTGACCTAATATCAAACTATAGTATAATAAGGCTGTAGTAATCAAAACAGCATGGCACTGGCATAAAAACAGACACATAGATTAATGGAACAGAATAGAGAGTCCAGAAATAAACCCACACCTATACAGTCAATTAATATTTGACAGAGGAACCAAGCACAATGGGCTAAAGAGAGTTTATTCCATAAATGATGTTGGGAAAATTGGACAGATATGTGCAGAAAAATGAAACCAGACCATCTTCTTGCACCACACACAAGAATAAATTCAAAATGGATCAAACACTTAAATGTTAGATGCAAAAGCAAAACAAAATTATAGAAGAAAACATAAGCAGCAAAATTTTGGACATTGCTCATAACAATATTTTATCAGATATAGCTCCGGAGACAAAGGAAACAAAAGAAAAAAAAAACAAATGGGACTACATCAAGCCTAAAAATTTTTGTGCAGCAAAGGAAAATAGCAAAATAAAAAGACAACCCACAGAATGGAAGAACATATTAGCTGATACATCCGATAAGGGGTTAATATCCAAAATTTATAAAGGACTTACAAAACTCAACACCAAAAAATCAAACAACTCAATTAAAAAATGGGCAAAGGACCTGAACAAACCCTTCTCCAAAGAGGACATACGGATGGCCAATAGACATATGAAAAGATGCTCAGTATCACTAATCATCAGAGAAATGGAAACTAAAACCGCAACAAAATATCTCATCTTACTCTTGTCAGAATGGCTATCATCAGTAAATCAACAAACAAGTGCTAGCAAGGAGGCAGAGAAAGGGAACCCCAAACCCTTTTTCACTGTTGGTGGAAATGCAGACTGGTGTAGCCATTATGGAAAGCAGTATGGAGATACCTCAAAAAATTAAAAATGGCTTTGTCTTTTGACCCAGCAATCCCACTGCAGGTAATATATCTGAAGGAACCCAAAACACTAATTCAAAAGAACATAAGCGCCCCTGTATTCATTGCAGCATTATTTACAATAGCCAAGATATGAAAGCAGCCTAAGTGTCCATCAATAGATGAGTGAATAAAATAGCTATGGGACATTTACACAATGGGATACTACTCAGCCATAAAAGAGAAGAAAATTTTACCCTTTGCAACAGTATGGGTGGACCTGGAGAACATTATGCTAAGTGAAATAAGCCCATCAGAGAAAGACAAATACCATATGATTTCACTCATAATGTGGAATCTAATGAACAAACCGAACTAATAAGCAAAATGGAGATGGGCTCATAGAGAGCAGGATAACAGCTAAGCGGGGGGCAGGTTAGGGATGGAGGGACTGAGCAAAAAGGAAAAAGAAGTCATGGGCATGAACAAAAATGTGATTGTGAGGGGATGGGAGGTATCAGGGGGCAAAATGGTAATGGAAAAAAATACAGTAAAAATAAGAAGGTCAATGAGTGATTCAATGCCAAGGTATAGGGTATATGAGGCAGCAGAGATGAGAATGGAGATGTTGGCTAGACCGGCTTACATGTAGAGAACTTAGTATTTTGTGTTTCTAAATTCCCCAGTCAAATAAAAGCTGGAGGGGTAGGGGAAAGGGGCTAATATTTCTTCCACTTGCCTTATAATTGCAACTGGTTTCATTAGAACATTTAATTTGTTAATGTATAAAATTATTTTATTTTTCCAAAATCTGTTACCAGTTATGCTTTGTTTAATATTATTTCCCCGCTAGTGTCCCTTAGTGGCATTTCAGTGAGAATCTCTAACTTTAACATTTATTAGTCTTTTCCTAAAATCTTATGTTTTATTCAAACCTCAGTCCCTCCTTCCAACATAATTAAGTTTGGGGTTCTACCAAAGTGTTCCGGAGTTAATAGAGATGTTGTCTGCTCTCTCTATTTCTCTCATACCACCTCCTAGATCAGACATTTTCAACCTGTTTCATCTCATGGCACAAAAAAACTAATTACTAAAATTCTGTGGCATGCCAAAAAAATATATTTTTTACCAACCTGACAAAAATAGGTATAATATTGGTTCATTCACACTGGACTGTTGTGTTGGCTGTTGTCATTTTTTTATTTGACAGTCTACAGGAAAAGAGGTTAGTGCCCCTGACTAAAGAGTCATGTATTGTATGTTTTCAAAGTTCTTGCAGCACACTTTTTGAAAATGGCTGCTCTAGATCTTTCTTTCTCTTAGATTTATCTTTTGGTAACATTGGAGCAAAAAGAAGGAAATAAGAAATGGCATTCCTTACCATTCTACTGTGGCTGTCTCCTTTCTGTTTGTTGTCTCTGGTGATGTAGTCCAGGTAGGTGGAGAATCAAACATGCGCTGGTGCTGAGATTCAAACAGCTCCTCCAGCTGTGTGGTGCCCTGGGAGACTCAGCCCTCTCTTCCACAGAACCCAAGTGGTAGCACACTGGAGCCTGCTGATGTGCTCACCACTTCATCCAAGCTGCAGCAATCCCTCACAAACCCACAACCTTCCTTTCTCATCTGTGCTCAGTGGCCTCAGATGTGAGGCTTGTAAGCTGCGCAGCATCCCTCTTTCCTACCCCTGAGGTGGAACTTACCAGAGATAGTCTTTGCCTCCTCTCTCCTTGGGGTTCTTTTCCAACCTCAGTAGTAACAGGGCAAGTCAGCAGGCTCCACGGCTAAGTGGGCATCCGCCTGGGACAGAAACATTAGTTTTTCCTTCCTGGAACAGCATTAACTTATAAACACTTTTCATGGAGTGCCCCTTTTTGCCTTCAGTTAAAGAAGCCCACTGAATTTTCCCAAACCCATAGGAAGACAAATGAAAGGAATATGGCCTCTCCATGAATGCGAACTCCCCACAAAAGGATATTGGTTTCTCCTGCCAGTTCCTCTTTTCTCATCTTGATGGTAAAGAACATCAGACCACTTTAATTCCTCTAGTAAAAAAAAAAAAGAAGAAAACAAACAATCAAAAACAGAGAGGTGAAAGTTATAGGCTAAATGCAGTGTAAGGCAAAAGTAGGTTTACAGTTGTTCATGTGGAAAATAATACAAAATAGTTAATAAATGATAACAGGAATAACTGTACGTGGACAACAGTGTGGAGATTGACTGTGGGAATGGAGGCAGGCTGGGTGGAGGGGGGCAAAAGGGGAAAAATTGGGACAATTGTAATAGCATAAACAACAAAATATTTAAAAGAAAAAATAATAAATTTTGTTTCATGTACTCACAACTATAAACCTACTTTTGTCCCATCCTATATAACTGAGGTCTGGAGAAGTAACTGTTCTCAACAGGACACTATCTCCATTGTAACATTTGTTCTATTCCATTTTTTAAAAAATCACATATGCACACAACAAGTTCTTAATCAAGCCTTCATAGAGATTGGTTCTGAAATAATATAGAGGTGATCTAGATCATGGATCTGAGCTAGACTCTTTGCTCAGGCAATTACTAGCTACATGAGAGCAATTTGCTTCATTTCTTTGTGCCTCGGTTTCCTCCTCTGTAAAATGGAGATACTAATAATATTTCTTTAAGGAGTTTTTTTTTTAAGAATTAAATTCATATGCATTATTTTTATAACAGTACTAACATTACATGTGTTTTTGTTATAGTAATTGTTCCTGTTGTTGTTATACATAGTATAGACTTAAATTATCAGGTGGGAGTTTCTCATTTATATTAAGTAACAGTTTGTTAAAATAGTCAGGAATTGGTGACTATGCTTTGGAGAGGCATATTCATATATACACAGCTAATAATCATTTGTGGAAACCATTCAAATCATTAAGTTTGCTTTGTTGCCTTGCTAATATTTATATAAAATATTTTAATTACCAGGATTACATTTAAATGCTTATTAAACACTTTAAAAAATAATCTAAGCATTTTCTATATATCGGCTTACCCTCAGCTCCAAAAGAAAGAACTTAGGACCAGGTTAAGAAATGCTCTCACATCTCTGGTATATATATCTTAGTAAGATCAAGACACAGAGACCATTTAAACACACAAGAGGAAGTAGTCTTCCCAATCTGTGAACATTGTACAATTGGGCTTGTCATTCAGCACCTGCAGGGCAAGTTTGTATAGCCCATGACTGTACCCTCCATTACACATCCCTCAATTTCCTTTTTTTTGGAAAATGTCATGGTTCAGAAAAACTATTTCACAAAATTCAGTTACTGGTCACATCCTCCAAAGGACTGTGATCAGTTTTGAATTCGGCATGTTAAATCAGCTATGTGTAAAGAGCCTAGAAAAGGACATCCAGAGTTAACCAAGGGATGGGCAGTATTCCATCAAGAACACTTTGACAGTGTTAGGAGTCTATATTGACAGGAAAGGGAGTTTCATCAGGTGCTTAATGAGATTATCTAAAAAAAGTGTACTTGTTGGGCATAAATATAGTACAAATTTATGGATATTCCTTCAAGGGAAGAGAAAAGAAACAAACATTTATTGAATGCTATTTTAGCTCTCTATCTATTAATTGATCAATTTATCCATCCATCTATTTATCCATCTATCTGATTTTATTTCCAAAGTAGTCTTATGAAATAGGCAGCCTGTGTTCTAAACTTGGATTCACAAAGAGGTTAAGTAATTTTGCCAGAGCATCTACATTGAAAGTACCACAGCTTGTATTTGAAGTCAAATTTGACTCCACTGTACAACTCCATCTTCTATAACGTCGCATGAAAATGCTTTACTTAACTGGTCACGACATTGATAAACCACATTCTTGCTACGTTAAACATAGAGAAGAACTCCCTAGGCCTAGGGTAAAAAGTGATAAAGAGCTAAGACTGACTCTAAGCCTAGAAGATTAATAACCCCCCATTTGAGATGGCTCTGAAGATCCAGGTGCAGGCTAAGTGGCTGAGGTGTTCTCTGTGGTAGAGGTGAGGGTGCGGCTGAGCTGACCACTCGTCTCTACCTCACATTCCTTGTTATTTAGGAAAACACCCATTGGCTGGGTGGCTGTCATTCCACATTTTGGTCATTAAAACAAAGCTATGCTAAATAATGTCGTTTCCTTCTAAAGCTATTTCCAAACCTTTTCTTTCTTTCTTTGTATTCACAAAGCTTATTAGCAGCTTGCCAGTAAGCATATTTAAACATTTTGCACTGTTTTGCACTTACATGAAATGACTGCCATAATAAATGCGATCAGTAATTCTAATTCTCTGCTATGATGAAACAACAAATGACAAGGCCTTACCCTGACTCCGTAACACAAGGGTGATTCCTTTTCTTAAAAAATAAATAAATAAAGTAGTCACAGCATACTTCATTGTTCCAACTGGTATAGAGCTGTTTACCCCATGTCTAGTGAATAATACACTAAAAAAAATATTGTTCCCTGCACTCATGAAAAAAACTGACTCTGGACTCAAAGAACTGGTTTTGAACCCTAGCCTTTGTGCCATCTGTTGTTAATCTTAAACAAGACCTTTCCTTCTAACCATGGGTTTCCTCTTCAGCCAAAAGGGAGGGTAGCGTAAAACTCACCAACTTTCTGTAAAAGGAGGAGGCAAAAGTGTTCAGAGAAAACAAACAAAAATTTTATTTCTATAGCCTAGATTAGTTTTAAGACCTACTTTGAACACTTGTTAAACACACATATATGTATTTATTCATATAAAACTGTTTTGAATATAAAAGAAACTATTTGAAGTAGAAATAATTTTGAATTAATGGATTACTTAGAAGGGGACACCTCATTAATTGTCTATAAAGTTAATGCTACGTATGCCCAGCTGGCTATCAAATAGAGATTACATGGCATATAATCACTGTCACTGACAACATAGTAAGAAAGCTGTTTTTCACTTCGCATAAGCCAATGGGTCTTTAACAGACCTCCCATTAAGGTGCTGTACCATTGAAGACAGGCAATCAGCTGAAACTGGAATTTCATTATTTCAGAACCCTCCTTCCTAATGATCTTGTGAAAGCCAACTACACAGGGATTTTTTTAATGAATGTATTTTAAAAGGCCATATGTTTATATATTTTTCACCTAAGTTGCTATTTGCTTGGCATAAAATAAGTAGAGATATTTCAGATTTCCTGTTAATTTGATCCATGGGGACAAAAAAAAAACTATCTAATTGAGCTTCCACCTAGAGTTACTGCTGTTTTCTAAATTGATATCTGAATCATCCATATGATGCCAGACTTAACAAGGCAGAATAACGTCCCCATTAACAGTGTGAGCTCCTTGCTTCAGGTTCAAGTTGACAGATGTGGCCCACACCTTAACCTCCATTTCCTCCTGACACCCCATCAAGAGGAAGCTGATGGGAAAAAAAGGGACAATCCCATAACAGTAAACAAATTGGGAGGGGGCATCAGAGACCAAAAGATTTCGTCGCACTTGATTACAGAAAGCAGATGGAAGTATAGATTGATGAAACAGAGCAAAGTAGTCCCAGCCTTAGATCATCTACAGAGGCAGGGCCATGTGCTGTCCAACTTTGTCTCCTAAAGTTGTGTTTCCAGGGAGGCCACCCACAAAACTGCCCACCACAGAGCAGCAGCACTGTATGGAGGGACCTACAGCTCAGGAGGGAGCAGAACCCAGGAAACTCAGAGACTTCAGAATAGTGACAACAGATGGGATTGAGAGCAGAGTCTGAGAATAGGACTGAAGATGCCCCCACTCAGGATACACACCCCTGCACACAGAACAGCTGCCAGGCAAGTGCTTACCACCAGTCAGACAAGGAAGGCATTTTTCTAAAGAAACAGAATTTCTTCTGAGGAACCCAGATAAGCTAGCTTGTGTGTTACCCACACAGTAAAGCCCTTTACAGTGTGTGCCAGTAACGAGGACAGTTTCAGGTTTGCTTTCCTAACCTGAAGCCTTCCGGTGAAAAAGTATTGCTCTTATCTGCAACATCCTTGTAGCCTTTTTACTACTTCATTCCTGAATCTGAACAGATAGCCATGAGTTACCAAGTATTTTAACAAAACCCACAAAGTGTGATAAATAAAATTAAAAGGTGCACAGAAAAAAAAATATCTTCTCAAGGAAACAGAGGTAATTCTGGGAGCAAAATAGAATTAAAAGAAATACTCTAGCATAAGCATATTTTAGCCATGTGGAGGTAACCACTAGACTTAAAACTGAAATGGTTAAAAATGATTGCTTCTGGGAAGGCAGGTAGGATTCTCAGGGGAGATGATACAAATTTAATTCTGACAAATGTATTTGGAATTAGGCTGCAGTTAAAAAGAATCATGCACAAAAGCCTAGAAATATGTAGCTAACACTGCAAAAACTAACAAATATATTCAGTTACTCAAATAACTTTCATCTGAGAGAGGGCCTACACTCTGTTCTTTCTTACCTTAAAAGATCATTTTAACAACAACACAGAGGCTGAATTTTCAAAAACTAGCATTTTCACATCAATAAAACAGCTGGCCTGGAAGGTGTTGACCACCTTTCACAAGTAACACTTAACAAGAACCTAGATGACCATCCTCATGGACGTTATAGAAGGAATTCTTTAAGAAGGTCATGTCTAATTGACCCCAACCAAAAATCTCCCAAATCCTGAAGTCTGTGTGTATCCAAAGGAGATCTAAAAAATAGTCTTGTCTATAAACAAATACATCTAAGGGAACCCATCCTCTCACATTAATTAGTCTGTGGTGACATCATTGTCATTTTTCCTTAGTGGGACAGGCCTGTCTCTATAGGCATAGTCATTTGTAACCTTTCCAGGCTCTTGAGAGCATGACCCTATTGGGGCCAGAGAGCCTCTGGTGGTCCCATGTTGGGGCTGAGCAGGTGTTCTTTCCAAGGAATATTCTGGGAACAGGACCTCAACTGGAATCATTGGCTCTCTTGCTTTCTGCCCAACTCCTCTTCCCTTAATGGGAGAAGATTTCTTATAGCTAAAATGCATCTGATTTTCCTGAATGATGTTGACTTAAAATACTCAGTCTTCTTAGTCTCAGTGCCCAGATACTTGGTCCAAAAGTACATGGTCACTGTAGAAAGTATTAAGCATTATTAAGCTGAGAATCAGGATACCTGGGTTCAAGTCTGCTACCTCTTACTGTATAATTGTTGACCTGTTATCTCATACACAAAGTGATGAGGCTCAGTTAAATAAACAATGTCTTAGATCTCTTCCAACTCTAACATTACATATATATTTGTGAGTTTTGAAAATATAAAAGTTTGGCTACTGGACTTATAGGGATATTTCCAGATAGGGAGCCTAGGGAGACAGTTGGCCCTCAGGAGCTGTTGGCTTGAGCTATCACTACCCACACTCTCACAGATCCAGCCATCTTTCAGGATTTGTAATCTGTGTGAATGCTCAACTTCCTGCAACACAATTCCTTACCCTCACCTTCAAAACACACAATACAACATACAGATGATGTATTATAGAATTGTACACCTGAAACCTATATAATTTTATTAACCTGATTAATTCAATAAAATAAAATTGTAAAGGCAGTGCGAAGCTGCATTTTCCAGAGTAACTTAGGTAGGCTGGAATGCTGAGAAATACACTGAACTACTTTCAGACTTGAAAGAGCAGCTTTATTCAGGTTGTTTGTTGCTGGGGTCACTGGTTAAAAGTCGGTCTGAGCCTTCGTCAACCACAGAAATGAAAGAGACCTCACCAAAACAGAGGAACAAGCTGGGTTAAATGGAGAGGATTTCTGTGCATCTTTAGAATGTATTGAAACAATGTATGTAGTTGTCACCTTCTTTATTTTGCTCTCTTGCCAGCTAAATAGTATATTTGGGGAGAACATAGGAAAATTAAAGAGGCAAACAAAAGAGATCAAACTTTTTTGCTTGTGATTTATAGTCTGACAAAGACAGACCAGCCTCCTGTGTAGCTCTCAGTGAGAGCCCAGCCTTACTTCTGCAGCCAGATCACCCGCTGCAGGATCCTAGCTGCTGGGAAGGATTAAGGGAGTTTACAGACTCCTCCTTTCATCCTGGGAGGGAAGACGGACCTTCAGAGCTTAAACCTCAGGAGACTCATAAGGAATCTACCAGAACAGCAGATGTCCCCAGATCATCTGTTTTCCCCAGCTCACCATCATCTATTTGCTTTCCATTTCTCTTCATGTCCCTGCTGTCTCCACCTCTGCTCCCGGCTGAGCTGCCAGCTCATTTTTCTCAGCCCCAATTCACACAATTAATGTGAATAAGCTGTCTACTGCTTGTTTTCTCTGTTTCCTTACGATATAAGACATCCTTTCCTAAGCCTTATAATCCTTCTTCTTAACATGTGTAGAGCTGAAAATGTAAAAGATGTCATTGCAGCAAACTTTAAGGATTGCCCAAAATTTATCAGTGAAAAAAAAAAAATGCTGAGGCTACTGAGAGTTAGGGAATACTTAAGGGCTACCGTACATGGGATTCTAATTCTCTCACAGGGCCTGGATTTCTCATGTCATCTGCTTTTGAAATAACAATGGTGGGTTTTGTTGTTGTTGTTGTTTTTCTTTTAAATGTTTTATCATTTTTTTCCATTACCATTTAATCCTGTTATACCTCTCTCCCTCCTCTACCACTGCTATCCATGCCTATGAGTCCTTTTTCCTTTTTGCTCAATCCCTCCACCCCCTAACCTCTCCTTCCCAACCTTAGCTGTCATCCTGATCTTTATCTATGAGTCTGTCTCTATTTTCCTTGTTAGTTTAGTTTATTAGATTCCACAAATAAGAGAAATCATATGGTATTTGTCTTTCTCTGACTGGCTTATTTTTTTTTAAGTCAAATTTATGGTATTAGACAGAAGTTTTCAAATCTAGAATTTTAAGTAAAATATCAAAAAATGTTTTAGGAGCTCTGACTGGTGTGGCTCAGTTGCTTGGACATTGTTCCCGCAAATCAAAAGGTCACCAGTTCGATTACAGGTCAAAATACATGCCTGGGTTATGGGCCTGGTCCCCAGTCAGGCCCATGTGTTAGGAAACACACATTGATGTTTCTCTCTTGTGCATCGATGTTTCACTCCCTCTCTTTCCCCCTGCCTTCCTCTCTCTCTAAAAATAAATTAATTAATCATTTTAAAAAAATATTTTGGGAGATGACAATGAAAATCTAGATTTATATTTTTCCAGATAAAACTTTGACAAACATTAACCCTCATCATTGTTATTATTCCATTAGAAAAAAAAGGGGGGGGGCTACCTTAAATGGTAGAAACTGGGAAAGACATACCATCAGGACTATAGAGCACTCTATCATGAAAGCCAGCAGTTCAGATATAGAGACTCTAAATTTCAAAAACAGTACTTTCTATATTCAAATGCTAAAAATAAAACATTAAGTGTTACATGTTTAATAATTGTCTACGTTATAAGTGCTTTATGTGGGTCTCATTTGGTTGTGATGACAGTTGTTGTTGTATCGTGTCATATATGGGCACATTACTCTATCTTATAGGCGAGGACGCTAAGGCTTAGAGAAGTGCCTGGTGCCTCAGGTCACTCAGCCAGTAAGTGGAAAAACTGGGACTTGAACTCACATTTCAAAATCACTATCTTCCACCTTCTCCTGCCTCCTCAGAATTGTATGTGTTTTGTTATTTCAAGTTGTCCATTTTGGAGGCCAAAGTAAGACATTGACATACAATGTGGAGGTCCATATGGTTTCTGGGGGTAGGGCAGTTTCTATCATCATAGTCATTGTCAAAAATCCACTTCCATACAGGAATGTTATTTTCAAAATTAGAATAACTGCCTAATGTGATTTCCCTAATCTTGAATGTGCTGAATTAGAAGAAGCAGAGGTATAATATTTCCACACTTTTGGCATCTGTTTTACCCTGAAGGACTAGGATGATATTCAGAGGTGACAGGTCAGGAGTCTGATTATCCAGAGCTGTGGGGCTCTCCCACGTGGTGGCCTCGCACACGAGGCTGCCCAATGCCACGCAGCCGAACTTAGGGAGATGTCACAGAAGTCACTGGAGAATTTTGTTTAAGGTTGTCTTTTTTTTTAAATAAATAGTCCTTATTTTCTGTGCATAGTTCAGTGCTAACATAATTACTTATTGTCACCCTGCATATCTTCCTTGGCAACATTTTTTTGTTTTAATAAATTGGTTTAATAAAGGACTCAAAGTAAATTGTGAGTAAACTTCCTCCTCATTATTATAAATTATACATGCTAGGAAAAGTGTTCTGCAGAACATTCAACTAGAAAATTACTCCTCTTAATTAATACTTAGAATTATTAATGCTAATAATAATATGATCATCTATGGTGTTGATTGAGATGGCATTGAAGAGCTAGTTATTATACCAATTACCCAAGGAGGAATTTAAAAAGCACCCAGTCCTAAGTTTGTTAGGCTAGTAAAAATGAACACAGGAGATGTTATCCCATGACAGGACTTATTGATAGTTGCCCCAACTGTCAGAAAAATTTATCAATTACAAATCGCCTAATTATAGTTCCAGCACCAACTTCCTCTTTATACTTACACCAGTACCCCTCTTTGAATATTGCCCTTTTTTAAAATGTCTTTCTAGTATGAAGGCTGCCCTTGCTGAGTTCTGTCTGTTTATGACCAATGAGCAAATTCAATTGGAAAGGTAATGATGAGCCACGCAGACACTAACCCTGCCCTCAGTCTGGTGGGAAGAGGCAGACATTAATCAAATCATCAGACAAGCAAAAGTCAATCTCCAACTGCAGCCAATGTTGTATAAAAGTGGCCTCTGGTGCCCTCAGTGCCTGTGACAGGGGATCTGACCTTGTCAGGGAGCTCAGGGAGGTCATGGAAGTCGCTGAACGATGAGCAGGGTTAACTAGGCAAAGACAAAGGGCCATCATCAATGGCTGCACAGCAATGAGTACAAATCTGAGCGTATGTCTGAGCTGAACACAGACTAGAGCGACATGAATTCTGTAGAGCTTGGCATTTAGAAATTTATAACAAGGAGGCTGACTCACGGTTGACTCTCTGTCTCCTCTGGAGACACTCTCTGAGGAACACTTTCAGTTGCTAATCAGAACTGTATGATCTCTGCATAGATGTAATTTTCTAAATTCCATCTCTGTTCCAATTTTGGATGTGTTCGTTTGCTTGTTATCTGTCTGTGTAGCAGAACTCTAAGGTTTTTCTTGCCACTGACTGTTGCTTCCTGTCCCAAGCTCTTTTCCTGGTCCCTCTTACTTTCTATCTTTTCCCCCCTTTTCACTTCTCTCCATCAACTTCCTCTTCTTCCTTCTGCTTTTCTTTTATTCTTTGTTCTCCATTCACTTCCTTCTTTTCCTTTGTAATTCTTCTCTTTCGCTGTTCACCCCGAAGGTACTAGGCTTATATTTGTGCAATGCATTTCTATCAATATTTACAAAGGCATCTCACAGACATTATTCTGTTTGATCCAAATAACAGTTTTGTAAGGGAGGCTAGGTAAGAATGATTTATACCATTCACAGGTGTGTTAGAAGGTTAAGCGGCTTCCCAAGATCATGTATGTAAGAAGGGGAGAAGCCTTGGCTGTAACGTGGATGCCTATCTCCCAGCCTCACACTCTCCCCACTAGACCATCCTGCCTCAATAAAAATGTAGCAAACATTCCAAACATGTCTTTTAGTCTGATTGACTGAGGAGATCCTTCTCTGTCCTGTCATTATTATTCACAAAAATGAGTCTAGACAGAAGTTGTGGTCAGAGGGATTTTCCTATTGCTCATCCATCATGTGAGTAGAAACAGCCTCAGTCCCATCTGATGAATATTTACTGGCTATTGCATTTGACCTTGAACTGAGTCCCTTATAAATAATGATTTTCATTATATTTTTACTTTACTTGGCTGTGACCTGGGAGGTGGTATGGCAGGGAATGACAAGGAATGCTTTGGATATCATTTGTCAGTCTTTATTAGATTACTCATCTTGAGACATCCATCTTTACATATCCAAACTGAATCTGTTGTTTTGCTCTGTGTGTATTGCTAATCCCTCAGAGACCCTCAAATTTTATTAGGATTTCTGTTTACTTCCTTCTCCTGGCCAATTATAGAGAGTTTAAAGAGAGAGCACATCCATATCCTATGCCATAAGCCAGATGGCCATCTATTACCTGAAAAGCAGCCAGGGGTCTTCATCCCTTATTTAATCTCCTGCTGATTTCCAGTCCTGGTGAATGTTTACTCCACTGAAGTATGCTTTTAAGATGTCGGTCAGTAACTTTTACTGACTGATGGATGACAGCTGGTAGAGGCTCCTGCTTATTACATAGAAAATCAGACTGTTTAAGGAGAACTGTGGAGGAGACAAGCACTTTCATTCAATCAGTGATTGATTTGATTAATCTCTTATTCATCCGTGTGTTCAACCAATCATTGTCTGAATGTGTCGTATGTGCCTGGCACTCAAGTGAAGCATTTGAGAAAATCAAGAAGAAAAAAGCCCAGTCTTGCCCTTGAGAAATACAAAGTCTAGTGGCAGTAACAGAATGTTGAAAATTGCATCTGTGTCATTTCAAAACAAAGGAACAAGCAGCTGATTTGGAAAAAAACTACTAGAATTGTTTAGAGGCAGGTTTGGTGGTTTTTAACAAATGACTACCAAACCCAAAGGGAAAGAGCACCCTCTTCAGGCTGAGGAAGTTCCCTGCTCATGTGGGCTGGTATCAAGAGTTGGGAAATTTTCTTTTATGCATAGGTCTGTAAAAACAACATGGAAGTTTAGAAAAGAGCCTTGCTTTTCACAGCCTACTTTGCAAATGAAGAGTTCTCCCGTGGTCAAGCATTAATTATGCACATCGATGGAAACTGCATGTAATTGTCAATGTTGCATGATATTAAAATATGTAAAAATCTCTCCCCTTACCGTGCTTTTGGGCACCCCAGAAATCATTGCCTGTCCTCAATCCCTCTCCTAGGTATAGCAGCCTGGTATAATTTAAAGAAAATGGTATTTTGATTTATCTCTACCTTCATCTAAATACTGCTTTTACTAGCGGTATCACCTTGAGTTGTTACTGAAGCTCTTTGGACTGCTCAAAAAGCCATAAAGTAGAGTTTAATATCTATTTCATAAAACTGAAGAATTTATTCTTCTTAATATAAATACCCTAGCACAGTTCTTAACAAACACTGGGTACATAGGGGCTAGTTCTCTCTTCTCACTCCCTATATCCCATCTGCTCCTTTTCTGTTTGATATTCTAGAACCTCTTCCCTCCTCTTCATATCAGGAATCAGTGGACAAAGTCTTCACTCATCATCCTTTTAACAAACATTTCCTGTGCATCTCTCATGTCATGATGAAAAGTCAATAGTGTGAAAAACAGCACATCATAGAGAAACAAAGGAAGAAGAGAGAATGTGCTCTATTTCAAAAGAGACACCAAGAGTCCAAACTCTTTTCTAGATGCCCCCCCCCGCAAAAATGCATTTCTAATGGCAGACTTTCAGAAAGAGTAGCATATACAAAAAAAAATACTTTTGCGCAAAGTATCACTTCAACCTAGTTCCTTATTTTGTACATGACAAAAGTCCAGAGCCCTTGCACATGTGTGGCAGCTCATATAAATGCACACACATATGCTCCTTCCGTACCTTTGAGTTTCCAGTGATTCCCACTTCATTATAGGTTTATAGGAAACTGGTAAATACATATCCCCAGGATCCCTTCTTGACTGCCTTCGTAACAGATCAGATCTCTGCCACACAATCAAATGCTTGTAGTTTTCCCCTTGTTTCACATGTAATGGTTTCTTTCCCCTGCTAGTCACAAAAGTCCTAAGGGTAGCTCCTAGGTCTTATCCTATCCTATGATTATGAAGCAGTCTCCCAAGCACAGACTATGTTTAGCAAATGATGATTTGCTAAAGTCCCTTCTCCTAGTATGACCCTAGGAACAAGGAATTTGTTTTCAGTGAGTGACTGATTTTCTCTACTATTGATCACTTTCATAGTAGAGGACATAAGCCAAATGATCATTATTCTTTTCTCCCTTTGTAGTTGTAAAAGGGAATGAAAGCAGCAAAGACTTTTGTAGGCAATCAGAAGTATGAATGCTGCTTCCACCTCTTTTAAAGGTTCGCTCTTAGACAAGAAACAACTTTTTCAAACCTCAATTTTCTCATCTTTAATGAGGCAAATAATACCTAACTTATAGGAATGTCATAGGATTATGTTTCATCAAATAGCTTTATCTCTTAATAAATGTTGATGACTATAATTAAAATTAAAGCTCATCTCACTAACCAAAATATAAATTTGTAATGTTCATGTATGAAAAAATATTATACATGATATTGTTGATGGTAATGGTTTTATTCCCTCTTACCAATTTTATTGTGTAATTTATGACATATTTAACTGAGTTAAATGCGCTACAGTTTACAAAGCAATAGGAGTACCAGATCATGGCAAGCAAGGTGAGCACGCGCGCACGCGCGCGCACGTGTGTGTGTGTGTGTGTGTGTGTATCTAAATATACCTGAGCTAATAAATGATTTGGGCACAAGGAAAAACTAAATGCTATATCAACATCTGTGGAAAAACTAAATGCTATATCAGCATCTGTCACCCTCAGCAAGGAAGAGAGCCACAGCTATCTAAGGTCAAGCCTGTGTTTGATCATGCATGTGGCTCTTGCAGAGGAAACATCGTTATCAGTACCTGGCTTGCATGTCACTGTAGGGAGCTGCCTTGCAATAGTCTCCTAGTTTTGAATTATTTGGGACCATTCTAAATTTGAGGAGAAAAGGGGGTTAACATGAGAATTAAAGTTGCAAATATCTAAGATATCATCATGTCTGACCGTCCGGTTTCCATAGGGATAAACTATCTGAAACCAGAGGCAGGCTTGAGCTTTTTCCAAGGCCACACCAAAATCAAGACCAGAGCTCAGGCTCCTAATTTTCTGGCAAAAGCTTCTCCCTTTCCAGAGGAGAATGAGAATGAGCAAGAGTCTTTGTTTCTCCAATTATTGTTTTTTCACTTCCTCACGCCTTATCTGCCTTTATCGTCTAAGACTTAGATTATGTACACTGGCCCTTCTAGAAATGTGTGACTTTCATACAAAGAGGTAAGGATTATGGCTTAAATGACACATCCAAGCACAAAACCCAGATGAAACTGAGCTGAGGTTGTGGTACCACTGTGAGTCATACACAGGGTTTATGAGTTAAGCAAGTTTCATATCCTACTGTAGATACAGACATAGCAAGATGAAGGAAACAGATTCATTTAGAGCTTTTTCTTGGTTTTGGTTTTTGTTTGTTTTTATCGAACTTGTTTTGCCTGGAGAGGGAATGATTATGGGGAAACAGGAGTGATTTTAGTAGGAGATGACAAGAAGTGATATAAAATATCAGAAAGTATCTTGTCCTGTATCATGCTGATCCATGACATGCCCATGAAGCCATTTCTTGTCTGACAGTAGAATTCCTTCCATATAACCATTAGTACCTAGTTAGGCTTGGCAAGAATCCTAGGTTGGCCTTATGTAGAACAGAACTCACACTCAGCACTGGACACGTGGGATGTTTTTGATGCCCCATCTCCACTCCTCCCAGACTAAATCTTCTCTTCCCTCATTCACCCTCCCTTTGTTTTTGGCTTCTGGAGTTGTAATATTTCTTTTATCAAAACTGACCATTAGGATCAACTAATTCACACTGATATATAGATGTCTGTTGTGTTTTCCTTCCACAGTCATTCACTGAACATTTTCTTCGTGTCAGGTATTGAGGACATGAGAGCAGAGAAAAGAAAGCCCCTATTTATAAAGCACTTTCTAGATGTCATATATTAACTCACAAGTGAATATAATACTCAAGAATCTCAGAGTCAAGTGGAAAAAGCAAGCATGCAAATAAATTATTATCATCGTGAAAGACTGGCTTATACTTGCTAGTTTACTCTGCTGGTATATAACTTTATTTCAAACCCCCCAGGAGGCAGAGACTGTCTGCCTTATGGTTGTAGTCCTAGCCCCAGTGGAGCCCTCTTGAAGCTCAATCGATCCTCAATGGGTGCTTGTTAAGTGAATAAAGTATGATGATTAGGGTAGTCCATAAATGAGTCTGTGGCAACAGATCCTACAGGAGCTGGTGCTAGAGCTGAGGAGAGCACATATTCAGTCATGAAGAAATAAAAGGAGCTTCCCAAGCAGAGAAAAGGGGAAAAGCCATTGAGCCGCAGGCAGAGGGGACTTTACATGCAAAGACCAAGGGAGGGAAATAATCATGTATTTGAAGAAAAACTCATAATTGAGAGAAAAATCAAGGAGTTTTGATGTGATTGGAATTTAGAGGTTTTTTGTTTTGTTTTGTTTTGTTTTGTTTTAGAGTGTGCCAAGAAGTGAAGCTACCCATGTTTGTTCAGGAAAGAAAATGTTGATGATTCTTTTAAAACCACATTGTTAATGTCAATGTCCAAAGTTGGCTTTCAGATTTCACCATGGGTAAAGGAACTAGTCAATGAATAACTAAGAACACCATGCTCAAGAAGGTTCTGAACTAACCTCTATTTCTAAGGGCAGGTGTCTGGGCAGGAAAATATAGACCAGTGAAAGAAATGAATTTTCTCAATTGAAAAAGCCAAATGTGAAGGAATGACTTTACATTTCTTCTCCTGTTGAGGAATCAAAGCAATCAGAAAATCTATCAGTGTTCAATTAGTAGGTATGTAAAGCTTTCCCTGGAATTAGCAGAAATCAGAATGTATAGCAAGAAAAGGCTACTGTGACATTTGTACAGCCAACATCTGCTCTACCCCAGAGAAGAGAACAGATGAATGCTTCCTTTAAAGGGAAGAATTTTTAAGGGTTCGGCTACAACTGAAGGTTAGTGAAATGCTGGTATTTCGTATATATTATTTTTGGAAGTGAATTTTGCAAATAGAAATTAACAGTGTGTTCATTTTAGTGCTCTGTCATTTTTTCTTTAGTAATTCTTACATATGTGTCTTAAGTGTGTGGAGACCTGAAATTTTGTTAACTAGGTTTATGGGAAGTCTTGCCTTTTAAATAACCAAGGTGAATGCTCAGCCACTGGTGATAGCTACCCTTTACTACTTTTATTAGCCTAGTACTAAAGTGACAGGTTCAGGGGGATTGGATCATCCCCTTTTCCTTGCTAAGCAGGTTATGCTCACAGCTCTCTGTACACTGGCTCATGTAATCCCAATGAGAGCACATTAGGTTTCTCAGGCTGCCATAACAAATTATAGCAAACTGGGTGACTTAAATAACAGAAATTTATTGTCTCGTAATTCTGGAGGCTAGAAGTCTGAAATCAAGATGTGGGCAGGGCCACGATCCCTCAAACCTGTAAGAGTCCTCCCTTGCCTCTTCCCAGCTTCTTGTGGTTTGCTGGCAGTCTTGGGTGTCTGCCTCCATCTGTACATGGTATTCTCTCTGTGTGAGTCTGTGTCTTCACATGGCTTTCTTTTTGTCAAAAGACCAGTCAGATTGGATAAGCAGCCCAGCCTACTCTAGTATGACCTCATCTTAACTAATACATCTACAAGGACCAAATTGCCAAAAAAAAAAGGTCAGATTCTGAAGTGCTGGCAATTACAACTTCAATATATCTTTTTTTTTTTTTTTTTTTTTTCCCCTCTAGAGGGGCGAGGACACAATTCAATCCATAACATAGAGTGTAAACCTCTCAGAGTCAGAGACTGTGTCTTGTGTAGATTTGATTGTCCAAGGCCGAGCGGGTGTCCTGCCCAGTAAATTTTTGTTAAATCAATGAAGGCATGTACAATACTCTACTTCGTTCTCTTGAGAGCTGACTCTTTGTTTACCCTGTTCAGGAGCATCCTCCTGGCCTGGCCTCTGCCCCCAGGCCTCCCCTGCAACTTTACTGGAATCGAACATTCCAGTCAGGTGAATTTTCTCTACCTTTTTCATTCATGCGTTTTCTTTAACATTAAACATCCCCCTTCTCCCCATATCTCTGTATCAAATCACTGCTCTCCTACAGTTATAAATGTGTCCCAAGTATCTATGAATGAATGTCATAATAATTAGCTATTTTTACATACTTCCCTGTCCCACTAACAAAAGAGCTCTGTGGAGTCAGAAACAAAGTTATGCTCAGAATTATATTCCCAGAATTAAGCACAATACCAAAGTGAACTTACCTTGAAACCCCAGGGCTCCTCAATTGCAGGGGATGCTTCAAGCCCCTGCACCTTGTGCCTGGCACTTTGCTGAGTATTGGAGACAGACAGGCAGGTGGAAGGGAGCTCATAATTATTCAGCACTTTTTTTCTGCCATTTTCTTGTTGAGTATGCTCTTACAGTTGTCCCAATTTTTACGCCTTCGCTCCCCTCCACCCAGTACCCCGCTTCTCTCCAGCAATCCCCTCCCTTAGTTCATGTCCATGGGCCATGCATGTAAAGTCTTTGTCTTCTCCATTTCCTATGCTATTCTTAACCTCCCCCTGTCTATTTTGTGCCTACCAAATATGCTTCTTAATCCCTGTACCATTTCCCCATTCTCCCCCTCCCCCCTCCCAGCTGATAACCCTCCAAATGATCTCCATATATATGATTCTATTCCTGTCCTTCAGCACTTTTTAGATGTCAGGCACTAGCACTGTGTGAAGGAAAAAACTCAAGGAGTATAACATTATACATGGACTATTATATTTTTAAAGAGGGACCCTCAAACTGTGAAACCTTTAGACCTCACAAAACCCATATCTGCCCCTGTATAACATATAAAGAGCTGAGTGATGTAATTCTAGCCATATTTTCATGTGTAATTTAAATGTAATCTTTCATCAAAACTTCCCCAAACTCATCCAAAAATTATTTATATCTAGACCATCATAGCACTTTTAATATATCTGTTATTACTTATTTTATTTTCTATTAAAATATAGTTTAATATATTTGTCTTATTTCCTCCAATAGATTATGAATTCTACAATGATCAGGTCTGTTATAATAGTCTTTATCCATACCATATACTCTGAAAATAGCATGTGCTTAATAAATATTTGCTAACTATTAAGAGTGGCCAACAACTTATTTATTAGCATGAGGGGTCTAGACATTTACTTTCATTATTACATTTAATACAAAAATACATGAAGTACCATTACTCCCATTTTAAGGATGAGAAAACTGAGGCTCAGCCAGATGAAGTTATGACAGGTCTCATAGCTAATAAATGGAAATCCCAGTTTCAAACTTCAGGTGTGTGTCTGAAGCCAAACCCAGGCTCTTCGCCACTGCAGTGAAGAAATTCAACCTTTGGGAAGTTGAAGAACATGTATTTCTTGTGCTTAAATAATTCTACTTGTAGAGGAGTCAGACATGTAACTTCTGTTTAAGTGGTGAATGCTATTGTTACCGAACAAAAGGACCCCTGCGCGGGGCGGGGGTGGGGGGCGATGGCCAGGTGCTACTACCAAAACAATGACACCCTCCTTCCCCGGGACCCCTCGGTTGTGGGTCCTTTGCCCACCGCCCTTGGAATTATGGCTCTGAATGGCACAGTTTGGTGAAAAGGAAAAGGAACTGTTTATTCACAAGTTTTACAGGTTTGATTAATGGTTAAATGTCACCTTTAAACCTCAAAATCCCTTCAAAACAAGCACCAGCACACACACCATCCTGCCTTCCCCCCTTTGCCCAGTTAGGCCAGTCAGGGGTACCGTCCTTCAGAAGAAAAAGAACAGAAGTCCGGGGCTCCGCTAGGCAGGCCTCTTGCAGCATCCATCCGCTGCGTCGCCGCGATCTCCAGCTGTTAATCCATAACCATGTGGCACCTTCTCCTGGCCCACTAGCAAGAGTCCTTTATCCCCTCTTTCTTCCCGCGTCGTCTTCACACTGTTCCCCAGAGTCTGTGTCCCTTTTTTTCTCCTTCAGGCCCCTGTCTCTCTTTCTTTCTCTCTCCCTCTCACACTCTGTATTAAGCCTTTTAAACCTTCCTGATTAGCTTTGGTGATATGCCAAATAATCCTCTTTGCAAAGGAGGAACAAAGCTATCCTGTTATTGACATGCAAACTGACATCTCAATGGCCCTGCTCAAGGTTCCCATCCCCCATGGCGGCCCGCCGTGGGGTGGAGAGTGTATTTTTCTTGGACACCCCAATCTCTGGACGCTGTTACAAATACACTTTGACAGGGGGGCCCTGGCTGTGCCCTGTTACACTATGATGCTCCCAAACCAAAATGCTCGGGGAACACCACCCAGGAGATGGCTAAGTGTGCCTGAGAGAGTTGTTGAAAGAAAAGGTGGGATGGGCATTCCAAGCTGAGGAAGAACATATGAAAAGGCACAGAGGGCCTGAACAGCAGGGCCACACGGGAAGATCCGTGAGATAGCGAAGTGTGAACCATAAGAAATGCATAGAGAGCCAAGGTTCAAAGAGCCCATGGAGCCCAAATAATGAAGGTCTCACAGCTCATGCAAAAGAAAATAAGGAGAATTTTATTTCTCAGGTAGTAGAGAAGCAATTGGAGCTTTGAAGAAAGGGGGTGAAATGATTGTTATTTGTTTTGTAAGAAAATTGCTCTGACAGCAGCGTGAAGGAGAGCGGTGCAGGGTGTGTGACTATTAGGAACAGCCTAACCTAACGAGGAATCTCCAGCAGGTCCAGGCGCGAGGTTCTGTCGGCTTGAACCAAACAACAATGCTAGGATGATTGGAGAGTCATTTCTCAGATAAAACTGATTGCATTTGTGGGATAATTGAAATGTTAGATAAGCACTAGAGAAGCAATGAAGAAGTTTCTGATTGCCAGATTGGACAGACAGCATTAACCAGATAAGGAATAAAAGAGAAAAATAAAGTCTGGAAAAGATTATGAGTTCATTCTTAGGCAGTTAAATAGAAGCTTAGAGTAGAGGAGACTGTGATATAGTCTGGAGATATGGATTAATGACTCATTAGTAGGGAAAGGATAAGAATACCCATTTATTAATTTCACAGATATCAGGGCCTTAATATGTTCCAGGCACTCTGCTAAGTGCTAGAGGCACAAGGTGTTGCCCCTCGGAAATTACAGTCTTAGCCATGGCCTAGTAGCTCAGTTGGTTAGAGCATCATCCCTGTGCACAGTCAGGGCACATATAAAGATCAACCAATCAATGCATAAATAAGTGGAACAATCAATTAATCTCTTTCTCTCTCTCTCTCTCTCTCTTCCTCCCTCCCCTCTCCCCACTTCTTCTCTCTCTAGAATCAATAAATAAAATTTATAAAAAGAAGGGAAGGAAGGAAGGGAAACAGAAATTGCCCTGGCTGGGTGGCTCAGTTGGTTGGAACATTGTCCTGATACACTAAGGTTGTGGGTTCAATACCCAGTCAGGGCACATACAAGAATCATCCAATAAATACATACAATAAGTGGGGTAACAAATCTACATTTCTCTCTCCCTCCCTCTCTCTCTCTTTAAAATCAATAAGTAAATTTTTTTAAAAAATTAAAATCTAGTGGGAGATAAGCAACAAACAAATAAAATAATATTTTAAGTGCCATGAGGAAGACATACAGGGGGCCTATGATAAAAAATAATAATAATAATGGAGTAGGGGACTAATTTAGATAAAGTGGTCAGATAGTACCATTTAAACTGAAATTCTAAAGGAGCAAAAGTTGTTCTGCAGAGAAGAACTAGGTGAAACGTATGAAAGGAGAAGGCAGCCAGATATACAGTTTTTGGAAACACCATTTATGAACAATAAACTAATAAGAGAACCCCTTCAAGGAGGCTAAAAAGGAACACACAAAGGTAAGAGAATAAGCAAAAAAATGTATTCTCTTTACAAGAAAAGGAGTCTCTAACTGCTGTCTATTATAATAGCAACAAGACACATTGTACTATTTAAATATAAACTGCTTAGAAGTAAATAAAATGGAAAATTAAGTTTTTCAGTCACATCAACCACATTTCAAGTGCTTCATAATACATGTGGCTAGAGGCTGCCATATTGGACAACATGAATGTACAACAGTTCCATCATCACTAAAAGTTCTATTGTCAGTGTTAATGTAGAGGAGAAGTGTAAATGTCAAAGCTGAAGACAGGTCAAGTTGGATAGGAACTAAAAGGATATTCTTGTTCTCTCTGCTCTCCTCAAGATGAATCCTGAACATGTGTTGAATAATCAAATAGAATTGTGGTTTTAGAAGTAGGAGACTCCCATTTCTGGTTTTCATTAAGTAAATACATATAAGACTAGATTTGGAAGGGATCATAGCAACTCTCATTTACTGTATTCCTGACTCCCTCTCTCATACAACATGGAAACTGTTGCTTGACAAAGCTGTTTTTAAGGATACCTAGAGCTTCACATTGGAGTCAAGACTCCAACAGATTTCGGCTTAAATTTTTTTTCCTACAATAATATGGATGTATCCAAATTAGAGTTAAGGGAAGATCTATAAAACTTGAAACCAAAGATGTTTAGTTTAATCATTTCAAGCCATTTCCCCCATATCACACTAATTGCAGAGGGGTTGAGCATTTAGTAATTAATTGGAATTTCTTAATACCATAGAGCTCTATTTCAAAAGACAGTTTAAATAATTTTTCATAAAATATGCTTTGCCTTTAGGAAGAATATTCAGGGTTTTTATTTTCTCCCTAATCCTATTCTCAAATATTATTTTGGTTATACCCAGCCTTCATAATGTTTTCAGACAATATTTCACCAGTCATGAAAGCTTGAGGAAAAATGTGCAACTATAAAAAATAAGTCTGTAAAATGCTTATAGTTTTATTTAATAAGATTGCTAAAAATCATTCCTTTTGTAATCAACTGCTTTTTAAAAACTCAAAATGCAACAGGAAGCAGAAGCAAATATCTGTCATTATGGGTGGTGTATATAACTTATTAGGGAAGTTTTTAGCAAAAACATTATGAAATAAAGAAAAACAAGAAGAATAATTCTATTTTCTTTTGCTTTGTAAATGACATGATGAATACAAGGCATATGTGAGAGCAATATTTAATTGCTTCCTTATTTGTCTTTTTGAGAAATTTAGATGAAAGCAAATTGAGATAAAACATGGTTATTATATTTGATACGTGAATAAGCAAAAACTCCAAATATTTCAAAATCAAACTAATCAAGATTAGATTGATATGAGTCTATAGTTGATTTATGTTTGTGAGGAGAAAGCTATTTGTCTATTTGATTCATTTTACCAAGGATATTATATGTTCTCAAATGTGTAACTAATTCTGAGATTTCCTCCAGAGAAGAGAGCTGAGAGTTTTGGGGTTTTGTTTTTTGTTTTTGTTTTTGTTTTTTTACAAAGGTTGCAAACTAGATTTTAGCAGTTAAATCTAACACTGTTTGTTACAGCCTAAACCAAAGCCCTTTGCTTTGCAGCAGCGATGTCTTTAGAGACCTTTAGAATGTTCAATTGAGCTCCTTGCAGTCAAACTTCAGAGGTTGTAGAAATAGCACACGACATAAACACTTGAGGCTCACAAACAGAAGTTGCTCCCTGCAGAGTCTCTCCTGGGGGCAAAAACATTCAGTGCCTTCACATTCCCCAGCTAAAGCTTGAATTCCTTAGCTTGGCATCATTGTTCCTCCCAACCTGCCTCAGTCTTCTCCTTTGCCTTGACACAAACCCTGCACTTCATTCAAGCTGTGAAACTCCTGTTCTCCAAACACATTCCACATATGCTCCCCTCAGTCATTGCGCTCATGCCACCTACTGAAACATCATCTACTTTCCTTTCCACTTAACCAGGTTCTACCCATCGGTCAAGATCTAGCTCAGGTTCTATCTTCTCCAAGACTTAATCTTTTTTTCTTTAAAGCAGAGTTTTTTCACTATTCTTGGCAATCATTGGGTATTCAACATAATGTGGCCTTGCATTGTTGGTTTATTATTTTATGTATAGTTGTTTTCCAAAGGTCATAATTCCCTAAAGGGAAAAGGAGTTAGCATTTGTTGAGTACTTGCTATATGATTCTAGTACTTTAGATATTATTTCAATCCATCCTCACAGTATCTTAAGATAGATATTACTGCTTACAATTTAGAGCTAAAAAAAAAATCAGACATTAAAAAATTCCAACAAGGGATCATTGTCCCTTAAACCAAAAGGTTGCAGTTTGATTCATAGCCAGGACATATGCCTGCGTTTCAGCTTTGGTCCCCGGTCAGGGAACATACAGAAGGCTACCAATTGTTGTTTCTCTTACGTTGATGTTTCTCTCTCTCTCTCTCTCCCCTCTCCCCATTTCCTTTCTCTGTATCTCTCTGGAGTCAATAAACTTATATATTTAAAAATTTTGCTGTGGCTGGTGTGTGTCAGTGGACTGAGTGCCAGCCTGCAAACCAAATAATGGCTGGTTCCATTCCCAATCAGGGCACATGCCTGGGATGCTGGCTAGGTCGCCAGTTAGGGGAGTGCGAGAGGCCCCTGTTACTGTTTCTCTCCCTCTTTCTCTCTCCCTTCCCCTCCTTCTAAAAAAAAATAAAATTAAAAAAAATTTTAATTCTGACAAGATTAGTCAGCTCTTAATTGATATAATCTATCTAGCTCCAATGTTCTAGTCTTTCCCAATATCACAGCATACCACACTATCCCAATCAATTAGAGTTCTTTTTATCTTGCATAGTACCGATCACAGTATATTTCATATATACTCAATATCTGTGTGGTGGCCATTTTGCTGAAGTCAGCCCATTCTCTGTCATGTAATGTTGAGAGCATAGAACCTACTTTGTAATGCCACATTTCTTGTGTAATATCTTAACATCACGTCCTCATAACAGCAGTTCAACAAAACCCCGTTATCTTTGTGTATCTATGTGATGTCCACTAATCTGCTTAACTGGTTATTTGACTGATCAGGCATACGCTGTACTACAGTCTTCTGAGGCACCAGGTCATGTAGATATAAGACATCAGCCACAGTCGAATTAGCACATCCACTCCATTAAAAAAAGCACTATGGAAAACCATAATTAAATTAACATGTGGCTTGGTGAGCCTGGACTCTGAGAGGGAAATCAGCCAATCAGGTGACCTTGATAGCTACTGTCATTGAGCTAGGATGGCCAGATGAACCCACCTGCGGGTTGTCCCAACCAATAACACATTCATCTATATCAGCGACCTAGAGTTGGAGCTGAGAGCATCTCTACTACACAATGCTGGAGGCCTTGCCAATTCTTTCTCCTAATACCCAGGAAGACTCTCGCTCTTTCCTTTTCCCAGCTTATTAAGTTTTATGAATTCTATTTCTAAAGCAAATCTTCTTCCACATTTAAATACACCTTGCTTAAAATGTCTTAAATAAACAGGCCCTCCCTTTCTTTTTTCTTTTGAGCTAAAGCCAGATCAGATATGTATCTTTGACATCACTGAGAGGCTAATATTTTTGTGCTTTATCCTTTTGTTTAGGGTGCAGCTTTTCAGGGTCCTGATATCAGCAGGAGTTTTTGATCTAAACCCTGGGCCCACACTGTCTTATTCTCTGTGCCCCTGTCTATTCTGGACACAGGAATACTAGCTCTTCAGGGACCTGCAGAAGTTCTTGAGTCCACTACTAGTCCCAGTACTTGCTTCTCTGAACTTGTATCCCCACTTTATTTCCAGCCTCTGAGGATTTCTCTTACTTATGTGCAAGCTTAGCCAGTCATTTAAAAGGTTGTTATGAATATTCTCTTCAGAAGTTTACCTACTTTGTAATGAGAAGGGTTTTCAGGACATCTAACCTGCCAAATGGCTAGAAGTAGCATCTCAATGTATACTTTCCTTTAATGCTTTTTGCTCTATACATGCTTTTACCTCATTGTCTTGTCTGAATTTTATTACTCCCTCATGGGGAAAACATAGTTCCTTGCCAAGTTATTTCCCAAGCTAGAAACCTGCCCCACAGAGGGCATTCATGGGTTCTCACAAATCCCTAGAAAGGTGGAATTAGAATTCCGTGTCATTTCTTCCAAACTCTCACTTGTTTTCTTTTTATTCATGTAATGTACTTTGTGTGTTTGTGTGGCTCTCATAAGCTCAGCCTGTACTAGTTTCCAAAAATTACAAAACACTTAAACCATGGTCCATATCCTTCAGGACTATAACAACTAGCAGTATAGACAGACTGGTAACAAAGTATATTCAGAACAGTAGAAACAACAGTAGTGATATGACCAGTGAAAAGACAATGTGTTTTCAAAAAAGAAGCAGTTATTTTGTCTAGAGACAAGGGCACATAACACAGCAGAGAAAAGGAGAAGGTACCCAGCCACGGTCTTGAAGAAGTTAATTACATAGATGAGGACAGCATCATTTTAATCAAAGAGAAATAGCCTGAATAAAGACATGAAGACCAGGAACAACCTGGTATGAGGAGCTTTGGTTGGCAACTTTACATGCTTAAACCACTATGGTGGACTACGGCCCGCGAAGTCCCCTGATTTGCGACGAATGGAAGAAAGAGTTGTCCCAGTCACCATTTGCCTGTCAAGGAAAGGGGAAGGCGAATCTCTCTCAAGGAGAATGCTCCAAGCGCCCATGCTCAAAGGCTTATATTGAGAGTGTTACAAGCAAGGGGATAGGTAGCAGTAATGTATAGATAATCTAATGACATCACTAACTTAACCGTACAGAGAATAGGTGATGTTTAAAGAAGACAACGGCAGGAACACACCCAATTGCTTGGGTCCAAGAAGAGCAAACATTATGGTGCCAGGAGGGATTTGGGTTGGAGTCCGGGAATTTTATAAATTTCTTCCCCAGCCTTGAGCTGGTTATCTGGTATAAGATTAACAGAGCTTGAGGGAGAAACAAAGCCTGCTGCAAGGAGTGTAATTTACTTCTAGGCCTGATTCCCCACCCCCACCCCCCGGAGGCCCTTGGAGGTATTACCGATCCTGCCTATCAATCACATTACCAGTGTTCCGGCCAAGCCTTACAGGTCCTCTCCCAGGCCCCAGCTTGTATGGGAATACAGTCCCTGATACCACTCAGAGTTGCTCCCTACAAACCATGGAGTGCAAGGGAGCATGGTGAAGAGACATAGAGGGGGTAGGTGAAGGTCAAAGAATGGAGAACTTTGAATGCCATGCTTGGAAGCTAACACTTTATCCTTAGGACACAGAGATTCTTAGAAGGTTCCTGAGTAAGAGTAACATGACAGGTATGTATTTTAGAAAGACAGCTAGAAACATTCTCATAGTTTAGTTCCCATTGCACCAGACAGCCTCTCACCATGGGTGTTCTGAGAGTTAACTAGAGTGACTTCACAGAGCTCAGACGTTCAAAGCTCAAGAAATATCCCTCTAATTGCCATGAGAAAGTTTTCAGGTTTAGGTAGTTGCTTCCCTTTTTTAATCTTAAACATTCTTAAACCATCTGACTTAAGGAGAAGGAATTAGCCCCTAGTATCCAGCTCCTGAAAACATTCCCGCTAGCTGAGAACATCCTCCAAGACTCCAGCTCAACAACATTATGCTGCTGATCTGCCACAGCTGAGAGCAAGCCAGGCTGGCTTCTCTCCAATTGTTTGGCATTTGAGGGTTTTATAAAGGGTTTTTACATCACATTAAAATGAAAAATAAAACTACATAAATGAGTGTTGCAAATTTCATCCAGGTGATGAGAAAAAGGTAATCTTCTTTAGAGGAAGACTAGTCACTGTTTGCTCTTGGCTACATTAGGTTATTGCACACATGTTTCTGAATAAGCAATTGTCTCATTCCTAGGATTTTATAACTATTTACATTTGGCTCCTCTCACCCCAGCCTCTGTGATCTTTGTTTTCACAGTGTCTGACACAGAGTATAATAGATACTTCATAGATGTGTGTGTATTGAAAGGTCAGATGGATGAATAAAATATGTTTTAAATGGATAGGTAATTTTTTTTTAATTTATATCCTGAGTAACCAGTTTCCATCTTCTATAGGTTCCATACTTAAAACCTAATAGGAAAACTGAAATTACTAGATAGTACCTACTATGCACCAGGTATTGGAGATAAAAGCAAATTTAATGGTCCCTGCTCCCTAATTGATCACTGTGGCTAGAGAGGAAAACAAGTAAACCAATCCAGTGTAGTAAAAATTGTGATAGATACATGGAGAGAATGATAGAAAAGGCACGAACCCCAACTAGATTGGGGAGATTAAGGAGAGTGTCAGGCTTCCAAAAACCCGTGATCCTTGAACTCCATCCTGAATGAAGAATAAGAGTTAGAATTTTGTTTCACCGTCCATGTTTTCTGATATATAATAATGACTAGTAGTGGGCCCCTAAGCTGTTGAATTCTGGATGATAAATGACATAGTAAATTGGAGCCTAAATCATTTCAGTAAGGAAAGTGTTATAGTTCTTAATAAACTGGTGGTGGGCATTCATTTATTCAATTGTCAGGTATTTGTTGAGCAGCCTTTTAGATGTATTGAGGATACATAGAAGGATAAAGCCTGAAACCATTTCTTCAAGAGATTATAATCTCACCAGAGGCTATAATGACCTCACACACAAAATAGTTGATGAAAACATAGGGCATTATATTTACTAGACCCAAAGTCATTGGCCCAGCCAACAAACACACAGAAGTGAGAGTTGTCGCTCAGAATTTGGGAATGGGCCATCATGAAGAAAGTGGACCTTGAGCAGGTCTAATATAAATGGACGAAAAAATAAGGTAAAAGAAAAGAATATTCCAGAAGAAAACTCGAAAAGGGGAAGACAGAGGTGGGAATACTAAATCAACTTAGAGGTACAGAGAATTACCAGGAGCCAAGTGCCACCCTGAGTACCATGGAGGAGACAAACATGAAGGAGACATCAAATGGGCTGTCAAAGGGCCAAGAGTACAGTCTCACTGGCAGCTCACAGCTGGATCCACTACAGACATGTTGCGTTTGACCTGCACCATACCTTGAATTTTTTTTCATCATTGTTAACTTAAAATTCTGGAAAACTTATATAAAAGTCTAGAGTCTATATATATATATATATTAAAGAACTCTGCAATGCTAGTCAGTGTTCTTGCTTGGAACAATGGTCCAGAGTTGAGCAGTGTCTAACCCATGGCCCACAGGCCACATGTGGCCCAGGATGGCTATGAATGTGGCCCAACACAAAATTGTAAATTTACTTAAAACCTATTTTTTGCTCATCATTTTTTGTTAGTGTTTGTGTATTTAATGTGTGGCCCAAGACAACTCTTCTTCTTCTAGTGTAGCCCAAGATGCCAAAAGCTTGGACACCCAACTTACATGGTATATAGTCCCCAATTTGCTACCATCTCTCCTCAGTCCATTTCAGTCATTAATGTTACCTGCCTATCCCTGTGGACTTTAATTTTTGCCATCCCTGGTTAAAATCTAGCAAAAAGGAAGTATATTTGCATAAATAATTATTCTATCAGCCCTTTTTATCCACAGATTCTGCATCTCCAGATTCAATTGAACTTGCCTGGTTGGTTGAATCTGTGGGTGTGGCACCTGCAGACACTGAGGGACAACTGCAATATAAAGTAGAGAGCCAAGTGAGGTCTAAGTCACTGGAAGAATTCACTCATTCATTTAGTAACTATTTTCTGAGTTACTGCTATTTGTCAGGCACCTTTTTACAATTGGGGAGATGCCGGTGCTTGAGTTCTCAAAGTTTACAGTCTATTGAGGGAGAACATGTAAGAGCAAATAATCACTGCACAATGTGATAAATATCACAATAAAGTTACATGAACAAGACATAGTGTGGCCCCAAGGAGCAAGTGATCACCTGAACCTGGGGAATCAGAGAAGTAGCATTTGAACTGTTTTAGAATGACTTAAGCCAAGGAATGGAAGTATGAAGCAACATGTCAAACTCAGGGGAACACAAGGAGTTTGATATGGCTGGAGCATAAGATGGTAGGAGACATTTAAGCAGGAAACTAAGAAAATCAGATTTGCATTTTAATGGGATCAATGTGTTTGGAACATTGAAACTGGAATCAAAGGCACTTCAAATTAGGAGATATCCTAAGAGGGTAGATCTCAACTAGAGGGGATGGAGAGATTGGGGTGGATAAAATGACATTCAGAGAGAGAAGAGTACAAGGCAACATATGATCAAGTATTAAAGTGTGTGGTTCAAATGATAGAAGCTAAGGGCTGTTAAAGTGAATCTCTGAGTGTCAGTAATTCTGGAAACTGTATTTTATAAATATATCATGATGCTTCTTTAAAATTTTTGGTCTTCCTCTGGCTTATATAGCATATATAGTTCTTTATATTTTTAATGTTTAAATTCTCTCTCCATTTAATGGACAGAACATTTAACTTGTGATAAAGAAACTAGCTTTGTCAAAACAACAATGAGATACCACTACACCCCTTTTAGAATGGTCAAAATCTAGAACATGGACACCAAATGCTGATGAAAACCTCTCATTCATTGCTGGTGGGAATGCAAAATGACACAGCCACTTTGGAAGACAATTTTGCAATTACAAAACTAAACATACTCCTACCCTATGATCTAGCAATTGTACTCCTTGGTATTTACCCAAAGGAGCTGAAAAGTTATATCCTCACAAAAACCCACACATTGATTTTTATAGCAGCTTTATTTATAATTGCCAAAACTTGGAAGGAACCAAGATGTCTTTTGGGAGGTGAATGGATAAATCAACTGTGACACATTTGGACAATGGATCATTGTTTAGTGCTAAAAAGAAATGAGTTATAAAACCATGAAAAAAACATTGAGGAAGCCTAAATGCATATTGCTAAGGGAAAGAAGCTAATCTGAGAAGGTGGCATACTATGGGATTACTACCATATTACATTCTGGAAAAAGCAAAACTATGAAGACAATAAAAAGATCAGTGCTTCCTAAGGGTTGTGTAAAGAGGAGATTGAATAGGTGGAGCACAGGGGATGTTTTTAGGACAGTGAAACTACTATGTACGATACCATAATGGTAGATACATGGCATTATACATTTATCCAAACCTATACAATGTATAACACCAATAGGGAACCCTAATATAAACTATGGACTTTGGCTGATAATGATGTGTCATGTAGGTTCATCAATTGTATAACAAAGGAGGGGGATGTTGACAATGGGGAGTTGGGGGGGCGGGTTATGCATGTGTGGATGCAGGGCTATATAGGAAATTTCTGTACCTTCCCCCTATACTGTGAACCTAGAATTGCTCTAAAAAAATGTCTTAAAAAATTTAATAAGGAAGAAAGGGACACTGATGTTTACCACCTGTATGTCTATGCTCAGCCAGCTTAGACAATGGACTTAAAATAAAACTTCTAATATTTCACAGGGTTTTTATCTTCTAACAGGAAATAATATATGAAAACACATTACAATCTACAGTTTAATATAATCTGTCCTCATTTTAATAAATATTAAATATTTTAAAATATTTAATAAATATTTTTCTAATTTAATAAAGAATTTAAATTAGAAAACGTAAATCATTTGGAGTATGCTTAGGACATTTTATTTGCATACTATTTTAAAGACCTATTTCTTTGAAATCGACTTTGTCTGATACAAGTATGGCAACGCCAGCCTTTTTCTCATGTCCATTTGCTTGGAATATTATTTTCCATCCCTTTACTTTCAATCTGTGTAGGTCTTTTGCTCTGAGGTGGGTCTCTTGTAGGCAGCATATGTGTGGGTCATGTTTTCTTATCCACTCAGCTACCCTGTGTCTTTTGATTGGGGCATTTAGTCCATTCACATTGAGAGATATTACTGATAGAAACTTACTCATCTTTTCTCTTTGTACTTGTGTTCCTCTCCGTCTCATTCTTTTCCTTCATCTGCTTAAACCAGTCCCCTTAGCATATCTTGGAGTGCTGGTTTGGTAGAGATGTATTCTTTTAGCTTTCTTTTGTCTGGGAAACTCCGTATTTCTCCTTCTATTTTAATGGAGAGCCTAGCTGGGTAGAGCAGCCTTGGCTGTAGGCCCTTGCTTTTCATGGCTTGGAATATTTGTTGCCATTCCCTTCTGGCTTGGAGTGTTTCTGTTGAGAAGTCAGCTCCTAGGCGTATCGGGGCCCCCTTGTATGTTACTTTCTCCTTCTCCCTTGCTGCCTTGAGGATTCTCTCTTTGTCTTTGACATTTGCCATTTTAATGATGATGTGTCTTGGAGTGGACCTCCTTGGGTCCTTCTTGAGTGGGGTCCTCTGTGCCTCCTGGATCCATGAGAGCCTTTCTCTCCTCAAATTAGGGAAATTTTCCATCATTACTTTTTCGAGGAGGTTCTCTATTCCTTGCTCCTCTTCTTCTCCTTCTGGTATCCCTATTAAAAAAAAATAAATTGTTCTGAAATACAATTAAACTGAGAAATAATGATTAAACTAATCCTTTGGGTCTTTGTGAGTCAGAGAGAGTGATCAGAAAATTCAAGAAAAAGGTGTTAATAAAGTTTCTAATAAAAGATATAATTCTGCATAGGCAAGTGAAGAAATGTTATGACCAAATTCATATTAATTAAATTTGGATTTGAAAACAAAATTATAATGAATATCTCTTTTGTGTAAAATAAATACAGTACCAAATATAAAAGGTAGATCATCTATACCATTGCATTTGACCATGCCATTCAATTCTGTATTATTTTTCATTTATTAAATAATCAATTAATAGCAAACAAAAATAAAAATTTGTATAGACTGCAAAAAAAAAAAAATAAAATAAAAAAAAAAAAAATAAAGACCTATTTCTTTGTTATTTCTCCCCATTATTATAATAAGTATCATAATTCATTGCAATATAAAATTGTATTTTTAAAACAGCATTTAAAGTTCACAGGTTAAGAAAATTCCAAATAATTTGGTTTAAAGACTTGTTCAGATCATTTGAAATAAATAAATGAGTTTCAAGTAAAAATAAATAAAATCTACTGTCACTCAAAGATTATATGTTTTGAGTCTATATAAATAGGAAGCCATATGTCAAAGTGCAGAGGTCACTAACAAAATGCTCCCACAGAAGTAGCATAGGGAATTTATGAGGGATGCTGTTTCACAACTCTTTCTGTAGAGAGTCACTTTACATATTAAACATGTAAGGATAACTCTTACTTCCAAAGGAATGATATTCTCTCCCATTTCTCTGCTAAAATATTATAAAACTTTTATTTTCCCATTTTTGAAAGAAGCATCAGTACAGGATGCTTCACTTTCTTCTTAACTTTGGAAGAGCAACTGTGATGCCACTGACAGATTTTTTTGCCTGGGAAACATGAGAGGGAGGTGAGATGATGGCAAACTGGAGAATAAGCGCCGCTTCTAAAGAGGGCCCTGCTCTCGTCAATTGTTGCTATGCAACAAGCTTGAGAGCCAGTGTTGATAGACTACCTGATTCCACATAAACCATAAATCCATATTTTAGACAAATTTTTCTAATTTTAAACATGAGCAACCGATTCAAAAATTTGTAAACACTATGGGTCAGATTAGGCCTTCAGTTTGCTGATTTGCAATCTCTGAAATAGATCATGCTCTAGTCTCTGAGACTTTGAGTCAGAAAATCTGTGTGTTAATCTTGCCTTTGCAACTTACTAAACAGTAAAAACATGGGCAACCCGTTTCTTTTCACTAATTTAAAAAGTTGTCAGAATGATGTCTTCTTCAGGTTGTTGCTTTTTCTTAAGATTTTGTATAAAAATATTCAAACACAAATAAAAGTTTGAAGAATTTTACTATGAACTCGCAACTTACATTCCACTATTAACATGTTCCTACACATGCTCTACAGGTTACCTATCCATCATCTATCAGTCATCAACCCATCTTACTTTTGGATCAGTTTCACAGTAGTTGTCAACATCAGTATACCTCCTTCACTGGATTACTTTGAGGAATAAATGCAATGATGCACAGAAAGCATCAAGCACAACATCTAGCACATGGATAAACCTTAGAGCCACAATAGCCTCCTTCTCTCCATCTACGTATAATCTGAGTATCATTGGACCCACTAAGTGTGTTTTATACTTGGGAAGAGGGAGATTTCTACAATAACTTTCTCATCAAAATCTTGTTGACCCTTATCTTCAAATTGTGTCCAGGTTCTGGACTTCTGGTTCTAGCCCCACCACCCACCCTGCCAAAAAAAAGAAAGTATCTTCATTCCTCTCTAATCCTTCCTTTTAAAAATAATTAGATATAATAAAGCAAGCAAACATAAGAGGACTCTAAAAGTTGGAAAGAAGGCAGACTGGCTTGAAGAGGAAGGACACCGCAATGCATTCCCTGGATTTTCTTTCTGTTTCCCATATATCCTGGATGGGGCACTGGAGATGCCTGTACCCTGGAACCCCTAACCAGCACAGACAAAAAAAAATGCCTCAAGAAAAGCTTGCTCCCTATAGCCAAAGGCCTGGGAAAAGGATGGCCTAATAGGACAGGGAAATTCTTGACAATGATAGCCCTACTCTAGCCAAACACCAAAGGGAAAACTATCCCATCACCATTACAGTACCGGTAGACTATACACTAGCCAGGCTTCTGGCCCCAGCAAGACAGCTGGAAGAGGCAATCATGAGATGGCCCCCCTCTTCCTCCACTGAGCTGGCGTTGGTGGAACAAACAGAGCTGGACTTCCAGCCCTGTCGGCAGCAAAGGGGCAGAACCCGGTGGTATGGGAGTGTCCCTGGGTGAGGTTTACATTTGAATTGGTATTGGCATAAGGCAGATTTCCCACTCTAATCTGGGTGAAACCACCCAACCTATTAAAGGCCTGACTAGAAAAGCATAGTAAGAAAAACATTTTCTCTTTCTCTTTCTGACTGTCTTTGAGCTTGGACATTAGTATTCTCCTGACTTCAGGCTCAGAATCAAACTGAAACATCCACCATCAGCTCCCCTGGGTGTACAGCTTGCCAATGGTAGATCCTGGGATGTCACAGCACCTGTGACTGCATGAGTCACTTCCTTATAATAAAATTCCTTTTTTTCTCCTATTGGTTCTGTTTCTCTGGAAAACCCTAACTAATGCAGTCTTACGAACCACAAGAAACTGGATTCTGCCAACAGCCTGAGTGACTATGAAAGTGGATTTTCCCCCAGAGCTTCCCAATAAAGCTTGGTCGGGCTGGCACGCTGATGTTAGCCTTGTGAAACTTGAGGCAGTTGACTTAGACAAGCCCATCCAGATTTCTGACCTACAGAACTGTGAGATAATCAGTGTTGTTTTAAATGACTAAGTTTATGGCAATTGTCCCTCATCAGTAGAAAATTAATACACTGGCCTCTTTATCTTTTACTGTTCTCCTTCCTTTATTTACTCGGTCCAGCCACACTGACCTCCTTGCTCCTCCTTGACAATACAGGGTACCCGCTCTCCCACATCAGGGCCCCTGCACTGGCTGTTCCTTCTGGCTGAAATGTTCTTCCTGTAGACGCCCACATGGCTAGTTTCCTCCCCTCTTCAGTCTTTCCTCAAGTATCACTTTCTCAATGAATCCTACGCAGGCCCATCCCTGCCACAACCTATCCTTACACAGCTCTGTCTTTTCTTTTTCCCCAACGTATTTATTGTCTTCTATCCTACAACAAAACAAACTTCTTTATTGTACCTATTGCTTATTAGTGGTCTACCATGATTAGAATGGAAGTCCATAGGGGCAAGAATATTTGTTTTGCTTACAAACCTTCTGAGCACCAGGAACATTTCCTGCCATAGTAAATGCTTACAAAGTATTTGTAAAATGAAACGAATTAACTATATGACAAGTTATATCGTATAGTAACATGACAACCTGTGATGTGCATTGTCCACCCTAACCCACACTAAGACTAAATATAGATTTAATGCATCTCTTTGTGCATGGAAATATGACAACAAATAACAGAATATTTTTGTGGTCATTAGTATAAAAATACATCGGATGGTTCTTTGTCATTCTTATAGCATTAAGAGCAGGAAAATAGAAAAACTCTAATGATTGAAACTGAGATATGTGGAAGAGGAGGTAGGAGATACAAAAGGCACGCTGGTCAAACCTAAGGCTCGCAGAATACACTTCTTAAAACTACTGATATAGAAAATAGAATTAGGTGCCTTCTAAGACCCCTTACAATCCTATATTCCATAATTCTGTGGCCTTTCCACAAACTCAGTTAACTGTTGGCTCAAGATTTGATCTCTCATTTTTTTATTGATGACCCTCAAGTCTGCATTTACAGTCCTCGCTAAGGACCCAAATCCCCATCCTTTGTGTCCATCTGCTTCCAAGCATCTATATGTGGATGGTCCGAACACGGACCTGAAATGGAGTGTGTCAGAATGATGCTCACCTTCCTGACCCTGGATTTCACTCCTTTCCCACTTTTGTGATGTACTTAGATGTTCTCACTCCCCTCCTCCTCCAATGCCTGAGTCCTCGTCTGGGCCCACTGTTTCTCCCTCCGAATTTCCTCTCTCATGTTGTTTTTTTCATTATCACTGCCATCACCCCTGTGTAGGCTGTTCAGGTCACTTCCTGAAACCTGGATTACGTGGCCGATAGCCTAACTACTTTTCCTGCCTTCCATCATATGTACATATTCCTCTCCAACAATCCTATACACAACAGTTGCTTAATCTTTCTAAAACAGATTTAAGTATTCCTGGTACCTCAAAGTCTTTCAGTGAGTTCCCACTGCTTCCAGAGTAAATTTGAATTAACTCTGTAGGATCTTTTATGTCTGGCTTATTCAAACTAGATTCTTGCCCCTCAAGTTTTCGCACTCATTTTTGGATACATCCATCTTGCTGAGTACTATGGTGGTATTTTAAACAAAGGTAAAGTGGAAGTGGAAGTAAGGCTAGTTCAAGGAAATGTTTTGGAATTAAGGAATGGCTTTCCATGGTATTTTGGCACGTGTTACAGTGAGGAATTCAGCATCTTCCCAGATAGCAGCATCTTTCTTTATGTGGAGCTCTATCTTACTTTGGGAGGCCATTTTCCAAGGTAGTAAATTGCTGGTATCATATATACCCAATGAAAGTAAAAGCAATCTAAGCCTTGATTGGGCCACCCTGTGAGCTGTATTCTCTGCTTGTTTCTGCAGGGAGCCCCGCAAGGTGGTCCTGCACAAAGGCTCCACTGGACTGGGCTTCAACATCGTAGGTGGTGAAGACGGAGAAGGTATTTTTGTATCCTTCATTCTGGCCGGTGGACCAGCAGACCTGAGTGGGGAGCTCCAGAGAGGAGACCAGATTCTATCCGTGAGTACTTCTCCTTAATTTTCATTCCCACCAGTCAAGAAAAATTCACTTTTAGTTACGACTCCAAAAGCACCTAAATTAAAAGGGAAAATAATGAGAGCATTATGTCTCCAGGTGCATGTGGCAGTTTAAATGGTGTTCAGGAGCTCGGTGTTTGTTACTTCCTTAGATTCAGGTAAAGGTGTTACTGTTTTTATTTAGATTTTCTGAGACATGTGTATCCAATTGGACATTGCCTCTTTAAGGTATATTACTTATTTTTTAACGCAAAATTATTTTCCATATCGATTTTCTTCTAAAAACTGCACCTTTATAATGTGTATATTTTGTTGCATACAAACTATGTAAGAAAACACATAATGCCCTGGCTAGTGTGGTTCAGTGGATTGAGCGCTGTCCTGCAAACCAAAAGTTTGTGGTTAGATTCCCAGTCAAGGCACATGTCTGGGTTGGGGGTCAGGCCTCCAACTGGGGGCATGTGATAGGCAACTGATGGTTGTATCTCTCACACATTGCTGTCTCTCTCTCCCTCTCTCTCCTTCCCTTTTCCTCTCTCTAAAAAATAAATAAATAAAATCTTTTTTAAAGAAAGAAAGTACATAACATAGTGTTATACACAATCTGGTGTATAAGTGGTAGCAGCATCACTTTACCTAAATGCAAGAATTACCAACAACAAGTTACTGAGCACTTATTATTTACCAAGAATGTTATAAAAGTAATTTTTAATGCTCACAATCACCCTAAAATGTATTGCCCCCCTTTCAGATGAGGAGAATAAGGTTCAGTGAGGTTAAATAACTAGCTAAAGTTTACCTAACTTGAGAGGGTCAAACCTGGAGTTTAAATATTCAGTTCTGCTACCCATCACACCTGCCCTCTCTCCTTTATTTCTTTTCTCCCTCTTTATTCCTTTTTCTCCACTCTTTTCTCCTATTTAAATATTTATTGACTGCTTCTTTCCACTGCATTAAGCTACCTCCCTGGTATAAATTTCATGATAGGTAGGTAAATCCATTGTGAGTGTTCATGTCTACACTGAAATTTTAAAAATCATGCAAATTATAATGGGGAATTACATAAGGAGCTTAGCTCTTATGACTGAGGTTATGGTTCATAACTCAGTGATGCACTTCGTTTGTGGTTTTTATTGTGTACTTAGGAAAATTTGCCTTTGTTTTGTAGCTATGATTTATAGCCGGAATTTTCTAAGTAACCTTATATTTTATAGCCATTATTCCATTCTCCCCGAAACACATATATGATTTACTCATATAACATAGTTGGTTGACCTGAAAAAAATGTTCAGTGATCATGCCCTGTGTGTTCCTGTGGTTCTCCCACACGTGCATGCTCTGCCCACTCATTTGCTAGCAGACAAGTGGAAGGATTCAGTGTGGAAGAAATAAGGAAAAGCCCCAACCTTGTTCTGTCATTCGAGAGCTGAACATCACCCCTTCAACTAATTCCCCCCTCTACTTCTTCTGTACTTGAACAACATACAAATTTTAACTGTAAGGTTTAATATGTGCTATTAATCTTGATTGCGTATATATATTTATGTCTTTCTTTATTTACTAAGTGATAAAAATTCCCTAAAAGAAAATTCCCTTTTACTCATATATGATTTTGTATCCTTGACATTCCTTGCACATAGCATTCTCTCAAAATAATGTTTATTGAATGAAAAAGTATTGAATAAATATGATATGAGGCACTATAGCCCGAGAGATTGACTCTAAAATTCCATCTAGAATATGCTAATGTATCCTCACCTTCCTGGCTCAAAATCTGTAGACTGGAGGTCGACTCTGTCCTCTGATCACAATCAGCATTCATATTGTCATAGTGTTTTCCCAGACACAAAACACTTTCACAGGCATTACTTTGGGGGATTTTAAAAGATATTCTAAGTACCAAGATAGATTATTGTTACTATCACTTTCCACATCAGGGAACCGGGACTCAGAAAGGCTAAATGATTTGCTAAAAGCTCCACAGCTACTGAATGTGACGTTGAACTCAAAATCAGGTGCCCTGACCCAAAATCAGTATTTTTTTCTCCCCACAGTACAGTCTCTCTTCAAAACTTGTCAATGGTCTCATTTGGCATCTTCTTAGTGTACACCACACTCAGAAACACACAAGAGCTAGAAAGAGATAATATATACATAGTACTTTTGAGTTAGCCATTATTATAACTAACAATCTTAAAACAATCTTATGGATTATTATACTTATTTTAATGATGAAGAAAACTAAGGCACAGAAATGATATTAGATTCTTTAACTCTGTTTAAGTGAGAAATCCACTCAGCTATACTTTTTATTCATTTTAACCTCAATGCATGTGGTAGAAAAAGGATGAGCTAATAACCTTTTTTATGACTCAACAAAGAAAACTCACAAGTATCTCTGCTTTTCAAAAGTAAATGTGTCCATTTAAATATTATTGCCAGGATCATACAGTAAATAAGATAACCAATTGGAATTATATAGTCTTAGAGATTATAATTCACAACAAAAGGACAGATATGTCCTTTTCAATGTAAAACATTTGCAATGTTTTATGTAAAAAATTTTGTAGTTCAGTGATGATACTGTTATGTGCTTTCTTGAAAATTAAAAGGAAGAGGGAACACTTCTCTCTTTTTAGCTTTCAAAAATGTATTTAAACTGTAGCTAGAAAATAGCTAGTTTCAAGGCTCAGTATCAGAATTGTGTTGGTTAACACTGTGAGAAAAGAATAAACAGGTTTGAGAAGTTCAAACATTACAATTTGAAAAGAAAACTGTCAGAATCGAATTATTAACAATGGACTATGGAGGAAAAATATTCTGCATCTACAGCTTACACTGGACATATCAGGACAAGCTATACCTTCCCGGAAAACACAAGAACAACAACTCTAATACTTGAGTTAAATAAAAATTCAATACAGATTACTAGGTCATGTAAGATTAATTTGCAAGCCAGTTATGCTAACAGTAACATAGTGTAGAGAAGAAAATAGAATTTTCATGGAAGAACTGGAGGGTAAGTCTCTGCTCTCAGTTGGTCTTTATAGAAAAGAAACATATAATAGACAATTACCTTTCTGATCAGGGGCATAATGTCCAGTCCTATTTTCCAGAATTTTTCTCCCACACAGATTATAGAATCTTCCTAGATTATTTATTTTACTATAATGGCTTACTATGTGCCAGGTGTTTAATAGGACCTGAAATCTTAAAGATGAATTAGATAAATATCCTCAAAATGTTCACAGCCTATAAGCAGATATATCCATATTATCTAATATACATGTGAGAGCATATACGGTAGCTATATATTGCATACTGAGGAAGGAGACAAAACACTTAGAACAGAACATGCCATAGTGTAAGCAATCAACACTGCTATTTCTACTAACAACTCTGCATTAAGGATGTGTCTGATATTTTTTCTAATAGTGTCAAATAATCATGTATAAGGAAGACCTCTTTAGGGAGTTTGAGTCATTCCTTCTTTGAGACAGGGCTTGGACTACATCAGTATTTCCCAAGGTGTGAAATAGCAAGGTTGTATTAGGTTGCCTCTAAAAGAAAAGTTTCCATGGTACCAAGGTTTTACACTGAAACTTCTCAAAAACATCTGTTACTAGTGTGCATTAGGAATCTCCTTAGAGACAGATAAAGTACCTATTTTGCCATGTATAATGCGTACTTTTTTGCCAATTTTTGAGGTGGAAGTAAGGATGCACATTACACATGGGTAGTGCCTGAAATACCTTGTATTTGTTCTTGTGTTTTGTAATTATTTGTTACATAAAATTTCTTGTACCATATATGTTCAAAAATAAATGCTAAAATTCATTTATAATACACAAAAACAAGTATCTATATATAAATAAATGAAAATTTGAATTAAAAAATTAAAACAAAAGATTTCTTTCCTGAAAGTTTGGGCCAAAAACATGGGTGCACATTATACATGGCAAAATACTGGATATATGACTTCTTCCAAACGGATTTAATCACCAAGCCCTCACATAAGAAGCACCTCACTGGACACCAGCAGTGGGAAATGCTTGCATAGATATTTTTTAGTCCCCCTAAATGACTGTTTTTCTACAAGGTAGTTGTCATGCCTGCCTGTAAAGAAAAGGCACTGTTTGAAGACTACGGGCGCCATCTAGTGTTCATGCTCTGTCTAAATACCTTGCACAGCCACCGAAGATGGAGGTCCTACAAGAGTTGTAGATTTATCCTCCACTTCCTGCTCATCACCAGAGCTAGGGAACTAAAATAGTTAAGATGCTGAAAGATAAAGAAACTATCACCTGAGGCTACATTCCATACACAAATTGTGAGTGATCTCTCCTGTCTAAATTCTCCTTTATGTATTCTGTTTCACAGGAATTTATTGTAGAGAGTCTAATCCCATTCATTGAACCTCCTTCTAGAGGTATTCATGAAGGAGAATTTAGGGCATTCAGCACGCATTCACATTAACTAGAGCAGTTGTCTCCTCAGGCATTCTTCCTGCAGAGGGAAAGACAGAAATGCTTCTGTTATTATTTGTTTCGATGCTTTGTTATGAAAAAAAAAAATGTGGAGCAGAGCACATTGAGGTAATACCCCTATAAAGAGATTCTTTCCTATCTCCCCAAGCAATTTTGTTTATTCCTTCCTCCAGAGTCTAAACAAGATCACTCCAGCTGACCTTGCTACTCCAAAGCTCACCCTGAATGGACTGGAAATATTTAACTAACATGGATGGGAACAAGTATTATCAGAAGTGAAATGCTGCAGCTATTTGGGTGAAGGGACAATACGTAGTTGTGAATTTTTAACTTGAAATTGGAATTACATTGTGGATTTAGAGTGAGTAAAAATGAGTCACAGCTGAGCTGGGCGTTTGATTAATTCTCAGGGTAGCTACCTATCTTCATGTTTAGAGCTAGGCAGAGGAAAAAGACTATTCGCACCAGAATCCTTACTGTCAAGTTATTTAAATATAATTGCATACTATGTACATTATTCGCCAACCAGGGATACTGATTAAGTCACCCTTATACTGTCATCTCAATTCTAAATCCCTTCTGGCATTATGCCTGAGCCCTGTTCCCACCCACCCCCTTAAAGAAAGTCCCAGTTATTTCTTTGATTCCCTGAAGTGATCCTCTTAAGAGCTTATAGAACTACCTCTTCCATTGACCCTGCCGTTATGGGCCCTGGCCTTCCTCTCTGGCTCCAGCCCCTTCCTCATGGAAGAGCCTTGCTTTCATAGATTTCGGTGCTTGGGAGTTTCTGCTGAAGAGTCTGTTTCTCAAAGTTCTGAAACCAGCACCCCCCTGAGACACCAGAGGCTTTTGGGGGCCTGTGTTGAGCTACAGGCAAGAGCATCTCCCCAGCTCTGTGCTTCTCTGTCACCTCGTTTCCAAAAGCACAACAGCCTCAACTAGAAGTCTCACCAAAAGAAGCATTTTTAACTTTTCTCTTCTCATCCTCAACACTGGAGTCCCCAGACTCCAGCCAAAGTTCCGCCCTTCCCTCAGAAACAAGCATCAGTCCCAGGTCTGGTCATCCATGACCAGGAGGACATTTTCTCTGGCTGAGCTCCACCAGCTCCACCTTCCCCACCCGCAGGAGGAGGCCAAAGACTCAGAAACCAACACTAGGCTAAACACAGCAGTACAAATTTGCAAACTGGAATGATTCAACATCTGTATTCAGGTTAAGGGTAATTTCACAGCCTCCCCCAAGAAAATGGGAAGACTTGTTCTTCCTCCCCAGCCCTGTCACCAAGGGCTTGTCTTATAATTCTGCTCAAAGAGGCAGTATTTGCTGACAGGAATACTGAACATCTTTAGCTTGAAAGACATTAAATAACATGTATTTTCTGTTCATTCCCACCCTGCCCCCTCTTCTCATCAAGATCTGGGAAATGCTTCAGCCAGGGCACTCTCTTAAACAGCCATGATGCAAATATAACCAAGTGGAGTAGGTTTTGAAAAGGTGAAGTCTTTCAACCCTAACTGTGACCAGTCAAAGTCAGGCTGCCTCTCCAACCCGTGTGCCTGATCCAGGCATTGCACTGTATACTCACTGACTCTTCAATCCCTGGCTTTTGCCTCTCAATTGCAGAGCCCGCTCAGATTTCCCACTTTCCTGCCCTCATCTTCCTGACCAACCCAGAGCTCACAGCTGCCCTGCTCAGGGGGAGACCTTTCATCGGTCTTGGTGGCAGAGCCCCCGTCCCGTCCTGGCTGGCCCCTGGCCCACCTGACAGAGAGTAGGGGCTCAGCAGGTCCTGGCTCTGCCTTGTGCATCCTTTAGTCCTGTTTATTGCCCAAGATGCATAAGCAGTCCCATTGCAGACCAATATCCAGTCTCTGGGAAGAGCTTGTTTGGGAGCATTTCACAGACCTGGTAATACACAGGACACATTTGTGGAAATATCCCTTTGAGAATAGCTGGAACTGGTATCATCAAGCTGAATTTCAGACTTTTGAATGTTCCTTTTAAAAAACTTTTAATGACTTTCTGTTATTCTTAAAGTCCAAAATTCTTGCTGAGGCCTCCAAGGCTTGGTAGGGCTGGCCCCTGCTTGCCTCACTGGCTTCCTGTACACCACTTCCTCTGCTCTCACTTAGGCCCCAGCCACTCTGGCTTTTTCTTTTGCTCCAGTCAGGGGGGCTATTCAACAGTTTGGCACACACGATGGCCTGTGCCATGAGTGGCCACAGTGCCACAGCTGCAGAATTACAGGAGGTGGCTTCTTCCAGATAGCCAGTGTGGTGAGTCACTTGGGAGGGCTTGGAACAACCGCTATTTACTGACAAACCACAGGGACGTCTTTAACTGTCTAACAAAAAGAATAGCATATTGATGAGAGAGAACTCCCACCACATGCCTGTGCATGTACTGAATTTCCTCAGCGAAGGAACTTAGAATCAACAAGGGCCTTCCATTACCTGCGAGGAACCTGAGAGCTCAGGTTCCACTTACGAAGCAACACCATTGTCTGGCATGGAATGTGTACACACGTCAAATGAATAAACTCAGTAAATTTTGTGTGCATTGTAGGAAACCAAAATTAGCATTGCTACTTTCCACTTATATTCCTTAAGTACTGTTTGCTTAATGTGTCACAATTACATACTACAACTTGTAGAGCTGCAGAAAAAACACTAGTAGGTTCATATCCCACAATATATGAAAATAACTAGAAAAATGTATAAGAAAAGAGAAGTTAAATGTCTCGGTTTTCATTTCATTTCCTCACTTGGTTGCATTACTTAACTTCATTTTTCTTCATGAAAAGTATTAAGTAAAGACGTGTGCATGCATGTGTATATGCACTGTGCAAATATGTATGCATGCATGTGTGTGTTCTGTATAATGACAGACCCATAGAAGACCATTCATAAGTGCATTTCAATCAGCAGAAGTATAAATAGAATTCTCTCCTTTCTGCTGTTAGAGACTTTGGACATAGAAAATTATGATGAAGGAAACCTAATTACGTAGGACAGTTGAGTAGGGAGAACATGATGTGGACACGGCAGAGCATAATCAAAGCCAGGCTTGCTTGTAATTAGAACTAGGCTGTTGTTCTCCTCAAATGACAATTCCTGCTCAGCTTCCAATGCAACCACTACCAATTTTCCTGGGAATATTTCCTGGACTCCACATTACCTAAGTAAGCCCCAAAATATTCATTCCAACAAGCTCCTTACAGTGAATTCTGCACAAAATGACTTTGAATTTAGTGTGAGAAGGGAGAAGGGGTAAGAAATATTTATTGTGCATCTCCTATGTGGTATGAGTTTCACACAGTCTTATTTCTGTTATCGCACAGGGTAAAATCTGAGACTCAGAAATTTTAAATAACTTGACCAAGACCATATAGTTACTAGAAGGTAAAACTAGGACTGGATCCTCAGTCTGCCTGATTTCAAAGATAATACTTTTTTCAATTTCCAATTAACCTCACAGGTCCTATCAACTCCAATCATGCTATTCCCCCACGTGATGTTGTGATTTATAATAAGAAATAAATGTTTGGTCTTTATCCCGATTTCTGGCACAGAACTCCTGAAACCTTTGACATTTCCTAACTAATGAGAGTGACCAAGATGTATGTAGTTATGTTAGTGCTGCAACTTTTGGACTGTACCTTAGAATGGGGGTGGTTGCCAGGGGGACCACATGAAGGGTTGGAACTTAGTCACCTACGGCCAATGATTTTATCACTTAGACGTACATAATGAAGCCTTCAGAAAGACCCAAAAGGACCGCGTTTGAAGAGTCCCTGGGTTGATGATCTAGTAAAAGGTGCTGGGAGGGAGGTGTGTCTGGAGAAGGCATGGAGGCTCTGGCCATTTCCCCAGACCTTGCCCCCAAGCATCTCTTCCACCTGACTATTCCAGAGTTATATCCTTTTATGGTAAACCAGTGATCTAATATGTTAAATATTTCTCTCTGAGTTCAGTGACCCAGGGAGGTGTTACTCCAACCTATAACCGGTCCATCAGAAGCACAAATGATAATGGGGACATGAACCTGGCATCTGAAGTGGCCTAGGAGTGAGGGGTGGGCGGTCTTGTAGGACTGAGCCGGGGTGATCTGACGTTATCTCCAGGTAGATAGTGTAAGAACTGAGTTAAATTGTGGGAGGCCCTGCTGGGGTTGGAAAATTGCTTGTTAGTGTGGGGAAGCACCCCGCCCTCCCCCCACCACAGTTAGAATGGACAACTACCTATACTGTGCTTAACACCTTTCCACAAGTTCCTGCTTCCCTTTTAAGGCCTTAGAAGGTGTATGATGTGCCTCCTTCCTGACTAGTCTCGCATCTCCCCAAATTCCCTCTTACCCTCTATATCCTACCACCCTGCACATGGTGCTCTCTCCCTGCTTCTGGGCCATGTGCTGGTCTGCATCACTTTTCCTCCCTTGCCCTGCCCCCTGGCCAGGCTACACTTTATACATCTTTCATCCCAAAGTCAAGACATCACTTCATAAATATCCTTCTGGTCCCCTGGTCTGAATCAGACACCCTGTGTGTGTTCTCCAACACCTGTGCACACTCAGAACTCAAATTTGAAAACACTTTGGGGGTAAAAATGGCACTGATTGTCTTTGCCACTATATATTTTTTTAAAGATTTTATTTATTTATTTTTAGAGAGGGGGAAGAGAGGGAGAAAGAGAGGGAGAGAAACATCAATGTGCGGTTGTCCCTTGCACACCCACTAATGGAGACCTGGCCTGCAACCCAGGCATGTGCCCTGCCTGGGAATCAAACTGGTGACCCTTTGGTTCACAGACTGGCATTCAGTCCACTGAGCCACACCAGCCAGGGCTGCCACTCTATTTCTAACCTCTGGCGTAGTGTCAAATCCAGAGTAGGACAATATATTTTCTCTTATATATTTTTTCTTATATATTTTTTCTATAATTTTCTATATTTTTTTCTTTCCCAACAAAAATAAAATAATAGGTTGGAGACCATGTCCCATTTGACCAGCTCCTTATCTCTTTTAAAGACTAAAATGTGGATTCACCTCAAAGAACCAATGACCCATTTAATCATTCGTGAGACGGTGCCTGGAGCTGTTTAATAGAGCTACACAGGCTTTTCAAGACAAGGTACATTGATTTGTAAATCCCTTTACCTCAAAAGACATTTTTAATTATTTTGGGGCCCAAAGTGCTTGAAACGGAAAATCATCAGCATTAGAAATGAAGTCTTCATGGTCCGCAGACTCTGGCAAAGTCGATGCCTTGTCCTTGCCTGCATCTCCTGACGGGCTGGGGCGGGCAGCGTCCAGGCGGGCGGGCGCTGCCAGCTACCCCGACGCAGGCCCTGCCCCGCGCCGTGGAGGCTGCTCCCGGCAGGCGCTTTCTGTTCATTAGGAAGAAATTATGATTCTCGAGATTTTAGATCTAAAACATTCCTCAAATAGAACTCAGTGAGCCGAATGGTCTCTAATAGGCATTTGTCATTTACTGTTCCATGTCCAAATATCCTTCCTATTTTGGGCCATTCCAAGGTAGGAAGGAGACACAGCCTTATCCCTGATCACAGAAGCTGAGGCCGGTGGGGCAGATGTTCCCTTCCCCCATCCTTTTCCCATAGCATGGGCAGGCCAAGCAGATGTTCCTGCCAGAATTTGGAAGGTGGAAGGTGTGTGGGGAGAGAGGTCTCTTCACAGCCCCTCCAGCAGTTGTGATCTGACCATAAGTGACTAACAGTGAGGCCTCAGGAAACGTACCCTTGACAGATTTTCCTTCCTCCGAATCTCCTCCTGGCCTCTGAGCCTGGTTTCCCAGCCTTTCTGAAGATCTAGTGAGCTGTCTTTTATTTCTCCTACAAATCCCTTTCCCATTTAAGGCACCCACAGCTGGCTTCTGTGCCCGGAGTCTGGAACTCAGGTGGATAAATTCATTGTCCAGGCTCCCATGAGGCATGTTCCTAAAGTAGTTAGCATGACAGGTAAGTCTGCCTGTGCCCAGAAACTGACTGGCTCTGAGTTAGAAAATCAGTGAACTCTTTCATTTCCTACTGTATAAAAACGGCCAAGTGATCATTTTGCTGGCTTTGCTGAAGAGATGCTGTAAGGATCAAAGGAGATAAGGCCCATAGAGAGGGGCTTTGTGCATAAAAATGATGATGCAAATGTAAGGGTTGTCAGGAATTAGCTGCCAAAATAAGCTAGTCTGAGACAAAACCAAATTGGAACAACCAAAAGTCAGTCCACGTTGGTTGAGGATCACTCCTTCCTTACAACCTGAGCTCCCCCTGCAAGCTTTCCCCTTTATCAAGGAGTCAAGTGTCGTAGCTCATTTTCAGTGTCTGTGTGGAGAAGGCTTGGGATCAAGCATGAGCCTTCAAAGCTTGTATAGGGGCTCAATCACCTAAACATTTTTTTGGAAGAAGAACATATATTAAAAACAGATTTTAAATGAACATCATGTATTTAACATTCTGTATATAGTAAAATATTTATTTAATATTTTCTTGATCTATGGGAATTCCTATTAGTCAATAGGAAAGAATCTGTCTGACTTGGAAATGTATATTCCATTGGTGAGAAGGATAAAAGCATGGAGATATTCTGAATCTGCAGAACAGAAGGTGTCCTCTGGGCCAAGAATCCAAATGAATACCTTTGGCAGAGGCCCTAAGATTCTCAGCTCCTTTCAGAGAAGTGGGCAAAGACATCTCATCATTCATTCATTCATTCATTCATTCAACATATTGGCTTTAGTACCTGGGTTCTGTGTTAATTAATGGGATGCAGAGATGGGAGAGACATAGTCCTCACCCTCAAGAGAAGCTTCCGTGGTTCTAGATGTTGCTTCTAAGTCACCTCAGCTTTAGTGTCACTCCTCTGTGTAGAATGGCTTCCTGTGGTGGCTCATATGTCTCCGTGTAATGATGTATTATTTCAAGCATTTAGATTTTCCTTACTACCTGAACTTAAAGTGCAGACAGCTTCAGACATAAGCAAACTGCCAAATTCAATTTCTCCCTTAAGGCTGCAATTGCAGAAAAGAACAGCTTTAAAATCTGAAACAATAGTGTTTCAAATACACTGTCATTGCTGATTTTGTGTGTGATGGTGGGCAAATTATTGAACTTCTCTGAGCCTTCAAGCTGACAAGGCTGTTGTTAGGATTCAACAAAATTACTGTGTGGTATCCAGCACAATACTTTGTGCTAAGCTCAGACTCTAGAAATACTAGTCATTTTTTCCCTACATCTCCATTTTTCTTACATTCTCAGGGCCCTCTTTAATGGGAAGTTTCTCTTCCCAAAGCCTTCCCATATTCCCAGGCTGGGCTAAGGACAGCCTCTCTTTTGTGTCCTTGTGGCCCCCAAAACCTACCATTAGCACTTTTCATGTTATACTGAAAATGCCCAGTGTGTGTGTTTGTCTCCCCTCCTAAGGCTATCCAGTCACAAAGGACATAACTACTTTTTTTAATGTTGTATCCTCGGTGCCTAGTAGTTTTGGGCACCCAGTTGATGTGTAGTAGATGCCTGCAGATTGGCTTTGTAGAAATAGGTTAATAAGTTGTATGTAAAAATCATCCCTTACCTAATGCTCCACTGCCCCCTCCTGAGATTACACTTCGGTTTGACAAGGATCTTTCCAGGCCGAGAAGGATAGTTCTTCAGTCTTAAACATTTGGGTTGCATTCTCTCCGCCCTTCCACCTGAGCTCTGCAAATAAGATTTTAATGTGAAAATATTACTTCTTCCAAATAAAATGCCTGCCTGGGTTTTCCTGGGGGTTAGCGTAAGGCAGAATTTCTAAAAGTCTTGTTCCATTGGATAGTAATTCGTATTCCAGCGGGGAAAAAAACTGTTTTAGTTAAATAAGGTTAGAAAATTCTCTAATAGAATTTATTTGTTACAGTACTTCTCAGATCCTTTACTTGGTTGTAAGCTCTTTCTTAAGCAACATTTTACAGATCTGGTGTGTACAGCAAATGAACCTAGTACAACAAACAGCACATTGTGACTGAGGTCATTTCCTGGGAACCCACAAGATGGCAGTAAAGGATTTTGCACAGGGCTGAATATACCAGTGGTGCCTGGTTAGTTGGCTGAGCTTTTGTGTGTTGATTGTATTTGAGAACAGTTTTTAAAACTGGTCATTATCATGATGCTAGACTTTCAAAATTTAATTCAAGAAATGAAAAGTGAATTCAAATCTGAAAGTAGAATTTGTGGCTTTGTTACCTTTTCTCTCTTTCTGTCTCTCTTATTTTGAAGATCCCATTTTACAAATAACAAAGCACATAGAACCAACCGGGAGACATGAGAACCAAGATAGCTTGACTGCTCCTTTCTGAACATAGACTGATGGAATGATTCTCCTGCTTCAGGGAAAGAAAGACAGGGGTCAGTGAAGGACCAGTAGTTAATCTTCTATATAATGTAATTGCTTGTTACTTCTCTATGTTCAAAATCTACCCTGGAGGGAAACTTTCCTGATGGATCATGTTAGAAATGATGCTGTGATCCAAACGACAAAAACATTTGTTGTCAATATCTCTCATATTTCATATGCAATATGCTATACTAAATTATTGCTATTTTTTCACGTATTTTTATTATTCTTCTGACACATTTATGATGGAATTAAGGAGGGCAGAAGCTGCATTTTTCTTTCATGTCTTTGATCTGCCTCCATATTCAGCGTACATGGATGTGAGTCAGGTGTCCCTGTGATCAAGAACATCCGAGAAAAGCCCCCTTTTTGTGTCTAACACAACGTACGTATCGAGTGTTCATTAGCATCTCCTTTGTGTGTGGTAGGCAGTTCTTCCGGCTCAAAAAGATGGCAGTGGTCTGCACCAAACATGTAAAACATTTTCAGTTCAGCACCAGATATCTCTCTCTCATTTTAAAGTCCTTCCAGCACTTGTCCCATGCTGTCCTGATTTCTCTGTTTTCCTCCCACCTGACCTCTCTGCTCTAACTTCTTACTACTCTAAATTCTTGGGTATTTTTTTTTAAAGAGTACAACTGTCATTTTTGCTTACTTCTAAAAGATCCTCCTTTCACCTCTGATGGCTCATCTTTGTATTTTCTAAACTCGATTTCTTCCCTGAGAAAAATTCTGATACACACTATTAAATCTAAACTCGATTTCTTCCCTGAGAAAAATTCTGATACACACTATCATCCCTTTCTAACATCTAATTAAACCTTCTGTTAGGAAATAAGATATCCCACTCTGTTCATTTATCCACCTACCCCTGTCAACAATAAACTTTATAGGAGTTTTCAGTGCCCATGTTATTTTGCTGTAAAAATATAGTCATGACCAAGCTTTGTCTATCCTCAAGATGCTTGTACAAGCCACTTGTAGCAAAGGAGGGCCACAGAAGAGGCAAAACCTGACCTGATGATCTGGGGAAGATTTATGCTCTTCTTAGGAATGGGAAGACTCTCCCAGATACAGCCCTTAGGTCTAAGATATACCTTCTTTTCATCACACCACAAATGAAGAACGTGAAGTTCAGTGCAGAGGAGAAAGGTCAGGATGCTCAGGAATCCTGAACAGTCCAAGCCAACAAGACATGAGATATAGGAGACCAGTCAGCCCCTGAATTCCCGGCTGGGGAATCGGAGCTCTAGACTGGTAGGAAAAGTTCCCAGGCACAGACGCTCGATGCAACCTGAGAAAATTCCCAACGCCCCTTGCTCCTCTGTAAGGTAAAAAGAGGAAATCTTAGGCTCTCCAAGTCCCTTCTAGCTCCAACATGCTAGGAATATACAGGGGTAGGCAATGTACAGGGGTTTACAGTTTGAGTACATGAAACAGTTTATTCTTATTATTTATTTATTAATTATTGCATTGTTTTTATTATTCTCAGTCTACTTGTGCCCACCCCTGCATGTGTTTGAGGGAAACTTGGGTGAGAAAGAGGAGACCCTGAAAGTTTTTTTGAACAGTTACTTTATAATTAATAACTAAAAAATTTTCCCTTTAAATAATAAGAGTTTAAAACATAAAACTTGTCAGAGTCCACTGGTTATAATTTAACCATCAGGCTGAAGTCTCAATTCCCCAATATAGCTTTTTTTAAAAAAGCTCCAACCTCAGTTTTAAAACTCCCCTCTTTCTCAATTATCTGACTATATTGAACATTGAATCCTCTCCTTCAAATGCTCTCCCCAGCCCACCACCTTCTCCTAAATAACTCTTCTATTCATCTTTCAGATCTCAGATTACAGTTACACTCTCTAAACGCCTGCTCTCATAAATTCCACCTCACCCTCCCAGAACACACAGAAATGCCTCCAGGTCAGCGTTCCTTAATGCACTCATATACCCAGCACTTTCCCTATCACATTTACCATGCTTATTTGCAATGATATATTTAATAAACCATTTTCCTCATGAGATTGTAATCCAGGACAATGTCTTTCTTCTTGGCCTGGTATATAATAGATATCCTATAAATATTTAATGAATGAGTAAAGTTAGATTATTATTGTAAATCAGTAAATTCTTTGCAAAGACCTAATAAAATAATGCACTGCCAGTCATACGTGTCATTCTACGAGGTACATCTATATTATGCGAGGCATAATGGTAGGCACCGTCCTTATAGGCTGACCCTTGAAAGGTTACCAACTGACAGGAATGTGTATAACCTAACAATATTTGAAGAATGTTTCTAAGACTGCCAAGTATCCCCAAAATAACAATGTAAAAAAAATGTAGTTATGTCTTCTGCATAGCAACCACTAGAGGGCAATGAAAGCAAACTTTGAGCATCTTTTAAAAGGAAAATAGAATTGTAAAAAAATAACCTGATTAATCTGAAGAGACGATCTTATGTTTGGGATAGTTACAGGACCTGTAGGCTGTAGTTTCTGAGATTATAGGCTTAGTAGTTATAATTAACTTTCTAATATGGTATTTAAACCTATTTATCTGTGATAATAACACCACTTACATTGTATACACTATCTCATTTGAACTTTCCATAAACTAGTGGAAAATATATTATTATCCCATTTTCTAATAAAACACTAATGTTTATTTTTATTGAACTTATTGGGGTGACATTGGTTAATAAAATTACATAGGTTTCATGTATACAGTTCTACAATACACCATCTATATATTGTGTTGTGTGTTCACTACCCCAAGTCAAGCCCCCTTCCACCACCATTTATCCCCCCTTTACCCTCTTCTGCCTCTCCGGAACATCCTTTCCTCTGGCAACCAACATACTAAACCAATGAGGTTTAGAGGTATTAAAACAGTAAAGTAGCCATAAGAAGGCAAACTATTGGCATTGGCACGGTCCTATAATTACCTATTGACTGCTTACATTTTCCAGGCAAAGTTTCTTGGTTAGGCACACAGTCTGGGAAAATACATTTTCAAAATTTAATTCAGCAGTTTAAAATGGGGACATATGGCTGCAGCTCCTTAGATCTTTTGGTTTTAGGTGACTACCAAGTAGCCATCTGATGATTCTGCAAAAATATCTACCTAAAACCTATTTACAGAAATGTACCTAAAAAAAAGATATGTTCTGGACCCCACCCCGGTTAGATACTTCTATATGTTTCATTCTAGTTGCTTCATTTTTTATAAAGGGATCAAGAAGCAACAGGTTAGGATTAGTGCACATGAAATATTAGAGGGTGAAAGGCAAAATGGGATGTCCTGAGGACAGTAAGATCAAGGGGGATGGAGGTACATAAAATGATGCATAAACATGTTAGCTCTGGAGTTACAAAGAGTGGGTCTGACTTGTCATACACATTAAAAATAAACTAATAATTCCAGGAATTTGGGTTGGCCTATTTGCATGTAAAATACGAAAACAAATACGTGTTTGTAAAAAAGCCACTCTAGGATTCGCCTACTAAAGAAGAAGCTCTTTGACTGACACAGTCTCAGCAGATAAGAGAAGTCCTTTCTGGAGACGCTGGTGAGGCCCATGCGAGATGGGCTCGGCTCGCGCAGCTGCACTAGCAAGGTGACGGGAGCTCAATGTATTGGCCTCCAATCTCGTCCTCCGCCTGCTGGGCGAGCCATCCCAAGCTGGGCAGTCCTGCAGGCCAGCGGGAGAGTGGGTGGTGCAGGAGGAGGCTTCCTTCACTTGGGATGGCTCTGTGCCCCTGCAGGTGGCAGGCCTCCCTTGGGTTCAACTGGCCGTTCACACCTATCTCCAAGATGACAACTGTCAGGCATGAATTTATCACAAATTTCCCTTCTGAAGAGGTCATTCATTACAACAAGGTCTCTATTATAGGAACTGGTTCCGTTGGCCTGGCCTGTGCCCTCACCATTTTATTAGAAGGCTTGAGTAAGAAACATGCCTTTGAAGATGTTGATGAAGCAAACAGAAGGGTAGAACAGTAGATCTTAAACGTGGCAGTCCTTTTGTGAAAATGCCAAACATCATTGCCAACAAAGAGTACCTTGTCCCTGAAAACACCAATTTAGTGATTATTGCAGCAGGTGCATGCCAGGAAAAACAATAAATGTGCCTTAATTTAATACCGTGAAATGTAGTCTTGTTTACATTAATGATTTCCAATATTACCCAATACAGTGCCCGCTATAAACTGATTATTGTTTCCAACCCAGTGAACAACTTAAATTATATAGCCTGAAAATTCAGTGAATTTCCCCAAAACTCAGTGACTGAAAGTGGCTGACAGCCTGTTTCCATTTCTTGACTGAAAAATTCTGAAAGCTATTATGGATAGAACCTCGAGAGTGTGGAGCCTCAGGTGTTCCTGTGTGGAGTGGAGTGAACATTGCTGGCATAGCTCTGAAGGATCTGAACTCAGAGAAACAGGTTTTTTTTTAAAAAAAAAAAAAAGTTCACCAATTTTTTTTTTTTTTTTGGGGTGGTGGTTGGTGTTTTGGTTTTGGTTGGGGGGGTGGGGGGTGGGGGTGGTGTGGTTGTTGTTGTGGTGGGGGGGGGGGGGGGGGGGGGGGGGGGGGGGGGGTGGTGGGGGTTTTGGGGGTGGGGGGGTGGTGGGGGTTTTTTTTTTTTTTTTTTTTTTTTTTTTGGGGGGGGGGGGGGGGGGGGGGGGGTGGGGGTGGGGGGGGGGGGGGGGGGGGGGGGGGGGGGGGGGGGTTTTTTTTTTGGGGGGGGGTTGGGGAAATGGGGGGGGGGGGAAAGGGGTTTTTTTTTTTTTTTTTTTTTTTTTTTTTTTTTGCTTGGGGTCTCCTTTCCCTTTTTTTTTTTTATGTGAAAGAGTCTCGTTTCACTTTGTTGTGGTTACTCAAGCAGGGGCCAGCTGACCAGCCACAGGGGTTTGTTTTTTTTTAATTTTTAAAAATAATTTTATTGATTTTAGAGAGAGAGAAAGGGGGAGAGAGAAAGAGGAAAAAATCAATGTGAGAGAGAAAAATTGACCAATTGCATCCCGTTTGTGCCCCAACCAGGGATCAAACCTGCAACCTAGGCATGTGCCCTGAGTGGGAATCAAACCCCTCATCCTTTTGTGTACAGACAACTCTCTAACCAACTGAGCCACACCAGCCAGGGCCAACCACTGGGATTTATGGGGCTTCAGAAAATATATTACTACAAAGGATAGAACTTTTTATTAAATGTCAAAAAATCCTATCGAGAATATTTCTTTCTACTCTTGAGTACATTAAAAATAAAACTTATTATCATGCTCAAGTTTTGTTCATCTGGTATGTCGTAAGCTAGTCCTCAAGTGGACTTCTATTCAAAATTATTTTCCTTGGAATAACTTTTAACCTTTAAGGTTGACTGATTCCTTTATTTCCCAAGAAGGAAAAACGGTGACCTGGGAACCAGAGGTTTGAACCCTGTGGCTTAAATGTTCCAGGGTGTATAGAAGAACATCCAGCATGGTCCTGACACAGAGTAGTAGTGGGAAGCCCTGCCTTCTTTAGCACTGCCAATAGAAGAAAGGATGTTCACAGCCCTGTGAGCCAGCCTCAAACTCCAAAAACAATAGACATTAGCCTTTCTTATTGTAGCTGCCCCATCCCTTCAACCCAATGACATTGCCTCCACCCAGAGAAAGCTGACCTCTGCTATGTTTCCCAGACTTTGGGTCTCTGGACTCTCCTTCCTCACACTCTGGGTGTACCTAGGATTCTAGTGTCCTCATGCTCTTTTTCTGCCCTCAGTGGAAACCTATTTCTTGATAAATCAGATATAGCAGTTCACACTGGGGTCGAATGTCAGGAAAAAGACAATGTGTTATTCCAACTATATCAAGATTTTAGTATAAAACAAGCTAAAAGCCAAAGCACTGAATCTCAAATGGCAGAATGATAGGATTTCCAATAGCCCCTATGTGGAAAGACTTTCAGAAACAGGGAATGAGTATGGTTTTGCACTTTATGAGGCTGTGGTCTCCAGTATGGCAAACCCAAGTCTTATTTTCTTTGATTCCTGTACATGGCACAGCCGCTGGCACATTGCAGGAATCCGACAAATGTAGGCAAAATGGTCTCGAGGCCATATCAAATGTACAAATTTATTTCTTAGCCCACAAGTTACATCTAAACACAAATACAAACCATTTACCAAGCACCTGCGAGTAGGGAGTTGGAAGAAATAGAACTTTGCTCACTTTTGAGGATAGAGGAAGTAAGTGTCCTTTATTTACTGGGAAGAATTTCAAAGAAGAAGAAGGATTTGAATTGGGCTTCCCAAGGCAAAGGTGATTAGAGGGTTCCCAGCCCAGTAGGCAGCACAGATGGAAGTTCAAAAGTTACTAGAAAAGAGTTCTGATGACAACCCTAGAAGTACTTGTCTGAAGAGCTGGTTTTGAAAACCTATGCCCCAGCGTACATTTTTCTGCTTCTTTTTAGTTTCCTTTGAACATTTTAAACACTTCTTCTCCCACATATACTCACACTTCTCCTACACACTCCCAATCCTCCATTTTTTCCCACATATAGAGCTAAAAAAAGTCTCTCTTTCTCTCTTTATACTAATTTCCTCTAATCTTTGCTCAGTAATATGTCACAGTCAGAACAAGTTTCAGCTCATTAGTTGGCAATCTTAATGCTGTTCTCTTAAAATAGTCAAAGATTTGCTCTTTTCCTTAATAGCCAACAATAACTATGGATTTTAATATCCCTAACTCATTGCCTAAGGCTGGGATTTTTGTAATACCAGACTCAAATTTGAGCTTTCTAAAACTACTCTTGGAAAAAGAACCAAGTATACTTATTTTACCATTTTTTCCTTAACCCAAAAGCAAATAAAATGGATTTTACTCATTAAATATTTTTTAACCAGGAAATAACCCCAAAAAACAATTCTTAAATTTTATATGCCACTCACATGAAAAAGTACAAAATTGAAATCTGCTTTTAGTTGTATTAGTAATAATACAAGGTTGAACCACATGCAATTGCCACTTTTGTAGGTCAAGTCTAATACTGGCAATTTTGTATAGTTCAAACTAATATGGATTCCTATCTATCTAGTAACCACAGAATCTTCACAGATGCCTTGGTCCTAGAACTCTTGGGTAGAGGTTACAGACTTAGATAATAGTGTGTAGAGTCTTCAAGTGTTCAGGCCAAGAAAACTACCTCTGTTGGTTTACCCATTTGAAAAGGATGTTAAATAAAGCAGGAATATTTTTCAATGTTTAATATTGAAAGAAATAGCCATCACTCATTGGAAGGTTTTTATATTCATCATCGTATTCAGTCCTCACTTGAAGTCCGCAACTCTTGGAGTAGATAGTCCTACCATCACATTACATCATAGATGTGAAAAGAGTCTCAGAGCAAGTAACTTGCTCAAGGTCACACAGCAGATAAGAGGCAGTACCCAAATTTCAAACCCAAATCTGCTGGACAAAACTCACAGAACTTCCCTTCTATCACACTGCCCCCATTGATAGAGAAACAGGGGTTGAGAAGCAGAGAAAGAGAGAGAAAGGAAGGACAGGAGGGAGGGAGGGGAAGGGAGGTAGGGAGGGGAAGGGAGGGGAGGAGAGGGGAGAGGAGGGGAGGGGAGGGGAGGGGAGGGGAGGGAGGGGAGAAGAAAGGAAGGATTCTCCAGAATGAAATACCAATTACCATCAGCCCTTAATATTATGGATATGTTTTGAGTTCTTTGCAAGATACTGACTTTTGACAATTAGGCCTTTGAGATGAAATTCTATAAAGGAGGAGATCCTCTTATAGACCAAGAGCTCCTCAAGAACAGAGGCTGTGTCTAAATAATCTTGGCATCCTTGGACTATGGCATAAGACCTGAAACTGAGTAAGTCCCAAATAAATGCTTCTAGAATGAATGTTTGAATGAGTAAATAAATAAATGACTTTTACAATGAAAGGAAGCAGAAAAGGCATTTAGCTCTTTGCAAAATTAAACATCAATCAGCATATATGTATTTTTTAACCACATGATTGAATCATAGAATCATAACTATGAATGGGACCTCATGGACTCTTTTGCACAATATTTGTGTAATAAGTTAAGGAAAGCCAACAAGTAACAGAAGCCAGAGCTATAGCTACAGAACATTCTTTAAAAATATACCTCTCCCTGGATTTTGTACCACTTCTCCGCCTTTTGGCTAAGATCAAGTGTGGATTTTGTCACCTATTGGGATATAAAAGCACTAATCTAAACTACTTAATTATCCTAACTTATTTATAGTTTGATCCATAGGATGTATATGTATATATGTATTTGAATACACATATTCACGCATATAAATAACTGTAGAACAATTTTATTTAAGGAAATATTAAAGTGAATTGTTTTTATTGCACATAGCAATTGATAAAGATCAACATTAGCCAGGAATTTCTAGATGGCAGAAGGCCAAATACAAGTTCTCTGCTTTGGGAACCAACCATTCATTAGTCCTTAGGTGAATTAGTGTTTCCGAAAGGAAACTGTATGGCAAGACAGTCACAAGCCAACAAAAGAGAAATAAATAAAATAAAGACTTTTCATACATATAACACATACCTTTTTTACATATGTTATCCTAAAAACACATTGTACAATTTTACATACTTTGTCTTAGTGTTGTATGCTTTTTATGCACATTTATCTTGTGTTCTATTCATAGAAAAAGCCAAGTCTTTTTTGCAGTTCACCTGACTTTCTCATTACACCTAACTTTGAGGAGAAGCACTACCTGCAACTTACACATTTCGTGTATGTGGGTGCTATGTATGCATAATTATCTATTATCTAACATGATATTCATGGTTTTCTATCATTCATTTTACACATCTCCAGTGTGACTTTTCCCCTAAATGTTTCTTTAATCCTGTATTTTATATCTGAGGTACATACTAAAATTGCATCAACACAATGTTTTCATGCTCTGAAGAAGGAATGAGTTGTTGGCAAGGCTGGATAACAAATGGAGGTTACCATGGTAGTGATGTAAAACCTTGAGCTATGCACATACCCAAAACCCCAAAGTTAAGCTATTGTTGACTGACTAGTGCTAATTAAGGAAAAAGGGACAGATTGGAAAGCCAACTTGGAGTTACAACATTCAGCTTGTAATGACAATGTTAGGAAGGAGTCAGAGCATTCAATCAGTTCCTTAATATGCAGCAAGGCTCCACATGAGACAGAGAAACAAGTGGGTTTTGAAAAAAATATTTTACAGCAGCTCCAGGGCCCTATAAACTCTAGAAGTCTTCTCCAGAAGCACAGCATAGAAAAACCCTAACTTAAGGCTTGTCCTTGGCTTAAAGTCACAGAGCATTAAATACAAACAAGACAGCGTGAGATGTCATTTCAAAATGCAAGCAGAGATCATTTTATCTCGGTTCGAGTATAAGCTCCGTGGGTCTGCCTGTAGTTGACAGCTAACCCAATGTTTTAGTTGTATTAATGGAATGAGAGCACTTTTTATTTTTTATTAGTATAATTATAGGGCTCTCACCGCAAGTCAGTTTAGACTTCAAATGGGCAAACACAACTCCAGAAAATCTGTGCTAAGCAGTAAACACAGTAAGTGGTAGTCTGTCCAACAGAGCAGGAGAAATCCAGAGATGAAAAAGAGGATAGAGCAGAAAGTCAAGGCAGATCACAGATCAGTCAGAGGGAGGGGGTCGGAGAAAGACGACAGAGATCAGCAGCAGGAGGAGGGAATAGACAGCCTCAGAGGAAAGGTAAGGAAGGGAGAAGCAAGGCAATGTAGTCACAGATGCAGATTCAGAGAGATCAGCAGAGGACCACAGAGGTGAGACCTAGAGGGGAGATGTGGGGAGGGTGGGAGCGGGAAACAGTGTCCAGTAGTCAAGGGACCCCACCTCTGCAGGGCAGTGTTTGTGGTAACTTTTCCAGATGGCTAAGTGTTTGACAATAGAAAAAAAAAATGCAAGAGGAAGCTGTATGCAATGCTAAAAGATCGAGAAAGGGATTTTAAAGAATCCAGAATTATGTGTCTGGGTTCCACAGAACCCCCAGGGCCAAGAACAGCAAGGGATAGTCGTGTATATTTTATTCTGATGTTGGCAACTCTTAGGGCAGTGAAGGGAACTTGAGAGTTCAAGGTCCGGCTTTTAGAGCACGTCCAATGCTGCTTCTCCTTCTCCTGCCCCCGTGCTTATTGATTTAATGCTGGTCCATCTCACAACATGTGGCAGAGCCTGCAGCCAGTCTTTCATGTAACTGGCCCTAAGCGTAGAGTGAAGGACCTACATTCAGTATCCAGCTGGGTGAGGAGGCGCTGAACTTGGCCATGGGGATGTAAAAGGCTTTGGTATTGATTAAGATGCTGGGCAGGGGGTGAGGTGGGATTGTTAGCTCTCTGTACCATCCAAAGTGGCAGAGGGGCTGAGAGTGTCTGGCCCCTGCACTGGCCGATCGGGGTTGAGGGGAGCAGCCCCTAGGGGCCAGGACTGGACGACATGCCTGTAAGGGACTGTTAATGGGAATGGGAAAGCAAAAGTGACCCACAATGATGACAGGCACTTGCAAGCAGGAGCTGGAGTTGCTATTAAAAGGCTTCCTTTTGTGATATCATGATGAAGAGAAATTTGTTTTGCAGGGGGTGAGGCATTGATTCAGCAGCACCACAGCATAAGTGGCTGTCAGAGAATTACCTGCAGATCGGAGGTCGGAGGCAGCCAGTGTTTTAGAGGGGACAGCATAAGTGGGGGGGGGGGGGGGAGAAAAGGACACAATCCATGTATCACCCAGGTGGAACTCTTATCCCAGCTCCGATGCTGTGGAAGCTTTTAACCTTTCTGCGCCTGTCTCCCCTTTTTAAAAGTTGAGCTCAGCTAAGTTCTTAGGAAGATGAGCCGTAACAAGCCCAGCACAGTACCCTTTTGCTCAATATTTGGTTACTAGTATTACCTTTAGTAGTGACCTCCTTCCATCCACATTTAAATTTCTGGTCTCAGACAGACTGAGATGAGCCAATTTCACTGGATTCCTTCCCCTTTATTTCCTCTTGTTTTTCATTTTTGTTCTCCCGATTCTCTTTTCCTCTCCTTCCCGTTATTTACAGATCTTTTATTTTATGCAACAAAGTGAACCAAGGCAGTGGAACCTGATTCCTTGGTGTGTTTGTTCTTTAACTCAGGGAGGGTGGCTCTTCAGCTCTGTTCACATCTGGAGCTCCAAAAACTAACCATGGAAACTCAGACTTCACTGGGGAGCTGCTTTCTGCAGGGAGTGACGTTCTCTGCACTAAATTAGGAGGGCTGGAAGGAGGGAATTGGTTGTAATTAGAAAAGATCTAAATGACTGAAAATACATTCCTGACTATGTAAATGGAAAATTTTCTGATGCTTATGGTATTCCCTTGGGACTGATGCATAGCCTTGGCTTATGGTATTCCCTTGGGACTGTGCGTAGCCTTGGCTGCTTTTATGAAGTCCTGATGCCTGTGTGAGAGCAGGAAGGAAGCGATGAAGGTGATGTAGTCTAGGAGATGGCTGTTCTCCCACGCTTTCCCGATTTTATGAAGCTTGTCTTCTCAGCAGAATTTTGAACTTATTTTGTCGCTTCTTCTGGTTCTCCGATTGGCCAGAAAGAAAATTTAAATGAAATCATTGACTCTTAGAGTGAGGGCTATGTGTTGTATGGTCCAGCTGGCACTTCCCCAAAGAGAGGCATTCAAGATAGAAAGCCCCCCCTTTAAGGAAAGTGATGCCCTCCTTTTCGGGGTCCTGCATATCTCCTCCATTAGTGCCTCTCTCATCTCTCATCTTTTCCAGTTTGTCTTCTTTTCATTATTAGCCACTGGAATTGGCCACCATGTATTTGACACACTGGTTAATGCTGCTTTTTTAGGGAAATACAAGTCCTTGTGAACCTTAAAACCTTTTTAGGGAAAATAAAGAGGTACATCAACCATGTGTAATTAGAATCCCCCTCAATAATAATCTATGAGGAAAGGAATTTGTGTCAAATCCCAGCAATACAAGACTAGCCCAATGGTTGGTCCTGCCCTCATGAGGTTTACAGTCAGGTTGGTGACATTATTCATAAAAGGATAATTTAAATGGAAAAAGAAAGTAAGTTATGTGACAATGAGTCTTATAATCTATCTTTTAAAACAATGACTATATGTGGAGGTAAATATATCTGTGCTTTTGCAACTATATATATTTGTTCAGTTACATGTACCCAATGCTATTCTAGACATCAGAAATATAGCTGAGGATATTATTTATGTGTATGTGGGAAAAATGTATAGACAGCATATATTCAAGTTATTATCAGTGGTTACCTGACAGAGTAGAAAAAAAGGAGATATTCAATGTAATTGTTGCTCTTCAGTTTTGTTTTAATTAGTGAAAATGAACTCAAATTATATCTATACTTTAAAAAATAATAATGAAGCACTAAAAGAGGATGAAAATTTATGTAATGCTGCCAGGTTGTGAGCTGACAGCCATGTGGGGAGCACAGACAGTCGATAGGCATTCTGGGAAAGTAGAACTTGGACTGGACATGGAGGAAGATCAAGACTTCAGAGAATCCAGGGATCAGGACAGGGAAGAAGAAGAGATCCATAAAGAATCACATTGGCATAGGGATGTGCATGGAGCTTCTGGAGGCATCAGAGGGTTTGCTTACGAGAGGACAAGAGTAAGATAGGGACCAAATACAGGTACTTCCATTTCTACTCTGCTACAAAAATACTGTGTGATCCTACAAATGACTCTATTCCCTGGGCCTATGGTATGGGAGGATTAGAGAAAAACAGTTCTAATATTTCCGCACAGTAGAGACGTCTGTGGTCTTGAGAAACTAGAGGGAAAGATGTAATAAAAATTAGATATGGAAGGCCTTAAAGGTGAGGATAAAGAATTTGCCTATAACTTACAAGCAGTGAGGAGTATAGGAGAATATGAGAATCTGTATCATGTATAACTGTGAAAAGCAATATTTCAAAAAAAAATAGATTGACCGTGAAATACAAGATGACTGTCAAAGTGGTAGAAGTAGAAAGAGAGGGATTATGGGTGGGAGAGGGAGAATTTAGAGGAAGGCTTGCAGCTGAATTAAAAGTCTAATGTACAGTGATGAACTGTAATGTTCATCAACAAAAAAAAACATGAGTCCATAATGGGGAGGTAATATGATAATAGAGGGAAAGGCCTTCTGCACAGAAGAATATAAGGTAATGATTTGAGAAAAATATAGAGAATTAAAAAATTACTATTTTTCAACCCTCAATGAACTAAGTATTTCAGGCAAGTGCAGTCAATATGTGTAAAAGAATTTTGGGTAAAGTTTTTTGGGTAAAAGGATATTCACATGGTCTCCAAAATCACATCACAGATTGGTATTTACAAAGGTGCCGTTAAGATTGAGGAGATCTTGTGGTCCTCAATCAGGCAACCAAACTTAATATCACCAATAGGAGACAACCTCACATTTTGGTCCTCCTCCTAATGTGATACAGTAAGAAGTACTCAGTGTTATTCCCCAGATTTTGCTAAAAATGTTTGACTTGATTGTGATCAAGAAGAAACAGTTAGACAAATTCAGAATGTGGAACGGTCTATAAACATGTGGCCTGAACTCAGAAGAAGGAGGAGAAGAAAGAAGAGGAAGGAAAAAAAGAAGGAGGAGGAGGAGGAGGAGGAGAAGGAGGAGGAGGAGAAGGCAGCAGAGGAGAAGAAGAAGAGAGAAATGTCAATTTTATCAAAGAAAAAAAAGGTAGTTTTTTAGATTAATAATAACAACCAAATATGAGTAAGCTTTGATTCAATACTGGATTAAAGAAAAAAATCTACAGAAGACATTTTGAGGTCAAATAAAGAAGTGTGGATAGGAATACTGGATGGCATAGAATTACTGTTAGCTTTCTTTGGTGTAATAATGGCAAGGTATACAGGAAATATCTAGATAGATAAATAGATAGACAGACAGATACAGGTAGGCAGAGAAAAAGAGTAGAAGGGTGGGAGGGAGGATAAATGTGCCATATATCAACAACTATTGAATCTTGATAAAATGTTATGGATGTTCTTTATACTATTCTTTCATTTTTTCTGTTGTTTGACATATTTCAAAATTAATAGTTGGATGGGGGTTCTGTTGCAATAGTTTACATTAAGACTTAGAGGTCAGGTAATAAATTAGATAAGAAAGAACAAAAGCAAAAACATGTTTTCAAGGGGAAATAGATTAGTAAATGTCATTTCTCAACAATACTGGTAAATACAACTTGATTTTCAGCATTTGTGTCTGTTCAGATCTCCTCCCCTTGGTTTGACAGATGAAACTATTAAAAGAGAGGATTTTAGTCCTTGACACAATTTTCTTGAACTTAGAGAAACTGGTTCCTAGCAGCTTTGGGGCAGTGAGGTAATGACCTTATTTTTAGGTGAGGAATAAGTAAGAGAAGTGCTAAAATGTAATTATGGACAATAGATGCCAAGATACATGTAAGCCCAAACACAAAAGAATGTCATTCTCCTGAGGATCTGTGGCAAAATAAATGTCAGGTAAGTCCTGCATGCCACAGCCAGGGTTTGAGTTTTACATTAATGGATTTTGACCTCCTTAATACTTTATTTAGCACCTTAGTCTTACTTAAGCCTTCACCTTCTTTAGGAGTGGACCATTTGACAGGTACTCTAGAGACAGTTTTTTCCTTTCTTTAAAATTGATTTTAATGCTTAAAAGAATGTCAACCATGTAAGAGAAAAAGAAGAACCAAGAATCTTTTTCCCCTATACTGTTATCTCATTAAGGCTCATTTGAAATTAGCCCATTTATGTGAAAAACAACGTTGATCCAATATTTTTTATTGCAGGTGCTATTGCATTTTTGACAGCACATTTTTTCACTGTGTATAACTGTGTCACAGTTTTCAGGGCATTTAACTTACCCTGGCTTGCACAATTAATACCAATACTATCCCAAAATCTGACTTTTTAAAAAAGATTTTATTTATTTATTTTGAAAGAGGGGGAGGGATGGAGAAAGAGAGAGAGAAACATCGATGTGTAAGAGATTCATCAATCTGTCGCTTCTCACACACCCCCAACCTGGGAGCTGGCCTGCAACTCAGGCATGTGCCCTGACAGGGAGTCAAACTGGCAACCTCTTAATTCACAGGCTGGCACTCAATCCACTGAGCCACACCAGCCAGGGCCAAAATCTGACCTTTTAAGAACAAAAAACATCTATTCCTTCCTCACATTTCCATACCCAGATGAGAAATTACGTTAGACTGTAAGTCACCAAGGGCAGTGCCATTGCTTTCTTCACCAATGCATCCTTAAAACTTAGTATGAAGACTCCCACAGAGAAGACGCTCAGTAAATATCTATTGAATTAATCGACTTACTGCTTGAAAATTTGACTATTCAAACTTGCTCAGTTTTTCTATAAACATCACTCTATTGTTAGTTTGCTGTGGCAGCCCTTATGTTTTTTTTCTCAAAGTAACACAAACGTTGGATGCAATAGTTAAATCCTTTTAGATACCTTTTAAAATTGGTGTGACAATACATGTTCACTTAACAGTTATTCAGATACTACTAAAGACTATAAAATACAATACAATCTCCCTTGCCCCCTCTTTAGTATTTCTCCCCCACCATGGCCTCACCACCATAGCCCTTTGAAACTGCCATTAGCGGTTAGCATGTGGTTGTTTAAACTTTAGGGCACTCTCTGTCAGATCACATACCATTTTTAAAACAATCAGCATTATATATACATACAGTTTTGCAATACGTTTTTTCTTTAATTTAGCAACATATCATTGGTATTTTTCAGTATCAGAATATTAGACATGTATGCCATTGCTCTTAATGGCTGCATAGCATTTCATTGTGTGGATATTTAATAATTCATTTAATCAATTCCCTATTGATGGTGTTTTTAACAGTTAATTAAGTTTAGTGATAGTTTAATTTTAAAAACTTTAGAAAACTAAGCCTTTTTAAAAAATAAATAAATGAATATTTTCAGTCTACTGATTTCAAAAAGGATAACATGCAGAGCAAACTCAGAAGGTTGCTTTGATTACCACTATCTATCAAAGAAAGGCCTCAGCTTTAAATTTGACCCTAACCTAAAGAAATCTGTCAGTCTGGAAACATACACACACCTCATGCCAAAATAGGAAGTGAGGTGAGAAGCAGATCTTTGAGGGCAGGATGTAAGTCACCCCCCAGAGTTTGACCTTTTGCCTGAGCAGTTTTGGGACTTGGGTCAGTGACCCCTTAGCAACAGTGTTTTGGAGGGTACTGAGACATGGAATGGGGACTTCAGTGATATCTCCACAATGATAGCCAGAGAGAGATTTGCATCAACAGAGTCCCATGGAAAAAGTACAGTGTGGTGAATAGAACCCTAGAATGAAGAAACTGAGTCTGTCATTGGTTGTATGGGTCAATGTTTTCCACATTTATTTATTCTCTTTCAAAGCATAAACCATTCTGCCAAGCCCTAATTGGCAATAGAGCCCCAAAGGAACAGGGAATTTTTTCTTTACCAGCAAAGTCACAGGACAACCTGACACTGAAATCAAATGCAGCATGAAAGAAGAGCCAGCAGGATAGCACAGAAGAACAAGGAGCTACTTCTGCACAAGGGGTACCCATATCTGACTGATCAACTCTCATTAGAGAGTGTTTTAAAAATGAATATTCTTGAGCTCACCTGTTGTGGGAGAAAATCCCAGAAACTCAGTTCTTCTTGCCAATGCAGTAAAGAATTACAGACCAGTGGACCTACCAACATGCAAGCAAAGTTTATTAGTGCTAAGTTCTAATGGGAGAGAAAAAGCAAGGTCAGCTAGAGCAGGGGTGGCAAAAACAGGGTAGCCAGATGCCAGGTGGCCAGGCCCCCCCACCACCCGCCACCACCATGTGACAAAAAAGGGCCAAGAGGGCCAAGAGAGTGAGTCCTTTGTTCTGAGGACTTATATAGTTGGTGGGATGGGAGTGAGGGAGTTACATATTGATCGACAGGTAATGATGGTGCCAGCTTCCCCCTCCCCGGGGAGAGGTGACTACCCAAATGTAGGTATGGGGGTCTGTTAACCCAAATCCTTATCTTGCTCGAGACTCTATTTGTTCATTTTGCATACATGACAGGGGGCAGGCAATTAACCAAAGTTGTTTTAGGGGTTTTTCTTTGGGCACTGTAGAGCCCCCCTCCCACCTTCTAGGCCTTGGGATGAATACACAGTCTCAAAGTTTACCTTTCCCCAGCTTGTCAAGATGATACACATAAACTTTCAAGGGGTCCTCCCTGCACTATCATAGTTTACTTGCGTTGTTTGGAAGGCCTGGCGGCCTTATCAAGCCAGGCTGAGGACTACTGGGTCACCAGGTGAGGCATGTTCTCCTTTGCTTTTAGCCTCCTGTGAAAATTCTTTGTTAGATTGCAATGGTGAGGGCCTTGCCTCTATTTCCCCTCTGGCCACTCATTCCTAGCTGCTACCTAAGTGATCAAAGGCATTGCCTGGCAACCAAGATGGCCATGGCCAGCAACAGCAGCATAACCTCAGCTCTTCCTCTGCTGTCTCCTGAAACACACCCTTAATGATTCTGAACCACTGAGTTCAGTTTAGTCAACCATTCTCTCCCTATGTGACAAATTTCCTCTGAAGAGGCCTCTGATCAGTACCTTGCTCTTAATAAATATGCAAGAAATGATTGTCAAATACATTTTAGTCATTTAAATAAAATTACATGATCTAACAGTCATAAACATTTATTCATCCAAGAAATATTAAATATCTACACAGTGTTTCAGGTATCAGAGGTTTAGAGGTAAAAGGGACAAAATCCCTACTCACAGGAAACATTTCTTGGGGTGGGTGAGATAGTAAATAAGCAAAATATCAAGTAGGCCTAAGTTCTATAAGAAATTAAAACAGGATGTTAAAGATAGGCTGGAAAACTACCTATTTATTTATTTTTATTTTAAGACCTTTCAAATATTATATTTATTTAGGTATATCTTTTTACATTAAGTTTATTGGAGTGACATTGGTTAATAAGATTATAGAGTTTTCAAATGTACAATTCCATAATACATCATCTGTATATTGCCCTGTGTGCTCACAACCCAAAGTCTAGTCTCTTTGCATCACCATATATCTCACCTCCTTTTCCCTCTGCAACCTCCCACTCTCCTTTTATAAATACAATTATATGCACAAAATAACTGTTCTTCCTGAGGACCAGTTGGTTAGCTTCTTGAGGACAGTTGTGAACATAAAAGCTATGCCCATGAGGGAGAACTGACTCAACAGAAAGCCTCCCAGCTCATTTTAACACAACTATCGATGATGATGATGATGATGATGATATAGACAATGATAATTCATTATAAAATGAAACATCTGGCATGAGTGCTAACATGGATAAGATATCAGAGCATCAGAAATAAACAGAAACTATCCAAAGTAAATTAGGGGTACATGTTGTTGCTCTCTGTTTGTAGTAATAATATTTTCCCCTGAGCCAATTGTTATATCAAATGTACTAATTAAGTACATATAAAGAATTCCCATTGTTTAAGGGTTAGTTTAATAATTCTGAAGTATAATGACTATGGTTTTATTTTAACTTCTATATTAACTGTAAACACATTCTATTAGGATTCAAATTTACATATATTTAGGGAATGACCTTAGAGTAATATTTTGTATTAAGTTGATAAAACTTGGATACAAAGCTCAGAGAACTGAAAACTGTTCTGAAAGAAAGAACTGCCAATAATACACTGCTTTGCTACCTTTGATAAAAGTTTGCTGCTTCTTTTCTTCTTTTTCTTCAATCTTGAGAGGGATAACTTGAAGGGGGGTTTTCCTTTTTATTGAATGTATAGGGGTGATACTAGTTAACACAATTATACAGGTTTTGGTTGCACAATTGCACAGCACACTTTCTGTACACTGCGTTGTGTGTTCACTACCCTGAGTCCCCTTCCATCACCATTTATCTGCCTTATACCCTCTTCTACCATCTCCCACCCCACTTTTCTGAGAAATCCCACTCATGGACACAAAGAACAGTGCAGAAAGCTCCTTTAAATTGGGTAGTCAGCAAAGAGCTCTCCGAGGAATTAACCTTTAATCTGAGACTTATGAACAATAAGCGATCAAACATGAGAGAATCTAAGAAGAGTGCTACAGTCACAGTGACAGCTGGACAAGTGCCCCAAGGGTAGAAGAAGTTGGATTTAGGTGAAGCAGAATGAAGGCCCTTGTAGCTGTGGAACAGTAAAGGAGGCAGATGGCAGAATGAGATAGATTCAGGACAAGTTGAGGTTATGGTGAGTTGTTTGAATTTTATTCAAAGTACAAAAAGGAGCCAATGGAAAAAACTTGGCAAGAGAGAAGCATGATCTGATATATACTCTGAAAAGATCATTCTGGCTATTGGGTCAAAAATGGATAGAGGAAGGTAGGGGAGCCAGAGTGACAGCAGAGAGCACAGTGAAGAAGCTGTGGCAGCGTCCCTCGGGGGAATGGTGGGTTGTCCGAGGGGAATGGGGCAGAGTCGGAGATAAGTGGATGGAATTGAAATATGGTTTGGAGCGGGAGTAACAGACACGCTGATGGATTACGTGGGGAGGTGGGAGGGAGAGAGAATTAAGATTGGCACGTAGATGCTGGTTTGAGTGGCTGATGTGGGTATTTCTATCTACTGAAAGGGAAAAATTTATCCAGAAACAAGTTTGGAAGAAAATTGAGAATTTGCTTTCAGCATGATGAGTTTGAAGAATCTTAGACATCCAGCTGGAGAGTCAAGTAAGCTGATACATTTAGAAATCTCGAGTTAAGAGAAAAATCAGAGCTGGAGATACTGGGACTGTCTTACATTTGTATAACACATATAAGGAAGGTTTCAACTGTTCTTTACTTACATATTCTTATAACATAGTTACCTGGTTACTCAAAATGCATGAAGCCTGAAAATTATTCACTGTGTTTTGGCCAGTAGTAAGTGGGTTAGGATAGCCAATTTATATCTGATCATTGTTAGTTAAAGACTCTGAAATGATCAGCCTTCCACAAATGCCCCGGTAAACCAAAACATTTTTAATGTTTTTTTTTTTAAATATATGCCCATTTCTGTATCGGCGAGCCATATTTCAAAGGGATGTTAACTGTAACTGCTAAGACATGTAAATATTCAATACCAGGTTTTCACTTTGCCTCTGCTCCAGGATTCGGGTCTTGAGCTCTCATGCAGCAACAACTGTCGGAAATGTTATCACTCTCCACCAAGTGTAACAGCCTCCAGGAGGAGAGGAAACTTAATTAGAAATTTCCACTTCAAATACAATTTATAGTTCATTCACTCTGTGATGTGCTAGAGGGTATTTAAAAGTTTAATGCTGAATGAACTGTTTGTTTTTCTCAAGTTGTCAACAAAATACAGATTGCGTATGGAATATATTTGTTTATTAGGCAGAGGAAGGGACTTCAGAGATTTCACATGAGGCTCTCTCTCTCTAGATGAAGAAACGGAGGCCTAGAGAGGTAAAGGGACTGCCCAAAGTGAGAGGAAGTATCAGCAGGATGGGGCTAAAGCGCTGGGCTCCTGACTGCTAGGACGGGGCTCTCCCGAGCACCATGCTTCCTCTTGCAATGTCCATACCCCCAGCACGTTCCCTGGGTCTGCTGAGTCTTTACTGAAATAACTTTCTTCTTGCCCAGATCATCCTTTGTGTGTGTCAGGGGAGAGGTCAATAACAGCTAATAATTATATGTCCTTCTATATACCAGCCCCTATTGTAAGTGTTTTACATGCATTAATTAATCCAAACTTCCAGCAGTTCTGTGAGGTGGGTTCTCTTATTATCCCCATTTTGTACAAGATCAGGGTCTAATCAGATCAGGGCACTCACCTTACAAACACCAAGACTAAAATGACTATTAACATTAACTATTTCTCTAAGCTCCAGATAGATATTTTCCAACTGCCTGCAAGATGTCCGGAAGACACAGCAAATTCAAGGTGTCTTAAAAATGAATTATCCTTTTGTCCAAACCCACTTTTCAACCAGTGTTCACATCTTGATTGTGTTTGCATCTTAATTAATGATATCGTCTTCCCTCTCATCACCCATCTCATCTATCATCTTCCATTCAGCACTGTATTATTTAAACTCTATTTGGATCCCAGAAGCATCTGAGAATAGGTATGCGGAACCTCCTTTTGCATCCCTTCTCAAGTCTGTGCTCATTTCCCATTTTAAATTCCATTCTCATTTTTCTAGTTCAGGTCTTCATCATCTACCATTTGTAACATTGCAATAGTCTCCCATCCAATTATCCTATTCTTGATCACTTAGTTCTTCAACCCCAACATTTCATTGTTGCCCTAGTTACCCCCCAGCACAAATCAAATTGTGTCCAATGCCTCTGCAAAGCCATCCATTAGTCACTTATTAACAAACTTCTTTCTTAAAGACTTTACTTATTTATTTATTTATTTAGAGAGAAAGAAAAGGGAGGGAAAGAAGGAAGAAAGAGAGGATGAGAAACATCAGTGTGAAAGAGACACATTGACTGGTTGCCTCTAGCGTGCACCCCGACCAGGTACTGAACCCGCAACCCAGGCATGTGCCCTGTCGGGGATTCAAACCAGCCACCCAGCGTTATTTTGAATGATGACGCTGGGCCAACTAAGCCATACAGGGCTGATGAGGCTTCTTAAATTGGTATTCAAGGTCCACTTCTATGGCACCATTTCTCTTCTCCCTCTCTCCATGCTCCAAACCAACCACCCCAGGCTGCTTACCATTCAAGATTAAATGGGATATTTATAGTTTCCTTGCTTCCCTCATAAGTATGTGATAAGGATCCATTAATACCTGAGAATGCTTCTATTACATTTGTTTGTTTATGGTTCACCTTGTTTGGTAAGAAATGTGAGGTGGGAAAACAGCTTTCTAACAGTAAAACACTTTGAGGTGTTATTTTTAAACCATGGAAATCATTGAATTTTGAATCACCGGGACCCTAGAGATGGGGGACCTCACAGCTTCTGTTTCCCACAGCAGTTTATCCACTGGCCTGAGACAGTTAGTGGCCGAGTTAGCAACTGAACCAAATTTCCACCTCTCTATATCACATCACTTCAGGAAAATGGAAATAGATTTTTTTCCTCATGAGAAAAGATGGAGCCTTCTACTTTTATTCAATTCACTGGTAATATATCTGCTGATCTTACTGTTTCTAGTCTCTCTGAATAAAGGAGAAATTGTTTGATTCAGCCCCACTTTCTTCCCTGCTGTCTCCCTGCCACATACCAACCAGGCCCCCAACAGTGAAATAATTTGCTTGAAACAGTCCCTTGTGTTTTCTACCTGACTTATTTTAATTGAAATCTAATGCCAATTATCGAGCCCTTTCCCACTAGGTCACCCCTTTGTATTTTTTTACAATTAATAATTCTGTTAAACTTGTAGTTTTTAGCTACTCTTAACTATTCCAAGACAATCTTATACCTAATCTATTCTTTAATTTTATTATTGCTAATAAAAGCTATTCTGAAGTCCAGGGTTCATAGATAGTGGATATGCTATAATACAAATAGCAACCACTGCCTGAGTACTTACTGAGTGTGCCAAATATTATATTAAGTACTTTATTTGCATTATCTCTAATTATCCAAACAACAACCCAAGATTAGGGTTAATATCTTTTATTGCATATGAGAAAACTGAAGGTCAAAGGAGTTAAGTAACTTACCCAAGTACCCAAGGTCATAGTTGGTAAGTAAGGAGACTAAGACTTGAATCCTGCCCTTCTCAAGTCTAAACCCACAGCACTGTTTCCACAGCAGGCTGATGACATGAGCTGGGATGGAAAACCTCAGCAGTCACAAGCAGTGGTGCTGCCCTGTGAGCAGCATCTCCAAAGGGACTAATTCAACTTGGGAGGCTCTTAATAGCACTGGCAACAGCACAGGGTTCCTGCATATTCTCTGTGTTTTCTCTAGCTATAAGCAGTAATGCTAAAATAAAATTTCTCAATTCTAAGCTGAGGAATGGTTCCCCACTGCAGTCACAATAAACTCCCAATTTACTAAAATGTCTTATCATGCCTGTATCACCAAATCCTTGAGCTACAGTAATGTATCATGGTTTGGAATACAGACTCTTCAACCAGACTGCCTGGGTTCAATTCCTGACTGTACCATTATTAGCAGTGAAACCTTGGGCGAGTTATTTAATCTGTCTATGCCCCAGTGGGTTTCTCAATAAAATGGGTATTGCCATGTGTTCTTACATTATAGAGCTTTTCTGAGGGTTAAGGGAATTGGTATATAGAAAATGCTTAGAACTGTGCCCGCCACAGAGTTAAGTACATAGGTGTCAGTGATCTGCACCGCCTCTATCACCATTGTCACCATTCATATCGTCACCTTCATTTCTCTTACTTCATCTCTCACCTCTTTTCTGCTTTCTTTTCTTCCCTCTCTGCCCTCCAGTAACAACTACTTTCTTTTCCTCAGGTGTGCCATACCCTTACTCACCATCCTATTTGCCTCTCTCTCTGCCTGCAGTACTCTTGTACTCCTCTACCCTTCCATCTCTCCACAGCCCTTCCTGGACAACTCATTCAGATCTTGTTTCTGATATCACTTCTTCCAGAACACCATCTTAGACCTCTTCATACCTCAGAAGGGGCCCCTCCTCTGTATCCTAGAACATTCTGACCTTTTCTTATCATAGTACTTACCACCAGGTACTTAATTGTGGGTTTACCTGTCATTGTCTTCTACTGAATAGTCAATTGTTGACAGTGGCTATGTGTCACTCTGGTTCACTTAAACTGGAAAAGGAAATGACTAAAATGGATATTTTTAAAGAAATGAAATTTGTATCAGCACTGTGTTTAGCTCTAGATACTGCACTAGGAGCACATTAAAGGAAAGTAATTGTAATAAATAGCCACGTGGCCAAAATTGACCTCACATGCATGCAAACAGAGGAAAATTGTCACTTGGTCAGAATGATATGAAGGAGTGGGGAAGGGAATGAGGTCATTTAACTCAGTGTCACATAAAACTTAGATGACCACTGGCCTGGGATATTGTAGTGCAAATATCTTTTTCACTCATTTGCTTGTCTATTCATTCACCTCTTTAGTTACAATACACCTCCTATTTGCCAGGCCCTATGCTAGGGACACAAGTTCCAGTAAGACAAGCTCCTACCATTAGGAGTTCACAAATAAGCACATTCTGCAAGTCCATTCGGACTGAATCATTAAGGACTGGGAAAAGTTTTCCTGGTGAGGAAAGGGTGAAAAACTATGTTCTGGATAAGGAAAGTAGCTTCGCAAGGATGCAGAAATGCCTGAATCAGAGAAATGAAAAAATTCAACATGGTTGGGGGTGGGGAAAATGGCATGTGAATAATGTTGTATGGGCTTAAAGATATACATTGGTGGCTGCAGAGGATCACAACGGCTCTCTCCATCTCTGAAATTCTCTCATTCTGATATCCTTTCTGTAATACTAAGAGATACTAGAGAGCATAGTTATTGACTCACGAACCCCTGATCTCCAGGCCAGGAGCCCTAGTGTCTAAAGTAGCAAACATAATGTTCATCTTTACAAAACAAAAACAAAAAATGTTTAACTCTGAACATGGTACACCATTCTCCTTTACATCAACATCTGAAGAAAAAGAAAACGTATAACTACTTGAATTAACGAGACGTCCTAAACTCCCTATCGATTATATGTGAAAAGGATGTTATAACAAATGGAATTTAAGATTTCTATGATCCAAGGACAGTTCTATACAGAAGGACATGGCAGTAGATGGGACTTTTCTAGCCTCCCCAAAGCCTTTTTCTTCAGCCCTACATAATCGGATCATCAGCTGAGTCATAATGTCTCAACCCGGTTGCTTGGGCCCGTTGCTGAGCTCACCAGCGTGTCACACCCAATGGTGGGCTGTCAGTCTCAGGGAGCTGGAAAGGCAAATTCAGAACTGGAATCTTTCAGGCATAGAGCCTTAGAATTTGATAGGATATTGAAGGAAGAACCGTGGGAAACAGTAGTTAAGAGCTCAAGAGTTTTAGTTAGCCTATTAAAAATTCTTAACCTCTTGCAACTATTTAAACTTTAGCAAGTTAGTGATTCTCTCTGAGCTCAGTTTTCTTATTTATAAAATCAGAAATTTAATCCCAGGTTTCTGAAGATTAAATGAGATAATGTATAAATATCACCTACCATCTGAGCTTGCCTGATAATCAGTGAATGTTAACAATGACTATCATTATTAATCTCAGCACTAATTAATGGCATCCAATCTCCCAGTACATGCTTCAAGAAGAGAAAATTCAAATTGAAGCAGAAAAATAGAAATAATAAATATATGAGGCTGTGTCACAGTTGGTATTTTCAAATGTCATGTCCATGATGTAAACTGTTTTTGAATGCTTCTGAAACTGCTATTTGAGCAAAGATCACTGATAAAAACTCAAACCACAGGGATAGACATAAGAAGCAAAGTGGCCTTGAAAAGTTTGAAAGACTAAAAGAAAACATGTGTGCTAAAACCTGGAGAAAAATCAACAGGGGCACAGTCAATGAGGTATTGTTCAGGATGAGAGCAACATCAAATGCACTACAAATGGGGAGACCCATGTAGTAAAAGGCCTAAGATAAACAAGATTTGGTTATTTCTGGTCCAGTGCAAAGCAAGCACATACCCATTATAGGAAGGAGTATCTGCTCCAATGAAAAGAGAGAAAGAAGCCCTGCCTGGTCCTAACCCTATACCAACTCTGATATGACTTGGGGCAAATCCCTTCCTTTCCTGGGGATCATCTCTAATGTGTAAGTGCTGGGTGAACAAGTTTCTAAGTCTTTTCCAGTGCCGAAGTTGGGTGTTCCTAAGGAAAAAAAAAATGAAGTAGCTTATATACTATATTTTGTATTGGTTAATTTGCATCAGATTTTATTTCATCACTTATAATCAATCACAGCTCTTTGAAGAAATGCAATAATAATAGATACTACTTGCTGAACACCTGTTTTTGCCAGGCTCTGTGTTAAGGGCTTCACAGATGTTTTCTCATTTATTTCATGCAATAGCCCTGATATGTAGGTATTATTCCCATTTTACAGGTAAGGAAGCTGAGGTTCAAAGAATTTAAGTTACTTTCCCAAGTTACTTTAGCTACAACTGGTAGACTCAGGATTCAAACCCAGTTCTCTCTGACTCCAAATCTTTTGTTTCTTCTCACTTTTTCATATTCCCTTAGCTCACTAACTTGAAATTTAGAGTATAATTGGAATATTGAAAGATGTAGAAATTTAATTCTATAAAGGAAAGATCTGAGAAAAGGTAGTTGTTCACCTGGTTCTCACATCAAGCACCAAAATATATTCCAGTGGATGAAAAATTAAATTTCTAAAAATTAAACTATGGTTGTACTAAAAGAAAATGTGAGTAATTTGTTAAATATATAAAAAAGGGAAAATAAAATAAAAAACTCAAAAGCTAAAAAAGGAAAGGAAGTGATCATTGTGACTGTATAAAACATTTTATATTTTCTTGTGTGTTAAACTTCTTGTGTGGCAAGAAATAACATACAAGGGAAAAGTTAGAATATAATAACACAAAATAGAAATACCAAACTAGTAAGAATATTTGCAATAGTTATGTAAGATAGGACACTAATATTTTTAATATGCAGATACATTTTTCAAAAAACAAACTATCCAAATAAAAAATAAGCAAATTAGGTAAACAGGCATTTTATGCAAATAGAAATTTAAATAACCAGAAAACATAAAAAGACAGTTAACCTCATAATTGGAGAAATCCAAAAATTTTAAATACAATCACCTACCTATAAAAATGGCAAAGGTCAAATATTGGTATATGTGCAATTTTTACAAGAGTGTGAAAAAGTTGCCAATTTTATATTATTTGTGGGAATATAAATTAATGTTACATTTTTGGAGGTAACTTGACAATAGCTAGCTATCAAAATTTAACACTCATACCCTTTATCCAACAACTTATTGTTTGATGATATTCATTACAGGATTGTTTATAATAGCAAAATGCTGAAGCAACATAACAGTCCATCAGTTGTGCACTGGTAAAATAAGTTGTTTTACCTTGAATAATAGAACACTCTACAGTTACTTTAAAAAGTTGACTATATATCATATGTAAATGAAGAAACCTCTCTAAGATATATAGGGGTGGGCAAAAGTAGATAAATAATAAATAATACAATAATAAAACAATAAAACAAGAATAAACTGTTTTGCATACTCACAACTGTAAACCTACTTTTGCCCACCCCTGTATTTTCAGGTAATTTACCCTTCAGAAACACATTCACAAGTGTCTGTCATTGCAAAAAGCTGGATACAACTGTAACCACATCAATAGGGATAATATTGACAAAAACGCTGGTACAGCCACCTCTTGCAACTATTTAAACTTTAGCAAGTTAGTGATTCTCTCTGAGCTCAGTTTTCTTATTTATAAAATCAGAAAAATAATCCCAGGTTTCTGAAGATTAAATGAGATAATGTATAAATATCACCTACCATGTGAGCATGCCTAATAATCAGTGAATGTTAACAATGACTATCATTATTAATCTCAGCTCCCATTAAAAAGGTAGAATGATAACAGCTGATATTAAAGATGTTTAACATGCATGGTTAAATGAAAAGCAAAACAAAAACAAGGTAAAGAATTATATATATATGTATATATATATATAAAATATGATCCAATGCATTTAAATAAAAAGGCAATAATATATTAAAATATGTAGAGAATGAAAAAAAAATAAAATCATGTGCTTGCATGTGCAAATAGTAGATTTCTATAAAGTATGCCCAAGAAACTGCTAACAGTAGTTACCATGGGAGTGCAGACAGTGCAAGGGGCCTTTTACTTTTCCTTATATAGTGTTCTGAAACATTAGGATTCATTTACCATGACTGTATATTATTTTTAATATAAAGCTAACTGTTTGACAAGAGAAGAGGTTATTTGGTCCATGACTTGTGCATTCAGCTTCCTGTAGACAGAGGCCTAGATCAAGTTACTTTTCCTGTCTCTTCCAGCTCTGAGTCATACTTCTGACATCAGTGCCCGGACAACCTCTAAAATGACTATCATCCTCCTAGCACTTAATCTGAAGTTCTATAGTTTAAAGGGACAGTTCAAATCAGAACACTTTGAGACTAACTCAGAGAGGCAGGAGAGAGGCGAGGCTCACTCTGGTGACATGGCAGTTAGAGAGTGGCACTGGCCGGCCAAGCCCAGCTCAGCTGGCTTCCCAATGTACTGAGTAATCAATGCTTTCAGTACGGAGTACAGCAGAATAGAAAGCCAGGGAAGAGGCCAAGAAAATTATAGAAGTGATTAAGGAGACTTTAACAAACTATGAGAGGACCAGGATGTGGAATTGAGGATTACAGATGTTCCAGGCCTAATAGAGAAACAGAGTAGTAACCTCTGACCCCTCCAGTGTCATTGTCTAAGAGGTTTCATGAGAGGCCAAAGAACAATCTATATTTTTTGTGTAGATAAACTGATTGGTTCCTTTATCCTTTTTAATGGGCTGTGGCCATCCCCTCTGTAAATTTAAAAAAAAAAAACCAAACAGAATTCTGATATCATCTGTTAAAACAAACCTCTGAGTAGGTTAGAAAACTGAACTCAGACTATGTGCTCAACTGAAGCAGAACAGCTTCCTAGGGCTTGTCTTGTTCACCTTTGTTTCCCGCCCACCATCCCTCTCCTGGCGCAGACAGACAGCCCTGTCATTGCAAAGCACTCAGTAATTATATTGTGTTGACTTAGACTGAATTAATTTGAGAAAGATTTTAGCTTTTGCTTCTCATTAAATTTGACTTAAGAATGAATTTTCCCTCTCGGCAGAGTTTTGTGCTTGTTTTTAGATGCTCTGTTTCTCTTTTGGCATGGGCCCCAAAATGGTAGTTAGTGTCAACATAAACTCCAGGCATTCTTTATTTCATTTTGTCAGAATTCATGTTGGAATTGTATGTGAGAAATGGGGCAGTCAAATTTATTTTGGAAAAAGGCTCAGGGCTATCTAACCAAGCTCAGGATGACAGGACCAGGCATATGACCAGGAGGGGGTTCTGGCAGGCAGCCAGCCCCATTCCATGCAGAGTCCCCACAACCTTATCTGAATTTATTAATCTGTCAGCACATACTTGTCTATGTACATTATGTGTCTCTCTTTATTACCCTGTTTTTCCTCTAATTTTGAAGGCTCCTATATACCCCAGAAATCTAGGAGACTCACAGAAGCCTATCACATGGACACCTGAAATCCTAGTTGTTGTGGGTATACAAAGAGGCTTCTACCTGGTCAGGCCAGAGCACAGACATCACAAGATGAAATTTGATGTGTCTGCAAACTAAAAGTTCTCAAGAGCATGAAGCCTACTATGATAACACACAAATGCCTGGGTAGGACATGAGGGATTTTGAGGCAGATGACATAATCTTAGACAGCCTCTCAGTTTTGGGAAACTTTTTTTCTCCTATCAGAATGATATGCCTTATGAAACCCCAGAATTCTCTGACTTCCTGTCTTTCAGGTGAACGGCATTGACCTGCGTGGAGCATCCCACGAACAGGCTGCAGCTGCACTAAAGGGGGCTGGACAGACAGTGACGATTATAGCACAATACCAACCTGAAGGTCAGTGAGCACCCAAACGATTAATATCCCGATATGTGAATGTGTGGACATGAATCCGCATTTCTGATCATCTGTATTGACTAGTCACTGCTGACAGGTTTTTTTAAAACTATCTGTTGTGAAAAAATCGATGCTTTGTCTCCCAAGAACATAAGGCTTTGTTACCCCTAATCCTCCAAGGAAAACATTAAACAGTTAGAAAGACCTTTTTGAAATATGAATTCAAATAAATAACGACTAGCAACAGCTTCATTTCATTTATATGCTTATCTGGTACACACCACACTTTTTTGGTCAACAATGGATACTATAGAAACAATTAAGATTTAGGAAGCAAAGGGGAGAGATTTCATGTACAAAAATAGACCATGATCAGTAGACCATATTCTCTCCTTGTGGCATTAACTCTTATTAACACTAACATGGTTTCTGGATGCCCTTGATGTAGATTTTTCTTTTCTTTTCTTTTCTTTTTTTTTTTTTTTTTTTTTTTTTGCCTTTTTTGCTACCCTATCAGTTGTTTGGAATGCATCACTATAAACGCTGAGACTTGGTGATGTCACAAATCAAATTAGCCTACTGAGACTTGATGAGATATCCTAAACTGGATTAGCTATACCCTGTTCTTTGGTTTGTTTCAACATCTGTTTCTGTGATCAAAATGAGATGCAATGAGATAACTAGGATGTTATCTATAGTAGTTGATGTCTTAGGAAATTTTTATATAGAATGTTCCGTTGTTCATGAAGCATAGTTAAGCACACCTCTGTGAGCTAGACTTTGTATAAAAAAAAACAGAGGAATATGGCTTCTCTCTTCAATAAACATAGTTAATTGCTTTTCATCCACATGGCTAACAAACACGAGTATTAAACAGCTAAGCATGAAAATACAAGATGCCATCAAGGAAGAGCTTTTGTGCATGTGGGTATATAAAGCCTTCTTTGGCCTTTTCAAGTGATTCTTTCTTAATGTCAGTTGGTCTATTGTTTGGAAGGCTGAGATTTGTGTCTTGCCTGTGGCTTAGAATTTACCCTTTCCACATGTTTAACATGAGAATAGAGAAAATATTCTGCCAAGTGTGTTTTGCTACATTACTTTCACTTCTCCTGGCTTTAGAGTTAAAATATGCAATTGTTATACCCCCCCAAAATTTTTTTAATGCTTTCTCTTGTTGCCCTAGCCCAGATGTGGCTAGAGAGCTGGGGAAGAAGGGATAGATTGGTGACTGTCAAAAGACAAATGATGACAACTCCAGGAGAACATGTTCTTCCCAGCTTTAAGAAGCCTTTCTACCTCTCAAAAATTAGCAGGCATGTCTTCTATTAGGAATAAATGGCTCCAAAAGAATCCATTGTAAAACCAAAAAATGAAAAGATCTGGGTTAGCACAATCTGATCAACAAATTCTACTTCACATAGAGTAATAACTTTCTCATGGCATTCTTTCATTTTCCTGATAGCTCTTTTCTTTGTCTCATAACCCGGCACATGGCATAAATACCCTGGGCTGTTTTCCTATTTTGGAAAAATTTCATCTCAAACAATTCTGAAAACTGATAAGATGGTCAGAACTATAGTTTCACCAATTAGAAGCTCTTGATACTGAAGATAGCCATTCAAGTAACCTTAAACAGAATGATTTCAAGTTTTAAAGGCTACAGTAAAGGACAAGCTTGTCCTAGTTCTATCAGCGTAAATCACCCTAAGCTTTCTTACGATTTAGTTTCCTTTAAGCAATCTACTTAGTTTGCATACTATGTTGTACTTTATCAAGATGCCTGTTCAAAGCATGTCTTATAAATCACATAAATCAATTTTGAAAGTGCTCCTAAAGAAACCTGCAGATAACAACAAGCTTATTTTAAAATACCAGGTATAGGTCAGATTCACACAGTGACTTCCCTATTTTAGTATTTTAACTGCATTGGAACTTGCTACAGCTTTAAATCAGTAGGAAATATAGTTACTGAATATCAAGCAATCATTTTTCCTTCTTTGCAAACTTAATGTGCAACTCCGCTTTAATTTAACTGTTGTTTGAAATGGAGAACTGATTGGATTGTTATTTAGGTCAATTGGTGACACATTATACAACATTTTTAGGAAATAATTAACAATTTACCTTTAAAATAACAAGTGGAAAAATGAGTATGCTCTGAGATTTGATTAGGAAATTCTCAACAAGTCCCCTTCATTTGTACCAGTGTTATGAGGTGTCCACCCTAAGACAAATGTCATTGCCATCTTTTTTGGTGTGGTCACGAACCGCACTTTCAGTAAATAAGTTTTTCAGTTACATTCAGGTGTTTTTACCAGGGGTATTCTAGATGCTCAATAATGCCAAATTTCAGGAAATATGGCCCTTATCCCCACCTCAAGTCTTTGCCTCTAAGAAATTTTTTTATATTATGGAGGAGAAAGGACTTAGATATATTTCGTAGAGATCAGTTCCTGATGACATAGCACCAAAAATGTTTGATATGTTACCATGTCTATGAATCATGAAATGTCAGAGAATGTGTAAACCTGAAGGAGCCAGAAGAATGCAAAGAATACTTTATGGAAATGAGGAAACAGAGCCAGACCTTGAAGAATGGGTGGGATTTCTATTCTAGAGAGGAGGGAAAAAGAATATCTTGCTGAGATATTGAGCTCCATGCATGCAGACGCAAAAACTAAATTTTGTTTCACTGATATATCTACCTTCAGTGTTGTGCTATAATTGGTATTTCTTAGAGTTGCTGAACTAATGGAAAAAAGTTTGTCATTTTTCAGTACTTGAATTTCCACTTGAAGGTTATTGAAGACTGAAGAGATTCCTTTTTACTACTTGCGTTTTTTAAATTCTTGCTTCAAAGCAGAAAATAAGTGTTAAACAAGGGGCATTGCAAAATATTAAAGCATTCCCAATTGTGTTTTTCATAATACTTAGCACATTTTTTGAAAATATGATAAGTAATTTATAAATACCATAATGTAACAATAAATGTCTTTCTTGGCAAGTTTCACTGTCCAGGTAAGGCCAAAGCTGTCATACTCACTTCTGCTTAAAATGGTCTTGGGACTAGTTGTCCAAATCACTCTTTCAATCATAAATCTTACTTAATGTAGTTCTAGGTGGTGGAATTGAGGAGTCACATACAAACAACATTTCTTTCTGGTGGTGTGATTGTGATTCATTTTTACCATATTTTTTTATGCAGTTTGTATCACATGTTTACTTTGAAATTAACATGTATTATATTAATAATAGGAAGAAAATGAGGTTATTTTCTCTCTCTTTTTCTAAAACAGGATCATATGTCTGATACTTCAGGAATAATTCCACTTAAGCAATATGGAGAGTTCATTCTTGTGAAAACTTCAATTTTCTATATTCAATTAGTGAAATTATTCCAATACTATTCAAAAAAAGGAAACATAGCCCTGACTGTCGTGGCTCTGTTGGGCATTGTCCTGCAAAGCGGAAGGTTTCCAGTTGATTCCTAGTCACAATGCATGTCTGGGTTACAGGTTTGGTCCCCAGACTAGGTGCATAGGTGCATATGACAGGCAACTGATCTATGTTTCTCTCTCACATTGATGTTTCTCTCCCTCTCTCCCTCCCTTCCCCTCACTCTAAAAAATAAATAAATCTTTAATTTAAAAAAAAAAAAAACATAATGCCTGCTACCCCGCCCCACCCCCAAATGTACATACACCTTTCCTTACTCTTCTCAGCCATTTTCCCCATTCCTTTTAGAATTATCTTTCTAAAAGATATGACCCCAATGTACCTGTGCACAACAAACTCCTTGCCCTTCGCAATATGGTTTCATCCAACCTTCATGTTCTCTCCCCACTCACCCATCCCCACCCACCAGAATCATCCTTTTTCATCATCCTCTCCCACTGCTGCATAAGACTTCTCCTTTCTCCTATACTTAATCCTGACTTGTCATGTTTCTGGGCTTTTGCTCGTGTGTGTTCCTCTACCTGGAATTCCCTTTTCTGCCTTTCTACCGGTAAGCTTCCTAATCACCTTTAGGGCCCTCAGATGTCAATTCCTTTATGATCCCATCTTTATTCTGCTATGACAACATTGACTGATTCTTTCTCTGAGCTCCCTAGACCTGTATTCAGATACCTGGTGTGTCCCTTACCATGATTTGCACATATCTCTACTCAAGTAAGCTTCTAGAGAGCAAGGGCCTCCCATGTTAATTTGCTCAATATGAACTGGACTGTACTTAATTAAAGAATTATTGAATGGTTCTCCACTTGTTTTAGAAGTGCAATATATTGTCTTCAGTGTGTTAGCCAATATTAATAGTAGGTGCTTAAGAACTACTTGATGAATGAATAGTGAATGAATGGCCTAGAGTTTTGATATTAGACACAGAAATGGTTGTAAGAATCCCTAGGTTGGACATTTGGTGTTGATGCAATTTTTAAATGATGCCTAAATTTTGGGTTTTGTTACAAAACCTTTAGTGACCATTTCTCCTGCATTGCAGAAAATCTACAGCTGTTGATCTGTGATATAGTGCAAAGAATAGGTGATTAAAGCCCTAACATTATTTTAAAGTTCTGAAACTCAACTTAAACAGCTTCAATGAATTTTTAAAAAGGTATTGGTTATGATCTAGCTACAAATTTGTCAAAAAGGATCTAACACAGCATTCCTCTGGGTCAGACTGGGGTAAATGTTTATAGCATTTGTTGCTTTCTCACTAGTATAATAACACCTATATTTATGATGAGAAATAATAAACCACCAGATATTCAAAAAGAGAGCCAAGTGAATGATATAAATTGTTGGATAAAGCACAAAATGGAGACAATTAATGTCCATCAATATCCTCTTGCCTTTAGTTTGTCTACTCAGCACGTTGTTAGGAACACTTCAAAGGCTTCAGAAGGCCCTGTAAGCAAAAAGGAGGAAGTCAGTGATGGTCTCCATCAGCCAGCAGGGACTTGAGTAGACAGCGGAGGGGCCTGTTTTTCTTCACCTCATTTTTTAACAGAATATTTGAGTTTCTAAAACAAAAGCCCAAAGAGTTGATTATTTCCTGGAGATGCATAAGTGTGGTGTGGCTTATGGAATTGTGGTAAAGCAGCCATGTGGTTCTATTATACAATCATTCATTCAATAGATATTTTGTACTGAACACTTTACTATGCCTCAGTCAATGGTCTAGGGAAATGATAAGCAGTGGATCAATATAAATAAATATAACATTTGTCAGACAGTGATAAGTAGTATAAATAAATATGAAGAAGGGTAATGGTGATAATGACAGGGAAATATATGGTGGGTAAGGAGGGCCTTGCTAATAAGATGACATTTCAGCAGAGGCTTAAAAGTGAAAGAGTAAGCCATGGAGAAAGCTGGGGGAAGAAATTAATTATTCTAGAGTCTGGATCTACCTAGGGTGGTCCATAAACTAGCTGCATAAATATAAACTGAAAGCTTCTTAGAAATGCATAATCTCAAGCCCACACACAGGCCCAGGTCGGAATCTGCATTTTTCTCAAGATCCGTACCTTATTTGTACATACATTAAAGTTTGAACACTGCTCTGGAATACTTAGGGACCCTGAAAGAAATGTCATTTGTCATTGTTGAATTGAACTCCATCTGGCTTACTGGACAAAGTCATACGAGACTGCATTACCTGATTTGATTTCTGGCATGTATCACTCAATAATTAGTGAAGCCTCGGTGGTTTTACTAAGGATATGTTAGGCTGTGTGGGATCTAAGAAGTTCAGGTGCCATCCACCTCTACTTTGTTTACACCTCCTCACTAAATACAGATTTTCAAGCAAATTCATACCTTGCTCAAACTCCTCGGTTAGGAAGAAAATGAACCTATTCATAAGGCTTCATTCTCTATTTGATGTTGGTCTTTCCCGCAGGTGAGTAAAGAATCATTGTGTTGAATGGGGTCAGATTTAATCCCATCCTCATGGATAACTCTATGACTAAAAAAAAGGTAATTTACTATATTTTAAAGCAGAAGTTTATTTAAATAATCTTTTTCACTCCTTTAAAATTGTGAAGCTAATTCAGAAAGAAAAGTGGGTTTTCTTTTTAGCATGAAGTGAAATTCTGATCTTATACAAAGTAACCACTTTAAATTAAGTCACCAAGCTTAAAGCAGAGTTGGACCTTATGATGCATTTCCCTACAGGGTCAAAGATATGATGAGAGCTTGAAATGAGTATCTAATCTACCCTCAGAAGAATATAGCCACCTTCTATACCTAGAAGTTCTCATAAATGAAAGTATGTGCAACATCCAAAAAGCTTACTTAAAAGGCAAGCTATATTTCTTTTTTAAATCAATGACTACATAAGTTTATGCATATGAATGAGCAGCTGTGGCATGTTGAAATATTTTTTCAGTTCAAATAACTGCATCTTAAATACCCAAGCAAGATTCATAATGTCCAACTGTGGTTCTTGGTCAGTAATTGCATCAGCATCCTCAGGGGACATTTAAGATGAGCTTTGGAGTGGAAAGTACTGTGCAAAACTCTGAACTGGAAAGAGATCAATATTCTAGTGTCAACCCTAAGTTGTGTGAACTTGTGGTAGTTATTGATCATTATGAGCCTCAGTGTTCTCATCAATAAAGGGGAAAAAAGGTTAGGATGGGTGAGACATTATCAGACTAACCATCCTGTTATTAAACCCTATATTAAAAACATGACTCCTAATCTCAAGTAGTTTAGAACCATAAGTTCCATTACTTGAAAATTTTGTCACTAGCATTACATCTTTATTCTTTGCATTTTTTGCAATCTTTGAGGAAAAAAATGAACACACAATCTAGTTAATGTGATGCATTCTGTGTGGTTTAAATAAAATCATTGAGAAAAAGAAATTAAGAGTTGGAAGAAACTTGCCCTGGCCAGTGTGGTTCAGTTGGTTGGAGTGTTGTCACATAACTGAAGGGTCTCAAATTCAATCCCTAGTCCAGGGTCATGCAGGAGGCAACCAGTTGATGTTTATCTCTCACATTGATGTTTCTCTCTTTCCCCTCCTCTGTCTAAAAAAACAATGAAAAAAAAACTGTCCTTGGATGAGGATAAAAAATATTAATTAAAAAAAAGTTGGGAGAATCCTTGAGGATCATCTTTTCTAGCTTCCTCATTTCACAGATAGGGGAGCTAAATCTCAGTCAGCATTCAGATAGGAAAGCAGTTTAGTGTCTTAAAAGTTGTCATAACTACTAAAACTGAGGTAGCTGAACAGCTAGTAAATTTCTTTATTTTTTAAAATATATTTCATTGATTATGCTATTACAGTTGTCCCAATTTTCTCCCTTTGTCCCCCTCCTCTGGTACCCCATTCCCTCCACCAATCTCCTACTTAGTTCATGTCCATGGATCATGCATATAAATTCTTTGGCTACTCCATCTCCTACTGTTCTTAACATCCCCCTGTCTATGCTGTACCTACCAATTTGTACTTCTTAATCCCTGCACCTTTTCCCCGTTTCTCCCCCTTCCTCCTACCAGCTGATATCCTCCAAGTGATCTCCATATCTACGATTCTGTTCCTGTTCTGGTTATTTGCTTAGTTTGTTTTTTAGGTTCAGTTGTTAATAGTTGTGCATTTGTTGCCATTTTAGTGTTCATAATATTCAGCTTCTTTTTCTTAAATAAGTTCCTTTATCATTTCATGTAATAATGTCTTGGTGATGATGAACTCCTTTAGCTTTCCCTTGTCTGGGAAGAACTTTATCTGCCCCGTAATTCTAAATGATAGCTTTGCTGGATAGAATAACCTATGTTGTAGGTCCTTGCTTTTCATCCTTTTGAATACTTCTTGCCAGTCCCTTCTAGCCTGCAAAGTTTCTTTTGAGAAATCAGTTGACAGTATTGTGGGAACTCCTTTGTAGGTAACTCTCTGCTCTTCTTTTGCTGCTTTTAAGATTCTCTCTTTATCTTTAACCTTTGGCATTTTAATTGTGATGTCTGTTGGTGTGGTCTTCTTTGGGTCCAACTTGTTCAGGACTCTCTATGCTTCCTGGACTTGTATGTCTATTTCTCTCACCAAATTACAGAAGTTTTCTTTCATCATTTTTTCAAATAAGTTTTCAATTTCTTGCTTTTCTCCTTCTCCTTCTGGCACCCATATCATTTGAATGTTGGCATGCTTGGAGATATTCCAGAGGCTCCTTATTCTATCATCGTTTTTATGAATTATTTTTTCTTCTTGATGTTCTGATTGAATGCTTTTTTCTTCCTTATATTCCAAACCATTGATTTGATTCTCAGCTTCATCCCCTTCACTGTTGGCTCCCTGTAGATTTTTCTTTATTTCACTTAATACAACCTTCTTTTCTGCCTGGACCTTTTTTATGCTGTTGAAGTACCCAGTGAGGTCCTAGAGAATCCCAATAACCAATGTTTTGAACTCTGCATCTGATAAGTTGCCTATCTCCATTTCATTTAGTTATTTCTCCAGAGTTTTGTTTTGTCCTTTCATTTGGGCCCTCAATTTGGCAGCCTCTCTGTGTTTGTTTCTGTGCGTTAGATAGAACTGCTTTGAATCCCTGTCATCATAGTATAGCCTATTATAGAAAAGGCACCTATAAATTGTGTGAGGCAGAGCCTGAAGTGATCGCTAGGGTGGAATGACTCATGTCGTTGCTCTGTGTCTCTGTGTGGGGGAGGGCTCAGAAAGGGGACAATGCCACTGCCTGGCCTCTGGAGATTGCCTGGGAGGGAGCTGTCTCCCACACTCACTTTCTTCCATTCTCCCCATATGCCACTTGTGCCCTTCCAGCTGTTGCCCTAGTGCTGAAACCTTTCAAAAGGGGTGAATCTGCATAAGTCCTGAGACCTTTGTAGGCCCTTTAAGAGGAGCCTCCTGAGAAATCTGCAGTTTCTCCTGCCACCCCAGCCCCCAGTGGTTTTTACAGCCAAAAGCTATGGGGACTTATCTTCCCGATACTGGAACTCTGGGCTGGGTGGTCTGGTCTGGAGCTGAGACTGATTGCTCCTACGGTACTCCTCCCAATTTTTATCCACCACACATGACTGTGGGACCACCCATTCCACTGCCTCTCCAGAGCATTCCGTGTCTCCATGACTGCCCATGCCTCCCCACCGCTCGTGTATCTCTACATCTCCACCCCTCCTACCCATATGGATGAATGTGGTTTCTTTAAATCCTTGGTTGTCAGACTTCCATGCATTTCAATTTTATGACAAATCTGGGAGATACCTGTTTGTATTTTAGTTGTAATTTTTGCTGTAGTTGTACGTGGAGACAAAGTGTGTTTCTCTATGCCTCCGCCTTAACTGGAAATGCTAGTAAATTTCTTAATTCTTTTAATTTACCGAAGGAGCTCACAACGGCAGAATGCTTAAATAGCCCAAGGATTCTAACTCAATAGGATTATTATGATCAAATTGACATGAAGGTCTTAAAAAATTCTCATGGAGTCTCAGGGCTTTCTCAGATACATAACTTTACTTTCATTTCTCATTTGTTACTGTTGTTCATTACTGTTATTTGTGTATCACAGTTTAATGATGTACAAAAGAAAGCTTTGAAATATAAGCGATTACCGTTAATTTTAAAAAATAATCAGCAATCCTGCAGTATTAATAGTTCAATAAATAGTTCAAGTATATTATGATTTTTTTCTTCTCAATTCTTACTTCTCTCTGTAACACCCTGCATGCACTCATCCATCCCTCCACCTGTCCATCCATTTGTCTAGTTGCTCATGCATTCATTTACCCGTCATCAGTCAATTCATCTTTAGTAATAGCTTGTATTGCCATATATCTGATTTCTCCAAATATATTACATTAAATTTGGTTTAATTATCTGGTTGGCATATTTTAATTTTTGCCAGAATATTAAGAAGGAAACAAATAATTTTTTACATGACTCTAAAATTTTTATTGCCTAACCATGTCTTTCTCCTTAGCTCTCTTTCACATATACACATTCACTAACAGACACTGCCCCCTCCTGCAACTAAAAATCTCCCAGGAAATCACCTCACCTCACTCATTGTATCCTTTTTCTTAACTTTCTCCTCATTGCTTTAGTTTCTTCCCCAACATGCATCTATCATATAGCACCGTAGAATATGACTAAAAAGGTGATTTCCATACCCTGCAAATAGTCTACAGATTCATAGGAAGTTCTCCCCAGATACTTTAATAATTAATTATACTGCACCCCTCTCTTCATGCCCACACCCACTTTGGACCAAGAAAAATGTAATGAAGACAAGGGAGGTATCATTTCCTGACTCAGGAAACTCTCTTGACCTCATAATCTATCCTAGGAATACAGCATATCAAACTTATATCAAAGAAGCTAAAAATATTTACAAAGTTGTTTATAGTTCATGACTCCTCCCCCTGTATTATCTCTGTCCCCATCCCCATAATAATTTCCATTCCATAAGTAAATACAGTAATCTTTTGGGTGTCACATTCTCTGACTTCAGATTGTTTGTGGCAGTCTCTTGGCATGTAGTGACAGAAAGCACTCACTTGCTAATACAGAGGTTAAATAAATCCTTTGCTAAGCATATTTTGACAACAACAAAAAAAGATCTCTTAGATCTATAGTTGTTCTTAGTAACACCCAGATAAAATACATGGAAATACAGGGTTTAAATCCTATTCTTAATGACACAAGCATTACAAAATGAACACAGATCCTTGTTAGATAACTCTTCCACTTGATATGGCATTTCATGATGTTAGAGAACTATAAAGGTATATTCTGCAGAGATGATGAACATAAGGGAATATAAACCAAGGGAGATTTAAAATACTCAGTAACTAAACTCCACATTCTGGGCCCCCAGTCTAGTTTATTCCCACATCTGTCTGAATATATAACCCCTGTTTAAGCCAATCCTCTAACATAATAATGAGTAATGAGGCATTTTTCCTCTCCTTTCCCTGACTCTGCAGTCAATGCTTTATTGACCACATCAAAGCCACATCACTTTTCTGAACATTGATTCTGTGTTTGTTAACTAAGATGGTTAGAGAAATTATTCTGAAGACTCTTTCCAAATGACACTATGAAATTTAGCTTACTGCATTTCCTAATTAAAACTTGTCATCAAAGAATGATAGTTACAAACTGATAATTTCTAAATATTCCCTTTTTATTACACACATTTTAAAACATGGAAATTCTGCTTTCACCCCCTTGTGGGAAGGGGAAAGAGAAATATCTCTGGCAATTGCTCTCTCTGTATTCAATAGGATTTGAACCCTCCAATAATGGCTTTAAGTTTAATCCAAATAGAAACACTTATTGCTTGTTGAGGATTTCAAGATTAACAACTTACTGTGAATGGTCTCTTTATTTATAGAACCATTGTAACCCAAATCTTATTAATTTAATAAATTATATTAATATTACCAAGCTTGTAAATAGATTTATTGAGGCTGAAAAGATGTAATATGAAAAAAATTAATTTCAGGAAATCAGGAGCGCAGAAAATTGAAATAGTACCAATGCCTTGAATTATCAGAATCACAACAAATAGCAACTTTAAAATAGAGAAGTCAAACATAGGAAATGTATACATTTTCAATGTGCTTTTTAAATACCTAATCCAAATAGGATTATTAATAGGCTCAATGATTAAGTCTATAAAAGGCAAAGGTATCCAGCCCTGGCTGGTGTGGCTCAGTGGATTGAGTGCCAGCCTATGAACCAAAGGGTCACTGGTTTGATTCCCAGTCAGGGCACATTCCTAGGTTTTGATCCAGGTCCCCAGTTAGGGATGCACAAGAGGCAATTGATTGATTTATCTTTCACACATTGATGTATCTCTCACACATTGATGTTTCTCTCCCTCTCTTTCTCCTTCCCTTTCCCCTCTCTAAAAATAAATAAATAAAAAACTTTTTAAAAAATAAAAGGCAAATGTATCCAAACTGTACTTTGGTTCAAGATGATCTTTTCTGTTTTCCCCATATTCATGTCCCCACTGTTAAGAGTAGTTTGTTTTCTTAATAAAAAGTTGCTGATGTAATACAAAAATTGAGTAATGGCAGAGCATTCACTTTTTCAATCTTCATTCACTTAATGTTTATTTAGTGCTTCTGATAAGTCACACACTGTTTGGACATTAGAGATAGAATGATGAGCAGAACAGGCATGGCCCTCTGGCTGATCAAGTAAACCAAGTATATTATATAAGTGAATTATATAAGCTAAGGTACTCATCTAGAAAAAGAAAAGAACTTGAATCTAGGTTCTTTTCTCCTTTCCAGTTTATTTTTTAATATATTTTATAGATTATGCTATTACAGTTGCCCAATTTTTCTTGCTTTGCCCTGCTCCACCCAGTACCTCCAATCCTTCCAGCAATACCCACCCTTAGTTCATGCCCATAGGTCATGCATATAAGTTCTTTGACTTCTCCATTTCCTATACTACTCTTTCTTTTTATTGTTGTTCAAGTACAGTTGTCTCCATTTTCCCACTACCACTTCCCCCTCCACCTACCACCACCACCCACCTCTACCTCCCACCCTCAACCCTACCACCCTTTGACTTTGTCCATGGGTCCTTTATACATGTTCCTTGACAACCCTTCCCCTTGTTTCCCCTGTTTTCCTCCCCTCCCCTCTGGGTACTGTCAGTTTGTTCTTTATTTCAATGTTGCTGGTTATATTTTGTTTGCTTGTTTGTTTTGTTGATTAGGTTACACTTACAGGTGAGATCATAGTGGTATTTGTCTTTCACCACCTGGCTTATTTTACTTAGTATAATGTTCTCCAGTCCATCCATGCTGTCACAAGGGGCAGGAGTTCCTTCTTCCTTTCTGCTGCATAGTATTCTATTGTATGAATGTACCATAGTTCTTTGATCCACGTATTTACTGATGGGCACTTTGGTTGCTTCCAGCATTTGGCTATTGTAAATTGTGCTGCTATGAACATTGGGGGGCATAGGTTCTTTTGAATTGGTATTTTGGAGAAAAAAGGCAGTTCCATTTTTAGCCTTTTGAGGAAACTCCAAACTGTTTGGGTTTTGATTGTTGTTTGGTCATTCTTTGGTAGGTCCTTCCTTCCAGCTGGTTGACTGAAGGTTACTCCACCCACCATGTCTTGTATGCTCTTGGGCAGGTGCTGCCAGAACAAAACCACAGAGCCCAGGAAACAAACCCACACCCACTCAAATGACTGCCCCTCCCCAATCCCACTATCCATAGCAAATGAACCAGTATTAATAAGAACATAAAGAGATTAAGACTGTTATAAGAAAGGTGAGCAAATAGAGGTGACCTACTGAAAGAAAAATGATTTTGAGAGGGCATTGGGAGGGGCACTAATAAGAGCTGGTGGTCGGAGCAATGTGAAGAAAGTAAAATTTACAACATGAATAAAAAAAGGAATGAAGAAGATAGAATGGAGTATGAGAAGGGAAACATAGGTTTAAACAGAAACTAAAATAAAATAAAGTGAGAGAGATAAAGGAAAAAAGGAAGGGAAAAAAGTAAATAAATAGTAAAAATATAGGAGTCAAATTGGAGAGAAAGATCCACCACAGCACTATCAACAACAAATGAGATAAAATTAATATAGGTGGGATGGGAATAAGAGGGAAAAAAGAAATAAAGAAAGCTTAAGAGATATCTAGAGGAATGGTAAGTGATTTTGAAATGATAGAGGGAAAGGGAATACTAAGAATGAGGAAAAAAACTAGGCTAAGACAGAGAAAATTTAAAATTGGAGATGAAAAAGAAAAAAGGAGAATAAAGAAAAATAAAAGGGCAGGATCGAAGAGAAAAAGAAACAAGAAAAAAGAAGAGAAACAGGCCAAGTTAGGGCAAAATTTAAGACAAAAAAAAGAGTAGGAGAGGGGAGCAGTAAAATTTGAGATTTGATATACAAAGTTAGTGAAGATCTAGAGATAAAATTGAAAAAAATGCAACAACTATTCTATCCACAACCAACTAGCAAAGATTGCTAAAAGTGTATAGAGAATGCAGATATTTTAAAACCAGGGGAGAAAGGATGTGAGATGACCATTGACATGAAAAATTGATTTTGTGAGGCTGGACGCAGGAGAAATAAGTAAGAGTGCAGAATGGAAACAAGTTGTAGCAAGAGAGAAAACAAAATTTAAAACAAAAATGATGAGAGGAAAGAAGAAGGTAAAATGGGTTAGGAGAAAGGAGGGGTAAAATAAGTGAACTGAAAAACTATGGTTTAAAATCTAGTGACTTAATATGCACAAATTTGATGGACAAGAAATGAATGTTAAAAAGCTATGCAGGAAAGAAAATGCCACAAATCATGGAGAAGACAGCAGTGGATTTCGTCTCAGTAGCCTCTAGTATTTACCACTGTTTTTTCTTTCAGGAGCCACCTCTGGTGATGTCAGATATTGACCCCGTCTGACCTTAGGCAGCCTGTTGGAGACTTCTAGGGACCTGCTGTCTGTGGCTGTCTCCATCAATAGTTAATCTAGTCATTCTGCACTCAGCAGTCAGGTTTAAGCACCATAGGACAAGGCAGAATTCCTCCTGGGGGTGGGGTTATTGTTCCCCCTCAGGCTGTTGCCACTCAGAGGGAAATGGTCTGCCTGAGCATGATGGCTGCTGCCATATGAGGGATGACTCAGCACCAGGATCCCAGCAGCTACTCTCTCGGTTCTCTCCCCAAAGCCTCTGTCCCAGTCTCCCCAAAGGCATCTCTAGCCCACTCTGCCTCTACCTTTGCTGGAACCCAGAGTAAGTGGCTGCAAATGAAAATGTGTGCGTTGGCCCTTTGAAAGGCTCTTTGCATCTCCAGCTATCCATCTCTGGCAGAGAGCTACCCTGCCGCTTTTTGCTGCTAGTTATTATGTGTAGTTTTTGGGCTCTGGTGTTCTAGGCTGGGGATCCCAGCTTAGGGTTTAGACCCCACTCATCTCAGGAGGATCCAAATGGATGCTTAATTATCCCTCCAGTGCTGCTGCCTATGGGTGCCCAGCCAGGCTTCTCGAGTCTCCACCTCACTCCTTACCAGTTAAGCTGTGCTGAAGCTTATTCTTCTGTCTGTCTGAGGTTATAAGGCTCCTCTCTCACTATTGTTCAGTTGTTTGTTTGGGGTGATTTCTCCACAATTTCGTTGTAATTCCAGATTGGTCCTGGGAGGAAGTTAATGTGACTTCCATTAACTCCTCCACCATCTTGCGCCCCCCCTACTTCCTATACTAGTCTTAACATTCTTCTGTCTATTTTGTACCTACAAATTATACTTCTTAATCCCTGCATTATTGCCTCCTTTCTCCCTTTTCCCCCTCCAAGCTGATACACCCTTCAAATGATCTCCATATCTATGATTCTGTTTCTGTTCTGCTGGTTTGCTTAGTTTGTTTTTTTAGATTCATTTGTTGATAGTTGTGAACTTGTTGCCATTTTTTAAAATTGATTTTAGAGAGAGGGTAAAGGAGGGAGAAAGGGAAAGAGACATCAATGTACAACAGACCAGTCAGCTGCCTTTCATAGGCTCCCAACCCAGGTGTGTGACCTGACCATGAATCAAACCAGCGACCTCTCAGTTCACAAGCCAATGCTCAATTCATTAAGCCACACCAGCTGGGGCAATATTTTGCCCTCTTAGGGTTCACAATTTTGATCTTCTTCTTTTTCTTAAATATGTTCATTTAACATTTCATGTAATAATGTCTTGGTGATGATGAACTCCTTTAGCTTTCCCTTGTCTGGGAAGCATTTCATTTGTCCTCAGTTCTAAATAGCTTTGCTGGATAGACTAATCTAGGTTGTATTTCCTTGCTTTTCAACCCTTTGAATACTTCTTGCCAATCCCTTCTAGCCTGCAAAGTTTCTTTTGAGAAATCAGCTGATGGTCTTGTGGGAACTCCTTTGTAAGTAACTCTTCTTTTCTCTTGCTACTTTTAAGATTCTCTCTATATTTTTAGCCTTTGGAATTTTGATTATGATATGTCTTGGTGTGGTCCTCTTTGGGTCCAACTTGTTTGAGACTCTCTGTGCTTCCTGGACGTGTATGTCTATTTCTCTCACCAAATTACTGAATTTTTCTTTCATTATTTTTTCAATTTCTTGCTTTTGTCCTTCTCCTTCTGGCACCCCTATCATGTGGATGTTAGTACATTTGGAGATGTCCCAGAGGCTTCTTAGTCTTTCCTTATTTTTTTAAAAATTTTTTTTCTTCTTGCTGTTTTGATTGAATGCATTTTTCTTCCTTAGGTTCCAAATTGTTGATTTGATTCTCAGCTTCCACTGCTGGTTCCCTGTAGAATTTTTCCCTCCCCTTTTGGTTCTCAATAGATTTTTCTTTATTTCCCCTTAATATCTTCCTGGGTCCTCATTATGCTGCTGCCATACTCAATGAGTTCTTTGAGCACCCTGATAACCAGTGTTTTGAATCCTGTGTCTGATAGGTTGGTTTTCTCCATTTTGTTTATTCTTTTTCTGGAGTTTTGTTCTGTTCTTTCATTTGGGCCATATTTGTCTCCTCAATTTTCCAGCCTCCCTGTGTTTGTTTTTGTGTAGTAGGTAGAACTACTTTGATTCCCTGTAGCATGGCCTGTTTTCAAAGAGCATACCTGTAAATTGTATGGGGTGGAGCCTTAGGTGATTGCCAGGATGGGAAAAAATTTAAAATTGATTTTAGAGAGAGGGTAAGGGAGGGAGAAAGGGAAAGAGACATCAATGTACAACAGACCAGTCAGCTGCCTTTCATTGGCTCCCAACCCAGGTGTGTGGCAATCCATTTTGTGCCTCCACTTTGTGCCTCTTTTTAGGGGGAAGGCTCAGAGATGGGACAGTGCCACTTGCCTGGCTTCTGAGGGGTTGCTGGGAGGAAGCTGTCTCCTGGCACTTGCTCTGTTCCTAGTCACTTTCTCCCTGTATGAGACTTGTGCCTTTCTATCTCATGCCTTGGTGCTAAATCCCAGAGAGGGGAGGTCTATGTAAGTGCTAAGTCCACATTGGCCTTTTAAAAGGAGTTTCCTGAGTTTCTGGCAGTTCATTTTGCTGCCCCAGCCCCCACTTATTTCTATAGCCAGAAGTTATGGGTATTTATCTTCCTGGTGCTGGAACCCTGGGCTGTTGGGTGGTCTGATTCGGGGTTAGGATCCCTCACTCCCAAGGTATCCCTCCCAATTTTTTTGTACCACACATGAATGTGGGACTGACCATTCTCTGCCTCTCTGCACCACTTCTCGGTGCTGTGCCTCTCCAGACCTCTCCACTTCTCTCTATGGCTTCACCCCTCCTACCCTTCTGGATGAATGTGGTTTCTTTAAATCCTTGGTTGCATGGCTTCCATACAGCTTGATTTTCTGATGATTGTGGGTGGTATTTGTTTTGTAGTCTAGTGTAATTTTTTTCTGTAGTTGTATGAGGAAGCAAAGCATGTTTTCCTATGCCTCCACTTGACTGGAAGTCTCCCCATCATTATTTTATTTGACAGATATTCATTGGAAGTGGTACTCCTCCTCTGTATGTAGAATTAGTTTATACAAGGTATTGTGGAAGCATGTATGGTATGTGGGAGAGGGTCCAATAAATGCTTTTTAGTGATTTGCATTTCCATCTATATCCCTATTATGTTAAACCAGTGCCAATTTTGTAATCATTTCTGGGTTCTTTGAATTACCTGCAATTCCTTGAGCATAACCAGCTGCCTCTGGTGCTGCCCTAGTTTCCAGCAATCTGGATCTAGATTCTTTGAGTCTAGAAACTCAAGTATACCCTTAGAATATATTTAACCAGACCAAACTAAAACAGAAAAAAAGATTTGACCTAGAGATTCTGGAAGTCATCCCAAATAAATGATATTTTCTTTCACGTGCAAAGTGAGTAGGCATTAATATATTAAAACAGAAGAAGGAGTTTTAAGGAAGAGGAGAGAAATGTGTGTAAAGTCACCAGTGAAGGAGAGAGGATGGTGTTATTGAAGGACTGACAGCAAGTCAGGAAAACTGGGAGAAGGACTGTGCATAAGATGGTGAAAGAGGGAGGCAGAAGCAGATCATACAGTACTGTGTTGAGTATTTGATCCTTTCTCCTGAAAGCAAGTGTTGAAAGGTTTTAAGCCACAGGCTGGCAGATTTGCAGGAAAAATATATAGATGAGGGGAAAGGATGGAAAGAGAAAGAGAGATGATTGCAAAGAAGAGAATAATTAAAACTAGCCTGTAGGGAATACTCACTCTGTGCCTGATGACATCCTAAATTCTATGCATATGTTAACTCATTTAAACTTCTCAAAAACCTAGAACATATTGTTCTGTTGCTTTGCCTATTTGCTCATTTATAAATGAGGAAACTGAGACTCAGAAAGCAGTAGTGGTTTTCTCAAGGTCAGACAACTAACCAGGATTTGATCTCAGGCAGAAAGATTCCACAACTATTGCACTAGACTGTTTCTCACAGAAGTGGAAAGGAACCAGGTTTATGTGGCACTGAAAGGGTTGGAGAGAAAAATGGGAAGAGATAAAGGGGGTATGCAGAATCCAAAGAAACAAAGATGCCATGTACTCATGGGGGGAAAAAAGAGAGGCACAGAAGGGACAAAAATGAGTCTAATGGGGAAATAGACACAGGAGTGGTCAGGTTTGGCAGGGCCAGTGGGTGGGCGGAATTGGGGAGTAATCAGATGTGATTGAGATGAGGACAGGGCATATTGGAGTAGAGGAGAACCTGGGGAGTAGACTCAAGCTAGGAAAGTGAGTTCTCTTTTTTTCTTATTGTTTTTGTTCCTTTCAGGATGTAGGAGTCTGAGGCCTGCAGTTTGTCTCTGGAGATAGTTGTGGTCCCAAAATGACATAAAGACAGGCAGAGAACTCACCCCTTACTACCTGTGAGGCCTTGAAGTGAGTGAGTGACAACCTCTCTGAGCCTGAATCCTTTGCCTACAGCATAGGGATGGTTATATTTACCTTCAAAAGCTGCTAGAAGAGTTGTAGAAAATGAATGTAGAATGTCTGGAATGTAGTGGGCTGTCCATAAATGACAGCTAGTATCAGAATTCTCAACAACAAGCTGGTTTGCATAAATACTATGCTCTGCTCTTCTCTGGCCAGTACTTTGCACTGTACTTAAAACTACCCCTAAGAGGGTCAGAGAGCTTCGCCAAGTTTGGGGGAAGCTCAGTGATTAAGAGTTCTTCCTGTGAAATCAGATAGATGTGGTTCAAATTCCAGCTCTACCATTAACAGCTATGTGACCCTGGACTAATTACTTCACCTCTCAGAGTATCATTCTTTACCTGTAAAATGGGATTCACACCCATGTCATTGGATGATTTTTTTAGGATTAAATGAATCAATTCATGTAAAGTGTCAAACACAGTTCCCGACAATTAGCAAATCTTGAGTGAGTGAAAACTATCATTATTATGGGAACTGTGAGAAAGACCAGAAAGCCTATAATATGGTTGCTATGTGGAGAGAGACAGAAGCCAACCCAGAGGCGGAAAGAACCTTGACAGTGCCTTGGAAGGCTGTGGATACAGGTTTTTGAGGGATTTGTTCAGGTACCAGAATTGATATTAAATAACTCCTTCTGTGGGAGTGTGAAGTAAACTGTCCTCTGAAGATTCCTAGGAAAGGAACTGCAGGAGCAGGGGGTGGAGAATATGGAAGGAGACAGCATGGGCCCTGGCCCCAATCCCACTCCAACCAAAGCAGGCTTTTTCATTTTTCATATTTGGTCTTGGATATATGAAGCAAGGATTATGCCACCAAAAAACAGGTTTAAGTTATTTTAGCAGAATGCAAGAAAACCCATTTCAAATTAAAGTGTATTTAGGGTTAAGATCTGAGAAAGCTGTAAGCTCAGTTAATTTTCCACACAAATGTAAACTGCATGAAAGCAAATTTTGTCTGTTTTGATGACTGCTGTGTCCTTAAGGCCTAGAACAGTGCCTGGCTCACAGTAGGTGTTCAATAAATATTTGTAGAATGAATGAATGAATGAATGCTCTCCAGGGGTATCTAACACTTTGGCATCTCTGGGTCACACTGGAAGAAGAAGAGTTGTCTTGGGCCATACATTAAATACACGAACACTAACAAAAACTAATGAGGAAAAAAAGTTTTTAAGTAAATTTATGATTTTGTGTTGTGCTGCATTCATAGCCATCCTGGGATGCATGCAGCCTGCAGGCTGTGGGTTGGACACCCCTGCATGTTCATGTCTTGAAGTTTTTCTTGAACTGTAGGTTACAGAGTAAATTCATTCCCACTGAAATACCTATTAAGAGGCATGTTAGTTAACTAAGCTCCCAAAAATTGACTTTGTGTCCCAAAAAGATATTCAATCTATGGGAGTAGATTATATCATCCCAAGATTGACCCTGGCATTGCTGCAAACACTCTTTTTTAATTTAATTGTGTTTGAAAGCAAAAAATAAATAAATAAGCAAGCAAACAGACTTATCCTCAATGAACTGATAGTGGCTTTGTGCATCTTCGTAAGTCTACGAAACATTAAATGAAATATAAAATATTAACTAGCACCAGTTTAAGACTTTTCAGTTTCTCATCAGATCTACAGAACAACTGAGGTAAAGAGACATGTAGTGTTATCATCATTCTAATATGCAGATAAGAAAAGTGAAGCCCCGTAAAGTTAAGTCACTTGCCCAAGGTCATGGTACTAATAAATGTTGTAAATTGAACTTGCACACACATCCTCTGATTCTAATTCTTGTGCTTCATACTGCATTCTTCAAATGTTCTTCAGTATCATACTGTTTTATAGTTCTTTTATTCAAATAAGAATACTTGGGCAAATCTAGAATTATCAGGCTTTCCCTACATTTACTAAATAAACATACTGGGAGAAAACTTTTGTTTGTTTGGTAGTTAAATGTTCGATGGTATACTGATTTAACTTTATTTTTTTTAATTAATTTATTTTTTCAAATACCTTTGTCTCCGCCTACCCCCACAACTTCCCCCTGCCCCGCGCAGCCCCCTTCTCCCTCCCTCAATCCTTCCCCACTTTGGCTTTGTCCATGAGTCCTTGCTATATGTTCCTTAACTTTCCCCTTCCCTTCCTTTTCCCTGCCCATCCCTCCCTCCTTCCCTCTTGTCTCTGTTGGTTTCTTTCCTTTTCTTTTCTTTTTTTCAGTGTTGCTGGTCTTATTTTCCTTGCATCTTTGTTTTGTTGGTTAGGTTCCACTTATAGGTGAGTTCATATGATATTTGTCTTTCACCCCCTGGCTTATTCCACTTAGCATAATGCTCTCTAGTTCCATCCAGGCTGTCACGAAGTGTAGTAGTTCTTTTTTCCTTTCTGCTGCATAGTATTCCATTGTGTAAATATACCATAATTTTTTGATCCAATCATCTACTGATGGGCATTTAGGTTGCTTCCGACACTTGGCTATTGTAAATTGTGCTGCTATGAACATTGGGGTGCATAGGTTCTTTTGAATTGCCGTTTGGGGATTCTTAGGATATAGTCCCAGAAGGGGACTCCCTAGATCAAAAGGCAGATGGGTTTGAAAATCAAAATGATATTAGAAGTTGTACACTGAGAAGTTTTATTTCTATTTTGTCTCCATTGACCTCATTTTCCCTTGCCCTTATGGACAGCCATTTAATTAATGAGTAACTTATTTAAGTAAAAACTGAAGTTGAGACCTTGCAGGTACAGATAAATCTTATCTATAGTGCTTTGAAGGAGAAAAATGCTAAACAGGAGGGTGCTTAATAGCCTGGACAGTTAGGAATCAAAAATTGTATTTCTTAGTTAGGTTTCTATTTATATCTACTCCTCATACTTTAAGATATTTTCCCAAGTCAGAAATAATTGTATAAATATTAATTTTCTTTCAGCATGACTGTATAATACCCAATTGCTGTGTAAATTGCCAAGGGATCACAAGATCCAAAAGAAACCTTAATGCAATTGTTCTTCTCATCAGGTATGCTTTTTTCCTAGAAAAATTTGGGACACTTGATATCCTTTAAAGAGGTCACTGGAGTCTAAAGAGATCTAAAATCAAGGTTAAAGCCATCTCATTTCCTTGGAAACATATGCAAGGCTTACCTAGTTTCATATTATACACATTTTCACATAAAAATATTTAATATTCTTTCTTTATGTGATATTGAATATATAAATTCTTCTTTGTTTAAGGTCAATAAGAAGACTCTTTATAAATGATTGATTTCTTAGTAATGTAAATAATCATGCCCTATGTTATCCAATTTTTAAATATTTGTATTTTCTTTTTAATGTTTGGATTTCTTAAAAATAAGTATCATTCATTGTGGGAGATTTTTCCAGGGAGCAAAGCAGGAATGTTAAGAGTTTTAGTGATAATTCCCAGCTGTTAGGATTTAGCAATGAGCAACAAAAATACAAAGGACATTTTAAAAGAAACACAATTACCTATAAAATTGCAGACAAATAGTTGCTGTTAGTGAGAAATAGTGAAAATAGAGTGTCTACATAATCATCATCAAAACACAGCTGATGCAGTCCGAAGAAATGAAGATGTGAAGATTGTTAGGGGGATGGATGTGGGAGGCAGGGAGCACATGCAGTGAAAACTGTTAAGGAAAAATCAAGTGTTCTCAACTTGGATAGTTCTATTAACAGTTAGGAACACATTTTCCCCTCCTAGTAAATTCAAGCACAAACGTTTTCAATAGTCTTCTGGTAAATGAAAATTGAATCTTCTTATTGGAAGCAAAGAAAACAAATTTTCAGCCCTGACTGGTGTGGCTCAGTGGATTCAGTGCTAGCCTGTGAACCAAAGGGTCACTGGTTTGATTCCCCACCAGGGCCCATGCCAGGGTTGCGGGCCAAGTCCCCAGTTGGGGGTGTGCAAGAGGCAACTTATTGAGGCCTCTCCCCCTGCTTTCTTCCTCCTTTCCCCTCTCTCTAAAAATAAATAAATAAAATATTTAAAAAAAAAAAAGGAAAGTGAATTTTCTTGTTGCTCATTCTGTGGTTGTCGATGGTATTGAAATATTGAGTATGCATTATTTTAGTTTTTCCTCTGAGCTGCTAAATTTCTCTTGCAATTTGTATTTTCTCATTGCAATTCCATATCTTTGCCTTTCCTAATTATGAACCAAAAAAATAAAGCTTTATAAAGAGTCTGGACCATTGAGCAAGCTATGAAGAAGATACAAATATAGTGTCTGAATATAAAATATACTCTACTTCATTTTATAAGATGAGAATTGGTCTTTAGAATAAAATTTACAGGTAAATGTACCTATGGAGCATTGTATGCCAGACATAGTCTTCTTAAGTACTTTTCATCTAAATATCTGTATCTAAATATGTGTCTCCTCCCACATCCCCAGCTATACTTCTCCTTGAGCTGTATATTCTAATAGCAACAGATTGCTTATCATTTGCCTAACGGGACTTGATGTTTTGTCTCTGTGATGTAATGTTATTTCTCAGCCTGCCCAGAATTCCCTTATTTCCTTTTCTACCTGACAAATCCTTATTCTTTCAAAGAACAAGCTGCGCTGCTCCATCCCCAGAATATCACTGTTTCCTCTTTTTCCTCTGTGCTACTTCAGTACCTTGGATCATACCAGTCCTCCCTCTATTTTGCAATCCCAAATGTCCAGTTTCTCTGTAGACTATAAACTTCATGGGGGGAGAAAAGGACCATAGTCAGTAGTCAATAAATGTTTGATGACTGACTCAATCGAACAATCAAAGAAGATCTGAGTGCTGGTGATTTTTTTAAGTCTATGCATCATGCAGATGGATTGGACTATGTGGAAAGGCTGATGTTGGCTCTAAATATAATAGTAGAGGTAAATAACAAACAGTTCAGTAGAGGCAAAAGACAGCTCTGCTTTATTCCACCATGAACTGTTCACATATTAAGGAATAAATTAAGTTGAAGGACTCAATCATCAATAAAAATGAAGGGAGTAGGTAACAACTGATAATAATTATTGTCATTATGCTTGGTATGTCTAAATATTTCTATATGTTATGTCATTTATCCTCACAAACACTATAAAATTTTAAGCCCCATTTTTCACATAAAGGAATAAAATATTAGAGAAGTTACACAATTAAGTGGCAGAAGCTAAATTCCAAGTGATCACCCTGACTCAGACGCCCATTTGCAACATCACACCTCCAAGTGGGCCAATAGTCAATCAACAGTTCATCTCAATACCACTCTCCATGCCCTCACCTATTCCCTAGTTCTTTAGAAAGGAGAAAAAGTCCATGGTCCCACAACTAGTATAGCTGAGTTTGTAGATTTGATAGCATTCTCTCTTCAAAGACTCAATAAACATGTCATATGCATAGTCTTAGAATCTGTAGAGCTACATTGTACTGCTAAGCTCTAGGACTTTAGAACTCTCCTTTGCCCTAAGAGCACACTCTTCTTAAATCTTGTGATGTTGCTTAATAAAAGACACAGCAAGTGTCCAAGCAATTGAAGGAGGAGAGTAGTGATTATGGTTTAAAACTGGATATAAAAAGAAAGCAGATTAACACTGAAGTGAGGATTTCTGCATGTCATTTGGTTTAAATGGAACTGTAATTAGGAAGAAAAAAAAGGACATCTGAAAAGGTCATAAAAAATAATAATTTTGAATTTCAACTAAATGGATAAAATCTGGGGCATCACAAATGGAAATACTTTCTATAGCCCTCTGCACTAACACAGTTAATGTGGCAAGTAAAAATACCACAGGAAACTATATGTAACCTCTAAGGGGCAACCTGTTAGTTGATAATTAATGAATTCTATTTTAATGAAATAATATCAAATGTATATAAAATATGTTGCTAAGATGAACAACTGAACTTTAGACAGCAGCAAAATAGATTTAAATAAAAGGAAAAGAAATATTATCAAAATCAGAAAAGAGAAAACCTGAGAAGGATGAATTTTATTGTGAGTAAATATGTATTTCTAGTCACAAACATGAGATTTTGGATATAATGGACTTAATAACTGAGCTGCTAAAAAGTAAATATTTGGGAAAAAACAAAACTTCTTATGAAGAGAGACAGACATTTAAGGACGAAGCGGAAGTCAGTGTTTCTGCTGCTTTCTTGCTGCATGGCCTTGTGAAAGGTATTTAACCTCTCTAACCTTCTGATTTCTCATCTATGAAAAGGAGTTAATAATAGCTTCTTCATACAGTAATTGTGATGAATAAATCTCAACCATAATTCCTGACTCATAAAAAGTGCTGAGTTGCAAAGCATCTAATGTGTGCCAGACACTGTTCCAAGGGCTCTTCATATAGAACCATGCAATCGTTAACGTGGGGACTCAGATAGGGGCTAAGATTGTCCCCATTTGGGGGATGAAGAAACTAAGGTATGGAAAGGCTAAATAACTTACCCAAGATCACGCAGCAAGGAAGTGTCAGAGCCGTGATTCAAACTCTGGTCTGGCTCCTGTGTCCCTGTTCTTGACCATCATAACGTGTTACCTTTTTATACTAAAATGATAGCCTGCTTTAATTTCTCCATAGAATTTATCACTATATAAAATTATTTTATTTGTTTATTTACTTAAAGCCATTTTTTTCCCATTTGAAAATAAGCGCCATGAGAACAAGAGCCTTGATTGCTTATTTATTCATTTATCTTCAGCAACTAGAAGAGTGTCAGGCACAAAGTAGGTATTCAAAAAAATTATTTATGGCATGTTGAATTGTATTTACCATTAACAAAGAAGCATGTTGAGAAACCATAAAAAGTGATGAAAGAATCAAATTAAAAAATTAAAGGAAATATACATAAGATATTAAGATTCTGAGATAATAATATGCAAAATCATTGCTGGTAATGGATCAGAAGTACTCCCCAAAATTAACAATGACAGTTTATTTACAAAATACAGCCTTGGAAATATACATGGAATGGATGTTTTCCCTCCATTTTGATAACAGAATTAAAAACAGACAGTCTCATTTTTCCTCATTTTCCAAACTGAAAAGAAGAAACACAGTAGAATCCAACATTGCCATGGAGCACAAAGAAGAAATACTAGATACAAATAGGCTTACCTCATAACTCTAGGTAAAAGAAAGTATTCAGTGAAATCCTCCAAAGTTCATCTTAATATCCATATCATTTATCACAAGAAAATATGATAATAGCATTGGCCAACATCCATGTTACTGAGCAGAGTACAACATTAAGGAAGTAAAACGGACTTCATATGCTGCTAATTGCTCTCAAGATTCCATGCGGGCCCACTTTTCACTCACTATCCACATCTACAGCCCAAGCAAACATACCCTATCACTTCACTGTGTCTACTTGAGTCATAATTTGATGCCTCTGGTTTCCAGGGAAGGGATAAGGTCTGGCAGCACTTTCCTATCCCTGTCCAGTTAGAGAAAACCAGTAACATACTAATTGTGCCTTTGTTCCAGCTCTTTACCAGGCACTGGGAACAAAGACTCCACACTCTCAAATGCTGAAAGAGCAAGGTCTTTTTGACTACTATGCCTTTCTGAGGCATCTGTCTGCAAACTGGGACCTAGTCCTCCGATTGGGGAACTTCTTCTAAACTCTGTTAGAACCGAAGAATTGTTAGTGACAAGTACCAGGGCCCAGTCTACTGTGCACACATGGACAGTGTGTGATTTCTGCTCGAAGACAAGTCCAAATTAAAACAGTTTTTTTTCAACCTGTATATAAAATAACAATGCAGGAGCCAGCATTTTTATTTAGAATGTAGAAATAGTATTGAATTTTTAAGGCAGAAACTAAAACATCAGGAGAATTTACAAAATAAATCTTCTACCTCTAAGTGTTTCAATTAATTCCTCTATTTTACAGTAATTTAAAAACAGAGTATTTGCTATTGATTCTGTGTCCTGTTAAGATGTTAATTTTCCATCTCAAGAGACCGGGACAAAATGGAGACTTTCTAAAAAGTGTTTTAAACACTCTGATAAAAGAATTGGGTTGAATTGTAACTACGAAATTTTCCCTAGGGCTTTTTTTAGGCTACATTTTTGCAACATCAGGAACAAAAAAAGAATCAAGAAAGTCAACACATTTTCTCCAACCTTAGTTCTTTCTGGCCTGGAAAAGAAAGAGGGGAAGAGGTGTCACTTTAATACTATAATAGAGCAGGCAGTCTGGGGTCAAGTTTTGAACAGTCTTTCCAGAAACCTGGATCATGTCCAAGTCAAATCCAAGATGTGTGCTTTCCTATCTGCCAACACCTACAGGGCAGGCTCAGTCGCCTAAGTTCTTGAGCCAAAGAGCTGCCTTTGTTTCTCCTCAGGCTGGGACAGACTGCAGGCCTCTGGCCTCAAAGGAGCTGTGAGTATAGTGGCTAAAGTAGTTAAAGAGCACCTGCTGGGTGAATAAAGTGGCGTTGTAGGGCGGTGGTCAGAGCACAGATTCTGGAGCCAGACTCCCTGCGTTCCAATCCTAAACCTGTCACTTTTCAGGTGTGAAACCTTAGGCAAGGTACTTAACCTCTTCATGAGTCAGTCAGTCTCCTCTTTAGTGAAGTAGAGATAATAATGGTAGCTACCTTATAAGATTATTATGAATATGAAATGAATTACTATTTGTAAAGCTCTTAGAATAGTACCTTGAAGATAATGTGTCCTAAGTATTGATAGCAAGATAGAGTGACTTCCATCCAACCTTATGACAAAGGCAAGGTCAATGATATTGACCTGCTACCTCCTCTATGCACCCCTTCTAGGGCAACTGGCCTCTGGGATTCTCGTTACTTTTCAGCACCACTCATTCAGATTGCTTTAATCTGATTTTGCCTGGCTAGGTAAGGTCATTCTTCCAAAAACCGTACATTGAATATCTTCTAGACATCAGCATTCTTTATGTCCAGGAGCTGAGGGTGGTAAGGCAGGAAGCTGCTCCGCCAACCATCACCCACACCATCACCCTACTCTGATTTTCCCAGCTCTGTGCCTGTCATAGGAGACCTGGTAGCCAATGCCTAATTATATATACGTTCCCTGCCACATGATAGTATTGTTGTGGTTTTAGATAAACTGGTGTGAACCAATGTTCCCATTCATTTAGAAATGGCCTCTCATTCCTTAACAACTCATCCACACTTCGGCTCTTGCTCAAACACTTGGTCAATTGGCTTACCTTGTTTTCTGAATGCACTGGACTAGGTGCTATGCCTCTGTTACAAATGGAAACACCTTTCAAGAATATGAAATCTGTCACAAATAAACACTCAATTTTTTAAAATGAGCTATTAATATAAAAGGGCTAGAGAGAGAGGAAGGCTATAACTTTGAGGGCAATGTTATAGGGACCAGTGAGTCTGACAAAAGAGAAAATCCTTTTTTCCCCTCAGTTCTTTTTTTGTTTGTTTTTATTTATTTTATTTTACTTTTTTATTGTATTTTTCCATTACTATTTAGTCTCCTTACACCACCATTCTTCCCACAATCATCATACTGTTGTCTATGTCCATGAGTCCTTTTTCCTTTTTGATGAGCAAACCCTCCACCCCCCTACCCTCCCTTCTCCACTTTGCTGTCATCCTGCTTTCTATGTAAGAGTTTGTCTCTATTTTGCTTGTTAATTCAGTTTGTTCATTAAATTCTACATATTAGTAAAATCATATGGTATTTGTCTTTCTCACACTAGCTTATTTCACTTAGCATAGTGTTCTCCAGGTCCATCCATATTGTTTTACTGAAAGGGTAAAATTCTCTTCTTTTTTATGGCCAAGTAGTATTCCATTTGTAAATGTCCCATAGTTGTTTTATCCACCCATCTAGTGATGGACATATAGGCTGATTTTATATCTCCGTGATTGTAAACAATGCTGCAAAAATAGATGTGTCAGTAAAAATTGGGATGTGGATCCTGGAGTAGTTAACCTTGAATCTAAAATGCAACTAATGTAAGATACATTATTATTTTATGTTCCATTAAAAAAGAAAAGAAAAACAAAACTCTGTCTATTATATTCATAGGACACCATTGACTGTAAGACGCATTCCTTAACCAGAGGTATTTAAATGGAAAGAAAATTGCATTTCACCATTGATGAAATATGATCAATTCACATTTTCCCTACAACTTACACAATGAACAGCCACTTAATGCACCCTGGGCTATGGCTTACGTGAAATGGTTTGAGGATTCTGTGGGTCATTCTATGCACTCACGATAACTTCACTTGGTGAATTCCTAATCAAAAGAGCAATTTTGAAATCAAGTGATGGTAAGAATGAAGTTATAGACACAATCTTGATTCACATCTAATTATTTAAAATCATGTTTTATTTTCATTAAAAATTATAATTTTTATGTTTTCCATGTTTATCAGTTCCCATATTTCACTTTTTTTAGTATAATTATTAAATGTTACTTATGACCCATCTCACCACCTGTGGTGACATGTCAGTCTGCAGTTCCACCATGGGTGAGAACTGATGTCCTAAACTAGTAAGAGGGTATTACTGGAAGCCCTTTATGAGGGGCATTGTTTTCAGGGTTAGAGAGGAAAGTTGCCTTTCAAAAAATCAACTTTGCAGATGGGAAGAGGAAAAAAAATTTCTCGTTTTAAGCCATACCACAGACCTTGATCCAGATTTTCAAAGCTTCAAATAAGCTGCCACATTACAATACTTAATCTCTGTGCTTAAATTCACCATCATCTCTATCATGAAAAATACTACTGAAACCCTAAACTCATGGCACAATCTAGTATAATGTAGTAATGAAATCTTCTAAACAAAATGCAAGATTATGGTAGCTTGTGATGCCATTTGCCCCATGATTTTCTTGGAAAGCCTTTCAGACTTGAATAGGATGGCTCAGCTGCAACACGGCCTTCCCTGCTCTGCTGGGCATCCTCAGACAGCTACCTCCTTATTAAAAACACCTGAAAATGATTTCTTGCGTTAGTTGTCGCTAACGGATTTTTTGGAAGTCTGTAGAAATAGGCCTGGTTCATGTGGCTTAGCGGATTGAGCACCTGCTGGTGAACCAAAAGATCACCAGTTCAGTTCCTAGTCAGGGGACATGCCTGGGTTGCAAGTCAGGTCTCTGTGTGGGGTTGTGCTAGAGGCAACTGATCAATGTTTCTCTCCCTTTCTTTCTCCCTGCCTTCCCCTCTCTCTGAAAAATAACTAAATAAAATCTTTTTTAAAAAGAGAGAGAAAAGATCAAACATTTGATTCAACAGGGAAATCTTACACTTAAGTCAAAGAAATCCATTTTTGCAATGGCTTTGAGATGTCTTCTTCAAAATAAAAACTAATATTTGGGTCTTACTCTTCATTGAAGTGCAATTTTATGTATATATGATCTAATTGGAACCCTTAAATAATCTGTGAGGTAAACTGAGGACTGTGAGTCTCTCAAAAATTAGAGCAATGCCCTGTCGAATTGGTTGGAGCATCGTCTCATACACCAAAAGGTTTCAGGTTTGCAGGTTTGATCCCCACTCAGGACACATTCTTAGGTTATATGTTCAATCCCCAGTTGGGGTGCATACAAGAAGCAACCATTTGATGTTTCTCTAACACATCAATGTCTGTCTGTCTGTCTCTCTCCCTACCTTCCACTGCCCCCCCAAATCAATAAACATATCCTCAAGTAAGGATTGAAAAAAAAAGAATTAGAGCAGTGTCCTTTCACAGCTTTCTGCACTTGCTCAGTGCCCAGCATATAATAGTTATAATAACTTCCTGGGCGATTCCAGGGAAAGTTTCAAACCAAGTAAGTACTGAAAAGGCCAGATCATACCTTTTTTTTTTTCTTGAAGATTTTTTTAAGAGAAGCTTTTGAACTTACACACCTATGCAACCCAGGTCATTCACCCTCTTTGAGCCTCAGTTTTGACATCTGTTGATAGTAAGAGTGTAAGCTGGACTTCTCGAATATGACATTCTGTTCTTTTTTCACTTACCTTGAGGATGGAGATAATTTCTACGCACCAGGTGCAGATATTTTTGTGAATTGGGCATGTCCATAGAACTTCAGGAACTCACAAGAGGTCCTGATGATAGGGCCCAGCTAAGTGGTTTAGGTACGTTAACTTTTTAAGTAATTCTGTTGTCAGTGCCTTAGAGTTTATATCAGTGAAGAGAAACCTCCCATGCATTGGAAGCCAGTGTGTCCTCTCTGCCCTCCAAAAATCACAAGCCAATTTCAGTGTTATCCATGCTGGTATAATTTAATAGAACAACAGGAACTTCAAGAGACTCCCTTTCTCGTGCCCTACTTGTGGGTTCTCGGATCTGGGACAGAGCAGGACTGAGCTGGTAATTATTATCAGTGTTGTAATTATTAATTTGGGTTCCTGGGGGTTTTTTTATAGAACATTCCCTAGTGAAGAACAGCAGTTTGGCTGATCTACCTCAACTGCTGGTATAGATATTACTGCCAAGATAGATAGATAGATAGATAGATAGATAGATAGATAGATAGATAGATAGATAGATAGATAGATAGATAGATAGATAGATAGATAGATAGATAGACGGTTTTAAACCACTATGAATAGAAAGCCTTCCAAGGTTCTATCTAACATTCCATAATTTTGTGTCAGTAGCAATCTTTCTAAGAGAGGGAAGTCACTTCTCAAAGAAGCAGATAGCATGGCAGGATAACAGCAGGAGTGTGACTTGTTGAACCATGAATCCAGGGAGTCCCACTGAAAATTGAAGTCCTACAACCAAAAATCAATAAAAACAGCTGGAAAGCAAAAGCATTTACTGAAGTCTTTAAGGTCACAGTTGTGTTAATTAAAAGAAAACCCAGGGGATTAAGTGAATTTGGAAAAGAGTTTTAATTTTATTTTTTAACTGAATTTATTGGGGTGACACCGGTTAATAAAATTATATAGGCTTCAGGTGCACAATTCTATAATACATCATTTGTACACTGTATTGTATACTCACCACCCCAAGTCAAATCGCCTTCCATCACCATTTATTCCCTCTATACCCTCTTCAACCTCTCCTCAGCCCTCTTTCCCTCTGGTAATTACCTTACTGTTGTCTGTATCTATGAGTTTGTTTGTTTGTTCTTGATCCTTTCCCCTTTTTCATGCCTTCATGTGAATTTGTGTTCCCTTGCTCTTTACCATGGGCGCTGGCTCTTGTCACCCTCCAGCTTGGGCTCCTGCATGTGCCTAGATTTGAAATGCACCTGCTGCCGCTCAGCCCCCTCCCTGCTTCCCACCCTCTCAGTTTCCAGTCACCTCATGAACCTGTCCTTCAAGGACTGCTCAAGGCTTCTTCCTCAGCAAAGCTTCCCAGCTGCATCTTTCTGTCTTTGAAACCATCACTGTGCTTTACTCCTAGAGACACTTATGACTTTTAACTTGGTGTCACAGCAATTATTACACTTCTTATTCTCTCCTTTAAGACAGAATCTTTCTGATTCATCTCTATGTTTGGAATATATTAGGCACCCAATGCATATCTTTTGAATAAATGAATGAATATAGCAATCAGTAAAGTAAATGGACATGTCCTTTAAAGTGTATGTTCTCTGTGGCTGTTAAAGGTATCTGTTTTATGATTCTTTTTTCCTCTACCAAAAGGTCAGCACTCAGTATCTATAAAAATATATTGCAAAATGATAAATACACTAAGGCATTATATAAATGATACAATTGCAGGCAGTATTAATAAGAGGAGGGAAATTTAGTTAAAACCAGAGTGATCAGCATAGGAAGTAGGATTGGAACTATGATATTTAATTTTTTAAATATACTTTTATTAAGTCTTTACTGCTATATATGCCAAGTACTGGGCTAAGCAGATGATATGCATTGTTTTATTTAATCTTCAAAGCAAGCCTGTGAGAAAGATCCTTGTATTCTCCCCATTCGATGGTTTAGGAAACTGAAACTTGAAGAGACTAAGTAATCTGCCCCTGATCATCCAGCCATTAAGTGGCAGAGCTGGGTTTCATCCTTGACTCATGTATGACTTTACCTCTGCTGTATTGTGCCATGGAAACCAACAGGATTTGGATAAATGTGACTAGAGAATAAGAGGAAGCGTCTTGGGCCCAGGTCTGCAAAGATACAAAATGGGAACATGCATGGTAAGCTTAAGGATCAAAGTTTCTGTCCCCAGATGGACTGGCTGGGGTGGGGCAGGCAAAGGGCATATCTCTGTGTGTGTAATAGAATATGACGTATATGACATTGTTGTTTATAATAAGAAATATATTAATATATTTGCTCTTCATCCCCTCTTCTGGTACAGAGACCTAAAATCCTTGGGATGTCCTCTTTTGTTATGTTAATGAGGTTTCAGACCACACTGAAGGATGGAGGCTGGTTGCCAATAGAGCTAAACATGTGATTAGAGGATTGGAAATTTTAGTCTCACCCCTGACCTCCCAGGTAGAGAAAGGGACTAGAGATTGAATCAGTTCCCTATGGCAAGTGATTTAATCAATCATGCCTTTGTAATGAGGCTTCTGTAAACACCCAAAAGGACTGGGAAGAGTTTCCAGGTTTTTGAACCAGAATGTTTCCATGCACTACCGTGCTGTGCCCCAAATTCCACCAGGACAGAAGAAGCTCCTTTCTTCCGGACCCCACCTTATGAATCTCTCCACCTGGCTGTTAATTCATATCCTTTAATATCCTTTGGAATAAACCTGTAATCTATTGAGTAAACTTGTTTTATAAGATCTGTAAACTATGCTAGCAAATTAATCATATCCAAGGAGATGGTTATGGGAATATCTGATCTATAGCCAGTTGGTCAGAGGCACAAGAAACAACCTGAACTTGTGATTGGCATCAGAAATGGAGGGCAGTCTTCTGGAGCTGAACCCTTAACCTGTAGAATCTGATGCTGTTTCTGGGTAGACAGGGTCAGAAACGAGTCGAATTGTAAAACCACCCAGCTGATGTCTGAGAATCACTTGGTGGCATGGAGAAAAAAGAAAAACCCATGTATTGGAATTGGTGATCAGAATCTTAATGTGGAAAGGAGTATGAGGTCTGAAAGTGAACAGCATTCAATGATAGACTAAGAAGGCTGGACTAGATCCTAAAGGAAATGAGTCAGATATGAACCAACAAAAATAGCAGATTTAGATTTAGTGTGGCAAGGGTAGGGAGAGTTGATGGAAAACAAAGAGACTAGTTGGTTACAGAATTTTTACTAAGAGCTTCAAAGTGTGTCTCCCCCCACCCCCAACAAAAAGAGAAGTTTATAAGCAGGAAAAAATTTGAACTTAGATGTCTGTATGGTAACCTCCATACAGCTATTGCCTAAACTAAATTCTATGAAAAATTATGTGAGAGTGTTATGTGAGTGTGTGTGGTCAGAGAAACTCTTCTAGAAGCCCTGCAAACCTTTTGTGAAACAACCTCCCTTGAACAACTCTGAGATCAACATGAAGAGTAGAATCCTGGTTCTAATACCCTCAAATTATTTAAGGTGTCTGCATCTTTGTCCCCAGTGTCTGAAATGCTGTACCTACTCATCTCAGCCTCCATTTCAGACAGTGGGTTGTCTCTACAATTACGCCGTTAGTCGCCACCTTGGATCCTACTCTGAGTCCCTAGCTCACCTCTATAACACTTTTAGGGCCACTTTAGGCCATAAAGTAGACATTTGTTAAGTGATGACTTTCTAGCTCTAAAAAGTTTCAGAACATGAAGAATGCAGTGTATATTCTATCCCAATTGTTTGAAATATGTAAATTTATTGGAATTTAGTCAGGAAGAGCCAAGAAAATATCAGAAAGTGAAGCAACCCCATTCCAGAACCAGACCAACCAGGTTTGAATTTCAGCTCTGCCACTTACAGTGCAGACCTTGGGAAAATTTATTTTTGTCTTTTTAAAAATCATTATTTATTATTTAAAATGCTTTTTAATTACAGTTTACATTCAGTATTATTATATATTAGTTTCAGGTATATAGTAAAGTGGTTAGACAATCACATATTTTACAAAGCACTTCCTCTGATATTTCCAGTACCCAAGTGAAACCAAACATAGTTATTACAATATTATTAACTATTTCCTATGCTATACTGTATATCCCCATGACTATTTGGTAACTACTAATCTGTACTTCTCAATCCCTTCACCTTTTCACCCAGTCCCCTAACCCTCCTCCCCTTTGGCAACCATCAGTCTGTTGTCATATCTATGAGTCAGTTTCTGTTTTGTTTGTTCATTTATATTGTGCTTTAGATTCCACATATAAGTGAAATCATGGGGTATTTGTCTTTTGTCTCACTGACTTATTTCACTTAGCATAATACCCTCGAGGTCTATCCATGCTTTTACAAATGGCAAGGAGTTTTTTCTTTTTAGTGGCCAAGTAATATTCCATTGCATATATATATACCACTGCTTTTTAGCCACTCATCTATTGATGGGCACTTGGGTTGCCTCCATAGCTGGGCTATTGTAAAGAACACTGGAATGAATATAAGGGTGCATATATTCTTTCAAATTACTCTTTTAGGATTCTTAAGATATATTCCCAAAAGTAGAATCACTGGGTCATAAGGCAGTTCCATTTTTAATTTTTTGAGGAAACTCCATAGTGCTTTCCACAGTGGCTGCCTCAATCTACATTCTCACCAACAGTGTACAAGGGTTTCCTTTTCTCCACATCCTCACCAGCACTTGTCATTTGTTGATTTATTGATGATGCCATTCTGGCAGGTGTAAAACGATATCTCATTGTGGCTTTAATTTGCATTTTTCTGATGATTAGTGACATTGAGTATTTTTTTCATATGTCTGTTGGCCATCTGTATATCTTCTTTGAGGAAGTGTCTATTTAGGTCCTTTGCCAATTTTTTAACTGGATTGTTTGGTTTTTTGATGTTGAGGTGTACGAGTTCTTTATAAATTTTAGATATTAACCCCTAACCAGCTGTATCATTGGTGAATATGTTCTCCCATTCGGTGGATTGTCTTTTTGTTAATGGTTTCCTTTATTGTGCAAAAACTTTATAGTTTGATGTAGTCCCATTTGTTTATTTTTTCTTTTGTTTCCTTTGCCCAAAATCAGGAAAAAAAAATCAGTAAGAAAAACATCCAAGATTTCACTACCTATGTTTTCTTCTAGGCTTTCTATGGTATCAACTCTTATATTTAAGTCTTTAATCCATTTTGAGTTTATTTTTGTATATGGTGTAAAAAATGGTCTAGTTTTAATTTTTTGCACATATCTGTCTAATTTTCCCAATATCATTTATTGAATAAACCACCTTTACCCCATTGTATGTTCTTGACTCCTCTGTCTATATCAGACTTCAGTTTTCTCTGGATGAAAATGGTGTTCATGTAAGCATCTGAAATGTAAGTTATGTGAGTAAGATAATGCAGACAGAATCTCCTGGCAGTTAACCAAGCACAAAATAGGCACTCAGTGAATGGGAGAGATAATGATAACTATCATCATCATAAACACATTTGCCACTCATGCACTTTATAGATACATTTAATATAGAATCTATGATTTATATTTCCATGTTAGTGTGGCAAAGGTAGGTTGACAGTTGTGAGTACGTGAAACACAGTTTATTCTTATATAGTTACTTGTTAATTATTGTGTTATTTTCCATATGAACAACTGTAAAACTACTTTTGCCCTACCTTGTATATCTAATAATGCCTCACATAGCCTGACACACATTGTATGCTCAGTAATCATTTGCTGAACAAAGCTGAAAGACTAAAGATAATTGTTTTATCATACAAATATTATATTTTATAGTTAAGAATAAACTCTAAGTTTCCCTAAGAATGCTGGCTCTATATGATGGTTCCTAGTATTCGGTTATAAATATAGAAAAAATTTTCTATTTGTTTATATGTTGCTTCAGAATTATTTTGGATTACATTTATGGGATGCTTTCTATGGTGTCAGACACCATTCTAGTACTTGCATATATTAGCTTGTTTAATCCTCACAAGAACACCGTGAGATTGTCTCCTTTACAAAGGAGGAATCTGAGACAAGAAGATGTAAAGCTACTTGCTCCAGCTCACAGCTTGCAACAGATATCTAAGACTCAAACCAGGAAGTCTAGTTTCAGACCCTGGACTTGAAACTACTATAGTGTCTCTCTATATGTTTTTTTTTAATTTTTTAAAATTTATTTATTTTTATAAAGAAGGGAAGGGAGGGAGAAAGAAAGGGCGAGAAACATCAATGTGTGGTTTCCTCTTGCACGCCCCCTACTGGGGACCTGGGCCGCAACCCAGGCATGTGCCCCGACTAGGAATTACACTGGCGACCCTTTGGTTCGCAGGCTAGAACTCAGTCCACTGAGCCACACCTGCCAGGGCTTCATATGTTTTATTGTTGTTTTCTTTCTTTCTTTCTTTTAGCATAGAAACTATAAAAGTGGGCAACATATCTCAGTCTTTCAAAAATGCATAAAAATAAATGCATTTGACAATATTATGTACTTTGCAATTATGTAACCACATTGAGTGAATAGTTCTTTGCTCTCTTTACCTAAAAACGTAGTAAGTTCACACTTGAGAAAGAAACACGTGATCCACGCAAGCAGTATCAGGCCCCAGCGAGGTGTGGTTCTGAAGCACGTCATGCTTTCTGGGTTTAACTCTGGGATGCAAAGTGTGGGTTTTCTCAGCTAACTCTAAGTTGATGGTACTTCTTCATAATGATACTTTTGGGTCTAGTTTATATAGTTAATCAATGGATTCATTGAAAAGAACTAAACATGCTGAAGAATGAATAACACATAGTTTAATTAATCTTTTACTGAAGCAAAAATATATACTGTAGAACCTTGATATTTTGAGTGTGACTCTGAAGGTCCATAGCTTGCAACTTTTTTACAATGTTTTTTCTGGTTTGTAATGTGTAATTTTATTAAAGGGATTAGTAAGAATAAACTCTTACCTAATAAGAACATCTACTGACTACCCAAACCTACTTTTTAGGAAAACCTTGTTCTCATAATTAATTGCTTAGTAACTCCATGCTTTTCTGTGAGAAAAATAATAATAACCATGGCTTTAAAAAGAAATGCAAGAAAGAGAACAGAAAGAGATTGGGAAAATAATTGCTCTTTGCCAGAAAGTAAAGTTCCTATTGTGGGACAGGTGGGCAGGACAGCTACTATAGGCTAATATGTTATCTGGTAATTTGGGGATCTTGGATGATCTGAGGATGGGTGGCTGAGGAACACCAAGGGTCCACTCTCTCTCAAAACACAAAGTATATGGCTCACCTAGAACTGTAGCCCTCTTCCTGCTGATTGCTGACACAACTGCCATTTGTAGCTGAGGGAATCGGTCATCTTGGCCTTGGTTCTGGTCCAGGGCTGCCTATCCGATATTTCCCTGCTTTTCTTCTGCCTCTGTGCTGGTCTGTTTCCTGAACACACACACTATAAAGAATTCTCCGTCTTCATGTATAAATTTGAAGGCTATGTAGGCTGAGCTGCACTACAACGCCATGTCAGCCCGTTTGGGTTTCTACATGCTGTCCCATAGACAGTGCAATCTACGGAACTGAGCAATTATGTCCGTTTCTCCTCTAGTTCTGCTGAAATTTCTGCTGGTGCTATCTACAGCAGAAATTTCCCCCTGCTGAGACTGTGGGAGCAAGTGCTTAGACAGATAATCCTGACTTCAGTCAGAAGAGGACCCTTTGGCATGCCTTCAGAGGAGGCTCTCCTCTACTCCCCGTCCTTAACTGAAGGCTTCTCTTCTGTAGTCACTCCCGATGGCTCATTGTCCTCTTTCTCCTTCCTCAGAGGCAGAGCTGTATTAAAATGGTCTAAGAACTGACTGCTGGGTTTTGTGTGTTACCATTTCAGGTCCACTTACATATTTATTACAATGGCTCAGACTCCTTGCCAATAGAAATGCAAGTCCATTAATCTGTCTAATCAATAACCATTGAATTTGGGGGACTAAAGAAATCAAAACAGTATTTCTTGAGTCTGGAAAAGTAGTAGACTATCCTTGCATTCACCCATTGTTTATAATTCTGAATATACTTTCTAGATGTGTACAGTCTGTTATATTAAATGCGTTCTTTGTATGTGTGTATATATATTTATATATGTGAGAATATTAAGTTGCAAACACAGTTGTCATACCATAGTCACACCTGGTATTTGCTCTTTGCTTATAGAAATCATCTACGAGACTGACTTGAGCTCTGACAAACATCATATATTCTCAGCATCAGATTGGAGTCTATTTTGAGTAGTTTAAAACAGTTCTACAGTTACTTGAAGCATAATTTATGTTTGATATGTAAAAAAAATTAAATGGTAAAAAATTAACTTGTCTTCTTTTTTAGTTAAATGTATTGCATTTATTTATTTTGGCAATCTATTATTAAATAAAATATTGCTTCATGTACATAATCTTTGAAAAAAGGTAAAAGGAGTTAATTTGCAACACCAATTTACCTTTCAAATGTTAATCATAGGCAACATTGATTTAAATTTTTTCATAAACAAATGGTTCTGACATTTAAACTATCTTGGTATTTAGCAGGTAGGAATATATTCCAGTATTTACCTTAAGTAATATTACATTTTTCTGGGAAAAAAATTAACCTTCTTTCCCATTTTTATTGAAAACTATTATTGCAATTAGAATAGTAAGTAATTATAAATTAAATTTTCATTGATGTTAATTCTATAGTTTTTATCCTGAGCCTTAGGTTTGTCAACATTGTCTCTATAGCTATTTCACATCACTCCCTTTGCTTTCTCATTACTTGTTTTTCACACAGCGAATTATTTTCCTGAGAATCTTTTCTCTTGTTATCTGGTGTTCACTGAAATGCCCGTATCTCTTATTTGGCACGTTTGAGCACTCACAAGTGAGACCGTTAACCATGGGTGCCCCTCCAACCAAACCACCATTCTCTAATCATTAAGTCAGAAGCCAGCAAGGCAGATGCCAAAGAGCAAAATGTGAAGTGATCAAGTTCAATAGTCCCTCATTTTATTTAGAATCAGTGAGAACAAGAGCCTTCTACCTCCCCGATGTAAATGATGAATGTTTCACATGCACTCCACCCACCTTAATTAGCAGATGCACTGCTTCACCATAATGGGTGTCCTGAACACAGATTTCAACACAATAAATTAAACACAATTAGGCAAGATTGAAGTCAAATTAATTATTTGTAATGCCAATCCTCTCAGAATATACTTGACATTTAATGTAAATAAATTAGAAACTCCACTGACTTCCAATGAGTATGTATATATCAGTAATTATATCATAGTAGAAACTCATTTAAAAATTAATGTTAAAAACTCTACCCTCCCCCATGAAAAGTAAATCACCATTGATTTTAATAAATGTTTTTTGCTACTAATATTTTCCTAAGACAGTCTACTAGGACAGAGTATTAAGATAGTTATTTGGATAATTTGGAATAAATTATCCCAGTTATAAACCCAGCTTTTTTTTTTTTCAACAAAAGCACTTGTAAAAATTTGATGGATTCGAGCTATCAGCACACAGGCACAAGCAACACTCTTAGTCTTCTCCTCAGGTCTCCCACTGAAGACTTTGTCCTTCATAATTACAGGCCATTTTGTCCTTCCCCAGAACTTTGTAGTAGCCTGATCGCACCACATCAATGATGAGAGCGGCTCCAGGCTTGTTTTTGGCAGCATTTACCTGTGTCTGCTCACTGACCAAGGCCACAGTTTACCAAGTTGACAGTGGGGCAAAGCTCTGGTTCCTCTTGAAGTGGTGATGCCTCATACCAACTTTCCCAAAGTAACCTGAGTGATGTTTCTCAAAGTTGATCCTGTGATGACACAAGCCACCAGCATTACCTCAGCCTCCTGGGTGCTCCCTGTGCTTGCTGAAGTGGCCATGGCCATGGCTCATGTGGCCCCCAAGTTTCTGGGTCCTCATCAGTCTATATGGCATGTTGGTGGCCAAGAGGCAAGAGGGAAGACTCCACTAAATCTCACATAAACCCAGCATTTTTAGCTACATAAGCTCCATATTTAAGATAAAGGTATCTTTTGTGGGTGGAGGGTAGAGCAGAAGAATGGGGCCTTCATTATTTCATTTGGCATCTAATTCCATTAGGTAAAGCTGCAAAATAGACTTTAAATATATAAAAATAATGAAGAAGATTAAATGAAAGTACTATGTATAGAACAGATGAAAGAAGAGATGAATGTAGGAAACAGCAAGGAAAACAGCCTGTCTCGATTGCTTCTATGGCACCTCAGAGCAGAGTTTAGAAGTCACTGGAGTCTACAATCATTTATTCAAAAAGACCTGTTCTATATATAATATTTCTCATTAGTTGGATTATTTGATTAACCAGAGGACCCCATTCTTTAGCTGTATTTGATATCACTGTATTAGGAATTTTAGGGAAATACTACTCATATTTGTTAATGGTGTTATATGTGGTCAGGAGCCTCAGTAATAGAATACAGACTAGACTACCAAAGGGACTGCCCATAGGAAGATAGAGAACACTAGGTAGAGTCATATTCTTTATTTCTAAATGAATGTTAGTGTTAAATCTAAGGGCAGCAGGCTGGGTCATATTAAAATCTAGGAGGTTCCTCTTGATGCTTTAACTTAAAAACTAGAGCAAAGACAAGCTTGAGAGTTTTTTCTGGTGACCCCTTTTGGTCTCTGTCCTTGATTTTCCCTTAGCACAAACCAGACCTCTCCTTCCCTGAGAGTGAAAGGGAATTTCGGTCTAGTTAATTCAATGAAACCTGGTCCTAAAGAATAGTGTTCATTCAATAGCACAGGTGGCTATAAGTGGGACGTTCTTTGTGATTAGTAGCAACACAATTCTTACTAGGAAGCAAAGAAATGCTTTACTTACTTCATCTCATGAGATCAGGCTTTATGGCCTTTCTTTCTTTAGAATAAAACTTCAGCATTTACAAAACATACCTGTAGTAGACAATTAAAAGGTATCTGCCAATTTCCTCCATATAGGTCCCTAATACACATATATGCAACTGTCCTACCTTTCTGTGCACAGCCAGATATGAGCCAAAGTGAATTTATCAGACTGCAGTCCAGGATTTGAGATTGGTTCTCAGAGGTGTTCCTCTCTCCATGTTGGTGCTCAAACTCAGAGATGACATAGTGCTGGGACAGGGACTAGAGCTGGAGCTGGAGCTGCTGCAAGTGGCCTGTGCGGGAGAAAGTGGGCTTCAGAGGGAAGAAGAATGAGACACAAGAGAAGACTGAAGATAAGGGGAGAGAGGGAAGTGGTGAAATGATAACTCCCTGTTTCTAGACCCTTTCAAGGTCAGGTTCCATAGTCTTTCCTTTGGGTTCTGTGATGACACTTGTATCCTGACAATGTAACTCCCTCTTTAGCTTAAGTAATTTGAATATTTGTTCTTGCAACAAAGTTATTCCTGAAAGGGATACTATCATGACAAACACCTCCAAGAAGAAAGGCAACATTCTGGCAGCTATGACTTTATTCTATGACCTTCCGTCCATGCTGATCATCCCTGCCACCTCTCATCAGTGTTATGTGGCAAGAATTTCAAGGTGATAGCTGGCTGTACATGTCTAGAAGGAGCTATCTCTTGCAATGATCAATGCCATAAAAGCTGTAGGTGGGGCCATGACCGGTAATGAACTTCATACATGAGCTGTCACAGAGTCAGTCAAAACTTACATGAGTGACCAAAATCTGTACAGTATTTTTACTATAAATGCTTAGAGTGTTAGAAAAGTGTTTTAAAGATAAATGAATCGGATCTTGTCAGAGGGTATAGGAAACATTTTCTTTCATTTATTTCATTTCAAATGGGAAAAAAAATACCTAAACAATTGCTTCTTATTTGGGGGGGGCGGGGATAGAGAGAGAACGAAGTTGGAGAAATTACATTTTGGAGCAACAATGAAGAAATTATGGTACATTTTCTAATGCCAATATAAAAAGGGCACATAAAAGATATACTTCAACTATATGAAAAAGACAAGGAGAAAGATACAAGCAGTCATTGTTTTGAGATAGTTTAATATTGCCTTTTTAGTGAAGCCATCCCTGACCCTTCTATCTCAGGCAGAGTCCTATGTCCATCTGCCCTCCTTGGACTTTTGGGTATATCCATGTACTCATGGTAACAACTGGTTTGCTTGTCTCTCTCCCCCACTCAACAGTGAGCATCTTAAGGGGGAAGTAGGGCCATTAAATAAGAGAGACAGTAGAGTAAAAAAAAAAGGTAGGTTTATTGGAGTGGGGATGGAGTAGGGAGTGGGATAGCTTATCTCGTAATTTAATTTAGGTTGAACCTGAAGCACCTTTGAGACTTGCAGGTGACTATATCCAGTTGACTATATATATCATTAAAACAGGATAATGCTCTAATTTGCAGTTAGAGATCTAGAAATAATCAGGATAGTTAAAACTGTAATAATCTATAATGTTGTACAGGAATAACACATATCAAGTAGAAAGAAAAAGCCAAAGGCAGTAGTACCCTGGTGAATACATATCAAGGATAGACTACATATTCTAAGTTAGTATAACATGTTTCAAAGTTTAACAGAATAGAGACTATCCAAAGGGAGGCAACATTCCATAGAGCCAGCTTGCTGGATTGAAATCCCAGCTGCACCTCTTACTAACTGTGTGACCTTGGGAGAATTATTAACCTCTCTCTGCCTCAGAGAGGTCTCCCTAGTCAAGTGGGGATAACAGCAATACCTACATTGTAAGGCTATTGTAAGAATTACATAAATGGGTTAATACTTAAAACAATGTCTAGCATATAGAAAGCTCTGTATGTCTGTAAAGATCAATTTTTAAATAAGAAACAGAAAGAATTGTTCAGCAGCCTTAAGTTGGCTTAAAATTATATAATAAAGTTGTAAGAAGTTGCTTTGAAAGATGTAGGTATTAACTAAAGGGGATATAGTGTTAGAAACTTTTAAGAAAGAAAAAGCTTGAACACATTTAATCTTTGAGGGGAAGGATCTAGGACGGAGGGAAAGGTTAAAGATAAAGTGAGGGAATGGTGGAGCCAGTAGGATCTTAAAAAGAATCAGGAGGAAGGTTTGGGAATCAAGGGCAGAAAAGGAAGGATTAGAGTTGAACAGGAGAAAGCTAAATCCAATGCAAGTTTGTAAATTTGGTTCAGAGATAAAGCACATCTTCCCTCCTCCCTCCCCACTAAAATTGGGTTGCTTCTTGCTATGTAAAGAACACAACCAGTAAAATTTGTCATGATAGCATCTGGTTAGGTTTTTGTTCTACAGTTTGCCTCACAAGCATTGAGAATAAATTTGTGGGTTAAATCCTGAAAGAAAAATCTTCAGTGTTGGTAGATGAATTGATCCAGATGCATGGGAAGCAGACTTGAGTGCCAATATCCAGAGTTTGGAAACTGAGATTAGTACTTCCGGTTTTTTTGCTAATGCTAATGACAAGTGTGTATATCATAGCACCCTAAAAAGACAACTGGCATGGAGCCTGGATTAAAATTCTAAGCACAGGAAGTGCATTGTTTTTCCCCTCAATATAAAAGGTTCTGGAAATTAGTCATTTTACTTTGGAAGGAAATGTGATGGCTACAGAGCAAGCCTGGGCAGCTAATTTAACATAGTTTTAGCTCTTGTGTAGGTGGGATAAAAAATGTCCTGAAACCCTTGTTTATACCGAAGCCTGGTGCCAAACAGGTATTCAGACTCACAGAGGCAGTGAATCATAAACATCCTCGTGGAGCTTTCTTTGTCAGTATTCTCAGTGATCAAATTAAAGTGGCAGTGGATCTAGAACACACTGGAAAATCACTTTCTGTTATGTGAGAACACCTCAGGGTTGTGTCTGTATGTGAGATGGTCATTTCTGCATAGCAGAGGATGGTCATGATTCCCATATTCAACACAGGAAATAAGTCCACATATTTGCCAAAAAGTGACACTTAACAAGTTGAGTTCCGTATGAAGCACCAGGCTTGATGTTTTCCAGCCCTGTGCTCATGTGTGGGTCCACAGGTCTCTGTGTGATCAATCAAAGTTCATAGAGAATTAGAAACCATCGTATGTAGTTTAAGAAGGAGATTTAATGCAGGGAATTACATGTTTGTAGTATCACTGAGTAATTGATAAGTCAAGAACATATAAACATACTTTGCAATCTAGAGAAAAGGGACAAAGGAATAGAACGTAGTTGCTATATCCTCTACCACCTCAGAACTGCCTCTCAATACTCAATTCTGGATGACCTGTTGACAGGAGAAAGGTTGCCTCTTCTATACTAAAATCTCCCAAATCCTGAAGAAAGCCATCGAACAGTGAACTGTACCTAGAAGGGAGTCTAGAAAAATGTGGTTTTAGCATTGCAGGCTCTATAGTAAGGAAATTCCATAGAAAGAAGTAGGAATAGATGCTGAGGGCTAAGTAACCATACTCAGTACATCATCATAAAAATAGTCATCCTTTATTGCACATTCACTATTTTCTGGGTACTCTGTTTTCAGTCATTTAATGCTCACAGCAACTCTATGAGGTACATGATGGTTTTATACCCAACTCACAAATGAGGAAACTGAAGCACTGAGCACTTAAGCTAGCTTGTCCAAGCACATAACCTTGTAAGTGGAAGATTCAGGATTCAAACCAGGCAATCTAGCTCCACAGACACCTACCCCCACAGAATTGCCATTTACATAATAGCTGACATTATGCCTTTCGTATAACATCTAACATTTTTTTCTACTGTTTTATAGACTTAAAAGCACAAAATAATTTACCAAAAAATTTATCTGTCAAGCAGGTAGGAGATCTTCATGGCCTGGAATTCCAGGGAAAGCTTCTCAGAGGAGGTAGAGCACAAAGTGAAATAAATGTGCAGGATAAATAAGAACTCATCAGGTAGAGTAAGAGAGGGAGGGCCTTCGACAAATAACATCATTGAATGAGACCTAGGTACCCAGGAGTGAAATGATTTCTGGGAACCGCAAGGAGCCTCGGGTTGGAGGGTGAGACTGGTGAAGGGTGAGGCTGAACAAGTTTTAAAGGGACCAGCTCATGACATACAGCAGAGTTTGAATCTTAAACTCTGAAATTTGTCTTCAAATTTTTTCTATCAATAAATAACCTTTAGGCACTCTCCGTAGTTGTGTGTTTATTTATGCTCTATCAGGTCTACCAATTAGTAGCTATGTGACTTGGGCAAACTATCTATAAAATAGAAATAATAATAATAGTGACTATCTCATAGGAGTATTGTGAGAATTAAATGAGGTGCTATGGAAAAATACTTAGAAAAAAGTATTTGGCACATAAAAAGTGATCAGCATGTACTAGTACTCATTACTTTTATTATTTTATTACGTTAATAATCACTTGCTTTAGACTACATGTTTGTGTCCCCCAAAATTCATTACTAAATTAATAATCAATTGCTATAGACTAATAGTTGTTCCCAGGAATTCATATGTTAAAGCCTAATCCCAGATGTGATAGTATTTGGAATTAGGTTCTTTGGGAGGTGATTAGGGCATGAGGTGGGGCCCAAAGAGAGCTACCCTGCCCTTTTCATCATTTAAGAATGCAGGGAACAAGGACACAGTTAGCTGTCTATGAACCAGAAACTGAATCTGCCAGCACCTTGATCTGGGACTTACTATCCTCCAGAACTGTGAGGAATAAATTTCAGGTGTTAATAAGCCACCCAGTTTATAGTATTCTGTTATAGCAGCCTTAATGAACTAAAACATGCTAAAATCACTATATTACAAAATATTAAACCTAAAGCATTCACTTTGGCATTATTAACAATAGTTCAAAATCCACTGAAACTTCTTATTTGAAAGATTTTTGAACAGGATAAAAACTGTGTCCCCATGATTATTAGTGCGTAGAGAGCTCACATGCAAATCATTTTGAATAGCAAAGATGCATTAACAATGAAAAATTTTACAAACTTTTATTTTCAGAATCCTTTCTCCATGTCACAAGTGTTTGCAAAATGCAGTTAATTTTTCACTCATCGCTAAAGTATAACATTTGTATTATGAGTGATAAAGTGTATTTATTTTTACCATTTTTATAAAAATTTTCATTGAAGTAAAACATACAGGCAGGAAAGTTCACAAATCAGAAGTGTACAGCTTGTGTTATTACATGGTAAATACACCCATGTAATCACCACTTAGAAAGAGATAAGATTGTACCTCTTTTTGCCTCTCCCCGTTCTTACCCTCTGCCTCTTTCCCATAGGTAACCAGTATCCCAACTCCTAATACCCTTCATTAGTTTCTGCCTGATTTGCACTATAAACAAGTAAAATTATACAGTATGCATTTTTTTGTATCAGGCTTCTGATACTCTGCTTGATGTTCATGACGTTCATCCATGTTGTTGGGTAGAGCTGTAGTTCATTGTTTTATTGCTATATAATATCCATTATGTGAATACAATAACTAACTTACCCATTCTAATATTAGTGGTCATTTAGGTTACTTCTGGTATTTGACTATTATTGATAATATTTCTACAAATATTTTTGTATATGTCCTTTCAGGCAAAGGTATATATACTTAGGTGCAAAATGGTTAGAATACAGGGTGTGATTAGTTTAGTTTTAGGATATACTGCTAAATAGTTTTCCAAAGTGTGAAAGTGAATTTACAACTCCATAAGAGCTCTTCATCACTTGATATCATCAGGCTTCTTCATTTTAGCCATTCATTCCAGTGTGTGTGTGCATGTGCATGCGTGCGTGCATGTGTGTGTGTGTGTGTGTGTATGGGGGGGAGAGATATTATAGGATTGATATTTTATTTCTTAGTTGCAAAGATGTAGTCTACAAAACTAAGTTAGTTGGGATGTCAATCAATTCTATTAATCTACCATAGCTAACAGAAGTCTAACTCAACCTAACTTCCTTGATTATTAAAAATATCCATTCTGCTTCAATTTTTCTTTATTATTTTCTTTTGATTTTATTTTACCATGTTAACACTCAATACCCAACTGAGAAAAAGACAGTTTTGAATGAAATCACAATTGCTTTACCCAACTGTATATAAAATTTTAACATGTCATAAATTGCTTTGGCCCTAGCATCTAAGAGTGATCATTCTTCACAAAATGCTATTCCTTTAAAGAAGAATTAGCCAAGGAGAAACATTTGTAGATCCAGCTTTCTAATCTTTTTGATATATTGGGCCACATCTTTTTTGTTGTTGTTTGGTTTTTTGTTTTGTTTTGTTTAGTGCCTTTTTTTGTCTCTGGTTTTTATTTCTCTTTTTTCTTGCTCCAGCCTTTCCATTACTTGAATATTTTTTTGAATTGTTTTGATTTATCTTAGTGTTTTTGGAGGTGTTGCTCTGTAGCTTTCTGTTGTTTGTTCTAGGCATTAGTGTCTTTTGATTGTCTTTTTTCTCATTTGGTGTGAGATCTTCCTGGTTTTGGGTAGGACAAGTGATTTTCTGCTAAAACCTGGACATTTGGGATGTTATACGACTCTGGTTCTGTCTAAATCTTGTGTTTCAGAAAGCCTCCTCTGACCCTGCTCTGATAATTGAGGGGGGGCCTTGCTACTTTCAGGATGGAGTAGTGTCAAGGTGCTTCACATGGGCCTCCAGGTGGTAGGGGCAGGTTAGGAATTCCTTGTTGCTACTGGGTGGGAACAGCAGCTCAGAGCCCCTACTAGGGTGCTCTGTTATCCCATCGGGAAGGGATACAGCACCTCATTACTGCCACCTGGTAGAGAAGAAATCCAGTCTTCCCACATAGTCTCCACTGATACCATGGTTACCAGTTAACCACCTGGTGAGGATGAAAACCCTGCCTCCCCACTTGGCCTTTATTGCAGATGGTGGTGATGGGGCTGCAGGTTATTGTGGTGGTATTTGGCTGGAGCAAAACTGTTACTGTCTAAATTTTTGTTTTGCTAGACTGCTCATTTCTGCTCATTTCCTGGTCCTTGGCTAACTAATGTAGGCTTTGGAGAATTTCTGTTTGTTTGCTAGTTTTTTCTAGCTCTTGTTTGCAGTCCTGGGTTGCTGCCTTCTCCAGCGCCCCGTCTGGAATATACAAGGCAGTATGAGAACCTGGGGAATTCAACACTATGGTGGAATAGGGAAAAACACATCTACTTCATCTTCTTTGGGAAACCTCATTTTAGCTTAAATTGCATTTCCCTAAAGACTAATGAGGTTGAGGCTGAAAACTTAATATATGTATTGGCTATTTAAATATCCTTGATCATTTGAGTTATCTCTTTTTCCTTATTAATTTGTAGGAGTACTTTATTTTTCTCTGTCTTCAGAGATAAGGATGCTCCTTCTTCCAGGTAAGGAGGGTCCTTATCACATGAGGGTTTCAAGACCTTTAAGGGAAGGTCAGAGAGTACTTCCTACTCCTGCCACTTCCATTATTTGCTAAATGGCATATTTCTGATAACAATTTATCCATGGAAAAGATAGGCAAAGTTTGAATGCTTATCAAAAAATTAAAACACATAATTTATTATTGTGGAGAAGCACCACTCAAACACTTTGAACAATATAATCAGTGAATCTCTGTGTGGACCAAAAGGCTCTTATGGCCACTTTCCAGCTTTTTGAAAAAATATAGTAAACATTCCCAGTACTTTGGAGCTCACTACTAAAAAAGTGGGTAAGTTTTAATGAGTTTGAGCAGGAGTTGTGAATTGAAAGTCCACCCTGGTAGCAGTGAAGAGGATGGGTGAGAATAAAGTAAGGAAGTTACTGTCATGGTCCAAGGTGAGAAACAATGCAACTAGAGAAATACTTAAGAGGTAAGCTTTAAAAAAAATTGATTATGCTATAACAGTTGTCCCAGTTTTTATCCCTTTGCCTCCCTCCACCCAGCAACCCCCACTCCCTGTGGTGATCTCTTCTCCTATGTTCATGTCCATGGTCATGCATATAAGTTCTTTGGCAACTCCATTTCCTGTACTTGCTCTTAAAACCCCCGTCTTAAAAGCCCGTCCTTGTTTTTTCTCTTGTCCTTCTGACACCCTTATGATGTGAATGTTGGAATATTTCAAGTTGTCCCACAGGCTCCTTACACTATACTCAACTTTGTGTATTCTTTTTTCTTCTTACTGAACTGATTGAATGCTTTTATTCTCCCTTATGTTCAAATCATTGATTTGATTCTTGGCTTCATCCACTCTGCTGTTGATTCCCTGTAAATTGTTTTTTATTTTAGTTAGTATATCCTTTATTTCTGCCTGATCTTCTTTATGCTTTTGAAGTGCCACTGAACTCCTTGAGCATCCTTATAACAAGTGTTTTGAACTCTGTATCTGATAGATTGCTTATCTTTATTTTTAGTTCTTTTTCTGGAGTTTTGTTCTGTTCTTTCATTTAGGCCATATTTCTTTGTCTCCTCATTTTGGCAGCCTTCCCATGTTTGTTTCTATGTATTAGGTTGAGCTGTTTTGACTTTGTGTCTTGGTGGTGTGACCTAATGTAGTAGGTGTCCTGTAGGTTCCTATGGCACAGCCTCCCCTATTCTCAACCTGTGTACTTAAGGTTCTCCCTCTATGTGGGCTGAGTATACCCTCCTCTTGTAGGTGAGCCTTGATACTGTCAGGAGATCAATGGGAGGGATTTACCCAGTGCAGGTAGCTGATAGAACTAGCTGTGACCCCTGGCCAGCAACTGCCTCCCTCCATGGCTTGTGGAGATGGTTGGGTTACTGCCCTGACATGGTTGGTAACTGTCCTCTGGGTGCGCAGGCTCTGGGGTTTTCCAGACGGTGCAGGCCAAGGTCAGCCTCCACTTGTTTTCTGTCTGGGATCCTTTGGCATAAGCTATAATGACCTACAGATTGCTGCTGCTAGTGCTGGGCCTGGGGCCACTCACTGAGAGGTATGTGGGCCGGGCTCAACTGTTGCTTGTTTGAGTGGATTTAGGAAGGTCTGAAGCCTATTCCTATGAAAAAGCCACTGTTACCAGGATGGGAGGGTTGCTTGGGTGGGTCCATACATTGGATGGTGCAGACCCTGAAGTAATTATCAGGGAGGTACTTACCATGTGAGCCAGGTTGATGGAGGTTCAGATATGGTGCTGCCACTCTGTGGCTCTGTGTGAGTGAGGGCTCAGCAAAGGTACAAAGGAACAGCTGTCTGCAGTTCTGCCTGGGAGGATGCTGTCCCCAAGCTCTCACTTTGACACCAAATACATAAGTTCCTCCCTCTATGCCACTGGTGCCCTTTAAGGTGCTGCCCTAGTGCTGGATCCCAGAGGGAGTAAGTCTGAGTAAGTCCATGTGCAGGGCCCGCCAAGAGAAGACACCTGAGAATCCTGCAGTTTCTTCCACTAACCAAACCCCCACTTGTTTTTATAGCCAGAAGTTATGGGGACTTATCTTCGTGGCATGAGAACCCTGGTCTGGTGTGGGGCTTGGATCCCTCATTCCCAAGATATCCCTCCATTTTATTTCCACCACATGTGGGTTTTGGACCAGCCAATCCCATGTCTCCATGCCTCCACCCCTCCATTGCTCCTTACTGTCTAGATAAATGTGGTTTCTTTAATCCCTTAGTTGTCGGACTTCCATACAGCTTGATTTTCTGATGGTTCTGAGTGATGGTTGCTCTATATTTTAGCTGTAATTTTGCTGTGGTTGTACAAGGAGTTGAGCTGCATTTACCTATGCCTCCATCTGGACTGGAAGTAAGAGGTAGGCTTGACAGGACTTGGTAATTAGGATATGATGCTCAGGCATTTGAGTGAACAGAGAACCTCTACGGATATAAAACTTAGAATTCCTTCCATTTTTGTACAGAACACAACTGTCCAATCTGACTATATCTACTTTTGCATTGGGTCAGGAAGAAGTTGGGACCAAAGTCAAATTATTTCAGAGCTTTCCTGCTTAATGCATTTAGGAGAACACCGCCAGCCAACTGGACTGTCCCAGACAAATACCTCTCACGTAGACAGTAATGTCAGTGGCCTACATGTGGTAAATTCTAGAGAGAAGCCTATTTTCAAATATAGCAACTAGAATAATAAGTATTGGCTATGTACTGCATATCATATCATCTCCAGGCAGCCTACTCCGTAAATTATAGCATTAATGTGGACAGTAAGTAGTTTGCTAATGTGGGTTTTTGTAAACATTGTAATGGTAGTCAGCTGGGGTTAAAGAGCAGGAATATATAATTTGTGATGGTATATGTTTAAATGCCCTGGAAGACATAGACCCTTTGGAATCTGAACTTGATGTGAGCCTCTTTTTCTCACAGGAGGGTCAGGAGGAAGAGAATTGGTATCACCACTAACTCTTTTTGATTAGCTACTCAATGCCCCTACTCTCACTTCCTCTTTCTTCTCCCTCTGGGGTCCTGAATATGGAGCTGGGAACAGATGGGGTGGAGCAAAGGGGGACAGACATGAAAGTAAGGAAGAAAAAAAAGGAAGATTTCATAGGACAGCGCCACTGGAAAAATAAGAGAAGATGGGAAAATTGTAAGTCTAGAAGAGCATCTCAAGAACCAGTTCAGTTCAGCTATACTTTTTAGAGACCTACTATGTGTCCAACATTACAATACAAAAGCTATAACTAAGACCAGTGGGTAGACATTATAGGAAAGAAGGTTTAAATTCAAAGATGAATTTTTTCATCTGTGGAATTGTTCAAAAACAAAAGGAACTGCCCTGTATTATAGTGAAGGTCCCATAACTTAAGTATGAAAACAGGATTGTTTCAGAGAATACCATTATGTTGGATGCAAGTAAACTAGTTGACCTCTAGGTAACCATTTCAAATAGAAGATTCTCTGACCATAGTTTTTGTTTAAAACAGAGCTGGTCTCAATAACCCTGGCTTTGCATGGTTAAGAAGTTGAGGTTAGAGATACTACTTTCACTGTTTCTCCTTCTCTGCCCATGTCATCAACCCGGAAAACAAAACAAAGGTGGAGGAGGTACAGAATGTTCCAGAGTCCAGAGAGGGGAAAAACTTCCTAGAGGTGCATCAGCTGGACTCCTCAAAGAAGGATTGTGAAAAGTCAGGGGACCAAAAAGACTCATTGCTTATTCTGTTATGTAGATATATTTGAGAATGTCCTTATATAAAACATGTAGAACTTAACAAGCACTGAATTTGGGTTTTAGAATTTTTCTATAAACAGTATTATTAAACAATCTTTTTTGTAAACTAAATTGCTGTGCTCTTTATTCAGTTGGCTCCAAAAATAAAAATAGCAAATGTTTATTGAGAACTCAGCAAGTGTTAGATGCCATTTAAAGTGTTTTACACCGATTAATGGACATAATTTTTATCACAACCCTATAAGGTCAGGCTAAGGACCAAATTGTGTCTCGCCCTTCAGATTGATGTTTTGAAACCCTAACCCACAACATGATAGCATTTGGAGGTATGGGCTTTAGGAGATAACTAGGTTTAGAGGAGGTCATGTAGGTGGGGCCCTTATGATGGAATTAGTGACTTTAGAAAATGAGACCCAAGAGAGCTCTTTTTCTCCCCACACATACACACTGAGGGAAAGTCATGTAAGCACACAACAAAAAGGTGGCTATCTGCAAGCCAGAAAGAAAGGTCTCATCAGAACCTGACCATGTTGGCACCCTGATCTTGATCTTCTAGTCTTCAGCTCTATGAGAAAATGAATTTCTGTTGGTTAAGCCACCCAGTCTGTCCTATTTTGTATGGCAGCCCAAGCCAACTAATACAGGTCAGTATGATGATTATTCTCTTTTTACATGAGGAAACTGAGAGATGGAGAAGTTAAGTGGCCCAAGACAGCCTAGTAATGACTGGAAGAAGTGGGATTCAAATCTAAGCAGGCTGTGTTTGCATGACGTTATGAACTAAACAAAGCTATTCTTCAAGTTTGGATGCTTTTTTCTTCTTCTTTAGTTTTTTTTTTAAGTATATTTTATTGTTTATGCTATTACAGTTGTACCATTTTTTCCTCCTCTTTATCCTCTTCCTCCCTGCACCTCCCCACCCTCCAGCACTCCCCTGCCCCCTTAGCTCATATCCATGGGTTGTACATATAGGTTTTTTGGCTTCTCCATTTCCTACACTATTCTTAACCTCTGCTGCCTATTTTACACCTACCAATTATGCTTCTTATTCTCTGTACCTTTTCCCCCCATTCTCTCCTTCCCCTTCCCCACCGATAACCCTCTAGGTGATCTCCATTTCTGTGATTCTCTTCCTGTTCTGGTTATTTGCTTAGTTTTTGTTATGTTTCTTAGGTTCAGTTGTTGATAGTTGTGAGTTTGGTGTCATTTTACTGTCCATAGTTTTTTATCTTCTTCTGTTTCTTTGATAAGTTGCTTTAACATTTCATATAACAAGGGCTTGGTGATCATGAACTCCTTTAACTTTACTTTACCTGAGAAGCTCTTTATCTGCCCTTATATTCTACATGATAGCTTTGCCAGATAAAGTAATCTTGGATATACATCTTTGCCTTTCATGATTTTGAATACTTCTTTGCAGCCCCTTCTTGCCTGTAAGTTTTCTTTTGAAAAATCAGCTGATAGTTTTATGAGAACTCTCTCTTTTTCTCTTGCTGTTTTTGAGATTCTTTCCTTATCTTTAATTTCGGATAACTTAATTATGTTGTTTTTTGGTGTGCTCCTCCTTAGGTCCAATTTCTTTAGTACTCTTTGGGCTTCCTGGACTTCCTGGATGTCTATTTCCTTGGCCATATTGGGGAAGTTTTCCTTCATTATTTTTTCAGATAAGTTTTCAAATTCTTGCTCTTGCTCTTCTCCTTCTGGCACCCCTATGATTCGGATGTTGGAGCATTTAAAATTGTCCCAGAGGTTCTTAAGTATCTCATTTTTTTTTAATTATTGTTTCTTCATTATGTTCCAGTTGGATGTTTATTTTCTTCCTTTTGTTCCAAATTGTTGATTTGAGTCCCGGTTTCCTTCCCTTCACTCTTGCTTTCCTGTGTATTTTCCTTTATTTCTCTTTGTATAGCCTTCATTTCTTCCTTCATTTTGCGACCAAGCTCAATCAATTCTGTGAGCACCCTGATTACCAGTGTTTTGAACTCTGCATCAGATAGGTTGTCTATCTCCTCATTGCTTAGCTCTTTTTCTGGAGTTTTGATCTGTTCTTTCATTTGGGCCATATTTCTTTGTCTCCTCATGCCTGTTATGTTTTAAGGGGTGGAGCCTTAGGTATTCCCCAGGGCAGGGCAACCCTCTTTGCTGTGTTGAGGCACTGTCTGTGGGGAGGGGTCAGAGAGGGAACAATGCCACTTGCTCAGCTCCTGCCCCACTTTCCATCAGTTCCATCACTTCCCACAAGTGGATTGTGCCCTTTCAGATGATAATTCCCACATGGGTGGGTTTGTGTACATTCTAGGACCCCGTGGGCCTCTCCAAAGGACTCACCTGTGAGACTGGGATTTTCTCCCACCACCACAATGCCCACAGGTTTTTACAGCCAGGAGTTTTGAGTCTCCAGTTTCCCACACTGGAACCCTGGGTTTGCAGTCTGTCTCACTGCCCCATTGTTTCTCCTGTCTTATTGGAGCACAAATGTGGGATTGGAGCATGAATGTGGGTCTTCAGCCGCTGCCTCGCTGCATGTCCTCTCTGCTCCCATCTCCACCCCTCCTACCAGTCTGGATGAATGTTTCTTTAACTCCCTGGTTGTTGGATTTCCATGCATTTTCTGGTAGTTCTGGTTGTCTTTTGTTTTCAAATTGCTTTTTACCCTTTTGATTGTGTGAGGAAGCAAAGCATCTCTGCCTATGCTTCCATCTTGGCTGGATTTTCCCCCCACCCCCCACTTTTTTTAATGATAATACTTTAGTTTAACTACTAAGAGAATAAACAGGTATTTTAGAGAACAGCCATATTTTCAAAAATAAATGAAATAAAAACCACCACAATAAATCATACACACAGTTGACTTCTGTTGCTAGGATGTGTCAGCTTCTCTGTTTTATTGATTAACCCATGTTGACCACAGAGAGAAATAGCACTTTTGAGGGGACCATTGGCAACTATAAAGCCAAATGCCAAACAAATAAATAGCGAATCTTGCCAAGGAGAGAAGCTAAAATACCTCTGTCTCTACAAAAGACTTTTATGCCAGAAAATGCATTTCAGAATAAGTGTGTAAAGTTTCCCTAACTTTGTCAGGCCATCTGGCTAATTAATAACTATATTGAGTTTTAGGATAATAACAATAATAATAGCAAACACTTATATAGTATTCTGTTCCCCTTTCAGGACACTGAAAAACAGACAATCTAAGGGAACCTGGCCAAGCAGCATAAGTGCCAACTTGAACTCAGGCAGTTTGGTTCAAGTCTATGTCCTTAACAAATATACCATGCTTCTCCACATATAAAAATGAAGATCTCAGACTGGCATAGGCAGCATTTATTAGAAGAGTTTAGTTTGAACCATAGAAAAGTGTCAACATTTGACAGTTTTTGACCTAACAAATCTGCAGTTATATTGTTCAACCTAATACTAAGTAATGCAGGTGACTAAGCACAGAGCTATGAGGCCTCTTCTCTGGGCCAGGCTCGGTGTTCTGAGGCATAGCTGGAGTTGGAGTGATTTGGTGACACAGAGAGACACACTGAGTTCTTGTCCAAACACCTTCACTGACCTTGATTAGTCAGCTCATCTCCTTGGATCTACGAAATGAGTGAATCTCGAATTTTTTAGAACTCAGTCCACTTAGGGTAAAATATCCCATGTCTCTTTTACACCAATACTGCTAATTTCCAGTACCAAACAAACCTGCTGTTAATGAAGAATGTGACTGTAAAAACAAATCGTGGGTGTAAAGAGAATTACATTTGCAGATCTATAGCAATAAGGATATATTTATCCCTATTTAGGGATGATTTATCTTTAAGTGTACACATATCTTGAAGCCTAATATTGGAAAATGTTAGGTCAAGATATAGTTAATGCATATTGTGTATTATTAAGAATTAAATTTATTCACAAAAAATAGAAAGGATAATAGTAAACCTAAACTAAATTTATAATTAAAAGCAAGAATTGTGGTAAGTGATAACCATGACCAACTCAAAAAAAAAAAATGTGATGTTTGGATGCAGTGTCTGTTTAAAAACATCTTGCCCCAAAATTTTGGGATTCCCACCTCTAGGCCTGTGCAGTAGAAGCTGTGTGACATAGCCATTGTCATGTGGCAGCTAGCCTTCCTGGAAGAATACCAAATTTAAGTTCTTAATGAACTCTAGTAACCCACTCATTTGAGGACCAAACCAATAATCCTTAATCCATTCATTTTACTGATCAGCATCTTTTACTGGTTACTGGTCAGCATCCTTTAATCACATTTGGAAACATATGCCTATGAAATTTCAAGTGATTTACCTAAACGTGCCAAAGAAAGTATTTGCTTGGCATGACTGTGATGCCCTCATTTTCTGTTCCCTAATTCTGTCCAATTGCCCAGCATTGATAACAAGTTGTTTGCTTTTTTTGAAATCCCAGCTCACAATAAGAAATATATTGACTTTAAAACTCAGGACACACATACACAGTCCCCCGCTTACATCAGTGCAGTTGGGGCACTACACAAAAGTGCCAGGACAAGCAAATAAGTAGGGGATAACACTTAAGCCAAATTCTATGCACCTTTAGGATGCCCTAGTGTATGTGTGACAAATATGCACAAATATATATATATATATATATATCAATAATTAAGTTGACTTTGCAACCCTCTATGGTTGCAAAACCCTCTTTTTTTTTTTTTAAGATTTTATTTATTTATTCTTAGAGAGACATGGAGGGAGGGAGAAAGAGAGGGAGAGAAATATCAATGTGTGAGATGTACATTGACCGGTTGCCTCTCACACACCCACAGCTGGGGACTTGACATGCAACCCAGGCACGTGCCCTGACTAGGAATTGAACCAGCGATCTTTCAGTTCACAGGCTGGTATTCAATCCATTGAGCCATACCAGCCAGGGCTAAAAAACATTACTCTTAAAAAATGTTGCCCAGAGCACTAGACATATCAGGGTGATCACTTTGTAAGTTATATAAAATATACTTTGTTGTATATCTGAAAGTAATATAATATTGTGTGTCAACTGATATTGAAAAATAAACAAAATTGTTTAGTGTTGCTCAGATATGAGTTCACTATGACCTCCACAGATAGCATAACAACTTCTTCTTTTGTCTTAAAGATCGAAAGTGAGACTTTTCCCCCTTTAAAACACATAAAAGCATATTTGGAAGTTCCTTTGATGAATGGGTTTGAAGCTGTGGGTCATAAGAAAAGAAGGCGGGAACAAGGGATGGTTAGCCTGGAAGAAAGAAGTGATGTCCTTGTAGGGAGGAAGAAGCCAGGGGAGTAAGTGGCAGTTCTCCAAGGTAGCTACCAGGGTAACCAGTTGATGGAGTGACTAGGCATTAATCTATGACCCCTAGGAATGAATATTCATTCACTTGCTCAGGCTACTGAGCATTTATTAAATACCAGCTTCTGTGCTAGAGACTACAAATAGAAACATAATACAGTGAGGTAAATTTTATGCAAAGAAACTGTGCTTTTCTAATGACGTGACAGTTTAGCATGCCCAATGGCTAACATAAATCTACGGAGATACAACCCATAGTATTGAGAGCTGATTTTTTTTTTTAAGCTTCACTGAGTGGCTTTAGTGACTCATATAGTGCCGTGTTTACCAAGATTGCCATTTGATGTCAATTTCTAAAAACTTCTAAGCATTCAATTCTGAGCAGACAGTGGTTTAGTTACAGAGAAGCAGATGTCCTCAGAAGATGAACTTACAAACTCAGCCAAAACTTGTTCCAAGGATTCTTCTCCCCTATTCAGCTCCGCAGATGAAACATGAAATTATAAAAGAGTCTTCATCTGAACTTTAAAGGAGCCTTTTAGAATTCTAACTTTAAACATTTTTTTCCTGAAAAAATTCATTAAGCTTTCCTTTATTTTAGATTATTCAATTTGCAAGAATGATAATGAATACATAAATCTTCTCAGTTTCTCACTAAGTCTGAGTAATGAAGTCTTGGTTTTACTGCCTTTGGGCCCTCACCAATCTCTTTTAAACTCCAAAATAAATCAGTTAGAGGCTGTAATCCCCACTGTTTCAATATACTGAAAACTCAGTGTTAAAGCTAGTTTGGGGTGATCTGTGAGTTTATTATTATGTTGAAGTTATAGAGAGAGATATTTTGGTTCAATAGAGAGTGAATTTTTTAGAAGATTTTATTTATTTATTTTTAGAGACAGGCGGAGGGAGGGAGAAAGGGAAGAAGAGAAACATCAGTGTGTGGTTGCCTCTCACATGTCCCCTACTGGGGGCCTGGCCCACAACCCAGGCATGTGCCCTGACTGGGAATCAAACCAGTAACCCTTTGGTTCTCAGGCTGGCACTCAATCCACTGAGCCACACCAGCCAGGGAGAGAATGGATTTTCTAAGTGTGAGAGCTGTCTTGGTAAGTAAGAAGTTCCCCCAATGTAAGAGACATTCAAGAATAGTCGAAGGTCACCTGGCATCTGGTTGCAGCAGGAGGAGAGATGTTACATAATCACCATTCAGCTCCCTACCAGCCTAGAGATTGTATTTTTCCATTAAACAGTGACTTCAACAGCTTTCAACTGGGTTCTTTTCCAGAAAAGAGCTTCCTGTGCCTGCCTCCTATAACCACATAACATCAATAATTGCTCTTAACTGAGTTCATTATCAGCAGCACTGAGAAGGATTATCCAGTATTTTTCAGCTCACAGGTGATGGGGAAGGCCAGTTGGGCTGGTTTGGAGGACTTAATGGGAAATGATGTGATTCACAGTCAACTTTGGCTCGTCTTTCTGAGTGTAAGTTGTCCCCAGGCCCCAGGGTTTCAGTGTCCAGCCTCAGGGGCTAAGGAAGAGTGATTTCTTTATGACTAGTTATGATTAACCTGGGGAGGCTTACGGTGTCCCTTTTTGGGGAAGACTTAGGCTGTATGTTATCTGACATGGGTTTTTGGAAAACCCTACCTAACTTTGTTGTTGATTCATTAATTTTCACTTAAGTGCCACAGGAGACTTCTGCTTAATAACATCTCCTTTTCCTTTCTGGCTTTGGATCTGAATGGGAATTATCCAGCGTTAGACTTTGTATTTAGACTCATTTACAGAATAACTTCTAATACTACCCTTTATGGCATTGAGTAGATGAGGACTGGGCAAAACATCAGAATTTCAGCCTTCTAACTTTGCCTGCTAAGATGCTAAGCAGTTGATCCACAAGAAAGATGTTTTATAAACTTATAAACCTCTCTCCTGGGTGGAACTGTTCCTAACCTTAGAATCATCTAAAATAACTTATTCAGAGATCTTCATGGTAGAGAACCCTGGAAGCTACTTGCTGGGAAGTTACAATGATTATCCCCACACTATGGAAGGAAGGAACAAAAATGAGAGCAACAATATTCTATCAGCCTACTTTGCCATCACTGTGATATACAGGCTGTGAAGTGCCCATTTAGTTCCATTTTAACTTAACGTGGAAGAAGCAGACAGGTTCTCAGGACCTGTATCTGTTTCTTGGAGGAGGAGTCTGGGATTCAGGCTTAAGCCAAGGGCATTGCCATTATAACAAAGGCCACTCCCGAGAGCAGGGGTAGAGATGTTTCCTTGCCCCAGAGCTGTCAGGTGTGTCCAGGGATTCATGCTGAGTCTTCCGTAATTTATTAAAACCAAGGCGTCAGAAATGCTACACTGGGTTATACCAGTGGTAGCTCCAGCCAAACAAGGATCCAAAACATCCAAAATATTACAGAATGATGTGCAAAATACCCGAATAAGAGGTAAGTGGAAGGTGCTGTGGGAATAGCAGGGTGGTCATTACCCATTCTGTGAGGTCCAGAAGGGTTCCCAGAGACAGCAGTGTTTGAGTGTGTTTTAGAAAAATAAATAATCAGCCAACACAAAGGAAGAAAGAGCTGTCTGTGCAAAGTCACCAAGTTTACCAGGAGGAAGACAATGAGAAGGGAGGCTGTGAGGAGAGCAAGTTAGTGAAGGGGTGCTGTGCTCCACTGAGAACATAGGCTTTATGCTGCAACTGTTGGGAGTCAGCAAAAGATTTTTTTTAAGATTTTATTTATTCACTTTTAGAGAAGGGAGGGAGGGAGAAAGAGAGGGAGAGATACATCTATCAGTTGCCTCTTGCATTTCCCCAACTGGGGACCTGGCCCACAACCCAGGCATATGCCCTGACCAGGAATAAAACCAGTGACTTTTCGGTTCGCAGGCCAGCACTCACTCTACTGAGCCACACCAGCCAGGGCTCAGCAAAAGATTTTAAGAGGACAGACTATTTTAGAAAAAGATCCCTGACTGCTGGTGTGGCTAATGCATTGAGGGAAGGTGAGGTTAGAGGGAGGGAACCAGTTTGGAGAGAGCCTCCTTCGTGCCAATATTGACAAAGAGGGACATATAAACTAGAAAGACATTTTTGGAGATAGAACTGATGGGACTGTATGCCTAATTAGATGTGGAATAAAGGTTTGAGGTTGACATATGTAGCTTAGATCACTGGAACTGTGATGCTTGATAAAAAACCATGAATTTTCCTGAAACCGTAGTATGACTTCAATTGTATACTCGTTCTGCAGCATCTGACATTTGTACTAAATCTTTAACTTTCCAGAGTACTTCTTCTTGTTTGGTCTCATTCAATATGCCATTTTACAGATGAAAAAACTAAATGTAAGCGATTTTACTAAATATGTCCAGCTGGACTTGGTTGAGGTAGGACTAGAACCAAATCTCCAGACTCCCTAGTCCTAAGTTTTAAATCAAACCCCATATCTGACAGTACCACACCCCGTGCCCCTCACCATTTTTTTTTTCTGTTTTGCATGAATGATACTAGAATTGGAAAGACTTTTGAATAGAAAAAGAAGCTGGGAGTTTTGGAAAAGCCACAGAGAAATCACGGAAGCTGCTGGGGAGGAAGAGCAGCCAGCAGAGGAGCACGTGACAATGAGCATTCCAGGTCTTCCAGGTGTCAGTGTCACTCACATACAAAGACATCCTGGTGTATTAGTGCCCCTGGGTTTCCCTATAAACGTCCCATTAGCCCCTGGTGATGGGACCTGGAAGGTGGGGAGGAACCAGCCGTAAGGGCTGTGAATGGCGATTATAGTGGCCGCTACTTAGGACAGTCCCTGGATCCCTCATATCTCTTCAGAGGGCCCTGTGAGGCTTACTAATCAGCATTATATACAAAATCTGTCCCCAGGAGATCTCAATCACGGAATAAGTAGATTTGCTGATCTACTGATTTTGGCGGTGAGATCGTCTGTGCCAAAGCTATGAAAATAAGCCTGTTCAATTTAAAGTGGAATCTCATCCTCAGTAAACAGAGGAAATGATGAGTCTTGGTCCCAGAAAATCATCATTTCTTTATTAGAAATAGTAGGGAGAGTCCTTTTGCAATCATCTTCTGTCCCTGTTGGTGTTTGGGAAGAGGCAAACCACCAGTCTCAGACAAGATAGACATTTGTGGGCAGGAAGATAGTTTTCTTCTGCAGGGGTTAAAATTGTCTCTTTCTAAAAGCCAAAAAGGGCAATGGTTTTAGGATGCCTGGAGAGAGAGAACAAAAGAGAGAGAGGATCCTTGTGAAAACTCAATGAACTGTTTTCTTTTAAGGCAGATGTGCTGTCTGCAATAACAGACTTGCCCTAGCGATCAACTCTCACTTGTAGCTGATTGACTTGGAAATGGTAGTCAAATAATTGAACTTAATGAAGGACACAGTCTGTAATTCAACAGGCTTCATTCTTCTAGGGGCTTTCATTGATTATCCATCTCCCTGCCTGGACTCTAAGCTCCTGCCTCAGGGACTCATCTGATTGCCGTGTGCTCCCTTGTCATATACCATCAGCAGTAAGAGAAATGATTAGAATACTGCTTTTAAAGAAAGTTACTTTTTTTAATCTTCCCCCCCCTAATGCCTTTGTGTGGTGTTGGGGAGAGACCCACACAGAAAGGAGCACTCCACACCCACGGGTGCGGTTCAAACAGCTGTTGTTTAGTTTGTGAGCCGACCTGAAACCTGTAAGACTCCCACAGCTTTCAAGCCCGTGGAGGCAGCCAGTCTGTCAAGACCTGCAGGTTAGTGATAATCCCATTTTATCCCTGAAAACCACTTGGAACATTTTTGAAATCTCCAAGCAGATTCAAATCCCTTAGTTCTGTTTTTCTAATTATAATTTGTTTCTGATGGACACATGTGCAACTTATTTTTTCAACAAAACATTTACGCTGAGATGATTCCTCATTTTAGGTGAGCTTGACTGATTCCTGAGTTTAAAAAAATCATAGGATTTTCTAGGCTGTGCACTTTAAGTTTGATAAACAAAATAATAGGGAGAAAGAGTAGGTGGCTACCATGGTGACAAAATCATCTGATCTGTGTATCAACAGATAGGGCAGGGAAACAGTGCCATACTACACGGAATTGCAATTATGATCAATTGTTGTGAGAGGAAATTTAAATGTCTGGGCTCCACTTAGCAGCTGGTTAATCAATCAATACATGAATAGCAATATCTGCACCTTGACTCGGCATGCATCTACTGTACAGATCAAAACAAAAAGAAAATTGCAGCATCTATGAAAATGAGGAGTGCTTAAGCATAGTTGGCAAATGCTTTTAGGTTAGAATACAAATTATCCTAATTTCCAAATTTTAGTTATTAACCCTGAAATATCAAGAAAAGCTTTAGACAAGGTCTTGATGTTGCCATTAGGAGATTTCCTAGTTCAAAAGAAATAAGAAAAGGGGTTGTTTTCTTAGTTCGGAGGGACCTAGTTTGTGGCTTGATGTGGCCACACAAGAAGATGAAGTTAGATCATCGGCTTACCTAAACCATTTCTTTTTTGAATACTCCTCACCTAAAGGCTGCTGTAAGCAGGCGTTTCCTGGATAAACAGGAATTGGCAAATTCCTACCGGCCAGCCAAAGATTTAACTCTACAGTGTGAATAACTTTGTTTAGTCTCTTTTACATTTTAAAAGAAGGTATCAGACTAGCACTTCAGTGTTGGAATTTCAAACATCAGGAACTAGCCAAAGGGCTGAATGGGATTTGAGGGTAACAGGTCTTCCAGACTTCCTTCAGCAGGCTCCCCAAGCAGACTTCTACCTCCTCCACCTTTGCAGTGCTAAGGCCTTTTTAGCTGACAAGAGACAGAAAAAGAGGTGAGTAAGACAGCTAACATCTGGAAAGTGGTTTGTTACTGCTTTTAAAGGGGCAGAATGGAGAAAGTAATTCCATCTCTTAAATTGGCCCTTTTGTGTTGCAAAGCATCTCAAACTAGCTCTGCCACTAGCCTGGGAAAGCGGCTCCACCTGCTTCACTCCTAAGAGGCTTTGGCCACAACTCAATAGCTTCAGGAGTCTGTGTTGACGCGCGGTGTTTATATGCCGTACAACGCAGTCAGGAGGACAGGAGCGGAGCTGAATTTGGGGAGCAGCTGCCTGCTATGCTGAAACCCTCTGGAAACTGGATAAGGAGCTGCGGTGAGAATCATGCTGCTTTTCTCAGACCCATTTCTCTTGACATATCAGTGGGGAATCAGGGCCCGTGAAATGAAGAGGACGGCAGATCCGCCTACCTTTTCCAACCTGTAACTGCTTGCCATTTCTTAGCGCCTGTCGCTTGCAGGCATCTTTTAAAAGCTCCTTCTTTTTATGCTTGTTGCTATCTGTGCTCTGGGAGAACAACAATCAGTCCATTTTTCTCTTCTTCCACTTCAGCCAGTGCAGCCCCCAAACCATACTCTGTGAGTGTGACTCACCACTGGCCTCTTCACAGTAAGCCTGTCTCATATGAGCTGCTGCTGCACTCTTGGTACTGTGATCACAGAGAGGGATTTAGGAATGCGAAGTTCTTGCTGTTAACTTAAATGGGTTCCAGAAGTGCCTGGATTCACATTGATTTCACATCAGATAGTTGATGCATGCAAGTTCTGTTCAGAAAGCCAGAACCTCTTGAGGGAGAGTAGAGTTCTAACACAGGGAGGCAGACTTAAGTGTCTGAAAGAACCAATGGATTTACAGAGTTGGATCTTGCTTTCACTAACTGTAAGCTATGCAGCCTTGGAAAACCACTGAACGTTGTGCCTTCAGTTTTCTCATCTATAAAATGGGAATTATATTACTTCCTTAAGGTCATAAGGTCATTGAATTGATAGTTGTATGTGGAAAGCTGGACTCTATGGTTCTCTAGGGAACAGGGACTGTGGCTACTTAATTTGGGGACATATTGTTACCAGAAAAGGTAATTTATTAACAATTGTAGTATAATAGGTAATGTCAGCTCAGATTCTTCTTCCTGACTTCAAATCCCAGCTCCCTCATGGTTAGCTTAGGTTAGCTGAATAACATAAGCCTGTTTCTAACATGGTAATAGGAGTAGTAACTATTTCATCAATCTTTGAAAATTTAGAAGGTGTAATGCTTCACATGTAAAGCCCTCAGCAATGTACCTGGCACACAGTAAATACTCTGTAAGTGTTGGCTTGCTGTTATTTTGAAGCAGAAATCTGATTGTGGAGCTAGGCAGTTGGCCTCCCTAGGCTAAATTCACCTCATTTGTTTTTTTTAAATGCAGAGATTGGACAAGATAACTCCTAAGGAGCCATCCACCTCTTAACAGCTGTGTTTCTAGGTGCATTTACATGCGTATCACATAGCCCCATATCTTCCTTGAAAAGGACCATAAATTAAAACTTCAAACATATTTTATGATGGAAAATCTACCCAACGTAATATACATTTTGGACTTAAAAGTCATGGCCAGTACATAAAGCCAGATGTGGCATTTTATATATTCTTATGACTTGATTTCCTTAAGACATATATTTTCACAGCCCCAGATGCTACTTTGCATGTCTATGGCTTTGGGGGCATAGAGATTTGCATCCAAATACTTTGTGCTGGTTTTAAGAACTTTATGCACACCAGTTGTCTGAGAGTGGCACATGTTAGCATTTTTAATTTCTGTATTATTTTTGAGAAGGAACCTTAACCTGCATCTCTGTCTTGTGAAGGTAATTAATATGCATCTGGCATTACAGCTGAGCTGCTGGCAGCCAGTTTAAAAACCAGCCCTGAGTCGCTCCGCACCCTGCCTCTGAGGCAAGGAAGTAGACTTGCTGGGCTGGGGAGATTTGTATTCTCCTCAGGCATGGACCCCCCCCCCCCCCCCCGCAGTCTGGACTTCCTTTGCTACTTTATTCTCTCCATCCCCCCTACCAAATTTATTTCCCACAGTCCCTTTACATCTCGGTGGGTTCTCTGAGCCAGGCTAGCACCCCCATTAATCTTAGAATAGGCACAGGTTTTTAGAATTAATTTGTTTGATGTAAGACCACCAAGAGGGCAGGGACTTTTTTACTGATGCCTGGCACATAATACAGGCAGTCCTTGCTGTTTGCATGGAAGTGCAAGACAAAAAAAAAAAAGACATCCTAATAATCAATGGGAAAAACTAGTGTTGTCCATATCCCTTCAAAATTTTTGTCAAGACATTAAAAACTTTTTGTTGGCTACAAATGTATGGGGAAATGAAAAAGTAGTAAAATAAATATTTGTTGATTATACCGTTAACTTGAAATGTTAGAAACATTAAGAATTAAAGTGTTTTTATTTCTTTTTTAAAAAAAGAGTAGTTTGAATAGTGCTTGCCATTTTCCTTTTGTGGGTGATATAACTTACAATACTGAGCAAACATCTTTACTGTGCCTTGGCGAATTGTCATACTCCTTTCTAAGCCTGGGTCAGCTTTCACCCTTTTATCGTTTGCACCTTCAGTATTTTGAACTCTCTCCAAGCGTTCCTTTAATGTGAAGTGTTTACCCAGTGTTAATTCCTCTGGAACATTTTCATCCTTTTCATCTCAACCACTTAACTCACTTGTATTCATAAATTTTCCTCTTCTAAGCTCCCCACACCGCACACCTGGGGAGTCTCACAGGGTGGCACAGTCACCGTGCCCTGATCAGGTGTGTGTTCTTTAATTCCGCTGCTTTATTTGAATTTAATTTTATCCATTTTCTTTTTTTGTCTCTATGCCGCACTTTCATCTTTGTGGGCAAATTCTCTCTTTGGATTACCCATTTTTGTAAAATGTCATGAGGAGACAAGAAAGCAATACAACTACATGCTTTGCTGTGTGTGCGTGAACCTTTAAGCAGTGTGCAATGACCCATTACCAACAGATTTGAGATGTGCCGAGTCCCTAATCATGATGTGCATCTGTTATTACACAGTGATTTGTGGACCAAAGAGCTAGTAGCTCTTACACTTTATTCACTCACTCATAGCTAGTATACTGTGGTAACTTAAATTCAAATCATGTTATTAGGGAATTTAAGTTGCTCAATTAACTCTCAGTAATAGAAATTCATGCATATTGGAACCATGCAAATAAAAATCAGCCTATAGTTAGCTGCTCAATAATACATGTCTGTTGAATGAATGAATGAATGAATGAATGGACATGCATTCACACTGATGTCAGTTTTGCAGTCCTAGTGTTCTCTTAGACTTCCCCACAACTACCCACCTTCTCTTCCTTCCTGTGTACATCCAAAATAACAGGTAAAGGCATGTGTGCTAAAAACTGGCTTTGAACCAGTCATTGAACGCTGAGCCTCTTGTCTCATGTGCTAAAGGCCCAACTACTTCTTTTCTTATCAAAATCCTTCCTGAGTTCCCAACTTCACTTCTAAAAATAACTAATTTGATCAACAGATTTATAAACTAAACACTGAGAGATCAGACCCCATGGACAGAAGAATGGAACAGTCTTACGTTGGCAGAACTTCCCTGGCCCCTTTTCTCTCTCTGTCCTAAAATTCATTAAAAAAAAAATGTGAAAAAGAGGTCTGGGGGAAGGACTCAAACATAGTCTGGAACCTTACTTAACCTTTGATCTCAAGGAGCTTATAGTCCAAAATGGGCTATAAATCCTGCAGAGATGTAAGCAGTAACGAGCAGTGGTCACAAGTACTGGTTTTGTCTGATACGGGTTCAGGATTCGCTCTGTCAATTCCCAGCTCAGTGAGCTTTCACAGGTTACATAGGCTTGTTGAGAGTCTTGAACAAGGTAAGGAATGCAATTCACTTAAGAGTATATCTTTTGTAGAATAAGAGTCTGGGAAACAGAAACGATTTTACCACGACATAATTCCGGTGGATGTCATTATTCTCACTAAGATTGCCTCGCCCACAGTGTGCAGAATTCTGGTTCCAGAGTCAGAGTGTAATATACACATGGAACTTGACAGGAGTTACCCAACCCATTCACAGGGGACCCGTGTTTTCTCCTGCCTTCTTATTGTCATTTGGGGATTGAGAATCTGCATTATCTTCTGCTTTTATAGAGTCACCCTCCTAAATTCTTTTAAAACGCTTCGTTGGGGTGTGTTCAAAGACATTTTCAAAGCTTTAAATAACGTGACACTCAACTCACATAATGTCAGGGCCCTGCTTGCTCCTCTGCTAACACTAGTGCCTCCTCTGGAATGATCCGCTGGCCCCGGGGCCATCCCCATCTGGTTACCATGTGTCCCCACAACCATATGCACACACGGAGATTTTTGAGACAAACACTGAGTAATAGTCACTGCTATGCCCAACAGCTGACAAGGCCTCATGGCTCACTGTTCTGGCTGTGGGGGGCATTTAAAGAGTGTAGAATCCTCTACGAGTTCTGAATCAGTTGGTCTGGAGTGGAGTGGAAGCACTGGCATTATTAAAAAAAAAAAAAAAAAAAGTTTCCCAGGTGAGGAGCAGGCAGAGCCGAGGACTGTTGCTCTGGTGCATGTGGATGCCGGAGTCTAAGAACGAAACTAGCCCTGGCTGCCATTGTCCAGACAGGAATGTGACCTCCACTTGCCTGGTGACTGACCTGGCCTGGCCTGGTCTGGCCTGGCCTGGCAGGCGCAGGCTGGCCTTAGAGTGTGTGTTATAACCTTGTTGCTGCTGATTCTTCTTGCCTTATGGCAACATTTCCTCAGTATTGTCCCTTTAGAGAAAGTCCCACACATCTTAACTGAACTTTTTGTAATAGCTGGATAATTGGCCTCGATTTCACTTCCCTATATTAACCTTTCAGTCCACTTTCCACTCTACCAACCAAGTTATCTTGCTGAAACGAGGATTCTATTGTTTCTCCCCCATTTTCTAACCACAAAGAACGGTTCCTTGTTTCCAGCCTGAGAAATTGTTTCCCTGCTGGAACAACACTTTCTCCAATCAATAGCAATAATATTACTTTCATACATAACAGAATATTTCTTTGTGTGAACATTTAATCTTTGTTAGATCCTCTGCTAAGTGCTTTTCATATGTCTGACAAACTCTTAACAGCCTTCACAGCCCAGTTTTGAAGATGTGCCTGAGACCTCTCTACCCCAAATTGCCCAGCAGCAGAGTGAGGTACCCTGTCCTCTGTGCCCCTACAGCCCAATCAAAGAGTGCAGTGCATGGCACTGTAATTTGCTGTTATGACCTATCTTCCCCCCCAAGGGCAAGGGCAAGTGTTGCATTTGTTTCTGTAACCCCTTGAGCAGAATCGGCCACCAGCCATCAGGAGCCGCCAGAGGGACTGGAGGAGCAGGTCTGAGGGCAGATCATCTTCAGTCTTAAAGCAACACCTGGATGCAGATGGTTCATTTGACAATGGATCAGTAGCCCTAATAGCGTCATCATTTGTAAGTCGTTTGGGCACAGAAAAGATGTAGCCCAAAAGCTCCGCCTTTACACACACCAGTGTGACGGAGCGCCGGGATCCCTGGACTTTCCAAGTGGCACTGCCTAACTTTTGTGCTCAGCAGACCAGACCTCCCAGCACAAGTGCCACATCACTGGGTTCACTGTGTTACCAGAGAAGGGCTGAATTGCATTACATCATCAACTTGGAGGGTATTTCACCAACAAGCCAATGAAACACTGCCAAACAGGGCTGTGTATTTTTTGTCTCTTTTTTCGGGGGCGAGGGTTGGTAAGCTGTGTTTTTACAGACATTGTAATCAGCTGTCAAGATAGATGTTATCACTTCGCTTATGGGCTGTTTTCTTCCATTTGGACTAACCGAATAGTTGCTTTGTTTTTATATTTGTTTTCTCCTCTACTCATTCCCTAATGAACCACATTACTAAGCCCCTGCAAAATCTTCAGCTGCTCCTCCTGTAAGAGAGGGCAGTAATCCATTCATCTCCAGGAAGATTTGCACCTGCATTAATATCTAGGACTTATTTATTCAAAAAATATAGGCAAGCCCTCTATTGTTAAAGTGAAAAGCAAAAATTGAACTTGTCTACATTAGATGACTTAAGATTTAAACTTAAAATCGCAGAAGACTATTTTTATTCGATTTGTATTGGTGTTGGTGTTGTTGGGAGCTGGCTCGGCAAATCATGTCCTCTCTAGTTTCAAGAGAAAAAAATCTAGGATTTTTCAATACTGAGAGATAACCTGCACTTCTTTGAAAAAATAAGAGCTCCATTTTACTGAAGAAATTTAAGTGGAGTATAAAATCTGTAGAATTAAGAGGGAAGAGGTGGAAGGTACTATAAAATATTTGTTTCTCTTGAAGCTGAGGTTTCTCTTCAATAAATCAAAGACAGAGACGCTTCCCTGACAGTAAGCCTCAGAACGTGGCTGACAGAGCACTTACAACAGTTAGACAAACATTGCAGCAAACAATTTTTCACATCTACACAATTCCAGATCCTAAGTTAGAGACAAAAAGTAAGACCTGGTCCTTGCCTACGAGGAGCTTAAAGTCTAATAGAAAAAGAAAGATTTATTTAAACACACATACAATAAAATACACACACACAATAAAATACACACACATTTATTATGGTGTGAGAGAAGTGTGTATAATGGGGCAAAAGGAAAGAAGTGGGGTTTGAGGGGGAAAAATCCCTTTTCCAAAACCTGTTATATGCTCAAGAGGAACTGATTCCTGACTTCTTTGTCTTCAGGCTTCTATCTAAAAAATGGGTATGATCCCATGCCAGTGAACAACTTCTTTTCGGAACGTATTTTGAAGAGCAGTGGGAAAGGGCTTAGAACAGTGCACTCCCCTGAGGATAGCTATTAAATAAATGTCATGTTAAAAAACATAGTATATCTAAAGCAATGCGCATTGAACTATTAATTGATTTTATTACCAGCTCCTATAAAAATCACTGCAGTGCTCTGAAGTTCTTGTAGAAATGAGAAACTGAACAGCTGGTATTAATTCCACTGGTTAGGTAGGAAAAGCTAAGACATGAGGATAAGAGACCTGGTCAAGGACCCTAGGACTCTCTGCCAGGGCTGATGGTTCCTTGTAATCAGCTTTAAAAAAAAAAAATTCCTCACCCAGGGACACGCTTATTGATTTTTAGAGAGGGAAAAAGAGAGAGAGAGAGGGAGAGAACCATCAATAGGTTGCCTCCCATATGCCCCTAACCGCCCCCACTGGGGACCAAACCTGCAACCCAGGCCCTGACTGGGAATCAAACCCATGTCTAGGTGAAGATGCTCCAACCAACTAAGCCACACTGGCCATGGCCTTGTAATCAGTTTTAATGACACTGTTCTCTTCGTTTCTCTGTCTCTGAGCTTGAGGCCCTGACTATATATTTATTGACGTAGAGTTTTCTCTGGCATGGAATTAAAATAAATCAAAAAGAAAAAATAAAAAAACCCACAACAACCCCACAAACAAAAAATAAAATTGTGCTCCCTCCTTTGAAAAATGACTCTTTTTGTAAGGTTTTAAAATGTATTCAGCGTAGCTTTATTGAACACCTGCTCTGTGCTAGGCCATGGTGCCAGGTGTTGGAAAACACAGCAGATATGGTCTCCATCCTCACAGTTAAAAGACATTGTGATGCAATGGGATCAATGCTATGGGCATCTTTTATGGTGCTGAGAGAAGAGCCCTTAACCAGTTTTGATGGTACAATCACAGTAGGCTTCCTGGAAGAAGTGTCAAAGCTTGGATGTGAAATTCAGAGAAATGAACCCTGGAGGGTGGAAAGGAAGAGCACTAAGTAAAAGGAGCTCTCAGTCTATCTGCCCTAGGAAGGGAAGTAGTTCAGGAGGCTGGAGCTCAGACCAGTGTCTGGTAGAGGCCAGATTGCTGAGGACAACCCAGATCCTAGAAGGAGTTTTATGCCCAGCTGGAGTCTGATCTTTAGCTGGAGGCAGTGGGGCCAGTGAAGGGTTTTAAGCAAGATAGTCACAGGAAGAATTTTGCCATTAGAAAAAAAAATATTTGTCTCTGCTATGAGCCGAACGGATAGAAGGGAGGACGGTCATTTGAAGACGGATGAGGATTGTCAATATAAGGGGTTGAGATGTCAAACTCAGGCCTCAGCTGGCCGCTCTCGCTACCCTCCTCTGTGTGGAGCACTCTAAGGCTTACATTCACGGTCATCCCCAGGCTTTTTGAATACAAGGATTCCCTTTATAAGGACTTGAGAGTGACTGCATTTTTAGGTTTTGTTGGTAGTGATAATATTTAATGATACAATGATACATTGAGTTAAACTTAATGTATATTTAAATAGAGTGCAAACTATGTACATTTAGCATTTAATAGGACATATATGTAGCAGACAGTGATTTAGTCTATGCAACGTTTGGTGCCTGGTAGATTTGAGGATTCTTTGCCAAAACACCAAGGATTCCAGGAGTTTTGGATCCTCAGATTTGGAACCAGAGGCAAGTAGGATTTAGAATAGTAGTTATCAGCAGTTAGTATGTTAATTAATCTTTTTCAGTGTGATTTTGAGCAAATCACTTAATCTCTAATAGTATCAGTTTCTTCATCTGTGAAATGAGTATGTCTACTGCAGGAGTTAAGTCATTATTGAAGCAAATCACGGATGTCAAAAATCTTGATAATTTTCAATAAATTGTCTTCTCGCCATGCCTTCTTTTCCCGTTTCTCCTTTTCTTCTTTTCTCTCTATTTCCTCTGCATCTGCCTACATTTTAGTCCATTTTTCTTTATTACTCCTCTTTTTCCTTAATCGTCATAGAATATTAAACTCATCTTTTTTAGGGTTTATACTTTACATTTGTGTTTTCTATTCTTAATTTAAACTGCAACCATTTATGTTAAGAAGTTGCTTAAGAGTCAAGATGCTCTGTACTTGTGACCCTTAAAATAGGTAAACACTTCATACTTGCACATCATTAACCTAACTGTGCCTATATTTCAGGCCCACTCTGGCAACTGTACTTGCTCCACACTCTTTTGGTTCTCTAGAGATGAATCATCCACCCAATGCCCTACTTAAAAGACATTTGTGTTCCTAGCTGATGCTCTTCATCCTTGCACTTTCTCAAGTGCTCTGGCAAATATTGTGTGCCCCTGTCAAAACCAGTGATGTCAAGTCTCCTGGGATGCAGCCCGCAGTTCAGGAAGCAGGTACAGAGTTACAGAAGGTACAATCGCCACAATGCAGTTGTGCAGAGAGTGCTTTCTAAAGTGTTTCTTGGAATTTACCCATCTCTGAATTTTAAAGCATATTTACCATTGCACATTAAAATCTACAAGAAAAAGTTAATGAATAAAACTGCAATGATTTCTCTTCTGAGAATACATTCCTTATGTTCTAAGATACCAAGGAGCCAAACCCTGTGGCCTAGCTTTCATGATCTGGTTTCCATCATCATTTCATATTTTCTCCTTGTTGTTCTTTTGGACACATGAACCCTACATTTAAATATTTTCTTCATCCTTCTCCTGAAAAATATTTTCACATGCCAGTCTCCAACTCCTTATATGCCTGTTGTTTTTCTGCTTTGAAAATCCCTCTTATGCAAATCTCACCCATCATTCAAGCCTCAGTTCAAGTCGTACTTTACCTGACCATTCCAAATTAAAGCCGCCTTCTGAATTCCTCTAGTGAGTGTAGAGTAGAATGATTTACAGGGACCATCTGGGGATCTAGAGCTGGAATTCCTAGGTTGAAATGCTACCATAGAGATGTGATCTTTTTACCTTCTTTGGACAATTTCTTTATCAGTAAGAAGATAGGTAAGATCTTAAAGTTTGTTAGAACAACTAAAGTAGAAAAACTGTGAAAGCATTCTGTATCTAGGATTATAATCTTGCCCAGATATTTAATTATAATTTCCTTTTTATGTAATTAAACATATTTAATAAATACTACAATTTTAAAAACAAGAATGTATGGATTCTGTGTCAGGGCTTCTCAAGTGTTAATGTACATAAAAATCACCTAGGGAACCTGTCAAAATGCAGGTTCTGATTCAGTAGCTCTGGGATGGGTCTTGAGCTTCTGTGTTTCTAACAAGCTCCCAGGTGAGCTTCTTCTGCGACTGCTTGCCCATAGACCACACACTTGGATTATCAAGGCTCCTTGTACCCCCAAATATAAAGGGGTGGGGATGTGATAAAAATACCCACACCCTCCCAGTCTGGAGTCTAGACAAGGTGTTTGCATGCAATGACCTTCTTCTCAGTATGTTCCCAATTATCCTCTTCTGCCTCTAACGTCCTTCATGACTGCCAAAGCTGCCTAACTGATACTTCTTTTGGTCACACATAGATATTAGTCAACCAGGACTATTAAGATCAGTGACTTACAGAATAAATAGAAAATTCACCAGGAAACCTGCAGGGCTCCCACAGGGTGAACTTGATTTACACAGGTGCATACTGCATGATGACGGTGAAATGACTCATTTGACGTCAAGGCACAAAGGGACATCATCTTGTACCGTGGGAAGATCTCATTTTGTACCAAGTGGTGTCACAGGGGCGTCTACGTGAGGAAAAACACTGAGGGGCTGGTTGTCTGACTGACTTTCAGAGCCTCCACTGACCATAGAGGTCAAAGCATCTACAGACACTGCCCCACGCGATTGTCCTGTAAATAGTTTATCATAAACTTCATTTGACCAGTGATGAGTCATCGTCTTCCTTATCTAGTTCTTGTGTACACAAGACTACAAAGAATGTACATATGATTTTGAATGGCATACTTTGATTGTGCAGTTCAATAACGGGAGTGCGTGTGAGCGGTGACTGAGGCCATGGCTTTACAGTCTGGCTTGCTCAGGCTTTGGCTGTGTGAGACCTTTGGCATGTTACCTAACCTAAGACTCAGTTTTCCATTTGTCAAAAGGGGGCTGTTAGAATAAATGAGATAATCCGTGTTAAGTGTTTAACACAGACCCTTGCATGCAATTAGTGCTCCACATATACTAGTTATGTTTATTATATTATTGATGGTAGTTATTAGCATATGTATGTTGCTAAGACACTTTATTAATATAATGCTACATTTAGAGTTTTTTATTGATTGATTTTAGAAAGAGAGAGAAACATTAACTGGTTGCCTCCTGTACATGCCCCAACCTGCAAATTAGGCCTGTGTTCAGACCAGGGATTCAGCCAGCAACCTTTCAGCTCACAGAATGATAATCTAACCAGCTGAGCCATGCGGCCAGAGCTGTTTTAGGGGTTTCGATCATAGCAAAAACACATAACATTAAATTTACCATCTTAACCATTTTTAAGCATATATTTAAGCAATGATAAGTATATGCATATTGCCATGCAGCAGATCTCTAGAACTTTATTTTGCACCATGAAAATTTGATATCCACCCTCTCTCCCCAGCCCTTTAAACTTTAGTTTTATTTCTTGGGTATGTTGAAATGAACGCACTCCATGTGCCCTCAGCTCCCTATCACTACTGAATAAACATGTAAGATTTGAAGTTAGAAAATTTAGGTACAAGATTAAGTCCTGAATTATGCTAACTGCATGAACATCCTTATACCAATTATAAGCTTTGATTACATCATTCACATCTGCAAATAGGTACATGAATATGATCACTATATTATTGGTAATTAGTCTCTGATTACTCCCTTCTTCTATACCCCTCCTGTATGTTGCTAAAAGTCATCCATTTTAGCACTTAACATGTTATACAGAAATTATCTGCCTTATGTGTCTTCCCTTGAGTTGATGGAAAGTACCTTGTGAGCTAGGGTTAGGTGTTAATTCAAACCTAATTTTGTATGTGTTAAACAGAACTGCTCAAAACAGTGTATTCACCTCGTGATTCTTCTCTCATTTGTCCCTGGGGCCCCCTTTTCATCATGTTACATTTCCCTTTGTTTAACACCCTTCTCTAAAACCATTGGCAAAATGCCTACCCGCAACAGCGATTGGTAAGGAGGAACAGACCGATCTAGTGCAGTATGGACAGCAATAGGGTACAGTTAGAAAGAGGCAGGAAAAAGAAAGCCTTGCTGGATTTTTGGACTGCATCTCTCCTTTCAATGACTACCCAGTTTTGCTTAGAACCTTCTTTCTCCTGCTTCTTCTGTCAAGTATCTAGAGAGGTCAAGAGCCGTCCTGTTACTTTCCAAATGATTTGGACCGAATTACTTCAAGGCACAACAAGCTCTGCTCCTAGGTCTGCGTCGACAGTTAATTTACAGAGCCAGAGTTCACCTTCTGAAGCAGAAGCCAAGACAGTTAGTTATGTAACCTCAAGTTTTCTGTTGGGGGGGAAAAAAAACCTGCAGATGCTCAGAAATCTAAATTAAACTCCTGACTTGCAGTTCAGCCACCAAGCATCATGGACAGTCTGAAGAATGTTACCAACACCAGGGTGGTAATTGTGATGATGCCGAATGAAACACCATATATTCATCTTCCAGCCAGTGTGATTTAAGACTGCCAGATTAGCTGGCCACAAAACATGCTGAGCTTGAGCTGAACTTTACAATGTGGTTTGTTGCTTTATGAACCATCTTGTTAAAAAAAATTATTTTGCAAAATTTGTTCATATGCACTTCTGATTCGGGAACACTTTTTTCTCAGGAAGACTATGAATGAAGCATGCATGCCCTAGATTGAAAGCGGGGCCTAAGAGAATGAATATTATTGGCAGCTACCCCACACTCACACTCATCTCTCTCCTTTAAGAGACAAAGAGAGCACGCAGTGGTTCAGTGCATGCTAGACGCCAGACTGTCTTCCCAGTAACTCATCAGGTGAAATCAGGGAAATGGGTACCAGCAACTTCATATTAGAAACTATGAAAAACAGGAAATAATTTGCCCAAGGTCACTCAACTAGTACATGAAAGAGGTGGGATGCAAATCAGGTCCTTCTTTCATGACCCAAAGAGAGTGCCCACTGTTCCCACAATGCCTTGGACATTGCCCTTCAGCCCTCCAATTTCTCCTTCAGAAACTGGAGTCCACATCCTATCAAATAATGGCTCAGAAATAGAGCCCTAAGTCTTCAGAATCTAAACTCAAGTTATAATGAAATGTTATTAATTAACCTAGTGTTTTAAGAAACTATATAGTTATGTAATAAAAACAGGACAGGAAATATTGCTAAGCAAGCAATTTTTGACCATAGTATTCAAGTGATATTAATTTTGGTGGGATTAGATATTTTCAAATATTTTTAAAAATTGTGATCATATTGAGAGTAAGGCCCACTCTTGAGAGGAAGTCCCAAATTTTCAGCCTTTTTTTTATGGCATCACACCTTTCATAGGTTATATAACTTTGTCTTGCCAAAAGCAAATGTGGCTCATTGCTTTATTTGACAGTCACAGATATTTATTGAGCACTAGCTATGTGCCAGATCCTATCCAAATGCTACATACTCTGTGTTCTTGCGCTTTTCCCATATGTGCTGTGGTAGACATTCCAAAAGTCATTGGTCTAGTTTAGGAACTCCAATTATAGCGTAAACACTAGCAGCATACATTTTCCAATACTGATAACAATAGCTAATATTTATTGCATGTTTGTCGTGGGTCAGGCTCTAATGATGAATACTTTTATGTACACCTCATGTAATCTTCACAATAACTCTACGATGGAAAGACATTTTTGCAGTGTCATACATTTTTACAGATGCGGAAACCTTGGCCTAGAAAGATTAAGTAGTTTTCTCAAGATTGTATAGCTAGTAAGGCTAGCAATAGGCAAAGGTGAGGCTGGAACCCAGGCCCATTTGTGACAGAAACGTGTTAAAAATGTGACAGAAAGTCTACATTTTTAACCCCAATATGTTCTTCCTTCCAGAAAATTCCATTTTGTTAGTGTCAACAAATGTGCTGTGTGCTGGGATATAAAGATCAATGAGACACAGTTTCTGCTTTCAAGAACAAGTCTACTTAGGGGAACAGACACTCAAATAGTGCCAGGTATTGGCAATAAAACACGAGTAAGGTACAATCTCTGCCCTCGAGAAACTCACACTCTGGTCAGAGACAGATACAGACACAGAAACTCCATTGAGCAACATGTTTCTACTTCTCGTTTCCCACTTCAGAGACCTTTGGATTCTTGTGGTGCTAAGAGAGACAGCATCGCACTTTGGCTCTGCAGCCAGTCCTTCAGCCTCTCCTCAGTCCACCCTTTATTAGTGACCTCAGACAGACCACTTAGCTTCTTAAAACATGTTTTCTTGCATTTAAAAAAGAGGTGAATGTATAATCTACTTTACTTCATGGAGTTGACTTGGAGGATTAAGTGATAAAATGTATGCAAAGTTTCTAACCATGATCCACAAATGTAAGTCATTGTTATTCTCATTCCCTCATGGCTTAGATGAACCTTGCAGGCGGTGCCATCTCTTTACTCAGCCTCACATCTTTTCTGCTAAACTAACAAGGTGTTGCTACAGCAACCAGCTTCATGCAGGTGTAAACAGACACCACTTTGCTTCAACTGCCACACCTATCCTTGCATTCTGCCCAGGCATCCACTCACCATCCTGGCATGCACAGAACTGGAAGTGCAAGGGAGTAACTCCTCAGGTGGCAACTCTCAACAGTGGAAGGTCCAGAGGCATGCAGGAACTGGTGGATAGAGGCTCCCCTCCTCATCCTTTGGAGAGATAGTTCTCAGCTGTATTATGGATGTTCCTCAGAAGGTCTTGGACAGGTTGAATCCCAGTTGTCCTCTCCAGTGAATAGGCGGACGACACATCCTGGCATTATCTTTTCCTCCTTTCAAGCTCTCTCCCTGGTTCTTCACTCCTCTTCCCTGGGATCATTGCTCAAAAGGAACTCTTACATGCAGGCCTTTGAATGAGGCCTTGATTTCCAGGGGACTGTGGAGATGGGCATAGGGAGGGAATGATATTGGGGAAGTGGAATTGAGAGGTTTCCAGTCTAAGAAATGGGTCGTCCACATCAGTGGCACTCACATGTTTGGATCTCCTCTGTTACATCTTTGCCAAGTAGTCATCTGCCACAGCTTTAACATGCCCTGCTGAAGGACTGTGCTGTTTCGAATCTGATTTGTAAACATCCCTATATTCCTGGCACATAGAATAATATCTGACATGGAATAAGAGCTTAATTAAAATTGTTGAATAAATTTTTAAGTGAAGAAAATTGGCATTTATATAATGACTGCAAATCAACCTTCCTTTGCCTTCTGAGCATTAGATCTAGTGTTTCTTCATATACTTTTGAGTCTATGGTTTTTTCATAAAGAAAATTCATTGCCAGGGGATCTGTAAGTCCTTTAATGATGTTCTTTTAAAGAATAATAATGGAAGTAAGTAAAAGAGTGACTGTTTCTCACTTATTTAATTGGCGTAGGAATTTTTTTTTTATATTTACATAGTATTCCTAGGATGTCAGCAGTGTGGAAAGTAAAGTAAATTTGGAATTAGAGTCAGAATTTTAGTCTGAAGAATTTAATATTTGAGAAACTTTAAGGTAAGGTTCATTTTTTTCTGCTTGCTTATATTTTTTTAAAAATAACTTTTTTCTGATTATAATGGCATTGTGTGTTTATTGCTGAAACTTTGGAAGATACAGAAGCATGTTTAAAAAAAGAAAAAAAGAAAGAAAGGCTAGAAGAAATGAACCATGATTTCTAATACCCAGAGGCAACTACTGTTTGACATTTTGGCTTATTTTATTCCAGTCCTATTTCTGTGCATAAAATATATACAGTAGGTTAGATTATATGTAAATGTTCCTATCCTTGTTTGTTTCAGTTACATTATAGGTAGGTATTTAGCAGTGTTATTTGACATGTTATAAACATTATTTTTAATGTCAACAAAGTTTTTGATATTTTCAGATGCATTTGTTTCAATATAGGCATTGTCCACCAAAGTTTTCCTTAGAAAATTAAATATTTTAAAAGAATATTTTACTGGGATTTTTCTAATTATCAAAACAAGCAAGAAAAAAATAAGAAAATAACCAGAAAATAATGCCTAATTGATTTTCTTGGAGACCTTTACAACTTTTTTCTACATTTTATAAAATTGAAATCATACCATATATAGTACTTGATAACCTCCTTTCTCATTTAATAATGTTTTGTAGACATTTCCTCATGTCATTATTTTTTTTAGAAAAATTAACTTTAAAGAGATCTCGGATTCCATTATGCAGATATGATACTATTGGTTTAACCAATTTACCATTATTAAGCCTGTAGGTTGTTTCTCATTTTTTCTACTACTTTGAGTAACATTGTCATGATAAGTGTTAGGTTGGTTTGTTATGGGTCATTTATGTTAGATGATGTGGTAGCTTTCTTAGCTCCACTCTCAAAACCAAAGCTTTTCATGATAGTTGGCATGATAGTTTTCATGGGAGTTGGAAAATACAGGTTATTTGGAGTATGATTTTTTTTTTGCTGAAATTTTCATGTGCCCTATTGTATTAATGGTTGGCATTAACTATTACAATATTAGGTTAATGAAGCGCCATCTTTTTTTGGTCACTATTTTTTTCATTGGGTCCCCAGGATCTAGATTATGGGATTTCTGTGATGTGTGAAGAGGGATTCCCTTTATAGTCCATTGAAAGTGACCTTCATTATAAAACATTTGTAGGCTATAGAGATAATGAGCTTTTACCCATTAAAGATACCAGGTTAAAAGGCAAGAGCATGTGGTTTTCCGAAGGTTATATGAGAGTTCAGTCCTGGCTGTGAGATGCTTGCACAGCACAGCTGTATTAGAAAATAATGTATTTTCCCCACTGGGAACTGGATCAATGTATATTATAATTTGTAGTATATTTGGGAAGACTTACAATTCCTTAGCAACAGGGTGCATTTGCTTTCTTTCTACCACATGCTCTCCTAAGTACATTTATGTAGACTACAGAAAAAATTGCTTGTATTTAGCAAGGCTCCTCTGTTAGCTCTTCTTTCTGCTCCAGCTCTAGAGACATGAGGTAACTTGAAAACTTCTGAAAGGAAATGCTTTGGTTAACATTTGTTGATCCATGAAGCTCAGCCTAGCTAAGGGAAGCTTTCAGTGTACCAAGACAGAGAGAGCTTAGTGTCTCCAACCTCAGTTCAACACACAGGAATTAGAGCTTTCAACTGTTCCCAGCCCAGCCGGTGCATGGCACAATTTAGAAGTGCAAGCTGACCTGGCTTCTTCCACTGCTACCCACACCTGGCATCCTTCTGCCCTAATAGACTCAGATTTCTGTCTACTGAGGCTGCTGTCCAAATCAGCTACTTTACTCTTACAGGTAGTAACTTAGCGACCATTTGTGGAGCTATGTCAGGCTCTTGGTATAGATACTAGGCATTAGTTATCCCACCCCATAAGATAGATCGAATTCTACCTTTCTATAGATAAAGAAGTTGATATCCACAAAGATTTTCAAAAATTCCTGAAATTTCTAAGTTCACAACATTGGTAAGTAGAAGATATTTGAAACTATGTGTGTTGATCCCCTCCATTTTACTGCATCTCCTTTAACCAATACTGACACTTAATTCTTTTGTGCTGAAGTGAACTACCTATTTAAGAGATTTATTTATAAGCAAGCAAAAAGCGGGGCCTGGGGGGTAGAATTTTCTTAGGAAGTCCTTACCCCAAGTCAGCTCTGAGTTGGCAAAGAAGGTTAAGTTCCTGGCAAGATCAGGCAAGATGCTCTTTCGGTAGGTATTGTATAAGGCTGCCTAAGATAGTACAAAATTATCTTTCTGCCATAATAATATGGAGCACTCTCGAGACATTCCCCTCAGACATTCCTCAGAAATGCTATTTCTCAACTTCTAATTAAAGAAGTTGAGTTGTCAAACACACCAAATTATATGAACTTTGATGTGTATTCAGCCCTATGTGTTGAGCCTCCTGGCTCTCTCTGGCCTTCTCTCTCAGGCTGGCTGTTCATTCCCTAGGACCTGTTCATTCCATTTTTTCTTGCCCCTCCCTACCAGTGTCTGTGCCCTTCCTGTGGCTTTTGTCCCAAAGGCCTTGTACATACACATTTTAAGCCTTATGTCAAGAATCAGCTCCTCCAGGAAGCCCCTTTCTCATTCTTGTAACACTCCATCATTATGCCCCAATATGCCTACCGGATTTGCTATAATATACCCAATGCCATATTACCTCCTCTCTTTGTCTTCCCATGCTGGGCTGAGAACTTCCTCTGTACTTGAACTGTGTCTTATTCTTGGATTTCCTTTGCCTAATCCAAAGCTTCTCCTGAACTGGTTCCTAATTAATGATGGTTTAGTAGATGGACAAAGGGATGAAAAGATAGATGATGATGATAAGGGCTAACATTTACTGAACATTTTAACTATATCCCAGGCACTGTACTAAGCATCTTAAATACATTGTCTCTTCTGATCCCCATAATATCCCAATAAAGTAGCACTTTATTTATCCCTATTTTACTGATAGGAAAATTGGAATTCAGTAAGGTTAAATAGCTTGCCTAAAATTACTTAACTAATGATTGATAGAATTAGGGTTTGTGCTCATCTGTCTACTTTCTGAGCTGGAATTCTTAGCTACCATAGGTAACAATATGGCGGCTCCACAAGGGATGCTTCACACCATCTCCCAGACCCCCTCCCTCTTGCTCCTTTTGTAGAACTTATGTAGAGGAAGCATCTAATGAAACCAAGATATCCTGTTGTGTGCTATTTTCCAAACAAGTACCTAAAATGGTACTTTTCTATGTTCCAAATGCTATGTGTTTTAATCCTAAAGGAACTAAGAATCTTTATTTTGCAGCTACTTAGCATAACCCTAAGTAAAACCAGCAGTACTGGGACAATTATTTGGGTTACATATCTGAATACTCATGATTCATTGTAATTTCCTAGCTTTTGTATCTGATTATTAAATCTTTTTCAGCTCAGATGGAGCAAAAAAATGTAGATTATTAAATTTTGTGACAGTATAAAGGGTTCTATTCAGAGCTAGATTTTTTAAAAATTATTTTTATTCCATTGTGGCATTTTCAATTAATCCACTGAGATGTATGCTTTAGGGACATTGAAGCTTTTTTTAGCAACACAGTGAAAGAAAGTGACATTTCCTTGGCATCTGTTCATCCTTTCTCAGGTTTTGTTCTGAGGCATGCTTGTTTTTAAATCATTTCTAACTCTTGGTGTCATGGACAGATCTGCTCTGTGTTAGTGTTACTGGTCTCTCTGCCTTTCATACCGTTTAGGTTCACTGTGTTAAAGTTCCTGGGTAAAGCCTCCCTCTTTATTTCTGGATGGGCTTTTGCCCTGCATCCTCAGGAATAAGGCTGGATAACCAAGTAGCAAACCAGGATGTCGTGGCCCTTCCGCTCCCTAAGGCTCCATGAGAGCCTCCTGCAACTTGTCTCGAGCTCTCTTTGGACCTTGAGTAGAAAGTAGAGGCAAGGAAGTGCTCCTTCTCACTCTCTTTCTCAAAAAGAGATGATAATCCCCACTAATGTGATTTTAATGCTTGCTATGCGTCAGGTCCCATGCTAGGCTCTTGAAATACATTATTCCATTTAATCTTCAAAACAACCTTGGAGGTATATACTGATTTCTAGCTTTATTTTACTATTTAAAATCATTTAAATATTTTATTTTTATAAGGTATTTATTGAAAAGGTTTTTCCTCTCCTGCCCCCATTCACCTGCACATATCTAACCATTATTTTTAGTATTTTTGTACATCTTTCTGGAGTTTCCTTTGCAAATAATGGCAAATTAAATACATATACTCACATTTTTTTTCTTTTACCCCTTTCTTCCACACCAAAGAGAACCCTGTACACTCTGTTCTGCACTATCCTTTTTTCATTTACTGATCTGTCTTGGAGAGTGTCTCTGTTTTGTTTTGTTTTGTTTTTTGCAAGTACATAGTTGCCCAATGTAAATTATGCCATCATTTTATTAGTCCAATTTTAAAGATGAAACCAGGGCAGAGAAGGTTAAATAACTTTCTTAAACTCAAGAGGAAGAAAGAATTCCCCCATCCTACCTACCTCTGAGCCCAGGGTCACAGAATTCTGAAGATCATCTGACAAAGACAGGCCACACTGTCCCCTCCCAAGGTCAGCAGCCCCCACTTTCTGCCCCCTTTCATACTTCCTCCTTAAGGCTCTGCTCAGAGTTCTGTGGGGACTGCTTCAAGCAGAGCATTTTGATGTGCTTTGTTTTCTCCTCTCCATCCTTTTCAACCCATTCGATACATTTGGGGTCCCATCTCTGTGCTCATGTCTGCCCTTATTGGTACCCTTTAGATGTTTGTTCTAGACGTTTGAGGAGTAGTTATTTATGATAAGCCTTAGAAACTTGAGGCTTGGCTGCAGGTCACAAAGTTTCTGATGTGTATTTATTTTCAGAACTTTTTCCCTGCCCTACTAGACTTCTATGTGCAGACCACTGTCTACCTGTCAAAGACCCAGTTATTGTTTAAGCAGCAAAAGATACTGATATTTTTGGTCATCGTTTATCAGCCCTCTGCCTGTCAACTCAACTGATCCTGGCTGGCTGGTTCAGACCTTTTGGCTGCAGACCCTGACTTTACAAACACACGTCCAAAAGGCAATACAGGACGTGGTGAGGGTGAGGTGATTTAAGAACGGCTGCCAGAACTGAGCAAAACTCCGTAAAGATGATGATGATGAAAATCTCATATAATCTTTCAAAATCATGTGAACTATAAGCACAATTGTTATCCCTATTTTACAGATGTGGAAACTGAGGCTCAGCAAGGTTTTTGATTTTTGCCAGAACTCATATACTCATAAAGTGATGGGGTAAGATTCAAATCAAGGTCCTTGCAGGCTGGTGCTCTTTGTATTATACCATTAAATTGCATTCAGAGGAGACCCATGTTACCAAATGGCACATTAAAATGCATAGTTAATAAGATACTATACGTACAGCCCAAGTTCACTCACAAAATAATCTTACTATGAGAAAGGGTTTGTGATTGGCACAGATTCTGCTATGTTCTTCAGTACATTACAATTATATTAAAATGAAACACCCACTCCCATTTCTGCAAATCCATCATCCATATTATTTTTCAGCCTCAAAAATCTTTGAAAGAAGTTTTTAAGCTAATTTTGAAAAGAACATTTCCCTTTCATTAACCCTAATTATAATATTAACAGTTACCATATTTGTTATATGCTAGGCACTGTAATAAGCATTTTACATCGATTATCTCTTCTACTACCCATGACAGCCTAATAAGATAGGCATTATTATTATTTTCATTTACAGAGATTGAGGTTTGAGTAAGGTTAAGTGACTTGTCCAAAATCATAACAGCTTCATAAGTGGCAGAGGCCAGATGTCAACCCAAGCCAACCTGTGACCAAAAGCCCCTTTGTGAAATCACTGTTTTACTATAGATTCCTCTCCCCAGTGCTAGGCTACATGGTAGCCACCTCCACGCGTCCTCAGTCCGTGGGCCAAGCCTATCACAAGTCCTTTAGAATCATTTCTTAGTAGTCAAAGATTTTAAATTCAATGTCATCATTCTCTCTAGCTGGATCACAGTCCTCTGGGCCTCTCTGTTCAGGAAAAGATATCAGAACGTGGTACATGTTCTTTTTTAGTTCCATTTTCATTGTTAGCACATTTAAATGTTTTTTTCAAAGCTTTTTGCATATATTATTTCATTTGTCAAGTCAGCATCGTTTCTCAGGCTACTAAGGGAATTCCCCTTCCATATCCTCAATACACTCTGTTCTTTCTAAGCAAGACCATTCCCAAGTATGGTCTTTCCAAATTATATATATAGAAACCACTTCAGTTGTTAGGAGTTAATTTCTTTAAAAGAGAACTCCAAAAACTGAACTCACTCTGGCTTAAAGAACCAAGTATATTCAATCAAAGCCTCTTAAAGGAAATCAGACACCATCTGCTTCCCAAGACTGGGAATGTAGATCTGCTGCTTGGAAACCTTGTTTGAATTAATATTACAATAAGCCAGTTGCCTGTGGTTTGATTAATTACTAATGACTTCATACATAAAAGTAATTTCTCCTAAGTGACTTCTTTGGATAATTGAATATCAAGTATGTGTTATTATTTTAGAGCCAACTTCATTTTCTTTCTTTAAGTAACAAATTTGATAATGTTCACTTTAGTTGTACATTTATTGAGCACCTACTATATGTTGAGCACTGTTAAAGGCACTTTGGATTGCTTGATAGAAAAAATAGAAACCAACCTTTTCTGCTACCTCCTCTCACGATACAAAATGTTATAAACCTGCGATATGAAGGCAAAGAGCATGTGTTGTTGCTCGTATATGGAACACCTAACATAAGACTTCACCCATGGGAATGTCTTTTTTTGTTTAAAGTAAAGTGAATGACTTTTTGCTTCCTCCTCTTTCATGCAGTCTAGGGAACTATTGGCAGTCTTGAGTCACAGAAAAGGGCGTTCATACTTCTGTTTGCTGTGACAAAGAATAAATATGGATTTGATACAAATTCTCTTATCTCTTGGTTCCCACAGTGCTTTGCTACTATAATAGCAATGATACTTCTTCCATTTGTGACTGTGAGCGCCTTCATATCAGGGACTGTGTCTTATTCCTGTTTCCTTACCGTGGTAGATGTCATACTCTGCACATAAGCATTCAGCCAGCATTTATTGAATTCAATTAATCACAGACTGTTTCATTTCCCTCCCAGAGAGCAGGGATCACACATTGATCATTTCCATTTCCATCTTTCCTATCGTACATTGGGATGCACACTTTTTTCCTAATATATGATCAGCAAAAGCTTATGAGACTTGAGAACTCAAGTCTCATCTTTCCCTTGGTTGAGTTCTTTGTACTACGATTTTGCTTTTTGTGAGCAAGACCCCAAAAAGTATAAATCAGAGAATGAGTGCCTTTCCTGACTGATTTGCCCATAAATAACCAAACACGTAAATAAAGACTCTCTCATATAGTCACACAATATCACCCTCTCACCTGACATTTTGGGAAACAGTGAAGGACTCATCTAAGGTCACAAAAAGAGACTTTACCACAGCTGAAACTAGAACCCAGATTTCCTTACCTCCAGCCCAGATTTTTACCTTCTTAACACCTTCCGTCTTTCCCTTTCTTCACACCCCTTCTGATGCAACCCGGGATTAGGCCTGCCCCTCCCTCCCGATCTGATAGCTTTGCCACCAGCCTTAACACCTCCAACTTGGCCTCCACATGGTTGCCACGGTGACCTTCCAAAAGTGCAAATCGGATTATGTTTTTTAAAGTCCTTTAGATGTTCCCACCACTTGGGGGATAGAGTCCAGGCTCCTTCCTGTGGCCCACAGGGCAGAGAAGGGTCCAGCCCCTGACCGCCTCCACGCGCCCCCCCACCCCGCCCTGCCTCTTGTTTCTCTCCCTCAGAGCCTCTTTCCCAGCCATGGTGGAGTGTCTGCACTGACCCAAGCCTTCACTCGTTTTATGCCACTTAGCACAGCTGCCCCCATTCTTCCTGCTCTCTTGGTCGAGAACATCATCTTAACCTGTCTCCTTGGCAGACAGCAGCTTCTAGGGTCTTCTAGGTAGACACGCAGGGGATTTACTGAACCTAAATCTCAGTCCTCTGCCCTCCCCATACATATTCCCTCCCTCAGTAGAGGTGATCACTGAACACCTCATTCACTTCCTTCTCCCTTAACACCTGCAATGCTTCTTTTCCATAGTTTTTGAATTCATCCCTCTCCATGGAGGCCGTGAACTCCTTAAGGACAGTAGCTGGGTCTTATTCATATTTGCATTCCCAGAACCTGGCAGTAGGTCAGGCATATAATAGACACACCATTACACAGCTACTGACTTTCTGGAATAAATATAACTTCCATAAGCCTTCACAGTAAATTAACTCAACTTATGGTTTTCTTCCAATTAAGCCTCACATGGGATGATAGTCGAATTATGTAAGACTTAAAGGAAGGAGAATATATTTAAAGAAAAGTGGCACTTAAAGATGTCTTGCTTCTACAGAAGGTGAAGGAATATTTCACAGCCACCATGGGATAATGTATCAGTTTATTAGTAATACAAAGTGACCAGAGGCCCACTGACCATTTCTGTGAAGCCCTTTGCAGCCTCCCCAGTGCTTCTCTCTCTGATTTACTGCAAGAAGTCAGTGTAGTTACCTGTTAAGTGAAGAGCGCTCAGACCGCCTTCAGCTTTTCCCTCAAGGAGTAGATTTTCAGCTATTTTTCCAGCTCAATTGTTGAATTCATTCCAGCCTGATTTACCAATTACTGAACTGTTCATTTGTTTATTTATTTATGATGCGCATCCCCTGGGCTTCGACACAAGCTTCGCAATGCCTCTGCTCCATCTGGTTTAAATGGAGGACATGAGAGAAACAATGGGAACAAGGAAAACAGAGAGAAGTTCAGATTCTTGTTTCTTGCTTTATGAGTTTGTGCTGGGAGAGGGCAGCTATTTTCAGCAAGAAGATGTGCTTTCTATCTGAAAGTTCACATTTCTACCTGCCATGACCCAATATTGGAAATCTATGAGATCTGAGTCTGTGAATGACTTTATGAATCATGTTTAGGCAAGCTAGTCTCTGAGGCTTCAGACTATGGCCTTTGTTCTTCCCTTTTCCTGCCTGTTTCATTATTCTCTTGGGCATTTCATATGCGTGGATACAGGCAGCCTTGTAGGACGTTCTGCCTACGCAATGAGCAAGGATAGGCGTCTTGGCCTTGTGTGTCCTGGCTCCTCCAGAAAAAGAGCCGTTCACCTTGGCAATGTGTTTCATTTCTTCAGAGTCAGGAAGGGTGTGGCAGTTAGAGATGTGGGCTTCTGGCATCCACCAGGTGCTGGTTGGAGTCCCAGCCCTGCTGCTTTCCACCTGGGCAATCGTGGGCGTGCCGCTTTGTTTAACCTCTCTCGGGCTTACTTTCCTTATCTCGTAAGTGGGGCTAATAATAATAATGCTTATATAATAAGCTTATTAAACTTGTTGAGAAGATTAAGCAAGCTATATAAAAGGACTTAACAGCAAACACTAGAAAATCATGAGCTATTTTTAGAAGATTTGAATACACTTGCACTTGACATGACCACTTGTCTTCACAGTGTCCCCTGTGAGAAAGAGAGCAGAGACATCGCTGGCCACATTTGACAGAGAGATGGGGATCATAAATCTGTGACCCCTGCCCCAGGGATTGTTCCCTCTCCCCTCTGCCACATTTTGTTGTGATTGCCTATCCTCTGTTCACCTTTTCTAAAGCATGACTCAGAGCTTTTCCTTCTGACAGTGATTCTTCTGAATGAGAGACAAAAACAATCAAATATTTTGGCATTATTCACAAGGAGAGCTAATAGCTCTCTTTGCCTCCCACATTTAGAGAAGGAAGGATTCTGCTTTAGAAAGCACTGAGTGAGGATGGTACACAATCTGATGAGGTCACACCTCTGGTTTGTATTGTGTTCCCCTTTATCAAAGCAGGAGGTGACAGGGTACGTGTCCTCCATGAAGGAGAGCAGGAGCGAAGTGCAGAGCTGAGGGCACAGAGCTGCCCGAGCTCTCTCCACACCCCCCTGCTGCTCACGGCTGGATGGCGTGTTGCCTGCTGTTCCTTTGGCCCTTTCTGAAAGGACTGGAGGGCAGAACAAGGATTCAGCTTTCGCAAGCTGGGAAAGCTGTTAGAAGCTGTGTACCCTCTCCAGACTGTCCGATGATTATTTGACAGTGTTAGGAGTATAGTTGTATTTGCCAAACAGCCTTTCCTCTATGCCCTCAGAACCCCAGACCCGTCATGGCCAGCTAATCCGGTCAGTTCCTTTCAGACAATTTGGAAGAGTTAAAACTGTAACAATAATATATTTGTTATAAGAATATTAGCTCACGTTCTAATCAAATCTCAATATGGATGATGGTTTAAAAACAACAGTTTATTCTCTTCCTCTTGATATCCAAAACGTATCTTTAACCCTCCTTTGGGCAGAGATTCTGGGACTCTTTTTATGCTCTGGCTCCTCCATCTTCAACTTGTAGCTTCCAAGGTGAAAGGATTCATTGGCATGAAGCTGGAGGGAGAGAAAGAGAACGTGAGGCTTGCACGGGGAGTGTTTTCACGGGCCAAGCCCATTCCACTTCATTGGCCAGAGCTCACATTCCCTTGGCCAGAGCTCAGACATATGGCCACACCTAACTTCTGGGGTGGAGTTTAGACTTGTGCCCGAGACAAGGAAATGGATTCAGTGAATCAACCAGTCTCTCTGTCAAAACAATAATGAAAAAAACTAACATTTCTATAGCATTTACTAGTCATTGTACTAAGCACGTTACCTATATTTTTAAATTCGTATACCATATCATTCATTCATTTACCATACACAATTCAATGGTTTTTAGTATATTCACAGTTGTGTAACCATCACCATAATCAATGTGAGAGCATTTTTCTCATCCCAAAAAGAACTCTCACACCCGTGCGCAGTCACTCCCAGTTCCCCTCCGCAACCTTAGGAAATCTTGAATCTACTCCCTCCTGCATAGATTTACCTATTCTGAACATTTCATATAAATGGAAAGCTTATGTTCTTTTATTTAATCATTACAACAATCCTACAAGGTGGGCAAGTGGTTCCCATTTTACAGAGTTGCAGAGGGATCAGGTTGCTTAAATGATTTGTTAATAACTTTAAACCCTGCCTGTCATTCAACTCCAGAATGTTGGGCAGTGTCCCAATTATAAAGAATAATGATGCTGTGATTTAGGGGGAGAGAATGGGAGGAGTGATTGCTTGCTTGCTTTTTAATGAATATAATGGCAAAAAAAAAAAAAAAAGCCCTTACTTCTTCATGGAGGACTTCTTTATTGAAATAACAGATACCCGTTTAGTCAGAGAGCTCTAGGGTTAAAGTCCAGACCTACCACTCACCAGGTGCATACAAAGTATGTTCTGCTTAATTCCCCTTGAGTCTTAGTGTCTTTATCTATAAAATGGGAATCATGGATCGCTGTGTGCTGGGAGGATTCAGTGAGATTAACTTATGTGAGAGCTGTTCTTATAACTTCACATAGTTGATGCCTTGCTACTGTTATTCTTGCTTACAAGTGAAATTCTGTCTGTAGTTGGGCAGCCACAGGAATTGTGTTAGTGTACCTGGGCCTCCAGGATACTGTCCAAGAAGAAGTAATTGTCACTTGTATTGTACAGCATCCAGGTTACAAGCCAGGAGTGTTGTAACCCAGGAGGATCATGTACATTGAGGGCTAGGGAAAAAGGGACATATTGTCCAGGATAGAAAAGCATATGCAGAGTCTAGCCTATCAACTTCTGATCTCAGCTGGGCGGAGCAGCTTGTTATAGGCGCCTGAAAAGAACCAGCTGAGCCAGTGTAAGTTTGAAGTTCCTTGGGAAAGAAGGTAAGCTGGCTGAGTTTCTGTAGGCAAAGAGCCAGTAATGCGGTTTCCAGAGTTCCACCACATGTCCTTTTCATCACTTTCAGCTCAGCCAGAGACAGCAAAGCCTCATACTCAGGGGCCACGTGTGTGTGAGAGAGACTCAAGGAGGTAGTTATGAAGGAGTGGATTGTGCTTCTGTTCCATTGACTCCTTCTCCACCCTGTCCTTAGTCATGACAGCATTAAAATCTGGGCATGAGAAGACCATGGAAGCAGTGGGAAGTTATGTTGGCAGCGGCTGGCTAAGTCCTGTAGCCAGAAGAGGTCATTTGAGAAAAAGGGTCTGAACTTATTTAGGAGCAAGGGCATAGTGCACTCTTAAAATTTTGTCCTAAAAGCCTCTGGTTCTGCCACTTCCTAATTAGATGACTAGTGACTTGTTCCCTTTAAGCCTCCATTTCCATACAGGATTGTTATCTGGACCATGATTTACAAGCATGCAAGCTATAACTCGCATAATTCCAGCAGACTCCATTCGCATACACTGGGGGTCAGCATATTGTAAACATGTAACAGGCCAGATAATAAATATTTCAGGTTTTATAGGCCATATGATCTCTATTGTAACTAATCAACTCTGCTGCTGCCATGTTAAAGCAGCCATAGATAATACATAAATGAATGGATATGGCTAAGTTCCAATAACACTGTATTTATGGGCACCGAAATTTGAATATTATATCATTGTCTCATGCCATAAAGCCCTATTCTTCCTTTGATTTTTTTTCCAGCCAATTAAAATGGAAACCATTCTTGTTTTATGGAGTGTACAAAAACAGAGACTGGGCCAGGTTTGGCCTGCATGCCTTGGTTTATGGACCCCCAAAATTCACCAAAATATGTTTGATACCTTTCTGAAAGATGCAGTGGTACCCTAAATATTCTAAGAGCCAAATAAGAAAGTACATGTAAAGTGATCAGCATACTGTCTGCCCTTTATAAGTGCTCAACAAATTGTTACTATTACTATTTGTCTCATATATATACACACACATAAAAGTTTATATATATAAACTCTCTACCTGCCATGTACATTTGGAAGGGAAGCAGTTACATTTCAGTTGCTTAACATTTCTACTATCTTAATTTTTATTATTATTAAAATATATATTAAAATTAAAAATATAAAAGCTGGCTTGAATAGATAGTGACATTAGTACTAAACTTTGCGACAGCATGGATGGAACTGGAGAGCATCATGCTAAGCGAAATAAGCCAGGGGGCGAAAGACAAATACCATATGATCTCACCTATAAGCGGAACCTAACCAACAATGCAAAGAAGCAAGGAAAATATGACCAGCAACACTGAAAGGAAAAGAAATCAACAGAGACAAGAGGGAAGGGGGGGGCAGGGAAAGGGAAGGGAAGGGGAAAGTCAAGGAACATATAGCAAGGACTCATGGACAAAACCAAAGGGGAAGAGCTGAGGGAGGGAAGGTGGGAGGGGGCAAGGGAAAGAGGTGGGGGGAAGGCAGAGACAAATGTATTTAAAAAGTAAATAAATTAATTAAAAAAAAAAAAACTTGTGTTTACACAAAAACCTGTACACAAATGTTAATAGTTGCTTTATTCATGATTGCTGAAAACTGGAAACACCCCAAATATCTTACAACTGGTGAATAGTTAAAAAAAATGCAGTCTATAAAATGGAATACTATTGAGCAATAAAAATGAAAAAGCTCCTGATTCATGTAAAAAAAAAAAAAATTAGTAGGCCACCCAGGTTTCTTGATTTTATTTTCTTTCTAATGTTTCTGCATTGCCTCTTTAATTCCTAAACATTTCTTTAGTACTTGGTCTGTGCTGCTAGGTGCTCCATGAATAAATGATATTAGGTCTTTTCTCTCCAGGAGTTTTTGGTATTCTCCAAAGTAGGTATAATGTATCCCAACAGTATTTAAGATGACAGACCTTCTCTTTATATTAATTTTTTGTCTCAGCCTTTAAACTTCTGTCTTGGTATAGGTTTCATAATGTACATACTGTGCCATAGTACTATGATTGTACATCCTACAATTTATAAATGTGTGTGAATATTTAGATAAAGGGGGGTTGTGCTTCAAATTTTTTAAAAATGATGAAGTTAACAATCAAAGTTTTGAAACAAGTAGTCCACATAGAAAATGAGTAAAAGTATCCCAGTGGGAAACAAAAATTGATATGAGTGATGTAGGTTCTTATTCACAATGATGCAAGTTTTAGGACATGGATTAACATTTGCTCCAGTATCTGTGTTGTGGCAGGCAAGAAGCAAGATATTTTACATTTTTAATTTCATAATAACACAATGGCTGTTTGAAATAGTATTATCTCTATTTTACAGATGAGGAACCAAGATTCAATATAGAGAAGTTAAGCAATTTGCAAAGGTCAGCTTGAATGAATCAGGACTGTCTAACTATAAAGCATGACATTTTCTACTTCAGCCTTCATTGTATTGAAGTAGTTCATGAAAAAAAAGACTAATTACTTTTTGGTATCCCTAATGACTCCGATTAGTTTTTTTCTATCATATGTATTTAGGTTATTAATTGGTAGATAAAATTCTATTCCCCCAGAGATTCATGATCAATTCCTTGTCTCCCGAACCTTTATACATTACATGCTTCTCACCCTGACTGGATATCTCCTCATTATCCATTAAGACTTAGCTTAGACATCACCTCTTCCAGGAGGCCTTCTTGATCTCACTCCTCAGGACTAGTTTAGATGCCCTTCCTCTGGGCATCGATAGCACCTTAATGAAAGTTCTTATAAAATATGCCATATAACTACAGTTAGCTATTCTCTCCTTGTTTCTCCCTGGACTGATAGCCCCTTAGGGGACAAAAACTCTACCCTTGATTTCATTGTTCTTCTGGCAGCCAACAAAATAATACAGAGCCTGGGACATGAGAAGCTCTCCAATAATACTCATGGAAGAAAGAAATTCCTCTTTCATTGATTTGGAATTTGAGATAACTTTTGCAAACAGACGTGTTGAGGTTTGCTTGTACTCAATTTTCCCAGGAGAGGACAAATTGGTGGATATACATTAGATTATAGGGGACCAGATAATGGTAAAACAAAGAAAGCAAACTCATATGAATGAAGGATTTTTCCTTCTGGGTTTCTCAGAAACTGAAGACGGTGCATATAATCTCACTAATAAAAGTAATATTAATGATACATACAATTTATCAATATCTACCTGTATGTTTATATGTGTGTGTGTGTGTGTATGTGTGTGTGTGTATATAAATCCATACATATTCATGAATGTGAATTCATAAAAAAATAGACTACCACAATTTCCATAAACTGCCTTGTGGATCACCAAATGCCCAGCAAAAGGACAAAGTTCACAAACACTCCCCAGGTTGGCTCATCGTGCCAGTCATCCAGTTGCTCTAAATCTCCTTTGGTCCTAAAGCTATTTCCCTCCTGGATTCATGAAGCTTTACTCTTTACTTTGAAGGAAACTAGCATTTACTGAGAGCTTTTCCGATGTTCTAGGTACTTAACAGAGGTGATTGCATGTAATCCTCAGACATTTGCACAAACCCACAGGTCCTGAACCCGAAAGGAAATGTATCAGGCCAAAAGCAAGCCAAGAATGTTAGTGAAATAGAAAATCTTCATTAAGAAAGAATGAAGAAGAAGCAGGACAGGCCTGAATTTTGAAAAGAAAAAGTCTGAATTTCGTTGAATTCAGTTATGAATGAATACTGTTAAATTGATTTATACAAATTTGTGGCATGAGAGATTGCAACCATTAGCATGGACATTTTATATATGAGCAGGGTGGGGCCTTTGCAGCTAACTGAGAGAAAAACATTCTTCTTTCCACCACTAAATGTAGCTCCATGTTAAAAGTTTCTTTTTTTCTTGAAAGTGGACAGCATTTAGACAGCATTAGAACAAACATTTACATTTCCTAGACCAGAAACATTTCAGAAAAAATTTTATAGGTCAAGAGAATGGCCAACTTTTTATCCTGCCAGTAAAATAAAGGTCATTAAAAAGAACAAGACCAAAACTGTCTATTTGCATCATCATTTTAGAAATAAAAAGACAATCTAATAGCAAAAACAATAAGGAGAGAAAACAGAGTAGAAAAGACATAATCTTATTTAAAAAGAAGGTCATTTTAACTGGATGAAAACTCTCTGCCTCCTACATTTCTGAGCCTGCCCTGAGTCAACGAGGTCAGGGGCCAGCCTCTAGGGACAGCGTGGCTGCTGTGTGCGGGCCTTCAAGGCACAGGCCTGGGCCCTACTAATTCCCAGCTATGAAACCTGGAGCAAGTCACTCAGCTGTTCTGGGCTGCAATTTCCTCATGTGTCAGATAAGGATAATATCTGACTTGACTAATATCTTAGGGTTGTTATTACAAAATATCACAAACTAGGTGGCTTAGAACAACAGGAATGTATTTCCTAGTCCTGGAGCCAAAAGAATCTGAAGTGTCAGTGGGGCTACGGTCCCTCTGAAGGTAGGGAATTGTCTGCTCCAGGCCTGTCTCCTGGCTTCCGGAAGGTCCTTGGCTGTGTCAGCATCATCCCAGTCTTCACATGGCCTCCTCCCTCTGTGCGTGTCTATGTTCAAATTTCCCCCTTTTATAAGGACACCAGTCGTACTGAAATAGGGACTCACTCTATTTCAGCATGACCTCTTCTTAACTTGATAATACATCTGCCACAATCCTGTTTCCAAATAAGGTCACAGTCTGAGGTGTTGGGGTTTAGGACTTCAACATGGGAGTTTGGGGAGGGATACAAGGTAACCCACACCACTGACCTATCTCATAGAATTGGTGTAGAAAAGCCATTCAGAGGAGAAGCTGAATGCATTGTGAAGTACCAGAGTGTAATGTAAGGGCTGTTTTTTTTCTCTTTTGGATTTTTTTTGTATCCAAAATGTGTTTATTGTGATGGTTCCCACTCATCTTGACTTGCGGTGGCATTTGGTGCTGCCTCCTTCTGAATGGGCATCCTCGGGAAGCCTTGCTTCTCCTCCTGTGGGCTGACAGGCCAGCGGAGCAGCCAGCACCCAGAACTACCACCTGTGCATGGCTAACAGTAGTGGTGATTTCACAGTGTCCTGGGCATTTCACATTCATGAAGCAGCTTCTTCTTGTGTTTCCTCTTCTCTTCTGGGGAGGGAGGAAGGAGATCCTTAAGGAGAAAACAAGAGGCATGTTGTCATGGAGGGGTCGTCACCGCTTGACTAGGAGTTGTTATTAAAGTTTATAATTGAGGAATTTATGCTTTAGAGACATTAAGCAATTTAACCAAAGATTGATAACTAGCCCTGGCCAGGTAGCTCAGTTGGTTATAGTGCCATCCCGCTATGCCAAGGTTGCAGTTTTGATCCCAAGTCAGGGCACATGCAAGAACCAACAAATGTATGCATAAATAAGTGGAACAACAAATAAATCTCTCTCTCTCTTTCTCTGCCCCCCCACCACCCACACTCCCCAGCCAAATTCTTCTCTCTAAAATTAATAAACAAAAAAAAAAACCCCAAAAATATATATATAACTAAGAAGTAGTCAAGGTGGGCCTTTGAACACGTTCATTGAATAAATGTTTTAAATAGGTGCTATGGGGCAGGCCCTGTTCTAGTGCCATAGACAAAACAGACAAGACCCCTGGCTTTCTGGAGCTTACATGCTCATGGGGAGAAGCAAAAGTTAATGACATAAACAAATAAGTTTAATATAAATTTAAGGAGAGATAAGTACTGTCCATAGAAACGAAGTCCAGTTAGAGAGTAAAGCATAGCGGAGGAACGGAAGAGGCTGTTCTTTGCAGGGTGCCAGGGAGTTCTCCTGTGAGGGGCACCTGAGCAGAACCCTGGCTGTAGTGAGGAGCAGATCCTAAGGGAAAGTGGAGCTAAGGGGGGCTGATCCGGGAGGGGCAAAACCAGGGCTTGAACAGAAGTCTGGAGGGTTCAGAACCTCTGATCTTTCTACAACTCTTACTAAAGTCTGTAGTGAATCGATCTGCTTGCTCGCCTTGCTCATCTGCGTCTGACAGTTGATGTGCAGCAGCGGCTTGGGACAGGATGACGTGTCTGAGTGGGGGCTGCGACACCAGGGTGTCTGGACTCCATTCCAGCCCTGCCACTTAGCAGCTGTGATCTTGCTCGGATTTTTTCAACCCCTAGTCCCATTTTCTGTTTGCTGTCATGATACTACCTACCTCACAGGGATGTTTTGAAGGTTAAATGAGTGTAAGCACCTAGAATATTCCCAGGCATATAGGAAGTGCTCGATCATAGCTACTATTACTAAAAACAGGTTTTCTAGTGTTGATATTCAGTGAAGCCAAAGAGGCGATTCTGACCTTGAGCAAGGAAGAGAAAACTCCAGCACTGCTCTTCCTCCCTGCAGCCTACCTGTTAATGATTGACTTTTTGTCGATCAATGACACCGTTTCTGATTCCTGCATGCCCCCCCTCGCTCCCATTTTCAAGGTTGCTATGGTCTAGAGATAGCATGGTAAGATAAAAGGACACTCTTCTTGACATCAGAAGACCGGGGTTTGGGTTCAGGCTCAAACCACACTCAGAAACTGCGTGACCTGAGCAAGTTACTTTACCTCCCTTGCTACATGTTCCTCATCTGCACAGTGAGCAGATTGAACAACCCAATCTCTAAGGCTCTTTTCATCCCTCAATTTCTGTGAACACTGGACAAAGTCACTTAATTTCTCTGAGCTCTGGAGGCTCATAAATACTGTAGCAGTGCTACTGATACCACTCCTGGTTGCTAAGAGGCTCAGGAAGAGTGAAAGTGTTTGGTACATTGTGATATTATATGCAAATATGAGGGCTGATCTTCGCAGAACTATTATGAGAATTAACCCTGAAGAGTACACGCCCCTACGTGTACATTTGAGATTCAGGGGCTTTCCTTCACATTTTGTCAAATTTTCCTGCCCCCCCACTGGGCTGGGTGGATCCACCTTAACAAGGTGTGGGGGAACACCAGAAGAGGATAGAGGCACGGTGCCGTGGTGGGAAAACATCCAATTGGTTAATGCTGGTACATCCCAAACACCAATTACTGTATCTGCTTCTAAGACTGATACATTTATCCGGATGAAATACAAGGAAATATATGTAGCCAGGGAGTGAGGATGCTACATGGTCACCCCCCGTGATGTAAAATATGAGAGTCTAGGAGGGGCCGTTTTATAATTCATCAGGTTTCGCTAGTGAGTTCTGTCAGAGTCTTAGTTATAAAGGCAAGTGTGAACCGGACGGCAGACAGGAGAACCTGGCACCAAGGAGACGGAGAAGCTGCCTTTAGTGCCTCCTGCCTCCTCCCTGCTTTGTTCCAATAATTTTGCGCCTGGTAAGTTCCCTGGCTTTGCAGCTAATCGCTGTTGTTGAATAAGCTTGGCGAAATGAATCTGTAGTTCGGAATATGCACTTGCTGTCAGAAGTGTGTGTTAGTATTTGGGCTTCTGACAAATTCCACAATTCCCTTTAATGAGCAAAATAGCTTAAAAGATGAAACAGAACCTGACAAATCAATTATTCACCTTGATCCTTGGAAGGCTGCTTTCTTTGGTTGCTAAAGTTTCTCAGGTTTCATTCTGTCGGTTTCATTTGTTCGGTGAGCTTTGTCACGAAATTGTTTTTCTTAGCTGCCAAAAGGAGGTATGTACAGGGTGGTTTGGCCATCCCCACCCCCGAGGGTCTCCTCCCCAGCGTTCGGTAAATCTTAAAACAGACAGTTTGCCTGATAACCAGCTCCAACAGAGCTGAACCTGTGGAAGGCAAGATTCAAATTGCAATCTTTTGTGTGAACAGAACTGAGGGGCTGTGAATAATTGGCATTGTGGAGGTTTTATTGTGAAACTCAGTATGGTGGTAGTCCTTGCATTTTGCCGGGATGGGATCCCGAATCCGAGGAGATTTGCATGCCTGTTGATGGTGTGGAGGGGAGAGTGAAAGAAAAGAACGGATCGTTATAGAAAGAGCTATACAATGCACCCGCAGGACAGACCAATGCAGAGGGCATGATTGTTGTTATTTGTGTAACTTGTGACTGTTTTCTCTAGTTCCTTATTCCCATTAATAATTACCTGAGGCTGCGTGTCGATCTTCATCTGGGTGTGCTCCAGGTCTTGGCTCAGGCAGGGTGAGCGCTCACTCCCGGTCAGCTTGCTGTGGGAAGTCATTTCCTCCTCAGAAGGAAAAGTAAAAGCTGTGCCTTCCCCGACTCCTTTCTGCTGTGTTGTTTCGCCTCTGTCCAAATCTCTTGGAAACCAACAGCTTGGTGTACTTTTTTTTTTTTTTTGCAGTAGCAGATTTAACTGTGGTGTCATATGGCATATTAAATATAGGGAGGAATAGCAAGACATTTTTCTGAATGTTTCAAGTGTGTCTGGCTTGTTGACATTTGCTTTATTTCACTGGCAAGGAGCTACTGTCTTCCAAACCCATTAGCTGTCTGCCCAGAACGTTTACCTTATACATAACTGCACTTTCTCTTTAGCTGTAGAAGCTGTCGATCTGACAACATTCTCTTTATCTGCAAGAAAAGCAACTCATTTTAGCATCTTTTTGAAAAAAATGCATGCATTTTTTTTTTCATCAGGGACTTAGCTTGCTCTTTGCTTTCTCCAGATAAATATTTTGGTCATCAGTACCACTTCACTTCCAATAAAGTTATTTCTCCTTTCCTGGTGTACTTTCTGATTGCTCCAAAACTTGGCAAATTGAGAATATGGAATATATCTTTTTCCAGGAACACATTTTTCAGTCATACTTCTTTTGTCCATAAATAGCTTTTCCATATTTTTCCATTTTCCTGAGTAAGTTCTGCTTCAAGAGCAGAGGAGTGATATATTGTGGTTGGCACTTAGGGGTGTGTAACCTGAGACTTGGTTTCTATTCTACAGACCCTGCCCCACAAGGGGTCTGTAAAATGTCTTTTTGTCTTATGTTCAGCTCAAAGCCTCTGGGCTGCAGCAATGATGATTGAGGTAGGAAATCAGCACAAAGGTGCAGGTATAAGCGAACATCTGCGTTTGATGGTGCTGCGAGCCCACGGGGCTTTGCAAAGCTTAGGACACACAGCTGAAGGTTCCTAAAAGTGTTAATGTATCTTACTGCCAAGAACAATAGAGTTGTAAAGTAGCTTTGTGATGTATTATATGCTGGATTTTATTGTATCACATTTTTTAAAAAGATGCCAGAGCCTGTGGTTTATTTCACAGCAGTATCTGGTTTTTCAGTCAGAGTGGTTTTTATGGAGAAATAAATCAATGTACCAATTTCAATAAACTGAGTTTCTTCTCATTTAGTGGTGGTTTTCCCATCTTCTCCACTCACCCAAAATAACACTATAGCAACAAAAGAAAATTTAGCATGAGTTATTGTCAATTAAATTTACAGCAAGACAAATATGAATGGTGACAAGCACCTCCTGAGACAGCACATACACACAGAAAAACATGCTTTTCAAAAAAAGGAATAAAAGCCAAAGAAGCATAAACACGTGGCCTCCGTGACACTTGCGATCTTCTTTGGCAGAGGCTGGGGAGGTGGTGGTGGTGAGCAGGGGCGGTTTGTTCGGAGACCTGGCTCCAGCAGCGGTCAGTGGCAAGGGCGGGGGCTTTGTGTTCAACGTGGTCCTATCTGTAAAACAGGGGAGGTGGGAGTTAGGAAGATTGCCCCAGATACATGCCGTAGGTGTAGCAAATGCTGCACTGTTTGGCACAAAGGAGAGGCAAGAAAAGATAGGCATTATTGTTCTAAGTCGAATTTTGTAAAATGCATTAACTCCTTCTGATGTTAGTTTTGAAAGAAATGTACACAGTACATAAATAAGAAGATTATACAAATTTTCCTTGTTAGCAAGATACACTTCCTACAGCTAGGTTTTGCTTCCTATTTTGGGGACCTACTAAATACATAATTATTATCTTTCAGCTCACTTTCAACTAATTCTTAGAATGGCATCCAGAGTCTTTACATCATTTTTCAAAGAATGAACTGGATTTCGAATGGAGTGCATGAAAATAAACTGATGCCAAATAATATATCATTGCCTTCTAAGTTATTTGCTAAACAATGATTTGGCCAAAACTCCAGCCCTAACATGTATTAAAGTACCTGATTATTTAATAAATATCATTTATTGCATTCTGGGCACTGTACTGAATGTGTTTACATGGATTTTCTCATTTAATGCTCATCACAGCCCTGCCAAATAGGTTCTATTTTGCTTCCTATTATCACATGAGAAAATGAGATCAGAGAATGTTTGTTTAAATACTGCTAATTTAAATTGGCACCTGGCAGCTCTAGAATTTGAACTCACACCTGTCTGATTCCTGAATCTACACTGTAATCTTCATGGTGGAATTATCCAATAGGATTGCCTCGCTCTCCATGATACCATTGGAGGTTCTTGGCCCTGTATCTACTTTGAGTCTTCTCCCCACATATTGAACCTCACTCAGAGTTTAGAGGGTATAAAAAATGAAGTTAGAGATTTCCTTTGCTCTCATTTTTGTTCCCTGCCAATCGGTATCACATTTTTCTGAGCCATCTCTATAATTCTCACCAAAGTGTCAAATCAAGTATGAAAAATTTTAAAAGGCCGTAACTCTACCAAATTCAAGATGAAATCTAAAAGTTACCTTGAATCGGTACTGCCCTTAGACCTGGGCAACGTTCCTCTGCGCCTCTGGCTTTAAAGGAGTCCGTGGGCTAAGCGGATGGGCACGTTTGGATCTTGTCTCTAGACCACATTTGAGGTAGAGAGGACCCCCAGAATATCTTCTCCAACCAGTCCTGAGCCTATTCCCAGAAGCTGTATGATGTGCCTACCCCTGGGTATCTAGGGGAAGCCAAGAGGCTGCTATTTACATGCGGTTTGATCACATGTTTGGACTAGTGAGTTAAGATGTCCACACATCTGCATGGAAGGCCTTTTGCGGTGCAGGAAGGAACTACGGCAGAGAAGAGGGGCTGGCCCAGGTCTGGGGTTTCTACTTATGTTTTTGCTCTGAGCCTCCAAAATGTTAGAGGCAGCCCTACCCTGCTTTGAAGAATATTTAATTGTATTTTAGAGTAGTGAAGCTAAAATTTCAGTGGGTTGGTTTTGTAAGGTTTTTGTTTGTTTTTGCTTTTGACCTTTCTTCATTAAGCCAAAAAAATTATTTGAACAAAAAATGATCAAAGCTACCAAGATCTCAGATTAAAAGCTCTTTAAGTTCCATTTTGGAATTGATAGCAGCCAGATTCAAGACTAGACTTGGCCTTTCTTCCAGTTCAGAGGTGTAGATCGATGGTGGTGACCTTAAGATTGACTGGATTAAAACTGTCTGCCTTTTCCCTGACTGGTGTGGCTCAGTGGGTTGAGCCTCACCCCGCAAACCAAAGGGTCACTGGTTTGGTTGCGGGCCAGGCCCTGGTGCAGGAGGCAGCTGATCCATGTTTCTCTCCCTCTCTCCTTCCCTCCCTTCCCCGCTCTCTAAAAATAAGTAAACAAAATCTTTTTAAAAACTTTCTACCCCTTGCCTTTTATGCCATTTTGAAATATATTTGCTCAGAGAGACAATTGCTAATTTCAGGTGCCCTTTTATTATCTCTAGTTTTAAATTGCAATTGGAACCTTTAGTGCTGAGGACTAATGGAAGGCCTCCTGTTGGATCCCAGCGGATCTCAGCCTTACAGGCTGCTATGAAAAGCAGAGATGGCAATCAACGGCTTTGTGTGGCCCTCTGTCATTATTACAGCCCCTGCTTCTGTCCCGGCCTCCCTTGTTCTCCCAATGACTCCTTTTTTGTTGTATTGGAGACAAAGACTCACCTAAGAAGAACTAACATCCAGGAGTTCCAGGCAGACGAATCTCTGTAATTATTAAGAATCTTGAGTTTGGGGGGAATTTTTTGTTTATTTATTTATTTATCTATTTATTTTTTAAGTGCAGGGAAAGATGTTATACAATTAACAGAGTGATTTTTTTTCCCTGGCTTTGGCTTTTGATTTTGTTACTCTTATCTTTATAGTGTTGTAGCTGAAAAGACAGAATGCAATTTGGAAGGTATTCTCTACCACCAAATCTTGCACCCTTGCTTTCTTTAGCTATAAAATAACTTTAGCTATTCCTGTCTCAAGGCTGCTGGGAAGATGTAAATGAGATAATATATATTCCAGTAAATAGCACTTCCATCATCTGTGTGAAAGTGTCTGGCACAGTAACTACTTAGCACATAGTGTGTCTACATTAAATGTTCCCCCAGTCTGAAAATACAGCAGTTAAACTGATGACTCCATGATAACTAAGATTTGAGCTACATTTATTCTGCATAGCAGAGGTGGTAGTAAGGATGATATAGGAAGATTTTTTTTTAAAGAACAAGGGTATTAATACTTGTAAGTGTATGCCTTGAGTGATGGTAATACCATTGATTTTTTGTAATTTTATTTTTTATGCTTTATGTACTGCTGGAATTTTTATAATGAGTATATGTTATTTACATAATTAAGAAAAGAAAAAATATTTTTTGGGACTTGAATTAGAATAGGAAATAGTTATAGGTACATTGTAGATATCGAACTTTGTAAGAAGAGTCAAGTCAAATAATAAAATGCAAAATACTTGGCAGAGATGTTTTATCTGAATAATTCAGGTTAGCTTGTTTTATTTTTCATTAGTTTGTTTATTTGTCTGTTATTAATCACTTATTAAGCCTAGACTAGTGCCAGAAGTTCTGCTAGGTGCTGAGATTACAAGAATGAAAAATCATAACCCTAAAACTCGAGCAGGTGATAATCCAGGAGGAATGAACGCACGAGCAGAGTAGGGGCACGCAAGGTTGCTCTCCACTGCAAGTAGCAGGAAACATGACCCAACCCGACTTGCTCAAAGAAGGGAATGGATTGGGGATTATAACCCAGAAGTACAGCAGTGAGGCCAGTGACAAGAGGTCTGACCCTGCGGTTCACAAGGTGGTCAAAAAATTTGGTATTTTGTTTTTTGGGGTCTTTTTGGTTGTTGTTTATTTTGTTTCATTTCTTTTCACACTGCCTGTCTTGGTATTAGCTGCATTCTAGCACTAACTGCCTTTGTTGGTTCCAAGATGACTGTCAATAACTCCTGGGCAACTTGTTTTCTTAGTCACATCCAGGCAGAAAGGGATCCTGAGAAAGGTCCCTAAAACTTACTTTCAATGGACTGGCTTACCCATGAGTATAAAACTGAGTCACCAGCTCCGTTCTGTAGCTAAAACAGAACAAAGACAGCCCCCTCAGCCCCACCACCATGAGCTTGTGAGTTCCTAAACAAAATCTGGCAGCTGGTGCTGAGAGGAAGGGACGGTGGTGGTGGATGCTGGCACAGCATCCAACAGCCAGCTTCAACTTGTGATATGCACAACACATAACATACAAACATGTCCAGTAGAGTTAATACGTAGCTTCGTGGTAAAAAGGCCAAGCATATAATGCTGCATGTTCCTAACTGCCTTTCATGATGAGTAGGGGTTTGCCAAGAGATAAGAGAGGGGAAAGGCTTCAAGACAGAGTTAAAAGCTCTCTGCTGTCACAAAAATAACCAGGTAGTTGTTCAACTCTCTGCTTGTTTCTACATTGGCACTATTGCAAAAGTTAGCAGCCTGAAGCCATCTGCCCTGTGGTATAATTAACATAAAACCTAACCTATCAATTTCTCCAAAGCGTGCGACTGAATGATGGCAGTTGGGTGTTACGCTAAACTATGGTCGGCTGATCTTATTTTTTATAATGCAGTATGGATTTGGAGTCAATTCAATAAAACCTTAAAATTTTTGTCCCCTGTTTCAAAATTATAGTACATTAGAGCTAAACCATACCATTGTCGTCTTTTCTCTCCTTTTGTGCTCCTGATGAAACCTGATCAAGAAGGTTAATGTCTCACCCAATACCTCAAATTTATTTGAATTTTGATGTCATAAAATTTATGACGCTAAAAAAGTGGTATCAGACAAATGGGCAGTATTTTGAGTAGATGTGCTTGCCAATTGTGTGGCCTCCAAACTTTTTGGCACCAGGGACCAGTTTTGTGGAAGACAATTTTTCCACAGAATGGGAAAGGTGTTGGGGGATGGTTTCGGGATGATTCAACTGCATTACATTCAAGCTCATCCCCTGCTATGCCTAACAGCCCTGGTTGGTACTGGTCCACAGCCTGGATGTTGGGGACCCCTGGTGTATATCATATTGAAAATGAGATAGACTAGGATAAAATACTTTTAGCCAAGTATTAATGTTCCATAGAAACATTAGATTTTGACTTTGGTGTCTGTGTGATTCACAGTTTATATAATTTATCTGTTCTTCAGTTCTTTAGCCTTGGGCAATAATCACCTTTTCTTTCCGTTGAGAATGTAAAATACTTCCTGCATAAGATTTTCCTGGATGGGCTTGGTAACAGTTTTCACTAAAACTCCTGACTCCAAATTTAATTAGCTGTGTTTTGGATTGTTTTTCCAGTTTTGCAGCATAGAAGAGGAAGTGACAAGACTATTATTTACTTTCTATAGGAAGTGTGCTTACACTGTTTACAATTTTCTGACATTCAAATGCGATCATAAAACATTCTCTTTTTTTACTCATGAAGCTTATCTTAGCGCTGTCAACCTACCTACCTAATAATGAGCATACTCCTAAATACTCATTTGTCTAGCGTCTTTTTAAGGAACACTCAATAACGGCAATAACTGGAATCAAAATATATTTCCTCTTTCCACTTGCTTCTGGTGCAGCAAATTTGTTCAGACAACATGCAGCCAGGCATGGGCAAGGGTACCCAGTCCAGCTGGGTCAGTGAGGAACGTCTGACTTACTCAGAAAACGTGCTTGAATTAGACAGGGCTGCAGCAACCTTGTAGGAAATGCTCCCTGGGGCACTGGTTCCTTCCATTCAAATTAGACAGCTCCTCAGTTTAGAGAAAGAAGCAACTAAATATAGTGGAAGGGAGATGGATAAGCACATGTGTCATGCAACTGTTAAAAAATGTCATTATCCCATAGCATATACTATGTTTTTTCCAATGCATACATACACTTTGTGGCTTCTCTTCAACATATCTGAACTGCCAGCATCACTATTCTTGTACTTGGGACCATTATTAATAAAATAAGGGTTTTGTGAACACAAGCCCTGTACATCATGATAGGCAATCTGATAACTGAAACAGCTACTAACTAACTAACAGACAAGTAACATACAGAGCGTGGATATGTTGGGACAAATGGATATTGCATGTCCTGGGTGAAACAGTGTGGAAGAGAGCAGGGATCACACTACTCAGAATGACACATCATTTAAAACTTAGGAATTGTTTATTTCTGGAATTTTCCACTTAATAGTTCCAGGCTGCAGTCGGCTATGGGTAATTTAAACCACAGGTAATTCAGACCACAGAAAGTAAAACTGCGGATTAGGAGGGAACTACTGTACTTACATTCTTGCTGGTATATCGTTCCTACCCTGGACCCTCTGGACTGATTTATCCCACCCCCAACTCCAGTACATTTCTCAGGTCTTTTTCACATCTTCAAGTTCGAGCAACTAAAGAGTTAATTGATTATGACTAAAGATTAAATAAAGAATTAATGCCTGGGACAGCTAGTTGTTAAATATTTTGACAGCATTTCTAAGACCCATCTTATTTTTTAAAAACTACGGCTGCATTGAGGAAAATAACATTTATATTCAGAAGCAATGTATAATTAAATGCTAAGTTGTTCAAGACAGCCCTGTATAATTTTTTAGCGTGATAAAGGATATATTATTTGAGATTGTCTGTAAAGATTGATCAGGGATTTGGATAGGACAAGGGTAGAATGTATGATTTTTTTTATTCATTTAGCAATCAATAACTAAATCTCTCATTTGTTTACTATCACTGTGTGCAAAGCACTTTGTGTACTGTATCTCGTTTACCTCTCCTATCAGCACTGAGAAGAAAGAAGAAAATAAGGCTTGATCATACAGCTAGAAAGTAACACGACAGCCCATGTGTTACCCACTCTCGCCCATTATGTGCGAGACTCTCAGTGCTGGCATGGTGAATATGAAGATGTATTTTTTTACTTGCAATGGCCAAAAGCAAACTCAAGGAAATATCAACAGCCTTTAAATGAATGAAAGAGTGTTCTTGGGCCTTCCATAACTGAGAGCATCATTTTAAAATATGACTGGGTAATACATTTTTTATACGGCTCAGTTCAGCTGTTTCAATAGCAATATAAAATGTAGGTGAGCCACAGGGAACTAGCTAAACTCATCACAATTTGATTATGTAATCTTCCAATATTAGTCTTCTTATAACATTTGCATAACATAGGAACATTAGAAAAAGCAATTAAAAACACAGCCTAAGTTTTTAGCCTATTGACAATGTCTTGCTTTCCATCTTTAAGTGAGAATTGAAAGAGTAAGACTATTCATTAATGATTTTATATCAAATCTAACTTTTTCTAACTCTGCTTTCCACTTATGTCTTACACAACAATGAGCGTGTACTTGCTATGAATAAACTATATGGAAAAATGTGCATTTATGGGTCAGAGTATGGTATCACCATACTTCTGCCAAAATACCTCACAGTGAGTCTCTTGAGGGCAGGAATTTGATTTTATTTTTCCTTGTGTACCGAGCATCTAGCATGGTTAATTGATAGACACCAGATTATGTATCTTCCTAGAAGAATTCCTTTTTCCTCCTTCTCCACCAGTGGATTTGATCCCATCTCCTTGCTATATCCCAAGTGATCTGGGCATGTTACAAATTTTCTGTTTCTGTGAGTCTCCAGAAGCTCATTAGTAAGGACAGAGATTTTTCTTTGTCCACTCATTGACTGACTCATAGGAGGAGCACAATAATGTTGGATAGAAGGATAAAAGATAAAGGGGTAGACACAGACCTCCAAGTTCTATACCATGGTGTGTTATTCTAGCAGTCGGCTCCCCTTCATTTCTTTAACTTTCATCTAATTCTTAAAAAACAGGTTTTAATTCATGTTCTATATACAAAACAATGTTTGCTCACAACTGAAAACCAGGAATGCAGGAGCCTGATTGAAACTAGATAATTCGCATTTTTGCATTTAATATTTATGGAATGCCATGTTGTGAGGCCATGTTCTTAATAACTACAAGAGAGCATTGTTCCCAACCTATTTAGTTGTAATAGAGATAACAAAAATATAAGTTAAAACATCTTTCTTGTATTTAAAAAATCTTTTAATTATGTATCTGAACCTAATTTTTGCATATAAATTTACATCTGAAGAGCCCTGCATCAACTGCCTTATGAACGTTTTTGTTGGTCCTTCGCAGGTGCTTATTTTGTACCAATGAAAATCATAGCCCTGAAAAGGAGGGAATAGGAAGACCTGGAGGGTCTTTGCCAGGTGATTTAGTCAATGTTCTTGCCTTTAATGCAAACTGTGCTGACACAACCAAGACTGGCGAAAAATCTCATTCATTTTTATGGCTTTAAGAAGATTTTAATCAAATCATCCCTTACTAATATAATACTATTAGAAATTTTAACTTAGTTATAGTGCCAAAGTTTTTCTCTAATAAATGTTTGGGTATGTAAGAGTTAACAATAGAAAGGAATCCATCTGTCTTTCAGAATTCTTAGATAGTTACTCACCCAGAAGCAACCCAAAGAGATGGATTTGTTAAAACAAGCATGATATCCCCTAGGGAACCTGTCTCGTAGATTAGATGGAATTTGCTGGGGGGGTTTAATGAAATTTTTTATCTATGTCAACACGAACTTAGAATTTTATAACTATGTGCATGTGAGAGAGCCCAAAGGGACTTAGATTTTTCTGCAGTTATAGATATACCTTCTGATACTAAATTACAAATAAGGACTATGTATACTAAGGTCTATTACACTTTCCAATAGTAAGTACTGAGAATCCAGATACAGAGCCTTCGGAGGAGTGGTTTTTTTATTGCTGTTTCCTAGAAATCTAGCTCAGGGTCTGAAAAAAGTAGGTGTTCAGTAAATGTTCATTGACCTTTCCTCCTACTTTCACCTTCTCCCATGGGTGTTATCACCCACCACCACCAAAAATTCACTTTATTTGTGGTGTGTAGAGCAAGCCCAGGAGTGATAAAAACACAGCAGCTGAAGAAGGTTCCACTGAGTCTGGCAAGACTATTAGTAATATGGAGGTTATAGGACATCCACTTATCTCTAATCTTCATTGGGATTCACTGGATGTTAAATGATTCCTGACTTCAGCAGCGGGATAAGCTAGTTGGGTTAGGTAGATGGGATACTACGTGCACCAAAGAATACATCATTCCCCTAGGAGTTGAAAGACCAAAAAATGTAAAGCATAGCTATAAGGTTTGACTTTTTTGTGTTTTAGTTTTTATCATCTACATTTTCTATTATCATCCACAACATCTTCTTTTTACCATTTGGATCAAGTCTTGTTTTTGAAATGTTTTTCCCTATTAAAGCCATTTTCCCTATTAAAACTCTTTCATTGGCTTGTCTTAATGGAGAATTCCATGATTGCAAGTATTTGTTCTTTTATTCAGTTATTCATAAGACATTCATTTAGGGCTTACTCTGTTTAGCACTGTTCTGGGCGCTGAGAAATACATAATACCTTTTTGAATTTGTTTGGCATTAATTTTTTGTCCCTTTAATTTCAAGGCTGGGACAATTATCTGCTTCTCTCACAGTTTCAGGGCATAAATATGCTTGTGGGGCCTTCCAATAGGGTAAAGAAAATCAAAGGACCAACACTAAACTTGAATTCATAAGCCATTACGTTAAGGTACAAACCTTACTCTGATTTTAATTAAGTGTGTCTAAGTTTGAGGGACCAGCGATCATTCTGTTTATAAATGGGTTGTATCCTTCTGTGGGCCTTACTTGCATATTGCATATTTATAATGTATGCATACATTTGACATAGAAATGTAAATGTGCAAAGAGATACTTATACATATATTCATGGAGAAAAGTATACTTTCTAAGGGGCATAGTAGCATAGAATGTTTCTTCATGGATTTCTCAACTGAAGCATAAAACCAATTTGCTTCTATACATGGCTTTCTGAATTGAAAAGTTACTGCCATAAGCAAGAATATTATTTTAGAGCAAATTCACAAGAATAAGTAATTTGAATGAGTTTGAACAAAGGGCAGGAATCCACGAGGGGAAGGGCCATGTCTTTTTTGCCCACTGCTGTATCCCTAGAAGCTAACACCTGGCTGACTTGTATCAGGCGTTCAGTGAATAGGCAGATCAATTAACGCCAGCTCAGAATTGGAAAAATATTCCAGTAGAGCATTGTGATGGGCCAGGGAATTCTTTGTACAGGGAATGAAAAAGAAATCTTTGCTGCCTGGAGATTCAATTAAACTCAGCATTGTCCGGTAAGTTCTGCCAGGAATTAGGGATTTGGTGCTGAGTAAAACAGGTCCCTAAGCTTTATTTAGAAGGTCTCAGTTTAGTAGAAAGACAAATATATATATATATATATATACACAATTTTACTTATGTTTTTATTTTAATTTAAGTTACAGTATCAGGATATAAGTACAACTATCTTAATGTTAACAAAATACAGAACAACCCAGGGAGAGGAAAGATTACCTCTGCTTAGAACAACTAGAGAAAGCTGCTCTGAAAGAAATGTATTCACGGTATTTTAAAGAACTAAAGGGCCAACAACATTCCAGGTCTATACAAAGCCACAGGGAGGAGTAACAGCACAGTGTATTCTCGGACTCCAGAGGTTTTTGTTTCTATCCTATAAATTGTGTTATTAGGTACAAGACAAGTAGGTGAGACTAGAAAGGAAGAGTTGAAAATGGATTTTCTATCCCTACATTTTTACAAATTGACCATTGGATGTTTCTATGCATGAGGCAAAGGGCTCTCCATCCTACCTTCTTTCTATGAAAATCCCGCCCTGCTTCCATGCCCACCACGCCTGTGATGCCAGGTATGGAATCTAGCTGAAGCTTCATCACTCTGTGTTTGCACTTCATCTCCCCAGGAGATGGTGAAGTGAGTGGGAGGCAGGGGCCTGCTTCCCCTCCAACTCTGGTTTCTGCAAGGCTCCTAGTGAATCCTAAACCAAATAGAAGGGAGGTAGCTACGCCTGGAGAAAGCATCACTAATTTCTCAACATGGACCCTAAACATTTTGGGCAAGCTGGTTGTAATTATGGACCCACTGCCATGCTGTCAACTCTATATTCTGATAGTAAGTATTTGTGAAGACCACAATGCCCTTTTTAAGATATGTGCAGGGGACTAGGAAACTAAAACCTAAGCTTCAGGAATGACAGAAATGAAAATAGAATTGTTTACATACAAATGAATCAGAGAATATATTAATATCATACCAGCTCCATGTCCACCATCCCCAGCAATGTACATTTTTCTGAATGTCATATTCTTAGCTGTAATAAGTGTAGGTAAACAGACTTCGACTATCACCTTTAAATGGCAATAATTCTATTTCAAAGAGCAAATGAAAGAAAAATGTACTTGAAAACTCATCGGATGCACTGAGAAAAGGTTATCTAGTCTTTAAGGTAGACAAAAGACAAAAGCTTATTTTAAGAAATTCTTTCTTGAAATAAATCTCCTTAATTAATGTTTTCCTATCTATTTTTCTCATTATTTGTTCCTATAAATACATGCAGCTTTAATTATCAAAAGGCAGGTGTGCATAAGGAAATACACAAAGGTAACCACACATTCTAGGTTGCCCAGGCCAGTACTAGTGTGTGTCTGGATTTGACAGAAGATTATTGGCCATAGGCAAACAGGACTGGAATGAGATTATTGTGTTGTTTAAAGATCTAGTTGAAGAGGGAAGGAAAGTGACTTCAGTCTTTCTTTGTCTATATTAGTAGGTTGGATGGGACTGGCATAGGAGACTGAAGGCCCTGCTTTGCACTGTGTCCATTTCACTTACCAACAATGCAACTCTGGGAAAGTCACCATTTCTCTTGGATATCACCTCTCCTCAGGCTACAGTAGAGTCTTGTGCTAAGACAGAGGTTACTTTATTCGATATTTATCGTTTCTAGAGATAACCACTTGGGGAACAAAAGTCTGGAGACATTATCAAATGAAGATCAGTCAAAGAAACCATGGATACTTGGGTTCACGAATAACAACAATAAATACAGTGATGTTAGTCAAATAAAAGAGAGCCTTTTAAGGAGAAGAAAGGTTATAAACTTATTTTATAGGAGAAGGGACCCAATAAAAACTGGAATTATCTTCTTGAGGGCAGGCCCCTTGTAATACAGGCTTTTCCCACTAGGCGAATGTTCTAGGAACCCATGTGTATCAGTGTACCAGCTGGTGTTGTTGTGAGAGGCTGCATTTGGCTTCAGTGAAATTTTTTTTTTGAAGATTCAACACGTTTGTCCATTTCATGATGGGCGATTTACGAGCACACCTGCCCACACTATGCTGAGTGTTCAGCAGCTTTTGACCAAAAGCGGCATGACTCCCATGCCCTACCCTCCCTTATCTACCTGATCTTGCCCTTGAGTGGGTTCTTTGTTTATTTGTTTTTGAGAAAAAGTTCTCAAAGTGAAACATTTTGCCAACATAAAGAAGTGAAACAAAAAACATTAGAAGCACTAAAAGCCATCAAAATTGACAAGTTCAAAAACTATTTGAGCAGTGGATAAAAACGTCCCCATAGGTGTATTGCATCAAGAGGAAAGTACTTTGAAGATAATGAAGTTTAGACATGTAGGAATAAATACACATTTTTTTATAAATAAATTCCAGTTTGGAGGATCCCCTGGCATATAACTGCAGATGGCAGAAGAGGCCTTATGGAAGGAGAGAGAGTTAAAAGATGTCAGTTCTCTATAAAATACTTTTTTTATAATGAAATCTGTCTAGCAATGGGATAGGCTGATCTCACAGTGCTCGTGAAAGCATGAAGCAGAGAATCTGACATGAATGTTCATAAAATCATGGGGGAGTAGTGGGTCAAGCTGGGCAGGAGCCTGAGAAAAGCTTGATGGCATGTAATAGTGCTTGACTTGTCTGCCCGCACCCATGCACCTCTAGTTATGCCACATCATTGTCCTTTTCACGCCTGAGGCCTACACGGCTGACAGAGAACTCCGATCTCATGTGTCTGCAGTATTCCTCGTTCTCTAAAAAACATTCGGAGAACCTCCAAAAGGACAGCAGAGAGTATTTAATTTCTTTTTGGCAAGTTGCCAAATGGTTGAACAAAGGCATGCCTGGTCTAACTTTCTTTTGTCTAGAGTACATGATGCTTTGAATATTTATTATTGTAGTTTAGACGACAAATGCATTTGAAAAGATTTGTTTTGATGGTAAGCTCTATAGTCTTGAAGTTCTCTTTGATCTCTTCCTTCAACCTTGTTTAGCCCCCAGTCACAATTATCTGTCATATCCCCCAGGTCATCCTTAGCAGAGACATGGCACCCAAGAGCTAATCTTACTGCAGAAGTGTACCCCCTGTGTATACGTCCTTTGCTCTAAGCTGTGTGCTATGTTGTAGCTATTCCTTGTTTTACTCCTGTTGCTTAAAGAGAAAATCCGGTGCCTCATTTATTGTTGTACCTGTAGTACCTAACACAGTACCTAACATAAGAAGGAAACCAGCATGATGAAGGAATGGAAAGCCAACTCTTTACTAGAATGAAGTCTACCCGTCTCTTCCATTCAAGCTTCTCCCTCAGACCCCATCTCTGCTCTTACCCATGGCTCAGTGCCTTCTTTCTTGTGGTGTCTTAAGTCTTCTCTTCTCTAAGCTGAGTCACTTATGTGCACACATTTTGTTTTTCCACACTTCTAAAGTTCTAAAGCATTCTATATATTTCTTACTTCTCTGACAATACTGTCTAACTTGTTGATTAATCAAGCACTTAGTTTCAAGCTCCTGCCGGACAGGCAAATTTTCAGCCATGCAAAAAATATGATCTCTGCCCTCAAAGTCTAGTTGGAACTTAGGCTATGCAAGTAGGATGGGAAAGCTCATGAAAATTAGTGCTGATGGGTGGACTTTCGGAAGAGGATTTTTTTCAAACTGAGATGCAGAATTTTCAGGAAGTATACATGCCTCATGTCTATGTACTTACATCCTTACATCCTTAGCTCTTCAAAGATATGTTGAGTCTAGATCATAAGAGTAATGGGGGACACATTCATTTTAAGGAAGATTGATATACTTTCCACTGTGATATTTATTGGGGATCTACTGTGTGCCAAGCACCGAGCTAGAGATTATCACTGTGAGCTTTCTGAGGTTAAGTGTGGTTCAGTTTTCCCAGGCTATCCGTGACCCCATTCATTCCTACTGCTTTAACCTTTTGGCATGCAAAAGGTACCCAGCTTTACCTGTCCATCCCCAGAATCTTCTAGCAATTCTAACCTTGGATCTCCTCTTAAGGGAAAAGTGAGGTGTGAAGATTCTGCTCCACCCACTCTGCTAGCTATTCCCTCTCTTCCCTCCCAAAGGCACCAGGCACCTTGAAACCTAAAAAAGTTATAATATACCGTTACTCAGTTCTTTGCAATACCTAATCTCTATAGGTAGTGCAATTATGAGTGTACAAAACATGTTTTTAAGTGTTCCTCCGCACCACCACTACTGCCTGTTTGGGACTGGAGAGCCTTGAGGACTAACATGGACAGCCTACAGCATGACAGCCTACTCTTCTCACCCACCGAATCCATAACATGGACCAGGTGCTGTGCTGGGTGCCTTCTGTCTACAATAGCTCACCTTGCAGTAGCTCTGAAGATATCATGACTGCCATTTGATAAGTGAGAACAATGAGGGAACACACACAGCTTGTCCAAGATTTCAGGTCTAGTAAGTGGCAGCAGTCAGGATGAGAACCCAGACCTACTTGGTTCCCAGTGCAGTGCCTTTTCTACTGCATTACAACAGAAGTAGGCTAAGAGTTTTCAGTGCTTCAATCCTTCATTTGGAAAGTAAGGATGGATTCATATTTCCAGCTTCCTCAGAATTACAGAGCTCTTGACAACTGAGGTTTCTCAAAGAAAACCAGAGCCAAGGTGGTATTGCAATTGTGCTGAACAATAGGAAGGACCCAGGCATTTTAATTTTAATGGAATTACCAACACACAAGTGGTTTATGACCCAAATAATCCCTGAGTCAGAGCATACGATCTATCTGCAAAGAAACTTTGACCAAGCAAAACCAGTGAACTTCATTCGCTTATTCACGCAATTAATATTTTGCAAGCTTGGACTGTGGACCACAACACTGATAATGCAGACACAATATACATTTTTAACAGGGTGTCTTGCTGGGTCTAATACATATTTAATAGATAGCTTACCCTGGGACTTGATGTACCCTTCTAATTTATAGGACGGATTCCAGCCACAGTGGTGCACTAGCAGAAGGATCTGTAAAAACAACAGCTTTTAACCTCTGAGATAAGATTTTGGCAGCAACGTGGTATGTTATACCCACTGAGGACAGTGTCTGAATGGAAAAAGCAAACGCACTTTGGCATCAGACAGTCTAGTGCTCAACTCTCAGCTCTGACATTTAATAGTTGGCTGTGTAATCTTAAGTTATTTCATCCTAGGAGCCTCTAGTCTACAATTGCAAGGTAGGAATACTACTGCCCGTTGAATTGCTTTTTGTTTTATTTTCATTTAGTTGTTTAACAAATATTTATAGAACATTAAAGCAGTCAAGAAAACAGATGCAACCATATGTCTTTTAAGCAGAAGGGGAAGTAATTTGGGGTATTAGTATGCTTAGAAACCGTTGGGAAGTGGGGCAGTGGTAGACAGGGGTGGAGGGCAGCTACACCCAAACTGGGAACTTCAGGACTTCTGGGAGCGATAGTTTCTTGCAAGCCCTGCAGCTGGAGACCAACGGTGAACTGTGGAGTCTGAGGACACTGTAAGAAGCTACAGCAGTGATGTGTAGAGCAAATCCTGTGCCAGTGGGCCACCACCCTCTCACATCCAAAAACTCATGCAAGTCACTCTGATTGGAAGAATCTAAGCTGTAACCCTGCTGACAAGAGATTCTGGGGACATGGTTCTCAGGCTTCTAGCCCTTATGACACTGTGGAGGGCACTGGGGAGCGGGTGGGGGTGGGGGTGGGTCAGTGACTGGTGCTGAGACCCTGTAGGCCATGGCCGGAACAGGCACCTCCAATGCCCAGGAATTGTTCGGCAAGTGCTGAGGTGAATAAAGAGACAAAATATTCCCCTTACGTGGCTCACCTTTAATTGTAGGAGATTAAATGAGTTAATGTATTAGCATGTTTAATAGAACCAGGAACATAGTAGGTACCTTAGAATCCATTTGTTCCTTTACTTTAAGTCTCATCCTGGCCCACTCTGTGCTCTCTCCAGGAGACTGCTGACAAGGTAAATAATTTCAAAGTTCAGAGGAGGAAGAGCCTGGGGTGTGCCATTGGTGTGAAATACCAAGGTTTCATCTGACAGTGCCTGCCTTCAACAGGCAGAGCCTTATGTGAGTTCGTATTGACTTTGAAGGCCACTTGGACATGCTTCAAATCATGTATGCTCTAGACGATACAGACCATGTTTAAAGGCAGTTATTAGTAGATGTGTGTATTAACTCAATGCAAGTATATTGAAATGCTAATATCCCATGAAGATACAAATGTCACCTCCTCACAGTAGGTTTGAGGATGAGAGAGGAACCTCTCAGGGCATGTATTAATGTATTTATTTACATGAATGATTCATTTATTCTGTTCTGAGGATTTGCCAGTCGCCCTCACATCTGTCTCTAACAGGAGGTCACCGTGCTTTGTTCCCCCCGTCTTAAGCCAGACATTTAAAGTGCAGTCAGTTCACTTAAGCGCCCATTGAGGCAGCTTCACAGTACCCTTTGAAGTCTGGGTTGAGAGCTGTCTCAAGCACTTCTAGTTGCCTTTGTCCTTAATTCAAGCTGTGGGCCACAAGGGAAGAACAGGAGCTTTGGAGAAGTCAGGAGGAGTATATGCATAGGGGAGGATGCGAGAAGGAGACAGAAAGAGGAGGAGAAAGGAACAGAGAAATGGAAGGAGGAAGGGAAATCAATCATACAATTTTACCACCTTTCTATCTTCCCATCACTGCTTTTCACCTACAGCCCCCCGCCCCCAACACACACACTTTTGTACCTGAGCCCTTTCTCTTCCTGTCAATACTGCCTTCATCTTTTCTATGCATGTCACCTTAAATGTCAGCGCATGACTTTTTCTGGGGTTTTATCTGTGCCTACCTTGGTGAGCAATGTTACCAAGGTGAAATAGTGTATCAAATGAGGTCCCAGTAGAAAATGCCTATAGGTAACCTTCCTGAAACTGTTAATTTAATGAAACACAGGAGCTTTAATACAAATATAAGCACACACAGCACCCCTGGAGGCAGCAACTGCTGGGCTCAAGTCAGAGGTGGCCAAACAGGAATCAAGGCTCAGTGTCATCAGGCTTTTCATTTTGGCGATAGCCACAAATGTGAATTTTGATGTTTAATTTCTCAATTTTTAAATGTTAACCCTTCATCCTTATTTCTGCAAACCCCAAGAAGTCAGAAAATAAATAGTTGTGTGTCACACATGGTTGGCATGCCGCTGATTCGTGACCTACTTTGTAATATCTCCTGTCATAGAACTTGAACAATGTTATTACACATTATTGTTTCTGTGTGTTCTTCCCTGGGCTAAGAGCTCCTTAAAGGCTAGGTTGTGTCTTATTTCTCTAAGATTATCAACCACCATGGTCCTTGGGACATGTTAGGTGCTTTAAAAAAATCTATGCTTCTGTATCTCTCTCTTTTTTTTAAGTATGAGCCTCTATTCATTCTATAGAACAAACTTTTTGTGTCTAGTCTTCTCAGCTAGTTATACATCACTTATAAAGTCCTAATATGAGTCATTATAAGTACAAATACTAATAATAACAAATACTTGCATAAGTATTTTAATTTGTAAACTTGATAGTTAATATTTTTAAGGAACTTATAGTCTACCTGAAGTAAGAATAATAAGCAAAACTCATCACATTTTTGGTTTGCTTTCAGATTAGGTTTATTTGGAGACTGAATGTTGTAAGGAGAATGCTTACAGGGTCTAGGGGCAAATGTAGGTTTAAATCCTGTAACTGCCGTTTGTCAGCCTTGTGAACTTGGGCAACTCATTTCATTAATCTGGGTCTCAGTTTACTCATCTATACAATGTGAATAATAATACCAATTCCATAAGCCAGTTGTAAGGATTACAGTTAGTAGTTGTACATGTGACCTTATGCACACAATAAATTAAATAAAAGTTTACAAGGGAAGGGCATTTCACTTTATCTCACTTCTTTGACTCATTAAAGCCTATATGCATATAGGATATAGGGCGGTATGTTTGCTTTTTTTAAAAAAACAGATATAAAAATGGTTGTCTGGTACAACTAGAGAAACAGAAAACTTCTGTTTGGATAATTATGCAGGCCAAAATTTTAAAAAATGATGTGGAGTAAGTTTGCTATACAGCTCTGGTGTTTATTATTGTTCTTATATTTAGTATTAGGCCTTTGACAGAAGTTTCAAGAGATGATTCCTGCTGATGTTTTTGACCCAGGAAACTGGGTGGTCCATAATGCCTTCTGGGAGGAGGAGCAGGTTTCTGGAAGCAACGTTCAGTCTTAAAATTCTGAGATGTCTGAGGACATGCAGGAGGAGACATGTGGTAAAGTTATGAAGAGAGATGTGAGGTGCCGAAGGTAATTGAATGGGGAAGAAGGGAGTGCCCAGGGAAGGGTATGTAGAGTAAGGAGAGAAGAACAGAAGACTTTCATTAGCCCTTGGGAAGCTCTTCTTAGTGCTCTGGACTTGTAGAAATTTTCTGGTTCTGCTTGCTCAGACATTTATCTGGGACAGAATCTTCAATTTAGGATTCAACAAATAATATATACAGAACTTGAGAGCGACACTCTGAGGGAACTAAAGGAAAAAGGGTGGCATCATGTCAACAGTTTGCAATCAAATAGGCCACATATTAAAAAGCAATTGCATAACAATACAATTTAATATAAGGTCAATACCGTACCATACCATACCATACAATACAATGCAATGCAATACAGTTTACTGTGGAATCACATTTACAGATGACAGGCTTTAGGAATTTGAAGACAGAAAGTGAGTCATCCTGGTCTTGCAGTATGTGGATTGAAGGCCAGGCTCAGGAGTCAGATTATCTACTATCAAACTCCAGATCACTGCTTAGCCTTTCTGTTTCCCAGCTTCCTTGTCCAAAAATGAGGGCCATCCCCACTGCACAGGGTTGTTGTGCACAAATAAGGACAGAGCCTCCTTGGCATGCCAAACCTGATGAGTAAGACTGTGAAAAGAAAACCAAACCTATTGACCTGCCAGGCAAGAAGGCTTACATCACCTGCAGGAGATAATTACCTGGTGGAGGATTTAGGAGTAAGGTACAAAAGGGTAAAGGAATAAACCCAAGGAAGTGGGGTATGAGTGTCTACTTTATTCTGAGCAGAGAAGATATTATGTGGACTCATGCAGACCCTAGTCTGAGTGTGAACCAAGAATAGATAAGGAATAGGAGGTAGGCGTTCTTTCTCTGGTTCTCAATCTCTTTAATATCCCTGTGTGCTTCAGTTTTGTCATCTGTAAAAGGAAGTAGTAGTACCCACTGCATAGAGCTGTTACGATTGAATGAGTTTATCGTAGATACAGACAACAGTATAATGGATACCAGAGGGAAAGGGGTGGGAGGGAGGTAGTAAAGGGTAAGGAAGGTAAAATATATGGTGACCAAGGAGATTTGACTTTGCGTGGTGAGACCACAATGCAGTATATAAATGATGTATTGAAGACATGTACACTTGAAACCTACATAATTTTATTAACCAACGCCACCTCAATAAATTTAATTTAAATTTTTTTAGAAGAATGAGTTTATATATGTAATACTCTTAGAATATTATTTGACACGGGGAAATGCTCAAAAAAATGTTGGCTATTATTACGACCATTATCCCACAATAATTTATTGTGTTTCTAATATATATTATGAACTGGGAAAGTCACTGAGACATGAAGGTGAAGAAAGTTATGGGCATCCAGGGCAACAGAGAATAGCAGTTCAGGGTGTAGCATCTGGGCACAAGGACCTGGTTTCAAATCTGGGACCACCATTTGTTTCCACCTGTGTAACCTGGAACAAGTGTCCACTTCTGTAAACTGTGGGTGATGCCAAACAACAACCACTTCAGCGTTGTAGGGGAAGGAATGAGGTCAATCTCCATATAAGGCCTCCAGGATAGTTCCTGGCTCATAGTAAATGCTCAATCCCAGAAATATTGAAGAAGACTTCAGAGATGGTGAAACTTGAAGGTGTGTAAAGTGTGGAGAGCTGAGAAGATATGCAATTCCAGGGCTTTCAAGGGAGACGATATTTTTCAAAGTCCTTTGCTGTGTTTGTTAAGCAATGTTCTCAAGCACTAGAACAAATCATGAATAAGAAGATGGGTCACATTGGGCAAAGGTAATTTTACCAAGTTAAAGAATCTGCTGTCTCAAACAAGAAAATATATTGCAAATCACTTAGCTTACCAAAAAGTAAAAGTCAAATGGTGTCAGTTACAATTGCAAAATACTTTAGATACTAAGAATAGCTACATTTATTATCATTACCATCCTGTAAAGCTGAGAAAAGACTTAACCTTTGATCTCTTTGCTGACATTTGGATAGAATTAATATAATTATGATTGGTTGACCAATAATTTTTGGCAAAATTTTTTTTCTTCTCTCTTCTGTCTGTAGATTTAGATGATCACAGTAAAGCTGCATTTTTCATAAGTAATAAGATCTGTATGTGTTTGTCCCCACCCTTGTTAAGAAGGCAGGAAAGAAGAAATCTTTCAAAAAGCCCTTTATAAGAAGCGTGCAGTTTGAAATCTGTTGGGGACTTAACTATCAACAAACAAGAATGAGAAAATACTAAGCAACTGGACTATCATTAAGATGTAGTACAGATACTTATATGGAAAAAAGCTAATTTGGGCAGTTCCTGTTAAATGTTTTCCAGACCTTACCTCTTATCGCCCCCTAATTACACAGTCTGAGCAGGTGTGTCTAGTACCCTTGTTTCACAGGGTTTAGTAACTTGCCCAAGGTCACAGCACAGCCACATCTTCTTTCCTCTGTAGCCATGTTTTCTTAGATATGTGTATTCATGAAAGACATCCGAGTGTATTTCCTATTGGCAACCCTGCAAGTTCTCTTGGCCTAATGTCTTTAACAAAGAAAAGAAGATGGTAAGAGTAGAGTACACATGAAAGCATGGATTCTGTTGGTAAACAACAGTGTAGCAATGATGTAACAAAGGCAAAGTTTATTGACAAGATTTACTAAATAAGTAAATGACTGATAAACCAAAGATTAAACACAGTACAAATTTAGGGAAAAATATTATTGGCAGAGGTGAGATTAGAACCCAGATTTCTTAGATCGTAGGCTAACAACCAACTAATGGGCAGGCTAACAACCAACTAATGGGTATCAGCCTTTCATCTTTATAGCATCAGGTGCCTCACTTATATGATTTCTTCCCTCTAATAATGGGGTTAGTGAGTTAGGAAAGTCATTTCAAGAGGTCTGTCCTTTTGTTAAGCCATCTAACTGACATATCATGTCAGGCACTAGCTATAATGGTTCCTAGCTTTTCATTAGAGTTGTAGAAGCAAGAAGCCCACAGACAGAATAAAACAAATTCCAATTTAAATGTTATAACAAAGAGCTATGGGAACAAAAGTGAAATAGTAGGTCTTGCAGACTGAGCTTCATGAAATGTCTACTAGAAAAGGTGACATTTGCACTGGGTCTTGGCACATGAATTGGATTCCAGGAGACATTCCTGGGGTAACAAGGGGGAGGGGCCTCAGAGAGAGAAGCTGGAGGTGTGAAAAGCTGTGACTATTCGAGACTCTACCTCTTGCCTCAGAGGCTGCATGGAACAGATGATGGTGAGATTGTTGGCTTCTGTGTCAATGAGTGCAAAGGTGTCTGGGGTTGGTGACTTCAGAACCATAATCCAGTATTGGTATTGTGTTCATCTGATCTTAGTTTTATATAACAATATTCTAATTTATTTATTAATGGCATCTAAAGTATAGCAACTTTAGTTTACAGCCTGTACTGAGATCAGTGCAATCCATTTGCAAGGAAGAAAGGGTTTTCTTTGAGAAACAGACCAGTAATATATTTGAAAAAAAAATGTGAGGACAAATTAATATTCATCGTGGAACAAATTCTGACCGATACAGTAGCAAGTTTTCTCTATCCCTTCTCCACAAATTTTTCTCTACAGCCCCTACCGGCCCGCCACTGCTGCTTCATTCTGCAGGGGAGGGAAAGTGGGCAGGGTAAAGACAGCCAGGCAAGGGAAGGAAGTTCTGAGTGCTTCCTGGCTCCTTGTCCTGTCCACATAGGTGAAGGATCCTGCAGAAGAGATCTGGTCAGGACCTGCCCAGGAGGAAATGCTGGATGGAAAGTCCCCAAGCCTCTGAGACGGTCTCTGTTATCTGCAGAGCTCCAACCAAGCCTGACGCTATAGCACCCTGTAGTCCTGTTCGTTCAAGAAGACTGACAGGATTGGAAAAGTGATATTTCATTGGAATGGGGTTTTGCTAAAAGTGGATTCAGTGGTGCCTCTTAATGAGTGTCATCCTGCTGACTGTTCAGGGTTGCATTCTTTGTGCCATCTGCTAACATTTCTGAGTTCTCTGCACAGCAAGCAAGTGCTGCATGATGCTCCCCTGACCTGTGTCGTCTCAGGCATGTAGGGCCAGATGAGTTGGGTGCTGACCAAGGTGTCTTTATGGCCGCCGACCCTCCTGGAAGGCTCAGGTCACATCTGCAGAATTCCTACAGCCCAGTTTAGGTTTCTTTGAGGAAATGCCAGGACGTGAGATGAGCACAGCTTCTCCAGTGCGCTCTGACGCCAACAGCTCACTGCTGAGACAGTAAAATAGTATGTGACAGCAGTTTAGAAAAAAATATATATTTTTGAATTTGAATTTAGGCAGTGAATTAAGGAGGCATCTTTCACAATAGTATAGGAGTGTGGGGAGCTGTTGTGTAGTCTTAACTGACATTCTAAAGTGTCTCTTTTATTTATAAAAATTGATTGTAGAAAATGAAATTAAATTTCTTAAGGCACTGTTGAGACTTTATATTATTGTTTCTTTTAAATCCACACAAGCACGTGCATACACATGTAAACCCCCATGATAAGGAGCAATCGCCGTGAGGTCTAGGCGGGGACGTAGGATTCACCCATCTGTTCCCAAAGCGTGTCCCCACTGACCCAGCATGAGCTCTCTGACAAAGCCTCTCCCCTGCAGATTAGCTTTCTCTGCACAGAAAGTGCTGGGCACATTGTGGTGAAGCCCGTAACAGCTTCTTTCTCATCATGTTCATGGTCTCCGTCGTGTTTCCTGAAAGCTCAGTTACAAACATCCATGTGCCATGTCTATTGTCTTTCCTTCTTTTCTTACGTTCTTTCTTTCAGGACATTTATCTATTTACCTAGGGCTTCTTATGTACTAGGTACTGAACGAGGTGCTGAGGTGATGTTTTTAAAGTGCCCTAGCCCTCACGGGTGAGGGACAGAGCTGTCACCCACTACAGTACAGTTTGGAGTGAGTGCTGGATAGCTGTGGAGCACAGAGGACACCCTACTTATTTAGCATCCACTTCATACCAGGCCATCTCGGCCTGATAATCCGCCACCTAGGCCTGAGGCCCACCACCTAGCCTCCCGTGGACTGGGATCTTACAGCACCGCGATGAGATAAGGTCTGTGTTAATTGCTCCTCTTGTGGAACTAGACCAGTGGCTAAGCTGTCTCACCCATGCCTCCTCTCTCCTGGGGCTCTCAAGCCGACCACACAAGCCAAATTCTAGGATGCGTTCTTGTCCCCTCCTGAATGTGTCAACCTGCTACTAGCAGTATCCTGAGGAAATGCAGCTGCACATTAAAATAAAATGATTTCTCTTATTGTAATTTCTGCAGATATTATCTAGTACATGTTTCCTATTCTTGCAGAGTTCTAGCCTCTGGGGTGGGGGATGAGAACACACAAATAACCTGCAAAATACAAAGCAGGGCATGGGTGTCGTAACAGAGTGTTCTGTGAATGTGCAGTGAATGAAGCAGCTTCATTTTGACCGGAGGAGTCCGGAAATAGTGAGATGAGGAAGGGATACTTTTTCTGGGTCATGAAGATTGGTTAGAATGTCGGCAAAGAGAGCAGAAGCATTTTAATGGCAGGAGCAAATATAATTAAAAGAAATATGATTGGGAAAACACAAAGTATGTCCTGAAAATCTTGGTGCACTGGGAATATTGTAAGGGAGAGCCGTCGAAAGAGTTAAGAGGAAAGGGAAGCTGAGGGCATGTTGCCAGAGCCTTGAATGCCAGGCTAGGGTATTTGAGGTACATTCTCTGCTATTCTAATTCATCTGGGCTGGTAAAAGAATTTGTCACATAAGGTAGGAGGCGGTACTAAGAAGGAAAAAACATCACTGCTTCAGGAACTCTCAGTCTGGTGGATGCCTTCTCTTATCCACAGAATACTATAAATTTGCCCTCAAAATTTTAATATTTACCAATTTAAAAATATTTTTCATCCTCTCCCTCTCAGCATGGCTTATTTTTCTGTTCCTTGGATGTGCATGGTCACTTCCATTAACAGATAAAATATATTCATTTCTTTGTGAAAATGGGCCCCCAAAGAAATTCCCCATGTGATGGAAATAAAAAGAAGGAACTAATATTTTACTGGATTTTATGAGGGGATATGACATACACAGGGACAGCCACAAATCTAGGAATTCTCAGGTGGCCCAAGCTACGGCCTGCTTGAATTTATGGACAAAATATATTTAATTCAGGACCATGAAAAAGTAGCAGTAACATGCATAAAAAAGCTTCATGCTGATCAACGAGAATTAGGTGTGGACACTTGGGAGGCAGAGGAGAATCTGTCACTGGCATTGAAAGATGGTTCATCTGTGAGTTGCGTTCTCTGTATCTGGAGGAGAAGATGAGAGTGAGAAAATTCATTGCAAACCCAGTGATGTTATAAGTCCTGTGCCAGGTTTGTTCAGTTCATAGTTGTTTCTTTGGAATACATAATGTGTATTTAACACAATGAATGTTAAAGCTTTATAATAATTGAGCCTACGATAGAAAAGTTGTCTTCTCTTTGTTGTTCAGATACTTTTTCATATTGACCAGTCATTTGGTGTCCACAACGAAAGAAGCGTACACTTCTGGAAAATGACTCTTAGTAGATTAGGGTTCCACTTCTGCCCCCATCACTTTCTATCTGTGTGACTTTGGGCACATTCCATAACTTCTCTGAGCCACAGTTTATGCGTAGGTGCATTGGGATAAGAATATCTTTCACAGAGAGCCTCTGGAAGGATTGAAAGAATGGTCATGTAAATCTCACTCATGTGGACTAGTGATGCACAACTTTAGTGGGCTAAGTCTCAGTCCTCTCCCCTGTCTCCACAGCAGGCAGGGAAATAAAACAAGTGCAGGCTGTCAACAGAGAGATAACCTCCTACACCATCTGCACTCACTGCTTTGTGGCTCCAAGCTGGGGTGCAATTGCACTGCAAAGATTCCAAAAAAGAACATAACACCACTTATGAAAGCTTTCAGCATTTGAGGGTGAACACTGATAGTTCTGCATTTCAACTGAGGAGCAACTCTTCTCTGCCATGAAAAATTCAGTTTCCTTAAAGGGCCAGATTTGATTGGGCCAGTGCAGACTGAATTTACTAATATGTGTAGATTTCAGGTGGTTTGCGTCCTGCTTTCTACACAGGTGCTGATATCCCATGATGTTTCACAGGGGCTTCTTCCAGCCTGAAGTCATGCCCTTAGATCGCCAATGTGACCTTGGTAACTCTGAGCCAGGTGGGGAGCAAACTCCTAACATGATCTAATCCTTTAAGTGTGTTTTGGAAACAGGATTTACATGCCTCCCTACTAGATGCTCTTTATTTAGAAACAAACAGAATTATAAATTAGACTTTCTGGTTAGCAATTTAATTAGAATAAATTGAATCCATTGGAAGCGTTCTTCTTCCTCCTCTCCTCCTCCTCCTCCTCCCTCCCTCCTCCTTCTCCCCTTCTTCCTTCTCCAACTTTTTCTCCCTTTCGTCTTCACGGCCATTACCAGTAATGACAACAGAGAAACTTTACAAAAGAGTTAGTTCAAACACTGTGTTGTCCTAAAGTGGCTTAGAAAGCCCTGCAAAAACCCTGAGCATATAAAAGGCATGAACAATTTGGTCACAAACTAGTACTCAGTTTAAATGAAGAGGAATTGGCCTTTTCTGGACTTCCCTTTGTATAGCTCTTTTTACATGTGTCATCTTATTTATCCTCACCATAGTCTTGTAATTGTAGCTGGCATTATTTCTAACTCATAAATATTGAGTAATTTGCTCCTAGCAATAAGAATGTATATCTGGGGTTTCCTCTGAGATTTTTTTTTAGCTTCACACTTAATGTTCTTACTTAATTCAATTGATATTTATTGAGCACCTATTATATTCTAGGTACTGTAGTAAGGGCTGAGTGTAGAGTTAAATAAGTTTTACACTAGCAGGGGAAGCAGATTTTAAAAAAAACATACAAACAAGCATAACAATGTCATAAATGCCACAATGAATATATATGTGAGATACAAAGTAAGATGAAAGAGAGGCAATAATAATTCCATTAAGAGAACAAGTTCAGAGAACACATACTATTAAAGGGGACAGACCTTGAATTTTAAAGAATGGAGTTTGCCATGCAGATAAGGATAAAAGATGCATGTAGGAAACAGACCATATACCTGTTAAAAGAAATAGAAGTGTGAAGAACTGTGTGTTTCTAGATACTTTAAGCATTAAATACATATTGCCACAAACAATTTTATGCTGAGTCTAGGGGTTTCAAATATGTCTAAGCCAGCTCTCCTTCTGGTTTTAGTTTAGTGTGAAAAATACAATTCATACAAAAGCAACTACAATACTATGGACTGATGTGCTAACTCTTATAGAACATAGATACTACATACTATAGCCATTTGGAGGCAGGAGGGATGCTTCTGTATGGGGTAATCAAAGAAGGCTCAGAAGAAATAGCATTTAAGTGGAACCTAGAAGGAAAGATGGACCTGGAAGGAAAGGCAGACCTGGAAGAAAGACATTCCAGGGGAGCAACTGTACATGTGCAAAAGCAGTGAGGTAAGAAAGCTCGCAGAACCCAGAAAAGAGAAAGCCCAGGAGAGTGGGAACATGCTTGAAGGAGAAGGTCAAACCCTACATGATTTTCACTGAATTGGAGGAATCGTCCTTCTGTGGATTCGGCAGCCGCATCCTCACCCTGCCCAGACCTCCCTCAGTGATCTGCAGCAGTTGAGAGAGACACTCCTTACACTAACTAGCTCCCTTAATTCTGCCCGAAGAATCCTTACTCTTCATAGCATGGAAAGACATGGACAGTATGTTCAAACAATCCTGGATTCAGTTCTTGGTTCAACCATTCTCTAGCTCTGTCAGCTAGCCAGTAAGAGCCTTGGGCTTCTTACCTGTAAAACTGAGTGATGACATGATCTCAGAGGACCATAGTTAAGAATTAAATGAACAGTGAATAACAACACACCCCTCATCCTTATGTAACTCAATAAACGTCAGTGCTTGACATTCCAACCTGCAACTCTTTCCTGATGCTTTCTTCCTTCCTCCCTAAATCACACTGTACCTGAGACCTCAGCTGGGAGAGTTTGTGAGTGGCCATATTCTCCTTTAGATGACCTTGCTTTCTTGCAAGTGATTTTTTGGTTTGATGGATTATAGCAGAGTTGGTGGATAATTATCAGCAGATATAAAAAGAAATTAACCCAATAAGGAGTACTTTTGACTGAATATAGATAAACCCATCTCGGAAAGGTTCCTGAGAGAGTAGACTCAGATGGAGATTGGCAGATGGGAAATGTATTGGGGATCAAAATGCAGGGGAAGGGAGTAGGATTGGGCAAAAGGAAAAGGTGGATGCTGGTACAATTCTAACAACAACTTTTAAACATGGCCTTTTAGTGTTGTCCTCGGTTGGGATGAATGGGCTGGGTCTTTACACCCCTTTTTACACCTGTCACTACTTACAGGCTGCCCCCAAAAAGGAGGAATGACTTAGGGTGATGCCACTTTCTTCATATAGGGGCAGCTGGGGGAACAAGTGCTTCAGTCTTGAAGGGAGATCTGAGAGACACATCACAAGGTCTACTGTGATATCTGAGGCAGGAAACTTAAATACTTTTCTTAAGGATTATTTCATGGCAGGCTAGAATTCATGTATGGATTTTATGGATAACCAAGAAGACGTGAAATTCTTAAAGCAAGAGAGATCTGTTTATATTCTGAGCATTGTATTAGTTTCCTATTGCTGCTATAAAAAATTAGCACAAGCTTAGTGGCTTAAAACAATGCAGATTTATTCTCTTATAGTTCTAGAGGCCAGAAATATGAAATGTGTCATTAGGCTTAAGTCAAAATGTCAGCCGTGCTGGTTCCCTTGGGAGACTCTGCAGGAAATTCATTTCCTTGCCTTTTCTAGCTTCTAACGGCCACCTGCACTCTTTAACTTGTGGTCCCTTCCTCACATCACTCCAACCTCTTGCTTTCACTGTCTTCTTTCCTACTTCCTCCTTTGACCTTCTTGCCTACCTGGTATGTGGACCCTTGTAATTATTGTACATGTAAGGCTCACCAGATAATCCAGGGCAATCTCTCCATCTCAAGGTCCTTAACACAATAACATCTTCCAAGTCCCTTTTGCTACATAAGGTAAAATTTGCAAATTCTGTGAATTAATACAGGGATATTGAGGGGAGCCACCATTTAGCCAGCTGTAAGCATTATAGTCAAAACTTCTTGCACTGGTTATCCTTTTCTTTCTCCTCTTCAGCCTCCTTCTTCTTCCTCTTCTTATTCTTCTTTCTTTAGTTTTTAAAAGTTGTAAATGAAGCTGCAAAGAAATGTTGCAGAGAAGTCCCATTGCCCTTTTATCACATCTCCTTCAATGGTTTCTTTTTAAAAAGATTTTATTTTATTTATTTTTAGAGAGAAAAATGGAAAAAGAGAGGGATATAAACATCAATGTGTGAGAGAAAGGTCAGTAAGTTGCCTCCTGCACACGCCCAGCTGGGAGGTCTGGCCCACAACCCAGGCATGTGCCCTGACCAGGAATTGAACTGGTGACCTTTCGGTTTACAGGATGACACCCAGCCCACTGAGCCGAACCGGCCAGGGCACATCTCCCCCAATACTGGCATCTTGCATAACCGTAGTATAATATAAAAACCAGAAAATTGTCATTGCTACAATCCACAGAAAAGATGCTTCTTTTTATAATGTATAAAGGACACTTCAGTGTCCCGGACAGTGGTGGCTGGCACTGTGGTAGTAATAATAATCTAAACAATCACAGTGCTTTTATACTTTTTCAAAGCTCTTTTATCCCAGCCCACTAAAAAAGGTATTCTATTAGCAAGTTTCTCTCTCAGCCAAGAGTTGCTGATACCTCAATTTTACTCGGTAAATCAAAAGCCAAACAGCTCATTTTAAGTGAGCTGCTTTCCATTTTCTCCTAAGACACTAACATCAAATTACCTCATCAAAAGGTGACTCAATTCTTTGTCCTGAATTTCCTATTGATTGAAATTTCTTCTTTTCAGAGGCAAAAGAGGCGGGAGCCTTTGCCTTGATACAGCTGCTCTCTTTGCTTTGATCTGCCTGTCACCACTCCTGTGCCTAGTCTTGTTTGCCTGTCCACAGCTTCCTCATCCTCTAAGATTAAGTCTGGGTGTTACCTCCTCTCCAACAACTATCAAGCTGGGTTAGGTGCCTCTCCTCTGTACTGTTACAGCTCCTTGTTTATGTCTGTAATGAGCTTATTTGTATTGTCTATTTTGCCTACATCCCCTAATAGTGAGCTCTCTGAAGATAGGGATTACATTGTTTAAGCCTTTATTTCTATCCCTAGCACTTTTTGGAAATGGATTCCCATAATAGTTCTATGCCAATCTGCAAAGATGAAAAGCTTTGGTAACAACTGAATGAAAATTAGGAGAACAAATAAACTCTAGCTTATCTCCTCTTGAGGTCTCCTGTACTTTTTGTAGACGTGGCAAGGTTTGGAGACAGAGAACAGGTATGATGACAGAGCAAGGGTTCATATGATGCTGTTGACAAGAAAGACTGATGGCAAAAAAGCACCAAGATTAAATTTAATAGAGTTAAAAATAAATGTTATGCTTCCTGTTAAACATGGCAGTTTCAATACCTGCATATATTTCTGTTCTCTTCCAAAACTCCACCAAAGTAGCATTTAAGGAATTTAAACAGGTACAAATCTACAAGATAAAATGTAGATGTGTCCGACACCTTTGCCTATAGGAAACAATTTGAACATCAAGAAGAGAAAAAGTCATGACTACAGAAGATACCACTTCAACATTTTTGATAATGGAGACATTGAAATTGTTAAAGATTTTGCTTACCTTGGTTCAGTCCTCAGTTCAAATGGAAATTGCAGCCAAGAAGTCAAGAGAAGCTGAGACTCGAAAGGGCAGCAATGGAAGAATTAGGAAAAAATCATGAGAACAAAGATGTGTCACTGGAGACCGAGGCTAAGATCATCTACACCCTTGTATTCCCAATTACTATGTAAGAATGTGGAAATTGGACAGCAAAGAAGGCTGATAGAGGGGGGAAAAATTGATTTGTTTGAAATACACAATGTTGGAGAAGAGCTCTCTGCCTATACTGGACGACCAGAAAGATAAACCAGTGGGTCCCAGGGTAAACTGAAACTGTCCTATTTCAGGTACATCATGAGAAAGCAGGGTTCTTTGGAAAAGAAGAAGAAGAGGAAGACCAAATATGAGATTGGTTGATTCCCTAAAAGAAGCCATAGGCACACGGTTACAGGAGCTGAGCAGGGCTGCTGAGGGCAGGACGTTGTGGACATCACTCGTTCACAGGGTCACCAGGAGTTTGAGCCAGTTCAGCAGAACATAACACACATACATCTATAAGGTCAAAAAAAAAAAAAAAAAAAACCCAACTGAGTCTTGATAACACATGTTGGAAATATGAATAAACTGTGGAAGCTGAAAAGAAGATGAGTGAGTGGAAAATGACTTAACAAAGCTGAAAAAGCATAAACCCAAGTACGTGCACAGAGAGATAATACAAAAACTATATATTGGTCTCTGCCACCAGCATCTGGCATAGAACTCCTTGTAATTCCCTATGAGATAAGAACACGTTGGCACATCTCTTATTCTAATGCTGGTCTTTGACTTCTGTTCCTGACACAGAGCTCCTAAAACTCTTGTAATCTCTGGGGTGATAGCAGTGTCTTTGGTTCTAATGTGACTGTGGGTGGGCTCCTGGATGAGGGCATGTCACCAGAAAAACCAAGCATGATCACAGAAGCTTGTAATTTTCAGCCCTGCTCTCCATTCTCTTGAGAAGGTAGAAGGCCTGAGAATGGAGTCAATCATGCAGCATGCCTATGTAACAAAGCCTCCACACGAATACCAAAGGACAGGGTTCAGAGAGCTTCTGTGTTGGCAAACACATGGGGGTGCTGAGAACGTGGCTTCCCCAGATCCGGCATGGAAGCTTCATGCCCCTTCCCACACACTTTGCCCTATTCATCTCTTCCATCTGGAGATGCAACTGTATCCTTTATCATATTCTTTTATAATAACTGGCAAAAGTAAGTAAAATATTTGCTTGAGCTCTAGGAGCCAGTCTAGCAAATTAATGGAACCTTGGAAGAGGGTTGTTGGAACCTCCGACCTATAGCCAATTGGACAAAAGAACAGGTGACAACCTGGACTTTCAACGGGCATCTGAAAGGGGTGGGGTGGAGGGCAGTCTTCTGGGACTGAGTCCTCAATCTGTGGAATCTGATGCTGTGTCCAGGTAGATAGTGTCAGATTTGAGTTCAATTCTCAGATGCCCTGCTGGTGTCAAGAATTGCTTGTTGATGTGAAACCCCCCTATGTTTGGTGACCAGAAGTGTTGCAAATATAGTGCTCTGTGATTGTGGTAATAGTATGAGTAGTAAAGGAGATGAAACAGGGAACACGCAGTAGGGAAGAACTGGGTTTTTTCCTACACTGGTGGGAGACTAAGCTGTTTTTCTTTACAAAGGGTATGAATCAATGAGAGGTACAGAATCCTGGAAGGATTCAGGTACTAAGGCCTTGGGTATCTGAAAGTAGGGATGTGGCGGAGGACTGAAAATACAAATATTATTCAGAAGTCTTATAGGGAACTTCTATATTGGAACTTCTATATATCTCCCAATATAGAAGTTCCCTATATTGGAGATTCACATTCCCTCTTGTATCTGCCAACCATGTCTACCCCAGCAAATAAAATGGATATTTTATCTTTGGAGAGACTGAACCAGACTCTCTTGATTTGAGGCATCAAACGCAGATCAGGGTCAGGGTAAGGCATTACACAGAGAGCAGGGGTAGAAGGGAAAATATGAAGTAAACGATGAGGGGTTCCTCCCCACCCCAGCCCCCAGTGACAAAGACTTTCAAGTCCTGATGTTGGGGTATCTCCAAAATGAATACATCACCAGCTTATCACTACATAGTGATGACCACTAGTACACAGTCCCTGCCATGCACACAGAGCTTCCAATCAGCATCTTTGTGCCTGGTTCTTAATTTGAATTTACAAACAAGGATCACCAGGCATTTCAAAGCATCCTTCCTTAAGACAAACACAGAATCCAAAACAACGCAGAGAATTCAAAGATGATACTGGGAAGACAGAAAAACTTAAAAATACCTGTAATTAACATAATTAAGGTGATAAGATGTCCATGAATTAAGAACAGGAAGCTGTTAAAGAGAAATCTTTAGAGAAGAAAGAGCTCTTGGACATTTAAATGTATTAGGTCACATCTGGAGTATCATGTTCAGTACTAGGGAGACTCTGCTGCCAGAAGGGCGTTAAGAAAGCAGACAGGCCCTGAGGAAGTCAGAACCTGGCCTTGTCCATTTATGCACGCATACATGTGCATGATATACACTTCTCATGTGCTCTCATGAGCCCTCCTGAGCCAGCCAGACACTCACAGTTCTGGAATGAAGGAGCCAGAAATGAGTTAAGAGGGCACTTAACCATTAAGAGCTGGGGTAGAATAGATGCAAATAATATAAAAATAAAATACATTGATGAGTGATGTGAGAAATGAGAACAGAGACTAGCGGAAGGGGCCAAAATCTGTCCTAAGAGGGACAGCTGAAGGATGTGAGAGGGGCAGGGGTATTTAATCTAATGGCAGGAAGAAAAGGGAAAATGAGAGCTTTCCTTCCTTCTTTGTCCTTTCTCCTCCCTCTGTCTCCCTCCATCCCCTTTCTCATCCCTTCTCTTCCCTTCCTTTTTTTCTCTTTCTTTTGCTATCTGAGGGGTTATATAGGAAAGGGAATTTGTTTTATATAGCTTTAGGAGATAAGGCTGAAAAAAAAAAAAGAATTAGATAGCATCTCAAAATAGGAAAGAAATTAATCAATATGGGCAATTGTTATTAAACTCCTGTTCAAAACTGCCTTTCTTTGTGAAAGGTGTTCTTTTCATACCCTCTTGTGTTCTAATGAATCCATGAAGGGCCAGCTAGAGACCTGCCGGTCTATTGGAGTTCTCTGTCAGACAGAGCGGGCTGGTGACTTTTGTGGACCTGTTAATTCACTCTAAAACAGGGCAAACATAACTAGATTGTATTCCAAATGGCAGTTTCTTGGATTGATCTACAGAAACCAGCTCTGCTTTAGTTTAAATAGTGGGAAATTGTTGGAGTGCATTGATATCTGGCTCTTGAATTGGAAGCACAAATACCATCCTGAAGCAAGTCCCAGAGATTTTTCAGGCCCCAACTTAAGGAGATGGAGAATAAATTTACCAGCAAATAATAACTTAAAGATCTTAACACGTGACTTTGCTGAAACAACCCCAGAATGGGGCTTCAGTCATCCCACATGTTCCAAATTCTGAGCTTCTCGTTGTGCAAGCTGTAAATAATTGGCACTAGACTGAGTCCGCTTTCTGATCTTCACCCTCCCAGTTCTGACCAGAGTCTCATTGGAAGAGCTGCTCCTACATCTCGTAGATCTTTTGCAGTGTGCTTGGAATTTCTTCCTAAATTACTAATCAAGAAGAAAGATAAATTTACCTGATTCAGGTCTACAGGGATGTTTTCCCCGTAGTGTGTTTTTATTTATTTATGCATTAAAATCCATTTTAATGGTTATTTACTTTTATTATTTCCTAATTTTTCTATGGGCCTAAAGGATAGAATGATCAGATTGGTGTGCATTTCACCCTAACTAACTGCAACTGTAGCTCAACCTTCATCTATAACAGTGTCATGGGCCTAAGAAGGTATCTGGTGTGTAAATTGCTTCAGTTGTTACAGATGTCCTCATACCCTCATTCACTGGAATTAACAAAGTCTGGCTCAAGAACATCGGGCTATAATGATGAACCCTCAGATTCAGTGTGTCCCAACATAGACTCTTGGTCGTTTTCTTTTCTCGCTCAATGACACCTCCTTTTCTGTTCTCAGTCAGTTGCCCAAACCAGAAACCTGGGGGAACCCTGGACATTCCACTCTCTTTGTCACATACCACATTGCGTTCATCCCAAAGCCCCTATTTACACCTTCCAAATGTTTGTCCCCTCTTCTCCTTTTACAGTGTCCTCACCTTCTCTCACCTGGACCATTGAAAAAAGACCCCTAAATGACCTTCATGTTTCTCCTCTTTCTACTGTCACTGTCTAGTCTCTTTATCAAAATGCTGCTGGCTAAGTGACAAATATAATATATCCTTTAAAAGCCACTCAGTGATTCCATATTATCTTTGTTTTAGAGTTCAAATTTCTTAGCAAATGATATTGTGCAGAAGACAGTATAGGGTTACATTTGTCCTTACATGACAATTCCAGTTTCACGTACACCCGGGCCGTTCTTCACTCTCTCATAGATCTTTTGCCAAAAATCAGGGGAACAATTTTATAGAAAAAGAAATTACTGAAATAAGCAAAAGATTTTTTTTTCCCTAAGCCATAGAAATAGCTAAACTGAACATGAAATTTTTACCATAAATTCTAACGAAGTTCTGTTCAACTCCTGTTTGTGTGCTTGGGAGCTGTGCGTAATTTCTGATTGCATGCCACAAAACACTTGCAATATGAAGATGATAAAGACAAACACATAGCATCTCAAGGAGTAAAAGGTAATCTTAGGGTTGGAGAAGGATCTAGCCAGGTAACCTTTGGATTCAGAAACAGAAAATTATAAGAAAGAAGTGAGGAGTAAATTATGCTTTCAATCCATATCTCTGGTGATTCTTTCTTTTTCCTCAGTTGGAAAAAGACATTATCTTAGTCATACCATGGAGGAATAGAACATCTTAATCAAAATCTCAACATTTTCATAATGGTTAGGTCACCTTTTTATCTGGGTGAGAGAGGAATAGTGACATCAGCAGCTCCACTCCATCAGTTATCAAACATTTCTCAAGCAGCTACTATGTTCCTCACAAATCATAAACAAACACTTTAAAGATAATTAAATAGTTATATGTGCATAGCGTGCTGCAAAGGAGAAATATCCCTTGCATTTGATGGAGTGACCTGTCATAGCTCAGGGAGCTGTCTGAGGAAGCAATGTTGAAGACAAGATGGGAAGAATGAGAAGCTAGGTGAAGACTAATGGGAAGGTATTCCAGGGAGACGGAACAGTGTGGGTCATGTTTTACAGCTGAGAGAGAATGGAACTGAGAAAATGTCAAAAGATAGAATCTGAGGGAACCAAACGAGAGGGGAGATTAAGAGATGAGCTAGGAGTTAAGCAGGGACATTCTTGCCTTTACTAAGAATTGTCGACAGTATGTGAACTAAGGGCTAGAACTAGTTCTGGAATTGCCATCACTGTGGAAATCAATGTACATGTTAGATAGTAGTAATGGGAAGCTCTTGTGAGCAGGAACCACGTTTTAATCATTTTATCACTGGTATCTAGACAGAGCCTTACTATGGTTGGTGCTCAAAAAATGTTCGCTGATTAAACAGATGCATTCAAACTGCATAGCACTGTCATGGCTGTTGCCTCAGTTGAATCTCAAAATGATACTAGGCCTAGGTGTACTATACCTGTTTTACTGCAAGGAAAATCAATCAGGGCTCGAAGTCACTCATCTGGGGCCACCCAGCTGGAAGACCCAGGAGGAGCCAGGTCCTGTCGCACCCAGCCCATTGTACTAGTAGGAGCACTGACATAGTGTTGTCAGTTTTCAAATCTTATCAAATTGGGATGTATAACTTTTTAATTAAAAATTTTCATTATAAACATTTTAAACATACAGAGAGTTGTACAAAGAATGCTCATGTACTTATCTCCTACATTCAATAGTAGTCAAGAGATTGCCAGTTTACACCGTATATCATTTAAAATATTTTCTTTGGTAATGTATTTTAAAAGAAACCCCAACATTATCTCTTTTCATTCCTATAATCAGAAACTATAAAGAAAAAAAGAATATTTTTTATATTACCACAATGCTTTTATCACACCCAACAGAATTAAAAATAATTTTTGTTGTGATCTAATATGCAGACCGTAACACCTTAAAATTTTCTTTTTCCTAATCAGGGTCCAAGCAAGGGCTATACATTACATTTGTTTGTTATGCCTCTTAAGTATAAAGAGGATATTTAACAACAAAAAAATAAGAAAGGCAACTTTTAAGAACAAAATAAGCCTACACTCTAGTATATGAGTGTGGATGTATGAAGGGCACCCATCCTCAGCCTTCCTGTTCTCTGCAGCATCACCCTGCTGTCTGCAGCTGCTGCTGGGATCCCTACCCCAAACTGCTGCAGAGTCAGGGCTGACTGATCTGTCCCCTGAGCATCTCCCGCCTACGCACAACCCTGATAAGTGCTTAGCCTGTGCTCACTGGACAGACGGCTGCAATGTGCACCTGCTCATTAGCCTCAAGTCTGGAGACCCTGGACCAAGAGGAGCCTACCTGAGCCATGGTTTCCAGTTAACTTTGAGTCTTAACCTCAGAATCACATGGGTAATATACCGAGAAGCTTTCATTTGGGAAGCTTATTGGAGAGACTGAACAAGCCTTTCCTTTTTCACATTGTCAACATACCTTATAGAATTTACTATAAATATGAACCTATAGTTGTATCAGAAATTGATTGTTAAATGGTTGCTTAAGGTGACTGGCCAGTCTGAGACAACCATGGACCTGTACATAATAAGAACAAAAGAGGGAGTGGCTTAGTTGCTTGTAGAGGAAAGTGTAGAATCCATGTAGGGAGGAAGCTTGGCAAGAGGTTGGGACTACAAGAGAGCTGAATTTGAGTCCCAGCTCTGCTGTGTGATCTTAGGCAAATTATATGGCCTCTCTATCTTCTCTTTGTTTTCTTCACATTGTGTTTCTATGTATCTAGGGATGATAGTGGGTTATCTACCATGATAATATGTGTATGAACTTCTCAGAATGCTCCTAAAGGATAAATCTAATAGGAATATCATAGAAGCAAGACAGATACTTGTAACCCTTCAGCCACACCAAAAGGGTTGCCAACATACCAGCTTCTAGAGCCAGACCTCTTTATCTTCTTTCTCTACTCTGGTCTATAATTAGGCATGAATATCACCCTTTTCACTGGGCAAGATCGAACTGATCATTGTTGCAGAAGAATACAGGAAACTTGAACATTATTATTTTAGCTTCTAGCTCTTGACTTTAATACAAAGAAAGGAACAGGACAAATCTAGTGAAGATTTAATATTAGTACTTGCTAAGGAAGGCTTTCTTCTCTGGTTGGATGCAGTCTTAGCACTATGCCTTAAATTAGAAGGCACAGCTCCTTGCTCCTTCTGATGCAACATTGGCAATAAATCACACCAATTTAGCTACAGCCTGTGCATTCAGCTTTGAGCCTTTCCCCCAACCTGCCAGCAAAATCTTCAGAGAGAATCGCCATTGGCAGCACGGCCCTAATGATAGCAGAGGTTTCCATTTTCCCCTCAGACTTTCACATTTACTCTCTCATACATAATGCTCTGTGTGGCTTTATTTCCATAGGCAAGACAGAAATCAGATTCTATAGCTGTTGGGAGAAATTTCAGATACTGAGAAAATAGTCTTCTAGGCATATTAGGATTTCAAAAAAAAGTCTATATTGATATGAATTGTTTTTTATCTTCACTTTAGTTTTGCATTAGGCTAGTCAGTTTATGAAATATTTTTATATCTATTTCTTCACTTGATTCTGACAACCTTATACTGTAAGTAAGGGATTAATATCATCCCCATTTTAAAAATGAGGAATATAAAGTTTAAGAGCTGTAATAGTTTTTCTTTTCCATTTAGTGAGCACCTCATCTATTCCTAGCACTGAACTGTACCATTTACAAATGGTATTACATTTAATTTTCAAATAATCTGATGATATAGGTGTTATTTTTCACTTGTACACTTGAGAAAACGAAGTCTTCCCTGACTTGATTAACTTGCACAAAATCCACACCATGCATCAGTAGTGACCTTAAGATTCAAAGTTAGGTCATATTTATTTCAAAGCATAAAAAAAATAACATTATACCAAGGCTGTCCCCAAATGCCTGGAGACAAAGGCTTTGCTTCTGTGCTGACTCCATTTTGCAATAATCCTGATAATCAAAGAAAATCTGCCTTTATTAGTCTATAAAATAAAGCTTGCATGAAGCCAAATTGAAGTTTGATATATCTAATTTTCAGAGTTATAATCATATAGTATGAAATAGCTGGTTAGGGACCTAGACTGCTGTTTGGCCGTAAAACTTACTTTGTTTCACACATTAAAGAATTCCTAAACATTTGGCTGAACCTCTTTAAAGAGTTTCCAGCCAAGCAGCACAGAACAGTATTCTAGTCAAAACAAATTATCCCAATTTTACTGTGAAAGAGGAAAAGAAACAACATACCCTAATTCAGCGTGTTATTAAAAACTATTCTAAAAAGTTTCATCTACTTCATAGAAAGTTTGGCAAACAGATGAATTTTCTTTCCCTAGAGCCTTTATTTAGCTCACGCAATTCAGCAAACATTTATATTAGTGTTTATTAACTGATAACTTTCTGTCACACTCTGTTCCAAGTGTTAGGGATACAGAAAAAAATACAACAGTGTCTTTCCCTCTTGGTGTCCATAACTGAGTTCTTCATGCTAAGTACTAGAAATGTACAAGAGATTGGTGTATACATTCCCTTCCTTTGTGGGATTCCTGGTTAAAGTTAAATTCTAGCAAATTTAGTTTTTAATCTGCTTGTCTCTCTCTCTCTCTCTCTCTCTCTCTCTCTCTCTCTCTCACACACACACACACACACACACACACACACACACACACAGAGAAGTTTGGATCAGAAGTAAGCCAAACAATATCTGTAAATTTTTAGCAGTGAAGAATTCCATGTCCCCGCTTTAACACAGAAGCAGGTTGGAAACCTGAGAGAGGAGCTAAATCAGGGGTTAAATTAACAGGCTAGTAAAATCCTTAAACAAATAGCCAGCTTGGGGAGATCCACTGAAAATCCTGCCAGAGGTCAGCTCTCTTGAAGGAAGGGAGCATTCCGATGTATATATGGGAGGGAAGCTAATCTTCTAAAGCCATCCATAAAAACACTACTCTTCCAAGCATGACTGCTTGAAAAGCAGCCAGAGTAAGAAAGCTCTACAGCTATCTCTATGATACACCCCTTCTGTGCCGATCTGACTCAGAAATCCCAGGGCAACTAAGAAAAGAAGAGGCAGTGAAATGGTAACGATTGATTATTTTCTGAGCTCTACATAAATAGAATTATTTTGTATCTTCACACAAAATAATTTTGCCAAAAATATTGCTTCTAAGACCTGAAATATAACCAGTAATCAATGCCTGATCCTCTTATTTGTGGCTATTTGTTTAAGATTCTAGGTGAGAAAGAACAACATATTTGTTTGAGGTTTTCTAGTTTTAAGCGCTCTTATTTACCTATTACATTGATTATAAGGCTCGCATCTTCCCCCCTACACACATACACGTCAGCTGATGAAATCAGAATGTCTTGTGTTTACCCTCTTAAAAAAGCACTAATTATTATTACCTGATAGTGCCTTTAAAAATCAATGCTGTTTAAAATGGTGAAAATGAAGTACACCATATTTTTCATATTCAGAACAACACTGTGTATTGGTAGAGATGATTCCACACTTTACAAGGAGGAAACAGTATTTCTGAGAAGGTAAGGGATTTTCCCAGCATCATTCAGACCCTGGACTTAAATCCAACAACTCTGATTCCAGGGCACCTTTTTGAGACCCTTATTACTCTTCTCATTTTACCAGTAACCACATAATCTTTCACAAAGATTTACCCTGCCTCAGTTTCTTCATTGTAACATGGATCTGACTCTCGGCTTTTGCCCACCATAGAGATATCCCATTATAACCTATCAAGCAGTTTATACTCCTCACCAGGAGCAAATATTTAAATGGCAGAAGCTCTTTTCATATTCACAAAAAAGAACCAGAAAAGGACAAGGAGCTGGCATCAGCCTGTGCGCCCCTTGAGGCACAGACCTGTCCAGGGGATTTGCTATCCCTAGTGATTAGCATAGTTCCTGGCATATAATAAACCCTGAAAAAAATGTTTGCTGATTAAATGAAAGAAGGTTGTTTACCACCAAAGAAATGCAAGCATTTACAGTTGCTCACCAGTATCTCATTCCTGGACCAGTGATCAGATGCTGCGCTAGGAACAGATGTACACTATTTCTTCTGCATCCTTCTCATGCACCCTGGTGACAGGGACAATCATGTCCAGTAATCATTACTGTGACCCTAATAGTCTACACACCATTGACATTTACCCTAGCCCTATTGGAAGATGCCGCAAAGCTTGAACTTCCTTAGTTCATAAACTTCCCAAAAGCTTCTGGTGTGGATTTGTCTATAAAAAACAGCACTTCTTCATTGTACAGCAGGTGGTCTTTTCAAACTACTTCCCCTGGAGTGTGGAAATGGATAACTCGGCAGGAAGGCAACCTGTCGCTTAGATGTGCAGAACCCTGCTTACAGCCCAGTGATTTCACCAGTTGTTCTTAAAGCTGTGCAATGCCCGTCATGAGCAATTAGAAGTAGGATGCCACTGTCCTCATTAATGCCACTGAGGACTGCATATGCATTTGTCCTGGCAGGAGCCACCATGGTAATAACAGCAACAGTCTTACTTTTACAAAATGTTTCATGTCGAGTCTCATTTTGATTCGCAGAACCACTTTGTGAGTGAAATCTTCCAATTTGCAGAGGAGCAAACTGAGGCTCAGTAACTTCCCAAGACCCTATTATTTTTTTGTTTGTTTTTTTGTCTGTTTTGTTTTTACTAATGACAGAATTAAGATGTAAAGCTGGCCCCCTTGCTTAGTTTCTGTTCCTACTCCCTCTGTTCACTGCTTCCTCTGGTAACTGACAACCCAGTCAGCTGGCTGAGGTCATCACGGTGGAGGGATATGCTGCCCACCAGCTTACTTGGGAAAGGACATGCCCTTGGCCTCATGCTCTAGTTTCACCACTGAGCTTACTGTTTCCTTCTCTCAGACCCATGGCTGGCCATCTGAGCTTTAAAGATCTGAGCAGTTTGGCAGCTTTAATAATGTAGATTAATCCTGCTGCATTAAACAGTCCCAGCCCCCTTCACAGAGGGCAATGCCTCTTTTCCAGTGTGAATGATAAGGTGCATTTGCATTCTGGTTGTCCCCAACCACCCTTGACAAACAGCAAGGGAAGCAGGTACATGGTAGAGCCCTATCTCGTGTTATACTCTTGTGTTTCCTTCATCAGTAGCTCAAAGCCTTGGAGTGACACTGATGGATGAGGTCACTGATATTCCTGAAAATGGCAGCAGCTATGGTTAGACATCATTCTCCTGACCTCCTAACCACTGTGGATTTGTGAGAGGACCCAGGAGCCATTGAGTGATTGCCCTGCCAGTGAGCAGTGGTATCTGGATGCCAAATGTCTCAAAGTGGGCCTATCTGCAGCTCATTCCTCCTTGGCCAGGGAGAGACAGCAAATGATAACAGGCAGGATGAGGCTGAACTGGGGGCTTTAGGAGGAAACACAGGTTTCCATTTTGCAGGTAATGATCCTTTTAGATCCATTAGCACTCCTGTAATTTTTCCAACATATCTTCAAGCAGATACAATTATTATTTCTGTTTTACTTAGGAGAAAATGGAGCCCAGAAAGGTTAATAACATTCACAATGATGCACAGCTACTAAGTGGCAGAGCCAGGCCGACCCCATCAGCATAACCCAAATCTTGTACTTTGTCTATTGTTATCAGCCATCACCCAAGTGAAAGCAAATGGCACAATCCCAATACGAATGTTCTTGTCAGGAATAACCAGATTTAGATATCCAAGAGAGTGGAAATTTTTTAAAATTTGGCTTATCACACTTAGGAAGGAGAACTAGCTGGAGATAAGCTTCTTGAAGTTGGTTTGTGTCTTGTTATAGAAAAAAAAAACCCCAAGAAAGAAAAAATAGGTAACTTGTAATTTTTAAAGCACTTACCAGGCACCTATTTCATGCAAAGCAAGACAAAATTAGGTGCTGCTTCTTTAATGCAGTTCCCTGCCTCAGCATTTTCATGCTTCATTTTCTTGTCAGTGTCCTATTCTGGAAGCAAACGCCTTCAGGGTCTGTCTTATTCTAAACTATATGCCAAGCACCTGGTACAGGCTGGTGTATAAGGGAAGAGGAATGATAGACCATGAGGTTTTGGGAACAGAGATGAGTAAGACATCCTCACTCTTTAAAGAGTTCATGGTGCAATAAAGGCCAGCATGCACATAATTAATACAGTTGATGAGAAGAAGGAGAGCAAAGATGTCAAGAGGGAGAGATAGAGACTTGAGGAGACCTTAAGTTCTAAAAGGAAATTATGGTGTTATAATAGGCATTATGATATAACAGAAACAGATTAGCCTTATAGAAATCCAGGGTTGAATGCCAGCTTTGTGTCCAATAAGCTGTATTACCTAGAAACTATGTGACTTTGGTGAAGTTAGTTAACCTTTCTAAACCTGTTTACTTATCGGTAAAATAATAGACCTAATCCAGAACTTTGTTGAGAGAAATGGTATAATTAAACTATGCAACACAGATACTAACTCGTTGCAGGTGCTCAGTATACATCAATTTCCCTTTAAATGATATAAAGATCAGAGCACTTTAAAACATCATTTAAATGTTCTCCTGAGTGTTAGCAATTTGACTGAAAAGTGTTTAAAAGGGAAGAGCATTTGGGGAAAGATGAAGGGATTAAGGCTAAATGGACACAGCGGTGTTAGATTTTAACTTGTTTAGAAAGGTTATTTTTAGCATTATTATAAAACATAAAAAAGACATATTACACAAATGACCTACCTGCTTTATTCTTTATTTCTAGAGCATTTCTAACTGTTAAATCTAGAGCATTTGTCTTTTAGATAAATCTGATTTTATCTCTGAGAAGCTAGGGACAGCCCCTCTCCTCTCTCTCTCTCTGTCTCCCACTGTCTTACACACATGTACTTATACATGCACACAAGCACACATGTTATATTTGTATATTTGTATTTGTTTTTGCTCTGATGAAATTACTTGTGCTTAAGTTTTATTTTTTAAAAAGATCAAAGAGAAGGGTAAGCACTTTTGAATACAAGATTTTTGTTAAACAGGATTGTCAGAGTGGAAAAGTTGAGAGTAGGATATAGTCCAAAGACAAATGAAATATGACACAGTACAATACAGTACAGTACTTCCCCATTCATAGTGGGCAATATAAGCACCGTTGAATATGATGTAGAGCAAACATTTCAAAAGTATGGCAGCAAAAATTTTGGAGATCTAATGAGTCGTACCTTAAGGAGACCACAATTTATTTTTAAAGCAAGTATCCTGTTGTGATACATAAAATGGGGCAGCTAGAAAAGCCTTAAAAAGTTCTGATCGCATATAGGTTATCAGAGAAATGTTTCCAATGTATGACACAGCTGAAATGGGGTGAGCACAGAGACTGCCCAGAAAACAATAAAAGTGACAACAGGATTTGGGAGTGGCAGCGATTAGACAGAAATTAAAGCCTTGAAATTAGAATATTCAGCCTTAAAAAAAGAAGTCCTGGGGCAGACCAGAGGGACTGGGGAAGTGACCAGAGGGGATTGGGAAGGAGGACAATGATGGAAATAAGGGGAAGGGGCTAAACAAAGAATATGTATGAATGGCCCATGGACATGGACAACAGTGTGGGAATTGACTGAGAGCAGGGTAGGGGGAGGGGTGGAGGAGGGCAAAGGGGGAAAAATTGAGACAACTCCAATAGAATAAACATGATTTAAAAAAAAAAAAAAGTCCTGGAGGAAGAGCTTCTTGTTTTTCATAAAAATCTTTAATATTAAAAACAGTGAATTTCAGTACCTATCGGCATTTTATAACTGACTTCATCTAATGAGTCTGCTCATTTCTTCATTTGTTATTTATCCACTCACTCATCAAATGTTTATCGTGCACCTATTAGGAATGCCTCCTGCATTCCAGACACTGTGTTAGGAACAGGGAACTCCAAGGAAAGCGAGACTTCTGCCTTCAGCTCAGTCTAAGGGGGATGATGGGCAACTACACAAATAACAGCAATTAGGTGTGATGAGTAGCAAAGTAGTCAAATGGGATAGGAGAGTGGCCCTGAAAGAAGCTTAGGGCAGATCAGCGGAGGTGGCAGCTCAAGTTTCTATCATGGTAGTGAAGTCATTCAAGTTGTAAAGGTCAAAGTCCTGGGAACAGATGGAAGATTGAGTGTCTGGGGGCTAGGGAGTGGGGAGAAGGGGTGATGTGTGGTATTTATCAAGCATCAGTGTGGAGCATGGATCAGAAGAAGCTACGAGTTCCTCTCTGGGTCCCAGGCCAGGTTATCTTCTTTGAGATATGCCAACAGGGGCTGCTGACCACTGCCTGCACTAAGATGCTCTACTAACCTGCAATGAATGTGCACACATACGCTTCCGTCCATGTTAATAACAGCAAAAATATCTACCTATATTAGAATTGTTGAATAAATTATAGTCTAAACTATGGAATGTGATTAAAGGTATTAAGAAACATGGTATTTATATATTTGATTGAAGGTAGGGAAAGATTCAGGTTAGGGTCTCATATGTATGTGAGTGTATATACATTCACACAGTGTGAAAAGTATCTGTGGAGTCCGGCCCACGGCTATGTATGTACCTCCAGGATAAGAGGCGGGGAAAGACAGCAGGGAGAGAAGAAAAGATGGGGAGAGGGAGAAGAGAGAAGAGAACCTCTCCATTTTTATTCTTTGCTTTACCATACGGTTCAAATTTTATATCCATGGAGTTTGTTTTGTAATTTAAATAAGATGAAATAATGCCCATGAAGTGTGCTGAGCACAGCCTCTGCCATGTGGCCAGCAATCTTGACTCTTTCAAGGTGGCAAGGAAAGATGATTTGCACGAAAAGATTTAAATCTGTATGCAGCATCGTATTGATGGTTATAAATGTTTTCTCTCTGCTAAGATGGAATGAAGTAAATATCTTAAATTATGGTCAAGAGATTTTTGTTTAAATATGTGTTCTGCTTATTCAGTCCTTTAGGATTTAATTATTCAAAGCTAAGTTTGAAACAGGAACCTTTACAAACCTAGATAACAGCAGACTTTACTTAAGCACTAAAAATTTCTCATCAACCATTATGATTTTATCTTTATAGTTCTCAACTTTAAAAATATTTAACATTTAGAGGTCATTTGTTGACTATCATCGAGAACCAAAGTCAAATCTTTCCTTTTAAGAAATCTCATCCCATAATAACCAACAGATAGATATTTAGTAAACTGAGTTGCAGTTTAATTTTGTAGAGCTTTTTATTTATAATGAATGTCAAACACACTGGAAGTGGATCATCTTTGATTATATTCATTTTGTCACTCTTGTTTTTATGAAAAGTAACAAATAAATTGAATTGAAAATCAAATTGTTTTTTGAAATGTGCTGAGAACCTCTGTTAAAATTATTCAGATGTGTTTCTTTGTAATTAAAAGAATCATTTACAATTTGAATTAACATTTTCTCATTTCTCTTGGGGGTAAATTAAGCTCTTAAGCTACTAGATTTTTCTAAAGAAAGACACTGTTGTGCCAAAGAGATGACAGAACAAGTTGTGATCAAGAATATCAAAACTCCCAAAGCTATTTCTTTTTTACATGCTGATTGTGTGAATAAGTATCTTAAGGTCTTTGTTCTTTGTTTTTATTGGACTGACATCTGGAAAAAATATTTTTCCTATGAAGAAATAATATAAAATACCTATATTTTTCTTAAGTTTTGAGATCCATATTTTTTTTTCAAGTTTGAATGTTCCTAAAATATATTTACTATGAGAGTGTTCTCTATCCCCATTTCTAACCCCAGCCTCCTGAAAAATTGCTTTAAATATATTGTATGTCTTAGAACTGATGAACTTTGTCACATGGACTTTTTATATTAAAGTTATAGGGCGAAATTGAAGTATTTTCCCAAATGATCAACTTCTAGGAGCCCCCCAGCAGAAAAAAATCTTAATGAAATTAAATGGTGTTTTTCACACGAGTCATCACTGAACACTCAATTCTTTGGTGCTGAAACCTCCTGGTATTTCCATGGATTTTTTTTTTTGCCTTCTTTCTAAATTAAACATTTTATTTTGAGGTAACTATAGAGTCACATGTAATTATAAGAAATAATACAAGGAAATCCAGTGTTCCTTTTACTCAGTTTCCCCAATGATAACATTTTAGTAAAACTATAGCACATTATCACCTCCAAAATATTGACATTCACATAATCAAACTTATTTTGATTTTTCCAGTCTCACTTGTACGTGTGTGTGTGTGTGTGTGTAGTTAGTTCTGTGTCATTTGATCACATGTGCAGGTGCCTGTATCCACTACCACAGTCAAGACAGAGGACATTATCATCACCGTAAGGCTACCTTCTGATGCACATTATAACCACACCTTCCTCCTCCTCCACGGACTTTTCACAGATTGGGATGGCAGTCTATTCTCTAGCTATGTTTTGTGAATTAACTGATTTGTTCTTTTCCTCTTGTGAATGCCTGCAAATAAATAATACAAAGTAAGTGTACAGTGTTCCACCTTTCTTGAGTTGTGCGCCTTCCTGTCGCTTGGCAAAAGGAACCAACAACAGGGACGAAGGGGTGCCTCCCTTCGAGGGGTGGGCAGCATTTCAAACTCTCTGGAGACACAGAACCAAATTTGCCACCTTTGTTTTCATTCCCAGATTACGCTCGATTTGAGGCCAAAATCCATGACCTACGAGAGCAGATGATGAACCACAGCATGAGCTCCGGGTCCGGGTCCCTGCGAACCAATCAGAAACGCTCCCTGTATGTCAGGTAGGCAACGGAGCATTTTTTTACCGTGATCTGCGCTTTGAGAGCAGTCCAGCTTGTGGAGACAAAGGCAATGCTTTGTAGCAATGGATCATATGTTCTTATTAATCCCATGCTCATCAATACACCACTGTAAGACCTTAAATTCAACCATTTTTGAAGAAATTTTTGAAATGCCATTATGTTAAAGTCCCTTTTTTCAAACAAGTTATTCTTTGACCATGTTATGACCCAGGGTAAAGTTCTTAGCACAGGTTGCAGTAAAAATAATGAGAAAAAATATTTTTAATTTTGATGCATCTTAAATTGAGTATGTGGACCAAAGCTCTGGATATTTACCATCAGAAGGGGACCTGGTATTCCCGTACCACCTCCAGATATACTTGATTTCTACTGCATTAACTTTGGTGTATTGATTTGACATGAGAAATACTCCTTTATAGTTATGTGTTTTTCCTAACAAATTTTGGTGGAAAGACTTTCTTCTGTGGCATTTAATTACCAATCATTTCTCAGACCACAAAAATTACTTGTTCCTTGCCTGAAAAAAAAAACTCATTAATTTACCAGAAAAAAAGAAAAGATTGATTGAACTTGAAATGCCTTTCAGTCTTTGATCCTCATCGTTAACTCTTGAGAAAGATCCATCCTCACTCAACTATAACTTGTGCTTCTTCTTAGCACAAGCCTCCCATATCCCTTCCAAAACATACTTCATCAGTGCTGACTGTACTTTAAAAAAATTATGTAAATATGAACAGCCAACAAGGGAAAATGGTGGTCGACTAATGACCTAAATGAATTCAGGTCCTAACGGAGGAACCACGTCCCTTCTCACTGTATTTTCTCTCTCTCACTCGACAATCTACTCCAGAATCTGGTCGGATTTCCACCTAAGGTCATACTCTCCTCACCTGAAATTTCACTGTCTTTTCCTGGCATTGGGTGTGTGTTATAGACACTGAATGATGTGTTGAATTGGCTTTTCCTGTTGATTCCACTTGGATACAAAGTCATCCCTTGTATGTCAGGCAGGCACAGCAGGGCCGAGAAGGGAGCAGATTCTAGAAGGCAGAACCCTCAAAAGCAACTCTGACAAGCATAGAGTCCCTTCTCATTCCGGGCAGTTCCAGTACCTCAGAAGCCCTGAGATTTTACATTTTAAAAAGTCAGAATATTAATATTCCATACTTGTCCAACTATATTTTTGGAAGATTATTTTGATGTGCTTCTGTGTAATCTGTGGAGGGAATTATTGAGAACCACCCTAGAGGATGTCTTATAGTGGCATCACAAATATGATAGAAAGTGTTATTTCTGTTTTCCTTACTTATGTTTTATAGCTAGTCTTTGAGAAAGAAAATATTTTTTAATTTTGAAATGTTTTAGTCTTGAGTAGCAACCTGGGAAAGCCAATTAGGTTAATAAGTTAGAGATAAGTCTGTTAATGAAAACAGAACAAGTATATAGAATAAAACTGGAAGGAAAAATTACCATAGTGTTGGTATCTTGCAAAAAATAGAATGCATAAAATATTTATGTACCAAGAGAAGTTTCCTGAAAATATACTTATGGTAGTTTAGTCCTTTTAATAAAGTTTAGATTAGAAAAATTAAGTGATAGGATATTACATAAAATTAATAGACTTATTTGAAAGAGTAATTTTCATCAAAATCAAAACTTTATTCTCTAATGTAATTAAAATATGACATAAAAAGATTCGAAGACTTAAGGTAACAAAGAACGTTATCTTTTTAATATTCTAAAAGTTGCATGTCGTACTGAAATGAGAAACTGCTTTTAAATGAGGCTCAAAATTAGCTAACACTTTGTGAGAAATTCTCCAGATGATTTCCCTACAATATGCAAAAACGGTATTTGGTTTCCAGTGTTCAATTATTATTAATACTTATTTTGTGGTTAGAGGGCTGACTGCAGCATCTAAATGACTCCTGGAGCCATAGAATTGGAAGACATACAGGCTATGCATAGAATGAAAATCAGAGGGAAAGAACTTAGAGCATCCTCTGGCCTTGTTCTCATGTGAAAAAACAGAGGCCGCCGCCTCCAACCCTTGCCAAAAAAGCAAAAAGGCAAGCAAATGAAACGCACCAGAAAGGCCTTTGGAGACCCCTTACTAAAAATGATTCTGTTTCTATCTTTTTTGTTTAGGGTGTTATTTTTTTTTTTTTACAGCAGTTTTGGCTATCGGATTTTCCTAGAGACGCTTGCTTTATCTAGAACACTTGAGTAGTGCCAGTTGGTTGTGCTTATTTTATATAAAATCAACTAGTTTCTCTCTCAGAATAAATGAGAGCAGGGTTTCTCTGATGATATAACTGTCAGATAATGAGCATGTCCCTTTGATCTGAGAATGACATCCTGGAATACTTATGTAATTCTAGAACTGAAAGAAACCTTAGCTATCACTACGTCTAATGTTTAATTTACAGAAGAGGAAACTGAGGCCCCAGGAAGAAAGAGATTTGCCCAGGACCCCACAGCTATTTGGTGACACAGATCTTCTCCTCCCTTCTCCCCACACCACTCCGCCTCCCAAGGGCGCAGCTTATGTGGAATCCACTGTTGAATGCACTTTAGCTGTGCCCCAATCTCTTCTGTCAGCACTGCACCACTCTTAGATTAAAGAATAGGTAAGCTGAGAAGAGAAATTTAAACATAAATCTCTTTGGGATTTTGCAGAAGATAAACTGTGCTTCAGAACATGTGGGATTCCTTTAGTATTATTCATAGTTTTCTGTAAAGCAAAACTTAAACCAGAAAACAAGCAGCCTCTTTGTTCTGTGATAAACTTAGCAGACTTAGAATATTTTTGCTCACCATAAACCACCCTCCCCCTTGTAGTTGTCTTCTCTCTCCCTCCCTCCCTCCCTCTCCCTCCCTCCCTCCCTCTCTCTCTCTCTTTCTCTCTCTTTCTCTCCCCTCCTCTCTCATTCATTCTCCCCCCACCCCCACCCCTAGCCCTAACTTGTCCTGGCTGTGCCTGAGAGGATGGATGCATTTTCTCAGGATCATGCAGAAACTGGTCTCATTCTCCAATTAGAAACGGTCCTCCCAGGTGATAGCAATTGTTTTCCTCCAAGTGTTGAAGGGAGGCAGAGGAAACTACCACCACATCTAAGCCAGGCAGGGTTTTAAATGTGAGCCAACCCACTCTCTTTTCCAATCTACTTGCAACTATTATTCTACTATTAATCTTCTGTGTAAGCTGCTTGAAGTACTTTTGTAGTGTTGTACACATGGAGTTGCTTGTTGCTAATGATAATACTGTGCATGTTCTTTGCGAATGATTTGGATATATTCGATTTAATGGGCTATTTGTATTGTGCATTTCCTGCATTGTGAAACATCTAGTTGTAGAACCGTAAAAGTAAAATGTTCAAAATTTGAATAAAATATTTTTCAAAATGCTCCAAAGTACATTATCAATTCTTCAGACATAGATGCACTCAGCTCCTAAGCCACAGGAATACAGATTTTGCTGTATGTACTTTGAGGCTGTCCACGAGGGCAGATGGAAGTCTCACTGCCTCTATAATATGCACTCCCCTTCTTACCTACCAGCTGGTAAAAGCTTCCCTATAACAGAGAACCAGGCTTTTCCTGCTGCTGACAGGAATGGACCTTTGTATCCAAATGCTATTAAGAGAAGTCAGAGATATAAGGGGATTAAAGTTACACAAAAGTGCAAATAGCCAAGGAAAGATTCTTTTTCCTGATAAAAGAGAGCAAAAGTACCCGTGACAGTGAGGAGAATGGAGAGAAGAAAGAAAAGCAGATAAACCATCCCGCGGGGAGTAAAAGGTCACAGGAAAGACCGTAGAAGAGAAACTTGGCCCATGTCCATTTGTTAATAAAAGGTATCAGTTTTAAGAGTTCAAATGAATAACGTCTCTGTTATGACGTTGGGTTTAAAAGGCAGTTGCTATGATTTATTTATGAATTCATCGAGCATTTTTTTAGTTTATATTCTGTGCCAGGACCTCTAAATGGACACTAAGGACCCAGCAGTGAAAGTCATGTTTCCTGTCCACAAAAAAATTCATGCCTGGTGAGTGAGGCAGATGAGGGGAAGACAATCACAGTGCAGTGTGATGTGAAAAGGGAGCCCTAGAAAGGCCTGGAACTTTTATCACTTCCTGATTAACACAGGGATCTGAATTGGTTCTTCAAGATCTTAGATGAGTTCACCCAGAGGCCCTCAAGTCTTTTTATTCAAAGTAAGAAATACATTCTTCATCATGGCCCAATGAATACATATGCCAAACACACATAATGCTAAAAGAACATTTTTATTAAACTGTATTAATACTTTTTATGTACAGTATACTTTCTTATTTTCCACTCTATTGGTCTGCTTTTTTAAAAAAAATAAATGAAGGTCACATCTCTTTATCTCGATTTAATAACTCACTAATGGGTCACTACCTACAGCGTGTAGATGAGTGAACAGGAAGCAGCAGTCCAGGCAGATGACGCAGCAACAGACAAGCTGATCTCCACTCAGTACACTTAGCATCTCTGGGACCCCCAACCGTGGTGTTCTAGCAACTTGGAAGCCTGGTATCCATGGTACAGATGAGTAAGTGAAAGTGAAGGGAAACATTTGTTGGACAGTTTCTGCAGGTGAACCATTATGCTAGTGTTCTGTACGTATTTTTCCATATGACCCTCCTAACAAGTGAGAGTCAGGACTATTTCTTCCATTTTATAAACAAAGAAACTGAGACTCAGAGACATTAAATAATGGCCTGAAGATCACAGAGCTAGTCTGGATGTGAGCATAGACATTCAGGTCCTGTGTGAGAGGCAGCATAGAGCAGTACTCGGAGCACCGTTCCTGGATTCTGTCACTTACTAGCTCAGCAATTTTGGACAGGTCAGTCTCTCTGCCTTAGCATCTTTTTCTGTGAAATGAAAATAACAACAAGACACTGTAAAGTGGATGTGAAAGCAAATTTAAATAAAGTAGCAAATTTAAATACCTGTCACAAGGAAGCAATTGATACATGTTGGTGTTATTTATTATTTATTATAAAGACAACCTTTCCCCTGTAGAACAGAAGGGCCATAGAATTGATTCTGAACAAGGTTCTCTTTTCTCTGCAGTGGGATGAGACACCCTTGTCACTTTGACTTCCTTCAGTGAGAGAAGGAGGACAGACTTCCTGGCAACCTTTTACATTTTTGCTCCTCTAGATCCCATGAAGGCTGAAAGGAAAGGCCAGAGTTCTATGGCTCCAGAATGTTCAGCGTTGTCAACTCATAAGGCATTTCTCATCCCCCACAAAAGTCTAACCAGAGGAAAAATTTGAAAAGAATTCAGCGGGAGACACAGATAAGAGTCACTGTGTTTGTAAATGGCCCTTCTGGATCTTCGTAGATGTCATCACTATCCCTAACCCCATGGTTCCATCCACTTCCCCTCTGCATCCTCCACCCCTTCCAAGTCTGCTCTGGATCAGAAGGACTTATATCTTTTTTACAGTGGTTTTAATACTTTAACTTAGTAACTCAAAGTAGCTGCTAAGACAGTTTTGAGGTCTGCCTCCTGTCCCATTGTTTAACAGAGGCTTTTAGGCATTGATTCATTGGTACATTGATGCTCTCATTCAAAAAACATGGTTTATGTACTTGCCTACAAAGTCCTAGCCTAAGGTAGCTGTTAAGGACATAGAGATGAATAAACTCAGACCTCCTTCCCTCAGGATTCTCAGAGTTCACATCTGTAAGCAATTCAAACAGTGTGCAGGTTATCTTTCTAACTCTCATTTCCTGATATCTCATGTGTTACATACTTGGCAATTATTTTCATATTTTAATCTTTACAACACGCCGATTAGTCTTCCTACAGTGATATCTGCCCAGAAGACCACTGGTATTTAAAGCTGATCTATAAAAATAGTTAACACTCTGGTCTTTATTAAAATTTATGGTAAAGCTCCCTGAAATGAAAATAACCATTCAACACTGGACCGGCAAACCCCAGTTAATGTCTTAATTTTATTTTGTCCCTAATGTCTTATGTCATAGTGCTTGACATAGTGATATCTCCTTAATAAATATTTGTTGAATGAATTAATTCCCAGACTGTCTTTCCTATATAGATGTAAAAAAATAGAATAGAAGCCAAGATCTTTGAACAGTCAATCTTATGGAGGTTCAATACCAGCTGGGCTCCCACCAAGTGCATGGAGTCTGGCCATGTCCGGAGGACACACGCACTACCTACTGGTGGTACTGGGGTTTCCGGGACACATCTGGCACTACATGACCTTTCAGTGTGCTCCACTCGCATGCTGAGCTCTGTGACTCTCTTTAAATTGGGACCTAATCAATAATAGATTTAGACAAGCACACATGTTTTATGCCTTCTCAGTGAGTGGGCTTGGGGTAGGGCCCAGGATGAAGTGTATCCTGTGTTTCATTCTTAACACCCTTAATCTTTTTATTTTAAGGACATTTACACTGGAAGCATCACATTACACATTTACATTGAGGGAAGCATCAAAAACAAATCCAGCCCAGGTTCCTTCATCCTGATGGGTTTTTATTCTGGAGGAAAGAGATTAATTGTGGTGGGAGGAGAAAGATGCATTATTTTATAAGTGAGAAACTCTGGTCTTTTTTTTTTCTTTAAACAATAGCATATTCTCCCAATGTACGTCCTGCCCGCACTGCACTGCTGGTCAGTTGCCCAGGGATGGTAAGCATGTGGACTGGAGCCTATCAAGGCACTGCAATGCAAACCTGCTTCCAACTCACTTGGCTCTGGGTTTCTCAAGGAAGTTTAAGGCAAAACCATGAAATCTGTGGACCTCCTTATTGGTCAGATTTTTCTCTTCTTTCTCTTCAGCCTTGGACCTCACGTGCTCTCAGCAGCTATCCCCAGAGGCCATGTCACAGTCAGCTGTGAGCCCCCCTGGCCCAGTACTTGGCACAGTGCTGGCTGACAATGGCATTTTTAGTGCCTCTCTTTCATTCACTCATATATTCTTATTTAGCAAAAATCATCATTTCCTCACTCAGAAATACCACGTATTGCCACAGAATAGGAAATAAAAAACTTCCTGGATTCCAATTTCTTACCTGTCTTAGAATCTTACTGAGAGACATGAGCAAGTATCTGAAATAGTTTAATAAGATGAGGCAGAAAGTCTAGACTTAAGGAACCAGAAGAGATCTGGGGATGGCGGAGTACTGTCCGGGTACCCTGCATGAGCCGCACTGAGGGCACAGAGCTCATAGGCCAGTGCTTCACTCCTGACTTCATTTAAACCTCACAACCGTGCTATGCAGGACACAGGTGACTCTCATCCCCATTCTACAAAGGAGGAGCCTTGTTGAAGGCCACAGATGTTTAATAATTACCTATACAAGGTGCTATGTGACCAAGTCATGTTCTTTACCGAGGTATGTCTCTCCCTGAAGCCCGTGCTCATTATACCCGTGCTTCACAGTATGGTGAAGACGAAGCTAATCGGGTAGGGGCACAGGTTAAATTCATATCTGTAGATCTGTGGGTTATACTTTATAAAGACATCCTCCATATAGACCTGGCCTCTGGTCCGGACTTCAAATCTTATTGATGGCTAAGGCTTGAGTTTCTCATTTATAAAATGAACATAATACCTAGTTCACAGGCTTATTGTTGGGATTAGGCTAAACTAAGTCTATGAAGGAGACTGCTAGATGGTAGTTACTAGGTGAAGGGGAGATCCCTGCCCCACTTTGAGCGCTCAGAGCCTGCCTCCTATGCTGGCACCTCCCTTAAAGCAGGTTTGGATTCTTCATTTATACTCTTGGACTCATTAACATTATGTTTACTCTTTCAGGCATTTGCATTTTTAACTGTATCTTAATTGTGGAATAAAGGGTCTTGTCTTCAGACAGGTAATTTTAAGCCAGAAATAGAAAGGAGGAGGAGTCATGGGGGACCTGGGGGAGTTTTCTTTTTCCCCTGAAATTATAGGCTGGCCTTGATTTTTTAAAGGTTTCTAACTTTTAGATTTGTGTAGGATACAGGGCAGAAGTACCGTGGGTGACCCTTTCGCTGACCACCGCACGTTTCCTCTAGCGCTCTATCCCAACACCTGTAATCCGGATATCGTTTTTATTAACGACAGGCCCTCATTCATCCCATCACTCACTCACTCATTCACCCAGAAAAACCTTTTCTGAGGCATAGCCATCCACCTCACACTGTACTGTGTTCTAGGGATAAAACAAATTAATAAGGCATTTTTTATGCCCATTTCTGTTCCTTACCCCCACCCCATAGTAATCGCATTTCCAGAAATGTCACATCTCCAGAGGAGGTGGTTGTCCTCTTAGACCAAAATTACTACTTTCTAGAACAACCTGGACAGCTCTAGCCAGAAAAGAGAGCGGAGCAGTAAAAGGTGGGACACAGGATCCTCAGAGGAGGGAATGGGTGAAAGGTGAGGGCATGGAGTCATGAGAGAACCCTCGGCCTAAACCATGAGGTCAGGTTAAAAGCAAGGAAATAGTCTCAAGATATTTTTTCATTAATCTCAGTATCTGACACATTATAGGAATTCTTTAAATACTTGTTGAGTGAACTTTTTGAATGGCAATCAAAGATAATGATTAAACAGAACAAGGTATTAGGACAACCATCAATGACTCATAAATGATGGTTGAGCACATCCTTCTCTGTGTTCCTCTGCATCTTGTAACTGCTCTTTTCTGACCTTTTCATGCCTGTTGACTCACCTGTCCCTTCCACTGGATGGTGAGTACCTCTTGGATAGAGATTTGCCAGGTTACAGTCTATATTTACACAGGTATAGGGTACATAGGTATAGGGTAACTGCTGAGTCAGTCAAGTGAATGAATTGTGCATGTCACTAGACTGGAGAGCATTTAGCTTTAATTCAAACTTTACTTGATCAAATGAGTATGCTGTCCTGCTCAGGAATGATATCAGGCTACATTTCCTAAAACTCATTCAGCCAAATAAATGCTATACTTAATGTAGGTTAAACTTCAAATCCATTTTCCTTTCTATTATAAATCCATAAGAACTGTAAAATAACATTCACAAGTACTTTTAAAATGATAGTCACAATCATAATAAACAGCAAATCATAATTGCACCATATTCTGTGCTAGGCAATTTGCTAAGCACCTTTTGTGGATTATTTTATTTAATTCTCACAAAAACCCTATGAGATAAGTGCTATTTTTATTCCCATTGTAAAGAAGAGGAAATGGAGGCCAGGTCTGAAGTTCACCCCTAAGAGGCAAAACTAGGACTAGGACCTAAACATGCTCTCTCTGCCCCTACCTGCGGTACCATGTGGTTTTATTGAAGGGCTTTCATTTATTTTATTTTATTTTATTTTATGTTATGTTATTTTATTTTATTTCGATTGATTTGATACAAGATGTCTGTAAGTGGATATTGTTTTTTTCACAGTTTTCAGATAAGGAATCTAAGGCTCAGAGTACTAAGCTATCTGCTCTGCTCTCCAAGTGTGGAGTGGTACCAAGCCCTTGCTTCAGTCCATTCTCTTTAAAGACATGTAAACATGCAACTCACGTGTATCTTTTTCTTGAGTTTGCCTTGCGTTTCATTTACCAGCCTGAAACATATTACATGATTTTTATAGACCGACACATTATTAAACACTGAATGGGTAGTTGAATATCACACAGTCATCTTAAGATACCATATTCTAGTTTGAAGATGCCCAGAGCAAGTGGACTTGTGATTACATTGAGCAAGTCCCCACTGAGCTGTGGCCATTACAACAGTATGAACAAATTCTCTGCCTCCTGCCAACACAGAATCTGTAGCCTGAGTGGCCCTTATACAAAAAAAAGCCCCATGTCAAAAAACACAGTTGAAGTGCCAGTCACACAAAATACCCTGCACATGGAGGGAGTGGGAAGGGGACATGCAGCCTGATACCCACAACCAGCTACACAATTTGCAGGGCTCACTGCAAAATGTAAACGTAGACCTCCTTGCTCAAGTTTTGAATATCAAGACAGTGGGACCTGAGCACTAAGTTCAGGACTCCATGTACCTGTACAGTCCCAGACCCACCCCTGTTGACACTGGTTTAGGACGTTTTGCTCAAAACTGAGACTGTGTGTTTTTCTCAGTACGCAGTACAGTAAGTACGAGAAACACAAAGTCAATATTGGAACCTTTTCAAGGATCCCAGCTATGTCTTTCCCTAAACGAGTACTTTATATAGATTATCCATGTCTCCTTTTAGGATATGTAGAAACGATCTTCCAGTCCCGTTAGTGCTTGAGAAACTTCAAATTCCCACTCTCTCTGAGCTTTCCACGGCCCACTCTGTGGCCCACTCTGTGTCATCTTGCTCCACTGAAGTAAATCTTTCAAAAGCTAAGTGGTGTCATTATTTCACATTGTTAGCACCTATAGTACGCTTTTATCTTCCTCTTTTGCCAATTTCTGCCTTTTTTGGCCTACCTTTTAAAAGTGCCTCAGAGAACATTAGCAATCACTGGGACTTCTTTGGCCGTTGGGGTCCTTTCTATGTGTCATTTTCTAAATGCAGAGGCTGCAAGTCTTGTAGATTTTCCTGACCAGCAACATTAGAATAAAAGAAAATTAGGGGCTTAAATTTAATTTTACCAAGTAAGAATTCTAAAAATAATAAACACATATAAATTATACTATAAATTTTAATTGCTTGCTTTTTATTATTGCCATCATTTTTTATAAGAAAGGGCATTTTAATGCCAAAAATAAAACAAGAATATAATCTGAGCTTCAGGAAAATTATTCCAAATTTCAAAGTTTATATTGTTAAAACCTCACTAGGTGAATCTTCTTATCTCCTCTACCCTTATATTCCTACCTTATGGCTGAAAAAAAAAAATAAGGCGAACACTGTGATGGACAATGATTTAATTCTTAACACCAAATCTTTGGTTCTAAATGGTTCTAAAATACTTGCATTTTGAGCTTTGCCCTTTCCTGACCAAAAAAAAAAAACCAAAACTATCTTTTAGACTTATTTTTTCTCATGGACATTCTTCATTTTTTTATACTATTTTCTCAATAACTAAGAAATCTAGCCCCATCCTCTGTGAAAAACGGGTGCTTGCTTTTTGGTAATGCTCATTAAAGATAATAAGGAACTTTTTTTATCATCAAAACCATTTTTAATTATTTTTAATTGTATTTTTATTTATTCTATATTTATGTCACTCTTCATTTTCAAAAATGACTCTTTTTAAAGATATCACATTATAGTATCTTCAATTATGTTTTAAAACATCGTATGTTTTACAATGTTTTCATACATTGTATAAAGCAATACAATGCTGTATTGCTTCAGAGCAGATTGCTTGCATCATGTGCATTTTTTTCCCTTAATTTTCTTAAAAATGCAGATTTGACCTGTCAAATATAGGGTTCCACACTTTTTAAAAATCTGATGCCATGTGTAAAACAATAAGAAAATAGCATGTAAACTGAATAAAAGTTTACAATAAAAAGGATTTGGGTACTTTCTAGTGCCTTCTGTCATAAAAATATAAATTCTCACTTCAGACAAAGCTCTTAAACCAGTTCGAGGGCTTCTTCTGAACCGAGCCACCCCACCCTTCCTATGAAGGAGGGCTCTGAGCCAGCTAGCAAGGAGGCTGTCTGTTTCAGGTTGCTGTGAAGCCAGGTTAGTGGAGAGTTTCCCCATGTTGAATGAACTCCATTGTTGGCTCTTTATGAGATGATTACACTTTTCTCTCTGTTCCTAAAAATCCCTCTCCCTCTCCCCTCCCTCATAAATGGATGCCCCCATACTACTCCACCTCCACAACACACTAAATGAGTCCTTGATTATATAATGGATTCAGGTATCCTTAGGACAAGCAGGTTGCGATGAGAATTTACATCTCATCATATTTGCAAGGGGATGTCATTATCCCCATTTTACAATTAATAAAATCAAGGTTAAATAGTCCATGTTATTGCCCAAAATAACACAGCAAAGGAGAACAAATGTAACTCAGTTCTGTCTGATGCCAAATCCCTGCTATTAACCTTACTATCTAGGTTTTTCAGAAATATCATATTTTTTTGGTTGTGCCTGATTTCATGTATGCTCCCTCATTCCTATTAGTACTCATAATTGTTATAGAAAGTCCTGTGAGATTTGTGCTAGAAAATATAGTCATTTAATGTGTAGTGCATCTCCCACAATAATAAAGGTCAGTGAGTGAATTCTTGACATGGAGTTATGATGACTCAAATTTCATCCATAGGGTCACACCTGTTGTCAAACGTGCGTTCTCAGCAAAGAGGCACAGGTTTCCTGCTATGGGCCTCTGAGTACAGAAGGGGAGGATTGCAAGACCTTCTGAGTAACCTACAGCAAATATAGTATCGTGGGAAAGATATGTGCTTCAGTTTTTATTAGTATTAATTACAAGATACTATGTAGGATGTTCTCAGAAGTGAAAAGGTAGATCAGATATATTCCCTCAAGAACTCAGTTAAAGCTAGCTGGAAAAAAACAGATGAAAATAAAATTATATATTTCTGAATCCAGACTCTGCTCCATGATCTGACAATGTGGGGGGAGTAGGAAATAGAGGAGATCTGAAATGTCAAATAGCATGTTTTCTAAAAGTAAAACTGTATTTGCTGGGTGGGGTGGGGAGGGGGCGGGGGGCAGCACAGTGGGGAGGGGTGTGGTGTCATCTTTGGCCATGTAGTTCCTCTCTAAGAAAGTAATTCGTAGAATGAAACAGTAATACATCTAGAATACCACCTCGCTCAACCATTCATTCATGAGCTCACAGCATAAAGGAATAGGCAAAAAGCCTGGGTTTTACAGTCAGGAGTATATACCTTGATTTGAATCCTGTCTATGCCACTTATTGCTTGTGTTGTGACCCTGGCAATTGATTTCTCTCCATCTAGGCCTCAACCTCTTCCAAAAAATAAGGGTTAAATGTATACAGCGCAAAAGATTTTATGTAGAATAGTGTCTGTAAATCACCTGTCATCTTACACAAACTCTTCCAGGAATTATAAAAGAGAGAAAACTTTTTAACTTTTTCAATGTTAATATCACCTTGAGACCGAAACATGATATAGTCATTATAAGAAAAGAAATTTATAGTCCAGTCTCTTTTAACAATATCAAAAATTTAAAATAAAACACCAACAAAGTGAATCCAATGATATATAAAAAGGATAAATATAGACACAAAATATACTAATTATAGAGAAAATACTGGTAAATTAAACTACAGTAAAATAAAAACTTCTGTTCATCAAAAGATACCATAAGTAGAATAAAACTGTAGACAGACCATAGAAGAAGGTTTATAATGCAAAAATTGGAGCAGTATAATCAGAATAGGTAAAGAACTGTCACAAGTTACTAAGGAAAAAAGTGGAGACAAAAATTTTTAAAGTGGTCATGAAAGAGGATATGTAAATGGTCAGTTCACATATAAAATGATGTTCATTTTGTTGATGTCAGGAAAATGCAAATTCAAATCCCAACCAATGCTGCTATCTATCCACCGGAATAGCTAAAATTGAAAAGACTATTCATTGCAAGTGCGGCAAGCATGTGGACACTCTCATATATTTCTCATGGGAGGTAACTTGGTATAACCACATTGGACGACAGTTTGTCAGTATCTACTATTGTTGAACATCTTAACCCTATGATTTGTTTCTAGGTATAAACACAATAGAAATATTTACATATGTGCAACAAAATACATACAAGAACATTTGTAGCAGCATTACTTATAATAGCCTAAACCCGGAAATAACCCGCTGCCTATCAACAATAGAATAGGTAAATAAATTGTAGTATATCCAGCCTTGGCCAGGTGGCTCAGTCGGTTGGAGCATCATCCCATACACCAAAAGGTTGTGGGTTTGATTCCCCAGTCAGGGAGAGTACAAGAGTCAGTATGTACTGTTTCTCTTTCACATCAATGTTTCTATCTCTCTCTTTCCCCACCTCTCTCTAAAAAAAATCAATAAACATATCCTTGGGTAAGGGCTAAAAAAATTGTAGCATATTCACATAACATAATATTACACATCAATGAAAAGGAACAGCTGCTACATGCAACAGCAGGTTGCAATCTTGCAAATACAATATTGAGTGAAAGAAAGAAACAAAATTCTACACATGTATTCGTTTTCTATGCTGTTGTAACAAAATATCATAGATTTATTGGCTATAAGAAAACACAAATTTGTATCTTGCATTTCTGTGGGTTAGAAGTCCATTAAGGGTCTGAGACTAAAATCAATGTATCAGCAGGCTGCGTTCCCTTCTGGAGGTTTGAGGTGAGATCCAATTCTTGCTTCTTTGGGTTGTTGACAAATTCAGTTTTTCACAACTGATCAAAGTCCCTGGTTTCTTGCTGGCTGTCAGCTGAGAATCATTCCCATCCTCTAGAGGCTGCCACATTCCATGGCTCATATTGAAAGGCAAGAACTGCTAGCTGACTTCTCATTTCCATTTCTCTCATCTACCCAGGAAACATTTAGTGCTTTTAAAAATTTAATGGTTAGATTGGGTCCACCCAGATAATCCAAGATAATCTCCCCCACTTCAAGGTCTTTAACCTTAACCATGTCTAAGAAGTTCCCTTTGCCATGTAAGTAGCATATCCACAGATTTGAGGGATTAAGGCAATGGCATCTTGGGGGGTCCATTATTCTGTCTAATACAGTATGATTCCATTTGTATAGCATTCAAAAATAGGCAAAATTAACATGATGCAAGAAGAAAGTGACTACCTTTGGGGTCACGTTGCTTAAAGTATAATTATATTCATTTTAAAGGGTTGTTACAGATATTAAAACCAACAAAAGTATTAAATTCCTTGAAAGGTGTCTGCCACAAAATAGACCACATTACCTATGTCCTATTTTCTTCTCTTCCCTCTCCCCAAACTTTCACCTGTAAAAATGCTGCAATCAGGGCTTTCCAGGATAAGGTATTCTGAAAATATACAGACACTGTAACAATGCTTGCTTTCTAACGAATATTCCCTAGAAATCAGGTTTCAGCTACAGTTTCAGGTACTACTAGGGACAAGGCAAATTTGGGGAATAGAACTCTTTGGAATGTATTTCTAACACTGCTGAAAACACAGGAAGTGCTGAATGATCTGCTCCAGCCCCATCTAAAATACCTGTTGCTGCACATTTTGAGCCACATAAACCCAAATCCACCACATTACGCCAATGAAATAGTTAAAGATTTCTTAAAACGGTAGACAAATCACAGATCTATGTAGAACCAGCAGTCAATGCTTCTAGAACTTAATCTTTTGAAGAAAGCCTCAGTCTGTTGCCTGTAGAGCCTAGCATAGAGTCTAAGTAGAAAGAAGTGCCATAAATATTTGTTCAATTCAGTTGAAATTATGGAGGGCTTCTGGTGGTTGCTTTTGCTTTGTTTTTTGTTTTTTTGTTTTTTTGTTTCATGAAAGCTGCTGCTGCCCATGCCCATGACTTCTTGAATTTGCTGTGAAAGAAGTCTGTTAAAAATTAGGTTTAACATTCATTTTGTTCATTTGTTCATCCAAATTTTCCATTGATTCATTTTATAAACAACTGTTGATACCCTGTGTGCCATACACTTAGATAGGTTCAAGGAATACAAAGATAAGAACACTCAGACCTTGTTTAGGAAACTTCCAATCTAGTGGGGAAACCAACAAGAAAAGGGTGTGCAAATCCGATGTGGACCTCCCTATCCTACACTGAATTTAGATTGGCCTGTCTTAATTAAGAGGGATTTGCCAAGTGTGGGAGTCCCTACTAGGGTAGGTCATGTCGCCAGCCTCTTTGTCACTGCAACCAATCCACACTGCCTCTCTCTCCTGGGAAGGGCCAAAAAGAGCCTCTAACATAGGATTGTCTTCTTGCTTGACGTCAGTGTCTTTCAGCCTTGCTTAGAATCACCTAGGGAGCTGAAAGGCCAGAGCTTTGTTTTCCTTTACACCACTCACTGAATACTATGTTTCTGACACTAGATGTATGGTTTTTTCCTCACGCTGACCAATTCTCTGGCACCTGCTGGGTGTCCTACAATTGACCTCCCTTCTGACACCATCTGCATGAGGGTAGTGTCTTATCCCACAGATTAAAGGCTCAGTCCCACAAGACTGTCCCCACTTGAGAGACCAATCCCAAGTCAAAGTTGTCATCTGTGTTTCTGACTGGCTATAAACCATAAATCCCCATAATCCCCTCCTGGGGTTGAATAAATTCTTAGTGTGGCCCATAGAACTCAGGAGTACAGTTTACTTGGTAGAGTACTGGTTTATTATATAAAGGATAAAACTCAGAAAGAAATCCACAGGTGGACAAAATGCGTAAGGGGTGGTTTTGGAAAGAGGCTCAGAGCTTCCCTGCCCTCTCCAGGCGTGCCACCCTCTCAGCGTCTCCCTGTCTTCAGCGACCCAGAAACTCCCTGAATTCCAGTCATTTAGAATTTCATGGAGGCTTCATTATATAAATACGATTGATTAGCTTATTGGCCTTCAGTGGTTAACTCAGCCTCCAGCTCCTCTCTCTTTATCAGAGGTCAGGAGCTGAAAACTCACACAGTTGCCTTGGCAGAGGCAGCTCCCACCCTGAGGGGCTTTCCAGAGGTCCCCACAGTAACAGAAACTGAGGTGTGGTTGGAAGGGACCTGTTATGAGTAGTAAAAGCCACCTCTATGGCTCTTATCATATAGGAATGCCCAAGGGTCTTAGGAGCTTTCTGCCGGGAATGGGTCAAAGACCAAACACAAAGTTCTTAAAATAAATCACAGTATCTTAAAAACCCGAATACCCAGGCCCCTAGCAAGTCAAAATCCCTGAGAATATGTCCCAGGTACCAATATTTTTTAAAGTTTCTTTAGTGACTCCATGTGTGCAGCAACATCATGAACCACTATTTTGTCTTTTTCTTCTTTTTTTAAAAACTATTTTCTTCGTCATTGACGTGAGCTTAAAATGTCTCAGATTGGGAAGTCCAGTTCCTGGGACAGCTTTCCTCTTTTATCACTTTCAGACTCAAAATTTGAAAACCAACCCTAAACCTGATGCTATAATTTACAAACTTAGCAAAAATTGCATTTTCCCATTCAAGACTAAGTAACTTTGGAAAGCAGACTGAAAAGAGTGGAAAGATTGCTTAAGAATCAAGGAGTTCTAACATTCATGTTTTGATTTCTTGGGAATAAGAAATGAACTGATTAGAAGCTCTTAAATTACAGAAGGTCCCTTTAAAAATGGTCAGAGAGTACAGGTGAAGTCCGAAAAACTGATTTGAATACCATATGCTTATGAGCGTGTGTGTGTGGGATGTGGGGTGTGCGGTGTCAGGGAGCGGGGTGACCAGGCTTGCAATGAATTCAGCTACAACTAGGTTTATCCAATCCCCATTTCTGGTTCTGGCTGCTCCGCGTCCCAGCCCTGTAGTGCCTTGCTCCACCCCCTTCTGGCCCACCCCCACAGTTTGACCCTGGCCTTTCCCTTGCTCTCCTTTTTATCTGCACCACTCCCCACTTCAGGGTTTAGCCTATCCCAGGTCTCAGCAGCCGGTTGGCATGGAAACATCAGATGAGCCTGCCTGCTGGGAGAGATGTTCTGTTTCCAAGTGAAAATGGAAAAAATTCAAGTGTGATTCACTTCCAGCCATGTTAACTCTTGAGTTCATCCGTGTAGGTTCCTGATCACCTACAAGGTAAAGGAGATTATCTTAATCCAGACTCCCACCTCAGCACCCCTGCTGCCACTTCCCCTCCAGACCCCCAGCTGCAGTCTCAGGGAGCAGCCTGCTCTTTTATCTCTTCCTGCCATTGCCCTAGCCCTTTCTTCAGTCTGAACGCAGTCTCCTCCTTTCCATTTCTTTCTAAAAGGTTCTCAAAAGGCTTTCAAGACCGATTTCAGGAATCAAGTCTTCTAGGAGCTTTCCTGGCACACACCACTTCCCCCTCCTCTCATTGTAGGAAACTCCAAGTTCAAGTGACTGTTTTCTTCCCTAGACTGTGAGCTCAAGAAAGGAGAGGTGTCCTACTGTGAGGAGCTTGTATGTTTGTAGATGCATCTTGGCTTCCTCACTTACTAGATGAGCTTCAGTGTTCTCATACCTAAAATAGGAATGATGCTACATAATATGCCTGCTATTTATCAGATGATGTGTATGTGTTAGGCATTTTATCTTATTTAACCCCCACACTAATTCAATGGGAGATAAGGCAACATTGTTACCCCTTTTACAGTGAGAAAACTAAGTTTCAGTCATTGAGAAACGTGTCCTAAATCACACAGCTCCTACATGGTGGAACCAAAGTATTCAAGTCCAGGTTTGACTCTTTAGTGCTCTGCTCTAGTGCCTGTGTATGTATATAAAGCACCCAGCCCTGTGTCTGCCCTTGGGGTCAGCAGGAGACAGTGGACAGATGGATGGGTCAATAATAAAATGCTGTAATTCTGTGTTCTTCATGAGGATTCAAATGGAAAATTAAACCTCTTTCTGTGGTTTAAGTCTAATGTGCACACTCTTCTCCAAGTTGGTGGCTACGGTCAAGAATACAAAGGCATCCGTGACCTTTGTTTGTACCTGCACTTCCTCCAAGGACATGCTCTCTTCCCCCTTGAACCATTGTCCCTCCACCCCTAAAAAAGATAGAGGTAGATTGGCTCTGTGAGAACTGGAAAACAGGGGAAAATGGCTTTTGAATAGCTATTAAGTCACCTGACAGCTGCCACTGCCACTGGGAAACAAATCCTTCACTGCCCCATGTTGCTGTCCTCAGTGAAGTGTCACAGTGCCTTACTGCTAAGAGGACAAAGAAAAGGGCATCAAGTGAGTGCCAGTCAAGGAGACTTAGTCAAGTGTTAGTGTGAATCATTCAGTACCATTCTGCGAATTTCTACGATTTCCTTTGCTAACCAGTAATCTAAGAAAAAAATATATATGCAGTCTTATTCAAATACTCCTATTTTTACAAATAGGTAAGTGTAAAAAAAAAATCTCTTTTAATGAAGGGATTCAGTGTTACAGCTGAGCGTATGTAAATAATACCTTGAGTTTCAAAGGAGAGAACAAAGCTTGTCAGCTTGTCTAGGACCAGCCACTACACAATGCTGCTGCTGCTTCTTTTTTCCTTTAATGGCATGCTTCAGTCATAGACTTGGATACCAGGAATACTGATTTTTCAAATTATAGTGCTGAAATTATTAAATAGCATAGTCTCCTACAGAATCCTGGAAACAGCAAAAAAATAGTGTCTCCTTCCATCATACACTATCTCTGCACACATATATACACACACACAAATATATATAAATCCAGTTTCCTTTACACTCAAAAAAGGCTATGAAATTGTTTTCCCAGTGTTAAAACACAGAATTTTTTAAAAACTACACCCAATAACACTTCTAGATATGATGCCAAAACTGTGATTCACTACAGCTTGCAATATAAATAGCTTGCACAATTAGAATGGTCTCTGTAAAATAACATTTCTTTTAGGTCTGGTTTAATTTTGAGGAAAATTTTGAAAACCAGGAGTGTGAATACAGCAATGGTTTTGTGTTACGCTTTAAGCAACCTGCTTGAAAAGCCAGACTAGTGATGCATTTAAAAGCTTAAATTCTTCGATCAGACAACTTGGGTTTTAATTTGATTCCTCCATTTTCCAGTTGTACAACTTTGGACACATTATTTTGCCCTCTAGATCACATTTTGCTCATCTTATAATGTGGATAACAGCCTCATAATCATGTTATGTAAATACAATCAGACACTGGTTATAAGTACTTAGCACAGTGTCCAATCCATATGAAAAAGATACTCTATAAATGGTAGCTACTAATTATTATTATTATCTCATTGAGTAGTTGTAAGGACTAAGTTGCTTGACATACTTGTAGGCATATGTAGGATGTACTTAATAAACATTAGGTATCGTGTGGTTGCCATTGGTTTGTTACCCTGTCACTGTTCTATAAATGGTAACTATACTGCTATTCCCCCAAGTTCTCTTTTCTCTCTTTACTTTGTTTGCTTCATTGCCAGGCAAATAGTAGGCCTTTATAAATGTTTACTTACCTTCACATTTTCCTTTGGTTCTGTTTCCAATCACACCCCACAGGTAGAAACATTCTTTTTCCCACCTTGATACCAATCCACACAGCCTGGGGAACATTGGAGGGCCTAGGTTTGAGTTGCTGGCTTCAGACAGAGAGCTGCTACGTGACCTTGTAGAAATTACTCCCATGTCTGGTCCTCAGATTTTTGAATGTAAAACAAGGCCATCTCTGAGATCTCGTTGTGTCTTATATCCATTGATTCTTGGACTCTGTTTTAACCAGGAGTTCTGGAGAAGCTACATAGTACAGAGGTCCAGCTCTTAGACACCTGCTAATTGCTGTATTTTTAAGGATTGGTCATGAGAAGAGTAGATTCTAAACACCATTATTCCAATTCTTTACCAAATATGATATTTGAGGGGTGCCAAGACCCTTGGGTCACACTCAAAGTCTGGTGATGTCAAAATAATCCCTAGCTTTGCCAAAAGCCCAAGCATGTGGGTTTAAGCACCAAGCATTTAAAACCTGACCACATTTCCTACAGAGTGGTATCCAGCCTGCATCCATGTGGCCGTCTCTTCCTGGAAAGGCTAATTCCGTTGCACACAAAGAAGTAATTCTGGATGAATAGGGAAAATCAAATAGAAAGCCACAGGGCTCCGATATGGCTACTTTAGAAACAAACTTTTACAATACGATTTTGTTTGCTTGGGCACCTTATGAATTTCAAATTTCAGCTTATTTTACCTCCAGGATGGGGGCAGGGAGTGAAGATGAGGAGAAGGGAAAAGGGAGTGTGCATACAAAAATCTATGCCTGCTCTCATGTACCATCTATGTTGTTGTCAATAATGGGAAAAAAATTTCCTTTTGGGGTTTAAAATCAGTTATTAGATGGTTTCCTAAAATCTGACTCTTCTCCTTTATCTCCTTCTCCTTCTCCTCCTTCTTCTTCATGTTGTGGGTATAAAAAGCGAGCTAGCCTAATGGGAAATTTCAGAATCCTGCCCCCTCTCACTCCCAGGGTGCCTCCATCTGCCCTAGCTGTGCTTGGAGTGAGAAAGGAGCGCAGGGCCAGATTTCTCATTAGCAGTAAACCTGTTGGACCACAAAGACGCGGGCATATGGAGCCCTGCTGGGACATGTTGGGTGCAAAGCTGGCAGTAGTTATCTCAGGCTCTGTGGCCCATGAAGTCTTTGTGTTGAGGTAGAAGGACGAGGATCATGGGTTTCTTGGCTTAGAATATTTTTTTTTTAAGTTTATCATGATGTAGGCAGTTTGTCCCCCTGGTAGAAGAAGTTGGACTAAGGGAAGTACTGTTATTCTTGCCAGCTCCTTTTTGGTCACTTTCATCTCTGATTTAACTCACCCTATGATTTGATGAAAATATTAGGATGAACCATATGAAATTGTCGGTGTTTCATATGGTTCCACCTAATATTGTACTTTAAAAGGGGGCTTCTGTTTGAATATGCTGGCTGCTTGCTGTCACTTTGCTGGCAGGAAAGAAGCTCCTTGGACAGCAAGGGGGTTCAAAATGTGAACGTGTGCGTAATACCTGTCTGTGGCTCTGTGAACACTCTCTTGTGTTAAAGGAACTAATTGGGGACCCTTGAGTGTATAACAGAACCCCAACATATTGCTGGATTTTTAATTAAAATAATAGAGCTACAAAGTAAAAAAACTGTTTCATCTATTAGCCTGCCATACCAACAAACAGTGTAACCAACTCTGCTTTTAGCTGTTGCTTTAGAATCAGCTATGGTGTCTGAAGTTAGTGTTATGTCAGGTTGACCTCAAGACTCTACTGAAGTAACTCCATTGCTCAGCCAGACAGAAGCCATGCACATATTTTTTAAATGCCATAAAATCTATGCAAGGAAGTGCTTGGATATAAATGTACAGAAAAGAAGGAGAGAGACAGCCTCCTCCTGTACCCAGCTCACCTGGGAGAGGTTGGCCAGTAATACTTGCCTGCCACATAGTCTCTATTGCCTTTTGTACTGAAGGCATCATAGGTACTGTGAATCGAAGAGTAGCTTCACTTAGTAATGGATACATTATTGGTTTTTAAACCTTTTGTGAACAAAGAAAAACGTAACTGACTACAAAAGTCATACGTGCACACACTAATCACTTCCTTAGAATATGGATATCATCTTTCTGAAAGGACAGTAGTTGCTAGAACTTGTTGAGTATATATTACATTCTAAGGCCTCTTTGTGTGTTAATATTCTTAGCAAACAAGGGAGTTACTGTTGTTGTGGCATTTGTAAGATGAGGAATCAGTCTTGGAGTCAATGAACTTACCTAAGTTTACACAAAGGCAGAGGCAAGAATTAAATATGAGTATTTCTGACTCCCAAGTTTGTACCACTCAAGAGAGGACACAGATTCTCCTTCCAAATTATTAGAGAACTTTGAGTTGACTGTTGATATTTGATTGTACCCAAGTACATGCACTGCTCATTTTAACCCTCAATTGACTTTCATTGTTTTCCTGCTAACTTCAGTGGAATATGCCAAAACTAAATAAATCAATCACAACTAGAGAAAAAGCATGAATCCCTCCTTTTAGCTTTGGTCATTTCAGAATTAGTGGCCTTGAAAAGTATAAATTGTTTGGTGTTGCTTTTAAATACCACAGAAAGGGTTTTAAGTTGTCCCCATTGATTGGCCCTCCCAGGGATCTGTCAGTCTCCCTCTCCCTCTCCCTCCTCCTCCGCTCTCCTTCCCTCTCCTGATCTATCTATTTATCTGAAGTATAATTATTACAATAAAATGCACATATCAGTGAATTTTAATAAAAGTATATACCTGTGTAGCCACCACCCAAATCAAGACACAGAACTTTCCAACATCTGGGTTTCCTTATGCTCCAGTCCAGTTGATACTAGGCCTCGGCCGCCCACCCCAAGATCACAGCTCTTCTGGATTCTATCACCATGGACTAGTTTAGACTATTTTTGAACTTCATATCAATGTTATCATGTGGCCTGTGTTCTTTTATGTCTGCCTTCTTTGGCTCAACATAAATTTTATAAGTGTTATTCATATTGTTTTATATTTTAGTAATCTGTTACTTTGTATTGCTTTATGTATTATTCCATTGCATGAATGTAACACAACTTGTTTATTCATTTTTCTGTTGAAAGACATTTGGATTGCTTCCAGTTTGGAGCCATTATATATAAGCAGCTATAAACATTTCTGTACAAGCCTTTTAAAGAAAATAGGTACTCATTTCACTTGGGTTTATGTACAGGAGAGAAACTGCAGGGTCGTAGGTAGGCAAATACTTTAAAATAAATTACTAAACAGTTATCTAAAGCGATTGTAGAAAATACAGTTTTTACCTGGGTGCGCTTTCCTAAAACTCATGGTGGGTGGGAGGGAGGTGTTATATTCCCTCAAGGAAATGGGGAAGAATGGGTATCTGGGGACAGTTAGCAGTCTCTGCCATAGAGCCCCTGACTGCGTTTCATGAATACGTTAACCAAAATGGTTTCTTACGTGAATTTGAGTATAAAGTCCAAACACTAACTTATGTTTGCAAGTGGCAGTAGCTCTGTTTCTTGAAATGGAGATAAACTCAACTCCATGGAGACAAACTCAACTCGATGGAGACCCTGCCTCTTATGGGCTGACATTCCTAAAGGGCAGCTAAATTAGTCTCTTTGATTTAAAAGATGATGAGAAATGAGAGTGGAGATGTTAAAGCCTTTCAGTACCTCTGATCAATATTGCACTTTGATAAGGTTACATTTTAGCTTCTGGCTGCACCTCTGATGCTTCCCTCCTTTTAGTAAAACAAAGCGCCTATGGAGTTAAAAACATGAATATGGATTAGCTAATTTCTTTTCTGTTCATTATGTCATCTTTAAATTTCTCTGTTGACTATGAATTATCTGGTTCTTCACAAAGAGGTGAAATCTTCTGTGGGTCCCAAGTTTACATAATTCTCTAAGTACACATACGTAACTTAGGCTTCACACGCCATCAGCTGTTTGTTGCTTGAAATGCGTTGAACACCAAGGAGACACTGACAACTCTGTGGGATGACATTCCCCGAGAGCAGCATAACATCTGCCTGGTAAAGACACTCAGCAAGTGTGTGACCCCTTCCTCTAGGATTTCGCAGTCAGGTGAGGTGAGGTGCACAGATAAGTAGGTCACCGCGACGACTGAGGGTGGTAAATGCTATGCCTCAAACAGATGTGAATATTTTTATTACTACCTTTTATGGCTTGCTCTCAGAAAAATGCTGACCGCTGTAAAGTGCAAGACACACGAACTTGTCACTCTGGGAAAGCGCCCTTGGATGTATTGTTCTGCGGTCCATTCATTAGCCTGGTGTCCTTTACAAAATGAGTGGCATACAGAAGGTGAGAACACCTAGCGCCACTCCACCTTCAGTTGCCTGTGTAACCTCGAACACATTCTTAAACTCTGAGTCTCGATACTCCACCTTTAGTAAGAGTGTAATAACAGTTTTTATCCTCTAGGGTTCTTTTGAAGATTAATGGAGTTTATTGGGTAAAGCTCTTTAGAATGGTGGCTGCATTCATTAAGCACTTGTTGTTACTATTACCATTCTTGTCTTTTCTGTAGTTATGTCCCTGGTTGCCGTTGCTTTAGAAACTAGTTGGGACTTTTATGTTTGTTTGCATGCTTGCTTGCTTTTTCCCCATATTGTTCAATATCACTCCTGAGTGAGTCTTACAAGGCTCATTTTAAACTGCATTTAAAATCTTTTTAAAAAATTATTTTAAATTTTTAATAGGCTTTATTTTTATAGTGGTTTTAGGTTCCCAGCAAAATTAAGTAAAAGATAACAGAGATTCTCCACATACCCAACTGCCCCAGTACATGTTCAGCCTCCTCCACTATCAAACTGGCGGTCCACAGTGATACGTTTGCTAGCATCGATAAACTTACATTAACACATCATCCTTACTCATACTCTGTAGTTTACATGAGGGTTCACGCTTGGTGTTGGACATCCTATGGGTTTGGACAAATGTGAGATGACATGTATCCATCTTTATAGTATCATATATAGTAATTTGTACTAAATTTTTGATAGGATTTATTGTTCATTTCCTTGAAAGCCAAAGATGAGTTGACCAAAAAACATGTCTTCAAGAGAATTGTATTTTAAAAAATTACTCTCAAAGTTTTACTCTGAGGCCACACTTGAAATTAGTGGTAAACTTGGTAACATTTGTCTCTGCTGGCTAGGTGATAAATACATTTAAAATAGATGGAATGTCTTATGAGTAAAGGAAGCAGTCTGAAGTATTGTCACTGTGAATATAGTAAACTGTGGAAGATAAATTTTTAGTGTGTTTGGAGTCTTGGCATGCAAGCCTTATCTCATCACAATGCTCTCTTTTGTTTTTAATTTAGTATATTTTTAAAAATTTTCAAGTCCTTTTTGCAAGCTTGAGCAAAGATATTCATGAATATATTTCTGCTAAACCACACTGCTGAATTATTTATTTTGAAATCTGTCTATATTTGTAACTACTGATATCAGCAGTTTTACAGAAATGAAAACCTTTGAATCATGTACATGACTTTTCTGAGGTGAAATGTGATATGAATTGAAAATAGAAGGGAAAAGATCTTTGCAATGTGGATAGCTGATAAAATATTACTATCTAGATTACCACATATAGAGAACTACAATAGCCCCTCTTTATCTGCAGAGAATGTGTTCCAAGATCCCAGTGGATGCCCTAAACCACAGATGGTTCTTAATTCTATAGATACTATGTTTTTTCCTATACGTACCTACCTTTTCATTTAAAGGAAGCACTTTACAGCTTCTCTGGCATATCCAAATTGCCAGCATTGCTACTCTTGTGCTTTGGAGCCCTTATTAAATAAAATAAGGGTTACTTGCACACCAGCACTGTGGTAACAAGATAATCTGATAACCAAGATAGTTACTAAGTGACTAAGAGGTAGGCAGCATATACAGCTTGGATAAACTGGACAAAAGGATGATTTACGTCTTGAGCAGGATGGAGCTGGACAGCACAAGATTTCATTACACTATTCAGAACAGTGAGCAACTGAAAACTTATGAATTGTTTACCCCTGGAATTTTCCATTTAATATTTTCAGACTGCAGTTGACTGCAGGTCAATGAAACCATGAAAAGCAAAGCTGCAGATAAAAGGATACTGCTGTATAAAGTAATGAGAAAGTTTCAAACAGCCCCATAGAAAATGTGCAAGGCTGTTTTATTAAAAAGCAGAGAAAACACAAATGACTCATTATCATATGAAAAGATGCTTAAAATTATTAATAATCAAGGAAATGCAAATTAAGCTGCAATAAGACACTCTTTTGCATTCATCAAGTTGACAAAAATTAAGAAGTCTAGTCCATTCCAAGTGTTACAGAGGATACAGAATTGTTGAAATACTCATCCACTGTGTCAGCTGGGACAACTGCTTTGGAAAACAGTATGAAAATACAGCCCCAAGAACTCATTTGTTAGGTATAGTCCTTAAGGAAAATCTTGTACATATACATAGGATATATGTATAAAGACACTTACACCGATACTGCTAATAAAACTTAAAGATAACCCAATGTCCAGCAGTAGGATGGATACATTAATTGTTAAATTCATACAATAAACATAACTGTAAGAATTAATGAACAGCTGCTACATACATCAACATGGATGAGCCATAAGATATAAAATGGGCTCCAAGAAGCAAGTCATAGGAAAATAAGAGAGTTGGAATCCATATTCATATACATATTCCATATATTGTTTAAGGATACAAATATATGTGAAAATACTCTAAAAATAATTAGGAAATGATATATCCTAAATTATGGAGAGTTACCCATGAAAATAATTTGGGTGGAAGGGACATATTATTATTAAGAAAGACATCCAGAGAGATTCTAAGTTGTTGTTAATATTCTTTGTCTGCCTCAGTGGTATATGTATAATAGTCATTTTCTTTTTCTTTAAACTCTACAGAGCAATTTTATAGAATTTCTTGACTATGTGATAATACATGGTTTTCTCTTTCTCTCTCAAACACACACACTGTTTCTTATCCACTGAAAGAGAGCAGAGCATGGGCGTGGATTGGCTGTATGTTCATTGAAAATAGAAGCAAGGAAAAGATAAGAAAGGACTTTAAAATATGATAATATTGCCTTGATTTTTCATCAAATTGGTGAGATTGAACTACATGTAAGTAAACAAAATCGGAACAAAAGAATGGCACTAACTTTGTAACTCGGTCAGCAATATTGCATCCTTACCACTATTCACTGAGCACTTAATATATTTCAGGCACTGTCTTCATTTTCTGTTCCTCACAGTGGCACTGCGAGGTGGCTAATGATGGGCCCCCATTTACAGAGAAGTGTGCTGTGAATCAGAAAGGGAATCAGGAGGGACTGGCCCCGGCAGTCCAGAGGCTGGAAAGTGGCAAGTGACTACCCAGAAATTCAGACTCACTCTTAAGCCCACATCCTGCTCTCTCTACTCTGCCCTCCTCCCTCTCTGGGTTTAGCATTTTCCCCTGCAGGGAGGCAGTGTTAGACATAAATAGATTCTTGGTTCAAGTCTTAGGACAAATGATGTCTTTGTCTGACATCATTCACCCCTTCCTTGCCGTAACTTTCCACAAGAATAAGGAGCTCATATTTTCATAATATTAGTTCACCATCCATGGACAGCATGGTGCTATACTTTATTGAAAAGTAATGGCCCAAGAGACTAATCAGTATGAAGGCACATGCAATTTGCAAAGTGTTGTGTCAGAGCACAGGTCAAATCAATTATGTTTTTTGTAATGACCAGATTTTCATACTTGAACATGTTAAATAATTGGCTATAATGAAAAATGCTAGGGAGAGTTCATAAGAAAACTAATTGAACTGGGAAAAAAGAAAGACTCATTCATTTCAAAAAATGATGTTTGAAATCCAGAAACATGTTGTTAATTCATTTCCTCCATTCGTGATTTATTCCTAACACATATAAATCTCTCAGCTGTTTTGCAAAAGTTGTGCTCAATCCTCATCTTTCTTCCTGAGATAGGGCACTGTAGGGAAGCCTTTTGGGATTAGAGTTTGACTCACCAGGAAAAGGTCTGTAGGTCCAGGGTCTCAGGAAAAGCGGAGACAGGCCTGGTCACAAAAGGGCAAACAGGAATCAAAGCTTGGGGAATCAGAAACAAAGACCTCTGTTTGGAATTAGTGGTTACTCTTTGTAAGAACTTCAGTAGCACTGTATTACCTCGCCCGCTGTAGTTTCCAAATCTGGCTGATCATAGGAATTGCCTGGGAAGCTAGCAAAGGAGTACAAACAAGCAAAAAACAGAGAATCCCTGACTCCACCCTAACCTTATCAAATCAAAGCATGACAGGGTAGGGCTGGGGATTTTATCTGTATGAAGTAGTACCCTGGAGAATTCACGTAAATCTGGGAAGCTCATGTAGTATAATGCCCTAAACTCTTTCACAGGACATTTAGGGCCCTTTATAAAGTGATCTCAATGTGCCCACATCCCTGCATTATTGGGGCTTGGGGGAAAGAACTCTTCCAACATAAAGCCATATAATTTTGCATTCATTCCTTCAAGAAACATTTTATTGAGCACTTAACTATATGCCAGTACCTACCGATATAATAGATTGTATCTTACTCTATCATTGCATGCTCTCAGCTGAGTTCAGGAACTGAGACACCTTCCAAAATAAGTAACATCATAGCTGGCTTATACTAAATAATCATTGAAACTTCTACCAAAGAGGGCAAATTCAGGATGTGTCTCTCAATCTCAGAACAGACATTGTTCATTGTTCCTAGCATTTCTCCATCTGAATCTCGAAACAATTTCAAAACCCTTCGCAAGAGCCCCCATAGTGCTGTCTGCTTTGGCACATGAGAAGAAAGCCTGTTTGCAGTCTCTGCTATAGACACATTTGAGAGGCCCAGTCAGTTCCCACCTCTACCTTCCAAGGCGATCAAACTTGTGCTCAGGCATTCAGAAAGGCAGTATTTTCCAGAGGCTGCAATTACTCATGGGAGGGGTCAGTGGGCAGTAATGAGCCCTAGGACAGATGACCCAGGCCACGCTTCTTCCCTCTGCTGGAAGGCCGTGGACATTCCGGACTGAGAGCACGAATGGCTTTTGACATTCAGACTCAACCTCCCTCTCTTGCTGTCTGCCTTAATCACCCATACGCAGCTACTGTAGGAACTCATGGCACCAAAACAAGTTTTCTGAAAGTGTCATGAACTTCAGGCTACCTACTTTTGCGATTTAAGTTTACACATTCAGGAATGAAAAGTAATGTAGAAAAGTTCCCAAGATAAACATTACATTCTTGTCACCAGAGAACAGCTCCAACAGGAACAGAAGAGAGGAAACCAAAGAGCATAGTTGGATTCAGACAGACCTAGGTTCAAGTGTCACAGTCCTTGCCCCCACCCAGAGCTAGATGTGTGAACTCCTCTTTAAAAAAAAACAAAAACAAAAAAGCCAGAGTGATTATGTCAATGATCTCTATATCAGAAGTTTGTTTTAAATGACATAAGTAATTCACGAGTCTCCTCTTTTAATTATATATTCTCCCATTACCATTTATCCCCTTATACCCTCTTCCACCTCCACTCCCCCCTCCCCCCACAATCACCACACTATTGTCCACATCCTTGAGCCCTTGTTTTTTTTTCTCAATTACTTTAAATGCCATGCTGACCAGGCCTTTATACTCAGTTTCTGACCCAGAACCTGGTACACTAGAGAAGGGTTGAGTAAACGGCAGTCACCACCATGTTACATTCCATTTATCTGTGTGCGATTTATCTGTCAATCTCTGGAGAACACCACTGAGAACTTGCTGACAGCCAAAATAAATGTCAACAGGAGGAACTTTACAAGCTCAGAGATTTACCTCAAATAGACCTCGACTGTCCCTCATACAAAATCTATTTAGCATTAGTTCAGTTCTTCCAAACTGCTAATACTGGTTTATTTTTTTGTTTTGTTTTATGTGTATATGCATCTTTTTTTTTTTTTTGACTCACCGAAGATTACAAGTAGAATAATGACAGGAGCTAGCAGGGATATCAGCTAAAAATTAACCTGATCGAGGGAGAGACAGAAAACTAATTATCTTACCCTTTGCATCAGCATGGATAGACCTGGATATTATTATGCTAAGTGAAGGAAGCCAGCCAGAGAAAGACAAATATCATATGATCTTACTCATTTGGAATCTAATGAACAAAATAAACTAACAGACAAAGTAGAAACAGACTCATATGTAGATAACAGACTGACAGCTCTCAAAGGAAAAGGAGGTTGTGGGGCTGGGGGTAAAATGTGAAGGGATTAAGGGAAAAAAAACATAGACGCAGACAACAGTATTGTGATTACCAATGGAAAAGGCGAGTGAGGTGGGAAAAGGTATATGGAGGGGGAAATGGTGATGAAAGGGGACTTGACTTGGGGTGGCGAACACAGTACAACGCACGGGTGTTGTCTTATAGAATTGTATACCTGAAATCTATACAATTTTTATTAACCAATGCCACCTCAATCAATTCAATAGAAAAGAAAGAAAACTAGTAAGACTAAAAAAAAACACTCATCCAGAGATTGTAGTGCACGTACTCCGTGTCTGGGGCTTGGCAAATGAGACAACCTCATGTCCTCAAGAAGCACAAAGTCTAGTGGTGATGTGAGGTACATGACTAATCTCACAATATTTTGGTGTTACAAAAATCTGTCCAGAGCCCATGATGTCCCAAAGGAAGAAGACAGTAGTCCCTTCTTCTAGTCAGGGAATTGGGGAAGGAGGGACAAGACAAGTTTCCTAAAACTTAAGATGTTTTATGTGTCTTTTGAAAGATTGGTGTTTATCAGAAAACTAGGGTTAGAGACAGAAGCGTTAGTTTTCCAATCAGAGGGAACAATGTAAGCAAAGGAAAGAAGGTGTGAAAAAGCCCAGTGCCATCAGGAATTCACCATACAAGACCCCATTCAGCGCAACTGGAGCTTAGGTGGTGAAGATTTAGGCATAATAAGGGGGTGAAGCTAGAAGGGTGATAGGCCAGCTCACAGAGGTATTTGAGTATAAACTATGCTGACTTTGGGTGTTAGGCTGTAATCCCGGGAGAGCCACTAGAATGTGGTTCGGGCGGCGGGGGTTGGGGGTCATTGGTTTGTTTTGTTTTCTTTTTGAATCAAGGAAGTGAAGTGGTCAGATTTGTTTTAGAAAAATTATTTTTGCTGAGTGCAGAAGAAGGACTTAGGCTTGATGAGACTGGAAATAGAGAGAACAGTGGGACTATGGAGATAGTCCAAGCTAGAAATCATGAGGCCCTACATTAAGGCCAAAGTGGCGGCACTGGAGAAGAAAGGACAGATCCAAACCCGTCCAAGGAGGTAACACAACAGGATGTAAATGTGTGGCAGATTCACGGCAGAGGCTGACAGCTCCAGATGTGTCAGTAGCCTTGAACACATCACTGCATTATGCACAGTGCAATAAATACATTGAATGAGAGTCATGAGTCTTCAGAAGAGTTTAAATTATGTTTAGGGTATGCTCTTTGCTAAAGCACGGAAGTATTACATCTGTCTTAGAAGGCATTCTATGTGAATAACTCATTTACATTTAATGTTTGATTCTCCAGGGATTCTTATAAATGAGTTTTAATGTACAAAGATCTTAACATTATTGCGTAAATGGTATATGAGGGTCTCTGTATATATTGCTTCATTTAAATCTCAAAATGACCCTGCTGGGAAAGCACTATTGAATCCAAATGCAGATCAGCAATCTAAAGCTCACGCAGAGGCCATCATGTTTCATGAATACACAGCCGAAAGTGTTAGGGTCATTTTGATTTCAAAGCCCAAGCTCTTTCTACTACACTGCCCCTAACCTGATCTTATTCACTGAGCAGTTATATTCTGGTTAAAAGGAGAAGCTATTAAATATACAAACTCAAATATGTACTTGGAGTTTGCTGTCTATTTTTCACTTGAAGATGGTGCCCGGGAGTTTCTGAGATGTTTTCATGGGACTAAGTAGATGATAACTTGTCTGGAAGAGCAGCCAAGGAAAACAGACAGTACATGTATGGAGCTGAGAAAATCATTGCAGTCAGAGTGCATCTGATTTTTTTTCTCCTTCTCAGAAATGCAGACTGGAACGTGCACCATCTTGCCCATGTGAAACACATCTCCTCTGAAATGGTGGAGATGTAAATTAATTCCCAACCTGGAGCAAATATCAAATTATTGCAGGCAACCTAGACCTCTAGCCTCAAATGCAGAGCTTCAGACTGCGGCTCTAGCCTTGCACAAGCCTTGGGCTGTGTGTGAGCCTGGGCAGGCCACTGCGCTGCTCTGAGCCTCACTCTCTTTAGACGCAAAAGGCAAATGATCGCACTTGTCTTTGTCAAGATGTCAGAAAGATAAGCAGAAGCAATGTCAGTGCCTTTAAAGGTCAAATATTCTGTACAAGTGCAGAGTTTATTTTTATTGTATCAGTCTCCTGGATGGAAGGGGGGATTTTTTAATTTTATTCCTTTTCTTTTCTTCAGTAACAGCAAACATTCGGTGAGCGTGTACTGTGTGCTGGTGGAGGGGAGGCGCAGAGGTGAACTGGGCATATTTTCTACCCTCAGAGGGCTCACGGTTCTACCACCCAATATGTGACATGTCTATAATGCTCTCATTTATGTTTTCTAAGTTCATCTTTATTTCCTCTTTTGAGGTAGGAATTTGTCCATTCACTTTTAATAGATGTGACTGTCGAGCCCAGGGAGTGAGTGAAACAGAACTAACCTCACGTATACTGACTCCCCACACTCAGCTCTCTTTTCACCATCACAGAATTGCTTCCCTGTCTCAGCAAGGAAACAGGTATATTCATAATAAGTTTCCATAAAAATCTGATTAATACAAACGAAGAGCTGTGGGAGTTCGGAAAGGAAAGCAATTAATTTTAGATTAGGTCTGTTCTCAGCGTGTATTCTGAGAAAAAGAAACATTTGAAATAGACTTGAGAGAATAACTAGCACAGATGGAAAAAGAAGGAAGGTCATTCTAGATAGCAGGAGAAATAGAAACAAAAATGTATAGATAGTAGATGTTTGGGAACAAAGAACATGGTGAGGTTAAAACATGGAAACCGTAGACTGAAGGGGGTTTTTGGTAAAAGAAAGGTTGGGGTCAGAGATGAAGAGTTTTGAATGTTAAGTTAAATAATTAAATAAACAGTGAGGAGTTTGAGCAGAGGAGTGAGGTAATCATATTGGTGATTTAGAAATTACCCTAAAGCAATGGTGTAGATGGATTATAGGTGGCTGAGATGAAGGTCAGAAAACCGACTGGGGATTATTACAGGACCATAGGCAAAAATTAAGAAGAACATGGGTAAGGCAGGGGCCAAGCAGATGGGTGAGGAAGATTTCAACACTGACATCACGTTAGGTTGGAAGGAAAGGGAAAGATCAAAGATAATCCTGAGGTTTCTGGCTTGGGCAACAGTGACAGTGGCAGTGCCACTAACTGGGAAAGAGAATACTTGAGGAGAAAGCAAGTAATGGAAGGAGAAGAATTTTTTTATTATGGTGACTTTAAGGGAGAGATGGAGGGAGAGAGGGACATCCTCCACACAGATCAGATCATCAAAGACAACTTTGGTGATTGATATGGTAACCAATGAGCCATAGTCACAGGTCCCTTAAATCTTGTTCCTATTCTGCATGTTTTTTACCTTGTTTTATAGTTTAAGCTTATTAGAAAATTAATATAAGAGAGATATTGTGCTGCTGGACTTTTGTGTATCAGATCCTGTTCTTGCTGGTGTGCGAAACAAAGGAATGAATGCATTTTAAGAAGTCATAAAACTCCTATTTTAATCCCCACAAATTGCTTTTCACCTGAATAACATTTCAATATATTCTCTTATAATGTGCCTATTACAGCATCATCTCTACCTTATCAAGGTCACAGCTATGAAATTGAGGACCAACAAATTGATAATGGAAAACTTTTGTTTGTTTTTTGGGAACTCCTTTCATGCTTTTTTTTTTTTTTTTGGCTTGTTGGGTTCTTCTATAAAATGCTGTCAATGGTATTTTATGTGTTGACAGGCATTTGTATTTCAGTTAGACAGTTCCTCCAAGAGGCAGAATAATCAGATGAAGCCTGGAAAAATGTGCGTTATTCAAGTTGCTGGAGGTCGGCCTTAGAGTACATTAGTAATAGTACTTCCTAGTTCCCTGCAAAGTAACTTGATTTGAAACACTGATTTGTTCAGCTTTCCTCTTCAAACTCCCACAGCTCTAAGTTGCATTAGTCAGATTTTTATGGAAGCTTATTATGAATATACCTGTTTCCTCTGCTGAGATAGTGAAACAATTCTGTGACTCAATTTAATTATTATTTCAGAGCCACCTATGTGGCAACATTAATTAAAATACATGTCTTAACCACAAATTTGAATCTTAAATGAGTTCATGAATCTGGATCCTAAAATGTGGGGAAAATGAGGAAGATGCCCTGATCATCACACCTAATACCTGAAAATAGTAGGTTATCAACTATTTGTCCTGAGGAAATTGTCCTCAGTTTCCTCATCTAAGAAATGTGAATGATAATAGTCCTTACAAAATAGGATTTTGAGACTTGTAAAAGAAAAGTACAGAAAGCACTCAATACAGTGTCTAGCACAAAAGCACTTAATGCTTTCATTAGTAGTTGAAAACCAAGTGTAATAACGCTTTACTTCTTTTAGCACCCCGGCTAAAAAGAAGGCTGCAGGAAACTTACCCCACACTGCCATTTACATTTGAGAAATCAGAGGACTCAGAGACAAGCAGTTGTTTCATAAGTCGTTAGATTTATTGCTTCTCAAGTTTTCTTGCTCTGAGATAATTTAAACATAGTTAGAAATTTATGTAAGAACTTCTATAGTCAGAGTGAGCCTCAATCCAATACACCTCAGTGCAAGAATTTGCCGAAATACCTGAGTAGTATGAAAAGCTGAGAAACTCAACACTGTCCCTATCTAACAGCATTGTGAATTTCATCAGTTACTCTGGTTCAGGAAGTAGAAGATCTATTCTACCTTTTAAGTTCAGCTCAGCTATATGGAGCCCACCTAAAATCTCTTCTGAGAGCTGGCTGATCTTTAATGTAGGAAAAAGTTTATTCAAAATCATAATGGAAGCCCACATGCACTCACTGAGAAATCCCATTGAACCAAGGGTTGCAACTCTCCCAGGAGCAGACATCCCCCAGCTCCTTCGGTGGTAACTCAAGAGTTAGAAGTAATTTGAGGCATCTCTTCTAGTTCAAACCTTCCTTCCTATCCCGTTCATAAATCCTCCCTAAGTATCCTTTACACATGGTTTCTCTTTAACAACCCCACTTCTTAGGGAATTTTCTAATGTATCTAATATAAACCTTGATTGCTTCAATCTAAGACAATATAGCTCCTAATTTTATGCTTTTTGGACCAATAAATAGAATGTTCTTTAGACACTATGTCAACCTAAAAAGATCTTGCATTTGAAGTATCTATGTAAAATGTAGAGTGCTGTATAAAATTCTTTATTTGGGGCATTGACCACACTAAGACAGACTAGGATGCCATGATAAACAATCCTTAAATTGGCTTGACACAGCAAAAGTTTATTTTTTACTCATACTACACATCAAATGGGGTCTGAGGCCCAACTCTGCTCTTTGTAGTCACTCAGTAACCAGGATGACAGAGTTGTCATGACACTGTTGTAACTGCACCATAGAGAATAAGTTCTTTGATAGCCATGGCAGGAGAAGGGAGAGGGTTGCATACTGACATATTCGCTCATAGTTCATTGACCAGAACAAGCCACAGGGACTCTGCCTAATGGAAAATAGAAAGAATATATGTGCATTTTGTGAACCATAAATGCCTCTTTTGTAACACTTTGTCCGGACTAAGGGCAACAAAGACCCTTACTGTTTTTTTTAACTTACCTTTTTAAATTTTTTTAAGTTAATATTTATTGATATTAGAGAGAAGGGAGAGAGAGAGAAAGAGATTAATTTGTTGTTCTACTTATCTGTGCATTCGTTGGTTGATTCTTGTATGGGTCCTGGCCAGGGATCAAACTCACAACATTGGTGTATCAGGAGGAGGCTTTAACCAAGTGAGCTACCCAGCCAGGACACTCCCTTTTTAACCCTTTAATTACTGTTATCTTAATTAGGTTTACTTTTGGTTTATAATACATGTAGCTCATTTTTTTAAGTAGGCTTTTTTTTTAATGGAGAGTAATATTTTCAGTATCCATACATCTTTTCTCTACTCCTTGCCTTTATTGAGACATAATCAGTACATAACATTGTGTAAGTTTAAAGTGTACAATGTGATGATTTGGTACACATATACGTTGTGAAGTGATTACCACAATAAGGCTCGTTAACACCCCCATTACTTCACATCATTACCTTTTTTTACATGTGTGGTAAGAACTTTTAAGATCCACTGTCTTAGCAACTCAAGTATACAATACAGTATTCTTACGTATAGTCACCATGCTGTACGTTAGATCCTCAGAACTTATTCATCTAACAACTGAAAATTTGTACCTTTGACAACCTTCATCCGTCGCCCCCCTCCTGGCCCTGGCAACCACTATTCCACTGTCTGTTTCTATGAGTTCATGTATAAGTGAACTGAGTTCTCATGAGTCCACAAGTGAATTAAATCATACACTATTTGTCTTTCTTTGTCTGACTTATTTCACCCACAGATTCCCTCATGGTTCATCCATGTTGTTGCAAATGGCAGGACTTCCTTTTTATGGCTGAATAATATTCCATTGCATGTATATACACAACATTTTCTTTATCCATTCATCCTTGGAGAGATGCTTAGGTTGCTTCCATACCTTGGCTATTGTAAACAAAGCTGCAATGAACATAGGTGTGCAGCTTTCTCTTCTGGATAGTGATATTATTTTCTTTGGATATATAACCAAAAGTGAGATTGCTGGATCATGAAGTAAAGCAGTCTTATCAGGAACTTATTCAATGCCACATGCAGAAGAAGGGTTATTTCTTGCTGTTTTCCTGTCAAATGATAGCGCTATTTTATTTTTCTTTTTCTAAGCAATGGCAACATCATGGCCTAAGATCATTCTATTTTTATCCTTATATCCAGCCAATTTTATGTTTGTGCTTTTACAAATCCCAACTTCATACTTACCCGACTTGAATTTCGATCTGATTTTTATGCATCATTTCTATTAACTACCAATTCTAATTCACTATCTCCTATTAAAAGTAGCAAATTTAACATTTTTGATGAGAGACTGTTGGAGCTAAAGTGGCTTCTTACAGCCAAACAGAGAGAATTAAAAAAAAAAACAAACAACTATAGGCAGCAGATTTCTTTTTATTCCTAAACATAACAGCAGTAACAACTGCATTCTGTAATGGTTGCTATGTGTCAGGCACTTTACAGAGGTCATTTTATGGAACTTCACATCATCTTTGGTGAATAGGCAAAATCATATACAGCGAAATTGCTAGAGTAGAGGAGCCAGGATTTGAAATCCAACTGTTCTTCTAAAGCCTAATTTACTAGGGCACAGGAAATAGCTCCCCTGGACATTGCCCTGTCACCATCTTTGATGTTCACAACCCCGTGCAAATCCATGATAACAATACTGACTGTGAGTCAGAGAGACATTGCAAGGCAGTGGGGAAGAACACCAGCTTGGGAGCCAAATTGCCTGAGTTCGTGGGTATGCATCCTGGCTCTGTGATTTCCTACCTGTGAGAGCATAGCCAGGTTGCTTTTTAGCCTCTCTGTGCTTCAGCTTCCTCCTCTGAAAAATGTGAACAAAAATAGTAGGCGCTGTTGAGCTGGACTGCAGATTAAGGCATTACTACAAGGAAAGGACTTAGAACAGTATTTGGAACTCCATAAATATTAGCTATTAATTTTGGATTCTGACCATGTGCCTTGAGGATAGAGGTGAAAGAAGAAAATGATATTTTTAAAGAGCCTAATATACTAATACCATATAGATGCAATTACTGCATTTAATCCTCACAACAACCCTATGAAGTAGGTTGTCCTCCATCCATAGAGGAGCAGAATGTGAAGCACAGGGAAGTAAAATGATTTACTCCAATAACCCAGTGGGTAAATGGCAAAACCATGAGTTCATCCTAGGTCTGGCTAGGCTGTAACAGAAAGAAAATATTGAAGTGTATTTACTGTTTTATATTGAATACGATATGAAAAGATTCCCCTAAATTGGCAAGCATAGTGGGCTGAGAATTAAACTTAAGTTGAATCAACACAAATATCAAGAGGCTGGCAAAACCCTTTTTTTCTGGTGTCTGAGCCCACCATGCCCCTGGCTCAGGCAATGCCAATGTCCCATGTTGACTGGAGCTGAAGGGCTGGCATCTACCCAGGCACTCCAGCTGCCCTGAGCACCTGTCCTGACCTGTTCGTCTGCCTAACGCTGAGCACTTGCAGGTCCCTTTGATGAAATGTCATGCCCACTCTCGAGCTCTTACTTCTTGAGGAGCCCTCTCTGGTTTCCCTAAGAGGAGATTGCTCTTAACTTACCCAATTCTTTCTTTATGTTTTGACATTTTCTCATTTCTTCTCTCTTCCCTCTTCTCCTCAGACACTGCCAGGCTTCCAAAGCCCACCTCCATGATACAAACTACACCATGGTTATGAGCTGTCTTACTCTCCTAAATTTTCAAGGCTTGAATGTGATTTTTCTGTTTCCTCTAGCTTGACTTGAAAACAGTATTAAAAGCTTCAGAGTGTTGTCAAACATGCCTAGCAATCAGTGCTTAAAAGTTCTCTTTGGAGAGGAAAGTGTCACTTTCATTTTCAAAGTGCAGTGCAAAAATACTGCCCAAGGAATGTTTTCAATCAGAAGAATACCCAAATGTTTTTCATGTGTTGTTTCCTATTTCAATCCAATTTGTATTCCTTTGGCCTTGAGTCCCAGCTCCATATCACCAAAGACAGTTGATGAATGAAATAGGCAACACATAAAGAGAAGCTACTTCATGCTAAATCAGCTAGTAACAGTGATAGACCTAAGCTTATAAAGACACCTGTAAATAGACCAATAAGAGCGGCAAAGATTAGGAGCTATTCTGCTTGTACTTCTCTGGGCCTTGGACACGGTTGTTTGTGACACCTATGTCAGTGTCTGCATCATCTTAGAAAGCCAATCTTAATCACTACTATTTAAAAAACTTGTTTTGACATTTATATTTTTTTTTCAATTCTTGCTTTATTTTTTACCACTAATGTAGCCAAAAATATTAGTAGTAGTAATATTTTATTACTCTAATAATAAAATGCTATTTTAATTTTATTATTATTACTACTAATAAAAGTGCTACTATGTAGTAGAAAATTTCTCTATTTTCATATAATATTTTATGGTTATAAAGCACCTTCACAATAACGTTACCATTTTATCTCCAACGTCTGCTTATGTGGGTTGGTCAGAGAGCAGTATCTTCACTTTACAAATGAAAATTTGAGTAGGTTCATGATGTACTTATTATCCTAGTCCTGAGAGACAGAGGATCCCTTTCACTATAAATTACTGAAAGGCAAAAATGTCTTATTCATACTTATTTTATGTCTTATAACACCCAGTTCTGTGCCCAGCACCAAATAAAGGAATAAATGATTATAACTTGGTGGTTGCCTGACTTAACTGATTTTGACATCATACTCTGTCTTCTATGCCTGCATTCTCAAACTTTCTCCTTTCCATCAACAGTTAGGGCATAGTCTTCAGGTTAGTTCATATTGAAGATGGTCCCATTCTGCAAGTTCATTTCCACACAGCATATTTCTAAAAAATTTGCTACCTTCAGAGTTTCATTTCTATTATCTCTAACATTTGCTTCCATTTGCAACTGAAATCTCTCCATTTTATATGCTATTCTATTATTCATCACACAAGCCTCATTTCACTGTGAACATTATTCCAGTTTGATGACTCCTTTTCACCTGAGTAATCTTCCAGTGTATAACCTGCTCTTTGGCCAACTTCAGAAACTCACTGCATTCTCAGAATTACTGCTTAGACCTTAAGGTATTTATTTAGGATTGAGATTCCTCTGGTTGAATTTGTTGGGTTTAGAATGATCCCTCTCTTAAGCTAGCAGCATTATTAAATGGAACTAGGTGACCAGCTTCTTTGCTATGTAACATGTATCATAAAAGATGTTTATTCCAAAAGCAGTGTAAAGTCAATTCTGTAATTAGGCATCTATTCATAGGTTCATTCACACAACAAATGTTTCTTTAGTACTTCAATATGCTTAGCATGGTTTAGGTGCTAGGATTTAAAAAATGAGTAAGATAGTCTTTTTCATCATAGATCCTCAATTACTTGTGATTCTAATCCATCCTCTAAAACCACCCTCTAAAACTGAGACAAGTGGCTCAGAGTTTAGAAGTTTGTGATAGGGAACAGAGAATTAGTTTGCTTCATGTTTTCTGTTTCTCAGGAGCATGTACAAGAGGCTTGATGCTGTCCTTCATAAATGTTGCAGAAATTTGATACCAAACACAAAACAACCTGACTTTTCATTGTAAACACTCCTAGCACTAAGACTCAAGTGTAGAAAAAAATACAGATTTCTTTTTAATGTTTCAAAGGCTTGTGACCAGACAGCCAAAATCATTATTTTTGCACTAGATTAAGAAGTACCTGTATCAAAACATCTGAGATTCCACACACATATTTCTGGGGACTTTGAAATCTCATCTATTTCCCTTTAGCATATAAAGTGCTCAGTTATTCCTTTATTAATAAAAAACTTCAATTGAACACCTATTACATGATAGGCATTTTTCTAAGGGCTACAAAAAAGATAGTCAAAGGTACATAGTTTTTCTTCTCAAGAAACTTAACTACTCGCAAGGAGAAGCAAAACATCTTTAAAATCCTTGATACGAGCCATATCTATGGGCTCATTTAGACCCATTTTTAACCCAAAAAAAGGGCCATAACAAACTGAGGCTGCAAGTTAACTCAGAGAGAAACCACTCCAAACGTTCCATTTAATGGGTAAAAAAGCTGAGGGTCAGAAGAACTGAAGAATTAATGTCAGGCCTCACAGGATAAGAGGCAGAGGTGGGTGTACGGTCCCTGTCTCGGATTTGTGGCTAGTATCCTTCCCCATGTACTTTGCTGCCCCCGCTAGTGGAGTTCATTGAAAGTGCAGCGAATGGCACTGCCCAAACCTGGCCTGGCTTGAAAGCAGGCTGCCACGTGCGCAGGGTGAATGTGAGTCTGTGCAGAGGGGCGGGGCAGGCAGAGCAGGCCCGATCTGCCCCACGTGGCACGGGTAAGATTAAAGAGGAGATTTCTGACTTTTAAACTTTGAATATTTAGTATTTAAAGGTTATTTCTTGTCGTATGCCAAATAAAATCTCAACAAATGGTAGTGGAACAGAATGGAGTGTTTCATCCTTATTTAATTGGTGTGCCTAACTAAAACGAAACTCTCAAATGAGAGATCATGCAAATTAGCTTCTGCACTGTTTTCTGATCCAACTGCACAGAAGTAGAAAGAGCAAGTGCTTTGGAGCTAGGCCCCCGTGGGTGAGCACCCTGCCCTGCCATGTACCGGCTCTGAGACTTTGCCTCTTTGAACCGTAGCTTTTTCCTCTGTTAAATGGGAATAATAAGGACTTTCTTTGTTAGACTGTTATGAGGTAGAGCAATAATGGTAATAGTTCATCCTTCTGTCAGTGTCTGAGCTGGCACTTTCCATACATTATTTCTCCGTAGCTGTATAATTTAAGGCTACAGTGTGCTTGGCACTGAAGGGTGGTGGTACACTTTATTATTACTACTACCTAATCATCCCTTGAAAAACTACATTTTCTTTGAAAATCAGAATCTTATTTATTAAAGCATATGGCAGATTTACAAACCAACAAAGTCAACCAATCCATTGATTATATTGCTGGGTGGGGGGTGAGGCAGAGACACAGGGATAAGTGGTAGCTGTGAAACAGCCAGTGATTTCAACCACGCACCGTCAGCATCTCTCCCTTCCTTGTGCTAACCTTGAAGGCAACAACAACGTCTTAATCTATTATTGCATTCCCAGCACCAAGCCCCATGCTGGGGGCCTGGTAGGCATTTGGAAAGTGGTACTTAGATTTGAGCTGGTTTTGGCTGTCGGATCCCTGTCCTCAAATCAGAAAAGTCCATGGTCTGACTGAGTAATATTCTGACAACCTGGCCCCGGACAGCCTTGGAATTAGAGCATAATTACCAGAGGTAGTAATCAGTGTGGTTGCCAGGGTGGGGGGTCCAAAGTCAGAATTCAAGTCCAAGCACATCAAAATGAGAAACAGAAGGTAATATGGAGTTAACTGGTGTAATGGTCTCAAAACCAAGTTTTATTTATTATCCTCTTAGTGCTTTTATTTGGCATTCGCAGTCTTAGGCAAGGCCATGCTGTGCTCAACAAACGGGGTTCTGAATCACAGAGTCTTACCATTTATACAGAGGCATTTCCCAACACTCAACTTTACATTGTTTCTAAACTTTCCACGTAGGACTCTTATGGAAATAAAAATCTCCATTTGAATTAAGGACAAGGCTTGCTGGGGAGATACACAAAATTTTCCCTCTGGAATTATATTTATTTTCATCTGTGGTAATAAAGCACATCAATATTAATCTGATAAATGAACACCGTAATTTATAGTTAAGGTAGCTCTTGTGTCTCTTGCAGTGATCTATTTTTTTTGAGGTGAAATAATGTTATTTTCTCTTGACATGGATTTGGGGGTGATTCTTCATCATAAAACAGAGCGTCTTGCTTATAGAATTATTATTAAACTTACTGATGAACAGTGTAAACGTCTGTTCTTCTCTAATCTGAGTTCTTGTTCAAGGCAGCAGCCCCCAGCTGCTGTCACAACACCCCAGTGTTTGTGCTTTCATGTGCAAGTCATTTAAAAAAGAACAAGCTCAACAAGATTAGGCAAGAAAAGGGGGCAATATGTTTCATAGATGAGAGGGAAGGGCAGGATTAGGTGTCTCAGGAACTACAAGCAGGTAGATGAGTGTCATCGAACTCTCTCAACCTCCCCATCTTTGCTTCTCTCCACTTGAGTGTTTGATTTTTCTGTGGACTGATTTGTCCATGAATTAGGGAAGATATCTCTCAAAGTTCCCCAGTATATCTTTGAAACTTTCTGCCACAAGAGACAGGTTTGTCTGCTGTTCACTGTGATATCAAAATGAAAGAGGTTTAAGGAGGGAAGAAAGGAGAGAAGGGAAAGACGGGAAGGGAGGGAGGGAGGGAGAGAGGAGGAAGGAAGGAAGGAAGGAAGGAAGGAAGGAAGGAAGGAAGGAAGGAAGGAAGGAAGGAAGGAAGGAAGGAAGGAAGGAAGGAAGGAAGGAAGGAAGGAAGGAAGGAAAACATGCATGGAGGGAGGGAAAGAGGGAGACAGAAAGAGCCGTAGGTAAGGAAGGAGGGAGAGAAAGAGAGAAAGGAGGCCTTTTTTTCCTTTGACATTGGTTAGGTGCTATTCCACAGAAATCACAACGAAGGTTAAGAAGACAACAATTACTGTGAGAATTTTAATGTTGAAACTTGTATGTGGATGGGAGGGTAGTGGCACTGAGGAGACAAATATATCATTCAATGTAATGTGTTAATGAAGTAAGTTTTGCAGATTTACTTCCTTTATAAATTGGATCATATTTAAAACTATGCTTTTATTGATAACTTCTTCATTTGCTTGTATACCTACTGTCTTGAGTAGGAGAGAAAAGAAAGCTTATAGCAAAGCTTTATTGACCTGGCCTCTAATTTCATGTGGACAGAGTACATATCTATCTTAATTTGCCCCAGTGCGTAGCAGAGGGCAGTGCTCAACAAATGTTTGTTGAATTAATTATCAGTCCAAGGTTATGCTTCCGCCTATGACCATTAGCATATATTTTAAAAGGAAGAAAACAAAGTAGAAGGGAAATCTAAAAAGCTCAATTCCATCTACATTGCATGTATGAATAATAATGCTGCAAATATTTCTATTAGTAATGACACAACCAAAAAAGGCACATAAAGTTATATGGTGATGCTAATGAAATTTGCAGGGGTGATACTCAAGAATGACAGCAAACATTGAGAAGTTGTCTATACTGTCATTTGAAAAGTAAGTTGCAGCTTCGTTTCTCCTTCACTAGCACATACTTGCTATATTTATTTTCTTTTTAATCATTGTATTGTTTCTTGTAAAGTGATTGTTTTTCAATTTTTAAATATCTACCTTCAGTTTACATGTATTTATACAATGATTTTATCAGTAATACAACAAATAAATGTCTGCAAAATCTGTGCAAAATTTGCATTATTTTTGTTTTTCTTTTTTCTTTTCGGTCAAAATCTGGGAAAAGCCTAAGGAACGTGGCATGTTTCTGAATGTCATTCATTTTGCTAGATTTGCCAGAAATAAAATTGCCACAACTACAAGGTCTAAGGTATGGACCATGTCAGAAAGAGGTTATTTTCAAAGATCAAGTAGCAAGTGAGAAAAGCTGAGTAAATAGAGCAGAAAGATAATATAATTGCACCAGCTTCTAGAAGTAGAACCCTTTCCAGACTTGAAAATAATGTATGTCATTATTTTCTCCTAGAAATCTATTATCCTAAAGTCCATATGTCTTACATAAGAATTTTGCCCACCACACATACTGCTTTAGATGACTTGATCACAAAAAAAGTACTTATTCTTGAAGTTCTGTGGAAATTTTAATTTTAACTTAATTTTATCTTTAAAGTATGTTTCTTATAAACAGGACCAGATAGCTGTGACAGTTGAGTCAGGAAAAGAATCCCAGAGCCATGCAGGGTCAGAGAAGGATCCAAACACAGGAGAGGCAACAGGGAGGAAAACACAGAGGGGAAAAAAGCAGAGAGTTGGGTGCCAGGCAGGCCTTGATTTGTGCTAACTCGAATGCTAACTGCTGTGTGGTCCCAGAATGTCCTTTGTATGACCTAAGTCCTTGAGATTTGTTTGATGACCCAGAGTATGACCTTTCTTAGCAAATGCTTCACATGCACTTGAAAAGAATTTATTATGTTGCTGATGAGTAGACTATTCTATAAATGTTAATTAAAGCAAATTGGTAGATAGTATCTTAAGTTTTATTTTTTGTGTTTTTTGAAGCTGTTACTACATAGACATTTTATATTATTATGCCCTCTTTATGAATTTGCATTTTTATCATTATAAAATTACCTTCTTTATTGCTGGTAATATTCTTGCTCTGAAATCTACTTTTTCTGATATTAATAGAGGTCTCCCCCCAACTGTTTTTTGGTCCAGTTTTAGCATGGTATATCTTTTCCCATTCATTTTATTTTAATTTAGTTTTATCTTTAGATTTGAAGTATGTTTCTTATAAATAGCATACAGCTGGATTTTTGCTCCTATATCCACTCTGATAATCTTTGCCTTTTCATTGAAGTATTTAAAACTTTTACATTTAATATCATTTTTGATATGATTAGGATTAAGTCTAGTCATCTTGATACTGTTCTCTGTTCTCTTTCTCCTCTTTTTTCTGCCTATTTGGTAGTTTATTGAATAATTGCTGTAATTCTATTTTATCTCCTATTTGCTAAGAACTCTTTTCTGTTGTCATTATTTTAGTAGTTTCTTTGGGCTTTATCATACACATCTTGAACTTAGCCCAGTCTAGTACAAGCATTAAATAATACTATACTACTTCATACATAGTATTAGAATGTTACAAAATATAATTTCATTTTTGTCATTTGACAAAATATAATTTCTTCCTTCTGGCTTTTTTGGTATTGTCATATGTTTTATATGTAATCATGTAGATATTTATGTTTGTATGTATTTAGGTATATAAAATAAACTTTATGATACATTGTTTAGTATTTTGTTTTAACCAGTAAATTACGTTTCAAAGAGGTTTAAATGATAAGGAAAAACTTACATATCTATCCACAAAGTTACCATTCCCAAGGAACTTATGTGAAGTTACAGACTTCATTTTATTTTCCTTCTGCCTGGAGGACTTCCTTTATCATTTCTGTATTACAGTGTCCATCTGCTGCTAATGAGCATCTTCAGCTTCCTTGTTTTGAAATGTTTTCATTTTGACTTTGTTTTTGGAAGATATTTTCTCTGTGTTTAAAAGTCTAAGTTGACGCTTGTACTTTAAAAATGTTGCTCTCCTGTTTTCTTACTGGTATTTTTTCTGATGTGAGTTTCATTGTGGTCCTTATTTTCTTTGTTCTGTCTACATAATGTGGTCTTTTTTTCTGACAAAGATTTTCTCTTTATTACTGGTTCTGAGTCATTTGATTATGATGTATCTTGCTGTATTTCTTTTGATGTTTCTTATGTTTGTAGAATATTGAGCTTCTTGGATCTGTGGGCTTGTAGTTTTCCATAATATTTGGAACATTATTTGCCTTTATTTCTCCAAATACTTTTTCTTTCCCTTTCTCTCTCCTCTCCCGGGACTTCCCTTACATGGTCATTAGGACACTTAGAATTGTCCCACAGCTCACTGACATTGTTTTCATTTTTTAAATCTTTTTTTCTCTCTGTTTTCTTTCAGTAGTTTCTACTGCTATAGATTCACGTTCATTAACCTTTTCTCCTCAGTGTCTAATCTGCTGTTAATCATATCCAGTATATTTTTCATCTCACACATTGTTGTTTCATCTTTGGAAGTTTAATTTTAGTCTTTTTTAAAAATATCTTCCCTGTCTCTAACTTTTGACCATCTGGAATACAGTTATAGTAACTGCTTTAATGTTCTTTTCTGTTAATTCTCACATTTTGTAAGTTCTGGGTTGGTTTTGACTGGTTAATTTTTCTCCTCTGTGTGGGCCATATTTTCCTGCTTTGCATTTTTGTTAGTCTTCGATTTGATGCCAGACACTGTGCACCCTTTTGGGGCCACATTTTTTGTATTGCTGTGTATATTGAACTGTGTTCTGGGATGTAGTTCAACTATCCAATTCTCTTAAGTCTTGCTTTTAAGGGTTTTAGATGGAAGTGAGCAACATTTGGTCTAGGATCGATTATGTCCCACTACAGAGGCAAGACCCTTCTGAGTGTGCTCCACAATGCCCTGTGAATTGTGAGGGTTTCCAGTCTCACTGGAGGAAGCCAAACTGTTTCCAGACCTTTATGATGTCCAAGTACTGACTTCTTCATCCATTCAAATGGCTTTTCCCCTGGACTTTGGTAGTTTCCTCTGCCAAATACTCAAGGATGACTCTGCATATTTCCAGAATTTTTCTTTCTGTATAACCTTTCTGTATAGTTCTCTTTTCTCTGGTACTGTCTGGCAAACTCTTGTCATGTTGATCTCCTCAGATTTTCAGTTTCACCTCTTCAAGTGATGGAGTCTGACAAGCTCTCCAGGATCGGTGACCTGGAAACTTCAGTCAGTAAACAAGGGCAATTATAGGGCTTACCTTTTCTCTTTCCCATTTCTTAAGGATCGCTGTCCTTTACTGCCTTTTTCCACTTTTCATTGTTTGACTCAGGAGGTAAAATCTGATTTCTGTTATTTCATCCATCTTGCAAGGAAATAAAAGCTCTTTTTTTGTATTTTCAAAGCTAAAACTTTCATAGTACGTATTCCATACACCCTTGCATATGCCATGTCTCTAGTCTATTAGATGTAATCTAGGCTCAGCCAACCATATGCACTCAATCAAGACCTGGAATATGAAATCAGTTGGAAGATTTACTCTTTTGCATATGTTATTTTTTTCTGGCAAGCACAGTGATTTTAAAGATGTGTTGTGTTTTCTGTACTATCTTATCAGAATTTCCATGATTTTGTAAATACCTTTGTGAGTGTCAAGTGGCTAAGCTCATAATATCCACTTTTTACCTGTGCTAATCCAGGAGCTGTATCATATGCCTGGAGCCAAGAGTTTTTCAGTGGCAGGCAACTAATTCCTGGAGCATAGCCAAGAGTGTGTATTCTTGGAGGCAACAGTTCTGGTGGCAGGTGCTTTATGACGGAGGTAGCAGCTTGTCTACAGCTTTGAATTCAAGAGTTTAATTCAGTTTAGGGGGAAGCGAATCTGTAATACCTTGATTATTCTGCTTGTTCAAGGCATCATGACAATGTATACAGACCACCTGAAATAAGCATTTATAAAGGTGACTGAAGAAACTATCAGGAACTTCTTGTCAAGATGGACGTGTAGATAAACATGACTCACCTTCTTGTATGACCACATCAAAATTACAACTAAACTACAGAACAACCATCACTCAGAACTATCAGAAATTGAGTTGAATGGAGTCTGACAACTCCAAAACTAAAAAAATCACATTCATTCAAACTGGTAGGAAATGTGGAATGTGGAAATGGCTGGTACCACACCCACATCTCCCAAAGCCAGGGAGATAAACCCCCATAACTTCTGGTTGTAAACAACAGTGAGTTTAAGTCAGTGAAAAGAACTACTGGATTCCCAGGCAGTTCCTCGTAAAGAGCCCATACATGGACTTACTCAGACTCACTCCCTCTAAGCTCCTGCACTGGGGTAGGAGTTTGAAAGGCACCAGTAGCATATGGGGAGGAACTGAAGTGTCTGGCATCAGGGCAAGAGCTTGGGGACAGCTTTATCCCAGACAGAAAGGCGGGCAGAGGCCATTGTTCCTTTCCTGAATCCTCCACCCACACAGCCACAGAGAAAGCAGGTGGGTGCCATATCTGAGACTCTATCGACCTGACTCACATGGTTTGCTCTGCCCTGGGAAATCCCTGAAGCTCCATGGCACCCAATATATGGGCCATCCAAGCTGCTAACAGTGGCTTTTCCATATGAATGGCTGGTCTCAGCTTAGGCTTCACATCTTTCTAAATCCTCTCAAACAAGCAACAACCACAGAGAACACCTAGCCCCATACCATTGGCTAAGTGGCCCCAAGTCTGCCACCAGTAGCAGCCAGCTGTGGATCATAGTTTGGCTTTGCTTGGGAACCTCCAAGCCCAGAACAAGTAGCAGCCATCTACCCATTGCTTTGTAGCTCATGCTGCATGGCTGTGGGTGGAACACAGGAGGTGGCTGACAGTGGCCTGAACTGCCCAGGAAACCCCAGAGCCTGCACACCCAGTGAACAGCTACAGACTACATAAGAACACCACCACCCAGCTTCTGCACAGCTGATCCTCCATGGAGGGTAGAAATTGATGGTCAGTGGTCACAGCTAGTCCTTGCAGCTGACTGGCCCAGGTAAATCCCTCCCATTGTCCTGCCAACAGCAACCAATGCTCAGCTACAAGAGGAGGGTGTACTCAGCCCACACAAAGGGCTTACCTTGGGTACCCAGTTTGGGTGATAGTGAAGACTGTGCCACAGGACACCTACTACTTTAGACCATACTACCAAGACACAGAGTCAAAGCAGCTCTACCGACTACATAGAAACAAACACAGGGAGGCTACCAAACGAGAAGCCAAAGAAATATGACACAAGTGAAAGAACAAATCAAAACTGCAGAGAAACACAACAAACTGGAGATGAACAATTTATTGGATACACAATTCAAAAACAGTGGTTATAAGTATGCTCAAGGAACTTAGTGACTACTTAAACAGCATAAAAAAGACCCAGGCAGCCCTGGCTGGTGTGGCTCAGTGGATCGAATGCCAGCCTGTGAACCAAAGAGTCACTGGTTCAATTCCCAGTCAGAGCACGTGCCTGGATTGTGAGGTCGGTCCTCAGTGGGGGGCATGTGAGAGACAACCACACATTAATGTTTCTCTCCCTCTCTTTCTTCCTCCCTTCCCCTCTCTCTAGAAAATAGATAAATAAAATCTTTTTAAAAAAAGACCCTGATAGAAAGACAGCAATGAAGGATATACTAATGGAAGTAAAGAACAATTTATAGGGAATCAAAAGTAAAATGGATGAAGTGGAGAATGAAAGCAATGATATGGAGCATAAGAAAATGATTACCAACCAATCAGAACAAGAAGAAAAAAAGAATCCAAAAATGAGGATAGAGTAAGCAGCCTCTGGAGCAACTTCAACCATCCCATAAACTCCCTTCCCACCTGGCAGCCATCAAAATGCTCTCCATATCCATGATTCTATCTCTGTTCTTCTTGTTTGCTTAGGGGGTTTTTTAGATTCAATTTTAAGTGTGTTTATTGCCATTTTATTGTTCATAGTTTTAATCATCTGTACTTCAAATAAGTCCCTTTAACATTCACATAATAAGGGTTTGGTGGTGATGACTATCTTCAGTTTTTTTTTTTTCTTGTCTGGGAAATTCTTTATCTCCCCTTTGATTCTAAATGATATCTTTGCTGGGTAGAGCAATATTGGCTGTAGGTCCCTGCTTTTCATGACTTTGAATATTTCTTCACAATCTTTTCTAGCCTGGAAAGTTTCTTTTGAGAAATCAGCTAATAGGAACTACCCTGTAGGTAACTAACTTCTTTTCTCTTGCTGCTTTTAAGATTCTCTATCTTTAACCTTTGGCATTTTAATTATGATGTATCTTATAGTAGAATTCTTTGCATCCATCTTGTTTGGGACTCTCTGTGCTTCCTGTACTTGCATGTCTATTTTCTTCACCAAATTAAGGAGGTATTCTTTCATTCTTTTTTCAAGTTAATTTCCAATTTCTTGCTTTTTCCTTTCTGCTTCTGGCACCCATATGATGCAATTCTTGGAATACTTAAAGTGTCCCCAGAGGCTGCTTATGCTATCCTCGTGTTTTTGGATTCTTTTCCCTTGTTGTTCTGATTAGTTGTTTTCTGTTTCCTCATGTTCTATATCATTGTTTTCATTCTCTGCTTCATCCATTCCACTGTTGATTCCATGTAAGTTGTTCTTTATTTCCATTAGTATATCCTTCATATCTGCCTGGGGTTGTTTTTTTTTTAATGCTGTTGAAGTACTCACTAAGTTCCTTGAGCTTATTTATAACCACTGTTTTGAATTGTGCATTTGACAAATTGCTCATCTCTGTTTTGTTTAGTTCTTTTTCTGGATTTGAGTTGTTCTTTCACTTGTGTCATATTTCTTTGTCACCTCATTTTGGCAGCCTCCTTGTGTTTGTTTCTGTATATTAAATAGAGCTGCTTTGACTCTGTGTCTTGGTAGTGTGGTCTAAAGTAGTAGGTGTCCGATCGGGTCCCATGGCACAGCCTACCCTATTGCCCAAGCTGTGAATTTGAGGCACACCCTTTGTGTGGGCTGAGTACATCCTCCTTTTGTAGCTGAGCATTGGTTGCTATTGACAGGTCAATGGGAGGGATTTACCCAGGCCAGTCAGCTACAAGGACTGGCTGTGACCACTGACTACCAATCTGCCTTCCTTGGAGGATCAGCTATGCAAGCATTGGGTGGTGGTGTTCCAACATGGTCTGTAGTTGTTCACTGGGTGTGCAGGCTCTGAGGTCTCCTGGGTGGTGCAGGCAAAGGTTAACCCTCAACTGTGTTCTGCTCAGAGCCACCCTGCATGACGCAATCTCAGATAGCTGCTACTTGTTCTGGGCTTGGATGTTCCCAGGCAAAGCTAAACTGTGATCCACACCTGGATGCTCCTAGTTTCAGGCCTGGGTCATTTAGCAAGAGCCACAGACATTGGGAGCTCACTGAGGTTGACTGTTGCTTGTTTGATATGATTTAGGAAGTTGTGAAGCATGAGCCTAGACCAGCCATTGGTATGGAAAAGCCATGATTTAGCCCATAAATTGGGTGGAACAGAGACTCAGAGGATCTCCAAGGCTGGGCAAACAGTGTTAGCCAGGTTTATAGAGTTTCAGATATGAAACCCGCCTGCTGGCTCTGTGACTCTGTAGAGGGAGGGCTCAGCAGAGGGACTTTCTTTAATTCTGTTATTGTCAGATTTCCTTCCATTCAACTTGATTTCTTACAGTTCTGAGTGATGGTTGTTCTGTAGTTTAATTGTAATTTTGATGTAATCGTACAAGGATTCAAGCCATGTTTATCTATGCCGCAATCCTGACAGGAAGTCCAGAAATGAATATTTCTAACACATTCCCACCTCAGCCCACCTTTCTGTCTAAGAAAAAGCTGACCCCTAGCTCCTGCCTGATGCCAGACATTTCAGTTCCTCCCCATATGCCACTGGTGCCTCTCAAGTTTCTACCCCAGTGCTGAAGCTCAAAAGGGGTGAGTCTGAGTAAGTCCATGTGTGAGCCATTTAAGAAGAACTGCTTGGGACTGCAAAAATTTCTTTCACTGACTTATTCCCTGCTGGATTTTGCATCCAGAAGTTATGGAGGCTTATCTTCCTGGCACTGGAACCCTGGGTTGGGGGGCCTGGTGTGTGGCTGAGACCCCTCCCTTCCAAGATATCCCTTTCACATATTTTTCAACCACACATAGATTCGGGACCACCCTGTTCCACGTCACTGTCCCTCCTATCTGTCTAGATGGAGGTGGTTTCTTTAACTCTGTTATTGTCAGATTTCCTTCCATTCAACTTGATGTCTTACAGTTCTGAGTGATGGTTGTTCTGTAGTTTAATTGTAATTTTGATGTAATTGTGCAAGGATTCAAGCCATGTTTACCTATGCTGCAATCCTGACAGGAAGTCCAGAAATGAACATTTCTAACACATTCCCGGTTCTGATAAATATGTTTATATACTAACCAATTTGATCATTACAACAACCACTTGAGTATATATTTTTTACATATGAGGAACTTGAGACTCAAAAATTTACATACCAAATAGGAAATAAAGCTAAAATTTAAGCCAAATCTACCTATATTAAAATCTTATGTTCCGCCCTGGCAGGTTTGGCTCAGGTGATTGGAGCATCGTCCCATAACTCCAAGTTTACAGGTTAGATTCCTGGTCAGGGCACATGATTCCGTTCTCCAGTGGTTGAGCATGGACATGGGTTGTGAGCCTGGTGCCCAGGCAGGGCATTTACAAGGCATAGCCAGCTGACATTTCTCATATCAATGTTTCCTTCCCTGTCTTCCTCTCTCCCTTCCCTTCTCTCTAAAATCAATAAACATGTCCACAGGTGAGTATTAAAATGTAAATATCTTATATTCCTTCCTTTCTGCTATACTACTTTCAAGCTCTGTTATAAAGTTAATTATTTTTTACTGGGGTAAACTATTAAATGTACAGTTTTCTTGTATTGAAAGACAAACTTTCATTCATTGTCCCTTCAGATGCACCCAATGATATATTTGCTCACTGCAAACAAAAGGTCTCTACATGTTTCTCATTTCAACAAAAGGTGGTATTGAAATGAGAGGAGATGGAAAAAAGTACATAATAAAATGCCTGCTTATTAAGAATTATTTGTTCTTCTTAAAAGAAAGATTACCTGTATTAGATTAGAATTTACTCAGATTTCAAAAGTTTATGTAACTGGGAAGGAAGATTGATTTTTTAGTTTTTTGTGTTGTGATGCAGGATGTTTTCTATCTGTTCTATAAAAGAATGATTGTGTTATTCAACAGAGAAGTTTTAGTAGTAAATAGACTTTGAAATGAGAAAGCAGTTCTATGCTGTCCTGAATTACATTTTTGCCCAACACACAGTTATGCTTCTCTCCTGACAAACTCAGTATTAAGATACTTATAGCCACCTCTCTTGCAATCATCACAATTTGGTTACTCATATACCTAAAAGATGCTTTAAATGTGAATTTAACTTCTTTTGCAGGCTGTAATCACTATTTTAAATTACTCTTTCATAATCATTTTGATGGGATAAACCACATGTACACAGTTATGGTTATAAGTTGGTTCTAATAATGTGATGGCATATTTATCATCCTTAAAGTAAACAAACAAAAAAGACTTGTTTATTGAGGGGTTAGACTAACAAATCAATTATTTAGGAAACATGAGTAAAAGAGTATACCATTTTCAAATCCTAGGAAGTTATTAAAAACCTAGGTGGCACATGAAATGTGTAACTTGTTAGAATAATTCCGATGGACTAGGGAGCACTAATGATGCTACAAAGTGATGTTCTAATCTTTTGAAATCAGAAGAGTCAAGTTCAAGTTCTTAGTGTCACTGTCTTTAAGGACTTGAATGGCTATCATGCAGAAGAGAGGATGGATTCATTCTCTGCTACTGAAATTAAGAATTTTGTCCGCAGTAGAGGTATTGTATTTAACAATGAGACCCACCAAAAAAGAGCTGAGCTCCTCACTAAATAGTGAGCTGCCTCCCCGTCATAGCAGGTGCCCGTCAGGAGCCATCACAGCTGACATCATGTGTGGTGGAAACCATCTCCCCAGTGGTTGAGCATGGACCTGGAATTCTCTCCATACCCTCTGAGTTTAGGTGGCCTTACATCCTCACTTTCTAGGCTTCCGAGCTGGGTATACCAATGCCTTGAGTAAGAGAAGGTAGGTCTGCTACCTGTCTGTATCATCTTACTTTCTTCTTAGAACTTCCTGTGTTTTATGTCTGGTAAGAGATTTATTCAAATTTTTTAGACTTGGAATTTTCTGTCAATTTTCAGCCCTCTTAGTAAATACTTGAGTTATACAGATGGTCATGCTATGTCTCATATCACTGTCTCACACTCCTGATCTTTCCTCTGCTATCTTAACTCCTCACGTTCCCCAGTTTCTACTTGCTACCCCTCACCCCAAGGAACTTGTCCACAATAAATTATGTCAAGCTCAGAGCATCCGTGCATTTCAAATATTAACAAAAATATACAAGAAGAATATCTTATAGCAATCTGAAGTGATGTTACTAATATTTCTTATTCAAGATAAGTTTTTTAACATTTAATAAACTATATAAAAATTAAGAAAGACAAAGACTCATTCATAAGTAAGTCTACCACTGAAAAGGAATCATTTGTTCTTTTGATGTATACACTTTGCATCTTTATATATGAAAAACAAAATTAGAATCAACCATATAGAGAGTTCTGCCTATTCCTTTTATTTATATACCATTATATTGTAATCATTTCTTCCAAATATTATATTATATATATTTTTAAAATATGGCTTTTTAAATGGGTACTTGATACCCATAAGAGCTAAACAAGAAATATGAATGTATTAACACCAACACATGAAGCAACCATATTAACCATTGAAATCCAGATTCCATACCAGTCTCTGTTATCCTTCTGACAAAACTCAGCTTTTCACTTTAAATTTCCTATAGAAAGAGAATGCAACAAACAGCCTCAATCCACTTATCAGTAATATTTTTCACTGTACATATTAAGCCATCATTCTCTTTTATTAATACAACATGCGCACTTCTGCTAAATAACAATACTTTACATTAGCACAGTCCATTATTTTATTTAATTCTCATAAATTCCCTTGAGTAGTCAGAGCAGATAGTGCAATTTCTATTTCAAAGGTGAGAAAAAGGAATCTCAGAATGGTACATAAATTGGTTAAGTTCACCTTTTAATAGGGCTAGACAGCCCTTGCTGGGGATGGGGGTTTAAAATTCGTTTTTGTTTATTCAGTTATCTTATTAAATTACTTAATATTAAGTAAAATAATTGAATAAACAAAAACAAATTTAATTTACCTAAAAAGCAAAACCAACAGACTATAATTTAATATAACAAATTTAAATATAATAACTCATCTGCCATTTAACCTAAGCATAGGTTTCCCCACTTTTCCTATTACTGTTTACCTATTGGTAGAAGTTTCTCAGAACAAAATGATAATTAAAATCACCTAAACCATTAAAGAAAGGATTCTAATGAGAATGTTTTCTTTAGCATTCCAAAAATAGCAATAAACAGCGAGAGTAATGACAGTATTGATATTCCTTCACAGTTGGATAGCCATTCAGTAGACATTCTGGGAATTAATAAGAATTTTTATAGGTTAATAAACAGTGGATCTGAGAGTTTTGCTTGTGCACCATTGGTATAGCCTTCTTGTGCTCCCCAGAGGATTTTTATATTTGTCATCTGGGTTAGAGGAAGTACACGTTAAGGTGCTAGCTTGATGGGGCCCATGTCCAGTGTGCTTGATAGTAACGGGTCTTTAGAATAATAGAGGCAAGTAGGTATAAAGCAGTTACCATGTTCCAGACACTGTACTAAGTGCTTGAACAAAAGGCTACATGAAGTGACAAGCCATAGATTTAACTTCCTTTTTATAGGCAAGGGAAAATAAGTTCACTTCATTTTCTGCTTTCACAGGAGAATGTGGCTTGAAAATCTGGATCTTATCTAACATATCCTCAAGAAGCTATTTGCACAGAGCTGTCCTGTTCAAACAGATGGCCCTACTCTCCTACAACTTGAATAACTTCCCAGACAGGTTGTGTTTTTCTGACTAATTTGGCCAGGTCAATCATGTGGCCTCTACCTTAGCAGAGAACTACCTAACATCCCACTTTGTTAAGCCAGTCCCTCTGTAGGCAGTGCTTTCTGCTTTTTAGGAGATGTTCCCTCTATACGCCCAAAATCCCCATTCTCCTTTCTGGCTGCCTAGCTCACAAGGATGAAGGGAAGCATTCCTGGGTTTGACCCTTCCTGCTCCCTACTTTGTATCATATCCTGGAAAAATAATTATATAATTGAGTGTGCATACCAGATTAGCATCTTGTACAGAATCTCTTGTCGTAGGATGTAGGCAAGTCACTTCACCACTCTGATCTTCCGTTTTTTCACATATAGTGTTGAGAGGTTAAAATAAGGTTACATGTAAAGGACCTGGCATAGAGCAAACACTCAGTAAGGTGGAGACTATTGACAGATTTTTATTGGATTCCTAATCTGTACTCTTTCCATTTTTCTGTCCTGTTCTGCCTGACACATACCCCCTCATATAAGATTCCTGACATGTCAGAAAGAAATAGCACTGTGATTTGTAATGGCCTTCAGGGACCATTTTAAGAATTTAGATGTACCCCATTCTTTAAACAAATCAAATTCAGAAATAAAAATAGAGAGTAGAACTCTTTCAAAAGCAACCTATTTTACTGTACTTAAAATAGATATTTTTTAAAAGAATATATCAAATAGATTTCCAATTTCTTGCTCTTTCTCTCCTCCTTCTAGCATCCCTATGATGTAGATGTTAGACTTCTTGAAGTTGTCCCAGAGGCTGCTTATACTATCCTCATTTTTTCTGGATTCTTTTTTCTTCTTGTTCTGATTGTTTGTTTTTTGCTTCCTTACATTCTATATCCTTGATTTGATTCTCAGCTTCATCCACTCTATTGTCGTTTCCCTGTAAATTGTTTCTTTATTTCAATTAGTGTTTCCTTTGTTTCTGACTGTATCTTTTTTATGCTGTTGAGGTAGTCACAAGGTTCCCTGAGCACCCTTATAACCAATGTTTTGAATTCTGCATCCGATAGATTGCTTGTCCCCTTTTCGTTATCTCTTATTCTGGAGTTTTCATCTGTTCTTTCATATGGGACATGTTTCTTTGTCTCCTCATTTTTGCAGCCTCCCTGTATTTGTTTCTATGTATTAAGTATAGCCACTTTGACTCCATGTCTTGGTACTCTGGCCTAATGTAGGTGTCCTGCAGGGTCCATTGGCAGAGCCTCCACCATCACCCAACCTGGGTACTCGAGGTGTGCCCTTTGTGTGGGCTGAGCAAAAACTTCCCTAATTTGGTGAAGGAAGTAGACATGCAAGTCCAGGAAGCACAGAAAGCCCCAAACAAGATGAATGCAAAAAGACCCGCTCCAAAGCACATCATAATTAAAATGCCAAAGGTTAAAGATAAAGAGATCATCTTAAAAGCAGCAAGAGAAAAGAAGTTAGTTACCTACACGGGAGTTCCCATAAGACTGTTAGCTGATTTCTCAAAAGAAACTTTGCAGGCTACAAGGGATTGTCAAGAAATAGTCAGTCATGAAAAGCAGGGACCTACAGCCAAGATAGCTCTACCCAGCAAAGCTCTCATTTAGAATTGAAGGACAAATAAAAAGCTTCCCAGACAAGAAAAATCTAATGGAGCTCATCATCACCAACCATTACTATATGAAATGTTAAAGGGATCTATTTAAGAAGCAAATGAAGATCACAACTATGAACAATTTCCCTGGCTGGTGTGGCTGAGTGGATTTAGTGCCAGCCTGTGAACCGAAGGGTCACCAGTTTGATTCCCAGTCAAGGCACATGCCTGGGTTGCTGACCAGGTCCCCAGTAGGGGGCACGTGAAAGGCAACCATACATTGATGTTTCTCTCCTTCTCTTTCTCCCTCCCTTCTCCTCTCTCTAAAAATAAATAAACAAAATCTTTAAAAAATATATGAACAATAAAGTGGCAAAAATTACAAATCTATCAGTAATTGTTAGTTAAAACAAACTAAGCAAACAGGAAGAACAGAGACAGAATCATGGATATGGAGAGCGTTTTGATGGTTGCCAGATGGGACTGCAGTGTGGGGGAATGGGTGAGAGGTAAGGGGAGTGAGAAGTACAAATAGGTGGTTACAGAATAGCCATGAGGATGTAAATTACAGTATAGGGAAGGGAGGAGCCAAAGAACTTATACACGTGACCTGTGGACATGAACAAGGGTGGGGAGTATTGCCTGAGGGAGTTGGGGGTGCTGTGTGTAGGGGGGCAAAGGGGGAAAAAATCAGGACAACTGTAATAGTATATTAAAAAATATATAATTTAAGAAAGAAAAAAGAATTTATCAATGACTTTTTAGGAATGCTATGCTCAAGGAAAGAGAAACCTGTATTTCAAGACTGTGTATGAGTCCAATGATCACACTTGAGACTGGGATGCTATGAAAACCAATATTATTCCTTTGTGACAATGGCAAGTAACTTAACTCGTTCTGGTTTGACTTGCTCATTGATAAATAAATGAAATATAAAAGAGAGATGGTGGTGGAAGCAGGTCTCCTGCTGAAACCTCTTAAGTCCGCTGATCATCAGTTTCCTTTTTTGTCTTCTCCATTAAACTGTGCCTTATTTATCTCTTTATGCCCAGGACCCCAGCACCTAGAAAAGTGAATACTTAGCACATAGAAGGCACTTAATATTTGTTGGATGAAATCACATTTTATAAGTGAGAAAATGAAGGCACAGAAAGATCAAAATCTTCCCATTAATACATGGTGGTGAGAAAACCAGGCCCCCACTCTTTTCTTTCTCCAACGTCCTTTTCATTCTGTTGCTGCTTCTGAAAAAGAATGGACTGAAACAGAAGGTTAAAAAGGACTTTTATAAAAAATTTAGCATTAAGTAGACGAGGCCATTGCAAGGAAAACCAATGACTTGGTGAAGTCAAGTAAATATCCTACTTTGGAATTCACTTAGATGTGACTCATCTTTGTATCTCCTTTAAGAGGCTGTACGTGTTGAGTTCTGTAATACCTATTTACTCCAGACTCACAATGAGTCACCCACAGCTTAAGAATCAGATGGCTCCTTCTTGTTTATGTCTTCCTGTTCTCATTTATAGGAGGTAATGCTTTTCGATTGGAGTTGCTTTTCCTGGGCAAAAAATCACTAGTCCTTGAGAAGAAATCAGCATAAAGTAAATAGCCAAGTATTTGCATAGCAATAAAACAAAGTTATGTACTTTATAGTGGTGATAATAATGGCACTTATTAGTTGCTTAGACACTCTTTTCAGAAATTTGCATATTGTATTTCATTTACTCCCATATAAGCTTTACCATAACATAAAATATATTGCAAACACACTCATATACTCATGTGTATGTATGTCATACCCTCTGCTCTTAGCATCTAGTACTGGTGGGCAGAATGGTCTAATATACATGCCATAATTAGAGAGAAAAAGAATTATGTTTTTAGCATATCAGTTCTAGGCACAATGTTAAGCATTATATGTAAATGCGTATGTGTGTGACTCCTCACAGAAACACTCTGAAGTCTTCTATATGGTCAAATATAGGCAGAGCTAGAATTCAAGTCTGGTCCGCTTAGTTCTTCCATTTCTATCAATGGCATTTCACTAGCTGAGATCAATAAGGAGTGTGGAGAATAGAGGTAAAATGGTCAGAAAAGATGTTATAGGAGAAAATCACACCTGAGTTGGACCTTCCAACATGAGTTGGAAGAATGTGATTGGAATTAGATGGGAAGAAAGGAGGGAATTCTGGACACATCAGCTGTACCATAGAGTACAGAACAGGTGCCCATTGACAAGACAAAGAGCTACTGGCCTGTCTGAAAACCGAAAATTCCAAATTTGTAAATTCTTCAGTTATTATATAATGCCTAAAATGTGAGTTTTAAGCCACACGTCTCTTGTGTACCCTTACTCTGGAAAATTGTATTTCTAGGAAAGTCATTTTGTACTAGAAATCAAAAATATCTCAGAGACTGCAACCCACTGCCCTAAAAATGATTAATTATTGGGCAAACAGAGGATTATGAAACAGAAGGGACAATATTGCTACTGCAGAAAGTTCTCTCACTGGCCAGGAGTGGTCTGTAATATGCAATAGTGGAAACAATTCCCTCCTCTGGACTGGAAACCAGGCTACTTGAAATCCAGTCCTACCTTCATACTAAATACTATATTTAAGGTCTCCTTACCGGTAAACCATTCAAGAGCAGTCATACCTATGATATGTCCAAGTTAAGCTAAACTGTGTTTTCTAAGATGTGCTTTTCTAAATCATTTATTGCAAATGTTTGTGAAACAGTTACATATCATATACATCCTTCTTGTAGATTGACAATGCAAATGATTACATCAAAGGCTCTCAAGTGCCCTATAGTAAACAAACATTATTTAATCCAGCATTTAAACAGTTACTCATTGACAGAACACACTCTGGGAAATGTGCCACTATGTAGTCTGCACTGAGCTGAAATTCCTACCAATTCTGGAAAATTCAGTTTGCTTTTAAATATGATTTGTTGGTTGCACCTCTCATATTCTTAACCAAAATTACTGAAATTTAAAAATTGCGCAAAGACTTCATAAATATCTTGGAATATTATACTGTCTGCCTTTTTCTCCTCAGTTTTCTGGATGCAAATCAAAGTGTTTTATATAACTCCAAAAGTGGTGAGGTAGGGAGAAGAGAAGATATAATGCTTTTGGTTCACTTGCTGAGTAACCAACTTGAGAGGTGAGTTAAGGATGCAGCTACAAGGCTTCAGATTACAATCTGAACTAATTCCTCAGCACAATCATAGTAATATAACCTCTGATGTAACTGGCTATTGAAGGTGACCTCTCAGTTTGTAGTCTCAAGATCAAATAATAGTTCAAGTGATTTCATTATTCTAGAATGAGGGAGTGTGCCAGGAACTATGCTAGTCCCTGGTGATACCATAGTCATTAACATGGGTCCCTCCCCTTAAGGAACTCGCAGGCCAGTGGGGGAGACTGAAAATCACACAGTAACAGCACGGTTATGTAAATTCCTTAGATTAGAGTATATGTGGGGTGCAGTGGCAACATGAAATAAAATCCTTGTAGACTGACTAAATGATATTTAGTCAAGTCCCTTTCCTTGATCAAGTTAGTTCACAAGAAAAGAAATTGTTCTTGTGTTTGTGGCCAGTTGCCTTTCTACCTTGGCTAGCATGCTGCTGCTGATGATGATAAAGGAGTAGGCTTATGGGACCTTAGAGAGATGGAGCTACTTTACTTAACCCCTCTGCAAAGATCATTATTAATCTTCTCAAAACAAGTAGACAGCCCACTGACAATTAATGCAAACAATCTTTCACTTCCATAACTTGAAAAATTTTTTTATCAAGGTGCAAGGTTAAGTCCTTCAGTAAGACTAAAAGCACAGATACCAGGCTTCCTTTCATTCTATCCTAATTTTACATGCCAAATAGCAGAAGTTCTGCAGAGGGATCTTGATTCATCCTGTCATGTTAAAGACAAAAGGGAATTTAAGTCCTGGAACACAAAGTCTTCAATTTACAAGGGACACCTTGAGAAACAATGAGGGGAGGAGTGGCTTGAGTGAGGCCACCAGCTGGTCAGGGAGAGAGTTGCAAATAAGATTTAAGGCTTCTGAACCCCATTCCCATGCCCTCTGTTCTACTTCTATTTCTAGTGTCCCCAAACACTTGTGAACATTTACAATTTTTATCTATTAAAAAGAATTACAAACTAATTCCTGACCTTGTCATAATACAGACATTTTAAGTTTACCCAACATAGACATATCTGCCAATGACTTTATCATTGAAAACCCCAAAACATACAAATAATAGGAATATTTTACTAATTTCCAAGAATATGGTGGAACAGGTCCATGGTAAGCAATCAACAAATTCTGGCCAATAAACCAAATATCTGCCATTTGATACATTACATCAAAACAATGACTCATGTCACTGTTAGTTGTCTCTCAGAAGTAATTTCAAGAACCCAAATGCTGAGGAGATGGTACAATGCTTGAGACTACTATTGAAAGGGAAAGCAACATAAAGTGAGTATTAATTTAAGCAGCAACCCTGCACCAGGCCAAACATTTAGTAAACTATCTCATTTCAGCCTCACAACGACCTTATAAGATAAGCTCTCATTTTTGATCAAGTGAGTCTTTACTCAAGCTGGACAACCTCTCCAGACTTTAATTTTCTCACTTTAAAACAAAGATAATAATATAACCTATTCCCTTGCAGGGTGCTTGTGAGAACTTAAAATAATGGCTAAGAACTGCTTAGCAGAGAGCCCAGCACATAGTAATTGCTAAATAAAAGTAGCTTTTAATATGATTGTTACTCTCCAATCTCCTCATCAAGTTTTGCAAAATGTTGTATTCTAGAATTTCTTCTGCAACTCTCAGAGAGGACATAGTGAAGCAAGAACTTTCAAAATCCTCATTTATAGCTCTGTTAGCACTCTTAAGTGAATTTCTTTTTTTATTAAGAAACTACGTAAGAAGCATCCTAAACTCCTTTTGATTTTTTTTAAATTTTCAGAGCTTCAATAAAGAAATGATCAAAGAACATTTAATTTTAAACTTTCAAAGTTAAGCCCAGTAGTAATGAACTGGGGAGAAAATGTTACTCCATACTCCCCATATGGAGAGAAGAGCCTACTACCAGGATCCTGGAGACCAAATGCTGATTAGTAAGATGAACAAAAAACGTGAATAACTGGAGTTTGTTAGATTTGGTCCATGCTAGTTTATCCTTGATTTCTAATTTGAATTTTAAAAACATATATGAGAGAACACCAAAGTTTTTGGAGAAAAAGAAAAACCTACTTAAACTTCACCAAGTTGTTCTCCCGTTTTACTTACTTATTCTTTCAATACCTACAAGCACAGATTGTACTAAACTGTGTACCCATTTGCATGGAAATAATGTAAAGTAATTCTTTTGAAACAATAATTGAAAAAACTAATTAGATCCCATCATTTCCCTGTCCTTTAAACATTCTTTTCGTTATTCAAAAAAAGCCCTAATAGTGATTACCGGTTCCATAGCCTTGTTTCTAGCTTAAGCTTCTTTCAGGGGTCTCAGTGAACTGAACATCTAAACGAGTTTCTTTACCATCTAATAGTCCCTCAAGATAGATTAGGGTAAACAACAGCTTCCTGGGGCATTACAGGGTCAACTCTGACATTCATGTGAAGAAACATGTTGGCAAGGGGCGAGTCTCAGCATACCAGAAATGCTCTAGTGTTATGCTCACTGTGATGCAGAGGAGAGGGCCGAGGATTTGGAGCCAGAAGACTTTTGTTTGAATTTTGACTCAACCAGTTACTAGCTATGTGACCTTTAAGTCACTTCAACTCTTAGAATCTCAGTTTTATTATCTATAGAACGGGACTACTAAATCCAACTTTGCAGGGTTGCTATGAATGTTTTTTAAAAAATTGTTGTGTTCCTAAAACTCTGCCTTGTATGTAATACTAATTCAGTAAATGATAGCTATTTATATTATTATCATCTTCATTCTCTACTTTTTCTTTATCATCTTCTCTGGGTCAAAATGTGTATCAAAAGGAATGCCAATAGTACCAAGAAACTTTGCAAACCACTTTTGACATGTTCAACCAGTCACAACACCTTCTCTATAAATTGTATAAATCTTTTTTTGCATTTCAGTTGCATTTTTACCTTTTTTAAATAATAAAGCATTATACACCAAAAATGTTGTGTTTTCTTCCATCTTGAATATTAAATTGGCTGAACAAAAATTAACAAATTTTTCATGTCTTTTTAAAAATGCACGCTAATATGACAGCTGTAACAATCTAACAAAATTGTTTAAAATGAAGTTAAAGACAACTAAGTACTCCTAGAGCCATCGTACAGAAAAAACGTAACAGACTTTTAGGCCAATAAATGTTGAATCACTATAATATATACCTGAAACTAATATAATTAATATAATATTATATACTAACTGTACTTAAATGAAAAAGAGAGAGAAAAGCAAAAGGCAAATACTTTTAAAACTTACCAAAAAAGAGGGAAAAATTACCCAATATTCCATTTTTTTAACATTAAGTGAGTAATATTCTAGGCATTTATTTGTGCAAATCAATTGGCTATGCAGATGGGTAAATTATACCCAGTTTAACTGTACCAACAGCAAAACATTGATGGTAAATTTATCAAATTTGATAATAATTTACATGGAATTTTAAAATTGTTTTAGTTCATCAAAGGAATAGAAATGTAAAATAGGTCTCTTGAATTTTAGAAAAAGCAATTGGAAATTATTTAAAGTCACCAAAAGAGTTATTTATTAAATGCATCAGATTTTGAAAACAAAAAAAGTTGAGAGAAGAGCAGCAGAGGGAGAGAGTGAACACAGAAATGTAACAGTCATTGTGGACTAAGGGACCACCGCTAGGGCTGATTTAGAGAACTTTTTCGACTTTCCCCTGGAGTGACAAAAGCCCACATCTCTATGGATAATCAAACAAGTTACTTCACTCAAATACGTATTTCTCTGCCTATTTCATAGATTCCATATCCTCCCTCACTCAATGTTAGTAACTTTATCTTCCCTAACTGTTAAATAAAATTGAAAACAACCCCTTATGGATTTTCCTTCCTGCCAGGATTGATTTAATCAGTCCTAGGCAATGAGCGTCTTCCTTGCCAAATGGTCTACCTTGATTAACTTCACAAGCTGGTTCCCTTAAGATGCTCATGCATCTGTAAAACAAGAGAAATCCTGTTCCCCACTACCCCAAATTACCACTATGCAGGGCACTTCTTCAAAACACAATACCTGCTTTCTTTTGGCAAACTCTATGGAAATCAAGCATTCATCTTACCTAAGTATTCCACTGCCAGCTGCAGATATGCCTCAAACTCAGTGATGAAATACCTCCGAGCAACCTAAGCCTGTTTTCAGGTTTCATTTATCATTTCTAAATTTTGTCTCAAGACAAGAAGCATACCATTGAAATGCATGGCCATGAGGCAAAGCCTAGAGGATTACTATTTCTATGAAGCTTGTATCAAATATCACTGCTTAAATCAGAGGTGATGGGAGGTTCCTTAAAGACAGATGATATTCCAACTTTACAAGTTATTGCCCAGAGCTTGGGTTCCAAAACTTTGGTTTTCTCTGTGCCTTAAGCCCTGGCACTATTGGGAGAAGCTTGGGATCTTGCAGAGCACAGGATCTGGCCAGTCCAATGGAAGTGGGCGGCTGTGGGAGACTGTCACTCCTCATTCAAAGTGGGCAGCCCTTGCTTTCCTCTACAGGTCGTACTGCTTCTACTGTTGCATTTTACAGATGAGGCACCAAAGAGATGAAGTAATGTCCCCAAGGTCACACAGCTTGGGTTCTAAATTCAGTTCAGTTCAAGTTAGTTTCTTGTTGTGAGAGCCTTCTCCTCTGTGCTCACTGTGAGAGATACAGAGATGAATGGGACTCTCCTAACCCTCAGGAACTGAGAAGTTTAGAAAAATAGACCTATGGGCAACTCAACTAAAGTGTAGCCTGCTAAGTGCAAGAATAGGACCATGTGTAGGGTAGCAACTTGGCACAGAGAAGGGAAGGGTGGCCGTCCCCTAGATAGGCTCAGGAAGGATTCCCAGAGAAAGTCATGAGCTCCAAAGCATGGGTTGAAGTTTGCAGAATGGTTCGATGCTTATTTCTTTACATTCAGTCAATGCTTCGACATTTTAAACAATGTTAAGAAAAATTCTTGCCTGGAAAATTTCCATCCGCACTGTGTAAGTTGTGGTAGAGTGTGTCTGAGGGAAGGGAAGGTGTTCCATGGCCCAGCTCATGTGCAGGCTTCCAAGGAGAGGTAGGAAGGGAGAGAGGCTGAGGGAAGAAAGCTGTGTCCTCAGGATGTGAGATTACTATTACTACCGAGGTGGTTCCCCTTAGGAGAATGACTGAAGCGTGCCCCTGCTCAGTCTGGTGGAGTGGGCAGGTGTGCTACCACTGTCAGCTATCAACCCTTTTGTGAGCACCTGATGAAGGTTCCTGCTCTGTGATCTCACAGCACCCCATTCTAATTCCTATGATAACACACATTGCATTCAATTTTAACTATAGTTAGGGCCTTTGCCCTGGCTGGCTTGCATGACTCCCTCACCTCTTCCAAGCTTTGCCTTGATGTCTCCTCCTCAGTGAGTCCTACTTGGACCGCCCTGCTTAAAAAGGCGTCCTCACCACCACTACAACTCTACCCCATCTCAAAATCCTGACCCCTCTTATCGTGCCCTATTTTTAACTTTTCCACATTAATGATCAACATCCAACCTATTATACTATTTACTATTCATTATGTTTATTATTTATTGCCCATTTCCTCTCACTAGAATATAAGCAGCATGAAGGCAAGGATTTTTGTCTATTTTCATTCACTAATAGGCCCCAAGCTCTTAGGATCGTCATCGGTACATACTCGGACTCTATAACTATTTGCTGAGTGAATAAATGAATAACTGAGTAGCTGAATGAATATACTTCTTACCTAGTCTCTCAATCAAGCATTAAGCTCCATGAGGACAGGGAGTAAGCCTCTTGTTTCCTGCTGGGTCCTCAGCAAATAACAGTCATTGGCACATTGTAGGTACTCTGTAAATAGTACTGCATTTAATATTTAAATGACTGTTATCTCATATCCATATGTGGGAGTTAAATTACATGCCAAACTCAGTGGGTGAGGAAGGAGCCATCTTCTGTCCTCTCTCTCAACCGTTCCAATAGGTGAGAATGGGAGACTTTGTCTCCGACCTGTGAGAATCTGAGGCGAAGTTTCTCTTCATTCCAGATCTTCTCTTGCCTCTAGTTCCCACCTAGCTTTCTGAAAAGGTATAGAATACACACACTCACACACACACACACACACACACACACAACACCTCAGTTTTGGGGAAGCTGAAGTGATTGTCCCACAGTCTGGTTTTGTGGTAAAGCACCACTAAGAATTTGGCATAGCTGTGTCAAATGTTCTTGGATGTGTTTCACCTCTTTTTTATATGCTCATGAGAGAAGTGAACATTCTCCAACACCTCTTCTAAGCCAGGCACCATGCAAGCTGATATCACTTGTTTATGCTGAGTAACAATAGAAAAAAGGGATGACATTTACAGGGAGGAAATTTAGATTCGACTCAGTTGACAAATATTGAGCACCTGCTGGGTTCCTAAAGCTCTTGCATAAGTAATTCTCATAAGGAGTCTGTTGGACATAGATTCTTGCCCCTCATTCTGCACCTCTGTGGACCCAGGTACAGAAATGTAAATCATACAACTGCTTCAATGGCAGAGCCACTGTTTGAACACAGGACCATTTGATGTCTATGTCCCATGATTTTTACATGAGTCTTCTATGTATATATTTAAAGGTTTAAATAATAATCCTGTATCAGCAACAATGAAATTCCAGATCAGGGTATTTCTTTCTTTTTCTCCACTGCAAGGTTACTACTACTATTATGTGGCAGTAAGACCCTAAAGAGTGGATATCAAATCTTGGCCTACATTTTTAGCTCAGATCAGAAATAAAAGGCTGCAGTCAGAGATGTGTCAGCCTTTCTGAAATATCTTGATTAATATACTCGATTGCCTGATCAACAAGGCTGGAACATATGAGCTTTTATAACTGTCATAAAACCTGGGCTATTCATCCTGGACATGTTCCTCTTTCCCATATTTCATTTTCTGAGTGTCCGGTAGGTGGCATTTGGTAGGGGCAGAAAATGATTTTAAGATGATTGATCATTTCAGCCTCAGCCAACCCTGAAACCCGACGCATTGTTCACCATGGTCTGATGAGCCGTGCCTGGGCAGGTTCACATTTGCCTCAGCTTCCTTCAGGTGGGGAGAGGGGTGGGGCGGGGGGCTGTCTGTCAGCACTTCGGTGTAAACCAGCTGGACTGATTGCTAGGACACCCTGAGGGAGAAGGCAGGCTGCAGTAGGCTCCATCCCCTGAGACTTGGATGATGAGTTGTCTGAAACGATCAACACACAGGCCTCTGGACATGCAAAGTTGGCTCACACAGTGTCCCTCAGGGAACCAGGAGCACTGGAGATGCAAGAGAGACTGAGAGAGAGAGAGTTGCTGCCACTACAAGTGATGCTTCCTCCCCAATTATAATCAGAATTCCACAGCTACAAAAGGCGCAGGCCATGGGGACCTCTGGTTGGTGCCCAATTAGTTCTATCTCCCATGACAGTGATGCCTGATCCCTTGGCACAATAGAAATTGACGTTTTCCTGACACCCTCCTAACATAGAAGGAAACAGCCTGGAATGATGAGAGGAGTATCTTTAAAAGGCACAAATCTTACTTATAAAGCTATTGGTGATTAAATGACATAACTCCTGTGATATCACAGTCTATGGCATATAGTGCATTTACCCTTCTATAAAATGGGAAGAATGCTTGCATTATATGGGGTATCTTTTGAATCACAGATAATAAATGCCTAGTACAGTGCCTGACATGTGAAGTCTACTATGTGCTCAGTAGTGACTCAGTAAACATCAGCATGTTGGCCAATGGCCTCTTAGCAAGGATTGACAGAGGCTAATGTGTTTGAAATAACCAAGACTGATTTGCTTGTGGCTTTAGGCATGCTTTTCTTTGGGGACAGTTCATTATTGAAATAAATGGGGTAATAAGTGGCCTTGCTAGATCTCAATGAGCCTGGACGTGATGCCTCACCCACAGGGGTGTGGTGGTTATGGTTCCTCCAGGAGCTGTGAGAAGAAATCAGTACAGAGCTCTGTTTCCCTCTACCCTGCACCAGCATGTTCTGACTTGGGAGACTGGAATGTCTGGACAGTTGCATGTATGTTCACCATTCCCAAGGAAGTCAGGAAAGCCTGTGCTGGATGCCACCCAGACCTTCCTTACCTATTGTTTCCAACTTCCTGCACCTTTACAGGAGGGAAAATAAACTGTTGTCTTCCAGGGATGGCCCTCTGACAGTATAGGTGACAGGCTTGATGACAGAAAATAACTTTTATTGGGCATCTGCTAGGTGGTAGACTCTGCAGACGGGAAGAATATGAACCTTCTGCATGCTCCATGCTTGAACCAACTAGAATGTGCAAATGTTAAAAATCACAACCCAGGTTGACAGAAGAGAATATAAGAGGGCCAGTGAACTGCCAATGAGGGCATGGGGAGGGGAGAAGGAGCAGTTCTGGGATTGACAGATGACAGAGACTGAGTTTCACAATACAGACACAACCCTATGAGACACATTGATATCAGCCACATGAAAAGTTACTTCATTTCCTCAAGTGTCTTGCAGGACAAAGACATAAAGCATGACAGCTGAAACACACCTTAGAGAATGATTTTGGCCTGTTAATTATATGCAGTCTGAAGCACAAAGAGGTTAAGTAACTCACTCAAGATCATAAGTTAAGATTGTGTTGATGCCAGAACTCGAACCCTGCTCTCCTGATGCCATCCAAGGTTCTTCCTACTTCCAGGTTGCTTTTAATCAAATTTATAAGAGAGTGAATGAATGCTTTCAAAAAGAGAAAACAATTGGAAATTGATCATTTATAAAATAAGAGCAACTAAACTTAAGATCTGTTGCTCCCAGTCCCACATCCTCATGGTGGGAAAATGTTTAAGAAAGTTTACTATATATGCATTTTTATATCATATTTAAAAGGCACCATATTGCATTCTCCCCCCAGGACTTATAGAAATAACTTTCACTCATCTCTAGAGTATGGAAGGAGTAAACTTAAAAAAACAAAAACAAACAAAAAAAAACCTGTCAGTTGGCAGTTGTGAGAAATAGTTTTCCTATATCACCTCATTAAATCTTTACAAGTATACTTGTAAAGTATACTTGAGATTTATGAACAAGTAAGCCCATTTTATAGACAAATTAAAACTCAAAGTAGTCCTCAAACAGATTTTTTTCAGCAACACTCAGGAAGAGTTGGACTCGCTTAAATATGTCTTTATGGCAGCCTCTATGTATTTTGAACTATCCAGAGCCACTTACTTTAACAATGGAACATAACCCATCCAAGCCAGGCACAGTGGGGTGGACCAGAGAGCAGACTTTATCTAACTGTTTTTATTCATTCTCCTGCTGCAGAGAAAGGAGGGGACCAGGTTTTCTCCAATCAAGCACAGGTCCCATCTTCAAAAGACAATAAGTTGAAGCACTCTGCTTCTTGGATCTTAAAGTTGTCATGGAAACAGAGACTTCTCCAGCCCAAACAAGTTCACAGCACAGGAGAGAGTAATTTGCTGGTTCATTTGTTCTTTTATAAATGCATTTGCAAAAACTGGACCTGGAAGCTTCTAACCTTCAGCAGCTTCTGATCCAGCAGAGAAGAGACGCATTCCCAGGTTTAAATGTGCTTCCCAAGAGAGGTGCAAGCAGACTGCTTTGCCACCTAAGAAAAGGAAAAGGCTGCTTCTTCCGTGCATCAGTTTCCTTATCAGAAAATGGGTACAATAATATTTACCTCATAGGGTTTTTGTGAGAATTGGATAAAGTATAAATGTAAGAAATTAAAGCCTTAGGTTTTTTATCCGCAAAGTAGAAATAATCATACCTATATCTCAAGCTATTTACTGGGATTCAGTAAGACGAAATCATGGAAAGAAAAGGTACTTTGCACATGGCGGGGCCAATAATCTCTACTCAGTAGATTGTTATTATTGTTGCCAACTAGTTTTTATTCCAAAGAGCCTTTGAGAGGTGTCCTTTGCCTTCTACCTGCCCTCTATTAAATCACATTGTCTCTTGTCCTCTGTTATTAGTTCCCTCTTACTGCTGTAACAAATTACCTTCCTCCATCTCCAAAGCCAGCATTGGTAGTCTAGTCCTTCTCATGGTGCATCTGTCTCCCGGACCTCTTCTTCTGCCTTCTCTTCCATGGTTAAGGACTCCAACGGCCCCACCCAGATAATCCTAAATAACCTCTCCATCTCAAAATCCTTAACCCTAATCACATCTGCGAATCTCTTTTTCCATATACAGTAACATATCCACAGGTTCTGGGGAATAAGGTGTGGACATCTTTGGTAAAAGGGGTTAGGGAATTATTCTTCCTATGATATCCTGGATAACCATGACAGACATCAAGTAATTGTACCGGTTTTTAGGGACACTGTCCCTGTGAGGTCTCTCCACCCTTGGCATTCTGCTATACCAGTCTCAAAGTGGTTTAGCCAAAATCGATAATCTAACATGGAAAGAAAACATACTAATGATCCATGATTATCAAATGTTACTGCAGTTTAAGCCCAATAGAGAGTGTGGATGTTTTGGGTGGGAGGGGGCTGCTTGCAAAAACGCATGGGTTGGTGTAGCAGGAAGTTCACAGGCCTTGCAGTGGCAGGCAGACTTTGAGCTCAGTCCCGCCCCACCACTTGATAGCTGGTGTGACCCTGGACCTGCTGCTTGGATTACCTGAGTCTCCATCTTCTCATCTGTAATACAAGGCTAATAGATGCATTGCAAGGCATTTGTGAGACCTGACTGTGCACTTAATAAACGACTCATGCCCCACTCCTGGAGTCTTATCCATGGTGTTATTATAAACATGGTCATCAAATCACAACATCCTTGGATATGTGGTCCACGTACAGCATTCCTAATAGAGGATTCCAAGCTGGACTTTTGATTCAGACACATCTACCTATATTTGAATCCTGGTTCTGCCACATACTAGCTTTTTTCATTTTAGCTTTTTGAGTCTCATTTCCTTTAAAATGAGATCAAAAGTGCTTACATGGCAAGATTGCTGTCAGAAATAATTAAATGAAATTCATTCTGTGTTGGTGTTGGGCACTTTGCGTGCATGATGCATTGTTGTCTATAATAGTCTTTTGAGTTAATGTCATCATCATCTGCATTTCATAGATGAGGAAGTGGTCATTTGTGGTTAAAGGCTATCTGAGAAGTTAAGTAGCATACCTGCTGAAATTCACAACTAGGAATTGAAGAGTTGGGACTTAAACTCAGGTCCCTTCCCTTTCCAAAGCTTGGCGTATAACCCGTATGCTGTCTTCCTACCCAGTAAGTTAAGTAAAACAATGAATGTAGAGTCTTTAGCATATTGTGAGCACTTCATAAGCACAGTTTCAAGTTGATTGATCAGGTACCCAAGTATCTCACAGACATGTTGGCCAGCTCTGAGGATGAGCAGCTTTGCTCTTCCTTTACTAGACTTCTCTGGCAAGAGGCCACCACATATTGAAAAGCAGGAGTAGAGGCAGAAAGGATGGGAGAGCCATTGCATTATTCATGTCTAATTCTACTTGTCTAATGGACTTGTTAAAAGCACCCCGGGTGGGAAGTGTTAGTCTTAATGGCATTTTATCAAAGTTGCTGTGATGAATTAGCACATAAAGCAAATTAAAAACAGCTTATCGCTTTTTAAATTAGGTGATGGGGCATTGGAGCATTTTTCCCAGACATGAAGATCCATTAATATCCAAAGGAGCCAGACTGCTGAAATGTGTCAGCTGCTTGTTTTTAGGGACCTGACAAGCCTGAATCAGTGTAATCCTAGAGGATAAGATTGTCCGAGATAAATAGCACTCATGGAAAGAGTGTTCACTGACCCCCTTCCTGAAGGACACCAATTGCTGAAGGCCAGACTGGGAAACCTCCCTTCAGGGATTCTTGGGAACAGAATGGAGCACAGTAAATAAATGTTTGCCCTGGTGGGGACCTCTGGGAAGGGTCTCTACTCCCCTCGCCTGACACATGGAGACGCTGAGACTTTAGAGAAGTAGGACTTTTGAAGGTCACCCGAAACATTTCCACAGACCTGTATGGAGGACTCACTTAGTGCCCAGGGCTGTTCTGAGTTCTGAGGATACAGAGGTGTGTTAGATGTCTATACAGAGTCCCCAGGACAGCTATACGAAGTGCCATCCAGATCCCCTGATTCAAAGATCAGTACACTTTTGAAAACAGCATTTATGACAGTAATAATAGCTAACATTTATTGAGCGCCTACTAGGGCCAAGTTGGTGTTGCAATACATGTATTATTTCATTTAATCTTCAGCTGCTGTTATTACTGTGCCAGTTTTACCATTAATGAAATTGAAGCCCCGAGAAGTTAAATAACTTGTTCAAGGTCACACAGTTAAAAAAAAAAATGGCAAAACCCAGGCAGTCTGATGCTGGAGCCTCCTTCTTAGCTCCCAATTTCAAGCTTTCCTGATGGCTTTTCTCCCTCCACTCCTTATACTTTACATGCAGAAGGAGCCTTGAGCCAAACAGCCTGGAGCTTTAAGGATTTTTAGGATAAGAAACACTGGGACAGTAACTGAATGGTGAAGGAAATGCAGGGATTTAGAGGGGAAGAGGTGGTTAACTGTGAAAGAAAGATTAAAGGTTCCTGGTGCTGCTACGGATATGAGCCCCGGCCAGAGGGTGACAGGCTGAGAAATTGAACCTGACAATGAAATGGGCAAAAATGTGGATTTTTGAAGTCAAGTAGTCCTTGTTGTAGATTCAGTCTCTATCATGTATACATGTGGCCCGGGGCAGGTCCCTTAAATTCCTGAGTCTCCTTTCCTCACTTGTAAAACAAATACGGGTTTTTACCTTTAGGGTTGCTGTGATGTCAAATAGACAATGGATACATTGTGCTAGGCCCCCCACCATGGGCATGTGTAGTGGCTGGCATCATGGTTATCATCCCTGTCCCCTTGTGACCACCTCCACCACCTCGCAGATGAGGAGGGGACAAAGTAAAAAGCATTGGGCTGGGACTCAGGATCAAGAGACCCAAGCTCCAGCCTGGATTCTGCCCCTAAGCCACGTATCCTGAGGTTAATCAGCAGGCCTCGCTAGATATATTCCTTATCTACAGAAAGGGATTGCACTGTGTTCATCATACCTTATCGGTATGATTGGTTTGAGTCATAAATGAGGTAGTATATGCGAATAGGCTTACAATCTATAGAATGGATGTCGGGGGTCCCCAGGACAACTCCCAGGGTTGAGGATTCACTGGGAGGGCTCATAGGCCTCAGCCTGGTCACACGCATGGCTGATTTATTACAGTGAAAGGATTCACAACAAGAGCAGCACAGGGAAGGACTGTGGGTCAATGTCCAGAGGGAACTGGGTGTAAGCTTCCCACAGTCCTCTCCCGGTGGAGCCACACAAGACATGCCCAGTTCTTCCCACAACAAATTGTGACAACAGATGTGAAATATTGTCTCCCAGGGAAGCTCATGAGAGACTCAGAGTCCGGAGTTTTTACTGGGGGCTGGCCACGTCGGCCTCTCTGCCTGGCACATCTCCAGACTCCCAGAAAAAGAAGCAAGTGTTCAGCATAATGTTGTTGTTTATATAGTTTAGGCACAGTGAGTCATTTTGAATAGAAAATGGTGAGAAATTTCCCAAAATATAAGTTGCCAGGTGTCAGCCAAGGGCCGCCCTTGCAAAATGGCTTTTTTACAGATAGTAGTGCTTGAGGGAGGTACTATTATCATCTCTATGTTCTATATGAGAGAACTGAGTCCTAAGAGAAGCTCTGTAACTTGCCTGCATAGCCAGCTATATGACTAGCAGGAAGTCATAGGACAAGGGTATGGCCCTGACAATTTGGCCCTTCAGCCTATACGCCTTTATTTTTTTTTTAATTCTCACCTGAGAATATGTTTTTATTGATTTCAGAGAGAGAAAAAGGGGGGAAGAGAGAGAGAGGGAAACACCAATGTGACAGAGAAACATCAATCAGTTGCCTCCCATGTGTGCTCCAACCAAGAATCAAACCTGCAACCTTTTGGTGTACAGGACGATGCTCCAACCACCTGAGCCACCCAGCCAGAGCCCTCAGTCTGTATTTTTAACCCCTATATTATACTTTGCTACACTGCACCTATCAGGGCTGGGTGCTTTGTGTGTGTTATTTTATTAATGCTCACAACAGCTCTGCGTGAATATAGTTATTAGACCGATTTTGCATTAAAAAAAAAACTGGTTCTAAAATGTTAATTTATGTCACATCATACCACCAGAGAAGTGACAGTGTCTGGAGTGACTCTCTGCCCTCTTCCAGCCCTTTTTTTCCTGGCAGGAAACTTTTGGTAGGGAACATGCAAATGGCCAAGGTGGAAATGAGTCATTCTGGAGTCTGGGACCTAAAAACTCCCCCCATAGTCCTCGTGTGGAGACAGAGTTAATGGAAAAAGGGGTTGTGTTGGAGTAATTCAACTTTTCCTGTATTATTACTGAGCTTTAGATGCTGTCTTAGCTCTTTTTGGTTCCCATGACAGCAGATATGATATTTCTTTCATGAGGGGAAAAAAAAAAAAAGAAAGAAAGAAAGGAAAAGAACCATACTTAGTCCTTGGTGATATTAGAAAATCTGTTCCCCGGATCTAGCTATTTTTTCTTGCATAGTGGTTACACTCTAGGGAAATTCTTAGAATGGAATCAAAATGAAATAAATGGAGAGATGGCAAAATCTGCTTCTCCAGAGAAATTGTGCACAGTGGGTGTGGTGGTGGTTTGTGAGAGAGGAGGGTACGTGAGGAGGGGGACAATGTAGTACTTGAGACAAGTTGTCAGCATCTGAAGGCAACAGCTGGGTACTAAGGTCTCGGTCATCATTTTAATTCTGCTTCCAACTCCCTCACCCCCCCCCCCAGTCATACATGTGTTGGGCTTTGCTAGCTAAGAAAATGCTTTTTGGTGGGGAAAGCATGATGCGTAAAGCAAGAATTACAATTCAGAGTGGTAAGTGCAGTGATGAGGTAGGCTCAGCAGTCTATGGAAGCCAAAAGATTTGTCTTGTTCATGTAATTTTGACCTATCGCAACACACACACAAATAAGCATAGGTGTATATATTTGCATCATTGCATTCTAAGCATTTATTCATGTCATTATATTACCCTCTGCAACCATCCAATTACAGTGATGGTCCAATATTCCAACTGAGTGGAAAGATCACAGTCCCCTGTGAGTGGACTTTTATGTTGTTAACCATTCTTCCCCATTATAAAGGAAAGAGTGCTACAGACTGATACACCTGAGAGGACTTGTTTGTAACACAGATGTTTTAGTTAGAAAGATGCCCGTGTTTCTCTTCATTATTTCCTTCTTCCTAGTGATTTTAAAAACTCGACTGCAGTGGGGAGGGGCGGGAGATCTTCAGTGGGTACTAAACTGTCTTTACCACCTCCTGTCATCACCCTGTCACAAATGATGGTCTCCAGGAAAAGTACCCTGGTTTCAGGGGTCCATAAGCTCCGCCAGCGACCGCCAAGGAGAAGCGAGAACGAACCTCCATTGGTGACCAAAGCAGCAGGAATGTGAACTGCAATTTGGGAGTTAGTGCTCGCAGACGGGTGATGGGTTCTCAGGGCCGGAGTGAGTGAGCCAGACAACGGATCCTAAATCTGTGCTCGGAGATTCCTAACAACATCTTCTCTTGTTACTTCCTCCAGAGCCATGTTCGACTACGACAAGAGCAAGGACAGTGGGCTGCCAAGTCAAGGACTTAGTTTTAAATACGGAGATATTCTCCATGTTATCAATGCCTCTGATGACGAGTGGTGGCAAGCCCGGAGAGTCACCCTGGAGGGAGACAGTGAGGAGATGGGCGTCATCCCCAGCAAACGGAGGTAAGAGTGCCTTTTCCATTTCAGAGCTTTGCTTTTCAGCCATCCAGGGCGTGGAGATGAGGGAAGAGGAAGTTGTGACAAACTGTTAGCAAAGTATCTACTTGAGTGGGATAGTCGGTCTATGGAAAACTGCTCGCGGTGACAGGCGACATGAATTACTACTCTCCCTCTCTTCATATGAGGGTTTTACCGAAACTGGTGATTGTGATAAGGCATAAAGGAAGTAAGAGGATCTGCTCACACTGTCTTCTTAAAACCTTTACCAGCCCTCACATTTTCAAGAGTCTGCTTACTGGCTTGTATGTTTTCATACAGACTTTGAGGGCTTAGTCCAGAAGTTCAAAATTTAACAAATAATTCCACAGAAAGGCCAGGTAAAAGTGAAATAAAGTAGATTGTTTACTACACTAAGCTGCTGGCTATGTATTAAAGGAAATAAACTAAATATTGAAGGAAATAAACTAGAAACCTCCATTCCAAATTCAGATGCTTGGGATATGAGCTGTCAAACATCTGGTGAGGTCGAAAGACTGGCTTTACAACTGCTTTTCACTCTTTTAGTTACGCCTGTCCCCCTCCCCCCCCCCCCCCCCACTTTCTACTTCCACTCAGTTGCATTGTTCTGTTTCCTAAAACGAGAGTATTATGCTTTTTCTTTTCTAAGCATTTATTCAACTCTGCTTATGAAAGGCAGGAATATACTTCAGAACAGCCAACTCCTTCATCTGTCCAAGCAGCTTTTTCTCATCACCACGGGAGAGGAACTTTCCTCCCCACAGATATTGTTTAAGAAACAAATCATCTGCACCCTAGAAAAGAGACATGGTAGGAAATCAAAGTGAGGAGCAATGCTTATTCACAACTGTTGTTGAGCTGCAGGTTTCTCAAAGGGCTCCCCTTGCATCGAAAAACCCCAAATACGATTGTAAAAAATCCTCAGTGAAGCTAAGCATGTAAGTGCCGCCACACCAAAATGATCCAGTGATGGAGCCAGCACAACCCACCTGGGGGAGATGCAAATTATACTGAAGAATAACTCTCCGGGGCATTTGCACCCCAAGGAAGACTGGTCTCCTATCTCTTCTGCCTGTGGCCACACAGCCTGGAGGGAAATGGGGGAGGGGCTGTTGCACAGCTGCTCATTCCCTTTCAGGGGGCTGAGTGGCGGAGGTGTAGCTGAAACTGAAGGTAACCTCCCCACCCCCATGCCCTTGTCTATGTGCCTCCCCTCAGCAGACAGTTCCCTGGGTCTCTCTACACTCTGGGCTGCTAGGCAATTGCCTCACATTGCTCTGAGAGAACATTCTGAAATTCTACTATGGCTTGTAATGGTTTCTGACAGATTTCGTATTCAGAGCAGTTTCTCCCAGCCCTAGTTTATGTTCTGTGTTTCTCCATTCCCATTTACTTCAAAAAAAAAAGTCAAGGCAACATGCATTTTTACTTGTTTTGATTTAATTAATCGAAGCTGTCTGAGAGGCTGCTCTGCAGAAAAATGCACTAAGAATGAAATTGGTAGAGAAAGGAAAGCGATGTGGGAATAGATTTCAGCTCATTTTTTAAATTATATTTTATTGATTATGCTATTGCAGTTGTCCCAATTTTTCCCCCTTTGTCCCTCTCCACCCAGCACCCCCTACTCCTTCATGCAATCCCCACACCATTGTTCATGTCCATGGGTCACGTGTGTAAGTCCTTCGGCTACTCCATTTCCCATACTGTACTTTACATCCCCATGGCTATTCTGTAACTATATATTTGTACTTCTTAATCCATTCACCTCTTTACTCATTCCCCCACACCTCCTGCCATCTGGTAACCATCAAAATGATCTCCATATCCATGATTATGTCTCTGTTCTTCTTGTTTGCTTAGTTTGGTTTTTGGATTCAATTGTGGACAGATATGTATTAATTGCCATTTTATTTTTTCATACTTTTGACCTTTTTCTTAAATAAGCTCCTTTAACATGTCATATAATAACAGTTCAGTGATGGTGAACTCCTTTAGATTTTTCTTGTCTGGGTAGCTCTCTATCTGTTCTTTGAATCTAAATGATATCTTTGCTGGGTGGAGCAATCTTGGCTGTAGATCCCTGCTTTTCATGACTTTGAATGTTTCTTGCCAATCCCTTCTGACCTGCGGTTGGTTTTTTTTTTGTTTTGTTTTGTTTTGTTTTGTTTTTTGAGAAATATGCTGAGAGTCTTATGGGAACTCCTTTGTAGGTAGTTATCTGCTTTTCCCTTGCTGCTTTTAAGATTCTCTATCTTTAAACTTTGGCATTTTAATTATGATGTATCTTTGAGTGGACCTATTTGCATCCATCTTTTTTGGGACTCTCTGTTCTTCCTGGACTTATATGTCGATATCCTTCACCAAATTGGGGAAGTTTTCTTTCATTATTTTTTTCAAATTTCCCATTTCTTTCACTTTCTCTTCTCCTTCTGGCACTCTTATGATGTGAATGCTAGAACACTTGAAGCTGTTTATGCTATCCTCATTTTTTGTGTTCTTTTTTCTTCTTGCTATTCTGCATGGTAGTTTTTTGCTTCCTTATGTTCCAAAACATTGATTTTATTCTCATCTTCATCCACTCTGCTGTTGTTTCCTTGTAAATTGTTCTTTTCTCAATTAGTGTATCCTTCATTTCTGACTGGATCTTTCTTTATGCTGTTGAGGTCCTCACTAAGTTCCTTGAGCATCCTTATAGCCAGTGTTTTGACCTCTGCATCTAATAGATTTCCTATCTCCATTTTGTTGAGCTCTTTTTCTGGAGTTTTGATCTGTTCTTTCCTTTGGGCCATGTGTCTTTGTCTCCTCATTTTGGCAGCCTCCATGTGTTTGTTTCTGTGTATTAGGTAGAGCTGCTATGACTCTGTAGGGTCCAGTGGCACAGCCTCCCCTATTATTCAAGCTGGGTATGCAAGGTACACCCTTCATGTAGGCTGAGTACACTGTCCTCTTGTAGCTGAGCCTAGATTGCTGTTGGCAGGTCAATGGGAGGGATTTACCCAGGCCAGTCAGCAGCAAGGACTGGCTGTGACCACTGAACACCAACCTCCACCCTTCAGGGAGGATCGGCTGTGCAGAGTCAGGGTGGTGGTGCTCCAACGTGGTCTGTAGCTGTCTACTGCATGCACAGTAGAAATCTGGGATTTCCTGAGTGATGCAGGCCAAGGTCAGCCCCAACCTTTGTTCTGCCCGGGGCCACCCTGCCTGAGCTATAAAGCAATCTGAGATGGCTGCTACTTATGCTGGGCTTGGAGATTCCCAGGCAAAGCCAAGCCGTGAATCTAGGCTTGCTGCTGCTAGTGGTGGTCCTGGGGCCACTCAGTACAGGGAATGGGGGCTAAGGACTCATTGAGGCTGGCTGTTGCTTGTTTGAGAAGATTTAGGAAGTTATGAAGCATGAGCCAATGCCAGCCATTCACATGGAAAAGTCACTTGTTAACAGCTTAGGTGGGCCTGTAAGTTGGGTGAGAAGGAGACTCAGATGATCTCCAGGGTGAGACAAACAGTGTTAGCCAGGTCAATGTAGTCTCAGATATGGCACCCACCTGTCAGCCTTGTGGCTCTGCGGGGAGACGGTTCAGAAAAGGCACAATGATCTCTGCCAACCTTTCTGTATGGGAGAAAGCTGTTCCCCAGCTCCCACCTTAATTCCAGACACTTCAGTTCCTCCCTGTATGTCACTGGTGCCTTTCAAGCTGCTACCCCAGTGCTGGAGCCCAGAGGGAGTGACTCTGTGTAAGTCCATGTGTGGGTTCTTTAAGGGGAACTGCTTGGGACTCCAGAAATTTCTTCCACCCACTGAGTCTCTGCTGGATTTTGCAGCCAAAAGTTTGGGGACTTATATTCCTGGCACTGGAACCCTGAGCTTGGAAACATGTGTGGGGCTGGGAGGGATATCACTCCTGAGATACCCCTCCTGAATTTTTATCCACTACACATGGGTGTAGGACCAGTCCATTCTGTATCTTTATGTGTCCACATCTCCACCCTTCCTGCAAGTCTGGATGGATATTTTTTTCTTCAATTGCATAGTTGTCAGGTTCTACTCAATTTCTGACAGTTCTGAGTGATGATTGTTCAATAGTTCAGTTGTAATTCTGATGTGGTTGTGTGAGGAATGAGCCATATTTACCTATGCCGCCATCTTGACCAGAAGTCCCTCAGCTCATTTTAAAAGAAGTTCTTTTACTAGTTGGAGCTTCCTAGAGAAGGTATGGATTACCTGGGAAGATAGTAAGCTAGAATAATGGTTTCCACACCAGGGGCATGTTAACAAAGCTTAGCTATGCCCACTCACTTCCTCCCTGATCCTCTTCAATCCCTACTGCCCCGCAAGACACACGCTAAGATTCTAATTCAGTCCACCTGGAGTGGGTCCTGGAAATTGTATTTTTTCTAAGTTCCTGCAGGTGATTCTGATAATAGAAGATCCAATGTTGTGGAAAACTGTAAAAGGGATTCAAGCTTTAGCTGAGAGAGTTGAACTATATAATTTTCAGCCTCTTTCCCATCCTGCAGTTCTGTGATTCTAACCAGCCATGTCAAATAGTCCTTCACTTCTTGGATTACACATCCTTTTTTTCTCCAAGGAGAATTCTCAGTGTTATGCCTTTTCATGTGATTTTCCTCCTGATTTTTCACCTGGCTATCTTTCTTTTTTGGGTGAAAACCATTTTAACAACCATACTACAGTTGGCCTGGAAAAGAAGTTTGTCTAATGAATCTAATATTGATATTTATTTGTGTTGTACCTCATGAGGATTCATTAGTTTCCCTCTTCATGTGTGAACAAGTGTGTATGTGTGACTGTAATTTCCCTAAAATTTTCTTCTTAGGATTTTAATTCTTTCCAAACATGTTCCTATTGTTATTTTATATGTCTATAAAAGTAACACATTTCATTGCAGGAAAGTGGAAAATTTAGAAGAGTTTAAAAAAATAAATAAAAATTGATTAAAATCATATCCCATAAAGAGTTCTTATGCACTTATTTAATGCAATTTAAAATCTGTCATGAACCTGTTCCGAGCTTGCTCTTTAATACTTTACCTCTAAATGAGGCACCCTCATTTCATACTGCATCCAGCACCTTAAAACTGTAGCTTAGAATAAATGGCAGCTGGTACAAATATGATGTACTGTTAGATTGGGGGTATTTTTTTTTCAATCCTTAGTTCCTCTCTAGCCCCTTTTATGAGTTATAGTTCAGATAGTACAGATGATCTGGAAAAATCTCATAATGGATAATATCAGTGTGTGATGTTTCCCTTTACAAAAATGTTTCCTTATTATGATTCCACTTAACCATCCCAGTTAAACCAAGATGAAAATTATTGCCTTCCCCCCACATTTTTTGAAGGCGGTAAATAATTTTTATTTACTAAAACACTCCTAGAACATGCTAGATGCTCTTCTATCCCTTTACAATTAACTTATTTAAACCTCATTACAACTCTATAAATGAAGTGATATTATTATTATTTCCATAAATCAGGAAGTTGGTTAACTCGCCAGAAATTGCCCAGCTTGTAGGTGACAGAACTGGGATTTGAATCCAGGGTGCAGAATTCAAGCTCTTGATTCATGTGCAGCCCTACCTCCCAAGGTTACAAACGTAAGACTGACAAACTCTAATTCAGCAAGCATTGCTTGAGCAACATCTGTGTGCCAAGTACTGTCATTGGGTCAATGTCTGGAGTAACATTTATGGGACCAACATGTAGCTACGGCACAGCTACCCTGTGATTAGAACAATGAGGGCTATATCATAAATAAAGGTACTGTCCTACTCTGCTCAGACTGCCATAACAAAATACCACAGACTGGGTGGCTTAAACAACAGACGTTTATTTTTCACAGTTCTGGAGACTGCGGGTCCAAATTCAAGGTGTTGGCTTATTGGGTTCCCAGTGAGGGCCCTCGTTCTTGTTGGCAGCTGGCCTTACGTGGCTTGAGAGATTGTCTTTCCACATGTCTCTTCTTATAAGGGCACTAATCCCACTTATTATGTCTCCAAACTCCTGACCAAATTATCTCCCAAAGGCCCTACTTTCAAATACCACCACATTGGAGATTAGGGATTCAACAGATGAATTGTCAGGGGATGGGGGACACAACCATTCAGTCCATAATGGGTATTCAAGGTAAGTGGAAGGGCAGCAAGCTGAGGGATGGATTCCATCTGATGGAATTCATATCATTGACTGTATTGAGCCAGGTGCTTTCAAATATATGACTTTATTTAATCTTCATGTATGCCTCATAAGGAAACCGAGGGTCACAGCCAGCCACTGGCTGAACCTAGTTCTCCCTAATAATAAGACTAGATAGCTTCCCACCACACCAAGAGTATACCAAGAGTCCTTACCAACTAAAGACTTCTTAACTATGTTTCAGACATCATGCTAAACAATTTTCTTGTATTACCTCATATAACATTCACTGTAATTTTATAGATAGATAAATAGATTTGAGAGAGAGAATGTAAAGGGGGGAGAGAGAGAGAGAGAGAGACATCAATTTTTTCCCACTTATTTATGAATTCATTGGTTGATTCTTGTATGTGCCCTGACCAGGGATCGAACCCACAAACTTGGCATATTGGGACAACATTAACCAGCTGAGCTACCTGGCCAGGGCCACCATAATTTTTTATCTCTGTGTTAATATTCTAATTTTAACAACATGAAACCTAAGACCCTAACAGGTTGAATGACCTGCCACAGAGCTAATAAGCAGCAGAGGCAAAATTCAAGCCCAGGCTTATGTGATTCCAAAACCCTGACTGTTGGCATAGAATCTGTTTTCTGGGACTGCATAGTTTGTGAGTGGCCAAGCAGAGATTTGTTCCACAATCTCCTAATCCAAGCATCTATACATTGCCCGACAGTGACCAGTCACCAGGGCTCTCAGATGACAGCTTACAGCTAGCACTGCATAAGCGTTTACACACCTAGCCCTCGCAGCAAGCCTGTGGCCAGTAATGTGGATGGCATTTCAATTCTCCCTGCAACAGGGCTTTTTGGAGCACAGGCAAACGAACACCCAGTGCCAAATGATGTTCCCACCATCCAGTTCTCCAAGCCTGACTTCATTGTGTGGTTGGCCAGAACCTAAAAGCACCAGATGGGAGTTGGCTGAGAGGCCAGAGGGAGACAGTTGAACTCATTAAAGCATGACCATTTGGTAGTCTCTGGAGACGCTAGGTGTCAGAACTGATTGCTCAAATTTTGCCATCCAGTTTATATTTTCAGTGTTTTGGTCAGTGACCAAACCAGGGCGGAGAGGATTATTTCTGCTTAAATAATCTAATTAATTGCTTACCTCTCTTGAATGTGAGAGAAGTACAGCAGTCCTTCTCATCACTACTCGGTCGACCCTTCTCTTACATAAAAATGTATGGACCTTAATATCACTCTGCCAAAGGAGTCTTACTTAGTAAAATAATGAGAGAAGGTGATGCTAAATTTACCAAGTGAAAAAGTTGTAAAGTGGTGAACAACTTTTCATCAGAAACACTGGTTGTTTGGGCAAGTCACTTACACTCCTGAGCCTCAGTTTTCACATTCAGGTCAAGAACTAGTAAGCTCCTTGAGGGTTCATATATTCATTTATTTCATCAACAAAGATTTATTAAGTATATTCCCAGTATATTCCCAGCTCTGTCTTAAGCCCTAGGTCATTGTATAGATTATATATATATTACAGATAAAGGGCTTAGAAGAGGTTTGGTTTTGTTTTTTTTTAGAATAGATTCTAATACGTTCATGCATTTGCAAACAATGGCTATTTTCCTTTCTTCAGATCTTGAGCTTTTGGTGCTCAAAAGAACATAGCATTATTTAGGGCCCTATTTCCCAGCCCTGACTCTCATTTCAGCAATAAGCTATCCACATGCATCCCAAGAAGCCCAAGGAGAGAAGACAGAACCAAAGCAGCTGAGGAAGAAAAGACAAGCTGTAGCTCCTGCTACCAAGGAGGGATGTTTGCCAAGAACTCCAAGAGGCCAGACATGTGGGCCTCAGTGATAGGAAAGCAAAACTATGGTAGGGTTTCAGTTAATGCAAAAAGACTGCTGAAGAGAGCAATCCATTAAATACTATGTATGACCCATTCAAAATACCACATTTTTTGAGAATTCCAGTTGGTTAAGGGAGATATAGAATGTCCCTGAATGCTGTTTCTGAAACTGAGTGGATGTGGACAGTCACTAAAGTCAGCTGTTAGCAGGTGCATGTTCAAGCCCTATTTCTACCACTTTCTAATCGGATAAGCTTCAGGTCTCAGCATTCCCAGCCATAGAATAGGGTTGATAATACCTACATCACTTAGTTAGTGTGGGGAGCAAATGAGATGATGTAAATGTGAAGGAATTTTTTATTAATAATTATATGTTAAAATTTCAGCCTCCACTTATATATCATCATTATCATTATTAATGAAGCTTTCAACCCAGGTAGAAAGCAAAACTTTCCAATTTCCTTCGTGAGTGAACCATACCATGCCATCTATATAGTAAAGCTTTAAAAATTGTTGTTTACTTATTCTATTGCCTATTGGAAGATTAATAATATACCACATCAAACATTTAGTTTTGTATGCATGTGTTTGTGTGTATCTGCCTGTCTGTACATCCATCTGACAACATTTTTTGCAACCCTTTTAAGAATTAAGGGATGAACCGTTAAAAATGGACGAATAGGGACAATCCTAAGAAATCTGAAAAGAATGGACTTAAGAACCAGTGGGGGTGGGAGGCATTAGAATACTGTGGCCAACAATTCTTAGAATAGAATACTGAGTTGATCCTAATACTATGCATGTTTGTGGCCCACGTGAATTCTGCGGGTTTATGCAGAATTTGCATAGCCTGATGAAATAACTGTGTATTCTTTGTATGCTAGTCATTTTGGCAACATTTATTGAACTAATCTTTTCTATAAGACTGGTTAATGCAGAGAAGCCAGGATAAAGCCAGGGCAATAACAGCAGTTTGTTGGGGGGGGGGGGGGGGGGAATCCCAGGAAATGAATATGAATTAGCATTTGTTCTTGGATTAAAACTGAGAAAAGCTGAAGGAGCCCAGCAAAGCCATTTTCTCAGTAAGCATCTTTCCAGCTGGCAGCTTACCTTATCTGAAGTGTTCCTTGCTCTCCTCCCAACTGTTGTATGCTGGGTGCAAGTAGAAACTCTCAGTGGAACATATTGCTTAATATCTGAGCTTAGATTTGAAAAATTTTGTTCCGCTGTTTCCACTGAAATAGTCTACTCTCACATTGAAATAAATATATTCTGAAACTCCATTCTGTAACTATAGAAACCCAGATTCTCACTGTGTTTCAGCTGGAAGCACAAAAGAGCTCACAGTTAATTATTAATCTATGAATAGCTTAGATTTCAGAAATCATTGTTTCTATAAATTTAGTTTTCTTTCTCTCTTTTCTTTCCCCATTTTTGAAATAAGAGCTAGCCTTATTTAAAGAAAATGTCATGTTAAAACATTGCAATGACCATTATTTTTGTTCAGCAGCTTGTTATAACACTGTGTGGAGTAGTATGTGGGCTTGCCTGCAAGGATCATAGGGCCTCACATGTGCAATGAGAGCTGAACAAACGCAAGGGAAAGAGAATATGGACATGGAGACACAACAGAATGCTATTGTGGCACAAAGGAAGAAATGATCATGTCTCACTGGAAAGGCTTAAAAACAAATTAGGCAGATATTTAAATTTCTGTCTTTTTCTTTTTTTCAATGCCAGCCTTCAAACAAGTCCTAGAAATTTTATTTTACTCGTATTTCTCAAGCCCTTCTTTCTTCTCCACCTCATTATCATTTCTTGCCTGGATTACGGCAATATCTTCTAAATGGGCCCCCTGCTTCCAGCTGTTCTTTCTCTCCTCCAATCTAACTTTCTCCTTTAGCATTTACTTAAAATGCTAATGTAACTGTGGCCAGTGTGGCTCAGTTGGTTGAATGCTGTCCCATGAACAAAGAGTTTCAATTCCTGGTCAGGGCACAAACCTGGATTGCAGATTCGATCCCAATACAGGTATGTACAAGAGGCAACTGACAGATGTTTATCTTCCACATTGATGTTTCCCTTTCTCTCACCCTCCTTTGTCCCCTCTAGAATCAATAAGCATGTCCTCAGGTGAGGATTAAAATAAAATAAAATAAAATGCTAATCTATTCTATTACTTTCCTGTGTTATATCCTCTAGTAGTTCATAAGCGTTCCCCAAGAGAAAGAACCAAGTCCTTAGTGTGGATGGATACCCTTTACAGGGATGCCCCACCGCCAGCCTCACATCCCCATGCTATATATATCAAGTATCAGAATCTTCCTACAATCTTAACCTTGCTTATAGCCTTAGGTCATGGTGCATGTTGTTTCTCTTGCCTGGGAAATTCTATCTGAACTTTTCCTACTGACAAGCTTTCTCATCCTGCAAGTTTCACATAAACTGACACCTCCCCCAAGAAGCCCACCTCAATGCTTTCCACTTTTCTTCATCCTTCCATGAGATATACTCGTATGCTCCCACATTGCTATCAACAGTCTTATTATGCAGCATTATCAGTCTTTATATTTATTACAGTCATGCTTTTAAAATGTTTTTTCTTTGTTCCCCAGCTCCCTGCCTGATACTGGGTAGGCATTCAATCAGTGATGTATAAATGACATGGCAGGTAACACGATGAAATCTGCAGAAAAATGACAGAAGAAGAACATTGGGGAAAAGGAAAAATTCATGATTATTTGTAACATGTTTGGTTTTGAGGTGAAGGTAGTAAATTCCCTGGTGTCCCTAAAAGGAAGGGAAACAGAAAAGAAGAGAAGAGGTGAGAAGGTCAGAGAAGAAGGGAGAAGTTTACTTAACCTCCACTTTTAATGTTCATCTCTAGGGGCTTTAATTTCTTGAAATAAATTTTGATTAATTTATTCAGGCATTTAAATTACAAATACTGGTTTTTCTCCCTTTTTGTTCCAAACACTGCTACTGTCAATATATGGAACACAGAAATTCCAAGGGATGCACTAGAAGGTTAAAGACATTATACCAAGACTTTATACTAAACAAAGGAACAGAAATATTGTATAACACATTTTATTTGAGCTTTATCATAAGAAGAAGAGGTGTTCTTCATTTAATGAGGGACTTAATCATAAATGACTGGTCATGTGATAGAGTCTTTATTTTCGATTTTCTTTAGGGTGGAAAGAAAGGAACGTGCCCGATTGAAGACAGTGAAGTTTAATGCAAAGCCTGGAGTGATTGATTCAAAAGGGGTAGGTACAAAATAATCAAAACATTAAGTTCTCTTGGTTGCCATGGATTTAACTATAACACTTGGTCTTTCAGTAGCAAACAAATTATGAAGCTACCAGACAGTAAAGCACTGTTATAAATGTATTGCTGAAAGTAATGATGCAATTTCTAAGGAAGTGGATTTTGGCAAATATATTAAATCCTGGGGGTAAAGCTGCTAGCAGTCACTAGAAATCATGTGTTGATGATGGTGATATAATGACTACAATGAAGAAGAAAAAATATGATTTAGGTGTTTTCATTTTTAAATTTCTTTTCTCTTAAATTAAATGTTCTAAAAGAATGGATTTCATAAAAGATACCTACTCATCATAAAATATGTCTAGTCTATTACACATTGTGAAGCTAAGGCGGTGGCCATGGGAATATACATATTTTAAGTGAATACATGGATTGTTGTGACAGACATAGAGGAGAATTAACAAATAAAATTTAGTCACCAAAATTAAAATATTTACTCATATGCACATGTATCTTTTTTAATAACAGCTTCAATGAGATATAATTCACTACCACACAATTCACCAATTTAAGGATGCAATCCAAAGGTTTTTAGAATATCTAGAGTTATACAACTACCTCCACAATTTTAGAACATTCCATCACCCCCTAAGAGACCCAGTAGCTGTCACTTTCCATACCCTCCAACCCCACCCCAATCCCTACCCAGCCCTCGGCAGCTACTAGTCTACTTTGTCTCTAAAGATTTGCACAATCTGGATATTTCATCTGGGTGGAATTATATATTATGTGGTCTTTTGTGACTTATTTCACTTTACATATATTCTCAAAGTACATCTATGTTGTAGCATGTATAAGTAATTTTCTTTTTTACTGCCAGATAATACTGCATTGTGGATATACCTCATTTAATTTATCTATTCATCAGTTGGTGGATATTTGGTTTGTTTCTACTTTTTGGCCATTATGAATAATACTGCTGTGAACATTTGTGTACAGTTTTTTTGTGTGGACATACACTTATTTCCACTTGGGATATGCCTAGGAGCGGAATTGCTAGGTCATATGATAACTCCGTGTTTAACATTTGAAAAACTGCCAGACTGTTTTCCAAGGTAGTTGCACCATTTTACATTTCTATCATCAGTGCATGAGAGTTCCAATTTTTCTACCTCTTCACCAATACTTGTTATTATATGTCTGCTTACAGCCATCCTATTTGGTCTGAAGTGGTATGTCATTAGGGTTTTGAGCTGCATTTCTCTAATAACTATTGGCATTCAGCATCTTTTCATGTGCTGATTGGCCATTTATATATCTTCTTTGGAGAAATGTCTATTCAGATCATTAGCCCATTTTTAAATTGGGTTATTTTGTTTTTATTGCATTGTAGATGTTACTTATATATTCTGAATATATAATATATAATTTGATAATTTCTTATCAAATATATATTTCCAAATATTTTGTACCATTCTGTGAGTTGTCTTTCTACTCTCTTGATAATGTTCTTTGGTGCACAAAAGTTTTTAATTTTGATGAAGTCCAGTTTATTTATTCTTTCTTTTGTTACTAAAATTGTTCTAAGTATTATATTTAAGAAACCATTGCCTAATCCAAGGTCATGAAGATTTATGTTGATATTTTCTTCTAAAAGAGTTTCATAATTTTAGCTCTTACATTTAGGTATTTGATCCACTTTGAGTTAGTTCTTATATGACATGAAGTAGGGTTTCAGTTTTCTTCCTCTGCATGTGAATTGTCTTCTTAATTTTGGGGGTGACTGTTCATTGCAAACATATAGAAATAATTATTTTGTATAGCAATCTTATATTCTGCTACCTTGCTGAATACATTTAATAGTTCTAAAAGTTTTCTTTTTTGGATTCCTCAGGATTTTTTTTTGTTAGTATACAAGATCATGTCCTTTGTAAAAACAGAGATATTTAACCTCTTTCTTTCCAATTTGGATGTCTCTTATTTCTTTGTCATGCCTAATTGCCCTGGCTAGAACCTTAAGTACAATGTTGGACAGAAATGGCAAGAGCAATCATCCTTGCCTTGTTCCTGACCTAAAAAAGGGGAAAGCTGTCAGTCTTTCTCCATTAAGTATGATTGTAGCTGTGGGTTTTACAGCTTTTCAAATTTACTTTAAATGATAATACTAGTATCTTGTTGCTATATTATGAAATACCTTTGTCCCCTTCTCTCTTCCTATTCTCTTTCTCTTCATCTCCTTTCCTTTATTTTTCTGTTCTAACAATTTTTGTCAGGATCAAAAAAAAATCACAAGTTATGGTCAATATATGTCACAATGAAAAATAAGGAAAAAAAACTACCATTTCTCAGGACTTTTGAGCTCTAAACCATAACACTGCTCTTTGTATTTTTAAGTATTAATAGAAAATTCATTGGGCAGCCCATTCATTAACCTAATAACTTACTTTCCTCCAAAACATTCAGATAGGAATTTATTTAAATATATGAGGTTGCTCAAAAAAAAAAAAAAAGTGAAAGTAGCCCTAACTAGTGTGGCTCAGTTGGTTAGGTGTCATCCCACAAAGCAAAAGGTCAGAGGTTTGATTTCTGGTCAGGGTACACACTTAGGTTGCTGGTTCCATTGGGGCATGTACAAGAGGTAACCAATTGATGTTTCTCTCCCTCCCTTCCCCCTCTCTAAAAATAAATAGAATTTTTTTTAAAGCGAAGGTATATGTCATCATGCATGAACTCTTTTTAAATAAATACTGCTTATAAACAATAGGAAAGGATTTTTCAGTGATTCTTGTGGAACATTTAAAGATTGCTTTCCTGTTTGTTTCATATGTGTATAGTTTAATATATATCAAAGGACTCCCGTTGCATACCTATCACGTGCCAAAAACAGAGCTAGAACTTGTGGAAGATTCAGTGCAACATAGGCCCTTCTCCTCAAGAGCTTGCAACATCAATAAGAGCCCAGATGTCTTTTGGATAATCATATTTTTAAATACTATTAAATATGCACCAACACATACAACATAAATTCTAGGTCTTGAACAACTACTAGAGGAGAAGCAGTGATCATGTAGAAGGGGAAACCCCTGGACTGAAAGTCAGGATTAAGTAACCACTGCTTCTTGTGCCTCATTAGTAAAATAACAGCTTTGAACTACATCAGGTATGTCAGACAAGTTTCATATCCTATGTAGGCTGATGGATTGATAGTTTCTACCTGTGTTGAAAATGATTCTGAGGCCATACATGACTTCAGCAGGGTAAAAAAAAAAAGTGTCATGATTGACTAGTCATGCCTAACACAACACTGGAAATCTTGATGTGCCTGGATTCAATGATTTTTTAAGATGCCCCTCAGCTGTAATCCTCCCTGAGTCAACAAATTCAGATATAATGAACCAAAGTCTTCCGAATTCCCAGAAGAACAATACATCAGTGAGAAGACTCTTGTCCAAAAGTAGAAAGCAAAAGACAGTTAAGAGAAAGTGCCCTGAAGAAAGGGGAGAGAAACTGCAGGGAGTTAGGGTCACAAGATGCCGTTCAATATGAGCCAAGAGCAAAGACTATAAAATTAAGTCATTGTTATAAAGGTTTCAGTTTCTGGTACCATGGAGTAAATTTAGCATAAACTGAAGAGGAAAACTCTTAGGAATGAGAGAGAGATGGTTGGTATTCTAAATAATCTTATCATTTGCTGGCATTTACAGAGCATTGCAAAATGTTGCCGAAGTTCAGAGTGAAAGCCATGTAATTATTTTGGAGTAGCTTAGAATTAATTAGTATGTATAAAGCAGGCTATGATAAGGGTTATAAGAATTCAAATTAATGGGCATGGGATGACCAGACAGCACTTCATAGGAGAACTCAGACATTAACTGACCTATAAGTGCTTGAGTTACTTTTTCTGAACTATCCATTGATTTTTACAAAAGAAAAAAACATGATATAGTACAAAATACCAGGCACTGTGCCAGGTTCTGTGTGGAGCGGTAAAATAAATAAAAAAGCAAAGTCTCTTATCTCAGGGAGCTCACAAATTAAATTGTAGGAAGTCAAATAATAACTACAGTATCACTGGTGACCCCAATAAATTTAGAGAATTAACAGCCTTCACTTTCAATAACAAGGGACAGAGAATCAGGAAGATGAACTAATTTGCCTAAGATTACACAGCTGGTAGGTACAAGAGTCGGGTCTTAATTTAGGTCATTTTGACAACAGAACATTTCCATTTCTTCACACTGTACCTTTTTCTGTTAGAAGACAGAAGAGGAAGAGAGTTACTAATTATTCCTTGGGTAGGAGAGAAGGCTTCAAAGAGAAGGTGTCATTTGAACGAGATCTTGAAGTGTGAGTAAGAACTTGCCATGCATAGGAACAGCATGAACATGAAGGTGGAAACTGTAGGCATGTTGGAGGAAGGCCGAGCAGATCAGGGACACCAGATGGATGGTGTGGATAGTTTGGTGGGAGATTTAACAAATGGGATGACTAAAAATGTCTAGAAGGTCAGGAAGCTTACATGGTAAGTCTGGCTCTGAGCTTTGAAGCTTATTGAATTTTTAGAGTAGCCATGAGGAAATTAGGCTTTCCATTTGAGAGTGCCTGTTAGCTACCAATGAAATGCCCAGAGTTTCTCTCCCTTCCATGTGCCTTCACAAAGTCTGTGTCTACACATGCCAAGACAGGTGGAGAAGTGTGTCGGTAGCCCGGATAATGGCAGCCTTCCCAGACCCCGAAGATCCAAGTGGTCATGTTTGGACAGATCTCCTTGAGAACCATCTCCATTCCCCAGGTCTCATCGCTAAGTTCCAAATGAGTCTCCATTCAAACTAGCCTGTGATGAAAATGTAATTGCCCCTTAATTTCCTTCATTGTTCTTCTAACTTCTAACCAGTCATACTGTTAATACTTATGAAGACATTTAGAAAATTGTATATTTTTCAGGGAGGGGAAAAAAAGAGCATTTAGTGACTTGTGTTAAATTTTGTTTGATTTTTATTTAAAAATCTTTATAATTTAGGGAAGGAAAAGATATGTTGGAAAGAGTATGAGAGAGCTATCGACATCCTTACTATAAATGTCAGCAATGCGCAATGCATATGTGTCCCCTTTGTATCGTAAATCCTTTCTAAAGTCATGCAGGCTGTAAATAAATAACTAACCTATTTATCTGCAGGCTGGTACAAGACAAATGTGATAGTTGCTATTTGAAGTAATTGAAGTGTTCATTGTAAAACCCGGACAGCTTACATACCTCTCTTAATCACTACAACAAAATTCAAAGGAAAATTATCTATTCCCTCTTTGTATATTTAAAGAAACTGAGGCTTAGAGAGATGAAGAAATCTGAGCCTGTATGAGATCCCAAACTCCATAATCTGTTCACTATAGCATGCTCTCTTCCTTATTAGACCAATGACACACTTGTGCATTTTAAGAAAAATGAAGAAGTAAGTTGAGTTGGGGTTAGCTTTGCCAAAAACTAAGGCATAAACTTAACTGTATGCCTGAGAGGAGGAAGCTGATTTTCTCGACAATGCAGTTTTCTGATTGAGACCATTTCTGCAGTGAACACAAGCTACACATTTTCTCTACTGTGGCCTACCAGGACAAATGAGGGGACGGGTGTTGGTAAAGGTATTCATTCAGTTATCCAATAAACTTTTATTAAGTGCCAATACCAGGCACCTTGCTAGGCAATGTGGACCAAGAAAAATCAGTCATGGTCACTGCCCTGAAGGAACATGGATTCCAAGGGAAAGACTGAGTCCATGCCGACAGGAACTTATTCATACCAGACAAGAGGGACAGGAGACTTGCTCTGAAGTTCAGAGCAAGAGGAGATAATGGCATGGAAGCTGAGCGGTTTTGACTTGGGGGCCTTGAAAGAATAGCAGAATTTGCAAGGGGTGGGTGGTAGGGTAGGAATAAGATACAGGATACATAGAAAGTAAAGCATAGTTTACTTTCATTGCAAGTAACTGTATGAAGGAAAATAAAAGGACTCAGGACTGAAAAGTTAGACTCAAGTCAGTTCTGGTGCCTTATATTTCTCAGAAACTTGGACTTTATAGTATACCAGGGATGTCCAACCTTTTGGGATCTCTGGGCCACACTGGAAGAAGAAGAGTCGTCTTGGGTCACACATTAAATACAATGTGATATGTAATCACACACACAAAAAATCTCATAATGTTTTAAGTAAATTTACGATTTTGTGTTGGGCTGCATTCATAGCCATCCTGGGATGCATGCGGCCCGTGGGCCACAGGTTGGGCACCCCTGGTAAACACTGAAGATTTTGAAGGACTGTGACCGAACCAGACCTATTGATTCCCTCTGGGCTTGCACCCTGAATGTACCAGTATCATTGCCCAAATGTCACTCCCAGACAAAGGCTCAAAATCACTCATCTTTGTGCTCCTAGCACCTAGCATGGTATCTACCAGACACATATTGGCTGCTCAATTCATCCTTTTTAGAAGAAAGAGAAGTGAATGATCAAATGTAGGTTTCCAAAAAAAATCAATCTGGCAACTGTGGGAAGGACAGATTGGAGAAGACAGAGACTAACAGTGGTGGGAAACTGTTGCTAAAGAAATCAGAGAGGACTGTCATTGTTGGACATTTGACCTAATGGTTCCTAATAGTATTTTGCGCAATCTCCCTTTAAGAGGGGATGCTGACTGCAATAGAAGGCATGGAAGCCTCCCTGAGTCAAACTAGAGCTGGCATGAGAAATCTTAGTTCTGCTTCACAGAGTCTTGGAAATTTCCCTCTGGCCATTGACTCCCACTGTCATTTACAGATGAAGAAACTGAGAATCACTTCTCTGGAATACACAGACAGCAGGTAGCAGAGTCTGCTACTATATCATGTATCAAAAACGTGATTTGACAGTCAGTGTTTTGTTAGCAAGGTAAGAATTAGGGATGAGTTACAGGAATTCTTTTGTAACAGCTCCAAAGTGACATTTAGAATTTCAAGGGAAAGTCATTACCACCCTGAAAAGAAATTGCCTTAATAGAAGAGCTACTCTTTGGATGGCCCAACCCCGGGGAAGAGCTCAAATGTCTAGAGGTGACCTAGAGATTCAGGGAGGAGGGGTTACAGGAAAGCCCCACTCCACTCCCAGGCATCAGAAAGATAGTATTTCCCCTCAGACTTCATAAATTCAGAAAAGGCTCCTCATTTTATTATTAATTCCCTACTCCAGGCCCTCTAACAGTGTCCAAGCTGGTCTTCCTGGCTGTATCTTTCTCTCTGATTATTTCCCCATATTACATGCAGTGTGGTTTTAACCAGGCTTGTCCAGGGAATCCTGGAGCATTGCTAGCTCAAGCTGGGGACAGCTGCTAACTCATTACATTTGCTTTTCAATGTGACAGTCACATTTGTCCAAACCTTGGGCTCCCTGTCCACTGAGAACCACATAAGCAGCACACTGAGAATTCTCTGATAAAGATATGCTAGTGGCTTCTCTGCCTATGGTGCTCAGTGGGACCTATAATTGAGTTTCCTTCTCTCATATATGTAAGAAGAGTCCCCATCTGAACCCTGAAAGCCAAATGAACTCAATGAATGTTTTTGAATGACTAAATATACATTATTTCACTTACTCCCCATAGGGTATTTATTTGTCAAGTTACTGAAGAAACTGCTTGTTTGTGGAATGGAATAGAGAATAAATTGTGTTTCTTATATACTTCATTCTTGGCAGTCGTCTCTCTCCTAAGTCCAGAAAGTACTGCTGTTGAATGTTGAAACTACCAAATTGAACTGCAACCCTATATACCAAACTTAGTATAATTTGTAACTGATAAAATCTGTCTGACGCACACACACACATCCATTTTTTACAATATGATTTAGTTTATAGAAGCTTTTCTACCATCTCTAGCTTAATTCTATTTTTAAAACACTTTTTTGTTTTGTATATATTGACACTTGAATGTTTGGTCAACCTCATCATCAGGAGAAAAAAATACAAAAGTTGTAAAATTGAAAAAAATACCTTTGAAATCCAATGTTATTTTCATTGCTTAATCAAGCTAAATCTTTCATTCAATTAATGTTGGCAGGAGTGTGGTAAATTGAAACAGTAAATATACTCACTCATTGTGCTCTGCTCCTCTGTAATGTTTTCAGTTGTTTGGGCTTCCATTCAAGAGACATTTGTTGAGGCCACACTATGTGCCAGATGCTCACTGAAACAATGGAAGAACACCATGAATGAAACATGGTTCCAGCCTTTAGGAATCATAAAATATTCTGAGGAGATAAACATGTTAGGAAATAAGAACCTGGCAAGTGCTGGGTGAGAAGCGAGCCCAAGGTACCATTTAACTCAAACCTGGAATACTCACGTCTCTCTTGGTTCCTAAAAGAGATAACATCCAAAGGGAGGCTTAGAGGACAAGTAAAATCTAACCAAGTATAAAAGGATAGAAAGGATGGTATAGAGGGAATAGCATGTAAAACCTGGAGACAGCCTACAGTGCAATGAGAAGCCAAAAAAGCTTAATGTTAAAGAACAAAAGCATCAGTATGGAGTGTCTCGGGTCAGCAGAGAAGACAAGAGGGGATGTCAGGAGCGAGATCATGAAGCCTGTGGAGAGCCTTTGCCAGATTTTAGCAGAGGTTAGCATTTTAGCAAATAGTTCTGCTGCTATATGGATTAAATTTCCAAAAGGAAGTAACACGAGAAAGCAGGAGTCCATTTCAATAATGTGGGTGAGGTGAGACATGGAGAAGGCCAGGCCTAGAGCCATAGAACAGCCCTAGAGAGGAAAGAAAAGACCAGAAATATTCAGTAGGAGAAAAAAATGATTAGATAGATGATGATGATGATAGATAGATAGATAGACAGACAGACAGATAGATAATTGATGGATAGGTAGATGATAGATAGCCTAGAGCACCTACATTAACATCAACTAAGGTTCTTATTTAAAATGGGGATGCCCAGTTCACCCCTAGTCCTATGGAATCAAGATCCTTTTGCAAGGTGGTAGGAAAGTTGCATTTAAACAGGTTTCCCAGAAACACCTTTAGGCTTGCTATAATTTGTGATACAGCAGCATAGCTGCAAGGTTTCATATCAAACAGAATGACCAATTTCTACCAGAGTTATAATAACATATGTAAGTCTCGTTTACCTTATGTAAAAATAGAAATCATATTAAACAAGAAAATATATGTAAAATACCTAGAAATATTAGTCTATCTCTTTCCCACCCTCACCCATATGTACACACATCTCAAACTCTTCCACCATCAAAAGGCCAGAATGAGCAGCTTCCTGAAAGCCCTCCTTTCTTTAGGCTCCAAATCCCCTTTGCACAGAGTGAGAAGAAGAGAGAGTGGCTGCAAGCTTGCCCTGCACCCACCTGCATAAGGGATGTTTTTGACCACATGTTTGCCAGCTTTGAGGTGGCCAGAAAGGTAGAGGTGGCAGCTGGATTGTTCTCAGTCCCCAACTCTTGCCATGCCTTTGACTAGAAATTGGGATTATTTCTGAGTTCCCTGCCATACAGTGTAACTATGTAACAGTGTAACTGTGGGAAATTGCAGAACAGAGTTGATCAGCACATTATTACATTGGAGAGCCACTGCATGTCATTCAGTGTGGCAGTTTCTCTGAACATCTGTAGATTGTTCTATTTTCTACAGGCTAATTTTAATAGGCTTGGCTTATTTGCTTCTTACAATAGTCCTGTAGGCAAAGGATTCTTAATATGCCCATTTTACAGATGAGAAAATTGAAGCTTAGAAAGAAAAAATAAGTTACTCAAGCTCATAGAGCCAATAAGTGGCAGATCTGAGCCCTACACAATGATGATATATTATTGTGTGAGGAAAGCAGAATAATTAATTCTTTAAGACATTTTTATGTACAAACTCAGTCAAGATATTATTAGCATAACTAATTCTATCTGTTCAATTAGTGATGCTAGGGCTAAAGTGATATAAATAGGAGATGTATAATTTGTGGTTATATAAACAACGATTATAGTTTCACCAGATGAGAACACTGAGCTTTTGTTAAATCTGCCTGCTATTAACTTAGAATGTTAAGTATTATTCAGAAAATTTGGCTCAAACCTATTTCTACTTTAAGAGTTATTCATGAATAAATTCTGATTCACTATAGAACTTCCTTTAACCTGACTTTTTAAGGTAAAAGGCCCAGAGTCATGCCTTAGAGTTTACATGTCTTACTTTGCAAGTCTTTAACAAGCTCCAGGCTAAAACATCAATATTGGAAAATAAAGATTCATAAGCGACTGTCCAGTCATCTACTTTGTTGCTACCATGATTATAGCCAGGCTCTTAGTAAAAGCAAAAACAGTAACTCTTGCCTTTTAACTGCTGTTCAATATGTTTATATGTGGGCGGGAAGTCTTTTTTTTTAAATGACAGATCATGTAATGTCTGAAAAGTCAATGATAAATTCCAGTATGTTCCTAATATTCATAAAAATATCTAATTATGTTGTCCTTTCCTTTAAAATGAAATAGGCTCTAAAGTTAGATTTCTGAATTCTACTCTTAGCTTTCCCAATTGTGTGGTCCAGAGCCAGCAACATTTCTTTCTGAGACTGATTTTCAACTGTAATGATAAAATCTAAGAGCAGCTTGCAAGTTCCTTGAAGGCAGGGAATGTGATTTATCTAGGGCCTGACATAGTTCACGGCATTCAACCAATAAATATTGAATTAAATAACATGAGAATAAAGGAGGGCATGGATCTGGAGAAAGATACGTACATTAGAAGGTAGAACCCATGTGCTTTTTTGCTGTCACTTATGAATGGAGACCTGAACAATCTATTGTCGCCTTCAGAGGGAGGTTCTTTTGATCTGAGTGTTATTTCCTTTCATGTCCATAGATAGAATTTGGGTTTCCCCTGTGTACAGGATGTTGCCATGGTCACTGAGGGGAGAGATAGATGAAGCCCACCTCTGCCATTCCAGAGCTCACCCCGTGCTGTGTACACACACACACACACACACACACACACACACACACACACACACTATATGCACATCACTATGGTATATATGGCAAAAAGTTTAGTGAGAGATGCACAGAGTCTTAATGGAGATTTGAAGATGAGAGAGGGCCTACTCTGAGTCAGAGCAATTAAGAAATGTTTCCCAGAAAAGGTAGCATTTAAGCTAAGTCTGTAAGGATTAAGATTTCAACAACTACAGAATAAGAGCATTTCACACTTGGAAAATAGTAGTAGGAACAAAAGCAAAGGAGTAGAGGATGTCTGGCAACCAGCAAACATTGCATTTCACTGGCACATAGAACACAAAAGGAGCCAGTAGGGGAAGAAGGCTGGAAATGTGGCTTGAGATCCAGTGATAGGTGGTATTGCGTATTCCTTTAAGAAGTTTGAGAAAGCTATTCATTAGGCCCTGGAGGGCCCTCAAAGGTCATTTGGATAGAGAAGTGATGTTTATGAGTAAAGAGGTTGACCCTTGTTGCTGAGAAGAGAGATGGTGTGTATCCGGCAGAGACTAGAGTAGTGAAGAGAGGCTAATTGAGGGGTGGGCGGGGGAGCATTAAAAGGACTCTTGTCACAAAGGACTCATAATAGAGTTTGAAGGATGTCTGAAGATGACAATGTCATTTAGTAGGGAATGTTGAAAATGTTACCTCTGAACATGTGGAGGATGATGAATGAGCACTAATTGGTAGACAAAGGTGTTAAACACAAATCATGCAAAGTAAGAGTACCCACTAGGGTGATGGTGGAAGAATGAACTTGGCAGAGCTGGGACTAGAAATTAAAATTGTGTGTGTAGGCCTATCTTCAGTCCTATGTCTCCCCCAACACCCACCTCAATATGTTTGCCTTACCTGCCAATTGAAGTTTCCAGCCTTAGGTAATTGCTATGTGCTGTTAGAAATCGACACCAATTTATGCGTGATACTAAAAACTACAACAACAACCAAAAAGAAAAACAAAAAAACACTGAATTGAACTGAAAACCAACCCAGAACAGAATCAATAAAACTGTCACTAAGATAAACTTTTTTTTAATTAAGTCAATTTTAGACTGATTGCTAGGTTAAAAGCAAAAAGGTAGTTATGATGGATCTAGCCCTCTGGGCCTTTGTGAGTACTAGTAATAAGCTCTTACATTTGCAGAGCACTTAAGTACATTTTCCATTTCACAGAGGCAGAGGCAGGGTCAGAGGAAACGAGTGATCTATCCACAGTCACAGAGCCAAGTGCAATCCTTTGGAGATACATGAATATAGTTTCACTTATTCAGCAAAGGTTTACAAGATGTCTTTGATGTCCAGAACTATGCTAGGGCTTGGGGAAACAGATGCATGAGCCTTTTTGCCTTTGTTCTTGGCGTACTCCAAATGGTCTGGGAAAGACTTAGATTTTCTTGGAGGTTGGCAGTGAAGAAACCTACTGCTGCAATTCTAGCTATAGTGTTGGCCATGTCAGGTGAGACAGGCCAATCACTCCTGTAAAATAGGGCTAGTAAGAGGGATGCAGTAAACTTGCTTCATTAAAATGTGAGATAAACTGACATAAAGAGACATAGGATAAAGGCTATTACGTGAAATCAAAATTACATGTCTCAAGAAAAACATCCATGTGTAGTTCACACATCCAACAATGATAACGTAATAGGCACCATAAACCTACCACCTAATATGAAGGTATGAAACAATGAAAAGCACATAGTAACTAAGGATTTTGATTTATCACATTCTCTGTACTTGAAGTTCACTGAAGGAAAAGGGGGAAAATAACTCCATGCAGCAAAGAGGATTGGTGTACATAGGTAGTAATGGGGGAGCCACGGGAGACAGCCTTTATTCGTTAATAGTTATAACTTGTAAAGCAAACAGTTTCCCTTTATTTAGAGTTCTGGGAATCTGGGTGACACAGCTACAAAGGAGTTTTCCCAGTGGCTGTCTCAAATTTATGGCAAGCACTTGTTAGTAGAAGTTAGAACCTATCTCACTGGAAAAGAAGAAAAGAGCTCACAAATAGGCTCTGCCTTTCCTGTTTTGACAGCGTCATGAATATTTGTAAAGATTACACTACCACTTGTTGAAACTAGTGTTCAGGCATCCTTCATCTGAGTGATTGTTTTTCCTGAAAGGCCCCAAGAAGCCCCCATTTCTGTCTGTAATTGGTTTGTGCTCCCCTGTCAAGGAGAATTGCCATTTTAATGAGTTTGGAGCCTGTGATCAGCCTGGATGTGAGCTCAGCACTCCTCATTCACGGAGAAGGCGTTCTGGGAACACCTCCGGGGCCCAAGGCCTTCACAAAGGTGGGTTGCTGGGAGCGCAAGGCCAAATTACAGTTTTAAAAAAAACAAACACAAACTTACTATTGCTACTCAGTGGTGTTTTGTTAAAGGTGAGGAGCTCCCTTTTTCCCCCAGCTGATCCTCAAGAGCTGGCTGAGCTTCTCTGTGTACCCCTGTAACGGGCAAAGTTCACATTTGGTAAAGAAGAGATTTGACTTTGATCAGTATGTCTAAAATGTGATAACAATATAACTAACATTTATAAGCCAGGCATTTCCTAAGTAAATTACAAGGATTTTTCTCGTTAAATCCTCATAATAACCTTGCAAGGTGAGGACTATATAGGAACTTCTTTTAAAAAGAAAAATCCTTCCAGTCTCCCCCAGTGTTGACTAAACTTCTCTGTGGTGATGGCCCCTAAATACATAAACATAAAATTAGGTTGCAAAGTAACAGTGCCCACTAGGTGGATATGGTGCAAATCCCATATGCTTGTAGCACTTATCATCTATAAAGTTAAAGTAATTTTATAAATTAAATGCCATATATACTTAGTATTTAACAAAGGTAATGCGGTTGATGGTGCTTTAATGACACTAAGTCTTCACCCACAATGTAAATGGTGGTGGCTGCCATGTGGAAGTTTCTTTGGGTTGTCCTGCTCGGTGTTAGAGGAAGACTTGATTTTCTCACCGCTGTTTCTGTAGAGCACACCCACTGCAAACCACTGCAGTGGCCCCGGCTGGCCCTCGCTCCCCACTGTTTTCCCAGCCCCTAGCACAGAGCCCTTAGGGGCTGTGGAATGAATCATTGTGGACCTCAGTTATCACACTGCAGCAGCCCTCTCCTCTGCAGCCGAATCCACGCTTGGTTTTCCTTGCCTGCCGCACTACGCGAGGCTCAGCTGTAGCCTGTTGGCACTGTCTACAGATACCCGCCGCTCTCAGGCCAGCCCCCATCCACACTGAATTTGCTGTTTTTAATCTACTGTGGGCTGAGAAACCCAAGAAACAAGATTTTTCCCCCTCATTTAATAGTAAGTAGGCTCTTTGCTGTGATGAAAGTGTGGAAGAATTTGATGGGTAGATTCTGTGACTTTTCTGTCAAGGGCAAAATTCTCCTTCAGGATTTATAAGTCAAACACTTGAGGTTGCTGATTAAATGATAATGAATGATTTTTGAAGTCTACGTGTAATTTCTGTAGAAAAATTCTTACTGCTCATTTATTGCTTGATGATTTCTCGAACAGAAGAAAACACTCAGTAGTACCCTGTGTAACTGGGTTCCTCTCAGTGCAAACCAGAGCTGCCCCTGCGGTCTCTCCACTCACCCCTCTGGGCCCCACCCTCAGCCCTGCAATCCACCCACTAGGCTGGGGAGGGGTCCAGGGAAGAAGTGACTTTTCACCTCCGGTTGGGCAGGCCTCTCCTCTACCTGAACCAAGCTTTGCTATTTCTCCATCTGAAACCTCCTGCTCATTCTTTCATTTTAAGTTAAAATGGTGCCTCTGAGCCTTCTCCAGCTTCTCCAGCAGCCTTGCTCCCTGCTTGGTGCCCGCCCAGTTTATATGCTTCCGTAGGAGCAATTATTACGCACTGTGGTACATATTTGCTTAAACTGTGAGCTCCTGGCTTTGTGCTCCCAATGTTAATTACAGCCACATTGGTGCAGAGGGGACACACATGGGGGATAAAACCCATCCCCCACACCATTCAGCAAGAGCCAGCCTGAGAAAGTGAGCTTCGACAAGGCCTCTTCCCAGAGAGGGGGACTTTGTCTAATTTGTACTCCTAATTTGCATTTTCTAATTTTCTACCTCTAAATGATACTTTGCCATTGGAGCCACTGAGTATAACATTTGGCAAAAACAATAAATGCCGTGGAATAAAAATAATAACTTATTGAGCACTTACCATGACTAAGCCCTTAGAGGCCTGGTTGCATTTAGCACTACAATAGCCTCTGCTGGAGGTATTAGTGCCCCACTCCTTTGGAATCTTTAAGTAATGGATATTGCTGTCAAATGTAGTACCTCCTACTAGGATACATACTCTTCGGGTCCTAAATGAGGGTTGGGAACAGGTAAAGAGGAATGTGTTATGTATTTGATACTTTTTCCTAGGCCCTATGCTAAGTGATCCTAGTACACTTTCTCACAAGTGGACTGCAATTGTCATGTGAATTTTATGGTGAATTCTATGTCCAAACAAAGTGCAAAAATTTCTCCCCTTGAACCAGGACAATAGCAAGAGAGATGGAGAAAAGGCTACAGAAATGCACAAGGGACCAAAGATCATTACAAATGTCCTGGTGGGTGCTGGGGGAAGAAATGCCTCCTTAGAAACAAGAAGCATTCTCTATGCCTTTAAAGTGACCAACAGTTCCTGTGGCAGACTCACCCAGTGACTCCTGGTGTCTAATACGGAAATAACAATGAACCTGCTGGGCTGTGACATGAACATGAATAGAAAAATGTATGTGTGTGTGTGTGAGTGAGTGTGAGAGATGCAGAGAGGGAGAGAAGGAATAGATACTTTCACTGGAGTCTGGTCGTGTGGCAGGCAGGTGAGTCCAGAGGAGCTCTCTTTCATAGGCACTTTTGTCTAACTCACACTGCACCATTTATCTGCACATTTCCTTTGAGATACATTTCATATGCTATGTGTTAGTGGACTGTGTTTTCAGAGACAAGCAGAGAGCCTGTCAGAGGAATGGATCATAGTTCTAGAGAGAATGTGAGTGATCCGAGGATTTCTCAATGGTTCGTTTTGGGGGGAAAGAAAAATCAAACATTGTTTGCTAAACCTCAAACAGTAGCTCATAAAAGTACAGATTTGCACATGGCTAGTTCCCGTGAGTTTCACACTCCTACTTCCCGTGACTTGTCCCACTAAATTGAGGCTATTGACTCAACAGTCCAACAGTCTCAGCTGTAATGGATTTGCCTCCATTTGTAAATAACCCTTCCTTCCTTTCAATCATGAGGTGAGAATTATTCTATCAGGCACAATTTTACAAAGAATATTGATTATTATTGTAATTATTGGTTTGCTCTCAATTATTCCAAATACCACAGGGGACCTCTTGTGGGCTAGGTATGGAGTTGCCATCAGAGAGAAGGAGACAAAGGTCAGCCTGTCAGTTCATGAAACTCTCATCATCCAAAGGAGCGAGGCTGAGCACCTCTCTTAGCTGAAGGAGGGAGGGCGAGGAGGGAACGGGCACAGGGAGGAAGAGGAAACATCCCCCCCCCCCCACCTCCACTCACCCCCCTCCACACATAAAGGACCTTTGATCCTTTGATCAGCTTCCTCTTCTGTCAATCAGGACCATTTATCTTCTTGATTGACAGAAGAGGAAGCTGATGCGCAGGGAAGGAAAATGACTTTCCTAAACTCATACGGATAGGAAGGGCCACGGCCAGGAGTCTCTCCTCTTGCGTTTCTTAGCACACGTAGTCTGAATGTTTGCCTATCGCCTGTACTAGACAGAAAACCCCACAAACAAAGCACGTTAGAGCTCTGACCCTCATGTGTCACCAGTGGTGATGATGATAATGATGATGTAAATCAAAACCACGATGAGATATCGCCTCAAACCTGTTAGAATGGTTATTATCAAAAAGACAAAAAACAAACAAACATTAGTGAGGATGTGGAAAAAGAGAGCTCTTGTACATTGTTAATGGGATTGTCAATTGATGCAGCCACTATGGAAAACAATATAGAAGTTCCTCAGAAAATTAAAAATAGAACTACTTTATGGTCCAGCAATTTCACTTCTAGGTATTTAGTCAAAGAAAACAAAAACATTAACTCAAAAAGATATATGCACTCCGAGTTTATTGCAGGATTATTTACAATAACCGAGATATGGCAACAACCTAAGGGCCCATTGCTGAATGAATGGATAAAAATAATTTTAGTATATAAATGGAATGGAATATATGGAATAATGGAATATTATTCAGCCATAAAAAGGGATGAAATCTTGCCATTTGTGACAACATGGGTAGAACTTAAGAGCATTACATTGAGTGAAATAAGTCTGAAAAAGGCAAATACCACATAATCTCTCTTATATAGTATGTGGAATCTAAAAATAAAGAACTCACAGCTACAAATATCAGACATCAGATTGGTGATTGCGAGAGGCAGGGGGTAGGGGGTGGGAGAAATGGGTGCAGGGGGCCAAAAGGTAGGTAAATAAATAGATAGATAGATAAAGTGCATTACTGAGCAACAGAAGGAGGAGGAGAAGTATGAGTGGGGGGAGGAAGAGAGGGAAGAGGAGAGGAAGGAGGAGAAAAGACAAGAAGAAGAAAAGAGCGGAGGGCTGAGAGGATGACAGAGATGGTGCCCTGCCAGTAGCTATAAAAGGAGAGAGGCCTCCCATCCCAGCCTGGAGGTAGAATGGAGAGTAGATCAAAGAAAGCTTTTTGGAGAATGTCCATAGAAAATAGGCCTCAAAGAAAAAAAATAAAATGAAAAGGCTTTTTATTTCAAGTGATGCTGCTGCTGCTGATGCTGATGATGATGATAATTACTAAATTCATGATACAGATAAGGAAAAAAAATTCTAGAAATGGTTACGTAATGAGCCCCACAGAGCCAGTGACTTGGATTAAATATATTCGCAAGGAAGACTCTCAGAAAGAAAATACATGTAGCAGAGAAGGAGAGGGCCTGCCCGGGCCTGCCTGACCCCAGGCCTGGGCTCTGATCCCTTCCCTGGGCACACTCCTCACTTAGCAAATGCCTGGGAGTAGAGAGTGATGCTGGCCTCACCCTGTACCATCTCGTGCCTCCATCTGAACAAACCAGATTGTGAATACAGTCATTGGTCCCTCCCTGCCTGCCTGCAATAGGGCATCGTGCAGGTCCCCTGCCTCGGACAACTGCCTGTCAACCAATTCTTTCCTCAGACAATACCATTTAGGTAACTGCTATCAACTCTGCCCTGGGCAAGTACAAACAAACAAAAAAAATGGTGACATTTGGGCTTTGGAGCCTGAGAGAGCTGAGTTTGAATCGAGTTCTGCCATTTACCGGCTAGGACAATCGTGTTACCTCTCTCAGCCCGTTTCCTTATTTATGTGTGTGTGTTAATATAGGCAGCGGTGTTTGAATGTGTATGTGTGTGTATCATAGAATTGTGGGGAAGATCCAATGAATTAACTAGTACAAAATATTTAACAAGATGTATACCGACTGGCACAGAGAAGCAGCTCAATAAATAGTAGCTTACATTCTAATTGAAGAAAAGACACACTGAGTTATCAGAGAGTAGTCAAAATCTCTGCCTAACTTTTTTTGTTGATGGAATAACCTCCCTCTTCCTCCCTATTTCACTTGGTGAGTGATGATCTATTCTTTAATATCTAGTTCACGTTTCACCCCCTGCTCCCCTCTACAGCAGAGCTTACTCTGCCTTCCTGATGCCCCTTTAGTACATTGCACATACTGTCACAGTGCTCTAGTAATTTAGGAGTCTCTCTGTCACTGAATGGTTAAGTCCTTTAGAATTTACTGTAGCTCCAGCTCCTAGCATAGCACCTGGCTCATACATATGCTCAGTAGATGTTTGGTGCATGACTAAATCAATATAACTGCCCAGGACAGAGGAGCCTGGAATTGTTAGAAAACCTTCTATTAGGAGAAGGTCCATGAGAGGTGAGTAGCTCCAAAAGTGCATGAACAGACAGCAGTGGAAACAGGTGGAAAGATAGAGCATTCTGTTAATTACCATTGTAAATCAATGTGTGGATTTGAATTAGGGTCTTTGCCTCACATAGGTAAATCCACTTATAGCATCCCTGCTGTCTCAAAGGGGTGACATCGCCTTCAAAGTAGGTATGTAGGACCAGCCAGGGAAGACTGGCCTTGAGAGATTGCCAAAGAGGAAAGGGATTAACTTGGGGAAGTTGCCAACATTCCTTGGAATGAAAAATTAAATAGAGGAGTGGCGTGCTCCCTGCAAAAAAGCATGTTTTTTCATACTAGTGGAAAGCATTCAGTGTTATTGTAGCCCCTAGGAGACCCGTCACAGAAATTTCATCGTTTGAACTGTATGAGAAGAATAAAGCAACAGAGATTATGTTTCAGAAATAAAGTATAAAATTCCACACAAAGTAATTTGCCTGGAGAATTTCTTGGCTATGGTTATTGTGGCTATATCCTGAAAGCAAAGGGGAATGCATACTTGGAAACTTTGCAAGCAACCACAGAAAAGGCAGTACTGCATAGTGGTTAAGAGCTCAACTCTGCTGCCAGCTGCTTAGGTATGAAACTTGGCTCAAGACTAGTAGCTATATAAACCCTGAGCAAGTGACTCAAACTCCCTATACCTCAGTATCCTCATGTATAAAATGAGACACAATTTGTAGCCACTAAATAAGAGATGATAATATATGTAAAGCACTTATGGTTAAGCCATGTAAATCACTTAGAAAAGTACCCGCCCACCACATGGGTAAGCATTTAACAAATGGTAGTGTTTAAAAAAAGAATGCCATTATGATTACCAAGTACGTGTTACTGATTTTGCTCCATGCATTGTTCCAGGGCATGGTGGAAAGGGGAAAAGAAAATTATAAGACAAGATGCTGGTACTTACAGAGGTGGGCTGAAGATGAAACAAATAAAAAAAACAACTAACATCAATAAGGCAATTAGGAAACTTTTAATCTCAAACTGGGTGACTATGGGTAATGAGGTGGGCGAGAACTAGAAGAGTCAAAGAAGGCAGGTGGGAGATACTCAGCGAAGGTTTATTAAACATAATTAAAATGGGATTTCATTAAGGGTAGTGTATTAGCAGCTATTTTGTGAAACTCCAGATTTTGAAGAAAAAAAATCATAGAAATAAAAGAACCCTCTTCAACTATTAATGCATTTAGAGAATGCTAAAATAAAAAGAGAATTTTAAAAAATGGGCCTTGAAAAAGGTTTCAGAATTTGAGAGTGACAGAAATCAAAGAAACCTCGGAGATCAGCTGGTCTAAGCACCTTGTTTTCAGACAGAGAAACTGGTCCAGAGACGGGAGGTGACTCGCCCAGGTCACCCTGAAACCCAGGTCTCCTCATTCTCTTTATTCTCCTTATTCTGCCTCAGTCCTCTGTGGACTTGTGTTGACTTTTCTGGCTCCTGAAAGGCATTCTTCTTGCCCATCACCTATAATCTGGCCCGTGAGTCCTAGAGCTTTTTCTGCTGGTGTCTGCTTCTGTCACTACTGGGCCAGCTGAATGCAGATGGACACATCTTGCAGGCTTAGTGCTCCAGGCATTGGCGAGAACCTTGGAATTGTAGCAAATTGCAATTAAAAGGTAAGGAAGGGAAATAAAATAAAAGGAAGGAAGAAAGGCACAAAAACCATTAACTTTAGAAATCCAGAAATTGGCAGTAACCAACATCTAACCCACTCAACTGTTCTGATCCCCATTTCTCTAATATGAGAATGTAAAACTAATTCTAACATGCCCCAATGATGAGAAGACCTTGAAAATGAGGAAAGCAGAAAATGAAGACTTTTGGATTTTTACTTCTTTTTTCTTGTTGTTTCTGTATTCTGTTCGTTGTTGTATGAGCCATAGTATTTTGTGGCTTAATAATGAACTACTGGACAAGTCTAGAATTATGGAGCAATAAATTGGAGTCACGTAGCCTGGCAATTTCCTACAGAGTCTACCACACAAAATGGTGCCCAAAGTGACAAAGAAAATGGCCTATTTTCAGACTGCATTATGTACACTAATCACAAATATCAATATCCATTTAAGTGAATATCGAATTGCTAAGTGCTCAGCAGAAGGCTTGGCAAACAAAAGGATATAATAGAAATTCAATAAATAAAAGTGGCAATGAGAAATTATAAACTTATTAATAAATAAATTGAAGGTATGACACTGCCCCCCTCCACCAGCTGACAGCAGCATGAAGGTACAGTAAACCTGAAGAAAGCCATTTCAAAGTTTTCCAGTGACCATACAATGTTTCATGTTTGCAAGGCAGGATGGACTGTGGAAGAAACCCAAGCGCAATGGACTACACGGAGCCACAGCACCATCTTCGGTGTTTGATTCTCTGATATTTTCCTTCTCCCAGTTAGAGGTCATGTCCATATCCATGCTGGAATACTTTGAATCTTAGCAAAGAGATTCTTACTAATTGCGGCTTGCCAAAGCCCTATATCAGGAAGGATAGCATCCTCCCTCTCCCAACCTCATAAAAAATATCATGAGCAAGTTTGAGAGAATCTTCAGGCCATTTAGAGAACACATGTCAACAGTGATAGACAATGTTGCTCACATGCTGGCACGATACTTCCGAGCTACTCAGGAGTAATAGTTTAACCAACGATTTCACTGTTTCTGGATATGATGTCCTGAACTTAAATATATTGTCTTCATAATTTTCTAATTGTCTTATAGCTTCAGATTGTAATGTAAAGGTAATTTAAATTTATACTTTTATGACTAATAATCTCTCTTGGAGAAGCCTTCAAGCAGAGAATTTGACAGTGAAAAACCATAATTAATCTTCCAGTCGTAGGATGTACTACTCTTCTCTAGTAACTTGATTAAATAAATCTTGCTCTTGGCTAACAGACTCTAGCTTTTTCATAGGAGCCTTAGATTATAATTCAGTGATTAGGAGAGTGTAGGGGATGTTAAAAGGGAAAAAGGCAGTCAGGACACAGCATTGAGACCAATCATAATTTAAGATTAAAGGCTACTGGTGGAAATGTCAATTAGTACAGGTCATTATGAAAGCAATGTGACAATGTGTCAAAATTTTTAACTCTCCACAATTTTTAACTCTAATTCAAATTCTATAAATATGTCCTAAGGAAATAATTCGAAATACAAAAATGCAACATAAAGTATAAAAATGGAAAACAACAGAAATTTACAACATATAGGAATGTTTAAATTAACTGTGGTAAATCTGCTTGAGTAATTTTTCTTCATGTTTGCAAGATATACTGCTTTGTAGTCTTCTTTTCTTGTGGTGTCTTTTCAGTTTTGGTATCTGAGTAATAGTGGCCTCATAGAATGAGTTAGAAAGGATATGTTCCCTTCTCTATGTTTTGGAAGTGTTTTTAAAGAGTTTGTATTCTTTTTTTAAATGTTTAGTAGAATCTACCAGTGAAGTCACCTGTGCTTTTCTTTGTGGATAATTATTTAAATTTCTAATTCATTCTTATTATTTCTTAAAAGTCTACTCAAAATTCTATTTCCTTTTGAGTCAGTTTTGGTAGTTTGAGTTTTTTTAAGAACTTATTTACTTTATCTAAATTGTCTAACTTATTGATGTACAATAAATTATAAGTTTTATAGTATTCCCTAAAGTTCTTTTGGTTCAATAAAATCAGTAATAATATCTCCTCTTTTATTTCTAATTTTAGTAATGAGTCTTTCCTTTTTCTCTCTTAGTCAGTCTAGCTAATAGCTTACCAATTTTAATAATCTTTGCAAAGAACCAGCTTTGATTTTTCTGTTTTTTTCTTCTCTAGTTTAATAATTTCTGTTCTCATCTTTATTATTGCCTTTTATTGTTTACTGTAGGTTTATTTTGGTCTGCTTTTTTCCAGTAGACCTTCTACCTGGTCTTCAGGTGGAAGGTTAGATTATTGATTTGAGAATTTTTCTGATGTAGGCATTTTACACCTATACATTTCCCTCTAAGTACTGTTTTAGATGCATCTCATAAGTTTTGATACCTTGTGTCTTTATTCTCATTCATCTAAAAGTATTTACAGTTTCCCTTACAATTTCTTTTTTGATCCATTGGTTCATTTCCAGAGTGTTTTATTTTTAATTTCACATATTTGGGGATTTCCAAAATTTCTTTTTGTTATTAATTGCTAATTCCATTCCATTATTATGCATTTGTTAAAGCTGATGCTTCCAAAGACTCTCTAATAGTCCCAGGTAACTGGGAAAGTGTTCCTGTTACCATTAAAATTGACTCCTTTTTATTAAGCTTTACTAAGTGTCAGGCACTATGATAAGGGCTTTTTGTGCATCATCACATTTAAATACTCACAACTGAGGCTTAAAGATTAAATGATATTTCTGAGCTCATATATCTCCATTCCAAAGCTCTTTCCCATGATACTTTGTTATGTGTTATAATAGTAAATAAAAACGACTCAGAATTTTAAATTCTATAGACCTTATAACACAACTAAATTTAAACAGAATAAAATTTTTAAAACACATTAAACAATATTACTAAAGGTTATTTTTTTCTCAATAATAGGATTTTCTTCTGTTTATTTCTAATTTGCCTGAAAAGAGACATGCTTCATTTGTTAATGGAAAAAATATTTTTAACAAACTAATCTTTTTGGTTAAGAAAAGAAATAAACATTAGGGGGAAAAGTTAGAAAAGGAAAATTAAATGGTAGATTTCTTTGAAGTTATAAATACTATTAAAATCTTTTAAACTTTCCTATTATTCAATTATGGACCTTAGAGCTGAAAATGTGATACTATGGAAAAATACAATACGTACAGCAAATAGCTGAGCCACAACATTTTTATTACTAGCAATAAATGGCAACCAAAACTAAATCAGGTCATTGAGCACAGAATTATAAAATTCATGAGAAAAACAAATTCTAAGAGATAATAACTGCAGAAGAATGCAATTTAAAAATATTGCTCATTTGGCTATGGTTCTTATTCTTCCATTATTCTTCCCCTCTTTTCTACAGATGTTCATTATTCCTTCCCTACCCTTCTTCTTTTTCCTTTTCTCTTTTTTCTAAGTTTCTCCTGATATTTCCAATAGAAATCCTCACTCAACGCTTTGGTTCACGCATTTATTTGGTGCATAATTATTTGATATCTACCGAGACACAGAAATGAAAGTGATGTGGTATCTGCTCTGAGATCAAAATGTGGTAGGAAAGAAATATGTAAAAATGAATGGTATGCACGGTGACAGCCTTAGGTAGAACACCTGAGCATACTCTTAAAGGGGTGTCAGTGTCGACAACGTGGACAAAGGGGAAAGGGTTTCTATAACTGCCACCCAAGTAAAGACATGGTAGATATGCCTATATACGTTTAGGGAATACCCTAGGCTAGAAATACATTTTTGGGAGGTGGCATGGTTCTAACCATGATGAAGATGGATGACTTAGTTCTCACCTCCTCAGTCACTGATTTGATTTTCATCATCATAGCTTAGTTCTTTCTGTTCCAGAACTTCTTGTAAGTGGAATCATACATAAATGCTCTTTTAAGTCCACCTTCTATCACTGAGCATAATACAGGATCCAGCACAAATAATGACCCTTTTTTATTACATAAAAATCTTTTATTACAAAACCGTAAGTATGTAATTCTGCAACATAACAGTATCATACTGAAGCACACCATATGACACTTTAGGTGAAATGTTCAAATTGCTGTCCATCTCATATGAGAAATTCATCTTCACGTACCCTACCAACCACACTCAATGCCATTACCTCTGCCAGACCCTGTACTTTCCAGATTCATCCATGTTGATGCTTCTATCAGTAATTCAGTTCTTGTTATTGCTGAGTAGTTTTTCACCGTATCAATATTCCAGAGTTTATCCATTTACCTGTGGACGGACATTAGAGTAGTTTCCAGTTCAGAATAATTATGACTATTCTTCATACACCTTTTTGTGGATATATGTTTTTCTCTTCAGTAAATATCCAGGGCTGAATTTCTTGGTCATAGGTTAGCTGTAGGATTAACATTATAAGAAACTGCTAAACTATAATATTTGTAAAACTGGCTATTGCATTCACACCAAGAGTTTATATGAGACTTGCCATTGCTTCACATCCTTACCAACACCTGATATTGTCAGTACTTTTCATTTTATCCACTCTCGTGGATATGAAATGATATCTTGCATTGGCTTTAATTGCATTTCTTTGATGACTAATGATGTTTCTCACATGTTTATTGGCCATATACATATCTTATGTTATGTTTAAGTTTTTGCCCATTTTATTGGATTTTTTTAATTGTTCAGTTTTAAGAGTTTTTAAATACTCTGAATAAAAATCCTTTGTCACATGTATTATAAATATTTTTTCTCAGTTTGTGGCTTGCCTTTTCATTTTCCTGATGGCCTTTTTTGAAGAGCAAAGTTTTTTATTTTTATTGAATCCAATTTTACCAATAATTTTAAAAAATTATTGTTTGCGGCTTTATGTTCTATCCAAGGAATCTTTGCCTTGGATATATATTCTGTGTTTTCTTCTAGAAATTTTATATTTTGAGCTTTTACATTTAGGCCTGCAATCTATCTCTAGAAAACTTTAGTGTGTGATATAAATTGAGTCAAAGTTCCCTATTATGAAAAAATTTCAAACATATAAAAATTTAGAAAATAGAATTATGAACCTCTGGTACCTCATGTTCAGTCTTGTTTTGTATATTCTCATATGTATAAGAATATGTGAAGGGAGATTTGTGTGTGTGTGTGTGTGCACTCATACCCTGATTTACTTTGAAAGGAAGTTCTAGAAATTATGACTCTTTTGCTCTAACCCAGAAGTCAACCCAGGACCACACATTACATTTTGTTTGTCCTGTTTCCTTAACCTCTTTTAATCTATAATGGCTCCTTAGCTTTTTATATTTCTCATGACATTGAGATATTTTAATAATGGTCTCTTAATTTTAATTTGTCTGATTATTTCTTCATGGTTAGCTGCAACTAATACATTTTTGGTAGTAATACTACATAAGTAGTATTGTGTACTTCTCAGTACTTGCCATCAGGAGGCACATAGTGTCGAGGTACCCCACTATTTGGTGATGCTAAATTTGATCTCTTAGTTAAGGTGGTCAAACTGATCTGCCAGATTGCTCCACTAAAGGCAAATTTACCCACCATTTTAATAATTAAATAACCTGTGGGGAGATAAATGTCCTGTTCTCCAACAAACTTTCAATCAATAGTTTTAGCAACCATTGATGATTCTTGCCTGGATTATTATTATGATCATTGAAAACAGTGATTTCCTGACTTTATTATTCCTTCTCTAGTTATTATTTGGCATTCTACTATGTTGATGAGTTTTCATTTGCTTCCCATTTTTAATTACCTAATTTAGCTATTTATGATAATCTGCCTTGACTCATGAATTTCTTTTTTAATTCAATATGTTATACTCCATTACGGTCATATTTATCTGAATATTCAAATTATCTAGGTTTGGCTAGTGTGACTGCTTTTAGCTAGACTTGGTGTCCTTTTTGACATGTCACCATTAGTTTTAGATTTTTAAATTTTCAATTATTTTATGTTTGTGTTTAGTACTTCTTATTTTCCAGTCTAACAAAATTTTTTCAGCCTTATCATATACTTTCACTGCTCTTGGAATTAAGCATTTCTCCAAAACACACTGGTTTCTTTTTGTGGAAAGTGGTATTTAGAAGACAAAATCTGAGCACCGGGTGTGCTTTTTGTTACTGTGGTATCATTACATCTAGGCTTCTTTAATGAACAGAAAGGAAATAAACTTTTTAAGCAAATCGGAAGTTTATATTAGATGCTTCTAATTACTATTTACATAAGATTATCCCTCTCCTTCCCCTATTTCCCATTTATACCTCACCGTTCTCTCACAATGACAGCCCTGTTTCTCGGCAACATCCTTGTATTTTCTCATTTGCTCATTACTCACACACCAATTGATTTCAGAATTCAACTAGTAATAAACCAGGTAGATAAAGTTTAAGATTTGTTTGCAATTCTGTCTTTAGAATATATTCTGAGAGTAAATAGTCAGAGTTCTTCCCATGTTTTTTTTTTTTTTTGAAGCAAAGTCAATGTGTCAGATCATTTCAACTATAAATATTTCAACATGACATGACCACAATGCCATTATCACACATTAATAATTAACTGTTACTGGATTACCAAATATCCAGTCTTTTTTTTCAGGTCCCAAATTGACTCCTAAATATCATAAATGCTTTTTTGTTGCTTTGTTTTGTTTTATAATTTGTTTGAGCCAGAAATGAAGTCTATTGCAGTAGGTTGATCTATCTTAAGTCTCTTCTGATCTATACATTTTCTCTCCATTTTTTTATTGTTTTCTTTAATTTTTATATTTAAGAAACCAGGCCATTTGTCTTGTGGAGTTTGCTGCAGATTTTCTTTATAGTATAATTTACTATGTTTCTCGATCTTCTTTATTTCTGTTAATTATTAGTTACATCTAAAGTTTTGATTAGAAGCAGATTCATTGCGAAGAGAAATATTTGTTGTTTTCTTTTTTCTTTTTGTGTACAAGTAGAGGTTTAGATGACTACTCTATAGTAATATTTTGTTCTCCCATCAAGTAGCATATATTATCTGATTGTCTTTTTGTGTGTGTAATATTACCAGCTCTTGATGCTCAATGCCTAGATCCATTAATTCTTAAGATGAAAAAGAAACCCTTTTTGAATTGGACAGTGTTACAGACACTACACATGTATATACACACATTTGTAGAGACACATTTCTTGGAACAGATATATCACAAGCCAGTTCTTGTTTTTCCCTTAATCTTTTTGTCTTGTTTATACTTGTTCTTGAACTTCTCTTACTTTAAAATTCTCCTTTTTCTGTATAAAACAAGATATGTATAACATAAAGCAGTGTCCCAAATTCATAGTAACAATTTGCCAGAGGGAACAATTATTTTAGATGAGAGGAGAGAAGAATGAATTAAGAGGAAAGAAGTATTTATAAAAGATAAGAAGGCTACAAAATAAAGTGTATCTGAGCTCAATATAAATTTAAATGTAAATTGTGCCCAGAGACCATTCATATCATAAAGGTGACATTTCAGAACTATGACACATTGGCAACTTGAAAAATTAGAACAGGAAGATGAGAAGAAATCTGAAACATACCAATAGTTACAAAGTTTTCTGGATGGGAAGGATAAAAAAAATGTCAAGATTCACTCAAATGTCTTAAGAACATGGGATTCAAGTGGGAGAAGTAGAATATGAGTTTTTTTGTTTTGTTTCCTTTTGTTCTTTGTGAGTGTGTATTTTATCTTAAGCCAGTTCACCAATGCCATTACATCTTTGGGTCAGGCCCAGCAATTGTAAGCCATTTGACACAATTTTCAACCGGCACGCCGCCGCAAGAGGCACACTGACACGCTACAAGAAATGTTTACACATGCAATACCTGACTATTTAGTCAGGAGCACTGACTTCTTTTTCCCTCCGGTTGTCAAATAAAAAAATGACAACAGCCAATACAACAGTAGCTGTTCCATGTGAGTAAATCAAAGTTATTACCATTTTTTGGTCATATTGGCAAAAAAAACAGTGTATTTTTTGGTGTGCCACAGAATTTTAGTAATTAGTTTATGTGTGCCATGAGGTGAAAAAGGTTGAAAATTGCTAACCTAACAATTCAGAAACTTCTGGATGACAGTGATAATATACTGACTCTTGGCATGGGTGCTAATGTCTGTCACAACATGAAAGGTATTCATTTAATGGAGATCCAACAGAATTAGATAAACAAGGCATGTGTATCTGGTTGATTGCAAGGGTTGGGGAAGATGGTTTCCTTTAATTCAATTAAAGATAAAAAATATTTACACCAAATAAAATTGAAAACATGCTGTACGTGTTTTCCTTTCATCCCACAGTATGGAGTTTGGGAGAGGGGATTTTTTAAATGGCCTTATTGAGATATAATTCATACAGTATACAATTCACCCACTTAAAGTGTGCAATGTATTGATTTTAGTATCACCACAACCTAATTTTCAAACACGTTTATGTTCCCTAAAACTAACACCATAGTTGTCGCTTCCCACTGCCTGAATCCCCTGCCCTCAGCCCTGTTCTTAGCCTATCCCATTGAAATACTTTTTATTTTACTTTTTTATATTATGATAAGAATACAAACAAAAGGATAGAGCTCAAAAACATAAATGGGTTTCCAAAAATTGTAGCAGGGTAACCCACAAAAATATTATTGAAGCCAATAGCATCTGATGGCTTAAAAAAATAATTACCCCCAGCAGTGAAGCTGCAGGAATAGTGACAGATTATAGTGTCACTTGAGAGAGTCAAATGCTAATAATTTTAAATATAAACTGGAAACGGGCTCTGGTTATGGAAACTTGTCTTGCTCATGAGAACAGCAATATTTGTATCCAGAAATATTTGCAAATTCAGATCTTGCCTTCGCTGTTCACCAAAGGTGTGACTGCGGGCAAATAACAAGTTTGTAAACTTCAGTTTCCTCATCTGTAAAATGCAAATAATAAAGATACCAACCTCGCAAAGTTGGTATGGAAGTTAGCATATGTACAGTTTTAGAAACAGCCCTGGTACATAATAATTGCTCAATAACATTAGTTGTTGTTTCATTACTTCTGTTCATAAGAACTCAATAATTCATCTCCAATTCCAAAATGGAATTTTTAGATATGCCAACTGGCCACTTGCCACATGAGATTAGTATTTTTAAGATCTCTTTTCTGAGGAGTTTCCTGCCCTGAAAGCAATGGCTGGGGATTTAAAATACTGTAAAGTAGAGAGGGGAGACAAATGACTTTGATCAAGTGGGATTAATAGAGCTGTAAACCAGACGTCAGTGCTTTAGAGCCATGTGTTCTATAAATAGTAAAAGTGCCAGTTTATTATTCTCACCTAACACTGGTATAATAGATTTTCCTTTTCTAAATCAGGAGAAAACTTAACAGAAACAAAAGAGCTTATATAATGGTATTAAACTCATCCAATAAAAAATAGAGTAGCGTTAGAGCACCATAAACCACACATAAACTCTTACAGTTGAAATGTTTAACTAAGACCCTAACTGCGTGACTTTTGAACCAGTGAGTGTGAACTAAAGTTGTGATTTGGTCTTGTGTCCATAAATGTAACCACCAATTATTCATTACCTTTTCTTTAACTCCAATACCAAGTGGCTTTGGGTATTGTTAGATGATTTTATTTTTTGAGGAATTATTATATATTTTCTGTTCTCTTACAAATGCAGTGTTAAATATTATGTCCCAATCAGATGACTCATGATACACAGCATTTTCATACTTGGGAAATGTTAACACGTTACAGTCTCTGCTTTGAAAAGATAAAAGACTTAATCACAAGCAACACATTTTCATTTTCCTTTGACCCTGTGAGACAGTTTAGATATGTCCTTTGCACGTGGCCCCATTTTGTCTCTCGAAGGCCTCCACGTTGTCCATCTGTGTCCACACTTTAACCCCAGGCTTTACTCATCTTGGCATTGTTTTGTATTTGCATGAAATTTTGTAAATTTTTTTTGCATGACAAGCCATCTGTAATGTTGAAGTTAAATGTCTAACATCTTGCAATGTCACGTGTCATTAATTCTTACATGATATTTTTTTCTTTCATTTTCAGTTACTGAAGTTTAAATATGCTTGAAATGTAAAAGTGGCATGAAACTGGAGTGATGCAAGAATATTTAATGTTCCTTTAAGAGTGTTCCATTAAATGTCTTGCAGACATTTTTTAAGTGAAAAAATTGGGGTGGTTCTCAGCCTTGTCTTTGGACACCAATTCTCAATTAAAAGTTATAATAAAACTCTAATGAACATAAGTGCTGTCAGCAGAGTAATAAATTCTGAAGTGATACTTCTTTTTCCCCCTGGGAATGTGTTTCTAGTTCTTAAATATCTCCCGTAATTTCAAAAAAAATTATTAAATATTTGATTTAATGTTTTTCTTAAAGCCTACTTTAATGAGACATAAAATTAAGTTCCCCTGACTTTGGTGAAAGTTTCTAGTAACTGAAAGAGTAAGGAATCAGTAAGTTACAGCACCAACATTTCAGTGCTGTGATGGTTCCTAAACAAACACGATGACCAAAGAGAGTGTTGATTTAGGAGTGCACGAATACGCAAAGAAAATAGGTTATTTACACTATCTTCTCAAGCTTCAAATCTGTAAGGGCCCATAACTGATGCAGATATATGTGCCAAAATACAAACATACAAACTAGTGCTTTTCTTCCAAGCAGTCTCCTTGCTGGCTCGACATTGATTCCTACCAGGTGCCATTGATGAAGCTGTCTTAGAATACCCCTTGTCGAATTACCTTCAGAGTCTATTACATTCATTGCAATACCTATGTGGTAACATATCTTGTTCCTGAGAGGTTAACCCTCAGAGCCAAATCAGTTAAACACGGATGAAAATGGAACTGGCAAAACATATTTTTTAAATGACGAGTGAACATGAAATTACTAAGACTTGCATGATTTATAGCATATAAAATGACTGTGAACACATTTCCCAAAGAAGAACTCCAGAAAGCATTTACATAACAACAACAGTGAGAATAAATGAAAACCTTTCAAGGGGTCTTCTAGGCATGCATCTTATATTCACTTGAATGAATAAATTCTAATATATGCATTATATCATGTATATATGTATTATTTTAAATCTAGCTTCATTTAAGCTAATGAAGTGGTTTACACTTTTAAGGACAATCCTTCCATGATTTTTTTAATCATATCACAGTATAATTAGCTGTTATATCTCTGTTCCTTGAGTGAATATTAAGATAATGCCTCTTTAGCAACAATTGCAACAGATTGTGTCACTGGCCAGCTCTGTGATATTGACTCAACCTCTCTGTGCCTCTGGTCCCTTGTCTACAAATGAAGGGTTGAGGCTTAATTATCTTTCAAATCACTTATGAATGAAAATATTATACTATCATTATTTATCTGTGTGTGAAACAGCTATAATTATCATGTATCATAAATACATACTTTTCTGTGTAGTTTTAATTAAATCTAAGTTTAAGTAACTCAAATTCAAGTAATTTAAAATGACATCTAGACCCTGATATATCTAGTGTCCTAGTAAAACCTTTTCTACCTGATGATAATAATGATGATAAAGATGACATTTGTATAGCACTTTACGTTTCAACTGCCACAGCTTAAGAGCCTCTATCATTTTCTTCATGTAGATGAAGATACTGATGTTCAGAGAGACTCAGTTACTTGGCTAAGGTGATTAACTAGCAATCCATGGACTCTAGGACATACTCAGAGAGAGACTCTATCAGGGGTGTCCAACCTTTTGGCATCTCTGGGCCACACTGGAAGACAAAGAGTTGTCTTGGGTCACACATTAAATGCACAAACACTAACGAAAACTGGTGAGCAAAGAAAAGGTTTTAAATACATTTATGATTTTGTGTTAAGCTGCATTCGTAGCCATCCTGGGCCACATGCAGCCCGTGGCCCGAGAGTTGGACACCCCTGCTAGGTCATCTGCTTCCAGTTCAATATTCTTTTTCTCTATCATCATTTATCTACAATCAGTTTTTTAATTCAGATACAATTTTTCCAAGGTGTCATCATTGAGAATTTGCACTCTTTGAAATTAAATCCTGCCTCGAGGGACCCTCTGGCACCTCTTTAAACTATCCACTTGCGTCACTACAGCTCTCTCTGCTTTTACAAACTAGTTGTTTTGTCAGCATGAGTGTGACAACAATTAGACGTCCCCTGTTTTTGCCCCATGCCTTTTCTCCTTCACAGTCATTCAATGACAAGCGTAAAAAGAGCTTCATCTTTTCACGAAAATTCCCATTCTACAAGAACAAGGAGCAGAGTGAGCAGGAAACCAGTGATCCTGAACGTAAGTAGATTTTCAAAGAGAATGTCACATGCAACACAAGAGAAACGATCCTTCACTGCAACACGCATGACGTAGGCTCCCCCACGCCACACGCGCAGGCAAACAAACACGGCAGGCAGGCAGGTCAGGGCTTACTACTGTGACCAGTGTTTGGCTGCAGTCTGGATCCTTCCCTTGGTGTGGCTCTCCTGTGCAGAAGGCATTGGAGAAGGACTTGAGGAAGCTGGGACTTTGCTTCCAAAGGGCATTTATCTGTGACCAGGACTGGGTCTAGTTTGCCTTTTCTATCTCGCAACTCTCTGGGGCTTGAGACAAATTCTATTCTGGACAGAAATATTGGATTCCATTGCTACATATACTTTTTGGAATGCCAGCTAATTGGACGTGATTTAATTCCCTATATTGATAACTAACATTTGTTCACTCTTTCACAGCCAACAAATATTAAGCTCGTACTGAGCAGTGAGCTTGTATTGGTGGATACTAAATCTAAGAGCTGGCCATGGAACTTGGAGTGAACCGTTGCTCTAAGTTCTACATTTCTGTGGCAATGTGGACTACGGGCAAAAATGGCAGCTGCTGAATCTTTCTCTTCCTTGTAACAATCTTCTGCTGAACCTTTCGAGCTACTTTACAAATTCTTGAATCTCAGCCCAGGGAGTTTGGGGTGAAAGCTGTTTCAAAATAAGAGAGATTAGGATCCAGATTGCTTAGGCAACCCGGTCTGTCATGGTAGTATTCATTTCAACTCCACTGACTTCTTCCTTCCTCTTCCGCGGCTGTTCTTCCTCTCTCATTGCTCTCTCTGGGGACTTCCATGCAGGACATCCCCGGATTAGGTGACGACGGTTATGGAACAAAGACTCTGAGTAAGTTCCCAGGAATGGTCACTGTAACTTTTCTTTTCTTTTCCCTTCCTTTTGAGTTTGGCTTTTGTTCCTTTTCTTGAGGGCCTTCCACTCCTAGCATGCACAAGATACGAGTTTTATTTGTTACCTAGCTGTGAATGCTCCTACAAAGTAACTTTCAACCGTTTTGTTCTGCATGTCAGCATTTAAAAGCCAAGTGTGTCAGGCACTGTAACTTCTGTTGCGAATCACACCTTCCCTTTCTAACCGTGTGATATGACCAACATGGTCCTGATGCCAACTACTGGCATCACTTGCTCTGCAGCCTAATACCTCCCCAAGAGCAAGGAGCCATGTTGAATGAAAGGGCAAAGCTGAATGTTCTAGAACAAGAAAGCAGAAATGTACTGTATGTCCTTTCTCATGCCCTTTTCACCCAGACTTTGCCAAATTTCATAATTGGGTTGCACTTTGCTGTTAATAAAGGAGCTATTTTATAGACAAAAGGAACATGCATTCTCAAAATGTAAATATTAAACTATTTGATCTTCCATGACTAATTCTTTGTTATTAACTTTGATTGATTTTTTTTTCCCTGACTTGCAGTGGTCCTGCTTGAAACGTTTGTATGATAAAGTTTTAGATATGTGTTAACGTGTTGTTCTATTAGTGATGTATTAGCTGCATTACATCATCAGGTCTTCATTTTATAGTGGGAAATGAAATATATTAAACTTTAAATCTTCTAGTTATTAATGCCTTTAGTCTGTGTCTCATTGCACTGAGCAATAAAAAATAATTTTGTATATTAATATACTATGCTATGATTTTTCTTTCTTTAATACTAACTCTACTGTGTAGGAACCAGTAAAATAAGAAGAGAGTTTTGAGTCTTTTGCAACTGTATCACATGTTCAATTTTTGTTTATTTTGTTTTAATTTAACAGCTATGGGAAATATTTTTAGAAGCTGTTCATTTCATTCCTACAAAACAAAATAGCATTGAGCTGAGCTTTGTTTTCATGAGCTGTTTATATAATCTTGCAAAATGATACCCTTCATCCTTCAAATTGTTACTTTGCACTTTTTTTAGCTTCATGTATATAGAAAACAAAAGCTGATCAAGAGTTAACTGCTAATCTCCTTAAAGATGAAAACTTTATCTTTGAGTCTCTATATGGAACACATCATGAAATTTTTCTTGAATTAGTGGCTTAAGTTCATATATTACTCTTAACATTATCTCGATACCATCAAGTACCACCAGAGTTTCTACACTTTCAGTTGAGGGGGGAGAGGGAAGCATTTTAATGTATTGCTAACAAATGAACACCACTAAAAAGTAGTTGCAATCAGAGTGTCAAAAATATGAGTGATGCCCTTTTAAATCTAGAATGTACAAGTGTTTTCTTACTCTTCAAGAAATTGAATGAATTTCACTAGGTAACATTATTTGCCAATTAATGGTATTGTTAGACATAATTTGAACTTTGACTGAAACACATTTTTAATTTTTTTACCTACAAAAATTCTATGATACAATATCTGGATGGGAGGCGAGATTGTTTGTTAAATAAAATGCTGCGTGATCTTAAATGTCTCCCCAGATAGTGTAGCTTTATTCTAAATTATCTTAGAAGTAAAAATCAAAAGCAAACAAAAAACCCTGGCCTTCCCAATTCAAAGTACTTAAAATAATAATGTATTTTAAGATAAACCATTGCTGGGTGTATGCCTTGACTTTTTTTCAGTAACAGAAAACAAATTTGCACTGACTCACCCCTAGTCCTTTCCCTGGTGCCCCTCTGCATTGGTAAAACGTGTGCCTGAATTAGCGATGCCATCCTGGTCACACACCAGTAGAAAGAGAAATGATTCGTGTGAATGTAACCCACGCTTTGGGTTTCATTTGCGTCGTGCTCAAACTAGTCCACCCCAGATGTGTTAAATAACTCAGTTGTAGGAATATTTTCACAATGATTATATATTTACTAAGCCATCACATTGTACACTATAAAGGTATTACAATTTTGTCAGTTATTCCTCATTAAAGCTAAATAAAACTAATCCATTTGATTGACAAAAATCTATAATATCAAATACATTTTAATGCACATTTTTACTGTTAGAGAATAATATATTCTTACCCTTTTTCTAAAAGTATGCAATAGTTGTCACTTTTTAAAAAGCTAATGTTATTGCTAATAAGCTTCAGAAATCATATAATCACATATTCATTTAATTAACCTGATATACAAAGAAGTCAATAAGTTGATTAACTTATCTTCTATAATTTAATACATAGTGCAGATGAAAGGATATGATTTGGGAAATAAAAGCTCCAATTCTGGCATATACATCCCTGTTATGTGAGCTGAACTGTGATTTTGGTTAAAAAAATATGAAATATCACTGTACAAGCAAGTCATTCAACATGAATTAAAAATACGTTTCATGCCAGAACCAGCCTGGTTTCAGATCACTTATCTCCTCCCTGTTTTATTCTCCCAGAACCTAATAACTATCCAAAGAAAAATCTTAAAATAAAAACAAGGAAATATCGCACTAAATCATAATACATTTTTCAGTGACTCATTTCTTCCTCCAAGACTTTCCATTCGCTCACTGAAACAGGGAACATCTCCAGCAATCCCTTTTCATCCTGAGAATTCGTTTAGGAAATACTTAGATAGAAATAAAATTCAAGGGATTCTAGGGATCAAAAAATTCAAGGGATTCCAGGGATCAACTGGCAATTTGAAATGCAGTATTCCTGCAAAATTCCTAAAGACTACACTGAGAAACAAAAAGCCTGCAAGAAAACTGCCAGTTAAGAAGTCCCTGAATTTTGCGTCACTACATCTTGCTGAGACACACACTGACCTGAGTAACACAAATCTGGACAATCAGACCTGTTAGAATAGGTCTAATATTTATAAAAAGAAAAGTGTGTAGATGGACATCATACATTTTTTGTAATTAAAGATACTTTTTCTAAAAAGAAGATGCAGCAATCAAGTAGTAGCTTCCTGTAAAATGGAGATAAAGTTTTCATCTTTCTTATCTGCATTTTCTTAATGCCGTCTCCTCTGCAGCCTTTTACTTGCCTTTTGCTCACATTTCTAGTAGCCTTGCATGAGTGTATTCCTTTAAGTTCTGGCTGCTCGCCAATGCTTGGTATCTCTTTAATTTGCTGTGCTGTTCTTGCAGAACATGTTTCTTCTAATGCCAGCGATAGCGAAAGTAGCTACCGTAAGTTATTGCTTTGGTTTGTGGTTCTTTCCTTTGCAATTGCCTCATTGCCTGTGGTGGTCATTTCAGACTTTTGCTGTTGTTTTTCAATTGCTGGCCTTTATCATCTTCATCCAAAGCAAATGGCTTGAAATGAAATAATCATTTGATGTGAAAAGATACAAAAGACACTAGGGCCATCGGTGGGCTGGTGGTTTACACAAGCAGTTCCAACCTCAGTTGGCTGGCCTATGAGGCGATTCTCTCCTAGAGAAGGTGGTGGGGGGCGGGGGGTTCAGCCTGGTGGATTTTGACATTCTGCTGTCCCTCCACAAAAAAATAATTTAGATTCCCTGTAGGAGGGTTGAAAAGTCATGGTTTTATTTTCCTTCTAATTTTGCCTTTTCTGTTCCTGGCTCCCCTTTACAAGAGAAATCTTTATAAATGATGGCGTTCCTTTTAAATGAAGCATGAACCTTTTATATCCCTTCTCTTCTTGATTAATTCTATGACATATCTAACTTAATATTTTTGATGGTTGGGAAGTGATGAAAAAGTTTCATCCTTTAATGTTGAAGGAACTCACATTTTTTTTTAAGTGAACAAATCTTGGATCAGAAAGCTTAACTGAAAAGGTAGGTAACTACTTAAAAATTATTTCTGGCGTTTGTTTGGTCACCTCAAGCCATTTGCTTAGTGTATAAAAATATTCACCAAGCACATCCTTTTGACTTGTTCTTGTGGTTTCTTACCACCTACACACTGGGTTTGTGTGACTAACACAGGTGCATATTATTAACTGGGATTTTTACAATTTCTATAATACCTATTGTACTGCTTACTAAAATGGGTTACTCAGAACGCAGTTGCTGAGGATATTAGAAAAGTGCATATGACCCACAGCTACCAAAACAGAAATTGGTTGGGCTTATTTCCCTTTAATATTGTATTAATTGAAAACTGGAAGAGCTTTTGGCTGGTTGGTTCTGTTTTTCTCATTACAGCATGGTACTTTACAAAACCATGTCTTTTTTTAAGGTAGAGTGCCACAAAGGGTTCTTAGAATATGGCAAATTTCATTGAATTTTGAGAAAGGCTTTGGAGAATCGGATTGGTGGCAAACAGAAAAAAGCACAAAAGAGGGAAGGTGAGAGAAGGAGGTCAGGCCCAGGGGAGGAAGATGAAACTCACCACAGAATAAAATAAAAGCTATTGTGACGAGATGCCTTTGATCCACCAAATTCTAGAACCACCTAATTTTCTTCCTCAACAGAATGAGAAGTCTTATGAAGGAAGGAATCAAAGAGTTCTCATCCTCAATTTGGTCCTTACCATTTTTATATTCTTCCAATGATTCAGACTGAGAGAAACATTCGCCTCCCCCTGCTCCTCATTTGATTTTAAAACAAAGAATCCAGGCCAAGAAGAAGTGACCTTCCCAACACCTAAGGCCCTTCAATTTAGAATAAGGAAATACATCACTTATTTGTCAAAGTTTCATGGTTCTACGTTTTTTCCTTCTTTTTTTTACTTTTTTCTTTTATTTTTTAATTTAATTTTTATTGTATTTTTTTCCATTACCATTTAATCTCCTTATACCACCCCCCACAATCCCCACACTGTTGTCCATGCCCATGAGCCCTTTTTCCTTTTTGCTCAGTCCCTCTTCCCTTTCACCTCCCCCCACCCACTAGCCATCAGCCTGCTCTCCCTCTATGAGTCTGTCTCTATTTTGCTTGTTAGTCCAGTTTGTTCATTAGATTTCACATACGAGTGAAATCATACGCTATTTCTTTCTCTGACTTGCTGTTACACTTAGCATAATGTTCTCCAGGTCCATCCACACTGTGGCAAAGGGTAAAATTTTCTTCTTTTTCACATGGCCCTACTTTTTTTTGATGTTCAGTTTTCAATTTTTAAGTGTTATACTTTTATCCTGTAGGCACAGGTATAGAAAGGAGAAGCATCAAGCCTTGTTTTTTTCAATCCTTTTCATGGAAAATATATATAAGAACGGGCTTTTCCTCTGGAAATCTTTTTAAAGAGTATTTTAGAGGCCCCTCTTTTCTCTTTCAGAGGTGGGAATGTTCTTCCTAGAATCATTAATTTATAAAAATTGGGCCAATGCTTTCAGCTGCTTGACAAGTTTTGGTAGTAATGCTCCAAGACTCCATCAAATAATACTTTTCATTCTCAAATAGTAGATGCACATAAGTATTAATTCAGTGAATAAAGGGAACACTTGGAAGCAGCTTGAAGTACCTATGAGAAAAGAGAAGAGTTGGAACTGGGCTTTAGGATATTGCTACAGCAAATGTGGAGTCTAATAATCTATATTGGTTTGGGTATCATCTGAGGTTACAGAAGGTCAGCCTCTCAGATTGCTTTCTTTACAAATGAACACAAGTGAGAAGAGCCTTTGTCATGGCTTTGAGGAATATTTCTTTCTCTAGGATGGAAACATGAGGAATTCCAGAGGAATTTTAATTTATTTATTCATCATCTACTACATGTCATGCTCTATTTATACACATCATAGGACCCAATATGAATCTCAACCAACACTGAAACTCCACACACATCGAGAGAGAGAGAGAGAGAGAGCAATGAATAAACAATGCACAAAGCTGTGTCGGTTTTTAGGGTAAAAGTCTAGCCCAAGAAAAGCGGGAACTTCAGAGGTTATTTCAAAGAGAAAGTGGCCTTTGAGCTGAGCTTTGGAAAGATGAGGTGCGTACTAGCTAGATAAGTTGAGAAAGAAACCTTCCAGGCAAGTCAGGGCAGGAACATGAAAAAAGGCACGCAGGCTTGGGACAGACATTGTTTCCAGAAAGTATCATTTTGAAATCAAAATGGCCTGCATTTTCTCTTGTATTCCTGGCTATTGCTACAATTATGACTGCTTTATGCTTTGTAAAGAGAAGAGTAAACAAATACTTAAAAGACCCTTTTTTCACTGATGTCTAGGTGTTATTTTTACCCTGAGAATCATTCCAAGTCCACTCTAGGGACAAAATGGCTTTTAAAAATGGCCAGTGTTTAGAAACAAAGACCCAGGCGACTATGTGTTTCACAGTTTCAGAGGGCACCCTTCACACTGCATCCCGGAGTTAGAATTTTAACAACTTTACTTGAAAGCCTCATGCATTTCCTGAGACACTCACATATGTACACACACACTTCAACAAACCTCAAGTTCTAATAAATAGCTCAGAGCTTTGCTGCACCATCTCAATCATTATGGAATAATTATTTTTTTCAAAATCCAACTATACTGAGCACTACCCAAAATGCAGTTAATTACAGTGCACATTGCCTAATTATGCAAAAATGCCACCTCAAAACTATCTTAATTATGGGCTAATTTCAGATTTCTGTCTGCCAACAAAGTAGTACAGCGCTAGCTTGCTTTTGTGGTGGTTTTATAGCTTAGCTTTCCATTGCCCTTGTGGTGGGATGCAGCGAAGTCCATGTAGGTATAACGAAGACTGCAAATCTCTGCAGCTGAAGACTTGCCTGCCTCAAAGCTCAGTAAAGCTCTTTATGTCACTGTGGATCTGGGGGAGCTGACGATTATCCTTCTAACCCATTAGTGCTCCTCAGCTAAGTGGGATTTTTCAAAACTAGAATCTTGAAGAAATCATCTGAGTGAAATTGAAGGCCAAGGAGGAGACCCAAGACTTGTCCACTAGAATCAAAATGATGCCCATGTTCTTCCCCTTTTCTTCACTCCTCAAGTACTGCCCTTATATTTCCTCTAGTTGTTCAGCCTTTGTAAAGCAATTTTTCACATCTATTTTCTCATTTGATTTCTGTAACAAAGCTATGAGACACATCATGTAGTAATACTTCATTTTACAGGTGAGGAAGGTGAATCTCCAAGAGGCGACACACCTCACTGATACGGTGGCGCTGCGGGTCCAACCAAGACACTTTAATTCTGAATCTCATACATTTCTACTCTTCCCTGTAGTTTGTAACCGGGGCTTATTCACATTTTACCTGATACATTTCAACAACCTCACCACCCTCCCCCCATCAAATTAATACAAGCTGCAACATTTACACCACATTAACCTGGTTCTAAGCCTGATGTTAAGGTCCTGTATATATATAAACTGATTTAATCTTCTAACAATTCCGTGGAGATTCACTATGTGATCTCAAAGAAATCACTCAATGTCCTCAAACCTCTGTCCTCTCCTATGTAAAATGAGTTGTTTGGGTTAGAATAGAGATGGGAAGTAGATTTTAATCAAGATTCCAACTCTGACGGATTAGTAGTATCTGCCTGAAGAGTTGTTCTGAAAGTATTAGGGCCACCTTAAGGCTCAGCAGTAATGCAAGCAACAACCCATTTGTGACGCCTGTCAAGGACATGGGACGCCGGAGTGGCATCGTGTGCCATCTATAAACCACATGAGCGTGAAATCCTTTCTTAACACTAACTTTCTATGGCTCTATGAACCTAATTTATTCTTAGCAATCATCAAATGCAGGCACTAAACTCTAAATTTAGAACATTAAATCTACGTAGTCTTCACTTCCCTCCTCTCTCTATTCTACTTAACCAAAAATTCCAAAAGAACATCAACTTGCTTTTCTCTATCTTGAGGGCGTATCAAGATCTTACTCCAAATCCCTCTTATTGCAACGTTCTTCCAGTTCAAAAACCAGGTGTTTCAAAGAGAATTGTTCCAGAGGCCTCGCTAGGTTCCTTCAGCTGCGGGTGCCAGCACACAGCTAGCTGCTCTCCCACTCTCAGCGGCCCAGTTGCAAAAACAAGACCAAGTAATAGTTGGTATCTTCTTGTGAGCTGTTATTTACAAGTGCCAACACCCCAGGAAGGAAAAAATAGGAAACCTACTAAGAATGACTATTTTATGGAGATAACAGCAGCATTTTTTAAAGAGTTGATTTTTACTTTTAAGAGCTGATGTTTCTTGTCTTTTTGAGACAGTGTCATATTCCCAACAAAGAGTCAAAAAACATGTTGTTTTAAATCTTGACTCCACGACTTACTATCTGAGAAAACAGGCCTCATTATAATCTCTGGGCCTCCACTTCTTCACCTATAAAAGGAGTTATTGTCAGAGTATGTACCTCAAAAGAAATGGCCTTGAAAAGGAGAAGCCAATGGGTGTGAAAGCCCTTTATGGCCCAGAAAAGTGCCCTACACACTTGGATTGTCCTTCCTTCATTGCTGTGACTTTTTCCCCTCCTCCTCTTAGTCTCCATTACCCATAGGGCTTTTCATTCTCAAACATGAAAGTGAAAATTGGTTCACGGAGCCGAATTCAGTTATTTTGTGATACCAGCTGCCATAGCTTCCCTGCAGACTTCCTTACATAGCATCTGATTGTCACAGGGTCATTAGAATTGGAATGAGCCTTGACATAAGGGATATTGCCATTGCAGTCTGCCAGTATCACTGCTCTGGACAAGAAGCAGTGTCTTGTACGAGTTAGAAAGTAAACTAAAAAGCAATGGATAAACAAAGAACTACAGGATTGTGTAGCAAAGTCGATCAAAGCTATGTTGCTTTGGCCTAGTTTTCTGAATCAGAAATTATACATTCTGAAACCAACTATCTTATTTAAGGTTTGCCTTTAGAACGTTCCATCAGAATGATTTGCAAGACCATTGGAAAGAGATTCCTGTGGGAACATAACATGTTACGTTCACTTAAAACCACACTTCCCAAAATGAAAGCACATAGACAGGAACACAAAGCAGAGCCCTCCTTTGGCCTCATTGCTATCCTGTTTTATACCACTAAAATCAGGATGAAAATTCATTGACATCTTTCTTTATATTACATGCTAAGGACACAGGAGTAAGTGAAACCCAGTCCTTGCCTTTATGAAGTTCCCAGCCTAGTGGAGAGGCATTAAAGATTACTTGGTTTTTAAAACTTTTATTATCCCGTGGTTAGTATTCTCCATTCACATATTAATCATTCCACCTAGATTTCTCTGTAAAATTAAAGTCTAACATGGGCACTAAGAATGCCAGGCCACTACTACTAAAGCTATATATTTTCCCCAACCATTTATACCTATCTTGAATTCCTGTGACCTCTACATCTCAGGCTTTACTCTCAATCAATCTTTTTTTTTTTTTTTTTTTTTTTTTTACCTAGCCTCTCTAAATGTCAGTAGTTTTATTTATTAAAATGCCTCATTTTTCCTGAATTAAAAAAAAATGTGAATCTGACTCTTCGCATATCAAATCCCTGCCCAGATGGGGCAATGTCTCCCGAAGACTTCTGGGGGAAGCTAGGAGTAGATACAATTTAGAAGGAACTTGAGGCCCACTCTCCATGCCTCTAGGAGGCAGCTTGGCCTAGTGGTGCCATTCGGAGAGTGGGCCCTGCTTGAGGGTGAGGTGAAGGGTGCCTTAGGCCAGGAGCCATTTTTCATGCTTGTAAATGTAACACAGCGCCACGCAACCCCACTCCCCAGTCTCCAGGGAAGCCATCTGTACTTCACAGCTTTGTCCACATACTGCCTAATGTCCCCATATCTGTTGTTAGTATCAAACTGTGATATTAGCTCCTTTTATGAAATGAACACACCTGGTCTGATGCTGTGGCTTTTGAAGGAGGAACATGTGGCTCTGACAGACTGACAGGGGTGATGGGGAGGTAAAGCAAGGAGATTCCTTGCCCTTTGGTTTCAGGAAAAACTACTTTGTAGCACACACCTCCTTTACAGTATAACAGAGAGAAAGTTCTTTTCAACAGCCCTAAACTATTTCCCACCAAAGGATAGTCCGTCTTAGGCCTACAGCAAGTGAAAGAGCAGACCCTTCTGGATTTGCAGCTGAGTCAGCCTAATGCCATGCCCGGGTCATCAACTGGGTGCAATTGATGACTGAAAAAAATAACTGCCTGAAACCAATTTACTTTCCATGGTCCTTTGTTGACTTGAGGCCCGTCATGAATCAGAAAACTTGTAGCAAATGCTATTGGAGGGGCTGACACTTTTACTACATTGTCTTTCTTGGTTCTTTTCCCAAAGTCTCACAGCTAGATTTAAAGGCAATTATCACCAGTGACTCAGGCGACTCCTCAAGTTTTTATCTTCTTGAATTGACCCAGCATTTTCCAGATGAATTAACATTACAATAAAATCCTCAGTGTCTTTTAGCAGATGCTGATGAAGTTTCTGTATCATAAATGAAACAAGCAGACACCTGCTTTTGAATAATGTGCTTCTTTGGGAAATAAAATAAAAGATGAAATAAAAGGCCCAGAAATTCTGATAATGTAGCAGCGAACTATCAGATGGACTAGACTCCTTGAACTAGACTGTTTTGTTTCAAGAAGTAACACTGGGTGGAGAGGCCATGATGCTCCATTTCTCAGTGCCAGACAGAAGGCAGTCTCATAGGTCGTTGCCCTGATGAACTATAGACAACTAGCCTCCATTCATTCCCTAGAGGTAGGACCATAGATAACCTGACACTATAATAGTGCTAAACAGTTTTATGAGGGTGGAGGGATTTTTGGAATGGTTCAAGAAGAGAGTAAGGAAAATTAACCCTGAACTGTGTCTTTTCACTGCATTTCAGAGCAGGGCTGGTAGCTGTGGTGTATGACTGATTGTTAGTCCACTGTAATTTTTCTTCTTCTCTTCTCAGGAGGGCAAGAAGACTTCATTCTTTCTTATGAGCCTGTCATAAGGCAGGAAAGTAAGTTTCCCAGCATGCTCTGGTTCCTGACTTCCAGGCCCCAACTGATGACACCATTATAGGAGGGAAAAAATGAATAAGGAAAATAAACTCTGCTTAATACTCAGCAGTCCCCAGACCCCGTGCTCTCTCCTTTGCCCTGTTGCCAGCAAACACCGCAGACTGTGAGCCATGACAGCTCCTGAGAGTGGGCAGTAGCCCTTCCAGATGAGTGGTCCTTGATGGGTGGGACCACATCCAAGTCCCTCAAGAGCCCCACCTATAGTAGTAGGTAAAATCTCCCGGGAAGACCACTCAGTACAGAGAGGGGCTTCCTCTCAGACCTGTCCTAAGAGACAGGTCAGCTGTGGGCTGCCCAGAGCTTGCGTTTCCTTTTCCTGGAGGCATTTACACAGGAGCTAATGGCTGTTGTACTGCAGAGGAAATGCAAGCGTCAGAGGCGGTGTTGTACCTAATGAAATTTGGAGTTCCGTCTCACCCCACCATGCAAAGGCATTGGGAAAACCCCACCGTGCGTAAAGAGTATTTTGAGCTGAGGAAGAGAAATTATAAAAACATAAGTTGTCATTACTACTAACAATTATTTTTTAAATTCATTATCCAAACAATGGCCGAACAGCTGCTTGGGATCTTTTTTCTCCCACTGAATCGACTCAATTCAGTAGTTGTTTTGACATTGTGTAGGCAGAACCTAAGAGTAAGCAAAAGCCCTCCAAATGCTTCCTTTCATTGACAGACACTGCTTTTGCTTTTTCCTGTTAATAAATTCCAGAAAGTAGCCACAGCCAACAATTTGAATTTTAAACACACTGAATGTTAAACATCAATTTCCCCATGCAGGGCTGTATGGGCAATTTATCCAATAAAGTAATGCCCTCAGCAATTCTTACTGTTTGGCAATTTGGGCCTGAAGAACCACCCTTGAAGGTCAATTTTGCAATCACTTCCATGTCTTTCTCCTCATCTGCATCTTCCTTTCCCCTCTGCAGTAAACTATACTCGGCCGGTGATTATCTTGGGCCCCATGAAGGATCGGATCAATGACGACTTGATATCTGAATTCCCTGACAAATTTGGCTCCTGTGTGCCTCGTAAGTATCACTTCTCTCTTCTCTGGAAAAAAACACTTGGCTCCTTTTGACATGATATAGCACAATTCTCTTCCTCCAACAGTCTCTCCATTGATTCAAATACTATCAGTAGCCTTTTAGCCAAGCATCTTACTTAATTTTCTCTGCCTAATGGTTTTCATCTATTCAGCTATATATTGTTCTCTATTTAGTGAGTATAATGTATTCTCCAAACTGACTGTGTGCCCCCAAGAAGGCAGAATGAATCCTTTCTTTGTAACTGTGATAACATTTAAAATTGCATAGGATTATTGATAGGCATCAGTATGTTCTCATAGATTGATTGAAATGCCACTGAAGAATCTTTTCCCATAGAATAAGAGAGATCAGAAACAAAGCCATAAGTTTAAAGCATCTCAAGATGACTTAGGACCACATGTTAATCCAAAGATAAAATAGCTTTTCCCCTGTGTTTTGAGAGTCCCAGGTATTGGGAGGATAAAGACAAGAAGGTGCATGAAACTTTAATTTGCCTACCCTCTAGACCGTTACAGACTTTCACTCTACTTTCTTGTCATTACGGACAACTATCAGGTCTCCTGGTCCCTCTGAGTGGAGCCCTGTAAAATCTATCTTCTCTGCCTCCTTCCACCCCATGACACTCCCCCACTCACCCACTTCCATCTCCATTCCCACTGTCACCTTAAAATGCATAGAAGCCTTCTGTCTATGTAGACAGACCGGAAAATTTTAATTTATTAGATAATTGAGCTCTTATATCTGGTCCCGACAAATATTTCTTTCTCACTCTACATTTTTTAAGCTTTATGCTTTGAAGTGTTGCTTACGTTTCAGTACTGCAAATGTCACCTGGAACATAGAAGAATAGAAGGCATTGCATGTGTGCAGTGCGTGGACAGAAGGGAACTGGGATGACTGCTGTACCTCCTGAAACGGCTGCCCCCGAGGGCTCTGGGAAGAGATCCTGCCATGAAACTGATCCCGACAAAGACTAGATAGACATGGTCAAGTCAAACCCTAGTCCAGTCAGAGTGACCTCCAGTGTGTTCCTCCAATTCTGAAAGGGAAAAACAAAACAGAACGAAACACACTATCTTCGTTTTCTCCTCAACTTTGCACATCCCTCTTTTACTCTTTTTTTAATTACTAGCACTATATTATGATAAATACATGTTCATTAAACAAAACTTGGAAAATGCTAAAAATAAAGTTAAGCAAGGAAATAAAAAACATACAGAATTCCCACACCATACCCAAAGATCACATTGTTAATATTTTCTTAGATTTCCATCTATTCATTTTTCTATATGTGCATTTTCTCCCATGGTTGGGTACATATTAGATATATACAGTAATTATTTTTTTTGCTTAACATTATTTAAAATTTTATATAACTATTTTAAATAATTATTATGTCATAATTAAGCATTCCTCCTTTATGGGTATTTGGTGTTTTTTTACTTTTCACTACTATGAATTGTAATTAAATGTTATACTCATTTATAATTTATAAACTAATATAAATGAACATCTTTAAGAATAAAATTTTAGATGTTTTGATAACTTTCAAGATAGAATTCTAGAAATAGCATAACTAAGTCAAAGATTGGAAATATATTAACATTTTTTATTTATATTGATAGATCATTTGCCCTTCTCTCTCTTCTTACAAAGAAGATATCAACTCTATCTTCTATAATTAGAGTTGATCAACAAATTGTATCAACTCTAATTATGGTATCTCTTGCCATAATTAGAGTTGATAACCTTCATTTCCTCCTTGACAGTGATGATCTAATTTTATATCTTTTAAAATTCCAGAATATGTTTATACTGTATGTCCATTTTTTTTTCCTGGTTTTATGATACATTTCCTTGCTTCATTGCTTGTCCCATAATCTTTTATTGTGTGTTGGACATTGTGATGCTACCTTACGAAGAATCTGGATTTTGTTATTTTTCTTTTTAAAATATTAAGTTTTCGTTCTGGCAGTTCATAGTTTACTACAGATCAGCTTCTTCCAGTGATGACTTGGTGAAGATGAGTCTAGAGGAGCCTTCCAAACTGTGACCTTTCTAAGGCCACTATATGATCTCTAGACTCTCCATTTAGAAATGAAAGTGGAGTGAATATATTTCCCCTTATGTGTTTCTCTTGTCAAGAATCACAGCTCCGCACTGCCTATTGTCTGATGCCTGAAAATAGCCTTCCATATATTTTGTCTAGCTTTAGTTATTTATAGTAGGAGGCTAGGGCTGCTGCCTGTTACTATGTGCTTCATATTACATATTTTTATAAATCTCTGTTGAAGGTGTGGTGAAAAAAATAAGTATAAAGGAAGTTTATGAGTATAACTATACAACCTTAATTGTACTGTTTTTTTGTTTGTTTTATAAAGATACTACAAGGCCAAAGCGTGACTATGAGGTGGACGGCAGAGACTATCACTTTGTTATCTCCAGAGAGCAAATGGAGAAAGATATCCAAGAGCACAAGTTTATAGAAGCTGGCCAGTACAATGACAACTTATATGGAACCAGTGTGCAGTCTGTGAGATTTGTAGCAGAACGGGTATGTCCACCAATCATCTTACATCTCCTTTGAAGAAGGGTCCCAGGTGGCAAACTGAATATTTTGGTCATGACTCTTTCCTGGTTACAGTGGTAAATTTTGATTAAATATTCCTTTTAAGATCTGAGTATGGTCCTTAATCTCTGTTCTAACCTCAGTACCATAAGCTGAGTGACTTAGTGGGGAATGGGTAGAATATAAAACTAAAGGCATTTAACAGCTTGAAGTTTATGAAGATTCACTTTGTCCTTGACTTTGATCCCAATAAACACCATTGACTTTATTGAGGAAGTTTCATTACTCTTGGTTGTTTAGAACAACATTCTCAATTCTTTTTATTAGCAAGAATTGACATCTTATCTCCCTGAAAACTTCAGGTCCTCTTGATGGAAGGGTAGATAGGTGGGACAACTGTCTGGTCTGCTGCTGGCAAAATTCCAACTTACAGGTGGTATAGACGCTGCATTGCCATACTGCTGATAATTTTAAGGAACTGGAAAAGGGGAGAACATTCAAAAGAGAATAGGATAGGAAGGCACATGAGTGCAGCTTTAAGATATACCTATAGAGAGATCCTGATGTGTAAACAGAGAAGTAATTTCACAGGAGAAATAAAAAGAGTCAAGAGCTAATTATATTTGTCATGTTTTTGATATTTGTCAGGTTGAATTCATTTGATACATCTTTCCCTTCCCTTCCCTCCCCCTGCTCATGTACTGGTACAAAAATTAAATAAGAAATTTTAATGTCCATCTATCTAAGAGATTGCATCTAGTTCCCTCTATATCATAGTGTTTGTAGTCAGTTTCCTGGGTAATTGCATCTATTTTCCTCTTTGAGCTTACAGATATAACCTTTGTTAACTTAAAACATTCTGGCTGGTAAATAATCAAATAGCATTTAGAAATTTCATGTAGATGTTGCACTTCACAGAGGGCAAACTTGGAATTTATTACTTAAGTGATAAAAGCTTGAACCATCTTAGTGCATTTCTCCATTATATCCTTGTTTCTCAAGTATTCATGGACTCTGTTCATTTTCACTTAAATATTATCGATGAGTTTTTATTCCCTATTGTTGATTTAAGACTGTTTCTATCTGCACGCTAAGCTTTTTCTCTTCTCACGTAAAGTTCTGGTAGCATCGGGGTAATGAGGCCATTTCTCTACAGGAGGTAGAATATGATGTGTGGTAAATATATCTACTTTTCCAGAAATACTTTGTAAAGCAACTTCTTGCTCTGAGCACTCATTGCAGTGGAAACCAAGTTAAATGAGGTGTGCCATAATGTAATGGGGTTTTTCTTTGTTAACAAACAAGAAATTAACATAACCCGTGCAAGCCTCTTCCTCAGCATTTAAGATACAATATTTAAGGTGACTCTTTTTGTGAGCGTCGTCTGCTAGACTGAGGATATCAAGGTCAGGATACATATCAGCACTCAACAAATGTGTATGGAATTGTTCTAAATTTACATGATTACCATGTCTCCAAATTAAACATCAGGCAGGGTCAGACAACGAGGTGTCTGTTTATTCCAACCAGCAATTCTGTGAGTGCTCAACTTTGTGTTTCAGTCCTCCGAACACTGAGACTTCGGGCAGGTTAGTTAATATTTCTTAGCCTTAGTTTTCTGTTCTGTAAAATGTGGTTGGTAATACCTACCTCATAGATTTGAGAATTTCTTCTTGACAGTTGTCTTCAGAGATGGTTTATGAGCTTTATGAGAATAGGCCCAGTCACATTACACATGGCTACATATCTTCTCTGTACAGAGCATCTGGTATTTATTTAAGAAAACAAAGTTAACTAAGATAACACATGTGGACTGTCTATCCCAGTGGCAGACCCTTTCTAAGGGGGTAGTAAATATGCCATGGCAAGCATTCTGTGATGACCTGTGTATCAACTTTTACTTATGCTGTGCAGTGATCCTTTTCAACCCTCAGAAATCCATTATCCCTTATCTTCCCCCAAAACACACATTATTTTCAGTGGGTGTTGCATTATGATCACTTTTTCTGGATTAACTCCATATTTTTCTTCTCTTTCTACCAGGGCAAACACTGTATACTAGACGTATCAGGAAATGCTATCAAGCGGTTACAAGTTGCCCAGCTCTATCCCATTGCCATCTTCATTAAGCCCAAGTCTCTGGAACCTCTCATGTAAGTGGAGGCCACTGGAGGCCTTCATCCAGCCCCCTGTTCCATATGACACAGTACATTGCTAACAGCTCTGTCACAAATGCTTACAAATGGGAGATGCCATTGTTGATTTTTTTAAGCATTCTCTTTTATGAAAGCTAGATTAAAGTTTCTGAGCCACTACAGACATAATGTCAGTAATTCCTTAAATGTCTTCACTAATGTTTCTTTACTTTTATTTTTACTTCACAAGTTGTTTTTTGTGTGGGTGATTGTTTTGTTTCGTTGTTGTGTTGTTTTGAAGGTATGCTGACTTCATTTGGTTTGGTTGTTTGGTTTTGTTTTCCAAATGATAAGTAGCATCATCTTCGAATTGTTTCTTCCTTGTAAGGCCAATTCTATTGGTAAATCTTTTTAAATGTGTAGGTCTTTAAAGAAGGAGTAGACAATGCTTTAGACTCTTTTCATTGGCATTTCATTTTGTTGTGTCATAGAATTCTTATGTTCCTTAATTAGAAACTCATGAATATAGACCACTATCCTTAATAGGGAGTTTTCTTTGTAGCTTGGCAGTAAAATACCTATTACTTAAACCAACAAACATCTCCATACTTGTACACATTTATGAACAAAGAAAAATGCATGATTTTTTTATTATTTTATTTTTCAGAGGACTTGTAAAATATATTCCTTCAAAAATCGCTAAATAAATTGGGCAGATATTTCTGATCTGACTATAAAATAACATATTTTCCTTGGCAATTTGATAGAAGTTTTTGGCATTACTTTATAGACAATTTCCTTACAAAAATGAAGCAGCAGTAGCGATAAAGGCAGCAGAGCAGAGGCTAAGAGTAGGAACCTGAAACTGATCAGTCCAGGATTAGTTCTTTGATCTGCCACTGATCGGTTCTGTGACCTTTAGTTCCTCACCTCTAAACTAGGCACATTAAGAACACGTACCTCACAGAGCTAGTGTAAAGACTAAATAAACAAGATCATGAATGCAAAGTTCTTCATATGGCCTTTAGCATATAGTAAGCACTTTCTAACTAGTAACTATTATTGCTATAAAATATCTCAAGTCCTTTTATTATATTGGAATAAAGCTATTTTATCATTACAAAACACACAAACAGCACAGCACCTTTTCCAAGAGGTTGCAAGAGTTAATGCTTGTGTGTCTGTTGCAAGAGCTTTGCTCAAATATGCCTCCATTTGGACCTCAGGACCTCAGAGTGTTTGACAGGGTACAGAAGTGAACCACTAAGTGCTGGAAAACAGTAACAGTGTTCATGGAAAGATCAAAGAAATTACTTAATCGGGGAGGTGAGAGCAGTTACTTACAGAGGATATCAGCTTCTGCCGTCTTCTCTGGGAAGAAGTGAAGCAAGCTGCAGTAGCTGGAATTGCAACCTAAGAGAATTAAATTAAATACAGAATGGGTCTCTGGGGAAATTGCCAGAGCTATATCTTAAAAGCAGACTATATTCTCATAAATAAAAAATAGACAAAGTTTTTTCTCCTGGTTTTCTGTTTGTTTGTTTTTAAGATTTTATTTATTTACCTTTAGAGAGAGAAAGGAAGGGAGAGAGGGAAAGAAACATCAATGTGTGGCCACCTCTCACGCACCCCTGACCAGGGACCCAACCCACAACTCGGGCATGTGCCCTAAACTGGGAATTCAACTGACAAGGCGACCCTTTGGTTCGCAAGCTGGCGCTCAATCCACGGAGCCACATCAGCCAGGGCAAAAAATGGACAAAGGTTTCACCAGCATGAAAAAATAAAATCAAGAGGTCACCCACAATTCAGCCTCATGAGTTTCATGAATTTAGATTTTAAAATTTAACATAAACAGCTTTGCCCATAGATGTCACATGGAAAAATATGCATCAACAATAAAATAATGGTTCTTGATAATATTATCCCTGATGGCATGTATTAAATTTCTCCTCATGTAGGATACTACGCAGGGCATTGCACAAAATGAATTAAGCAACCACAAATTTCATTATATAAGAGTAATTTATAATCTTAAAAGAGCCTCATAAATATTGTTAGCAATGCTAACGTTAATAAGAAGAATAGAAAAATGGCCTTCACATCCTGGGAACAGCATCTTAAAAGCCTGTTTTATAAATAGAAAAATAAGTTTCACATCATCAACACACAGCAGGATAAATGACTTCCCAGGAAGTGAGGCCTGAGGGAAAAACAGCAGTGGCACATTTGGTTCCACGTGATATTGGGAGACAGTCCCATCTGGCACTCAGTAGGAGAAGGTCTACTTCCTTCCACAACTATGAGATGACTTATTTAGTTTTGCCTTAGGACATTGTCACAGCCACTTACCACCAAGGAAAATTAAACACACTGAAGGCTGGATTCCTCCCTGAGGACAACGAATCTGGCAGAAGTGGCTGCAGCCACATCCCTAGGTCTTCAGCGCAGTAAGAGTGACATCCCAACCAATATGCCCTTATTCATAAATTCTGCATGTTTACTTTCCAGTTCACTCTTTTCCAAGCGTTTTACTTCAGGAACAAAGCTGTCCTGAGTTGCTCCCTCCCCGGAGAGAGTGAAGGCCAGGTCAGCTGGAACAAGAACATGGCTGCTGTCACATTTCGGCATTGATACATCATCACACACGTTATTGCTCAAGTGCATCTCCCACATCAAACCACAGAGCTTATTAGCACACATATAGCTGACTCTTCAGAGGAGCATGAAATCAGGGGTGTGTCTGGAAGAGATGTTCTTTTTACAACGTGCCGCCTCTGACTTCTGTCCCCTGCCCCACCTCATGCTAACAAGAAGCTTCCCTGGGTTTCTTGGCCTTGTCAGCCTCAGTCTGCTTTTACCTTCTTGCTCCCCTGATGGCCTGTGTTCACTTCTGTCTTCAATTGTAACATAATTATATTTATATGTCTAGCTATCCATTCATTCATTTATCCACTTACTCATTCAATGTGCTGAGTCAGACTCCTTGCCACATGCTGATGCACAAGCCATGGTCTCTGCCCTCAAAAAAACTCATATGTTAGAAGAAAGACAAAGCAAATTCATACATTAGAGAATTAAAAACCTAAATTCAGTCATTGCTACAAAAAGTGCAAAGGTAATCCAGAGAAAACAGGCTAGCATGTGCCAGGGAAGTCAAGGAAGATCCTGGGCTCCATGATTCCTTGACATCTGAAGCAAAACACTGTCTTTCTGTGCAGTGTATCCCTTGGTGTAGCCCAGCGTCTTCTGCACCAAGTGACAACCTCTCACAGCTCCTAAGGCTCATGCTGTTTGGGGAAAAGATTACAGACACCCGTCCTCAGGACAAAATGAGTTTATTTCAACAAGAAGAGTTCAAGAAATTTTTATTTCTTTATATTGCAGCCATCAGCATCATATCCAGAATCATGTTAATGTCTGACTTCAGGGGTTTTTTTTTCCAAATAAGGCTCTTTTGAAAGAAAGACTTGGTATAATGGAAATCCTGTTTGACTAAAAATTGGTTTAGAAAATAAAAAACTTTGAGTCCTTCCATTGAATTTACTCTTTATTAAATGTACAACCTTAGGCAAGTCTCTTTACTACTTCAGGTCTCAGTTATTTGCTCTAAAAAAAAGAAATGATTAAGACCACATGCCCCAGATCCAGGTCTCTGGCTTCCTCAGTGGCAAGCGAAGGCAGCAATGCCTTTGAAATTCTACATGCACCTGTGATGCATCCTGATGGACCAACTAAAATGTCTGTGCTCTTGGCTGGACTTTTAGCAGCCCCGTGAAGTAACACTGATATACTTACAATGATCATAGGCAATGATTGCAGGCTTTGATTAATAAAATGTTTTTGAGTAATAAAAAAATGTAAAGATAAAATAGTTTGTATTTAGTAAGTGCAATTTGGCAAGCAAAAAATTAGCACTAGAGGACATGGGAAGATAATGCTACCACTGATCAGGAATCAGTAGATCAGATTATTTCCCATTTTTCTCTCACATCAGTTTGTCTTTGAGACTAGGTTGGACTTAAATAAACTCACAATGATTAGGCAGTACTTAAATACAGTTAATGATACACTAATGGTGACCGAAGAAAGGGACAGAGAACCTCAGGCATAATTCCTTTACACCACATTCTATCAAAACAAAAATAAACAAAGGGAACATTGGAGATTCTTCCTTAACAACTCCCTCTATCCTGGCTCACTATTGGATATTCCTTGCTTATCATCTATTTGAAAATATTTTGGTCCCCATGCTTTCGATTGTTACATTCCCTCTGTGTTCATTTTAATTCAAGCCTTCTCCAGCAGCAGCCTGAGGTTCCATCTGATTATAAAACACATTTCGGGGCTCTGGTTGCTACAGACACACGTGTCGTTTGTGGAAGCTGAGCAGCAAGAGCTGCAGAATTGCCTCTTAGGCTGAAAGACACGCCTAAGGGGCCTGTCACCTCTCCTCTAATTCTTTGGAAGCATGTTCTGTTTCTCCACTCCCCATAGTTTTTCAGCTGCACATTGAAGATGAGCAGCAGTCCTTGGGGGAGCCAAGAAATCAGGGCCTTCTGTACTCTCAGGACCTGAGAAGGTCGAGTCGCAATCTCACAGATATAATGAGGTCCCAAATGCTGTGAAGTCCCCTCTCTCTGGCCATCTCTTTTCCCTGCAACCACCCCTGGAAGATTCTGTTCACTTCTACGGCCCCCATTTAACAGAGGTTGAGATAGACTAGAACAAAGTCCAAGGAAGGGTTACCAGGAAGGTTAGGATTTGGAAATCATGTCCAAGGAGAGAATAAGTAAAGGAAGTAGGACAAAGCTGTGAAGGAGTGAAAACATCAAGGGACACATGAGGGCTTGATTTAAAGACCCTGGTGCCCATCGTGAAGGAAGAAGTGTGGCTCTACCCTGTGGGATTGCAGAGGGCAGAACAGGGCAAGTAACTAGAAATCAAAGGAGACAGATTCTGCTTCGATCCAACGTGGGACCAAGAGACTGCCGTCTAAGAGAGTGTGCGCCCTGGGAGGGAGTCCTTGTTGCTAAAATCATTCCAGCAAAGAGGAGTCCCAAATGAAGACTAGGAAGCTGCTGTTAAGATTATACTAGGCTTCCTGCGGGATTCATTTTTGCCAGACATTTTAATTTTTCAGGCTTTGGATGGTTTCTGTGTGGTCTAATACAAAACCTTCATTTTCCCAGGGAGATGAACAAGCGTCTAACAGAGGAACAGGCCAAGAAAACCTACGATCGTGCAATTAAGCTAGAACAAGAATTTGGAGAATATTTTACAGGTTAGTTCTTTTTTTCTTTTAACTTTTTAAATTTTCAATTACAGTTGACATGCACGGTGGGGCAAAAATAGGTTTACAGTTGTTCATATGGAAAATAATATAATTAATAAATAATAATACAAGAATAAACTCTATATTTTGTGTACTCACAACTGTAAACCTGCTTTTGCCCCACCCTATGCAATATTATATTAGTTTCAAGTGTATAACATAGTGACCAGACATTTATATAACTTACAAAGTGATCACCCCATTAAGTCTAGTACAGGTAAGTTCATTTACACTTAAACTGTGATAAAAGAGATAAATTGCCTAACATTTGGCATAAATGAGGGCCTCATATATCTGGCCCCTAAAACCTCCCTGCTGAGAATCCCTAATTCCCCTCTACTTCACCCATCTGCTTCAGACTCTGGGATCTCCCCGCTCTGAACCGAGCTGCAGCCGCCAGCCTCCAGGTTCCCAGTGGCCCTATCCAAAACCATCGACGGCAGATACCACTGAGCTATCTCCTGCTATTAGGATATTTTAGGCATTGACATTTCATTAAATTATCCCCCTGGTATAATCAGAAAACTTTAAAAATAAACTTTTAGGCCTCAAAATGTGGAATGTCCAAAGCAGTCACTCTTGAGAAGCAAAGTCAGAGCCCCCACTTGCTGCTTCAGTCACCTGGGGTCTGTCTCCCCATTAGTACACGTGGACAGCAGCCTTAAAACACTTGCGCGGGGTTGGGGGAGTGGGTTGAGCAGAGTATAAGGAGACTAAATGGTAATGGAAAAAAATACAATAAAAAAAATTTTTTTAATGCATCAAAAAAAAAAAAAACATGCCTCTGTGTTTCAATTAATTCCCTGTCATGTCTTAATGCAAAATACTTTTCTTCTTTTTAAATATTTCCTTGGAAACATGAAGTTTGGGGAATAAAGGAAGATTTTCTTGTCTTCTACCTTCTGGGTTCTCATATTTTTATGAAACATTGATCAAATACAAAGAGTGAGAAACATTTGTGGAATTTGCCTTACAACTGATAGTTTAAAAACAAGAATTTTCCTCCTGAATTACCTTATGTGAAGTTAGATATTTTATTTTTTATCTTATTCAGAATTGAAAAACACCAATGGCTTAGCAGTTTCCAAATACATTGAATTGGGTAATCTTAAGTAAAATTTCTAACAATAACAAAGATTCGAGTTTTATTTCATCCTAAAAGAGCATCTAGGTAGGACCATCAAGTCAAAACAACACATATTTGACAGTGGCTTATATCCAGGAATAAAATATAGCAATCAACATATGCTGAGGAGTGTTTTCTTATATCTAAACAATGTTTCAGTAGCTATTTCTAACTTCTGTCATAAGGAGAGAGCTGATGCATTTTAGAGATCTAGCTACAAGACAGCTTTTATTTAAAGGAGATAATAAAATGTGCTTAAATCTGCTCTAAGTGACTTAGTATTTTAGATAACACACAGTTTAGCAGTTCATTTATGTTTCCTACTATGTATGTTTCTTATAAGTAGCTACCATAAGATACTCTCAATATGAGTATATGGAGTAAAATTTCACTTTACTAGGTTTCTTGGAGAAAAAATGAGATTTTCTTTTAAAGGTTTTGGGGGCTGAGGAGCTTACCTAAAGTTTCTTCCAAAAACTTTATTATTTCCTCTGTATCTAAAATATCTGAATTTCTGTCCCTGACAAAGTAAGTACAGTACAGAAATATAAGGCCCACTTTCTCTAATAAAGGGGAGCTCATCCTGAAAAATTGATGGATGCCTAGCGCAGGGCCTGGCCCAGAGTAGACACCCATAAAATGTAAATACGTGAATGATTCATTGGCCAGAATAGTCCTGTAGAAAGTGGAAAGACTGTGGCGCATCTATTGCAGATCCAGAACATGCCTTGAAAGCATTTTTTTAATTATTGATGTCACCTTGCTTAAGCAAGTTTTCTGCTTTTTCTTACTAATGAGAAGTAAAAGCTTCCTGATGAGTTTTGTCACTGATTTGAGCTTCTGCCATGTTATTGATAATGAGTCCTAACTCCAGGTGCGTTTGCTTCTGTTTGTTCTAGCTATTGTCCAAGGAGACACCTTAGAAGATATATATAACCAATGCAAGCTTGTTATTGAAGAGCAGTCTGGGCCTTTCATCTGGATTCCCTCAAAGGAGAAGTTATAAATTAGCTACTGCACCTCTGACAACGACAGAAGAGCATTTAGAAGAGCAAAATATATATAATATACTACTTGGAGGCTTTTATGTTTTTGTTGCATTTATGTTTTTGCAGTCAATGTGAATTCCTATGAATGTACAACACAAACTGTGTGAAGCCATGAAGGAAACGGAGGGGCCAGAGGGTGGGACAGAAGACACTGCGGTATGTGGGAAGGCTTTGGTGTGCTCAAGGGGCCAGGCGTGGGGATGAACCTCTGACGGGCTTTGTGCCCAAGAGCTGGGCAGCCTCCTCACCCAGCAGGCGTCCAGAGCTGACTTAGCTGCTGAGCTCTCTGTGTTTTTTGCTTTAAAGAAAAGTTGCCAGCACTTGAACTTCACCAACCTTCCCATTACCCACATCTGTAATTGGTCCACTTCGAATTTTATAACTATGCACATCCTATGATTTCTTATCAAGCAAAAGAAAGAAAGAAAGGAAGGAAGGAAGGAAAAAAGAAAGGAGTCCCTTTGGAGACGGCATAATAGCAGGGAAGGATAAGTGCGTAGTTTCTTTGACTGGCATCTGCAAAGATGAGCATTTCATAAAATTTGCAAGTATATGGAGGACTGACCTTACGGAGAGGAGGGGATTCTACCTGGAGTTAGCTTTATGATTGTTTATTGTCTATTTTGCCATTTATAAAGTGAAAGAAGGCACTAAAGATGAGAATAATTTATACAATAAAAATATATTAAATGTATAGAAACAAATTTCTATAGGTTAAAAAAGTTTTGTGAAATATTTTGTAAAGACTAATTAATTGAAAGACAAACTGTATGCACTATCCGCAGGTGATCAAATTCAAGAACTGAAAGTTGCACTCTCCCTTTTGTTGCCAATGATCCATTAAGAGCATCTGAGTTCCTTCCAAAGTCTGACACAGACTTCTTCCCCATTTACCTCCCATGATCTGCCTTCCCTCTTAGTGATACACTCTCACGGAGCACATCCTTTAATGAGCTGCCCTCATGGATATTTTTGGAAGACATTTGGTTAATGCATTTTTAAGCTGTTGGCTTTTAGAGACAAACTCATGCAAACAAGCTAAAGGGAAGTTTTTGCTTTTCTCTGGGTAAGCAAACGGGGCCTGCCATGCAACTAGTTGAATGACTTTGTTCCCAGTTACTTCCAGACAATTCTTAAAGGATCATTTAGTACTTTGGCCAACCGTGAATAATCAGGACTTTTTTTTTTTGTCTGTTTCACAAGTAACTGAGGTTTTATAACAGCCAGAGATGGTATAGAGTCATGGAGAGATCTCTCCCACAATGCAGTATTTCTTTGAGGAAGAGAGAAGAGAATTATCTGGTTGGGGGTGAGGGGTGTGGACTTGTTTCTGTGTACAAGGCAAAAAGAGAACCATAAGAAAAGACAATTAATGACGTTGAGCTCAACTGATTGAACTGCCTTTCTTGGGGGCTGCACCTGGACTAAGTTCATTTTTTAGCAATTATAATAATGATGATTAATTTTTTTAAAAAAAAGAATGAAGCCTATATCTTACGTTAGGGCTGATGGTGACAGTAGCTTTGCTTGTGCCCAAGGTGTTTAGAGAGAGACTTTTCTGTGATCTCAATAACCACTCAACTCTGGGTTCTATGCAGGCCCAGACTAAGCCCCATCGCCTTATTTCTGGGGTACATCCAGACCTGGCAGGGACTCTGCCACACTGTGCAGCAAACCAGCATGCTGGCTGGTTTGGGAGAGCAAGAGATAGGGCCATCAACAGTGATGGGGCTTCTTCACAGTAAGAACATCAGAGCTCAGACTGAGGGTCTCTTTCCAAAAACAGGCATTGTTCATCTTACAGTAAATACCACTCTGCCTGGCTGCAGTCACCAATACAAACATAAAAAAAGCAAAATTATGCATCTACCTTGTAGTCTTGAGGCTGTCTTTGCCAATGGAAGGGCTGGCAATATATTTTCCCTCTGATGAAAGTTAAATTTCTAAAAATGTCCTTAGATTGCTCAAAATGTTAAAGATGCGACCACGTTTGCCATTTGCCAGTTTCAGGTCAAGGTCTACTTTCATCAGTATTGCTCCCAGCAGTTTTCTGCCACCAGAATGCCATTCCTGATCCCAGCTCTATTTTTAGGCCACCATGATAACTTCTTTGGTTTCTCAACTGAGCATGCAACCATTTATTTAAAGGACTGTCATTAATGAGTAGATGTTTCCGCGGGTCTTGTGATGTGCTTTCCATTTACTATTAAGTATTGCTGTGGCTGAGTACAATCAAACTGAACCACCAACCCTTGGTTTTGTAGTAATATAATTATTTATTTTCCTAGTGTAGATGCTTTCAGATTAGAATTGGCATTTGCACTGATTTTTTTATGTAGATTTATATAAATATATATATACATATATATTGCTTGAAGAATCACCAAGCAAATTGGTGAGAGGGTCTTTTCCTATAGAACTTACACCTCTATTTGTTGTGTTGTCTTGCGCTTCCCAATGTTGAGGTCTCTACGGCTCCAATGAACTGGTGTATTTTGCAGCAAACCTGACAACTGGTGTGGAAATGGCACGAGAGTTACCCAGATTACATCTGGTGCAAATGCACTTGGAGCCTGGGGCCAGACTGGTGCTAACACTGCAAACTTTGTCCGGAGCTCTCTCCAATCTGAAGGCTTGCTGGGGGCGCAATGTCACCTTCACACGCTGGGCCCTTTCGGGAAAGTGCCAGATCGTGTCACTGGTGCTATTTTTCATGCTCTGGTACAATGTGTAGCACCACGGGGGTCTCAGCTTTACCAAATTCAAAATCCCATTTGTCAGCTAATTGCAGGGGCATTTGTTTTTGCTCTTCTCCCATGGGATTTGTTGGCCATGTCTTTGCAGGCCTTTTCTCCCAGCCCCAAGTTCTTGGGTTGGCTCTATCTGTTTAGTGAGCCCACTGTCACGAAGCCACACTCAGGTGTCTGTGAGCTGTCTTAGATCCTACTGCCAGCCCTTCAGGACTCCAAGCCAGGGAAAGCCTCTTCACTCCCCTGGCTCCTGTGTCTGCTCATTCTTCCTTCTGCTCTCCCCTTTCTCTTCCTATTGCATCCCATAGCTCTTTTTGCATAGCTCTCCTTTTATCCTTTCTTCCTGTCTCCTCTAAATTGTTGACTTTCCTAGCACCCTTCCTTACCCCCTCCACTGTATTATTCGTCTCTTTGTCTATCTCTCTTTTATTCTCAGTCTCTTCCTCCTTCTCATTCCTCTGTCCCCTCCTTTACTCTTCTTTCTCTTTTTCTCACTCCTCTGATTGTCTTTTCTCCCATACCTCGCTTCTTAATTTTCTGTCCTATAAGGGCTCATGGCTGATTCAGACAGCAAGTCCATAGGCTGGACTAATGACACAAATACTTCAGGTCACCATTTCACCTACACAGCCCAGAAAGCAAAGCTGAGCGTGAGGTCCTGACCTGGAGCAGCTCCAGCCCGCCTCACGGAGCCAGCCTGCACCGCTGCCTGGCAGTGACGCTGCACGTGCTCTGGGCTCTGCTGGCACCTGGGTGCCCCTCTGCCAGGAGGCTGGTCCAAGCGAGCCCACTCCCAGCACCATCCTGTGGCTCTAAGGACACTCCCTTTCAATAAAGGCAGACGCTGGCCCCAACAATTATTCTGACAGCAAAACTCCTCCTGCTCATTGAAGCCATGCCATCGCCTTGATTTGGAGAGAGACTTTTTTTTTTCCCATTCATAAGCTTTCTTTTTCCCATTTTTATGTGAAGCCCCCCTCTGCTTTTCAGCTGGTGATTGCTCTGGTGAGAGTGAAAGGACTCGCTGGTGAAATAACATCTCTTTTTTTCCTGTTTTGGTCCTGCCTAAATTTCTACAAAAATATTTAAGTCAAGGACTCAAGCCAGTTCCTAAGTTTATCATAGTAATTTGTCACTCTTAGGGGAAAAGGGGGGCATTTTCCTTAAAACATATGGAGTACCTCCTGTGACAACTGATTTGCCAGAGGACTCCCTAGAGAATTCTGTGCATATACATTTTACTTATGCATACGGATGGTGCATGTGGTATGTATATTATGTATACACATACTACATTGGGTATGAATAACTGTGGATGGAAACCCACCCACACACTCCAGTATGTAAATATTCTTCCTCTGAAAAGTGTGCTTTGGAAATCACGTCTTGTACAGCTGTGCAGTTTCTTGTAACAGCTGAGGACAAGCTAAGACAGGTGGACGATTTAGACAAAGATCATCCAAAAGATAGAATTCAAAATCCCCCTATAGCAACTCATGAGGACAGACGACCAAATGTCAAGGTTGACTCCCAATGGGATGGCAAACTTTTCTTCTCTCCCTTTTGAATTTGTGTTTCCTTAGTGTGTCTTCACTTCTGAGTGCACCAGGCTGTACCCGTTAGAGCCTTTCAATATGACAGCGTTGTGCTTCTCTCTGACAGATGTTCCTCCGCTGAGCTGCAGTGCAGGAGGGAGGGAGGGAAAACTCCCCGCCTGGGCTGGAGTTTACAGAGACACTGCACAGCTTACACTCCTGTTAAGTGTAAATATTCGACACTTCCATTCCATTTGTGTAAAAAATAAAGCACACACGATTATAAAATCAAGATGTATATTTCCTACTCAGTGTGTCTGTGCATATTTATTGCGTTTTTCAGTTGTCAGCACTGGGCCCCTTGTCAACATGCTTGATAGTGTTTATAAACGTCATGGTTTTATTATAAGATATAAATATTAAAACATTTTATACTTTATAGCAAATTATTTTCTCCCACAACATAATTTGTATTATGTCATAAAAGATAGAATCATTTCTATTTTTTCCAATTTTTCTGATTGCAGAACTGAAGTATAGTTAGAGTAGGTTTGCTTGGAGAAATATTGGCACTCCTAAGAGGAGCTGGAATTGGTGCTTTTGCATACTTTTAAATATTTGGTTACCATCTTGCCTGCTTTTAACCGGGATTTTGCTGAGAGTAAACAATGTATTGAAAAACAGGGGTGGTTTTTTAAGTCCTGATGGGTGCAGTTCAGTGGATTGAGTGCCGGCCTGCAAACCAAAAGGTCGCTGGTTCGAGTCCCAATCAGGGCACATGCCTGGGTTGCAGGCCAGGTCCTTGTTCCTCCCTCTTGCAAAAAAAATAAATAAATAAACTCTTTAAAAACCAAACAGGGTTTTTAAAGACCATCACATCTATATGAAAAAAATTAATTCCCTGGTTTCAAAATTGTGAGCTTCCAGAAGATACTAAGAATAGAAGAGGATATTTTTGTCTCATCGGACCCTTAAGACACAAAGAAGGGCACAAGTGGGAGAAGTGTCACTATGTGGATAATACACTAGGAGCACAAAGCATACCAGCGCTGACCTGAACATACCAAGAATGGTCAGGTTCGGGAAACTATATCGGCCAGATAATGTTCCAAATTCTTCCTTCCAAGTTATTATGTGCTTTGTCATGGACATTTAGAGAGCACAGGTCTGACAGCTGGGGGACCCAAACGAAGTCCTCCATGGAAGGAGTGAATTCTCACCATCAAAACAATTGCTTTGAAGTATGATTTGCTTCACGATAACCTATCCCATAATTAGATCAGCCATCAGGTAGCCAGTCTTCATGGTCACTGCCTTGGCCATCACTGAGCCCAGAGGTCTTGTCACCATCCCTGGTGCTTGGCAACAGGGAGAACAGACATCAGAGGTGGTGTGAGAAGGCATTGACTCAGGCTGCAAACCGAATGCAGACCTCATACTTCAAGTCACTCCAATTTTACCACTTATTCAGTCACCAGGTTTTAGTATTAATGGTAACACTATACAACGGCCAGATTTACTCCAATAATGGGTGTGTTTGGGGGGCCAGGGGGGTTGAAGAGCTTTTGACTTTTCTTTATGTCCTATTTAATTTCTATGTTTGTAACTTTAAAACATGGTCACTCTAGAAGTCTCAAAAGCTAGAAATGAACTGCATCTCTCTGAAGCTATGGGGACCTACCTACAAATCGACAGTCTTTGTAGATATTGTGAGACTAAACATATCCAGTGACAGAATTTAAAACTCTCAGTGAGGCACAAGGCTAAGGACCATTGGAAGAAGAGTCACCAGCTTTCTCAGGCAACCAGAAGCAGTCTTTGATGTTTTCGGGGGGACAATGTCTCTTTTTTAAGATTTTATTTATTTATTTATCTTTAGAGAGAGGGGAAGGGAGGGAGAAAGAGAGGGAGAGAAACATCTATGTGCGAGAGATACATGGATTGGTTGCCTCTCGCTTGCCCCCAGCTGGGGACCCCACCCGCTCCTCCAGGCTTCAAAAGGATGACCAGTGTGAAACCACACAACAGAAAGCTAACGTCCAAACAATGAGGCATAGATTTTTTACTTTAGCAAAATACAATGGACTCTACTTCCATCTGAAAGGAGAAGGGAAGAAAAATACTTTATTTTCAAGGGGGACATTAAAGATCTTAAAATCCCTGTGGCTCTAAATAGCAAATTATAATTAATCGTTCCTTAGTAACAGACTTAGAGTCTCTCAGAGAGAACAGTTGATTTCTAGTCAAGAAAAATACAAAACCAACAAATTAAAAGGTTGGATCATAATTGGATTGTTTGATTTTCAGGGGCTATGCCTGCGTCTTTGGTATTCCTTCTGCAGAAATCCTACATGCCTCCTCACTCCTTCACCCAGCAGTTCTGGTATGAATAGCTCCCCGATGAAGGAAACATCTCCCCTCCATCTTTCCAAACCAGTTTGTTCTTACAATATTACTTATCTTAATGGACCACAACCACCAAATCTTGCTTCAAGTCCACAGTCCTTTCCTTAACAATTGGTAGTTTGATATTGGAGTATCTGAAATTCCTCACAGTATAAAGGTATAGGAATGTATGTCATGTTTTAAACACATTATAATATGGAGTATTTAAACCAACATTTCATGCGAAGAAAGGCTAGCAGTCGTTTGATTTAAGATGCCCTACAAAGAAAACATTTGCCAAAAAACTGTCATTTTTTATTATTTATTTAGCTAGTTGTCATTCCTTACACATTTGGTCAGCAAACAATAAACATCTGCTTGGAGCCAGGCTTTATTTAGATGCTGCAATAAAAAATAAGTAAACACACAGGACACAGCCTGTCTTCTAAAAGAATGTAGGCCTTGTAGCAAAAACTGAAAAAAAAAAAAAAAAAAAGTAAAACACAGAAACTTGGGAACAGCCCAGTTCTGCATAAAGATTTTGAAAAAGTGACCTTGACACCTAAAGTCAAACAGAGACCTGTCCAGGTTTCCTCATTGTTCACACCCTGGGAAGAACCTTTATGGATAAAAGAAGTCTCTTCTCTGGCAGTCTCTTCTCTGACATTCCTGAATCTGCCCTACTGTTATCTCAGCCTGCAGTGTAAGCCCCTGACAGTTGGAGTTTTTCATTGTAATGCAAGTGTCTGACCTTAAGCTTTTGATTGCACAGGCAGCCACATCAAAGTCAGCTATTTCCAATAAACACATTGCCAGCTACACAGCTAGATTTCCCATCCCTGAAGTTTCTTTTGTTTTGGGGATCTCTGGTTGACTTATAGTAGGTGACTATCTTTTTGACCACACTTGTTTTCCCTTTTCCATGCTTTAGTTCTCTCCTGTTTTAACTCCCAAATAAAGAATGAACCTGCAAAATCCTGGTCACCCCACTCTCAACCCCAATAAAAGCAGAACCCAAGGCTCATGCTTGTTATTTCTCCCATTCTCTCTCTCTCTCTCTCTACCCCCCTTAAAAAATTAATTAATTTTAAAAATTTTTAAAAGAATTTCAGAAAGCAAGAAACAACTTGGACAATTGGTCAAGATATAAGACAATCCACACGCTCATGTGAGAACTGAAGACAGAGTTTCTGTTTGCTTTGCAATACACTAGGTATTCGATGCATCAAAGTACAATGGTACAACAAGACCTTCTCTGTGATTACAACTTGGGGCATTTAACACACATTCCTTAGAACCACATGCAGAGTTTTGTCCTCTTGGAATTGGTGGTTTCCTAGTCTGGAGACTAAAATCAAAAACATTTGATAAGAACTAAGAGGTAAGTCAAACACATCTTTTTTTTAAAAAGAGTAAATGTGGAGCTTAAACCTATGAGCTATGTATGTCCGTGTTTCTGCTATTACCTTCTACCCAGGAGACATTTTAAGATTTAGAAAGAGTGGTAGTTGAAGGAGAAAATTAGTGTTATAGGACTATAATTGCCTTGATATTTCATAGAATAAATTCTTAGTTATTTGGTGTCAGACATGACCTTGATATTGAAACCACAGATAATCTCCAAATCCCTTTCTAGTTAATCACCTCAAATCCCTGAAGTTTTGACCAGAGCCTCAGACAAAGGCCAACTTTTTCAGAAATGTGTCTCAGCACTTCTCCCAGGTGAGGGACTGATGCACAGTGATGAACTGCCGGCTGCAAAGGAAATGAGACAGGAGATGAGACAGCTGTGAGTCTGCCCTCATTGACATTGTATGTTTCTCCCAAAATCTGAAGCAAGTCCACAGGAAGAGAATTCTAATGCCCTCCCTAGTCATGGGTTTGCCAAAGTTGGTGCCTTATCACACTAGCTTAGGGAACACAGAGAGCAGGTTCTGTGTAGGCTGTGGCGGGAAACTTTTGTTTTGTTATGATGTTCCATTGGACAAAGAGCAATACAAAGCAGTGGCAAGCTGACCTGCCAGCTGACCTGGGGAGCCTGCAGAGGGCTATCTGCACCCTCCATGCCCCGCCCCGCCCCGGTCTGTTAACGACTCACAGACCTCTCCACAGCGCATCAGCCAGTCCTGTGCATCCGCGAATGGCAGACCGAGTACCTTCTCCTCAAAATGTGCTCTGGGACTGGAGGCAGTAGCATCACCTGAAGCGTGTTGGAAACACAGTTTCAGGCTCCATTCCAGATCTACTGAACCAGAGTCTGCATTTGGACAAGATTTGCCAGTGATTTCGTGCATGGTAAAATTCGTCACATTCTGGCTTACAAAACAGAATCAACTGTGGAGTAAAGGGCACTGGAAAAATATTTCCTTATGATCAAGAAAGTGAGTTACTAACTACACTGGTGAAAACAGAAAATAAAAAATAATAAGCAAATTGCAGAGGAGACCAGAGCTCTCCTGGCGTAAAAACAAATAGCGTGGTGGCATCATCCTTAAATGTGGGGACCCAGCCTGTCTCTGCCTACTCCCGGGTGGAGGGGGATTGCAAAAGTCACACAGAGGAAGCACTTGATCAGTGTTTAAATCCGGGACCAGTAATTTCCACTGCAGCAACCAAGGAGACAATTGGCATGAGCCTCTAAGGATGACAAAGTGACAGTCCAACATCACAGACAAGAGTAACAACTAGGGACCAGCAGACCTGAGTTCACTTTTCCACAGCATTCAGCAAGTCTTAGCTGTCATTATTCCGTTTACTCACTGGTCCTCACACTCTGTGAAAGAGATAAGACCATCTGCTTCCCCATTTCAGAGGGGAATAAAGTGGAGTTTAGGGAAGGGGAGGCTCCTCGAAGGTCCAGAGGGCGTGTGGCAGAGCAGGGCCTCCAGCTCAGGCTTCAGCTTCTCTCGTTCAGTGTCCTTTACTGCTACAGCCGACAGGCTCCTGTGAATGTTAATTAAGGATCTGATTCAGAGCAGTGATTACCACCAGGAAGGGGCCAGATGGACAAGCAGACAGCCATCTGCCTCCTACCTGGGTCACCTGCCCCCAGGCCCCTTGTTAGGAATGAGTCATTATGCCAAAAAAAAAGATATATCAGGAAAGAACCTCTCTCCAAGCCTGAATGCAGGAATTAGTTTATCAGATGACTTGTCCAGAACTGACGGGCCAAGAACAAGGAGAGGAAGATTTTATGAGTAGATAGGTTTTCTCAAAGTGAAGCTATAGAGCACTATATTCAGCTCTATGTGAGAAAAGGAAGGAGAGGGAGGGAGGGAAAGAGAGGAGGGAGGAGAGATGTGGAAAGAAAGAGAGAGGAGGGAGGGGGAAAGAGAAGGAGGAAGGGAGGAAGGGGAAAGAGAGAGGGACATGAAAGGGAGAGAGAAAGGGGGGGAAAGAAGGAGGAAGGGGAAGCAGGAGGGTGGAAAGGGAGGGAGGGAGAGAGAGAAAGAGAGGAAGGGAGTGCAGATGAGAGAGAGGAAAGAAGCTATCGAGAACTCCCCTGTGCTGGTCAGCATTATCTCAGGTCACCATCGCTACAACATTTTGACAAGGGCTTTATCACCCCATACAATAAACAAACAGGTTTGGAGAATTAAAAGAACATACCCAGTCATCACATGAGAGAGACAATGATTCAAGTTTATCAGTGATTGTTTTCCCTACCCTGCCACATGTTTCAATACTAGTTATTTTAAAGTAAACTCTATTTTAGAATAGTTTTAGATTTACAGGAAAAATTACAAAATTAGTAGAGAGAATTCCCATATACCTTTCATTAGTTTATTCTGTTGTTAACTAGTTGTCACAATTAATAAAGCATTATTGATCAAGTCCATACTTATTCACATTTCCTTAATTTTATCATTTTTCTCTTTCTGGATTCCATCTGGGATACATATTACATTTAGCCATCCATCATGTCTCCTTAGGTTCCTCTTCGCTGTGACCATTTCTCAGACTTACCTCATTTTTAATGGCCTTGATAGTTTGAGGAGGACTGGTCAGGTACTTTATAGTAGGTCCCTCACTTGGGATTTGTCTGATGCTTTCTCATGATTAGACATAGGATATGTGTTTTTGGAAGGAAGACCACAGAGCTAAAGTGCCATCCTCATCACAGCATATCAAGGGTGCATAACTTAATCACTACTGATATTAACCGTGTTCACCTGGCTGAGGTTGTCTTTTGCACGTTTTTCCACTGTAAAGTTACTTTTATCCACCTTTTTGCACTTTTTTCTCTGGAAGGAAGTTATTATGCACAGCCCACTCTTAATTAGCAGAGAGTAGTGCTTCCAGTCCCTGAGGGCAAAGCATTATGGGAGATTTGTCTATTCTCCTCCATGTATTTATTCAATGCTTTGTTTATATCAGCAGGGACTCATGGACATTTTATAATTTGGGTCATAGTCCAATACCGCTTTATTTCATTTGCTTCTCAAATTGTTTCAGCGCTGGTCACTGAAAGCTCTTCCATTCAGCTCTCACATTGCCTAGACTTAGCCCCATCACTGGATTTTTTGAGCACTTCCTTATTTTCTGGTTCACCAAGAAGTCAATGCTCATTCTGTGTACTTCCTGCCTAAATCCTAGGATGAGCCATTTTTTCCAAGACACCCTGATTCCTTTTATTGGAAAACAGTATTAGAAACCAAGATCTGGGGGGCTGGATATGCTCATAGCTACTGGGGTGCCATTTCTTAGCTGACTGGACAAGGAAATAAATGCATATGTATTAACCTGTATATATATACATACATACCTAAATGTTTCTATATGTAACCATCCGTATCTATATTAAGCTAAACAAGAGTTCACATTGGAGCCCCCACTCTCCTCTCTTATCACCTGGGTCATTCTAGCCTTCTCCCACCCCAACAGTGGGAACCCTAACGGCGCTCGTTTTTCATCTCTTCATTCCATTCTGACTAGCTGTTTCAGGGTGGACCCTCTGCTCAGCAAAGTCCTAACGAACCTTCAAATTTCTCATATTTTAGCTTTAATGGTCTCTTCATTATCTCAGGCTCTTGCTACTTCTTTCCACACTTGACAATAAACATCTTTATAATAATTATTCCAGGATTGTACACATCCAAAGAATAGGAAAACAGTAAGTAATTGATTTAACAAGCCACAAACCCAACCTCATATGAGAGATGTCATTTTCACGGTCAAAAACATAAGTGTTCTAATTTTCTTTATCTATTATCAGTTTTAATTTACTAATTAACTCTGAGCTCTCAACTTGCCTTGTATCTTAGTCATGTTCAGATAAGTTCTGTCAAAGGCAGTGATTTATCAATGATCTAGAATTGTCGAATATCTTGCCCCTGCTTCCCAGATAGCATCTGGGTTCCAGGGTGGTCAGGACCAATTCATGGCACCATGAGGCGGGATTAGCTTCTGCTCACCAACCTGACCTGCATCTCCTGATCCCACTCACTGCCAATGCAATGGTCCCATCTGTTTCTCCCTGTACTCTGGATCAGCTCCCTTTTGGATAATTCCTGGAAAGGTCTTAGCAAAAATGAAAGACTAAATTATCCACAAGCAAATTGTAAATTGTGTACCGTGCTGCTTGTATTAGTTAAACTTCCTTAGTCAAGGTATAAGAGGAAATATTTGGAAAATACTGATGCAGATTTACATGCGCATTACCTGATCTCCGTAGTCAGCCAAGCTGTTCACCTTTCTCGGCAGCCAGTGGGGAATAAGGTGAACAGAGAGGAAACTGGAGTCTTAGAGAAGGAATGAAAAGAAAGGTAATAGCCAGCTTTTGACAATTTAAAACAAGGCAATGCAGCTGAAAATCTAACTTCTTTTTGTTCCCATTTTTCTTATCAGCTTGATATAGAATTTTTCCCATAGTGTAATTAAGAAGGCCATAAAACTACAGGCAGAAAAGAAAGGACATAAAATAGAAGAAGTAAAAGGAAACCCATCCCTTTAAAGCCAAGGTTCTTGAAGACAGAATGTGGGCAGAAAGCAGAGAGACAAGAAGAAACAGGTGGAGAAGTTACAGTCACATTATATTTTGCTCCTCTCCCTGGGCTGAAACCCTGACAAGTTGGAGAACAATTAGGGCAGAGTGGTTCTAGACACTCTCTATTTAGAATCCTTGGAGGAAGTCACCTGGTAGGCCAGGTATCCCATGTCCATAGAAGTTGGGGATTAACCCCACCAACGTAAAACTCAATGGTACAGCATGGTCAGAAAGAGACAACCAGAGCTCAGCTCTCCCAAGCTTCCCTCTCTTTCTATCCGATATATTGAAACCCACGAGCTTCCACTGGACCCTGAAAAGGGGAAGCAGAAGGTAGCTGAGTCTGAGAGTCAGCTTTCCAACCATGGGATCTATTGTGGTTGGGTGACTCAGCAGAGAAGAATGGGCTCTACTTCACACCCGATCTCACTCTAACCAGAAGCCAATGGAGGGTACACAGAGGCTCAGTGGAGGTTTTAGAGACATCATTGATGGAGTGAGGTTGGCAGCCAGGAAGCAGTGGAGCCTCTGCCAAGCCTAGAGAGACCAGATTGCAAGTAATACCAGCTTTGACTTTAGACACAAATGTCAACAGAGCAAGCATCCCTCTAGTGGTCCAAGAACATTGTCATGGAAACAGGAGATGCTGTCATGGATACCAGAGAAGTCAGCCAATATTATGTAAACTCTAAGAACCCTTCCCTTCCCATTGCCAAGAGGATACAGTAAGCCACAACCCTGTCCCACTCTTTAAGAGCCACCTTGATGAGGAGCAGGACTGCGGTCAGAAATCTGGGGACAGATTTTTTTTTCCCCTAAGGAAACTAAGCCTCATTTAAAAGGAATGTTTGAACGTATTGTAAGGGACTAGCTCTTCGAGATTGCCCTAAAATAAAATTAAACTTCATGTGGCAGCTGTGGTTCATAAACTCCAACCATCTTATTCAAGAAAGGTAGTATTATGGAAGACTCCTGGGGGAAGAGATGCTATTACTAGAAATGCAGGGAAGGGAGGCTCAACAGACAAATATAACATATGTTCACAGCTTTTCCCTTAGTAAACAAGGAGGCCTGGTCTAGGAAATATTCATTCATTCATTCATTCATTCATTCAGCAACCATCTATTGAGCTGAGTGAAGAAGAACAAGACTACAAAGTTGAATGAGTCCTGGCCCCTGGCCTCAAGAGCTTACAACCCAGTGGGAAGAGCCAAATAGGAAGAACTGGATCACCTGCCTAAAGGGCAGAACAATGTTATGGGCAGAGAGCAGCTGCTGTTGTAAGAACGAAAAGAAAAAACAACTACTTCTCCTTGGAAGCTTCAGGAAAGCTTGGCATTTGGTCTGTGTCTTGAAAGTATGTTAATGAAAAAGAAAGGAAAGGGCATTTTTTTTTTAAAGACAGAAGCATGAGAAAAAGCATAGATATGGGAAAGATAGTACACCATTAGGTAAATGCCAATAGCTAGGCATGGTTTTGTTAGAGAATAAAATTCAACCAAGTAAATTTGAAGACCCAAGTGGCTTCATTAAGACTCGAGCAGCATCTCATGTAGCAACTAGAAGGGCACTCTCAGCAGCTGTACAGAATGGATGGTTTTTATAGAAAGAAAGGTATATCAGGGGAGTTACTAGCAAAAGAAAATAAGAGATTGTTTTTCAACCAGGACACTTTTGTGGAGGGAGAGAATGGCAAGGGTCATGCATATTGTCTCTTATTCCCATAATGGGGCAGGGTGGAGAGGTTGCACTACAAATTACCTCATTGGTGCTTACCACAATATTCCAGACTGGTTGATTAAGATTATATTTCTAGTAAAAGTTGAAACTGCAGTTAAGTTAGGTATTAAGCCTAGGTTCGGTATCATGGGCTTTAGCCCAAGTGACACAATTTGGGGGCGTCTGGCTTTCTCTTTAACAGTTTAGCGCAGAATTCTTGACGAAATGTTGAAGATAGGAAGCTGGAAAGAAAACATCTTTAATGCAAGGCAAGTGAGTGTAGCTTCATCCTGTAAAGCTACACAGTCTTTAAAAATCGGATCTGCATTTTGGAATGTTCACTCTGGCAGCAGTGTGGGGAATGATTTGGAAAGGAAGAGACAGAAGACACTAGTCCACGGAGAAAAGGCAAAGGGTAAATAGGGCAATGAAATATCCGAGTTGTTGGAGGAATTAAGGGCGTGGGCAAGTGTCCTAAATCCTCTGTACCAACCTACCAAAGACAAATTCATCAATAGACACCTTGGATGTCTCTACACTTGACTTTTCAAGGGCTACAGTCCTATCATTATTTCCCTGACTTTTCCTCACTAATCCGTCTTCTTCTTGGTGGTTCATACCAACATGCAAATATACCCTGGCATCTCTCATCTCTAAAAATATTCTTTTTTTAATAGTTCATTTTTATTGTATTTTTTCCCTTGGCATTTATCCTTCCTATACCCTCTTCTATCTCTACCCATCCCCCTCCTAAAAATATATTCCAGATGCCCTAGTCTACTGCCCAATCTTTCTGTTCCCCTTCCTTAACAGGGGGCTTCTATCCTCAGGTTCTTCCCATGGTTGCAATAGGGTCTTTGTAGTTTCTGCCATTCTGTCTGCCATCTGAACAGAAAAAGGGAAAAAGATAGCTGAGTAGGTCCCTTTAAGAGTTTTTATAGAGGCCTCACCTAATGCCCCTACTTATAGCTCACAGACTTCCCCAAACAGCAAGTCAGAATGGAAAACATAATTGTTAACCATTTTTCTGTCACAAGAAAAAGCTAATAAAGAAAAAGGAGAGAGTGGGTATGAGGTAGGAAACCAGGCATCTTTGCAGTACTTTCTTTGATTGCCTTCTGGTACTCCTGCATTTCTCTGAACATAATTTCTCAAAAGAGATATCAACATACACTACCTCCACTTCCTCACTTTCCCTTCTTTTTTCCAAAAACCTGGGTTCTATCCACATGTCCTAAATCCATTGGACAAGTCACTCCTTCTTACACTCAACTTCTCTGTAGCATTCAAATATTTCTCTATGACATAAATATTGCCCTTCCTCTCTCAGATTCCTCATCACACTAATCCGTTCTCCCACACCACTACTTACTCTCTTACCGATTCCTTCCTCTTTATTCAGGGTTATACAATTCAACTTTGGGCCTCCTCCTGTCCTTCTTCTCTTCTCTCTCTACAATCTTTTCCCAAGTAATCACATCCAGTCCCGTGGCTTTAAATATATATGTATCCTGATGACTCTCAAATTCATATCTCCAGCCAAGACTTCATCTTGATCTTCAGTCTCATATATTTAGTTTCCTACCTGGCATCTCACACTAGTTCCCTACTAAGCTTAGCATACCCAAACTGAAAGTCTTAAATTCCTCTGACCTCTACCCCAAACCTGCTTCTACTCCAGTTTCTGCCTTCTCAGTGAATGGGCCTCTGCCTATCTGGCGTACAAGCCAAAATCCAGAAAAATCTATTTTGATCTCCTGGTCTCCCTCACCTCCGATCCATCACCAAGTCCTGCCAGTTCAACCACAAATATTTTGTTGATTTGTTTGTATTGCCAGTGTCATCAGCCCAGTACATGCCACCTTCATCTCTCTCCTAAACTGTTATGATGTCTTTCTAATTGCTTCTCCTTTCTTCACTCTTGCTCCTCTTCAGTCCGATGTACACAGGGACTCAAAGTGATTTTTTAGTATTTTAATTTGGATTATGTTATCTCTATTCAGAATCCTACAATGCCTTCTTATTACAGTTAAAATAAGGTTGACTCATTAATAATTTTATGTTGTTTACATGTTAAAATGATAACATTTTGGATAAATTGAGTTAAATAAAATTATTAAATTTGAAAAAAGAATAAAGTTTAAAGTCCATACCTGGATTCTCCAGCCTTCCCCTTACCTTATGCTCCAGGCAAATCGGTCTTCTGTCAGTTCCTTCTGCCTGGAGTGCTCCTCCTTTGCCTCCTCACATGACTGATCTCTGCTGATCCTTCATGGTTCAACCTAAATATCAACTCAGGGAGACATTCCTTTGTAACCCTAAGATAAGATGCTGCTTCCCACTGTTGTCCACCACAGCACGCTGCTCATTTCTAATATGGCACTGACCTGAGTTTGCAATAGTTAGCAAAATTTTTAGTTGCAGATTTATTATTCATGACTTTACTTGTACTTGTGGTTTATTTCCCTTCTCCAGACTATATACTCTATACACAGTAGAGTGCCTGCCACTCATTAGGTACTCAATAACTAAATGATTGATAAATGAGTCTTTGGAACAAAAAGGTAAGCATATAATATCACATTTATTCTCTTCAAAAACCTGGTGGTTTTATCTCCATTTAATAGATGAGTAAAGTGAGGATTGGAGAACTTGTGTTAACTTCACCAAGGATTCCTGAGGAGTAAATAGGGAAGCAGAATTCAAAGCCAGATCAGGCTAGTTCCAGAGCTTCTCCCTTCACACCAGGCTGTCTCCACATACACCACATCTCCAGGACATCAGTCACACCATTGGGTCATTTTTGTGCTTTATAATTGACCAGAATGTCAAGAGAAAAAAAATACCAGTTGCTTAATATGAGACAAAGAATTAAAAAGCCATCCCAGGTTTCATTATCTTTGCACAAGTAATTGCAACTCATTAAAATTTTGATTCTGAAGGCAGGAAAAAAAATCATTTTAATTAGCAATGGAAAAGACTTTTTCTCAGCAACAAGGACTCCAGAATCTCAATTTATGCTGAAGGAGGCTCTAATTAGCAGGAAAAGTGGCTGTTTCCATAAAGAATAAAGAAAATACTGAAGTTAGCCCCAGGTCCTTTGCAACTTCCTGAAGACATTCTCTATCTCTCAAAGGCCAGGAAACAACCATCCCATTGCGTGGTGCACTCATTGCATAATTAACCTCAATGAACATTTATTTGGTAACCATGGGCTAGTTGCTGAAGAACAATGAATCAAGAAGTATTCACTCAGGGCCGTTATGAAGACAGTTCCCCTATTAATGGATCTGTCCTTTCAACACAGCTGTGATTTCAAGCAAAGGTATTTGACTAAGCAGAAGCATCAGCAGAAAGAAATACATTAAGAGGCTAAACTAAGGCCAAATATATGACATTCCCTATAAGATATCCTTTCTCATTTTGTGAAACCCACCTTCTCATTTTTCTTTTCTTCTTTTCAAAACTTTAATATACATGAAAATGGCATATATTTTGATGTCTCTCTTACAAAGGACTTTTGTATTAATTTGGCTTTTATCATCCCTGCTTAATTCACCCCACACTCTGGCTGCTCTCCCACCTCACTACATCTCTCCATCTTCTCGATTTCTTCCGGGCCTCTTTCAACAAAAGAATTAACTTACAGAATTAACTGTATCTACTTGGTTTTGGAGAGCTTTCAAAAGTTTCACTTTTTTCTTAACATTTAAGAAAATAGATTCCTCAAACTATAAGAAAAAATATTTTTTAAACCCTTCACTTTAAAATATTAATGAAAACTTTCCAAGAAACCTAACATTTCCACCAGAGCCAATTGCAAGTAGAGATAAAAAATTTTTACATATGTCTTTGTTTTTCCCTACCCACTTTTATGCCTCTGTTTCCATTTGTGTTTGCTGAAATTTTGTTTTGCCCTACAAAAGCCAACAGTCACCTTGGAATAATCATGGTACAATTTTAGGCTAGTTATAAAGAATCACGATATCATATACATTTTATAATTGAATCCATCTGTATTAATATATTTTCTGAAATCCCGTCTCAATTGAGACTCATTTTGCATTGCCATAACAACTTATATCCCATAATAATCAGGATCATTAGATAAATGAGAAAAGGAGAAGCTAGTTTACTAGTGGGTTGAAGTGTTTGGTTTTTGGGTTTCTTTTTTTTGGTGGGAGGTGTAGGGATATCAGTTAAATACATACCTTCCCATTTCATGATCTACATCCTATTCCTTTAGGCCCAGAAATCTTGGAGTTATTTATCTCCTCTCAACTCTTTTTAAAATATTTATTTATTTATCAGAGAAAGGGAAAGGGAGGGAGAAAGAGAAGGAGAGAAACATTGATGTGAGAGAGAAACATTGATGTGAGTGAAAAACATCCATCAGTTTCTTTTTGTATGCACACTGTTGAAACCGAACCCACAAACCAGGTACATGCCCTGACCAGGAATGAAACCAGCAACCTCTCACAAATGCCCAACCAACTGAACCACACCTACATCTCCTCTCAACTTTAGCCACCAACGTAACACTTCAAGATTAAGTGTTCCTCATCCAATCACCCAGCATGTCTACATCCAAGATCATAAAAGGGGTGAAAAGGTTTATTTTAATAAGCACAGCCTTGCTTGGTACTGTTTACATATGTTCTTATAGCATCTTGCATATTTTCCTATTTCTACCTCACTGTATTCTAATGATCTATTTAATAGCCTCTTCTCACAGACTGAAATAACCAGGAGAGCAGGAACCATATCTTATTTCCAGTTTTAGTCCTTATGCCTAGAACAGAGAAGATGCTCAATAAGTAACTAATGTTTGGAACAGAGGAATTACTGGATTTAGAAGGCATAGATTCTGAGAATGTCAGAGGTAATTCAAGCTAAAAATAACTGAATTGACCACATCATTTGTACAAATTAGACCCAAACTGATACAAGCAATTCAAGGTATAGTAGAACAACCAGTCCTTTCTCTTAAACTTTTTTATTATTAAAAAAAAAAAATCACACATAGAGAAAAGTTACCCAAACAATAGTATAATAACCATTAGTATCCTTACAAGCTAAGTAACAAATGTTGCCAATTGTTAATGTTTAGCTATATTTGCTTTATCTATGTCTATAAAGATTTGTAGATGTTTTCAAATAGTTGTATTTCATACAAAAGCAGTCTTTATAAAGAGAACATCTAAAGCAAAATCTTTAAAAAGTCATTCAGCTGCCCATGGAAGGAAGAGCAGATCCCTGAGAGGCGTTCCAGGCCTTCTGTGATATGGATCTTATTAACTTCTTTTTTACATTATCTGTTTCTGCCCCCTCACTTCATCCTCTTCTCCAGCCAGGCCGAACTGCTTTAAATTCTAGGATCAGCATCCAGCTTTCTCCCTCCTTCCTCTGGATCTGTGCACATACTATTCCATTTCTGTTGTACATTTTACCTTGATACACCTTCGTCTGGCTAATACCTGCTTTGCTCCAGGTATTCCAGATACAGGCTGCTTAGGCGTTTCCACCATATGCTCCCCCTAGTACTCCCATTAGAACTCTTTAAACATGGCTGTGACATAATATGAAACATATATTTGGTCTCGGCCCCCCATCATCCCCACCCACCTCCCCCACTGCCACCCCACCCCCTTTTTCTGAAAAGAACTCCTAAAACCCTTGGAATCTGGTAAGTACCCTTTATATGACACCTTTTTTTTTAAGATTGTATTTATTTATTTTTAGAGCGAGGAAAGGAGGGAGAAAGAGGGAGAGAAACATCAGTGTGTGGTTGCCTCTCATGTGCCCCCTACTGGGGATCTGGCCTGCAACCCAGGCCACCACTCAATCTACTAAGTCACGCCAGCCAGGGCTATAAGACACTCTTCGATGACTGGTGTCTAGGGGCTCCTGCATAGATAGCCTCAGAATGGGACCTGGTTGCCAGGGGAGCGAACCAGGTGATTAGAGAGTTGGAACTTTCAGTTTCACTTCCCAATCTCTGGGGATAGAAAGAGGTGCTGGAGGTTCAATTAATCACCAATGGCCAATGATTTAAGCAATCAGAAAATAAAAATAAACAAAAAAAAAAAACAGAGAAGAAGAGAATAATCAATCACACCGATGCAAAGAAGCCTCCATAAAAATAAAAATTAAAAAAAAAAAAAAAAACCTCTAATTGGAAAAAGAGAAAGAGAAAGGAAGAAAGAGAAAGAGAGAGGGGGGCAGGGAGGCAGGGGGAGGGAGAGGAAAGTAAGGGAGGAAGGGAGGGAAGGAGGATGGGAGGGAGGGAAGGAGGGAGAGAGGGAGGGAGGGAGGGAGGAAGGGAGGAAGGAAGGAAGGAATGGAGGGGGGAGGGGCGGAGACTGTTCAAGTTTGGCACCACTTCCCATGGATGTTAATAAAAAAGAAAAACCCTAACTGGAGAGGTTCAGAACACTTCTGGGGTTAGTGAACAGGTAGAGATGCCAGGAGGGCAGTGTGCCTGAAAAAGAAATGGAAGTTCCGCCCCCCTTCCCATACACCTTGCCCTATGCATCTGTTCTATCTGGTTGTGTCTGTTATAATAAACTGGTAATCCAATAAGTAAACTGTTTGCTGAGTTCTAAGAGCTAGTTTAGCAAATTATCAAACTTAAAGAAAGGTCATGAGAATCCCCAATTTATAGCCAGTCAATTAGAAATACAGATTACAACTTGGGATTTGGAATTGTCATTTGAAGTAGTCTTGTGAGACTGAGCCCTTATCCTGTAGGATATGACCCTAACTAGAGGTAGGCGATGTCATAATTGAGTTGAATTGTAGGACACCCAGTCAGTGTCCACAGAGAACTGGAGAATAGCCTGGTGTGGACATCCACATATCTGGTGTCAGAAGTGTTAAAGGTAGTCGGGGAAAAGCAGGAACTTTCCTTTAGTTGGTGAGGAGGAAAAGCAGAGGAGGTTTTCTTTTATATGGCATAGGTCTCTCTCAACCACTATACCTGACCGAGATGATAAGAACTACATTTCACTTTTCTCTGCATCTTCCATACCTAAGTAGGGCTCTCCACATAGTAACTGCTCCTTGAATACTTGTTGAGAGAATGAATTCATGAAGAAGCACTAAACTAGGTAGGCATTATGAATGGAGGCACTGAATGCCCTGGGCAAACCTTTCCCTCTTTTGACCTTAGTTTCCCCATTTGTGCTCACTGATCTCCAAGGTTTCTTCCAGACCTCAACTTTCCACAGTGTAGAAAGGAGAAGCTTCTTCAGTCACTAAATGCCCAGCAGTTCCTATGGCAACTGCAGGTTCTATGGGCCCAGACCTGTAGAATTGCAACCTGAATGAACCAGGCACTACAAAAGTCCAGAGGCCCTCCCTTTTCCCAGAAGATATCCAGAGGCAGATTATATGATGAGTCTTAACCTCAGGCCTGTTCTGAGGCCCCCAGAGATTTAAAAAATGATTGCTATAGAAACAGCATCCCTCCCAGAAGGAAGCCTATTCCCTCTCCAAGATGACCACTCCTGAATATACAGATAACCTCCCGGTGCATCCAGGACAGGTTCCTACTAAAAGCTGACACAAGGGTGGAGGGAGGGGGAGGCACCAGGAAATAACATTAGGTATAAACTATAGCACCTGTAGTGAGCTTTCACTTATACCAGCTCATCTGACGCTCATGTAAACCAGGGAAGTTACCGGTACTATCTCTATTTCATAGATGAAGAAATTAAAACTTAGCTCAGAAAATTAAAATGATTTGCTGAGGCCCTGGCCAGTGTGGCTCAGTTGGTTGGAGAGTGACCAAAAGTTTGCAGGTTTGATTCCCAGTCAGGGCACGTATCTCAGCTGCCAGTTTGATCCCCAGTTTGGGCACGTATGAGAGGCAACTAATCAATGTTTCTCTCTCACATCAATGTTTCTCTCTCCCTTCCTCTCTCTAAAAGAAATGAAAAAATGTCCTCAGGTGAGGATAAAAGAAATAGTAACAATTATTGAAAATAAGATTTTCTGAGGTCACAAATGTAGTTGCAAAAAGGGTGATTTAAAGGTAAATCTGATTTCAAAGCCTGTGTTCTCAACCACTAAGTGGTGCTGCCTCATAATTAAAGCAGGTTCCAGTGAGATCTTAGCTCCATGTGTTTAGAGAAAACAGGATTCCTGGAACTGACCATGTATCAGGGCCTCCCCAGCCATCTGACCTCCAAATTTAAAAGGTAATTTAAGACTGTCTGGCGCTGACTCCAATGACCAATTGGATGGATAAGACAGAACCTTAGGATATAGCAGGCACTGGCAGATTTCAAGGTCACACAATTATGAGGACAGCCACACCATCCCAAAACCTCACTTCTCACCTTTAGTTCATTTACTCCCTGCAAAAGACCCATGAGAAGTAGGTTATCATACTCATTTTACAGATAGAGACACTGAAGCTTAAGTAGGTGACTTATTTAAAACTAAGCAAAATGTAAGCATTTGTGAAAACCCTTGTTCTAGATCAGGGGTGTCCAACCCACGGTCCATGGGCCACACGTGGCCCAGGATGGCTATGAATGAGGTCCAACACAAAGTCATAAATTTACTTAACACATGATGAGTTGTTTTTGTGATAACATGTCGTGATGTCACATGAAATAAATGTACATACACTCTCACTATTTGGACACATGTGTGGCTTCAGCTTTATGGCGATATGTGGCTTCCAGCATGTTATCTTATAAGTGCAGACAGTAGAATTGACACCATCAGACGTTACATGTGCTTGTGATGACTTAGCGAGACAGTGATTATCAATATTTCAACCTACCATTGCAATGTTAGATGTTTAATGTTATTTAGAAGTCAGGTAAGCATTCTTATTTGATTATTAAAGGTACTTCTACACCTCAGCAGTGCCTCACACATCACCTGCCACACTTTACTATCACCCCTCTGCCTCATCCTGAATTGTAGCCAAGAGGGCTCTGGGAGGGCCCGAACTTGCTTTCTATTTTTCTGTAAACTAATTTTCATAATAAGAGTAGATAAAGTCTGTTATTATTTTTTTTAAATCCCAGAATGGCTTCTACGACATCTCAAAAGAAAAAAGAACACCCAAAGAGAAAAATTATGGATAAAGGAAGATTTTTCAATGAACAGTGGACAGATAATTACTTTTTTGCTGAGGCAAATAGTAAGGCACTCTGCTTAATTTCTAGGGAATTTGTGCAAGTTTTCAACAACTATAATTTAAAAAGGCATTATGTGCAAAAATATGCTGCCAAATTCAATGCGTATAAAGGATTGTGTTGGAAGGACAAAATAGTGAAACTGATTAAAAGTCTGTCTTCTCAACAAAAATTTTTTCAAGAAGTTACAACTTGGGTGGATTCCATTGTAAAAGTTAATTACATGGTAGCATATTTAATAGTAAAAAATCAAAACCATTTACTGATCGTGAGTTTATTAAGCAATGTATAGAAAGCGTGGCAGATATAATTTGCCCAGAAAAAAAGAGGGATATCACTAAAATCAGTTTGTGTAACAAAAGTATAGCCAGACGAATTGAAGAAATCGGAAAATCTATTGAAAGATGTTTGGAGAGTAAAGCGGCTAATTTTAAAAGTTATGCCTGGCGATGGGTAACAACACTAACTCTACAGATAGGGCTCAACCTGCCATTTGTATTAGAGGTATTGATGATGAATGTTGTGTCACTGAAGAAATGGCTTCTGTAGTGCTATTTAAAGACACAACTAAATCAAGAGATTTATATGAAACAGTAGAGAATATGTTAAAGTGATTTCCTTTGTCCATTGTCAACATATCTGGTATAGTTACCGATGGTGTCCTGGTGACGGTAGGTAAAAGAAAGGGACTTGTAAAATTAATAGAAGATGATGCAATTGCTGCCCCAAACTCACATTTGATGAAGTATTATTGCATAGTACATCATGAAAATTTATGCACAAAACTTTAAAATGGATAATGTTATGCAAATCATCGTCAAGACTGAATTTCATAAGAGTCAAGGGACTGAATCATCGCCAATTCCAGGAATTCCTTAAAAGTATTGATGCTGACTATGGTGACATCATTTACTTTTTGGAAGTAAGATGGCTAAGTGGAGGCCAAATATTGAAAAGATTTTATGATTTGTGACATTATCAAGTCATTTATGGTATCAAAAAACAAATTTGTGCCAGAACTTGACGATAAAAACTGCTTACAGATTTAGCATTTTAGTGGATTTAACTGCTCATTTAAATGAGTTACACACGCATCTTCAAGGTGAAAACCAGTTTATCAATACCATGTTTCAAACCATAATAGCATTCCAAATGAAACTGAAATTATGGCAAGCTCAAATTAAGGCAGACAATTTTATGCATTTTGACACTTGGCTAAACACAGCCCTGTGAACAGTGCAAAATATGCAGCCTTACTTTTCGATTTGATACAAGAATTTGAAAACAGGTTTCAAGATTTCCAAGAAAATAATCAACATTTTTCTACATTTGTGACTTCATTTTCAGTCAACATCAATATGTTACCTGCCAATTTTCAAATGGAACACATGGAGCTGCAATCTGACATTCAAGTTAAAGAAAAATTTGATTGTGTCTCTTCACTGGACTTTTATATGTCCTATCTTCCCAGAAACAAATATTCCTTGCTTCACAATCACACTTTATTCATGTCATCGCTATTTGGCTGCACCTACATTTGCCAGCAACTATTTTCAAGAATGAAACACATTAAGAGTAAAATTAGAACCAAACTATCTGATGAGCACCTTGAGAACTCACTGAGAATTGCAACTACTTCCATCAAACCTGATGTCCATGCACTAGTTTCTCAAGTACAATGTCAAACATCCCACTAGTTTTATGTTGTCCTCTTTTCTTTTACTTTTATAATAACAATATTTTTAAAAATCAATGATGTATTATTTAAATATGTACATTTTTTATATTAGTGATGACAAACTTGGGACCTTCTTGATAATATTAAGAGATTATCAAAAGGGCCACTACATAATTAGGGTAATTATGTGAGAACTTTTTTTGCCTATCTGTGGTGGCAGATATCACAAAAGTTATGCACAGACCTTTTATTTGCTCATCAGTTTTCCTTAGTGTTTGTGTGAACTTAGGTGAAGGGTGATGTTGTGATTTATAACAATAAATATATATTTGGTCTTTGACCTATTTCTGGCACAAAACTTCTAAAACCCTTGATATTTTATATGTGATGAGAGCGATAAAGATGTCTTTTGTTATGTTAATGAGGTGACTTTGGGTTGAATTTAAGGATGGAGGCTGGCAGCCAAGAGGGCCAACCAAGTTGTTGGAAGGTTGGAAATTTCAGTCCCACTACCTGACCTTTAGAAAGAGCAAGGGGCTTGAGATTGAGTTCGGTTGTCAATAGTCGATTATTTAATCAAACATGTCTATATAATAAACCCTCCATAAAAAAACCAAAGGACAGCGTTCATAGAGCTTCCATGTTTGTGAACATATTACCAGACAGGGGCCTGGCCCTGAGTGGGTCTGCCCAGGGCCAGCTGCAGTGTGTGGGTCCTTGACTTCATGTAGGAAAGATTTCACAACACAAATCCAGGAGACTATAAAAGTATATTTATTAACGTCCTGGCTGGTGTGGCTCAGTGGATTGAGCACCAGCCTGCAAACCAAAGGGTTGCCAGTTCGATTCCCAGTTAGGGCACATGCCTGTGTTGCGGGCCAGCTCCCTAATGGGGGTCGTGTGAGAGGCAACCACACATTGATGTTTCCCTCCCCCTCTTTCTCCTTCCCTTCCCCCCTCTATAAAAGTAAATAAATAAAATATTTTTTTAAAAAGAGTACACTTATTAAAGCTGGGGACAGTGAAACAAGAAAGGGCTTAGCGTAGAAGAGGCAACACAGGAGTCTATGTTGGCTGCCTTAGCTCACTTGGGAAGTCAGAGAAAAGGGGGCTTTGGAGACAGGTTCAGGGCATCAGCCTGGGACAAACTGCCAGCTGCACATTGCCTTAGAGTTTAGGAGACCCATGCCTGTGGAGAAAGAAATGGAGAAATCAGAAGGGAAAGGGAATGGCAAGGGCTGCTCCCCAGAGGGAGAGCGTATGCATGTGCGTGTGCGTCCACTTTGGGTCCTTTGTCTTGAGTTTTTATCTCTCTTGCAGGCAGGAATGTTAAGGGAGGTCTCAGGGGAGGGTTTCAGCAGAACAGTCATCTGTTCTCCAGGTGCGCCCTTTCAGGGTCATGGTCTCCACTGGTTGGTCATGGCAGGACAAGGGCTTTAGTCATTGCACTTGGTTCTGGCATCACCCACCTGGTTTTGCTGTTTTTCTGGGCTTAGAGCTGAAATACAACTGAGGCCTAGATGTTATCTCTAGGGAGGTGACCTTCTGTATCTGGCTGTAAATTGCTCAGCCATTGTGTTCAGCTATCTACCTCAGTTTCCCTATTCCAGTGGCCAATGAAATGTCTTAGCTTCTTACTATGCCATCTCAAACACATGGAGATTTGGGGAAAAGTAGTGCACTCAGAGGTGACATGGAAGCTCTGTTCTCTTACCCCATACCTTGCCTATGTGTCTCTTCATCTGGCTATTGATTCGTATCCTTTAATATCTTCTGTAATCAAGGAGTAATCTCGCGAGTAAACTAGTCTCCTGAGTTCTGTGAACCCCTCTAGCAAATTAATCTAACCCAAGGAGGTGGTCATGAAAATCTCTGATTTATAGCCAGTTGGTCAGAAATATAGGTAACCACCTGGGCTTTTCACTGGTTTGTGAAATCTTATGGGACTGACCCTTAACCTGTGAAATCTAATGCTATCTCTAGACAGATAGTGTTAGGATCAAATTGAATTATAGGGTACCCAGCTGCTGTTGGAGAATTCTTGGTTTGAGACCCCCCCTACCCCACTTACACACACTGGAGAGGGTGCTCAGGACATTTTATGAAGGGGCTTACCCAAGGTCACATATTAAGTAACTGGTAGAAGCTGAATTTCAACTCAGGTATATCTGATTATATCTCTTCTACAAGAAAACCAGATCTGTAAAGAACTGGCAAAATTTTAGTTTTTCTTTACTCGTGCTCTGATAGGTTCTGTAGCTTAGTAAGCCCTCAATTATCAAATCCAAGCCCTCTCATCTGGATCAGTGTTTTGGCTGCATGTGACCCAAAATAACGACAGCTTAATGATTGAACACTATTTTTCTTTCACGTAACAATGTCCCAGAACTAGGTAGCTCAGGACTGGCATGGCAATTTTAGAATGATCATAAACCCAGTCCCTAACCAGCACTTTCCTCTGCTATTCTTATGGTGTGGCCCTCATTCTCGGAGCCCAAGTTGTTGCTAAAATTTCAGTCTTTGTGCCCAAGTTCCAAGCAATAAGATAGAGGAAGAAATGGGAAGTAGTGCACTTCCTTTTATTAAGAAACTTCCTGGAATCAGGCCAGGCTTAGTCTCATGTAGCTGCAAAGGAGGCTGGTTACAATATTATTCAACAGGGCATTCTGTTACTAAGGAGGAAAGGGAGGATGGATGATAAAGCAAGCAACCAACAGGTTGGTCGAACTTTCCTTCAAGACTCAGAATTAGTTTCACCTCTCCCTTGAAGCCCTTCTGACCGCAAATGTCTATGTGGTCTCACCTTTCTCTGGAATCTTATCACACTTATTAATGGGGCTTTTAGCATGTGCTTTACTAGCTTCTGCATTATTTATGTGCCAGATATGACAAGTATAGGAACGATGTGGGAGAGGTATATCTGGGTCATGGAAATGGATATAGGTATGTGTAGCGGGGAGCACCACATGGGGCACTCCTGGATCTGAGGGATCTGAGAACCATCTGAGGAGGGAGCAGGGCTCTTAATCCCGCAGAGCCTGTCCCAGGGTTGTCGCAGATGGGGGAAATAAACACGAGTCATCGCAAATACTTCTTTATTTGCCAGGAGAGGTTACATGGCTCTTCCCTCTACTGGAAAAGGCCCCAAGCCCCTGTGCTTTTGTTGAGAACCATATGCAAAAGGGTATACAGCAAAACTAATTAATCAATGTCAAAAGGCTATGTTTACAGAAAACAGAGATCATAGATAACAATAGAAGGAACACGAGAGATTTGCCTCAGGTTAGGGTCTATGTATAATTTAAATCCCCTTCCCAGTAGGAGCCGGTTATCATAGCTTTTGAGGGAAGAACAAAGCATGCTTCAAGGAACTTACTTCTGGCCTGATTTTCCCCTGGGAACCACCTGATCCAGTTTAGGGCTGTGCCTGCCTTTGGCATTGTTTCAAGCCTGAGCCAGCGAGCAGGGAAGAGCCACCAAGAGATAAGGAGACTTCTTTCAGATAGAATGAGGACTCCGGCTATAACCAAGCTGAGCCAAGGGATGTGGTCCTTTTTGCCCTCTCTCTGTGTCCCCCAAGTTCTTGACCTGCTGCCCATATCAGCTGTGTCTGGCTTAGGTCATCTCTCCTCTTGAGAGATCTTATCCATCATTGACTACCAACCATCACAGGGCCAAGCAGGGTGATGTGAGGGAGGCAGGGGATGCACCCCTGTCAGGGGGGCAGGTTTTGTCTCCTCAGTGGCCTGTTTTCCCAAGGTCTCCTAGATTAGCTCCAGCCTCAGGGTCCTCTCGCCTGTCAGCAGGGCTACAGTTCCTGAAACTAGGTGGGGTGGTTCCCAACAGGTATGGATATTTATAGATCTAGATGTAGATGTAAATAATGTCAACGTAAGGAATGTCCAAACCTATAAGAACCTACAAGGATTTTTATGAGTTTATTTGAGCCAAACTAGCAACTATTGCCCAGAAGCAAAATCTCAATGGATCGAGAAAATACTCCAGAGAATGGCAGTTCTCAAAGGAGGAGGCATAAGGGGGTTCAGTGAAATCTACTGGTGATAGATCAGGAAGGCAGGAGAAAGCTAAGCTGGGAAATCTCTAGGATTGGATAAAAAATAAAGTGAATAGACACATACTTCTTCTACATTTGTGAGTATAAGATAGTTAACACTCAACAATTAATACAATAACAGTAACAATGAGGAGTTGGTGGTCTCTGCTCTGGTGAGGTGGTCCTGCTTTTACAATCCAAAATAAAGGAAATTACTTTGATATTATCAGGTATGTTATTTTAGATGCAAAAAAGACAGCGGACAAGCTCAGTTAAGGTAAAGACTGACCTTTGTTAAGGAAAAATACTGCCCTAGGACATGACTACTTGCCAAGAACTGTTTTTAGTTAGAAAGTTTTAATTTCAGACCATCCTATGAGGTTATTTTGGTCTCTGAGTTTGTAAGACCACCATGGGGGCCTCTCCTGTGCTTGTCAGGTTTATGTAGCCCCCTTTTTTGTCCACAATAAAAATATAAACATAAACTTTCAGATGGGTAGCACAGTTCAGAAAAACTATAGACTTTGCAGTTAATCTGAGGCAGGTTAGTAAGAAGCTAGGAAAACTCCTTGGCAAATTGAATGGGGAAACTGAGACAGATATTTAAACAAGGCCAAGTGATTTACAGCTAGCTAATAAATTGCAAGGTTTTATTGTTACCCAACAGCAAGTGGGGTCCTATTCCTCACTACCACCCTCTAGGCAAAATTCCAGAGGCAAAAGTTTGGTGACAAAGGAAAGGAGTCTTTATTCAAAATACACAGATTTTGTAATAACAGATTTCCACATTAGTCACTTAAGCCTATCAGTGAGGACTAAACTCTTTAACTCTTTAATTACAGCTAAGATCAGGTAAACCTAGCAATTAAGATTAAACTCTAACTCTTTAGCTGCACCTTTAATCAGTTAAGCCTGTAAATTAAGGCTAAAATCTTTAACTGCTGAGTTCCCTTACCATTCCTCCTGTTAGTTTTTAGTTACCTTATTTCTATAGGATTAGTTTATAAGCTAAATCAACATAAGATATAAAAGCTACACAATTCTGAAAGAATGGCAGGCTTCTGCCTCAGAGCCTGCCCCCTCTAGAACACCCAAAGAATGACCCTACCACCCTCTGCCAAGCCAGACCAACTCTAGGCTCTGCCCAGAGTTTCTTCTCCCATCCAAAATACCATCCTCTGTGAAACACAGGCAGCTGCAGCATGATCATTCAGGCATCCTCGAGGAAGAGAGCCCAATAATCAGTCTCTGCCTTCCTTTCATTTTAAATCTTCTGGCCCATAATTCCATGTGCTCTAGAGCCATTCAGCTTCTCAGCCAGTCCTGTCCTAGACTGTTTGCCATTGCCTCGGACAACCTCCTACCATGCCCCTACTGCGTTCTCCACTTCTCCCTAGTGATCTGATCAGATCTCTGTATCGTTATCTTCCCTAACCAAGTACAATTAGGAGCAAAGGATTTACATATTCCAGACCGTGCTGGGGAAGACCCACCTTGGTCCCTATCACTGGAAGGTCCCTTTCCAGAGATATTCTTTGAGAGTGAAACTGACCACAGAATGGCCCTGACCCCTCTATGTGCTCATTTTGGTGAATCAGCATATTAAAAGGCACACCTGGGAAGGTTATGAATACTGCATTGAGATCTTTCCCTGAGAACTCCCCTAAAATTCGCACCTTTAGAAAACATATAAAAACCTCTAAGACCCGGTGTGAGCATACCTACGTCTCCCCCCAACCTGACTCTTTTGTCGGGCATGTATCTTTGCTTTCTTTCTCCTAAGCTCTAAGTATTTCTAGGAGACTTGCAACCAGGAGAGCAGCAGGCAGCGGCAGCTTGCCCCAGGCTAACCACGTGAACTTGTCTCTAAGGGCCCTCCTTTTGCCTCTGTAACTTGTTTCCTGAGACCAGGCAGCCAGCTGACTCACTTCTGCCTCTGTGACTTTTTCTCTAATGGGCCAAGACAACTTCACCAAGACTCAGCTCTTTCTCACCTTTCCAAAAGGTCAAGGCAGCTCTGCCTACACTCATTCCTGTTACTCTAATCTTGCCTTGTCTATCTTAAGCCCTTCCTTTGTTTAACTGTCCCCAGCTTTAATAAATGTACTCTCAAAATCACCTGGACTCATGTCATAAAATGTTTCTGGCACAAAGTCAAAAACCCACACATTCTAGACCATGTCAGGGCAGACCTGTCTTAGTCCCATTCCCTTTCTGGTGACAAAACACATCCAGTTTCAGGCTCTATCTCTACCTGTAATTTCTGTGTAAATTTGTAGGTTAATTGACCTTTGCCTTAATTTTCTAATCTGTAAAATGAAAATCATTCTTGTATTTACCTAATAAGGTTATTATGATGGCTAAATAAGATGTAAAGTACACCTTATGCTAGGCACATAGTAAGTGCTCATTAAATATTCTCCACTCTTATTTTTCTTTGAATCCTCACAATGGCCCAATGAGATTGATGATATCATCTTCACTTTTAAAAATTCTAAACTGAGTCTCAGAGAAGCTAAAAACTTGCCTAAAGGAACAATGCTAACGGTGATACTACTGAGACATGAGCTCAAACTGGATCTAAAACCCTGGGCTTTTAGTTCAAGATCCCTGCCTTCTGTCTCTTCACCCATGGCATGTCAAATACATAATAGGCTTTTTATAACCATCTGCTGTAACAAATTCAAATGAATCAGCTGTCGTTTTATCTTTGGCTTTAAGGCTTTCTAGGCTGTTATCTCCAGTGCACACTGAAACACAGAAGTATTTTTAATTCTCAGGATAAAGATCATTTTCATATGAAATCTATGTAGGGTGGAAAATCTGATTAGAAAAAAATATTTAGAAAGAAAATTGCTCAAGGCAGCCTTTTTGACTAAAAGAGGAATAATGAGAAAAAGCAGATGTATCAAAGTAAAACATCAAGCTGCTCTCTCTTGGAGATAAAATGTAGCATTCCAAGGTGCATACTTCATTTACTTGAGGAACAAAATCATTTGAGTCTCTTTCTCAGTAAGAATCAAGATATTTTCATGAGCAATAACTGAATTTTGAGAGATAATTGCCCTTGGGAAAGGACAATTTGGTACACCTACATACATTTCTAAAAGTGAAGAAAAATGCTTAGTCCATTGTAACTGATCACCAAAGCAAAAGGACACCTATACAGTTAGGTGCTAAACTATGATCAGGAGCAAATCAGAATCCCTTTACATTCCTCTAAGTTGAGCCTTTCTTAATGTGAAGAAGCACAAATACAATGTCAAAACTCTAGTTCCAGACCTTGTTATGGGATAAATACCTTTATATGCAAAACACTTCCCCTCTTTGTATTTCAATTTTAGCTTCAAAAGAATGAGGGAGCTGGGCTCTCTGACCATTTAGATCTCATCTTGCTGAAACAATATCTTCTAAATCTGGGACTAATCCTGGGCATTTGCAAAGGATTAAGTATATCAAATGTTACAGGTCACATTCTAATTTGTTTTGTCTGTAGAATTTGTTTTTTAAATGGCATATTTTCCCCTTCATATTTTTTTCACCTTTGAGAGGGTGATCTGAGGATTTGTACTCTGTACAGATTATTACATATTGTTGACATGTTGATGAATATTTTTTTTAAAACCTAACATCTGTGTAGCATCGTATATACTTCAAAGCAATTTTACTGTCATTATCTCACTCAGTTTTCACCATTAACCCCTGAGACTGGAACCATATTATTGATGCAGTGGAAAAAGCATGAATTTCAGAGTCAAAGAACCTGAGGCCAAATTCCAGCTCAACCCTTTCTAAGTCAAGAGAACTTGGGGAAGTTGCTTAACTTTTCTGAGCTTTCCAATTTCTTATTTGAAAAACAGGAAAGATGGTAACAATAAAATGAGGATTTTGTATAAAACAACTAGCAGCTGGTTTTTCTCTTTATTTTGGGAGCACACTGGAAGACTAGAGAGCTAAGAGACTCGGCTAAGGATCAATAAGAACTTTTCAGAGCAACATCAAACAAGTGGGAGGAAAGGGGCTGACAAATTTAATATACTTGCAAAGAATGTACTTCTGTTTTCTCATGTTTTTGTTTGAAAGATAAGGAATGGGTAGGGAATATAATAAGTGGGGAGGGACTGAAGAATTCTTGGTGGCCTAAGAACTCTGGAACAACAGGCAGCCCAATCATTCGCCTTACATCCAAGAAGCAATTTATTGAGCATTTACTGTTTTCCAAAAGAACTGCCAGGTCTTTAGGGAACCAGGGGTGAGGTAGAAGAAATGAAGGGACAGAGGGAGGTCAGAATGAGGCCCTTAAGGTACAGGGGTTTTTTTTCTCTGTGATTTAAGTGATGGCGTCCACAGGCCTGCAGCCTATGGTGGGCTCTGGGAGGTTCCTAAATTACTGGTTTATTCCAAACTATGCTGGGTACTGGAGACATCAATACTTGTTTTCTTCAAGTTGCTGGCAATCCAGAGGGGACACAGCAATGGCTCCAGGAGAGATATGAGTGTTAAACAGAGGTTTTATAGAAGGGAAGATGCTTCTGTGGAGGGAGGTCACATAGGTTTCCCAGAGAAGGTGATAGAACTGCATCTTTAAGGTAAGGCTTAGGAGGAGTTTACCAAACTGACAAGAGGAATAAATCATTCCAAGCAGTAGTGAGACAAAGCCTAGAGCATTTAGAGAACTACAAATATGGATTTATAGAGAGCAGAAGAGGCAAGACTAGGTGGATAGGTGGTGAGGGTGAGATCCTAAAACCTATTAAAAACATCATTCAACTGAGTAAATTTTTAAGATCTTACTGGCTTTATTCAATAATTCACAAGTCAGGTAGTATCCAGTCTAACAGAGAGAAAGGAGTTCTGAAGAGCTGTACAAGGCAAAAGATTTTTATAAAACAAAGTGAGCAGGAACAGGAAATATACTGGGCGTTTCCTGGTTGGTTAAAGCAGGGTTACTTTTCTTACATGGAACAAAGGAGAGTCTGGAGCTGGGTTAGGTAACATGTTGAGGAAACAAGTGCTGCATGGTTGACCTAGGCCTTTGTTTTCTGGGAAAGCTGACCACAGAAGTTTGTTAAGTCTTGGTTTGCTGGCCTAGGGCTTAGCATGAGTGACTCCGTCGTAAGACTAATCTGGTTACTTTACCAGGCTTTGAATAGAATAGGGAATGCTACTGTAATAGGGTGCAGAGTGAGGGTCACCTGAAAATAGGAAAAAAAAACCCACAACATTTGGTTGGCTAAGGGGGAAGTGGATACTACAGCTTTTAAGATATTTGCATAACAATGGCAAGTTAATAGCTGTAAATTTCTTGAAGGGAGAGGATTGCTCCCCAGATCCAAAGGTATAGTGACATTAAGAGCAGATAGTGATTCATGACAGAGCCAGAGGAGGGAGATATCCCTGTGCCATAGGGCTCTGTTGCCCTGACTAAAGATGGCAGCTGAAAGAAGGTAAAAGATAGGGGAGAACCAGCAAAAAGGGCAGATCATAGAGAGGGCCAGATATGAGGTCACTTAGCAAGTTCCAGACCAAGCATTTAAAATAAAGGTGGGCTGAATGAGAAGGGGCCAGTTCCACCATGTGGTGTAGTGTGTAAGAAGCCATGCAGGATGAGAGAGAAGAAGCAGCCATGTGGTCCGAAGGGGTGTAGGACAGGGGCTGATGGAGTTGTTTGGGGGGTTGCCTAACCAAACACGGATTTGTGGGAGATGCTTGGAGCTGAACTGTGACCAGGAATGCTGAACTGCAGACTTCTGCTTCTCTGAAAGACATACAGAGAAGCCATTCTCTTTGAATGTGTGCCTCTCTGGACTCCACCATAGCCAGTATAACACAGCACACGTTTCCCTGAACCATCACATGGAGGCAGAGAAAAACGTACCCCATATCTTGAAGGAGAGAGCTGCTGCGAGAGGATGGTGACTCTGAAACCCATAGGTGCACCTTCCCGAGAGCATGGAAATCTGCACAGCTTGATTAAGAACAGGCAAGAACATGGGGAACTTCTGGACATGTTTTGGCTTACAGTCTTTTGGGGAGCAAGGGAAGTGCCGGGTCTTGTGGGAGAGGAGGGCTCTGAGCAGGAGTGCTCTCAGCCGCCCCAAGGTTGGAATCCTGGTAATAAAAACCTGTTTCTTTCAACACTGATTGTTGGGACATGTGTCAAGGTGCCACGTGACTGAGCCCCCGTTTGCTTGGTTACACTACCATCCCATAAGCAGTAAGATGGGTCAATGAGGAAGTACATCCACTTGGTCTCAGGATTCCTATTGGCTGACACTCAGAGATGGGCTTGGCTGGTTGAGAGAGGGGTTCAGCTTCGGGAGGACCAACTGGAAAGCTAATGAGATGCGAACCCATGAAAAATTCCTAGCCACCTGAATTGCGCAAAAATTTTAGTTACTTTCTGTAAAAATTCAGAAGGGAAAAATTTGAATTTTCAAAACCATTCCCAGTTCAAGGCAGCTGTGGTTTAGTAGGCTAGACTTGAAACCAGTTTAAACACCGGCTTTATCATTTATTATCTGTGTGACAATGGCCAAGTGTCTGAAACTCCCTGCTTCAATTCTATGATCTATAAAATAGGAAAAATATTTTCTATCTTGTGAGGTTATTGTGAAATGAGGATAATATATAAAAATGGTCTCTTATTCAGTAGTTAACTTGATCAATGACAATCTATTATTATACAAATGTGTTCATTTTAATTTGCCAGGCTTAGCTCTCTGAGTGTATTTAAATATGGCCTAATTTAGGGTGTTCAAACTGTGAATGAAAAAGGGGCCACATAGTAAACCTGACAAGCTCAGGCAGAGGAGGCCCGCACGGCAGCCTTACAAACTCCGGGACAGACAGTAACCACATGGGAAGGTCTGAAATGAAAACTTTCTAACTAAAAGCAGTTCATGGCAGGTAGCCTGTCCCAGGCGCAGTATTTTCCCCCGAGAAAGGTCAATCTTTACCTTAACTGAGCCTGTCTATTGTCTTTTTGTGTCTAGGATAGCATACCTAATAACATGCCTTTGGAACGCAACTAATTTCCTTTTTTCTGGACCCCCTCAAAGCATAGCCACAGCACTCATTGTCACTGTTACCATGTTAATTGTTGACTGTTAACGATCCTGTACCCACCTATGTAAATAAGTATGTGCCTATTCATTTTACTTTTTATCCAGTCCTAGAGGTTTCCCACCTTGTTTTCTCCCACCTCCCTATCACCAATACATTTCATGTAACCCCCTTACATCTTCCTCTTTGATTTTGATGTATAAAATAAGTGGTAAAACTGCCATTTTCCAGAGCATTTTCCCAGTCCATTGAGATGTTGTTTCCTGGCAATTGTTGTCAGTTTGGCTCACATAAACTCATAAAAATTCTTACAGGTTTGGATGTTTCTCATGCTGATAAATCTATCAACAATGCATAAAAATTCAATTTATGCATTACATTCTAGGAACACATTTATTCTTTAAAAGGAGGCTTGCCAGCTTCCTCTTTGTAGTTCTCTATCTGTCCCTGAAGGTCAGATTCTTCCAATGTTGAGTGGGAAAATGGAGAAGAGGGGAAATAGGCAGGAAACTGTTAAATCATTAAATTACATGTTTCAGCTAAATCATTTGAATCATATGGTGACACCTAACCTTTCTCAGTTTTCCTTTCATTTTTCTCTTTATAGCTCGAGTCACCTCAGACAAACCAATTAAACTTCATAAATCCTTGAAGGATTATGCCTTCCCAGCTCAGCCTCACTTAGAATTTCAAATGAGATGCCACCTTCTCAGAGAATACTCAATTGTTCCTCTATCAACTTCTGTGATTTCCTAATGTCAGTCATTCAGCCAGTCTTTATTAGGTGATTTCTATTCTTGGTAGATAGTACAAAAGAGAGAAAAAGACAAATTATTGAGATGCAGAATTAACAGATTGGGCTCTTTGTAAAGCCTCTGGCAGAAAGGGCTTTGTATACTTTATGGTTGAAAATCACCTTACAGTTCAAGTCACTTTGCAATTTTTAAGTTGCTCTCAGGGACATGATAGTTTTTAATCCTCCCAAGAATTTTTGAAGTATTATAATCAGCATATTGCAAATGAGGAAGTGTTACTCAGAAAGTTTATGACCTACTCAGAAGATAAAGAACTAGGAACGGGCAGAACTGGAGCTTTGCCCCGTGTCTCTCTGACTCCAGGTCCAGGTCTACAAAACACAGTGCCCGAAAACCTGAACATGAGAAACCTTAATGAACAAGCAAGTTACCCTAAGTTTGTTTAAAATCGTTTTGCAACTGATGCAGATGTGTGAGTTACATCTTCTCTAGAGGAAATGAAAGTAGTCCTCTTGAGTTACTACAAAATACAGTAGTTTGGAAATGTATCTTTGTCCACTTAATAAGTACAACATGTTTTAAAGGCTTAAAACATGTATTTATTCAACACATTGAGCACCCAGTAAGCACCCTCATTTAAAAAGTAATGTTAATAGAACTGGGCAAAATGGACAAGGTTAACAAGAAAAAAACATAAAGAACCAATGAGAAAAAAGGAAGGTAACTTTTTTTTGAGCACACCTTATTTTTCAAATGCTTATTTTACGTGCATTATCTCTTTGAATCTTTACAACATCCCAATTGTAACGGGGCACAGCCTGGCCCCCCACCCTCCCCACCAAACGGTGTTTGTAACGGGGTCCAGAACTTCAGGTTTCCAAGAAAATATAAAATATTCTTGAGGGATGGGAGACCTGGAGCAGGGCCATTGAGAGTCATTTTGCATATCAGTAACAGGATAGCTTCAGACCTCATATGCAAAGATGGTTATTTTGCATCTCAACAAGGCTAACCAGTAAGGTTTGAAAAACTTTAATGCAGGATATAACTGAAGAGAGGGGAGACAGGGTCTGCAAGAGAGACAAAGGGACACAGACTCTGGGGAACAATGTGAAGACCACGCAGGAAGAAAAAGGAGAGAAAGAACTCCTGCTAGTGGGCCATGAGAAGGTGCCACATGGTTTTGGATTAAGAGCTGGAGATCGCGGCGACACAGCTGATGGTGCCGGGCACTGCAAGAAGTCTGTGTAGCTGAGCCCCAGACTCCTGTTCTTTTTCTTCTAAAGGACGGTAGCCCTGACTGGCCTGACTGGCCTATCTGGGCAAAGGCGGGGGGGGCAGCGGGGAGGGGTGCCGGGGTGGGCAGGCAGGACTGTGTGTGTTGGTGGGTGTTTTTAAAAGGATTTTGAGATTTTAACAATGACATTTAGCCATTATTCAAAACTTGTGTAACTTTTGAATAAACAGTCCCTTTCCATTTCACCAAACTCTGCCATTGAGAGCCATAATTTCAAGGGCCAGGGGCAAAGGATCTACAACCAAGGGACCCTGGGAAGTAGGGGGGAACATTGTTTCAGTAGTAGTATCTGGGCCTCCCCAAGGGGCCCATTATTTGGTAACAAGGAGATAAATCTTATTGTCCCTGTATTAGTTTGCTAGGTTTGCCATAACCAGGTACCACAGATTGGATGGCTTAAACAACAGAAATTTATTGTCTCACTGTTCTAGAGTCTAAAAACCTGAGATCAGGGTGTCAACAAAGTTGGTTTCTTCTAAGGCCTCTCTCGTTAGTATGCAAATGGTTGTCTTCTCTTTGTATCTTTACGAAGACCTCCTCTGTACTTGTCTATGCCCAAATTCTTCTTCTTATAAGGACACCAGCTGTATTGGATTAGGGCTTACCCTAATGACCTCATTTTAATTTAATTATCTGTTTAAAAACCCTATTTCCAAATACAGTCCCATCCTGGGGTACTTCAACATGTTGAAACACATAACAACTTGGGCCCAGGAATGGAAAATACCAGGTAGCCTAAAAGCCAAGTTAAGACCAGGTGGCCAGAAGGAATGCCAGATGAGCTGACCTCAAGAATGTCATCACCCCTCCACTCCCTATTCAGAAATGCAGAGGTAGCTGATTTTATCTCCCTTAACTACTGCCTAGCATGCTCAGTTGATCAAGGTGTGACCACTATACAAGTGTCCTATGGTGTTGGTAATGAGCAGCCTGTCATCTCGTCCCCACATCGCAGGTGCAGACATAGTTCCCAGGTAATACAGCTGGAAGAGGAAGTCACCTAACCTTAAAATGGAAAAAGCCTTTTCCAAAAAGCCCACTTTTTCTTGCCAGCCCTCTTGGTCCACAGCTTATAAAAGCAGCCAAGCAGAGCCAGGCTCCAAGCCAATTCAGAGCATCTTTTTTCCCTCTGCACTGCCTCCCTTGTGTCCAAGCATAAGAATAATAAAAAACTGCCTGGAAATTTCTCCAGGGTTTCCTCTCAATTTTTATCTTGGGGAACCCAAGAACCCAAAGGCTAATAACAATATGAATTTTGGATGAAACACAATACAGCTCATTAGAGTCTCCATTTTGTAGATGAGAAAATGGAGGTTGGACTTGAATCATGCCTCAGGGTGTTACCAGACAGGGACCTGGCCCAGAGCGGGCCTGCCAGGGCCAGCTGTCGCGTGTGGGTTCCTGACTTTGGGTAGGAAAGATTTCACAACGTGAGTCCAGGGGACTATGAGGATACATTTATTAAATCTGGGGACAATGAAACAAGGAAGAGCTGAGCATAGAGGAAGAAACAGGAGAGTTTTGGCTTGCCTGCCTTTGCTCACTGGGAAGTCAGAGAAAAGGGCGTTTTGGGGACAGACTTAGGGGATCAGCCTGGGACAAGCTGCCAGCTGCCCATTGCCTTCGAGTTTAGGAGACAGGCGCCTGTGAAGAAAGAAGTTGGGGAAGAAGGGAAAGGAAATGGTGCAGGTTGCTCCCCAGAGGGAGAGCATACAAGTATGCTGCGTCCTTTGTCTTGGGGGTTTTATTTTTTCCTTGCAGGCAGGAACCTTGAGGCGGTCTCAAGGGAGAGCAGTCCTTTTAGGGTCACGGTCTCCACTGACTGGACAGTGACAGGGCAGGGGGCCTTCAGTCATTGCAGTTGGTCCTGGGGTTGCCCCCCAGGTTTCGCTGCTATTCTGGGCCTGGAGCTGAAACACAACTGAGGCCCAGACGTTATCGACAGGGAGGAAAAGCCAGGGGAAGAAAGGTTACGCTGGAGGTCAAGTCCTTGTTTTCCCAGTGTTTCCCCCTGCCAGGCACTGTAAATTGCTTGGCCCTTGTATTAAGCTATTTGTCTGTTTCCCTATTCCACTTGCCAAGGAATTTTCCTAGCTTCTCACTCTCCTGTCTCAAAAGTATTACCAAAGGCAAGTCTGTGTGCCCAATGCTTCCAAAGACCTAAACTCAAAATATCAGAGTTCAGAAACTCAACACCTAATTAAAAAGGACATATACGCAGTATATTCATTGTTCATTGCACCTATGTTCATTGCACCATTATTTACAATAACCAAGATATAGAAGCAACCCAAGTGCTTATTGATAAACAAGTGCATAAAAAAGCAGTTGTACCTATATACAATGGAATATTACTTGGCCATAAAAAGAATGAAGCCCTGGCTGATGTGGCTCAGTTGGTCAGAGTGTCATCCCCAAAACTAAAAGGTCACTGGTTCTATTTCCAGTCAAGGCACATACCTAGGTTGTGGGCTCGGGTCCCACTCTGGGCACCTGTGAGAGACAATCGATGTGTCTCTCTCATACTGATGTTTCTCTCCCTCTCTCTCCCTTCCTCTCTCCCTAAAATCAATAAGCATGTCCTCAGGTGAAGATTAAAAAAAGAATGAAATCTTACCATTTGTGACAGCATGGATGGACCTAGCGGGTATTATGCTCAGTGAAATAAGTCAGGCAGAAAAAGAAAAATACCACATAATTTCACTTATATGTGGAATGTAAAGAACAAAGTAAATGAAACATAATCAAAGCAGATTCATAGACATAGAGGGCAGACTGTTACTTGCCAGAAGGGATGAAGGTTGGAGGACTGGGTTAAAGACATGAAGAGATTAGGAACTAAAAATTGGAAACGGAGTAGTCATGAGGATGTAAACTACAGCACAGGGAATATAGTCAACCATATTCTGATAACCATATATGATGTCAATTAGCTACTGGAAATGTCAAGGGGAACATTTTTTGTAAACTATATGATTGTCTAACTACTATGCTGTACACCTAAAACCAACACAAAACAATATTTTACATAAACTGTACTTGAAAAATAAAAATAATGTTTTTTAAAGTCAGGATTAAGAGTAAGGAAAATTTTACTTATTAAGAAGGTGCCAACCAAGAGGATGAGAGACCTAATAGTGCCTCAAATCCATCTTGCTCACTGGACTAGGTTCAGTGTATTTAAGGGGTTGGGGGAACAGATATGTGGAAGTGCTGGTGGGGCAAGTTTTAACAGGATGAACTTGGAACTTGGCCATCTATGGTAAAGTGGTGTCAACACCAGATCTTCCTGGACAATTAACCCTGTGCTTCTGAAGTAGTCCTGGTCTTCAGGTTCCAATTACGTTTTTGTCCTTTGGTTTGCATAGGGTGTGGAAAGGGGCAAGACTTTGGTTCCAGGCGCAATTGAAAATCAAAGTTCCCTTGCCTAGTTGGTGTGGCTCAGTGGATTGAGCACCGGACTGCAAAGCAAAGCGTTGCCACTTCGATTCCCAATCAGGGCACATGCCTGAGTTGTGGTCCATGTCCCCTGTAAGGGGTATGTGAAAGGCAACCACATATTGATGTTTCTCTCCCTCTCTTCCCCTCCATCTAAAAATAAATAAATAAAATCTTTAAAAAAAAAAGTTCCCTCCTCTGCACAAGCCATACTTTGGCTGCGTGACTCGTGGTTTTGGTCTGTTGCCTCCGAAAAGCAACACAGCATCTTGTTAAAGAGGATAGGGCCATTTGGAGTTGGTTCTGTGGTTACAAAAGCTTACTCAGCTGGTAGCTTTCAGGGCTGAGACTGGAATCCATTTTTCCACAAAATCAATCTTTCTCTTCTAGAGTCAGTCACAAAGTATAAAAAATGAAGAGTCTGAAGTTTTAAATTAATTATTAAAAACCAAGTGATTCAAAATACAGATGTTACCTTTTCATGACTGTATTGGCCAAAATTTTTAGTTGCAAATACTGAAAAAAAAAAGAAAGAAAGAAAAAGAAAAACAATCTGGGTTAACGTAAGCAGAAAAGAAAATTAGTAGAAGGATATTGGATAGTTCACAGAAATTTTGGGGAAGTTAAACAAAAAGGTTCGGAAAATAAGGCAGAACCAAAGAAAACTAAGAAGCCAGAACTATGATCAAATTATGCTCAGTCAAGTTGGTCCTACTGAGGCAGGATAGTAAGAAGACAGAAAAATTCCTTGGCAAGCAGAATAGGGAAACTGACACAGAGAGCTGAACACAGTGGCCCAGCAATTTACAGCCAGGTACAGAAGGTCACCTCTTTAGAGAAAACGTCTAGGCCTCAGTTGTATTTCAGCTCCAGGCCCAGAAAATCAGCAAACCCAGGTGGGCGGTGCCAGGACCAGTGGCAGTGACTGATGCCCCCCTGCCTTGTCTCTGACCAGTTAGTGAAGACCTAGACCTTGAAAGAACATACCTGGAAAACTGTTGAATATTCTGCCAAAATCCTCCCCTAAAATTCCTGCCTCCAAGAAAGAGAGGAAAAACTCAAGACAAAGGACACAGAGTGCATGCGCGTGCTCTCCCTCTGAGGAGCAGCCTGTGCCACTCCCTTCCCTCTCTTCTTCCCTCACAGGCATGCATCTACTAAACGCTAAGTGTCCCCGTGAGACTTGCAGCCAGGGGAGCAACTAGCAGCAGTAGCTCCTCCCCGGCTGATCCCCTGAACCTGCCCCCAAGGCCCAGTTTCCTCTGACTTCCCAGTGAGCTAAGGCAGCCCAGCCTAGGCTCTCCTGTTGCTTCTTCTATACTAAGCCCTTTGTTACTTTATGGTCCCAGCTTTAATAAACACACTCTCATAGTGACCTGGACTCCTACTGTGAAATTTTTCCTGCATGAAGTCAAAAACCCACACATTACTGGCTGGCCCTAGCACACCCGCTTAGGGTCAGCTGGTAATCTTTGTCGGATGACACCATGCACACTACCAACGCTCCTGGTGCTAGACCCTGCTGCTAATGCTGGCACTGTAGTTGCCAAAAACTACACTCTTCACATACTCCTGTCTCCACCGCCCAGCATGAATTCAGAACTCCCCTGCTTCTTTCTATTACTTCAGATTTACAGTCCCAAGGTTGTATGTATGCTCTGGCTGCCAGGAAACTGGGAGCAGAGAATCTGCCACTTTAGCTTTTGGTCTAGGGACTAAAGACAGGAATGTTTGCATATAAGGCAGCATAGCTGTTATAAATATGCATGGTAAAGATGACTTACCTACATATTTTTAACAGTGGTCAAGGTACCATAGACCAAACACTGTTTCTGCAGGCATTCCACAAAGGAAGAAGCGCACCAGGTGTGATCTTGATTGATGACACTAAGCACATTGCCAAAAATCAAAGCATGAACATATGGGCTACAACCCTGACGGGAGAATGCAATGTAGAGGCCAGTGTGCCTGTATATTAAATTTATATTCTCGAGTCTTATCTAACACTCCAGAAATGTATATTTTGGAAACTATGTATAACACCATGAAAAGTGCAATCTGTTTTAAAGAAGCAGAAGTTCATTCATCAGTTGACAAGCCCTTATTTAATGTGCATGCTAAGCACTAAAAATAAAAATACCAGCATGACACGGCCTGTGCTCAGGAATTGGCCACAGTCTGATGAGGGAGGGGACTATGATGTGAGATAGAGAGTTCAAACGTCACCGATGAGGTCCAGGTGAAGGGCTTGGGGAGGTCATCACAGGGGATGAGTTGTGAGTGGCAGGAGTTACAAAAGGTTGATTCAGGAAGGCAGTTATTGAACTGGTTCTCTCACTGCTACAGAAATAGTTTGGGATTCCCTCTCTTCCTTCATGAAAATGTTTAATTATTTCCCCTTATGCTTTTATGATATTTTGGACAATGAAGCAGGGACTGTCAATTCTTTGAAGGCTGGAAACAGATCTACATCTTGCAAGAATCTAGCACACACTTGGCGCTCAGAAAACATTTCTCTAACCAAATTAAACTACATAAACAGGTTAAATCTCTTCCTAGCTTTGGGCTGTTTTCTTCACTATAAAATATAGACTAGATCAGGTAGTTGATTTCTGAGGTTCCTGCTAGTGCCAACAGCAACTCCACCTTGTATATTTGTTTTACTGTATTCAATTTCTTAGTTCAATTCAAGACATGCAAATAATTGCAAATTAATTTATTATAAACCTGTGGATCCTAGCTGTTGAGAGTTTGGTCAATGCTGACTTCCTTCCTTCCTTCCTTCTGGACGGCTCAAGCTGTGTCTATGAAATGTCAAAATAGCCGTAGAGCTCTGTCATACAGCTCACTGGTAAAGGAAGGGCAGCCAACTCCCCAGTCTTCAGGGAACCAGCAGCTCAGTTAAAATGCTTAATCCTGTGACCTCAGGCTCATACAAATCCCATTCACTCGATCTTTAATGTCCTCAAGGGCACAGACTCAACCTCCCCTCTAATCATGGGAGAAGGAAATGATAGTAGACAAACGAGCCCTAAGAGCATTTTTGTAAAAGCGCTTTGAAACTATTACCGGCTATCAGAATGTGACTTACTATACTATTGCTAACAGTGATGATGCTATAGAAAAAAAAAATCTGGAAAAATATACAGCAAACTGTATGTTTTACATCTGAGTGGTGAGATGAAAAGGTACTTTCTTAGATTTGTGTCTCTAATGAGTTTGACTTTAAAACAATGAAGTCATAAGAATGTTATACTAGAAAAACCAAGAGAAAATCAAATAAACAACGTGACTTCCTCTGTGCGTAGCATTATCTTGTAATAATTTTAACACTTGTCCTGTGTGTCTCATTTGGTTGGTGCGTCGTCCCACACACTAAATGGTTGTGAGTTTAATCCCCGGTCAGGGTGCACATTGGAGGCAACCAATGTTTCTCTCTCACATCTATGTTTCTCTCTCTCTCTGTTTCTCTCTTCCTCTCTCTCTAAAATCAGTAAACATATCTTCAATGAGTGACATGCACTAGCTGGGTGGTAATAGCCCAGCCACCTAACATCTCAAAGTTTATTCCTTTATACATAAAATGGGGGTAAAACTGAGCCAGTGAGAGGACTTAAGAGGTAAATCTTAACATAATAGCATAAATAAAATCAAGAGAGTATTATTTTACTGGCTCTTTCCAGCAACCATGTTGCTTTCAGCTGGATTTATTTCCCAATTCAGTTGGGATACACCAAAAGCCCAGACAGGCTAAGTAAATTGTTTCAGACAACAAGGCTAGTTAGCCTGGAGGTTCATTTTCTATTTGCATGTTTTTATGCATATGCCTTTATGCATCTGTTAGTTTGCCTAGGGCTAGGGTATCATTTTCTCATACAATCCAGAAAAGAATCCAAGTATAAAAGATGAGAATCTCAGTTAACAAATCTACAATTAACAAAATAGTTGTCACCATCTTGGGGAGCAGTGAAGAAAGAACCACAAATTCAAGCCCTATTGAAAGCTGCCAAATGTAATTTTCCCCAGCTTTGTTTATCTCTATAAAGCAATTAAGCAGAAGGCAGAAAAGATGGGAGAGAAAAAATAGCTCATTTCAAACTAAAGCAAGTTACATTCTTTGCTCTGTGGCTTCCCCTCCCCCAAAACCCCACTTCAGTGGCAACCTCCAGAAATACCTGTGAATTCTTAACACACTGAGGCTCTGTCTCATATTTTTCATAGTTCCTGAAATGACAGATAGTGCCCAAATTGTCACTGTGAATGGCAGATCCCAAGACTAGGGGCTCAGCTGCCTCCATCCTTCAGAAAGGAATTGCTGCAAGTTACTTCTTTACCATTTCAGGCAAACATGATTGATCCTGCTTGGCCTTGGACAGAGCATTTAACATTTTTGAGCATCTATTTTCCACCTATATAACAGGTATATTGATGTCTGCTTCATAAAGTCGTTTCAAGAATTAAATGAGATAATACATATAGAAGTAAACGAAATTAATAGTAAAGTACCTAGCACAGGGTTTGGCATGCAATAGGTGCTCAAAAATAGCTTGCTGTCTATAAGAAGCCTCATGGTATAAAGGTTAAGTACCTGGACTCTGACCTAGACAGGCTGGGTTTGAACCCTGGCTCTGAAATTTGCTAGTATGTATTCAACAATGGCATTCATCCACTCGTGTTCTTCCTCTGTAGAGTGGAGACAGTGACAGTGCCTATATTATAGGGATTATAAAATGCTTAGACCAGTAAGTTTTTGTTCAGTGAATTGCAAAGCGCCCATATATCATCTAAACTGCCGTGTGGGAAGAAAGGAAGCAGAGGGAACCATCTCAGCCACAGTCATTCAAGGTACCACGACTGTTCTAATGGTCCAACAGCACCCTCACTTCTCTCTGAATCTGTTTCTGCCCCTCCTGGCAAATTCTCACTCCCCACTCTCCTGTCAGACTCATGGCTTCTGTCACTGACTTCTCCGTGCCTTTCTCCGAGCTTCTCCGCCTACTGTACCCTGAATTCAAATTCCTCAACAGAAAGGGTGTGGTTGGTGTAGTTACTCACTGATGGCTCCCCTTTCCTAACACACAGATCTCAGGACAGACCCCCTCAGAAGCCACTGGACTCCCTCCACACCTCAGCTTTAGCTAGGATCAAAGTTGCAAAGATACGTGCTTTAAAGTCCAGCAACTTCTGCCCTAGTAAGGTGGTCGTAGGAGTGCTGAGCATTTTGAATTTTGATTTTGTAAAGCAATCATAGCTGTTATTAAATCCAGTCGTCTCATTTTGTAGATAGAGAACTGAGCTCTAAACTGAGGAAGTGAGTTGCACAATGTCATAGGCTACGTTAAAAGGTAGAGCCATGCCGAGTCTTCTGACTCCTAGTCCAGTGCTCACTCCACTCTTCCAATATCCCACCTCTTCCTTGAACACTGTTGAGCCCTCACTGAAGGCTAAGCACTTAGACAGGGGCATATGTCATATGGGACTAAAGCGCAGCGACAGCCTTCCAGGAGCTGGCATTCTGCTCAGGAAGACAGACAAGTACATGAAACAAGCAGGCGACATTCTAGAGGAGTCTGTAAAGTGCTGGGAAAGCCCAAAGGCAAGAAGAGTGAGCCCTTGTGGGCAGTCAGGGGAACATCCCCAGAGTGAGGCTCATTTGAACTGGGCCTGGCTGGATGACCAGGACGATTGTCAGAATGATAAGATGGAGAAAGCATTTTAGGCAGAAAAGAAAGGAAGGGCAAAGGAAAAGGAAAGGCATGAGGGTTAAGAGAGCATATCTGATCAGGAGAATGATGTGGCAAGAAGGAAGGAAGCAAAAATGCATCTGCAGAAGGGGACAGGGAGAGCAAGAAGGGGACAGTGGGCGCTAACTTCCAAGTGCAGCATGACCACTCCTATGATACTCCTTCCTCTCATTGCCTCCTCATCCCCACCCATTCACCTGCCAGACCATTGCAGAATTCACCTTCTGGAAGTTTTCTCTGGCCCTCATCCTCTCTGATGTGCTCCCACGGGACCCTGTGTATGCCCCGGTCAAACCACTTGTGCAAGAGAAAGGAGCCCAGAGATCCCAACTCTCCCTCTCTCCCCTTGAAATGCAAAACTCCCTTATATCTGCCATGTATATAAAGAGCTATGCACTTGCCCAGCCCTGTGGCCAACACCACCTCTTACCTACATGGATCCCGACTAGGCTGTGAGCCACAGAAGGCAGGGCCCTGTCTCCCTTGCCTGTCACCATTTCTTCAGTGGCTGGTGCTTTGCACAACAATAAACATCTGCACAACATTTGCACAACAATAAGCATCCATAAATAAATGGATGCATGAAAAACCAGTGAATGAACAATGGCCGAATAGTACTTAGGCAGAAGTGAGTCCCAGGAAGGTAAGTTATACAGTAAGAATCTTTTTATCTGAGGATATCTGGCCTGAGAATCCATCAGTTAATTTTTTTAAATAGTCAAATCAAAGAATCTTAGGGAAAAAATGCTTTATATGCTCTATGGCAGAAATTGTCAATTGTCCAACAATACCCTTTCTCCCAATCTCTCTTAAAGTAAAGAAACCCAATTTTTTGCTGGGTATATGGCCTCTTATAATAAAGACCACATTTCCCAGTTTGCATGGCGCTAGGCGTGGCCATGAGACCAAGTTCTGGCCCGGGCAACATGAGCAAACGTGACATGCAATACTATATCATGTCCAGTTCTTTCTCCTACGCCTTTGACAGCAATGTTTATAAATTATTCACTTTTATTGAAACTTTGAAAAATATATCACAGCTTTCATGGAAATATATTTCATCAAATTATATAATTTCTTATTGAATTATATAACAACAACTGCAATGGGAATAAACAATGTGGGAACAAATAGAACTCACTCTCCGTAAACAATCACTAATAACTAGTAACTCAATTAGTGGGAGGGAAAATGTATGTGAAAACCAAAAAATAGACTATTAGCTGCAAGGACCCCACCTCCTACAAGTAACAATCAGAACATCTACAGAGGAAATAATGAGCCCCAGTTTTCCTGACAAGGCAGGAGCATGCAGGTCCATTAAGAAAGCTGCTACTCTAAAACCAAGGGCACCCGGATGCATTTGGGGTCTTTGTGGGGAAAGATGACTAAATACAGCAACACTGGCAGAAGTGACCAGTTCTGGATAAGTAAATGCCACATTTCTGGGCACTCCTTGGACTAGTTTGACTGCCTGTTACCGCCAATCTGGCCTTTCCCATAAGCTCAAGGGTTCTTAAAGAAGCAGTTGCTCTGATTTCCTGCAGGCTTGCTTCCTGCCATCTGGTAGGAGGTGGTGTTGGCCACAGCGCTGGACAAGTGCATAGCTCTTTATATACCTGGCAGATATAAGGGAGTTTTGCATTTCAAGGGGAGAGAGGGAGAGTTGGGATCTCTGGGCTCCTTTCTCTTGGCATGTCATCACCTCAAAAATACTGTGTACACCAAGAAGCACATTAGGCTTGGCAGACACCTGGTCCCGAGGCTGTGTGCACACAAGAACAGCCTGTACTTCCTGGGAAGCTGGCCCCACTCCCCTTAAGGGATGTTTGCCCAAGAAAGGACAGTAGGCCTTGCCTGTCCTTGTGGCCTGAAAAGGAGGGTATGCCAAAAACAGACATGTCAAACAACAGGGGACAGAGAGAACAAACAGGGCCATAGAGCTAGAGAGGAGCATGCCTCAACCGGGGGAGAAATACGCATGTACTGAGCAGGAATTCTGTAAGTGGTGACTGGATAAAGTGTTCTATCCATAAAATTCTTTGGTGTTCTTACAGCATGATAACCTGTAATTGCTTGTTAGGGTGAGTCACGGTAATTTATAGGATGAGTCACAGTAACTTAATTACGTGCTTACTTGTCAATATACGCAAACTGAAAGTTCACATGGGTAAGGACTATATCTCATTCTTATATTCTCAGAAACCAACACAGGCATAAATGCTCAAAATCTCTTGATAATGAATGAATGACACGCTCTACCATTTATAGATGTTTATGGTCATCATCCCACTTGATTTTCCCCTAAGACCCCTTGAGTTAGGCAGAGCGGGCTTTATCATCCCCGTTCTACTGATGAGAAAACCACCTATAGGTCATCTCATCTATGAAAAGGCCAAAGTAGCAGCTAGAGTAACAAAGCCTTTTCTCAGAGAACTTCAACCTCAGATCTCCTTCCCAGGAAAAATAAAATGGGGCAGCATCACCTCCTGGTGTAGAAGAGGAGACAGAGATCTCTGGACTGACTCTGGCTTTGTGGACAAGGACAGTGAGGCCTAGAGAGCCACTTGGTGGTAGAACAGAGGTTTGAACTCAGGACCCCCACCTCCCAATGCAACACACTGTTATGTTGAGCACACAGAGTTTCTCTCTGCCTACCTGGGTATTGGTCCAGTTGTTCTAGATGCTGCTACTGACAGAGTGACAGGGAAGTAAATGATGATTAAAGACCAAGAGAAAAGACAGTGGGGACCTGTGCTGCTATCAGTTACGCCAAGAGCAGAAAGGCCAAGTGCTCACAAGCCCAGCTGTGTCAGTCACCGTTTTGGCCCTGGCAGCTGAGGGACACACTGAATCCAAAGGAACCAGGCTCCTCTGTGTAGCTTTCACTCTGTCTTGGCAGCTTTTCTTTCACTTAAAAAAGAAAGAGAGAGAGAGAGAGAAAGTGAAAGAAAACAGGGTTTAACTTCCCACCACCTTACCCATGTCACATCAGCAAATGTTTGTCCCGGTGATGGGAATGCCATGCCCATGCTCAGTGCTTTAACCAGGAGTAGCTGTCTCACTGCCTCCTCTCCACTGGGCTGCACCATGAATATCTGTCCAGCTGAACGCGATACCACCACTCAACATGAAGTTGCTTTCCGTGAAGGGCTCATCTCAGCTGGTAAGTTTTCTGCAGCCTCAAGAACCCATCTGGCCACCTAGGAATGGGGAAGGAATCACTTGAACCCAGAACTACTCACAGAGCAAGCCTGCTGCTCTGGACACAGAGGAAGGTAGGGAAGCTGCTGCTGTGTTGGCTCAAGAGACACCATCTGGAGTCCACAGGGGTCCCTATTCCAGTAGGAAAAAACATCACCCATTCGCACATGACCGGTTCCAATTCCTAGAGTGGCCTCAGAAGAGCTATGTGTGTAATCCAGATGCCCCTTAGAGTCCCAGTCTCCTAGCCTGTGGAAGTGGATGAGACCCTGTTTAAGGGTTTGCCAATTCCTGAGGCTTGTGCGCTTGTGATCAGCTTTACAGACTGTGTGGCTGTCTGTTTTGCCCCACAATACCCCAGCAGTGCACCTCAATCCCTTCATTTGTTTCCCCAAGAAAATCTGCTCATACTAGACACTTTGTGGGTTTAAGAGAGGTGACAGAAGGTGCAGGCTTCTGCTGTCTCCTTGATCCCAGTAAGAATAATGCCCTTTATCAGACCCCAGCCCACATGCCATTCATTTACTTTTGAGTCCACCAATAGCAACAACACATAGTGTCCAGGACACTGTAGCTTTATGCCTGTGACTCTCTACTCCTCCACCTGTGGGCTTTCTCCAGGGCATAAAACTTGATCGACTCTTCCAGGGCAGTCCAGAAGCACCAGCCAGGGCAATCCTCAACCAAAGAGGGACAAGAGCCTGGGAAAAGTACTCCAGCTTCCCCAACTCCAGATGCAGCAGCTCCGAAATATATCCAGTTCAGCTCCTCAGTCCATTTGGGACCGAGCCCTGGTTGTCCACAGTGGAACCTCCTCACTAAAGCACTTATAATGGCTGTCTTCCTTCCCTGTCATGCTCCCCTGGTCCTCACTTGTGCTTCCTGGGATCACCTCCCAGGTACTCTACCTGCGCCCAAGCCCTTGTCTTGAGTTGGCTTTGGAGGAACCTAAAGTTAGATACTCCATCTGGAGCCCAGAAATTTTCTTTCTCTGTTATTCAGATGGTTCAACTCAATTCTCTGGTAGTAGCAGGTACTCATTGGGGGCTCAGCTTTCCTGGAGCACTCATTTTTCTACAACAGTTGCTTTCTCCCTAAGAGAAATTCTGTGCCTACTTTTAGAAAAATATTCTCTCTCATCTGTTCCTGTCTCGCTCTGTCTGTCTCGTATGCATGGTTGTTTCATGTGTGTTTCCTCTGTGAGAATTATATGCTTCAGGTAAACAGAGTAACAACAGGGCACTCCAGCTAGGAAAGCTTATTTTGTCCTCACCCAGCTGATGCACAGCTACTGGAACTGGGAGCGAGAAGACCCGGCCTCCAGTTCATTCGTACCATTCACTTGTTGGCCTTGGACAAGTAACGTACATTTCTGGCATCCATTTTATTATCTCTTAAAAGGAGCTGGGCCCTGGCTGGTGTGGCTCCATAGGTTGGGCATCATTCTGCAAACTGAAAGGTCACCTGTTTGATTCCTGGTCAGGGTACATGTCTGGGTTGGAGGCCAGATCCCCGGTTGGGGGTGTATTTGAGGCAACCAATCAATGTTTCTCTTGCACATGACATTTCTCTCCCTCCTTTTCTAAAAATAAATAAATAAAATCTTTAAAAAAAAAAAAAAAGAGTTGAACTAGGACAGCTGAGTCCTAGTCCAAAGGTATGTGGACAGCAAAATGAGAGTTGGAGGTGACACTATTCACCAGAGAGCAAGTCATGTCCCCTTCAGTTCCTCGGTTACCCTTCAGTCCTTTCCTTGTAAAATTAAAAGAATTTGTCCAAATGACCTCTCACCTCTCCCAGCTCATTAAACAAAGAGTTGCTGCACCCTGGGTCCTGAGGAGGGCTCCAGGCCAGCCTCTGAGACAGTAACCTACTGGAGAGATGCCTTCATCTCTCCAAGTCACAGTTCCCTCATTTATAAAATGGTGATGGTCACAGGTCCCTCGCAGAGCTGCTGAGAGGATCAAGTGGCACAGTGCATGTGCAAGTCTTTTTTAATCTCTTTCTTTCTCTTTCTCTTCCTTCCTTTCCTCCTCCCTTCCTTTTCCCCCCTCCCTCCCTTCCTTCCTTTCTTTCTGCCTTCCTTCCTTCCTTCATCTTTCTTTCTTTCTTTTCTCTCTCTCTCTCTTTTTCTTTCTTTCTTTCTTTGATATGCAATCTGCTTCAGTGCCTGCAGCCTATGGGCAGAGGCCAGGCAACAGTTCAAGGCCACTGTTTGCTCTGGCATGGTCACTATGAGAGACCCAGAGGGACGGGCCTGCCATAAATCCAAACCCATGCATGCAAATATTTCACACACTGTAACCTCCTCCTCAGACTTGAGAAGGGCAGTAAGCCTACTAGTTAAGCACACTGGAGCTGCAGCCTGAAAGCACAAGGTCAGCTTGCAGTTGTCACTGATCTTAACACCTTGAGCAAGTTCTTTTTCTCTTGTGCCTGTTGTCTTACCAGCCAAATGAGCATGATAATAATAGTCCCTCATAGAGGGTTTTAGGATTAAATGTGATCATTTATATGAGGCTTTCAGGTGAGCACTGAACCAAGATAAGCCCTCAAAAAAATGTAAGCTGTCATATTTATGCACGTTTGATGCATAAGAGTTTAGCATGTGCTCCATGAGGTCAAAAATGATACTCTATTTTCAGACCCTTATACAGTGCCTGACACATGATGGCTATTAAATCAATATTCCTTTTTTCCTTCCCCTCCTCAGTCATACATGTGTTCTCTTCTCCAGGCAAAACCTCCCTGATCTCCTAGTTGCTTCTCAGCTGACATGAACTCCTGGACGTGTCCCCATTCTGTTCATTTGTGCCTCTCCTCAAACATGGAGCCTAGTCCTAGAGAAAGGCTGTGGATTAAATGAAGGACCCTCAAATTATGGTCCAGACACCTGGGATCATTTTTGACAGAGTATGAGTGGATGCAGGCTGAGATGAACTAGCAGTGCATCCTATCCAAAATGGTGTCAACTTGCCCTGGCCAGGAAGCTCAGTTAGCTAGATCATCATCCCAATATACCAAGACTGGTTGCTGGTTTGACCCCTGGTCAAGGCACATACAAGAATCAACCAATGAATGCATAAGTAAGTGGAGCTACAAATCTCTGTCTCTGTCTTTCTCTGTCTCTCTCTCTCTCACACACACACCCTTCTGTCTCTTGCTCTCACACACATACACACACACACACACACACACACATACACTTCTGTCTCAAATCAATAAATTAAAAAAAAAACACAGAAAGTATATCCCTGGTTAAAAGAGGTGCAGAGAGATCTGGAGACACTTGAGGAGAGGCTGGGGATGGAGGCTTTGGGGAGAGAACGGAGAAAGTAGCCAGTGGGATCCCAATGTGGACTCCTCCTCCATACGGCATCAGTGTGAGAGGACTCAATAACCCCGCCCCCAGGGACTCCGTCCCACCCTGAGCTGTCTAAGGCAGTCTGCTGAGTGCAGAGTGACTAAATTAACAGCGGAAGGAGACAGCCACAAACAGTAGATTACTGGAAGTCTCAAATAGACTGCCCAAGGTCAGACAGGGATGACATCTGATGTCATCAGAGGCAGATCTCAAAAGGAAAAGCAGTGGTCTCCTACCATAGAAGTTCACACCACAAAGTCAGGAAATCAAGACAGATCAACTTAAGAAGCAGAAGCAAAATAGAAGAGTCTCGCAAATAATGGGAAGACAAAGAAATATGCCCCACTCGAAGGGAAAGGAGGAATCCCCAGAAAAAAAACTAGATGGAATAGAGGTAAGTAAACTATTAGATATTGAGTTCCAAACAATGGTTCCAAAGAAGCTCAATGAGCTCAGTGAGCTCAGAGAGAATTACCAAAACCTACAGGGAAACTATGAGGAACTTACTGGAAACTATATCATCATGAAAAAGGACATAGAAACTATCAACAAGAGACAAGAGGAAATGAAGAATACAATTTCTGGATTGAAGAACACAGTAGAAGGAATCAAAAGCAGGCTAGATGAAGCTGAGGACCGAATCAGTGCATTTGAGGACAAGGTAGAAAAAAGTTCCCAGAAAGAGCAATAAAATGAAAAAAGACTCAAAAAGAATGAAGAGGCATTGAGGGAAATGCAGGACAACCTGAAACGTAATAATATCTGTATAATAGGGATACCAGAAGGAGAAGAGGATGAGGAAGGGATAGAGAACCTGTTTGAAAAAGTCATGATGGAAAACTTCCCTCATTGGAGGAGAGAAGAAGCCCCACAAGTCCAGGAAGCACAGAGGGTCCCATTCAAGAGGAACCCAATGAGGCCCACTCCAAGACACATCATCATCTTTAAATTGGCAAATATCAAAGACAAACAGAGAATCCTAAAGCGAGCAAGGGAGAAAGAGGTAGTAACATATAAGGGAGCCCTGATATGACTAGCAGCTGACTTCTCAGCAGAAACACTGCAAGCCAGAAGGGACTGGCAAGAAATATTCCCAGTCATGAAAAGCAAAGCTCTGAAACCAAGACTGCTCTACCCAGCAAAGCTCTCAATTAAAATGGAAGGCTAAATAAGGAGTTTCCCAGACAAAAGAAGGCTGAAAGAATACATCTCTACCAAACCAGAACTGCAAAATATGCTAAAGGGACTGCTTGCAGATGAAGAAAAAGTTTCTATGAATACCTAGTTCCTTTCAGAGTTGCCAATACTTGATATTACCAATATTTTTAATACTCATTAATCTCGCTGTGACAATGAGGTTATTTTCATTATTCCTTTATTATTTGTTGAAACTATACCTGTTTCTGTATATTTCTTGCCTATTTCTATTATTTTTTAAAAAGCTTGAAATGGCTTTTTGGTATTCTTTATCCATTTATTGATTAAAGGTTTGTAGAACTTTTTTCCTTAAAAAAATAAAACAAAAACCTATTAACCATATTTTAGATGTGTTGCAAATACTTTCCTTTCTATTCCTTGTCCTTTAACTTTTTATAATACGTATATTACTATATAGTCTTAAATGTTTATAATATAGTCATATTGTCAATACTTACTTTATAGCTTCTGGGGTTGAATATTTTACTTCAGGTCATGAAAAGTATTAGTTCCATTTTCTTCTAAAACTCCTTAGATTCTACATGATTTTTAACTCACCTGAATATTTCTTGTATAATGTGTAAAATAGGACTCTATATTTGTTTTATTTCAAGTAATAGTGGTCCATGCACCTTATTTGTTGAATAAGCCTAATTTTCCCCATTGATTTGAAATATCAACTTAATCGTATATTATATTGTTAGACAGATGTATACATTTGTCTCTAGAATGCTCATTATAGTTCATTGATCTAATTGATTATTTCTGTGCTGGTGTCATATTGGTTTAATTGCTGAGACTTTAAAATGGTTTTAAATTTTTTAATATTTTATAATTAACTTTGACAGTTAAAAAAATAAATAAAATCAACCTACATTTAAGAAAAAAAGAAAGAGAGAGAGAGAGATGGAACTCCTACCTTTTGCGACAACATGGATCAAACTGGAGAATATTAAGCTAAGTGAAATAAGCCAGTTGATGAAAGACAAATACCATATGATCTCACCTATAAGTGGACTCTACTCAACAAAATAAACTAACGAACAAAATAAACCACTGGCATGGAAACATGGAACAGACTGAAAGCGACCAGAGAGGATGGGGAAAGAGGACAATGGTGGAAAGAAGGAGAAGGGACTGGTCAAAAAACATGTATGAATGACCCATGGACATGGACAACAGAGTGGGAATTGACTGAGGGGGTTGGGGCTGGTGGTGGGTTGGGTGGAGGGGGGTAAAGGGGTAAAAATTGAGACAACTGTAATAGAATAAACATGATTTATAAGTTTAAAAAAGAAAAATAAAAGTGTAAAAAAACCATAAATACATACATACATACATACAAAATTGTGTGACATTGCTGAGAGATGGTGACAGCTGGGCCCCTTACCACTGCCTGGGTTATGAGGCACCTGCCCGGAAGTTCTGTCTACAAGACAGAGCAGGCCTCAGTCCAGGGACGTTTCAGGCAGACCAGCCCTACAAAGGCTGAAGGAAAATGAAAATGGCCACTGGAGCTACTTGGCATCCCACAGACAAACAAGTGAAGAAAAGAAGCAGTGGGTGAATTCAACAGAGCTATGATTTCCTGCTGAAGTCAAGAGGCTGCCTTGTATTCACTGGGCATGGCCTGGGAAGACTTAAGTTCTGGTACATAACCCTTCTGAGCCTCAGTTTCCTTACCAGGAATATGAGCGTAATATTATCTGTACTATTTCCTCTCTCTCTCTCTTTCACTGTGAAGATCGAAATAAGATAATGAGCCTGAAAAGCCTGGAAAGTGTAAAGGGCTTCATAAATTTAAGGAAGCTTACAATGTGTTTCTGCCTTTCTTTTTTAGCCATGAAGAATAATAAGAGTAATGCCTTAGCTTTGCAGGTCTATTAGTCCCTTGAATATTCCCACTGTATTCCTATCTCCTGTCACAGGGTCTAGCAATTGTATCTGCTTAATTAACGTCTGATAAATAAAAGAATTAATGGCTACAACCAGCATTTTTATTTTTCTAATCTTTAAAACTCAATGGAAACATCATTTTCTTAAGTGAAAAGAAAGCATAACTTAGTGACTCGTAGAGACCTGGGTTCAAATTAGAACTTGACCACAACTGTCTAAGGCTATCGGTTAATGGCTGTGAGCCGTCATATCCTCTTCAGGAAATAGTAGACAATGGACCCTTCTCTCACCAAGTGGCTGTGAGGAAAAAATGCAGAAACAAATATACGTAAAGCTCCATAGTTATTTTCAGTTTACCTCTGATGTTTTTCTCAATTCAAGAAAAGTTAGTTTCGTATTAAGTCAGAGCCATAAAAATTCTTAAATATTTTTTTGAGTTTTATAAGTGGAAAGCTGAGACGTGGGAATAAAGATGACTCTCCAAGTTCACAAAGCTCTCAGATGTGTTCCTTTAAGCTGTCTTCCATCTGGGGCACCTGGGAGTTTTGGGAGGTGATGCAGCACACATGGGACCCCGCCCTCTTCCAGGCAACACAGAGAGCCCCGTCTGTCTGCTGCCTCCCCCACAGAAGGCAAGAGAAGGCCCTATTAGGGGTTATAACAGTGGGGGTTTAGTGTAGTTTTTCCTGCTTGAGCTCCTCTGATTGGCTGATTTCTTTGTAGATATTTGTATTTGGTGAAAGAAATGTTAAATGTTTGGGACTGAGCATTATCTTTGTGTTTTTTTTTTCTTTTGCTTGTTTTGTTTTGTAATGATTCTACACATTAATTACCATCACCTCCATCTGTTTTTTTTTTTTTCATTTAGGAAGAAAGTACTGGAGGACATATCCTATGACATTTCTCTAAGATACAAAGGACCTAGATTCTGCATAGCTCATTTTATTCCTGAGTAATGCACTATTTACACTCACCCAAAAAATGTGCTCCCATTCCAGCTGAGAAACATCTACACTGAGAAAATTCTGCAGAGCAGAGCAGGCAGAGAAGTGGCTGGTAGGAGAGGTGCTCCTTTGGGTAAAGGAGCCTGGATGCCAACCACCAAACTTCCTTCTTTGCCTACCACCACAGAGAAGTATGGTGACGGCAGAATCTGAGATGAAACAAGAAGGCACCTTACCTAAATAATTGCAAAGACATCTTTGGCAGGACACATGCTAAAACTTCTTAATTCTGGGAGCTGTGTGAGACATTTTAAGTGGCTTCTCCTCTCTGAAGGTCCAAGCAGAGCCTGATGACTGTTGATTGTGGAGGGAGCGGGGCATTGTCATCATTATGATGGTTCCTAGAACATGCCAGGTGTTTCACATTTCTCACTTCCAAGTCTCACAATAGCTCTGTAATAAAGATATTGTTATTATTCTCCCATATTATATGTGTGCAAACTGAGGCCTGGAAAAATTAAATAAATTTGACCAAGGTTCTATAGCTGGTAAGATACAGGACCAGAATACCAACTTGGGTCTACCAGGCTTTGAATGAAGGCTCTGTGTTCTTTCCAACTATCTCATGCTGATGCTTAGGACCCTGTCTTCTTTCTTACATTGCATTCCAGAGAGAAAGACAGGTTGAAACTAGAATAAAGAAACCAAGGAGTCCAGCCTCAAGTAGAGTCTGATGAGCAAGGTCTAGGGGTCCTTCCTATTCTGTGGTGCAAAGACTGCAAGACAATATTTCTATGTGTTTGCTTGTAATAATCAGAGTCCTCAACAAAGACAAATTGCTTTTAAGCCTCTGATTCTCAGCTTGCAGTGGCCTCTGACCACTTGTTCCTATTCTTTGACCCTCCTTACTTCTCTGTACACTGTTTCCACTGAAAAGAAGAACCAAAATGTGTCATCGTCGTAAACTTCCTGGAAGAGGCAATTGGATTATTCTCTGTTTTGTTAGGGAGAGGTAAGGACGATGCTCCCTAACCTGGAGAGATGGAGAAACAGGTGGTTCCTGCCTAAATCTCAGCTGAAGTAACATTTGCTTTAGAAAAGTTAAAGTATGTATTTCTTACCAAAAATAAAAAATATCTATAAGGAAAGTACCAAGACTGATAAATAACCCATTTTTTTTTACAAACTTCCATTGACAAATGAGGAAACGTGAGGTACAAAGAGATGAAATAAATTGTCTGAGCTGACAGGGAGCAGAGCTAAGATTCAAGCCCAGAAAGTCTGGCTCCAAAATCCAGATTTTAACCACAGCCATATACTGTCTCTTAAAGCATGTTGCTTCCTAAGGTGGCAACATAGGTAAACAAAGCTCTCTTCATCACACATCCACATCGAAATTACAACTTAAATACAGAACAACCATCACTCAAAACCATAAGAAATTGAGTTGAATGGAAGTCTGGCAACTACAGAATTAAAGAAACCACATTCATCCAGACTGGTAGGAAGGGCAGGGACACGTGATGGGCTGGTCTCACACCCACATGTGAGGGGTAAAAATTTGGGAGGGATATCGTGGGAACAAGGATTCCCAGACGTACACCAGGCGTCCAAGCCTAGGGTTTCAGTGCCAGGAAGATAAAACCAGCGGGGACTGAGTCAGTGGAAGAAGCTTCTGGAATCCTAAGCAGTTCCCCTTTAAGAAACCACACACAGACTTTCTCAGGCTCACTCTCTTTGAGCTCCAGCACTGGGAAAGCAGCTTGAAAGGCATCAATGGTATACAGAGAGAAATGGAAGTATCTATCATTAAGGTAACAGCTGGGGCCAGCTTTTTTCTCAGACAGAAAGGCAGGCAGAGGCCATTGTCACTTTTCTGAACCCTCCCCGCATGGAGCCACAGATCCAGTGCCATATCTGAGACTCTGTCAACCTGGCTAACGCAGTTTGCCACACCCTGGAGATCCCTTGAGACCTCATCCCACACAACTTACAGGGCAACCCAAACTGTTAACCATGACTTTTCCATATGAATGGCTGGTCTTGGCTCATGCTTCACAACTTCTTAAATCCAAGCAACAGCTAAGTGGCCCCAGATTTGACACAAGCAACAACCAGCCTAGGTTCACGGCTTGGATTTGCCTGGGAATCTTCAAGCCCAACACAAGTAGCAGCCTTCTCAGATTGTTTTATAGCTCATGCAGGGTGGCCCCAGGCAGAACACAGGTGGGGCTGACCTTGGCCTGTATTACCTGGGAAACCCCAAGGTCAGCACACCCGGTGGACAGCTACAGACCATGTCAGAGCACCACCATCCTGCCCCTGCACAGCTGATCCTCCATGGAGGGCAGAGGTTGGTGGTAAGTGGTCACAGCCAGTCCTTGCAACCGACTAGCCTGGGTAAATCCCATTTACCTGCCTACAACAATCAAATCTCAACTACAAGAGGAGAGTATACCCAGCCCTCACAGAGTGCATACCTCAAATACCCAGTTTGGCTGATAGGGGAGGCTGTGCCACTGGACCCTACAGGACACCTACTACATTAGGTCAGACTACCAAGATATGGAATCAAAGCAGCTTTACCTAATACATAGAAACAAACACAATGAGGCTGCCAAAACAAGGAGATAAAGATATGTGGCCCAAATAAAAGAACAGATCAAAACTCCTGATAAAGAGCTAAACAAAATGGAGAAAAGCAATTTATCAGATGCAGAGTTCAAAACACTGGTTTTAAGGACGCTCAAGGAACTTAGCAAGGGCCTCAGTGGCATAGAAAAGATCCAATTTGGAATTTATGATACACCGAAATAGAGAACCATTTACAGGGAAACAACAGTGGAGTGGATGAAGCTGAGAACCAAATCAATGATTTGGAACATAAGGAAACAAAAAAAAACAAACAATAAGAACAACAAGAAGAAAAAAGAATCCAAATAAACAAGGATAGTACAAGCAGCCTATGGGACAACTTCAAGAAGTCCAACATTCACATCATAAGGGTGCAAAAAGGAGAAACAAAAGAGCAAGAAATTGGAAATCTATTTAAAAAATAATGAAAGACAACCTCCTTAATTTGGTGAAGGAAATAGATATGCAACTCCAGGAAGCACAGAGAGTCTCAAACAAGATAAAAGCAAGAGGCCCACATCAAGACACATCATAATTAAAATGCCAAAGCTTAAAGATAAAGAGAGAATCTTAAAAGCAGCAAAAGAAAAGCAGTTAGTTACCTACAGGAGGGTTCCCAGAAGACTGTCAGCTGATTTCTCAAAAGATACTTTGCAGACTAGAAGGGTTTGGCAAGCAATATTCAAAGTCATGAAAAGCAGGACCTACAGCCAAGACTGCTCTACACAGCAAGCTACCATTTAGAATCGAAGGGCAGTTAGAGAATTTCCCAGACAAAAAAAAACTAACAGAGTTCATCATCATCAAACCATTATTATATAAAATGTTAAAGGGACTTATTAAAAAAAAAGATCAAAACTATGAACAATAAAATGGCAATAAATACATATATACCTATCCACAATTGAATCTAAAAAGCAAACTAAGCAAACAAGGAGAACAGAGACAGAATCATTGGTACCATGAATGCAGAGAGTGTTTTGATGGTTGCCAGATGGAATGTGGGTGCCAGAGAATGGGTGAAGAGGTGAGGTGATTAAGAAGTACAAATAGTTAGTTACAACATAGCCATGGGGGTGCAAAGTACAGTGTAGGAAACGGAGTAGCCAAAAAAATATACACATGACCCATGGACAGGAACAATGGTGTGGGGATTGCCTGAGAGAGTCAGGTATGCTGGATGGAGAGAAGTAAAGGGAGTAAATGTGGGACACCTGCAACAGCATAGCTAATAAAATTTAATTAAAAAAATGAACTATGTGCAAAGTAAAAAAATAAATAAGTAAAGCAAGTTGCTTCCTACCACAACATCCTGTCCTTCTCTTTAAAAGGTCTGGTAATGCTAATTCTAAGAATGATTGCGGGAAGATGCCCAAAGCCCAGAAATGTCAACGTGCCCCAAATGGTGCAGAGCAAGCACGTTTGGAGAGCACCTGGCAGGATTTATGGGAGGGAAGAGAGTTTGACTGCATTCTGTACACTGCTCGACTTTCTACAACTGCCAGAGAAAAGCCAGTGATTAGAAGACAGTCCCCACCAGATGTTGCCATAGTACTGAGGACATCAGCAGTGACCCTGATGACATTGTGGATGATGTGACCCCTTGCCCAGCGTTGCTCATATAGGAAACTATAGATTTCAGTCTGAAAGAAGCAGGTTAAAAATTGAATTTTTAAAATTTCAGATCAGGTCCACAAGTGTGTATATTCTAATTACTATGTCCCAGGCAACGAGCAAGGCTTTTATATACTTTATTTAATTTAAACCTCATCAAACTTCTCATTACCAGATAAGTAAACTGAGGGCACACAGCTGGTGATAAAGTGTCATGATGTGAACCACTTTTTTCTGGCTTTGGATCCTGTGCTCTCCTCTCTTAGAAGTTAGAACACTGAGACCCAGAATGAGTGTCACAGGGGACACATAGACCCATGATGCAAATCTGTGTGGGACAAATGCCTCAAGAAAGGTGGAGCTGCTACGGTGGGACAAAGAAGAAGGGAGAAGGGCCAGCACTCACCTCACATTCACTCAGTGTCAGGGTCATTGGCTGTTACACAAATAGTCCTCACAAGGGCGTCTGGCCTGAGCCCTGGTGTTCTGGCTCTACAGATAAGGGCACTAAGACACAAAACTTGCCACAATCACCTACCTGTTAAAGTTTAAAGCAAGGATTTGAACTCAGCTCTCTTTAATTCTAATATCTTCCCATTATACCATTTTTTAAGGAATCACATCAGATTTAGGGAGGCAGAAGAGGACTTGAGTAAATCTTTAGAGAGAATACATTACTTAAGAGGATCCATGGTGTGTTGCAGCCTCTCTAGGCTGGACAGGTCCACTCGGGGCTCAGGTAGATGGAAGAAGATGCATGGAGCCTTGAGGATGCTTGACATGCCTTTATTCAGGAGAGTCACACAGACACAAGCCCATGTCTGCACCACACACAGGCCAAGAGCCCGTGTGAAGGGAGTCACGCATGCCACAAAGTCCATGTCCAAGTTGGCGCCCTGACTCTCCACCCTGTCCAAGCTCCTATCCCTTAAATATTAGCCCTAAACAAAGCAGGATATAGGCTAGAAAGTGAAGTAACTATCATGAGCTGTGCAGACGAGCCTACTCAAGTCTACGGGGCAGTTAATTGCACCCAGGCTCAAGGCCGTGAGACTTGGGCTCAAGGCTTTGGTAACACTGCTGTATCAGACTCCTTCAAGGTTGTGAGGAGCTGCTCCCTCCAGTTACCCATGTATCTGGATGAGGGAGCCAGACCACCTCCACATACCCTACACATGGAAAGATCCATGGGATTTCAGCTGGTAGGGACTGGAATGGAGTCTGGAATCACAAGGACACTGAGGGAGCCAAAGAAGAAAAACTCAGAACATGTTTGCTGAGCATGAGCCATGACATTTGGCATGAGCTTGGGGTGCAAGTGGTGGGGAGGAGGCAGAGGTGTGTGCTAACTGCGCACAGAGAGGGCCTGTCCACTGCAGCACAGCTGCAGCAGGACTTCTCCTCTGAGGAGAGCAGCTACTGGGTTTGTGGAGAGAGCTCCAGGAGCAACAAAGTTGAAGCTAGGTCAGCAGTTTACTTTGCCATCTGTACACGGGAAACAGAGGGCGGGAGTTCTGGAGCCATAAGCGACTGAGATATTTAGGCAGGGAGAAACAAAGCTGTCAGTGTCCACAGATGATGTGTATTTACACAAAATCCCAAGAGAACATAAAATCAATTTATTAGAATTATAGAAATATTGGTAGATGAACAAGATGTGGTATATCCATACAATGGAATACTATTTAGCCTTAAAAAGAAAAGAAATTCTGACATATACTACAACATGATGAAACTTGAAGACATTAGACTAAGTGAAATATATACAAAATAATCAATATCCACTTATGCAAGGTACCTAGAGAAGTCAAATTCATAGAGACAAAAAATAGAATGGTGGTTGCCTGGAGCTAGAGTGAGGTGGGAGCAGGGAATGATTGATTAATGGATACAGAGTTTCAGTTTGGGAAGATGCAAAAGTTCTACAGTGGGTAGTTGTGATGAATGTGCAATAATATGAATGTACTTAATGCCACTGAACTGTACACTTAAAATAATGTTTTATGTTATGCATATCTTACTGCAATTTTAAAAATAATATATTTTTAAAAATAGGTGTATAGACAAGAAACTTGGAATCATAAAAACATTTGGTACATTACTGGGGTAGTAAGATGGTGGGTGACTTTCTTCTATATGTTTGTTTCTATAAAGCATTTGCAGAAAATAAACACTTCAAAGAAAAAAATGGGCAAAGGACTTGAATAAATCTTTTTTCCAAAAAGATACACAAATGCCTAATAAGCACATGAAAAGATGTTCAATATCATTAGTCTTTAGGGAAATGCAAATCAAAATCCCAATGAGATACCACTTCACACACACTAGGATGGCAATAATAATTTTTTTTAAAACATGGAAAATAACAAGTGTTACTGAGGGTGTAGAGAAATTGGAACCCTCGTACACTGCTGGTGGTAATATAAAATGGTGCAACTTCTTTGAAAAACAGTCTGGCAGTTCCTCAAAGAGTAAAACATTGAGTTACCACATAACCCAGTAATTTCGTTCCTAGATATATAGTCAAGAGAACTGAAAACACATGTTCACACAAAAACTTCAACATGAATGTTCATGGCAGTATCACTCATAATAGCCGCAGGTTGAAACAGCCCATCTGCTGATGAGCTATGAGAGGATTCTAAGTTGGCTGTTACTTTCTCTCAGCCCTTAGAAGATAATCATTCCATATCTCCTGGCCTTTGTTTTCAACATTGAGGAGTTTGAATAATCTGTTTTCCCTTCTGGTTTTGTTTCAGACTTTTTGCATTTAAGATTCATCTTTGGTTTTTTATTTGTTTATTTTTTGTTTGGGGGGCTTTTTTTTTTTGGCATTTTCACTGTGAAGTATCTAGCTGCAGTATTTATTTTATTATTATTTTTAATGCTGCTTGGGACTTATTGGGCTTCTTAAATCTGAATCAAGTCTTCCATAAGTTCCAGAAAATTCTCAGTTATTATTTCTTGAATGTTACCTATTCTCTGTTTTTGGAACTGCTTTTCAACCTAATAAATTTCTTCTATTCTCCCCATTTATTAATATTTCCACCATGTTTTCCCATATCTTTACTCTCAATGCTCATTTTCTTTGTGCTCATAGGTTGGACTCAGTCGATGGTTTTAAAGGTAATTTAAAGAACCTGTGTTACCCATCTACTGCGGCAATTTTTTAGAAAATTGTTATTTCCCTTTCAGAGGTCTAAATCATGATTTGTTTTTGTATTTATAAACCCAACTTAGAACTTTCTAAACCACCTCCTCTTTATTACAGTGTCTTTTTCTTTACTTATTGTTTCCATTTATTTTCATATTTATTTGACTATCTTTAAAAATATCCATAGTCTCTAAGATTGTTCTATGTTATGTAACTTTTGGAGCTCTAATTCTTTCATTTTTGTGTCTGTTGATTATTGTTCATTGCTTTCTTCTGGGTTTATAAATTTGTGATCTTCATCCCATCTCTAGCTAGGCTTTGCTATCAGACTCTTTCATAGCTTCGGGTCAGGAAATGTTCCTCTAGGTTGGGCTTGTGACAGAAGGATTCAGGAGCCAGTTAGAAAAGACTCCTACTGGACAAGGAGGGACAATTTAAACTTCGATAATACTTGCCCTTGATTGGAATACATCATATATGTTTAAAGCCATGAGTAATGACACATTAAAATAATTTTATTAGTCTAATCTTAGGAGGATGCTTTTTCCTGTACATACTGTGTGTAAAGGTAACTGAAGAGTTGATAAGACATGTCCTCTTATAAAAGAATTTCCAACTAATAGATTAAGAAGAAATGGAGACTTCTGGTCAAGATGGAAGTGTAGTTAAACATGCTTTGCAACTCCACTCTGCTTACAGAAAGAATTGCAACTACATCCCAAAACAAATAACACCCAGAACTGTCAGAAAAATGAACTCTCTGGAAGTCCAACAACCAAGCACTTACGAAGCCACATTATTCCAGACAAGTAGGAGAGGTGGAGATGCGGAGACCAGCAGAGAGGTACAGAGACACAGTATGGCGTGGAGAGGCAGCGGCAATGAAATGGGAGATCCTATATTCACATGTGGTAGATAAAAATTGGGAGGGATACCACAGGAGCAAGCAATCCCAGTCCCAGGCCAGACCACACAGCCCAAGTTTCCAGTGCCAGGAAGATCAATCCCCATAATTTCTGGCTATAAAAACCAATGGGCGTTGGGACAACAGAAGAAACTGCTGGATTTTTAGGAGAAGGAGAAGAGGAAGAGCGAGAAATTGAAAACTTATTTGAAAAAAAAAAATAATGAAAGAAAACTTCCCTAATTTGGTAAAGGAAATAGACATACAAGTCCAGGAAGCACTGAGAGTCCCAAACAAGTTGGACCCAAAGAGGACCATACCAAAACACAACATAATTAAATGTACACAGACCCAACCCCCTCTGTGATTCGGCACCAGAGCAAAGGCTGGTAAGGTGGCAGTCACACAGGGTAAGTGCCAGGCAAACCTCCAGAAGACAGGCAGCGGCATTTCCCCTCTCTGAGCCCTCCCACCAACGTAGAGCCACAAAGTAGTGAAGCGTGTTGCCTTGCCCTGACAATTACCTAAGGTTCTGCCCCACGCAATTTACAGGTATGTTCTTCTACAGTAGGCCATGCTATTAAGACAGGGAATCAAAACAGCTCTACTTAATACACAGAAATAAACACAAGGAGGTTTCCAAATTGAGGAGACAAAGAAATATGGCCCAAATGAAAGAACAGACTAAAACCCCGGAAAAAGAACTAAACAAAACGGAGATAACCAACCTAGCAAATGCATAGTTCAAAACACTGGTGATTGGGAAGCTCAAAGAACTCACAGAGTATGGCAACAAAATTAAAAAGACCCAGGAAAAAAATGAACATTACATTAAGTGAAATAAAGAAAAACTTACAGGGAAACAACAGTGGAGGGAATGAAGCCAGGATTCAAATCAACAATTTGGAACACAAGGAGGAAACAAGCATTCAACCAGAACAACAAGAAGAAAAAAAGAATTTTGAAAAATGAGCATAGTATAGGGTGCCTCTGGACATCTCCAAAAGTACCAACATTCACGTCATAGGGATGCCAGAAGGAGAAGAGGAAGAGCGAGAAATTGAAAACTTATTTGAAAAAAAAAAATAATGAAAGAAAACTTCCCTAATTTGGTAAAGGAAATAGACATACAAGTCCAGGAAGCGCTGAGAGTCCCAAACAAGTTGGACCCAAAGAGGACCATACCAAAACACAACATAATTAAAATGCCAAAGGTTAAAGATAAAGAGAGACTCTTAAAAGCAGCAAGAGAACAGCAGAGAGTTACCTACAGGAGGGTTCCCATAAGACAGTTGATTTATCAAAAGAAATTTTGAAGGCAAGAAGGGATTGGCAAGAAATATTCAAAGTGATGAAAAGCAAAGGCCTAGATTAATCCTAGATTACACTATCCAGCAAAGCTATCATTTAGAATGGAAAGGCAGATAAAGAGCTTCCCAGAAGGGTAAAGCAAAAGGAGTTTATCATCACCAAGACATTATGACATGAAATGTTAAAGGGATTTATTTAAGAAAAAGAAAATAAAAATTATGAACATTAAAATGGCAACAAATTCACAACTATCAACAACTGAATCTAAAAAAACAAACTAAGCAAACAACTAGAACAGGAACAAAATCATAGATATGGAGATTATTTGGAGGATTATCCTCTGAAGGGGGAAGAGAGAGAATAAGGGAAAAGATGCAGGGATTACGAAGCATAATTGGTAGGTACAAAATAGACAGGGGGATGTTAAGAATAGTATAGGAAATGGAGAAGCCAAAGAACTTATATGCACAACCAATGGATAAGAACTAAGGCGGGGAGGTGGGTTCCTGGAGAGGATGGGAGTAGTGGTCAGAGCAGGGCAAAGGGGAAAAAATTGGGACAACTGTAATAGCATAATCAATAAAATGTATTTTTTAAAAAAGGAGAAACGATGCAATAAGAAATCACCATTTTGCCACTTCAAGTGATATAACAGATGTAGTCAATGATCATTAATGGCTGCTAATGTCACAAAGGGAGATTCTAAGCAAGACAAAATGTGCTTTCAGGTAGAAGGACACAATCCCATTGTAATCATTGCAACGTTTTAACACATAAAGTTCCACAAAGGTTCAAGTTTTTAACATATGGGTAGACCATTAACCTTGCTTTTTACTGAGTTATCAATATTTTTTTAAAGGAAATCCTTAAGATTGAACCGCTTTCCTGTGACATACAGCTACATAATTCAAAAATCCAGGGTGGAGTAAAAGGTTTACAGTTGTTTGTATGGAAAATAATACAATAAAAGAATAAACTCTGTTTTGTGTATGCATGACTGTAAACCTACTTTTTGTTATTTGGGCACAACAGATATCTCAATGCACTTCCTTTCTGTTCTTCACAGGTAACAGCCCATGTCTATCCATTGGGTGACCACCTGGGGTTCACAGCCATTTGGAAAGCAGCTTCCTAAGCTCATTGACTCTGCCCCTAGGTATATAAGTTCAGCCTAGGGGGTTCAGAAAGAAGCTTTAAAACACCCGCAATCATCAGCAGAACCTAGCTGAGGTAGAAGTAGAATTATGACATCCAAACTCTCTGTAAACCCAAACATAGTGGAGTGATGGCCATTTATTACTCATAGTCATGAGTGACTCTCAGAGCCTCGGATGGGAAGCAGCCAGTCCCTTGGTGAGAAACAAAATCCAGCATTTCAAAAGAGGACATTGCAAATGTCCTTTTCTCACCATTGACATAATGAAGTTTATTGGCTCCTTTCTATTAATGATGTGAGGAACTAAGCATATTAATCAAAAGTCCTCATTTTGAATCCTCTTTGCCATTTGTTTCTGGTACATTAAGTTTCTGGGTCCTTTTGTGAAAAGACCATGAACAAAAGGCAAAATGTCACCATCTGAATGGAAATCAAGCATGAGAACTTATTACAGACCCAGGTGAACTGAAAATAGAATAAACAGTCACTATAGTCCAAACAGGAAACCACTAATTAGATTTTGAGCTCAGCATAAACGCCTCCTAAATTGTACGTTAATACAGGAACTCACTGTATATTGATTCAATTTTCTTGAATTAAAGGATGCACGGACTAGATGTGTCCCCAGAGGCTTAATTGTGTGAGCATCCTCCATCCAGCAATGGTTGCATTGAAATGTAAATAGCATTGTGAGTCATCGTTTGTGCCTACAGTGTTTGGAAACTGGTTGTTCCGAATTATTATTTTGATCTTTTTTCTTGTCTTGGCCTTAGGAAATTATCAAAAAATGGCCAGAACTCATTCCCTGGTCAGACAAACAAACACATCTATATTAATTAATTAAACACAAAGTGGACCCATAAGTCTAAGTCTATGTACTAGTGTGACATCAAACAGTCCTCTGTAAGGATATGCAGTTGGCAAGCCTTAGGCTTGGTGACAGGTAAATGAAAGTATGGCCTGCTCTTGACAATTGCATTATTTCAGGGTAGAAGCAGGAAGGATAAGAAGAGGGCACAAAAAGGGCACAAAGAAAGAAAGAAGGCCAGAGGAAAGTAAACGCACAATGGGGAACTACTTGCTTGGTAGTGTGGGGGCAGAACAAACTTTCCTTTACCCTCAAGATTTTTCTGGCTGGGCTAATAATCAAATGGACAGGAGATAAATTAGCAAGAGAAAATAACCAAATTCAATACACGAGTAGAAGAACCCCGCACACTTGGGACAGACAGTCAGAACCCCCACATGCAGGAGAGGTTCCTAGAGAGAAAGGGATCCTGGGTGTATAAGACATCCTGGGCCTGGGAAGAAGTGATGCACCCGGGGGCCTCACAAGGTCATTGCAGGGTGATATAAGAACAGACATTTAGTAATTAGAAGATTGTCCTGCCCTAGAGATAGATCAAAACAGGCTATCTCTAATAATCTCTTACTATGGAGAAGACCCCTGATTCAAGTTCTCCTAGGTAATTAAAGGGTGAGACAGAAGCTTCTCTTGAGCCTGTGGCTATAGCTGCCTTTAGCTCAAAACAATCAGCACACCACAGAGACACATCTTGGGGTGACTCGTTTTGGACACCCACAGTTGAAATGTAACCAAAGAAGTTTTCAGCACTTGAAGGCATAAGCCTAACATTTTATCTGGACAGAGCTGAACTCAGTCCACCACCAGAATAAATTGAAAACCAATCAGACATACACTCAGGGCTCAAAGGATAGGGGAAATATTTATATACAGTTATCCTGGGGTTAGCTTTCTATAGAACAGCCTGCCTCCCAGCATATTTTATGTTTGGAGAACAAGGGTATCTGCCTAATTTTGAATTTCCCCCATTCCACTGTCCCTCAAAAGAAAAAGAAATCAACAGCGAGACCAATGAGGAGACCTTGAAAAGAGTAAAAGGCAGAGAGTAGGGAGAAGAGGAAGGAAATCTACCTAAAATGAGTAAAAGTCAATCAAGCTTCTCCTAAAAAAATGGCTCTCAAAGTGCGGTCCCTAGATTATAAACATCGGCATCACTTGTTTGAGACTCAAATTCTCAGGCCCACTGCAGACCTACCATCAGAAACTGGGGGTGGCCCTGCAGTCTGTTTCCTCAAGTCCTCCAGCAGACTCGGAGGCAAGCCAGGGGCTGAGAGCCACTGTCTTCACATGTTACCTAAGACCGCGCCCCTTTTCTAAGTTTTAAGTTGGTTGCTTCTATTTGCAACACAATATTTTGAAAATGATGCTTAAATCTGACACTGACCCTCACACCTGAAGCTTCAGGAAAGCAATTCAGTTAGAACTTCCCCCGTGAAGCCCTACCATGTGACAACCACCCCTTTCCTCGGTGTGTTTGTGACCCAGGTCTTCCTCTAAGCTCAAGGCTCCTAATTTCATTTTTCTTTCTAATTGTATGGTCTTGCTTGATAACCAGGTTCTGCAAAGGATCTTTCTAAGGAATACCTAAGGTAACTCCATGCAGATTTCAACGTCGAATTAGGCAGCATATTGATGTGGCCTTGAGGAAATGAAATTAGTAGCATTATTGCATGCTTATAGCTATTGACACCACTTTCATAATTTATAAACTTAATATTATTAAGTCTCCTAAAATCAGCTTCTAATAATTATTTTTCAGAGGATTCTTGGTATTATGTATATAATTTTTCCTCGGATTCCAGGCTATTATAAAGACCCTTGGTTTTCTCACCTTTAAAAGAAAACAGTAATATTAAACTTTCAAGATCATTTTGAAGACTAGATACAATATAGTGTTGGTCATCAGTATGCGCTTAATAAATGCTACCTAATATTGCTGATATTTCAGCTGAGTCTATTATATCCAAACTTCCTAAATGACCCAAAATAAAAATTTTCACTCTAATAAACATATGACTAGCCGAGGAGAATAACGGAAACGTAAAGTTTTAATTTTCAGAGCCTTTAAATACTTAAGAGAACAAACACAATAAAATAATCTTCAACAGAGGATATGTTTATTGATTTGAGAGAGAAAGAGGGGGGATGGGGAGAGAGGGAGAGGAGACAGAGAGAGAGAGAGAGAGAGAGAGAGACATCAATGTGAGAAAGAAACATGATTTGGTTGCCTCCCATATGCAGCCCTACCAGGGATCGAACCCACAACACTTTGGTGTATGGGACAATGCTCCAGCCCACTGGGCCACCTGGCCAGGACTATGCTTCCCTTTTTCTTAACTATAATACACCAAATAGAATGGTTCTTAAGGTCCTTTAGGCTGTCTCTATGGAAGTGGGCTTGGAAGAGAAGCAATCACTAACAGAATGGCCCTAATAGAGGAGCAAGTGCTCACAGAATGAGGGATTGAGGTCTAACAGGAAGTGAGTGATTTCATCCCGCCTCTTCTCTACCAGAAAGGAGGTCAAGCATGTGTGTGGCCTTTGAGCTCAGATTGCCTGCATTGGAATCTGGGCTCTGTCACTTCCTAGCTGTGTGTTCATGTGCAAGTCATTTAATATTGCTGCACCTTTGTTTCCTCATTGCTAAAATGGAAACAAAGATAGCATTTCAATTGCCTACCATATAAGACTAAATTGTTTCCAAGGTCTTAGTATGAGCCAAGCACCATTCTAAATTCTTTATCTGTACGTGTACTAATTTATTTAATTCTTAGAATAGTCCTAGAAGCCAACATCATTTTACAGCTGAAGAAACCAAGGTACAGAGAGGTTCAGTGATTACCCCCAGGGTTTCATAGCTAGTTGATTACAAGCCCAGCAATCAAACCCAGAGAATCTAGATCCAGAATGTCCTCTTCATCTACTACCCTATGTGGCTCCTTTGCAACAAACAGGAGCAATTATTATTACCACACCACTGCTTTTACTGATGAGATGTAGTTTACTTGTTCAAACTCCACAGAACTGAACACATTGAGTTCAGAACACAACTTTGGATAGGCATAGCTCTAAAATTCTGTCCCTCCCCTCAGTAACTTCTAATCTATTTGGGGAGATGAGATAGAGAGACCAGGATTTGCTCAGTACTTATCAGATGTTCAAAGGAAGAAGAGGAGGAAGGGAGGAAGGGGAGAGACAGAAAACTGTGGGTCTCATTTCCTATATGACTTATCTCATCTTGCTCTCAAGCACTAATCCTACTAACGTGATGGGTGGGAAATGTGGGAGGGAGAGAGTTAGAAAATGTAAAATCTAGGTAAAGCTATGCTTCTTCCCCTTGTTTCCTTCCAGTTCCTGTTGCCTTTGTTGTTGATGGGTCCATGACTGGCCTTCATTGGGTGTTTTGCTCACTAAAGTTGAAGACTGATGTCTTGCTCACTGGCTTGGCCCCTCCCTGGATCTTACTGCAACCAGTGGTCCTCCAAGGCACCTGCAACTGCTTCCAGGTACCCAGCATGGTGGCTTGTCCTTCCCTCTACTATAACACTCCCTCACCATAGAATGACTACTATGGACACCTCCCTTGGACTTCTGAGCTCATCAGGCAGCATCTCCCAAGTGCCTTGATGCCTGAAGGCCACATATATTGTACTTTCTGGATGCCCTAGGGACATATAGAAAACTAAAGCCTACATCTTAGGCACTTCTTTTAGTAATTCCTACCCTACCACCCATGTGCCATGTGCCATGAGAAATTCTGGGCTTTTCTCTAGGGTTTATGATGTCTTTGGGCCACAGATGAGGAGGGCAGGGCACCAGATCATTTGTTTTCTGTCTTCATGCTTCTATCATCCTGTGTATGGATCCATCACCATCCTCAATATCTGATCCCAGAGAGAGGGAGGGAAGGTCATTTGCACCTAAACTTTGCCTCCCTTCTTCTGTCTCATCTCTTCCACCCAGTACCAAAAGGTCTTCCAATTTCTTTTTCCCTCTATAAAGGGACATTGCCTCCTGCTTTCCTCATTTCAGCCTTCTGGTCTAGTTCTATTAGAGAAAGCATGATGGGAAAATAAACAGAATTAACAAGAGGTGAAAACACAAAAGAGTTAGTTTGAAAACATGGACTAAACATTAAACTGTCCAAAGGGGGCTACGTTAGCCACTTGCTAAGGTGCCACAAGAGTTCAGAGGACTTCAAGGGAAAAGCAATCATCAAAGCTAAGATAATGTAGGAAGCCTTCATTAAACTTACGGGATTTTAACAGAGTTTTGAAAACTCCCCATTCCTTGGACAAGCAGAAAAAACTGAAGCTGGAATTGCAGGAAGGGAAAAGCAGGTGAGAAATGGCATGGCACGCGTAAGTTTTGCTGGGCGCACCAGTGTGGCCAGAGGTAAGGTTTGTTTAGAGGAATAGCGCGAGACAAGGTAAGGGAGGACACTAATGGCCAGATTATGATGGACTTTGAATGCCAGACTGGTATTGTCCCAAATGTTACCTTTTTCTAATCCTCACAGAACTCCATTAGGTAGGCCATTCTTGTATCCTCTTTATACAGATGACGACATAGACGCTCCAAGAAAGTAAGACTGAAGAGGCTCTTGGCCCTGGCCATGTAGCTCAGTTAGTTAGAGCATTGTTCCAATATGCCGAGGTTGCAGGTTTGATCCTCAGTCAGAGCACATACGAGAATCAACTAATGGATGCATTGAGGGGTTGAAAGACCAATCTCTCTCTCTCAAAATCAATAAATAAAAAAATTAAAATAAAAAAAACAAAACAAAGGACCAGTTAGGAACAAAACCTGTCAAGTCTTTTTCTTCATATAGCTAAAATAAAATTATATATGATGACCAATACTTCCACCTTTCCCCCTGATGCCTTGATGATAAGAGGCTGGTATCCATATACCAGAGTCATATCCAACCTCTCACCAACACACACACACACACACACACACACACACCAGGTTTCTTCTCTAAGGTCAGCATAGATTCTTTGTGCAGCTTGAACTTCCATATGTTTGCTGTAGGCACAATAGATACTGTTGGTACTGGCAGTTGAAGGCAAATTGAGTTTTCTCCTTGACATCTCCACAGGGTGTAGTTTACCAAGAAAAGCCCTTTCCTCTGTTCCCCAGGCTCTGAAAACGACCACACGGGGCACTGCGAGGTAATGTTTCTATTACAAGTTCTGTTCCATTGACTCTGAAATGCCATTAAAAATTGCCTCTGTCAGAGTGCAGGCCTTGGAAATGAAGAAGGTCTGCTGGGGTGTTGCAGGAGCTGATGGGCAATCATTACTGTAGGCTGTGGGTGGAAGCCAGGCAAGGCAGAGGGCGCAGCACAGAGAGAGCCTTTAAATTTGGATGGATAAATATAAGAATGTGAGGGAGCTAACAGGCAAAGGAGTGGTGGTAGTGGTGGGCAAGTGCTCACGAGGGACCAACCTAAGAAAATACACTTCTCCCAACTTCCACTCCAGGCTCCCAGATCTTCTTATGATAAACTAGACTCTTGAAACCATGTTCACTCTGAGTTCAGCATCTCCACTAGGAAAATTGACACAGGTCAAAGCAGCCTTGAAATATTTCCACTCTAAATTTCTCTCAACCTAAGTACAGTGACTTCACAGTGATTAGGTTAAGTATACAAGCCTAATCAATGTCTTGGTTAGTGGTATGCATTTTTTTATTCACATTTTGATTATTTCCTTTTTAGTATTTATTTTTAGCTTTTCTTCCACAACTTCTCTCAGAAAACAGGTCAGCATTCTCAACTGACTCTTTATATTAATGGCTACCATTTTTCTCTCTCTCTTTCTTCTTTTTTAAAGCCCATTTACTTATGTAATCTTGGCTATAAAAATAAGCCCTTGCATCTCTAAATCATGCACCAATGCATTTGAGACAATGAGCAAAGTATATTAAATGTCAACGCTTTCTAACAAACGTTCACCATGAGAGCCTGCCCTGGAGTGCTACACAGAGAAGGCCATGCTGGTCACAGCTGCTTATGGGCAGGACATGACTTGCACTTGGAGATTCCGCCCCCGCCCCCTGGCTCTCAGAAACCATAAGGCAGGCCAGTTTTACCTGGGTTTGACAGGAGTGCTCTCTCAGCATTTGTTTGCCTTGGTTTCAGCACTGGACTCCGGTGCAAAATAAGCTCTCTTTGGGTTCTTTGCCCGAAGGAGAGACTGTCTGTGCACAGGTGTACACAGGCATGTTATTACTTTTTCTTAACTGGTGAGCATTTTGATTCATTTCTACGCCATGAATTTTGATTTTGCACAACTTTCTCCTGCACAGATGGCCCTCAGAATACACTCTGTTTTCCCATACCTTTGTACCTTCACATATTGCTCTCTCTGCCTGAGACACTGCTCTCCTGGAAAATATTTCCTGGAAAGCCTTCCCTAAGTATCCCCAGTGGAGAACAAATGCTTCTTTGTCTGTGATCTCTTTGGATTTCATACATGTGACTAACCTTTAGGGCAATCTTCACACTGAATTAGAGTCGCCTGTTTGCATGTCTCTTTCAAGAGGCACTGAGGTGCTTGAGAAAAGGGACTATCTGAGTCTGAGAAACAGAACCGATAAGATATAAGTATTTTTTTATTTAAACAAATTTACTCATATGATTGTGGAGTCTTGGCGAATCCAAAATCTGATAGGGGAGGCTGACAGGCTGGCGACTCAGGAAAGAGTTGTCATTCAAGTGCAGAGGCAATCTGCCTTACAACCAGGAAGAGCCAGCATTGCAGATGAAGTCCGAAAGCAGTCAGCTAGCAAATTCCCCTTGCTTGGGGGAAGAGGTCAGTTTTCTATTTTATTAGGCCTTCAACTGATTGGATGAGGCCCACCTGCATTATGGAAGGTAATCTGCTTTACTCAAAGTCCATCAATTTAAACTTAAATCTCATCCAGAAACACTTTCACAGAAATATCCAGGATAATGTTTGACCAAATATCTAGGCACTGTGGCCCAAGAGAACTTGGTACATAAAATTAACCATCTCAGGGTCTTTGTCTCATTTGTCTTTGACATCCTCAGCTCTCAGCAAAGGCTCAGAATGCGTTTTTATAGATGAGTAGACATTTTATTATCATTTTACTATATAACATAGTAGTGAATATACTTGATTATATTTTCTCAAATGGCAAATGAGACACAGGGTAACATTTTTCTTTGATTACTGAATGCCTCAATATCATATCTTTTGGAGGATTCAATTTCTTACAACATCTATGATACTGTCCATGGGGATACCAACGGTGCATTGTAGTAAAGAACATTTTGCTAAGTTGTTCTGTCATAGGTCCTTGCTCAAAGTGTTCATCTTTTTCTTTTAATCTGGTTTTCAGTACTTGGTCCAGTGTTTCTTCATAATCATACACAGGATCTGGCTGAAGGATAGGTTTTGTGTGTTCATATGGAAATCCACAGAAAGACGGTAGCAAACTATCGTCCTGCCATCAGATGTCAAAGCAAGCTCTACTTTGCAATTATAGTCATCTGGAAGAGAAGAATATGTGGATTTATGACAAATGTAATATAAAAATCCATCTTCACAGCTGCTCACCACATCCCTGCCATCTTGCCTCCCAGAATGTTTTGAATGAATGAAGTCCAATGAATAGAGGAACAACTTTTTCCAACACTTGAAACTGCCAGCTCAGTGTGTCTTAGGCATTTTCTTTTTGACGTATTACTATAATTACAAACACTTGTTAAAACAGTGACAGTATTTTATTTAGGGATTGATAAATAATCTTGACCTGTACGCAAAAACATTAGGAACAAATACTGTGAGGAGTAAAAGAAGCCTGTGTCCAGGGATAAGAAAGGATATGTCATGCTCATCCCTAAAGCTGAGACCATGTGATGATATTCCCTCTTACAGCTCTTTTCCTTCACTAGGCTCCGGGGTGGGAATAGAAGCATATACAGTAAAAACCTTTAAACTAATCCCTGGGCACAGAGTGCACTTACTCTGTCATCCCTATTGCTCTTAAGCCACACGAACCACAGGTAGAGATTGTACTTGATAGAGTTCAGGATTTTGTCCAATAAATTCAAAGAGGCCACTTCCCCATTTTTCCATCCTTTGCTCTGTATTTGGTTCCTCGAACTTTGCATATAGCCCCTGAAGCCAGGATGAGAAATAAAGGGGTTGGAGGCCACTATGAATTTTACTAAGATTATACAGTACTTAAAAGTAATAGAATGTCCTTGAAAGACCTGAAATGGTTTGACAGAGACACATGAGGGCATTCTATCTAACCAGTAATAGAGGAAAGTGCTCCTGGAGTTGCTTGGGGGTTTTATTTATTTGATTTTTTGCACATCTTTTTAAATGGAATTAGTGAACTGAGCTCCTACCTTGGGACTCATTTTTGTGATTCTGATATGGCTCCATAATTTTCCAGAAGAGCAAAGTGCCTGAGCACTTATTTATTCATTCAAAACACATTTACTAAGGTCCTGTGTTAAGCCACGAAGATGAATAAGACCCAGTTCCTGCCTTCAAAAAGCCCAGTGGGTAGAGGCAGCCATATCCAGATTTCTGGAAACCAACCAAAACCATCCATCAAAGAGAGAATAGAAAAATAATCTGGAGTAGGCCCATAATCTCTAAAATTTGCAAACTGAAAGGGACTTCATAATTATTTGGCAGGAGAGCCTGACATGAACCAACATGAGGCTTGCTAGTTTCTTTATTTTTTCACTTCGAGTGAATATTTTCTACATTTTTAACCAGAAATATTCATGTATCTGATTACAAATGCTTCTAAAGACTCCAGTGGGTGGGTGTTATGTAATTGCTCGAATTACCTTTATAAAAACAAGCACCTCTGGCTATGTGGTTCAGTTGAATAGAGCATCACTCAGTGCACCGAAAGTTTGCCAGTTCAATTCCCAGTCAGGGCACATGCCTAGGTTGCCAGTTCAATCCCCAATTGGGGCACCTATTGGAGGCAAAAAATTGATGTTTCTCTCTCACATCAATGTCTCTCTCTTTCTCTACCTCTCTCTTCTCCCCCTTCCTCTTTCTCTCGAAAAATTCAATGGAAACGTGTCCTTGGGTGAGGATTTAAAAAAAAAAAAAAACAAGTAAAAAAAGCTATGGGCCCCAGAAATTTTACTGAAGTCTTGAAGACCTGTATACTCATACAGTGGGATTCTACCAGCAATGAAAATGAATGAGTTAGTTATGCATAGCAACATGGATGAATCCCAAAAACACGCTGAATGAAAGAAAGCAAGTCACGAAAGAAAATATTCAGCATGATACGTTTCCTAAAGTTCAAATTCAAATAAACTGTACCTTGTATTGCTTAGGAATACACACATTTTACCAGCAACTAAAATTGTAACTAAAAGTGAAGAAATCGTGAACACGGATTCTGAGTGGTGGCTCTCTTTGGGGGTGGAGTTCACAGCTTAAAGCAATCGAGTAGGTAGGTAGTGCACTGGCAATATGCTGGCACAAATGCTTGCTGTAGCCGCTGCAGGCCAGATAAGAGGGTACGAGAAGAGAGCCAGCTGGGGTAGGAGATGGGGTTGTAGGTTGGGCTCTACTAACTGGGAGGCTGCTGTAGTCCTCATCCAATGACTTCTTTGCAAAACTCTAGTGTGAAACCTTTGTCTAACAAGACTTTGGACATAGTTTTCTAGGCCTTTTTTTCCCCTAAATTTAACATTACATTTCCTGACTGCACAAAATGAGTTGGTTCGGATAGGAACTGTCAATAGGGGAAGGGCTAAAAATAAAAGCTAGAATGGTACAGGATCCTCTGATGAGAAAGGATGCAATTAATTATCTCCACTCAACAGGAAGTCAAGGTATAAGTGATTCAGCTCTAAGTTTGCGATCCTGACTTATGAGCATTTCAAAGAGTTTATGAAAATTACAAATGAGCATGCAAACCAACTTGATATGCACAACAGTTAGCCTCATTAAAAACTAATCACACAGAAGCTGCCCAATTGAATCTGACTGTGATGGTAGAGCTTGAGGATGGAACTGCAGAATTCTTAAATGTCACAAGTTTTATAGTCACGGCAGTGTCCTCAGTAGTACTTGGAGGGGATGCAGACATGACTGGAAACAGTGGATAATGGAAAATAATATTTATCACATGGTCCTGATTATAACTCATTGAAGATTTTTATCCATCTATCTAACCATCCATCTACCCATCCCTCATTCCTTTTTTAGACAATCAACGTTACAGGCACAGTGCCAGACACTGGAAGTTAGAAAGTTGAATATGGTCCTTGCCCTTAAAAGAGCTCCTGTTAGAAAGGGTTACAAACTGAATAGATGATTATAAGCAATTTAGTAAGTGCTTGGATAGAGTGAACGCAAGGGCACCCACTGGACAACTTTATAGAATAAATGGACTATTTATTCATGGAATAAAACTTCACTGCTACTCCCTGGAGATGTGTGTTAGAAAGACCACGGATGCTGCTGAAATACACAAAAGTGTTGTCTGAAGACAGAGAAGGCTCCATGAGAGGGTGGTATCGACCTGAATTTTGAAGAATGAGTAGGAACTGACCATTTGAAAGAAAGAAAAGGTGATATGCACGAAGGTACAATTTTATTTCTCATGGAATAAGGTTTATTCCTTAGCTTGAGTCATTTAACCATAAAGATGTCATATCTACTTCCTATCAGTTCCCTTCATTCTTGAGAAAATTTCAGATTTTGACAATCAGCAAATTCTACTTTTGACAGGAGGAAATGCCACAAGGTCCATCAGACCAAGTAAATTAACTATCCAGGGTAATCTAGAATTTGAAAGCTTATGAGGGAACAAATAAATGTAAAGAATAGTAAAAAGAGTTCTATTACTTGAGAGCCAATTCTGTGGGAGGCTCTAAACAGGGCACTTTATAAATAACGTCTCAATGAATCCTTGCAAAAACTGGGGTGTATGTGCAGGCATTGCAGCTGAAGATCAAAGCAGTAAATTTACCTGCCCAAAGCCACAAAGATAATGAGTGGAAGACCCTTTATTTTTATTATTTTTTAATTTTATTTTTCAATTACAGTTTACATTCAATATTATTTTGTATTAGCTTCAGGCATATGGTACAGTTGTTAGATAATCATAGACTTTACAAAGTGTTCCCCCTCATATTTCTAGTACCCACCTGGCACCATACATAGTTACTACATTATTATTGACTATATTCCCTTCGTTAAATAAGTGATGTGTATTTTTGAGAAGCATTTCCAACACTTCCTTTCAGGCACATATCATCTATATAACTGCCAAAGAAACCACCAGAAAACAACTCTGGCTTCAGTAAAATAATTAGAAGTTATTGTGTGTAGTAGATTTTATTACGAGTGAGAATTACACAAGTATATCCCACTTTTTCACACAACAACTGGAGCCTAGAAGGGACATTGTTCAACAACTCAAAGGAATAAATAAACAACATTGACATTGAACAACAACATCCTGTGGCATATACAACAAAAATAAGCCTTCACTTTCTCTTTTAAACCCTGAACCAGTTCCAGCAAAGCATTTCTGAGTCATAGACTTGAATAAAAAGACATCCTGAATGTATTAGTAAAAGCTCTCCAGAGAAATAGAACCAATAGAATGTATACACAGAGAGAAAGAGATTTAAGGAACTGGCTCACACCATTGCAGGGGCTAGCAAGTTCGAAATCCAACGGAGCAGGCTGGCAGGCTGGAGACTCAGGGAAGCGGACATTGCAGTCCTGTGTCTGAAAGCTGTCTGGGACCTGTCTTTGCTCTTAAGACTTTCAATTGATTGAATGAGGCCTGCCCACATTATGGAGGGTAGTTTACTGTACTCAAGTCTACTGATTTAAATGTTAACCATATCTTTAAAAGTATCTTCACAGCAACATCTAGGTTGGTGTTTGACCAAACAACTAAGTACCATAGCTTAGTCAAGTTGACACAAAAATTAACCATCACATCTCCCATATCCCAAATCTCAGCATATGATAGCACCACACACCCAACTGTCCAAGTAAGAAACATGGAATCTTCTAGATCTTTTCTCTTCCCTCGCCCCTCATGTCCAAGTCCCCAAAATACTAACTCTCAAATATTTCTAGACTTAGTTCCTTCCTCTTGACCTCATGTCTATTCCCAAACCATTGTCTCTGACCTGATTTATTAAAATAATCCCTAACATGTCCTCATGTCTTGAATGTGATCTTCATTTTAAGTTTCAAAACCATTAAATTCATTTCCCAACTTAAAACACTTAAGTGATTTATTGTTTTTGGATAAAATCCAAACTCCCTGTAGCATGGCCTACAGGCCCTTTATAATCTGACCGCAGCTGGACTCTCCAGATTCATTTCCCGCCACTAACCCTTCCTCACCCCAAACCTGGGTAGCTTCTTGCAGATGCCAAACCTCTGTGACTTTTTCATATTTTAATGGTATTTCACACACTACTCCTTCTGCTAGCAATGTCTTGTCAATCTGGCAAATACCTACTCCTCCACCATCACATCCCAAATTTTCTTTCTTTCCTGATCATGTCCACCTTTGCAACCCACATTTTATACATTCTTTTTTTTTTCTGAGTTGCCATGGTACTTGGTTCATACTTCTATCGATCACATCTTATGTACCCATGAAAATGTATCTACATGTTTGTCATTACCATTAGTATGTGATCTTGTTAAAGGATTAAACTTTTGCCTTTATTAATCTTTGTACTCTCAGTTCAGAAGACAAAGGCCAGTATGCCCTGGATGGTGTGGCTTAGCATGCTGAGCCCAGCCTGTGAACCGAAAGTTTGCTAGTTTGATTCCCAGTCAATGCACATGCTTGCGTTGCGGGTCAGATTCCCTGTTGGGGGTGTGGAAGAGGCAACTGAATATGTTTCTCTTGCACATCAGTGTTTATCTCCCTCTCTTTCTCCCTCCTTTTTCCTCTCTCTAAAATTTCTTTTAAAAATTTAAATTAAAAGAAGATAAAAACCAGTATAGTGCTCATCACTTAGCAGTAATACTCCAAAAATGTTTGCAATGACTTTTTACTTGTTTGTAAACATCTCCTTCAAGACTTAAGCTTCTTAAGGAAAATAATTGTGTCTATTTGGTTTACCTGATGCCTGGCATATGGGAAACATCTAGAGCAGCTTTGTCAAATGAGTGAGCACTTTAACCATTAAATTTAATCATCTCAACCTCAAATATTCTCTCAATTTTTCTTATACTGAAGTCTTCAACTAGGTAAAAAGGTTCTTGCTGACAGGGATAAGTTCTTCCACTTTTTCTTCACTGCTTTTAGAGAGAGAGAAAGGGAGAGAGAGAAATATTGATGCGAGAAAGAAGCATCAATCGGTTGGCTCCCAAATGCACTCGAGCAAGGGATCATACGTGACCAGACCATGGATTAAACACACAATTTAGGCACATGCCTTGACCAGGAACTGAATCCGTAACCCGTCCATTACCGGATGACGCTCCAACCAGTTGACCCACACTGCCCAGGACATTTTCCACTTTTTTATTGTTCTGTCTCCTCTCTGTACCCATTCATCCTAAGACACGGCACAGTACGAGATACATCCAAGGGACTCAGTTAATATTTATTGATTAAAGGATGAATATGTTTTTCACCTCTGTATTCTTTTTTTCTGAATTAGAGCTTGCTCATATAAAAACTCACCCCTGAGCTTGTTGCAGTGAACTGTGGTAAATCAGGCTGAGAGAGTCTATCCAACAAGGTCAACTCTGCCCAGGGGAGATGGAGTGCATGTCTCTTGTGATTAACCTGTACACATCTCAGGAAAGTAAACACGCATACTATCCGCGATGATTGTATTTCATACATTTCCTCAGTGACTCTCAGATGAAGGATGAGGGCAGGAAAACTCAGAGGGTGGAAAGCTGATTCTGAAGAAGAGAGCTACATGTAGGTACCTTGGGTCTAAGGTGCATGAAGCTAGAGCTAACTGGAGTTAAGTCAAGGGGAAGTTGAGGCTTCATCAAGAGCCAAAACACAACAGCTCACCCTGAGCCAAGCAACTTGCCAGTACTTCTCGGGCAAGCAGCATCTGGAGAGTGGTAAGCCCTTTACATCAGTATTATTTGATCAGACTTCTGGACATCCCGGCCACAACCCCGCCAGCAAAAGCCCTGAACTCCCACATCTCATTACCTTCTCGACTCCTTACTTCTCTGTTCTTTTTAACCGTATCTTCTGTCTCTAGGTCCAGGATGAATACGTTTTACATCCGAGTATTTTTGGCCAACCCTCCAGGACAAAAAAACCAAATATGACTTCTCCACTGCAGTTCTCAGCCCTTCTCTTGGACATAGTTTTATAGGATAAGCGGTGTATCAGAATAGAAACTGCATGGGCTATGGAGTTATCAAACCTCGACTTGAGTCACTCACAGCTGAGTTCCTTGGGTGAGCACCTTAATCTCCCTGAACCTCTGTTTCTTAATGGATTAAAGCAGATTTAATAATATCTACCCCATTGGTAGTTCGTCGGTGCAGAATGAGATAACCAAATATGATAACTGGGTGTCTTAAAAATGACAGATGTTTATTTCTCAGTGTTATAGAGACTGGAAAGTACAAAATCAAAGCATCAGCATATTTGCCCCTTCCTGGTTCATAGATAGAATCTTCTTTCTGTGTCCTCCTATGGAGGGAGGGTTAGGGAGGTGTCTGGAGTTTCTTTTATGAGGGTACTAATCCCACTCCTGAGGGCTCTACCCTCATGACTTAAGCACCTTTCAAAGGCTCCACCTCCAAATACCATCACATTGGTTACTAGGTTTCAAAATAAAAAATTTGGGGTGGGGGAACACAAACATTCAGACTATAGCAAGGTCGTTTTGTATACTAAATGAGATAAACAAGAGCAGGTATTATCAGCATCATTCACCCTCTTTCTCTGTCTGTATTGGTTACTCCTCCAACCTAGACGTAAATGGCCATGTCAACAGGTGCAGCCTATTATTTTATCCTTTTCCTCTGGCCACAGCAGTTAGTTCTCAAATGGGTATGTGCCCCAGGCCTAACAAATAAGATCAACGACTATGAGGTTTGAAAATGGAAAATGAGAGGTTAGGCCTTGCTTTTCTTTAGAATCATAAGCTCTAAGAAAAACATGAGATTCCAAGGACAAACTGTATAGCCATCCTTACTAACACGTTGAAAGACCTTGCCTGAGAATTAAGCCGATAGAGGAAATCTAAACCAAGATATGCAGAGACTGGGCCTTAATATGTTTGAATCCCCATGGTACCTAAAGCTAGATCTGTTCTTAGATTTCCCACTATGAAAACAATATTTTTGTCTCTTTTTTGCTTATTTTAATTTGAATTGAGTTTTTATCACATGCAACAGAGTATAGAACCTATATGGAAGGAGAGAATTTGCTCAGATTCAGTGGCCAAATTCCAAATGTAAGAGAAAGGTATCCCAGGCCCTACTCACTACTGCTTTTTTCTCAGATAAGGTATCATCTGGCCTTTCTGAGAAACTATATATTCTAAAATTTACTAAATCGTGTGTTATATATTAGAAATTTGAGGATGATAAGTTTTATCCAGAAGGATCACTGTTTTCAACTAACTGGTAAGAAAACAAGATCATGTCTACAGATTTATTTTTGTATCAATCTGAGAAGCTGTCTGGGTCTGGTCAAGAAAAAAGAAACCATTCTGAGCATTTTGGGGGGAAATTACTATAGGTAATTGGTTACACAGAGGGTTGAAAGAAAAAAAAGGGAACTTTTGAGGTTCCCAGAAATAGTAACCACATTAGATGCCACCACTGCTCAGGCTGAGAGAACAAAGAGAAAGGCTAAGGAGGTGCTCTGTGGTGCTTCATTTTGCCTCTAGAAGAGATAAACCTGGCTGCTGCCGATGGCACCGAAGGGGCAAGATGAGGCCAGCGCTGGGCGTTCCAAAAGAAGCTGCAGGCTAGAATCACTGGCTCCGGCTGGAATGACAATGACCAGAACAAAAAGCCAACAGGAAAAAGAAGGTCACTTTGGCCCTTCTCTTGCCTTCCAATTTCCTTCTAGTACCTCCTATTGGCAGAACCTAATAAGATGCCAACTGGCAAAGGAGATAAACATTATGCAGAGATCCAGCACCAGCATCACAAAGAGGAATATAGAAAGTTGGATTTGAAGCTGAGTGACAATAATTTAATAACCAACACAACTTCCTTTTGAATCATATTTCCAACTTGATTTATCTCCCCTCTCAGCAGGTTCCCAGACAATTCTCTTATCAAGGCAATCTTCCCAGCTCCATTCGTCTTGACTGTCAGAGACAGAGCTCCAATAGTCCCTAAAAGGTTTTGTTTGTTTGTTTTCCATGAGTTAATTACATCTTTCCAAGATATTTTCAAATAAAATTCCAAACAGAGAGCCTCGCAGAATCTTATGAGAACAGTTGTGAGTGTTCCAGGATCTCTTCTCCAGGGACTACCAGTGTAACTACAGTAAGTTAGAGAGCAAGAGAATAAAAATCAACCTAAGGAAAATGCTACAGCCATGTGCTCTGTACAGGAGAAGGAAGAAGGTTGTATTGCTACCCACTTGTGAATACTTTACATGTTCTCAGAAATCCTTTAAAGTTCACTTTTCGATGATATATGCAGTACTAATGCAATGATGTATGGTACTAATTACAGCCCATATGTCCCTTCAAGCCAATGAATATGTATATTTTTTGTAATGTCTTCATTTCTCTCCATTTATCCCACATACACATTAATGTGACCTGAGGGCAAGGTTCTAAACTACTCTGCTTAACTTGATTATTCGCCAGACTACAGTGAATTCAGAGGTACCGTAGAGTCAAAAATAAATGCACTCCAGCAACTGATCTCTTACATTGGACTTCTGATATTTCGTTATATAATAAAATGCCTTGAAGTAGGGATTTTTTTTTTTTTTGATTCATTGTGCCGAGCACTCATTGGATCCTTTGTATCTGCAAACTTATATCCCTCAATTTTAGAGTTTGTTTTCTGTCTTGAATAATATTTTCTCTTTCTTGGTTCTGAATGTATTTGCAAATAATGTCCAGGATACTGAAAATCAATTAATCAACTATTGGACCTCTTGAATTTTCCTCCAGTTACATCTCTTTTCTCCTCTACATTCCATCTTTGTCTGGCAGTCTGGTTTTTAGTAGCTCAGTGGGGGTGGGATGGTTTATGCCTCACTGTCCAGGATGCAGGCTTTCACTTAATTCTCCTGTTTTCAATAAGATCTGTCTTCTGTCCATGGTTCTTGAGCACAGAGCCTGTCTGAAGATTTCTCCACAGAATGAATTCCTTCCCCTTGTCTGCTGGGATATGAGAGGTGGTTGCCCAATTGAATAGCGTTCAGAAGGGCACCCAGTCGTTTTCCTTTTCCTCACATTGTATAATCCTGTTTTTAGCCCCACCCACACCTCTCCCTTGTGAAGCATCTCATACTTCCAATTTCTGAGACTTTCTAAAGCTCTGGAATTGAACTGGCCTTGCTTCTACTTGTCATCTCCTCCTGCAAGATACCTTAAATTGTCTAAGTAATATAGTAAAGCATTGAAGAGCACAGGGCCTATGTCCAGATAGCCCAGGCTTGAATCTTGGCCCCTCTACCTACTAACCATTTGACTTTGGACAAGTTATTTAACATCTGTGTTTCACTATTTTCATTTATAAATGGAGATCATAACAGTATCTATTGTTACAAAGATGAATAATACCTTTAACACATTTAGAGAAGTGAAAGAGTTGTACATTAAAAACAAAAGAATATTGCTGAAACAATCAAAGAAGACAAGTAAATGGATCTCCAGATTAGTGTAATCCTTACCAAAATCTACACAGCTTTTTTAAAAGAAATAGAAAATTCCATCCTAAAATGCATATGGAATATTGAGGGACTCTGGAAAGCCAAAACAACATTGAAAAAGAACAAAGTTGGATGTCTCATACTTCCTGGTTTCAAAAGTTATTACAAAGTTACAGTAATCAAAGCATTGTGTTTATTGACATGAAGGCAGGTATATAGACCAATGGAACAGAATAAAGAGTCCAGAAATTTGGACAAGGATGCCAAGACCATTCAATGGAGGAAAGAACAGTCTTTTCAATAAATGGTATTGGGATAACTGACACATGTGAAAGAATGAAGTTAATTCAGAATGAATCCAAGACCTAAATGTAAAATCTAAAACTATAAAACTGTTAGAAGAAAACACAGGGGAAAAACTTCACGACATTGGATTTGGCAATGATTTTTTAGATAGGACACCAAAAGTATAGGCAACAAAAGTAAAAAAGAAATAAATTGGACCACATTAAAATTAAAAACCTCTGTGCATCAAAGGACATAATCAATAGAATAAAAAAGCAAACCATGGAATGGGTGAAAATACTTACAAATCATGTATCTCAAAGTGGTTAATATCCAGAATATATAACAAACTCGTACAACTCAAAATAACCTGATTTAAAAATGGGGAATGACTTAAATAGACATTTCTCCAAAGAAGATATACAAATGGCCTTTGCTCATCTGTCTTCAGTCCCAGAGAGGCAACCCTCCCTTCCCAGTTACCTCTGGTGAGTAATGAATTAGACAGGAACTTTCTGTGTTAGGGTCATTATCAGTCTCTTAAAAAGGCCACCCTACTCTCCACAAGAGAGTTTTGAAAACTTGAGCACTTAACTAAAAACCTCAGCAAGCAGTCCCTTCTACCTTAGGGGTCTTGCATGAGGCACCTGCCTTTGGATGGTGGGTGCGAAGGAAATCTTTACTTTCCCAGGTAGGGCTGAAAGCCCAGGACAGCCCGCAAGGCACACACATTGACAGACATTCAATGGCTGCTCCCTCCCTACTGTTTAAATCTCAGCCTGGAGAGCCTGACCTTCCAGCTCCCCAGGTTTCTGGTACTAAATCATAGTCCCTTAGAAAATCAACACTCCGAGAGGCATTAATCATTTCTCTCCTAAAGGATAAAATGTTTTTTTCTACTGACCCTGGGCAGGAAGCTCTCTCAAAAATGATCTGTATTCTTTGGCTGATGACTTCCAGTCTCCCCAACCCTCCTCCCTCTGAGATCTGTCAGTCTGTTCCATGTATCCTTGCCTCTGGTTTTATTTTGTTCATAAGTTTATTTTGTTCATTAGATTTCACATATGAGTGAGATCATATAGCATTTGTCTTTCTCTGACTGGCTTATTTTGCTTAGCATAACAATCTCCAGGTCCATCCAAGCTGTTACAAAGGCATAGCCTATGGACATAGACAACAGTGTGGTGAAGGCTGGGGTGCAGGCGGGAGCTGGATGGAGGGGGCAAAGCGGGGGAAATGGGGAACATATGTAATAGTGTCAACAACAAAACAAATAAATAAATAAATTTTTAAAAAAGGATCTGTACTTTAAAAAGGTGATTCCTTTCACTCTTTCCATCTCACGGAAACATCTTTCCATCCAGGGTTCCAGCCCGCATCCAGCACTCTCATGATTTACTCTGGCATTCAGACATCTTAAGTCATGTAATGTACCCCTCCTGGCACTCTGCATATAGAAAGAAAACTCAGGTTAAGAGAGGGGGCTAAGGCATGACCAAGAGGCAGAGCCATGAGGGTCTGATCCAAGTCTGGATTCCTGTCCAACCTCCTGTCCCACCAAACAAAGGGCAACCGTGTATTTTCAAAACCACCAATACCCTGGAAGCCTCCAGATCATCTCAAGAGACTAGGCTTTGAGGATCTCCTTCTTTTGTGCTGTGTGATCCCAAACATGTCACTTAACTTGTGGTCCCCAGACCAGCAGCCCTGGTGATAACTGGGAAATGTAGAATCTCAAGCCCCACATCAGACCTACTTAAACAGATTTGATTTTAACAAGATCCCCAGTTGACATATATATTAAAGTTTGAGGAAACTTGACTTAAATGATCTGTGTTTCAATTTTTTCATCTGTTAAGTGGGATAATGGTACCTATACTTTTGTGAGATCGTTCCAAAAATTAACAGTAAGGTATCTTGCAAGCAACGAGGTGCCTTGATTTGAAAGCTCAGAGATTCTCTTCAAGGAGGTTTCAAACTTAGCCATCTGGTGGAACTAAAATAAATGAAATCTCCATGTACTGCTTCAATTTAATTCAAATATCTTATAACTTATGGTAATGATTACAGCAGGAATGAGAAAACTATTCAAATTAAGAAACAATATATTTAGTTGTTGGCTCTAGAGTGAGACTGCCTGGGTTTGCTCATTTCCTAGAGAGGCAACCTCAAGAGAGGTATTCCTCTTCACTAACCTCAGTTTTCACCTCTATAAAGTCAGGATAATAATGATGCACCACGTGATGGTGAGAATTCAGTGACATAATCCATGGGAAGCACTTACTACTGAGCCTGACACACGATGCATTTCCAAGGAAGGGCAGTTTTTCCCATCACCACCAGCATCACGTGTATCATCATCATTCGTGACACGTCCTCCGTTATGCCACTCAGTGACTGTGACTTGGGAAGATCTCAGCACAAATGCTCCTAATGAGAGACAGGACGGGGACCTCTCCCTCTTCAAAATGAATAATCAATTGAAACCTTCGTTTCCCTTCCATGAAGATAATCTTATCAGCGGCAAGTGAACTCAGCTTTCTCACATTTAAGCCAGACTTCTTAACTAGTTCCTTTTGTCCTAGCTAATTAAGTAAAATTTTCTTTTTGCCAAACATTCCGTGGGGAAAACTCAAGATGGTTGCATACAGCTTGCTAACTGTCTTTTTTGTCTCCTCCAATTGAGCACAAATGATAGCATTTCAGCAAGTGAACAGCTACATTCAGTTGAGAATTACTAACTAGATTTTCACCAAGTTTTCATACTGTCTGCAGTGTGAATTCTCCACAAGGGCATTGCAGGATTGAGTTACTTAACTTCCCCTCCTGCCCCAGCAATTATACAAAAAGAGCAGCCTCCATCTTTCATATCAGAACATGTTTCAGAAAAGGAGATTCAGTTCAGCTTACATTTTGGTATAATATACACAATAGTACCTCACTACAACTCCTAGTAAGTAACTGGGGTCCAGACACCCTTGATAACTTAGTAAATGGTAACTAAGGGGTCTTGGTAACTTGGCTGAACTTGCACAGATAATCTGAAGGGACAACACCCAGGTCTGAGAAAATTCCAAGGTCACACAATTAGTGTCTCACAACCCTTAAGTCAACCTGAAAGCTTGACTTAATCTCTTCTGCTATAGTCCAAGTCTATTTGCTCTTGTCTTGCCATGTACAGGAATTCCTTCTCAAGTCCCACTCACCTGGCCCTTCACACAGATTCTTATTGGGGAAAATTTGTTCAACTCTCTTAGCCTCAAAGTCCATCATCTTTGGATGGGAAGAAGTGGATCAAAGTGTAGTATGTTCACTCCCTTGAAAGGTGGGGTAAAGAAAGGGGCAGCTTATGAATTGTGAGCACCCTGCAGTAACAATCTAGGTCACTGTCTCCAAGCAATAGAGAACGCAGGGAATAATTACACTCTTGCTTTTGTATTGTGCTCAGCATCTTTCAAAGCACATCAACATGCTATTGAGCCTTCCAGCCATCACTTGAGGAGGGCAGAGCAGGAACTATGATGCCTCATATGAGGCTCAGAAAGGTGAAATGATTTTTTCAAAGTCACAAAGCTAGTGAGCAGGTAGGCTGGGACCAGCCAGAATCAAGACAGATATTTTTCCCAGGCTTTCTTTCACACATTGGAAAAGAAATCTTGGAATGGATCATGCCTAAGTGATTTTTAGAAAGTCTCTGATCATTAGTTGATGCTTTAACAGCAATGAAACTGAGAGAACAGCTGAGAATGGTACACAAAGCCAGTATCATGGGGAAGCCTGGGGTAGGGTCCGATGGAGAAAAAGGGAGGAGAGGAGAGTTCCTAGACAAACATCTCAAACTTTAATGAAGAGGAAATCTGACCATGCCAAACCAACCCATTTGAAAGCACTTTTGGCTCTGGTCCTAGACCAGGACCCTGGGGGACAGAGACTTTATGTCTCCAATGGCCAGCACTGTGCTTACAGGTTTGATGAATGAATGAATGAATGAATGAGTGTCCATACTAACTCCTGGTTTTGTCTTTCACAAGGTCATTGCCCTCACCTTTGGTTTTCTCCCCTGCATCCTCTCCATTCACTCTAGCGAGGGTCAGGGTCAGGGCTCCTAAGCAAGAAGGGAGTTACAAGCCAGTGAGGGCCTCACCCTGGCCCAGCACAGCAGGCAAGCAGCTCAAGTCCTGAGATGGCAGTTTTCAGTTGAACCAAGCTAAGCAGGTCTATTGCTCATTGCTCTTAGACACATCAGATTTGACATTTCTCCCAGTAGAGGGATTTGTTGTTGCAGAACAAAATAAAATCAATACAGTTTTATTAACCATCCAGTGTAATAAATTTATCCCAGATGACAGCCTCTAGGCCTAATTCTTACCAATCCAGCCCAAGACTGAGAAACAAAAGGAATTTGTCCACCTCCAGCCCCACGCCCACCCTCCAGCCCCCATCCTGAGTACCAATCCCATCCATCCTTTATCACCTTTGCCTGAACTTCTGCACAGTCTCTTTATCGTTTTCCAGGGCTCCAGGCTTTCTCCCCCAAGCAGTTCTTCACCTGATCTGAACACCTCCCCCTTCCTGTGGCATTCAAGGTCCTCCCTCTCTTGATTTCTCACCACTCCTCCCACTCATCCAACAGATCAAAGGAACCATTCTCCAGACAGCACATGAATTTCACCATCTCTGGGCCCTTGCTCAGGCTAGCTCTGCTGCCCAGAATGTCCTTCCCTGCTTCTTTACCAGAACTCCTACTCATCCTTGAAGGCTCACTTTCTCTGTGAAGCCTTCTCTGAAGGCCCCAGAAAGAGGCAGTTACTCCCTCCTCCATGCTTTCTTATTTATAGCCTGATTCTTAGGATATTATCTTTTAATTTTCATTTACTTGTCTCTTCTTCCACTTATAAACTTCTCCAAGATGGGTATGGAGTGTTATTCAACCTCTAGACATCCTTGAATACCCCAGGCCTGGCACACTGTCTGGTACACAAACCCAGTATCATGGGGAAGCCTGGGGTAGGGTCCAACGGAGAAAAGGGGAGGAGAGGAGGGTTCCTAGACAAACATCTCAAACTGTATCAGGGACACAAACCAGAACATGTTTCAGAAAAGGAGATTCAGCTCAGCTTACATTTTGGTATAATATACATAATAGTACCTCACTACAACTCCTAGTAAGTAACTGGGGTCCAGACACCCTAGTTTGTAGCAGGGACACAAAACTGTGTTGACCTGCACCAAAAGAGCTACTGAGTATTGTCCAAATCTCTGGAGAACTCAGAAGCCATTGGTTCAGGCAATTCACATGTTGCATGCTGGTCAGAGCCATTGAAAGTTTTGCATAAAAATATTCAAAGTAGTGAAACTTTTTAGCATGCAAAATAACAATATATTTCAACATTTTTTTTAAAGTATATACTTTTTAAAGATTTTATTTATTTATTTTTAGACAGAGGGGAAGGAAGGGAAGAGGAGAGGGAGAGAAGTATCAGTGTGCGGTTGCCTCTCGAGTGCCCCCTACTGGGGACCTGGCCTGCAACCCAGGTATTTTGCCTTGACTGGGAATCAAACTCTCGACCCTTCGATTCGCAGACCAGCATTCAGTCCACTGAGCCACACCAGCCAGGGCATATCTCAACATTGTAAATTGCAGACTCTGACTCGGCCATTCTCCTTCTAGGAATTCTTCCCATAAACATTTTCACAATACATATACTGAAAAATATCTACAAGAATGTTCAGTGCAGCTTTGTTTATAAAACCAAAAAAAAATTTTTGGATGAAACTTAAGTACCCATTAATAGGAATGCTAGCTAAAAAGAAAATGCTTTAGCTATCCCATGTAATGATATTCAGTTACTAAGCAAAAATAAAAAGACCAAGATGACCTGAGTTGGAAGGATGTCTGAGATATAACAGTAAGTGAGAAAAGCACAGTGCAGCACAATGGAAGAGCAATGCACCAGACTATTAACAGTGTTTACTTTTAGGACATGGTGTTAGAGAATAATTTCATTCTCAACTCTATAGATTTCCATACTTTTATTTCCAGACAAGCAACTGATTTATAATACAATACATGCTTTATTAATATTATTATTATTATTATCATTAATGCAGCATCCCAACTACATGCTGTGGAAAATTAGCCAGAAGCTGTTTGCTCACAGGCTAGAAAAGCCAGAACCTGCCTCTCTACAGCTCTTCCTGCTGCTCCCTCCCAGCTGCCAATCACGCCCCCTCTTCTACTGATGCTGGAGGAGGGAGGTTGCAACAGAACAGGTAAGGAAGGAGGCAGGTAGGCGGAAGAACTGTGATATCAAAACTGCCTCTGCCTCTCTCTCTTACCCCTTAAGGCTGTCTTACAAGAGACCAGAATGAGAAGGGAAATGAACTGCGGATACATCAATTAACTGCAGAAACAGCCCCCACCCTCAATTCCAGCAGCATCCCTGGTTCTGGACGGGTGTCCCACAGCAGGGAATTCTGCAGGCACAGAGGCAGACACTGGTTGCGGAGGCAGTTGGGGACACAGCTCCAGGGGAAGGAAAAGGACAGGAACAGTTGAATGAATTGGTAAATTGCTTAATCTAATCTTCTTCTTTGGATGATTATCTTTTGTCTATGCTTTACGTGATAGAAAAGGGCACCAGGGCAAGGCTGCTGCCAGCTCTCTTCTCATTAAATGACAGGACCCAGGTCTGACATCAGTAATATTCCAGAAGCCTAAGATAGGACATTTTAGCAAATGAGCCTCTTCTTCCCTCCCATTGCGTGTGCTCTAGGATATCAGCTGGGTTGGGAGGGATTGAGATAAGTATACGTGGTAACTTTTACTGCTTATTTTTTTTTACCTCAAATTTCCTTTTATATTTTTTCACTTTTAATTATATTTTGTTGATTATGCTATTACAGTTGTCCTGACTATTCCCACTTTGCCCCCCTCCACCAAGCACTCCACAGTCCCTCGGGCAACCCCCCCACCATTGTTCATGTCCATGGGTCATGTGTGTAAGTTCTTTGGCTACTCCGTTTTCTATACTGTACTTTATATCCCCATGGCTATTATGTAACTACCTATTTGTACTTCTTAATCCCCTCACCTCTTCACCCATCCCCCACATGCCCCCTCTATCTAACAACCATCAAAATGATCTCCGTATACATGATTCTATCTCTGTTTTTGTTTGCTTAGTTTGTTTTTTAGATTCAGTTGTTGATAGATATGCATTTTTTGCCATTTTATTGTTCATAGTTTTGATCTTCTCCTTTTTCTTAAATAAATATGAAATTTAACATTTCATATAATAATTTTTTTTATAATGGATATCTTTAGTTTTTTTTCTTGTTTGGGAAGCTCTTTGTCTGCCCTTTGATTCTACATGATAGCTTTGCTGGGTAGAGCAATCTTGGCTATAGGTCCCTGCTTTTCATGACTTTGAATATTTCTTGCCAATCCCTCCTAGCCTGCAAAATTTCTTTTGAGCAATCAGCTGAGAGTCTTATGGGAACTCCACTGTAGGTAACTAACTTCATTTCTCTTGCTGCTTTTAAGATTCTCTCCTTATCTTTAATCTTTGGCAGTTTAATTACAATGTGTCTTTGGGTGGGCCTCTTTGCATCCATCTTGTTTGGGACTCTCTGTTCTTCCTGGGTTTGCATGTTTATTTCCTTCACCAAATTAGAGAAGTTGTCTTTCATTATTTTTCAAATAGATTTCCAATTTCTTGCTCTTTCTCTTCTTCTGGCATCCTTATGATGCAAATATTGGACCTCTTGAAGTTGTCCCAAAGGCTGCTTATGCTATCCTCATTTTTTTTTTCAGATTCTTTTTCCTTTTTGTTGTCTTATTGGGTGTTTTTTGCTTCCTTATGTTCCATATCTTTGCCTTAATACTCAACTTCATACTCTCTACTGTTGTTTCCCTGTAAATTGTTCTTTATTTCAATTGGTGTATCCTTCATTTCAGCCTGGGTTTTGAACTCTGCATCTGATATATTGCTTATCTCCATTTTGTTTAGTTCTTTTTCTGACGTTTTTGTCTGTTTTTTTCATTTGGATTGTTTTTCTTTGTCTCCTTGTTTTGGCAGCCTCCCAGTGTTTGTTTTTATCTATTGGGTAGAGCTGCTTTGATTCCATGTCTTGGTAGTCTGACCTAATGTAGTAGGTGTCCTGTAGGGTCCAGTGGCACATCATCCTCTATCACTCTAGGTGTGCCTTCTGTGTGTTTTGCGTATACCCTCCTTTTGTAGTTGAGCCTTGGTTGCTGTTGGCAGATCAATGGGAGAGATTTATCCAAGTCAGTCAACTGCAAGGATTGGCTGTGGCCACTTACCACCAACCTCTGCCCTCTGTGGAAGATAAGCTATGCAGGGGCAGGGTGGTGGTGCTCTGACACAGTCTGCAGCTGTCCACTGAGTATGATGACCCTGGGGTTTCCCAGGTAGTGGAAGCCAAGATCAGCTCCCACCTGTGTTTTGCCTGGGGCCACCCTGCCTGAGTTGAAAAGGGATCTGAGATGGCTGCTACCTCTGCTGGATTGGAGATTCCCAGGCAAAGCCAAGTTGTGAATCTAGCCTGGCTGCTGCTAGTGCCAGCCTGGGGTTCAGGAAGCCAACTGCTGCTTCTTCGATAGGATTTATAAAGCTCTGAAGCAGGAGCCAAGATCAACCATCCATATGGAAAAGCAGCTTGGGGGGCTCATAAGTTGGATGGGGCTAAGTTTCTGGGGATCTCCAAGGCACATCAAACAGTGTTAGCCAGGTTGATGGATCTTAGATATGGCACCAGCCTGCCAGCTCTGTGGCTCTGTTGGGGGAGTGTTTAGAAAAGGGGCAATGGCATCTGCTCACCTTGATGCCAGACACTTCAGTTCCTCTCTGTATACTGCTGGTGCTCTTCAAGCAGCTATCCCAGTGCTGGAGCTCAGACAGAGTGAGTCTGAGTAGGTGAGTGTGTGGGTTCTTTAAGAGGAAATGCATGGGGCTCCAGCAGTTTCTTCCACTGACTCAATTCCTGCTGGTTTTTGCACCCAGAAGTTGTGGGGACTTATCTTCCTGGCACTGGAACCCTGGGCTGGGGAGCCTGGTGTGGGGCTGGGACTCCTCGCTCCCAAGATATCCCTCCTGAATTTGTATCCACCACGTGTGGGTGAAGGACCAAACTGTTCTGCTCCTGTACCCCTCCAACCTGGATGGATGTGGTTTCTTTAATTCCATAGTTTTCAGACTTCCATTTAACTCAATATCTGATGGAGCTGAGTGATGGTTGTTCCATATTTTAGTTGTCATTTTGATGCAGTTGTGCTAACAGACAAGCCATGTCTGCCCATGCCATCATCCTCTATACCGCTTATTTAGAAAAACAATTTGGCAATAATAAATGTTTATATTCTTATCCAATAAAGTCAATTCTGGTAGTATATCTTTAAACACGAAAACATTTTATTGTTTGTAAAAGAAGGCTCAAATGGCCAATAATAAAAGATTGGTTTAAAAATTCAGTCTACATTGTTTAATATAATGGTTTAAACGTCTCTGAGAAAAAATGGCAATAATACATAATTTACATTAAAGTTAATAAGTAATTAATATTAAGTTTTTTAAAAAGTAAGATATAAAATTGTCTATGTATTATTTCTTATGCAATTATATTTAAAGAAAAGGTCTCATAAGAAAAAAGATTATAAATAAACACACCAAAGTGTTAATAATTGTTTTATTGGGATAGCAGAATAATTTTGCAGTGCTTTTTCACTGCAGCGCTGGTGGCTCAGGTGGCTGTGCTCTGTTCTACTCTGGGTCCTGGGGCACCGTGGGAGGCTGCAGTTGCAGAAACATTGAATACCTCGGCGGGAAAACTCGGCTACATGAATCTTTGTTTTGGCTAGGGAATTTCATCAAAAAGAGTTTTAAAATAATAGTAATAGTGCATCTTTTCCAAAAGCAAGTGTTGCCAAAAACAATTTTCCTAAAACCGCTTTACTCCAGTATCTGGAGGCTGGAAAAAAACATATCAAATTATGAGGGATGCATATATATTTGTATAAAAAGATCTCATGGCTATTTTCACGTGGGAACAGTTCTTGCAGTTGAAATGATAAATCTGTACTGTTTTTAACAGAAGAACATCAAACTATTAAAAGGACAGCCAGTGTAATATCTGTTAGCAATACGTTGGCAAAGAGCTCCCAGAGAATGGTTTGCTTTATCCTACTAGCCCGCTTTGGCGGAGAGGGTCTCCCCTCCAATCCCATTTCTGACAGTAATTACCTATAAGACTGAGCAAGTTACTTAACTTATCTAAGCTTCAGTTTTCTTATCTGTAAAACTGGAATGAGTCCTGGATGTGGACTCAGACTGTAAGGAATAAATGAGAAAAACTGAATTTTTAAAGACTTATCAAAGCACTAGAAACCGAAGGGATTACGAGGTGGATGGCTAGACATTGTACACCATTGCCCTACCAACCCACTAGGTTCCTGAGGGAAACATAAGTGCAGGGCAAGGTCTGGCAAAAGAACACCTTTCATGGTTGTGAGGCTGGGAACTCTAATGCAGACTGCACATACAGAACTCCTTTGTTCAGACAGCCTAGGTTGTGGGTTTGAAGCCCAGCGAGTGGCCTCCTTTGCCCCTTTCTTATCAGCCCACAAGAGAATCCCAGATCCTACAACTCAGGTAGGAAGGACAGATCAGTGCACGAAGCGCACAGGCAAGTAGGAGTCTGCATGCACAGGAGCCAGAGCTAGAGGGCCTCTGCGGGCCTGCCCCCCACAGAGCTGCACTGCGCTTCACAGGCTGGGGCGGTATCAGCAACCCCTGGCCTGCCGCACGTTTACACAGCACAGGACAAGATGCTAAAGGAGAACAAGAGAGCAAGAGAGATGACGACTTCACTGTTGCCTGAGCAAGAGAACGCAAACCTTCTGGAAGGAAGAAGTTCCCAAGAAATGAAGCCCATATGTGAGCTCTGAACTCTAAATGGTTCAAACAACAGATGCTCCCCGCCCTGGTCCAACAGATTGTGTGTAGCCATGAGCTATCTGTAGCAAGGCTCTTCCTACATGAGGTGGAGGGATGAGGCAGCAGTGAGGACTGTGGAGCATCTACCAGTTGCTTCAAAACTCCCAGCTGGGGCATGTCAGCCATTTCCTGCTGGGATCTGGACTGTTCCAAAGACTTCCAAAGAGAAATACAGAAAAGTCACCTTAATGGTACAGCAACAGAGCAAGGAGCCACCAAATCCCGCTCCTGAGGCTCTGGATTCTGAACATGCTTTTCTGGGGGGCTCCATGGTGTCCGGTTCTACTAAGGATTCCCCGCTTCCCCTGAGGTAAGGCCTTGTCTTTCACCTTTCCAGGGCTGGGCTCACATGTCTCCTCTATAAATGCTCTGTCATCTTGTTCTCGCACCATCTTCGATGGCGGGGAGGCCGGAGGAGCGCAGGCCCTGATGCACTGCGGGTGGCCCACGGAGCTGGCCCAGAGTTTGGAAAAGCCCGTGTGGCTGCAGCCACCATGAACCGAGTGCTCGGCTCCATCAAAGGAGCCTATGTGGACTCAGACTGGGGCCCACGGACTCTGCCCTGTTATCTACATGACAAAATAAATGAAGTGGAGCAATGTGGGCCCTGTTATTACAAAGGAAGCTCATTTACAGACATTCTCTTGTAATTTAAGCATCATCCTCTCCAACTCTTCTTTAGTAATGACTATTTTTGCATCTTACATCCTGCAGAAGAAACTAGAGCACAGCCTCACCTATGTGTTTACAGCCTCAAATATCCAATAAGCTCTTATGATTCTTTTGGTGTCCTGATTTTATTAATATTTTTAAACTTGCTGTTACTTAATTTTTCTGCTCTTACACCTGTTCTCATATTTTATCTGGGAGGCAACCTGCCACATGTTGACCTGTAAAGTGAGAAACTGACAACTAAAAAATAAACCGAGTCAGAATAAAGCCAAAAATAATTTCAGTCACTCTTCAGAGACGCTGAAGAGGAAGAAGTTTGTGCAACCAGCAGAGTTGGACGAGCAAACCTCCAAGGCCCTTCCAGCTCTGAGAATCTTTGTGAGAGAGGCTTTTGCCTGGAAGTTACCTTTGCCTGGAAGTCTCGCGCTGATAGGCTTAGCCGCATTCATTGCCAGGATCTGTACCCCTTCTCCTCTAGTGGGTGGGGCCTGGGGTGCTACCTGACTCCTACCTGCAGCACCATCCTCTCCCAGTCTCTGAAGCTAGTCCTGTCTGGAAGCAGGCACGAGAATTTCCTCCTGACCATCTCTGTATTGTTCTTCAGAGTGTCAGCGCCCCAGGGACAGGAACTGTGCCTCTGCACCTCCCCTCGCTCAGGTCCTAAACCTGGTAGGTTCTCTGCGAATGTCAGCTGAGTAAGTGCTGGAGGGTGCCTCCCTGTGCCCGATCCCTGTCCTGGCGGCCACCCCAGCAGCCCCACTGAGGCAGACACTGTGAACTGGCTTGTTCAGGCCCCTTTATTGGACTCTCAGCAGAGGCTGCAAAGCTAGAAACCCAATTTCTAAAGCTTCTTTTTAGTTAGGTTTTGAATGTGGTTTAGTTTCTCTCATCGGATGCACTGACCTGAGACTTAAATTCAGAATGGAGTTGCATGGGGAACAAAGCCTGAGGCATCAAGTTTTTTGTGTGCATCAGACTTGAACAACAGCCGTGGCAGCAGCTTCCTTGGTTCTGCAGGTTCCTGATTCCAGCAAAGCCAACAACCCTGTGGTGTGATTTTAGGGAGTCATTCTTAAAGGGGGACTCGATTTACTTTCTGTGTCTTCAGCTCCCCCAACAATTCTGTGAACCATAATGCTTTTTCATAAGCCCCTTTTTGCTTAACCAGGTACAACAGGTTCTGTTATCTCTAATTACAACCCTCACACCCTGTCAGGCTGCTCCTGACCTTCCACTTCCCAAAGTTAATCCCCAAACTCAAACCCTGGCAAACGCAAACTCTTTATCACGGTCCAGTTTACCTAAACTGTATTAAGAACTTGCTCTGCTCAGGGGCCCTGGGCTAGATGCTGGAATTATTGACATGAATGGTGCCTAGCCCTGACTGTGTAATCAAAAACTTTATCACTCAGAGACAGAAAATCCAAGAAGGGCCCGAAACTAGAGCCACATCCTGACAGCTGTTGTCCTGGTGTGCTACAGTTCTCGGAGAGAATCTGCTGGTCTTGATTCACTGACGAGGGCAGTCGGTGCCCCCGGTTAGTGCCCAGATCAGAAACATGGCAAAAAAAAAAAAAGAAGAAGAAGAAGAAGAAGAAGAAAATCCAAGAAGGTTTTTAAATGGGAGAGACTTATGTTCCAGGAAGCTCATCTCCATTTTACAGGTGTTCACTGAGCACTTGTAAGCATCCTCTGGAAAGTGAAATCAAGACCAGAATATTTTATGAGAAGAGGACTTTAAAATCTACCATGGGCAAACAACACTGGTCGCCAGAGTCAGGATGACTTCCATAAGGACAAACCACACACAGGCCCCACCAACGCTACCCTGTTTCTTCATAACATAGGCTCCTGCTCCTTGCTTACAACAGTGCAATGGACACTCAAAATCTTACCCACGCATGGCTGCTGGGGAGAAGAGTGCTGCTTGTCTTGGACATTCCAAGGACTTTGTGCCATTCCAACGTTATCTCCTATTAATCTCCTCATTCATCCCAAGGCTTGGGCACATCTAACTGCCACCATCCCCCAAACCTGACCTGCTCTGTCTCCCTCCAACCCACCATGCCGCTTACTTGACTTGTCCACGTTCTACCCATCCTGCATGGCTCAGCTGAACGCCACCTGCACCACAAAGCCTTCGGTCCTCCCCTCGATACAGGATTAGTTTGTTCCACATCTGTACCGTAGACCTTTAACATTTACAGATTTTAATGCTCCACTTTGAGCATTTTCAAAACGCCCTAAAGGTCCAAGACATGGAATAATTTGAAAATTTGTTGAGAAGTTACATTACAAGCTGTTGTGTGAGGCTCATGGACAGGTAAGTGTCGCTGAGCCAAGAGGGTGGTGACAAAGTTGGGTATAAATGAGGCCCTGGAGGTTAAAGAAAACAGAGAATGTTAGTGCTTCTTGTTTCCACCCCCACCTTTACCCCTCTCTGTTAGAGAAGAAGAGCTGATAAGGGATTGGAATCCAGTCACTGAGTCCCATCAAAAGGGTCTGGGGCATCACGGGATGCAAGCCAGGCGCTCAAATGGGGGAAGAGGGAAGGCTGTGCCAGGGTCGCGGCCAGGGACCCAGGGAGCAGGAATGAAGAGCTGCCCATCAGAAGGCAGGGCTCAGACACCAGTTGTCAGGTGGGAGCTGGAGGCCTTAGGGCCAGAGAGCTGACCAGACACCCAGAACACAAACATTGTATTTCCATAGTCCTTTGTTATATCTATTGATTGAGCCTCATAAGGTCACAATATTTCTCTCCCTTTTTTTCTGAATCTTGTTGAAGAAGAAGAACATAGAGCATCCACCAAATGCAGAGGTCCCAAAGGCCTTGGTATGTCATTTCTGAAATGTGAAATGTCACTGAACTTGAGGGGAGCCTCCCTCACAGCCCCCATCACCTGGGGAGCAGGGGATCCTGGCCAAGGACTCTGTCCAGGTGGTCCTTGTCCCAGGTGGGACCACAGATCAAAGTGCAGCAATCACGGCATTTGTCTACTTGCCCATGCTAACTGGCCTGGGAGCCAGTGGAATTCAAGCTGGCCTGTGAATCTTTTCCCTTTTAGATGCCTGTACTTGGAACCGGCGGAGACTCTGTCAGCTTCTCTCCGGCGGTGAAGTTAAGGTGTAAAACTTCAGAGCTGTCAGAGGCTGTTTTCCTATCACACAGAAAAAGTCAGTCTGCAGTCAGATAATAGAAATAATAGTACTAACAGCTAACATTTTGAAGGCACCTTCTCTGTGGTTAAACCAGGCACTATGCCAAGCATTTCATGTGCTTTAACTCATTTAGTCCTCAAACAATCCCAAGTAGTAAATAATATGATCCTCCATGTTTACAAAAGAGGAAACGGAGGCAAAGCAAGGTTAAGTAACTCACTCACTATCACACAGCTTGTAACAAAGCCTAAGGTCGTCTGGCTCCAGAGCCTGTCATCTTAACCACTACTCTGCCCTGCGGAGCTGGCAGGCAGAAAGGACTAACAATGAGAAATGTCAAAAGGGCTGATCACGTCCAAGCCCTGGTTCCAGCTGTCCCAGCCTGCTGGAATTGTTCTGCCCGGTGTCTGTAGAGGAGGACATCCGTAAGGTCAACACAGTGTTGGTTCTCAAGGTGAGTTTCTGTCACTAGCAACCAAAAAATTCCTGCCAAAATGTTTTCCCAGTATGTAGCACGGTGTCCACCAAAAACCTTACTCTACGTCTTACTCTCACCACTCAACTGGATTGCCAAAGTGACAGTCCAACTCCACATGGATTCATATGCTTAAAACGCCCCAGCACCCTTCTAGTGCCCTAGGAGAGTCGAGACTTCCCTGTATAACATAGGAAGTTCTTCAGTGTTGCTCCTGCTTCATTTCTCACCATCCCCTTGTCCCTGCCCCCATCCCAAAGAGGTCTACAACTAAAGGGGAAAAAAGGAATTCCTGCACTGCCATGGGCTCTTTTCCCCAACTCTACCACCATGTTACCTGTTGTTGCTCACAAACAGTTCTCAGGATCGGTGTCTGTTTTGAGTCCTGCTACCTTCCCTTCCTCAGACAGAATGCCAAAGACAGAAGCTCAAGGCCTTAGCGCTCCCAGATACAGACTGCTCACCGGGCTGACTCCCCGACACTGCACCCCCATCACCTCTTTCCACTGTACTTCAATTTCCTGGGATTCTGCTGCCTAGCTGACATATGAGAAAGTACCCTGCCGGTAGGTAGCACTTTCCTTCCTTCCTCTCTTCCTCTCCTGAGGAACTGCTCTTGTCCTCGTCCTATCCCCATGAAAGCATCTCAGGACAGACTCTCCACTTCATAGCATATCTGAGAATTGCTGGGTTCCCTGTCCAAGTCGTGAGCAGTCACAAGAATGGTTCAAGTTCTAATGCCTTGGGTTAAGGTGGGTGCTACTTTGGGGTCTGGATCTCAAAGGGTCTAGCTGTGAAGAGGGAAGAGCTTCAGAGGCTGGCACCCAGCAGACCCAAGAGGGCTTGCCTGCACAGACCTTTCCCTGACCCTAGAGTCACTATAAAAAGAACAAGCTCAAAGTAAGCTGTCTGGAAACACCGTTCCATCTTCACAGCAATTCTATTTTTGTCAGCAGAAGAAAGAGGGTTGGAGCATCCCATTTTGGTATAATTGGAACAATTACCCCTTAAATGTTATAATTTCAGTATGATCGTTTTGTAGGCAAAGGGAAGATTAGTTCCAAGATTTTCTTATCCTTGACGTAACTTTCTGTGAGGAAATTGCTTATGTTCCAGAGCCATGGCTTCATATTTCAGATCCAGATTGTATGTCTTCCACTGCCTACCTTACCAAAAGAATATAAATTCTGAAATTTCTCTTTTGTACTGTGCTGCTCAATTTAGGGTGATCAAAGGCAATTGTCTGCAAAATTTAAGACAAAAGAACTAGACCCTTTACAAGTGCCCATCAACTTAAGACTTGTCTTGTCAGAAACCGTACTGACATCTTGGCATCTATTTAACCAATGTGGCAACATAAATAGTGTCTCTATCACGACCTTGAGTACAGGAAAAAGAGAGAGTCAAATCACACTTTGTATCTGTATGCTGCATAACTGGTTTGTTTATTCTGGATATCAGAATCTTATCTGCACGATTCAAGGTTTGGAACCTTATCATGACTGCAAAAAGTTGAGAATAAGCAAACTCAGCCTATGGAATAAATGATTCACAGATTACTGTGCATATTATGTAGCATACATACAGAGAAAACCAATTATAACCACCACAGTGTGATAGGAATGTATCTTTGGGAGTGGTGAAACACTTTGATCCTTAGCCAGGTAAGACTAAAGAAACACTTCTGCCCCCTTCCTGTCCAGAATAATCTTCATTTGTCAGCCTGAGTCTGCATTATGCCACTTTTCTACATCCCACAGGGCCCATGTCCCACCCACATCTGCCTTTAATGGCTACCTCCTGGTCTGGAGGTTTTCAGAATTCTCAGCTGATCCAAGTTCATGTTTTAAGTGCTGATAGAATCACTCTGTCAATATTTTTATGGTTCCAGTGGTCATTTTTCCTAACACACCAACATGAATATCCACGAAATGCTCCAACTTAAAGAGGTTCACGATCCCGCTGGCCTTTCTGCAGCTCCTTGGAGCAAAGCTGTGTCCCCTGTGCCCGTCGGGGTTCTAGAGGGAAGAGCATCACCTCCAGACACTGTGCCATCGTCAGGAGGCTCCCACCACCCAGAGGCCCTCGACCCCGGAGTACTTTTCATGTCTCACAAACAGGCCTGTAGCAATCTGGGGTTTCTTCATTTTAAATTCTCACATATCTAGCCTACACGTGTTCTCGTAAATCTGGAGAGGATACTCTGTCATCTCTAGGTCTTCCCAGAGATGTGTGCCAGAAACGGCATATGTGCTGCCCCTTCCCTCTCCAGCCTCCACAGCAGACAGTGCCAATCAACAGTGACATTCTTTCCCACTGCATCAGGATGTGGCCTCACACAATTCGATGCTTTGTTCTGAGCAGTCAATTGAAGGGAGCTGTCATGAGGATGAAACCTATTTGCCACTTCTGTACTAGATGAACACATGGGAAAAAAAAAAAACAAAAACCCCGCCCCTTGAAGGATGAGAGGTCATGTGTCTCAGAGTAGTTGTGATTTCACAATTTGTGCCCTGTGCTCAAGGGAAATGAATGGTGGATCGAGAGTGACAGAGGAGACTTCTCTGCACTGTGCAGCGCGTTCAGTTTTGAGCTCCACCACTTACTTGCACTGTGATCTGGGACAGGTTACACCAGCCTCCTCAACCTCAGTTTCTCCACCTGTAAAATAGGAGCAGTAGGAGCAATAACTCAGAGTTGCTCAGGAGTTCACATGAGCTACTGCATATGAATGAGCCCATAGGAAGGGATAAAGCAACACTTGAATATCAGTTCTTCAGGGGAAAACTGTGGTTGGGGAGGGGAGGACATAGGCCATAGTGCAGCTTTGGTAAGATCCGCCACCTCTCCTATACTCCACTGCACAAACTGGGCCCCAAGGGTGAGGAGACCCCGAAACCCTATCTCCCGGCAGGTCTCTGTGAGATCCAGGCAGCCAAGCTGCCCAGTGAGGAAGGTTTCTCTGATCCCACACCGTGATTCGAACTGCGGAGAGTGGGGACTCCACATGGACTCTGCCAGGCAAGGGATCATCCCTAGCCAGCAGAGGGGCTCAGGTCTCAGCTCAGCATGTAGGACAGGGGACCTGGGTGAAACACGTGGCTGGGACTCCTGCAAGCCCAGACAGTAGAAGTCCGCAGAGAGCAGGCAAAGACCCTTTCTTTTTAATGCCACTCCCCAATCTAACACCCTTCGGTAATTCCTCTTTAGCCACTGATGAAGTCCGAGTGAACCTGAAGGCCAGCCCCCGCTTCTAAGCTCAACATCTGAATCCCTGTACCCTCAACCCATTGCTCCAACCATTCTTTCAGTTTCTGGACAATCCAGGCTCCCCTTACCCATACGTCCAGGCTCTTGCAAGGGTTGTTGCCTTTTTCACACAGCATCTACCTCACACAACTGTCCATCAAATCCACTTAATTAAAACATTTTTCGAGTCATCCTTTCAAACCAAAGCCTTCTGAGGGCTCCCTGTTTTGGGTAGTACAATCCTCTCTCATGGATTCCCTTGGTGGACTGTGTGTCCCTTCATCGTAGTATTGATTACAGACTGACAGCAACCTGAGAACAGGACTGTGTCTTCCGTGTGTGGCCTCATGGCTCAGCACTTTGCCTGGAACCATTAAGAGTATATACTAAGAATTAGTTGAAGGAATAAATGAATAATCAACAAGCATCACTGTCAAATCTGCAATGCTGCAAAGAACAGGGTCCAGCACAAGTAACACCCTTTTTTTATTACAAAATCATAAGCATGTAATACTGTAACATAATATCACACTCAAGCACACCATATGACATTTTATGTGAAATGTTCAGATTAAAACTATAAATTATTACACCCATATTATCACCCTACCAACCACACTCAAGCAGGTGTTACCTCTACCTGTATATAATGTTTTAACAGGTTTTTTCTTTTCTTTTAATCATTGTTTCCTTGTAATCAACAAACTTGTAATTGTGTGTCGTTGCCATCCCCCTAGTACAATTCAGGAAAAGAATTCTCCCCAGATTTGGGGGGGAAAGGGGTTTGTGGTCACTTTCAAGCGATGATAAGTGTGACATTAATATAAAGTAACACAAAGCTTTTGTGACAATGGGCGCCTCTGACTCAAGAATTATAAAATTATAAAATGAGTTGCAGAAATAAGAGCAAAGGATTGTCCTCTGTTCTGTCCTCTTACCCCCTCTAGTGTCGAGAACTCTAAGTAAAGAAATGGAGACCACTGGGTCTCAGGCTGCCTCTCTGTCTCATTCACCTACTTCAAAAAATACCATTGGGATTCCTTCCCGTCGCCGACTCCAGGAGAGCAGGCCCGACTCCTGTGAGTGGTCCAGGCTGCATCTGTTCTCCTTGTAGTCACTGTGGTGGAGGGCTTTTGGCCATTTATGCAATTGTGTCCAACCCGAGTCCCCAAACTTCCAGGCATCGGTGGAAAGAGTATTGGGGTCCTTAAAAAGGTTCTAAAATTTCAAAATGTCTAAAGAAATTGTACCGTCACTGGGGATAACACTGGAAACCACCCAACAAGTTGGCGAGTGTCTTTGCCTCCCGCGGGAATGTGTCAGCGTGGCGTGGGGGCGGCACTGCTTATCTCCCACCCACTCGCTGTCCTGAACTAATGGAATGTAGTAAAATAAATAATGGCTTCCTACATGTGGTTGATAAAGAGTGTAGTATATGTTCAAATTTGGTGCTCATGTGGGTAAAAAATAATAATAAAAGTGGTCCTTCACAGTGAAAAATCCGGGACCCACTTCTCTGCTGCCCTACTGCCCTCTGAGGTATGGATAAACGAGGCTGCTTTCGGAGAGGCAGCATTTCTCAGGGCCAGGAGAAATGGACATTGGAGGAGAGGTGATTCATTGGCCTGCAGCAGTGAAAGCCAAATAGTTATTTCGTGGAAAAGCATCCACACTGGCTTTTATCGCTTTTGGCTCAAAAACTTTTGAAGTCTCCTGAGAGTCTACTCTACAAAGCCCAAATTTGTTGGTCTTCTCTATGTTTCTTTTCTTTTCTTTTCTTTTTTTTGGTTCTCTGTTCTCCAATTCCACCCAATCTTCCAAATAACTCCTGTGTCCCATTCTGTCAACTCTCCTCATTAAACTATGTGACTATATTTTGAAAACTTACTCATTCGCCCAGCACATACTTATCACAGGTTCATTATGGGCCAGGCATTGTGCTAGGTGCTGGAGAAAACAGTGAGAGATGTGTTCTCTACCACCATGAAGGATACAAACAAGGGGCACAGAGACATGGGAAGGTAGGGTTGCTATAAGAGTCCATAACAAAAACACAAAATTTACATGTGAGGAGCAAAGACCTCCTAAAGAAGTGGCATTTAGTCTGAGATCTGAAGGACAGGAAGGAATTAACCAGGTAAAAACTCCAGGTTGAGAGAACACCATATGCAAAGGCCCTGAAGTGGGAAAGAGCACAGAGGTTATTAAACCATCCTTACTAACTCCATCCTCTCTCTTAGATTCTGCTCTACAAAATCCACCTAACAAAAAATCCTTAAAAAGAGAGCTCAAACTCTACCCTTTATTGATAACCATGACCAAAATGTAACATTCTCAACTGAACCAAAGTTTTCATTTTCTGTAACCGTTATATGACACTAATCTATTACTGTCTTGGGTGGAAGCTATAGGTATATTTGTTCTGTTCTCTCAATATATAACAAGTTCTTGAAGAGCAGAAATCTTTGCATATAGGAAGAAATCAACTAGTTATTGGACTGAGTTATGTTTCTTGACGTTCCTCATATTAACCTTAAACCTATCTGGCACTCTGTGAGTAAAATTGAAAGGATGAAAAAAAAAATGTGAAGTCCAGAGTAGGGCAATGATTGTGAAATACTAGGAAGCGTCTGAGATCCTACCCTATTTGCAGTTTTACAAGTTAGCCATCACAGTTGCATGGATGCTGGCAGAAGACATGAGGGTCCTTGGCCAGAGACAAAGGACATAATTACTCATGGTACAGCGAGCTGCATGAGCATCAGCACATTTGTGTCAGTTCCTTGGTCCCAAGTCTCACAGGGGTGATGCAGATAAGCCCAGGCATGTACCTGAGTGTGCTGTGGATTGCATTACAGAGAGGAACCCTGAAAACTCAAATCTTTTATAATAGGCAGCAAGCATGAGGTCTTTGGCTTCAGAGGCAGACACTATAATCCCCAAGGCTGTTCATTATACAAACTTCCTTAAAAGAGAGTCCATAACAAAAGGCAGAAAGGGCCTCTATATGTGAGGTATGGCAGACCCATGGAGAACCCTCTCCCAACATTGAGCATGGTCCACAGGCATTATTAATAAAAATAGTTGTTTATTGGGTGTTTATATATGCCATACACTGTGCTAAGCATTTTATTAGCTCCTTCATTCCTCTTAACACATTTACAAAAATATTAACAAATCCATAGGAAAATAGTTTTAGACTTGCAGCATGCAAATAAATGATAGCAACCATGGAGATTTTAGAAACACACAGAAGCATTTGAGCGGTCTCAGGGAGCCGCTAATCTATTAGCTCCACTCACTCCATCTGCTCTTCCTGCTGCTGCCTCTCTGTGCTTGTCCTGCCCACTGGGCAGAATATGGCTGTCCCAGCCCTGAGCTTACTTGCTGCAGTTCCAGCCAGGCTCAGAAAATGATTAAGAATCCCTGAATCCAATTGCCAGTTCTACAAAAAAGAACATGATTGGTCCAGCTTTGGTCACATGACTAATCAACACTGTTGGATTTGTATTGGGGAGAGAGTTTTACAGTAATGTGAAGAATAACCAGTATTAATAGATAAAGAGCTATACTTTTTTATTATAATTACTTAATTTAAGGTAAGTAGAAATATTGTGGTCCCACTTCTAGGCTGTATCTTCCAATGGCTATGAACTCCTCCAGAGCAGGGATCCTATCATTTAACAGAATTATAATCATACTGGAGATACACAGTTGACCCTTGAACAATGCTGGCTTGAACTGTCCCAGTCCACTTACACATAGATTTTTTTTTTTTCAACAAATAGAATAGCTCCGTGAAATGTGGGTTTCACATCTGCAGCTTCAACCAACCTTGGACAGAAAGTAGTATTTTTCTATTCACAGTCACAAATGGAAAATACCTTTTGTGGTCCCCAGTTGGTTGATGGGGTTCCCTGTGGATGGGAAGGATCTACTGTAGAGTCTAAAGTTATATATGCATTTTCAACTAGCCAGGGTAAGCACTCCTAACCCCGCCCTATTGTTCAAGGGTCAACTATATGTGTGTGCATGAATTTTCTTGTTGCTAAGATTTAAAACAAAAATACTTAATGGTTGCATATTATTCCAACTTAGAACATTTCTGCAAGTTACTGAATCACTCTGAATATTTAGATTATTTCCAATTTTTCATTATTATAAATAATTCTGCAAGGGCTAGAAGTCTTAAAAGTCTAAGCTACAAATGTGATTAATTTTTCTTAGGATAGATTCTTAGAAGTGAAACTTGGCTTTTCACTTTTTGGAGTTTTCATATAAATTATTAAATTGGCTTTCCAAATATGTTGTACTCATTTACACTCCTGCCAGCAGCATGAGTTGCCCTAATTGCATATTTGATAGCATTAATAATCATAACTTTTAAAAATCTTTAATGGTTTTCCTTAACTGGTGAGACTGACCTGTCCTTTCTTACTTATTTTCAATTCTTAAATAGCCATTTTTATTTCCTCTCCATCAATGATTTGTTAAAGCCCTTGCTGGCGGGAATGAAGTGTTGTTCATTTAACGCGCCTCACTGGTGAGAATGTTTGTTATGTAGCTGATGTTCCCAGAGCTTTGAAAACAAATAGGTGGCAAAACCTAGTGGTAACTGTTTAGACCCTTGTGAGAACAATCAAGCCACTAAAAACTAACAATTGGATACCATTTGAAGACCTACAAAATATCTATTAGAACGCAACTACTATGTGTTATTTTCAGCATTTTACCATGTGGAGCAAAGTCTGGAGTAACTGAGGTCTGTAAGGGATAAGTATAATGGTAATATCAGTTCTACCCTAGAAGCAGAGGAACACAGTTTCCCTGAAGAGGCACTAAGGCGAAGTTCCTCTTCCTGTGCACTAGAGGGCGAAGCTGCACGTAAAGGCAGCAAGATGAGGCATTCTCTGGACTACACTCCCCAGAAGGTTTCTAAGTGACACGCTCCCCGAGAATGCTCAGCAGCGGAGTACTTCAGGTCCCAGATTGCTCTGCGGCTAAATGTGACTCCTTGTCCTACCGACCCAAACGTGCAATGGTCGCTGGCAATCCAGGGTTACTCTGCTGTTGAACTGTACCTCATTGCCAGGAAGCTGGCGCCGGAAGTTTCAAAGATCCCGCTTCCTAAGGGTGGTAACGGCGTGCTGGGGTTGGGAAGGGGAGGTGGGCGGAGCGGCTCCGCTCTGAACCATGCTACTGAATTGCGGGTCCGTGTGTAAAGAGGCCCAGCTTTGGGGAAGCGCTGGTCAAGCAGGAGCTGGGACGTGTTTATGACAGATCAAAAACTACATTTCCCAGCATCCTCCCGGCGACAGAACTACCTTGCCCGAAAGCCTGAGCGTGATTCATTCAGCTTTTGGCTTCCTCCCTCCAACCCGGAAACTGAGGATATGTGGAGTCGCAGTGTCTGGCGGCTCCTGCTATCTGAAAGCAGCGGGGGGCGTCAGGTTTCAACCCCCCGCGAGCGTTTCTCGCGGGCACTGCGGAGAGGTGAGAAAAGGCGTCTGTCACCGCTGTCTGAGTGCTTTCTAGAGAGACGACGGTCGTGCCTGCTACGGCGATTGGGAGGGGAGGGTGCCACGCCCTCCCGCCCAGCCCACTCCTGGCCCCGGAGACCCCGCTGCCCGTTGGCCGCGGAGGGCAAGGACTGCGAGGAGGACTGCCTTTCTCTTCTGAGAGCGAGCCTTTGCCGGCCTAGGGTTCCAGCCGGGCTTCTTTCTGAGCTCCAATTCCCTTGTTGGTGTCAAATGGAGCCAATAATCCCGGGGATTTGAGGAGGAGTGATTTTTTTCGTGGCCTTTTCAAATTTACGCTTGGTTATTTAGGTGCTGGCCTCGAGCCCAGGTTTTTCATACAATGCATTGCACACCAGGTCCGCTTTATTCTCGCTGTGATTTTCAGTATCCTGCAATCACGTAGTAGCCATTCACAAACAGAACGTGAATGCTGGAACCTACAGGTTTTGGACTAGTTGGCCATCCCTGTTTACGGTGTGACCTGAAGGACATCTGCTTTTATTCTGACAGACGTTTTCAGATTTCCCCTCCCGCCCCCAATTTTTAAACTCTTTTAAGACTGTCCACAGAGTGGGCACTTGGTACTAATATTAGCATTCTCTGTTCACCTTGAATCTTCAGCACCAAGTGAAATGACCCAACCAGTACCCACTGTATTTTGTGCTGTTTTGCTCATTGCTTCGTTTCCTCACACAGTTGTTCATGTCCCATACGAAGACTATTTAGCTGTCAGGGCCCTTTCACGTCTTCGTGTATATATTTAGGTGGTTAGCATGCATACACATTAGGTGGCCTTTACAAAAAGGAGGTAGCATCTTTTGGGAGGGGGGAACCCTGGAAAATAACTCCAATCTCAATCCTATGTGAACTCTTAGAAGTATAGTTTGTTTACATATTCAAATGAAACAATAGTAAACATTTTCAGAGAATGAACTTTTAAGTATGTATAATACTGGAAAGTATATCACCATAAGTAAACGATAATGTTTTCAGTATATATGTTGTTACTACTCTTGAATCTGACTCGTTGAAGAAAACTTGAGTCCCTCGACTCTTTTTCATCATTTGAATTGGGTTTATGTTTAAATTTTCTTAAAAAATAAAAATTGCCTACTAGTCGATAAAGTCAATGAAAACATGTTATGTCTGGTTTTGCTCATTATCCCTGGTGCCTTAAAAATGGAGAATTTATTGTGGCTCAGTAGGCTGGGCGTCCTCCAGCAAAGCGAAAGGCTGCCTGTTCAATTGGTTTGATTACAGGTTAGGGCACATGGCCAGGGTTGCAGGTTGGGTCTCTGGTGGAGGCACGTACAAGAGGCAACCAATTGATGTTCTCTCTCACGTTGATGTTTCTCTCCCGCTTTGTCTCTCTCCCTTGCCCTCTAAAAATAAATTTTTTTTTTTTTTAACCAGGGAATTTATTGAAGCAGGACATATATTTTAAAAATGTGAAACTTTTCCTAGGAGTTTATGTTAAAGTAAATACTCCAGCTCTTAAAATAAAATTGATTCAAAAATAAAATACTGTAATCCAACTATTTGCCAGCATTGTTCTAGGTAGTAAAGATACAGTAATGAAAAACAGAGTCAGGGCCTCAATGGAGCTTATGTTCTGGTTGAGAGAGACAAAACAGTAAACAAGATAATTTCAGCTTAGAACTGTGGAAAATAAACTGAACATGTAAGAGTGAGTACAGAAAACTACTTTGCATGAGGATATAGGTATAAAAATGTCTCATAGGTGTATAAAAAGACTTCTGAGGACTGAGGAAAGCTGGGCAGTTTGTTCTCCAGTAATTAGCGAAGTGGCAGCATTATTCAGAGTACCTGATTTTAAACTGACTTAACAAAACATTTTTGAATACTAAAAGAAGGGACATACTTATTGAATGTTCGCTATGCCAAATAATGTTGACACTTTTGGATAAAATGGGCTCAGAAGAGTCAATTGTCTTGCCTGAAATTAGAGAATTTCTAAGTCAGAGAGCTGGAACTGTATTATAAATAGATGGGGAAAATGCTTTAGAAGCTAAAGTGTGAGGCTTCCATGTGTTACTAAAAGAAATAAAAATAATTGTCTTCTCTCTTCAGACTTCTTCACCACCACAACCAAGGAAGAATATGATACAAGGCGAGTGGACATAACTCCTTCAGAACAAAGAAAATTAACTTTTGATACCCATGCATTGGTTCAGGACTTGGAAACTCATGGTGAGAAACATGGGTATCTTTTGAAAGAATTAACACCACTCACAATAAATTACCTAGTCAAGACAGTATCACTATTAGGAACAATTAAGAGTCACTAAGTATAAGTGCCATCAATACAATGGAATATTTTAGTTATAAAAATGGTATTACTTTAATAAAATATGAAAAATTATCAAGGGATGTTAAGTGAAAAATACATTATGTAAAATTACATATGATGTGTAGAATGATTCCAGTTATGTGTAAAAAAAAACAAACACCCACCTGTAGCTTGCAGGCTGGCCCTGAAGTCCATGTGAAGTACAAGGACAATGTTTAAGAAGAGCAAAAAAAAAAAAAAAAAAAAAAATCAAAGAACAAGCACAAGTGACCAGGTATCAAAACAGTTTTTTAAGTTATGTGATAGCACATAGAAAAGTTGATTATAAAATGGGATTCAGACACACACACACATAGGGGTTTGGCAAGCAAATTTAATGAAGGCATTACAAATTAGGAAAAGGAAGGACTGTTTAATAGATGAGTTATAATAACTGACTAGCTCGCCATTGGAGGAAATATAATATATATGATTCCCCTTACTGAAAAATAAATTCTAGGTTGACTAAAAGCCAAATGTAAAAAAAAAAAAAAGAAAACCTATTTAAAAAATACTAGAATATAGAATATTTTTAGGAGAAGCAAGACATAAAACTCAAAAGCAATGAAAGGAAAGACAGATCTGACTATAGAAGTATTTAAATTTATATCTCAAATGTTATCATCCATAAAGTTAAAATTGTTAGCAACACATGAAAATGAACCTGTTGCTTTAAAATTCAAACAGTTCATATGAATAAGAAAAAACTAAGCAATTTTACAGGAAAAGGACAAAAGCTACAAAGAGCTCACAGAAATAAACATCAATAACCAATAAATATATGTACAGATGCTTGACCAAGGAAATGCAAATTTTAAGTACAAATTAACAATGTAATACCGTTTCTATGACAATTACATGTTCAAAAATTTAAAAAGACTAATAATTCCCAGTAATGATGTAGATTGGGGAAATGGATCAGTGGTAATCAAAATTGTAGAGTGTTTTAGAAAGTAATTTTGAATAATCTGTCAAATTTTTAATTGTAAACATTTTTTTAAAGTATTACAATTTATAGGGAAAGTTATTCAGCTGTCTATTCTGATAAAAATGTACATTTTTTAAAAAACATAAATGCGTATTTGCTGCCTACAGGATTTGACAAAGCACAGGCAGAAACGATTGTATCAGCATTAACCACTTTATCAAATGTCAGCTTGGATACTATCTATAAGGAAATGGTCACTCAAGCTCAACAGGTAATATTTTCATTTTTATCACTTAACTGCATCTCTTATCTTACCTACTGACCTCCCAGACACACCTGCATTTTCCTGATTGCACTCTCTGACGGGATCCAAAAAAAAATCCCTTTAGTAAAAAAGTCAGAATCTAGAGAGATTAAGGAGTTAGAATAGTCATAACAATTATGGTAACACACAGAATGAAATTTTGTCAATTCTTTCATTGTAAGATAATTGTATTATTTGAACCATGAAATGGTGGTAGATTATTAGTGAAATAACTTTTCCCTGTTCAAAGTCCTCCACAGTAGAAGAACTAACCTATATATATATATATATTTTATTGCAATCATGTGTATATTCTGCTTAATTTTCACAAACTTAGAAGTCTGGATGGGACTTACATAGCTGGGCATGACTTCATAAATCATCTGGCTAAGATGTTTTAATTCGGATACACAAGTCCTTTAAGTAAAATAAATGCCATTTACTAAGAACTTAGGATGTGAGAGGCATGATGTTGGTTACTTCTCACATATTATTTAACCCCTCTAACAACCTTAAAATGTATGTAGAATTATTCTCCTTTGCCACTGAAGAGGTGATTAGAGAGGCTGAGTAATTTGCAAGAGCTGCCATTGTGGTGCTATGGACAAAAGCAACGATTTTCCATAAAGGATAGAATAAGATCAGTGGGCTTAACTGTGGAATAATTAATAGTTTGTCATCATGACTTAATTCACTATGTTTAAGAATCTTTTCTTATAATTATATTTTTTAAGTTTTAATTTTTTCAAATATAAGCTTCATTTCTTAAATAAATATTTCACAGCAGAGAGAAATCAGGGGTTCTTACGTAAAATTAGAAGCTCTTGCATAAAATTTCATTATATTACAGGTCATGAATCAAAAGCTTTTTGAAGTCTTTTAATGATAATTTCCAATTAGACATTTAGAATTAAAAACATTCAGCTCTTGGATTTAACATACCTACACATTCGTGTGTGCATTATTATAGCTTAATTTATTCAGAATCATAACAGATTACTAATCCACTAAAGAAAAAGCCAGTCATTTAATTCTCCCAAAGCTCTGAGCTATCCTGAAACAGCTAATTGAGTTACTGGTATTTTAAATAAGGTAATATATTCTTAAATCAGATTTTTAAGTTTACCTATTATATATTCAGTGGTTTATATTACCTATTATATAATACTGTGGTTTGAGAAATATTTATGCTGCCAAGGCTGTTTAGTTATATATTCAAAATGTAGGATTGGATGTAGAAATATTACTACTAAACTTTTTATTTTTTTTTATTACTAGTGTGTGAAATCAAAATCCTATTCCACCCTGGAGCCTAATCCCCTTGCTGGCCCCACCTGTAGGATAAAACAACACACAAAAACTACATGAAAGATGGGGCTGGGACCCAGGGCTCTGAGGCAAACAAGCATCATGCTTGATCACTTCAGGAAGGGCCATACTACTAACTCAAGTCTGCTCAATCTGAAAATACAATTATAATCTGAATTTATTTATAATCTGAATTATAGTCATATTCTCTGGTGCCTGGCTCCACAATAGTTACAGTGATCACACTTTCAGTAGATTTGACTACTAAATACTGGATTATACTTTTCCATTTAAAGTTTTTGAAGATGGACACCTGTGCTGTTTTGTATGTCTTTTTCAGTCACAAACTGTATTGCGAGGAGGACAGGGAGAAGAGGAAGCTATTAGGGTCATAGTACAATTCCTTACCTCAGGTTCAGACTCAAGAATTCTGTAATTATGTTTTCAACTATTCTCTATATAGTCTCAGCAATGAAAATCTTATTAAATATTTAAAGATAACATATTTAATGTTTTAGAACTCTGTCATAATGATGTTTTGGGGCAATAGGACTAAAACAGCACATAAAGCCACTTCTACATAACTTCCTAACTAATTTTCATGAATATTCAAACAGAACTGCATAAAAGAAAATTAACCCCATCCCCAATAATACAGATGAGGGTTAGGGAAAACATAAGACTCAGAGATGTCTGTAGTACAAAGTAAAAAAAAAAATGATTTTTATGACAGGATTAATATTTAAGGCAAAACTTCTCCATATCATTGCAGTTACACTGTCTTGCTTCAGCCATTTACATCCGTCTCTGGTTAATAGTAATAGCCAACATTCCTTGAGTGCTGTATGCCAAATATTATTTTAAGCATTTCATATGGACTATCTCATTTAATTCTCCCAACAGCTCTTTAAGGTGTAGTTACTGTTATTTTCTCCATTTTACTAATGAGAAGGTCAAAGAAGTTAACTAGCCCAAAGTCTCACAGTAAATGGGAGCATTTGGATTCAAAGCCAGATCTCCTGACTCCAGAACTCACATTTTTAACTTCTACTCCATATGACTGGGCCACATGGGAGTTCTTATTGGATAGTGTGTGCATTCCAAATCCTTTGAAGACTGAGTCATTTCTTTGTCATGCATCTGGAACTGTTATAGCCTCTGTTTTCTAGAAGTCAAGTAAGTTTTGCAATAGTCTTTCTTGCCGATAATGGTCAGTAAAGGACTATAACCCCAACAACGCACTCCTGGCCACAAACTGTGACCAAAAACAAATGGGAGTTCCACTAGTGATCCTGTTTTTATTTGGGTTGTTTGTTTATACACCCTGTTAGAGAGGGTATTTTGATGGATACATCCTTATTTGCTTTTTCTTTTAGTAAAGAGGGAGAAATGATGAATCAATAAGCTACCTAAGTTTAAGAAGTTTAGTGTTACCCTGGCCAGGTGGCTCAGTTGGTTAGAGCACCATCCCAATATGACAAAGCTGCAGTTTTGATCCCTGGTCAAACCATGTACAGGAATCAACAAATGAATGGATAAATAAGTGGACCAACAAGTCAGTGTTTCTTTCTCTCTCTCTCCCTCCTCCCCTATTCCCCCTCCCCTTCCTCTTTCTCTCTAAAATCAATTTTTTAAAAGTTTAGTGTTACATTTTTATTTTCTTTCTAAGTCTGCCTTATATCATTTCTACAAAAATATCCTTCCGTAGCAAAGCAAAAGCTTATAAATCTATCAGATAGGAGCCACCTTTTCTTTCACATATTCTTTGTAATACCAAATATATGAAAGTTACCTATATTAATTTACTCATAATGTAGCCACCTGGCATGGGCAAACTTATTTGGATAAAATACAAATTGGCTTAAAGGTTCAACAATAATTAACTATATAATAGATGAAAATGTTTTTCTCCCCTTTTTCATTTTTATGTTGCTCGCTTTTACGGCTTTCAGCCAAGAGAGACAGTACTGAAATGTCATTTAAAAACACTAATTAGCCCTTACTGGAGTAGCTTAGTGGGTTGGGAGTCATCCCACAAAGCGAAAGGTTGCCTGTTTGATTCTCAGTCAGGACACATGCCTGGGATGCACGTTCGGTCCCCTGGTCCATGCGCATGCAAGACACAACCTATTAATGTTTCTCGCCTTTCTCCATCCCTTCCCTTCTCTCTAAATATAAACTATTTTTTTAAGAAAAACACTAATTATGTTATGCTGACAAGGGGTAGCTATTTAAACCATACTTCTACCTATTTTGTTTTACTACTTGACTTCTGAGTCTTAGCCTGTCCCCTGGAATTTTCCGGTGGTAGAAAATCCCTCAAAATTAAAACAATAAAAGATAACCCTTTCTGTGCAAGCATTTTAAAAAACATTTTTTGAGGAACTCTTAGATATTAAGTAAACCTTTTATTGGGATTCTTTTATAAATGTTTCTAGATATTTATTTCTCTTCACTGGGAAATAATATTTCTTCCTTGAATCTTCTGTTCCTTTTAATTTTGATATTTCAGATATGTAGGTTTCATATATTCTAAGGTTTGTTTTTGTTTGTTTGTTAACTTAGCCAAGTGTCATTGTTATCTTGTAGCATAAGATACTCGATAAGTTTCATGAAAACAATTCCATGTAAGGGGATGACATTCCACAGATCACTGGGTGATTTTGTTTTGTTTTCTAGGAAATAACAGTACAACAGCTAATGGCTCATTTGGACTCCATCAAGAAAGATATGGTCATCCTAGAGAAAAGTGAATTTGCAAATCTGAGAGCAGAGAATGAGGTGACAAAAACTTCAGCTTATTTCCAGTAAAATAACATTTCACAAGCCGTCTACTTGGTGAATAATAGGACCAAATAACAAGTTTATATGGTTATTAAATAATTATTTACAAGTTCTTAGGTAAAAATATGCTATACCTTTAACCATACCTAATCTTTCTATGTATAAAGCATAGTTTCTTGCATAACTACAGAATAAGTTGTATCTTATGTGTATAAAAATCACATAAATATTTGAGCTCTGTATATTATATACAATTTTAGCATACTTCATAGTTCAAGGAAAGTAATGTGACATTTTCAATTTTCTTTGATTCTGCACTAATCAGTCATGTAGGAGAAAAATATGTTTTTGTAATTCATCCGGAATTTTGTTATCCTACAGCTTAATTATTTTTAAATTTAGAATACCGATCATTTTAAAAAGTAGAATACTAAAACAAATACATTTTCTAATGTTTTTTAAAAATTATTTTCTGAATATGATGAACTATTCTTTTTTGTGTTTATTCTTAATCAAATCCTGTATTAGAAATCCATATATCATCTAATTTTTGCTAACCTAGGGTTTCAGATTTTATGAAAACAAATTATAATATGGACTTTTAGTTTAATGCCAATTGTATGTGATCTTTCTTGTATCTAGAAAATGAAAATTGAATTAGAACAAGTTAAGCAACAATTGATAGTAAGTGAAACTTTTCCTCCCATTTAAGAATATTTTATCAATTTCATAGTATTCATTACAAGATCACTTTTTAAAAATTTCTTTTTCTTTAAAGAATGAAACCAGTCAAATCAGAGCAGATAATAAACTGGATATCAACCTAGAAAGGAGCAGAGTAACAGATATGGTAATGTGCTTTTAAATGTACTTTGTTGATTACTTACTGCTTTTTAATCCCTTTTCATCTTTTTTGTTAACCTCCTGATGCATGATATCCTTTAGTTTACAGATCAAGAAAAGAAACTTATGGAAGCAACCACAGAATTTACCAAAAAGGTAAGCTAATATATAAAAATGTCTCTTGTATAGCTCTCGTGCCTTGTGTAACTGCTTTTATGTGTATCATTTTATAACTTTGGACTTTAAACAGCTAGCCCTATAGAATCCATGATTTTCTCAAAGCTGTCACAGTTTAACCAGCACTGGGAAAGCTGCCACCAAGTGGTGATAGCACCTGGACGTGACCTCTGAATCAGAATCAAGCTCTCCAGGTAGCATACTTTCTTTTTAGCTAAATTATTTTTATATATTAAAAAAAAACTATTTTTAAAAAGGATTCACAATGAGTATGTGAGTGCCCAGATTAATTATCTTTAAATTTTAAAATGATAATATTTAATGAATGCTTATTATATGTCAGATACTGTTCTACTTGCTTTACTTCTGTCTGTTAATTTCTTTAACCCTTATTATCAGCCTCTGTGAGGCAGGCAGTCTGTATTCCTATTTTACCAATTTAAAAAATGAGGCACAGGGTCATTAAGGTCACACAGCTAATAAGTGGTAGAGCTGGGCTATGAACCTGGATTTTAAACCCTATACTCATTACTACTGGCTACCTTCTCAGTAATCCTAAACTGTCATCATTAATCTCTGTGGCTTGGGTAAAATCCAGCTTTCTGGCTTAGCCTAAGTTAAAAGCCATTTGGTCTACATTCTGACAGAAGAGACAGCACTGTTTCTTGCTTCTAATTTAATAATTTAGAAGGTCTGATTTGTCCTTCTTAGCATCCTATTCTCTTCTTTTTCTTTTTGACCAGATAAAGGAGATTAAGAAATTTTAAAATTGTCTCCCAGCTCATTTCTGAGCTCTAAGTACCATTTTCTCTCTCTTCCTATTTCTTACCTCCTATACACAAAGCATTCAGCGTTGCCCAAAAAACATTTCTGCCATTTCCTTTAATGCTGGTGCCAGTTCACATAATAAACCTGGTTAGGTTTTTTGGGGGGTTTTTTGGTTTCTTTTTTTCAAATATAGTTGAATTTTTAACTATCTTATCCTAAGGACTTTTTACACACAAAGTGATAGTTCAGTGACTAAAATTTTTTCTTCTTAGTTTATCCTCTTATGTTTAAGTCTCAAATACCTTATTATGAGTCTTTTTAATAGAATGTGCCCAGGATGTGATAATCCTAATAAATGGTCTCCAAATATTAAAGTAAAAGGAATATTTTTTGTCAGTTTGTAATGTTTATATAATTTTTTTTTAAACATCACACTGCTTTTACTGTGCTCCCACAATTAGGACTTTTGTAATGCACAGTTCACCCATAAATAAGGGTCTCTAATGTAAATATTTTTGCCAATAATATACAAGGACAAAACTTAATTGTCTTTATTCTTATTTGCTACAGGATACCAAAACCAGAAGTATTATCTCAGAGACCAGTAATAAAATTGACACTGAAATTGCTTCTTTAAAAACACTAATGGAATCCAACAAGCTTGAGACAATTCGTTATCTTGCAGGTAAGGCTGTCAGAGACAGGAATTATCTTTTGACTTTCAGACCTGTCAGCTCCTACCAAGGTGACCCTGGGCAGCACAGAAGGAAAAATGGAGGAGCTACCACAGGTTTCCTCTATTGCTTGGTCCCTGCAGTGCTTGAAAAATCTGTTTGAAAGGCAGTAAGTTGAGGATATAAGTTTAACAAGCAACTCTGCAACTTACTAAGAGGAAAAAACATGTGATTATCAAAGAAATATATAAACACAAATACAAAATGATGTGAAGATAAGCAGGTATTCCACAATTTTTAAGAAATGTTATTTTTATTGGCTGTGCTCTTCCATCAGTATTTGAGTGGACTTAAGCGGAAGCATATCTAAAATATATGTAGGCCATTAACACTCATAGCAAGCAGCCCTGTCCAGGTGGTTTAGTTGGTGGGAGTGTCGTCCCATCCACCAAAAGGCTGCAGATTCAATTCCCAGTCAGGGCACATGCCTAGGTTGCAGTGCCACCCCAGCTAGCTTGTATATAGGAGACAACTGATTGGCGTTTCTCTCTCACATCAATACACACTCTCTCTCTCCATCCCTCCCTCCCTCCCTCCCTCCTTCCTTCCCTCTCTCTAAAATCAATATACATATCCTCAGGTGAGGATTTTTTAAAAATCATAGCAAGCATGGGGGAAAATACGTCCTACCTTGAATCCAACTGACTGAGCACAGATACTACCCCCAAATTAGATTATTTGTCCCACACTGGGTTCAGGTACCATGTGACCTGAACCAATTACAGGACTCCAAGGTAGGAAGAATGCCCTAATCAAGTAGTAATTTTTTTCCTTTGTTTTATAAAAATATATTTTCATTATAAATTGTTCATATAATTCAAAGCAATATAGTAAAAGTCTACGCGTTCCTCATAGGTATTTTTACTGTTAGTAGTATATATCTTTGTAGGATTTTTCTTCTTTATATAAAATTACAATTTTTTAAAAATAGTAACTAGATCATAGTGTACAGACTTCAACTTTTTAAAATTTAACCAAATGTCTTAAATATCTTCCCACATCAATAGACATCTTTTTACTAGAAAGCATAGTAATCATTGTATGAAATTGCCATAATTTATTTATCCAAACATCTGTTGACACTCTGCTACTATTTTTTCATCATTAAAAATACTGCACCGAACAACCATATATATGTTTGTGTCTTAGTAAACATAAATATATACACACCCTGACACCCCTTTGTGCCCTCATGCTAGTATTCCTGTATAAATTGCTTTGCACAGCTATACTTTGGGGTCAAAAACATATGCACATGTAAAAATTTTCATATTATCGAACTGTTGTTCAAAATAAAATTACTGATTTATACCATCAGTGGTTTTCTGGGCAGCCACTAACTATGAGGTGGCAGTAGTAGTGAAGATAAGGCCCCTAGCCCTCAATGACACACACCCCCTTTATTTCTACAACTTGAATGGCTGAACTTCTACCTTTTTTAAAATATTGGACTTCTGCTAAAGGTTTATTTGAAGAAAGGATTCTAAGGCGAAAACAAGTTTTAACAAACCCCTTTCTAAGCAAAGTCTCTGGAACTGGAGATAATTCAGTGGTAGTGCTTGGGAAATTTCCAAACAGCCCAGTTTGGAATGTTTGTTCCCACTTTCAAAATAGATTTCAAACCAATCCAGGTTAGGAAGAGCTTCAAATTCCACTTAGCTTCCTTCAGAGTATTTAGGGAAAGAATATCTTCGTTAAAGTAATATCCTTTTTATTCTCAGTTTGAAGATAGTGATGCTTTCTCCATAAGCTTTCCTTCAGTAGTGGATACATACAAGACTGACTCTAATAGACTTAATGGCAGTGGCAAAGGAAATTAGCAAAGCATTGGAAAATACCTTACCTAATTTATCTTATTTTCCTTTTTTCAATGAGGATTTGCAACAATACTTCTGAAGGCATTGTCTTTCTCTTCCCTTATCCTTCTCCAAATAACTGTTTACTGCTGCTGTTACTGACAAGCCTTTTAGGAAATCAATCCCACAAGCTCAGCAGGTGGGAAGTTAATATGACACGATCCACTGGGTCCTAGAATACCTGCAGTGTTGCCAGTAAGACAATAATGCTCCACTTACCTGAGATTCACATGTTAAATTCAATTATGAACAAAGAAAAAGTAGAAAAAAATATTAAATAAGGCCTAAGCCTTAAAGGTCTTATATTCCCCTTAGAGAAGAAATCCTCCTAAAATTGTAAATCTTAAGCATTTTAGTTTCCCAGCATGCATCAGCCAAGGCTCTTTAGTTTCAAATATCATACTTTTAACTTGGACTAGCTTAGATATAAAGGGGAACTTACTGGCTTACATATTGAATTATGGAAGAAGGGCAGAAGTACAGCTTCAGCCCAGGGATAATTGGAATCACAGCTTTCTCTGCATCGTAGGTTAGAAACGTGGCCTACAGTAGCTCTCAGGCTCGTATCATTTCAGTTTCATCAACCAGGAAAAATTATCCTTGTCCTTAATTTCAATTCAGGAAATCCCAGGGAAGGGATCTGAGTGGCTCATCTTGAGTCAGGCACCACCCTTTGACCCAGATCACGGTTGCCAAGGAAGTGAGAGCTGTAAGATAATGGCAGTTTCCATTTAATTTATACAGTTAATGTGGCAGATTCTGTTATGGGCAGAGGAATAATAAAATCTAACACAGAGTACTTAAGATGTACCAGCTGTATGCTCACCTGTGCATTTCATATATCTAAAGGAAGTGTCCTAGAGAGGCCATAGAAGATGAAAAATTTGAAAGCAATTTGGGGATGGCACATGATAGCAATAAGAGTTGGCAACAGAAATAAAAGAGAAACTTAAATGCAGTAACCATGGTGTTATGTTTTCTAAGTAAAGAATGAAATAACTCTTTCCTCACAGTCATATGCTCATTAGTAGTCTAAGATAATTTATCAGCCATTTGGGTTAGCAAAAAATATAATCACCTAGGCCCTGGTAGCTCAGTTGCTTAGTGTCATCCCCAGGTTCGATCCCAGGTCAGCGTACATACAACAAGCAACCAATGAATGCACAAATAAGTAGAACAACACATCAATGTTTCTCCCTCTCTCTCCCCCTCCCTCCCTCCTTCCCTTCCTCTAACCACCTAGACAGCATTATATGGCCCCAAAAATAACAAATCAGATTGAGTCCTTCAGGTGACAAGGGATAAGTAAGGACAATACCATCGTTTTTTAAAAACAACAACTTTGGAGTCAGGTTCACATAGTGTTGAGTCCTGGTTCAATACAGCTTTGGGCTTATTGTCTCATCTGTACAATAGGAATAATATCACGAACCTCATAGGGTTTTAATTATGGTTAAGGAAGGTAATGTATGTAATTGGACACTGCCTGAAACATGGTAAATAGTAGCATAATCAAATGGGAGAATGTGTAGTTAACCAAGACAAAAAACTAGTATTATACTTTGTCCTCAAATGTTCTCATTCCCTACATGTCTTAAAGAGACCTAAACCCATTTCTTAAAATTAAGGAAATGATCTTATCATTAACCAAGTTTTATTAAGTGGCATTAAATGGGATAATATATAATTAAATTTATACATTAAAATTAGGATAGCTGTACTATGAAAGTCTGTTTCTTGTGTCTTTAGTCAAAGAAATTTGCCCTTCATCTCAGATTCTCTATTTTAAAATTCATGGCTGTTTAAAAATTATAAAGAAGAAAATTAAAATCATTCATGATCCCACCAATTAGAAGTAATCATTACTGACATGTTATTGTATTTTATTTAGTCTTTTATGCTATAAGTACATGTCATTTTTAATGGCTGTATAATAGGCCATCTGATGTCATAAATTACTTGTTATAATATAGTTAGGTTATTTCCCTTTTTTTTCTATGTAAATAATGATGTAATAAATATATTTGTGCATAGGGTGGGGGCGTCATGGCTGTTTAAACAAACTAGAAACTAGGGAGTCCTTAAAGCCTCATGCAGATTGATCTTCTTAAGGAGAACAGAAAGGATTTCTGTCCAGAATGATGTAACAAAGAGCAGGTGGTATATTAACTGGTAAAGAAGTCTGATGCTTGCTCTGCCATTTCTTCTACCTCACTGAGATTTGTTAAGGTGTTTTCAGTCTCTCTCTCACCCCCCGCCACATCCCACCCTGCTTCCTTTCTTCCCCTCTCTGTTTAAAGCATGCCCACACCTTTTCCCCTCTTGTTTCCTAAAGGCATGTACCCTTGCTTTCTCCTAAGCTCCAAGGGCCCTCCTTTTGCTTCTGTAACTTGTTTCCTGAGCCCACATAGCCCATTTGGCTCACTGTTTCTACCTATGTGACTTTCTAAATAAACTTTCGCTTGTATTTTTAAAAAATAAAGGATTTTCATTAAAATTTAATTTTTATTTATAGTTTTTAATATACATTTAATAGTTATGAGAAAATTATTTTTAAAGGTATTGAAAAGGCAAATAAAATTTTCTTCTCATGGATGTTATAGGTGAAATAGTTTATCACTTACTATAAGATCTGAAATTAGAGGTTACAATGCTAATGTTAATAATGACTTTAAACAGATTGTAGATTCTGACATATGACCTACATTTTTAAATTACTGTCATCCTTACTGGGTTTAAAATACAGGAAGCTTTTAAGAAAAATTGGTATCAATCCTGCCCCCAAAAGACATCCTTTATCTTTAGCTTAACTTTCTAGGGAATGAAAAACCTGGGATTGCCCTGACCAGCATGGCTCAGTGGATTGGGCATCATCCCACAAAGTGAAAGGTTGCCAGTTCGATTCCCCGTCAGGGCACATACCTGGGTTTGGGGCCAGGTCCCTGGTTGGGGGCATGATCAGTTGTTTCTTGCATATTGATGTTTCTCTTCCTCTCTTTCTCCTTCCCTTCCCCTCTGTCTAAAAATAAATAAATAGAATCTTTTTTCAAAAAACCTGAGATAGAAAATTGTTTGGATTCCCTTTGCTTTTTGTTCTTCATTTAAATTGAAAATGACATTATTCTGTTTCTGTCTGCAAAATAATCACAAATGCATGACCTATAACATGGTTTCTTCTGTTCACAGCCTCTGTGTTTACTTGCCTGGCAATAGCCTTGGGATTTTATAGAATCTGGAAATAACAGTGAAATGACTATATTATGCTTCCACTGCTGCTGCTATTGACTTCTTAAAACACTGTACCAGGATCGATTTACTCTGAACATTGAAAGTTGCAGCAAGACTCTACAACAAGATTGTTCAAAGTACATAGGGACTAAAAAGAAATGTTTTAGAAAAAGATGTATTTTGTCTTTGTTTTTATGTCTTTATTTTATTATGTTGAAAAGCTGCCATTCAGAACATGATTAATTTGAGATAGAAGGGTCTTTTGTCTTTATTCTTTGATAGTTCATAGAAACTGAACCAGAGTTTTCTTGTGTTTGCTTGAACAATTGTGTAAATCATATAGGATTTCTTTGGTTATCTTCTTCCTATATATTTTGTCATTCAACTTTGCTGATAACTATTATACTATTGCCTTTTCATATAAAATAAAATGTTGTAAGACAGTTGTTTGGATTTTAAAAGTGACTTACCATACAGCGGCAAATGGTTTGGAGGGGTTTTTTTTTTGGTAATGAACAATTATAAACAGTAAATTTAAAATCTTAAAATGTGTGCTCTAGTGCCAGTGTATGACACTTAATATGAAAGCTGTAGAGTTGCTAAATCTTGAGCCCTGATTATTACTAAAATATACTATTTTAATTTTTTGATTCACAAAAACCAGTTTGTCCCTGCTTCATATTTATTGCATAAAATAAAGCTTTTTCTTATGATACTTAAATTCAGCAAATGTCTACTGATATATAACGCCTGCTCTCAAGAAACTCGTATTTCTGTTTTATTGCTATTGGGTCACCTCTATATTTTTCCTTATATAATAGTATTTATTAATACTATACATGTAATTTCAAGGAAAGTACAAAATATTTTCAACTTAGACCTGCAGTTTTATCCAGGTCGAGAAGGCAAGGCCAGGAAGTGCTAAACATTTCAAAAGATTTCATAATGCCTTGGCAATAGCTTTACAAGTTCAATAACCCATTATTTATTCAGTATATTAAAAAGAACTCCATCATTTGTTTAGTTATAAATAGGGAATTTGAAGAATAGAGCAGTCAGACTGGCCCATATGGTCCAGTGAGTGAGAATCATAGGCTTTCCAACTAAATTTTCTTCTAACTGCTGGTTGTTTTCAAAACAAAACTATTTTAATATCTTGTTATGTTCTGATTCATTTCTATCTCAGAATCTGCTTGCCAAAGAAAATTCTTGGCACACTGTAGATAAATTTTTATTGGATTCATAAATACGGACCAAAGGTTCCATTGTAACAAACTCTACAATGTGTTTGTTCACTGAATAAATGAGAATGGCAGACAACAAAGTGCTGGTCCTCATGTGCACAAAGGTGCACACAGTTTCGTTCTCATGGAACTGACATTCTTAGTGGAGAAGATAGACAGTAAACAAGTAAATGATTGGACTGTTACAATTTAAAGTATAATAAAATATTGAGAGGGTATACTTCTTTCCTCCATGTGAAAGAAACTCCAGTAGCATAACATTACTGCCATCCCTCTCCCTCCCCTCACCTACCCTGCTGCTGGTAAAGGAAAGTGAAAGGAGCAACAGGGCCCAAGTGGCCCAGCCACTTCCTCCCCCTACTCCTGTTTGGGACCAGCCTGTTTACACAGAGCGTTCATTCTGTTCTGCTCCTGTGGGATCAGGCTCAGCCTCTGCGGGCTGAAGCCCACCCCAGTACAGTATGCTTGGGGCAGGGTGAATAAGTTTGTCCAACTCTGAGGTTCAGTGATAGGGAACTTACTGAAGCTATAAACACATTCTCCAATATCAGCTTTATCAGTAAATAAAAGCACTATTTTGGACTCCATATCAATTCATTTGTTCTTCATCTTAATTAGGTTCACAACCCAGATGGGATGGAGAAGTGCCATTTATTGGATCTCATTCAACCTCCAACAAATAAAGATGCACATTCCCAGTTCATAGCCATTAATGATAAAATAGATCTATTCCATCTTTAGGGATTTAGCAAGTGAAGTACTTTGTATCCAATAATAGAAGAATAGAAGTATACGCACCATACCCAATTCCCATTACTTCTAGATCCTGTATCTTAGGGAGACCACTTTGCTATGAGTTTAGATAGATTTTTGTTTAGGGAACGTAAATATCTAAAAAGACAAAAAATGTTAGACAAAATAGATTGTTACACCTCTATTCCAGCACTTACACCCTACTCTAAAATAGCTATTGTTGTATACATCTGTTTCTTATAAGTGAGTTCCCACAAGGCCTCTAAGCTTATATGAGGTACTTCGTAAATTCACGTGGAATAATAAATGGTGTGACTAGATCTCAATCTAAACTTTTACTATTTTAAATATTTTATTATGGGTATGGTGAGAATGTTCCATTCCTAGAGTTTCTGGGAACACTAAAACTTTTCAGCGTTTTCTGAGGTGGTAAGTCTCTGGAAGGATTAGTTACCCTCACCTTGTATATGGCCTAGACTAGATCCTAACTTGCCCATTCATACTATTTGGTGACAGTAGACCAGGTAAGATAATATAAGGACTACTCAAAAGTCAGTAAAAACCCTTCACCATACTTAAAAAACACCTTAAAAGTTTATAACGCCCATTTTATCAATCTTTAAAAATTTAGATAGGTAATGTCTTAAGTTTTAAAGTTTTAAATATTTACAAGTTTTAAGTACTTTTTAATATAAAGAAAAAATGAGGCAGTGGAGAAGGCTATGGGTCACCAACACTGAAATTAGTGGTTGTCATTTTGTAGACCAGTGACCATACAACAGTGAATATGCTAAAAGAAAATATATATAACTCACCTATTTTTCACAGCAATCCTCTTAGGTAGGTAGTAGTATCCTCATTTTACAGATAAAGAAATAAGCTAAGCAAAGTTAAGTAACTTACCAAGGTCATACAGCAGATAAGTGACAGAGACTTAAACTCCAAATCTCATATTCTTACTCAATACCCTAGTGACCTCCAAGTTGATCCTCTATCTCAAGAGATAGACAAACAATCTACTGAGGCATGGGGGAAAAAATATTAGAGTTTCTACATACATACTTTTAACATCTTTTTTACTTTATTTTTGAGTTTCATTAATATAATGTAGCATAATGAATATATGAGGGGGGACCAAAAAGAACCTGGAATATCTTCTAGAGGGTGGCCCCTTGTAGTACAGGCTTCCCCCCATCAGGTGAGTGTGAACCAGCTGGCATTGTTGTGAGATGCTGTGTTTGGCTTTGTGGAATTGTTTTGGAAGACTTTCAAGGTGTTTGCCAATTTCATGATGGGTGATTTATAAGCACACCCACCCACACTGTGCTCAATGTTTTGGACCAAAAACGGCATGACCCCTGTGTCCCACTCTCCCCGTTCACCCCATCTCACCCTGGAGTGACATTTTTTGTTTCCTGGGATGAAAACAGTCCTCAAAGGAAAACATTTGCAGATGGGGAAGAGGTGAAACAAAAAACAGCAAAAGCACTAAAAGGCATCAAAATTAACAAGTTCAAAAATTGCTTTGAGCAGTAGAAAAAATGTCTTGATAGGTGTATTGCATCAAATGGAGAGTACTTTGAAGGTAACTGAAGTTTAAACGTGAGAATACACAATTTTTTTATAAATAAATTCCATTTTTTGAGGCCCCTCCCCTTGTGTATGTGGGGTTTGTCCCCAGTTCTTGGCATAAGCAAAATACCTTGTTATTATGAATGACAGAGCTGATGAGGAGCTTTTGTTTTCCTGGCACACAGCTCCTAAAATCCCTGGATTCTTCAGAGTGTCTTTTTTATGCTGCAGTGACTGGTAGCTAGGAGCCCCTACATAGCTTCAGAGTGGGGTCTGGTTGGCAGAAAGATCAAGGCATGACAAGAGAGTTGAAATTCTTAGCCTCCCCACTCTCTACCTCAACCTTCAGGGAGGGGAAAGGAAAGGAGAGGAGCTGGGGATTGAGTTCAATCACCAATTTCCACCCCAGTGCACACAACAAGGTGCTGGGAGGGTGAAATACCCAGAGAGGGTATGGAAGCTCCACGCACCTTTCACCCCATACCTTGCCGTATGCACCTTTCATTTAGCTGTTCCTGAGATATATATCCTTTTTAATAAACTGGTAATAGTAAGTGAAGTGTTCTCCTGAGTTCTGGAAGTCATTCTAGCAAATTATTGAAGCCGAGGAGGGTGAAAGGGTAACCTCCAGATCAATGGCAATTAGAAGTATCCATGACAACCAGGGACTTACAAATGTCTGAAGTGCAAGCAGTTTTGTGAGACTGAGTATGTAACTTGGGAATTTGATGCTAAACCCTGGGTAGTTGATATCCAAATTGAGTTGCTGAACACAGAATTAGTGTCCAGAAAAATCAGAATTAGTTGTTAATGTTGGAAAACACCACCCATAGCATGATGATAATATATTTTCATGATTTATAATCAAATACACATAATTTGGGGGCTGTATTACAATTTAGGCTTAGCTGCTACAATAAATTCAAAATAACAGTGGCTTAAATAATATAGTGGTTTATTTCTCTCTTACCTATGCCATCCAAGTGCAAGCATTCCAGGGCTAGTATGTCAGCTATATGTGTCGGGCTCCTACTTCCCTGACTCCCTGCTGTGGCCCTCATCCGCCAGGTCCATGGCTTACCTTGACAGCCACATTCCAGAAGAAGAAATGGGCAAGAGGTGGGCAAACCATTTCTCTTTAGAGGCATGACCCTAAGGTTATACACACCGTTTTTGCTCACACTCTATTGGCCACAACTTGGTATCTTAGATACAAAAAAGGCTGGAAGGTAAGTCTTTATCCTGAGCAGCCACAGCCCAAGTAAATCCTAATATTATAGAAAAAAGGGAGGATATTGGGGAACAGTCAGGGAACCTGTGCCACAAGGGTGCATACTTCTATCACGACACTCTTCTATTTCCTATTTCCCTTGTACAGGGAAAGACTAGAGACATAGCCTTAAGAAAACTGGAGCAAGTATAACAGACTATTTCCAACATTGAGTTTAACATTAGGGACATCAGGCTAGAAGGGAAAAGTAAGGCTACGTGTCCCAGACGGTGAGAGAGAGAGAGATTTGGGAATCCCAGTAGTGGTGAAGAAGAATGCAGACTCTGAGCTTTCCCTGCTAAGATGAGAATCCTGGCTCCATATTGCTATGTGATTCCGGGTAAATTATTTTTAACCCCCATGTATAAAATATATTTATTGTAGCTGTTGTGAGAATCGAGAGAATATCCCTAAAGGACTTCACACAGACCTCACACCTAGTAAGTGCCCAATAAATGTTGACAACTATTATTACTGCAAATTGAACGCCTATTGGAAACTGCAGAAAAAGTAACAATAATGACTATAAAGGTTATTAGAAAAGTTTTATTACTTACTTAAAGACCTTTGACCAGCTCTGCACTGGTCGTAGCAATCACATGCACTCCTGTCAGGTCATACTGGCCCGGTGACACCAGGTCCAAATAGCCTTTAGTGTCCACGTAAGGTACATGCCCGGGACTAAAAGGTGGACAGTCTGATGTACAGCAAGAAGCGGCTGCCAGTGAAGCCCAAAGCTAGCGATCAGATCTTCAGGGGGAGGCAGTATGTAAACAATTGCCCCGGGAGAGTGACAAATCTTTGCTAGGTCAAGGAGAAGTGAGGCTGGATGGAAAACTGACGGAATTGAAGTCAGAACTGGACTTAAATGCTACAACTGGGTTATTGTTTTATTTGTCAGCAAAGTCAAGGGGAAAAAAACAACAATAAAACCACATGCTTTAAGCCTTTCCAATTTGCCTTGTTTCTGTATTCCTTTCTTAAAGAGCTCGCAAGACAGAGCAATGGTTAAATTTTAAGCCAGGTTATTTAAATGCGTATTCTTAGTAAGTATACATTATGGTTTTGTTTTCTTCCTTTAACAAGTGCTGATCTCCATTTTTCATAAAACTTTTCTGAGTGAAATACTTGGCTGTTATTGGAAAGTTGTCTTTTTCTAAAAGTTACTTGTCTTGTGTTGCATTTTCTCCCAAGTCCAGATTTTATTTTAAAAGTCAAGTCACTTGAAAAGTTAAAAAGTAAAAAAAAAAAAAAAAAAAACCCACATCTACTCTAGTAGTAGTAAATGGTACTTTCTAGCAAGTAAAAGGAATGTAATTCTGAGGCCTGGCTGGTGTGGCTCAGTGGATTGAGTGCCAGCCTGTGAAACAAACCATTGCAGGTTTGATTCCCAACCTAGGGCACATGCCTGGGTTGTGGGCCAGGTCCCCAGTAGGGAGCACATGATAGGTAACCACACATGGAGGATTCTCTCCCTCTCTCCCTCCCTCCCTTCTTTTCTCTCTAAAAATAAATAAATAAGATCTTTTAAAATATATATATATAAAATTTCATTATGGAGGTATAATAGAATTTTTAATATCTAGAATAATTTTTAGTCTAGAACTGGATTTCTTTTAAACACTAAACAGTACCATATTATATTTTAAAGTTTATGTATTTGCTAAATTAATTGCTCATAAATCTAGACTCTTGACTTGCCTACATAAATATAAAAAGAATATTTTGGGAGGGGAATACAGTTGAGTCCGTGTTAATTTAGCAATTCCTTTGGTGTTATATAACATATTTTTGCCTTCAGAGTTGGAGTAAGAGTATATCAGAGTATTTTTAAAAGCATTTACATTAACATATCAATTTTTAAAATAAAAGAGAAAAATCAAGGAAATTTATTTAAAGTTGTTTCACTGATTAGTACCTTCTCACAAAAATGCCCCCAGAAGACACTTTTTTCTTCACTTGCTTCTTCTCTTTGCTTGATTCACAAAAAGAGTCATTGTCCTACAAATGAAAAATAAAAAGAGAACCAAATAAGATTTCCATCCTAGACACATTTCATCTTTCTACATTATCTGTTCCAAAAGAAAAAAAAGTAACGATACTAACATTTTAAACTCTGGATTACAGTTCTTTTAAGATTTTGTATAAATAAATTCTTAAAACTGAAGAACCAGTTCATCAAATTGTATTGACTCATAAGACTTGGGAAGCACCTTGAGAAACCATCCAGTACTATCACTACCAGCGGTTTTCAACTGGTGTGCCACTAGAATTTTTAAAACATACAATACCTGACTTTAGTCACAGGCAACTAACCTCTTTCCCTTAGACTGCCAAATAAAAAAATGACAACAGCCAACACAATAATAGCCATCAGTGTGAATGAATCAAAATTATACCTGCTTTTTGTCAGATTGGCAAAAAATGTATTTTTTAGGGTGCTGCAGAATTTTAGTAATTAGTTTATGGTACCATGAGATGAAAAAGGTTGAAAATCTCTGACTTAGACTAACATTTCACAACAGACTTTTTGAAATACACAAAGTGTTACTATGTCACCTCTGTGTCCTTTTCAAGCCTCATAGTGCTAGAAATCACATCTTCTGGCTCCTCCATTCCCCACTGTGTTCACAGAACATCCTTCTGCTGCTCTTGCCTCATTTTCCACTTTGCCCTCCCACCGTTTCCGTATATTTTTATCCATCATGTTATTCTCAGGACCTAGCACAGAAGATTCACTTAATAAACATTATAGGAAGGAACAAGAGAGGGCTAGAAACACACTGGATGCTCACTAGATGTTAGTTATCTTTGAAAAATTCTTTCAGTCAAAAATGCTTGCACCCAGTTGGGCAGGACCGATCTGAATGCAGGGACTCCAAGAACAGCACAAAGAAACATGTCCATGCAGAGATCCCATGGCTTGAGTTAATATTCCCCTGGGTGTTCCTGCCCACACCTTTGCTAATGAGGTATGTCACCTTAACTCAAGTGATACTATACAAGCATAGAAATAAACTGCCATTTTCCCACCACCACAACCTGAAAAAAAACAGAAACACATGTCTGTTCCTTCCATCCATCACAGTGGAGAGATAAGTAGATGGAGGACCTGGTAGCCCTCCCTTATAGTGTGGCAAGGTACTGATGAGCATTGGGTAAATATAGATGGTCTCTTCCCTTGAAAAAGCATACCAACTAGTCTGAAAACCAACAACAAACCTTTCATTGGGAGTTGGCATATGGTGCCACTGTATTTCATAGCTTAAATATATAACAAGGTTAAGTAGTAGTATTACCAACCTTTTATGGATGTCAACAGAGGTCAAAGAGCTTAAATAACTTCCCCAAAGGTCACAAAACTAATTAAATGGCAAGATTCAAATCTAAATTTTGTCTGATACCAAAGTTCATATCATAACCATTCCTCAATCCTGTCTTCCAGCAAAAAAGAAATAAAACCCTCAAGCATTCAGTTCCTACAACTGTACTGTATACACTATATTGTAGGTATACAAAAAGGAATAAGGCCTGGTTCCTACTCAGGAGTCTGTGGTGGAGTAGCAGATATTAAAGTGCTAACTCACCCCAAAGGTTTCAGGGGTCTTCAAGATCATTAGGGGATGGACATGCAAAGATGTCCATGAAAGAAAAACACTGTAGGGCAAGATTTTAACATCATCCAATTATACAAAATTAAAGAAAGAACACAGAAAATGTAGGAACAGAGGGATGGGTAGCTACTTCTCAGAAGCAGTGAATTTTCTAGTGCTTAATAGAACTACAAGACCCCCAGAAACCAATATTTATTTTCCTTTACCTTACATATATGCTAATCCCTAAAGAAGGTTTTAAATGAATACTCTAGAAGTCATTAAATTGTAAATCCTCTACTAACACCAAATATGTAAGGTGGTTTATCAAACCAAGTGTTATTGTATAACTACTACAAAAGAAAATGTGCTTAAGCACTCAATGGGCCTCCAGTAAGTGTTTAATAAAAATTCCAAACCTTCAAATTCCAGATGTTTCTACATTTGGAGAATATTTTCTATCATAAATTATACTCAGAAAAAAACTGCTCCCTAATATATTTTCTACTAAATTTAGGAAAAGAGAACTATAATATTTAGATATTGAATCTACAAATCATGGTGCCGAGGCACCAAACGCAACTTAAGTGTAAATGCAGGTTAGTGCTTCAACAAAATTAAACTCCTGTGCAAAATGTATATAATATTTTAAAACAGTATTTTTTATTCTGAAAGAATTCAGAGGTTGGTGAAGTGATTAATAATATATGAAATTGTTGACAGAAGTTATGTATCTACAAATTATTACTTGGGTACATGGAATTTTTATTTTTATTTTTATTTCTATTTTAAAATATTTTAATTATTTTTAGAGAGAGGGGAAGGGAGGAAGAAAGACAGGGAGAGAAACAGCAATCGGTTGCCTCTCATATACACCCCAGCCAGGGACTGAACCACAACCCAGGCATATGCCCCAACCCGGAATTGAACCAGTAACCCTTCACTCTGTGGAATGACACCCAACCAACTGAGCCACACCAGTCAGAGCAGGAATTCTTGTTATTTAAAAACTCCATATACTCTGAGAAGTTCTAGGAAGCATATAAACTAAAAGAAGATAAATCCAACCTTCTTGATTGCCAGAACAGTCTCTTCTTAACAGAGTGTCAAAACAGTATAACCAGAGGGGGGGGCGGGGGGGAGAGAGAGAGAGAAAGACAAAGAGAGAGATCACAAACTTCTATAACTTCTCTAAAATAAAAGCTCAGCCTGGATAAGCTCACCGAAGCCCTCAGATCTATCCAAGGACCACTATAGGTTCATAGGATGTCATAGAGAGAAACCCAGCAGGGACCATATGGACCATGTGGAACCCAGTTCCATACCCTTGTAGGTGTAGAAAACAAGGGTTAAGTTAAACAGGAAAGTAATCATGGACTATTACCAGTTACAGGTTGGCCATTCTTAATTAGCAAACATGGCGCAAAGCATTGCACTAATGACTTCCTGAATGACACCAGTTTTGGAGATCTGCCAGATATCAAATTCATGGCACTGAGGCTAACGCATAACAGGTGCTCAGTAACTTGTTAATACAGATGTTATTATTAAGGAAAGTTAGATGGTGTCATGGAACTTAAATTTCAGTACCGTGGGTAAAGTAAGTACCCAGCTAAACTCTAATACAAGTGATAAGGTGCCATCAGAACTATACAAAGTATTTGGCAAAAGGAGAGACCACGTGTAGTTAGGGGGATTAAGTCAGAGTTTATAAATAAGACGGTTCTTAGAGGACTCAGAGAAGCAGAGTTGATAGAGAATCTTCCAGGTATATGGACAAAATAAACAAAGGCTTGGTGGTGGGGCACGTTCAGAAAATATAGGATACATGTAGGAGGACAGGAAAAAATAAGACTGGTTAAGTTTAATGTGGGCTTACATGAGACAATATGTGAGAAAGCACTATAAAAATGATTATTATCAAAACCAGTTATTATCATTATTATTGTTGTTATAAAAAAGCTATTTAAGTGCAGGATATAAGTCAAACTAGCCTAAGAAAGTATCATAAGAATTTTTTTCTGGATAAAAATCACACTACTGCAGATTCTACTATGTGGGAAAAAGTCTTAAAGGTACAGCTGTAATCAATTATAGGCCCTGACCAGAAAGTGGCAGGACAAAAATTTAATCAGAGCTTGAAGAATCAATATAAATGAGCACCAAATGAACAGTACATTTTATTTATACTCTATTTACTTAGATACCAATTAGACGCCAAAATAGACTAACTCCTCCTACTCTCATGTACATAGGTCTCTACATATTTATTAATCCACAGACTATGTTTATTCAACTTGAATATAGAAAATGGAAGGAAAGGAAAGGGGAAAAAAGAAAATGATATGAAGAGAGGAGAATTAATCCTATAAATACTACTAGACAGGGTTTCTATACAGTATTTCCTTTAACATCAATGCAATGCCATGAGGTAGATGTTATCCTCACTTTAAAGATGAGGAAATTGGGGCACAAATGCTTTTGCAATAGAAAATAAGCAGTGCCAGGGCTGCAGCTGCCATTAGAGGTCAGTGACATTTACTGATTTACAAAAACTGGATAACCTAAAGCAGGGCTGTAAAACACGATGGACCCACAGTGCAGGGACCTTGAGTCAGCTCTCCAAAAGCCTACACATTGTTCACAGAGAGCGAGGTTTTAAGGAGAATGTGCTACAGAGTATGAAATCGAACCCCAACCCAAGAAGAGAGCTTTTGGGGAAGAAAAGGATGTTTTTAAATAGCTTAAAAACTAAAATTCTCTAAGTAGACAATCATTTTGGAATGACTCAAAAGGTGTCATCTTTGGTGATGTCCGGTCTCGGTAGCTGGACAAGAACGACCTAACTTCCTGCCTTTGTGCGAGCCCACAGAGTTCCTGCCCACAAGTGGAGAGGGAACATATTTTGAGTGAAAGTGGTAGTTTATGTGTCCTTTAGTCCTCAGCCAATACCACATGGCTGCACAGGTTGGCCCCTCCGTACTAAAGTTTCCCCAGGGGCTCAGGGTGGTACAAGATGAACATTGCAAAAATGAAGAGAATGCATTATTTATAATGAATTATATTCCTTGGAAAACTCAAAGCCAGAAAAGTGTATGAATTCACATATGCATAGAAATACACATATGTGTTTCTAAATGAACAGAATATCATCTGAAATGAGACAGACCAAATCATTAAGAGTAGTTTCCTCTGTAGAGAAATAGGGAGGAATGTCTGCCCTGTTTTTAATATTTTACAAGAAGCACATATATTATTTAAAAGTACTTATTAAAGAGACTAATGATGAGTTTGTGCAAAATAAAATTTAAAAGTGCCCAGAAGTTTGCATTATAGATCAGATTTGAGGTGATACAGGTCTGGAACAGAACTAATTCACCCTTGATGACTGAAGAAAAAATTTCCCTATGGAAGGAAAATATGAAATGTACCTGAATCCCTGCACTATATCACATAAGCTGTACAAAGAGGCCATATCATGGCTGGCTTCACTCCCAAAAGAGAGCAAGGGTCAAAGTTTCCCCAGTGTACCTTCTTCTTGTTCTAATCTGAGACTAGATGGCCTGCAAGTCAAGCACCACTGGGATTTCTGGCTGTTGCTGTCAGTCTATTATGGAAATACTCCACCTGCTGTTCTGTATTTGTTCTTTGCATCTGTTCCCGTATGAGTTTCTTTTTAGCTTTGTTCTGGACATTTGTCCTTCTCCTTTTTTTTAAAAGATATTTTTATTTTTATTTATTTATTTTTAGAGAGAGAAGAAAGGAGGGAGAGAAAGGGGAAAGAAACATCAATGTGTGGTTGCATCTTGCATGCCCCGACTGGGGATCTGGCCCACAACCCAGGCATGTGCTCTGACTGGGAATCAAACCAACAACCCTTTGGTTCACAGGCCGGCACTCAATCCACTGAGCCACACCAGGCTCATTTGTCCTTTTCATTTATCACCCTAAGCATTTTTCTATATTCTAGAGCGATATTCTTAATTCAAAATTCATAATTCTAGCTGGGAATTATGAAAAGAGCTAAGGCTATGGAATCAATGATTAATCTGCAGATATTTCTTCCTTATATGGTACAATAATAAGAACAATAACACTTACTGCACATTTATGAACCAGGCTACTCTTCTAATCAATATGTATATACATACTGATTAGATATGTATATGGGTTAGACATACATACATATTGTTAAACAATACATATTGATTAGAATATATATGGATATATACAGGGGTGGGCAAAAGTAGGTTTACAGTTGTGAGTACACAAAACACTTTAATCTTGTATTATTATTTATTAATTTGTATTTTTCCATACAAATAATTGTAAACCTACTTTTTGCACACCCTGTATGTGTGTATATGTATAAAGTTACACACACACACATATTCAACACTGTAGAAAGTATAAATTTACAACTAAGGCATACAGAAGTTAAACGACTTGTACTAAAAAGGGTTATAGCCAGGATTCAAATCCAAACAGCCCCAGTCCAAATCTTGTACTTTAGCTATTCTTGTGTACTATTTCTTGAGAACTACAAATGTGTTCAGAAGGATACTAACCACTGCAATAAAGTTGGGGACCTGAATATTTTCTAGCGTCTCCCGAAGTTGATCCACCTCTGCCCGACACTCATCCAGCTGACATTCTAATTGTTCTCTACGTAGTCGTTCATACTCCAGCTGGCCCTGCAGCTCTTGGATACTCCTGTCAAAAAAGATTTTGTTTTTAATCAGTGTCCAATATGAACTAAATAATATTTTTCATAATGGCAAAAAGCATCCATGCATTATATTGAAGGCAAATAAAAAGTAACTGTTTATTCAACAAATATGTATTAAGAGTTTGCTATGAACCAGCACTCATCTACACTTTAGACACTGAGGATACAGCAGTGAAACCAAACAGGCCAATCCCGCTCTCATGGGGCTTGCATTAGCAGTGGAGGAAGATAGACAGTAAAGAAAATAAATAAGTAAATATGGTATGCTGGAATTTGATAAATGCTATGGGAGAAAAAAATAAAGGAACAAAGATTAATATAATATATCGTTGAAGAGGGGATCAACACTTCATGCACAGTGGCCAGGGAAGGCCTTACTAAGAAGGTGCTTCTAAGCAAAGTTCTAAAGAAATAAGGGAGATAATCAAGTAGTCATCCAGGGGAAGAGCAGTCCACACAGGGGGGTAGCAAGGGCAAAGGCCTTAAGTCAGAAGTATGCTTGGTGAACTGGAAGAAAGCCAGAAGCCAATGTGGCTGGAATCCATGTAGTTCCTTAAACCATGTAGGAAACCCTTGGAGCTATGACAATTTCATGAAATAATATATACAAGAGGCTTATTTAGTACCTAGGATATGACAGGGAGTGCTCAGAAGTAACACAAGCAGCCGTAACAATAGTTGAGTAATCTGCCTTAGAGGAGAAGCAAAGAACACCAAAATTTAGTACTCGTTATCTAGGAAAGAATTGCTCCATGTGAAGTACTATCCAGACTACAAGGGATCAAAAAACTTTCAGTTAGGCTCTTAGGCAAAAGCCAATACTAAAAATATTCTACATCTCAAAATACTATAATCGATATAGGGGAAATGAACAGCTAACTAAATGATGTGATTTGTGAGGTACCAAGAAGGCCTCTGATTAAAAAAAAATTTTTTTTGACTTGCCACAATTTCCTAGTGTCTAAAATCCCATTAAGAGTATTTTGGCTTAAGGCTTTGTCTTCTGTTCAAATTCCCAAGTACCCATGGAAAGATGATATATTAACCCTTATCAAAGATTTAGATGGTACTCTGAATGTATTTACCAGACCTCTTACTGAGTCTATATTCAGAAGTGGATGGAGGAATGGGAAACAGGAGGTTCTAAGAGTCTGAGGGAAAGAGATCCAATCAAAGGAGAGGACAGGGAAAGAGGAGAAGCCACGTGTACTACTCTTTACAGACCCAAGTTTTTATTAAATTAAAAGTCTCCTCTCCTGCCTCTCTATGTTCCCTGTCCACTTTGAAAAGAGACAGGCAAGCAGAGAGGCAGTGGGAGGAAATAAACACTAGGCATCCTCTATTCCAGCAGCAATTAATTAATTAGAGAGGCATCAAATGTGCAGAGAGGCAACTTAGGGTGCAGGAAGGAAAGGATGCAACTGCTCACTGCCTCTTGTCTAGACACGGGAGCATTCTCTGATCAGGTACTGCAGTGAGTGAACACAGTGCTCGTCCTCAGATTCATGGGTAAGCAGTCAAATTTAATAGCAATGGTTAGAGAATGTGTTGGCTGAAAAACTTAAAGTAGCTGTGGTCTCAAAAAATCAACTCTGTAAGATGAAAAGAGTTCTGGAGATTGTGCAAAAATGTGAATGTACTTAACACTATGAAATTGAACACTTAAAAATATTTAAGATGATACCTTTTATGTGTATTTTACCACAATAAAAAATCTTAACATTTTCTCCATCTGAGGGCTTAGGAGGAAAACAGAATAGAATCTCATACCCTTTGGTGGGGATAAAAAAGAAAACAAGTTGTTGGTCAACAAATCTTCACATGGCATTTAGAGAGATAACTAAAAACAAACCATTAAAGTTTGGAGGACATTACTTTTCAGACTTGAGCCGTTCTTTCTTCTCCTTTAGATCTTCTTCTGTTATCCCTCCCAAGTGTTTATAGTTGCTCTCAGCAATTTCCAGGAGGTGTCTCAGTTCTACAATTTTCTTATAAGCTCTCACTGCAAGACAGAGATCAAGAGAAACATAGTTTAGACAGGTGGTCACAGGATACCTATTCTTCCTTTAAAGCCAGCGTATGTGTGGTTTGGGGAGGAGGTGGAGGGACGCAGCATACACACAGAAGGATAAATATCAGTAACAGAATCTTTGAATGAACAAGCAAAAAAAAAAAAAAAAACGGAGGATTCTTTTCCTGCTGTTGGAGGATGTACCAGATTGTTATAACTATTAATACTATGACCAAGAAGGTTTAAAGACATGCAGTGTTTTAGGACTAGTGGTATATTGCAGGACCATGCACCATCTATGGTATGTCAAAAAATTAGAAAAACTGAAATACACTAATTTAAAACAAATAAGAACTAACCCAGCTCCCAAATTTTATGATAAGTTACATGTAATATCTATCCAAGAGGATACTAAGAGAAGGAAGGTGTGTTGAAAGCAGCTTTTAGCTACTCTCCAACTATCAAACCTATGAATTTTCTATCCTTTGTGGTAGTATGTCTCAACCTGGGGTGATTTTCTCCCCCAAAGGACATTTGACATCACAATTGGATATATTTGTATCCTGATCCTGGATACATTGTTTCTGGTGAAATTGACGGATGGAGGGGAACAGGCAATACACATCTACAGGATCAGGATGCTACTAAACATCTTAAAATATACGGTAGAGATACCCCCCCAACAAATAAGTATCTGGCCCAAAATGTCAATAGTGCAGAAGCTGAGAAAGCCTGCTTTACAGAACCAGGTCAGCAAATTAAAGCCTCTACTCCCTTACACCTACCATTCTGATTTATCTCTCAATAAATTAGAGCTGCAGGTTTCAAACTGCATACATCGAAATCAATTAGGGTGCCTTTTTAAACTGCACATGTTTGAGCCCTATAACAGATACATTCTGGTACCAGTACTCAGTAAAAGCTCTTCAGACATTCTGATGGGCAGACAGGTTTGGGAACCACTGTAACTACTAGCAAACAAAGGAGGTTAAAAATGTTACATAAGCAAATATAGAAATAACTGTGGTTATTTATGTAATAATTGTTTAATATTTGAAGGCTATGCTTTGAAAAAGAACTGTTCTATGGGATCATCAGAGGTAAGAACTAGGATTAACTGGGATAAGCTCCAGTAAGAGAGATTTTTAACTCAACAAAGGAATTTTTCAACAAAAACAGTAAGAGCTATCATATATTAGAGTGGCCTCTGATTTGCAAGATACTACACCAAGCACCTTATGCATTTTAATCCTCACAAGAACCCTGTCAAAAGATGGAAATGGGCTCCCTGAGCAGTAGGGAGTGCCTTGCCACTGAAGGTGATTAAGTGGATGCTGGGTGACATATGACAGGAATGTTGAGCCAGGAGTCAAACCTCCAATAGTTACAGGGTGCTCTGATACCATGGTCCTAAACATAATTCACTAACGAATGTTCAAAACTTAGGCTCAGTTCCAATAAATCTGGGGTGTCAAGAAATCCAACCAGTCCCACGTAGGTACTCTGGCAACACCTAGTGTCCGAAGAATTGATCATCTAGTCCTTTAAGTCTCACCCTGGAATAAAATTAAATAGGGACAAAAAAAACAGCACATGACATCACATACAGTACCTTCACTAGCTGCAAGTGCTCAAGCTGGGCACCAGTGGGTTGTGATGTATGGCAAGGTATGTGAGCACATTTGTATTAAGACACACCACAGTGGGAAACTGGCCACGTTCTTAGTCTTTCCTGAAACATCTTTTAAAAATTTTATAATTCACTAGCAATGGTCCCCTCACAAATATCTCTTACTAAAATAATTTCAGGAGAAACTGAAATTCTACAAACTGATCATTTTCTAGAGTTCTAAGTCCTTACTAATTTTGAATGCAAACAACAAAAAAGAAATCTAAGCACAAATGACAAAATAAAAGGTAGATAAATTGGAATTCATCAAAATTAAACATTTTTATGCTGCAAAGGACATCAAGAAAGTTCAAAGACAACCACAGGAGAAAATATCTGCAAATCATATACAGGGTGGGATAAAAGTAGGCTTGCAATTGTTCATGTAGAAAATAATACAATAATTAATAAAGAATAATACAAGAATAAACTCTGTTTCAAATACAACTGTAAATCTACTTTTGCCCCACCCTGTATCTGATAAGGGACTTATAGTTGGAAGTACTCTTACAACTCAATAATAAAAAGATAAACAATTCAGTTGAAAAATAGGCAAAAGGATTTAAATACACATTTCTCCAAAGAAGATGTACAAATGAGGTCATGAAAAGACAATCAACATGATTAATTAGGGAAATGCCAATCAAAATTACAAGATACCATTTCACACACTAAAATAGCTATAATCAATAAGAGAAAAAATAACAAGTATTGGAAAAAAATGGAGAAATTGGAACCCTCATATACTGGTGTTGGGAATGTAAAATAATGCAGTCACTTTGGAAAAAGAGTTTGGAAGTTCCTTAAGAGTGTTAGAGTTATCAGATGACCCAGCAATTCCAACTCCTAGGTATACATCCACAAAAATATATGTACACCAATGTTTATAGTAGCATTATTCATAATAGCCAAAATGTGGAAACAACTCAAGGGTCCATCAATTGATAAATGAATACATGAAACAGGGTATATCCACACAAGAATATTATTTGGCAATAAAAGTAACAAAACAATGATCCATGTTACAATGTGCATGAACCTTGAAAACACTGTGTTAAGTGAAAGAAGCCAGTCACAAAAGACCACATATAGTATGATTCCACTCATGTGAAATGTCCAGAACAGACAACTCTGTAGAAACAGAAAGAGATTAGTGGTAGCCTAGAGATGGGGTTTGGGGGGAAAGGGGGAGATGTTAAGGGTATGAGGAGTGACTACTAATGGTTGTGAGGTTTCTTTTTGGGGTGATGTAAATGTTATAAAATTTATTGTGTTAATGGTTGCATAAATACGTGAATATACCAAAAACCATTAAATTGTGAACCTTAAATGGGTAAACTGAATGTTATGTAAATTGTATCTCAATAAAACCATTTAAAATAAAGCTGTCAGGGAATTCGGAAGATATCATTAACTCTGAGCCTCACTGTGAGGTGATCTAGGTGGTGCTTTGTTGGGAGCCCTTCAGCATCTTCAGGTCTGCCCTTGGTTGCATTCATCAGAAAAGAGGCTTCCACCATCCCCTAGAGAATAAGATTCCACCTAACAATGTTCTGGGAACTCTTTGAATTTTTTTTTTAATGTAGACATAAATTAGAAATTTTCCTCAGAGAATATACTTCTGGTACAATTAGTTTTTCCTGCCAGGATAACTGAAAATACTTCCCAGAAAGTGGTGAAGCTCTGAAGTCTGAATGCAATACACAAGCTCTATTTGCTTTCCTACAGCTGCCTTTGTTCTGGTTAGCCTCAGTGCAAATAGATCCTTCTCGCCTTTCTTGTAGGAAAGACCTCCATTGAAATAGTTCTTCTCATCCATTCACATGAACCATGGCTCTCTGACCAAATACCATAGAACTAAAATTATAGTAATGTGACAAGAAAATATTCCTTCCTGAAGAAGTGAGTGTGGAGACAAGAGCACCATATACTGAAATTCTAAAGCCTTGCTTCTAGTCACTGTGTGACTTTGGACAAGTAACTTAGCTTTTTTGGACCTTATGCTCTCTACCTATCAAATAAGGCTATTATACTAAATAAGCATTTCTGGAGACAGAAAACAGAGCTATTACCTGCCTCTTTGGCTTACTATGAATGACGTATGTGGAAATGTTCTGTAAACTCTGGAAAACACTACAGAAGTATAAAAGGTTACTATAAGCATTTTGAAGAATAAAAATTCTGGCAAGAGAGTTATATACCAGTAACTGTGCTACCAGTAGAAGTGCTACAGGAATCAAAATTTGTTCCAATTACTAAACTTCAATTTTGTTCCAATATGTTCAATAATAAATATATAACACCGAGATAAGCCACTGTCATGCTGCCTCCGGGATATTCATTTGCCTCAACCTAATCACATGTCCATTTAAGAAACAGAAACACTTCTACTTTTACTCACTAATTTGGTGTACTTTAATGTTTAATCATTTGTTATGGACTCAATGTTTATTATCTCCTCAAAGTTGGTAAGTTGAAGCCCTAACCCCCAATATGATAGTATTTGGAGATGGGGCCTTTGGAAGGTAATTAGGGTTAGATGAGATCATGAGGGTAGGGCCCTGGTCCGATGGGATTGGTGCCCTTACAGCAACACCGGAGAGCTTGCTCACTCTCTCTCCACCACATAAGGAAGAGAGAAGTGGGCCATCTCCAAGCCAGAAAGTCCTCACCAGAACTCACCCATTGGACTTTGATCTAGGACTTTCAGCCTCCAAAGCTATGTGAAAATAAATTTCTATTGTTTAAGCCACCCAGTATTATGGTAGTCCATGCCCACTAAGACACCCTTTAATAAAATAAGATTGTTATTCATTGGTAATTATAAAAATTAAACCTCTGGCATATAAGTCTCTATAATGCCTTTTGTATGAAAGAAAAAAATAAAACATTTTTATTTAGTTAAAAACTTGTATTTAGTTGAAATAAGAGCAGATAATCAAGACTATAACAGTTTTAAAAAAGTCAAGCTTAGACAATTTAGGAAACAAGCAAATATAGAGAAATGATGTCTGTTCCCCAGTGTAACCTAGCACCTAGAACAGAGCCAGACTCATAACCGAGTACTTAATAAACACATTGAATGGTGGAGAGAAAGAAGAATTGATAAAGCACAATTTCAGTCATTTTTTTTACTATCACATTGAGTAGGTTCTGAATGTTTTCTGAATTTCAGAAAGCAGGACTATTTCTGATGCACTGCCACAGTCCCCTAGTCCAGGGCTGTGCACACAGTATGTATTAAATATACGGTGGATGAATAGAATGCCCTCCTTATCTATTTGCCTATCTAAATCCTGGCCACCATTTATGGAAAAGTCCAATTTCCACTTCTGAAAAGCCTTCCCTGTTATGCTATAGTTCTGAGTGAAAAGTGCTTTTAAACTCCCTCTCTAGTGGCACAGGCCAAGACTCTTAAGGGTCAGCCTTGATTACTCTCATTCTCTAGCACCTCATATTCAAATCTACTAGCAAATCCTTTCTGCTCTGTGCTCTAAATATACCCAAATCTGATCATTTCTCACCATGTCCATCATTCTCACCCTAGTCCAAGTCATTATCAACTCTCTACTGAACTAAAGTCATAGTCCCTGGATTTCCCTGCTTCTACTTTTGCCTTGTAAAGGGAAATGGGCTTTCCACAACTCTGGAAATTTAGAGGCAAAAACAGTCAAGGTCAACTGGATCCTGATTTAGCTTTCCCTACCACCACCCTCCAGATAAATACGGTCTAACTAATGCTGAGTTTGGATCCAGAACCAAAAAAACCTGTTATATATAAATATTACCTTAAAGAGAAATAAACAGATTGTTTATGTAAGCTCTCCTGGAATGGTGGTCAAAGCCTTTATTATACAAGGCTGAAGCAAAACAACAATGGAGATGTCTAGCAGCACTGGTAGTTGCAGGCCTTCACCAGGGACTCTAGGAGCACAGGAAATCTGTGCAGATTTTCTGCATCTTCTCTTGTACAACTGTAATTTAGTATTCTTGGCAAACTTAAATTATATCAGGAACTACCTCTCACCATGAATTAGCAGGTGAATGTGTTCTCTTCCCACCTATTCAAAACACATCTGAAATGCTATGCTGTCTCCCCACTTCCAGTCTATTTTCCACCCAACTACTAGAGTGATGTTACTTTTTTAAGATTTTATTTATTCATTTTTAGAGAAATGGGAAGACAGAGAGAAAGAGAAGAAATACTGATGTGAGAGAGAAACATCAATTGGTTGCCTCTTGCATGTGTCCTCACTGGGGAGTGGACCCACAACTGAGGCATGTGCCCTGACCAAGAATCAAACAGGTGACTTTTGCTTTGCAGAACACTGCCCAACTAAGCCACACCAGTCAGGGCTATAGTGACGTTATTTTTAAACATAAATCAGTCACACCATCCCCACCTCAAAACCCACCAATAAAATCTAAAAACAAAATCCTTCTTAGGCCCTATTTGATCTCATTGAGTCCATGCTTATGTCTCCACCCAAATCTGTCACTACACCAGCCACACTGACTGAGCTTGATTCCACCTCATAGTCTTCCTCTGCTTGAAATAGCCTTCTGAGATCTTCATATGGCTCACTCTCATCAGTTAGGTCTCTTCTCAAATGTCACCCCCTTATGAGAGGCCTCCTCTAATGGTTACCTTATTTATAGCACCACCCTACTTTATTTTATTATGTAACTATTTTCTTATTAATTATCTGACACCACCACCATCACCAGAATGTAAGTTCTTGGTGGCAGGGTGGAAATTTTGTATTATTCACTGTTTCCCCAATACCTATAACAGTATCTGGCACATAGTAGGCAATAAATATTTGTTGCTATTATTATCTGTAAAAAATCATTTGCCAACTAACCAGGGAAATCCTTGAGGTGTCTCTTCTGTTTCCTATGATCTACTTAAATAATGTTTCCTCTTACATAACTTTTCCTCCTTGAGGGAAAGAGATCATGTCTTACACTTTTATATGTTCAACAACCCATAATACAAAAATTATACTATTTCTGGTTCCCTTCTGAAATCAAAATATTTTACTTTCTAGATGGTAATTGTCATTAGGATAATTTCCAAATTTGTAGTTTAAAAAAAAAGGCTATGGCATTTCTTAAAGAATAAATCACAACAGAGTAGGCACACTTACTTCTGGCATCTGTTTTATCTGACTCATTAAGACATAAATCGTCCTTGGCATCAGTGCTTCCCTCAACACCATGTCTCATAAAAAACTTCGTATCATTTTCATCAACTTCATCCTCATCATCTACATCATATGTCTGTAGTCCCTCTAATAGCTTTACTGCTGCTAAATGGGCAAACCTGTAGAAAGAATCAACAATTAACAAGAAGCACAATTTTCAAACTGAAACTGCAGTTTGAACTTACTTAGGGAATTACACTCTGTATTGCATGCCACCAACCTATCCACCAGTAAAAGAGTAAATTGTATCTGAAGATTAGTGCCAATTGATGTACTGTATTCAGCTACATGGAAAACTCAGTTACTGGACACTAAGGACAAGCAGTCATCATAAAGACAGATTCCATAATTTTTATTGGCAAAAAACCAACTGGAAGAGGAGACCCAAACAGAATTGCTAAATTGGATAGAAAGCCCCAAATCATCCTATTGTACTTTGATCACCTGCATTTACTACCTTTTTCTGATGGCCTAGTTTAGATTGTAGAATCTGGTTCCAGTTTTATGGCTAACTATAGGTCTAGCCCCCATAATCTTCATCCTTTCTCAACCCAAAGCACTTGGCATGGCTTTGAAATTTAATGGAAAAATAATGACTTTTCCATCCATACTTTCTATTTTCTTCGATCTTTCCCAAATCTCTAATGAAGCTTCCAGTAATATATCCTTGATTTTGGAGTGGTTGTAAATGCATGTAATCTGCTGATTTTTTTTTTCCCACAGTTTTGTTAATTTAGATGTGTAATGCTTTCTCTTAGGACATGGAGAATTACTTGCTAAACTCAAAGACGTCAAATTCTATTTTTTCACATACTCACATAACCACATACCATACACACATGTACATACATAGATCCTTACCTTTCATCAGGCACTGCAAATCATTAAAGATATAGTAATAAACATAAGCAGGACATTGTAAGGTTAATAGAATTCATTAGCTCTATTACTAGATTGTAATTTAACAGCTATCATTTACTGCTTTATACTTCAATGTGAAACCTAAAACTATATAACATCTAAAAGAAAACACAGGAGAAAATCTTTGTGACTTGTTTTAATCAACAATTTCTTAGAAATGTTACCAAAAGCATAATCCATAAAAGAACAAATTGATAAGAAGCTTCTTCTCTTCAAAGACATTGTTAAGAGAATGAAAAAAATAAGCCAAAACTGGGAGAAAATGTTTACAAAACAAAAATGTGAGGGAAAAAACTAGCATCCAGAACATATAAAGAGCTATTAAAACTCAACAATAAGAAAATATCCCAATGGTTATTTTATTAATATCATTAAAATTTCCATACTACCCAAAGCAATCTATAGATTCAACGCAATCCCAATCAAAATACCACTGATATATTTCACAGATACAGAACAAATATTTCAAAAATGTATATGAAACCATAAATTACCCCAAATAGCCTCAGCAATCTTAAGAAAGAAGAACAAAGTAGGAGAGATCACAATATCTGATTATCAAACTATATTACAAGGCCACTGTCATCAAAACAGTCTAGAACTTGCTCAAGAACACATAGACCAATAGAACAGAAGAGAGAGCCCAGAAAAAAAACTCATGTCAATATGGTCTGTTAATGTTTGTCAAAGAGGGCAGGAGCATAAAATGGGGTAAAAATAGACTTTTCAATAAATAGTGTTGGGAGATCTGGACAGCTACATGCAAAAAAATGAAACTCAACCACCAACTTACACCATACACAAAAATAAACTCAAGATGGAATAAAAGACTTAAATATAACTCATGAGAGCATAATACTCCTAGAGGAAAACACAGGCAGGACAATTTCAGATATCCTATATAGCTATATTTTCACCAATACATCTCCTAAGACAAGAAATATAAAGAAAAGAATAATCGAATGGGACTATATCAAACTAAAAAGCTTCTGCACAGCTAAAGAAAACATCAACAAAATGGAAAGGGAACAAATTGTATGGGAAAACATATTTGCCATTGATGCCTTGGACATGGGTCTGATCTCCAAAATATATAAAGACCTCACACGACTCCACATCAGGAAGACAAACAATCCAATTAAAAAGTGGGCAAAGGACCTGAACAGACACTTCTCCAAGGAGGACATACAGAGGGCCCAGAGACATATGAAAGGATGTTCAGCGTCACTAGCCAGTAGAAAGAAGCAAATTAAAACTACAATGAGATACCACTTCACACTGGTCAAAATGGCCATCACAAAACAAATCAACAAACAAGTGCTGATGAGGTTGTAGAGAAAAGGGAACCCTAGTGCACTGCTGGTGGGAATGCAGACTGATGCAGCCACTGTGGAAAACAGTATGGAATTTCCTCAAAAAACTAAAAATGGAACTGCCTTTTGATCCAGCAGTCCCTCTGTTGGGATTATACCTTAAGAATCTTGAAACATCAATTCAAAAGAACCTATGCACCCTTATGTTCATAGCAGTGTCATTTATAATAGCCAAGTGCTGGAAAAAGTCTAAGTGCCTAACAGTAAAGGAATGGATCAGAAAACTGTGGTACATTCACACAATGGAATACTACATAGCAGAAAGAAAGAAGGAACTCCTACCCTTTGTGTCAGCATGGGTGGAACTGGAGAGTACTATGTTAAGTGAAATAAGCCAGGTAGTGAACAACAAATACAATATGATCTCACCCATAAGTGGAAACTAAACAACAAAACAAATGAGCAAAATAGAACCAGAGACTTGGAAATAAAAAACAAACTGAGAGTGACCAGAGTAGAGGGGGAAGGGGATAATGGGGGGAAATAAGGGGAAGGGGAGGCCAAGGAACAAGAATAGAGGACTCATGGGCACGGACAATGGAGGGCAATTGACTGTGGCAGTTGGGGGGTGCAGGGCAGGCGGGAGCAAGGCGGGAAAAGGCGGGACAACTGTAACTGAACAATAAAAAATAAATAGGAAAATAACTCAATTCTAAAAAGTGGCCAAAAGATCTGAATAGTCACTTCACCAGAGGAAAATACACAAATGGCAAATATGTATATAAAAATGCTCAAAATCAAAATAATTTTTATCAGGAAAGTACAAATTAAACTACAATGAGATACCACTGCACACCTAGTAAAATTACTAAAATCAAAGAACCTGACAATATCAAATGCTAAGGAGATAAGGAGCCACAGAGATTTTCATTTACATTTACACAAAGGCCTGTATGTGAATATTTATAGCAGCTCTATTCATAATCACCAAAAAATGGATACAATCAAGATATCCTTCAACAGGTTAGTAGATAATCAAACTATTAAATATTAGGAAATTCTACATCCAATGGAATACTATTCAGCAATAAGAGAGAAATGAAAGATAATACATATGGATTCTCAAAATAATTATGCTGAGTGAAAGAAGCCAGATATATAAGAGTACATACTGTTTGATTCCATTCACATAAAACTGTAGAAATGTAAACTAGTCTAAAGTGACAAAAAGCAAATCAGTGCTTGCTTGGGGAAGCCAGCAGTGGGATTACAAAGGAGCACAAGAAGATTTTGGGGGTTCATGAATATGTTCACTATCATGATTATGATGGTTTCAGGGGTGTACACATATATCAGAATTCATTAATTTGTACTGTACAAATATGTATACTTTATTATATGCCAATTATACCTTGATAAAGCTATTTATAAAAATAAAAATAAAGTGGGCTCAATTGGTTACGATTCTAGGTACATGGTACAACAAAACTGCACTCCAAGGTTTCAAAGAAATTCCACAGACAAAATGTTAAGAAACATGAACTCACAAACAAAAATTGCATGTCAATTTAATGAATGATTAGATCCTTGCATCCTATCAAGCCTCATTTGCATCTTTTACTCCACATTCCTACTTTATTTTTTAAAATTTATTGATTTTAGAGAGAGAAAAAGAGAGAGAGAGAGATTGATTTGTTGTTCCACTTATTTATGCATTCATCAGTCCATTCGTGTATGTACCCTGACGAGGGACTGAACTCACAACCTTGGTGTATAACAATGATGCTGAGGTATCCAATCAGCCGAGGTATCCAGCCAGGGCACACTCCTACTTTAGATTCAAGCAGTTCTGAACCACATGCAGTTCCTCAAACAAACAGGTGTTTTCTTACAACTCTCTCTCCTTTAAGAGTCAGAAAATGTAAACATCGTTTTCTCAAAAAAAAACAAAAAAAGTTTTCTTTGACCTCTATATAAATTCTGTCCTCCTACAGTTTCCTTCGAACTCTTACCATTATCTGTATTAATATTTCTCCCACACAACTTTCAAATGGAAGACTTGGGCACTTCTCCTATGTTCTTACTGTACCTTATACATAATATAATGTGATATAATGACTATAATCAAGTTATGTTTATACAAAATGACTATAATTAATAATGATTATTACAATAATTATCATTTGTCTCTCCACAAGATTCTAAGCTCCTTTGAGGGCAAGAACTGTGTTTTTTCATCTTTGTAATCCTAACACTAACTGTAGCACTTGAAACATAATAAGTATACTAAAGTTGAATTTTTAAAAAACCACCAAATAAACAAATGAATGGACTTGATCTGACATGAATGAGCTGGATGTGTTCAATAACAGGTGTTACATTTAATTCAAATGTAAATACCAAAATTTGTTTCAAAACCCATGTGACTCCTTTTGATTGCCCTTTTTTAGCACAGAATATTTCTCAACACGTACCAGCATTTGGGTGGAATGATTCCGTGCTGTGTACCACTATTCTGAGTACTGTAAAATGTTTAGTATTTAAACATTCCTAGACCTGACTGCACTGAATATTAGTGATGTTTGCCAGTCATTGTGACAAACCCCTACATATTTCCAAATGCCCCTCCCCCCAGGAAAGGGGACAATACTACCTCCCAGCTGAGAATCACTGCTTTAGAGAGAAGAGTTGATATATAGTCAAATGTCTATTCAGCTTGAATATTGTCATTCCATCAGTATTTGACTGAGTCCTACAATTCGTGAAACCTCCAGAGATTTCTGAGTATAAGAGAGTATATGCAAAACTGTAAAAACAAAACAAAAAAGGAGCAAAACAGATAGGGATACCTCTTCGCCACATCACTAGGTGTCTCCCCTGCTTTGTTGATAATATTACTGTCTGCTCCCATTTTAATTATCCACTGCAAACACTCTAGGTGGCCTTGTCCTGCAGCTGTAAAAAAACACAAAACAGAAAATACACAGAAAAAAGTTATTGTTATTAGTAGCAATTTTCCAAAATTTTCAACAGTACCATTAGAGAGCACTTTCATAAATATTGATCCTTGTAATAACCAATGAAAGTAGGTTGGGCAGATGTTATTTTCTCTATATCATCTATTCCTTTATTAGACAAACATTTAATCAAATCTGTACCGCACTCGATCCCTATCCAGAGTGCCCAGAGCCGACCTAGCCCTGCCCTCTGACAAGGTCACAGAGGGACATGGACAGTCGCAAGGCAGATGTCCAGAAGCTTGACTCTTGGGACTTCCCTGTTTACTTATGGTTATAATCCCCTTCTTGGGGGTATGCCCGATTGCTCATAGAGCAGCCCCTTTGTATGGTGTTGCGGAAACTCCAGGGAATGAGACAAATAGGACAGGGGAAAAAAGAATTGACCACTAAGCCCTGTACCCCATTTAAAGAAGTCTATAAGAAAATTAGAGGGCAGGAATTGCCCTCATACAAGCCACAAAAGCACCCAAGCCTGCGGGCTATCGGGCAGCCCCCAGGCGGGGAGGAAACACGGAAGCTCTGGAATAAATAAAGCCCGGGGAAAACGGAAATGTAAATATGGGTGCCTGAAACCACTGTCAAACCATTGCCTTACACAGGGGCATATGTGGACAGAGAAAGAATGGTAGTGAAAAATGGAAAACGTGTGAGGTGGCAGGAATTGAGCTTCCTAGAGGCCTTGGCCCGGTTAGGACCGCCCCCGCCCTCCCCGCCAACCCCTGCCCCAGTGTTACAGAACAAAGGAATCTACGAATGCTATTAGGAAACAATCAAATAAGTATTATAAAGAAATAGGGTGCTGGTATTATATCAGAAATTATGAGTGAAAATGTGCCAGACGGGTAATCGCAAGGCTTCCGCAACTAAACTTTGCTGAGTATGCTTTAGCAGTATAAGCTTTAGGACTCAAATGCTTAGTTAGAAATATAGACTAAGAGTAATAGAAATAAAGTTCAGCATAGAGGTAAAAATAAGTAGGACGTTAAAACCCCATGACTATGTGGTGAGGGAAACTGAAAGAACTGATGTCTGATTTATGTTAGTACTTAACCACAACTTATGTAATGTCTGAATATAAAGGACTGCCTGCAACTCCATACCTGACCCCTCATCATTTCACTGCGCCAACTCCGTCCATTCCAGTGGGACCCTGAAGGTTGCTGGAGCGGGATTCTGGCACCAGAGAACTTTACATACAGATATAAAAGTTAAGGCTCAAAGAGGTTATTTACTTAACATCACACAGCTAGTAAGTAATAGATTTGAAACTACAATCTAGTTTTTTCTAATCCTTATCCAGTGCTCCTCTGCTGCTATTTATATAGCTCCTGATCAATTTTACATCACACCAGAATGGGAGTGCAATCTAGCCAGAAAGATCCACATGTACTTTGAAAATCTTGTGCCATCTTATATTAATAGCTTATTCCTCTGGCCCTCACAACTCAACATTTACAGGTCCCCCCACTGATTATCTAAACTGTTTACCACCTTTTTCTAAATCTTGTCCTCAAAACACATGCACTCAATATTAATTTTCACCTCCACAACTCTGTATATGTGCCTTCGTACCTAGTGCCCATTATTACTGAATAAGCTTATCTAACTTCTACCCATCCTTGTAGGTCCATTTCAAGACTCAGGGAAACTGGAAAAAAAAAACTTAATATACTTAAAAGATCTGAATTTAAGTCTACTGAACAATCAGACTGGAGAACAGAAAAGAATTTACCAAGGGGCTGGCACATACAGACCTGTAATAAATGTCTATAGAATCGATGAGTGAATGAAAGAAGAAAAAATGAACAAAATCTCAGCTCTGCTCTTACCAGTTGGGTAACCTCAGTCAAAAAAACTGGTTTCACCATGGCTAAGTGGCTCAGTTGATTGGAGCATCCTCCCATACACCAAAAGGTTGTGGGTTCAATCCCCACTCAGGCACATACCTACTGATAGGTTGCAGGTTCAACACCCAGTCAGGGCATGTATGGGAGGCAACCAACTAATGTGTTCTGTCTCGCATCCATGTTTCTCTCTCTCTCTCTCTCTCTCTCTCAAATCAATTTTAAGAAATGAGCATATCCTCAGGTGAGGATTAAAAAAAACTGAGGTTCCTCTGGACCTCAATTTCATTTTTACAGAGATAATTTCATATTTATAAAGCAGCAGTGATTGACACTTCTGCTGCATAAAATTACAATAAGAATTAAATATGAGTTTTGTGCCCTGTTAAATGTCACATAAACATAAGGTATTATTTCTGAATTCCCCTGAACACTTCCTCAACAATTCAAGCCTTAGTGACTTACTTCTTCTGTTCAATATCTATTCTTGAATGCATTGCATTGAGTTGGCCAAAAAGTTCATTTGGTTTTTTTTCGCCATAAGAAGACTCCAGTAGCGCTTAGTTGTCTTTAACTTCATTCACAACAACTTTGTATTATGACAGCTGTCATATCAGTGTGGATTTTTTAAAAAACATCAAAATTGGTGAATTTTGTATAGACATTTTAACATTGAAGATGGAATAAAATATGCAACATTTTTGGCATATTGTTGGGAAATGCCCTGTCGGGTGTCAGAAACTATTGCCCCGCTGACAGGTGAGAGGACCCCAAGGCTGGAAATAATCAAGGAGGCCTTGGGAAAACAGGGCACTGAGGAGACAAAACCTGTCCCCCTCGCAGGGGCACAGCCCCTGCCTCCCTCACATCACCCTGCTTGGCCCTGTGATGGTTGGTAGTCAATGACGGGTAAGATCCCTCAAGGAGGGACAACCTAAGACAGACACAGCCAAAATAGGCAGGAGGTCAAGGACTTGGAGAAAGGGCAAAAAGGCCCGCACCCCTCAGTTCAGCTTGGCTTGGACATGACCGGGGTCCTCATCCTATTTGAAAGAAGTCTCCTTGTCTCTTGGCAGCTCCCTCCCCGCACCTGGCTCAGGCTCAAAACAATACTGGAGATGGTCCTAAACTGGATCTGGCGGTTTCCCGGGGATATCAGGCCTAGAAGTAAATTCTTTAAAGCATTCTTTGTTTCTCCCTCAAAAGCTATAATAACCAGCCCATGCTGGGAAGGAAATTAACATTATTCACAGATCCTAAGCCTATACCCTTTGGCGCTCTCATGTTTACTAGTCTCCTCTCAAACCCATGTAAATCAGTGTGTTCCTGCCATTTGTTTTCTTCAAAACATCATCTATTCTCTGTAAACATTAACATACTGATGTAATGAGATAAGCTGTACATTCCTATTACCTAGTCCCATTAATAACTTTTTCAATAAAAGCCTTTGAAAAGGGGGCTTGGGGCCTTCTCCACTATAGGGAAGAGCCATGTCCCTTCCCCTGGCAAATAGAGAAGGGTTTGCAACAACTTCTATTTATCCCCTTCATCCGCGACAACCCCGGGATGTGCTCTGTGGGATTCGGAGCCCCGCTCCTACTTCATCTTGCCCGGACAGTGACTCTCAGACTCAGGGGAGCCCCGCACTCCCAGCAATAGCATATTATGCTTTATTATTTCAAGAAAATATGAAATGCAAAAAAAGATTTGTGCAGTATATGGAGAAGGTGCTGTGCCTAATTAAATGTGTCAAAAGTGGTCTGCGAAGTTTTGTGCTGGAGATTTCTCACTGGACAATGCTCCATGGTTGGGTAGACCAGTTGAAGTTGATAGAGATCAAATTGGGACATTAATTGAGAACAATCAACATTATACCATGTGGGAAATAGCTGAAATACTCAAAATATTCAAATCCATAAAGTTACTGGTGAAAATGAAAAATGTGTCTCTTATTTTATGGAAAAACCCATATGGATTTTTTGACCAACCCAGTATTTTAACAACCAAATACTTTTTGCCATGTAATACATCGTGACTTATACAAATCTCTAGTTGGTTCATGCTATAAGTACGTAGCTCCTTAATAGTAAGGTCTGGGTCTCATACTGTGTCCATGGTGCAAGCACATGGTTGGTACTGAATATATACAAGTCTCTGTAAAATAAGTTAGAGTATAAACTTTTGGTATGGTTTTGGTGCCTTAAAAAGTGAATCCACCTCCAATGCTGGGAATAGAGAAGAAAGGATACAAAGCCAGATCCAGTGACAAAGCACCATCACTAGAGCCCTGTAGCCCAGCTTAGAAAAAGTCTGCAAGTACTCTTGTCCTACCTTTCTCTAATTGACTCACAGTCATCTGCCAAACTCAGAGTTGGCTCCTAAGGAGTCTAGGACTTTTCTTTCTCCTACAGCAAATCCAAGGAATGCTACAGGATTACCCATACCCCTAGAAATAACCTTACTTTACACAAAAATAACAATACTTTTTCTCTTTAATACTTACAAAATAATATTCATAAATCCAAAACAATGGTGAGTTTTATAAGACAGGGTGTGTTTAATCCAATATTTCCATTTTATTACACAGGTAATATTTACAATGGGGAGGGGTAGCTAAGTAATTATCTACAATGACACAATAAAAGAAATTTTATCCAAAATCCTTATTGTATATTGATTAGAATATGTTGATTAATTTGATCAATGTTTTATAAGAGAACAAGATAAAATTATATAGTGGCTAGAAATTTTTAAGAAATGATTTGAAATAATTATGGCTTAAAAGTAAATGAAAGAAAGGAGAATTCTTAGTAGATTTAAAAATCATTAAATGGCTAATACATACTGCAGCTTACTTACTGAATCAAAATTAAAATTAAAAAAAGCAGATTGACAAAATGTGAATTAAATTAAAGAGAAACATCAACTTTTATTTATCAAATTTGGGTATGACTTAGATGTTCCCCAGGAAAATGATAATGTACACAAAAGTGCCCCTTCCCCCTGCTGTAATCACATCACCCCTTCGCCACACCATCCAATCCACCCCAGCCCCAGGCTCCCTTCATGGGCAGACTGACAAGAGAAGGGGTGAAGAAGGGCAAACCCTTATGATTTCCCCTCCCTTTCACCCTCTTGCCTTCTCTCAACAGCTGTATCCCAAACACTATGTTCTTGTACATCGATCTCTTTAGAACCTTCTTCCAGATGCCTCATTTTCATCTCAGTTCAAGTGATGAAGAAATAAATGACTGAGATAGGCTGAAAACAGTATGTCAATAAAGCTTACTTTCTCATTCCCCCAAAGATGCATTCATTATAAATCATATAAATCATATCCCATGAGTCCACACAGAAATAAGGAGAGTGCAGAGAAAAGTTGCAGACACCTTGAAAATGTGTTCATATCATGATAATTGGTATTTCTATGGAAGTAAAAATATTTTTGCAGAGTATAAGAAAAAAGAAAATTCTGCTAATTAAGATTTTTTTCAAGACATATGTTTTGTTTTAACATGAATAAGTCACTTTTAGTCCAAAGAAAACGTTATTCCTAAGGAACTTCTCTAGCAATGAATTTCACATCTTAACTATACAACAATATCAAAACAGACTTCCTACTGGAATTACCCTCAAATGTCATAATGTGTGAACGTCTGACATAAAAGGAGTAGCATACTTGAATTAAAAATTAAGCACTCTGTACTATACATTTTCATGTGTTTCTGATGTATAATTATTTTAAAAAGTAAATATCAGCAATTGTGTCAGAATTAAAAATTAAGCAGGAATCATAACTCACCTTTATGCATAGGAGTTGATCCATTATTATCACGTTCATTAATATTGATTACTCCATCTTCTATTAATTTTTTAAGCATTTCCAAATCACCCTTAAAGGCAGCCACATGACCTGGAAATGCTAAAGCTATGAATAAAAAATTCAGCATTTCAGTAAACACATGAGTTCATTTTTTTTTCCTGCCTTGAGCAGTCACACATTATTAAACAAAGTATGAGAATGTTGTTATTGGAATTAGTTCAGTTGATGCAATGACAAGTAATAAAAAGAGAACCATAAAATAGGATTATTATTAACTGTGTAGCCTTTCTACCCTCAGGACCTCAAACATGCTAGTAATAGTATCATACCAGAACTATTCTAAGCTCTATTCACTTTTACCCGTGGTCCACCACAAAACACAAGGAGATAGTCATTTTCAACCCTTTGCATAAAGATGTACTTAATCTTAAGTTTTACATTTGCACAAACCACTCTTTCTCTCTGTTTCCAAGGGAGCAAAGAAAGCAAAACAAACTGAAAGCAGGTAAAGTGTATGAATGTATGTATACGTATACAAATACAAATACAGATATAAGTACATATACATGTGTGAATATAACCTGACCCTAGTGCCTAGCACATACTAAATACTTGATAAAATATTTTTAAAAATGACTACATATATTGAGCCCTTACTGAATGTCAGACACAGTTGTAAACACTTCCAAGGACTGCCTCATTTAACCCTCTTAACTCTGAGAAACAGCTATTCTCATTTTTACATATGGAAAGGAAACAACCTAAAACAGCCAAAGACTATTTAAAAAGAACCAAATGGGAGACGTATACTACCTGATTTTAAGTCTTACTATAAAGCTACTGTAATCAACACAGTGTAGTGCTGATAAATAAAAAGATTATCAATAAGACAGAATGCAGAGGCCAGAAAAACACATATACATATACAGGTGACTGATTTTTGACAAAGCTGCTAAGAATTTTCAACAGGGAAAAGAAAGGCTTTCCAAAAATATGATGCCAGGACAAGTGGCTATATATTTTTTTAAATTAGAATCAACACTTTATTTCAGTCAATATATAAAATTTAACTTAATATAGATAAAAATATGAATTAAAAAATCAAACTGTAAAACATCTAGAAAACATAGGAGAATATCTTGCTGACCTTACAGTGGGCAAATATTTCATAGACAGGACAGAAAAATATGGCCTATAAAAAAACTGATAAATTGTACTTTATCAAAATTTACAATAAAACTTTTACTTTTTAAAAGACACTACTAAAAAAATAGGCAAGCTTCAGAGTGGGAGAAAATATTTGCAATACATATATCTAACAAAACATAAAGAACTGTCAAAACTCAATAACAAGTAGACATGGAACCCAATAAAAATATGGGCAAAAGAATTGAATGGATACTTTATCATAAAGAACATGTATGAATGACCATATGAAAGATGCTCTATATTATTAGCTATCAGTAAATGTGGATTAAAACCACAATAATATATCATTATACATCCATTAGGATGGCTAAAATAAAACAAACTGACCATATCAAATGTTGGGAATTCCACGGAGCAAATAAAATTCTCATGCATATATTGAAGGGATGTAAGTGACACAATTACTTTGGAAAACAATTTGAAAACTTCTTAAAGTTAAACATACATCTACCATATGCCCCACTCCTATGTATTTACCAAGAGAAATGCAAACAAATATCTTAGTAAATGTGCAGAGCAGCTTTATTAAGGGCCCCAAATTAAAAACAATCCAAATACTCATCAGCAGATGAATGATAAAAAATATATATATGGTACATCTATACAGTGGAATACTATTCAGAAATAAAAAAGAATGAAAGAATATACATAACACAAATGAAACTGAAATGGTTGCATTAAAAAATTCAAACTAGCCCTGGCCAGGTCGCTCAATTTGTTAGAGCATGATCTCAATACACCAAGATTGTGGGTTCAATCTCCAGTCGGAGCACATAAGAAGCAACCAATGAATGCATAAATAAGTGGAACAACAAATCAATGTCATCCTCTCTCTCTCAATATCTCTCTCTTTCTCTTCCCCTCTCCACCCACCCCCATATCACTAAAATCAATAAACAAAATTTTAAAACATTTCAAACTAATCTATAGTAGCGATTTTTAACTGGTGTGCTGCGAGAATTTTTTACACATGTAATACCTGACTATTTAGTCAGGGGCACTGAACTCTTTTCCCTTAGGTTGTCAAATAAAAAAATGACAACAGCCAACACAACAGGGGTCTTCTGGTGTAAGCGAATCAAAATTACACCTACTTTCTTTGTCAAATTAGCAAAAATTGTCTTTTTTTGGTGTGCTGCAGAATTTTGGCAGTTTACATGTGCCATGAGATGAAAAAGGTTGAAAATTGCTGATCTACAGTGACAGAAAGCAAATCAGAGGTTGTGTGGGGCCAAGGTTAAAGGACGGATGAACTTCAAGAAGGAAGGAAAAAACCCTTGAGGTGACAGAATTGTTTTGTATCTTGACTGTGGTAGTGGTTTAATGAATATATACAACTGTCAAAACTCATCAAATTGCACACTTTAAATGAATACAGTTCATTGTACATAAATCATACTTTAATAAAGTTAATATCCTTGTTTTTAAAAAATCACCAAAGTGAAAAAACAAACCACAGTGTGAGAAAATATACCTATATCAGATAAAATTAATAAAGGATTGGTACTGAGACTATAGAAAGAACTCAAAATAGTTAGAAAAATACAAAGAACACAATTTTTTAAAAGGGAAAAAGGTATAGGCATGCAATTCATAGAAAACTAAAATAGCCAATAACTTTAAAAAAGATGTCAATTGCATCAGAACTAAAGAAAATGCAAATCTAAACACAGATAAATCTTTTCATACCAAATCAATTCGCAAAAATTTTTAAGTCTGACAATACTGAATATTGTTTCTCTAAATTCTTAGCAAACATAGCTGATAAGAGTATCAATTTCTGCAATCACATTGATGAAGAATGCAGTAATACCTACTTACAATGAAGATGGGCACATCCCACAAAGCAAACCTAAAGTACAGTTTCCCAAGTATTTACCGAAGCAGAGCTTTTAACTCCTAGTCTTCAAAGAAGACAGGCAGTACCTCAAAAATCCTCCTCCAGTGCTCCCAGTGTGCCATACAAATATCATTTTCTGCGTGGGCTATGTGTGAAAAAAGGTAAGGAAGCATTTCTCCAAAGAATCTCTCATATATGTATATAAAAGGAGATACAGACAAGAATATTCATTATTATATTCATTGTAATAGTGAAAAACTGTAAAAATGTAAATGGCAAATTGGAGAATGGATAAACAATGGTTTGTATAAAATATAGTATTATACAATCACTTAAAAATAAACTAGGATACATCTATCAACCTAATCTCAAGGTCACAGAAGGAAACATAGTCTTATGCCATTTTTATAAAGTTTGAAAAGAAGTTTCAAAGACTGCTAGTTGTCGACTAAAATCCCTTTCCTTCATCAGTAATAGTTGCAGCTGAGATGAGGCTTCTCAGTTAGGTGGTGAATTTTTCAGGCTTCCTTGCAGCTACATATGGCCATGTAACGAAACTCTTGCCAATGGGAAGTTAGCAAAAATCATGAGTGCAAATTAGACCTTGAAAATCTGTGGCCCTAGGCATATACTCTTGTTCCCTCTCCACCTCCTGCTGGATTAGCAACAACTACAGAGAATTAGTTGGGAAGATAACATGTCCATGGTGACTGAATAGAACAGATTTACTCTCCAACCCAAGCTGCCATATAAAAGAAATAAACTTCTATATCATTTAAGCTACTAAATGTTAGGATTTCTTAATTATAGCAGTTAACTATAGGAGTCTCTTACTCCAAAATTACACAAAACAATACTGCATATTTTTGTGCGTACATATATACTAAATATAAAATCATACAATGGAATTACAAATTCCAAATGTCCTCTGAGAAGGAAGAAAAGGGAATGGATGGTATTAGGGGATAAAGATCCAAAAGATTCAACTGTATCTATGATATTTTATTCTTAAATCCAATGGTATAAATATTGTTCATTATATTAACCTATATATTTCTGCCTAAACTACTTCATAATGAAGGCAAGAACCTGAATAAATATAAGGACAATGATATGTAATATTACTGTAATATAACCTTTAGCTTATGGCTTCTTTCTTTTTCTTTTCCATTTATTATACATATTAAATGCTAAAACATCTCAGGTTTATTACTTACTTTCCTGATCTTTTGGATCATTTCTTTCATATTCAGCCCCCTGGACAAACTGTAAAATGTTCTGCTTATAGAACCTCTGGGCCAGATCCAGTACGTTTTCTCCATTATCATTGAATGCTTTTAAAGCTTCTGTTGCACTGTTCATTCTACTGAGTAGAAACTTAAAACAGTGAAGGTGGCCTTCCATGGCTGCTAAGTGAACTATAGGTGAGAAAAAAAAAAGAATTTTATTTTTAAATTGACAATGAAACAATCATTAAAAAAAGAACACATTGGCTCTAATCCTCATAGAGACATGACTGTCCTACCCTATATAACAGAGACACACTCTGAGCAAGGATAACAGAACTTTTTCTAGCCTGCAAGTCCTTATCAGCCTTCTAGTCATGCCAAAGCAACACTTACTATGAGTGTAGAAAGGCCAGTCACCAAACAGCCGGCACCAGAAAATTTTCTTGTTAAGTGAAGTTTCAATTATGCAGCTTACCCTTACATGAGAAAATGCTTTCAACGTAAGATAGACAGAGGATAGACAGATAAATTTTAATATTTTTCAAAAAAGGGGGAAGAAATAAACTGAAAGTTACTATGCAAATATGAATGATGTTATTTTTATCACTATGTATTTTGTCACTTTTCCATAAATGTTATTTTTATTATAAACAAGACACCTGGATCAAAATTACAGACTAAGCACACATACTACCTTATCATCCCTACTTTAAATCCTTGAAAATATTGAGATATTTTTTAAAGCCATAGAGGACTAGATAAACAAGAACAGCATAAAACAGACAAGAAATATTAAGGAATCCCTGAAAGAAAATATTTGAAATCATACTGAGGGACAGCTACAGTCCAAAATTGTTATGGGGTCTTCCCAGCTTAGAGACAATGATTACAAAAACAAGAGAGCCTTTACACTCTTGAGAAGTGACTATTTGGGAAATAGCCTAACCAATATACAAATCTTGCCTCTAGAGAAGTAGGGCAGTACCCATGTGACCAATATACCAGTAACTCAAGAGAAACAAGAAAGATAAGTTGCTGGCACGTACCACTCTACACTTTCTCAGTTGAACCTTCTACTAAAAACTCCTCCCTGAAACTTCAAACTCCAATCTCCTCTAACTGCTTACTCATCATATACACTTATGTCTTAGAGGCATTTCTAACTTAACATGTCAAGAACTGAACTCCTGCCCTTGCTGGTGGGGCTCAGTGGATTGTGTGCCAGCCTGCGAACCAAAATGTGGTCAGTTCGATTCCCAATCAGGGCACTTGCCTGGGTTGCAGGCCAGGTTTCCAGTTGGTGGCGTTCGAGAGGCATACAATCAATGTATCTCTCGCACATTGATTTTTCTCTCCCTCTCTCTCTCCTTTCCCTCTCTCTAAAAATAAATAAATAATTTTTTTAAAAAAGAACTACACTCCTTATAATTCTTGCATACATTTTTCTTACATGGTTTCCCCATCTCAGTTAATGGAAACTCTCTCCTTTCCCTGCAGTCAACACCAGAAATCCTGGAGCGGTCCTTGACTCCACTGTCACTCCTCACATATAATCAATCAGTAAATTGAATTGGCTCTATCTTTAAAAGATACACAAACTCCAATTACTTCTCACTATCTTTGCTACCTCTACTCTGATCCACTCAAATAGTAGCCTAAATTGTTGCATCAGTCTCCTAACTGTCCTGTTTCTGCCCTTGCCACCCCCTTACGCCCTCACTGCAGTCTGTTGTAAACATAATAGCCAAAATGATGCTCTTAACCATAGGTCATGTCACTGTTGTTCTCAGAGTCTTTCAATAGTTCCGTTAACCTCTCTGATCTCATCATCTGTTACTCACCCCTCAGTTCTTTTCCAGCCACACTGACTGTTACTGCTTGCTTTTACCCAAATATACCAGGCACATGACTGCCTCAGCTTTATACTTGCTGCTACCTCTTCCTGAAAAGTTTTCCCCTAATGATACCCACACATCTTGTTTCCTCAACTCCTTCAGGTCTTTACCCAATTGTCATTCTCTTCAGTGAAGGCTTCCCTGACTACCTCACTTTAAACTTTATCCCCTCTCACATTCTATAACCCTTTCTTATTTTATCCAAACACACATCACTATTTAATGTAATTTTGTTCATTCATTTTGACTACAATCTGTCTCCCCTCACCACCACACAAGGAAGGTACTTTTGTCTGTTTTATGTGTTGTGATATCCCCAGCACTTAGAAGAGGGATTAACACATACTAGATGTTCAATAAATAAATGCTGAATTAATAATTTTTTAAGAGGTTTAACACAAACAGTCTAATACTGAGGACACAATCCTAAAATCTACATGACACTATTGAAAATATACTACATCTGTTTAAAGAAGTAAAAGTTGGATTTTTTAAAAATAAGTAGGCATATTGCCCTGGCTGGTGTGGCTCAGTGGACTAAGTGCTGGCCTGCGAACCAAAGGGTCGAGGATTCCATTCCCAGCCAGGGCACATGCGTGCGTCGTGGGCCAGGTCTCTAGTAGCGGGGAGCACGAGAGGCAACCACATGTTGATGTTCTCTCCCTTTTTCTCCCTCCACTCCCCTGTCTCTAAAAATAAATAAATAAATAAAATCTTTAAAAAAAAAAAAAAACCCTTCTCTTAATCTAAAGACATCTTAGAATGAAAGCCATAGAATGGAAAAGATATTTAAATGAAAAAGATATTTGCAACACATGTAAGTGACCAAGAGCTTATATCTAGAATATATAAAAAATGTCTACAATTTGATTTTTTAAAAGACAGCTAACTTAATTTTTTTAAAAAGGCAAAAGATTTGAACTGGTACTTCACAAAAGAAAATGACTGTAAGCATATGAAATGATGTTCTATACATCTTTAGTCATCAAGGAAAATGCAAATTAAAACCACGAGATATTACTATATACCCAAAAGGATGACTAAAGCTAAAAAAAGAAAAAGAAAAAACAAGTCAAGTGTCAACGAGAGAATCGAATAACTAAAGAGAGAGGAAGGGAAGGAAAAGGAGATGGAGAGAAACCCTGATGTGAGAAACATTGATCAGTCACCTCTCGTGGGCCCCCGAACGGGGAACAAACCCGCAACCCAGGTATGCACCTGACCAGGAATCAAACCGGTGACCCTTTGTTGCTGGGATGACACCCAGCCAACTGAGCCGCACCAGTCAGGGCTATCCACTTGTCCATTGATGAGTACTTGGATTGCTTCCATATCTTGGCTATTGTAAATGATGCTGAAGTGAGCATATAGATGCATATATCTTCAAATTAGCAATTTTGTTGCTTTTGTTTTTGCTGGGGGACACATATCCCAAAAAAATATTTCTAAGATGAATGTCAAAGACTTTACTGCCTATGTTTTCTACTAGGAAGTTTTATGGTATCAGGTCTTACACTCAAGACTTTACTCCACTAATAATAAACTATCAGAAAGAGAAATTAAGAAAACAATCCCATTTATAATAATTAATTAATAATTCAAGTATCATTTTTAGTAACCCTCATTCCAGTCTCACTGTGACCATTCCCTCTTATTAATTTCTACAGCACCTCTTAGAAGAAGACAGAGTGTTTAGAGTATAGATTTCAATGGACCAGTTGATTACAGACTGCATAACTGCAGCTGGCAAATTAACTCAAATACACTAGTGTCCACTATTTATACTATTTTTTTAAGTAGTCTATGGGGTGGAGCTGTACGAAGTTAAAAAATAATACCACTAGACAGTAGATGAAGGAAACAGCTGGCTGAAAAAAAATCTGAAGACCCAAGATGGCAGAGGAGTAAGTGGAAGCTACACTAACCTCCTCCCAGGACCAATCTGGAATTACAATTAAACTATAGAGAATTCATCCTGAATAACCAACTGAATACTAGCTAGAGGGAAGCCTTATAACCAAGGACAAACAGAATTTACCACTTGACCAAAATGAGACTTGTAGGGAGTGCAGAAGAGGTGAGAGAAAGATCACTGGGCTCCCACAGACAGCAGCTAAAGTTCTGGAGGGATATTTCAGAGGCTGGGGGGAGGGTTCTCCCTGAGAAGAATGGGGTCTAAACCCCAAGCTGGGCTCCCCAGCCTACAACACCAGAGCCAGAAAGGAAACTAGGTAATATCCAGCTGTGAAAAGCAGCAGGGTTTCTGTCTGACAGAGAGAAACAGCTGGAGACATAGAGAGACTCTTAAAGGGCCAATGCACAAAATTTTGTTTGCAGCCACTCTGCCCTCCCTCTGCAGCAGAGACCAGCAGAGGGAGGGTAGAGTGGACTAGAGATGCTTCAGGAGAGTCTGGGGTTGGTGGCTCTGGGGAGACAACTGAAGGAACAGCTGTCAGGATCCCTGTGCTGAGTCATCCTCCATACTACAAGAGCCATCTTTCTCAGGAAGAGCAGTCCCCTCCAGTGGCATCAGCCTGAGGGGAAGCAATAGCCCCTCCCACAGGAATTTATCTGTCCCATCCTGTGGTGCTTAAGACAGGCTGCTGATTACAGCTTGAGGCTACATCATGGATTAGTTTAAGGTGAGGGTTGAGGCGATGGAATACATAGAAACAGCCAAAATGGGAAGACAAAGGAACAGACCTCAAATGAAAGAACATAAGAAGTCTCCAGAAGAACTAGATGAAATGGAGGCAAGCAATTTATCACATAGAGAGTTTAGAGTAATGATTATAAGGATACTCAACAGTATGAAAAAAGATATAGAAACCATTAAAAAGGGCCAGTCAGAAATAAAGAATTCAGAATCTGAAATAAATAATACACTGGAAGGAATAAAATTAGGTTAGATGAAACAGAGGATCAAATCAGTGATTTGGAAGACAAGGTAAGAAAAAACACCCCAGCAGAGCAGCAAAAAGAAAAAAGAATTTTTAAAAATAAAGAGAACTTAAGAAACATTTTGGACAACATGAAGTGTAACAACATCCATAACATAGAAATACCAGAAGAAGAAGAGAGCAAGCAAGGGATCAAGAAACCTATCTGAAGAAATAATGACCAAAAACTTCTCTAATCTGGTGAAGGAAAAAGACACACAAGTCTAGGAAGCTCAGAGAGTCCCAAACAAGTTCGACCTAAAGAGACCTATGCTGAGACATACCATAATTAAAATGACAAGGCTTAAAGACGAGGAGAGAATCCTAAAGGCCACAAGAGAAAAGCAGGTAGTTGCATACAAGGGAGGACCAATTAGACTATCATCTGATTTCTCAACAGAAACATTTCAGGCAAGAAGGGAATGGCATGAAATATTCAAGGTGATGAAAAGCAAGGACCTACAACAAAGGCTACTTTAGCCAACAAAGCTATCATTTAAAACTGAAGGAGAAATAAGGAGCTTCCCAGACAAGAAAAAGCTAAAGGCATCTGTTAACACCAAAACAGTACTGGAACAAATATTAAAGGGCTTACTTTAAGAAAAAAAAGAAAAAGAGAAAGAAGAAAAAGAGGGAAATGGTCAAACAATAAAATGGCACTCAAAAGGTATTTATCAATAATCACCTTAAATGAAATTGGCTTAAATACTCCAACCAAGAGACATAGAGTAGATGAATGGATAAGAAAACAAGACCCATACATATGCTGCCTCCAAAAAACCCATCTCAGATCTAAACATACACACAGACTAAAAGTAAAGGTAGAAAAAGATAATTCATGCAAATGGGATGGAAAAAAAGCTAGGGTAGCAGTACTTATATCCAAGAAAATAGACTTTAAAACCAAAGTTATAGTAAGAGACAAAGGAGGACTCTACATAATGATAAAGGGAATGATCCAACAAAAGGCTATAACCCTAGCAAACATTTACGCACCCAACATAGAAGCAACTAAATATGTAAAGCAAATCTTGATGGACATAAAAAGAGGGACTGACAGATAGATATACAGTCATAGTCAGGAATTTTAACACCCCATTGACTTCAATGGATAGATCTTCCAGACAGAAAATCAACAAGGAGACAGAGGTTTTAAATGACACACTAGATCAAATGGATTTAATTGATATTTTCAGAGTATTTCACCCCAAAGCAGCAGAATATACATACTTCTCAAGTGCACGTGGAATGTTTTCTATTATAGGTCACATGTTAGGACACAAAACAAGTCTCAATAAATTTAAGAAGACTGAAATTATAAAAATATCTTCTCTGACCACAACAGACACTGAATAGACACTTCTCCAAAGAGGTCATATATACTGATGACATACATGACATACTGATGGTCAATATGACATATGAAAAGATGCTCAACGTCACTAATCATCAGAGAAAAGCACACTAAAACCACAATGAGATATCATCTCACACCTGCCAGAATGGTATCAACGATAAATCAACAAACAACAAGTGCTGGTGAGGGTATGGAGAAAGGGGAATCCTTTTGCACTGTTGGTGGGAATGCAGATTGGTACAGCCACTGTGGAAAGCAGTATAGAGATGCCTCAAAAAAATTTAAAAAGGATCTGCCTTTTGACCCAGTATTCCCACTTCTGGGAATATATCCAAAGGAACCCAAAACACTAATTCAAAAGAACATAAGCACCCCTATGTTCATTGCAGTATTGTTCACAATCTCCAAGATATAGAAGCTGCTCAACTGCCCATTGTATCTGTGGATAAAACAAGTATTGGACATTTACACAATGGAATACTACAGAGCCATAAAAAAGAAAATTTTACCCTTTGTGACAGTATGGATCTAACTGGAGAACATTATGTTAAGTGAAATAAGCCAGTAAGAGAAAAATACAATATGGTTTCACACATATGTGAAATCTAATGAACAAACTGAATAACAAGGAAAATAAAGACAGATTCATAGAAAGAAGGGTGACAGCTAAGTGGTGGTGGGGCGGGGGTGGAGATTAGGGCAGAGAGGGATCTAGCAAAAAGGAAAAAGGTGTCCTGGCTGGTTGGCTCAGTGGATTGAGCACTGGTCTGCAAACCAAAGGGTCGCCGGTTCAATTCCCAAGCAGGACATGTGCCTGGGCTGAAGGCCAGGTCTCCAGTAGAGGGCATGCAAGAGGCAGCCACACATTGACGTTTCTCTCCCTCTCTTTCTCCCTCCCTTCTCCTCTCTCTAAAATTAAATAAATAAAATCTTTAAAAAAAAAAAAAGGATCATGGACATGGACAACAGCATGGTAATTGTGGGGGTGGGGGGGTATAAGGCAACTAAATGGTAATGGAAAAAATACAATAAAAAAAAAATCCAAGTTTAATTTTTTGAATTTCTCTTTTGCTGATACAGCTCCAAAAAAATCAATCACATGATAGGTACATAATATAGGAGTAATACAAGATTTTAAAAATGTTCATGTTAACATATTTACTACTTAATATGTTTATGAGGGGCTATCAGAATGATGACAGATTAAATCTCTTAAAAAATGATCAACATTTTTAAAGTTTGCATTAGTGAAAAAACAAAATATTTGTTCTTGTGAATACCTGGAAGGTTTCCATTGTAGTCCACGTCTTCTATGCCACATCCCCATTTAACTAGAAGTTGCAAACAGCCAAGCCGTCCATGAAAAGCTGCATAATGTACAGGTTTCCATTCTCTCACATCAGTTATGCTGGGATCCTAAAGATAGCATTCACAAAGACTAAGTTTCTTTCCATTTTTTTAGAGGAAACTGTAACTCTATAAATGAGAACTGGAAGCTGTCCTTAAAAATTGTAAGGCAAACACTAAATATAAAGGAAAAATTTACTGAAACCACTGATTTGAACACACAAGATAATAACATACTTTTAAAAAGAACATAAATTTGTCACTTAAAAATAGTTTTTAAGAAGGAACTTTAAATCCCTGACCAGGTAACTCAGTTGGTTAGAGCATCATTCTGACATGTCAGGGTTCTGGGTTTGATCCCCAGTAAGGGCACATACATCAATCAACCAATAAATGCATAAGTAAGTGGAACAACAAATTGATGTGTCTGTCAGTCTGTCTCTCCCTCTAAAATCAATAATAAAAAAGGAATTTTACTAATCTTTTTACTGGTCACAGTTTCCTGAACAATAAAATTAAAGAAATGCATTCAAATGATCAAACAGTATCTTTAAGAGTTAAAAGAAAAAATTAATGAAAAAAATACTAAGATTTTTCACTTTTCTGTATAGAAACACCAACTCTTAACATAATGTCATGTCTTCAATATAGGTAGTTCTTTTCTTATAATAAGTTATTTTTTACAACCACTCAGTAATATTAAAAATAAATATCATAATCAAATTTCTGGAGATATAAATCACTTGAGAAATTATTATATGAAATAAGAGTTATACACAGAAATTCAGAAAGACTCACAATCACTGGTTAACATGTTTGAAAGGTTCACAATCCTCCCAGTTAAGCTCTGAACTGGCACGAAGAACCCATAGCCTCTGAAACAGTTTATGTTACTAAATCGGGTGGGGGTTTTTTTTTAAAGATTTCTCTAAATTATTGTTCCCAAGTTTAAAGATAGAAAAGCTATAGATATCATAGTACTTCTTTAAAGCCCTGGCCATTGTGGCTCAGTTGGTTGGAAAGTCATCCCAAAGACCAAAAGGTCCTGGGTTTGATTCCCAGGGAGGGCACATACCCAGGCTGCAGGTTCAATCCCCGATGGGGGCATATACAAGAAGGCAAACAATCAGTGCCTGTTTCTCTCTCTTTCTCTCTCTCTCTCTCCCCCCACCCTCCCATCTTCCTCTCTCTCTCAAAAGCAATGAAAAAATGTCCTCAGGTGAGGATAAAAAAAAATTTACTTCCCTAAAGTCATGAAAAATATTTTAAAAGTCAGGATAATCAGACTACCAAATGCTACTTCATTTATATGATTATACATTTTCACATATTAACAGGAATCCCTCACCACTCCACTCCGGAGCATTATTTGTAAAGTGAAAGAATGTCCATGTGTAGCGGCAAGGTGTACAGGAGTGCAACCACGATCATCCTGAGCTGCCAGATTTGCTCCATTGATTATAAGAGCCTAAAAATAGAGATAAAAGAATGATTTTACATGAATATAGATGTAAAATCACAAATGCAGATGCATATTATTTAAAGGCAAGAAATTTATAAACCTAGCTAAATTATTATATATGTTCTTACATACGTACCACAGGCAAAGTGTGAGAGGACCTTAGCTAATCCGAAAAAAGTGTTTAAGATCGTTTTTAACATTGCCTAGGAAATCTTTATAATACTTGATTTCACATTCTCATTTGAGCATGTACATACAATTTATGAGGCACACTTTTATGAGCACTGAATAATAACCATTAAGTTAAACACTTTAAGCTAATAAAGGTGAAATTTAAACTTGCATTATTTCAAAAGAACAATCTTTTATTAATGAAATCGTTTGAATACAATTTTGAATACAATAAAAGGATTTCATTATTAAAGTAACTAGAGTATCTTAGAAAAAGTTTAATTAGTCATGACTCCAATTGAGAGTTTTAAGAATAATCTCCATGATTTAATCTGACTTACAGTAACAAACTAGTTAAATTATCACAAATCACATATTGAGCACTTATTATGTTTTAAAAGTCACTACAAAGCATATGAAGACTTATCAACTCAGGGAATTAGGATTTATGTAGGGACAAAGGTAACTATACAAAGCTGTCCTTGATAAGCAAGAACTAAACAGTATAGTACAAAGACAGCACCACACCAGCTCTGAGAAGAGGTCACTTTGAGGAAGAGAAGGACAATCAAGGCAAAGGGAATGGCATGAACTATTGCTTAGAGGAAGAAAGTATCAAGTAAAGAAAGCTTCGTTTGACCCCGATGTCACTGTAAAGTACTATTTCCACTTTCTACTTCTCAAATTAATTCCTAAATGTCAAATCCACCTGCAAATTGAGTGTCACCCCCACCACTGCATAGAAATACAGCCAGCCTGCCCCTGTAGGGAGTTCCTAAGTTCAGTGGCACTTCCTTAAGCTTTATTCCCCTTAGTTTTATCCTGTAACTTATACTCTGCGTAATTCTTAAATGTCATTCTTCACTTGCACAGCCCTAGTAGACCCTGGCTCTAGCTCCTAGACTTCCTCCTCTCAATTCCTTACGCTTTTTTTCTCTGCTTCCTCGCACCCCTACTACTAAAATTCTTCAACATTTCAGCCTCAATACTCACTCTTCTCTACACTTTATTATCTGAAATCTTTTTCTCCAGCTCCCTTTCAACTGCCTGCACCTTCTGCACCTGCATCTACAGGCCCCTTAAACTCTAAATGTACTAAATTGAACTCAACCTTTTTCCTCTCTAATCTCCATGGCCTTTCAGATATCCCATCAGTAGTTTCATAATCATTTGTCATTCTGACTCAGAACTTCAAATTATCATTATACTTTCTCAATAACTGCTTTGGAAGATGTGAGATCATTTTCTCTCTTTCCCACTGCCATCACCTAATTCCACCTTCTATGGTTAGTGAGCACACGAAAAAAATATCTAATTTTTCTTCTTGTTTCCAAACTCTCTTCATCCCAGGTAATCCTGGCTATGTTTCAGAAAACTAATTTCCTGAAATACTGCTTTCATCACTTCATTCTAATATTAATGTCCATGTATATGTATGTGTATGTATATATGTATATCTATATGATGGGGGACTCAAATGTTCAAAAATTTTTAGTTTCAGGTAATAGCTAAATTTAGTAATCAATGTATGTAAAAAGCTATTGTCCCAGGAGCTAAAGGTATGACCCACCATGACTCCAGGAGATAAGCAGTTCCACCTTTGTGCCTCAGGACTGCAAGCAATCAAGATGGTATCTGAGCCACTGTGTTCCAGGGTGGGATGGCCACTGCCCACCATCCAAGAACAGATAAAGACCATGACCCAGGACACAGATAAAAGAATGCTACAGCTTTTTATCTGATTAACTTTTTCCCTGAATTCCAAACCCCTTACCTACACTTTTCTTCTCCCTATAAAAAGGGTTGGTATAAAATGGAGTTTGAGATGGTCTGCTGCAGTACAAACCCACCGTCTTCTCAGATTGCTGGCCATCTGAATAAAGCGCCCATTAAGATTCAATCCCTGTCAGTTCGGTCTGGTAGGTGACAGGAAGCAGGAATGCAGGCTTCTCCGGTTCCATACATATCTATATATGTAGTATGTGCATAAAACCTCTTTCCTATACAAATGAAACTAAAATCTTTATTCTGCTTCTCAGACATTTTACAAATCTAGCTCATCCAAAGTTAGTTCATAACAGTCCACAGAACAAACCATCTACACTCAGTCAAACTAATATAATAGTAATATATCCCATGAACACACCTCATTTTTCTAATTTAGGGACTTCACATAGAATCCTAACATGGAGATTAAAAGGACAAAGTATAGGTTCAAATCCTTGCTTTGTCACTTACTTAGCAAGGTACTTAACTCACTCTGAATCTGTTTCCTAATCTAAAAAAAGTGGGTGAGGGTCTCATAAGATTGTTGTGTTAAATGAGGCGATACATAGGAGACTATGACTGACATGTTAAAAAATGTTCAATAAATGAAAATCATTATTTTTATTTGCTCCTGACATATTCCCAACTTACAATGCTTCTTTACTACTTAACTCTTTGATATCAATGTATTCTTTTAGGTTTAGCTAAACCTGTATTTCCTCCACTTAGGATTCTTCTGTCTCCAGCTAAACTCTGTAATTCTTCTCATCTGTATTTTTCATTAGAACCTTAACCACAAGCTGTGTTTTGTAACTCACTGAGTAGAGCTCCTTCATTCCAAACAGAATCTCAGCCTTCTTACATGCAGGGACTGTTTGCTTATACAGTTTTGTATTCTTCCAAATTCTAGTCTATTTCAGAACACTGATTAAATCCAGTTACTCTGGTAAACTAGATCCTGCCACATATTAATGTGCTATTCTGGCCAGGAAACACATTAAATAAGTAATTTTAGGCACAGCAAGCTATAAAGGCGATAATCTGTGCATAACTGTGACAGCCCTTAAAACAATCCAAACAGATAAACAACTACTTCAAAATAAAATGGTCTCTTGTCTTATATCACTTGTTTAAGTGGGTAGTTGATACCAAAATATCTAAGACATAGAATCCCGTAAGTTCGTATTTAGAACATACTGGGTTGGCCAAGAAGTCCATTTAGTTTTTCCATAAAATAAAAAACACATTTTTCATTTTCACCAATAACTTTATTGATTTGGATATTTTGAATAGGTCGACTATCTCCCATTATTCGCTTCTAGTGCGTAGAGGTCAGGAGTGCTGCTAAACATCTTCCAATGCATAAGACAGCCCCACAGCAAAGAATTATTTGGCCAATATGTCAATATACAAAGAAACTTCACAAAACACTTTTAACATGTTTGATCAGTCACAGCTTTCTCTCCATATACTGCACAAATTTGTGTGTGCGTGTGTGTTATTCAGCGGCATTTCTTGAAATAAAGCCTAATAAGCCAAAAACATTGTGTATTTTCTTCCATCTTCAATGTTAAAATGGCTACAGAAAAATTCCCCAATTTTGATGTTTTTTTAAAATGCACACTGATACGACAGCTGTCACAATCCAATCCAACAAAATTGTTTTGAATGAAGTTAAAGACAAGTAAGCACCACTAGAGCCATGATATTGAAAAAATGGACTTTTTGGCCAACCCAACAGAAGTGTGGTGATTGCGAGGGGTGGAAGGGAGGTATAAGGGAACTAAATGGTAATAGAAAAAACAATAAAAATTATTTTTAAAAAAATAATAAATTTGGAACAATGCCAGGGAAGAGGTGATGGATAAGGAAAGAGGTGGCTGGAATTGGTGCAAGCTGAGAGACAAGTTTTAATTGGCTGATCGGGAGAGCATTGGAAACATAAACTGCAAGAAAAGGTGTGAGAGAATTAGGTGGCCTGTGAGGAAGGAGAGGCAGCAGTGCACAATCTGGTGGAGGGATAAGGCCAGGAATTGGATGGAAGCCCAGAAAAGTATCTTAGTGAAAAATGGAGTATTCCAGGCAGCTGAAGTTCACATGGACATCTCAAAAGAATTTATAAACATTCCCTCTAAGAAATAGATTCCTTATAGGGTTTTCTAATATTCTAATAGAATCTCCCAAAATATAACAAAAATTATTATTTTAACATAACCTTGGATTTCTTCTTTATAGCTACATGAAGTGCATATCTGAATAATCTCAAGGTTCGTATAAAACTACCATGCCGCCCTCCTTTTTTTTTTTTAAGAAATCATTCTAGGTCTCTGGGGGAAAAAAAAAAATGTATTGGTGAATCAGCTATAGTTACTTCCCCAAACAGAAATTTGTTTTGTTGGACCAAAATGACACCTCACTCTTGCATTCTATTGCTGGATCCTAAACAGAACTTTCATGTTTTAAATTCCTTCAACCCTACTCTCAGTTTAGCTTCTATGCCTGTGCCTTTTGTTTTCCCCTCTGGGCAACAGCCATTCCAAACCTCATCCCACCCCCTTTTTTCCTTGCATCTTCAGGCAACTAACTCTCCTTCCAACATTATTTTGTACAGATATTACATTCCTTTGAAGCGCTTGCTCCAAGTCAGCTTTGAAGTCTGTGTCTGGGGTCAGGATTTCTTGCATTCTAAACAGCACAGAGAACATGAACATACTTAGCCCTCACCCTGATCAGATTGTGTCCCTTTACATTAGCCCAGGCTTGAGGGCAAAGGAACTGGGTCATATCTCTTCATCAACATGGAAATCTGACAGTCAGTCCTGCAAAACTATTGGGAGGACAGGGCAGGCAGTATGTTTGCCGGCTTCTTAGGGTATGAGCAACACAGGCTATAGCATGGTGGTTGCCGCCTAGGCTCTAAGGCCAGACAGTCTGAATTTAAGCTCCAGCTTCACCACCCCTTAGCTGTGTGACCTTGGGCAAATTCCTCAGCCTCTATGTGCCTCAGTTTCCTCATTTAGGAAATAGAGATTCTAATAATCCCTACCCCACCGAGTTGTTACGAGGAGCATGTTATGTAGAAGTCAGTGATTGTCCTGATTCTCATCCCCAGACTGGTGATCTGAAGTTCTCTGAAGAACAGAAGGAAGTATATCACTTCAAAGTATTAGGACTTGGCAAAGAAAAATTGTTTAAGATAAAATGACTGTTTTCACTAGCACTCCACTGAACCCATTTTGTCTAACTTTCACCTGAATTCCTACTTTACCTGTATGTCCATGCCCATGTTTAACACCCCTGAAGCTTTATCAGGCCCAGTGTTTATCCAGCTTCATAATAAAACTAAGTGTCTGACACTTTTTGCAAAAAAATAAAAATGTACATTGATATGACATCTGTCACAATACAGTCCAACAAAATTGTTTTGAATGAAGTTAAAGACAACTAAGCACTACTAGAGCCACCACATGGAAAAAACATAGTTGACTTTTTGGCCAACCCAATAGAAGTAAACCTATAGGATCAAATTATTAGAATAAAAGCAATAGCTTAACAGAACTATGCTAAAGTAATTAAACTTATTGAATTTTTAAAAAGTAAACAAAGTTATTACCTGCATACAAGCATCCTGACCCCTGATTGCAGCTATGTGAGCTGCTGTCCAACCTCTCGTAGTTGCTACTGTAATATCAGCTCCATGCCAGAGGAGCCAATGAAGACACTAAATTAAGAAAATAATCATGTTAACAAGTAATAAGGCATATGTTTTAAACATTTTTCTATCTTTTAAATTTAGTCTGTTATCATGAAATACTGCAGCCAGAGAAGCATCGTGAGTGAGGAAGCCAGGTATAAGAAAAACAAAAGCAGAGATACAATGATATGGTAACCAATATTTGCCCCTTTTTTAAAGATTTTATTTATTTATTTATTTACTTATTTATTTAGAGAGGATAAGAGAAAAAGAGAGGAAGAGCACTTATCAGTTGCCTCTTTCATACCCCCAACCAGGGAGCTGGCCTGCAACCCATGTATGTGCCCAGACCAGGAATTGAACTGGCAACCTTTCAATTTGCAATATGATGCCCAACACACTGAGTCACACCAGTCAGGGCTTGGCTTTACTGTTGGGTAAAGAATAGGGAGCAATGAGAACTGCGACAAACTGGAGACAACACTCCTTGTCAATAAGGTGCAGATGCTACTCAATACCATCCAGTTGTTGCTATGAGTAAAATGTTGATCCAAACCTAATGTTTGACCAACACTGCACAACCCAAACAAAACACATGTGAGCCAAATTCACTTAGAGTCTGCTAGTTTGCAACCTTTGCCAAAAATTTTTTAAATGGGTCCAGAAGCTTCTATATCAAAGCAAACTTTGATATTCTGATGATGCTCTCTAAAACTATGGTAGTTTATATAAAAAAGAGTAGTAATCAAATGCATCTTCATCTAAGATTTTTTAAAATTACGCGGTTTCATTTTCATATAGTACTTAAGAGTTCTGCGCCAGATATAGTATTACTGTTTTTATATGTTCAAGTTTGTAGATTTACCTTCGAGAAGTTTCTTTTAAAAAAATTGATTGTATCATTGCAATATACTGAAATCAGTCATAGCTATATCATTTGTTGAGAAGGCTTATCATTTAGGTGTCATTTGTTGGGAACTGTCCCACCTGGTTTCAGGGACTATAGCTTTGCCAACAGGCAAGAGGGGCCCAAACCTGGGGCTGAGCAACAAGGCCTTGGAAAATATGACACTGAGGAGACAAAACCTGTCCCCCTGACAGGGGCACAGCCTCTGCCTCCCTCACATCACCCTGCTTGGCCCCAGAGAATGGCTGGTTAGTCAATGATGGGTAAGACCCCCTCGATGGCAGGGGCAACCTAAGACAGGCACAGTCGCATAGGGGCCATCAGGAAAGGACTTGGGGGACATGGAGAAGGGGAATAAAAAACCTCACCTCTCGGCTTTGTCGTGACCAGAGTCCTCATTCAATCTGAAAGAAGTCTCCTTATCTCTTGGCTGCTCTGCTCCACCCACCTGACTCAGGCTTGAAACAATACTAAAGGCAGATACAGCCCTAAACTAGATTGGGCTGTTCCTGGGAGAAATTAGGCCTGAAGAAGGAATGCATTAAATCCTATGAAACTTACTTTGCTAAGAATGCCCTTGAGTTTAATGAGTACTGATGTTTGGGGTCGAGCATATAACCTGATCAGTTTCCCAGATTTCAGGGCTGAATGGGAGCCACCCTGTCTACCAGACCCCAACCTGAGGCAAATATCTGTGTTCCTTCAATTGTTATCTATGATCTCTATCTATTTCCTGTAAACATAGACTTTTGACATTGATTGATGAGTTTTGCATTCATGCTGTATACCCCTGCACATATTGTTCTCAATAAGTCACTTCAAGAGAAGGGCTAGGGGCATTCTACACTAGAGGGAATTATACCCCTCCTCCTTTTCCTGGCAGACCAAGAAGTGTCTGAAACGACTTATTTTATTTTCCTTCATCCGCAATGACCCGCGGGGGGGAACTCTGCAGGGGACGTGGTACCCCCCCCTCAGAGGTTAGTGGCCAATAATATATTTTTTAAAAAGCTTGACTTCACTAATGATCACAGTGAATCATTCATTAATTCAACAAATATTTCTGGTGATGTAACGGGGCACAGCCAGGGCGCCCCCTGCAAAGGGTATTTTGTAACAGGGTCCAGAGATTCGGGTGTGCAAGAAAAATATATTCCCCCCACCCCAAGGCGGGCCACCATGGGGGATGGGAGCCTTGAGCAGGGCCATTGAAAGTCGGTTTGCATGTCAATAACAGGATAGCTTCCTTCCTCATTTGCAAAGAGGATTGTTTGGCATATCACCAAAGCTAATCAGGAAGGTTTAAAAGACTTAATACAGAATGTAACTGAGAGAGAGGAGAGATGGGGGCCTGCAGGAGAGAAAAAGGGACACGGACTGGGGAACGGTGTGAAGACCACGCGGGAAGAAAGAGGGGAGAAAGGACTCTTGCTAGTGGGCCAGGAGAAGGTGCCACATGGTTATGGATTAACAGCTGGAGATTGCGGCGACGCAGTAGATGGTGCTGACACCCGCGAGAGGCCTGCCTAGCCGAGCCCTGGGCTTCGTTTTTTCTTCTGAAGGATGGTACCCCTGACTGGCCTGACTGGCCTGACTGGCCTGACTGGCCTAACTTGGCAAAGGGGGGAAGGCAGGACAGTGTGTGTGCTGGTGATTGTTTCGAAGGGATTCTGAGGTTTAAAGGTGACATTTAGCCATTAATCAAACCTGTATAACTTTTGAATAAGTAGTTCTTTTTCCTTTTCACCAAACTCTGCCATTCAGAGCCATAATTCCAAAGCGGCGGGCAAAGGACCCACAACCGAGGGGTCCCCGGGGAAGGAGGGTGTCATTGTTTCGGTAATAGCTATCTGGGCACCGCCCCCCCAACGGGTCCTTTTGTTCGGTAACAATGAGACTACTATATAGTAACCCTGTTCAGGTACTGGAGAATACTGTAAACATTCACATACAGGTTTTTTATTTGTCCTAGGTAAATACATAGAAGCAAGATTGCTGGAACATAGGCGAGTATATGTTTAACTTTATAAAAAACTGCCAAACTGTTTTCAAAAGTGACTGTATCATTTTACACTTCTACCAGCAATGTATGAGAGTTCCAGTTGTTCCATATCCTTGCCAATACTACATATTGTCATTTCTTGAGTATTTTTGTTTTCATTTTGTCATTCTAATATGTGTATAGGGGCCTTTCCCTGTGGTTTTAATTTGCATTTCCCTAATGCGTAATAATCATTGACCTTTGATCTTTGAGTATCTTTTCATGTGTTCAATTGCCATCCATATTATTTTTGAGAAAGTGTCTATTGAAGTCATTTATCATTTTTTTAATTGGGTTTTTTGTTTTCTTACTACTGAGTTATAAGTCTCATATTCTGGTCAAAAGTTCAGATATATGATTTGCAAAGATGTTTCTCCTATGTTTTCTTCTAAAAGTTTTATAAGGTTAAGTTTCAAATTTCTTTTACATATAAAATATCCAATTGTGCCAGTGCCATTTAATGAAAACCGTATCTGTTCTCCATTAGATTACATATGCATCTTTATCAAAAATCAATTGACAAATAAGCAATAACTCAGAAATGGCTAAGTGAGGAGATTGGCAAATCCTCCCCTAAAAGCAATGATAACACTTGACAATGTTGTCAAAAACAATCATTTAAAGACTCTGAAAATTGACTGAAGGCAATATAACAAAATAAGGAGAATTTATTCAAGAAAATCTACTGAATCTCTGCAAGAACAGGAAGACTGGGACTACACCTATCCCTCTCCCTGCTGCATGGTGCAGAACACCTACCTGGGTGGACACCTCCATTGTTGTAACCAAAGGGTTGACTTTATTAGGAGCTAAACATGAAAATTTTCATGCCCAGGCACATTGTCAAAAACACTTCCACTCCTCGGAACAATCTGAGAAAGCCAACATCAGAGCTAGCCTAAAGTCATGATACTGGTTGGGGCAAGCACAAAACTAAAGACTATCCAGAAAATTAATAGGAAAATCCAAGAAATGAGATGGCCAAAGTGGACCTTACTAAGATTCCATTTATTCCTTGTAATCTTAAAGGCTGCGTGCATGTACAAGGCTGCTCAGACTCAGAAAAGACTGCAGAGGAACTACGTTGACTAGAAATTCCTGGTTAAACATGAGGCCTTGCATACACAATTTTTTTTTTCAAGATGTCAGACTGACTTGTACATTGCTTGGATTTTGAAAACATTCCCCAGCTATACCGAGGCCCATCAGTAAAAGATGAAATCCTTACTGGCTCAAGGTATTTTAGCATATGCTTTCATAAGTCACTGGCTGACCAATAAGCTTTGCTAACCCAGTGGTGAACCCTGGAAAGCCAGGCTTAAAAAACAAAAAACAAGTGTTAAAGAAAACAACAACTGAGCAGAGGCCACATACTGTGAGGAAACCAGACTCCACATAATTAGTCCAGGCAAGCAAACAAACAAATATATAGAACAACCACCCCTTGGGTAGGGGTAAGGGAGTAGGATCAAACTCCAGAGTTGCTACAATATAATCTAAAATATGCAGTTTTCAAAATGTCTAAGTATGTTGGAAGATGAGATTGGAAATATAAGTCTACCATATTAAATAGCCTGAACCTTATCCTATAGAGGATGAGTATTAAGTAATATCAGATTTTAGTTTTAGAGTGGTATATTTATATACAGAAGATGAACTAGAGGTAGACAAGACAAAAAGAAAAGAAAATCAATTAGATCTAAGGCAGTGGCTATGAGGATGAAGAAGACAAATTCAAAAGACAAAGATGGAATGGAATCAACTGACCTTGTAATCAGTTCTTTCTGCATCAATGTGCACCATGAAGGGCACCTTCATTAGAGAAATGTTGATAATGTATAATGCTTCTGTAAGAAATTGAGACAACTCAAGCAGATACTTTTTAAATAAATGATCACATTTGGTGCTTCTCAGATTTCTGAGAAAATTGCTTTGTAGTGTATATTACAATGATCACAACTGACAATATTGCTTCACAATAGTTCTGTGAGTTTTTTCTGTTGTTATTAAACAAATACTTCAGATCAACACTTTTCAACCGGTGTGCCGCAGGATTTTTTAAAACATGAAATACCTGACTATTTAGTCAGATGCACTGACCTCTTTTTCCTTATATTGTCAGATTTAAAAAATGACAACATAGAAAGTTATATCTTCTTTTGAGATATGGACTAATGAGAAAATATGGTATTTTTCTATTGCATTAAGTCTTTAGCTCCTTATCAGTTACTCCCAGTATGAAAGATGAGACATTCTTTGCATTCTTCAATAAAACTTCCCAAAGGTAACTTTCTGTATAAAGAGCTAGTGGTGAGTGCTTTTCTTTGTTCATTTGTATATTGATAAGAACAAAGAAAACAGTTCACAAATTACAACACCTTTTGATTTTATTCTTATAAAAATTTTTTTGGTCAGTTTTTGGATATTTTCTTTCTTGTTCTTACTCTCCTGCTATTTATAATATTATGAGTGTAAATATAGATGCAGAGAAATTTCTCCTTTTTTTAATACTGCCACTCTGCTTTGACATATATAAACATATACACACATCCACATACATACATGCATATTTACATGTGTATATATACATGTATGTGCATGTTTATTATTTTTTAAAATGTTTTTATTTTTCCTTTGGCTTTAAATTTAGTCAACAAATTTTTCTAAGTACATACTATGTGTCAGGCTCAGTGCTAGGAGCATAGTGATGAGCTGCAAGATATTCTGTCTTCTCAGAGCCTTAGAAAACCTGAAATATACAGTAGGGCACAAAGGGAAAGGTAATTAACCCTATTAACATTACCAGTCCTAAAATGCTACTTGCTTGTGGTATTATACCCATCCATGAGTGTGCTATTATTACTTGTTTCTTTTCTTTTTTATATTGCTGTGATCATAACACATAATATTTTAAATTTAAACTTAACATTATATTGTGTTCTCTCATGTAACTAAGAACACTTTGAACATAATTTTAATGAGTATATAATATTGCATTTGTGGACAGCCCATAATTTATATAGTTTGAGAGCATTTAGGTTGTTTACAATTCTTTTCTATTGCAAATAATGCTGTAATGAATATGATGAATATCTTCTGCATAAATTTCTGTCTTTTATTTTCTTAAGAAATTGTCAGCAATAAAATGGCTGGGTAAAAGTATTAAACATTTCAAAGGTCTTTGATACATAATCCTAAAACCAAGATCCCTGGTCAGTTGTTTCTTACCCACTGGCATCAGTTCTTATTGATGGGCTTCTATAAACAGAATTTAAAAAATAAATAAAAATTAAAAATTAAAATTAAAAAATGACAATAGCCAACATAACAATGGCCACCTGATGTAAATGAATCAAAATTATATCTATTTTTTTATCAGACTGGCAAAAACTATACTTTTTGGTGTGCCACAGAATTTTAGTAATTAGTTTTTGTGTGCCATGAGATGAAAAAGGTTGAAAACCACTGCTTTAGATGGTGAAAAAAATTGAGAAAACTCAATAATGATTCAAAAGCCATTAGCCCTGAAAACTAAGAAAGTGATAAAAATGAATAATAGTTTAGTTTTACAGCAATTGAATTTGAGATACTAGTCAGATACGCATAAGTTGTTGATGAAGCACCCGATATATAATTTAGGAGAGAAGGCAAATCCATGAATTATGATGTAGAAGTGATACAGCCAAGGAAATCTAACAAAAACTGCCTGGAGAGAGAGAAGGCAGAAGCATAAAAATACCTATATTTATAGAATAGGCAAGGTTGGTTAACCAAAGAAGCCTAAGTGAGAGTAGTAATCAGAGAAGCTAAAAGGATACCAGGAAAGAGATTAAATAAATAGTATATCAAGAAGTCCTATCCTATTGGAATGTAGCAGAGTAAAATCAGTATTTCACCTCTTCAAAGTCATCAAAAGAAAAAAGAAAAACAAGGGGCAAAAAACATCTTTGATGAAACTAGGAGACATCTGAAACTCAAACCACGAAACAGATGGGAAAGTTGCCAAACTGTAGATCAAATAAGGATGTGGGAGGAAGCAGCAGAGAAAATACCCACCCAAGGCTGCATGGGCAGAAAGATCCATCAAGGCACATTTCTCACAGCTGAAGGAGGTCACCAAAAGGCCAAAGGGAAATCCTTTTTACAGCAATTCAAGTGGGACACACAAACTGGTGGAGAGAGATTCTCCAAACCAGATTTGGTTCCAAGAAGCAGAAGAACCCAGACCAGAAAAGAAATCACACAGAGAAGCCATATTCATAGCAGTCTCTGTGTAGCAGTGGAGAAAAAAATGACTGCATAGTGAACAGACATACCAAAGCAGACAGTCTGGGGAAATGTAGTTAAAATAAGGTCCCCATATACAACCTTGAATCATAAGAAAAATTTCAGTTAGTTATGTACACAGCCCAAGAATAAGAAGTTTCGCATAAAAATGTTACTAAGCACTGCTTGTACTGTTAAAAATTGAAACAAACTATAAATATCCATCAATTCAAAAATGAATATATTCTGATATTAGTCAAAGAATAGACTATTACAACATGGCTGAAAGAAATAAACTAGATTACATATATTTAACCACATGTATCAAGCTGCATAATGATTCATGTCATTTATATAAAACAAGTCATTTAAAACAATGATATAATCATATGCAATAACAGCATAAAACACAGATGGGAATAATAAACACTAAGTTCAGGGTAATAGTTATCTCTCGAGTTAGGAGGAGAGAAATTATGCCGGGGAGGGGTTCTCAGGGACTTCGAATATACCTATAATATTCCATTTGTTTTCTAAAAATCTGAAGCAATTATAGCAAATATGTTAGGATTTAAGAGAACTAGGTATTTATTGTGTTACCCACTTTAAGTTACCCTTTACACTTGCCTTTGGAACCCAGCAACCACACTGTGAGGAAGCACAAACTAGCCCAGGTGACGAATCCTCAAAATAGGCCCATATGGAGGAGAGTTAAGGTACCCAGCCTACAGCCAGCATCTACTAGCAGACATCTGAGTAAACAAGACTTCAGAAAGTTCTAGCCCCAGGTTTTCAATCCATAGCTGAAGCCCCAGATACCACGGAACAGAGACAAGCTGTCCCTGTGATCCAAATCCTGAGCATAAAGAAATGGTTATTTGATGCCAATAAGTTTTGGGTTAATTTGTTACAAAGCCATTGTGACCAAAACACCCAGCATTAGACAGAACAGAAAAGGAAAATATTTACAGCGCCTAGTATAGGGTATTAGTCCTGTTGATTACAGTTACAAAACTGCTGTAAACTTATCCCAGTTTTATTTAGCTTCTTACCTCCAAACTTCCAGAATGTGCTGCCCAATGTAAAGGGGTAAATTTATGGAGAATATCAACTTCATTAATGTTGGTTCCACGTTCTACTATTTCTGAAAGCTGCTTTACATCTCCAGCTCGAACTGCATCATGTATGCTACCAAAATGCACCTTCTTCCTGGTGCCTACTGAAAAATGGAATTGCTTAAAACGTATTATAATACAAAAAAAAATACTACAGCAATAAGTCAAAAGAAAGAACAAAATCACTTTGGCTTTCCAAATTACTACAAAGAGCATTGCGATTAACATCTTAATCCAACTTCCATTTCAGTTCTAACATGTAAAGAGCACGGAGAAAAGAACAAACTGAAAACCAATGGCTTTTCTTGGACTGATCAGAGAACTGAGGTCTTGGCAAACTGCCACCCTGAATCCGGAAAACACAGGCAAATACAGAGAAACACCCTCAAGTTCAGCTTACTGGAGCAGAAGCCACTGGAGCCATAAAGAGCTACAAGCACTTAAACGGGGAGTCATTAAGAGATTTTAAACAGAAGAATAATAATTATCAGATTTGTAATGCTGGGTGTATAGGACTGGCTTTGGTGAAGGGACTGACTGGGAAGCAAAAACACCAGAGATTCAGGGAGAGACCATGTAAGAAAATAGCTATGGTAGTTTATAGCAGGAAGGTTGAGACCTGCAACCAAAAGAATGGCATTAGGAACAGAATATTCAACAAATATTACGAAAACAGGTTGAAGTGAAATTGGATGTGCATAGTAGACAAAATAAGGGAAGAGTATTAGGATAACTCCAAAGAGTCCAGCTAAAGGCCTTGGTGTGGTGCCACTGAGAGAGTGAACACTAAACGACAGAGAAGGCATAGGGATACAAAATTACATTTTAGACATGCTCTCAAGGTGCCCAAGGAAGAGTTCCAGAAGGGACTTGTGCATACGAGTCTGCTGCTCAGAGAGGTCTGGAGTTCAGATCTCAGTGTTAGATGTGTCTCAGTATTAGGTACGTTTTTCTGATACCCATCCTCACCCCCTACTGGAACTAATGGCACTCTACTCTTCTTTATAATATTCACCATACTAGTCCTTATTTGCTCAGTATTTATCTTCTCCAGTAGAAGGTAAGGAGTATGCTTGTTTTCTTTATTGATATATCCTTAAGACACAGTACATATTAGTCACTTCATAAATATTTACTAGATGGCTGAATGAATAACATAGATTTGGAGTGCTCACTAGGGTTGAAGTCATAGTGCGTAACAAGAGAAAAAACCCCAGTGATGGCACTGTCCAGGAAAAAAGCAACATTTAAGTAGAGGATGGAAATAAAGTCAGCAAAGAACACAGGGAGTCAATAAATTGGAAGAAAGAAAACTAGGTAAGTCTAATGTCATCTCCACAGGGTCAAATGCTTCAGAGAAGTCAAGAAAGAACTTAAAAGCGTTCATAAGATTTAACAAGGGTGGACATCAATGGGCGAGAAGTCTCAGGAATGCGCAGATGGGAAGAAAAAGGTGGGGGAGTAAAGCTAAACTGAGGGAGGCTGGAGAAAAGGTGAACAACTTTGAGACCCACTGAAAATAGGTCACTCAGGAGAAATGAGGAGTGACAGCTGGGAAAGGGAACTGCCAAAAACGGGTAAGGCTGATGGGGCAGAACTGAGAAAAAGAGTGTAGCAGAGACAAGGGCTATGGAAGTAATCGAACTCACACGGGGTTGCCGTGTCCGTGGAGGAGGTGGAAGGGCCTGAACGGGGCACCCCGGGCATGGTGCGATCCCACGGACTCCGGGGAGGAGAGGAGTCCAGGCCCCTGCTGCTGCGGCGGTCTTCACTGGCTGTCACCCACGAGCCACTGCAGCGGCCGTCTTCGTCTTCGCTAGGACCAGGGCCGCCGTCCTCCTTTGCTCCCTCGCAGGAGCTCCTACAGAGGGACCCTCCGTCTTCACTGTCTCTCTCCCAGAAGCCACTGAGGTGGCGGCTGGAGTCTTGGCTGCTGCTCACCCCGGAGGAGTCGCTGGCCGCGTAGCCGCGGTCTTCACTTACTCCCTCCCAGGAACTACTAAAGCTGGGGCCGCCATCGACACTCTCTCCCCACCAAGAACCACTTAGGCGGCGGCTCCGCTCGTCACTGACCCTCTCCCCGGAGTCGCTGGTTCCGGGGCCGCGGACTTCCCTGGCCCCCTCCCAGGTACCACTGAGGCGGAGACCGCGGTCTTCTCTAACCGTTCCTCCAGAGTTACTAGACTGGTGGCCTCCCACTTCACTGAAACTGACGTCGCTGCTGCCAAAGCCACGGTCTCCTCTCACATTCCCCCAAGGGCCGGTATGACTGTGGCCACCATCTCCCGTAACTGTCCCTCGAGAACCACTGCGACAACGGCCAAGGTCTTCACCGACCCTTCTGAAGTGACTGCTGAAGAAGACGACGTCCTCACTTACGCTTCCCGTAGAGACGCTGCAGCGATGGTCATCGTCTTTATGGATTCTTTCCCTCTCCTCTCTGAGAGTAAATTTCTGGTCTTCGTTACCTCTTTCCTTCGACCGGCCGCCGCGTTGGCTGGGTCGGCCGTTTATCCTCCACACGCGAGGGCCAGTTGCGGCGGCCGCCGTCGTCTTCGGCTACTATTCCCCGCGAGTCGCTGTGGCGGCGACCGCTGAACACGGTACCCTCTCTTCCAAGTAACTTTATAGCGTTCTGACTCCGGCCACCAGGTTGGAGCTGTGGCAGAACCGTCGCCTTGGAAACGTATAAACTTCCGGCGTGCTCTGGTCATTTCCAGTTCCTTACGGCTTGCGTCACTTCCGTCTTCTCTTCCTTCACCTTTTTCAAGGCTTGCTCTTAGGAGGAATCGGATACTGGTGTAGACCGGTGTTTGGTGAAGTTCCGCTCAGTCTCACACCCAAGCTTTTGTAGGCCTGGTTTCTGTAACTGCCTGGCCTGGATCGCGCCTTCCAGGGCTCAGCGCTCAGGTGGAAGCTCCAGGACTGCCGTCTGCGTAGGTGACCTATGTAGCGCGTGCCGGGCGGGGCCTTTCGTCCTTGGCTAACCTAGTGTAATTTTTTTAGTGCTGTTTGGAACGTTGAAGAAAAGCTATTCTTAACCCTGACTTCTCACAAGTGTGGAAAAAGACCTAAAGGAGAAGTTAGCAGCTGCAGCCGCTCTCACTGTTGAGGGCTTACTAGTGCCTGGCCCTCTGATAATCGCTTGGTACTTAATTCTCACAATAATTTTGTAAGGTAGGTGTTAACCCTATTTTACAGGTGAGGACATTCAAAGTATCAGTAATTTGCTAAGGCCAAACAGCAGGTAAGTTTTAAAGCTGGTGTAAAAAAAAAAAAAAAAAAAAAAAAACAACCCCACAGGTCTTTCATTAGTCAAAAGACTGTTCCGGGTCTTCTGACTTCAAATTCAAGGTTCCTCCACTAAAATGTTGACGTTGAACAGTTTCGCCCACATCTTTTTTTTCAGCCCTATTGCTTAAAGTGTATTCTTCCATTAAGAATTTATTGTAAATATATGGGTCATATGTGTGCAAAAGTGCTAGCAGCTGAGAATACAAAAATTAAAATTCTCTGTCCTCCAAGGGCATCAGCCACGTTTATTCCTTTCACCGTTTTTTTCCCATCTTCATTGCCTTGCCACAGGGTTTGTTGTTGTTGTTACCTTTTTCTCTCTTTTTTTTTTTTTTAGCTACAAAACTTAAATTTTACGTTTCGATTACAGTTTACATTCACTATTATTTTGTGTTGGTTTCTGGTGTACAGCATAGTGGAAGACAATCATATACTTGACAAGCTGATCCCCCTGATACTTAATTACCCACCTGGTATCATACATAGTTATTACAATACTATTGACTATGTTCCCTGCGCCGTACTTTACATCCCCATGACTATTTTCTAACTACTAATCTGTACTTCTCAATTCCTTCACCTTTTTCACCCAGCCCCACAACCCCCTGACCTCTCCCTTGCCACAGGTTTGTGTTGTGAATGTATTTGGGAAATTCCCCTGACTGTATTTTTCCTTTCTTGAAACACAGTAAATTGCCTTTCTTTAATTCCCATAGCATCTTGTAATATTAATAACTGCTACTTGTTGAGTTCATATGATGGGTCTGGCACTGTAGTAAGTGCTTTATATTAGTTTTCTTATTTAATCCTTAATAATACCAGGATAGTGTTACTGTTGGTTTACACAGAAAAAGCACGAAAGTTAATTGTCTCAGGACACACAGCTAGTAAGTCGAAAGTACCTGAATTAGGGTTTCTACCTAGATCTTTGATTTTGCGGTACATAATCCTCAAAGTCCCTGAATTCCTGCAACCTTTGTATTAGACCACTTACCACATTGTATTATAATTAACCTGTTTAGCAGTTGATCCTCACCCCTACCCTTCAAGGACTCTGAGCTTCTGGAAGGTAGGTACTGTGTCCATTATTCATCTCAGAACTCCTGACATCTAGAATAAACAGTTCAAGGGGAAAGGGCTTACTAGCTGCTGTGTAGGTGAGTGGGTGGGCTGATTGGTTGGTTGTCTGGTAGATGAACTGATATACTGAAAGTAAAGGTTTTTACAGATACAAGGGATTTGGGGGTTAGTCATCCCAATTCCCTCATCTTTAGAAATGGGGCATTTACCAGACATCTGTTGAATTATTAATATGGGACAGTTTCTATGCTAAGTGATTTGCAAATAGTTTCACACTTAATCAGTATTATTATTTCTGTTTTTACAGATGAAGAAACAGCGCAGATTTGGCCAAGATCACTTAACTAAGAGGTGGGGAATTGGAACCCACTATGATTGACCCCAAATTAATACAGTGCTGTAGCCACTTACATAATAATGGTAAAGCATTCATCTTTTGCTTTGTTGTATGGATAAACTCACTGAAGGAATGAGGCAGCACTTAAAGGATATACATGTGGCAGGAAGGATTAGAAAAGGAAAGAGAAACCAGAAAAGCAGGAAAAGTAAAATCTTCCAAAATAGATTAAAAAGGATTTAAAAATAAAAGCAGAAGTAAATGAAATGGGAAAATAAATTGATCACAATAACAGCTGGTACTTGGAAAGAACAATAAATAGACACTTAGCAAATCTGAGGGAGAAAAGGAGAAAAAATGTTGGAAACATATTACAGATATGAGGGTCTTTGAAAATCTGAAATGATTTAATGTAAACTTTCGCTAATAGTTCTGAAAATTGACTTGTATCATTTTCTAGGGAAGTATAAATTTCAAAAAAATTGGCCTAAGAATTAGAAAACCTTAATAAACTGATAATAATTTTAAAAATGACCTATGTATCCCTGACAAAAGTCACGAGGAACCAAGCAGAAAGAGTGGAATACTTCCCAACTGTGAAGGTAGCATAACCCTAATAGATTCTAAACAAGGAGAGTAAAAGAAAAGACTTATGTCTCAGTCTCACTTACCCTAAGGAAACTATGAAGACTGCAGTGCATTTAGAGTGTCACAACCAAGTTGGGTTTATCCTACCAGTACTAGGATGGGTTAACTGTACAGCAATGAAAATTTCCTAATTTAATAAATGAGAAAAACTGTATGATCTTAAGTGATACTGAAAAGTCACTTGAAAAATTAGCACCTATTACTGATTCAAAGAGAAGCTAAATTCGTAATAAGTAATAAAAAGAAGCTTACTTAACTGAAGGAACAAACAGACAGCACACTTAACGTTATGGTCCAGGTTATCTGCAGTCATTCCTGTAAGTCAGCACTGGTCTGAGAATTTTTGCCCCAGTGTAATAATAAGATAAAGTATGATTGGAAAGGAAATTAAGGTGTGATGTTATTGTTTACCTGGAAAGTCTAAGACAACCGTAAAATATTAAATATTAGAATAAAGAGTTAAGTACTTAAGATGGTCAGCTGTAATGGCAACATACAGAAGTAAGATTTCCTACTAACCAGAATCAATTTTTAAATGTAAAGAAAAATCTTTACATTAGCAGCAACAGTGGTGGAATATTCTAGGAATAAACTTTTCAAGAAGTAAGCAAAATCTGCATGAAAAAAACCATAGAACTTCATTTATGGATGTTACAGAAGATCCAAATAAATAGAAAGAAGCTGTGTCCCTGTATGAGAAGGCTCAACTATTGTAAAGATGGGATTCTCCTGAGACTACGTTAGTTGCATTTTAAGTAAAAATTTACTGTAATTTTTAGTGGAAATTGGCAAGATGATTTAAAGTTTATCTGGAAGATTAAATGTGCAAGATTAAACAAAATATTTTTGAAAAAGAACAATCAGTGAGGACTTAACCCAAATACATATTAGAACTATAAAGCTAGAGTATTTAGAACAGGGTGGTGGTATTGGAATAGAACTAGACAGATTAGTGGAACAAACATTAATTGATCTGCACTTAAGCCGATTTGTTTATTACAGAGGTACATTTCAAATGGAGAAATGGAGGCTCTTCATTGTTTTCACATACAAAAATTTCAGAATGAAAAATATTAACAAAGTGTTAGAAAACAATACAGAATATTTGTTTAATAAATCATAGGAAGACCTTTCTAAGAAAGACAAGCCCCAGAGACCACAGAGGAAAAAGAAAATAGTGTAATAAACATTTAAAAAGCTACAAGCTGTTACTATAAAGTCAAGATGAGAAAAGACATTTTTTTCTAAAAATTAAAGAATAAATAGCAAAAAACATAGAAATGCCAAGTGGAAATTAACGAAAGAAAAGATACTCAAATTCATAGGCTGTTGGAGCAGCATAATGATAAAAACTAAAAGATTATGGCTAATGAGTGTTGGAAGAGGTGGCCTCAACAAAGCACTCTGAAGACTGCTGGTGAAAGACTAAAGTGGCATCACCCATTAAAGACAATTTTTGTACTGCCTCTCAAAATTTTAGATACCATGCTTGAACCAGCAACTTTCAAGTTGTAAAATCTTCAAGATAACTTGCTGAGATGTATATACTAACATAGTCATTGCAACAATTTGTAGCTGTAAAGAGAAATTTAAATATCCATCAGTGAAAGAATGGCTAAATTATGTTATGCTTATAATATGAAATGTGTAGTGGTAGACATACAGATCTACGTGCATTAATCAACATGGAATGGTTTGTAAGGTGGTAAATGAAAAAAGGCAAAACTATATGTGATTTAATTTCTAAAAATTATTTTCTAAATGAATTTCTAAGTTTGGGAAGGATCTATACCAAATTGGCATCTCGGGTTACTTTATACAAGAAAGGACATGAAAGTAGACTATTTTCTATGCTTTTATTTGTTTTTTAAAGTTTAATTCTTCCTAAGTAAAAATACAGAAGTTTAGGGAGACCTGCACTGTCACATAAAACAAAAGAGAAGTTTAACGACTATATGACCCAGGAGAGATTAAGAGGCTAAGAAAAGCACATTGGTTTTGGCAAGGAGTCATTGATAATACTTAAGAGCAATTTTAATAAAGTAGTCAAGATGTAAAAACCATGTTGTACAGGATTTTAAGGTAAGTAAGGGACTCAGTTTCTCAAGTGAAAAAAGTTTCAGAACACACTGAAGTGGGCATCTCAGCTTTCCAAGGAAATGGTACCCTTTATAAGCAGGAAGATTATGGTTCCAATAAGTGAAAATGACTAGTCCTCTACCTCTATCTTAGGTTTTCCATAGTGAGGTACTTAACCAGTTTGTCCCCATAATCCCCCGTAAATCAGCTCTTTACATCTAGTTCCAGAAAAAGAAGCAGGGCCAACCCCAGACTAAAAGTTGAACTAAGGTGGTTTTGGTAACCATCTCTACTGCCTGCCTGTGTACATTCATGCTTTCCAGGCATTCTTGCTCTCCTTTTGGTGTGCACCTCCAACCCCTAAGGGATCCCACTGGTGCTTTTTGGCTTTTTTGCTCTTCCCCACCTGCCCAATGAAGTGTCCATTATTTCAGGGAGCTGGCCCCATATAGGATTAAGAGAAAACTTTCTACTCCTACAGAAGTCAGGCCTTGACAATAGCCTGACTTTCGATCTCTACCTCCAGATTACCTTTTTAACTAAATCTTTTCACTTATGGACATGGTTAAATGCCTCCTTATGTTTTCCTGAATATTTTGTATAAACCTTTCACAGCACTTATTTGGCACTAAAATTGGATGTAAAGAAAGCCAGGAAAATAGAATCTAAAATCCTCTAAGCTGTTGTATGAGAATCTTAGTTTTATTTTTCTCCCTAAAGCTTATTTTGTTTTTAGCTGAATAACATTACTGTGTAGTATTTTCCACAACATGAAAGTTTAAGTAAAGTTTTGTTGACATTGTATAGGGTATAAATAATGAAATTTCTAGTTTTCAGGAAATAACATACTATTCCTTTCATATGGTCTCAAACTCATTTCAAATGATGTTTTTCATCTTCCATAAGGTTTCTAGCTTTTCTTGCCACACTTTCCAATATAGACTACTGTTTATAGTTCCCAGTGCTATGTGTTAGCTATTACTTTTCCATCTTCTGGGGCTAAATTTTTTTTTTTAATTAATTTTTACACAGAGGGGGAGAAAGGGAGAGAAACATCAGTGTATGGTTGCCTCTCACATGCCCCCCACTGGGGATCTGGCCTGCAACCCAGGCAGGCATGTGCGCTGACTGGGAATCGTACTGGGGACCCTTTGGTTTGCAGGTTGGTGCTCAATCCACTGAGCCACACCAGCCAGGGCTGGGGCTAAAATTAAGTGATTTCTAAATCAGATTTGCCTGTTCATTAGAGTGAAGTATGGAACTTTATTAATACAATTGACATACTAGTTTCAAGTGTAGCTATGGAGCACCTTAAATACTGAGTTATCTCTGAATGACAATCTACTAAACAACTTCAGAGATAAGGAACCTGTTCTTAACTCGGTTATTCTAGTGCACAGCCCTGGTTAAATTTTGCCGGTGGGGAGTGGGAGAGAACATCTAAATCCCTACCTGACATCTAGCCGCCTACCCCAAAGAAAAACTAGGAATTGCATTCTGAATTCCAGGTCCAATACCTGTGGTCATCTCAATACTGCCCCCTCCAATTCTTCTAGTGCTATCTAGTCCTTTTCCAGCTCCAAGTGACAACGGTTATGTCTCTCTAACCTGTGGTTCCAATGAGCTAACTTACTTAGCATGCTAATATCTCCTATTCATTTCATTGTAACCACAATTCTCTCCAGTTTAAGATTAGCTCCTAACTATGTTGTCACCTATCATCCACACTACTTCAATAGTGTTCTCTCACATTCCTATGAATTTAAATGTTCTCTAGGCACCTCTATATATGGGTATTAGTAGGTTTGAATGTCTTTTGTCACATACTTTTCATAAATACTGACAGGTCTCCAAAACAGGCATAGCAACAAACTACATTTTGGATTCAGATTCCAGCATTTCTTTCATAACTATTCATGTATATTCAAAATTTCAGTTATCACATGAACACAACCAGCTTTCTTACTAAACCTCTCTGTAGCATTTGAAAATCTTAAAATTTTATTGATTCCATTTTTAAAAAAGCTAAGATGCAAATAGGGTATTACGTGTTTAAAATTCTTGTGGTCATCAGTGTAATACCTTAGCATGACCAAGAGTACGTAATCAAAGTTACTGAGTTTTAACCATATAAAAATTAATTTTTGAAAACTGTATTTGCTGTTCATTTCTTCATAGATACCCTTCCATGATTGTGGACTCCAGTCCTAGTTATCTCCCAAGACTCCGCTATCCGCCCCCCTCCTTTATAAAGCCTTGCTATGTCCAGGTAGTTTGGTGTGCCTATTTCTATCCTAGCATTTATCGTAGGGTACTTTTTTAAATTGTAGAAATAGCGTGGACTAAGATAAAGCCAGGTTCACATTCTTGTTCTACAACTTTTTAAGTTGTACCACCTACCATGTAGGATTATTTTTAAGTGCCAGAGAAAATGTATGTAAAATGTTTGGCTAACCAAATGTTAAATATTCAACAAACTATGACTTTTTATTGTTTTATATGCCTATCTCCTCCAATAGATGGCAGAGAAGATTAATGTTGCATCTCCAAGTGGCTGGCTGGTTAAGTGCCACTTCAAGTTTTAAAGGTGATGAAAGAAGTCACAATCTAAAGCCATTCAAGAAATAAAGACACACAAACAAAGTTTCTTTATCCTATTTATTACATGTATGAATATTAACATCTCATGGTATTCATCTAATTCAGTCAAAACCAACAAATGATAAAAGTAAACCATCTTTCAAATGAACATTCTTACAGATTGCCCTGTAACTTAAAATAGAAGTATGTTCACTGCATTAAATTGTGACAAATTTGAAAAATGTCATTTAAAAAAAAAAATCACCTTTAGTACTTAAATATATTCATCGTTTGATGGCATCAGTGTCCAACTTCAATAATAGTTGCTTCATTAGATACTCTTCAAAAATGGACATCTGGATGGTTCTCTAAAGCTGGAAATATATATATATATATATATATGCAAACATGTCCTGTTTTGTTTTAAAATTTTTCAAATCTGGCTTTTCTACTTGAGAAAAGTCCTGCAGTGCTCTCTCACAACCCCCTTTTGAAGAATAAAACTTAGACTTTGCCTCCGTAATTGTGGGAGCTACTAGAAAAAAATCTTATGTTGAGGTTGCTGTTTAATTCCATCTTCACCCAATAAAAAGTACAGAAACACTATTTGATGGTGTGCATAAATATTACACTCCATGGATAGCAAAAATATTTTTTATTTATAATTTACAGTTTCACAAGTGAAAATCGTACATTTTTACACATACAATTTCATTTTGTTAAATTTGCACACATCTACAGAACTTTCACACAACAAGCACCTGAAACTGTGCAGGCAGTAGGAAATGCAAATACTAAAATGTATTTATTAACCAAATGACAGCTGAAGGCCCTGCCTCAGCTAGACAATTTATATAGTTATGTCTATATATACATAAATTCTTCACCTTCTAGATCCAACAGCAGCTTTTTTAAAAAAGAAAACCATACCTTTCTCATTTTATTTTAAACTGACTCAACTGTATCATTTTCTGTTTTAATTTCGGTGGGTGTTGCTATGCTTTCCTCTGTACAAGCTGGTGGAATATCAATTTGTTCTTCCTTAACTTTGGGACTTTCAGAGGGTTCCTGCAATTCATTTTTCACAATGTTCAACATAATGTTCAAAGGGTTTTCAACTGGTGTCTTGCTGGGAGATGGTGTACAATCAAATGAAGATGTCTACAAAATGAAAAACCCTATAAGTACTGATTAAAGATCAAACATATCACATTAAATGACAGTCTTATAAAGATCCTTATTGTGGACAAAGAAACAAACATACTTGCTTCCCTCTAAAACATGCTATAAAGGCAGATTCAAGCATTTAACATGTACTCAGCAATGAGCTAAGAGAAACGGTAACCAATAAAAGGCCAAAAGAGGCTGATTAGATATGCTTCTATAGCTAACCCCACACAGATGGTAACTTCTATGTATAGCCTGGGATTTTTGCGACTAATTTTAAACACTCAGAGGATTTCTAAAAGCTCCACAAACCCTCAAAACATCCTACAAAGTCTACTCTTTTGATGATCTACATATATATACACCAAGCTGCCTCTTGAACCTGTGGAACAAATCTTTGAAAGGCAGTGTTCCAGTATTTGGTTTTTAAAAAGTGGTCACTCTACAAAAAGATTTTTTAATTTCAATGGGAAACAGATTGGTATCTTTCAGATTCCATGTGTGATCATTTAAAAATTCTCTGATATTACATGGCTGAGTGAAGTACGTAAGAAAGCAGTAAATGCTACCCATCGCTCTAGAAACCTATTCCTATCAATCCTCATCTTTGAGTTTCCCTCATATTTCTCTATGACTAGTGCTCTAGTAAAAGACATCAAGATTGAAGTGAATGAAATGCAAGAAATACAGAAATTTTGCAATTTTAATCAGATTCTATCAATCTAGCACGAATATTTAATGAACAATCTAAATGCTACATCAAAACACAAAAACAGCTCAATATCTCAATATTAAAATAATGATATTGCTCAGATGCACAAAATAACAAAATTTATTAATGTACATAAGAACAGTAACAAAAAAGAACTTACATTTTGATAATCTTCATAACATGATGGATGATAAATCTGAAGCAAAAAGATAAAAGTAAGTAGGTACTCATATGTATATTCATTTCTAATGGTTATTCTAATAAGATTTCTAAACTAAACCAGAAAATAACTATCTTTGGAAAAAGAGACAAAAATTTGGTTACAAATACGGATAAAATATTTTTCATCCTGATTTCTCTTTAAACTTGGCTTTCTACATTAAGTAGATAACATGGTAAGTTTTCAAGATATTAACAGTTTTGATGATGAAATACAAATTTAGAATCAAAACTGGTTAAGCAGAAAGACTAGATTCCTAAGACCTAGTCCTGGGTTTATCATTAACTAGTTATGCAACCTCTTATATGACTACAAAACCAGATGACTGCTAAGATCCCTTCCAACTCAAACACTGACTAAAATTCAATACCTCAGAAGTACCTTTTTTATTAAAAGCAAAAAGCATTTCTGTCAAAGTGGTGAGCTACCCCTACAAAACAAATCTTAAAACTTATAACGAAATGAAAATTACCTTTCCATCTACTCTAATAGCATTTTTTAAATGCCATTCCTCCTCCTCTTCATCCCAGTATTGTTCAAATTGTTCTTGACAGATTTCACAACTCTAAAATAGAATCATATAAAATGAAATTTACTAATAAGACACATTAAGTAAAAATATATAAGCATTAAATGGAGAAAGGAATTTGAGTTTTCTGAAAGTTTAAACAATGTTCCCTATGTAATACTGATATAACAGGTAACATTTCGCTGCTGTTGGTCAATATTATAACTATAGTGGTTATAAAACCCAAAACCAGATCATAGAGTACAACTAATGAATCAAGCTTACAAGAAATCTTTAAAAAAAAAAGTTTTGCTTTTTGGCCTCTGGCTAAGATCAAGTGAAGAAATCTTAGAGGGATGTAAATAAAGTGATACATTTATGATCATTTACTTAAAGTAAGCGACATGAACAGAGGGGGAGTATTAGCAGTCTTCTCTTACCTCAACTGCTCCAGCTGGCCCTGCAGGTACACTTTGGAACTCCTTTTCTTTAGCAGCTTCCTGTGTTTTGAGCACAACTTCTTCATGCACCTTTTCAAAAAACTGGCTCTTTGCACGTTCTTCCAGATCAGCTATTTCCTCAAATTCTATCCAGTCCTTAAAAGGAAGGAGTTGATTTAAGAAGAATATTTTCATTGTTCCTAAACTTTTACTGAGTACCTTCAATATAATGCCACTTAAAGATAAGGGTACATTCTACAATATACTTTAATTATGCCTTCTCTTTCAGGCCCTTAACTAACAAACATAAAGCAACCGATTACAATACTAATTTTCCATTACCTCTATAGTTACAATCTACTAATTTAAACATGATCAATTTTAGTATACTTAAAAAAAAAAATCAGTCACAGCAACTTGGAATTTTAGGTCTAGAAGAAATCCTACTCTAATGTCAACAAAAAGCAAATACATACTGTTCAAATTTCTTTATTTAAAAAACCTTCTATATACTAGGGGTCAAATATTCAAAAAAGTCACAAGTTACAAATACCTCAGCAACTACTTAAACTAATACTTTTAGAATAAAATTTAAAGGGTAAAAGACAGATCAGAGACATATGAATTACGTACTGTTAAGCTGTAGTACCAACGTCTATGAGTGACTTTTCTGCTAACATCTTTTTCAGTTCTGTTTTGCCGATAATGCCAGTCCAAGTGATCTGCGTATACATCTGTCTGTGATGTTGTAAATCTCATTCCACAAGAGTAACACTGAATACCAGTGTACAGTCGATTTATAACACTATCATAACGTCTATTTTGGAAAAGAGAAATAATCTTTAGTTTTGATGGCTTAAAGGACTTTAAAAAAAAGACAGTTACAAATATTCTAGTTTTCTGTATTTTAATAATGGTGAAGTCATTATGCGATGAAATAATGTTTCAGCTAAGAGCTATTAATACCCAAAGATCATTATTATTTTCTATTAATGTATATTACTGGCCCATTTTTCCTTAACTTCAGTAAATTTTGGAACATGCAGTCTATCCTATTGTTAACAGACCTGGCTCAGTCACTTACTTCCTTTTGACTAAAAATGGAGTAACCATGAACTAACTAATAAAGCAACAGCGGGCCTGTTCTTAGACTAGTGTCAGTATCAAGGTGGACACAGCAGGTGTATATGGCAGAATAATCAGATTTTATATCTCCAGATCTCTGAAGTTCTCAATAACTCAATTGCCCCACCCTGATCTAAAGAACACTGAAAGAGGCGCAGAAGGAATAGTATTTGTATAGATTACTAAAAAGAAAAATTAGGAGACTAATGAGAAACTGAGGTCAGCAAATCATTTTTTAGAATTGTGGGCTCCCTATTTGGAAACAAACTGTATAAAGACCAAGGAAATCCACAAACAGGGCAGTTACAAACTCCAAATGATTTTTTAAATAGTAGAATAAAGCAAAGGACAATACACTAGTTCTTTGTATACCAGCATATAAAATAAATATTTAGTCATTATTATTAATATTGAATGAGTGAATGAAAAAATGGTTATATAACTATATGGGACAAAGTTGATAGAACAGTAAAGGAACTAGCTAAATCTTCACATTCAAAAAGTTAAGACTTCTAAACATGAGAAATCAAGAAATGTGGTAGATCAGAAAAATACAGCATGAGGCAAAAGTAGTTTTACAGTTGTTCATATGGAAAATAATACTGTAATAAATAATACATGAATATACTTCATGTGTTTCATGTACGCACAATTGTAAACCTCCTTCACACCACCATGTATGTATATTTTAAAAAAATAAAAGCAAATGCTAGGAACCACAGAAAAAAAGTTAAAAAAAAGTTTGCCTCTGGGTGAAAAGTAGTACTAGGAGAAAGGGAGATCATCTTTTATTATTTATTATATGCCTTTCATTACAAAGCTTTAAGTATGTGAAAGTACTCAAGGAAAATAAGACCAGCAACACTGAAAGGAAAAGAAATCAACAGACAAGAAGGAAGGGGGGGGGAGAAGGAAGGGAAGGGGAAAGTCAAGGAACATATAGCAAGGACTCATGGACAAAACCAAAGGGGAAGAGCTGAGGGAGGGAGGAGAGGGCAAGGGAAAGTGGTGGGGGGTAGGCAGAGACAAATGTATTTGAAAAAATAAAAATAAAACTAGAAAAAAAAAGTATTACTTTAAAATATTGATTTTAAAAGAGTGAGAACATTAGCTGTTCGGTTTTTAAATCAAGTACTCATAAAGATATAATAAATCCATACAGTAGCTTTAAATGTTTTTTGTAAGTAATATAGGCAATAGAAAACTATGAAGGATATGCAACAAAGGTTAACACTGTTATCAGTAAAGTGAGAATTGTAGGTAATTTTACTTTCTTGATTTCATTTGTATTTTCTATTGTCCACAATGAACGTGCATTACTTATAAAGTGGAAATAGATTTTTAAAAATTTTTTTTAAATACTAGACTACAAAAATCTAATTTTCTTAACCACAAATGTGTAAGAATATCAATAAAGAAAAAATAATGAGAATTAAAATGAAAATACAAAGGAAAATGAGTAATTATCATTATCTAATATTTAAACTCCCTGTATTTGTTCTACCCAACAGAGATATGAAAAACACAGAAATTTGCCATAGCCTTCAGGCCTAAATATTTGTGCAGCAGACATATTTTAAAAGAAGATTTAAATAGGCTTCCTAAAGTTTATGTTACATTATGTATAGTTTACAACATTAAAAAAGAAAAAAAGAAAAAAACCCAGGTTCCTAAATTTTAAAAACAGCAAAACGGGTAAAATTAATAGCACTAATAATACTGTCCACTATTAGTAAAGTCACTGTCCTTTTTACCTTAGAAAATTAGGAAGAAAATTAGATTACATACTGTTTCAATTCTTCAATTGTAAAATTGGTAAGATCTGGAACATCTTGATCTTCATTTTGATCTTCCTCCTCTTCAGTGGAAGGCTGAGCAGCAACTTCATTTACTTCTTCAATTGAAAAAAATAAATACCAATTTCTCAATACTATTCTCCATCTATTCTTTACAGCAGAATAGCACAGTGGTATAAGCAGTAGAGAAGCCCATCTTGTCTACTCAGTGTTTGTAATCTTATATTTACATAATGGCCAAGAAACCTAATATAATTCTTTATTTTGATAAGTAATATTAGATCTTTAAAAGTCAATCTTCACAAAACTTTACCTCATCAATATTCAAATTACTTTTTAAAAACTAATATAGAATAACTACTAAAAAGTCTGCACATTATCTGCAGAAGGAATGTTAGTCAATTAAAACAATGTCCACTACAGAAATAATTACATCTTAGAAAAATTTAAAAATATTATAAACCAATTCTATTAGATTTTCAAAAAATAGAGTATACCTAAGAATTCAATTGTTATAAGTAAGAACTTTTATCAAAAATTATATCATATCATACATCTTTACAACTTAGTGGAGCTTTGTGTAGATGAAGTATGGAAACACACTTACGTGTTGTAGCTGAATCAGGCTGAGACAATTTGAGAATTCCTGTTTTTAGCAGTTTTGAAAATAATTCATTTACATCCACCTGACTGAGATGATTATCAGGATATGCCTTAGGAAGGGCTCCTTAAAAAAAAAACAAAAAACTTTTCAAATGAAACTAGAACTTAAAGGTATAAATTACACTAAGCATTTTCGAAGTTTTCTTCAAGATGTCCTATCAACAATAAAGTTTACACACTCTTGTTAACAATGAACGTAAGTATCTTAAAAGCTCCTAAAATGAACTTTGTATCTTAACATATTCTAGAACAAATACTAAAAACACCAATACTTTATACTCATACTCCTTTCTATGCAAAAACCATTTCTATTTCCAACTATCTAATTTTCTAGTCCTTATCTTCTAACTATATAGGGAGAAAAAAAAACCAAGAGCCTAAGTGCAAGTACTTCTCCCTGCCATGACTACCCAGGGAAACTAATGCAGGAAGATGAGCCATGTGGCTCAGAGTGTCCCTTCCCCTATGCCCTTTGCTGTATTATTACCGTTGCAAAGTAACTCAGGCTATTGCTGAACAGGTGTGAGGCTTATTAAAGCTTCAATAATTTAAATAAATGACAAAAGGATACCAATCTTCTCTTTAAGCTCACTGGTGAGGAATCAATCCAATTATTTTGATAAGCACTAATCTAATTATGATCCTTTCACTCAACTATAAAAATATTTTAATATATTTGTATGTCACCATTATGCATCTCACTACCTCTAGAAAAAGCTGTGAACCACCAAAAATTCCTCTTCATGAAAAGAAATTCAATTTGCATCCACAATACACATAATGCCTGCTGCTAACCACTGCATAGTCTTCACACTTAGCACAATACTTGGACACAGTAGGCTATCTTAATGTCTGTTGAAATGAATGTCTGAATATGTGTATGAATGAATAAATCACCCCTGATAGTCAATAACAATAAGATTTCACATACTAGTTTAACAATTACATTTCATTGAAATTAGCTATCTATATGTCTCACAGTGGTAACCAGCCATTCACATGTCTGTGGATTGCAAAGTTTAGTGATCAAAAGCATGATCTACAGAACCAGACTCCTTGGTTATTCTACCTAGAAATCCCACATTCTAGTTGTGTGACATGATCACATTGCTTCTATGTTCCTCAGTTTCCTTCACCTATAGAACGGTATTAATAGTAATTGTTCCTATCTAAGGTCACTATGAGGACTAAAAATGAATTAATAATTATAATGCACTGAGGTGTTTGGTACTATATACACTATTTGTTAAAAAAAAAAAATTGCAGTTTTTGCACACCAAACGTAAAACAAGAAATTCTCAACAAAGAAAACTGAATTCCAGATAAATACATTAACATAGCACTTTACAAAGTACTTCTGCATATACACTCTCATTTGATTCTCTTACGAACAATTCCTAGGCAAGTAATAACTTTTATCATATCCCATCTACAGAGGAAGAAGCTGAAGCCCAGAGAGGATATATGCTTATATCCTGACCATCCATGAAACAGCAGAGTAGAGACTCTAAGCCTGGTCTTCTGACTTTACATTCCAAATTCTTTCCTTCCCTTTCATTACAATGACACCAAAAAAATAATAATAATTAAAAATATCAATTATCCCAATGGTCAGCCTAGAAATTAAAAACAGCTTTCAAATTAATTGAATGAATTTCTTTTGATGACACAGCTTATGATCTAACACATAAACTAGAACTTGGCTAGGACTGTCCTAGTTACTTTAGAAGATTTAGACAAGTCCCTAAATTTGTAAACTGAATACTGCCATACCAGAGCATGTTTCTGAAGATTCAAAAATAAAGCAAGTATCACTATGATTTGGTGGGCTAGTTTTCAATATGTTAACTTTGCAGTTATTTTATAAACTACCATAATTTATATACTTCCTATTTTTCACATATTAAAACTAAAATTCATTTTTAAAGCCCTTGCCTCCAATGTTGTTATTGTATCCATAACAATTTCGTTACTTTGTAAGAAACAAAGGCGCTTATCAGAGGAGCTGGCTAAGGGAATCAAAGAAGTTTTTTTCTATTCTTTAAATACGCTGAGTATAATTATTTGAGTGCCCATAAAAAACACATGAATAGCCCAACTTTACTGGCTTACAAGGCAATGTCCCCAGTATTACTTAATGTTTATTGGATCATCACATACATACACACAAAACAAAAACTCAAAATAACAAATATCGGCACTTCTGATGTTTGTCGTATTTCCTTTCAACACAAGTGTTACATTCCTATGCCACCTTCCAGCTTGCACCCAATAGATTTCATTCCTCCTCTTTTTAATGGATTACTAGTCCTCACTAACCATCTCCAGTTGTAAATAGAATCAATGTGAACACACATCAACGATGTGAACCCAGAAAAAGAACAAAAGTCCAGGCAGCTTAAATTTCTCTAAATCACATTATGCCCTCTCAACATTGCCATTTTTTAAAATCAACAGGTAGGTATTGAATAAGACATTAATTATTTGTTTTTTTCAAAAGACAAAGTTCAAAAAGTACATACCGGAAGGATTCTGAACAAATGCTCCAAGATTTTGTGGATGAACCGGTAAAAATTGTTGTCCTTGGCCAAATGGTACTGGCTGAGCAACACCAGTAAGAACCTTTAAGAGAAACTTTGGTTTTAAGAACATCCTTTCCATATTTTAAGTAAAATTTTAACATCCAAATCACATAAAAATATTCACAGATATCTTAAGGCCTGGTTTCCATGATAATAAAGATTTACAAGTATTACCTGATTGGTCACTTCTAGACTTTCTACAAAAATGAACAATATCCTCCTGAATCTGTTTCACAGAGTTATAGGGAACTGAGAATGGATGTGAAGCTGCTTTGAAAAGTTTAAGATACCATGCAAACACAAGATAGACGTCAACTAGCTGTGTAACCTTACACAAATCACTTTACCTTGCTGGTGCTTTCCCTTATTTTATAAATAGAAGAACTGACATCCAGAGATGTGACCTGTATCAAAAGCTTGTTTTAATTAGCAATCTAAACTCCTTTGTGATTATCTTGGCCATCATACTTTGGGTTACAAAGTAGATTGTAAAAGACATCAAGGGAATGCTGAAAGTAAGAGTCATGAAACAAGTACTATATAGCATACCAATAACTGTATCTGTCGTCTAGAATGAGGTAAGACTACTACATGTTGCTGGTATGTAAACAAATATCCATTTATAAGCCTTGTTCAGTATCTATGTGAACTTTAAGTGGTATGTATACATAATAAAAACTCCACCAATTCTGTATAACATAGGAAGCAATACTAAGTCAAGTCCCATTCTAAAGTATCTGTCAATAACTATCATTTCCTCTAAGAACATATAATACAGTAAATCTAACTAGGCAGGAGAACTGTTTCTTCAGACTACTGGATATCAACAGAAGACTGCTTTCTATCAATAATGCTTATAAGGTGCTCTTAAAAATCTTTCTTCTTGTTTTACATTTTCTCCCATGCAATGTTACTGGCACAAAATGATATCATCCTACTGAGAACGTGTCAGCAACTGGAAAAGAACTAAATTTAGCCCAGGAGAATTTTAGCAGGCAAGCAGGAGTAGTCATTAAATAAATATCAACTGAATTAATCACAAATTGTAAGCATGTTGCTTTAAAATTATTTCAAAATACATTTTAAGATGCATTCAGAACAAGGACAAAAGAATACCAACAGGTGACTACACATGTTCAGGTGATAAAATGAATATATTTGGAAGGTAAGTCACAGGTTTGCTATGTTGATATTAATGTCAAATAATTCTGTTTTGAATGGCTAAAAAGGTGGCGAAAAATGAGAGGAAGAAAAAGAGTAAGACTATAAAAGCATGGGCAATTTGACTTTCTTAACTCAGACTAAGAAGTTTTAAAAGAGCAGTTTAGAAAATAAGCTCTACAGTTACTTTAAAACTTAACAGACCTCACAGTTTTACACTGTAGCAGAGGTTATAGACATAAACACCCTAACAACTGTATAATACTTTACTAGCCTTAAAGCCTAAAATAAAAAACCATAATGGGAAGGCTACGCAGGTGTCAAGGCAAGAGGTATATGGGAAATATCTGTACCTCACAGCAGAATTTTCCTCTGAACCTAAAGCTCCTCTAAAAAATAAAGTCTACGGGGGGGGGGGGGGGGGGGGGAGGGAAGTGTGTGTGCATGCACAGCAAGCTCCTAAATACCGAAGAGCTAAAATCAATTTTGGATCAAAACTGCAAATTTCTTCCCCAAGACTCTCCTCCCACATCCTTAACATGCAGTGTTTTGAAATACATTATAAATTTTCCAATCTATAGAATAAACTATCTCCTGAAACCTTCCTCAAACCCTAGAAATATTAAAAAGTTATCTCCACACAACATAATTTTACAGTAACTGCAACAGACTTACCTGTTGAGATCCCTGAATATTTCCTACAGTTATTGGAGCAGGTAAATTGCCAAAATTTCCAAATTGAGAACTCTGAAGATTTTTTTCATCAAAATAGTGTCCAGAAGCTCTGTTAAGGGGATTTGAGAAACTCTGGTTTCCAGGGCCATGTGGTCCATTAAAATTTGGTCCTTGAGGTGAATCAAATATTTGTTCATGTCTTTGGAACTGCAGTCCTTGGGATGGGGCATTAAAAGCATTGCCAGGTGGATCATTATATGGACCAGTCTGATTGAAAGAAACTGATTCAAGCCTTTGTGAAGGATGATTGTCAAATCGTCCACCTTGAAGACCAAGGGGAATATCAAACCTTGATGCTTGCTGGTGTTGTGGACCATCAAATCTTTGAGGTACACCATCAAATCTTGGTTGAACCTGCTGTCCAGGTGGTCCATCAAATCTCTGTGGGCCTGGCTGACCAGTCCTTTCAAATCTAGGACCCGGCTGACCATGTAGTCCATCAAATCTTGGTAAGAGTGATGGCTGACCTGGCTGCCCATCAAACCTTAAAGCATGACAACCATCAAATCTTGGACCACCTTGACCCAGAGGCCCTTCAATTCTCAGGCCACCTCCTGGCACAGGACCCTCAAACCTCATTCCACCTCCTTGTTGGACTAAAGGTCCTTCAAACCTGATCCCAACCCCTGGTTGACCATGTGGACCCTCAAACCTAAGGTTCCCACCAAGTTGATTATGTTGTCCTTCAAACCTCAGACCAGCTACTGACTGACCATGAGGGCCATCAAACCTCATTCCAACTCCCTGCTGTAGCAAAGGGCCTTCAAATCTGATCCCACCTGCTGGCTGACCATGAGGTCCATCAAACCTAATTGCGGGCCCTGATGGACCATGACCCCCCTCAAATCTAAGTCCACCTATAGGCTGACCTCGGGGATTATCAAATCTGAGTCCACCCACAGGCTGACCATGAGGTCCCTCAAACCTGAGACCACCCACAGGTTGACCCCGGTGTCCCTCAAACCTGAGACCACCCACAGGCTGCCCCCCTGGTCCTTCAAATCGTAGACCACCTGCAGATCCCTCAAACCTCAGACCAGGGGAACCTTCAAACCGAAAACCACCTCCACCTGCCTGACCAATTGGCCCCTCAAACCGCAAAGGTGTCCCAACTGGTCCTGGAGGACCTTCAAATCTCAAAGGACACCCGCCTCCTAGCTGACTTTGTGGTCCTTCAAATCTCAAAGGGCCACCTCCCCCAATCTGTCCAGGAGACCCATCAAACCGAAGAGAACCTGGTGCAGGAGGTCCATCAATTCTAGGGCTTAATTTATTAGGTCCTTCAAAAATCATCTTGGCTGGGCCATCTCTGGTTACTGATGGCCTACTAGGTCCATCAAATAATGGTCTGTCTTCAGCTAAAGCTGTAAGTCGCTGATTTGTATCAAGGCCGGCAAACCGTGAAGCTGGGCTATCTACAAATGGTTTATCTGAATCTTCATATCTAGGCCGCTTAAGTGGAAAACGATCATTGAATGGTGATCTCTGCTCCTCTCGTACACCTTTTAAAAAGAGAAAAAAATTATTTTCCCTGCATCTCAACTTACATAATTATCTTAAAATCTTCCTATATTCATGTAAATGTTTATCCAAAAATATCCAAAACTATCTCACTTAGAGGGGAGGAAAAAGACAGCACCAAGCAACAGGTAAAAGGCTGCCCTCTAGAGTCAGACACACCTGGGTAAAAAAGAAAAAATCCCCATTATGTCAACTTACTAATTATTTGATTTTGAAAACAAGTTATTTAACCTCTCTGGTCTTATTTCCTATCTATAAAATGAGGTAATATATATTTCATTAGGTTGTTGTGAGGATTAAATTAGATTACATATATAAAGAACCTAGTAAAGTACCTGGCACAGAGTTGGCCTTTTAAGTATCATTAGTTCTATTCCCTTCTCTGTGAGGGGGAAAAAAAAATCAAAATAGAAAAAGGTAGTCTGAACAGTCACAAAAATCCATCCCCACTTAGCTTGTTCATTTTCCCTTCACTGCTGTGTGATTCAATAGGCATAATCTGATTTAACTTTCTACCTTTAGCAGAGACTTGCTCGTCATGTCTTCTCCGGCCCTCATGGGGTGAAAGATTCTCAGCATAAGTACGACTCCCAGATATAGGAGAAAGACGTCTTGCTCTTTCACTAAATTGTTCTTTTCTGTCAAACTGTGCTCCACTATTCCTACTTGCATGTTTACTTTTGGATGGCTCACATTCTATTCCAGACAACAAGGCATCAGTCAAAGGGTAGTCAAAAATATCAGGATCTAAGAGATCAAGTCTTGGAAATGAATGCTGAACCTGTGTCCTTTTCAGTTTTGCTTTATGTTCATAGTAGGTTAATTCAGCATCAGATAAGAGAGGTTTCTTTTTTAATCCACCTTTATTTTCTTCTGTAGGACTATCGCGTACATTGCATCTATGTTTACCTTCTTGATACTGAAATAGCTGTCGAATTTGATGCACAACAAGAAGGAACTCATCCTGTGTAATTTCACCAGATGCTAAACGTTCACTCGTCTGCATGGGGTAATAAAAGGAAATCAAGTGTTTTAAATATAAATAGTACTTACAAAAATACTTAAAGAGAATAATGACTGCATGGGATCATGGTATCTACCTTTTGAAGTAATTCTCTTTTGCTTGCAAGAGTTAACTCTTTAGGAATCTGAAGATTGGCATCTACACTTAATCGATGCTGCTGCTTTGGGGCTCGAGGTGACAAGATTCCTTTAGTGCTTGACCAGCTTTCCCTATGTCTTAGGTGAGGAGATTTACTATGTTCATCACCCTGTTGTAAGCTGAAAACCATAAAAGCAGTATGTTACTTCATAAAATTTTTTTAAATACTCGGGACCATACTTAGGAATTCTTTTCAAAGGATCTGGTTAAAATGAATACATGTAATCATAAAATTCAATGAGTAAGAGCACAAGATCTGAAATCACGAAAATCAAATATAAATTCTAATTCTTGTATGTCCTGGATTTGCAGCCTTTGGTAGATTAACCTTTCTAAACTTCACTCTCCGTAGCTGCAAAATAGGATTAATGGTATTTAACCTATGATAGGGTTTTAAGAGTTAAATGGAAAAATACAGTATCAATTATAGCACCCAGTGAACATTATCCAATTTGTAAGTTACCACTATGTTTTAAAACGTACACATTCTTCTAACTGATTAAAAATGTGAACATCCTACCTTTTATTTTCTTCCCAACCAGATTTCCATCTTTTGGTAGACTTGGAACTTTGCCAATTTTCTACATTCTCTTTTGGTTCAGTGCCTGATTTTGCAGAATGCTGATTTGCAGCTTCTTGTGGTCGGTCCTCTTCAGTCTTTTTCATTCGCCTTGGATCTCGAACATCCTGTTTAGTACTTCTCTTAGCATTTCTTTCTTCCCTAGAAGGCGGCATAAATTCTTCCATATGGGACTGCTTACATCCTGACTGGCGAATCTTTCCAGGTTTGGGTGTTGAGGTTGGAGACATACTCCTTTGCCTTCGTTTGGGTGACCGCCTATCTCTTCTCTTAGGAGAATGTATAATCGGTGACCGAGATTTGGGTGATCGAGATCTTGATCGCTTTCTAGTACTTGATCTCCCTGGTTTTGTTCCCTGTTTTTCTGACTCGTCTGTTATTGTATCCTGTTTTTGTACAATGCCATTAACAATTTTATTTCTACTTCCAACCAGTCTGTGTTCAGATGATTTCATATGCTCATCTTTATCTTTTTTTTCTGTGGTTTTTCTCTTCTCTTTTGTATCATCATCTTTGCTATCAGTCTTATCTTGAAGATGTTTTTTTAATCTTGGATCTCTCTTGCTCATATCAGATACCCTTGGGCATTCAGATTCTTGATTTTTCAAGTCTTTTGTGTGGGATAATTTGTTTTTTAAAGGTGATGGTGATTTAGATTTAGATTTAGATTTAGAATCTAATTGATCAAGTTCTTTCTTCGTTTTTTCACCTGATTTACTTTTTTCTTGTTTGGATGAATTTAGTTTTTCAGAGGGTATAGTTTTACTTATCTTAATGTCAGATTGGTTTAATGGGTTCATTAGGAATTCTTTTCTGTGACTTTGATCTTTTCCATGAGAAGAATGTTGACTCATCCTATTAAGACGGGGATCCCGGTTTGTTCCTTTCAAATCCTGAATTTGTAAGGATGGACCTGGACGGCTTTTCTCAGGTTGCACAGGAACCTGATGGGGAGTTTTGACTGCCATTGGGGGAATTTGTGGAACATGTAATTTGGATGGTGCAGATCCAGGACCTAAGTTGGATGTCTCCTGCTGAACACTAAGAGAAACGGCCTGAAATACAAAGAAAATATTCATATTAATAGAGTAAAACATGCAGATTATTTATCAAGAAACTGAAATCTAAATATGCTTATTCAATACATCCATTTATTCAATGTTGTTTTTACACTGTATGCTTCTAATGTTTAAATGGAAATTAAAGTGAAAAGAGAAAATTAATGTGCTTGCATGGCCTGTTACTTCTTACTAGTACTTTACTTTGGAGTTTTATAGTATAATCTCTTGGTAGAATGGAAAAAAATATCCACTTTCCAATTACTCAGGATTCTGAACCAGACTGATGCTAAGAAACTGCTAATTAAATCACTGCACTTCAGATTCACAGTCAATTATCCCAGCTAAATTCTGTTATAAAATTTAGTTCCTCCAAAAGTGGCACTGATAATAAACTTATAAAACTCTGCCTTCCTGTACCTCCTTACTCTCAAATAAGTTCCAAGTAAAATAACTTAGTGTAAGGTCATTGGTGCATATAAACATGTAGTCTTCCTGGACTGCTTAATTTTATGATGGGTTGTTTTTGTTTTTGTTTTTTGACTTCTAGTACCCGGATTTCTACTCAAGAAGCATAAGCACATAAAAGATTCAAGACTATAAAAACGTTCGCCACAACATTGCTATCATATTGGGACTGATATTAAATCCACATGACATAATTGTTAATAAAACTAAGATGTTACCATAGAAGATAACAATCCAGTAAAAAATACGTGGGGGCCCTGGCCGAGCACCTCAGCTGGTTAAAGCATCATCACAATATGCCAAGGTTGTATATCTGACCCCAGGAAAAACATACAAAAACCAAGCAATGAATGCAAAAATAAGTGGAACAAATCAGTGTTTTTTTCTCTCTCTCTCCCCCTCTTCCTCTCTAAAGACAGTAAATTTTTTTTAAAAAGGTACTTGAAAGACAATAGTGTATAGTTTATATTCAAGTGAGTTTCACAAGGATATGAAAACTTGCTCTAACAAAAAACACAATTTGTGAAATAAAAGGAAAATACTATTAATAAAAGTAACGTGTAAGATTCAAATACAAAATATTACTTATCAGAAGACATGTTTAAAATTATTTAAAGTGCAAATTTCCTCTACTTACCAATTGTGCTTTAGCTTGCTCTAATTCAAGCTCCAGCTTTTTCTGCTGAAGTTCTAATAACTGTTTTTGTTTTGCCAGTAACTGCTGCCTTATTAGTTGTTCTTGGGTAAGATTCTTTTGTATATCAGGAACAATTGGAGGAGTAGAGATGCTAGGGGAACTGACCACTGTGCCAGGTGTTGAAGGCTCTTCAGGCTATAACAGAAAATTATTTGTTAAAAAACTATAGAGAAATAAAAAGGAAGCTGAAACTAAAAATATAAGCTTATCTCTTAATAAATACCATTTATAATTTTAAACAGCCAATCATGTTTAAAAGGATGCAGAAAAACATTCTGGAATTTAAAAATCAAAGTAAATATACTATGTAACACCTAACAATAATTTATTTTTAAATGCATTGTGAACCTGAAGGGAAAAAAAATTTAAAAACTGTTTCAACACAGGATATTCTTGGTATTTCCTTCTAGCAAGAAATTTTAGAAAAGTCAAAACTTGACAGTTGAAAGTATTAGTTATATACCATTCATGTAAAACTTACCGATTTATTTAAAAATTTAGGATTCACATGGATGCTAGATGTATTCACATTGGGGGGTAGAGGTTTAATAGGCCAAGCAGGATCTAACGAATTGACTCTGACATCCAGGGCATAAAGTTTCTTCAATGGGAATATTTCATCCCATGTGGAACGTAACTTAAATAAACTTTTTCTAGTATTTTCATCCACCTAAAACAACAGAACAATTCTATGGCTTGTTAAGTTACTATAGAATGTTTTAAATATTAAGTATAACGCTATATCAATCTCTGTTGTACTCCACATACAGCATACATACTGCTCTTTCATGAATATATACAACAGTAAAAACTTATTAACGATATATTTGGTTTGCAAATGTAAAATAAAGTTCTCCCTCAAAAAAAAAACAATTAGAAAAATTAAAGTCATCATCATCTAGCCTTCGTGAAAGCAAACCACTAGGCAAGTCTTTGTACTTTTAAAAGTACAATTCTACAGGAAGTTTGGCTTTGAGATTACTGAGACAAAGACGATATAGCCTGCAGATGTTCGTGTGCTTCAAAAACCTCAACTACCTTCTGGCCAGAATGTAGATGTGCCAAAGTCAGACCTGAACAAATTATAAATGGACTTTCTTGAACATGTTTGTCACAAAATAGGAGAGGCCCATTGGAAAAAACAGTACAAAATGTTTCCAAATTTTAGGATTTGATATAGAATTCCTAATGTTATTCTTACTCTGCACAAAAACATAAAACTAGTGAAGCGTTTATCTGATCAAGTCTTAAATTTCTTAATTTACATGGTAATACAATGTTAAAATTAAGACAAAACTGTCTCACTAATCAATCTGCTGCAATACAATGCAATACAGTATCTTGATACCTAAGAACAAGCTATTAGTGTGGAAGATACCTTAAGTATTAAAATTCAAAATCTTATCCACTGATTAGCTTGTTTTATAACTTAATGCTCATGCTTATGATGGGCATCACATTCTAAAAATTAGCCATCAGAGAAACCTAGTACTTAGGAAAACAGAATTAGATATTTAACTTTAGAATACACCTTGACTATGTCTTTAAATAATTATATTTACTACAAGGTCATTTTCATCAACTGTAGTGTGAAGGCCCAATTAGATTCAGTAAAGGTATTCTACCAAACACCGAAATGAAATTTGAACATATTGAAACTGAAATCAAGAGGTTGGTTTAGATCTCCAACTTCTGTAAAGCAGTGACCCTCTCTCTCTTCTTAAGGCTATAGGCTCAGGTAACAAGTATTTAGCAGAAGTTTACAATACACTACTAACAAGCTCCTTAACAGTCTGAAATACAGCTTTTCAAATTTCTTTCATATAATACTTACTTAGCAGTATTTCTTTTCTCTAGGAACTTAAACGGGAAAAAAACCACTCAAGCAGCAACTGCATTTTCTGTTCTCTCACACAAGTAAAATCTGATACTGAATAGTTTTCAAAATAATCCAAATTCTCCAAGTCTAACAACTATAAATTTTCCTCAAACACGACTGCATCTAAAATATAAAAACTACCAATTTTTTACATTAGGAAACAATCTCTAAACCTTAATATCTTATAAATGCCCTTTTGCTTCGTATGAAAGGTAAAACCTGACTTACTTCAGCAAGTCCTTTGTCCTCAACATAATGCCTGTATTTACCAAACTATCAGATACAATGTTATCAAAGAATGTTCCATCTCTGGCTATAGAAAACAAGACTTTTTTCTCAACACTAAGGGGATAAAAAGTATTTCCAATATAGCCTAAGGCAATTAACTAGTCCACTATTCACATATACCTAGAGCACTCATAAAAAAACATACTTAACAAAGTAACAAGAGGAAACATTTCCAGAAAAACAAAATCATGTTAAGTTTCATGCATCAATCACAGGTCCAGACACACTGGTGGATTATACATGTTTTTTTTTGTTTTTTTCAGATAGGAATGGTCAACACCCTAACACCAGAAATGTAAACAATGAAATTTGAAATACCCTTGCTAGTTTCAGATCTTTTCCCCCCATCTAAAAGCAGTCACCTAGTCTTAAATGGGTCAAGTAAAACCCCTAGAACCTGCATTAACTAACATAAAACACTACCTTTAGCATGGTACTTGATAGAAGTCCAAGAGAATAAAATATTTTACCACCCAAGAAAACCCAACACAAAGGCAAGTATTTATTTAATCAGGAACACATTTTTTAAAAATTCAAATGTTTCTAAATGCAATATATACCTTTTCAAACACACAAATAAATGTTGCAACTAGATTTTTAGTAAAGGCAGTGAGATACTCTCGTCCAACGTTTTTCACGATAGAATCCATAAGGTACATAACAGGAAGCTTCTCTGAGGAAGGAGCCTGAATAAAAAGAAACTGAGAAGTTTAGTATAATGAATTGCCACCAGAAAAGTACTTTTAAAAGTGATTTTTAAACCTACAATACAGACCTCTTTTTGTTGGTAATTTTAAATAGTTTATGAAACATTTGTGTTCACTCATTCCTTACAGTGACCTTTAGTTGAGCAGACAAAATAAGCTCAAAATCACCATTAAGAAAAATCCAATCTCTAGGAAACTCATTTAATGCTCAATGGAATTTCAGGTTCATATGGTAAAGACCCATTTTAAGTGACCAGAAATAAGGACTATTTTATGCAATCCAAATTTAAGCTTTGTGATCCATATTAACTTAGAGTGGTGTGCCTAGAATCAATGAAGTTTTCAGACTTCTGGCAGAAACCCTAATTTCCATAAGCATAGTTTATATGTTAAAGTCTATGAAGCCTGTTACCTGTAAAATCATTAGGATTACTTCTCTATAATCCAATGTACAAAGAAATTAAGTATACTTCACACATGAAGTTAATGGCAAAAAAACACCTTTAAACTTGCAGGGAGGTGCAAATTGATACAAGAAAAACTGGATGGAGCGGCCGCTGAGTCATGTAAATCAGGTTGAACTTGACTCTGGAAACCAGGATTTGTCCTGAAGATTTTCTTCACAGCATGGACTCTCCGTCGAATTATTTTTCCTCTGACACGCACAAACCAGGGGTTCTAAATTTGTGCAGAGCCAGTGTGGTGATGTGGATACAGGTAGCCCTTTCCAAAGCAAACAAATGTTGCCCCAGTTCAATTGCAATGCCTACCCATCACTGGCTTTTAGAAGGCACAGTTAAGTTTCCTGAAAGCATCAGCAGGTTCACAGACTTGCTGAGGAGCATTAACACACACCACATACACTAAGTGTTAAATCCAACTCCACTGGAGCAACCGTGATTTAAAAAAAAAAAAAAAAAAATCACCCCATTTACCCATCCCATGTGTATAGGAATCTTAACCCCGAACAACACTTACCCATAGCTACCTGTAGCTAGGGTAGGCTCACAGTTCTGCAGTACACAAGTCCATCATTTCACAAAACCAATTGCCCATACAAGTGTGTAGAAGAGTGCTCTTGCTTCCGATAACCTTTACTACAACCAAAGTTGGCTAAGGAAACACTTGAATCATCTTGTATAAAAAATTTCTTTTACAATACTACCTAATAAAAGGGTTTCACAAGGCCACGGCATGTGGGTAAATTAAGAATCAACATGTCAAATGCTTTATTGCTGTGTCTTTATCTTACCATGTCATGTTTTACACCATTTTAGTCATTGTGGTATTTATGAAAATAACAGGCTCTCTATAAAACCAAAATCTGTTCAGTAGGCTAATTTTTTATTGCACAAGTGAATCCTATATGTAACATTTTTCGCTACTACTGCCTCATAGCGTCAATTTAGGTGTGAATTCCTAAGTTTAGTAATGCTGAGATGCTAAGAGAATAAGGACACAAACATTCACCTCCAGAAACACAAAACCAAGCCAGTTTGCTACCAAATGACAGAAAATCCCTCCCCTCACCCTCAACCCCAACCCTGATTATTTCCCCAAAGTGACTTTTACATCTTTTCCTCAATCTGGTTTTACAAAAATAACCAGGAAACGTGTGCCAAAAAAATTTCGGCTGTCTTTTATCAGCAAATAGTCCATCTATTTTCACCACTGTGTAGCCATACACAAATACAAGTTTTAATGTGATTACTATAATTCAGCATTTACTTTTCACCTCTTGTGAAGATCTTCTGGATCCATTAAAACCCAGCAAAAAAAAATTTTTTTTGAGTGACAACCTGAGCTGCTAAACATTAAGCTCTGTGGATTATTAGTAACCCCCCTCAAAAAAACTAGGTAATTAGATTTTAAAAATCAATGTTTTTTTAAAAAGCGCAAGTGGTTTCATTTTTTTTAAAAGGCATTCAATGTCAAGTTAAGCCTTCAACAAGGCAAAAACTAAGTTTTCATGTCCAACATGTTTGTGGTATCAATAAAAAGGATGTTGAGTATGAGAAATGCTTCCTTTTTCAAATCTCATACTTTAAAAAAAAAGAACAATAGCTGTTTCACACAGACATTCACAGGAAAAGGAGAATGAAGGCTTGTATTTTAGCTGTCAGACTGAGCATGACAAACTTGTGGGCCCTTAAAAAAAAAAATCTTACTTTTTGTCCTCTTTAAATTAAGATATGAAAGGACCACCTGAAACCGTGTATCTTGTGAAAGGATTTACCCAAGAGTGGATGGAACCTAAAGAATGAACCCAAGTCACTTAAAGACTTTTTTTTAAAACACACAACCACGTAGATAAAAATAAGTCTTGGAAGCAGATTCTACACCTTACAAAGGTAAATAAAAAAAGACAAATACATATTTTATATGTTTTATTCACAAATTTTATAATACCAGTCACACATTTCAAAACCATTTATTAGTCAGACCACTCAGTTTTACACTAGACAGAAACCGCCTCTAAACAATATATTGGTGGTTGTTGTTAAAGTGGCCTTTTAAACGGGGTTCACTCTGCTAAAAGGAGGCTCATCCTGATAATTTCAATCACTAACAACTAGAAAAAACTAAACCATAAGTACAAGCTTGAAAAATAACTTAAAACGCAGTGCTGGGAAGCTATTAAAATTCATCATGATAACCGAGTTTAACAGTAACTTAAGTGACATATCACTCCCACATGAATCCACATAAGAGGAGGACTACAGGGAAATAGGGTGGCAGAGGACCACTTCTGTCAAGGGGTGAAGAAAAGCACGTCTTCACTATCCGGGAAGGGAGGAAAAAAGAGAGAAGGAAGAGGAGGGACTGAACTTTTCAAAAAAAAACTACAAGTACTTGTTACCCAATGGGCCAGTTCTCCACCTACAGGTTGGATAAGATCTCCTCCCCCCACCCATACCCCACCCTCAACCCCAATTTCCCATATTGGGGGACAAATAAAGCACTCCGATAGGAGACTAAAAGTTCTATCTAGCCGCCCCCACCCCAAAATGGGGCTGACGGGTGTGAGCAGCTGCCTGGCTGGCAGGGAATGGATTCTTCTCTCTTCCCTTTTGCATCATGTGCTTTTCAGGCGCCATGTTGGGCTCCTAACAAGCGGCTGCTCCACTCGGGGCCAATTCCCTGTTCCCACCCACCAACAGCTCGCTCCCAGGTCCCCCTTCACCTCCTTCCAACCCACAGTGCACAATTACCCAGAAAGGTACCGGGGGGAAAAGTGGGAGAAGAACCACTCCCCACCTTCCCAGGGGCTTAAAATGGTTTTAACTCTTTACCTTCCCACACCACAAACTGCCTTTAAGTCTCCCCCTCCCCAAAGGGCTCTATTCAAAGCATGTGTCGGGATATACAATGCGGTGGCCTAAATAGGGAGTTCGTAAGCGGAAGTGGGACTCCACCCTTTATCCTCCCCACTCCCTCCCCCCAAGAGAGGCCCACGCTCGAAGCCTGGCCCAAAGACTGAGCCAGAGTTGGGGGGGAGGGTTGGAGAGGAACTCTGTCCCCCTTCGGATGGAAGCGAGACCTGGGATGAGGCTGACACTAAAATCAGGGAGTATTAGAAGAATAGGAGGCTGCGGGGTGTATAAAAACCTTGGCGGTTTGGGCCTCGATGAGAGAGACGATCTCCTTGGCGAAGGGCAGGTTCTCCTCGGCTAGAATGGTCAGCATATTGATGTGCGGTTTGCTATTGAAGGTCAGGTCTTCGAGTGATGACTGATAATCCCGACAGGCGTCCTCCCGGGCCCCCGCAGTACCGGCCTCGGCCGGCGTCTGCTCTGACATTGCGCCGCGGCCCCCCTCCGAGATCCGCCGCAGCTGAAGCTGAAGCCGCTCTCGATACCCCGCCTCCCTTCTGACTCCTCTTCCTCTCCCCGGGTCTCTCGCGGCTCCGGCTTCACCACATGCTGACCGCGGAGGGGGGTTAGGGGACGACACAAAGGGGACCTCGGGTACGAAACGCCGCCCTCTCACGGGTGATCTCCGTCCACTTCCAGCTGCCACAGAAGCCGCTTTCTCCAAACACAAAATGGCGCCGGCACTGGCGGCTCCTGCTCCGAAAATGTCTGTGTTCCCAACCGCTGCGTCGTGCGAAATGAGCTAGGGGAGGGGAAATGTGCGGTAAAAGGGCGGGGCCGTTGGACAAAAACAGACGTGATTGGCCCTCCTGGAAACGTCACAAACCCCTCCTTGGGCTCTTCCGCAGAACGTCTGGGCACCGTCTTCTCCGCGCTCCTACCCGTGCTTTCGCAACACCTAAGGCTAAGGAGTACGGTGAAAAAGACGGCTCTTCTCATTGGCCAGTTCATAAGGGACTGTTCGGTCATTTGTTACCATAACAACCCATTCAGAGAGGCCACTAGGCCGGAGGGAGGCTGTTCCCGAGGTCCAACCCAACCCGTGTAAGGGGAAAGCTCAGCGGTCCCCGATTTCGTCCCTCCCTCTTGCAATCCCGTAGCCACTGATCGACTCTGTCAATCATCCTCCTTCCCACCTCCTCTGGGTGTTGGGGGTGGGGGCCAAGGAACCGGAGGCTTTCAGCCCTCCCCATTTCTTTCGCCTCTGGAGTCTCAGGTGCTCCTCAAGTCCTGGGTGCATCCAGGTGATGGAACCGGCTGTTCCTCCCGGAACTGAGAACGAAAGAAAGACGCTGGATTTACCCATAACCTCGGGAGGAGTCGCTGGAGAGTCGACTCCAGCACTCTTATTACGTCTACCAATAGAAACACTTAGACTGGCTTTCTTGAGTTGAATCCTCAGGAAAATATCTTTACTGAAAGGTTTAGTGTGAAAGACTTTTACCTAGGGATTTGGAGACCTTTGGGAAGCCCACTTAGATCTCTCGGTTGTATTTTTAAAAACAGTCACACTTAGCCCCGAGCCTGATAGCTCCTCTCTGTCAATTTTCCATACTTCGAAACAGCCTTAGAATACGCTATTTGGGGCACGTATGAAAGATATTCATATTTCGCCTCTCAGGTTCATTTCCGAAACTTCTAAAATCCTCTTTAATGGCTAACTGATACTCTAAAAACACAAAGGTTTCAAACAGTTCCGCCTTGGAGCTGCAGCAGAACGCAATAAAATAAAAAGGGGGTTTTTTCACTGAGTAGAGATATTAACCTAAATGTAGGCTAAAAAAAGAAAAGTAATAATTAAATAAAATTTGCTTCCTTAGGCTACCAGGCTCTGTAGTGATACTTGTTGTTTCCCACAAGTAACTGCTCTTCATAAATAAATGAAGCAATTTCTTTGCTACATATAAAGTAGAATTTTTATTGCTTTTTGTTTTGTTTGGAGGGTTTTGCAGCTTTATTGAAATATAACGGATATATAATAAACTACACACATAAAGTATACAAGAAGATTGTTTTAACATATGTATTTCATCTTAACATCATACTTCATATGAATGAGAAATAAAGCCAGGGGAGGAGAGCTTGCCTTTTCTCATGTGAAGCTAAGAAATATTGGTGAATACTATTTATTGATCTCAATAATTTCATACCATTGTTGGTGGTGGTATGCAGATATAATAGACAGTTAAAATTTAGGAACTTTCTGAGTTCCTGTTTTCTGGAGTGAGATAGTGTCTGGGGTGAGATAGTCCTCTAACAGTTTTCCTTGTAATTTTAAAGGTGAATTTAGTTACTAAACTTTGACTTAGAGAACATATCTGCTTGTCATTTTTAAAGATTATTTTAACAACCAAGAGCACTTCAAAAAACATAAAAGTTTTCAAAGCTCTGATTTGGCTTCTATTTGTAAGCCTCTCAGGCAACACGCAGAGTAAACAATATATGCTTCGGATATAAATCAACAAATCTATGAACCCGCAAAGGACATGGAAAACTCAAGAGTGGGGTAGCAATCTTATTCGAATTATGTGCTACACTATAACAATATTTTTCTTTATATCCTCAGAACAGATAGCAAACTAAGATAATCAGTATTTTTAAATATATGAATAAATGCATGAAACTTCTTCCATGAGAGTTTCAGTGACAGTTCTTTCATCAGAATATGTAACTAATGCCCTCTTTGCACCAATACTAAGCCCCAGGTACAGCCCCTCTCTGTGTTACTTGTAGCGGTGAACCTGATAGGCCCATGGTCCAGACTTCATGAAATTTAAAGCTCAATTATAATTATAATCTCACGGAGTAATATTAAAAAGTACTACATTTGACTAGGAAACTGTGGGTATTCCAGAGCTATTTTCAAAAATGAAACTCACTGGCTACTGTGTTTCTGAAGAATATGAAACCTTTCCATTATTTTGAGGAAATAACTACACTTCTTCCTTGGTTCACAGTTTTGCAAGAGAAGAGCTGATTTTTTTAAAAAACCAATAAACAAACTTTGTTCTAGGCAATCAATTACCCTTCTGATGTCAATTTTTAATATTACTAGAAATACTAAAATGTGTATACTAAACATAGAAACTAAGGGAAATAAGGAAACAGGGATTAAAAAGTAATCCCTTTGATAAGTTTTATAAATATCTTATCACTGGGTTGTGCACCTAAAATAAATATAATATTGTACATCAACTGTAATTGAAAAATATATAGAACCAACCCCAAAGACACAGCAAAAATTAAAAAATAAAAACATCTTCAGTTATTGTTTAAAAAAAAAAATCAGTCCCTTTTAAAACAGGTAGTTAACTAGCATTGCCAGCAGGTGGAATTTTGCCTTTAACATGTGAATCCAGTGTATATAAATAATATGCAAGAATAATATTTACACCACATATACAGTACATGTATATACAGGATGGGGCAAAAGTAGGTTTACAGTTGCATGTAAAAAAGTTTATTCTTGCCTTCTTATTAATTATTGTATTATTTTCCATATGAACAACTGTAAACCTACTTTTTCTCCACCTTGTATAATATTTATATGCATATATAATATATACTATATATAATATATGTTGTCTTATGTATATATAATATATAATATATTCTTACTATAAATATGAAAATGTTATCCATTTAAATATCCTTTATTGCTTACACATTTTTTAAATTTATTTTTAGAGAGAGGGGAAGGGAGGGGGAAAGAGAGGGAGAAAAGTTTCCTCTCCATGCCCCCAACTCAGCACCTGGCCCAAAACCCAGGCATGTTCCCTGACTGGGAATCAAACTGGCGACCTTTCAGTTAGCAGGCTGGCGCTCAATCCACTGAGCCACACCAGCCAGGGCTACATACATTTTGTAATTCAAATACAAGTATGTCTAAGAATTCAAATACAAGTTTGAATTTCTTTTTCCTTCACAATTTTATAGACAGAAGATTCATTCCTACCATAAAACTCAGCAACCTCAGCATATGATTATTTTTCTTATCTCTTTAAGTCAAGACCTTTTACCTTTTCATTTAAAGGAAACACTTTACAGCTTCTCTTTGGCATATCCAATTGCCAGCATCATTACTCTTGAGATTTGGGGACATTATTACGTAAAATAAGGGTTACATGAACACCAGCAGTCCTTTGTTCAATCAGGTGAGGTAATACAAATTAAAAGTATCTCTGATTCTATTTTGCTAGTTTAACTTCTCATTAGATTCAGATTCACAGATACAGAGAACAGACTGACAGCTCTCAGAGGGGACGGGCATTGGGGGGCTGAGTGAAAAAGGTGAAGAGATTAAGTGAAAAAACAACAATAACAAAAATAAAACTCAGAGGCACAGACAATAGTATGGTGACTACCAGAGGAAAAGGGAGGTGGGAGGAGGTAGAAGAGGGTAAAGGAGAATAAATGGTGACAGAAGGTGACTTTGGGTGGTGAACACACAAAACAATATACAGATGGTATATTATAGAATTGTATACTACAAACTTATATAATTTTTATTAACAAATGTCACCCCAATAAATTTGATAAAATTTTTAAAATATTTCTGATTATTTGAAATGAATATATCATTCTTTTGTTTAAATACAACAATAATCAGCTTTGGAATACATTTGGCTGCATGACATTCTTCACTTCAAAGAACTTAGGGGCCAAGCAGTGTAGTGTGGTTTCCTACTCTCTCTATTCTGCAGCCAGAGCCACCATTCTAAACATCTGGGGCAAAAACTTAAACCCTTCCATTGGTTTCCATTGCCACTATGATCAAGTCCTTAATCCTACAAGGTCCCACTTAACTTTAGTCCTTGCCTGTCCCTGAACCTCAGGAAGCCAGTCTGCCCTGATTCTCTATCCAGCCACAGAAGCCCAGCTCCAAGCCTCCTCCTTTCTAAGGGCTGTGGCAATGCAATTCCCTCTGCTTGGATTGTTTCCCTCAGCATGCACATGGCTACTGTCACTTTCCAAAAGAGTCCTCCTCACTCTTCAGACTAGGTTAAGGACTCCTGGTTTTAGTCTTTGATAAAGCTTAGCAGAAATCATATCTCTTTATCATAAGGTTGTTTAGGCATTCCTTAGCCAGCTCCCTCGAAGGTATATTTAGATTGTGTGTAGTGTTTAATTATTATATACAATGACTCAGTTAGCACCCTTCTATATTATTAATATACTACAACAGATGCTGTCAGTGCCTCATGGATATTCCCTTGGCACTCACTATTTCCTTACACTCAGAATCTTTTTCTACTTCAAGCACTTGTTACTTGGCCTTAGGCATTCTCACGAGGAGGAGAGAGCTTGGTCCAAAAATGGGCAGGTGGATATTGCCAACTCAGCTCGCCATCCAGTGATGGATGGTAATTTGTGAATAACTACCTCAGCTTCTTTGGGTAAGACAGCTTTAAGGCAAATTTTATATAATCACCTGAGGATTGACCCCAGTTGCCTACAGTTGTAATATGTTCATTAATCTTGCACCCTGTATTGCCTGTATTGGCTTTGCCACCCTTCCCTCTCTCATTTCCTCACTTCCTCATCAGTGATTCTGGAGTCACTGTTCCAATTAACCAGTTATTCTCATATACTTATTTCATGGACTGTTTCAGGAATAATGTAACCCAAAACATTATCATATATTTGCTTATTTAGATTTATTTGATAATTACTAAAGTAGAATTAAGAGTAAAACATTTTAAATTTTGATCTCTAATGCCAAATAAAAAATGTGGGTGTAAGGAATGCCTATTTAGCAAAGATCATTTAAATTTTTTATTTTTTAACATATAACTTATTTTATTTCATACAAGATTTGAGACACATTTCTAGCAGTGAGCAATCGTTTGTCAAACTACTTACTAGGATCTTTTGGTAGCTTGTTAAGAGAACAGGGGCTTTGGATCAGGTAAACAAACCCAGATTGGAGTCCCACATCTTACTGATTAACTTACTTGTTGATCTTACATTTTAACTATGTGACCTTAACAGGTCATTTTCTTTACATGTAAAACAAGCAACAATAATAATAATATCATTTTCACAGATTACATGAGGATTAAATGAGATAATACATTTAAAAACAACTTAAGGACTTTTGGCCAAGATGGAGTTGTAGTTAGATACACTTTGCCTCCTTGCACAACCAAAAGAAGGACAACAACAAATTTAAAAACAAAAAACAACCAGAACTGTCAGAATATCAAACTATATGGAAGTTGGACAATTAAGAAGTTAAAGAAGAAACATTCATCCAGACCAGTAGGAAGGGCGGAGAGAGATACCCAGGATGGAGAGGACACTAGGCAAGGCTGCAACTGGAGGACTGGGCAGGCGAGACAGCGATTGGAGGTCCCACATTTGCATGTGGATGAACTGGGAGGAACATCATAGGAGTGAGACAGACCACACAAACCAGGGTTCTAGAGCAGGAAAAGAAACCTTCAAAACCTCTGGCTGTAAAAACCTGTGAAGGTAACAGCAGTGGGAGAAACTCCTAGCCTCACAGGAGCGTTTATTGGAGGCACCCACAGGGTCCTAGAATGTATACAAACCCACCCACCCGGGAATCAGCACCAGAAGAGCCCAATTTGCTTGTGGGTAGCGGGGAAAGTGGCTGAAAGTAGGCCAAGAGCCAAACAAGCAGCATTGTTCGCTCTAAGACCACTCCTGTTCATACAGCGTCACAACGCAGTAACCTGGGTTGCCACACTCTGGCAAGTACCTAAGGCTCTGCCCCTTCCAATGTTAACAGGTGCACTGAGACAAAGAAATAAGGCCCAAATGAAAGAACATATCAAAACTCCAAAAATAGAACTAAGCAATGAAAAGACAGCCAACCTTTCGGGTGCACAGTTCAAAACACTGGTAATCAGGATGCTCACAGAAATGGGTGAGTATGGTTGCAAAATAGAGGAAAATGCGAAGGCTATGCAAAGTGAAATAAAGAAAAATATACAGGGAGCCAACAGAAACGGGAAGGAAACTGGGACTCAAACCAATGATTTGAAACAGAAGTAAGAGATTAACATTCAACTAGAACAGAATGAAGAAACAAGAATTCAAAAAAATGAGGAGAGGCTTAGGAACCTCTATAACAACTTTAAACAGTCCAACCTCAGAATCATAGGGATACCAGAAGGAGAAGAGGAAGACCAAGAAATTGAAAACTTATTTGAAAAAGTAATGAAGGAGAACTTCCCTAATCTGGTGAAGGAAAGAGACTTTCAGGGGATCCAGGAAGCTCAGAGAGTCCCAAAGAATTTGGACCCAAGGAGGCACACACCAAGGCACATTATAATTAAATTATCCAAGATTAAAGATAAGGAGCGAATCTCAGAAGCAGCAAGAAAAAGGAGACAGTTACCTATGAAGGAGTTCCCATAAGACTATCAGCTGATTTCTCAGAAGAAACCTTACAAGCAAGAAGGGCCTGGAAAAGAGTAATCGAAGTCATGAAAGGCAAGGACCTCCATCCAAGACTGTTTTATCCAACAAAGCTATCATTTAGAATGGAAGGCAGAGAAAGTGCTTCCCAGAGAAGGTCAAGTTAAAGGGGTTCATCATCACCAAGCCCTTATTACATGAAATGTTAAAGGGACTTATTTAAGAAAAAGAAGATCAAAACTATGAACAGTAAAATGACAACAAACTCAGAACTATCAACAACTGAACCTAAAAAAAAACAAACAAACTAAGCAAACAACTAGAACACGAACAGAATCACAAAAATGGAGGTCACATGAAGAGTTATCAGTGGGGAGGGGGAGCGGGAGACTTGAGGGCAAAGGTACAGGGAACAAAAAGCATAAATTATTGCTACAAAATTGATAAGGGGAGGTTAAGAATAGTATAGGAAATGGAGAAGCCAAAGAACTTATATGTACGATCCATGGACAAGAACTGAGCAGGGGGTGAGGGGTAATGCTGGAGGGAGGGGGTTGCAGGTTGGAGGGGAATAAAAGGGAGAAAAAAATGGGAAAATTGTAACAGCATAATCAATAAAATATACTTAAAAAAAGAACAACATAGTGCCTGGCAAACACTATTAAGAGCCCAATAAATGATAATTATTATTACTCTAAAAGAATGATGGCATTCATATTTATGTCCTATGGTACTAAGCACAATATCTGAGACCATGGAAATGCTCAAATGTTCATTGAATTACCTAAACTACACTAGGAAACTAGAAAGAAGCAAAGTGTTTGAAAACTAGAAAATACTCTAGAAACATGGTGCTACCAGTCCCCGCCCAACAACCTGTAACTGGTCAAAAGCCTCAATTTTTTCCAGAGAATAGTTGGCTAGGTGTATGTCACCCTTCCTATTCTTATCAAAATCAGTATTTGGGGGCATTTTTAGACTTTACTCTGTGTGAAACTTCCATTTCTGTGCCACCAAGCTCTCAGGGACAACTGCTTCAGCATGGAGTCCTACTGCCTATCAGCCTGAATCAGACTCCATTAGGCCCTGGTTTTGTGTCACAAGTAGTCAGATTTGGGTCAGAAGGATAGAGTTTTGATCTTGTTTTTTTAAGACAGTCCAAATTTCAAATATCCAGATAACCTAAGCCAATTTTTGTGAATTGTTATATTTCTTTTTATATAAATTTTCTAACACCAAATTACTCATTTCATTAGATTTTTATTGAATACCTGTCTGAAATAAGTAAGCTATGATATTGAACAAGACGGACATGATCCTCATCCGCATAGTGTTTATAATCTAATAATTACACAAATCACTAGATATGGTTTGATTTTTATGCTTTGCATGACTTTTTATATGAATAAATTCACAAATTGGAAAAAAATTTCAAAGTTTGTGTCCATATTTTTTATTTGAAAAAATTTTCATTGTATTTTTCTATCACCATTTCCTTAAAACCTTTACCCACTGCAATCACTACATTGCTATCTATGTCCATGAGACCCTTTTCCTTTTTCTCCATCCCTCCACCCCCTAACCTCCCCCACCAATAGTTGTCATCCTGCTCTCTATCTGAGTCTGTCTCTATTTTGCTTGTTAGTTCTCAGTTTGTTCTTTAGATTTCATATATAAATGAAATTGTATGGTTATTTGTCTTTCCTTGAGTTGCTTGTTTCACTTAGTATAATATGCTTGAGGCCCATCCATGCTGTCAAAAGGGTAAAATTTTCTTTTTTCTACAGCCGAGTAGTATTCCATTGTGTAAATGTCCCATAGTTCTTTTATCCACTCATCTACTGATGGACCCCTGGGCTGTTTCCTTGGGCAACTGTAAATAACACTGCAATGAACATACGGGTGCTTATGCTCTTTTGAATTAATGTTTTGGGTTTCTTTGGATATATTCCCAGAAGTGGTATCCCTGGATCAAAAGGCAGATCTATTTTTAATTTTTTGAGGTATCTCCACACTGCTTTCCACAGTGGTTGCACCAATCTGCATTCCCACCTACAGTGCAAAAGGGTTCTCTTTTCTCCAGATCCTCATCAGAACTTGTTTGTTGATTTATTAATGATAGCTGTTCTGAGAGGTGTGAGGTGATATCTCATTGTAGTTTTAATATGCATTTCTCTGATGATTACTGATGTTGAGCATCTAAAACTCCTAGAAGAAAACATAGGCAGTAAAGTCTTGGACATTGCTCATAGCAATGTTTTATCTGATATATATCGCCAGGCAAGGAAAACAAAACAAAAATATAAACAAATGAGACTACATCAAACTAACAATGTTTTGCACAGCAAAGGAGACCATCAAGAAAATAAAAGATAACCCATGGAATGGGAGAACATATTCACCAATATATCTGATAAGGGGTTACTATCCAAAATTTATCAAGAACTTAGAAAACTCAATACCAAAAAAAACAAACAACCCAACTCAAAAATGGGCAAAGGACCTGTACAGACATTTCTCCAAGGAGGACATACAGAGGGCCCAGAGACATATGAAATATATTTTTCTTTTTTAAAAATATGGGCACTTTAGTTGTGAGCAGTTGCAAAGGATCATCTCTTCCCCACAGCTCTTTCAGAAAGAGAAGGAAGAAGAAAGAGAATTTTACTTTAAAACCAGACACTTCACTTAAATTATCTAATTAAATCATAACAACTTCAGAGGAAGATATTCTCATCTCCATTTTAAGAAAAACTGAGACTCAGAGAGGCTAAATGTCTTGCCAAAATCTACCATTAACAAATGCCATTGCTAAAATTAGAACTAAGTGTTGTCTAATTTTCAAACCCAAGCTCTTTCTCTAACTCCATTCTATCCCAAATCAGCAACCATTAAGCCAAATTAGTATTAGCAAATATTATGTTCAATAATGTTATGTGACATGGGTGGGTTACAAAAGAATACAGTTCTCAAATTCAAGAGGCTTCACTCTGACTGGTGTGGCTCAGTGGACTGAGTGCTGGCCTGCAAACCAAAGGGTCTCCTGTTCAATTCCCAGTCAGAGCACATGCCTGGGTTATGGGCTAGGCCCCAGCTGGAGTCGTGCAAGAGGCAAGCACACATTGAGGGTTTCTCTCCCTCTCTTCTCTAAAAAATAAATTAAAAAAATCTTTTTAAAAATTCAAGGGGCTTAAATATGTGACACAAAATGACATGAACAAAGCTAAGTGACTCCAAGTATAATGAGTGCCCAGAACATATACATAAGTGTGTTCTTGAGTGGTTCAAAACAGTTTTGTAGAAAATACATATGTTGCCCTAAACTCTTCAAGATGTGTATTTTCCATGCTATTAATTGATATCTCTGATCACATTGTATTCAATGATATTTCTTGCCTTCCTTCCCTCCAAGAATGTGAGCTCCATGAGGTCAGGAGCCACATTCTCATTTCAATAACCTTTGTGTCCCCACACTTTAACACAGTGCCTACCACATAATAGATACTGGGAGTTTGAGAAAAGTTGAATTAAATTGAGATGGGTTCTTGAGAACTGGTTATGGAAGGATGATTTAACATTAACAAGGGAAGAGCACAACAGATGAGGGAGACAGCGAGGACGAAATTGAGGAAGTAAGATTAAATACGGCCAAGTGTGGTAGAAATAATCTGAATGGAGCAGAAGTTTGAAAAACTCAATGCCACAGCTGTTTCAGTGTTGATGAGGCCTCCTATGACCCGGAAAGGGTGACTTTTTAATCCAAAAACTAACCTGAGATTATAGATACTATAAGGAAAAATGGGAAAATATAGTTATAACCATCGTGAAAACAGAAGCAGCTGAAGTCCTGGAGAAACCTGCAAAATGCGCATGATCTCCCAGCAACAACTGGGACCTGGACGCCCCTGAGCAGCCAGCCCAGAGGAATCAGACTATAGCAATTATGTCATCAGCGTTGCTAGCCAGCATTCCAGGGCTCAGTTAATGATCCCATCTTTTCATTTGATCAAAGTATAACTCTAGGTGAGGCTCATGAAAACATCCCTGAGCACTAAATGTAGCCAATAAAAGGCTCTTCTGTCATTCTAATCTTCGCCCTGCTGCTTCTTCCACCCTTCCCACTGGGTCTTCCCCTGCTGGAGCCCACATAGCATAGGTTTCAAGCACAAGAAGGCCTCAGACTCTGGCTGCTATTTTGTGTTAGATTCAGAGAGGGTAAAGAAAGGTCTTGTCATAAATATTACTCCTAAATGAAGCATATGCGATCCTAGGACTACTTACATCAGAGGGAGAAGACCAGTTCAAGATGAGCAGCCTCAAAATGTGAAAGCTGCCCCAGCTCACGGAGGCTCTTCAAGGTCTAAGAATAAAAAGGAGGACCTAAACTACATACACACACACACACACACACACGTGTGTGTGTGTGTGTGTGTGTGTGTGTGTGTGTGTGTGTGTATATATCTATATATATATCTTTGCATCTAGAGGACTGGGAGGAAAACATTCTGAAATTGTTTTAAAAAGGACAAACTCCTCACATGGGTAATTTAAATTTGTTCTTGCTTGAAACCATTTCATTTACAAAGAGCTTTCTCTCAAAATCATTGACTTGATCACAACCACCATGTGAGGTCATTATATCCCAGATTAGAGTTGAGGGTTTAGATGTCCAAAGAGGTTAAAAATATTTAAAGACGTCACCTGGGAGGAAGTTCCAGGATTGGAACCAGGTTGTCCTTAGCCTGGTCTTGCACAGTATTTTTTCCACTAAGCTAGTAATTCAAAAGCGACTTTATGGTTTTTACTCTCACTCGAAGAATCAAAATGCCACCTCAGCTCTATCATCTCGCTAATAACTCAGAAAATGTATACTGAGTCTCAGTATGAAATGGGCCTTAGGCTGGGTGCTGGGAAGATAGAGATAAATAAGTTATAGACTTTACCCTCAAGACCCCAGAGTCCAGATGAGGAGGCAGACATGTGAACAATTAAGGCAATGCAGTATGGTAAGTGCTATAATTCAACTAAGAATTGAAAATAGAGTTGAATAAAGAAAGATCAACTCTATTTGCAGTGACTGGAGAATAGTATCCCAGAAAAAGAGATGACTAAGTTAGAACTTGAAATGTAAGTAGGAGTGTACTTTGTGAACAATGGGAAAACTCATTCTGGGCAGAAAAAACAGCTCATGCAAAGGCATGGAGGTGTGAAACAATAAGACTATAACAAAATCATCATATGTTAATGTGTACAAGATACACTTTCTGGAGCAGCTCCTTCAGTCAGCAGTGCCCACCTCTGGTGCAGTTTGCACCAGATACCATTCATTCATTTTTTTTCCCATTCTTTAGCAAGTATTTATTGAGCCCCTACTAATTATGAACTCTGTTCTAACGCTGGAGATACAACAAAACAAGCAAAATCCCTGCCCTTAAGGAGCCTACATTCTAATGGGAGGAAGCAGGCAATAAAAAAATAATGTGTTGAGAGTGATAAAGATTATGTAAACAGGAAGTAGCTACCATAGTATAAAGTCCCAGTTACAAAAATACATTATTTAGGATTTGTTTGGCTGCACATAACAGAAAAACCCAATATAACAGAGACGTGCACAATATAGAGTTTATTTCTCATGCAAATAGGTAGTCCAGGGCTATGACAGCAAGTTATCAGTTGTCAGAGACTCAGGCCTCTTCGAACATTCTATTCCGCCACCTCTGGGGTGTGGCTCTAATTCTTCTGTTCCAAGACAGATGCTGGAGCTCTAGGAATCACATCATTGTCTAGACAGCAGGACGGAAGAATAGAAAAGGGTGGACCCTCTTCCTATTTAGAAGATATAAGAACGACTATATATCATTTCTACTGCCGTGGCCCTGACTAGCTACAAGAGAAACTTGAAAAAATAGATTTTTGGCTAAGTAGCAATGAACTCAGGTAAAAATGAGCATTCTGCTTCCAAATAAGGGGAAAATAAATATTAGGAAGTGTAATAGTCAAGATTAGAAACAGTTGGCACGCTCAAAGTTAAGGAAGGTTTATTTACAAATTTATAAAAGTGATGATCAGCCCTGACCAGGTGGCTTAGTTGGTTAGTGTCATCCTGATAGGCCAAGGCATATCAACCAATGAATGCATAGATTAGTGGAACAACAAATGGATGTTTCTTTCTCTCTGTCTTTCCCTTCCCCTCTCTCTCTCTCTCTCTCTCCCCCTCCCTCCCTCCCTCCCTCTCTCTCTCTCTCTCTCTAAAAATCAATTTAAAAAAATTTTTTTAGCCCTGGTGATGTGGTTCAGTAGATTGAGCACTGGCCTGTGAACCAAAAAGTTACCAGTTTGATTCCCAGTCAGGGCACATGCCTGGGTTGCGGGCCAGGTACCAAGTAGGGGATGCACAAGAGGCAACCACACATTGATTGCCCCTCTGTCTCCCTCCCTTCCACTCTTTCTAAATAAATAAAATCTTTAAAAAATAAAAAATAGAAATTTAAAGTGAGCATCAGGGTCCCACAAGGCACAGGCGCCAATAGTAGCTGTGCTATAACCAAGCCAAGGTCCAAAGGACAAGGGGAGTGAAGGGTTTCAGAACCTAGAACAAAAGAGAAATGTGTAGATTCGGTGCCCTCAACAGGAACTGTGAGTTTGGTTGAAGGACTCAGTCAGCCAGAAGTGGCGCTGCAGGGAGGAAGCCAAGGGCATTCCTTTATTCCTACTTAACTGAAAGCAGGAAGAGCCTGAAGCCCTAGGCATGGAGTGGGGAAGGAAAGTGAAGAGTGGATCTATGGGGCGAATAGGAAATAAAAAGCACAAGAGGAGATGGCATTCTCAGCCACAGGGCAAGTCTAGAAACACCAGACCCTCTTTCCGCCCTGAGTTTTGCATTCAGTCCTAATTCTCTCTCACAGGTCTTTTTCCTCTCTGTTCTCTCTCTCATGACCGGTAGGCCTCCTCCCTGCCTGCTCCTAATCATGCTATTTTGACTCTTCTTGATTATGGTTCTGTCTTTCCAACAGACAACCAACCCTTCATTAGATCACTTCCAAACTCTTGATCTAGAACTTGTGAATTAATAGAGGAAACATGAACTAAAACTAGAGTCAGGAAGGCCCAACCTGGAACTCTCATGCTCTGCGACTCCCATTGTTAATTACCCCAAGCAGGAAGACCATGTCAATTACAGCCTCAGTTAATTCAGTTTCAGACTCCAACAGGAAGAGAGGCACCTTGCACTCACAAACAGGAAGTGCAGATACTTACTACTCCAACAGGAAGAGAGGTTTTTTTCTCTCACCCAGCAACAAGCCTAGCCAATGGAAACGCTGCAGCTTAGTGGATGAGAAGTCATTGTCACCTGAACTCTTTCCTCCAATGAACTTTCAATTCTCTCCTGCTGATGCCTCCTTGTCCCACCCTTCTCTCTATAAAAGCCTTCCATCTTGTATAACCCCTGGAGTATATAACCTCTCTCCACTTGCTAGGTGAGATGCCACCCAATTCATGAGTTACTTAATCCAATTAGATCTTCGTACGGGGTGCTCCCACTGCAGCCTGTTTCTCTCCAAAAAGTAGGTCTAGTCCAAGCTTCATAGAAAGTTACAAAATCTGAAATATAGAGAGTTCATCAATAATAATGCAAATTCAGTTTATGGATCAGTGCTCCACAAGCACAGGAAATTTCAGAACTTTAATCACCCATTTTGCACCTACGATTTTATTCCTAATTTGCTATTAATTGGAGTGTTCTGTTGGTCTCTTTCTTTGGGCTAGAATTCCAGGGGTCTGCTAATAATAGAAAACATACATACTTCCTCAAGCTTAATAATCGATATCTTGCTGTTCCCTGTTGAAGATACTGATAACCAATTCAATAAATAAACCCCAGGAACAGGGCAGTCTACCCAGGCACAATACCTGATTATTGGAAGAACATCAAGGCAAGTGGGGTAACCACAAATCGTAGGAGAAAAAAATTTGATGTTAAGCAAGGATTAAATATTTCTGAGAGTTTCCTCCTTTGTGGTTGTTTTTTTGTGGGCAGTCTGTGCTCTGGCAACTACGGTCTCCCCACAAAACTTGTTTATTTTTCCTAAAAACAATAAAGTAATCTTTAAACCATTTACTCTAATCCTGAGGTAATAATGATTGTTCCTATAGAAAAAACACCATTAAAACTTTTGCATTAATTTACTTAGAACAGAATTAATGGAATAAGTTTCAGTATAGTCCCAACCACTTTGTATGTGACTTCAAGCAAATTATTTCAACAGCTAAACCTCAGATTCCTTATCTGTAAATTAGAGATAAAAGCACCTTCCTCCCTGGAGGTTGTAAGGATTAAGTGAGATCAAATTTGTAAAGCTAGTATCACAATGCTTATCATTTAGTGGGCACTGAAGAAATGCCTGGGTTTTTTCCCTCCAACCTTCTTGAAACTATTATTTAATGTAAAATTCTGTAATTATAACACATCAACTTCCAAGCAGGTCTGGAAAGATACTTTGAAGTCCTGAAAGTAATTATTGGCAAATAATAATATTAAGTTTAAATTTTCCATTGTTATGTGTCAATTATAACTCAAAATTTAAAAAAATTCTCCCAGACATTTCTCTTCTTGATTAACATAGTACCTGGTAATAATAGATGCTCAATAAATGTCTGTTGAACAAATGAATGCATAATCAATAAAATTCTTTCCTCTTTGAAGCCCTATATCATGTTATTTGTGTTTCTGTCTCATTTTATAATACAAACTTTATTTTTAAAATTTATTTATTTTTAGAGAGAGAGGAAGGGAGGGAGAAAGAGAAGGAAGAGAAACATCTATTGGTTGCTTCTCTTATGTGCCCCGACTGAAGACCAAACCCTCCGACTAGGGACCAAACCCTCAACCTAGGCATGTGCTTTGATTGGAAACAAACCAGGAATGTTTCACTTTGTGGAATGATTCTCAACCAACTGAGCCATGCCAGGCAGGGCTAAACTTAATTTTTCTGAGGAGTTTTAAGTTCATGGAAAAATTGAGAGAAGGGAACAGAGGCCTTGACACTGCAGAGCTTCTCTCAATATCAACAACCACCACGAATTAGTACATTTGTTACGATTGGGGCACCTACATTGACACATCACTATTATTCAAAGGTTATAGCTTACATTAGGGTTCATACTTGGTGTTGTTCATACTACAGGTTAGGACAAATGTATAATGACATGTATCCACCATTACAGTATCATATGAAGTAGTTTCGCTGTCTAAAGTCCTCTGTGAGTCACCTACTCATTCCTCCTTTCCCCTTAACAACTGACCATTTTATGTCTCCAGAGTTTTGCCTCTTCCAGAACCATGTAGTTGAAGGTACACAGTAGGTAGCCTTTTCAAACTGGTTTCTTTCATTTAGTAACATCCATTTCAGATTTCCCCCATGTCTTTTCACAGCTTAATAGCTCATTTCTTTTTGGTACTGAATAATATTCCATTGTCTGGATATGCCACAGTTTATTTATCCATTCACCTACTGAAGGGTGTCTTGGTTGTTTCCAAGTTTTAGCAATTATGAATAGAACTGCCATAAACAGTCGTGTGCAGGGTTTAGTGAGGACATAAATTTTCATCCTCTTTGAGTAAATAACAAAAAGCATGATTGCTGGATTGTATGGTAAAAGTATGTTTAGTTTTTTAAGAAACTGCTAAACTGTACCATTTTGTATTCCTACCATCAGTGGAGTTCCTGTTGCGTTGGCCATTCTAATAAAGGTATAGTGGAATCTCACTGTTGTTATAATTTACATTTTTCTGATGACATATGATGTAGGTATCTTTTCATATGCTTTGTGTTTTTCCTTTGACACATTTCACATTTTATTTTAGTAATATCTGTGTACTTGCTTTATTCTTGCTGCTAGCTTAACTCTACGACCTTCCCTTGTCTAAGGATACTTCAGTTTATTACATACTGTTAGAAACCATTTGTCCAAAATTTTCCAGGATTGTTTTACTTTAATTCTTTTCCATAAAAGCAACAAAATTTATTTTTATACTACTAAAAGAATTTTCACATACACTCCCAAATCAAAATAATAATAATGAAATCTTTTATCAGATTTTATGTGCAGATGGCTTCCACAGGTATACTTAGCCAAAATTTCTATTTAAAAATCTAATAAATCTAAATGACAAAATAATAAAGGGATATAAAACTAAGTTACCTTATATAACAAGATAACTCATCAAAAACCAGGGTGTATGTTTTTCAATCAATTTATCTTGAGTTAAACACCCATAGCTGCTTTGCTCATGTTAACCGGGGTCTTCACTTACCTGGCATGCTGGTTAAAAGTGCATATTTCTATGTTCCACCCCAGATATTCTGATTAAGTTGGTTCAGGATAAAACCCTGGAATCTATATTTTTTGTTTATGTTCCACCCCAGATATTCTGATTAAGTTGGTTCAGGATAAAACCCTGGAATCTATATTTTTTGTTTATTTTTTAGAGAGAGGGAAAAGAAAGGAGAGGAATATCAATCGGTTAACTCTTGTTTGGACCGAACCCACAACCCAGGCACATGCTCTGACTTGGAATCAATCCAACTTTTCTCTTTGTGGGACAAAGCCCAACCAACTGAGCCACACTGATCAGGGCTGGAAACTATTTTAAAAATGTATCCCAGACCAGGAAAAAAACTTCCTTGGGGTGATTTTAAAACTTATTTTGCTTTACAAGTTTGTTTTGTACATTGTTTTGTACGGTTTTTCTATTTTGACTGTGCATTGTTTTTTTTTTTAAAGGAAAAGAAAACCAATACTTCAATATTTTAAATTAAATCTTCCAGGCTATGTCCTGGAAGAATAGCTTTTGGCTATGTCCAAGCATAGAGTTTGGAGGTTTAATTGATTCACTCTCTTAGATACTAAGGCAAATTTAGAGTTAATTCCTGAGAAGAAATTGTAGTCCTGTCTTGGGGTACACCTTTGTCCTAACCCCTCTTAGGTTATTCCTGATCAATTGACAGATTTGACATTATTTTCTGAAAGTTCCAAGCCAATATCAAGAGTTAGGCCCTAATGGCCATTCTTCCTTTAACCTAAAAGCATTAAATGAAGGAGATAGGTCTAAACTAGATGAAATAGGGGAAAAGTAATGCTTTTAAGGACCTTGATTAGATGAAACAGATAAAAATAATATATAAATGTGTACACATTGGTATTTTCTAAAATACTTGCTTAGAAATCATGATCTAACTTTGTAATTATAAAAATTATATATAGTTACAATTATAAATTAGTGCATACTCATTAAATACAACTTAGAAAACAAAGAAGGAAATGATTAAGTGCCCATAGATTACAAACCAAAAACAACCATTGTTTCATTTCAGTTATTTCCATTCAATTTTTTTTTGTAATACACATCAACTATACTGTATTTTAAACACCCCTCTGTCGTCTTGTTGATTATATTATGTTATACTCTAGGATGGTTACCCCCAAACTTTTCACCATTAAGGACTTGTTTTTTTTTTGTACACATACACCACACCCCTACCATCATAGGTCCCAAATTTTGAAAAATATTGTTAATCAAACTATGTTAATTAATACACATTATTTGTTTCATCATGTTTAAATAGTCAGGATCATCTGTGACTGCCTATCAGAGTGATAGCACACTGAGTTAATCATTGCAACCCCAAAGTTAACATGTGAGTTAGCCTGATGTGTCCCACTAAGGTTGAAAGTTGTTCTAGAATCTCCATTACCCCTTTCATAAACCCCTTAAGTATCTAGGAACCCCACATTGTGAGTTAGTCTTAAGAAGGAAGTGTTTGCAAAGCTAAGGTAAATTTACCTTAAACCCAGTCAAAATTAACACCAAGTCTAAACAGGTGATATTTAGATTAATGAGAGTTCAGAATCCATTTGTTCATATGCTAACAGCTGGATCTTCACCTTGGACCTAGAATAATTTCCTCATTAAAAATATGCCTTGGGTGGAACCGTTTGGGATTCTTTTTTTAAATACGGCGTAGATTCTGCTTAAAAATATAAATTTGTGAAACTTCCAAGAATTACATTGTTTACTTCAAGAAAAGTCAGTGTCCATTATGATTTCTATAAGACATATTACAGCAGAGGTGTCGACCATATTCTTAGCCACATCCTCAAATGTCTTAATGAGGCACTCAGCAAAACCTACCCCAATTAGATGATAGCATTACAGGGTTAAACACAGTTGAATCCTAGGGCTTCTACAATGAGTCTTTTTATATAGTCAGTCTGAACCTTAAAAGTATTTTGGTATCATTAATTTGATGGCTAGAACCACAGACTAACTAGAACAAAATCCCTCTCTCTGCCCCTTATCATGGCTTTAAATCAGAGCTACTAACTTGGTGCCCAGAAGACTTACTCTTAATGTTCTATTTTAAGAAAAAACATTATTGCCAGATTTACCCCTTCATTGTTGATTGAGAATGCAGAGTGCTTCCAAATATCCCTGAAGACAGACTCACGCGCCACAGCACACCTGAGTTCACATAAGTCATCGACCTCACTCCACTGGTGAAATGTCTGGGCTTTGTGGAGGTAAGGGGAAGATTCGCAGACAAGCCTTAGAGATATCACCATGTCTACAAGTCAGATAATGGAAACATCAGTGGCTTTGGACAGTCCAAAGTTCAAATCCTAAGTCACTTCCTGGCTAATCTGACTTTGGTGAATTGAACATGTAGGACCCCTAATATCTCCATCAGTATAAATTAGATCTATAAATAATACTCTATAAAGAGAATTAAATGAGGAAAATATAAACAAGGCTTTCCAAATGATGTCTCCTTGAAGGAGAATGCGCCATCCAAAGGACCTCTAAAAGATGTCATCCTCTTCACACTTGGCAGTACTTACTATTACAAAGTCATTATCCCTAGGGCAACTGGACCCTTGACAGTAAAATATGCCTCAGTTTTCCCCTGGCTCCTCTGCACCAGACTGGTTTGGAATTTTAGCCTGTGTGCAATGCAGCCAACTATTTTGATCAAAGAACAGATAAGGGATGCTTTTCTGGGAAAGTGTGGTGGTTTTTTGGCTTTGGACAAAGAACTTAGAGAGAGAGAGAGACTTGAACATATTTCTTCAGTTTCTACTATGTGCAAGGCATGAGAGAGAAGGGTACGGTGCAGTGGTTTTGAGCATGGACACCAGTACCAGACTGCCTGTGCTTACCTGTAGTTACCTGTAGGGATATCAGTTTCCTCATCCTAAAATTGGTATTAAAATATACCTGTTATGAAGATTAAATGAGGTGATGTTTGCAAAGTGCTTTTAGTAAGTGTTATGTGTTTGGTAAATTCATTTTGTCTTACAGTGTGGGAATTGGCTGTGAGAGCAGGGGGTGGGGCATGGGATGGGTGGAGGAGGGCAAGGGGGAAAATTGAGACAACTGGAACAGAATAAAATGATGGAAGGAAGGAAGGAAGTATGGAAGGAAGAAAGGAAGGGAGGAAGGAAGGGAGGGAAGGAGGGAGGGAAGAGAGAAAGAAAGAAAGAGATTCATTTTGTCTTCAGTATTCACTTCATCTATGTAGGTCTTGGTTTCTTCCACTGGATTATGAATCCCCACAGAATAAATGAATCTTGAAAAAGGAAGGAGAAACTCACATTTCCCTTTGTATTAGGGAGTGTCCCTATACCTACTCTGTGTTAGATTGTGTTTTATATCCTTTGCACACATTTAATTCCACCTTTTGAAAGAGATGTTATCAGAAGCCAAAGCTCAGAGAATACGGTATTGGATACAGAATTCAAATCTGTGCTAATGTCAAACTCCATACTCATAGACCTTAATAGTTACGAGGACATGGAGGGGAGAATCCAGTGCTTGTTGCATAATCATGTTCTGCTATTACTCTTATCAGTCACTCTAAAGTGTTCTGTGTATGTTTCTGAAATAATACAAGGACATATAGTTAATATTTGCCCATGGATTAGAGGCACAAAAACATTCATCCTACTTTCCCAAAGTAAATACAAATTCGTGTCAGAGGAAAAGAAAAGAATAATAATTACATTTCAAGGGGGAGGGTAAAGGAGTGGAAGAGATGAAAAGTGGGGTGAAGAGGAAGGGAAGGGGAGATATTTTGCTCAGTAGTAAACACCATAAACTTGATTTACAAGACTGGTGAACACAGACATGCAGGACACATCCTAAGGGACACAGAATTAGCTTCTACCTGGAGAGAAGACAAGGCCAGCAAACAAACATGTCACAGGCCACCAGGAAGCACCCATGTGAACAGTCTCAGGTGCAGTCAAGCATAGGAGGCATCCCCAGGACAGATCAGTTCCAAGCCAGGTATTAATACAATAAGGAGCATCTGAAGAGAAGACTGGGGCCCATTATCATTGCTACTGACCTTCAGGTAAGGCTGACAAATCAGTAGCTTTTGGAGTTGGGTTTTCAAAAACGCTGTTCAGAGCACTTGTGAAAGATTGTTCCGTAAGACAAGCAACGTAATGAGAAGGAGAAAAGGGATGGATAGGACCGATGTAGAACAGGCAGGAGGAAGGGAAAAGGGGAAAGACAGAATGGGGTTAGTAGAGAAGAATATTAAAAGTACAGATTTTTAAAAATCACACCCTCAGTCAGACATTTTGATTTAGCACCCACTATATGCAGAACACTGAAACTATATGCTGAGGATACAACAGAATAATAATAGATACTACCATTTTTTGAATGTTTACAAAATGTCAGGTGCTATGGTAACAGGTACATATTTTCTTCTGTTTTGTTCTCAACAACAGTTCTGAGTTGGGGATTGTAGGCTAGAAAGTTTAATCAAATCTAGTTGGTGGCAGTCAGGAATTCCTAAACTGGGTTAATCAGAATTAAGATGACATACTTTCCTTCTCCTCCCTTCTCACCTTCCCTTCAATTTTTATAAGATTTAAAAAATGCATTTATGTATATTGTAATTGTAATAAGAATACATACTCACTGTAGAAAAATTGGGAAACACTGCTGTTAGGGTAAAAAATAATAAGATTTTTCAAATCTATACTATTTTAAAGAAGTACAAGAAAGAGCATCCTGAAGTTGATTGCTAAAGAATGGATGAAAGGCCCTGTTCTTACACTCAACTCAACGTTGAGCATCATCATTTCTAAAAATGCCCATTTGATAAAAAGAAAAGGAAGCTCACTGTTATTTCAATTTACATTTCTCTACTACTACTGAGGTTTTATGGGTTTACATGTTTTGGCCTCTACTACATTGTGCATGTCTGTGTCACACACTAATATCCTTATTTTTCTTACTGATTTGTAAAATTAATTAAGAATATTAACTTTGTCTATTAAATGCAGCAAACATTTTTCCTAGCTTCTCTTGTTTTGTTTATAGTACATTTTGACATAAAGAAGCTTTTCATTCTTGTGGAAGCAAGTCCATTGAACAATATCTTTAAATTTTCCTCTTTTGCTTTCTCTACTTTGGAAAGGCTTTTTCTGCCCCAAGACAGGTTTTGTTGTCTTCTAATGGGCTGGGTTTTGAAGGAGGCAAGGGACATGGATTGACTCAGAGGAGGAGGAAGGGATCTAGGGACTCAAGGCAAGTAGAATAATAAGGCCCATGTAGCCAGAAGCAGGGACGAGGCCCAGGGATTAGCAAATATAACAGAAACTCGATTGCCCCAGTGTACTATGGCATTTATGGAGAGGACACTATAGGCTTAGGGACTTAAAAGCTGGGCTGTAGAGCCTGGTATTGATTTGTTAAACAGGAAATAGAGACTCATGCCAGCTTTTCCCAGAGGGGAATCCCAGGTGGTAAACGGACACTATATAAGGATAAATGAGAAGCTGCACAGATACAGGGAGCCAGAAGGCTGGGACACTGTTGCTGCAATCCAGGCCTCAGGTGATGACACACCAAAATTGCAGGTCCAAGAAACATTTTTGTAAGAAAAACAACAAAAAATAAACAACAGCAATAATAACAAATACAGGATTTTGTGACTTGGCACACTAGAAAACACACAAAACGTAGGTTAAAATGTCTTCAGTGTTTGGAGAAGGAGGCGAGACTTCTGTTTCAATGACAGCAGCAGAGAGATTTGTAAGGATGAACTGGTTTCAGGTGCAGTGCAGGTGAAACCTAATTATAGTGTTAGGATGATCTAATTTCTTGGCACTGATGGAGTATTTACAATCACTTATCCTATGACTAAGACGAGAGAGAGCAGCTCACTGGTGGAATGAAGGAAGTTTGAGATCAAGCAGGAAAGTAGGGGGCTTGAGTATCTCTTCCCAAACACATGACTCTGAGAAAGGCCTGGGCTTAGAGGAAGATAAAGCAACTGACTGACTTCTTAGGAGTGTTTGGAAACTGACTAATTAATGAGCCAGATCTTGAAGGGAATAATATTGAGAAATGACAACTTGCATTTTGGTGTTAATACTTGGGGTGAGACTCTCTCTCTAAGGAGGGTTGCCAGATAAAATATAGGTCTCCGTTACATTTGAATTTCAGTTAAGCAGTGAGAAAAATTAGTATAGTATGACCCAAATGTTTTATGGGAGATATTTATACTAAATTTTTTTTTGTTGTTTATCTGAAATTCAAATTTAACTCGATGTCCTATATTTTTATTTGCTAAATTTGGAAACCGTACCTCTGTGGGAGATTCCAAAAGTCTCCAAGAATATGACAGTTTGTACTAGCAGTTGGTAACTGCTGGTAAATGGAAAACACGCCAGGAAATGTCAACTTCCCAAGGAAGGGAAGCTGAAAATCAAGCAAGAGGAGGATAAATGCAGAATAGATGAATTAATCAATATGAATTTCTTGAGCACTTGTTTCGCACTGTGCTGAGTACTTTGGGGGCTTCATCAGGATCTTACAATGAGTTTTAAATTAATTCCTATAGTCAGTCACTTAACAAGCATGTATTGAGAACCTACAGTGTACTGGGTTCAGGCCTTGACACTAAATTATCAAACAAAGAAGATAGTATTGAGTTCACAACAATAGGGGAGACTAGGGTAACTTAGGGAAAAAATGTGGAGACCAATTCCAGATGGAATATAATTGGGAACTAAAGCTGTGGCTTCTAAGAGCAAAGGGGTGAGCTAAGAAGTGATTGATGTCTCCTCTATCTTCATGGCTTGGCTTAGGCAGACATAGTTCAAAAGAAAGTAGCTTTGAGAGGCAGACATAGTTCAAAGGGAGTAGCAGTCAGCTGAAGGCCACACATTAATTAAAGGAGAGGTGCTTTGAACCAAGCCTTGAGTCACTGCAGAGCTCTTTCCATGACACCATACTGGTATTGAAAGGGAAGAGCTCATGAAACATGCCAATTGTTTCCATTGACATGAAGATGAAAAAGTCTGCTCTCACGGCAGGAGTGTTTTTCTGAAAAGAAACTACTGGGCAAGAGCCTTCTTCCTAAAGCCTCCCCTTTTCCTCCAAGGTCTTGGACCCTTCATAAAGACGTTTAGAGTGATGATGAATTTCCATGATGAAGATGAAGGATGGTGAAGTGATCTCCTTTATATCTCCTCCCCTGCAATGATGGTGGCTCAGTATCTGATAAGAGATTGGCTGTGAGGTCATGAGACCTCTACAACCCAGCTGATGGGAAACTGCTTAAAGGATCAGTGCCTGGCTTGAAGTTCTAATCACAGATCCTGACCTGCAGGTGAGGACCACCGACTTTTTTCTTTTTTAAAGCTCACATATTTTGAGTTTTTACTATTTGCCTGGTGATATGCTAAATATTTTTTGTATTCATCATCTAAGACTCTGATTCCTTATCTGTGAAATAGAGGCAATAATAGTAGCTACCTGGAAGGGTTATATTAAATGAGATGATGATACTAATGGCCATAATTTATTGAGAGTGAACCATGCCAGGCACCATGGTAAGCACAGTAACAATTTCATTTAACCCTTACAAAAGTCATGGGGTGGACCCTGACTGGTGTGTCTCAGGGGGTTGAGTGTCATCCCACAAACTGAAATGTCACCAGTTTGATTCTAGGTCAAAGCACATGCCTGGGTTGCAGGCCAGGTCCCTGGTTGCAGGTGTGAGAGAAGCAATCAATCACCCCCTCTTTCTCCTTCCCACCCACTCTCTCTAAAAATAAAGAATTAAAATCTTAAAAAGAGAAAAACCATGAGGCAGGTACTCTTATTAGCCACATTTCACAGATAAGCACATTGAGGTGCAGACTGGTTATATAAATTACCAAGCTCACAAGAAAAATAAATGATAGACTTTGGACTCTAATCTTGGTTGGTCAAAGGTTAAAGCTATGTGCTCAACTACTGATTCATGGTGTCTTCATAATAAAAGTGGGAGAAGATTTTAATGCATTTTGGTAATGGTTGTCCTATGTTTGTTGTTTCTAATCCATTTTGCAACACTATTAATAAATAGTTTTAAAAGTTAAAATTTTCTCTGCTAAACCAAATTGGACAGATTTATTCTTGACCAAACAAATACAAACACAAGGTTATCCTTTGAGGACTTAAAAGCTGAAGTGACTACATTTCTACCACATGCTCCCTTTTTACCTTTTTTTTTCTGGTTAAAAATAAGATTTGGTGACTTATGAGAGCAAACTTGAAGGGAAAAAAATTCACCAAAAAGCAACATATAGCCTGAACTCAAAATGAGAATGGTGGAGAGTGGGAAGAGAATTAATATTTATTAAACTCCTCCATATAGCAATCATCTTAAGTATTTTATTCACTTATTTTACTCAACAAAAATTTTTGAGCACCTACCGTGTGCCTGGAATCGCGCTGATGATGAGCTATCTAACTCTTACCACAACATTGCAAAATGAGGACACAGAGCCGCAAAGAAGTTAAGTAATTTGCCCAAGATCATATGACCAGTTGTTGACAAAATCTAGTTTCAAATTGTGGTCAGCCTGCTTTCAGTCTGTACTATTTACCTTCCTTTCTTTCTTTTTCTTCCTTTCTTTCTTTCTCTCTCTCTTTCTTTCTTTCTTTCTTTCTTTCTTTCTTTCTTTCTTTCTTTCTTTCTTTCTTTCCTTTCTTTCTTTCCTTTCTTTCTTTCTTCCTTCCTTCCTTTTTTATTTTGAGAGTATGTTTAGTAAAGCTGGGGATAGTGAAACAACAGATGGACTTAGAATAGAAGAAACAGCAAGAGAGCCTAGGCAATGCTCTGCTTTGTTGCTCCAGAAATGTTATAAGAAAGAAGTGAGCCACACAGAGCAGTGTGGACTCACTGAAAAATATAAGTCACAGTGACAGAGGTGTGCCAAGTGGAGCAGCTGTTGGCTCACTGAAAAGCCAGAGAAAAGGGGGCCTTAGAGACAGGTTTAGGGGTTAGCCTGGGATGAGCTGTTGTTTTCTTCTGCTCCCTTGGTTGCAAGTCTTGCCAGGACCCTTAGAGCTTAGTAGAAAAAGAGCAGAGATACACCTGTGAGAAAAGGGAAAGAAAGGCGTGTGTGTGCTCCAGAGGAAGCCCACCAGTCTGTGCTGGTTTCACTGTACCTTTCACTTTGCCTAGGTGATGCAGAGAAAGAAATGCTCTGAGATTCTAAGTTGATAAGCCCAAGGTTTAAGTCCCAATCGATAGGCTCAAATGGTACCCCTTTGATCTCCATTGGTTAACTCATACTCACAGAGCAGCTGGGAAATTAGGGGAGACCCATACATGATTTCCACAAGAAATCTTTCTTATAGACTCAGGAAGCTAAGCATGGCTTTAAGTACTATTTTGGAAAATTTCCAGGAGCTTTGAATTTGGCTTTGAAGAAATGCCTTTTAGGGATTGCTGACTGGTCTAGAAAGTCTCTTAAATACCACAGTGTTTATACATCTCAGAGGCAGGTCACTAAAGCTGGTGGGGACATATGCTTCTTCATTGACACATGATAAAAGTCCAAAGGGAACTAGAAGCTAGAGGCATCTAGTAAAATGTTTCACAGAATAAACCACAGGGATAGTCTCATATGCCCCCATCAACTATCTGAAGACACGTGAGTTTTTAGAAACTTTTGAACTGTTCTCCTGGCCCTGGCCAAGTACCTCAGTTGCTTAGAGCCTCATCCTAATACACCAAGGTTGTGGGTTTGATGCCCAGTCAGGACACATACAAGAATCAATCAATGAATGCATAAAAAGTGAAATGACAAATCAATGTTGTTGTTTTTTTTTTTTGTCTTTCTCTCTCTCCCTTCCTCTTTCTCTCTCTCTAAAAATCAATTAAAAAAAGATTAATGAGAACTATCCTCATGCACTGGACAAACAAACATCAAGGAAAATAGCTTGAATTCTGTGGCTGCAGTGTTTAACATCAGTGCCATTTTTCCTTCTTAACTTGTTTTGGTATGATGAAGACACAAATTAAAATAGTTACTTTTTTAGAAAAAAGTGGCAGGTTATAGTATTTACAGGTCATAAATATCTGGTTGCCTAAAGAAAATCATCTAACTCTTCATGCTAACTCATCTAAGCTGTTATTGATGACTTAACATGCAGCAGTCATCGTGATAATTACTGAAGATAAAGTGGTGAATGGCTCCTGTTTTCAAGAAGCGTCCAGCCTAGTGGGGAAATAGCACAGGCGTGCAGAGTCATACTCAGAATACAATGGGGTATTTTTCACAATTGAGGTACTCTCTAGGCGGGCTTTGGGGAGGTGGTGCCAGCTAGGCCTGGCTCGTATCCCTTCTGCTCCTTTCTTTTTTGGACAATTTTTATAAAAGTTTATTTGAGTCAGAGGGTACTCCTGGAAGCAAGATCTCAACAGACTGAGAAAATGCTTTCCCTTCTGCCTTCTTTTTCTAAAAAAAGATTTTATTAATTTATTTTTAGAGAAAGGGGAAGGGAGGGAAAGAAACATAGATGCATGAGAGAAACATTGCCCACCGGCAAACCAGGCACAGACCCTGACTGGGAAATGAACTGGTGACTTTTCGCTTTGCAGGACGATGCCCAACAATGGAGCCACATTGGTCAGGGCTCCCTTCTGGGTCTTAATTACCCAAGGACTTTAACCTGATACCCAGTCTCATCAATCATCAGTTTAGCTCTCTGTTAGAGATAAACAGTGCAACTCATAGTACTGTTTTGAGATGCAGCACAGTACCAGACTTGTATCATTGCCCTGTTACTTTTGAAAAATAGTGTCTGCTGAAAAAAATCAAACAGTACTAAAAAGTATAAAGCGTCTCTCTATTACCTTGCACCTTGTCCTTAGATAGCTGCCCCAAAGACAAAACTTCTCTTCAGTCTTTTGTCTATCACTCCAAAGATGTTTTAATACTTGATACATATGCATATATATCTTCTTAAAATTTATACAAATAATAGCATCCTACATAGCACAAAAACTGCTCTGCACTTTGTTTTTATTTTGAAAATTTTCTATATCAGTACACATAGATTGCAACATTCTTTTTATTGGCTCTGTAGAATTACATTTTATGCATATACTACATTTTATATAACCATCATCTTATTGCTATTTTGGTTATTCTTCATCTTTTGCTATTAAAATTCTTCAGTGAATAGTTTTCACCAACATCTTTGTGTGTATATTTCTGTAGGATAAATGAAATGTTAGATCAAAGTTATGGTCATTTTTGATAGATACTGTCAAAAAAGATAGAACCAATTTATACTTACATGATTAATATATGAGAATGTTTCCCCACACCCTAGCAAAAACAATGTATGTCAACCTTTTTGATATTTACCAAACTGATAAAATTACCTTAGTTTTATTTGTCAGATCTGTTATTTAAGTCAAGCTGGACATCTTTATCACATGTTTAAAAGCCACTTATATATATTTTTGTTCAGAAAGTTTGCCATAACCTGATTCAATTATACAGAATTAAAGAAGCTAATAGAAAGGTAGTTAACATAGAACACCCTGTTAGACATTTGAGATGAAAGATGAAGGAGACAGATCTGTGCAATAAAGATGGTCATGAAAAGTATTCAGGCAAGAGAAGCTGACTCATAATCAGAACTGTGTTTTGAGAAACTCTGGATGGTGTGGAAAATGGCTTGGAAATGGCAAGACTGGAGGAAGGGAAATAAATTAATTAAGTTGTTAAAATAATCTAGGAAACAGACAATAGTATTCTGAACAAAGGCACTGCAAGAAAGAATGGAGATGATGATGATTTACAAAGCATTTCAGAAGCAGAATCAAAATAACTTGATGACCCAATAAATGTCAGATATGAAAGAAAGAAGTAATTTAGGCAACTTAATAGATTAAAAAGAAAAGGAACACATGATAGGGAATTTGGCCTCTACCATTACTAAACACCTGCTAAGAAAAAGTTTTCATTAGTTATATATACATTTACATATAGATGAAAATTGAGCAAAAGAAAATAATATGCACATACTGCATTTATTCAATTTCACAGTAATTTTATTAGGAAAATATTACAATCCATTTAAATATTTTGAAAACAAATTAGAAAAGTAACATATGCAAAATAAAAAAACCATTAGGTTGTCCCAATTTATATCAGAATTCGAAGTCAGACGTATCTGACTGCAAACTGATGTTCTTTGCACTGTTCCAAGTTATCTAGCATGAAAGAGATTGTTTAGGGAGAAAAAATTATCTTAATTCATGCAGGAAAGCAAACTGCCCACAACATTGGCAAAGCACAAGGAATTATTCCTGAGCTACTGTATATCAGTTTAGTTTAAATATGACAATTCTCAGAGGAACCCATTATAATTCGCTGCTGCCTCCATTCTGGATGGACCAGGGTCACCCTCTTACAGACAAAAAAGCCTCTTCTCCTCCCTCTCTGTCATTTCTCCGCAACGCATTTGGAGAAACGTGTCCAATTGTACTAAGATTTTTGACACTGTAAATGTAGTCATATTCAAATGTTACACAAAAATGCCTCCTCCAAATGATAACATCTTCATTAAATATATGGACTGTTAAATTGGATGGGGATTGTGAACACATAATTAACATAACTACTTTGGAAGAGTAATGGGCTGTTGGGGGAAAAAAGAAACACTTGATTATTTAGAACTCAATCTTATAGAGTATCTGCCAAAATAGACTCTATATCATTGCCTTTCTTGGAGAAATCATGTATTTACATTTTACTCAACATTAATCAACTTGCCAGCTTCTTTCCATATGAATCATTATTTTATTCTAGTCTTTTCACTGGACAAATGCTTTCATCATTGTAACCAGATAGTGTTTGCTGAGCCTAGCACGGTAATTGATTGCATGGTTGTTTAGACTTTTGTTCCCAAAGCTAATTATACACTTAATTATACTAAGTCCTTAATGAAGACAGTTAAAATAAAATACTAAGCCAAAACCAAAAATATGAACAATAATATATAACTATAAATAAATGAACATTAATTCCCTAGGTATTGAATTATGGAGTAAAGGTAGAGATATGACATAATAAATCTTCAGAAGAATAACACAAGTTTCAAGTTTCTCAAATTTGGATAAGGATCAAGAAGGAACTTGGTGTCAGATCAGGTTAAAAAAAGGGCGGGGATGATAAACCCACAAAGACTATGATCATCTCTGCAAACATTTAGTAATGTGCAAGGAGAGAAAACAGACCAACAAAATAGAACGCAAAGCCCAGAAAATAGTGGGGAAAAGACAGTCTTTCAGTAAGTGGTGCCAAGTCATTAGATGTTCATATGCCATAAAAAGGAAAGACAATATATAAAACTCAACATCAGGTGGATTATAGCCCTACATATGAAAATCAGAACAATAAAACTTATATAGGGTTATGTAGGAGAGTAGCTACCTAGAAGTAGATGAAAAGATCCTAAACAGAGCCCCAAAAAGCACAATAAGGATAAGACTGAACAGTTGACTACATTAAAATGAAGAACTTCTATTTACGCCCAGATAGCATTAAGAAAATGAAAATACAAAGCACAGATAGAGAGAAAATATGTTCAACACATAATCTACTACAATTTATATCTAGTACAAAAGAAAAACACCTACAAATCAATAACAGAAAGTCAAACCAGCCAGTTTTATAAATGGGCAAAATTTTTCAACAGACTTCTTCACAAGAGAGGATATATAAATGGGCAATAAACATTAGTATTCAGGAAAATGTTAATTAAAACCACAATAATATACCACAACAGACCCACTGAAATGGTAAGTATTAAAAAAGAAAAAGAAAGAAAAGGATGTGGAGCAACAGCACTTACACATTGCTGATGAGAATATAAATTGGTTCGACCAATGAAGAAAACTCTTTTGTATTAGCTATGGAAGTAAATTTTATATACACATCAGTTCTGCTCCTAGGAATATACCCAACAGGAATGTATGCACATGTGCATCAAGAGACATACACAAGCATGCCCCTGTGTATGTTTTGTGTATAAAAATTCAAGTTGGTGATTACTGTTTCATGGGAGGAAGGGGATGCCAACAGTGTTCTAGTTTTTTTAAATTTATTTATTGCTTACTTTTATTTAAAAAATATGCTTATTGATTTTAGAGAGAGCGGAAGGGGGAGAGAGAGAGAAACATTGATATGAGAGAGAAACATCTGTTGGTTGCCTCCCATAAGCTCCCCAACTGGGGATTCAATCTGCAACCTAGGTGTGTGCCCTGACAGGGAATCAAACTACGACCTTTTGGTGTACTGGACAACGCTCCAACAAACTGAGCCATACCGGCACGGGCAGTGTTCTATTTCTTGATATTGGTGGCGGTTACATGGCCGTTTGCTTTGTGATCATTTCATTGAGTTATACATTTTGTTTTATGAACTTTCCTGTATAAGCATCATATTTCAGTTTGAAAAATATATTTTTTAAAAACTATAGAGAGAAAGCAAATGTGGCAAAACATCAACAGTTGCTGCAACTAGGTGGAGGGTATATGGATAATGTACTGCTCTTTCTACTTTTCTGTAAGTTTGAACATTTTCGACAAGTCAGAGGAAAAACTCTCTTTGACCTGCCTTCCCGGGGGATGGGACGCTTCATCCTTTCACCTTATGATAAAACTTCTTAAAAGTCTCCAGGTCCCTTCTTCCAACTATCTCTTGAACATATTCCTACCAGGATTTTGCTTTTACCACAGCAGTAAAATGGTTCTTCTCAGGGCTACCAATGATCTCCATGTTGCAAAATCCAATGATCGTGTCTCATTTGTCATCCTTATTTAATTCTATAGCATTTTTCATTGTTGAACTCTCTCCTCTCTAAAATATTTTCCAGCTTCCAGGATACCTGCCTGACTTTTCTTTTACTATTTCAGATGCTTCTTGCTATTCTCCTTTCCTGGTGCTCTTAACTTCTCTGACCTCTAAATATTGGAGTGGCCTAGGGCTCTGCTGCTGGAAAGCACAGGGACACTTCAAGTCTTTACTTAAATGTTTTGTTTTTTCAATGAGGCCTTATCTGGCCACTCTTATCTAAAATTGTAACCTGATACTTAACTCCTTTAAGTTTGTTAAAATAGTCTCCTTAGCACTATCCAAAAAGGTTATTTTAGGTATTTTGATTACTGCTTGTCTTCCCTCCTAGAACCTAACGTTCTATAGTTACTTTCAGTGTTACTGCTACACACCCAGAACCTAGAGCAGTGCCTGGCATTCACTAGGCACCCAATCAATGCTTGTTGAATACTTACTAAATTGCACTCAGAGTAAAATCCATAGTCCAAGTTTACAAAACCCCTGCCTAATTTGTCTTCTGCCAGCCTTTCCACTCTCATTTCATACCCCTTTAATTTCTCTAAACCCACCAAGCCCTGTCCCCACTCAAAGGCTTTTACACTTTGCCCTCTACTGAGATTTTTCCTGGCTCTTCCCATAATTGGCACCTCAGGGCTCAATTTAAATATTTCCTCCTCGGAAAAGGCCCACTCTGACCACTCTGTTTGCCTCCCATCCTACCAATTACTCTTTTATACATTTCCTTCATTAGTTCTCTCATTTGTTTGTTTGTTTGTTTTGTCTGTCTACCCTGGAAGGATGTAAATTTCATGAGGCTAGGAGTCTAGTCTGTCTGTTTTCTCATTTATTTCCTTAAGATCTGGCACATAGTTGGTGGTCAAATAGTGTCTACTGAGTGAACAAATGAATAAGCAAGAAAATAAATTTTTTAAAAATCAACTTTCCCAGTGTTTAGAGCAGGATTCAAGTAGGCACAAAGAAGCAATGCCATCACTATCCAGAAGAGGACAAAGGACATTTGGCTTGATGTATCAAGAGCCCAAAATGACACGCTCAGCATTCCTTTAGAGTTACCTTCCTTACAAGACCCTTTTCTCCTCTGCATAGTCTGACCAGTCACTGAGGGACAAAGAGCCAATGTAGAAATAGCCCACCTGCACCAAATGGACTCCTTTTGATGTCTAAGCAGAGATGGCCTGCAATGCCTGGTTACAGACAATTAAAGGCGACTGGGCTTTGTAGTCCGTGCTGGAAACAACGGTGGCTGTGTGGGAAGAGGAGCTGGCAGAGTGGCTTCCTGGTTGGGGGCAAAGTACACTGTGTCCCACCCACTTCTCCATTTTGTTATTATATGTTTGAGAACAGGTTTTACAGCAAATTAAGATCAGGTTTAAAGGGAAAATGACTACAAAACAAAAAAAGTGCCACTTGGTGCATAGATGTTGGAGGTGCAGAGGGCCGGATCATTTTCATGAGAAGGGTAAAGAATGTTACATAAATGACACCACTGAATCTTCATAATAACTCTTCATGGCAAGTATATCATTCCTGTTTAACAGATGAAGAAATGGAGGTCTAGGTATATGAAGCATTTGTTCAAGTATACACAGATTGAAATTTTAATCCCTCTGACGTCAAAGCTCATGCTTTTCCTACCATATCTGATAATCTGTCCCATATTCCTCCAAACGAGCATTCTTAGACTCCCCCAAACTGTGATGCCTGGAATGATCACCAGAGAGCTTCCTGTGCAATGCTACCTTGTGATATATTTCTCTCCATTCTCAGTGACTAGCATAATATTCTTCAGTAAATGTCTATTGAATATAAAAATAAAAGAATGAACAAAGGAGATGCCTTAGACAATATAGCTTCCTTTATGATTTACATGAGAATCAAAAATACTTAGACAGCTTCCTTGGGTCTTCCTCTCCACTGTATTTCTCCAGGGAAAAAGAGCCTGCAGTCAGTCTGGTGCTGTGCTGTTCACCCTGGCTGTAATACCTGCAGGATTATCTTCTTGTGATATACTGTAGTTGTTACCAATAACAATAGTTAGCATACTTGTATATTGAGCAAGTCCTTTTTGTGTTTTCCTTTATTTAATACTCAGAAGCCTGAGGTAAATCACAGGCAAGGGAAAGGAGATTTGGGCTTGGCTACAAAAAATCAGCTGCCAGTTTGTGAGACACATACTGTAAGGTCCCTTCTTTTCTCTCTCCTTTCTTCTCTCCATCTCTTCTCTTCTTAAGATGTAAAAATATGCCACAGAAACTCAGTTGTTTGAGAATAGAGGCATCAGGACAAGATTTGCCTAGTCCAAAGACTCAAGAATACATAAGACATTCCATTTGTCCAGATAAATGTGTTATAACAAGGCTGCTCTAAAAAATATGTTATTTTTAGGCCTGGCTGGTGTGACTCGGTTGGTTGGGCATCGTCCCACAAACCAAAAAAGTAGCAGGTTCAATTTCCAGTCAGAGCACATGCCTGAGTTGCAGGTTTGGACCCTGGTCAGGGTGCATGCAAGAGGTAACCGACTGATGCTTTTCCCACATCGATGATTCTTTCCCTCTTTTTCTCACTCCCTTCCCTTCTCCCTAGAGCCAATAAATGAAAAAAATATATTATATATAGTTTTATATATATTATAGGTTATATATATTTATATATATAGTTTTTATAGAAGAGAATGCTTTACATTTGATGTCAAAAGCCCTGGGTTTGAGTCCTGGTTCTATGACTGACTGCGGGTCTTTGGTTGCCATTAACTTTGAGAAGCCTCAGTTTTCTCACATATGAAATGGAAATATATATAATACAGCCCTTTCCTGATGGGCTTGTACTAAGGGTTAAATGAAGGAATGTTATTTGAATAGAATGAACCTGTCTATAAATGTTGACTATTCTCCTTCTGTTTGGAGGTGAGCTGGGCTTCCCTGGGACTCCCAAAGATCAAGGTCTACCATGCAGCCTCACTAGAATGTTCCTTGCCATAAGAGCTGGCAAGTGAGCTTGTGTTCAGGACTGTACAGAACAGTGCAAGGAAGGTTTCTGAGACACCGGGATTCGGGATCCAGGATCCAGGTAGAATACTTTATCCAGCAGTAAGAAGCAGGGTGAAGATGGTCTGAACATAGTATATATTTCTCCATTTATTTATGTCTTCTTTGATGTCTCTGAACAAAGTTTTAGTCTTCTCCCTAGAGATAGCCTCATCTTTTTTAACATTAGTCCTAGGTCTTGATATTTATAATGTTATTATAAGGTGTCTATTTCAGATACTTATAAAAACAATTTATGGCTGACATATAAAAATGCAATTGATTTTCATACATTTGTATTTAGTAACTTTCTAAGCCTTTATTAATTCTAATAGTGTAGTTGTTTTTAGATTTTTCTTTCTCCTTTTCCAATCCTTAATACCTTTTATTTATATATTTTTCTTGCTTTACTGAGCTGCCTATGATCTCCAGGACAATGATGAATAAAAGAAATCTTCTTGATTTCAAAGAGAAATTTTTTATCTTTTAACCATTTAGTGTGATATACTTTTAAAAGTTATCTTTTATCAACTTAAAAAAGTTTTTGTTTTCTTAAGTAGAAGGCTTTTAAATAGATATCATTTATCAGTTTACAGAGTTCTATTCACAATTTGCCAAGAGTTTTGTTTTTATGGGTGCATGCTGAATTTTATAAAAATGTTTCCTGCATCTTTGAAATGACTATATGTGTTTATCCCATCAATCAGTTAAGATACAATTTACATCTTTGATTTTTAAAAACACTGAACCAAACTTGTATTCTTGCTGTGAATACATAGTTATGATTTGTGTTTTAGGTTTGGTTCACTAGTGTTTTATTAAGCTTTTTGTATCCATATTCACAAGTGAAATCAGCCTAAACACCCCATTTGCCTTAGCAAGGTGGTTTTTTCCATCAATTTCACAAAGTGGGTGTACCATCTCCATTTTTCTTGTGACTCCTAAGAAGTTGAATAACTGACCAATGTCACATAGAGCTAGGTGGTGACTACTCCAGGACTGGAAATCAGGTCTGTCTGAACGCAAAGCCTGTTTGTTTCCTCTGAGCAACATAGCTTCTGTGAATATTTATCAAGGCTTCAGAACCAATCACGCAGCTCCTGAATGTTTTAGAAACATAAGGTTGAGAACAGATGCATGATGAAGGTAATAGCTGCAGTCTTTGAGGGGCTGTACTAATAATCTGATTCACCAAAGTCAAGAAAAAAATAGCTCTGGCTGGTATGGCTCAGTGGAGTGAATGCCAACCTGAGAACCCAAAGATTGCTGGTTCAACTCCCAGTCAGGGCATGTGCCTGGGTTGCGGGCCAGGTCCCCAGTTGGGGACAAGTCAAAGGCAACTGATTGATGTTTCTTTCCCTCTCTTTCTCCCTCCCTTCCCCTCTCTCTAAAAATAAATAAATAAAATGTTTTTTTAAAAAAGGAGAAATAATTCCTCTTTATCTCATATTTGAGGAGAAAATGTGAAGCCAGGAGCCTGAGTAGCTATTCATGTAATTCTATAAGAATCAATTTTACCAATAAGCATGAAAGAGAAAGAGAGGAAAACATAGCAATAATTGCTAGACCAAAAATATGGCATGAGATCATTCAGAGACCAAGGGTAATCCAAATCATAGGAATTCAAAATCTCAAGGTAGAAATACGGCTCCAGCTAAATATTATAATGTGCAGAAAATGTGTTAGAATGAAGGAAACTATTGATTACATACAGGCTAACTTGAGAGATCAAGATGGAGGATCAATCCCCAATGCAGTATAAAAAACATATTTATACTTGTATATTTTTATAAAACCTAGAGAAATGTGTTGAGTTGAGGTGATCTCAATGGTGTCTATGAAAAGTTTGGAAACCAGAGTGTAAATAAAGGATTTCTGACATTTTCTCATACTTTACCCAAAAGACTTTTACAGATAGATGCAGATAAGCTATCTCATAAAAGTAACCTTTATCTCTCCTAAGTCAATGTGGTTAATTACCCGTTTTTATGATACATCATGTGCCAGACATTGTAAACAATCTATATTTCCCTTCTCTGTGTTCCTATCAAACTTTGTTGCATTAGGGTGCACTAACTTCTGTAACAACCCCACATCTCAATAACTTAAAATAGTAAGAGTTTAATTCTGGCTCACATCACAATCCAATGCAGGTTGGAGGTAGGAGGGGGGAAGAGAGAGACCCTTGCACCCAATGGTTTTGCTTGCCCTCTGAAAGATGATGGAAGAGAACACAGAGAATTGCAAAGGAAAGGTTCATGGGACAGGCCTGGACATGGTGTTCATCACTTCTGTCCATATCTCATTGACTAGAACACAATAATGTAGCTGCAAGGGAGGTCAGGAAATATAGTCCTTTTGTGTGCCCAGGAGGAAATGAAAATGTTTTGGTGAACAACTATTTAGCCTCTACCACACTAGTATATTGTGAAGATTAAAAGAATTTCTCGTAGAGTTTAGCTCAGCATCTCTGTGCATGTCATGAAGGTTTAATAGTATCACATTAAACTCTTCTCAGTGAGATAGGTGTTGGTATTAATCATCCTCAAGTCAGAGGTGAGAAACAGATTCAAAGAGGTTGTTGCTTTCCCAAAATTGCATGGCTAGTCAATTGCAGAGCTGGGATTAAATCTAAGTACTTATGACAAGGCCCATTTTCTTAAAAACTAGAATGCATTTGTTTGAGGCACTTGCCAAGTTAGCTTATGCCTTTTCTAGGGACAGGCCACACTCTCAAAGGTTCAGCTATGCTCAGCTCTTCTGATTTCCTGGGAAGTCTTTTTGTACCCTTAACATTTGCCGCCCGTAAATGAATTTTGACCAATCAGTGCTAAAGATGGGAGTGGTAATTCCCATTTTATTGATGCAGGTTTTGTTCCTTAGCTCACCGATCTCCAAAGTGGAATGTGCTCACTCTAAAGCAATGATTTTCAACCAGTATGCCACAAGAATTTTTTAAACATGCAATACCTGAGTATTTAATCAAGGGCACTGACCTCTTTCCCCTTAGATTGTCAAATTAAAAAAAAAAAATGACAACAGCCAATACAACAACAGCTGTCCAGTGTGAATGAATCAAAATTATACCTATTGTTTGTCAGATCAACAAAAAAATATATTTTTTGGTGTGCCACAGAATTTAGTAATTAGTTTGTATGTGCCATGAAATGAAAAACATTGAAAATTGCTGCTCTAGAGGTATGCAAGACAATCCACTAAAGTGTGATAAAAATTTTGTAACTTCAGTGTATGTTTGTAATTCATTTAAAAATAATTAACTTCTATTAATATAGATTGAACTTGGCATGCCCTCATTGTCCCTATATTTGATGCTCACATGTCACATGAGGTATAAATGGAAGTTCTTTCACTTTCAGCATTCAGTGACAAATGGCAGTTCAAAAAAAAGATTTATAAATTTTTTAAAAATCTAACTTTCACTAAATTAAATCTCACAAAATAAACAACTGGTTTAAAAAGGTTGCTGGAAAAGAACCCGATTAATTGAAGGATTAAAAAAAAAGTCAGAATCTTACTTAGTATCAGTCACATTATGAGATTAAATACAATGATGATCTAATCAAATCTGATAAATTGACCAAAAAAAATCCCCAAACTATTATGTAGCCTATTTAAAACATTAATTTATTTTCACTATTAAAAACATATACCGAATCCTAAGTATATCCTTTGACCTGAGGTTAATTCACTTATTTCAACTTTATTTCCTTTCTTAAAGTTCTCGATTTTATCTACATCTCATAATGGGCATCATATACTACTAGTGAGGTAATCTACATATATTGAGGATACTTGCCCAAATTAAGTGTACTTAATTTGAGACATAGTAGTTCCCCCTTATCTGTATGAGATATATTCCAAGACCCCCAGTACATGACAGAAACTGCAAATAGTACTGAACCCTACATATACTATGTTATTTCCTATGCATACATAAAGTTTAATTTATATATTAGGCACAGTAAGAGATTAACAATAACCAATAATAAAATAGAAAAATTATAAAAATATACTGTAAGAGTTATGTGAATGTGGTCTCTCTCAAAATGTCTTATTGTACTATACTCATCCTTCTTCTTGTGACAATGTGAGATGATACAATGTCTCCACAATGAGAGGAAGTGAGGTGAATGATGTAGGCATCATAGTCACCTAGAGTTAGGCTACTACAAGGGTTATTTGAACACAAGCACTTCAATACTATGCCAATAGATCTGGTAACCAAGCAGGCTATTAACCAATTAATGGGATAGGTGTTATGCAGGAGTATCCAACATTTTGGCATCTGTGGGTCACACTGGAAGAAGAATTGTGTTGGATCACGCATTAAATACACAAACACTGATGAAAACTGATGAGCAAAAAAAAAAGATTTTAAGTAAATTTATGATTTTGTATTGTGCCACATTCATAGCCATCCTGAGCCACATGTGGCCCACAGGCCATGGGTTGGACACCCCAGGATACAGAATAGACTTGCCGGACAAAGGAATAATTCACATCCAGAAGGAATGGAGTGAGAAGGAGCAAGATTTCATCATAGAACTCAGAATGGTGTGCAATTTAAAACTTATAAATTGTTTTTATCTGGAATTTTCCATTTAATTTTCAGACCATGGTGGACAGCAGGTAACTGAATCCTTGGAACGTGAAACCACAAATAAGGGAGGGACTACTGTATGGATTTAGACAAAAAACCTTCCACCTCTCTCCAGTTAAAAGGCAAAAGATTTACACAATCTGAAGAGAAACCAGAGTATCTACCTCTCCCCAGTTAAGAGTTCTGGCCTATGAAAACAGTAGTGACTCATACCTAATGATCATGCAGTAAGAGTTATTGCAGGAGGGGGTTGTATGGAGGTGGAAAAGGGTATAGGGGGATAAATAGTAATGGAAAAAAATACAATTAAAAATTAGTAAGAAAAAAAAGTTAGTTGCTATTATTTGTATTAGGTTCAGTCCAAAAGCCCAAGGTGGTGCAGATAATTCTGATGTAGAGAGATTTCATTTATATAGTAACCCCTTACCATTTCACTTCAAGTAAACAACATAAACTGGTCTCTTGGGAGACAGGTGTTTTTTTTTTTTTTGCAACCATAACATTTGCTGCAATAATAATACTAGATCTAAAAGGCAGTCATATGACTTGAGAAATTCCAGAAAGCCCTTCTTCTAACCCCTCTTTTATGTACTTGAGGAAACTCAGAAAGACCTCTTTTAACTCCTCTACCAGTAAAAGCCCCTATCTCATTCCCACTTGAAGTCTATTAGCATTTATTCCTGTGAAGGGAACCCAACCCCTGTCCCAAGTTACCTTCCCTCCTCTGTGCTCCCGAGCACCTAGTACAAACTTCAATAACCGCACCTTGAATGCACATATTTGTTTATGTGTCTGGCTGCCTGCTGAATAACATGTTCCAGCGTGGATAAAGGCTATCTTATTCATAGACTTTGGAATTAGTGTTGATTATATGATCTTAAGCATGTAACTATACCTCTCTCAATCTAGGGTCTTATCTATAAAGTGGGAACACACTTCATAGGATTTCTGTGAACCTTAAATAGGATAATAATTTTACAAATATTTGGTTCACTGCTATGGTGCCCCAATCCTAAACCCACACTCCTTAGCTTGAGCCAGCTCTTCGCCAGCTCTTTGCCAGCTCTTAGGAATGACAGTGCAAATGCTATTCACAAAGATGTCTTCCCCTGAGTCCCTGGATGTAAGTTTGGAGTCTGAAGAATAAAAATCAATTTCCCAAAAGAACTTGGTTAAAATAAAGGAGACATTATATATAATTTTAGGTGTTAAATGAAATAGCTGTTTTCTTTACCCCTCCCAAACAACAAAATCATAAATACCTGGAGTGTATGTTAAGTGAAAGAATGATGAAGCATTAATTTACTTTGTTTAAGCTCTTATAAAATATAAGTTTTCTTTAAATAATAATAATATTTCAAGAGTGTTTGTTTAATTTTCTCACAACAATCACACGAAATAGGTACTACCTTAATCTTCACTTCATAGATGAAAAAACTGAGGCCTAGTCATTTATCCACAGTTGAGTGGGATCCAAGATTAGAATCTGACTCTCAGGCCCATATTCTTAACCACTGTGTTTACGGCACAGAAATACTTATGATTTAAATACCCAATTTTCAGCCATGCTCAGGGCTAGAACAAAGCTGTGTATATTTGGATTTAGGACAAACACTGCCTTGGCCTTTGACAAACACTTCGGGGAGACCATCTTGTTCCCTCACCCATAAGACTGTGCCCTCTGAAAAGCAGTGCACATAGCAGTGCCAGGAATCAGATCCTTTGAAGTACGCAGCCCATGAAATCAACTTGTCTGGGCTTTGGCCAATCAGCCAGCTCTGAGTCAGCTGGCAGGCAAAAGGGACAGAGGTTCCGATGTAATCAGTTCCTGAACGGGTTCAACCACACCACCTCCACCTTCCTCAGCCTTTCTTTTATCCTTCCAACCTAATTTCACTAGAAACTTATTTGCAGAGGAAGGCAGCACATCTCAGAAATGGTTCAGTAACTCCCCCTTAATCCCTCCCTTACCAACTGGCCTCACCTCAGGGACAGCAATGATTAATAATAATGCTTGGAAGCTTTGGTAATCTATTGGAATGGAGTCAAGACTTTGGAGTCAAATTAGCCAGTGTTGAACATCTCAGCTTTTTAATATTGTTAGACAAATTGTCTTATCTCCTTAAATTTCAATTTTCTTTCTTTTTAAAAAAATCTTCACCAGACAATTTGTTATTACTTTGAGAGTGAGAAGACAGAAGAGAGAGAAGCATTGATTGGTTGCCTCCCACATGTGCACTGACTGGAGATCAAATCCACAACCTAGGTGTGTGTCCTGACTTGGGACAGAACCCTCAACCTTTTGGTGCATGGGATGGCGCTCCAACCAACTAAGCCACCTTACTACAGCAAATTTCAATTTTCTTATTGATAAATTAGGGATGACAATATTAACAATATTTTACCGAGTTTTTCTAAATATTGAGAAACTTCTGAATGAAACTTTGCTTACAGGAAGAGATCAAATGTTAGCTGTAACTGTGTATCCTTGGATAAGTAAACAATGGGGATTCTCTCGCTCCCACCCAGAAAGCTTTTGTGTAAATTAAAAAGCCCCTGGCACAGAGTAAGTGCTCAAAACATTAATTTATTTGATCAAAAACTCTGTTTTCCAGTTTAATAATAATAGTAAACAACTCGAGCTTCTTCCATTGCAAACCTAGTGAAATGCATGCAGTCTTGCTGTCATATATAACAGGGAAACTGTCTTGGAGATTAGGTAAACATCTTGTTGGACTGTATAGGTCCTGAGATTTTATTTTTTAAATATATTTTTATTGTTATTACAGATGTCCCATTTTTTTTCTCCCTTTTATTCCCCTCCCTGCACCCACTTGCACCCCCCACCCCCTACCACCAGCATTCCACCCTGCCTCCTGCCCTTAGTTCATGTCCATGGGTAGTACATATAAGGTCTTTGGCTTCTCCATTTCTATACTATTCTTAACGTCTCCTTATGTATTTTGTACCTATTATTTATGCTTCTTATTGCCTGTACCTTTCCCCCCGTTATCCCTGTCCCCCTCCGCTCTGATCTCCATTTCTGTGATTCTGTTCCTGTTCTAGTTGTTTGCTTAGTTTTTTTTGTTTTTGTTTTTGTTTTAGGTTCAGTTGTTGATAGTTGTGAGTTTGTTGTCATCTTACTGTTCATAGTTTTTGATCTTCTTTTTCTTAGATAAGTCCTTTTAACATTTCATAATATAAGGGTTTGGTGATGATAATCTCCTTTAACTTGACCTTATCTGGGAAACACTTTATTTTCCCATCCATTCTAAACGATAGCTTTGCTGGACAGAGTAATCTTGGATGGAGGTCCTCGCTTTTCATGACTTTAAATACTCCTTTCCAGGCCGTTCTTGCCTGCAAGGTTTCTTTTGAGAAATCAGCTAATAGTTTTATGGGAACTCCTTCATAGGTAACTGTCTCCTTTTCTCTTGCTGCTTCTGAGATTCTCTCCTTATCTTTAATCTTGGGTAATTTAATTATGATGTGCTTTGGTGTGTGCTTCCTTGGGTCCAACATCTTTGGGACTCTCTGAGCTTCCTGGATCCCCTGGAAGTCTCTTTCCTTGGCCAGATTGGGAAAGTTCTCCTTCATTACTTTTTCAAATAAGTTTTCAATTTCTTGGTCTTCCTCTTCTCCTTCTGGTATCCCTACGATCTGGATGTTGGAATGTTTAAAGTCATCCCGAAAGTTCCTAAGCCTCTCCTCATTTTTTTTTTTAATTCTTACTTCTTCATTCTGTTCTAGTTGAATGTTTATCTCTTCTGTTTCAAATCATTGATTTGAGTCCCAGTTTCCTTCCTTTTTCTGTTGGTTCCCTGTATATTTTTCTTTATTTCACTTTGCATAGCCTTCACTTTTTCCTTTATTTTGTGACCGTACTCTACCATTTCTGTGAGCATCTTGATTACTAGTGCTTTGAATTGTGCCTCTGATAGGTTGGCTATCTCTTCATTGCTTAGTTCTATTTTTGGAGCTTTGATCTGTTCTTTCATTTGGGCCATATTTCTTTGCCTCAGTGCACCTGTTATGTTGGAAGGGGTGGAGCCCTAGGTATTCACCAGAGTGGGGCAACCCAGGTTGCTGTGTTGTGATGTTGTACGTGGGGGAGGCACCTGAGAGGGAACAACGTTGCTTGCTCGGCTCTTAGCCAGCTTTCACTCACTTCTCCCATTGCCTACAAGCAAATTGGGCCCTTCTGGTGCTGATTCCCAGGTGGGTGGGTTTGTGTACATTCTAGGACCCTGTGGGTCTCTCCAACAAACTCTCCTATGAGGCTGGGAGTTTCTCCTGCTGCCCTATCCCCCATAGGTTTTTATAGACAGAGGTTTTGAGGCCTTCTTTTCCCCACACTGGAACCCTGGGTTGTACAGTCTGTCTTGCTCCCCAGCTCTTCCTCCTGGTTTATCCCGTGGGACCTCCCAGTCCCCCAGCCACCACCTTGCCATACATCCTCTCTGCCCCGGCTGCCCATCTCCACCCCTCCTACCCGTCTGGATGAATGTTTCTTCTTTAACTCCCTGGTTGTTTGACTTCCATACAGTTCAATTTTCTGGCAGGTTCTGCTTATTTTTTCTTTTTAAACTTGTTGTCTTTTTCTTAGTTGTGTGAGGATGCAAAGGGTATCTACTTATGCCTCCATCTTGGCCGGAAGTTGTTCTGAGGGTTTTGTATCAAAACAAGTCATTACTTTACCTTTAACTAGGCTGATCCTCACAGTTTTATTGGGGTAGTTCTCAAATCATATTTGTAATTATTTAGAATACAGCTGACCCTTGACCATGTGTCTACTTTATATGTAGATTCTTTTTTCCAGCTTAACCAGAGCAGTTCAAACCGTTGTTCATGGGCCAACTCTTCGGTTGAGAATCACTATGCGTTGATGGCTGTCTGTAGTTATACCTGAATTTTCCACTGCATAGGAGTTTGGCATCCTTAATCCTGGTGTTCTTCAGGTATCAACTGTATTTGTTTTACATGTCATTCTTCTCCACTATGAGACAAGGCAGATTTTTCATCATCTTTCTCTATCCAGATAAAATGTTATTGATAAGGGTACTGCCCTAACAGTGTTTTAAGTGGGTATTTGAATGGGGAGGGGTAAAAATAGAAAGCCAGAAATGTGTTACTTACATAAGGTAATGCTAATCCTTTGGTTGTATCACACATTAATCGACCTAAGTTCAAGTCAAATACAATCTTTGCTCAAAAAAAGAAAAATGGACATGACCATTAGTTAATGCTTAGGAGGCATTGTATAATTTTCCCTCATCTATAAAGGACCAAGAAAGGATGATAGCACTGTTAGTTAATGAAGCTATGCTTCTAGACTGCCTGGATACCCAGAAATGTTCCCTGGGCTGAGTTCTTAACCTGGACCTCAAGAAGAGAATGTAAAGAGGCTAAAAACATTCCAGATACAAATGTGAAGGTAGTTAGGATGAGAATGACTTGGGCTCTGTGTGTGTGTGTGTATGTGTGTGTGTGGAGGAGGTGACATCCTAGATGGGTCCATAGCTTTCTAAAATTCTTAAAAGGTTCATGGACCCTAAAAACCACTACTCTAGGATATAAGAAAAACCCCTATTCATTCAACAAACATCCACCAAACTCTACACAGAGGCACTAGGCTGTCTGTGCCGTCATAGTGAAGAGTAACATTAAAAACAATGTTCTGAATAATTCCAATTATTTAAGGTATGAAATAGTTTTTTTCTTTTTGTTATCAAAACAAGCAGGCTCACCCTGGCTGGTGTGGCTCAGCTGGTTGGAACGTCATCCTGTAACCAAAAGGTTGCAGGTTTGATTCTTGGTCAAGGCATATACCTAGGCTGTGGGTTTGATCCCTAGTCCGAGTTTATACAGGTGGCAACTGATCAGTGTTTCTCTCTCTCCTTTCCTCTCTCCAGAAAGCAATGAAAAAAATGTCCTCCAGTCGGGGGAGGGGGCGGGGAAGCAGGCTCTCTTTGTGATGCCTCTACCTATCTGCTTATCTCAGTCACCTGAAAAAAATAGGCATGTATGAAGTGCCTAGCACATAGTTAGCCCTCAACCGTTAGTTCATTTCCCTCCACTTATCAATTTAAAACCACATACATCCTCCCTGTTCTTCCATTCCTTAGTGCTACTTTTAATATTCATTGAATGGAGATCTTGCTGTAGAAATATGTTATCCAGGATGGCAATAGGAAGCATGGTGTGATTTTACCATATCTGTATGTCTGTTAAGGATGGCAGCAGTATAAAAGTCCCTAAATACTGTAGGTCAAATACCTTACATTCGAAGTTCTGGCACATAAAAGCTACTAAATGAATAGTGGCTAATAAAAATAAACCAAAAATTTTAAAATTAGAACAACAGGTGCAAACACAGAGGAAGTGAGAAGTAATACTGGTAAGATTTAACAGGTTTCATAGTCATAACATATGAGAACTACAAAGAACATTAGAGTATATTCAGTCATTCTGTACATGAGAAGGCTGAGGCATTACCAAGCTAGTTCACTGGAGCCTAGTTCAGATGAGCCTAAACTTTGCAACTTCTGATATCAACTTACATGAAATTTTAAGAGACCATAATGCTTGCTGAGTTTGGTGGTGGTTGTCTCATCTGTCTCTCTAGTTAAAAATGGAGGAGAGAAAATGAGGACACACTCATACTCACTCACACACACACACACACACACACACACACACACACAGAGTTTTACTTGTAGCTGGAGAACACTGAATTAGACTTTGGAACATACTCAATCTAACCTTATTTTTTTATACATGATGAAATTGAGGCCCAGAAAGGGGAAGTGACTTTTCAAGACAAGTTACCGGCAGAGACAGTACTGGAATCTCAATTATGCAGCTTCAAATAAAGACAGATCAAATGTTACATGAAGGCCAGCCTTCTTCAGGGCTCATCTCCTCTTTCTTTGGTGCCCCCTATCTTTAAGAACTCAGGGCCCTTAATAGTATTCAAAACACAAAACACACTACCCATATCTATCATTGCATGCACATTGTTTGGAACACATTGTCAGGCCCTAATGCCAACTCCAGCCACTGACCCCATACTCTTTCTAGCCTAACATACACGCTACATATGCCACATGCACCCTTTACCTATTCTGAGTCTTATTTTTAACAGCTTGATCTACAAACTAAGGTGTAGATAACTTACAATGGTATAACAATTTAGCACCTCCTTGGATATCTGTATTTCTGAAGAGGTACCTTTTCTTATTAGAAAAGGTACTATCCCAAATATGTTTTTTGAACAAGGACAAGTTGTACCTGGAACATTCAAACATTACTTTTTGAAAAGTAATTTTTTTTACCACAAAAAATTATAAAAGTGGCAGCACAAGAAAATTTGGGGGTGGGTATAATGGAACTGTTTGCTATATTGATTATGGTGGTGATTACATGACTATGCATGTTAAAACTCATAGGATCATACATCAAAAGTATGTCTTACTGTATTAAACATTTTAAATTAACAAAACATTTTAAAAAGAGGGGGGAATAAAGCAATTTCATAGCCCATTAATGGCCCTTAGTTTTCCTGTCCAGAGGTAATAGTGGTCTTATAAAACATGACATTACTTTAGTGAATATTTAGTCATGGAGGCAGACGTATTGGGTGGATATTTTTAGAAATGATGGTTGTTAATCATCTCAAACCAGGAACTCTCCTACTCCATAGAGTATATTAGACTGCAACTTTTTGGCTTACAGATCTATTTCTCACCTTTTTTCCACAAGACTGTTAGCCTAAAGGCATGTATGTCGCTATCTTGGTGTCCCAGAATCTACCTAGTATATCTGACACCTAGTGGATACTCAGTGAATATCTGAAGAAACAAAAGTCCTGCTTTAAGCACAGGAAATGTGAACTTAGTGGCCATTTTGCAATGTAGTTAATAGTATACAAACACAAGTGGGAAATAAGAGGGCAGAAGGTAGGGAAAGACTGAGTGTAGGCTGATCATGGAAACCTTCAACCTATCTTAATGTTCTAATATAAACGTTAGTGCTATAGTGTACAACAGGAGACCTTTTAATGTCCCTTCATAAAACTATGGCTGATGATGAAAAACCTTACTGAGTGACAGAAAAATAGACCAGATGGAGATAGTCTATCTAATAATGCTTTACCTAATTGCAGAATGAAAAAATATATATGGCCAAAAAGTTCTTTTGGTTCATTCCTTAAGATGGTTCTAGTGGTGCTTAGTTATCTCTAGCTTCATTTGAAACAACTGTTAGATTGTATTGTGACAGCTGTCATACCAGCATGCATTTTTTAAAAACATAAAAATTGGTGAATTTTTGTGTAGTCATTTTAAAATTGAAGATGGAAGAAAATAAGCAACATTTTCAGTATGTTATGCTGTATTTCAAGAAAGGTAAAAATTCAACTGAAATGCAAAAAAAGATTTGTGCAGTGTACAAAGATGCTGTGACTGATGGAAATGTGTCACAAGTGGTTTGTGAAGTTTCATGTTGGAGATTTCTTGGACATGTAGACCAGCTGAAATTGATTGAGACATTGAGAACAATCAGTTATTCCACGGGGGAGATAGCCAACATACTCAAAATATCAAATCAATAAAGTTATTGGTCAAAATAAAAAATGTGTCTTTTATGGAAAAAATGGACTTTTTGGAGATTACACACACACACACACACACACACACACACACACAGTCTCCAGCCTTTGGCAAATCTGCATCATCTTGAAATCTGTTAAGAATTAGGTCCCAAAGGAAAACAGTAATTATTGTTACCTTAAAGTCATTTTGGAGTAATTTTGCAGGCTTCCTTTAGAAGATAAACTTAGGCGTTACAGTAATGGCTTTATGGTCATGGCATTAAATGCATGGCACAAAGCCCAGCTATAAATAAATATTTTATTCTCACATATCATGGTCTTCTCTGACTTGGGAATCAAGGATTCCAATGGAGTTTCCTGTCCATCTTGAAGAACTTCATCAAGCAATGTTCTATTTCCTTCACTGATATAGTCTACTTCACTAGCACAAAATCTGTCTTAAGAGTCAGGTGGTAAGGGGTGATGTAAATCTAAAGGACTAAGCAATGAAATTACTATTAATTTTATGATAATTTAACAACTTATCTATTGAACAACTGCTGCAATGTCTATTGTGTATATGTCAGGCAGAAATATATTACCTATAGGGAGTAATAACATCTGGTCTATGAGCGAGTCATTTTGCAACTTTGTGCTACAAGGGAGTTAGAAGGTAGAAATAAGTCAGGTCCTTTCCTAGACATCCTAATCAGCTTTTAGGGTGCACTGTGAATTTTAAAGGTGGTCTTCTAATTCTCTTCATTGGCACTCAATTAGCCACTGGTTCTACCTTTTACAGGTCAACTAATAAATGATGCAGGGTACCCATAATTATTTTCAAAATAAATCATGTGGACTGCACAAAAACTACAAGTTAAAAAAGAATACTGAAAATGAAAATTGTTCTGTAAAATCTGGGATACACTGTCACTGTGTTTATGCTTCTAAGTACCAAATCACCTAGATGACCTTTGTGGAAAGGAACTAAGTACAGGTCAACAATCCCTTATCCTAAACCCTTGGGACCAGTGTGATGCAGAATTCAGAAATCCTTGACATTTAGGATGGCAGTAAGGTCCATATCCTACGTACTATGAAACATCCCCAGCAGGGTCAAGGTCAGCACACTGTTACCAAACAGTATTTCTGCAGCGAAGTAAATGAATGCTCACACCTAGCAGCATGAGTAAAACTGTAGTTACGCATCACCACAGATTAGGCCAGGGTATACTTGCCAGTTGCCCAATTTCCTCATCTGTAAAACGAAGTTCAACTTCTTTAAATTATGAATTGACCAGCATTAGTGCCTGAGAGTCAGAACTGAAATACTATGTACCTGCACTATGCATTAGACATCAGTCTAACGTGGCCCATATGGGTCAAAAAAGCTTGAAAATCACTATTAACTTTCATTTTTTTGCAGCAGTTTTTTTCTGTAAGCTGCTTTACAGCATTCTGAAAAAGCTATGTGAAAACATACCCACTGATATTGACGAGGGGTAGAAGGGGAATTAAATCCTTTCAGCTGTAAGTTACCAACACAAACCCCAGAAACTTCGAAATGTTTTTCTTGGGAGGGTAGAAAAGATTCGAAAAACATTGTGAAGGAAAAAGTGAAAAATGCAACATAAAATGCAACTTTTTTTAAAAAACGTGTTTGTTATGAACCTTTTGTTTCACCACGCGGTCTGTTTCACATGGTTTTCTCTCTGTAAAATGTGGGGGAAAGACCCTATCTGTAGCCTTGATCAAATGGAAAATACGTCTGGGATTTTACTTCCTTGTTTCGCCTAAAACAGGGATCCCCAACATCCCCGGGATGCAGCCTGCTACAAACTGGAGGACACAGACGAGTGGCGGACAAGCGAAGCTTCACTGGCATTACAACCTGAGCTCCGCCTCCTGTCCCCACCCCACTGCCAACCGGTTGGGGAAGGCGGCCCTAAGATACTGTTTGCAGATCCTGCGTAGACTTTGAAAGTCAACCACCTGGGTTCTGTTCCTAATTCCTTTAATTATTAATGGGTGACATTGAGCGGATTTGTGCCTTAATTTAAAAAGGGAAGCTAAAAATGTACTCAGAGCAGGAGTTACTAGCTTTCTGCTGAGAAATTCTCTCGTTCACTTAGTGAACATCTAAGAAAGGATTTTTACTTTCCACAGTTGGAGGTAGGTTAATGCTGAAATGTTTAAGCAGTGTCTATAGACAGAGGAACCACAGATTTGAGTCTGATCAGGTGAGGAAAGAGTTGGTTGTACCAGGCACTTGCAGTAGGCATTTGTAACACATCAGTTGAAATGAACCACACACACACAAAACCTTCCCTCATGGAGCTCACACAACAGTGGGACCACTTGAGGATGTTAATCCTGCTAATTCTATTTAGAGACTATGTTACAAAACAGCCCCTTCCAATCAGCAAATAAAGCATTTAATTCCTACTATAGTATTTCATTTTTCATGTTGTACCTTGGTGAATAATTTAGTGTTCCCAAATTGTGAACCCCTTATGAAAAAGCCCATTCATTCATTCATTCTACTCTTGATTGAGCTCTTACTACGTTCCATGTATAGTGGATATAGACAAGCATGGATAATAAATACACTTTCAAACAGCAAAGCAGCCTCTTTCCCTGCTTGCCTCTAAATTAAACAAAAGCAGATAATTTAGTACTTTCTAAAAAGCACATCCTCACAAGAAATACCAGAATTTCCTTAAATCCACTTTATGGTATATTCTGATTTTGAATTATAGGAGGTAAAGCATCATAGTGTTTCAGTGAATTAGGTCTCTTAAGTTCTTAATCAGACTTTAGGTGCGGTAAAAAAAAATTACATCTCTATTTTCGGTAACTTCTAATGAAATCTGAATGTAGGCAACAGACCAGTGTTAGCAGTGAAGGTAGACAACTTGAAATAAATGTTGTCTACTACTGTTGAAACTGCATAATTACATCCAGGGACAGATCTTGTTAACTAGTGAGTTAATAAAGCATATATATTTCTGTATCAAAAAAATTGATAATTATTTCAATATTGGCTCCTTTTGTAACCCAGTATTCTGTACTTTTTTTTGAAAATGACACTAAACAGATTGAGTTTAATGGTCTGATGGATCACAGTCACCATATACCTCTAGAGCTTTGTCCTTATTTGGTAATTATTCCATATTTACAGAATGAAATGGATTTGGAACTGGTTGGAATACCCATTACTGATACTTTGATGTCTAAAATAAGAGTACTGCAGGGTTTATTAAAAAGTATCTTAATCAAATGCATTTGAAGACATGAATCATGTAACTTGTTCATTTCCCTAAGAAAACTATTACACACCTTCGTTAAGCAATACTTGTTCACGTGATTGATTATATTCTTCATTGAATATATGCACACAGAGACAAAAAAATTTGGCATCTGTGTCTTGGAATTTCAGAAAGAGTAAGAGGTACTGAGCACAATGGAAAAACTAAATTAGGAACATAAGAGAGGGCATTACACTTAGAGGTCTAAATTTGGTAAATTATTTCACCTCAGTGCTATTAAGTGAAATTAGATGGACAGGAATCACCTGGTGAGTTTATTAAATGGCTATATTCAAGAACATATTTATATTTGATTAAGTTCATTTTCATATACTTATTCTTACAAATTTTCTGGTGCCACCTTAATTACCCAAACCTATAAAAACTAAGGAAGGCAGACTTCTCCGGTTAATAATTAACTGTGTACATTTGGATTTTAAATTTTGACTTTGGGGTATTAACCTTTACTGGCATTTTAAAGACAGAGGCTGAAATTATGTCAATTTGCTACAAAAACAACTCAACAAGACTAGAAAACATGTTTTCTTTTCCTGAATATTAACTCAAACTGTGAAATGTAAAAAAGTTTACGAGTTAAAAATCTTCCTTAGGAAACTGCTGAACATGAAACTGCTCATGAAAACATGAGCAACATGAACATGCTTGTGTCCACTTACAGAAATGTACACTGTAGAAGACTTTTAATTCCATCAAAGGTGAGGCCTGAAAAGATCTTTTGGTAAAGTGTTTTTTCCCCTTAAGCTTGCTAGTCTCAACTCTGTGATCAGGTTAGAATGATTTTAATGTGACTGCTGGGTCTACATCACCTTTGGGTTGCTTGCATTTCTTTTCTGAGACAGGTAAGAAAACTGATTCTATTTTGGAAAATAGATATAGAAAGGCAGACAACAGATAGCTTGTTCTCTCAAACTTCATGGCTTGGACTATAAAAGCATTACTTTAGAACTGTGTGAAGCACGGAATAACCTCTAACATTTTTCATAATTTAGATGATCGTTTTCTTCTAGATAACTAACTACAGCAATCCTCAATTAAGAGGGGTCAACTATCCTATCAGCTGTGGACCTTTTGCAAGCTAGAGGTACACAGCAAAATCTGTTATCACAAGTTTTACTTTTTTTAACTTCAGCCACCCCAAGCACTACAATAATCTTAATAACACAACTCAACAATGGGAATTTTACATTCCTTATGTGTTAAGGTCTGAAAAGAATTGTTATTGCTATCATAGGAAGAAATGAAGCTGTATTTTGGTAACAGCTGGCATGTACGTTTGACTTACTGTTTTAGAGTAAATGAGGTAATACCTGTCTTTGGGGTTCTATGTACTCTGGGGCTATTTTCTAACCACACACACTCTCTCACTCTCTCTCTCTCTCTCTCTCTCTCTCTCTCTCTCTCTCTCTCTCTCTCTCACACACACACACACACACACACACACACACACACACACACACACACACATCGCACGCGCAAACATCTGGTCCAAAGCCCTAGCTATATGCTTTACATAGATTATTCTGTTTAATCCTCTCCCACACCCTTGAGGCCATTATCACTGAAGTTTAGAGTGCTGCTAGATTTCAGCCCCGACTGGTATAGCTCAGTGGATTGGGTGTCATCTCCCAGATCAAAAGGTCACTGGTTCATTTCCTCATCAGGTCCCTTGTTGGGGGCCTGCGAGAGGCAACTGATGGATGTTTTTTCTCCCTCTTTTCCCCTGCCTCCCTCTCTAAAATAAAATCTTTAAAAAAAAAAATTTCAAACTGCAGCAGTGCGAAGGAAGCCAGAGGTCAAGACACTACAGTTGAGTTTTCACTTACCAGCTCCAAGAGGACCTTCTTTCTCCAAAAAAGACAGACCCCCTTATATGTCTCAATCTGGGGGCTGCTTTAAAAATTTCAAATGCTTGTTCTCTTGAGTTTTATTTTTCTTTAGCAGATATGGTTAAAAGAATGCTACAGGATTTTGAGTATAAAAAGCTCAAATTTAGCATTCAAGTCAAATTTGGAACTAAAAAAAAGATACTGTATTACCTATCATGTGCCCAAATATCAAGAATGCTAGTATCAGAAATTTTTAAAATTAGGCTTCAGGGAGTTATTTGAAAAATACTTTCAGGAAATTCTAGTATCTGGTTGCTTCCACCTAGAAACTTCTTTCTTTACCATAATTCTGTCATAGCATTACTGGATGTGTCTCTTTATCACTTCCTTGGCATTAGACTAAGCCCTTACTCTCAAACTATCCAGGTTAAGTCAAGATATTTTGGTATGTATTCTCAAGGCTAAAACTGATCTTTACTTCCCTCTCTTACCAACTACCAAGTATAAATTAATCCCTAGGTGAGTTCTTCATCACACATTTTCAAAATTCATGTATGGGTATTAGTTATAAACCTGAAGTCTTTGACAAAACTTATTACTAGTGTGACATATCACTGAAAACACAAATATGGGATGTGAAAGACAGCTCTACCCTACCCTTGTATAGTCACCTATAGTTTTAAAAAATACACAGTAACTGGTTTCAACCCTGGAGAATTTGGAAGGGATGGGTGGGTAATAATTATATATTTTAGAGTTCCACAGGTGATCCTGATACTTAACCCCTGCTCTAACAGCAACTGACTCAGTACAACTCTTTAACAAGTTACCTATAATTATAATAAAAATCAATGTCATAATTCTCTTTAGAGATGAAGTAGGTTTCTGTATCTATCTAAGGCATTCCTAATTCTACCTTTCAAAGTTTCCCTAACCCAATGTTTTTGCTGGGACACTGAAGTTACTGTTTCAAAAGCTGACATCACCAACTCCTCAAAAATTACTTCTGCAAATAAAATTTCTAAAAAAAAAAAAAAGTATAGATTTTTTCCCCCTAAAAGTTAATGGTTAAATCATGGAGTCTTTTTGTAGATATTAATTAGATCTATTCCATTTCTTTATAGTTAGATGTCCATAGGATATAAGGCTGCAAAAACTTCAAACTACCCAAACACATGACACATTACAGAAATCAGTTCATTACACAGGTCTCACTTCTTACACGTGAGATTTTTGAGAAATCTGCTGGAGCTTCTTCCCCCACAAATATGCCATCCACAGTAACTCAAATTGAGGAAGTTATTGCTTATATAAAGAAATATAAAGTGAACAAAATTCACTATACATAGGACACAAAAACACCCTAAATAAACAACTCCTAAAAATAATTTGAATTTGAAACTAAGCCTAAATATAAATCTGTCTAGTCTCTTAAGCTTAAAACTCTTCTATAGTTATATTGAAGGTTAGAAAGAAAATAGTAAACTTTTTTTTCCCCCTTTTCCTATACTTACCACCATTACTTGCAAAGGTATTTTGGAATGACAGAATTATTTGCATGTGCCTTTCCCGTTGTATTCATGGACAAATGAAACCAATACGTATTACCTTTGTTTAAAACTGAAACAAACCCATTCATCTTGTGACTTGTTCCCAGAAACATGACATGTAAGATCATTCTTCATAAAACTGTTTTTGTAGTTATCTGTATACATTTAAGATACTATTTCTACCATGTTTTTATCATTTGTAATCATTGTACCTGGCCTTTCTTTGATAAGAGAATTTGTTTATCAGCTACAGTTGTATTAACTCTTAACAGGTAAAGTGCATACCTTACTGACCCAAAGTAACTAGTTAATTTTGTTTTCAGAATAAAGTGAACAGAGAAAGAAAAACAGCACAAAGTATATCAGCATTTTTAACCCATCAGACACCCTCAGGAGGAAAAGAAATCTCCCATCCTTTCACAGTGTAGCCTCTGAAAAACAAACAAGAGCATTGTTTTAGTAACACAATTGGTTAAAAATACAGTTCATTTGAGATACTAGACAAGTAACAAGTGATTTTGGTTTCAGTTACTTAGTTTAAAAAAATTAGTTGTTAAAGTAGTTGTAAATACAGAGTACCACAAATGTAAATAAGCTGGTTATGCATGCTAACATCCCATCTCTGCAGTATTTTACCGTATACTCTAGGTTGACCCAAAAACCGTGCTACTCGGGAACCGATCGCCAACCATCAATAAAGTCCCTCTTCAATATCTCCCTCCTTCGGCTGGAAGGTACAAAGATGTCATTTAAACCGGGGTGTATTTCTCCTTTAGGTCTCTCCTTATCTTTCCTTAATTGCGGTGGCAAAGCACGGTCTGTTCCAAAGTGCTCGTCTACCTTACCAACATCGATTTCTTTGGACCCTTTTGCAAATCATTCTGTATGAAAAAACCAACGAGGGTCCGAAACCTTGGGGAGGGGTAAGGAAGGATGGAAAATAATTTAGAAAGTTAAAAATAAACTTGGAAGGGAGAGCCCAACTCCATGGATGGAAGCCTCTCTGACCACAAGCGAGAAAGTCGCCGTCCGACATCCCCGCGTCCCAACAAAGCTACCAACCACCCCGACTGTCCTGTTAAATGGTCTAAATCATGCTCGGGGCCGAGAAATGAACTGATTCCCTCATACCTTCCTCAGAAAATAGTGCAAGAGGCGTAGGAGGCCTATGCAACACGTGCAGGACCGCGAGGACGAGGCCCACTCGACCTCTGGATGCCGTCTCCGGCCAGACCCACCCTATATTTGTCGCCGGGTGAAGCCTCTACTCTCCGGTTCCCAGGTTCGGGCCCCCGGATCTCTAACAGGCTTCCCCGCCACCTCACCGTCCCCAACGCACTACCACTCGGCTTCCGCGCCCCCTAAAACCTCAGCGCGGCTCCGCAGAAACGTCCCAGCAATCCTGACATGGCGACAGAGTTTTCTTCACTCCTTTCGTTCGCTCTGGGTGCGTCCTACCTAGGCGCATTTTGGGCATTGTAGTTCCGGCAATAGCCTCAGGGTTTCAGCAGGCCGTCAGAAGACTACAATTCCCAGAATGCAGCGCTCCTGAGCATGGCTATTCGGACCTTGTGGACAGAGGGATGATGTCATTGCAAAAACCCCACTGCATTCATTGTGCTACGGTCTATCCGCCCCCCCTGCTGCTGCTGGGCTTGTGATTGCCGCTCGCTCCAGCTGAGCTAAGAGTAGCAGCGGCATCAGGGCAGGGACTCACTCCAGCCCTCGGACTTAAGACATCGTACCACCATACGTTGCGTGCGTGACTCATTCGCACTCATTTCTGTTTATGTCTGGGGTGGGGAGAAAAATCCCAAACCAGGTGAGTTGAAGTGATTTATTCAAATGGTTATACCAAGTTATTCCTCCCGCTTAATTCGCTAGGCTTTCTTTTAGGAAGATGGGGGGCGGGAGGATTGTGGAGGTGCTCGCAAGCGCTGCGAAGCGAAAAGCTCTGTGCAATTTGGGTCACTGCAAAGAACAACTCCAGCAACCTTCCCCCGCGGGAGGACCGATTCCTGCCAATTCTCTAGTCGCAACTCCCCTCAACCTTTTTGAAGCTGAGAGAGGGGGCTGGGCTGGGGAGGATGTTGGGAAGTGCTCTTGGAAAATCAGAAAAAGGCAGAGGTGGGAGACTGCAGTCCTGTCATAAACGGCCCGAGTGCTGAGGTTTGAGTATGAAGGGGTGATGCGCGGGGAGAAATGGAGACAGTGATTTAATGTTGTCGCACTACTTTAGAACATTTCTGTGTCACTTGGGCGAGCACACACTCTTCGTTTTTAAGATAAGCGTGCTTCTTCTGAGTAGGTTAAGTTTTGTGGGGCTCTAATTTATATGTGTGTCTATATCGTTTGCCTCGCCTTTTCTGCTGATTTGAGGTGACAGTGTCCTTTAATGGTGCACTCCGTGCCAGTCAGAAATATTTCACGTGTCTGGGGAAGCTTCTCTTAGACTGCTGGAAGCAGCATTTTTGTTAAATGTTCTCCCGACTGCAGGATTTCAGGATTGTTTGGAAGTGGAGCCGACAGATTTGTGCTTGTGTGTTTTAAATTACATTGCAATAGGCTCCTTGCCACCGGCAGTGGTACGTACCATAATGAGCTGCTGTTTCCTGAGGCACAGTCACCAGCTACAAATAACGGTTTGGAGAAGGGATCATTAAGGAAACCTGGGTTAATTTTAACGCATTAGGGAAGGGGAAAGTTAGAAGCACTGTTAACCTTCACTTGCCATTACTGAAAGGTACCCACGGAAGAGTGATTTTGGCCAAGGAAACCAAGGATCATAGTAGTGTTTTTTTGGTTTTTCTTTTTAAAGGAACTGACACATTTAACAGTACAGAAAGCATTTTTGACTTGTATGATGTTGGCTTTCTTGTAAGTTATTAGGGTGATTAGTGCAATAAATATGTTACTTTGAGATAAACAGCTGGCTGACCCAAGAGCAGATGGGGCCAGTCTTAGCTGAGAGATCTACAACCTTGGAAATAAATGGACCTGGGGTCAACCACACCTCCTTCTTGGAATGTCAAAAGAAGGAGAAATGCCAGTACTTTAAGCTTAACTCTAAAATGCCAAACCTTTTTATAGTCAAGTCAGGCATTGGAGGAAAGTATTTACTGGTCGTCTTCTGCTGCTGAACTGATTTTGTCCATTTTTAATTCAGACCGTTAGATCTCCAAAGTTACAGATGGTGATGCTTCTTTTAATACTGCTTGTTCCTGAATGCAAAGGTCAATCCATTGTATGAGCTTTTTAGTAGAGTGATTTATTGGAATGCAATGAGCAGCTTTTGGGCTTGGGGAAAGATGGACTGCCTGGCTTTGCCTCTCTCTGTTTCTCTGTTGCTTACTATCTACTTTTGGGGGGGCACCTTACCCTTTCCCACCCTTCTACATCTCTTGAAGCTCTTTCAGTTTCTTACCCTGTTTCTCTATTTGCAATTCTCATTTTCCCCTCTGTGTTTCAGAATCTCCCTGTTATCACCAGTATATCACATCTATTTATTTATGTCTCTTTCCAATGTCTGAATACCCTCCCTTCTCCTTCTCGACCTCACTCAGAAACTCCAGGCTGCGTGTAGACAGGGTGAATATTTATTCCACAGGATTCTCTTTGAGGGAGCTTTGTCTTCCTTTTATCTTGGAGTTGGTGCTTGGCAGGATGAGCAACAATGAGCCTGACCCCTTAGCCTGGTTTGTGGCTCCTGTGACAGACATAACTTGGCCCCAGGCATGTGAACAATGAAATGTTGCAGTAGAGCTCATGCCCACTGTATTGCTACCTGTGTTAAGGACCGCCATTGGGATAGCAAGGTTTTTAAATGCTTTACATAAAATGTTCTCTTTTTATTTTTCTTATCTCTGCTCCAGTAAGTGGTGGGATGGTGGTCTTTCCCCCTTCCCTTCTCTTTTGGTTACTGAGAAGCACTATCCAGGTGCAAAACTCTCTCTCTCTTTTTTTTTTCAGGGTGGAAAGAAGGGGACATTTGAGCAAAAAAATCTTTCTTTCCTGTGGTTTCTTCTCATTGTGGATAAAAGTAGTTTGTTGTTTTATACCCTCCTCATAAGAGAAAGAGTGTGGTGGTAGTTATATTTAACAGTAGTGCTTCTTTAGGCATGGAAAGTCTGTCTGGCAGTTAGTCTTTCCCAGAGGCAACTAGTGTGACTATCAGATTCAGAAGCTGTCATCCTAGACCTCTTTATCACTACCTTCTCATTTCTAGCATTCTTTTCCTAAGATGCTCCCTCTTCCAACCACACTTTTTAGTGTTTTAGGGAGGAGAAATGCTATCTCTCTGACCTTGAATAACGACGCGATTCAGGGATGTCTCAGTTTACATATTTGCAAAGGGATAATGATCCTTGCCCCTTGGTTTACCTGGCCTCATGTCATAGCCTCCTACACTCTGGCCCCAGCCTGTCATTCTGACAACAAATCTTAATTGAGCATCTACTGTGCTCTAAGGACTATGGATACATCAGTGAAAAGAGAAGCTTCTCATGCCCTCATAGAATTTATATTCTAATAGAGAAGATAATCATTGGACAAGTTATTGCAAGTGTGGTGAATTTTACAAAGGGAAATGTATTACAAGGTGGAATAGAAGTGCGTAACCAGTACTCTCCCCTTGTCTGGGGAGTCAGGGAAAGTTTCCTGTAGGAGTGACATTTCCAGAGACTTGAATGAATGCAAATACTTTAGGATGTCAATGAAAGGTTCTAGGAGGGGCACAAAGAGGGTTTCTGACAGAGGGAACTGCATGTTCAAAGTACAAAGGAAAAAGTAGTGAATAGGAGGATTTGAAAGCAGATCAGTCAGTATGCTGGGGAAGAGACCTGAATGAAAAAGAATGAGGCTGGAGAGGTGAGCAGTGTTCTGAGCCACAGGGAATTTTGGCCTTTATCCTAAGAGCAATAGGAACTTAGTAGAGGCCTTTAATTAGCTAGATCAATTACATATGTAGAAAGATATTTAAAACATCACCGTGGCTGTAAGTGGAGAACAGATTGGAGAGAACTGGCCAAACTGAATGGGTAAAAACCAAGTAGTCATTTTTTGTCTATGTAGGTGATGATGGTAGCTTTGATCTGGGGTGGTGGCAGAGGGCTTGGAGAGAAGGGAAGAGATTAGGAAGACACTAAATTTGATAAGATTGCTGATTGATTGGATGTGGGAATAGGGAGAAGAGAGAATCAAGGTGACTTGAGTTTTTTCTTGAGCCACTGGGGATGCCATTTATGGAGAATGAGAACACTGGATGGGGACCAGATTTCTGTTGGCTTTTTTCAAGAAAGAGTGACTTTTCAACATGCTGAATTTGAAGTTCGAAGAAGACATCTAAGAGCTCTCTCTCACCCTGTGTGCATGTATGATGCAGTGCAGTGGAGTACAAGGGAGCTCTGGTGAGAGTTCTCGCTAAGACCAGGTACTACTTACTTATTAGCTGTATGATGTTGGACATGCCATATTTTTTTCCTGACCTTTAATTTCCTCATCTGTAAAATATAACTATTCCATGAATTTATCTTGATCACCAACTATTTATGTACTGTTCCAGGAAGATAGCATTGAATAAGGTAATATTTGCTTTGGAAGAATTTGCCCAGGTGAGGGAGAAAGACAAATAATCACACATAGATAGGTGTGCAGGTCTTGATAGGAGAGCAAAGCCCCAAGGGAGGCTTTTATTCTTCTTTCCTGCGGTAAGGGATAGCATCTACAAAGTGGCTGGTGACCCTTGACCTGAGACGTGAAGGTGAGAACTCTCCAGATTGTGTCCCCAGGCACCACTTAGAGCACCTTGCATAAATTAGGGACTCTGAATATTTGTTGATTGAGCTAGGTCACTAAGGGCCCATTCAAAAGCAGAAAATATCCACATATTGGAAGAGGGTAATTAGTAATGCAGATGTCAAATGGGAAATGCTTTTAACAGTTCAATTAACATGTATTCCTGAGACCTGAAGCCTTTGAGATATTTTGTGGATGACTTTTGGGGAAATTCAGAAATATTTCTGACTTGTTTTCCTTTTGATCTGCACTTCCTTTATTCAGTTTAGTTTCTAAAAAATAATTTAATTGTAGTTCCCAAAATCAATTGGTCTTAGACCTTTGAATTTTATAGGTAAGTAAAATTACAAAAAATAAGATAAAATGGTGAAGAGGGCGAGCTGTTGACAATGGTTATTTTTCTATAGCAAAGAATTTTGAAAAAATTTAGAATTTATTTTAAATTTATTATTTTACTATATAATATAATTAATATTATTTTGACCCAAGATTGAACCCACACCCTTGGTGTATCGGGACAGTGCTCTAACCAGCTAAGTTACCTGGCCAGGACCTATAGTAAAGATTTTTAAAATTTTTTAAAAAATTCATTGATTTTAGAGAGAGAGAGGAAGGAAGAGAAAGAAATATCAGTGTGTCAATCCATTTATTTATGCATTCATTGGTTGATTGTTGTATGTGCCCTGACTGCGGATTGAACCCACATATTGAACCTTGACATATTGGGAGGACAGTCTAACCAACTGAGCTACCCAGTGAAGGCATAAAGATATTTTCTAATAATGGAAAAAAATACAATAAAAAAAGAAAAAGAAAGATTTTTTTTTTAAAAAGTCCCCTTTCACTTATAACTCAAAAGGTAAAGGACATTTAATAACTAGAGTTGTAGGAAGAGCATAATTTTAAAATAAAATTAGCTTTATGAAAAATTCTTTACATTTTCTTACTTTGTTGAATAATAGTTAAAAGAAAAACATTAAAAATATTTAATATTATAATAATTTATGGGAACATTGCCCTATGTTCTTGGCTGTGTTGAAAGTGTGGCCCATCTTCAAATAAGAACATTTCCAAGTATGGAATAATTTTATATGGGCTATAGATATTTTATATTGTTTCTTCCACATAGGAATCCAACCTTTAGAAACTAGATAGGGCTCCTCAAGATTAGTTTGAAGTAGCGGTTCTTAATTTGTCCCTTGAGGATCCTCAGGGAGACCATGAACCCCTGAGATCATATGTTAATGTGTATGTGTGAGTTCACATGTGCATACACATGTTTTTATACACTACATGTGTGTCCTTGGGCAAGTTACCTAACTTCTTTGAACTTCTCTTTCTTTGCAAGATTTTTGTAAGTTTAAATGAGCTAAAAATTTTAAAAGTCTGGTCCTATGCCTGGTATAGCTGGTGCTCAAGGTAGCTGTTTTTAACATTAAATGTATTTCTTGTTTTAAATATTTTATTTATTGTCTGGTGCTTGCTTAGTGCCCACAGTGACAAAATGAATAGAAGATAATGAATAGTGTAGCTAGAAAACCTGATGCAATGGAAAGCACATAACATCACTGATGTGGAATTCTTGCCAGAAATGTTTAAAGTAAATCTAATTATGATGAAATAAATAATTGGGCACATCCAGATTGTGGGACACACTGCAAAAACAGCTGACCTGCGATCTTTGAAAATGCCAGTGCCATGAAAGACAAAATGAAATACAACAAAATGTATGGGCAGTTGATCTAATAGATTAAAGGAGACCAAATAGTTGTGACAACCAAATGCAACATGTAACCCTTGATTGGATCCTGGATTTAAAAAAAAAAAATAAAGCTATAAAAGACATTTTGGGGACAGTTGAGGACATTTTGATGGGAGCAGCTTATTAGATAATCAGTAACATGTAAATTTCTTTGAATGTGATAATGGGTGCCGTCCACTTAACCTGACACATTGTCTCCAGGAATGTTACAGCAAAGCTAGAAGACATCAAGGGCTGCTTCAGAAGGTAGCGATTTTCTTGATCACTGCAAGTATTCAATAGCGTATGTGCTGAAATGCCATTTGTTGGGGATATTGTAAGTGATCTTTGTGTCTTTTCTAAACAGATCCTGTCTATTCTATAAGAATGCAAACTTCTATAGCTGGCACTCTATCTTTCATATTACTAGAGGTGGTAATGCAGGCAGAGCCGCAGACTAGCTGTTTCCAAACTGAAAAGGAAAGCACATGAAAGGACACATAAATATTGACCTTAAATTTGTTTTTTGATTCTAGACAAAAGATTAATCAACATTTATTACAGAAATACACAAGGAACTACATAGGAAGAGTTCCCCTTAATTCTACCCAACAATGATAATCAACTCTTGAAATTTTGATGTGTATTCCTCCGTCATTTTCCCCCATACATAAAATAATTACATCAGTATAATACATATTATTTTGCTTGCTTTTCTTAATATATTTTGGGAATTTGTTCCATATATTTACATTTTGCTCTAACTTACCCACTTTAATGGCTGTTGGGCACTGCTGCAGTGAGCATTTGAGTATGCATCCTTTAGTGATGAATACTAGGTAGAAATACTAGGTCACATGGCACGAACAGTTCCCCTTTAATTGTCCCTTGATTTAGATTCTTATGAACAGTCTTTGACAGTGCCATTTCTACATACCTTTGCCTGGTTCATTAACCACTTGAGCTAAACTCTTGTTAAGGGAAGGAAGTTGCGATGGGTGGACAGAAAGTGGACAAAAATGTAATTTCAGCGTTCCTGCTGGTTCTTTTGATGGTTGTAAGAAAGGTTGATATGTAAATAACATGGAAACCTCTGGAAGAAAGAAGTAAAATACATTATCCCTGCCTGCAGTACAACGTAATAGTTAAAAAGTGAACTGAAAGAATAAAGCAGCCAAGAGTTTTCCCCAGAAAATTCTGCAGGAAATTTTATTTTTGAGTTATGGTTAACTTCACCAAAATGTGGAAACCATGAAAATAAACTTCTTTTGCTTACTTCCTCTCCATTTCAGTCACATAACTACACTAGAAAGGGGAATTCAAGCTTCACTTTTAAAATATCTGAAGCAGTTGGTGAAAGGCCTGATTGTTCACCTTTCTGGATATCAATAGAAGCAATCCTAGGGCAGATTTTTGACATTATTCTGTAGAAAAGGTATGAGGTTAGGAGTGGCCATCAGTAACTCACTCTGCCCCAGCACAGACCCCGAGGAAGAGATTGTAAGGATCATGAGCTGTGAATTATTTCCATTCTTTTAGCCATTTATTTCCATTCTTTTGTGGCTGAGTGGAGCATACCCAAATTTGAGTTGTGTGCTAAGTGGGTAATTTATCTTTTCAAGCTGCAGTTGCTTCATCTATGAAATGGGGATTATTGTGAGGCTCAAATGAGATAATACGTATAAGGGATTTTGGCAAATTTATGTGCACATAAACATGTGCTGTTGTGAAGGCGGTGCTGTCTCTGACTGGGCCAGCTCATATTAATCTTCCCTTTAACAGAAGTTGTAGCCCAAGAGACATCTGTCTCACGTTGTCTCTCGTGACTTCTTTAACCAGTATTTGTGAGCATAAGCTAAATGCAAGGTCCTGTGCTGGGTGTTCTGATGGGGAAACAAAGGTGGCACCATCCAGGAGTTTTCCTTCTTCCCCACTTTTATTCTAGGAGACTAATATCTTTTAAGAGTCTTCAATAAAAGATGTTTTACAAAGGTGCATTATGTATTCTGTCTTATTCTCTCAACCCTAGGTGTAGATTTGAGCTCAATTTTTCCATATAAATGAGGAAACAGTTCTTAGTGAGGTTAAGTAACTTTTTTTTTTTAAAGTTAACTAGCTTAAAAAATTTTGCAGATTTAGGCCCTAGGTAGATTTTCTGGAACCAAAACTGGTGCTTCTGCAGCTGCTTCCTGTTTTTGCCTTGCCTTCTGATCAGAATATAAATCTCATGAAGGCAGAATGGGCTGGTGGCCTTTATTTTAATGTGGTTCATTTTACCTTCAGGCATAGGGGTAGGAGCTTTGTATAGATCTATTGAGTTAGCTGAAGCCGTGATGGGAACTATCATAGCATCTTCTGGGTGCCAGATGGTTTACATGTTTTATTTGATTTTACTCCCCCCACCAACGTATTTTGAAAATTTTCAAACATATAGAAAAATTGTAAAATATGACAGTGAACACCCCATACACCCTTCCTCTATATTCATTTGCTTTCTTTATTTACACACACATATATTTTTTTCCTAAACCATTTGGAACTGCATTGCAGACATCACAACACTTTATCTCTAAGCACTGAAGCATGTATCTCTTAAGAACAAGGACATTGTCCTGTGTAACCATAATATGTTACATCAAAACAATAATATTTTCAGATTTCCCCCGTTCCAATGTTGTTTATAAACCTTTTTTGGAACCCAAGACACAATCAAGGATTGCATAAGGTAGTTCTGTCTCTTTAGTTTCCTTTAACATATCTTTTATGACATTGCAATTTTATTATATTATTTAAATCCTCACCTGAGGATATGTTTATTGATTTTTTTTTAAGAGAGAGAGGAAGGGGGAAGGGGGGAGGGGAGAGAAGAAGAGAAACATCCATTCGTTGCCCCCTCTATGTGCCCCAGCCAGAGATCAAACCTGCAAGCTAGGTATGTGCCCAGACCAGGGATTGAACCCTTAGCCTTTTGGTGTACAGGACCATATTCCAACCAACTGAGCCACCTGGCTAGGGAGATATTGAAATTTTGAAGATTCCAAGTCTGTTGCTTCGTTGTAGACTGTAAGTTGGATTTGTCTGTTTTCTCACTATTAGTCTCAGGTTAAACATTTGTGGTAGGAATTCCCTGTAGGGAATGTTGCATCCCTCCCCTTGCGTCACATTAGGTGACACATAATGTAAGTTTGTAACACCCTTGGTGATGTGAGGTTTGATCATTTCAGTGAGGTGGTACTGCCAGATCTCGGCATTGTAAAGGTACCTTTTCTATTTGTAATTAATGACATTATTTGTGGGGTGATCCTTTGAGATTGTTTAGATATCCTGCTCCTCAACAACTTTCCTCCAATGATAAGGATTATCGTATATTAATAAACTTTGCCTGGGTGAGTTGGTATCTATTGGTGTTTTCCTGATTGATTAGCTTTCAGCTCCCCTCTTCTTCCTTTTTTTGTATCACTTGAACTCTTTTATCCACCCAATGTATTATAATCCATTACCAACCTCCTGTCTTACTTTTTTCAATATTATGATATTTGATACATAAATTGTCTCAAATTTGGCCACAGGGTATATATCTGTCTAATTTTAACTCTAAAAGCAACCTAATAAAGTAGATGAGATTTTGCCCACTTTATAAGTGAGGAAATTAAGGCTCAGAAAGTGCAGGTTATCTTCCCAGAGTCACATAGCTAGTCAGCAGACAAGGCCAGATGCAAACCCAGTTCTGACCAACCTCAAGTTCTGAGGTTGTTCCTGCTACTCATGCTGCTTCCTGGCAGTCCAGGAGCAGAAGGTCATCTGATGAAACCAAGTTAAAAGCATTGCATCATTGTTGGTAATAGCAAAGGATTGGAAGCAACCTAAGTGTAGGTCAGTGGGAAACCAGTTAAATAGGTGTGTTCACACAAGGGAAAACTATTAAACTACAAACAAGAATTGGGATATTCTTCAGGTACTAAGATGGAAATGTCTCCAAGGATATATTAAGTGAAAGAAAGAAGGTGGTAGAATAATGCATATTTTGTGAAAGAAATGGGGCTAAATCCCATATTTCAATTACATCCCTGGAAGGATGTAAAATAGCACAGTTGTTATTGGTATAGGGCAGTAGGAGTGAGTGCGTGTGTGTGTGTGTCTGTGTGTGTGTGTAGTGAGATTTCTTAACATTTACTATTTTATATGCTGACTTTTTAAATAGCTTTATTGAGATGTAATTCACATGTCACATAATTCACCCATTTAAAGTGTACAATCTAGTGGTTTTTAGTATATCCACAGAATTGTGCAACCACCATGAAACTAAATTTAGAACATTTTCATTATTCACAGCAGAAGCCTGCACTGATTAGCAGTTGTTTGCCATCTTCCTCACCTCAGGACCCCAGCCCCAGGAAGCCACTGATCTTTTCTGTCTGAGGAGATTTGCCTATTCTGTACATTTCATATAAATGGTTTCTTTAATTAGCATAATATTTCCAAGGTTCATTGTGTTGTAGCATAGATTAGCACTCGATTCTTGTTTTATTAGCAGGTATTTTATTGTATGAATATACCATAGTCATTTATCAATTTATGAACATTCAGGTTTTTTCTGCTTTTTGGCCATTATATGAATAATGCTGCTATAAACATTTCATACAAGTTTTTGAGTGGACATTGTTTTTATTTAATTTACACCTGTATCCAAGAGTGCAATTTCTGGGTCACCTGGAAAGTTATGTTTGAACTTTTGAGGAAATACCAGTTTCCCAAAGCAGCCGTACTATTTACATTCCCTCCAGCAATTTCGCCACATCCTTGCATCCTTGCCGACACTTGTTATCTGTCTTTTTATTATAACCCTTCTAATGGGTATATCACCTTGAGTTTTGAACCATATGAATATATTGCCAATGTAATATCTATTCTAAAAATAAAATAAAGTAAAAACAAAAAAAATAGAATAACAACTCAAAAAGAAGTTTCAGATGGCCAGCCAAAAAGGGTCAAGGTGTGGTGAGATGGCCTTAGGGTAGGGTTTTCCTTGTTTGGCCTGGTATCTTGATGTATGTACATTTTCTTCTGCTTTTCTGTACCAGCTGACTTTTCCTTCTTCCGTGTTCTCCCAGATTCATTGCTCAGAGATTTGGGGGCTTTGGTATAGTGTTGACTTGAGGATTTCTTATACTTCAGAAGCAGCTCTAGAGACAGAGTGGCTAGGACCATGTTAGTTCTTACGACCAGGGAAGTACCAGGATTCTGTGGGCCATGATGCCCTCACATTGGTGTCCCCCATTAGCATGGTGGGGACATTAGACAAGGTTGCTTTGGGCATTGGTGACTGGTCTTGGAGGCATGGGGGCTTTAGAAGAAACCCAAGTATGGGAGCCTACAGCCTGGAGTTGGAATTTGTGTTCTGGCATTTTTAAGCTGTGTGATCTGGAGCAAGTTACAACTTCTCTTAGCCTCAGGTTCCTCATCTATCATAGAGGAGTCTAGTCTAAAGTAACTCCTCTGCAGATACTTTATTAATTACAAAGGCGGAGAGAGTGACTTTACAGTGGAGAAAACTGGCAGACACCATTTTTACTAAGTGATCACAGTTAATTCCAGTGATGAGACATGTAATTTGTGTGGCATTCCTGTTGAAAATACATGATCTGAATCTAATCACAAGGAAATATTAGATAAACCCAAGTTGAGAAACATTCTACAAAATAAGTGGACTGTATTTCTCAAAAATGTCAAGTTCATGAAAGACAAAGACTGAGGAACAGTTCTAGATTAATGGTAACTAAAGACACATGGAAACTAAATACATCACATGATCCTGGATTGGATTGGACCTGAGAAAATTTTTTTCTTTTGCCATACAGACATTATTTTATGAATTGTTGAAATCTGAATAAGGGTTGAGATTAGATTGTAGTATAATATCTATATTAATTTTCTGATTTGATAATCATATGAAATATAATGAGATGAAAATATAAGAGAATGTCCTTATTTTTAAGGAAATACCAAGTAATGATAATGTAAAATCTATTTACAGAGAGAGAATGATAAAGCAAGCATGGGAAAATATTAACATTTAGGAAATATGGGTAAAGGGTATATATGAATTCCTAGTCATTTTGCTTTTTTTTTTTTTTGGTATGTCTGAAATTAATTTTTAAAAAAGGTTAAAAAGGAGGGAGGGGAGATGCCAATACCTAGAGTACAGGGTTGTTGTGAGTATTAAAAAGGGTCCTGTGTGTCGAGTCTCAGCATGGTGTCGGTCACCTGGTGGGTCTCGAAGTACATGTGAGCATCCTGGATGGATAAGGCAACCAACAGCTCTTAGCCATAGCTTGGGAGCCAAATTAAAATGGACACATGGCACATGGTAACATTATTTTTCTGAATCCAAAATTGGAATTCATGGTCTGACAAAGAATATCTTTGTTTATAAATTCATTGAATTACTCAGTCTTAAAAAAAATACATGTGTGTGTGTATTTATATGTATACATCTCAAATCTCATTTAGTTATCCATTTAACAAATCATCTTAGTGTAGTGTTAAATTTACATGAAGTCATGATTGACCTAAGGAAGTACGGGTTGTTTACTTGGGGCCAAATTTGGGCCAGTATTAGCATTTAGGCAACTTCCATTTATCTTTTCTTTTCCTTCCCGTCTCTCTCCTCTGACACACAACCAAATTTCTGATTTTGTCTCAGAGAGCCATTTTAATTAGCCATGTCAAATGTTAATTGTTTTGTCAGACAAAAAGAAACTTAAGAAGCTTTTTCTTCTAATACTTAAAAACTGTACTTTCTAAGAGTTAACTTTGGAGGGAATGTTTCTGGTCTGGAAAATCCGGATAACAACCTCAAAAGGAATTCATGTCTTAGAGGAACTGGGAGTAGGGTGGGGAGTTCAGTTTCCTTTCAGTCAGATTGAAATAAATATTTCTGTCTGAAATAGTTATAAAGATCTATTTATTTCTTTTATCTTTTTGCTAAAAGCTTTAAAACATGAATGATTAAACTCAAAATAGGTTTAGCTGAGGTACCAAAAAAATGTCAAATAATTCTGATGAAAAAAACATTTATGAGATCTTGGACAGGCTGCTTTGCTAAGTGAGGTGATCCTTAGTATAACATTTAGGCCTGTCCCTTTGAAGTGAAAACATGTCCAATTACTGGAGTTGCAACTCTGCACCTCAAGATTCCACATTCAGCAGATACCAATCTGGATTCATTGTTACTGCTGTGATAGTATCTGTTTTGACTGTTACTTGCCATAAATTGTTTGGTCTCAGAATATTGCATGCTCTTTGCTCTTAAAGTTCATCGTGGTCAAGAAGTTAAATGGTGTGTTTGTATGTACAATAACTGACTTTTATTATATAACTTTATAATAATAATATTGGCAAACAGTTTTTTTTTGCATATATGATGCTCCAAGCACTGTGTTGCTTTACATGAGTTATAGCATCTAATTGTGGCAAAACCACATGAGGAAGGCCCCAGACTCCCAGCCGGTTACAAGCCCAGTCCTGCAGTTGCCTGCTTCTTCTTTCCTTTCAACACGACGTGCCACCGTGTCCTTTGCCAAGGACTTCCTGGCAGGTGGAGTGGCTGTGGCCATCTCCAGGACAGTAATAGCGCCCATCAAGCAGACAGGCAATACAAGGGCATTATAGACTGCGTGGTCCTTACTGCGGAGGAGCAGGGAGTCTTGTCCTTCTGGTGTGGTAACCTGGCCAATGTCATTAGATACTTCCTTACCCATGCTCTCAATTTTGCCTTCAAAGGTAAATACAAGCAGATCTTCCTGGGAGGGTGTGGACCATCATACCCAGTTTTGGTGCTACTCTGCAGAGAATCTGGCATCAGGTGGTGCTGCTGGGGCCACCTCTTTGTGCTTCGTGTATCCTCTTAACTTTGCCTGTACCTTTCCAGCAGCTGATGTGGGCAAAGCTGAAGATGAAAGGGAACTAACTCAGAAGGCCCAGTGACTACCTGGCTAAAATCTGCAAATCTCATGGGATATAGGGATTGTACCAAGGCTTTAATATGTCTGTGTTATTATCATCTACCAAGCTACCTACTTTGGTATCTATGACACTGCAAAGCGAATGCTTCCAGTTCCTAAGAATACTCACATCTTCATCAGCTGGATGATTGCACAGTCTGTCACAGCAGTGGCTGGGCTGATTCCTATTTGTTTGACACTCTTTCTTGCTGCATGATGATGCAGTCAGGGTGCAAAGGAACCAATATGTATAAGACACATTCGACTGTTGGAGCAAGATAGCTTGTGATTAAGGAGGCAAAGTTTTTTTCAAGGGTTCATGGTCCAGTGTTCTCAGAGGCATGTGGTGCTTTTGTGCTTGTCTTATGTAATGAAATCAAGAAGTTCACAGAAATTATTTCCTAGTCTTTCCTCACCCACCCCCCATGAACAAGCATGTTGTCTGTGTAACATACCTTAAGCATTTTTGACAGACTGTTGGCTGTCTATTTATCAATGGCAGCTATTGAGTGGTTGAAAGTGGGAAGCAGTAATATTCATCTGATATTTTTTCTTAAAGACATTTCCATGATAATGGTGGGACTCAATTATATATTTTTATTTCAGTTGCTCCTGATAAACAACACATTTGAAGAAATAAGAAATATACAAAATATTAAAAAATGAAACAAAGCAAAACAAAAACCACACAAGGAAGTTAAAGCTCTGAGAGCTTGAGTATTGATAAAATGCTTCAGAGCCAATGACTAGTAAGAAGCAGATCCAGGATCAGGAATGAAGACTGTCTTACTGGAAAGCCTGTGTTTTTCTGCTGTGATTTTGCCTTTTGGCAAATTTGTGTGGAAATGATTGCTTTTTCACTTTGTGTTTGGAACAGAGTTTTGTCTTATTTACTGGATAGACATCTACTGTCTATCACCTCTCAAGCACCTTGAGAACTGTAGAGATGATTGAGATCCAGTCTTTGCCCTTAAGAAGTTCACACTTAAGTCGAGGCAATAAAACAGACATACCCCTGTACACCTGTGTTCATAGCTACATTATTCACAATAGCCAAAAGATGGAAACAACCCAAGTATCCAGCAACAAGTGAATGGATAAGCAAAATGTGGTATGTACATGCAGTGGAATGTTATTCAGTCTTGAAAAGGAAGGAAATTCTGACACATGATACAACAGGGATGAACCTTGAAAACATTATCCTAAGTGAAATAAACCAGACACAATTGGACAAACGTTGTATAATTCCATTTATTGAGAGGTACCGAGAGTAGTCAGATTCATAGAAACAGAAAGTAGAATGGTGGTTGCCTGGGGCTGGGGTGAGGGAGAAGCAACTGGGAAGCTGTCATTTAACAGGTATAGAGTTTCAGTTTTGCTGAATGAAAATGTTCTGGAGGTTGGTTGCATAACAATATGAATATACTTAACAGTACTGAGCTGTACACTTAAAAATGGTTAAGATAGTAAATTTTATATTATGTGTATTTTGCCACAAATTAAAAAACCCAAACAGATACAACCCCTCTACCATGTGGTAGAAACTAATTAGTGAGACAGGGAGGTCTGATTAAGTCATAGGAATTAGAGATGGCTTCCTGGATGGGGTGGCTGTGGCTGGGCAGTGCGAGATGGGTAAGATTTGTGTGGCAATGAGGAAGGTGGGAAGGGCAACCCAGGTGAAGGGAGCAGTGAGCAAAGTTACTGAGGCTACTTAATGTTGCTTTAAGATCCAATTCTAGCAAGGAACAAATCTCCAGGTATGTGGTTCTGTAATTGTGGGTGTCTCAGCCTTCTTCCATGTGGGCAGAGACTTAATGCAAAGTCTAAACCATATTCATGAGGTCGTGGTATGCTGTACAGGGACTCATTCATGATTCATTCAGTAAACATTTATTTAGTACATAGTGCTATGCTAGGCACTTTATGTATGTTGGCAGATTTAATACCCCCAACAACTCTGAAGTTATTAATAGTTCCAATTAACAGATGAAGAAATTGTGACTCAGAAATGGAGTAATTTGTGCAAAGTCACATGACTGATAGGTAGCATGAACAAAAAGACTTTGCCTGTGGAGCCTATATCAGTCCTCCAAGCTATACTGCCCCCCCCCCCGGGGGTGAATGAGAAATGATATCTGTCTTTGACCTCGCAGTCAAAAGGGCATGTAACTGCCACCCTTATCCTCTTCTTGCTGCTTTTGAGGCTACCTTGGCTGAGTTATCTTAGAGCTCTGAGGCTCCTTTTTTATCTGTGAAATGAAGACATGTTTTAGACCACATTATTTCTAATACTTCTCCCAGATTAAAGACCCTATTCACCCCTCCTTCCATCCATCCAACATTAATTTATTACCTATTATATACCAGGTACTATGCTGGTGGGTACTGGTAATTGAGATTTCACAGAATACTATTCTTCTTTTTCTTTGGTCCACCATTTCTGGAAGTACTGCAATACCAGGTCGACGCGTGGAGTGGATGGAGCAAGCCCCTGTTCCATCTCCTAATTCCAAAAATCCATAGAATATATTGTCCTTGGATAGAGGATGTTTCAGATAGTAAATCTTATAAGAACAGACACTACACTTGATCTTAGCCAAAAGGCCGAAAAGCGATAGAATACTATTCATATCTGAAAGGAGATTATATCCTAGGGAGGGAGACATGAAATAGATGGTTATTGTACAGTATGGTCATATTGCTGGTAGTGGTGTATACGGAAGACTAGAGCGTAGAGGAAGGGTGCCTGACCCTCTCTTGGGTAAGAGGATGTCCAAGAGGAGATATTCCAAAGATCAGGAGAATGATTAAGAAGACTGCAAGAACCTCATCCTTCCTGCTGTCCCTATGGCTATATTGATTAAATTCAATAAAATATAGGTAAAGTCAGAACTCCTTTTTATTTTAAGCCTTGTGGAAAGTTTAGCTGAATTTGATCATTGTTGAGTACAGCTATGTGCTGAAGATCTGTAAGGTCTGGATTCTCTTTCAAATTAGAGGAAGATTGTAAAGTTGAACAGAGACCTAGGAGTTTCTCTCTCTCTCTCTCTCTCTCTCTCTCTCTCTCTCTCTTTCTCTCGTCTCCTCCTCCTCTTGAAATTTAAGAAGCACAGAGTAGGCTAGTAAGAGGCCCAAGGGCCCAGAGTTATTTGAATATGTTCAACTAAAGTCACAGATGGTTGTATTTCAAAGAGGCAAGTAAAATAGTCAAGATACTGGATAATACGCGTGATTTTCTCCAGATGACTAAGGACTGGTGGATTAATAATAATTAGCGTGACTAAGTATTAGAATTCCAATACTAAAGAATTGAAGTGAAGTTGAGGAGGGAAACTTAGGAGCTAACATTCATTGAGTAGCTACTGTGTATCAGGCACTGTGCTATGCCTTTTAGATTCACAGTTTTGTTTTATCCTCCCCATAGTCCTATAAGGTAGGTGTTCTTACTCTTTAAGATATAGAAACTGAAGAGGTTGTAACTTGCTTAAGGTCACAGCTAACTAGAGATAGCACAGGTTATTAAAATCAAAGCCTTTGCACTTTATACTACCTCATGCTTCTTCAGGATCCTGGATTTTCTATTTCTGGAGAAACTTCACTGTGGTACAGGGCCTCCCTCTCGTCCTTGGAGCCTAGGAAGTTACAATAGTCAGGAGAGTCTAGCTGTTTACATTTTCCAACATGCTGAAGGACAGCTCCCTCCATTCCCTGTCTTTCTTCTGAGTTAGTGGATCACCAACTACCAGGGATAAATGGCTCTTACTAAAGTGTTAATTTTTCCCCCCTTTTTTTGCTTTTCCCAGACAGTCTATGAATGTTTTTGACAATTTGTCTATTATAATTCACTCATAGAAATCACGTGACACAATGCTGATTGAGACCAGTGAAGTCTGTGTAGTTGATCACCTCTCGTTCTCCAACAAAGTGTACCTTTAGCTCATTTGCCCTGGATTCTATTTTTGGAGTCCCAGGAGACCTTGTTTTCTGGCTCTCCACAGCCTCCAACTATGAGATTCTGACAAAATCTCATGGAGTCCTCTGCACTTCTAACCCATGCCTCAGGCTCCCTCTTCCTCCCTCAAGGCCTCCCTGTGGGCATAAGCTATGGTGTCTTATATGAGGGAAATTTTCCCAGCTGGATTTGGAGGCAGGCCAGGCATCTATCCCAGGCCCTTTAAACCCCGGCAAGTTCCCACATATGGCTGCATGAAAGAGAGAAAACTAGTCTCCAACATGGGCTGAAGAATTATGGCACTGGGAAGAAGTGTCATCCAGCCAGGCCATTTCCCTGCCCTGGAACTCCATCGTTTGCACTACAGTGAAATGGACAGAGGATCTGGGGTTAGGACACTGGACCTCAAGTCTTGGCTCAAGTCACAAACCCTGTGGCCATGAGCACATGACCTTTCTGAGCCTGTTTTCTCAGCTATAAATGAAGGGCTGATGACAATCTCATCTTTGTACTGTTCTGAGAGTCAGATAACTCAATGTATAGTATAAAAGTGATTTACAACAAGACCATAGAATATATCACAGATGTCAATGCTTGTTGTTATAAAACAATTTTGGCTCGATGAGAAACATTTCTGGAAACCGAGTAGGATGCATGCTCTGTCATCACTGGCCCCCAGTTCCCAGAAAAACTTTTTATTGCTCAAGTAGACATTAATGGCATCATTCTCCTGTTTATTTTTGTACTCTTTTCATTTATAGTCTTATAAATGCTACCAGAAACTTTGCTGATTCTTGAATATTTATCTTGGAAAACTCTGGTCAGGGTTGTACACTTATACCCAGAGCTATTTACCCAAGATTAATTATTTGAATTCTTAGAGCTGGATGTCAGTCCATTTCCCAATAAATCATGGGACAGGAGAGCTGGTTATGGATGATAAATGAGGTTTATCTTGCTTGTTAGGACTCTAAATGGCTGAGGACTACTGAGGGTATCTGATAGTAGGTAAACCCTAAGGCCGGTTTATTAAAACTTGGTACATGCTTCTGGTAATGAAATGAGAATGGGAAGAGAGTATCTTACTGTAATTGGTTCATGATTTTAGAGCTAGTAGCCCTTGGAAACTGAAGTCTTTTGTGTATTGTCGTCAGTGTGTTCGAATTATATTCTGTTCAGAGAAATTTTCTAGCTGTTCCCTAAACACTTGGGGATTGTTGCTTGCTTCTTTCTTCTTGCCACTTCAAATGTTTGCAGTTTATTCTTCTTGACTGTGTGCCTCAGAACTCCTGAAGTTGTAAATGAAAGACCCCAACTCAAACTAGCTTAGGCAAAAGGGAATTTATGGGAAGAACACTTGGGTATTTCATGTAGCCATAGGAAGGATGGGTGCAGCTGGAACCAAGAAATATTAGAGCACATAGTTGCCCAAACAACTCTCAAATTTCAATGCTTAACACGAAGTTTATTTCTTGTTTGTACAGCAGTTCAACATGGTGTTTCCTGGTTAGGCCATCCAGGCTCCTTCCATCTTGTGGATCCCTTCTTCTCTAGGTGTCTCGAAGTTCTCTCCTTTTAACCTGCAGGTGGAGAAGGAGATTGAAGGGTCTTGTGTGGGAGGTTCTCATGGGCCAGGTCTGGAAGTGGCTTATATCATTTCTGTCCTCCTTCCTTCAATTACTACTCAATACATGACCCCATGTAATGGTAAATTAGGCTGAGAAATATGGTCTGTTTGCAGAAAGAAAAAGAAGTAGGTTTGGTGAGCATATAGCTCATTTGAGTCATGAAGGGAGTCAAATGACATGAAGTTTCTGTTTCTTGCTTTTGCTTCTCTCCTATGCATCAGGGAGCATGACCACAATTGTTCCTGAATTTAAAAAAAAAAAAAAGCATTAATTTTTGAGAGAGAGATTTATTGTTTCACTTATTTATGCATTCATTAGTTGATTCTTGTTTGTGCCCTGACTAGGGATCAAACCTGCAACCTGGACATCCCTGAACTCTTAATCTCACTGTTTTTAACAGCTGAGAAAACTGACCTACACTCTTGCTTCAAGTAAAAATTCTTTAAGAGTAAGGACTGGGTCAGTTTGGTTCCACTCAAGAGACCACTCTGGAACCAATCAGTGGTGGACAAAGGGGAAGGGTCATTTAGCATCCACCTGGCCACTGAGAGCCCCACTGGGGCTGCTCTTAGAGGAGGAATCATTGTGAGGCAGCCACTCCACTTGCCAGCCTCTAAAAAGGCCTAACCTTTCCTGTTGTTTCTACTCTTGTGGAAAATTCAGTGCGGTTTTATAGTCATCTTTCTAATCCTTCTTACCACAGCTAAATCAAATGATTATATTTCACTGGATAGATGCCATCACCATTTGTAAAATGCATGACTTTCTGTGTACTACTGAGAAAGAGAATAAGGTTCCAAATAAACTGCAGCGGCACCTCGGTTCTGGAACTCTTTGATGAGTGCTGAAACTGACAAGTACTGAACAAGCTTTTCCCATAAGAAATAATGTAATTAGAAACTTTTTACTACATTAATATTAAATAATGAGGTTGTTTTGTAATACAGAACCTTAAAACTAAACAGACATGGACAAAAAACCAATTAATTACATAAAAATAAGATAAAATTTAACTTCGCTTTACCTGTACTGAGAGTTCCTGGCATAATGGGATGGTGGAGAGGTAGAGAAGGAGGAGGAGAGGGGTTAATTGTTAGAAGAGGAGTCCTCTTTCAAGACAATGTCAGGGGTTTCTTCTATTTTCTGTCTCTTGGCTTCACTGAACACAACATTGGAGACTCAGATTTAGTGAGTTTCTCTAAAAACCTATCAAGAGAAACTTGTTTCTGTCAACATTTCAAAATGTTTCTAAAGTGTGACATTGTTCATTAAACAGGTCCACATTCCAGCTGCTTGCTAGAGCTTTGTATGGGTGATACTTTTCCAAAAAGTTTTGAACCTATTTACCCTATATTTCTTTCATTGGTTCAGTAAACACTTTCTTCCTTCCCTCCTCCCTCCTGCTGACCTGAAGAACTGTCCTCAGCCACTCTCTGTTGCTGCTCCTTTTGAAGTTCCGCTCCTCAGTGTGGAGCTCTGCTCTGTGCTCCTCCACTAACTCTCCCGCATCTTTATCAATGACCTCCAGGCTCATGGACTTGCCCAGAGACACAATATGCTCCACTATTGGGCTTCCAGGTAATATCATCCTCAAAGCCTTCAAAGTCCCTTGAATTACAGCTTCTGTCCACAATTTCTTTCAGGCACAGTTCATGGTCTTGTAAGAGACTTCACACCAGGCCTCATCTATGAGAGTAACACAGTGGAGGATATTAAAATGGTCCTTCCAGAGTTCTCTGAGTGTCAACTGTTATCTGAGGTTACTTTAAAACACCTCTGGAAAAGGACCGCTGGACAGAGTTTTTTGACATTGGAAATGACCTGCTGGTCCATGGGCTGGAGCAGAGGAGTCAGGGGGCAAGAACTTCACAGTTATGAAACTGAACTTCTCCACTAAGTCATCTTCTACCCATGGAGGGTAAGCAGGAGCATTGTCTATAATAAACAAAGCCCTCAGAGGCAGTTTGGTTTCCTGCAAATATTTTTTCACACTGGGGCCAAAAGCTTCGTTCATCCACTCTCTAAAGAACTTCCCTGTCACCCAAGCTTCAGTACTGGCCCTCCACATCTCACTTAACTTGCTTTTTATCACATTCTCTCTTGAAAACTCATGGGTTTTCACAGTGATACCCTAGTAGAGGCTTAAGGTTTAAATCCTGACTAGCATTCCTACACATCAACAGAGTTAGCCTGTCCTTCATCAGCTTATACCCTGGCAACGCCTTCTCCTCTTGAGTGACGTAGGCTGTGTTAGGCATTTTCTTCCAGAACAAACCAGTCCTGTCACAGTTAAACACTTGTTGTGGGACAAAGCCCTCAGCCTCTACATACTCCCTAAACTCAGTGACATAGCTTTTGGCAGCTTCTTTGTTGACACTGGCTGCCTCTCCATGCCTCACCACACTAGGAATGCCACTTCTCTTTTTAAATTGATTGAACCATCCGTGACTGGTTTAAAACACTTCGGTGCTGGAAAACAGTTTTTCCAGGCTTGCCTTTTTAACAGATCAGCATGCGATTGCCTAGCTTTCTCAAAAATGATCGCCTCAGAAATGCTGTCACCTGCTGTTTTTCGGTAATCCAGATGTAAAGCAATTTTTCAGATCCTTCCAGTGTCTGTGAACATTGCTTACTCACAGACTTTACACCTTTAGCAACACTTGCGGCTTTAATTGCTTCCTTATTTCTCACCATCGTCGAGATCATCGTTCTTGGCATCTTGAACATAAGAGCAGTATCAGTCACACCCACACCATTCTCATACTTAGCTACGATTTTTTTTTCTTTCTGATCATGGTTCTAATTAACTACATTTTAGGCTTAGTGGTGTCACTCTTACCTTTTTGTGACCCATGATTAGCACTAAAAATGCACAGAAGTACAGGGCAGTAACACCGAATACGTGAGGATTCTGCACTGTTTGCAAGCTGCTGGGAGACTGATGCATTGACCTCTGTTTCATCAGGAGAGAGGGGCACCGCCTAGCGAGAAAGCGACGTGTGCTGAAGCATTTTCTCTTGTGGGACAGTGTCCTGACTCATACAAGTTCTAGCACATGTGACAAATCCCGAGCAAGCGCTGAGTGCTGAAACATTTTTTTCCTCCTCAAAATGTGACGAGTACAGGGTTTGACGAGTTTTCAAGCCGATGAGTACTGAGGTCCGGCTGTATTACACATTACCAAGATGCCTTCCATTGTAAAATGCATCCTAGCTTCCAAACTGCCAAAATGTAAGAATGTTTTTAGAATTAATGAAAGATGATATTTATTACCCCACAACCAAGCTCTATACTTTCATGCCTCAGTACCACTGCTCTTTTGTTCTTTAGTCCATCCATTAGTTAAAAACATATTTATAGGCCAGGTAACAATGAATAAGACAGATTCAGTTGTTGCCCTCTTAACGCTTACCATCTCTCCCCCTTTTCCACCCTGATGTTATGTAGTATCTCCTGTTGGACACTGAGGACTCACAAAGGAATAAGATGGGGTCCTTGTCCTCAGGGACTTAGCCTGGGGTAGTAGAAGCACTGGGGTGTTCGGAGACAATCATAGACACAAATGAGTAAATAAAGGGTCACAGGTCCTGTTATTAAAGTCCTTACAGGGTACATTTCTAAGGACTGTCTGACAAAGTAGAGAGAATGGTCAGTTCTGCTGTGAGGCATGAGAATGGTTGTACTATGTTTACCAAGATCAATGTACACTAGTCTGTTTCGAGTATTAATATGCAATTTCCCCATATATACTTGATAAGAATAGGAAGGCCACCGTGTTTTCCAATGCTTATTTGAATCGCCTCAAACTTCCTTTTAAACTTCACCTTCAAAAGGCATATGAGTCTCTTCTTTGTGTAAATATTAATAAATAGTCTGCGATGCCTTTCATAGAGACAAAGTATGTGGATAGCAGTTTTATCTTGTGGTGGAGGCAGTCTGCATTTCTGTACCTTAATTACCTAGGCTCCTCCCAGAGATTCTTTTTCACTGAGTAGTGATTTTTCAGGCCCTAGCGGCTGTCCTGGATCACATGCTCTGCTGGAGAAGAGCAAGAGCCATCAGGAAGGGCTGAGGCAGGCACTCAGGGCCGTGCTTGGCACATGAAGCAGGGATTAAAATGGTAGGACCACGAGAAAATTTGGTGAGGTTCTGGGGACCAGGGAGCAGAGAACAGCCATTGTGGGTTTTTTCCTCAGACAGTCCCAGAATCTGATTCTATAACCTGAGTGCAGGATCCTTGTCTTTCTAGCGAAGGTTATACTTACCCTTCAGCTAACATTAGGCTTCTTTTTATTGATTTAAAGCACATGAAAACAAGAACAAGACTCTGGAAATAAAGGGAATTTTCTGAGGTACATACAGAGGTTAGCAGAGGGCCAGTGTCTGTTTGTCTCTTCTGGCTTAGAAAAAGCTTGCCTAATGAGTCAGGAAGACAAATCCAAACTTTTTTCTCTTCTATGGTTTATGAAGAGCCTGGAAATAACCATTGAGATATACAGGTCAACCTTTTTTTCAGCCTTCCAGGTCAGTGTGTCTGGAGCATGGTGCCTGGGGGCCGGGTGGGGAGTGACTTGTGTGAATCCACCTCATTATTGGGCGGGGGGCGGGGATGGGGGGCTTTCAGGCTTCTGGTCAGTTGAGAGGAGGGAGAGCTCCAAGTCGCTTCTTTAGAGGAAAGTAAAGAGAGCAGAATCTCCAGGTCAGCTTTGCAATTTCTAAGGACTGTCTGACAAAGTAAGAGATCTGAGTGTGCTATACTTGTACTACTGGAGATGCGTGATTGAGGGATAGCAGAAAAGCCTCCCTAGACCCTTTTGGGAGAATGCCCTGTGGGCATACAGAATGAGGAAGAGCAAAGGGAAGGGGGAAAAAGAAAGAAAGAAACCCGTCTTTTGAAATCAGCAAAAGGTATATCCTTAGGAGTGATTTATGGGTGTACAGGGGAGGAACATTAAAAGAATAATTACTGGCTGTTTATTTTGGGCAAGTGTGTGTAGTGAGTGCAGAGGCAGGGAGCTTTGTTTTCTATTTCACCTTGATCCAACTTCCATTAGTGTTAATAGGATCATATATTCTAGACTTTCCTTGGCTTGCTGCCCTGATAGAACTGTTTGAATTCCTTGTTTGGGTATTATATATTCTTAACAACAGAGGGAAAAAAGAAACAATGTTGTGTGCTGTATTATTACATATGGCTTACTGTAGATGGGATTTATTCCCTTGGGTCCAGGGCTATTAAGATAATCTGTTCAGATGATCTGTGTTTCTGATAGCTACTTCTAGATAGCTTTATAATTTGCCCAAGGGGTTTGTTCAGGGGATGCCTAAATGTCTTTTTTATTTGGTGGAACAAGGTGAGCCTTAATCCTGGTTATCTGAGCTCCAGGCTGGTACGGGACCACTTTCATCCAAAGAGCTAATAGAGCCACGTGTTCCCCTTGTTGTGGGGAGTCAATCCTGGGGCATTTATTAGGCGGTCATTTGATACGCATTGACCCTTTTGGTGGGGGACTTAGTTCTTAGGGTTACTGCTGAAAAATCCATTTATTCAATACTGAATACCAACTGAGTTTCTGCTGTGTGTGCCTTGAGTATTATTTCAGTCTTGGGACTACTCTGTGCAAAGAGCCAGAATTGGACTGTTCAAGGAAATCAGCAGTTCTGAAGGAACCTAATAGATAATCTAATCAAGGGCAGCAAGCTTTTTCTGTAAAGGGCCAGAGAATAATTATATTAATTTTAGGGCACCACAAATAGTTTCTGATGCATAGTATTCTTTGTTTGCTTTTACAACCATTTAAAAATGTGAAAATTATTCAAAGCACGGGGGTGGGGCACAAAGGCTGGATTTGGTCCACGAGCCAGTTTCATAGTTTGCCAACCCTTGATATAATCAATTCCCCTCTTTTTCAGAAAAAATCAAAGGAGAAACTTAGAGCCAGAGGGTGAAATGACTCCCCCCGCTCGTTATTTTTCCCTCCTGCCCCCATGGTCACACAGCTAGTTTTTGACACTGCTGGGTTGGTGAACCTTAACGAAAGGATCCCCGAAGGGCCTAGTCATTTTGCAAATGTATAGTTTTAGTCCTGAGGGAGGTATGAATTTTACTCAATTATTAAATTATTAGGTGCCTACCACATTCTGAGCGCTATGCTTTGGACCGAGGATGAAAAGTTAGCACGACAGAGTCTCAGGCCTCAATCAGCTTAGCTGTAGGTACAGGCAGATAAGATGGCAGTGTGGAAAGTGGGATATGCAGACAAGAAGTGGGTGCTGTGGGGCACATGAAGGCGCTCCTCCTCAGTATGTGGGATGTTTCTGTGGGTGAATGAATGAATCCATTCATTCACTGAGCCTCTCCCACTTGTGTTTTGGATGCTGCTACCCAGCCTAAAGGAAGGGGACAGGGGCCTGGCTTCTGCCCCCACTTGCTTGTTTTTCTTTTTGGGGACTCATACCTCATGCACAGTCTATGTATGCATGGGTGGGTTATGAAATAAAGGAATTAATGTGAAAAAAAGATTCAGACCCTCACTAGAGAAAGATGATTTAATTGGCACTTGCTTTTTTGTACTGGTTTATTTAAGCAGAGGCACTGAGACACATCTGAAATCATGTAATATCAATCATAGAGCCATTTAATATTCTAGAAGTGGAAAGACTTCAGAGATCACTTAACTATATACCCTTTCATTTAGCAGGTAAAGAACACGAGGCCCAGAGATGTTAAATTTCTGGGTAACACAATTAATCCATAGAATCTTAGTGCCACAAAGGACCTTAAATGATATCTAATATAACCATCCAAATTATAATAAAGAATAATAAGTATAGCTAATATTTGTTGAAAGTTTATTGACATGGCCTTGGCTGGATAGCTCAGTTGGTTAGAGCATTGTCCTGATACACCAAGGTTACAGGTTTGATCCCAGGTCAGGGCACATGCAAGAGTCAACCAATGAATGCAGAAATAAGTGGACCACCAAATCAGTGTTTCTCTCTCTCTTTCTCTCTCCTTCTCTTTCTCTTAAAATCAATAAATACAAACAAGAAGTTTATTGACATATGTAGTAATATATATTATCTCATTTAATTCTGACAGTAACCCAATGTAATAGGTAAAATTACCAACCTTGTATTACAGCTGAGGAAACTAAGTTTGAAAGAATTAAGTAAAGTTTGCCTAAAATTCACCCAGCCAAGAAGTAGTAGAGCCAAGATTCAAGTCCAGGCTCAAATGCTTACCCTGTTCAGAGTCCTTTACTCCCACTTGCCCAAGTATTTAGACTGTGCTTCTTCATTAGCTTGTGAGCTCCTGGGGGCAGGGCCCATGTCCTCTTCATGTGTGTTTCCTCATTCTGGGATTGGCACATAAAATTTGCTCAACAGGTGTTTGTTCAACGAGTGAATCAATGAGTCAGTCAATCAAATTCTACTTTAAGCAGTTAACACGTTTAGTGACAAATGAATGGGAACTCAGTAGCTGAGCTAGACCCCATGCGCAAGTCTATTGATGTCTTATCCTTTCACCAGGATAATGTATGTGCTAATATGCAGATGTGAACCAGAAAAGCCTATTACTCTGCAGCTGTCTTAACACTGTCACTGAACAATTCTGAGAATTAACATGCATCGTAGAATTCTCTTTGAACATCAAAGGTTCCTTGAAAATGTGACAGTCTGGTTGGTTTCTGTGAATCAGATGAAGTTTGTAGAGGCAATTGGAAGATTCTCTCTGCATGTGGTGCCTTCTTCTTCTTCTTTTTGTTTTTAAAACCATTTGATTTAAAGTTGTATTATAGTTTCAAACTATAGTCTGAGGCATTCTGGGGTTTGTGGGCTAGAAAATTGAGGGATTCTGTAAAAAGGTGTGGCCAAGCATGGATTTGGCTTTGAACCAAATAATACCCAAAACAAATATCTTTGCTGCATTAATTTTTTAGTTCTCTAAGATGGGACAACCAACTCATTAGATGTACGGTACCTTGTGATGTTTTCTTTCCTTGTAAGTTGAATACTTTTCTCACCTGACAATGGTAATACATGGGCTTGTTTGATTGGAGGTTTTGAAGTCAAAGACATTTTTAACAGATTTCTAGAGATTGTTCTTAAAAAAAAAAAAACCTCTGTCTAGATTACTGCTTTTTATATAAAGAACAGCATGGGCATTTTTTGCCATTTATTATAAGCACAGTTTCTCTGTATGGCATAGAAAAGCTGAGGTTCTTGGATTTAAGCTCAGAAAGCTATATCCTTTGAACCTAGGCCCCGGCTTGGTTCATATAAGTCAATACACAACATTAATAATTGCTGCATATCACTTGGAGGAAAATGCAAATTAAATAAAGGAGACTTTCATTAGGTTGTAAAAAAACAGATTCGGGCTCTATTGGTAAGAACTTGAGGGATTTTCAGGGGGAAGAGATATAATACAAAATACTCTTCTCATTAGTAGGCATTTGAGAAATCCCTTAAAATAGAGAAACACATGAATATTTGTTTTCTAACACAAACTAACTCCAAGATCTGCCCCTGATTTTTGCCAAACTTTTTTTCTTTTCAGGTTTCAGCCAACCACCACAATTCCACCCCGCCCCCCACACTCCCTAATTACATTAGGGAGAAAAACCTCACTTAGTGATTGCTTGCTATTAATATCCACTTTTAAACATTTCTTATTTATTAATGAATCTTTTTCTTAACTCTACCAGGATGTACTCCTGGTTTACTCCACCTCCTCTTCAGCAGCAGTAATCTCTTTAAGTAAAAAGGGGTAGACCTTGGAGGATGGCAAAAAAGGACAGAAGGATCTGTTCACTCCATGGTGGCTGCTGTGTTACCAGATAAGTGTTAGTGTTACCATGTTCTGGAGATAGGTGCGCATTTGTATTTCTAACTTGTCAGTTTCAAAACTTTGAAATGAACAGGTTACTGTAAAGGATATTCAAAAGGTCTTAGACTTACGAATTCTTAATGTTTTGCCACATTGGCTTTATCTTTATGTATGCGGATTTATGTCTTTTGGGGACAGAGATCATGATACTTGATCTCTAAATATGTCAGTATTTGTCTCCTAGGTATAAGGGCATTCTTCTACATCACCACAACAGCATTATCATGCCCTAGTAAATTTAACATTGATTCCGTAATACACAGTCTATATTTAAACCTTGTCTTTAATCAGTTAACTTTTGCTGCATAACAGATCATGCATCCCCTCCCTCTTTAACCCATTCATCTAAATCATCTTAAGACCTGGTGTTCTTTCCCATAATTCTAATGAAGTTCATTAGCAAATTCCTAGTTATTAAGCCAGGCTTTGTTCTCTTAGATTCTCCCTCCTTTGGAAGGCTTCTCATCTTTTCTTTGAAACTATTTCTTCTAGGCTTCCATTTATTGTGTACTCCATCTTCTGCCAACTGCTCTGAGCACTCCTCTAACTGTCTGACTTTCCAAAGAAAGAACAACAGTTATTCTGGCTTATTTTGGTGTGTATGAAAATGACATTTCTTAGGACTTTCTTTTTTGGACTATGGGCTATTATGTTGGCAATTTATCTGCAGTTTGAAGATTGTGGTTTAAATGACAGACTTGCATTTAAATTGATGTTCTGCAACCGTAGTTTTTTGATGCTGTGTCTGGGAGGAACTCAGTGTTTGCTGGAATGATTTATTCATTCAATTATTCATTTATATATTCATTTTAATTTTTATCCTTCTTCTTAAAGCAAGCCCTTTGACATTTGTCACAGTGCTGGTTTGGTGGTAACATACTCCTTTAGCTTTTTCTTGTCTGGGAAGCTCTTTATTTCCCCTTCAATTTTAAGTGATAGCCTTGCTGGCTAAAGTAGCCTTGGTTTGTAGGTCCTAGCTTTTCATCACCTTGAATATTTCATGCCAGTCTCTTCTGGCCTGAAATGTTTGTTGAGAAATCAGATGACAGTCTTATGGGAGCTCCATTATAGGTAACTAACTGCTTTTCTCTTGTGGTTTTTAAGATTCTCTCCTCGTCTTTAAGCTTTGCCATTTTAATTATGTGTCTTGGAGTGGGCCTCTTTGGGTCCATCTATTTTGGGACTCTCTGCACTTTCTGGACTTGTATGTCTTTTTCCTTCACCAGATTAGGGAAGTTTTTGGTCATTATTTCTTCAGATAGGTTCTCAATCCCTTGCTCACTCTCTTCTCCTTCTGGTTGTCCAGTGATGCAGTGAAGCACAATGTTGTTGTGCTTCATGTTGTCCAAGGTGTTTCTTAAGCTCTCCTTATTTTTTTAAAATTCTTTTTTCTTTTTGCTGCTCTGCCTGGTGGTTTTTTTCTACCTTGTCTTCCAAAACACTGGTTTGATCCTTTGCTTCACCTAACCTACTGTTTATGCCTTCTAGTGTATTATTTATTTCAGATGTTGTATTTTTTATTTCTGAGTGGTCCTTTTTTATTGTTTCTATGTCTTTTTTCATGCTGTTGAGCATTTTTATATTCATTACTTTAAACTGTATATCTGATAAATTGCTTGCCTCCATTTCATTTAGTTCTTCTTCTGGAAAATTCTCTTGTTCTTTTATTTTGAGCCTGTTTCTTTGTCTTCCCACTTTGACTGCCTCTTTGTGTTTCTATGTATTAGGTAGATATGCAAAGACACTGGTGCAGTCCTATGTCAGGCGCTGCCTGTGACTGGCCCTGGGCAACCTGTTTGGAGCAATCAGCTTGTGGCTCCCTCTGCTGGGCCTAGGTGTGTGCAGAAAGAACCAGGCTGCACACCAAGGCTAATTTGTACCAGCACCCAGCCCAGGGGAGGGTCAGCTAAAGTTTCAAAGCTCCTAGAGATCTGCCTCCACTTGCAGGCTTTCTGTTAGGTTTAATCACTGGAAGTGCCTCCAGATGTACTCCTCAGCAACCAAGGTTATGCTCCACATGGTGGGGAAAGAGGGATTCCTGCTGGAGGGCTACTGCTTCCTCTCAGGCTGATGCCGCATGGAAGGGAGTGTTCTGCCCAAGAAAGATGGCTTCTGCAGTATGGGCCATGACTGAGCACAGGAATCCTGGTAGCTGTTCCTTCAGTTTTCTCCCCAGAGCCACCACCCCTGGACTCTTCTCACATGGCTCTGGTCTCATCTGCCCTCCCTCTGCTGGAGCCCAGGGAAAGTGGCTGCAAACAAAACTTTGTGTGTTGGCTCTTTAAGAGACTCTCTGCATCCCTAGCCATCTTTCCCTAGTGGAAAGAAACCCTGCTGCTTTTCACAGCCATATGTTATCTGGGTTCCTTTTCTGGTTCTGGTGTGTAGGCTGGGGAGCCCAGCTTGGAGTTTAGACGCCACAGTTCTCAGGGGGAACCCCCACCTCCACTGGCCACTGAAATATCCTTCTGAAACTTCAGCTGCCATCCGTGGGAACCCAGCTGGCCCTCTCACACCTCCTCCACACTCCGTGCTAGTCTTGTTGTAGTGATGTGGTTTCTTTTCTAAGTCCTTGGTTATAATAAGTCTCCAGGTAGTGTTCAGTTGGTTATTCAGGATGATTTTTTGATAATTTAGTTTTAATTCCAGTTTGGTCCTAGGAGGGGATTAGTGTAGCTTCCACCTACTCTGCTGCCATCTTGGATCCTCCTTTTTCATTTATATGTTCAATAAATATTTACTTACTAAATGTCTAGTCAGTGGATTAAATTGTATGTTAAATTTAACAGCAGTTTACATCTTTTCCCCCAAATTATGTATATATGGGTTTCTTTGCCTTTTTCTTTCAACTTTTGTTGGAATTTATTTGCTTTTTTTTCTAATTTGAGCAATAACTAGCTATATGACTTGTGGATAAATGATTTAACCTTTAGAAATTTGTTTCCTAATTTTTAGTACAGGGATAGTAACAGTGCCTACCTTCTGGGTTTTTGTTTTTTGTTTTGTTTTTTTGTTTTTGGTAAGCATTAAATGAAAAAATGCACATGGATTACATAGTACATGCTAACATATACTGATGGCTCAATAAATGTCAGTTATCTTTATTCTTATTATAATGTTTGAGATATTGGACTTTGGTCCTCACAGCAATTATCCTGAATTAGGCATTGTTTTCCTCATATTTTTCAAAGAAACGAAGACTCAAAGGATTTAAATAACTTGTGAGATATCACAGAGCTGGTCTGGACTATCTGATTCCATAGTTTGTGCCTTTTAGTTACACCGAAACCTTTCATCAGCTTGCGTGACACTTAGAAGTAAACTATGAATTACTTTATATTGACTGAAATAAGCTAATACTGTTCTCATTTGCCTTTTAAAATGTAGGATTTGCAAGGGAGTTGTGCCCTGTTGTGGCAACTCCAGTCCTGAAATGATTTTATATTAATAATATAAATAATGATTAATAATGATTTTATTGTATATCCATGGAATTCTAAGATTGAGAAGGATTTTAGGCTTACGAGGGTTTGCTTGCCCAATTATTGAATTCTTTAACCATCTAGCCAAGGGGTCATCTGGTTTATTTATTTTTTTAACCCTCACTCAGGATGTGCTTATTGATTTTAGAGAGAGGGGAAGAGAGGGAGAGAGAGAGGAAGAGAAACACCGATGTGAGAGTGAAACATCAGTTGTTTGCCTTTTGTACATGCCCCAACCTGGTACAAACCCACAGCCTTTCAGTTTACAGGACGAAGCTCCAACCAAGTGAGCCACACAAGCCGGGGCTGGTTTATTCTTTAACATTTCCAATGACAGGGAAGTCATCAGCACCCCAGGGCAACTCATTCCACTTTCCACAGCTCTGACCAGGAGACAGCCCTTACATCAGCTGAACCCTTCTCTTGTATCTGTCCTCATTCCTAATTCTTGCCCTTCCCCTCTATTCTGTCTTCCATCCAGTAACCAGAATTCTCTCTTTAAGGCACAAATCAGATTGTCACTCCCCTATTTAGAACTCTTCTTTGATTTCCTATTGCCCTTATGACAAAATCCAAACTCTTTTCTGTGGTCACCAAGACCCTGCCTCACTTCAAACATTCTTTCTTCCTTGTTGCTCACTCAGCCTTGGTCCTGGTGGCCTTTGTGTTCTCTGACATGCCAAGCGTTTTCCTGCAGACAGCTCTTGCACTGTTTTTTTTTTTTTTTTTTGCCTGTGCTCTTCTTTTATGAGCTTTGCAAATGGCTGGCTCATTCTCATCTTTCAGGTCTCAGCTGAGATGCTACTTCATCCAAGATGTCTGTCCTGATCTCTCATCTGAGGCTCTAGTCTCATCATCCTGTACCTGTCTTTCAGACCACCTTCCTTCTCACCTCATGAGAGCATACATTCTTTGATGACTGGACCTATGCTATCGTGTTAGCAGTTGTATCCTCTATAAGTGGCACAGTAGCTGTCCTCACAAGGTGTTCCATAAATGTCTGAGGAATAATGAATGGCCTCATCATTGACTGAATGTAAAAATGTGGAGTCATATTAAAAATGGAGTTGAATCAGAGCTTTGTAACTTCCTGTGTGACTTTGGGCAAATTATGTTACCTCTCTGGGCTTCAGTTGCCTTACCTGTATAATAGCAGTTTTATCTACCTCACAGAATGTTTTGAAAATAATTAAGATACCTGCTATTAATGTACCTGCCATATTACCTGGCACATGTTAGGTGTTCAGCTTACCTCAAAGCCTGGTGCTTAATTCTGAACACATGCAGAAGAGTTCTATGAAGCTTCAGCTTGATTAATGGAACTGTCTAAAGAGTGTGTCTGCGTGTGACCCATCGCCTGGGTGTAAGATACATGTGACTCCTTTGAGGTAACAACATTTGCATGGCTGGGAAGACAGTTCTAACCCTGGATATCAGTTGTTGTGCACAGTGGTGTTCAGTCTGATAACACAGGGGTGCCAAGTCCATAGCCTTCACTGGGCCACTGAACATACACACCCACAACTAAGTGCTCAGATGTGACTTTGTTGTGGCCAGTCTTTTGTCAAGATGGATTGGGATGCTCTGTCTAGACAGTTGTCTCCCTTGGGAAATCACAGTTGCTCTAAGAGGAGGCACATGGTCTCCTGTTAAGAATACAGAGTAGGCCTGTGAGCTGTTTTGTGGGGAGTGGGTGGAGGGTGCTGTGAGGCGTGTGGGCCTGTGGAGCAGAGTGTGCGGAAAGGAGCTGTCAGCATCTACCCTCACATGCACCTCAGGATCATGGTGGCAGCCTTCTCTTTCACATGCGCAGTGTCGACAGAGCGCACAGTCCATGGGAAGGTGGAAATGTCACTGTCACTTACCCAGAGCCAGTGATTCTGTGCCCTCACTGAGGAATGCTCAGGAGAATTAGGAGGTAACCCTGGACTCCCTGGCTGGTGTGGCTCAGTTGGTTGGGCATCATCCTGCAAAATGAAAGGCTGCCGAATCAATTCCTGGTGGGGGCATGTATGAGAGGCAACTGATCTATGTTTCTCTGTCACATCGATGTTTCTTTCCCTCTTTTTTTCCCTCCCTTCCCCTCTCTCTAAAAATAAATAAATAAAATCTTTTTTAAAAAAAGGTAACCCTGGAACAAGGATTACCTGCTGGCAAGGGGGACAGAAGTCTCTGCAACTTGCTTACTTGGCACGATGGCCTAGGTGGTTCCCCTTCGTAAGCTGCTAGGGTGAGAATTTTAAGATGGGGGCTCTGAAATGAGATAGACCTGGGATCAGATCCCGACAATGTCATGACCTTAACCAAATTACTTACCATGTAGCCTTAGTTTCCTCATCGAAAATGGGGATAGTGATGATTCCTATCTTATTTGGTTGCTGTGAGGATTAGATGATACAGTCCATGCACAAAATCTTAGCTTAGTCCCAGGGCCATTGTCGACGTTCAGTAAGTAATGATTCTTTTTATTAGGCATGACAGGATAGGATTCTGAGTTTATTTATGACAAGTGTCACCCAGGTTGAACTTTGAGTCTTAGTTCACCACTTGGCCAGCTGTGTGCCTCAGACAAGTTAGCTAACCTCTGAGTCAGTGTTCTTATCGGTTAAATGCAGTTTATAATTCCTACCTCAAAGTGAATGTAGAATGAGATAAGAGTGCCTGACACATAGTAAGTGCTCAATATATTAATTTCCATTACTTTTGGTTCTTGAGTATCTGAAATACGGTCCCTTTAAGCTTGTTAAGATTCCTCGCTGCCTTGTATGCAGCTGTGTTCAGGCAGCTTTGGCAGAAAGACAGTTTTTTTTTTTTGTTTGTTTAAATGACTGTTTCATAATCTGTTGGCTCAGATCTGCTGCTGCCACACCCTGTGCCTCTCAGGGTCCCTGGGTTCTTGCAGTTAGTGTGTGCCTTGCTTCTCACCTAAATGACCCTGGAAAGTGGCTGCTATGGAAGGCTGCTGAATGCAAAATGGATTTTTCTCTCTGCTCTTTGGGGTGATGCTGGCTCAGGGATTCTTAGCTGCAGGAGGAGGGGCTGGCGGGCCTGAACTGCATTTGGACTTAGCAGCCAGGAGTTTTCTGGTTTTCATTAAAATTCCCTGGCTGTCTTTTGGGATTGCTCCATTCCCTATGACTATGCATTGGAGTTGGTGTGTTGTTCTTTTAGCTTCACACACCCATCAAATCACAGTGGCCCTGAGGATTAGTGAAAGTTGAAGGTGGGGAACATGCTGGCTAAGGCGTCTTACTCACCAGCCTTTGCATAAGGGACCCTCATCTACAACAGGAGCGCTTGAATTTTGCCAATTCTTAAATACAGGTGGGGAGGCAGACATAACTGAGCTAGGAATCCTTTTACAGCTTGCTCTTGATGACAGACTTGCTCTTGAGTGCAGACAGAAGTTTCCTAGAAGCTGTCAGAGGGTCCCTGAATGTTACATTCATCAATGAAATCAATCTGGTCTAATCATTTTTCTGAGGTGCTGATACCCTCATAGGCCCAAGGGAAACAGGATTGGGTGGCAGTTCTCTGAGGGTGACAGACTGAATCGAGTAAAGAAGATTCAGTTTTTAAATGTTAATTTTTGGGAGCTGAAGAAATCTCACTTGCCGTTGTACTTTAATCTGAAAATATAGGTTCAAATTATGACTCTACTATTGACATGCTTTGTGACCTTGGGCAAGTTACTTCCCTGGGTCTCAGTTTCACAGTGGGATTGTGAGGATTAAATGAGGTAAATTATGTTAAGCTCTTGGCATATCATATGTTCTCAGTAAATGGTAGCTGTTGATGTAAATTGGCTAGATTAGACCTGTCACTCCACCTCACCAACATCTATCCCGGTTCTGTGGTCTAGAACATTTGTTCTGCATCCCTCCCAGCTTTGTGTCATTTAAGAATTTGGGCCAGACGTGTTCCCTAGGGCAAGTCAAAGCTCCTCGCTTTGGAAAAATACGCCAACACGTTATGATTCCCACTGAAAGCCTTACAACATCGGATATTTCATCTCTGGACAACTTAATAGGGAAAACAAGGATTTTTGACATCATTCTTAATGGATAGATTATGAGAAAGCCATTGTAATTGATCTTGCATATAAATGTCCCCTCTAGATATTCTTGAGAGAGCATCACTGAGACTCCCAGTTGCCTGCAGAGTCAACTCCATTTACAGCCTTTTCTCCTTTCCCTCTACTCTGCAAGCCCTGTGTTCTAGACGCAGTGCACTGTTCATGTAAAATAATTAATATGGAACACATTATACACATTTACAATTTAAAGAAGAATAATAGAATGAAAATCGTGTACCCACCATCCAGCTTACCAAATGAATATTATTGGTACCTTAGAAGCTGCTTCTGTACTCTTGCCTCCAAATCACGTCTCCTCCCCTCCTCACCAGAAGTAATGATTATCTAGACTTTTGTGTTGATCATTCCCTTACTTTTCCTTATGGTTTAGTCACCCATGTTTGTATTACTGAACTATATGTTTAATTTTTTTAAAATAAAGATGCAAGCATAAATCTAGCAAGCTTGCCATTATTAGATCTAAAAATAAGCTGAACTTACTTGGGTTCATAGACTTGCTTTAGCTTCTGTGGGAGTTGCAAAAGGTCCTAATGGGGTGGGTCATTGGCCAAGGTTGTGAGTGAATCCTAGGAAATCTGAGGCTCACCACTGTTGGGGCATGAGACAGTGGTAGCGTGGCCCAGGCACTGGACATCTGGTAGGGTATGGTTGCGGATAGTGGACTGCTTTGTCTTTTCTGCTGCTAGTCTCTCTACTGCCTTTCTGTAGCTGCTAGAGAGCAGGCCAAAGCAAAACTCATCTGTGGGATGAAGTAAAGGCCATCAGCGTAATGCAGACAGACAGCGGGAGGGGACAAGCAGATACTTCATCAGCACATGGTTAAGGCAAATGGAATCAAAAGAATCTGGTCCAAGTTTATTTCTCATAATTTATCAGGTTAAAAAGAGAGTATGTAGTACCTCCTATGGAATATTCCTACCTAAAAGTAGACTTCTAAATCTTATCAAGCCTCTAGATCTGACTTTGACTTTGGAAATGCAGGGGAAAGCATGACAAATTAAATTACACTCTAAGAGCCCTGGCTGGGTAGCTCAGTCAGAGCATCATCCTGATACGCCAAGGTTGTGAGTTCAATCCCCAGCCAGGGCACATGCAAGAATCCAATGAATGTATAAATAAGTGGAACAAAATATCTTTCTCTCTCTGTCTCTCTCAAATCAGCAAATAAATTTAGTGTTGAACAACTCACTTGGCTTCTGCAAGAAGTCAGTGGCATGAAAAAAATAATGTGGCTTAAGAATGATAACCAAATATAATATATAAACCTTGTTTTGATTTGTATGGTCTATGCATTAGTTTGCTATAGCTGCCACAACAAAATATCACAGACTGGGTTGCTTGAACAACAGAAATGTATTTTCGTATAGTTCTGGAGGCTGGAAGACCAAGATCAAGGTGCTGTCACGGTTGGTTTCTTCTGAGGCCTCTCTCCTGGTTTTCAAATAGCTGCCTTCTTCCCATCTCTGCATGGACAGCCCCTGTGTGCACATGCAGCCCTGGCGTCTCTCTCTCTTTCTGCGTCCTAATCTCCTCTTACAAGGACACCACTGGGGTTGGATTAGGGCCTATGTTAAAGGCCTTATTTTAATTTAATTAGATCTTTGAATCCCTATCTTCAATTACAGTCACATTCTGAAGTACTGAGGGTTAGAGCTTCAACATAAAAATTCATGTGTGTGTAGAGGGCACACTTAAGCCTATAACAGTGTCATTGTAAAAGGCATTTTTGAGAAGTTGGGAAAATTTTATTATGGACTGATATGAAGGGATTATTGTTAATTTTCTAGATGTGATAGTAGTAAAGTGATGTTAGAAAATGGGTAATGTAGAGATGGGTTCTGAAGTACATAGAGGTGAAATGATATGATGTGGAATATGTTTTAAAATATGTGAACAAATTTTAAAAAGGAAAAAAAGGACAGATCAAGTTAACAGGCCAAATGTTCATAATTATTGAATCTGAGTGATGGGTATTGGGGTTCTACTTGTGAGTATGTTGAAAATTTTATAATCATATATTTTAAATATTTAGAACAAGGAGGCTTTAATAGCAGGGGGGTTGTTGATGGTGACCATCTTCAGTGAGTCTTTCTCTGGAGTTACACGTCTCTGGCCCGGTCGGCTTCTTCGTGTGGTAGTTATCTTGGGGTCCTCTGTTGCTTATCTCTTCTGGATCCTCTGATTCTTTATACTACTCGGTGAAGGACATCCTTCAGCTTCTAGAATCCTCTCTTTTTTTTTTTTTTTTTTGCAGTTTTTGCAATTTCTCAGTAATTTCACATTGCACTTGGTATGCTGGACCCTCTCAGCCTGACAAACTGCACCCCTCAGTTCTTCAAAGTTTTGTTGAATTGTATTGTTATGATTTTTGTTATCTCTTTCTCGGGAATTTCTCTTATTCAGATATTGGATTCCTGTACTGGTCCTCTAGAATATTAACTTCTCTCTCCTGTTTTTCATATCTTTGTCTTTTGACTTTATATACCAAGAGAATTCCGCAACTTTATCTTTTAATCTTTTTATTGAGTCTTTTTAAATTTTTGCTGTGAAGTCGTCAATTTTTAAGAGCTCTCTTTTTGTTCTCTGTGTGTTTCCTTTTATAGCATCTATTTTCACTTCATGGATGCAGTTTTATTTCCTTTTTGTGAGAATATTAATGGTACTTCTTCCTCTCCCCCTGCCCCCTGCATGATATCTGTTTCCTTCAAGTTGCTTTTTTTGGGTTTACTGTGGTCTGTATCTTTATTAGAGGCTTCCCCAAGATACCACTCCCAATGTGACCCTTGGTTGCGTTGCTCTTGATTGGGGGATAGGGAGGTTAAAAGAAAAAAAAAGGCTGTCAAGACTTTGACATTATGGTAAGTGAAACAAGCCACTCACAAAGGACCCCATAGCACATGCTTTCATTTTTATGAAATGTTCAGAATAGGCAAATCTATAGAGGCAGAAAATAGATTAGTAGTTTCCTGAGCCTGGAGTGTGGGTGAAATGCAGAGTGACTGCTAATGGGTATAGGGTTTTCATTGGCAGGTGATAAAAATGTTCTGAAATTGATTGTGGTGATGGCTGTACAACTCTGTGGATATATGAAACACTGCTGAATTGTATACTTTAAAAGAGTGAATTGAGTATGTGACATATCTTAATGAAGCTTAATATTTATATCTTAATAAACCATCCCAGTGGTGATGGTTATACAACTCTGAGTGTGCTAAACACCATGGAATTGTACACTTTAAAGAGGTGAATTGATTATGTGAGTTATGTCTTAATAAAGCTCTCCAAAAAATAGCTATCAGGGAACTGAATATGGGATGGATATCGTTAACCGAGCCTCACTGTGGCATGATTGGGCCTGGCTGTTTAGGGGAGCCCCTGAGGCGGCTTCTTCCGGTTGCATGCACCCTTGAGGCGTCTTACACTTCTCTTTGCAGAGTGTGGGCTTTCACCTGCAATGTCCTGGCAGTCAGGAAGACGTGTGGCATTCTACCTTTAGTACACATAGTGCCCTTTGTTATGATTCCTTTCAAAAGTGCTGGGTCCTTCTGGACCAGATACACTTTTACTTTTTATGAAGGAAAATGTCAAAGGTTTACCAAAGTAAAGGATAGTACAGTGAACCTCCATGTTCCCATCACCCAGCTTCACCAATGATCACTTCATGGACATTTTTGTTTCGTCTATATCCCTCAACCCATTCTCCTAGATTATTTTTTAAAAGATATTATTTGTTTACTTTTAGAGAGAGGGGAAGGGAGGGAAAAAGAGAGGGAGAGAAACATTGATGTGTAGGAGATACACTGATCAGTTGCCTCTCACAGGTCCCCAGCTGGGTACCTGGCCCACAACCCAACCACGTGCCCTGACTGGGAATCGAACCTGCAACCTTTTGGTTCGCAGGCCGGTGCTCAATCCACTGAGCCACACCAGCCAGGGGATCCCAGATTATTTTAAAGCAAATACTAGACATTTCTGTTTTATGCTTTCCAGAGACTAAGCCTCTAGAATTCTAGCAGTGGGAAAAGGATATAGGGACTGAATTTCTTTTAAAGCAGCTTGCGCTCTTGTCTTTGTTATTGTAGCATCCTATACCCTAGGTACATGGTACTGCCAGTCCCAGACCTGGGAGGATTCTGTGGTTTAAACTGGCCCATTTCTCAGCTTTCCCTGCAGCCGGTTTAGGATTCAGATTTCTGGAGTCTGCTAAGTCAGTCTTCTTTTTCCCTGTACTTGTATGGTTTTGTTATAAAGAAAAAAAGCGCTCACTGACTTTTTGTGGGGGATTTCAGGAGCAAGTGAAATTAGATGCAGCTGTTTCATGTGGCACTGATCTCAGGAAAATTGGCTGCTCATTTCTATTTGTTCTTTCAGCCGTGCGCTATCTTCCTCTGTTCTACTCAACCCTAAGACCCTCTTTTACTTATTTATATGTGTTTTGATTTGTCTTCAAAACTCTTTTCTAATCTTTTGAGCACTAAGGGGAATCCCCTTGTTTTACCATGTCTTTCTTCTGACCTTGAGTCTATGCAAAGTGAAGGAGGCCCTGCATTTGTGCCTTGCTGGCATTTTGTACTTACCTCCTATAGAACTGTTTGCTTGCACTTTGCATGCTGCATTGCAGTTTTTTATTTTTACCTGCCTATTTTCCCTGTGAAGCAGGATTTGTGAGTAGGACTATGTCTTGTTTTTCTTTGAATCACGAGCACAGTGCCTCACTGCCAGTAAACATTGTTAACTCACAGACTGGATCGTTGAACGCTGTGCTTCCAGGGTGGGGACAGGCAGCGGACAATGCCCCTTTCCTTCTTGCCTTTTACTGGCACCACTGTTTTGGTAAATATTAAGGAGCAAAGCATGCCTTGTCTGATGGCTTCTTGTTATGCAACGCGGTTCCCTGTGCTTTCAAGCCTAGTGTTTATTCCCCAGTCAGCAGGTTGGAGAGGGAGGGAGGGCAGCTACTGGAGTGTAAACATCCTACCAAGGGAGGAATGGACTTGGTCAGAGATGCGTTGTTTCCCTGCCTTAATGGAAAGGCTTGTGGTCTACAGTCCCCCTCACACTTGAGCAGGAGGGGATTTGTTGTTTGACGGCTACATCATTCTGCACTATCTTCCATTGCCTTTTTTTCCCTTTGGGCAAAATGCCAGGAAAATTTTTAAAATTACTGATTACATTGTTAAAAAAATCTGGTGTTAAGGTGTTATCTCTAAGAGGTCCTATTGCAAAATATAACTCTGCAAGGGTAACTCTTAACCTTTCTTTTCTTAAAGTATGTTCCTCAAGATGCTATGATGATCCTCCAGGATGGGGGCGGGGGCAGGTGGGAATAGAGAACTAGTAGTCAAATTTGGAGTGCTGGATTAAACAAAGTTCAATAATGTCCCTTATTTCAAGACTTCTCAGAGCCTTGCTACTGTGCGTTTTGGGTCTCCTATAGGGTATGCAGTAGGCAGAATTTCCTAAATTTACTTTTTATCTGAGGAGCAGGTGATTTTAGTTTTGTGTTTTGTGGAACACACACAACTCGGGAAATAGCCCCTCAGCATAAACTCATCCTTTGAGGTCTAGTTCAAATGCCATTTTCTCCAAGGCTTTCCTGTCTTCCATCCAGAAATACATAACCTTTTCCTTTTTTGAATTGCCCTGCCTTCATTTGTCTGATTGTCTCCCTTCCCCTTCCCTACTCCTTAGTGGATCATAAATTCCTTATACATGTAGTATTGCTTCCACAGCATCTACAACATTGCCTTGTACAAAGGTGCTCAAGAAATGTTTGTGGTGCTGCCTTTGGTGCCTTAGCTGAGTCATCTGCAGAGTCCAGAGGGCACTGGCAAGGGTGGGAGCCCCAGACAGGTCTGGAGCTTAGGACTCTCACTGCTGAGGGATATGGGTGGGCGGGGGGAGGGCTCACAGCAAGGGCACAGGGCTGACATAAGACCCTGGTCCTGAAGGACAGAACAGAGTAACTAAATTAGGAGATGCCGAGAATATTAATCAAATGTACTGAAGGCTGGTTGAATGCCAGCCACTGCGTGGTCAGCTTTGGATACCTAACCTTAATCCCAACCTTATAAGTAGGTGATCTTCTTCCCATTTCATAGATGAAGAAATGGGGCATCAGAAAGGTGAAGTAGGAGGAAGTACCTGTATGTTCCAGCACTTTGCTGGGGACACAAAGATGAATAAAACTCAGGCCTTTCCCTGAAGGAACCCTAGTTTTATGCAGTAAATAGTCCTGTAAGTAAATAATTATAAACAGTGGGGTATCTGCAACGATTAGGCTGTGGTCGGGGTTATCATGGGAGAACCGAACCTGGGGCGGGGGGCAAACCCACGGAAGCTTCCTGGGGAGCGGTGCTGGGCAAGCTGGAGCAAGAGCACGGGGCTCGAAGGGACCGAAGATACATAGAGGCATACAGAAATAGACACAGACAAACAGACAAACGAATAAAAACATGGGGTGAGAAATATGAGGAATTTATTGTTACTGGACTATGAAATGTGAGTTAGGTGAGAAGTGAGGCTGAGAAAGTTGGGATGATGCTTTAAACATGTTGAAGAGTTTTGGACTTGATTTTGAAAACCATGGGAAGCCACTGTAGAGTGTTCAGCAGAAAAGCAAGCTGTCTAGCACATTTTGGATACATACCCAGGTAGCGGGTAGTAGGTAGTAGTATTCCCATTTTCTAGATGAGGGAACCGAGGCTCAGAAAGTGTCTTGCCCAAGATTACCCAGCTTGTCAGAGGAGGAACAGAGCCACAGTTTCAACTCAGATCCATCTGAATCTTTCCACTACTAAGCAATCTCTCAAAGTAGCAATGGCCAATGATTTCATTGAATTTCCTACTGAAAAGCACTGTCACTCTTACTCTGATATTTAAATCAGAGGATAGTTTTAAGGCTTAATATGAACAAGAGCCAGTACCTAGTGCCAGAAAGGTTCAGAGAAGGAGACATCAGAGAGGACTGATGGGAGAGGGATGGCACAGCAGGTAATGGGAAGCCGGGGGGTGGGGGGGGGGAGATGGGGCTGTAGGGGTGAGGTTGTGCTACCATGTGGTAGAGCAGGAGTGAGCACAGGGGACGGATGACCAGAGGCACAACCATGGTCACTTGCTTTATGAGGTAGCCGTATAAAAAAGAAGGAAACACAAATGATCCTGCTCCTTAATTTCTGTCTTCGTTTTGCTGAATATAAATACATAATTGGCACTTAAAAATCTTTTTACTACCTTATTACAGTCAATGGGGAGTATACTCTCTATAGTGTGTCCCTTACAATGCGCTGGGATTGATTTTAGTGGCCCCACCCTCTCCTCAAACCCACTAGGAACATAAAAGGGCAACTGTTGAGGGTCCTACAGCTAGTAGGACCAAGGCCAGATGTCATCTGCAGCAAATGACATCCGAGGGAAAGTGCAGTGATAGAAGTCTGTATGAGGAACAGGACTCACTCACACAGAAGCAGGGCGTGCGTGTTTGTGTTGGCTCTCACAGGCTCTCTAAATATTCCTTCCATCTGTGTTAGGATTCACTTCAGAGACTGCAGTTGGGAATTTTTTTTTTCAAATACTGTTGTGTTATACAGGGTGGGACAAAAGTAGGTTTACAATTGTGAGTATGTGAAATATTTGTTTTTGTATTATTATTTATTAATTATTACATTATTTTCTATACAAACAACTGTACACCTACTTTTGCCCCACCCTGTATATGTTACAGTCAACGGTGTGGTAGAAAGAGGATGCGCCTTTGAGTGAAAACACACCGGATGAGTATCCCAGCTCCTCTACCTACGAGTTCTTTCCAGTTCTTTTACCTAGGGTACATTATTGACTTCTTTAAGACTAGACTTATAGATCTTTGATCTGGTAATTATGCCCTCTTTTTTGTCATCATTAACTTCATCCTCATCCTCGGGTAATTCTCAGTAGCAAACAAGCATGTTCTAGTATTTAACTGAAAGCAAAATAAAAAATCCCAATACCTTTTTCTAATTTTGTTTATTATTTAATTTTAAACTGTTAACATTATATGTTTCTCTAGCTATTTTCTAGTTTTTTCCCATTTTTCTCCATAAAACTTAGAAGTTGTTTAAGCTTTGACTTCTTCCCCTCACTCTGATCTCTTCCTATCCTCCCACCAGGATTGTTCTTGTCTGTGACCTTCATGACCTTCATGTTGCCAAATCTAAGGCCCCCACTTTCTTTTAATCTAACTAATTCTCCAAGCAGTATTTGTTAAGGTTGATCATTGTTTTCTTGGAAACTCTACTTTCCTAGGTCTCTTCCTATCTTTCAAGTCTATTCTCTTCAGTCTCTAAATGACAATATGCCCCATCTTCTGAAATGGCCCCCTTCTTTTCATTTACTCACTTTCCATAGATAAACTCTTCTAATGGAATGGCTTCAATAACAATTCCTTTGCTAATAGCCCTTAAATTTGCATCTTAATCCTCAGACTTTCTCAGGACAGCCAGACTCCTGTCCAGATAGATGCCTAAGAGGTGTTGCAAATTCTGCGTGGCTGCATGAGAACTCTTAATTTTTCCTCCACAGTGGACTTGCTCTCCCCTCTCTTCCCCACCTCAGTCAGCGCTGCTACTGTTCCCTCCAAGTGCTCAAGCCAAAATATCTAGGCGCTACTTTCGATTCTTTTTCTTCTCCATCGTTGTCCAGTTCTTCAGCAAGTCCTGTCTCCAAAACCATTCCCAAGTTTATCTCCTTCCCTCCATCTCTGCTGTGAGCACCCTAGTCCAGGCCACAACATCTCTCACCTAGATAACTTGCAGTAACCTCCTCACAAGTCTCTGATTCTACGTGTATCCACGTACCAAAGTATCCTCCATGACAAGGACCAGAGAAATCGTTTGAAACTGTCCTTCGGTTTGTGTCACATTCTGTAAATCCCTCCAGGTGGCCTCCTGCACTCGGAATGACATCCGACCTCCTGCTCTGGCTTGGCCAAGCTCTACGTGACCTGCCCCATATCAGTCTCTTTGCCTGTCCTCATTGACCAGGCGCTCAGCCTCATTATTCTTCTTTTGGTTCCTTGAACATGCAAAGTTCATTCTCACTTTAAGTCCCTTCAGTCTGAAATGCTGTTCTTTCATTTTTCTGAGCTACGCTCTTTATTATTCAACTATCTTAAATATGGCCATCTCAGAGAGGCCTTCTCTGACAACTTAGTCTACAATAGCTGCCCAGTCAGCCTCTGTCCCTTCCTCCACTTTTAATTCTCTGCCAGCACTTGTCACTATCTGATGCTCTTCTAGTTCATTTATGTATATGTTCATTTCCTCATTCACTCATTGCTCTGTTTTCTGCCCACCTGGAATGTATGTTTTATGAGAGAGGACTTGGCTTGTTCCTTTGTGTAGAGCCTGGACCAGTGACTTGCACATAGTAGATGCTCAGTACAGATGTATGGGTGAGTGACTATATTTTTTTTATCTGTAAAATGGAAAGGGTAATTATATCTCAGAGTTGTTGAGGACTTATTTGATAATACATGTAAAGCGAATAGTTCTGTGTCTAGCACACTTTAATAAATGGAAGCTGTGTTATTTTCTAAGTGTCTGGCTTTTCATAGACATTGAACAAAGACTACTTGCCTTTCTTCCTTAAAATCTGCACCCCCTGCATTATTTTTTATTTAAAAGCCTGTACCCTGGACAAAGTGAAAGGTACTCTCCAGTCAGTCATGACTCTATTTTTTTTTTTTTTTGGAAGAGGTTTAAAAAGCATTATCCGATGAGTAGTTAACGTAAGCTAATTTAGAACCATTATTAATGTCACCTGTCCTCTGACCCCCAGGACACACAGAAACACTGCATTAGAACAAGGTTTGGCTTTCTCTTGGGAAATTATAATTTTCTTCTTCTCTTTGGTTGTATGGTCTTTGCCAATTAATTCTCCATGGAATCAGGTTCTCTGAAAAGTATTCCCAGCTTTTGTATGTTCTGATCATTTTTTCTTTTGCATTTATTTAATATTCATTTAGGGTCAACTGAGTGCCAGGCAATGGGGATGCAGATGGGATTCATAGGGGCCTCTGTCCTTAAGGTCTAGTGGGGAAAGCGGGATACATAAACCAGCAAGGATAGTAAAGGGTCCACGGGGAGGGTCTCCTTGGACTGTAGTGGAGCCACAGAGGCATGAGTGGCTAATTCACATGGAGGGGGAAGGAAGGTTTCAGAGAGATGTGGTTGCTCACCAGCCAACAAGGAGAGAATGGGCATGTGAGTCAAGTTCTGAAGGGATGAAGCTGCCTCAGGGTCCAAACGCTGGGAGCCTGCCGTGGCTGTGTGATCACAGGGGCAGCCAGAGAGATGTGCAGGGGCTGAGTCATGGGTGGCGCTAGGTGCCCTGCTAGGGAACTTTCCAGCAGCAACAGTGACAGGAGCAGCACCTAACATTCACTGGGCGCTTCCTCCATGCCAGGTGCTCTTCTTTATGCTGTATTGTACCGATTTCTTAAACGGCACAACGACCTTAGGAGTAGGTACTGTTATTACCCCTATTTACAAATAAAGAAGCTTAGGCACCAAGAGGATAGGGAACTTGTCCAAAGTCAGCAGAAGCAGAGGCAGGGCTCAGACCTGGGCAGTTTGGCTCCAGAGTTGGCCCTCTTCACTGGGGCACTGCTGCTCTTTTCCGATGGTTGTGTACAGGCAGCCCGAAGCCCCTGAGGAGATTTAAATGTGGGAATGACATGGTCAGATTAGTTCTTCGGAAAGGTGGCCGTGGAGTCACACTGCCTCTTGCCACAGGGGTTGGTTTCTAAAGGCATCTCAGGCGGAAAGTGCCGAGTTACATTTTTCCTTGAAGTGAGGAGTACCTGAGTGAGGTTTGCTGTGTTAGCGGTGGTATCCCCTATCTCAGTCAGCCCCACACAGCAGCTTTTCCTCCGGCCTTGGAACAGACGGCAGTCTTTGGTAGACACGCATGTAAGAGATGAATAGTCGGTTTGTGTTGAGGGGCCCTGTTGTTTGAAATGCACAAAAGCGTCACACTCCTTTGGAAACTGAGCCCCTCAGTGGTGACAGCAGACTCAGCCGCCCCTCTCACTTTCACCAGGGCCCACAGTCACTTCATGGGCGGCAGGGCCAAGTGTTGCTTAGATAGTGGTTTTCCCTGTCCCTTTTTCTCTCCAGGGAGGAGTGGCATGGATGTAAGTAGGCCTGTGCGTGAGGAGAGCAGAGTGGAGGAGGGTCTGCGTGAGAGCGGGGAGAGGGGCAGGAGGCAGAGAGAGAGCAGGCTGCACAGGGCAGCTGCTGCCCAGGTATGAGAGGGCGGCCCAGTGAAGGTCGGGCAGGTGGACAGGAGAATATTGACGTGAGAGATGTAGAGGAGGTTAAATATTTTGGACCCAGGGACCAGCTGGATTTGTTCCCTTCAAGCTTCTTCTGATTAGAAAACATAGTTCATCGTTGTATCTTTCTATTTTCAAAGTCTGATAAAACCCCTGCTAATTTCCACCTACATGAACTTGTTAGTACCACAGCACTCACTGTGCTCCTGGCTTATGGCAGCTGAAATGGGCTTAAGAGTCACCTGCAAGTATTAGGAACTTTGATCAATCCGTCTGTTCTATCACAATGACTTGAAAAAAACCAACATGATGTTTTCTCTTACAGGTCTTACGTTAAGTTATGGATTTTTTTTTTAATTGAAATGATTTTGTAATTACTTTAAGGAAAACTTTAACATGATTACAACAATAAAAACAAAATTAAACCACCCAGTATATAAGAGAAAGAGACAAGGGGAATCACATCAAAATGCTGATGGTGATTGTGTTCCTTCTGGTAATTTATTTTCTCCTTTTCTGTGTTTTCAGAGTCTTTAAAAAAAATGTGTCTGTGGTACATGCAAAATATTAAAAACTTGTTTAAAAAAGGACAAAGCTTAAAAAATAATAAGCTCCCTGTAATCCCATGACTCTTAACACGTGTTCTTTTTTTGAAATGTCCTTGCTCACATACATGCTTATTTTTTCATAGCCGCAGTCCTGACAAATGTAGCTTTTATATTCTTTTTATTTTACAGCCTATTATCAACATTATTTCATATTTCCACATAGTTTTCATAATTGGCATTTCTAATGGCTGCCCTGCATTCCATGGTGTTGATGTTCCATCTGAACTGTCCCTTGTTGGACATTTGGATTCTTTCCAGTTCTCTTAGATAAGATGTAATGAGCATTTTTGTTCATTTAGCATTTTGAGTTTGTTCAGTTTTTTTCCCTAAAGTGAATTCCCAGCAGTGAGCTGGGTGAATGAAAGCTTTGAACACTGTAATAGCTTTGGTTGGTACCAAGTAAGATTATGATTTCTAGAAGGACCAGTTGAATGTGGATGGTCACTGGCTGTGTATGTGTCTGTCTCATGTTTCCCTCACCAGTATTGAGCCCTTATATTTCAACAGTGTATTTCTAAAGTTTATGTTTACTGAAGGAAATATAGAAAAGATATAAATATATAAAAAAAGAAATAAACTATCCATAATTCTACCACCCAGAGGTAGGCATTTAAAAAATGTATTTTCTTCCAAGTATACACTTCATAATGTTACATCATCTGACTCTCTATAACCTGTTCTCTATTGTTGGATGAATATTTAATCCTTTCTCCATTTGGGTTTTTTTTTTTTAAGTAATACTGGAATGCACTTTATTGTGAATAAATTTTTGTGCACATCTTAGAAACATTCCTTAGGAAAAGTCCCCCAAGCAGAATTGCTAGGTCAAAGAGCATTGGTATTGTTAAAGCTTTTAATGAAAACTGAGAACTTGCTATTGAGGAAAGTTGTGCCCTGTTATACTGTACCTGGTTAGAAGTGTATAGGAGACATGCTGGGTGACAGCTGACAAGGCCTGAGCCCAGAGGGTGCAATAGAGACAAGCTGGAGCAGAGGGGGTTTCAAGCACCATTTCCGAAAGACAGTCTGCAGAACTTGGTGACAGATGGCAAGTTGTGTGTGTGAGTGTGGTGGGGAGACCACGTTGAGAACGAATTTCTACCTTGTCTTCCACATCGGAAACTTGCCAAGAGGCAGAGAAGGTAATTAGAAAGCACTTGCAAACCTGAGGTGCCGTATAGAAGTAAAAGCTTATTGATAGCAACAGTAACTAAGAAATCCCACCCAACAGGGCTGTTTCAAGAATGAAATGGGCTGGTGTGTGTAAAGCACTGAGGCTCTGGGCAAATAGTCATTCTCTTGAGGAGCTGCACAAACTCGGGAGAATTCCTGTATTTTTCCCTCATCCATTGCAGTTCCAGAGCATGCAGACAAATTCTTCCCTTTTACTTCTCCTGCTTCCTGGGAGGAGGGAATCTGTGTAAACAGCTGATAAAGGTCCAGCCTGGAGCGACAGTCTTCTGGCAGGGAAGGAGACACCTTTGTCCTTGGTAGGTCTTGGGTCTCAGACAGAGGGAAGCCTTGAGCCCACTTGTGGGCTGCAGCCCTGACCTCTGGCTGCCTGGCGGGATGCATTGTGTGTTCAGTCCCCGGGAGGAGACTGAAGATGGTGATAAGGAAGCCCTTCCCATCCAGCCAGACGGGCGCAGGAAGGCTTCTGCAGAGGAAAGATTAGACACAGTCCCTGATTTAGAGAACAACAGGAGGGCCACGGGACAAAAACAGCCCTCCCCCTAGCCCTTCAAGGGTGTATTGTTTATTGTTGAAGGAGGACAATAGAGGGAGCCAGGCCTGCTTGTGCAGAAGAGGAAACAGCAAGTTGGGCCTGCAGGGGCCTCTTTTTCCTTTTAGATCAGTTCAACGAACAAGATTTGCAGACAGAATCTCTCCATCTTGTAAAGGGATTAATGAGTGGGAAGGGCATCTTTCTTCTCCCCTGGAAACAGGTTGCTAGTATTTCCTGGTGCATCCAAGACTCTGTCAAGCACCTGCTCCCAAGTGCTATGTTACAAAACAAATTAGCATAGGGAGTTAACTGAATTGGGGGTCCAGTGCAGGGCTCCCCTTTGTCCTTTCACTTCTCTGTAGGAAACCAAATCTGTGCTCAGTGCAGAGACACGCACCTTCTCAGTACTAAGGGGACTGAACACTATGACTTCAGCAATATGATTTAGACACATGCTTTGGTTAATGTGATGAAATGTTGTTTCAAGTCTTAATTTTCAGTTTCCTTACATGTCTAGTATCCCAAATATGTTGTAGTTTTCTAGGAAATAGGAAAATATAAAAGACAGTATATGAGGATACAAAGAATAAAAAGGATAGTAAGGTATTTTATTGTTGGAGGTTCTGAAAATAATAATTGTGGAGGTCTTAGGTCTACTTTATTTCTTATTTTTGTATTCTACATGTCTTTTTTAATTTAATCTTTTTTTATTGTTGTTAAAAATATTCCCAAGGGCTGCTTTTGAGCTGCCCCCCATCGATGGGTCCATGCCAGCCTCCCTGGCAGTTACGCCCTCGGCCTTGTTCAGTAGGGATTACCCTCACGGATGTTTTTTGACCTAGCAGCAGCTCGGATTTGGAGTCAGGGGACCTGTGAATGTTCTCCTGGCTGTTGCTGGCATGGTGCATGGCCCAAGGCAGCTCATTCTTTGGATTTCAAAGCCATTTCTATAAAATGGGGAGAAAAAGATGGGCTTCTCCTGCTTCTTCAGGAAGATTCTGTGTCAGAATGCAGTGAGAGTAATTTCTGAGCGCTAATATATTATACACATGTGTGGGAGTTTTATTTTTATTATTGACACAAATAAATTATTTTTTTAATATAATTTAGCAGAGAGAATGCTGTCATACATTTTAAAAAATTTATATAGAGAGAGAGAAGGTAGGGAGAAAGAGAGAGAAACATCAGTGTGAAAGAGAAACATCTATTGGTTGCCCCTTGCACATGCCCCAGCTGGGGACCAGGCCCGCAACCTAGGCATGATGGGAATCGAACCCACGACCTTTTGCCTTGTGGGACAATGCCCAACTAATTAAGCCATGTCAGCCAGGACACAAATAAACTATTGTTCTACTCATTGGTTTTGGCTGTCATATGGTGGATACTATGTATGAAGGAATGAATCTCCCGTGCGGGAACTTGCTGAGATATAGCTTAATAGAGAAGCGGTGGTACGCACATCATTAATTGGAAAAAGCAACTGAGTCTGGGTGGGACAGTCCTTCCATGCCATGTGAAAGGGTTCAGCAGAGCAGACAAAGAAAAAGACAGACAGAAACAGAGTATCCCAAACAGATTTTTTTAAAGAGGGGCCTCTCACTGTATTAGGAAAACTGGCTTGCCTTTTGAGCACTACTATAGACTGACTAGAAGGGCAGAGTGTGACTTGTTAAGTATTGGAGCTTATCTGCCTTCCTAGAAAGAACTAGATACTGCAGCTTCCCCACAGGCAAACACTGTTGTTCGTTTTCTTTCGTATCCTTCCAGAGAGCCTTCATGCTATATACAGATAATTAGGTGCCCCCCCTTTTCATAGTATACATACCACTTTCTACCTTCTTTCACTTAGTGCACATTGCAGATGTCCGTAGCAGGCTGTGTGGTACACTGATGTATAGTTTCCAAAATCTGTACAGCCATTTTCCTGGTGCTGGACTTTTAGGTTGTTTCATATTTGCTATTGCAAACATTGTTGTAATGAATATCCTACTCTATGTGTCTCTGTACACGTGTATCAGTGAAACTATGGGATAGGTTCCTAGAAATGGAATTGCTGGTCAGAGGGTTTATCATAGCCTCTGTGTTTTAAATCAGTATTGCCCTCCACAGAGATGATGTTGCTTTCCCCCACCATAGTGCACCATGCCCCAGTTCTCCACGTTCTCTCCAGGAAAGATGAACTTTGCCAGTCTGTGACGAAAACTGGTTTCTGATTACACATTCATTATAATTGCATTATGAATTAAATTTATATTTAAAGTTATAATTATAATTATAAATTCATTAGAGTTTGATTTATGAGTGAGGCGGATCTTTTAAAGATATATAAGTGCCATTTTTATTTCCTGTCTTGTAAACTGTCTGCTTATGTCCTTTGCCCATTTTTTTCTGTTGGATTATTCAATTTTTCTTATTGACTTGTAGGAACTCATTACGTATTTAAGGAAGTTAGCCCTTGGTTATGTGTATTTCAGATATTTTAATCAGTTTATTTTTTATTGTTTTGCTATACAGAATGAAAAAATTTAATTATTTACATTGGTCAATCTCTTTTATTTTATGGCCTTGATTTTGATTAATTCTTAGGTCATCCCCACTTTAAGAGTTCGTATGTATCAAGATTTCTTCTAGGACTTTCATGCTTTTATTTTTTAAAATCCAAATCTTTAATTCATCTGGAATTTATTTTAGCATGAATAGTGAGCTAGAGTTCCCATTTAACTTTTTCCCAGAATGATGTGGGCCTTGAATCATGCACTTTTACTCACTGGCTTTTTAATTTTTAACAAATTAATTAATCTCTCAGAACTTCAATTTCCTTATCGTATAATGGGAATAATAATAATACCTACCTAATGATGCCGTCGAAAAGGTTAAATAAAATTATATATGGAAAGCATTTAGCACAGTTCCTGGCACATATTCCGTGTTCAAATCATGGTCCAAATACTCAGGAACCTGGGACTACTACTGCGTCCCAGCCAAGGGGAGAAGCTCTAGGTGGCTGGGATATAGAGGTCACCTTGCAACTCACTGCCATGTGATTTAGGGTGAGTCACTCTATCACCTAAACCCTCAGTTTCCTCACCTGCACATTGAGTGATAAGAACCAATCCATGAGATCGTTGGCAGGTCCGGATTACATCACATCTGTAAAAGCACTGTGTAACCTGTAATGGACCCCATGAAAAGGCTGGAGATTATGGCCTGGTGAGTGAGGATTTCATATTTGCTTTTGCAAACATGGAACAGGTGGTTGTTGGACAGCCCTGGCCACGGAGCCCAATTACCTTGCAATAACATGAAATTAACAGCTGATGTAAAACAAGTGAGCTTGCAGCAGTTGATTATAGTAATGTTTAGTAATTGCCTTCTAGTAATTAAGCAATAATGAGCTTCCTGAGACAGAACCCTGTTAGACCGAGAGATGGAGCAAACGCTTCCAACGCAGAGTATACATCTTGAGCACAACAGTGGGACATGGAGGCATGAGTGTCCTGTTGAACAATACTTCTCGTCCGTAGGGAGAGCGGGGGCAGTAGACATGTAGAGCGCCACCCCCCCGCCCCCGCCCCACTGCCAGGCAGGTGCGCACATCTAGATGTACTCGGAGGAAGTCCCATCGCACGCTGGGGTTGTCCAGGAGGGAGAAACTTCTCCTGCAGAGCCCCATATGCCAGTGTGAGCCTGGTCCCCAGAGTGTGGCCCTGCATCTGAAGGGCCCCTACCCAGCTCAGTGATGCCTTCTTCAATGTCGCTTGTTGTCCTTTTTTTATTCTCTCTGGTTGTTTTGGATTCATCAGGCATATCCTGTTTCTTAGGCTTGACCCATCTCCCTCCCCAACTTCTGTGGCCCTGGTGTTGTGTTTAGAGCCTTTGTTTCTACCAGACTTGCTGGCTCAAATTTTCCCTGGGCAGGGTTGCCAGATAAAATATAGGATGCCCAGCTACATTTGAATTTCTGATAAACAACGAATAATGTTTTAGTGTAAGTATGCCTCACACAGTATTTGGGTCATAACCTGTATTCTCAAAATGATTCGTATGCCCATGTCATATTTGGAACAAACATATTAAAGTTGATTTGTTGCTACCTGAAAGTCAAATGTAACTGGGTGTCTTCTTTCTCCTTCTTTTCCTTCCTCCTTCCCTTCCTTCTCTGCTCCCCTCCTTCCTCCGTCTAGCAACCCTACCGTCGTGGCCCTGCTTTCAAATGCTGTAAATAGCAGTTACCACACTACTGTTTCACAGAGTTGTAGTAGCAAGGGATGTTAAAAGGTGTTATATGAGCAATGAATTCTGAGCTAAAATCATGCTTGGTAAATCCTAGATTAAACACAGGCAGTCAGTTTTCTTCATTATGGGAATTTTCGGAACCTTTTAAATCTCCAACACTGGGTTGCAGGATGTAGTATTTCTCAAAGGTGTGTCTCTCTCCTCCCTCCCCCCATTCCTGAGTTTTTATGGCTATAGGAGCAAATGAGGAACGGATGCTGACGGTCACTATTTGTAGACCATGGGTTTTCATTTTGGGATTTGGGAAAATACCACTCTATAAAAAAAAAAAAACCAACTAACAACTTTGCATAATGTTATAATTCTGTTTTTGTTTTAAAAAGTATACATTTATAAAATATACCCATAGATGTGGGTATATGTAAATGAAAAAACTAGAAAGATGTATACCAAAATGCTAACTGTCATCCCCAGTAGGGGGTGTGGATAGGGAAAGGTTATGGGTGATTTTCTTTCCTTTCTGTTTGTATGTTCTGTAATCCATATATGTGACTCCTGTCAGAAGGGTTACAATGTACTGATTATTTTATTTTTAGAAGGGGCACTATTCCCCCTATTATTTTATTCACCTCCCAAGCAATTCCGCGGAAATGGTTCTAATAGTATCCCCACTTCATGCGGGAGGGAACTTGACACAGCTCTGGGGCAGACCCAGGTCTCGTGATTTCATGGTGCTGCTGCCCCTGTGGCAGAAGGCGGCGGCGGCTCGCGCTGTCCGGGGGAGGGGCTGTGGCGCCTGCCCACCCAGCCCCGTTAGGTCACAGGCTGAGGTTGAGACCCTGAACGGGAAAAGTACCTGAAGGAGACGCATGGTTTTTGAACAAGGATATGTCCTTGGCCAAGGTCTGGGGATCAGAAGGCAGAACAAGGACCTGGCCTTGTCTTCACTGCTGGCCTTGACTTTATCTGTTAGAGTAGATCAAAAGGGCAAGGGGAAGAATGTTCTGATGGACAACGTGAACACACTGCCATTTTGTTTTTAAAAACTGCACTTTGATGTATGATTTGTGTTGCCAAAATCACATTGCTTAGATTTTTTTTTTCTCTTTAAACTTTGCAAAGTGCATGTTTTCCGTATCTTTTTTACACTGATCCTCCCCTTTCCTTCATCTGTTTTTCCTTTTTTGAATCTTAGACGTTTGTCTGTTTATTTACAGCTATTGTGGTCATTATGTTATTTGGGGTTTTACTTGTGTGTCTGAGTAGTGATCCTATTTACATCCCCTGCGCCTGGTGCTTAGTTACATGGATTAATGACAACGGAATTGCGGATGTGGTGTGCAGGGCAAAGCCTGGGTCTGGGGCCTGAAAGAAACCTGAGCCTGGGGGGTACAGGGAGGAGCACTGTCGTACGCCCCGGGATCAGTGTGTGGCCCTGTCTCGAGCGCTGCAGTTCCGAAGGGCTGGGGCTCCGTTCAGCCGAGCCTCCAGCCCTCGTGACACACACAGCAGTGCTGCCGACCGCGAGGCAAGGGGCAGGGCACCCTCTCCCAGAAGGCGCCGGCCTTTGGAGCTTGTGGGATCTGGGTTTGAATCCTGGTCCTAAGACTAACCAGCTGTGTAATTTTAGGATAATCTCTCTGGGCCTCGGTTTCATCTTCTGAAAGCTAGGGGTGATAATAATAGGCCCTACCTTACAGAGTTGTTGGGAGGATTCAATGAGTGAATACGTGTGTTAACAGAAGAGAACTCGGCACATCATAAGCACTGAATAAATGTCAGCAGTTATTATTATTAACAATAACAGAATGTAACACTCCTAGCATAGTGCTTGGCCAGTGGCATATTTTGGGATAGGTTTGCCCCCCAGACAAGGTGTGACTCTGTTGCCGGTTTAGGGCTGGGTGTAACTGATTGCTTCTTACTGGGTTTCCCTTCCTGGGAAGCTGCCTCATCAGGGGTGACCAGAGATGCCTGAGCTGTTGTTACATTACTTATCAAACAGAAGGGCTTTCTCAGAGGGCAGTTTCCAGAGACTTTTGTGAGCTTTTGATTCAGCTTTGTGTTTTCTGTTAGAAATAAAACAGTAACCACAGAAGGTAACCTGGTGTACAGCCTTAGCCCCCAGCAGCCTGCGTTTTTAAATAGACCAAACACTGTTCCCCCAGATGTTTATTTAAAAAACAACAACAACAATGTTCAACAGAGCATTAAAGTAATTTCTTATAGAAAGGAGAAGGGCCTTAGTTTTTATTCTGTGGCTCACTCCAGGTGGTAACTACGTGAGACTTGACTATGAACGTTGACTCTGAGCAAGTAACTCTTTGCCTTCCTTCCCTGAAGGTTCATGACTTGGGCACCAATACCCTTCTCTTAGAAGCCCTGTTTCTCAGGTCTTTATATTTGGATGCTGTTGTCCGTATTCTCTACTTGTTTCTTTGACCTCTGCCAAAGATGGAGAAGTAAATGTGTGGCAAACAATCTAAGCACAGGAAAAGATCTCAGCCCCGTCCTGTGTTCCCTGTTCAGAGGCTTATGAACGTGGTGAGCCGTGGTCCATGGGTGGTCCACAGAGTCTCAAGTCTTTCTGCTACCCTTGTGCCTGTCTCTGAGTTTTAGTTCCTTTTCATTATTAATGGTTTGAGTTTTAATTAATATACTGTGTCCCTGAGTTTTTACTCAGAGTTTGACCTTGATTCTTGTTTAGATTACTACAGTGTGATAGAAAAGAGTTTTGGATTTGAAGCCAGAGAGAGAAGGGAAATCACATTTCTTAGTGCTTACCTTTCCTTATTTAATTCATCTTTCCTCAGCTCCTGCTATGAGCCAGGTATTGTGAAAGGCACTACAGGGTAGAGTGGTTCAAGGAAATGGGCACCAGCCTGAGGCGGTCTGGGTTCCAACCCCAGCTCCACAGCTTAAGTGGGACCCAGCAGTAAGTGAGGCTTTAACCACTTTTCATTTACCTTCTCTTCTGCTTCAGTATTCCCATCTGTCAAGTTAGGATGCTAATAGTGTCCACCTGACAGGATTGTTTGGCGAATAAAGATAATTAATAATGTAGAGTGAGATGGTGATGATGGGGACAGGTTGGGATCAGGATGGAACCACTTCATTGCTCTCATGCTGCTCATGGTCCTGCGCATGTGCGCGCGCGCGTGCATGTGTGTGTGTGGGAGGGGCTGAGATGTTGAGGCATGATGTTGGAGTATGAGACAGATACATATGATCAAGTACAGTAGAGCATGGTGAGTTTTACTAAAGGAGGGCCAGAGCATTGCAGGGGCACATAGCAGGGTGCCCAGCCTCCCTGACAGGTCAGAGGAGCATGCCAGGGAGAGTGATGTTTAAAGAGGAATAAAAGTTAGCTAGGCTGGGGGCGGTGAGGGGAGGTTGTGTCCTGTGTTGTGTGCAGAAAGAACAGTATATGTGAAAGTCTGAAAGGGAAATCTCGTGGTGTTTAAGAAACTGGAGAAATCTAGTGAGCCTGGAGCATGAGGCGTGAGGAGAGTGGAGAGAGATGGCACTGGCAATAGTGAAGGGCGAAACCAGACCGTGGAAAGTGAGTGAGTCATGTTGAGGATTTGGGGTGACTAAAATGCTGTTTAGTCAGATGTTGTTCTTGGGGGGGTCGTTAATTACTTCAAATATCACAACTCTGTGATCTAGATGTTATTAGCCCATTTGGTTGATGGTGAAGTTAAGACTAAAAAATTTTCACTTGCCCAAAGGCACAGACTTAGAGGGCCATACAGTGCCCTCTAGATGTGAACCCAGGCTTCTTTGGCTCCGAAGCTAGAGTCCTTTTGATGACACCATGTCCTCTTGAACCTGAGGTCTGGCTGTTAGCTTTCTGACTTCAGGCTACTCTCTTAATTTCCTTTATCTTCAGTTTACTCGTAAAATAGAAAACATAAATACCAGCCTCATCGACTTGTGAGAACAAATGGAAATACACATCAAGTGCCAAATATTGCACATTGCCTGGCATATAGTGAGTGCAACAACTCCCGATGGACCCAGGCTCCTGACAGAGAAACATTTTCTTTTCCTGGTCCCATGAACTAAGACAGGTCCCCATGAGCTGCTGGCTGCACCTGGCTTGGTTGTCAGTCATCTTTCCTAGGATCAGTTGAACGCCACATAGAAATCACCTTTGCACACAGGGATTCTACAGATCTCAGTGCCGTGGGCTCTCCTTCTGCCCCGCAGCCCTGCAGCTATTTGCCCTTCACCTGGCCGGTGGTGAGGCTTCTCCAGCTCTCCCAGGCTTCCTTCCCCTCTTGGGCCTGCCGTCGTCCTTTTCCTCTTCCTCTACAGTCCTCTGGGATCGTTCTGCCTACATCTTAGGAAATGGGCACTGTGCAGATTTGAATTGAATTTAACTTTGTTGTTGTTGTTTAAGTTTTCTCATGTTAGTCTAGAGGACAGATATTATCTTGTCTCTGTATTTCCTATGGTGATTAGCGCAGTACTATCATAGGTACTCAGTAGATTACAATTGTTTTCACTAGGATAGGGCTTGATGGATACTGAAGCTCTTTTGTATAGTTTTATTTTTAATCTTCACAGCAGTGCTCGGAAGTAGACAGAGCATATAATATTCTTTTTAGCATAACTGGAGAAACTGGGGCCTACACTTAAGCAATACGACCATTGGTTAATTCTTTAATTCTAGAGTAGCCATTTGCTAGGTGTAACTGTCCCGTGAGCTAGGAAGATAGAGCTGAAAGATGTAATCCCTTCCCTCGAGGATGGGCTAGACATTGAAACAAATAATTGTATATAGTAAGTGGAGCTGTAGGACAGAGGAATGGGGAAAGTGTTTAACTTTAGTTGGGGAAGATCAGTGAGAAATTCAGAAAGAAAGAGATGGTTGCATTGGACCTTCAAGAATTGGCTTCTTGGTGCAGAAAGAGTGGGAGAGAGGACATCCCAGGCAGAGGAAAGGCCATGTACCAAAGCCCCTAGGAATGGAGACAGGCACTTTGGGCAGCCCTGCAGCGTCAGCGGGGCCGGCAGGAGGTGGAGAGCGGTGGGTGGTGGTGGAAGAGAAAGACGGCGGTAACTCCCACTGGGGAGACCCCGAGGCCCCACAACTTAGGAGAAATGGAAAAGTTCCTTGCTAGTTTCTTCCCCTCCATCTGGCCTCCTAGTCCCTAGCCCTTCCTCCCAGAAGCATACACAGCCTGTACATAAACCACCTTGAAGCTTTGGATGGACTCCCCTTTGCCCTGGTTCCTTGCACCCCCAGCTTGACTGCACATGGGTTTGTAATCTCCTTTCCACTGTGAAAACATCTTACCACATGAGTGACCTGTGACCTGACTACTTGGAAGAATAAAGGTTACCAGGTGAAAAGACATCTGTGACATTTACTTTCTGTCATGTGAGGTGACTGGGAAGGAATAAAGTCCATCTGTGACCACACACCTGTGTTCCTTCCTCACTGGCAGAGTCACCAGAGGGGAGCATTAAATTGCTCTTCAAATGAGTCAGACCCGTTGTTCCCGAGGAGACAGGGCCGGCGCAGCTTGAGCTCTGCGGGCAAGCCTGACCAGGCCCCGTCTCATTCTTGCTGTGTTTGTTTGCCTTGCAGCTGTGTAAATGAGTATGGAAGATTATGATTTCCTGTTTAAAATTGTTTTAATTGGCAACGCTGGTGTGGGGAAGACGTGCCTAGTCCGACGATTCACTCAGGTAAGAGAACTCAGAAGTCCAGGGTTGGCCTTCTCCGTCTGGCCCGTGGGGTTAGGATGAGTGACTGGCCCAGGGCCCGCCTCTTGGCTGCCGGTTGTTAACGGACGTTTTGAAAGGGCACTGGCTTTGTGGCGTAGACTAGAGCTTTTTAAACCACTTCACAGGAGTGTGGCTGTGTGAGCTACCGCCATCCTCCCAAGCTTCTTGTTGCGTCCTTTACCGAAAGGGAGCAAGTCGTTTTGCTTTCAGTGTGCAATATTAAAAATAGATTATTAGATTAATAAATAAGTTTTTAGTTAATCATAATCCAAAAATGGAAACAAATGAATTTTGACATAAAATTAAATGTAAATGTTAATTAAAAAATGTAAATACAAATTAAACCAATAAACTCCCTGCCTCTGCCCACTCAAGTCCTCCCAGAAAACTGAGTGAATCATATTGGTTCAGAACCAGATATGCTGATTTTTCGAGATCTATTAAATAGGAATGAAGTGAGAATGGTGAAGGACTATTTGAACTAAATCAAATGTTCTCTCTCTGGGCTGAGTCCTTATCTTATGATCTAGTACAAGTTTCCTTTGGGGCTGCCCTTTTGAGAATTACTGCCAGAGATTAAATACTTGTTTTTATACAGAAATGGTGGGAAATCATTCTGAGGTTGACCTTCTTTTGTGTTTTTCCAGAAAAGATATGAATGGCATCCTTTTTGGTATTATGCATGCATGCATCTTGCATTTTCATGAAGTGCTAGCTGGGAAAGTTGAAACTAGCTCTTCTATCTGAGGCTTAGGGCAGCTCGGTGCCATGGAAAGGACATTGGCCTGAGAGTCGGGACTTAAGACCTAGTCCCAGCTCTGCCCCTGGCTCATTTGTGAGCCTGGGTGGGTTACCCACCCTTGCTGAGCCTTCCTGCCTTCCTGATGCACGAGGGGTGATCTCCCAGGCCACTTGCAGCAGTAACAGTCCGTGGTTCTGCAGAAAACTGGAGAGGCAGATTGAATAAGACAAACGGCTCTAGGACGGAGAGTCACCTTTGGAAATGCCAGGGTTTCCCCCCATGATAACGGACACAACAGAACTTGTGCTTTTTACTGAATCTTAGCCTGGTGAAATCATAAGTAACAAGCTAACTAACACATCTGGGGTCAGTCAAAACCACCATGGTGTTACACTGGAAACTCCCACTGGTTTTACTTCCACCTGACATTAGCAATCTTTTCTGTTCTTGGCAGGAGAACAAGACAGCAGAGATGTAGAGAAGTCGTTAGTCCCCTTTTCAAAAATTCTTTTGACTTTGTCTTATTACCGAAAGATCCCTTATAGATTATTCAGCCCACTCCTCTCATTTTATGGATGAAAACTGGGGATGAGATGATTTTTTAGTACCTCATATCATGTTAGTGGCAAGGCCAGCATTAGAACCCAGGTTGGTCTCCTGGTTCTCAGCCTACTCATTTTTATCTCCTGCGTGTTCTAATCTCTGAAACCATTGGAATCTTGCACTTATTTTTAAAAGCATAAGCCTTGTCAGTAGGGGTAAAAATGTGTTCATTTTTTAATACTAATTTTTATCAATACGCACTCTACCCCTTATTTTTCATTTCTGTCTACTTTTTACCCCTCCCAGTCTCTCAGCTCCCCCAAAAGTTCGTATTTCATAGACAGGATTATGTTTGTTTTTGTTATTTAGTAGACAGTTAAAATGAATTGGATTCAGCTGTTTTTGAGGCATGAGGCGTTGGGGAATAAAATGAGGGGAGAAGACACTGGGAAGGATTTGTTTTAATTTTTGGCATTTGTCAGACTGCAAAACAGCTGGAGCTGTAAACTTGAAGCTTGGCAGCCTTGTGTTTGAGCCAAACCAAAATAGAAGAAAATTGATTCAATATTTGTAAGTAAAGTTATGAATGTTGATGTTTACATCTTTTGCAGACATGCAGTGGAACATTTTCTGTTGGTTTGAAGCTCAGTCTTTTAAGTTTAAACATTAATTAAAGAATGCTCTTGTTAAGGAATGGACTTAATTAAAGAGGGCCCAATCTTAGCTGCTAGAGCTAATGAAGTCCATTTTACTTTAATTTCTGGAAATCCTGGAATGTAAGTGAAGAAGGAAGAGAAACTAGGTGAAATGTTCTTTCTTGATCGAATTCCTTTCTACCTCCATCTCCCTCCCTAAGATTACAGGAAATATTATGTAATATTATACATGCGATTTTGATGAAAACTTTCTTGTGTAGCTTCCAGTTTGAGGTTAAACTTTTTAAAAAATTTGTAAATGTGTGTATTGTTTATTCTGTTACAGTTGTTCACACTTTTTCTCCCTTTCCCCACCTCAACCCCTACCCCCTACTCCCACCCCTCCCCAAGTCAATGCCCACGCTGTTGTCTGTGTCCATGGCTTGTGTATCAATGTTCTCTGGTTAATCCCTTCACCATCTTTCATCCCATTTGCCTTAACCGCTCCTCGCTGGCAGCTGCCAGTCTGTTTTATGTGTTTAAGCTTCTATTACTATTTTGTTTGTTAGTTTATTGTGTTCATTGGATTCCACATATAAGGTAGGTCATGTGGTATTTTTCTTTCACTGACTGACTTAATTCACTTAGAATAATTTCCTCCAGGTCCACCCATGCTGTTGCAAAAATGTAAGAGTTTCTTTCTTTCTTTTTTTTAACTGCTGCGTAGTATTCCATTGTGTAAATGTACCACAGCTTAAAAATTTGACCTCAGCTATCAGTAGATGAGTGAGGTGAAACTTTCTTTATTTTGAAATGCTTAGGTCAGCCTCAAACTGATTGACTTGGAGGCCCAGAGGGGGGATCTGGTTTGCCTGAGGTCACACAGAGATCCCAAGGCTGATACCTACTGGTTTAATGCTATTCCTACTACATTTTCTCCTGAGTGACTTCATTTTTGTTAGTTTTCTTCCCAGTATCATTGGCCCTGATCTCATGTAATTACATAGTTATGACCCACAGGGCAGAGGGAAATCCAAAAGCTTCATTGCCTCGTTCATTTTCATACTGAGTTCTTGTGTCTCACATTGGGTGTCCACCCCCATGGCTGTTCATGTCCTCCTTTTAATCTTCCTTGATTTTACCTCTTTTAGAGAACCTACCCATTCTGCCCTTACCCTAGCAATCCTGATCTCATCCCTGTGGCTCTAGGCGCCTCAGTCTTACTCTAGTACCTGACTTTTCTGTTTCATTTTTTGAAATTGGATCCCCTGGCCCTTTCCCAGGTTTCTGCCTTCACTCTCTGTCTTCCTCTTCCTTATTTGTCCCCTGTACCCTTTCTTCCTTTTTCGTTCAGAATTTCTCCCTCTTTCTTCTTCCTTTCTCCTTCCCTGAAAACATACATATGTGCATGCGAAGTTAAATTAAACAGGGCTCTCAGGGCTCTAACCAGAGTTCTTTTTTCTACTGGTGAACTCAGCCAAAGGAAGGGACTGGGGAGGGGTAGTGATGGGGGAAGTAGGAAAATTTTATTTAATTGAAAGATTTGCTTAATTGTTATTTTTCATTATTTCCCCTTTAGGGCCTTTTCCCCCCAGGTCAAGGAGCCACAATTGGAGTTGATTTTATGATTAAGACAGTGGAGATTAATGGTGAAAAAGTAAAGGTAAGATGCTAAGTTTTCGGTAAGGCTTTTATTGTGCTATGTGAGAGAAAGTCGTGTTTTCATAATATTTATCATATCTCTTCATTGAAAACCACATTGAAAGTAATATAACTCAGCCATGGCGGCTTATTTCTAAACATTCCCTTTATGGGGGCAGGGAGGGGTTGTGGATGATGCATTCGCACTGGGGAAGGGAGAGAAGGAAGAGCGGAGGCAGGTTTGTCTTGTCTTCTGTCATGTCAGATGTAAAGACAAGAGATTTCTTGTTGGGCTCTCCTGAGCTGGGCCAGGAAACAATGCTACCTCTTCTGAACAGCAGCCCCACGAAAGAACCAATGGATTCCTACATAGGTTATGGGTTATTCAGTCAGACGGATCATTTACTGTCTCCCATCATACCCCCATTCCTGGCAGGGGAGAAATATTAAAGGAGGGTTCCATGATTCCTTCCTTCCCCTTCATGACCTGTGGATAGTTTGGCACCTATAAGAACTGTAACAGAAGTTCTTAACAGGAGTCCAGTAACAGAAGGGAGATAGTGCTCATCAAGTACCTAGTATGTGTCAGTCCCTCTGCTAGGGGATTTTGCATGTGTTGTCAGGTAAATAATAAATTTTCTTCATTTTGTGTGTTTCGGAGCGGTTGAGTGACTGACCTGTGACTTCACAGTTAGGAAGGAAGGTAGGCAGGACCTGAACCAGTTTGGTGAGCTGGTGCACCCCACTGTCTTCCTGGGGTCTCCCCTGCCGTGAAAGAAGAGGGACATGAAGGCACAATAAGCTCATCACCTTGGAGCAAGGAAAGAAGATGATGAAAAGGTGAAATGAGACTAAATCACATGCAAGGAGGGTAGAGAGACGTGCCCCTTAGAGTTAGTGAAATTCCACTGTTAGATCTTCTGGACCTCAGGCTGATGGAAAGTAGCTACAACCCTGGCCTCCGCTGCACAGCAAAAACTGTGGCATCAGAGTCCCAGCTAGATCCCAACCAAAGCTTCCCAAGTTCGAGTCCGTGTCATTTGTACCCTTCTCCTACACGCACCTGCATTCCGGTCTCCGCACGCTTTGGGAAGGGCAGAGAAGCTGCTGGGTGCTCCTGCACCATTTCATAGACACGCAGAAAGGTGTTTAGGACGAGGCTCCTGTGTGGGGGACAGAAGCTCTCCAGTGTCTCATCCAGCTATGACTTTACAGAGTGGCTCCTTCCTGTACACATTTATACCAAACACAATAGTGATGGGGATCTGGGGGCTCTAGAAAACAAAAACAGAGTGTGAAATCCACATACATGCCAACCGGAAGGCTCACAAAAGTACTGCATTGGGGCGGGAAGAAGGTGCCAGGGTGTGGGGACCGGAGGGAGACAGGTGCGTGCACTCAGCCCGGGCATTGGCAGGGGCAGCCATGTGCTGTTCCAGGCGAGCGGAGGAGCTGAGCGGAGATGACTGCTGTTTCAGGCATTTTACTTCCAAGTGTCTGGGTTTCCCGCTTATGTACATATATATGCATGAGTTACTTCCTTTCACCAGAAATTTTAGTGCCTGCCAAGTGCCAGGCACTGGGAATGGATAGGGCTGAGTAAGAAATGGTCCATGCTGTTAAAGGACAGGCTTGTTTTTCTTTTCTGAATCCCCAGGTTTAGTTACTAGATTTATCCCACTTCCTGCGAACCATAACCTCATTTTTAAGTGCTCAGCTCAAAATCCATCTTTTTATATCATCTGACTCCATCCTGAGGCCACAGGCTCCCCAAAGGCAAGGTTTGTGTCTTACTCGTCTTTGTATTCGCAGCACAGTTCCTGTCACTGTCACCTGTTTAGGCCTCTGGACCTTCACTCATAAGAAGTGAGGGTTGGCCAGTCTCCCTGATGAAGTCCTAACCCATTTGCCTGTGATTCTCTCCAGCCATATGTAGAATCAAGGTACAAAATGACCCTTTTCCGCCACATTAACCCATGGGCTTGATTAACACTTGGACACATGAGGAACGCCTTCCTCCATCTTTTCAGTAGAAGAGAGCAGAGTGGCCCAGCATTTGCTAAGGAAATACTTGCTGTCTTTTTGTTGTCCTTTTTCTTGAGCATTTACTGGCACCTCTTCTTGGTGATCAAGGTCTGTTTTGCTAGTAGTTTGCAGCCTTTCTTAGAGCTCCATAGAGACCGTGGAAAAGAGACCACCCGCCGGGTGCGCGGGAGGGCAGGGCCAGAGACAGGTCTGTCCTGACTTCCCCTCCCCGCCACGTCTCAGCTTTTTCTAGGAGGGCTCCCAGGATTGAGGACAGGAAATCAACATTAGAAAGATTCTTATAGCTCTAGCGCAAACAGTAAAGGCAAACTCGAGGAAGAGGCCCTTTTCTACAGGTGCCTGGAGTAGAAAATGTAATAATTAAAGCATACATAGAATTTTCTCCCATCCATTGGTACTTTCTTTTGTAAGTAAATAATAACTCTAAGCTAGTCTAAAGCCTTTTAACTTTAGGGGTTTCATTACAGCAATAGAAGTGTTTTTGTATTTCTCTCTAATATATGTTTTGTATAGATGGGAAAGCCTTGAAAGTATGCACATACATTTGCTCATTTGACTCTCTATCCATCCATATATTCATCCATCATGTGTTATAGTGCATGCCTTGTTCCAAGCACTGTGTTAGACAAAGCACCTTTGTTCCCTAGGAACTTACTATCATCTATCTCAAACATTTTATCTATGAAAACCTCTTTAATACCCTACTAATCATTATGCAGAATTACTTCTTCCTCTGTGATGCCACAGCCTTTGTTATTCAGTTAGCCATTGTTCAAATGGGTCCACCATGCATGCGCCATGAACCTTGTTAGGAAGGCACTGGGAGTACAAAGTTAAGTAAGAAACAGTCCTTGCCCTTTAAGAGCTCAGTCTAGCAAGGAGACACCCCAGTAAACCAACGATTGCAATAGGTTATTGTAACAGTGAGACAACAGAGGTGTAAGTAGTGGTGTAAAGAAAGCGAGTAGGTGAACAGCGTAGCCCCATGCTGAAGGCGACAGTGGCCAGGAAGCCCATGGCTGTGGTAAAGAGGACAGATGGGCACGAGACTAACACTAGGAGACGTTTTCTCCTGCTGGTGACTCTTAAAAGGACATCTCATATTTTATATTATGGTTAGTTAATATTGTGCCTATCCTCCCTATAGACCGTGAGCTCTTTGAGGTCAGAGATTGTGTTTTATTCATCTTTATATCATCCCTGTGTGTAGTACAGTGCTCTGCATATATTGATTAGCTATAAATGCTGAAAAGGAGCAAGTGAATTGCAGAGGGAACGGTGAAAACCAACTTGAATGATAAAGGCAATGGAATATGGATATCTCAAAAATCAACTATACGGCTAAAAATAGGTAGCCTCATATGATAAAGCATCTTGGCAAGGCAATACAGTCACTTTTTTAAGAAAATATTTCAGTGGCTTTAATTCTCAAAGCTGTTTTCAAGAAGTGCCAGTCATGCAAACATACTGATTTCTAATGATTGACAGTATTAAATCCCATCACAAGTGTTTTTAGAGGCTCAGCGTGGCATTAAAGCAGTAGTCTGTTGTTCTAAGATCCTGGCAGAGGGGAACCATGTTCCTATATTTGGGGCAGAGCAGAGAAATAACTTTTGTCCGGGCAAAAGCTGGAACATCTGTATGGTCGCCTTCAGCATCCACAGACTGTCCTGTGCACCGTCAACGAGTAGCTGTAACTCCAAATTGAAGGAGGGCCTTTGTGCCACTAGTTGGTGGCAGGGACTACCTACCATCACGCATCAGTTTCCTCCCCTACACTGTGTGAGCAGAGGGTGACACCAGCTGACTCATCCTGTCTGGATGCCGATGAACATTTAAATCAGTCTCTGGGAGCGAACACAGCACAGTGGCCTGAAATGAGCCCCCAGCTGGGCATGAGAAGGCCTGGCATCTGGGGCCCAGCTTTGTGAGGAACCAGTTAGGAGTTGGAGCCGCCTGCTAATGAAGGGCAGGCCTAAACTTGCCTAACCCACTGATTGCTCTAAGGACTAGATGAGACTGTCGTAAATATCTGAAAAGCCTATACTATGTGCCAGGCGCTCTATTTGGTGCAGGGAAGACAGAGTAAAATGGACCCTGACTTTCCTCTCACTAAACGTTCAGTTTAGTAAGGAAGACAGCTATTAAACAAATTATTACAACTAAATAAATGATTCAAATATGTCAAGCACTATGAGGGAGAGTTACAGGGTGGGTTGCAGGAGAGAGTGTGCGGGGCGACGTGGGGACGGGGAACCTGGCCTCGTTGGAGGCTGCCTGAGGCCTTCTCTGAGGAAAGGATGTTCTGTTGATGCGTGTGAATGCATTTTGTGATGTGTGAAATTTATGCAATTAAAAGTGAAGATTATTACTGTTATTTCTTAAGGCTTTCGGATTTGTTCCGCACTCAGTGGTCTCTCTGGAGAACAGTTCTCGCTCCGCATCTTTTGCTCTGGGCAGGGAAATTCAGGGAGAAGTGAAAAGTGTTTTGCCCCCCCTTTTTTTTTTTTTTTTTTTGTAATTAGGACCATCAGTTATAGGTCATAGAACTGGTAGATGACTTCGGAAAACGTGAACTTTCAGCAGGAGTACATGGTTATTGACCTCTTCTTAAAAAGAAACCACGGAAGCCTAAAGAGGTTAAGTGACTTGCTCAAGGTCAAAGAGCAGAAGTGGTGGGAGAAAGTTATCCTCTTTGTCTGCCCTAGCATCGCTCCTGTTTGCAGTAACAAAGACAGTACCGTAATAGAGTCAATAGAATCATTGAATTTTGAACTGGTAAAGGTGGTAAGGTTGGATTTTCTCCCTCGCCCACTGCTGACTGAAATGCCCGCGGTCACAGGATGACAGCTTGCCCTGTATCCTGCCTGTCATAATATGGCATCGTGGTGAAGAGCATAGACTTTGGGATCATATCGCCTGGCTGAACTGGCTCTGGAACATGCTCTCTATGAGATGTCGAGCAACTTAATTAATGCCCTTGTGCCTTATGTGACAATTAAATACAATACAAGTACCTATCTCATAGTTACTGTGAGGATTAAGTGAGTTACTTCATGTAAAGTGCTTAGAGCAGAGCTCAACACATAATAAATGCTCAAAGACACAGACTACAGTGGTGTATTGGCCAGAGGGAAAGGATGGGTGGGGATAGGTGGAGGTGGGCAAAGCGGGGTAAGTTGGGATGGAGAGAAACTTTGGGGTGGTGGGCACACAGTGCAGTGTGCAGATGATGTTTTGTCAAGTTATACACTTGAAACCTGGGTGGTTTTGTGAAACAGTGTCACCCCAATAAATTCAATAAAGGAAATAAAAAAAATAAAGGGGAAAACTTTTAAATAATCTAACAAAGAGAAAAAAACCCCAAAGCAATCCCCTGTCCCTAATCAGACACACTCAACAGATTTTTTAAAAAGCTATTAAGTGCTTTTTCATTAGGGCAGAAAATAACTGTGAAATTATTTGGGTGAAGGTGTTTCCGCTTCTGAACTAAAGTAAAGCAGTGCTTTCTTTCTTTTCTGCTTCTCCAACCTGATCCTTCTCGTATGCTTTTACAGCTTCAGATCTGGGACACAGCAGGTCAAGAGAGATTCCGGTCCATTACCCAGAGTTATTACCGAAGCGCCAATGCCTTGATCCTCACCTATGACATAACCTGCGAGGAATCCTTCCGCTGCCTTCCTGAGTGGCTGCGGGAAATAGAACAATATGCCAGCAACAAGGTCATCACTGTGCTAGTTGGTAAGTAAGGACTAATGAGGAGAGAAATTGATTTTGGGGGCATCAGAGAATTTACAGTCACATAAAGCTTGTGCCTTGGTCCCTTTCAAGAATATAGTCTAGTCTATGGCTCTATAATTCAAGCAGTCAACATTCAGCTCTGCAATCAAAGAGGAAGTGAAATAGGTCTGATCCCACAGTGATGGTTTAGAAAAGTACAATAGGAAACATTGTGGATTGACTTTTCTATCCATGTAGGCTCTAGGGAAGAAGGTCGACTGCCATGGAGTCATGGGGACTGCCAGACATTTTAAATCTAATAACAAGATCATGAAATGCTGATCTATAAGTAAAATGTATCTTTTAAGTAGATAAAGAATTCATCTATTGAAGCAATTGTTTTTTGCCTAAAAAATGGAATTTGTCTTAAGTTTTTCCCTTCTTACATTTATGCTGACTTAAGAAATTCTAATTTTCTGAGATAATCTACTAAGGGAAATTCTGTAGTTTGTGTCATTTTGTAGGAAAGTGGGACTGTTTCGTGTGGGGGCAAAGCAGAATACAGCCCATGATTTTCTGTGGTGACAAATACACATTTTGAGAATGGAATTTCAGTGACATATCAGATCATTAAAAATTCCTCTAGTGGTGATGGAAAAATGTTAATAATATATGGTTGTTAGAATGTTTTCTTCCTAAGAAGGAACATTACTGTATATTCTAGCAAGACATGATTTGGAAATCTGGGTAGACAGCCTCACAGAATTCCCAGGCCAAGTGGGATTTATTATAGAAAATATTGCCAAGTAACATGGTTGACACATCACCTTTGTCAGATTTCCCAGAAAATAGAGGTAGACATTTTTTTAAAGATAAAATATGCCATGAATTATTCATGCTGATACTTCCAGTTATAGTTTAGAACTTTAGAACTTTTACTTAACCTCATAAGTCTTTTTTTTTAAAAGATTTTATTTATTTATTTTCGGAGAGCGGGGTGGGGAGGGAGAAGGAGAGGGAGAAAATCATCAAAGTGCAGGAGAAATATCAATTGGTTGCCTCTCACATGCACCTAGCTGGGAACCTGGCCCAAAACCCAGGCATGTGCCCTAACCAGGAATGGAACCAGTGACCTTTAGGTTCTCAGGCCTGTACTCAGTCCCCTGAGCCACACCAGCCAGGGCTTAACCTCATTAACCTTGTATCTATAGTTCCTTTTTCTCATGCCAAAAATCCCTGCCCCAGTGTTACCTGAATAATTACTCATTTGCTTTCTCCCCAAAAAACATTCATAGCAGCCTCAGAATAACAATGCTAATACTACCACTGAGAAGATGATTACTGCAACAATTCAAGAATCTTTTCCTTCAACTCTTTTTTGTCCTTGGGGTATATATGACTGGGGACACATAGCTAAATTACTGTCTTCTACACACACATGAATAGTTACTCTGTGTGGTTATGCCACTTCATGACAAACAGGCTCATTTGTTTAGTTTTCTTTCAATTTTAGGAATTTTAAAATTTCATAATAATTGTATAATTAAAATTAATTATATAATTATGTAAAACATTTAGATTCTGAAGTCAAATCTATAAAATAAGGTATATTTAGAGAGGTTTAGTTTCTATTCCTCCCTATCCCTTAACCTTATTTGTTTAATGGGTAACCATTATCTTTAAAATTAAGATTTTGGTTTATTCTCCCATTAAAAAATAAGCAAATAAACTGTGTGTATATGTTTTATACTTGTTCTTAGATAGACAATTGTATATTATATACACTTTCTTCTACTTTGCTTTATTTACTTAACAATATACCCTAGCGTCTCACTACCTGGAGAGATTCTTTTTTGCTTTTGACAGTGGCAAATAACTCCAAATAACAATCAATGTATGATAGCTATTTAGCCAGTGACCAACTGGTGGACATTTGGGCTGTTTCCAGTTCTTTGCCATTACAGATGGCACTAGTATTTAAAAATAAACATTCCAGTAATCACACTCCCATTTGTTTGGTCCTACTTGCCCATTGTCTGGTTTGACTTCAGATAGGGAAATGAATTTTGATGTTCGTGAGCCTACAAAAAGCCAATGATGATTCCTTCTGTGATTTTACCCATTTAGGCAACAAGATTGATTTGGCTGAAAGGAGAGAGGTCTCCCAGCAGAGAGCTGAAGAATTCTCTGAAGCCCAGGACATGTATTATCTGGAGACCTCAGCCAAGGAATCTGATAACGTGGAGAAACTCTTCCTTGACTTAGCGTGCCGCCTCATCAGTGAAGCCAGGCAGAACACACTTGTGAACAATGTATCATCACCCTTACCTGGAGAAGGGAAAAGCATCAGTTATTTGACTTGTTGTAACTTCAACTAAAGGCTGAGGCAAGGAAAAGCGAAGGAATCAGCAGCTGCCCCGATGGGCCACATATTGCTGGGGAAGACCTGGCGATGATGGTGGCTCCCGCCCTCGGACCCTCTGACTCCTGAGTTTACAAAGCATGGCAGGCCCGGGGCCTGGTCCACAGGCCGGCATTAGCAGAACATATAATGTTTTCATCCTTTTGCAGTCTGGAGGCAGAGCAAGGAAAAAATTGCACTAGGCACTCCATGACCTGCAGAGCATGTTGCTTTTGTTTTTTTAAAAAGCAAGCAAAAGCGCATTCCTGAACACAGTCCGGAGAAATCCCTCCTGCACATCAGTGGGTGCATGTGGGGGCTATTCTTGGGGCTTCTGGGGGCCTTGGTTTTCTTGTCCACCAGATAACCACACCTGGGAAGGCCAAGTACTGTCTCCATGGTGCGTGTTGATGACCCCATGGAGATTTTGAAAAGTGTTATTTCTCTTGTCCACAGGCACTTTCAAGAACTTTGGGATGTAAAAAATGAAATGCAACTTTTACCCATGACCAACAGTTCACAGTTATTGTTTTAATAATATATACAAGCTCCACAACTCCTTTTGGTGCTAATGATTCTATTTCACAGACCAAATGTTTTAGTACATTTATGTCCTTAAATGTATTTCATAGAAATAAAAAAAATAAGGGAAGTCCATGAATCAGCACTCTTTCTCAAAGTCTTATTATACCTTTTCTAGGGTGGATTTGTTGGAAAAGAGAAGACTTTCTTTGATGTTCCCCTTTAAATCTTAACCATTTTCTTCTGTTTTCTCATCTTTCCTGCCCTTTAAAAAGTAAATGAAAAAAATGGAAAAATGAAAAAAAAAAAGGTAGATAATATTCTAATATAAAGGATTAGCTCTAAGACATTGTAAGTATGAGAAAACAGACCAGATCCGACCAAAATACTGTGGATTAACGGACTGCAGTGGGGACTTCCAAGCAGAGCGCAGCCCCTGTAGCAGGTCACATCTGCTTTCCGGGACTATCTATCTTGGACAGACCAAGGCGTAGGATTTTGTAGGTTTTTAGTATAAGTGAAAATAGCAACAGATGCAATCTCTCATGAAACATTTTTGTATCTTCAATGATAACCTTAGAAAATATCTGCTTGTGGAAGCAGGTTTAATTGTTATTTGTCACCTCCTTTGTGTAGTACTGTTACACTCAGACATACATTCTTTCCTGTCTCTTTTTTCTTTTCCTCTTTCTTCTCTCCCTCTTCCTAATTCTGTCCTTTCCTTACATGCATGTGTTACTGCAAATCTCCAATTCATATGGAGGTGTATATGCCTTTACTTAGCCAATTTCAAACCAGGACTCAAAAATGGAAGACATGCTGCTGAATATGTGTTATTTCTTCAGTGCCATACTTTGATACTGTCCAATTTGTTTGCTAGTATAAATACAAATTGGAAAAATAAACCTGTATGCCATCAATGCTATCAGATGTTTAAGTAGCTTGCTGCTTAGCATAACTGAGGGATGAGTAATGGAATAAGGATATAATATGTAATTCCACTGTTTCTGTAGATGGTGGCAATCTCGGTCCTGATAGATTGAGGTTGGAAAGCTAACTTTAAAGAAGTGAGTCATGTAGAGACACAATATTGATAAAGCATTTCCAGCATTCTCTAGAAGGTTTCCGAGTGACCCGTCTCTTGCACAGGTGGACTAGACATTATTCTCTAAGGTACTGATACTTTTGGTTCACCCCACGGTGTTTCTATCGTATGAGTAAAAGATCCCAGAAGTTTGAATTGTTTTTATTTTAGAATCTATCTCCACAGGAAAGAAAAGTCGTTTTAATAAAGACTAACCAAAAGAATTTATAACTGTTGGCTTTTCCCCCCTCTTCCCTACTAAGCCAGCAACTAAAGTATTCAGAAAACAAGTTGATCAAGGTGGACAGAAGAACTTTTTAAACTGTGAGGAAATGTGCCTAAGTTTAGATTATCTTTTAATAAGGGCAAAAATCCAATTACCCTAGTACACCATGACCCAACTTTGTCTCACAGCAGCAAGTGTGTGGAAAATAGAAAGTTGTTCTGTGAATTTAGAGAATAGTACTTTTGTTAGACTGGACAAATTTATGTAAAATAACAGCTTTTAGAGTCACTCTTGTGTTCTGAAATTCTGATTCCCTGAGGCTCACCTTCCTCTATCTGCAGTCGGGGGCACTTACAAGGGGATTAGAAAGCTTTGATCTTGGCCCCTTTCTTCCATTACTCCTTCCAGCCGGCCTGTAACTGAGTCGCGCAGCCGTGGCCCAGCAGCAGGCCACATGAGCATGTAGGCCTTGTTTCCCCCCAGCTGTGTGAATCCCACGTTGGGCTTTATGGACCGTTGGTCATGGATGTAGCTCGTTTGAAAATAATCCCTGACAATATTGTAGGTGCTTAGTACGTATAGTTGGATAAAAAACTTAGTGCCAAGAGGAATGTTTTTGGTCCAATAGAAATTTCTCAAAAAGAACTTGAGAAAGGACATTAATTAAACGTGGTCATCTCAACATGGGCCAGGGCCTAAACTTACTTGTTTGCCTGCTAGCTCTTGTCATGGCAATATTTGCTAAGATGAGTCTTCTTAAATAAAAATGAATTTTCATGTAATGGTGGATGAAGAAGGAAGTTGCTTTCTCATAATTCAGTTTGGCTTAGTCTGACTCATAAGACTGTCAGACTCCACAACTACTTGCATTTTTGGTGTGATATCTCTCCTGTTTTAATAAAGTTAGTAAATATTTGGCAATGGAAATGTATCATTCATGTCATGGAGTCAGGTTTGGGAAAATCTGTGAAATCATAGAGCTTGCTGATATTAATGATTTATTATGGCTTTGTGTAGACTGTATCCTCAAAGGATTTTGTGCTTCCTCCTTTACCTATGCAAGGCTTTTTATTCCTTTATATGCCTTTATTAGATGTATTGAATTATGTTAACATTTAATTTTGATTATGCAAGGCCAATTACCCTTTCTGTGGATTACTTAAATTAGTCTATTAGCTTTTCCTGGCCTTTCTTTTTCCCTTTTAGTCATTTCATGTTCACATCTCTTCCTGAGTAAAGCAGCAAGAAAACTAAAAATGAACGTCAAATGGATTGATTTAACAATGTGTCAATTACTGATTTAGAGTTCGATAAAAGCCACTGGCAGTAAGATACTTGGATTAGGATTGCTTATTTTAAGCAATTTAGACTTGGTGGGTGGAGGGAGAATTTAATAGGAAGCTGGATTCTTCTGCTCATGAATGGATGCCCGTGGAAGACACTGGTGACTTCCAGTGTTAGGTCAGTGATCTGGCTCATTTACCCTTTAGCTATCCCATCATGCTTCCAGAGTTAGCATCAGCTTTCAGATAATGAATCATTCTGAGTAAGTACCAGTTGTAAGTGATTTTGAATTGGGGTTCTAAAATGACAAATGTATTTGAAAAAATAAAATTTTAAAAAAATGATTTTTTTTTTTTAAAGTAAACCAAGCCACATTAGCCTCTGGAAGAGCTCCCTAAGGTTTGCTGTTTCTTTCATCTAGATTTTTTTTTTTAACTGCAACTGGTTACTTACTTTGCTCATTCATGGTCCAGAGAGCTATGTTCTAAAGCAAGTGTAATAATACTTTTAATACTTAACCAGAAAATCAAAAGCAGTGAAAAAAACCATGTGTGTTTCCCATCTTTCAGACATAAGCAATATAGTTGAACACCAATTTTGGGAGAAGAGAGGGCTATGTTTCCTTCTTTTTAGATTTCATTTCTGTCACATGAGCCTATTTGTGTTTATAAGGAAAACTGTTTTCTCTTACGTTCTTCACATTGGGTAGAACACATACTGAATTAAGAACTTACCATCTCTTCAGACAACTAATTAATATCATAATGTTAGGCCAAGGAAGATGACACTTCATCTCCTTCCCTAAGTCCATAACATTGGAATGTTGGAAGCCATACCTTGACATTAAAAACAAATAGAAGCATAAAAAAAGATGGTTAAGGGATTTAAAATTTAAGACATTTGACTATTTGAAGGATTTTTGGAGGTAAAGCTTGGGAAAGAGGAATACAATTAGTTCATTAGAGTGACTCTGTGGTTCAAAGGGGTGTAATGAGGCCTATTAAAAAGAATCAATAGGGCCACAGATTTGGGCTCCATGTCAGGCAGAACGTTCTCAGAAAGATGGTTCACCATGATGGTGCTGCTTCAGCCAGTCTCTATCAGGCAGTCATTAGATAAAAACTCAGCAAAGATGACGTAGAGAAGATCCCAGATTTGATCAGGCATTGGACCAGATGGCCTGTTAACTTAAGATTCTATGTTGCAGTGCTTTGCCCCTCATAATACATTCAATTAAATACTTGCTGACCAATAGCGAATGGTTAAAGAGAAACAAAAAAGGCTTCGCTTCTCTACCAAAAGTGTACCCTCCCCTCAGGAGGAGGTTGATTACCTGTTGTTAGGCCAAAAGACTACTTGCCCTTCTGTCCTAGGCTAGAATTCCTTTGTCAGTCCATTTGTTGATGTCCTGTTGAGATCACAAACTTAAAATTTTTTTAAAAGGTGACGTTTTAATAAATGTTACATGAAATCATGAAAATTGTGTATTTGTCACTTTCCAAAAGTGGACCAGGCTCAGTTTAGGGAATAATAGATGTTTCTTCAGGATTTCAGGATAGGCCTTCTTAGTAGAGTGGAATCTTGAGTAAGATCCCATAAATATTACCAACCTGATGCTACACAGCTCCCATCGGAGACAGGCCAATAAATGACTGGCATAAAGCAGTCCCCAAGATCTGTTTTGGAAAAAAGTAACACTTGGTTACTGGGTTTGATTTTCTTGAGGGGGAAAAAAATAACCATGATCTGAACATGATTTTAACAGAAAGGAGGCCAAATTGCTTCATGTAGAAAGTAACAAAACATAGGTCTTTGAAAATCAGAGATAACTATAAGCGACATTTGCTAATACATCCCATCACCCAAATGATTCCACCTGCATCCTTGCTGTGCCGATAAGATTCCTTGGTCTTGCATCCACAGAAACACTTGAGTTGGGGCGAGACTTTCTTTGATTCCTTTAGCTAAAAGCACAGAGCATAAAAGCTATCCATCTCTTATTTGGCTTCCTGAGATGCATGAGTCAAAATTTTACTTTCCCAATGAGTTAAAGCAGAATTTTTGGAGATGTTTTATTCTAGTTATTGATGGAATCCTTAGCTGTGATTCTGACATGTAAGGGAGTGATGTAGGGAGGTATAGAGGGGGAGCAGTAGATGAGGTGTCTGGAGTCCCGGTGCGGCCATGAATTAGTGAACTTTATGCAAAGTACAAGCTCTTGAGCATAAGTTCATTCATCTATGATAGACATAATACCTGTCAAGATTGTGAAAATTAGATAAATTGAAAGTGTGGTGCTTAGTAAACAGTAAACACTCAAGTGTTAGTTCTTTTCTCTTTGATTAAGAGCAGACTGGCTGCTCTGATGCAAGTATAGAAGGTCTTTAAGACAAAACAAAGAATCCTTTTTGATTAGAAGAAAAGAGCTCTATTTTTGAAAGGGCCTTTGGGCACTACTGTTACCCAAGACTTCATTTCTTTACATACTTCAGGAAAGGCATTCTCTTTCTCCCAATCGGCAATACCAGGGTTGTAAAATCCTCATTAAGGAAACTTAACCTTAACACTGAAATACCTCACAGCGCAATTTGAACCTCTTTCTTCTTGATCCTATTCTTCATGGGAAGAAAAATGGGTTGGTCCTATCTTCTTTTCAAGGGGTCATGTTTGCCATTTATTATTGCCCTTTTGCCTCATTTGTAAAAATGACAGAAAAGCTCATTAAAGTGGTAATTATTCCTTGAAGGAATGTCAGGATAGGTTTAATAAATTCTTATTGGTATGATTTAGATCATGATCTGTTCTCTAACTCTTAAATTATCATGTATTTTTCTTCTTTATATAACACAATTGATAACAAAGTGTGCTTCTGAAGAATTATTCTGGTTGTGTGGCTCTAGTTTCTTCCTCTTAGTAAAAATGAAGTCATAATTCTAGTTATGTCATCTGCTTTTAGAACTTTCATAGATAACATTATTTGGTAGACATAATTACCAACATTGAAATTTAACTGGGTTTCTTTCCCTTTTTATGTCTGCACTAAATTCTGAAATAAAAATTGGAACACCAAATGTCTAATTAAGCAAAAATTCACATACAGAATAACAAAAGGTAAGATTCTGGTCTGTTAGGATACCTTGTAATTAGTTGGTTGAATGCTGCATAGCTTTTGTTTAAGGTTAGTTATGCCTGGATTAAATAACAGTAACAAGAATTGATAAGCCCTCTGAAAAACAGCTGCTAAACATATTGCTTTCTGAAATGCAATCAATAGGAATAAATATTCTCTTGTCCTATACAACTGCAGAATGCTAGTGGAACTTTCTTATAGGCTATTTGACAATGAATGTTAATTCATTTAAATAAAATTTTTAAAAATCCTCTTATCCCTTTAAGTTGTGTTGGGGCTTTCAAGTCGCTGTTGTAGAACATTTCAAATGACTGAAATGCTAGCTTCTGAGTTTTGCTCACTGAAGTTTCCATTCCTCTAGACATACCAGATGCTTGGAGCGCCTTTGACAGTATGTAAGGGAGCTATATAAACACATTTGTCAACACGCGTAAGTGTGTACCTAAGTGTAGGTGTGTAACATTGCTGTTTTCAGCAACCCCACCCCCAAAGAAAAACCCCCCAAAACTGCTCAAAATTTCAGATAATAAAGGGTTGAGAAAAGATTTTTGATAATATAAAGGGAAAAGTGTGCCCCATATATATTGTTGCATATGGTTTAATGCATGACTTTTAGTATAGGGATGAAATAAAATGCAAAAAATCATTCTGGAGGTCTTCTCAGCAGCTAGTAAAAATGCTTAGCGAAGCTGTTTTACGAAGATTTAAAGAGTCCTTCACTCCCCCCTCCCCGTCCTGACCTGTTCCCTATCTCTTATTAAAACAGGGACTTTAACTTAGTTTTAACAAACAGTTAATCATCAAATCATATGAACTCAATTCTTAATGTTTGGCTGTTGGTTTTAAGCATAGGCTCTCAGTAATATGTGAATACACCAGTGTATTAAGTCTAACCATCAGCTTCAATGCAAACATAACACTTGGCTCTTAAGTGTTAATATGCAGATATTAACAGTGCATTGTATCATGTATTTTTGAAAGTATATTTTATTGATTATGCTATTATAGTTGTCCCATTTTTTTCTCCCCTTTATTCCCCTCTGCCCTGAACCCTCCCCCCATGTCTTATGTGATCATGTTTTTTCCCCTTAATAAAAAGCCTATTGGAAATATAAGCCCATAATGACCAGAGTGCAGTTAGTTGAAAACATTCTGTAGAAGGGTGATTGTATGGAAACTTCAATCAATATTAAAAGGAGGGATGAAGTTGCATCTCTCTTTAAAAAATTTAAATATAATCCACATACCATATAATTCTGTGTATGGCACTTTTTGCTGTATAACTTAATTCTTCATAGCACCATTTTGCTATTAAAAAAAAGATAAAATAACTTTTTTTGGTTTGGTTTCATTTCTCTATTGACGAATCAACCGCTGTAAAAAAGACAAAATAACTTGTTGATAGTTAGTTTCATTTCTTCATTGACAAATCAACTGCCTTAATGTTTTTAAGACAACACATTTAAGCTAGTTGTCAATTTGGTTTCGTGTTCCCATTGACGAAACTGTTACTCCCATTTCTGTATTATATATAAATCTTAGCCCTTATAATGATCTACACAGTGATAAGTACAGATGCTTACAGTGAAAGTACTGAAAACCATACAGTTCACCCCTTTAAAGTGTACAGGGGTTTAGTATTTTTACAAAGCCATACAACCAGTACCACTATCTATCTACAGAACCACCATCCCAAAAAGAAACTCCATACATATTAGCAGTTACTCTCCCTCCTGCCTCCCCCAGCATCTGGCAACACTACTTTACTTTGTCTCTACAGATTTTGCCTATCCAGGACATTTCGTATGAAGAGAATTATATAATATGCGGTCTTCTGTGTCTGACTTCTAAATTTAGCATACTGTTTTTAAAGTTTCATGTTGTAGCATAAATCAATACATTCTTTTTATGACTAAATAATATTCCATTATATGTATATCCCACATTTTATTTGCCCATTCATCAGTTGATGGATATTTGGGTTGTTTCCAATTTTTGGCTATTACAAATCTGCTATGAACATTGCATACATACGTTTTCACATCTCTCTTAAAAGGAATTAGTCTTGCAAATCAAGTCATGTGTGTTCGTTTAAGCAGAACACCTTAAACTCCTACTTAGGGAATGCAACTTAGAATCTTAAATCAATTGTTCACTTAGGAGACCCCTAAGTAATGGCTAACTCCCCAATATGTCCAAGGATTTTTCCACAAGCTTATTGTTTAGCTATGATAGTTAATTTCATGAAGACTGCTTCAGTTGCCATCCTACAGAGAATTTCTAAAGTCCTTTGCACTGTTTTAAAGGACAGCTACAAATCATGGAGAGAAGTACTCATTCAATCTTCTAGGATTCAATGAAGGAGCACCTTTAATACTCTCTACATAGCAACTGTCTTTTAAAGTTTGGATTTTCCTTATTGAAGAGATTGCCAAATAGCCAAAACACCTGACTGTCCACTGTAGCTTAAATGTTTATTATTAAGAATTATAATTCATACTGAGAGTCAAAGTTAAAATGTATTTTGTGTGCAAAGGATGAATGTATCAACAACTATTTGTAACATATTTTTAAAAAACACAAATGGAAATTGCTCTCCCATGTACTTGCATATAAATAAACATTTCCTGTTGCCCACATTTGGAGGATATGCTATCAGAGTATATAAAAAGCAAGTAAGCTTTAAGTACACCAATGTCTTTCAGCATGGAATGTGCTCTGCATTTGGCCATCAGGAGACCCAAGTTTGTTGAGTCTTTAACTGGCTAGCCTGGACAAGGCATTTAATATTTGACACCATGGATTTTTCCTCTGTAAAATAAGGGACTATACTGAATAATCTTTATGGCCTCTTGAAACACTAAATAATATTATTCTGCTATATTCAGGATGTAAAAATTGTGTTATTTTTAATGGTGAGAAAGATGCTTTATCTGACGACATCTTGGAAGTATTCTTACATGAAGAAGGAGTCATAAATTTTAGCCTCAGTTCTGGCACTGAGGAGCTGTGGGACACTAGGTATCTTTAACGTCCTTTCTAGCTAAAACACATTGTATGGTTCTACATTCTTTAGAGATTATCACTTAAGTTATCATCCTCCATAATTAAGAATGAGACTACTTCATTGCTAGTGAGGCATTCATTTGGCCGTTCATTTACTCACCATATACAATCGGGTAGGTGCAGGAATCTGCTTTTAGGTGTCCCCTATCTCCATTGTGGTAGTCATGGGGGTCTCTCTCTCTTTTTTTTAATTCTACCCCAATCCAGTCCTTATCCTTATCTCTCACCGTCTGCTTTGGGACATGCATTTAAAAGACAACTTAAATTAAGGGTACACTGGGTCACGGAGCACAGCAGAGTCAACAGGATGACAAAGGGATTAAATCTATAACTTTGGACTCCCTGGCATTGTATTTTTTAGTTAACTAATAAGCATAGGCAATCTGTAACCTTAGATGTTATCATATAACATTTATAAAATACTGGGATTTGTAAAGTCATTTACTATAATTTTATGTTATCCTCTACAACTTCTCTGCAGTGTTAGGAAACATTTTTTTTGCTATTTTAGCACCTTCACTAGGAAGATGTTTGCAGAAATTTCTCTTCTGAATTTAGACATGCTGTGGTTTTAAGTATCCTATTAACATTAATTTGAACCACATGAAGTAGTTTTTGTAGGTCAAAACCGATTAAGATATTGGCCATTTCTTATGATTATGACTTAGTAAGTCGTAAACATCAAAGACAGGGAGACAAATACCACTGGATGAAAAAGGAACTTTGACTTACATATTTTCATCCTATATTGTTTAGCTTTTTGCCACTAAGGAAATTTGGACAAGTAATTTCACCTTGCACATTTGTTTTTCCACTAGTTACATGGGAGAAATTGCAAACTTGAATAGAATTTTTAAATGCTTATTGATGTACAAGTCATTACAGATCACTGAAGTATGAATGTGATTTATTCCCCAATTAACTAAACGTTTATCGTGCTTCTCACTGGGTAATACAAAGCTTCAGGTGCTCAATTCCTTGGTAAATTAGAAACTGGTTTTGAAAAACCTTGAGGATCGCTATCAAAATTGACTCAATTACTCCACATCCACTACCCAAGAACTATACCTGATAATGCTCTCTATATATCCTCAAACACATCTGTAGCTGAAAGGTGAAAACTGGAGCTATATTTAAACCACACCATGTGCCTGTGCTTTTGGCCAGGTGGTCACCTCTGAATATTTTAAGAACTGAAATGTCTCATTTCCATTACTTGTAGGAAACCACATAAGACATCCTATCTAAATGTTCACATCTAGAATTTACTCAGGCTTCCCAGAGAACATTTATGTTTTCACATCTAGGTAAAAATAAGCTTGAAAACACAGGCTAGCCTTTCTGACTTTGACCTTAGAGATGAAACCATAAAAACTAACAACTGTATGTGGCCTAACATTCTACAGATTTTATTGATGCTCAGAAGGGGTGAGGGAGGTTCCCCGTGCCCTTTCTGTAAGGGCACTAATCCCATTCACGAGGGCTTTGTCCTCATGGCCTAATCACCTCCAAATACCATCATATTGGGGATTTGGTGGGGGGACACAGTCAATAGTAGATGGTATCTAATTAATTGGGCTGATTGGCCACTCAGTTATAGGTTTACTATCCGAGTAACCATACCCACTTCCATTTTGTTATATATGAAAGAAATACCCCATGGCATTTATTGACTCCGGTGAATTTAGTCATGTCTACTCAGCTTGTTCAAATTCACATTTGTTCAAATGCTTTAAATCGATCCCTTCATCTGCCACCAGCCAAACTGCAAGCCCGGAGACAAGAAATCTGGTTGAGGCCTGATGAATTATGGCTATTTTATCAAATGCATGAATGTCAAATTTACATCTTCAAAGAGTGGAAAAATGTTTTTCCAGGTACTGCTGATTTTGGGTCTCTGTTCTAGTGATCTTGGACAATATCTATTGTCATATTTTTGGTTGGCTGATTTTGTATTTCAGATCCTCTTCAACTTACAATGCTGTTACACTCAACAAACCCACAGCAAGGTGAAAATATGCATTAATAAGTCAAAAATGCATTTAATACATAACCTATTGAACATTATAGTTTAACATGATCAGAGAACTTGTATTAACCTATGTTTGGGAAAAATCCACCACAGCCCATTTTGTAAAAAGTGTTGAATCTCTCATGTAATTTATTGATTACAGTATTCAGGAAATGCTGAGGAAATGCTGGCAACACAGGACCCTATGGCGTATTGGCCATTTACTCTCATGATGGTGGCTGACTAGGGGCTGCAGTTCGTTGCCACTGCTCATTCTCACGAGAGGGTATCTTACAGCATATTGCTAGCACCGGAAAACATCAAAATGCAAAATTTGAAGTATGGTTTTTACTGAATGTGTATCACTTTCACACCATCATAAAGTCAAAAAATCCCAAGTTGAAACCATGTGTATTCTCATAAACTAAGCATGTATGTTGTAATTCCTAAGGTAAAAAAAATAGCACTTAACTTCCAAACCTACGAGGGAAAAAAACAGAATGACCAAAAAAAAAAAAAACCCCAGGAAAAAAAAGAGAACAAAAGAAATATTAAATAGACAGGATAAATAGGAAGTATGAAGTATGATAAACACAAATATATTTTAATCATGACATTAATCGTTAGTAGACTAATGTTCCAGTTAGAGGGCAAAGACTGTCAAACTGGACAACGAAACAAACCACATCGATATGAGGCTTACAAGGAGCATTTCTAAGACATAAAGATACAGAAACACTAAAAAAAGAAAAAACAAAAACAAAAACTTATTACAAATACTGACCAAAACAAAGCTGATGTAGTAAAGTGACAACAATTAGATTTTAGGACAAAAAGTATTAACAGTAATAAAATGGGGCTTTCATGATGAAATTTTAGTCCATTACAAAAATACAAGATTGAATTTGTACATAATAATAGCTTTGAAATAAAATAAAAACTGACAAAACTAAAATAAGAAATATGTACATTCACAATCACAGAGATTTTAAAATCCCTTTCAGTAATTAACAGAATAGTAGAAAAATCAGGACATATATAATTTGAGCAACTTAACATATCTAGCATACACATATAAATTTCTCTCCCAATAACTGCAGAATACATGTTTTTTTCAAACATGAAACATTTACAAAAACTCCCTATACATTGGGCCACTAAACAAGTGTCAACAAATTTTAAAGGACTGAAATAATATAAAATCCTTTCTGGCTTGAAAATTAAGGAACACATTTGTAAAAAAAAACTTGGAAGTCAAAGAAAACACATGGAAATAAAACATTTTGACCTGAATGACAACATAAACACTCACATACAAGCTTGGTGTCAGGAGAAAGTTTAGATAGTAGACATCACATTAAACAGCTTATAGGTGGTAACTATAGATGAATGAATGCATTCAACCAAAGAGTATATGTAGAAGTGGTAATAATAGAACACTCAAGGCACCATCTTTTTTTAAAAAAAATTCTGCCTTTTATCTCTTTTATTTCCCTCTAACTCGTTGATATTTAAAAAATTTTATTTTTACTTTATAACATTTTATTTTTAAAAACTTTTAAAAAAGATTTATTTTTAGAGAGAGGGGAAGGGAGGGAAAAAGATAGGGGAAGAAATCATCAATGTGTGGTTGCCTCTCACATGGCCCCAGCTGGGGATCTGGCCCGCAACCCAGGCATGTGCCCTGACTGGGAATCAAACCAGCAACGCTTTGGTTTGCAGGCCGGCCCTAAATCCACCAAGCCACACCAGCCACAGCCAGATTTTATTTATTTTTAGAGAGGAGGGAGAAAACATTAATGTACGAGAGAAACATCAACCAGTTGCCTCTTGCACACCCCCAACTGAGTACCTGGCCCACAACCCAGGCATGTGCTGACTGGGATTTGCACCAGGTGACCCTTCTGTTTGTGGAACAATGCCCAACCCACTGAGCCACACCAGTCAGGACAAATCATCTTTAAAAAGGCAGGCAAATAATGAGGCAGTCAAGGACAAGGGGGGAGATGAAACAGTAGCTTTGAGACCTGAGTAAGCAGACCCCACACTTCAGGGATACTTGTGCTTTAGTTTGCGTTCAAGATTTCACAAATCCTCCTCCAGTTCCTGAGTCCTAGAAAGGCACCCCGAGCCTGGATTTGGTCCCATGGGGGACCTGGTTGCCAGAAGTCCCTCTCTTCTAAGAGTTTCCAAGTCTCACTTTGGTGCCTGAAATAGGTGTCTTTTCTCTCCTTTGAGCCATGCTTGGTGTGAACCAAATGCCCCACGGAGTCCAGGGTCTAAAAGTGGACCATTCTCACCAGCTGAGTAACATTTCCTTCACACACCAGTATAAAATTAGGCTGCTGGAAAGGTGCTGATGTGCTTTTAGGTGACCATCACATTGAACACAGGATAAATTCAGGGTTCTGTACTACCAAAGGTCACCAGGGACCCTTGGGATTTCATTGTGCATGTAGGAGGGGCTGTTCATTGGCTCTCAATTTTCTTTGTTCCATTTCTGATGCTGCCTCCGGTCCGCCCCCGCCCCTCCCCCCCAGCCTCCTCAGGCATGTGAGGGTGGTGGCTCATAAACCTGAGGACTGTTGCCTCCAGGATTCACTGTTATCTCCAGGATTTGGCTTAAGACCTGTTGATGAAGGAATGGACATTCCCTGCACAAATAAAACCATACTCCTTGCTCCACCCAATGCAGTAACTACAGCTTAAAATGTTCAGAAGACATAGATGAAACGTGTTCTATGTTTATGCTACAAAAGTCCAAATGGTAAATATAATATCACCAGGAAATAAGTTATTATCCACACTTTACTCCGGGTAAGACTTTCATTTTTGGTAATTAACAGTGAAGCACAGTTACAGCCTTTGAGACAGTTACTGGAAGCCAGTAATCACAGGCACAATGAATGCGGTATGAGTAATGATGTAATCAGCCTTTAAAAAAATGGTGTAAGGGAACCGTAGAGACAAGAACTATATGGTTCGATACAAACAGGTTCTTAAGAGTCATGGCATTGTGAGTAATAACAGCATTACTACTCTTATTGCAGTGGGGATATGAAATTGGCCAGAAATGGGACATTTGAAAATAAAGAACATGAGACTATTTTCTATGCTGGAGGAAGAGATGGTGTCTGTATACTATAAAAAAATCTTTACATGAACTGATTGAACAACAAACATACACCTTTTCTCTCTTCATTATTCTAAATCTTCATTGACAAACCACTTTACCTTACATGAGTCCATAAACTTTATAATAGATTTTTAAATTAAATTGCTTACATAGACAAGGGCCCTGCAAAAAAAAATATTTGCCCCGTAGGCAGCCCTGATCAAAGCAGGGCGGAAACTAAGAAGCCAGGAACCATGAGAATGGTATCCTGAACACAGAGGAAGTACAGAAATAAAATAAGGAATGACAAATTCATTGGATGTGAGAGTTAGAAAACCAGTGGCACTATAGCCACTAAAGGTATGGAAGAGAGAACAAATGGCAGCAGGTTGAATAGCGAATGGTGTTAAAGTTGGAAGTAACTATTTTTTTTAAAAGACACTGGCTATGGACAAATGTACTAGCAGGGAGGTAGCATGGAGTATTACATGGTATTAAAAAGAACACTAAGTATAATTGACTCTAAACCACTGACAAAAATTGAGTATTATAGTGATAGGAGGAAAAGAAAACTCATTCTACACTACTGGTAGAAAAGTATAATACTGACTCTTTACTCTTAAAAAAAAAAAAAAAAAAAAAAAGCCAGTATGGCTTCATTGCTTTGAGTGTTGTCCCCGTAAAACAAAAGGTTACCGGTTTGATGTCCAGTCAGGGCACAAGCCTGGGTCATGGGTTTGGTCCCCAGTTGGGGCATTGTGTGCAAGGCAACGGACTGATTTTTCTCTCACATTGATGTTTCTCTTCCTCTCTCTCCCTTCCCCTCTCTCTAAATCAATGAGCATGTCCTTGGGTGAGAATAGGAAAAAAAAAAGTAAAAAACAAACAAACAAATGTTCTTTTACAATGAAGAGATCTAATGGGCAACATCTTATTTACAGGAAATACTGGGGAATGGAGAAACAAAGTACAGCTACTACAATGAAGCAAATACATAAATCTAAAATGTAGGATAGTCTATAAAACAATGGTCCTATTTTTTCATAAAGTTAATGTGGCAGAGAATAAGAGTTCTAGAAAAAGAGACAGGAGACATAATTATATACTATGGACAACCTTAACAAAATCCCAGTTAAACAACATCAAAAACAATTATAAGATAATTGAGACAAGTAGACAAGTAGAAAAATTTGAATATGAGCTGATTAGATATTGGAGAATTACTGTTATTTTTCTTTGGTGTGACAATGATACTGTAGTTAAGTAGTTAAAATCTTTAAGGAAATCTATGTCCAAGTATTTAGGAGTGACATGCCCTATCTGCAGCTTAAATTCAAATGGCTCAGCAAAAACTAGATCTCTACAGATACATTAAAAGTATATACACATATATGCAAAAGGCAAAATGTTAAAAATAACTGACTCTAAGTGGTACATAGAGATGATATATCATTGTACTCCTCTGTTCTTTTAAGTCTTCTGTGTTTGTATATTTTCAAAATACAAATTTGGGGAGAGAAAGAGAAACAATAACGTGAGAAGGTAAAGATGAGTGTAATTGATTAATAGTCAAATACTAGAAAGATCAGCACTAACTACAAGGTGTGCATTGTTTTCTGAGATTAGAGGAAAGCAGCTGTGGGTGGGTACAGATATAGACAAATGGGTAGGTGCGGATGTGGGCAGTTGAGAAAATTCCAGCTGATTTCAATATCCATGATGGAGAAGGCAAGAAGCATAGTAGTAGGTTGGTGACATGAGAATGAAGATTTGGAATAGATGCTGTGGGGAATGGCAAAGGGAGCTGAACAGAGAGTTAACGTTTCACAGCTAAAGAGTTTAGCTGAGGTGCTTCTAAGGACTTGAGTATCTAGAAACTGCTCCTGATTTTTGCTCCTATTAGCACTTCAAGTTTATCTTTAATCACAGAACTTACCAGGTACTAATTGTTTACTCTATTAGACCATGAGTTTCTTGAGGGAAGGGGCTTGGCTTTCCTCTTTGTGTTCCTAGCACCTCAAATGTAGTTAGCATATAACATTTATTAAGTAAAATAGCGACAGTCACATTTAACTCTAAACAGTTAAGTTTTTATTGACCTTTCTTATCCTCAGCCCAGATTTTCCTGGGTTAACTGCTTCTTTATCATGATCTTATAGCAACATAAATATTTGTAATACCCACTAAACACCTCTTTTATTGCATTTGCTGCACTGTAGTGAAATTGTCTGTAGTATGTATATCTTACCCAGTAAAACAAAATCTTTTGAGATTAGTAATCTTATAGCTTGGTATCACAAACTTGACATGGTAGTTGGCCTAACACGTAACAGGCACTTTCTGAGCTGAGCTGAGCTTCACAGTTAGTGAAGATTTTAAGTTCTGCTTTGCAAAAGCTTTATTTCCAAATATACATGTGAGTTTAACAAATAATTTTAATACACAAAACTAACAATATTACTAAAGTATAATCAAGGATATAAAGTGCCAAATTATCTGAATCAGAGTATTCTGGATAAAACAGAAAAAACAATTGCTTTACAAACCTTTTAAAAGGCATAATAGCACCTCTTTTCTATTTGTGTTTCTTTAAGGATTAAAAATGGGAAGAACACTTTCCATGCCAGCGCAGGCAAGTTTCCAAACAGACTTATCTTCAAAAGTTCAGCCATTGGGTTAAGGTGACATTTTATGAAAACAATTCAGGAGACCAAGCATTTTTAGCTTCAGGCACTGAAGGTGGCCCATTTTCTGGGAATGAAAGGCAACATCTGACTTCTGAACAAGAACCAGGTCCTAAAACTGACTCTTTGGAAATCCACCCTGAGTGTGTCCTGTTATAGTTAGGAGTTTTCTGGTTTGTAACTACTGCTGTAAACATATTGTTTAAATTTAACTCTTTCTTAATTAGACGTTTAGTGGTTCTTTGTTTGATACGATTCAGTTTCTTTCTTGGTAATGCGTTCTGGTCAGAAGAACTACAGGCAGCAGGACATTTCCTTAGATCCATGGCTTGGAATCCAAGCCTATCTGAAAGAAATACTTTTTTTGTGGTAGGAGGCACCCATTCATCAATGTCAGATTCAAGGCACTCAGCAACAGGAGAGTTGTTGAAAACCTCTGGTTGTGTAATACTAGATATAACAATGTTTCTGGATTTCTGGCTGGGTGTTTTTATATTTTTTCGACAGCTGGGAGTGGCTTGCTGCGCCTCATTTTCAGAGGAAATCCTTTTATTTATATAGTTAGCATTAAGATCTGAACAAAATGCAAGTAATTTCTCAAAAGCTCCTTTCATCCCATGAATTCTTGTTTGGTGGAATCCTGCAACAGGAGTTGACTGTGAACATGGAACAAAGTCTTGGCTATCTTCAAAATCACTTTCTAAATCTGATGGAAAATGCGAAGGGCATGTTTTTGGGTACATGGAGGCAGGCATGTTTTGCAAGGATAATTTTTGTGAAGATTGGCTAGAGTTTTCAGAAAGTGATCTCAGTGAGGAATCATATTCTGTATGATGACTTTGTAACAGAGGCTGTCCCCACTGTAACAAAATATCCTGTGATTTTTTTGTGATTTCTGCTGCAATGTCTGTTTCTTTCGCACTGTCATTAAATAAATCCGCAGAAGCATCATAGCTACCTTCATGACCAGGAAAATAGTTTTGTGTTAAATTATTATCTCTATGTCCATAAGGCATTTCTTCCAATGTATCTGTACTTCTCTTTGGACCGCTGCAAAGAGCTTCTGAAGGGTATGTAAGTTTCCTGCAAATTGTAAGACAGTCACCTTGGTTCTCAGGCCACCTACTATACTGTTTATTTTCTAAATTGCAAAGGTCAGAAACATCATTATACCTCCTGGAACACCAAGTGGTCAACTTTTCACTTGTTTCCAAAAGCGATTTTTCTCCACATCCATTAAAGTATTTAATATTGTGCCAAGAATGGTCATTCTCTGAAGTACTACACATAACTGAAATTGCAGCCTTACGTGGTGGACTCCTGGTAGACTTCCTAAGAGAAGATGACGTTCTTAAACTTTTTGAAGATGGAAACAGAGCTGACAGACAAGCATTTGGCAAAAAATATTCAGAAATATCTCTTCCACTTCTACTAACAGAGATAGCCTCTGTGTCATGTGGTTGTGATTCTTTTTGAACACTAGGAGTTAGATATGCTTCACAGCTAGGAAGGAAGTTATCTTTGCCAGAGTTTGTTTTGACGGTTGCTTGTGATGATCTTAAAGCTATGGGTGGTGGATGCAAGGGTCCCATAGTTTTCTGGGGAGTCACAGATAAACTGCTGTGGTCTGCATGCAATTTATTGATGCCATTATCTAGATGACGCTTCCTACTGCTGGCATCTGTCTGGGTTATAGCAATCTCGCTTTCAATAACTGCCAGAAACTTGTTTAAACTTTCAGACAATGGCAGATCATCCCAAATCTTGAGGTCATAATCCTGGGAACCACCAGCTATCTCCTCAGGTCTGAGTGATAAAAGTGGGTAACATGTAGGTCTTTCCTGAGGGCTCAGGGTGGTGTTGACATCATGATGCTGGTGACATGTCAGCTCACACTGGGAATACCTGTTTTTTATTTCCAGTGCACTGTGGAAGGACTTTGAACTACTTGGCTCATTAGGCTCTTGCATTTTCAAGGGGAATAAATTAAAGCCAGGAACTCCAATATCATGATGGTTGCTGTGAACTGCACTTGACTGATCAGCTTGCAGGCCAAGTCCTTCACCCAGCCTTTGTGCTGTGCTCCCTTTATCCATATATGAAACAAGGCTCCATGAACACTGAATGGCTTCAGGGCAACCACTGGAACCAGTGGCCTCTGCCGAGGAAATGCACTGTCTGTTCTGGTGAAGAGTATCAGTGGACTTGCTTTGATCTGAAGCTGAAAAATTATCATCTGTTGGCTGTGAAACAATGGAAGTGAGTTCAAGTGATGACTGCCAGAGTATTAAAAAATTATCTCTGCCATGGGACTCAGAAGAATAAGAACTGCTGTCAGGGCCACATATGCTGCTGAGATCATTATTCGAGTGGTTATTAGGTGTCTGGGAGCCACCATGAAGTTTCCTGAAATCAGGAAGCGGCAAAAGCTGCCGGAAGTAGTCAATGACTGTGAAGCCTGCAACACCCGGGTCTGGTAGGACCATCTGGCAAGCAACTAGCTCTCTAATTTCTCTCCTGCCATCAGGGTGCTGTTCTAAGATGTTACTGGAATCTGAACCTCGCCCATGTTGGTTTTCAAAATTCTGTGAAAGAATAAATTTACATGAGAATGAAATTGTCTTTCTTTGACTAGAATGTGAAACAAAGATTTAAATTAATTTCAATTCCTCTGGTGTCATAGGCACAACAGTACAAGTAAGAGAAATAAACCATGGGATAAAGACTTGTATTCAAATTCTGGTTCGAACATTTATTAGTGTTGTGACTTTGTACAACTTATTTAACCTTACTGAGCCTTAGTTTTCTCATTTCTAAAATAAATTTAAAATTCAGGATTATTGTATTTGCAATAACACATGGAAAACTGCAATGCTTAGCAAATAGTAGTTGCTCAATAAATGGTAGCTATTATATAATATTTCTCATTAGCTTCCATAAACTTTGAGTGCTTAAAGGAATGTCCTCACCTGTTTAAAAAAGAAAAAAGAAAAAAAAGATAAAGTGCCATCTAAGCCTTTTTTTTTTTTTTTTTTAAAGAAGCTCCTTAGTTCCAGGCCCCACCTTCCCTTTGGGTCATTCTTCACTGTTCCGTTACAGAGTGCTCTATTCCTCTTTTTAAAACCCTGATTGCATATGGATAACATTTCCATTTGTTCCCTTTAGCACAGATGAGACAGAAAATGATTACTACTTCAGAGTCAGTACATTCTTCTTAACTTCTATCATCACTTTTATAATTATTTAAGACCATCCTTCCTAACCTATTCTTAGAGTTAATCAATATGTAGATAAACAAATATCTGACACTTCTGAATTTATATAAATTTAGATTTTTAAAGCTCTGAAAGCATTTAAACTAGGCTCTTCTGACTTATGAAAGAAGTTGTCACAGTTGGTGTTTTAATAGCTCACCTACAGCCTATTTTTATAGTCTATAGTACTTACAGGCTCTTACATTTATGACTCCTAAAAACTATTTAAAGAATTCAATTGATTTCTTTACAATGGAAATGTTAACAGAATACAAAAAAGAAAGCTAGTCTCAATTACCGTCACTCCAAAAATAAAGCTCTGTCCAACAAAGCAAGTTTCAACTGCTTTGGTTAATAGCTTCTGAGTTGCAGCACTATCCAGTGTTACTGGGATTTCATTAGGATCCTGAATGTATCTTGAAAAGAAAGAAAATAAAAAATGTGAAGAGATAAATTTTGAAATTTTAACTTGCCATAAGGTCAGGAGATATGAACAATTAGTTTGAAAACACAGCACGAATCTTTTGAGTTACATATCTTAAAAAGTGATGTTAAAAGCTAGGCATTTTGTTCCCTCTCGTTTCCCATAGCTGGAGAGGCAAAACAACTGATCAAGTGTGAATCCAGTAGATGCCTGCCTATCAGGCCTAGCAATTCTTCTAAAAGTAGCAGGGGAAGCAGTGGTGGGATCTCTAGCCCTTCTCCTCAAAGCAGAAGGACATCGTTCCCTTTCCTTGCAATCCTGGCCATGGTCCCTCTGCTGTCCTTTGTTCAAATGAGTTTGCTCTCCACAAGGAGATACACATTTCTTCTGTCAAGGATTATGGGAGGAGGGTGGAAGACGGAAGGGGAGAAAAAGCTTCAGTTGCTCATACATATTCTTGCACTCTCAGGACAACATTATGACAGGTCAAACCGTGCAGGTGTAGTGGTAATGCAAATGAGAGAAATGACAAAATTTCAACTTCTGATATGCAAATATTCCCACAAATGGCTTCTGCCTCAAGGGGCTTTAGCCACTTGAGTGTTAACCTCAATTTGGATAATCCTTCAGTTTGAAACACTTTTACTTTCTTATTCTATGTTTGCTAACTTGGATTAGAGTTTTTAAATTTAATATTCTAATTACAGCTTAGTTGGCCTCAAAAGAGGAGCCTGGTTTAACACTATCACAATATGTATTCAAGAAATAAACATCTTATTTCTTTCTTTTCTTTTTTTTAAGATATTATTTTTTTTTTAGAGAGAGGGGAAGGGAGGGGGAGAGGGAGAGAAACATCAATGTGTGGTTGCCTCTTACACGCCCCCAACTGGAGTCCTGGCCTGCAACCCAGGCATGTGCCCTGACTGGGAATCGAACCAGAGACCCTTTGGTTTGCAGGCTGGCACTCAATCCACTGAGCCACACCAACCAGGGCTAAACATCTCTTTCTTGATTATTTATCTTTTAAAGGAACTGATGATCTGAGGATGAGTGACCATCTTTTTGGTTCCCAGGCTGGCAACCAATCCACTGAGCCACACCAGCCAGGCTGAGTGGTCATCTTTTTATTAAATACATATTACTTTAAAAACACATTATTTTCAGACTTGACTGGTGTGGCTCAGTGGGTTGGGCACTGTCCTGTAAACCATTGCAGGTTTGGTTCCAGCTTGGTGCACATGCCTGGGTTGTAAGCCAGGTCCCCTGGTAGGGGTGTGCCAGAGGCCACTGAAAGATGTTTCTCTCTCTTTCTCCTTCCCTTTCCCTCTCTCTAAAAATAAAGAAAATCTTAAAAAACAAAAAAAATGCACACATATCTTTAAATTCTATTAATATCCTATATTAAGGAGTAGCTAAGAAAGAGAATGCTTTAAATAATCTTACCTGTGTAAATCAGTGGCTGTAAGACCAAAAAATATATCTAAGCAGCTTCCAAAAACAGTAATGGCAAATAATTTGTTTGATTCTGCAACTTTTATGGAAAGTTTGTATCTGTAACTGGCATTTTTAGCTTCACCAGTAGAACCACATTTTGGACAATTAGACCTAGAAAAGTAGAACAAAGAAAATACAGAAATGTTCATTAAATTTTTTTTCATTTGATGAAAAAACACACCTGGAAAATTTAAAATTAAAAATAACATTCTGTGTACAAATGTTTCTATACAACTTATATTCTTAAACTATTTCATACCAATCTCTTTTGAATTTATTCATAACAGCTACCCTCACTGACTTAAATTAAGTAGTGCAAACTGACAGAAAAGTGAAGGAAAACTGTGTATATGCACGTGCACGCACAAGGGGATGGTGGGGAGAGAGAGGTGATCCTACTCGGTAGCTTAATCTTCAACAAAGTGAGGTATAGTCTGGGGTCAGGGGTGGTGCAAACTAAGTACAATGAAGTAAACACTGCACCAGCAGAAGACCTGAAAATTAATGTTTATCTTCTATTAAAAAAATAATAATCTTGAAACAGTTAATAAACATTTATATACAGAGTACCCAGTTATAGTTTTCTCACCACTATAAGAATAATTTAACTTTCTTTAATTTATTGGAATATACTAAAAAGTTATCAGATTACAAAAAGCTAGGTACAAAACATCTTATTTAACTTGTTTTTAAGGCAATGTGTAATTACGGCCAATGGCTTTCTGGTAAAAACTATGCATCAAGTGTACTAAATGTCTGGCCTTGGGATAGTTACTAAATCCCTTAAACCTTGAATTCCTGATCTGTAAAATTCAGGGTTGAGGAAGGATGAATGGACACGAAGTAAAAGAAAAAAAAAGTAAAGATCTATTGCAGATCTTGTCAATTAATAAGTGTTAGTCTGCTTCTCTTATAATCTTACGGAAATCTGCTGGAGTTTGTGCTGTAGTTTGGCCATAAATATAGCTTCTTTAAAAATTATATATTAATAAAGCATTCAAGTGTAATGTAAAATTCTTAGCAAGTCTTAGAATAGTTAATAGATATCAGCATTTTGCAATTTATAAATGTTCTCAACATACATTATTTTATTCTGATAAGTAAACAAGACAAGGCCTTTTATTTCTACTTACATATGAGGCAATTGGGGTGAATTTTTGCCCAAGGTGACAAAGTTAGTGAACTTTATGACTCAAATCCAAGGATTTGGATTTCTAGCTAGGAGATCTGTCTTGTATGTGTCTTATGATAACTATAAGAACGGTAAGTTTAATAAGAAACTATCTTGCAAACAGAGTATCAATGATAGCCTAACAAAAACTAGGTTTACTAGTATGAATGCATATGAACACTAAATTTTATATATATATATATCTTCTTCTTCTTCTTATTATTATTTTAAATTCTAACCCAAGGATATGTTTTATTGATTTTAGACAGAACGGAAGGCGGGAGAGAAAAACATCAATGTGAGAGAGGAACATTGGTCAGTTGCTCCCTGTACACATCCAATACACATGAGTGGGCTCAAACCCACAATGTAGGTTGTACCTGGACTGGGAATTGAACCTGCAATCTTTTTGGTAAAAGGGACAGTGCTCCAACCAACTGAGCCGCCCAGCCAAAGCTAAATTATATATAGTTTTCTATAATATATGTATAATGAAGATATTTATGTACATGGTTTCCTTTAATCATTTGGGAATAAGGCTGGATTGAAATAAATGTTAGTATGGAGTAATCCATACTTGAACTTTGCACCACAGCTTGAACTTTTCTTAAAATCTTCACCTGAGGATATATTTTTTGATTTTAGAGATACAAAAAGGGGAGGGAGGGAGAGAAATGAAAAGAGAGAACGAGAAACAGAAAGAGACAGAAAGAGAAACACCACCGTGAGAAAGAAAAATCAGTGGGTTGCTTCCCATAAGTGCTCTGACCTGGGAAGAACCTGCACCCATTTTTTTCCCCCTTTTTTTGTGCATGGGGGTGACATTCCAACCAATTGAACCACCCAGCCAAGGTCAGGGCTTGAACTTTGATATACATGCTAATCACCTGGGATCTTGTTAAAATGAAGATTCTGTTTCAATTAGTCTGGGTCAAGGCCCAAGATCCTGCATTCCTAACAAGCTCCCAGGTGATACGGATGCAGCTGTTCCCCTGACTATGCTTTGGGAAGCAAGGGTAGGAACAATAACACACTCCAATTATAATTCTCTGATTTAACTGCTAGAAATACCCCTATTTCCAAAATGTCATTTGTTATGAAATAGAAGTTTTCAAACTGTATGTGCTGAAAAATTATCGAGAAAAACCAAAGAGGTTTTGTTTATGTAAGTAATCTCTACTTATATTTTATACTGATTATGAGAAATTAAATGAAAAAGAAAATTAATAAATCTAAAAAGTATTTATTAATTCTTTCAAAATAAGAGATCCGCTGCATGGTTAACAAAAAGAACAGTTTTTATAAAAATAGCTATGTGTTACAAAAAAAATTAGCAAGAGTGGCACTGTTTTACATTTGCAAATCTCTTTAATGTTTTGTTTACTAAAGACAACTGAATTCTCATATTTCCTTTTCTGCTCATTCTGCTGTGATATCACATGTCAGTCATGTAGTCTCTTGAAAACTCCACTATGCATTCATAAGAGAATGAGAGTGAAAAGGGAAATAATGCCTTAGGATTATGAAAATGGTTTTGATCTCAAAAAGTCTCTGAAAAGATATGTGTAAAATAACACCTGAAATGGCTACTTTTTTTGTGATACCACTTAAAACAGCAAGTTTCATTTGTTTATTTTTCTAGCATAGCTATAGATATTGCTGAAGTAGGTGCAGTGGAGAGATTAGTGATTCTTAGCGTGGCCTTGGTCTTGAAACTCTTTGGAAACCTGATGAAAACAATGGACCCTTTCCCAGAAAAATGCACACATAACCAGAACACCTGATACTTTGTATATTTTGGGGACTGGAGGATTCATATACATCTATGGCCTATCCGTAGACCCCAGGTTAAGATTATCTAGACTAGATGATTACATGATGTCCCTTCCACATTTAGAATCTCATAATAAATTGAATGTATACAAGGTAAATAAATATATTTTTTAAAAATGTATATTTATGGAAGCAACTCAAGAGCCCATCAGTACAAAAGTGGATAAAAAAGCTGTGGTGGGTAAAATACATATGGGGCAAATGTAGGTTTACAAATATAACAAATAAATAACACAATAAATAATAATAGAAGAGTAAACTATGTGTTTCATGTACTTTTGCCAGCGTCATATAACGTAATACTACTCGGCCATACAAAGGAATGAAATCAATGTGTGACAATATGGATGGACCTAGAGGGTATTATGCTAAGTGAAAGAGGCTGGTCAGAGAGAGACATATACCATATGATTTCACTTACATGTAGAGTCTAAAGAACAATATAAATGAGCAAAACAAGCAGGAACAGACTTAAAGATGCAGAGAACAGACTGATGGTAGCCAGAGGGGAGTAGTGTTGGGGGACTGGTTTGAAAAAGGTGAAAGGATTAAGATGTAAAAATTGGTCACAGTAATGTAAAGTACAGCACAGGATATATAGTCTATAATATTGTAATAACTCTGTATGGTTCCAGATGGGTACTGGAAATATCAGGGGAAACACTTTGTAAAGTATATGATTATCTTTAACTACTATGCCATTTACCTGAAACTCTGAAACTAATACTAAATAATACTGATTGTAAACTATAATTGAAAAATAAAATCTAAAATATCTATCTTTGGCCCTGCCTGGGTAGCTCAGTTGGTTAGAGCATTGTCCCAGTACACCAATGTTACACGCTATATCCCTGGTGAGGGCACACACAAGAATCAACCAATGAAGTCATAAATAAGTGCAACAACAAAAAATGATGTTTCTCTCTCTCTCTCTTTCTCCCTTCTCCGTGCTCTCTAAGATCAGTAAGTTAAAAAAAAAAAAAAATGTTTAAAGCTTTACATGTCACTTTCTCCCAAAAGGAGAAAAGTATGATTGATGTATGTGAAATTCAATTTGCCTTGTTTAACTAAATTACACAAACATTTTGTGTGGTTGAGGGGGCCAGAAGAATAGGCAAAGAGGACAGGTTGGTAGTCTCTGAGCTATGATTCACATTTTAAAACAGGAAAACAAAGTTCTTAGTATCAGAGACAGATGTCTAGACTAAAGGAACAGGAGTCCCATTAAGTAACCTAGAAGAGCAATTCAGATCTCTTTGGGCTGGGGAGACAGCTTATCTAAATAAATAAGAACCATCCCTTGCTCATAGTTTTTGGGAGAGTACACACCCACACATATTATGAAAATAACAGTAATTTGGTCCTTCATATGAACAGATTATCAGATTCACACATAGGTACATATATATAGGTATATATATATACACACATATGTAAACATGATCTTACATGATCAAAAAGATTCTATACATGTATTTCTTATATTTGTAGGTGTATGTGTCTGCATCTTTATATATATCATGGAACCTTTCAAATGAAATCCTGGAACCCAATACAAGCATGAGAACGGAGCTCTTGTTGAAACTAAAGTGGGGGCCCAGAGCCCATCCTACTGGTCAGCGCTGCCCACCAGTCCCCCTCTAAGCCCCGCCTCCCCCCAGAAGCACGGACCCCTAGGGCTCTCCAGAATGTAATTTGAAAACTGCCACTGCTCTAAGTCCCGGAGGATAAAAAAAAGAAGAGGGTGAAGCCCATCAAATAGGAAACCAAACACCTATTACGGTTGTTATTGCTAAGGATTTGGCATTCAAAGAAAATCTTTAGGCAGCAGTCTTTTTGCTCTTTGGTGTCTCTAAAACGTTTGGCAAAGGCTGGAGTCTGGGATTCCTCTGCCAGAAACTTGCTGTGCTGTGGCAGCGGGGACACCAAAGTGGGGAATTTCTGCTTCCTGCGCAGGCTTGCAACTCACTCATGATTCCTCTCTCACGCTCACAGGCTTTGCTTGTACCTTTTGGAGACTAGGATTATCCGAGAGAAGCACTTTTGACAGGAAGGGTAGATAAAACTTGAATTTTGGAGAGCAAGAACTGAAGCGAGAAGAAATTTTCTTTTTCTATTCATGCGTTCACACTGTGGCCTGCAAAACAAAACAGTCACTGGGGTGAGGGCAAATCTTTAACTGTAGCTGCATAGCTCATTTCTGAGGAAAGCCTCTTAACCTCCGCTGCAAACAGATGAACTGTCTAGTAAATGCCCATGTATTGGAAAACTAATTTTTTTTTCATGCTTAATTAAAAGTATTAATAGAATGAAAATAAGATTTAAAGCAAAATAGTTCAAACATTCTGTTTCTGAATAAGCACTCTCTCTCTCTCAATAATTCAGGAAAATAGCCATTTAGCTTCTTTCACATTTTTGTAAAAGCTACACAGAACCTGTTTCTACCATTAATAGGAAGAAACTTAACTGAACTTATGTGACCCTTTTAAAGAACCTAATTGGTGGAAAATGGTCGCTTTCAGCTGAAAAAAATAACTTAATTAAGTAATAGTGTGCAGTTTTTAGACAGCTTCAAAGAGAATACAAGGCAATTCATATTTTGCAAACAGAAAAAAGCAATGTTACATGGTGAAAGAAGAGTTCAAAGTGCTTTAAAAAGACACTTGTATAAAACATATCAGAGAAGTAAAATAAAATAGGAATGTTTTCCTCTTTTATACTTTAAAAAATTTCAAATGTTGGTTTGTTTATCAACATTTAAAAATTGATTGGCTTAATTATAGTATAAATGTTCATGTTCAAGATAAAGCTGTATTAATAAATTTCCATTTGTAAACACATGACTAAAGTTTTCAATATCTGAATCAGAGTGGAACTGTTTCTGAGACCGGCATTGCAAATTTTGACCAAATATAAGTCACAATTTAAAAATCATAAGAGAAGCTTTCAGGCATAAATCTTCAAGGATAATGAGAAATTCAGAAATGTGGCGATGATGGAAGGGAAATCTTAAAGTAATACCAATACTGTCCATCAATCAAAATGACATTTCTGTGAAAATAAAATCTTGCCACCTACCTATAAGATGGAAACTTACAAAGATGTAGGATAAACAGATTTATATAAATCATTGTGCTACATTATTAAAGGGGGCATAGAAAAAAGCTAATACAGCCTAATTCTTTGTTGTTATCCTTATTCTGGGATCCTTAAATATGTAAGACTAGTAAGGTTCTACCAAAAGTGGATACGCGATCCTAGATTTGGTTTTCATCTTAGGCCACATGGCAGTCTCTAAGGTCAAGGTAGAAAAGGTGACAGAGGATCAAGGCGAAGATAGAAAGAAGGGTCGCGGGAAAAAGCACCTGCCCTCTGCATCCCCTCTAAACTCCAGTTTCGGGTGGGGTGTAACGCGATGGCACTACCTGTGAGCAAGGGCGGATAAAACAGGGCAAAGTTCCCTCCTGAAAATGTCATCCCTCACCTGCTTAAAACCCTGCTATTTACAACAAACCCTCAATTCCTAACAATGGCCTGAGAGGCCCTAGGTCATTTAGCTCCTAGTACCTGATATCTTGATCACTGCACTTCAAACCTCAAATACACCGAATGATTTATCTTCTCAGGCTTTTGTGCTTCCTTTCTCTGTGCCTAACAGGTTCTTCCCTTTGTTCTTCACATAGCTGGTTCATTCTCATCTATCAATATTTAACTCTAATGTTACCCCTTTTAGAGAACCCCACTTCATCAAGTGGACCTCTTAGTTTCTATGATATATATTAACCATTTTATTTCCTTATGGTACTAATCATGCTCATGATATAAGCAAATGTGAAAATGCATACATCCTATATGTGCACTTGCTGACTTATTTTTGTGTGTTCTTCCCACACTAGTCTGAAGTTTCATGAAGACAGGGACCTGGTCTACCCTGTGCTCTGCTATATCCCCAGTGCTTAGCATATAGTAAATTCTTTATGAATATTCAGTGAATAAATGACAAACTATGAGCAGAATCCTGCACTTTAAGAAAATTTTTATAACAGAGTAGGTATACGACATAGAATCGATTTTCCTCCTCTTCACTGAAAACCCCCTTCAAAAAGCCCTGCTTCTATTAACAAAAAGAATGGCTCATCTTTTTTTCCACATCTTATACTACTATACTTCCATAGTCTTCCCCTGTTTTGTCTCTTCTATTCCATTTGGTTTTATTCTTCCTAATGCCTTTTCTCTTGATTCTCTCTCTCTTTTTTCTTTATATGCTAGTAATTTATGCTAGAGAACACACAAAAGTACTGAGTTGTGTTCCTTGTTCCGTCCCCCGCCCCCAAACACGCCCTTACCACAATATGTCTCACGTGTCTTTGCTTTTTTCCCACTCTTCCTTCTGTCTACAATATTCTCTCTCTCTCTCTCTCTCTCTCTCTCTCTCTCCTCTCTAATGCTTATTCTTCTCTAAAATTCTTTTCAGGGGTCTTCTTCTCCAGGAAGCTTTCCCAGGTTAAGTGACCCTACTTTTTAATTTATCACTTACCAAATTAGTTAACTTGTTTAATAACTGTTTTTTGGGAACCAGAGTAAAATCTTAGAAGGACCATCATTTTATATTCCCAGTGCCCAGATTGAAACCTGACAATCTGAAAATTCAGCTATTAACTTTCTTCCTGATTTTCAGATTTCCTCTTTTGTCAGTTCTGCCATATACCATTAAATATAAAACACCATTTTACAAAATCACAAAATATTACATGTGTATACACATTGGAGTGCACAGAGTAGTTTCATATATAGTTCTTTTTAACTATTTTAATTATTTACATTTTATCCTCATTTCCAATTTATTTTCTTAATTGAGATATGAGCTGGGATTATCTTAGTTATGGCTCTAAAATAAAATTTTATATTGTACCAAACTATCCAATCAAACTCTTCATAAAACTGTTATCAAATTAAAACTTTAGGGAAAGGATTCCTAAATCTATGGACAAAGCCAAAGTGGGAAAGGATTGAGGGAGGGAGGTGGGGGAGGGGGCAGGGGAAAGTGGTGGTGGGAAAATGGAGACAAATGTATTTGAACAATAAAAAAAAAAAGAAATATTATCAAGTTCACCCAGGAATTATCTATGCTTACACCATAGTATATTAGCAAAGTTACAGTCCAAATGTCACTTAAAAAAACAAACAAACAAACAAACAAACTTTAGGGAAAGGATTAAACCTAGGACACTGTGCCAAATGTTGTGGGGAAATTTAAAAAATAAGACATTTCTTGTCCTAAAATGTTCACTGTCTAATTGGGCAGACAACTTACCAATAAATTAAAAACATACAAACAGAAATATTTGGAAATTAATTTCTAAATGAATTGTCCAAGAACTAATTGCTGTATTTTTAAAGGAAGTTTGGTTACATTGTCTTTAAGGGTTTACTGCCCTCTACTGGATAAAATAATGTCTAGAAAACTACAACTGGCAAATTTTGAGAACTGAAATGTATAAGGTCATTAAAAAACAATTTTTACTATTTGTGCTTTACCTGGTACACCCCAGAAAATCGCAAAAAAAAAATACCCCATTAATTTTCTGGTGGACACACATGCAACTATATCCTTTCAGAATTTAGTGTCAGTTATTCCCTTTACTGTTGTCAAAGTATTTCCTTAACTGTACTTGTCACCTAGTTTGCTTTGTCTCTCTCTCTCCTGTTTGACTTGTAGGATGGTGAATCCATGTTTGATAGATAGCTAAATGAAGTATCAGGAATGAGTAAATACTATAAAGTTAGGGAAACACAATGATAAACTTAAGGACAATTTCATATGTGGTATTTCTTGCAATTTACCTTCTTGATTTCATTAGGAAGGATGCTGATATAGTATTACATAAACCACACATAAAATTTAACTGAAATTGTGAATTCTAGAAAGAAAATGAACATACTACCTTGAGAAAGTATAACATGGAGACTTATCCATAGTCTCAGCTTGGGAATATGGGGAAAGAGAGAGGTAGGTAGGGAAATGTAATGTTTCTTTAAAAAATATTTTCTCTCAGAGTTGTCAGATTAAAATTAAATTTTTATTTCCTTTATATTTAAAAAATATTTTCTAAATTAATTACTTTTAGAATTAGAAAATTTAAAAATACAGTAAAAATGCTAGTAGAGAAATTAGCAATAATGTACAAAGAAACTTTGGGTCCTCTCAATCTCTCACACATAAAAGTAGAAACAAGGAGACAGATGGAGGCAGAGGAAGAACAGTGTAAACATTAGGGTAGGTTGATGGGAACTAATTAGAGCCCCAGGTATTGTTTTGAAGGCCCAGCAACTGCCTAAGTCAAAGTCCAGGAACAAAGACTCTGATATACTTACGTGGGGTCTAGGTGGACACACCAAAGTATATTTTTAATTTAATAGAGAATACTATAGAATACTTTATTTCTCTCTTTCTAGTGAAGCCATATGGAGAGCTAAATTATCATCGAAGATGCTTTAGTAATTCACTATAGGAAATCACCATCACAGAGGGCTACCTTTTAGGGATGTGTTTTCTTTTGTGTACAACTACATATTACACCAGATTACAAGCAAAGTTGCTTAAAGAAGGGGTGTTAGGTGAATAAAAAATTTAATGGAATACGGCTAATACAGCTGTTGTAGCTTTTTTGCATTAGAAATTATTTTGTCAATGTGCCCAGATATGTAAGTTCCTGATTACCAGCCCAGATCCCATTTTCATACCAGCCAAGGAGTTTTCAAACTTTAGCATATATCTAAATCATTTGGAGGGCTTGATAAAACACCAGTTTCTGGGCCCCAACTCTAAGGCTTCATTCAGTAAGTGGGGGATGAGGGCCTGAGAACCTACAGGTTTTGAGGTAAGGCTTGCGTTGCCCACACTTAATAACCACTGGCCTAGCCACTGGGGCTGAATGACAGAGAACACTTAGGATTAATGTGGTTACAGTTAAATCATAAAGCCTGAGAGCATTTTATCTCTTTCAGAATACTTTGTAATTCTTTGCTCTAATGTGTTTGTTATCTGGTGACTTTTCAGCTTAACTCTATCATCACCAAATTATTAGAAGGCACCTTAATAGTCAGTCTATAAACAAACTTGCATGTGTGGAAAACCTATTATTTGTAGCTATATGATTTGGTTAAAAGGTTAATCAGAGTCACACAAAAAAAAAATCTTGACTATCATGGACTTCCATCTTCTGTCCATCTTCCCATCTAGAAACTTCCCTGAAGAAAAATTGATGATTCAAATAAACGAGCCACTGGTAAATATCTGGAACTTCACCTTCAAACAGAATTTAAACTCTAGAGTCTCAGAGCCAGAAAATGAATTTTATCTCTCACCATCACCCCCATGACAATGTGTTGGGTATCTGCTTTGCTTTCTGCAACCAAAGGGTCCTTATGATGAATTTCTCAAACCAGTAACATTCTGGTCAAAGGCAGCTTGATCAGGCCATAATTAGAACAGAAACAGCAAGCAGCTACTATTCATTTTTTATTTTTTTGACTTTGGTTCTGTTTTCACAGTTTATAGGGAATACAAGGCAATATTACAGTTTTGAGTAATTGAATCAACAAACAAGAATGACCTGAATTATGGGAGTAAGTGGTTTTCCAGTTCAGGATTGGGAAAGAGAGCAGGTGCAAGATCTTCAAAGAAGAGGGCTGCATTACTCAGTCAACCAAGGGTTTGGGCTTCAACTCATTAATGACTGCAAGGAGAGCCAGGCTGGTCAACCAGCTTCATCACAGCAAACCGGAATATGTACAATTTTTCAAATTAATTGTAGATATCAGAGAGAACTCCAGACTGACTCATATATTGATTTTGATGGTATCATATGGTCTGTCATTGACTGAAACATGAAGGTGTGACCCATGACTATACATATAGATAAATGGAACTGAATCAAGAACCCGGAAATAAACCAACCCATCACAGTCATTTTATGTTTGACAAAGGCTGACAACAATAAATGAAGAAGGGCTTTTTAAACAAATAGTGCTAGGCAACTGACTATCCATCCACCTGCAGTTCAAATTGGACCAATTCCTCACATCACATTCAATAATTAACTCAAATAAACAAAAGGCTTAAATATAGGGGGTAAAAGCATAAGCTCTCAAAGAAAACAGGGGTCAATCTTCATGACCTAGGATTTAGCACCAAAGCATAAGCAATGAAAAATAAATAAATGAGATTTCCTCAAGATTAAAAACTTCTGTGGATCTAAAGAAGCTAAACAAAGAGGAAAAATACAGCTCACAGAATGGAAGAAAATAGTTGCACATTATATTTCTGATAACTGTTGTCCAGAACATACAGAGAACTTTGACAACCCATTAACAAAAAGACAAACAACTAAATCTTTAAAATGAATTTGAATACTTCCTTCTCCAGAGAAGACATACCAATGATAAACGAGCACAAGAAAAGATGTTCAATGTCATTAGTCACGATGTAAATTAAAGTTATGAGGCAATACCCCCTTCACAGACTAAACTATAATTGAAAAAACTAAAACTAACAAGTGTTGACAATAAGATAGAGAAATTGGAACCTTTAAGCATTGCTTGCACAAACATAAAATAGTGTAGCCTGTGTGAATAATTGTTTGGTATTTACCCAAAAAATTACCAAAGGGTTCAACAGCTCTTCTTGTAAATATGTATATACCCCGAGAACTGAAAACTAGTGATAAAATAAACTCATAGCAGCACTGTTCACAGTAACCAAAAGGTTGAATGTATTCAAATGTCCATCAACAGGTAGATGAATAAATGTATGTGTCGTTCCATAAACTGAAACCCTATTCTGCCATAAAAAAGAATAAAGTAAAGTGATGTAGCTACTGTGGAAAACAGCATGGAGATCCCTCAAACGCTGAAACAGAGATTTCGCATATGACCCAGCAATTCCACTTCAGGGTACAGAATCAAAACATTTCAAATCAGTATGCAAACAGGTATCTGTACACCCATATTTATAGCAGTATTATTCACTATAACCAAAAGAAACCCAGTTGAGTATTATTCAGCCTTAAACACTGAGAAAATTCTGACAGACCCCAACATGGATAAACCTTGATGTCACCATGCCAAATGAAAAAACGACAGTCTCCAAAAGACATACTATGTGCTTCCACTTATATAAATATGATATCTATAGAAGTCAAAATCAGAGACAGAAAGTTGAATGTGGATGCGAAGTAACGGGGATGGGGAGTTATTGTTTAATGAATAGTTTCATTTGAGGAAAATCAAATTCTGAAACTGCATGGCATTGATGTTATTTACACAACAATATAAGTATAGTTATAATTGTATACGTCAAATGATTTAAATGGTAAATGTTGTGTTGCATATGCTTAATCACAATGAAAAAAAATAAACGAAGTATTGATACATGTTACAAAATGGATAAACATTGAAAACATTCTAAATGAAAGATGCCCGCAAAAAGGCCACCCAGAATGGAGTCATCTGAGTGCTTAAATCCATCAAAGTTGTGAAAAATGAGGAAAGTCTTGGCAACAGTACTAGCTTCCAGAATGGAAAAAGACACTTTACATGGTTGGGACAGGGTCATTTCACCTGTGGCCATCCAGCATTCTCAGTGCCATTTATGCAGGTTCATTTTCGGGTTCTCAGTTCCACTCCATTGATCTGTGTGTCTGTTTTAATCCCAATATCAGCCTGTTTTGGTTATTATAGTTGACGAAAGTTCACAGGTCCAGGTGAAAGCTGACCTGGGACTGTGGATTGGATTGCAATGCAGAAACCATGATGACTTCCACATTTGGGTGTTACATGGTGACCCCCTCGGACAGTGCACCCTGGAAGAAAGGTAGTATAGTTCTGCATGTGAAATGCGGTGAAGGGATGACAGCCACAGAGTCTGAGCGCAGAGACAGAGTATCTGTACTGCCATGGAGAGTTTTCTGGAATTTTGAAATTATTGTCAAATAAATCACTATTTGAAACAATCATGCCAATACCAGGTTGGAAGAGCAAAGAATCCAAATCATTACTGAGACCAACCCTTATGCAGACCCAGCGCCCCAAAAGTAGTGAATCTAGTCACCATTGTTGCAGTCCACACCACTGAAAGGCAGGGTAGGAAGACTGCATGAGTAGCCACTATGCTTTGGAGGAAGTGAATGGCTAGGATGGGGTAGACATCGTAGGATTTTTAATCCCAAGTTTCCACATCAGAATACCACCAAAACGATAGCGATGAAAACAGTCTGGTACTGGCATAAAAACAGACACATAGATCAATGGAAGAGAATGGAGAACCCAAAAATGAACCTCCATGGATGGTGCCGAGAACCCTGGACAGCCACGGGCAAAATGACAGTAAAAACTAACTGAAAACCCCCAAAATTCTCATACTAAACACTTCCTTTGGTGGGTCCTGCAGGGACAGACAGCACTGCTCCCACCCCTCAGCAGTCTTCCCAGAGAGAAAGCCTGGCAGTGCCTCCTGGGTGACAGGTCATGTGAGCACAGGTGCTATCCCATGTGGTGGTGGAGCACCGCACGGGGCACTCCTGGATCGGAGGGTTACTGTCTGGAGCCAGCTGAGGAGGGAGTGGGGCTCTGAATCCTGCAGAGCCCGTCCCAGGGTCGTCATGGATGGAGTGAAAAAATAGGAAGTGTCACAAACACTTCTCTGTTTGCCAGGAGAGAGGACACGGCTCTTCCCTCTAGTGGAGAAGGCCCCGAGCCTCCCAGTCCAAAGGCTTTTATTGAGAACCACGTGCACAGGAGTAGCACAGGAGTACGGATGCAAAGCTTATCAATCAATGTCAAATGGCTGTGTTTACAGAAAACAGACAGAGATCATACATAACAATTGAAGGAACAAAAGAGATCTGCCTCAGGTCAGGGTCTGTGAATAATGTAAATCTCCTTCCCACTCTGAGCCGGTTATCAAGGTTATCATTGCTTTTGAGGGAAGAACAAAGCATGCTTCACGGAACTTACTTCTAGGCCTGATTTCCCCAGGGGGAACCACCCAGTCTAGGGCTGTACCTGCCTTTAGTATTGTTTCAAGTCTGAGCCAGGAAGGTGGGGCAGAGGCACCAAAAGATAAAGAAACTTCTTTCAGATAGAATGAGGACTCTGGCCATCTCCAAGCCGAGCCGAGGGGTGTGGGCCTCTTTGCCCTTACTCTGTGTTCTCCAAGTCCTTGTCTCCTGTCCATATTGGCTGCGTCTGGCTTAGGTCATCCCTCCTCTTGAGAGATCTTACCTGTCTTTGACTAACTGACAATCAATGGGCCGAGCAGAGTGATGAGGGAGGCAGGGGCTGTGTCCCTGCCAGAGGGAAAGGTCTCCTCAATGGCCTGTTTTCACAAGGTCTCCTTGATTATTTCCAGTCTTGGGGCCCTCTCGCCAACAATAAAGTCCCTGAAGCCAGACAAGGCGTTTCCCAACAATCCCACGGTTTCCCCAAAGCCTCAGCCACATTAAGATGAACCAAGTTTCCTCAGAACGTACGCGTCCGCACATCCTGAAGGTGCAGCAGGACAGTTCTCACTCTCTTCTACATGCTCACAGAAGCCAGGACCAGAACCAGGGCATTCCTGAACCTGGTCCCTAGTTTGCATTTATGAACAGTGGTCCCGTAGAAGCTCATCTAAATTGTCCAGAAAAAGTGTCCCCAGGATACCTGTCCGGGATAAGTAAACATGACAGTTGTTCCTACCGGAAATGCTCACTTAAATTTGGGTCAAAAACAATGTCCCTGGAGAACTGGTCCACAGGATGTGCTCATGAAAAATGGTCCCACCAGAGATGCTCCCTTAAATTGGGCCGTGAGGACATGTTCCAGAGGAAAATGGTCTAGAAATAAATGCTCACTTGAAAACACAGTGGAGAAAGTGCTCACAGAACTCCAGCTGGCTGAAGTGCACCGCTTACTCCAGGCACTGCCTCTCATCCTCAGACACAGGCTGGACACAGGCACGAGACCAGGTGGAGAAATCGCCTCCAAGTCTTACTTTGCATATCACCCCGGGCACCCCCACTACCTCTCACGGCCGGCTGGAACTCGATGGAGAAATTAAGCTTAGGTCTCTCATCACCCTTATCCCCTAGCAGCCCGGCTCCACTGTCCATCACTGGCAAGGCTAAGTCTGAGATGAAGAATTTGACTCCAGGTCTCTCCTCAACCTTAACCCCAGGACACCCTCTGCCCACCACATACATGGTGAAGCCAGGGGAAAAAAAAGCAAAGCATCAACTCCAGGTCTCTCTTCACCTGTTCCCCCAAGCACTCCTCAGGATGACTCTTCATCTCCAGGTGTTGCCCCTTTCACCTGGCAACTCCTTTGGCTCACACAAGCTGGCTATAGCCGAGGTACAGAATTCAGCTCAAGGCCTCTCCTGGCCCATTAACCCCAACACACCCTCTGCTTTTCACACCCTGGCTGGAGGCAGGAGAGAACTTGCCTCCAGGTGTCTCCTTGTCTGCCTACCCAGAACTCCCTCAGCCCCCTACAAGCTGTATGGAGAGGGGATAGATAATTCACCTCTAGTTCTCTCCTCATCCCTTACCTGACCACCCACTCTGCCCTCACACATTTGACTGGAACCAGACGGTGATCCTCCCCCAGGTCTCTACTACCTCCTTATCCACGTACGCCCTCAGCCACTAATGTTGACAGGAGCGTAGGTGGAGCAGTATCGTAGCATCCAGGTCTGTCCTAGCCCTGTCCCCCAGGCACCCACTCTGTCGCCCACACAATGGACTTGAACCAGGATGGAGATTTTGGTTCCAGGTCTCTACTACCTCATTCGCCAGGCATGTCTTCTGTTCCTCAATAGCTAGTTGGAGCTCCCATAAACCCTTATCCCAGGCAGGACACCATGTGCAACTCACATACTAGAAAACAGGTATGTGAATCCTAAGAAGAAAGATACCTACAAATAAGGGCTCCTGGTGGATATCAAGGATCAAATTTTTAAAAACAGCCCTGGCTGGGTGGCTCACTTGGGTGGAACATAGTCCCATACACCAGAGACTTGTAGGTTTGATTCCCAGTCAGGGCAAATGCCTAGGCTGTGGCTTTGATTCTCAGTTGAGGCATGTACGGAGGCAAATGATCAATGCATGTTTGTCTCACTCTCTAAAATTCAGTAGCAAATATATCCTCAGATGAGGACTAAAAAAAAAAAATCCCCCCTCCCCCAAAACAGAGCCTCATAGCCATTTGTACATGGGCTTCTCACAGAAACAGCCGTATAAGGTGGAGTCTGCGCTGATCCACACACTTCTTCCCACTTTGAACTAACTGATAAAAACATTTAGATGGAACAGAGCAAAGAAGAAATGATAAAACCAGCCCAGAGCTTGTGGAGCAGAGCAGAGCACAGCTGAGCTGCCTCGCCCGAGAAGGAAGCTGCCCGCAGCAACCTTACCCCAGGGCTCCCTCACTGCCATGATGCTTCATTAGTGAGAAAAAGCACTACTGAGCAGTTCCACAGCCGTGCTGCTTCATAGTTCTCCTGTAACAATACTGAGCTTTCCAACAGTTGTGCTGTCCTCACAGCCATGCTGTACCACAGTTGAACTATTAGCACTGAATACAATTTCCTTTTTCACTGCACCCCAACTTGGAAACCCCTGTTGGTACTGAATTGGAAACAATGACCACTGGTTGACAGACACCAGTGTGGACACCGGACACAGACCCTGGACTGCGAAGCCTGGACAGTGGACGCTGAACCAAAACCTGGACCTCAGACCGTGGGCCACAAACTCATAAGCAGACAATGGACCCCAAATGCCAGATACCAGATTCCATACACCAGACCCTAGAGCCAGAGCTGCACACAGACCCCACACATGAACCCAGGACAGAAAGCCACACCCAAAGAGACCCCAGACTCCAGGCACACAGCTGAATACAGATTTCACACCACACCACAGAGCCTGGAGACAGAACTGAGATCTGTCACCACGACCCCACAGCCAGACTCTGAAGCTGGAGCCAACACTGGACCCCAGTTGCCAGATGCAGAAGCTGAATCAGATTCTCTCAATGTAAATAGACCCATGACTCAATAAAGAAAACCTGTGGCTCTCAACGTCCAAGCAGCTAGCTTCATACATATTTTTTCATGCCACTGTAAATGTAGGAGAAAGAGAAATAACTCGCAGCACTTCTACATTCTACCAAACACTGCAGAAATAGACCAGGAAGGGGGAGAAAGCAAACAAGAATAATGCTCACCTTTGCTGGAAGATGCTCATTATCTCTCAGCTGCAGCAGTTTCCAGAAGTTAGCAGTGTCCCGGCCATTAATTTCATGTGGTGGGCTCATCAAAACTATGGGGGATAAAAAAAATTAATTATTTCTGTCACACCTTGTAAGTTCTAACAGCTGGGCTAATAATTAAATTAACAGAAGAAATTCAAAGTTTAATACATGTGAAGGTGAATTTACATAGAAATGAATAGCAAAGACCATGAGGTAATATTGGGTTTACAGAATATTTTGGAAAATGGGGGAACAGGGTCTTAGACTTTAGAGGTGAAATGGGTGTTATGCAGGTAATTTTTTTTTTAATCCTCACCCAAGAACATTTTTTTTGCTGTTTTTAGAGAGAGAGAGAGGAAGGGAGAGAGAGAAACATTGATGTAAGAGAGAAGCATTGATTATTTGCCTCCTGTACATGCCCAGACCAGGGATCACATGTGCCCAGGTAGGGGATCAAACCTGCAGCCTTGGTGTGTGCCCTGACTGGGAATCACCCTGCAATTTTTTGGTTACAGGACAACACTCCAACCAACTGAGCCACACCAGCCCCGGCATATGACAGGTTACTTTCTGTGAGCAATGCCAAAAACAATAGGACATGGAGGCGAGTAAAGTAAGTGGGTCAACAAACTCCTGCCTGGCGTGTGAATTTCTAAAGCAAAGGTGGTTATGATACAGTCTCCTCCCTAAACCAGGTTTCTCCGACTATCTTAGGAAGAAATGGGATGAGAATTACAGGTTCTTTCTCTGTGCTTTGCTGCTTAACCACCACCTTAAAATCAACATGCCAAGCACAAAACTTTAGCCCTCTTCATTCCAACCTTTGAAACTTTAAATAAAAGTTTTACATCCACAAGCTAAATTAGTAGATTGTTCTGTATTTCATTGATATAATCACTCAGTCCTAAGAGTAAGTTAGTTTAGTTAAATTGTTAAATCTTTATTTTGGGAAACGGTGACATTTGATGTACTCCCAAAATTTGCCTAATAAATGTCTGATTACTTGCTTATGTGTGGATAAAACAAACTTCCCTCTAAACTCATGGTTCTATTGCCTGGTCTAATCATCATGTATATATGGGAAAGATCACCAACAGAAAATAAGCAAGCTGAATACATACATGTTTATGGGAACCTCACATACATGACAGGCAGAGACCCCATATGCAGGAGAGGATGAGCAATAGAAAGGAAACATAGACATATAAGACATTCTAAGCTAGGGATGGTCTAAGTTGCTTTCAAAGTGTCTTTGCAAAATGACAGGAGCAGATGCTTAGTAAAAAGAAGAGCTATTCCCAAGATGGACATTAGACAGCAGCAAAAAAAGCCATTTTCTGGTGGCCTCAACTCAGGTGTTACTCCAAAGATGCACACAGGATGGCAGTTTGCACTAGTGTTGAAAGTGGCCCCACTGTGAGGAGTACATGGTCTACTAACATCTCCAGGTCCTCTCAGTGTTGGAAAAGTATTCCCCGAGAGAGTATAAAGTCCTGTAACATGAGCTCTGGGTCCTCATCAGAGAGTAAGGGGTAATGTCACATCAGCTCTGGGTCCTGTGGTGTGGACAGGGGTCCCTCTCTGAGACAATATGGGCTCCTGTCAAACCAACTCTTGGTCCTGAGTTTGGTAAAAGTGCCACCTGAGAGAAAAGTAGGTCTTGTGGCATGAGTTTTGGATTCTGTTACTATGGGGGAAAGTCCCATTGAGAGCGTAGTGGGCCCTGCCACTATTGGTATATAAAACATCCTGAGCTAGGGATGATGGAAGGTGCCTTGGGGGATTCTTGCAAAATGGTAAGAGCAGATGGTTAGTAAATAGGTGCTATTCCCAAGAAGTACACTAGATGGCAGCAGAGAGCATTTCCCGGCAGTGTCCACCTGAGTGGCTGGCGGGTTTCCACTCAGAGCATTCAGTGTCCTGCCACATCAGCTCCGGGTTCTCTGAGTAATGGGAAGAGTCCCAGCAAGGAGAGTAGGGGATCCTGTCATGTCAGCTCTGAGTCCTATAAGTCCGTGGTGAGTTCCCTCATGGAAGAGTTGGGAGATCCTTACACATTAGCTGTGTTTATCTAATGTGGAATGTGGACCAATTTGAGAGAATATGGGGTGTCCTTTGACATCTCCCTGGATCCTGTATATGTGGGGACGAGTTTAGCCTGAGAAAACAGGGGATCCTGTAACATTAGCCCTGAGTCCTGTGAGTGTAAAGAGGGTCATACATGAATACAGAGTGTCCAGTCACTACAGCTTTTGTGCCTCACACTGAAAGAGTAAGGTGTACAAATCACATCACCTGTTCCCTGTGAGTGTGGAAATAGTCCTTTCCTCAAAGAGTTGGGAGTCATGTCACATCAGCTCTGGGAGAGTAATGGGTCTAAAAGCTTCACAAATGATGATTTACGAAAAAGATTCACAAATGATGATGAATATAAATGATGATTTATATTCAAAGATAATCAGAGGAGAGCAGTTACACAAAAGTACAACACCTAACCTATGGAATACCAATAGGAATTAAGGTGTGATCTAACAGTCTCCTTCAAGGGCACATATTTTGTCTAATTTTTCTAAAGGCAGTCATAAGTCCCTGATCAATGATTTACTAAACTTATATGGAAATTCCAGAAAGGGAAGACAGAGGCAGACAGGAGATAGTTAATTAAATAAATAAAACACAAAAGAGATAAAACATCTTTTGTTTGGAGAATTATTAGTGAAAAATATTTTTTAAACATAACCCAGGAAAATCTTTGTGAGTGCAACATAGTTTGTCCACTGCATTTATAAGTAAAGTATTATTCTAGGGATGCAGAAGGCTACAGGGTTACAGACAGAAAAGATAGGCTCTTGTGTTCAAGGAATTCATCATCTATTGGCTAAGGCAATGTATAATTGTCAATGAAGTGACGCAAAGGTACAAGCTTCTGACTTCCAAACCTCTACTGCTTACCTGAGAGCCAACTGGCTTTGGATGTATCATAGAAATCTCAAGGTTTACTAAGTAAAAACCTGAATTTTTAGTGTCCTCTCATACCTCTTTATCTGTACTTTTCTCCATTTCAGTAAATGGCACTACTCTCCATCAGTAACTCAGGCCAGATACCTAGGAATCATCCTTCATTCCTGTTTTCCTCAAGTCCCACCTTACACCCATTGGTAAATGGTTGAGTCTATTTTCATAACTAAAAACCATCATTCACCCTCCACGCCGTATTCTGCCACCACCTTAATGGAAACCAACGTTATCTCCTACTTATGTTGCTGCATTAGCGTCCTAAGTGGTCTGGTCTCTTCCGATCTCTCTAGACTCATCTTACACAACTGTACTTTCTGAATATATTCCAGAAACGATTGGTCTTAAGTTCTTGAACATGAAGATTAGTCAGGGCCTTTGCACAACCCATTCACTCCAGAATGTTCTCCCTTTCCTCTGCTGAATGGCTGAATCATTTCATCTCTTAAGCCTCAATATAAGGGTCAACTTCTCAGAGAGGCCTTTCTAGGCCAACCTAATTCAAATAGATTCCCCTGTTATTCCTCTTAAGTCCATCCATCAAAGGTTTAAATTCCATTAAGATAGGGATCTCTCGTTAACCACTGTAATCACAGTACCTAGTAGTTCTTGGTACAGAGAAGGGAAGCTCTTAAAAATTATCTGCAGAATGAATAACTGGAGGAGAGGGAGGAGGGTGCATTTGAGGAACTCAAAAAGACATTCTGTGTGGCTGGAACCTAGGGCTAGAGGCTGAAAAACAAAACTGGAGAGGTAGGCAAAGGCCAGACAAAAAGGGCCTTGTAAACCACGTTAAGGAGTTTAGGCTTAAATCTGAGGAAAAATACCCTGACTGGTGTGGCTCAGTGGCTTTAGTACCGGCCTGCAAACCAGAGGGTCGCCAGTTTGATTCCCAGTCAGGACACATATTTGGGTTGCAGGCCAGGTCCCGGGTTGAGGGTGTGCAAGAGGCAACCACACATTGATGTTTCTCTCCCACTCTTTCTCCTTCCCTTCCTCTCTCTCTACAAATAAGTAAAAAAACAAAAAATTTTTTTTTAAACTGAGGGAAAATAGCAGCGACTGAAAAGTTTTTTAAATCGAGTGTGCCCTGATCATATTTGAGCTCTATCAGCCTAGCATTGTGGAGGCTGCCTTGGAAGGTAACAAAACTGAAAGAACGTGAATCAACTGGGAGGCTATTGTCGCAACTATGTAGCAGTCACGTGACTGGCTAGATGTGCGTGATACGGAGGGAATCCAAAAATCTTTCCTGTCTGGTTTGAGCACACCGCTCGGTTAATCGTTTTTCCCTCTGAGCCATCAATGCAGTTTGGAAAAAACCCCTTTTCAGCACCTAATACTGTAGCATAGCAGCCAGCGGAAAATTCATCTCTGAGAAACCTCAAAAGCTCGAGTATTACCTGTTCCTTTTCTGCATTTCCAGTTCCTTACGGTCATCCGTGTGCAGCTCCACGGCACAGTAAGTAATCAATAAACGCTGGATGAGCGATTACAACAGCACTGTCTAAAATTAAAATTCTTGTCTTATTCATTTTCAACTCTTACTTATGACCGCCGTCTTATAGAAAGGCTAACTCCTGAATAACAAAGAATGCTCTGCGTGTTATTCATAATGACGTTAAGGTCTTCGTTAGGAGTCTCCCGCCCTTGCCCTCCCCGAGAACCTCTTCCCGCAGCTACTTACCGGAGGCGGAGGTCAGGGACCCGGTCCCTACCCCTACCTCCCCCTCCCCAACACTCTGTAACGCAGGCAGGCAGGAGTCAGCAGTGCACAGGCCAAACGTCCTCCAATTTAATTTCCCGCAACTTCTTCCGCCGGAAGTGACGCTTAGACTGTGGTTCCTCAGAGCCAATCAGAAGAAGGCACTGCTGAGGGTGGAGATTAACCTGGTTATCTTGTGAACATTTGAGAACCAACCATTTCCGTCAAGCTGGCTGTGAGGGCGGGTATGACGGAAGTTTTCCCCGATTGGTGCAGCAGTAGTACAGTCTGTAAAGTTGGTTTTGGAGCAGCGCTGAGTCAGCTGGGCATAAGGATTCCCGGGAAGTGGTGGGATTGCCGTTCTCACTGAACAGGGTGACTGGAAGGAGGATGAAAGCTGGCTGAAGGGGGTTGGCGGAGCCGTGAAGAAGGGAGGGAGGTTCTGCTTGAGGGAAAGGCACTGCCCGGGGACGGAGGAACCAAGTGGGTGGTCTGGGGAGGAAGGCTGGAAGGAGAGAGAGGGAGCCTGAGGCGGTCTTTGGGGAAAACGGAGGGGGCAGAAACGGAAGGAGCGACCGGGACCAAAGGGGAGTCCATGGATAAAGCAATTCTGCTATATACAAGTTGGGAGAAAGTAGGTTTATGAGTACATAGAATTTCTTCTTGTATTATTATCTATTAATTATTACAATATTTTCCATTTGAACAACTGTAAACGTACTTTTGCCACACCCTGTATATAATGGAATAGTATTCAGCCATAAAAAGAATGAAATCTTGCCACTTGCAACAACATAGGCGTACCTCAAGGGCATTTTATGCTAAGTTAATTAAATCAGAGAGAAAGATAAATACCATATGATTACTCTTATATGTGGAATCTAAAAAAAACTAAGCTCATAGGTACAGAGAACAGATTGGTGGTTGCTAGAGTAGGTGGGAGAAAAGGGTGAACTGTTTTTGTTTGTTTTTAGTTTTAATATATTGAGTGTAAAAAATTTTTAAAAAAACCCTTAATTCTCCCTATTATAAGAGACTTCCCCTTCCCTTTTATGAGATCACTTTTTTAGAAAACGAAATATTCCCTACTCCTTGTAGATGTACATATAAATGTTTAAGAAGCATCTCACTAGTTTTTCTACCCAGGAATGTCTCAACCACCTGGGAACCACCATAATAATATATTGTGGTAAAAAAAAATTTATATATATATATATATATATATATATATATATAAACACATTTTAACATTTTAATCATTTTAAGGTGTATGTTCAGTGGCATTAAGGACATTCACACTGTTGTACAAGGGCCCCCACCACCCATCGTGTGAGCCGTCTCAAATTGAATCATCAAGGGAGACAGCAGCCCTGTCTGTGGGAGGGGAGGAGCCTAACTTCAGGGTGCCTCTAAGACTATTTCAGAAGTTTATCTTTCCTTTGCTTAAAGCCAGTTAGCACAAAGGGGTGGCCACCTCCCTTAACAGGTGAGTCTAGGGTGAACTATTAGTGTCAAATGAGGCCCTCAAGTCCTCTTACCTGAGGACTAGTTGTTCATTTTGAGAAGACGGTGTAATGGATTATATCTCCGTGACTATTGGTTTGCTCAGGCTGCCATAACAAAATAACACAGATTTGTTGGCTTGAACAACATAAATTATTTTTTCACAGTTCTGGAGGCTAGAGATCTCAGAACAAGATGTAACCAAATTTGGTTTCTTCTGAGGTCTCCTCTTGGATTGCAGAAGGCTGCCTTTTCATTTTGTCTTCATAATATTTTTCCTCTGTACACATATCCCTGGTAGCTTTTTATGTGTCCAAATCTCTTATAAGGCTGCCAGTCAGATTGGATTAGGGCCCTCCCTACAGGTCTTATTTTAACTTAACAACCTCTTTCATACCCTACCTCCAAATACAGTCACATTCTGAGGTGCTGGGGTATGACTGCGACTTTAGAAATTTGAAGGGAAAAAATTCAACCCCTATCAGCTATATAAAAGGGTGAGATTTCTTGGTTTTTGTAATCTCTTAGGGAATGCCTATGATATGCATCAAAGTATTGCAATTTAATTCTTATTCAATAATAAATTTGTTTTCTTTCTCTTCCAACTTTGTGGAGAAGTTTTTTTGGGTTGGGAAGAGATTTTGTTTTAATTATATTTCCCAAACAGTATAAAAAGTACTGAGGTAGGAACCTCAGGGTCAAAGGTTTGGGGTCTGGCCCTTGTGGAAAACAGCTGCATGAAATCACTTCCTTTTTTTTAATTAAAGAATTATCATTCTTATATATATATCCACAAACAAGATAAAAATAACTGTAAATATACTAAATTACACATTAAAATCCTGGAATTAAAAAATTCTAAATATAAACTAGATATATATGTGATTCACGCATAATAAAATTCTGCAAGTTACAATTTCTGAATGATTTGCTAGAAATTCACTAAGAAGAACCAGAACATCAAACCTTAAAGAGTTTCCATTTTCACCCCAATTGAGTGAAAAGCTACAATTTGTTGGCAGGCAGAGTCTACGTTGGTACTTGCTGCTGCCACTAATAAGTTAATCTGAAGGACAGAGACTTGTATGCTGGATGGGCCAGGCTCTTCCTGCAATTGATTGAAGTGCTCTGCTCTTATTTTTTCCTTACGTTTTAAAAAGAAGTAAATATACATATGGTAAAAATTTAAATGGTACAGAAAGATTTAAAATATTAAGCAGTCATTTGAATAATTTACAAACTGAATTCAACCTTGGAGTCTCTTTCTCTGAAAATAATTTTCAGTCCTCTCAAACTGTTGATTTCTTATATATCACCTCTGTTGCAGGGGAAAGCCACAAAGTCTGTTCCTTCTTTAAAAATCCAGTTATAAGAGCAATGTGTGCACTCTACTCTGAGCAAATTCAGGCAGAACTCGGAATCCATGGATTCAGTCCCTGCTCCAGACAGTCTCTGGTATCATCCAGGGACACAGGGCAGCCAGGCAAGCCCTTCCTGGATGCCTGGGATCTTGGGGGACAGCTGCACATTCTTTGGGAAGAGAGTAACAGGGCAGCACGTAGGGAGAGGAGACAGGTGTCCTCCAAGACATGTATTAAAAATGCTTCAGCTGTCTATTGTAGGACCAAAAGGGCCCAGGATTTACCAGTTGAAGGTCCACCGCGAGTGAATTTAACATCTTTTAATCTTGCCAGGTGGCTAAAACATTCTTCCTAAACAATAGGTGTGCGTTCTTGCAGAGATTTGGGATCTTCTCAGAACCAGATGTCTCTAGTGACCAGATGCCCGGAGGAAGTGCCTGAGCAGAAGTGTCGGGTAATACAGGGAAGGTGCAGTGGTGGTGCCTCAAACCGTCAAATTGCTAGGCTCTCAAAGGATCCACAACAGCAGGAATTCATGTCTGTGTTACTCACTGCAGTTATTTTCAGCCACTAAGGAGGCACCCCCTGCCGACAGGTGTGGTGGAGGAGCGCAGGCTCACGGTGCGCCTCCTTGGATATTGAACTTGAGGCCTTAAGAGTTGGGGCTGGGAAGCGGAAGAGGCTGGTGTCCCAGGGAGGTCTAGGAGTGCAGGCTGGGGTTCAAAAGACCCACAGAGTCACCTCTTGTTTAGGGCCTTGATTTCCAAATCTCGATGGGCAAATGAAAGGTGGTTTTTCATTGCGATTTAAGTGATTTCTTCAAATTCTGCATCCTATGGAAATAAAAGCTCTCAATTACGGTTTGGTTTTGTTTTTTTAAATGTACATTGGTGTTAGTGGGTTGGAGAGAATAGGGGAGTGGGAAAACCTAGTGATAGCACCTTATGGGAGCACATTCTCAAAAAGTCAGAGGTTCCAGTTGCCTCCAGACCTCTGTTAAAATAGCTGAATAAATGAAGCTCCTTTTATCAGATTTCCCTAGGGACCATAAGACACAGGCAAATTACCCTGGGCCTAAGGACTCACTGGTTGTAAGATGGCAACAGGGTCATCAACTCTAATTTCTTGCCTTCCTTTTTTTTTTATCCTCACTTGGGGATGTTTCCCCATCCCCCACCCCCATTGCTTCAGGAGAGGAAGGGAGAGAGAGAAACATCAATGTGAGAGAAAAACATCAATTGGTTGCCTCCCACATGCACCCAAATCAGGGATCCTGTACACCTCGACCACAGACCAAACCCACAACCCAGGCATGTGCCCTGACTGGGAATTGAACCTGCAACTTTTTGATTATGGGAAGATGTTCCAAACAACTCGGCTACACCAGCCAGGGCTCAACTTCCTTTTTGACAGTGCACAAAGGAAGAGCACCATTTTTGTTTTAAGTAGCCCTGTTTTTCCTCTTTTAGTCTCCCTACTGGGTTAAATATTCATTAGTGCCTCTTTCATCTAGTGCTACATAGATCATGGAGGACATGAGATAAAAAGGAGGGGTACAGTGCTGAGAAGCTTATTACATAATGTTTAGCTAACACTTGGGTTCTGGAGCCAGACTGCCTGTGTCACAGGTGGGCACAGGTAACCAGGTTCTTGGTGATCGTGGACCGAACGATCCACGATCATTCCGAACCAAACACCCAGAGTTTATAGCAGAAAGCGAGAGAAAGCAGGTTTATTAAGCCACACAGTACATGGGAGCAGGCCAACTCTGAGCAGAGCGGAGCCTAACAGCAGCAGGGGCTAGAGGGCTTTTATTCCTTAGGGTGGGTCTCCCATGATTTCCTTGATTGGCTACTAGGAAGGGGGTCCCACAGTGCTAATTTATTATAATGCTATTATAATGAAGCAGGGGTCAGATAGCATCTTCTGCTCAGGTGCATTCCTGATTCACTAGGATTCAATGCTTTTCCAGATGCAGAAACTACCAGTTGTAGAACAGGGTCTCCACCCTTTATCCATGTTCTGTATCTTAGCCCTGGGGCACCTCTGGAGTTTCCTCTTTCCTGACTATCTCTTGCCTTACCTAGATCCAGTACTCTGACACTTGGTGGTTGAGTGACATTGAGCAAATTACTAAAACTTTCTGAGCTTCTGTTTCCTCATTTAAGAAAATGGGGATACTAGGACTTACCTGATGGTGTTATTAGGAGGACTGAAAGGGTTAATTTATGTAACATACTTAGAACAGTACCTGGCACATAATAAGTGTATAAGAATGTTTATAATTCACTAAGAAAAGATCAACAATCAGGATATACACTTTATAGTTAAGGAAACCCAAGTTGCTATTCAGTATATGAGAAAATTGTCAACCTAACTCATAATAAGACACCATTTTTATGTACCACAATGGCAAAGAAGGAAATGTTTCATAACACATTGCATTGGTGAGGATGAGAGAAATGTAACCCTTTCATAAGTTGCTAATAAGAATGTTAATCAGCAATTTAGCAATGACTATAAAAAGTAAAAATGCACATGTCTTTTCATGAAATCTCACTTCTTGGACATTATTTTACAGTAGAAAGTGATCTATGTAGCAGAATATTTCACAAAGCATTTTTTTGGTAATGGCAAAATGGTGAAAAATAAATATCTTGACATTGTTGATCTACAACAATGTCCAAGATAAATTGCTAAGTGGAAAAAAAATAGATGCAGAACTGTGCATATAGTATAATATCACTTAGGTAAATAAAAAAGAATACAAACAAGCTTTTATTAGTGTAGAATGTATTTTTGAAGACAATATATTCATTTCAAAGTTGCATAAGAAACTGGCAGTGACCTCTGGAGAGGGTAAGTGGGGGGTGCGAGGGGACAGGTAGATGTGCTTTTCACTGTAACCTTTCTTACCTTTAGAATTTTCTTTTTACCATGTGCATGTATTTAATAATTAAAATAAGTAAAAAAGGTAAATTAAAACTTTAAAAAATTTTTTGTATTTTATCTTTATATATACTTGCCATTGGAAAATCATTTGACTTACTAGTTTTGTGTGTTTTCATGAAATTCAACAACCCGAATCCCTGGAATTTAACTCAAACGATCAGTTAAGTCAATTAAGAGAATTAAAATTTCAGTAAAATTAAGTTAATTAAGGTTTCAGTAAAAGGTTACTCATTGTTTCCGCTTTCCCATCTTTAAACTGACAGGCAGTGTGCTCGCCTGCTTGTCAGGGCGGCTGGGGGACCGCGGGATGGGGGCTCCAACCCGTGACTCAGAACGGTGACGGGGCTGCGGGGCGGGGCTGGCCACGCACCCTCCCTCCAAGTCGTCACTGCCAGGAGCATATGAGCATCTAAATACCCTCTTGGTTTGGACTTATGGATTCACTCAATCTGCTGTCTCACCTTTGCCTCGCTCCTTGTGAGACTGATTTGGAGCATCGCCAACTTTCTGCCGGTAAGTCCACACCCAGTCATCTTTGACTTCTTCCTCAATCCCATGTGCAATCTGTTGTCAACTTTAGCTGCTTTTATCTGATGTCTCTCTCACCTGTTACTGAATCTCTACTCATGCTGCCCACATAGCAACTTGATGTGGTTTCACTGGGCCCTCTCCTTGGCTCATCCTCCCAGCTTCTTTACTCGGTGAATTGTTACCCAATTTTCAACACTCAATTAAATTTGCCCTTTTTGTTAAACCTGAGCTGAAACTTCTCCTTGAGCATTACTATACTTTCCATACTATGCTTTAGACTTATATTTTGTACCAAACATTTCATGCACACCTCTTGTAGCCTTTGGAATATCACAATGTGCAATCAATTTAATGTTTGTGTTTTGCCACTCCAATTCATATGTTGAGGTCCTCACTACCAAAGTGATGGTACTAGGTGGTGGGGCCTTTGGGAGGTAATTAGGTCGTGAGTGTGGAGCCTTCCTGAATGAGAACACAGGGAAAAGCAGCTGTCTGTTCCCCAGGGGAGGGCCTTGCCAGGTCCTGACCACGCTGGCATGCTGCTTTGGGCTTCTAGCCTCCACAGCTGTGAGAAGGAAATTTCTGTTGTCTCTAAGACACACCGTCTATGCTAATGTGTTATAACTTCTAGAACTTACTAAGACAATGTAATTGTTTTTCATGTTTATTGTCTTGCTAAGCTAGAAAGACCTCTAGGAAGAGACTTAATCTCCATGCCCTTTTAAAACTATCATTGACTAACTTCTATGTACCAAATATTGTGTAAGAATCAACCCTGTTATCTCATTTTATTGTTTCCTCAGCATTCTCTGCAAACAGATATTATGGAATCCACTTCATAGGAGAGAATTCTAAGAGCAGCATTTAAGTGACTTGCTGAGCTGTGATTTGAAGCTTTCCTCATTATATTTTGTTGTATTATCCAGCTCCATAACCAGGCACATGACAGATACTGAGGGCTGAATTACAAACCAATATTACTGAGGGTAAGCCTCAGTTTAGACATCTCTATTCTAGGAATTCTTCTGTGACTTAATGCTGCTCCTTTCATGCTCATGAACCCTGATCAGACCTCTGTTAACACACTTTGCACGCCAACTTGGGATCTTTCTCCACGCCTGTCCATTTTCCAAGCCTGTTGGGTGGGTTAGGCGGATTGTGCTTGTTTCCAGGCAAGAGAGAGCAGACCAGGGTGGGAGGCGGGCCTGCTGAGCCAGTTCTGGGATAAATGCTCCCGGAGCACCCAGGGCTGAGGCAGTTAATTTGTCCCTGTGCTGAGGAGGGAATTTCCTGCAAAAGCTAGCTCCCCCCAGAACAATGTGGCCTTATATTTTAGTTTTGCATTGGAGCCTAGCTGTCTGGGGAAACAAAGAGAGGAGAGAATCACTGAACCAGTCTCGCACATAAAAAACTGACCATGTCTGAAACTGACCATGTCTGTCTTTGAAGTCTCCTTTATGTTGTTTAGAAAACTTTGGATTATAGGGGTGTTTTTCCCACCTTCTCTTCCTCAGTTCCTCACCCCACCCCAATTTTTTTTTTTTTAAGAGAAAAGAGAGAACAGGGTGTAAGGGAACCTTTCTTTGAAACAGGGCAGAAGTCATTAATGGAGGCTCCATTCAGTCCTTCTGACACTTGCTCATCAATCAGCTTTCCTCCTAGCATTCTGATGACCCCGCTGACCCGGGGCCCTCCACACCGTCTGCCAGGCAGAACTGCAACGGACCACACACCAGGGGGAGGGAGTGGGCTCTGGCTCCGGGCTTCCTGAGACTGAGGGCCAACTGGCGGGTGGGCAGCTCTGCTGAGCTGAGGTGAAGATGAATAAAGAAGATATTTTCTCTGCAGAAGCGAGTGCTGCTCACTTCACTGAAACAGCCGTCTGCAGTTGCCCTGCTCTTTCTGCCCCCAACCCAGGGCCAGCCATGGAGCGCGGGGCCCCCGCCAGCTGGGCCTGGGGAAATGAGGCCAGGAGTTTCTGTCTGCCAACCAAGCACTGCTAAAAGAAGTTAATAGCGCTAAGCCTTCCCTCAGAAAAGTACAGGGCGGTGTTCTGGAGATGACAGTGGCTTGTTGGGCCTGAGCTGTGGGACCTTTATTTCATTAGTCATTACTAACTTCTTCATTTATTCATTCAATAGTCATTTACCTGGCACCCACTGTGTAGTAGGTGTCATGTCGGGTACCAAAGACAGAACTGTGAATGAGGCAGGTACAGTCTCTGCCCTCATGGAGCTTATAGTCCAGTTGGAAGTGCACCTGGGACTTTTCTCCAAGAAAAATTGGGTATTTAGGAGGATCAGCTGTGGTCACATGCAATTGAAATTCAATGTCTATTTATTCTTTTTCTTTCACTTACTAGGCACAGAGCTAGAAGCTGGGAATACTGAAATGAAAAAGGAAATAAATGCCTACAACCCGTATCCCCAAGGAATTAACACAGTAGGTAATAGGAGACTGTTAAACTAAGCCATTATGATTCAGTATAAGTGTTGTTACAATGGTACATATAGAATTCAGAGGAAATAGAGGCTAGTTTATTCTACCTGAAACTTCTTGGTTCCTATTCTGAGATGGGAAACAAGGGAGGGTTTTGAGCAGAGGAACATACTAACACATTTTTTAAAGTTTTAAGAATAGATTTAGGGATCAAGGGAGGAATTAGGGACTTTGATTAATAAGTTTATTGCAATAAACCAGGCTTGATGTCTTGAGCCAAAGAGGTAATTATGTAGGGGTGAAGAGGTTAGATTTTAGATATTTGCAAAATGCAGCCAGAAGAATTTGCTGAGAGATTCAATGTCTAGTACTAGAGAAAGGAGTCTATGTTGACTCCAAAGTTTTCGACTGAGAAGCTAGAAGTTTGGAGTTTTCATTAACTGAGATAAAGAAAATGATGGAAGAGTTTTTAAGAAAAAATCAGGAGTTTGGCTTCAGATGTGCTCAGATTGAGATGCCTATTAGAAGACCTGGTGACTGTATTTAAATCAGCAGACTGGATGCAATCACCAGGATGTGCATCGCTAGTCCCCTCACCTTATTCTTATTCTTGGAGGGATACAGTCCAAGACCCCCAGTGGATGCCTGAAACCACAGATAGTATGGAACCATTATATACTATGTTTTTCTTTTGCATGCGTACCCATGACAAAGTTTAACTTATAAATTAAGCACAGTTACAGATTAATAACAATAACTAATAATAAAATAGGATTATAACAATATACTGTAATAAAAGTTATATGAAGATGGCATTATTAAATAAAATAAGAGTTACTTGAACACAAGCACTGCTATACTATGACAGTCGATCTGATAACCAAGACAGCTACTAAGTGACACATGGCAGGTAGCACGTACAACGTGGATATGCTGGACAAGGGACTGATTCATGTCCTGGGTGGGTGAGAGCAGGTCGGTGCAAAATTTCATCACATGACTCAGAATGGTGTACAATTTAAAACTTGTAAACTGTTTATTTCTGGAATTCTTCACTGAATGTTTTTGGACCATGATTGTTCATGGGAAAGCTAAACTATGGATAAAAGGGTACTGTTATAAATTAAGAAAAGACAGACCTACAGATGATGTCCTGGGGTGTTGAAATGTTTAAAGGTTAAAAAGATTGGGAGGAACTGGAAAAGGACTCAGAAGTAGCAGTCAGTGAGGCTGAGAAGACTGTAGTTTCCTGGATTCCAAGTAAACAAGATGTTTAAAAGAAGCGAGGAGGCAAATATATCAAATTCTCCTGATTGGCAAAGTGACTGAGACTTCATCATTGGATTAGGTAATGTTGATTACTAAAGACTTGTATAAGAGCACTATCTGTCGAATGGTAGTAGTGAATTGTTGTTTGAGGTGGATTCCCCAGAGAACAGAAAGACAGGAATTAGAGAAAATGAACATAGACAAATCTTTTCAAGAATTTTTTTACAAAGGGTAGAAGAAAAATAGGTTGTTAGTTGGAAGGAAATGTGGAATCTCAAGATTTCCTTTCTAATATGCGAAAGTTTTCATGTGTTTTATTCAGATGGGGATGACTTTACAGAAAGACAGTAATCAATAGTATAAAAGAGGGAGAAGAGAATTTCCAGGTGAGGCTCCCAATTAAGGGAGAGGAGAAGAAATCCAGTTACATTAGACCTGTGTTTTTTCAACTGTTGTGGCAGCACACTGGTGTGCCTATTTAGTCAGGGGCACCTCTTTTCTCTTAGGTTGTAAAATGAAAAAAAGACAACAGCCAACACAATAGCCATGTGGTGTCAATGAAATAAAAATTATACCTATTATTTCGTCAGATTGGCAAAAAAAATTTTTTTCATGCACCACAGAATTTTAGCAATTAGTTTATGTATGCATGAGATGAAAACGTTTGAAAGTCACTGGATTAGACATGCTGGCCTAGGCAGGAGTAGACCGTCCATTCACGGTAACTGGAGAGAAGGCAGAAAACGTGGGCACAAAAGCATGTGTGAAAGTAAATACGGTGATGCAGCCTCTGGGAGTTCTCTGGGACTATTTCTCTGGCCTCAGTGAAAGACAAAGCAATGAATGATAGGAAGAGATGATAAAGGTTTAAAGAGAGCAACATGAATGACATACTTCTCTAAGAAAGTGGGAAAGTGAATAAATCACAGAGATGATTTTCGAGCAGCTCCAAATGTCTGCTCCAAGTTAGGAGTCATAAACTTAAAGTCAGGACAGTCAGCGTGGTTGGGTGTTTACATGCGGTCAGGTTCAGGTGCTCAGGTCCAGGGTGGGAGAAGTGAAGAGCAAAATCTCACTGAGGTTGGAGATCTTAAAGAAGTGTACAGTGAAGCAAGGAAGGGAAGACAGTTGAAAGTACACGTACAATAGGAATTATAATGATTGTTGTGGACTCCAACCTGGATAAAGAGGGGAGTGAAACCACAGCAAATTGCTATAGTGGGGGATAGTGAAAAGGAGTAGAAGCTACGGGTTGTAGGTTTCTATAGGATCAAAGACTTGTTGGAGTTGGGACACCAAAACCAGAAGGATAAGAGGTGGTAGTAATTAGAAAGGGGCATGCTTGGAACTGAGATTAAGTAAAAATTGCAATTATTCATAGTAGTAAGGTATAGATATGACTGCGGGAATAAGTAGCGAGGTTAGCATGTAGGACAACGTCACTGGTGGAGATGAGGTCCAGGGACACAGGAGCCAGGACATGGGGAGGAACAGCGATATGATTATTGATATTATGTCTCAGTGAAATTATTGAATTATAACTGAGCATCAAAGTGAGAGACAGTCTCCAAAAATGAGGGGGTATGACTTAAAGGTAATTAGATGATAGCAACAAAGAGAAATTAGTAGGCAGTATAGCCTGGCAATATTCCCTAAAGGTGGGAGTTTTAGGAAGGAAGAGTTAAGGATGGTCAAGAGGTACCATAATGAGCAAAAAGAACATTTACCGCACCTGGGCTCTGTGGTACAAGAACTTCAGAGATAAAAGAGCAACCATTTCGTAGGGTGCTGGGAAAGCAGTGTCCTTCCAGGAGGGTCAGGTGTCAGTTACAATGAGAGGGCAAAGGGCAAGTAGAAGACTGAGGATATATGGGGTTTGCTAATGACTGGCTCTGACTTCCAGCGGGATATAGTGGAAGGGTTTCCTCAGACATCTGAGGTCAATGGCGTCAGAAAAGTGAATATGGAGAGACAAGGAGGGGATAAGAGCCCAGAGGGTGAGGGTGCGCTGATCAAAAGGTGTGTGACTACAATAGGAACAAAGAGTATATGAATTAACCCTGATGGCCGCAAGGCAGATGGTGGTGTGAGGCTGTGGTGTTGGGAAGGGGAGAAGGGACAGATCACAGTCCTGTCAGAAGCACAGAATCCTGAGAGGTGGTCTTGTTTGGATCATCTCAGATTTATCTTCTGCTGTATAAATCCTCTCATTTATACAGCACAAGATACTCTGAGGCTTTTTCCTGTCTCTATTGGTGGATTTTTCTGGTGAAACTGGGCTGCTGCCACTTGTTTAAAACCATCTGTTTTAGTACTCTTCATAAATTGGGGTCTTGGGAAGTGGCCTGGTTGGCGTACAGCTAAATTTGGCTCTAGGAATAATGAATAACTCTCTTTGGCTGCAGATAAACACGGCATTAAAAATAGATCCTTTATCAAAGGATATGCCCGCCATGATATCTTTGATTCAAAGACATCTGGCAAAACACTAGGGAGTAACGCGTAATTACATGTTCCGTGGGCCAGATCTGCTAGTAATTTACATCTTTTTCTAAAAGATACTGAAGATAATATTTTTATGGCTAATGAGATGAATTGTAATATAAATCTTGTTGCCTTTTAACTTCTTACTCAATGACTCAATATCATTTTCTTTCATTGGAAGGGCATGTGCCACTAGAGTGAAGTGCTTATTATTTAGCTTTCAGGTTCACATCTGAGTCTTTATTGAATCATTAGACAGACAATCATTTTGACAGTCAGGTATTTTTGAAGCAAGAGATTGATTTTTAAAGGTTTTTGGCTACCTTTATATATCAAAAACAAAGCTTAGTCTTCTTAACATGAACTTTTAATTGTATCCAGTGCTTTTCAGGAGTTTGGATCACAATCCATGGTAAGAAACGCATTACTTTTTAACACCCAACACACACACATGCACACATACATATTTGTGTAAACTTGAAACAACTTACAAATTATTGAAAATTAAATAATCAAAATTTATTGCCCTTACTTCAGGGGATACCTCTAATATTTCCTATTCAGTTTAACTTTATTTCTATTACATTTATAAAAATGCTAGTCTTGATTCCCCAAATTGACTTTGCAACTCATTAATAACCTAACATGTAATTTTTATTTTTAAAATTATACTGTATTAATTATTCTATTAATGTTGTCCTAATTTCTCCCCCTTTGCCTCGCTCCATCTAGCACCCCCTATTCCTTCATGCAATCCCCATACCATTGTTCATGTTCATGGGTTATGCATATAAGATCCTTAGCTACTTCATTTTCTATACTGTACTTTGCATCCCCATGGCTATTCTGTAACTACCTATTTGTACTTCTTAATCCCCTCACCTGTTCACCCATTGCTCCACACCTACTCTCATTTGGCAACCATCAGAATGTCCTCTGTGTCCACATTTCTGTTTCTGTTCTTGTTTGCTTAGTTTGTTTTTTAGATTCATTTTTTTGAGAGATACATATTTATTTTATTGTTCATAGTTTTGATTTTCTTTCCTTAAATAAGTTCCTTTAACACATCATATAGTAATGGTTTGGTGATGATGAGCTCCTTTAGTTTTTTTCTGTCTGGGAAGCTCTTTATGTGCCCTTCAATTCTAAATGATAGCTTTGCTGGGTAGAGCAATCTTGGCTGTAGGTCCTTGCTTTTCATGACTTTCAGTATTTCTTGACAGTCCCTACTAGCCTGCAAAGTTTCTTTTGAGAAATCAGCTGACAGCCTTATGGGAACTTCCCTGTAGGTAACAAACTTCTTTTCTCTGGCTGCTTCTAAGATTCTCTCTTCATCATTAACTTTTGGCATTTTAATTATGATGTGTCTTGGAGTGCGCCTCTTTTGCATCCATCTTGTTTTGGATTCCCTGTGCTTCTAGGACTTACATGTCTATTTCCTTCACTAAATTAGGGAAGTTTTCTTTCATTATTTTGGCAAATAGATTTCCAAATTCTTGCTCTTTCCCTTCTCCTCTGGCACCCTTATTTTTCAAATGTTGGACCTCTTTTGAATGTTTTCTGATGTTGTCCCAGAGGCTCCTTATATGATCCTTATTTTTGGGGGTCCTTTTTTCTTCTTGTTGTTCTGATCAGTTGTTTTTTGCTTGTTTATGTTCCCAATCATTGATTTGATTCTTGGCTTCATCCACTCTACTGTTATTTCTCTGTAAATTGTTCTTTATTTCAGTTAGTGTATCCTTAGCTCCTGACTGGATATTTTTAATGGTGTTGAGGTCCTCACTAAGTTCCTTGAGCATCCTTATGACCAGTGTTTTGAGCTCTGCATTTGATAGATTGCTTAGCTCCATTTTGTTTAGCTCTTTTTTCTGAAGTTTGGATCTGTTTTTTCATTTGGGCCATGTTTCTTTGTCTCCTCATTTTGGCAGCCTCCCTGTGTTTGTTTCTATGTATTAAGTAGGGCTGCTATGACTTTCTGTCTTGGTAGCCTGGCCTAATGTAGTAGGTGTCCTGTAGGGTTCAGTGTCACAGCCTCCCTTACCACCCAACTGCCTACTCAAGGTGTGCCCTTTGTGTGGGATGAGTGCACCTTCCTCTTGTAGTTGAGCCTTCATTGCTTTTGTCAGGTCAATGGGAGGGATTTACCCAGGCCAGTCAGCTGCAAGGACTGGCTCTGACCACTGACCACCAACCTCCAACCTCCATGGAGGATCAGCTGTGCAGGGGCAGGGTGGTGGTGCTCTGACATGGTCTAAAGGTGTCCACTGGTTGCACAGGCTCTGGAGTTTCCTGGATGGTGGTAAGCCAAAGGCAGCCTCCACCTGTGTTCTGCCCAGGGCCACCCTGCCTGAGCTATAAATCAATCTGAGATGGCTGCTATTTGTACTGGGCCTGGAGATTCCCAGACAAAGTCAAGCTGTGAATCTAGGCTGGCTGTTGTTAGTGCGACGCCTAGGGCCAATTAGCAAGAGGAGGCTGGCTATTGCTTGTTTGAGAGGATTTAGGATGTTGTAAAGCATGAGCCTAGACCAGCCATTCATAAGCAAAAGTTACTGTCAATACTTTGGGTGGGCCCATAATTTGGGTTAGATGGAATCTCAGGGGATCTCCAGGGCTGGACAAACAGTGTTAGCCAAGTTGATGGAGCCTCAGATATGGTACCTGCCTGCCTGCTCTGTGGCTCAGTTAGCGGAGAGTCCAGAAAAGGGACAATGGCCTCTGCTCACCTTTATATCTGGGAAAAAGCTGTCCCCCACCCCTCACCCCCATGCCAGATACTTCAGTTCCTCCCCGTATGCCTCTCATGCCTTTAAACCTGCTACACCAACACTGGAGCTCAGATGTAGTGAGTCTGAATAAGTCCATGTATGTGTTCTTTAAGAGGGACTCTTGGAACTCCAGAAAATTCTTCCACCAACCCAGTTCTAGCTGGTTTTTGCAGCCAGAATTTACAGGGCCTTGTCTTCCTGGCACTGGAAAACTGGTCTAGGGACCCTGGCATGGGGCTGGGACTTCTTGCTCCCGAGTTATCCTTCCTGAATTTTTATCCAATTCAGGATAAAATTCCACTTTTATCCACTTGGATGTGAGACCAGCCTGTTGCACAAGTCTGACCCTCCTACCAGTCTGGATAGATGTGGACTGTTTAATTCCATAGTTGTCAGACTTCCATTCAACTCAATTTATCATGGTTCTGAATGATGGTGGTTCTATAGTTTAGGTGTAATTTTGATGTGGTTGTGTGATGAAGCAAGCCATGTTTACCTATGCTGCCATCTTGACCAGAAGTTAACATGTAATTTTTAAAAACGACAATAAAATCATAGTGCAGAAACAATCAGGATATACAGGTTAAGGTCTGACTCAGGACACTGAAGAAACCCCATGGCATAGGTACGGTAAGATAAACATGGAAGTCTTTATTTCCCACCTTTTAGGGTATAACCTGGAAGTGTGAGTGTGAGACGGAGTGTGTGTGCATGCGTGCATGTGTGTGTTCCACAGTCTTCAGACAGGTGTGAGAGAAGTGAAAGCATTGGATATAGGGACCTGAGTCTAGGGCCTAGGGATGCTTCCAGCCTCCCTAGGAAAAGGTTGTGCATTGGGTTAGCAAGAGTCTAACAAGAGTCATGGGTGGTACAGTGTAGCAGGGGCTGGGAAGTAGTTTGATAGATAACGTAAGAGCAGTGCTGGTTCTCCTGACCTGTGAAGAACACACAGGAAATTCAGAAGTTTCTCCTGGGCTTAGTGATGGGGCTCAGATATGCCAAGAAGATTGGTGCAGTAGGAGAGAGTTGGGGTTGAGATAAAGAGAAAGCCAGATATGAATAGGACTTTTGCAGCGACAAGCAAATCAGCAACAGTGTTAATTTTAAGAGCGGTAGATTCTGGTGTGGTATCCCCAAATATCTGATGGGAACTGTAATACCTCCTTGTGTACTGGTCTAAGAACCAGGGATGACATTGAAGCATAAGGAACTTTCTGAAGAGATATGAGGGCCTCTTCCTCCCCAGCTGCCACAGGCCTGTGTAACCCTCTTCTCACAGACCCACGTGCCATACCTGGGGTGGGTCAGAGGAAGGGGAGACAGGAAAAAGCCCTGAGAATTTACATGAAAGACACTGTTAGACCAGAAGAGAAAGAGATATTTAATAGAAAAGTTTAAGTCCTTTTGGTCCTGCACATTTTGGGGAAGATTGGAACAATTAAAGAAAATATGAAATGGTAATTTGTTAAATCTGCAGCCCTGTTACAGGTATACTGATTTCTAGATGTTTGTTTTAGTGACCTGGGCAAACAACATTACACTAATCTTAGGTAAAGACCTAACACTATGATAAGCTGGGCACTTTAACAGTCAGTCACTTAACCTGCCTCAAAGGTGTGTGCCATTAGCCCTATGTCATACAGAAACTTAGAACACAGAAACTTTGAGATAAATAGTGTATGAGAGGAAAAGTAACATAGCTGGAAAGAGGCAGGCAGCACTGGACCCCTAGCCTATGGGCCTGTGAAGCCTTGTTATATGCCTTGCAGCCTAATGTGTTGCTCTAAATATGCTGTTGACCCAGGCAGTGCTGAATCATTGATTGCTTCAATAGCACTGTGTGAACATGGTCATACACTGGAAGGAGCAGAAACAAAGGGATAGAAAAATAATAAACACTCAGAACCAGATCGTCTTCAGAAAGTCTGTACATACTCTTAATAATCACATATACAGTGTAATATAGTTCATAAAGCTCGTTGCATTTTTTAGTTCATCTTTGCAGAAACCTAGAGGCAGGTGTTCATATTATCTTCCTTCTACAGGTAAAGGAACCAGGTTTTAGAAGATTCAAGTAAGTTTCTGGAAGGCACACCATTTCTGGGTGGAATAGAGTCCCTCATCCAGATCTTTATATTCTCAGAGAGACACACATCGGAAGGCTCTGCCTTCTTCCTATTTAGTTCAAGGACAGGAAGATAGTGACAGAACATTCTGTTATGCTCCTGTCTCTTTCCCTGCAAATGGGATACTGGCACCTTGGCTCTTCCTCACATCCTCTTAACCTCCAACTGGTGGTGGCCTTTTTGTGTCTGGCTGTGCTGTTCAGGACAAGTGGAGCCTGAATTTTAGAGAAGCGACGAATAGCAATGGTTTATTTCCCTTTCTCTAGTCTGATAGCTGGCACCTTCTGTAGCTGGGAAGCAGCTGCCCACAGTGAGGGTGTGGTGGCAGAGGGGCCTCTGAAGATGCTCAGCCACAGGCGAATGCAGGTACACAGGCTTCTGCTTCCAGAGCTTTTGAAAGAAGTTTCTGAGTGAACTCAGCCCTATCTCACCAGCTGGTTTGGCACCTTTTCTTCTCTGGTTTAGAGAAGTCAGACAGGATGAGGGATAAGGGACACATGCCCCACTGCTGACTAGCAACCTGAAAGTCTGAGTAAATTGTCTTCCATGTAAAAAAGAAGTCCTAAATGAATTGTGAACAGAAGAAATGATTGGTCTGCGGCCTGTTGACTTTGGCTGGGAGATAATCACCATGGTTAACGAGGATCTTGGCAGCCAGTTATTCTCCATCCCTGGTCATTCTCATTCACCGTTGCTTTGACATATAAAACCCTGAAAGAATATCAAACCCCAGTGCTCTGCAGCACTGTGGTTTCTTTTTATGAACCATACCTCCTCATTTGCCCCCGCTCCCAGCTCTTTCTCCCTGCCTGCTCCCTTTACCCTACCCCTACCACCTGGCAAGGGACAAGGAGGGGGCTGAGCAATCACCTACCAGGCCTCAAGTCCTCACCGCAGCCACAAGAGCTCTGCTACCATGTGCTTTATGAAATGACCTTTGGGCACCATTTACTCTGAAGGGTTCCTGTGAGTAACAGTTGAAATCTGCATGCTCTCAGGTGTCCCTGAGCTCCAGCTTCGAGCTCTGACAGGGGTGAGGGAGTTGCATCCCAGCTTCCTGTTCTCCATCCATTATAAATGCAAATTATTGTTAGTTCTTACTCACTGTCCTTCCCCCAACTGTGGCACCAGAAAGAAGGTGAAGAAAATCTGGCACATTCTGTTGGTGGCAGGTGTCTGACAACTGATTAAATGTATTTTATTAGCCAAGTGAAATCCACCCAGAGCTAATACTCCTGTCAGGGAAAGGGTGGCCACTTTCAAGTTACTCGGTCTATGTCCAAATTTTGTTTGGTCCCAGGGTAGGTAGCAGTGTCCGCATAGTTCTAACCTGGGCCCACTTAACTCAAATACATGGTATGAGGACCCAGAAGGATTGACTCCTTCTCCCCAATTAATTTGGACATCAGCATGGGCTTGCTGCAATCCACCATTCCTTATGCCCTACTGCCCTCTTTGGCTCTTATTGATCACTTGGCTCTCTGTAGTTGGCATGTTATTTTGGACTTATTTTTCTGTCACGTATCAACATTTTATATACATATATTATATGTATAATTTTTCTCTCCCAATCTATAAGTTGTACTGAACACAAAAGTGTTTTCCTGCCTAAAGCTCCACTTTTACGAGATCGTGAGGAGTACATTCTAGGGCCTACTTTTGCCTGAATTATTGTCAGAAGGCAAGAGACAGGATTGTGCAAACTTAAGGACAGTCTAGAGGAGACAGCAAGCTCTCTATCAGGAATGGAACATGGCGCCAGTACGTAAAGTCATTCATTTGTACAAGGGGGCAGGTCATCAAGACTTAGCTTTTAATTTCATGCTGCTCACAAGTCAGTAGAGGAGGCAGCTTTCAAAAAAAATACTTCCAAAATAGTTAGTTCAATGTTGTAATAGATTCAGTGTCAAAAACCAAAGGAAGGAGAGGGTAGTTGTTGGACTAAAAGCTCCATGAGGGCAAAGATCCTGTCTATCTTGTTCACAGTGCCTATGCCATAATAATATTTGCTATATATTTGTTTAACTGAATGGATTAATTTATATCAAGAATATCCAATGGCTTGATTGATTCATTCAATTATCTAATCACTCATTTAGTCCTTTATTCACTTCTTAAATAGTGTTAGCTATTTTTAGGTAGTAAGACAATCATCCTTAAATAACATTAGGAAGAATTTTGATTAAATATAAATGAGAGTTAAGACCTTGAACACACTGTGTGTTTGCTCTCAAGTATCATTCTCCATAGGAAGAAAAAAAAAAAAGAAGTTATTGAGCTGAAATAACTTGCCCAGTTTACATAGGGGATTGCAACCCAGGTCTGTCTGATTGACTGCAAAGCAGATGATCATTGCCTCCCCTATACTGCCTCTGCTAGAAGGTGCGGGACCTTAGTGTCAGGCCCTGGAGGAGTGGATGGGGTTGGACTTAGTCAGGGCTGAAGCTGGGGAAGGGACTAAGCTGTTAGTCGGTCTGATCCCTGACAGACATGGCCAAGAGCCTAGGAGACTGTGCTGAACTTGATTTTATCCAGGCTGGTATTAGAGGCAAAGATTTTTTATCTGGAACACAAGGCAGGGAATGACATGGTCCCAGGCAGTGATGATACTGGGAAAAAACAGCAGCAGGATTTGAAGTGGGAGTAGAGCTTGCCAGGTGGGGGAGTGAATGGTGGGAGAGACAGGGTGGGACTTAGCACTGGGAGAGGAAGCCAGAAGGTTTGGGTATTGAAACCCAGGTGGAGTAATTTGGATTTAGGAAACTAAATTGCTGAAGTGCATTCAATGTTGCTTTTTTAAGGGCATACCTTTCATTTCATTCTTTTGCTGATGTATTAACAACATAGCTGTAGTGTGGTATAGTACAAAGAATCTTAGGACTTGTGACTCCCTTGTTCCTAGTTGCTACTTTGAATTTCATTTTCTCATATTAAATGTGAGAGTTTTAACATTTGCCTTATTCTGTGGTTATGAAGATCATGTGGAAGTTTGTGAAGTACACTATTTGAATACTGAGGTTCTGTACCCCCTGAAATGTTTTTGTATGTTAACGTCTATTTCAAACAACCCAGCAATTCTATGTCTGGGTATATAGTCAAAGGAAAGGAAAACAGGGTCCGCAAAGCATATCATCACTCCTATGGTCATTGCACCATTATTTCACAATAGCTAAGACAGGAAAATCACCTAAGTGGATGTCACTGGATGAATGGATAAAGAAAATGTGTTGCATACACACAAGGGAATATTACTTAGCCATGAGAGAAAAGAAAGCCTTGCCATTTGCAATAACTTGTATGAATCTTGAAGGCACTGTGCTTGCTGAGTGAAATAAGAACAGACAAAGAAAAATACTGTATGATACCACTTGTATGTGGAATCTTAAAAATTTGAACTTGTAGAAACAGAGAACAGAGTGGTGGATATGAGGGATTGGAGGCCTGGGGAAATGAGGAAATGTTGGTCAAAGGGCCTAAACTTCCAGTTATAAAATCAACAAGTTCTGGAGATCTAGTGTACAGTACAGTGATTATAATGAAAGTTGCTCTTTAATGTTCACAGCATACAAAAAAAATTGGTAATTATGTGATGTTCTGGCTAATGCTGTGGTGATAATTATCAATACTTTGTAATATATAAGCATAACAAATTAGCACATTATTCACCTTAAACTCACACTACTTTTAAATATAATTATATATTAATAAAGCTGGAAAAAGGGGGCTGCAGCTTTTTTGGGGGCAGTTGGTGGAACCTAACTGAAAGGAGCAAGAAATGCTCATAAAACAGCTCTTTATGCAAAGAGTCGGTTTGCACTGTGCTGTTGAGGTTCCTGTTGCTTCCTGGCTGTACTTTGTGCGCCTCTGCCAGGCATTCCGTGGGCTCCTTACAGGACCTTGTTGATATTGGCCAGCAGAACAGGGGCATCGCTTTCACTGTCCCTCTTTTTATTCTACTGGTAACATTTGCATGAAAATAGAAGTGGGTGATAGTCCTTTCCTTTAACAAGGTTTAGCTTCTTACTGGATGTAAGTTGGGGAGCCATATACATAGAGGGGCTTTGGGAACAGTCTCAAGTCACTATGTGAGGGCGCCTGCTCTAACTGGGCCTGCAAGACCCAGGTGCTCAGCCAGGCCACCCTCTTCCCTGGCCTTTTGAACTTACCCTGGTGACATTATAGAGGATCTACACTGGGGTTCCTAAGGATGCAATTATTCAATAGAAACTATTAGGAGGCCTGTATTCCGTAGCAGAATTTTTTCCGATGGTAATACATTTATATGCGCTTTGTGGTTCTTCCCTCTCTTTCCGGATTATCAAAGAGCTAGACCTAAGAAAAACTTTAAAGAAGGTTCCAGAATGAAGTTTTGGAGGAAGATGTACATATTTGTCAATGATTTGCTATAAAGCAATGGAGTTTTTATAAAGAGCATTGGATTTAAGTGTCTGTCAAAATGAGATTTAAATATTTGTTCTTCCATTTATTAGCGGGTTGACCTTGATGAATTTACTCATCCTCTCTGCCACCGCCCAAATAAAGAATATAATCCCATTTACAAATAAATTTATTGTATCAAATAAATACTTAGGTATACATTTCACCAAGGCGATGAAATATGTGTACACTGAAAACTATAAGACATTAACATAAGAAATTGAAGAAGACACAAATAAATTGAAATATATCTCTGAGTTCACGGATTGGAAGAGTTAGCATTGTTAAAATGTCAACACTACACAAAGTGATCCGTAGTTTCCCTGCAGTCCCTATCAAGATTCAATGTTATTTTTTCCCATAAACAGAAAAGAGTAATCCTAAAATTCATATGGAATCACCAAAAATCTTCAATAGCATAGGCCATCTTGAGAAAAAAGGAGAAAGCTGGAAACATCATATGTTCCTGATTTTAAACTACATTACAAAGCTACAGTAAACAAACAGTATAGTGCTCACATGAAAACAGACATGCAGACCAACAGAATGGAATATAGAGCCCAGACATAAACTCATACCTGTATAAGTGAGCTAATCATTGAGAATGGTGCCATGAGTACACAATGGGGAAGAATAGTTTCTTCGCTAATGGAAGAAAGTCAGTTATTCTTGCCAATGCAGTAAAGGATTACAGATCAGCAAGTCTATTAGCATGCAAGCAAATTTTATCTGTGCTAAGCTTTTGTCACTGCGTGGCGGCTATAGGGGCGCGCCGCCGCGGGGTAGCACCGCAGAGAGCACAGCGCTCCCTGAAACCTGAGGGAAACCAGCTGGGGCCAGCTGAGGCGGGAGCAGTGCTCTGAAACCCCCAGAGCCTGGCCCGGGGTTGTCACGGATGAGGCGGATGAACACAAAATGTCGCAAACACTTCTCTGTTTTCTGGGAGAACAGATGGGGGCACTTCCCTCCTACTAGAGAAGGCTGTGGCACATCCCTCTAGTGGGGAAGGCCCCGTTGTCCTTTGTTCCAAGGCTTTTATTGAAAATCTTATCAGTGGGGTGTGTAACAGGAATGCATACATTATCTCATTACATCAGTATGGTAAGTTTCACAGTGAATATATGATGCTTTTTATAAGACAAGTGACAGGAGTACACTGATTTACATGGGTCTGAGAGGAGACCAGAATCAACAATAGAGACTATAGATAAGGGGAAAGTAGACTTAAAGGTGCCTTAAAGATATAGGGTAAAAGGTGTAAGTAAAGTAAATGTCTTAACATGGTAAGGGGTGTAAACAAAGGTCCTTCACAGCATGAGCTGACCAGAGATCTGAGGGAGGAACAGAGCACACTGTAAAGAATTTACTTTTAGGCCTGATTACCCCGGGATCCACCAGATCTGATTTAGGGCTGTTTTTCCTGCGCTTTTTCAAGCCTGAGTCAGGCCCCGGGAGGGAGCCACCAAGGGTTAAGTAGACTGCTTCTTGGCTGCAATGAGGACTCCGGCCATCTCCAAGCCAAGCTGAGAGGTACAGGGGCCTTTTTGCCCCTTCTCTGTGTCCCCCAATTTCTGGTCTGCTGCCAAATCGGCCAATACCTGTCTTAGATTGTATACCTCAGCTTGAGGTAACTTACCCATCGTTGGCCATGGACCATCCATGGCAAAGCAGAGAGGCAGGGGTTACACCCCTGCCAGGGGGCCAAGTCTCCTCAGGAGCCTGCTTTCCCAAGGCCTCCTGAATATTTCCAGCCTTGGGACCCTCCAGCCCGTTGGCAGGGTTACAGCTCCTAAAACCAGGCCGGACGTTTTCCGAACAAGCTTTCATAGGAGAGATGGAGCCTAGCTAAGGTGGGTGGAAAAGGGAAGAGCTCGGATGGCAAAAGCAAGGGTGGCAAGAGCAGGGTGGCCGGAGGCCAGGTGGTCAGAGGCTCTGTGGCCAGGTGCCCCATGGCCAGACACCCCGTGGCAAGAAGGAAAGTTGGTCCTTTGTTCTGAGGACTTACGTAGTTGGCTGGTTGGGGGTGAAGAAGTTACATATTCATTGATGGGTAAAGGTGGTGCCAGCTATCCCAGGGAGACGTGACTACCCAAACGTAGGCATGGATGGGGGTCTCTTTGCCTGAGTCTTTATCTTGCTCCAGACTCCATTTGTTTATTTTGTTGTAAAACAGATACATGACAGGAGGCAGGCAGTTAACCAAAGTTGTTTGATGGGCTTTTTCTTTGGGCACTGTGGACTCTTTCCTCTTTCCCCTTCCAAGTCTTGGGATGAATACACAAAAGGCTTTCCTTTTCCCAGCTAATGGAGAAGATACACACAGATTTGCAAGTGCTCCCCTCCTCCCGCACTATCATAGTTCTGTTCGTATTGTTTGGAATGCCTGGCAATCTTACCGAACCAGCCTCAGGACTGCTGAGTCGACAGGTGAGATGTGTCTTCCTTTCCTTCTGGCCTTGTATCAAGTTCTCTACTAGATTGTAATGGTGAGGGCCTTGCCTTTTTTCTCCTCTGGCTGCTCATTACTGGTTGCTATCTAACATCTTCAATAAATGGTTTTTGGAAAATGATATTCACATGACAAAGATTGAAATTGGACCTCTATCTTACACCATACACAAAAATCAACTCAAAATGGATTGAAGACTTAAATGTAAAATCTGAAACTGTAAAACTCATAAGAAAAAACATAAGGGAAAAAGCTCCTTGGCAATAATTTTTTTTGATATGGCAACAAAAGCAAAATTAGGCAAGTGGGATAATATCAAACTAAAAAGTTTCTGCACAGCAAAGGAAACAATCAACAAAATGAAAAGACAACCTGTTGAATGAGAGAGAACTATTTGTAAAGTATGTGTCTGATATTTTTTATATTCAAAAAATATAAGAAACTCCTACAACTCAATAGCAAAACACCAAGTAACTCATTAAGAATGGACAAAGGACATGAATATACATTTCTCCAGACAGGTACATGAAAAGGTGTACAACATCGCTAATCATCAAGGAAATGCAGGGAAAAACCACAACGAGCTATCGCCCCATAACTGTTAGGATGGCTGTTATAAAAGAGAGAAGAGATAACAAGTGTAGGCGAGCGTGTGGAGAAAAGGGAACCCTCATAAATGAATGGTGAGTTGTAAGTTGGTACAGATGCAGGTAAGTTATCACAGATGTTAATTTTGAAGCCATGTCAAGCCTCACATCTGGACTATTTACCATTGTAACATTTTTTTTAATTTATTTTTAATTATACTTGAAATACAGTATTATACTAGTTTCAGGTGTAAAACATAGGGATTCAACATTTATATACCTTATGAAGTGATCACCATAATAAGTCTAGGAATCATCTGTCATCGTACATAGTTATTATGATATTATTGATTGTGTTCCCCATGCTGTGTGTCACATCTCTGTGACTTATTTTATAACTGAAAGTTTTCACTTCTTAACCCCCTTCCAGTATTCCCTCCATCTTCCCACCTCCATTCCTTTCTGGCAAACATCATGTTGTTCTGTTTATGAATTTGTTTTTGTTTCATTTTGTTCGCTCATCCTTTTTGTTTCTAGGTTCCACATATAAGTGAAATGATATGGTATTTATTTGTCTCTGTCCAACTCATTTTCCTTAACGCCATACTCTTTAGGTCCATCCATGTCACAAATGGCAAGGCTTCATTCTTTTTTATGATTGAGTAATATTCTATTACATATAAATACACACACCACATCTTTATTCATTTATTGATGAGTATCTAATTGCTTCCATGTCTTGGCTCTTGTAAACAATGCTGCAATGAACATAGGGGTGTATGTACCTTTTTGAATGATTGTTTTTGTTTTCTTCCAGTAAATACCCAGAAGCAGAATTGTTAGATCATATGTTAGTTCTATATATTTTTAATTTTTTAGGAATCTCCATGTTATTTTTTCAAACTTTGAGAGTATGTTTATTAAAGCTGGGGACAGCAAAACAGGAAGGACTTAGGATGGAAGAAACAACAGGAGAAATGCCAAGGCAGGGTGGCTCTGGCTCACTGAGAAGCCAGAGGAAAGGGGGCCTTGGAGACAGGTGTATGGGGTATAAGCTTCCACTGCCAATTGCTCCTTGGTTGCAAGTCTCTTGGGGTCCCTTTGAGTTTAGAAGATGCATTCCTGAGAGGGAAGAAGAGGGGAAAGGAAAGTAGTGGATGTGGTCTTGAGAGAGAGTGCATGCTCCCTGCTATTTTCCATAGTGGCTGCACCACTTCATGATACCACCAACAGTGCATGAGGGTTCCTCTTTCTCCCCTCTTCACCAGCACTTGTTATTTGTTGTCTTTTTGATAGTAGCATTCTGACAGCTGTGAGGTGACATCTCATTGTGGTTTTGATTTGTATTTCCCTGATGACTACTGAAGTTGAACATTTTTTGAACATTTTTTGATGTATCTGTTGGCTATCTGCATTCTTCTTTGGAGAAATGTTCATGCATTTCCTCTGCCCATTTTTAAATTAGATTATTTGTTGTTTTTGATGTTGAGTATATAAGCACTTTATGTATTTTGGATATTAACCCCTTATTGGATATATAATTTGCGAATGTTTTTTCCTACTCAGTAGGTTTCCTTTTCATCTTGTTGATGGGTTTCTTCACTGCACCAAAGCTTTCCCAAAACTATTTAATGAAGAGACAGGTTTTTACCCATTTTAAAAATATATACTGTCTGTCACATTGTTAGTACTCAATACATAAGAACTACAGTAGTCCCCCCTTATCCATGGTTTCACTTTACACAGTTTCAGTTACACATGAGTTACACATTTGCAACTGTGGCACAAATATATTAAATGGAAAATTCCTTTAATAATTTGTGTGTATATATATAATCTTTGTTGAAGTTCTCACTGAGTTTATCTCTTCTTTTCCCCAGCTCATTGAGCATTTTTATAAGCAATGTTTTGAACTCTTTGAACTCTTTATCTGGTACTTTTTTTTGTTTGTTTTATTCCATTCTTTTTCTAGGGTTTTATCCTGTTCTTTTGCTTGGAGCATATTTCTCTTTCCTCATTTTGAGAAATGACAGAGAGCCATTTCCTGTTTCTCCGTGTTGGTTCTATAACTTAGGAGAGACAGCAACCACTCCCAGTTTTAGAGTGGCCTTGTGTGGTAGCTCCCTTTTTATAGACAGTGTGTACCAGGTGTCTTTTGCCAGCTGAAGCTGGAGCTGGAGTTGGCATGGGTCACACCGAGACTTTGGGGCAAGTTGCACCAGGGCCACCTTGGCAATCCAGTTGGAGCTGGAGCTGAGACTGGTGGGAGTGGCAGGGGCAAGCCGTGCCAGAACCTGGAGGTGTGTGTAGCTGAAGCCGACATGGTCTGTGGGAAGTCCAGGAGGTAGGCATCACCCGGAGCTGGAGCTGGAGCTCGCAGGGACTGCTGAGAGTCCCAGGAGAAGCTCTTCTGGGGTCCTGAAGCGATTTAAGGCTTGAGTGGGTATGAACCACAGGGACACCTGGGGGCAAGCAGGGGTCATAGAAAGCCCCAGGAGCAAGCCACTCTCAGGCCCACAGCGGTGCCCGGAGAGGGCATGGGCTACGGGGAGTCTTGGGGGCAAGCCACGGCTGGTGCGGGTGAGGCTTGGGAGGTACTGGGACGGCCTGGCGGGGGATCGGGGTGGGCAGCTGGAGTGCCTGGATCGTGCTCCTGCCTGTGCAGTCAAGGTGGGAAGAGCACAACACGTGATGCTCCTGCTGCCACCACAACCAGAGGATGTTCCCACAGTTTCTGTTTGATTTGGCAAATGCTCTAGGGTTAGTAAATGGATTTCCTTCCCATAGAACCTAGATGCCCTTTAAGTGCCCCCTCCTTTTCTTGGTGCTGTTCCTCAGGGTGGTCAAGTCTGAGTGAGGACCCTCCAGGGATTCTTTCCTGTTGGAGGTTGGTGCATTGGGGATGGGGTTCCCATGGTATGGTTTGTCTACCTCTCCTAACTTTTCTATGTGGTTCCTCTGTCACTTGTTGTGTGGAAGCTGCTCAGTCCGCCCCCAGTTATTCTTTAGAATTGCTATGACTGCAGGTATGAATTCAATGTGTTCATGGGAAGAGGCAAGTTCAGGATCTGCTTACGCCTCCTTCTTGTACTGGAACTCTCCCTTGATAAAAATTGAGTGGAATGGGATTACATAGTTCTAGAAGGAATCCTACTTTTATTTTATGTGATTTTAAGGCAGAGATTTTCTGGAGGAGTGATGGCGATTAGGGAAGGGGTGAATATGGCAGAATTTGTGTACCTGCACCCACACGGGATAGATAGGCACCAATTTCAGGTTTTTAAAAACCATTAAATTCTGTTTTGATTTATTAAAGCCACAAAAGAATGTCACTTATACGTTGACAACCAGGAAAATTTGGGCGATCTATAAAACCATAGGCTTTTTAGAGCCCAATGGAGAGCTAGTTTATGAGGCAACTAAGTGAAATGAGTTCCAGAGGGCGACAGGCCTCTTCAAGGGGAGATGAGACATGTGAACTGTTTTTCTGTTGGCAGAACACACACACACACACACACACACACACACACACACACACACACACAAAGTAAGAAAAGAAAGGCTGGGATTTTCATGAATTATTGAAGACCGAACTTGTGTTCGTAGGGCAGTTTGGAATTCTTGGAGGCTCACGCACGGGAGGCATCCGCACTCCGCCACCAGCTCTTTCTACAGGTGCCCACCAGTGCTCTTGAGAAAAATGGAGGCAGGATAGGAAGCTGGAAAGAATAACCCTTGGAACATGTGAACAAAATCCCATCCACTTCCCAGGCCCTTCTCTAATATGAAATAAAAGCTGACAGGCACTTGGGGAGGGAATGGAAATCTTACTGACCTTGCATATTCCTGCTGGGAAATGGATAGAAGCAAAAGGCACCTTTTACAGGCGGGGAAGGGTAGGAACTCTCTTGAACCAGGGATCCTTCCTTACAGAAAATCAAGGGCTTTCTCCAGTAAGAGGGGTGCACAAAAGTTACCCATACAAAACCACCTGCAGGGCAGTATTCACCAGCCAGCATGGGAAGGGGAAGAAATGCTGAGAAATTTCCACTTCTGTGGTTCAAGTGCATAGGGTTGTCTAAGCCTGAGACTGGAGCAGGAAAACCAGGAACTCCTTGTGCCCTCAGCACACATCTTACAACAAAAACAAGTCATATCAGACTGTTCCAAGACCAAGGAGAGAGATCCCCTGTGTGGCAAAGGTGTATAGTGCCTGCTCAAAGCTGAATGTGAAGAACATATATACTCAGAAAGATCCTTGGCACTTCGTGCCTCACGTTAAGCATTGCTTGATGTGATCTGTGGTGCACTTTATGAAATTACAGCAAGAAAAACAGCAACACCCAGCTCAATACTAAATTTACTCAGTCCCACATATGAATGGCTTGACAGATGGCAAAGTGTGTTATTTAAATGTATAAGTATTATTTCTCTCTGTTTCTAATGTTCTTTTGTATATAATGTCCAACATTCAGTAAAAAATTATGAGCCACACAAAAGCAAGAAAAAAATGAATTATTGAGAAATAAAGCAGTGAACACAACCAAAATTGTAACCATCAAGTCGGGATATTAGGTTAATGATCATAAAGTGAGATTCATTCCTGGTATGCAAAGTTGGTACAGTATCCACAATCAAATAACATAATACACCTCTTAAACAAAATGAAAGATAAAAATCATATGATCATTATCAGTAGATGCAGAAAGAGCCTTTGACAATATCTAGCACCCATTTATAATTAAAAAAAATAACTCTTAGAAAAGTAGGACTAGAAAAACATACCTCAACATATGAAAGGCCACATATGACAAACCCACAGATAACATCATACTCAATAGGGAATATCTAAGAGCATTTTTCTAAAAAGCATGCACAAGATAGGGATGTTCACTTTCACCACTCTTATTCCAAATAGTACTGGAAGTCCTAGCCACAGCAATCAGAAAAAAGAAAAAGAAATAAAGGTTATCCATATTTGAAAGAAAGAAGTAAAATAGCCATTATTTCTATATGACGTAACACTGCATATAGAGAACACTAAAGATTCCACCAAAAAACTACTAGAACTGATCATTGAATTCAGTAAAGTAGCAGGATATAAAAAATATTCAGAAATTGGCTGCATTTTTACACACCGATAATCAACTGTCAGAAATGGAAACTAAGAGAAAAAGTCCTATTTTCAGTTGCCTCAAGGAGAGTAAAATACCTAGGTATAAATTTAACCAAAAATGTAAAAGATCCGTACTCAGGAAATCAAAAGAAAGAAATTGAAGAAGATACAAATAAATAAAAGCATATACTGTGCTCATGTACAGGAAGAATTAACATGTTAAAATGTCCATACTCCTGAAAAAAATCTATAGATTCAATGCAATTTTTACTAAAAAAAAAAAACCAATGGTGTTTTTTACAGAATTAAAACAAGTAATCAAAAAACTTACATGGAACCACAATCCCCCTCCCCTCCCCAAATAACCACAGCAATCTTCAGAAAGAAAAACAAGGTTAGAGGTGTCATGCTTCCTAATATCAAACTATACTACAGGGCTATAGTTATCAAATCAGAATGGTACTGGTATAAAAACCGACACATAGATCAATGGAACAAAATAGAGAGCCCAGAAATAAATCCACACTTATATGATCAGTTAATATATTACAAAGGAGGCAAAACATACAATGATGTAAAGAGATTTTATTCAATAAATGGTATTGAGAAAATAGGACAGATACATCAAATAAAAAAGGAAACTAGACCTTTCTCTTACACCATACACAAGAATAAACTTAAAAATTGATTAAAGACTTAAATGTAAGACTGAAAACCATACAACTCCTAAAAGAAAACATAGGCAGTAAAATCTGACATTTCTCTTAGCAATATTTTTTCCTAATATTTCTCATTAGACAAGGGAAACGAAATTTAAAAAAAAAGGGACTTTTTCAAACTAAAAAGTTTTTGCACAACAAAGAAAACCATCATTGAAATGAAAAGACAACTTACGGAGTGGGGGAGGATATTTGCTAATGATAGATCTGATAAGGGGTTAATATCCATAATTATAAAGAATGCATACAACTCAACACCAAAATAACAAGCAACCTGATTAAAAAATGAGCAGAGGACCTGAATAGACACTTGTCCAAAGAGGACATACAGGTGGCCAATAAACATATAAAAAGATGCTCACCATCAGAGAATTGAAAATTAAAACCACAATGAGATATCACCTCATACCTATCAGAATGACTATCATCAATTAATCAACAAACAAGTGTTGATATGGATGTAGAAAAAAAGGAACCATTGTGTACTGGTGGTGGAAATGCAGACTGGAGCAGCCACTATGGAGAACAGTATGGAATTTCCTCAAAAAATTAAGAATGGAACTGCCTTATGACCCAGTGTTTCCACTTCTGAGCATATATCCAAAGAAAACAAAAAGACTAATTGAGAAGATTAAATGCACCCCATGCCCATTTTGCACTGTTTACAATAGCCAAGCTATGAAAGCAACCCAATTCTCCATCAATAGATGAGAGCGTACAAAAGTAGTGGTACATATATGGAGTGTAATCTTACTCGGCTATTAAGAGAATGAAATCTTACAATTTGTGACAGCATGAATGGACCTGGAGGGTATTATGCTAAATGAAATAAGTCAGACAGAGAAAGACAAATACCATATGATTTCATGCATATGCCAAATCTAAAGAGCAAAATAAACAAACAAAATACAAAAAGACTCATCCATGCAGAGATCAAATTAATACTTGTCAGAGGGGAGGGGCATTGGGGAGTGGGGGAAAAAGGTGAAGGGACTAAAAAGTAAGGATTGGTAGTCACAAAATAGTCATAGGGATGTAAAGTACAGCATAAGGAATAGAGTAAAAAATGTAATAGCTATGTATGGTGTCAGATAGGTACTTGAAATATTGGGAGGGGGGAACTGCTTTGAAAAGTATGATTGTCTACTCACTATTGTGTACACCTGAAACTAATACAAAATAATATTGTGTGTAAAATGTAAATGAAAAATGAAATTAAAAAAATGCCTTAGCGCAGATAATAGTCAGTAGAAGCTTATTTATTGATAACAAACATTTTAAATGTCTTCATTTTGCAGACCTTTGAATAAAAATGTAAATAAAAAGAAGGAAAAGAATGAAAAGGAAAAAGGAAAATATCATTAATATGTTAAAAGATTCAGTGGAAAAGGTAGACAACATGCAAACACAGATGCAGTGTTTCAGCAGCAAGATGGCAATTATGAAAAAAGACAACAAGGCTCAAAACATAATATCAAAGATAAAGAATTCTTTTCACAGGCTTATAGTAGACTGACCACAGTAAAATAAAGAATCACTGGTCAGTCAATAGAAATGATCTAAACTGAAACGCAAACAGCAAAAGGAGTGGGAAAAAACCCCCAAAAGAAAACAGAACATCTGGAGATGTGGAATGATATTTAAAAAAAATTCTAATACACATGTGCAATTAGAATCCCAGAAGGAAGAGGAGAGATGAGGGAGAGGGAGAGTGAGAGAGAGAAAGAGATAGAGAGAGAAAGATCAGGCTAAAGAAATAGTTGATGAGATAATGGCAGAGGTTTCATCAGCAAAGTCAGTTCATGAAATGAGCAAACTTCATCTTTCATAGTCATTTTTCTTGGACGATCAAAGGATAAAGCCAGCGCCATTTGCTACCGTGGCAGCATTTGCTGAGCATTCCTATGACATTGTTAAACATGACTGTCATTTTACTCTTCTGAGCTTATGTCCCCAGGACGGGATAATACTGGAAAGCAAGAACTGAATGGGACTAACTGTGCCCCAGAGCCCCAGGCAAAAGGTAACATCGGAGCAAACTGCAGCTTACGCACCCCCACCAGAAGCCTTCTGTATTACAACACCCCCAACAGTCCATGGGCCACACAGCAGCAATCACCCTCCCTTTCGTAACCCAATTATAACCCATCAAAGCTCAAATCTCCCACCCCTCCATGCTGGTGCATCTCTCCACACCACGCCCCTCGTCTCTCTTGGAGAGTGAATATAAAACTTGACTCTCTGCACTTTCTTTTCTCTGTGAATTCTTTCACAGCCCATGTCACTGACTACTCTAATATTTTGGCAGCCCGTATAGGAACTTTCTCTATTCCTCCCTGTCCTCTGCTTCCTGAGGCTTGCGACTGGGGGAGCAGTGTGCTGCAGAAGCTTGACGAGGGCTAACCCCCTAACCCCGTCTCTCCAAGGTTTGGAGAGAGTATTCTAATCCTTTTCTGTCTCTCCTGACTCTGTGGACAGGCTCATCCTCACCCATCTTCACGACCAGCAATTGGTAAGTCTCCCTGAAGCTCAGAATGAAAATACTCGCTTTGACGAAAGTGATAGCTTAGCCCCCTATCTTGTCGTAAACCTTGGTACTGGGTCTGTCACTTTCTTAGGGTTTCTGCTGTGAGAGAAACCTGCCAGGACCATCTCCCTGCCAGGTTCAGTCTGCTCTCTGGCTCAGAAATGCCTGGTTCTGAGGAAGATCTTCATGGTCAGTCTGCCCTCAGGCTTGGGGATGCTTGACTCTGGTGGCAGATATCTAGGTCATTTGAGTTGGGGACACCTTTCTTGAACCTTCCTCTCCCTCCGTTAGTTCTTGTCCCTGCGGTATCTTTCCCTTTTCCCCATTGGGATGTAACTTGAAAACTCTGGGGCTTACCAGCCTCAAGCCCAAGTACAAACTGGGTAACCAGAAGATTTGGCCCATGGACATATCTCTTGACCATAATATTGATACAGAAAGATCTGATCAGATTACTTGGTATGAGTGGGGCAGGGGTCTAGGAGGAAGTTGCCTGAGGCAACGGCAAACAGGGTTGGTTGAGAAGCTGAATGCCTCCAGCGTTCATGGAATTATGGACCAGAAGATTTGAAATGGAAGAGGAGCTCTCAGGCTCTCTGGTTCTTGGGCAGGCTCCCTCTTCTTTGAGAATGCCTGGATGGTTGTGTTGTAGCTGCCTGTGTTTCCAAAAGGACAGTATTTTGGGTGGATTTTGGAAGGGAGAATAAACTCTGGGTGCAGACAAGGATCAGGCTGGCCTGGCAGAGGGTGGCAGGGTTATTCTTCTCTGCGTGTTCTTGGGGGACGAGCTGTGAAGCAGAAGTCTGCCATTCTTCCAAAGTTGTGTAGCTTGTGTGTCTTATATTGTTTTAGTTTGTAAACAAACCCTATAGAAATTAGATAATTAAAAACTAACAGGGGGAATGATAGAACTCAGATGTTAGAGTTCAGCTTAATTGATAGGTTTACGTGATTAAAGCTGTAACTACAGAGTTAAAGAGGTTAGCCTTAGTTGACAAGCTTAAGTGACTAATGCCCGCGCAAAGCTGTTATTCTAACATTGTGCAGCTTTTCAATAAAGACTCCTTTCCTTTATCACCAGCCTTTGCCTCCTGCATTTTGTCTAGAAGGTGGCGGCAGACAGTAGGATCCCACTTGCTGTTTGGTAACACTACCATAGATGAAAACCTGAATTTAGGGGATTTACTTCTCTTTTTCTTTAAAAGAGCTTTTTGTTGCCCATGGACCACAGTTGATATTTCACGTTATTTCTTAGTCCCAGGGCTCCAGGGTGGGGCTGGTCCTAGGGAGGGCCTCCTGGTGGGAGTCCCTGTGCAGTACTTGTTGGGGAGAGGGGACGAGTATGGGAAGGGTTGGGTGTCTGGCTTGGCCGCAGCTACTCAAAACTCCATTGTCCTATCAGTGCCTCAGGTTTCTTACTGGACCCCAGAGGGTCCTGGGAAAGTCTGTTCCCTCACAATGCCTAAAATATCTGGGGACTGTGGCCTGGCCCTTTACCAGGGGAGCTCCTTCCCAAGCACCCACCTCCACCATCCCCTCCTAATTTCGCCCCACAAACACTACTTTTGTTAAAACTGCCTGAGACTTCTGTGGGTTAAAAAAACAAAACAAAACATACACCAACTGATTGGCAGAGAAAAGGGAAGAGAGGCAGAAGTAAAGGGGAGCTGTTTGGGGCCAGTTCCCCTCCTTGCACTACTTTCTTCTCCCAGTTGCAGCTTGGCCCAATGCTTGCTGAGAAATTTGCTGCCCTGATATGTCCTGGCAGGGACCCCCATCCCACAGGCATCTGTATCGGGCCTTCACAAACCCTCAGCTGGAAGCACTGAACACATAAAAAAAGAAGATGAAAATGAGGGAGGATAGTAAGAAGCTAGGAAAATTCCTGGTGAAGTGGAATGGGGAAACTGAGACCAGAAAAGAAAACAAGACCAAACAATTTGAACAACTTATAGCCAGCTGGTGAACTGCAAGAATGCACTTCCTCAAACCAAGAATACTTGAAAGTGAATGTTTATACCTGTCCTCCCTAACCAAATAATACATAGCTTACATCTCCCTGGCCTGGGAAATAGAGACCAGAGACCCAATTAATGTCATTTGTACCAGCAAAACCCAAGGACAGATGAAGTGAGGGGTACAAAGAACAAAAACCCCATTAAAAGCCATGTAGGCTCGATAAAAGTAAAACATAAACAACCAAAGAGTGTTTGCCAAACCCTCTATGTCCTAATCTTGACATATCATCATATTTTTCCTCTAAATTTCTCACCCATAGGAAAAAAAGATAAAACCTCTCAGAAAGAACAAAGACACAGCATCCCATGCCCCTTCCTGGGCATGAACTTTGTTTGTCTGTTTGTTTGTTTATAGGGGGAGGGGAAAGGAAGGTGAGAGAAAAACATCAATGTGTGGTTGCCTCTTGTGTTCCTTATTGGGGACCTGGCCTGCAACCCAGGTATGTGCCTTGACTGGGAATCAAACTGGTGACCCTATGGTTCGCAGGCCGGTACTCAATCCACTGAACCACAACTAGCCAGGGCGGGCATGAGCTTTTCATTTCCTCCTAAATTCTAAGTTTCCCAAGGAGACTTGCAGCCAGTGGTGCAGTGGGCAGTGGCAGCTCTACACAGGTGTACCCCCTGATTCTGTCTCCAGGGCCCTCTTTGTCTCTGACTTCCCAGGTGAGCTAACAGCAGAATACCACCTTGTCTCCATCCTTTCCTATAACTTTTCTAGGGAGCTTGCAGAATACCACCCAGGCTTTCTCCTGTTACTGCTTCTATCCTAAGTCTTTCCTTTAAGTCCTCCCTTTGTCTCACTTTCGCCAGCATTAATAAACACACTCTCAAAATCACTTGGACTCCTGCTGTGAAATCTTTCCTACGCGAAGTCAAGAACCCACACACTACAGGCTGGCCTGAGGCAGTCCTGCTCGAGGCTGGTTCCTGTCTGGTAATATTCTGGCACTCAATGTGGGGCTCTGAAGTTCTGTTCTTTTCCTTACTCTCTGTCTTTAACTTACTCACCTGTCACTTATTATCATCATTTCAGGGGAAACCTACCTGTCAGCTGTGGATTAAATCCCTTGTCAAATGCACCTTAGCTTAATCCACAGCTTAATCAACACTGAGACGGAAGGAAAGCCTGCCCTCAGAACATGGAGTCACTCACCCACACGGTTGTCCCCAGATGACATCTGGGTCTTGGAGACTGTGGGTCAGGAACTGATCACCCCTGATGTCCAAAGGGACCCCTTCTAGTATGGAGTTGAGTCCTCACACAGGGTATTCGTGTCCACGTCATACGTGCTTTCTCTTTCTATTCCTCTCCCTGTCACTGTGGAAAAGTACATGTTCACGGCACATTTCTCCACTCATTATGTAACTCCACGTCCTCTAAAGCATTTGTTACACCAATTTTGATGGCTTCATTCTTGTCATGTCACATCTTATCTTCTGTAAGCAGGATTTTCTTTCTCCTGTTTGAACACTCTTTGGGATGTTACATATGTAATTTCTTAAGTTAGGTGAAGGCTTTCTCTTTTTCCACAGCTTAATCATGGTCTTTAAAACTTTCTTTGAGAGACTTAACAAATCTTCCTACTGGGAAATGAGAATTAAAGAAAAAAATTAATAATGTCTTTGTGAACACTCCAAACCCTGTGGTGGCTGTGGAAGCAACAAAAGTGACTACTCCTGACCCCTCTATTCAATGTGAAAATAAAAAAAAAAGGCCTTTTGAAAACTGAAGCAGCTGAAGGTCACCCAAGCCTGATAGCTGTCTCCACCGCCCTCTCCCCTTCTCTAGCCTCCTTAGAGTTGTCAAGGACAAATGAAAGGGAAAAATCTTGTCTTCTGTACAATCAATAATATTATTTTATATATGGTAAAAATATAAACAATTATGTCAAACATTTTTTCAGGATCATGTGATCTGGGAAAATGTTTGATGTTAAACTTGATTTAAGTTTGGTTAATATCTTTTAAAGTTATTAACATAAATACTAAAACATTAGAAGCAAGAACATAAATTTAATGTTGTTAATCAATTTCTTATTCTTTATTAGAAGTCATAAAATAGATGTGCTGATCTAAAAAACGCTAATTGCCCTGCCCGGTGTGGCTCAGTGGATTGAGCGCGGGCCTGCGAACCAAAGGGTCACCAGTTTGATTCCCGGTCAGGGCGCATGCCTGGGTTGCTGGCCGGGTCCCCGGTAAGGGGCATGCAAGATGCAACCACACATTGGTGTTTCTCTGCCCATTTCTCCCTCCCTTCCCCTCTGTCTAAAAGTAAATAAAATCTTTAAAAATTAAAAATAAAATGCTAATTGATCACTTTTAATTGCCATTGAAAATGAAGGTTTTTAAAAATTAAGAATTCTAATAAAGTTAGAAAATTGTACGGTGTGGTAATGGAAGGTATGAAGTACAAAAACACTTGTTGAAGAAATAGAAGAAAATAGTTTGTTCTAAAATTGGTTGTTTCTGAATGAGTTAAAAAGAAACATGCTAAAAGGGACTGCACAAGTTGCAGAGGGTTTGTGTATGTTGCAGAGAGTCTATGCAAATTGAAGTTTTGTGAAGCAAAATCTTAAGAGGAAATTAAATACAGGAGCTGAATAATAAATTTAATTAGGTAAGTGAATCTAAATGTCCAAAGTAAACTAATACAGAATTTGGTTCAATATGATGAATGGAAAAAAGTTTCCCTGTATCTGACTAAAAAGCAAGGATTCTGTTTTATTAAAATAATTATATGTCACCCCCGCTGGTGTGGTTCAGCGGATTGAGTGCCGGGTTGTGAACCAAAGGGCTGCCAGTCGATTCCCACTCAGGACACAGGCCTGGGTTGTGGGCTGGGCCCCAGCGGGAGGGGGCGCACTAGAGGCAACCACGCACTGATGTTTCTCTCAGTCTCTTTCTCCCTCCCTCCCCACTCTCTACAAATTAATAAATAAAATCTTAAAAAAATAATTATGTCATGTTGTGTTAATCAAATACTTGGTTAACTTTCAAAAAAGTCATCTCTCTTAATCCTAACAACTGAAGTTTTGTCAGCTTATGTTAATGTTTGATACCTTTAATTATCATCTGAAATAATCAAATAGTCATAATATAGTAATCCTTAGGTTGAATATATTTGAGAAGCTTTCCAGGGTTTAAATTTTAGACTTTTTCTTAACCTAGAAATGACTTTGGGGTATTTAATGGGCTCCTGAAGTATCTCAAGGGTTTATTCTTACTGCTTACAAAAGAGAAATTTTGGACTAATTGGGCTTGTCTAATATCCTTAAAATATATGGTAAGCTTTAGCAAGTAAAAAAATAATAACTATATTCTATTTGTACACACATTTTTATTATTAAAATGGATGTTCAAGAAATTATATAAAAATGTCCAAAAGGCTACCAAGTTCTAATATATTTTAATTTATAATTCTAATGGTTATTTTAAAATGTTGTGTCTTACAGAATGGTTTCCTATCAATTATATTTTAATCAGATCTGTGATTGGGTCATTTTGTTTTTAAAAAAATTTGTGGTCATTTAAAGATAGTTGCTGTTTTGTTCTAGTACATTTACAAACACGTTTCATCTTAAAAATCTGTAGGAAGAACTCTGAGCTATTCTAAGTTACAAATTTCTAAAAGTAAATTTTCATATCATACCTTTAACAGGTACTGGAAATCTCATAATGGGTTGTCAGCTGTACTGACCACGTGAAACAGAGACAAAATGGGCAACACAAAAAACATTCCCTGAAATCCGCACCCTCCCTCCCCTTCTCCTTAACAACCAGTCCACCTTTAAGGGCAACTTTGAAAAGAGAAAATGTCTCATTTTCCTTTGCAATGTTGCCTGGACTCAATACAAACTAGGAGTTGGGGAGGTCTGGCCTATAAATGGGTCTTTGAATTATAACACTGTTTTCCAGTTAGATTTGTTTCGCAGAAATGAAGGCAAATAGAGTAAGATACCTTATATTCAGATGCTCACGGCCTTTTACGGAAATAAGAATTTAAGGAAAACTTCTAGAGTGTGTGTTGTGTCAGGTGAGTTAGGGGATAGCTTCCTCCCAGCTCCAGCAAGATGCTGGCCTATCTCTAGAGGATAAAACAAAACCCACCCCAAGGGCGGAACAGCCTGCTTCCCGGTGCACTCCCCTGCTGCCTCCCAAACAGCAGCTGCCACTGTTGAATCCCTCATCCGCCCAAAATTGCTGGCACTAGACACCCCTGCTTGTAGACCAGCCACCAGCAGAAGCAGAACGCTAACGTCACCCCTGAGGGAAGTAGCAAGTAGCGAGCCTGGTGAAGGAATTATTTGGGTCCATGTTCTCTTCCCTATATCTGGCCTGACCCTTTGCAAAGAAAAACTCGATGGGTTTTCAGAAATCCTAGCAAGCCCTGTCTAGTGTGGCTCAGTGGATTGAGCACTGGCCTGCGAACCAAAGGGTCACTGGTTCGATTCCCAGTCAGGGCACGTACCTGGGTTGTGGGCCAGGTCTTCAGTGAGGGGCATGTGAGAGGCAACCATATGTGGATGCTTCTTTCCCTCTCTCTAAAAATAAATAAATAAAATCTTAAATAAAAAGCAGCATGTAATAGGGGATGCTAGGGCTTATGCTAATGAGTTAGCCAGTTATGCTCAACATCACATATATCAGCCAGGGGGAGATGCGATCCCCGATCAGGGCCCTAACTGGGTCTGTGAAACTGGGACAAAGGAAGGACCAGAGGGAAGGAATCGCTGGGCACATATGATTGAGAACTTGTCTCATGGAGGGGATGCAAAAATGCCATAAGCCTGTTAATTATGACAAAATAAAAGAGGTTACTCAGGAAAAGGATAAAAATCCTGCCCTTGTTCGGGGACAATTACCCGAGCCTTTATAAAAGTACAGAAACATTGACCCTGAGTCTGCTGAGGGACAAGCACTTCTAGGGGTGCATTTTACCCAACAGGCAACCCAGACAACAGGAGAAAGTTACAAAAGTTAGCCTTGGAAGGGACCTGACCTCCACTGAGCAACTAGTGAAGATTAGTTTCCAGTGTTTTTAACAATGGAGAGAGGGCAGGGAAGAGCAAAAAGCTGCCCAATGGAAACTTGTTAGCAACAGCTTTAAGTCCTAGGCCACCTTAAGGCCACCCAGCCCCGGGACTACAACGAACAACAAAGGGGCAATGCTATTGTAGCGGACAAAGAGGACATTGGAAAAGGGAGTGTCCACAGCAAGATCAGGCCCAAATACCTCCAGGCCCATGCCTCCTCTGCTATAGGAAAGGCCATTGGAAAAATGAGTGTCCTAGGATTTGAAGCGAATCTGGTGCCTCCACATCGATGATGATCAAGACACCTGAGAACTGAGGGGGCCCGAAGCCTCCCATTGATCATCTAATTATCACACCAGAGGACCCTTGGGTGATCCTTGACGTCACAGGTAAGCCGATTACATTTTATTAGATACAGGGACTGCCTACCTGCTCTATTCCGACCCACTCACCGAGGTTCTTTCTTCCAAAACCTGTTAAATCACGGGAGTAAATGGGCATCTTCAATGCTACCATTTCATTCAACCCCTTGGCTGCAGCCTTGGAAATCTCACTTTTAACTCTGCAGAAGTAGTGGTAAAAAAAAAATACAGTGTAGGACATGTGTATCTGAGAGATATATTCATTACTGGCATGTGCTGAAATGCAACAACAACCAAAAAAAACCCAAATTAAAAACACTGCAAATTTGCATTTATTATGTTTAAAAATATTTATTTATGTTTACTTACAATCTAGAAATTATGAAACAAAGAAACATTAAAACATAAAGAATACAAATTTTCCTTTTCAAATAATGGAAACACATATCTTTAGAAAATACAACCAAAAAAAGTCTCTAAATGCAGGCAACATTTCGTCTACTGTTACATTCTTTCTGTCCCACAAAGTAACATAACTTACAATTTTCTATAAATGCTGAGGAAATGTCTCTCAAAGATACTAATTTGCCCACTTTTGAGCATTTTAAGTAGGTAAGTTTGTCAACAAACCTGATACGCTATGAATAAATCTAAATCTCCGTAAAGATATCATGTTCAATCCCACTACCATCTGTAGCCCCAAAGTCCTGCAAATTGAGCAGATTGCTGCAATATAAATCAGCAAAATGAGGCCTAAAAATGCGTTTAATTCGGCTTTGTCTATTTGTTTAGCCTTCTTTCTCATGAAAACTGGCACATGATAGAATTGACGTATTTATTTGCATATAATATGATTAGATCTAAAATATCATTTGTGATAAAGCAGTTCCAAGTTTCAAGTTCTGTCTTGGCATTTTTTTGCGTTTGGCCAAACTAACAGAAGTTAGCACAAAAATATTCTGCAACTGTTTTCTAATTTGTCTCTTATTGGGTTTTTCATCCATTTTGATTCTCTATCCTTTCCAAAAAAAGCCAAAACAAAACAGAACTCTTCATTCATGCCTAATTCACCTTCACTAGAAACATCTTGCTCAGTAACTGAATCTTTTGAATAAACTTCCACATAACCTGCATCTTCTAAATCACCTTCATTTTCACATTTGATTCTATCATTCTCATCATTGCACTCTAGCATTCGCTGAAGTTCTTCAACATATCTCTTCAATTATCAAATTGATATATTTTTCCAGACATCGCTGAAGTTCTTCAACATATCTCTTCAATTATCAAATTGATATATTTTTCCAGACATTTTCAGTGGTAAATGGAAAACAACCCCACAACACTGACTTCGAAGTTCATGGAAAAAAAGAATGAACATACATACACGACACCACCAACACCGACTTTGGAGTTCGGAGTTCGAAATTGTATCTCTTTGATACGTTTTACTATAGATTATCATCCACCCTTTCAAAATATGTATGATAATCAAATGGACTTAAACGTTATATCTTAACAATAGTCATGAACAAATGTACAGCTAGTCATGACCTTGAACCTTGCAGCCGATATACGTAACAATATTTAAGTCTATAACTCTCAGGTCAGCCGTGACCTCAGCAGGGTTAATCATACCTTTCTCATAGGTCAGAGGCGCCCCATTCCCTTATTAGAAAGGGACATCCTGTCTAACCTAGAAACTACCATACCTCCCAGAGTCACCTTCCTCCTTCTCTTGTCACCAATATGACACCAAGACACCTACTCTGGGGAAGACTGGCAAATTAATTTCACTCAATGTTCCCTAAAGCTGGAATTAAATATCTGCTAATATTTACAGACACTTTCATTGGATGAGTTGAACCCTTTCCTGCCAGAACAGAGAAGGCCACTGAGGTAGCCAAGTACGTACTAAACGAAACCTTACCTCGGTTTAGACTTACATCAACTCTTCAAGCCAAATAGAGGAAGACATAGAAAAAAAAAAAAATCTGTGACCAGGCAGCCAGGCTCCATAACTACTGCCAGTTCAATCTGGAACACTGTAAAGCCTGCTTTCCCTTCCATCACCTCATTTTCACCCCTCTTGGACCCTTAAGTTTTAGTTCTTCTCCTCATCTTTGGACCACGTCTTTTTAAAGTTCTCGTCAAATTTGTCACTTCTAGAATACAACAATTCCATATCAAGATGTTGATGGCTTCAGGGATTCTGTCCCATCTCCACTCTGGAAAAATCAGCCAACGGCCTCTCTGTTCCAGTCTCAAATCCCATTCCCTTGTCTACTTAGAGCAGGCAGGGAGAGATGGCCATACCCTACGCAGGAAGGGACCGTGACCCTAAATGCCCATGACCATGTTTGTGAGCCTAAAGCAATTACTGAAGATGAATGGTCCTCCCTCATCAACCCTAAAAAACTTAAGGGATGGAAGTCTTGGAGAGGGGAATAAGGCAGGATAGTAAGAAGCTAGGAAAATTCCTGGTGAAGTGGAATGGGGAAACTGAGACCAGAAAAGAAAACTAGACCAAGCAATTTGAGCAACTTATAGCCAGCTGGCGAACTGCAAGAACTTACTTCCCCAAACCAAGAACACTTGAATGTGAATGGCTTATACCTGTCTTACCTAAACAAAGAATACAGAGTTTAAATCTCTGGCCTGGGAAAGAGAGACCAGAGACCCAATTAATGTCATTTGTGCCAGCTAACCCCAAGGACAGATGAAGTGAGGGGAACAAGTAACTAAAACCCCATTAAAAGCCAGACAGATCTAAGTTAAAAGTAAAACATAACGAACCAAAGAATATTCCCCCAACCCCCTACGTGCTCATTTTGACACATCAGTGTATTTTTTAAAAATGCACTTGGGAAAACAGTGAATATTTTGCTAAAACCTTCCTCTAAAATTCTCCCAGATAGCCCAGAAATCCCACATGGTGCGATGACATTGGCAGACACTCCACGCAAGAGGGGCCTCAGTAGCCTGACTCCGCCTGGTAGAATAGGGGTTACTCTTGCGCCTACACTGCACTATCCTGGGTCACTAGCTGACCCAGGAGCCCCGGTGGTCACCGAACCTTAGCAATGTGCAGGGTTGTATATCTGCCGGGGCAGGCAGAAGATCTGCAAGTTCCACCTCCTCCTGAGAGTCGAGTCGTGCTTGCACAAGAGTCGATTGTGGACCTCGGTAGTAACGTAGGCGGCGCCAGCAGAGCCCCGGGGCCCTGCACCTAGGGAGGCTGCGTCGCAGGAGTGAGAGTGGCAGAGTTGTGGGCCTCTGAGTCGTAAGCATTCGTTGACCCGGAGTCCGCGGTAAGGCACGTGTCCACAGTGGCGGCGTCCGAGGGGTAGGGGTCCTCCGAAGAGGTTGGTGGAGGCTTCACCCAGGACGGTGTCATGGGTGTCTGCCATCACAGCGGCTGTGTTGGCACTTCTATCGGTCACAATGGAGTCCAGGTCATCCGCTGCCGGATCAGAGTTGGGGGCGGGAACGTATGCGGGTTGGATGGCCTGGCTGGTGCGATGGCAGGGGCTGGGGTGAGATTTGCTCCTTTTATAACAAGAGAAAATAAGTTTGCTCTTTGTCCAGAAAAGAATTTCTCAAGTCGGTTCACTGAAAATACAACGTCGATCAATGATCTAAGGAAAGAGATTTCAGGACATCGCATTTTTGGTGTACTTACCAACAATGTACCAGACAGAGCTGGGACTAGTGTAGGCAAGTGAGGCATTAGGATGCAAAATTTCAGGAGGCATTTACTCTCTGTGTCACGCAAGAACAGGGGCAGCACTTTTGTAAAGCTGAGAGTTGGTGCCTCCCTAAATTTTGTCTTACTTCACCCTAGTCCTGGGACTAGTGCCTGGATACCCGGGATACAGATTGTCTCTCAAAGCACAAGTATCTAAGGGCAGAGATGACCTTTAATAATGTCATAGAAGTCAAAGGAAAAATTTCATCTTTAGAAAGAGAACTGTAGACATACTTTCACCTATAATGAAGTAACTGGTACTAGATGTGCCCTCCTGGAATAAATAATAATAAAATCATACAAAATATATTTCAAAAAAATGTTTTAGGGATTAAATAATAGCCAGAACAGGGTTGTGATCCCGCAACAAAAAACAACAATACAATTTTCCAACCTACTGTGTTGACACTATTTCTAGATTGCATAGCAGAGAGGAGAATCCTATGGGCAGAGCTGCATTATTAACGAGGAGTCAGCGATCAGAGTTCAGGGAGGTTGAACTCTGACCTCTGTCTCTTCAGAGTGCAGAGAAAAGAGGCCAGGCAAAGAGAGAGCACCAGAAATCGACGTAGGGATCCTCTTGAACTGGTTGAGGTCCCACAAAGTACTGATGGGAGCTATAAGCTGGACAGTTCTTAGAGCTCACACAGAACTGAAAAGCACTAGAGTTCTACCTAGTGAGAGTGGAGACTTGTTTTTTTAATAGAGAGCCCAGAAAGATTATGACAGTAATAGGGCTAAACTAGCATTAACAGTAAAGGCTACCTGGACTTGCTCTATACCTGGTGGAAAGAGCCTTAAAAAAAAAAGGTAAAACAAAACATGACAGTCTTCTTTGACAAACAAAATCCAAGACAATGTTACCAGCAGACATGCACAACAGGAAATGTTAGTTTCTTCAGGTACAAGGGCAGTGGCACCAGATAGAAATATGGATCTACACAAAGGAATAAAGAGTACTAGAAAATCACAGTGTGGGTACTTTTTAAAAAGCTATTTATTTTTTACTTTTAAAATGTCTTTAAAAGATAATTGGCTGTTTAAAGGAAAGATAATGACTATATATCAATATACCAGATAGAACTAAGTGTATTATAAAAATAGTACACAAAATGGGAATTGAAGCATCTCATTTGTAATGTTCTCATGTTAGTCATAAAGTATTGCAATATTGGTTGTCTCCAGGTAGAATGGGACAAATTAGAGATGCATATTGTAAATCCCAGAGCAACCACTAAAGGAAGGAAACAGAAAGGTGTAATCAACATGTTAATATTAAAGATAAAATAACAAAAATATGCAAATTAAGCCAAAAGAAGTCAGGCAAAGGAGAAAGCAAGAAACAAATAACTAATTCTCAATAAATAGCACAATGATAAATGTAAAACCTAACCATATCAGTGGCCTAAATGTGTGGTGTCCAATATAGTGGCTACTGGCCACATGTGGCTTTGAGTTTCTGAAATGTGGTTAGTACAACTGAGGAACTAAATTTTAAAATTTTATTTATTTTAATTAATTTAAATGTCAAAACTGATACCCTAATTATTGGAAATCTTTCAAGTATGCTTAAAACAACTTGGGTATGTGAATCTACTCTTTCAACTATAAATTTTATGGAATCTAAATACAAGTCAATTATTTCTGAAAAATATTTAGTTCTAAATTGAGACGTGCTGTAAGTATAAATGCATCCTGGATTTTGAAAACTTGATCTAAAAATGATGTAAATTATATTGTTAATAAATTTTAAAATAATATATTGTACAGAAACACATTGTTAATATTAATTTCCAATGCTTATTTTATTTTTGAATGTAGATACTATATAGGTTAAAATTATGTACATACCTTACATTCTATTTCAATTGGGAAATGCTGACCCAAACAAGCTAGTTAAAAGGCAGAAATCACTTGACTAGATAAACATAAAATTTCTAAATATGCATATGCTTTACAACAGAAAACAAAATAAATAGAGCACAAGGACAAAACAGAAAAGGAGAAATAGACAAACACACAATTTATATTTTAAAAACCCAACACTCCTTTCTTAGTAATTACTGAAAGAAGTAGACAGGAAAATTGGAAAGGATCCGGAAGGCTTCCATAATACAATCAACCAATTTGACCTAACAGATGGTACAGAACATTCCACCCAACAACGTAATACAGATTAAAAAAAAAAAATTATTGATTTTGTTGGGGTGTTGAGGGAGAGGGAGAGAGGGAGACATGTTGAATTTGTTATTCCACTTAGTTGTGCATTCATTGGTTGTGCTTCTTGTATGTGCCCTGACTGGGAATTGAACCAGCAACCTTGGCATGTCAGGATGATGCTCTAACCAACGGAGCTACCCACCAAGGCACAAATGCTTTAAAAGTGCACACGATACATTTACTAAGATAGACCAGATGCTGGGCAAGAAAACAAGTCTCAGTAGACTTAAAAGAAATAAAAGAACAGAAAATTTGGTTTTTTGACCACAGTGGGATTAAACTAGAAATATCCTAAATATTTCAAAATATCTGGATATTAATTAATACATTTATAAATAACCCATGGATCCAAGAAGAAATAACAAGGAATATTAGAAAATATTTGAAGTGAATAATAAAATTACCATATATTACAATTTATTAAATACAGCTAAAGCAGTCTCTAGAGGAAATTCTATTTTTATATTTTTTCACTTTATTTTGAATTGGGTTCAAAGACTTTTAGATGAGACTAAAAAATACAAATAGTGTATTTTATTCACTTTATTTTGAGTTGAATTAGAAGGTTTTTTTAATGATAGATTAAAATCTTTTAAAAAAATTTGATTTGAGAGGGTGGGGTTGTGGGGGGAGATGGAGACTGATTTGTTGTCCCACTTATTTGTGCATTAAGTGGTTGGTGCTTGTATGTACCCCGATCAGGGATCGAACCTGCAACCTTGGTATATTGGGACAGTGCTCAGTTGGTTAAATTGAGCTAGCTACCTGGCTAGGGCTTCATGAAATTTTTAAATGATAATTGTGGATATTGGAGAGAATTGGTCAGCTACTGTGGAATAGTCTAATTTGTTCATGAACTTATCCAATATGGAAGGTTGTGATAACCCCAATGTTAAAGTATTTTTTTAACATTCAATATTATTTTATGTTAGTTTCAGGTGTACAGCATAGTGAGTGGTTAGACATTTATATAAGTTACGAAGTGATCAGCCCGATAAATCTAATATTCATCTCACACCTAAATAGTTATTATAATTTCATTGACTATATTCCCTATGCTGTACTTTACATTCCTGTGACTATTTTGTAACTACCAATTTGTATTTTTAAATCCCTTTATCTTTTTCACTCATCCATCTAACTGCCCCCCGGCCTTCCCATCTGGTAAACATCAGTTTGTTCTCTATATCTATGGGTCTGTTTCTGTTTTACTAGTTCGGTTATTTTGTTCTTTAGATTTCACATATAAGTAAAATCATATGGTATTTGTGTTTCTCTATCTGACTTATTTCACTTAGTATAATACCCTTCTAGAGAGAAATTTAGAGTATTAAATGTTCAAATGCTTATATTACAAAAGAAGTCAAAGACCAACCACTTAAGAAGCCTCTACCTCAAGAAACTAGCAAAAGAAGAGCAAATTAAACACAAAGGAAGAAGGATATAATTAAAATTAAGAGCAAAGTCAATGAAAAATGATTAGCAAACAAGAAAAAATTATGTGAAATCAAAAGATATTTCCTTGAAAGGATTAATAACATTGATAATTTTCTAGGTGGATTGATCAAGTAAGAAATATAAAACAGCCCTGGCTCGTGTGGCTCAGTGGATTGAGCACTGGCCTGTGAACTGAAGGGCTGCCAGTTCGATTTCCAGTCAGGGCACATGCCTGGGTTGCCGGTTGGGTCCCCAGTAGAGGGCGTGCGAGAGGCAACCGCACATTGATGTTTCCCTCTTTTTCTCCCTCCTTTTCCCCCTCTCTAAAAATAAATAAATAAAATCTTAAAAAAAAAAAAAAGATAAACACACAAAATTCCTATATCTGGAGAGGGCATTACTACAGATCCTTTAGACATTAAGAGTAATAAGAAAATTTTTTAAACAATTCTATGCCAAATTAAGAAGTTCAAAATACAGGGTTTATTTTTAAGATATAGCAAGAAGCGAAGGGCAAGAAACGATTCAGATGAACACACTTAGGAGAGTTTGCAAGCATACTATGTAAATCCTGCATTAAGCAGTGTTCATATGTCCTGTTTGTCTCTGCCTCATCAGTGTTTTTTGCTGATTGTGTGGTTTTAAAGACTAAAGTGATCTTGGGCAGGGCGGCTCAGCAATGTGTGACCTGGACGAACACGGCTACCTGCAGGGCAAGGATACCTAGCATAGTTGTAGCTCTTTGCTGGCCTAATGATCAGCTATACATGTTACCCCTATTTCTTGGGCAAAATGTGTATTACCCACGAGTGTTCAATTTAAGGCCTCATAAGCAAGTGCTTCATATGCCTCAGGCATAATCAGTGTGTATCATAAATATTTGGTCCTTCTACTACTTTTCCATCCTTTTCTATCTTCCTCCTCCTTCTGCTGTAACATTAATAATAAGAACAACCTTTTACTGAATGCCTTTGTGTTGGTGCAAGGCAAGAATGCCTTATATAAATTATTTCTTTTATTCCACACAGAAGTACTATAAATAAAGTATTATTTTTCATATTTTATGGTTGAGGTATTTGAATCTCACTGATGTGACTTTGCCTGAGCAGACCCGACCATTTATTGATTTTGATCTTTTTCCTAAGCAGAAAGGTGAAGGACTGATACCTCTGAGAAGGGATATTTGTGTATTAAAAAAAAGAATACCTTTACCTGTTTTTGTACCATTTTACGCATAACCCAGCGAGAACAGCAATGAGAAAGAGCATCCCGCTATAACTGTGATGAGTGATGTACTGATGAACTCAGCACCTGAAATACAGATATGCCCCAGTCAGTTCCCCTGAAAAGAGTTGTTCCCACACATTCACTTCTTGTTCAGTGAACCCCCAATCATATTCCCTCTAAGAGTAATGCATTGTGGATCCTCCCTTTATCTCCATTTCCCTTTCAAACTATGCTTAATTAGTAAGTTCAAGCCTCCATTCATATATTACCTTAATTAACTTGCTCAGAAAATAAATTTAAGCAAGTCAATTCATTTCTTTCATGGAAGAATGGCAACGTAACAGTATGTAACAGAATTGAGAGTACTGACAAAGAGTAGGTCATGTCAGGGAATCAACCATGGATTTCAGACAGGGCTGAAGCTGGTAGCCTGGGATGGTATGAAAAAAATAAGGGGATCAGAGGTCTCTATGAAGCTGAAAAGCCTGTATAAAAAGAGATAAAGTATAAAGTTGGAAGAATTGGAGAGGATAATCAGACTTAATGTTTTTGAATGTAAACTTTTTCACTTTTGGATCAAGCCCAAGGTCTGACAACAGGAGCAGGTGACTGAAGTGAAGTGGAGCACTTCCCTGTCCCTGGAGCATTGATTGCCTTTCCCTTTGCCATTTTTACTGGCCGACTTCTACTCAGTCTTCAGTCCCAGGTGCACTGTTATCTCAAGGAAGCCTCTCTTGGGAAAAGGGCCTAAAATAACAAATAAGGCAAAAACGAATTCTGTATCTTTTCAATGTCATGCAAAAACATCTAATAAATTTATCTAAGGACCATCTGACTAAGGATCAATGGCTGGGTCATTGAAGCAATACTAGAGGCAGGTACAGCCTTACATTGTATCAGGCAGTTCCCAGGGACAATAAGTCCTGGAAAAGGAATGCATTAAATCCTATGAAACTTAACTTTGCTAAGAATGCCTTCGAGTTAATGAGTACTGATGTTTGGGGTCCAAGCATAGAATGTGATCAGTTTCCCAGGTTTCAGGGCCGAATGGGTGCCACCCTGCCTACCACACCCTGACCTGAGGCAAATCTCTGTGTTCCTTCAATATAGCCTTGGACATTGATAGATTAGCTTTGCACACACACTGTATAGCCCTGTGCATATTGTTCTCATTAAAGCCACTTCAAGAGAAGGGCTTGGGGCATTCTCCAAAAGAGGGAATTGCCACCCCTTTTTCATGGCTGACAGAGAAGTGTCTGGAATGATTTATTTTATTTTCCTCCTACTGTTGCAACCCGGGGGGGACTCTGTGGGAACAGGGTACCCCCATCACTACCTGTTGCGACAACATGGATGGAACTGGAGAATATTATGCTAAGTGAAATAAGCCAGTTGGTGAAAGACAAACACCATATGATCTCACCTATAATCTAATCAACATAATAAATTAATGAACAAAATAAACCACAGGCGTGGAAACATGGAGCAGACTGAAAGTGACTAGGGGGGAAGGGCAAGGAAGGCAATGATGGAAAGAGGAGGAAGGGGCTAGACAAAGAGCATGTATGAATGACCCATGGGCATGGACAACAGAGTGGGAACTGACTGTGGGAGAGCGGGGTGGGGTGGGATGGGTGGAGGAGGGCAAATGGGGAAAAACTGAGACAACTGTAATAGAATAAACATGATTAAAAAAATAAAAAATAAAACAGAAAAAAAATAGAATGGGAGGGCAGAGAAAGTGCTCCCCAGATAAGGTCAAGTTTATCATCACCAAGCTCTTATTATATGACATGTTGAAGGGACTTATCTGAGAAAAAGAACAAAACTATGAACAGTAAAATGACAACAAACTCAAAACCATCAAAAACTGAACCTAAATAAAACAAAAACTAACCAACAACTAGAACAAGAACAGGATCACAGAAATGAAGATCAGAGGGGAGGGGCAGAGGGGAGAATTGGGGAAAAGGTACAGGTAATAGGAAACATAAATAGAAGGTACAAAATAGACAGGGGGAGGTTAAGAATAGTATAGGAAATAGAGAAGCCAAAGAACTTGTATGTACGACCCATAGACATCAACTAAGGGGGGAAACGCTGGTGGGAGGAGGGGTGCAGGGTAGAGGGGAATAAAGGGAAGAAAAAAAATGGGACAACTAAAATAGCATAATCAATAAAAATATATATATTAAAAAGTAAAAATATGCAAAAAATAAAATATATGAGAGTATTGTCCTGGAAGACACATAGTTTTCCTTGCAATTCTATTTTAACCTCTAAGGACTACAATTACTAAAGGAAAGGCCTTTAGTTTAGTAGAGGCTTTGAAGGGTCTGGATAGGCAAATTTGGCAGTAGGAGTCAAAGATAGTTAAGTTTTCCTTTACAATAGAAGTAAATCAGCGCGTGTGTTTGTGTGGTGTGTGGAAGTCCAGGGAAGAAGGGATGGAGCAATGAAGAGTGAATATGGAAAGAGGGAGACTGGGGCTAAGGATATATCAGGATTTTGGTGTGGCCCCTCCTTATCACTCTCTTACATTGTAAATAAATCCTACTAAGAAGAAAGCCAGAATAAAGTGGTCCAGCCAGAGTAGGCAGCAAGTGCCGAAGGCCCAATGTAAGAAAAAGCTTGGTGCCTTTGAAGAAATAACTGGTCAAAGGCAGTGTGCCCAGAGCTTGGTGAGAGAGAGAAAGGTAGACTGGGATAAACTTTGGGAACTAGAGAAGGAAAATTTCATAGATCTTCACTTTGACTCCACTTTTCTCCACTTGCTCTCATGGCCACTTCTGCACTTGTCATCACCCACAACTGCTCACATCTGACTTAAATTCAAACTTTAAGATTTCCTATATGAATACGTTAGGAACCATCCCGCCTGGTTTCAGGGACTGTAGCCTCACCAACAGGCGAGAGCGCCACAACACTGGAGCTGAGCAAGGAGGCGTTGGGAAAATAGGCCACTGAGGAGATAAAACCTGTCCCCCTTGGCTCCACCACATCACCCTGCTTGGCCCCAGAGGATGGCTGGTTAGTCAATGATGGGTAAGACCCCTCAATGGCAGGGGCAACCTAAGGCAGGCACAGTTGCATAGGGACCATCAGGGAAGGACTTGGGAGACACGGAGAAGGGATAAAAGACCCTTACCCCTTGGCTTTGATATGGCCAGGGTCCTCATTCTATCTCAAAGAAGTCTCTTTATCTCTTGGCTGCTCTGCTCCCCCCATCTGACTCAGGTTTGAAACAATACTAGAGGCAGTTTCAGCCCTAAATTGGATCAGGTGGTTCCTGGGGGGCAATTAGGCCTGGAAAAGGAATGCATTAAATCCTATGAAACCTACTTTGCTAAGAATGCCATCAAGAGTTAAGGAGACATGGTGTTTGGGGTCCGAGCATAGGATGAGATTATTTTCCTGGGTTTCAGGGCGGAATGGGCATCACTCTGTTTACCTGACCTTGACTCAAAGACTCTTGTAATCCCTTTACTGTTACCCTTGAACCGTATCTCCTTCCTTTAATCAGTACTCTTTCACATTGATTGATGAGCTTTATGCACATACTCTGCATCCCTGTAGGAGTTAAATTCCGTAAAAGCCACTTCAAGAGAAGTGCTTGGGGCATGCTCCACTGGAGGGAATCGCTACCCCGTTACTGACAGGCAAATCATGTCTGATACAGTTTCTTCCTTCATCTGTGGCAACTGGGGAGACTCTGCAGGACAGAGCCTCCCTCAGATATAGCTGCGTAAGTTAGTGTGTTCATTTTCTTTTCTTGGAAATAAAATACCAGCAAAAAAAAAAAAAAGAACAAAATAAAAAAAACTGTAAACACATGACTTGAAGTGTAAAGGCTGCTAAAAGCAGCTATGACCACATAGAAACCATGTGGAAGAAAGTGAGGTGTGAAGAGAGGTGAAAAGATCAGGCAATGGCAAATATCAGAAAGCACTAGCAAAAATATACTTAATTGAAGATGAGGACATACCTTGATGAACAAAAGCTATGTGCTTGTTTGTAACAAATGGTTCAGGAACTGAGGTGTACATCCTAGACCTACATTTGTTTAGTGAGGTAGAGGGTGTGGGATATTCAAACATACACACACACGAGCCATATTTATAGGAAGAAGCCCGTCTCTGTGTCAGCAGTTCGGGTGCGAGGATCAGCTATTCTGGAAGTCTATGCTAGGCTCACTGCCTTATAAGAAACTTGTGGAAATAACTGGCCCAAAGAAAATTCAATGCATGTAATGAGTAAGATAACACACTGGCATAGCAACTATACAAAGATTATATATGGAAAATGGGGAAGATAATCAATATTTACTATAAAAATACTGTCATGTGATAGATGAATACTATAGTCAGACATTTAACTATGAATTTAAAAACTATTAATGAATAATAGACTAGAGGAATGAATTCCACAAAGCAGAAATACAATAATTTAAGAAAGCCGTAGCTGGTGTGGGTCAGTGGATTGAATGCCAGCCTGTGAACTAAAGTGTTGTTGGTTTGATTCCCAGTCAGGGCACATGCCTGGGTTGTGGGCCAGGCAGCCAGTGGGAGGTGGGAGAGAGAAAATCATACATCGATGTTTCTCTCTCTCTCCTTCTCCCTCCCTTCATCTCTCTAAAAATAAAGTTTTTAAAAAAAATTAAGAAAAATGTTGCAACATGACCTGTCAGATTTTATATATATATGTCATAACTGCATGTCAACAGGAAATTGATCTGCATTTAGGCTCAGAATATTTTGGCAACAGGACATCTAAGTAGAGGGAGAATCCAGCAACAACAACAACAACAACAAAAGGAAAGGAATAAAGGCTGAGGAGAAACACTGTAATATAAGGAGACATTGGCTCATTGAAAAGCTAGTAAGGAGAAAGTCTGAAAGTGGTGTTTGGTGAAGAGTGCTATGGTTTGAACATTTGTGTCCCCTCAAAATTCATGTGTTGAAATCCCAGGGCTCAACATGAAGTCCTAAGCTTATGAATGGAATTACTGTCCTTCTGAGAGACCACGCCTCTCCCGCCTTGAGCTTCCTAGCCCCTTCTACCAGCAACCTGGAAGAGGGCTTCTTCCAGAACCTGACTGTGGGGGCACCTTGACTTGAACTTCCAGCCTCCAGAACTGTGAGAAATAAATTTCTGTTTCTTATAAGCCATCTAGTCTGTGGTACTTTGTCATACCAGCTTGAATGGACTAAGACAAGAAGATGTAATTCCATTGAGAGGTGAAGACTGGAAAATTTGGTCAGGAAAGGATGGCAGAAGGTAGAAAGAACAGAAGGGAAGCTGGGTCCTGGCAGCAAGACTGGTGAAGGTATGAGGAACAGAACCGACCAAGTGTACATGTTAGAGCTGCCACCACCAAGGAGTGTGAGCGTCAAAACCCATTTTGTGAGGCACAGTAAGGGGAGCAAGAAAACCGACCCGTTGTGGAGAACTGTCTTTTCTTTTTCTGATTCAGTACTGGGTCCCAGAGAGAACATGTCAGATTATTCTTTGAAGGTTCTCTGAGTAACAGTGATATTCTTACATGGAACAAGCCACTTTTCTCCTGGGTGTGAGTCTCAGACTGGAATTTCTCCTCCCTCAGAGTCTATCCACCGGGTCCTTGCCTGAGGAAACCAGCCCTCTGACTTGCACTCTAATCGTATTTGTCCATCCTCCATGACTTCTTGTGGAAATCAGGATTTGAGCCAAGGGGTAGGAAGAGGAAGAGGGAGAAGTCAGGCCCTAAGCTCATTTTCCTTCTCACATATCCCTCCCCAACTTGTGAAGTTTTTCCTGCTGACTAGACTTCAATGTACAGAACAGGAAACTGAGGCTTTGAAGAAGTCTTGGCAAAAAAGGACTGGGACCTAGACTCCTGAGCTATAGAGGAGTCCAACACAATCTAAAACAAGTGGCCCCTGCCTATTTCTTGAATCCCACCATGAGTTATTTATTATATTTTATGTAGCCCCCAGCAGGGAATGGGGTGAGTAGAAGTAATGGCCATCTTCCCATCTTCCTTTCTCCTATGGCTTCTTTGTATTTCCTGAGAAAATTGGATCAGAAAAAAGAGCCTGTCCCAGAATAAACTCATGCCTGTCGGGAGTTAAGGGGATAAATGTCGGTCATTACCTGACACTGTCATCTCGATCACTGTATGACTGTAGAAGGAGCCGTTTTGGAATGCAAAGCAATACTGCCCATTGTCAGAGGGTCGGACATTGAAGATTTTCAGGGTCACAATTCCAGCATGCATGTTATTTCTCACAAGCTCTGTCCTCCCTGAATAGTCCTCCATGGCTTTCTCAGGCTTGTCCTTCCCATCCTCGTACAGGTGTACCACCTGGGAGGGTAGGTATCTGGTCACCCTTATTTGCATATTTTCAACATTTTGAGAAGGCGAGAAGGAGTAGGACAGCTCAGCTGTATCACCTCGCTTGACCTCCAAAGGTTTCTGGGACCGCTGGACTGGGGATGCTCCTAAAAAAGAGAACAGAGATGGAGTCAGGTGGGCTGGGGGCAGGATTTGGGCAGATAAAGGGGGATTGATTACACACAGGTTTGGTTATTTCCATCCTAACAAAGTTCTGGGACAAGGCCTGGAAATAGTTGCTGGATCTTTGGGGTGGTGGGTTGGGTCTCTTTTCTGACCTGATTATACGCACAGAACTAAAAGGAAGTTGGAGATGGTGGAAGTAAGAAGCGTAGGCCCCACTAAGGTGAGGCAAGCAAAGGACTTGGGGGATGAATTTTAAGGAGGCACTCACTTTTGTGATACAGGTGCAGGGTTGACAAGAGCCAGTGCCTCTTTAAAATTTGGGCCCTGGGCCCCTCACTTAACTCACCCTGTGGGGAGGGACCTGAGGAGTGGGCTGCAGAAGATAAAAAAATAGACCTGTTGACTTTTCAGGTCAGGTGCTGTCCCTCTCCTTAGGAGGGAGGTGTTGATTGGGAACTCAGATGGCTCTGGAATGGACACCTGAAGAACTGTGTTGGAAAAGAATCTGAAGCATCTCTGTGGTAAAGATGTTTGAAAATCATAAATACTGTTTGCCATAGCATGGGATGAGAAAATGGGGGCATGCAAGCTATTTCGTTTTGCAAATTTTATTTTACATTATCTTAAGGTTCTAAGAAAGTATGTTTCTTTATTACCATTTAGGCTCTTTCGCTGTCTGTCAATCTGTTTCCCACCTCATACACACTTGTACTCAGGTACACACGTGTGTGCATGCGTGCACCCATCCCCCCCCAAGCAGTGTGGTTGAGATGAGTAAAAATGCCTAGTACAGTCACAGCCTGGGACTAAGTAAGCAGAATAAAGTTAAAATTCTTTACTTTCCTAGAATTTCATAGCATTTGTATTTTGTCAAACTTTTTCTTCCAGCTTCTCTCCCTTTTACATTTCCCTTCCTCCTACATATCAGGGAATCAGAGGTTCATATAAGGATTTCTACCTGCAATCTGGAGGCAGAGGTAGAGTAAGATGATCCTGCCATAAATTGTAATGACTCGCTGTCTTCTCCGGAGACTGAAGCAGGGTGATCCCAAGGCTTTGTGCTGATGACACATTGGAAAAGGAGGAAAATGCTGTAATGAGGAGAGAGAGAAAAAGAAACTGAGACTTAAGTCAAGGGGCAGAGAAAGAAAGAAATGCAGGAACCTCATTCCTGGGCATATCTTATCTATGGGACTAAGGTGAAGGGCAGAGTAAGGTTCTTGCTCCCTTTTCTACATGTTTTGAAACTTTTAATCTTCAGGACTACTCAGGACACTCATGAGTCCAGCTACCTTCTATATACTGATGACTCACTCACTCCCAAATGTACATCTTCTGTACATATTGTCTGGTGATGCTGTGGCAGGACCCTGCTTCTCAAGGGACCAGGAGCACACAGGCCCCTCTGTCTTAGACCAATATAAAGAGCAGGTGGCTTCTATCATTTCCTGTCTTACCCTCTTTCCCTCTGGCAGCACTCTGGTGCCACTTAGGCTGGCCTTCCTCCATGGGAGGGAATGACTTGGTGGCCAGGAAGGAGGCTCAAGTGGGTGCCCGGAGGTCCTGTGGGCTCCCAAAGGCTGAGGCATGTCTGTGTGGTTGGCTTTAGGTGCCCCTGTGCTCTGAGGACATTTCCACGGCAGTACCAAGAGAACATCCATCTTCTGTGGGACCTAAAATTCCTGGAGAACTGCCTTTGTTAAAAGCTGGCAATAATGTCTTTAAATTCCATCTTAGTTTTCCTTTTTGTTGAATTTCAGACAAACATCCAGAACCATGAATCGCTTTAGTGATAGAGTTTGGCTGCCATTTACCCAATGAAGGCTTTAGTCCCAAGGACATTCTGGATGGAAAAATTAATGAAGTTTCTTCTTCCAATGACAAGGATGTCTTTTATGTTGCAGACCTGGGAGATATTCAAAGAAACATCTGAAATGGTTAAAAGCTCTTCCTTGGGTCACTCTTTTATGCAGTTAAATGCAATGACTGCAGAGCCATAGTGAAGACCCACGTGGCCACTAGGACTGGAATTGACTGTGCCAGCAAGACTGAAATGCAATTGGTGCAGAGTCTTGGGGTACCTCCAGAGAGGATTATCTAGGCAAATCCTTGTAAACAAGCGTCTCAGATTAAATATGCTGCCAATAATAGTCCAGATGATGATTTTCGATAGTAAAGTCGAACTGATGAAAGTTGCCAGGGCACATCCAAAGGCAAAGTTGGTTTTGCGGATCGCCACAGATGATTCCAAAGCAGTCTGCTATCTAAGTGTTAAATTTGGTGCCACTCTCAAAACCAGTAGGCTTCTTTTGGAATGAAAGAAATGCTAAATATCGACGTCAGTGCTGTCAGTTCCACCTGGGAAGTGGCTGTACTGATCCTGAGACCTTTGTGTAAGCCATCTCCGATGCCTGCTGTGTCTCTGACATGTGAGCTGAGGTTGGTTTCAACATGTATCTGCTTGATATTGGTGATGGCTCTCCTGGATCTGAGGATATGAAGCTTAAATTTGAAGAGATCGCCTGTGTCATCCAACTTGGGAGTGACACTCAGAGTGGAGCCAGGCAGATACTATGCGGCACTTGTTTTCACAACTGGCAGTTAATATCACTGTCAAAGAACTCAGATTAAAGAAACAGAGAGGCTCTGATGAAGATGTGTCGAGTGAAAAAACCTTTATGTATTATGTGAATGATGGAGTATACGGATCATTTAATTGCATACTCTGTGGTCACGTGCACGAGAAGCCCCTTCAGCAGAAGGAGCCAAACCAAGTGAGAAGTATTACTCATCCAGTATATGGGGACCAGCATGTAATGGCCTCGATCATACTGCAGAGTGCTTTGGATTGCCCAAGGTGCATGCGGGGGACTGGATGCTCTTTGAGAAAACGGTTCTTACACCTACTTTCTGCTGCTTCTATTCGCAATGGATTCCAGGGCGCTAACCATTTACTGTGTGATGTCAGGCCCAACAAGTCATCTCTGGCAGCAAATCCAGAACCAGGGCTTTCCACCTCAAGTGGAAGAGCAGGACGTCAGCACTCTGCCTGTGTCCTGTGCCTGGGACAATGGGATGAAGAGCCACCCAGCAGCCCGTGATTCAGCTCATACTAAGGAGTAGATGTCTCTGTTGTAGCTGTTACTGTTAGGACAGTGTGAATTAAGGGATTGGAGGGGACCACTTAGCTTCATTGTTGCTAGTTTTGAAATGTCTTTGTAAGTAGGGCTGGCAGAGATGGAACAGTATGAAAGACTAGGAGATGGGGTCACACTTATCTGCGTTCCTATGGATACTATTTGAATATTTGTTTATATGAATTTTTACTCAATTTTCTAACACTACTAAAAGGTACCTAAACAAACATTTGTAGCTTATACATTGGCAGAATGGGCCAGAAGCTTAGTGTTGTGACCTGTTTTAAAAATATAGTACCTTGAAAATGAAAAAAAAGCCCAATTGAATTTTTCTCATCCAATGTTTCGAAGTAAGGAATGTTACTTTTCAGAATGTGCATGCAATGTTAAGGTAATCACTTTGCAGTTAGTTTGCATATAACAACTGCAAACTGACAAAGTATACCTGATGTGAGGACGCAGTTGGAGTGCTGCTGCTTCGAGCTCCACCAGGAATCCCCACCTGGCTTCTCTGTTCCTCCAATCCACTCCAGGTGGGGCCACATTTGGGCTCCTTGAGCACCTGCATTTTGAACTGTTCCTGTTGCTCTATGGTAACCTTTTCCTGAAGGGCAGCAGCATCCAGTGCAGTTGGCTGAAGACTAAATCTAGGTAGTTGATCAAGCAGATCTGTGGTTGCTGTCACGAAAGAGAGGTTGTCAGAAGTTGCTGTTTTCATTTGTTGCTCACCTTGCAAAGCCATCTGAAGGACCCAACTGGTGGGGAAAAAACTGTAAGATGTGTTTAGGGGTGGAACATTAAGTTCTACTGGTATCTGTACTAGAATATCAAATCTTTAACTAAGTGGAGGTTCTTTTCCAAATCTCTTGAAAGCATAGGAAATGACAGGTTAGGGACAAATTTTATGGCAACTATCTCACTTACACAAGAGAAACTTAGCTGGTTTCCTCCCACTCATCCACGGGACAGAACCAGCTCCCCACCAATGGCAGGGAGGGGACACTGTGGAAACAATGCAGGGACCTAAGAAGCTGTTGAGAAGGCTGACAGAGAAAAGTGTAAAGGATCCTAGCAACGAGTTTGAGGCTAGTAGTACCAAGCTCTTCAAATAGCCAAGTGTTGACCAAAATGCCTTTATAGAAACTCACTGCAAAATTAAAATGCTCAATATAATTTCTCCAATAGTTCCTTTGTACTTCTTCCATACCACACATGACATATTTAGGTGGAACCCAAAGAAAATGGTTTTGAAAAAAGAAAAGCAGGAGTAAGACTTATTAGGATAATGTGGTAGATTGGGTGGGGTGCTCTCAGGCAACTCTCAAGTAGCAGCACACAAGTTCTAGTTTGACGTCTTACTTTCTAAGAGGAGGGATTTAGACACTTTCCAGCTGTCAGTCATACTTTGCTGGATCAGACTGATGTTCTTGGTAAATTCCCTTAGGGAATTCACTTGGTCCACCATGGCTCATTCCTCAGCCTATGCTGAAATCACCAACTAGAGGTTTCATTTTAGTCTCTCCTGCTGCCTTTTCAGTATTTGCAAGTTTCTTTTCAGAAAGTGAGAATCCTGGCTCTTGATCCTTAATATATTTATTTTTGATCAATCCTCTGTATGAAGCCAATTTCTCACCTCTGTTTCAACCCCTTCTCCTACATGAACATCCTGCTCAATCCTCTCCAACACCATGCTGGGCATTCCTTCCACATGGAGCCTCCTTACCTTGTTGGGCTCTGGCAGGACCTAACCCATTCCTCATGTGCTCTGGCTCTGATACTCATCAGAGAGCTCCCGCCCCGCAGGGGCTTTCACCTCCCCTATGCCCGGCTGCCTCCATGGGCTGGTATCCCTTCACTGCTTGGGCTCTGACCCCTTGCTGTGGGCCACCTCAGTTCCCCTTCTACTCCCTGTCCTACTGCACTGCCAGCACAGACGTTGACTTTGCTCTGCCTTACCCGAACGCTTTAAAACTGGTTGCTTCAGGAAGGGAAAGAATGGGAAGGAAAAACAAATAATGGGTAAGGAGGGAAAGTCTATCCCTTGCTTTTTAAAATAAAGGCATTTGTGAGAGACGGCATGGGAAATGAGCCTCTCCAACCAATTTAAGAAAAAGTACATATGGGGTTTGAGGGTAGGAATATTCACCTTGTTAACATTACCTGAGCACTCTTGAAGAGTCTTTTCACACCCTGAGGTGTATACACACACTATTTAGAAGACCACTGATCTAGGTGTTAAAGTAAGAGAACACTGGCAAATAGGCTCCCAAGTCTTTTAATTACCGTAACTATTGTACCCTAACCTCTACAGTTCTAGCCCCACCTTCCCTCCTTCTGTTCTCTTTCATCCCACTTTCCTGTCAAGAAGCACAGCTCTCCATCCACTCCTCCTCTTTGCAGTAGAACCTTCCACAGAACACTAATTTGGTCCTTTATTCAAACTGCCTCCTCCAATGTTAGGACTGACTCCTGTCACAGGCGGGATCTCCAGAATTACCTTTGCCTCTGCTGTGTGGTGGGTATTAATAATCTGTGGTAGCTCTTTGCTTCTGTTTTCACCCTTATGGGGAATACAAGGGAGTATTACAGCTTTGGATCATTTAATCTACCAACGTGGTGATATAGTATTGACTAGAATGTGGCAGACATCCTGGGATTTTTAATTCCAGTTTTCTACAACACAATACCACTAAAAAACTATAGTGACCAAAACAGTGTGGTACTGGCATAAAAACCGACCTATAGGTCAACAGAAGAGAATGGAGAACCCAAAAAATGAACCTGCATAAGTGGTGCTGAGAACGCTGGAGAGCCAAAGGCAAAATGACACTAAAAGCAATCGAAAAACCAAACAATTTTTCACACCAAATACTTCCTCCTCTGTGCCCTTGAAGGATCAGTGTGACCCTGCCCCCACAGTCATAAGTCTTCGCAGACAGGAAACTTCTGCTCACCTTTTCCTCTGTTGGCAGTACCTCTGGGGGCTAATATGAGGTCAGGTGGGCTCAGATGTGGTCCCAGAGTTTCTCCAAAGCCGCAGCAGTATTATGATGAACGAAGTTTCTTCAAAAACAGAGGCGACAATGTGTCCTGAAGCGGAAACAAGGACCGGAACTGGAACTGGTGCACTCGTGAACCCGCTCCCCAGCTTGTGTTCATGAAAAGTGGTCCCACAAAAAGTGCTCATTAGTCCCCCAAAAAAGGGTCCCCAGCAAACTTCTTTGAAAGAAATAAACACAAAAATTGTTTCTACCAAAAGCTCATTTAAATCGGGAAATTAGGAAGTTAGCCGTGGAAACTGGTGTACAGGAAATGTTCAGGAGAACAGAGTGTTCACAGCACACCAACTGGCTGAATTGCACCCCAAACCCTGAGGCCCCCTCTGCTCCTCAAACACTAGCTAAAGCTGGAAGAGAGAATTTGCATCCAGGTTTCTCCAGAACCCTCAACAGAGGACCAGCCCCACCCACATACAACAGTGCAAAGGCATGTGCAAAACAACACTAAACATTAACTGAAAAACCGATCATTTTCCCCACCAAGTCCTTCCATTGTTGGCCTCTGGAGACTGAAAACCACTCAGCAGTCATTGCACACAGGAAATATCCTTTCACCTTTTCCTCCCTTGGTGGTGCATTCCAGGAACTTGCTGAGGAAAAACAAGTTCTCTCAGACCAGAAGCCAACAAATGTCTGCAAGTGGCAGCAGAATGACTCACGTGCTTCTCTTGCTCTGCACTCAGGAAAACTGGGAATGTAAGTAGTATGCTCCCAACTCTGGTCCGGAGGCAGTGCCCACAAAAAAGGTGGTACCATAGGAAGTACTCAATTTAGGCCAGAAGGATGTGTCCTCGAAAAACCACTCCTAAAACTGTGCTCACAAAAAGTGGACACACTGAAGTTCTCACTTAAATTTTGGCCAAAAAAATCTTTCCTCTTCATGAGGACGTATTCAAGAAATGTTGTCCAAGCAGAAATGCTCCCTTGAATTGGGCTGGGAGGACATTTCCCAGAGGAAACTGGTCCAGAGAAAATTGCTCACTTGAGCTCTGGATAGTATGGCTCAGTGGATTGAGTGCCGGCCTGTGAACCAAAGGGTCCTGGCAGATTCCTAGTCAGGGCACATGCCTGCATTGAGGGCCAGGTCCCCAGTTGGAGATGCATGAAAGGCAACAACATACTGATGTTTCTCTCTCTTTCTCTTTCCCTCTCTCTAAAAATAAATAAAATCTTAAAAAAAAAAAAAAGATACATTAAAAAAAAAATGCTCACTTGAAAACACAGTGGAGAAAGTGCTCACAGAACTCCAGCTGGCTGAAGTGCACCGCTTACTCCAGGCATCGCCTCTGATCCTCAAACACAGGCTGGACACAGGCTGGAGACCGGGTGGAGAAAGCACCTCCAAGCTGTACCTTGCTTATTACCCAAGACACCCCCACTACCTCTCACAAGCTGGCTGCACTGGATGGAGAACTTGCATTTAGGTCTCTCATCACCATTTCCCCCTAGCAGCCCGGCTCCACTGTCCATCACTGGCAAGGCTAAATCTGAGATGAAGAATATGTCTCCAGCTCTCTCCTCAACCCTGACTCCAGGATGCCCCCTGCCCATCACATACTTGGCGGAGCCAGGAGGAAAAAAAAACACTAGGCCTCTAAATAATCAGCTCTAGGCCTCTCTTCACCTGTTTCTCCACACACCCCTCAGGATGAACTATTCATCTTCAGGTCTTGCCCCTTTCACCTGGCAACTCCTTTGGCTCACACAAGCTGGCTATAGCCGAGGTGCAGAATTCAGCTCAAGGCCTCTCTGGGCCCAATGACCCCAAGACACCTCTGCTTTTCACACCCTGGCTGGAGGCAGGAGAGAACTTGCCTCCAGGTGTCTCCTTGTCTGCCTACCCAGAACTCCCTCAGCCCCCTACAAGCTGTATGGAGAGGGGATAAATAATTCACCTCTGGTTCTCTCCTCATCCCTTACCTGACCACCCACTCTGCCCTCACACATTTGACTGGAACCAGACGGTGATCCTCCCCCAGGTCTCTACTACCTCCTTATCCACATACGCCCTCAGCCACTAACGTTGACAGGAGCGTAGGTGGAGCAGTATCGTAGCATCCAGGTCTGCCCTAGCCCTGTCCCCCAGGCACCCACTCTGTCGCCCACACAATGGACTTGAACCAGGATGGAGATTTTGTTGCCTGGTCTCTACTACCTCATTCGCCAGGCATGTCTTCTGCTCCTCAATACTGGTTGGGGCTCCCATAAACCCTTACCCCAGGTAGGACACCGTGTGCAATTCACATACTAGATAACAGATATGTGGATCATTAAAAAAAAAAAAAAAAAAAAAAAAAGATACCTACAAATAAAGGCTCCTGGTGGATATCTAGGGTCAAATTTTTAAAAACAGCCCTGGCTGGGTGGCTCACTTGGGTGGAACATAGTCCCATACACCAGAGACTTGCAGGTTTGATTCCCAGTCAGGGCACATGCCTAGGTTGTGGGTTTGATTCCTGGTTCAGGCATGTACAGGAGGCAAGTGATCAATGTTTCTCTTTCTCGTTTCCTCTCTCTCTAAAATTCAGTAACAAATATATTCTCAGATAAGGATTAAAACAATTCCCCCCCACTCCTTAAAACAGAGTCTAATAGCCATTTCTACATGGGCTTCTCACACAAACAGCACTTTCGGGAGTAGCCTGCACTGATCCGCATACTTCTTCCTGCTTTGAACTGACCGATAAAGACATCTAGACGGAACTGAGTAAAGAAGAAATGACAAAACCAGAGCAGAGCTTGTGGAGCAGAGCAGAGCACAGCTGAGGTGTCTCCCAGGACTGCCTCATCCCCGGGGCTTCCTCACAGCCATGATGCTTCACTACTGAGAAATAGCACTACTGCGCTGTTCTACAGCCGTGCTGCTTCATAATTCTCCTATAATGATATTGAGCTTTTCAGCAGTTGTGCTGTTCTCATAGCCATGCTGAATCACAGTTGAACTATCTGCATGAAATACAGTCTCCTTGTTCACTGCATCCCAATTTGGAAACTCCTATTGGTGTTGAATTGGAGACAATGACTGCTGGTTGACAGATACCAGACTTCAGAGACAGGCTGGACCCTGGACACAGACCCTGGATTGCGAAGCCTGGACAGTGGACCCTGAACCAAAACCTGGACCCCAAACTCAAAGGCAGGCAATGGACCCCGAATGCCGGACACCAGATTCCATACACCAGATCCTAGAGCCAGAGCTGCACACGGACCCGACGCATGAACCCAGGACAGAAAGCAACACCCAAAGAGACCCCAGACTCCAGGCACACAGCTGAATACAGACTTCACACCAGACCACAGAGCCTGGAGACAGAACTGAGATCTGTCACCACGACCCCACAGCCAGACTCTGAAGCTGGAGCCAACACTGGACCCCAGTTGCCAGATGCAGAAGCTGAACCAGATTCTCACAATGTAAACTGACCCATGACTCAGTAAAGAAAACTCGTGACTCTCTACGTCCAAGCAGCTAGCTTCACAAATATTTTTTCATGACAATGTAAATGTAGAAGAGAGGAAAATAACTCACAGCACTTCTAAATTCCATCAAATGCTGCAAAAATAGACCAGGAAGGTGCAGAGAGTGAACAAAAATAATGTTCACCTTTGCTGGCAGATGTGTATGATAATAGTTTCTAGAAGTTAGAAGTTAGCAGTGTCCTAGCCATTAATTTCATATGGTGGGCTCATCAAAACTATGGGGATATAAAAATTAATTATTTTCCTCACACCTTGTAAGTTCTAACAGCTGGGCTAGTAATCAAATAATGTAATTAGATTAACAGATGAAATTCAAAGTTTAATATATGTGAAGGTGAATTTACATACAAATGACCAGAAAGACAATGAGGTAACACTGGGTATATGTAACATTTTGGAAAATGGGAGAAATGAATCTTAGACTTTAGAGGTGAAATGGGTGTCATGCAGGTAATTATTTTTCATCCTCTTCCAAGGACATATTTTTATTGCTTTTAGAGAGGAAGGGAGAGATTGAAACAGCAAAATGAGAGAGAAGCATCGACTGGTTGCCTCCTGTACATCCCCGGATCAGGGATGGCATGAGTCCTTATCGGGAAATGAACACGGAACCTTTCAGTTACGGGACGGCGTTCCAACCAACTGTGCCATACCGGCCAGGGCACATCACAGGTTACTTTTTGTTAGGCAACCCCTAAAACAATAGGATACTGGAATGAGGGTATGAGTAAGGTGAGTGGGTCAGCAAAGTCCTGCTTGGAGTCTGAATTTCTAAAGCTAAGGTAATTATGCTAAAGTTTTCTTCCAGGGTTCTCCAACTAAATAACTTAGGAAGGTATGGTTTGAGAATTATAGGTTCTTTCTCCGTCTTTTGTTTCTTAGCAATCAGCATAAAATCAACTGCTAAGTGCAAGACTTGGACCCTCTCCATTCCCACCTTTGAAACTTTAAATAAATAAAGGTTTCATAACCCTGGCTGGTGTGGCTCACTGGATTGAGTGGCAGCCTGCAAATGAAAAGGTCACCAGTTCGATTACTATTCAGGACACATGCCTGGGCTGTGGGTCAGGTCCATAGTTGGGGATGTGCGTGAGGCAACGAACCAGTGAATCTCTCATACATCAATGTTTCTCTCCCTCTCTTTCTCCGTCCCTTCTCCTCTCTAAAAATAAATGTTAAAAAATAGTTTTATATCTACAAGCTAATTAGCAGGTTGTTCCATATATCATTGGCATAATCACTCAGTTCTGAGAATAAGTTAGTTTAAATTGTTAATTCTTTATTTCAGGAAATGGTGACATTGATGTACGCCCCAAATTCACCTCCTATTAAATGTCTGATTACTTGCTTAGGTGGGGAAAAAAATAAACTTCTCTCTAACTCAAGGTTCTATTGCCTGTTCTAATCATTATAGAGATATGGGAAAGATTAGCAATAGAAAATAACCAAATTGAAGACATACTTATGCATGGGAACGACATATATGAGAGTCAGAGACACCATATGCAGGAGAGAATCAAAGACAGAAAGGAAGCACAGGTATATAGGACATTCTGGAGGGATGTTGCAGTATCCAATAGGAAAGTGCCTGCTGCAGGCAAGTTAGAAAGTGCGAAATGCAGTCTGTGGATTGCTGGAGTATTGTGGTGTGTGCATATTTTATTTTTTTAGCCGGTGTTTTGAATAAGAGGTGTCCAAGCTCAGAGGCTGAAGGCAAGATGGCCAAGTGCAAGATGGTCAAACTCGTGGCCCCTGCATTATGTCGGCCACCGGCACAAAGTTAGCAGCACAGAGCCACAACACAGATGGACTCAGGGGTGTTAGAGGCTGGCTTTAGGGCATGGCCAGTCTATACACTTTCCTGAGAACTAAATTGGTGCCTTCCCCTCATGGGAGAGCCTAGGAATGTCCTCCTGGTTTCCAGTAGACCCCAATTCTGGGCTATGGAGGTCCCACCCACTATCCTGCTAGAAGATTCACCTTGCCGAGTTCAGGGAAGACTCAGATGTGTAGTGTGGGGACAACAGAACACACCCTCTATCTCTCCTGAAGTCTGAATGAGATCTCTCACAGGAGATCCAGGGGGTCCCACCCTCCCGATTACACCAGAAGCCCTCTCAGAAACTGATGGGTCGGCGGCAAGACTAAGACTAAAGGTGGAACCACACGCAGAGGCAGGTGGAGGCGGTTCCTGCAGTGCCTTCAGTCTTTAGTTGACCCACCCTGGACCCTGTCCTGATAAAAGGACAGATTCACAGTGCAGCAATGCCCATCCCGGATGCAGCAAAGTCCAAAGGAATCAGCCACAAACTGGATTGCTTGTAGCTTTGAACAGGGTGCCTAGAGCTACGCGTGGACAGCATTTGACATTGGCTTGCACCAGCTTCAGACATCAGAGTTTTATTCACAGGGAGAACCCAGCAGGCAAGCACTAAACTCTGCTTAGAAGATTTCCACATCGTTGTGTTTCATTATTTTTACTTTTGTATAGCTTTTTATAATTTTTCCTTTTCCTGCAATTTTTTCCTCTATTTTTTAAAATCAAACCTCATTTTTTACTCTTCCCTTTTCTTACTCCATTTTACCTTCTTTCTTTCCATTCTTGTTTTTTAAAATTTTATTTTTTTTCATTCTTTGTACTGTTGTGATGATTCCCTGTTTCTATTCCTTTCTCTTATGGGTTCTCCTACCTCTGTCCTCTCATAATAATTTTCTTTCCTTTGGTCTTATCATATTCTTGTTTGTCTTATAGTATTCTACTTCTCTTTCCACTTCTATTATTCTATGCTCTCTTATAGCTGGTTTTGCTGTTGTTGTTGGGTTTCTTTCTTTATTTGCTCATGTTGTTGTTGGGTTTCTTTCTTTATTTGCGTGGGTTTTGTTTTCTGTGTTGTTTTGCTTTGTTCTGTCAGCACCGTTACAATAGTGTACAAGATGTGCCTCTCCACATCTTGTCAATCAGCTCCAGGGGAGAACCCACCAATGAACAGGTCAACAACAATCAAGACCCAGATAAAACGAGAGCTTACATAAATGGCACAAGGGGCATTCCTAGAGCACCAGCTCAGGAGATCAAGGAGACTGCACCACTGAGTCCCACAGGACTCCTACCACATACGGCCACCTCATGGAGACATGTAGTCAAACCAGACCTAACTAATAAGTAGAAACAAATAAAAAGAACAACTAAAATGAGGAGATAAAGAAACAACTCCAAAAATGAAAGAAAAGGAAGAATCACAGAAAAAGAGCTAACTGAAACTGAGGCAAGCAATTTATCAGAGATAGAGTTCAAAGAAATGGTTACAAGGATTCTAAAGGAACTTAGGCGGAACTTATATCAGCATGAAAAAGGATGTAGAAACAATGAATGAAAACCAGTTGGAAATGAAAAATAGTAGAAAATAAAAGCTGGGTAGACGAAGCAGAGGATTGAATTAGCAATCTGGAACACAAGGTAGGGAAAAAAACAACCCAATCAGAGCAAGAAAAGGAAAAAAGACTTAAAAAGAATGAGGATGGTTTAAGGGAACTTTGGAACAATATGAAATGTAACAATATCCGCATATTAGGGATACCAGGAGGAGAAGAAAGTGAGCAAGGGATAGAGAACTTGTTTGAAGAAATAATGACAGAAAACTTCCATAACTTGGTGAAGAAAAAAAGTCACACAAGTTCAGGAAACACTGAGAGTCCCAATCAAGCAGAACCCCAAAAGACCCATACCAAAACACATAATAATTAAAATGGCAAAGTTTAAAAGACAAAGAGAGAACCTTAAAGGCAGCAAAGAAGAAACAGTTACCTATAAGGGAGCTCAGAAAAGACTGTCAGCATCAGGCCAGAAGGGATTGGCATGAAATATTCAAGGTAATGAAAACTAAGGATCTGCAACCAAGACTACTCTATCCAACAAGACTATCATTTAAAATTGAAGGTGAAATAAAGAGATTTACAGACAAAAAAGGTAAAGGAACCAAGCACCAAACATCATTAACACCAAACCAGCACTGCGAGAGGTATTAAAGGGGCTACTTTAAGAAGTAATAGCCTTGGCTGGTGTGGCTCAGTGGATTGAGTGCTGGCCTGCGAACCAAGGAGTCACTGGTTGTTTCTGGGTCAAGGCACGTGCCTTGGTTGCAGGAAGGGTCTCCAGTTGGGGACGTGTGGGAGGCAACCTGTCGATGTATCTCTCACATGTTGATGTTTCTCTTTCTTTCTCCTCCCTTCCCCAACTCTCTAAAAATGGATAGGTAAAATCTTTAAAAAAAAAAAAAAAAAAAAAGTGAGAGGGAGAGAGGAAGAGAGAAACACAGGTGAGTGCTGGCCTGTGAACCAAAGGGTCCAATCCCCAGTCTAGGGCACAATGCCTGGGTTGCAGGCCAGGTACCCAGCAAGAGGTGCAGGAGACACAAAAACATACATTACTGTTTCTCTCCCTCTTTCTTCTTCCCTTTCCCTCTCTAAATAAGAAAATAAAATCTTAAAAAATTAAAAATGACCCATGTATGCTATCCATAAGAGGGCCACCTCAGAACAAAAGATTTACACAGGCTAAAAGTGAAGTGATTGGAAAAAAAAAAATCCAAATAGAGACCAAAAAAAAAAAAAAAAAAAGCAAAGCTAGGTAGCTACACTTATATCTGATAAAATACACTTCAAAACAAAGGCAATAAAGAGAGAAAAACAAGGCCACTACATAATACTAAAGGGAACAATCCAACAAGAGGATATAACCCTTATAAATATATACACACCCACCCAATACAGGAGCACCTAAATATATAAAGAAAATCCTGGTGGACTTTAAGAAAGAAATTGATAGCAATACGGTCATTGTAGAGAATTAAAAAAATTTTTTTTTTTTATTTTTAGAGAAGGGGGAAAGTAGTAAGGCAGGGAGAGAAACATCAATGTGTGACTGCCTTTCACGTGTCCCCCACTGGGGACGCGGTCCACAACCCTAGGCATGTGTCCTGACTGGGAATTGAACCGGTGACACCTTGGTTTGCAGGCCGGCACTCAATTGACTGAACCACAAAAGCCAGGGCAATTCACCATTTTTGCTGTTTTTTTTTTTTTTTTAAATGCATGCTGCTATGACAGCTGTCACTGTACAGTCTTAACAAAATTGTTGAGTGAAATTAAAGACAACTAAATGCTACTAGAGCTATTGTACAGAAAAAACTAAACCAACCTTCTGGCCAATCCAATAAGAATCCAATAGAATAAGAGGCACAGAAACAAGGAACAGACTTGTAGCTGTAAGAGGGGAGGGGGTACGTTGGATTGCTTGAAAGAAGGTGAGGGCACTAAACAAGGAATACATATGCATCACTCATGGACAAGAACAATGGTGTGAAGATTGTGGGATGAGGGAAGCTGGGGGGTGAGGGGCAAAGGACGAAAAGTGGGGATGACCGTAATAGCATAAGTAATAAGAAAATTTTTTAAAATTAAAAAGACATTCTGAGTTAGGAGTGATGCAAGCAAGGTGCCTTCAAAGTGTTCTTGCAAAATGGTAGCAGCAGATGCTTAGTAAATAGGTGCTACTCCCCAGAAGTACACTAGATGGCAGCAGAACATTTCCTGGCAGTGTGCATCTTAGTGTATGGCGGTCTCCTGCTTTGAGAGTGTAGAGGGTCGGCCACATCAGCTCTGGATTCTGAGCGTTGGGAGGGGTCCCACCTGAGTTAGAAGTTCTGTCATGTCAGCTCTGAGTCCTACGAGTGTGGGGTGAGGTCCATCAAGAAAGAGTTGGAGATCCTTACACATCATCTCTGTGTTTATTTAGTGTGGGATGTGAATTTATTTGAGAGAATAGGCGGTGTCCTTTGACATCATATCTGGATTTTGTGAATGTGGGGATGAGTTTTGCCTGAGAAAATAGGGGATCCTGTGACATTAACCTTGAGTCCTGTGAGTGTAAAGAGTCATACATGATAGTGGGGTGTCCAGTCACTACAGCTCTTGATCCTGTTGAGTGTTGCAGGCAGCCTCGCCCTGTAAGAGTAGGGTGTCCAATCACATCAACTATTCTCTATGAGTGTGAGGAAAGGTCTGGCCTTGAGAGATTTGGGGGTCTTATCACCTCTGGTTCTTGTGAGTGAGGGGAGGGGTCCCTCCATGAAATAGCAGGGGGGTCCGGTCATATCAGTTTTAAGTTCTGTGAGTATGGAAAGTGTTCCCTTCCTGAGTAGGGGGTCCTGTCACATCAGCTTTGTGTCCTGTGAGTGTGGATATCAGCCCTTTCCTGAAAGAGTTGGGGGTTGTGTTACATCAGCTCTGGGAGAGTAATAAGTCCAGTAGTTTCACAAATAATGATTTACAACTATTTTCAAAGGTGATCAGGAGAGAAATTACATAAAAAGTGTTTTATATAATAAATACCTAACCTATGGAATACAAACAGGAACTGAAGTGTTATGTAGTGGTCTTCTTCAAGGGCACATACTTTGTCTAATTTTCCTAAAGGCAAATTAGGAATCACTTTTCTGAGAAGTGATTTACTAACATTATGTGAAAATTCTATAAAGGGAAGAGAGTGGCAGGCAGAAGACAGAAAATTAAATAACGAAAAACCAAAGAGACAAAACTTTTGTCTGGAGAATTATTGGTGAAAAATATTTTTGAAACATTACCCAGGAAAATCTTAGTGAATACAACACACAGTTTGTCCACTGCATTTATGATAGGTAAAGTACTATTCTAGGGATGCAGAAGGTGACAGGGTTACAGGCAGAAAAAACATGCTCTTTTGTTCAAGGAATTCATAATCTATTGGCTAAGGCAATGCATAATTGTCAATGAAGCGGCACAAGGTACAAGCTCCTGACTTCCATATCTCAACTGGTTACCTGAGAGCCAACTGTATTTGGATGTATCACAGAAATCGCAAGGTTTAATAGGTAAAACCCTGAATTTTTAGTTTCCTCTCAAACCTCTTTCCTTGTACTTTTCTCCATTTCAGTAAATGGCACTACTCTCCATCAGTTACTCAGGCCAGATACCTAGGAATCATCCTTCATTCCTGTTTTCTTCAAGTCCCACATTACACCCTTTGGTAAATGGTTGAGTCTATTTTCATAACTAAAAACCATCATTCACCCTCCAACCCATATTCTGCTACCATCTTAACGTAAACCATCACTATGTCCTGCTTATGTTGCTGCTTGAGCCTCCTAAGTGGTTTGGTCCCTTCCAATCTCTCCAGATTTCATCTCATACAATTGTACTTTCTGAATATATTTCAGAAACACTGGTCTTTGCTTAGGTTCTTGAACATGAAGGTAACTCCAGGCCTTTGCACAACCCATTCACTCTGGAATGTTTTTCCTCTCTCCTGTTGAATGGCTGGATCACTCTCATCTCTTAGGCCTCAATATAAGTGTTGGCTTTTCATATAGGCCTTCCCAGACCAATCTAATTCAAACAGGTTCCCCTTTTCGCTCATATAAGTCCATCTCTAAAAGGTTTAAGTCCTATTAGGACAGGAATCTATCTTGTTAACTATTGTAATCCCAGTACCTAGTGATAGGACAAAGCCTGTGCCATTTGCTATTGTGGCACCATTTGCCTAGCAGTCCTAGGACCTTGTGAAACATGGCTGCCATTTTACTCTTCTGGGTTTACGTCCTGGGGACTGGAAATTCCCCGAAGGGGGAACACAAAGTGAGCCAGCTGAAAATTTATCTGTGAGCACCTAAAAAACTGGAGTATTACCTTTCCCTTTTCTGCATTCCAGTTCCTGACTCATCCCTGTGCAGCTCGAGTACAGTAAATGATCAATAAACCCTGGCTGAGCGATTACAACAGGACCGTCTAAAATCAAAACGCTTGTCTTAGTCTCAACTTTCGCTTATCAGCGCCGTCTTATAGAAAAGCTAACTCCTGAAAAAAAACAAAGATGCTCTGAGTCTCATTCATAATGACGCTAAGGTCTTCGTGAGGAGGCTCCGGCCCTCCCCGAGAACATCTTTCTGTAGGTACTCACCGGAGCCGGAGGTCTGGGAACCTACTCTTAGAACGCTCAGTAACTCCGGCGGGCAGGCAGGAGTCAGAGCTTTCCAATCGAATCTCCCGCGTCCTTTTCCGCCAGAAGTGACGCTTAGGCCGTGGTTTGTCAGAGCCAATCAGAAGAAGGCACCGCCAAGGGCGGAGATTAACCTGGCTTTCCCGTGAACACTTGAGAACAACCATTTTCGTCAAACTGGCTTTAGAGGCAGGTTAGACGGAAGTTGCAGGTTTGACGGAAGTTTCTCACGATCGGTGCAGTAGTCTGTAAAACTGGTTTTGGAACGGCACCGGGCCAGCTGGGCGCAGGGATTCCGCGGGAAGGGGTGGGAGCGCAGTTCCTACTGAGGTTGGGCGGGGTGACTGAAGGAGAATGAAAGCCCGCAGAAAAGGGTTGGCGGAGCCGTGAAGACGGAAGGGGGTTCTCTGCTTGAGAGGAGATGGCACTGCCCGGGGACGGGGGGACCAAGTGGGTGGTCTCGGGCGGAGAACAGGAAGGAGAGAGAAGGAGCCTGAAGCGGGCTACGTGTAAGACGGAGGGGGCGTAATCAGAAGAAGGGACAAGGACCAAGCGGGATTCGGAGGCTACGTGGGCCGCGGGCGACCTCCCTTAAGTATAGGTTGCGTGGGCAACACGGAAGTTCGGGTTGACCCTCGGACAGAGTACCGTAGGAGGTGGTTAGACTTAATAGAGGTGCAGTCCAGGAGCTAGACGGAGCATTCTGAGAAGCTGTGCTCCGCTTATCCGATCTGAGTGACCCAGTGCAAGCCCCGCCCCTGAGTTTACTCTTCTGCAAATGGGAATAACAATCATACGCAGGCACAAGATTTCTGAGACGGTTGAGTTAGAGGAGATGATAGGTGTGCCATTACGCCCAGTGTTACAGTGACATGTAGTGGACAATCAATAAATTGTCCCAGTAACTATTATTACCATTACATGGGATTTATGGAGAGCAAGAGATGTGGCAATGAGAGTAAGACAGGGTAGGGTTCGGAGGTGACGATGAAGGTGTGAATATAGGGTGACCACGCGGAAAGGGGGCGGTTTAGTTAAGGATTTGACTTGGCGGTCAGGTAGTATGGGGCCCAAGGATGATGAGTGCAGATTTGGCGTGTGACCAGAATGAGGGTGAACTCAAGTAGGGACAGTACCGGAGGGAAATGAAATGTGGTGGCGTCCTCTGGGACAGGGGTGGGAGCGGTGTGGTTTGGGTGACCTGGGTTTAGGCAAAGTTGCTAAGGTACCGGGTGACTTTGGGTTTCCCGCGGGAGGAGCCTGTTTGAGTCGGGCGGAGCTGCGGGCTGGGCGCGGCTCTGGCTGCGCGCAGCTGCGGGTCCACCTCTCTTTCTCACTGCAGCCAGCCTGAGCCATGGGGCGCCCGGTCCTCCTGCCTCTATTCTTGGCTTTCCTGATGCCGGTGGTTGCCATCCCCGTACCGCCAGCCCTAAGGTCTCTCAGCAACCTGCATTTGTCAACCAGCCTGAAGTCCCGCCCCGCTGTAGTCATGAAGTACTCGATTCACTACATAGAACAGAAGGTAAGGCAGGATGGGGTTTGGGAGGAAAAGATTGAGGCTTCGTAGTTTCCCGCCCAACCTACAGGACCTCAGGCACCATAAGCCACCCGGAATTTCAGTGCTAGTGCCTAGAACTTGTCCGACTTCGGATCACATCTTCCAGAGGGCAGCCCTACGTCCTAGTTCTTTTTACAATCTCTTGCCCCGTTACCAATAAGTTACTATCAATCCTGGCTTCACACTTTTCTGTAATTGGCCACAACAATCACTTCAAGTTCTTCTGTTCTCAGAGGATGCTCTAATTCAAATTCCCTTGACCTCCCTGCCAATGCAAATTATTTAACACCAACTCTGGCCTCTACTCTGCGTTAACAGTCACTCTTTGTCCCAAAGCTGCCCTTAAATAAAAGTTTCCACTATTATTAGGTGATATTTAATATTCTGCTCAAACGCCAGCTTGTCATCTCATGCTCAACTTGGTTTTGTAGCCCTTTTATTAAGAATGTTTAACCTTGCCTATTCTCCTAAGACTGAACATTTATGCAACCTCAGCCTGTAAAGGAATTTGAAGCATGTCAAGCTTTGGGAATGAGGTGAGGGTGAGGGTTAGCATCTCTGTGGTTCTGAAGCTTGAATTTGGAAATTAAGGGAGGCTTGATGACTTTGTGCTTGGCTGAAGCATGAGGTATCATTCTCCAACTAGCCTGGATGGAAATATACATCCCTTGGGAAATGATGGGGTCCTGTACAGCTCTGGATTTCTGGGTGCCTGTGTAAAGACAGACAAGATTTGGGGAAGGCTGGGATTAGAAAGAATGCAAGAATCTGAAGTTTGGCTTTTAGAGTCATAGAGACTAGGTTTCTACTCTGCTAACTCTGTGACTTTGGGAAAGTTACAGGTACTTCCCTTTTTGAGCCCAATTTATTGATCTTCTGGGTATTTGGCAATGGTTGAATGAGAGCAGATGACACGTCCCTAGCAGAGTATCTGTCCTCTAGTAGGCACTTATTAAATTCATGATTACCTATGTAAGTTTTGAATAGGAATTTTGGGTAGAAGGGTGGCATGAACTTGTAGGATAGTTTAAAAGAAATGTTTTTTAACCCAGAAATTTAGAGTTTATGAGGAAGAGAAAGCATTTTAATTTTAGCACAGATGCCAGAAAAGAGCAGTCTTTTTCTCAGGCAAGTCAAATTAATTATCTAGACTGGAGTTTCCTCATTTTTAAATTTAGAGTTTTGGAGAAGGACCAAGCTGTTTCACATTTCACTGAGGAAAGATAAGGGCTCTATGGGGAGGTATCTCAGAGGGTCGGTGGGTGAAGACCCAAGTGGAGGCTGAGTTAAGGTGCCACAGTACTTCCTTTCACCCTGACCTCTTTCAACCTGAGCTTTACGCTTTCATCTGTTTTATATACTGATTTTGTATGACTATTTGTAGCACTCTATTGCTAAAGTAAAATTGAAGGGCAACTGTTGGAGTTAAGGATCTCTAGAATCCTTTTAGGAATGATGAAAAAGAACCATCAGCAGAAAAGGAGAATGAAAGGGTAGAAAAGACCGAGTGATCTGTTAGCTTCTAGTTAATATTTCTATAGAGTAGATTCCTTTATTGACCACTTCATTCTTTAGAAATTAATTTAAGGTTAGTTATTTTTCCATTTTGGTAATCTGGAAAATCTGTTTAGCTTTACTCAGCCACCCCTTTCCCTCTGGCCCAAATATAAAATTTAGTTCATATTTTAGGACACAGATTCCACACATATCTTTTTTATCATAGTAATAATTTTCTTTGCATCAACTCCAATTGAATTTTATTTAATTTTTTTTTGAGAAAAACTTCCACATGTGTATTTACTGCATAATAGTTATGGTAGATGCCAGTTTCTGGACCATAGATTTTTAGTTGTGGCTAACTATATCCATGCAAAATCAACCTTATTGTTTTTTTAGTTAGAGCACAAGAAATACTTCTATGCCTTTTAATAATAAACATTATTGTTATAACTATAAGGCTCAGTTTTTAGTCAATTTTAATTTTTACCAAACTTTCTAATGATTTTCTTTATCTGTGCCCATATCTGACCAAGCTATTTCCCCGCTGTCCTTATATGCATACGAGCTCCATGAATGGTTTCAGTAAAAAGGCCAGCCCATGATGACCCTGTCCCACTCCTGCTTAAAAATCCTTCATAACTCTGATTGTTTGCAAGGTAAAGGTCAAACTCCTTGGCGTTGTTCCTCACCATATAAGCAACCCCAGCTGGCCTTTCTAGTTTCATATCCTACCATAAGCCTCTGTACCCCCCAACACACACATATAGTTTTAGCAACATAGAACATAGATTCAATGGAATTTTACTGTGTCGGAAATTCTGTCTGGAATACCATCCCTCTTCTCCACTTAAACTTATACTTCTGTCTGAGCTGAAATGTCATCTATTTTGTGAAACCTTCTTTGCTTTAGGGCAACTTTAGTTGGTCTGTTTTTCACTCTGCACACTTAGTATTTTGTATGTGTCCTCGTCCACCCCATAGGTAGCACTCTATAGTATCCAGAAGGGCTCTTAAAAAAAAAAAAGTACAAAATAAATATTTGTTGAGGGAGTGAGTGAATGACTAACCAAAGAAAGCCTAAACAAAGCAAAGTGACACAAATAATTTTTAATTTTCTTTCTTTATCTTTTACTTCCATTTTTTTGTGCATGTGTGTGTTATATGCTGCTGAGTTGGCTCTGAATTCTGGAAACTCTGAATGAGTGATGTCCAGAATGTCCTGTCCTCACCAGCGCTGCTTAGCTCCTGAAGACTTGTGCTCATGGCTTCTTTTATGGGATCAATCTATCACATATTTGGTCCTCCTCTTTTCCTGCTGCCTTCTATTTTTCTCAGCATAATTGTCTTTCCTCTGCCCTCTCACGATGTGAGGAAGTAGGACAGCTTCAGTTTTGTCATTTTTTCCTCCAGTGATATTTTAGGTTTAATTTGCTCTAGGATCTACTTATTTGTCTCTCTGGCAGTTCAGGGTATTTATAGCTCCTCCAATACTATATTTCAAGTGAATCAAATTTTTCCTATCTGTGTATTTTCTTCACTGTCCAACTTTTGGCATCTGTACATATAATTGGGAATATGAGATGTGGATGACCTTAACTTCAGTCTCTAAGGACACATCTTTGCAATTGGCAATCTTTCGTAATTCTCCCATTGCTGGTGCCCTTTTGAGTCTTATCCTTCTCTTGATTTTTTGGCTGCAGTCTCCATTTGAATTGATGATTGAACCAAGTTCAGCAAAATCTTTACTAATCACTTTTCCTTTCAAAGACTTCAAATGTTATTTATTTGGTAGGAATATTTTATTTCTTTTATCCAAAATAACTGAATCAGGACTTCTGACCAAGATGGAGGCGTAGGTAGATATACTTTGCCTCCTTGCACAACCAAAAGAAGGGCAAATTTAAAAACAAAAAACAACCAGAACTGCCAGAAAATCAAACTATATGGAAGTCTGATGACTAAGGAGTTAAAGAAGAAACATTCATCCAGACCTGTAGGAGGGGCAGAAATGGATAGCTGGGCAGGAAAGGACATGAGGTGAGGAAGCGGCTGGTGGACTGGGAAGAACATAAACCAGGAAGAACATCTGGGGAACGAGACAGACCACATAATCCAGGGAGGAAATAGAAAGCCTCCAAACCTTTGGATATAAAACCCTGTGGGCATTGTGGCAGCAGGAGAAACTCCTAGCCTACAGGAGAGTTTGTTGGAGAGATCCATGGAGTCCTAGAACATACAAAAACCCACCCACCTGGGAATCATCACTAGAAGGGCCCAATTTTCTTGTGGATAGCAAGGGAAGTGACTGAAAGCCAGTGGAGAGCCAAGCAAGCAACATTGTTCCCTCTCAGACCCCTCCCCCACATACAGCATTACAACACAACTACCTGGGTTGCCCCGCCCTGGCAAATACATAAGGCTCCACCTCTCCAAACGTAGCAGGCATGCTGAGACAAAGAAATATGGCCCAAATGAAAGAAAAGATCAAAGCTCCGAAAATAGAACTAAGCAATGAAGTGATAGCGAACCTCTCAAATACACCGTTCAAAACACTGGTCATCTGGATGTTCGCTGAATTGGTTGAGTATGGTCACAAAATGGAGGAAAACATGAAGGCTATGCAAAGTGAAATAAAGAAAACTATACAGGGAACCAACAGTAAAGGGAAGGAAACTGGAACTCAAACCAACATTAGGAGCAGAAGGAAGAGATAAACATTTAACTAGAACAGAATGAAGAAACAAGAATTCAAAAAAATGAGGAGAGGCTTAGGAACCTCTGGGACAACTTTTAAATGATCCAACATCTGAATCATAGTGGTGCCAGAAGTAGAAGAGGAAGAGCAAGAAATTGAAAACTTATTTGAAAAAATAATGAAGAGAACTTCTCCAATCTGGCGAAGGAAGAAGACTTTTAGGAGGTCCAGGAAGTTCAGAGAGTTCCAAAGAAGTTGGACCCAAGGAAGGGCACACTAAGGCACATCATAATTGCATTACCCAAGATTAAAGATAAGGAGAGAACCTTAAAAGCAGCAAGAGAAAAGGAGATAGTTACCTACAAAGGAGTTCCTGTAAGACTATCAGTTGATTTTTCAAAAGAAACCTTGCAGGCAAGAAGGGGCTAGCAAGGACCTCCATCCCAGATTACTCTATCCAGCAAAGCTATCATTTAGAATGGAAAGTGCTTCCCAGATTAGGTCAAGTTAAAGGAGTTCACCATCACCAAGCCCTTACCATATGAAATATTAAAGGGACTTATCTAAGAAATAGAAGAAGATCAAATCTATGAACAGTAAAATGGCAAAAAAAAAAAAACCCCTCACAACTATCAACAACTGAACCTAAAACAAAAACAAACATAAAAACAACCTAGGGAAACAACTAGAACAGGAACAGAATCACAAAAATGGAAATCACAGGGGAGGAGGAGGAGGGAGAATGGGCGAAAAGGTACAGGGGATAAGAAGCGTAAATAGTAGGTAGAAAACAGACAGGAGGAGATTAAGAATAGTATAGGAAATGGAGAAGGCAAAGAACTTATATGTATGGCCCAGGGACATGAACTAAGTGGGGGAGAAATCTGGTAGGAGGGGAGTGCAGTGTGGAGGGGAATAAAAGGGAGAAAAAAAATATGGAACAACAGTAATAGTATAATCAATAAAGTATATATTAAAATGAGAAAGACCCCAAAATAGCTGAATCAAGAAACCAGACAAAGGATAGTACATCACTTGGGCATATTTAGGCTCTGGGTACATGTGTGATCCTAGTGTTGTAAAGGACTCCTTGGGATGTATGGCTTGTGATTACAAGGTTTCCCTGTTTCTTACTACCCTTCACCTCTGACGCTAGCCCTGTGGGGAAAGAGAATGGCTTCTTTCAGGCTGTCATTTTTCTGAAACAGCAATATCTACAGTATTAGGGTTCTCTAGAGAAACAGAACCAATTTGTGCGTGTGTGTGTGTGTGTGAGTGCGCACGTGAGCATATGTATATCTCGACAAAGACAGATTAATTTATTTTAAGAAATTGGCTCATATGATTGTTGAGGCTTGGCAAGTCTAAAGTGTGCAGGATAGGCAGACAGTCTGGAGACCAGGGAAGAGTTAGAGTTTGAGTCCAAAGTCAGTAAGCTTGTAGAGTTCCTTTTTGCTCAGTACAGGTCAGTCTTTTGTGATATTTAGATTTTTATCTGATTGGATGAGTCCCACCTGCATCATGGAGGATAACTCTGCTTTACTTAAAGTCCACTGATTGAAATATTAATCCTCTCCAGAAAACACCTTCACAGAAACATCCAGAATAATGTTTGACCAAATACCTGGACACCGTGGCCTAACCAAATTGATGCATAAAATTAACCATTACATTTACCAGTGTTGTGAGGGTTAAGTATGGTAGGACATGAAAGCACATGCACAGTGCCTGGGACATGGTATGAACTTACAGAACTTAATAGAGAAGTGCTGGTTCCTTCCCTTTCTGTCGTAAAAGAACACTCCATAGTATTAATATGTTTCAGATTGATTCAGATGCATGACCGTTGTGAGTTGTGGAAATGCTTCTAGAAACCTAGTGGTCAGTCATCTATACTCAACTATTCCTATTTAACTACCAATGAGTGTTGATGTTAGAACTCTACATGGTGCCCCAGCATTGAGCTGATGGCCACTGACTGCTGCAGGCCTCTCAACAGCTCCTTCCTCATCTGTGAGGTGGGATCAGTGGGCTAAGCTATTTCTATTTATCTACATTCCTTACAGTTCTACTTTCAATTCCTATTTTTGGTTCCCCTTTCTCACTCCTGTCACAGTGGCCCTGATGGCTAGTAAAATGTATCTATGTCTGGCCCCTTGGACCTTGAGAAGACCCTATTGCTCTTTCCCTCTTCTTAATTTTTCCTCTCTTTTCCTCTTATTGGTTTGTCTATTGATGGCCTCTCCTTGTACCTGGAGTATTCTGTCACATATGTTAATTCTGAACTGATTTCTGTTTTTGCTCACAGAATCATTGTTAGAAGGAGTCTTAGAGATTTTGTGGTGTACCCCTTAGAAATGATGAATTGACCTTGATTTAAATTACAGAGGGTCAGGAATTTGATAGAGCTTGAATACCATATAGGTTTGAGAGCAAATTCTATTTTTACCTCACTAACTGAGTTCCTCCCTCCCTCCCTCCTTCCCTCTCTCCCTCCCTCCCTCTGTCTCTTCCTTCCTTCCTGTTCTCACTTGAGGATATGTTGTTTATTGATTTCAGAAAAAGGAAGCAGGGGGAGAGGGAGAGGGAGAGGGAGGGAGGGGGGGAGAGAGAGAGAGAGAGAGAGAGAGAGAGAGAGATTTGACAGAGAAACAGATTGGTTGTCTTTCATATGCTCCCTGAATGGGGATCAAACCTGCAACCTTTTGGTGTATGGGACAATGCTCCAATCAACTGAACCACCTGGCCAGGGCTACCTGAGTAACTTCAGACAAATTACTCCGAGCTTCCATTTTTATAATCAGCAAAATGGAGATAATTATACTACCCATTCTACCCATTTGTTTTGAAATGAGCTTCTATGTATAAAGTGCTTATTTAGCACAGTTTATATTAGTAAACACAATGACTGTTAAATATTATTTTATTTTATCTTGTAACCTTATTTTTTATTTTAGAGAGAGGGAGAGAGAAACATCGATTTGTTGTTCCAGTTATTTATGCATTTATTGGTTGATTCTTGTATGTGCCCTGACCAGGGATCAAACCCACAACCTTGGCATATCAGGATGACATTCTAACCAACTAGCTACCAGTTAAGAAACTACAAGAAGCTATCTTATAGTTTCTTAATGTACATGGCTTTAATGTATGTGGCTCCCTGTCTACTCAGAATAAAATATTTAAATAATTCCTTATCATTACCTAAAATAGTTATTCTGAAAATCTGTATGAACTCTTTTCTGTCACAAATACAGTACTTATGTGTCTTTTTTTATCAGTAGGATATAATTTAATACATTTGTAAATAAGGCATAGAAATTGACTTTTTCCTTTGCTTCAAATCATTTTCTTCACACGACTTAAACCATAAAAGAAAGGTATATGAAAATATTTCTATTTTTTTCTTTGCTATTTTGAGTTTGGCAAATTGTGGGGTAGAAAATAATGTATCCTTTTAGGTTTTTGCAGGTACGTTCTCAATTATACTAAATCTAACACTGTCTCTCTTGATATCTGATTTTTGAATAATTTACCGGTTAATGATAAAATGCAATTTCAGTAAAAATTAATTTTAGGTTTTGCATTGTCACTTTTGTATCCCTCTGTCAGCATATGGCAAGGACTTTGTGCCTTAGGCACTTAAAGCATTTTCAAAGTGATACTAATCAGCTCATGTTATGACCTTGGACAAGTTGCTTAACTCTAGATCTCATGTTACTAATATATAAGGTAAGAGGATTGGATTTGGCAATCTCTGATGTAATTCTATTCACCAGAGTGCCTCTCATCTATAGAGCACTGTATTAGGAGCAGTGGGGATGTAGGCTTAAGTCTATTTCTTGCCCTATCATTAGTTCCCTTTGGTAAATCAGACCAAAAGAATTTTGCCATCTCAATTTTGAATAAAACATGTTAAGTGTTTTTTTAAATCAAATATCAGCTCTGTCATTGACACAATATTTATAACATGGAATGTAGTAGTTATGTTTATGATTTTAAAAGTTTCCTAGTTATGAGTGGATTAGAGAAGAAAGAAAAATTATAGGTAAGAAGAATTGATGATGTGTCTTCTCTTTTGTCTTCGTTCCTAATGCCTTACATGGTGCTCTCTACACAGGAGTTCTTAAACATTTTTTTGAATGGAAACTATTGGTTATAAATTAAAATGAAAAAAGGATAAGAAATAGGAGAATAAAGTGAAATATATAATGCATATGTGTCTCATGCATGGTTATTAATAATCTGCCACCATTTATTGAAAGCTTTATATGCCCTAAGTACTCTGCTAAGTACTTAATAGACATTCACTTCTTTAATCGCTATAGCTCTTTTATGAGGTAGATACGATTATTGTCTTACTTTATATGTGAGAGAACTACAGTCAAACCTCAGTTCTCAAACAATTCGGTTCTCAACCAAGTTCACGGGAAAAATGCCTTGATGTCTCGGTAACAGAACAAAATTTCAGTTCTTGACCTGACAGCCCTTTCATGCTGATACCTGTGTGATCAGTCACACTTCTCTCAGGCGACAAATAAAGGGAATTCTGTTTTCAAACAAATTGCTTCTTCAACAGCCTTCTGGAATGAATTAAGTTCCAGAACCAAGATTCCACTGTATCACATAGGGAGATTAATTTACATGTTCAAGATAAATTGGTAAACTACCATTTTGTTTTTCTGAGAATAAACTTGGACAACTTTCTAGTTCTAAAATGTCACTGCCTTTTTTGATGTGTAAGTCAGGCTAGGCTAGGTTATGTTGCTGTAACAAAATTCCAAAAATTGTTATGATTTAACCCAACAAAAATTTATGATGCATTTTATATTTCCATTGGGATGAGCATTCTTTTGGAGACTGAGGTACTGATGGAAGCTTTTTCTCAATATATGCTCTCATAATCATTGTACCAGTGGAAAAAGAGTCTGGAAGGATTGTGCCAGCAAGTCCTGAAAATGACACATCTCCTCTTTTCATAATTCATTGGCCAGACAGGTTTTATCGCTGCATTTAACCACAGGGTGGGGAGACAAAAAGAAGTGACTTTGGAGTGGCAAGAAGGAGCTGACATACTCAAGTAGTAATTTACCCACGCACCTGTCCACCTACACAGAATTCATCCAATTCCTTTTATATGTTAGGTAGTGGAGTAGGTCTTAGGGAGGCGGAGATAATTATATCCTGGAAGACCTTATTTTGTATATATTGATCACTCCAGTAGCACATACTCAAACCTGTATTTGAAAAATGTGGAAAAACACTGATAAATTGGCATGTATATGGTAGGAACTCCAAGATTGCTTCAAAGAATGTTAATGTTTGCTCTTATAATCATAGTTCACTGACCTGATGTATGTGTACATTGAAACACATGATAATAAAGGAATTTATTCATACTGTTCATTCAGTAATTAAGGATAATTGTTTTGCTTGTCTTTTTTTCCTTCTCTTTTTCTCCCTCTCTCTCTCGAATCAATAAAAGAAAAATAAATAAATAAAAATAAAATTGTCAGCAAGAAAGTCAAGAGCTGTCTTTTTTTTTTAATCCTTAGGCAAGGATATATTTATTGATTTTAGAGAGAGGCAGAGAGAAACATTGATGTGAGAGAGAAACATTGATGTGAGAGAGAAACATTGATCAGTTGCCTCTTGTATGCTCCTGGGCTGGGGATCGAACCCGCAACCTAGGTATGTGCCCTGACTGGGAATGGAACATCCCTTTTGGTGTATGGGGTGATGCTCCAACCAAATGAGCCACTTGGCAAGGGCTTGCCTTTCTTATTTATAAAAAAAGATACAAAATTGATACAGACTTTTATAAAAAACCTTAAGTATGCGTTGTAAGTATTGGTTAATTGTTCATCAAAAAGGCAAATTCTGCATTGGCAATCTATATATGATTGGGGGATTTATAAAAATTTTTCTTCTTGTGGTTCACAATTTAAAGAAAGTCCTAGCCCTGGCTGGGGTGGTTCAGTGGGTTGGGTGTCGTTCCATGAACTGGAAGGTCTCCAGTTTGATTCCCTGTCAGGGCGCATGCCTGGGTTGTGGGCCAGGTCCACAGTTGGGGGTGTGCCAGAGGCAGCTGATCTGTGTTTCTATCACATATTGATGTTTTTCTCCCCCTTTTTCCCTCCTTCCCCCCTCTCTAAAAATAAGTAGAATACTTAAAGGAAAAAAAGAAAAGAAAAATCCCTGTAGTTTAGAAGCAGTGAATGAATGAACATTTATTGGTTTTCTAATCTGGGCCAGTTATTATGCTAAGCCCTTTACATATCTGTTTACAATGATCATAATCACTTAAAAAATAGATGTTATAATTGAGGGTCATAGCGATTGTCTTGATCAAGTCATTAAGGGACAGTATTGTGAGTTACATTTTAATCTATGATCCTTCTTTCAATTGACATCTAAGCAGTGGTAACAAAACTGATGTCTCTGTACCTACTTATATGACACAGTCTATGAAAATCCTGTGAGGTAGATATATCATCATTTTAGGAGGTGAAGCTACTGAGGTTTAGAAAGATCCAAGGAAGAAAAACATCCAAAATTTTCCTCTCGTATATGTCCTTATTTCTCATTCCCAGATTGTGGATGATTTGTAGTATATCCTTAAAATGGAATACTGTTATATTAGCACACTAAAAATGATGGACTTGAATTATATCTGACAGTGTGGGGAAATGTTCATGAATTGTTGATAAATGAAAAAGCAAAATGAAAACAATATACAGTGGGTTTCCAAATTCATTTACTAGTTTTTATTAATTGTCTCTTGTGTGCTAGGCACTGTTTTAGGCACTGGGAGAAAAGCATTCAAAGCATGAAGAAGAGCAGGTAAAGAAAACCCTGAGGTGGGTGTGTACTAGGCCTGAGCAACTTCAAGGATGTTAGTATGGCTGGAGGTCATGCCCAAGGGATAGAGTTGGAGGGGATGAGGATAGTGAGGAAGAAAGAGCATGTAAAAACTGTAGCAGAGAAGCAAAGTAAATGGACTAGGGAAAGAGTTTGCAAGTCTACTTTGAAGTCTTATGCAAGTTACTAAGACCACTTGGCATGGCTGTATGTTTCTCTAGCTACATTCAATTTCTTGGATATCGGTGTGGACTTGGTGGAGATTCTTTTTAACCAGGAGTGCCCTTTTGCCAAATGACTACCATCAAGTGAGAAACAGACGTGGGGACTGAGGGTGTATGCAAGGGAATGATTATGCTCATGGACCATGGAATTTAAGCCAAGTAAAGAGGGGCATGAGGCGAGCGGAGGGACAGTGAAAAGGTGGATTATATGAGGTTGAAGGATTTGAGGAATCATAGTAGCAGAGGGAATGAGGGGAAAAGATATGAAGAAGAAGTAGAATGTTTGAAATTGAGTCTATGGTGGGATTGCAGTTACCGGGAGTGACAAGATCTAGAGTTCGATTGTGGTTTAGTGACTTAGGTAGGTTGAAGACAAGGTCATTGGAGGAGAGGATAAAAAGGAACTAAGGGCCTAGGATATGGAAATCATTAAGAATTTTAAAGCTGTTATGTTGGAGTGACTGTGAACATGAAACTAAAATCTTTAGGGAGCGACGGAAAGTGAACCAAATGAAGGGATGTAGATGATCGTAACAAGAGGGGTAGAAGAGTAGTATAGTCTTATGACATAATATTTAAAGGCAGTGAGTTAGGGAAGAGGGCTGGGGGGAGAGTTAGGAACATGGAGAATAACCAATTCTCACTTCCAGGTCCAGTGGTGGGAGAGGTTTGAAAGGGAAAAATCAGCCACCACTTGAGAGGGTCAAATTATGTTTAAAAGTATATTTTTTTAGCTGCACAGAGAAAGAGTAGATGAAAATATACTAAAATATTAACTGGGTGATGTTTTACTCTTTGTATTATTCTGCATTTTTCAAATTATGTATAATGAACCTACATCATTTTATAATCCATTTTTTAAAAAGTGTTATTGAAGCAGTTGACGTTCCTGGCTCACGTAGGCAGTATGTGGCAGAATTTAGACGTGGGCCTTCATACTCTGAACTGTCCATCACTTAGTGCCATGACTCTTGGTAAACACTTGGACTACTCTTGTTCCTCTTTTGCTTCCTAGCCATGGCTGCTTGGCATCTTTTTATTAATTATTTTATATCATTGTGTCCGTACACAGCTGGGAACAAAAAGGCAGAACTGCTTTGAGTGGAGATAGAGGAGAAAAAAGGACAATGTTCTTTTCTACCTCATTTCAACGTAAGATATTACTGGATGAGAGAGAAGAGGGGGAGAGGAAGTAAAAGAAAGGTTTCCAGAGGCACTGGTATGAAAGCAAGGGGGAAGAATTAGGGTCACCTAAACAGGACCAGAGCACGTATTTTTCTAAGTCTCCAACCACTCCTGTCTATCCGCTTTTCATAGGAGTTCATGGTTCCTTTCAGGGCAGCTTTGCAGATCATTTCCAAATCCATAGATGCAGACTTTTCTCTCATGTACTTTGACACATTTCTGTAGGAATAATCATAATAGTAATAATTAATATTTATTGAGCTGTTCTTGTTTACTAGGCAGTGTTCTACATTCTTTACACCTATTAGCTCATTAATTCTCACAGTGACCTTATGAACTTATGGTTCTGCTATCCCCGATTTATAGATGGAAAAACTGAGGCACCAAGTGTTATGTGTTTTAATCATGACCTCATTTTGCCTCCTGATATTTTTGTTTGGAGGTTTTGTACGTCTGACTCAGAAGCAGACTCATCTGATTAGGTGATGACTTGGTCCAACTTTCTCCCATTGGCACTGTTATCATTAAACAATATTAAGGGTCTTTATATATGCCAGGCATGGTAGTGGAGACAACAGGTGGACTGCTCATGTAGAGCTTATTTTCTTTTTCATTTATTTATTTTTAGAGAGAGGGGAAAGGAGGGAGAAAGAGGGAGAGAAACATCAATGTGTGGTTGCCTCTTGTGGACCCCCTACTGGGGACCAGACTGGCAACCCAGGCATGTGCCCTGACTGGGAATTGAACCAATGACCCTTTGGTTCACAGGCTGGCACTCAATCCATTGAGCCACAGTGGGGCATTATTTTCTGATTAGGAAATAAGTAGGTAATAAGCAAATAAACTAATAAGTTATAATGATTGTGTTGAAGGGAATAAGCAAGGTGATGTGTGTGTACATATGGGATACAGTAGATGAGAAAAGGCTTTATCTCAGGAAGGTTTCTGAGGTATCTGAGGTATCTGAAGGTATCTGAGGAAGGGACACTGCATCAGAGAGGGAACAAAAACTATATAGTCCCTAAACTTTGAAATATCAGTTATTTTTAGCTCTTATGTCTTCCATACTCCTTGTAATTACCGAGTTGGATTGATTCCATCCTCAGAATGTATGTATTATTTTCACTTGTGCGACCCTCACCTTTGTTGTGACCTCTATTACTGCCTCCTTGAACTCAGAGTCTTTTAATTGGTCCTTTTTGCTACCTGCAGTTCCTCCTTCACTATAGTCTCCACAAATCACAGTAATCAGCTCTCCTCTAGTCAAAAGATTCTTCAGCCCAGAATCTGCAATGATTCCTTATTGTTTGCTATATTATGAACAAAGTCCTTTAGCATTCAAAACTTTCCACCCTATGGCCCCAACCCACTTCTTCAATTTGCTCATCTAGCCTGTTCACATGTCCCTTCCTTTGTTTGTTCCCCCGCCCCCTGCCCCCATGCTTTAGCACACATTATTCCCTTTGCCTGGAATGCTTCTCCTATGCCCTTCTCTTCTTTATCAATCTCATCTTAGACACTGCCTCCCAGAGCCATTTCTTTATCTTTTGGATAGTGAGAGATTGGGGGTGCAGAGCATGGGTCCATTGAAAGTAGGGGAACAATCCCAGCAGTCCTGCCTACAGGCAGGATTGGGGGAGAGGAAGAGCAAAAGGTACAGCATTTAGGCATCTTACCTAACAAAAGGAAGATTAACAGCTTTGCCTTCCTATAAGGAAGATCTTGGAATCTGCAGAATTGTGTATGTGACTGTGAGAATGTGCTCAGGCAAAGTGGCTCATGTCATGGCAGAGGTAGGGAGAAGCTCATAAGGTACCTCAGATGTCTGTACGTTGCTGGGAACTCTTGCCCTGACTAAAGATGGCAGCCAAAAGAGGGTGAAGACATTGGGGACTGGCAAAAATGACAGACAGTAAGACACCATAGGAAGGCCAGATATAAGGTCACATAGGAAGTTCCGAGCCAAGCATTTAAATTAGGGTGGGCTGGAGGTCAGAGGAGAGGTCTGCAGAGAGGTTTGCGAGAAGGCAGCCACGATGAGGTCTGCCTGAAGAAGACAGCAACAGAGCTGATGGAGCTGCGGGGACCTGCCTTGCCACCCAGACACGTGAAAGATGCCTGGAACTGAACTGTTACCAGGAATACAGACCTGCAGACTTCTGCATCTCTGAAAAACATACACGAAGTCACTGTCTTGGTATGGAGACTCTTGGTACAGGACTTTAGAGCTTGGTGTAAGCCTTCAGAGTTTTTGGCATTTTGACGTTCTGAGTTTCTGGCCCTGCTTCCCACATGGATAGGAATGATTGTGGGACTAGGAGATATACAGGACCCACCAGGGGTTTGGATCCCACAGAGGATGGGAGCCCACTCTTGGAGACAGGGTCCCACACATAGTTGTGTGCCTCCGTAGGCTCCATCCTTTGGGACAGTGTAACATACTACATGGTTTCCTGAACTGACACATGGAGGCTGAGAACAGCGCACCCCTGATCCTGAAGACGAGACCTGCTGTGAGAGGATGGCAGCTCTGAGACCCACCAATGCTCATTCCAGAGAGGATGGATATCTCTTTGTGTGACTGGCTGATGGACAGATAAGGATATGGGGAACTTCTGGGTATGGTTTTGGCTTCTAGCCTTCGGGAAGCAAGGGAAGTTCTGGATCTCATAGAAGACGAGGGCTCTGAGCATGAGTGCTCTCAGCCCCCCAAGGTTGGAACCCTGTTAATAAACACCGATTTCCTTCAACACTAATTTTTGAGTCATGTAGATTTAAGGCATTAAGTGGCTGAGCCCCAGTTTGCTCAGATACATTGTGGCAAGGGTCTTACTTTAGCTTTATGTTAAAATTTTTTATATCCTTTTTTTAAAAAATATCTTTTTTATTTCTTATTTTATATCATTTAAAAAAATTTTTTTTTTAAAGCAGGAACCCTGTCTTGTAAGTATCCATACTCTTCCACAGCATATTGCACATATTACTTAAGCCTGAGGTAATTGTGGCCGATCTAAAAGATATAAACAAACTCTTTAAAATATTGTTACATATATTGGGTGCATAGGTTCAAGATCATGACTAGCTGCACATTTGTACATGACTAATGTTAAGCCATAATGTTTAATGTCACTTTGGTTATAACACGTGTTTTGTAAGGGTGTGTGATATTCAATAGTAAATTGCATCTGAGAGACACCACAAACTCCAAAGTCAGTGTTGGTGTAGTTGTTTTTTTTTTTTTAACTCTGAAGTCAGTATTTTTTTTTTTCATTTACTGTCGAAATGGCTGGAAAAATATATTGAATCAATAATCCAAGAGCTGTTGAAGAACTACAGTGAATGCTACTGAGTCTGATGATGAGAATGATAGAGTTGAATGTGAAAATGAGAGTGATTTAGAATGTCAACGGAAGAGATATTTGAACCTGTAGAGAATTTTTGGTAAATTTATTTGAGCTAAATTGACAATTACTAGGAAGCAAAATCTCAACAGGTTGAGAAATGTTCTGGAGAATGGCAGTTTAGTGCCTTATTTTATACATTACAATGAAAGGAGACATAAGGGGTTAGATGAAATCCATTGGTGATAAATTAGGGAGCGTGGAGAAAGAAAATCAGGGAAATTTCTGGGATTAGATAAAAGGTAAAATGATAGACACATACTTCTTTTACATAGGTGGGTACAGGATTTTTAACAGTCAATAATTTAACATAACAATGAGGGGATTTGTGGGTCTCAGCTCTGGTGCTGTGGTTGTGCCCAAGGGGTTCAGAAAAAAAAAGGGAAGTTACCTTGATATCACAAAGGTATGTTATCAGAGAGGCACAAAAACAATAGACAGGCTCAGTTAAGGTAAAGATTGACATTTGTTAGGGAATAAAGTACTGACCTGGGACGTGCCATGTCTACCACCCTGAACTGCTTTTAGTTAGTAAGTTTTAATCTCAGACCATCCTTTGTGGTTTGTTTAGGTCTCTGAGTTTGTAAGGCTGCCTTACAGACTCTCCTGAGCTTGTCAGGTTAATATGTGGGCCCCTCTTTCACACGAAGATGAAGATGATGTGGAAGTTGTTCAGAAGATTTGGATATTACACAAGATAGTTCTAGCGAAGAAAGTGAGGATGAATTAGACATGAATGAAGAACATTTTTTTGGAAAGGATAAAGAAAATGAAAGAAAAATCTAATAAGACAAATTAGAAAACAGCTGCAGTTCAAAATAATGCAGTTCATTATTTTGTGTCAGCCTCTGTTTGGCCAAATAAAAAATGCCAAGACAGAATTTGAAACTTGGAACTAGTGTATAGTAAATGATATTTTAGATCTCATCTTATTATATACCAATACATACATGGATTCTATCTCCAGCCGGTTTTTATGAGAAAGAGATGCTAAATGAATAGACAAAACTGAATTGAAAGCATTTTTTAGGCATTTTATATCTAGCTGGTCTATATTGCAGCAATGAGATAAATTTACAGGATTTATAGGCTATAGATATGGCTCCCTTGGTAAGCAGAAGAAAAAGATGTGTTAGGTGCTCTGCATCCAAAATGATTTGCCTTATCCAAATATTTTTGCAAGTGTTGTGAAAGGTATGTATGCCTTAAGCATAGCAATATTGTTTGTGATGACTGTTACAAATGTTTTGCAAAGCCAACTATTGAAGATTGTTTCTTTTTCCTGCATTTCAGTTTCTTTTTAAAAATTTTATTTATTTTTAGAGAGAGGGGAAAGAAGGGAGAGAGTCAAGTAGAGAAACGTCAATGTGTGGTTTCCTCTCGTGCGCCCCCTACCTGGGATCTGGCCCACAACTCAGGCATGTGTCCTGACTGGGAATCGAATCAGGGACGATTTGGTTCACAGGCTGGCACTCAGTCTGCTGAGCCACACCAGCCAGGGCTGAAGATTCTGATTAATTAATATTAAAGACTTTTTTTATTGTATTTTTCAGCAATATCCATGTTTCTGTTGTTTAAAAACAAAATTTTTTATTATGTTTTTCTATTTCTCTGTTTAATAATTTCTATATTGTAACTGAAAATAAAATATTATATACTTTGTTATATAAATATAATAATGGAAGTTTTCTGTGTTGTAAAAGTACTTTCTTACATTTTAGCACATAATAGTAATGAATATCTCTAGGATACACCTGACCTATACTGTAATTTTTTTGACTGCAACCTCCTCAGGGTTAAGGGTATCGACTTCACAAGTATTTGTTGAATCTATATCTTTTCCCTCATCCTTTCTCTGTCTCCCTATACGTTGAGGTAAGGAAGAGGTGTGTGTGTGTAGGGAGGAGAAGAATATGAAAATTTGATTCCCAACTGACAAAAATCCTTTAGGGAACAAAGTAGATTGTCACATAAGTGAAAATAGCCCTGCTTGTTTTCATTCTCTTATTTTAATGATGTGGGAGCTGTGACTACTTGTCTGTGCTTTACAGAGAAAGAGTCATGGGACAGAGTGCAACAGTTCCTGTTTTCTTTTGTTTTGTGCATGAGTGAGGGCTAAGGGAAGGCGAAGAATGAATATATTAGTAAAATGTCTTCTTAAAGGCTACTTCTGTGGTAATTATGTACTCTCCATATTTGTTAGAGAGCTAAAGTAAAGGCAGTTGTTTTTGTGATTTTGGTTTTTCATTCATACAGGACAATTAACTACAAATATTTGTACATCTTTACAATCTATTATGTATGTGTCAGTTCCAAGTTGCCCTGCAGCCCTGCAACTGGCGAGGCCATGATATTCTCTTTTATGCTCCTCATCTTGTGAGAACTACTCATATGGGTTAGTAAAATGCAGACTATTTAGATTTCTTCAGGAGATTTCTCAGAGCTGTTCTGCAATTTGGTTATATGATAAAATGAAATATCACTCCATTATAGCAGATATGGTATCTTACATTTATATAGTAATGGAACATGGTTACATATTTATTCAACAAATATTTATCAGACTCTTCCTATGTGCTGTACACTGTGTTAATAGCTTGGGATAAGTGGAAAACAAAGACCACATGAAGGTTACAGTTCAGTGGGAAAGAGGAAAGTGACAAGTAGTTACACATGTGACATGCTGTAGGGAAGTAGCTTGTTGTGGGTTCTACAGTGGAGTGCTCAGTTTTGGGTATTAGGTAATCTGCTAGGTAGCAATGGTGTTAAAGCAGAAACCAGAAAACTGAGTAGGAATTAGCTAGGAGAAGGGAGATGATTGAAATTTCTGTGCAGGTAGAGGGTATATCAGGTACAAGATCCTAAGTTAGGAAAGAGCAGGTTATGTTGGAGGAAGTGAAAGGAGGTCAGCAAGACTGAGACAGTGAGCAAGATGAGGAGGCATGAGGTGGGCCCTCAACACTGAGGTCCATGTTGTCACCTTTTCCATTTACACACCTGTGTGTGGGTATTCCTTCTCTGAAGACTTCATTGACTTTAAGAACATAACTTGGTGTTGAAGTAGTGTGGGGAAGAGCATGCTCTGGTGACCGAGTAGATACATTCACTTCATGACAGGTACTGTATCAGTGCTCTTAATATATTTATCTTTCATTTTCCAGGGAGATACATCTTTTTTATAGAGGGATAAAGGCTCAGAGGCTAAGTATTATATTTATGATCATAACTGATAGTGGCAGTAATACCACCAGGATTTAAAAAGAGTTCTGTTGATATCAGAGCCCTTGCTCTATGTTGCCTCTGTACTAGCTATGTTTTTGGGATGGACAGAAGTTTTGTAATTCATGGTCTGATTTTGAGATAGCTGTGGAAGTCACATTTTTTAAGGAAATTCAGATTAGACAAATATAAAGTTGAGGAATCTCAATTCTCTTTCTAACACCAGGTTGGGTAATTTTGGAGGGCAAAAAAAAAAAAGTAATGGAGGTTTCAAAAACACAGAACTGTGTTCTACCTTTGGCTTTGTGCTATGGAAAGAAGAGCTTTAAATGAATGGCAACTCTGTTAGCAGTCAAAAGGAACTATGACACCTCCTGAGATAAAACAGACTATGAGATATTTTGGGGTGGCTCTGTACATTCTAGAGTAAAAGATGTTAAGAGGCCTCCACTGATAATCACAAAGAGGCACTCTCCAAGGGAATAAAGGAGGAGACTAAGTTGGTGAGGGGGGAGTGACGTTAGTACTTTAGAACTTTGTCCCCTTAAGCCTGGTGCTCAGGATAGTTTACTTTAATTCTGTTATACTGTTCAGAAAGCTTAAGATAAAGGATGCACTGTGTACAAAACTTGTCTTGGAATAAATTAAATAGAAGTTCATGTAAATGTCCCTAATCTCTGCTCCATGGTCTAGTCACTGCTGTGTGTTCATCTTTCACTTCACTTGCAGGCTCCTGTTCAATAATTCAAAGGGACAGAGGTGACCTGTTTGGCACTCTGCTTTTGAAAGTCTACTAGCCTCTGGATTAGGGAATCAAGTCCAGTTGACTGTGTCTAGGTATTTTGTTTTCTTTTAAGAGTCAGGATACTGGTCTCATCATTTAACAACATGTTTCAAATAATTATACTAGTCATCTGTTTAATAAAGTGTTATCAGTTTAAAGGACATTAGGCTGAAAATTTAAGCTAACCACTTTAACTCCTTGGCTGAGAAACTGGTGTTGAACCATGATTGTAAACACATTATTCTGCCATCTGAAAGAAAATAATTAGTCCCTTGAGATGTGGATATATAATCTTCAGCATATGAAGTGATCAAAGTGTTATCACAGATTATTTTAAAATTCTTCAAAATATAAGCTATCCAAAGCAATCATGTTTTATTTCTGCAATATGTACCTTTCCTCACAGCTATGTAATCTATACAGCGATGAATGTGGACTAAAGGTATATTGCACTATCACAGCACTGGTGACTGGTAACTGGACAGAAAGTCAAAGCAAAGGCATATCACATACCAGACCACATCGTATCTGGTATGTAAGAGGCCCTCACTGTCACGAAGTCACTGCGCTGTTGTTGGTTCCAAGATAACTGCATTTTTTTTAAAATTTTGACTTTACAATGTCATGGCTTTTTGAGTGAACATTCAGAACAAATTGTTGAAAGTTTGTTGTTGTAATTTCTTTCTCATTAGTGGGAATACTAAACATACCTTTATGGTATATGGTTATATGAATGGCAGTGGTTTCAGACTTGGGAGGTGCATGCTCATCATATACTACAAAAATATATTAATAATACATCAAGCCCTCACTTCCAGACCTTGCTGGGTACTCAACTTGTTGTCCAAGTTCATCATCACAAAACCCCTCTGGAATAGTTGTTATTTCTTCATTGTATGTATAAGAAAATAAGCCAAAGACATGAAGTAACTTGCTCAAGTTTAAAGAGCTCTAATAGATGGCAGAATTGGCACTCAAACTCAGATCTATCTTCAGTACCCTTCTCTTTTCACTGTATCACAGAGCATTTGTGGTTTTCAGGAGGAAAAAAACAAAGTTTTTGGTACTGGTTAAATTTTATTTCAAAAGTGTGTGTGTGTGTGTGTGTGTGTGTGTGTGTGTGTGTATTTAAACCTTGACATAATTTGCATTTTGGTAAGTTCTCCTGATGGTCTATAACTAGTATGTTGGGCCAGCATCATTGTGATTTAATAACCTAATTTAAACAAGGAACTACAATGCAAACAATGGCTCTGGTTCAGCAGAGTTGAAAGTGAGGAAGTACTTATTATTATTTGTCAGTGAATTTTTATTTTTATGCAGTTTGAACCATGGGTCACACTGCAGACATTGTCTGTTAAAACTGTCGGAAACCTCTGTCACTTCCTGAGTACTGATGGCTTTTTCCTTTAAGGGAGCAGCTCATACAATAATTTTGGAAAGCCGTGGTGATGACTCTTTGGCATCTGATGCTTCCTTTCCCTTGAACAATTTGCTTTGATGACAATGACCAGCGCAGCCCCTACAAACCAAGACAGGCTTTTTGTTTGCCTTTTTATGTAGTCTAATTTCTAGAAAATGACCAGACTTTAAAGAGAAGAAATTCATATTTGCCAAGCACCTTTCTGGTCTCCTCAAGGACAGCAACTGTGGGTCTCATTCATCTGTGGATCTGGGAGGCCAGAGCACCAAGCTCTGTACCTTTGGAGCTGAGATGATGGAGTGACACTGCATGCCATGTCCTGTCTTATCACAAAGATTAAATGCAAAGAGCCTATTGCTTTTGCTTATATACTCCCTGTGCTTTAGTCCCCCTCTGAAGAAAGGGATTATGACGTGTTGAAGTGGATATTGGCTGAGATGCCAGCAGAGTTACTTGCAACAAAAATATGGACCATGGTTTTTAAAGATTTCCAGAAGGGCTTTTTGCAATCAAATTCTATAACTTTATTAATATATATTAATACAAATTTATAGTCATTCTCTGTAGGTTCTGTTTCCAGGTGACCTTATTTCTCCACTTCACATCCCAGCCAAATATATACATCTATTTGCTCTTTCCTCTTGATCTTCCTGCAAAGATTTACTCTTTAAATACTTCTTTAATCTTCAAGGTGTCTGGCCCATTTAGTGCTTGCTTGTTCCCTTGTTTTAAGAAATCTCCTCCTCCACCTGAAAACTATATAATTTTATTAGCTAATGGCGCCTCAATAAATTCAATAAAGTAAAGAAAAAGAAATGTCCCCCTCCAGGAAGTCCTTTTTCATTAATTGAAAAAGTAGTGAGGTTCTGTTGTTCTTTTGCTTCTACTTTGCACTTCATTTAATTCACTGTCTTTGCTTATAAACTCCATCTTTGCTTACATACATCCAACAAGTGCAGGCAACTCTAATTAATTTTCAGATTCCATGTGCTTGCTTTTTAAATTCTAAACTGACTGATTCCATGCTTCCCAGTGTATCTAGACGACCCCACCCCTTGCTCAGCTAGTTTAGTCTTAGTGCAAATGAATTTTAAGATCAACCTTTAAAGACATAATCAGAGAATTGAGTCTGCTAGAAATATCTAATGTTTATTACATATTGTTATAATACACACAGGCATTATACATTTGTCACGTCATTGCTTTGTACACACTATACTGGGATGTGGCTTATACAGTGCTGGTATCTCTCTGCTTGATGCTTTGTCTTTCTCCTTTCTCTGCCTGGCAAACTTCTGCTCATCCTTTACTGCTCAAGGCTTGTTTCACCTTCTCTGTGAAACTTTTTGGGACTTCTTTGCTTCTTTCCCACAGACTGGTTAATTGACTTCTATCCCCTTTGTGCCTCTCATTGCGCTTTATAGAAACTTCTGTGCTCTTACCCTGGCTTTCAATGATTCGTTTATATGTTGGTATGCCTATTAGACTGTGGGTAGCCCAAGTGCTGGGACCACACCCATCAGTGTAAACCCCCAACAACTGTTTGAATAACTGGCTCAAGCTGAAGTGATTACTCCCTCTTTGGATGCTGTAGCACTTGCTTTTACTATATTTTTGCCTAATACTACTGTTATGGCATAGATACTACCCGGTCAGAACAGAAGCTGGTTATAGAGCTGAGGCCTCCTGCTGCACCATGGGTTAGTTCTTTAGGTCTGGGGGTCTGGAGAAGGGACTGGGACAGTGAGGCAGGTGGGCATATAGAGGGGGCAGGCATCACTCAAGGTGCTAAGGTAAGTATTTGCCAGCTGGTATGGAAGTGTTTTAAGAACTGTCTGAGTATCAGCCTTGGTTCTTCCAGGTAGTAGTGCCTTAGGAATAAGCTGCTTTTACTGCTTATGATTCCTCATGTAGATAGCTACTCAGCTGCATATAAATGCAACTCAGAGGTATAGGTGTTCAAAGCAAGTTGAACTTTTATAACAAATATTGTTATTATATAACACTCCCTTCTAAAACTCTTCTGATTTTTTCACATTACTGTGTGGTCTCTAAGAAACATGATATCTACTAAGAAGAGCTCCTGGTGACTGACTAGGTTCAAATTTATATATAAATAAATATATTTATTTATTTAGATATTGAATCCACAAACTTCACATTTCAGGATGATGATCTAGCCAACTGAGCTACCTGGCCAGGGCAGTACTGTTACATTATAAAATCACTGTATAGTTTTTTATTATTGAGACACACATTAATTTATTCATTTTACTGCCTACTAAAGAGTACTTATGTTTCTATATTTTAATTTTGAAATAGTCCCAAAAGCATTCCTGTGCATACAGCTTCTTATGTTTTTATAATAAATGCCTTTGGGTTTGACATTATATATATATTAAGAATTTGTGACTATGAAAAGTTTCCTAAAATCCAGGGAGACAAAATATTTATTATTGCCACATTTTTAATTGTTGTTCAGTACAGTTGTCTTCATTTTCCTCCTACTATTCCCCGCTCCCTGCCACCCATCTCTGCCTCGCACCCTTGATCCTACCCCCTTTGGCTTTGGGAATGCAGACTGGTGTAGCCACTGTGGAAAACAGTATGCAGTTTCCTCAGAAAACTAAAAATGGAACTGCCTTTTGGCCCAACAATTCCACTGCCGGGATTATACCCTAAGAATCTTGAGGCACCAATTCAAAAGAACCTATGCACCTCAATGTTCACAGTAGCACTATTTATAATAGTCAAGTGCTGGAAGCAACCTAAATGCCCGTCAGTAAATGAGATGATCAAAAAACTATGATACATTAACACAGTGGAATACTACACAGCAGAAAGAAAGAAGGAGCTTCTACCCTTCGCAACAGCATGGATGGAACTGGGGAGCATTATGCTAAGTAAAATAAGTCAGGCAGTGAAAGACAAATACCATATGATCTCACCTGTAAGGGGAACCTAATCAACAAAACAGACAAGCAAGCAAAATATAATCAGAGACAAGGAAATAAGGAACAAACTGACAGTAACCAAAGGGATGTGGAGAGGGATTATTGGGGTAAAATTGGGGAGGGGCTGGCAGGTACACCTATAACTAGGTTCAAATTTAAAAGCAGAGTCTAGCAGTCATTTCTAAACAGCTTCTCACACAAACTGCACTTCAAGGAGAAGCCTGCACTGAATTGCCTACCTACACTGTATTCCTGCCATCTAAGCCAACTCATAAAAGAGTTCCTGGAATTTTATTTCAACCAATTAGACTGACTTTCTTCTTTATCTAATCGGAGCTGTGCAGCTATATCCCCATCAGCAGCTTCACTGACCAATTAGAGAAGCAACATTTTGACCAATCAGGACAGTGCCTTTTGGACCAATCAAACTGCGAAGATTCGGAGTCCTCATTTGCATGAGGATGGACCAGTCAGGGGTCAAATGGGGACTTTCTATATAAGCCAGCTCACCTCTGGCTTGAGGTGTGCACTTTCCCTTTTCACTGTTTCTTCTGCTGGGGCTGAAACAGTGAAAATGTCTCACTAGAGAAGACTATTGTAGGACAGAGGGAAACAGAGGAAGCAGAGCAGAGTAGAGCCATCTAGGCAGAGAGAGGCCTTGCCCCAGGGCTGTATAAAAATTGAGCTATTTGACCTGACTAAAGTTTCTCTCTCCACACCCCATATTGAGATTCCTGTTGGCACTGAATTGGTGCCAACGACCGTCACCGGACAACTGGTAATGTCACTATCCTTCCCTGGTTACCCAGGATAGAGTACTTTGGAATTATCTGATTTCCTCACCTTTACCTCTATACCAAATCCTATCATTCACCAAGACTTTTTCATGATTCCTTCCTAGTTTCTCTGTCCCTTCTTTTATATTCCTGGTGTACCACTTTGTACAGGCTCATGTAATTCCAAGTTAAACTATTTCATTAACCTCTTCAGTGTCTTTTTTCTCTCAGCCTCAGTCCAGACCCACTGGTACAATGGTTTTTCCTCCTCTCCTCTTTTTCAGTCCAGGCTTTAGTGGGCCCTGCTTAAACTCCACCTTTTCAGGGAAACCTTTCCCACTCACCCAGCCTTGCATGAACTATACCTCTCTGAGCTCCCCTAGTATTTATAGTCTGTAGCATTGATTTGCCTACATTGTGCTCTGCTTTGTGAAGTGGTTCTTGCTGCCTGAACTGTAATTATATCTTGCTATGTGATTTAACAGGTAGTTATCCCTCAGGTAGAAAGCATATATGCTCTAGAATTAATATACCCACGGGCATGTGATTCGGGATGTTTAGATTCTTAAAATTTCCTGATGGACATAATTTAAACTTTGTAGCTAGGTTGGTGAATGATGAATTTAGTTTATAACCCACAGATGGATCGCTACCTCCATATATAAACACTATTCTTGAATATATGGGCCATATAAAGATGACTTTTTCTCCTGTAAAGGAGTGGTAAAGGCTAGAAGCAAAACTACTATAGGGTGGTTTGTAAAGTATTGCAGGAGAGGTATATAGCATGAGAGTCCAGAGGAGGGAGAATTGCATGGTGCAAACTACTTCCTGTTGTAGAAAGATGATTCTTTTTGGGGGAGAAGGGACTTGGGTAGCTCTTAGCAGTAACAGATTTTCCACTGATAGTTAAGTCATTCATTTCTGAGGGTTTTTTGTTTGTTGTTTTGGCAAGGGCAGGTGAGAATAATATATATCTATTTTCTCTTTAATTTTGTCACTGTTTTCTTTTTCTTCTTGGTGTTTGTGTGCTTGCAATAATAGCAAGGCTTGTAATTGAGTTTTCCTGACTTGGATTGTATTTCTAAACACTAATGAGCAAAACAGGATGTTGTAAGGGAGAAGATTTATTTCTCCTTTAATACTCATCCATTTTTGGGATGAACAAAAAAAAACTATTTTAGAAATAGGGACCTCTAAGAGGTACTATGCTATGGCATAAAAACATCACTTGTGAATAGTTGTAATTACTGACTCATTGTAGGCTGCCTGGATTATAGTATTAAAGTGAGGCAATATCCTATATAGTTAGTAATGTTGACAAACAATTATTTTTTAATTACTATTTTATTTTTCAATTACTGTCGATATACAATATTAGGGCAGACTATTATTATTACTCTTGAATAATTTTCCTTAGAATGTGCTGTTTATTTTTCATTGATTTAAAAAAAATTTATTTTTAAATGAAATGAGCCTTTGAAACAAAGCTTTTCTTGGTTACATTCTTTGTGGCAGCTCATTTCCTTTATAGAAGATCCTTTATATAACGGCTGTCTTATCTTATTTTTACTGTCTTAATGAGAACAGTATTGTACCTGGGGGAAGATTTATCATCAAACTGTTCTGTTAGGTTCCCTAGGATCATATGCCAAATGGTGTGAAAATATCCATATAGTTGCAATGTACTTTTGTGTGTATGTGGTTTAATACCACAAGATAAAATTACTGATCATCATCAGAGCTTATTTGGTATAATTCAATAAATTTTGAGCATTTACTGTGGTCAGGGATTTGTACTCATACTACCATGAATTCCTGCAACCTTGTAAGGAAAATGTTAGTAATTCCTTTTTACAGATGAGGCAACTGAAGTTCAGAGATGTGAAAAAATTTGCTTGAATTCACCTAACTTGAAAGCGGCACAATCTGAATTTTAATTTTGAGCTTGCAGGCTACGAAGCTGGGATTTTCTACTGGAGAAGAAGCACGTTCCTCTGGACTTGGGATTGTTTTTGAAAGCTTTACTGAAGGCACAGTGCTCGAGTGAACACTTGGATGGATGGAGGATGACGTAGGAATATCCTGTAATGACATGAGGGAGGAGGATATTCTAGGAAGGGGGAAATTCATATGCAGCAGCCTGGAGACTTGAAAAAGCATATTATGTCCTGAAGCTGTCTGAATTATGAAGCAGGAGAGGAGCAAGTGGTAGTAGATGAGGTTGGAAAACAGGTGGGAAGGGCCCTGGTATAGCATTACTAGCTCCTCTGAGTTTGCCTTCACTGCAGCCTCCCGTATCAGCACTCAGTGGGGTTACATCTTCTCTTTGCTCCATAGTGAACACCTTGTGCTCACCTGCATTCACAGTGTGCATCCTTTGTGTGGAAATAGTTTCTTTGCTTGCTTGCTTCTGCTAGACTGTGGCCTCTTTGAGAGCAAAGACTGTGCCTTTTAGCCTTGTATCCATTGTAGCCAGGCACATGCATTTGGCACTTGAGAAGAGATGGGAGGATGAAAGGGCCTTGTCTTTGCTAAGGAGAATCAATATTAACCATAGTTGCCTATTTAGCGACATTCAACTGGTGTGCCACAAGAATTTTTAAAACGTGCAATACCTGACTAGTTAGGGGCACTGACCTCTTTTCCTTAGATTGCCAAATTAAAAAAATGACAACAGCCAACACAACATAGTCATACATTGTGAATGAAAAAAAATATATACCTTTTTTTTTGTCAGATTGGCAAAAAATATATTTTGGGTGTGCCACAGAATTTTAGTAATTAGTTTATATGTGCCATGAGATGAAAAAGGTTGAAAATCTATGTGTTTACCACTCTTCTACCCTTTTAATGTTGAGTTGGATTTTAACTTGATAATTTTAGGATCTGTTCATATTTTCTGAGGTCAATGAACAGGTGGAAAGATAAGAGTCTCATTGGCGTCATATTACACTTCTTACTTTTACTTAATCCAATTCAAAAGTCTGATGGTACATGTCCTGGGCCCATTGTACTTTGTGTCGTGGGGGTTCAGACGTGAACAAGAAAAAGGGGACTGTATGGCATGGTGGGTAAAATGCAGCCTCTCCACTTCAGTAGGGTTCCTGTGAAAACAGAGGAGGGACTGTGCGTTTATAGCCCTTAAGGCAGCACTTACAATATTCACAGGGGCAGGTGGGAATAATGCGCATAGTTTGATCAATGGATTCTAACGTATGGGGTAACTTTAGTGTTGTAGTTTATAATAGTATAGCAGGTATACTATATGTATATAGATAACTAGTGCAAGGCTATGCATGGTGGGACAAAAGTACATTTACAGTTGCTTGTTTGGAAAACAATACAATAATAAATAATAATACAAGAATAAACTGTGTTTTGCATACCCCCAACTATAAATCTACTTTTGCTCCACCCTGTATTTAAAAATCACTATAATAGAACTAAAATTACTATGGAAGTACAAAGAAGGTAGAAAGGCCCAGGAATGCTTCATGTAGGAAGTGGCGTTGAGTAACATCCTTTGGCTCTTTACGCAGGTGATGTACCTAACTAGAAGGCTGTGTAGAGCAAAGGCTTAGTTATGTGTCTACCTCTGTTATTCTCTGTCAGATTCATACCTGCAAATTACAGTTTCTAAGTGTTTATTTGTGTATTTGCTTGCTTGTTGTCTGTTTCTTTTGTTAGACTATTGCACTGTGAGGACAGTGACCATATCTAGCTTGTCCACTGTTGTATATCTGGCGTTTATCCCAAGGTAGTCACTGAAAAAAATACACAAATAAATGAATGAATGACTATAATCCCCAACTGTCTTTTCTCTGTACATCCTATTAACTCTTGGCAGTTGCTATACAGGATGGTGACGCGGTGGCAAATACACCTGAAAGTAATCAAAGAAGCAACTTGATCGTGTTTGAACTTGCTGTCATTGTTCTGAGCTTTTTGGTTTTAGCTAAGGATATCCTTTTCCCTTCCTTTATCTTTTTTACTTTGGCCTTATCATTCAGACCGGATGAATGTTGAAAACAATGAGTGGCCTATAGAGCATATTTTTAAGTTGATGATAAGAAGTCTCTAGAGGCCATTGTATAGTGAAACCGTTACTGGAAGTTTGATGTTGGAGTTCCCCAAGAGAAAAAAGCTTAGGCAGCTACTTTTTTTTCAGTTGCTTCCTTTTGTGGATACCCTTCATATGGGGATTTTGTTAAGTTTAATTTTTCAGATCCTGAAAGCCTCTAAAATCATGTACTAGACAATAATCTCTAAAGAGAATAATGTAGGTTTTGTTTCAGTGGTTTTCACAGTGTGATTCACAGAAAATCCTCCATGTGAAATGAGATGCAGTTTAACATTATGTTGTAATATCTTCTTTGTATATAATTTTTAAAGTAAACTTTATAAATTTAACAATGGTAACTAGGTGAATTTGTGATGGTGATGTCTTATCTCATCAGAGGGAAACAGACACTATAAAGTTGAGAACTATTAGATTCTCACTTTGTACAGTTTCTTTAAATAATATTGGAAGAAAAAGGGTGGAAATAGAATCTATCTTGTTAACTTTCATTAAATGCTGGGAGTACCTGATGGTATTGGAACTCTTTTCACCAGTTTAGTGGGGCTGTTACTCTTGAAATGTTCACAGCGACAGTGCAGAATCCATCATAAAAAGGTGGCACTTGCAACTGTTAAAAAGGCTTATTTTTGTTAATTGCTATTATTTGATAACTGCTGATATCATACAGTGGATCCTTTGTCATTGTGATCTTTCCAGGGGGTATTGTGATTTTGGAAAGTAAACATTGTTTATGTGTTACAAATGGAGCAGTTGAAGAGAGACTTGGGTTTGAAAGCGGGCTTACCGGTTTAGCCATCCTCTCTCACCGGGACCTTTCAGTAGCCTTCTGTTTCCTCTTTCTCCCTTTCCTTATCACCTCTCTCCCCAGGTCATCCTCCACAGACCAGCCAGAGTGGTCTCTTAAAACATAAATGAGAATAACTTTTAAAACTCTTTGAAAGCTTCCCATTTCTCTAAATATTAGATTCACACTCCCTGCCGTGGCCTACTCAGCCCTGAGCTTCATCCCATACCATCACCCCCTTGTTCTCCTCGCTCCAGACTCTGTTCTCCTTTCCGTTTCTACGACATTCCACGTGCTTTCTGGCCTCTGGGCCTTCGTATTTCTGTTCCTTCTTTCTAGAGCTCTGCCCCTTGCTGGCTCCTCCTTCAGGCTTTACCCCCAGTGCCGCCCCCATGGAGAGGCCTTCTGTGTTGGTTTCTTAGGGCTGTTGTAACAAAGTGCCACAAATTGGGAGGCTTAATAAAATAGCAATTTATTTTCTCACAGTTCTGGAGGCCAGAAGTCCAAAATGAAAGTGTAGGCAAGATTGGTTCCTTCTCAGGGGCCCAGAGGGCGAATCTGTTCCATGGCCCGCTTCTAGCTTCTGGGGGTTGCGGGCAGTCCTTGGCTTGCAGCTGCATAATTCCAGTGTCTCCTTCTGTCATCACACAGCCATCTTTTCTTTGTGCATCTGTATTTTCACATGGCATTCTCCTCTCTGAATGTGTCTTTGTGCCTCTTCTCTTCTTATAAGGACACTAGTTATAATGGATTAAGGGCTCATTCTACTCCAGCATGACCTCATCTTAACTAATTGTATGTGCAATGACCTGATTTCCAAATAAAGTCACATTCTGAGGGACACTGTTTAACCCAGTATGCCTTCCCTGACTCTCAGTTTAAAGTAGGCTGCAGTAGTGGAGCTGCATCTATAAATAGTCACAAGTTAGTTATTTCTGGGCATTGGTAAGCAAGGCACTTCATTGGAGAACATTTCATGCAGCATACTCAGTTCTGGGCACACAGTCCATGAAAGGGAATGTGATTTAACTAGGTTGTGAACAGGGTTATAAGGATAATAGAAGCAGTTGGGTAAGAACTGGGGTTGCTCAGTTGGAGAAGAGATTGGGGAAGTCATTAGAGCCTTCTGTAGGACAACTGTCCCTTCAGAAGAGGGTAGTATGGAAGATTGGATTATAAGTTACATGCATTCAGGGATATACTCCTCTATGTGAGAAACACGATTTTGCCTCTTTGGGGATGAGGGTGGGGTCTATTACATTATACCAGATACTGTTACTGGACAGGGACTGGCCCAGAGCGGGTCTGCCTCAGGCCGGCCTGTAGTATGTGGATTCTTGACTTCGTATATGAAAGATTTCACAACACGAGTCCATTTACTAAAGTATGTTTATTAAAGCTGGGGACAGTGAAACAAAGGAAGGACTTAGGGTAGAAGAAGTAACAGGAGAGCCTGGGCCAGGCTCTGCTTTGGCTCCCTAGAAATGTTCTAGGAAAGGAGTGAGCCAAGGCAGGGCTGCTGTTAACTCACTGGGAAGTGAAGGTCACAGTGACAGAAGTGAGCTAAGGCGGGGCTGCTTTTAACTCACTGGAAAGTTAGAGAAAAAGGGGGCCCTGGAGACAGGGTCCGGGGGTAAGGCCCGCATGAGCTGCTGCTGCCCACCGCTCCCCTGGCGGCAAGTCTCCTTGGGGCCCTTAAGAGTTTAGGAGGAAGTAAAAAGTTCACGCCCAAGAAGGGGCATGGGTGTGCTCTAGAGTGAGTCTGCACCAAGACTTTGTCTTGACAGTTTCTCTCTCTCTTCTGTTGGGTAGAATCTGGGAGTGTTTCAGCAGAATATTCATTAGCTACCCAGGTGTGGTTTTAATATGCTGATACATCACAATGAGCATATAGAGGAGACTGGGGTTGTTCTTCAGTTTGCTTTACTCTTTCACTTTTATCCTGGGCCTGTCTGGCTCTCCTGGGGTTCTGTTATTTATTCCTCCTACCTCATCTGTCCTTGGGTGTAGCCGGCACAAATGGCATTAACTGGGTCTCTGTTCTCTAGTTCCCAGATGAGGGTGATTTAAGCTGTGTATTCTCTGGTTAGGGAGGAGAGGTATGAACTCCTTGGTTAGGGAAGACAAGGTCTTGTGATTCATCAGCTGGCTGTAAGTTGTTAAATTGTTTGGCCTTGTTTAATTTTCATGTCTCAGTTCCCCTTTTCCACTTGCCCAGGACTTTTCTTAGCTTCTTACTATCCTGTCACGATACCACCTTCCATCTCAGAAAATCTGGCATGATCTATGATTGCAGTAGTGCTGCTAGGAGAATATATTGCATGTACATAAGCATTCAGCAATAGCATATAAAGAAAGAGAAACAATAGTAATACATCATATTATATTGAACAACAGAATGTAAACTTGTAAAGCTTTGTTTGGTAATACACAGCATTATATAACTTTTATAAGATTATCACTGAAATGGTTACATGTTGTCTGTATGGGTTCTGGGAACATTTTTCACTCCTTACAATGGAATAACTGTACCATAGTTTAGATTCCCTTGCAAGTGAGCAAGCAGAGTTTGGCAGCGTTTGTCTGAGCCGCAGAGGACCCCGTTGGTCTGGGTGTTCAGGGTTATTTGGGGATCCGCAAGGACCTCAGTCCTCTTGCCCCTGTCCTTCTGTCACGGCCTCTTTATGGAATTTCCATCCTCGTTTGATCCGGCCATGAAAGTTCTCTACTTGTAGCCCTGGGCTGTGGATTTCTGCTGAAGCAAACCGGCAGCCTGGCAGCTTGTTGTGCCTGCAAATTCAGCCTTAAACTTCAGAGATCCTCTGGAGATTTAAGCATCAGTTCTTTTTTCCATGCCATACTTTTCCCTCTGTCTTCAAATCATTGCCCCACTGTGCTGTTTTACTGTTTTTATAGGTTGTCTTGCTCCCAACTCCACTGATTAAAAAACTAAGATGTCGTGTGAGAGGCATTTTAGTAGAATCCCTTCATGTCCCCCCTTTCCGTTTAGAAATGTACTTCCTTCTGCACCAATCTGTCTTCCAGTGGAGGAGGGGTTTCTCTCCTGTCCATGTCAATTTCCTCCACCTGTGCGGTGGACCCTGTTCCCTCCTGCCACCTCGGGATCTCTCTGCCTCATGAAATCCCCCCTCAGGTACAGCCTTAACTAATCCCTGTAATCACATATTGCCCTTGGGCATTATACCTTTCCCCTGTTCCTTCCTTCCTCATAAAATTCTGTTGTTGAAAAAATGTATTTCACATGTTGATCAAATCAATGTTTGCAGCACATTTAGGTTTATTGAACTTGAGCGTGCTGCTGAATGAACTGTTACAGTATGCATTTTACAGGAGGCTGTCATTTAAGAAAATAACTGCACTGGCTGAGAGCCACAGCTTTAAGTCCTTTACAGCCCTAAAAACTGTGACTGTAATCTGTTATAATATCAAGGGTATTTCAGCTTATGCAGTTCAGTAAAATGCTGATTAGTCCTTTCCTGACACACCAGCAAGATTTTGGCCTCTTGTCTATATTAATTTGTAATTATTTTTCTCCTTTTTACTTCCAGAAGAGGGCGTGCAGTTCCTGCTTCCACTGCAGGCTAATTAAGGCTAAATTTTATGAACTGGTCTTAGATTTTATGCTTGGGTTCTACCTTAGGCATGTGATTTATCACTGGGAAAAAGGTTCCTCCAACTGTAGCATTCAGCAGCTCTGCCAAAGCCAATAATAGATCCACAAAATACAAGAACCAGCACAAACTTAATCTTGGGAATTTTGCTGTCCATTCTTCTTGCTTTGGGTCATGTTGTTCTTTGACACTGGGTTTGGTCTGTTTTGAATCCAATTGCAGGGCTCCGATGGATGCATACATTCCGTCATCCTCTACATATTCACTGATCTGCTATTTGCTAGACATTATTCTTGTTTTGGGGATTTAGCAATGGACAAAACACACTGGTCTTTGCCTCATTAAGACTGATTTCATTCACTGCTGATTTAGAGAGGCAATTTCTGATTTTTGTTAGGTTTTCTTTGTAGGAAGATTTTTATATCTGCATCTAGTGGCGGCCTGATGAATCTAATCTTTCCCTCATAAACTAAATACCTCCTACCATAAAACAACAACAGTTCCTGAATGTTTGCTCTGCACAGCTCATCATGCTCCCTTTGCTTGAAATGCTCTACTGTGTCTTCTGTACCTGAAAAAATTCTTGTTACTCAACAGGGTTCAGCTCTGATGTTACCTCCTTGCTACTGCCTTCTATGATTTCCCCATAAGGATGGTAACCTCCTCTACTGAACTCCCCAGCACTTTGTATATAGAACCTAGCCACACCGTCATGTTTATTAGTACATTCACCACTTTTGTTAGAGTTAACTCTTGAGGGATGGAACTGGATCTTACTCAGTTCTCTTTTCTTAATGCCTGTCACTTAAGAGTACTCAATACATATATTTAAATGAAAGAAACATTTAATATACATGTGATTTGGTGCAATATAATTTACAAATGACCATACTGAAATAGAAATGTAAACACAATATGGACATTATACAATAAATTTTAAAATATAAAAATATATTAGAGGCAATATTAAATGTGAACAAAGCTATTTGTTAATTATCCTATTATATACATATAGAAAAATGCAGTATCCTAACTCCAGGATCCCCTTATTTTTATTTAGAGTCACTTTTCTCCTGCAGGGGTAACCACTATTCTGACTTGTAACAGCATAAATTTTAATTCCTGACTTTAAAAGGATGATGAATGCCATATTTTAATTACATGAATATATATATTTATTTTGAAAAGTGAAGATTTAATAATTGGGATTTTGGATCTCAGTTATTTTATTTAAGAGTTTAGACTGGAGATCTAAGTTCCCTTCTTGCCCTAATATTTTATGAATGTTTAAACGGTCATGGTCCTTCCCACTTATGCTACAGCGCCCTCTGATGGTGAAACATTTATGATGTAAAATTTATGTATTTTTATAATCACATCAGCTCGTTATCTCTAAGTTGTTTAGCCAGCAGATGGTGCCAGAATCTTTATCTGATGAAACTTAACTCCTGTTTGTCAAACGTTATTTCTTGATTTACTGGAACGTTTTGGTGTTTAGGTGCAAGATATCTCCACTTCTGCTGTAACAGTAGAGCAGAGAGTATTTTGATTTCATAGAATTGTGTAAATTAGAATGTGATTCCCACCATCCTGGTCAGAGCTTAGGGGGTTAGTGAGCAGTGCACAGCTATTGGATGGGGTGTTTGTATCCATTTTCCTACAAAGTACATTTTAAATGTACTTTGATTCTGTCGTATGGTATTAATTTATACCAGTATTGAATCTATGTGCATGTGTATACACACATTGTATATATATATATGTGTGTGTGTATATGTGTGTATATGTGTATACATGAGAAATAAATGCTTCTCATTTATTTTCTTAAGCACTGGCTATTAAAATAGAACACATCTGTGAAAATTTTAACATAAGAAATTTGGGGAACCACTGATTTAGAAGATTTGAACTGCATTTATGTAATAATTATTTATATAAAGTACCTGTCTTTGTATAGGAGCACCATGGTAGCTATTGTGTTCTTGTCTTTCTAATTATCCATTTATTAGTATAGGAAGATAGACTTAGCCAACTTTCTCCATGGTGAACTCTCCCAAGTCTCTCGTTTTCTTTTTTCCCCCTTAATCATTTCTCTTTAAATAAGAGTCTCCTTTTCAAGATTAGGGGCAGGTTACCAAAAAAAAAAAAAAAAAAAAAAAAAAGAATGGAAGGAGGAAATACTGTTGTTTCTCCTGGTTAATATGGACAGAAGATGTGTGTGTGAAATGTGTGAAGATCAGTCTTATTACATAGAACAATGATTTCATTTCAAGAGTCTGTCTGAGGAAACTCTCACCTACCTTGTCAAAATGGAAGCTAGGCCTGCTAAGGTTGCCGATGAGGAGAGCACCCCTGTGGGGAGGGAAGGACAACTCTGTTTTTCATACTCACCTTCCTTTTAGAGGGTCTTGGGATCATTTCCCTTGTTACCACACACTTTCCTCACGGAATATGGTTTTCCTTTAATTCTGTAAGTCAAATTGAGTCTCCAGTTCTTTCTGGCATCTTCATAGTGGAGATGAACAAAGATGGAATATTTAAGCAGGACTCTTAAGTGGCCAGACATAAATGAGGTGGAAATAAATGGAAGTCACCCATGATCCAGCTCCTAAGATATGGCTTACTCTCCCATCTTGTCCTAGCTCTGGGCTACTATTGTGTGAGAGATAACTTAACTTTGTAGGACTCCACTTGTAGACGTTTATCCTGCTTGAACTCCTGACAAAGGCTTACCTAAACCTAACCTTTCAGGTTTTGGTTCCTTCTTTGAGAACTTGCGTCTTTCCAACATGAAGGTGTTCACTATTTCAGGAGAAATCAAGCTTATGCAGAAATGGTGTCAGTTTCTATTTAGGAACTCTAACAGTATAATGCCAGAATTCCATAATTAATATAGGACACACATCAAATGGAAGAAAAGTGTCTTATTTCATTTTAGCATCTCTAGATTAGAACTGGAAACCAGAGCGCTCTCCTTCAAGGTGCTTTGGTTTATTGGAGGTGTGAGTTCATTTTTTTGCCCAGTAAAATCTCTTGAGTATACTTTTCTGTCTTTAGTAAAGTATCAGTTAGCAATTATCATATATCTGGGTGCATGAATAAAACCTACTGTATACTGAATTTTCTAAAACTAAGGGCGTATGAGTAAGAATCGATGTGATATACTTTTTTTTCTAAATCAGTGACCCAATTAAAGAAGTTACTAATAGTAGTATAGTAACAGTTATTGAGTCAGGTCTGTGAAAATACCAATATTCCACATATTTTTCAGTGTAACTGTTAGTAAATGACTGGAGTATACCCTCATGTCCCTGTCTTCTGAACTTTGAACTTGGAATTTTTTACAAATTTGAACTTTGTAGTCAGCCCCTATCTGCAATAGTAAAGTGTACTGACAAAAGCAGCCTGGGTTTTATGGGAGGTGGGATTAGGTAGGGGACAAAAGCATATGAGAAAGAATTGTATTTGACTTTTATTCATTCGTTAGGTCACCTTGGGCAAGTTATCTGACCTCTTCGAGCTTTAACATCCTTATTGTAATACTGGTGTAATGAAGGTGCCCCAGAGGTTGAGTGGCAGGATGATGAAATGACCTGTGGAAAGCACCAGCACAGTGCCAGGCACATCGCAATCACTCTGCCCTGCCCTCCTGCTGCTCCCAAATCGCCACCAAATTGTGTCTACCAGATCTAATGTTCTAATAGGCTTTTCTTTTTCTTTTTCTTTTTAAATCATGTTTATTCTATTACAGTTGTCTCAATTTTCCCCCCTTTGCCCTCCTCCACCCATCGCACCCCTCCCCCCTCCCACAGTCAGTCCCCACTCTGTTGTCCATGCCCGTGGGTCATTCATACATGTTCTTTGTCTAGCCCCTTCTCCTTTCCACCATTGTCCTCCTTCCCCAACCCCTCTGGTCATTTTCATTCTGCTCCATGTTTCCATGTCACAGGCTTTTCTTGATGTGAACTTCATTTTCAAGTTTTAAAGTTCAAGTTGTTTTTTTTGTCGCAGTAATACATGGATCTCTTTCTTCTCTACATGGTGAAGGAGGGAGCATGTCTTAAAATTTCTTGGACCACATTCTAGAAAGGACTACTGTCTGTGATGAGTGGTGTTTTGTTTTGTTTTGTTTTGTTTTGTTTTTTGAGATCATGCCTGTGTTGCTTTTATAGAACTACTATTTATTTCAGTTAAGCCTGTGAACCAACTTACAAAAATAATGAGAAGTTCCAGCTCTGCTTCTGACCCTTGTGACCAAGTCCGTTGACCTTGGAGCCTAGTTTCTTCAGCAGAACAACACAGATCAAATAGTTTCTAAGGCCCTTGTGTCCTTTCATGTCGTGATTTATTAAAAAACAAAACAAAGACTTCCAGAGTGCAGAGGTTGAAGTGGCATGTAGGTCCAAGTTGTCAACAGCAGAGGGCACCATGCCCCTAGTGTGCTAAGCCATTACGTATTGGCAATAACACATTTGTAGTTGGAGGTTTATATCCTTGTGACAGGAAGGAGCCAAGAAAATTCTGTAAATTAATGTTTTCAAATGAGATTTCACTGCCTGTTTCTATCAGGTTTATATTAGGTGAAGCACTAAAAAAATAGAAGGTTTTGACATTCTAAAAATATTCCTATTGCCTTGACTGTTATGGTTGGGTTGGTTGGGTGTTGTCCTGCAAAGCAAAAGTTCAGCTGGTTTTGATTCCTGGTCTGGGCACATCCGTAGGTTGCCAGTTTGGTTCCTGGTTAGGGCATGTAGTATGAAAGGCAACCGATTGGTCTTTCTCTCTCCAACTGATATTTTTCTTCCTCTCTTTCTCCCTCCTTAACCTTTCTCTAAAAATAAATAAATAAATAAATAGGTACATATTTAGAAAATAAAAATATTCCCTCTTAATTCTGTGATGATCTTTATCATCTCTCCACCTCACTTACCCCATCTAAGTACTCTATGTTTAGGATAGGTATGCAAATGGGATGGAGAGGAGAACTAACATTTATTGAGCAGTAATTATATATTAGGAACTATGCTGAGTACTATAGGTACATGTTGTTCTAATCATCAAAGCAATCCTTTAAATTATGCGTTTGAGTCCTTATTTTATATAGGAAGATACCAGGGCCCTGAGGTTAGTTCCATCTTTTAACACACAGATCTGCTTTCTTTCTACCATGTCAGGGTCCCTACCCTCTTTCCTCAATCTAAACACTTAGGGGTGATTGCTAGGAGCAGGAGTACCTGAGAGTGGACACAGAAAGGAGTGTCACTTTCTCTGGTTCTGAACTTTTGTGGCCTCTGTTTTTTCTAGATGGAAGCTTTTCCTCTGGCAAGAATTTTTTGGCATTTACATTTAACATGATACATACAAACACATACACTTGTTTTTATATTTGTAATCTGGATTATTGAATTGTGTGGGCTGCTTGTAAGGATACAACCATATCTCATTTTACAAGAAGGCTAGATTCTAAAGTCAGTGGGTAAGATGAAAATCACTATGGCAAAATTATCTTTGAAAATCGCACAGGAAGGCATCCTGTTAGACAGCCATGTACTTCCTTTCTTTAAATCCAGCACAGCCAGTCTTTCTTCCTTTGTAGAGAAGATCATGATTTTTCCTGTTGAACTTTAAATGGTGTAGGTGGCTTGTATTTGGGGGAAACGTTGGGTGGTAATTCACATCTTTAAACAACAGAGTCTCATTCAGCATGGTGAAATGCTTACAGTATGAGAGGGATTTTAAAACCTTGACTGATACAAGAAGTAGCAGATTCATATCTTATTTTGGAGCTTATGCTCACACGGTGGTTTTCAGAATTGTAGCCGTACATCAGTATTACTTAGAGGGCTTTAAAAATACAGATTCTTGGGTCCTACTCACATAGTTTTTGCTTCAGTAGGTCTGGGATTCAGACAGAGGATTTGCATTTCTAACAGGTTCCCAGGTGATGCTGTTCTTCCAGGGACCTCACCTGGAGAACCACTGTACTCATTGCCTGGAAGCAGGTGGAAGCACTGTCTGTCTGTCCCTCTTGCTCTCTTTTATTTTTAGGCTGAGTGGGTGTAGTTGAATTAGTTTAAGTTAAGTGAGGGGGTTGCGGCTCAGCCATCTCTTTTTAAAATATTTATGTATTCATTATTTATTCATTCATTCATTTATTTATTTATTTAATAAGCCAACTCTTTATCCTGTTGCTCACCTTACTACTTGACCCAGAACAAGTAGTTGGCCCATTCAATACATGTTTGTTGAGTGAATGACTTATGAATTAACATATATAAAGGGAGGGATTTTTAGCACATGGACAACATTATTGTATGTACCTGTCCTATATGAGATGCTTATTTTCCTGAAGGCAGGCAATCTTTACATTAGAATAGGACCATATATGACAATGATCATGGACATCGAGAAGTATGCAGTTAGGTGCATTTTGAGAAACTTGCATTTTGGGACCCATACTATGAATGTGGTGTGTGTGTATAAACGTAGCTGGGTGCTGGAGTCCCATCTGATTTAGAATGGCCTACGAACTCTTGCAGGTTGTGGATTAGGTCAGAACCAACTCCTGCCCCAGGCAAGCTTGAGTGGCACTTGGATCAGTTCATGTCTGCTCCAGACCAGACACTGCTTCTCACTCCTTTCCCCAAAGCACTGGGGAATTCAACCCCCATGATCCTAAAGGCTCTGTGGAGCTCTGTACTGTAGGGTAACTGTAAATGTAGGTAGTTGTACAGGAATCTTATCATGTTAGGTGATTTGTGCTTTGTATTGTACCATATGAAGAGATACATTACCCTGGCCTACCTCACTATTAGTGATGCTAACTCACATTGATCAGTAGATTAAGGTGATGACAGTTTGACCCTTCTGTCGTGAAGTTACAGTTTCCCTTTGTGAAAAGAGAGTAGTCTCTATGATACTACTTTGGCACTAATATGAATGTTCAGTTCCCTGTCATCCATTCTCCTAATGCTGTTTTGTAATTTTTACCTGAATCAGTAACTTCATTAGGGTTTATAAAACTATCATTTTTCTAATTCTAGGATTTGATCATTATATTTTAAATGGTGAATTTATTAAGCAGAGGGGAAATAAATCAAAAAATATATTCAAACTTCAATTTAAGCTTAACATTGTTGTCATTTTTATCATTTTTGACATATTTTTATTATCTCTCTTGGGAAGTCTCAATATCCAGTGTTTTTGTTCTCTCAGTAGAGATGAACTTTTTAAATTCATTTTACTTCTTTTGCTGAAATTTTTTCAAGTAAATGTATACACAACATGACATTCTATCTCTAAATTCTTCTATGTACAGCTGTAAAAATAAATTTTTCTTATGTAGCAAGTCCTTTCTATCATTTAATACCTAATCGATATTCACATTAACCTGATCGTCCCTAAATTGTCACTCATACCTCTTTGTTCAAATCAGGATACAATCTGGAATCATACATTGTATCTGGTTACTATGTTCCTTAAAATTTATTTAATCCAAACAGTCCTCTTTTTTAAAAGTGCTTAAAAAGAATTTATTCTTTTAAGTAGTTTAAACACTTCCCTTGCAATCTTGCTTAGAAGGTTTAGGTATAGCAGCCTAGCTCTACCTAAATGATCATCAAATATGAATTAGTGACAACTGAGCTACTAAGGTTTAATTCCAACACGTTGAGGCCAGTAAGCCTGAGGATAATACTTTGAGGAAGTGGGCAGAGTAAATTCCTCCTTTCCTCTTTAGTTGTTAGTCACAGTTGCAGGGGCTTAGCGTTAGTTGCTCAGTCCTATGTAAAGAAGAGAAAAGCTCATTCACCAGGGAACAATACTAGCCATCATTCTAGCCCCACTCAGTGGTCTAATGCCAGTTTCCGCGGAGGCAATAAAAATGAGCAAATCTACCTTTTGGATAATTTCACTGGCATCAAACAATCCCCAGTGGGCAAAAATATAGAAGATACTGTAATTTGATTGCAGTTACCTTTATCAATTATAGATGATCAATTTAAGTGGCAACAAAGTGAGTCATTTGGTGGAGTGATTCTGTATTTCACAGAGCTTTATCCTTCAACCTTCCCTGGGTCACTCAGCTAAAGATAGTCTGTTTCCTTCAGTGGATTGTACATTCTCTTTCTCTTTTAAATTTTATTTTTATTTCTTATATGTTTTAAATTTTATTTTTCAGTTGCAGTTTACTTTCAACACTGTTTTGTATGTTTCAGTTGTATAGCATAATGGCCAATCATATACTTTTTATAGTAATCTTCTGATTTTTTATGTGGTGCCATATAGAGTTATTACAATATTACTTATCTTACTTCCCATGCTGTACTCAACATTCCTGTGACTGTTTTTTAACTACCAGTTAGTATTTTTTAGCCCTTTCACCTTTTTCACCCAGCAGCACTATCCCTCTACTTTTTCTTCCTTCTAGTTATGAGTCTGTTTCTATAATATTCGTTAATTTTGTTCTTTAGATTCCACATATAAGTGAAATCGTATGGTATTTGTCTTTCTCTCTGACTTATTTCAGTTAGCATAATACTGTCTAAATACATCCATGCTGTTGCAAATGGTAAAATTTCTTATTTTTTTGGCTGAATAATATTTCATTGTACTTATATACCACCACTTTTTATCCACTTGTCTATTGATGAGTGCTGGGGTTGCTTCTGTATTTTGACTATTGTAAATAACGGTGTGCTGAACATATTTTTTGAATTAAACAGCCCTCTTTTCATGACATTGCCTTGCCATTTTCTTGTATAATGTCCCACCTTAGGATTTTACTGATTGCCTCTTAAGAGTATCTTCAATTTGTTCTTCTACCCTGTGTATTTCCTGGAAACTGGAAATTAGATCTAAAGGCTGAACTAAAATACAGTTGAACCTTTTTGTCAAGAATTCAGCCCTGGGTGGTGTGACTCAGTGGGTTGAGCACTGGACTGTGAAGCAAAGTGTTGCTGGTTCGATTCCCAGTGAGGGCGCATGCCTGGGTTGCAGGCTGGATCCCCTGTAGGGGGCATGCAAGAGGCAACCACACATTGATGTTTCTCTCCTTCTCTTTCTCACTCTCTTCCCCTCTCTCTAAAAATAAATAAATAAAATCTTAAAAAAAAGAAAAAAAGAATTCATCTTAGGTGATTCGTGCTTTGTATTGTACCATATGAAGAGATACATTACCCTGGCCTACCTCACTATTAGTGATGCTAACTCACATTGATCAGTAGATTAAGGTGATGACAGTTTGACTCTTCTGTCGTGAAATTACAGTTTCCCTTTGCAAAAAGAGAGTACTTTCAATGATACAACTTTGGCACTAATATGAATGTTCAGTTCCCCGTCATTCATTCTCCTAATCCTGTTTTGTAATTTTTACCTGAATCAGTAACTTCATTAGGGTTTATAAAACTATCATTTTTCTAATTCTGTCATTCCTTCTACAGTAGCTGGCATTTGATTAAACAAAACTCCTTTTCATCAACTGGGACGATTTGGTACCGTGAAATAAAATTCTGCTGCAAAGAAAGGTTAAATGTTAAATTCTTTACTTTTTTTATTCCCAATTTCAAAGGAGTTCCCAATTTATTCCCAATTTCAATTTCCTTGCTTTCTCTTTTTTGATATCCTTATGGACTAATGGATTTTCATGAATTGAATATATTAATCAATTACAATTATTCTTATTTGCACTCAATTTGTTTTCTATTCAGTTCATTACAACTGTACTCAATGATAATCTCTTGTAGTTGGTTCCTATGTCTGTTAGACTAACTCCATTAAATTTTGAGCACTTCCTTACTTCCTTGAACAGCAAGATACATAGCTTTATTTCATAGCTTCCTTGTCCCAAATGTCAGTCAGACATGTTGCAAACGAGCCCTAGTTTCTTTTAGTGGGCAATGGTATTAGACACCAGAATGCTGGCCCTTAAAATGTCAACTGTTACTGGAGTGACAATATTTATAGACCTCATCAATGTTCTGTTTAGTTTTTCAATTTTGATATTGATGGTTTGAATGATGAAAATTCATATGTTATGGGGTAGCTGTGTTTTAAAAATTGGTTCACAAAATAGAATCAGACTCATAGATACAGAAAACAGACTGATAATTTTGAAGGGCTGGGTGAAAAAGGTGAGGAATTAAGCAAAAAAAAAAAACAAACACACACAACAAAACAGGCAAAACAACAACCCAAAACTCAGACACAGATAACATATGGTGGTTATTAGAGGGAAGGGGGTCAGGGGGTTGTAAAAAAGGGTAAAAGGGAGATAAATGGAGATCGAAGGAGACTTGACTTTGGGTGGTAACCACACAATATAGTATGCAGATGGTATAGAATTGTGCACTTGAAGTCTATATAATTATTAACTGATGTCACTCCAATAAATTCAATAAAAATTTTATGAAATTAATACGTTCACATCAGTTTTTTCCATTCAGTTTTAACATTATTGTGTTTTAAAGTAGCAAACTGAATTTATAGTTGTGTCTTTACTGTTATACTGAAAATTTTGACCACCAATAACATTACTTTATGTTGTAATATAAAGAAAATAACAGTATTGATATGCTACAAATAAAATCAATTGAAGTTTAATTTTTTGTAATTTTGCAGCATAGTTTGATTTTAATGGAAGAATAAATTTAATTACTTTTTTGTTGATCTTATTTAATAACTTTCCTTTGTAATATGTGTTTTTTCTGTTTTGTTTTTGTCGTAGGTTGATCATTTTGGATTTAAGACTGATAAAACTTTTAAACAGCGTTACCTAATAGCTGATAAACACTGGAAGAAAGAGGGTGGGTCCATACTTTTCTACACTGGTAATGAAGGGGACATTATCTGGTTTTGCAACAATACGGTATGTGAAGTTCTTTAAAAAATAACAGGAAAATAAACTCAATAGAAGAACAGAAAAATAATATGAATAGGCAGTTGACAAAAGAGTAAATACAGATATCCAATAAAACTGCATGTTCAGCCTTAAAGAATTACATATGAACAGAATGAAATACTATATTTGGACAACTGAATTTTAAAAGGTTTTTATAAATTCCAACTTTTTCTAGAGTGAACAAGGATATGAGGGGAATGGGAACAGAAATATTATGTCACATAGTTATTTTATTTTTATTATGGTCTCTGGAATGTAAATACAAAGGAACAAATTTTTCTGTCCTTTTTGAGTATTTTATGCTCAGAGTCCAGGACTGCTAGGCACATAGTAGGTGCTCAATAAATATTTGTTTAATGAATGAATGAATAAAACCCAATTAAAGCCGATGCAAATGAAAAAAAAATACAAGTTTAATTGTCAAATAAGAATAGATGAAGGTAAAGTTGTAGCTATGTTTTAATTTAGCTTTACTGTTTTACCATTTTTTGTGTATTTATGAGAGTGAAGAAAGGTATAGCTGTTAGCTTGCTTTCTTTACCATATTGTCTATTATCTTTTATAATAATACTTAAATTCATTAACAAAACTTAATTAAGAAGGACATATGAAATCTGTCAGAGCTATGCAATGTGACTGTTGTACTAAAAACCTAGATGTGAATTACCTTAAAGTGGGGACTGAATCCTACTTTTCCACTGCCAATGTCTGATGTCATATCTGGTACTCAGGGTGTCTCAGTAAATGCTCAACTGAACTAAACTGAAAGCAAAGGTATGAACCCAATTATACGGTGTTTTCACCTGCCACCTTTCTGATTATTTCCTCAGGAATGTTAAGGGTCTAAATATGTTACTTGGTAATAGAATAATTCCCTGAGCAATGAGATGCTGGGATGTCTATCCTCTTAGATCAGAGACGGAGGAAGTCAGAACTCATCTTCTGTGAGATTCCTGCGCTGGCATTCTGTGAATCAGCTGGGCCTGCGCTGTCTCCCTTTCTCTTTCTTCTGTGACTTCCCTTTTATGCCAAGGTCACAGGGCAGCTTCTCCAGCCCAGTTGTTTTCCCAGCTCCTGTTCTTCCGTGTCAGAGGCAGGGAGCTGTCCCTGGCGCCTCCGGCCCCCGCTGCTGTCACGGGCACTGCAGTGTAACTGCAGGCTTGCCCGGGAGTGTGGCCTCAGAAGTGGTAGAAGGGAATAGACAGTGTAGGAGGAGCAGTTCCAGAGAACTGAGCAGATAGAGCCAGACCCTAGCATGACAGGTCCTAGTCCTTCCCCATCATACACACTGTTCTTTACTTACTAAAAAGTTCCAGTTGCGTATTCACATGTTCTAAACATTCATTTATTGAGAGGCAATATATCATAGCAGTCGACAGTGAAGACTCCAGCTGATTGACAAGGTTTGAATTTTTCTTTTGCCATTATGCTGTGTGACTCTGGGTGAGTTTCTTATTCGGTGCCTCAGTTTTCTCATCTGCTATGTGAGTATGATAATAATGTCTAGCTTACAGAGTTATTGTGAGGACTGAATAAGAATCAGGCGCTTAGAACAATGCAGGCAATCATGTTACCAAATATTAATATATTATGTGGACCTCGTATGAAAAATAAAATGCCCCTGAAGTTGAGGCAAATAGTCATTTACTACAATGTGAATCAGTTCAATTAAATTGCTTCCCCTCAACACCTGGGGTCAAGTCCACAGAGGTCTGGCTGTTGTGACGGATGGTCCTTTCCTTTAAGGAGCTCATAGTCTGGTAGGATAAGAGGCACGTGTAAGGAAACACTGCAGTGCGGTAACAGAGGTCTATCCCTAGCACAGGGGTGTTGAGAGGAGGGCGCGATCACCGCCACGGCGAGGCAGGCAGAGGGTGGGAGCTTGAGCTGGGTGTTACAGGGTCCACAGGCAAATGGCAGGGAATGAGCAGGGTGTTAAGGGGAGGAGTGAAGTTACTGAGATCATCACAGACATCAGGTTAAATTCTCCATATTCACATGCATACAGCTCTTTCAATTGTCATTACTGATCAAAACAAAAACTTTTAGAAGTTCCTAGCCTTTGTTAGAGAGCAGCAGTACATTAAAAAGCAAAACTCTGCAATAGGGATGACAAATAGTTTTCATGTGTGCTAACTCTAAATCTAATCGATGGATGCTGGCTGCCTAGAATGCTTGCTTGAGAACATCCTGAGGACGCCTCTGATAAGAGTGAAAAATTGCAGTGACTGATTAATGACCGGCATTATGTGTGGAAATAGGAATGTCTTACAACACTGGGTGATTGTGCTCTGGAGACAGACAGCCCATGTGTGAATTTTGATGCTGCTACTTTCTAGCTGTCTGACCATGACAGGTTATTTACATTCTTGTGCCTCAGTGACCTTGTCTGTAAAATGGGAATAATCAAAATGCATAGCTCTTAGATTGTTGTGAAAATTAAGTGAATTGATACTATATATAAAGTGTTTACAGCGGTGCCTGACACATTGTAAGCACTCAATTAATATTACCTGTTTCTAGTTACTATTTTTTTCAAGTAAATAAGATTAGTATAAAAACCATGTGAGTCCAGTATGCTTATTTGTACTGTTTTCTCTTTTAAGTTGTAAATGTCTAAGAGTAGACAGTGAACTTAGATATCCTCAGCTTTTTCTTAGACTATATTGCACACAGTGCAATTTGAATACTATTTTAAACAAAATGTTCATTCATGGCTAGAGCATGAGAATAAGGAGGGTTGGAATGAATCGTGGGTAAGCAACTTGAGCTGATTTTTAATTGTTTCACTTTAATACAGTGTATTAAGTGCCACTGATTGATGTGCCACAGTGAAACAGCAATCGGTTCATTTATCTGTGGAATAAGTATAAGTTATGCAGTTCTTAGCTCTTTTTGGTTTGATTTAACATCTGTTTCATATGAGTTGCAAAAGGTAATGACTTTTTCCATATCCTGATTTTATCCTCTAAATTTGTAAATTGTTCCTAGGGGTTCATGTGGGATGTGGCTGAGGAACTGAAAGCTATGTTGGTGTTTGCTGAACATAGATACTATGGAAAGTCTCTACCCTTTGGTGCCAATTCATTCAAGGTAAATATCCTGTTTACTTTTAAGTTTAAAGGGTTTTAAAAAATTTTTAGAGCATTTTCTAATTGCAGCCCCACTGTAACAAAGAAATAATAGCTTTAACTTGAACTGCCTGAAATTTCAATAATTTGTATTTTTCTTTCACTTTTATTTACAATTTGAACAGATTGAGACTTTTTAAAACCATATTCTTATCATTTCTAATGTTGACCAGCCTTTAAGATAGTGCGATGAGGCCAGCCTTCCTAGGTGAATCTTAACCTATGGCTGCAGAGACTGTCGGGGGAGCTTTCCATTGTTTCAAAAATGTTGGTAAATTATACACCTAAAATTATTGTGCTACCCCTAGGAAATATATGAGAACTGAAATGTTTGTTTAATAAGGTGTTTTCAGTAAAATAAGGACAATCTCTATGATTCAGTAAGGCCAACTGGCCACTTGGATTCCCTTTTGGCCTTTCCTGTTCTCACAGGGAGCTTTCGCCTGGGCCATAGGCTGTATACCTAAAAGACCTTTTCCTCAACTGAGTCATTTCTGTAATATCCTTGTGATTCTGGCTATAAGATTTTGCCATCCGTACTACTATTTACTTAAATTTTCCCTTAAGCAGCTCACTTTTCAAACCTAACACCATCTTAACAAGGGTTTTATGTACCAGTTATTTTTTCTGAATTATATTAAAACACATATTAAATTAAAAATGTATACCTAAGATAATTATATATACCACCAGTATACAGATACTATGTGTCTGGGAAACTCTGAGTTAGAAGATCTTGGGGTCAACTATTTTTCTTAGCCGTCTATTTTAAAAATTTTTAAATTTTTGTTCTCTGAAGCTTTATTATCTTGTATTATAAATAAATAAAAAGTTCTTATGTTATCAATGAAAAGCAGAACAACTTAATATTTGTTGGGCTACATGGCAAAATCTATGGTTTAGCTTATTGTTTTGCATAATTATCTGATTGCGGGGAGATGACAGGTCCTAAAACCATTGGGAAGTAGTCAGCTTGTTGCAGCTGGAAACATAACCTCCTCTCTTTGGTTCCTATGGAGCATACTTTCTAGCAAAGTGGAGCTAAATACTCTATTTGATAAGCTTCTCTTTGTGTACTGACAGAATTCATCAGTTACCTGGGGGGATATTACCAATACTATGCCAGAATTGGAAAAAAATTTTCACTCACATATACGTGGTGCCATGAAAACAAAGTAAAGAATAGTGACAGACAATGAGAGGGGAGGTGAGGAGTCAGAAGGTAAAGGCATAGGTGATGTGCATAGGTGACGTACATAGGAACAATGGGAACCGTGTGATCCTGAATGTGCCAAATGGTGGGAAGAGTCAAACAGAGCGGTGAGACCAAAGCATGAAGGTCCAGTAGGCTAGCCTAATATAGGTATACAGCTGTATCAGTTATCTATCACTGTACCTATTTCCTCAAGCCTTAGTGGCTTAAAACAACAACAAACATTTATTACCTCACAGGAATTAAGAGTGGCTCAGTTAGGTGGTTCTGTTTCAGGGGCTCCCATGAAATTAAGATGTTATTTGGTGCTGCAGTCATCCGAAGGCGTGACTGTGGCAAGAGGTCCCTCTCCTCTCATGGAGGGTCCACATGAGTGACAAATTGCTACTGGATGTTAGTGAGAGGCTCAGCTTGTCTCCCTCTGCAGCAGGTTTCTACAAAGACTTGCTTGAGTGGCCTTATGACATGGCAACTAGCTTCCCTCAAATTTGACAATGCAAAGAGCAAGGTGAAACAACAGAGCTTTTTATGACCTAACATTGGAAGTCACATATCATTTCTGTCACATTCTATTTGTTAGAAACAAGTCACTAAGTACAGTCCATGTTCAAAAATAGAGGAATTAGACTTCCCCTTATGAAGGGAGATACCTCATTAATCTCCCTAGCTTAGCGAGACTGTGTTTAAGCTTCACTTCTCTACATTACAGTGGGAAAACTGTCCTTGGGCAGAGAGCTAGATGATCATGGAACTTACTTTATGATTATCCTTCGCTGAGCTATCAGTGACTTGTGTTGCTGTTTTACAATGCCCGAAAATAGTTATTCCATAGGTTGTTTTTTTCTTTGTGTTTACTCTAAATTTATAGTTATTTACAACAGGTATCCTAATTTGTTTCAGTTGTTGGTATATCAGACATAATAATTTTTCTGATAAAGAAGAGTCAATTTTATTTCTGCTAATGATTCTTTCTTCAGTTTCCCACAGGATGTAGCTTACCTTTGCCTATGTGGTAGATATTTTAAATTTTTGAAGATTTGAAATAAATTTTAATATAGCAGTTGCATATGAGGCTTAGCATTATATTCTATTACATTTGCTGTTAAATGTTATTTACAGTTTATTGTTTCTACAGTCTCAACACGGTCTTTGGTAAATAGCATTTAATAGAAATTATATTTCGATGCAAAATACATTATATTCTTTGCGCAAACTTAAAATCATTTTAAATCAGCATTGCTATGGCTTTGACCAGGCATTTTAACACAATTGCCTAAAAGTCTATTTGGAGAAAAGCTTATCTGACTCTGTTTTTTTTTCCTGGATCTATACTATGCCTAAACTGCTATTATGCGCACACTCATACCAATGTTCTTTGTTATTTATTTTTTTAGGATTCCAGACACTTGAATTTTCTGACATCAGAACAAGCTCTGGCTGATTTTGCAGAGTTAATCAAACACTTGAAAAGGACAATCCCAGGAGCTGAAAATCAACCTGTCATTGCCCTGGGGGGCTCTTATGGAGGCATGCTTGCAGCCTGGTTCAGGATGAAATATCCCCACATGGTGGCTGGGTAAATGCATTTATTTGGACATGAGAACTTCTAAATGGTTGTCAAGGCAAACTTAGAGATTTGTTTTGGGTAAAACATGTTCCATTCTATTATACTGAGATTTCTAGTTTCTATCTCATTAACAGGGATTATTTTTTCTCACCATTTTTGTTCAATATCAGTGTTAATTTTAAAACTTGAATTTGATGAGTTACTTTTTTTTTTCTCCTGTTTTCTTTCCTTGTTTTATTATCATTTAGAGCTCTTGCAGCCTCTGCCCCCATCTGGCAGTTTGAAGATATGGTACCTTGTGGTGCATTTATGGAAATTGTAACTACAGATTTTAGGAAAAGTGGCCCAAATTGTTCAAAGAGCATCCGCAGTTCCTGGGATGCCATTAACCGACTTGCAGTAACAGGTGAGCTTTAATTGAAAGAATAGAATCATGACTTTGTCAACCTTTCATTGTCAGATTCAACATTTCCCACTTTTTCTATAAATGTTTTATTCAAGTATAACTTACATATTTAAATATAACATAGGAAACTACACAAATCAAAATGCACAGTTTGATGAATTTTCACAAAACAAATATGTAGTGTAATCAGCATCTAGATCAAGAAATCCCCTTGTGCCCTTTCCAGTCACTTCCTCAGCATTTCCCAGGCTAACCACTATCCTGACTTCTAAAACCATAGATTAATTTTGCTTGCTCTTGAATTTTTTAGTCATTGAAATTGCATAGTATGTATTTTTGTGTATGCTGTCTTTCGCTCATTGTGTGTTTGTCAGAAACATCCATTTGTTTTGTTCAGTTGTAGTTTGTGCCTTCTCATTGCTCTATAGTGTTCTACTTTATCTATCTATCTATCTATCTATCTATCTATCTATCTATCTATCTATCTATCTATTTCAATAGTATGTAGAAAACAGGAATAATTCAGAATATGAATTCTGGTAAGCTCCACAAGGATAGGCAGCTTGTGTATCAAGGATTATCCAGTTGCTCTAAAATATCTTACTGATGTTGAAAAAGTATTCTGGGAGAAATGGTATAGGAGATTGAATTTTCTAAAACCTCAGGTGAAGAATCTATAAAACCTTATGTCGAGCAGTGCTTTATAGATTTCAACATTGTGATTTTATTTTCAGGTACTGGCTTGCATTGGCTTTCTGAAGCCCTTCACTTATGCACCCCATTAAAAAGTTCTCAGGATGTTCAGCATTTGAAAGATTGGATCTCTGAAACCTGGGTAAATCTGGCCATGGTGGACTACCCTTACGAGTCTGACTTTTTACAGCCTTTGCCTGCTTGGCCAATCAAGGTAACAGGAAAATGTTTTTTAATCAATTTTAATAACATACTTTTAATTTGTGTGTGTGCGCATTCTGTGCCTTTCAACGTCGGATGAAATCCCAGTGACAAAGAGTCAAATCTAGGCAGCAATCCTGGCTTCTATCACCTTCTGCTTACCCAAACTTGGACGTGTTATGTAACTTTTCCAAACCTCAGTTTCTTTGTTTAAGTAATGGAGATAAAAATGCATAGGTTATAATTATATGAATTAGAAATAAGATAAATAGTTGCTGTTAAATGGAATAGTAGTATGTGTCAAGTTCTGTGTTATGCACTTTGCATATCCAATTTATTTAATATTTGTGAGACACATAGAGTTATGTAATATACGGTCAGTGTTTAACGAATGGCAGCTGCTGTCATAGCACTATTAGAATACTAAGTGCTACATACATCATGAAAGGGTGATCCACCTACAGCAGGGTGGAGTGGAAAGAGTATGTGACTCTGGATCCTTTTACTGTCTACCAGCTTAGCTGTGTGATCTTGGGCAAGGCTGTCTTCTTCCAGAGCCTCCATGGCTTCTGTTGCTGAACAGAATAATGATACTTAAACTCCCCATGGGTTTGTGCTGAGGATTGGATAAAATATTGGATGTGAAAACACTCTGGAAAGTATAAAGACACATTATACCATAAATTGTAGGGCTTTCTTCTTTAAAACTGATTTTAGAGAAGAAGGAAGAGAAAGAAGGAAACATTGATGTTCCATTTTTTTATGCATTCATTGGTTGATTATTTTTTAAATTATATTTTATTAATTATGCTATTACAGTTGTCCCAATTTTTTCCTCTTTGCCCCCCTCAACCCAGCACCCCCCACCCCTTAAGGCAACTCCCACACCATTATTCATGTCCAAGAGTCACATGTATAAGCTCCTTGGCTACTCCATTTCCTGTACTGCACTTTACATCCCCATGGCTATTCTGTTACTACCTATTTGTACTTCTTAATCCCCTCACCTCTTTATCCGTTCGCCTACAACCCTCTCCCACCTGGCAATCATCAAAACCCTCTCCATGTCCATGATTCTGTTTCTGTTCTTATTTGCTTAGTTTGTTTTTTAGATTCAATTGTTGATAGATATGTATTTATTGCCATTTTATTGTTCATAGTTTTGATCTCATTTTTCTTAAATAAGTCCCTTTAACATTTCACTTAATAATGGTTAGGTGGTCATGAGCTCCAGTATGTGCTCTGACCAGGGTTCAGACCACAATCTTGTCATATCAGTTCAATGCTCTAACCAACTGAGCTTCCTGACCAGGGCTAGGGTTCTTTTACACCAAAATTTGCTATTGCTTGTGCTCTTTTTAAAACATTTCTTTGTAAAGAACATTACTTTTAGTTTTAAAAACAAAGGTTGGCCAACTTGATGGTTATTAAGTTTAGAGAATATAACTGACTCTACAGCTAGAATGAGTGCTGGAAATGTAAATAGAATTGGTAATACAGAACCAGGTTTCAAAAGCACTTTAAATATAATGTCCCTTTGAACTATTGAACGCACACCTTGCTTAAAATTTTGTAACCCAAGCGGAACAGGGTCATTTGCTATTAGAGATATTTTTTCTTCATCTAAAAAGTAGAATGACTAGTTGGTGTCCTGCACATTGCAGGCCAGAGGTCAATCTGTCTTAAATTAAATTGCATTTTGACAATACAAAGTTATTTAAAAGAGCAGATCTTTCTCATCGTAAGAAAACCTGAATCAAAATAATGAGAAAAACTAAATCTGAACCAATTTTTCTTTATATATGTCTATGTGCTAATAATGCATTATCCTTTTATATTATTTTACTAATTACAAAGCAGTGTCATAGACACTATCTCATTTAATCCCCCCTAAAATACTGTGAGAAAGGAGGTATTATCTCAGTTTTATGGAGAGGAAATTTAAGCTCAACAAAGAGGTGGTGGATGTGGGATTGGAACTCAGGCCTGCCATTGTTCTGAGCCTATGATGTATGTACCACATAGCCTTGGAGCAGGACAAGATTTCGCTAAAGGTTTCAGTGGATTGCTGGCCCCAGTGTGACAGCTATCAGATTTAATTCTGCCCTCTGTAAACAAAGTGAGAATTACATCTGCGTCTTTGCCCACCTGAGAACAAATGAATTGTCAGATGGTAAAAACATGGGGAACTCTTGTTTTTTGGAACAGGATTTGGCAAACTCTCTATAAAGGACTAGACAGTAAATATTGTAGGCCTTATGGGCCATATGGTTTGTGTACAGATACTGAAGTCTGCAGTATAGTAAGAAAGTAGCTGTAAACAATATATAAATGAATGCGGATGACTGTGTTCTGATAATAAAATTATAAAATGGACAGTGGGCTGGATTTGGCCTAGAAGCTGTAGTTTGCCAACCCTGATTTAGAAAAAAGTCTAGAAGAATACAGTTTTTCAGTGTTTGTTTGTTTATGACTTGGAACAGTGAAGAGACTAACTATGATTTTCTCCCCACTTCTTTAATGTTCCTTTTAAGATATTTTTATGTTGAATTTTAAACGTAAATAAATATTCCTTTTTTTGGCTCTCTTAAATAATCACTCAAAATGAATGGCGTATATTTCAAATATTTTGTCTTCTGTTTTTGATTTAGCACAATCCATCTTTTACCCTTTGTATTTATACATTATAAAAGTTCATTTTTAAGGCAAGATAATTGTGTCTGCCCCGCAGTCACCTTTTACTTTTTTTATCCAGGACTAGTTCTTGTCATTTTCTTCAATTATTTCTTACTGATTTTATCCTTCCTTTGACATATTACAGAATTTTTGATTGCTTATAATATAGTTATGATTCTGTTTCTTATCTGTACCGCACCAATAATTACCTTCTTTCTCTCCCTCTTGCTTAAGAAATGTTGATTGGCCAGAGCATTCTTCAGTTTCATCCTATCTGATTTAAGAATTTTTCCTCTATGTATCTCTTTCCCAGACTTCTAGGCTCAGACCACTGTCTTTAACTGTTCATTCTATTTCTCCTTTCTTGACCCCCATTTTGTTTTCTTAACCAACTAATCCCTAGGAACACTACCCAGTTGGGGACCTCCCTTTCACTTGGATAGTTAATTTAATCAGGACTCCTCTTCCCTCTGATACATTTCCTCCTTTTTAAAGGGCTGACAAACAGCCATTCTTTTCTTTTTTTATTTTAAAACTTCCATTTTATTTTATATTAAATTTATTGGGGTAACATTGATTAATATGATTATATAGGCGTCAAGTATACATTTCTGTGATGCTTGATTTGTGTATTGCATTGTGTGCCCACCACCTGAAGTCAAATCATCTTCCATCACTATATGTTTGGCCCCCTTTACTCGTTACTACACCCCTGACCCTTCCGTCTGGTAACTGCCATACTGTTGTCTGTGTCCATGAGTTTGAGTCTGAGATCCCTCTCAGACTTAGGATTGTGAGATAATAAACAACAGTTGGGTTATGGTAGAAAGCAGTTGATTTCCAGTTCTGTTCAGACCTTGTAAAGTTCTGAAGGATCCATAGGCAGCGACTGAATGCCATTTTCCGTGTCAACTCAACTATCATTCTTTTTGATTTGTCTTTGGACTTTGCACACTGAGACTCCATTTGCTTTGTGTACTGTTAACAGCAGCTGCAACATTCATGCAGAAATAATCATGAACTTGGCTGATAGAACACACGGAAGAAGAGAAGAGTGAAATAGAAAACGCCTCCGTCAGTGGACTGCTCTGTTAGCGTAAAACTACTAGGCCTCTTCTGAGGTAAAAGAGCAGTTTTAAAGGATATTGTAGAGTTTGTTTATTTAGGAATCTTTTTTTTTTTTTTTTTTTTTTTTTAGCTGATAACTCACCCAACCTTTTAGCTTCGCCTTCTGAGCATGCAGATAGATGTGAAATAATAAGATATGAAGTGGAAAAGCTCTTCCGTTTGTCTTGGTTTGATAATGTATGCGACCTCTCTGGGTGGTTTTAAGCGGTTTAGGTGCATTCTATGAAAAGGGAGCTTTTAATGACAAAACTAATGTGATTATCTGAGTGAGTGTGAGAGGGGTATTGAAGCCTTAGAGAATGAAAATCTGTTAGAAAAGCTGAATGTATCTGCTTAATCCTTTCTCTCATGTGGCTGGACCATTCTGAGAGAAGGTTGGTTTTCTTTTTTTTGTTTGTTTTTTTAATTCAATCTTTATTGTATTTTTTTTACATTACCTTTTAGTCCCCTTATACCCCCTCTCCCCAGCAATCATACACTTTTGTCCATGTCCATGGGTCCTTTTTCTTTTTGCTCAATCTGTCCACCCACTAACCTCCCCTGCCACTAGCTGTCATCCTGCTTTCCATCTATGAGTCTGTCCACATTTTCTTTACTGGTTCAGTTTGTTTACTAGATTCCACATACGAGTGAAATCATATGGTATTTTTCTTTCTAATATATGTTTTAAAAATTGTTGTTCTATTGCAGTCCCAATTTCCCCCCATTTCTCTCCTTGGCCCACCACTCCCACTCTCAGAATCAATCCCCATCTATTGTCCATGTCCATGGGTCATTTATACCTGTTCTTTGACTAGTCCCTTCTCCTTTCTCCCATCCTGTGGTCACTGTCAGTCTGTTCCTTCTTCTCATGCCTCTGGTTCTGTTTTGTTTGTTTGTTTGTTTGTTTTGTTCATTAGGTTCCTCTCATAGGTGAGATCATATGGTATTTGTCTTTCACTGTCTGGCTTATGTCACTTAGCATAATGCTCCCCAGTTCTACCCATGCTGTTGTGAAATGTAGGAATTCCTTCTTTCTGTCTGCTCTATAGTATTCTGCTATGTGAAATGTACCACAGTTTTTTGATCCACTCATTTACTGATGGGCACTTAGGCTGTTTCTAGCACTTGGCCATTGTAAATAAGGCTGCTGTGAACATAAGGGTGCATGGGTTCTTTCGAACTGGTGTTTCAGGATTCTTAGGGTATAATTCCAGAAGTGAAATTGCTGGGTCAAAAGGCAGTTCCTTTTTTAGCTTTTTGAGGAAATTCCATACTGTTTTCCACAGTGGCTGCACCAGTCTGCATTCCTACCAACAGTGTACTAGGGTTCCCTTTTCTCCTCAACCTTGCAGCACTTGTTTGTTGAGTTGTTAATGATGGCCATCCTGACTTGTATGAGGTGGTATCTCATTATGGTTTTAACTTGTATCTCTCTTATGGCTAATGATGTTGATAATCCTTTCATATGCCTATGGGCCCTCTGTGTGTCCTCCTTGGAGAAGTGTCTGTTCAGGTCCTATGCCCATGGTCTTTTTTTAAAACCTATCTTCTTTCCTTCCTCTTTTAAAAAACATTCGTTACTCCATTTTTCTTTCTGTTATTCAAATGCGTATCCTTATATGTGGGAGACACTTAAAGGTTTTAAAGAAATCATTATCTTTATTTTCTCTGGTGTTCTTGTTCTCAAGAGGCAGAACCTAAGTATTTGGGTGCAGAGCTGATTAGTTTGGTGCTAAGCTTAGAATGTTCTATTATCTGCAGTATTGTGTACCCTTAAAAACCACAATTACTATGTCCAAAATGGACATCTAATACTCTTTTTCAGTTTTTCCTGAATGTTTACCTTTGTTCTGGGAAATAAGTGATTTAAGTCTATTCATTTCATGCTATTCTTGAGTCTCACATTAATGTTTTACAGCTCTTTGTTTATTATAGCATAATAAAAAAGTTTTATAATTTTATAGTGCCACAGAATGCTTTCTAAGTTTTTACCTAAAATAATAAACTTAGAAAAATATAAAGACTATATAAGAATAAAAGAAATTTATTAAAAAATTAAGCATGACAGTAGTCACAGAAATGTAAATATAGCATAGGAAATATTGTCAATAACATAGTAGTAACTCTGTATGGTGCTGGTGGATACTAGACTTACTGGGGAATTCACTTCCTACGTTCGTAAACATCTAACCACTATGCTGTACATCTGAAACTAATATAAAATAATATTGAATGTTGACTGTAATTGGCAAATAAAAATAAATATCATTAAACATGAGATTGCAGGGATATTTAGGCACTGTTTGTGTTGTTATTTGTCCCATAACCTGTACCTTCAAACTTGAGTATGTGTAGTGTACTGGTTTACAAATGGGAGCTTCAGAGTGAGTCTTATTTCAATTTCAGCTCTGCCACTTCCTGGCTACGTGACTTTGGGCAAATCTTTTTTTAAATTTTTAAAAAAGATTTTATTTATTTATTTTTAGGAGAGAGGGGAAGGGAAGGAGAAAGAGAGGGAGAGAAACATCACTGCGTGGTTGCCTCTTGCGCACCCCCTACTGGGGACCTGGCCTGCAACCCAGGCATTTGTCCTGACTGAGAATCAAACCGACAACCCTTTGGTTTGCAGGCCGGCAGTCTATTCACTGAGCCATACCAGCCAGGGCAACTTTGGGCAAATCTTTTAAGCACTATTTATTTTACTTTCCTCATCTGAAAAATGGGGATAATAGTAATTGTAATGCTTATTAGGGTCATTATGAGAATTTACTAGGACCAAGTATATACGAAGCACTAAATCAATGCTCACCTATAGTTAGTATATATATGGGACACAGGTTTTTATACCAGGACTTTATGGCCAAAGTCTCTGTTCCAAACCTATATTCACAATTTTTAAATTCTGAGCTTGTTGCTTCCTCTGTGAAATGGAGGCTGTCATTGTATGTTTCTCCCTGGATCATTGTAGAGAAAGTACCTGACCTCAAAGAACATTCAATAGTTGTACTAGAAGCCTCAGTCCCAGCTGTCCCCATATCATTGAGTATATGTATGGCCTTATGCAGTGCCTTATGTAGGAACTGTTTAGAAGATGCTGTAAGTATCCCCAAAATGAATAGAAAATATAGTATAGGGGCTACCTTCGTGTTGAGTATTTTGGATGGAAGTGGTTGCCGGGGACTGTTTCCTTGTTGTCTGATTAGATCACAGTCCCCAAGTAAACAATCAGCAGACTAAGTGCTTGTCCTCATCAAGTGTATAATGTCTGCAAATTATCAGGCTTAAGCTGAAGTATTATATGACCTTAAACCAAATATGCCAATATTTGACTGTGTTTGACTTATAAACATGGCAATTTCATAGGGTTCAACTTAACATTTACATAAGTTTTATACATCCTACAGATCTTTAATGAAAGTATATGAATATCTCCTTTTGAATTACTAGTCTTTGAATCAATCTGGGAATAGTGCTGAGGTTTTGTTGGTTTGACTTCAACATTTTTTGAAAGGTTTATTTACTCTTTGCTAACAAAATTGTTAAGGAAGTATATAGAGAAATGTAGAGAGTGTGTTTTCTATACTAGAAGATGACACTTGGACTTACAGTCTGTGTGTTAGGAAAAAAATTTATAAACCACCTACGATAACAAAATTTTCTTAGTAAATTTGTAAATATTTTGCAAAAAAATTTTAAATGATATTTTTCTGGATTTCTACATAGTATATTGGTAGAATTATAAATGGGTACTTCCTTTCTATAACGTAATGTTTTAAATATGTTATTGTTTATGCTATTATAATTGTCCCAATTTTCCCCCTTCTCTCCCCTCTGCCCAGCCCAACCACTATAAGGTAAGGCAGTTTGATGAGATGTTGCAAAGACCTTCAATGTTTTTTATTTCCATTGAACTAATACTTCCTCTAAGAATTTGTTTCAAGAAAAAAATTTAGGGTAATTGTAAATATTTATTTATTATTATTATTATTTTTATTTTACATTTTATTGCTCTTTTAGTTAAGTATGTTTAATTGATTATGCTATTACAGTGGTCCCATTTTTCTCTCTCCTTTATTCCCCTCTGCCCTGCACCCCCCCTACCAGCATTCCCATCCCTTAGTTCATGTCCAGGAGACGTACATATAAGCTCTTTGGCTTCTCCATCTCCTATACTATTCTTAACCTCCCCCTGCCTATTTTGTACCTACCAATTATGCTACTTATTCCCTGTACCTTTTTGCCTATTCTCCACCCTCCCCCTCCCTGCTGATAACCCTCCATGTGATCTCCATTTTTGTGATTCTGTTCCTGTTCTAGTTGTTTACTTTGTGGTTTGTTTGGGTTTTTTTTTTTTAGGTTCAGGTGTTGATAGTAGTGAGTTTGTTGTCATTTTACTGTTCATAGTTTTGATCTTCTTTTTCTTAAGTAAGTCCCTTTAACATTTCATATAATAAGGGCCTAGTGATGATGAACTCCTTTAACTTGACCTGATCTGGGAAGCACTTTCTCTGCCCTTCCATTCTAAAGGATAGCTTTGCTGGATAGAGTAATCTTGGATGTAGGTCCTTGCCTTTCATGACTTGGAATACTTCTTCCCAGCCCCTTCTTTCCTTCAAGGTTTCTTTTGAGAAATCAGTTGATAGTCTTATGGGAACTCCTTTGTAGGTAACTGTCTCCTTTTCTCTTGTTGCTTTTAAGGTCCTCTCCTTTTCTTTAATCTTGGGTAATATAATTATGATGTGCTTTGGTGTGTGCTTCCTTGGGTCCAACCTCTTTGGAACTCTCTGAGCTTCTTGGACTTCCTAGAAGTCTCTTTCCTTCACCAGATTGGGGAAGTTCTCCTTCATTGTTTTTTCAGATTAGTTCTCAATTTCTTGCTCTTCCTCTTTTCCTCTGGCACCCCTATGATTCAGATGTTCAAACATTTAAAGTTGTCCAAGAGGTTCTTAAGCCTCTCCTCATTTTTTTGAATTCTGTTTCTTCATTCTGTTCTGGTTGAATATTTATTTCTTCCTTCGACTCCAAATCATTGATTTGAATCCCAATTTCCTTCACTTCACTGTTGGTTCCCTGTATATTTTTCTTTATTTCAGTTTGCATAGCCTTCAGTTTTTCCTCTATTTTGTGACCATACTCAGCAATTTCTGTGAGCATCCTGATTACCAGTGTTTTGAACTCTGCATCTGGTAGGTTAGCACTCTCTTCATCACTTAGTTCTATTTTGGGGGTTTTGATCTGTCTTTTCATTGGGCCATATTGCTTTGTCTCAGTGTACCTGTTAGGTTGTAAGGGATGGAGCTTTAGGTATTTACCAGGGCAGGGCAACTCACATCTCTGTGTTGTGACGCTGTATGTGGGAGAGGGGTCAGAGAGGGAACAATAAAGTCTGCTGGGCTCTCACCGTTTTCAGTCTCTTCCCTTGCTATCCAGAAGCAAATTGGGCACTTCTAGTGCTGATTCCCCAGTGGGTAGGTTTGTATATGATAGGACCCTCTGGGTCTCTCCAACAGACTCTCCTGTGAGGCTGGTAATTTCTCCCGCTGCTGCAAGTACCACAGGTGTTTACAGCCAGCGGTTATGAGGCTTCCTTTTCCCACTTTGGCATCCTGGGTTGCGTGGTCTGCCTTGCTCCCCAGCTGTTCCTCCTGGTTTATCCACATGTAAATGTGGCACTGCCAGCCACTGTCTGAGCACCCACCTGCCTTGGTCCTCCAGCCGCTACCTTGTCATGAGTCCTCTCTGCCCGGCTGCCCACCTTCATCCTTCCAACCAGTCTGGATGAATGTTTCTTCTTTTACTCCTTGGTTGTCGGACTTCAATACAGTTTGATTTTCTGGCAGCTCTGGTTGTTTTTTGTTTTTAAATTTGTTGTCCTTCTTTTGGTTGTGTGAGGAGGCAAAGTATATATACCTATGGCTGGAAGTGTCTTTTTTTGTAAATATTTAGCCTTAAGTATATTGATTGTCATCTTGTAATAATGAAAGATTGAGAATGATACCAATGACCACTTGTAGGGTTTCTTCAACTATTCCTCAAAATCCTATCCTGGTCGCTCCCCTCTGGATTTTCTCATGGTGGTCAGTGTCCTTCTTTAAGTGTGGTGGTCAGAACTGGGCCCAGTACTCCTAGGGTGCTCTGACCTCACAGAGGACAGCGGGCCCAGGATTGCCCTTAATCTGGACATGGAAGTTCTGTCATCAGAAGGCAAGTTTCTGAGCCTCATCTTCTTTCTCTTTGTGTAACTGAGGCTGCCAAAACCCAAGTATTGTCAACCGGTGCTGGTCCCCAGCCATGCTTGTGTCTTTTAAGGAATGACAGTAACTGCTGTTTTCAGATGTTATTCATGGGGTCTCCTTTACTTTGCCTGACAGAGGCCTAGTGTTCTAGTGCTGAGAGGGTATCTGATGCCAACATGTGAGTCACACTCACTTGCTACTGTTCTTTTCCAGAGTTTGTTTCCCTTGTTGCTACAAGTCAGCACTCTCTGTTCTCCCTGCCCAGATTGCATAGTCTCCCTGCCTCATCTCCCATGCTGTGCTTGAATATATGATCTTCTCTGCATTCTATGTATCTACTCTGTAGTTTTGTGCTGCATTTCGAAAGAGCTGAATCCATTGTTTGTGTCTGCATATAGGAAAGATTGCTAATTAACTGTTGGAAATATTTAATTTAATAAAATCTGTGATTGGTTCTTGATTTTCACATTCTCTTGGGTATTTCTCATTGGCATATTCTTAGAGACATTTTCTGAAAAAAGTGCTTTGCCATTAGGTGTTTTTTGAATTACCATTTTCAAATTGCTTTAGGTTTGGTAGGTTTACGAAGCTCTCAGTTTAACACAATTCCGTTTCTCTTTGTGCACCCTAAACCCTGGTGTGTGGCTTCATAGCTACATTTTTAAAGTGCAGAATATCTAATTATTTACACATCTTAATCTCTGACTTTTCTCACACTCAATATTCCCAAAAACTTATACGAAATAATGCATGCTCCATTTTACTTTTGGAAAGTCACATTGTAGTTGAGTATGTTAAAGGCTCTTAAAAATCCTACAGTCAAGAAGGACTGTTCACATTTGCTAATACATTTCCTAAAACTGACTATGAAACAAACCTTTTTTTTCATGAAATATCATTTAACATTATGTGGAAATATACATTTGGGGAGAGGCATTTAATTTTTTCTATGATTCCTTTTCTTTGTCTTTTCAAGTTTCCCTTTTTTCCAGGAAAGTGTTGCTGGAAGCTGGTCCTAGGCAGAACTGTGCTGAGAGGCTGTGTTTGGTTGTGGCCACTTACCTCCTTTTTCAGTATCCTCCTTTCATGATGGGAGCACATCTCCAGCCCAGGCCTGGTTGCTCCTGCTGCTCACAATCTCTTTCTAAAGTAGGGTAACTCAGTTCTTTTTTTCCAGGCTTCTTTTCTGGATGCATCTCTTTTTTGTCAGAATTTGCCTATATTATATATGCCTTTTCCATATGAAACGAGAAAAAATTGGATCACTAAATTCATATGACGGTGTTAATAGAGGATGGAAACTTAATGTGTTTTCCTTGCCATTGGGCTACATATAGTTTTACATGGGGATACAGCCTAAACTGTGTAGCATGATGGATCAGATGTATATTTCATGACCAGAGAGACTGGTGTTAAATCTAAGTCCTACCATTTACTAGCTGGATGGCCTTCAGTGAAGTGAGAATCAGTTTCTTCATGTAAAATAGTGGAGGACAATGCATCTGATAGGGTTGTTTGAGGATTACATGATGTAATGGTTGTAAACCAAGGGGTCAGTAATCTATAGCTCTTGTTATTGTTATTCAGCTATGATTCCATTGCCTGTGATTTCCCCACGTTTTACTGAGAAAAATTTTAAACACAGAAAAATTGAATAAGTTTAACCGGGAACATTCAAAAACTTACCACCTAAATTCAATAAATAATATTTTGCTATATTCGATATATCATATGTATATATATATATATTCACCTATTGATCTTTTTATCTATTCTTCCATCTTATTAAATGAAGTTCAAAGTAAGTTGCAGACATCAATACATTTTTTACATCAGCTCTAATTTCATTGATGAGAGTTCAATATTTGCTTATGATTTTTTAGTAACATTTTAATACAGTAAAATGTACAAATTGTAAGTGTACTGTGTGTTGTATAATGCAGACCCTTCTAAGGATATGGAATATTTACCTAACCTCCAAAATTTTCCATGTCCCTGTCTAGTCAGTCCCTGCCTTCACTCTTAATCGTGAGGATTGCCTTTGGTTTTTATACTGGAATTCAGGTTCTGATTTTAGTCCAGTGATGGGAGTATTTGGGAGCTGCGGAGCTGCCTGATCTGCTCATCACTCTACAGACAATGGAGCTTGGTGTAGTTTTCCCACAAGAAATTTTATGAATTTTGTATTTTTATAAAAATGTAGCCATTCATCCAACACACATTTAGTTGATAGATATATTGCTGAGTAAATGGTGAGGGAGACATTCTGGAATCAAACGAGTGCTGTACAGCATTACAGAGCCTCTGAGAAAAAAATAGGCACAGAGTATGGTGGAGGAATCCAGAAAGGAGTGATTTACTTCTCCCTGACTTGAGGGCATAGGCAGTGACTGCCTCATAGGGAAGGTGATACTTAAGCTAAGGACTATGGAAGATGAGTTGGTGTTTGCCAGGCATTAGTGGAGTGAGAGAGTGGGAAAAGGGCATTTCAGGTGAGCAAAGGCAAAGAGGAGGGAAAGAGCTTGGCGGGGTGGAGATGGTTTGCTAGGCTGCAGCAAAGGCTGCAGGAGATGAAGCTAGAGTGGTAGGTGGGGAGGACTTCGCATGTTATGCAACTAACTTTGGTTTTGTTTTATAATTTGACATATCATTTAAAAGATTTACTCATTTGTAAAAGGGGTTATACTCAAAAGAGAAAAATTGTCAAGTAGTACAAGTTGAATGCTCAAGATTGGTTTATGATCAAATCAAAGTCATATATCTTTTTTGTTTTACTGCACTACAATTTTATACTTCTGATTACCTCCTTTCTCTCTGTAAAATGACAGGTGGTGTGCCAGTATTTGAAAAATCCCCATGTTTCGGATACACAGTTGCTGCAGAATGTTTTCCAGGCTCTGAATGTATATTACAATTATTCAGGCCAGGCGAGGTGCCTGAATATGTCTGAGATATCAACGAGCAGTCTGGGAATCCTGGGTTGGAGCTATCAGGTAAATATGTATGTATAATTCCCCCAGGTGGAACTTACTGTTCACTGATATGGTTGTGTTGTAACAGAGAGTCTACAGATTTTGTCACCTAATCTGAATCTCAATTCAGTCTCACCGAGAGACCATGGATAAATTTCCTCATTCATTCTTACGTGTATTTAATCATCACCAAATATATTCTGAGTACTTACTATTGATCAATCACTCTTCTAGGCTTCAAAGATACAAAGATAAGTAAGACATGATCTTACCATCAAATATAGCTTGTTGAAAAAGAAGTGTAACTAATATTACAATAGATCTTGATAAGTTTTCTAAAGGAAGCTTTTTATGGACACATATGAGGTGTATCCAGGAAAAGTCCAACCATTATTAATATAATGTGAATGGTTTGTGTGCCATCGGTGTAATGTGGCAGCCAAGGAGCAGGGACTGGAATCGCGCATATGTGAACAATGACAACTTCACTGTACCAGTCTGTAGGGGCAGTAGATGCAATTGAGTGAGCATGTGTATTGTGAGGCTGTCACATGCAAAATAATTGAGCCAGCAGAGCAATGAATCTGCATCAGATTTTGTTCCCTGGGTGGTGTGGCTCAGTGGATTGGACACCAGCCTGTGAACCGAAGAGCTGCCCGTTTGATTCCTAGTCAGGGCACGTGCCTGGGTTGTGGGCCAGGTCCCTGGCAGGTGTGCGAGAGTCAACCATACATTGTGTTTCTCTCCCTCTTTTCCCTTCTCTCTAAAAATAAATAAATAATATCTTTACAAAAATGTTTCATGTTTGGCTTGAACATTTCTCTGTGGAAACTATTTGATGATTCAAAAAGCCGTAAGAGTGAGGAGTGCTGCTCTGACAGGAGGATCGGCGTCTGGGGTTAGGCCCCTAGCGCAGCCCGCTTTGCAGTCTGTCTTACTATTTTGATTGGCAGTTTCATTATGACAGTGTGCCCATTCATGCATCATGTCTCATGCAGAGTTTTTTTGCAAAACGTCAAAGCACCCAGGTGACTCAGCACCCACACAGCCCAGATTTGGTGCCCTGTGACTTCTGGCTTTTCCCAAAACTAAAATCACCTTTGAAAGGGAAGAGATTTCAGAACATTGATGAGATTCAGGAAAATATGACTGGACAGCTGATGGCGTTTGGGAGAGCTGTGTGATGTCTCAAGGTGCCTACTTTGAAGGGGACTGAGATGGCGTTGTCCTTATGTACAATGTTTCTTGTATCTTATTTCTTCAATAAATGTCTCTAATTCAATAAATAAATAAGTAAGTAAGTAAGTAAGTAAATGCCATATTACATGGCTAGATACCTCTGGACTGACCTCATAAAAGAAGAGGAATCTAACTTGCCTGTCTCTGAGGCTTTGTATCTTCATCTGTACAATGAGAATAAGAAGAATAAGAACACTTTCCTTCCAGAATTGTTTTGAGGATTCAGTATGATAATAGGTGTGAAAGAAAGCAGTTTACAAGGAAGGACTATATAGCTCTAACTTCTGTGACTTCTCAGCCGAGCCTTCCCAGGAGCAGTGAGGTGACATGGCAGAGAGGGCAGAAGCAGGAGCCCTGAAGCCTGCCTGCCTGAGGTCAGATCCTGGCTTTGCTGCTTCCTAGCCGTGTGACCTTGGACAATTTATTCACTTCTTTGTGCCTTCTTTTTCACTTGATTCTTCTGGTTTGCTTTTTCAGGCCTGCACAGAAATGGTTATGCCGTTTTGTACAAATGGGATTGATGACATGTTTGAACCTCACCCATGGGACTTGAAGGAATTTTCAGATGATTGTTTTAAACAGTGGGGTGTGAAACCAAGGCCTTCCTGGATCACTACTGTGTATGGAGGCAAAAACATCAGTTCCCATACGAATATCATTTTCAGGTGAGTTTTTGCTGGTCCAAAGAAAAACTTTGGTTGATGGAGACATTTGTAGAATAGCTGAGAAAATAGAACCCGGAAAAATATTGGACAATAAACAACATAGAATACACCCACTGGCATCCTGTTTCCCTATTTTTTGAAAGATAGAGGATGCTGAGAAGAGATAGGATTTTATACTTTATTACTAACATGCTTAAAGGCTTCAAAACAATACAGCACCGAAATTAAAATACTTAAAAAACTCCTCAGCACAAAATGAAGCATCATCTGTTCTCAATGTGTCTTACTTTTGTTATTATTGTTATTAATGGTAATAAAAGCTTTTTAGTATCTATTCAACAAACATTTTTGAAGTTCCCAACCTTTTCAGTTCTAGGCACTATATGAAACACTTTAAATATATTATCTAAAATTGAACGCTGTGAAGTAGTTGTTATAATTTTTTTTATTTAACTGAGGCGGAAAGTGAGGGTCACCGTGTTCAGTCATTTGCCAAAGTCTCATTCAGCTTTGTTTTAGTTACTAATAAAGCCAGATTTGACCCTTGGCCTGTTTGACCACAGAAATCCTATTTGTTCTCCTTTGTTACACTGCTCCTGTAGTGACATAGTTGGTATTGCTTCACATCAGAGTTACTTGAGTAGGCTCTGTGTGTGTCTGATTGTGACTTCAAAATTTCCATGTTTCGGCTTGTGTATTAGACTGTCAGCTAGTAAGAATAGCAACCAGTTAATAAAAAAATTTCCCAAGTCTATATGGAAATAGTAGAGATACCCATTCATAGCTCTTAACCTGGAGCTATTGTTTAAACTGTATTGAATACATGCCATTCTTTTACGAGCTCTTATAGATAAGGCTCAAACTGGGCCTTGGCGCCGTGCTCAGTAGCTTAAGAGTGAGGAGTGCTGCTCTGACAGGAGGGTCGCCGTCTGGGGTTAGGCCCCCAGCGCAGCCCGCTCTGCAGTCTGTCTTACTGGGCTGATGCTCTTTTCTCCCCCAGTGGGGCACCTGCCCAAAATAAAAGGTAAACACTTTAATGGAAAATAGAGATTCATTTTGTTTATTTCCTTAAATTGTGTTCCTTGTTCTCAATAGGATTCTTGACAACAGTAGTCTTCAGCTCAGCTTGAAAAAAGCTGATAGTTGAACAAATAAATCTATTTAGGGATTTTAGGGAAACTGGACTAAATTTGGGTGTTTTAAGTTAGGGGCTAATCTCTATGTAGTATTTATATGGAATGTTCTAGTATGCTCATCCTTCCTCCCTGACCTTATAAAGCTGAAGTTCAAGTTGAATTATAAAGTGAAGTCTTTAAATCCTTGCATGAAGATTTTAATATGTGAGTTTTGATCACATACAGTGTCCTTTTGAAATTGGATGCAGCCATTACAGGTATTTATTTTAGTTATCCACTTGTCTTCTTATTTTCCTCAGGCCATCAACAATCATCATCATCATCATCATCATCACTGGGAGGGGGACAGATTTTGTGAGAAAATTTGGGGAATAAAACTGAATCCTGTAGATGGAAATTATAGCTCAGTGTTAAAAACTTTTCATTCGGTATAAGAAAGGACTTTCTAAAAAAAAAAAAAATGAAAGGACTTTCTAACAGAGCTGTGCAAGGGTAGAATGAGCTGTCTTAAATGAAATTACTTAGCTCTCTTTGATGCTCAGTTTTCTCTTCTGAAAAAATGAGGATAATAATACCATGCACCCTATAAAGTTGTGATGCTTAAAAGAGTTAACTCAGTAAAGTACTCATCCCAGAACTCAGATATATAGGCTCAAAAAATATGTGTTGAATGAATACATGGAAGTACTCTCTGCCTTGTATTTTACATTGAAGCCACAGGGAACTGTTTATTTGTCCCTGAATGCCGTTCCCTTTCCTCTTTTCTCCCTTTCTTAAGACACAGGCGTCCTCCGAGAAGCCTTCCCTGACTGCCTCAGGGAGGTTGGGTTTCCACACCCCCTTGGCTCCCAGGGCCTGTGACTAGCACTAGCACCCTGTGTAGAAGTTATCTGTCTATGTTTCTATCTACCCCCATGAGGTTGTGGACTTCTTAATGGCAGGGACGGTCTTAATCATCTCTGTGCCTCTGGCGCCTGCTACAGTGACTGGCACATAATGCACAATAAATGTGTGTGCTGATAAGGATGAGGAAGGAAATACAAAGCTCAGAAAGGCTTCAGGTGCATGTGAAAGGTTAAAGGCAAGGCTACGTGAAGATGCTGGTTTATCTTTCTGCAGTGGCAAGTCTACTTTTAAAAAGAAATGTTCCTAGGTAAAAAAAAAAATCCAATGTAAAAAATTTTAAGTTTGTTAAAAATTCAGAAACATCCAGCTTTTCTAAAGAAAACATGTTCCCAAAGTAAAGGAGCTGCCTCAGGTGTCCCTGTTCTATGTACTTAGTGGCTCCCAGCTAGAAAGCATTTCTGGTTGATGAGTGAGTAAATGTCCAAGGAACCATGTGGAAATATCTTTATGTTCATGATTCTCTCCTAGTTGCCTCCCATAAATGCATGACTGCTTTTCTGATAGGAAAGTTCAGTCTGTAATTGGAGATTTGCCAGTTAAGGACTTGGGCTTTGAAGTCAGAGAGACCAGGGAGCTGTTCTGCTTCTTCACTGGGTAAGCTGTGTGGCCTCAGGCAGATTGCCAACCTATGTAAATCAGAAGTAACGACCGCCTGACAGGGTCATCTCAGGGAGTAGGCAGACTGTTACGGAAGGGAGCGCCATGAGTGCAGAGATTCTGTGTGTTGCTCGCGGCTGAGCGCCCTGTGCCCGGTCAGTGCCTGGCGCAGAGTAGGCACTCGGTAAACATTTGTTGAATGAATGAGGATTGTAAAAACAGTAGCTATTGATAGTGCCACTTCAGCATTTGAAAAAAATTTCATAGTGGTTTTGTTGGAAGGATTAATTTTTCCCTGACCCCAATTGATAAGGTCTTATCTTACTTACTTCAATGGTCATTCTCAATGACTTAAATGTAAATCTGAAAGGCAATTGCTGAGAAGCTGATTAGTTTAATATCATTTTTTAGAAACATTGTTGCCAACAATTAAGGGAGATTCACTGTTGGGAATTTTATCTGGGTATCTAGATTATCTCATGAAAGTCATCATTACTACTTTTTAAAAATTTCCCAGTGACTTGTAGGAAGTTTCACAATGTCTAGGACCAAGAAATTCAAGTACATGTGCATCTTAGGTCTCCCAGCAACTCCAGACACTCTTTGTCACTTGGCTGATTCAGATGACCTTTTAAATCAAGTGCAGTTTACTTACTGTATGGCTGTTGGATATCTTTTTGGTTTTGCAAATAATGGACTGTTTTGTATCTGGTTTGATCATATCAAATGGGAATAATGATAAAGACTATTTGTTCACTTAAGAGAATCCAACCTGTGTGCAGTTTACTTTAGAAACATATCTGGTAGTTGAAAACTAAGAAGATCCTATTTGCACATGAGTTTCCCCTTAAAATTTTTTTTTTTTTATTGATTTTAGAGAGTGAAAAACATTGACTTTTTTTGTTGTTGTTCCTCTTATTGTTGCATTCATTGGTTGATTCTTGTATGTGCATTGATTGGGGATCAAAACCACAACCTTGGTGTATCGGAACAATGCTCTAACCAACTGAGCTACCTGGCCAGGGCTCCTTTTTGTTTTTTATAAAACCAAAAAAGTACATTTTTGGATTGATTTTTTTTTTTCCAAGGATGATGTTATTATGTTGCAATTGGATTTTTTTTTTTTAAATAAGACTGTGGTGAGAATTTGTGGTTGAAATTTAACCTGCATTTCAAACATATATATATTTAATGTACCTAAATGCATATTTTGTCATTTAATTTGTACATTTGCCTAGAAAAAAATTGATTGCATTAGTTTCTGATCGAATTTCTATGAGAAATGCTTTCACATTCTTTTTCATGATTCATTAGCTTCTCAGAATTATTAATGTAACAGAGTGGTCAGGCTGAATCTCCCCGAGAAAGCAAGGGGCAAAGGGAAATAACTTCACAGCGGAACTGAAGGTTAGAAGCCATTTGCCTTCCCTGAAAAGGGAAGGTCCTCCATAGAAGGGAGATTGTTTGAGGCAAAACTATAAACAAAGCCAGCATGCATCATTCCAGAAACCAAGCAATCCAGGCCTTCCCAGCAGGGTGGGGCTGCAGGAGAAGACTACTGCCTCAGGTAGTGTCACTGGAAGTATTGCTAGATTACTGACCTCTTATGCCACATGGTGGCTGGAAGAGGGGAAAAGGCAAACATGACCAATATTACCCTCATTGGTTGAAAAGCAGGACACTTCCACTGGCCACTGGAACACATGGTATTTTGGGACAGGACTTTTAAACAGAAGAGGGGCAGAAGCTTGCTCTCTTGACCACTTGGCATTCTGGCTTTTTGGGCTCTTTTTGCTTCCCCCCGCCGCAAGGACTGCTTCAAGCTTAGGCCTCGCATGGTTAGAAGTGAGCTCTGGGAGGCAGGGTCCCACGCTGGGCTGTGTGCCTCACTGGCACCAGCCCTTGGGGATGCTACGACCCTGTGCAGCACGGCACACAGGCCCTGCACTGCTTCCACTCTCACCCTGAGACAGCGCACAGAGACTGAGAGCAGCACTGGGAGGCATGGGGTGGGAAGTTCCCTCTGAATGGAGCTTCCCCTGCACGGCTGTTTGGAGTGTTCTGGCAGCCAACCCTGACCCTGAGAGAGAGAGAGAGGGGCTGCAAGGCAATGGCAACTCTGGCAAGGAGGAGAGAGAGGGCCTGGAGCTGGAGAGATGAAGACTCATTTGAAAAACCACGTTGGGCTGCAAATAAACAATAATGGGAAACTTCTGGTAATGGATTTGGACTTCAATCTCCCTGGAGGTGCCTAATTTTCTGTACTTTGTGGGAGAGGTCAGCTCGCAACAGGAATGCTCCCAGCTGCCTCACATTGGGAACCATGTTAATAAAAACCTATTCTTTCCCCACAAATTTTTGTGTTATGCATATATATGGCGACAAGTGGCCAGACCCCATGCAGCCATTACATTAACCCTTTTCATGCTTATAGAATATGCTAATAATTATTACAATACTGCACATTTATATTGTACTTTATAGTTTGTACCTTTCACATATATTATTTAACTTAAACACTGCGCTATCTCTGTGAGAAAGGGGCATTACCCTTAAAATTTGGGAGCATGATACATGTGGGAATTGAGGGTCAGAGAGGTCAGGTTACTTACCCAAAATCATGTGGCTAGAAAGGCTTCAAAACTCAGATCTGCTACTTAGTTAATTGTTCTTGCCACTACTACACACCATGGAGTGTCAGTCCCTGTGTATTTATATTAATCATTTATATGAACCCTGCTTTTTCATATAAAAATACTGAAGTGATTTATATGTACCTGACCTTGCATACATGTATTTATGGACCTCTTCTGGGTAGGGCATATGATATCAGGACAAAGACAACTAGACATTTACATTCTTTTATTTTTCTTTTATTAAATATTTGTATTTATTAAATACAAATACCATGTGCCAGGTGTTAAAGGTACCATAATAAAGCAGACAAAAGTCCCTGCCCTTGGGAAGTTACAGTTTGAGAAATAGATAATAAACAACATAGCACCTGTAAATATATTAGGACATAAGTGCTAGGGAGAAAAAAGATAACCAGGGAAGAGGGCTATAGAATGTCGAGGTGAGTGGGAGAATGGCAGGGTTGAAATTTTGGAAGAGAGTGACCAAGGAGGACTTCACCAAGGGGTGGCTTTTGAAAATGATCTGGAGGGAGGACTTCAGACAGGTATGAGTTTGGTGGGATAAAAACGCTTCACACAGAAGAGGAAGCAAGGGCCAAGACCTTGAGAGTAAATGTCCCAGCATGTTCTCCTCCAGATCCCATAAGGAGGTGAGTATGGCTGCAGTAGGTGATGAGGAAGAGAGTAGCAAGGGTTGAAATCGAAAGTCAGCAGAGAGCCCAGATCATGTAGAGACCTGCAGGTCCTAGTAAGGCCTTTGGTTTTTAATTTGAAAGAAATGGGAAAACTTGGAGTGTTTTGAGCGGAGGTGTGATGCAGTCTGATTCAGGGTTTAATAGGATTCAGTTGCTCCTCTAGTGATAGTATGGAGGTAAGAGTAGAGGAGGAAGGTCAGGAAAGCGCTATTCAGTCTAGAGATAACGGTGAGTTGGATCAGAGTGGTGGCAGTGGCTATGCGGAGAAATGTCCAAATTCTGGTACTTGAGTATATAGTTGATGAGATTTGTTGACAGATTGGGTGAGAAAGAAACAGAGGATTAAAGAGTGACACCAGACGTTTTAGCCCAAGTAACTAGAAGGACAGGGTTGCCATTAACAGAGATTGAGAAAATAGAAGGAGGGCCAGGTTGGGATTTGGGCCGTATCAAGAGCTCTGTTCTGGACCTGGTATTTGAGAATTCTGATTTGACTTCCATATGAAAATATCAAGTAGATGGTAGAATTTTGGATCTGAAGTTTAGGGGTGAGGTCCTGGCTAGAGACACTATTGGATGGTCATCTATGTATAGATTGTACTTAAAGATGAGGGCTTTTTGATGATTATGCAAATTATGGTAATAGTTTCATATATCTGATAATACAACCTTGAAGAGTTGTTATGTCAGGCTTTGTAACAAAAGCAGCGAGATGGAATGTGCATTAAAGAAATGTCAGAACATAACGTAAAATGGAGATTATGGGCTGCCAGTGAGTATGGGTGTCTTTTTGGGGTGATGAAAATGTTCTAAAATTGCAGTGTAGTTTACAAAACACTGAATATACTAAAAAGCATTGAATTGTACATTTTAAATGAGTGAATTTTGCAGTGAATTATATCTCAACAAGGCTGCTGAATATTATTAGGGATGCTGTCTGTGGTTATAATAGATTTTTACTCAGCTAATCTAGGTAGTCTGTTTCAGTGACTGATCCTGTTGATGTCATTCTGAAACGTGTTGTGTGAACCATCCAGCCAAGACTAATAACCTAATAGCATTTCCTTAACTTTAAAGCCAATATAATTTGGGGATCTTTGAGTAATTACCATATTTTTTTATTGAGATTTAGAGAAATTTTCTTTAGTTCTACCACCCCATTTCCCCAAATACTATACTACAAGGAAAGTGTTGCGTGAAAAATGAAGGTTTGGTTTTTTTTTTAAAGAGCTAAGAGCTAATTACCATTTTCAAATATTGGAGTTTTTCTTTATCACTTTGATAGCTGGGTCCTAGGAAGAAGGAAACTGGCATTAATTGAGGGACTGCTATGTGCCTGACACTTGTGCTTATTAAATACATGTATCGTCTGGTTAAACCCATGCAACAGCCTTATGAGGTCGGCCTTGTTATCTCTGTTTTTCAGAGGAGGAACGTCATCTGGCTTTTGGGTGATGAAGCTGGGAGTAGAATTTAGGTTTCTAAATTCCAATTTTTGGTATAATCATTACTGGTTCAAGGGCACCTCATTCACTCCTTGGTCCTCTTTCTTGTATTTGTTTTCAGAAAAATGTAAAACTCATGGGAATCATCTTTCTATATAACAGATTAGGTCCTCAGATCAAATCCCCAGGTTATAGGCTTGTGATTTTAGATGTTATGCATAAAATCGATTTCTCCTATCTTATCTGGGTATAGATGTGAACAACTAACAATCTTATTTTTTCTTCTTTCCCTCACTTAGCAATGGCGACCTAGACCCCTGGTCAGGGGGTGGAGTAACCAAGAACATCACAGACGCCTTGGTTGCCATCACCATCGCAGAAGGGGCCCATCATCTGGATCTTCGCGCCAACAATGCCCTTGATCCCGCGACCGTGCTCGTAGCCCGCTCCTTGGAAGTTAAATACATGAAGCAGTGGGTCAGAGATTTCTATGCCAGCCTGCGAAAGACACGCTGAGCAACTTCTGCTCATTTTCAGTTTCTTCTTTTATGTTCATTCCACCCACGTTCCCATCCGCTTTGGTTTTCTGTACAAAATTACTTTCCCTTGTTCATCCTTGGATTCGGTGGAGCAAAGGCTGAGACAGGAGAGAGGGTGATGGTGGTGGCAGCAGCCACCCACACCGCACGCCCTTGCCCTCTTGGCACCACTTCGGGGAGGAATCCCTGCGGCGGGCCCCCCGCCCCCCCAGGGCCCTCAGAGCTGCGGCAGGGCTCCTGCCTTTCCCACGGGGGGCCTGTTCCTTTGTGTCCCAGCGAGCAGGGCTTTCTTCTGGTTTTCAGACTGAAGTCTCTCTGGCCCGTCTGTCATTCCCCACCCTTGTCCTCCCAAAAGGAAAAGCAGAAGGTAGATAAAGATGATGTGATTGCAGCTGATGGGAAGGATGTCCGATGCCGATCCAGGAAAAAGGAGTCATTTCATTTGTACTTGATTTAAAGACTTGGAACTGTGCTTCCCAATTTCTAAATAAAGAGTAAGGCTGGACCTTGTACCTGTGTGTTGCCCCTGAAGTGCTCACTCCAGCAGTTGGGATCGCTGTGTGCACTGGGCTTGGCTGTTGTAGGAAAATCTTTTAATTTTCTCTCTTCTACTTGCCAGCTTTTCTTAGTTCTGGGATGTTTGCCACTGTGGTACTGCCAGTAAGAAATCTGGCCCCTTTTTGCTCCATTTCTCTTTGTTTCTAAGGTCAGTTTTGTTTCTAAGGTCATTTTTGTGGTAATTTGGTTACATTCTGTCATTTTGGGAAAATGACTCTGTTTTGCTTTTCCTTTTACATCGCAGCAAGCTTTTATATGCTGTGGCCACTGATGATACTTTCCTAAGAAACCTTTAAAAATTGATGAACCAACTATTCAGAAGGTAGGATGTAGTTATGTTCAGCTTTTTTAAAATTTTTATTTCCTTGTGGTTGGTCCTGTGTCATTAAAGCCAGAAGTAAGGACATTAAGAGGCAGGTGTACGAGAACTTCTCTGTTTGGCTTCCAAATGACAAGGTAATTCCTGCAGGCAGCATATTTGACATCAATAAATGACTGAGCCGTTGCTATTTCCAAAGGGTTGGCTGCTTTCAAACCGTTCTTACGCTGAGACCTTTCTTCAGAAGAGCTTTTCTAGGAAAACAAATAGGGTTGGATCAAAACCTTTCAGGGACACAGAGACTAAGAGTTTCTACCTCGTTGAAAGATTTCTTCCCCTTTGTCTTTCTGCTTTTTAAAAAGTGTACCTTGATCTCCATAATTTCTAGAGTACTTATTTTTTTTTAAAGTCCATATATAATTTTAATTCTTAGGTAAGAGACTGAAATATTTCCCTTATTTTCCCTGTCATCTGGGAGGCACAGAAAAATCTTTGTCTGGTCTCAGAAGCCTCCAGTTCTCATTGTAATGACTTGTCTGTCAAAGCACTTGGTCACTACTATCATTTCAACATCAGAGAAAAGTCTGTTGAGGTGGGAATTTAAGGGTCAAAACAATACTAATTTGTAGTTTTTATTCACCATCAACTAAGAAGTTATATAATACAGGGTTTATGGGCTTAATAGAGGATATTCTTACTATTTATTTTATGATACTATTGATTTTGGGATATTTTCCTTGAACCCTTTTTACTTGTATAAAATGTTTAAAACATTTTGCCACTTCATTTAACATTAACTTTTGGCTCGGGCAGGTGTGGTTCAGTGGATTGAATGTTGGCCTATGAACCAAGAGGTCACTGGTTTGATTCCTGGTAGGGACACATGCCTGGGTTGCAGGCTGGGTCCCCTATGGCGGTCTGCAAGGGGCAACCAGTTGAGGATTCTATCACGCATCAATGTTTCTCTCCCTCTCTCCTCCCTTTCTCCCTCTCTCCCCTCTCTCTAAATAGATGCAGAAATAAAATCTTAAAAAGAAATTAATTCTTTGGATGAATTGCATTTTGGGAAGAGAATAACAGCCCAAAATGACTATTTTCCTACAAGTATAATTTAGTCTTATGTTTTTCTTTATGCACATTTTATGACAGATGGCAACCTTAATTAAAGTTAGCCTAATTATAATTTTCTTAAATTTATTTTTAAATTGAAAAAGAATTAGAACATCAAATAAACCCTATTTAAAGCATCCATCTAATTAATAGATGATGCTTTTGAAAGACCAGGAAAGAGAAACAAAGAGAATTGGGGTGATTTTTATCTTCTGTTTTTGTTGCTTTAACTACCTAGAGTCAATGAGTAAAACTAAAGAAAATTAGGGACCTTTGTTAAGGGTTCTGTAGAGTCAAGAGATTATCCAGAAAAGCTGCTGTCTAGTCTAGCATGTTAGAAACTAAAGGCACCTCAGATACCCAGGCCGACCCCATCATCTGTGGGTGGATAGCATTATGGCACAGAGAGATGGAACATGTGTAAGGCCTCACTCACAGCTCATTTCTGGCTGAACCAGGCCTTGATTCCAGGTTTGTTGTTGTTTTCATTTGCTGGTGTAGCTTAGTTTTTGTTTGGATTCAAGAAACAAAACCTCACCAAACCAGTTTAAAGCAAAAGAAGGAATTTATTGAAACTGCAGGAATAGCTCCAGGATTAGATAACCAGGAGTTATGAGGGAATAGAACTGAGGTCTAGAAGGTCATTAAAAGTCAAGACTACTACTTCTCTTTTCTCTCATTTGGACAGAGGTTGTCAGCCTGTGGGGGAGATTTGTTTCTGAGATGTTTATAGCTTGGCCAGCAGTCGAACATGTGCATGCCCATCAAAATTACCTGAAGGGCTCCTTAAAACATTGATTGCCAAGGCCCATCCCAGAGATTGTAATAATGACGTCTTAGGGCGGACCTTTGGAAGTTGTAACTCTAACAATTTCCCAGGTGATGCTGGGGGGTCACACTTTGAAAACTACTAGTTGAAAGAATTCAGAATTTCCGTTTCTTCAGACAGGGCATGTTCCTTAGTTCACCTCACACCTGTTGTCCCGTCTGATCCTGTCTGAGTTTGGGAGCCCTGCCTAGCATTCCTCTTCCCATTGCTGCTTCCTTCTCTCTAGACCAATTTGCTCTTCTTTGCTTGCACAGGGCCCATGGCGACTTCTCAATATGGTGTCCTCATGCCCCGGAGGCTGCACCAGCTCATAAACCCACAACTCTGAGGTGGTTCGCAGAGGACATATTATAAAAACATGACATTAGAGGTACACTATTTGGGATGAAGTGGGGCCATTCTGGTAATTCAGCATGGAACTAGCACACTCTTTCAGCGAACACACGTGTCTTAACAAAATGCTGATGACTTATGTAGTAGGAAGTTCTATAGATAAGCAACTTTGGAAAATAATGGGTTAAACAGAGTTAAATAGTTGCAGTTTTTAAATCTGTAAATATGAATTATAACTATCCAAAATGGTAATTGAGAATGTAATTTTTCTACTTTTTCTTAGGTAGAGAAAGAGAGAGAAAGAAACATTACTTTGTTGCTCCACTTCTTTATACACTCATTGGTTGCCCTGACCAGAGATAGAAACTGCAACCTTGGCATATTGGGACAGCACTAATGAACTGAGCTACCCAGCCAGGGCTACTGTTCCTGCTCTTACAGAGCTACAAGCATACATCATTGTTCTGGAACCTGGAAAATAAAATGGTAAAGAAGAAAACACAGTATCTGTCCTAATAAGATTTACATTCCTCTAGGAAAAGATACGGAATGTCAAATTATTCAATGAGTTAATATAAGTGCTATGAAGAGTGGTGGCTCTTCAGGCATTTACTAAGGAATCTAAGTCTGTGGGAATAAGACTCCTTGTTTGCGGTGAGACATTTTATCAAAATGATGAGTGTAGCTGTCCTAGGAAGAGGAAGGGAAAAACAGCATGTGCAAAACCCTGAGTGCAGCATGTTCAAGGAATTGAAAGAAAGCCACCATAATGGAACAGGAGACAACCAGAGGGCAAGTGACATAAGGTGAATTTGGACATGTGACAGGAAAAAGCTCATTCATGTAGACATGGTAAGTAGTCATTGTGAGGAATGAGAATACATTGAATGTCCTTAATCAGGGGAGTGACACGAACAGATTTTTGTTGAAAAAGGTCACTCTAGAAAATGACTGTTAGGCTCTCTGCCCATTTTTTCATTGGATTGTTTTTGTTTTTGATTTGGACTTTTGATGTTTAATTGTCTGAATTCTCATATATTTGTTTATCTGGCTTAATCTAGAAATCGATTTTACTGTCTGGAGGGAGATTGTAGCCAAAATTTTGACAGAGATAGTTTACTTGCTGTAGTAGATAGTTGAACACAGAGGGAAGGAATGGTGTTTTTTGACATAAATGAAGTAATTTCATAAAAATAAGCTCAGACACCTGAACTCACTATCACTCACTACTTGGCTCAGGAGTGAACTATTGGACCAGCTGTGGCTCACCTGGTTCTGCTATGTGGCTGCAAAGCAGAGACGGAGTCAGGTGCTTTGACCACAAAGATGTTTGCATCTGTTACCAAACTTCCTCTCTGGCTTTGGGGGAGTGGTTTTAACCATTTATTTTATTTTGTTTCTTAACACCTGAAGTCTGAGGTAAATAACCAAAGAAAGATTTACAGCAAACCAGCAACCAATAACCCAAGATATCAAACTCCAAATGAAACTGTTTGCTCAGGCGACCTGCAGAGCGCTCTGACATTGGAAGTACACCACCAGCACTTTTGAATAAGTGAAATACAGTGAAGTAGCTGGATGATTTCATAAATGGCTTCCTTCTCTCATCATCAAAAGTCATTGAATTATTCTGGTTTCAGAAATCTCCCCTATGGCTGACAGAAGACATTTCATATGTTACCATGATGTCAATTCACTGGGTCAGTGTCTCTAACTTCAGAATGGATGGTACAATGTAAACTAGTACAGTATCCATCCACTTTGTATTTAAGGTACTCATGGGCAGATTTCCACCATCTTTCTTGCCTCCTTTTTCTGGTGTCACAAAACCTTCACCTGCAGGAGTTTACTCTTTAAGTAACGCAGTGGTTTTCAGCTGGCAGCCCTTTTGCCCTGCAGAAGACATGTGGCAATGTCTGGAGATACTTGTCACAACTCTGGGTAGCAGGGAGTTGCTGCTCGCTCTAAGGAGTAGACAACAAAGATGCCGCTAAACATCCCATAATGCAAAGGACAAACTCCCATAACAATGTTTTATGTGGCCCCAAATAGCAACAGGGTTGATGTCTCACCTAAATCTCTATCATAATTTAAGGCCCCCCTTTCAAGTTTTATCTAGCAAATGAGATGAAAAATTTGATTGCTAATTCAGTTATTCCAATAGCCTTACACTCTAAAAAACACAATAGCGCAATGTTTAGAATGTACCATCTAAACATTAAATACAGACACCCTCTTCTCTAACATTGAATAACTTTTGTTTTGGAGACTGGTTCTCAATCGATTCCTGAGCTTTCTTTCCCCTGGGTCAAATATTTCCAGTTCTGTGGATTGCTTGTTCATTCACCATTCAATCATTCAAATATTTTTTGAATGGTCACTCTATGCAGGTACATTGTAACATCATAATAAGAAAAAGGCAAAGCTCAGTTCTTTTTCAGAAGGTAACTTTTAAGGAGTAGAAACATTCACAATGTCAGATTAAATATCTTGGGTGAAGAATCTGTGTGCAATTCAGGATGTTATGTTAGCACGAAAGCAGAAGTGATGAATTTGTCCTGAAGGTCTGAGGAAGGCTTTCGAGGAGAAGCAGCATGTGAACTGAGACTTGAAGGACGAGAGTGTGCTGGGTGGATGGGTCTTAGTGAGAAAAGCAATAAAAGCAGTATTCATCAAAACAAAAATTGTTAAGTGCCCATTATGAACCAGGGGTTAGGCACCAATCATGTTACTGTGAAAACACAGACATAGCTCCTATCATTTGTGGGTCATAAAAAGAGGCAAAGGAAACCTCCTCTCTAATGCTTATAACATACTTGATAGACCTCAGAACTCTGCTGTCTGCGTTTTCTCATTTGAGGCCCTCAGCAACCCCGGGGGGGCGGGGGGAGGCAAGGCACATAATGATAGTACCTCCATATCATAAATAAAGTAGGACCAAGAGGCCAAGAGAAATGAAGTAACTCTCCTCCACCCCAGCCATGGCCACTGATCTAGCTCGTGACAGTTGTCTGATCCCAAATCCTGAGCCGTTCTACTCTTCCTTGGATCCAGACAGTTTCCTGTGGCAGAGAGGCAAGCCCACTTCCTTCTGCCGGCTCCCTGCCCTGGGGTCATCTCTGTGTTGTTTTCTGTGGCCGATGCTGAAGGAGTGTTCCAGTCCTCCCAGTTCCAGCTGCTGAGGAAAAGGAGAGAGAATTACTGTCCACCTGCACACTCGTTTCTACCTCAATTCCCTAAACTTTTTAAAGAGTAAGGAAAACTGGGATGTGGAACAGAAAATTCTTTTGTTTGTAGTGCTGTTGGATAATGTATGCAACCTCTCTGGGTGGTTTAAGCGGCTTAGGTACTTTCTATAAAAGGGATCTTTTAATGACAAAACTAATGTGATTATCTGAGTGGGTGTGAGAGGCATATTCAAGGCTTACAGCAAATCTGTTAGAATAGCTGACTGTATCTGCTTAATCCTTTCTCTAAGGGGGCTGAACAATGCTCTGGGAAGCCATTGGTTCTTCCTTCAACTGAATGCCTGTCTCCAGAGATAGGGACTGTTTGTAGCTTTTGATACCCCTGCTTCATCTTCTCAGCTGCAGGAAAGCACAGGAAAAACCGGGAGGAGCCCCAAGTGCTCACAGAAACCGATGCCTCCTCTGAATGCTGCGGGCAGAACATACAGCGCATGTGAGCTTCCTCCACTGCATGTGGAGGAGCCGGGGCTGCCGTCACCAGAGGGAAAGGTGTCTCGAAGAAGGGCCCCATTCCCAGTGCTCGATTTCATCGGGTGCTGGGCGAGAGGTCACCTGTGGAAGCTTAAAATCACACCTGAGCTGTAAGAGTGGCTAAGCTACTCCTTTTATGCGGGGCGGGCACGAAGGGGAAGGGAGACGTTAAAAGGGGAGAAAAGTGATACTGATTTGGGTTCTGCAACTTGTTCTGTGACTTTGGGCCAAAATGAAATCCTTCTGAATCTGTTCTCTCATATGTGAACTCGGGATAAACTTAACTATGAGAACCAACTTACTATGAACTTACTATGAGAACCAAAGTGAAAATGTGAACATGAACGTGAAACTGTCACAGCCAATCTAGGACAACTGATAACATGTTGCACACTTTTTAATTTATCTTACTTTCTTAAAGTATTATTTTTCATTTTTGTTTTAAAAAAATAGTCTCGTTTTCTAAATATATGACTCAATTTCACTCAACAAAACATTTGTTAGCTGTTTACGCTGTGCAGAGCCTCACGCCTAGTCCTGGGGGTACTGGTAGGGGTAAGTCTCTGATCTTTAAGGAGGTCACAGTCTCGTCAGGGAGCCTGGCATGGAACATTCAGCTTGATAAACATGTATCACAAGTGATTAGTTCTAACTTGGGTGCACTACCACTAATGGCTAATCCTTGTACTGTGTTCATTACCTGCCGTGAGCTGAGCCATATGCTCTGCATGTGTTGTTACCTCATTCAATCCTTAGAGCCCTATGAGGTAGGAGCCATCATGCCCTTTTAACGGGTGAGGAGGCTGAGGCTCGGTCTGGTCAGTTACCTCGCCTTTCCACAGAACCACAGTGGTAAGTGGTGGGCCAAATTAGAGTCCCAGATTGGTCTGGCATTGCCGTCTCAACTCTTTGTCATTGTGCTGTGCTGCATCTCAACTCAAGGAAGACTTCCCAGAGGAAGTGACCATAGCTGGGTTTCCAGACAGAATTAGAAGTGAGCCAGGGGTACAGAGGAGAAGGGTGTTTCAGGCAGATGCAACAACATAGGTAAAGGCACACTGGCTAGAAAGTGTGAAGAGAGGAACTAGAAGCAGCTTGTGGTTAGTGGTGGAGAGGGGAAGTTGGAGAAGTAACTAGGGGCCAGATCATCTCTCACCCTGCACCTTTGTGCACTCTAGTGAAAAAAGTAGGCAAATTATTTATTTTAATTATCTGTCAAAAAGATTTTGTAGCAAAGAGAACTATTGCCACCTTTATTTGCAGAATCACAAAATACACTTCAAATTTTAGAATCAGAAAACTTTCAGGATGGAAAGCACTTAAGATGAACTTATCCTATGCAAGAGCAAATCAAGGCTGAATGCATTAAATTTCTTAATCAAGGTTATAAATTAGTTTAATCAGCTGAGCCAGGAATGTTTGTTTGTTATTTTTGGATGAATTATGGAGGTAAAGTGAACATGAAATGAGAGTTACAGGATTACTGTCAGGTGCACCTATGGAAATTGGTGAATGAAAAAGAGGCAGAGATGTATAATTCCAAGGAACTAAAGCCCTTAGCTGAAGCTGTAAGTTCCCTGCTGGGAGCCTTTGGGACAGCTCTCTTGGGAGGGTGGTGTTGATGGGTAAGTGAGTTAGCTGAGCTGACACCAGGAATCAGGTTTACCTGGAAGGTAGAGTTAGGGGATAACTCCCTCTGTCTGTGTATTAATTTTCATTGGCTACTTTTAATGGGCGCCTGCTCTTGTTCTCACGGAGTTCACAATCCAAAGGACAGGAAAGGGAAGAAAACAGGTAACTGCCACAGACTGGAATCAGTCCTGTAATAAGGAATAGGATGCTATGGCCGCGCTGAGGGGACATGAGTAAACCCACTATGTTCTGGATGGGTGAGCAAAAGCTTTGCGGGGGCAGTGACAGCTAAGACGAGCTCTGAAAGGTGACTGAGAGAGTGGAGAAGGGGGGCGCAAAGAGTGCTCTAGACAAAAAGAAGAGCTGCTGCAATGCTGCAAGGACAGACACCACTGCATTTGGGAAAATTACCCTGAAAGTGCTAGTCCCATTTGGTGTAGCTCCAGGGCAGTGTGGGAGGTGGGAGTGATGAGATTTTTTGAGACCTGCCTTTCTCCAATATGCAAGGCTCCATGGAGAGTCCGTTCACTAGAGAGTGTCCCAAGTCAGACAGGAAGCTTGAAATACATTTGAGAGTGTCACAGAGAGGAGGTGCTGATGTGCTGGGTGCAAAACAAAAGCTCCCATATCCCCCTCCCCAGGTCAGTACAGCCATAGCCATCGCAGTGACCTGAGAACTGGTCTCCTTAAAGGGGCTACTTCTCACCTCTAGGAAGGAAAACAGAGAGGCATGAATTCAATGCTCTGAATGTAAACAAGATAAATGTCAGTGCAGCAGGAGGGGAGAGCAATAAAGGGAGCAGGCCTGAGTGATGGTGGTAACCTGCTGAATTCGCAGGTCCCACAGTAATATACTGACCGGTCCTTGGCCATGAGGTAATTATGCAGACAACCCTTATTCTGCTGTGAAGCCTCCTGCTGTTTATGTTATTAACACCAGCAGCACCCCCCAGGTGTTGGTGGGAGCAGAGAAGAGCAAGTAGGGTCCCCAGGCTGCTGAGTGCGTGGGGAGGCATCTGCCAGGGCCTTTTCAGCTGGACCTCACCCAGAAAACCAACCAGCTCCAGAATTCAACCTTTAGCCCCGCTGTTGCATGGTCCCCAGGCAGAGGCCCCCAAGGATGGCCGAGGGCCTGAGCGCAGGAAGAAGACATCCAACTCCTGGTCTGACCAGCTTATGTCAAAGGACCTCTGCCATGGTTCCCCTTAGAGCTGACTGGAAAGTGATTATGAGGCCTCCCTAGGATGACTTAAATTAACGTCCATGGAGCAGTGTCAAACGCTCCTCTTTGACGTGGCGTGGGAATTAGACTTCGCTGCACTCACGTGGGGCCAGGGCAAGTGGTGGTGTCTGTTCTAGTGTTTAATGGTGTGGGAGCTTGACCTCAGGTAACCCTGAAGGGGTTTCAGGGGGCAATTGGTGTGCGAATGGGGCTCTCTTATGCCATATTCCTCTTGTAAATATGATACCATATGTGAATTTCCCTCTAGGCAGTGGTTCTCATCCAGACGTAAGCCTGCTTTCCAGAGAACATTGCCAATATCTGGAGCGACATTTTTGGATGTTGTAATTGGGGAGGGGAGTGCTACTGGAACTTAGTGGGTAGGGGCCAAGGACACCTCTAAACATCTTGCGAAGCTCAGGACAGCCCTCACAACAAAGAATTATCCAGTTCAAATATGAGTGCTGTGGCTGAGAAAACCTGCTGCAGGAAGGAGATTTTGCATGCTGCAGCCACAGTGATCCTTTCAAATGCAAATCTTAAGTCATTTTCTTGCATAAAAAAGTCCCAGATGGTTTAGTCAGCATCATCATAGATGCGTTCCTAGTTATCACTCAGTGTGTTTGGAGCCCGTGTCCTGTGGTAGGGTCTGTGTGAGACTGCAGAGATCCATCTGCGTAGATGCTGCCCTTGAACTGACGATTACAAGACACTGACTTTCTGTCGTCTCCAGGGTAAAGTCCAATGAACTGAGGGTAAAAAGAGGATGTAGGGCCCAGGAAAATGTGAACCTGGTTTTGGGCCATGAGGAATGATTCTGCTGTGTGATATCGAAGTAGATTGAGCCGAAAGAGCAAGAATTAGCAGCCTAGATGTGGCAGAACTTTCTACATCCATAGGTATGTGGGTGAGGTATTGGTTTTTGTTTGAGTAAATAGAACTTCCAGCTCCTCACGTCCCAAGCCAGAAACCCAGGTTTCATTTTTGACCATTCTCTTTCAGGCTTTCTATTCAAGTCTTATGTCTTTCAAGAAAGTGTTATGTCCCAGTGTTTAAAGATCTATTGTATATAATGAATTATCTTTTTTTTCATTGCATCCAGAAATGATCCTAGTTATGTACAATCCTTAAAAAATTTTGTTTTAAAAATTTATTCACAGTATTTTCTGTGGGATTCAACTTTGTCACGGGATTCTTCTTGAGAGTGGTTGAAGGCATCATATCTCTGTGGCTTGTGTTTTAATTGACCTCTTAATATTATGATCTTTAAGTGTTTTCTCTTTTATTAAAAAATGTGTTTTTAGGTGTTTTGCCCATTTTTAAGTTGAGTTGTGTTTCGCTGCTCAGTTATAGGAGTTTCTTATGTATTTTCATTATTAACCCTATATTAGTCCTCTGATTTGCACATATTTTCTTTCATTCCATAGGTTGTCTTTTCAATTTTGTTGACTGTTTCTTTTGATGTGCAGAAGCTTTTAAGTTTGATGTAGTCCCATTTGTTTATGTTTGCTTTTATAACTTTGCATTTGGTGTTATATTGAAGAATTCATTACCAAGGCCAATGTCAAGAAACACTTGTCCTAAATTTTCTCTAGGTGCTCTATAGTCTCAGGCCTTACTTTTAAGTCCCTAATCTTTTTGAGCTGTTTTTTGTGTATGGTGTAAAATAGGGATTCAGTCCTGACTGGTGTGGCTCAGTTGGTTGGGCATTATCCTGCAAAGCAAAAGGTCACATTTGATTTCCTGTAGGGCACGTGCGTGAGCTACTGAGGGTTTGGTCCCTGGTGGGGACATAAGAGACCCTGATCAATGTTTCTTGCACATTGATGTTTCTCTCCCTGTCTTTCTTGCTCCCTTCCCCTCACTCTAAAAACAAATAAATAAAATCTTTAAATTAAAAAAATAATAAAAAATAAAGTAGGGATCCAATTTTATTCTTTTGCATGTGGATATCCACTTGTCCCAGCACTGTTTATTGAGACTGTCCTTTCCCCATTGTGTATTCATGGCAACCTTATTGAAGATCATTTTTACCATAAATGTGTGGGTTTATTCCTGGGCTCTTTATTCTGTTCCACCAGGCAACATATTTGTTTTATGCCAGCACCATAGTGTTATTTTTGTTTGTGTGTTTGTTTTGTAAATAAAGTTTTATTTTAACACAGGTATGTGTGGGTCTCTTTTGATTTATTTTATTTGTTGGTCTCTGGGCTTCCTGGATCTGGCTGGCTGTTTCTTTTCCCATTATTTCTTTGAATAGGCTTTCTGCCTCTTTCTGGTTCTCTTCTCCTTCCAAGATCTCTACAATGTGTATCATGGTCTGTTTAATGATGTCCCATAAGTTCTTTAAGCTAGCTTTACCCTTCATTCTTTTTTTTCTTTTTGCTCCTATAATAGAATGGATTTCATTGCACTGTCTTTAAGTTTGCTGATCCCACCTTCTACTTGATTGAGTCACTCCAATGAAATTTCAGTCAGTTATATTCTTCAGCTCTGTGATTTCTGTCTCATACTTTCCTATATTTTCCATCACTTTTTGGGGAATTCTCACCTTTTTTCATGCATTTTTCTTTTGACTTCGTGATAATTTTTATTACCATTATTTTGAACTCTATTAGGTTAATCCCATCTCCATTTCATCCAGAATTTTATTTTATTCTTTTGTTTGAAACATAGTCTTATATTTTTTCATTTTTCATTTTTTTCTTCACTGTCTGTGTTGGTTCTTGTCCACTAGATAAAACAGCCACCTTTCCCAGTCATGATGAAATGGTTTTGTGTAGGAGATGATCTTTATTATTTAGCCTGGCCCCTAGTTATTTGTTGTCTCTCAAACCTTTGTGATTGTCCAAGTTTCCTTCTTTGTTCTTAGTGGTTACCTAGTAATAGGTGTGCCAGGACTGGTCAGTGTCTTAAAGGGGAGGAATGCATTTAGCACTAATATGCAGGCTCATTGGATGGCAGATTCTCATGCAGCAGGTGGAAAAAGCATGTAATTAAGCTCCTTCTAGATGGAAACTGGTAAATGGGCATTTTTGCCAGTTTTCCTTTGGCCTGAGTATGTAACAACAGGGATGTGTTCCCATACCTGTTAAGAACCGATTCCTTATTTGCCACAGTCCCATGAGACTTGTGAATGCAAGCTGCATTGGCTATCAGAGACGGGCCACGTAGCAGCCATCCATTGGTCAGCTGTGGCAGAACTAGGGTACCAGATGTGTGTGGAAGCTTCTCCTAGTCAGATACTGGCAAGTTTGAGCTGCCTAGAGGGAGAAAGAAGGGGAGGTGCCTGTTGGATTCCTTGGTCCCTGAGGTGGATCACACTCAGCACCTACATGTGTGCTAAATTAGAAGGCTTACCTTCAGGTAGTATGTTTTAAAGTATGTGGATGAACCTCTTTGAGGTAAACAGTAGGCAATGCTTATATTTGCTTGTTGCTTTGTGCTTAGCCCTGGGGGGATAGCTGGATGAGAACTGCTTCTTTGTTTGCATCAGTCCAGTGAAACTCTGGAATAGAAGTCTCATTGGCTGCCAGAGCCAGGCAATCTGGTGCAGTGACTGCAAAAGTTGGGATGCAGACATGTGTACACACACCTTCCAGGAAAATGCTGGTGACTTGGAGCAGGTTAGAAGGAGAAGTCTGGGGAAGTATTGGCTGGCTTCTTTGATCTCCTGGGAGGATGGCAGCCAGCCCCTAGGTGTGTGCTAAACTAGAAGCCTCACCCCCAGGCAGCAGCTTTCCAAGTATGCAGGCGGACTTGTCCCAGGGAAAGACAGGGAGGGGGACTCATATTTTCTGCTCCATCTGCACTGAGACCTGGGGTAGCCTGCTGCAGCCAGTGCTTGCACAGCTATGAAGAACTTCTTTTCTTTACTACAGTTCTGTGAGCCTTATGAACATAAGCCCCATTGGCTTTCAGAACTAGGTGCTTTGGGGCCCATTGCTCAGGTGGCAGTGTTATAAGTGAGAGCACCAAATGTGAGGCCCAAACCCTCAGCACCTCAAGGAGAAGCTGGGAGCTGGGAGTTTCCTCCTGCATGAATGGCACTCTGCTGCGGGATGAAGTCTATCATGAGAGTGTGTCCTAGCCTTTCCTATCTGTTTTAATGTTGGTGTTTCTCATGTGCTGAAGGTGTTCAAGTTGCTCAGCTAGTACCTGCATTTCTTTCTGAGGGAATTGCTCTGTGTGTAGTGGTGTATTCAGTGCATCCATGGGGAGAGAGAGGGTCCAGGAGTGAACTATATTGTCATCTTGATTGACCTCCTGAGTGTCCTGAGGGTTTTTTAAATAAATAAAAGTAGGGCAAGGTGTTTAGGAAACAGATGTGTTTATTTTGATTGTAGTGTGAAGTGGCATGTGTTTGCATGTGTTAGCAGAAGGGGAAGGTGGTGAGTAATATAATAACCTTTTCACTTAGAGAATAAAACATGTTTTTACAGTTCTTTGAGATCTTTTAAGTGCTATAGACATGTGGCCACTGTTATTGTATGTATCTGGAACAATAGAATACAGGCTCCTAGAGATGGCCCAGCATGGGGACAAGCACCAGGATTTTCTCCTCTAACCCCTTCCAGCTGGGCTTCCCCTGCCCTGCCTTCACAGGGCTTGTCCTGGGCCTAGGAGCAGATGTGGAGTGCAGAGCCTACTCCATCAGTCCCTGCAAAGACCCATTGGAAAGGGAGGCAGAGGGGCTTCCTCCAGCACCATGGCTGGGTACCACCTGCCTCCTCACTGGCCTTCTCCTCGCAGCAGGAAGGGAGGACTCTGGAGAGTCTCATCGTAGCTTGTGTTTGGCTCAAACTGACCTGCGCCACGTTGACTCCAGCAACATAGGTGCTGCCAAAGGACTGTGCCCAGCATCCAGGCAGTGAACTGCAAGACGAGGACCTGCTTATTCAGATCTTGGGGTTTGAACCTCATATTTGGCGCTCCAAGTTATTCAGTGTAGGGACTTTATTGTCTCCAGAGGGATCTTGACAGTGAACATTAGTCTGGGGGTAGGAGACCTATGTCCAGATCCAAGCTTTGCCGTTCACAAGCTGTGTGACAGCGCTTTCCTCTCTTTGGGACTCAGTTTTGTTAACAATGAAATTAGGGAATAAGATTTAGGTTACAAGCGCAAACACAAATTAAAAATTAATGGATCTCTAGAATCAATATATACTTAGATGTATATATGAGAAACAATTTATGACAGAGGAACCAAGGATACACAATAAAGAAAGGATAGTCTCTTCAATAAATTTCGTTGGGAAAATTGAGTAGCCACACGCAGAAGAATGACACTGGACCACTATTTTACACCAAACACAAAACTGACCTGAAATCATAAATCTCCTAGAAGAAAATGTAACTGATAATCTCCTTGACTATAATTTTTGAGTCTGACAACAAAGACAAAAGCACCAAAAACAAAAATATAGAAATAGTTTCTACATTAAACTCAAAAATCTTCTGAAAAGCAAAGGAAACCATCAAAAAAATGAAAAGGGCATTTAATGAGAGGAAATATTTGTAAAAATCATGTCTGACAAGGGGATAATATAAAAAGATATATAGAGAAATCTTACAACTCAACAGCAATAATAATTCAATTACAAATGGGCAGAAGATCTGAATAGCCCCCTTTTTTTTCCTAACGAAGACATACATTTGGCCAAGAGGTGCACGAAATGATGCTCTAGATCATTAATCATTAGGGAAACACAAATGAAAACCTCAGTGAGATATCTCCTCATACCTGTTAAATGGCTATTATCAAAAAGACTAAAAGTAGCAAAAGTTGCTGAGAAAAGGGAACCCTTGTACATTGTTGGTAGAAATGTAAATTGCTGCAGCCACTATGGAAAACAGTATGGAGGGCTCTCAAAAATTTTTAAATAGAACTATCATATGACCCAGCAATTCCATCTCTGGGTATTTACTTAAAGAAAACAGAGAAAAGGATCATGAAAATATTTGTGCTCCCATGTTCATTTCAGCATTATTTACAAGAGCCAAGATACGGAAAAAACCTAAGGATGTATTTATCGAAGGAAATGGATAAAGAAATTCTGGTTTATACAAGGTGGGAGAAAAGAAGGTTGACAGTTGTGAATATGTGAAACAGAGTTTACTCTTGTACTATTATTTACTAACTATTACATTATTTTCCACATGAACAACTGTAAACCTACTTTGGCTACACCCTTTATAGAATGGAATATTATTCAGCCATAAATATAATGAAATCTTGCCATTTGCAACAACATAGACGGACCTCAAAGGCATTATACTAAGTGAAGTATATCACGCAGAGAAAGATAAATGCCATATGATCTCTCTTATGTGTGGAATCTAAAAATATAATAAAATAAACTAGAACTAAGCTCATAGATACAGAGAAGAGATTTGTGGTTGCCCAGGTAGGTTGGATCTAGGAGGTGGGAGAAAAGGGTGAACTGTTTTTTTGTTTGTTTGTTTTTAATTTTAACATGTTGAATATAAAAAATAAAAGTCTTAGTTCTCTTTGTTGAGAGTAAGAGAAGAGACTTCTCCTCTTCCCGTTTGTTCGAGCATTTCCTTTAGAAAACAAATGTTTTCCCTGCCCCTTGGAGATGTATGTGTAAATATTTAAAAAGCACATTGAGAGCTTTTTACCCAGGAATGTTTTTCTCAAAAAATCTGGGAACCATCTTTCTCTTTTTTTTTTTTATTGTAGTAAAATATTATATGTATTAAAATGGTAAAAATTTACCATTTTAATCATTTTAAGGTGTACGGTTCAGGGCACTAAGTGCATCCACACTGTTGTACAAGGGCCCCCACCAGCCATCTTGTGAGCCATCTCTCTGAAAGGGAGCCATCAGGGCAGACAGCAGCCCCGTCTGTGGGAGGCGGGGAACCTCGCTTCAGGGTGCCTGGCTCCACGCTGTGAAACTACCTCCTCTATGACGACCTCAGAAGTTCATCTTTCCTTTGGTTAAAGCCAGTTAGACACACGGGTGGCCACCTCCATTACCAGGTGAATCTAGGATGAACTATTTGTGTCAAATGGTGCTGCCAAGTCCTCTAACCTGAGGACTAGTAATTGTTTTATTGAAAACATGTATGAAATGGATTACAACAGCTTGGCTCTTGGTTTGCGTGGGCTGCCATAACAAAATAACACAGATTTGGTGGCTTGAACAACAAATTTCTTTTTTCACAGTTCTGGAGGCTAGAAGTCTAAAATAAAAATGTCAGCAGGTTTAGTTTCTTCTGAGGCCTCCCCTTGGCTTGCGGGCAGCTGTCTTTTCACTATGTCTTCATATAGTTTTTCTTCTGTGCACACACATCCCTGGTAGCTTTTTGTGTGTCCAAATGTCCTTTTTTTGTATAAGGCTGCCAATCAGATTGGGTTAGGGCCCTCCTTAAAGGCCTTGCTTTAACTCAATCACCTCTTTAAGGACCTATCTCCAAATATAGTCACAGTCTGTGATGCTGGGGTATAATTTAAACATTACAATTTTGAAGGGAAAAAACTCAGCCCATGACAGCGATATAAAAGGGTGAGCGTTCTTTCTGTTTCTGTAATCTCTTAGGGATTGCCTGTGATATGCATCAAAGCATTCTGATGTAATGCTTATTCAATAATAAAATTGTTCTCTTTCTCTTCAACCTTTGTGGGGAAGTTTTTTGGGTTGGGCAGAGATTTTGTTTTAATTATGTTTCCCAAACAGTGTAAAAAGTACTGCAGTAGGAACCTGGGTCAAAGGTTTGAGGTCTGGCCCTTGTAGAAAAGAGCGGTATGAATCACTTCCTGTTTTTTCTTTTTTTTTTTTAAATGAAAGAATTGTATATTTATTATCTCTCCACAGAGAAGTTATAAAAATACCTGTAAATATATTGAAAAGACACTTTAAAATCCTGGAATAAGAAATCCTAAATTTTAAACTACATATATCTTCTGTGATTTACAAATAATAAAATTCTATATTGTAATTTCTAAATGATTTTCATAGAAATTCGCTAATAAGATCCAGAACACCAAACCTTCAAGATTTTCCATTTTCACCCCAATTGAGTATTTGAAAAGCTATAATTCTTTGGCAGGCAGAGTCTACGTTGGCACTTGCTGCTGCCACTGATAGAGTTAACCTGAAGGACAGAGACTTGTATGCTGGATGGGCCAGGCTCTTCCTGCAACTGATTCAAGTGCTCTTCCCCTATTTATTTCCTCATGTTTTAAGTAGAAAAAAATATATATAGTAAAAATTTAAATGGTACAGAAAGATTTAAAATAATAAACAGTCTTAGGAATAATTTACAAACTGGAGTCAACCTTGGAGTCTCTTTCTCTGAAAATAATCCTCAGGCCTCTGGAACCATGTTGATGTCTTACATATCTCCTCTGTTGCAGAGGAAAATCATGCAGTCTGCTCCTTCTTAAAAAAAAATTACAAAAGCAACAAGTACACTTTACTCAGAGACAGCAAGCTCAAGCAGCACCTTGGACTCCCTGGATATGGTTCTGGTTTCAGACAGAGTCCCTGGTATCCTCCATGGACCGGTGGCAGCCAGCTGAGCCTCGGATCCTTTGGGTGAGCTGCTCATCCTTTGAGAAGAGAGTAACGGACAGTGTGTATGGAGAGGAGACAGGTGTCCTCAAAGAGATGTATTAGAAATGCTTCTTCTTCCTCTTGTAGGGCCAGCAAGGCTCAGGGTTTGCCATTTGAAGTCCACACCAAGAGTGAATTTAACATCTATTTCTGTTGCCAGGCATTGAGGGGGTTCTTTCTACACAATAGGTGTGTGATTTTCTGAAGATTTGGGATGTCCTCAGAACCAGATGTCTCCGGTGACCAGATGCCTGGGGGAAGTGCCTGGGCAGAAGTGTTGGGTAACACAGGTGAGGTGCAGTGGTGGTGCCTCAAACCATCAAATTGCTAGACCCTCAGAGGATCCACAATAGCAGGGATTTCTGTCTATTTTTTCCCCTGTGTTATCTCCAGCCACTAAGGGGTGCCCTGATGGTAGGGGGATGGGGCAGGCTCAAGGTGCGCCTTCTTGGAATTTTGAACTTGAGGCCTTAAGGGTTGGGGTGGGGGGTCCTTGGTAAAGACTGGCATCCTGGGGAGGCCTAGGAGCACAGCCTGGGTTCAAATGGCCCTCAGAGTGGCCTCTTGCCTAGGGTCTTTATTTCTAAATCTTCATGGGCAAATGAAAGGCTGCTCGTCTTGGTATTCAAGTGATTTCTTCAAATTCTACATACTAGTGAAATAGAAACTCTCAATTCTGATTTTTTTTTTTTAAATGAATATGCCCTGGTGACAGTGGGTAAGGGAGAATGGGAGAGTGGGAAAGACCAGAGTGAAAGCAGCTTGTAGGAGCACGTTCTCCAAAAGACAGAGCCCTGGTTCGTGTGGCTCTGTGGTTTGACTGCCATCCTGTGAACCAAAGGGTCACTGGTTCGATTCCCAGCCTAGGGCACATGGCTGGGTTGTGAGCCAGGTCCCTAGCAGGGGGAGAGCAAGAGGCAACCACACATTAATGTTTTTCTACCTCTCTTTCTCCCTCCTTTCCCCTCTCTCTAGAAAAAAATAAAATAAAATAAAATGTTAATAGAAAAAAAAGACAGTGGCTCCAGTTGCCTCCAGACCCCTGTTTAAATACCTGAATAAATGAAACTCCTGTTATCAGCTTTCTCCAGGGACCGTAAGACATAGGCCATCACCCTGGGCCTGAGGCCTCACCAGCTGTGAGAGGGCAGCAGATTCATTTCTTCTAAATCAATTTACCAACTTCTCCCTTTTTTTTTGGCAGAGCACAAAGGGAAGCACCTTTTTTTGTCCTAAGTAGCCCTATTCTTCCTCTTTTAGTCTCCCTACTGGGTTAAATATTCATTAGTGCCTCTTTCATCTAGTGCTACATAGATCATGGAGGACATGAGATATAAAGAGGAGGCGTGCAATGCTGAGAAGCTGTATCACATAATGTTTAGCGAACACTTGGGTTCTGGAGCCAGACTGCCTGTGTTCAAATATGAACTCTGACAATTGGTGGTTGAGCGACATTGGGCAAATTACGAAATCTTTCTGAGCTTCTGTTTTCTCATTTAAGAAAATAGGGATGCTAGGACTTACCTGATGGTGTTATTATGAGGACTAAAAGAGTTAATTTATGTAACATACTTAGAACAGTGCCTGACACACAATAAGTGTATAAAATGTCTATAGTTCACTAAGAAAAAGATGAAGAATCAGGACATGCAATTTATAGATAAGGAAATCTAAGTTGCTATTGAATATTTGAGAAAATTATCAATATAGAGCTTCTGACCAAGATGGGGGTGTAGGTAGATATACTTTGCCTCCTCACACAACCAAAACAAGGACAAGAAATTTAAAAACAAAAAATTACTAGAACTGCCAGGAAATCAAACTATATAGAAGTCTGACAACCAAGGAGTTAAAGAAGAAATATTCATCCAGACTGGTAGGAGGGGCTGAGACGGTCACCTGGGATGGAGAGGATGTGCGGCAAGGTGGCAGCTGGAAGACCAGATGGGTGAAGCGGTAGCTGGTAAACTGGGCGATCCCACATTTGCATGCAGATAAACTGGAGGAACAACCGGGGAGAGAGACAGACCATGCAACCCAGGTTTTCAGTGCGGGAAAATAAAAAGCCTCAAAACCTTTGGAGCTAAAAACCTGGGGAGGTTGCAGTGGCAGGAGAAACTCCCAACCTGACAGGAGAGTTCATAGGAGAGACCCACGGTTTTGTAGAATGTACACAAACCCACCCACCTGGGAATCAGCACCAGAAGGGCCCAACTTGCTTGTGAGTAGCAGGGGAAGTGACTGAAAGCCAGCTGACAGCCGAACAAGTGGCATTGTTCCCTCTCAGACCCCTCTCCCACAGATAGTGTCACAATTCAGTGACCTGGGTTGCCCCACTCTGCTGAATACCTAGGCTCCACCCCTTCCAATGTAACAGGCATGCTAGACAAAGAAATATGGCCCAAATGAAAGAACAGATCAAAGTTCCAAAAATAGAACTAAGGGATGAACAGATATCCAATCAGATGCAGAGTTCAAAACACTGGTAATCTGGATGCTCACAGAATTGGTGGAGTAGGGTTGCAAAATGGAGGAAAAAGTGAAGGCTAAGCAAAGTGAAATAAAGAAAAATATGCAGGGAACCCAGGGTAAAGGAAAGGAAACCAGAACTCAAATCAATGATTGGGAACAGCAGGAAGAGATAAACATTCAACCAGAACAGAATGAAGAAACAAGAATTCAAAGAATGAGGAGAGGCCTTGGGATCTTTGGGACAACTTTAAACATTCCAATATCTGAATCATAGGGATGCCAGAAGGAGAAGAGGAAGAGCAAGGCATTGAAAATTTATTTGAAAAAATAATGAAGGAGAACTTCCCCAATCTGGTGAAGGAAATAGTCTTCCAGAAGATCCGGGAAGCTCAGAGAGTCCCAAGGAATTTGGACCCAAGGAAGCACACACCAAGGAACATCATAATTAAGTTACCCAAGATTAAACAAAAGGGAAGAGTCTTAAAAGCAACAAGAGAAAAGGAGACAGTTCCCTACAAAGGAGTTCCCATAAGACTATCAGCTGATTTCTTAAAAGAAACCTTGCAGGCAAGAATGGCCAGCAAGAAGTATTCAAAGGCATGAAAGGCAAAGACCTACAACCAAGATTACTGTATCCAGCAAAGCTATCATTCAGATTGGGAAGGCAGAGAAAGTGCTTCCCAGATCAGGTCAAGTTAAAGGAGTTCATCATCACCAGACCTTTATTATATGAAACATTAAAAGTACCTATCTAAGAAAAAGAAGATCAAAATCTATGAATAGTAAAACAGAGGGGAGGGGGAAGAATGGGGGAAAAGGTACAGGGAATAAGCAGCATAAATAGTAGGTACAAAATAAGCAGGGGAAGGTTAAGAATAGTAAAGGAAGTGGAGAAGCCAAAAAACTTATATGTACAACCTATGGACATGAACTAAGGGTAGGGGGAACCTGAGGGGTGGGGCAGTGTAGGATGAAGGAGAATAAAGGGGAGAAAAAAATGGGACAACTGTAATAGCATAATCAATAAAATATTAAAAGAAAAGAAAATTATCAACCTCACTCATAAGACGACACCTACCATATTGACAAAGAAGGAAATGTTTGATAACATTGCATTGGTAACGGTGAGGAAAATTTAATGCTTTCATAAATTGTTATTAGGAATGGAACTAGAGAGCTATTTAGCAATAATTGTAGAAAGTAAAAAGTCACATGTCTTCTTTTCATGAATTCTCATCTCTTATGACAGAATATTTAAAAAACCATTTTTGGGGGGTGGGTAATGGCAAAATGATGAAAAGGATGAAATCCTATCTTGACTAGTCTGGAACGATGTCCCAGATAAAGTGCTAAATGGAAAAAATAGGTGCAGAACTGTGCATATAGTATCATATCATTTATATAAATAAAAATAATACAAACAAGCTTTTTATTAGTGCAGAAAATATGTTTTCTTAAATATTGTCTTAAATATATATTCTGCACTAATAAAAGCTTGTTTGTATTGTTTTGTCTTAAATATATTTTTTAAAAAACACACAAGAAACTTGCAGTGACCTCTGCCAAGCGTAAATGGGGGTAGTTAACAGGCAGGTAGATTTGCTCTCCATTGTAACATTTCATACCTTTAGAATTTTTTTTTTTACCACATGCATGTATATACTAGTTAAAAAATAAGTACAAAAGGCAAATAAAAACTATTTTATAAAGTAATTTTTGTATATTAACTTCATATATACTTGTTGTTCCAAAATGATTTGACTTACTAGTTTCATATGTTTTCATGAAATTCAGTGACCTGAATCCCTGGAATTCAACGCAAACACCATCAGTTAAGTCAATTACCTTAATTAAAACAAACCTATAATTTCTCGGTAAACGGCTACTCATTCGTCCAGCGTCCTCATTTTTGGGCTCACAGGCAGTGTGCTCGCCTGCTTGTCAGGGCGGCTGGGGGACCGTGGGACGGGGGCTCCTACCGTGACTCAGAACGGTGACGGGGCTGCGGGGCGGGGCTGCTGTGACTCGAGGCTGGCAGGCCGGAGCTGGCCACGCCTCCTCCCTCCAAGTCGTCGCTGCCAGGAGCATATGAGCATCTAAATACCCTCTTGGTTTGGACTTCTGGATTCACTCGATCTGCTCTCTCACCTTTGCCTCGTTCCTTGTGAGACTGATTTGGGGCATCGTCAACTTTCTGCCAACCATCCCACCCCCCAGTCATCTTTGACTTCTTCTGCCCTCAACCCCATGTCCAATCTATCGCCAGCGTTAGCTGCTTTTGTCATCCTGATGCCTCTCCCGTCTGTTACTGAATTTCTGCGCGTGCTGCCCACAGTAGCAGCTTGATCTGGTTTCACCAGGCCCTCTCCTTGGATCATCCTCCCAGCTTCTTGGTCGATTGTTTCTCAATCTTTAACACTGAGGTTAAATTTGCCCTCCTTGAACATTACTATACTTTCCATACTATGCCTTATATTTACATTTTGTACCCAATATTTCATGCACACCTCTCGTAGCTTTTGGAATATCACAATGTGCAATCAATTTAATGTTTGTGTTTTACAACCTCAGTGTGTACGTTGAATTGCTCAGCCCCAAAGTGATGATATTAGGAGGTGGGCCCTTTGGGAGGTGATTAGGTCAAGAGTGTGGAGCCCTCCTGGATGAGGACACAGGGAGGCGCAGCCGTCTCTTCCCTGGAGGAGGGCCTTGCTGGGTTCTGACCATGCTGGCCTTGGACTTCCAGCCTCCACAACTGTGAGAAGGAAATTTGTGTTGTCTATGAGACACGCAGTCTATGCTAATTTGTTATACCAGCTAGAATTTATTGAGACAATAAAAACTTCCCTAATTTGGTGAAGGAAATAGACAGCAAGTCCAGGAAACACAGAATCCCAAACTAGATGGGCACGAACAGGCCCAGCTCAAGGCCCATCATAAGTAAAATGCTAAAGGTTAAAGAAAAAGAGGTAAGGGGGGTATAGGAGAATGGGTGAGAGATGACAGGATTAAGTACAAATAGGTAGTTACAGAAGAGCCATGGGGATGTAAAATACAACATAGGAAAGAAAGTAGCCAAAGAACTTAACATGCATGACCTGTGGACATGAACAAGGTTGGGGAGATTGCCTGAGGGAATGGGGGGTGTTGGGTGGAAGGAGCAAAGGAGGAAAAATCCAGACAACTGCAATAGCATAATCTTCAAAATATAATTAAAAAAAAGACAATGTAATTACTTGTTTTTCAAGTTCATTGTTCTCACTAGGCAGAAAGGCCTCCAGGAAGAGACTAAGTCACCACACCCTTTTAAACTATTATTGATTAACTTTTATGTGTCAAGTGGTCTCATTTTATCTCGTTTTATAGCTTCCTCAGCAATCTCTGTATAGATATCATAAATCCACTTCAGAGGAGAGAGTTTTCTTTTTCTGTAATCATTTATTTATTTTTAAATTTTTATTGTTCAATTACAGTTGTCCCCATTTCCCCCCGTTGTTCTCCCCTGCCCTGCTCACCACCCCCATCCAATCCTCCCGCATGTTGTCTTTGTCCTTGGGTCCTTTTACATGCTCCTTGACCATAGGAGAGGGTTCCAAGAGCAGAGTTTAAGTGACTTGCTCAGCTGTGATTTGAATCTTTCCTCACTATCTTCTGTTGCATCATCCAGCCCCATAACCAGGCACATGACAGATACTGAGGGCTGAATTACAACTAACATTATTGAGTGTGAACCCCAGTTTAGCCACCTGTGTTGAGGAATCTTCTGTGACCTGATGCTGCCTTTTTGGTGCACACAAACCCTGATCAGACCATTGTTGACACACTTTTTGTGCCAACTTGGGATCTTTCTCCACGCCTGTCCATTTTCCAAGCCTGTTGGGTGGGCTAGGCGGATGTGCTTGTTTCCAGGCAAGAGAGAGCAGACCAGGGTGGGAGGCGGGCCTGCTGAGCCAGCTCTGGGGTGAGTGCTCCCGGAGCACCCAGGGCTGAGGCAGTTAATTTGTCCCCATGCCGAGGAGGGAATTTCCTGCAAAAGCTAGCTCCCCCCAGAACAATGTGGCCTTTATTTTTTAGCTTTGGATTGGAGCCTAGCTGTCCGTGGAAACAAAGAGAGGAGAGAATCACTGAACCAGTCTCACACATAAAATCTGACCATGTCTGTCTTTGAAGTCTCCTTTATGTTGTTTAGAAAACTTTGGATTATAGGGGTGTTTTTCCCACCTTCTCTTCCTCAGTTCCTCGCCCCACCCCAATTTTTTTTTTTTTTATTTTCAGAGAAAAGAGAGAGCAGGGTGTAAGGGAACCTTTCTTTGAAACAGGGCAGAAGTCATTAATGGAGGCTCCATTCAGTCCTTCTGACACTTGCTCATCAATCAGCTTTCCTCCTAGCATTCTGATGACCCCGCTGACCCGGGGCCCTCCACACCGTCTGCCAGGCAGAACTGCAACTCGGACCACACACCAGGGGGAGGGAGTGGGCTCTGGCTCCGGGCTTCCTGAGACTGAGGGCCAACTGGCGGGTGGGCAGCTCTGCTGAGCTGAGGTGAAGATGAATAAAGAAGATATTTTCTCTGCAGAAGCGAGTGCTGCTCACTTCACTGAAACAGCCGTCTGCAGTTGCCCTGCTCTTTCTGCCTCAACCCAGGGCCAGCCATGGAGCGCGGGGCCCCCGCCAGCTGGGCCCGGGAAATGAGGCCAGGAGTTTCTGTCTGCCAACCAAGCACTGCTAAAAGAAGTTAATAGCGCTAAGCCTTCCCTCAGAAAAGTGCAGGGCGGTGTTCTGGAGATGACAGTGGCTTGTTGGGCCTGAGCTGTGGGACCTTTATTTCATCAGTCATTACTAACTTCTTCATTCAATAGCCATTTACCTGGCACTCACTGTGTAATAGGCGTTGTGTTGGGTCCTGAAGACAGAAGTGTGAATGAGGCAGGTGCAATCTCTTCCCTCATGGAGCTTACAGTCCAGCTGGGAATGTACCTGGGACTTTTCTTCAAGGAAAATTGGGTATTTAGGAGGATCAACTGTGGTCTCATGCAATTAAAATTCAGTGACTTTTTATTGATTTCCTTCCAAGTACCAGGCATAGTGCTAGAAGCCGGGAATATTGAAATGAAAAAGGAAAAACTACCCACAACCCATATCTTCAAGGGATTAACAGCGTAGGTAATAAGAATTGTTAAGCTAGGTCATTAGGACTCAGTATGATGTGTTGTTAAAATGGTACATAGAGAATTCAGAGAATATAGAGACTGGTTTATACACTAACACATTCTAAAAAGTTTGGAAGATAAATTTAATGTTCAAGGGAGAAAATAGAGATACTGGTTAGTAAGTTTATCGCAATAAACTAAGTTTGGTGTCTTGGACCAAGGAGGTGATGATGTGGGTATGAAGAGGCTGAATTTTAGGTATTCGGAAAATGCAGCCGGGAGAATTTGCTGGGGGATTTGAAGTCTAATATTAGAGAAGGAATCAGCGTTGACTCCAAAGTTTTTGACCTGAGAAGCTCAAAGTTTGGAGTTTTCATTAACTGAGACAGAAAAAAATAGTAGTTGAAGATGTTTTAAGCGAAATTCAGGAGTTTCACTTCAGATATGCTCAGGCAGAGATGCCTATTGAAGGCTTGGTGATTGCATTCAAAATCATCAGACTGGATGAGATCAGAAGGAGGTGAGTCGGTAGTCCCCTCACCTTATTCTTGGAGGAACACATTCAAGGCCCCCAGTGGGTGCCTGAAACCGCAGACAGTACTGAACCTATTATATATTATGTTTTTCTTAGCAAGCATACCCATGACAAAGTTTAATTTATAAATTACGCACAGTTAGAGATTAATAACAATAACTAATAAATAGAACAATTATAACAATATACTGTAATAAAAGTTATATGAGCATTATTAAGGAAGATAAGGGTTACTTGTACAGAAGCACTGCTATATTGTGACAGTTGATCCGATAACCAAAACAGATATTAAGTGACACATGGCAGGTAGCATATACAATGTGGATATGCTGGACAAGGGACTAATTCATGTCCTGGGTGGGTCAGGGCAGGTCGGTGCAAAATTTCATCCCACTACTGAAAGTGGAGCACAATTTAAAGCTTGTAAATTGTTTATTTCTGGATTTTCCATTTAATGTTTTTGGACTGTGATTGGACATGGGTAACAAAAACTGTGGGAACTGAAACCATGGATAAAGGGGTGCTGTTATACCCGAAGAAAAGACAGACCTAAGGACTAGATCCTCAGGTGTTTCCATGTTTAAGGGTTAAAAAGAAAAGGAGGAATCAGAAAATGAGACTCAGAAGTAGCTGTCAGTGAGGTTAAGAGGATTGTAATTTCCTGGATTCCAAGTAAACAAGATATGTAAAGAAAGGGGAACAGGGAACATATCAAATATTCCTGAATGGCAAATTAAACAATGACTAAAAATTAATCATTGAATTAGGTAATCATTGGATTACTAAAGACTTGTATAAGAGCATTATCAATGGGTTGGCAGTGGTGAATGCCTGCTTGAGGTGGATTCCCTAGAAAACAGAAAGACAGGAATTAGAGAAAATGAACATAGACAAATCTTTTCAAGAATTTTTCTACAAAGAGGAGCAGAAAAATAGGTTGTTAGTTGGAAGGGGATGTGGAATCTCAAGATTTCCTTTCTAATATGTGAAAGAATTCCAGGTGTTTTACACACATGGGGATGACTTTATAGAGATATAGTAATCAATAGTATAAAAGAGGGAGAAGAGAATTTCTGAGTGAGGCTCTTGATTAACAGAGAGGAGAAGGAATCCATTTGGATGAGACCTGTGATTTTTCAACTGGTTGCCGCAGCACACTGGTGTGCTGCAAGAAATTTAAAAACATGCAATACCTGACTATTTAGTCAGAGGCACTGACCTATTTTCCCTTAGAGTGTAAAATTAAAAAATGACAATAGCCAACACAATAGCTCTCTGGTGTGAATGAATAAAAATTATACCTATTATTATAATAGCTATTTTTGTCAGATCAGCAAAAAAAAAAAAAAATACATTTTCTGGTGCACCACAGAATCTTAGTAATTAGTTTCTGTGTGCCATTAGATAAAAAATGTTGAAAATCGCTGGATGGAGAAGTGGGCCTAGGCAGGAGTAGACCATCCATTCACGGTAACTAGAGAGAAAGCAGAGGATGTGGCCACTGATGCATGAATGAAGGTAAATGTGGTGAGGCCGCCTCTGGGAGTTCTCTGGGACTGTTTGTCTGGCCTCAGTGAAAGAGGAAGGAATGATGGAAGAGAGAATAAAGGTTTGGTTTTTGTTTTTGTTTTTTAAAGATTTTATTTATTCATTTTTAGAGAGAGGGAAAAGGATTGAGCAAGAGAAAGAAAACAACATCAATTGGTTGCCTCTCACATACCTACACCTGGGGACCTGGCCTGCAACCCAGGCATGTGCTCTGATTTAGAATTGAACCAGTGACTTTTCCGTTCTCAGGATGACTCTCAATCCACTGAGCTGCACCAGTCAAGGTGAGAGGATAAAATTTTGAAGAGAGTGAAATGAATGAAAAAGTTCTCTAAGAAAGTGGGAGAGTGAATAAATCACAGAGATGATTCCCGAGTGGTTCTAAGCATCTGCTCCAAGTTAGGAATAATAAACTTAAAATCAGGACAGTCAGCTTGGTTGGGTGTTTACGTCCAGTCAGGTTCAGCTGCTCAGGTCCAGGGTGGGAGAAGTGAAGAGCGAAATCTGAGTTTGGAGATTTTTAAAGAAGAGTAGAGTGAAGCAAGGAAGGGAAAAGACAGTTGAAAATGCATGTAAGGGAGAAATTATAATGATGGTTGTAGACTCCTATTTGTTAAAGAGGGCAGTGGAACCACAGCAAAGGCCTAAAGTGGGCAATAGTGAAAAAAAGTAGAATCAATAGGCTGTAGGTCTCTATAAGGTCAAAGACCTGCTGGAGTTGTGAATCTAAACCCGGAAAGATAAGAGGCGGCAGTATTCAGAAAGTGGCATGCTTAGAACTGAGATAAGGTAACAACTGCAATTATTGGTGGTAATAAGGTGTAGCTATGACTGTGAGAATAAGTAGCCAGGTTAGCATGTAGGACAATGTCACTGAAGAAGATGAGAGGTCTAAGTACACAGAAACCAGGATATGGAGGGAACAGCGATATGATTATTGAAATTATGTCTCAGTGAAGTTTTGAATTATAATTGAGAGTCAAAGTGAGATACGATCTCCAAAAATGAGCGGGTATGACTTAAAGGTCATTAGATGACAGCAATAAAGAGAGGGCAGTGGGTAGTATAATTTGGCAATATTCCCTAAAGCTGGGAGTTTTAGGAAAGAAGGGGTAAGAATGGTTAAGAGTCACCTTGATGGGCAAGAGAACATTTACCCCACCTGGGCTCTGTGGTACAAGGACTTTGGAGATAAAACAGCAGCCACTTCGTAGACTGCTAGGGAAGCAGTCTCCTTCCAGGAGGGTCAGATTTCTGTTAGAATGAGAAGACAAAAGTCAAGTAGAAGACTGAGGATATATGGGGTTTGCTAATGACTGGCTCTGACTTCCAGCGGGATATAGTGGAAGGGTTTCCTCAGACATCTGAGGTCAATGGCGTCAGAAAAGTGAATATGGAGAGACAAGGAGGGGATAAGAGCCCAGAGGGTGAGGGTGCCCTGATCGAAACGTGTGTGACTAACACAGGAATAAAGGGTATGTGAGATTAACCCTGATGGCCGCAAGGCAGATGGTGGTGTGAGGCTGTGGTGTTGGGAAGGGGAGAAGGGACAGATCAAGGTCCCATCAGAGCACAGATTCCTGACAGGTGGTCTTGTTTGGATCATCTCAGATTCCAAGGCAATCTTCTCATTTATACAGCCCAAGATCCTCTGAGACTTCTCCCTGTATCTCTTGGTGGATTTTTCTGGTGAAACTGGGCTGTTCTCACTTGTTTGAAATCATCTGTGGTAGCACCCGTGATAAATTGAAGTCATGGGAAGTGGCCTCGCTGACCCACCCCTAAATTTGGCTCTCAGAATAATGAATAACTCACCTTGGCCAAAGATAAACAGTGGATTAAAACAGACCCTTTGTCATAAACATAAGTCAGCCCCAAAACCTTTGATTCTAAGACATCTGGCTAAACACTAGGGAGTAGCAAGTCATTAAATGTTGGTGTGTTCCTTGGGCCAGGTCTGCTAGTGGTTTACATGTGTTTCTAAAAGATTCCTGGAGATAATAATTTTGAGGCAAGTGTGGTGAATTTTACTATAAGTCTTGTTGCCTTGTAAATTCTTAATGATACAATGTCATTCTCTTTCATTGGAAGGGCATCTGTCACTAGAGTGAAGTGTCCATCACTCAGCTTTCAGTTTCAGATCTGATTCTTTTTTTTTTTAAATTTTATTTTAATTTATTTTTTCAAATACATTTGTCTCTGCCAACCCCCCACCACTTTCCCTTGCCCCCTCCCACCCTCCCTCCCTCAGCTCTTCCCCTTTGGTTTTGTCCATGAGTCCTTGCTATTGTTCCTTGACTTTCCTCTTCCCTTCCTTGTCCCCGCCCCACCTTCCTCCTTCCCTCTTGTCTCTGTTGATTCCTTTTCCTTTCAGTGTTGCTGGTCTTATTTTCCTTGCATCTTTGTATTGTTGGTTAGGTTCCGCTTATAGGTGAGATCATATGGTATTTGTCTTTCGCCCCCTGGCTTATTTCACTTAGCATAATGCTCTCCAGTTTCATCCATGCTGTCGCGAAGTTTAGTAGTTCTTTTTTTTCTTTCTGCTGCGTAGTATTCCTTTATGTATATGTACCATAACTTTTTGATCCAATCATCTATTGATGGGCATTTAGGTTGCTTCCAACACTTGGCTATTGTAAATTGTGCTGCTATGAACATTGGGGTGCATAGGTTCTTTTGTATTGGCGTTTTGGTGTTCTTAGGGTATAGTCCCAGTAGGGGAATCACTGGATCATAAGGCCGTTCCATTTTCAGCTTTTTGAGGAAATTCCACACTGCTTTCCACAGTGGCTGCACCAGTCTGCATTCCCACCAGCCAAGTGGACTAGGGTTCCCTTTTCTCCACAGCCTCGCCAGCACCTGTTGTTTGTTGCAGATCTGATTCTTTAATGAATCATTCGGAAGACGATAGTTTTGACAGGCATGTTGGAGGGAAGATATTGATTTTTAAAGGTCTTAAACTACCTTTACATATCAAAAGAAAAATGTAGGTTTCTCAACATGAACATTTAATTTCATCCATTGGCTTTCAGGCTTTTGGACCACAGTCCATGGTAAGAAATACATTTTTTTCCTCACCGAACACACATTCACACTCACACACACACATGCACATATTTGTGTAAAACTAGAACCACAGTTTCAGAAATTATTCAAAATTCAGTCATCAAAAATTATTGCCTTTACTTCAGAGGATGCCCCCTAGTATTTTCTGTTGGGTTCAACTTTATTTTTATTTCATGTACAAAAACACTGGTCTTGACTCTCCAAATTAATTTTGCAACTCATTAATAACTTATAACATGTAATTTCTAAAAATTGCAATAGGATCACAGTGCAGGGAACAATCAGGATCTATAGGTAAAGGTCTTACTCATGAGACTGAAGAAATCCCATGGCAGAACTGAGTTAAGATAGACATAGGGGTCCTTATTTCTCACCTTTTTAGGGTATAATCTTCAGTTGTGGGTGTGAGAGGTAGTATGGAAATGCATGCATGCATATGTGTGTGTACCATAGACATCTTTAGATAGTTATGAGGGAACTTGAAAGCATTGGAAGCAGTGACCTGGGTCCAGGGCCTAGGGATGCTTCAAGATTCTGGAAGAAGTTGAGCATTTGGGTTAGCAAGAGTCTACACAAGAGTCAGGAGCTGTACCGTGTAGCAGTGGCTGGGAAGTAGCCTAGACAGATAATGTAAGAGCACTGCTGGTTCTCCTGACCTGTGAAGAGCTCACAGGGAATTCAGAAGTTTCTGCTGGGCTTGGTGATGGGGCTCAAATGTGCTGAGAATATTGGTGCAGTAGCAGAGAGTTAGGGTTGATATAAAGAGAAAGAGAAAGCCAGATATGAATAAGAATTTTGCAGCGACAAAGAAATAACCAACAGTGTGAACTTTAAGGGCAGTAGATACTGGTGTGATATCCCCACAGATCTTATGGGTCAGCAATACCTCCATGTGTACCAGTCTAGGGACCAGATATGAGGTGGAAGCATAAGGAACTTAACGAAGAGATATGAGGGCCTCTTCCTCCCCAGCTGCCACAGGCCTGTGTAACCCCCTTCTCACAGACCCACGTGCCATACCTGGGGTGGGTCAGAGGAAGGGGAGACAGCGAAAAGCCTGAGAATTTACTCAAAAGAGACTGTTAATCCCGAAGAGAAAGAGATATTTAATTGGAACATATAAGTTCTCTTGGTCCTGCAGATATTGAGGAAGATTGGAGCAATTAAAAAAAAATAGAATGATAGTTTGTTAAATCCTCAGTCTTGTTACAGGTGTACTAATTTCTAGATGTTTTGTTTAGATACATGGGAAAGCAAGATTATACTTATCTTAGGTAAAGACCTAAGGCTATGACAAGGTGGGCCCTTTAGACAGTGAGACACTTAAGCTACCTCAAAGGTATGTGCCATTAGCCCTATGTCATACAGAAATTTAGGACACAGAAACTTTGAGATAAATATTGTGTCACAGATCACATAGCTGGTAAGAGGCAGGTAGCACTGGACCCCAAGCCTAGGGAGCTGCGAGGCCTCGTGTTATGCCTTGCAACCTTCTGTGGTGATCCAAATACACTGTTGACCCAGGCAGTGCTGAATCTCTGATTCCTTCCATCACACTGGGTGAACATGGTCATACACTGGATGGAACAGAAACAAAGGGATAGAAAAATGATAAACACACTCAGAACCTCAGAACCTGGTCGTCTTCAGAAAGACTTTACTCTTAATAGTCACTTATATAGTGCTTTATTGTTCATAAAGCACATTATATTCCTTTTTTCTTTAAAAATTTTTTTTATTGTTGTTCGGTTACAGTTGTCCTCATTTTTTCCCCATTACTCTCCTCCATCCTACCCACCCAGACCTCGCACATTCAATCCTCCCCACCCCCTGTTGTCTTTGTTGGTGGGTCCTTTATACATGTTCCTTGATGACCCTTCCCCTTCTTTCCCCCATTATTCCTCTCACCCCTGCCCTCTGGTCACTGTCAGTTTGTTCTTTATTTCCATGTCTCTGGTCCTATTTTGCTTGCTCGTTTGTTTTGTTGATTAGGTTCCACTTATCGGTGAGATCATACGGTATTTGTCTTTCACTGCCTGGCTTATTTCATGTAACATAATGCTCTCCAGTTCCATCCATGCTGTTGTGAAGGGTAGGAGCTCCTTCTTTCTTTCTGCTGTGTGGTATTCCATTGTGTAAATGTACCATAGTTTTTTGATCCACTCATTTACTGGTGGGCACTTATGCTGTTTTTAGCACTTGGTTATTGTAAATAGTGCTGCTAAGAGCATAGGGATGTGTAGATTCTTTTGAATTGGTGTTTCAGGATTCTTAGGGTATAATCCCAGCAGTGGAACTGCTGGGCCAAAAGGCAGTTCCATTTTTAGTTTTCTGGGGAAATTCCATACTGTTTTCCACAGTGACTGCACCAGTCTTTATTCCCCCCAACAGTGGACTAGGGTTCCCTTTGCTCCACAATCTTGCCAGCACTTTTTCTTTGTTGATTTGTTTATGATGGTCATCCTGACCAGTGTGAAGTGGTATTTCATTGTGGTTTTAACTTGCACCTCTCTGATGGCTAGTGATGCTGAGCATCCTTTAATATGTCTCTGTGCCCTCTGTATCTCCTCCTTGAAGAAGTGCCTGTTCAGGTCTTTTGCCCATTTTTTAATTGGATTGTTTGTCTTCTTGGTGTCGAGTTGTGTGAGTTTTTTATATATCTTGGAGCTCAAACCCTTTTCTGAGGTATCATTGGTAAATATATTTTCCCATATGGTTTCTAGGTTGACCTTCACAAAGACCTAGAAGCAGGTGTTCATATTGTCCTCCTTCTACCGGTAAAGCAACCAGGTTTTAGAAGAATCAAGGAAGTTTCAGGAAGGCATACCATTGTGGGGTGGAATGGAGACACTTAGCCAGATCTTTTAATTCTCAGAGAGACACACATCGGAAGACTCTACCTTCCTATAAAGTTCAAGGACAGGAAGATAGTGAGAAAAGATTCTGTTATGTTTCTATCTTTTTCCCTGCAAGTGGGATACAGGCACCTTGGCTCTCCCTCACGTTCTCTTATTCTTCGACTGGTGGCCTTTTTGTGTCTGGCTGTGCTGTTCAGGACAAGTGGAGGCTGAATTTTTGACAGAAGATACATGGCAACAGTTTCTTTCCCTTTTTTCAGTCTGATAGTTGGTACCCTCTGTAGCTGGGAAGCAGCTGCCCACAGCTGGGGTGTGGTGGCAGAGGGGCCTCTGATGATGCTTGTCCACAGGCAGATGCAGTTACACAGGCTTCGGTTTCCAGAGCTTTGGGAAGAAGTTTCTGCATGAAGTCAGGCCTATCTGACCAGCTGGTTTGGCAGCTTTTTCTCTCTGGTATTGAAGATCATAAGGGGGTGAAGGATAAGGGACAAATGCCCCCCTGCTGACTGGAGACCTGAAAGTCTGAATAAATTGTCTCCCACATGAAAAAAAAAAAAGCTCTAAATGAATTGTGAACAGGAGGACTGATGTGTCTCTTATCGGTCTGCTGCCTGTTGACTTTGGCTGGGAGATAATCACCATGGTTAACGAGGATCCTGGCAGCCAGATATTATTTGTTCCTGATCATTCTTGTTCACCATTGTTTTCACATATAAAACCCTGAAAGAATATCAAATCCCCAGTGCTCTGCAGTATTGTGGTTTCTTTTTATGAACCACACCTCCTCATTTTCCCCCCTAGTTCTCTCTCCCTGCCTGCTCCCTGCCCCCAACCCTACCAACTGCAAGAGGCAGGAGAGGCCTGAACAGGTTGCCTTCCAGACCTCAAGTCCTCACTCCAGCTATAAGAATTCTGCTACCACCTGCTTTATGAAACTACCTATAAGCACCATTTACTCTGAAGGGTTCCTGGTAGTAACAGTTGAAATCTTCATGCTCTCAGGTGTCCCTGATCTCCAGCTTCGAGCCCTGACAGGGGTGAGGCAGTTGCATCCGAGCTTCCTGTTCTCCACCCATTGTAAGTACAAATTATTGTTAGTCTTTCTTACCTTCCTTCCCCCAACTGTGACACTAGAAGGAAGGTGAAGAAAACCTGGCACATTCTGTTTGTTCAGGTGTCCAACAACTGATTGAATTCATTTTCTTAATCAAGCGAAATACACTCAGAGCTTATATTTCTGTCAGGGAAAAGGTGGCCACTCTCATGTTTACTTAGTTTTGGTCCAAACTTTGTTTGGTCCCTGGGGTAGGTAACAGTGCTCCCATCGTTCTCTTCCTTTAACTAACCTGGGCCCACTTAACTCAAATACATGGTCGGAGGACACAGAAGGGTTGGCTCCTGGTCTCCACAGTGAATTTGGGCATCAGCATGGGCTTGCTGCAATCCACCATTCCTTGCTTCCTAGTGCCCTCTTTGGCTCTTTTCGATCACTTGGTTCTCTTTGCTTGGCATACTATTTTGGACTTATTTTTCTCTCATGTATCAACATTTTATATACATATATTATATATGTGTGTGTGTATTCTCTCCCAATATATAAATTGTACTGGACACAAAACTGTTTCTCTGCCTAAACCCCCATTTTTGCCAGATCATGAAGGATAAATTCTAGGACCTCCTCTTGCCTGAATATTTGTCAGGGGGCAAGAAACCGGATTGTGAAAACTTAAGGAAAGTTCAGAGGAGACAAAAAACTCCCCTGCAAGAGGGGCTCAGTAGCCTGCTTCCTCCCGATAGTGGGGGCGGGGGTACTCTTGGGCCTTTTCTGGGCTTGGGCAGTCCTCAGCCAATCCTGGCCATTGGGCCTTGTGGGCAGTACTTGGGGTCATATATCTGCCTGTTCAGGGCAAAGACCTGGCCACTCTGGTTTGTGCCCTGTGTGTGGCCCATCTAGCAAGAGATAGAAGAGTTGCCACACTTGTGGGTCTGCAGCTTGGTGTCATAGATGTACCGACCAGGGACAAGAGCCATCATGCCTGATGCCTGGCACACTGATTGGTGTCCATCTGGAGCACTGGCCTGCCTTCATGATGGTGTCATTGAAGTTCCCCTCCTCCTTCTCCAAGTACTGGATGCTGTTGTTTATGCCAAACTACCGCCCCATGTCTTGGCCTTCCTTTTCAAAGCCAGAAGAGACATCTGCACTTGCCCCACGTTCTTGTTCTCATACAGGCCCCGCTCCCCAGACAGGTCCTCAGATTTTACGCTGTAGTTGTGCATGGCCTTGATGAAGTTGGAGAGGTTTTCTATCTCCATGTAGTTGTAGATCTTGGGGACTGAGTCCGGCTACAGCTCATTCATGAGAGTGCGCAGGATAACTCTGGCCTTCTGACCCTCCTGGAGGTTGGGACCGATAGACATGTCCATGTGTTCCTTGATCCTGCTGCAGAGTTTGCCTCCTTCTCGAGGTCATATTTGGACTGGACCCTGTTCTTGTCCTCGGCTGCCGAAGCCAAGGTGGCGACATCGTCGGGGGCTGTGGCATATGCTGTTTGGGCGGCCGGGCAGGTACAATGGCCAGGGATGCACTGGGATTTGCTGCTTTTATAACAAGAGAATATAGGTTTGCACTTTGTCCAGAAATGAAATTATTTTATTTCTCAAGGTTGCTTACTGTAAACACACCTTGAAAACTGATTCAAGTGGAGAAAATTCAGCGCATTGCATTTTTGGCATACTTAGCAAGAACTTGCAGGGCACAGTTGGCTCTAGTGTAGGGATGTGAAGCGATAGGACACAAAATTTAAGAAGGCACGTACTCTCTGTGTTACACAAGAACAGGGGCAGCATTTTTATAAATGTGAGAGTTAGCACCTCCCTTAATTTTGTGTTTTAGATGCGTCACTTTACCCTAGTTCTGGGACTACTGCCTGGATACCCAGAATACAGACTGCTTCTCAAAGCACATCTAAGGGCAGGGGTGATCTTTAATAAGGCCATAGAAGTTAAAGGAAAATTTTCATCTGTAGAAAAAGAATAATAGACATACTCCCAGCTATAATGAAGTAACTGGGACTAGACATGCCCTCCTGGAATAAACAATAATAAAATCAGACAAACTATATTTTTAAAAAATGTTTTAAGCATTAAATAATAGCCAGCACAGAGTTGTGATCCTGCAGCAAAGAGAAACAACATAGTTTTTCCCAAATACTGTGTTGACACTATTTCTAGATTGCATAGCTGAGAGGAGAATCCCATGGACAGAGGTGCATTATTAACATGAGGAGGCAGCAATCAGAGTTCAGGGAGGTTGAACTCTGACGTCTGTCTCTTCAGAGCGACAGAGAAAAGGAGGCCAGGCAAAGAGGAGCTCCAGAAATCGACGCAGGGATCCTCTTGAACTGGTTGCTGAATACCATGCTGTATATGAGGTCAGGCAAAGTACTGGTGGGAGCTATAAGCTGGACAATTCTTATAGCTCACACAGAACTGAAAAGCGCTAGAGTTCCACTCACTGATGGTAGAGACACCTTGTTTTTCTTAGTAGAGAGCCCAGAAAGATTGTAACAGATATAGGACTAGACTAGCTTTAATAGTAAAGGCTACTCTAGACCTGCCCTGGATCCAGTGGAAATAGCCTTAAAAAAAAAAGTAAAGAAAAAAAAAAAAAGACTTCTTTCACAAACAAAAGCCAAGAGAATTTGTTACTAGCAGAGGTGCACAGCAGGGAATGTTAAAGTTTCTTCAGGTAGAAGGGCAATGATACTTGATGGAAATGGGAGTCTACACAAAGGAATAAATAAGGGATACTGGAAATGGCTGAGTGGGTGCATTTGAAAAAGCTATTTTTTAAAAATTTTTAAATGTCTTTAAAAGATAATTGATTGTTTAAAAGAAAAATAATTACTATACATAACATATAGAATTAAAATACATGACAAAAATGACACAAAAAATGGGAATTAAAGCATCTCATTGTAACATTCTCATGCTAGTCATAAAGTATTTGTAATATTGGTTGGTTACAGGTAGAATGGGACAAGTTAGAGATGCATATTGCAAACCCCAGAGCAACCATTAAAGACGGGAAACAAAAAAGTATAATTAATAGGTCAATATTATAAATAAAATAATAAAAACAATGAAGCCAAAAGAAGGCAGGAAAGAAGAATACAAGGAAAAAATAACTAATTGCTATTAATAACACAATGGTAAATTTAAACCTAACTACATCAGTGACCTAAAGCTGTGGTGTCCAATACAGTAAGCTTCTAGACTCCTGTGGCTATTGAGAATCTGAATTATGGTTAAAGCAATTGAAGACTAAATTTTAAAATTTTATTTATTTTTAATTAATTTAAATTTAAAAACTGATACTCCAATTGTTGGAAATTTTTCAAGTATGCTTAGAACACCTTTGGTATGTGAATCTATTTTTTCAACTGTACATTTTTGAACTCTAAATACAAATCAATTATTTCTGAAAAATATTTAGTGTCTAAATTGAGATGTGCTGTAAGTATAAATGCATACTGAATTTTGAAAACTTGATACAAAAGTTACGTAAATTATATTGTTAATAAATTTTAAAATAATATTTTTGATATATTGTAAAAACACATTGTTAATATTAATTTATAATGTTTATTTTTTACTTTTTTAATTTTTTAAAGGTTTTATTCATTTTCAGAGAGAGGGGAAGGGAGGGAGAAAGAGAGGGAGAGAAACATCAGTGTATGGTTGCCTCTCACATGCCCCCCACCAGAGACCTGGCCTGCAACCTAGGAATGTGACCAGACTGGGAACCAAACCAGCGACCCTTTTGTTGGCAGGCCGATGCTCAATCCACTGAGCCACGCCAGCCAGGGCTATTTTTATTTTTAAATGTAGGTACTATATAGTTTAAAATTACATATGTGCCTTACATTTTATTTCAATTGGAAAGTGCTGACCTAACAATCTAATTAAAAGATGGAAATCATTCAACTAGATAAAAATAAGACCCATATAAACTTTCTTTAAGTAATCTACTTTATATATCGATTAAAAGTAAAATAAAAGACAAGGGGAAGATATACTATGTAAACATTAGTTATAAAAAAAGCCAAAGTGGCTCTATTGCTATTAGATAAATAGAACTGAGTACAAGAAATATTATCAGGGATATAGAGGGACATTTTATAGCAAGAAAAAGGTTCAGTTCATCAAGAAGACATTGAATTCCTAAATATGTATATACCTTATAGCAGAAAACAAAATAGAGTATACTGACAAAACTGAAAAGGAGAAATAGACAAATGTACAATTATACCTAAACACAATGTTAAAATTTCAACACTCCTTTATTAGTAATTGCTGAAACAAGTAGACAGAAAATCAGAAAGGATTTTGAAGGCTTCAATAATACCATCAACCAATTTGGCCTAACAGATATTACAGAATATTCCACCCCAAAATAGTAGAACACAAATTCTTTATAAGTACACAATACATTTACTGAGATAGGACATATGCTAGCCATGAAAACAAGTCTCAATAGACTTAAAAGGATTACAAAATAATAGAAAATCATGTTCTTTGACCATGATGGAATTAAACTAAAAATATCTTGAAAATTCCCAAATATCTGGAAAGTAAATAATATATTTATAAATAATCCATGAATCAAAGAAGAAATAACAAGGAAGATTAGAAAATATTTTGACTGAGTAATAAAAACACAATATATTAAAATTTATGAGATACAACAAAAGCAGTCTCGAGGGGAAATTTTATTTTTACATTTTATTCATCTTATTTTGGAATGGTTCAAAGATTTTTTAATGATAGAGTAAAAAATACAGATGATACATTTTATTTTTGAATTGGATTTAAAGATTTTTTTAATGATAGATTTTTAGATGATAGTTGTGGATATTGGAGAGAAGAATTGGTCAACCACTGTGGAATAGTCTTACTTTTTCACAAACTCATCTAATATGGAAGGTCTTGATGGTCCCAATGTTATAGTATTTTTTGATATTCAATATTACTTTATGTTATTTTCAGGTGTATGTATAGCATAATGGTTAGATGGTTATATAACCTACAAAATGATCACCCTAATTCTAGTACCCATCTGATACCATACGTAGTTATTATAACATTATTGATTATATTCCCTACTGAGAACCGTCCCATCTGACTTCAGGAACTGTAGCCTTGCCGGCTGGCAAGAGGGCCCCAAGGCTGGAGCTGAGCAAGGAGGCCTTGGGAAAATAGGCGACTGAGGAGACAAAACCTGTCCACCTGGCAGGGGCTCCCTCACATCACCCTGCTTGGCCCCGAAGGATGGCTGGTTAGTCAATGGAGGGTAAGGCCCCTCGATGGCAGGGGCAACCTAAGACAGGCATGGCTGCAAGGGGCCATCAGGGGAAAGACTTTGGAGGAAAAGGAGAAAGGGCAAAAGACCCTCACCCCTCAGCTTTGTCATGGCCAGAGTCCTCATTCTATCTGGAAAACGTCTCCTTATCTCTTGGTGGCTCTGCTCCCCTGCCTGCCTCAGGCTTGAAACAATACTGGAGGCAGGTATAGCCCTAAACTGGATTAGGTGGTTCCTGGGGGAAATCAGATTGAGAAGTAAATTACACTCTTTGAAGCATACTTTGTTTTCCCCTCAAAAGCTCTGATAACTGGCTCATACTGGGAAGGAAATTTACATTATTCACAGACCCTGACCCTAAAGTATTTGGTGCTTTTATGTTTACTCCTCTCATCTTGGACCCATGTAGAAGGGTGTGTTCCTGCCTTTTGTTTTCTTCAAAGCATGATCTATTCTCTGTAAACATTAAATACTGATGTAATGAGATCACCTGTACATTCCCACTATCTAGTCCTCACTGATAACCCGTTCAATAAAAGCCATTGAGCACAGGGGCTCGGGGCCTTCTCCACTAGAGGGAATCGCCACCCCCTTCTCCTGGCAGACAGAGAAATGCCTGGGACGGCTTATTTTATTTCCTCATCCGTGACGACCCGGAGCAGCCTCTGCAGGACAGAGTCTGCCTTCCGCCTCAGCTGGCGCCTGAACAGGGAACTTCAGGACCTGCACCGCCTCAATTCCCTATGCTGTACTTTACATTCCTGTGACTATTTTGTAACTACCAGTTTTTACTTCTTAATTCCTTAATCTTTTTCACCCATCTATCCAACCCCCTTCCCATCTGGCAACCGTAATTTGTTCTCTTTTTCTATGAGTCTGTTTCTGTTTTGCTTCTTTAGTTTGTCCTTTAGATTACACATATAAGTGAAATCTTATGGTATTTATCTTTCTCTGCCTAACTTATTTTACTTATCATAATACCCTTTTAGAGAGAAATTTAGAGCATTAAATTTTAAATGCTTATATTAGGAAAGAAGGAAAGTAAAAAAACCCCAATCACTTGAGAAGTTTCTACCTAAAGAAACTATTGAAAGAAGAGCAATTAAACACAAAGGAGAAAGGATATTACTAAATTAAGAGCAGAAGTCAATGAAATATGATTAGCAAACAATAAAAAATTCAATGAGTTAAAAAGATAGTTCTCGGCCCTGGCTAGTGTGGCTCAGTGGATTGAGCACCGGCCTGTGAACCAAAGGGTCACTGGTTTGATTCCCAGTCAGGACACATGCCTGGGTGGTGGGCCAGGTCCCCAGTTGGGGGCACATGAGGGGCAACCACTCATTGATGTTTCCTTCCCTCTCTTTCTCCCTCCCTTTCTCTAAGAATAAAATAAATAAAATATTTTACCCTGCAGCTGGCTGGAATCCACATCCATCGGTTCTTCCTGAGCCCAGCCTGAGCCAGCCCTGCTAGCCATGCCCGAGAACGTGGCACCCTGGAGCAGGGTGCCTGCTGGGGCTGCCGGTGGCTGCAACAAAAGCGCCTATAAGGACCGCGATAAGCCGGCCCAGATCCACTTCAGCAACATCTCCGCGGCCAAAGCTGTTGCTGATGCTATTAGAGCAAGCCTTGGACCAAAAGGAATGGATAAAATGATTCAAGAGGGGAAAGGCGATGTGCCCATTACAAATGATGGTGCCACCATTCTGAAATAAATGCAAGCGTTGCATCCAGCAGCTAGAATGCTGGTGGAGTTGTCTAAGGCACAAGATATAGAAGCAGGAGATGGCAACCACATCAGTGGTCATCATTGCTGGCTGTCTCTTAGATTCCTGTACCAAGCTTCTTCAGAAAGGGATTCACCCAACTATCATTTCCGAGTCATTCCAGAAGGCTTTGGAAAAGGGTATTGAAATCTTGACTGACATGTCTCGACCTGTGGAACTGAGTGACAGAGAAACTTTGTTAAATAGTGCAACCACTTCATTGAACTCAAAGGTTGTCTCTCAATATTCAAGTCTGCTTTCTCCAATGAGTGTAAATGCAGTGATGAAAGTGATTGACCCAGCTACCAGTGTAGATCTTAGAGATATTAAAATAGTTAAGAAACTTGGTGGGACAATTGATGATTATGAGTTGGTGGAAGAGCTGGTTCTCATGCAAAAGGTGGTAAATTCTGGTATAACAAGAGTTGAAAAGGCGAAGATTTTGGGTTATTCAGTTTGCTTATCTGCTCCCAAAACAGATATAGATAATCAGATAGTAGTTTCTGACTATGTCCAGATGGACCGAGTGCTACGAGAGGAGAGAGCCTATATTCTAAACTTGGTGAAGCAAATTAAAAAAACGGGTTGTAATGTCCTTCTCATACAGAAGTCTATTTTCAGAGATGTTTTTCGTGATCTTGCATTATATTTCCTGAACAAAATGAAGATTATGGTGGTTAAGGATATTGAAAGAGAAGATACTGATTTCATTTGTAAGACAATTGGAACCAAGCCAGTTGCTCATATTGACCAGTTCACTGCTGACATGCAAGGATCAGCTGACTTAGCTGAGGAGGTCAATTTAGATGGTTCTGGCAAACTGCTTAAGATTACAGGCTGCACAAACCCTGGAAAAACAGTTACAATTGTTGTTTGTGGATCTAACAAATTGGCTAATGAAGAAGCTGAGCACTCCATTCATGATGCCCTGTGTGTCATTCGCTGTTTAGTGAGAAGAGAGCTCTTATTGCAGGAGGTGGTGCTCCAGAAATAGAGTTGGCCCTATGGTTAACTGAATACTCACGAACATTGAGTGGTATGGAATCCTACTGCGGTCGTGCTTTTGCAGATGCTATGGAAGTTATTCCATCTACACTAGCTGAAAATGCTGGGCTGAATCGCATTTCTACAGTAACAGAGTTAAGAAACTGGAATGCCCAGGGAGGAAAAACTACAGGCATTAATGTCCGAAAGGGTGGTATTTCCAACATTTTGGAGGAACTGGTTGTCCAACCTCTGTTGGTTTCTGTTAGTGCACTGACTCTAGCAATTGAAACTGTCTGGAGCATCCTTAAAATTGATGATGTGGTAAACACTGGGTAATCTGGATAATGCTGCTGGACTGGCAACATCATGGCCAGGAATAATGTAGCTGGAAGGGAAGGAAGGTTACTGATGTTACTTGTTTCAAATATCGTTTCCTCTATGAATTCCTGGGCCTGGTCTTCCAGTTTGCATTTACTTGAAATTGTATTGATGCAGTTTAATGAAAATATTAAATATTTGGTTTAAAAAAATAAATAACATCTTTAAAAAAAGATAGTTCTTGAAAAGATTAATGGAAGAAAGATAAAACACACAAAATTCCAGTGTTAGGAGTGAGAAGACATTACTACAGATTGTGCAGACATTAAAAGAGAAATAAGAAAATGTATTAAACAACTTTATGTCAAATTAAGAAGACCAAATACAGAGTTTATGGAATCAATTTAAGGTATAACAAGAAGCAAAGGGCAAGAGATAATTTAGATGAACACATTTAGGAGAGTTTGCAAGCACACTATGTAAATCCTGCATTAAGCAATGTTCATATGTCCTATTTGTCTCTGTGTTATCAGTGCTCTTTGCTGACTGTGTGGTTTTAAAGACTAAAGTGGTCTTGAGCAGGGGGGCTCAGCAATGGGTGACCTGGGCCAACAGGCGTATTTGTGGGGCAGACATAGCTAGTGTGGTTGTAGATCTTTGTTAGCCTAATGAGCAGCTATAAATTTTATTCTTATTTCTTGGGCAAAGATATAGGATGCCCAAGAAATGAGTATAACCCATAGATGCTCAGTTTAAGACTTCATAAATGAGTGCTTCATACACCTCATGCATATTTTATGTATCATGAATATTTGGTCCTCCCAACATTTTTCCATCCTTTTTATTCTCCTCCTTCTCCCACAACATTAATAATGATAATAATAAGAAGAATACTAGCCTTTCATTGAATGCCTTTGGGTTGGTGTAAATCAAGGATTCTTTATGTAAATTATTTCTTTTAATCCACACAGTTCTATATAAATAATTATTTTCCATAGTATATGGTTGAGGTATTTGAGTCTCACTGATGTGACTCTGAGCAGACCAGACCCTTTGTTGATTTTGATCTTGTTCCTAAGCAGAAAGGTGAAGGACTGACACCTCTGAGAAGGGATATTTGTATATTGAAAAAAAGAATATCTTTACCTGTTTTTGTGCCAGCTTCTGAGCCTTTTTCTGCTTAAACAAAGTCCAGTGAGAATCAGTATCAAAAGTGCTGCCAAAGCTGAAACCGTTAGGATGAGTAGTGTAATGATGGACTTAGCAACTGAAATACAGATGTGCCCCAGTCAGTTCCCCTGGAGAGAGTTGTTCCCACATTCACTTCTTATTCAGTGAACCCTCAATCATAGTCCCTCTAAGAGTAATGCATTGTGGATCCTCCCTTTATCTCCATCCTTTTCAAACTCTGCTTAATTAGTAAGTTCAAGCCTCCATTCAATTACCTTAATTTACTTGCTCAGGAAATAAATTTAAGCTAATCAATTCATTTCTTTCATGGGAGAATAGCAACGTAACAGTATGTAACAGAATTGAGAGTACTGACAAAAGAAAAGTTCAGGGAATTTTGGACAGGGCGGCAGGTGGTAGCCTGGGATGGCATGAAAAAAATAAAGGGATCGGAGGTCTCTCGGAAGCTGAAAAGCCTGTATAAAAAGAGATAAAGTATAAAATTGGAGGAATTGGAGAGGATAATCAGACTTAATGTTTTTGAATGTAAACATTCTCACTTTTGGATCAAGCCCAAGGTCTGACAACAGCAGTGGGTGTCTGAAGTGAAGTGGGCTCTGCACTTCCCTGTCCCTGGAGCATTGATTGCCTTTCCCTGTGCCATTCTTAGTGGGCGACTTCTACTCAGTCTTCCGTCACCAGGTGCCATATTATGTTAAAGAATGCTTTGTTGAGGAAAAAAAACCTAAAATACAGAAGTAAGGCAAGAACAAATTTCATGTCTTTTCAACGTCATGTTAAAACTTATCTAATAAATTTAACTAAGGAGTACCTGACTTGGGAAATTAAACTTTATTACAGTTTTATTGACCTATAGAACATTAACTTAGCAGTCTTATTTTAAGATTTATTTATTTTTCTTATTGATTTTGAACCAGACTTGTTATCTATCTGGTCTTTCACTGGAGAGTTAATTAAAATTATGGTTTTTATGTATTTTTATGAGAATTATGTTTTTGACATTTTGAAAGTTACACTTTAACTTCTCCTTTCCAAAATCTATGTCTTTTTTTTTTTTTTTGGTTTTGTTTTCATGGCACCCTGTGCTTGCTCCATACATGGTATTATGACTGAGTTTAATTCATTCAAAGAGTATGAATTGAATGAATTCCTCTTTGAGCCATATACAGTGATAGGTGTTAGTGATACTGTGCTGAACAAACAAACGTGGTCTGTCTACCCATCGAAGATTTTCTTTTTTGTGCAAACAGCCTTTCCCACTTGCTAGAATGTAAGTTTCATGAGTATAGACTATGTCTTAGCCATGATGACATTTTCAGTGTCATACTTTCTGCCAGCTCACAAAAGTCGCTATTGAGCAAATTTTTTGTTGGATAATTATGTGGATGAAAGTACAATAGTGGCAAATGTGGCATTCACAGAACTGAGATGCTAGTATGTTAGATAACTGTGTGCTCAGGCTGGAAATAATCTAAGGTGATGGCAGGTATTAGGGTGGAGCGGCAGACTGCAACTCAGTCATAAGTAAATGAAGCAGAGTGAATGGCTAGTGACAAAACATTAACCAACAGGAGGTATTTACATAATTGGAAAGAAAAGGGCTGGAATTGGCCCTGGGAATTGGATGCAATGCCAAAAAAAAAAAAAAAAAAAGGATCTTTAGGGGAAATTTAAGCAAGAAAATTAAGGCAAGAAAACAGATGGAATGTAAGGGAACAGATGGAAAATGTCTTGGGAGTCATTTCAATGGATTGCATTTCTAGAGAACCCAAGGATGTTGGGAACAGTGGGAGATTGACTCAGATTAGGAGATGAATGGGGGGGGCGAGTAGCTGTGTTGCAACTGAAAACTTGATGATATAAAAATATTATCTTTTGAGTGTTGCCTCATAGCACTACGCTTTATCCTCCCCTGCCCAGTCTCATGTTGTTCTCCTCATTCATCGATGGCACCAGGCTCTGTCTTCCATGCCACTCTCCAGGGTAAGGTCTGTCGTTATCCTTAGTGACTTCGGTGTCCACTCGGATAAACCATTCAAAATGTCTGTCTTTCTCTTTGTTGAACTCTTTGACAAGCATTGTTTATTGGATGCTTTCTTTGTTCCCTGTATTCTATTAGGCAGTGGGTTTAGATTACTAAAAAAATTATGCCTCCCATCTCAAGAAACTTACTGCCTACTGAGTGAAATTGACAATAAATACAAATGCACAAGGGAATATGTATATAATTGCATTTGTTTTAGTACCAATGTTATGAAAACAACAGGATAATGAAAAAGAGTATAATGCTGGAACCTAATTCATCTTGCAGGCGGGGGGGATTAGGAAAAGAAAGATTCTCTGAAGAAGTAATATGTCATCCAAGACTAGAGAATAAGTACAATAGTAGTTATCTAGATGAAGAATAGAGAGAATAATTGCAAGGCTACCAAGTAGAAATGGAGTACAGTGTTCATGGGAACACACTGTCTTATGCAGCCATATTCATACTGAAAATCTGAAAGCTTGAATTTAAGTCACTTGTGGGGTAATTCTAGGTAATTATAAGTCCAGAAACGGAGAAAAGTGGAGTCAAAGTGAAGACCTATGGAATTTGCCCTCTAGCTCTCAAACTTTACCCCAGTTAATCTCTTTTTCTCTGAAAATAGTTCTGGACTTACAGATTGAGAACTTGAGTTTGGTGAGAGTTTGGTGCTTAGCTGCACCTGGTTTGGACTGATGAATTGCCTTAAACAAGTCTGACTCCCTTTCTACATGTCAGTTTCCACTGACTTTCTCTTTGGAATGTGTGAGGATATTGTCCTGGCAGATACACATTATTTTCTCTTACTTATTTTATTTTATTTAATAAAATAAAAAGTTATTTTATTTTAAATTTTGTCTAAGGACTACGGTTACTAGAGGAAAGGCCCTTAGCACAGCTGAAGGTTTGATGGGTCTGAAAAGGCAAATTTAGAGGTAGGAGTTAAAGAAAGTTGAGTTTTCCTTTATAATAGAAGTAAATAATTCAGTGTGTGTGTAGGGTGTGTGTGAGACACAGTTCAGGAAGGAAGAGATGGAGCAATGAAGAGAGAGTATGGAAGGAGAAAAGGGAAACTGGAGCGAAGGACACGACAGGATTTTAGTGTGACCCCAACATGTCCCCCTCTCAAATTGTAATAAATTATACTCCGGAGAAAGCCAGAACAGAAAGTTCCAGTCAGAGGGGACAGCAGATGCAAAGGCCCAATGTAAGAAAACGTTGGTGCTTTTGAAGAACTGCTGAAGGCCCATGTGCCCAGAGCTCAGTGAAAGAAGGAGGGAGAGGCCTAGGCAGAGGGCCAGTTACGTAGGTCTTCAATTAGCCTCCACTCTTCCCCACTTGCTTTCTTGGCTCCTTCTAGACTTGTCATCACCTATAATTGCCCCACATCTGACTTAAATTAAAACTTTTAGGTTTCCAATATGAATAAGGCTGTATTCCTCTTCCTTCCTTGGAAGTAAAAGACCAGAAAAAATAAACAAGTTTAAAAAAAAAACAGGAAACAGCAGACTTTAAAATGAGTGTAAAGGCTGCTAAAATCAGCCATGTGAGAGAAGCCACGTGGGAGAAAGTGAGGAGGTGTGGAGAATGGTGAGAAGACCGTACAATGGGAAATATCAGAAAGCACTAGCAAAAATATACTTACTGAAGATGAGTGTATACCACTAAGGTCAAAAACCATAACTTGTTTGTAAAAAATTCTTCAGGAACTGAGGTGTGTACCCTAGACCTACTTTTGTTTAGAGACACGGAGAGCGTGGGATATGCACACATGCACACATATGAGCATATTTATAGGAAGAAGCCTGTCTCTGTGGCAGCAGCTGCAGTGCGAGGATCAGCTATTCTGGAAGACTATGCTAGGCTCACAGCCTCACAAGGAACTTGTGGAAATAGCCGGCCCAGGAAAGTTCAATGCGTGTAATTAATAATGACTAAGATGATATGATGGGCATAGCAAGTCTACAAAGATTATACATGGAAAAAGAAGAAAAACCATACTTACTATAAAAATGCTGCCATAAAAATAGATAAATACTGTAGTCAAACATTGAGCCATGAATTTAAAAACCATTAATGAATAATAACTTCTATGATGGAATACCACAAAGCTGAAATGCAAAAATTTAAGAAAAATGTTGCAAGACAACAGGACATGGCAGAAATCAGGAAAAATGTATAAAATTATATACCAAAATCATAACTGCATGTCAACAGGAAGTTGATCTATATTTAAGCTCATAGTATTTTTGCAACAGGTTGTCTAGTTAAGAGGGAAAATCTAGCAAAAAAAGGCTGAGGAGAAACATTGTAAAATGAGAAGCAGGAGAGATTTGTCTGTTGGAGAGCTTGTAGGGAGCAAGTCTGAAAGTGGTGCTTGGTGAAGAGTGCTATGGTTTGAACGTTTGTGTCCCCTCAAAATTCATATGTTGAAATCCCAAAGCCCACCATGGGGTCCTGAGTGCATAAATAAGATTAGTGTAGTTATAAAAGAGACTGCCACCCCCTCCAGCTCCCTAGCCCCTTCTGCCATGCATGTGAGGACACAAGGAGACGTTCCCCGTCTGCAACCTGGAAGAGGGTTTTTACCAGAAACTGACTGTGCTGATACCCTGATCTTGAACTTCCAGCCTTCAGAAATGTGAGAAGTAAATGTCTGTTCCTTATAAGCCATCTAATCTGTGATATTTTGTCATACCAGCCTGAATAGACTAAGACAAGATGGTGCAATTCTATGGAGAGGTTAAGTAGATGAAAACTGGAAAATTTGGTCGGGAATGGATGGGAGAAGGTAGAAAAAAAAGAAGCTGTGTCCTGGCAGCAAGACCGGTGAGGGGGCGATGAAGAGAACAGAACCAAACATATGTGGTTAGAGCTGCCATTGCCATGGCGTGTGAGCATCAAAGCCCATTTTGTGAGGCACAGTGAGGGGAGAGAGAAAACTGACCTGCTATGGACAACTGTTATTCCTTTTTCTAATTCAGTACTGGGTTCCAGGCAGAACACGTCAGATTCTTCTGTGAAGGTTCTCTGAGTAACAGTGATGTTATTACATGGAACAAGCCACGCTTGTCCTGGGTGTGAGTCTCAGACTCAGCTGGAATTTCTCCTCCCTCAGAGTCTATCCGCTGGACCTTTGGCTGAGGGAACCGGCCCTCTGACTTGCATACTAATTGGATTTGTCTGGACTCAGTGACTTCCATGTGCAATTGAGGGTGTGAGCCGAGAACTGGGAAGAGGAAGAGAGAAGTCAGGCCTTAAGCTCATTTTCCTTCTCACATATCCCTCCCCAACTTGTGAAGTTTTTCCTGCTGACTAGGCCTCAAAGTACAGAAGAGGAAGCTGAGGCTCTGAAGAAGTCTTGGCACAAAGGACTGGGACCTAGACTCCTGAGCTATAGAGGAGTCCAACACAATCTAAAACAAGTGGCCCCTGCCTATTTCTTGACTCCCACCATGAGTCTATTTACAATCTTTTATGTAGCCCCCAGCAGTGATGTATGGAATAATGGCGTGAGTAGAAGTAATGGCCATCTTCTCATCTTCCTTTCTCCTATGGTTTCTTTGTATTTCCTGAGAAAACTGGATCAGAAAAAGGAGCCTGTCCCAGAATAAACTCATGCCTGTAGGGAGTCAAGGGGATAAATGTGGGTCATTACCTGCCACTCTCAGCTCAATCACTGTATCACTGTAGAAGGAGCCGTGTTGGAATGCACAGCGATACTGCCCATTGTCAGAGGGTCGGACATTGAAGATTCTCAGGGTCACAATCCCTTTAGGCATGACATTTCTCACAAGCTCTGTCCTCCCTAAATACTCCCCCGTGGCTTTCTCAGGCTTGTCCCACCCATCCTCGTACAGGCGCACCACCTGGGAGGGTAGGGATCGAGACTAGCTTATTTGCATATTTACAACATTTTGAGAAGGCAAGAGGGAGCAGGGCAGCTCAGCTTCACCACCCAGCACAACCACCAAGGGTTTGTGAAGCCCCTGGACTTGGAATGCTCCTGAAAAGAGAACAGAGATGGAGTCAGGGTGGGCTGGGGGCAGGATTTGGGCAGATGAAGAAGGGTTGATTATATACAGGATTGGCGTTCCATCCTAACAAAGTTATGGGACGAGGTCTGGAAATAGTTGCTGGATCTTTGGGATGGTGGGGGCGGGTCTTTTTTTCTGACCTGAATGTACACACAGAACTGAGAGGAAGTTGGAGATGGTGGAAGTAGAAAGTGTAGGCCCCACTAAGGTGAGGCAAGCAAGGACCTTGGGGGACAAATTTTAAGGAGGCACTCACTTTTGTGATACAGGTGCAGGGTTGGCAAGAGCCAGTGCCTCTTTAAAATTCAGGCCCTGGGCTCCTCACTTAACTCACCCTGTCAGGAGGGACCTGAGAAGCTTGACTGCAGAAGATAAAAAAGATAGACCTGTTGACTTTTCAGGTCAGGTTCTGTCCCTCTCCTTAGGAGGGAGGTGTCGCACAGGAACTCAGGTGGCTCTGGAGTGGACAGTTGGATAACTGTGTTGAAAAAGAAGCTGAAGCAGCTCATTGGTAAAGATGTTTGAGAATCATAAATAGTGTTTGCCATGAAGATGGGATGTGAAATGGGGGCATACAAGCTATTTTTTTTCTGCCTATTGTATTTTACATTATCTTGAGGGTCTGAGAAAGTATGCTTCTTTACTATCATCTAGGTTCTTTCACTTTCTGTCAATCTGTCTTCTACCTCAGGCACATTTGTACTCAGGTGCACACACATGCACACATACATGCACACACCAGCAGGCTGGTCAAGGGGATATGAATAAAAATGCCTAGTACAGTCACAGCCTGGTACTTAGGAAGTGGAATAAAGTTAACTTCTTTGTTTTCCCCAGAATTTTGTAACATTTGTATTTTGTCAGATTTTTTCTTCCTGTAGAGACTTGCTGTCTTCTCAGGTGACTGAAGCACAGTGACCCCAAGGCTTTGTACTGCTGACAGATTGGAAAGAAGGAAAACATTGTAAGGAGGAGAGAGATAAAAAGGGAAATCTGACACTTAAGTCAAAGGGCAGAGAAAGAAAGGAATGCAGGAATCTCACTCCTGGGCATATCTTACCTATGGGATAAAGGTAAGGGGCAGAGTTAAGATTCTTGCTTCCTTTACTACAGGTTGTGGGACCCTTGATTTTCAGGACTACTCAGGGCACTCATGAGTCCAGCCACCTTCTGATGACTCCCTCCCAAATGTACATCTTCTGTACATATTATCTGGTGATGCTGTGGCAGGAGCCTGCTTCTAGAGGGCTCTGTCTTGGATCAACAGAAAAAGCAGGCAGCTCCTATCATTTCCTTCCTCACTCTCTCCCTCAACCTGACCCCTTTTAGACGAGATCGGGCGCGTTCAGGGTGGTATGGCGTAGACAACCTGACCCCTTTTAGAACATGTAAATCAGTAGCAGTGGTGAGGAAGGAGCTGTAACCTCTCAACAACCACTACAACTTGGAATTTGGTGGCCATGGCTGTGAAGTTTGCTACCCAGGGCCTAGAGGTCTTGCTGCTCAGAGAGTGTCTTGGGAGTATTGTCCCGAAGCATGGCAAGGAAGATTTCCAAAGGCCTGGTCTCTTTAGGGGGAAGGGAAATACACTTTATATGCAGTGAATGGATCCAGGTAGAGATATGTGGTATATAATTGTGCAGGGTCTCAAGTGCCATGAAAGCACCTGCAGAGATGGAGCATATATTACTTCTCCATAAATTAGGCAGCACTTCTCAGCCTTTTTAATAAAATGGCATAGAGAGAGGAGAATGTTTTTTGTTGGGCACACTGTAGTAAACTGGAAGGGAGTTAGGCTATATGGGCTTCATGAAAAAAAAATGACATTTTCTTTATATTACATAATTATAAGAAAAGTGAAATAGAAATTATAAAGAAAAATGTTAAATATATTGGATTTTCCAAAAAGTCCATATCGTTTCTTTTCCTGTAAAATAAAATACACATTTTTCATTTTCACCAATAACTTTATTGATTTGGATATTTTGAGTATGTCAGCTATCTCCCATGTGGAATCTTGTAGATTGTTCTCAGTTAATGTCTCAATTTGATCACTATCAACTTCAACTGGTCTGCCCAACCTGGAATATCATCCAGCATGAAATCTCCAGCATGAAACAGCAAACCACTTTTAACACATTTCATCAGTCATAGCACCTTCTTCAAATACTGCACAAATCTTTTTTTTTTTTTTTGCGTTTCAGTTGCATTTTTACCTTTCTTGAAATAATAAAGCATAATACATGAAAATGTTACATATTTTCTCCCACCTTCAATATTAAAATGGCTACACAAAAATTCACCAAATTTTATAAGTTTTTAAAAAAATGTATGCTGATGTGGCAGCTGTCACAATACAATCTAACAAGATTGTTTCAAATGAAGTGCTACTAGAGCCATCTTACCAAAAAAAGAATGAAAAAACAAAAACCAAACAAACCCAAAAAGCAAATGAACTTTTTGGCCAACCCAATAAATTTAGAAGGAATAAACCTAAAAATCTTCAATTTTTATAATTTTTGAAGTTGCTTCAATAAACATAGCCTTTGATTTCTGATTGTGTACCTGAAATGACTACAGATAATTGATCTCTTCAATTTCTTGATAGTTACCATTGATGAGATATTTTAGTTACATAAGTAGGAGATAGAAATTTTAAAATATTTTTCATTCCCGTTTTAAAAAATTGTATGTAAAGAAACTAGCAGCTCTTCCTTTTCTTTCATTTACAAAATGTAATGTTGAAACTTCTTGTAAAAATGTGAATGGGTTTAATATCTAATTGAATTTATTCATCTAATGTTTAAAAATAAGGAGTTTTACTTTTCAGAATGTACATGCAATATTAAGATAATCACTTTGCAGTTAGTTTGCATAAATCAACTGTAAATTGACAAAAACTATCTGATGTAAGTGAGGAGAGAGTTTGGGTGCTGCTGCTTTGCACTCCACCAGGCATCTCAGCCTGGGCTCTCGGTTCCTCCAATCCACCCCTAGGCAAGGCCACACTCAGGTTCCTTGAGCACTTGCACATTGAACTGTTTCTGCTGCTCTATGGTAACCTTTTTCTGAAGAGCAGTGGCATCCAGTGCAGTCGGCTGAAGACTAAATCCTGGTAGTAGATCAAGCAGAGTGTAGTCGTTGTCAACAAAAAGAGGTTGTTGTCAGAAACTGCTGTTCCCATTTGCTGTTCATTTTTCAAAGCCATCTGAAGGACCAAACTGAGGCGGTGCGGGTCCTGAAGGTGCCTGTTCAGGCGCCAGCTGAGGCGGAGGTCAGACTCTGTCCCTCAGAGTATGATCTCGGTCGTCATGGATGGGGGAAATAAAAATAAGCCATTCCAGACATTTCTCTGTCTGCCAGGAGAAGGGGTGGAGATTCTCTCTAGTGGAGAAGGCCCCGAGCCCTTCCCTTGAGGTGGCTTTCATTGAGAACCAAATGCAAAGGGGTGTACAGCATGGATGCAAAGCTCATCAATCAATGTCAAAAGGCTATGTTTACAGAGAACAGACAGAGATCATAGATAACAATTGAAGGAACACAAGAGATTTTCCTCAGGTCAGAGTCTGATAGACAGGGCTTTGCCCATTCAGCCCTGGAACCTGGGAAACTGATCACATTCTATGCTCAACCCCAAACATCAGTACTCATTAACTTGAGGGCATTCTTAGCAAAGTAAGTTTCATAGGAAATAGTGCATTCCTTTTCCAAGCCTAATTGTCCCTGGGAACAGCCCAATCCAGTTTAGGGCTGTACCTGCCTTTAGTATTGTTTCACTGACTTGGTCAGGGGGCAGGCAGAACAGCCAATAGATAAGGGGACTTCTTTCAGATAGAAAGAGGACTTCTGCCAGGACAAAGCTGAGGGGGAGGGTTTTTTGCCCCTTCTCCATGTCTCCCAAGTCCCTCTCTGATGGCCCCTGTGTGACTGTGCCTGTCTTAGGTTGCCCCTGCCATTGAGGGGTCTTGCCCATCATTGACTAACCAGCCATCCTCTGGGGCCAAGCAGGGTGATGTGAGGGAGGCAGGGGCTGTGCCCCTGCTGAGTCAACAGGTTTTATCTCCTCCCTGGCCTATTTTCCCAAGGCCTCCTTGCTCAGCTCCAGCTTTGGGGCCCTCTCACCTGTTGGTGAGGCTACAGTCCCTGAAACTAGGCGGGAAAGTTCCCAACACCCAACTGGTAGGAAAACAAGTATAAGATGTGCTTAAGGATGGAACATAAAGTGCTACTGGTATCTGTAATAGTACATCGTACCTTCAACTAAATGGGGGCCTGGTTCCAAATCTGTTGAAAGTGTAGGACATGACAGTTTGGGGATAAAATTTTACAGCAACCATCTTACTTAGATGAGAGAAACTTAGCTGGTCCCCTCCTCCCCCCACAGAACAGAGCCAGGTCCCTACAAATGGCAGAGAGGGGACACTGTGGAAATAGCACAGAAAACAAAGAAGCTGTTAAGAGGGCTGGTAGAAAATATGTGGAGGATATTAGCAAAGAGTTAGAGGCTATTAGTGCTGAGCTTTTCAAATAGCTAAGTGTTGACCAAAATCTCTTTATAGGAACTCACTGTGAAATTAAAATATCCAATACAATTTCACCAATAAAGTCTCAAGAGGAGCTGGAAGATGATGTGGTAGGTTGGAGTGCTCTCAGGCAACTCTCAATTAGCAGCACACCTCCTCTAGTTAGGGGACTTAGTTTCTAGGAGCAGTGATTTAGACCACTGTGCCAACTGTCAATCGTACTTTGCAGGATCAGTCTGATGTTCTTGGTAAATCCTTTCAGAGAATTTCCCCTTGTCCACCATGGCTACTTCCTCAGGCTACATTGAATTCATCAGGCAGTAATTTCATTTTAGTCTCTTCTTCTTCAGTGTTTGCAACTCTCTTTTCTGAAAGTAAGAATCATGGCTCTTGATATCTTAATATAGTTATTTTTTTTTATTAACCTCCATGTATAAGGCCAACTTCTCACCTCTGTTTCTATCTCTTCCCCTACATGAATGCCCTCCTCATTCCTCTCCAACACCATGCTGGGCATTCCTTCCACAGGAAGCCTCCTTACCCTGTTTGAGCTCTGGCAGGTCCTATGCCATTCCTCACTGTGCTCTGGCTGTGACACTCGTCAGACAGCTCCTTCCCCCCAGGGACATTCACCTCCCCCATGCCCGGCTGCCTCCATGGGTTGGTTGGTATCCCTTCACTGCTTGGGCTTCAACTCTGACCCCTTGCTGTGGGCCACCTCAGTTCCCCTTCTACTCCTTGTCCCACTGCACTGCCAGCACAGACTTTGCTCTACCTTACCTCAAGACCGTAAGGCTGAGTTGTTCAGGAAGAGAAAGGGACAAAAGAAAAAGCTAAAAAAAAAAGAATGGGAGAGGAGAGAAAACTATCCCTTGTTTTTTAAAATAAAAGAAAGAAAATTGTGAAAGATGGAAAGGGAAATAAGCTTCTCCAACCAATTTAAGAAAGAGGACATATAGGGTTTGAAGGTAGGAACATTCATCTTGTTCACACTACCTAGTACTGTTGAAGAGTCTGTTCACACCCTGAGGTGTATGCACACTGTATTTAGAAGACCACTGATCTGGGCACCACAGATTAAATAGTAGAATGCAAACACCTAGAAAGAGATTTCCCACCTCAGATTCCTGGCAAACAGACCCCCAAACCTTTTAATTACCGTAACTATTGTACCCTAACCTCTGCAGTTCTACCCCCACCTTCCCTCCTTCTGTTCTCTTTCATCCCACTTTCCTGTCAAGAAGCACAGCTCTCCATCCACTCCTCCTCTGTGCAGTAGAACCTTCCACAGAACACTAACTTGGTCTTTTACTCAAATTGCCTTCTCCAGTTTTGGGCCTGACTCCCTTCTTATGCTAGAGCTCCATCCAAGCTTGCCTTCACCTCTGCTGTGGGGTGGGTCTCTAATGATCTGTCATAGCTCTGGTTAGAGATTTTTCTTTCAGGAGCTGAGAGCTGGGAGCTGGAGGTGGTCTGGCTTATAGGAAGCACATCTAGAGGTTCTGAAAGAAGAAGAACTTTGAGATTGGGATATATTCGCTGATAGACTTTGGACTTGGGCTGGGACTAGGTGGACACAAATACTGTTTCCAAAGCAATATTTTTGTGCAAATTTACCATATATACTGTAAGTGTGAAAGTGAAAACCAGATATGTAACTTGGTAAAAGTCAGGTCAATAAAGAGCACATATAACTAGACAGATTAAATGCCTATAAATTAATGATTGATATCATCAACTGAATCTGAGACACTGGAAAATCACAGCACTTTCCTTGAATGAGCTCCATACCCACTCTATTCTTTTTTTTTCTTTTCAAACCTCACTGCCAGTCTTCTCAACTGCCTCATTTTATTGACCAATAGAACCCATTGGACAGAAATTTTCACCTCCTGTATATCAACTCTACATACAGGTACCCCGTCTCCCCCAAACACCCAACTTCATCTGTATGTAATTTCTCCTTTACTGTTGTAGTGGAGAACGTAGCTTCCTATCTCCATGTTCTAGGCCTTGCTGTCATTTTGCTAACTTACACTTTGTGTACTAAATTCTATTCTGCTCGACCTCTCTAGAGATGCTTCTATTTCCTACCTGTTATGCTGCCTGATAAATTAAGTCCCATTTTTCTCACCCATTAAGTGGATTTAATAATAATACCTACAACATCTGGGAAAATGGGTCCTTTTTGGGTCCCACACTTTAGAGTCCTCATATATCATAATTACATACAAAGTGCATTTACTAAAGAAAATGCAGACAGCACTGTCATTCGGTAGTCGGTGCTCAGTATGATGTGTACCCTCACGTATCTCCCCTCACAATTAGCACCATTGAGGCCCCAGGGAAATGTACCTCTGTATTTTTGTCCTATATCCTTAAAACAAAACTCTATCTGAATGCAGTAAAAGTTTGTGGGTTGTATTGTGGAACTTTATTTTATTTTTTTGTTACCAATTTCAAATACAGTTTGATTTAAGACATTGCATTTTCACTTACGATACAGTACTTAGAAAGCGCAAGGTCATTTCCTTTCCTGTGCACATATTCCCTGCTCAAGTGCCGAGAATACCCAGTGGCTCATTATACCAGCTCAGCTGTAAAACTGCCATGGAATTGGCTACAAATGTGGGTCTTTCAGGGATTGTCTGGAACAAAAACTAAATGTATGTCCAGGTTGCCTTGATCAACTTCTTCACTGGCGGGCCCAGCAGAGGCATTGCCAGGTAGAGGGGTGCCCTCTCTCGGGGAGCCCCCAGCCCTTCCTCTAGCTTACCTCCTAAGCTCTAGTACAGCGTGGGAATGATAGGGTTGCAGATATTCTGCAGGTCTTTCTGCTGATGTTTAAATTCTTCCTTCCCTGCAATCTGATTTTCATCAAGCCAGTTGATGATTTCATTACATTTGTCCAGAATCTTCTGTGTATCTTCATCATCCAGCTTAACTTGAAGTTTTCTCATTTTTGGCAGTTGCTTTGCTTCTCATATTCAGGTGTACAGTTTTCAACTTCTTGGACTATGTTCCCTGTCTTCTTTGCTCAGATGGTTCTCTGGATATTGATGGTAATCTTGTTCTCTTTTCCCGTACTCTTATCCACAGCAAAGACATTGAAGATGCCTTTGACATCAATGTCAAAAGTGACTTTAATGTGAGGAATACCACAGAGTGCAAGAGGTATGTCTGTGAACTCAAACTTGCCAAGTAGGTTGTCATCCTAGCTTATGGTGCACTTGTCTTCATGAACCTGAATGAGCACACCTGCCTGGGGGTCAGAGAAGGCAGTGAAGGTCTGCATCTGCTTGGCAGGATTGGCAGTGTTGTGCCTCATGAGGACACTCATGACTCTGCCAGCAGTTTCAAAGCTAAGGAAAAAAGGAATAACACCGAAGAGCAGCAAATCTCCAATGTTTTCTAATTTGTCTCCAGATAGGATGGCTGCCTGCACAGCTGCACAGTAAGCACCAGCCTCAGCAGGTTTAATACTGTCACTTGTCGCCTTTCCATTGAAGAAGACCTGTGGAGGTTTCTGAATTGTGAGAATATGAGTAGAATACCCACCAGACAATATCATGGATCTGGGACTTGTCTAGCTTGGCATCCTGAAGGGCTTTCTGTACAGTGTCCAGTGTGCCACAGGATACTGAACATTCAGTTCTTTAAATCCGATCTGGATAATGGAGGTATAAAAGTTGATTCCTTCATACAACAAATGAATCTCAATACTGACCTGGGTGCTGGAAAAGAGTACACTCAGCATGTTCACTAGCAGTAAAGAGGTGACGGACTGCTCTCTTGTTCTCACTGATGTCCTTCTTATGCTTGCACTTGAACTCTGCAATAAAATGTTTGACATTCTGTTGTCAACTTTTTTTCCATGTAGGTAGCTCTCTCCAGCTATAGATTTAACTTCAAAGGCTCCATTTATAATAGTGAGGTTTGACAAATCAATACTACCACCTCCAAAGTCAAAGCTCAGCTCATGTGTTTCAGCTCTAACCTTGTTGTTTAAGCTATAAGCAATAGCAATGGCAGTTGGATCCTTGATGAGTCTAAGTTCATTGATGCCAGCAACGATTCCAGAGATGCAGAGAGTCATGAAAGTAAGGTGTTACTGTGACAGCAGCCCTGGTCACAGACTTCCCAAGGTAGGCTTCTGTGATTTTCTTCATCTTTGTCAAAACCATGGACAACAGCTTTTCCAGATAGAAGCTTTTTGCCTCTTTCTTGCATTCTGCTTGCACCTGCCTGCATATTCGCCATCATGCAGGGACAATACTTTATTATATCAGACTGGGGGTTCTTGTTTAAGAAGATTATTAATAATTGATTTAATTTCTTTAATAGATATAACCTTATTCAGGTTGTTATTTCTTCCTATATGTCTTTTGGCTGATTGTATCATTTAAGGAATTGATCCATTTTTATCTAGGTTATCAAAGTGTGGGCATAGAGTTGTTCATAGTCTTTCTTCATTTACTTTTTAATACCCATGAAATCTGCAGTGATGTCCCCTGTTTCATTTCTGACATTAGTAATGTATGTCCTCCCTCTTTTTTTCTTAGTTAACCTGGCTAGAGGCTTACCGATTTTATATATCTTTCCAAAGAAACCACTTTAGAGGTTTAATTGTATTTCTCCATTGATTTCCTGTTTCAATTCTGTTGATTACTGCTCTAATATTTTAAAATATTTTTATTGAATTTGTTATGGTTACATTTGTTAATTAAATAGATTTCAAGTGTATAATTCTATAATAGATCTTCTATATATTGTATTGTGTGTTCACCACCCGCAGTATGGTCTCCGTTTATCACCGTTTATCACCATTTTTCCCCCTTTTATCTCTTACCTGAAACCACACCCCTTCCCTCTGGCAATCACCATATGGATGTCTGTGTGTATGAGGTTTTTTTTTTATTATTTTTGCTTAATCCCTTCACCTATTTCACCCAGTCTCCACACCCCAAGCTCAACAGCTGTCAGTCTGTTCTCTGTATCTATGAGTCCATTTCTATTTTTTGTTTATTTTGTTCATTATATTCCACATATAAGTGAAATAATATGATATTTATCTTTCTCTGACTGGCTTATTTAACTTAGTATAATACCATCTAGGTCTATCGACGCAATCATTGAAAGTAATTATTACTTCTTTTTTATGGCTGTGGTATTCCATTGTGTGAATGTACCACAGCTTTTTTATACACTCTTCTACTGTTTAAAGAGTTGGACTGCTTCCAAGTCTTTGCTATTGTAAATAGCACTGCAATGAACATAGAGGTTGCATATATTCTTTCAAATCAGTGTTTTGGGTTTCTTTGGATGTATCTAATTTTTATTACTTTTTTTCTTCTACTTGCTTTGGATTTAGTTTCCTCTTCTTTTTTTAGTTTCCTAAGGTGGAACCTTGGGTGATTCATTTTAGATCTTTCCTGTTTTCTAATCAATGCGTTCAATGCTATACATTTCCTTCTATTCAGTGCTTCTGTTGTGTACTACAAATTTTGATAGACTATGTTTTAATTTTCAGTTCAAAATATTCTTTCAGTTCTCTTGAGCTTTCTTCTTTGGTCCATATCTTATTTAAAAATGCATTGTTTAATCTCCAAGTATTTTGGGATTTCTCAACTATCTCTCTACTATTGATTTTTAGTTTAATTCCATTAAGCCAAAGAACAGACATTATATGAGTTTTATTCTTTTAAATTTGTTAAGGTGTATTTTATGGCCCGTAATATGGTCTATCTTGGTGAATGCTACATGTAATCGAGAAAAATATGCATTTTGCTGTATTGGATGGAGTAGTCTATAGATGTTCATTATAGGCAACTGACTGATGGTGGTGTTGAGTTCAACTATGACTTCCTACTAGATCTGTCTACTACTGATAGAGGGATGTTGAACTTTCAAAGTATAACAATGGCTTTATTCATTTCTCCTTGCAACACTTTCAGTTTTGCGTCATGTATTTTGACTCTCTGTTATTAGATGCATAGATGTTGAGGACAGTTAGGACTTCTTAGAGAATTGACCCCTTTATTATTATGCAATACTGCAATTTACCCCTGATAATCTTCCTGTCTGCTCTGTGTGAAATTAATATAACTACTTCCACTTTCTGTTGGTTAGTGTTACCAGAGTAAGGAGAATTTTTATTCTCTTTCAGGAATTTAGATTTATCTTCAATTTTCTGTAATTTCAAAATGAAAGTCCTAAGTTCAGTATTTTGTTGTTGTTATTTTGACATTTATCTTGCTTGGTTCTTTGATCTTTCTGGATCTGTGATTTGAAGTTGAAATTAATTTGGAACAAATTCTCAGACATTATTGTTTCAAATATTTATTCATTTCTCCCTTTCTTTACCTTCTAGTATTTCCTATTATGCATATGTTTATACCTTTTAGAAATGTCCCACAGGCACTGAAGTTAATGTCTTTCTTTTCCTCAGAAAGATTACTCACTGGTAGGAAAAAAGACCCATAACATTTTAGTCATGAAAACTAACAAAAGAATTAAGGAATGTTCTGAATTCTATAGAAACATGCTTCCTCCTGTACTTTGATTTTGATCACCATTGCTTTCCTGATCATTTTCCTTTAGATAAGCTATAATAAACTAACATTCTCCTTCACTACCAATCTCCCTGTGGTCGAATCTATGTAGGTCCACAAAGTCCTCTTATCTCCCATCTTTAGGGCTAAATATTTTTTGAATAGGTTGTAATTGTTTGTGTTGCGATAACTCAAGAGTAGGAGTGCATTTGAATGGCTGATGCCATGTGTGAAAGTCGGACTGGTCTAATATGTATTTCTGAATGAATATTTACCCTGCTGCCAAACGATCCACACAATCCACACAGACTAGCACGGCCAATTTACACTCTGGCAATTCTTAATGGTTAGATGAATGGAACTTTGCTCCGGTGCAGGTGTAGACCCTAATTAATACCAGGGCTCACAGTGGGCAAAGTCCATCCCAGGCGTGGTTGCAGGCTGCAGTTTTATTATGAACCCAGGATTGTATGGTGTGGAGAACCCATGACTTATTTTGTTTGACTGTCACTCATTAGTGGTAGATGGACAAAGAATAAAACAATACTAATTAGCAGGATACCATAGTTATTAATAAAAATCAGTACATGCAGATTTATATTTTTCAACTTCAGGATATTTTCAATATTTTGAATTTCTTAATGCGGAATCCTAAAAAATTAAATTGATGGCTTAGAATTCAATATAAAAAAGGTTTCAGGAAGGAACATAAAACTTCTTAGGAAGATTTGCCTTTTCTATACAGCTTTGTAACTGAAAATCTCTGTTTGGATTCCAGTGACACTGAACAATGAGGGTGGAAGTGGGTCTTTATTTATTTCACATTGCCTTTCAGATTTCTTTTTAAATTCTGAGATAGTGACTTCATCATTTTTGATGGTAAAATGACTCTTCAGATGAAAACCCGTAAAGGCCTTGACTAGGATTTTGATATCTGTAACATACCTGGGAGCAGATTCTATATAAAGATCTGAAAACAAGAAGAATGGGGGACAAGTTAAGAATTTTTATCTTTCAGCAGCTTAGCAGAGAAAAGGTAAGATGACCATATTGTTATTTTACCTGCCAAAGGACAGTGGTTTTTGATTTTTGCACAAGAGTTATTGTAAATTATAACATTTCAGCATATGTGAGAAGAAGTTCTATCTTACCATGCTAAGAAGTTCTATAACTTAGAAGACAAAGAAGACAAAGTGCTCTTTGGAGCACCTATGCATACTTCTGAAAATCTCAGACCTAAAGGAGAGGCTACTGAGTCAGATGTCAGAGCATGGTACTCAGATCAAATATATCAGAGCTGTAGTATGAGGAGAAACAGCTGGGGCTCCTCCCTGAAAGAGAGCAGAAGAATAGGAAAGAATACTCTTGGTCCTTCAAATGTTCAAAGAATGAAAGAGAAACCTGGTCTTAAAATACTTCAAAAAAATTAGAAAACCCACTTTTTGTGTGGCACATTGCAGAGTCCCCTGATATTTCTTTCTCAAAGTCAGATTACTCCTTTGCATCCTGTAAGAGCCCGAGACTCACTTTGGGACAATGATGGTGAATAAAAAGCACACTCTCACAAGCCTGGGTTCTGAGTCCATCCCTCTCATTGCCTGTCATGAGGAAGTTTCCTGGATGCATTAAACTTTATAAAAACTTTAATTCAATAAAAATGAAGATTTTCCTTTTAGGTCATCATTTCTTCTGGCAGACTGAGTCCAAAGTGCACTTTATTTCCCTTTAATTTAACAGCTCCAGCAGCTTTTCCAGTTAAACCGACTGTTCATTATTGAGCCCCGTTTCTGAAGGGGCTGTGCAGTGCAGCTTAATGAATCCCTGGCACAAAGCTCCCTTTCAGGACTGGGAAAGAATAGGGGCTGTTCAGGCCCTGTCGGGCTGTATGTCAAAGCCAGCCCATAATGCCTGTCAACCAAGGGCAGAAATTCCCACTGATGCAAGAATGTGCAAGAAATCAACTTTCACCACTGACAAGCAGATTAAGACACGATCAGGAAATGAGACTGTGGGTTAAGAACAGTGACACCTGTTTGAACAGAGCGATTTTCCCATCCCTTGATCCCTGTGTGGCTGGCAGAAGCAGCAACGCGGCCAAGACCTCAAGGCCTCCCAGGGTCTCCTGGGAGGGGAAGGAAAGACCAAAGACCATTGTGGTCGGGGGCACCTTTGGCTTAGGTGTGGTGCTGAGCGCTCTCACATTTTCTTTCTACTTCAATCCTCATAACAAGGATATGATCAATAATATGAGGATTATTCACATGTGACAGGAGAGGAAACCGAGGTTCATAGGCTTTCATTTTAGGTTCAAGGTTACACTGTTAATTGGGCATGAAACGGCAATGATGGGACAGAACATATGCCATTCTGGCTCCTGGTGTCTGACTTTACTAGTGCTCTGAAGGGGGGCTAATTGATCGATTTTGTCCTTTGGAAACATCCAAGCTCTAGTCACTAGGAATACTTAAAACACTTTAATTGCATGAAGTATAAATTTTCGTGCCTACTCTGTACTAGGCATAAGTGATCTGTAGGCAGTTGAGACATGGCATGAATGTGTGAGGAGTGTAGCTGTGGGCCTGCCTTTTGTGTGAGACAAGCCTTCTGTGAGTCCCAGCTCTGACAATATGTGAACGTCATATCTTTGAGACCTTGGGAAAGCTTGGGAAAGACTCTCTCACTAAGCCTTGACGGTGCTGCTCTTTTCCTAGCTCTACCCCAGACACACAGTGATCAGGGAAGGTAGGTCTGGTAACTCTGGTATTGCTGACTACTCTAGAGGGAAACATAGTCCAAGGATTTCCTCAGGAAGAAGTACTAGATGCCTCTGTGTTACGTTAAAACTTAAGATCCCTGAGTTCTGAAGGTGGGTGCGTGGATTAGTTTTCTTTCAGTATAATGCAACAGATCAAGCCTGATGAGGTATAATTTTTAAAAAAATGTAAAAGATTGACTCTCAGATGAATGTAAAATAACCCACGAATTACTGAGGAATCACTAAGATGATGATTGGTTCAGGGAGCAATTAATAAGCTGATTACATATATTCAGCACTGAAAGGATAAATTTACTGGATTACATTTAAAAACTAGGGTATAAATATTTGTCATTATCTGTTTCATAAACAGAAATTATTTTCATATTTGCTGGACAAAACTCTACCAGGGCATAAGCATCTTTGCTAAATCTGGCACCTTTAATCAATAGCAGTTGGTGAGAGAAATTAAATACATTTCTCTGGAAAATCTCTGGTATTTGTTCTGTATAATAGTGAAAAAATGTGGGATGCAACTTTCTGCCTTGTTTTCCAGTTTTGGATAATTGTTCTGGTAAGTCCTGTATTTTATAGGCAAGCAAATTTGGATCTACCTAGAGAAAGTAACTGATTTGGCCACATCATAGCGAGTGAGTTGTTGGCAGAGCCAGAACCAAAACCCAGCAATGCTGTCTCCCTAAAAATGCTCCATTTTATTGCTGTGGAACCAAACAGCGGTTGTGTTTTTTCCACTAGAGACCAGAGAAGGAGTCAACTTGCTTTTTCTGATTGTAAAGACTGAAGAAACTGGTATTTCCTAGGGCAGCTTTTATATGAAGATCAGTTAAATGTGAGAACAAGAAAATATGCTAATTACCCATTGTATTAAGATACAAATTAGGAAGTTACCCTTGGGGTTTACTTAAAAAAATTTTTTTGAGTAACAGTTGACATACAATATTATATTTGTTTCAGCTATATAACATAGTGATTAGACATATAACTTACAACATAATCATCCCGATAAATCTAGTTCCCATCTGATAACATGCATAGTTATTAAAATATTAGTGACTATGGTATATTCCTTATGCTATACTTTATATCCCTGTGACTATTTTTAGAACTGTCAATTAATAATTTTTTAAAGATTTTATTTATTTATTCTTAGAGAGAGGGGAAGGGTAGGGGAAGGAGAGGGAGAGAAACATCGATGTGTGAGAGAAACATCGATCAGTTGCCTTTTGCACGCACCCTGATTTGGGACTGGGCCTTCAAGCCACGCATGTGCTCCATCTGACCAGGAATAGAAATGGCGATCTTTTGGTTTTCAAAATGATGCCCAATCAACTGAGCTAGACCAGTTATGGTGGCAATTTATACTTCTTAGTCCATTCCTTTTTTTCATATATCTCTAGCAACCCCTTCTTATCTGGCAACCATCAATTTGTTCTCTTTATCTATGAGTTTGTTTCTGGTTTTTTTTTTTTTTTTTTTGTTCGTTTATTTTGTTAGATTTCAATATAAGTAAAATCATATGGTATTTGTTTTTCTCTCTCTGATTTATTTCACTTAGTATAATGCCCTGTAGGTCCATCCATGTTATCACAAATGGCAAGATTTTATTCTTTCTTTATAACTTTGGTATTCCAATTAATATAAGGAGCACACCATCTTTATCCATTCCTTTACTGATGGACACTTAGGTTGCTTCTATATCTTAGCTATCATAAATATCCTCTTATTTGGAAGGTACTCTCTTCTCTCTGGACCCTGTTTGGGACAAGAGGCCTGGTATCCTCGCTGCATTTAGAATTTCAAAGAAGACCCTCCTAGGCAGAGAGGGTTTTCTTTACCAAGTTCTGTTCCTGCTTAGCAACACAAAACTCTCCTGAGGTATCTATGCAAACATGCTTGGCATCCTTCCTAGAACAGGAAAGAAGGAAGTAGAGTGTGAAGGTGTGAAACAAAGTACAGGGAGAATAAATTAGATTATAACCATAGAAAATTATTTTATGACATCTTAAAGCAGAACTTTGCAGATACAGACACTGACTTACCTAATTAAAATCATGTTGACTCTGAAATTAAAATCAGAGACTCTTAACTTTGAATGAAAATTTAAAGGTTATTTATCCATTTTATAGATGAGAGATAGACTAAGGTTATATTCTATGTTCTTGTAGAGCAGGGAGCAGGACCCTGGTTCCTTGAGCCTCCCAGTCTAGCTTACCTTCCAGTGAGCCAAGAAGAAATGAGCAGAGTCTTGAGCAGTGAAAATAACATGAAGGCACCACTTTGGCCTTGGGTAAAAGCGAAAGGTTGCTCTCAGATCTGGGAGGCCTTGGCAGAGGGGCTGGCAAAAAACTGCTCTATGCAAGGGCATGGCATTACTTTGCCTGTGTAAACAGAGCATGGCATCAGGTTGGGGGCCAGAGTCTTTTCTGGTGCCAGGAAAGTGACAAATACTAAAAACTGCTACCAAGAATAAGGCAGTGTGCCACATGCCATGGAACACAAAGGTAAATCAGCTTCTCGCTTCAGGAATTTCTCATGGCTCTTTCCACTTTCATGAGACCAAGTCTAAGCTCTTTTGTATAGTGTGTCAGGTATCCTTTCCACTCTTATCTTCCTCCATTCTCTGCCTCACACTCTGCATTCCAGCTGCATAGTACTATTTAAATTACCCTGACACTACCCTGTAGCTTTATACCTCCCTGTGCTGGCTCATAAGGATGTTTTAGAACTCCCTCCCCAACATCTGCCTCTTTTTTTAACTTATCAGAAACTCTCCTTATCCTTTATGGCCCAACTCAGTGGCATCTCATTATCCGCTTGTGCCTCTATTAAAACACTGTCCTGAGGGCAGGAAGCATGTCTATGCCATTTCTCCATGCCTAGAGCATGGTATACACCGGATATAGCAAGTGCTCAGTAAATGTTTACTGAGTGAGTGAATAAATGACATGACTATTAGACTCAGATCATTAGGAATATGTCTCTTGTCTTAGGACCAGGACTTAATCATATGTGTATCCTTGGTGCTGAGGATGGTGCCTAACAGGTAGTAGGCCCCAATAGACATGTATTATGTGATGGTGATAGACAAGCACTAGCTGATGGAAAGCAGACGGGGCATAGGATTTAGATTTGAAGCTAAGCACTGTCAGCACCAGCTGTTTGATCTTCATCAAGCTGCCTGGGCTCTGTGAGTTTAGGTGTCTTCAGTAAAATGGGGATGATATTAACTCCCTGAAAGGGTTATTGTGAGGGTTAAATGAATACTATGTGAAAGTGCCCAATACAGCTTCAAATATAAGGTGGGAACTCAATAAATGCTTGTTGAGTGCATGGACAGGTAAATGAAGAAGCTCCATAAAAAAGGTTAAGTATCAGGCAGCATGAGGGATGGAGACATGACAGCCTGGGTCGGTGGCAACAAAGATTTGGGAGGGTTTTGAGAGACACAACTATTTAAAGTGGATTTTGAAAGCAGAACAGGATCCCCAGAAAGTCCAATGGAATTGGAGATACTCTGATTCTACCTTAGAGAGGTTTAACCCATTTCCTGCTGCCCCAGATGCTATGTCCAACAAAGTCATTTTAATAGTAATAAGGAAAGACCTAGTAAAATATAACAGAACTATCCCTAGCCATGGGAGTCTAAATTCAGATTCTCTTTTCATTAAAGTGTTTTTGAAGGGTTGAGGCAGGGAGGAGTGAAAGATAGGTGTGGTATCTTAAGATCTGAAAGCTCCCCCTTAACTCATTTCCTCCTTGATGTGGTCAGGAAGTGCGTTCCGGAAAGAAGAGGCAGGTTTAATGCAATTATGTGCTGGGGGCCCTCCTCAGCTTGGCCATGTGCTAGGCAACTGCAGCTGGCCTCACACAAGAGAAAGCAAACTTCAGCTGCCCCTGGGGCCATTGTTTTAGCACTCTGCAGAGAAGTGTTCCAGTGGCTGTGTGAGCTACTTAGCTGTTTAATTGAATGAATTCAACCTCATATAATAGGATCTAGGACTTTAAGCATTTCTGTCAGCCACACCGGATATTGGGCTGAAGGCTGCTCAAGTTACCCTTCCTTGCTGAGGCCCTGGGTCTCTCTGGAGTTCACACTGTGTTCTGATGGAATTGTTCTACATTGATTCAACTTAAGTCTAGTGTTTCTAAGACGTGAAAGATACCAGGTATTTGAATGAAGTCTGAAGAGAAAAGATTCCACCTAGTGGGTTTTGTGCGATTGTTTCCACTTTTAGGAAAAGGAAGGGGTGTCTTCACTATTTGGAAATCACCTCTCAGCTCCCTCTGGGCCCATCTGCTTAGGCCTCCAGCAGACTGACCGCACGACCGAGCAGGGCCTGACTGAAGTAGAAGAGAAAATAATTGAAAGGGAGGTTCGCCTTCTTCAGCCTTGCTCTCTGCCGATCCATGCTTCCTGTGAATGCCAGAGGGAGATTTCGTTCTTTTTGTGTTTTATGTATAATGTAGAAACACAGAGATGACAGATCTTAAGTGTAGAGTTCCTTGTGTTCTGACAAACAGCATATAGTCATGTAACCAATATGTGCCCCATTCTGACAATCCTTTTCCCTACAGGAAAGTACTATTCTAATTTCAGGCACCATAAACTAGTTTTCCTGTTCTAGGATTTCATATAGACAGAATTATATGGTATGCACTCCATTACATCTGGCTTATTCGGCTCAGCCTAATGTTTTTGAGGTTCATCCATGTTGTTGCATAGTTGTTTGCTCATTTTTAATTACCAAACATATACCATCCCCTAATATCACAGAATATTTCTAAAATAAAGAACTGACCATTCTCTGCTTAGAAGCCTGCGTAGTTCCCCATTGCCTGTGGATAATGCCAAATTTTTGATACGGCATTCAAGTACCTTCTCCTCTGGCTGCGGCCTCATCTCCAGCCTCTCCCATCCATGCTAAGCATTTTCCACGTGACCATCTCGCTGTTCTTGTAATACATTCTGTCTCCTACTTCAGTGCATTCCTACCTGTCTGTGCCCTTGCCTGAAATGTTAGTGGCCCCTTTTCCTCCATGGCACATTCCTCCCCAGCCTTCAAGACTGTGTGAAGCTTTGTCTCACCTCTTAGCTTCTGTGTCCTCTATGTTGCCACAACCCCTACATGTTCCTCAATTATATGTTGGATGTTTAAGTCCTTGAAAATCGGATAATGCACCCATTCCAAACCCTGTTGGAATTTCTAGGATCAGAACAGTGTTGTGCTTTGTGGGGAGAGGATTTTTAGATAGCAAATTGATGGTTTCATTGGTTCACTTAATGAACCTGGTTGTTCAGCGTTATGTAGACCAGCTTTAACAGCCCACATGAATCAGGGTCTGTCTCTTCACTGTCTGAAAATTGCCTGGAAGGAAGCAGGCAATTGGGACCTATGACCTCCTTGCTGTCTCCATCTCTCCAGAGATCTAGTGCTCATCTGTAGATTGCCTAGAAGGTTCTTTCTCAAACTTTGACATCTGAGAACCTCCTAAAAGGAACTCAGCATACGTGCATACCACCTATTTTTTTTTAGGAGATATAATTTACATACCATAAAAATTCACCTTTTAAAGTGTGTGATTCAGTGGTTTTTAATATATTCATAAAGTTGTATTAGCATCACCACCTTCTAATTCCAGAACATTTTTATTACCTCAAAAATAAATTCCACACCCATTATTACAGATCCCAAATTTTAGGCAAATGAAATAAGCTTTAAAAATTAACTATAAATTATAGCATGAAAATACAGCTTTAAATAGTAATAGAAATATTTCAGATAGTCAGACTGATAAAATAATATACAATTTTTTAGATTACTTGCAGATATCCAGATCAGTATCAGATTGCTTCATCTGTAGGTCAAATTCTATTATATAATTGGCAATTTTTCTTACTGTCTATTCATACTACATTAGAAGTTCTCATTTACAATTATAGGTTGTTGGGAATGGCAGCAAATGTTTGGCAGTTCTGTTAGATAGTTCTGGATATTTGAATCAAACAAAATCTCTTGTTCTTTATATGCCCAATAGCCACCCCTCCCTCTTCTTCCTGAAGATTGAATATGTATCTGTTTAGGTTTTGGGCAGAGATTCCTCCATCTCAGTAAGTGCAGATACCTACTTAGCTCCAGGAGGTAAATCATGATTGGTTTAAGGAAATCATAGTGATATACTTCCTCCTGGTTATTAAGTGGGGCTAGCATATGCATATAATCTAGTTTTGGTTATGAGATTTCTTTCTTCTGGGGAGGACCTTTTTCTCTGTATAAAATCAAAGCATCCTGAGGAAAAGGTCCTTTGCCCTTTTGGAATAGGGGTGAGATGTCTGGAACTGAATCAGCCATCTTGCAACCAAGAGGCACCCAGATAAGGATAACTAACATATGAAGGAAATACAAATAGAGTTGGGCTCATTGTGGTAACGATTAGTAGCTGAAACAATGCCAGAAATCACTCATGTTAGGATCTCTCTCTGTATCCCTCTGTCTTTCTATCTATCTATCTATCCATCCATCCATCTGGTTTTCTATGACCAATAGCCCAATTGTAAAGGTTTCTAAGTCATCCTATCAGATGTTAATTTTACAAGTATAACATGCTTGAATATTGTAATTTGTGAGATGGTGATGAATCCATTTCTAAGTCTGCTATTGGCTGCATTTACTTCTAGGAAGTACTTTTCAATGCTTCATTGCAGCATGTTGATATAGTTTTAAAATAATTTTCAATGATGTTACTTTAATTTCTTTTTTGGATACGTGTGAATCATTACCAGAAAGAAAAAAAAAATCAAATTAGGTAATCAAATTGCTTATACCACAGTTCTATTCCTAAAAATTCTGTTACCTTATTCTCAACATAACACAATCTTGATACTTCATCTCTAAAGAGATCAGCCCTCGTTATTCAGGGTACTGAACATGTTGCTAAGATAAGGCAGTTGAGAAGTACCATTGACATGGTTACCATGTCCTTATTAGCATTACAGTGTCATTATTTCTGTTAGAAATAGAGTAATTGTGAAGTGGAAAAGTTCCTATAGAATGACTTTTTAAATTAAATTTTTGTTATTAGCATACATACATAATTTAGAAAGGAAAATAGTGCTGTATTACAATTTTCTTTCTCATTATCTCTATTTCTGACTCTCACTTTTAACATTTAAAAACTATTTCTTCTATCTATTTTTACCCTCATTTTTCAAAGAAAATCTTATGTGGCAGACAAGCAGATGCAATGCTCTGATTCCTCTTCAAAAAAAAACTCTTTACCCAGCAGCTCCGAGTGTGGTGAGCTGGCAGCCTTCAGGCGTCAACTTGTTCAGGTTTCCTTCCTCCTCTAAGCTGAGGCCACACTCTTCTTGAAGCGACGCCATCTGCGACAGGGCAAGGTGGTGGTGCAAAGGCCTAGCACTTCTGTGTACATGTAGGATTCCTTTATTGAGTCACCTTTGCTCGAGATGTCCCTTACAGGCTTGCAGAGACTTTTGTCTGATCTAAAAAACTGAGGCCTTCCCTGCCGTATTTGGCATCCTCTTTCCTTTCAATAGTCTTAAGTTTGCATTGTACTTCGAAGGCTTCCCTTGTCCACTTCTGCTTTCTCTCCCTGTTATCTTTCACAATTGCTACCCCTCAGAAAACTGCTTGCCCTGAACACTCTATTACTTACATAACATATACCTTTTCCACCTGTGGGATGCTGCCTTCTTCCCTTACTGAGTCTTCCCAATGTAGTTATACTGTTCAGTGGTTCACTGAGAAAAGTTCTTGAGAGGCAATTTTTAAGATGTCACATGTCTAAAAATATTAGTATTCTACCCTCAAGTTTGACTGATACTAGATTCGATATAGAATTCTAAGTAGGGAATAATTTTCTTTCAGATTTTAAAGGACATTACTCCATTGTTTTTGAAGGTCCAGTGTTGTTATTGAGAGGTCTGATGTTATTCTGATTTTTTTTATATGACATTTATTTCTCCCTGGAATCTTGTATTTATTCCTTGATATTCAGAGAATTCATAATAATATGCTTTGGTGTGAGTCTTTTTTTTCATTTTTTGCCAAGCATTTATGGGTTCTTTTAATCTAGATGTGCTTCCAGACCCACAGAATAATGGAGAAAATTGGAAAAAAAGGAGGGGAGAATCCAAGTAACAGGGCATGATGTGCCATGGAAGAGAAGCAAAGAGAATTCCCTGGATAATGACCATGAGAAGTATCATAACAATAGCATATTGTAGGCCCAGTGACAGGCGGTCCACATTGGAAGAGGAGAATGGAGAATTAAAATCCATTAAAATATTTGATATTGAGACAAGAATGGTTGGTCTCTGAAGTACTGCAGGTAACTGACATTGCAGCCCTATGTGGTTGAATCCTGGTAGACTCCCTAAGAGAAGATGATTCCTAAACCTTTTGAAGATGGAAACAGAGCTGACAGACAAGCATTTGGAAAAAAAATATTCAGAAATATCTCTTCCACGTCTACTTACCGAGATAGCCTCTGCTGTGTTATGTGGTTGACTCTTTTAGAACACTAGGAGTTGGATATGCTTCACAGCTGGGAAGGAAGTTCTCTTTGCCAGAGTTTGTTTTGACGGTTGCTTGTGATGATCTTAAAGCTATGGGTGGTGGATGCAAGGGTCCCATAGTTTTCTGGGGAGTCACAAATAAACTGCTATGGGCTGCATGCAATTTATTAATGCCATTATCAAGATGACGCTTCCTACTGCTGGCATCTGTCTGGGTTATAGCAATCTCACTTTTGATAAGGGCCAGAAGCTTGTTTAAGCTTTCAGAGAATGGCAGATCACGCCAAATCTTGAGGTCATAATCCTGGGAACCACCAGCTATCTCCTCAGGTCTGAGTGATAAAGGTGGACAACACCAATCTTTCCGAAGGTTCAGCAGGATGTTGACATCACGATGCTGGCGACATGTCAGCTCACACTGGGAATACCTGTTTTTCATTTCCAATGCACTGTGGAAGGATTTTGAATTACTTAGCTCATGAGACTCTTGCATTTTCAAAGGGAATAAATTAGAGCCAAGAACTCCAATATCGTGATGGTTGCTGTGAACTGCACTTGACTGATCAGCTTGCAGGCCAAGTCCTTCACCCAGCCTTTGTGCTGTGCTCCCTTTATCCATATATGAAACAAGGCTCCATGAACACTGAATGGCTTCAGAGCAACCCCTGGAACCAGTGGCCTCTGCCAAGGAAATGCACTTTCTGTTCTGGTGAAAACTATCAATGGCCTTGCTTTCATCTAAAGCTGAAAAATTATCATCACCTGTTGCTGTGAAACAATGAAAGTGAGTTCAAGTGATGGCTGCCAGAGTATTAAAAAATTATCTCTGCCATGGGACTCAGAAGAACAAGAACTGCTGTCAGGGCCACATATGCTGCTGAGACCTCTACTTGAATGGTCATTGGGTGTCTGGGGGCCACCATGAAGTTTCCTAAAATCAGAAAGTGGCAATAGCTGCCAGAAATAGTCAATGACTGTGAAGCCTGCAACACCCGGGTCTGGTAGGATCATCTGGCAAGCTACCAGCTCTTTAATTTCTCTTGTGCCCTCAGGGAGCTGTTCTAACAAGTTACTGGAATCTGAACCTCGCCCATGTTTTCAAAATTATTTGAAAGAAGTAAATAAACTTTAATGAGAATAAAATTTTATTTCTTTGACTAGACTATGAAGGAGAGATTAAAATAGTTTCGGCCCTTATCAGTGTGGCTCAGTTGGTTGTGAGTCATCTCACAAAGAAAGGGTTGCCAGGGTTCAATTCCTGGTGAGGACACATGTCTGATTTGGGGGTTTGGTTCCCAAACAGGGTGTGTGGGATAGACAACCAGTCAATATTTGTCTCTCTCTCATCGATATTTCTGTCCCTGTCTTTCCCTCTCCCTCCCCCTCTCCCTAAAAAATAAATAATAAAATCTTTAAAATAATTTCAATTCCTCTAGTGTCATAGGCACAGTAGTATAAGTAAGAGAAGTAAACCTTAGAGGAAAGAGATTTGTATTCAAACCCTGGTTCAAACATTTACTAGTGTTGTGACTTTGGACAACTTATTTAACCTTACTAAGTCTTAGTTTTCTTTATTTTATTTTATTTTTTATTTTTTAAATTTATTTATTTTTATTGTTGTTCAAGTACACTTCTCTTCATTTTTCTGCCACCACTTTCTCCTGCCCCACCCACCCTCACTTCCCACCCTCAATCCTTCCCCCCTTTGACTTAGTCCATAGGTTCTTTATACATGTACCTTGAAGATCCTTCCCCTTCTTTTCTGCCATTATCTCCCTTCTTCCTCTCCTCTAGGAAGTCCAGGAAGCTCAGAGAGTCCCAAAGAAATTAGATCCAAGGAAGCACACACCAAGACACATCATAATTACATTACCCAAGATTAAAGCTAAAGAGAGACTCTTAAAAGGAGCAAAAGAAAAGGAGACAGTTACCTACAAAGGAGAATGGGGGAAAAGGTACAGGGAATAAGAAGCATAACTAGTAGACACAAAAAAAGGTAGAGGGAGGTTAAGAAAAGTATAGGAAATGGAGAAGCCAAGGAACTTATATGTATGACCCATGGACATGAACTCAAGGGTGGGGAATGCTGATAGAAGCAGGGTGCAGGGCAGAGGGGAATAAAGGGGAGAAAAAAGTGGGACAACTCTAATAGCATGATCAATAAAATACACTTAAAAAATGTTTCTTAAGCTCTCCTCATTTTTTAAAATCTTTTTTCTTTTTGGCTGCTTTGCCCAGAGAGTTTTTTTCTAGTTTGTCTTCCAAAGCACTAATTCAATCCTCTGCTTCATATAACCAACTGTTTATTCCTTCCAGTGTATTATTTATTTCAGATACTGCATTCTTTAGTTTGGAGTGGTCCTTTTTTATGGTTTCTATGTCTTCTCTCATACTGTTAAATGTCCTTATAATCATTACTCTAAACACTCTATCTGATAAATTGTTTGCCTCTGTTTCATCTATTTCTTCCGGATAACTCTTGTTCTTCCATTTGGGGTCTGTTTCTTTGTCTTCCTATTTTGGTTGCTGCTTTGTATTTGTTTGTATAAATTAGGTAGATCTGCAAAGACTAGTGTAGACCTTTGTCAGACACTGCTTGTGACTGGCCCTGGTCAACCATTTTGTAGGTTATCAGTGATCCACAGCATGTGGTTCCCTTTGCTGGGCCTGGTTTTGTGCAGAAAGACCCAGGCTGCACCCCAAGGTCAGCTTTTATTAGCGCTGGGCCAATGGGAAGGTCAGCTGAAATGTCAGAGCTCTGCCTTTGTTGTTAAGCTAATCATTGATGTAGCTTTAAGCTATAATCAGCAGCCCAGCTAAGCACCACAGGGCATTGCAGAGTAATTCCTGCAGGTGGTGCTATTGCTTCTTCTCAGACCTATGCCACTTGAGGAGTGCTCTGCCTGAGAAAGATGGCTTCTGCAGTATGGGGGATGACTCAGCACAGGGCTCCCGTCAGCTGTTCAGTTCTCTGCTCAGAACACCTGACTCCAGACTCTTCTCAAGTGTCTGTAGTTTACTCTGCCCTCTTTCTGCTTGAGCTCAGGGTAAGTGCCTGCAAACGAAATTATGTGCAGTGGATCTTTAAGAGACTCTCTGTGTCTCCAGCATCTCTCCCTGGCTGACAGAAACCCTGCTGCTTTTCACAGCTGGGTGTTTGTTATCTGGGTTCCTTTCTGGCTCTGGTGCTGTAGGCAGGGGAGCCCAGCTTGAGGCTTAGACCCCACACTTCCCAGAGGGAACTTCCTTGCTGCTGAAACATCTCTCTGGAAACTTTTCTCATTTGTAGTTGATTGCAATAACGTCTTATAATTTATATTCTTAATTTAGCAAACTGACCAATTAAAACATTTTATGGTGATAGTTAATCTTAGGACTCTGTTTTTTCTTTTTGTCACTAATGATCTAGCTTAGCAATTTTCAACCGATTTTTTCTCATGGCACGCATAAACTAATTACTAAAATCCTGCGAAAAACCAAAAATTATATTTTTTTGGCAATCTGACAAAAAAATAGGTGTGGTTTTGATTCATTCACACCAAATGTCCATTGTTGTATTGGCTTTTTTTACTTGAAAACCTAGGGGAAAAGAGATCAGTGCTCCTGGCTAAAGTCAGGTATTGCATGTTTTAAAAATTTTTGTGGCACACCAGTTGAAAATTGTTGGTCTAGCTTAAAAAAGAGTGGCAAAATGCAAACAGAAAATAAATGTAATTGTAAAAAGTTTGATTGCTGCTAGATAGCCACGAGGGGGAACTTAAACTCCATAGCTTCCAAGGTGACTTTTTTGAACAAAGGTTCATCTTTTAAGGAGGGATTGAGCAAAAAGGAAAGAGTACTCATGGACAGGGACAACAGTGTGGTGATTGCTGGAGAGCGGGCGTTATAAGGGACTAAAAGGTGATGTAAAAAATACAATAAATATCAAATAAAAAAAAAGACATAGACAACAGTGATAGCCGGAGGAATAGGGGGTGCGGGCTAGGTGAGGTGGGCAAAGTGTCAGTATGTGGGCAGGATGGGAATGGAAAGAGACTCACTGAGGCGACGGATGCATGAATGCAGTATGCAGATGATGTTTGTTGAGTTGTACCCTGGGAACCTGCATGCTTTTGTGAACCAATGTCATCCAAATAAATTCAGTTAAAAGAAGGTTATTGAGTCATCATTAGATTTGTGTTAATTATTATGTTTTGCCACAGTAAGGATGGATCTGTGCTAGTCCATTCACATACCCTTACCCAAATCTGTTGGAGTTTGTGCTGTAGTTTGGCCATAAATATAACTTCTTTAAAACTTATATATTAATAAAGCATTCAGCCTACTGTAAAATTCTTAGCAAATCTTAGGATAGTTAATAGGCATCAGCATTTTGCAGTTTATAAATATTTGCAACATTATTTCATTCTGATAGGTAAACAAAGCCTCTTATTTATATTTACATATGGGGCAATTGGGGTGAATTTTTGCTCAAGATGATTAAGTTAGTGAATTTTATGACCGAAATCCAAGGCTTCGGATTTCTAGCCAGATTTTTCTTGTATGATTTCTTATGAATAACTATAAGAACAAGCTGGTTAATAATGACCTATGCTGCAAATACAGTATCAATAATAGTCTAACAAAAACTAGGCTTACTAATACGAATGCATAAAAACACTAAATTATATGTAGTTTTATATAATATATGTATAATAAGAATATTTATGTATGTTATTTTTAATCCTTTGGTAATAAGTCTGGATTGAAGTAAATAAATGTTTGTGTGGAGTAATGCACATCAGAGCTTCACCTTTAATATGCATATGAATCACCTGGGATCTTGTTAAAATGAAGATTCTGATTCAATTAGTCTGGGTCAAGGCCCAGGATCCTGCATTCCTAACAAGCTCCCAGGTGATACGGATGCAGCTGTTCCCCTGACCACACTTTGTGAAGCAAGGGTAGGGACAACGCATTCCAATTATAATGTCCTGCTTTAACTTCTAGAAACACCCTTATTTCCAAAAGGTTATTTTGTTACGGAATAGCCGTTTTCAAACTTTATGTGCTTAAAAGTTATTAAGAAAGCCATAGAGCTTTTGTTTATGTAATATCTACTTATATTTTAAAATGATCATGAGAAATAAAATGAAAGAGAATTTAAAATTAATCTTAAAAAGTATTTATTAATTCATTCAAAATAACAACCAATTTCATGGTTAACAAAAAGAACATAGTTTTATAAAAAAATAACTATGTGTCCCACCCAAAAAATCAGTGAGAATAGTAGCATTGTTTTACATTTGCAAATCTCTTTAATGTTTGGTTTACTAAAGGCAGCTGAATTCTCATATTTCCTTTTCTGCTCATTCTGCTGTGATATCACATGTCATGTAGTCTCTTGAAAACTCTGCTATGCATTCGTAAGAGAATGAGAGTGAAAAGGGAAATAATGCCTTAGGATTATGAAAATGGTTTTGACCTCAAAAAGCCTCTGAAAAGATATGTCTGAAATAATACCTGAAATTGGCTGCTTTTTTTTTGTGATACCACTTAAAATAGCAAGTTTCATTTGTTTATTTTTCTACTGTGGCTATAGATATTCCTGAAGTAGGTGCAGTGGTGAGATTAGTGATTCTTAGTGTGGCCTTGGTCTTGAAACTCTTTGAAAACCTGGTGAAAGCAATGGACTCTTTCCCAGAAAAATGCACACATAACCAGAACACTTGATACTTTATATATTTTGGGGACTGGAGGATTCATATACATGTATGGCCTATCCGTAGACCCCAGGTTAAGAATACCTAGACTTGATAATCAAATAATATCCCTTCTAAATTTATAGTCCCATATTAAATTGAATGTATATAATGTAATAAAACTGTTTTTTGCTCTGGCTGCTGTAACTCAGTTGGATCATCGTCCTGTAAACCAAAAGGTTGTGGGTTTGATTCTGGTCAGGGCACATGCAAGACCCAATTAGCAAATGCATAAATAATTGAAACAACAAAAATTGATACTCTCTCTCTCTCTCCTTTCCACCCACTTCTCCTGCTCTTCCTGCTCCTTCCTCTCTCTAAAAGCAATAAATTAAAAAGAAATCTTTAGGCTTTACATACCACTTCCTCTCAAAAGGAGAATACTATGATTGGGGTATGTAAAATTCAGTTTGACTTGTTTAAGTAAATGACAAACATTTTGGATCTTTGTATGGAGTGGGGATAGGAGAGAGGATTGGTAGATAGTCTCTGAGCTATGATTCACATGATTTTAAGACAGGAAAAGAAAGTACTTAGTATCGAAGACAAATTTCTAGACTAAAGAAATAATGGCTTCCATTTAGTAACCTAGAAGGGCAATTCATATCTGTTTGGACTGGGTCGATAACTCCTCTGGATAAATATATATTCTCCCTTGTTCATAATTTTTGGGAGAGTACATACACACATCATAAAAATAATGTTAATTTCGTCCTTCATATGAAAAGATGATCATAGTCACGTACATGTGCATATATAGGTAAATACATACTTATGTATGCGAATGTGATACACTTATATGAATGATCAAAAATTTTCTATACATATATTTTATATTTGTAGGTCTATGTGTCTGCATCTTTATATACCTCATGGAACCTTTCAAATGAAATCCTGGAACCAGAATACAAGCATGAGAACGGAGCTCTTGTTGAAACTAAAGTGGGGGCCCAGAGCCCATCCTACTGGTCCGCGCTGCCCACCAGTCCCTCTCTAAGCCCCGCCTCTCCCCAGAAGCACGGAGCCCTAAGGCTCTCCAGAATGTAACTTGAAAACCGCCACTGCTCTAAGTCCCGGAGGAGAAAAAAAGAAAATTGTTAAGTCCATCAAATAGGAAACTAAACACCTATTACGGTTGTTATCGCTAAGGATTTGGCATTCAAAGAAAATCTTTAGGCAGCAGTCTTTTTGCTCTTTGGTGTCTCTAAAACGTTTGGCAAAGGCTGGAGTCCGGGATTCCTCTGCCAGAAACTTGCTGTGCTGTGGCAGCGGGGAAACCTAAGTGGGGAGTTGTTGCTTCCTGCGCAGGCTTGCAACTCACTCATGATTCCTCTCTCACGCTCACAGGCTTTGCTTGTACCTTTTGATGACTAGGTTTATCCGAGAGAAACACTTTTGACAGGAAGGGTAGATAAAACTCGAATTTTGGAGAGCAAGAACCGAAGCGAGAAGAAATTTTCTTTTTCTATTCATGCGTTCACACTGTGGCCTGCAAAACAAAACAGTCACTGGGGTGAGGGCAAATCTTTAACTGTAGCTGCATAGCTCATTTCTGAGGAAAGCCTCTTAACCTCCGCTGCAAACAGAGGAACTGTCTAGTAAATGCCCATGTATCGGAAAACTAATTTTCTTTTCATGCTTAATTAAAAGTATTAATAGAATGAAAATAAGATTTAAAGCAAAATAGTTCAAACAAACATTCTGTTTCTGAATAACTCTCTCAATAATCCAGGAAAATAGCCATTTAGCTTTTTTTCCACATCTTATAAGAAAAGCTACACAGACTCTGTTTCTATCATTAATAGGAAAAAAAATTAGCTTGCAGGATTCTTTGAAAGAAACTAAATTGGTAGAAAATTGTCCTTTGAAGCTGAAAAATTAACTATTAATTTTTCTTAAAATTAATCTGTGTGCATGTTTTTTACACAGTTTTAAAACAATTCTTATTTTGCAAACAGAAAAAGCAAAATGTTATATGATAAAAGGAGAGCTCAAAGTGCTTTAAGCTACTTGTATAAAACATGTCAGAGAAGTAAAACAATAAAATAGCAATGTTCTATTCTTATAAAAATTTTAAATGTTGGTCTGTTTACAAACATTTAAAAGTTGATTAGCTTAAGTATAGTATAAAGTAAATGTACATGTTCAGGTTAAAATTATATCAATAAATTTCCATTTGTAAACACATGGCAAAAGTTTTCAAATTCCCAATTGGAGTGGAACTGTTTCTGAGACTGGCATCGCAAATTTTGACAAAGTGGAAGTCGCAGCTTAAGAATCATAAGAGAAGCTTTCAGGCATAGCTCTTCAAGGATAATGAGAAATTCAGAAATGTGGCGATGATGGAAGGGAAATCTTAAAGTGATACTAATCCTGTCCATCAATCAAAATGACATTTCTGTGACAATAAAATCTTGCCACCTAAGCAGTAAGATGGAAACTTACAAAGATGAAAGATAAACAGATTTATATAAATCTCTGCACTACATTATTAAAGGGAGCATAGGAAAAACCTAATATTGCCTAATTCTTTGTTGTTATCCTTCTTTTGAGATCCTTAAATATATAAGACTAGTAATGTTCTACCAAAAGCAGATACGTGATCCTAGATTTGGTTTTCATCTTGGGCCACATGGCAATCTCTAAGGTCAAGGTAGAAAAGGCGACACAGGATCAAGGCAAAGGTGGAAAGAAGGGTCGCGGGAAAAAGCGCCTGCCCGCTGCATCCCCTCTAAACTCCAGTTTTGGGTCGGGTGTAACGCGATGGCACTACCTGTGAGCAAGGGCGGATAAAACAGGGCAAAGTTCCCTCCTGAAAATGTCATCCCTCACCTGCTTAAAACCCTGCTATTTACAACAAACCCTCAATTCCTAACAATGGCCTGAGAGGCCCTAGGTCATTTAGCTTGACCTACTTGACCTTACCTTGATCACTGTACTTCAAGCCTCAAATACACCAAATGATTTCTCTTCTCAGGCTTTTGTGCTTCTTTTCTCTGTGCCTGACAGGTTCTTCCCTTCATTCTTCAAATAGCTGGTTCATCCTCATCTTTCAATTTTTAACTCTAATGTTACCCCCTTTAGAGAGCCCTGGTCTATCTTAAGTGGACCTCTTAGTTTCTATGATATATATCACCCATTTTATTTCCTTATGGTGCTAACCATGCTCATGATATAAGCAAATGTGAGAATGCATACATCCTATATGTGCACTTGCTACTTATTTTTGTGGTTCTTCCCATACTAGTCTGAAGTTTCATCAAGACAGGGACCTGGTCTGTCCTGTGTTCTGCTATGTCCCCCCAGTGCTTGCCATGTTGTAAATACTCTATGAATATTCAGTGAATAAGTGAAAAACTATAAGCAGAATCATGCAATTTAAGAAAATTTTTATAACAGAGTAGGTATATGACATATAATGGATTTCCCTCCTTTTCTTTGAAAGCCCCTTCAAAAAGCCTTGCTCTATTAACAAAAAGAATGGCTTTTCTTTTTCTCCACATCCTATACTGCTGTACTTCTATCCTCTTCCCATGTTTTATTTATCTCTTCTATTCCCTTTGGTTTTATTCTCCTTAATGCCTTTTCTCTTAATTCTCATCTCCTTGTTCTTAATGTGCTAGTAATTTGTATTAGAGAACACGCCAAAGTAATCTGAATTGTGTTCCTTATTCCCTCCTCCATCCCCAAACACACCCCTACCACAATGTTTCACGTGTCTGTGCTTTTTTCCACTCTTCCTTCTGTCTACAGTGTTCTCTCAGTCTCCTGGCTAATGCTTATTCTTCTTTAAAATTCTTTTCAGAGGTCTTCTCCAGGAAGCTTTCCCAGGTTAAGTGACACTACTTTTTAGTTTATCACTTACCAAATTGCAGTTAACGTGTTTAATAACTGTTCTCTGGGAACCAGAGGAAGATCTTAGAATGACCATCTTTTTGTATTCCCATTACCCAGCTGAAAACTTGTGACTCTGAACTTCAGCTATTAACTTCCTGATTTTCAGGTTTCCTTTTTTGTCAGTTCTTCCATATACCATTAAATATAAAACACCATTTTACCAAATCACAAAATATTATATGTGTATATACATTGGGGTGCATGGAGTAGTTTTATATGTGGTACTTTTTAATTTTAATTATTATTTACATTTTATCCTCATTTCCAATTTATTTTCTTAATTGTGGTCATGTGAGCAAAGGTAATCCTATTTAGGGCTCTAAAATAAAATTTTATATTGTACCAAACTACACTGGCATTCATCCCATCATATTCTTCACAAAACTGTTACCAAATTGAAACTTTAGGGAAAGGATTAAACTGGCATGATGACAAGGACACTGTGCCAAATGTGGAAAAATTTTAAAAATAAGACATTTCCTGTCCTTAAATGTTCACTGTCTAATTGGGAAGACAACTTACTAAAAAATGAAAAACAGCCAAGCAGAAATATTTGGGGATTAATCAGAGCTGGGGCCAGTCAAAGCAGACGGGCAACTCAGGTAGCAGGACCCCAGCCAGCACCTACGGAACACCCGGGGAATTGCACTTACAAAGGAGGGATGTCCCTGCCACCAAGAGGCAAGCACCGGAGGCCCAGGCAACACACCCATGTCAGCCATCCAGAACCTGCAGAGACGGCAAGGAAGGTGGGTGCAGGACTTACTACTGCTAATGGCTCTGCTGGACCAGAGGATGGCAGGGACGTGAGGAGAAGGGCTCCAGCTTCCACACCTTGCTCTTCTAAGCCTGCTCTAATTTTTTTTAAAGGAAAATGGGTGGTTGGGGGAGGAGCTGGAAACAAAAGATGTGCAAAAGGGCTCAGGGCAGCCCCAGGAAGTGGGCCAGGGCTCTGAAGTGCAGGGGCCTGATGAGCCCATCTGCTGCTGCTCTGGAGGTGGGGGCCTGCCTCACAGTCTGGGGCCTCGTCCTGGAGCCCAGGCTGTGGTGCTCATGGCTGAGGCTCTGTAAGTGCCATGCCAGGCTCGGAGGTCCAGGGAACAGGTGATGTGCAGAAGCACTGCAGAGCTGGACTCTAGTGGGACAGCCTCTCCCCTTATAGCCAGGGGACCATAGAAGAGGGGGTGGGGCTGGCGCCTGGGCTTTCCAGCATGCCCTGCTCCTTGATGGGAAAGGCAGGGCACCAGGGCCTACTGAGACCGATGCAGAGGCTCCCAGGAACCCAGAACTGCAAGCAGAGCCTGGGCTTCTGCCCTGGAGGGGCAAGGCCTCATGAGCAGCCTGGGAAGAAGAGTCTGGCAGGGCTCTCAGAAGAACCTGGAGCAGCATTGTGTCTGAAGCTCAGTGTGAAGTCTGAAATATGCAACAGAAGAAATATATATCTATCTCTCTTGAAAAAAAAAAAGAAATATTTGGGGATTAATGTCTAAATTAATTGTACAAGAATGAATTGCTGTATTTTTTAAAGATAGGTTGGTTACATTGTCTTTAAGCATATACTGCCCTCTAGTGGATCAAATAAATATGTCTAGAAAACTAGAACAAGAGCAAATTTGAGAACATGAAAAAGGTCATTAAAAACCTAATTTTACTATTTGTGTTTCACCTAGTAAACCCCAGACAATTGCAAAAAACATTGCCATTCATCTTCTGCTGGACAAAAAGCAGTAATATCCTTTTAGGCAGTTCCTGTTATTTCCCTTGCTTTTATCATAACATTTCTTTAACCATACTTGTCACCTAGTTTGCTTTGTCTCTCTCTCCTGCTTGATTTGCAGTATAGTGAATCCATATTTGATGGATAACTAAATGAAGCATCAGTAATAAATACTAAAGTTAGGCAAACACAATGACAGATTTGAGAACAATTTCATATGTGGTATTTCTTGCAACTTACCTTTCTTCTTAACTTTATTAGGAAGGATTACATTTATTTCAGCTCCATCATAGTCTTCAAACCATATTCTAATTAATGAGCTAAATATATTTACTTATCAGTTACTTATGGTGCAGCTACTAAATACCAGGTTTTGGAGATAATATAAATGATGAACAAAATAGACAAGATACCTACCTAGTAACTAGACCTACCATCTAATACAAGATACAGATATTTAAACCAATAATCACACAAAAAAAATTAAACTGGAATTGTGGTGAATTCTAGAATGAAAATGAACATGATACCATGAAAAAATATAGCATGGGGACTTATCTGTAGTCTCAGCTTGGGAGGATGGGGAGAGATAGAAGAGGATAGTTAGGGAAATATAACCTTTTATAAAGAAGCATTTTCTCTCAGACTTGTCAGATTAAAGATTATTTTTATTTCCTTTATATGTTTCAAATATTTTCTAGATTAATTACCTTTATAACTAGAAATGTAAATACATACATAGTGAAGAAAATCCTAGGTAGGGAAATAGGCAATAATGTACAAAGAAAACTTTGGGTCCTCTCATTCTCTTACACATAAAATTAGAAGCAAGGAGGCTGAGATGGAGGCAGAGGGAGAACAGTGTAAACATTAGGGTGGGTTGATGGGAACTAATTAGGCCCCAGGTATTGTTTTGAAGGCCCAGCTATTGCCCAAGTCAATGTCCAGGAATGAAGACTCTGATATACTTATGTGGGGTCTAGGTGGACACACAAAAGTACATTTTTAATTTAACAGAGAATACTACGGAATACTTTGTCTCTTCTTAGTGAAGGCATATGGGGAGCTAAATTATCATCAAAGATGCTTTCGTAATTTACCATGGAAAATTACCATCACAGAGAAGGGATACATCTTAGGTCCATGTTTTCTTTTGGATATGACTACACATTACTCCAAATTACAAACAAAGTTGCTTAAAGAAGGAGTGTTAGGTGAATCAAAAATTTAACGGAATCAGACTAATATAGCTGATGCAACCTTTTCACACTAGAGATTATTTTGTCCATGGGCCCAGATATGTAACCTCCTTGATTACCACTCCCACATCGCATTTTCACACTAGCCAAGTAGTTCTCAAACTTTAGCATGCATGGAAATCACTTGAAGCGCTTGATGAAACACCAATTTCTGGGCTCCAACTCTAGGGCTTCATTCAGTAAGTCTGGGATGAGGGCCTTGGGATCCTCATGTTCCCAGATGAGGCTGTGGTGCCCCCACTTAATGACCGTGGGCCTAGCCCCTGGGCCTGCATGACAGTGAACAGCACTCACGATGAATGTGGTTACAGGTAATGCCTAAAGCCTGAGAGCGTTTAATCTCTTTTGAAATACTTTGTAATGCTTTGCACTAAGGTACCATATGATTTGGTAACTTTTCAGCTGAGTTCTGTGGTACAAAGTTCTTAAAAGGCACTTTACTAGTCTATGAAAACCTTGCTTATGGGGAAATCCTGATATTTGTAGCAATAAGATTTGGTTAAGAGATTAATTGGGGTCACAATAAAAAAAAAGTCTCGACTAGCAAGTCTCTTCCTTGAATGGGCCCCGCTCCCCAAACAGGGTCTCCATGCCCCCCACCATCAGTGTGAAAGAGTTTATGAAGGCACCAGAGAGACAGGGCTCAGTTGTGACTTGTTAGTAAATAAGGTAAAATGCTACTTTTACACGAAAACAAATGCAAATATATTGTGCAGTAGAAAGCAATGCAAAACTTACATGATTTTTTAAAGTTAAAGCTGAAGACTTTAAAGGGTTTTTTATTTGTTTGTTTGCTTTTGACAGGCTCCTATGACAAGCTCCCAAATTTCAAAGATCTGAGTTTGATTCTCTCTCTCTCATCAGGAGTCTATAGTGGAAAGTTTTTAAGGACTACTTTTTGGAGAATCTGAATCTAATTGAGAATGATATGACTGATTAGATTGTTTAAAACATTATTCACCGCTAAGGAAACATCATAACAAATAACCATAGAAATATCAAAAATTATAGTCACAGCTTTTTTTTTTTTTTACTGACACGAGGCTTAAAATATGTTACTCTGCACCAATGGTAGTGTTGATTTAGGAAGAATGTCAGCGAGTGAGAAGCATAGTCTAACCTGGGAGATAGGAAGCCCTACATCCATATTACTACTGTATACTGAGCTGTCTCAGAAAATTTCCTGACACTTAGTCTGTCTTCCCACTACCAAAATCATCAGTTCACCTGCAGAAAAGGATTATTTGGGGAACCTCAGACATGGACCATCTGCAAAATGAATGTATCTCTTTACAAACAGAAATTCTGGCAACGTGTAGAAACTGCTGTAAATTGCATCTAACAAAGTGGGCAAATAAGTTATTCTTTGTAGTTAGCTTTCTAGAGGATGAAGATGAGCTTAAAACCTGGCATCTTCTAAGTGTAATGTGGTGCCTTGGATTGGACCTTGGAACAGAAAAAAGACATTGATAGAAAAACTGGTGAAATATAGCCTGGAGTTTAGGTTAATAGTACTTAGGAATGCTGGTTTCTTGGTTTTGACAAATGCCCCATGGTAATAGATGGTTAACAGTAGGGGAAACCGGGTGTGAGATGTGGAAACTCCCTGTGCTATCTTTGTAACATGTCTGTAAATATAAATTGTTCCAAAATAAAACATTAAAAATACTTAAAAACCATTGCCTCTGTGAAGTATTTGTGGATTTGATGCCAAGTCCCCAAAGAATTCTTAACTATTTAAGGCATGCTTAGAGGTTCTCAATTTTTCCCTTTGCTGTTTAAACCAGATATTCAGAATGCCTTGTTCACTTATCATTAATAACTTTGTTATGTTTATTAGATATCTGATCTAGTTCTATCTGGATAATTTAAGTCAGATACTCATTTTTTTAAAAAACCATTTTCCCCAACTTTTATTATTTACTTTTTTCTTTGTATCAAAGTAAGCAGTCTGCAGTGGCTTCCACTCACATCATCAGAATATGACCAGCCAGGAAAAGACTTGCCACCCTAATTTGGATTAAGGTACATAACATTCTGAGTTTCTTTTCAACAAACAAAATATACCATTGGTTCCAGGAAATATTAGACTTTTTCAATTCAAGGTCATATCATGAAAAGTAGAAAATCACAACGTGAGAAAATTTCTTGAATCCAATGATCTTAGTAGATTAACACTCTTTCTTTAACAGTAATCTTTGTATTTCTGTAAAACGTAGGGAGAATTAACATCAGTGTACGTGTGCACTGCCGGAATCTAGTCAGTGCCATCTCCGACAGCACAGTTGTGGTCTCCTCAGCTGTTAGAGCAAGTGAGTGCTCTGTACAAAGGCAGTAGGTTTCCTTGAATCTCTTTGAAATGGTGGTTAACCTTACACAGAACAAAACTCAACGACCTCTGAGAAGTGAGATGCAGCACTCATGAGAAACCAGTCATATTTGTTAAGTTTATATGACCTGAGAAGTACTGATGTCTGGATGTGTGTCTGGGGTCAACTGGGTCAATTTGGTCAGAACGGCTCAAATTCAGATAAGGAAATCTCACACAATTTATTAAACTGATTTGATGGGTGTCTTGATATGAGAATATGGACTACATCTGATTCTAGGAGCACAGTGTAGACGTAATGCCTAAAAACATGAAGACTGCGTCTAAAGCATGACTTGCTTTAAATGGTAAGATTAGAAAAAATATAAACAACCTTATAAAAATGTATCCATAATAATGCAGGGCTGGGCAAAAGTAGGTTTACAGTTGTTTGCATGGAAAAATAATACAATAATTAATAAACAATAATACAAGACTAAACTCCATGTCACATTCACACAGCTCTAGATGAGCTGTTGCCTCACCCTGTATTGTATGTTTGTATGTGTTGTATTGTATTGTATTGTATTGTCTGATCTCATTACATCAGCATGTTAATATTTACAGAGAATAGATGATGTTTTGAAGAAAACAAATGGCAGGAACACATCGATTTACATGACTCCAAGAGGAGACTAGTAAACAAGAGGATGATTAAACATGAGAGCATAGTAAACATAAGAGCGCCAAAGGGTTTAAGGTTAGGGTCTGTGAATAATGTAAATTTCCTTCCCAGCGTGAGCTGGTTATCATAGCTCTTGAGGGAGACACAAAGCATACTTTAAAGAATTTACATTTAGTCCTGATTTCCCATGGGAACTGCCAGATCCAGTTTAGGACTGTCTCCAGTATTGTTTTGAGCCCGAGCCAGGTGTGAGGAGGGAGCTGCCAAGGAGACAAGGAGACTTTTTTCAGGTAGAATAAGAACTCTGGCTATGTCCAAGCCGAGCTGGGGGGTGTGGGCCTTTTTGCGCTTTCTCTGTGTCCCCCAAATCCTTCTCCCACTGCCCATACTGGCTGATATCTGTCTTAGATTGTTTCTCCCCATAAGAAATCTTACCCATCATTGACCAACGACCATCACAGAGCCAAGCAGGATGATGTGAGGGATGCAGGGACTGTGCCCCTGTCAGGGAAACAGGTGTTGTCTCCTTAGTGGCCTGTTTTCCCAAGGTCTCCTTGATTATTTCCAGCCTTAGGGCCCTCTCACCTGTTGGTAGGGTTATAGTTCTTGAAACTAGACAGGTTGTTTCCCAACACTTTTCTAAATATTCCACAGAAATTTTCAATTAGCAATTGAAAAAGAAGAATAACTTTTAAATAAATTCATTTTCTAGTTCTGGGCTCAGTGAAGTAAGAGGCCAAAGCATGGAGTGACACACACCACTAATTTAATGTAGTCATCTGATTGGATGAGGAATGTTGCTGTTATGTTGTATAATGCCCTAAAAAGGTACCTACGGAGAATATCATTGGCTCTTGGATCTGGTCTAACAGCCTTTGAGTTGTATTTATTTTCTCTTCATCATTTCCTAGATCCATTACACAGACCCAGAGATGAAAGACATCAGATAGCAAAATACTTCCAGTAGTATTTTGTAGAAAATCCTTAAAATGGATGCTACCACAGAAATAGATTCACAATCCAGAATTCAGTTTCTCTTTCAGCTTTCTGCAAGATTCCACACTGCCGACTGTCCAAAGATGCCTTTGTGATGGATCTTTTCTGATTAAAAAAAAAATAAAGCATATCCAAGACAGGGGTTTGGGCAGATTACCAATCTCACAAATATTTGGCAGAGATATTTTGCAAAGAGTTGTCCTGGCATAGGAGAGGTTGGTGACATGGGCAAGTTATCCAGGGGAGTGCTGGAACCCCACCAAAAGGCCCACGTAATGATAGATCATCTTTTACATGTCTTCTGACTGGAGGCACCCAGCTGCTGGGCTGCGGGCAGGTGGCTGTGCTTTGGAGTGAACTGGCACTGCATCTGCTGGGGCAGCTGTTCCATGAGGAAGGGCTCTTTGGTGGAGTCCTTTGGTCCCTGTGTCAGGAGTGCAGTGTCCCCAAGGTAGCTCATTTTAATTCTGTAGGAATATTCCCATCCAGTAAGTGGACACGGTGTCTCTTGTTTGCCAGGACTGGCCCACAACTGGTAATCTCTCTCAGAGCCAGTTATCCCTAGCATCGGTAGCGACATGTTGATAACTTCATTCACTGTATCCGAATTCCTTACTGCTGTAATTTTAGAACAGGCACAATTTCCAATGACCTTGGTGAAGATTTTGAGGGGAATGTTCTTTGGTTAGTCCTTTTCTTTCTCTAGACTGATGTGACCCTGAAGGAGGGAGAACCATTTGTCCTTCTGCTCTAGGGAACTGAAAGTGGCTGCAAGGTTTACGGTGGGCCAGCCCAGGTCTTACGATCTCATGGCATCGGTATTGCCTTCTCCCACGTCACCCACACAGCTTGCTGTCCACATGTCACTTATTTTATTTTTCATCTTTAAGTTATTGTTTTATTTGACTTTGTCCAGAGCCAACAGGTAGTTGAACAGGAAATGATGCCACACCCGCCTCTGCAGACCCCTTTTGAGTTCTAAGGGCCATCAAGTAGCAGAGTCCTATTGGAGCACACAGATGTGACAGAAATGCACACATGTCCACGCTTGCAGAAGTCTTTCCTTGGTACAAGGCTGTTTTTCTAGGGCTTTATCCTGGGTAGGAGATGGGACACTTCTCCTCCTTTCTGCTAGTGCTTTCATTTTCTTTATCCCAGGATGGAGATAAAAGAATTAAAAACATTTATATAGATACAGAATTCATACCACTCATGCATCATGGGCATCCTTATTTTTCCTTCAAAAATTTTGGCAAAAAAGTATACATTATACACCACAAAATACAACAACTTTCTTCCACTTTTGTTCTTGCTTTTCTAGTTTCCTTGGATGGAATTGTAGTTCTTCTCTCCTAATGTATGCATATAAAAATTTCCACTTACCAGCCCTTTAGCTGAATTCTACAAATATTAAAATGTTGTATTTTAATTTTCATATTTTAATTAATCAGCCAAAAACATGGGTGTGCATTGTGCATGACAAAATATAAGCAGAAATTAATTATATAGAAAAGAGACAGATAATAAAGAGAATTAACTAAGTAAAAATCTGGTTGTTTGAGGAAAATCAACAAAACTGATGATCCTCTGTCAAGATTTTCATGAGTTAAAGAGAAAGAACGTATATCAACAGCATCGGTAATGAACGTTTAATGTGTAGGATTTGCCACCTCAGAGTGTACACATTAAAAGAATAAGAGAATACTGTAAATAACTTCGGGCTGACAAAGGTGACAACTTACATGAAATGGACAGTTCTCATGAAAGATGCAACATAAAAATTGACGCACGCACACAGAGAAAGGAAAGCTGAATAATCACTCAATGTCAAGTAAAGAAACTGGATTTGCTACCCAAACCTGAAGCCGTAGGCCTAGGGTTTCCCTGAGGGCCCGGCGTTGCCTCCCGCGAATCTGCTTCCCTTGGGGCCACCAGGGCACGTGCCCCGGGGGGGGGGGGGGGGCGGGGCGGGGGGGGGGTCAGGAGCAGGGGCACCGGGGCTGCAGCAGGACAAGGCTCATGGACAGGACCCTTGGATGCCTGGTTTAAGAACCCCTCTCTTGTTACAACTATTAACATCAGCCACACATCAAGGGGAGAAAAGGAGCCTCAAAGGATGGAAGACCAGCACTTTCACTGAACACCAGTGAACAGGGTCAGTGCAACCTGCACTACAATCTGCATTGCTGGCCCTAAGGAACAGAGTGTAGAACAGAATAAAAGAGCAAAGGGAGAAAGAAGCTGATCCTGAACCAGAGGCCAACAATTTCCAAGTAAATAAATCTCTACACAGCAGGGTATACAATGAAATCTAGTAGAGTTTTATTCTATTATAATCAGTCCCTAATTACATTTTCCACATTTTTAAAAAGAAGGGTAACCAATCAATGCTCAATGTCTTATACCTACTTGTACTTTTAATGCAGCTTTGACCTGTCACCTTCCTACCCCATCCCTATTTGCACCTCTCAGGAAATCCTTTTACCATCTGAGGGAATAAATCCCTATGTACTTAGCAAGTTCACAGAAAGAGGGGCGGAGAGAGCTCCAAAGGACAGGCAGCATCCGGTTTCCTCTCCCAGAGGCTTCTTGCTGCTCACTGCTCTGGACTGTAAGCAGCCCTTCCATGCTGGTCTGTAGCTTTGACCCTCTCTCCCAACTCCCAGGTCTGAGGACTTTTGATTAAAAAAAAAAAAAAGCTTGTTCCTCTTCCTAGAATGTTGAAAATTGGTATTCTTTCTAACTTTGAGCAAGAAAGGAATAAAAATTGAACTTAAGTAAGCCTAATTGATTGACCATTTAAAATCATCTTTTTAATAGTTTATGACTTTATTTTTATTTATAATCTGTCATTCTGTTTATCTCAAATTTAAAATTGTGAAATATGTTCACATGCATATATTTTCTACAATAATATTCAGTCAACAAAAAGACTTAAAGTAATAAACACCATATTTAGAAATGTCTTCCTTCCACTTTTTAATGAATGCCCAATACTACATAATATTAATTGGTGTTCACATAACTTTGAAGCTTCTTATCTCTCTGGGCTGTCAGGGAAAATGTAAAACTTAACAAGGCGCTGACCCATCAGGTCCACATGTGAAACTGAAAAAGCTTTGGATTGTTTAGAAACAAATTAACTACCAGTGCATACCTAAAGAAGAAATGGAGTTAGTAATTAATTGCATTACAATGTGTAATTATATCATTAATGTAACTCTTTATTCATATGGTCAATCATTTATTCCAAAACTGACATGTCCACATTTGTAACAGACTTAGTTTGATGCAAATAACAAGGCCCTGTGTCTATTGACCACTCATCATAGATACGTATTTTCCACTCTGGGCTCAAAAATAAGTTCCAGTCTCTCTCAAGGGCTTACTCAAGTTCACATAGCACTTTGGATTCCACACAGCAAATCGAAGGGCCTTGTCACTCAGGACTTTTGCCACGGCAGGGCGCTGCTCTGAGATCAGGAAGTCCATGCACTGGTACAAAGGTGTGGGCTCCACAGGAAGTGCTCGAGCAACAGGGGCACACCAATGTGCCCCATGATTCTGGTGTTTGTATCCCAGTTTGGCCAGGAGAGTCCCAATTTATGTCTCTTTTTCCAGTGTAATTATTGATAGTCACCTTCTCTCACACTGACACTTTAAATGGCTCTTGGTTTGGTCTTTGAATTATATGGTCTCTTTATGATGTCAGTGTGACGTCCTCTGAGAGGGTCTCAGCATTGGCCACACACTCTTCACCTTTTTGCAACAATGTGGGTTTTGATGTTGAGTCTAGTCATCTCACCCCCTCCTTATTCTGAACATCATTTGGGGGACTTTTGTTGTCCTTTCCTGCCCGCCGGCCAGAGTGGTTCAGAACTCTAGCCTTCAAAGAGAAATAATCTCTGTCCATATTTCCATATTCCCTGAAAACAATTCCTTGAAACTTCCTTGAAAAAAATCGATGATTGAAATGAATGAGTGGTAAATATCTGGAACTTCACCTTCAAACAGAATTTAAACCCTAGAATCTCAGAGCCAAGACATGAATTTTGTTTCTCATTCCCAACCCTATGACAATGTGTTGGGTATCTGCTTTGCATTCTACAACCAAAGGACCCAAAACATTTCAAAGCAGTACTCAATGGGATATATGTACACCCATATTCATAGCAGCATGATTCATAATAACCAAAGAAACACTAGTGTCCATTGATGAATGGATAAAGAAAACGTATTATAGACACAGTTGAATATTATTCAGCCTTGAAAACAGAGGAAATTCTGATGGACTACAAGATGGATAAATCTTGAAATCATGTTAAGTGAAATGAGACAGTCTCCAAAAGACAAATATTATATGCTTTCACTTATGAGATGTCTATAGAAATCAAAATTAGAGACAGAAAGTTGAATGTGGTTGCTAAGTGATGGGGATAGAGAGTGTTTGATGAATAGTTTCACTTGAAGAAAATAAAGTTCTGAAGTTGTATGGCGTCAATGATATTCACACAACAATGTAAATGCCGTTAATACCATAGAACTTTATACATCATATGGTTTAAACGGTACATATTATGTTACTTATGATTAATCACAGTTAAAAAATAAATGAAGTATTGATACATGTTACAACACCAGAAAATATTCTGGGTGAAAAACTGGGCAAAAAGGCCCCCTGGAATGGAGTAATCTGTGCACCTGAACTCCATCAAGGCTATGCTAAATGAAGGAAAGTTTTGGCAAAAGTTCTAGCTTCCAGAATGGAAAAAGACACTTTCACATGGTTGGGGCAGTGTCATTTTGCCTGTGGCCATCCAGTGTTCTCAGCGCCATTTATGCAGGTTCATTTTTGGGTTCTCCGTTCTGCTCCATTGATCGATGTGTCCGATTTTATGCCAATATCTGCCTGTTTTGCTCACTATAGTGGAAAAAAGTCACAGGCCCAAGTGAAAGTTGACCTGGGAGTGTGGACTGTATTCCAATGTGGAAACTATCATGGTCTGCACACCTGTGTGTAATGCATGATTTCGGGGGACAGCGCACTTGCTTTGGAAGAAACATGCTGTAGTTCTCCACTACAGTAGGAAAGAGAGCTGCAGGGTTTGAGTATCTGTACTGCCATGGAAAGTTTTCTGGATTTTGGAAATCATTATCAAGTAAATCTCTATCTGAAGCAGCCATACCAATACCAGTTTAGAAAAGCAGAGAAGACATTCAAAATCACTAGAGAGATGAAGCCCTATGGAGACCCCGTTCTGAAGCTAGTCGCCCTTGTAGCAGCCACACATCATTGAAAGGCAGGGTGGGAAAACTGTATTAGGAGCCACTGTGTCTTGGAGGTTGTGATTGACTAGGGTGATGTGGATGTCGTGGGATTTTTAAAATTCCAACTTTCTACATCACAATACTACTAAAAAACTAGTCCAGTGGAACAGAATGCAGAACCCCTAAACGAACTTGAATAAATGGCACTGAGAACACCAGACAAGCACAGGCAAAATGACACCATAAAGTAAAAACCAACAATTTTTCATGCTAAACCCATTCTGGGCTGGTCCTTAGAGAACCTAAACCACCGCCCTCACTCCTCCACAGTCCTCACACAGGAAGCTTCTGCTCAGCTTTTCCTCCCTTGACAGTGCCTCTCCGGGGTGGGGGGGAGAGGTGAGGGGCTGGAAGGGGGTAGGTGGGAGTAATACTACACCAGATAGCTCCAGAAAAAAGCAGTTCCTGGTGGCATCAACTCAGGTGTTATTCCAAAGATGCACACTAGATGGCACTGTGCATCAGAGTATGGAATGGGGTCCCACTCAGCGCTTAGAGAGTCCATCACATCAGCTCTGGGTCCTCTTAGTGTTGGGAAAATATTACCTGAGAGACTATAAAGTCCTGTTATATGAGCTCTGGGTCTTCACCAGAGACATTAAGGGGTAGTGTCGTATCAGCTCTGGGTCCCCGCTGAGACAATAAATATTCCTGTCAAATCAGCATTTGGTCCTGTTATTTTGGTCAAAAGTCCCACCTGAGAAAGTAGTGGGTCCTGCCACATATGCTTTGGGTGCTCCCACTGTGGGTATATAAGACATACTGAGTTTGGGAAGATGAAAGGTGCCTTGCGGGATTCATAGGGTTCTTGCACAAGGATAAGAGCAGGTGCTTTGTAAGTAGGTGCTATCCTCACGAAGTACACTAGATGGCAGCAGAGAAAAGCATTTCGTGGCAGTGTGCATCTGAGTGTGTGGAGGTTTTCCATTCTGAGAACGCAGAGGGTCCTACCGCGTCAGCTCTGTGTTCTTTGAGTATTGAAAGGAGTTCCACCTGAGAGAGTTGGGGATCCTGTCATGTCAGCTGAGTCCTATGAGTGTGGGGTGAGTCGCCTCATGAAAGAGTTGGAGATCCTTATTTATCAGCTGTGTTTATTTAATGTGGAATGTGGACTCACCTGAGAGGCTATGGTGGTCTTTGACATCATCTCTGGTTCCTGTGAGTGTGGGGAGGAGTCCAGCTGGAAAGAGTAGGGAATCCTGTGACATTAGCCCTGAGTCCTGTGAGTGTGGAGAGTGTCATACATGAGAGTAGAGTGTCCAGTCACTACAGTTCTTGGTCCTGTAAGTGTTGCGAGCAGCCTCACTGTGAAACAGCAGGGGGTTCAGTCACATCGGCCGTGTCCTGTGAGTGTGAGGAAAGGTCTGTCCTGAGACTTGGAGGTCATGTCACTTATGGTTCTCGTGAGTGAGGGGAGGGGTCCTTCCGTGAAATAGCAGAGGGTCCAGTCATATCAGCTTTAAGTCCTGTGAGTATGGAGAGCGTTCCCTTCCTGAGTAGGGGGTCCTGTCACATCAGCTTTGGGAGAGTAGGGAGTCTGATAACTACACAAATAATGATTTGCAACTATTTTCAAAGATGATCAGAGGAATGAAATTACATAAAAATGTTTTATAGAATAAACACCTAACCTATGGAATACAAATAGCAATTAAGATGTTATGTAATGGCCTCCTTCAAGGGCATGCTCTTTTTCTAAGTTTTCTAAAGGCAGTCAAAACAAGTCCCTGAGAAATAATTTACTAACTTTATATGGAAATTCTAGAAAGTGAAGACAGAGGGTGGCAGGAGACAGAAAATTAGATAAACAAAAAACAGACAAAACTTCATTTGTCTGGAGAAACATTAGTGAAAAGTATTTTTGAAACATTACTCAGGAAAAATCTTAGTGAGTACAACACATAGTTTATCCACTGCATTCATGATAGGTAAAGTACTGTTCTAGGGATGTGGAAGGGGACAGACTTGCAGACAGAAAAAATGGGCTCTTGTGTTTAATAAACATATTCTTTTGGCTAAAGCAATGCATAATTGCCAATGAAGTGACACAAAGTTAGTTGCAAGCTCCAGACTTCCATATCTCAACTGCTGACCTGAGAGCCAACTGTATTTGGATTTGTCATAGAAATCTCAAGGTTGAATAGGTAATAAGCCTGAATTCTTACTTTTCTCTCAAACCTCTTGTAATTTCTCCATTTCAGTGAATGGCACTACTCTCCATCAGTAACACAAGCCACGCATCTAGGCTGTCATCCTCCAGTCTGCTGTTTCTCTCAAGTCCAGACATATTGGTCTTTTCTTAGGTTCTTGAATATGAAGATGCCTCCAGTCCTTTGCACAGCCCATTTGCCCGGGAAGGGTCTTCCCTTCCTCTTTTGAAAGGCCCCATCATCTCATCTCTTAGGCCTCAATTTAAGTTTCAGCTTTTCAGAGAGGCCTTCCCAGACCAACCTAATTCAAAGGAATAACCCCTGTTATTCCTCTGATGTCCACCTGTCAAAGGTTTAAGTTCCATTAGGACAGGAGTCCCTCTTGTTAACGGCTGTAATGGCAGTACCTAGCAGTTCTTGGCACAGGGGAGGGAAGCACTTAAAAATTATCTGCAGAATGAATAATTAACTGGAAGTGAGGGAGGAAGGTACATTTGAGGAACTTGAAAAGACATTTTCTGTGTCTGAAACCTGGCTAGCGGGTGAAAAACAAAGCTGGCGAGGCAGGCAAAGGCCAGATAACAAGGTCCCTGTAAACCAAGTTACAAGAGTTTAGACTTAAATCTGAGGGAAAATAGTAGTGACTGAAGGTTTTAAATTGGAGTGCCCTTATCAGATTTGAGCTTTATCAGCCTGGCACTGTGGAGACTGGCTTGAAAGGTAACAAGACTGAAAGAAGGAGAGCAGCTGGGAAGCTATTGTCACAGCTACGTAGCAGTCATGTGACTGGCTAGATGTGAGCGATAAAGAAGGAATCTAGAAACCTTTTGTGTTTCTGGTTTGAGCACACTGCTCAACTAATCACTTTTTCCTCTGGGCCATCAACGCAGTTTGGAAAAGACCTTTTTTCAGCACCTATTACTGTTGCATAGCAGCCAGCCGAAAATTTATCTCTGAGCACCTCAAAAGCTGGAGTATTACCTTTTCCTTTCTGCATTTCCATTTCCAGATGCTCATCTGTGTGCAGCTCCACAGCACAGTAAATGCTCAGTAAATACTGGATGAGCAATTACAACAGCACTGTCAAAAAATTAAAATGCTTGCCTTACTTACTTTCAACCCTCACTCATGACCACTCGTTTATAGCAAGACTAACGCCTTAAAAAATAACAAAGAATGCTCTGAGTCTCATTCACATTGATGTTAAGGCCTTAATTTGTATGGGAAATAATACAATGTTTAATAAATAATAATATAAAAATAAACTGTGTTTTGCATACTCACAACTGTAAACCTACTTTTTTTAGTCCCACCCTGTATTTAAAAAGCACTATAATAGAACTAAAATTACTATGGAAGTACAAAAAGGCAGAAAAACACAGGAATGCCTCATGTAGGAAGTGGCACTGAGTAACATCCTCTGGCCCTTTTCACACAGGTGATGTACCTAACTAGAAGGCTGTGGAGAGTAAAGGCTTAGTTAGGTGTCTACCTCTGTTATTGTCTCTCAGAATCAAACCCGCACAATTACAGTTTCTGTGTGTTTCTTTATCTGTGCATTTGCTTGCTTGTTGTCTGTCTCTTTCATTAGACTATTGCATTGTGAGAACAGTGACCATATCTAGCTTGTCCACTGTTGCATGTCTGGTATTTATCCCAAGGTAGGCATTCAAGAAATACTTGAATAAATGAATGAATGACTATAATCACCGACGGTCATTTCTCTGCATATCTTATTAGCTGTGGGCAGTTGCTATACAGGATAGTGATGCAGCGGCAAAAGCATCTGAAAGTAATCATAGCAGCAATTGGTCGTGTTTGAACTTACTGTCATTATTCTGAGCTCTTTTTTTTTTTTTTATTTAAGCTAAGGACATCTTTCCTCTTCCTTTATCTTTTCTACATTGGCCTTATCATGCTGGCAATAATAAGCAATCTATAGAGTATATTTCTAAGTTGATGATATGAAGTTTCCAGAGGCCATTGCATAGTGAAACCGTGACTGGAAGTTTGATGTTGGAGTTCCCCAAGAGGAAAAAGCTTAGGCAGGTACTTTTTTCTGTTGCTTCCTTTTGTGGATACCCTTCATATGGGGATTTTGTTAAGTTTAATTTTTCAGAATGCTCAAAGTTTCTAAAATCATGTATTAGTCAATAATCTCTAAAAAGAGAATGCTGTAGGTTTTGTTTCCGTGGTTCTCACAGTGTGATTCACAGAAGATCCTCCATGCGAAAGGAGATACATTTTAGCATTATGATGTAATATCTTCTTGTAATTTAAAAATGTAATTTTTAAAATAAACTTAAAAATTTAACAATGGTAACTAGGTGAATTTTGTGATGGTGATGTCTCACCAGAGGGAAACACACTGTAAAGTTGAGAACTATTAGTTTCTTTAAATAGTGCTGGAAGGAAAAGGGTGGAAATAGAATCTATCTTGTTAACTTTCATTAAATGCTGGGAATACCTGATGGTATTGGAACTCTTTTCACCAGTTTAGTGGGGCTGTTACTCTTGAAATGTTCACAGCGACAGTGCAGAATCCATCATAAAAAGGTGGCACTTGCAACTGTTAAAAAGGCTTATTTTTGTTAATTGCTATTATTTGATAACTGCTGATATCATACAGTGGATCCTTTGTCATTGTGATCTTTCCAGGGGGTATTGTGATTTTGGAAAGTAAACATTGTTTATGTGTTACAAATGGAGCAGTTGAAGAGAGACTTGGGTTTGAAAGCGGGCTTACCGGTTTAGCCATCCTCTCTCACCTGGACCTTTCAGTAGCCTTCTGTTTCCTCTTTCTCCCTTTCCTTATCACCTCTCTCCCCAGGTCATCCTCCACAGACCAGCCAGAGTGGTCTCTTAAAACATAAATGAGAATAACTTTTAAAACTCTTTGAAAGCTTCCCATTTCTCTAAATATTAGATTCACACTCCCTGCCGTGGCCTACTCAGCCCTGAGCTTCATCCCATACCATCACCCCCTTGTTCTCCTCGCTCCAGACTCTGTTCTCCTTTCCGTTTCTACGACATTCCACGTGCTTTCTGGCCTCTGGGCCTTCGTATTTCTGTTCCTTCTTTCTAGAGCTCTGCCCCTTGCTGGCTCCTCCTTCAGGCTTTACCTCCAGTGCCTCCTCCCCGGAGAGGCCTTCTGTGTTGGTTTCTTAGGGCTGTTGTAACAAAGTGCCACAAATTGGGAGGCTTAATAAAATAGAAATTTATTTTCTCACAGTTCTGGAGGCCAGAAGTTCAAAATGAAAGTCTAGGCAAGATTGGTTCCTTCTCAGGGGCCCAGAGGGCGAATCTGTTCCATGGCCCGCTTCTAGCTTCTGGGGGTTGCGGGCAGTCCTTGGCTTGCAGCTGCATAATTCCAGTGTCTCCTTCTGTCATCACACGCCTATATTTTCTTTTTTAAAAAATTATTTTTAGAGAGTGGGGAACAGAGGGAGAGAAACATCAATGTGAGGAAGAAACACCAATTGGTTCCCTCTCACTTGCACCCTAACTGGGGACTGAACCCGCCATGCAGATGTGTGTCCTGACCAGGAATCCAACCAGTGACTTTCCTTTTGCAGTACAATGCCTAACCAACTGAGCCACACTGTTCAAGGCATGATTATGTCTTCTTTGCTCATTTTCATCTTCTCATGGTTTCTCCTTTCTGAATGTGTTTTTGTGTCTCTTTTCTTCTTATAAGGAAACTAGTTATAAGGGGTTAAAGGCTCATTTTACTCCAGCATGATCTCATCTTAACTAATTATGTCTGTAATGACCCGACTTCCAAATAAAGTCACATTCCAAGAGACACTATTTAACCCAGTACACCTTCCCTGTCTCTCAGTTTAAAGTAGGCTATGTTGCTGGAGCTGCATCTAAAAATATTCACAAGTTATTTATTTCTGGACATTGGTAAGCAAGGCACTTCATTGGAGAACATTTCATACACTGTACTTTAATTAGGGCACAACGTTCATGAAATTTAACTAGGATGTGAACAGGGTTATAGGGATTACAGAAATAGTGTTATATGGGTAAGAATTGGGGTTGCTCAGCTGGAGAAGAGATTTGGTGAGTCATTGGAACTGTCTGCAGGAGAACTGTCCCTTCAGAGGAGGGTAGGTTAAGTGCATCAAAAGTCTGTGAGAAGCATGGTTTTGCCTCTTTAGGGGGTGGAGGTGGGGTCTTTTACACTTTATCAGATACTGTTTGTTACCAGGCAGGGACTGGCCTGGGGTGGATCTGGCTGGCCTGTAGTGTGGTTCTTGACTTTGTGTTGGAAAGATTTCACAACATGAGTCTATGTTTATTAAAGCTGGGGACAGTGAAACAAAGGGAGAATTTAGGGTAGAAAAAGCAACTGGAGAGCCTAGGCAGTGCTCTGCTTTGGCTCCCTAGTAAACTTAGAGGAAACAGGTGAGCCAAGGTGGGGTTGCTATTAGCTCACTGGGAAGTTAGAGAAAAAGGAGGCTCTGGAGACAGGGTCTGGGGGTAAGGCCCGCATGAGCTGCTGCTGCCCACCGCTCCCCTGGCTGCAAGTCTCCTTGGGGCCCTTAAGAGTTTAGGAGGAAGTAAAAAGTTCACGCCCAAGAAGGGGCATGGGTGTGCTCTAGAGTGAGCCTGCACCAAGGCTTTGTCTTGACGGTTTCTCTCTCTCTTCTGTTGGTGAGAATCTTGGGGGAGTGTTTCAGAAGAATACTCATTAGCTACCCAGGTGTGGTTTTAATATGCTGATACATCACAATGAGCATATAGAGGAGACTGGGGTTGTTCTTCAGTTTGCTTTACTCTTTCACTTTTATCCTGGGCCTGTCTGGCTCTCGTGGGGTTCTGTTATTTATTCCTCCTACTTCATCTGTCCTTGGGTGTAGCCGGCACAAATGGCATTAACGGGGTCTCTGTTCTCTAGTTCCCAGATGAGGGTGATTTAAGCTGTGTATTCTCTGGTTAAGGAGGAGAGGTATGAACTCCTTGGTTAGGGAAGACAAGGTCTTGTGATTCATCAGCTGGCTGTAAGTTGTTAAATTGTTTGGCCTTGTTTAATTTTCATGTCTCAGTTCCCCTTTTCCACTTGCCCAGGACTTTTCTTAGCTTCTTACTATCCTGTCACGATACCACCTTCCATCTCAGAAAATCTGGCATGATCTATGATTGCAGTAGTGCTGCTAGGAGAATATATTGCATGTACATAAGCATTCAGCAATAGCATATAAAGAAAGAGAAACAATAGTAATACATCATATTATATTCAACAACAGGAGAATGTAAACCTGTAAAGCTTTGTTTGGTAATACACAGCATTATATAACTTTTATAAGATTATCACTGAAATGGTTACATGTTGTCTGTATGGGTTCTGGGAACATTTTTCACTCCTTACAATGGAATAACTGTACCATAGTTTAGATTCCCTTGCAAGTGAGCAAGCAGAGTTTGGCAGCGTTTGTCTGAGCCGCAGAGGACCCCGTTGGTCTGGGTGTTCAGGGTTATTTGGGGATCTGTGAGGACCTCAGTCCTCTTGCCCCTGTCCTTCTGTCACGGCCTCTTTATGGAATTTCCATCCTCGTTTGATCCGGCCATGAAAGTTCTCTACTTGTAGCCCTGGGCTGTGGATTTCTGCTGAAGCAAACCGGCAGCCTGGCAGCTTGTTGTGCCTGCAAATTCAGCCTTAAACTTCAGAGATCCTCTGGAGATTTAAGCATCAGTTCTTTTTTCCATGCCATACTTTTCCCTCTGTCTTCAAATCATTGCCCCACTGTGCTGTTTTACTGTTTTTATAGGTTGTCTTGCTCCCAACTCCACTGATTAAAAAACTAAGATGTCGTGTGAGAGGCATTTTAGTAGAATCCCTTCATGTCCCCCCTTTCCGTTTAGAAATGTACTTCCTTCTGCACCAATCTGTCTTCCAGTGGAGGAGGGGTTTCTCTCCTGTCCGTCAATTTCCTCCACCTGTGCGGTGGACCCTGTTCCCTCCTGCCACCTCGGGATCTCTCTGCCTCATGAAATCCCCCCTCAGGTACAGCCTTAACTAATCCCTGTAATCACATATTGCCCTTGGGCAGTATACCTTTCCCCTGTTCCTTCCTTCCTCATAAAATTCTGTTGTTGAAAAAATGTATTTCACATGTCGATCAAATCAACATTTGCAGCACATTTAAGTTTACAGAACTCAAGTTTGCTGCTGAACGAGCTGTTATGATATATGCTTTACAGGAGGCTGTTATTCAGGGTAACTCACTGTGCACTGGCTGAGAGCCACAGCTTCAAGTGCTCTCCAGCCCTAAAAACTGACTCATGTCCTGTCATAAGATCAGGGATATTTCAGCTTAGGCAGTTCAGTAAAATGCTGATCAGTCCTTCCCTGACTCACCAGCAAGATTCTGGCCTCCTGCCGGTGTTGATTTGTAGTTATTTCTCTCTTTCTACCTCCAGCAGAGGGCGTGCAGTTCCTGCTTCCACAGCAGGCTAATTAAGGCTAAACTCGATGAGCTGGTTTTAGATTTTATGCTTGGGTTCTACCTTAGGCACGTGATTTGTCACTGGGCAAAAGCCACCTCCATCTACAGCATTCTGCAACTCTGCCAAAGCCAGTAACAGACCCACAAAATAAAAGAACCTGCACAAACTTGATCTTGGGAAACTTGCTCTCCAGTCTCCCTGCTTTTGGTCATGCTGTTCTTTGAAGCTGGGTTTGGTCTGTTTTGATACCGATTGCAGAGCTAAAATGGATGCATACATTCCTTCCTTCTCTACATATCCACTGATCTACTGTTCGCTAGGCATTATTCTGGTCTCGGGATTTAGCAATGGACAAAGCAGACCAAAGTCTTCGCCTCATTAAGGCTCTATTTCTACTGAACTGATTTCATTCACTGTTGGTTTAGGGAGGTAATTTCAGATTTAAGTTAGGTTTCTTCTCTATTTTTATTGTAGTTTTTCCGTTACCATTTAGTCCCCTTGTAGTCCTCTGTGCCCCCACAATCCCCACACTGTTGTCCAGGTCCATGAGTCCGTTTTCCTCTTTTGCTCCGTCCCTCCATGCCCTACCTGCCCCCCACAAGCTGTCATCCTGCTCTCCATCTATGCGTCTGTCTCTGTTTCGCTTGTTAGTTCAGTTTGTTCATTAGATTCTACCTATGAGTGAAATCATATGGTATTTGTCTTTCTCTGATTGGTTTATTTCACTTAGCATAATGTTCTCCTAGTCCATCTATACTGTTGTAACGGATAAAACTCTCTTCTTTTTTATGGCTTAGTAGTATTTCATTATGTAAATATCACATAGTTGTTTTATCCACTTACTGCTGATAGACACTTGAGCTGCTTCTATATCTTGACAATTGTAAATAACTCTACATTGAAGAGAGGGGTGCTTATGTTTTTTCCAATTAGTGTTTCAGGTTCCTTCGGATATATTCCCAGAAGTGGGATCACTGGGTCATAGGCAGTTCCATTTTTAATTTTTTGAGTTATCTCCATACTGCTTTCCACAGTGGTTGCACCAATCCACATTCCCACCAACAGTGCAAAAGAGTTCCCCTTTCTCCACATCCTCACCAGCACTTATTGTTTGTTGATCTATTGATGATAGCCATTCTGACAAGTGTGAAACGATATTTCATTGTGGTTTTAATTTGCATATCTCTGATGATTAGCAACGTTGAGCATCTTTTCATAGGTCTGTTTGCCATCTGTATGTCATCTTTGGAGAAGTGTCTATTCAGGTCCTTTGCATGTTTTTTAAAAGGGTTGTTTGTTTTTTTTGGTGTCAAATTTTGTAAGTGCTTTATAAATTTTGGATATTAATCCCTTATCAGATGTATCAGCGAATTTGTTCTTCCTTTTTGCGAGTTATCTTTTTATTTTTTGATGTTTTCCTTTGCTGTGCAAAAACTTTTTAATTTGATGTAGTCCCATTTATTTTTTCTTTTGTTTCCCTTGCCTGGGGATCTATATCTATCTATATCTATATCTGTATCTATAGCTATATCTATGACTATATATGTCTATATATCTATCTGTATCTATATGACAAAATTTTGCAATAAGCAATGCCTGAGATTTTGTTGCCTATGTTTTCTTCTAGGATTTTTATGCTTTTGGGTCTAATGTTTAAGTCTTTAATCCATTTTGAATTTATTCTTGTGTGTGGCGTAAGAAGGTCATCTAGTTTCATTTTTCTGCGCATATCTATCCAATTTTCCCAACACCATTTGTTGAATAAACTATCTTAACCCATTTGATTTGGTTGCTCCATCTGTTGAATATTAATTGATTGTAAAGCTGTGGGTTTATTCCTGGGCTCTTTATTCTTTTGTGTTTATCTCTGTTTCTGTTTTCATGCCAGAACTATGCCATTTTGATTACTATGGCCTTATAGTATAATTTGATATTAGGTAGTGTGATTCCTCCAACTTTGTTCTTCTTTCTCAGGATCACTGTTGCTATGTAGGGTCTTTTGTGGTTCCACATACATTTTTGAAATATTTGTTCTAGTTCTGTGAAATACATCATTGGAACTATCATAGGAATTGTGTTGAATCAATAGATTGTTTTAGGTTTAATGGAAATTTTAATGATGTTAATTTTTTCTACCCATATGTGCTTCCACTTATTTGTATGTTCTTCAATTGCTATCTACAGTGTCTTATAATTTTCTGAGTATAGATCTTTTACATCCTTAGTTAGATTTATTCCTAAGTATTTTATTCTTTTTGAAGCAATTGTGAATGGGATTGTTTTCTTAATTTCCCTTTTTGTTAGTTCATTATTGGCATATAAAAATGCAACTGATTTCTGGATATTAATTTTGCATCCTGCTACTTTGCTGAATTCATTTATCATTTCCTTAGTTTTTGGTGGAGTCTTTGGGGTTCTCTATGTACAGTATCATGTCATCTTCAAATAAAGACAGCTTTACTTCTTCCTTTCTAATTTGAATGCCTTTTATTTCTCCTTGTCTGATTGCTTTGGCTAGAACTATGTTGAATAAGAGAGGTGAAAATTGACATCCTTTTCTTGTTCCCAATCTTACGTGGAACACTTGTAGTTTTTGCCCGAGTATGATGCTGGCAGTGAATTTGTCACATATGGCTTTTATTATGTTGAGGTATGTTTCCTCTATTCCCACTTAGCCAAGAGTTTTTATCATAAGTTGATGCTGGATTTTATCAAATGCTTTTTCTGCATCTATTGATATGACCATGTAGTTTTTATCCTTCATTTTGTTTATATGGTGAATCATATTTATTGATTTGTGAATATTGTACGAACCTTGCATTCCCAGAATAAATCCCACTTGATCATGATGTATGAACTTTTTGATGCAATGCCCTATTTGGTTTGCTAATATTTTGTTAAGCTTAGATTTTAGTATCTATGTCCATTAGGGATGTTGGCCTATAATTTTCTTCCTTTGTAGTGTTTTTTTCTGGTTTTGGAAATAGGACAAGCCTCCTAAAATAAGCTTGGAAGCCTTCCTTCTTCTTGAATTTTTTTGAAATAGTTTGAGAAGGGGAAGTATTAGTTCTTCCTGGAATGTTTGGTCAAACTCACCTGTGAAGTCATTTGGTCCATGGCTTTTATTTGTTGGGAGTGTTTTGATTACTGCTGCAATTACACTAGGTGTAATCTGTCTATTCAGATTGTCTGGTTCTTCCTGATTTAGATTTGGAAGATTGTATGTTTCTAGGAATTTATCCATTTCATCCAGGTTGTCCAGTTTTGGCATATATTTATTCATAATATTTTCTTATAATCCTTTGTGTATCTTTGGTGTCAGTTGTTATTTCTCCTCTTTGTTTTCTGTTTATGTTTTCGAAGAACCAGCTCTTGGATTCATTGATCTTTTGAAAATAGAGTCATTTTCTTAGACTCTATTTTGTTTATTTCTGCTCTGTTATTTATTATTTTCTTCCTTCTACTCACTCTAGGCTTTATTTATTTTTCTTTTTCAAGTTCCTTTAAGTGTGAATTTAGATTGTTCATTTGAGCTTTTTCTTTTTTTTGAGATAGACCTGTAATTCTTAAAATTTCCCTCTTAGGATTGCTTTCCCTGTGTCCTGCTGATTTTGAATTGTTGTGTCCTCAATTTCATTTGTTTCAAAGTATCTTTTGATTTCTTCATTGATCTCATAGTTGACCCATTCATTGTTGAATAACATGTTATTTAGCTTCTGTGTCTTCAGTTCTTATGATTGATTTCTAATTTCATAGCATTTTGGTCAGAGAAGATGCTTGATATGATTTCAATCTTCTTAAATTTATTAAGACCTGTTTTGTGTCCTAACATGTGGTCTATCCTAGCAAATGTCTTATATGCATTTGAGAAGAATGTATGGTCTGTTGCTTTGGGGTGAAATGCTCTGAAGTTATCAATTAAGGCCACTTGATCCAATGTGTCATTTATGGCTGCTGTCTCCTTTTTGACTTTCTGTCTGGAAGGTCTCTCCATTGAAGTCCAAAGGGTGTTAAAATCTCTGACTCTGACTGTATTTTTGTCAATCTCCCTTTTTATATCCACCAAGATTTGCTTTACATATTTAGATGCTTCCATGTTGGGTGCATAAATGTTTATTAGGCTTATATCTTCCTGTTGGATTATTCTAGTTCTGTGAAATACATCTTTGGAACCATCATAGGGATTGTATTGTGTCCTTTATCATTTTGTAGTGTCCTTTTTTGTCTCTCACTACAGCTCTGTGTATCTTTTGATCAGAGATAGGTCTCTTGGAAGTAGCCTATATGTGGGTCTTATTTTATTACCCATTCAGCCAACCTATGTTTTTTGGTTGGAGCATTTAAGCCATTTACAGTTAAGGTGATTATTGATAGATACGTATTTAGTGCCATTTTATTGTTAGACTATTTTTCTCTGTTTTTTTCTTTCATTATTTCTCCTTCTTCTCCTCTTTCTCCTCTTCTGCTGCCTCCCCCTCTTTTTCTTCCTCCCCCTCCCCCTCCTCCTCCTCCCCCTCCTCCTCCTCCCCCTCCTCCTCCCCTTCCTACTCCTCCTCCCACTCCTCCTCCTCCTCCTCCTCTCCTTCTTCTTCCTTCTCCTTCTCCTTCTTTCTTCAAGCAAGACCTTCTACACTTGTTTCAGTGATTGTTTGGTGATAACAAACACCTTTAGCTTTTTCTTGTGTGGGAAGCTCCTTATTTTACCTTTCCTTTCCTTTCTTTTTGTTTTATTTTATTTTTTAAAGTATATTTTATTGATTATGCTGTTGCAGTGGTCCCAAAACTCATAGACATAGAAAACGGTATGGTGATTATCAGAGGAAAAAGGGGGCAGAGAAAAATAGAAGAGGGTAAAGATGGGATAAATGGAGACCAAAGGAGACTTCACTTTGAGTGGTGAACATACAATATAATATACAAATGATGTATTACAGAATTGTATACTCCAAACCTATATAATTTTATTATTCAATGACACCCCAATAAATTCAATAATTTTTTAAAAACTAATGGGTTTACATCAGTATTTCCAATTCAATTTTAACATTATTCTATTTTAAAGCAATTACTTGATTTTATAATTGTATCTTTTCCTTTATATTGAAAGTCTTAGGTGAGGTTCCATGGTGTAATGGTTAGCACTCTGGACTCTGAAAGTCTTGACCACCAACAACATTGCTTTAGCTTATAATATAAAGAAAATAATTTTGTTTTCTCTTACAATATAAAGAAAATAACAGTATCAATATTGCTACCACTAATAAAATCAAATGAGGTTTAATTTTTTGTGAGTTTTGTAGCATAGGTTAATTTTAATGGAAGAATAAATTTAATTACTTTTTTGTTGATCTCATTTAATTACTTTCTTTTGAAATATGTCTTGTCTGTATTGTTTTTGTTATAGGTTGATAATTTTGGATTTAAGACTGATACAACTTTTAATCATCAGTAATTAACAGCTCACTAACACTAGAAGAAAGAGGGTGGATCAATACTTTTCCTTACTGGTAATGAAGGGGACATTATCTGGTTTTGCAACAATATGATATATGCAGATTTGTGAAGTTCCTATGCTCTATTTATTTTTTATTATAAATAACTGGAAAACTATTTTGCAGTATATATGATCAAGTATTACTGTAGTTAACTGAGAAGTTCATTAAAAAAATAATGAAGGTAAATTCAATAAAAAAATAGTTAAAAAAAACCATGAATAAGCATTTCACAAAAGAATAAATACAGATATCCAATAAGCCTGCATGTTCAGCCTTAAAGAATTATACACGAAAAGAATGAAATATTGTATCTAGACAATTGAATTTTAAAAGATTTTTTTATTTTAGCTTTTCTCTAGAGTGAACAAGGATATGAGGGAAATGAAGACATAAATATTATCTCATATAGTTATTTTACTGAATTTTGTTTATATTATGGTCTCTGGAATGTAAATACAAAGGCACAAATTTTCATATATTTGTTCAGTATTAAATGCTCAGAGTCCAGGACTGCGAGGTATACAGTAGGTGTTCAATAAATATTTGTTAAATAAATGGATGAATAAAACCTGATCAAAGCCAATGCAAATAAAAAAATACAAGTTTAATTGTCAAATAGGAATTGACCAAGTTGAAGTTGCAGCTATATATTAATTTAGCTTTACTGTTTTATAGTTTTTCTTACATTAATGAGAGTTAAAAATGGTATAGTTGTTAGCTTGCTTTCTTTACTATATTTTCTATTAATTTTATAATAATATTTAAGACCATTAATGAAACTTAATTTAGAAGGATACGTGAGAGGAAGAAATTTTTCTTTTTAATGTGCCTGGGCTATGACTAGGAAATGTGACCTTTCAACCAAAACATAGATACGAATTATTAAACTGGGGACTGAAACATATTTTCTCCACTGCCAATGTCTGGTGTCATATCTGGTACTCAGGGTGTCTCAGTAAATGCTCAACTGAATTAAACTGAAAGCAAAGGTATGAACCTAATTATACGGTGTTTTCACCTGCCACCTTTCTGATTATTTCCTCAGGAATGTTAAGGTCTACATATGTTACTTGGTAATAGAATAATTCCCTGAGCAATGAGATGCTGGGATGTCTATCCTCTTAGATCAGAGACGGAGGAAGTCAGAACTCATCTTCTGTGAGATTCCTGAGCTGGCATTCTGTGAATCAGCTGGGCCTGTGCCCTTTCTCTTTCTTCTGTGACTTCCCTTTTATGCCAAGGTCACAGGGCAGCTTCTCCAGCCCAGTTGTTTTCCCAGCTCCTGTTCTTCCGTGTCAGAGGCAGGGAGCTGTCGCTGGCGCCCCCGGCCCCCGCTGCTGTCACGGGCACTGCAGTGTAACTGCAGGCTTGCCCGGGAGTGTGGCCTCAGAAGTGGTAGAAGGGAATAGACAGTGTAGGAGGAGCAGTTCCAGAGAACTGAGCAGATAGAGCCCGACCCTAGAATGACAGGTCCTAGTCCTTCCCCATCATACACTCTGTTCTTTACTTACTAAAAAGTTCCAGTTGCGTATTCACATGTTCTAAACATTCATTTATTGAGAGGCAATATATCATAGCAGTCGACAGTGAAGACTCCAGCTGATTGACAAGGTTTGAATTTTTGTTTTCCCATTATCTTTTGTGACTCTGGGTGAGTTTCTTATTCGGTGCCTCAGTTTTCTCATCTGCTATGTGAGTATGATAATAATGTCTAGCTTACAGAGTTATTGTGAGGACTGAATAAGAATCAGGCGCTTAGAACAATGCAGGCAAGCATGTTACCAAATATTAATATATTATGTGGACCTCGTTTGAAAAATAAAATGCCCCAGAAGTTGAGGCAAATAGTCATTTACTACAATGTGAATCAGTTCAATTAAATTGCTTCCCCTCAACACCTGGGGTCAAGTCCACAGCGGTCTGGCTGTTGTGACGGATGGTCCTTTCCTTTAAGGAGCTCATAGTCTGGTAGGATAAGAGGCACGTGTAAGGAAACACTGCAGTGCGGTAACAGAGGTCTATCCCTAGCACAGGGGTGTTGAGAGGAGGGCGCGATCACCGCCACGGCGAGGCAGGCAGAGGGTGGGAGCTTGAGCTGGGTGTTGCAGGGTCCACAGGCAAATGGCAGGGAATGAGCAGGGTGTTAAGGGGAGGAGTGAAGTTACTGAGATCATCACAGACATCAGGTTAAATTCTCCATATTCACATGCATACAGCTCTTTCAATTGTCATTACTGATCAAAACAAAAACTTTTAGAAGTTCCTAGCCTTTGTCAGAGAGCAGCAGTACATTAAAAAGCAAAACTCTGCAATAGGGATGACAAATAGTTTTCATGTGTGCTAACTCTAAATCTAATTGATGGATGCTGGCTGCCTAGAATGCTTGCTTGAGAACATCCTGAGGACGCCTCTGATAAGAGTGAAAAATTGCAGTGACTGATTAATGACCGGCATTATGTGTGGAAATAGGAATGTCTTACAACACTGGGTGATTGTGCTCTGGAGACAGACAGCCCATGTGTGAATTTTGATGCTGCCACTTTCTAGCTGTTTGACCATGACAGGTTATTTACACTTTTGTACCTCAGTGACCTTGTCTGTAAAATGGGAATAATCAAAATGCATAGCTCTTAGATTGTTGTGAAAATTAAGTGAATTGATACTACATATAATGTGTTTACAGCGGTGCCTGACACATTGTAAGCACTCAATTAATATTACCTGTTTCTAGTTTCTATTTTCAACTACATAAGATTAATGTAAAACCCAAGTGAGTTGGGTATGCTTATTTATATTGTTTTCTCTTTTATGTTGTAAATGTCTATGAGTAGGCAATGAACTTAGATATTGTCAACTCTTAAAACAGTACAATTTTAAGACTACTTTAGAAATTATGTTGATTCTATGGCTAGAATGTCAGAATAAGGGACGTTGGAATGAAGTGTGATTGAGCAACTTGGGCTGATTTATAATTGTTTCATTTTAATACAATATAAGATTGATGTGAAACAGTAAAATAGCAACATTATCATTTATCTGTAGAACAAATACAAATTAGGCAGTTTTCAGAGACCTCTTATTGGTCTGATTTAACATGTTTAAATATGAGTTGCAAAAAAAATTTTAATGACTTTTTCCATATCTTGATTTTATGTTTTGGATTTGTAAATTGTTCCTAGGGGTTCATGTGGGATGTGGCTGAGGAACTGAAAGCTATGTTGGTGTTTGCTGAACAGAGATACTATGGAAAGTTGCTACTCTTTGATGCCAACTCATTCAGGTGAGTTTGCTTATGCTTTTTACTTTTAAGTTAAAAGTTTGTTTAAATTTTAGGGCGTTTTCTAAATACAATTCCACTGTGAAAAAGAAGTAATAGTTTTAACTTGAACTGCCCAAAATTTCAATGATTTGTATTTTATCTTTCACTTTTATATACATTTTGAACAGATTGAGACTTTTTAAAACCATATTCTTATCATTTCTAATGTTGACCAGTCTTTAAGATAGTGTGATGAGGCCAGCCTTCCCAGGTGAATCTTAATCTATTGCCATAGAGATGGTGGGGGGAACATTCCATTGTTTCTAAAATGTTGGTGAATTATACTCTTAAATTATTGTGCCTACCACTGCGAAAAAATATAATGAGAAGTGAAATGTTTAATTATGTGTTTTTCAGTAAAATAAAGACATTCTCTATGATGCAATGAGGCCAACAGGCTACTTTGATTCCCTTTTGGCCTTACCTGTTCTCACAGGGAGCTTTGGGCTTGGCCATAGACTTTACACCTAATAAACCAGGACACCTTCTCTTCAACTGAGTCATTCCTGTAATATCCTTGTGATTCTGGCTATATGATTTTTCCGTCTGTACTACTATTTACTTGATATTTTCCCATAAGCAACTCACTTTTCAAACTTAGCACTACATTAACAAGGGCTTTATGTACTAGTTATATTTTCTAAATTATATTAAAACAAGTATTAAATTAAAAATGTTTGTGTAATACCTAAGTTCATCATACATACCATCAGTATGCATATACCATGCCTTTGAGGAACTCTGAGTTAGACGATTTTGAGGTGAATTATTTTTCTAGGCTGCCTATTTTGAAAGGAGTTTTTTATTTTTGTTCTTAGAGGTTTTATTTTTCTGTATTATAAATAAATAAAAAATCCTTTTTTAATGATAAATGATAAGCAAATGATTCATTGGTTTTTGTTGGGCTGCATTGAAAACTATTGTGTAGCTTATTTTTTTGCATAATTATCTGATTGGGAGGAGGTGGCAGGTCCTGAAACCACTGGGAAGTAGTCAGCTTGTTGCAGATAGAAACATAGCCTCCTCCCTTAGGTCCCTATGGCTCATACTTTGTTAGCAAAATAGAGTTAAGTGCTCTCTTTGATATATTTTTTATCCTTGTGTGCTCACAGAATTTGTCAGTTGTGTGGGATAATAGAAATATTCTGCAAGGATTGGGGAAAAAAATTCACGCAAGTGTATAAGTGCCATGAAAACAAAGTAAAGAATAGTGACAGACAATGAGAGGGGAGGTGAGGAGTCAGAAGGTAAAGGCATAGGTGATGTGCATAGGTGACGTACATAGGAACAATGGGAACCGTGTGATCCTGAATGTGCCAAATGGTGGGAAGAGTCAAACAGAGTGGTGAGACCAAAGCATGAAGGTCCAGTAGGCTAGCCTAATGTAGGTATACAGCTGTATCAGTTATCTATCACTGTGTACCTATTTCCTCAAGCCTTAGTGGCTTAAAACAACAACAAACATTTATTATCTCACAGGAATTAAGAGTGGCTCAGTTAGGTGGTTCTGTTTCAGGGGCTCTCATGAAATTAAGATGTTATTTGGTGCTGCAGTCATCCGAAGGCGTGACTGTGGCAAGACGTCCCTCTCCTCTCATGGAGGGTCCACATGAGTGACAAACTGCTACTGGATGTTGGTGAGACGCTTCAGCTTGTCTCCCCCTGAGTTTCTGCAAAGGCCTGCTTGAAGAGCCTTGCAACATGGAAACCAGCTTCCCTCAAAGTTGACAATGCAAAGAGAGCAAGGTGAGACTACTGTGCTTTTTATGACCTAAGATTGGAACTCACAAATCATTTCTGTCACACTCCATTTGTTAGAATCAAGTCACTAAGTCCAGCCCAAGTTCAAAGGGAGATGAATTAGGCTTCACCTTTTAAAGGGAGATACCTCATTATTATGTGAGCTTCACCTCCCTCCATTGCAGTGAGAAAATTGTCCCTAAGCAGGGAGCTAGATGTTCATGGAACTTACTTTATGAGTATCCTTATCTGAGCTATCAGTGTCTTGTGTTGTTGTTCTACAAGGCCAGAAAATAGTGGTTTTATAGGTTTTTTCTCTCTTTAATTTTATAGTTTACAAGAGGCAGGCTATTTGTTTTAGATGTTAGTATATCAGACATAAAAAGTTTTCTGATAAAGGAGGATGAATTTTATTTTTACTAATGATACTTATTTCAGTTTTCCACATGTTTTAGTTTACCATTGTCTACAAGGTAGCTATTTTAAAAGTTTGAAGATTTGAAATAAAAGTTATAACAGTTGTCTGATAAGCTTAGTATTATATTCCATCACATTTGCTCTTAAATATATTTACATTTATTTCTATTGTTTCTACAAACTCAGCAAGGTATTTGATAAAAAGCACTTAATAGAAAATTGTATTTGAATGCAAAATACATTATGTTCTTTCCACAAACTCAAAATCACTTTAAATCAGCATTGCTAGGGCTTTGACCAGGCGTTTTAACACAATTGCCTAGAAGTCTATTTGGAGAAAAGCTTATCTGACTCTGTCTTCTTTTTTTTCTGGATCTATACTATGCCTAAACTGCTATTATGCGCACACTCATACCAATGTTCTTTGTTATTTATTTATTTACTTTTAGGATTCCAGACACTTGAATTTTCTGACATCAGAACAAGCTCTGGCTGGTTTTGCAGAGTTAATCAAACACTTGAAAAGGACAATCCCAGGAGCTGAAAATCAACCTGTCATTGCCCTGGGGGGCTCTTATGGAGACATGCTTGCAGCCTGGTTCAGGATGAAATATCCCCACATGGTGGCTGGGTAAATGCATTTATTTGGACATGAGAACTTCTAAATGGTTGTCAAGGCAAACTTAGAGATTTGTTTTGGGTAAAACATGTTCCATTCTATTATACTGAGATTTCTAGTTTCTATCTCATTAATAGGGATTATTTTTTCTCACCATTTTTGTTCAATATCAGTGTTAATTTTAAAACTTGAATTTGATGAGTTACCTTTTTTTCCCTTTTTTCTTTCCTTGTTTTATTACCATTAAGAGCTCTTGCAGCCTCTGCCCCTAACTGGCATTTTAAGGATACAGTACCTTGTGGTGTATTTATGGAAATTGTAACTACAGATTTTAGGAAAAGTGGCCCCGATTGTTCAGAGAGCATCCACAGGTCCTAAGTTGCCATTAATTGACTTACAAGAATGGGTAAGCTTTAAGGGAATGGAATCATTTTTCAGCCTTTCCTTTGTTAAATTCAACATTCCCACTTTTTCTTTAAACATTTTATTTAAGTATAACATACATATTTAAAGATAACATACTTTCTTAAGTACACAAATCAAAATACACAGCTTAATAAATTTTCACAAAGCGAATATAAAGTGTAATCACCATCAAAAAATCCCCTCAGAAATGTACTTGTGCCCTTCCCAGTCACTACCTCAGCATTTCCCAGGCTAACCACTATCTGGACTCCTAAAACCATAGATTAATTTTGCTTGCTCTTGATTTTTTTAGTCACTGGAATTGCATAGTATGTAATTGTGTGTGTCTGCTATTTTTGTTTAATGCTGTGTTCGTAAGACATATCCATTTGTTTTATTTAGTTGTAGTTGGTGTCTTCTTATTGCTCTGTAGTGTTCCACTTGTTTGTTTATTTATTTCAATAGTATCTTTAAAACAGGGATTAATTCAAAATATAAATTTTGGTATGCTCCATGAGGATAAGCAGCATATTAATCATAGGATTATCCAGTTGCTCTAAAAATATCTTACTGAATGTTGAAAAAGTATTCTTGGAGAAATGGTATAGAACAGCAGTTTTTAACCAGTGTGCCATGGTAGGCACACTGGATGCAGCAAGAATTTTTAGAACATGCAATTACTGCCTAGTCAGGGGCACTGACCTCTTTCTGCTTTGATTGTCAAAGCACAAAAAAGAATCACAACAGCCAAACACAATAATAGTTGTCCAGTGTGGATCAATCAGAATTATACCTATTATTTTCAGGTCAGAAAAAAAATATAATTTTTGGTGTGCTGCAGAAATATAGTAATTGGTTTTTGTGTGCCATGAGGGGAAAAAAGGTTGAAAATCTCTGGTATGAAAGACTGAATTTTCAGAAACATCAAATGAGGAATCTGTAAAAGCTTATGCTGAGCAGTGCTTTTTAGAATTCAACATTGTGATTTTATTCTCAGGTACTGGCTTGCATTGGCTTTCTGAAGCCCTTCTCTTATGCACCCCATTAACAACTTCTCAGATGTTCAGCATTTGAACGATTGGATCTCTGAAACCTGGGTAAATCTGGCCATGGTGGACTACCCTTATGAGTCTGACTTTTTACAGTTTTTGCCTGCTTGTCCAATCAAGGTAATGGGAAAATGCACTTTTGTCACTTTTAATAACACACTTTACATTTGTGTGTGTGTGCGTGCACGCACATGCTCATTCCCTGACCTCCAGCATCAGACGAAATCCCAGAGAAAAAAGAGCTCTGGACTTAGTCAAATCTAGGCAGCAATCCTGGCTTCTGTCACTCTCTGGTTACCCAAACTTGGACGTGGTATGTAACTTTTCTGAACCTCAGTTTCTTCATTTGAATAATGGAGATAAAATGCACAGATTACAGAGTTATATAAATTAGTAATAAGACCAGTAGTTGCTGTAAATGGACTAATTACTATGTGTCAAATCCTGTGCTATACACTCCACATGTTCAGTTTATTTAATCTTTGTGATGTATGTGAGACATGTAAAGCTATGTAATATATATGGTCAGTGTTTAATGAGTGGCAGCTGCTATCATAGCACTATGATTCAGCCAACTGCTTATTGTATTGTGAGTGCTACATACGTCATAAAGGGGTGATCCACCGACAGCAGAGTGGAGTGGAAAGAGCACTGACTCTGAATCCTTCTACCAGCTACCGTTTACCAGCTGTGTGATCTGGGCAAGGCTCTTTTTCCCGAGACTTCATGTCTTCCTCTGCTGAATGGATAATGATACTTAAATTCTCCAAAGGTTAGTGCTGAGGATCAGATAAAATATTGGATATGAATACACTCTGGAAAGTGTAAAGACACATTACACTGTAAATTTTATGCTTCTTTTATACCAAAATCTGTTATTGTATGCCCTCTTCTTAAAAGATTCCATTGTAAAGAACATTCCTCTTAGTTTTAAGAACAAAGGTTGGCCAACTTGATGGTTATTAAGTTTAGAGAATATAACTGACTCTACAGCTAGAATGAGTTCTGGAAATATAAATAGAATTGATAATACAAGAGCCAGGTTTCTAAAGCAATTTTAATATAACTGTCTATTTGAACTATTTAATGCACACCTTGCTTAAAATTTTGTAACCCAAATGGAACAAGGTCATTTGCTATTAGAGATATTTTCCTCCTCTAAAAAGTAGAATGACCAGTAGACTTCTTGCACATAGCAGGCCAGAGGTCAATGTGTCTTGAATTAAATTGAATTTTGATAGTACAAAATTATTTAAAAGAGCAGATCTCTCTCATCACAAGAAAACCTAAATCAAAACAATGAGGCAAACTAAATCTGAACAAGTTTATCTCCAAATATGTCTATGTGCTAATAGTGCATTTTCCTTTCACATTATTTTACTATTTGCAAGCACTTTCTCTTTTTTTCATTGATTATGCTATTACAGTTGTCCTGATTTTTCCCCTTTTGCCCCTCTCCACCCTAAACCACCTACTCCCTCAGGCAACCCCTCCACCATTGTTCACGTCTGTGGGTCAAAAGTATAAGTTCTTTGGCTACTACATTTTCTATACTGCACTTTATATACCCATGGCTATTCTGTAACTACCTATTTATACTTCTTAGTCCCCTTACCTCATCATCCATAGTCACCCACCTCCTCCCACCTGGCAACTATCTGGTAACTCACTTCTTCTCTCCTGCTGTGTTTGGAGTCTCTCTTTATTTTTAATCTTTGGCCTTTTAATTATGATGTGTTTTGGAGTGGGCCTCTTTGCATCCATCTTGTTTGGGACTCTGTGCTTCTTGGACTTGCATGTCTATTTCCTTAACCAAATTATGCAAGTTTTCTTTCACTATTTTTTCAGATAGACTTCCAATTTCTTGCTTCTTCTCTTTTCCTTCTGGCACCCCTATGAAGCAAATGTGAGACCTCTTAATGTTGTCCCAGAGGCTGAATATACTACTGCCATTTTTTTTTTGGATTCTTTTTTTCTTGTTTTCTGCATGGTTGTTTTTTTGCCTCCTTATGTTCCAAATCATTGATTTAATTCTCAGCTTCCTCCACTCTATTGTTTTTTCCCTGTAAATTGTTTTAGCGTTCCTTCTTTTCTGACTGGATATTTTTTATTCTGCTGAGGTCCTCACTAAGCTCCTTGAGCATCCTTATAACCAGTGTTTTGAACTCTGCATCTGATAGATTGCTTCTCTCTATTTCATTTAGTTCTTTTTCTGGAGTTTTGATCTGTTCTTTAATTTGGGCCATGTTTCTTTGTCTCCTCATTTTGGCAGCCTCCCTGTGTTGGTTTTTATGTATTAGGTAGAGCTGCTTTGACTCTGTGTCTTGGTTGTGTGGCCTAAAGTAGCAGGTGTAGTAGGTGTCCTGTAGGGTCCAGTGGCACAGCCTTCCCTATAACCCAAGCTGGGTACTCAAGATGCACTTTTTATGTGAACTGAGTACACCCTCCTCTTGTAGTTGAGCCTTGGTTGCTGTTGGCAGATGAATGGGAGGGATTTACCCAGGTCAGCCAGTTGCAAGGACCGGCTGTGACCACTGACCACCAATTTCCACCCTCCATGGAGGATCGGCTGTGCAGGGGCAGGGTGGTGTTGCTCCGACATGGTCTGTAGCTGTCAACTGGGGTTTCCTGGGTGGTGCAGGACAAGGTCAGCCTCCTCCTGTGTTTTGTCTGAGGTACTCTGCCAGAGCTATAAAACAGTCTGAGGTGCTGCTATTTGTGCTGGGCTTGGAGATTCCCAGGTGAAGCCAAGCTAAGAATCTAATCTGGTTGCTGCTAGTGTTGGGCCTGGGGCTACTGAAGCCAGCTGTTGCTTATTCGATAGGATTTAATAAATTGAGAAGCAGGATCCAAGACCATCCAAGATCCATTCATATGGAGAAGCTGCTTGGGTGGGCCCCATAAAATGGGTGGGGCAGAGTCTCTAGGGATCTCCAAGGCAGGTCAGAAAGTGCTAGCCAGGTTGATGGAGTCTCGGATATGGCACCAGTTTACTGGCCCTGTGTGAGGAGAGTTTAGCAAAGGGACAATGGCTTCTGCTCACCTTGGTGCCAGACAGTTCAGTTTCTCATTATATACCACTGGTGCCTTTCAAGCTGCTACCGCCGTGCTGGAGCTCAGAGGGAGTGACTCTGAGTAGGTAAGTCCATGTGTGGGTTCTTTAAGAGGAACTACTTGAGGTTTTAGCAATTTCTTCCACCAACTCAATCCCCACTGGTTTTTGCAACCAAAAGTTGCGCAGATTTATCTTTCTGGCACTTGAATCCTGGGCTGGGGACCTGGTGTGGGTCTGGGGCTCCTTGCTCCCAAGATATCTGTCCCAAATTTTTATCCACCCCATGTGGGTGTGAGACCAGCCTGCTCCTCATCTGTGCTCCTCCTATCAGTCTGAATGGATGTGGTTTCTTTAATTCCGTAATTGTCAGATTTCCATTCAACTCTATTTCTGAGGGTTCTGAGTGATGGTTGTTCTACATTTTAGTTGTAATTTTGATGTGGTTGTGTGAAGAGGCAAGCCGTGTCTGCTTATGCTGCCATCTTGACTGGCGGTCTACAAAGCACTTTCATAGACACTATCCCATTTAGTCCCCACAAAAATACTGTAAGAAAAGGAGATATAATCCCAGTTTTATGGAGAGGAAATTTAAGCTTGACAAAGAGGTGGTGGATATAGGATTGGAACTCAGGCCTACCAGTGTTCTGAGCCTATGATCTACCATATTGCACTGGAGCAGGACAAGATTTGGCTAAAGGTTTCAGTGGATTGCTGGCCACAATGTGACAGCTATCAGATTTAATTCTGCCCTCTGTAAACAAAGTGAGAATTACGTCTGCGTCTTTGCCCACCTGAGAACAAATGAATTGTCAGATGGTAAAAACATGGGGAACTCTTGTTTTTTGGAACAGGGTTTGGCCATCTATAAAGGACTAGATAGTAAATATTTTAGGCTTTATGGGTCACATGGTTTATGTCACAGATAAAAACAGATACTGAAGTCTGCAGTATAGTAAGAAAGTAGCAGAAAGTAGCCATAAGCAATATATAAATGAATGAGGATGACTGTGTTCTGATAATAATTATAAAGTGGGCAGTGGGCTGAAGTTGGCCTAGAAGCGGTAGTTTGCCAATCCTGATTTAGAAAAAAAGCTAGAAGAATACAGTTTTTCAGTGTTTGTTTATGATTTAGAACAGCAAAAAGACTAACTATGGTTTTCTCTCCATTTCTTTAATGTTCCTTTTAAGATATTTTTCTGTTGAGTCTTAAATGTAAATAAATACTCCTTTTTTTGTTCTCTTTTAAATAATCACTCAAAATGAATGGAGTATATTTCAAAATTTTGTCTTCTGTTTTTGATTTAGCACAATCCATCTTTTACCCTTTGTATTTATACATTATTAAAGTTCATTTTTAAGGGAAGATAATTGTGTCTGTCCCAAAGCCACCTTTTACTTTTTTTATCCAGGACTAGTTCCTGTCATTTTCTTTGATTATTTCTAATAAGAAATAATCCTTCCTTTTGAAATATTAAGAAATTTTTTATTGCTTATGATATATTTTGATTCTGTTTGTTGTCTGTATCCCACCAAAAATAACCTTCTCTCTTTGCCTCTTGCTTGAGAAACTTTGATTGACTACATCAGTTTTCAGTTTCATCCTGTCTGATTTCAGAATTTTTCCACTACATGTCTCACTCTCAGACTTGTAGCTTCAGATCCCTTTCTTTCACTGTTCATTCTCTTTCTCCTTTCTTGACCCCCTCTCTGTTCTCCCAGCCCACTAATCCCTGGAACACTCCCCAGCTGGGGACCTCCCTTTCACTTGGATAGTTCCATTTAACCAGGACTCCTCCTCCCTCTGATACACTTCCTCCTTTTTAAAGGACTGACAAACAGCTGTCCGTTTTTGTTGTTTCTTTTAAAGCTTCCTTTTTATTTTATTTTTAATTAAATGTATTGGGGTGACATTGATTAAGATAATATAGATTTCAAGTGCACATTTTTATGGTACATGATCTATATATTGCATTGTGTGCCTATCACCTAAAGTCAAATCATCTTCCATCACCAAATGTTTGGCCCCCTTTACCCTTTACTACCCCACCCTTCCGTCTGGTAACTGCCATACTGTTGTCTGTGTCCATGAGTTTGAGTTTGAGATCCCTCTCAGACTTAGGATCGTGAGATAATAAACAACAGTTGGGTTACGGTAGAAAGCAGTTGATTTCCAGTTCTGTTCAGACCTTGTAAAGTTCTGAAGGATCCATAGGCAGTGACTGAATGCCATTTTCCGTGTCAACTCAACTATCATTCTTTTTGATTTGTCTTTGGACTTTGCACACTGAGACTCCATTTGCTTTGTGTACTGTTAACAGCAGCTGCAACATTCATGCAGAAATAATCATGGACTTGGCTGATAGAACACACGGAAGAAGAGAAGAGGGAAATAGAAAACGCCTCTGTCAGTGGACTGCTCTGTTAGCGTAAAACTACTAGGCCTCTTCTGAGGTAAAAGAGCAGTTTTAAAGGATATTGCAGAGTTTGTTTATTTGGGAATCATTTTTTTTTTTTAGCTGATAACTCACCCAACCTTTTAGCTTCGCCTTCTGAGCATGCAGATAGATGTGAAATAATAAGATATGAAGTGGAAAAGCTCTTCCGTTTGTCTTGGTTTGATAATGTATGCGACCTCTCTGGGTGGTTTTAAGCGGTTTAGGTGCATTCTATGAAAAGGGAGCTTTTAATGACAAAACTAATGTGATTATCTGAGTGAGTGTGAGAGGGGTATTGAAGCCTTAGAGAATGAAAATCTGTTAGAAAAGCTGAATGTATCTGCTTAATCCTTTCTCTCATGTGGCTGGACCATACTCTCTGAGAGATTGGTCTTTTTATTTAAACCATCTTCTTTCCTACCTCTTTTAAAAAATTTTTGTTGCCCCCTTTTTCTTTCTTTTATTCAATTGCTCATCCTTATAGGTGGGGGACACAAAGCTTTTAAGCAAATCATTACCTTTACTTTCTCTGGTGGTATTCATGGGCTCAAGAGAAGAACCTAAATGTTTGTGTTCAGAGTTGATTAGTTTGGTGCTAAGGATAGAATGTTCTGTTATTTCCACGATTTCTTCACTCATAAAAACCACAGGTATTAAAATGGACTTCTAGTGTTCTTTATTATTTATTCCTGTTTGTTTACCTTTGTTCTAGGAAATAGAAAGTGAATTAAGTCCGTCTATTTCATGTGATTCTTGAGCCTTTCATTACTGTTTTACAGTTTTCTTCTTACTATAGCATAATAAAGAAGTTTTATGATTTTATAGTACCACAGAATCCCTTCTGAGTTTTTACCTAAAAAATAAACTTGGAGAAATATAAAGACAATCTAAGAATAAAAGAAATTTGTATAAAAATTAAATATGAAAATAGTCACAGGATGTAAAGTACAGCATAAGGAATATGGTCAATAATATTGTAATAACTATATAGGGGGCTAGGTGGGTACTAGACTTATTGGGGGATCACTACATAAATTATATAAATATCTAACCACTGTGCTATATACCTGAGACTAGTATAAAATGATATAAAAATGATATTGAATATCATCTGTAATCAACATAAATAAATAAGTGCAAGATTGTAGGTATATTTAGATAATGTTTGTGTTGTTGTCTGTCTTATACACTAAAACTTCAAAGCTGAGTATGTGTAGCTTAATGATTACAAATGGAAACTTCAGAGGGAGTATCTTTGAATCCCAGCTCTGTCACTTCCTGACTGTGTGGCTTTGAAGTCTCAAACATTGTGTGTTTTAGTTTCCTCATCTGTAAAATGGGGATAATAATTGTAATGCTTATTAGGGTCATTATTGAGGATTTAATAGGATGAGATATACAGTAAGTACTAAATCTCTGTTAGTTACATAATATTAGCTATTTTTGTTATTATGTACTATGAGGGAGAGAAATTTTTATATCAGGATTCTATGGCGAAAGTCTGGGTTCAGAGCCTATATTCACAGTTTTTAAACAATGTATCTGTAGCCAGACCTCTTTAAACTGTTTCTTCCTCTGTGAAATGGGGACTGTCATTATACATTTCTCTCTGGGCCACTGTAGAGAAAGTACCTGACCTCAAAGAACATACAATAGTTGTACTAACAGCCTCAGTCCCAGCTGTCCCCACATAAGTGAATTTATGGCCTTATGTAGTGCCTCATGTAGAAATTGTTTAGAAGATGCTGTTGCTTCTATACAATTAATAGAATTGCACAAAGTAAGTAGAAACTATAGTACAAGGGCTACCCTTGTGCTGAGTATTTTGGATGGAGGTGGTTGTCAGGGACTGTTTCCTTGTTGTCTGATTAGAGATCACAGCCCCCAAGTAAACAATCAACAGGCTAAGTGCTTGCTGGCACCAAGTGGGGAATGTCTACAAATTATCAGGCTTAAGCTCAGGTATTATATGACCTTAAACAAAATATGCTAATATTTGACTGTGTTTGATTTATAAACGTGGCAATTTCATAGGGTTCAACTTAACATTTACATAAGCATTTTGTGCATCCTACAGGTCTTTAATAAAAGTATGTGACTATCGCCTGTTGAATTACTACAGTCTTTAAATAAATATGGGATAGTGCTAAGGTTTTGCCAGTATAATTTCAATATTTGTTTTTGAAAAGTTTATTTATTCTATGCTACCAAAATTGTTAAGAAAATGTATAATGATATGTAGAGATTGTATTTTTTTATGCTAGAGGATTATGCTTGGATTTACAGTCTCTGAGTTAGAAGAGGATTTTAGAACCACCTAAAATAATAAAATTCTCTTAGTAAATTTGCAAATATTTTGCAAAAAAAAATTTAAGTGATTTTTTTCTGGCTTTCTATCTAGTATATTGATAAAATTATAAATGGGTACTTCCTTTCTATAGGGCAATTTGATAAGAATGTTGCAAAACCTTTAAAAATGCTATTTCATTTGAACTGGTACTTTCTCTAAGAATTTATCTCAAGAAAAAGAAGATATATGCAAATATTTAGCCCCCAATATACGTATATCGGTCTTCTTTGTAATAATGAAAGATTGAGAATGATACCAATGACCAATTGTAGGATTTCTTCAACTATTGATCAAATATTGTCATCTGGTGCTGGTCCCCAGCCATGCTTGTATCTTTTTAAGGACTGACAGTAGCTGCTGTTTTCAGATGCTATTCATGGGATCTCCTCTTTTCTTTTTGCCTGACAGAGGCCCAGTGTTTTAGTACTGAGAGGGGATCTGATGCCAACATGTGAGTCACACTCACTTGCTACTGTTCTTTTCAAGAGTTTGAGGCCACTTGTTGCTGCAAGTCAGCACCCTCTGTTCCCCCGCCCAGCTTGCATAGTCTCCCTGCCTCATCTCCCATGCTGTGCTTGAACAGAATGCTCTTCTCTGCATTCTGCTCTCTAGTTTTGTGCTGCGTTTCAAAAGAGTTGAATCCACGGTTGATGTCCACATACAGGAAACAATGATGATCAACTGTTGGAAATAAGTAGTTTAAAAATCCTGTGTTTGATTCTTGATTTCCATATTTTTGTGGGCATTTCTGATTGGCATATTTCTTAGGGACATTTTCTGAGGAAAGTGTTATGCAGTTAGGTATTTTTTGACTTATAATTTCCTTATTTCAGTCTTGGTGGGTTTGTGAAACTCTTGGTTTAGCACAATTCTGCTTCTCTATGTGCCCTCTAAACCTTGGTGTGTGGCCTCATAAATACTTCTTTAAGGTACAGAATATCCATTTATTTGGACATCTTAATTTCTGGCTTTTCTCATATTCAATATTTCAAAAAAACTTATTGGGACTAACACACATACTCCATCTCCCTTTTGGGAAGTCACATTAACTCAAGCGTGTTAAAGTCTCTGAGAAGTCCTACAGTCAAGAAAACTGTTCACATTTGCTAATACATTTCCTAAAGTTAACTATAAAACAAACTTTTTTTCGCCAACTATCATTTAACATTACATAGAAATATTGTTGTGCTGAATACATTTGGGGAGTGGCATTTAACACTTTCTAGGATTCTTTTTCTCTGCCTTTTCAAGTTTTCCTTTTTCTCCAGGAAAGAGTTGCTGGAGGCTGGTTCTACGCAGAAGTGTGCTGAGAGGCAGTGTTTCCTTACGTCTGCTTACCTTCCCTCTCAGTGTCCTCCTTTCCTGATGGGAGCACATCCACGCCCAGGCCTGGTTTTTCCTGCTGCCTAGACTTTCTCTAAAGTGGGGTAACTGAGTTCTTCCCTTTCCAGGCTTCTTCTTTTCTGGATGCATCTTTCTTTTCTTTTCTTTTTTTTTTTTTTTTTTGTCAGAACTTGCCTGTTATATATACCTTTTCCTTATGAAATGAGAAAAGACAAGACTACTGAGTTCATGTGAAGGTGTTAACAGAGGATGGAAACTTAATGTGTTTTCCTTGCCATTGGGCTACTTATAGTTTTACATGGGGATACAGCCAAAGCTGCGTAGCATAATGGATCAGATGTATATTTCATGACCAGAGAGACTGGTGTTGAATCTAGGTCCTGCCATTTACTAGATGGATGGCCTTGAATAAAGTAATTTCACCTAAGAATAAGTTTATTCATGTACAATAATGAACTGTAGCACATCTGATAGGATTGCTTGAAAATTAAGCGATGTAATGTTTGTAAACCCAGGGCTCAGTAATCAGTAGTAATTGTTGTTGTTATTTAGCTATGATTCCATTGCCTGTGATTTCCTCCCAACATTTTATTGTCATAAATTTTAAACACAGGAAAGTTGAAATAAGTGGACAGTAAATACCCATAAGCTTACCTACCACCTAAATTTTAGAAATAATATTTTGCTATATTTGACTTATCACATATATATGTCCGGAAAAACACCAGCCGTTATTAATATAACAAGAACAGTTTGGGTGACATTGATGGCGTCCAAGGAGAGTGGACTGGAATTCATATGAGTGAACAATGATGACTTCACTGTACTAGTCAGTGAGGGCCATAGACGCCATTGAGTGAGCATACTGCGTGGCTGTTGCATCCAAAGTGACTGAGTAAATAGAGCAATGAATCTGCATAAAATTTTGTGTTAAGCTTGAACAATTCCTCCACGGAAACTATTCGGATGATTCAGAAGGTTGCAGCTAGGGGCAACTGGTGATTGACAGCTTTATCACAACACCACATCTGTTTATGCGTCATGTCTTGTGCACAGTTTTTTGGCAAAAGATCAATTCACCCAGGTGACTTAGCCCCTCTGCAGCCCAGATTTGGCACCCTGAAATGTCTGGCTTTTCCGAAAACTGAGATCACCTTTGAAAGGGCATAAATTTCAGATCACTGATGAGAATTAGGAAAATCTGAGGGTACAGCTGATGGCAGTTGGGAGAATTACGTGAGATCTCAAGGTGCCTAGTTTGAAGGAGACTGATGCATCATTGTTCCATGTACAATGCTTCTCAAATCTTGCATTTTCTTCAATAAATGTCTCGCATTCTGAATACTTACCATAGGCTCCAAAGATACAAAGATAAATAAGACATGCTCTTACTATCAAATGTACCTTGTGAGAAAGAAGCATCACTAATATTCTAACTGATCTTGATAGTTTTATAAAGGAAGCATTTTATGGACATATAAATGAAGGGGAGTCTAACTTAATTCTCTCTGAGCCTTTGTTTCTTATCTGTGCAATGAGAATAATAAGAACACTTGCCTTCCAGAAAAGTTTTGAGGATTCAATGTGGTAATTGGTATAAAAGAAAGCAGTTTACAAGGAAGGACTATATAGCTCTAACTTCTGTGACTTCTCAGCCGAGCCTTCCCAGGAACAGTGAGGTGGCATGGCAGAGAGGGCAGAAGCAGGAGCCCTGAAGACTGACTGCCTGAGGTCAGATCCTGGCTTTGCTGCTTCCTAGCCATGTGACCTTGGACAATTTATTCACTTCTTTGTGCCTTCTTTTTCACTTGATTCTTCTGGTTTGCTTTTTCAGGCCTGCACAGAAATGGTCATGCCCTTTTGTACAAATGAAATTGATGACATGTTTGAACCTCACTCATGGGACTTGAGGAATTTTCTGATGATTGTTTTAAACAGTGGGGTGTGAAACCAAGGCCCTCCTGGATCACTACTGTGTATGAAGGCAAAAACATCAGTTGCTATACTAACATTATTTTCAGGTGATTTTTGCTGGTCCAAATAAAAGCTTGGTTGATGAGACATTTGAGAACAGCTAAGAAAATAGAATCAGAAAAAAATGTTGGACAATATAATAATATAGAATACACCAAGTGATATCCTGTTCACCTATTCCTTGAAAGGAAATAGAGGATGCTATTTCCAGAGGATGGTGAGAGCTTTTGAGATCCCAGCAACAAAATTAAAATATTTCTTAAAACTATCTAGCGCAAGACTTCCAGCTAAGATGGAGGCATAGGTAGACACACCTTGCCTCCTTCCACAACCAAAAGACAGACAACAACAAATGTAAACACAAAAAAATAACCAGAACTGCCAGAAAATCAAACAATATGATAGTCTGACAACCAAGGAATTAAAGAACAAACATTCATCCAGACTGGTAGGAGGGGCAGGGATGGGCAGCTGGAGCAGAGAGGACGTGCCTCAAGGTGGTGGCTGGCAGACTGGGCGGTCCCACAATTGCATGCTGATAACTGGAAGAACAGCTGGGGAATAAGACAGACCACACAATCCAGGGTTCCAGTGTGGGGAAAAGAAAGCCTCGAAACCTCTGGATGTAAAAGCCTGTGGAGGTTGCAGTAGCAGGAGAAACTCCCAGCCTCACAGGAGAGTCCATTGGAGAGACCCACAGGGCCCTAGAATGTACATGAACCCACTCACCTGGGGATCAGCACCAGAAGGGCCCAATTTGCTTGTGGGTAGCGGAGGAAGTAACTGAAAGCTGACCAAAAGCTGAGCAAGAGGCATTGTTCCCTCTTGGACCCCTCCCCCACATATAGCATCACAACACAGCAACCTGGGTTGCCCCACCCTGGTGAATACTTAAGGCTCCACCCCTTCAAATGTAGCAGGCATGCTGATACAAAGAAATATGGCCAAATGAAAGAACAGATCAAAGTTCCAAAAACAGAACTAAGCAATGAACAGATTGTCAACCTATCAGATGCACAGTTCAAAACACTGGTCATCTGGATGCTCACAGAATTGGTTGAGTATGGTTGCAAAATGGAGGAAAACGTGAAGGCTATGCAAAGTGAAACAAAGAAAAATACACAGGGAACCAACAGTAAAGTGAAGGAAACCAGAACTCAAATCAAAGATTTGGAGCAGAAGGAAAAGATAAACACATTTTACCAGAACAGAATGAAGAAACAAGAATTCAAAAAAAATGAGGAGAGTCTTAGGAACCTCTGGGACAACTTTAAATGATCTGACATCTGAATCATAGGGGCACCAGAAAGAGAAAAGGATGAGCAAAAGATTGAAAACTTATTTGAAAAAATAATGAAGGAGACCTTCCCCAGTCTGGCCAAGGATATAGTCTTCTAGGAGATCCAGGAAGCTCAGAGAGTCCCAAGGAAGTTGGACCCAAGGAAGTTGGACCCAAGTAAGCACACACCAAAGCACATCATAATTAATTTACCCAAGATTAAAGAAAAGGAGAGAGTCTTAAAAGCAGTAAGAGAAGAGGAGACAGTTCCCTACAAAGGAGTTCCCATAAGACTGTCAGCTGATTTCTCAAAAGAAATCTTGAAGGAAAGAAGGGGCTGACAAGAAGTTTTCAAAGTCATGAAAAACAAGGACCTACATCCATGATTACTCTATCCAGCAAAGTTGTCATTTAGAATGGAAGGGCAGATAAAATGCTTCCCAGAGAAGGTCAGGTTAAAGGAGTTCATCATCACCAAGCCCTTATTATATATAATGTTAAAGGGATTAATCTAAAATAAAAGAAGATCAAAAACTATGAACAGTAAAGCAGAGGGGAGGGGAAGGGAGAGGGGGGAAGAATGAAGGAAAAGGTACAGGGAATAAACAGCATAAATAGTAGGTACAAAATAGTCAGGGGAGGTTAAGAATGATATAGGAAATGGAGAAGCCAAAGAACTTCTATGTACGACCCAAGGACACAAACAAAGAGGGGAATGCTGGTGGGTGAAGCGGTGTAGGGAGGAGGGGAATAAAGGGGAAAAAAAAATGGGACAACTGTGATAGCATAATCAATAAAATATTTTAAAAAGGCACAAATTAATATTAGATATGAAAGGAGACATAACTACAGATGGAGATTATTCTTAAATCCACAAGAAATTGCTATGATCAATTTTATGTCAATAAATTTAAAAATTAGAAAAAAAAATTTTCCAGAAAATATTAATAGCTAAAATTAGGTCAAAAAGAAATACAAAAACTGAATAAATGAATAAAGACAACAAATTGTTGGTAAAAAAAAAAAGATAATCTACCCATGAAAAAGATACTAGGTACAGAAATCTTTACAAGAGAATTCAATCAGATATTTAAGGAGTGGCTCTTGTTATATGAATTTTTTTCAAACAATGAAAAGAAGGGAAATCTTATCTAATTTTATAGATACAGCTTTGATTTTAATATTGCACAAGACCAATATAAAAATGGGGACAAATTGTAAAGTAATTTTACTAATAAATATGTATGCAAACAAACAACTCTCCCACACAAAATGATACATCATCTGCTCTCAATTTGTTTTACTTTTGTTACTGTTGTTATTAATGGTAATAAAAATTTATTTGTATGTATTCACCAAATATTTTTGAAGTGCCCAATCTGTTCTGTTCCCGGCTCTGTATGAGTCACTTTAAATAAATTACCTAAAACTGAGCCCTCACAATAATCCTGTGAAGTAGTTGTTACAGTTTTTTTTTTTAACTGAGGAGGAAAGTGAGGTTCACTGCGAACAGTCCCTTGCCAAAATACATCCAGCTTTGTTTTAGTTACTAATAAAGCCAAATTTGAACCTTGGCCTGTTTGACCACAAAAATCCCATTTGTTCTCCTATGTTACACTGCTCCTGTAGTGACATAGTTGGTATTGGTTCACATCAGAGTTACTTGAGTAGGCTCTGTGTGTGTCTGATTGTGACTTCAAAATTTCCATTGTTTGGTTTATAAATCAGGTAGTCAGCTATTAAGAGTAACAACCGGTTAATCAACAAATTTCCCAAAATCTGCCCTGGACGCTGGTTCAGTTGGTTGGAGCATTGTCCCATACACCAAAAGTTAGCGGGTTCAATCCTGGTTAGTGCATATGTCTAGGTTGTGGGTTCAATCCCCAGTTAGGGCGTGTACACACAGAGGGCAATGGATAAAACTTTGTCTCTCTTTTTGTCTCTATTTCACCCTTCCTCTTTCCGTAAAAGCTGTAAGCATAACCTTGAGTGAGGGTTAAAAAAATGTTTGCCCCAAATCTACATGGAAATAGTAAAGATACACCCATATATATACCTCTTAATCTGGAGCTATTGTTTAAACTGTATTGAATACATGCCATTCTTTTACGAGCTCTTATAGATAAGGCTCAAATTGGGCCTTGGCGCCGTGCTCAGTAGCTTAAGAGTGAGGAGTGCTGCTCTGACGGGAGGGTCGCCGTCTGGGGTTAGGCCCCCAGCGCAGCCCGCTCTGCAGTCTGTCTTACTGGGCTGATGCTCTTTTCTCCCCCAGTGGGGCACCTGCCCCAAATAAAAGGTAAACACTTTAATGGAAAACTTAGAGATTCATTTTGTTATTTCCTTAAATTGTGTTCCCTGTTCTCAACAGGATTCTTCACAAACATAGTCTTCAGCTCAGACTTATAAAAGAAAAAATTAACCTATTTAGGGCATGTAAGGAAACTGTGTCAAATTCGGGTGTTTGAAATTGGGAAAATAGGAAAGGACCAAGAGGATCTAAGCTCATCTTTGCTCCCCAGAGGAGGAAACACTTTGTCAATTTCCTGTTTTTCTTTAGGAGCTAATCTATCTCTATTTAGCATTTCTAGGGATTGCTCTAGCATGCTGACCCTTTAAATCACCCTTCCTTGCTTTGACCTTATAAAGCTGAAGTTCAAGTTGAATTATAAAATAGGGTCTTTAAATCCTTGTATGAGGATTTTAACATGCGAGTTTTGTCAAATACATTGTACTTATTTTATTGGATTCAACCATTAAAGATATGTATGTTAGTTTTCCATTTGTCCTCATATTATTTTCATCGTTATCAATATAACAATCCTCATCTTCCTCATGATCATCACTGGGAGGGGTGCTGATTTTGTGAGAAAAGTTTGGTGAATAGAACTGAGTTTTGTAGATGGAAATTATAGCTCAGTGATGAAATTCTTTGGTTCAGTATAAGAAAGGCCTTTATAACAGAGCTGTGCAAAGGTAGAATGAGCTGTCTTATATAAAATTACTTAAGCTCTCTTTGACCCTCGGTTTTCTCTTCCAAAAAAAGCGAGAATAATTATACCACTCACCCAATAAATTTGTTGTAATGCTTGAAAGTGGTAATCCCACGAATTACTTGTCCCTGAAGTACTTGTTTATTTGTCCCTGAATGACCTTCCCTTTCCTCTTTTTTTCCCCTTAAGACACAGGCATCCTCCGAGAAACCTTCCCTGACTGCCTCAGGGAGGTTGGGTTTCTTCACCCCCTCAGCTCCCAGGGCCTGTGACTAGCACTAGCACCCTGTGTAGAAGTTATCTGTCTGTGTTTCTGTCTACCCCCAAGAAGTTGTGGACTTCTTAATGGCAGGGACGGTCTTAATCATCTCTGTGCCTCTGGCGCCTGCTACAGTGACTGGCACATAATGCACAATAAATGTGTGTGATAAGGATGAGGAAAGAAATACAAAGCTCAGAAAGGCTTCAGAGGCATGTGAAAGGTTAAAGGCAAGGCTACGTGAAGATGGTGGTTTATCTTTCTGCAGTGGCAAGTCTACTTTTAAAAAGAAATGTTCCTAGGTAAAAAAAATCCAATGTAAAAAATTTTAAGTTTGTTAAAAATTCAGAAACCTCCAGTTTTTCTAAAGAAAACATGTTCCCAAAGTAAAGGAGCTGCCTCAGGTGTCCCTGTTCTATGTACTTAGTGGCTCCCAGCTAGAAAGCATTTCTGGTTGATGAGTGAGCAAATGTCCAAGGAGCCATGTGGAAATATCTTTATGTTCATGATTCTCTCCTTAGTTGCCTCCCATAAATGCATGACTGCTTTTCTGATAGGAAAGTTCAGTCTGTAATTGGAGATTTGCCAGTTAAGGACTTGGGCTTTGAAGTCAGAGAGACCAGGGAGCTGTTCTGCTTCTTCACTGGGTAAGCTGTGTGGCCTCAGGCAGATTGCCAACCTATGTAAATCAGAAGTAACGACCGCCTGACAGGTTCATCTCAGGGAGTAGGCAGACTGTTACGGAAGGGAGCACCATGAGTGCAGAGATTCTGTGTGTTGTTCGCGGCTGAGCGCCCTGTGCCCAGTCAGTGCCTGGCGCAGAGTAGGCACTAGGTAAACATTTGTTGAATGAATGAGGATTGTAAAAACAGTAGCTATTGATAGTGCCACTTCAGCATTTAAAAAAAATTTCATAGTGGTTTTGTTGGAAGGATTAATTTTTCCTTGACCCCAATTGATAAGGTCTTATCTTACTTACCTCAATGGTCATTCTCAATGACTTAAATGTAAATCTGAAAGGCAGTTGCTGAGAAGCTGATTAGTTTAATATCATTTTTCAGAAACATTGTTGCCAACAATGAAGTGAGGTTAACTGTTGGGAATTTTATCTGGGCATCTTAGATTCTCTCATGAAAGTTATTATTACTTTTTTTTTTTTTAATTTCCCAGTGACTTGTTAAGTTTCACAATGTCTAGCACCAAGAAATTCAAGTCCATGTGCATCCCAGCAACTCCAAACACTGTTGCTAAGTCACTTGGCTGATTCAGATGACCTTTTAAATCAAATGCAGTTTACTTACTGTGTAGCTGTTAGGGTGGCTTTTTTGTTTTGCAAATAATGGAGAGTTTCCTCTCTGAGCTGGTCCTGTCAAATGGGAATAATGATAAAGGGTATTTGTTCATTTAAGAGAATGCAACCCCTCGTGTAGTTTACATTAGAAATATATCTGATAGTTAAAATTTAAGGATCCTATTTTGCATGTAAGTTTTCCCTTTACAAATTTCATTTATTAATTTGAGAAAGAGAGAGAGAAACACTGATTTTTTTTTGTTGTTCCTTTTATTTATGCATTCATTGCTTGATTCTTGTATGTGCCCTGATCGGCAATCAAAACCACAACTTTGGTGTATCAAGACAACACTCTAAAAAACTGAGCTACCTGTCCATGGGTCCTTTAAGTTTTTAATAAAACCAAACAGAGTAAATTTTTGGATGGATTTTCTTCCCCAAGAATGATGTTATTATGTTGCAATTGGATTTTTTAAAAAATAATACTGTGGTGAGAATTTGTTGTGGAAATTTAGGCTTGCATTTCAAAATACATATATTTAATGTACCAAATGCTTATTTTTTTCATTTAATTTGTACATTTGCCTCAAAAAAATGATTACATTAGTTTTCTGATCCAATTTCTATGAGAAATGCTTTTACTTTTTTTTTTTTTTCATGATTCATTAACCTTGTAGAAGTATTAATGTAACAGAGTGGTCAGGCCAGATCTCTAGGAGAAGGCAAGTAGCAGGGAGAAAACCACAAGGTGGAATTGAAGGTTAGAAGCTGCTTGCCCTACCTGCAAAGGGAGGGGCTGCTATAGAAGAGAGATTGTTCCAGGCAAACTATAAACAAAAGTAACTATAAATAAGCCAGCATGCACCTTCCCAGAAACCTAGCAGCCCAGGCCTTCCCAATAGGGAGGGTCTGCAGGAGAAGACTACTGCTTCAGCAGCAACACTGAAAGCATTGCTGGGAAACTGCATCCTTATTCAACAGGGGGGTGGAAGAGAGGCGAAGACAAACAGGACCAACATTACCACTCATTGGTTGAAAAGCTAGACACTCCCACTGGCCTCTGGAAATGCAAAGGATTTTGGGAAAGGGCTTTTAAATAGAAGGCATGCAGAAGCTTGCTCTCTTGGCTCTTGGCCTTTTGGCCACTTGGCATTTTTGCTTCTTGGGCTCTTTTTGCTTTTCCCCCGACAAGGACTACTTCAAGCTTAGGCCTTGCACAGTTGGAAGTGAGCTCTGGGAGGCAGGGTCCCACGCTGGGCTGTGTGCCTCACTGGGCACCAGCCCTTGGGGATGCTACGACCCTGTGCAGCACGGCACACAGGCCCTGCACTGCTTCCACTCTCTCACCCTCAGACAGTACACAGAGACTGAGAGCAGTACAGGGAGAGATGGGGTGGGAAGTTCCCTGCGAATTTAGCTTCCCCTGTACATTTGGAGTGTTCTGGCAGCCAACCCTGACCCTGAGAGAGAGAGAGAGTGGCTATGAGGCAATGGCAACTCGTGGAGCTGGAGAGATGGAGACTTGTTCGAAAAACAACATTGGGCTACAAATAAACAATAATGGGGGAACTTCTGTTTATGGATTTGGACTTTAATCTCCCCAGGGGTGCCTGATTTTCTGTATTTTGCAGGAGAGGTCAGCTTGGAACAGAAATGCTTCCATCTCCCTCAAATTAAGAACCCTGTTATTAAAAACCTATTTCCTTCCCCACAAAACTTTGTGTTATGCATGTATATGGTGTCATGTGGCTGGACCCTGTGCTGCCTGGTTATATTAATACTCCTCATGGTTACACAATATATGCTGATAATTATAATAATACTGCCCATTTATGTGGTATTTTACAGTTTACACCTTTCATATGCATAATTTTACTTAAAACCCAGAGTATCTCTGTAAGGAAGGGGCATTACCCTTAAAATTTTGGATCATTATACATGTAGGTATTGAGGGTCAGAGAGGTCAGGTTACTTACCCAAAATTAGGTGGCTAATAAGGCTATAAGACTCAGATCTACTACTTAGTTCATTGTTCTTGCCACTACTACACACCTCTGAAGGTCAGTCTCTATATATTTATATTACATTTGTATGAACTCTGCTTTTTATATAAAAAATATTGAAGTGCCCCTGGCTGATATAACTCAGTGTATTGAGTGCCAGCCTGCAAACCAAATGGTCGCTGGTTTGATTCCCAGTCAGGACACATGTCTGGGTTGTGGGCCAGGTCCCTAGTTGGGAGTGTGTGAGAGGCAACTGATGAACATCTCTTGCACTGATATTTCTCTCCCTCTCTTTCTCACTTCCTTCTCCTCTCTCTAAAAATAAATAAAATCTTTAAAAAAAATAACGAAGTGATTTAAATGTTCCTGACCTTGCATACATCTGTTTATAGAACTTTTTGGGGTAGGGCATATGGGATCAGGGCAAAGACAACTAGACATTTACATTCTTTTCTTTTTCTTTTAGTAAATATTTGTATGGCTCATACCATGTGCTGGATGTTAAAGGTACAATAATAAAGCAGACAAAAGTCCCTGCCCTTGGGTAGTTCTAGTTTGAGAGATAGATTATAAACAACATAGCACCTGTAAATATATTAGGATATGAGTGCTAGGGAGAAAAAAGATAACCAGGGAAGAGGGCTATAGAATGTCAAGGTGAGTGGGAGAATGGCAGGGTTGAAATTTTGGAAGAGAGTGACCAAGGAGGACTTCACCAAGGGGTGGCTTTTGAAAATGATCTGGAGGGAGGACTTAAGACAGGTATGAGTTTGGTGGGATAAAAACGCTTCACACAGAAGAGGAAGCAAGGGCCAAGACCTTGAGAGTAAATGTCCCAGCATGTTCTCTTCCAGATCCCATAAGGAGGTGAGTATGGCTGCAGTAGGTGATGAGGAAGAGAGTAGCAAGGGTTGAAATCGAAAGTCAGCAGAGAGCCCAGATCATGTAGAGACCTGCAGGTCCTAGTAAGGCCTTTGGTTTTTAATTTGAAAGAAATGGGAAAACTTGGAGTGTTTTGAGCAGAGGTGTGATGCAGTCTGATTCAGGGTTTAATAGGATTCAATTGCTCCTCTAGTGATAGTATGGAGGTAAGAGTAGAGGAGGAAGGTCAGGAAAGCGCTATTCAGTCTAGAGATAATGGTGAGTTGGATCAGAGTGGTGGCAGTGGCTATGCGGAGAAATGTCCAAATTCTGGTACTTGAGTATATAGTTGATGAGATTTGTTGACAGATTGGGTGAGAAAGAAACAGAGGATTAAAGAGTGACACCAGACGTTTTAGCCCAAGTAACTAGAAGGACAGGGTTGCCATTAACAGAGATTGAGAAAATAGAAGGAGGGCCAGGTTGGGATTTGGGCCGTATCAAGAGCTCTGTTCTGGACCTGGTATTTGAGAATTCTGATTTGACTTCCATATGAAAATATCAAGTAGATGGTAGAATTTTGGTTCTGAAGTTTAAGGGTGAGGTCCTGGCTAGAGGCACTTGGATGGTCACCTATGTATAGATTGTACTTATAGATGAGGATTTTTTGATGATTATGCAAATTATGGTAATAGTTTCATATATCTGATAATATAACCTTGAAGGTTTGTCATGTCAGGCTTTGTAACAATATCAGCAAAATAGAATGTGCATTAAACAAATGTCAGAACATAACATAAAATGTTCTGTTATTTCAAGTGATATATAGGCAAAGATTTTCCAAATGGTGCCATATAGGGAGAAAATTATCTAATATCTATTATTCCATGAGCCAGGTTCTTAAATCCAAGTTCTCTGGTCCCTGTTTTACCTTGAGAAATCTAAACTTCCATGAGATTTTGAAGATGAGAGGCTGACCTGGGACTGGAACCGAGGTGTGTCTGATCCCAAGCTCATGCTCTTTTACTCTACACCACACAAGTCAAGAGGGTATCTGCTGTTGTTCCAATAACAATCATGTTCCCATGGAATGTAATGTAGTATAAAATTGAGCATTGGACTAGGGTTATAAGACCTGAGTTTGTCTATCAAATTTGCCATTGCTAGCTGAATGATTTGAATGTCAGTTTTCTCATCTAAAAAATAATTATAATTAAACCCCCCCTTGCTGGACTATTATAATTGTGAATTGTGAAGGGCTTTGTAAACTCTGAACCAGGCTATGCATGTGTGGAGTTAATACCAGGACACAATTTCATTTACAATTGCATCAAGAATGAAATACTTAGGAACAAGCTTAACAGAAGTAGGGTGACATGCATAAATCAAAAATTATGAAACATTGTTAGAAGAAATTAAAGATCTAAGTAAATGGAAAAATATCTCATGTACTTGTGGAAGAACTAATATTGTTAAGATGTTAATATTCCACAAACTGATCTACAGATACAGTCTAATACCAGTCAAAATGCCAGCTGTTTTTCTTACAGAAATTTATAAGTTCATATTAAAATACATATATAAATGCAAGGGGCCCAAAATAGCCAAAATGGTCTTGAAAAGGAAGAACAAGTTTGGAAAACTCATACATCCTGGTTTCAAACTTGCTATAAAGCTATCATAATCAACACAGTGTGATACTGGCTTAAAGATAAATAAGTCAATGAAAGAGAATCTACAGTCTAGAAGCCAAACTTTCTATATGTATGGTCAATTGATTTTTAGACACCTTGCATAGGTTTTTCAAGAACTGATGCTGGGAAAATTAGATGTTCACATGAAATAGAATGAAGTTGGATCCCTATTTCATACCATACCAACAAATTAACTTAAAATGGATTAAATGATTTAATTGATAACCCAGTTTATAAATGGGCACAGATCCGACTAGACTTTTTTTCAAAGATATATAGTCCAATAGCACATGAAAAAATGCTCAGTACATAAGTTGTTTGGGAAATACAAAGGAAAGCCACAATAAGAATCATTTAATACCCACATAACATGGTTATAATCAGGGGATGGGTGGAGAGGTGACAAAGTGAAAGGGAACAGAGTCAATACTATTGTGATTGTCCTAAGTGTGCGTGGTGATAGCCGATTACTAGAATTAGTGGGGTGACCACATTGAAAGGTATAAAAATGTTGAGTTGCTATATAGTATAACTCACATAATATTGTATACCAACTATACTTAAATTTTAAAAAGTATTAACAAAAAGACAGATACTAAGTGTTGGTGAGGATATAAAGAAATTAGAACCATCATGTGTTGCTAGTAGAAAATGTAAAATGGTGCAGTCACTTTGGAAAGTAGTCTGGCAGTTCTTCACAAGGTTAAGTCACCATATGTATGAGAAATTCCATTTTTAGTTATATACCCAAGAGAAATGAAAGCATGCATGCACGCCAAAACTTGTTTGTGAATGTTCATAGGAGCAATATACATAATAGAAAAAAGTGGAAACAAATGGGGCATATTCATACAATGGGATAGCGTTTGTCAATAAAAAGGAATAATATACTGATAACATACGACAACATGGGTAAAACCTGAAAACATTTTGCCAAAGTGAAAAAAAGCCAGTTACTAAAGATCACCTATTGTATAATTCCATTTCTATGACATGTCCAGAATAGGCAATAGGGATGAAAAGTAGATTAGTGGTTGCCTGGGGCTGAGAGTGAGAATGTTCTGGGGAGGTGAATGGGGACTATTGGCTGCCAACGAGTATGGGTGTCTCTTGGGGATGATGAAAATGTTCCAAAATTGTTGTAATGGTTGCAAAACACTGAATATACTAAAAACCAGTGCACTGTACATTTTAAATGGGTGAATTTATGCAGGGAAGTATATCTCAACAAAGCTGTTGAAAATTACTATGAGGGATGCTGTCTATGGTTGTAATAGATTTTTACTTAACTAAACTAAATAGTGTGTTTCAGTGACTGATCCTATAGACATCATTCTGAAATGCGTTGTGTGAACCAGCCAAAACTAATAGCCTAATAGCATTTCCTTAACTTTAAAGCCAATGTAAAATGGGGATCTTTGAATAATGACTAAATTTTCTGATTCAGAGGAATTTTTAAAATTCTATCATCCTATTTCTCCAAGTACTATACTACAAGGGAAGTATTGTGTAAAAAAAATGAAGGTTTTTTTTTTTTTTTTTTAAGAGCTAAAAGATAACTAGCATTTTCAAATATGAGAGTTTTTCTTTATCACTTTGATAGCTGGGTCCTAGGAAGAAGGAAACTGGCATTAATTGAGGGACTGCTATGTGCCTGACACTTGTGCTTATTAAATACAACATGTATCGTCTGGTTAAACCATTGCAACAGCCTTATGAGGTCGGCCTTGTTATCTCTGTTTTTCAGAGGAGGAACATCATCTGGCTTTTGGGTGATGAAGCTGGGAGTAGAATTTAGGTTTCTAAATTCCAATTTTTGGTATAATCATTACTGGTTCAAGGGCACCTCATTCACTCCTTGGTCCTCTTTCTTGTATTTGTTTTCAGAAAAATGTAAAACTCATGGGAATCATCTTTCTATATAACAGATTAGGTCCTCAGATCAAATCCCCAGGTTATAGGCTTGTGATTTTAGATGTTATGCATAAAATCGATTTCTCCTATCTTATCTGGGTATAGCTGTGAACAACTAACAATCTTATTTTTCTTCTTTCCCTCACTTAGCAATGGCGACCTAGACCCCTGGTCAGGCGGTGGAGTAACCAAGAACATCACAGACGCCTTGGTTGCCATCACCATCGCAGAAGGGGCCCATCATCTGGATCTTCGCGCCAACAATGCCCTTGATCCCGCGACCGTGCTCGTAGCCCGCTCCTTGGAAGTTAAATACATGAAGCAGTGGGTCAGAGATTTCTATGCCAGCCTGAGAAAGACACGCTGAGCAACTTCTGCTCATTTTCAGTTTCTTCTTTTATGTTCATTCCACCCACGTTCCCATCCGCTTTGGTTTTCTGTACAAAATTACTTTCCCTTGTTCATCCTTGGATTCGGTGGAGCAAAGGCTGAGACAGGAGAGAGGGTGATGTGGTGGCAGCAGCCACCCACACCGCACGCCCTTGCCCTCTTGGCACCACTTCGGGGAAGAACCCCTGCGGTGGCGCCCTCCCCGACCCAGGGCCCTCAGAGCTGCAGCAGGGCTCCTGCCTTTCCCACGGGGGGCCCGTTCCTTTGTGTCCCAGCGAGCAGGGCTTTCTTCTGGTTTTCAGACTGAAGTCTCTCTGGCCCGTCTGTCATTCCCCACCCTTGTCCTCCCAAAAGGGAAAGCAGAAGGTAGATAAAGATGATGTGATTGCAGCTGATGGGAAGGATGTCCGATGCCGATCCAGGAAAAAGGAGTCATTTCATTTGTACTTGATTTAAAGACTTGGAACTGTGCTTCCCAATTTCTAAATAAAGAGTAAGGCTGGACCTTGTACCTGTGTGTTGCCCCTGAAGTGCTCACTCCAGCAGTTGGGATCGCTGCGTGCGCTGGGCTTGGCTGTTATAGGAAAGTTTTTAAATTTTCTCTCTTCTACTTGCCAGCTTTTCTTAGTTCTGGGATGTTTGCCACTGTGGTACTGCCAGTAAGAAATCTGGCCTCTTTTTGCTCCATTTCTCTTTGTTTCTAAGGTCAGTTTTGTTTCTAAGGTCATTTTTGTGGTAATTTGGTTACATTCTGTCATTTTGGGAAAATGACTCTGTTTTGCTTTTCCTTTTACATCGCGGCAAGCTTTTATATGCTGTGGCCACTGATGATACTTTCCTAAAGAAACCTTTAAAAATTGATGAATCAACTATTCAGAAGGTAGGATGTAGTTATGTTCAGCTTTTTTAAAATTTTTATTTCCTTGTGGTTGGTCCTGTGTCATTAAAGCCAGAAGTGTCAGGACATTAAGAGGCAGGTGCACGAGAACTTTCTGTTTGTCTTCCAAAGGACAAGCTAATTCATGCAGGCAGCATATTTGACATTAATAAATGACTGAGCCTTTGCTATTTCCAAAGGGTTGGCTTCTTTCAAGCAGTTCTTACACTGAGACCTTTCTTCAGAAGAGCTTTTCTAGGATAACAAATAGGGTTGGATCAAACCTTTCAGGGACACAGACTAAGGGTTTCTACTCTGTTGAAAGATTTCTTCCCCCTTGTTTCTTTTTATTTTCTCTCAAAATTTTTTTTTCACCCTGTCTTTCTGCTTCTTAAAAAGTGTACCTTGATCCTAATCATTTCTGGAGCACTCATTTAAAAAAATGCATATATATAGTTAATTCTTGAGTAAGAGACTGAAATATTTTCTTTATTTTCCCTGGTATCTGTGAGGCACAGAAAAACCTTTGTCTGGTTTCAGAAGCCTCCAGTTCTCATTGTAATGAGTTGTCCCTCAAAGCACTTGGTCACTATTTTCATTTCAACATCACAGAAAAGTCTGCTGAGGTGGGAATATAAGGGTCAAAACAATACTAGTTTGTAGTTTTTATTCATCATTAACTGAGAAGTTATATAATGCAGGGTTTGTGGGCTTAATAGAGGATATTCTTACTATTTGTTTTAGGATACTATTGATTTTGGGATATTTTTCTTGAAACATTTTTACATGCTTAAAAGCTTTAAAATAATTTGCCACTTCATTTATTATTAATTCTTTGGATGAATTGCATTTTTGTGAAGAGAATAACTGCCAAAAGTGACTTTTTTTGTAACTATAATTTCTTCTTATGTTTTCCTTTATACATATTTTATGATAGATGGCCACCTTAATTAAATTTAGCCTAATTATAATATGCTGAAATTTTGTTTTAAATTGAAAAGGAATTAAACATCAAATAAACCTTACTTAAAGCATCTAATAGATGATGCTTTTGAAAGACCAGGAAAGACAAAGAAAATTCAGGTGGTTTTTATATTCTTTTTTTGTTATTTTAACTACTTAGAGTCAATGAGTAAAACTAATGAAAATTATGTATCTTTCTTAAGGGTTCTGTAGAGTCAAAAGATTATCCAGAGGAGCTGCTGTCTAGTCTAGCATATTAGAGAGTAAAAGCACCTCAGATACCCAGGCCGACCCCATCATTTGTAGGTGGATGGCACAGTGGCACAGAGAGATGGAACCTGTGTAAGGCCTTAATCACAGCTCATTTCTGGCAGAACTGGGCCATGAATTCAGGTTTATTTGTTGTTGTTATTTTTATTGGTGTAGCTTAATCTTATTTTGGATACAAGAAACAAAACCTCACGAAACCAGTTTAAACAAGAGGGAATTTATTGAAACTGCAGGAATAGCTCCAGGACTTAGGTAACCAGGAGTCATGAGGGAATGCAACTGGGGTCTGGAAAGTCATTAGAAGTCAAGACTGCTACTTCTTTTCTATCTTTTGAACAGAGGTCACCAGTTATTAGCCTGTGGGGGAGATTTGTTTCTGAGATGTGTATAGCTTGGCCAGCAGTCTAACGTGTGCATGTGCATCCAAATTACCTGAAGGGCTCCTTAAAACATTGATTGCTGAGCCCCATCCCAGAGACGGTAATAATTACGTCTTAGGGGAGATCTTTGGGAGTTGTAACTCTAACAATTCCCCAGGTGATGCTGGGGAATCACACTTTGAAAACCGCTAGTTGAAAGAATTCAGAATTTCAGTTTCTTCAGACAGGGCATGTTCCTTAGTTCACCTCACACCTGTTGTCCTGTCTGATCCTGTCAGAGTTTGGGAGCCCTGCCTAGCATTCCTCTTCCCATTGCTGCTTCATTCTCTCTAGACCAATTTGCTCTTCTTTGTTTGCACGGGGTCCATGGTGACTTCCCAATATGGTGTCCTCATGCTCTGGAGGCTGAACCACTTCACACGCCCACAACTCTGAGGTGGTTAGGGAGGGACAATTTCATAAAAACACGGTGTCAGAGATACCCTATTTGGTATGAAAATAGGGGGCATTTCAGGCAACTGAGTATGTATCTATCATACAGTATTTCTGGGAGCACAAGCGTCTAACAAAATGCCAATTACTTATGTAGAGAAATTTCTATTGTTAAGCAAATTTGGAAAAAAATGGATAGAACAAAGTTAAATAGTTGCACTTTTTTATTTTTTAAAGATTTTATTTATTTAATTTTAGAGAGGGGAAATGAGGGAGGGAGAGAAACATCAATGTATGGCTGTATCTTGAGTGAGCTCTACTGGGTACATGGCCTGCAACTGAGGCATGTGTCCTGACTAGAAATCAAACCAGCAACCCTTTGGTTTACAAGCCAGCACTCAATCCACTGAGCCACACCAGCCAGAGCAAATAGTTGCCTTTTTTTAATCTGTAAATATGCATTGTATGCCCCAAAATGGTAATTGAGAATTCACTTTTCTACTTTTTTTAAGCTAGAGAGGAAGAGAGAGAGATACTACTTTGTTTTTCCACTTTTTTAATATGCATTATAATTTATTTTTTTAATAATTTTTTTTTGAAATTTATAAATCATGTCTCAATTTTTCCCCCTTAAACCCCCTCCACCCATCACACTCCCACCCCCCGCTCCCACAGTCAATTCCCACTGTGTTGTCCGTGTCCATGGGTCATTCATACATGTTCTTTGTCTAGTCCCTTCCCCTTCTTTCCACCATTGTCCTCTTTCCCCATCCCCTCTGGTCACTTTCAGTCTGCTCCATGTTTCCATGCCTGTAGTTTATTTTGTTGATTAGTTTATTTTGTTGAATGGAGTCCACTTATAGGTGAGATCATATGGTATTTTTCTTTCATCAACTGGCTTATTTCACTTAGCTTAATATTCTCTGGTTCCATCCATGTTGTCACAAAAGGTAGGAGTTCCATCTCTCTCTCTCTCTTTTTTCCTTAAGTGCAGATTGATTTTATTTATTTATTTTTAAATGTCAAAGTTAATTATAAAATATTAAAAACATTTAAAACCATTATAAAGTCTCAGCAATTAAACCAACATGACACCAACACAGAAATAATCAAGTAGATCAATGAAATATAATGAGCATTCTAGAGACAAATGTATATATCTAACACTGTAATATATGATTAAGTTGCTATTTCAAATCAACGGAGAAAATAAGGCTTATTCAACAAAAAAGGTGCATGGGCCACTATTACTTGAAATAAAACAAACATAGAGCCTGATTTCACACATTATACAAGAAATATTCAGGTGAGTTCAAAATCAATATATGGAATCTAAGGAATTTTATGAGAAAACATGAACTAATATTTTTCTTACCCCGAAGTAAAATATTCAAACTCAGAAGCTATACAGTAAAACATTGACAATATGACTATATTAAACATTTAAGACTATACATTGATATACATATAAAAAAGGTAAAGGACAAGTAATAGAATGGTAAAGTAGTTGCAACACATCTCAAAAAGGGTTAGTGGTTTATTTTTGTTTTAGGGTTTTTTTTTTAGGGAGAAAATTCTACAAACTTTTAATCAAAAAATGGATAAAGAATACCAAAAAGTCATTTAAAGCTTTTTAAAAATAATAGAAATAGGCAAGAAATATGCCAAAACAGGTTTAGTTTCAACATATAATAAACGAACAAATAAAATAACACATCATTGTCACAATCAGATTAATACGTATTAAAAATATTGGTAATATCAAGTATTGGCAACTGTGAAAGGAACTGGATATTCATAGACTCTTTTTCTTCATCTTAAGCAATCCTTTTAGCATATCTTGCAATGCTGGTTTGACGGAGGTATATTCTTTTAGCCTTCTTTTGTCTGGGAAACTCCTTATTTCGCCTTCCATTTTAACTGAGAGCCTTGCTGGGTAGAGCAGTCTTGGTTGCAGGCCTTTGCTTTTCATGACTTGGAATATTTCTTGCCAGTCCCTCCTGGCTTGCAGTGTTTCTGCTGAGAAGTCAGCGCTAGCTGTATCGGGGCCCCCTTATATGTTACTACCTGTTTCTCCCTCGATGCCTTTAGGATTCTCTATTTGTCTTGGATAGTTGGCATTTTAATGAGGATGTGTCTTGGAGTGGGCCTCATTGGGTTCCTCTTGAATGGGACCCTCTGTGCTTCCTGGACTCGTGTGACTTTTTCTCTCCTCCAATGAGGGAAGTTTTCCATCATTACTTTTTCAAACAGGTTCTCTCTCCCTTCCTCATCCTCTTCTCCTTCTGGTATGTCTCTTAGACGGATATTATTACGTTTCAGGTTGTCCTGCATGTCCCTCAATGCCTCTTCATTCTTTTTTGAGTCTTTCTTCATTTTCTTGCTCCTTCTGGGAGCTTTTTTCTACCTTGTCCCCCAGCTCGCTGACTCGATCCTCGGCTTCATCTAGCCTGCTTTGGATTCCTCCTACTGTGTTCTTCAATGCAGAAGTTGTATTCTTCATTTCCTCTTGCCTCTTAGTGATAGTTTCTATGTCCTTTTTCATGCTGACATCATTTGCAGTAAGTTCTTTGTAGTTTCCCTGTAGTTTTTTGTAATTCTCTCTGAGCTCACTGAGCTCATTGAGCTTCCTCAGAACTGTTGTTTGGAACTCAATGTCTGATAGTTTACTTGCCTCTATTTCATTTAGTTCTCTTTCTGGGGATTCCTCCTTTCCCTTCAAGTGGGGGAGTATTTCTTTGTCTTCTCATAATTTGTGAGACTCCTTTTTTTGCTTCTGCTTCTTAGGTTGATCTGTCTTGATTTCCTCACTTTGTGGTGTGAACTTCCATGGTAGGAGACTGCTGTTTTTACCTTCTGGATCTGCCTCTGATGATGTCAGATGTCGTCCCTGTCTGACATTAGGCAGCCTGCTTGAGACTTCCAGGAATCTACTGTCTGTGGCTGTCTCCTTCAGCTGTTAATCTAGTCACTCTGCACTCAGCAGGCTGTCCTAGACAGCTCAGGGCTAGGCAGAATCCCTCCTGGGGGCAGGGTTATTGGGTCCTCTCATGTTGCTTCTATATGGGGCAGGAGTCAGCCCTGGGATCCCGCTGGCTACTCTCTCAGTTCTCTCCCCAAAGCCTCCGCCCCCAGTCCCTCCTCAAGGTTCTCCAGACGTCTCTGCGCCCCCTTTAGCCAGGGATCTACTATCTGTGGCTGCCACTCTGCACTCAGCAGGTGGCTTAGACAGCACAGGGTGGGGTGGAATCCCACCTGGGGGTGGGGCTATTGGGTCCTTTGTTGCCACTGCGGCTCAGGGGTGTGGTCTCTGCCTGAACAACATGGCTGCTGCCACATGGGGGGATGAGGCAGCACCGAGATCCCGCCTAGTACTCTCTCAGTTCTCTCCCCAAAGCCTCCTTCCCCAGTCTCTTCTCAGGTGTCTCCAGCCCACTCTGCCCCTGCCTTTGCTGGAGACCAGGGTAAGTGGCTGCAAACAAAGATTTATGCGTTGGCCCTTTAAAGGGCTCTTTGCATCTCCAGTTGCCTGTCTCTGGCAGAGAGCAACCCTGCTATTTTTTGCAGCTGGCCGTGTTCTGTGTACCTTTTGGGCTCTGGTGCTGTAGGCTAGAGATCCCTGCTTTTGGTTTAGACCCCACTCTTCTCAGGGAGATCCAATAGGCCATTTCAATATCCTTCTGGTGCAGCTTCTCATGGGCACCCCGCCCGCCTTCTCGAGTCTCTACCGCACTCCTTACAAGTTAAATTGCGCTAAAGCCCTTTCTTCTGTCTCTGACATTACAAGGCTCCTCTCTCACTACTGTTCAGTTGTTTGTTCCAGGTGATTTCTCCACAATTGAGTTGTAATTCCAGCTTGGTCCTGGGTGAAGGTCAGTGTGACTTCCACTCAGTCCTCTGCCATCTTGAATCTCCTGTTTTTCCACTTTTTTATGTATTCATTGGTTGCCCTGACTAGAAGTAGAACCTGCAACCTTGGTATATTGGGACAGCACTCTAACCAACTCAGCTACCCAGACAAGGCTAATTTTCCAGTTCTTACAGAGCTCCAAGCATACCGCATTGTTCTAGAATCTGGAAAATACAATGGTAAAAAAGCAAACACAGTATCTATCTTAATAAGTTTTACATTCTCCTGGGAAAAGATATGAAATGTCAAATTATACAATGAGTTGGTATAATTTTAAATGCTATGAAGAGTGGGGGCTCTTAGGACATTTACTAGGGAATTTGAGTTATTCTGTGAGGATAAGACTCCTTTTTTGAGATGTGGCATTTAAGCTATTATCAAAATGATGAGTGGGAGCTATCATATGAAGAAGAAAGGAGAAACAGCATGTGCAAAACCCCTGAATATAGCATATTCAAGGAACTGAAAGAAGGCCACCATAATGGAAAAGCAGATGACCAGAAAGAAAGTGACATAAGATGAATTTGCAGATGTGACAGGAAAAAGCTCATTTATGTAGAATGTGGTAAGTAATCATTTTAAGGAATGAGAATACATTGAATATCCTTAATCAGGGGAGTGACATGAACAGATTTTTGTTAAAAAACATCACTCTGGAAAAAATGTCTATTTAGGTCCTCTGCCCATTTTTTAATTGGATTATTTTTGTTTTTTGATGTTTAATTGTATGAGTTTTCATATATTTGCAGATGTGGCTTAATCTAGAAATCAATGTTACTGTCTGGAGGAAGACTGTCAGCCAAAATTTTGACAGAGAAATAGTTTACTTGCTGTAGTAGGTAGTTGAACAGAGAAGGAAAGAATGTCTTTTTTAAACTCAAGATGGATAAAAGACTTAAATATAAGTTGTGATACCATAAAAGTGTTAGAGGAGAACATAGGCAGGAAACTCTCAGATATTCCACGCAGCAATTTTTTCACTGATATGTCCCTTAGAGCAAGGGACATGAAGGAAACAATAAACAAGTGGGACTTCATCAAAATAAGAAGCTTCTGCACATCTAAAGAAAACATCGGCAAAATGAAAAGGGAACCAACCATATGAGAAAATATATTTGCCAATGATACCTTGGACAAATGTTTGATCTCTAAAATATATAAAGAACTCACATGACTTCACTCCAGAAAGACAAACAATCTAATTAAAGAATTGGCAAAGGACCTGAATAGACACTTTTCCAAGGAGGACAAACACAGGGCCCAGAGACATATGAAAGGATGCTCAGCATCAGTAGCCATCAGAGAGATGCAAATTAAAACCACAATGAGATACCACTTCACACTGTTCAGAATGGCCATCATAACCAAGTCAACAAACAAGTGCTGGCAAGGTTGTGGAGAAAAGGGAACCCTAGTACACTGTTGGTGGGAATGCAGACTGGTGCAGCCACTGTGGGAGACAGTTCATAGTTTCCTCAAAAAGCTAAAAAGGGAAATGCCTTTTGACCCAGCAATTGCACTGCTGGGATTATACCCTAAGAATCTTGAAACACCAATTCAAAAGAACCTATGCACCTCAATGTTCATAGCAGGACAATTTGCAATAGCCAAGTGCTGGAAGTGACCTAAATGCCCATCAGTAAATGAGCGGATCAAAAAACTATGGTACATTTACACAATGGAATACTATGCAGCAGGAAGAAAGAAAGAACTACTATCCTTCGCGACAGCATTTTTGCAACTGGATAGCATTAAGCTAAGTGAAATAAGCCAGGGCATGAAAGATAAATACCATATGATCTCCTATAAGTGGAACCTAATCAATAAAACAAACAGGCAAGAAAAATATAACTAGCAACATTGGAAAAAAATCAAACCAATAGTAACAAGAGGGGAGGAAGAAGGGGAGTAACAGAGAAAAGAAGGGAAAGGGTCAAGTCAAGGAACATGTATAAAGGACCCATGGCCAAAAACAAAGTAAAGAAGGATTGAGGGTGGGAGGTAGGGTGGGTGGGGCAGGGGAAAGTGCTGGTGGGAAAATGGAGATAAATTTATATGAACAATAAAATTATTTTTTAAAAAACATAAATTACTTGAAAAAAATAAGCTCAGACACCTGAACTCACTATCACTCACTACTTGGCTCAGGAGTGAATTATTGGATCCACTGTGGCTCACCTGGTTCTATGTGGCTGCAAAGCAGAGACGGAGTCAGGTGCTTTGACCACAAAGATGTTTGCATCTGTTACCAAACTTCCTCTCTGGCTTTGGGGGAGTGGTTTTAACCATTTATTTTGTTTTGTTTCTTAACACCTGAAGTCTCAGGTATATAGCCAAAGAAAGATTTACAGCAAACCAGCAACCAATAACCCAAGATATCAAACTCCAAATGAAACCATTTGCTCAGGTGACCTGCAGAGCGCTCTGACATTGGAAGTATACCACCAGCACTTTTGAATAAGTGAAATACAGTGAAGTAGCTGGATGATTTCATAAATGGCTTCCTTTTCTCATCATCAAAAGTCATCGAATTATTCTGGTTTCAGAAATCTCCCCTATGGCTGACAGAAGACATTTCATATGTTACCATGATGTCAATTCACTGGGTCAGTGTCTCTAACTTCAGAATGGATGGTACAATGTAAACTAGTACAATATCCATCCACTTTGTATTTAAGGTACTCATGGGCAGATTTCCACCTTCTTTCTTGTCTCCTTTTTCTGATGTCACAAAACCTTCACCTGCAGGAGTTTACTCTTTAAGTCTAACGCAGTGGTTTTCAGCTGGCAGCCCTTTTGCCCTGCAGAAGACATGTGGCAATGTCTGGAGATACTTGTCACAACTCTGGGTAGCAGAGAGTTGCTGCTGGCTCTGAGTAGACAACAAAGATGCTGCTAAACATCCCATAATGCAAAGGACAAACTCCCATAACAATGTTTTATGTGGCCCCAAATAGCAACAGGGTTCATGTCTCACCTAAATCTCTATCATAATTTAAGGCCCCCCTTTCAAGTTTTATCTAGCAAATGAGATGAAAAATTTGATTGCTAATTCAGTTATTCCAATAGCCTTACACTCTAAAAAACACAATAGCGCAATGTTTAGAATGTACCATCTAAACATTAAATACAGACACCCTCTTCTCTAACATTGAATAACTTTTGTTTTGGAGACTGGTTCTCAATCGATTCCTGAGCTTTCTTTCTCCTGGGTCAAATATTTCCAGTTCTGTGGATTGCTTGTTCATTCATCATTCAATCATTCAAATATTTTTTGAATGGTCACTCTATGCAGGTACATTGTAACATCATAATAATAAAAAGGCAAAGCTCAGTTCTTTTTCAGAAGGTAACTTTTAAGGAGTAGAAACATTCACAATGTCAGATTAAATATCTTGGGCGAAGAATCTGTGTGCAATTCAGGATGTTATGTTAGCACGAAAGCAGAAGTGATGAATTTGTCCTGAAGGTCTGAGGAAGGCTTTCGAGGAGAAGCAGCATGTGAACTGAGACTTGAAGGACGAGAGTGTGCTGGGTGGATGGGTCTTAGTGAGAAAAGCAATAAAAGCAGTATTCATCAAAACAAAAATTGTTAAGCGCCCATTATGAACCAGGGGTTAGGCACCAATCATGTTACTGTGAAAACACAGACATAGCTCCTATCATTTGTGGGTCATAAAAAGAGGCAAAGGAAACCTCCTCTCTAATGCTTATAACATACTTGATAGACCTCAGAACTCTGCTGTCTGCGTTTTCTCATTTGAGGCCCTCAGCAACCCCGGGGGGGCGGGGGGAGGCAAGGCACATAATGATAGTACCTCCATATCATAAATAAAGTAGGACCAAGAGGCCAAGAGAAATGAAGTAACTCTCCTCCACCCCAGCCATGGCCACTGATCTAGCTCGTGACAGTTGTCTGATCCCAAATCCTGAGCCGTTCTACTCTTCCTTGGATCCAGACAGTTTCCTGTGGCAGAGAGGCAAGCCCACTTCCTTCTGCCGGCTCCCTGCCCTGGGGTCATCTCTGTGTTGTTTTCTGTGGCCGATGCTGAAGGAGTGTTCCAGTCCTCCCAGTTCCAGTTGCTGAGGAAAAGGAGAGAGAATTACTGTCCACCTGCACACTCGTTTCTACCTCAATTCCCTAAACTTTTTAAAGAGTAAGGAAAACTGGGATGTGGAACAGAAAATTCTTTTGTTTGTAGTGCTGTTGGATAATGTATGCAACCTCTCTGGGTGGTTTAAGCGGCTTAGGTACTTTCTATAAAAGGGATCTTTTAATGACAAAACTAATGTGATTATCTGAGTGGGTGTGAGAGGCATATTCAAGGCTTACAGCAAATCTGTTAGAATAGCTGACTGTATCTGCTTAATCCTTTCTCTAAGGGGGCTGAACAATGCTCTGGGAAGCCATTGGTTCTTCCTTCAACTGAATGCCTGTCTCCAGAGATAGGGACTGTTTGTAGCTTTTGATACCCCTGCTTCATCTTCTCAGCTGCAGGAAAGCACAGGAAAAACCGGGAGGAGCCCCAAGCACTCGCTTGCAGAAACCGATGTCTCCAAATGCTGCGGGCAGAACATACAGCGCATGTGAGCTTCCTCCACTGCATGTGGAGGAGCCGGGGCTGCCGTCACCAGAGGGAAAGGTGTCTCGAAGAAGGGCCCCATTCCCAGTGCTCGATTTCATCGGGTGCTGGGCGAGAGGTCACCTGTGGAAGCTTAAAATCACACCTGAGCTGTAAGAGTGGCTAAGCTACTCCTTTTATGCGGGGCGGGCACGAAGGGGAAGGGAGACGTTAAAAGGGGAGAAAAGTGATACTGATTTGGGTTCTGCAACTTGTTCTGTGACTTTGGGCCAAAATGAAATCCTTCTGAATCTGTTCTCTCATATGTGAACTCGGGATAAACTTAGCTATGAGAACCAGCTTACTATGAACTTACTATGAGAACCAAAGTGAAAATGTGAACATGAACGTGAAACTGTCACAGCCAATCTAGGACAACTGATAACATGTTGCACACTTTTTAATTTATCTTACTTTCTTAAAGTATTATTTTTCATTTTGTTTTAAAAAAAGTCTCGTTTTCTAAATATATGACTCAATTTTACTCAACAAAACATTTGTTAGCCGTTTATGCTGTGCAGAGCCTCACGCCTAGTCCTGGGGGTACTGGTAGGAGTAAGTCTCTGATCTTTAAGGAGGTCACAGTCTCGTCAGGGAGCCTGGCACGGAACATTCAGCTTGATAAACATGTATCACAAGTGATTAGTTCTAACTTGGGTGCACTACCACTAATGGCTAATCCTTGTACTGTGTTCATTACCTGCCATGAGCTGAGCCATATGCTCTGCATGTGTTGTTACCTCATTCAATCCTTAGGGCCCTATGAGGTAGGAGCCATCATGCCCTTTTAACGGGTGAGGAGGCTGAGGCTCGGTCTGGTCAGTTACCTCGCCTTTCCACAGAACCACAGTGGTAAGTGGTGGGCCAAATTAGAGTCCCAGATTGGTGTGGCATTGCCGTCTCAACTCTTTGTCATTGTGCTGTGCTGCATCTCAACTCAAGGAAGACTTCCCAGAGGAAGTGACCATAGCTGGGTTTCCAGACAGAATTAGAAGTGAGCCAGGGGTACAGAGGAGAAGGCTGTTTCAGGCAGATGCAACAACATAGGTAAAGGCACACTGGCTAGAAAGTGTGAAGAGAGGAACTAGAAGCAGCTTGTGGTTACTGGTGGAGAGGGGAAGTTGGAGAAGTAACCAGGGGCCAGATCATCTCTCACCCTGCACCTTTGTGCACTCTTGTGAAAAAAGTAGGCAAATTATTTATTTTAATTATCTGTCAAAAAGATTTTGTAGCAAAGAGAACTATTGCCACCTTTATTTGCAGAATCACAAAATACACTTCAAATTTTAGAATCAGAAAACTTTCAGGATGGAAAGCACTTAAGATGAACTCATCCTACGCAAGAGCAAATCAAGGCTGAATGCATTAAATTTCTTAATCAAGGTTATTAATTAGTTTAATCAGCTGAGCCAGGAATGTTTGTTTGTTATTTTTGGATGAATTATGGAGGTAAAGTGAACATGAAATGAGAGTTACAGGATTACTGTCAGGTGCACCTATGGAAATTGGTGAATGAAAAAGAGGCAGAGATGTATCGAGTAATTCCAAGGAACTAAAGCCCTTAGCTGAAGCTGTAAGTTCCCTGCTGGGAGCCTTTGGGACAGCTCTCTTGGGAGGGTGGTGTTGATGGGTAAGTGAGTTAGCTGAGCTGACACCAGGAATCAGGTTTACCTGGAAGGTAGAGTTAGGGGATAACTCCCTCTGTCTGTGTATTAATTTTCATTGGCTACTTTTAATGGGCGCCTGATCTTGTTCTCACAGAGTTCACAATCCAAAGGACAGGAAAGGGAAGAAAACAGGTAACTGGCACAGACTGGAATCAGTCCTGTAATAAGGAATAGGATGCTATGGCCGCGCTGAGGGGACATGAGTAAACCCACTATGTTCTGGATGGGTGAGCAAAAGCTTTGCGGGGGGCAGTGACAGCTAAGACGAGCTCTGAAAGGTGACTGAGAGAGTGGAGAAGGGGGGCGCAAAGAGTGCTCTAGACAAAAAGAAGAGCTGCTGCAATGCTGCAAGGACAGACACCACTGCATTTGGGAAAATTACCCTGAAAGTGCTAGTCCCATTTGGTGTAGCTCCAGGGCAGTGTGGGAGGTGGGAGTGATGAGATTTTTTGAGACCTGCCTTTCTCCAATATGCAAGGCTCCATGGAGAGTCCGTTCACTAGAGAGTGTCCCAAGTCAGACAGGAAGCTTGAAATACATTTGAGAGTGTCACAGAGAGGAGGTCTGATGTGCTGGGTGCAAAACAAAAGCTCCCATATCCCCCTCCCCAGGTCAGTACAGCCATCGCAGTGACCTGAGAACCGGTCTCCTTAAAGGGGCTACTTCTCACCTCTAGGACAGAAAACAGAGAGGCATGAATTCAATGCTCTGAATGTAAACAAGATAAATGTCAGTGCAGCAGGAGGGGAGAGCAATAAAGGGAGCAGGCCTGAGTGATGGTGGTAACCTGCTGAATTCGCAGGTCCCACAGTAATATACTGACCGGTCCTTGGCCACGAGGTAATTATGCAGACAGCCCTTATTCTGCTGTGAAGCCTCCAGCTGTTTATGTTATTAACACCAGCAGCACCCCGCAGGTGTTGGTGGGAGCAGAGAAGAGCAAGCAGGGTCCCCAGGCTGCTGAGTGCATGGGGAGGCATCTGCCAGGGCCTTTTCAGCTGGACCTCACCCAGAAAACCAACCAGCTCCAGCATTCAAGCTTTAGCCCCGCTGTTGCATGGTCCCCAGGCAGAGGCCCCCAAGGATGGCCGAGGGCCTGAGCGCAGGAAGAAGACATCCAACTCCTGGTCTGACAAGCTTATGTCAAAGGACCTCTGCCATGGTTCCCCTTAGAGCTGACTGGAAAGTGATTATGAGGCCTCCCTAGGATGACTTAAATTAACGTCCATGGAGCAGTGTCAAACGCTCCTCTTTGACGTGGCATGGGAATTAGACTTCGCTGCACTCACGTGGGGCCAGGGCAAGTGGTAGTGTCTGTTCTAGGGTTTAATCATGTGGGAGCTTGACCTCAGGTAACCCTGAAGGGGTTTCAGGGGGCAATTGGTGTGCGAATGGGGCTCTCTTATGCCATATTCCTCTTGTAAATATGATACCATATGTGAATTTCCCTCTAGGACAGTGGTTCTCATCCAGAGATAAGCTTGCTTTCCAGAGAACATTGCCAATATCTGGAGCGACATTTTTGGATGTTGTAATTGGGGAGGGGAGTGCTACTGGAACTTAGTGGGTAGGGGCCAAGGACACCTCTAAACATCTTGCGAAGCTCAGGACAGACCTCACAACAAAGAATTATCCAGTTCAAATATGAGTGCTGTGGCTGAGAAAACCTGCTGCAGGAGATTTTGCATGCTGCAGCCACAGTGATCCTTTCAAATGCAAATCTTAAGTCATTTTCTTGCATAAAAAAGTCCCAGACGGTTTAGTCAGCATCATCATAGATGCGTTCCTAGTTATCACTCAGTGTGTATGGAGCCCGTGTCCTGTGGTAGGGTCTGTGTGAGACTGCAGAGATCCATCTGCGTAGATGCTGCCCTTGAACTGACGATTAGAAGACACTGACTTTCTGTCGTCTCCAGGGTAAAGTCCAATGAACTGAGGGTAAAAAGAGGATGTAGGGCCCAGGAAAATGAGAACCTGGTTTTAGGCCATGAGGAATGATTCTGCTGCGTGATATCGAAGTAGATTGAGCCGAAAGAGCAAGAATTAGCAGCCTAGATGTGGCAGAACTTTCTACATCCATAGGGATGTGGGTGAGGTATTGGTTTCTGTTTGAGTAAATAGAACTTCCAGCTCCTCATGTCCCAAGCCAGAAACCCAGGTTTCCTTTTTGACCTTTCTCTTTCAGACTTTCTATTCAAGTCTTTCTCATGTCTTTCAAGACAGTGTTATGCCCCAGTGTTTAAAGACCTATTATATGTAATGAATTATCTTTTTTTTTTCATTGCATCCAGAAATGATCCTAGTTATGTACAATCCTTGAAAAAAAAATTTTTTAATTCATTCACAGTATTTTCTGTGGGATTCAACTTTGTCAAGGGATTCTTCTTGAGAGGTTGAAAGCATCATATCTCTGTGGCTTGTGTTTTAATTGACCTCTTGATATTATGATCTTTAAGTGTTTTCTCTTTTATTAAAAAATGTGTTTTTAGGTGTTTTGCCCATTTTTAAATTGAGTTGTGTTTTGCTACTCAGTTATAGGAGTTTCTTATGTATTTTTGTTTTTAACTCTTCATTAGTCCTATGATTTGCATATATTTTCTTTCATTCCATAGGTTATCTTTTCAATTTTGTTGACTGTTTCCTTTGATGTGCAGAAGCTTTTAGGTTTGATGTAGTCCCATTTGTTTATGTTTGCTTTTATAACTTTGCATTTGGTGTTATATTGAAGAATTCATTACCAAGGCCAATGTCAAGAAACACTTGTCCTAAATTTTCTCTAGGTGCTCTATAGTCTCAGGCCTTACTTTTAAGTCTCTAATCTTTTTGAGCTGTTTTTTGTGTATGGTGTAAAATAGGGATCCAGTCCTGACTGGTGTGGCTCAGTTGGTTGGGCATTATCCTGCAAAGCAAAAAGTCACATTTGATTTGCTATAGGGCACGTGCCTGAGCTACTGAGGGTTTGGTTCCTGTTGGGGACATAAGAGACCCTGATCAATGTTTCTTGCTCATATTGATGTTTCTCTCCCTGTCTTGCTCCCTTCCCCTCACTCTAAAAACAAATAAATAAAATCTTCAAATTAAAAAAATAATAAAAAATAAAGTAGGGATCCAATTTTATTCTTTTGCATGTGGATATCCACTTTTCCCAGCACTGTTTATTGAGACTGTCCTTTCCCCATTGTGTATTCATGGCACCCTTATTGAAGATCATTTTACCATAAATGTGTGGGTTTATTCCTGGGCTCTTTATTCTGTTCCACCAGGCAACATATTTGTTTTATGCCAGCACCATAGTGTTATTTTTGTTTGTGTGTTTGTTTTGTAAATAAAGTTTTATTTTAACACAGGTATGTGTGGGTCTCTTTTGATTTATTTTATTTGTTGGTCTCTGGGCTTCCTGGATCTGGCTGGCTGTTTCTTTTCCCATTATTTCTTTGAATAGGCTTTCTGCCTCTTTCTGTTTCTCTTCTCCTTCCAAGATCTTTACAATGTGTATCATGGTCTGTTTAATGATGTTCTATAAGTTCTTTAAGCTAGCTTTACCCTTCATTCTTTTTTTTCTTTTTGCTCCTCTAATGGAATGAATTTCATTGCAGTGTCTTTAAGTTTGCTGATCCCTTCTTCTGCTTGATGTAGTCTACTATTGAGCGTCTCCAGTGAGTTTTTCAGTTCAGTTAATATATTCTTCAGTTCTGTGATTTCTGTCTCATACTTCCCTATATTTTCATCATTTGTTTTGGAATTCTCATCTTTTTTCATGCATTTTTCTTTTGACCATTATTTTGAACTCTTTATCAGGTTAATCCTATCTCCATTTCCTCCAGAGTTTTTATTCTTTTGTTTGAAACATAGTCTTATATTTTTTTCTTCACTGTCTGTGTTGGTTCTTGTCCACTAGATAAAACAGCCACCTCTCCCAGTCTTGATGAAATGGTTTGGTGTAGAAGATGATCCTTACTGTTCAGCCTAGCTCCTAGTTATTTGTTGTCTCTCAAACCTTTGTGATTGTCCAAGTTTCCTTCTTAGTTCTTAGTGGTTACCTAGTAGTATGTGTACCAAGACTGGTCAGTGTCTTAAAGGGGAGGAATGCATTTAGCACTAATATGCAGGCTGATTGGATGGCAGATTCTCATGCGCAGGTGAGAAAACATGTAATTAAGCTCCTTCTAGATGGAAACTGGTAAATGGGCATTTTTGCCAGTTTTCCTTTGGCCTGAGTATGTAACAACAGGGATGTGTTCCCATACCTGTTAAGAACCGATTCCTTATTTGCCACAGTCCCATGAGACTTGTGAATGCAAGCTGCATTGGCTATCAGAGACGGGCCACGTAGCAGCCATCCATTGGTCAGCTGTGGCAGAACTAGGGTACCAGATGTGTGTGGAGGCTTCTCCTAGTCAGATACTGGCAAGTTTGAGCTGCCTAGAGGGAGAAGGAGGGGGAGGTGCCTGTTGGATTCCTTGGTCCCTGAGGTGGATCACACTCAGCACCTACATGTGTGCTAAATTAGAAGGCTTACCTTTAGGTAGCACCTTTTAAAATATATGGATGAACCTCTTTGGGGTAAAGACTAGGAGATGCTTATATTTGCTTGTTTGCTTTGTGCTTAGCCCTGTGGGGATAGCTGGATGAGAACTGCTTCTTTGTTTACATCAGTCCAATGAAACTCAGGAATGGAACTCTTATTGGCTGTCAGAGCCAGGCAATCTGGGGACCTATCCCTTGGGCAGTGGCTGCAAAAATTGGGATGCAGACATGTGTACACGCACCTTCTAGGAAAATGCTCATGACTTGGAGCAGGTTAGAAGGAGAAGTCTGGGGAAGTGTTGGCTGACTTCTTTGATCTCCTGGGAGGATGGCAGCCAGCCCCTAGGTGTGTGCTAAACTAGAAGCCTCACCCCCAGGCAGCAGCTTTCCAAGTATGCAGGCGGACTTGTCCCAGGGAAAGACAGGGAGGGGGACTCATATTTTCTGCTCCATCTGCACTGAGACCTGGGGTAGCCTGCTGCAGCCAGTGCTTGCACAGCTATGAAGAACTGCATTTTTTTTCTTTTTTCTTTTTTTTGCTACAGTTCTGTGAGCCTTATGAACATAAGCCCCATTGGCTTTCAGAACTAGGTGCTTTGGGGCCCATTGCTCAGGTGGCAGTGTTATAAGTGAGAGCACCAAATGTGAGGCCCAAACCCTCAGCACCTCAAGGAGAAGCTGGGAGCTGGGAGTTTCCTCCTGAATGAATGGCACTCTGCTGGGGATGAAGTCTATGGAGAGAATGTGTGCCAGCCTTTCCTATCTGTTTTAATGTTGCTGTTTCTCATGTGCTCAAGGTGTTCAAGTTGCTCAGCTAGTACCTGGGTATTTCTTTCCGAGGGAACTGCTCTGTGGGTAGTGGTATATTCAATGCATCCATGGGGAGAAAGAGTGAACTATATTGTCATCTTGATTGACCTCCTGAGTGTCCTGAGGGTTTTTTAAATAAATAAAAGCAGGGCAAGGTATTTAGGAAACGTGTTTATTTTGACCGTAGTGTGAAGTGGCATGTGTTTGCATGTGTTAGCAGAAGAGGAAGGTGGTGGGTAATATAGTAACCTTCTTTTTCACTTAGAGAATAAAACATGTTTTTACAGTTCTTTGAGATCTTTTAAGTGCTATACGTGTGGCCACTGTTACTGTATGTATCTGGAACAATAGAATACAGGCTCCTAGAGATGGCCCAGCATGGGGACAAGCACCAGGATTTTCTCCTCTAACCCCTTCCAGCTGGGCTTCCCCTGCCCTGCCTTCACAGGGCTTGTCCTGGGCCTAGGAGCAGATGTGGAGTGCAGAGCCTACTCCATCAGTCCCTGCAAAGACCCATTGGAAAGGGAGGCAGAGGGACTTCCTCCAGCACCATGGCTGGGTACCACCTGCCTCCACACTGGCCTTCTCCTCGCAGCAGGAAGGGAGGACTCTGAAGAGTCTCATCGTAGCTTGTGTTTGGCTCAAACTGACCTGCGCCACGTTGACTCCAGCAACATAGGTGCTGCCAAAGGACTGTGCCCAGCATCCAGGCAGTGAACTGCAAGACGAGGACCTGCTTATTCAGATCTTGGGGTTTGAACCTCATATTTGGTGCTCCAAGTTATTCAGTGTAGGGACTTTATTGTCTCCAGAGGGATCTTGACAGTGAACATTAGCCTGGGGGTAGGAGACCTATGTCCAGATCCAAGCTTTGCCGTTCACCAGCTGTGTGACAGCACTTTTCTCTCTTTGGGACTCAGTTTTCTTAACAATGAAATTAGGAAATAAGATTTAGGTTACAAGGGCAAACACAAATTTAAAATTAGTGGCTCTCCAGAATCAAACCCATGTATATATGAGAAACTAATTTATGACAGAGGAACCAAGGATACACAATAAAGAAAGGGCAGTGTCTTCAATAAATTACAATGGGAAATGAGGAGGTGCATGCAGAAGAATAACACCGGACCACTATTTTACACCAAACACAAAGTTGACCAGAAATCATTAATCCCCTAGAAGAAAACATAACTGATAACCTCCTTGACTATAATTTTTGAGTCTGACAGCAAAGGCAAAAGCAAATACAAAAATATAGAAATAGTTTCTACATTAAACTTAAAATTTTCTGAAAAGCAAAGGAAGCCATCCAGAAAATGAAAAGAGGATTTAATGAGAGAAAATATTTGTAAAAATCATGTCTGATAAGGGGATAATATAAAAAATATATAAAGAAATCTTATAACTCAATAGTGATAATAATAATTAAATGACAAAATGGGCAGAATATCTGAGTAGCCCTTTTTTTCCTAATGAAGACATACATTCAGCCAAGAGATGTACGAAATGATGCTCTAGATCATTAATCATTAGGGAAACACAAATGAAAACCTCAGTGAGATATCTCCTCATATCTGTTAAATGGCTATAATCAAAAAGACCAGAAATAGCAAATGTTGCTGAGAGAAGGGAACCCTCATACATTGTTGATAGAAATGTAAATTGCTGCAGCCACTATGGAAAACAGAGGGCTCTCAAAAATTTCTAAATAGAACTACCATATGACCCAGCAATTCCATCTCTGGGTATTTACTTAAAGAAAACAGAGAAAAGGATCACAAAGAAATATTTGTGCTTCCATATTCATTGCAGCATTATTTACAAGAGCCAAGATATGGAAAAAACCTAAGGATGTATTTATCGATGGAAATGGATAAAGAAATTTTGGTATATACAAGGTGGGAGAAAAGAAGGTTTACAGTTGTGAATATGTGAAACATAGAGTTTACTCTTGTACTATTATTTACTATTACATTATTTTCCATATGAACAACTGTAAACCTACTTTGGCCACACCCTTTATAGATGGAATATTATTCAGCCATAAAAATAATGAAATCTTGCCATTTGCAACAACATACTACTGAGTATGTATCAAAGGCATTATACTAAGTGAAGTATATCACACAGAGAAAGATAAATGCCATATGATTTCTCTTATGTGTGGAATCTAAAAATATAGTAAAATAAAATACAACTAAGTTCATAGATACAGAGAACAGATTTGTGGTTGCCAGAGTAGGTTAGATCTAGGAGGTGGGAGAAAAGGGTGAACTGTTTTTTTTGTTTTAAATTTTAATATGTTGAATATAAAAAATAAAATAAAAAAAATAAAAGTCTTAGTTCTCCCTGTTGAGAGTAAGAGAGGAGACTTCTCCTCTTCCCATTTGTTAGAGCATTTTTCTTTAGAAAACAAATGTTTTCCCTGCCCCTTGGAGATGTATGTGTAAATATTTAAAAAGCATGTTGAGAGTTTTTTACCCAGGAATCTTTTTCTCAAAAAATCTGGGAACCATCTTTCTCCTTTTTTTTTTTTATTGCAGTAAAATATCTATAACATGAATATTACCATTTTAATCATTTTAAGGTGTACGGTTCAGGGGCACTAAGTGCATCCACACTGTTGTACAAGGGCCCCCACCAGCCATCTTGTGAGCCATCTCTCTGAAAGGGAGCCATCAGGGCAGACGGCAGCCCCGTCTGTGGGAGGCGGGGAGCCTCGCTTCAGGGTGCCTGGCTCCACGCTGTGAAACTACCTCCTCTATGACGACCTCAGAAGTTCATCTTTCCTTTGGTTAAAGCCAGTTAGACACATGGGTGGCCACCTCCATTACCAGGTGAATCTAGGATGAACTGTTTGTGTCAAATGGTGCTGTCAAGTCCTCTAACCTGAGGACTAGTAATTGTTTTATTGAAAACATGTATGAAAGGGATTACAACAGCTTGGCTCTTGGTTTGCGTGGGCTGCCATAACAAAATAACACAGATTTGGTGGCTTGAACAACAAATTTCTTTTTTCACAGTTCTGGAGGCTAGAAGTCTAAAATAAAAATGTCAGCAGGTTTAGTTTCTTCTGAGGCCTCCCCTTGGCTTGCAGACAGCTGTCTTTTCACTATGTCTTCATATAGTTTTTCTTCTGTGCACACACATCCCTGGTAGCTTTTTGTGTGTCCAAATGTCCTTTTTTTGTATAAGGCTGCCAGTCAGATTGGGTTAGGGCCCTCCTTAAAGGCCTTGCTTTAACTCAATCACCTCTTTAAGGACCTATCTCCAAATACAGTTACAGTCTGTGATGCTGGGGTATAACTTCAACATTACAATTTTGAAGGGAAAAAACTCAGCCCATAACAGCGATATAAAAGGGTGAGAGTTCTTTCTGTTTCTGTAATCTCTTAGGGATTGTCTGTGATATGCATCAAAGTATTCTGATATAATGCTTATTCAATAATAAAATTGTTCTCTTTCTCTTCAAACTTTGTGGGGAAGTTTTTTGGGTTGGGCAGAGATTTTGTTTTAATTATGTTTCCCAAACAGTGTAAAAAGTACTGCAGTGGGAACCAGGATCAAAGGTTTAAGGTCTGGCCCCTGTGGAAAGGAGTTGTATGAATCACTTCTTGCTTTTTTTTTAACCTTTTATAATTCTTTTATAATAAAAGAATTATTATATTTATTTTCTCTCCATAGAGAAGTTACAAAAATACCTGTAAATATATTGAAAAGACAGTTTTAAATTCTGGAATGAAATTCTAAATTATAAGCTAGATTTATCTTCTGTCATTTATAAATAATGATATTCTATAATTTCTGAATGATTTTCATAGAAATTCGCTACGAATATCCAGAACATCAAACCTTAAAGATTTTCATTTTCACCCCAATTGAATGTTTGAAAAGCTATAATTCTTTGGCAGGCAGAGTCTACGTTGGCATTGCTGCTGCCACTGATCAAGTTAATCTGAAGGACAGAGATTTGTATGCTGGATGGGCCAGGCTCTTCCTGCAACTGATTCAAGTGCTCTTCCCCTAATTTTTCCTCATGTTTTAAGTAGAAAAAATATATATAGTAAAAATTTAAATGGTACAGAAAGATTTAAAATAATAAACAGTCTCAGGAATAATTTACAAACTGAAGTCAACCTTGGAGTCTTTTTCTCTGAAAATAATCCTCTGATTATATGAAATTAATCAGGCCTCTGGAACCATGTTGATGTCTTACATATCCCCTCTGTTGCAGAGGAGAACCATGCAGTCTGCTCCTTCTTAAAAAAACAAAACAAAACAAAATTACGAAAGCAACACACACACTCTACTCAGAGACAGCAAGCCCAGGCAGCACCTCGGACTCCCTGGATATGGTTCTGCTTTCAGACAGAGTCCCTGGTATCCTCCAGGGACCGGTGACAGCCTTAGATCCTGGGGGCCACCTGCACATCCTTTGAGAAGAGAGTAACAGGGCGGCGTGTATGGAGAGGAGATAGGCGTCCTCAAAGAGATGTATTAGAAATGCTTCTGCTGCCTGTTGTAGGGCCAACGGCGTCTCAGGCTTGCCGGTTGAAGTCCACGTCAAGAAATTTAGTATCTATTTCTCTTGCCAGGCACTGAAGGGGTTCTTTCTACACAATAGGTGTGTGATTTTCTGAAGATTTGGGATGTCCTCAGAACCAGATGTCTCCGGTGACCAGATGCCTGGAGGAAGTGCCTGGGCAGAAGTGTTGGGTAACACAGGTGAGGTGCAGTGGTGGTGCCTCAAACCGTCAAATTGCTAGACCCTCAGAAGATCCACAACAGCAGGGATTTCTGTCTATTTTATTCCCTGCGTTATCTCCAGCCACTAAGGGGTGCCCTGACGGTAGGGGGGTGGGGCAGGCTCAAGGTGTGCCTTCTTGGAATTTTGAACTTGAGGCCTTAAGGGTTGGGGTGGAGGGTCCTTGGTAAAGACTGGCGTCCTGGGGAGGCCTAGGAGCACAGCCTGGGTTCAAATGGCCCTCAGAGTCACCTCTTGTTTAGGATTTCTAACTCTTGATAGGCAAATGAAAGGCTGTTCATCTTGGGATTCAAGTGATTTCTTCAAATTCTACATATTAGTGAAATAAAAACTCTCAATTCTGGTCTTTCTTTCTTTCTTTCTTTCTTTCTTTTTTTCTTTCTATCTTTCTATCTTTCTTTCTTTCTCTCTCTCTCTCTTTTTTTTTTTTAATGAAAGTGCCCTGGTGACAGTGGGTAAGGGAGAATGGGGGAGTGGGAAAGACCAGAGTGAAATCAGCTTATAGGAGCACATTCTCCAAAAGTCAGAGCCTTGGTTTGTGTAGCTGTGTGGATTGAGTGTCATCCTGTGACCTTTTTGAAACAAAGGGTCATTGGTTTGATTCCCAACCTAGGGTTGCAGGCCAGGTCCCCTGTAGGGGACACATGAGAGGCAACCACATATTGATGTTTCTCTCCCTCTCTTTACCACTCCCTTCCCCTCTCTCTAAAAAATAAATAAAATTTTAAAAGTGTTAAAAGAAAAAAAAAAAGACAGTGGCTCCAGTTGCCTCCACACTCCTTTTGAAATATCTGAATAAATGAAGCTCCTGTTATCAGCTTTCCTTGGGGACTGTAAGACACAGGCCTTCACCCTGTGAGAGGGTGAGGCCTGAGGCCCCACCAGCTGTGAGAGGGCAGCAGGTTCATTTCTCCTGAACCAATTTACCAACTTCTCACTTTCTTTTTTTGGCAGAGTACAAAGGGGGGCACCTTTTTTTGTCCTAAGTAGCCCTATTCTTCCTCTTTCAGTTTCCCTACTGGGTTAAATACTCAGTGCCTCTTTCATCTAGTGCTACATAGATCATGGAGGACATGAGATAAAGAGAGGAGGTTCAATGGCGAGAAGCTGCATTGCATAATGTTTAGCGAACACTTGGGTTTTGGAGCCAGACTGCCTGTGTTCAAACACATAGTTGGTGGCTGAGTGATATTGGGCAAATTAATAAACCTTTCTGAGCTTCTGTTTTCTCATTTAAGAAAATAGGGATGCTAGGACTTACCTGATGATGTTATTATGAGGACCAAAAGAATTAATTTATGTAACATACTTAGAACAGTGCCTGACACATAATAAGTGTATAAAATGTCTATAATTCACTAAGAAAAAGACAAAAATCAGGATATACAATTTATAGAAAAGGAAATCTAAGTTGCTATTGAATATATGAGAAAATTATTGATATAAAACTTCCGGCCAAGATGGCTGCATAGGTAGATACATTTTGCCTCCTTGCACAACCAAAAGAAGGAGAACAAATTTTAAAACAAAAAATAACCAGAACTTCCAGAAAATTGAACTGTATAGAAGTCCGAAAACAAAGGAATTAAAGTAGAAACATTCATCTAGACAGGTGGGAACGGTGGAGATGGGCAGCTTGGGGCAGAGAGGACACATGGCAAGGTGGTGGCTGGCAGACCAGGCAGTCTCACATTTGTATGTGGATAAACTGAAGGAACAGCTAGGGAGTGAGAGAGACCATGCAATCCAGGGTTCTAGTGAGGGAAAAGAAAGCCTCAAAACCTCTGGAGCTAAAAACTTGTGGGAATTGTGGCAGCAGGAGAAATTCCCAGACTCACAGGAGAGTTCATTGGAAGATCAATGGAGTCCTAGAATGTACACACCCACCCTCCTAGGAATTAGCACCAGAATGACTCAATTTGCTTGTGGGTAGTGGGGGAAGTGACTGAAAGCCGGCTGAGAGCCAAGCAAGCAGCACTGTTCCCTCTCGGACCCCTCTCCCACAGACAGTGTCAGAACTCAGCAACCTGGATTGCCTTGCCCTGGAAAATACCTAAGGTGCACTGAGACAAAGAAATAAGGCCCAAATGAAAGAGCAGATCAAAGCTCCAAAAATAGAACTAAGCAATGAACAGATTGACAAACTATCAGATGCAGAGTTCAAGACACTGGTAATCTGGATGCTCACATAATTGGTGGAGTATGGTTGCAAAATGGAGGAAAAATTGAAGGCTATGCAGAGTGAAAGAGAGAAATACACAGGGAACCAACAGTAAAGGGAAGGAAACCAAGACTCAAATCAAAGATACGGAACAGAAGGAAAAAATAAACATTCAATCAGAACAGAAATGAAGAAACAAGAGTTCAAAAAAAATGAGGAGTGGCTTAAGAACCTCTGGGATAACATTAAACAATCCAACATCTGAATCACAAGGGTTCCAGAAGGAGTAGAGGAAGAGCAAGATATTGAAAACTTATCTGAAAAAATAATGAAGGAGAACTTCCCCAATCTGGTGAAGGAAATAGTCTTCCAGAAGATCCGGGAAGCTCAGAGTCCCAAGGAAGTTGGACCCAAGGAAGCATACACCAAGGAACATCATAATTAAATTACAAAGGATTAAAGATAAGGAGAGAATCTTAAAAGCAGCATGAGAAAAGGAGACAGTTCCCTACAAAAGAGTTCCTATAAGACTATCAGCTGATTTCTCAAAAGAAACCTTGAAGGAAAGAAGGGGCTGGCAAGAAGTTTTCAAAGTCATGAAAAGCAAGGACCTCCAACCGAGATTACTCTATCCAGCAAAGCTATCATTTAGAATGAAAGGGCAGATAAAGTGCTTCCCAGATAAGGTAAACCTAAAGGAGTTCATCATCACCAAGCCCTTATTATATGAATGTTAAAGGGACTAATCTAAAATAAAAGAAGATCAAAAACTATGAACAGTAAAACAGACAGGAGGGAAAGGGGGAAGAATGGAGGAAAAAGTACAGGGAATAAGCAGCATAAATAGTAGGTACAAAATAGGCAGGGGTAGGTTAAGAATGATATAGGAAATGGAGTAGCCAGAGAACTTATACGTACAACCCATGGACATGAACTAAGGGTGGGGGAATACTGGGGGGTGAGGCAGTGTAGGGTGGAGGGGAATAAAAGGGAGAAAAAAATGGGACAATATAATAGCATAATTCATGAAATATTAAAAAAATAAAATTATCAACCTTGCTCATAATAAGATACCTACCATATTGGCAAAGAAGGAAATGTTTGATAACACATTGCATTGATAACAGTGAGGGAAATTTAACCCTTTCATAAACTGCTAATAGGAATGTAAACCAGAGAGCAATTTAGCAATAACTGTAAAAAGTAAAAAGGCACATATCTTCCTTTCATGAATTCTCACCTCATAGACTTTATTTTACAACCTATAAAATGATACATATGGCAGAATATTTTTAAAAAACATTTTTGGAGGGCAGGTAATGGCAAATGGTGAAAAAGACAAAATTCTATCTTGACTAGTCTTGAACAATGTCCAAGATAAAGTGCTAAGTAGAAAAAAATAGGTGCAGAACTGTGCATATAATATCATATTTATGTAAATAAAAACAATACAAACAAGCTTTTATTAGTGCAGATATATATTTAAGGCTATTTAAAAAAAACCACAAGAAACTGGCAGCGACCTCTGGAGCGGGTAAGTGGGGGAGGCTATGGACAGGTAGATGTGCTCTCCACTGTAATCTTTCATGCCTTTAGAATATATTTTTTAACTCATGCATGTATATACTAGTTAAAAAATAAGTACAAAAGGTAAATAAAAACTATTTTATAAAGTAATTTTTCTATATTAACTTCATATATACTTGTTATTCAAAAATGATTTGACTTACTAGTTTCATGTGTTTTCATGAAATTCAGTGACCTGAATCCCTGGAATTCAACGCAAACACCATCAGTTAAGTCAATTACGTTAATTAAAACAAACCTATAATTTCTCAGTAAACGGCTACTCATTCGTCCAGCGTCCTCATTTTTGGGCTCACAGGCAGTGTGCTCGCCTGCTTGTCAGGGCGGCTGGGGGACCGTGGGACGGGGGCTCCTACCGTGACTCAGAACGGTGACGGGGCTGCGGGGCGGGGCTGCTGTGACTCGAGGCTGGCAGGCCGGAGCTGGCCACGCCTCCTCCCTCCAAGTCGTCGCTGCCAGGAGCATATGAGCATCTAAATACCCTCTTGGTTTGGACTTCTGGATTCACTCGATCTGCTGTCTCACCTTTGCCTCGTTCCTTGTGAGACTGATTTGGGGCATCGCCAACTTTCTGCCAACCATCCCACCCCCCAGTCATCTTTGACTTCTTCTGCCCTCAACCCCATGTCCAATCTATCGCCAGCGTTAGCTGCTTTTGTCATCCTGATGCCTCTCCCGTCTGTTACTGAATTTCTGCGCGTGCTGCCCACAGTAGCAGCTTGATGTGGTTTCACCAGGCCCTCTCCTTGGATCATCCTCCCAGCTTCTTTACTTGGTCGATTGTTTCTCAATCTTTAACACTGAGGTTAAATTTGCCCTCCTTGAACATTACTATACTTTCCATACTATGCCTTATATTTACATTTTGTACCCAATATTTCATGCACACCTCTCGTAGCCTTTGGAATATCACAATGTGCAATCAATTTAATGTTTGTGTTTTACAACCTCAGTGTGTACGTTGAATTGCTCAGCCCCAAAGTGATGATATTAGGAGGTGGGCCCTTTGGGAGGTGATTAGGTCAAGAGTGTGGAGCCCTCCTGGGTGAGGACACAGGGAGGCGCAGCCGTCTCTTCCCTGGAGGAGGGCCTTGCTGGGTTCTGACCATGCTGGCCTTGGACTTCCAGCCTCCACAACTGTGAGAAGGAAATTTGTGTTGTCTATGAGACACGCAGTCTATGCTAATTTGTTATACCAGCTAGAATTTATTAAGACAATAAAAACTTCCCTAATTTGGTGAAGGAAATAGACAGCAAGTCCAGGAAACACAGAATCCCAAACTAGATGGGCACGAACAGGCCCAGCTCAAGGCCCATCATACGTAAAATGCTAAAGGTTAAAGAAAAAGAGGTAAGGGGGGTATAGGAGAATGGGTGAGAGATGACAGGATTAAGTACAAATAGGTAGTTACAGAAGAGCCATGGGGATGTAAAATACAACATAGGAAAGAAAGTAGCCGAAGAACTTAACATGCATGACCTGTGGACATGAACAAGGTTGGGGAGATTGCCTGAGGGAATGGGGGGTGTTGGGTGGAAGGAGCAAAGGAGGAAAAATCCAGACAACTGCAATAGCATAATCTTTAAAATATAATTTACAAAAAGACAATGTAATTACTTGTTTTTCAAGTTAATTTTTCTCACTAGGCAGAAGGGCTTCCAGGAAGAGACTAAGTGACCACACCCTTTTTAAATTATCATTTTTTAACTTTTAGTGCCAAATAGTGTATAAGAATTGTAACTTAGTTATCTCATTTTATTGCTTTCTCAGCAATCCCTGGATAGATATTATAAATCCACTTAATAGGAGAGGGTGTTCTTTTTTCTGTAGTCATTTATTTATTTTTAATTTTTTTATTGTTGTTACAGTTGTCCCCATTTTCCCCCGTTGTTCTCCCCTGCCGTGCTCATCCAATCCTCCCGCATGTTGTCTTTGTCCTTGGGTCCTTTTACATGCTCCTTGACCATAGGAGAGGGTTCCAAGAGCAGAGTTTAAGTGACTTGCTCAGCTGTGATTTGAATCTTTCCTCACTATCTTCTGTTGCATCATCCAGCCCCATAACCAGGCACATGACAGATACTGAGGGCTGAATTACAACTAACATTATTGAGTGTGAACCCCAGTTTAGACACCTGTGTTGAGGAATCCTTCTGTGACCTGATGCTGCCTTTTTGGTGCACACAAACCCTGATCAGACCACTGTTGACACACTTTTTGTGCCAACTTGGGATCTTTCTCCACGCCTGTCCATTTTCCAAGCCTGTTGGGTGGGCTAGGCGGATGTGCTTGTTTCCAGGCAAGAGAGAGCAGACCAGGGTGGGAGGCGGGCCTGCTGAGCCAGCTCTGGGGTAAGTGCTCCCGGAGCACCCAGGGCTGAGGCAGTTAATTTGTCCCCATGCCGAGGAGGGAATTTCCTGCAAAAGCTAGCTCCCCCCAGAACAATGTGGCCTTTATTTTTTAGCTTTGGATTGGAGCCTAGCTGTCCGTGGAAACAAAGAGAGGAGAGAATCACTGAACCAGTCTCACACATAAAATCTGACCATGTCTGTCTTTGAAGTCTCCTTTATGTTGTTTAGAAAACTTTGCATTATAGGGGTGTTTTTCCCACCTTCTCTTCCTGAGTTCCTTGCCCCACCCCAATTTTTTTTTTTATTTTCAGAGAAAAGAGAGAGCAGGGTGTAAGGGAACCTTTCTTTGAAACAGGGCAGAAGTCATTAATGGAGGCTCCATTCAGTCCTTCTGACACTTGCTCATCAATCAGCTTTCCTCCTAGCATTCTGATGACCCCGCTGACCCGGGGCCCTCCACACCGTCTGCCAGGCAGAACTGCAACTCGGACCACACACCAGGGGGAGGGAGTGGGCTCTGGCTCCGGGCTTCCTGAGACTGAGGGCCAACTGGCGGGTGGGCAGCTCTGCTGAGCTGAGGTGAAGATGAATAAAGAAGATATTTTCTCTGCAGAAGCGAGTGCTGCTCACTTCACTGAAACAGCCGTCTGCAGTTGCCCTGCTCTTTCTGCCTCAACCCAGGGCCAGCCATGGAGCGCGGGGCCCCCGCCAGCTGGGCCCGGGAAATGAGGCCAGGAGTTTCTGTCTGCCAACCAAGCACTGCTAAAAGAAGTTAATAGCGCTAAGCCTTCCCTCAGAAAAGTGCAGGGCGGTGTTCTGGAGATGACAGTGGCTTGTTGGGCCTGAACCGTGGGACCTTTATTTCATCAGTCATTACTAACTTCTTCATTTATTCATTCAATAGCCATTTACCTGGCACTCACTGTGTAGTAGGCATCATGTTGGGTACTGAAGACAGAAGTGTGAATGAGGCAGGTGCAATCTCTTCCCTCATGGAGCTTACAGTCCAGCTGGGAATGTACCTGGGACTTTTCTTCAAGGAAAATTGGGTATTTAGGAGGATCAACTGTGGTCTCATGCAATTAAAATTCAGTGACTTTTTATTGGTTTCCTTCCATGTACCAGGCATAGTGCTAGAAGCTGGGAATATTGAAATGAAAAAGGAAAAATAATGCCTACAACCCGTATCTTCAAGGAATTAACAGAGTAGGCAATAGCAGGCTGTTAAACTAGGTCATTAGGATTCAGTATGATAGGTGTAGTTACAATGATGCATATAGAATTCAGAGAAAATAGAGACCAGTTTATACACTAACACATTTTTAAAAGTTTGGAAGATAGATTTAATGTTCAAGGGAGGAAATGGGGATACTGGTTAGTAAGTTTATCTCAATAAACTGGGTTTGGTGATTTGGAACAAGGAGGTTATGATGTGGGTATGAAGAGGTTGGATTTTAGGTATTCGGAAAATGCAGCCAGAAGAAAATGCTGGGGGATTTGACGTCTAGTATTAGAGAAAGAAATCAGTGTTGACTCCAAAGTTTTTGACCTGAGAAGCTCAAAGTTTGGAGTTTTCATTAACTGAGACAGAAAAAAATATAGTAGAAGAAGTTTTAAGGAAAATTCAGGAGTTTGGTTTCAAATGTGCTTGGTCTGAGATGCCTATTGAAGGCTTGGTGATTGTATTCAAAATCATCAGACTGGATGAGATCAGAAGGAGGTGAGTCGGTAGTCCCCTCACCTTATTCTTGGAGGAACACATTCAAGGCCCCCAGTGGGTGCCTGAAACCGCAGACAGTACTGAACCTATTATGTTTTTCTTATGCAAGCATATCCATGACAAAGTTTAATTTATAAATTAAGCACAGTTAGAGATTAATAACAATAATAAATAGAACAACTATAACAATATACTGTAATAAAAGTTATATGAGCATGGCATTATTAAGGAAGATAAGGGTTACTTGTACAGAGCACTGCTATATTGTGACAGTTGATCCGATAACCAAAACAGATATTAAGTGACACATGGCAGGTAGCATATACAACGTGGATATGCTGGACAAGGGACTGATTCATGTCCTGGGTGGGTCAGGGCGGGTTGGTGCAAAATTTCATTCCACTACTGAAAGTGGAGCACAATTTAAAGTTTGTAAATTGTTTATTTCTGGATTTTCTTTTTCTGTCTCTCTCATTCTTTTTTTTTTTTTTTGCTATTTTTTTATTTTTATTTTTTTCTTCTAGAAATTTTTTTAAATTTATAAATCATGTTTATTCTATTACAGTTGTCTCAATATTTCCCCTTTACCCTCCTCCACCCATCACACCCCGACCCTCTGCTCCCACAGTCAATTCCCACTCTGTTTCCATGTCCATGGGTCATTCATACATGTTCTTTGTCTAGTCCCTTCCCCTTCTTTCCACCATTGTCCTCCTTCCCCATTCCCTCTGGTCACTTTCAGTCTGTTCCATGTTTCCGTGCCTGTGGTTTATTTTGTTCATTAATTTATTTTGTTAAATAGAGTCCACTTATAGGTGAGATCATATGGTATTTTTCTTTCATCAACTGGCTTATTTCACTTAGCTTAATATTCTCCAGTTCCATCCATGTTGTCACAAAAGGTAGGAGTTCCATCTCTCTCTCTCTCTCTCTCTCTCTCTCCCTTCCTTCCTTCCTTCCTAAATGCAGATCGGTTTTATTTATTTTTAAATGTCAAAGTTAATTATAAAATATTAAAAACATTTAAAACCATTATAATGTCTCAGCAATTAAACCAACATGACACCAACACAGAAATAATCAAGTAGATCAATGAAATATAATGAGCATTCTAGAGACAAACATATATATCTCTCTAACATTGTAATATATGATTAAGTTGCTATTTCAAATCAATGGAGAAAATAAGGCTTATTCAACAAAAAAGGTGCATGGGCCACTATTACTTGAAATAAAACAAACATAGAGCCTGATTTCACACATTATACAAGAAATATTCAGGTGAGTTCAAAATCAATATATAGAATCTAAGGAATTTTATGAGAAAACATGAACTAATATTTTTCTTACCCCGAAGTAAAATATTCAAACTCAGAAGCTATACAGTAAAACATTGACAATATGACTATATTAAACATTTAAGACTATACATTGATATACATATAAAAAAGGTAAAGGAAAGTAATAGAATGGGAAAGTATTTGCAACACATCTCAAAAAGGGTTAGTGGTTTATTTTTTTATTTTTTTATTTTTTAGGGAGAAAATTCTACAAACTTTTAATCAAAAAATGGATAAAGAATACCAAAAAGTCATTTAAAGCTTTTTAAAAATAATAGAAATAGGCAAGAAATATGCCAAAACAGGTTTAGTTTCAACATATAATAAACGAACAAATAAAATAACACATCATTGTCACAATCAGATTAATACATATTAAAAATATTGGTAATATCAAGTATTGGCAACTGTGAAAGGAACTGGATATTCATAGACTCTTTTTCTTCATCTTAAGCAATCCTTTTAGCATATCTTGCAATGCTGGTTTGACGGAGGTGTATTCTTTTAGCCTTCTTTTGTCTGGGAAACTCCTTATTTCGCCTTCCATTTTAACTGAGAGCCTTGCTGGGTAGAGCAGTCTTGGTTGCAGGCCTTTGCTTTTCATGACTTGGAATATTTCTTGCCAGTCCCTCCTGGCTTGCAGTGTTTCTGCTGAGAAGTCAGCGCTAGCTGTATCGGGGCTCCCTTATATGATACTACCTGTTTCTCCCTCGATGCCTTTAGGATTCTCTATTTGTCTTGGATAGTTGGCATTTTAATGAGGATGTGTCTTGGAGTGGGCCTCATTGGGTTCCTCTTGAATGGGACCCTCTGTGCTTCCTGGACTCGTGTGACTTTTTCTCTCCTCCAATGAGGGAAGTTTTCCATCATTACTTTTTCAAACAGGTTCTCTCTCCCTTCCTCATCCTCTTCTCCTTCTGGTATGTCTCTTAGACGGATATTATTACATTTCAGGTTGTCCTGCATGTCCCTCAATGCCTCTTCATTCTTTTTTGAGTCTTTCTTCATTTTCTTGCTCCTTCTGGGAGCTTTTTTCTACCTTGTCCCCCAGCTCGCTGACTCGATCCTCGGCTTCATCTAGCCTGCTTTGGATTCCTCCTACTGTGTTCTTCAATGCAGAAGTTGTATTCTTCATTTCCTCTTGCCTCTTAGTGATAGTTTCTATGTCCTTTTTCATGCTGACATCATTTGCAGTAAGTTCTTTGTAGTTTCCCTGTAGTTTTTTGTAATTCTCTCTGAGCTCACTGAGCTCATTGAGCTTCCTCAGAACTGTTGTTTGGAACTCAATGTCTGATAGTTTACTTGCCTCTATTTCATTTAGTTCTCTTTCTGGGGATTCCTCCTTTCCCTTCAAGTGGGGGAGTATTTCTTTGTCTTCTCATAATTTGTGAGACTCCTTTTTTTGCTTCTGCTTCTTAGGTTGATCTGTCTTGATTTCCTCACTTTGTGGTGTGAACTTCCATGGTAGGAGACTGCTGTTTTTACCTTCTGGATCTGCCTCTGATGATGTCAGATGTCGTCCCTGTCTGACATTAGGCAGCCTGCTTGAGACTTCCAGGAATCTACTGTCTGTGGCTGTCTCCTTCAGCTGTTAATCTAGTCACTCTGCACTCAGCAGGCTGTCCTAGACAGCTCAGGGCTAGGCAGAATCCCTCCTGGGGGCAGGGTTATTGGGTCCTCTCATGTTGCTTCTATATGGGGCAGGAGTCAGCCCTGGGATCCCGCTGGCTACTCTCTCAGTTCTCTCCCCAAAGCCTCCGCCCCCAGTCCCTCCTCAAGGTTCTCCAGACGTCTCTGCGCCCCCTTTAGCCAGGGATCTACTATCTGTGGCTGCCACTCTGCACTCAGCAGGTGGCTTAGACAGCACAGGGTGGGGTGGAATCCCACCTGGGGGTGGGGCTATTGGGTCCTTTGTTGCCACTGCGGCTCAGGGGGAGTGGTCTCTGCCTGAACAACATGGCTGCTGCCACATGGGGGGATGAGTCAGCACCGAGATCCCGCCTAGTACTCTCTCAGTTCTCTCCCCAAAGCCTCCTTCCCCAGTCTCTTCTCAGTTGTCTCCAGCCCACTCTGCCCCTGCCTTTGCTGGAGACCAGGGTAAGTGGCTGCAAACAAAGATTTATGCGTTGGCCCTTTAAAGGGCTCTTTGCATCTCCAGTTGCCTGTTTCTGGCAGAGAGCAACCCTGCTGCTTTTCGCAGCTGGCCGTTTTCTGTGTACCTTTTGGGCTCTGGTGCTGTAGGCTAGAGATCCCTGCTTTTGGTTTAGACCTCGCTTTTCTCAGGGGGATCCAACAGGCCTTTTCAATATCCTTCTGGTGCAGCTTCTCATGGGCACCCCGCCCGCCTTCTCGAGTCTCCACCGCACTCCTTACCAGTTAGATTGTGCTAAAGCCAATTCTTCTGTTTCTGAGGTTACAAGGCTCCTCTTGGTATTGTTCAGTTGTTTGTTCCAGGTGATTTCTCCACAATTTAGTTGTAATTACAAGTTGGTTCTGGGAGGAGGTCACTGTGACTTTCACTCACTCCTCTGCCATCTTGATTCCCCTGGATTTTCCATATAATGTTTTTGGACCATGATTTGCCATGGGTAACAAAAACTGTGAGAAGTGAAACCATGGATAAAGGAGTGCTGTTATACCCGAAGAAAAGGCAGATGTAAGGACCAAGTCCTCAGGTGTTTCAGTGTTTAAAGGTTAAAAAGATTAGGAGGAACCAGGAGACTCAGAAGGAGCAGTCACTGAGGTAGAGAATTATAGGTTCCTGGATTCCAAGTAAACAAGATATTTAAAGGAAGGGGAACAGGGAACATATCAAATATTCCTGAATGGCAAATTAAACAATGACTAAAAATTAATCATTGAATTAGGTAATCATTGGGTTACTGAAGACTTGTATAAGAGCATTATCTATGGGATGGCAGTGGTGAATACTTGCTTAAGGTGGAATTCTCCAGGGAACAGAAAGAAAGGAATTAGAGAAAATGAACATAGACAAACCTTTTCAAGAATTTTTCTACAAAGTGGAGCAGAAAAATAGGTTGTTAGTTGGAAAGGGATGCGGAATCTCAAGATTTCCTTTCTAATATGTGAAAGAATTCCAGGTGTTTTATACACATGGGTATAACCTTGCAGAGAGATAGTAATCAATAGTATAAAAGAGGGAGAAGAGAATTTCTGAGTGAGGCTCTTGATTAACAGAGAGGAGAAGGAATCCATTTGGATTAGACCTGTGATTTTTCAACTGCTTGCCGCAGCACACTGGTGTGCCGCAAGAAATTTAAAAACATGAAATACCTGACTATTTAGTCAGGGGGCACTGACCTCTTTTCCCTTAGAGTGTAAAATTAAAAATGACAACAGCCAACACAATAGCTCTCTGGTGTGAATAAATCAAAATAATACCTACTATTATAACACTTATTTTTTGTCAGATTAGCAAAAAAAATATATTTTCTGGTGCGCCACAGAATTTTAGTAATTAGTTTCTGTGTGCCATGCGATGAAAAATGTTGAAAATTGCTGGATGGAGAGGTGGGCCTAGGCAGGAGTAGACCATCCATTCACAGTAACTGGAGAGAAGGCAGAGGATGTGGCCACTGATGCATGAGTGAAGGCAAATGTGATGATGCAGCCTCTGGGAGTTCTCTGGGACTGTTTCTCTGGCGTCAGTGAAAGAAGAAACAGTGATGGAAGAGAGGATAAAGGTTTGGTTTTGGGTTTTTTTTTTAAAGATTTTACTTATTCATTTTTACAGAGAGGGAAAGGGAGTGAGAAAGAAAGGGAGAAAAACATTGATCGGTTGCTTCTCACATGTTCCCATCTGGGGATCTGGCCTGCAACCCAGGCATGTGCTCCGACTTAGAACTGAACCAGTTACTTTTTGATCACAAGATGACCCCAATCCACTGAGCTACACCAGTCAGGGTGAGAGGATAAAAATTTGAAGAGAGTGAAATGAATGAAAAACCTGTAAGAAAGTGGGAGAGTGAATAAATCACAAAGATGATTCCCGAGCATCTCCAAGTATCTGCTCCAAGTTAGTTGTCATACACTTAAATTCAGGACAGTCAGCTTGGTTGGGTGTTTACGTCCAGTCAGGTTCAGCTGCTCAAGTCCAGGGTGGGAGAAGTGAAGAGCGAAATCTCACCAAGGTTGGAGATTTTTAAAGAAGAGTAGAGTGAAGCAAGGAAGGGAAAAGACAGTTGAAAGTGCATGTAAGGGAGAAATTATAATGATGGTTATAGACTCCTATTTGTTAAAGAGGGCAGTGGAACCACAGCAAAGGGTGCAGCAAGTGGGAGATAATGAAAAAGTAGAATCTATAGGCTGTAGATCTCTATAGGGTCAAAGACCTGTTGGAGTTGTGACACTAAACCTGGGAAGATAAGAGGTGGCAGTAATCAGAAGGTGGCATGCTTGGAACTGAGATTGGGTAAGAATTGCAATTATTGGTAGTAATAATGTATAGCTATGACTGTGGGAATAAGTAGCCAGGTTAGCATGTAGGACAGTGTCACTGGAGGAGATGAGAGGTCTAAGTACACAGAAACCAGGATATGGAGGGAACAGCGATATGATTATTGAAATTATGTCTCAGTGAAGTTTTGAATTATAATTGAGAGTCAAAGTGAGATACAATCTCCAAAAATGAGCGGGTATGACTTAAAGGTCATTAGATGACAGCAATAAAGAGAGGGCAGTGGGTAGTATAATTTGGCAATATTCCCTAAAGCTGGGAGTTTTAGGAAAGAAAGGGTAAGAATGGTTAAGAGTCACCTTGATGGGCAAGAGAACATTTACCCCACCTGGGCTCTGTGGTACAAGGACTTTAGAGATAAAACAGCAGCCACTTCGTAGACTGCTAGGGAAGCAGTCTCCTTCCAGGAGGGTCAGATTTCTGTTAGAATGAGAAGACAAAAGTCAAGTAGAAGACTGAGGATATATGGGGTTTGCTAATGACTGGCTCTGACTTCCAGCGGGATATAGTGGAAGGGTTTCCTCAGACATCTGAGGTCAATGGCGTCAGAAAAGTGAATATGGAGAGACAAGGAGGGGATAAGAGCCCAGAGGGTGAGGGTGCCCCGATCGAAACGTGTGTGACTAACACAGGAATAAAGGGTATGTGAGATTAACCCTGATGGCCGCAAGGCAGATGGTGGTGTGAGGCTGTGGTGTTGGGAAGGGGAGAAGGGACAGATCAAGTTCCCATCAGAGCACAGATTCCTGACAGGTGGTCTTGTTTGGATCAACTCAGATTCCAAGGCAATCTTCTCATTTATACAGCCCAAGATCCTCTGAGACTTCTCCCTGTATCTCTTGGTGGATTTTTCTGGTGAAACTGGGCTGTTCTCACTTGTTTGAAATCATCTGTGGTAGCCCCCCTGATAAATTGGGGTCATGGGAAGTGGCCTCGCTGACCCACCCCTAAATTTGGCTCTCAGAATAATGAATAACTCACCTTGGCTGAAGATAAACAGTGGATTAAAACAGACCCTTTGTCATGAACATAAGTCAGCCCCAATACCTTTGATTCTAAGACATCTGGCTAAACACTAAGGAGTAACAAATCATTAGATTCTGGTGTGTTCTTTGGGCCAGGTCTGCTAGTGGTTTACATGTGTTTCTAAAAGCTTCGTGGAGATAATAATTTTGAGGCAAGTGTGGTGAATTTTACTATAAGTTTTGTAGCCTTGTAAATTCTTACTCAATGATGCAATGTCATTCTCTTTCATTGGAAGGGCAGCTGTCACTAGAACGAAGTGTCCATCACTCAGCTTTCAGTTTCAGATCTGATTCTTCAATGAATCATTCGGAAGATGATAGTTTTGACAGGCATGTTGGAAGGAAGATATTGATTTTTAAAGGTCTTAAACTACCTTTACGTATTAAAAGAAAAACGTAGATTTCTCAACATGAACATTTAATTTCATCCATTGGCTTTCAGGCTTTTGGACCACAGTCCATGGTAAGAAATACATTTTTTTCCTCACCGAACACACATTCACACTCACACACACACATGCACATATTTGTGTAAAACTAGAACCACAGTTTCAGAAATTATTCAAAATTTAATCATCAAAAATTATTGCCTTTACTTCAGAAGATGCCCCCTAGTATTTTCTGTTGGGTTCAACTTTATTTTTATTTCATGTACAAAAATACTGGTCTTGACTCTTCAAATTGATTTTGCAACTCATTAATAACTTATAACATGTAATTTCTAAAAATTGCAATAGAATCACAGTGCAGGGAACAATTAGGATCTATAGGTAAAGGTCTTACTCATGAGACTGAAGAAATCCCATGGCAGAACTGAGTTAAGATAGACATAGGGGTCCTTATTTCTCACCTTTTTAGGGTATAATCTTCAGTCGTGGGTGTGAGAGGTAGTATGGAAATGCATGCATGCATATGTGCGTGTACCATAGACATCTTTAGATAGTTATGAGGGAACTGAAAGCATTGGAAACAATGACCTGGGTCCAGGGCCTAGGGATGCTTCAAGATTCTGGAAGAAGTTGAGCATTTGGGTTAGCAAGAGTCTACACAAGAGTCAGGAGCTGTACCGTGTAGCAGTGGCTGGGAAGTAGCCTAGACAGATAATGTAAGAGCACTGCTGGTTCTCCTGACCTGTGAAGAGCTCACAGGGAATTCAGAAGTTTCTGCTGGGCTTGGTGATGGGGCTCAAATGTGCTGAGAAGATTGGTGCAGTAGCAGAGAGTTAGGGTTGATATAAAGAGAAAGAGAAAGCCAGATATGAATAAGAATTTTGCAGGCACAAATAAATAACCAACAGTGTGAACTTTAAGGGCAGTAGATACTGGTGTGATATCCCCACAGATCTTATGGATCAGCAATACCTCCATGTGTACCAGTCTAGGGACCAGATATGAAGTGATATAAAGAACTTAACGAAGAGATATGAGGGCCTCTTCCTCCCCAGCTGCCACAGGCCTGTGTAACCCCCTTCTCACAGACCCACGTGCCATACCTGGGGTGGGTCAGAGGAAGGGGAGACAGCCAAAAGCTTGAGAATTTACTCAAAAGAGACTGTTAATTCTGAAGAGAAAGAGATATTTCATTGAAACACATAAGTCCTCTTGGTCCTGCAGATTTTGAGGAAGATTGGAGCAATTAAAAAAAATTTGAAATGATAATTTGTTAAATCTGCAGCCCTATTACAGGTATACTAATTCCTAGATGTTTTGTTTAGATACCTGGGCAAACAAGACTATACTTATCTTAGGTAAAGACCTAAGGCTATGATAAACTGTATCCTTTAAACAGTGTGACACTTAAGCTACCTCAAAGGAGTGTGCCATTAGCCCTATATCGTACAGAAACTTTGAGATAAATATTGTGTCACAGGTCACATAGCTGGTAAGAGGCAGGCAGCATTGGACCGCCAGCCTATGTACCTGTGGGCATTATGTTACGCCTTGCAGCCCACTGTGGTGATCCAAATGCGCTGTTGACCCAGGCAGTGCTGAATCTCTGATTCCTTCCATCACGCTGGGTGAACATGGTCATACACTGGATGGAACAGAAACAAAGGGATAGAAAAATGATAAACACACTCAGAACCTCAGAACCAGATTGTCTTCAGAAAGATGTTAGATACTCTTAATAATCACATATATAGTGCTTTATAGTTCATAAAGCACATCATATTTATTTTTTCTTTACAATTTTTTTATTGTTGTTCAATTACGGTTGTCTTCATTTTCTCTCCATTACACTCCTGCATCCTACCCACCCCGACCTGCCACATTCAATCCTCCCCACCTCCTGGTGTCTCTGTCCATGGATCCTTTATACATGTCCCTTGACGACCCTTCCCTTTCTTTCACCTGTTATTTTCAGAGCTTTTTAATCTCAGAGAGATACACATTAGAAGACCCTGTCTTCCTATAAAGTTCAAGGACAGGAAGATAGTGGGAAAATGTTCTGTTATATTTCTGTCTTCTTCCCTGCAAGTGGGATACAGGCACCTTGGCTCTCCCTCACGTTCTCTTATTCTTCGACTGGTGGCCTTTTTGTGTCTGGCTGTGCTGTTCAGAACAAGTGGAGGCTGAATTTTTGACAGAAGATACATGGCAACAGTTTCTTTCCCTTTTTTCAGTCTGATAGTTGGTACCCTCTGTAGCTGGGAAGCAGCTGCCCACAGCTGGGGTGTGGTGGCAGAGGGGCCTCTGATGATGCTTGTCCACAGGCAGACGCAGTTACACAGGCTTCGGTTTCCAGAGCTTTGGGAAGAAGTTTCTGCATGAAGTCAGGCCTATCTGACCAGCTGGTTTGGTAGCTTTTTCTCTCTGGTATTGAAGATCATAAGGGGGTGAAGGATAAGGGACAAATGCCGCCCTGCTGACTGGAGACCTGAAAGTCTGAATAAATTGTCTTCCACATGAGAAAAAAAAAGCTCTAAATGAATTGTGAACAGGAGGACTGATGTGTCTCTTATCAGTCTGCTGCCTGTTGACTTTGGCTGGGAGATAATCACCATGGTTAACGAGGATCCTGGCAGCCAGTTATTATTTGTTCCTGATCATTCTCGTTCACCATTGTTTTCACATATAAAACCCTGAAAGAATATCAAATCCCCAGTGCTCTGCAGTATTGTGGTTTCTTTTTATAAACAACACCTCCTCATTTTCCCCCCCAGTTCTCTGTCCCCGCCCCCAACCCTACCAACGGCAAGAGTCAAGGAGAGGCCTGAACAGGTTGCCTTCCAGACCTCAAGTCCTCACTCCAGCCACAAGAATTCTGCTACCACCTGCTTTATGGGATGACCTATGAGCACCATTTACTCTGAAGGGTTCCTGGTAGTAACAGTTGAAATCTTCATGCTCTCAGGTGTCCCTGACAGGGGTGAGGCAGTTGCATCTGAGCTTCCTATTCTCCAGCCATGGGAAATGCAAATTATTGTTAGTCCTTCCTATCTGTCATTCCCCCAACTGTGACACCAGAAAGAATGTGAAGAAACCTTGGCACCTTCTGTTTGTCCATGTGTCCAATAAGCGATTGAATTCATTTTCTTAATCAAGCGAAATACACTCAAAGCTTATATTTCTGTCAGGGAAAGAGTGGCCACTCTCATGTTTACTTTGTCTTGGTCCAAACTTTGTTTGGTCCCTGGGGTAGGTAACAGTGCTCCCATCGTTCTCTTCCTTTAACTAACCTGGGCCCACTTAACTCAAATACATGGTCGGAGGACACAGAAGGGTTGGCTCCTGGTCTCCACAGTTAATTTGGGCATCAGCATGGGCTTGCTGCAATCCACCATTCCTTGCTTCCTAGTGCCCTCTTTGGCTCTTTTTGATCACTTGGTTCTCTTTGCTTGGCATACTATTTTGGACTTATTTTTCTGTCATGTATCAAAATTTTATATACATATATTATATGTGTGTATGTGTATTCTCTCCCAATCTATAAATTGTACTGGACACAAAACTGTTTCTCTGCCTAAACCCCCATTTTCGCCAGATCATGAAGGATAAATTCTAGGACCTCCCCTTGCCTGAATATTTGTCAGGGGGCAAGAAACAGGATCGTGAAAACTTAAGGAGAGTTAAGAGGAGACAAAAAACTCTCTGTCAGGAACAGGACACTGGGCTAGTACATAAAGTCATCAGTCTGCACCAGGCTCTGGGGCAGGTGATCAAGACCTAGCTTTTACCTTCGTGCTGGTCACAGTTCAGTAGATGAGGCAGCTTTCAAAGCAAATAGTTCCAATGTAATTAGTTCAATATTATTATAGATTTCATGTCAAGAACCAAAGGAAGGAGAGTAATTGTTAGACTAAAAGCTCCATGAGGGCAAGGATCCTATCTATCTTATTCACAGTGCCTAAGCCATAATAGTATTTAATATATATGTGTTTAATGAATGGGTTCATATTTATCAAGTACATCCAATGGTTTGATTGATTAATTCAATTATTTAATCATACATTTAGTCCTTTATAAGGAGTTAATCCTTAAATAGGCTTAGCTATTTTTAAGTAGTGAGGCAAATATCCTTAAATGACACTAGGATGAACTTTGATTAAATATAAATAAGAGTTATGATCTTGAACACAATGTGTGATTCCTCTTAAGTATCATTCTTCATAGGAAGAAAAGAAAATAGAAGTTTACATAGCTAAAGTAACTTGCCTGCTTTATATACAGGGATTTGTACCCAGCTCGGTTTGCTTGTCTCCAAAGCCTACGATCAATGCCTACCCTACACTGTCTCTTTTAGAAGGTGCAGAACTTAGTGTGAGGCCCTGAAGAAGTGAATGCAGTTGGAGTTAGTCAGGGCTGGAGCTGGGGAAGGGAATTAGACCTGTTTGTAGGTCTAATCCCTGATGACATGGCCAAGAGCCTAAGAGGTTGTGATAATCTTGATTTGATCTGAGCTGGTATTAGAGGTAAAATTTTTATCTGGAAAACAGGGAAGGGAATGACATAGTCCCAGGCAGTGATGATACTGGAGTAAGGCAGCAGCAGGATTTGAAGTGGGAGTAGAGCTTGCCAAGTGGGGGAGTGAATGGTGGGAGAGAGAGGGGGGCACTTACCACTGGGAGAGGAAGCCAGACGGTTAGGTATTGAAACCCAGGTGGAATAGTCTGGGTTCAGGAAACTGAATTGTTTGCTGAACTTCACTGAATGTTGCTCTTTAGGGCATATCTTCCACTCCATCCTTTTGCTGATGTATTAACAACATAGCTGTAGTGTGGTATAGTACAAAGGATCTCAGGGCTCATGACTCCTTTCTTTCTACTTGTCACTTTGGTTGTTTTGTCAGGTGGACTCACCTCCCTGAGTTTCATTTTCTCATTTTAAATATGGGAGTTTTAACATTTGCCTCAGTTTGTGGTAATGAAGATGATGTGAAAGTTTGTGAAGGACATTATTTGGATGCTGAGGCTCTGTGCCCCCTGAAGTGTTATTTTTATGTGTTACGTCTATTTTTAACAACTCAGCAATTCTACTTGTGGGTATATAACGAAGGAAAGGAAAACAGACTCCTGAAAGTATATCAGCACCCTCATGTTCGTTGCATCATTATTTCACAATAACTAAAACATGAAAACAACCTAGTGGGTGTCAATGGATGGAAGGATAGAGAAAATGTGGTGTATACCTACAAGGGCATATTATTTAGCCACGAGAAGAAAGTCCTGCCATTTGCAATAACTTGTATGAACCTTGAGGATGTTATGCTGAGTGAAATCAGACAGACAGAAAACAGAAATACTGTATGATATCATTTCCATGTGGAATCTTAAAACGTTGAACTCCTGGAAACAAAGAATACAGTGGTGATTACCAGGGATTTGAGTTTGGGGAAATAGGGAAATTTTGGTCAAAAATACAAACTTCTAGTTATAAGATTACCAAGTTCTGGGGATCTAATATAAAGCACGGTGGTCATAATTGAAAGTTGCTGAGAGAATAGATCTTACACATTCACACCACACAAGGAAATGGTACTTGTGTGAAGTTTTGGCTAATACAATGGTGGTAATTACTTTGTAATACATAAATATTAAAAATCAACATATTATACAACTTAAGCTTACACAGTGTTTTAATATCAATTATGTATCAATAAAGCTGGAGAAAAGGGGGCTGCAACTTTCTTTGGGGGATGTGAGGGGACATAACTGAAAGAAGTTATAAATGCTCATAAAACAGCTATTTATGCGCAAAGGAGTCAGTTTCTGTCCTGTTGCTAAGGTCCCCATTGTTTCCCGGCTGTATTTTCTGTGTCCGTGTCAGGCATTCTGTGGGCTCCTTTCAGGAACTTGGTGATATTGGCCAGCAGATAATTAGATCAGTGTCATCGCTTTCACTGCCCCCCTTTTAATTTTGCTGTGACCATTTGCATGAAAATAGAAGTGGGTGATAGTCCTTTCCTTTTAACAAGGCTTAGCTTCTTACTGGATGTAAGTTGGGGAGTCATATACATAGAGGGGCTTTTGGATCAGCCCCAAGGCGCCATGTGAGGGTGCCTGCTCTAACTGGGCCTGCAAGACCCAGGTGTAGCCACCCACTTCCCTGGCCTCTTGAAAACTCAGCCTGATGACATCATAGAGGATCTACACTGGGGTTCATTAGGATGCAATTATTCAAGAGAAATTTTTAGAAGACCCTTATTCTGTCGTGAAATTGGTTCTGATGTTAATAAATTTGTCTTTGTAGGTCTTCCCTTTCCTTAGGTCTAATCAAAGAGCTAGACCTAACAGCAACCTTAAAGAGTTCGCCAGAATGAAGTTTTGGAGGGAAAGTACATATTTGTCATAGATTCTCTATAAGGCAAAGGAGTTTTAATGAAGAGCATGGATTTAAATATCTATCACAACCAGATTTAAATATTAGTTCTTCCATTTACTAGTGGTCTGACTTTGATGAATTCACTCATCCTCTCTGCCCACCCCCCAAATAATCTCATTAATGATTGCATCAAAAATAATAAGTACTTAGAGACAAATTTCACCAAGGATAAAAAAATATCTGTACACTGAAAACTATAAAACATTGACATAAATTGAAGAAGACACAAGTAAATGGAAAGATATCCCTGAGTTCATGGATTGAAAGAATTAATATTGTTAAAAATGTCCACACCAGCTGAAGTGATCTATAGGTTCACTGCAGTCCCTATCAAGAATCACAGTCATTTTTTTTTTCCACAAATAGGAAAGAACAATCCTAAAATTCATATGGAGTCACAAAAAATACTTAATAGCACAAGCAATCTTCAGAATGAAGGAGAAAGATGGAAAGATCACAGGTCCTGATTTTAAACTGCATTACAAAATGATGGTAATGAAAACAAACGCATAGACCAATGGAGCAGAATATAGAGCCCAGAAATAAACCCACATATATATAGTCAACTGATGGTGGGCAAAGGTGCCACGAGTACACAACGCAAAAAGAATAGTCTCTTCAAGAAATGGTACTGGGAAAACTGGATCTTCTCATAAAAAAGACTGAAATTGGACCCCTGTCTTGTACTATACACAAAAGTAAACTCTAAATAGATAAAAGATTTAAATGTAAATTCTGAAACTGTAAAACTCCTAGGAAAAAAACACAGGGGAAAGAGCTCATTGGCATACTGATTTTTTCCAGTATGACAACAAAAGCAAAAATAGACAAGTGGGATTTTATCAAATTAAAAAGCTTCTGCACAACAAAGTAAACAGTCAACAAAGTGAAAAGACCACCTAGTGATTGAGAACTATTTGTAACATATATGTCTGATAAGAGGTTAATATCCAAAAATAACAAGACACTCCTACAACTCAATAACAAAATACGAGGTATGTCACTAAAAATGGACAAAGGACATGGATATATATTTCTCTAGACATACAAATGGCCAAGAGGTATATGAAAAGATGCACAACATCACTAAAGATCAAGGAAATGCAGAGAAAAACCACAATGAGATATCACCTCATACCTGTTAGGATGGCTGTTACACAAAAGAGAAGAGATAACAGGTGTTGGCGAGGGTGTGGAGAAAAGGGAACCTTGGTAAACAGATGGTGAGAATGTAAATTGGTATAGATGCAGGTAAGTTATCACAGATATTAATTTTGAAGGCATATGAACCCTCATATCTGAGTGATTTACCATTATAACATATTATTATGTATTTGGTTTTTTAAAACTTGTTTTTAATTATAGTTGAAATACAATATTATGTTAGTTTCAGGTGTACAACATGGAGATTCAATATTCATATAACTTATGAAGCGATCACTATAATAACACTAGTAATCATCTGTCTTTGTATACAGTTATGATATTATTGACTGTATTCCCTATGCTATACATTGCAGCTCTGTGACTTATTTTATAACTGGACGTTTGTACTTCTTAACCCCTTTCCTGTTTTCCAACCACCCTCCCACCCCCTCTTCTCTCTGGCAAACATCTGTTTTTTTTCTTTATCTATGAGTTTGTTTTTGTTTCATTTTGTTTTTTCATTGGTTTTCTTTCTAGGTTCCACATATAAGTGAAATCGTATGGTATTTGTCTTTCTCTCTCTAACTTATTTCACTTAATATAATACTCTCTAGGGCCATCCATGTTGTCACAAATAGCAAGATTTCATTCTTTTTTATGACTGAGTAATATTGCTTTACATATAAATACACACACCACGTTTTCTTTTTCGATTCATTTATCGATGGACACTTAATTGCTTCCATGTCTTGACTATTGTAAACAATGCTGCAATGAGCATAGGAGTGCATTTATCTTTTTGAATTGTTGTTTTATTTTTCTTCAAATAAATACCCAGAAGTAGAATTGCTGGGTCATATACTAGTTTTATTTTTATTTTTTAGGAATCTCCATATTATTTTCTTTATTTTGAAAGTACATTTATTAAATCTAGGGACAACAACGAAACAACGAAGAGCTTAGAAGAAGCAACAGGAGAAATGCCAAGGCAGGGCTGCTTTGGCTCACTGACAAGTCAGAGAATAGGGGGTCTTGGAGACAGGTTTAGGGAGTTAGCCTGGGATGAGCTTCCAGTGCTCATCGCTCCCCTGGTTGCAAGTCTTGTGGGGTCTCTTTGAGTTTAGGAGATGCGCATCTGAGAGGCCAGATGAGGGAGAAGGGAAACGCATGAGCATGTTCCAAAGAGTGAGCATATGCTCCATACTATTTTCCACCAATTTACAATTCCACCAACAGAACATAAGAGTTTTTTTCCCCTCCCATCTTGGCCAACACTTATTTGTTTATTTTTGATGATAGCATTCTGACAGGTGTGAGGTGATATCTTGTTGTGGTTTTGATTTGCATTTCCCTGATGATTAGTGAGGGTGAACATTTTTTGATGTATCTGTTGGCCATCTGTATGTCTCCTTGGGAGAAATGTTCATGCAGTTCCTCTGCCCATTTTTACATGAGATTATTTGTTGTTTTGATGTTGAGTGTATGAGTACTTTATGTATTTTGGATATCAACCCCTTATTGGCTATAGTATTTGCAAATATCTTTACCTATTGAGTAGGTGGCCTTTTCATCTTGTTGATGGTTTTCTTCACTGTGCAAAAGCTTTCCCAACACTGTTTAATGGAGACAGTTTTCTTCCCATTGTAAAAATAAATACTGCCTGTCACATATTTAATGTTCAATAAATGAAAACTACAGTAGTCCCCAGTAATCCATGGCTTTGCTTTATGCAGTTTCAATTATACATGGTCAACTGGCACAAAAATGTTAAATGAAAAAATCCACAAATAAATAATTTCTATATATATTTATTATCTTTGCTGAAGTTATTACTGAGTTTATCTATTCTTCTCTCAAGTTCATTGACCATTTTTTATAACCAATGTTTTCAACTCTTTATCTGGTACATTGATTGTCTCTGTTTCATTTAGTCCTTTTTCTGGGGTTTTTCCTGTTCTTTTGCTTGGAACATATTTCTGTTTCCTTATTTTGGCTGTCTCTCTGTGTTGTTTCTATGAATGAAGCACAACAGCAACCACTGTTCTGTCTTTAAATGCTCTTGTGTCGTAGCTCCCCCTTTGTAGACAGTGTGCACCAGGTATCTCTGGCCAGCTGAAGCTGGAGCTGCAGTTGACATGAGCTGTTACATGGAGACTTAGGGGCAAGTCTCGACAGAGCCACCTTGGCAAGCTGGTTGGAGCTGAAACTGGTGGTGGTGGGAGCACTAGAGGCAAATTGTGCCAGAGTTTTATATACCAATAATAAACTGTCAGAAATGGAAACTAAGAAAAAAAATCCTATTTACAATTGCCTCAAAAAATATATTACCTAGGTATAAATTTAACCAAAAAGGTAAAAGACTTGTCCTGAGAAAATTAAAAGAAATAATTGAAGAAGATACAAATAAATAGAAGCATATACTGTGCTCATGGACTGGAAGAATTAATATTGTTAAAATATCCATACCACCCAAAACAATCTATAGATTCAATGCAACCTCTATTTAAAAATAGCATTTTTCACAGAACTAGAACAAATAATCCAAAAATTTATATGGAACCACAAAAGACCCCAAATGCCACAGCAATCTTGAGGAAGAAGGACGAAGTTGGAGGTATCACACTACCTAATATCAAACTATACTACAAGGCTATAGTAATAAAATCAGCACAGTAGTGGTATAAAAACATAGATCAATGAAACAAAATGGGGAGCCCAGAAATAAACCCTCACTTATATGGTCAATTAATATATATCAAAGGGGGCAAGAACATACAATTGAGTAAAGACATTTTATTCAATAAATGGTGTTGGGAAAGTTGGACAGATATATCAGATAAAATGGGAAACTAGGCCACTGTCTTATACCATACATAAGAATACACTCAAAATGGGTTAAATACTTAAATTAAGACACAAAACCATAGAACTCCTAGAAGTAAATATAAACAATGAAATCTGACACTTCTCTTAGCAATATTTTTTTTCTAATATTGGGTTGGCCAGAATATGCATTTGTTTTTTTCCATAAGATGGCTCTAGTAGCGCTTAGTTGTCTTTAACTTCATTTGAAACAATTTCATTAGATTGTATTGTGACAGCTGTCCTGTCAGCGTGTACTAAAGAAGTACTTATCAAATTTGGTGAATTTTTGTGTAGCCACATTAATATTGAAGATGAAAGAAAATACACAACATTTTCAGCGCACTATGATGCTATATTATTTCAAGAAAAGTAGAAAACTCATTCTTAGAGATTCCTCAAGTAATTTCTGGGAAACCTGAAAATCAAATAGGAAAGAATATGTTAACTTGTATAAAACTCTTCTAGAATGGTGCAGGGCCTACCATTCTACTTACTTATAAGCTAATAAGTTAGCCTGTTACTGTTTTTTGGATGCTAACAGAACAAACAAGACTGCTGAGTCAGAGACAAAGGACTTCATTACTCCTGACAAAGTAGTAACCACAAGTTCATGTTCATTTGCATCCATCTCCCATGTCCCTGGGTACCCACAGGGTTGATTCAGAGAGCCCTTAATGGATCTCTGCATCTGCAGTGGTTGTATTACAATAGATGAAAAACTAAACTTAGTGGATTTAGTTCTTTTTTCCCCAATAAAAAGAGATTTTTTTTTTTTGCCTTTGGTCCACAGTTGATATTTCACATTATCTCTTGGTCCCAGAGCTCTTCAGTGGGGCTGGCCTCCTGGGAGGGGTTCCTGTGCACTACCTGTTGGGGGAGAGGAGACAAGTATGGAAGGGGGAATCTGGCTTTGCCTCAGCCAGTTAGAACTTAATTGTCCTGTCTGGGCCTCAGTTTCTTTAATGGGTTGCTGAGAGGTGATGGATTGCCCTCTTGTTCTCACTGATGTCCTTCTTATGCTTGCACTTGAACTCTACAATACAATGTTTGACATTTGATAGTCAACATTTTCTCCACCTAAGTAGCTGTCTCCAGCTATAGATTTAACTTCAAAGATTCTATCTTTAATAGTGAAGTTTGACAAATCAATACTGCCACCTCCTAAGTCAAAGCTCAGCTCATGTGTTTCAGCTCTAACCTTGTTGTTTAAGCTATAAGCAATAGCAACAGCAGTTGTATCCTTGATGAGTCTAAGTTCATCGATCCCAGCAACGATTCCAGAGATGCAGAGAGTCATGAAAGTAAGTTGTTACTGTGACAGCAGCCCTGGTCACAGACTTCCCAAGGTAGGCTTCTGTGATTTTTTTCATCTTTGTCAAAACCATAGATGACAGCTTTTCCAGATAGAAGCTTTTTGCCTCTTTCTTGTATTCTGCTTGCACCTGCCTGCATCATTCGCCATCATGCAGGGACAACGCTTTATTATATCAAACTGGTGGTTCTTGTTTAGGAAGACTGCTGATAAGTGATTTGATTTCTTTAATAGATATAGGCTTATCCAGGTTCTTATTTCTTCTTGTATGTGTTTTGGCAGATTGTATCATTTAAGGAATTGATCCATTTTTATCTAGGTTATCAAAGTGTGGGCATAGAATTGTTCATAGTCTCCTTCATTAGCATTTTAATACCCATGAAATCTGTAGTGATTCTTCTGTTTCATTTCTGATATTAGTAATGTATGTCCTCCCTCTTTATTTCTTAGTTAACCTGGCTAGAAGCATACTGATTTTATTGATCTTTCCAAAGAACATACTTTAGAGGTTTAATTGTATTTCTCAAATGATTTCCTGTTTCAATTCCATTGATTTCTGCTCTAATATTTTAAAAATATTTTTTATTGACTTTATTGTGGTCACATTGGTTAATTAAATAGATTTCAAATGTATAATTCTTTAATAGATCTTCTATAAATTGTATTGTGTGTTCACCACCCACACTATAGTCTTCTTTTTGTCACCATTTATCCCCTCTTTTACCTGAAACCACACTCCTTCCCTCTGGCAATCACCATACAGATGTCTGTGTTTACGAATTATTTTACTACTTCTGCTTAATCCCTTCACCTATTTCACTCAGTCCCCACACCCCCACCTCAACAGCTGTCAGTCTGTTCTCTGTATCTATGAGTCTATTTCTATTTTTTATTTATTTTGTTCATTAGATACCACATATAAGTGAAATAATATGATATTTATCTTTCTCTGACTGGCTTATTTCACTTAGCATAATACCCTCTCAGTCCATCCAAGCTGTCATTAAAGTTAATTACTTCTTCTTTTTTATGGCTGTGTAGTGTTCCATTGTGTAAATGTACCACAAGTTTTTTATACACTCATCTACTGTATAAAGACTTGGATTGCTTCCAAGTCTTTGCTATTGTAAATAGCACTGCAATGAACATAGGGGTGCATACATTCTTTCAAATCAGTGTTTTGCATTTAAAAAAAAATCATGTTTATTCCATTACAGTTGTCTCAACTTTCCCCCCCTTGCCCTCCTCCACTCATCCCACCTTGCTCTCCTCTCCCACAGTCAATTCACACTCCGTTGTCTGTGTTCATGGGTCATTCATACCTGTTCTTTGTTTAGTCCCTTCTCTTTCTTTCTACCATTGTCCTCCTTCCCCATCCCCTCTGGTCACTTTCAGTCTGCTCCATGTTTCCATGCCTGTGGTTTATTTTGTTTGTTAGTTTATTTTGTTGAATAGATTCCACTTATAGGTGAGATCATATGGTATTTGTTTTTCTCTGACTGGCTCATTACACTTAGCATAACATTCTCCAGTTCCATCCATGTTGTTGCAGAAGGTTAGGAGTTCTTTCTTTCTTTCTTTTTCTAAGTGCAGATTTTGTCTATTTAATTATTTTTTAAAATGTCAAAATCCATTATAAAATATTAAAAAATGTAAAGCCATTATAAAGTCTGATCAATTAAACAATATCATCACTGAGCTCATTGAGCTTCCTTAGGACCACTGTTTTGTACTCAGTATCTGACAGTTTACTTGCCTCTATTTCATTTAGTTCTCTCTCTGGGGATTCCTCTTTTCCTTTTGACTGGGGGCTGTTTCTTTGTCTTCTCATTATTTATGAGGCACTTCTTTTTTGCTTCTGCTTCTTAAATTTATCTCTTGATTTCCTGACTTTGTGGTGTGAACTTTATGGTAGGAGACCGCTATTTTTAGTTTCTGGATCTTCCCCTGATGATGTCAGATGTTGACCCTGTCTGACCTTAGGCAGTCTGTTCATGACTTCCAGGAATCTACTGTCTGTGGCTGTCTCCTTCAGGTGTTAATCTAGTCACTCTGCACTCAGCAGTCAGGCTTAGACACCACAGGGTGGGGCAGAGTCCCTCCTGGGGGTGAAGTTATTGAGTCCTCTCATGCTGCTGCCACTCAGGGGAGTGGTCTGCCTGAGCCAGATGGCTGCTGCTACATGGGGAAGGAGTCAGCACCGAGATCCCGCCAGCCACTCTCTATTCTCTCTCCAAAGCCTCCATCTCTAGTCTCTCCTCAAGTGTCTGTAGACCACTCTGTGCCCCCTTTATCCAGGGATCTACTGTCTGTGCCTGCCACTCTGTACTGAGCACTCTGTCTGTGCCTGCCACTCTGTTTAGCAACAGTGGGCCTGGGCAGGGTCCTTCCTTGGGGAGGGGCTATTGTGTCCTCTCACGCTGTTGCTGCTCAAGAGAGTGGTCTGCCTGTGCAAGATGGCTGCTGCCACGTGGAGGATGAGTCAGCACCAGGATCAAATTGGCCATTCCCTGAGCTCCCCCCAAAAGCCTCCCCTCCAAGTCTCTCCCCAGTCATCACCAGCCCACTCTGTCCCCGCCTTTGCTGGAGCCCAGGGTAAGTGGCTGCAAACAAAAATGCATACATTGACCCTTTAAAGAGCTCTTTGCATCTCTAGCTGCCTGTCTCTGGCAGAAAGCAACCCTGCTGCTTTTCACAGCTGGCTGTTCTCTGTGTACTTTTTGGGCTCTGGTGCTGTAGGCTGGAGATCCTCGCTTATGGTTTAGACCCAGCTCTTCTCAGGGGGATCCAACTGGCTGTTCCAATATCCTTCTGGTTCTGCCACCTGTGGGCATCCTGTCCGCCGTCTCAAGTCTCTACCACACTCCTTACCAGTTAGGTTGTGCTAAAGCTGATTCTTCTGTCTGTCCGAAGTTATAAGGCTTTCTTGCTATTGTTCAGATGTTTCTTCCAGGTGATTTCTCCACAATTTAGTTGTAATTACAGATTTGTCCTGGATGGAGGTCAGTGTGATTTCCACTCACTCCTTTGCCATCTTGATTCTCTGGGTTTCTTTGGGTGTATCTAATTCTTATTATTTTTTTCATCTATTTGCTTTGTATTTAGTTTCCTCTTCTTTTTTTAGTTTTCTGAGGTGGAAGCATAGGTGATTCATTTTAGATCTTTCCTGATTTCTAATAATTGCATTCAATGCTATAAATTTCCTTCTATTCACTGCTTTTGTTGTATACTACAAATTTTGATAGACTATGTTTTAATTCTCAGTTCAAAATATTCTTTCAGTTCTCTTGAGCTTTCTTCTTTGGTCCATATCTTATTTAAAAATGTATTTGGGGATTTTCCATTACCTCTTTGCTATTGATTTTTAGTTTAATTCCATTAATCTTAAGAACAGACATTATATGAGTTTTATTCTTTTAAATTTGTTAAGGTCTATTTCATGGCCCATGATATGGTCTGTCTTGGGGAATGCTACATGTAAACTTGAGAAAAATGTGCATTCTGCTGTAGTTGGATGAAGTAGTCTATAGATGTTCATTTTAGGCAATTGACTGATGGTAGTGTTGAGTTCAACTATGTCTTCCTGATAGACCTGTCTATTACTAATAGAGGGATATTGAACTTTCAAAGCATAATAATGGATTTATTCAGTTCTTATTGCAGCTCTATCAGTTTTGCCTCGTGTATTTTGACAATCTGTTATTAGATGCATAGACGTTGAGGACAGTTATGCCTTCTTAGGGAATTGACCCCCTTATTATTATGCAATGCCACAATTTATCCCTGATAATCTTCCTGTCAGTCTGCTCTGTGTGACATTAATATAACTACTTCCACATTCTTTTGATTAGTGTTACCAGAGTAAAGGGCTTTTTTATTCTCAGTTCTTTCAGGAATTTATATTTATCTTTCATTTTCTGTAATTTCAAAATAAAAGGCTTAAGTTCAGTATTTTGTTGTTGTTGTTTTGGCATTTATCTTGCTTGGTGTTCTTTGATCTTTCTGGATCTGTGATTTGAAGTTGAAATTAATCTGGGACAAATTCTCAGACATTATTGTTTCAAATATTTATTCATTTCTCCCTTCCTTTACCTTTTAGTATTTCCTATTATGCATATGTTTATACCTTTTAGAAATGTCCCATAGGCACTGAGGTTAACGTCTTTCTTTTCTTCAGAAAGATTACACACTGGTAGGAAAAAAGACCCATAACATTTTAGTCATTAAAACTAACAAAAGAATTAAGGAATGTTCTGAATCCTATAGAAACATGTTTCCTCTTGTACTTTTATTTTGATCACCATCACTTTCCTGGTCATTCTCCTTTAGATAAGCTAACTAACATTCTCCTTTGCTAGTAGTCTGCCTGTGGTTGAATCTGTATAGAGCCACAAAGTCCTCTAATCTCCCATCTTTAGGGCTAAATATCTTTTGAATAGGTTAAAATTGTGTTGGGATAACTCAAGGGTAGAAGAGTGCATTTGAATGGCTGATGCCATGTGTGAAAGTTGGACTGGTCTAATATGTATTTCTGAATGAATATTTACCCTACTGCCAAACAATCCACACAATCCACATAGACTAGCATGGCCAATTTGCACTCTGGCAATCCTTAATGGTTAGATGAATGGAACTTTGCTCTGATGCAGGTGTAGACCCTAGTTAATATCAGTGCTCACAGTGAGGAAAGTCCATCCCAGATGTGGTCGCAGGCTGCAGTTTTATTATGAACCCAGATTTGTATGCTGTGGAGAACCCATGATTCATTTTGTTTGACTGTGACTCATTAGTGATGGATGGACAAAGAATAAAACAATACTAATTAGTGGAATACCATAGGTATTATTAAAAATCAATTCATGCAGAGATTTATATTTTTCAACTTGAGGATATTTTCAATGTGGCTTTGAATTGCTTATTGCAGAATCCTAAAAAAATTAAATTAATGGCTTAGAATTCAGTATAAAAAAGGTTTCAGGAAGGAACATAAAACTTCTTAGGAAGTTTTGCCTTTTCTATACAGCTTTGCAACTGAAAATCTCTGTTTGGATTCCAGTGACACTAAACAATGAGGGTGGAAGTGGGAATTTATTTATTTCACATCGACTTTCTGATTTTTCTCTAAATTCTGAAATAGTGACTTCATCATTTTTGATGGTAAAATGACTCTTCAGATGAAAACCCATAAAGGTCTTGACTAGAATTTTGATATCTGTAACGTATCCTGGAGCAGATTCTATATAAAGATTTGAAAACAAGAAGAATGGGGAATAAGTTAAGAATTCTTAGATCTCAGCAGCTTTAGAGAAAAGGTAAGATGACCATATTGTTATTTTACCTCCCAAAAGACAGTGGCTTTTGATTTTTGCACAAGAGTTATTGAAAATTATAACATTTCAGCATATGTGAGAAGAAGTTCTATCTTACCATGTTGAGAAGTTCTATAACTTAGAAGACAAAGAAGACAAAGTGCTCTTTGGAGCACTTATGCATACTTCTGAAAATCTCAGACCTAAAGGAGAGGCTACTGAGTCAGATGTCAGAGCATGGTACTCAGATCAAATATATCAGAGCTGTAGTATGAGGAGAAACAGCTGGGGCTCCTCCCTGAAAGAGAGCAGAAGAATAGGAAAGAATACTCTTGGTCCTTCAAATGTTCAAAGAATGAAAGAGAAACCTGGTCTTAAAATACTTCAAAAAAATTAGAAAACCCACTTTTTGTGTGGCACGTTGCAGAGTCCCCTGATATTTCTTTCTCAAAGTCAGATTACTCCTTTGCATCCTGTAAGAGCCTGAGACTCACTTTGGGACAATGATGGTGAATAAAAAGCACACTCTCACAAGCCTGTGTTCTGAGTCCATCCCTCTCATTGCCTGTCATGAGGAAGTTTCCTGGATGCATTAAACTTTATAAAAACTTTAATTCAATAAAAATGAAGATTTTCCTTTTAGGTCATCATTTCTTCTGGCAGACTGAGTCCAAAGTGCACTTTATTTCCCTTTAATTTAACAGCTCCAGCAGCTTTTCCAGTTAAATCGACTGTTCATTATTGAGCCCCGTTTCTGAAGGGGCTGTGCAGTGCAGCTTAATGAATCCCTGGCACAAAGCTCCCTTTCAGGACTGGGAAAGAATAGGGGCTGTTCAGGCCCTGTCGGGCTGTATGTCAAAGCCAGCCCATAATGCCTGTCAGCCAAGGGCAGAAATTCCCACTGATGCAAGAATGTGCAAGAAATCAACTTTCACCACCGACAAGCAGATTAAGACACGATCAGGAAATGAGACTGTGGGTTAAGAACAGTGACACCTGTTTGAACAGAGCGATTTTCCCATCCCTTGATCCCTGTGTGGCTGGCAGAAGCAGCAACGCGGCCAAGACCTCAAGGCCTCCCAGGGTCTCCTGGGAGGGGAAGGAAAGACCAAAGACCATTGTGGTTGGGGGCACCTTTGGCCTAGGTGTGGTGCTGAGCGCTCTCACATTTTCTTTCTACTTCAATACTCATAACAAGGATATAATCAATAATATGAGGATTATTCACATGTGACAGGAGAGGAAACCGAGGTTCATAGGCTTTCATTTTAGGTTCAAGGTTACACTGTTAATTGGGCATGAAACGGCAATGATGGGACAGAACATATGCCATTCTGGCTCCTGGTGTCTGACTTTACTAGTGCTCTGAAGGGGGGCTAATTGATCGATTTTGTCCTTTGGAAACATCCAAGCTCTAGACACTAGGAATACTTAAAACACTTTAATTGCATGAAGTATAAATTTTCGTGCCTACTCTGTACTAGGCATAAGTGATCTGTAGGCAGTTGAGACATGGCATGAATGTGTGAGGAGTGTAGCTGTGGGCCTGCCTTTTGTGTGAGACAAGCCTTCTGTGAGTCCCAGCTCTGACAATATGTGAACGTCATATCTTTGAGACCTTGGGAAAGCTTGGGAAAGACTCTCTCACTAAGCCTTGACGGTGCTGCTCTTTTCCTAGCTCTACCCCAGACACACAGTGATCAGGGAAGGTAGGTCTGGTAACTCTGGTATTGCTGACTACTCTAGAGGGAAACATAGTCCAAGGATTTCCTCAGGAAGAAGTACTAGATGCCTCTGTGTTACGTTAAAACTTAAGATCCCTGAGTTCTGAAGGTGGGTGTGTGGATTAGTTTTCTTTCAGTATAATGCAACAGATCAAGACTGATGAGGTATAGTTTTTTTAAAAATGTAAAAGATTGACTCTCAGATGAATGTAAAATGATCCACATGTAAGAGATTCTATTTAACTCATGAATTAGCATGGGAATCACTAAGATGATAATTAGTTAAAAGAACATTTAAGAAACTGATTATATCTATTCAGCATTGAAAGGGTAAGTTTACTGGGTTCAAAACTAGGCTATAGCTTCTGGCCAAGATAGAGGCATAGGTACATACACTTTGCCTCCTCGCACAGCCAAAACAAGGACAACAACAAATTAAAAAACTAAAACCAACCAGATCTGTCAGAAAATCAAACTGTATGGAAGTCCAACAATCAAGGAGTTAAAGAAGAAACATTCTTCCAGACCAGTAGAAGGGGCGGAGATGGGAAGCTCACATGGAGAGGAGGTGCAGCAAGGCAGCAGCTGGCAGTCCCACATTTGCATTTGGATAAACTGAGAAGAAGGACAGGGGAGTGAGACAGATCATCAACCCAGGGTTCCAGCATAGGAAAAGAAAGCCCCAAAACCTCTGGCTGTAAAATCCTGTGGGGGTTGCAGTAGTGGGAGAAACTCCCAGCCTCACTGGAGTGTTTGTTGGAGAGACCCACAGGTTTCCAGAATGTACACAAACCCACCCACCTGAGAATCAGCACCAGAAGGGACCAGTTTGCTTGTGGGTAGCAGCGGAAGTGACTGAAAGCCAGTAGAGAGATGAGAAATTGACATTGTTCCCTCTCTGTCCCCTCCCCCACATACGGCACCACAATGCAGAGATGTGAGTTGCCCTGCCCTGGAGAATACCTAAGACTCTGCCCCTTACAACATAACAGGAGCACTGAGACAAAGAAATATGGCTCAAATGAAAAAACAGATCAAAGTTCCAAAAACAGAACTAAGCAATGAGCAGATAGCCTATCAGATGCTGAGTTCAAAACACTGGTAATCAGGATACTCACAGAAATGGCTCAGTATGGCTGTGAAGTAGAAGAAAAAGTGGAGGCTATGCAAAGTGAAATAAAGAAAAATATACAGGGAACCAACAGTGAAAGGGAGGAAACCAGGACTCAAATCAATGATTTGGAGCAGAAGGAAGAAATAAACATTCAACCAAAACTGAATGAAGAAATAAGAATTCAGAAAAACGAGGAGAGGCTTAGGAACCTCTGGGACAATTTAAATGTTCCAACATCCAAATCATGGGGTACCAGAAGGAGAAGAGGAAGAGCAAAAAATTGAAAATTTATTTGAAAAAATAATGAAGGAGAACTTCCCCAATCTGGCCAAGGAAATAGACTTTCAGGAGATCTTGGAAGCTCAGAGAGTCCCAAAGAAGTTGGACCCAAGGAAGCACACACCAAGGAACATCATAATTAAACTACAAAGGATTAAAGATAAGGAGAGAATCTTAAAAGCAGCAAGAGAAAAGGAGACAGTTCCCTACAAAGGAGTTCCCATAAGACTATCATCTGATTTCTCAAAAGAAAAGTTACAGGCAAGAAGGGGCTGGAAAGAAATATTCAAAGTCATGAAAGCCAGAGACCTACATCCAAGATTACTCTATCTGGCAAAGCTATCATTTAGAATGGAAGGGCAGATAAAGTGCTTCCCAGATAAGGTCAAGTTAAAGGAGTTCATCACCACCAAGCCCATATTATGTGGAATGTTAAAAGGACTTATCTAAGAAAAAGATAAAAAACTACAAACAGTAAAATGACAGCAAACTCACAATTATCAACAACTGAACCTAAACAACAACAACAACAACAACAACAAAAACTCCTAAGCAAATAACTAGAACAGCAACAGAAACACAGAAATAGAAATTACATGGAGGGTTGTCAGTGGGGTGCCAGAAGGGGGAGAATGGGGGAAAAGGTACAGGGAATAAGAAGCATAATTGGTAAGTATGAATAGACAGGGTGATGTTAAGAGTAGTATAGGAAATGGAGAAGCCAAAGAACTCATGTATGTATGACCCATGGACATGAACTAAAGAGGAGGGAATGCTGGTGGGAGGGGGCAAGCAGGGCTGAAGTTGACAAAGAGGAGAAAAAATGGGACAACTATAATAGCACAATCAACAAAATATACTTTAAAAAATTAAAAAATAATAAAAACTAGGCTATAAATATTTGTTATCTATTTTATAAACAGAAATTATTTTCATATAAGCTGGTAGAACTCTACCAGCTCACAAACAAATTTACTAAATCTGGCATCTTCAATCAATAGCAGTTTGTGAGAGAAATTAAATACATTTCTCTGGAAAAATCTCTAGTCTTTTTTTCTGTATAAAAGTTAAAAAATGTCAGACCTACCTTTCTCCCTTGTTTCCTAGTTTTGGATAATTATTCTGGTAAGTCCTGTATATTATAGACAAGCAAATTGCGACCTACCTAGAGAAAGTAAATGATTTGGCCACACGATAGTGAGTGAGTTGTTGGCAAAGCCAGAACCAAAACCCAGCACTCCTGCCTCCCTAAAAACATTTGTTCTCGTTATTGCTGTGGAACCAAGTAGCAATTCTGTTTCTTCCACTAGAGACAAGAGAAGGAGTCAACTTGCATTTTCTGATTGCAAAAATTGAAGGAACAGGTATTTCCCAGGGCAGCTTTTATATGAAGATCAGTTAAATGTGAGAACAAGAAAATATGCTAATTACCTATTGTATTGAGATACAAATTAGGAAGTCACCCTTGGGGTTTACTTAAAAAATTTTTTTTTCAGTAACAGTTGACATACAATATTATATTTGTTTCAGCTTTATAACATAGTGATTAGACATATAACTTACAACATAATCATCCCGATAAATCTAGCACCCACCTGATAACATATATAGTTAAAAAAATATCAGTGACTATATTCCCTATGCTCTACTTTACATCTCTGTGACTGTTTTTAGAACTGGCAATTTATGCTTCTTAATCCCTTCATCTTTTTCACCCATCCCTCAAACCCCTTTCTATCTGACAGCCACCAATTTGTTCTGTGTATCTATGAGTTTATTTGTGTGTTTTGTTTGTTCATTCATTTTGTTTTTTTAGATTCTAAATATAAGTAAAATCATATGGTATTTGTCTTTTTCTGTCTGACTTATTTCACTTAGCATAATGCCATCTATGTGCATCCATGTTCTCACAAATGCCAAAATTTCATTTTTTTATGAATAAGTAATATTCCATTGTATATATGTAGCACATCTTCTTCATCCATTCATCTATTGATGGACACTTAGGTTGCCTCCATACTCTGGTTATTGTAAATAACACTGCAATGAACATAGGGGTGCATATATCTTTTGAAATTGTGTTTTGGATTTCTTAAGATAAATACCCAGAAATATAATTCTGGAGTCATATGGCAGTTTCATTTTTAATTTTTTGAGGAACCTCCATACTGTTTTCCATAGAGGCTGCACTAATTTACAACCCTGCCAAAAGTAATGAGGGTTCCCTTTTTCCACATCTTCGCCATCACCTGTTGTTTGTTTATTTATTGATGTTAGCTATTCTGACAGGTGTGAGGTGACACCTAATTGTGGTTTTAATTTGCATTTCCCTGATGACAGGTGATGTTGAGCACCTTTTAATGTGTCTTTTGGCCATCTGTATGTCCAGTGGTTTACTTCTTATTATAACAGCATGTAGTTAGTTTGGTGCCTTAGATAGGGATCCCTGGAAACAGACCTTGAGATGGACAGTTGTGTGCAAAAGGCTGATTGAGAAGGACTCTTTAGAGACAGATCTGCAGGAAAGTGAAGAAGTCAAGATTGGGCAGAAGGAGAAGCTGACCTGTCATCAGACTCCACTGATCTTATGAAAAGCATTGAAGCTGGAATGGCCATTCAGACTTGACCCACATTGAAGCAAGGTGGGTCTAGCCTTTGTATCCCTGCATCACCCAGCCAGTCATGGGTCTGTGGTATGCTTGGGAGAGGATATGACCTTGAGCAAGTTAGTTTCCTTCAGCTATGGGCAATGCTTAGTGAAGGGTCAAGCTGTCAACCATCAGCAGACAGTAGATTCAACCACCAAAGAGAGAGTTCATCAGCCCCAGAAGGGATCTGGGCATAGCACTACAGTATCCACTATGTCTTGTTTTTATTACAAGATTAACTGTAATAAAAGAGCTCAACTCAAGAGCCAACACTGATGGATTAGTAGTGTCAGGAGCACTATGTTGAAAGGGTTTTAAGGTCATGTGTGCTCAGTAGAAAGAGTGTGAGGATTGATCAGTGATTTCTGTAGGACAGCAGAGTGTGCTGCCATATTCCTTCTTGGATTTAATGGTGGTGGAGGGTGACTACAGCACACAGTTTGCCTTGAACTGTCTGGTTTATGCCTGTGCTTCCAAGGTAATTAATAAGAAGTAATGCTGTCTTTTGTCTACAAAATGTCCTCCCACAAAAGATCAGTTACATAATCCTAAAAAGGGAGTCCTTCTCAATCTTGCTAGTCCTGCCCCTTTCCTGAAAAGTGCTCCCTTCTCTCTGGACCCTGTTTGGGACAAGTGGCCTGGTATCTTCACTGCATTTAGAATTTCAAAGAAGACCCTCTTAGGCAGAGGGGGTTTCCTTTACCAAGTTCTGTTCCTACTTAGCAACACAAAACTCTCCTGAGGTATCGATGCAAACATCCTTGGCAACCATTCTAGAATTGGCAAGAAGGTAGAGTATGAAACTGTGAGACAAATTTCAGGGAGAGTAAAATAGATTATAACCACAGAAAAAATTATTTTGCCACATATTAAAGAAGAACTTTGCAGATATAGGCGCAGACTGGCATAACTAAAAGCATGTTGACTGTGAAATTAAAATCAGAGGCACTTAATTTTGAAAAGGAATTTAGAAATCATTTATCCATTTTGTAGGTGACAGATGGGCCAAGGTTATATTCTAGGTTCTTATAGAGCAGGGATCAGGACCCTTGTTCCTTAAGCCTCCCAGTCTAGTTTACGTTTCACTGAACCAAGAAGAAATGAGCAGAGTCTTGAGCAGTGAAAATAACATGAAGGCAGCATTTTGGCCTTCAATAAAAGAGAAAGGTTGCTCTCAGATCTGGGATGCCTTGGCAGAGGGGCTGGCAAAAAATTGCTCTATGCAAGGGCATGGCATTACTTTGCCTGTGTAAATAGAGCATGGCATCAGGTTGGGGGCCAGAGTCTTTTCTGGTGCCAGGAAAGTGACAAATACTAAAAACTGCTACCAAGAATAAGGCAGTGTGCCACATGCCATGGAACACAAAGGTAAATCAGCTTCTCGCTTCAGGAATCTCTCATGGTTCTCTGCATTTTCATAAGACCAAGTCTAAGCTCTTTTGTATAGTGTGTCAGGTATCCTTTCCAATCTTATCTTCCTCCACCTCCTGCCTTACATTTTACATTCCAGCCACATCATACTATTTAAATTACACTAACACTACCCTGCTGTTTTATACCTTCATATTGTGGCTCATAAGGACTCTCTCAAGGGTTCTCTCCCCAACCTGCCTTTTTTCTAACCTATCAGAAACTCTCCGTATCCTTTGTGGTCCAACTCAATGGCACCTCCTATATGAAGCCTCCTCCAAACTCCCCATACACAAGGAAGTATTCTCTTTTGTGTGCTCCAGTGACAGCCTGCTTGCGCCTCTATTAAAACACTGTCCTACACTTCCAGTCAAGATGGAGTTATTGGTAGACATGCTTCACCTCCTTGTGCAACCACAAGAAGAATTACAAGTAACCTCAAAACAACACCTAGAATTGACAGAAAATTGAACTGCATGGAAGTCCAACAACTAAGGATTTAAAGTAGCCACATTCATCCAGAAGGGTAAGTGGGGCAGAGATGTGGAGTCGGAAAGGAGAGATGATGAGACATGGTATGAGATGGAGAGGTGGCAGCAGCCATATGGGCTATCCCACATTTACATGTGGCGGATAAAAATTGGGAGGGTACCTTTGGAGCGAGCAATCTCAGCTCCAGGCCAGAGCACATAGCCCAGGGTTCCACAACTTCTGGCTGTAAAAACCAGTCATGGTTGAGGTAATGGAAGGTACAACTGGATTTTCAGGAGACTCTGTATAAAGGGCCTGCAGGGACTTAAAATGTATGCAGACCCTCTCCCTATGGGATTCAGCATCAGGGCAACAGCTGGAAGGGAGTCAGTCACACAGGGCGAGTGCTAGCCAAACCTCCAGAATACAGGCAGTGGCATTGTCCCCTCTCTGAACCGTCCCCCCAACACAGAGCCACAAAGCAGTCAAGCAGGTTGCCCTGCTCTGCTGAGTACCAAAGGTCTACCACATACAACTTAACAGGAACACTAAGATAGTGAGTCAAAGAAGCTCTGCCTAATGTAAAGAAACAGACACAGGGAGGTTGCCAAATTGAAGAGAAAAAGAAATATGGCCCAAATGAAAGAACAGAACAAAATCCCCCCAAAAGAACTACACAAAATGGAGATAGCTAACCTACCAGATGCAGAGTTCTAAACACTGGTGATCGGGATGCTCAGAGAACTCAGTGAGTATGGCAACAACATAAAGGAAGAAATGAAGGTTACACTAAGTGAAATAAAGAAAAATCCACAGGGAACCAACAATGAAGGGAAGAAAGCTGGGATTCAAATCAATGATTTGGAATATAAGAAAGAAATAAACATTCAGCCAGAACGGAAAGAAGAAAGAAGAATTTAAAAAAAAAATAAGGCTAGTATGAGAAGAATCTGGGACATCTCTAGAAGTGCCAACATCAGAATCATAGGGATACCAGAAGGAGAAGAGGAAAATGAAAAAACTGAAAACTTATTTGAAAAAATAACAAAAAGAAAACTTCCCTAATTTGGCAAAGGAAATAGACATGCAAGTAAAGGAAGCACAGAGTCCCAAACAAGATGGACCCAAGGAGGACCACACAAAACACATCAAAAGTAAAATGCCAAAGGTTAAAGATAAAGAGAGATTCTTAAAAGCAGCAAGAGGAAAGCAGAGAGTTTCCTACAAAGGAGTTCCCTTAAGACTATCAGCTGATTTCTCAAAAGAAAATTTGAAGGCAAGAAAGGACTGGCAAGAAGTGTTCAAAGTGATAAAAAAGCAAGGACCTAGTCTATCCAGCAAAGCTATCATTTAGAATGGAAGGGCCGATTAAGTGCTTCCCCGTCAAAGTAAAGCTAAAGAGGTTCATCATCACCAAGCCCACATTATGTGGAATGTTAAAGAGACTTATCTAAGAAAAAGATAAAAAATTATGAACAGTAAAATGACAACAAACTCACAACTATCAACAACTGAACCTGAAAAACAAAAACAAAAGCAAAAACAAACTGAGCAAACAATGAAAACAGGAAAAGAATCACAAAAATAGAGATCACATGGAGGGTCAGTGAGGAGGGGAAGGGGAAGAATGGGGGAAAAGGTGCAGGGAATAAGAAGCATAATTGGTAGGTACAAAATAGACATGGTGACATTAAGAATAGTATAGGAAATGGAGAAGCCAAAGAACTCATATGTGTACGACTCATAGACATGAACTAAGTGGAAAGAATGCTGGAGACAAGGGGGTACCAGGTGGAGGGGGGCAAAGGGGTAAAACTGGGGTAATAGTATAATCAATAAAATATACTTAAAAAATACTGTCCTGAGGACAAGAAGCATGTCTATGCCATTTCTCCATGCCTAGAGCACGATATATACAGGATATAGCAGGTGCTCAGTAAATGTTTGTTGAATGAGTAAATAAATAACATGACTGTTGGGCTCAAAACGATTATTAGGAATATGTCTCTTGTCTTAGGACCAGGACTTAATCATATGTGTATCCTTGGTGCTGAGGATGGTGCCTAACAGGTAGTAGGCCCCAGTAGACATGTATTATGTGATGGTGATAGACAAGCACTAGCTGATGGAAAGCAGACGGGGCATAGGATTTAGAGTTGAAGCTAAGCACTGTCAGCACCAGCTGTTTGATCTTCATCAAGCTGCCTGGGCTCTGTGAGTTTAGGTGTCTTCAGTAAAATGGGGATGATATTAACTCCCTGAAAGGGTTATTGTGAGGGTTAAATGAATACTATGTGAAAGTGCCCAATACAGCTTCAAATATAAGGTGGGAACTCAATAAATGCTTGTTGAGTGCATGGACAGGTAAATGAAGAAGCTCCATAAAAAAGGTTAAGTATCAGGCAGCATGAGGGATGGAGACATGACAGCCTGGGTCGGTGGCAACAAAGATTTGGGAGGGTTTTGAGAGACACAACTATTTAAAGTGGATTTTGAAAGCAGAACAGGATCCCCAGAAAGTCCAATGGAATTGGAGATACTCTGATTCTACCTTAGAGAGGTTTAACCCATTTCCTGCTGCCCCAAATGCTATGCCCAACAAAGTCATTTTAATAGTAATAAGGAAAGACCCAGTAAAATATAACAGAACTATCCCTAGCCATGGGAGTCTAAATTCAGATTCTCTTTTCATTAAAGTGTTTTTGAAGGGTTGAGGCAGGGAGGAGTGAAAGATAGCTGTGATATCTTAAGATTTGAAAGCTCTCCCTTAACTCATTTCCTCCTTGATGTGGTCAGGAAGTGCTTTCCGGAAAGAAGAGGCAGGTTTAATGCAATTATGCGCTGGGGGCCCTCCTCAGCTTGGCCATGTGCTAGGCAACTGCAGCTGGCCTCACACAAGAGAAAGCAAACTTCAGCTGCCCCTGGGGCCATTGTTTTAGCACTCTGCAGAGAAGTGTTCCAGCGGCTGTGTGAGCTACTTAGCTGTTTAATTGAATGAATTCAACCTCATATAATAGGATCTAGGACTTTAAGCATTTCTGTCAGCCACACCGGATATTGGGCTGAAGGCTGCTCAAGTTACCCTTCCTTGCTGAGGCCCTGGGTCTCTCTGGAGTTCACACTGTGTTCTGATGGAATTGTTCTACATTGATTCAACTTAAGTCTAGTGTTTCTAAGACGTGAAAGATACCAGGTATTTGAATGAAGTCTGAACAGAAAAGATTCCACCTAGAGGGTTTTGTGCGATTGTTTCCACTTTTAGGAAAAGGCAGGGGTGTCTTCACTATTTGGAAATCACCTCTCAGCTCCCTCTGGGCCCATCTGCTTAGGCCTCCAGCAGACTGACCGCACGACCGAGCAGGGCCTGACTGAAGTAGAAGAGAAAATAATTGAAAGGGAGGTTCGCCTTCTTCAGCCTTGCTCTCTGCCGATCCATGCTTCCTGTGAATGCCAGAGGGAGATTTCGTTCTTTTTGTGTTTTATGTATAATGTAGAAACACAGAGATGACAGATCTTAAGTGTAGAGTTCCTTGTGTTCTGACAAACGGCATATACTCATGTAACCAATATGTGCCCCATTCTGACAATCCTTTTCCCTACAGGAAAGTACTATTCTAATTTCAGGCACCATAAACTAGTTTTCCTGTTCTAGGATTTCATATAGACAGAATTATATGGTATGCACTCCATTACATCTGGCTTATTCGGCTCATCCTAATGTTTTTGAGGTTCATCCATTTTGTTGCATAGTTGTTTGCTCATTTTTAATTACCAAATATATACCATCCCCTAATATCACAGAATATTCCTAAAATAAAGAACTGACCATTCTCTGCTTAGAAGCCTGCATAGTTCCCCATTGCCTGTAGATAATGCCAAATTTTCGATATGGCATTCAAGTACCTTCTCCTCTGGCTGCAGCCTCATTTCCAGCCTCTCCCATCCATGCTAAGCATTTTCCACGTGACCATCTCGCTGTTCTCATAATAAATTCTGTCTCCTACTTCAGTGCATCCCAGCTGGCTTTGTCCTCACTTAAAATGTTAGTGGTCCCTTTTCCTCCATGGCAGTTTCTTCCCTAGCTTTCAAGCCTGTGTGAAGCCTTGTCTCACTTCCTGGCAAGTTATTCCTCTGTCCTCTGTGTTGCCACAGCCCCTATTAGTTGCAACTTCCCTTGGTTATAGACTGGATACTGAGGTCCTTGAAAATGGGATAATGCACAGACTCCCTTGGAAGGTCTAGCACAATGTTGTGCTCTGTGAAAAGAGAATTTTAAGATAGCAAATTGATAGTTTCATTGGTTTGCTTAACAAACCTGGTTGTTCAGCGTTATGTAGAACAGTTTTAAGAGTCCACATGAATCAGGGTCTGTCTCTTCAGTGTCTGAAAATTGCCTAGAAGGAAGCAGGCAATTGGGACCTATGACCTCACTGCTGTCTCCATCTCTCCGATCTAGTGCTCATCTGTAGGTTGCCTAGAAGGTTCTTTCTCAAACTTTTGACATCTGAGACCTCTTAATGAGAACTCAGCACAAATGCATACCACCAATTTTTGTTGCAGACATAATTTATATACTATAAAAATCACCCTTTAAAGTATGTGATTCAGTGGTTTTTAATATATTCACAAAGTTGTATTAGCATCACCACTCTCTAATTCCAGAATATTTTTATCACCTCAAAAAGAAGTGCCACACCCATTAATACAGATGATCAATTTAAGCAAATGAAATAAAATTTTAAAAAATTAACCATAGATTATAGCAAGAGAACACATCTTTAAATAATAATAAAAACATTTCATATCAGACTAATAAAATAATATGTAGTTTTTCAAATTGTATGCAGCTATCCAGATCAGTATCAGATTGTTTCAGCTGTAGGTCAGATTCTATTATACAATTGGTAATTTTTGTCACTGCCTATTCATACTACATTAGACATTCTAACTCAGAATTACAGGTTGCTGGGAATGACAGCAAATGTTTGGTGATTCTGTGAGACAGTTCTGGGTATTTGACTGAAACAAGTCCTCTTGTTCTTTATATGCCCAACAGCCATCCTTCCCACGTATTCCTGCAATGAACACTGATCTGTTTAGGTTTTGGGCAGAGATTCCTCCATCTCAGTAAGTGTAGATACCTACTCAGCCCCAGGAGGTAAATTATGATTGGTCTAAGCAAATTATGATAATATCCCTCCCCCTGGTAATTGAGTGGTATAAGGATAAGCATATCATCTAGTTTTGGCTATGAAATATTTTTTTCTGAGGAGGACTTCTCTTTCTGTATAAAATCAAAGCATCCAGAGGAAAAGGCTCTTTGCCCTTTTGGAATAGAGGTGTGATATCTGGAAGTGGATCAACCATCTTGCAACCATGAGGCATCCAGATAGAAATGGCTACCACATCAAGGAAGTGGAGCATAAAGATAGAGTCTGGGCATATGAAGCAATGCCAGAAATTGCTCATGTTAGGACTTCTCTCTCCATCTGTCTGCCTTGCTATGTATGTATGCACGCATCTACGTTTGTATCCGTCTACCTCATTTTCTATGACAAATAGCCAATTATAAAGATTTCTACTTACATTCCATCAGATACTAATTTTACAAACATATCACACTTGAATATTGTAATTTGAGAAAAGGTTGTGAATGCACTTCCAATTCTGTTTTTGGCTGCATTTAGTTCTAGGAAGTAGTTTTCAATGCTCCATTGCAGTATGTTTATATAGTTTTGAAATATTTTTCTATAATGCGCTTTTAATTTCTTTTTTGGGTATGTGTGAATAATCACCTGAAAGGGGAAAAAAATCAAAACTTAGGTCATCAAGTTGCTTTCACCATAGTTCTATTCTTAGAAATCTTGTTATCTTCAACATAAAACAATCTTTTAAAAAAATATTTTATTTATTCATTTTTAGAGAGAGGAGAGGGAGGGAGAGAGAAACATCAATGTGTGAGAGAAACATTGATCATACCCCCCCAACTGGGGACCTGGCCAACAACTCAGGCACATGCTCTGAATGGGAATCAAACTGGCAACCTTTTGGTTTGTGGTACGATGCCCAAACCATTGAGCCACACCAGTCAGGGCATAAACCAGTCTTGATATTTCTTCCCTAAAGTAATTAGTCCTGGTTATTCATGATACTGAATATGTTGCTAAGATAAGGCAGTTGAGAAATACCCTTAACATGGTTACCATGTCCTTATTAGCATTATAGTGTCATTATTTCTACTAGGAATAGAGTAATTGTGAAGTTAAGCAAAAAAGTGCCAATGGAATGAATTTTAAATTTACATTTATTATTAAAATAAATACATGCACAGTTTAGAAAGGAAAATAGTGGTGTATTACAATTTTCTTCCTCATTTTCTCTGACTCTCACTTTAAACATTTAAAAACTATTTCTTCTTTCAGTTTTTACCTACATGTTGTAAAATAATCTTAGGTGACAGACACGGAGATGCAGTGCTCTGATTACTCTTCAAGAAAACTCTTTACTCAACTGCTCTAAGTGTGGTGAGTTGGCAGCCTTCAGGAGTTAACTTGTTCAGGTTTCCCTCCTGCTCTAAGTTGAGGCCACACTCTTCTTGGGGTGATGCTGATAAAGGTAGATCTGGCCAGATGGCCTGACCAGGCCGAGTGAGAGAGTGGTTGCAGGAAACACCTAAGGCAGCAGGGGTGAAGCGATGCTGCTAGTGTGGGGCCTGAAGACAGATTTCCCTACCCCTGGAGCAGAGACACGGAAGGGGAAGGCCCTAACAGAGCATGCCCGAGGATAGCCAAAAGCCCTCCTATTCCTTTCCAGAACATGGCGGCAGGGGGAGGTGCTGACCTGTCAGTCTAGCCTAGTAAAATGACAGGGGTTGGATAGGGAACTGAATCCTTGCAGAGTGCATGTGATTTTGGGCAGGGAGGTTTAAATGGAGGGGAAAAACACACTCTTTTTCATCCCCCACAACTCACTTTGTCAGGGCCCAGAGGACTCACAGGACCCAGCACACCCTGGAAGCCAATGGCCAGGTAGTGGGCTCCAGACTCATGGATGGAGCCCTGCAAGTCCATCTGCAAAGGTTGGCAGTGCCCAGGCCCCTGGCATGGGAAGCTGTGGCTTGGCAATGGTGGCATGGGTAGTGTGCACAGACTCTAGGGAGCCTGAAGCTGGACTGTAACAGGGAACAAGCTAAGCTGCCTGGATGATCATGCAGCGGCCACCTGCAGTTTCTAAAGAACAGTTTTTTCAATTGGAAATGGAACTCCAGACACAGCCTTGGATTGGTCTGGCAGAGGCTAGAAGCACTTTTCTCTGGCTGTTCTAGAGGGGATGGGCTCTGAGGCAGAAGCCTGCCATCTTTCCAAAACTCTGTAGCTTTTGAATAAGTGACTTTCCTTTTTCACCAAACCTCTGCCTCCAGAACTTGCCTAGAGGGTGGTGGCAGGCCGTAGAACCCCACACTTCTGTTCAGTAATGACGCCATCTGTAACTGGGCAAGGTAGTGATGCAAAGGCCTAGCCATTTCTGGTAGTTGTAATATTCCTTTATTGAATCATCTTTGCTCAAGATGTCTCCTGCAGGCTTGTAGAGACTTTTGTCAGATCTGCAAAACTGAGGCCTTCCCTGTTGGATTTGGCTTCCTCTTTTCTTTCACAGGTCTTAAATTTGCATTGTACTCTGATGCCTTCCCTTGTCCACTTCTGCTTTCTCTCCCTTTTGTCTTTCATAGGTGCTACCCCTCAAAAAACTCCTTGCCCTGAACACTCTATTACTTACAGAGCACTTAACACCTTTTCTACCTGTGGGATGCTGCCTTCTTCCCCGAGTCCTCCCAGTGTAGTTGCAGAGCACACTGTTCAGTGGTTCACTGAGAAAAGTTTATTGAGAGGCAATTTTTAAAATGTCATATATCTAGAAATATTGGTATGCTACCCTCAAGTTTGGTTGACCATTGGGTTTGGTATAGGATTCTAAGTAGGAAATAATTTTCTTTCAGATTTTTAAGGACATCACTCTATTTTTTCCAACTTCCAGTGTTGTTAATGATAGGTCTGGTGTTATTCTGATTTTTTTTTTATCATGGTATTTATTTCTCCCTGGAACCTTGTATTTATTCTTTGATATTCTGAAAATTCAAAACAATGTGCTTTGGTGTGGGTCTTTTTTTTTTTTCCCCCCCATTACGGTTGCCAAGCATTTATGGGTCTTTTAATCTAGAAGTGCTTCCAGACCCACTGAATAATGAAGAAAACAGGAAAAAGAGTTTGGGGGGTGGGATCCAAGTAACAGGGGATGCATCATGGATGAGAAGCAAAGAGAATTCCCTGCAAAATGACTATGAGAAGTATTACAACAATAGTGTATGGCAGGCCTAGTGACAATCGGTCCACACTGGAACAGGAGAGTGGCGAATCCCTGAAGAAGAAGGGATGGCTCTAAGAAAAATAAATTAAAGTAACAGATTTCCTTATGTGTTTGACCATTAATCCTTCAGTTTTGTGATTTTTTAAAAACTTTCATTTCTTTAATGGTACTTTTTCTTCCCAGCCAGGTCTTGCTCAAATAATGACCCATAACATTGTGCGTTCTTATAAAATAGTTGTTATCTTAGGCTACTCAGTTTAGTAGTTTGTTATACAACTATAAGTGACCAGAATAACATGTAATATTTCAAGATGGGAAATAAAACCTAGTGTTAGTAGAGTGTGGTTTACAGGAGGAAAGGAGGAGAAAAAAACAAGAGATACATTTTTGGGGAGTGTACAATTTGTAAGGTAACATTTTTGATGAAATTGATGCTCTATAAATTGTGTGGTGAAAATGAGGAACTGATATGTTTTGTCTGAGGCTTCAAACTAGTGAGTGACAGGAAACTGTTATGGGGAGAAAGTGAGGGAAAAAAAGATGCCTAATTATTTCTCCCTTTCAGCATGTGCATTCCTGACATCTCTGAGGACTAAGATTGTCCTGTAAGGAATATGATTAAAGTTACAAAAAGGAAAACAAAATTAGTAAGTCAGCTTTTGATCCTGCTGCTCTATTTACCCACAGGAAAGAAGGCTGCTCTCAGGTGGTCTTTTGTTTAAGTAATGTCCCGAAATCCAAGTGTAAAAGAACAATATGAAATCTCAATTCTCCCAAATGGTTTGGGGCCAGTTCAGCCCTTGAGCCCCTGGGGGTTTGGTTCCCAAGGAGACTAATCCCCCTTGCTCAGCCCTAGGTATCACTGGAGCAAAAGAGCTCTATTTTGGAGCTTTGTGGAAAGGCCATAGGGCAGCCTGAAGCGGAGTCCTTCCGCCTCATCGGAAGTGAAATCTGTTGGTGCTCACTCTGGGTCTAGGAGGAGGGGCTATGGGCCTGGCAGGAGCTGGCCACTGACTTTGCTGAACCGAATTTCATCCCAAATGGAGTCTTTCCGTAAAGGAAAGATCAAGGAGAAGAGCAATTGAGATCATAAGCTGAGGTCTACATGTACAATTTAGTCAGATACTGGAAACTTTAAGGATTTATTTTGATCTTAGGTATCAAGCTATTTCAGGCAGAGTTCTTTGTTGCCTAAGTATCTATAGTTCCCATAAACACCATTATTTTGATAGGACCATGCCTCTCTGCCCAGGGTATTCCCAGAGATATTGCTTGTTTGCTTGGCACCAAGTTTTAGCTCAAAATGCAGGCTTCCCCAAGTTCTCTGGGCTGAATTGATGGTTCTTTTATTCCATCAACTATTGTACCTCAAATTTACTTCCATTGAGAAGAATCATATTATGTTACAGTGGCTTGTTGCAGGTCTGTCCATTGGAAATGGTAAGAATCATGGCTTCTTATCTCTCTATTCATGGTCCTAGCACAGTGCTGAGTACATTGTTGGTGTCAACATCTTTCTGTTGAATGGATGGGTGACTGGATAGATATTCTATATGTAAGAATCAATTTTGTAAATCAGGCTACTGAACTTCTAAGTCATGAAAAATGTATATTTGCATATGGAGCTTTATGATTGACAAAGAACTACTTCCACTATCTCAGTGACTTTCACAGTAGCCTGATCAAATAGACTCAGAATATTATTCCAATTTTATAGACGGGAACATTGAGGTGCAGAGGATTAAGTGACTTTTCTACAGTCAGTTGAACGATAAAACGGTAGATTGCTCTCCAGTCTCATTCACTGGCTCTAACTTCATCATTCTCTCTATACATTACACTGCCTTTTTCTAAGTGTCTACAACGGCTAAGCATAGCTGCTCTTTTGCATTTGAAAACAGTCACTCATTTTGTTGGGGGAAAGGACTATTGATGCTGATTTTATAGGTTAATGTGTTGGTGAGAAATTGGTGGGGACAAAGGAATCAAAAACATGGACATTTGTGGAGCCCCTATTTTGTGCCAGGACTTTCATATATATATGACTTCAAAACAGTTTTGAGGAACTGAGATAATTTTCATTGTACCATCAGAAAAAGTAAGATTCAGAGGTATTATTTGTCTGCCATGTCATGGAATTCTCATAAAATTCTAAGAATAGTTATTACCATTACCTATCATTCAGATGAGGAAACTGAGTTTTAAGAAGATGAGCTGACTTATCCAAGGACACTTGTCTAGCCGGTGACATGCCAGAATTTGAGCTCGCATCATCTAAGTCCAACTTTTATGCTTAGAACACTAATGATCAGGAAATGTAGAAACTTTTACATATGAATCTTTTAATATTCCATTGATTTTTAATATGATTATATTAGAATTTAGCTAATTCTCTGGGGATTAAGAGATATATATTCAGATTAAAGATATAAATTAAATGTATTATCCCCCAAGAACTGTACCTGGGGATTTGTGAGAGCTGCTCAGTTGAAAGAAGGTGAAGGAAAGAGTTAGTGCTTTGGCTGCCAGACTCTGAACTCTATGGAATGGTCTGGAAGGGGAAAGGAAAAGCTGACATCCACATCTGAAGGGTGAGAAATACAATGCAAGGATAGGCCCACACAATTTTTCTGAGTGCAAGTGTCACCAAAAATAGACAGTCCAATCTCGAGGACAAAATCCTGTGTGTGTAATTCAAATGAACAGTACACTATAATTGAACCAACTTAAATTTAAAGAATAAAGAGTTTGTTTCACCTCTGTTGGCTTGGGAATTGTCTACTTTCATCTTCTGTAGAGTGCTCATGTAGCCTTTCTCCTTTGTCAGGTTGTGCCTTCAGGGTGCTCACTGATGGTTTTGCTACATCCTGAAAAGTGAGGCTTAAAGAAAAGAGTTTTGAAAGAGATGGTTTATATCTCTCCTATGCAGACTCTGGGCCTAAACTATAAAAACTTATTTAGAGAACACTTTATTACACAAAGAATGTCATCATAAATGTGATCTCATTTAATCCTCATGAACACCTAGTGATAGAGAAGGCACGGAAGAAAACCTAGTCTCCATTTTGTGTTTTAGAGAAATAAAGGCAAATACTCAGCACAGGCTATGGGACAGTCAACACATGAGAATTTTTCACAGGACATTTCCTTTAACATCACAAGTGCCCCGTGAGGTGGGCAAACTTACCTGCATTTCACAAGAGTAAGCTAAGGCAGAGAGAGGCTGGCTGGTTTGCCCAAATCCATCCTCATCAGAGTAAGGATTTCAACTCAGGACCTGGAATTATTGAGTGGTGGGTCTAAGACCAGAACCCAAGTCTTTTCTGAATCATCTTCCATGCTTTACCGTATGGCGCATCGTCTCTATCCCATGAGGATTGCCCAGGAGAAACTGGGTCTAATTGAAATTCAAGGTGATGCTTGAAATGCAACAGAAGTTCCAAAAGGATGATCTAAATGATATGACTTATAGATTCCAATCCATATTTTGTCTAAGATGCGAGAGTTTTATACACACACAAAGCTCTCTTTCAAGCAGTAGCTGGCTTACTGGGAGCAGCTCCTTTCCCCCCTTGCTTCCTGCTATCTACTACTGATAAAAAATGAGCCAAGTGTTGGCCTCAATTTACTATAAGCTAATTAATTGTCACTTCTAACAATCAATGGACAGAGAAGAAAGAGCACTGAACTTGAAAGTCCTGTGGAAACTGGAGTTAGAATCCTAGCACGGAGCCTTGAGCTTGAAAGGCACAAGTGTCCTCCCAACTTACAGATAAACAAAACAAAACAAAACTCCCCCAAAAACCAAATATCAAGAGGGACCACAAGTTGTCAAGCACTTAGAATAGCTCTGCAGTCAGACTAGACTGGCTATGGCTTTGACCAACTCATTGAAACCCTCCGAGGCCCAATTTCTGCATTTGTTAGATGGGGATAATAACATATACTTCACAGGGCTATTATTCAAAGATTAAATGAGGCAATGTATGGTCAGCACAGGGCATCCGCAAGCGCCCGGTAGCTGAGGCTGTCGTTGCCAGACTGGGAGTGAAACCCAGGTCTTTCGACTCTTACCTTCTCAGCCTCAGGGAAAGTCCTCCGAGCCAGGGCATCCTGGTACAGAAGCTGGAGTTCCCAACCTCATCTGCTGTTGGAACTAGACAAGAGTAACATATGGGGCGAAGGGAAACTAAAGGGTTAAGATGATGAGCCTGAGAAAGCCCAGAAAACTAGAAAAGCGGACACCCGCCCCTCACTCCCCACCCCTACCCGCCAGACTAAGCCCCTCCTCTCCGCCACCGGGGCGGTCTCCGCGATCCCTCCCTCCCCCTTTCCCTTACAAGATCTAATGAGCTCCCCCGGGAAGCCGAGCTGCGAACCCTGCCCGGAGCGAGGGGGCTGCGCCACAAGCACCGTGCCAGGGCGGCATCCAGGCCTGGGCAGCCGGCGGGAACCCGGCGGGGCGCACCGGCCGCTCTCCGGGCGGCCGGGGAGACGCGGCGATGGCGGTGCAGGCGGCGCTCCTCAGCACACACCCCTTCGTCCCCTTCGGCTTCGGTGGCTCCCCGGATGGGTTGGGGGGCGCCTTCGGAAGCCTGGACAAGGGCTGCTGTTTCGAGGACGATGAAACCGGGACGCCGGCGGGTGCGCTGCTGGCTGGTACTGAGGGCGGGGACGTGCGCGAGGCCACCCGTGATCTACTCAGTTTCATCGACTCGGCGTCCAGCAACATCAAGCTTGCGCTGGACAAGCCGGGCAAGTCGAAGCGGAAGGTGAACCACCGCAAGTACCTACAGAAACAGATCAAGCGCTGCAGCGGTCTTATGGGCGCTGCGCCCCCGGGCCCCCCCTCCCCAGGCGCTGCGGAAACTCCAGCCAAGCGGGCGCTCAGTGCTCCCAGCGCCCAGACCCTCGCGGTACCAGCCCACGGCAAGGCCGCCCCCCGGCGGGATGCGTCGCAGGCCGCTGCGGCCGCCAGCCTGCAGAGCCGGAGCCTGGCCGCGCTCTTCGACTCGCTGCGCCACATCCCTGGGGCCGCCGATTCGGTCGGGGGTTCGGTAGCGGCACCGACGGCGGGCCTTGGTGGAGCGGGAGCCGGGGGCGCAGCAGGGGACCTGGCAGGCCCTGTGGGGGTGACGGCGGTACCCGGAGCCAGGAAGGTCCCGCTGCGTGCCCGCAACCTGCCCCCGTCCTTCTTCACCGAGCCGTCCCGGGCGAGCGGAGGCGGGTGCGGCCCGTCGGGGCCCTGTGTGAGCTTGTGCGACCTGGAGAAGGGCTCTGAGAACCTGGAGTTCTTCGAACTACTGGGTCCCGACTACGGCGCCGGCACCGAGGCGGGTGTCTTACTCGCCGCGGAGCCTCTGGATGTATTTCCCACCGGAGCTGCAGTCCTGCGGGGGCCTCCGGAGATGGAGCCCGGCCTCTTTGAGCCACCATCGATGGTGGGAAGCCTACTGTACCCTGAGCCCTGGAGCGCCCCGGCCTGTCCCCCGACCAAGAAGCCGTCTCTGGCTACCCCCCGTGGGGACTCGAACTTGAACGAGCCCTTGCGCCGCCTGTACCCCGCCACAGTGGACTCTCCGGGTGGGGAGGATGGGCCGGGCCTTCTGGCCTCTTTCACCCCCTTCTTCTCAGACTGTGCTCTGCCCCCGCCGCCCCCGCCCCCGCCCCACCAGGTGTCCTACGATTACAGTGCAGGCTACAGCCGCACAGCTTACTCCAGCCTTTGGAGACCGGATGGGGTTTGGGAAGCGGGGCCAGGGGAGGAGGGAGCGCACAGGGACTGACGCGAGGTACCCTTCCTCCCCTCGAAGACTGCTGTGGGGAGCGCCCCCTCCGGGTACCTCCTAAGCCTAGGGAACGATTGGAAAATGCACGGGAGATGAAACGGGATTGAAAGTTTCAATGGATAAAAGAAACTTAAAAAGAAAGGAAGAGGAGTTGGGGGTTGTTTTAATCACAGTATCAAGGTTTTAAAAAACGAACAGACGAGCCAAGAAACCAACACGGGATTTGGGTATTAGGGTGGGGACGGCAGAAGGGGCAGGAGGCGGCTTCCGTAGCCACCTGTCTCCTCTCCAGCTTTTCAGCAGAAGGTCAGTGTGTATTAATGTAACTGGCCCTTCCAAACAGTGCCCTGGCCCCTCCCCTTCCCTCCCCTTGGAGTCCACCATGAATTAAAGCCTATATTGAAAAGATTGGAGCGGAGGTATGTTATTTATTTGGCTGTTTGCTTAGAGGACACCTTCCCGTGTCGTCTCAGCCCTGCTCGGTGAGAGTGTTGTTGAGGACTCGAGGCCAGTGGTCTCCCTTGTGCTGGTCCTTGGGTGTGAGTCTCTTTTCTGTCACTCTTTCTCATAAGCATTCCCCCCCCCCGCCCCCCCCTTACCCTTCTTTCATCCCTTTCCACTCTGATCAATGCCATTGCTTACTTTCTTTCCTTCTCTTTTTCTGACCTCTCATTGCTTCCTCTGATGTGTTTCTGTAGGCTTTTCTTGCAAATCTCTTCTATAGGGGGCTTAAGTTTGGCAAACGTGGGATCCATCCATTCCTTTCCTTTCCTTCTCCCACTCCACAGCCACTTTGTGTGAAGCAGACTGGGCAAGTTTAACCTCTTTGTAATCAAGTTTCCTTATGGGAGAGGATGAGGATCACAATATTTATCCACTCTCACGTCACAGCTTGTTGGGTAGCTCAGAGAGAAAATACAGAAAGTTTTTGTCTTGAAGCCCCTGTAGTGCTTGATTGGTTCTGCAAGTATATATGTTTTATATACATATATACACGCTTTCCCCAAGTGGAAGCCATCAGAATTGTGAGTCTTGTGCCCTTTTTTGGCTCATCTCTTTGCCTGGTGATTGCCCTTTTCTTCATAAGCGGCGCACCATCCCCCTCCCCCCTCCTCCTGTTCCATTCTTCCCCTGTCCATTTCTGCCTCCCCCTCCCCATCCTTCCTCACTCCCTCTACCCACACTGTCCCCAGTGGAAGGAATGGTGAAGGGTGTGAAGTTCCCTAAAGAGCAGGGTTTATGAATGGAATCTGAAGGGGCCCAGGGAGAGGAGTCTGATCTGGTATGTCAAAGAGATTTGGGGAAAAGTCGTAGAAATGTTTTACTCAGCCAAAGAGTAGCGGAGTAGACACACAGCATCATCAGGATGGTTCAGGGGCAGAGGAGGAAAGACTGGGTGGGAAGTGAGCAGCTGGAGAGGAAAGGGGGAGCCCTTCAGTTCTACAGACCTGCAGGTGAATATGCAGGACCAGACCCACACCTGGACAATAAAAGATGTTACCTGTAGATTATGTTGCAAAGAAGAGCTGCCTCTGTTCAAGGCAGCCAAAGATAGATGATAAGAATATCTACATGTGAGAACGTCAAAACCCCAATGATACTGCAGAGGATTTTAAAATCCAGGCCAATGTTTGCACAAATTAACAGTACTGAAATAGTTTCAGAAAGGATTGGGGGGGGGGGTATCAAGCTACGGCATACAACTTAAAATGCTATCACTAAATCACTTCCTTCTGAATAAAACCTTTATTAAGAAAGCATCACAGGGAAATATAGCAATGAGTCTTAGTAACGAGGAAAAAAATTTGCAACTCAACTAGTGTCTGTAGAATTTCTTTGAAAGTGGTGAAACTGATGAATTCCATTGTGTTAGCAGAATATTATTCAACAATCATTTAATTTATCAACATTGTTTGGTGATGAGTACTATCCAAGATAAAATTGCACAGGAGGAAAAAATAAAACCCTGTGACAATTATGAAGGCTACAGTGTCACTGCAATGTTTCTTAATTTCCTCTTCTTTCCTAGTTTAGTAAAACAACATCTCTCTCTCCCAGCATCTTGCTTGCATCTTGCTTGCTGTGCCTTTCATTAATAGTGATAATGCCGGCACTATGTTTCCACGTGCCAGCACTGAGCTAAGCACCAATTCACTGAATCTCTTGACAATCCCATGACGTAAGTGTTGTTATTATTCCCATTTGGAAAGTGAGGCTCGGACAGATTAAATAACTTGGTAAAAGCAAGTAGTGGGTTCAAAATCTAGATCTACAAGTGTCCTAACACCAAGAGCTGCCTGTTACTCATGAGGCTCTACTGTGTTTTGTTAGTTTGTGTGGTTCCTGGTCCCTTGCATTGTGCTACCATAGGGCTTCTCAACTTCACCACTGTTGACATTTCGGGTGGGATAATTCTTTGCTGTGGGGACTGTCCAGTGCATAGTAAAATGTTTAGCAGCATCCCTCACCTCTACCCACTAGATACCAGTGGCACTTCCCTAGTTGTGACAATCAAAAATACTCGCATGTCCCATGGGAGGCAAAACTGCTGCCAGTTGACAGCCACTATGCTAGAAGAATATATAAGCAGCATCGGCAGGGTGCCTGGAACATTCACATACGTGATCTCATCTAATTCTTCCTAAGTTTGTGCTTAGGTATTGTTATTATCCTTATTGTTATATGAGTGAAAAGTAAGACACGGGGCTCAATTAATCCACTTAGCTACGTCTTGGCTAATTTACCAGCCGTGGACCAGGTATTTAACTGTATTAAGACTCAGTCTTTCCATTGGTAAAATTGGATAATTATCACAAAGGGTTTTCATGGGAAGTTGGAATAGAGGATGTATAAATTCCCACCAACAGGGAGAGAGGAGTTCTTAGTTCCAGGCAGCCAAGGCTTGGCTTTATGTCAAGGTTCCAAACCACCCTGTCATCCAGGATGGCAAGAATATGTGTTGGTCCCCAGGTAGCCTCCCAATTGCCCCATCTCTGATTTATTTTCTCCCCATGTTGCTTTCCAGTCTGAGAAACGTGTGTCTCTGACCATGCCCCCTACCATGATGCAGTAATAGTGCCCATTAATAATAGTCCCGCCAAGGGCTCAACCTACTGTTGCTTCCTCTCATATGTCATTTTCTACTGCAGCCTGTTAGAAGGTGTTTTCGGCTCTTGTTTAGCCACCTACTTGCCCATAGACTATTCTTTTTAAGTGCAATCGTAGATATTTTTCAAGAGCAGAAATGTAATAGGCTTTTAATTGTGTCGTTTTGGACAGGTGGGGGATCTTAGCTTTGTTGGTAATTACACTGTTTGGCTGCATATTCCTGACTTCCCAGCTCAGCTGGGCATCCCTTGGTGCCTGGAAAGTGTTTTAGTGTCGTCCTGTATCCTTTAATGGTTGTCCTAAGCCTTTGCTCATCTTCATCCCAGCCTCTACCCTTCCCCTCGCCTCACTCCACGACCCGACAATATGAAGAGCACCTGTTGTAACCCCTCTCCTTTTCCCGGCCCCGCTTTCACCCACGAGGTCTTCTCTTCAGCAGGCAGGACCTTTTCCTGCCCTCACAGCTCAGCACCCTGCCCCTCCCACTTCATGAGAACAAGGGGCTGCTCCTTCAGTGATCCTGAGTCTCCTTTACCTCCCACACACCCTTACTTTTTCCTCTGTCCTGACAAAATCCCTTTAGGGTGGTTTAAAAATAAGACGGGGAGGAGGGCGGGAATAAAAAACTGAAAAACTCCCTCAACCCTGTTGCGCTCTTTTAGGTAACAGTCTATCTTCTCTTTAGAGTCAAATCTCTCAGGAGAAGAATCCACACATTTGGCCTCCGTCTCACCTGCTGGTTAAACCTTAGCTATTTTGAGTCTTAGGGAGGCCCACTATCCCAGTTTGCCAGGATTGTCTCATTTTTACCTCTGAAAGTTCCACTGCCAAGAAATCCCTCAGTCCCAGGCAAACTGGGACAGTCACACATTTGTACGAAGTCCTCCCGGAGGGCAGGTCCTGTGCTAAGCGGTGGGACATGATGATGGGCAAGATGGGGGTGGCAGTATGCAGGGCGCCTGCCCAGCCGAGCTCCCGGTTAGCGGTGAGCAACGACGGTCGGGTGCGCGGAGCGCGCAAGCGAGCAGCCAGATGCCCTATGAGAAAGAGAGGGCAGGACAAAATAGAACTTTGCAGAAATTTGACGTGGGCAAGGGTTGCCACAGGTGTGGCAGGGACTCCCTCCTGCAGTCATGGAGGGTATTGCTATTACTCTTGCTCTCTGAGCCCAAATTTACCTCCATTTCCTGCCATTTACCCAGGTTAAAACCTGTTTTCCATCTGGAATTTATTTGGTCAGTGCACCAGAACTGAGTCAATGCTGGAAGACTGACTCACACTGTCCAAGTTCACATGTATAAACCATAAGTCCTCTTCTTAATGTGCAACAAAAAACACAAACCTAAATTAGTTATGCCTGGCCAGGAGAATTCATAGTATCTACCTACACAGAAGACATGAAAATCAGAACAGCATGCTGTGAGCAGAAGAAGTAGTATAATTGGTAGAATCAACTCCACAATTTGGGGACAACTATAGCTAGGCTTCTTTTATTTTCAATTAATTGCTTGAACACCTACTGCCCTATTTGCATAAGGTCTTAGTATCTCTCCCTCTAGGGCCTTCCCCCTCCTCCCAGAGCTTGCCAGAATCTCGAAAGCTTCTACAGTCCAACAGACATATAGCCCCTAAAAGGGACTCAGGCTGGCTTTGCCATTCAAGTGAGTCATTCATTCTTCCAAGAGAGCCTGATAAATCCGCTACTGTCATCGTTAGTCATGCCATGCAGGATCGCGGGGTTGTACAAACTGTAAACACTGTGGAGCCTGCAAAGCCAAGGAGATGAGTGGGAACTGAAGCCTATCCTCTGTTTACTCTAGTGCCACCAAGCAGTGCACACAAGGGAGGGGGTGGTTTCTTGTTTTTAAAATTTGCACAAAGACGTGGTATAGGTAGCTGTGACCCTGAGGTTCAGCCCTGAAAACCAGTCCTACTCAGAAGGATAGACATACTAGTGCAGCGGCTCTCAGTTGCTGAGAAGGTGCCATGTGCTCTGTGGGACGATGGTCACCTCCCTCAGTACCAGGGCCAGGAGCACTGGGTCAGGGCTGGCTCTGGCACCTGTCACCTCAGGGACCCAGCGGCACCAATGTTCCTCTTCCTCTCTTCCTAGGATCTCCCTGAGTCATCAGCTTCTTTTAAATCCTGTTTCTGAACTATGGGTATTATGGGCTGAATGTCTGTGTCCCCCCAAAATTCATATATTAAAACCCTAATCCCCAAAGTGATGATGTTTGGAGGTGAGGCCTTTGAGAGGTGATGAGGTCGGGAGGATGGAGCTTTTGCGAGTGGGGGTAGTGCCCTTATTAGAAGGGGCCAGAGACCTAGGTCAATTTTTCTGCCATGTGAGGACACAGAAAGAAGACAGCCATCTGTAAACCAAGAAGAGGGCCCTCACTGTGGACCCAACCACATTAGCACCATGATCTTAGATTTTCAGCCTCCAGAACTGTGAGAAATACATGTCTGTTGTTTGAGACCTCCAGCTGTGGTCGTTGTGGTAGCAGCCTAAGCTGACTAAGACACTGGGGCTCCTTACCTCCGACGGAGGCTCCCTCAGTGTTCCCTGTTTATTTCCTATTCCTGACTATCCTAGTCTAGGTGGCAACTGTTGTTACCAGACAAGAACTCCCTACCTTCTGGAAGAGGGTGCTGTGGGTGGGTCCTGCCTGCTCTAGTGAGGTGGTCTGAAGGTTGCAGATCACTACACCAGAGACTCAGTTTTCTCTTCTGTCAAATGGCAATAGTGATATCATATAGGGTTGTGAGTGCATTGATGACATGCACAGAGAGCCCAGCATTATACGAAGACCCTTTTAACAGTAGCTATTATTGTTACCATCATTGGCCAAAGAGGCCTCAGCAGGGAGCAGGAAGAGTCCTGGGCTTCCTGGTCGCCTCCCTTGTCTTCATCCACAGAGGAAGCTGTCTGGATGCCCCAGGATTTTAATCTCAGGATTTAAAAGGTCACTGGAAGCTCTCGCACTGAAAACACCCCATCCCCCGACAATGACTAGGAATCCGTGACTAAATGGCCCCTTCACCGGAGCTGTTTCGTAAGGAGCACTGGTGGAGGGAGACTTTACCACAGAAGACAAAACAAAACCCTGCACAAAGGACTCGCGGTGGCTGGGCAGGCACGGGGAAGCTCCCAGTGTGCTCTGCGAGTCTGGTTCTTCTGCAGGAGCAGGCCTGCAGGGAGTCCCAGGACACTGAGTCCAGGGTGCGGAGGACTGCTCAGAATCCGATCTCTTAATCAATTCTGCCCACAACAACAGGATTTCAATGCATGGCAGGGGATAAAGTGGCCCAGAGAAACCCAGGACACATTTGAATGGTAGCCCAGAACTCGGACAGAATTTGAATCACTCTGGCACAGGCCGGGTCATGGGTTGCTGCCAGAACATTGTAAGAAAAGCCATTCTCCACAAAGCCAGTCCACACAATGGCATGAGGAAACAGGAAGCGGTGCAGCATGGCTTTAATTACTGTCCTTTTTCTGAGCAGGGCCACAATTCATCTGGGAAGGCCTTACCATTGCTCCTGTACGTTACTACACACCAACTGCCCAGAGCAACCTGGAAAATGGGGAGTCAGAGCTACAACAGTGACCCCTGGACCTGGCATTGACACATGGCACTGCCTTCTCCTAGCGATGCCATTGGCAGGGTCATCGAACCTTTCTAAGTGTGTGTTTTCTCCTCTGGAGGGTGGCAATAATAATATTCCCTGCATTTTGGGTTGGCATGAGGATTAGGAATCATGTGTGTGCTGCTGGCAATGGGCCAGACACATTGCGGACTCCCAGGCAATAGTTGGTATCATTATCTCTAAGAGTTGGATGTAGCCGTCTCCGCTATTCACAAGCAATGTGTGAGTCATCACTTGACCATTTTTGAGTGTCAGTGTTGTCATCTACAACAGGAGGGTCTCTGCGTGGTGGTCGTGAGAGGAACTGAAATTTAAACAGCTTCCATCAATAGTGTCTGCCATGTGCAAGGCATTAGCAAATATTAGTGAATCTGAAAATCACGTGGCTGGAGGGCACAATCCCTTTTTAGCTGTGGATTTTGTTCCATCTCATCTGGAGTCTGCGGCAGATCAAAGTCCTGTTGGCTATTTAATGGTTTCCAACTCTGAGCTAACACTTGTAGCTATTAGTTCAGCTTGATATAATTTCTTCTGAGATTTTCATTTCATTTTGGCTGAGGTCAACGTTTCAAACATAAGAACAAGTCATAGAATTTTAGGATTGATCTTACCTTGGAAAGCAGACTACTTCTCAGTTCTGGCTGTTTTTCAGTATCAACTCAGGTGATGGGGAGGCCTTGGAAAACAGCCCCAGCCTCATCTGCTCGGCTGGAGAGGCTGGTGCAGCTGGGCCGGCTGGAGCGCAGTTGGAAAAGCAGCGCTCTGTGACACAGGCTCTGTACGGAGGCCCTGGAGGCCTGGCTGCTTGCTCCTCTGCTATCACCTGTTTTGTCTTTCTGCTTTCCCTACCCCCATGTGTGGTTGTCAAGATGTCTAACAAGAGTGTGTAAAAGGCAGGGCTAATTTTGCCATTGGCCAAAATCACAGGGTCATATCTGATGGGAGAGAGGAATAAGGTCTATTCTACACATTTAAAAAAGTTTTTAATATTTATATTCTGTATGGCAGCAATTAGAGAAAATCCGTCATTTTGGCCAATAAAATTTGATGTTGAAATTTAAAAGCCTATTTTAAGAGGAAATCTGAACATGTAAATTATAGCCTTAGCCCTGCCAAAATGGGTGGGTTGCTTACACCTCCCTGAATCTCAGTTTTTTTCCTCTCTATAAAATGAATATACTGATGACATTTGTCCTGCTTGCTTCATTACGCCCTAGTGAGGGGCAAGGAAGACAAAGTGTTGTCAGTGTTTTATAGAAAGCAAATTACGGAACGTTGTGAAGAATCTTGAGTTCCACATCTACCCCTAGCTTGTCTTGTGACATCAGGCAAGTTAGTTTTCATTTTAGCCCTTAGTTTTCCTACTTGCAAAGGGGGACCGATATACCTAGTGCTGGCCTCACCAGGATGCTTTGGGGACAAAAGTGGGCGGTGTTTGTGAAAGAACTTGAAAAAGCAGGAAACCTGTATTAAATTACAATAGTACTATAGTCTCCATTTCACAGATGATGAAATGGAGTCTGTGTGAGGCCGTGTCCTGCTGAGCGTTTGGAGCAGAGCTGGGGCTCTGGCCAGGCCGTGCGTGCGCAGCGTCTCTGCCTCCGGTGAACATCCCTCATGCTCTGTTTAGCAGAGCTGACTTCTCTTTTCTCTAGGCTGTTAATCTTCCTGAGGTGGAGGCAGGCCCAGACCCGTTCTTTGGATGAGGCCAGGAAGAATAGGGCTATTTATATTGCTGCTCAGATGACTGGAAAATCCTTTTATCCTGCTCCACTGAAAGACAGCTCACAGGAGAACTTGAGGAATACAAAGACCTAAAGAGCCATCTAGTGGTCACATATGAGAATGACTCCATGTTTTGCTAGTCTCTTCATTCGCATAGAGGTAACAGGAATGGATTTTTCTTCCTCTCTTAAATTTGTGCCTGCCCGAGCAACCACCAAACAGAGATTAATATAATTGTCTATCTTGACTGTTTGTAAACTGGGCTTCAAAGTTATGCGGGATGAAAACCGAAACCTCTGCAGGCCTACACTGCTACAAAATCAGGGTTTCTGCTCTTAGCTCCTGGGCTTACAGTTAGAAATGTCCTTGTGACTGCGTTTAGGTGATAGAGTGTGAATGGAAGTGATATGCTTCCCTTGTGGGTTGGGCCCATAAAACTTCCCTCATGTGATCCTCCATGATTTTCCTCCTTTTGTGGTTTGACACAGATGGGCCTGGCAGTCTTGGGATTCCTGTGTTGAAGGTGGAGCCAAAAGAGGGAAGGAACCTGGGTCTCCAAGTCCTCACTTAGAGGAGAGCATCTGTCAATGAGGAAAACCTCTTCTGGAATTTACATGACCAAGAAATTAAACTCTATCCTGATTGAGCCGTTACACTACACATCTTCGTGTTGGTTTGTTTTAGAAGTTTGAGTTACCTCAACCAACACAGGTGTGGGTGTGGCTAATCAGATCAAAGATGGGAATCAGAGACAGATTTACCATGAAGCCTGTGGAGCTCTATCTGTAGGGCTCCTCGCTTGCACAGGCCCCTTTCCAAGGCCCAGGTGTGTGTGTGTGTGTGTGTGTGTGTGTGTGTGTGTGTGTGTATGTGGTCAGTCCCTTGGCAATGTGTTCATATAGTTATGTTTTAAAAATGTGCAGAAGATACTTTTATTTTTATGATTTTTTAAAATTAAATGTATTGAGTTAACAGTCATTAATAACATCATAAATTTCAGTTGTACAACATTATAATTTGATATCTGTGTACTCTATTGCATCCTCACCACCAAAAGTGTAGTTTCCTTCCATTATCATATATTTGACCCCTTAACCCAATTTGCCCTCCCCCGATTCCTCTTCCTCTCTGGTAATCACCATTCTGTTGTCTATAAAAAGTAAGATACTTTTAGCTCCATGCAGCTGGTTAGAACATCTTGCTCTTCAACTGCTCCGCCATCACACTTTATGTGGATTCCATTGGAGTGGCCATGGGAATTTTTCATATCCAGTTAATGGAAAGTTAAGTGGGGATACATTTTCTTTGGGTTTAGTGGACATATGTGGCTTATATCTCTTCTATAAAGAGATAAATTACTGCTAGCTGTTCAGCACAGGAACAGTTTCCAGAAATACTCACACCCTTGCTGAAGAGTTTTGTTAAAAGAAGGGGCAGGGTCAAAGCTTGTACCTCTATAGAACCTGTTCTAAAGTGACTGGTCCAGGACAAATGTGAGCCATGCAGGAGAAACAAGATTTGAAATGTGTGCTGTCAGAAGGTAGCCTGCAGAAATTTCTTATAACCCATTAGATGTATAAAACTATTAGCAGGGTATTTACTTCTTATTGATGCTTTGTCAAAATTGAATTTCTTTCCCATCAGAAGTATATTTAATAGTTTTTAAAGCCTATATACTTCTAAACATAAATTACCCCCTTGTTTTGATGGGAATGGCTTAATGGATAAAATTTAATATAATACTTAAACTGCACTTCCAAAAGATATTTTGGAACATTTCAATAAAGGGGAAATTACAGACTTCTGATGTGACCCCATTTTGACAAATTTACCTGTAGTTATTTTCAAAGAATTGAGAGAAAATATCAATAAAGGTAATAGAATATCAAGCAAAAGCAATAAATAAGATGAGGAAAATAATAAAAATTATTTTAACTTCAAGAAATGAGTTAAAAGTTTTTTTCAGAGGATACCTAAGGCAGTCTTAAGCCACTAAATGTGGTGATTTGTTACAGCAGTAACAGAAAAACGTATTCAGCCAATGGGGCCAGCAATCTGTTTTCACACGTCCTCCAGGTGGCTGATGCACCTGCAGTGTGTGAACCACCACACGACCTTACCTGCCACACCATATTGCACTTCTGGGTTTCCATAGCTGTCTCTGGCTTGCTTGAGAGCAGGGACTGTGATTTGTTCTTTATCACTGCCCAGCCCTCTCCCCACCCAACTGTCTTCCTGTACGCTCCCTGCTATAGAGTGGAAGCTCGTCTTGACTCCCTGCTACTGCTGGCTGCCCAACTGAACATCAATTTTGTTGGGGGATCCAGGTCCCCAATGACCTTATGGTTTTGCAACACTGGGAGGGGGAATTGAAATCTATAATGTGAATGTAGTTTAATCATGTCTAGAAAGATTCAGTGAAAATTAGTCTTATATGCTTGGACTAAAGTGATTAAGCCATGAATCACTGCAGCCATCTGCCCATTAAAAAGGGGGGCAGAGGATACTTGGCATGTTTTCTCCCCCCGAGGACAGTGATCTCCATGTAGTTCTGACAGAAACAATTTTATTCGGGAATCTCCTTCAATGAGCTTTTAATCCTCTAATTAAATCACTCTTCTGAGTTATCCAAATACATGTCCTGGGATGAAATAGTCTACAAGATTTTCTTCTAATGAATCCCACTGGGATCTAATGGAAGCCTAATAATCCCCTTAATGGGTGTGTTCTACATGAGGAAGCTTAAGCCAACTGCCAAGAGTAGAGTGTCCTCACACTGCGAAGCGCTTCGGCCCCTGATTTTGGCAGTTACTTACTCAGACAGATGGTAGATGGACCCATCATGGCAGTGACTTGCATACCTGCATAAAGGGGAAAAATGCATGCTCAAAACAAGAATGTTAATTAGCTCTCCTGAAAGTCACTTTATGGATTAAATAAATTTTGATTCCAATATTGTAGGCACCATGTTATAACTCTGGGTCTCTGATGTATGGCTCACTCTGCATAAGTGTGTGAAATCTGTAGGACACCTTAGGCTGCTTCCAATACTTGGTTCCTTTACCCCACTCACTGTCTCAAGTCAAATGCCAGCCCCTGTCAAACTGTCTGTGACCTCCACTCTAAGGGGTATCATGGTGTCATGGAAAGACCATAGATTTTGAAGCAGCCCTTGATAGTTATTTTATGAGGGTGTGTAAGTTCTTTAATTTTTCTAAGCTCTCAGCCTCCTGAGCTATACAAAGCAGTGTTATCGTGAGGGTACAATCTGTTATGCTAGGCAATACATATTAAGTAGAAAATATCATCATTTCTTTATCTTTTATCTTCTAAGCACATGACTCATATGTCTACCGAGCATTTACTTCATTCTGCCTTCTGTGATAGTTTTAAAAGTAGTGTGTGTAATCTAGGTTCTGGTAACAAAAAGAACCACACTTACAATGATTCAACACAATAGATAATTATTTCTTGCTCTTTTAATAGTCTTGTTACTCTCTGAGCCGTGGTCCCTAAATTCCTTTATGAATCTACCCCGCTTGGGTCAAACTACCTAACAGCGTGAGGCCTCCTTTTGCTCAGACTAAGATAGATCTGAGCAGCCTTTCCTTCTAGCCTCTTCTGTGTTGCCTTCTTTGTAGGACCTAAGCTGTATCAAGCACCAGGTCCCCTTATATCATACCAGCTACCTGGGGAATTGGCAGGGGGTGGGGGGGGGGAGAGAGACAGACAGACAGACTGAAATCATCTAGAGATATGGACAAAGCCAAGAAAAGACTTGTCCAGTCCCATCAGACGCTGTCTTTTTCATCCTGGTGGTCTATCTATGCCCTGAAGTCTTCGTTCAGCTTTTGTCCCCGTTTGGGGGCTCTTTCTCCTCTTGGGGAGTGTAACAGACTGGGATTGGGGTGGAGCTGCTGTGTCAGAATGTAGACAATTGTGCCATGTTTCTACTCAGTGGGGGTGAGGATCCTTTCTTTAGCTTGGAGCCCCATCAGAAAATTCCTCTTTTCATTACAAAGAGCAAAGTTCACTGACCCTCCCAAGGCTTCAGTGTGCTCACAATATGGAGTTCTCAGAGGAGAAGGCGTCGGAAGGCTGTGGTCGCCCTGACCGCGGGTTCCTCGGGCGCCTTCGCCTCATTCTCTATCCTAGCACTCACTACTCTGAATGGCAGTGTCTCTGCGCCCATAGGTGGCTGCATCTGCCACTAGGTAGTGAGCTCCTCAGAGGCAGGCCTGCGTTTTATCCATCTTTCTTCCCCTCCCTGAGAACTTGCACAAGGTAGGCCTGCAAGGAGATTTGGTAAATGGATTCCCCCTTTAGTGGGAATCTCCTGATACACAGGGAGAGCACAGTAGAGCAGGAACAGAGTAAGAATCAGCAGAATCCAAAAATCAGCAGAGGCATACAGAACAGGATAAAAAGGGCATTGGAAGGCATGGTACAGGTGGCTGTCAATTCCGGGACCTGGGTCCCGAACTCACTCCAGAACACTGCCTGCCAGACTTGGAGAAGGAAGAGCAAGTGCAGAGCCTCCTCACAGGAGGGGAGAGGGTCATCACACGCGGCTTAGTCTCTCAGCTTCCGCTCAGGGACTGGTAGCTCTGACCCTATCGTTAGGAGATCCTCTGTGCCTGCAGCTCAACAGAGCAATCAAATAAGCATCGATCACTTGTTGGGTTCTCACTAGGCATCAGGCTCTATTCGAGGCATTCTAGCATTGTTAATCCTTCCGGTGACTTATTAATGAGGTATTATTATTCCCCCTTTTTAGATGAGTAAACGGGGCTCTGAGAGTTTAACTTTTCCAAGGACACCCAGCTAACAGGAGGCAGACTTGAGACTCAAATTCAGATTATTTTATCATTTATTATACATACGTTTGTACTTACAAGCATATTTGTTTTACATACAAGAGATCCAAAAAACCCAGAATTTATTTATTAAAAATTGTGTATTTATTCTTACACATTTATACTTCACTAACCTTCAAAGTACTCTGATGCAATTCACCTACCAAAATGTTTTTTCCACTGCTCAAAACAGCTTTTGAACTCATCAATTTTGATGCCTTTTTGCCCTTCTACCGTTTTTTGTTTCACCTCTTCCATATAGGCAAAATGTTTCCCTTTGAGGACTTTTTCTATCTGGGGAAACAAAAAAAAAGTCACTCAGGGTGCGACTAGGTGAATGGGGAGTGTGGAACATGGAGGTCATGCCATTTTTGGTCAAAAACTGCTCAACACTCAGCACAGTGTGGGGAGATGTGCTTGTAAATCACCCATCATGAAATGGGCAAACACATTGAAAGAGTCTTAAGAAAAAAATTCACTGAAGGTGAACGCAGCCTCTCACAACAACACCAGCTGGTACACTGCTACAGATGGGCTCCTAGAATACTCGCCTAGCGGGGGGAGGCTGTACTACAAGGGGCCTGCCCTCCAGAAGATAACTCCAGGTTTTTTGAGGGTCCCCCCCTTATATACTATGTGTGACATATGATACATTCATAAAATTTTGCGCTAAGTTAGACAGTCAGCAAGACACTGCTGCTGTCCAGTGACGCTCACAGCCTGGATGGGAATACAGAAGAGAAACAACAGCTAGTCCCACCGAGGCCGAGGGGGCAGGCAGTGGGTTAATGCTGGGTGCCAGGTAGGTTCCAAGGAAGGTCAAAGGGGTCTGGAAATGAAGGCGATGTCCAGAAAGCAATTTAAATGAAGAACCTTGGATGGGATCTTTCTGTTCTTTTTTGTCACATTATTTTTCATTTAAAAAATGTTACCTAATGATCCTATTGTGAGGACCCAGTTTAACCTGAAAATATACCTGATAGAACTCTTCCAGTTACTCAGGCTTTATTCATACCACTTATGCATTTTTTTCTGGTGCCTATGATGTTCTAGGACCCGTGGGAGGTAGTGGGGACACTCTGGGAGCAAAGCAGATGTGGACCCAGCCTGCCCTTTGGCAGCTGTCAGCCAATGGGGGGACACACATTTACCCAGTTATCACAGGCATATTTAACATCAAACTAATAAATGCTATGCATGTTACTTAAAACTAAAAAGAGAGACAAATGGCTGACTGTCAGTAAATAGGTTCTGGTACCAATTCCACAGCGGGGGGTAGGGTGGGTTTCCCCACATCAACAAGTAATTCTCACGGCCAGGTGAGTATCCTACGATTCAACTCGATTCTGATACCATCTAATTGGTAATCACATCAGATCCCACAGGGTATTGGCTCAGTTCTCCCAGACTGACACCCTAACCCTCTGCCCCACCCCCAGTCACAAGGTCAGGTTGTCACCTGTACTTCTGACTGAATCAGAGCTCTCCACGACCCCTAGCCTTAGGCTCAATTAATTTGCTAAAGTGGCTCACAGAACTCAAACATTTCACCTACTAGAATAACAGTTTAATATAAAACAAAACAAAACAAAACAAAACAAAACAAAAACAACTCTGGAAGAGCCAGATGGAAGAGACGCAAAGAGCAAGGCATCGGCAAGGGCACAGAGCTTCCACGCCCTGCCCGTGCCCATCTCTTTCCCGGCATCTCCGCGAGAGCGCCAAGCCGAACGCTCTCGGAGCCCAGTCTCTTCGGACTTCCTCGGAGGCTTCATGACGTAGGCACGCCTGATTAAATCATCGGCGAGTGGAGGAGGATTCAACTTTCAGCTCCGTTTACCTCCCCGGGGGTCAGGGTGTGGGACTGAGCGTTCCCTCCCTCTAATTGCCTGGTTGGGTTCCCCTGGCAACCAGCTCCCTTCGCAGGTGCTTTCCCAAAGTCACATCATTAACATAACAAAAGACACCTTCATAAACTCTCTTGAGAAATTCCGGGGTTTTAGGAGCTCTGCGCCAGACATGGGATTAAGATGAAATATATATTTCCTATTGTAAATCACAATATCATAGACAGGTATTATGAAAGGTTAGTGTGAAAGGGAATTAACTGCAGACAGAAGTTTTTGGAATTTACTGAATCACTCCCAGGTAGGCAGCTCCTCTTTCTGCTTTGCAATATCTATCTAGTCTGCAAACGTTTACCCAATGGCATTGTGGGTGGAACTCGCTTTGGAAGTCAGGGAGACTGGAATTTGAATTCTGGTTTGCTCTTTTCCAGCTGGGTCACCTTGGGTGAGTTACTTAGCTTCTCTGAGCCTCAGTTTTAAGTGATTGATTGAGATTAATGAGGGTGATGAAGATGAGAACTAGCATTTATCGAGTCCTCACTGTGTGCTTTATGCTGTCCTGAGTATATTAAGTCACTTAATGACACTGTTGTGCCAAGTAAATGAGCTAATATAAAGCGTGTAGCACCCTTTGTGGCACAAAGCAGCGATCTAAGAACAGTAGCTCATCACAGTGGTGCGACAGGGTGGGGCTGTGGGTGCGTCTGCTGCCTGTGAAAACAGTACAGGGTGCATTCTTCTGTGGGGAGTTTGTAAACAGTAATAAAGCTATCTGGACATTGGTTTGCTTTTTATTATTATCATAAACTAGCAATTCTAAACAATGTTAGTTACAAAATCTTTGTCTCTGAGGAAGGGGGGAGTCTTTTGCTGTGGATATTGTGGAGTTTGAATAATTTCAGTATGCACACACACACATATGCTTCATCTAGCACATTTTTGTTACTTATCCTTTAGTAAAAATTATAATTTACATGGAAGTAAATTCTCAGACATTTCAATTATTCAGTCAGCCCTCACCTCAAATGGAAACTCCTAATGGTGTATAATGGTTCCAGCTTATTTTGGGCACAGTTCCCCATGGGTCCTACATATTTCTGCATTTAAGCAGTAGATTCACAATAAAAATAGGCAGCACAGTTATCGAAAGATAAGGAAACAGAACTTGGGTTACTTCAATTGTGTCCTTCTCTGTGCAAATCACTCTTGGAACACTGTGGAATTCACTCTCTTGGAAGCATTTCTTCCTGTGCTCACTGCTGGCTCCTTAAAAGACAAAGTGGTCAATGTAAATATGAAGAGTTAACTCATACTTACCCCCTTTATAATCATAATATTTAATTTAGTTTTAATTTTTATTGTCACAAATGCAGCTCCAGAAAGGAAAAGTTTCACTGCTTGTATTCCTTGTGTGAACATTTTGCTTATTTAATTTCATGATTGGCACTGGAAATACATTTATTTTATGGAGAAAAGGGGCTGTTAAAAAATGATCCCCTCCAAGGTGTCAAATATGCTGGTGTGGGCCGTAAACATGACTCTCTTCACTGTTCTTGTTTCTCAGGTCAGTTAAGAGAAGTTTCATTGTTTTTGGTTACATAAACCTGTGGACAAAATACCCTTGCTCTGGGTGTGCTGCCTGAGTTTCATCCTGGAAGGAAGTGGAGGCAGGCGTGAGTGAAGACTCATTGACTTTCCTGTGAACACAGAAAAATTCCTAAAACTCAGGTGGTTAGTGAGCGAGGAAAAGATCATTTATTCTAAAAGCATATGTCACAGAGTAGAGGGGTGTGATGAAAACACACGAGGGCCTATGAGCTTCTCACCTGTGGCAGAGGAAGCATGGGTGCTCACTGAAGGGAAGAGCTGGAGAGGCAAGGAACACTTCTCAGGGTTCTGGTTCTAGGGGCATCCGGAACTGCCTCTTGGACAGAATCTTTCTGTGAGAGTGGATCTGGGTAAGGGAGCGCTCACTGTCTCCTCCATATTCATTGTAGGATAACCGTATTTACTGACAGAATAGAATATGCGATAGCAGTGGGCTGTGCAATCCACTGCGCGAATTTTCATCGAGTGGCTCCTGCTCCACATTAGCCTCCTTTTCCTCTATTTGTTTAGTGCCTGTGATGTGCATATGCTGTGCTGGGAGGGGCTTTCACATGTGCTCTTTCAAGAATTTGTGTGGTGCTTCTAAGAGATCACAATGTGTGGGCTAAAGAGGCTGTACTTTTGAGTTACGCAAACCTAGGATCAACTATAAGCTTTGCCTGTTCCTGGCTGTGTGACCTAGGGCAAGTTACCTAACCTCTCTGAGCCTCCTCTTCCTCATTTGAAAAATGGGAGTAAGTAATAACTGCCTCCATGAGTAGTTGGGAGAAGTGTGTGCAATAGTGTAAAAGCCCAAGTATAGCACCTGACGCACAGTAGGCCACCAAATGGCTACCATTTCTTCTCTTGTTGCAAATGACTAACATCCAGAGAGGTGAGTGACTTGTTTAGAGTATTACAAACTGGCCCTGACTACTTCACATATTTATTTCATACTAAGGTGCATCCTGCTATGGTTCTCTTGCAGGGTCTGGCAAAGCCACGCTTCCTTTGTTAGGTGGAGCCTCTTCCCAGTGATGGTGCTGATGAGGAGGTGAAGTCCTGTACAGACGTACCGACTACTGTGAGAACCATGTGTTTAGAGCAGGGGACAACGTTTCCCAGAAGAGGCTGATGTACCTCAGATGTGGAAGGTGTACTGGTGCTGGGTAGGCAGAATACTGGGTGTCTACTAGGCGGTATTATTGTGTTTGCAGTTCTGCATTTTGTTAGCTGTTCAGAGATACAGGTGACAACACGCATGTCTTTAGAATGCCTGGCTTTCTCCTTCTACTAGGGAACATATATAGTCTATATACAATATTGGTATCTGTGAGGCTGGCCGTAATGAAAATGATTTGGTGCCCTAATGTTGAAATGCATGACGCAAGGTGCGAGGAGCTCGCAGTTACAGGATTGGTGGGGAACTCCTAGTACCTGCGACTCTGCATTAGGAGTCAGGGTATTGGTGGCAGCTGATACCTCTCTAATAATTGCTTAATTGCCGAGGCTATTGAAAGGGGCTGAAGTCAGAAGGGTGTCACACAATGCTGCCACAGGAAGGGTTGTTTTCTCTCTCTAACTTAAATAAACATGTTCAAAATGTACTCTTTGAATCCATGTGGGAAATATTCATCCCTTTCCCCCATGAATGGCAGGTTGTTGACATTGAAGAAATATAAGGTTATGTGGTCCTGAGTTTTATTTAGTTACTCCAGGAACTCAGACACAGCTTTGATACTATTAACTGATTTATCTGCTTTATTTGTAGTTTCACCTGCCTATAAACCAGCTGACAGAATCCGGAGCTGAAGCGGAGTACGGTAGTCCCCTCTTACCTAAGGTTCGCTTTCCATAGTGTCAGTTCCCCGTGGTCGACTAGCGTCCGAAAATACTAAATGGAAACTCCAGGATGAAACAATTCATAAGTTTTAAACTGCACACCTTGTGAGCGATGTGATGAAATCTGCCATCAAGCTCCGCCCTGCCCAGGTGTAACCCATCCCTTTGTCCAGCACAATCTCGCAGCAGAGGCTTCCGTAGGTGCTTCCTGCGCCTTAGGCACGCGGTAGCCACCACCTTGGTTATCAGATCGCTGGTGAGGTGTCTCAGTGTTTGTTTTCAAGTACCCTCATTTTACGTAACAATGGCCCCAAAGCACAAGAATAGTGATGTTGGCAATTGGGATATGCCAAAGAGAAGCCATAAGGCGCTTGTTCCGTATAAACCATCAGAAGGTCAATAGCCGAGCATACTCCACCGCGTCCGTCCGTCATTCCCCTCCCTTTCTCTCCTCACCCGGGCCTTTCATCATCTCATCATCGCAAGGACAGGAAGGGTGAGTACAGGACAATGAGACATTTGTGGGGGGAGGGGGAGGCCACATTCACATAACTTTTATTACAGTATATTGGTATAATTGTTCTATTTTATTATTAGTTGTTAATCTGTTGCTGTGCCTAATTTATAAATTCAGCTTCATCTATACACATGCACATCAGGGCCTCAAGTAACATTGTCGCATTCAATGTTGATTCCTTGTAACGTTGATGAGAAAAAACAAAACAAAGCAAAACAAAACAAAAAAAACATGACTCCAGCCACCAGCCAGGGCCACTGTCTGTGTAGAGTTTGCATGTTCTCCCCACGTCTCAGTGAGTTTTCTCTGGCTGCTCCGGTTTCCTCCCACATCCCAAAGATGAGTACGTGAGGTGAACCGGCGTGACTGAATCCTCCGCCCCGAGGGAGCATGCGTGAGTGTTCTGGGCAAGGACGTGCTGTCCAGGACTGGTCTCCCCCTTGCGCCCTGAGCTTCTGGCACAGGCTCTGGCCGCCCATGTGACCCTAAACTGGAATAAAGTTTGGAAAATAACCTTCCCTGTTTTTATTTTCTTTTGTAAATGTATGTACAGCTCATATTTATTTTAATGTTTAATATTAGAGTGTTTTGATTCTTATGTTAGAAGTTTGGTGATATTTTTGTGACCAGGAATATGACATAGGAGCTTTTATTTATGTCAATTAGCCTACTGTAAAATTGGTTGTGTTATATGTCATTTCTCTTAGAGTTGGAATTTCCAAGAACCTATGGAAGATGTTAAGTGAGGACTTCCTGTATATATAGGATAAAACATAGTGCATTTAAAGTTAAGCACCATCTGTGGTTTCAGGCATCCATAAGTGGTCTTGCAATGTACCCCCGTGGATAAAGGGGGACTACTGTAGTTCGAGCTCCAGATTACAGAAATAGAGAATTGGGGTTTCTAATTTATTCCATAATACATGCAGGTTCAGTAAATGCTTCTTGGCTAGATAAATGGGGGTACCCCCCCATCACATTTCCGAGGCACAGCGTTTCAGAAGCAGCTTCTATGAGGGAGTTTAGGATGAAGGGTGGTTATTAAGGTGTGCCCTTCTGATTGTCACCAATGGAAAAGAGGAACAGCAAGCAGGGTAGGGCAGAGAGGGGAGCAGGCTGCAATGCAGGCTCAACGGCAGCCTCAGCCAACTCATGGGAAGCTCTGGAGCTAGAATGGTCCTTTAGAGGTGCTGGGCTGAGACTGGCTGGACTTTACACCACTGTGTCATTATATGTGTCATTATATGAGAGTCGCCCTTGGGAAGGGCATGACCTTGGGTGAGGTGGCTCTCTGCAGCAGAGGCAATTGCTGGGGCTGACAATGAAAGGTAGGCACAGCTGTACACAGCCAGCGGCTAGGTGACAAGTTTTTTACTGAAGACCACGCCATGTCCACCAATGGGATTTTATAAAGGGGTGGGGTGTATATGGCTGGGTGTGATTATTAACTTTCATCAGACTGGAAACAGGGGACTCCACTCTGTTTACTAGTTCAATGAGGTGACATGATGACCTTCAAACACAAGGTGGTGCTGCAGCGTCGGTGCTGAGGGGCTTTGGTGCAGCCAGGACTCCTCGGAGAAAGTAGGACCATCCTATTCTCTCTATAAAGGAAAAACATAGGAAAGAGCCTAACATGCTGTTGTAAAGTTGTTTTCCCCATTGAAAACTTAAATACTCAGAAGAGGTGAGATCTGAGGTGTGTGTGCACGCAAATACCTTAGAGCCAGCTCGCAAGTTCTGAGCGCTGGCTGATCACCAGGGGTGACACGAGTAAACAGTATCTGACTTCCCCTTCGGGAGCTTTGATGGAAAAAAAAAATGGCATCTGTATTATGCTCTAAGATGTGAGCCTCACGGTGCTGCCTTCCTAAGTCAGAGCTTAGGGAACGATGAGGGTGGGGTGGTGCTGGGGAGGAGTGAGAACTCAGCCAGGAAGCAGAGCACTTGTAGCTCTCCACTCAGGAGGTAGCTGAAGCACAGCGGTTAGGGCTGGGCCCATGGTTTTGGGGTCACAGGCCTGGATCTGTGTGTGAATTTAGGCCAGTGATATAATCACTCTATACCGGTAAAAGGCCTCTTGGCTGGAACTATAATTATAGTTCTTCTATCATAGGGGCTTCTGTGAGGATTCGTGAGAGCTAATGTATGTAAAGGGTTAAGATTAGTGCCTGGCAGAGGATGGGGCTAGCTATTCTTTTTAATATTCTCGACTAGTCCCAAAATATTCTTGAGCATCGACACTATGCCATACCTTATGCCAGTTGTCTGGGAAGCAAAGATGAGCACATAACCCTCATGGAGCTCACAGGGGACAAGCGCACATATCAGGCAATTAAAGGCAAGGTGTGGAATCTAGCTCTGAGATACACACGGGGTTTATGGGAGCAGGACGAGGGGCACAAAACTCATTCTTGATGGGGTCGGGCATCAGTGTGGAGTTTGGGGGCAGCTGCCAGGCTGAGGTAATTCTTGAACTGATTTATCAAGAGATGCGTTTGGTCCTGACTGGGTGGCTCAGTTAGTTGGAGCATCATCCCTCACAGCATAAGGTTGTGAGTTCGATCCCCGGTCAGGGCACATACTTAGGTTGTGAGTTTGATCTCTGGTTGAGGTGTGTACAGGAGGCAACCAGTCAATATTTCTCTCTCACATTGACTTTTCTCTCTGTCTCTCTCTAAAAGTCAATAAACATATCCTTGGGTGTGGATGGCTAGATAGGAGCAATCCAGGAAGAGGGAACAGAAGGGAAACAAATGACAGAATTTTGTGAGCCGGGAATGACTAAGAGTTTAGTGTTGCCAATGTATAAAGTTTGAGAATGAAGTGCCCAGGGTTTAGGAAGGGGAGGGCCTGGATCACCGACTTTGTCTGGGCCAAAGGTGAAAGTCACTGAAGGTTTTAAGTAGGAATGTGCGTTCAGTGATCAGGCCTGGCACCCAGAGGGGGCCCACGTCAGTGGATGAGTGAACGTAGGGAGCAGCAATGGGATGAGACCTAAGGTGGATGACGGCATCAGTCCAAGTCCCAGAGACTCATTCTAAAGAAATATAGGTATGTGTATATATGTATGTATATCTATTATGTATATGCGTATAGGTGTGTGTATAGTATGTATGTATATGGATATGGATGTTATATATGAATGTATTATATATGTGTATATATATGTGTGTAGTTATGTGTATATGTATGTTTGGAATTGTGCATATATGTATGTATTTATGGTTATATGCATGTGTATTTGTGTATGGATTTATGCATATATGTGTATTTGCACACATGTGTATGTGTACATACATATGTATACATATGTATATTATAAAGGCAATGCATGCTCATTATGAAAATAGTCAAGTAGTACAGAAAACTGTATAATGAAAAGTTAAAAATTTCTCCTTCCATTCCTTCCATTTCCCAACGCTGATTCTTGGAGATTAGTATAAAGAGTTTTCTTGGGTTTCTTTTCAAACAAGCGCAGGCATTCCCACCTGCCGAGAAAAATGCAGCGTGGTGCTAAGATGCTAGGCTCTGCAGCCAGCCTGCCCAGATCCCAGGGGTGTCTCCTAGTCCCTGCCACTCCCTTAGTGGGATTTCCCTTGTGCTACAACCTTCCAGTCGCATAGGATTGATGTGAGGATTAAATGAGTTGCTTTACGTAAAGCACTCAGAATGCCTGTCATATGGTGTTATTTTTATAGAGAAAGGAGGATATTATAATACTGCTTTGCAGTATGCTCTTTCTCACTTGCTAAAGAACCTGGCACATCTTTCCACATCAGTAAACATAAATCTAACTCATGGCTTGTTTGTAGAGCTGCATGGCACCATGACATGGCTAGGCTTCGATTTACTGAACCGCTCTCATAGTTATGGACATTTAGGCTGTTTCCAGTTTTTCGTTCTTACAGACATTGCTAAATGGCTATCTTTGTGTACTTGTTCAAGTGTTTCTGTAAGACAAATTCTAACAAATCACGTTTCTGGTGTAAGGGAGAGCCCTACCATAGATTAACTGTTTTCTTCTTGTGTCCAGTGAGAGCAGCTGCCAACTGCTGTCACCCCCAAACGCACGGTGAGGGACAGTCTGCAGATGTGCACCAGGTTGGATCTGCCCTGAATAAAAGATATAATGAAGCCAATGGGGGGCTCTGGGGAGGGGTTAGGCCAACGGATGTCAGAAGTCCCCCTGGGAGGAGGGGGTTCTATTCCTCTCCCCTGTCCTTCCAGCACTCATCTTCTCACTGAGACTCAGAGTGCGGGAGAGGTTTGGGGCGGATGTTGGCGGCCCTGACATGGCCTGGTTATGAGGAAGAGCCATGAGTGTGCAGAGCTGGACCTCTGGCGCTCCCCTGCTCTCTGAGAGCTGAGAGAACAGCCCAGCCTCTGGGACATGGGTGGGGCCCTCTGGTCTGGCTGCAACACAGGACCTCACAGGTTTTCAAAGAGCCGCTGGCATCTAGAAGAGGGTCTCAGGCCAGCCTTGCTGGGAGGACCCAGATCTGTCAGCACACTTGGCGCACTGCCACCCCCAACCCCAAACCCTCTGAGGCATCTACTGGTGCTGGCTCTGCCATCCCAGCCTGCGGAGGGTGAACCCTAGGCCTGTCCCTCTGCCGCTGTGAGGCATCCTCCAGCCCCAAGCAGCGGAACAGCTGTGTGAGAAAGACTAAGCGCTTTAGCTTCGAAGGTCCCAGTGTGATGGGGAAGATTTTCACTGAGCTGGCACTTGGAGGCAGGCATCTGCTGTTCTTGAAGAATCTCGGTGACTGAGGCAGGGACCACAAGGGCTGTAGGGGCCAAAACAAACCTTCCACAGTGATTCAGGGCTGTGGTGAATGAGAAGCAGCCATAGGAGCAGACACATCTAATTTTCCAGACCGTTCTTTTTTCTTTTTTTGCTGGAAGTTGTGAGCGGGACTTAAGTTACACCCCGCCACCCCTTTCTGAATGAGAAGGCCTTGGACCTCTAGAAAATAGGGGCAGGCTGTCAAGGAAGAAGTTCTGGACATGAGAGCATGTGTGTGTAAAAACAATAAAGATGCTGGTATGCGCACCTTGCATTGGGGGAGTAGATGTTCCCAAAATGTTCTAAAAACTAGGACCAATTTGTACTCTCCCAGTGTATAAAAATGACTATGTTCTCCTATCTTGGCAACAGTATTATTAAACTTTAATTATTTTGCCAAACTGATAAGGATGTGAAATGATATCTCAATGTTGATTTAATTTGGACTTTTTTCATTATAAGTGTAATTGAACATATTAAAATCTACCTGTTGGACATTAACATTTCTATTGGGTTGTGGCTTTTCCTTACTGATTTGTAAAAGCTCATTTTATAGTAAGGAAATTGGCCCTTCGTTTAGCATATAAGTGGCCAGTATTCTACTGAATTCTGTGTTCTTTTAGCTCTGTTTTCTTGGGCAGAAGTGTACGCACGTTATGTGGTCAGGTTAGCAGTCTCTTCTTTGAGGGCTTCTCGGGTCTGTGTCATGATCAGAATGGCGTTTCCTTGCTCTAAGACTATAAAACAGTTCATTCTTTTCTTTTATGTCTATGATTTTATTTCTTTAATTTTTCATGTATTTTAAAAAAAACTCTCTAGAATTTATTTTGATATAGGGAGTGAGGTAAGACTAGCTTTATTTTCTTTTTTTCTCAAATGACCAGCCAGTTATCCCAAAGGCTCTTCATTGGATAATTCTTTTTCCCTGCCAATTTGAAGTTCTTCCTCTTTAATATATCAAAGGTTTGTGTTCTCTTGACTTAGGAGATCTGGGCTTTGTCCCCAGTTTTGTTGCTAATTTCTCTGTAATCTTTGCAGAGCTCCAACTTCAGGGGCCTTATTTTCCCGTTGTGTAAATGAAGGGTTGGGAGGAGTGAGTTGTCTTCTAGCCTTGACACTCTAAGTGGAGGCCACAGTTTCATTGTGATGTCAGCTCCTCCTCCCTCTTGGGTCTTTTTCAGCCCGTTGTTGGGACAGGCTTACTTGGCATCCAGGTTCAGGGGTCTGTGGCCAGGGCTGTGCTTATGTCACTTTGATCACTACTTTTTCTTCATGAAATCATCGTACTTGAGTCTTTGAAAATGTAAGCCCTCTCTTACATAAATTCCTGTGTGGTGTACCACAGTGAGACAGAAGGAAATAAAAGGGCCTTAATAAGTGGTTTTTAATTTAGATCTCTGGCACCTCTCTGGGAACAGAGGATTATGAAGACAGTGATGGGGAGGTATTAAACACTCAAAAAGCTTTGTAAAAATTAGGACCTACAGACTTTCCCTGCTGTCTACGTAGTGCACTTACATTATTTTATGTTAGTGCAGGGAGGAAGAGAACAAATATTTACTATGTTCACGGTGTTCTACATACAGTAACTAATTTAATTCTCCCCCAAGCCTTAACAGATCGGTCCAGTTATCTCCATTTTGAAGATGTGGAAGCGAGGCATTACCTTTCCTTAGGCCTCCTGTAAGTCAGTAGCTTTTGAGCTCAAAGATTTGACTCAGGCCCACACAACAAAGCTTTTGCCTTGTGCTTCCCTCACTACAGATCCCCAGTGGGGAAGGTCTGAATGATAGTTGAGTATGTTCTTGACTAGTTAAAAAAAGGGTAATGGCTTTATTGCCCTTGGTATATGGTCATGGTATAAACCTGTAAAAACTGTCCCTGATGGAACCATTGGGCTCCAGAACCTGAGGGCTTTGACCTTGGGATTGGGGTAGCTGTGGTGGCACAGAATTTCCACCAGGTGGCACTGTGAGCCCACCAATGGAATCAGCCTGCCTGCAGCACCGCCTGGAGTGCATAGGTGCCTCTGAGGACCTGGGCACAGATTCATTACTGCCAGGAGATGGAATTTCCCGTTAAGTTTACTCTGAACTCTGCCAGCTGTGACACAGTTGTGGTGATTCTCTTTGGGGTTAAAAAGGGTCTGGAGTGACCCTACTCCTTTTCATGCCCTGGAGCTGGTACAGGGCCTGTCTCCTTGGCAATTAGGTGGTTCAGGATGGACCAGCACAGGGGTGCTGTTGGGTGGTTGCACCCCCAGGTATATCAGGTGGTAGATTTCAGATCTGGGGGGATCTTTCTGCTACTGCTTTTGCTGTGTTGCAGGCAGGAGCACTTACTAACTGTGCTAGCATCAGGCAGAAAGGAGGAAGGGCACTAGTATTTATTGGGTGCCTACTACATGCCGGGCACTGAGAGGGGAGCTTCCCCCTCGTTACCTTATTTAGACCTCACAGCAATTCAAAGAGTTAGCTGTAGTTATTGCCCCTGTTTTAGAGATTAAGAAAGTAAACCTTGCAAAAATGAAAGAATTTACCCCAAATCACAGAGCAGGTCTGCTTTGCAGACAGGACCCAGCCCCAGGCCATGCTCCAAGGACAAATCTCAAAGGCCTGGGACGAAGGGGTACAAAGAGAGCTTTAAAGTAGGTCAGTGGTGCAGCCAGCACCAACTTCATCTTACTTTCTTAAAACTTGGGTTCCTGTGACCAGCCAAGAGGCTGTTTAAAAAAAAAAAAAAGCGGGAGGAGGGTGGGTGCACACAGTGTAATCATTATGTTACAAATGAGGAAACTGAGACTCAGAGGAGCTACACACTTGGGCCAGGCTACAGCCAGTACTAAGTGGTGCAGCTAAGATTCAAGTAAACATCTATGTGACTAAGAGCATCTGTTCTTTTAAAAAGACAAGTATAATTGGAATATGAGAACTCATTCGTCCACTCACACTCAGCAAACACTGGCCAGGCAGCATCTAAGCACCAGGTGCGGTTGCAGCTGCTTTAATTTAAGATTAGTTCTATTAAATATGTTTTAGTCCTGCAGGTTCATCCTCGTATCATCCATTTTAATGCAGTGTCCTGCCATTGCAGGCAGTCAATAAAAACTTATTGAAAGGAACTGAACTGATTATATATACTTGGGCAGCTGGACGCGGTCTAGATCTTTGGATGTTCCAAGTCTCATGAAATCAAATTACTGAAACTATCCAGTGGGATGCACTGAGTCCAGTACTTGTTGAATGTCTCGTATTTTATTCCTTTGCTATTTGGCTCACCTTGGCCACACCACCCAGCCTGTTGCTAAAGTTAGCTTGTACACTGAAATATAAAGCTGCACTCAAATCTAAACCCTGCAAAGGCAGGCGCATATGAGCTTCATGCTGGAGGAAGGTGGAAGAGGGGAACCTGAAACTTGAAGTATGGGAAGGTGGCACTTTGTTTAGAATACAGCTGTTTTGGGAATTTGGTTATTCTGTTAACTAGCCGTGTGAACCTGGGCAGGTAACATACCTTTCTGAATATCAGTTTCTACCTTTGTAAGAGGCACTCGGTGTCCCACTGGATCATCACCAGTGCCAGCTCCTTGAGAGTGTGGTCTGAAGGCTGAGTGTTGTCTTTTCGGTCCCTGGTCCAGGGCCTGGCTCCTAGTGAATATTTAATAAATATCCCAAGAAATAAAACACTGTTCTTGAAGTATGTAAGGCAAATTCAATGATTTCAGCTTTTACAGATGGGGAGACAGATTCAGGTGGTTTGTGGAATGAGAGAATTAATTTGAGATTTGTTCAAGGTTACTCATCTAAAAGTGGTAGGAGCCAGGTTTTCTGAATCGTGGCCTTGCAATGTGTGGGGTCTGAGTGGTCCTGTCTGCGAAAATGAACTTCTAAGGCATCTCTTGGGTCTTTTTAACACAACTCTCCTCTGTGTGTAGGTCAGTCACTCCAGTAAGTGGAGGAGGATGTGATACCAGGTCAGAAACAACAAGGATTAAGACAGATATTTGGAAAGTCGCATGCATTCATTCATGCAAAAATTATTTTCTGAGCACTTGTTCTGTGCCAGACCCCGTGTCGCATTTGAAGGGTGAGCCCAAAGATAAAACACCTTCTCTATCGCCGCTGCACTTACAGCCCCGTGCAGGGTGCAGAGAGCGACAAAGACAAATAGGCTGTTGGCACTGCGGAGGCAGAGGGTGCTGTGGGAGCAAGAGGAAGAGAAAGGAAGGAGTTAAGGGGAGGCTTCCTGGGAGACGCGTGTGTGGTCCTCCGTGGACAGGAGTGTGAGTGGGAGCCATGCAGGAGAAGCATCGGGAAAAAGAGCCGCTGTGACTGTGGGATGGCCCGGGCCGTTTGTCTCCTTGCTGTGCTCCTGCCCTCCTACCTGGCAGGAGGAAGAGGGACACGGGGCTGCTGCAGGCGGAAACACGTGCTATTGTCCACAGACAGTTTGGCCCTGAGCGTATCGGGGACACTATTTTAAAAATACTCCTGAGGTGCTTTGTGTTGTGGGGAAGGAGGTCAGCATGTGTGCATTTGGCCACATCACCTCAGAGCAGTCATGCTGACACGAGCCTGCTCTCATATTTCTAGCAGGTGGGATGGCTTTGGTATTTTGGTTTGGGTCCACTAGAATCAGGTCTTGAGCCAAGGATTCAAAGGCAATCCGTTTCTTGGAAGGGGGGAGGAACAGGGAAGGTGAGGGATGGTGTGATATGGGAAAGATAAGGCAGCTGCTAAGGGTGGTGACTAACTGGCTGGCAGCCAGCTGGTTGTGCGGAGAATGCTAGCAGCAACGACGCTTACGAAGGTCAAAGCTACCATTATGAAAGCCCTTAGAATTCAGCTTTAGTCCTCTAAGTATGTGGTTTTCAAAGTATTTTTCATGAAGTTTCCTACCCTCCTCCAAGGCCATTGCTAGAGAAGGAGGAACAATGAGGAAAGATTCTAGGCCTCGGCTCCTTCAACCAGTGTGACTCTACCTTTACTTCCTTTGCATTTTAGGTCCCCCCACCCATTCATTTTACGAAGGGTAAAAAAAAAAAAAAAAAAAGACAAAATCGTGGTAGTAGCGCTGAGAGAGCCATTCAAGTTTTAAATCAACGGGTGGATTAATTAAGTCATCAGTCATGGTGTGCTTGCACTAGCACACGCTGGGCGGTGGGTGGTGTGCAGGTAGGTGAGTGAGGCAGTGGCGTGTGGGGGGCACCAGTGGCAGCGTGCAGGGCTGATGGCGGGAGGACCTCTGTGAGCATGGAGACAGGTCAGTAGCGGGTTTTGCTCATCCTGAGAAGAAGCAAGAACATCTGGAACTACCACTGTCGAGCAGCTTTTTAACCCTTTCTTCCCACAGTGACCAACTATCCTGGTTTGCCTGAGATTGCTGTTGGGGTTTTAGCACTCAGAGCCCTGCATCCTGGGAAACCCTTTGGTCTCATGCAAACTGGAATAGTGGAGCACGTAGCCGTGTTAAAGAAAGAAGCCTTCAGAAAAGTTCAGGGACTGGTCAGAGCATGTTGGTTTTTTGAGTTAACCTACACCTATTGACCCAGTGCTCTGTCAAGTTACCAAAAGGAGGAAGAACGTCAACCTGCAGGCATTAAGATCTGTCATTTCTTATTCCACCCCCTGACGTTGGGGGACTTATAAAGTTTTCCTTATTCACTCCAGCTGAAGCTATGCTATTGTGTAAGAGGGGGCTGTCAGTAAAGCTTCCTGCAGCTGGGTTTGAGAAAGAGCTACGTATTTAACATTGTGATGAGTTTGCACTCCAACCTAGTGTCTGGGATACTCAGAGCTCTTTGGGGCTCTTTGACCATATCCATAATAAGAATGTAGAAAGTTATGCACCCTCTGGATGACCAATAGAGGTAGGTTGCTCTTTGAGGATGGAACAGACTCTACCCTTTCACTCGATTGTAGAAGCAATTTCAAGGCCATGGTGCATTTGTCCAGTTGAAGTGGGGCTGCCTATATCAAACCATCTAGCATTCCCTGGAGTTCCCCCCATGCTCCGAGGTCTTGTATCTTTGTGAGATGAGAGCAAACCATGCCAGAGTGGTTACAGCATTGTGTCCTTTAATTATGGCCATTGCTTCTGAGAAATCTCCTTGACGTAGTCTGTACACACAATTCCACGAGTACCCAGTTCAAGACAGGGATGCTTTCCCCATTATTCTTAGTCAACCCAGAGAACTCGTTCTGCAGTGGGAATCATATGAGAGTCCCCGTAGCAGGCCATTCAGCTTCATTTAACAAGGTCAGGGGCATACATCTTCCTGCAAACCAACCATTCAAAACTCTAAAGACTTCTCTGGCTTGGAGACTTATGATAGCCACCCTGGAGACAGTCCAGTTCTAGTTTTGTGCATGAACACATTTGCTTCTGCTGATGTTTTCCTCAGACCCCTCTTAGATATGCCACACAATAACTATTTCACATTTAGAGGAGTTGCATGCTATGGCTCTAATAGACCATAGAGGGAGCCTGTTCTGCTTTCTCTGTGGATATGCTTTCCCTGTTTCCAAGGAAGTCAAAGCCTCTGTTAGCTGTATCAAAGTCGTGTAGGGGGGTGGGATGCCCCCCTCTCTGTCTCTAGGATAATCTATTATTGCTGCTCTTCCTTATGGCTCAAAAATACTTCCAAGCTAGGAAAAATGCTCATGTTTTGAGCATTCTTATCTTCTTTAGATGCCCTTTAACTGCATATCTACTGCTCTACAGCTTTCACATTTGAAGGTATAACTTCCATAACTATCCAGTCACTGAGCATCCCAATTGGCTGGTGACCTGCTGTTGCCCCCAGTTGTGAAGTTTTCTAGTTGGCAGTAGTCTGTTTAAATTCTCTCCCCACATCACCAATCCCCTAACACTGTAATGAATGAACTCATCACATTGGATTCCACTTTGTACATGATATACAGTAATCCACACCATTAATGACACAGGGTGTCAACTATGGAAAGACCTGAGAATGACCTACAAGCAGAGGAGTATCCGAGTGCACAGGACCCTTTGGGTCCCCAAAGTTGTACAGTAGAGTGTGCTTGACCTCCAGAGCTGTTAGAAGGATGTTGTTAACTGCGTTACACATTTATAGGGAAGGCCAGGAAGGAGTGTGAGGGGGCACTTATTTTTCATGTAACAGAAGAAATAACCCTGATAAGCTTCCTGAATGGAATTAGGGAGCTTGTGAACCAACATTGCTGTCAGTGGACCCCGCACCTCTCTTCAGTTGAATGAGCTCACTGTAAAAACCTCCGGAAATGAGGAGCCAGTGGGTGGATGTTCCCCAGCCACTGGAAACCAAAGGCTTGTCTTTCTTCAAAAGGTCATGTTTAGATTCTGGTTTGGCAGTAATAAGTTTCTCCCATTGGGTGACAACTTCTAGTATATCCATATTGCAAATCCTCTCTGCTTCCTGTGGCTTTGGGGCTCAATGCTTAAAGTATTTTTAACTTACTATGTAGGATTAACAAAAAAAGACTTAAAATCAGGAGACAAGGGTTGGAGTACATGCTTGGCCATTTGTTAGCTGTGTGATCCTGGAGAGAGCATCAGTTTTTCTGAATCTGTTTTCTCATCAGTAAAATATCTAACTTTTGGGACTTCTCTAAGGGTCAAATAAAGCAATAAATGTCAATGCTCTTTTTAGACTCCAAAGAACTCTGCCAGAGTTTGCTATGATTGTTAGTGCTACCTGAGAAATTCCAGGAAACCCAATGTTATGTAAATGGCACTGTCTGGCTCACCCTGAAGCAGCTGCTCTAGTTTTGTTTACCACACATGGGTGAACAGTTTACTCCAAGAGAATAGCTTACTCATTACAGGACTGTGATTGCTACCAATAGCACAGGGTGCCTCCCACCTAATGTAGAACATGGTCTACACCTTCCCAAGAGCCAGCCAGACACCAGATGCCACACTATGTGTGCAGTAGAGAGTAGCCGGGCCTGCTGTCTTATGAAAATGTAATGGCAGTTCTCTAATGTGATTAAGGCTTGGGTGAACAAGCCTGATTCAATGACATGTGTTGTTCTGAATCCCACTACAGGCATTCTTGGACAACAAACTCCATTTTTCACTTGATTGCCCATATGAGTATTCCTAAATTTAGCTGAGCCTTCAATTTGCTCTTCGTTTTAAGCAATGTGGTACAGTGGAGTGAGCATGTGCTTTAGACAAAGACAGACTTGGGTTTCAAATCCCAGTTCTCTTTCTTCAAAACTGAATGGCTTTTGGTGAGTTATTATAACTCACTTAGCTTGCTTTTCTCATAACATTCACTTTGTAGGGTTGTCACAAGGAGTAAGTAAGATAATGTATGTAAAGCATCTAGTCTAGTATCAACTGAGCTGTACATAAATGTCAACTGTCAAATAAATAGTCAATGAACCCATGGTAGGGGCCACTCAAGGTCTGTTGTTAAGTATGTTACAATGATTTTCAAGCTTCCCTATGCCTACAAAGCATCTGGTAGCCTTGCTAAAATGCCAGTTCAGATTCCGTAGGTGTAGACTGGGGCTTGAGAGTCTGCATTTCTAACAATCTCCCAGGCGATGCCACTGCTACTACTCAGGAGCTATATTTTGAATAGTGATGCTTTTTGCCCTTATCTAACACACTTAACCCAGTAAGCCAATAGGGCCCAACCACCTGTTCTCTACTGCTCTTACTTCACTCAAAAGTTCTCAAGCACCATTTAACCAACTGACGCGTGTATGACTGCAGAAGAATCAACTGCAGAAGAATCAACTGTAGAAGAATCCATTGTGAAAGAAAGATTCCCAAACCCATCTTAGGAGATTCTATTTACATAGGTGAGGAGATGGGAGTTTGGAAACTGTTGTATTTTAAAAAGGCATCCTAGATTACCTTAATGGGCGTCAGCCTTGTAACAACTGCTTCCAGGTGTTAGGCCAGCATTTTGAGATCCATCAGTTATTATAATTGAAGCTGAACAGGATTCACATATAACTCTGAGCATCACTACATCATAGGCACCAGGCAGGCTCCCTGACAAAGGAAAAACAGGAGTCAGTGGGCAAGTCTTTGGGCACTTGATTCCTATCATGCCCAGTATTAGATACCCCACTTCATTTACCACTATTATCAATAAAATATTCATATGTCTACACATTTATAGGATACTGATCATGTTGCCAGTGATGGGGAAACTTAGATGCTCCTGGCTTTCACTTTGCAAAACAGCAACAAATCAGGGTTTAAGTGCTTAGACTTAGGAGTCAGAGAGACTAGGCCTTGCATCCTGGCTTTGCAGCTGGAAAGTTGTGTGACTTTAGGTAAATCACTTAACCATATGAGCAACAGTTTTCTTATTTGTAAAATGTAGATATGATAAAAAGACTTATATCATAGTCTTACGGTGAGAATTATCAAGCCCAATAATATAATTGTCAATCTGTCCCACATCAGGTGATGGCAGCTTGATCCTTCCACCTTTTCAGGCCAGAAGCCATGTAATTATCCTTGACTCCTCTCTTTCTATTATACCCTACATACAATGCACCAGCAAATTCTATTTGCTTCACTTTCAAAATAAATACAAAATCCAACCACTTCTCACCAACTCCTCTACTGCTCTCCTGGTTCATGTCATGTGCAGTGTTCATACATCTGCAGTGATAGTTCACTCTTTTTGCAATAGCTTCCTCTCTGGTCCCTCTGGTTCTACTCTTGCCCACCATAGTTTATCCTCAATAAATTAAAAATGCAAATCATTCATGTTACATCTCTGCTCAAACCCTCCAATAGTTGCCCTTTTTTCTCAGAATAAAAACCAAAGTCCTTACACCGGTCTTTTGCAAGGTCCTATATGATCAGGCTCCCTGCTACCTGTCCGACTCCGTTTCCGGTTGCTTTCCTCTGCACTGCACTCTAGCCACAGAAGCCCCCTTCATTTTTGACAAACATTTCAATTGAGCTACGGCTTTTGTTTCTTTGCCCTGGAATGCCCTCTGCCTGAAGTGCTCTTCTCTCTGATATTTGCATGACCAACGGCTTCTGCTTCAAATCTTTGCTCAAATGTCACAGTAATGCCTATCCCAGACCATCACATTTAAAACCTCCTCTGAACCCCTCCCTGTACTCAGAACCTCCTTTACGCAATTCTTCTTTTATTCTTTTTACAAGTCATCATCTAACGCACCACATAATTTACTGTTTAAATCATGTTTGCTGTTCATTGTCTGCCTTTTCCACAGGAACGTCAGCTCCATGAGTGTAGGAAATTGATTTCTTCCACGTACCTAGCATGGACCAGCATCTATTATATAGTGAATGCACAATACATATTTTTAAAATAAATGAGTGATGCATGTAATGTCCTGATCACAGTGCCTGGCATGTAGACAGTATTGAGTAAATAGTAGCTTTTATTACTTGTGAAACACCTGAAAAGCTCTTCCTGCCTTGGGCACCCCTGCATAGAGCTCTGTGGAGCATGGTTTGCCTTTCAGAGAAACCGTGCTTCATCATAGCCCAGGAAGGTGGGTGGGGCCGGGGTTTTCACCCTTCTCTGTCAGAAATGAGCAACTAGGCACCCAGGGGTGAATTGACTTATGTAACTAGTGTGTTACAGATTCTAAGCCTCTCAATTCTAAATCCAGTGTTCTTCTGTACTGCCATGCAAATTAGAAAAAATGAGAGATGATGTCTTCCAAGTTGTTAGCTTTCCAGAGCCTGGATTACATGTTAATCAAACACCCAAAGTCCTGAGGTGCATAGGTACCAAGATAATGTCAACAGTCTAACATGAGTCTCATTTATCTACGTTACCTTCAAACAAAGATCTGTAAATTTGGGTGACAATGAATTAAATGACAAAGATCAATTACAAGAACTTTCCTACAGTGGATAAAAAAATCACTGATTCCCCAAAGAGATTGTAAATGTCTTGTCTTTTTCTGATACTTGGCTAAAATAAAGTCAGTTTTGAAAAGTGTTAAGCTCTACTTGAAATAAGTTATAATAAATGTACTGGAAATTAAAAAATGAAGACCCAAAACATCTATAATCCTGTCACCCTTACAAATCAATAGTTGTCATTTTAATGTTTTCTTCTGCTCTTTTGCTTATATGCATGTTATTTTTGCATGGCATAGCAATAATTTTCTTTTTAATTTAGTGTATGCTACACTTTTTAGCTTTAACCATCTAGTATTTAGAAATATAACACTTTGCAGTTATATAAAATAACATAGTTGTTGTACCACAGTTCATTAAACAATTTCCTATTTCTGGAAGCGTAGGTTATTTTCAATGTTTTACTGTTTAAATGGCATTGTAATAAATGTCTTTGTACATGCAGATTTTATCCCCTTGTCCCCAGCCTAATATCAATTCCCAAGAGTGTTTCTCCTGGGTTAAAAAAGAAACTTTCATAATTCATTAAATATGGTTCCTTTTTTAGATCCTGGCATGGGATGGTTTAATCAGGTGGCTAATATACATTGCAGAGCCAGGAAATGAAAAAACAACAGGCCATTATCCCTAGTTTGTTAATTTTCCCATCAAGGCACCAGCTTCTATCATGGCCTCATCCTGAAGATGATACTGTTGGAATTGTCTTCTCCCCTGGCAAGTTACTTAGTAAATAAGGAGGCTTCTCTACATGGAGGATTGTCTTGTCATCCTTTAAGTACCTGAACTCTGGTTTAGATTCCCTCAAGACAGGCTCTGGTGGGAAGAGGGCCGGACGTAGAGTCAGAAAAGCTGGAATTAAATTTTAGTTATGCTATTGATAAAAAATACTTTGTAAAGTCCTTTACATAGTGAGGTATTAGTATCTTTTTATTTAGAGAAAGAAAAATAATAAACATTTTGTTGTTCAAATGAACTGTTAAGCTCCCAGAGTGTTTTGAGAGTTTAGATCTTAGCTTTGGCTTTTAGACCCGACCCATTTGAAAGGTATGTCCTGTGGTTCATGTGAGATTGTATTTTTTAATGGGTTGATTGTATGCAGTAGAAAGATAGACCTGGATTTGAGCCCAGGGAAATTTGACAACCTCTTTAAAATGAGGATAATAATCGGGCAAAAGAGAGAATTAAATTAGACAGTATAAGTCAAATTTCTATCAGAACGCTTCACATTCTGGCATCTGTAATGTTAGTTCTCTCTCCCAACTGCCATACCCCATGAGAGGTTAACAGGTGTTTTCACATATTTTTTTTTCCATAAGCATTAAGGGAATAAGGCATCAATGTATTTTATTTTGGTATCCATAAAATATTTAGGAATATTTTAAAGTAATGTGTTCTTCTTTCAAGGGCATCTTGAATTATTTCTGGAGATAGGCTGGCTCAATAAGCTATAGTGAGCAAGTAATAGCTGACGCTTAAGCTATTTATTTCATTATATTTGCTATGCACTGCGTCTTTCCTGTTGGTCCAGATAGAATGGATTTATTTTCAAGTCAAGATGAATACTTATGTCCAAAACTCAGAGTTTGGATACAGAATTGCAAGCATTTTCAGTTTAAGAGCATAAATATTGCTGTAAATTGTCCATGAGATGGAAGGTAATAACTTCCATCATCCATTGCAACTCTATCTAAAAAAGTCTTTGTTTTTCTATTGAAAAATACAACAATCCTTTCCATTTCTATACCACTTTACATTTTATATAATATGTTCACATGACTTACTTCAACTGGAAGTTACTGTCCAAACTTGAGGCATTCAGAGTTGAAAGACATTCATTATTAAACACCAGCTATGTGTTGGCTTTGGTTACTAGGCACTTAGACACTTATATGTATAACTTTCTCATGTGATCTTCACTTTCAAAACTTAATGAAGGACATTCATTAAGGAATTGGAAAGCAGAATAGCCAGGACTCAAATCCAGATCTTAGACTCCCAGTCCAGTGTTTTTCTTTTTTCTTTTTTCCAACAATCGTGCTCCTCAAGCTGATGGTGTCATGCTGTAGAAAGATCACCAGCTTCAGTCAGAGCCCTAGGGCTTAATCTCAATGAGCAGCTCATGGTGGGACCTTGAAGGAGTCACATTCCCCTTTCTGGGCCTCAAGTACTTCACCTGTAAAATGAGGAGCATAGACACAATGACCTCTTTAGTCTTTCTCCGCACTGGCAATTCATTTGCCTATGGAACACACTGCTATGAGAATATTCAGAGAGGATGTGCTTTTATTGGACAGATGTTCAGATTTGGAAAGAAGTTTCTGAGATGAACTTCAGGTTTGTAATGATCTGGGCACTTGGCTCTGTAGGCCTTATCCCAGCATTCTTGACTTTCAATGCCCTAGACAGAAGGGCAAACCAGAAGTTTGATCTGATTCTACCTCTCTGTTTAACATGGAAAACTTTTTTCTCATTCTAAAGAAAAACAGTAAGAAGAAAAAATAGAAAAAAGAATTTTGATATGTTTTTATAATATACTCAAGATGCATAGACCATTAATGTTGGAAGGAACCTTGGCAAGGAATTGTTTCAGCTCAATAATTTAATATACTAGGATGCTGAAACCCAGAGCAACAGAATGCAGGAAGGCCTAAGGTTTTAGTTAGGTAGAGGCAGTCAGGACTAGAACTCAGAGCTCCTGGATCCTAGGCCAGTGCTTTTACTACCAGTAACTGGGATCTTGGAGCAGTGCTTAGTTTCAGATTCTTGCTGGTCATGAAGTACATAAAGATGTGGGCTGACTGATACAATCTTAGATTGCTTTAATGGAAGCAGCAGAAATATACTGTGTCCTGTTGGTGGAAATGCTGATTGGTATAGCCACTGTGGAAAACAGTATGGAGGGTCCTCAAAAAATTAAAAGTGGAACTGCCTTATGATGCAGTGATTCCACTTTTGGGTATATATTAGAAGAAATGCAAAACACTAAAACTGAAAAAACATATGTGCCCCTATGTTCATTGCAGCATTATCTGTAATAGCCAAGACATGAAAGCAATCAAAGTGTCCATCAATAGATGAGTGAATAAAAAAGTGGTGGTACACGTATACAATAGAATATTACTTGGCCATAAAATAGAATCAAATCTTACCATTGTTACAGCATGGATAGATCTAAAAGTGAAATAGGTCAGTCAGAGAAAGACAAATACCATATGATTTCATTTATATGTAGGATCTAAAGAACAAAATAAATGAACAAACAAAATTGAAACAGACTCATTGACATAGAGAATGGACTGATAGTTGCCAGAGGGGAAAGGGTTGGGGGAGTGAGTGGAAAAGGTAAAGGGAGTAAGAAGCATAAGTTGGTAGTTATAAAACAGTCATGGGGATGTAAAGCATAGGGAATAATGTTAACTGTATAATACCATGTGTGTACTGGAACTACTGGGAGGAACATTTTGTAAAGTGTATAATTGTTTAACCACTATGCTGTACACCTGAAACTAATACAAGATAATACTGAAGGTAAATTGTAATTGAAAAATAAAATATAAAGTTCTTTACAAAAGAGAAATGCAGTGTGCAGTACTGATAAGAACTGAGGCTTTGGAATCGCACAGACCGGGATTGCCAGGTTGTGAACTTGGGAAACCACTTAGCTTCTTAGAGGACACAGAAGTGTCGTGGTATGACTGAAGCATACGGGGTGAGGAGAAACGTGGTGGCAGGTGAGGCTGAAGAGGCAAACAGGAGCCCCTTCATGGAGGGGTTTTTATTCATGAATGTTGTATCTGGATAATTATGCTTTGGTAGCATCACCGTTTTTCCCCAAATGGGGAAGAGAAAAAGAAGGGGATCTAGGATAGAAAACCAGATTTGTGTTTTCCATTGTGTCACCTTGGGCAAGACAGTCTCTCTAGGCCTAATTACTCCACCTTCATGGGGTCCTACTGCTCACTCATCGACTCAAATCCTCTAGGGTTCTTCTCTTTTCCAGCTATAGCTGTTGTGAACAGTTCTGTTTAAGCTTCTACCAGTTTTACTACCTGCAGAACCTTAGTAAAGTTTGTACTGCTTTCTGTCCCACTATGCATGGAGGAGCCTGCTCAACACACACACACACACACACACACACACACACACACACACACACACACACACACACACAATCTGTATGTAGGCGAGAGCTGGTGGTCCATGAAATTTCTCAACCTGTCAGAGAGGAAATGATGGCCTCTTCAGAAAAGGGAGTGTAGGGTGAACACCATAATTGAAGATGATTGCATAGTATCTTCTTGTATTGAGTTTCCTTCTGTCTTCCATCCAACACGTGTGCTGTCTGGCATCACTTCTCAGACTGCCTGCACACAAACCCTTGTCTCAGGGGCTACTTCCTGGTGGAAGCTAAGCTAAGGCATTGTCTAATTGGGGTTCGTACTATATATAATACTTTCTTGTGAGTTGCTAAATGAGGTATATATGAACATAATATAGTAAATGTTAAATGAGATATGCATACAAATCTGCATGTAAAATACATAACATGGTCCTTAGTACAGAGTAAGTAGTCAAGAAATAGTATTATGATATGGCTGCTGCTTTTGTTCATGGGCTACATCAATTACAATATCTATACTCCACATCATATATGTGAAATTATAGACTGAATTTTAATATAGTAATGAGATTTTTGGGTTTTTTAGACCATTTTATTTTATTTTTTAATTTACTTATTTATGTATTTTGAGGAATATTAATTTTTATTGTGCACAGACCAGGAGCACAAGAGTCTCGAGGACCTCTGTGTAGCTTGTCACTTTTCTTCTCCATGTTCTTTTCAGCCTGTTTCTCTTGCCTCCCGAGTTGTTTGTTCTTCCTTTAACGGATCTTGGCCTTCTCCTTCCTCCTTTCTGGAGTGGCTGTGACTGCTCGTGCTTCCAGCCAACCTCATGAACCAGCTGCCCTAGGTAGGCAAACTTCCGTGTTGGCTTATATGCACAACCTTAAGGGCAGCAGGAACCACCACTCACTTCTTCTCGTCATAGGGCAGTGGATTCCATCAAACACCAGGAGGCGGTCCAAGCTGGCCCAGCCTTGTTTGGTTTTGTGGAGCAGCTTCCTCGCACAGTCCTCCAAAAGATGCAGTTAGGGGCTGATAAGCAGTCAAGACAGTGGGATGAGTTGGTTTTCATCTGCTTGCAGAGAAAGGCCAGGTACTTAAACTTGTTTCTGTAGGAACTGCCAGAGAGCACCAGGACCTGCCCCTCTGCCATCTTCCTCAGTTGCCTGGGAAATGATTCTTTCAGGCAATTTTAGTATAGGGGTAAAAATTTAATAAAACGGATTTCTTTGGATCTACGTTACCTGTGATTGAGGAACTTTCTGTTTTACCATTTTATTTTGTTCCAATTTGTTCTCCATGTTTCCAGGGATGGACTTTCATTACTTTCCACTACTGAAGGGAGCCTGACATTTCTTTTTCCCCTGCTGCATATTTGAAGACAGTTTTATGCCCATTATGCAGGTGTGTCCATTGAAGCCTAGGTACATTCTCAACTTGTTGAAAATCATGCAGCTTCTGTGTGGTAGAATTTAAAATTGAACTGGGTCTGATTTCAGAACCCAAGTTCGACCCTTCTAAAAATCACTGTGCTATGTTAGCTTAGTTGGTTTTTCATTCCACTTCTCAAGGTTCAGTAATAGGCCCTCCTATATATCTAGGGTATGTAGATTATTTTAATTCCCTTTATTTCAGAGACAGAAACAACTTCACCAGATTGAAACCCTCAAGACAAAGGAGCCCAGGAAAGAAACCTCATCAGAAAGAGAGAGCAAGTTTTTGTGGAGTTACTATGAGTCAGAAACTTTTAATGAAACCAGTTATATTGTTTACCAAGTTAAGATCCTCTCAGATGTCAGGAGAGAGATGTGTAGATGTCAACTCATAAAGGACACCTCTAGGGTGATAGCAGAAATACAAGAAGCTGCAACTCCTCCATGCTAAGAGATAATGAAGGAAGCCAGAGATAAGTTGGAAAAAAACACTGGTTACCAAGAGGGAAGAGCAATTGTTTTTTACTAAATCAAATATTTATGAGACTGGGATTTGATTACCGATGGTTTAACAATTCAAGGGAAAGATAATTTTCTAAAATGCCCAAGGTGTTGGAGTAATTCTGATAACTGTTTCTTGTATAAAAATATTTAATCACTAGAATTTGAAATGCATGCAAATTGTGATGAGGATAGAAGACATTTTGCAATGTGAAGGCAGCATGGTGTAACATGCTGGAAGGATTAAAAATATATCCAGTTGTTATAGGCACCATTGCATCCCTTGTCAATATAGAACATTTGGTTTTGATTTTTTTGTTTTATTAACAATTATTGAGTGCATACTATATTTCAGATGTTTTTATGTTGGCTTTAAAAATTTTAATAATTATGAACACCTGTAAAGCATATATTATTATTTCACTTAATGGAAGAGAAAACATATTCAAAAAAGTGAAATGGTGCCCAAGGACACAGAGCTTGTAAGGTAAAAGTTTGGCTTGATACTCAGGTCTGTGTGTCCATTGAAAATCCAGTCTTTCCTCGTACTACTCTGCCATTCGGGCATTTCTGAACTACAATTTCTGGCCAAAAGAGGGTTATGAAGACGTGGTTTGAGGTCTGTAGTCTTAGTACAGCAACAAACAAACAAAGAAAACAAACAAAAAGAAGAAACAAAAAACCAATACGTTATTTTGAGTAAGGATGAGATAAGGAAGGTCAAGATCATTCATCAGGTGTGCCCACTGATTCATTGCTGTAAAAATCCTGATCATTATCTTTGGTGAGAAATGAACAAAAGTCTGTTAGAGCTGAAGGAACCTGGCATCCATGTGATTCGGCCTTCTCACTTTACAGACGAGTACTCTGGAGTTCATAAGGGGAAGCGATTTGTCCAAGATGGTTATGTGATGAATCAGTGTCAGAGCTCATTCCCCAGAGTCCCAGCTCTCTGCAGCAAAATCTTGGATTTGTTCTGAGAAAAGATGAATTCTCCTTCCACATGGCAGTTCTTTAAATACTTGATGACGGTTCTCCCGTGCCCCCATGTCTGTTCCCTTTCAGGCTAAGTAGACTTTCATTGGTCAAACGTTTCCATCATGGCAGAGTTTCCAGATTCTTCATCATGTTTGATCTTTTCCAAAAGTGCATCATATTGTCAATTTCCCTCCCAAATTTTGGTATCCAGAAATTAATGCATTCACTTTGAGTTATATTCATAAAAGATTTAATTAAGGAGAGTAGATATAATATCTTGCGACTTTGCACAATTAAGATTGAAGTTACAATTGTTGGTTTTGGGATTATGGAATTATAAATATGACAAAATGAGTTGAAATGGAATAACTGCTCTTCATTCTTCAACTAAAAAATGTTAGATAAAATAATACAAAAAATTTTTGCACGTATAGCTGAAGAATAAACTGAGAACAGAAAATATCCAGGTGTGAAAACAAAAAGAAAGCTCAGTCAGAGCAGCAAAGCTGAAAAAGCTTTTATAATTATTATAACATCATATAGAATTTATTATTATTTTTGGATGGTTCATTTTTTATTGTATTTTTTCCATCACTCTTTATCCCTCCTGTTGCCTCTTCCACTTCCAGCCATTCCCCTCCCTCTGCCCCCCCCACCACACTTTTAATGTTTGGGGATTGGGTACCAGGATTCTCTGATATGGACATCAGGAGCATATTTAAGGTCTTAGATTTCAAGCTCATGATATATAGGTGAACTGTCTGTCTGAAGGATAGAGCCATGAAGATCTGTCCATTCCTGGAATGAGGACTGCATAAACTTAGCCTGCCTCTTTTGAGAGGCAGAAAAGAAGTTTCTAATCCATCTGAGGCTGTGTCTGGCAAACAAATCACCAATGAGAAGTAACCCCAGATCTGCACCACACACAAATGTGGGATATGACTCAATATTGCACTGATGTAAGTATGAGTACCAGACCAAAAAGTTAACATAAAACTAGTCCAGAACCACAGTGAGGACCACACTGATTAACAAAGGCAGATGTAACACATTCTTTAGGGATGCTTCTAACACACCAAGGCTCCCAAAGTGCTGTTGAAGATAAGCACACAATCAAATATAAAAAAATCACACACTGGAATAAATTGCCATGAGAGAAATTAGCAGGTGAAACAAATATCAGCAGTTGATCTAAATATCACCTCAAGAAATAGAAATAATAGAACAATCTACATGAGATATTAAACAAATTTAAAGTGATCCAAGAGAGAAAAGATCAAAGAGGAGTAGAAATTGAGAGACAAAAGAATAATTTGAAAAATCACAGGTAGATTTGAAACAGAACCAAAGTGTAATCAAAGTGAAACAAAGATGATTAAATAAAGCATTTAATTGACAGATGAAGAGAGAAACGATGATTTTGAAGATAGATCTGAGAAAATATAGAGAGAGAAAATACAAGAAATTGAGACATGGAAGTCAGAAATTCCAACATCATAGAAGTAGCAGGTGGAGAAAATAGGTTAGAGGCAATATTGAAAGAAATAATAACAGAGAATTTCTAGAGTTACATACATGGCTCTATAAGCTAAAAGAGCACATAGGTCCTGATCAGGATAAATTAATTCTATAATTCAATAAATACACCAAATACTCCTGTAGATGCTGAACCAACTACTAGATAAAAACTTTTACCTCGCAGAGCTTACATTCTAGTTGAGGGTGGGGAGAAATGGACAATCAACACAACAGACAAGAAAAGTAAAGCAGGGTAATGGGAGAATCGTACTTACCTTATGGTCATCTGGTACCTGTACAGTGAGTTCAGCCCGTGGGGTTGCTGCTGTGCTTTGAGGTAGAGATCTGGTCTTGTTCCTTTTGGATGGGAAGAAGCATGATGTATCATAGCTCTTGATGTACCTGGATATTTAATAATAATCATGTGAATTTAATGGAATTAATTCTCCACCATCTTATCTCACCATCTTCTTGCTTTGGTTAGTCTTCATGTTATTGATTTCCAAAGCTGTACTCAACTGCCTCGAAAAGAGGTAATTCAGAACTTTATTCTTTGCCCACAGCCATACCTTTGGAACTTTTATCTTCATTTTGTGCCTGTCTATTCCTCTGTATTCTTGCTGCTACTACCTCAGGTGAGTTCTCATGGTCTCTTTCTTAAACTATTGCAGCTGCCCCTTAATTTGTCTTCCTTCCTCTAGTCTTCCTGCGATTCTTTATTCACACTGTCAGGATGATTTTTCTACAATAGGTTTGAGTGTGGCATTTTCCTGATTAAAGTCCATCAGTGACCCCTTAGCTTTCTTAAACTTCGTAAGACACTCTATGATCTGTATCTTCCTACCTCCCCAGCCTCCCTTCTCTCTCTGCCTATATTCCTACCCCATGTGCTATTTATACCAAATGACTTACAGTTCCTTGAGTGGTCTTATATTTTCAACATGTTTCTGCCTCTTTATTTATTCTACTATATTTGTATGACAAACCATTTCTTTCTTAATTCCCATTCCTGACTGCCAGATAAATACACATTTATCTTGAGAATTGAGTTCAAATTTTACCTCCTCTATGATGCAGCTCCTGACCCCCATCTTGTCACAGAATTAATCCCCCACTCTATTAATCCCTCGGTCTTTGAGGGAGATTTTTGTCATAATGCCCTTATGTTTGCTTTGAATTTTTTTGAGCCTATTTGCTTCCTCTGCCAATCTTGAGGGTAGATGCCATTTATTATTTTTCTCTAATCCTGCTCCACATATCTGACACAGCTCCTATACCCAGTAAATGCTCTCTGAAAGGGAAAGTGGACAGAGGAATGATGGTTGGTACAGGAAAGATGCCTATTTTAAAATGTAGAATTGATTATCTGGCTTTGTTTAATCCTGAGAGCCTAATTTGCTACCTTGTGGCCATGGAGAACTAACCTGAAAGTGTGATTGTTTTTTGAGACACAACTTCAGGTCCTAAAACTATGGAGTTCTTTATTCTGACTTTATGAGAAACCTCCGGCTGCTTGGAGACCTTGAAAGTTCCCCTCAAAGGTAAAGAATGACCACATTTGTTTTAACCACAGAAGCAATTAACTCTCCAGCAGTGTGGAAAACAGCTTTTGATCTGTATTTATCGATGCATAGATTTCACAGAGCTGTGATATTTGAAGACAAATGGCTGTGTCCATAATTAAGACCGCTGAGGAATTGGCAAGTGTGATATGGTGATAGAAGACCCAGAGGAAGGCCACGGGAGCGAGACCGGTTAGGAAGATACAGTCTTGGTGACCTTGGTGCCCTCTTCCCCTTCATTGATTTCCCAATTAAATATAACTTTTCCTTCAGTCAGTTCCCATATACTCTAAATTATTGATAGCCTGCTGTAGGAAGTAAAGTTGACCTACAGATGAAACTGTTGGGGAGGATGATCTCCCTTTATTTTTGTGTTTAATATAGCAAGGTGATGAAGAGAAGATTCTCCACTAGTAACCTTTTCTATGAAGACTGTTTTATTCTTAATAAAACTCATAGAGTAGGCAGTAATCCCAGTTGGCAAGGGTCTTGATTTTGTACTGGGTTTGATTTCTGACTCTACCACATTTATGTGTTTTATATATCATTTAATCCTTGCAAAAACTTTGTAAGGTATTGTGACCCCCATTTTAGAGATGGAAAAAAATGAGCCTTAAAAAAGTTGAGTTTTCTAAAATCACACAGTAAATTGTGGAGTAAGTTAGGATCAAATACAGATTCCACAGAAATAAGAATACATATTATTCATTTTGAGTATCAGCCAAACTAGGACTAGCTATGCTAATAATTAGGGATCACAATGGCTCCCCATCTTCCATGAGGTTAAGTCCAAGGTTACTGGCATGGTCTGCAAGGTCCTACAGACTCTGGCTTCCATTTACCTCTCTGGATTCATTTCCTTCTCTTGCTTCATGCACTGTTTCAGCAACACGGAACTGCTTATAATTCCTAGTGCACACAGCTCTTTTCTTGCCTTTGCTTTTACTAATGCCATTCTTTGTCTGGAATGCCCATTCCCCATACTTCTTCTCCTCACTAGTTCCTACTCATAGTTTAGTACTTAGCCAATGTACTCAAATACAATTTTTTAAATTAAATTAAAAAGAGTATTCTTGAATGACTTTATTTATGTAGATTTCCTTAAACTCTCCAAGTTGGATTAAGGACCTCTTAATACACAGTTATACTATTCTGCATATCCTAATATTGCATTCATTACATTGTATTATAATTATTTCTTTGTTCTTTGTGTTTCCAAATGATCTGTAGACTCTGAAGGAAGAATCATGTCTTTGTAACTGAGAGTTTAGGAGAATGTCTGCTACTTTGTAGGTATTCAGTGTATTCTCGCTGAATGAAAAATGTCTCAGTCGTGGCTCTCCAAAGAATGAATATGATGTATACATGTACATAGACACACATATATAATACACACACACACACGTATGTATAGTGAAAGTTTATTATAGGAATTGCTTCACAATCTGCCATGTGCAATCTGGAGAATCAAGAAATCCTGTGGTATAATTCAGGTAGAATCTAAAGATTTCAGAATCTGAAGCTTTGAGTTTGAAGGGCAGGAAAAGATGGATGCCCCAGCTTAAGAAGAGAGAGAGATTTCACCTTTTTTTCACCTTTTTGTTTTATTTGGAGGACTCTATGGATTGGATGGTACCTACCCACATTGGTCAAGGTTGGTCTTCTTACTCAGTCAGCTGAATCAAAAGCTAATCTCTTCCAGAAACAGTCTTGCAGACACACCCATAAATAATGCTTTATCACTATCTGAGCATTCCTTAGCCCAGTCAAATTGGCAGACAAAGTCAACCATCACAAAAGATACTGAAACATTTGTTTATGAATTCATTTTGAGAGGCTCAGTTATCGGGATTAATAGGTTTACCTGCCACAAGGGTAGGGGCTCTGAAGGCCAGACTCTTCCTTGCTCTAGCACAGCTAGGCCATAGGTACTGAAGATATTCAGCCTCTAGGCTCGGCACCTCTTGGGTGTGAGACGATGAGTGCCAAGTATGTTGCTGTGCTAAAATTCTCCTTACTGATCACAAATGGAGTTGGGACTTAGTTTTGTTGTCCTCATCTTTCATATGTAGTGCTTGAAATAAGACTTGGGAATGGACATGGCTATTGCGTATTTGCCTCTTCCTGAACACCTGTATGTGCACTCAGGCATTATAACAGACCACACTATGAAACTTTTTCTATTTAGGGATAGTTTTTTCCATGAGGCCCCTTGGACCCTAAAGAAAACACATACCTAGATATCTAACCCTGGACAACTCCTATGGCCTAGGGGTTGGATCCAAATTCTTCATGCATAAACCTGTTGTCAAGCTACAATGCAAATATAACCAGATAAATAGAGATAATAAATATCATAATAGGTATCATAGGCTACAGCTGCTGTATCCCATCCTATAAAATGTGACTCTTTTTCTACTGATGTGAGCCTGGATCAGATCTGAGTTTTCCAAGACCTTTTAAACAGTAAGACTGGCTTACCCAATTCTCCTTTTTGTATCCCATTAAGGTCCAGCATGGCTCCTGACCGACCTTTGGGTTAAGGCAAAGGAACAGGGGAATGATGGAAGAGGCCCTCTGTAAGTTCTCAAGGTTTGAACACCTCCATCTGGATTAAACCAAAACAAAAAAAATTCTGGTTGTAATGCTTTATGCACTTTAGGGAGATAAATATGTCAATATAATAGTGAAGAAGAAATGGAACCATTTGGGAAATTGAGATACACAGTATTTTTGAGTAAGCCAGCTATTCTCATTCTTCTTTTGGACAGCTGCAGGGTCATGCCATCATAGGGGAATTTTAGAAAGCTGAGAGCTCATTCAATGGGCTGGCTTTAATCAGACAGCAGCCGTTTCCTTTCCTTTTTCCTTGTCATTGATGGGGTTTGGTCAGATGCCATTTCTCTAGCATGTAAGTCATAACACAGGTTTTTATGCACCATCTGAACACGTAAGTGATGGATGGTCCCCAAGATGTTTGAGAAGACTGCCTTATGGCTTTGCCCTCTGCAAACTGGCCTTCACATACTGGAGGCATCACTTTTACAAGGGTAGTGTGAATGCCTTCTTCGAAAAAGTAAATTTTGTGTGTGTGAGTAACATGCTGTGTCATGGTTTTTAACAATAGGAAAAACTGGAAGGTATAGAACCCAGGAGGCAAAAAAGAGATATCTCAGGAATAACAAGAACTGATTTTATTCTCTGCCATACAGTAATGAAAAGGAATCTTGTAAAAGTTTTTAGTTGTTTTTCTTTTCTCCTAATCATGTTCAGGATTACATCTAATGTATTATTTGCCTTTCAAAAGGGAAAAGGAGAACCACTTAAGGAATTATCTTCATTTAAAATGATTGTATTTTACTAGGGTTGGCAACATGGGTTTCTTAGGAAATACACAAGTCAACACTGTGCTAAAGGAATATAGAGGAGTTAGTATGAACTCTGCTTGGGAGAACCTGGGAAGGTTTTACGTAGGGATCACTTTCTCTTAAAGGATATGTAGAAGGTTTTTAGGTGAAAAAAGAGAAAAGGCATCCCAAATAAGGGGAAACTCATGTGCAAAGGCACAGAAGCATTCCCAAAATCTCTCCGTATTTTTTTTTGTAAGCATTCAGACTGCCTTTTCTCTTGGAATCAGTATAAAAAATATTGCTTAGGTTACTGAGAGTAGCCAAAAGTTCTGTTATAGGGATAATGTATCTAAAATAATGAACAGCACAATTTCAATTGTATTCTTTCATTCAACAAATATTTATTGAGCAGCATCCACTGTTCTAGCTGTATAACAGCCAGGTAACATAACAATAAATAAAACTGACAAAAGTCCTTTCCTCATTGTGCTGAAGGGCTTCTAAATGCTATTTATAACATTTCTGAGAGTTTTGATTTGAGGATGCTGGGAAAAAAGCTCCCTTTTCAATTTCTCTCTTTATATATGTGAGTACCTATGTATATGTGTGTGTGTTAGTGGCAATACATGGATACTTCTGTGCTGTTGTAACAGAAGTGACTGTATCTCAGGCATTGGCAGTATAGGTTCATGTGCCCCTTTCTCAGGCATAGCTCATTACCTAATGCATTGTTATCTTACCGAATCTGGATCCAGACCCAGAATCATTCTCAGTACAGCACTCCAGGTAGCCACTTCCAGCTAATCAGAAGTGAGTCATAAGATGTAAGTTCTAGGTAAATTACTCTGTGTAGTTTTAAATTTGGTGGAAAGAAAAGGGTAGTTCAGCAGGCTCTGCTCTGTATGCAGGAGTCAGTCCATACTGGCTGATGATGGCAGTGATAAATGTTCAGCCTTCTACTTAGTTCAGTTTAACATAGCGATTTCTTGAGCACATATGTTCTGTCATAAATTATGGTCATTGCTACCGAGGAGTTTGAAGTCCAGTGATGGGGAGGCAGCTATGTCAGCCAGTCCTTGCAGTGTGGTGTTAATCAGCATATTAGGGATTAGGATAAAGTGCAAACAGAGGGAATGACCCACTGTATTGGAGGTATAGGAAAAGGGGAGGGCTCAAAGGAGATAATACTTCAATTAACTTAAAAGACAATTAAGAAGCTATTCTGTGGTTGAATGGTTGGAGTAAGAAAATTTTAGACAGAGGCAGAGGCATGGAAATGTAAAATTATACACTTTTATATATAGTGTGTATAGTATAATATCCTACAGATATGATTTATATTATAGAATCCTAAGTTTCTGCTAGATACCTTGTCCTTAAGAAAAGAAACATATACTAACTTTTGCATGATACCTAACTCAATACACATATTCAATAAATATTTGAATTGGGTTGGCCAAAAAGTCTGTTTAGTTTTTTCAGTAAAATAAAGGACATATTTTTCATTTTCACCAATAATTTTCTTGATTTGAATATTCTGAGTATGTAGGCTATCACCTGCTATTGGCTTCTAGTGGATAGAGGTCAGGGGTGCTGCTAAATATCTTCCAATGCATGAGACAGCTCCACAACAAAGAACTATTTGACCAAAACATTAATAGTACCAAGAAACTTTGCAAACTACTTTTGACATGTTCGGTCAGTCACAGTACCTTCTCCATACACTGCACAAGTCTTTTTATTTTTTTGGCATTTCAGTTGCATTTTTACCTTTCTTGAATGTGTGTGTGTTATAACACATACCAAAAATGTTGTATATCTTCTTCCATCTTCAATAAAAAAATGGCTACACAAAAATTAACCAATTTTGATAACTTTTTAAAAATGCATGCTGATATGACAGTTATCATAATACAATCTAAAAAATTGTTTTTAATGAAATTAAAGAAAACTAAGCACTACTAGAGCCATCTTACAGAAAAAAATAAATAAACTTTGTCGCCAACGCATTGAAGGAATGAAAGTTATCTAGTCTTTCCTTTGCCTCTCTAATAGAATCACCAATTTTATTAATTAATATGTTAACTGAAGTTTCTAAGTATTTTAAGTTTATTTGAATTAAGAAATCAATTTGATTCAGCTCAATTAATGAAGCACACATTCCATGTAAGAGGATCAGAGAAAGGTCCATGAGGAGAAGTCTTTTGAAATGGGCCTCCTTGGAATATTTACAACTAAGATGGTGCTACAACTTTTCATACAAACCTGGCTTTTTTAAAGGTAAAATTCTGTACTATTAATAATTACACTGTCATGGTGGGGATTGTGACTCTCAGTCAGCCAGCTGGAGGGGAGAACCCATCAATGAATGAGCCATCAATAATCAAAGCCCAAGTACAATAAGAGAGCCCACATAAACTGAATAAAAGGCATCCCTAGAATATCCAAATCAGGAGATCAAAGACACTGCACCACTGAGTTCACAGAACTCCTACCACAGAAGGCCACCCCTTGAAGACAGGCAATCAAAGCAGAGCAATCTGAGACACAGAAACAAACAAAAGAGTCACCTAAAATGGGAAGAAAAAGAAACAAACCTCAATCAAAAGGAAGGGAAGAATACCCAGTAAAAAAGCTAAATGCAACTGAGGTAAGCAAATTTATCAGACATAGAGTTTGCAATGGTTATAAAAATGCTCAAGGAGCTCAGTGAGAAGTACAAGGAATTTTATGGGAGCTATAAGGAATGAGGTGGGAAATACATCAGCATGGGGAAAAAAAAAAGAATCCATGAATAAGAATCAGGAGGAAATGAAGAATACACTAGAAGGAATTAAAAGCAGGCTAGATGAAGCAGTGTACCAAATCAGTGAGCTGGAAGACAAGGTAGGAAAAAAAACCACCCAGTTGGAGCAACAAAATGAAAAAAAAAAGACTCAAAAAGAATGAGGATAGTTTAAGGGAGCTTCAGGATAACATGAAATGTAAGAACATTTGCATCATAGGACTATCAGAAGGAGAAGAAGAGCAAGGGATAGAAAACCTGTTTGAAAAAATAAGGACAGAATACTTCCTTAACTTGGTGAGGGAAAAATTCACACAAGTTTGGGAAACACAGAGGGTCCCAAAAAAGATGAATCCAAAAAGGCCCACTTCAGGACACATCATAATTAAAATAGCAAAATTTAAAGACAAAGAGGGAATATTAAAGGCAGCAAGGGAGAAAAAGCTAGTAACATACAAAGGAGCTCGAATAAGGCTATTAGCTGATTTCTCAACAGCAACATTACAGGCCAGAGGCATTTGCATGAAATGTTCCAAGTAATGAAAAGTAAGGACCTGCAACCATGACAACTCTATCCAGCAAGGCTCTCATTTAAAATAGAAAGAGAAATAAAGAGCTTCCCAGAAAAAAAAGAAGGCTAAAAGAGTACATCTCTACCATGCCAGCACTGCAAGAGATGTTAAAGGGACTGCTTTAAGAAGAAATAGGGAGAGAGGGAGAGAGGAACATAGGTACAAAGGGAAAAAATATCAGTGAACAAAAACCTGTCAATAATAACCTTAAATTTAAATAGATTAAATGCTCCAATCAAAAGGCCTAGTGTAGCTGAGTGGATAAGAAAACACAGTCTGCAAATATACTCTCTAGAGACTGACGTCAGAACCAAAGATCTACAAAGGCTGATAGCGAAGGGATGGAAAAAATATTCCAAGCAAATCGACATTAAAAAAAAGAAAAAACAACTGGTGTAGCAATACTATTATCAGACGAAATAGACTTCAAAATAAAGGTAACAAGAGACAAAAAAGGTCACTACCTAATACTTAAGGGAGTGGTCCCGCAAGAGGATATAACTCTTGTAAACATATAGACCCCAAACATAGGAGCACCTACATACATAAGGAAAAATCTTGGAGGACTTTAAGACGGACATAGACAGCAATAGAGTCATTGTAAGGGATTTCAACACCCCACTGTCAACAATGGATAGATCTTTCAAACAGAATCAACAAGAATAGTGACAGTGGCATTGAACAACACTCTAGATCAAATGAACCTAATTGATATTTACAGAACATTTTGTCCCAAAGAAGCAAAGTATACATTCTTTTCAAATGCAAATGGAACATTTTTAAAGATAGACTACCCCATAGGATGCAAAACAAGCCTCAACAAATTCAGGAAAATTAAAATCATATCAAGCATCTTCTAAGGTCACAATGGCTTAAAACTAGAAACAAACCTCAAGGGAAAAACTCAAAAACATTCAAATATATGGAGACTGAATAACATGTTGTTAAATAATGAATGGGTTAACAATGAGATCAAGGAAGAAATCAAAAAGTACCTGGAAACAAATCAAAATAAACATACAACAACCCAAAACCTATGGGGCAGAGTGAAGGCAGTCCTGAGAAGAAAGTTCATAGCAATCCAGGTCTACCTAAATAAAAAAGAAACTCAAACAACCTAAACTTACATCTAAAAGAACTAGAGGAACAAAAAACAAAGCCCGGACTGAGTAGAAGGAAGGAAATCACAAGATCAGAGCTGAATTAAATTACATAAAGACTTAAAAAAAAAAACACTTCAAAGAATCAATGAATCCAAAAGTTGGTTCTTTAAAAGATAAACAAAATTGACAAACTTTAAATCAGACTTATCAATAAAATAAGAGAGAGGACCCAAATTAGAATAACCAGAAATGAAAGAGAAGTAACAATTGATACAACGGAAATACAAAGAATCGTTAGAAATTACTATGAACGACTATATGCCAAGAAACTGAATGACCTAGGTGAAAGGAACAAATTAATGGAAACATACACTCTCCCAGAAGCTGAATCAAGGAGAAGCAGACAGCCTGAAGAGACTGAGAACAACTAGCAAAATTGAAGCAGTAATCCAAATATTCCTAGCACACAAAAGCCCTGGACCAGATCAATTCACAGGCAAATTTACCAAAAATTCAAAGCAGAACTAACACCTATCCTACTCAGACTATTCCAAAAAATTCAAGAAAAAGGAAGACTCCTAAACCCTTTTTATGAGGCCAGAATTATCCTAATTCCAAAACCAGGTAAGGACTCAGCAAAGAACAAACATTACAGGCCAATATTTCCAATAAACATAAATGTTAAAATTCTCAACAAAATATTTACAAACTGGATCCAGTAATACATTAAAAAGATCATGCACCATGATCATGTGGGATTTATTCCAGGGATGCAAAGATTGTACAATATGTACAAATCAATAAATGTGATACATCCCATAAACAAAATGAAAGACAAAAGTCACATGATCATATCAATAGATGTTGAAAAAGCATTTGACAAAATCCAGCATCCATTTATGATTAAAAACACTCAGCAAAGTACGAATAAAGGAAGCATACCTCAACATAGTAAAGGCCATACATAAGAAATCTACTGCCAACAGCATACTCAATGGACAAAAACTAAAACTGTCTTTCTGTAAGATCAACACAAGAGTGGCTCTCACCGCTCTTATTCAATATAGTATTGGAAGTTCTACCCACAGTGATTAGACAAGAAAAAGGAATAAAGGGCATTCAAATTGGAAGGGAGGAAGTAGAACTGTCATTATTCACAGACGACATAATAGTGTACGTAGAAAATGCTATAGTCTCCACTGAAAAACTATTCAACTTAATAAGTGAATTCAGCAAATTAGTGGGATACAAAGTCAATATTCAGAAATTGATGGCATTCTTGTACACCAAGAATGAATTATCAGAAAGAGAAACTAAGAAAAAAATCCTTTTTACTATAGCAACAAGAAAAAATAAATTACCTAGGAATAAATTTAACCAAGGATGTAAAAGGCCTATACTTGGAAAAATTACAGAGCACTGAAGAAATAAATTTAGGAAATTACAAATAAATGAAAACATATACTGTGTTCATTGATTGGAAGAATTAACATCATTTGGGTAAAATGTCCATACTACCCAAAGCAATCTATAAATTTAATGCAATTTATATTAAAATACCAATGGCATATTTCACCAATCTAGAACAAATATTCCAAAAATATATATGGAACCAAAAAGACCCTGAATAGCCTCAGCAATCCTGAGAAAGAAGAACAAAGTAGGAGGGATCAGAATACCTGATCTCAAACTATATCACAAGGCCACTGTAATCAAGACAATCTGGCATAACAATAGACACATAGATCAATGGAGCAGAATAGAGAGTTCAGAAATAAAATCTATGTTTCTATGGTCAATTAGTATTCAACAAAGTGGACAGAAGCATAAAATGGAATAAAAATAGCCTCTTCAACAAATGGTGTTGGGAGATCTCGATGGCTACATGCAAAAAAATGAAACTAGACCACCAATTTACACCATACACCACAATAAACTCAAAATGGATAAATTACTTAAATATAAATGTGATACCATAAAAGTCCTAGCAGAAAAGATAGGCAGTAAAATTTCAGACAGCTCACATAGAAATATTTTTGCTAATATATCTTCTAGGGCAAGAGAAGTAAAGGAAAAAATAAACAAATGATACTAGATTAAATTAAAAATTTCTGCATGGCAAAAGAAACCATCATCAAAGTGAAAAGGGAACCAACTATATGGAAAAACATATTTGCCAATGATACATCAGACAGGGGTTTAATCTCCAAAATATATAAAGAACTTATATGGCTTAATACCAGGAAAACAAACAATCTAATTAAAAAATGGGCAAAGGGCCTGAATGAGGGAACTTCTTCAAGGAGGACATAGAGATGGCCCATAGAAATATGAAAAAATATTCAATATCACTAGCCATCAGAAATATGCAAATTAAAACCACAATGAGATATCACCTCATACCTGTTAGAATCGCTATCATTGTTAATTCAAGAAACAATGAGTGCTGGCAAGGATGTGGAGAAAATGGAACCTTAGTGCACTGTTGGTAGCAATGCAGGCTGGTCCAGCCACTGTGGAAAACAGTATAGAATTTCCTCAAAAAATTATAAGTGGAATTGTCTTGTTGACCTAGTAATCCCTCTTGTAGGAATACACCCTAAGAATACTGAAACACCAACTCAAAAGAATTTATATGTTCATAGCAGTGCTATTTACAATGGCTAAATGTTGGAAAGAGCCCAAGTGCACATTAGTAGATGAGTGGATTAAAAAACAGTGGTACTTTTACACAATGGAATACTATGCAGCAGAAAGAAAGAAGGAAGTCCTGCCTCTTGTGACAGCATGGATAGAGCTGGAGAATATTATGCTAAAAGAAATAAGCCAGTTGGCAAAAGACAAATACCCTATGACATCACTTATAACTGGAATCTAATAAACAAAATAAATTAATGAGAAAAAATAGAACCAGAGACATGGAAACATGGAACAGACTGGTAACTATAGGAGGTGGGGGGAGAATGTGGAAGAAAGGGGAAGGGCCTAGTCAAAGAACATGTATGAATGACTCATGGACATGGTCACTGTATAGGCCACTGACTGTGGGTGAGAGGGGTGGGCTGAGTGGAGGGGGGCAAAAGGGAAAAATTGGGACAACCGTAATAGAATAAACAATAAAAACACACACAAAAAAATTACACTGTGATAATAGGTATAAACTGATACAGTCCTGGGTGAACAGGGATACACTGACTACTCTGTCTATAACTAACTGGTTTTGGAATCAGTTTCAGATTTAAATTTCTACTCTATTCATATTAGCTACATGGTTTTCAATAAGTTATAGTATTCCCTCCTTATCCACAGTTTCACTTTCCACTGTTTCAGTTACCCATGGTCAACCAGGGCCTGAAAATACTAAACGAAAAATTCTAGAAATAAACAATTCATAAGTTTTGAATTGCATGCTGTGCTGAGTAGAGTGAGGAAATATGCCTTTCTACTCTGTCCCTTGTGGAACATGAATCATCTCTTTTCCTAATGTATCTACTCTGCATATACTCTCCCCCTTGTTAGTCACTTAGTAGCTGTCTTGATTAATTGATTATCAGGTTGACTGTTGAGGTATTTCAGCACTTATGTTCTAGTAACCCTTATTTTACTTAATAATGCCACATTTATATAACTTTTATTACTGTATACTATTATCATTGTTCTATTTCATTATTAGCTATTGTTCTTAATCTCTTATTGTACCTAATTTGTCAATTAAACTTTATCATAGGAAAGTATATATAGGAAAAAGTGTAGTGTACAAGAGATACTATCCATGGTTTCAGGCATCTACTGTGGGTCTTGGGACGTATTCCCCATGGATAAGGAGAGACTACTGTATTTAGTCTTTCTGAACCTTAATTCCCTCAGCTATGAAGTTGAGATTATTATACATACCTTGTTAGTACAGTTGCGAAAATCAAATGAGGTAATGCATTACTTAAGCTCAGGGTCTGTGTTAGGAGCCTCTAAATGGTCCCTTATTATCCCTCCTTGTATTCGTTTGTATAATCCCCTCCTCTACAGTGTGAACTGGACCTCGAGACTTGATTCTAGTGAATAGAATGCGGCAAAAGTGATGTTTCCATTGTTAAGGTTATATTATAAAAATACTGTGACTCCCATTCTGCTGTCTCTTAGTTCTTATTCTGGGAGAAGCAAGTTGCCATGTTGGCCGTGGCTCCATGGAGTGACCCACGTAGCAAGGAACGGATACCTTTGGCTAACAGGAATGAGGGCCTAAGGGCTGCCAGTAGCCACATGAATGAGCTTGGAAGGAAATCTTGCCTCATTAGAGCCTTAGGGTAAGACTGCAGTCCTGGACAGGAACTTAATTACAGCCGTATGAGGGACTCTAAGTCAGAGGCACCCCATGATGCCATGCCCAGATTTGCGACCCACTGAAACTTAATGCTACATTAAGAGTAATTTGTTATACAACCGCAGGTGACTAATACAGGGCCTGATGCATGCTTATTGATAAATAATCTCTCTTTAAATGGAAATAACTAGATAATTGTCTACCAATGGAAACTTATCATACTAAAACTTTTTTTCTGCTTCCCCTGGAGTAACAGTTTAGCTTTTCTCATTACCTTTGATGAACAACACTGAAAGTGTGTCCAGAGGCCTAGTGTACTTGGAGCTCTGTGATTTCATCCATTTTCTGGATGTTCACAATGGCTTTGGAGGCAGTTTTCCTATGGCAATGAAATGAAGATATCAAGAAAACGCCTTCTGGAGTCAATCCTCTTTGGAGTACCGCATTTCTTAGAAACTTCTGTATCATCAGCCAATTTACCAGCTTTCATTAAGCACCCACAGAGAAAAACCAGAATCATGTCTTCTTAAAAACATCATCATTTAGATGGGGAAACTAAGACTTGTGCACACTGATATGCAAGACAAGACAGAAAGTAAAGACAGTCAATTTGAAATAATGGAAGGAACAAATTATTTGGGGTCAAAGAATGTGGATTTAAATACCAGGTTTACCATGTATTATATTAGCTGGTGACTTTGTACAATCATCTATTCATCTTTTTCTATAAACCACTTGAGTTATCCTCCTCCTCTACAGTGTGGAAATCACACTGCTTTTATACAGTAGCATTGTTGCTGAGTGGGAGCGAAAAGGGATATTGGGTGTAAAATTCTTTGTAAATAATAAAGAAGCACATAGGTTTATTTATCATTGGTTAAAAGAGACAAACCAATATGCTGTAACTAATGCTAATGTCAACAAATTAAAAACTACTGGGGTTCAGCAGAAAGAGGAGAGATGGCTTCTGACTGGAACCTTCATAAGACAGACAAAATTTGAGCTGGATTTTGAAGAATGTTTTGGGAGTGGGCAGGCAGTGCAGGCAAAGGGGGAATGGAATTGAATTTTCAAGGTGGCAGAGTATATGTGGTGCATCTTGGAAAAACAATGAGCTCTTTAATGTTTCTGGAATTATGTGATGGAAACGTGGGAGTTTCAAGTTGGACCCAGGCTACAGATTCTCAAGTTTCAAGCTGAGGAGTCTCTCTCTCTCTCTAATATGTGTATATCATGCACTCAAAGTTAGGAAAGACTTAGGCATAGCTTATTACCTTAAAGAATACAATCTTATTTGCAGTTCATCATGTAACTACTCTCATTCCAGAGCATGGCGCCAAATATGCTCATATTGTTCCTCTTTGGGTCAGTTTCAGTCCTTGCATATTTTCCTGGAATTCCTTTTCCCATGGTTTGCTTTGTAGATTTTTTGGGTCTTCCTTGACATTGTTAAAACTATTCACCCCTTTTGTTCAATGACAGAAAGTGAAATCCAAGTGTTTGGCCTGGATCTTCCTTTTTTTTTTTTTTAAAAAAAAACTCACAGTCTATGACAAACTTACCTTTCAAAAAACTTTCATCTCAACTATTTATTTTTATTTTTTAAAAAATTTATTTGGGTGACTTTGATTAAAAAGATTATATAGGTTTCAAGTGTACATTTCTAGGATACATGATCTGTGTGCCCACCACCCAAAGTCAAATCATCTTTGGTCACCATATATTTGACCCCCTTTACCTTTACAACCCTCTCTATCCCGCTTCCCTCTAGTAACCACCATACTGTTGGCTATGCCTATCGTTTTGTTTATTTTTCTTGTTTGTTTATTTGTTGTTTTCAGTTTTTTATCCCACATATCAGTGACATAAGATAGTTCTTAATTTTTCTGTCTGACCTATTTTGCTTAGCATAATATTCCCAAGATCTATCCATGTTAGCATAAATGGCACTATTTCGTTGTTTCTTATGGCTGAGTAGCATTCTATATCCAGTCATCTACTGAAGGACCTTTTTGTCCCAGGGAGTGACGCCTCGCGGGGAGCGCCACGGTGGAGCGTGGGGCTGCTGGATCTGAGGGTTACTGTCTGGAGCCAGCTGAGGAGAGAGCAGGGCCTTGAATCCTGCAGAGCCCGTCCTGGGGTTGTCACGGATGGGGGAATAAACACGAGTCTTCACAAACACTTCTCCGTTTGCCAGGAGATGGGACATGGCTCTTCCCTCTAGAGGGGAAGGTCCGGAACCCTGTGTCTTTGAAAGGCTTTTATTGAGAACCATGCGCACAAGGATATGGAACAAAGCTCATCAATCAATGTCAAAAGGCTATGTTTACAGAAAACAAATAGAGATCATAGATAACAATTGGAGAAACACAAGAGATCTGCCTCAGGTCAGGGTCTATGAATAATGTAAATCTCCTTCCCTGAGTGAGCCCGTTATAGTCACTTTTGAGAGAAGAACAAAGCATGCTTAGAGGAATTTACTTCTAGGCCTGATTGTCCCTGGGAACTGCCCGATCCAGTTTAGGGCTGTACCTGCCTTTAGTATTGTTTCAAGCCTGAGCCAGGCAGGCGGGGCAGAACCACCAAGAGATAAGGAGACTTCTTTTAGATAGAATGAGGACTCCAACCATATCCAAGCTGAGACGAGGGGTGTGGGCCTTTTTGCTCTTTATCTGTGTCCCCCAAGTCCTTGTCTGCTGCCCATACTGGCTGTGTCTGGCTTAGGTTGTCCCTTCACGTGAGGAATCTTACCCGTCTTTGACTAACCAACCATCACAGGGCTAAGCAGGGTGATGTGAGGTAGGCAGGGGGTGTGCCCCTGCCAGGGGAATAGGTTTCGTCTCCTCAGTGGCCTGTTTTCCCAAGGCTGCCTTGATTATTTCCAGCCATGAGGCTCTCTTGCCTGTGGGCGGGACTCCAGTTCCTGAAACCAGGTGGGATGGTTCCTAACAGCTTTTGGTTGTTTTGATGTCTTGGCCACGATGAATAATGCTGCAATGAACATAGGGGTGCATATATCTTTGCAAGTAAATGTTTTCAAATTTTTGGGGTACATGCCTAGAATAGGGGTTGCTGGGTCATACAGTAACTCTACTCTTAATTTTTTTGAGGAAACTCTGTATCATTTTTCATAATGGCTGTGCCAGTTTACATTCCCACCAGGAATGAATGAAGGTTCCTTCTCCTCCATAACCCCTCCAACACTTGTTATTACCTGTCTTGTTGATAATAGCCATTCTAACAGGTGTCAGGTGATATCTCATTGTAGTCTGGATTTACATTTCCCTAATAGCTGGTGAAGTTGAACATCTTTTTATGTATCTCTTGGCCATTCAAACTAAAAAGCTTTTGCACAGCAAAAGAAACCACTAACAAATCAAAAAGGCAACCAATGGAATGAGAGAAGATATTTGCAAACAACAGCTCTGACAAGGGGTTAATATCCAGAATATATAAGGAACTCATACAACTCAAAACCAAATAAGCAAACAATTCAATTAAAAAATAGGCATAGATACTTCTGCCATTTTGGCTGAGTAGCATTACAGTGGTTGGCAAGAACAAGTGCTTTGTAAATAGTGGCAAAAAGAGAGTCAAGAAGAAAGTTCATAATCCATTTTTTAAGATCATTGGTATAATGTGAAAACACCAGCTATGTTTAATATAAGAAATCTTGGGGGGAAAAAAAAAAAACTGGTCACAAGAATTCAAAGAACCAAAGTCATGTCTGATAGTCTCAAGGGTGGTTTTGAAGTGAGCCTACCTGAGCTGAAGAATGATGAATTTGCATTTAGAAAACTCAAGCTAATTCCTGAGGATGTTCAGGGCAAAAACTGCCTGACTAATTTCCATGACATGGACCTTACCTGTGACAAAGTGTGCTCCACAGTCAAAAAATTGGAAGACCACCATTGAAGCTCATGTTGATGTCAAGACTACTAATGGTTATTTGCTTCATTTGTTCTGTGTTCAACTTCACAACACAACAATCAGATGGAAAACCTCTTATGCTCAGCACCAACAGGTCTGCCAAATCTGGAAGAAGATGATGGAAATCATGACTTGAGAGGTGCAGACAAATGACTTGAAGGAAGTGGCCAGTAAATTGATTCCAGATAACATTGGAAAAATATATAGAAAAGACTTGTCAATCTATTTGTCCACTCCATGATGTCTTTGTTAGAAAAGTCAAAATGGGGAAGAAACCCAGGTCTGTATTGGGAAAAGTCATGGAGCTTCATGGTGAAGGTAGCAGTTCTGGAAAAGCTACTGGGGATGATAACTGTGCTAAAGTTGAATGGGCTGATGGATATGAGCCACCGGTCCAAAAATCTGTTTAAAATTCAGACATTTAATTGTGACAAATAGTTAATCCTATTTGTGAAAAAAATTCATAGAGGACCTGAACGGACACTTCTCCCAAGAAGAATGGCATAAAATGCAGCTGAGACCTTCACAGAAGTCATATTATGCCATGAATAATGAAAGTCTGTATTTCGGGTTTTGATTTTTATGTTAAGAACAAAAGGAAGCCACTCACAGGTGTTAGGGGCTGGCAATATAACCAGATTTACTTTTTGAAAACCACTCCAGATACATTGTGCACAACAGATTGGAGGAGGGCAAAAGTAAATATAAGAAACTACTTTTTGTAGTTCAACTGTGGCATGAAAGTGGCTTGAACTAGGTCATACTAATGGGGATGGAAAGAAATAGATAGAAGAAATGTCAGTGGTAGAATCAAAAGGACTTGCCGACTGATAGGATATGGGTGGGAAAGGAAAAGGAGTGTCAAGAGTGAGTCACAGATTTCTGACTTGAAGTGTTGGGTCTTGCATAGTGACATCCCCTGAGATGGTGACCCCAAAAAGGGACCAGGTTTTGGTGAAACCATCTTATATTTATATATTTCACCTAATTATCCCAAGAATTAGAGGAGTTAAGTGAGTTGCTCCAGGTTATACTGCAAATTAATCATGAGCAAAGTTTATGTTTCTGGACCACTTGTTCAGTTTTTCCTTGTCACTGCCATGGCCACTGGTTCCAAGTGATTTCTAGGTTTATAGATTGGTTTCTTTTTATTTTATTTATTTTCATTTTTAATTAATTTTTTGTTTTCAATTACAATTGGCATACAATATTATACATTTCAAGTGTACAACATAGGGATTAAACATTTATATAACTTAAATGTTATATAACTTATGACTTGATCACACTAATAAGTCTAGTACCCATTTAACACCATGCATAGTTTTTACAATATTATTGACTATATTTCCTATGTTGTACTTAACTTCACAGTGACTGTTTTTGTAACAGGCAATTTGTACATTGTAATTTTTTTCTTTTCCACCCCTTCCTCCAATCTCCCTCCCATCTAAAAGCCATCAAAATATTCTCTGTCTATGAGTTTGTTTCTGTTTTGTTTGTTCTTCATTTTTTAAATTTTTTTTAGATTCCACTTGTAAGTGATATCATATAGTTTTTGTCTTTGACTCATTTTATTTACATCCATCCATGTTGTCATAAATGTCAAGATCTCATTCTTTTATATGGCTGAGTAATATTTCATTATATATATAATGTATGTATATATAAAATGTGTGATACACACACACACACACACATTTTTTTTTATCCATTTTTCTGTTGACCGACACTTTGGTTGCCTCCATATCTCTGGTACTGTAAATGATGCTGCAATGAACATAGGGGTGAATACGTCTTTTTGATTTAGTGTTTTGCGTTTCTTCAGATAAATACCAAGAAATGGCATTGCTGGGTCATATGGTAATTCTACTTTTAATTTTTTGAGGAACATCCCTACTGTTTTCTGTAGTGGCTGCACCAATTTACAATACCATAGACTGGCCTCCTTTTAATCTATTCTCCACACTGATATACTGTTTTGTCTACAACAGTTTTGTAACTCCCATTCTTTTACTAAAATGACAATGTCAAGTGTTATTTCATGGCATATAAAAAAATCTCTCCATCTATAAACTACTGAAAGTCATTTAATTTAGTTGTAACATAAAATGTGAGGGTGGAGAGAGAGAAAAAAAGCAGTTAAGGAGTCTATGAGTTGAGACTGGAAAAGATTTTATAAATTATTTTTGATATACAGTATTACCTTGGTACTCATCATTAATTTGTTCTGGATCTCGTGATGAGTGCCAAAACCGATGAGTACCAAACAATGAAACATTTTCTTTTGCAGGGAACCATTGTGACTCATACAAATTCCAGCAAGTGCTATGAGTCCCAAGCAAGCGCTGAGCGCTGAAACGTTTTTTTTCCTAATCAAAATGTAATGAGTACAAGGTTTGACAAGTTCTGAAGCTGACAAGTACCAAGGTATGACTGTATTTAGATTGTCATTTAAGAGAAATAGGGAATCATTAAAGTTTTGCAAAACTTTTATTTTTATAAAGTTATATATTCACATGATTTAAGGGGTCATTTTATTGTGCAATGTTTTTGTTTTTTTAAAAGAGCAGTCCTAGGTCTGCTCCTACCTCCTTTCTTTTCCACTTTAGAGAAGTGACCACCTTTAACAGTTTTGGTGGATTTTAGATTTCTTCCAGTTTCCTAAGTCATATGCCTGTACTGCTACTCTGATTTTTAAAGTTTTAGTTTTAGGAATTTATCTATCAAATTTCTACCCATGGCAAATGAGAATTTAGCTCTCTTTCACTTACTATCCCCCAATTTCCTGAAACATATCATAGTTTTAGCTGGGTACATTGTCAAAGTTTACATTATGATGACTATGACAATTCTACTCAGAGCTGAGAAAAAAGGTAAACCTTTCCTTTGCTTCTTGGCTGATTGCTTTCTGTTTAGTTAATAAATGTCTTGATTTTCATTTCCTCAGTTTTGTAGGTATTTATGACTAATTTATCTCTCAGCTCACCTCAAATTAAGTAAATATCCTCTCAACACACTAAAACACATTAGGTGTTCATTTTATTTTATTTTATTATTGTATTTTTTCATTACCATTTAGTCCCCTTAAACTCCCCTCCCAGCCACAATCACCACACTGTTGTCCACATCCATGTTCCTTTTACCTTTTTGCTCAATCCCTCCACTCCCTGCAGCTGTCACCCTGCTGAGTCTGTTTCTATTTCCTTGTTAGTTCAGTTTGTTCATTAGATCCCACATATGAGTGAGATTATATGGTATTTATCTTCAGCTGACTGGCTTATTTCACTTAGAATAATGTTCTCCAGGTCCATCCATACTGTCAGAAAGGGTAAAAACTTCTACTTTTTTATGGCCACATAGTATTCCATTGTGTAAATATCCCATAGTTGTTTTATCCACTCATCTACTGATGGACACTTGGGCTGCTTCCATATCATGGCAATAGTAAATAATGCTGCAATGAACATAGGGATGCTATGTTCTTTTGAATGAGTGTTTTGGGTTCCTTTGGATAAATTCTCAGAAGTGGGATCACTGGGTCAAAAGGCAGATCCATTTTTTATTTTTTGAGATCTTCTGTACTGCTTTCCACAGTGGCTGCATCAGTCTACATTCTCACCAACAGCGCAAATGGGTTCCCCTTTCTTCACATCCTCACCAGTACGTGTTTTTTGTTGATTTATTGATGATAGCCTTTCTGAAAGGTGTGAGGTGATATTTAATTGTGGTTTTAATTTGCATTTCTCTGATGATTAGTGACGTTGAATGTCTTTTCATATGTCCATTGGTTATCTTATGTCCTCCTTGAAGAAGTGTCCGTTCAGGTGGTCCTTTGCCCACCTTTTTTTATTGGGTTGTGTGTGTGTGTGTGTGTGTGTTGTTTTGTAAATATTTTATAAATTTTGGATATTAACCCCTTATCAGATGTATCAGAGAATATGTTCTCCCATTCTATGGGTTGCCTTATTATTTTGTTGATGTTTTCCTTTGCTGAAAGCACAGCAGATATTTTATTAATTTTATCCTCTTGAAGAAGTTTAGCTTTGAGTCTTCTTTTATAAAGCCTATGCTTGTTGGGAGTTGTCATCCTGATATCTCCTTTCTTTATCATCATGTCATCATAGATATTTCCTTTTCCTTTCCCTAATGTCAGAGTCCTTATTCAGTGCTTCAATTTCTTGTTCTTTTATTGTTGAAAACTCATATATCCTCCAAAAACTTTACAAGGAGACCTTAAATATCAGCAGTGAATATTTTGAAAACTTGCATGTCAAATAATACCTTTACTCTCTCACTTAATGAATAGCTTAGTTGGGTATAAAATTCTTGGTTGGAAATATGTTTTTCTTTACATTTTAAAGACATTGTTTTGGTACAGTTTTCATGGAGAGGCCTAATGCCATTCTGATTCTTTTTTGTATAAAACCTGTGTATTTTTCATTCTTGCTATCATATTTTGGAATTTCTAATCATTATATCCTCTGAATATTTCTTTTAAAAAATAAACTTTTAATTATGTTTAATGAATGAAATACCTTTTGTTATCTCTCTATAATTTTTTTCTAGTTATATCTCCCTGAATAGTCTATTTCTTTATTAAGTTGTTAAATTCTGTTTATTTTGGCTCCTGCCTCTCATTTTTAAATGCTTTTCTCAAATAGCTGGTGATAATTGTTGACCATTCACATATAAGAGTGGAACATAAAAAACTAATTATGTGCTGTGTGCATATGGGTAAGGCTTTTCTTGAAAAAAACAAAACAAAACAAAAACAAAACTGTGGGTGGGATTTCTTGTCAACTATGAACTTTACCATAGAGATATCTAGCTGAACAGTTTGACTGGGGAGCCCTTTATATCACTGTCTTTAGGTATTTTTTCCTTAGGCTGGTGAGACCCTCAGAAAAGTAACTTCAGAAAATATTCCTCAGAAAAATACCTTCAGAAAAATATGTTGCATGAAAGTTGTAGTTGAATTCCCTAGGAAGCAGAGGTTAGCACGCAATGAGTTTATTAGAGAGTACACTTGGGATCAGTAGTTACAGATGTGAAGAGGAGGAAAAAAACAGGGCTAAACAGGGAGAATTTGGGCTACAATGCATTGTCAGTGAAGGCCTCAGCTAACTCTAAAAAAACTCTGAAACTGGTAGCCCTTCTAATTTGTCTGCATTGGGATGGTGGAGGCTGGGTCTTTATACCCTTATGTTGATCAGTCCTTGGATGTAGTTGTCCCCAACAAGGGCCATGGCCTTGAGGATTCATCAGCTGATACGTTTCCTGATTGGCCTGGCAGCTGAGAGTTGTCTGCTGTCAGAACTTCTGGCACATTAAGGAGAAATTCTTTAGTTCTTGAGATACTTAAGTTTATGTGTCAACTTGAGTGGGCTAAGAAATGCCCAGATAACTGTTAAAACATCATTTCTGGGTATGTTTGTGAGGGTGTTTCTGAAAGAGATTATCATTTGAGTTGCTAGAATAAATAAGACTGCTCTAACCAATGCAGGTGGGCATCATCCAATCTGTTGAGGGCCTAAACAGAACAAAAAGTTAGAGGAGGGGAGTTGCTCTTTTCTTGAGCTGGGACATCCATTTGTTTCTGTCCTCAGATATCATTGCCCTTGCTTCTCAGGCCTTCAGACTTGAACAGAAATACTTACCTTCAGCTCCCCTGGTTCTCAGGCCTTTGGCCCCAGACTAAATTATACTACCAGCATCTCTGATTCTCTGGCTTACAGATGGTAGGTTATGGGACTTCTTTGCCTCCATAATAGTGTGAGCCAATACTGATAATAGATCTCTCCCTCCTTCTCTCTCTCTCTCTCCATATAGATGTGTGTATGAGATCTGTCCAGAAATAGCCCAACCATTTTTAATATAACTGGAGCAGTTTGCTCAACATTGATGTAACCTGGCAGCCAAGGAGAGTGGACTGGAATGTACATGTGTGAACAACAGACTTCATTGTACTACTAGTCTGCGAGGGTGGTAGACACCATTGAGTGAGCATGCTCAATGACTGTGTAGTCATTGCATTCAAAATGACTGAGCAAGGAGTAGAGCAATGAATCTGCATCAAATTTTGCATTAAGCTTGAACATTCCTTTGTGGGAACTATTCAGATGATTCAGAAGGTTGCAGCTATGGGCAACTGATGATTGGATGCTTCATCATGACAAAGCACCCATTCATGCATCACGCCTCCTGCAGAGTTTTTTGGTGAAACATCAAATTACCCAGGTGACTCAGCCCCTACAGCCCAGATTTGGTGCCCCATAACTTCTGGCTTTTCCCAAAATTAAAATCACCTTTGAAAAGGAAGAGATTTCAGACCATCAATGAGATTCAGGAAAATATGACGGGACACCTGATGGTGATTGGGAGAACTGTGAGTGGTCCTAAGGAGTGTACATTGAAGGAGACTGAGGTATTATTGTCCCATGTACAATGTTTCTTGTTTCTTGTATCTTCTTCAATAATTGTCTCTATTGTTCATAGTACATGGCTGGATACTTTCTGGACATATCTTGTGTATTATATATGACATATATAATATACATGTACACACACATACATTTCTCTGGAGAAACTTGACTATTACAATCCTGAAGGGGGATCTAAGTGGTACCCCACATTGTCCAATACAATTGTATAAGCCTGGATTCTAGAGTTCTGGATAGTAATTATGGGAACAAGCCAGGTAGTCTCAAAGTTTAGTATGTGTGTGGAGTTCACAGGTAAAGAAAAGAAATTGAATGGAAATACAAATATTGTATTCTTCTAATATGTGTGTAGTGAATAACAACACAATTCTATTTGGTAACTTAAAATCCACTATTCTACATCTCCTATTTTCCATCTAATTTTTATTTATTGCTTTTTATTATCATATCTTATTGTCTGTATATCTTTGTATTTTTGCATACTTTCCACCTAGCAGGATACTCAATACATAGCAGTTGCCCAAAGAATGTTTACTTTGTTAAATAGTAATTGTTTGCTGTAGTAATAAATGCATTATCTAATTCATGTAGTCTTCTGAAATTGATGCTGTCTGTTAATCCCACAGCTAAACAACTTGGTGAAGATAATTGGTAGGAGAGAACAGGGTATGGTGAGATTTCTATTAGTGAGGTCCCTGGAGCCTTAGGTGAAATAAAGTTCTTTACTTCTCCTAGCAGTGTTTTGGAGTGGCTCATGCCCCCTTACTTTGGTGGCCTTGTATGTCTACCGGCTGGGAAGGTCACCTCCTGATCTTGGCTGGGGCTCCTATTTCTGCTCTTTGATTCTTCATATGGTAGCTGAGATAACACTGCTTCTACAGGACCTGCCGACTCGGATGTTTCTCCACTTTTAGAGTTGACAGCCTGTCTTCATTCCTCGGGGGCCTGTGTGATCCTTTCCACTTTCTTGTTCTGATAATTGCTCTTCCTGAGACCAAGAAATGGCCTGCTCTGTGTCAGCCCTTTCTTCGGTTTGTAAATGGAAAAGCTTTGCTGTTTCTTACAATGTCTCTACTGTTTCAACTTCTATTTGATTAAGTGTATATTACTTCTGTATTTTAAAAGAGTTCCATATGCCAGTGCTATGGTCTTTGCATCCCACAAAATTCCTAAACTAAATCCCCAATATGATGGTATTAGGAGTTGGGGCATTTGGGAGATGATAAAGTCAGGAATGGGACTGATTCCCTTATAACAGATGCCTCAGAGGGTTTCCTGGCCCCTTCCCCCATGTGAGGGTACAGTGGGAAGACAGCTGTCTATGAATCAGGAAGTGAGCGATCACCAAATATTGAATCTGCCTGCAACCTGATTTTAGACTTTTCAATCTTCAGAACTGTGAAAAATAAATTTCTGTTATTTATAAGCTACCTAGTCTATGACATTTTTGTTATAGTAGCTGAAATGGACTAAGAAAATCATGACTAAAACAAACTCTCCCTGGGTCTAGTGATAAAATAATGTTAGTGACACAGATAGCTTCTTGCTCTAAAGGGTCTCTTCTCACTAACACTTAGTTAATACCTCTGCACTGACTTTAGCCACTTTAGCTCTTTCTGTTTCAGGACAAATCTATGGTCTATCCAAGATTCCCTCCGAAAGGTCAAGGGAGGCTTTTGTTCCTTATATGATATTATGAATTTCAGGCCCAAGGCAGAATTCAAATATGTTCCAATATTCAGGAACCAGAACCCCTAGCTGACACCCCACACTCTCCACCAAACTTCCACTGCTATAATGAATACCTATAGCAGGCTTCCTCTGGACCCCTCTGCACACAGGATTATGAAACATGCATGCAGTGAAATACACACGTGGAAGTATTGGCTACGCTAAAAAGTTCAGATGTTATTTTCTGTAAAATAAAAGCCACATTTTGCATTTTCCCCAATAACTTTATTGATTTGGATATTTTGAGTATGTCAGTTATCTCCTGTGTGGTATAATATTGATAAATTAATGTCACAATTTGATTGCTATCAACTTCAACTGGTCTGTCAAGTTGTGGAGCATTGTCCAGCAAGAAATCTCTAGCATGAAACTTCACAAATTACGTATGACATGTTGGGTCAGTCATAGTACCTTCTCCATACACTGCACAAATCTTTTTATTATTTATTTATTTATTTATTTTTTGCATTTTAATTGTGTTTTTACCTTTCTTGAAATACTAAAGCACAATATGCCAAAAGTGTTGCTTATTTTCTTCCATCTTCAATAGTAAAATGGCTACACAAAAATTTACCAATTTTGATAAGTTTTTTTAAATGCATGCTGTTATGACAACTGTCACAATACAATCTAACAAAATTGTTTTGAATGAAATTAAAGACACCTGAGCACTACTAAAGCTATCCTATGGAAAAAACAAATGAAATTTTTGGCCAACCCAATATATAGAGGAGTGCCTAATATGTGATAGCAGTTTAATAACTATTAGAGAAAGAAACAAACATTTTTTAAATATCCACCATTGGTAAGTCATTGTGCTATGTGATTTATATCCTTTGACTTTTTAAAATCCTTAAAATAGCTTAAAATATATGTGTTAGTTATCTACATCTTGCCAATAAAGTCCTGTCTTTCAGAGAATTTAATTAAACTTTTCAATGTCACATAACTACCAAATAGAAGAACTGGGGTTCAATATCCAGGCTGTCTGGTTCTGAAGTTCATGCTCTTTCCATAATGCTGTGTTTCCTCTTATTTGAACTTGAGTGTGAATTTGAAAATCTATATCAAAAGAATATGACTATTATATATGTGTATATGTAGCCTGTGACATGTTATGTAGAAATACTATACTATAATTATTTGTACCTCATTTTGTGTTAGAGGACAAGCCAAAGGGATTTTGCCTGGAAACCTCTATCTAAAACATTCATTTGAAAATAGGAGGAGGAAAAGAAGATGAAAAAGGAGAAGAACAGAATGATGAAGAGAAAGATTAACTTAAAGAATAGGTCTTGGGGAGTATAATTTTGGCGAATAAAAACAGAGCATGGATTATTTAAACCCATATTTGTTTTATTGAGAAAGTATAGAAGAAAAATAGCAGTGAGTGCATGTTAACTTCTTAATACTTGTGTGCTGAGTGCAAGTTAATTGCTAAAACCATCTGGTAATCATTTGAATCTGGCAATAAAAGTAATGAGTGCAACATTTATCATCAATCTGAACGCATATTTTTCTAATGGATCTTTTATTCAAGTTTTATGTTTCTGTTGTGAAATTAAGAATTTTTAGGGCCATGTAGTGCTTCTATTTGTAATTAGGATGATTTTCATCACATAATGGTGGCACAAGAAATAATATTTCATTTGGCTTTCATTGATCAATAGAGCACCCACCTTTCAACTTCACAAAATAATGCAAACTTTGATAAATTAGGAGAAATTCAATGAGCATACTTTACTTTTAAGACAGTGCCTTTCAGAGGTTTCAGAATATGTATAAGAACGTATATGAGTTTCCATGGGTGTCTTAAGGGGCACAAATTTAAATTTCTATGTGTCTTACTAACAGATGCTTACCTAACCTTGATAATGGTATTCCCTTCAGGAATAGGGTCAAAGGGAATAACATCTTTGATTTCAGCCTGATATCTTTATGAAGGGTATAGTCCTTAAACTGGGGTAAGAAGGATATATATACAGGATTCAGTGCTTAACTGAGCCCTAAAGAAAAAAAAACACCAAAATAAAACTTATTTAAGAGTATGCAGAGTGATGTTAGCAACATGGTGGTGTGAGAAGACCTCCAGGTCTTTTCCCTTGAAGTTACAAGTTGGACAGCTATAATTTAACAAAAAACTTCCTGCTCAATACACAAATATTCTGAGAGATCTGCACATTGAGACATCTGAAAGCGGGCATATCCAAGTGAACAAGGGAGACTGGACTAGGGGAACAGAGACAGCAGCTGCCAATATAATTCAGCTCTTACTACAGCCCCAGTGGATGTGATAGTACTGAAGGGTTGAAGTGCAACTGGCACTTGGAAAACTGGAGGGGCAAAGATAGCAATCAGGCCTGGGGGCTGGCACACACTGAGGCTGAGGTCTGGGTAAGGAACGGAAAAGTGGTACAAAGGGTGACCATGTTCCACAACCAGCCATCACTCTAGCCTCCTGTGTAAGTAAAATCCTCACTTGGCAGATGTTGAAAAGGCTGATTATTTTTCAGCCCAAGTGGTCTGTAATTATGGTAGCTAAACCCACTAGAAAGAACAGAACTGTAGACACATGAACCCACTCTCCACCCCTCCCCAAACCTTCTTCACTCATTGCAGTGGAGCCTGATAGAAGCAGCTGGATTAACTCAGAGTGACTGTTGATGGTAGCTTCTGGATACAGAAAGGCAATGTTGGGAACACACAGGCCAGGAGACCCATAGTCTGCCATTTACCATTATAAGGATGGTTCCCTAAGACCAACAAGATCAAGTAGTAAAGGGGATGCCCACCTCCTCGGGGAATATGGGGCATTTTCCACAGCCAAGACAATGCTGCCCCACAGAGATTTCAGAAGTCCCAGTAGTTCAGGTAAGAGAAAATAAAAACTTGTGTTTTAGTATTACCTTCTGGAAATCAAAAGAAAGACTTCTGCTTATCAACCTGCTAAACAGTGAAGTCAAACACTTAAAAAAAATTTATTTCCACAGATGCCCAGGCAGAGAAATAATCCATCAAACAAAATGAATAACCAAGGTAACGGGGAGTTCAGAATATAAAAAAAAATTTCAAAAACTAAACCCAAAGACATGCAAGACTGTGATTTAAATGACAGAAAGTCCAAGGTTGCAATTATGAAAATACTCGTTACCAAAACAAAACAAAACAAAACAAAAACCCTCAAGAAAGCAATTCAGTGAGCTCAGAAATAAAATCAACAAAGGAGTACTTCATCAAAGAGATTGAAACTATAAAAAAAAACCAAACAGAAATTCTGGAGTTGAAGAAATCAATAAACAGGATAAAGAATGAATTAGTGAGCTTAGGAAATAGTGCAGAACAGATGGGGAAAAAATTTAGTGATATTAAAGATAGAAATCTAGAAATGACTCAGGTAGAAGAACAGAACTGAGAGAATATGAGAACTATCTAATTCCATTCAGAAGAGCAATATGAGAATAATGAGTACACAAGAAAGAGAAGAGGGAAAGAAGGGAAATGAGAGCCTATTGAAACAAATAATTAATGAGAATTTTCCAAACATATGGAAAGAATTGGGTCCTCAAATCCAAGAAGCTAACAGGACACCTAACTATCTCAATCCAAAAAGACACTTTTCAAGGCATATTATCTTAAAGCTGTCAAAAATTCTCAAGGCAGTTAGAAAAAGAAGATGATAACCTATAAAAGAAACCCCATTAGATAATCATCATATTTTTTCAGCAGAAACCCTGCAAGCTAGGAGAGAGTGAAATCAAATATTCACATTATTGAAAGAGAGAAAAGACCATCCAAGAATATTATATCCAGCAAAGTTATCCTTTAGATATAAAGAAGAAATGCAGGCCTTTCCAGACATATGGAAGCTGAGGGAATTTACCACCACAAGACCTGCATTACAAGAAATGTTAAAAGGTGCCCTTCTACCTGAAATAAAAAGACAAAAAGATACATAATTGTAACATGACTAAGAGACAGACAGAAGCAGGGAATTTCAATTCTTGTTCAGAATAGGGTACTAAACACAAATATAATATAGGGATTAAAGAAGGTAAACACACTTAGAAAAGAAGACAGTAGCTACTGCAGTTTAGATATAAACACACAGCAGAGACTTCCAGTCAAGATGTCTCACAACTCCGGACAACCACATCAAAATTGCAACTGAACTGCAGAACAACCATCATTCAGAACTGTTAGAAACTGAGCTGAATGGAAGTCTGACAACTACAGAATTAAGAAATCTCCTCAAGACTGGGAGGAAAGGCAGAAACACAGAATGTGCTGGTCCCACACCCACGTGTAGCATATAAAAATTGGGAGAGATATATCAGGAGCAATGGGTCCCAGCCTCATACCAGACTGCCCAGCTGAGGGTTCCAGTGCCAGGATTATAAGTTTTCATAACTTCTGTCTGTTAAAGCCAATGGAATTGAGGCTGTGAAAGACAGAAACTTCTGTAATCCCAGGTAATTCCTCTTAAAGAGTCTGAACACAGACTTACTTGGATTAATTCCCTCTGAGCTCCCGTGTGGGGGCAACAGATTGAAAGGCATCAGAGACATACAGGGAGGAACTGAAATATCTGGCATCAAGGTGAAAGCTGGGTGGGGAAGCATGCTCCCAGACAGAAGTGTTGGCAGAGAACATTGTCCCTTTTCTGAGCTCTCCCCACAACAGAGCTGCAGAACCAGCAGGTGGGTACCATATCTGAGACCCCATCAACCTGGCTCACACTGTTTGCCCCACCCTGGTGATTCCCTGAGGCCCTGCTCTACCAAATTTTCAGGCCCAAACTGTTTCCAGTGTCTTTTTCTTTTTTTTTTAAATATATGGATGGCTTGTCTTGGCCCATGCTTCATATTTTCCTACATTCTTGCAAACAAGCAGCATCAGGATTCCGTGATCCCAGTACCTCTCATTAAGTTGTCCCAGGCCTGACACTGGCAGGAGCCAGCTTTGGTTTACAGATTGGCCTCTCCTGGGCTCCTCCAATCCCAGCACAAGGAGCAGCCATCTGCAGATCACTTTGTATCTTTTGCTGTGTGACCCCAGATGGAACCCAGGTGGAGGCTGACCTTGGATGTACCAATAGCAATCAAGGCTCAACTACAACAGGAGAGGGTACATAGCCCATATGGTGGGTGCACCTTGAGTACCCAGCTTGGGTAATAGGGAAGGCTATCTCACTAGACCCTACAGAACATCCACTGCATTAGGCCACTCTACCAGGCCAGGAAGTCAGAGAAGCTCTACCTAATACATAGAAACAAACCCAGGGAGGCTGCCAAAATGAGGAAACAAAGAAGTATGGCCCAGATGAAAGAATAAAACAACTTCAGTAAAAGAACTAAACAAAATGGAGACAAGCAATCTACTTGATGCAGAGTTCAAAACAACGGTTATAAGGATGATCAATGAACTTAGCGAGAACCTCAACAGCATAAAAAAGATCCAGTCAGAAATTACAGCTACACTAACTGAAATAAGGAATAATTTACAGGGAATCAACAGTGGAGTAGATGAAGCCAATAATCAAATCAGCAATTTGGAACATAAAGGCGCAAAAATGACCAATCAGAACAGCAAGAAAAAAAATCCCCCCAAAATGAGGATAGTATAAGGAGTCTCTGGGATAACTTTAAGTATACCAACATTCACATCACGATGATGCTGGAAGGAGAAGAGAGAACAAGAAATTGGAAACCTATTTGAAAAAATAATGACATAAAACTTACCTAACTTGGTGAAGGAAATAGACATACAAGTCCAGGAGTGCAGGGAGCCCCAAACAAGATGAACCCTAAGAGGCCCACACCAAGACACATCATACTTAATTAAAATTTCAGAGGTTAAATACAAAGAGAGAATCTTAAAAAAGAAAAGCAGTTATCTGCCAGGGATCTCCCATAAGACTGTCAGCTGATTTCTCAAAATAAACTTTTCAGAATAGAAGGGATTGGCAAGAAATAGTCAAAGTGATGAAAAGCAAAGACCTGCAACCAGGATTACTCTACCCAGCAAAGCTATCATTTAGAATTGAAGGGCAGATAAAGAGCTTCCTAGACAAGAAAAAGCTAAAGGAGTTCACTGCCACCAAAACAATATTATATGAAGTGTTATAAAGGACCTTCTTTAAGAGGAAGAACAAGAAGAAGATCAAAAACATGAACAATAAAATGGCAATAAATATATATCAACAATTGAATCTAAAAAACAAAATAAACAAACAAGCAGAACAAAAACAGAATAATAAATTCAGAGAAAGTTTTGATGGTTGCCAGATGGGAGGGGCCAGGGAGATTGGATAAAAAGGTGAAAGGATGAAGAAGTACAGATTGGTAGTTACAGAATAGTCATGGGTATGTAAAGTACAGCATAGGAAATAGAGTAGCCAAAGAACATATAAGTATGACCCATGGAAATGGACAAGAGTATGCGAATTGCCTGAGGGAATTGGGGGTGCTGTGTGGAGGAGACAAAGGGGGAAAATTGGGGCAACTCTAGTAGCATAACCAATAAAACATAATTAAAAATAAAAATAAAAAATAAAAAATAAATGAGCACACCATAAAAAGATAATTTGTGACAACAAAAGCATCAAAGGAAAGGGAGGAAAAGACTGAACTTGCACAGGTAAATGGAGATAAGTTGCAATCAGAAGAAAGAAGATGATTGCAAGGTCCAGTGAAAGATTAAAAATGGAGCCCCATATACCATACCTCTAAATATTTAAAAGCTATCCCTCAACGTATCACTTTTCCAACTGAGGAATAATAGGCCATTCTAAGTACTCCCTTAATCTACGTCAGCTGAGCAGAATGGTTGGAGAGCAATTACCAGTTGTCTGACCTGCCTGTTTAGCTACTTTGGGTGCATTTGCGGTGGTCAAATTAAAACAAAACCAGTTCCTTTTTATTTTGCTTCCCAAGCAAAAAGTGGTGACTTCCCCCACCCCCTCCTCTTTATCTGCATATACTCTCAACTCACATTCTGGTTTTGGTAGGGGATAGGGAGAAGGGATTTGGTTTGTATAATCCTCTTCTATAACTCCTGTTGACTCAATGAATTACTAAAATTTAATAAATACTCTTTCTTATGGGATTACAAAAGAATTTGTGATTATGTATTTGTGATACATGGGTCCCTCCAATTCCTGAAGCTCAATATTTCTATCTTTTTTGGGGTGTGGCAGCTCAAATTCAGTTATGACATTCAGCATTTGGTTTTTCTGAGTTCTCCTACTGTTAGTAAATCTCACTTCTTACAGCCCTGTCCCCTATTCAAAGGAAAAGTATAATGGTTGATGGAAAGAACAGTAGCAGGTAATAGCTAATTCAATTTGGGTTTGAATGTTTTATTGAAGCTAATGGGGTTATTATTTAAAACAAATGACACACAGAAGGTAAATTCTCAATTTGGAGTAGAGAATTTGAAAAGATATTTAACAAGTGATATCTCTCCATATTTTGCTGCTTCTCTGATGTGAAAAATTATAAATGCATCAATCTTAAACATATAATATTATGGTTAGAAAGACTAAAACATGATAAGCTTTTTTTTTTTGGATTTTGCAAAATCAATCTTCTTCTATCACAGGAAGAATTAATAGAATTAGAGCCAAAGTTCTACTATTATTTTCTGAAAATAAAAGTATTAAATATTTATCAGGCTTAAAAGCCAAAAGTGTGAAGAGGGGCTGGTAAAAATATCATACATATAACCACTCATGTATAAGAATGGAGTTTCCAAGATGTATTTCATAAACTTCTGGTGTGTTTAAGTTCCAGACAATACTATTTTAAAAAAGCTCTATTATCAAAAACTTTCATGAAGGAGAAAATAGGTTCTGGTACCAATTCTAGTTGGGGAATGCTCCCCACAACAGCAAGCAATTCTTGGGGCATCAGCTGGGTGTGCTCAATTCTGGCACTATCTGGGATAGCATCAGATTTCACAGGTGAAGAGTTCAGTTCTCCAAGATCACCCTCCCCACCGATACCTCAGATGTCAGCCGTAAGCCCAGACTGTTACCATTGCTTCTGACCAACCAGCTACAGATTGGAGGTTCCTAAGACCCTCCCCTTGGACTTCAGATGCCAGTTCAAAGTCCAGGTTGTCCTGACCCACTAGATATAAATCAGAGGTTCCCAAGAAACCTTCCTCAGGTTTGACTAATTTGCTACAGAAGTTCATAGAACTCAGAAGAACATTTTACTTGTCAGACTAATTGTAATGGGGCACAGCCAGGGCCCCCCCAAAGGGTATTTGTAACAGGGTCCAGAGATTGGGGTGTCCAAGAAAAATATATTCTCCCCACCCCAGGGCAGGCCGCCATGGGGGATGGGAGCCTTGAGCAGGGCCATTGAGAGTCATTTTGCATGTCAATAACAGGGTAGCTTCATTCCTCAAGTGCAAAGAGGGTTATTTTGCATATCGCCAAAGCCAATCAGGAAGCTTTAAAAGACTTAATGCAGAATGTAACTAGGGAGGAAGGAGGAGAGACGGGCCTGCGCCTGTGGGAGAGAAAAAGAGACACAGACTCCAGGGAACAGTGTGAAGACCACGTGGGAAGAAAGAGGGGAGAAAGGACTCTTGCTAGTGGGGCCATGAGAAGGTGCCACATGGTTATGGATTTAGAGCTGGAGATCGCGGTGACGCAGCGGATGGTGCTGAGACCTGCGAGAGGCCTGCCTAGCCGAGCCCCGGACTTCTGTTCTTTTTCTTCTGAAGGACGGTACCCCTGACAGGCCTGACTGGTCTGACTGGGCAAAGGGGGGAAGGCAGGACGGTGTGTGTGCTGGTGATTGTTTTAAAGAGATTTTGAGGTTTAAGGGTGACATTTAGCCATTAATCAAACATGTAGAACTTTTAAATAAATAGTTCCTTTCCATTTCACCAAACTCTGCCATTCAGAGCCGTAATTCCAAGGGCGGCGGGCAAAGGGCCTACAACCGAGGGACCCCAGGGAAGGGGGGTGTCGTTTCAGTAATAGCATCTGGCACCCCCGCCTCCCCCCGCCCCCAACGCCATGGATCCATTTGTTCGGTAACATAATTGTTCATTGTAAAAGGATATGCCAACTCAGGAACAGCCGGATGGAAGAGATGCAAAGGGCAAGAGATGGGAAAGGGCTCAGAGCCACTCTTCTAGCACCTTCTGACGCTCACCAACCATTAAGCTCTCCGAACCCAGTCCTTTTGGATTTTTATGGATGCTTCATTACATATTCATGATTAAATTATTGGCCAGTGGAGATGGATTCAACATTCAGCCCCTCTCCCCTTCTGGAAGTGGAGGTGAGACTGAAAGTTTCAACCCTCTAATTAGTTAGTTTCCCTGGTAACCAGCCCCATTTTTAGATTGCCTAAGGCCCTTCCAAAAGTCACCTCATTAACATAATAAAATATTGTTCTTACTACAGGAAATTACAGTTTTAGGGGTTCTGTTCCAGGAATGGGTAGAAGGCCAAATATATTTATTATACACGTAAATCACAACATAATAAGGATCAAACAAAGTTAAATACATTTCCTGTTTATAGTACATCTTAAAGCCCAAAAAAGCCTTCAGGAGAAAAAACGTGTATAGTCTTTCTAAAAGTTATTTCACTAAGAGTCACTTGCTTCATAGAGTATTTTAGGGGGCCAGTATTATATTTCATGAACCACTCTCTGAGAAGTGTGGAGGAAATGGGCATAAACAAATGCAAAGAGGCATGAAATAGTCTGGATGGCATGGGGACCAATCAGTAGGGAGGGAGAGGTGTAGGAGTCAAATAGCAGAGGGAACTGTGTCAACCAAAATCAAGAGGTAAACTGAGGCAAACTCAAATTACCAGAAATTAAGTTCATTTGCGAATAGCAGAGGAATTATGATTTGGGAAATATATGCTGTAGCTAGCTACAGGTGTGTCCACTGAAGGTGTGGGGTGGACTCTATGGGCAAGGAATGCAAAGAGGGGCAAATCCAGCCAGAATCCAAGCAGTAAATTCATTGGCTTGAGGCTGTGTAGAGATTCTTGGCAAGATATTCACTGGTGAGCAGCGTTGGCTGGAAGCTGGCTGGTCCAAGATGGCTTAGTGGGACAGCCTGTCTTAGTCCCATGTGGTCTCTTATCAATGATCAGAGAAGCTTAGACTTGCCCATGGTAGCTGTGGCAAGGATCCAAGTGAGCAGATAGAAGAGTGTGATGTCTCTTTCTGCTCAGGTTGCATGATGCCATGTTCACTGTGTACTATTCCTCAAAGCAAATCACCAGCCTAGACAGATTTAAGGATAGAGAAATATATTCCACCGTTATTAGAGAAGCTGCAACTAATTGCAACAGTTTTTGTAGACTACCATAGATGTCCTTTGTGGTTTTATTTGTTTTAAGTGTTTGCTTTCATCCATTTGAAGTCCATCAGATAATTCTGTGCTTAAAGGAACTCTTCTATGGAGTTTAATATTAACCCTTTTATTTATTTCTGGGTCATTCCTTGGTCTTATTTCTGATACCTAAATGCCTTGATGACAAATCCAGATCCTATTTCATATCTCTCATACACTGTACACAGAACCTCAGACCTCAGCTTTATGCAAAGTAGACCTCAGAGTCACCAGGTAGATAAATTAAGCTAGAATAATATCTCTAGATTCTGAAGCACTTTGTCCTTTATTATATTTTACATTCTCAACAACTGTCCTGTGCTATAGTCAGGGCAGATGTTACTGCCCTCTTTTTCCTGATATAGAAATCGAGGCTCAAAGTGTTTAAATGATTTCTGTGAGGCCCACAACAATACAAGTGGTAAGGCTGGTATGTGAACCTAGGTTATGGGACTATAGATCCATCTGTGATTTACTGTGCACATCCTCTCTAGCTGGCTGGCTTGCTACATGTTGATGTTAAGATCAATTTGACTTGCTCTCCTGATCATAAACCATCCAGTATAACATTTATCAAACTAGATCTTTGAGCCCTTAGTGATGGGGCCTGGTGGTGGCCTGGGCTACAGAGGCCTGAACAAAAGACATAGTCAGTTGTGGGAGACATCTAGGGCTGGCCAGCTCTCTGAGTTGCCCTCTTCATTCTTTCTTGACCTCAATTTTTTTTTGCCCATAAACCATGGAACTTTTCAAGGTGAGTAGTGAGGGTGGGGTGTTGGGGAGGATGATGACGTCTCAATATGAAAACAGTTGAGGGCACTGCTTCAGTCTCATATTGGCATAAGTCTAAAAATGTCACCTGGTGCCTGTAGGCTCTTGCTGTAATGCTCAGGGCTCTGATAACTGCAGGCACAGCAGTGGGACAGTGGAGGGAACATGAGCTGTTGAGTCAGACATATCTGGGCTTACCACTTGTAAAATAGGGCTAATCCTGCTAACTATATAAGCTTATTGAATAATAAAATAAGCCAATGTATTTCAACTTCTTCACACAGTAAGTGCTAAATAATTTTGTATGTTCCCCACTTGAAAGAGGCATTCATGTATGATAGAAATTTCTCTCTATAATTATCCAATGCTAACTCAAGATGCACATAAACCAGATAAACACATGAATTATCTCTTTTTTTTACTTAAATCATTTTCTTTTTTAACCTGAAGACAGTAATTACATTTGACATAATATATTAAATTAATACCTACTGCATTAGGCACTGTGTTAGGCTCTAGGCTAAGAATTGAAGTAGCAACATAACAATGGCTAAAGTACACCTCTTTTCCAAGCCTTCTCACAGTCAACCAGAGGAGATGTGAGCATAAGGGTTGTAGTATAAGATAGACTATGATACAATCGGAATAGAGAGCCCTGCAAAGAGCTAAGAATATATAGCAAGAATATAGATATTAACCTCATATAGTGTAAAGCATTTTGGAAGAGATTTCATTTGAGCTAAATGAATTAGTTGATTTTAAGAGGTGATATGTGATGTTGGGAGAAAAGATCAAAAGAGAAAGGGCAAAAGACAAAGAGTGAAATTTAGGTAAGTTCACATTACTTGATGAGTCTGAATAAGTGAGTCTTAATCTTCAAGATTTCCATTATTATGGCTTTATCATATACATTAAGAATTACCAAATTTATATATCTCTCCAGTTCAGATCTCACTTGTATTCTAAACTAGCATATCTAATTGCTCTCTCCCTATCTCTATTTGAATTTCTACTGGACATCTTAAACTCAACATGTCCAAAACTGAACTCATCTTCACCAAATATAGTAAGCTTTTGATACAACATTCTTTGTCTCGATTAGTGACAACTTCTTTCTTCTAGTAGTTCATGCCAAAAATCTTGACATCATCTCAACATTTTAAAAAAAATCCCACATTTAATTCAATTCAAAAGCATACGTCAGCCTCAGGGCCTTTGAACGGACTCTTCTCCCTGTCTGGAATGGTCTCAAGGCCTCTTCATGGATAACTCTTTCACCTCATTTAAATCCTCCTTACAATGAGGTCTACCCTCATGACACTCTGCTATGACTTGCCTCCAACTTGCCTCCTTTCCTCACCCATGTACATCCTTTTCTCCTTACCCCAATCTACATTTTTCTATTCTACCCATTGATTTCTAGTATACCATAAAATTTACTTTTTGCAGTTTTAAAGACCTGTGTACGTATATGTGTGTGTGTTTGCTGTACCTGCCAAGCACCTAAAACAGTGCCTGGTATTGAACAGGCACTCAATAAATATTTGCTGAATAAATAAATACATTCTGAAACAATTTTTGTCCATTTAGCATCTCATACAAATCCCTTTCTCTGCTTATTCTAAGTTAAATACATACCATGTTTTGATTGGCAGCTCAATTTATTTTTGTAGGCCAGTTCAATGTAGGAGATTGTGATTATTTATTAGCAATGTAAGTACAATACATAAAACTATAAGCTATTTTAAGACTGTAACAGTTACACAAATATTAATGTATGTTTTTCCAGAATTCTGCACTGAGAAAAGGAAAATGATCAACTATGGAGCATACAATGCACATGAATTAACATTCATTTCTATTTGAATAGGCTTTCTGCTGCATAGTTTTGAGATAGAAACCTTTGCCGTTTGCTTTTCAAATCACTCTTTGCAAAGTTTTAACCTGACCTGCCATGTCCACTTACTTTAATGAAACACGAAGCTGCTTAAAATGAAATTTCTCATCTTCACATTCTGTTCCCCTGATTAATTTAGTGTTGGCATTTAAGCATGATTACATTCCCTTGGGAATCAGTGATGTTTTAGGCAATTTCATCTGTTTAATTTACATTTTGTTGAAAGACTTAGAGAGGCAACTGCTTTTTAAATCAAGATCCCCAAATGTCCATGCATCCTGATTATAGCTGATCTTTCTATTTTCATTATGCTTTCATGAGTTGAACTTATTAAAATATGAAAATAAAGGAAAGCAAATCCACCATGTCAAATAAAATGCACCACTGCCCTCCACTCTCCACACACAGATGCTTTTCCATCATGCCTCCATGCTTTTTAAATTAAATGTCAAGTTTTGCACAGCTGCCTCAAGAGACCTGATCATGGGTGCAAACTTTTGCTTTGCCCTGCCCTGGATTGTATTTGGCTTAGTGCTTATTGCCAGTAAGACTATTCTAAGATTGGAACAACTAATATTATATTGTAACATTGAACAGGTCAAGGTGATTTTTAACCAATATTCCATAATTGCTTTTTAAAATCATCATCTATAATAAAAATAGTATCTAAATTATTTTAAGTCTTCTTTAAAGATTTTTTCTATTCTTTCCACCTAGTAATACAAACAACAGAAGACAGAGAATCAGAATGTGTGCTTTTAGAGCTGAAGGGATATTAGAGATTCTTCTTTTTATTATTTTTCCATTCCATCCCAACCTGTCCCATTCCATCCCATCTCATCCCATTCATTCCCTAACTGTGAGGGAGTTGGCCACCAAAAGGTATAGAGCAGAGAGGGAGTAGTGATGCAAGTGTCCCAGGGGTCAGGGACCTGAGGGTCCAAGACTCACTGTGGGTTCTTGGCTTTGGGTAGAAAAGAATTAAAATGTAAACCAATGTAGAGTTTAAAGTATAAGTGAATTTACTAGTGAAGCAGTAAGACAGAGAAGGAGCCACTCCACAGAGAGAGCAGTTGCCCTTTAGCAGAATTTGCTTTCTTTATCAAGGTTTATTTAATGGTGGGGGCATTCGATGAAGGAGAGGAATATTCAGGATCTTTCAGGGAAAGGGACATAGACTTCTTGGAGGAGCCCTGTTGGCAATTTTGTGGCCTTACATGGGCTTTCCATTTCTGATCATGGTGATTGAAGTGTGTCATTGAGCATGCTGATGTATTACAATGAGGATATAAGGAGGCTAGGGGTTATTGTGAGGTGAAATTAGTCTCCATGTTGGATGGATCTGATCTCTGCCAGATTTAAGCCATAAATTCAGTGTGGGGGGTGGTCTTCCTTCTTGACAGCTCCGGTGGCTTTTATTGATTGCAACTGTTTTGCCACAGACCCTATCTCAGTAGGGCTCTGATTAGAGTAGTCCTTTCCACTTGTTTTTATTAGTTTAACAACTCTGGAAATCCTTTATTGAGTGCTATGTCCTATCCCTGTGCTAGAAGTTGGACAAACAATAAAGAATAAGACATTGGTCCTGACTTTTAGAAATTGTGTTTAAAATCCTCTTGGCAGAGAAATTTACTGGTTTTTTTTTTTTCTCCCAATCCTAGCTTTAAAAAAAATTTAATCCTTATTGTATTTTTTCCATTACCACTTAGTCCCCTTATACCCTTCCTCTGCAATCACCACACTGTCATCCATGTCCATGGGTCCTTTTTCCTTTGCACTCAATCCCTCCAACCCCTTCCCTTCTCCCGCACTAGCTGTCAGCCTGCTCTCCATCTGTGAGTCTGTCCCTATTTTCCTTGTTAGTTCAGTTTGTTTATTAGATTCCACATATGAGTGAAATCATATATTTGCCTTTCTCTGACTGGCTTATTTTACTTAGCATAACGTTCTCTAGGTCCATCCATACTCTCGCATAAATCCAGACTTCAAATGGATACCCTCTTTGTGTAGCACCTTACTTCTGAGTGACACTTTAAAGATTCCTAAGGTATGAATAGCTAAATACATTAACATTATTTATTTTTTATTTGTTGTAATTTATCTTACTGGCTTTCATTAACTTTTCTGTGCAATAGGTAGATATACGCCAGACATTTTCTCAGGCAGTAATTTGAGGTGTCCCAAGAAATTTCCAGTCATAGACACCATAGTAGATTATCATTCCATGTTGAGAACTGTAGCCTTTCCCTAGGATGTTTCATAATTTAGTGTTAAGCCCTACAGTGTTCTAAGTTTCTGAATATGAACTATCCCCACACTTGTTTTATTTTGTTTTGTTCGCTAATCCAGATTTATTTTCACCTTGGTTTTTAATGCCAATTTAGATTCTATGCCAAGACTTGGTCTGAGTTGACATTACCTCTTCCTAGCTGGTTTAACAGAATGACACACACAGACATGCACACAATTCTAGGGATTGTCAAGTATGAGGGGGCACCCCCCCAAAAAAAGCTTGGAATTTATTTACACAAATTTGTGTATTTATTCTTACATGTTTAAACTTCAGCCACCTTTAAAGTACTCTCCATCTGATGCAGTACACCTATAGAGACATTTTTTCCACTGCTCAGAACAGTTTTTGATCTCGTTGATTTTGATGCCTTTTCGTGCTTCTGGCTTATTTTGTTTCACTTCTTCCTCATTGGCAAAACATTTACCTTTGAGGATATTTTTCACCTGGGGAAATAAAAAATGTTGCTGGGGCGAGATCGAGTGAATAAAGAGGGTGGGGCATGGAGGTTATGCCATTTTTGCTCAATAACTGCTAAATACTCAGTGCAGTGTGGGCAGGTGCGCTTGTAAATCATCCATCACAAAATAGGCAAATGTGTTGAGTCTTCAAAAAAAATTCACTGAAGCTGAATGCAGCCTCTCACAATAGCACCAGCTGGAATGCCGATTTAGATGGGTTCCTAAAACATTCAGTGGGAGAAGCCTGTACGGCAAGGGGCTCGCACTCCAGAAGATAATTCTGGTTTTTGGGGGTCCCTCCCTTATACTGCACAGTAGCTCCAAGGTATTTGATCTCGACAGGTCAAATTTTGGTTGTCTAGATTTGGATTTTATTTGGCTTAAAGCTTTTACTAATAAGGCTCTTATGTAGTCTGGACAATTAATATTGTTTTTCATTGTCCAGATAGTCTTCACCTCTAATAAGAAGAGTAAAGATATATGTTACTTAAAATTGAGTAGCATTTTTATCCATTTTACTTGGTGGTATTAGTTGTACTCTGTGTGAATGGGAAATTCTAAAGTTTTCAGTGTGTAAATTTCAGAGTCACACATGGTGGCTAGTGCGTTATCATGATCTGAGAGGTTAGAGTCAACCACAGAGTCATAGACATGTAGTTCTCCATAAGACTGTCCTTATTTCTGACCCCAAATACAAATTCAGTAGTTCTTAAAACTCCCCTCAGGGTCGATCATTTGCCAGAAAGTCTCACAGAACTGGTTGAAAGCTGTTATACTCACAGTGATGGTTTATTACAGGGATTAAGATCAGCCCAAGGAAGAAATGCCTAGAGCAGAATCCATGAGTGCTCCAAACTGAAATTTCCATCATTACTCTCCTGGCAATTGTGTTACTCTGCTGGCAATGATGTGTGACAGTATGCATGGTACATTGACAACCAGGGAAGCTCAGACAAGCCTTGGTGCTCATATTGGGGCTCCATTACATAGGTATGATTGACTGATTGATTATTTATTGGTTATCCACATAGATGATCTTAGCCTTTAGTCTCCAGCCTGTCCAGGTGAACTCTAAAGCTCCTATTCTAAATTACATGGTTAGTGTGGGTCAAAACCCCCGCCTTAACTCACATTGTTAGTTTGGCTAGCTCAAGGCCCTCAAGCAAACATAGACACTTTATCTCCTACTAAGTCAGGAAAAAGGCCAGACTTTTAGGGGGGCAAGATAAAATTCTTTATAACACACTTGGGAAGTCCCTTAATTTTCTTTTATCTCTATTCAATCACTTATAGAATAAGACTAATCATACATAATTGTTAGGATTTTTATTTTGATTAATGCTGAAGCACATGAACTACTCAAGGTTTTAGAAATAGAAAGTGAAAAATGTGCTACTCTTCTTCCTTTAGGTTGCCACGCTCTTCATTCATATGCATGCAGGTGTTGCCAATCCTCTCTTGTTAATTTTTTCTTTGTTCCTAACTCTAGTTATTTTGATAAACAGAGCCTTAGCCACTCTCACCAGGATTCCTTGGGGATCAGCTTTTCTCCTGCCTCAGCGCACTGGTTTATTATCTTTGTTTGGGTTCTGCAATGCATTAAGTCTCTTCAAATTTCATTCTGTTCTTCTTATGCTTGAAGCTGAAGTTTTTTCTCAAAGATTTTACCTCATCAAGTTCCCCATTGTTTAATGGTAGAGTTTTTATAATCATTATTCTATAGTTATCCTCAGGAGTTCTCTTTTCCACAATTATTTTCTTTTTCTGTTTTTTCAGTTAAGAGAGCTGTCATTTTGTCACAATAACTGAAGTTTCTTATTCAAACGCTGAGCGCGCACATGCGTGCGTGCGTGCGTGTGTGTGTGTGTGTGTGTGTGTGTGTGTGAGAGAGTGAGAGAGGAGAGGAAGAGTGAGAGACTCCTTGGAGAAGATTAGAATGGAAAGGGTAGGGTCTCTGATTGATTTCTGACCTGACTGAGAAATAAGACAGAAGATTAAATGGACATGGCCCCAAATTTTTTTACTGGCAAAATTTAGGCCTTGGAGAGTATGACTTTTATCTATAGAAAAATGGATTTTCTATAACTAAATCCCTACATTCAATACACAGAGGTCTAAGGAGAATGCTTGTTCTCTGTAGATAGTTCCACTCCAAATGGGGGAAAAGAAAAGAATTCACTGAAAATGCTTGCTTTATTCTCACACAAATTTCCAAGAAAAAATTGCTCCCACTTTTGTGACGAAGAAAGAGTAAAGCAGCAGCAGGAGGCCAGGGGTATTACATAACTGAGTCTCCACCATGCAGAAGCAAATATCAGAAATGGTATGGTTGAATATTGTAGTAGTGGCTTCCAAATTGTTCATGCCTTCCTGTGTCCATAACATGCACTACTCTCCCCTCACATTGACTCCGGGTTTGGCTATGTGCCTTGCTTTAGTTAATGGGAAAGTAGCAGGCATGACCTAAACTATAACTTGAAAAGTGCTTGTGCTTTGGGGCTTGCCCTCTCTTTCTTCTCTTGAATTCCATGTGGATGAGTGCAGGTGTCCTGCTGGAGAGAGGTACTACGTGGAGAGAGGCTCCATTTATCAGGGGTGGTTCTCAGAATCTAATCAACCCCATGTGACCCAACAGCTGACCACTTACTACATGGGGGAGTCCAGCAAAGAATCCCCCAGCTGACCCAGCCCACTTTACAATCCCATTGAACTCTGATGGAGTAAATGAAACCATTACTAATTATGGTGGTACGTTAGGCAGCAGTAGATAACTGACATTTTATACACTTGTATAAAATGGGAAGTTTATGGTGTCCATGGCAAAGGGGCAATGGATGTGTGTCAGAAATTCTATAACAAGGAGTTTTTTATTATACATGAAGAATGACTAAACAATTACACTTTATTTCCTGCAATCTACAACTGTGGAATCTTTTTGTCATCAACAAAAAGAGCAGAGGAGGAAAAAATTAGCTGTAACGCTGATATCCATAATAGATGGAGGTATGATATCTTTATAGTATCTCAGCAATTAGATCCACAAAGTTTAAAACCCTAGGTTCTGTTGAGTATTTCTCTCCAAATCATATTTTTTTTTTCTGAATTTAAATCCTACCCTCTGTTGGCACATTGCAAACTATTTTCTTAAGCAGTTTGCAATGTCTGGTGGTAATTTACCTGGCATTACATTGGGACAGATAAGTTCCTACCACTGGATTTATAGTTTTCAAGACCAGAAACCTCATTTCAGAAGAAATCTCTTTCTTAATTTGATTTCTGACAATAAAAGGCAGTGCATAAAATATAAAGTCTATAAAAAGAAATCATCAACTGCGATTATAGAAACTGCTTTCCCAGTGGGAGAATTATGCAGCTATTACCAAAGCATGGCATAATGTGACTGCCTGAAATATAAATATACATAGAAATCAATATCACCTCATATTTCAGATAAACATGCACATCACAAATGCTTCTGTACCAAAGACACCTTGATAAAGAGGATGTAGGAAAAGTAGGCTTTGTAAGGTTTGTGTTATGCTGGGAGAAATGTTCACAGGGAGTACTTAATTCATTTGACAAAACTTCATTGGGTACCTATTCTATGTCATGTACTTTCCTGGAGACTTGGTTATTGCCTTAAAAGAAACTCTTGTCTAGTAAGGGCAAGTAGTGTGATTAGTGTTAAGACAAAGATAGGCATATGGGGACACAGAGAAAGAACACTAATGTAGAATGGGAAGAGATCTCAGCAAAGGCTTCCTAGAGACAATGAAGCCAAAGATTGCTCTGCCAGGGGAGTAGAAGTTAACCAATGGAAGCTGAGTGGGAAGGTTGATTTGGATGGAGGAAGTGAATTGTTAAGACCAGATGGGGTTTGGGGAATTGAACATAATGCATTATGGAGGCCTGCTGAACTAACAAGCACGGCTAAAACACAGTGTTCAAGGTGATAAGAGAGTGTTGAGCAATGAGTTCAATGAGGTGAGCATGGTTTAAATAATAAAGGAACTTAGGACATCTTGAGGGTTTAGAGTTACCATGGTACTGAGGAGGAATCAGTCAGTCACTGAAGGATTTTAAAAAGGGCCATGATTTGGTGACCTAAATTTTTAAAAAAGATGTCACTAATTATAATATGGAGAATGTATTAGAGATTGGTCAGGTGGGCATCACAGAAATCTAGGAAATAAAAGATGAAGTTCCAAATTAAGGCAAAGCATTGGGGAAAAGAAGTGGACAGATTCAAGGTATAACTAGAATAAACAGGATTATATCACTGTATTAGTCAAAATACATAAAACAGAGGACACACTCAAACTAGTTATTTTGAGGTGAATTTTAGTAAAGTAACTATTTATAAAGGTGGGGGCAGAATGTAGGTATGCCATAAGGAAGACTGATTCAGTGGGAAGTCATTCCCACCCATAGGCTTAAATTGCAAGAAGAGAGAGTAGTTGCCAGAACCTGGTGCAATAGAACCCTACAGAAAGGCTGACAGGATTTGTGACCTTTGGTCAAAGGTCACAGCCGTCTCAGTGTTCTAGTAGAGATGGAGCCATGGCCTATGTATTCCAATCTCATTCTCTTCCCTGGCTGATGTCGTCCTGGAGCTCTGCATGGGCTGAATATAAGTCCTCGAATGCCCTCCATACCAAGCTGACTTAAGGTAGAGACGAGAAGAAAGAATCTGGAGAGGGGATCTGGAAGGTATCCAGCACAATAACACATTGAATACAGGGGATTTGAAACAGGAGTCAGGATAACTACTAGAATTCTAGTGTAGGAAACAGGGTGTATGGTGAACTCATTTATTGATGCAGGGAAGTACAAGACAGACCAATTTGCTATTATTATATTTCTTGAAAAGGGACACAGAGAAAATGAATTGAGTTTTGGAGATGCTGAGTTTCGGGTGCCTGAGGGACTTTTTAATTTACTTGTTTAACAAACATATGGTAGACAGCTTTTATGCTCACTGAAGGCCATTTTCTTTAGGGATGACAAATTCTGTCTTCTTGGAGAGCTCCAGACTGGTATCTTTCTGTACTTTGAATAGTGACAGTCAGTGATCCTGATGCTCTCTCCAAGTCAATGAAAAAGCCTAAATAGTTTATTGTGTTTAAATAAGGCTAGAGCTCACCAATCATGTGTCCCTAAAAATGATTGAAGTAAAACACATTTTATTGATGAAATAACATCAAATCAACACATTTTTATTGAGTTGAGGTAGCATGATGAAACAAAAATGCTAGGTTTGGAGCTAGACACAGTTTAGTTAGAATATGAGCTCTGTAATTTACTTGCTGTGTCTCCCTGGGGAAGTAATATTATTGTTCTGAATCTCAGTTTACTCTTGTACATGGGGATAACAATCTATTTGTCAAAAATCCTTGATATAGTGCTTGGAATATTATAAAGGAGTTAAAGCAATGTTAAAACTCCTATTTAAAATAATTTTTGAGTTAGAAATAATTTTCAGAGCTGGAAATCAGTTCAATGGTCAATATGCATATAATAGAACTTTGGCTGAGAAATTAACTTTCACTTTTTCTGATTGTGACATGCTTACAAATTTTTGTGTGACCTTGTCAAGCTCTGACATTTTATTTCCCATAAAATCAGGAGACAAGTAGATTATTTATTTATTTTTTTGCTAATGAATTTTTCACCAAGAAGTAATTACATGTAGGCCAAATGTGCTTCAACTAGTTAATGGAATACATTTTCTGGAGAAGGAATATTACTGTTCTCTCATTCTCAGTTTGCTAATTGATGACAATTATTGTTGGCATTTCTATAAATTGGGCGATTTTGGGGATATGCTACTTTTTTCTCTATCATTAGCTTGTCTAGTAGCGTGAAACTATGAAGCTTGTTGGGATTTATTCTCCTAGATGGTTTAGGTGTAAGGAAGCCAAGGTTCTGTTGGCTACTTCAATGTTATCAGCAAGTACTCTAGTTTGCTAGAGTCTGCACAGCTTGTGTCTTTAATGACATACTAACTGAGTATGGCACTTCAATATATGAGTGACACCATATTAAGAGAATCATATAGTTTTACAATCAATATACACTCAAAATAAGATGTGTAGGTGGCTTCTAAATTCGGTTGTTTGGGAACATTAAAATGAACAAGTAGTATTCTGTTCTCCATGGGTTGTGCACTAGGACGTCTCAGTCTGGAGGTGACCAAAACCACCTGGAATGTCAATACTGTGTTCATCTGTCCATGCCAAATGGATTGTGAGGAAAGTGATTGGGACAGCAATGCAATAAACTGCTACAGTGAGAGTAACCAGGCTTGTTCTGGGTCCCTATTTACTAAAGCATTTTAATAAATGAAAAACCTACTTTGCTCATGATGGTCTTCAGCAGTGCACAGCTGGGAATATTGTGCTTCTCAAAACTTTACCTGTTCCATGAACAAAACATGTGAAACATGAGCTGGCTGTGATAACTTTCAAAGTTGGACAAGTCATAGATCCAGTCAACAGAAAACCCTGTGAAGAAACTACCTACCTGGAGAGGCCAATTAGTTTGGAAACCACCCATCTAACCAAAAACCTGGAAGAACTCAGTATTTCTTCAGAACAGTGAAGGAGGATTAGAAAAATGAGCCAAGGGGAAAGATTTATAAGTTTGTGGTCTGGAAAAAGAAAATTTTCTAAGTTTCATCACAAACTGATCAGTTTCTCTTCTGGTATTTATGAAACAGCTAAGTGTGAATGAATAAAGGGTTTGTTAAAATTTTCCAAAAAGGTATATGGCCATGTTTCAAATTTCCTATTCAGTGAATATACTTTCTTGTTACGCTAGGTGTGCCTAGCAGTCTGGGGTGTTATTTTTTAAGCTCACTGTTTTAGATGTGTTTTTCTTCTCTTTCAAAGGAATCTTAAATTTATTTTAGAAACTCTGGGGAGAAGAAACCCTTCTGATATCAGAAACAGATAAGATCACATTAAGTGAATGTTTTTGATGGTGCATACTCAAAATTAATTTGAGTTTTTTCTCTGATTTAACCAGTTCCAAACAGAAATAACCAACATGCTTGGGGGTGAGACTCTATCAGATTAAAGTTTACATTAATAAGAACGTTGACATGTAGAAAATAAAACTTTAAAATTCGGGAAAAAAGAACAAATATTGTAATGAAAGCTTTTATTTATTTGGTTATGAGAAACAGAAACAGTAAAAAAAAGTGCTACAATGTAAATGGAAGCTTTTTATAAACTGTACTGGTGTGGGAGACCCAAGATAGAACTTTTAAATTGCTGGGCCTCACTAAATCTGGAAGTGGATAGCTTCAACTAAGGCAAATTTCCCATCCTTATTTCTCCTGGGAGAATTTGTGGTCACCTTCAATGATATCTCTGTTTCTTTTAAATGTCCATCTGCTATGGTTCCTCTTTTCATAGACTAGCATTTTTCCCTTTCTTGTCATCATCAATGTGGCCAGCAGAGCCCTGTTCATCCCTTCACCTACTTTCCACACTAGCCATTGGGCACAGTGAAGTGGGCCCGTCCACTTATGTTCCTCTTTATAACTGACACTAGCTTCAGTGGCTCAGGTCCAAATTTGCAATGTCATTATCTGACTGACCTAGTGGATCTTTCTGAATCATGTCTCGCAAGCCTCAGATCTCTGGCCAGCCAATGGTTATCAGGTGGTAGATCAATCCAACCTTGGTCTAATGCACTACTGCCAGAGAGGTGGCATTGAGTGGGCTGATTTTTACATAGCAAGGAGTTCTGAGTAGAACTTGCAAAGATAGACATATTGTGTATAAGTAGGATCACTAGAAAAATATAATTAAGCCATATTCTCAGAGGTTATGGCACAGAAAACTTCATAGATCAAATTAAGATGCTTTAATTGCATAGCTTATCAAGTCAACTTAAAAGAGAAAGAGATCATGTTAATATACTCAGGCTAAGATGCAAGAGAGCTATATGGACCACACTGCCCAAAATATACAATGTTGTATATTTTGTCTCCCTCGCTTTGTTGCATTGACCTTCCTTAATGCATCTTCCTTAATGATGTTGTATACATAAGGACCAGAATTGAGGTTTGAACACATTGGCCCAATAACCAGAAGATACCTGGGCCCAAATACACAGTCTTTCACAGAGACATAGATACAAATACACATGGCATATCCCATAGCTCACAAATTAGCCTGATGAGTTGTTAGGGATTTTATTTGTGTTTTTTGGGCAGAGTACACAAGGTCATAATGAACCCATAATGGGCAGCTGATTTTTTTTAATGAATTTGCTGTATGTTCAGAAGTGGTATAATCATATCTTATTAATTTGTCTTTTTATCCATCTTTATTTATTAGCTGCACTCTTTATTCTCTCATACATTCCTTTTATCCATCCCATCTTTAACATATCTTATAGGTTATAAACTTACTATTGATATTTAGCATACGTGTGAATTCCGCCTATGTTTTACAAACTACTTTCTTACTTCCTGTCCATACTTAACACTTCTAACCTGTTTCATCCATCCCATTTGTTTTTCTCGTCTTCAGAGCAGAATTAAATATTCTCAAGTAATAAACACACATTGCAACTTCTATGACCCATGCACTCAAAAGTACTTAGAGGTAGGTACTAACTACCATTAAATATGAAGCCGAACCTAAGTGAATTATGTAATGTGCCCCAAAATAACAGAGGCAATAAGAGGCAGTGCTGGAATTCACATGATTTCAGTTCTTCATTCTGTTGACATATTAAGAGCTCCAAGAGGGTCCTGACATTGAAAACATATGTCTTCATATTCTATTGTGAGGTGCTCAGCCACAGTGATTGTGCCTCATTCATTTCAGTATCTGCAGGGGCTGGCACAATATTTCACACAGAAGATATCTCAGTTGATGTAAATATCCCCTATTTAAATATTGCAAGTTGTTGCCTACCATATTATTTCCTTCTTTTTTTTCTCCCCTACCTCAATTCCTTCATCCCTTTCTTCCAAGGAATCTTACCATTTATTAGATGATCTTAATGTTCTGCCAGGGATGTGTCTAAATTGCTTCCTTTCGATCTTACCTTTCCCTCTCCCCCTGCTCACCATCTCTGTTTGTGACTATGTCTAACAGTTATAGGTGTGAGAGAGCTCTAAATATCACTCAGTTCGAAGGTTTATGACCTATTGCTTCAATAGTACAAGGAGTGGAAGTAATTTTACTTAATGAGGCAGAACATCTGAGCTGCTAGTTTAGAAAGATATCAAAGAAAGTTGTTCATGATATTGTCAGCCTCTTGACTTTTACTGTACAGGCCTTCCTAGTTCACTGAGACATAAAAATGGGCCATTTAAAAGGCATTAGAGCCCTGGCTTGTGTGGCTTAGTTGGTTGTAGCATCATCCCATAAGCTGTAAGGTTGCAGGTTCGATTCCCAGTCAGGGCACATATCTAGATTGTGAGTTCAGTCCCCAGACAGGGTGCAGGCAAGAGGCAAACAATTGATGCTTCTCTCACATAGATGTTTCTTTCTTTCTCTTCCTTTCTCTGTTCCCCTCACTCTAAAATTCAATAAGCATGTCTTCAGGTAAAGACAAAAAAAGGTATTAGATACTTTTCTCTGGTTTAACATGTTTCACGAGTCTCAGATATTGTAAAAAGTGGTGGATCCTGGAAATCTTATGCCCTGGAGTATTGGGAACTGTCTACATGGAGCCAGAGGGCAGCACAGAATTATAAAAATAAAAGTTAGCCACCATCTACCAGAGAATAAAATTTCTCTAGTTTATCTTTTTCAAAAGATAAACTAGCAAAATTAGTCTGGGGATGAAAATGTTAGTAGGAGACATCAGAAGACATAGTTTTATCTTTCACTTAGTCTGAAGAGCAGTCTGAGAACAGGGAAGATACATGGCACATTCACATTCATACAGTGGTCTCCCAAGACTGCTCCCCACTCCTTTTTTCTTCATCCATCATGTCACTCAATCAACAATAACTTACTCAATCCTCCTACACATTAGGCTGAATGAACAGGTTGCCTAGTGTATCTCAGATACCACAGTATTTCACTTAAATCGTATTGCCTTCCTCTGAAGCCATATGTTCCTCCAACTGTGACTTTTTGTAGACAATCTCTCTTTTTATTTACTACTCCTGCATTCCTACCTTCCGTCTCCACTCATTCCTTCCCCCTTGCTTCCCTCTTTTCCTCTTTTTTTTCACAGAACATTTATTAAGTAACTTTTGTGTTACAGGCATTGGGATAGACACTGGGATGCAAATGAAGACTAAGATTTTTTGCTTTTATGGGCTCATAGTATAAATGGAAATAGGCATATGAAGCCAAAAATAACAATACAATATGATAAAGGTCGCCCTGTCTGAGAGGATCAGTTGGTTAGAGTGCTGTCCCATAGACCAAAAGGTTGAGAGTTTGATTCCCAGTCAGGGCACATACCTAGGTGTGGGTTCAGTCCCTGTGTACAGGAGGCAACCAGTCGATGTTTCTCTCACATCAATGTTTCTTTCTCTCTCTATCTCCTTCCTTTCTCTAAGCATATCCTTGGGTGAGGATTAGAAAAATATGTGAAGAAGGTATTTATTTTTACATTTAATTATATATTAGATAGACTATGTGTGTGCGTGTATAGATATATATATATATATATATATCTCCTCTATAATTTTTTAAGAAGAAATATTTACAAAAAATATCTGGTTCCAAGTGATCTTTGTATTTTCCAGAGTTCCTTGTATTTATTGGATGTTCAATAAATGTTTCCTGAATCAAAATTGAGAAAATAAAAATACTGTGCAAATCATGTGAGATGCTAGACCATGCCCACTAGATTTACTTTCTTACTGCTCTTCCTTTTTGAATTTTGCTCTTTTTCCTGTGCAATGATGAAAATAACTTTTATCTCCTGCTTATTATGTGTCAAGTGCATGGTTCTAGGTGGAGTATGTACTATTATCCACATTTTATAGGTGAAGATATTGAGGCACAGAAACATAAAAAAATATAATCAAAATCACAACACTATAAAGTTGAAGAAGCTTTGGATTTAGTCCCATAATGTGAGCACTTGCTAATGATTCTGTATAGCACAGTGTGGTAAATATAGAATAGGTTTAGAGTCAAGTGGCTTTGACAATTTTACATGAACTTCAGTAAATTAACTCCTCTGAGTTTTAGTTTGCTGAAAAATTGGTTAGTAATGTTTACTTTAAATTAGTCCCTTGAAGATTAAATGAAATAAATATCCAGCACAAAGCCTGGCACTGAAAAAATACTGATGTGCCTTCTTCTACCTCTCTCTTCAGAGATCCAGTATTCTTGAAAATGGGACCTCTGATGTCTTGCTTCCTGGGGAATCAACATTTTATACATGGTGGAAATGCTTTGTCCCTTTTCTAGTACTTAGTGGGAGGTGGGTAATGTGTGGTGGGGGCAGTGCGGGGCTTTTGATCTCAAAAATCAGTGATTATATTCCAGAATTAGAAGGGGACCACAGTGGCCATCTTGTGCAAGGGTCTTTAACGGATCTGTGCATTAGAACAGAGAAGTATCTCTACCAATTATACACAGCAATTTTTCTATTTCCTTAAAATTTCCTGAAAAAGGTTGACAGAATAACAGATGACCCCTAGCCCTAGCATATCTTTCTCCAGTCACAGACTGGCCCCTGGTAAGTGCCCTCTCCTCTTCCTACGACAGGCCCAGGGAGCTCAGTGTGCTCATCTCCCTCTTGTAAGCTACCTCCTCCACCTCATACCTGCCACCTACTCTATTGCTTGAGTCTCTTCTTGTTTTAGTGCTTTCCTTTGCATTTGCCTCTGAAGTGAAACGTACCAGCCCTTTTGGCTTCAGGGTGTTGCTGAGAACTGTGGAATACAAATCATTTTAAGCAATGAATATAAGCAAATGAACAAGTTTCAGAACCTTGGAATGTTTTCAGAGTTTGAATTCCAGGCTTAACTCCTTTCTGACATGAAAGCAAGAAGTGCTACTCTTTTATGTAGGCTCCCAAATGTCCCCCATCTCCCAGACTCCACCCTTTAATGATACCAAATTGAATTATGGGGGGAAGGAAGGTAAGGTTTTATGTTTCCTCATTTCCAGAAGGCAATATCCCAAGGATCATTTTGTTTGTTTGCTTGTTTAATGTCTGATTTTAGCAGTCTGGTGAAGCTTATAGATTAGCTTTTAGAATGATGTTTTTTAAATGTGTATAATAAAATACACAAAATAAAGGGATGAATATGTTGCCATGTCTCACACCTTTCAGTATATTAACTAATAAATAATTTCTAGACAGAGTGCACTGGAAAGCAATGCCATATCTTGGTTACCAATGCGAGAACATACAGCTTTGTCATCAGGGTTATTTGACTACTTGGGGCACAGTGGTTCTATAGTTGGGCCAATATCTGTGGACAGAAAGATTGTGATTAAGTGTGATTAGGGGCAAGTCTAAATACTACTGTAATTTCAAATTAGTAATGTATTTAAGCGATATATTTGCAAAAACTGAAATGCTATATGAAAACATCTGTTATTTTTCTTGTTAATCAAGTCATAGGTACTGCTAATACTACTGTATATTAGTTTTACATATATAGTTTTAGGAAATGCTACATTTCAGTTAAAATAAGTAAAAATAATATGCAATAGGTTTTCACATCTCAGTTCATGGACCCCAGAAATCTCTTTATTGTCCTGTAGTGGTCTGTGGGACCCAAATCGAGACCTTGTCCTACTTCCTGTCAGCTGTAGTTTCTTCCTGTTCTCTTTCATACGCCACTGTGACCTGCCTTCTGGGTCTTCTTTATAGTCATATAGTTTTGTCTAAATATCTTGGAAAGTCACTAATATAAGGATAAATTAACAGAATCTATAAAAATTAGAAAGCTTGAGCTATCAATTTGGCTTGCAACTACAAATAGAGTGATAAAATTTTGCTTTCCTGTCCTTGCCATTTCTTGCCTAAAAAAAGAACAACACGTTTTTTAGTGAGAGAATCAACTGGGTGGGGAAAGGAAGATGGCAATTGCAGATGGTGCATAAAGACTACATAGCTCCTGGTAGCTTTCCAGATGAACATGAATATGCAGATTTTAGGAAAATGATAATCAGAATACCTGGAGGTCCTTTTCCTTATAGTCCAGTGTTATTTCCAAAGCACTTTCTGATGATCCTAATTAAGGTTTTCTCCCATATGTGTTAGGATTTCAATCATGATTGCATGTGTATCAATTTTTGAATGGAAAGGAATGCCATCTCATCTCATGGATCATCTGAGCTCTGTCAATTCAGCAATGACAGGCAGGGTGTGTCTTCTAGCCTCACTGTTCAGTGTGTTGTGTTGTCTCTGAAGCTATGTAAGCTGGAACACATCCACACCTCTGGGTCTCTAAATGAATGCACCCAAGGGGCAAACTGCTGTCTTCCTCAATTAACACAGACAAAAGAGAGATCTCCAAATAACCACACAGATTATTTTAGTAAGTTCTCTTCATAAGACTGTGTTGTCCTGAACAAAAGGGATAACAAGTCTATTCTTTGCATACATGCAGAGTCATCTTTCTGTAGTAAAATGTCTAAACTCGGTCATGGTATACCATACCATGTCTGCCGGCTTTTGCCTCTGCTTGCTTTTTGATTTCTCTCCCTGCACTCTCTCACATGCATTGTGATACTGAGCTACCACACCGTCTGCAGATCCTCAGGCACACTAGGCCATTTCACGCCTCTGTGCTCCTGTACATGTTGTCCCCATTGGATAGAATTCCTTCATCCTGTGTTTTCTGGCACTCAAGATTTTACTCTAATTGTTCAAATTAAACTCCTCCAGAAATCATGTGCTAAAATCTCTGGAAGAGGTAAGTGCTTTCTTCCATATGTTCTCATGCTGCTGTGTTTAATGTTTATGTATTGATGGCATAATTTGTGAATTCATTCAGCACATGTTTACTGGGATCTGCTCAGTCACTGGCTCGGTCTCTAGGCAGAGATGAATAAGACAGATGCGTCCCTGCCTTTCCAGAGCTTACAGCTCTATAAACACGCCACATCCCTCTATCTTCTTACTTACCAGTTTCTTGCTATCAACTCAAATAAAGGACATGGTCCTCTTTTTCTCAATTTCCTCTCAGACCATTCATGAAAGCATTTATGTTGTAGTAGACTTTATTTATAGGGGAATATTTACATTGCAGAAAGAGAAAATATAATAAAATTCAATATTAGACATGTCTTTTCTTAAAATTTCTTCTACCCATCCACCATGAGGAATTGACCAAATTTCTCAGTGAGCTCCAGCCTTCTGCCAGGCTAATTCCTCTCTTTGCTTCTTCAAGACAAAATTACGCCTTAATTTCTCATAATAATTTTTCAGAACAATTTAATTTTCTATTTCCTATTCACTTCCTGGCATACTTTCCAGAACCAAAAATTAATTGAGGGACTGTGCTGAAAAAGTGTCATCTGCCCTGGGTCTTACTCTTTAACAATACAGAAGTAGTGAAAAATAAAAATCTTAGGTTTATTCTCTTATTCACTGTAAATGGAAGGAAGTAGGGTAGAGCTATATTTCACCATTAATATGATATATCTACCTTACCCAAACTTTTAGAAGGCAGAAGTATCTACAACCAGGTTTGGTTTTAAAGAATATAAAATATCCTGTTGTAACATCATATTATATATTGATATAGCATTTATGGTTTTATAAAGGACTGTAACTTTCTCTTTACTGAGAACAAGTAATAAAAGATTAACAGACTGTAGAAAGATGAATTTCACTTTGTTATGAGAGACTGAGGCTTACTAAAACCTGGAGTGCTTTACTGAGCCAGAGTCTAGGTAATTTGTAATAAAATATAATTTTTGCAAACTTTTAAAAGGCAGCCTATGTTACACTTTCTTCTTGTCATAAATCAGCTCCTTCATAGATGCCTCCTATTCTTCTTAATTTTACCACAAGAAGTGTCTGTGGCCTGTGGAAGTATTGAGCCATCTTTTCATTATGTTTTCAAATAGCTATGTATTTAAAGTTGGATTTATTTGCATATTTATCTTATTTGTGGGGGCTAATATTTCCATGGTTCTTTGGATGTGGGCTTGAGTTAATTTGAATGGAATACGTCTCTATGTGCTTAGATTAATTTTTATGTTGTTATTGTCATTAAAATTATTACTTGGTGTATTTCATTCCACAGAACGTTCAAGTGTTTTTATTATATATTATTGTAATCAAAATCCATAGGCTATTTTTTATCTTCCTTTGTTTAATTACTATCTGATCTGTATTTTGAACAGTGTTCAAAGCAGCTTTTCCAGCTTTATTGAGATATACTTGACACATAGTATAAGGTGTACAATGCGTTGATTTAATACATATATATATATATTGCAAAATCATTACCACCATAGAATTGGCTAATGCCTCCATCCTCACACATAATTTCCACTTCTTGTTTGTGATGGGAACATTTAAGATCTACTTTTTCATTTGGAAGGATTGCATTATATAACCTGTAAAGAGGTGGTAATCTGAAATCTTCCCCTCTTTAAAAAACCAAGCTAAACCAAACGGAAGCCCATAGAAAATATTGTCGTAGGAAGAAACTAAATTTAAATAAATATAACAGAAAACCTCCCACAATTCTTCAATAGAGTAATATTTAGAAAATCTTGATGCTGTGGAAAGAAACCCAAGAAAAAAAATCTCCCAAAGAAATAACTTTGAGAAGACAGGAATAAAATCCATGGACTCTTGAAATTCATTATTTCTTGGGGGCCTGGGAGATTGGTTTGCTGTGGCTTTCATTCTCTTTCCTGCAGGGATTAAAGATTACATCTACTATATTTTCTAATCAATCCTCTACATTCCAATAAACTGAATTAGGTGCTAATGTATATTTCTGTCATCTTCCAACTTTCAATCAGTATTAAAAATAACTTCAATCCACATGTCACCTCAAGCTTCTAACTCATGTTCTCCTCAGGGTTTGTACATATCAGCAGGGGCTATAGTTTCAGCATTTGCCAAATAACTTGACTTAACGGTTGGGTATCAGTGCTGGAAAATTAGTGAGAGAACGCACTAGGAAGCTAGGTGGAAGGAACTGTTCTGGGTTAACCAAACACAGGCAAGAGGCTGTTTGCACTGGCCGGGCAAAGTCTTCCTTCACAACCCTCTTTGTTCTTTTTCTTTGTGTCAACATTTTACAACTTGTCTGTCTTATGGATGTTCAGGATGCATGGAACCAAAGTAAATTAAAACAGAGCTAATAAGACTGGCTGCTCTGAAAAGCCATCTTCGTGTTATTACCCCTCCCTTCTTGCCACAGCCACCTCTGTCGCCCCAGACTCCAGCAGCTTTGGCACTAGATTCCTCGAGCTCAAGCGCCGCATCGGCTCCCTGGGCTCCCCACCGCGTCGTATGCCGCGTGGACATCAGCCCCGGGATCACCACTAAGAACTCGAAGGAGCAGGAAGTTGTGGAGGGGGCACAGGAAGAGACGGACATGCTAATGGCATGCACATGAAGAAAGTGGGGAGTAGGACGCTGACAATGAAGCAGATGAAAAAGAGGAAGGAAGAGGAGAAGGTGATGTGAGGAAGAGGATGGAGATTAAGACGAGGAAGCTGAGGCAGCTATGGGCAAACAGGCAGCTGGAGATGCTGAGGATGACGATGTAGACACCAAGAAGCAAAGGACTGATGAAGCAAAAGGAAAAGACAGACAGCAAAAGGGAAAGTTAAACCTAACAGTTAAGGCCTCGTGCTTTACTGCATCCTCCACTTCCGGTCTCAGAATCTAAACATGGTCACCTTCAGGAGTGCTGCCAGCCCACCGGGGACAGCGCCACCTGCAGGTGACACGGGCTTCCCACCACCCAACCAAAACTGCAACATGAATTTGCAACAGGGGAGGAAAAAAGAACCCAAACTTTCAAAGCCCTGTTTTTTTTTTCTTAAAAGTACTTTGGAAAGGATTGCTTTGTATTTTTATTTACATTTTATATTTTTGTACATATTGTTAGGGATTATCTATTTTTAATGATCTTGGGGTGACCAAACTACTCTTTGGAGCATTCTCGGTCCTGCTTCTGACTTTACTTTTGTTGTTACCCTGTTAATTAAAATCTCAAAGGAGAAAAAACACCTTGTAAAAAAAAGCAAGAACGACAACCAAAAGACAATCTTATTCTGAACATTCCAGTTCTGTTTTTTACATATGAAATTGGCTGTACTATAAGTAGTTGCTTTGTATGAAATGGTTAAAAAGGCCAAACATAATAGGTTTCTTTTTTTCCTTTTTTTTTTTTTTGTCTACGAAGTTGCTGTTTATTTGCGGGGCCAGTTTCATGTATGTGTGAAACAATGTTATCCAACAACAAACTGAAATTTTATTTCACTGAATTGTTTTTAAGGAAAAAAAAGTAAATAATCAGAAAGATTCAGGGAAAACTCACAGAATCTAACCATGAAAACACAATTAAGGAGCTCTCTGTTTTCCAGTTTCTGCTTCTTTTTGTTTACTTGTCCCAAGTTACAAGTGACAGATAAAATTGTAATGTATTTAAAATGCACAGTGTTATGAGTTGATATATGTATATTTTATAAAAGGATCCCCCACATCAAGTTTCTGCACATCAAGCTTCACACCAGTTATAAACTTTCTAAACACACACATATCTTTGTGCAGTAGTATAAATTCCACTCTCCCCAAGTCTTTTGATGGCAAGTGGTAGCTGTATTAGGTAATCCTTACATAACATTTCCTACAGGCCAGGCCCTCTTCTTTGTACTTTAGAAATTTTAGCTCTTTAAACATTATACACTTATGCTGAAGGTACTGTTATCTCCATCTTAGAGTTGAGAGGTTATGTAACTTGCTCAAGGTCACAGAGCTAGTAATGTTATAGAATTGAGATTTGAAACTCTAGCAGTCTGGCTCCAGAGTATATAATCTTAGCTCTCATGCTTTAATGCCTTTCAAATATTGCTAATAGAGGCTTTTTTTTTTTTTGACATTGTCGGGTGTACCTGGTTCTATTGCTGTACCCTGAGGTACTGGCTATTCAAATTAGGTGCCAGTACTGCATGCATCACTGTGGGACTTCACAAAACTGACATTTAACATCAATGCAAATTAATCTGTGACATGGTGTGATTGCATTTGAGGCAGGAGATAAAAAAAAATGATTATCTGGTTTTGCTAAAAATCAATTATCCTTTTATTTACAACAAATTGTTGATTTAGGATTATTCAGTACATACAGGGTTGGGTAAAAGTTTTACAGTTGTAAGTGGGCAAAGCAGAGTTTATTCTTGCGTTCTTATTTATTAATTATTGTATTATTTTCCATATAACAACTGTAAACCCACTTTTCCCCCACCCTGTACTTGTAAAATATTGGTAAGGTAAATTAACAATAATAAATTACCAGCCAAATATTATTTGCATTTCATTTAGCATGAAAGGTGAAGTGTAGTTTAGAATAAGTCTCTTAAAATGCATCATTTTGCCATTCCTATGTAATTTCGATGCAATCCTGAATACATATGACTTCAATCTACAATTGAAGCTACATCAGTGCCCGAATGGCATCAAATCTATTGAATATTTTTATTTCTGAGTACATCTGTGTATTTACCAACCTCAATGTAATTCAAGAGGCAGTATGTTGGAGTCTAAAGTAGGTAGACTTTAGAGCCAGACAGATATTAGTTCAAATCTTAAAAATACTCTCAGGAACTGATAGCTTGGTATGTGTGTGTCACTGTACTAAGTAGCGACTAAAGAGCAAATATTTTAAAAACCCCATTGGGAGTCGGTCAAACCAGGATTGAAATCCTGAAAGTACCATATCCTGCCATTGATATTTTGCCTTCCTTTCTTCATCTGGAAAATAGATATAATTGTTTTTGTAAATATTAAATAAGAAAATAATCTTTACATTAAAAGGGTAACTGTTAGCAGATTATTTAGTCCTCTGCAGCTTTGATTTAATGATAAAATGTAATGGGCCAAATGCTCATTAAATCTAGCATAGTAGGTGCTCAAATACCTTACATTCTTCTGTCTCATTTTCACCTAAGTCAAAGTTCTTCAGTTTCCTGAGTGTCTTCTGATAAAAGTGTTTCATAAAATATTCTGGTTACCTATATAGAAAGCAATAAATTTGAATGAATAAGAGCTGTTATGGCAATTCAAGGAGATTAAAAAGAAGTAAATGGGCCAATTTTGAAGTTAATACTAAATGGTTACAATTATTCCAAAGTAATTCAGAGTCTCTTTCACAGATGTTATAATCAGATTATCTGGAATCTGATGTTTGAAGAAGCCTAACTGAATTAAACTCTACTTCTCTTCCCCATTGCTACCACTCCTGCAGTGCTGAGTAGCTCCACAACTGAGTTTGCTGAGATTGATTTCCCATATGTATTGCAGCCTACTCTTGATGCTCATTTTTCTCTTCAAGTCTCCCAGGAGTGCACGATTTTATGCCTGCATCCTATTACAGGGAGCCTAGAGATTTTTGTTTCTAACTTCTACATCGGGAGGTAGAATTTTAATGTGAAAAAAATTGCCAACATTTATGAAAGCATTAAAAATACTGGTTATCTACAAATAATCTCAGTTCAGCCTTCTGTAACTAATGTAGCTATTCTCCTATGACTGGATACTAAAGTTGTTTCCGAATTTTGGCTCTTTTAAATAATGCTGTGCTGAAAATTGTTTATAAATGGGCTTTAACAAATTCCTTAAGATTAGAGTCTTCCTAAGGGAACTGTTGCATTAAAATGTATGAAAAACTGTACTGTGGTTCTTAGCTCTCGTGTAATATTTCCATAAAGTTTTTGGTAATACTCCTGTCAGTGGTAGGTTTAAATGTTTGCTTCACCAGCATCTTGAGCATTATCAGTTAAAATGCTTTTTAGAGAGTGCTGATTTTATAATTAATTTGCATTTTCATAATGATTAGTGATATTGACATATTCTCATTAGATTATTGGTCAATTTTAGTCCTTTTAAAATTTTAATTTTGTGTGTTATTTTTCTATATTCTATATTCATAATTCTATTGGAGATTTAGTTTTTTTGATAATGATTTATATAAATATTTATATACCGAGATTATGAATATTTGTTTATAGTATGTATTTCAAATATTTTTTCCGAATGTATTATTTACCTCTTTCTTATTTTGGTTCATTACATTAACTTGTGATATTCAAAAGTCTAAAAATTTGTATGTAGCTAATGATATTAATTGTTAGAATTGTGATTTCTTTTATGCTTTACTGTTCTTTTCAGCATAAGATCAGGTACATTAAAATTATATGTTTAAAATTTTAAGTGATTTTCTATTTTTCATTTGGCTTTATAATCCAGAAAGAATTTATGTTAGTGTGTGGTGGTAGATAAAGATCTAACTTCATTAGGCTTTAAATTGGTTGTCTTGATTATTGAAGAGTCTTAATTTCTTCATTTATTTATAATGTTTCACTTAAAAAAAGATTTTATTTATTTATTTTTAGAGAGGGGGTGGGAGGGAGAAATGGAGAAAAACATCAATGTGGGGTTTCCTCTTGCATGCGGGGACCTGGCCTGCAACCCAGGCATGTGCCATAACTGGGAATCGAACCAGCGACTCTTTGCTTCTCAGGCCAGTACTGAATCCACTGAGCCATACCAGCCAGGGCTATTAATGTTTCTTTTTTAATGTAAATAATATAGGTTATTTTTAGCCTCTTCTTTTTTAAAATGGCTTATGTGTTGATTACTCATTATAAATCTACATCATAAGGTTTTGTTTTATTCTCATCCAATCAAAATCTAGAATTACTTTGTCAAGTTAGAGACTTTGCATTTAATCATGGACATGGATGCCTCTGATTTATTTTTCTCCTATTATTTTGATAACCAGATAGCTTGCTTAGAGCATCAAAGTTAGTAGTTGAACAACAGTAAAAAAATAAATAAATATAGGTCTCTTTCTCCCATCTACTTTGATCCACATGTCCATAGATATGTATCATTTTGGATTGATTCTATAATAGTCAGTTCTGAACCTAGTTGGGTCAGTATTATGTCAGGGCAGAAATGAGGGAAAACTTATCTAACACAGGCCTACAGCAATCTTCTTGAGACTAACTTATGGACTGGCTTGGCACTGTGTTTGTGACATATATATTCCATTTTCCTTCCTTTTACTTGTGAAGATGTGATCTTATATCCAGATCAATAGATCCTACGCTTGTCCACTAGACTTCATCCTCTTTTGCCTGTCTGAAGTATAGGGAGCTGCATTATCAAATAACAAAATCTATTACAATATAGAGAAACTGTTTTATTGGCATATTGCAGTAAGGCAAAAACACACATATGTTTCTTAAATAATGTTTTGTTAAGGGAAGTGAATGCATGTTTTTTGTTACTTATAGGCTAGGATTGGAAATTCTTAGGTCAGGCTATCAGAAGTAGATGCAAGTCTTTGGATTTGTTGAATATTAATGTAGTCAATCTAAGTGACATGAGGTTCTGAGTATAGTACAATAGGTCGTGGTGGTAGTTTTTCTGACTCTCAGTGTTGCATGATTGATGAAGTTTGTTGTATTATGTTCTCTGACTTCTATCTCTTGGCCATCCTTTGTCTACACCAAGAGAGTCAGCCACAAAATCAATCTCATTCCAGATCTATACCACTGACCTGATCTTTAGGTAACATCTTTATTTCAGTTACATAAGTTCAGAGTCAAACCAGGGTGTGAGTTTCTCGCTCCTTTTGTCAAATGGCAGGTGGTTGGATTATCTAACACAATAGTGGCTGTGCAGCAGCATTTAAAACTCAGAAAAAACATACCTGACAATTTCAATACACACAAAGGTAAGAGGCTGAATGCTTTGAAGCCACCATCCCAAAATAACAAAATTCAAGAAGAAACACATGTCCCAGTTTCCATTTTGGTTTGCCTTCGAGAAGCAGGTGGCTGCCACATTTAGTTTAGAGATGAATCTTTCTACTTGACCAATTATATTTATCTAAATTCACATGAAGTATTGGATGTGGCACAGATGCTACAATGGCTAGCTAATTGAAAGTGAAAACTACTTAATTATTTATTTCTACTCAGGCTAAAATGTTTGAGACCTACTTTCTAAGGCTTGAGCATGTGGAGAGTATCATCTATAACTCTGGCTAAGTTTAGTGATAAATTTCTGACACCTTTTCTGATCCAATAATCTTCATTATAAAAAATCATTGCTCAGATAGTATATATCTAGAGTAGCCTGTAGTAGCTTCATTTTGAAATTCCTTGGAATGTACTTACATGAAACATGAAGCACAAAGGCTTAGTGATCATAAGTATTTGAAACTTTCAACCAATTACTCCATATATACAAGTAATATTATAATAAATAAGTGAGGGCTTGAAGTTCACATATAAGACAGTTCCATACTGGAGGACAAATTTTGCTGTGGGTCTAGATGTTTACCATAATAGGAGTATGCCAGTTATCTTTTCCTTGGGAAGGCAGGTTTTCTGGGTGGAGCTGAATAATTCCTGTAAGGATGTTGGAGAATCTCTGAGTAGAAAAGCGGCATATGACAGAAAATACAGCCTCAATATTTGTTTTTATCTCTGTTTTGTTTCTGATTTCTGTGGATAGCACTCTAATAATTTATGTAGAAGTTTTGTACCAAGTCCAATTTTTATGTGACTAGATGTTATAGTTAATTTTGTGATTTTACTTGATGTACTAAAAGGGTCCAGTGGAATGATTCTCTGGATATTTAGTTAGATAATGATTTAATTTTTATCTGAAGTACTAAGTGCTATATGAAAAACCCAAGTCAGTTTGATTTAGGGCTATAGCCAAAATCTGTGAGAATCTTACGATAGAGTTGATAATTCTATCCAGAACAAAATGGTGTATGAATATATTTAGAGGAAGTTTCTTCAACATGGCAGTTGTCCAGAAGTTCTTTTATCAGCAATTTATGACTGCAGATCATCCAAGTTTCAAGAAATAGGCAAATACTAAAGTAACAGTGTTAGACAAAGGGCAATACGTTACTCCCAAATATTTTAGGGAGAAGTTGTCTGTATTATGTTGCTGAGAACTTGATTAGTCCTCTCTTGAAGACTGTATGCTTCTGGAGAATTCTTAAGAATTCTTACCTTGCAGTTGCCAGCTGGGATGGTCTGCCTCTGTGTGTGTGTGTGTGTGTGTGTGTGTGTGTGTTTTCTGATGTAAGTTTTATTTTTTATATAGGTCTTTGTATATTATTTATTTGTTTCTGTAATTTTATTTTTTTTCAATTACCATTTAATTCCCTTATACTCCCGTCCCCCACAATCAGCACACTGTTGTCCATGTCCATGAGTCCTTTTTCTTTTTTGCTCAGTCCCTCTACCCCCTCTCCTCCCCCGACCCTTAGCTGTCATCCTGCTCTCTATGAGTCTGTTTCTGTTTTGCTTGTTAGTTCTCAGTTTGTCCAATAGATTCCACATATGAGTGAAATCATGTGGTATTTGTCTCTGACTGGCTTATTTCACTTAGCATAATGTTCTCCCTCTGGTTTGAGGATAATTTGTGACTTTTTAACTATTAGACATGGATCCAAAGAACCACCCCTTAGAATTTTATTCCTTTGGTGGTTAATAGAACTTGATAATGTCCTTTCCATTAGGGTTCAAAGGATGTCTTTCTTTGATATCACTTTCAGAAGACAAATTCTTCAGGTTTTAGATAATGACAGTGATTGCTGGATGGAGTCTGAGGAGGGATAAATGTATTTGTGGACAAAACAGAGTGTAATGCATGAATCCCTTGCAGTATTTTGGCCATATTTACTTACATCAGAACAGAATCTAAGATTGCAAGTTATATTTCTAGTGCATGTTTGGTTTGTTATTAAATCATAAGTGAGTGATGAACTTCAAAGGGAGTTGATATTGTCTTTAGGCTAAGGACAGCCCCTTGGCTCATAAAATTCAAGTGTTTTTAAAAATTTGACTAACTTTGATAATTTCATTTGTCCTTTTTATTTTGCCTAAAATGTATGATGCCTCAAAGTAAGTGTAATGACTTGCAGAGCTTTTTGATTATTGTCCTAGTATAATAAGTGCAGTTATTACTTGAAAGGTAGTTGATTTTCTCAAGTAGGAAACACAAATGCAGCAGCTTTCTGATATTGTCAAGATATTTGCTCTTTGACAGGGAAGAGCTTTAATGACCCTGAAAGTGAGCATCCAACAACCAAAACAAAAAAATAAAATTCCATTTTAAGGGTCAAATAGACCTTAGAGAATTCATGCTCTACTTTTACCATTTTACCAGGATTATGTTTTCACAGGTAAGACATCCAGTAGAGACAACTTTTGTGATTTTCCCTAAATTCCTCCAACAATGTTGGTGCATAATGGTGACCAGGTTGTTCTTGCTGTAGTGTGAATTGCATTGAAGGATATTAGCAAGAATCCACTTGAGATTATCTGCTCCTATCACTCAGCTATCCTGGGAATGCCAGAGGCTATCTTTAGATAACACACATGCATATAATTTCCAGTATTTGTTATTTGTTGTTGGGGCTGAGTTTTGACAATCTGTGATGGCTTATTTAAACCCTTCCAAAACCTAGGTATTTGGGAGGCACCAAAGGGCCAGGAGCCTTTATAAGGGCTATCTGATTGACATAATAATGAACCAGAGTCTGTTAGTTTCTAGATTATTTATTTTTAAGAGAATTTTTTCCTTCAAAGTAACTACTTCCTTTGTCAGCATGAAGGCATCTAGAGGTTCCTTGACTACTTACTCATTTTTGGTAGGGATCCATCTTGTGTTCAGAAAGAATTACTCTTTTCAAAGCATCCCAAATCATGGATAATCCCAAACACCTATCATGCTGTCTGTGTATGGGTATTTTTACTTGGGGAATCCAAGATAGCATGGAGACATTCAATTGTTTTATTTTTCAAAGCCATTAACTTGTTTTGGGGCCTTATTTGGTTTTTATTCTAAGACCATCTTAATATGTTTGGGCAAACACTAAAGATCTGGTAGGAGAACTGTTTCCCATTCTGATATTTGTTTATATACCAAGTCTGGAATTTTTAGTTTAAAGCTAGTCATAAAAAATGAGAAGAGTGCAGCAGAAGCATCTGCCGGTGGATCTACTCCCAAATGTTGACTTTAGTTATTGAAAAGGTTATTTCTAAAATCTCTGATAAATTTCTCTCTCTCCCCTTTTTTTTGGGTTTAGAAGACTGTGTTAATCTCTAGTTAATCTTTACTGGAATTATAAGAAGTATAATCCTGAATAAGGGTTGCATACATTTTGTGATTTTAAAAATTCCTGTTCTGTTTGGTGGACCTCAGGAAGAAACTTGTATCTTTAGTTCTCGTCCCTTTATCCCCTGTTCCTCTCATAATTTTTTTTTCTTTCTTGATCAATGAACTGAAGTCTGAGCCACCACTGTTTCTATATATATATATATTTATATATCTGTTATAAATATATGTGTATATATTTATATATGTGTTTTATTTATACACGTGTGTGTATAAATAAAACACATGAAGGACCTTATATAGTATTTGATACACAGTTGGTGTGTAGCATGTATATACCATTCCTTTTTCATCTTTCAGTACCCTTAGCCACAAAGCCAGTGATCATTTTTTAGATTTGGATTTTGGAACCTAAGTAGTTAAGAAATGTGTCCATAGTCACACAGCTGGTCTCTGAAGTTTATCCCTTGACGGGAGTAATAGGGAGTGTGTGTGAAATTCACAACTAATACTTTCTGATGGTGGTTATGAGTCACTCAGAGTTTTCATGCCAATCAGTGATGATCAAGCAGGAGGGCCTAATTTTATATTAATGAAGAAATGCGGTATTCTTCATTGACAATTAAGAAATGTGTAATTTGTAAAATTACAAATAAAAATATAATTGATGAAGGCACCAGCTACTTTTCATGTATTTGCTGTCAATAACAAGAGCTGTTTAGAGACCCATTCCACCTCCCTCAAAACTACTATATATCTCTTTCAAATTGAAATGGCAATAATTTTCTTCTCTTCTTTTATTTATATATTTATCTACTCAGCAAATGTATTTTTTGAAATTCTACAATACTGTACATATCTGCAGCTTTCCAATTTAGGGATTCTTCTCCTCAAGGAGCTTATCCGATATATATAAAAAGGTTATGCATAATGATTTTAATTATATTATTGTTTATAACAAAGACAAATAGAAAACTACCAAAATATCTATTAATAGAAAACAGTTAATGATGCATTCCTATGACCAAATGTTATGTAAACAGTTAAAACGAATAACATTTAATTACTCAGGAAATGCTTAGGATATAGTGTCAGAAGAACAAAGTTATGTTAAAAATTTAGAAATAGTATGATTCATCTACGTGTAATAAGTGTATAGATTGATGACTTGAGGAAGCATGCCATGATCCACCAGACTGGGTTCAGAGAAGTGTTTGTGACGATCTGTGTCTATTCCCCTCATCCGTGACAACCCCGGGAGGGGCTCTGAGGGATTCAGAGCCCTCAGCTGGCCCCCGCCGATTTCCCTCAGATTCAGGGAGCACCACGTTCCCTGCGGCGCGCTCCTGTCCCCCAGAGCCGCGGTTGCTTCCCTGGCCTGGCGAGATGCGACCCCAGGGGCGCTCCCTCAAGGCGACATGCCCCGTCTCGCTGCCGTGCGTTACAACAAGCTACGTTGGGAGAAATTTTCTTTAAATTCAAGTAATGTCAGGGTTTCTAGTCAGGAAAATGGCAGCACGCTTGTCTCTAGGAAATCAGCCACCTTCATGGGTTGTTAATTGTGTGTGCACGCCTAGAGACTCATATTAGTGTGCACAGTAAAAATAAATTCCATATTCAATTTTATGGTTTCTTCTAAGAATACAATTTCTGGCAAACTTCAGCTCTTTCCTCAAGACTGAAGTTAAATGTTACCTTCACTGAGAAGGCTTTCATCATCTCCATGCTGTGTTAACTTTACTTTGTTTTTAGGTTTAATATGTTTATGGTATTTATCTGTTTTCACTAAAATGCCTCTAAGGAAAAGTATTTATCTTATTGGTTTTTAAAAAAAAATTTTTTGTACCATCTGTGTGTGGCAAAATGGATGATATGTGATGTGGTCAGGATATATTTATTAAATGAATGAATGAAGAAGTGAATTAAAGCAGCTTACAGAGGCATCTTTTTAATCAAGCAGGATTCACAATCACAAATGAAAGAAACAGGGACTTCTTATGGCTCAGCACAAAAATTGCTTCTGATCACACATTTATGTCTGCAGAGTATTGATCGACAATGATGATTTTATTTCTTCCTTAGTTAATTACTAAATTCAGCCTGCCAAATTCTTGAGGACAAGAGCCACGTCTCAGTCATCTTTGGATCCCTGTATCTAGCACTCTGCTTAGATTGTGAAAGGCCTTCAATTCTGCAGGTGCATTCTGCAAAAGTCACCCTAGAAGATATTTTCTTGATAAAATGGCTCTTGATTTTTAGTTTTCAAACAGGATCTCTCATTACAATGTGAGCCTCTCTCATTAAAATGCTTTCCATGTGACATTAATTTAAGAAAAACCATATTTCCATCCTTCAGGCTAATTTTAAACAAGTTGACATGGGGTAGGTCTTGGGTTACATTCCAGATACAGCTGGTAGATTGTCAGAGTTGCGGGAAATGTGCTTGCACTAGGTGCAAAAATCTCTTCCTTGGAAAATTCCTTAGTCTACTGGGAAAGACAGAGAGGTAAGTCAGCTATTGCAAGGACCTGAGCCTAGACAGGTGCACTGGGTTATGGTGGATAGAATTTATCCAGGCTGAGGAAAAAGAGGGGTTTATAAGAAGAAAAGAAATGTACATAAAAACACAGAGGAGAGAGAGATTAAAGGCCCATTTTGAAGGACTTGAGTAGTTCCACATGAATAGACTATAGGCTGTGTTTGTGGGAATGGTAGAAATTGGGGCTTAGGGGCAGGTAGACATGGAGCAGAAATGGCTTGTATGGCACGAAAGGTTGTTAAGACTTTTTACTGAAGACTGTGGCGTGTCATAGAAGGGCATAAAGGTAGCCCTAGCCTGTGTGAGAAAATTTGTACATTTCCAGGAGGGAAGAAGAGGAGTAAACTACCATTACAACAAATGTTCCAGCAGTGGACTCTGTGACTATGACAACCAAACAAGCAGAGAAGAACCTGGGATTCAAGTTTTGAGGCTGAAAGATCAGATGACTGGCAATGCCATTCACTCATTCATTCTTAAAAAGTCTGTTCAACGGATACTGATTTAGCACCTACCATTGGCAGAGCACTGTTTTAAGCACTATTTATATAAAGATAAATAAGTTATGGGCCTTCTAGGAGCTTATAGCATGGAAGACAGAAATCCAGACAAATAGTGACATGTTTGTGTGTTAATTATAATAATAATGTGTGTGTGTGTGTGTGTGTGTGTGTGTGTGTGTGTGTGTATAGTTATAAGGTAGGGTTGTCTAGGGACATAGAACAGAGTGTGATTTATTTTTCTTGGAGAGTCTCTAGGAAAGTGTGAAAGAGGTGATGATTCTTTAGTTCAGTCTTAAAATAAGAATGCTTTAAGTATAGGAGGGGAATAGTTTATTTTAGGGAAGAGCACATTGTGAGCAAATGTATGATGCTTCCAAGAAACCTCAGGTAGCTCGGTATTACTTAGGCATAAATATTGAGGTAGTTTAGAGATGGGGCTGGTATGTAAGCAAGAACTAGTCAACATATCTTTAGAAACCATGCTAAGGATTTTGGACTTTACCAAACAAATTAGTGGTTCTCCACTAGGGGTACACATTAGACTCACATGAAGATTTCAAATACATTTCTGATATCAGGGCTCACCCTATATCTGAATTAGAAAGTGTAAGATGAGTTTCCAATGAAGGTCATTTTCAAGTCTGTGGACCAATATGATGCAAAGCCACTTCAAGGAATGGTGGAATTCCTGAAAGTTTAAGCCTTTTTCATTGCCACACGAAGTGTTCTCTTGCTTCTTTATTATACCTGTCTCACAAACCACAAATTGGATCATAATGCTAATTGGCTAATCTTGTAATAATCAGCTGCCATTTTCCAATAAACTCACAGAATAAATAAAATCTCATGATTATGGAATCAACTTTCCTTGTGGATGTAGCCTTGCCAGAATCTGTATAATGTGAAAATGACCGTGAATAAATATTTCAAAACCGCTTTAATTATAAAAATCTTCCCAAAGTATATAATTGAACAATTCAATTGATTTTTATGAGATAATCAGATACCAAAGGGTGGTATTTGTCTTTTTTTTAAAAGACATGAAGTCAGTATTTTAGAGTGAGAACAAGGTTATTAAAAATTACAATTTTAAAAAGCTCATGAAAACTTCATCACAAAAACATTGCCTTTTTTACTAATAGGAACTACAAATACTCTTTTTTTTTACTGAGGTTTTAAAAAAAGCAAGGTAATATATAAAATTGACTAGAACTTAAATAGTATTTTATGTCATATATGGTAAGTGAAGAAAATAATACAGTAAAGGAAAAACTCGCACACAGAATTTCAAAAGAATGTTTAGTAGCCATTTTTGAAACATCAAAAAATTGATTTAGTACAATTTACATTTAATAAATACAAAAGAGAATGTAATGGTTTTAGAAAAATGCCTTTGATTATAATGCTTTTGAATGTGGCAATTTAACTTTGATATAGCTAAGCTATAACATGATGAAGTATGTACATTTTTAAAGAAATTTTAAAAACCGCACAAAATTTAGACATGAATTTTTCTAATTACACAACATGCTCATATAAAAATAATACAATAATTAATAAGAATACAAGAATAAACTGTGTTTTGTATACTCACAAGTGTAAATCTACTTTTGCCTTGCCCTGTATAAAAAAGGAAATCCTATCATTTGTAACAACCTGGATGAACCTGTGTAGTACATTATAGTAAATGAAATAAGTCAGTCACAGAAGTACAAATACTGCATGATTCCATTAATATGAGTATGAGGTATCTAACATAGTCAAATTCATAGAAGCAGAAAGTAAAGTGATGGTTGTCAGGGCCTAGAAGGAGAGGGAAATGGAGGGAATTCTATTCAAAAATGTTTAAACTTTCAGTTGTGAAGATAACTTCTAGAGAGCTGTTGTATAGCATTGTGCCTATAGTTAACAATACTATATTGTGCACTTAAAAATTTGTTAATCAGGTAGTTCTCATTTTAAATGTTTTTTTCTTTTTTTACCATAATTAAAAAGAAAAGAAAAATCCCTATACTTTGAGTTGGCACTCGTCTTACTTCTTCCTTTTAATTTGCTAAGTAATTAGTGGAGGAAATGTCTTCTAACATTTGGTAGATGGAACAAACAATAAATGTATATCTTTTGTTATCAAAATAGATAAGCTATCTAGCCTGAAGACAGAAAATGAAATGATGTTTTCAAGCAGAAAAATAGATAATCTCCCCTCCCTGATGAAATGGTAGTGAGAGCATATGAAATACTTGGGAGATGGCAATTCATGCTATATCACAGCTTGACGTTTCAGAATCAGTTGTAAAGGGCACGGTAGGAATGCCTGAATTTCAGTCACAACTTTGAGTGACATCAAAGCTAATTCAAATCAGCATATTGAATAGGGGAGGGAGCAAAGATATTGAGAATGAAAAAAAATCATGTAGCTGAAGTCACAGTACCTTCTATTTATATTGCTTTTGGGACTATTGGCGTTATTTGGAATAAGGGAAATAGGGTTACAGAATTACATTGGCTAGAGAAACTAAAAGCTCTTTCAGTTTTCTACCGTACACTTAAATCCACTGTCTTGGAACAGTCTTTTACTTAGTCCTTAACTTGTAACATAATGTGGTCGACAGTTACATAGACAGGAACAGAGTCAGGGCAATGGGCCAGGTACAGAAGGTCACCTGGGAGGGAAGCTCCAGGGGCCTAGCAACAGTCAGAACTGGGAAAACAGGACCGTGCCTCTCGGGTGAGCCTTTCCTCCTCAGCATGCCTCTGGTCATGTGGTTTCATACTGCTGGTCATGCAGTTAGGACCCTCTTCTGACCTTTCATACCGTTGTGTGTGGTTCAGAACCTCCCCTGCATTCCCTTCCCTTTCATGTCACTAGTCATGTGGTAGACCCCTTTGGAGGAGGAACAATGGTTCACGAGAGAACAGCCTCATTTGACTGCTACACAAGCCCTTGAGAGGCCACTCCCTTAAACATTAACCCCTGGGGATAACATCCAGGCCTCAGGTGTGTTTCAGCTGCAGGCCCAGAAAAGCAGCAACGCCAGGAAGAGAGATGCCAGGGCTGACATCAGGTCCAGCTGCAATGACTAATGACCTCCTGCCGCAGTGCCAACTAATCAGTGGAGACCATAACCCTGACAGGACACACCTGGAAAGCTGATGCCATTTCTATGGAGGTGCTCCCTTTTGACCTCACCTAAACTACTCACCTTTTGAGGGGGGTAAAGCTCTTCGGAAGAAGGACCCAGCATGTACTCTTTCTCTGGGGAGCACTCCTGTGCCTTTCCCCTCCTCTTTCCCCAGGCACCTTCTTTGTCTTTCTCTTTCCTAAGCTCTAAGGGCCCTTCTTTTGCCTCTGTAACTCCTTTCCTGAGCCCATGCAACCAGCTGTTTCACCTTCTCTACCTCTGAGACTTTGTAAATATACTTTATCATTCTTTGAGTTCCTTGGCTCTGGAGTCCTTCCTAGCCAAAACTCAAGAACTGAGATTGCTGAGCTGACGTCCAACATCTGGTGCCACTCGCTGCTAACAAATCTAATTCATCTTTCACTACAAAGATGTTCAAATATTTGAAGTTGATTACCGTATTATTTAATTAGGGAGAGGTGAAGAGGATAATGTAGATCATTTTTGAAAAATGAATGTTATGCCTTGGGATTTGATATTCTAACACAGTATTTCCCACTCTTAATATTTATTGTAATTGCCATAGTATGTATGTATTTATTGAAGACCCCTGAATATATGTTAATTTCTCTTTTGCATCATGTAACAGTGGTCTGGTTCTCAAATAAGAGAAAAAAATTATAGTAAAGTGTTCTATGTAAATTGAGTTGCCTAAAATTTGAATTAAACTTTTTTTTTTTGTTTTTATTAGGCCATTTCTTAATAATAACAGTTGTCTGGGGGAAATTCAGCTTTTCTTTTACAGTAAAATAGAGCACTTTTCAGAATTTACAAACAGACAGGCTTGGGGAATCTATAACTACTTTGTAACATGTAACCTGAGGAAGTTACTTACTCCTTGCAGCTTCACTTTTCCATTGCTAAAATGGGAGACCTATCAAAGGGGATAGGTGAGATATTATGAAATAATAGTAATTAGCATTTATTCAACAACCTATTATGTGCTAGTTATTATGCTACATACATTATATTGATCATCCTGAACTCTAATAACTATTTTGCAGATAGAAACTATGTTTTTCAAATATGTAATGAGCACAGTATTCAAAAGTGTTATTTTCCATTGTCTTTTCTTGTTGCAAAAAGTCACAAGAGTGTTTCAACTTCATAATGTAAAAAGAGGCAGTATTAGAGCTGTTAGGAATGGAAGCTTTGTTTCAGAGAGATTAGATATATACTCTATCCTACCATACTCTAGCTGTATGATCTTGGTCAATTATTTAATTTTTCTAAGCCTCTTGCTTATTTGTAAAGTGGGGATGATAATAACATTGATCCCTCCTAGAATTTTTAAGATTAAATGAGATAATGTATTATGATGCTTGACACATAGCAAATTCCATGTAATAATAAAAGCTAACACTTTAATTGTACTTACTATGTATCAGGTAGTCTTTGAATCATTCTAGATATATTAACTCAATTATTTCTTTAACTAACCTTATTAAGTAGTATATTAGTCAGGGCTCTCAAGAGAAACAGAACCAATAGAATATATGTAAAGAGAGACATTTATTATGAGGGATTGGCTCGTGTGATTATGGAGACTGAGAAGTCCCGTGATCTGTCATTCATAAGCTCCAGGCCCAGGAAAGGCAGTCCTGAAATTCCAGCCTGAGCCTGAAGGCCTGAGAACTTAGGGAAGGCAGGGGCATAAGCCCCAAATCTCAGGGCCCCAGAACAAGGAGCGCTGATGTCCACAGGCAGGAGAAGATAGGCGTCACAGCTCAAGAAGAGAGAAAATTTGGCCTCTGCAACTCTTTTTTTTTTTTCCTATTTAGATCCTCAGTAGATTGGATGATGCCCACTCACGCTGGTGACAGTGATCTTTACTTAGTCTACCGATTCAAAAGCTAATGTCTTTCAGAAACCCCCTCAGAGACACACCCAGAAATAATGTGAACTACGGCAGGTATGAGAAGATGTGGTATAGCATAAAATTAAGCTTATTGGATGCAAAAAAAAAAAATTCTACTTTGCATGTATACTGTAACTGACAACCGTAGACCCTGTTAGAAGAACTGTGGTGAGATGAATACTGTTCCTACTCTGTGCAACCGCCCTTTAGGAGCCTTTATTAAATAAATAAGGAAGTGTGTGTATGTGTGTTCCTGTGTTCAGTTTCTAACAGTCACCAGCACACCTTGTACTTGGTGCCACTGAAAAATATAAAAATGAAGAAAGACACGGGACATGACAGGGATACACAAGTAATTAATACAAAGTTATAATAGGATGAGTGTTCCCTTAACTGGTGCTTTTAAGGCGCAGTGATGATTTTTTTTTTTAGCACATTTTATTGATTATGCTATTACAGTTGTCCCATTTTTACTCTGCTTTATCCCCTTCTGCCCTGCACCCTCTCTCCCACCTGCATTTCCCTCTCCCCATTATTTCATGTCCATGGGTCGTCCATATAAGTTCTTTGGCTTCTCCATTTCCTACACTATTCTTAACCTCCACCTGCCTATTTTGTACCTATCAATTATGCTTCTTATTTCCTGTACCTTTCCCCCCATTCTCCCTTCTCCTCATCCCTGCTGATCTCCCTCCATGTGATCTCCATTTCTGTGATTCTGTTCCTGTTCTAATTGTTTGCTTAGTTTGTTTTGTAGGTTCAGTTGTTGATAGTTGTCAGTTTGTTGTCATTTAACTATTCATAGTTTTGATCTTCTTTTTCTTAGATAAGCCCAAAGCATGAGAAATCCCATCTAGATGGCTAGAAAGAAAAGGCTTAAGAGTTCATAGCATTTTCTGCTCTTAGTTAAACCTGTTGGACAGGCTCTCTATACCTCTACAGTTCTTTCTTCAGAGGCAACCCCCAGAAAGGAAAAGAGAGTGAGTTTATAAGTCAAGATAGCTCAATTCTGATCTTTAGGAGTTGTGCCTGAAATTCACAATAATAGTTGAATAACCTTAGAAAATTTGCTTTGCCTCTCTAAGCCTCAATATTTTCATGTGAAATGGGAGTATTAAATATATCTCAAAGGGTAAATAATGTATAAAAATTAAATGCTTGGTACATAGTAGGTTAGCGCTGCCCCCCCCACCCCCCCGCCCCAGGCCTTTACAACTTATTTTTTTCTTTTTCTTTCTCTAGTTATACTTAATATCCCACACTTTCCTCAGTGTTTCAGCCTGGCCTCTGAGGCATTCAAGGCTGCACTTCTCAGTCAGTGGGTCCGAACCCCCATTGTTGCCCACTTGGCTTTTTGTTATCTAATTGTAGTCATTTCTGAAGCTTCCTTTCATATTCAGCTTTTCTGTTTGGTCTTGACATTTTTCTTGATTGTGTATATTCCAACCTTGCCAGTCATGTCCTCAGGTTTAATATGTAGAGAGAATTATTACCTCATTCACTGAATACTTTCTGCTTCTTATTCATAGTTCCTTCTATCCATGTTGAGCTGGATTTAATGCAGACTTTTGTTTGTTTCTTTTTTTTATGTCAACCAAAAATTCTGTTTGTTAGAAATCATGCTAGGTCATTAGCTATTGTCTACATACACACTTCATGTTTCTAACCTTGTGTTATATACATTAGAGAAATAGACTGTATAATAATTACCTTGATCATTACAGGATAATAGTTAAGCGTGAGTTTACTGACCTTATATAATCTATTTAGCTCCTGAGTAAAATCAGAATAATAATAGCATCTTTTTTAAAGGGTTACTGAGAGTGAATTAGTTAACAGCTTGCCAGGATGAATGCTTGAAAAGTGTGAGCTATTATTATGCTACTCTGATGCATGGGGAATTCAACTGATACGCAATTTTAAACTATAGTTTAAAAATTGGAGTTACCATTTATTCAATAACTGCTATGTGAAGATCCTGAACAATAATAGTAACAGTTACAATTGCTGATTTTCTACGAAGTACCAGGGGCTGTGCTAGGTGAGCTGTTTAAAACTCCTACCCAAGATCAGGATTAGCTGGGTACAAATAGCTCAAGGTCTCAGATCCTTTTAGAAATTTGTGGTCCATCATTCCCATTGTACCTAGTACTTCATCTCCACCCAAAAGTGCAACTATATCTAATGTATATTTGGTGTATCCACGAAAAGGTCGTTACCTATCCATTCCTCTGCTAGTTCTCTCAAACCCCAACCTACAGAGCCTGCCTTCCTTCCAAACTTCATATTCTCCCCATTCGAAATGCTTTTTAAAATTTTTTAATTGTTATTATATTGCAGTTGTTCCACTGTACTCCTTTGCCCTGCTCTGCCCAGCACCCGTTCCCGCCGGCTCCCACAGTCAATCTGCACCCCGCTGTCCATGCCCATGGTTCGTTTATACATATTCTTTGACTGGTTCCTTCCCCTTCTTTCCACCATGATCCCCTCCTGCCTCCCTTCTGATTGTTTAACTACCCACAGAATGTTTCATCCATCATTCTTGTGAGTTAAACCTGGTGTTCCCTATAAAAATATTTTCCTTGGAATTTTCCTAGGGGATCTGCTCATGTTCTGATACCCTAAGAATTTGAAGGTAATGCCAGCATCATCCAACTTCACAGAGGTGCTTTCTGACAATTATTCCTCTTCCCTTGGAAAAATTATCTCTGTTCTTATGAGGTAGAGGTATTTAGAGAGTGCTAAAGGAACAGAAGACAGGTATAATTTAGAAGGTGATAATTTCTGGTTGTTGAATCAGATTTGGAAGAAAATCCTGGTCATATGCTCTTTTAGTTTTGTGACCTTGGGCAAATTAACTTTTCTAAACTTCAGATACATCAACTATAAAGTTGGGATAAAATTAATATCTACTCTATAGGGTCATTGTGGGAACAAATTGAGATAATTTACTTATAATGCTAAGGGCTGTGCTAGCCGACAAAATTTTTGTGTCATTTGCAATTATTATTTTTTATTAGGTTTTTTACTACTGTTTAATAATTTATTGAACATCTGGCATAGATCTCACCTAGTGAAAGTTGCTTTATATATATGTTGGTTCCTGTCTTCTCATTGATCTATAGTAGATATCTTTTTTAACTTTTTGAGTTTTGTTTTGCAGAAGAGTAAAATAGTAAATAAAAAGAGATTTGGGAGCTAAGAGAGGATTATTTTTATAAGTATGGGAGAGATGATATCAGATTTAATGATGATGTAAAAGTCTATTAGAGAATAGAGGGACAAAAGGTGTGGAGGAGAAAAGAATAACTGGGAACATGAGAGAGAATAAAATTTAAAGTATATGGAAAGGGTAGAGGGAGGGACCATTGCTAGCAGAAGGATTGTTTTATGCTTAAATAGGAGGAAAAGAAAAATGGCTGAAGATTAAGTATTTTTATAGATTTGAGGGTAGAAAGGTGGCTTTTTAAAAAAATAAAATAAGGTGAGACCATCTATTGTAAATATTATTGAAGTGTGGAATCTTTGAAGAAAGTGAAGAATTTTGTGTAGACTAGGAGATTGTATTTATTAGAATGCAATAACATTGCCAGGCTATGTTGAATCTGGGGTTGGTGGTCATGAATATATGGTGAAAGCAATTTTTCCAGGTACATGATATTCTTCAGAAAATTCAGCTGCTTTAGTAAGGCAATGAGAAGGCAGAGGGTTAGGTTCATGTAGGGCTGGGATGAACACTGTTTAGAGAGATAGAGACTAGGAAGTTAGGGATACTAGTGTGAGCTTGTTAATAATCAAGGGCTGTGGATTTGGGCTGTGGTCTACATAATAGGTTGCTGGTAGTTAGATCAAGAGTGGAAGCATCAGTGGATAGGTGATCTCGATGGAGTCGAATAATAATTGATAAGGAGGTACTAAAGTGAGTGAGCTGAAAAAGGGTAGGAATTTGTGGTTGGTTAGTAGGAGACTGAATTTATAATTTGAGAGGTAATATAGTTTCTGGCAATTTTATGGTCCAGACCACATGTAAGGTGAGTGAGGTATAAAGTTTTGTTGTTGTGAAGCCCAGGGATTTAGAATTGTTTGTCGCTGCAACAAAAGCTGATTAACATAGGGGATTATGTGAAGGACTTGAAGTCGCCCCACAGAAGAAGCCTCTGGAGCTTCAGGAGCAATGTTTGACAACCACTGATCCAGGCAAAACTCCATAGAAGTCTCAGTTTCAGATTTTTTCAATTCTATCAGACATTGAAATTAAAATGCAAATAATGTCATTCAGAGAAGTCAGGCCTTCTGCTTTGTTAACCAGTTCTCTTCCTTCTGTGTAATCCCCAGCATTTATAGAGACAGACAATGTGGTATGAGTTTTAAGTCAGAGAGCCTTGAGTTCAAATTCTAAGTCTTTCACTTAACCAGCTGCGAAACATTAGGGCGGCTATCCACTCCAAGCCTCGGCTTTTAATTCCTAGTATAGGCTTTCATGAGGGTTCAATTGATGCAGGTGTTTAGGGGTCTGTGACCCGCTGTGGGTTCTTGGCTGTGCATAGGAAAGAATTCAAATGGGAACCAGCATAGAGTTTAAAGTGAAAGCGAGTTTATTAGTAAAACAGGCGAGACAGAGAATGGCTACTCCATAGGCAGAATGACACCTCTGTAGTGGGATTGACTTTTTTAGATTGAGACTCATTTAATTGTGGTGTAGGGCATTCAGTGAGAGTGAGGAATACTCAGAATCTTTCCAGGAAAGGACTAGAGACTTCTCAGAGGAGCACTGTTGGCCATTTTGTGTCCTTATATGGACTTCCTGTTTCTGATCATGGTGACTGAGGTGTGCCATTGAGCATGCGGATGGATTACTATGAGTATAATTGGGGCCAGGGGTCACTGTAGAGTGAAATTAGTTGTCTTGTTGGATCCAGCCAGTTCTAAGCCTTTAATCCATTGGGGCTTGTTCTTACTGACTCCTTGACAGTTCTTGTAGCTCTTATTGGTTACAGCCATTTCACCACATATTCTATCTCCAGGTGACACAATTTTGTCATTGCATTGGGTGTATAATATGACAAAACAATTGCATCTACTGTTTCATGAACCAAACTGTGTATCTTATTCTTAAGAGCAAAGTCTGCAGAGTCTCCTGCCTGAGTTCAAATGTCAGTTTTCACCACTTATCAGCAAGTAAGTGAGGAACCATGTCTCTGAGCCTCAGTCTCTTCACCTGTAAAATAAGACAATAATAGAGTTTGCTTCACTGGGCTGTAGTGAAGACTAAGTGAATTAATGTTTGTGAGTCAGTTACAGTCATAGCCAGAACATAGTTAAGTGCTATGTAATCTGTGGATACTGTTTGTAATTCCTTTTTCACCTTCTTACTTGTAGTCTACAACTTGAGGGGACAGAAAGTTATAAATGTTAACAAAAAGTTTAACAGCTAATGTAGTGTTTATTTCCTTCACGTTGTTTAGAGGCAATAAAAGGAATACATAAACCGACTCTTTAGTGTTTATCTATCACTACAAAGAATTAACGTGGATAAAATTGCTTTTCTGTGAAGAGGCCCTTGGGGACGCTGGGCCTCTGTGGAGGAGGGCCCTGTTTGCTGGGCTGCGCAGGTGCCCAAGAGAAGAGGCTGCAGCCCGATGCAGTGCGTCGGGAGTGAGAGGCGCCTCACTTCTCTGACTGGGAAACCTGGGCTAAGACAGCAGTGCAGATGAGAAGTGGCTGGTGCGTATGGTGGGGGGTTACTGTCCCTTAGGAGTTGGCAACAAGCCTCAGGAGAGCCGGAGGATATTTTTCCTTTCCTTTATGTTCCTTATCTCCAAAGTTTTTGGATTAAGAGAAGAAATAACTGAATGTTTATGTTCTTTCACTCTGAGCTCTCTCACTTTGTAGTGTATTTGCCCATGCAGTTCATCTGGCCAGGAATGCTCTTCACTGCCTGAAAAACTCTGATTTCTCCTTCTGGATTCAGCTCCCATGTCACTTCCTCTGCAAAGTCTTTCTGACCTTCCCAGGGCAACTATCTGTGCATGTTCAGTATCACTTCTTGTGTTCCCCCTGTTCTTTGTAAACCCTCTTTGACACAACTTAATATCTTTAATTAATTAGAAGTCTGTTTCTTCCAATAGACCCTCGTATCTATTGAAGACAAGGTCATATTTACTGATACCAGTATTGTCAGCCCCTATTTCAGTGCCTACAGGACTTACTGAATTTATTTAAAAACATTGTATTACATTTTATTTTCTCCAGCTTCATTGAGACGTAATTGACATATAACATTGTGTAAGTGTAAGGTGTACATTGCGTTGATCTGATACACTTGCATATATTGCAATGTGATTAACACTGAGTGTTAGCTGATACCTTCACCATGGATAGATCCTGAGGGCATTACGCTAAGTGAAGGAAATCAAACAAAGACAAATATGGTATGCTATCACTTATGCGTGGACTCTGGAAAAGGGGCACTTATAGTAACAGAGAGTAGAATGATAGTTACTAGGGCCTGGGGAATGGGGGAAACAGGGATCTGTTTTTTTCATATAAAGAATTGTTTAGATGGGACATAAAAATATTTAGAAAATTGATTGATTTTTAACGCAAAAAGTTACTGAGCCCTGGCCAGGTGCCTCGGTTGGAGCATCACCCTGTATGCCAAAAAGGTTGTGGGTTTGTCCTGGTCAGGGCATATACCTAGGTTGCAGGTTTGATTCCCTATTTGGGGTGCATAAAGGAGGCAACATATCAGTGTTTCTTTTTTACATCAATGTTTCTTTCTCTCTCTCTTTCTCTCTCTCTCTCTCTCACTTCCACATTCTCTCTCAAATCACTAACCATATCCTTGGGTGAGGATTTAAAAAAAAAAGACAACTTCAATTATTTTTTTAAAGTTACTGAGAGAACTGAGAGTAGAATTCACCTATCCTGATACCATTACTTGTTATATTAATTATTAGACTATCTATTTAACCCATTCATTTCTCAAATGATGTTGAATGTTTGGCATGTTCAAACCTAATTCAAAGATGAGTAAGACATAGTCTCTCTCTTTCCTTAAGGAACACAGAGTTTCATGAGGGAAAGTAAAGAGAGTTCTGAAATGACAGATAGGTATAGGTTAGGTTTTATAATTCAAGGATGTATAAAGAACAGTGGGTGCCCAAAGGTGAGTGATAAACTTCTCCTGCAATGCTCATAGGAAGTTTCATGGAAGAACTACACTTAATCTAGGTTTTGAGAAATCATTAGGAGTTTAGTAACTGGAAATGTGTGTGTGTGTGTGTGTGTGTGTGTTGTAGTGTGTGTAAAATTTACACATGTGCTGCAGAATGGGAAATGGTGGTATTTTGATATGGTTAGAATAAGGTTTAAGAATGGGGGTAGGGAGAGTATGAAGAGAGAAGGAAGGAGTTAGAGCCTAGAACATAGAGTGCCTTTCATATCCTGCTTAACACTTAGATGTAATCAAGTAGCTGAGGGGTTTTAAGAAGGCAAGTGACATGTTCATATTTATGTTTTGGAGCCACAACTTTGAATTTAGTATGGAGTATGGATTGAAAGAGGGAAAGGCAGGAGGCAGAGAGACTGAGCAGTTAGGAAGCTGTCAAGTACGAGAGATGATGAGGCCCTTAGTTAAGACAGTGTCAGGGGCCTGGAAAGGAGAACAGAGCTTCCTTTCTGGACACTGGAACCCTTTCCAAAATGCTAGTGAATGCCAGTCCTGTGGCATCATGGGGAAGAGCTATGGTGAGTCTGAGAAATTGGGATGAGACACAGATGGGCAGGTAGTGAAAAATCCTTTGTGCTTAGAAGTGAGGGAACATCACTCTCAAGAAATATCACATAAGCTGTAAGCCAGAGTAGGGGCTGTGGAATAAAAGGCTCCGTACTCATTCAGACAGTTCATCACAGCCCACCGAAAACCTCCTCAGTAGAGTAGAAGGAATAAGAACTGTGGAGTTGGACATACAAGGATAGAAATCTTAGTACTATTGCTGGTTTTCTGTGTGATCTTAGGTCTATTAATTAATCATGTTCAGCCTCGATTGTTCTCAGACACAAAGTAGGTATAAAAAAATTCTTCCTGGCATTATGCTAAGTGAAATGAGTCAGAGAGAAAGAAAAATACTATATGACTTCACTTATATGTGAAATCTAAAAAAAAAAACAAATTTATATATACAAAGAATAAATTGGTGGTTCTTGTTGGGGGCCTGGGGAGTGGGCAAAATGGGTTAAGGGCGTCAAAAAGTACAAACTTCCAGTTATAAAATAAATAACTTCTGTGGAGGTAATGTATAGAATGATAATTATATTTAACAATACTGTATTATATATTTTAAAGTTGCTAAGAGAGTAGATCTTAAAATTTCTCACCAAAAGAAAAAAATTAGTAGCTATATATGGTGATAGATGTTAACTAGACATATTGTGATGATCATTTTACAGTGTATACATATATCAAATCCTAATGTCATATACCTTAAACTAATATAATATTTTGTGTCATTATATGCCAACTTCAAAAATTTTTCCTCACAAACTTACTGAAAGGATATAATATTATAGGGTGTATGAATTGCCTATCAGAATAGTGGGCCATTAATGAGGTGTTTCAAAACATTCATTATTGTTTTTTTATTCTGTGAATCTTTGCAACCAGGAAGGAAAAGGATAAGGCAGGAAGGCTGGGGAGTGTATGAGCAACTTTCTGATTCCATTGGGCCATGGAGTGTGGTGGTAAAAGCCCTGGATTGGGAGGGAGAAAGCCTGGGTTCTAGTCTTACCCTAACCCTAACCCTAACCCTAACCCTAACTTGGACTCCTCAATTTCAGTTTAGGCAGGTTAGGCAGCCACACTGATCTTGCATGTCTAAATGACAAGAGAGTCAGTATCTGGTCATTTTTGAGGCAAAGTTTGGGTAGAAGTGTTGGGTGGCATTTAATATTGTTCTTGGGGGGCATCTCAAGGACAATTAAACTACTAGTCACCAAGAGCAGAGATGGCACAGAAGAAAAGAAAAAAAATATAGAGGATATTCCCTATTTGACAAGGGCTTTCTATATGAAATTCAGTTCAGTAGAGTAAAGCTTAATTGAGCAAATGTTTTTAGGGTACTGGGAACCTAACGAAGGGCAGGAATACATAGTCCTTGTCCTAGAGAGGTCTACAGTTCAAAGGGATGTCCTTAGGCCTCAATACCTAGGCCATGAACTATGCTTTCCTTTTGCTTGTGTGTGGAAAGAGCTGCAGAGTTAAAGCACGCTGGCTGAAGGTGCTGAAGTTACAGGCTACTGACCATATGTCCTTATGACAGAAATGGAAAAAAATGGATTTTCTAGTACTCAATTTCTTAGGCTGACCCTGGATTTTCAAGACACATACCCTGCAGGAATAGATGATGTGACTTACTCATTCTGAGAGCTCCTTCCTGGACATGAGAGAGTCCCAGTTTAGGGCATGCCAGCCCTTTTTTGTCTTTCTGCTAAGAGCTTTACTTACTCTTCTGATAAAAACGCCAGGGCGGATACATTTCAAGGAAATGAGCAATTTAAAATGTTGTCTGTTTAAAAATTAAAATTAATTTGCCCTGTGAGTCATGAGTCTCATTTTAAGAGTGCCCTGAATAATTCAGGAGCTGAAGAGTTTGTTTGGAGCTTGTGCTGCAGCTTTCGGCTGTCTTGCTTGGGAAGCAGCCCATGCAGAAATGCTGAACTTGTAGACAGTGAATTCTCCTGGGGTCTGCATAACAGAATCTTAGGGATATTGTTATGGGAGGTACAGCTTAGGAGATTTTCAAGAACAGACTGGGAAGGGCATGCAGACTGATCCCAAAGAGTAGGTTTATCTGAGAGAGACAAACTGGTCCAAGGTGTGATGAGGGAGCAGATTCTTATGGAAAACTCATCTTTGCTTCAACCTTTTAATTGTCCTGGGGATCTATAGGATAATGTCTGAACTCCTTAGCATGAGACACCTTAGCATGACATCCTTGGTTTTCTGGCTCCTGCTTACTTTTCCATATTCAACTTACATACTGCTTCTTTGCAATGTGGACACCTTAGGCTGTAGACACAACGAGTATCTTGCAATTTCTAGAGGTATCTTGCTAATTTGAACTTCTAAACCTTTCACCTACAGCTTCTGCCTGGAAGACATTCCCATTCACCCTTTTCCTCCTAGAAGATCTTCTTCCCTCCTCCTTTTTTATTTTTTTAGCTTAATTGTAATGACATTTGGAAAGCCTTTTCTGAAACTTTAGATTGTTTTAGCTTTTCTCTGTATTCACCCCAGGCATTGTGCTTTCCTCTCTCACAGTAATTATTCTTTCCTTTAGCCATTGTCAACTTACAAGTCTACTTTTGCCACTGAAGCCAAAGCTCCTTGAAGTCAAAAGCTATTTCTTCATCTGGCCCATCGTAGACCCTCTTCAAATGCCTATTGACTTGATTTGGATCAGAAAAATCTAGTACCCTCAGTCTCAGATTTGTTTCTCCAAGGGCAGCAGTATTTGAATTCTATTATTAGAGAGTCACTGCTTTTTGGTCCAGCGTTACTGTTTCTCTTCAAATGCTCCTGGTTAGGTGTAGAGCCTATCATGGGATGTGAGGCCTGGAAGGGGTCCTGAAGACTCTTCAGGCCTTCTCTCTATTTTATAAGAGAGGAAATAAAGGTCCCGAGAGAAATAAATGACTCACTCAGAATCACTGAGCTGATTAGTGATGAATCGAGGATGAAAGCCTGGGAATTAGGACTACAAATTGGAGACTGCTCATCACATGGTAGTGCAATTCTCCCATGCTAGCAATGAAGGGTTCTGGAAGTCTGTGGGAAGGTAATGGTTGAAAAAAGGAAAATAATACACAAAAGAAAAAGTAGAGAAGCCTGAAGACAAACTGTACAGGTTTTTCATGAGAAGAGCCCTTGAAGTCAGATACACCTACTGCCAGGTATGCCATGTTATAGTTTATTGATTTATATCACTCTCAAATTAGAGCTATTGATATAAGTGTTAGGAAATTTGTCTTATTTTTCTTTGTAATGCCAGTACTAACTTATTTCCTGGCAATGAGTAGGTGCTCAATAGAACATTAATTTTTGAAGACAGGATCTGAGGAAAATTTAGTGCATGATTAGTCTATATTTATTTTAATCCTGAATATCAAAGGAAAAGCTGTTATTTTGGATCTAAGTGTTTTACCTTAATTTAATAACTGTATTCTTCCCCTATTTATTCATACCCCTACCTGCTATTAAGGATTTGGAGTTAATTCTCTTACACAACCACTTAGATGCTTCCTTTGTCCTTGTTCTTACAGATGAGGAGACTAATGTTCTGTGTAGTTCTATCTCATAATGTGTTTCTTCAGGAACCTCAGTTGGGGATAAAGAGCACCCTCTTCACACCATTACTAAGGCAATATCCTAAGAAGGAGTCACAGGCTGTGTAGGTGAGATGTTTCTCATATATTAAAGCTTTTTAATAAACCTTGACACAACCTCACAAAGCCTCAGTTCAGAAATATTAAAACTAGCTATGCAGATCTGTGGAGTGATTTATTCATTTATTTTTCTTTAAAAAATTGTGATCCCAATGCAAGCATTTGTTTCTTAGGAAACCTTTCCATTTTAATCAGTTTTCTTTCTTAGAGAACTTGCCTCTGAAAGTTGTATCCAATTTGTGATGCAGACAGAATGAAAACAAATGGGGAAGAAAAGAGCTGACACACTGAGGATGAATTTGTTCTTCAGACAGTTGTTTGGTTCCTTTTGAATCACTGAAGAGAAAAGATTTTACTTGTCATCCCTATTTAGTAAACAATGCTGTGATTCTGAGACCTCTTTAACCCTAGCTTCAGTCTAAAATTTGAAGTCTTCTCCATGAGTACCTCTTAAAGACTTTGGAAAATACCAGGATTGCATTTCTTTTAGTCAATTAAAAACAAATTTATTAAATAAATCTTGCACAGACTATTAGGACCAGTAAATGATGCATGATGCTAAAAACAAAATGAAACAAAATACTTATAACATCTTAGGCCACATTAATTTTGGTAGTGTTCAATGTGAAGGTGGTTTTGGTGCTTTTCAACTTATTTTAAACTGGCGATGGCTTTGATTATTGCATTTATCTCTGGAAGCTATGGTTTTAAAAAGGATATAGCATATTCTTGAAGGAACATGTTCAGAGGTAAATCAGGATAGTGGGAGGGCTCAGAAATGCCCACCTCATAACATTTGAAGAAACTAGACTTGTATACTAAAAAATGTTCATACTCTCTTGTTTTTGAAGGAGGTTTATGGAAGCATCAATTTAGCAGCATTCCAAACTTGGAACTTGGAAATAAATGGGTTCCATTCACATCCATCTCAGTCCGTTCTAACTCCCTGCCTTTTTATACCCAAAATCTCCAAATCCTGCTGAATTCTCCCACATCTCTAGCTAGACAGCTTCTACATACTCCTTTTACATCCATCTTGCTCCTTCAACTCCACTCCGATCAGGAAATGTTTACGGAACACCTACAAGCTTCTTTGTATAGACATCTCCAGACAGGCTGGGAGGAGGTACAGGGATGCAAGGCACAGGGTACATAGAGGTTTGGATGCTAGTTCTGCCACTTGCTTGCTGTGTGACCTTGAAGCTCATCTAATTTCTCTGGGTCTGCTTCCTTACATGTAAAACAGAAAATAATGTGTTTGTGTGGTTGTGGTTAGAATTAAATAATACAACATATGAGGATGTAGTTGGCTTGATAAATCTCTTGTTTTCTTTTTTAGTTGCACTGTCTGCTATCTAACATTTACTGGATGACTGAAAAAAACCTTTCAATTTCTATACACTTTCTTCTCTTAAAAATGCCCCTTTTAAAAATAAAAGCACCATATCTCTGCTTCTTTATACTATAACTTTTCTATTATAGGGCTATTTGTTTTAGTTGTTTGTAAACTATTCTTATTTACTATGCTAACTAATAGCTTGCATTTACTGCGATTTACCTACTTTGTTAGAATTTTTGTAGTGACTGGAAGTTAGGCATACCATATTACTTGGACTGCTTTAAAGGAGAAGGGGCTTCAGAGCCAGGATTCAAAGCCAGGACAGTGTGGTTGTAAAAGCCATTTCCTTCCTTCCTTCCTTCCTTCCTTCCTTCCTTCCTTCCTTCCTTCCTTCCTTCCTTCCTTCCTTCCATTTTTTTCAATTTTTTTATTGTTCAAATATATTTGTCTCCATTTTCCCATCACTACTTCCCCCTGCCCCACCCACCATCCTTTCCCACTTTGGCTTTGTCCATGGGTCCTTTCCTTGACTTGACCCTTCCCCATGTTCTTTCTGTAGCAAGATGGATTTCTGAGTCCTAGAGGACAGAAACTTCATCTCAAGCCTTCTTGTAATCCCACTACTTAGCAGAGTGCCCTGTGTGAAGTCAGTGTTCAATAACAATTTATTTCATTGGATCGAATTGAACCAAATGATTGATTTATCACTATCTTTGCTTTCCTGTTGATAATTTTAGTTGTCTATGTCTTGACTTCATTAATAACTAAAAAGGCTCATTTCCTAGGACTTACTCTGAAGTCAGGTCATCTATCTGTTAAAAATATTTTTCTACCTTTCCAAAGTGATTAAAATAATTTTACAAAATCTTTCAATTAAATTTATGAGCTGTTTTAAATAGAACTTTTATGTTTTAAAGTTTAAAAGTAATTGAAATAGTACAATAAAGATTCATGCTGAGAAAATATTAATTGAGATATATGTCATAATAATAATGAGGCTCTTTTCAAGTATCAAGAGGTTTGCAAGTGGTTTCTTAGAACTCATAGAATCCTATTTATTTTCAAGGAGATTGATATTTAGGGAAAGTGTGCATCTGAAACCAATTTTAATATTATCTTTCAATACTGACATGCCTCCCATTACTCATTAGATTGTACCACCATACTTGTATTCCTTCTGTCTGCAATATGGAGGCAGATTGGCCCAGAAGCAAATCTACTAATGTTTACATCAAAGAGGTCTGAATTTTAATGCTCACTCTACTTTTTTAAACCTCTTACTCGGACTTCATGCATTAGTCTCTACTTGTTTAATCTCTTTCCTACATCGCCTTGAGAGTGATTCCTTTCAACCTCAAATATTATAATCTCCGTCTCTACTGCGGAGCTTTTTATTTCTCTGTTACTATGGAGTGAAGTTCAAAGTTCATAGACTGGTATTTGGTATCGTCCATAATTGGAGTTTAATTTTTAGTTTGGCATAGTGATTAAGAAGATTACTTTGGCATTAGTCATATATGAGATGGAGTCCAGGTTGTTGACGCTGAGCAACTTAGTAAACCTCATGAAGCTTCAATTACTTACCTGTAATATAGAGGTAATGTAGCGTCCATCTCACAGACCTGTTGTAAAGAGTAGATGAGATGCTGCATGTGTTCAGGGTCAGGATTTTATTTTCACTATTACTCAGAGAACATAGACTTTATTTTCTGTAACTGATACAATCTTCCTGACAAGCCCGATGTTATTGGGAAACTGGAAAGAAGTGTGCATGTGTGTGTGGGCGGAAGCCTCAAAATTTCTAATGACTGATCTCTCAGTCCTCTCCAGTTTAAACAATGGATTTGGAGGGTTTAGTCTGTTTGAATAATAGTCCTCCCTGTTCTTCTTCAAAATGTCCTCTAAGTTTGTGAGATTGGGACTGGTGTCACCGGCTGCAGTAGGTGGAAGGGGCCCAGCGCCCATGGCCCCTCTTATTGCCCTCTGGCTCTTCTTGTCTCTCTCACAATGTTGCTATCGTCCATCCTCCTGCTGCCATTGACAACAAAGGCCAAAGTCTATGAATGGTTTATTCTCTGGCCTCTGCCAAGGTCTGGTGGTTCTCCTGCTCCCTTGCTGCCTCCATCCTTTTCCCTGGTGCTGAGGTTGCCCCTTGCTAACTCTGGTGAGGCAGCCCCTCTGTAGCCCTGATCTGCAGAGTTGCTCTGCTCTAACCACAGCATACACCACGGCCCACGGGGGGAACTTCTGGATTTCTCACAGCACTGGAGCTGGGGGAGCTTTGTCAATGCTGGTTCAGGCTTTCCCCACTTTGTGACTATTTTTACCCCATGCTGCTAAGGGGCTACCTTGTATATTGCTTCTCACACTGTCCTCTAGTTTTAAATGGAGAACTGAGCACAACTTCTATCTCCAGCCCTTGAGACTGTGACTTTTTGACATGCTATCTGTATGATTCCCCTTCCTTTTAAATAGAAAACCCCACTCGCTTACTATACTAGAAGGTTTTTCATTCTGCTCTGGGCTTGAAGAAACTCCTCTGAGGTTCAGGCTTCCTCTTTCCCTAGCTCTTATAAGTAGAAGTGATATTTTCTTTATTATGGAAAAGGAAACCCCTCTGTGATAAGGTTGATTCAGTGTGATTCTTGATATAGGGGATACAGGGCAAGTAAGAACTAATACTTACCTGTGCTTGGCATACAAGACATTGAAAGTGCTCAGAAAATTTTGGTTGCTGTTAGGTTTTTATCACTTTCACCTTTCAATGCACTTCACTCTCTTTACGTGGACACAAAAATACAGTAAGTATTTTGTACATAAATCTGAATTTAATTTCATTTTATACTTTCAATAAAGATAGCTTATTAAACAGGCCACAGAAAGAATTTAATTTTTATACTCTTAAGGATATGAAACAAATTTAACCACCAGGGAAAAGCATTTTTTATAGGCAATGATAATATTAAAAATAACTAATATTTTAAAAAGACTTTACATGTTCCAGAAGCTTTATATTTATTATCTCATTTAATCCTTGCAGGGACTCTCTGAGGTGGTACCATCATCATTTCTATTTGGGATATAACTTAGGTTAATTTATGTTCTCAAGGCCACAAGAGTAAGAAGTGGTAGAATCAGAATTGGAACACAGATTTTCATGTGGCAAAGTTCATGCTCTTGACTGTTACTCTTTATTAGTTGCCAAGTGTTCTGGCTTTGTTCAGGATATATGCTCAGCCTGTAATACATGCACTGTATTGACCTTCCCTTACTTTGTGTACCTGAGCTCTGGGCACAGACGACTAATGCCCATTTTTGAAAGCTCCTGATAGTCTTTCAACAATGTGGCTTTGTTTAATTTGTGACTATACTTACAATGCCATCCTCCCTGTCCTGACCACCACCCCACATCTAGCTCAATGTCACTATCCTTTAGATTCCCACTTCTTTAAAATTTTCACTCATACCTTGTATGATGTATGTTTGTACCTCTGTCAGGGCATAAAGCCCAGTCTGCCTTCTATAGAGGGTACTCGGTATGTATGTGAGTCTCTAAATTTAATGAGGGGAGCTTCTATTTTTTTCATTGTTTAAATAAGTGGAATCAAAGGCAAGTCTATTTTTAATGCTAATCGAACTTATCCCTTGGAGAAAAGAGAGATACTGAACCCCTGATGACTGTCTGTTGGCATATCTGGTCAAAATTGCCACATGATCAGGGCACTGTGATGGTGCAATATTTGAAATAAAATAGCAGAATGAGGGCACAAAGTCTCACTAAATAACATTAAAGTCCAAATCGCCCAACTTGGTTTATAAGCCTTCCCATCTCATCCCTATCATCCCTTTCGGCTTCATGTATGCTACTCTCCTTTTCATACTTTACGCCCCGGGTATATTGGACTGTTTTTCTCTCCTTGAGAAGTCTATGCTGTGTATGTCTTTTCTAGACTTGGGTTTTTATGTGCTATTTAATCTGTCTGGAATGCTCTTCCCATTCCCATCTTTACTTGGCTGATCCTCTTGGCTTCAGGCTTTGGCTTAAACATGGCCACTTCTGCTTAAGCAAAGAGGATTTCTCTGACCTGGAAGAAGTTAGGACTTCCTGCTAAATACTCCAAGGTACCTTATAAATCTCATATGAAAACACTGCATACCCTTTGATATTAATTGCTTGTTAAATGCTTGTCTTTCCCATTATGTTTTAAGATACAGGACTGGACTGTGTCTGTCTCTGATTTGTGCCCAGGGACTTGGCAGAGCTCGTGAAAATAGAAAGCACTCCATGCATATCTTGACAATCAACAACCAACCAACCAACCGACTGACCGAAACAACCAACCAACCAACCAACCAACCTTCTCATGAACTTCTCATTAAACCAATCCTATCAGGCACTCTCCTGTGTACTAGGATCTGACTTCATTCCTGACTTAAGTTCAAATGTTAGTTCCCAAACAGTGGACATGTAATGCAATGTCAATTTGATGTAGAGACAGACTCAGGAAAGTTGAGTGATATCTTCAAGGTTATATGGTTAGGAAAGACACACCGGGAAGCTCACTGTGTGCTGGAGAGTAGTTCTGGGTGCAAATCGACGTCCACACACATTCCATTAAGCATTCCACTCTTCCACCACAGGCTGTGTTTCCCATTCCCCAGAACCTGGGACTGCTTTTTCCAGGCCCAGGCGTGGCTCAGGGTCCTTGAGGGCCAGAATACATCTGCGGGGAGGCTACAGATCAAACGGCAAGATAAATTCAGGAAGGGACTTCTGAACTTTCTGGTAATTTTTCAGACCCCATACTTTTGCTCAGGCTATTCCTTCCTGAAATGCCTTTCTTCTCTTCTCAGATCCTGCTTGTTTTGTCCCCATAGCATTCTGCCCTTACTCCCCTCATCACACCATCCTTTAGCACATGTTCTTTTATTTGTCACTTTTAAGTTTTTCCCTCACCAACTGAGTAACTGACCAAATGAAGACACATGTGACCTTAAATCTGAATTCACAGTCAGCTCAGGGTGTTTTTTTAAAGTGAAAACAATATGTGAAAAGTGAATTAAAGCGCAATGTAATAAACGTTATAGTAGAAATAGAAGGAGTGCGGCGTGCTGTGATGGGCATCATGCGCATGGGTGCCGGGGTCCGACAACCTAGAGTCCAATCCTGGTTTAACTGCTCACTACCTCTGTGATTTCAGGAAATTAAATAATATCTCCACGTTTTATCTTTCCCATCTGTAAAATGGGAATAAAAATAGTACACACCTCATAGTGTGGTTGAGGAAGTTAAATGAGATTCTATAAATATTAGCTATGGTGATAATAATGTAGAGCTTTGAGCTTCAAAAGGCTGAAGTGACAAAATGATCTGTTCAGGAAAAGCTTCACAAGGAAGTTAATGCTTGAGTTCATTCTCTTTCAATGATTTGCCATTTTCCAAGCAAAGAAGCTATGGTTGAGAAGAGTGTGAGGAGTTCCATGCAAATGAAACAATAAGCGTAAGGGTATAGAACTATGAGAGAGTTTGCCAGTTTTGAAAGTCTTAAACTAAATTTTCATAGGGCTAGAACAGAAGGTGCTTAGGGGGTAGAAGAAGCAAGAAAAAAGGCTGAAGAGATAAAGGTAGAAGCCAACTCAAGAAAAGTCTTGTTTATATGCTAAGAGATTAATACTTGATTTGGTATATAATGGGGAGTTATTAGAGAATTTTTTGCTGAGGAGTATCATGGCCAGATAGTTAAAGAAACAAATCATTCTTGTATTGGGGCTCTGAAGTGATGAAGGACTGCATTCAAGAACTGGCAATGCTGATGGGGCAGGAGTGGGACCAGCAAGGCTGACAGATTGATGAGATACGGGGTTGAGGGAGAGAGGATGACACCCGCGTTACGGATCTCAGTGACCTGGATTTTAAAGAGGCAGAGTCTAATAGGCCTCATGCATTTTGCAGAATCTTTAGAAGCCACTAGGACATGCTGTCAAGAGCATTTGCATTTGAGGATGAAATAGTACATATAGAATTGAATTTTGTATTGAACAATCCAGACAGCTTTAATTCAGAGTCTGTCAAAGTCCATTATTGTTTTTCTGCTGTGATGCTTGATGGGGGAAATCACTCAGGAAGCACCACTGCAAACCAACAAACATCTAAGTACTTACTCTATCAAAGGTAAAGAGTGACAAGAGAGAGCAATCATTGAAATGCTATTTCATTCTGTAGTGATACCCACAGAATACTCATCTGTGGGTACACCCATATGTGCATGCACACACAGACACAGACACACCTTGAAAAGTGTCGTTTATTCAGCAAGGTGGCCTCAGTAAGCAATCCCTCATATCTAATACAGTATTTTAAAGTTACTGTAGCACCTTTATTTTTTTTCCTAATAATTCTCACATCTAGTGTGTGAGAGAGACAGGAAGATGTCCTGTTTTGGAGATGAGGAGACTGACCCTAAGAGGGATAAAAAGATCTCTCCAAGGTGGCAAAGCAGGTATGTAATTGAGCTGGCTCTTGTACCAAGTTCTTTGCCTGTGCCCCTGAAGCTGGAATCATGTCTTTGGAGGTCATGGCTAGCACTTTTTACTATAGCATAATGTCAGAAGTTTCTCACTCTGATATTCATCATGTAGTTCAAAGAAATGAATCTTTTTAAACATTTATTTATATCTGATTGGAATCTATTACTATGTTGATATTATATCCATAGATAAACATGTGGATATATCCATATATGACTGAAAGTTATGTAGCACAATATTTGTAATGACTCTCTTGGCGAGAAGTGACAGGAACTGAACTTAAACATGCTTAAAAAACAAGAGAAAAGAATGTTTCTTGTAATTAAGAAGTATAAGGTGATTAGGGCCCCCTTCAGCCTTGGCTGGATCCTGGTGATCCCAATAATTCTCTTCATCTCTTTCTCCCTTCCTTCTCTTCCTCTTTCACCCCTTCATCTTTGCCTCCTTTTATCTCTTACATCTTCATCTCTCTTTTTTTCTGCATTGGCTTCATTTCAAGCAAAGTCTCTCTTTTTCTCGTTTAAAAGACAGCTTTGGAAGATTGAAATTCACATGCCTCTTAATATTTAAAATCTCAGCAATAAAAAGAAACCCTCTCTCCTAGCATCCATGTCAGTAGTCTGTCTGCTTTGTCTTGCTTGACTCATATGCTCTCATGTGAGCAAATCTGCTCGGAGAGGGTACTTTAATTTGGGAACAAATCATTGAATCAGGAGCCCAGTGCTGTGGTGGTAGAAGTGCCTCCCTTACTAATTTCTTGCTTTTACCAGGACTGTATGGGATGGGAGAGTCTTGTTCCTCCAAGAGAAGTAAGGTGCTGCCATTAAGAGACAGGAGACAAACAGAGAATTCTGCAGAGGGAAAGTCCAAAGATATCATTACATCATGCTCAGAAATTCCATCGATAGAGCAGTCTTCTAGGTGAGTAAGATAATTGAGGGCTTTCTCCCTTAGCTCTTCTATGTCACTTTGAGAAGTCACCTTTGTCAGACTTGGTTTTCTCAGCTATAAAATGAGGATAAAGCTACGCGTCCAACTATTGCATATGGTTACTGTGAGGACCTAAGCGCTCTATGCACATTCAGTGGCCTCCCTCAAGAATGTGAGTTCTTTCAGCACAAGTCTCATTCCTGTCTGCCTTCTCTTGGGCACCCTGTGCATACTCAGAAAATGTCAGAGGTGCAATGGGCACATTTCAAGAGGCCCTATGGAGAGGTAGTACTTACTCAAAGGAATATATTCCTATTACTGGATTTATAAGCACTCCACGGAAGCAATATTTAGTGGCCAGGATGCCTTCAAGTCCCCTCTATGTGATGCCACTAAGTCATTCCTCTGCCTTGCTCCAGAAAGCAGCCAAGTGTAGAGAAAAAAGAAGGGGATTTGGAGTTGGAGAACTGGAATGCGTGTGCTAGTTTGGCACTTACCAGCTATATGACTTTGGATTGGTTACCTAATTTGAGGTCTTGTTTCCTGTCTGTTAAATAGTGATAGGAATGCATGATATCCTGTCTTTCCCCAAAAGTCCCTGTCAAGAAAAAAAGAAATTGCGGTGGAAGGGCTTAGGGTGAAGACTGAGCTGAGTCGGAGCCTCCCTGTGTCTACTTATGCAGTGCATTCTGTCAGCGCCCTGCCCAAGACCTCGCAGATGGGTCTTCCCTATGATTTCTGTGTTCCTCTTCTAGATTTGGTCTGCTTTTGTAACTAATGGCCTGCACCTGTGACTCTTCTTCAGCGGCTTGCCACTTTGCCACGTGCTGGAAGTACAACCATCTGGAGGCCCTTAACCAGTGACTCTGTTAGCCTGGGTCCCTTACCTTGGGTGGTACGGCTGAGACAAAATCAGCCGTGCCATGTGCTTCTCTTGGATCAGGACTTTGCCTTTTATCTCACTCTTGCTTATGTTTGTCTTCTTCCCTCTGCTGTCTGCGGCCCCCGCCCCCCACCCCCGCCAATTGCTGTTTGGTTTTTTTTTTCCCTGGGAGCTCCTCATTCACAAATTACTTGCACATAATTCTTATCTCAAGATGAGGGAATTTGCTCTAGGGCATTTTATTAATGTCTAATTTTTAGTAAAGTGACTTACTCATTTTCCTCATCTGGAAAAGGTAATATCTGCCACACATGGGCATTGAATCATAGTAATTATTTAATAATTGATAACAGTTATTTCTAAGTACATTGTGAGGCCTTCTGCAAGGAACAAGGTCAAGAGTAACTTTTTATTTTGTGATACGAGAGTAGCCCAGATTAGTTCAACCTGGTACTGAGTCCAGCTCTCTATGTAGCTGACTATTTTTTTAAAATTCCAGGATTCATCTTTTCTTGTCTGTTATATGTTTCTACCACCTGCTGATGCCCTGCTCCTGGGTTTGTGCCTCTGGGCTCTCTCTGGCAAGTCCTCTGCTTAAGGAAAGGCCTCTTTGAGCCATTTGTGGAAACAGCCTTTGCTTCAGTGAGCTGGGATCTCCCTTCCCTTATTCCCAGATTAAGTGCCAGCTGCAGCTTCCCAAGTGAGAGCATCAACCAGATCGACCAGGCACATTTATTGCTGTAGATGTACTGTGTCAGGTCAGCTGGGGATTGCCAGGCTGCAAAGGCTCCCACATGCACAAAGCACTCAGACCCTTTGGCTCCAATTTGCTGTTGGCTCGTGGTGAAATTGTAACAAGAATGTGAGTGACTGGTTGAACACAGAGGGAGCTCTGGACAGAAGGGCTAGAGAAAGCTTTGTTTGATCAAACTGTGTGTTGCTGCCCTGCTCGAGGTGGGAAGGTTAGAGAGTTTGCCCTGTTCACTCAGCAACATACCTTGCTTGGGGCTACGACAAGTCCTTTTTCTGTAGCCCTGTGTAGGGAGTGACAGGCTGCTGAAAAAATTTCAGGTGAAAAGAGCCAACTATTTCTATCAAGGAAGTAGGTGGGGTTTGAAAGCTGTTTACTTGGTATGATTAAAAAAATAAACAAAAGAATAGAGCTCATTAAGAGAGAAAGGAGTCCAAGAGTTTGTGCAATCTAATTCAGTACTTTTCAGACAAAGAAACTGGTGCCCATAGAGGAAAAGGTTTCGCTCCAAAGTCATACAGCTAGTGTCAGAGGAGGCTGTGGAACCCAAATCTAGACAAGTGGGCAACTAGTTTTTCCATCACCCCTTTCTACTTGGTTACTGCTTTCATTTTGGTTCTCCTGCTGTGGAGATATTTATTTTAGTACTACTTTCATCTTCAGCATATATAATTTGAGCCCCTACTGTGTGCCAGCCTCACATAGACAATTTTATGAGCGGACATGTTACTCTTGATGATATTGTGAGAGATAATGCATCTTGTCCAGGGTTGCACAGCTAGTACGTGGCCCCAGCTCTCTCTCTCTAATAGTGAATCCCCCCCACCTTCCAAAATTTAATGCTACCTATGAGGACTGGCTTCTGGGATCTACCGAGAATATTGATAAAAATTTGAAAGAAAGGAGAGAAACTCAGTGGGGCTAGACAGGAGGAGGCTGGAATAAAGTAGTCGAGGAAGTATTGGCTGACGGTGGCCTTTGGTTTTCCTGTCAGCTGAACAAATATGTCAGTGGGATTCCTTAGACTGACAGCTTGAATGTGTGATCCACGGGCAGCATTCTTTGTTCCAAGTTTAAAGTAGATTTATAAAACTTTAAAAAATCTTGCCTGTAGTTTCTGAGAAAAGACAAGCAAGAGAAAAGACAGGCTGAGTGACACTTGGAAAAACATACAATAACATTGGCTCATATTTTTACAGATTATGAGGCCATGGGAGTTTTGAGCTTTGGAATAAGAAGAGAAAATCAATTTAATCTCTTCTGACTAAAAAACTTGTTTCCCATTCAAAGAAAAGCTGGCAAATCTTACTTTCAGAAAGTAATTTTATTTCCAGAAGTGGCTACGTATGACAGCAGATAAAGTGCTTTTTTCCATGTGACCATTATTAAAAAGAACAGCATGCATAAACAGTGCCTGCATCCCATGCAGTCTCCTGTTAGGTATGAAACAGGTGATATGCAGAATGAAATACTTGCAATTCTTGGGAGCCATGAATCCTTGGTATACCAAATGGCCCTGTGGTTGGGGAAGAAAATGCATACAAGTTCCAGAAAAAAGGTGTAAGTGACTTTAACACATTTTCTATAGTTGTAATAAAAAGTCTTTTATTTACATTAGGTTATATTTTTCATTTTGAAATATTAGGACCAATACATGGAAAATAAGTAAAAACATCCATAATACTTGCACATTATTATATCACTTTTAACATTTTGGTTTGTGTTTCTGCCCTGGTTGGTGTGGCTCAGTGGATTGAGGGCCGGCCTGTGAATCAATGGTTTGTGTTTCCAGTTTTTTTAAAAATTCTATGCTTGTCCTCCTGTATTATTGTAATCTTATATACAGTTTCATTCACAATTTTTCCAATTAAAATATCTTAAGCAATTTTTAGGTTATTACGTGGCTCCCAAAAAGGTGTTATTAATAGTTCCATACACTTGTTGAGTGGATACAGAATAATTCATAACCTTTTTAATACCATTGAACATTTATTTTGTTACTATGAATGTTGTTAAATTTTATTAAAACTTCAGTGTCTCTTGTACTGGCATATTTCTTTTAATCAGGTAATATAATTAATAATGTTAATGAATTTCCTAATTGTAAGCCATCTTTGCATTCCTCTTATAGATCTCCTTTATTATTATGTATTCTGAATTCCATTTGGGATTTTTTATCCACATTCATAAATATGATTAACCTCAGAAACATCAAGGCAGCCTGTTATCCTTGAAAGCTCATGGCTCCCTTGTCAGACAGATCTGGTTTTGGACCATCCATTTCCTAGTTTTATGAACTTAAACAAATTACTTAGGCATTGTTTTTATATGTTCTTTTATTTTTATTTGGTTGTGTACTCAAGGGATATGATGCTTCCCTGTGACTAGGCACTGAATTCTGAAAGGTAATTGGAATGTTATAGCATCATACAGATTAAAGTTATTGAAAATGCAGATGGACCAACACTGTGTTTAAAATTGGGACAACATTTTTCTTCATGGCCCTGTGTTTTAAATAACCAGTCTTTCAAAGCTGGCGGAATGAGGCTCGTGGATTATTGCAAATGCCTGAGTAAAGGCGAACTGGCACTGTTACGGTACAACCTGGTGGAACCTAAAGCCTGATGTGCTGACTCTTGGCTGAACAGGGAGGATCACCAGGCCTGCCCACCTGGATAAAGCCCACACTCTTGGGCCATTCTCATGTCCATCTCCAAAATGTTTCCAGAAGATGACTGATACATGCCAGGCAATGCAATGAAAGAAAATAGAAACAGTCACATTTCTCAAAATAGATCATGGATATCTTAAAGTGGAAGTTGGAGTGACCAATATACTCTGTCTCTTTCTCAAAAGTTCCCTAACTCAGGATACTGCCTTTAGTTAAGAAAAAGAATAAAGATATGCTGATGATGCAAATGAAACACCGATATTCTTCTGTGTGCATTTAACATTGTTAATCTTAAGGGATGAAAAGGCCACTATCGTGGGCATAATTTATGTAAAGGAGAAAATTTAGGTTCCAAACTTCATTAGGACACTGAATAAATACAGATTATCGTTAAATATAAAAAGGTGAATGCTTATGTGGTTCCCTCCGCCACTCCCAAAGTCATAAGGAAGTGGCATGGCTTATTAAATGGGCAACATGCTAGAGCCTAGTATGGTACGACAGTGTGTGACATTGTGATTTATAAAAAAAGAATATATTCTTGGTCTTCCTTTCAGGCACAAAGCTAAAAAAAAAAACCACTTGAAATTTCCTTTTTTAAAAAATATTAAAATTAGAAGGATAGCACGCATTTTGCACACTTAAAATACCTTTGTAAAATACATATAGCGAAACTTACCATCTTAACCATTTTTAGGTATACAGCTCAGTAGTGTTAAATATATTCTCATTGTCGTGCAACCAATTTCCAGAAGTCTTTTCTTCTTGTAAAACTGAAAACTCTGTGCCCATTATTCAGTAACTCCCCAACCTTTCTCCCTGTGACCTTTGGTAACCACCATTCTATTTTCTGTCTTTATGAATCTGACTCATCTCGCTACCTCATGCAGGTGGACTCACATAATATTCGTCTTTGTGTGATTGGCTTATTTTAGTTAGCATACTTTTCTCAAGATTTATCCAAGTTGTAGCATGTACCAGGATTCCCTTCCTTTTTAAGGCTGAATAATATCCCATTCATTCATTCAATTATAGACACTATGGTTGCTTCCACATTTTGCTATTGTGAATAATGTTGCCATACATATGGGTATACAAATATCTCTTAGAAATCTTGCTTTCAGTTCTTTAGGTATATCCAGAAATGGAACTGCTGGATGATATTAGTTCTATTTTTACTTTTTCAAGGGACTACCCTACTGATTTCTGCAGTGGCTATACCTTTTTATGTTCCTATCATAGTATACAAGGTTCAAGTTTCTCTATGTTTTTAAAAATGTATTTATTTGAGAGGAGGAGGAGAGAGAGAGAAAGAGATATTGATTTGCTGTTCCACCTACTCATGCATTCACTGGTTGACTCTTGTGTGTGCTCTGACCAGGGATCGAACCCGCAACCTTGGCATATGGGACAGTAGTCCAAGCAACTGAGCTACCCAGCCAGGGTGGTTTCTCCACATTTTTACCAACCCATGTTATTTTATTTTCATAGCAGCCATCCCAGTTGGTGCGACATAGTATCTCATTATGGCTTTGTGCATACATTTTTTAAAAAGGAACATGTTATCTTCAAAGCCCGAGGTGTGCACTCACTCCTTGGCCCTCAGGTACAGAGGCAGGAGGGGCCTCCAAACCTCAGTAGGTCTGCAGGAGTTGCTGCTTTCCTCCTCCTTCCCTTTCTTTAATCTTGCACTCACAATTTACTTTGCCCTCTTGACCAGAAGTTTGCATCCCTTGTAAATTCAAGTAATCAAAGTGGTAAAAGTATCTTCTGTTATGTTAATGAAGGGACTTTTAGACTGCTCCTACACCACCTAGGGATGGGAGCTAGTCACTGGAGGAATGAACTCTCTGATTAGAGGGTTGAGACTTTAAGTCCCATCCCCCTGACCTTAGGGAGGAGGAGAGGAGCTGGAGGTTGAATTCATTACTGCCAGGCAAAGATTTAGTCAGTCATGCCTATGTAATGGAGCCTCTATAAAAACCCCAAAAAACGGGGTTCAAAGACCTTCTGGACTGATGAACACGTGGAAATTGAGGGAGTGGTACTCCCAGAGTATGGAAGCTCTGAGCCCTTTTCTTGTACATGGCCCTATGCATCTCTCACCGTTAGCTGTTCCTGTGTTATGTCCTTTTATAATAAATTGATAATCTCATGAGTAAACTAGTTTCCTGAGTTTTGTGAGACACCTTATAAAATCAATCAAACCCAAAGACAGAGTCATCCAAACCTCTGATCTGTAGTCAGAAACACAGGTAACAACCCGAAATTGTGACAGCATCTGATGTGGGATGGGGCAGTCCTGTGGGACTCAGCCTTCAACCTGCAGAGTCTGAAGCTGTGTCCAAGTAGATAGTGTCAGAAGAGCTGAAATACAGGACACTTCGCTGATGTCATTGCATTGCTTGTGAACGGAGACCCCTCCCACCACCAACCCCTAACACACTCTGGAGTTGGCGATCAGAGCATCTATTTACAGTGTAATTAGCTGATTACTTTAGCAGCTGTTCCTGGACTCCTATGACAGGCTAGACTAACTCTGCTGAGTAGCAATTTGCTATTTTGTGCTTCATTGTAAGTCTGGGTTTTGTCCACATGGGAGGGCTTGCCGCCCCGCGCCCCCGCCCCCGCCCCCGCCCCTCTTTTAAAAGATAACATAGAAATAGAGAGTTATTCATGCTAGCAAGCACTACAAATTCAAGTGAGTTTTTGATCCCTTTGAATTTTTGTAGAGTTGCAGAGATGTAAGTTATTTTAACATAAAGCTTAAATAGTAATAAATGTTTGCATTGTTTAATGCCTTGTCTCTTCTGAAATGCTAGTCACACACACAATGCATAGTGTAATCCTGTTTAGAAACCAAAGGCACCTTAAAGAGCTCTGGCTGTCAGTTCCAACTTCAAAAATCTCCAAGGAGGGTTTTCTAGTTAAATTTTAAGAAGAGTCTGAAGAATCTGGAATAAAGATCATTCCTTCTTGTATTCCCTAGCTCCTATGGTTATGGAAACATTAGGCATTAAAAGTAAGAATCGATTTTGTTTTCTCACTTGATTTAATTTTCTGATTTGGTCCATCTCCAACTAGAGAAGGTCTGGTTAAAAATGTTGAGTTCATTCCATTGAGAGATGCCTTCTTAATTATCTCTGTTAGAATCCTTCATTTTGGGACCTTATACAAAGAGTGTTAGTATTAGCTAACTGAATTAATATAGCTGAAGTGAGCTGTGCTCAATATGTTAATAGCTTTAATAAGCATAATTAATTGTATGTATGTTCATAGTTCTCTATAAAATAAGAAAAATATAAAAGAGTATCTACAATATTCTTTCTTGCTCTTCATTATGGTGTTAGGAAGGCCCTTAGGGCTGGCTAATATCCCCCCCATATGTTGGTTCTAACACTTCCAAGATATATATACACTATGTATGTGTATATGTATATATGTATAGTACATGTAGTATATATGTGTATGTATACATATACACATTATAAATGTACATTAAACATATACCTATGTAACATCACATACACATATTATATGTATATATACACAGACATACTAACATACCTACTATGTTTTTGCCCATATCAGGCAACTGTCATGCTCACATCTTATGCAATAATACCAATAACAGAGGATGTCTGTCTCATTGAGGGTCATGGGGTGTAGGGCAAAGAGTATTAGAATTTAGTTACACAGACCTATATTTTAATCTCCCCTTGTCATGTATTACCTGTGGAATACCAGACAAATTACTTAACCTTCGAGACCCTTAGTTTCCTTATCATTGGAATGAGATTAATAACACCTGCTTTATGGATTTGCTGTGACAATTAAAGTAATTTATTTAAAAGCTTGACATAGAGTGGGCCCCAAATAAATGTCCAACCAATTTCTATTATATGATTCCTTTCTTTTCAGACTATACTAGATCAAAGTTTATTCTTTAGAGCAAGAATTCTCAAAGTGTGTTCGTGGGACCACCAGCATGAGCATCGCCTGGGGGCTTGTTGGAAATGCAAATTCTTGGGCCCTGTTACAGACTCCTGTATCAGAATTTGTGAGGGTAAAGCAAGGTAATCTGTGGACTTCTCCAGGTGATTGCAGTACATGGTAAAGTTTGAGCACCACTGCCCTGAAGTATAGGCTTCCTGTTTAAACCAGAGTTCAGCAATTTTGTTTCTATTATTTTATTGTTTCTGAACGAATCTGAATATGGCACACGTTCCTGACATCCAGCTCTCCAGCATAAAGCCCAAGCATGCCCTCTGTCCTTGCTGTTGTCCTGGAGGGAGATTGGGTTGAGAGGGCAAGGAGCAATAACGGTGGCCGACTCCAAGATGGAAAACAGCACTGAGTAAAAAGTTTCTTTGTTCTATTTCTTCAGCAATGCTTGGACCACCCTGGCTTCAGATTTTATAATTTTGGCCAATTTAATGGATGTGAGATTGTATACATTTCTGGGTTTAATTTATACTGTCATAATCCTAATGTTTATTGTCTCTTCAACTGTTGAATGGCCACTTGCTTGCACTTTTATGAAATGCTGGTTATGTCTGTTAGTCATTTTTCTGTCAGTCTACTTAGCTTTTTCTTTTTTTCAACTTTATTGAGATAAAACTGACATAACATTGTGTAAGTTTAAGGCACACAAGGTGTTGATTTCATATACTTCTGCATTGAAAATGATTGCCACCTTCATGTTAGCAAACACTTTCATCACATCACATAATTGCCATTTTTCTACTGTGATGAGAACATTTAATATCTACTCTCTGAGGAACTTTGAAGCATGGAATACAGTGTTATTAAATGTCATCACCATGTTGTACATTGGTTTCCCAGAACTTTTTCATCTTACAACTGGAAGCTTGTATCCACAACTGTAAACTGACTTTTGGCCCACCCTGCTTATATATAAACCTGAACTGTCGTTCCGTTTTTTTCCTCTTTTTTTTTTTTTTATAGCTCTTTGAGTTTGCTTAAAACAGCTATTTTGAATTCTTTATTAGGTAAATTGTAGGTTTCTTATCTTTGGCTTCAGTTACTAGCAGATTCACTCAATCCTTTGGCAGTGTCATGTTTCCTTGATTTTTCATGTTGCTGACTGCACATTCGAAATAGCAGTCATTGAATCCAGGTTATACTGATTTCTGGGCAGAAAAACCTTTTATTTGTTCTGCTAGATTCTTTTTTTTTAAACCAATTTTATTTTATTTTATTTTTTCCCAGTTATTTAAAATATTTTTTATTTTCAATTACAGTTTCTATACAATATTATATTAGCTTCAGGTGTACTACATAATGATGAGACATTTCTATAACTTATGAAGTGATCACACTGATAAATCCAGTACCCATCTAACACCATACATAGTTAAAACAATATTATTGGTATATTCTCTATGCTATACTTTACATGTCCATGACTATTTTGTAACTACCAATTTATACTTTTTAATTCCTTCCCCCTTTCCACCTGTCCCCCCAGCCTCCATCCCATCTCCATCTGGCAATCATCAAAATGTTCTCTGTATCTGAGTGTGTTTCTGTTTTGTTGGTTCCTTTATTTTGTTTTTTAGATTCCACATATAAGTGAAATCATATGGCATTTGTCTTTCTCTGCCAGACATTTCACTCAGCACAATACTCTCAAGGTCCTTCCATGTTGTTGCAGGTGGCAAGCTTTTTCATTCCTTTTTTTTTTTTCACTGAGTAACATTCCATTGTATGTATGAATGACTTCTTTAGCTTTTCTTCTATTGCTGAGCACTTAAGCTGCTTCAGTAGCTTAGCTATTATAAATAATGCTGTAAGGAACATACAATGCATATATATACCTTTTAGAATTAGTGTTTTGGGTTTCTTTGAATTAACACCCAAGAGTGGAATTGCTGGGTCCTTCTTTGTTTTAAAGTCTGTTTTATCTGGTATAAGTATGCTATCCCAGCTTTTTTTGTTTGTTTGTTTCCACTTTCATAAAATACTTTTTCTGTCCCTTTACTTTCAGTCTCTGTGTGTCTTTTGATCTAAAGTGAATTTCTTATAGACAGCATATGCAAAAGTTTTGTTTTCTTATTCATTCAGCCACATCTACATTTAAAGTAATTATTGATAGATACGTATTTATTGCCATTTTATTTTCATAACTTTGATATCTTCTTTTTCTTCTTCTTCTTCTTAAAGAAATTCCTTTAACATTTCTTACAATACTGGTTTGGAGGTGATGAACTGTTTTAACTTTTTCATGTCTGGGAAGCTCTTTATCTGTCCTTGGATGCTAAATGATAGCTTTGCTCGGTAGAGTAATTCTTAGTTGTAGGTCCTCGCTTTTTATCACTTTGAATTCTTCATGCCTCCTGAGTGTTCCCTTTGGGTGTGGATGGTGCACTGGTGTGGTCTGAAGCTGGCCCCTGGGTGTGTTGGTTCTAGGGCCTCTTGGCAGCGGCTATGGTGTAAGCCAAGGTCAGATGCTGCCTATGCCCTGCCCCGGGGCATTTGGTATGAGATGAAAAGTGATCTGCAGATGCTTGCTACTTTGTGCTGGGCTTTGAGGTGCATGGGTGAGGCTAAGCTGAAAATGGAGGCTGGCTGCCACTAGGGCCAGACTTGTGGCTGCTTACAAAGAGGTATGGGGCACACTGAGCCCGGGTGTTGCTTGTTTGGAGTTTGTGAACATTTGAGACATTTTAGGAGAGTCTGCATCATGAGCCATGACATGCCATATGCATGGAAAAGCCACTAAAAGTGGTTTGGGTGGGCCTGCAAGTAGGGTGGAGGGGAGTCTCAAGGAATTACCAAGGTGGGGGTAAACAGTGTTAGCCAGGTTTATGGAGACTCGGTTATATTTTTCACCTGCTGCCTCTGTGGGGAGAGGGCTCAGCAAAGGAACAATGGCCTCTGCCAGCACTTCTCTCTGGGAGAAGTCCTTGCCTTGAAGTCAGACAATTCATTTCCTCCCCATATGTCCCTGCTACCTTTCGAGCTGCTGCCTTACTGCAGAAACTCAGAGCAAATGAGTCCATCATTAAGTCTATGCGTGTGCGCCCTTTAAGAAGAACACCTGGGACTCCAGATGCCCTCAATGTCACTCAGCCACGATCCCTCCTGGTTTTCACAGCCAGAAGTTATGGGACTTCTCTTCCTGGCACTGGAACCCTGGGCTGGGGATCTTGGTTAGGGGTTGGGAGGCCTCACTCTGCAGCAGGAATTTCTGTAACAGGGATATCCCTCCTGATTTTTAACTGCCATGCATGGATGTGAAACCAGCCCATTCAGCATCTCCTCCCCTTCTACCAGTCTCAAGGGCGCTTCTTTCTTATGTGCTTAGTTATAAGACTTAAGTTGAGCTAGACTTCAGGAGGTTGTTAACGATGGCTGTTCCGTATGTTAGTTGTAATTTTGATACGGTAATTGGAGGAGGTGAGTACAGTGTTTACATTCTCCTCCATCTTGACTGCTCTGCTAGGTTCTGAGGCTTTCACTGACCTTCTATAGACATATCGGTTCCAGACTTCTTGCATCCTCTTGTGGCAGAATTTTTAAAACTTCTCTGGATCCTGCAACACACTAGGCACTTGGAGTCCTGACAGTCTGTCTTTTGTTTTCCCAAAGGTGGTGCTACAGCTCAAGTTTGTGGTCTCTCTGGCCCTCGAATTTAGGCATGCTTCTTCCATGCTCACTAGTCTTCCAGGACTTCCTAGCTGCCACCTTCAGGAAGGCACACAGATAACCAGCAGCAAAGTGGGTTTGTGTGTAGATATGGTACGTGGGGTGCGCAGAGTGCATGGACCAGGTGGGGCTTTCTCAGCAGTTTGTGGGCAGGCTACTAGGTGGATTTCATCGTATAAGTTAAGTCCCTTTAATGCTCTCTGGGAATCTTATGTACTTCCTCAGGTTACTCCTGTTCTCTTCCCTAGTCATGGAGCACCTGGTTTAATACTCTTGACGGAGTGAGAGAGACATGAGCGTCTTTGGCAGTGTCTGCACAGCTGGAGAAGCTGCGTGCTCACTCACATGCTCTCCCTTTTCCCCCACCACTGTAGCCACCTCTCTCTTGGCCCTAAGTTTTGCAGCTAGACTTTTTTTGTTTGTTTTCACCCGAGCTTAGTGGTATATCTCCTCCTCTGGAAACCTGGACTTCCACAAAAGCTCCCTCATCCATGGGTCACAGGCAGTGTTCTCCAGGGGTTCCTGGACCTCAGTGGAGAGGGGCTAGGGCTGGTTCACAGGTCACATCAGGGTCAGAGCTGGGTCTGAGGTCTGTCTGTCTGCCTATTACTTAATGCACAGTCATGTAAGACCCCCTCCTGAGTCCTTTTACATAGGATGCAGCACCACATTTTCTTTATTGGTAGACAGTTAAGTTGTTCCCATGTCTTAACTACTGTAAATAAACATAGGGGTGCATATATCTTTTCAAATTAGTGTTTTTGTTTTCTTTGGATAAATACCCAGAAGTGGAATTGCTGGATCATATAGTAGTTCTATTTCTAATTTTTTTGAGGAAACTTCGTACTATTTTTCATAGTGGGTGCCCCGATTTACATTCCCACCAAAAGTGCATGAGGGTTCCCTTTTCTCCACATCCTCACCAACACTTGTTATCTCTTGCCTTTTTGATAACAGCCATCATGACAGCTGTGAGGTGATAGCTTACTGTTTTGATTTGCAATTAATGTTCTCTTTTTCTCAACTTTACTTTCAATACATTGTTTTATATTTTATTCACAAATAATTTTTTTTAGCTATTTATCTGGCAACTGCAATATTTAGAATTGATTCTGAAGTTTCTATTGGACTCAGGTCTTCTGACAGCCCCGTCTCAGCTCATAATTCCAGGAGTGCTTGTCACTTAGTGGTCTTCTCTAGTCCACCATCAATCAAAATACTATTCACTTATGAAAATTCATTTGAATTTTTCTCATTTGTAAGGCCTTCTGGATCCTTTTGTTTAGAAGTAATTACTCTTTAATACTTATACTACATTTCATTGGTATAACTATTTAGCCCTTAATTATTTCTTCTTTGTTTACCTATCATTTTCCACATAGTTTGTGAGGCCCTTGATAGTAAGAATGATATCTTATTTTTGCACTCCCCATACCAATCGGCTCTCATTAAATATAGAGAGAAAAAATTGGGTAATGGGGGAATAAAAAAGTTAGAGCCAGCCAGTGTTTGAAACTAGCTTTTAGTATATGACCTTGGCCTAATTACTTGACCCATTTCTCATGAACATTAAGATAGGATTAAATGAACTAGTGTGTATAAAATGGCTAGCACATAGTAGATATCCACTATGTGTTTGATGAGTACACATGAATTTTCCTAATAATGTGTTTATGGTGATTATTGTGGTATATCATTTATAATACATGTGAAAACTTACACCAAGTTTTCCTTTAGAGCCACACGTAAAGAAAGCTGGTCCCAGTCTGTACTTGCCAAAGAAATACCAGCTTCAAGCTATTTGGAAAGGATTCTTTGCAAAGCACTTTCTGAGGGGTTCTTGCAGTTATTAATTCTGTTGTTTCGCTCTGGACAGTAATCATTTATCACATTAGCTTTGCTGAGGAAGATATAAGAGTCCTGCCTGGTTATTCCCTCTGGAGTTCGTTGCAGTGGGGCATGGAGAACTTGCATCCCAAGTTCTCAGAGAAGGTCAAGGAATTAGCATTCATTGTACCCAGAGATGTGATTTTGACCAGGTATCCTAACACCATTGACTATTAGGTATGGAAACATGCTCAAATATTTATATAAGGCATGGTTAATTAGATCAACATTTACATTATAAACAAGTGATATATAATTTGAAAGTGTGGCTTAGGAAAAACATACCAATACGCCTTTCCTTAGACCTTTTTAAGTATCTCTCATTGCTCACCAAATAAAGTCAAAATTTTTAAGACTCTCATTTAAATCACTACATGACTTACCACACTCTATCTTATCAGATACTTCTCCCACTGTTTATTCTTTTATGATCTGTGCTTCTACTTCTCTACATATTTTGCTGCCCCCTGTAAGTGCCCATCACGTGCTGTCTGTGAGTTTTTACTGAAACAGAATTCCCTGCTTGGAATGTTCCAGTTTAACCCATTTTTCTAAACGCAGCTCAAATATTACCATTTTCAGGTAGCCTTTCTTGACCATCAACTAAGAATTAACATTTCATTTAGTTATTAAATTAAACATCATTTTAATAGTGCTACTATGTATCAATTATTGAGCTGGGGTATAAATCTGATTACTTTCAATAAGCTGAGGCCTGTTGGGAGATAAGAGAGGAAATAATAATATTATCCTGTCAACTGTTATAGTGGTTCAATGAATTACTATGAGTATGGAGAAGAGAAAACCAATCTGGCTGATTTGTCAAGAATACCTGCCTGTGGCTTCTTCAGTCCTGCCTTCCCCCATGGGCTAGTTTGGGATTATTCACGACATGTTATTTTAATTCTAAAAGCAATTGTCCTGGGAAAGCAAGGAGAAAGGTCATGGCATATTTTTCATGGGAGATCACATAGGATCATTTCCACTGTTTTCTGTTGTCAGGCAATCACATAGAGCCACTCAGGTTCAAAGAAGTGGACAGAGACCTTGCCACTTGATAAAATGAATGCTGAAGTCACATTTGAACAAGAATATGTGGGCCAGGAGATATTGTTCTTTCTATCTTGGAAAATAAACACTGCCCCTTGACCCTATGAAATCTTCTGTTTACTTAGCCGCGTACTCCTTAAGGAAACCCTTAAAACACAAAGGATCTGTGAGTCTGTCTCAAAACTTGTAAGAATTGGCAGTGCTATGAGGATTATACTCCTTTTGGAGATAGATTTAGAGGGGAGGACTCCTGAGGAACGGGATGGGGGGTTGCAGCCTACAGGAAGAAAAAGAGCACCGAGGCCCTGAGCAGAGAGGAGAAAGGAGAATCCAGGGCAGCCCAGGCCTGCCTGGGGGTTTCTATCAAGGGTTGATATATTAAGCCTTATTTATCTTGATTTAGATATGAATAATTAATTGCCTGGTAAAAAATAATGAATTTTTGCTTAAGTGTTATTTGTTAAACTTAAATAATCACCTGAATAAATAAATAAAGCTTAAGCCTTATTGATTAATCTTTACTTATGTTTGAATGTGAATGGGCTTAAGTCAGCTTGCTTGTGACAGGAATTTAATAGTTCCTGCAGTGAGCATTGTAGTTTAAGGGGTAAAGAAAGCATTCAGACTATGAAGTTATTTTCTTGGGGTTGGGATTAGAGGCAAAGGGTAATGTTTTGACTTCTGAGCCCATTAGTAAATCTTTTACTGTTTCTATCACTTAGAGATTCAGTACGTAATACTTTTAAGCGTCCAAAAATTTATTCATGGACACCTGAGATTTAATTCCCTCTTTGTTTAATAGCTGAGTGAATTCAGAAAACTATTGGCTTTAGAATCTCAGTTACCTTATTAACAAAATGGGAATAATAATAGTATCTCTATAATAGTATAATATAGTATTATAAGAATAGTGCTCTTATTAAGGATTAGATATAATCAATCATGTCATAATGTTCACAGTTAATACAGTTTCTTGAGCATTTATTCTGCATTCAACCTTTTACAGTTTATCTCTTTTGTAATTTTGTGGAGAGTGGTCCAGATTCTCTATCATCCTCCAGGTGGAACTCTTACCCTGGGAAATAGTTTTTATGCAGACAAAAAAAAAATTACATGTGAGCAGAAGCTTCTGTGAGGCTGTGAGAGAGGAATTACCCTTCGGTCAATGAGTGGTTAGAAGAATCCGAGACCTAATAACCCAAATGTATACAAGGACCCTCCAGGGTACTCAAGTGCTCCTCTGCGCCTTGCATAACTTGGAGTGCCAGGCGGTTATGTTGCTTGCATTGTGATGAGAATGGAGACACTGGGTGTACTCAGTAGTCTCTTTCTGTAGGTTTCTGCCCTCAGTTATGACTAGATGAAACGTTAAAACTCTAGACTTCCCATGGGTTCAGCACTTACTAAAAACCAATTCCAAATAGTACAAGTATCCCAGAAATAATGCTGGAGAGCACAAGGTGGGGTGGGGAAGGGCAGCAGGAATTCTTTCTCTTCACTAGCTGTGATCGTGAGCACATGGCTTGACTTCTATGAGTCTGTTTTCTCCTCTGTAAAATGAAGGTAACATAACAATACGTCCTCACAGGATCACTGTAGGATTAAATAATTAAAGGGCCAGCACAGAGTTTGGTAGGGCTTACTGTTATTTTTCCTTGGTTTCCTATTCTCTTGTGGAACAGTCTTCCCCAACAATGATGCATAAAATAGAAACTTTTGGACTTTAGACACATCTGGAACTGAAGTTGTCAAGTCAGAATTATTTCCTTCTCCTAGTTTTAGACTGTTCTCTTAGCTTCCGTTGGTTGTGGAGATGTGTAAAACCCCATTTTCCCTGCATACTCAGTAGATTAATTTGCAAAACTTTGGAGGGAGAGCATAAATATGAAATGCAGGAGAAGCAGTAGTTTGATAGATACTGCATTTCTTCGGAGCTTGGTTTAGGTAATGAATTTACTGCTAGTAGGAAAAACAAAGTTTTTACTTGAAACGTTTTTTACAGGGCCGGGAAGTGCAAACTAAATTCTTCTCACTTTGTGATGCCCTTTTAAGGTGTTCCACCTTCCTGACCTGCCGCTTTGGTAGCCTGAGAGCTGAATTTGAATGTAAATCACTCAAAGCCACTCATTCAATCAATCCTTCCTGCCTTCCTGTCTTCCAGCTTTTTATTAGTGGTCTTCTATGTTTATATTGTGTTAGTTTTGGAATACATTGTACAACCAAGGCAATGTGATACTATGTGATTCATGTTAGTTACTATTTGGTTAATTGAAAAAAATTGCTTGAAGTACCATTAAAATGATGTATGTATACTTTAAACATTTTGTTTTAATTTGTAACAGTCAAGAGAATATTTAGTCATCAATCTTTTAATGTAGGGTCAAATTTTTTTCTTTGATTATGAGTCTGCTGATAGGAGGTTCTGGTCCTTTCACTTACATAAACCCCACACATACAGCTTTGCTTACAATGTCTAGATTCGTTTCTTTAAGTACTTGAAATCAAACCGAACACAAAATCTTCAAAAATTTTTAGTTTTGCCTCCCAATTTTTTGAAAACTTTTCTCTCATTGCTAATTTAATAGCATTAAAAAAATGACTCAGCTTCTATTGGTGTTATTGGTGTAACAGCTCTCTTTATGCACTTGTATTTAATGGGTTTATATCATAGTTAATTAAATGACATGATTACCATATCAACTAAAGCAGAAAAAGATCTGGGGACAAACACCACTGGAAAATTCACAACCTAGTTTTGGAAGCAAAAAAATGTGTGAACACATTTCGAGCAGCCTACCAGTCCTACGCTGGTGGATTTAGTGGTCCTCAGTCAGCAGGCTACAGAGGTGAGTGCTAAATTTAGAGAGCTGATTAAATAGAAATTGGTTATAAGAGTTGATGTTAGATAGAGACAGTGTTGGACAAGCCCGCAGGCAGTTTTGATATAGCATGTGTGAAAGGCTAGTTTACACATAGGCTGATTTCTGTGGGACACAGGAAGGGCGGCTGACGCAGCCTGGGGATTCAGGGAAAGAGCCAACACAGCACTTTATGCAGAAAAGGCAATTGTTTAATATCTGCCAAAGGAAATATTCAAGGATACCATTACCAGGGATTTAGGGTTTAGGTTGACTCAAAGAGGGAATCTGAGTTTCTCTCCCTACGATTCACACAGAGTCCAAGGTCTTTTCTTCTTCTCTGTAAATTGAGTGAGTATATGACAATTAATAATCCTATTTGCTAAGACCGTGAAAATGTGGCCCATACCATGTTGAGTCTGAAATAGTCAGACAATTAGGAATGGGGCTATGTTTAATAATATTGGAGAAGAAATATCAGCTGACCTGTGCCTGTGAGAGACTGTTTTTACTTCACATGCTAGTGAAAAAGCTAGCTTTGTTGCTCACTTCAGCCTCTCAGAACAAAGAGCAAAAAGAGATGCAGCACTGTGGGATATAACTCAGAATGTTCAAAGCAAATAATGTGAAAAATGGTTTATAAAACTTGATACTGCTTTTAAAGAATTTATTATATGCCCCAAACTGTATTAAGCATTTCACATAAATTATCTAATTTAATCTGCACAATACCCCTATTAGATAGCTACTATTACTGTGCTTGTTTTAGAAAAGAAGTCATTGAGACTTAAAGAAGTTCAGTAATGAGGGACATGTTGGACACAAGTCCTTGGCTGATGTCTTCCAAGGCCCGGTTCTTTCCAACCCATTATACAGCCCCCCAATGCTGAGAAACTGGCAAAGACACAGCCCCAGGCAGCTCTTCTTGAGGAAATAAGTTAAGTTGAAAAGCATCATGTTGCATGGAGAACTTGGTTGAGGGTGGATAATCCTTAGCAATGCTGAGGAGGGGGATTTTAAGCAAATTTGGGACAATACTGGTATATACCACTCTTTAATAAGAGGAAGGTCAGCAATGAATGAACAGAGAGACAGTTTGGGCTGACTCCTAGACTCTTAATCATTGTGAACTGTGTAGTCTTTCTGAGATATGTACATGTATGTGTATAAACACATATGTATGATATATGTGCAGATATGATATATAACATATATGATATCCCACACACCAATGATAAGAAACTACATATTCCCATCCCAGTAAGTCACCCTTAGCTAGTACTTCCCTGTTGTTTCAAAATGTCATCAGCAATCCTTTAAGAGATGTCTGAGATGGATAAGACCCACCCCCTTTAATTCAACAAGGTTTCATTGGCTGGTTACTCTGTGCTAGGTCCCGAGGTAGGCAGATGATGGGCCCTTTCTTTCTAACTGGAGAGACACCCCTGTAAATAGATCATTTCAATGTATCCTTCTAACAAAAAGATTTTGTTGTCTGGGGAATCATGGAGGCACCTAGTAAGCCTTTTTACTACTTTCACTCAACAAATTCTACATTACGAAACCACCACACTGGGGCTGCTCCGATATGGTCAGTCCAGCTGGTGTGCGACATGAAACTGTTGAATTTATTCTATTGCAGGAATGACAGCTGGATAACTGCCCTCAGCAGTGTTTCACAGGCGCAGTTGTTCCTGCTGCTATACACCGCCCTTGAGTCCTCTGACCTCATGATCATTCATAAAACAATGTTACTTTGCCTTTCATCATTTAATAAAGTCGTGCAAATTGCCTTAAGCTGCCGTAAACTACAGTATGATGCTCCCAAACATTAAAAAAGAAATTTCCAATTTGGCCAAGTTGTACCACTCCTCCACACCCTCTTTCTCGACAGAAGGACACAGAAATTCATCCAGATTACAAGCAAAGAGAGTTGGTTTTATTGAATTGCTAGTCTTTAATGCTTCAAGGGGAATGAGTTAAGGATGTGTTGCCAAGAAATAATACGGTGGAATATCACAATTAGAGGTATGAATTTGAGGCATGTAAGAGAATTGTTTTACCAGTTTTTACAAGGCTCACCACCTGGCATTCACCAAAGCTATTTTGAGACTGTCCCTAATCATCTGCATGTATTAAAACAATCAGCAAGTAGTTGCTTTTTGTTAGTATATGATCCATAAGTGCTTATTGAGTGGAGGAGCTACCCAATACAGAATCAAGAATCAGAGTAAGTCAGATATGGCACTCTGCTTCTATGACATTGCTGTTATTTCAGAGAGTGTCTTCAAAATTTTCCAGTTATCCTGATAATATTGGGTTGGCCAAAAAGTTCATTCTGTTTTTTTTTTCATAACGTGGCTCCAGTAGCACTTAGTTGTCTTTAATTTCATTTGAAACAATTTGTGAGATTGCATTGTGACAGCTGTCCTGTCAGTGTGCATTTTAAAAAACCTCATCAAAATTGGAAGATTTTTGTGTAGCCATTTTAATACTGAAGATGGAAGAAAATATGCAATATTTTCAGCATATTATGCTTTACTATTTCAAGAAAGGTAAAAATGCAACTGAAATGTGATAAAAGAATTGTGAAGTGTATGGAGAAGGTGCTACAACTGATCAAATGTGCCCAAAGTGGTTTATGAAGTTTCATGCTGGACACTTCTTGCTGGATGGTGCTCCGTGGTTGGGTAGACCAGTTGAAGCTGGTAGCAATCAAACTGAGACATTGAGAACAATCAATGTTACACCATGCATGGGATAGCCAACATACTCAAGATATCTAAATCAATTCAGTTATTGGTGAAAATGAAAAGTCTGTCTTTAATTTTATGGAAAAAACTAAACAAACTTTTTGGCCAAGTCAATATTATAAGCATTCCATCCAAACCCTGAAAATGGATGTTGTATTAACTTGGTTGCATTTGCCAATAAATATGAAGCCTTCTATGATTCAAAAGCTTTCTGTTCCAAAGGACATGGTTTAGGTGTTGTGCTTTGTTGCTCTAATTACTCTAAAATATCTGAAAAGGACAGTCCTGTGTAAAAAGTGCCACCGCTGGGGTAGTAATCAGTTCTGTGTTTCATGTAACAGGCTCTTTCTGGAATGAAAATGCCTGAGGAAAGAGATGTTTTGGACAGGAATCTGTTGAGCTGACTGCCTGCCAAGCACACAACCTGCTGCAGATGGAAGCAGCCTTGGGGGATGGGTGTCCCATGCAGAGGTAGAATTTTGTATCTGAGGTCCTGGCCAAATGACAGCTGCCCTCAGCAGTGTTTCACAGGCACAGTTGTTAAACAGACAAGGGGTAGGTATCTGAATTGTGGCAGCAGGGTTTATGAACTGTCCCCTACTTGGGTGATAGTGATTATCTTTGACAATGATAAACTGAACTGTAGAGTTCTTCTCCACTGAGGAGCTGAATATGAGATGGAGAGTCAGCAGTTGTCACTGGAAGCAGAGAACAAAAAGAGGACATAATGAGACATGTAAACAGGTTTCACGGAACAGTAGAAGTCATAAGCAAGGAGCCATGAGTAAGTTGAAGCCATGTGTAAGCAGAAGCCTTGAGGAAGCCAGAAAAAGGACATAACATCAAATAGGATAGCAGGAGCAGAAGTTAAGGAGGGTGTTGGGTCACTAACAGCCCAGTATTGGAGTCAATGGACCTTGTTATTGAGGGAGTGACAGGAAACCTTGGTTGCTGGGGCTCTGTTGAATCTTCAATGACCTTCCAGGCTTTCAGCAATATTCTACTGTTGAAATTCCCATATTCCTTATTTCCTTTTGGAGATAAGGTAATTAGAATGAACTAGAGCAGGAGACCTAGCTAACATGAGTGAAAAACTGTGTGAATAATAGTTGAGTGGTGAGTCTTAGTTTTATTTTATTCCTCCAAGTGGATATTGCCCTTCCATTCTACTTCTGTTTATCTCATTCTAGAAAAACCTTCTATACTCTCAAATAATCTACTAAAAATATTAAAAATAATAGCAACAACAATAACATAGATGTAGTTTTTTAGTGGAGGTTGACACAAATAATTTTTTATGTCCTGCCAGGTACTACTATCAATAGTTATGGATAGCCAATAGCAAGCCAGGTGCTTTACATGCCATCTTGCTAATCCCACAAGAGTCTGTGAAGGTATGTATTGAAAAAGTTACATGTTGTGGAAGCCTCTAGAGAAGACCAGTGAATTGTCTAAGTATACCCTACTGTTAGGAATCAGAATGGGGGTTTCTTACCCAAGTCTGCCTGGCCCAAAGTGGGTTCTCTTCCTACTACACTTTACTGCCCAACTCAGACCAGATTCTCTACAAGGCTTGGCATCCCCACAAGAGTCATGCTCCGAAGAAAACAGATGTATAGTGAGGCAGGAGAGAGTCAGGAAGGAGGAAACTCTGGAGGTGCCCCAGGGCTAAGATAAAGAACATGGATAAAGGGCAGAGACCCTGTCCTAAGTCTGGTAGTTTCTGCATCTGGAAAAGCATGAAATCGTAATGAATCAGGAATGCACCTGCGCTGAAGATGCTACCTGACCCCTGGTTCATTATAATAGCATTATAATAAATTAGTACTGTGGGACCCCCTTCTCAGTTGCCAATCAAGGAAATCGTGGGAGATGCACCCTAAGGAATAAAAGCCCTCTAGCCCCTGAGTTCAGGGCTGCTGCGGCTGTTAGGCTCTTCTCCGTTCTTCTCTGCTCCGCTCTGTTCAGAGTGGGCCTGCTCCCATGTTCCGTGTGGCTTAATAAATCTGCTTTTTCTCGCTTTCTGCTGTAAACTTTGTGTGTTTGGTTCAATTTTTTTTGTCCGCGATCACCAAGAACCTGGTTACCTGTGTCCACCTGTGACAATAGGACAGAGAGAAAAGTAGACACAGAGAGAATAGGGCCACTGAGATCGGCTCCAACTTGGGAGCAGGCAGGCAGCAGGGCCTGCCATTCCTGACAGATGACTGCCACTTCATCTCTTGCAGACACGGTTATCCTGAACAGGCTGCCTTTACAAAGTCGCACAACTCAGTCAGGTGTTTTATTGCTGGTATCAATTTAATTTATATGTAGAAACACAATCAGTTTCCTTTGCCTTGTGCAAAATCTGACAGGAAAAAAAAGTGACAGATGGCAGGTAGAATGTTCCCCAATTGTAGTGTGGATCATGGAAAATTGGACAGTTAGTCTATATGGGTATTTCCGGCAGAAATCATGGGAAAGAGGGAGCTATATTCTGAAGCCTCGTTTGTCCTGTTATTCAGGATAAGCTGTCTCAGGTGGAGCGAGGCTGGTGGAGACAGACTAGTGATGAAATATGCCAGTTTGTTCGTCAGGATTGACAAAGCTCCTGATGACAGAGAATGTGCTTGGATGAGTCTGTGGAATTGGCCGAAGCTTCTAGAGGTCATGAGCCTTTGTCTCTCTTAATTAAAGGCTGCTAGATTTTGGTAATTTGGGGCTGGTTCCAATGATAAGAAACAGTGTTGAGCAGGGGAGGACATGTGTGGACCAGGCTCTGCTCTAGGTTATAAGAGACAAACTGTTCCAGGTCTTAGGACTGGCAGTTGGGAACTGTATGAAATGGAAAGAATACTGTTGTTCTGATCTTAATTCTCCGGTGGGGGAATCAGCATTAGAAAATTCAGTGGCCCAGATTCAATGAAAAATGTGTATTCTCAAGCCCTTTCCACCCCCATTGACAGCTGGAAGTGGAGACTGGACACTCATCCTAGGCGTGGGACAGAAAGAATTAAGCTGAGTCTTTTCCCTGAAGGAATTCAAAGTCTAGTAGGAGCGATAGACAATTAAGCCTGCAAGTATAATAGAGTATGATGAGTGTTATAATGGAACTACTAAGGAGATTTCCCTTGGGGTGTCCCTAGCAGGCTGTAATTACTGCTTCCTTTGCCGTCCTCTTATCAGCCTATCTCCTCTTTGTTTCACTGCAGGCTGGATAGCTAGCTTGCCAGACCTCTGCACTGAAGCTTCTCTTTGCCCCATCTCCTGTCCTAGCTAATTGCTTTAATTAGCTTGTGTTATCTCTACTATTCTTACTGAGGGACTAGGTCTCATTGAAGTAGACACTAAAAGTTTACTTTGTCTTTCAAAAATAAAGCCGAGGTGTTAAGTAAATGTCTCTGATACTGAAAGGATAGGATCAGCAATCTTTTCTATTGACCCTTTCCTTCCATGGACTTGAGAGTAAAAACCGGCAGATTGCTGATGGTGTTTTTTGTGCAGCCTTTCTCTTTGAGTTAGGTTTGGATGATGACCTTGCTTAGCTCATGTGAAAGTGAATGTCTGTATGTATACATGTATGTACACTTCTCTGTATCTATCTATCTGATAATGTAATTAATAAAATCTATATTCTGCTTGCCTCGTAGTTTACCCAGGGCCCTAAATGCAGGGTCATTTAGGTTTTGTTAGTGGTCATAGAGTCTTTAAGCACTAGACGTGCAGTCACAGGAGTGAGATAATTGTATTTGTTTTTCAGGTCCTCACCCAGGTAGTAATATAGATGAAGGTCTGTGGTAATGAACACTGTTTTGGAAGTGGGAGAATGGGGCCATCAAAACAACTTCTACTTCTAATTTTTCCTTAACAAGTTCACTCACATGAGCTTTGGGTAGAAGGAAGAAAGGAGAGAGAAAGTGGATGAATCTTTGTTTCCCGTGAGATTTGAATGGTTGCATAGTTATTTCTTAAATGCCTTGGAATGAGCACTCTGGCTGAGACCAGAAAACAGCTTGTAACCTCCTTCCTCAAGAAAAAAACATGGAAAGAAGAAAGCAAGCTTTTCAGCTGTTTAGTTTGTAAAATGAGCTAATCCCAGATAGGCCTTCCTGTCTGTGCTCACTACCAGAACAGAGCTGTAGTATAGGCAAGACAGTCCAGACAAGGAAAAAGATGAGAATTGCCCCAACTGGCTTATTTCTCTCCCCTCAATTTTTAAAATAGACATACCATATAGTTCGATATGATAGGATATCTTTAGTGGAGTGTTATATATAGTTTCTTTTTTTTGTTGCAATTCAATTTTTTATTTGTTTGCACTTTTATCCCTAAATAATTGATAATGTATAAATGAGAGGCCAGAGTGCTATGCCAGCAGACAGAGTGTTTAGCATAAAGAATTTTAAAGCATGAGTTCAAGTAATAACAGCTTATTAACATTTATTCCTCAGTATTAAAACACACACATGTTTTCTTTTAGGGACAAGGCCAGCTACATAGTTTGTGGGGCTCGATGCAAAATAAAAATGTGAAGCAATGGCAGGGCAGAGTAGTCACTCTTCTCTTCTCATTGACCCCCCGCCCTAATCCTTCATTGAAAGGGGCAACCCCAAAGGGTTTGCAACCTCTAGGAGGGGGGACATGTCTGATGCTGGGACTGGGGATGGATGAGAGGCGCCTTTTGAATTGCCCACAAAACTCATGTGGTCGTCTTAGCCCTTGGCAGGGATGGGTGATATTTTGCCTGATGCCCAGGCCATCCACTATTTGTACCCTCCCTCTACCTCTCCTACTTCCAGGCCCTAAGAAGGAGGTGAAGGGAGGAAACAGAAAAGCAGGGCCTTGAGACCTGGTCTGTGAGGCTTTGGGTGGACGGCTGCCTGCAGCTGGCTAAAGCAGGGAAGGGAAGGGGGGGCCAAGGTTAGACATGCGGGTATTGGGGAGGGAGACTAGGAGCCTGGTGGGAGGCGGCAAGTGCAGGATCGTGTGAGCGGGGACTTCAAGCTTCTTCCCTCCCCCATGTTCCATTGTTCCATCAGACATCGCTTCTAACACATGAATTCAAGGATAAAATTATTAAGAATTTTAAGATGATGACTGCAGAACATTAAACCCCAAGTGTAGGAGCCTTTCTGAGCATGGAGCCTTGCACAGAATGCACGGTTGCAAGCTCATGAACCTGGTTGGCCCTGTTTAACGACATATCCTTGAGTGTTGACCATGAGACGAACATAGTAGGGTTCTCAGTGAAGAAAATGAACACTAGTAGAACAGTTGCTCGGCTTGAGGAGGCATGTGGTTAGAGCTCTGGCTCCCATATCTCCTGGTATCTAGCCTCTGACAAGTCCTTGCCCTTCTCCCAGGTGCAGTTTAGCTGCACCTCTAAAATGGAGAAATTGAGAGGTAGAGAATTTAAGTCTGGCTGTGTGTGCGTGTTCAAGGTCATACAGCTAAAAAGTGGCAGAGGGGATTCACAGTTAGTCTGAATAACTCCAAATGCCATATTCTGTGCCTGTGTGATTTTGTCTTTTGAGGTAACAGTGGCAGTGGTTCATGACCCTTTAGTGTGTTGGCACTTTGATAAACTAGTGAACTGTATAAATATGCCACTGAGAAATTTTTAAAAAATACATAAAAGCCACTTAGCATGAAATTTCAGGGGGCTCACAGAGCACCTGAAGCCCATCTAGGGACCGGGCTGAGGGCCCTGACGACATAAAAATGCTTCACATATTGCCTGGTGGGTAACAGACCTTCCATCAGGATGTAATGAGTTTGTGCTGGCTACACTGGAGAACACTGCATTCTTATCCTTCTCTTACTAACTTACTAGGCTGTCTCAGCCAAAGCATTCCTTTCTGGCTCCTGCTTTTTCTGAACCGCCTAAAGTTTCATGGTACAATCACATCTTTACAGAACTTGTCTTCCATGGGGAGATCTCCCTGCCGTATGGCCACTCTATTAGAAACAAACCATCCTTTTTGAAGAAAAAACAAGAGCAGTCTTTTGAAATGAATCCCTGTAAAGGACATCTGGTGTGACGTTAACTTTCATTCTTTTCTAATCCAGAGCCAGAATCACACCAGGCTTTAAGACACGTGCTGGGACTCGCTGCAGATCGTTCTCAACTCCAGGAGCTGTTGCAGGCAGCACAGTGCCCGATAGATGGCGCCAGGAGCCCAGAAATGGAAGTCCTGAGGCACAGGCCTGTGTGTTAGGGTTGGTCATGTATTATTTATGAGGAGAAATTAACTTTGAAATCTTCTTAGTTTGCCCCCGGCAATATATGCAGTAAACATGATTTCTCAGTACGAGGTAACAAATAGTCTTTCTAACAAATTAGATGAATTTTGATGTCTGCTTTCTGGTACTTTGGAGTTATATGTAGTTAGCTTTTTAAAATTATTTTTATTCAAAATGCCTCTGCTTTACAGAGAAGAACGTCCATGTGATTCTGTGAGGTCTTAAGGAAAAAAACCACATTGTAATCTTGATAAAATGCAAAAGATACTCTGGAAGTTTTGTGTTGTTGTTTAAAGGTAATTCACGGTACACTTTTATTGGACTTTTGCGTGATGGGAAAAGCATTCTACTTTGGGATCAGCTGGATCTGAATCTGAATTATTTGCCATTTGGAAGTTGTGTGATTCTAGGTGAGTTACGTTTCCTGGACCTTATTACTTCATCTAACAAATGGGTTTATGATACCTATTTTACAGAATTATTGTTTATACTACATGAACCATATGCAGTAGTTGATGCAAGGGGAACATTCATGGCTACTAGTTCCATTCCTCTCTTTAACATGTTGCTGTAATAAAGATAATGGCAGATGACCCATGGGGTCTGTGAGAGAGTTTTCAAGTGATACAATGTGTCTGAAATCAATGTTTTAATATTACTCAAGAAGACAAGGATGAATAGAGAAGTAACTATTTTCATAAAACGAAGTTTTACAAAGTGGCAGGTAAGAATGGGAGACAAGTACCATATGAGTCATGGTGGCTCTGGAAATTGCATCCTGGGGACATGATGCCACAAATGAAACTAACAACTGGAATGACTCCTGTTAAAAATAACAGCTAAATTTTGTGCCTTGGTAGAGAAGTCACCTGGGATTAGATCAGATCTTAGCTTCTGATTATATGACCAGGCCACAGGTTGCACATAACTCTCTGAAACTTAGTTCCCTTATAGGTAAAATGTGGATAATATCATTTACCTTTTTCCATGAAATTAGGGTTGTTTTGAGGGTTAAATGAGTTATTGTATGATAGCAGCTTAGGTCAGTGCTAAGCATATAGTAAACATGGCTGTTGGTGTTGATGTTGCTATTATATGTCAGGATGTTGCAGTGGTTGGGCCAAAAGATCTTGAGCTAGAAAATATAGGATCAGGTTCTTGTTCTGTCACTTAATGGCAATGTGGATTTGTGTAAATAACTGAGTTTTCTTCTTGATAAATGCTGATGACCATGGTAATAATCTCTTACACTAGCTACCTGGAAGATTTTTTCTATTGGATATAGTCTCACATGACTGTAATTCAGAGATATAGATAACAGGGTGAAATCTTATTAATGAAAAACTTTGCCAAAGGAAGCTGAGGTGACTGTCTAGAGAAGGGTAATAGCTGTGGAGGAAGAAGATGACAATGAGCTAAGAACAATGCGGTGGCCTCAGACGGAAAAAGGACTGCTATTATTCCCTCTTTCTTTTACAAGGAGACTATGAAGGGAGAGCAGCAGATTCCAAATGATCCCTGGAGCCACGTATACAATGGAGGTCATGTCACAGACAGAATCAAGGAGACATGTGGGAAAAGGAATACAGACAGCGCCTAAAACGGAGGCTCTGGGAAAATGATCCAAGAGGCTGCTTCTCTCTTCAGCTCTCCGAGCGAAGTGATGAGCAGCTACAGGTTGAAATTTAGGCAGAATGGTGGGGGATCTTAAGGTCTGTGTGACACTACTAACTTGATTTATTTTTCTCCATGATTTCTCAATTTTAATTATATTTGTTTTGAGGTAAATTTGTAGTTAGAAAAGATTTATAACTTGCCAGATATTTCTCGGAGGGGTAGATGTGGTGACATTGACAACAAAGGTCACATGCCATGCAGTTAATGCTACTAAGCTCGGTCCTGCAGTGAGATATCAGTGCATTGTAAACTGTGAAGTGGCATGCAAATGCTTGTTATAAGCATGGCTGTACTGCAATTGCTGTGTCTTGAGTAGCAGCATGGTAAAGTAGGAAGAATGTAATTATGAAATCAAATATCTTTGGGTCCAAATCTTGCCTCAGCCACTTGCTGGTGGTGGGTGGAGGTAGGGAAGAAATCACCTCTAGGCAATGGAGCAGAGTACAAGCAAGAAGGAAAAGATGGTAAGTAGAGAGAAGGGCACCCACTTCAGGTTCAGGCAAGTGTCAGCAGCAGAGGATTTAACAGGAGGTAATCAAGGTTCCTCAAGCAGTGGGGGTCTAGGAACAGACAATGTTCAGAGACCTGCGGGGTGGGAGTGGGGATAGGCAGTCAGACTCCGGAAGGTGTGTTAAGTAGAACTCTCAGCTGCCTTCTGAGAACTGTGGATAGGGGACTAGCCTTTGGTGTAACTAGAAATAGCAAGGGAGGGTCCCAATTCTGTTCTTTCACTCAGGAAATGTTTATTGTATACTGCCTACATGCCAAGCATGATTTTAGGTCTGGGAGATAGAGAAGTGTAATGACGGCAAAAAGATCTGCTTCTATGCCTGAAGGGGAAACAAAACAAAATTAAAAAGTGGGGAGAGGAGGAAAAACAAATTGTGGGATCAATGGACATGGCCCTTCCCCCTCCCATGACTGAGGATTGGTCAGATGACCACTGGCTAGAAGGAATGTGTATTGTTTTGGGAATAGATTGTAACTCCCTCCTTATCTTCTTTTGAGAGTGGCTTCTTGTCCTATGACTGCTTCTTGATCCTTTTACACACTGAGGTAACGTGGTTTAGAGTCCCGTGTAGGACGTGTGCCTCCTTTGTCTGGGACCCCTTATAAAGACCTTCAGATTGGAGGAGGTGGGGTCTTTCTCTCACTGACCTGCCAGTCATCCCTGCTCTCCCCTATACGGTGAGTAATAAATGGCATGTCCACATCTGCTAGTCTTCTGAGTGTTTTTTTTCAGAATATCACGAACACTTAAACAGCTCCCTAGTTTGAGTTTGGAGCTCCTGGGCTACAGGAATATATAACAAAGATAGGACCAGATCCTGGGAAAGATATTCTGGGATGAAGACTTGCCTGTAGGACCACCTACAGGTAAGGAAGTGAGGAAGCAAGAGTGCGTAGAGGGAGAAGTTGCATTGAGACCAGCTGTGATAGAGGCCTTGGTCAATCCTACCTGATGATCTAGAGTAGGTATTGTCCTATAGGGATGTCCCACATTGTGGCTTTTGTACCTTGCAACATTCAGTCCTTGATGTGCGCAGGTGGTAAACCAGGGAGGGGTGTAACTGTGGGTGAGGCAGGTCATTTTAGTGCAGGGCAATTCCTGTGGTGGGACACAGCCATGAGCCACCAGGCCATCCACTGCAGTTTGCCACTGGTGCCCCTCCGACCCACTTGACTTATATAATAAGTTAACTGGTGGTAAAACAGCTGGTAATCTTTTTCCTGCAGATGCTGGTCCAAGATGTTGGTAGTTTAGTTCCTGAAGAAAAAACATTACATCCTATACTTAACAATGAACTCTCCTTACCATCCTGTGCTTTCAAGTATTGACTTGTTCGTGTATTTTTATTTTCAGGTTCTGGACAATTCAAAGGGCTGCTTTTTATTGCTGTTATTGTTTCTTTTGAAATCTTTTGTGTCTAGCAGAGAAGAGCATTTGTCCAATGTGTCCAGCACATACCTGGCACTCAATAAAGTGTTTTCAGTGGTAGAAAAAAAAATGACCATAGGGAAATGAATGAGTCGTTTTTGCAGATACCTTGGTTGTACACCTAAATATTCAACCAACATTATTGAAAACAATAAGATGGAAATATTGGATATACAACAAATCTGCAACAATAAAGTGCATTTTTACTTATATTCTATTAATATAAAGCTTAGGCATTACTGAAAAAATACATGAAACCAGCCAATGCCCCCACATCCCACATTGCCTATTACTTCTATGTTTATACCTTACATTTTCTTCCAAAACACAATATGTTAGTTTTTAATGGAAAAAATTATGTAGACTCAATGTGAAAAGCAAGAGAAAATATGAATAAAAGGAGAGCTCTGCCCTGCACCAGGCAGGTAATAATAATTGTCATAATGATAGTAATATCCTCTAGTTCATATTTATATCTATGCAATATTAGAACCTTTGTATGATATTCCATGGACCTTGAAAATTTTCATATGTAGTTCTTACATAAGAGTGGGCAATACTAAAGCTTAACATTTTAAAAAGACAATAACAGTGTTATTGCTGTATAAGATTTTAAAACATTTGGAAAGTAAAAATTATCAAAACCACATGACATGGAGCTGAAAATTTGATAAATTCAGAAATAGATTTAAATTAGTAGATTTAATATTTGTTAAAGAGAAACTGAATACATCTAGTATTTCAAGATTTAATAGAAGTATTATAATAATGAGGAAATAAATGATTACTGAATATTCTATTGGGCAATTGAATACCAGTATAAAATATACTAACTCAAATTTGTACCTTATTCTACACACAAAGATAATTTTCAGTGGGATAAAAGAGTTACATTTTTTTTGAGCTTGCAAAAATCTGGAAGGAAGTGGAATAGTATATTTATGCCAGTTTTGAATGGAAGATATGAGCAGGGACTCAAAAACCCCAGAATTATCTTCTGGAGGGTGGCCCCTTGCGGTACAGGCCTTCCAGTCTGGTGAGTGTTCTAGGAACCCATCTGTACCAGTGCACCAGCTGGCATTGTTGTGAGAGGTTACGTTTGGCTTCAGTGAAATTCTTTTGAAGACTGAGTGTATTTGCCCATTTCATGACGGGTGATTTACAAGCGCACCTGCCCACTTTATGCTGAGTGTTCAGCAGTTTTTGACTAAAAACAACATGATTCCCATGCCCCACCCTCCCTATTCACTAGATCTTGCCCCTAGAAACATTTTTTTTTTGTTTCCCCAGATGAAAAAAGTCCTCAAAAGGAAATGTTTTGCTGATGTGGATGGGGTGAAACGAAAAACAGCATAAACACTAAAAGACATCAAAATTGATGAGTTCAAAAGCTGTTTTGAACAGTGGAAAAAAATGTCTTGATAGATGTATCAAATGGTGGGTATATTGAAGGTGACTGAAGTTTAAACATATAAGAATAAATACACAACTTTTTGTAAGTAAATTCTGGGTTTTTTTGGTTGCTCTCTTGTATATTTTTGCAAGTCAAAATATAATAGAAGAAATATTAAAAAGAAACTAAAGAATAGAAAACTGGATATACGGCAGTCATATGAGTAACTAATAAAAACTAACCGATTATAAATTAGCAACTAACTTCTACCTGCTTAACAGCTTCCAAAGTGTTTATGTACAACACTTCCTTAGATCTTCTAAAACCTTCCTATTCAAAATATGGTTATCAGATTGGCAGTGTTGACATCATCTGGAGCTTATTAGAAATACAGAATTCCAAGCCTGAACTCAGACCTATTGAGTCAGAATCTGAAGTGTTAAAATTATATGAATCACAAGGGGGATCTCCCTGGCAATTGACATAAATTTTAAGTTTAAGAAACTCTATTCTAAAAATTTATGAAGGAAACTGAGGTTTAATAATTTGTAATAATCACAAAAAGAGTGGATTTTGATTTCCAGGTCTTTGACTACAATTAATTTTCATTCATTTATTTATTTTTGAATGGACAATATTGACTGGTACATATGCATGGGCACTGGCTAGGTGTGGGGATACATAGTGCCTGTTTATCTTCATGGGCTTGCTCCTCTGAAGCACTGCTGCAGAATGAGGGTGCTTCTGAACTCTTAATTAATTAATTATCTATTCTTCAGTATTTTCATGTGCTAAGCACTTTTCTTGGTCCTGAGAATAGTATTTCTGTTAGTCCAAAGTACCTCTTCTTTGCACATGGACTACCCTATAACTGGACTGCCTTTCCTTTCCTTGTCTGCCTTAAAAACACTATCCTTTTGGGTTTAGTTACTTTCTCTGTGCAGGCTTTCTTGGCCTCCCTAGGGATTGTGAAATGTGTCTTTCTTTGAAATCTGTTAATGTCTTACATCTCATTCTGTATAGCATTTACCACATTGCTATATTTATTTACATCTTTTTTTTTCTTTCTGCTCCCTACCTATCACGATCCATAAACTAAACACCAATGTCAGGAACTTTGATCCTTTATTTCTTCATTTTTTATTCTTGAGCCTTGCCACAGGGTCTGTTAAAAATCACATATTTACAAGATCTGGCCAAGATGGAGGCATACGCAGAGAGGCTTCACTTCCTCACACAACCAAAAGAAGGATAACAACCAATTTAAAAACAAAAGACAACGAGTACTGCGAGAAAATCATACTGCATGGAAATCCAACAACCAAGGACTTAAAGAAATATTCATCCAGACTGGAAGATGGGGTGGAGACAAGGGCAGAGAAAACTTATGGCTAGGCAGCTGCTGGCTGATCAGGGCTGGCGATCCCACATTCATGCTTGGATAAGCCAGGAGGAACAAAGAGGGAGCGAGATAGACCACAACCCAGGATTCCAGCGTGGGAAACTAAAGACTCAAAATCCCTGGCTGTAAAAATGTGTGGGAGTTGCAGTGGCGGGAGAAACTCCCAGTCTCACAAGAGAGTTCATTGGAGAGGCCTATGGGATCCTAGAATGTACACAAATGCACCCACCTGCGAATCAGCACCTGAAAAGGCACAATCCGCTTGTGGGAAGCAAGGGAAGTGATGGAAAGTGTGACAAGAGCTGAGCAAATGGCATTGTTCCCTCTCTGACCCCTCCCCTACATGCAGTGCCACAACACAGTGAAGAGGGTTGCCCTGCCCTGGTGAATACCTAAGGATCCGCCCCTCATGATGTAACAGTTGTGCAGAGACAAAGAAATATGGCCCAAATGAAATAACAGATCAAAACACCAGAAAAATAACTGAACGATGAGGGGATAGATGACCTATTGGATACAGAGTTTAAAGCACTGGTAATCAGGATGCTCACAGAAATGGTTGAGTATGGTTGCAACATAGAGGAAAAAGTGAAGGCTATGCAAAGTGAAATAAAGAAAATATACAGGGAACCAACAGTACAGGAAAGGAAACCAGGACTCAAATCAACAATTTGGAGCAGAAGGAAGAGATAAACGTGCAACCAGAACAGAATGAAGAAACAGGAATTCAAAAAAATGAGGAAAGGCTTAGGAAACTCTGGGACATCTTTAAACATTCCAACATCAGAATATAGGGGTGCCAGAAAGAGAAGAGGAAGAGCAAGAAATTGAAAACTTATTTGAATAAATAATGAATGAAAACTTCCTCAATCTGGCAAAGAAAATAGACTTTCAAGAAGTTCAGGTGGTTCAGAGAGTCCCAAAAAAGTTGGACCCAAGGAGGAACACACCGAGACACATCATAATTAAGTTACCCAAGATTAAAGATAAGGAGAGAATCTTAAAAGCAGCAAGAGAAAAGGAGAGAGTTACCCACAAGGCCATCAGCTGATTTCTCAAAAGAAAACTTATAGTCAAGAAGGGAATGGAAAGAAGTATTCCAAAGGCAAGGACCAACATCCAAGATTACCCTATCCAGCAAAGGTATCATTTAGAATGGAAGGGCAGATAAAGTGCTTCCCAGATAAGGTAAAGTTAAAGGAGTTCATCATCACCAAGCCCTTATTACATGAAAGGTAAAAGGGACTTATCTAAGAAATAGAAGAAAATATAAAACTATGAACAATAAAATGACAACAAATTCACAGCTATTAACAACTGAACCTAAAAAACACAAAAACTAAGCAAACAACTGGAACAGGAACAGAACCATAGAAACAGAGATCACATGGAGGGTTAGCAGTAGGGAGAGGAAGGAAGAGAATGTGGGGAAAAGGTACAGGGAATAAGAAGCATAATAGGTAGGTCCTAACTAGGCAAGGAAAGGTTAATAGTAGTATAAGAAATGGAGGAGCCAAAGAACTTATATGTACAACCCATGGATATGCGCTAAGGAGGGGAGAATTTTGGAAAGTTGGGGATGCAAGGAGAAGGGGGATAAAGAGGAGAAGAAATTGAGACAACTCTAATAGCATAATCAATAAAATATACTTTAAAAATTGCATATTTAAAAAAATACGTTTGCTGAAATAGTGGATAAATAAAAGGTTATGAAAATTACAAAATTCTAAGATCCTAATGTGCACAAAGTCAGAGCTTGTACCTCAAGTATCCAGTTTTAGTATTTTATCAAATTTGCCAGATACGCATTCACCAATCTGATTTTTTTCCTACTATGTTTATTTTTGTATATGCAGGGTGAGAGAAAATTGTGTTTACAGTTGTGAGTGCCCAAAACACAAAGTTTATTCTTATATTATTATTTATTGATTATTGTATTATTTTTCATATGAACAACTGTAAACCTCTTTTGCCCAACCCTGTATGTTTTCTCTCTCTCTCTTTCTTTCTCTATATCAATATAACCAGGCAGCCAAAGAGAGTAGACTGGAATGTGCATGCATGAACAATGCCAACTTCATTGTACTACTCAGTGGGGGCAGTAGACACCATTGAGTGAGCATGTGTACTGTGTGGCTGTCACATTAAAAATGACTGAATGAGTAGAACAATGAATCTGCATCAAATTTTGCATTAAGCTTGAACATTCCTCCACGGAAACTATTTGGATGATTCCACAGTCTATTGGGGATGATGCAGTGAGTGCAGTGCAAATAAAAGTTTAGCCCAAATGATTTAAAAATGATCAAGAATCTGTTGAAAGTGATACACATTCTGAAAGGCTGGCAACACGGAGAACACCTGAGAATGTTGAACACATACAGGCTGTAATCACCAAAGACCAGTGATTGACAGTGGGAGAACTAGAAGCTTTTCTGGGGATTCCAAAAACTACTGTGTCTGAGGTTTTGATGCAGGATCTTGGCATGAAATGTGTTATAGCAAAATTCATTCTGCAGCTTCTGCTACCAGAGCAGAAGGAACATCGTGCTGCAGTTGCTAATGATTTAATTTGAACAGCTACCGATGAACCAGGTTTCCTCAAGGTCATAACTTTGAAGGGGACTGAGGCACTATTGTCCTATGTACAATGTTTCTTATATCTTGTATGTTTTGTAATAAATGTCTCTATTTTTCACATCACATGGATGGATACTTTCTGGACATGCCTCCATGTTTGAGCACTTACCGCGGCAGGCAAAGAAGCAGAGGTCAGGCAAAGAAGCAGAAAGACTCTTTACCAGAAGGAGGTGGTCCCTTTGACCAGTTGGTGAGCAGGGGCTTTATAAAGCAGCTGTTCAAAGATCTGGCTCTTGAAGGAGAAAGGCTTAGGAAAGGATTAGAAATGAAAATGGCGTAGATTTTTTAAAACCATTCAGATTATACTAAGGACATTTCCAGAACTGTATAATTCTATCTATACCTATCAGCTTGATAAATCAGGTCCACTTTAGAGCAAACTTCATGTTCCCTCAACCATATTTCTATAACCTATGGGGCTTCTGATTCTAATGGTGCACAACCTGTAAGTGGCAAAAAATGCCCAGAGAAACAGCGCAATGTGAAAGGTCTTTGATGAAGTGCTTGTCAGTCACTTCTTTGGGGAGGAGGAGAAACGGAGTCTGGCTGGATGGTGGGGAAGTGGAAACTCATAAAAAGGGAACAGGAGGCCAATTATGCAGCTTCTGTCACTGAGCCCTGCTGCTCTGATTTGGCTCATAGACTCTCTAGAACCAGTGTGGATGTAAATATTTGAACTAAATGCTGTTTTATGTTTTAGCTTGAGGGTGCTAAAAATCTGCTTTATTTAAACTTAAAAGTAGTCTCAGCTTTTTTTGTTTGTTTATGATAATTAAAAACAAACATGCTACGTTCATGGCTTTCTCAGTACAATGGAATTTCTTTGACCGAAAATGACCTAAGCCTTTGGCTTGGTCAGTGCATCCACCTCATTGATGGGAGTCTCCTCTGGATGAGCAGCCAGGGAAGGACTTGGGTCTGTTAACAGAACACTGGGTTAAATCTCAACTTCCTGATAGTGTGATCTTTGGTTCGTTATAACTTCTCTGAGTCTCAGGTTCCTCATCCCTATGAAACAAGGATGATAATGTTCAATATCAGTTCTTGTAATATGGTTTAAATGAAGGAACTTTGTTGGTAAATGGTAAATCAAGATGTTCATTGCCAGAGATCCTAAATCCCCTGCTTGGGGTTATGAGGTGCCATGTGGAAGACAGGGTCAAATGCATGCTCGGTGATAGTAATGTTTTTAATCACTAGCTAGAGTGTGGTTCCAAGTCCAAACATGCATTTCTCCTGGTGAGCTGAGCTGACCCACTCAGAACCATGAGGAATCCTTTTATTTCATTGAGGCAGATCATGGGTTTTTTTCTAGAAGCAAAATGGCCTTCTAGTTATCTTTCTCCTCAATGCAGAGATTGACCTTCTTGGCTATTTAGATTTTTATAAATTTAAGAAAAATACACCAAGGAAAAGAAGGGGAAATGGGAGTTTCTCCTAAGGTCTGGGGCAAAACTGTTATAGAAAACAGCTAATATTGTGAGCACCCATTCTGTGTGAAGCTTTGTATAAAGCATAATCCCATTTAATCTTTACAGTGATCCTGTAAGGTAGTCATTATAACTGAGGAATGAGACTTGGAGAGGCAAGATGACAAGACCCACTAGCTATCTGTCCAAGGTCTTTCAGCTAGCAGGCGACAGAGCTCAGGCTTGAAATCAGTCACTGAAGTCTACCTACTACCTGGGGCTCTACAGAAAGGGTCTGCTGTGTCATCAGTTTTATAGTTCCATATGTTTGCCCTGGGAAAAACACCAACCTTTTTAAAATCAAAAGATGATATAAAAATGCACAGCATCATCCTTCAGAACTCTTAAGGCCTGAAAGCTATATTATTAAAATGACAGGGAACCTTTTTATCCAGCAGATGAAAACATCACCGTGAGAGCATTGGAGCAGAGAGAAACCTAATCCCTCTTGTTTCCACTGTGATGACAGGTATTGTATCCAGGTGCATGAGAGATAACACGGTCGCCTCACCATGTAATTATCATTGTTTCCTTAGTGGTATCATAAGCAGTAATTATCAGTAACTAACATTTGGCATTTGGTTGTAACTTGGTAAACAGTCTGTCGCATTGGCTTTATAATTTGGGGTGGATGTTGATGGTACTCTGTCATGAATCCTGTACTACCAATTGATCCTTCGCCTCTGAGGCTCCTAAGGGAGCTGTAAACACAGGGGATGAAGCAGATTGGGATGCAAAGTACCGCTTTGTCATTTGCTCTGCAAGTCCCTGACTCCCTAACACAAACCTCGGGTAAAGTTTAGGTAGGAACTTTTGGCTTAGGCCAGGGCCCTTGGGTGAGGCTCTTACCATCTTTTCTGCTGATGGCATGAGCATGGGCATGGTGCAGACTTTGGCTAAACTGTACCCAACCTACTGAATGTATGGAGGAGGTAAGAGAGCCAGAGCTCTCTGAGGGACCAAACCCTGCCTGTGTTGTTTTATCAGACAGATGTAGAAAGCAGCCCAGTGCCAGGTTGCTACTCTATTAATACTAACATATAGTGACCCATGATAGTTTCTGGGACTTTGAACAATTATATTTGCTACTTTGCCCATGAAAAGGGAAGTACAAGGATATGGCTGGGGAGGGGAAGATGCCTGTATAGTTTATAGAAGGTATACTGCCAACATCCCAATTTAACTCTGTTCATTATTTTGTCTGTAAAAATACAGTAGTCTGTGTATCACTGTTTCTTTTTTTTTAATTTTTAAAAATATGTTTATTGACTTGAGAGAGAGAGGATCATCATGATGGAGAGAGAAACATCAGTTGGTTGCTTCCCATATGTGCCCCCACCAGGGATTGAACCCACAACCTAGGTATGAGCCCTGACTGGGAATCAAACCCTCAACATGTTGGTATTTGGGACAATGCTTCAACCAACTGAGCCACACTGGCCATGGCTTGCCCTGTTTGTTAACACCTCCTTAGCCTTGGATAAGTTACTTTATGCCTCTAAATTTTAGAAAGTAAACTACAATGTTCCTGCCCTATATGTGAATAGGACAAGATGCAACATCACTTATTTTTTAAGCTACTCAAAACTTCCATTTTCTGGTAAACTATTACTTACATAGTTTCAATTCCTTTTTAATTTTGTTGAAAACAAAAGCAGTTGTTTTCTTTGAGAGTCAGTCTTCTTTTTCCCCCATAAGGAAACAAAGTTTGTGTCACTTCACACAGCTTATTCATAAAACACAGTGAGTAAGGATGACCATCCTCTCCTTGCCTTGGAACAAGGGGAGGGCCAGGCTCATTCATGAGTGAAGTGAGGTTATCTTCACTCAGCCTTCAGCACATGTGACTAAATTCATGCCTCAGCAACATTAAACATAAACCACAATTTTAGAATAGCTTGTGGAAAGTTGAAAGTGTGAATTTTCAATCTATAAATTATATTAAATTATGCTGCATTATTCTAAACTAAATGAGTGGTGGTTAAGAGCTTGTGTTTTAGACCTGAGTTTGATTCCTTGGCCCTGTCAGTTCGTGACTGTGTCATCGTAGTCAAGTTTTTTAAACCTGTCCAACCTTAGATTTCACATTTGCGAAAAGAGAATAGAAACAAGATCTACTAGTGTTATAATAATAATGAATTAAATAATGTATTAGATATTGTTTATAAAAATGTAAAGTACTTAGAGCTTCGGGCACCTAATTAGCATTTAATAAAGTTTTCGTTAGTATCACTTCTTACGCTCATTCCGTTTTCTGGGTGTCAGCAGTAGCTACCAGGGAAAGCTGATGTGAGCGGTCCACTCTGGTACAGGGAATAAAGTCACGCATTGTAAGACTACACAAACACAAAAAAGGCTGACTAAAGCTTGTCTGCATTTTATTATCACCATGGCCCTGCAATTCTAATCAAAGTCAGTGATAACATACTCTGCTACTTAAGGAAAGACCAACCAGTTATATGTCTGTTTCTTCCTTGGTACTTTCTGGGAATGGATGTCGTCATAGTCTGGTTAATCTCCAGGTTCTCATGCTTTAGGCTTTGATTTGGAGAGATGGCCACCCTGCTGTTATGCAACTCTGCCATTTTGTATTTCTTCCCTTATTTTCCTAACAGTGCTTGATACGGCCAATTAGGAACTCGCATCAAAAAGGCGAGCTTCATTTCCAGTTTCTCAATGATCAAAAATTCTTTTGGCTTTTATTTCTATGATTGTTTTTAGTCATACAACTGACTTCTTTTTTATTAGAAAGACTTGTTTGCTCTACCATATAAAATATATCCCAAATCTATTTTCTACTCACTGTTTTTACTGTTTACTGATGTGTAGTAAACACATCTTTCTGGATTATTGCATTAACTTCCTAACTGGTTTCCCTCCTTATACTCTCCGCGTAGTCCATTTTCCAAGCAGAATCTATAATTTACATTTAAAATATAAGCTGATTTACATCACTGTTGGGAACTGTCCCGTCCTGCTTGGCTGATGGCTGAAGGATGGCTGATTAGTCAATGACGGGTAAGATCCCTCAAAGGCAGGGACAACCTAAGACAGGCACAGTCACAAGGGCAATCAGGGAAAGACTTGAGGGACACAGAAGAAGAGCAAAAGACCCTCGCTCCTTGGCTTTGTTATGGCCAGAGTCCTCATTCTATCTGGAAGAGGTCTTACCTCTTGGCGGCTCTGATCCCCCAACCTGGCTCAGGCTTGAAACAATACTGGAGGCAGCCCTAAACAGGATCTGGCAGTTCCTGGGGGAAATCAGGCCTAGAAGTAAATTCCTTGAAGCATGCTTTGTTTTTCCCTCAAAAGCTATGAGAACCAGCTCATGCTGGGAAGGAAATTTATAGTATTCATAGACCCTGACCCTAAACCATTTGGTGCTTTTATGTTTACACTCTTATGTTTACTCGTCTTGTCTTGGACACATGTAAATTGGTGTGTTCTTGTCATTTGTTTTCTTCAAAACATCATCTATTCTTGGTAAACATTAACATACTGATGTAATGAGATGACCTGTACATTCCTACTACCTAGCCCCCGTTGATAACCCTTTCAATAAAAGCCATTGGACACAGGGGCTCAGGGCATTCTCTACTAGAGGAAATCACCACCCCCTTTTCCTGGCAGACCAAGAAAAGTATCTGGGATGGCTTAATTTTATTTCCCCATCCATGACGACCTGGAGCAGCCTCTGTAGGACCAGAGCCTGCCTTCACCTCAGCTGGTGCCCGAACAGGGACCTTCAGGACCCGCACCACTTCATATCACTCTTTGGCTCAACACCCCTTTCAGTGGATCTTCATCTCATTTGGATAAAGTGCAAATTCTTTACTATGGCTTGAAAGACTCTGTATGATGTGGCTCTTGGCAGATCAGCTCAGACTTCTACCTCCAAACTCTCTCCTTGCTCATTTTTTCTCAGTCATCCAATGGCTTTCTTGAACATGCCAATCTTGCTTCTGCCTTAGGGTCTTTTGTTTTCTCTTTGCTTGAAATGCTCTGTACCTAGATGTTTGCATGGCTCACTTCCTTACTTTGTGTCTCTTATCATATTTCTACTGCTTATAAAGGACTTTGTTGATTGCCATATCATGAGTGGCAACCTGTTTATAGAAAATGCTGTCAGACTCTACCCATGTCTTCTGAGTCTACCTCAGAAGTCTACTGCAGCTTTGGTGGAAAGTTTCCTATATGTGTTGATAGCTTGATACCTGAAACATTTGTGTCTCTCTGCAGGAAGACTTTCCTAGGCCACAAGAGTTTGCTTGGCTAGTGGATGTGGAGGGCTGGAAGGACTACAGTTATTGCCCTAAGGAGAAACCTTGAACCATTTAAGGGCAGAATTTAGTGGACACACAACCCAACTTTTTTACCTCTTGGTGGAAAATTTCCAGTATATGTGCTACATATACTGTCTCTCTGTGGGTCACTGTAGTGAGATATATCCCCAGTAACCCATTCATCTAGGCATTACTTTTTGAGGGGGAGGGGCAGCAGTTTGAATCCTCCACCCTAGTTTTATTGAAATCTAAGTAACATATAAAAATTATATGTATGTAAGGTATGCAATGTGTGATTTGAAATGATTGCCATAATCAAGCTAATAACACATCTATCACTTCACAGTTACTTGTGTGTTGAGAAAACGTAAGATCTATTGCAGCAAGTTTCAAGCATGCAGTTCAGAATCTTTTAAGCCAGGCCTTCTTTACTGGCTTTTCTCACTTCCCCACTCCTTCACCTTGTTTCCTCAGACCAAGTAAAATACATGTAGCCAAGTTCTTATCTTAGGGTCCCCTTTTGGTGGAAGCACAACTAGATACCCTCATTCTTCATTTTTATTCCTTATTTTCCTACTTATTATGCACTTATGAGATTCATGATGACATTGTTTTAGAACTTACTGCCATATCCCTTGTCTTGCATAGTGTCTGGCTTATAGGAGGCTCTCATTAATCAGTATTGAATGATTACAGAGCAGGGACAACACGTCCCTACCCCCCGCAATTATTTGCTCCGTTCTTTTGATTGATTTGCTTCAAACTTCGAAAAAGGTAATAAAAATTGGCCATATAGTCTGACTCCAGTGTTTAAATTTGGTGACTGTCTTCTTTAGTGTGTTAGCTTTTCATTACCATTATTTTATTTCAACATTACTTGAAGGTACACTATGGGTATATGCTAAATATTGTATTAGGTTATTTAAAAACATCATTGTCTTTAATAATCACACTTCTCTGTAAGGTAGATTTTATTATTCATAGCCTAAAAATGTGGAAATTAAAGCTTATTCAAGGTTACAGAGTATATATGCGGAGAAGTTGGAGCTTAACCTCCATGTTTCTGACTGAAATTGATATTTTCCTCTGTGTATCCTACCTCTTAGGCAAGTAATACACTTATAAGTTATAACTTTATTTTAGTTTTTTATTAAGCCAACTTTAAAGTTTAAATAACCTGAAAGGAAGAGAGATGGTATGTGTCAGTTCTCCTAGTGTGTGTGCACACATGCATGCACGCACACACACACGCACACACACACGCACACAAACCTGTTACAACAAAGGACAATTCTATGATCTAGTGTTTCAAATATGCAGGTCAAACTGAATAAATTTTTATGGCTGTGTTAATGCTCTACTGCTTTGATAGGAAGGTGAAAAGAAAGCAAATAACTGCTAAGGTGGGCGTGTTGCACCTGATTCTGATGTATTAATAGTTCTAGTTATAATCATACATCATGACAGTGTCAAGTGTGTCCAGTTAATATATTTGTAATAGAGAATAATTGGGAAAATTTTACATTGCTTGTAGAATCAAGGTAGAGTGACCCAGATTTTAATTCTAAAGTAAAATTGGCTTCAAGCAAATAATTTTAAACCTCAGGAGTAATGAGGAATTGCTCTCATTTTTCTCTCTCTAATTAAAATAGAATATTTACTTGAATCTGGACTTAAAGAATAAAAGTGATATGTTTAAATGAACAATAGTCTTTAACACATTGAACAATCCATAATGATAATGCTAAGCACATTTAAATAAAATATCTGGTTTCCCTACTAACAATCTAATTTTAAGTTAATAGAAGACTAAATTATTTCAGAAATTCTGAGCAAACAAGTATTTCTGCAAAGAAACAAAAGAAATTCTCTGTCATTCTCATTCTTGTCTGGGTGGTCAGTACAGAATGGCTGAAAAGGGCATTGGACCAGAAGTCGGAAGCCCCTGGTTGGCTCTGACTTGACATTAATAAGTATACTCTTGAACAAGTTTTCTAACATTTCTGGATCTTGATTTTTTGCCCTAAGATTGAACTAGCTGTTTATGGGTTCTTCTATTTTTGACATTCTGTGACTTTATGACTGTATAATAGGATTGCGTTACTTTGACTGTTGAATTTAGTGGTGTCACATAAAAAAAATTTAGCATTCTAAAATATTAACTGGTGTGAGAAATAGCTATGATCTAATAGGACTTAAAATTTAGAGATATAATTTTAAGTTGGAATCTGCCATTCTAACTCTTTGTGTGTAGAAAACATGGGCCTTGGAGTTGGAAAGATCAGATTCATATCCCAGGTCTGACACTTGCCAACTATTAGATCTTGATCAATTCATTTCTTATTCTTAGTTACTTAACACTAGAATTAAGATTATAATATACGTCCAAGCTCATACTGTGGGAGTCTATGTATATAGTAAAAAATAATTTTTTTGAAAACATTCTGTTAAAGTGAAAATTACTATACTTGTGTGAGATATCACTATTGATTAAAAGGAGCAAAACAAAAGGGATAATAAATCTTTCAGGATTTTTTTTGAGAGATGGTTTAAGTCACTAAACCAATAGGGATCTTGACAAAGTTGTCATTTCTCTCACATTGGGGAAAGGGCTACTCAGAAATGCAAATTTCTCCTAATCATAGAAAAACTGACTTGTTGTTCTATGAGATTGAAATGGAAAATAAAAATCTCCAAAATGTTTGAAAAAATATGCAGTTAGAAGGATTGAGGAAGGGAGGGGGCAGGGGGCAAGGAAAAGTCGGGGGAAGGCAGAGACAAACGTATTTGAAAAAATAAAAAAATTTTCAAACAACAAAAAAGAAAACTATGTAGTCTTATTTTAAAAAAACTTTATTAAGCAACTATAATATATTATGTGCTTATCCAGGCTCTTTTTGGATGTTGTCTAATTTCATTTTCACAACGACCCTGTGCATTCAGTATTATTATCTTCATGTTATAGATGAAGGAGTAAGGCATACAGAAGTTGAATAACTTGACCAGGGTCATATGACTGGTCAAAGGCAGAGCCTTGATTTAACTCATGTTTTTTGGAGATCAAAACTCATGCTCTACCTTTTGCCCTAGCTGCCTCTATGTCAAGAGAAAAAAAATATTTTTATAATAATATTGAACTCTAACCATGTGATAGGCATTGAATTAGGCAGTTACGTGATCTCTGAATCTTCACAAAAACTCTTGATGCAAGTTTTATTTTCATTTTGGAGAAAGTTTTTTTTAAGCCTTTACTTTTGAGAATGGTGATGACACATCAGTAAATTGGTTTAAGAATCCAATGAACGGAGCAAATTAAAAACAAGCAAGAGAATGAGTTTAGGGTAATAGAGAAAAAAATTAATTTCCTACAATGATATTCACACATTTTAATATATACATATGGGTTGTGTTATATATGCTAGCATTTATATGCTAATTTTGGGAATAAATGACGCAACTGCTAGCTAGAGAGAACTAAAGATTTAGAATTAATATATAGAGAGATCGGAATTAATTAGGAATAGTTAAAAGACAGCTAAATGAACAATGATTTGTGGAATATCAGCCTCCACAAACGCCATTTCAAGTCATTGGCCATCTGTGGGATTGAAATGACGTATAGGGAGAACAGTTACACAGAAATATATGTTCCACGTTATCAGATTCAGGAATCTGGAAAGTATTCATTAAGTTAAGAATTTTTCTACATGTTATCTCATCTAATCCTCAAAACAGCACTGCAATGTACATTTTATAATTTCCATTTTGCCAATAAGGAAACTGAGCCTCTGCATCCATTATAGCTGCTTCCACCTACTCTCAACTACCATGAAAGTAACCTTCAATAAATGCTATTTCTCTTTTTTCAAAAAAGGGAGATAAACTATAGTCTCTTGAACTTCAGGTCCTTAAGGACTTTACACCTGGTCATAATTTTCATTCCTGTCCCAATTACCGCTGCCATTCTGGATAACTTCACACCCACCATGACGAGTTTTTGCCAGTGTGTTAGCAGTTGCATTTTATGACCAGTCACTTGTTACTGTCACTTATTACTCCATCCTCCCTGCTTTCTACCTCATTGCTCAAGCAAGGTAGCATGCAACATGACCAAAGCAGGTCCCTGACTTATGATGTTTCAGCTTACCATTTTTCAGCTTTATGGTGGTTTGAAAGAGATGCCCATTTAGTAGAAACTGTACTTTCTGGTACATTCAGATGAACCAGATGTACATTCAGTAGAAACTGAACTCCTGTCTTTTCCTGGGTTAGTGATAGGTGGTGTGATACTCTATTGCGATACTGGGCAGCTGCAGTGAGCTGCAGTTCTCAGTCAGCCACAGGGTCACAGGGTAAACAACTGATACTCTACAGTGTACTGTGTTGCCGGTGTTTTCTGAATATTGTGTTTTGAGTTCTTGCATAGCAGTATGTCTTCAAAACGCCCATCTGTGTTTCCTGTTTCTGGTGAGAAGAAGAGAAGGAAGACAATTACTCTTGAGATGAAACTCAAAATGATCGCCCAACTGTAGATTAATATAAATGTTCTGAGTATATATAAGGTAGGTGAGGCTAAGCTATGATATTCAGTAGGTTAGGTGTATGAAATGCACTTTTTGACTTTTGATGTTTTCAGTCTATAATGGGTTTATTAGGACATAACCCTATTGTAACTCGAGCAGCATATATATCTTTAAAAAAAAAAAGAGAGGATTATAAAATATACAATAGAGAACATTTCCCAGTGCCGAGCTACATAGCCAAAACCAGATGAGGACAGGATTCTTGAATCTATTAGAGCAATTCCATCATTCTACCACATAAGTAGGTATTTCTTTCTGAGACTCTTTTCTCCTTCCCTGTGGGCTCTACAGAGGAAGGGACCAGAGAATGTGTACTCTTTGTCAGCACAAATTGCTTTTAGGAGTGCCAAAACAATGCCTCAGCTACTAATTCATGCAAGATGAAGACAACAATCTCATCAGCTTGGCACCAATAATTGTATCATTGTAGGCATGTGAGTAAAAGGTAAGAGCCTCCAATGACAATTTACTTTTTAAAATATTGCCATTCTCATTCTGCATAGTGCCTTTTCTTTTCTGGTCCTATCTCTCTATTCTTTCCATAGATCTTTACTTTCAAACTCTTATCAGAGTGCTAGTCTTTCTGAATGAATAACATTTTCTTCTGCAATCCCCTTATGCAGAGACTGTCTGTTCTCTTCTATCATATCCCTAAAAAGTCCTGGAGGTTCTGCCAACATTATTCTCTTTTCCCATTGTCACTACAAACATTGTTTTGTCTTTCTGACTTTTATAAAACACCTCTCCATATGAGACTCATAGTTTTTGGTTAACTCATGTATATAGCTTTGGATGGCTTTGAGCTCCTGCTTAGTCCCTCATATTCATCCAGGGCTTCTGCTTTTGAGCATTATTTTCACTTCTCTTCCATGCCTAATACCATTCTGGTAGATCATTTTCACACCCAAGTGGGTGATCCGTGTTAGTCTCAAATCTTCCTGACCTCATGGACTCCAATAATTTTCTTCTTCATTTCAGTTATTTTCTCCCGAAGTCACATGGTAGTTATTGTAAATAGCACTTCAACTCCTGAAATGTTAAAATACCATAATGCTCTCTTATCCCTCCAGCTCTTCATTCCCTCTTTGAAGTTGTAGTTTTTTCCCTTTGTTTTCTCTTCCAGTAGTATCCCCTTCATGACTTTAATTCTTTCTTTATTCATCTTTAACCAATGGTGCACCTCTCTGGCCTCTTATTTTCAAAATGATTTATGCCTTTACTTTTTTTTTAATTTCTATGGAATCTACCTTGGATGTAGCACAGGCACTTAGAACACAAAACCTCCAAAACTTAACTCTTAATTTTTGTCACCAAACTCACTCAGGTTTTTTAATTACATTTTTGTAACCAAATTCACTCATGTTCTTTATGTTGGTGAGATATGTCACACAAACAAGAAACTATGAAGTGATCTTTGACTCTTCCTTTTCATAACCCTGATACCAAATATATATTCAAGACACCTCATATTTTTTAAAATTGTGAACTATTTTATTTAAAAGTGTTTTGACTTTAGTTTTTTATTTTTCAATTATAGTTGACATATAACATTATATTAGTTTTATGTGTACAACTCCTAAATAACTTAATAAGTGATTATCCTGATAAATCTCATACCTGTATTTATTACAATATTATTGACTATATTCTGTATGCTGTACTTTACATCCTTATGACTATTCTATAACTCTCAGTTTATAATTCTTAGTCCCTTCACGTTTTCACCCATCCTCCCAACACCCCCTCCCATGTGGGAGCTTTCAAAATGTCCTCTGTTTCTACGAGTCTGTATCTCTTCTTCTTGTTCATTTATTATTATTATTATTTTTATTTTATTTATTTATTTATTTATTTTTTAAATACATTTGTCTCTGCCCCCCCCCCCACCACTTTCCCTTATCCCCTCCCTCCTTCCCTCCCTCAGCTCTTCCCCTTTGGTTTTGTCCATGAGTCCTTGCTATATGTTCCTTGACTTTCCCCTTCCCTTCCCTTTACCTCCCCCCCTTCCTTCCCTCTTGTCTCTGTTGATTTCTTTTCCTTTCAGTGTTGATGGTCATATTTTCCTTGCATCTTTGTATTGTTGGTTAGGTTCCACTTATAGGTGAGATCATATGGTATTTGTCTTTTGCCCCCTGGCTTATTTCGCTTAGCATAATGCTCTCCATTTCCATCCATGCTGTCGCGAAGTTTAGTAGTTCTTTTTTCCTTTCTGCTGTGTAGTATTCCATTGTGTATATGTGCCATTATTTTTTGATCCAATCATCTACTGATGAGCATTTAGGTTGCTTCCAACACTTGGCTATTGTAAATTGTGCTGCTATGAATATTGGGGTGCATAGGTTCTTTTGTATTGGTGTTTTGGTGTTCTAAGGGTATAGTCCCAGCAGGGGAATCACTGGATCCAAAGGCAGTTCCATTTTCAGCTTTTTGAGGAAATTCCACACTGCTTTCCACAGTGGCTGCACCAGTCTGCATTCCCACCAACAGTGTCCTAGGGTTCCCTTTTCTCCACAGCCTCGCCAGCACCTGTTGTTTGTTGATCTGTTTATGATGGCCATTCTGACCGGTGTGAGGTGGTACCTCATGGTGGTTTTGATCTGCATTTCTCTGATGGCTAGTGATGCTGAGCATCCTTTCAAATGCCTCTGGGCCCTCTGTATCTCCTCCTTGGAAAAGCATCTGCCCAGGTCCTTTGCCCATTTTTTTGATTGGAGTGGAGTCAAGTGAGTTCTTTATATATCTTGGAGATCAAACCTCTATCTGATGTATCATTAGTGAATATATTTTCCCATATGGTTGGCTCCCTTTTCATTTTGCTGATGTTTTCTTTAGCTGTGCAGAAGCTTCTTATTTTGATGAGGTCCCACTTGTTTATTCTTTCCTTTATGTCCCTTGCTTTAGGAGACTTATCAGTGAAAAAATTGCTGCGTGGTATATCTGAGAGTTTCCTGCCAATGTTCTCCTCTAGGACTTTGATGGTGCTGTGACTTACATTTCAGCCTTTTATCCATCTTGAGTTTATTTTTGTGTATGGTGTCAGTTGATGATCCAATTTCAATTTTTTGCATGTAGCTGTCCAGCTCTCCCAACACCATTTGTTGAAGAGGCTATTATGGCTCTGTTTTATGCTTCTGCCCCCTTTGTCGAATATTAGATGTCCATAGAAACCTGGGCTTATTTCTGGGCTTTCTATTCTGTTCCACTGGTCTATGGGTCTGTTCTTGTGCCAGTACCAGATTGTTTTGAGTATAGTGGCTTTGTAGTACAGTTTGATGTCTGGTATTGTGATCCTTCCTACTTTGTGTTTCTTTCTCACAATTGCTGCGGCTATTCGGGGTCATTTATGGTTCCATATAAATTTTTGAAATGTCTGTTCTATTTCTGTGAAATATGTCATTGGTATCTTAATAAGGATTGCGTTGAATCTATAAATTGCTTTGGGTAGTATGGACATTTTGAGGATATTAATTCTTCCAATCCATGAGCACGGTATATGCTTCCATTTATTTGTGTCTTCCTTAATTTCTTTTTTCAATGTTGTATAGTTTTCTGCGTACAGATCTTTTACGTCCTTGGTTAAATTTATGCCTAGGTACTTTATTTTTCTTCTTGCTATATAGAATGGTATTTTTTTCTCTGATTTCTTCTTCTTCTATTGCATTGCTGGTGTACAAAAACGCCTTTGATTTCTGAATGTTGACTTTGTATCCTGCTGTTTTGCCAAATTCACTTATTAGGTTGAGGAGTTTTTTGGTAGAGTCTACAGGGTTCTCTATGTACACTATCATGTCATCTGCAAACAATGATAGCTTTACTTCCTCCTTTCCTATTTGGATGCCTTTTATCTCTTTCTCTTGTCTGACCGCTGTGGCTAGGACTTCCAATACGATGTTGAAAAGAAGCGGTGAGAGCGGACATCCTTGTCGTGTTCCCAATCTTAGTGGGAAAGCTTTCAGTTTTTGCCCGTTGAGTATGATATTGGCTGTAGGTTTTTCATATATGGCCTTTATTACGTTGAGGAATGCCCAATTTATTCCCATTTTGCTGAGTGTTTTGACCATAAATGGCTGCTGTACCTTGTCAAATGCTTTTTCTGCATCTATCGAGATGATCATGTGGTTTTTGTCTTTTCTTTGATTTATGTGGTGTATCACGTTTACTGACTTGCGTATATCGAACCATCCCTGCATCCCTGGGATGAATCCTACTTGATCGTGGTGGATAATCTTTTGAATGTATTGCTGGATGCGGTTTGCCAATATTTTGTTGAGGATTTTAGCATCTATGTTCATCAGTGAAATTGGCCTGTAGTTTTCTTTCTTTGTAGGGTCTTTATCTGGTTTTGGGATCAGGGTGATGCTGGCCTCATAGAAAGAGACTGGGAGTCTTCCCTCCTCTTGGATTTTTTGGAATAGTCTGAGAAGGACAGGGGTTAGCTCTTCCTTAAATGTTTTGTAAAATTCTCCTATGAAAGCGTCCGGCCCTGGGCTTCTGTGTGCTGGGAGTTTCTTGATGACTGCTTCCATTTCCCCAGCTGTTATCGGTCTGTTCCAGCTTTCTGTTTCTTCCTCCTTCAGTGTTGAAAGATTATACTTTTCTAAAAATTTGTCCATTTCATCAAGATTTTCAAATTTCTTGGCATATAATTGTTCATAATAGTTTCTGACGATCCTTTGTATTTCTGTGGTATCAGTTGTTATTTCTCCTCTTTCATTTCTGATATTATTAATTGGGGTCCTCTCCCTTTTTCTCTTGATGAGTCTGCTTAAAGGCTTGTCAATTTTATTTATCTTTTCAAAGAACCAGCTTCTGGATTGGTTTATCCTCTGAATTGTTCTTTTCATCTCTATGTCATTCAGTTCTGCTCTAATCTTGACTTTTCCTTCCTTCTACTTGCTCTGGGATTTATTTGTTGTTGTTTCTCCAGTTCTTGAAGTTGCAGTGTTAGGTCTTTTATTTGAAATGTTTCTATTTTTTTTAGGTAAGCCTGTATTGCTATGAACTTCCCTCTCAGGACTGCCTTTGCTGTGTCCCATGGGTTTTGGACTATTGTCTGTTCATTTTCATTTGTTTCCAGAAATTTTTTGATTTCTTCTCTTATTGACCCATTCATTGTTTAATAGTCTACTGTTCAGTTTCCATGAGTTTGCAAGTTTTTGAAATTTCTCTTTGAGGTTGATTTCCAGTTTCAAGGCCTTGTGGTCTGAGAAAATGTTTGGTATTATTTCAATTTTCCTGAATTTGCTGAGGCTTGCTTTGTGTCCTATCATGTAGTCTATCTTTGAAAAACTGCCATGAGCATTTGAAAACAATGTGTAGTTTACTTCTTTGGGATGTAAGGTTCTATATATGTCAATTAAGTCTCTTTGATTCAGTATGTCATTCAGTGCCACAATATGTTTATTAATGTTTTGTTTGGAAGATCTGTCCATTTGTGACAGTGGGGTGCTGAAATCCCCTACTATCAGTGTGTTGCTGTCTATATCTTTTTTGAAGTCATCCAACATTTTCCTTATAAACTTGGGGGCTCCTATATTGGGAGCATATAAGTTTACAATGTTGAGGTCTTCTTGATAGATTCTTCCTTTAAGTATGATAAAGTGCCCCTCTGGGTCTCTCTTTATGGCCTTTGTTTTGAAATCGACTTTGTCTGATACAAGTATGGCAACGCTAGCCTTTTTCTCTTGCCCATTTGCTTGGAATATTTTTTTCCATCCCTTTACTTTCAATCTGTGTAGGTCTCTTGCTCTGAGGTGGGTCTCTTGTAGGTAGCATATGTATGGGTCATGTTTCTTATCCATTCAGCTGCCCTGTGTCTTTTGATTGGGGCATTTAGTCCATTCACAATGAGAGATATTACTGATAGAAACTCATCTTTTCTCTTTGTACTTGTGTTCCTCTCTGTTTCATTCTTTTCCTTCATCTGCTTAAACCAGTCCCCTTAGCATATCTTGGAGTGCTGGTTTGGTAGAGATGTATTCTTTTAGTCTTCTCTTGTCTGGGAAACTCCGTATTTCCCCTTGTATTTTAATGGAGAGCCTAGCTGGGTAGAGCAGCCTTGGCTGTAGGCCCTTGCTTTTCATGGCTGGGAATATTTGTTGCCATTCCCTTCTGGCTTGTAGTGTTTCTGTTGAGAAGTCAGCTCCTAGGCATATCGGGGCCCCCTTGTATGTTACTTTCTCCTTCTCCCTTGCTGCCTTGAGGATTCTCTCTTTGTCTTTGACATTTGCCATTTTAATGATGATGTGTCTTGGAGTGGACCTCCTTGGGTCCCTCTTGAGTGGGGTCCTCTGTGCCTCCTGGATCCATGAGACCCTTTCTCTCCTCAAATTGGGGATGTTTTCCATCATTACTTTTTCAAGGAGGTTCTCTATCCCTTGCTCCTCCTCTTCTCCTTCTGGTATCCCTATTGTACGGATATTATTGTGTTTCAGGTTGTCCTGCATTTCCCTAAATGCCTCTTCATTCTTTTTGAGCCGTTTTTCCATTTCTTGTTCTTTCTGGGAGCTTCTTTCTACCTTGTCCTCCATCTCACTGATTCGATCCTCAGCTTCATCCAGCCTGCTTTGGGTTCCTTCTACTGTGTTCTTCAATTCAGAAATGGTATTCTTCATATCCTCTGTGTCTTCTTGATAGTTTCTATGTCCTTTTCCAGGCTGATATAGTTTGCTCTAAGATCCAGTTTCTCATAGTTCCCTTTGAGCTGGCTGAGCTCATTGAGCTTCCTTAGAACCATTGTTTTCAATTCAGTATCTGATAGTTCCCTTGCCTCTATTTCATTTAGCTCTCTCTGTGGGGAGTCCCCTTTTCCACTCATTTGAGGGGAACTTCTTTTTCTTCCCATTTTTGTGAGAGTCTGTTAAGTATTTTTGTCCTTTACTTTTCTTTCTAGGCCTGCATCTGATGATGTCAGTTGTTGACCCTATATGACCTTGGGTTGTTTGTTTGAGCCTTCCAGGAGTCTAATGTCTGTGTCTGACTCCTGCTTGGAGCAGCTCTGTGACCCTTTCGGTCAGGGCTGGGCTATTTTTTGGGATCTCTCTGCACTCTCAGGCGGGCTCCTTGAGTGCGTTCCCAGCGCAGCAGGATCCCCCGCCTGCCTGGGCTCGCATGTGCTTGCCCCAGACCAGGGGGCTTATTCATGACCTCGCGTACTCATCTGGCCCCCCTGGCCGGCGAGCTCCCTGGCACTGGTCAGTTTAGGGTCTTCTATTGTGTATTTTCCCCACTTTTGGCTCTTTGGGTGCGTTGCTTGCCCTCGCCAAATAGGAACTACGGAAATGGGGGGAAGTCAGCTCTAGGACTCTCCGGTTAATCCTGTCTCTGGTCTCTCCTCCAGGGACTCTGGGCAGCTCTACTAATTTTGTGGGCCACTCCGCAATGGCGGGCGGGTGGGTCAATTTACACCTGCCCTTGCTGCTCTGCGCACTCTGTCGCAGGCCATATGGGTGCCAATCTTTGGGAGGCCTTGCTGGCCGGTGCAAGGATTCACCAGCCCACGGGGGTCACACACACATGCTCGCCAACCCTCTCCGGTCACTTGGCGCAAGTGTGCGCGCCTGCACTGGGTATTTTGGGGGAGTCTATGTGTGCTTTTCGGCTTTTGGCTCTTTGGGGGTGTGGCCTCTTCCCGTGCAATGGAGATTACAGCAAGGAGAAGGAGTTGGGACTCCCGGGTTCCTCCTCCTGTTCTTTCCCCAACACCTCAGTTTCTAGTCTCTCCTCAGGGGCCTCTGGGCAGTTCCCTGACCCCTTCAGCCAAGGATCCACCTTTTGTGCGGACTGCATTTCAATCGCAGGCAGTCTGGTTTGTGCGCGCCCCGCTTCTGCCTCTTTGGGGGCGCGCCTTTCCAGCCCACAATGGAGACTACCGAACGTGGAGGGAGTCAGGACTCCCCAGTTCCTCCTCCCATTCTTTCCCCAACGCCTCCGTCTCCAGTCTCTCCTCAAGGCTCTCCCAGCCAGTCTGCACTCAGCCCCGCAGCTCACACGCACAAGCTGTGCCTGGAGGGCACAAAAGGCAGGTTAATTGATTCCCTTTTGCCTGAGCGAGATGGTAGCTGCAGAGTGGGAGGTGTGCCATCACTGGGGCTCCACCGGCTGCCGTGTCAGTTCTCTTCACAAAGGTTTCCTCACCAGTCTTTTCCCAGGCACCAGCCCACCCTGCTGCCGCCTCTACCCAGAGATCAAGGAGGGTGGCTGCCCCTGCAACTTTTGCGTTTGCCCTTTAAATGTCTTTTTGCATCCCCAGCCACCTGTCTCTGGCAGAGAGCGCCCCTAAGCTTTTTGGGGTTGCGTTTTGTCTGTATTTTCTCGGCTTTAGCTGCTGTAGTTTAGGGGTTCCTGTTTATGATTCAGACCCCGTTCTTCTCGGGGGGACGCTAACTGGCCGTTTCAATGTCCCTCTGGTGCCAGTGCCCTTGGGCACCCAGCCCACCCTCTCGAGCCTCCACCACACTTCTCACCCGTTGGGATGTGAGAGTAGAATCCGCTGTCCGTGGCACCAAGGCTCCTCTCCCACTATCGCTCCACTGCTTTCCAGGTGATTACTCCATTATTTAGTTGAAATTCCAGTTTGGTTTTGGGAGGAGATCAGTGTGACTCCCATTCACTCCTCTGCCATCTTCCCCCAAAAATCTATTATTATTTTTAGATTCAGCTTTTGATAGATATGTGTTTATTTTCATTTTATTATTCATGATTTCAATCTTGTATCTCCTTTTTCTTAAAAAAATCTTTTTTTAAGGTTTTACATTTCATATAATACTTGTTTGGTGGTGATGAACTCCTTTAGTTATTTTCTTGTCTGAGAAGCTCTTCATATGTCCTTCAATTGTAAATGATAGTTTTGCTTGGTAGAGTAATCTTAGTTGTAGGTCCTGGCTTTCATCACTTTGAATATTTATTGCCAATCTCTTCTGGCCTCCAAAATTTCTGCTGAGAAGGCATCTGACAGTCATATAGAAGCTGCCTTGTAGGTAACTAACTGTTTTTGTCTTCCTGCTTTTAAGGTTTTATCTTCATCTTTAACCTTTAGCTTTTTAATTATGATGTGTCTTGGCATGGACCTCTTTGGGTTCATCTTTTTGGGACTCTCAGCACTTCCTGGACTTGTATATCTATTTTCTTCACCAGATTAAGGGATTTTTATGTCATTTTTTAATGTCTGTTTTCATTCCTTGCTCTCTCTCCTCCTTCTGGCACCCTCCATAGTGGTAATGTTGGTACACTTGAAGTTGTCCCAGAGGCTCCTTATACTATTATCACTTTTTATGTATTTTTTTTGTAATTCTGATTGGGTGTTTTTTTTCCTTTATCTTCCAAATCTCTGTTTTGATACATTGCTTCATCTGCTCCACTGCTAATTCCTCGTAAGGTATTCTTCATCTCAGTTAACGCGTTCTTCATTTCTGATCAGTTCTTTTTTATGTTTTCTAGTTCTGTTTTTATATTTCCTATATCTTTGTTGAAGTTCTAAGTTCATCTGTTCTTCCCCTAAGTTCACTGAATATCCTTATAACCAGTGGTTTAAACTCTGCATCTAGTAGATTGCTTGTTTACATTTCGTTGAGTGTATTTTTTCCTGCAGTTTTGTTCTGTTCTTTCATTTGGGACCTGTTTATTTGCTTTTCCATTTTGATAGCATCCCTGTGTTTGTTTCTGTGTATTAAGTAGAGCTGCTATGTCTCCCAAGTTTCACAGAGTGGCCTTAAATAGTTGGTGTAATATAAGGTCCACTAGGTCAGCCTCCTCATCCATCTGAGCTGGCAATCCAGGTAAATCAGCAGCATGAGAAATGATAGGCCATTCATATGGAAAAACCACTGGAAACAGCTTGGGTGGGCTCTAGAGTTGAGTGAAAGGGGGTGTCAGGGGATCACCAGGCAAACCGTGATAGCCTGGTTTATGGAAACTTAGATATGGTTACTGCCTGCCAGCTCTACAGGGGGAGGGCTAGGCAAAGAACAATGGACTCTACCCGCACTTTTTTTCTGGAATAAAACTGCTCCTCCAGCTTTTGCCCTGTTACCAGACAATTAAATTCCTCTCCATGTGTCCCTGGTGCCTTTTGAGCTGCTGCCCCAGCAATGGATCTCAGAATAAGTGAGTCTGAGTAAGACCTTGTGCAGGCCGTTTAGGAGGGATGCCTGGGAATCCAGAATCCCTCTGTCTCACTCAGCCAAAACCCCACTAGATTCTACAGGCAGCAGTTACTGGGACTTCTCTTCCTGGCACTGGAACCCTGGGCTAGGGGGTCTGGTGTGGGCTGGGACCCCTCATTACTTGGGGGGAAGGGATATCTTGGCTGGCCCTCCCGAGATATCCCTCCTGATTTTTATCTATCACAGATGGGTGTTGGACTAGCTAGTTTTGGGTCTCCACCCCTCCTATCAGTCTCAACTTGGCTTAAAAAAAATACACACACACACACACACACACACAGACTTAGTGATAGGACTTTTCTTCAGCTAGGTGTCAGGCAGTTCTGAATGCTGGTTGTTCTGCAGTTTAGTTGTGGGGGGATGCTAGTACTGCATTTACCTATGCTACCATCTGAACCATAAAGCCTCATGAGTTCTTTTCTTTAATTGAATTTGTTGGAGTGACATTTATTCACAAAACCATATAGGTTTCTAGTGTACAACTCGATAAAATATAATCTGCACACTACACCATGTATCCATTAGCTCAAGAAAAGTCTCAGCCCCCAATTTCCTCCCCCACTTTGCCCACCTCCACCTACCCACCACTCCACTTTCCCTCTTGCTATCACCACACTGTTGTCCTTGTCTATGTGTTATGTATATATAGGTTTTGGTTAATTACTTCACCTTCTTTCATTTAGTCCTCCAACCCCCCTCTCTTCTGACAGCTGTCAATCTGTTCCATGTATCCATGTCTCTATTTAATTTTGCTTATCAGTTTATTTTTTATTAGATTCCACATATAAGTGAAATAATATGGAATTTGTATATCTCTAACTGGCTTGTTTCACTTAGCATAATAATTTCCAGGTCCATCCATGGTGTCACAAAAGGTAATATTTCCTTATTCCCTTCCCCCAACTTTTTTAATGTCTGACTAGTGTTTCACTGTGTAAAAGTACCATAGCTTTTTTTGTCTACTCATTTACTGATAGATACTTGGGTTGATTCTATATTTTGGCAATTGTATGTAATGCTGCAATGAAGATAGGGGTACATATATTCTTTCAAATTAGTATTTTTGGTTTCTTAGAATATATTCCCAGAAGTAGGATCACTGGATCCAAAGGCAGTTCTATTTTTAACTTTTTGAGGTAACTCCATACTGCTTTCAACAGTGGCTGCACCAATCTGTATTCCTACGTATGGTACAGAAAGATTTCCCTTTTTCCACAACCTTGCCAGCACTTGTTTTTTGATCTATTGATGACAGTTGTTCTGGCGGGTGTGAGGTGATATCTCATTGTGGTTTCAATTTACATCTCTCTGATCACTTGTGACTAAGCATTTTTTCATATGTCTATTGGCCACCTGTTTGTCCTCTTTGGAAAAGTGTCTATTCAGGTCCTTTGTCCATTTTTTTTAACAGATTGTTTGTTTTTTTGTGGTTGAGTTGTATAGGTTAGTTATATATTTTTGAAATTAACCCCTTATCAGATGTATTATTAGTAAATATGTTCTCCCATATGGTTGGTTCCCCTCCCTCCCTCCCTTCCTTCCTTCCTTGCTGTGTAACAGTTTTGTAGTTTGATGTAGTCTCATTTGTTTATTTTTTTTCTCTGTTTCCCTTGCCCAAGTAGATACATGGGCAAAAATATTGCTATGAGAGATGTCTGAGATTTTGCTGCTCATGATTTCTTCTAGGATTTTTTGTAGTTTTGTGACTTATGTTTAAGTCTTTTATTCATTTTGAGCTTTTTCTTGTGAATAGCATAAATTGTTGTCTGGTTTCATATTTTTGCTTGTACCTGTGTAATTTTACCAACCCAATTTATTGAAGAGGCTCTTTTTTCTCCATTGCTGTTGCCTCCTTTGTTAAGTATTAAGTGATCATATAAGTATAGGTTTATTTCTGGGCTCTGTGTTCTGTTCCATTGATTTGTATGTCTGTTCTTTTGTTTGTACTACGCTGTTTTTATTACAATTGCCTTGTAATGTAGTTTGATATCAGGTAGTGTGATACCTTTAATTTTGTTCTTCTTTCTCAAGGTTGCTGAAGCTCTTCAAGGTCATTTAATTCTATATAAATTTTTGGGTTATTTGTTTTAGATCTGTGAAATATATCATTGGTATTTGAATAGGGATTGTGTTGACTCTGTAGATTGCTTTGGGTAGTATGGACATTTTAATGATGTTAGTTCTTCCAGTCCATAAACACGGTATATGCTTCCACTTAATTTTATCTTCTTTAATTTCTTTCTTCAATATCTTACAATTTTCCTGTTATAGGTCTTTTACCTCCTTGGTTAAATTTATTCCTTGGTTAGGGAAACTTTAAGGTTTTCTCTGTACCATAACATGTCACCTGAGAATAATGATAGCTTTACTTCCTCCTTTCCAATTTGGATGCTTTTCGTTTCACTTGTCTGATTGCTGTGGCTAGTACTTCCAGTATTATGTTGAATAAGAGTGTTGAAAGTGGACACCCTTGTCTTGTTCCTGATATTAAGATATGTACTTTTAGTTTTTGTCCATTGAGCATGATGTTGGTTGTGAGTAAGCCCCATGAATTCTTAATGTCTCTTCTATTCCTTGTATTTTCATCACCCCCTCATTCTTGTCTTAATGCATATTCTCATGATCTTTTGTCTATAAAATAATATTTTAACTTTTTCTAATGCAGAATGCTTGCTTCCTCTTCCTAGCTCTTTTATTCCTTGAGTTCTCTGTGACATTTGGAGCTTCTAACTATTCCCTTCTTATTTTTTAAACTTTTTCTTCCATTGTATTTTAAGAAATCACTTTTTCTGGGTTTCGTTTACCTAGATGACCTTTCACCTTCATCCTCTTCATCTGGAGTATTTTTTCCTCTTTCTCACCATTATGCCATATCTTTTTAAATATAATCTTTCTTATATTTTTTCCATTACCATGTAGTCCCCTTATCTTAAATATTCTTCTTAGCACTCTGTCCTTATCATTTATTCTCTTTTCACTTTATCTACCTTCTCTGGACAAAGCCATCCGTTCATGTGATTTTTATCAATCTCCCATATATGTTTGACTCTTACTTTGTATCTTCAATTTGGACCTTTCTTCGGAATCCTGCCTTATATATCTTTCTGTCTACTTACTTCCCTTTTACATATGGATATCACATAGACTTGTAAGCCAATTATCAAAGAGTAAACTTGATTTTTTTCCCAAAATATATTTATTCCTTACTTTGCATCTCTGTTCTTGACATCCTAATGCCACCAAAGCAGAAAAGTCTCTTTTACTCTTCACATATTGATAGGCCTTAACATGCTTGATGTCTGTGAGATCTCATCTGTTCAATCTTAACTGCTGCTGCCATAGTTTAGGCTCTTAATATGACTTGATATTAAGTCTTACCATGTCTGCTTCTCTTGTCACCTAAACTTTAATTTCATAAAACTATTTGAAGTTTCCAGGATAAAAGAAGCTAATAATTTGGCCCACATACAGCCATCTGCAGTTCCTTGTCCCCCTGGTAAAAACCGTTCTTTTCCAAGATTCAGCTTAGGTGTTACTTATTTTCTGAAGTCTATTTGTATCGTCACATAAAACTGTTCCATGCACTGTGTACCTCTTCGTAGCATGATAATTGAGGCAAATGAAACATGATTTATTTTACTCACTTGTTTATAGATCAGGTTCCCCTATTGGATCAGAAACTCCTTGAGCATGTAGTCATGTCTTATTCGTCTCTGTATCCCACTGCCTAGGACAATATGCTGCTCAATCAATGCTTGATAAGCTTTTCGAGCAAATGAAATAGAAACTGTTTTTGAATATTAGATTTTTCAATTCAATTAATACAACACAGATCACTATAACTGCATTTAACATGTTTAAATTTTGATCCAAATCTCTTTAGTTTTTCATAAAGTCCCATATTTTGAGTAAGTAAAATCCCATTTTAAATGATTATAGCTTCATGATCTATGAGCAGGTTCCTTCAATCCCAGGTGTGCTCTTTGGTAAATGCATGGTTTTGCATATATTACTTAATTTCTTCTAGTACTAGGAGGAAGTTGGGAAGAAATTTATGTATAATGTGTTATAATTTTTTTCACATGAGTATGGCTTGTATAACTACTCCACAAGGAGGAAGTTTTATGTAAATTTATGATACTAGGTTTGAGAAGAAATAGCTCTCTCATTATTTCTACACTCTTTAGTCTGGCCAGATGGCAGTTACTTCATTGTAGGAAAGTGCAGTGGATAATAGTAAAAAGATAGGGATTTAAGTTCTAGGACTGCTTTTTACTGGTTTTGTAACCTTGGACAAGTAACTTAAATCTCCTGAGTCTCAGTTTTTTAGAAAATCTGATTACTTTATAGGATATTGGGTCATGTCAAAGGACACCATTTATATGAAACTGTGACCCACAAACTGAAAAACAAAATTCAGTGAAAAAGCTGCAAGAATGGAAAACATATGGGTTTGGGAGCCAAAGACCAGTTTAAAATAATGGGTTTTGCTACTTTTGTGGGCTTTTAGGCAAATTACTTAACATCTTGGAGCATTACTTTCTTCATTTGTAATATGGGAATGATAACATCTACCTTCTACAATTGTGGAGAAGGTTAAAGGCATTAATGCATCTATGGCATCTGACATATAGTCATTTTTCTATAACTGGTGACTAGTACAGGTGAGAGAAACATTCACTTTTTGAAATTTTCAATTCTCTATGCATGTATTTTTTAATTATTATTTTTTAATCCTCACCCAAGGATATATTTATTGATTTTAGAGAGAAAGGAAGGGGAAGGAAGGAAGAGGGAGGGGGAGAGAGAGAGAGAGAGGGACAGAGAAGAAGGAGAGAAAGAAAGAAAAAAAGAAAGAAAAAAAGAAAAAAAGAAGGAAGAAAGAAAGAAAAAAGAAAGAGAAACATTGATGTGAGAGAGAAACATTGATTGGTTGCCTCTCACCAGTGCCCCAACCAGGGATCAAACCTGCAACCTAGATATGTGCCCTGACTGGGATCGAACTCACAGCCATTTGATGTACAGGATGATGCTCCAACCAACTGAGCCGCTAGGCCAGGGCTATACATGTCTTATATCCTATAAACTGATCACCAACTAATCAAGATGAGTCTTAAATATGGATTAAACCTGAGCCAGAATTTTCTGCAGAATTGGGTTCATTAGAATTTAATGCCCCTGGAGTTGTATATGCTCCTAAAAATAAACACATGCAAAATATTTACTGTGCCTGAAACTCTCACATGATAGTAATAATTATTATTGTTTCCATTTACCCTTTGGAGTCATTATAATAGGCACTTTGTATACCTTGTTTAAATGTCATGTCAGTTCTGTAAGGTAGGCAAGATTATCCCCTTCATTTAAAGATGATGAAACTTATTCACAGAAATGATTAAGTTTCATTTATAGACTAGTAAGAGTCAGGATCAAAAATAAATTGAGGGTTTTTTATAATAAGCTTAATGATTTTTCTGATTCACTACAAAGTCAGGTAGGCCAAGCTCACTCCAGCACTTTGGCTCCTCCTTCAAAATCTACAGCACCTTTGAGTTCATAAATTTAGTTTGGCAAATGCTGGCTCTGATCTTAGTGGGAGTCCTTACCTTTGATTAAGACCCAGGCCTGACTCAGGCATGAGTCTGGACCTGGGTCAGATTATGAACATCTGGGGCTTTGTATACATTTGGCTTGTTTTCTACCTTTCCATTTTGGGAGGACAGTCTTATACAATCATAAATTTGTTGATTTGTTCAACATCTATGACATGTCAGCTACGTGCCCTGAAATTGTAATAGATGTTGAGGACAATAAGATAAAAATCTCAATCTTTGTCATTACGGAACTCTGAGTCAAAAAGTCACATAGAGAAAATTACAATTTCTTTTGTTTTTTGAAGGCATCAGGCATCATGATGGTGCTCTGCAAGCAGAGGGAAAGGTCAGTGAGGATTTCCAACCAAGGACGAGTGTTTCCTTTAATACTTGAAGAATAAAGTTATTTTGAAATAATTTTGAGAGGGAGAAAAAGGGAAGAGGAAAAAGAATGCATGCATGAAGGCATGGAGATGTTCAATACTAGATGCTATTAAGATTGTGAAAAGTTTGGGATGAGGGAGTAGAACAGAGAGAGGCAAAGGAAGAGTCTGAGAGATTGATAAAGACCCAGATCACACTGGACATCATCAGTCATGTTAAAGTAATTGGAACTAATGTTGTAGGCAAGAAAGCATCACTGACATATTTTAAACATAACATTGAAAGGATCAGAACAGCAGTTCAGATAGACCTGTCTGACAGTGAGTTGGAGGAGAGATTGATAGGATAGGCCTGGCAGAGGCATACCAGATAGTAGTAATCTAGGTTGGAAATGCCAAAAGCCTCTTCCCAGGTGGTGGTAAGTGGCTGGAGAGAAGTGGAGGATGCATCTAGGAGGCTGAATTGGTATAACTTAGTGATGTGGTAGGATGTGTAGTAAGGGACACAGAGGTATCAAGGAGGCCTGGGTTTCCGTCCTCTAGATCAAGAGGATGAAGACCTCAGTTCCTGGGACAGCGAGAACTCAGTTGGAGCAGGTTTTGGGGGGTGATGAGGACCATGCAGGATGTTACCAGAAATCCCCATGCCTCACCTATTCACTGTTAGCCTCTCCATACTTCCAGTGTCAAGGTTTTAGTTATTGTCCTCATCACCTCCTGTCTAGACTACTGTGGCAGCCTCCTGGCTGACCTCTACAATCTTTGATCTCTCTGAACACAGCCCTGTCACACCTCTCTTCTGCTTAATACCTTTTAATATATCCAAGGGGCTTAGAGAGTCCTGGAATTCAAGGCTCTTCTGCAGTCTCATCCCAGCTAACCTCTCCAGGCTTGCTCTCCACCACTCCCTCAAATTAGCAGCCTAATCTGTTTGGAGAAAAACACTAAAATAGGAGGCAACTTGAGAAGGGGTGTGTGTATGGTCTTTTTTTGTCAAAAGCACTTAGAAAAAGAAAAGAAAACTACCTGTTAAAGAAGCTAAAAAAAGTATCATGGCTAAGGCAGGATGTATTTTGGATTGTGAAGAATAAATGGGGAAAAGGTAGGTGACAAGGAGGAGGGAAGGCAAGGAGAACAACATAAGGACAAACATGAAGACTGGAGGTGTAGAAGGGAGGTGGCAGAAGGCAGTGGCAGGGAAGAAGCTGGGGTGACAAGAATAAAGTGTGAGAGAGTAAATTTTGGGGGTCACAAAGGGGGCAATTTTTATTTTGTAATCCAATAGCATAATTTTAAAGGTGATTATTTACCAATAATTCTGTGTATATAACACTGTGTCTGGAAAATCAGCATGAAATAATATTAAAATACTTTGAATTATTATAATATCTTCAGGATAAAGCCTTACATTTGCACAGTGTTTTACAGGTCACTACAGCCTTTCACTGAGGCCCAGAGAGGACCAGTGTTTTGCTAAGGCCAGATTCAACCATTGGACTTTTGGTCCCAATTTTAGGTTGTTTGCCACTACAATGTGGCTGCCCCCTTTGGCATGTTTCAATGTCTAAACAACCATATGCTTTTGTTGAGTAATTCAGACTACAATGATGGCATGGACAAATTCTGATTAATTTCCTGAGGATTTTGTTAAGTATCTCTTTATTGATTTCCTCCAGCTGAGAGAAGCCAAAGCAGAGAAAACAAAACAAAAATGCCTCAGACTACAACTGGAGAGGTTCATAAATAAGGGCACGCATCTGAACACAACCAAAGAGGCAACACGAGACTTCAGTATGGTTTTCTTCACAAATTGGAATTGAATGAAATGACTTAGGGGCACCTTGATGCCGGTGTATGAAAACTGCTTCAAATCTTGCAAGTGTAGCATTTGTTTTGGAAGAACTCTGTTCCTGAAGCCTCTGGTCTCTCAATTCTCTTTTAAGTAAAAGATTCTGTTTCATGATAATTGTGTTGAGAACATATATTTTCAGCCCTTTAACAAAAAATCAATGCTGTGTTTTGAAACAGATAGGAGGAAATAGCTCATGCCAAATCACTGGGACTTGACCTGTACAACAATATGGGATACATTGAGCTTGAGATATATGTATCTTGTAATTTTGAAAGGGAGTTATTTTCTGAAAAGATGTTCTTCCCAAATAATGGGAATTTACATGGAAAAAACTAAGACTTTGTGAGATGCCAGAAGTCATGTATCAGGCACAGAAAAAACTGCCTGAGATTCTTTTCTGGACACACAGTGTCACATCAGATCTCTGGCAGTGATAAAGATCTCCAGGTGTCTGTATGGAGGTTATCAAGATCAGAGGAGAGGGAAAAAAATCTCCAACTAACCAACCAACAAACAAAAAAAGAACAGTGTGCATATGAGTGACAACAGTCTCTGCATTTATTGAGTAACTACTGTGGTAATCACCATGGTAACTACTACAGGGAGTACTGTTGGCTTAAACATGGCAACCCTCTGTACACTGTCTCTCAGAACACCTATTTTACTCTATTATCACTTGTTTTATTTTTTTATGAGATCATAAGCCCATGGCTTCCTTGTTGTCTTGATATCCCTAATAACTAGCATGGTATCTGACAAATAGCAGGAATTCAGTAAATACTGAATGAATGAATGAATGGTGTGCTTGGGATTTAAAGAACAGAACAGCAGTAGATGGATACTCAAGGAAGCAACAATAAAGCATACATAAATGAACTCTTAAAAATATCTTCATTGAGATATAATTCACATGCCATAATTTTCACCCTTACAATTTAATGATGTTTAGTATATTCACTAGGTCATGCAATCACAACCACAAATGTTCTAAGTTTAGAACATTTTTATCATCCCTGCCCCCCTGAAAAACTCCTTACTGATTAGCAGTCACTCTTTATGCTCCTACCCCACCCAACTACATACACCCTTCTGCCCTATGAAATCACTAATATACCTTAGTTTGGGCAGGCACGATGCAACATTATACACACACACACACACATTATATATATAATTTGAATAAAAAGTTGTAGCCTTCTGGAGCTGTAAATTGTCTTAAAGGACTCGATCAGAATCCTACATGAGGGATGAGAAGGGCCTGAGGAAGGCATTATATCTAGGATAGAGTGTGTCCAGCTGCCACTGTTGGCTGGAGGGTAAGGAGGAAGAACCCTAGAAGCAGGAGTAAAAAGGTTCAGAAGGGAGACTGTCAGTTGGCTGAGGGGAGTTTGTTGCTGCTGAGAGAAATCTGAACCTACCTTAGGCTTATGGGCTTATTCAAAGGGCGAGTTCTAGGTCTGAGCTAAGAAAGAATAAGAACAAAAGTTGAGAACACGAGACACCAAAAATGAGTTCTGCTTGTAGGATTAAGACCTTTTGTTCTTCTCTTTGGAGTTCTGCTCTAAGTGGCCCCTGACCCTTAGGAGTTGGTCCCAGGAAGGCGGCCAAAGAACTTGTGGGAAGAATCTTGACACTTTAATAGAAGTTGATAGTGCATCTTGAATGTTTTGGAGACATTCAAATTGATGGAAAATAGAAGAAAAGATTTTTAAAAAGAACTGTTAATTTTATTTATCACCTATTGTGAACCAAGTATTATTCTGGGCACTGGAGATGCAGTACTGAATAAAAAAGGAAGCTACTCCCCAAAAACCTACATTCTAGGGGGAAGGATAAATAAAAGACAAGGTAAAGGATGAAAACATATATAGCATATTAATTAAAATGAAGGTTAAAGGACAAAATTAAAACTTAAAAAGGAAAATAAAGTGTTTTAGGGAGTAGGGCAAAAAGGAGGTGATTTTACATGAGAACCGGGAGAGGCCCCCCTGAGGTGACAGTTGAGTAAAGGCCTGAGGAGGTGAGAAAGTGAACTCTCTGGATGTTGGGGGAAGAAAATACCAGGCTGAAGTGAAAACACCCTGCACAGGGCACTGTCTGATGTTTTCAGTAACTACCTAGGAGGCTGGCATGGCAGGAACGGATGGAGGGGAGAGCTGCAGAGGATAATATCAGGGGTGTAAAAGGCAGGGGCTAACACAGGATCTTTTAGAGCTTTGTAGACAATTTAAGATGAGAGGAGAAGCCAGTTATTTTTACTTTTTAAGATCACTTTATTGAGGAATATTTTACAGGTTATACAATTTTGTTATTTTTAAATATACATTTTAATGAGTATAATTTCTCTTCTACCTGAACTTTTTGACCTCCATGTCCCTTCAGGAAGATGTGAGTTCCTAGTACTCTAGATGATGATTTCTTGTTTTTTTGTGTTTTTTTTAACTCTATTTCAAGGTTTTGCAACTTTTAGTGCCTGAAACGTGACAGAGAGGGAGTGGTCAAACCCTTGTACTTTCAAGTTTCAAAAAAAAAAAATGGAAAGAAAATCAAACAACTCTGCTAATGATAATCTTCCCTAATCTTTAAAATGGAACAGGTTGGATCTACTTAATCACAGATCTCTTTCCTTTCTTCATTTTTGGATGATTTGCTACCACCTTCCCACTCATTCCATCACTTTTCTGTTTCCAAGCTTAGAGCTCATATCTTCCTCCCTTGGTGGAGGAATAATCTTCCCTCCCCCAACCCCACACACTGCTATTTGCCATCAAATTAGGCAATCTGCTATTTTCTGGCTAGGATCCATCTACTCTGTAGATTTCTTTATTTCTATCATCTCTCCTGCCAGTTGGCTCTCTTTTAAAGGCCAATTTATGTGAAGAAGCACTTTTTATTACTTCAGAAGAAGCTGTATATATGAAGACATGTGAAAAAACTAAGACTACTACTGAAAAGAAATGGACAAAAGGAAGATAGTTCAACTGATGAAAGATGTAGAAAGAGCTACTATATACATTTTAGTGGACAATTTAATGCAACTTTTCTGAAAGGCATTTGGTCTATATATTTACATATATCTCTATTTATATCATCTATCACTGTCTCTAGCTATAGTTATATATATCTACACATATAGTTATATATATACATATATATAAAACTATATGTATAGATATCTATATCTATACCTACATCTATATCTAGATAGATATCTAGCCTTATAATTTCATTTCTTTTGACCTATACCCTCTCCTAGAGGGTCTATTTCTCCCTTTAAGCAGTCGCCATAGGACAAGTATGGATTCTGGGTGTCAGAGCCCTCTATTTCCCTCCAGAAAATATCTCATCTAATGACAATTGAATAATCTGGCCCCATAACCTTCCAATTGTGTGTTCTTACCTAAATCGGTTAACCTCACTGAGTCTCAATATTTCATGTGCAAAATTGTTTTGAAGTAAATAATAGATATAAATTATTTAGCATAATGCACAGCTTATGTTAACCACTAATAGATTTATAATTATTATTATTAACATTACTAATATTTTGGAGTATTTGGAATAACAAAACTAGAAGACAATATAAATGTGCAACAAAGGGACATTGGTTGAATATACTATGACCTACTGATATGAGAGTGTATTTGGGTGACAAAAAAGTTTATGACTTTAGTTCTTAGTAATAGTAGGGTGGGTAATTTGGACTAATATTATAATTGAGGACATCTAGTACACCAAAATACAAAAATAAATCTGCTTACTGATATTGGAGAGTAAACACCACAGTGGAAAATTAATAACCAAAAACTAAAGAAAAGTGAAGCCCAGGAATTTGAGCCTGTCACTTGGGACCACTTTTTTATGGGGGGGGGGGTTTGCTTCTTCCAGGGAACTGTTAAGACCTACAAAAGCCAAACACAATTTTTTTAAACAAAAAAAATTTTTTCTAAAGTACTTTTAGGTTTACAACAAGATTGAAAAGGAGGTAGGTACAGAGGTTTCACTTATATCTCCTGCCTTCTAACACATGCATTTTCTGCCCCACTAAAAATATTGTCCACTAGAATGGTACATTTTTTTTAACCAAGGATGAACCTAAATTGATACATCGTGTTCATCCCCAATCCATCAGTTACCTTAGGGTTCACTCTTGGTATGGTACATTCCATGGGTTTGGAAAAACATGTAATGACATATACCCCTAATTATAGTATCATATAGAATATTTTCACTACCCTAAAAATCCTTTGTGTTCTGCCTATATATCTCTCCACACCTACCTCCCAGCCCAGCAGCAACACCCACTGATCTTTTTATTGTCTCTTTGGTTTTCCTTTTTCAGAATGCCAGATAGTGGGAATCATACAGTATGCAGCATTTTCAGAGTGGCTTTTCTCACTTTGTAATGTGAATTTAACATTTCTCCATTTTTTATAGCTTCATAGCTTTCTTTGTAAACATGAAATAGTATTTCATTGTCTGGATGTACCACAGTTTATTTATCAGTTCACTTACTGAAGGATATCTTGATCACTTCCAAATCTTGGCAATTGTGAATAACTCTTCTATAAACATTTAGGTGTAGGCTTTTGTGTGGTATAAATTTTCAACTATTTTGGGTAAATACCAAGAGTGTGATAGCTGTATCATGTGGTAAGAGTATGTTAAGTTTTTAAATAAATTATCAAACTGTCTTCCAAAGTAGCTGTACCATTTGGCATTCTTGCTGTCAATGGCCAAGAGTCCCCGTTGCTTCACTATGCTCAGCAGCATTTAAGTGTTCTCAGTGAACTGGGGTTTGGCTATTCTAATAGGTGATTAGTGGTATCTCATTTTAATTTGCGTTTACCTGATGACTCATGCTGTGGGGCATATAATTATTTGCTATCTGTATCTATTCTTAGATGAGGTATCTGTTATAATCTTTGGCCATTTTTTAAATTATTTGTTTTTTTATTGCTGAGTTTTAAGATTTATTTGTATATTTTAGATAATGGTCCTTTATCAGATATGTCTTTTGCAAATATTTTCTCCCAGTCTGTGCTTGTCTTCTAATTCTTTTACTATTGTCCTTTGTAGAGCATATTTTTAAAATTTTCATGAAGAACAGCTTATCAATTATTTCTTTCATGGATTGTGTTTTTGATGTTGTATATAAAAAGGCATCACCATACCCAAGGTCATCTAGATTCCCTCCTATAGTATCTCCTAACTGTTTTACAGTTTTGCATTTTACATTTTGAGTTAATTTTTTGTGAGGAATATAAGTTACCTGTCTGAATTCTTTTCTTTTTTTGCATGTGGATGTTTAGTTGTTTCAGTACCAGTTGTTGAAGAGACTATCTTTGCTCCATTGCATTGCCTTTTTTCCTTTGTCAAAAGCCAATTGATTATAATTGTGGAGTTCTATTTCTGGGCTCTCTGTTCCATTCTATTGATTTATTTGTCTATTATTTTATCAATAGTACACTATATTGATTACTGTAGGTTTAAAGTAAGTCTTGAAATCAGGTAACTCAGTCCTCCAATTTTTTCTTCTCCTTCACTAAACTCTGTTTAGGGCCTTGCAGGTAACACACTCTTATTTCTGGGCAGTAACTACAGAGCAGTAGAAGGAAACCCAAGTTTGACCTTGGAAAACAGAGACTAAAATCCTGGCTCTCTTATACACAATTATCTTTTTCTTTTTTTTTTTTTTGGTTTAGTTTCCTCATCTCTCTTTTTTTTTTTTAGAGTTTATTTATTTATTTCTAGACAGAAGGGAAGAGAGGAAGAAGTATCAATGTGTGGTTGCCTCTCACATGCCCCCCACTGGGGACCTGGCCTGCAACCCAGGCATGTGCCCTGACTGGGAATTGAACCAGCAACCTTTTGGTTCACAGGCCAGTGCTCAGCCCACTGAATCACACCAGCCAGGGCTAGTTTCCTCATCTTTAAAATCAGAATAATAAGATACATAATGCAGTGTAGGGACATTTGAAATGATTTAATATTTGTACAAATTCTTGGTCTGGTGTCTAACATGTTGAATTTATTTTTTCTTTTTCAATTAAACTATTGCAAAGCAACATAAGGAAAATGTAAGTTATTCAACTCAAAGCTATAACTGAGAATTGAGTAAAGTCATCAGAATAATTTACCCACATTGACTTTCCTAAAGATAGTGCAATAATTAGTATTATGCTTTATGCATTAAGGATACATGTTATAATTTGTATAACTACTAAAATAATTCAAAATTGCAAACATGTGAACAGGAATAAAATAATGAAGTTACTAATCCAATAGAGCAACAAAAAAGTGATGAACAGGAATATGAAATTTGTAGAACAAATATAAATGACTTAGTAGAAAGTATCCAGCCATGCACTCTGAAAAATAGACACATTTATTGAAGAAGATACAAGATACAAAAAACATTGCACATAGGACAATAATGCCTCAGTCCCCTTTGAAGTAGGCATCTTAGGACCTCATTCAGTTCTCCCATCATCTCTTCTACTGTTCAAAACAATCTGCAAAATATTTTGTTGAAATCACCATCAGCTGCCCTGCCATGTTTTCCTTAATCTTACTGATGGTCTGAAATTTCTTCCCTTTCAAAGGTGATTTTACTTTTGGGAGAGGTCAGAAGTCACGAGGCACCCAATCTGGGTGGTAGAGGGGCTGAGTCACCTGGGTGATTTTATGTTTCACCAAAAACTCTGCAAGAGATGTGATGCATGACTGGGTACATTGTAGTGATGAAATTTCCAATCACCAGTTGCCTATAGCTGCGAGCATTTTCATTGAATTGCATCTCTCAACCAATGAAGAACATTGAGGTAGTACTCCTTATTAATTGTTTGGCCTAGGGGGACATACTCATGGTGGACAACACCTTCCCAATCAAAAAACACAGTTAACATGGTCTTGATCTTGCTGCCACTTTGCCACACCTTCTTCGGGCATGGTGAATCAGGTGACTTCCACTGGGATGACCAGGCCTTTGTTTCTGGATTATAGCAGTAAACCCACAATTCAGCTTTGGTTATGATCTTGAGGAAATCTGGTTAATTGGTAGTGATTTGAATCATCATTAGCAACTGCAACACATTGTTCCTCCTGCTCTGGTAGCAGAAGCCGTGGGAAGAATTTTGCCACATCTTTCATGCGAAGATCTTGTGTCAAAATCTTGGACACAGTAGTTTTTGGAATCCCTAGATCAGCCTCTAGTTCTTGCATTGTCAGTTGCTGATTTTTGTTGATTGCAGCCTGTATGCATTCACCATTCTCAGGTGTTCTGCTGGTTGCAGGTTTTCCAGAACATGGATCACTTTCAACAGATTCTCAACCATTTTTGAAGCATTTGTGCCACACTTTCATTCATGCTGCACTCATTGCATCATCTGCAAAAGCTTTCTGAATTCTCCAAATATTCTCTGTGGAGGAATGTTCAAGCTTAACACAAAATTTGATGCAGATTCATTGCTCTTACTTGCTCAGTCATTTTGAATGTGATGGCCACACAGTACAAGTTCTCACTCAACAGCATATACCACCCCCATTGACTAGTATGGTGAAGTTGTCATTGTTCATGCATGTGCATTCCAGTCCACTCTCCTTGGCTGCCATGTTACATTGATGTTGCACAAACCATTCTCATATCAACAATAGCTGGACTTTTTCCAGACAGACCTCATATGTAAGTAATTGTTTTCAATATAAATAGTCTAAATGTTCTAAAAATATAGGAATTTTTAGATTGAATTAAAAAACAATTTATCATACTTAATCATATTTATTATCCTTAATTCTAGCTGTTCTATAAGAAACACAAGGAGGTAAAAACTTAAGAAATAAAATGATGGAAAAATGTGTACAATATACACATTAAGTGAAAGAGTAGCTATACTTATATCAAAGAGAGCCTTAAGGAAAAGTTATAAGAAATAACTGGAAGTGTTTTATAGTGAGAAAAAATTTAATTCATCGTGATGATATAACAACTCTATATTTGTATGCACCCAATGAAATAACATCAACATTTAAAGTAGAATCCAACAAAACTAATAGAAAAAAAATCCATGAAATTTGGGAGATTTTTATAATACCAAAACACTGGAAATAACTCATGTCCATCAAAAGTAGAATGATTAAGTAAATTGTGATATATTTTTTCAATAATGTACTAGACAACAAAGAATAAACAAGTAATTGTTATATACAACAACATGAATGAATTTCTTATACTTAATGTGGAGTAAAAGAAGCTGGACACAAAAAGAATTTATACTATATGATTCCTTTATGGTAATAATGGGTGCACTAGACAACTACAACGATACTAAGAGGTCAGTAGAAAGTGGCTTGAAAGTGTTATAGGACACTTTAAATCAGGTTGTTTTAGCTGTAAGAAATTTTCTCCCTTCTTTCTTTTGACATTTTTTTTTTGTCTGGAATGCAGACATGATTGCTGTACTTTTAGCAGACATATTGTGTGTGACCTTGAGGACAGAATTCATTTGCAAACAATGGCAGAGCAGAAGGAAAGAAAAAACCTGGCTCTCTGATAACTCTGTAGACTCAAGAATGGAATTTTTATGCCTTTGTGGATGAGTGGTTTGGCACCTTTTTGTGTGGGCTGGAATTTTAACAACAACATCAAATAATCTCTTAAGTGGTTAAAGTGTTTTATAGATTACAAAGTACTGTCATATATAATGTTCAGCTCATATAACCCTGACAATAACTCTATGTGCAATTTATCTCATTTTATTGATGAGGAAAAAGAATGATGCTACACAGTTTGTCTGAGGACACACAGCTGAGCCAGAACTTGAATCCCAGGTTTCTGAAATCATGTCCACTATTCCATCTAGTATATCAACCTGCAGGAACCCAAGAATTCTAGGAAGAGTTGAGGACCATTCTCAAAGTCAGTATGTTATTTGTCATTGCCATGCACCCAAAGAAGAATGGGCTGGATCAATCTTTAGCCTGGCTTTTGGATCTCTGGGTTGTGATGTAATCACATCTAAGCCAATAGGACTGGAGTATGGACTAGACCCAGAACCAAGAAAAATTTAAGGCAGTCTGGACAATTTTTCCTCATGCTGGTTTTGGTGCCAACACTTTTATAAATATACAGAAGTCAAGAAAGGATTGTGGTATGGACAAAAGACATTGATATTTTATAACGCTAAAATGCTTTGAGTGAGTAAGATGGCTCCACAAAGAAATGTGGTTTCCAATTGTATTGGGATTGAATTATATTTGTCATACATTTACTGAGCAGCTAACATTTTATTTAGAAATTTCTTAATTATTTATCACTACGTTCTGAAAACATTTAATTCTCAGTTTCTTTATGTCTAAAATGGGGATAATAATAGTACCTATTTCATAGAGGTATTGTGAATATTAAGTAAGTCAGTAATATAAAGCTTTTTATTAAGTGCTGGAATATAATAGTAGGGGTTCAAAAATGCATATTATCATTATTGCTGTCATTATCTATAAAATAAACAATACCCATATATTAGGGTTGTTTTCAAGATTCCAATGAAGAAATTTTTATGAAGCAACTGGCAGATGTTCTTCTACCTTCTAATGAGTTGGGGAGAGAGAGGACTTACTGAGCAAGTCTTGATAAGAATTACCATGGGGAAAGGTTGACTGAGGTGGAGAGAAGAAAGGGACCTTTGAAGAAAAAGCTGAGAAACTGAGAGCCCAAGGAATTACACAGATGTTGAAGACATATTTGATAGAAAAGAAGTATTTATTGCACATATAAGTAAAAATTAAGCAAAAGTAGAAAGTTGGAAAAATGTTTGAGGGTCTCATAACAACCTAATTTGTGTGTTCTTAGTGGTCTGATGGGAAGTTGGTTTAAAGTTTGATGTTGAGGGCACCTGCAGACTGTAAGCTACATGATGGCAGGGGTATTTGTCAGGTTTTGTTCACTGATATGCCTCACATGTCCAGACTAGTGCCTGGAATGCAGTAGGTATTTAATAAGTATTGAATGGATGAAAGAATGAATGAATGAATGAATGAATGATTATCATGAAGGGCCTTGACCTCAAGAAGAAGAGTAGAAACTGGATTCTATAGGCAGCAGTCAGCCTAAAGGAATTTCTGGGTAAGGGATTTGGATAACCTGAGTACTGCTTCAGGAGGGTTCATTCTGCAGTGGCAGGAGAGAAACACAAGTGAAGAGGAAAATAAGGGTTAAGATGAGGGCAAAAGCAATAGGGAGTGGGTAGGGGGAAAATGTCAGGGACAGGCAGGTGAAAATCAGTGTGGAGACATTAAATTGCAGCTAATATGCATAGTTAATTGGAAGAGATTACTTAAAACTCTAAATTTCTTTCAGCATTTGACATTCACAAGTCCTTTTCTTACAGTCTGCTCTTTTCATCAATACCTTCTGCTGTTGATTAAATACAGGACAGAAAACAGAATATATCACCTTGACATTTTTGTGAGTCAAGTTTCTTGTCATAGGATGAATGTTGCCATTTGTTATTAAAACACTCCTGCCTGCACCTCCTATCAATGAAATAACTTTTTTCCCCCACCAGCCCATTGGGGTTTTACTTTGTCCTTCATAATACAATCTTCAAATTAGCCGTGATCCCATAATTTATCTTTGTGATGTTCTGCTCATTTTATTTATAATCCAGAGGCAATTAAATCACTTTTATACAAGATTGTCCTGATGACAGATGTGTGGCTGCCACTCGGACACATGACGGCTGACATAAATCATTTGACGATCAAAGTAGCTGTTGACTTGCTAGTCTCTAGTTACAGCAGATGCCACCCCAGACAGAGTGACAGGGACATTCTTCACTGAAGCCTCATTTTAGCTAACTGCTTTGCTCTGCTCCAGCTCTGGAATCTTGACAGCTTGGAAATCCTTCATGTGGCTTTCCCTAGCCACGAAGGGTCAATCTATCCCTTATTCCCACTTCTGTAGATTTTTGGTGGCTTCCTAGTAGGACACATGAGGGGTGTCACAATGTGGACCCAATCTATCACTCTGGCCTAGACACCAGCCATGCATCTTCTATTCCTCCACCTATCTTCCCCAATCCACCAAATTTTATAATCTATACCCAACAGACTACTTGCTGTTCCCTGAACATGATGAATTTTTTTCTTGTTCATGTCTTTGGGTGTGAGGTTTTATAATCTTGGAATTCTTCACCCAGTTTAATCCTACGTCTCCTTGAAGACTCAGTTGAGTTGTTCTTGCCACTGTGAAACACCGCCCACTTCCCATACAACTAGTTTATTCAAAATCTGTATTTCTAAAACAATGTAATTTATTTTTTGTCAGGTTCAAAGCATGATTAAGTCACATTCATTCATTTATAAGGTTATAGTCATCATTGGTCCATGCAAGAGCCCTTTCCTTTTATTTTACTTTATTATTCCATTCCCCATCCTGGTTCTTTACTCCTAAGCTGCACCCAGCATGAACAGTTAGTCTGGTGAAATTATCTCCTTAGTTACACACAAATTTGTGAAGATTATATAGTGTCATGCTTTTATATATGTTTAAATTTACATATGTCATAGAATACTAAAATATATTTTCTTTCATTTTCATTGTACAATTAGGTTTTACTATCTATCCATATTATATACACATTATTCATTGCTTTACAAAGAAATATGGAGAAATACAGATATCACACTAGCATTTCCCTGATTACTACTATGTTTTGGCATCTCTTCTTATACATGTAGCCATTTAGATTTCTCATTATGTGACTATTAACTATGTAGATTCTGTGGCATTGCCTGTTTTTCCCTGCCTTATTCTGCTACATTAAAATTCTTGTATATTCAAGACATCAATCTGTGGTTAATTTTAGATGCTGCAAATGTATATATTTTTGGCCTAATTGCTCTATCAAATTCTAAGTGACTCTGTGTTAAAATTTTCAACTACAATTTCCTTTTCTTTTATTTACATATTTATGTCAGTCATATATTTATATAAATTAAAATAATAGTATTAAATTTACAGAGACAAGAGGGAAGGAGGGAGGGGGGCGGGGAAAAGGAAGGGAAGGGGAAAGTCAAGGAACGTATAGCAAGGACTCATGGACAAAACCAAAGGGGAAGAGCTGAGGGAGGGAAGGAGGGAGGGGGCAAGGGAAAGTGGTGGGGGGTAGGCAGAGACAAATGTATTTGAAAAAATAAATTAAAATTAAAAAAAAGTATGATTGTTAGCAACTTATTGCCCATTTTGGTGGTATGTGGTATCTCTTTTTTTACTGTATGTTTTCCATCATAAATTATTATTATTTTTTATTTTTTTATTAATTTATTTACTTTTTAAATACATTTGTCTCTGCCTTCCCCCCCACCTCTTTCCCTTGCCCCCTCCCACCTTCCCTCCCTCAGCTCTTCCCCTTTGGTTTTGTCCATGAGTCCTTGCTATATGTTCCTTGACTTTCCCCTTCCCTTCCCTTTCCCTGCCCCCCCTTCCCTCTTGTCTCTGTTGATTTCTTTTCCTTTCAGTGTTGCTGGTCATATTTTCCTTGCTTCTTTGCATTGTTGGTTAGGTTCCGCTTATAGGTGAGATCATATGGTATTTGTCTTTCGCCCCCTGGCTTATTTCGCTTAGCATGATGCTCTCCAGTTCCATCCATGCTGTCGCAAAGTTTAGTACTTCTTTTTTTCTTTCTGCTGTGTAGTATTCCATTGTGTATATGTACCATGACTTTTTGATCCAATCATCTACTGATGGGCATTTAGGTTGCTTCCAACACTTGGCTATTGTAAATTGTGCTGCTATGAACATTGGGGTGCATAGGTTCTTTTGTATTGGTGTTTTGGTGTTCTCAGGGTATAGTCCCAGCAGGGGAATCACTGGATCAAAAGGCAGTTCCATTTTCAGCTTTCTGAGGAAATTCCACACTGCTTTCCACAGTGGCTGCACCAGTCTGCATTCCCACCAACAGTGGACTAGGGTTCCCTTTTCTCCACAGCCTCGCCAGCACCTGTTGTTTGTGGATCTGTTTATGATGGCTGTTCTGACCGGTGTGAGGTGGTACCTCATGGTGGCTTTGATCTGCATTTCTCTGATGGCTAGTGATGCAGAGCATCCTTTCAAATGCCTCTGGGCCCTCTGTATCTCCTCCTTAGAAAAGCATCTGCCCAGGTCCTTTGCCCATTTTTTGATTGGATTGTTTGTCTTCTTGGAGTAAAGTCGAGTGAGTTCTTTGTATATCTTGGAGATCAAACCTCTATCTGATGTATCATTAGCAAATATATTTTCCCAAACATCTGGCTCCCTTTTCATTTTGCTGATGTTTTCTTTAGCCGTGCAGAAGCTTCTTATTTTTATGAGGTCCCACTTGTTTATTCTTTCCTTTATGTCCCTTGCTTTAGGAGACTTATCAGTGAAAAAATTGCTGCATGGGATATCTGAGAGTTTCCTGCCAATGTTCTCCTCTAGGACTTTGATGGTGCTGTGACTTACATTTCAGTCTTTTATCCATCTTGAGTTTATTTTTGTGTATGGTGTCAGCTGATGATCCAATTTCAATTTTTTTGCATGTAGCCGTCCAGCTCTCCCAACACCATTTGTTGAAGAGGCTGTTATTGCTCCATTTTATGCTTCTGCCCCCTTTGTCAAATATTAGATGTCCATAGAGACCTGGGCTTATTTCTGGGCTTTCTATTCTGTTCCACTGGTCTATGGGTCTGTTCTTGTGCCAGTACCAGATTGTTTTGAGTATGGTGGCTTTGTAGTAGAGTTTGATGTCCGGTATTGTGATCCCTCCTACTTTGTGTTTCTTTCTCAAAATTGCTGCGGCTATTCGGGGTCGTTTATGGTTCCATATAAATTTTTGAAATGTCTGTTCTATTTCTGTGAAATACGTCATTGGTATCTTAATAGGGATTGTGTTGAATCTATAAATTGCTTTGGGTAGTATGGACATTTTGAGGATATTAATTCTTCCAATCCATGAGCACGGTATATGCTTCCATTTATTTGTGTCTTCCTTAATTTCTTTTTTCAATGTTGTATAGTTTTCTGCATACAGGTCTTTTGTGTCTTTGGTTAAATTTATCCCTAGGTACTTTATCTTTTTTCGTGCTATATCGAATGGTATATTTTTCCTGATTTCTTCTTCTATTGCATTGCTGGTGTACAAAAACGCCTTTAATTTCTGAATGTTGACTTTGTATCCTGCTGTTTTGCCAAATTCACTTATTAGGTTGAGGAGTTTTTTGGTAGAGGCTACAGGGTTCTCTATGTACACTATCATGTCATAGTTTACATCCTCCTATAGTTTACTTCCTCCTTTCCTATTTGGATGCCTTTTATCTCTTTCTCTTGTCTGACCTCTATGTACACTATCATGTCATGATAGTTTTACATGATAGTCAAACAATGATAGTTTTACTTCCTCCTTTCCTATTTGGATGCCTTTTATCTCTTTCTCTTGTCTGACCGCTGTGGCTAGGACTTCCAATACAATGTTGAAAAGAAGCGGTGAGAGCGGACATCCTTGTCGTGTTCCCGATCTTAGTGGGAAAGCTTTCAGTTTTTGCCCGTTGAGTATGATATTGGCTGTAGGTTTTTCATATATGGCCTTTATTACGTTGAGGAATGCCCCATTTATTCCCATTTTGCTGAGTGTTTTGATCATAAATGGCTGCTATACCTTGTCAAATACTTTTTCTGCATCTATCGAGATGATCATGTGGTTTTTGTCTTTTCTTTGATTTATGTGGTGTATCACGTTTACTGATTTGCGTATATTGAACCATCCCTGCATCCCTGGGATGAATCCCACTTGATCGTGATGGATAATCTTTTGAATGTATTGCTGGATGCGGTTTGCCAATATTTTGTTGAGGATTTTAGCATCTATGTTCATCAGCGAAATTGGCCTGTAGTTTTCTTTCTTTGTAGGGTCTTTATCTGGTTTTGGGATCAGGGTGATGCTGGCCTCATAGAAGGAGTCTGGGAGTCTTCCCTCTTCTTGGATTTTTTGGAATAGTCTGAGAAGGACAGGGGTTAGCACTTCCTTAAATGTTCTGTAAAATTCTCTTGGGAAACCTTCTGGCCCTGGGCTTTTGTGTGCCGGGAGTTTCTTGATGACTGCTTCTATTTCCCCAGCTGTTATCGGTCTGTTCAAGCTTTCTGTTTCTTCCTCCTTCAGTGTTGGAAGATTATACTTTTCTAAAAATTTGTCCACTTCATCAAGATTTTCAAATTTCTTGGCATATAATTGTTCATAATAGTTTCTGATGATCATTTGTATTTCTGTGGTATCAGTTGTTATTTCTCCTCTTTCATTTCTGATATTATTAATTTGGGTCCTCTCCCTTTTTTTCTTGATGAGTCTGCTTAAAGGCTTGTCAACTTTATTAATCTTTTCAAAGAACCACCTTCTGGATTGGTTGATCCTCTGAATTGTTCTTTTTGTCTCTATGTCATTCAGTTCTTCTCTAATCTTGACTCTTTCCTTCCTTCTACTTGCTCTGGGATTTATTTGTTGTTGTTTCTCCAGTTCTTGAAGTTGTAGTGTTAGGTCTTTTATTTGAAATGTTTCTCTCTTTTTTAGGTAAGCCTGTATTGCTATGAACTTCCCTCTCAGGACTGCATTTGCTGTGTCCCATAGGTTTTGGACAGTTGTCTGTTCATTTTCATTGGTTTCCAGAAATTTTTTGATTTCTTCTCTTATCTCATTATTGACCCATTCATTGTTTAATAGTGTACTGTTCAGTCTCCATGAGTTTCCAAGTTTTTGAAGTTTCTCTTTGAGGTTGATTTCGAGTTTCAAGACCTTGTGGTCTGAGAAAAAGTTTGGTATTATTTCAATTTTCCTGAATTTACTGAGGCTTGCTTTGTGTCCTATCATGTGGTCTATCTTTGAAAAACTGCCATGAGCATTTGAAAAGAATGTGTAGTTTTCTTCTTTGGGATGTGAGGTTCTATATATGTCAGTTAAGTCTCTTTGATTCAGTGTGTCATTCAGCGCCACGATATGTTTATTAATGTTTTGTTTGGAAGATCTGTCCATTTTTGACAGTGGGGTGTTGAAATCCCCTACTATCAGTGTGTTGCTGTCTATATCTTTTTTGAAGTCATCCAACAATTTCCTTATAAACTTGGGGGCTCCTATATTGGGAGCATATAAGTTTACAATGTTGATGTCTTCTTGATAGATTCTTCCTTTAAGTATGATAAAGTGCCCCTCTGGGTCTCTCTTTATGACCTTTGCTTTGAAATCTACTTTGTCTGATACAAGTATGGCAACGCCAGCCTTTTTCTCATGTCCATTTGCTTGGAATATTTTTTTCCATCCCTTTACTTTCAATCTGTGTAGGTCTTTTGCTCTGAGGTGGGTCTCTTGTAGGCAGCATATGTGTGGGTCATGTTTTCTTATCCATTCAGCTACCCTGTGTCTTTTGATTGGGGCATTGAGTCCATTCACATTGAGAGATATTACTGATAGAAACTTACTCATCTTTTCTCTTTGTACTTGTGTTCCTCTCTGTTTCATTCTTTTCCTTCATCTGCTTAAACCAGTCCCCTTAGCATATCTTGGAGTGCTGGTTTGGTAGAGATGTATTCTTTTAGTCTTCTTTTGTCTGGGAAACTCCGTATTTCCCCTTGTATTTTAATGGAGAGCCTAGCTGGGTAGAGCAGCCTTGGCTGTAGGCCCTTGCTTTTCATGGCTTGGAATATTTGTTGCCATTCCCTTCTGGCTTGCAGTGTTTCTGTTGAGAAGTCAGCTCCTAGGTGTATCGGGGCCCCCTTGTATGTTACTTTCTCCTTCTCCCTTGCTGCCTTGAGGATTCTCTCTCTGTCTTTGACATTTGCCATTTTAATGGTGATGTGTCTTGGAGTGGACCTGTTCGAGTTCCTCTTGAGTGGGGTCCTCTGTGCCTCCTGGATCCATGAGAGCCTTTCTCTCCTCAAATTAGGGAAATTTTCCATCATTACTTTTTCGAGGAGGTTCTCTATTCCTTGCTCCTCTTCCTCTCCTTCTGGTATCCCTATTATACGGATATTATTGCGTTTCAGGTTGTCCTGCATTTCCCTAAATGCCTCTTCATTCTTTTTGAGCCGTTTTTCCATTTCGTGTTCTTTCTGGGAACTTCTTTCTACCTTGTCCTCCATCTCACTGATTCGCTCCTCAGCTTCATCCAGCCTGCTTTGGATTCCTTCTACTGTGTTCTTCAATTCAGAAATGGCATTCTTCATATCCTCCTGTGTTTCTTGATAGTTTCTATGTCCTTTTCCAGGCTGATATAGTTTGCTGTAAGATCCTGATAGTTTCTCTGCAGTTTCTCATAGTTCTCTTTGAGTTGGCTGAGCTCATTGAGCTTCCTTAGAACCATTGTTTTCAATTCAGTATCTGATAGTTCCCTTGCCTCTATTTCATTGAGCTGTCTCTGTGAGGAGTCCCTTTTCCCACTCATTTGGGTGGAACTTCTTTTTCTTCCCATTTTTGTGAGAGTCTGTTAAGTATTTTTGTCCTTTACTTTTCTTTCTGGGCTTGCCTCTGATGATGTCAGTTGTTGACCCTATAGGGCCTTGGGTTGTTTGTTTGAGCCTTTCAGGAGTCTAATGCCTGTGTCTGACTCCTGCTTGGAGCAGCTCTGTGACCCCTTCGGTCAGGGCTGGCCTATTTTTTGGGATCTCTCTGCGCTCTCACGCGGGCTCCTTGAGCGAGTTCCCAGCGCGGCAGGGTCCCCCGCCTGCCTGGGCTCGCATGTGCTTGCCCCAGACCAGGGGGCTTATTCGCGACCTCCTGTACTCATCTGGCCTCCCTGGCATGCGAGCTTCGCGGCACTGGTCAGTTTAGGGTCTTGTATTGTGTGTTTTCCCCGCTTTTGGCTCTTTGGGTGTGTTGCTTGCCCTCGCCAAATGGGAACTACGGAAATGGGAGGAAATCCGCTCTAGAACTCTCTGGTTAATCCTGTTTCTGGTCTCTCCTCCAGGGACTCTGGGCAGCTCTACTTATTTTGTGGGCTGCTCCGCAATCGCGGCGGGTAGGTCAATTTACGCCTGCCCTTGCCCCTCTGTGCAATCCCTCGCAGGCTGTATGGGTGCCAGTCTGTGTGAGGCCTTGCCGGCAGGTGCAAGCGTTCGCCAGCCCGCGTGGGTCATACACACGCTCGCCAACCCTCGCCAGTCACTCGGCGCATGTGTGCGCGCCTGCTCTGGGTGTTTTGGGTGTGTCTGTTTGCTTTTCGGCTTTTGGCTCTTTGGGGGTGTGGCCTCTTCCCGCGCAATGGAGACTTCGGCAAGGAGAAGGAGTTGGGCCTCCCCGGTTCCTCCTCCCGTTCTTTCCCCAATGCCTCCGTTTCTAGTCTCCCCTCAGGGGCCTCTGGGCAGTTCTGTGACCCCTTCAGCCAAGGATCCAACCCCTGTGCGGACTGCGTTTCAATCGCAGGCAGTCTGGTTCATGCGCGCCCCGCTTCTGCCTCGTTGGGGTCGCGCCTTTCCAGCCCACAATGGAGACTACTGAACGGGGAGGGAGTCGGGACTCCCCGGTTCCTCCTCCCGTTCTTTCCCCAATGCCTCCGTCTCCAGTCTCTCCTCAAGGCTCTCCCAGCCAGTCTGCCCTCAGCCCCGCAGCTCACACGTGTACAAGCTGTGTGCGGAGCGCACAAAAGGCAGGTTAATTGATTCCCTTATGCCTGAGCGAGATGGTAGCTGCAGAGTGGGAGGTGCGTTATCACTGGGGCTCCACCGGCCTCCGTGTCAGTTCTCTTCACAAAGGTTTCCTCACCAGTCTTTTCCCAGGCACCAGCCCACCCTGCTGCCGCCTCTACCCAGCGATCAAGGAGGGTGGCTGCTGCTGCAACTTTTGCGTTTGCCCTTTAAATGTCTTTTTGCATCCCCAGCCACCTGTCTCTGGCAGAGAGCGCCCCTAAACTTTTTGGGGTTGCGTTTTGTCTGTATTTTCTCGGCTTTAGGTGCTGTAGTTTAGGGGTTCCTGTTTATGATTCAGACCCCGTTCTTCTCGGGGGGATGCTAACTGGCCGTTTCAATGTCCCTCTGGTGCCAGTGCCCTTGGGCACCCAGCCCACCCTCTCGAGCCTCCACCGCACTTCTCACCAGTTGGGATGTGTGAGAGTAGAATCCACTGTCTGCGGCACCAAGGCTCCTCTCCCACTATCGCTCCACTGCTTTCCAGGTGATTACTCCATTATTTAGTTGCAATTCCAGTTTGGTTTTGGGAGGAGGTCAGCGTGACTCCCTTTCACTCCTCCGCCATCTTTCCTCCTCCATCATAAATTATATTTTGATTAATATACAAGGTCTGTCCAGAAGGTATCCAGTCATGTAATGTGAAAAATAAAGACATTTATTGAAGAAGATACAAGAAACATTGTATACAGAACAATGATACCTCAGTCTCCTTCAAAGTAGGCACCTTGGGACCTCACATCATTCTCCCAATAGCCATCAGCTGCCCTGTTGTATTTTTCCTGAATCTCATAGGTGGTCTAAATCTATTCCCTTTCAAAGGTGATTTTAGTTTTGGGAAAAGCAAGAAGTCACAGGGCACCAAATCTGGGCTGTAGGGGCTGCTGAGTCAGCTGGGTGATTTGATGTTTCAACAAAACACTCTGCCCAAGATATGAAGTATGAGTGGGTGTGTTGTCATGATGAAGTTGCCAATCACCAGTTGCCCATAGCAGTAGCCCTCTGAGTCATCTGAATAGTTTCTGTGGAGGAATGTTCAAGTTTAGTGCAAAATTTGATGCAGATTTATTGCTCTACTTGTCCAGTCATTTTGAATGCCATGGTTACACAGTACACATGTTCACTCAATGGCGTCTACCACCCTCCACTGACTACTACCGTGAACTTGTCATTGTTCACACACGTGCATTCCAGTCCACTCTTTTTGGTCAGGTTACATGGATGTCACACAAACCACTCTCCCTAGATTAATAGCTGGACTTTTTTCAAACAGACCTCGTAAAATTGCTACCATAACATTTAGTTTGGGTTATCTATATTGTGTATCTTTTCTTTTTCTAACTTTGTATATTACTCTGCTTTAAAATTATCTTACGCAGTTAATTTATTTCTGGATTTTTCTTTCTTAGCTAACAATTTGAGAGTCTCTGCCTTTTGATATGTTTACCTCATTTATATCACTGTAATTAGTATGAATTTGAAACTATTTTTTGTTATTCTACGAGATAGTAATGATTAAAAAAGTGTTTTCATTATTATTTTTCCTTTCCTTCTGTGACTAATTAAAAAATTAACCTATCTTTGTTATTCCTGGTGCCCCTTGGCAGTGTTCTTCATCCTGATATTTAAGCCCACTAATTATTTATCTGCATCCATTCTACTATTCAACCAAACTTTTGAACTCTATTTTAACTGTTATAGTTTTTCTAATGCTCATTGTTCTGGTTCTGTTCATGTGCTGCAGTATCTTCCTTTATATACTTGAAAATATTTATTATGTCCCTTTTGAATTATTATTTTGATTGGTTCATTAGTAGATGATTCAGTTTTTAAAATAATGCTTATATTCTATAAATATTTCATGATCTATTTTTGTGAGTGAATGTTTTGCTGAAGACATCAGCTACTTTTTATATTTGCCAATATGAAATCTTAGGGCACCCAACCCACTTTTATTCTATACTGTCATTGCTCTCATCCTGTCTTACCTTAAACACACACACACACACACACACACACCCCGTCCTAGACATTCTTTCTACCCAGGAATGTTCATAGATTTTAGGTTAATATCTTGGGTCTACCAACTTCTTTGTCACTTGTATGGTATCTCTAATTCAGCATTCAATAAAGACAGTTAGCAGTCCATAATATTTAACCCCAAGTTATGAACTAATCAGAAATGATATGTCTCCAAATATAAAGCTGTCTTTCATTATTTTGTATCTTGATGGCCAGAGACTATATCTTCTTTCTATTGAGCAATCAAATATGAGCACACTGTAATCACTCAATATAGGCTGTTTGATGAAGGAATGAAAGCAATGCTTTACTAAGGTCCAGTCATTAGGAAATACAAAAGCAAACAACATTTATTACGAGTCAACGCAATTTTGATTAATTGTAGTATGTCAGAAAGATGAATTGGAACAATGCCTGTATCTTTTCAAAACTTGTTCTTCAAAATCCTTATAAATCGTAAAGTAAATTATTTTCATTGGTTTGGTGAGATAAGCATGGCTGACTTTTAAAGATTTTTAAGGGTAAAGAACATGATTATGAAAGCATTTCTGGTTATCTGTACCTATCTCTTAAATGAAAACTCAAAAGTTTGTTTTAGACTCCACAAGCCTATTTGCTTTAATTGTATGTGGTTATGTCTTTATGGCTACCATTGCCTCTCTAGAGAATATAATGGTTTTCACAATCAGGCATTATGCCCTGGAGTGTATGCAAAGGTTAATACATCATGGTCTCTGCTTGTCATTTAGAGGGAAGTGATGCTATACAGATGAATGTTCAGAGTGACACCACTCCCCTACCTAGGAAAACTGGAGAGGAATTCTCAGAGGAGGCAATACCTGAAGTAGGTCTTGAGGGATAATAGGAGTCACCAGAAAGCATGAAGGGGAAATGCATCTCAGAAATAGCATGCAAAAGATGCTATATATTTTAAAAAGAATATAGAATATTTTAGAAATGAAGGAGTTAGCATTACAAATGTAAGTCTGGTCAACATGATGAAGGACGATACGTGACATACAAGGAAGAATGAGCCTTTTTCTGTGGGAAATCGGGAACTCTAAAATATTTTAAGTATCTTTGCATTTGAAAATGATAATGCTAGTGGCAATTTGGAAGTTTTATTGGATGATCAGAAGGTGGTGATGATCAGCCATCATGGAGAAATTTAAAAGTTAATTCAGAAACTACTCACTCACTTCCCACTGAGACTATTTCTCTGTGACCTTCCTTTTCCCTCCTCTAAATGATTTAGTTTAGAGCCAAATTTCTTATAAAAACTGATCTTCCATTTTTAAAAATTATAGTCAGCAACCCTGTGGTCAAGCATCTGATTAATCATTTGATACATTTCTTATTTATCCCTTGCACTGTCATTGGAATAGATCTAGCTTTGACTCACTTCAGGGAAATTCTCTCAGAGTTTGTACCAGAAAGCCATAACTCATAGTCAATGTCATTTAGGGCTCAATCTTGACCATCTATCAAGAGCTCAATTAATTTTGCTGAGGCTAAAAGTCATTTATAATTATAGTTCTGTTATCTGAATATGTCTTTCTTATCTTTTACTACCCCATGTTTCATTCTTGGCTCTGTTGCTGTGGGTACCATTATTTTATTGGTGAGCCTTGGTCCTGTAGCTTCCAGCTAAAATTGATTAACTACTGCTCTTCTCTCATAGATTAAGGACATGACTGGCTTTTAGATTTTTTAAGATAGAGCTTTATACTTACATTTATTTGCTCTACTGTCTTGGGAATAGCTCCTTCACTACAGTTTGGAATGATCAGACTTTGATGGCATAAAATCTGATAAATGATAGTTCTTTTTTGGCTAATCAACAGATCTAGGCATGCTCACAGAATTGAGAATAGTAATCTTAATATCAGTAGTTTTTTGCGGGTTCTGGTGATAAAAGGGAGAAATGTATATTTCTTAAATTTCTATAATTCATATTTTTATTAATGGGGTTTGAAATTTAAGTCATCCAGAAGATTATGGAATAAACTTTGGGTGATTTTAAACCCCAGGTTTTTGAATTGTAAGATGGTAAAAATAGTATCTATTACATCTGATTGTTTTGAGGATGAAATAAGACAACACATGTAAAGCACCTAGAATATTCTAATCTACAATGTGTGATTAATACATGCTCACTTTCATTCAACTTAACACACATGTATCCTATACTATTTTGTGTGCCTATGCCACTTGTATAGTGATATAAACATAAGTAATATATAGACCCCTATTCAAGGAGATTATAGCTTAGGTGGGGAGATAAGCATATAAATAGTTGAGTACCGCTGTCTTTGACAGGTACAAAAGTAGGGATGGAGCACCATATACAACGGAGACCTAGAAAAATTGAAGGTTAGTTCTACCTAGGGAAAAAGTCATTCTTAGGTGGATGATAGGGACCTGAGCCTTAACTTAGGTGTAAGAAATAATCACATGGATCTAGCCAGATGGATGGGATTGGTGGGTTGGAAAGAAGAAAAATCCAAGCTAAGGGAATGGAATGTGTAAAATGCATTCTTTTTTTCCTCCTATTTTCCCTCCTACTTCATAATAAATCACTTTTACTAAAATCTAAAGCTTAGTCATGCCATTTTTCATCTGTTGAAAATAAATAATAAATCTGAAGTTTGAATATTTTGGTCAATTGTATACAAAGTAAAAGAAGAGAATGTGTCCTTTCCTCATTAATTTAAAGTATTAATTATAAGTACTGACACGAGTTAAGGAGTTTTCAGAGCACTCTTTCACTCATATTATTTAACTTAATCATCTCAAAATTATTATGGGGCAGGGATTATTAATCTCATTTTACTACAATGAGGAAAATGAAGTTATATCACTTGCCCAAAGTCTCACAGGAGGTAAAGTACAAGAGACTTAATCTGAGGCATGTGGTCTAGTAATGGAGAATGCAATTTGCAAATATGAGTCAGAGTGAATGGATTTTTGGTTGCCAAAAAGCAACCAGTATCTATTATATTCTCTCAGGATGAAGGTCTTTGAGTGAAATGAACCATGATAACTTTCAAGCTTCTAGAATCTAGATATCACTAAAAAAAATTTAAATTCTTTCTATAAGATCATGACCCAAGAAAATATGAGGAAAGTACCAATTTGCTGCAACATTCCATTCACCTTGTTATTTTTTTTTTTCCTCTCATGTCTCCTTGAGATACTCAGTCACTCTAAAAACATCTTTTATGGCTTAGAAGACAACTTCTCATTTGTTGCAAGATTAATCTTTTCAATTTCCAGGGCTGGTGAGGGTATATCAAACTTTAAAATGGGACTGAAGCTACTCATTTCTTTTTATGGATAATTAATTCACTCTTACAAAATAGGATTTATGCAAAGTAAGGAATCTAATTCTGGGTGCAGAATCATTTTATTCAGTGGACCAAGATCAAATTTCTTCTCTTTCAGCTTATGGTTTTGAAAATAGTCCAGTGAAGAATGAAACTCTGTAGTGTGTGATGACAAAGGATAACCAGAAAATTAAGCGGCATACACGTTTCTATGACATTTATGCTTTCTGAGGATATTTCATTGAAGCATTATCAATTGTATTATTAAGGGTCTCAGGAAATGTCTGGGCCTAGATTTTTCTAGGACTATGGAGAATGGTCAAGCTTATTAAACTCATTCATCTCAAAAGACATGTTAAGTCATTCAAATGATGGAACATCAAATTTAGAAGGGACTTCATATTTCTGCTGTGTATGCTTTTTCTAAGTATCACAAAAAATGTGGGGGCCAAATTCATCAAGCGTTTAGAGTGAGTCTGATGTTGAACTAAATGAGCTATACATGTACCATTTAGTTCCTAGAGGCCATCTAGTTTAGAGTTAGACTTGGGGTTGCAATGTCTAGAGTCATATTTGTATTTGACTACTTACTGATTTAGCCATGTAGAGTATTTGTGGCTTGGGAAAGTTACTCAATCTCTAGTTTTCTCATCTTTAAAATAGATTAATAATAACATTTAAAATACATTTTTATCATAGAATGCATATATATCCAATGATAAATATATACATATATAGATATATGTGTGTGTGTATACATATTGAATGTTGGACATTTCAAAATTATATTTTCAGTTTTTTCAGTGTTACAACTATTATTTGGATTATCTTTCAAATTTTAGTAAGATTCAGAAGATGCAAAACTGTTCATCCCACAGATATAAGCCAGGCTTTCGTCCTTTTCTCAGTTATCACATTTTTGACACAAGCCCATCACCATTCTCAATGACTTCACTATACGTGCTGGGACCTGCACTCCTTATCTTCTCTTCTTCATTGACCAAATTTTTGTTACAGTTCAGACAATGACTCCCATTGTGACAAGATGATAATTTGGGCCCTGTAATTACTTAGCTGAAACTATCATTGATTCACATTTCTCACTTTTCACCCCAACTTTTTCTTCTTTCAGCCCCACCTCCTTGCCCTATGACCATTCTTCAACTTTAGAGACCTCCATTTAATTGGTATTTTTGCCTTTATCCAACCATAAAACCTTTCCTTTATTAATATTTCCCACATTCAATCTTAATTTCATGATATTGTTATTTATATAACATTTTAAATAATGACTTGTTTGCTTGCTCTGCTCTGTTTCATCACCACCCTCTGGCAGAACCCCAACCCTGGGTGAAATGAATAAACTCTATCATTTATTTTCTCCATCCCTACACCTGAGCAGCTAATGGTCCTAGAGAAATTACCACTGGACACAGGTTTATTTATTTATAAATTTAAGTTCATCAGTCTTACCAAATAGACGTTTGGTATTCCAGGTCAATCATATTTTGTTTTTCTGGTCAACTCTCCCCTCCCCGCCATGATAACTGTTTTAAATGCTCCTCTCTCCACAGTTTCAGCAGATGATCTTAGCTTCCATTTATAATAGAAAAGAAAATATTTGTCAGAGTGGAGTTATCTTATTTGCTAATACAAGGTACAGACTTTTGTATACCTGCATGTATCCCATCCTTCCTCCTTTCATTTTTAATAAAGGCATTACTAAGTACTCCTATTTTAGACTAATCCCTCCACTTGTGGTTTGTAGTCACCCCTTTCATCTCTCAAAAATCTGGAGTTACTAATTTTTTCTCCTTCATTTATATCCAAACTCATTCTCTGAACTAGTTTTTCATTAGCAACAACAATAGCTAACACATAGTTCTTACTGTGTGACAGACACTGTCTTAAGTAATTTGCACAATTAACTCATTTCATCCTTACTACCACCCTTTGGGGTATCATTACTGTTCCCATTTTATTGGTAAATAAACCAAGGTATACAGAGGTTAAGGTCACATAGGAGGTAAGCAGTAGAGCTTAGATTTAACACCTTACATGTAGCTCCAGAGTCTTAAATTACCATGTTATGCTGCATTTTATATATTCTCAAATATCCCAATACATATTTTCCAGTCCTCATCTTACTTAAATTCTCACCAGTCTCAACACTGTTGGCTGCTTCTTCCTCCCTGAAATGCTCTCTCTCTTGTCTTTTTATTTTGACATGGAAGTCTCTTTTTTTCTTCCTACCTTCTGGACTTCTTCTTGCTTTTTGTATTCTAATGCTCTCTGGCCAGCATGCTGGGTCTCTCAAGCCTCAGCCTTCAATGTGTTGCTTTTCTCATTCTATAATTTTTCTACAATCTACAAGTTATTTCATTCATAGCTACAGTTTCAGTGGCTATCTGCTTTGTTGGCAGATTAATTATTTTTTACAGCTGAGACCATCTGTCTGAATTCTGGGTCCTTAAAAACCATTGTCTATTTGTTTTCAACTGCTATATATCCCATAGTACCTCAAAGTCAACAAACCAAAACCAAACTCACAATCCTTCTCTAAATTTGGTCCTTTTCTTGCATGCAATTTGGCCTGAGGACCTTTCTTAAGCTTTTTCATAGAGGTTCCTCAATGGCAGAGTATAGTGTGGCCCTTCCTTCCAAACCACAACATTCTTTTTTTGGAGGATGTGATTCAATGTGATCCCATAGGAACATGTCTATATGGAAGTCTCCAGTTTATCTTCAAAATGTATGCAAACTCATAATTCTTCTCAAACTTAGAATTCTACTCTATTTTGAAATTAATGTAAATTTATAGAGAGAATCACCTTGTCTTGTGTTTTTTTATCATTTCTTGTGCATATTCATGTAGATTTTTTTTTAATTAGAAATATCCTTGTTTGAAGGCTGTTATGGGAAAGGAAGCCCAAAGAGAATTGTCCAGAAAACTAAGTACAAAGAGGATAATTTAGGTCAATGTTTGTCAATTCTTCTGTATGTTGCATGCTTTTTACACAGTCTTTTGAGGCTACAGGTATAACAATATTTATAGAGGATATTTTGTAGACAATATTTTTGTCTACAATATTTGTAGAGCCTGGGACATAACTCCATTATTGTAAATGATTTTGATGGTTTTTAGTCATTGAATATTTGCTTTTATGACATACTGCTGGGTGATTAATTTATATTAAATCCATAAAAACTATATGAACTATAACAGCTGCCCTTGAGGAGCTCACAGTAATAGAAGAGGTAAACATATAAGTAGATAATTTCAAATTAATAAGAAATACGCTCCCAAAGGGAACCTTGGGAGCATAGTGACTGCTATCGTCAAGATGGCATTTATGAATTAAACCCTGAAGAGTTTCTCTAGAATACACTATATATTCATTTTTCATGCCAGATGCAATTCTTTGTCTAGCAGTTCATCACATTTTTATTTAAAAATACTTGCTCTGCTTTCTATATTAGAACACAAGCTCCATGAGGTATAACACCTGGCATATAGTAAGAATTCAATAAAATTTATTGAATATATCTCAAATACATTTTGTCTCACAAATTGTATTTATTGAATAACTACAGCTTTTTCTACTTTTATTGAGGACCTATAAAACAAACCATGGCTTAAAATTGCTCTAAATTATTTCCTGAAAAAAACTTCTGGTTAAAAGGATAGAATCAATATCACTACACAGAATCAATGTTCTTGGGCTAAAGCTGCCCAGTGTCTCTGTTTTTATGGGTCGTTCAGATAGCTAAGGGATCCATGAGTCCAGGCCAGTGGATGAGTGTATCTTACTCATAAGTGAAAATGAAGAAGATGAGATGAGTAACAGTATATTTTGGATGGATTATTGAGAGACAGAATGGCAGGAGTAACATGTCCAAAAATCTCTCTAAGACAAGGAGGGGCTAAGCTGAGAAGGCCTCAAAATTAGATATGCTCTTTCTTCAGACTCTTTGATTTTCTTTTTGGAAAGAAAACTAACAGATATGTCCTCTTATTTCTTTTCTCTATATTAGAAGGCATCAAAGAAGAAATGTCAGAGGATAAGTCCTGAATTGTGTAGAAGTTTGCAGGTAGCACCAGTCGGCATGGTGCCTTCAGGGAGGACCAGAGGTGAAAGGTGCATGAGCTGTGTGAGATGCAAGAGGGAGGTATAGAGGCAGGAGCGACATGCCTGCGCATAGAGTCTGATTGCTCAAATGGTGTTGCTTACTGGAATGTATAATTGTTTCTGGACAGCTTTCTAGGAAGTAAATGTTGACTAAATTATCTCTACTGGGAAACTAAAGATTAATTTTTAAAAGTCTTTTTAAGTATCTGATTGCTGTCACTTTTGAAGAATTAGAGAAAAATTAGCTCTAGTTTTATAAAACTTAAAAACCTGAAGCATAAACAACATATAGTTCATTTTGCAGTATTAATATTGCATCACTTTCTGATTATGGATATAAAATGTAATTTGGACACAACCCAAAAAAGTGGACAAAGACAAAAATAATTACCTCTAACCCTATCACCTTGAAATAATGACTGTTACTTTTTTTCTGATAATGAGTGTAACACACATTGTTGTAAAACTGTCTTCCTGACAAATTCTTTCTTTAAAACTTCTTGATTGTATTTCTTTTGTGCAGCCATTGATTGCCCAAGGGATAATTAATCTATTATGGTATACCTATATCATGTATCCATTGCTTATGCATTTATCATTCAGTACTGTAGCATTTTTTTTACCATCTTGTCTACTAAACTTTGCTTTTCCGAGGCACAGACCTTAACATATTTGTGTTCCCTGTAGTAGACACAGTGCCTGGTTCAAGTTAGCTGCTCAATAATTGCTCCCAAATATTTATGTCATCTCATGGATGTCAGGGAAATGGGCTTGCATATTTTTTCATTTCAAATTTTGCATATGCATTCAAAAAGTTCCTGTGCTTAATGGGTAACATTGGAATCAAATGGAATTAATTTTTATTGCTTGAAATAAATTTTTAAAATGAAATTAATGTAATTTTATATTGGTAGGAATAAAATAATTGAAATAGAAGTCATTTTTCAAATGCTAAATTTTACAAGTATAAGAGGTAGATTGCCATAGATTTTATTTGTTTCACTTTAATAGTTTATTTTTATTATTTTTTTCCATTACCATTTATCTCCCTTATACCTTCTTCTACCTCTATCCACCCCTGAACCCCAAGATTACCATGATTTTAAATGCCTAATATTTTCCAGCCTTGGATCATATATTTCTGTTAAATTTTTTCCTGTTCTTAATGTTAAATGCTTCTTTATTTTGTTTTGCCTATTATCTCACGAGGAGGTTATGGATATAGTTTATGCTCAATAAATGTTAAATAGCTCATTTTTTTTCAAAGAAAAGAGTAAACTTCATCCCTTTAATAAATATTTATGACTCTTATTTAGATATGGTAAATACCATGAAAATGAATTTTGGACCTTATTGGAACACACAGAGCTGGAGAAGACATAGCAATTATTTACTATATGTGGGGGCTCCTCTCTCCCCAAAACACACCAGAATTTTTTATTTTACTCTTGTTCTATTACAGTTGACCACATTTTCCCCCTGTTGCTCTCACCTGCCCTGCCTACCTCCTGCTCCCACAGTCAATCCCTGCCCTGTTGTCCATGCCCATAGGTTATCCATACATGTTCTTTGACTAAATCTTTCCCCTTCTTTCACCCCTTCTCCTCCTTCCCCATCCCCTCTGGTCACTGTCAGTCTGTTCCTTGTTTCCAGGCCTCTGGTTCTATTTTGCTTGTCTGTTTGTTTTGTTCACTAGATTCCCATTATAGGTGAGATCATATGGTATTTGTTGTTCACCTCCTGGCTTATTTCATTTAGCATAATGCACCCCAGTTCCATCCAATCTGTTGCAAAGGGTAGGTGTTCCTTCTTTCTTTCTGCTTAGTAGTGTTCCATCGTGTAAATGTACCACAATTTTTTGATCCATTCATTTACTGATGGGCCCTTAGTCTGTTTCCAGCACTTGGCTATTGTAAATAACACTGCTATGAACGTTGGGGAGCATAGGTTCTTCTGAATTGGTGATTCAGGTTCTTAGGGTATAATCCCAGCAGGGGAATCGCTAGATCAAAAGGCAGTTCCATTTTCAGCTTTTTGAGGAAATTCCATACTGTTTTCCACAGTGGTTGCACCAGTCTGCATTCCCACTAACAGTGCACAAGGGTTCCCTTTTCTTCACATTCTTGCCAGCACGTGTTTGTTGATTTGTTTATGATGGCCATTACAACCAGTGTGAATTGGTATCTCACTGTCATTTTAATTTGCATTTCTCTGATGGTAAGTGATGCTAAGCATCCCTTCATATGTCTCTGGGCCTTCTGTATGTCCTCCTTGGAGATGTGTCTATTCAGATCCTTTGCCCATTTTTTAATTGGACTGTTTGTCTTCCTGGTGTGGAGTCATGTGAGTTCTTTAAATATTTTGGAGATCAGACCCTTGTCCAAGGTATCATTGGCAAATATGTTTTCCCAAATAGTTGGTTCCCTACTCATTTTTGATGATGTTTTCTTTAGCTGAGCAGAAGCATTTTAGTTTGATGTAGTACTATTTATTTATTCTTTCCTTTATTTTCCTTGCCCTAGGAGATATCTGTGAAAATACTGCTGCATGGCACATCTGAAATTTTACTGCCTCTGTTTTCCTCTAGGACTCTTTTAAAAAATGTGTATTTATTCTCACATGTTTAAACTTCAGTCACCTTCAAAGTGCTCTCCATTTGATGCTATACCTCTTTTGAGATTTTTTTCACTGCTCAAAACAGTTTTTGAAGTAGTCGATTTTGATGTTTTTTAGTGCTTCTGTTGGTTTTTGTTTCACCTCTTCCACATCGGCAAAACAGTTTCCTTTGAAGACTTTATTCACTGGGAAACAAAACAAAGTTGTTAGGGGCAAAATCTAGTGAATAGGGAGGCTGGGGTATGGGGGTCATGCCATTTTTGGTAAAAAATTGCTGATCACTCAGTGCGTTGTGGGCAGGTGCCAATCATGAAATGGGCAAATTCACTCATGGTCTTCAAAAAAATTTCACTGAACCCAAGTGAACTCTCTCACAAGAACACCAGTTGGTACACTGATACAGATGGATTCCTAGAACACTCACCTAGCAGGGGAAGCCTGTACTACAAGGGGTCTGCCTTCCAGAAGATAATTCCATTTTTGGGGGGGTTCCCCCTTGTACCTTGCTCACTTTTAATGATGAAGAAAATAAAACCCAGAAACACTGAGTGATTTGCCTAAGGTCACACTGATTTTTAGTGTTAGAGCTAAATCTAGGGAAAAAAAATCAAAATCAAAATAAATAAAACAAAACGAACCTGAATTATGGATTCAGTAGCTAGATGCCCAGCTGAGGGGTGGAAGAGTAATAAAGATGGTGTCTGTGGGCCTGGGTATCTGTTATCTCTCCAGCTATGTCTGCCCATCTCATCTCTCTATCTACATGCCTATATATGTGTATACATATATGTATATATATGTATACGCACACACAGGGTCTGGCAGAAGTAACACCTGCTTCAGTGTGCTTGATAGGGTAACAATATGGGTGTAATAATTTATAGTTTCAATTTGAATATTTTACCTAAAATGTCATATGGTATGCTTGAGTGTGATGCTGTTGTTACAGAATTACATGCTTATGATTTTGTAATAAAAGATTTTACAATAAAAAGGATTGCTATTTGTGCTGAACCTTGTATAATCTCTTTTATTTAACACTGATTTAGCTGATACAAAGTGACAGATAGTTTATATATATTATCTCATTGAAATGTCTACAAAAATCCTTTGAGAAAGATACTGTTGTTTCTGTTTTACATTGAGAGTATTGAGGCTCAGAGAAGATAAATAATATGCCGATCCTCTCTAAACTAGCAAGTGGTAGAGCCACTTGACTTTAACTTCTATGCTCTCAATGAGTCTTCTATTTGACAGGTTATTCTTACCTGAGATGCTCAACAGGCAGCCTTCTTCCCTTTACTTATGTCTTTGCTTAAACACGACTTCCAAAGGGAAGTCTCTTTTGAGGACCCTGTTTACATCTGAGTTGTCCACCCCATCCACTTAACTGCTTTAGGTTTTTCTTGTTAGCATGACTTTATGCATGTATAACTTAGTTATTCGTTTAATTTATTGTCTGTTCAACCCCACAGAATGTAAGCTCCATGAGATAGATATGTATTTCTCCTGCTCTGTTCTTTGTTATTCTTTAGGCCTAAAATAATGATGGCATATATAAATATTCAATAAGTTTTTTGTTAAATGAATTGGATAAAATAAATTTACACAGACCTCAGGTGAACCTGGGGTTCCACTGGGAGAAATCAGACAGCAACACAAAGTTCACTTTCCAGGAGCCACAGGTCTTGTGGTAGCTGAGTGAGGAAGGTTCAGAATGAGAGCAGCTCAGAAAAGCATTACATGAATGCAGAGGGATGGGTTTATTTCTATTGACAGAGCAGGTATTTTTGGCTTGCCTTTGTTGGTTTTTGGAAGCATGATGTCTAGTTGGATAAAATTCTCTTAAAAGGCTGGGGCAATATGGCAGAATGGCAAAGGTTAGATCTGGCCAAGGTGTTGGCTTTGGAGCATCTAAACTTTACCCAATGAGGGCCCCAGGAGAGGGTGTTAGGATTCCACGAGACTGTGTTCTTTTCTGGCGAGGCAATGGGAATTCCATGGTTCTGGAGACTATTGCCTGTCCGGTGACCTCTGTCACTGTACCACTTTAGGGTTGGTAAAAATATTTCTGCTTTTTGCATGCTCAAGTGGCTAGAAGTAGCAGAATTGCAGGATGGAACATGAGGAAACGGAAACTAACCTTGTGGATGCTAGTGGCTGGTTGGTACTTTATTGAGGTCAAGGCCCTGAAATGCATTCTTCTCCTTTTTTTTAATGTGGAAGCCATTAGTTCAGATGAGGGTCTCAGCAGTAGGGTTGCAAGTTGTGCTGAAGACTATACATTTACTATTCCAGAGACAACTTCATTAAAAGCATTATTCCAGTTGACAGAACAGCTCTTGCATAGAGCTGCCAGATTTGATGCTGTAAAGGAAACACGCCACTTTGGAAATAAATTACTTTGTATTAACAAAATGATATATTAATCTTTTCCACCACTGAAGCAGGAGAGAGAATGAGCAGTGAATTTTAATGCAGCATTGCGTGGATACCCATTTACAGTTTCTACTTACTCAGTATTCATGGCTATGGAATTCAGAAAGTTGAACTTGCTGTAATATTTATAACAGATTTTCCTTTGTGATGTATTTAGTTATAAGAACTTGAGAAGCTTGCATATTCAAGATTCCTTGGGTCACTGAGTATCCCAGCTTTCCAATTTTTACAAGTGTCTCCTGAAATAATTACCCCTGGATCGAGTTTCTTTCTGAGGAACTTGAGACCAGTATGATACCTACAGCTCCTGCCAGGGTGAGGGATTAACAGGGGATTCCAGGTCATGCAGATCTGAGTTCTCACACTTAGCAGCTGTGAAAAAGGGGACAGTTGTAAAACGTCTCTGAGCCTTATTTCAGTCATCCGGAAAATGAGAACACTACCTGCATTTTGCAAAGATGCTATGAGGAGACATGGGATATCGTATAGAAAAGTACTTAGCACTGTTAACGCAATCAGTTGATTTTATTGTTTTCTTCCCTCTTTGGAAAGAAGAGAGAAGGAAAGTCTCAAGATCAATCATATTCAATTTTTGGATTCTCTTCTCAACAAGGACTTGAACTGGTTGTTTTGAATTTTTTTTTATATTTTTAAATAATATTTTACTGACTATGCTATTACAGTTGTCCTGAATTTTCCCCCTTTGTCCCCCTCCACCCGGCAGCCCCCACTGCCCTAGGCAACGCCCACACCGTTGTTCATCTCCATGGGTCATGCATGTAAGTTCTTCGGCTGCTCCGTTTCCTATTGTGCATCCTCATGGCTCTTCTGTAACTATCAATTTGTTCTTCTAAATTCCTGTCATCTCCTCACCCATTCTCTTGCACTCCTCTCCCATCTGGCACCCATCAAAATGCTCTCTATATCCAGGATTCTCTCTTTGCTATTCTTGTATGCTTTGTTTTTTAGATTGAATGGTTGATAGATATGTATTTTGGTCATTTTGTTCATAGTTTTGATTTTTTTTTCTTACATAAATCCCTTTAATATTTCATATAATAATGGTTTGGTGATGATGAACTCCTTTAGTTTATTCTTGTTTGGGAAACTTTTTATTTGCCCTTCAATTCTAAACAATAGCTTTGCTGGGTAGAGCAATCTTGGCTGTAGGTCCCTGCTTTTCATGACTTTGAATATTTCTTGCCAGTCCCTTCTAGCCTGCAAAGTTTCTTTTGAGAAATCAGCTGAGAGTCTTATGGGAACTCACCTGTAGGTAACTAAATGCTTTTCTCTTGCTGCTTTTAAGATTTTCTCTTTATCTTTAACCTCTGGAATTTTAATTCTGATGTGTCTTGGAGTGTGCCTCTTTGCATCCATCTTGTTTGGAACTCTCTGTGTTTCCTGGACTTAAATGTCTATTTCCTTTACCAAATTAGTGAAGTTTTCCTTCACTATTTTTTCAGATAGATTTCCAATTTATTGCCCTTTCTCTTCTCCTTCTGGCATCCCCCTATGATGCAAATGTTGAACCTCTTGAAGTTGTCCCTGAGGTTGCTTACACTATCCTCATTGTTTTAGATTTTTTTTTTCATGTTGTTCTGCATGACTGTTTTTTGCCTCCTTATGTTCCGAATCATTGATTTGATTCTTGGCTTCATACATTCTCCTGTTGTTTCCCTGAAACTTATTCTTTATTTCAATTAGTGTATCCTTCATTTCTGACTGGATCTTTTTTACACTGCTGAGGTCCTCACTAAGTTCCTCAAGCATCCTTATAACCAGTGTTTTGAACTCTTCATCAGATAAATTGCTTATCTCCATATTGTTTAACTCCTTTCTTGGAGTTTTGATCCGCTCTTTCATTTGGGCCATGTTTCTTTGTCTCCTCATTTTGGCAGCCTCCCTGTGTTTGTTTCTATGTATTAGGCAGAGCTGCTTTGACTCCATGTCCTGGTAGTGTGTCCTGTAAGGTCCAGTGGCACAGCCTCCCTTATAATCCAAGCTGGGTACTCAAGGTGGACCCTTTACATGGGCTGAGTATACCCTCCTCTTGTAGCTGAGCTTTGGTTGCTGTTGGCAGATGAATGGGAGGGATTTGCTCAGGCCAGTCAGATGCAAGGACTGTCTGTGACCACTGATGACAAACCTCCACCCTCTGTGGGGGATCAGCTGTGGAGGGGCAGGTTGGTGGTGCTTGGGCATGGTCTGTAGCAGTCCATTGGATGCGCCAGCCTTGGGCTTCCCAGATGGCACAGGTCAAGGTCCACCCCAACCTATGTTTTGTCTGGGGCACCCTGCCTGAGGTATAAAGCAATCTGAGATGGCTACTACTTGTGCGGGGCTTAGAGATTGCTAGGTGAAGCCAAGCTGTGAATCTGAGCTGGCAACTGCTAGTGCAGGGCCTGAGGCTCACTGAGGCCAGCTGTTGCATGTGTGATAGGATTTAGGAAGTTGTAAAGCAGGAGCCAAGACCAGCCACTTATATGGTAAAACAGATTGGGTGGGCTCATAAATTGGGTGGGGTGGAGTCTCTGTGGATTGCTAAGGCTGGTCAAACAGTTTTAGCCAGGTTGATGGAGTCTCAGATATGGCACCAGATTACTGGCTCTGTGGGGAGACGGTTTAGGAAAGAGACAATGGCCTCTGCATGCCTCGATGCCAGACACTTCAGTTTCTCCCTATATACCATTGGGTGCCTTTCAAACTGCTACCCTCGTGCTGGAGCTCAGAGGGAGTGAGTCTGAGAAGGTCAGTCCATGTACAGTTTCTTTAAAAGGAGGTTCTTGGGGCTCCAGCAGTTTCTTCCACTGATTCAATCCCTGCTGGTTTTTGTAGCTAGAAGTTGTGGGGACTCATCTTACTGGCACTGGAACCCTGAGCTGGGGGGCCTGGTATGGGGCTGGATTCCTCGCTCCCAAGATATCCCTCCCAAATTTGAATCCACCAAACATTGGGGTGTGACCAGCCTGTTCTGCATCTGTGCCCTTCCTACCATTCTGAATGGATATGGTTTCTTTAATTGCATAGTTGTCAGACTTCCATTCAACTCAATTTCTGGTGGTTCTGAGAGATGGTTGTTTTATATTTTAGTTATAATTTTGATGTGGTTGTGAGAAGAGGCAAGCCATGTCTGCCTATGCTGCCCTCTTGGCTGGAAGATCTCCTTTATTCTTCCTTAAATTATGTTTTAATAGAACAAAGGTGGGAAGAAGAAACAGCTGCTGAGTTCTGTCTTGGGCCCCTTTATTCAGCTTATTTTGGCTCCCAGAATGAATCAATTTATCATTATTATTGTCTATTATTAACTTACTGCAGATGGTGTTTAAAAATACCTCCAGAACAGCCTGAGTCTGTTCATTTGTCCCAGTGACAGAATTTCCTATGGCTCTCAGTGCAGAAATCACAATTGGCACTTCAGTAGCTCCTAGGACCTTTACAAGTTGGGGCACAACTCCTGTTTTCACAACCCTTTCAATCCATTCATTTGGATCATCAGCTATCCGCTAATACTTCTGGATCATCATGATGCTAGAGACCAACTAATGTTCACGTTATTGTTTCCTTACTAAGAACTCTTTTTAAGTGTGGTCTGTTATGTTATTGTAGCACTTTTTACAACAAAACTATCCTTGAACAGTTCCAAACTGTATATGCTGCATGAAATTTCTCTTTTCAATGAATTTCTTATTTCTATGCAGCATTGCATATGTTGCAGTGTCCTGTAAGTAAAGATTAAGTTTCACCCTTTAAACAAACAAACAAACAAAACACCTCTAAAAGACCAGTGCTTTAATTTGGAGCCCTGCAGATGAATGGTCTTGTGCTCATTTGACTCTGAACACTTCTCCTACCCCACACTTCCAATTTGTTCTTTGTATTATTTGGGCACACATTTGCCTCTTCTACCAAAGTGAAACTCCTGTACCATGCACCATCTCTGTATCACACTCCCTATGCCCAGCCTAGAGCCTGGCGTCTAGTAAGAGCTTAATAAATGGTTGTTAAGGAAATAAACAGAAAGCGAGCATCAGGGTGGAGGGGGCAGGAATCCTTTCCGCTTTTCATTCAGGGTGACGGAGCTGGTGGGAGGAGTGGTATTTATGGACATGGAGCAATATCACCAGCTGCAGGTATTGAGTACCTACTTACTATATGTCAGTACTCTGCCAGATATTTTTATTTATTGTAATATTAATACCCAAGATTGCCCTTTGAAATAAGCACTCTTATATTCTAGTTCTCTACGTGAAGAAATGAGGTTCAGAAGGGTTTCATACATTTCCCCAGATTTTACAGATAGCAAGTGGCAGAGCCAAGGCTCAAAAGTCCCTAGTGTGTCTGACTTCAAGCGTGTGCTCCTCGCACAGCACTTAAGAGTTGCAACTTGCAGGGCGTACTTGGTACAGTGTCTAATTCCCTCAGAGACTATTAGGGAAGTCTGCTGATCATACAGAGTCGGGTTTATAAACGTGTTGAGCACCGCAGAGCATCATCTTGACAGAGTTGCGATAGTGGCTCCAAAGGGGAAGGTTACAGGAAGAGGCTTAGAGGGTTTTGATTTGTTGTTATTGTTGTTTTTAAATTTTTAATTGCGGCAAAGAGCACATAACATAAAATTCCCCATTTTAACCATTGAAAAATACATGGTTTAGTAGTGTTCAGCATATTCACATTGGTGTGCAGATCTCCAGAATGTTTTCATCTTGCAAACTGAAACTCTGTGTTAAACAACAATCCTCCACTCCTCCTTATCCCCAAGGTCCCTGGTAAACATCATTCTCCTTTCTGTTTTATGAATTCAATTACTCTAAATACCTCATAGAAGTAGAAACATACAGTATTTGTCTTTTATGACTGGCTTATTTCACTTGCTTGAGGTCCACAAGGTTTATTCATGGTGTGGGATGTGGCAGGATTTCCTTCCTCTTTAAGGCTGGATGATATTTCACTGTATGGATACTATACTGGTTGCACCAGTTTCCATTCCCCCAACAATGCACATGTGTTCCAAGTTCTCCCTATTTTCACTAATACTTGTTATTTTCTGTTTTTTTTGATCGTAGCCTTCCTAAAGGACGTGAAGTAATATCTCATAGTTGTTTCTATTTAAATTTCTCTAGTGATTAGTGGTGGGCTGAGAGGTTTTTAGAGGCTGTAGTTAAGGAATGGTTTCATGGTGTAAATAAATAAGTATGTCTGGGCAGCATTAGGATTTGTAAACTAGCTGAGTTGCTGGAAGAATTAAAAATCTTTCCATGGAAATGTGTGAGTCTGTGGGAATTTATTATTAAAATAGTTTGTGGTCTTTTCTTGAGATATTTGGATTTGAATGAGTTAGTGTTAAAATGATATGAGTTTAGGTTGTTTGGTTTGCAAGCCTTGTTTGTCCTGTAAATTGTGGTTTCTGTTTGATTCTTCTCTTTGCCAGGGTTACTTTCTCATGCCTCCTCTGGTGCTCAGAACAGTAATCAGCAGCCTGTTGCCTATTTTTCACAGTTATTTTTATAAGATAACCATAGTTCTTGACTCAGTGTCTCGTCCACACTAAGTGCTGAGTAAACTGTAGCAGTTAAGTAAGAGTGTAGCAATAGTGTGTGTGTAAAGTAGTACTCATGGAGGCAATGATGGTTTTAGCACCTAAATTTTCTGAATTCTATACATCCAACCAATCCCATTACCACTGGCCTTGTGTAGGAAGGAAATCATTACCGCTTGGATCATTAGTTGCCCCCTCTCCCACCTTATCTACCCACAATGCCACTGACAGAATGACATGCCTAGAACGCAAGTTTGAGCCAGTCACTCCTATTTACAAGTCCCTCACCCCTGTGGCTCTCCCTGGACCTCAGGAGGAGGTCTAGGCTCCTTCACATTCTGCAGTTAGGCTTCCTTCTCAGGCCTCTGCCCAGGGCTCCAGCTTCACCTCCCACCACTCCCTGCTAGTATTTGTTCTCCAGCGCTCTCAATGCTTTAGTTTGGCAAAAATAACATTGCAAACTTCCTGCGGTATCATTCTCTTAAAATTTTTCATTTGTACACACATATATAAAAGCATACATAAAAGATAAAAGGTATCATATCTATGCTGTCTACTTTTACTTCAATTATTTCCCCCCTTTCTTCTGCTCCGCTTTCCCTTTTACACCTTCCCATCCCTCCACCCCACATCCATCTATTGCTGTAATAACATCACATTAATAATTAGGAAGTATTTTTTTTGAATTCTTTCTATGCTCACATAATGAATGTTATGTAAACATGCACGCATACATAATATGTATACATTAGTTATATATTTTATATGTATAATTGTTTATATATGCTACTGGATGTCACCAATTTCCAAAGTAAGTTTTTGCCAAACTTAAGGCCTCTTAAACATCTTTGAGCCTTTATTTTATGGAAGCTATTTGGATAAAATGTCATTGTTTCCATAAGTCACCTCTTTTCCCTGACTCAGTTGGTGAACTGAGAGGCCCAGTAACTGTGAGAGCTCCCTATTTTTAATTTGAAAGTCCCATTGTCATTTATGCCACTTCAGATGGGAGTGTTAAGAAGAGGTCACTGGCAAATTATTGACTCTGGATGAACAATTTGCTCATAATTAAAAAGCCTGATGAAATTCTCTCCAGGAAATGAACTCATTCAAATGGGAGATAATTTAAGCTCATCTATTCAGAACATTTTCTCTCTATTTTTCCTTTACCCAGTACATAAATTTTTTATTTAGTCCTGTGATATAAATTGAATTTGACAGTAGCAAAATTTTTTCATTCAAACCATAAAATTATTATGTTGTCTGAGTTAACATTGTGTTTTCCCTTCAGAAAAATAATGAGTATGGGATTTTGCTAGTTATTGTCTGGCAGCAATGGAGGCTGGAGCAGAATTGCTCCCTGCTGGGGTTTCAGAATGGAAAAGAAACACTGTATCATTAAATACACATGGGGCTCTAAGTGGGAAGGCCAGAGTTCAAGCCCAGCTCTGTCATGGAACGGCTGGGTGACTTTGGACAAATCTCCGAAACTTGGTTTCCTTGTCTGAAAAAAGAATAACAATGCCTGCTGTGTATCGGCTGACTCGTATCAGCTGACTCTAAGGATCAAATAAAGTAATAATTGTGGAAAAGTTGAGTAACTGCCAATATAATATGGAGTTGTCAATATCAATGCCTCCTGCTGCTGAATCATTGTGAGAAATGAATTCTTACCTCCCAGTCTCCTAGTCAGATCTACCTAGTGACGATGATCACTAGGCAGAATGTCATTAGAATGGAAAGGTAAGCCCAACCTCCCTCCTCCTTACTCAGAAATCTCCAATATGAATTGAGGAAACGAAGGATCGGAGAGGCTAAGTGCCTTAACGAAGGCCACAGAACAAGTTAGTGGCAGAACCAGTGCTGGATACTCCACTTCCTGTCCAGCGTTCCCTTTCAAACACCCTGCTTATAAGTTTATTAAATAAACAGCAGGACTCTAGTTTGACATGAACAGTTAGAAAAGGAGGAGTGGGGAGAGATTGGCAGTTTGTTCAACTTGTCCCATTTTAATTTATCCCTGGAAGTTTACATTTGCATATTTTTTGAGATGGTATAAAGGAGAATTTAGACTAAACTGAAATGAAATGCCAACTTCTCAGATATAGAGTCAAGTTTCCCTTACACCCTGGTATGTACCTGAGCTGTTTCAGTGATTAGGTAATAATAGGCCCATCGTAGCACAGCATATTGAACAATGCTTCCCACATAGAATTCCAGGGACCACTTGTTCTAAGTGAGCTGCTCAAATGAAAAAGCTACTGGCTGTCTCCTTACAACCCCTCTTGGGAATTCGTGATGTACACCAGCATGTTAAAACTCCTAAGCAATGTTACAACAATGAGAATTTGTTTAATTTTGTTTAAAGGTTAAACTGACAATTTTAGTTGTGCAGAGATGTTTTCCCCCCTTGAAACATCTACTACTGTCTTCTGACTAGTTCTTTCTCTTATACCCAGAAGATGTATCATTAAATGCTAGCGTCTGTCTTCATGAAGGGGCCTTACACCACTCTCTTTTCAGCTTGTACAGCCGTGAGTAAATAAGATGTAGGCTGCTATTATTTACTGGGTCTTAGAGTTCTTGGTCAGGACAAGGGGAAGAGTTCAATGCCAGGGCAAACTTATTGACTATTGACTAGATGAAAATGCACACATCTCTGCAGGGGCCAGAATGAGCAGACGACAATAGCCAAAAACCAGATTAGGTGATCCATCTCAGTAAAGATCCATGTGGACAGAGTATGTCCGGGTCAGACAGTGTCCACTTCCAATGCCTGTATATATGAAGGTTCCTCACTCATTCCTCCCACAACTTAGATGAAATTCAGAGCAAATTGGAGAGAGGGAATCTCGAATTGCCATTGAAATCCTGAATTCACTGGAAAAAGCAACAAGAACTGGATTAAGAGTCATTCTTTGCCTTCAGTCAAATGAAGCCTTGAGAAAAAAATCAAGTGTGTAACTGGGAAAGCAAAGTGTACTTTTTTTTTGCATCCCTGTGTTTGAACTGTGAAAATATCTTACCCCCTGTAAACTTTACACTATGATATTTAGCTACCACTACACTACATTCATTCCTACAGTTCTAGAAAATTAGTCATTTAACTAATTAATACATTAAAATATTTATAAATATAAATTTTTAATATCATTTATATAAAAAAGAATAAGACATGATCCTACTTATCGAGTTGTTCCTAGACCAGCAATCCACAAACACGCATTGTGACAGATGTTCAGTTGGGAACAGAAGTTGACTATACTGTATTGATCAATGAGGAAATTGAGAGACAGAATTACTTTTGTAGTAGTAAAGGAAGGGCATTAAATTTATCTAGTAGAAATAAAATTAATTAAGTTAGTAAATTAACAAATGAATAGGTTGATAAAACAGTAGAAAGACATAAAATCAAGGCTAGAAGGATGTATTGAATTCTTTAAACTGTGTGAATGAAGTGCACAGGGTCACAGTTTTCCCCACTAGAGTTAAGAATTCCATAATTCCTGAACTGCCATATATCAGGCTTGATTGCCCTAGGCCCTGCCACTTATAATAATAATATTAAAATAAGAAAAATAAGGTGCAAATGAAGAGGTCTGTTAAAGGTAGCTCTCCTTTGGGGGAAGCCTGAGGAAGATTTAGGAGAGGCCTAATGTTGACAGGGAAGAATTTGAATGATACATTAAAAAGTTAAATTTTGATTAACCACTAGAAGGCTTTTATGAAAAGTGTCTCCTTGTTACTTTTCCTGTTGATTCGGTACAGGTGGCCTCTAAGTCAGGTAAAATATATCCTTGCATTTATATGCCCTTGCCTATTCTCCCCACTGTGGTTAGAATCTGGAATGGACCTGGGAATACAGAAGGGCTGAACAGTTCTGGGACGTTACTCCTATACAGTTTGTTTGGAAAATCATAAGTTTTCACAGCCTATTATTTGTGTTGATTCTTTTATCCCTTACTTTGGTCCTGGAAGACTGGTGTCATCTGCATAAGGATGCATGAGTAGATCCTGGAATAAAGATTTGATGTTTGAGTAGGGCATGAGCTGATCACCAAGGGCGCAGTATTAAATGTAGGTACTTCAGGAATGAATCCACCTGAACCCATATAGGAATGAAACCATATATGTCTGATTCAATGCATAGTTGGTTTTGGAAATGTATGTAATTTTTCATATCCATAAGGAAATCTCATGGGGGGAGTTCAGTGTGGAAGAAGAAAACTAAGAGACTCAGAGGCAGGCAGACTCACACCTCACAGATAAACTCAAAAATAACCTAAAAGAGTATTTTTTCCCTTTTCAAAACTTAAGTATTCAGAGAAAGAACTCTGATAATTATTGTCCTAGATATATTTTGACCTTGTCTACCCACTCCTAATCTTCACAGTTCAAATGTGTACCTGAAACATAAATATTGTGTTGTCAAATAAAGCTTCAGATGTGATAATATTCTTATTAAAGTCATTAAGAGCCTTCCTGAAAACAATGAATATTTTATTTTTTAATTTTCAGACAGGCGACCACCTAGCCAGTGCATAGTCACCACACACACAATTCATAAAGTTCAGCTAGATGGTATTTAACAGTTTATCAGTAAAAAAATGCTATGTCTCCACTTAAGCCAACTATGAATCTACTAAACAATAATTTTTAATCTAACCTATTCCCAGAAAACAAGAACCTCAAGGTAACTTGTTGCCCAAAAAAAGAAAGACTTCCACACATTTTATAACAAAATATTAACAGTTTAATATCTTGAAACCAGCTTAAAATATCTTTTGGGAAACAGTCAATGAAGTCAGAACCTTCCTTAACCTGGTACCACTTTTAAACTGTTGGCATTTTTCAAATTTCCCTTGATTTTGTCGTCTCAGTTTTGCCGACAATTCAAACTCTCCACTTAGGGAATTATAATTTTGCAACATTATGGATATTAAATATTGTGGTCTTCAACACCTCTGAAATGTTGGAAATCAATGTTAAAAAGACTGTAACAAAGGGGTGGGCAATTATATATAATACAATATATGACATAATAAAGTATATTAGGCTAATACAGACTGGGGCAAAAGTAGGTTTACAGTTGTTTGTATAGAAAATAATACAATAATTAATAAATAATAATACAAGACTAAACTCTGTGTTTCACTTACAACTATAAATCTACTTTACCCCCTTCCTGTGTATTTCATATAAAAAGGACCTAGAGGATAAACTTAGATTAAATCTCAAAACACAGTGTTTATTGTTATTATTCATTATATGTGGCAAGATTATTTGAGGTGCTAAATGAGCTATATGTTTATATTACCTGGTGTTTCTCTAGGAGAGAGTTGTATTGAAATTGGTATTTTCTGTTTCTAGATAGTTGATGCTGTGCTCAGACTAAAAAAGAACTATTTAAATGTAGAGATAGACTGGGCATCAAGAAAGAAAGACAGAAAGAAAGAAAGAAAAAAAGAAAAAAAGAAAGAAAGAAAGAAAGAATTTTTAACCCCATAATTTGATGATCCTCTATGGCTCTGTTGTCCAATAGAGTAGCCACTAACCACAGTAGCTAAATAAATTGGAGTTAATTAAAATTACATAAATTAAGAAAATGCACTTCCTCATTTTATTCACACTGGTCATATTTTACATGCTTGATAGTCACACGAGGTTAGTGGCTACTGTCTTGGATTATAGTGTTCTCCACTATACATCACAAGAAGATTTTTAAACTTTCTTTTAAAACTTTATTGAGGTATGATTGACAAGTAAAAATCTGTATATATTTAATTTATACAACCTAATGAGTTTGGGGATAAGAATACACCTGTGATATCACCTCTACTCCATAGGAAGTAGACACACCTGGAGGCTAGTTCTAAAAAGGATAAAATGGATTTTACATACTCTTATTTTAGAATAAAGTTAATAAAAAGTGATCAATTTGAAACATCACATAAACTTATGAACTCTTCCTTTCTTTTTAAGGAATCTTTCCTCTGACACTTAGAGGTTCCAGCAAGCTCTCCTCTCTATTCTAGCTGTGTGCCACTAATGGTGTATGCAATGTGTCATGTGCACCTCTGGGCCATAGATTTGAGCCAGCTGTAACCTTTTTGTACTAAAAAACCTTCTATATCTTATCAATCAATTTCACATCTTCATACAGAAAATATCAAGATGAGTCTAAATCATCTTGTTTTAGGGAAAAAAGGTCAGTCTGAAAAGTAGACTCCTAGTGGCCAATAATAACATGAGAAGAAGAAACAATGATTATAGTCAATAAGGCTAGATTGACTCTTTAGAATGATTCATGAATTCATGCTAAAAAAAATAGGAAGGGTAATACAAGATGGGTTAAAGATGAATTTTCCAATGTTTCATAACTATGGTATATATGGAGAAACCTAAATTCTGGGAGTAATAAACTATAGTTCAGAAAAACAGTTAGATTATCAACCACAGATGATGGGCAAATGAGAAATGAGAGGCATTTTCTGATCAGAACATATAGGTATAAAAACTATTGAGGCTAGAATTTTTGCTTAAGGAAGGAAAAACAATTTGAGACACATACATAAAAGCTAGAAGTACGCTAAGTGTGCAGTATTGATCAGAGGAGAAAATGCAAAGATCTATATTATAGGAGGAGGGGGTAGCTTTCAGTGTTAGCAGAAATAAAATAAATTGTTAGTAAATCTGGAACAAAGGAATATAGATATTAGTGAAACTTTGTGTAGAGAAATCAAATGAGGATGCTGATAGGACAGTAGTTTACATGAATGAAAGTGTCAAGAACATACATTGCAGGACTAACTATGATTATCCTTCACTAAGTGCATTTTCTGTAAAACCAAACATGTATATGCCTCCCTCCTGCAAGTGACAATGTTCTTAGACTTCTGTCTGCCCCTTCCTATTGGCGAATGTTCAGACAATCCATAGTACTAAGTGGAGGAGAACAGGAAGTCAACATAAGTCAGTCAGAGAAAGACAAATACCATATGATTCACTTGTGGAATCTAATGAACAAAACAAGCAAAACTGAAACATACTCATAAATACAGGGTACAGACTGATGGTTGCTAGAGGGGAGGGAGGTGGGAGGACTGGTGAAAAAGTGAAGGGATCAAGAAGTACAAATTGTTAGTTACAATATAATCATGGAGATGTAAAGTACAGCAAGGTGAATATAGTCAATAAAATTGTAATAATTGTTCAGTGCTAGGTGGGTACTGGTAATATCAGGGGGAGCACTTTGTAAAATATATGATTTTCTAACCACTATTCTGTGTACCTGAAACTAATACAAAATAATATTAAGTATAAATTTTAATTGAAAAGAAAATAATAAATAATGTGTGTGGGATACAGTGGGACACAAAGGAGAGAATAATGAACTCCAGTTCAGAAAAGCTTACGGAATTGTTGCCACTTTATTTTTGGTCCCTAAAGAATGCATAGGCATTTTTGTCTACTAACAGAGGGTTGAGGAAAGGAAGAGAAAACTTCAAGGAGGAAGCTCGGTATCTGCAAAGACTGGAAGCAAGAAATGCAATGTACATTTGAGAAATTACAACTCTTTGGAAAGCCTATGTTATAGACTACCAAGCAGAATGAGATGGGGCATGTTTCAGATCATGACAGACCTTAAATAGTGGTGCAAAGCAACTGGTATTTACAAGACTAGCATTCCATTGTTGTAAAGTACATAGATTAATAGGCTTTTAATATTTGCAAATGCAAATCATATTTTAACCTCAAACCATAAAATCCCCAAATCATTATTTGCCCCTTTAATTGCAAGTAGATACAAGAACGATATTCATCTCAAATTTTAAAAAACCTAGAGGGTACACAGGAAGTACATTTAAATTTTAAAGAAATCAATATGAGCTCTTCTATTGATGTAGACAATTCCAATTAAGCTTCAGCTACAAACAAATAGAATCAATTATGTATCACAGGCTAACTTCACAGAGAAACTCCTCTTTTCTTTAGGTGATGCAGGAACCATAGAGGGCCTCCCACTCAGCAATGGACTAGCAGTAGAGGACACTCATTCTGTTCTGAGAAATTTGCATGATCAAGACAGATTTCATAATTTCTGAAACTTTAAATGAATTTCCCCAATCATCCTTGCATTGTTTGTTTGTTGGACTTTTTGTTTTACTGTGTTAGAAACTTGTTCCAAAATGAAAGCTTTATTAATATACTTTTGCCACTGTAACAGATACTTAGTGGCTTAACATGACAAAAATTCATTGATTTGCCCATTCTGGAAGTTAGAAGTTTGAAATTGGTTTCCCTGGACTAAAAGTCAAGGGTAGGCAGGATTGTTTTCTTCTGGAGACTCTGAGGGGAGACTGTTTCTTTGCCTTCTTTACCTTCTAGTCTTTCTTTTTTGACTTGTGGTTCTTTCATCCAGTTCAAAAGACATCACTCCAGTCTCTGCTTCTGTCATCACATCGTGATCTCCTTTAGTGTAGCCAAATCTCCCTCTTATTAAGATATTTAAAGTTGCATTTAGGGCCCTCCTAAATAATCTGGGTCAATCTCCTCAAGATCTTTAATCACATTTACAAAGTCCTTCTTGACACATATCATAGCATCTACAGGTTCCAGGGATTAGGTCCTGGATATAGTTGGGGGTATTATTCAAGTATTATTATAGGAAATGACCCAGAATCACTAAGTTCTTGCATTGGAAGTTTGCTTAGAGATAATTGCTGCCACCATGTTGGAAGACCACACAAGTCACATGATCATTTCTTAATCTATATCCTGTTCTTCTCACCTTATGACTTCAGGAATTCAACCCAATTACCTCTTTTTTTGCAAACCATCTTCTGTTGCCTGCAGTCCTGAGAAAAATTGCTCAGTTCCCTTCTTGTTCATCTATCTGAAACTAAAAAAAGGAAACCCAAAATACCTGAAGGTATTTATTTATACAGGGAAAATAATGAATATTAAGTGTAACTCAACCACTTTATTTCTTCTTTAATGCCCATGGAAACCTAATGGAAAAAGTGTTATTATCAACAGCTTGCAAATAAGAAAATCAAGGCTTAGAGAAGTAATGCACCCAAGGTTACACAGAAGGGACTGGTCTGTTACACTCAAAAGCACATTATTTTTTCATGGGACAGTGCTGCTATACATTTCAGGGAGCTAGGCAGTTAAGAATGTTACGTATAGGAAGAGTTATGACCTTCTAGAGATATTGCTAAGCTCTTAGGATTGCCATGCCTGGCTGATAGCTACTGAGTCTCTCTTCCAGAGTCCCCATAGGTAGTTAATGTCCTACTGCTATTTTCTTTTATTCCCAAGAATAATATGATGAAACCATTTCAGAATGGAGGGAAGAGAGGTACAGAGAGTTTTAATAACTCACCCAGGGTCATAGAGAGTCTGCTGAAAATGCATTGAGCTGTTTTAATCAATTCTAAGTTAGTGTTCAGGATATTTTTTTTTAAGTAACAACTTTTCCAATTCTCAAGCAGGGATTATGGATAAGAGCAGCTTTCATAGTTGCATAGTGTCAAGCTATGGGCTTTTACAACTATTATGATCCATTAATAAAGATTGAAAGAGCTAATATTGTGTTTTGATGAAGAAATTTCAACTGTATATTCCTTACATATAGGGGAATCTGGGGTCTAGAGAAAATTCTTCTCAAGGCAATTGACTTTATCTACAACATATTAATCAAGGGGAAAGTAAGGTGTACTAGAGGTTGACTTAATACTGACTATCTATCTTTCATACCCATGTTTAATGGACAGCCATGGTATGCCAGCAAGACCCTGGACCTGATACCTTATATATGTTAGATCTAATTCTCACAATAACCAAAAGAGCAAGCACTCAGCTTCATTTTTAAAAAACAATAAACTTAATTTTTTAGAGTGGTTTTAATTCTATAGCAAAATTGAATGTAAGGTAGAGAGGTGTGCTCCCATGCCTGCACAGCCTCCCTCACTATAAATATCCTGCATTATTGGTACATTTGTTACAATCAATGGACCTTTGTTGACACATTACTATCACCCAACATCCACAGTTTACATAAGGATTCACTTTTGGTGTACATTTTATGGGTTTTGACAAATGAACTACATGTATGCACATTTATAATATGCAGAGTAGGTTCGCTGCTCTAAATATCTCATTATTCAACCCATCTTCCTTCCTAGAAACTTTCTCCACAATTTTGCCTTTTTCATAATGTCATCGAGTTGGGATCACACAGAACGTAGCTTTTTCAAATTGGCTTCTTTCACTTAGCAATATGCATTTAAGTTTCCTCAATGTTTTTCATGATTTCATAACTCATTTATTTTTAGTGCTGAGTAGTATTCCATTGTCTGGATGCACCAGTTTTTTGTCTATTCACCTACTGAGGGACATCTTGGTTGCTTCAAAGTTTTGGCAATTATGAATAGTAATAATAAGATTTGTGTATGGGTTTTTTTTGTTGACATAAGTTTCCAACTATATGGATAAATACAAAGGAACACAATTGCTGTACTCACATGTTTAAACATACTAAAATTATGTTTAGTTTTACAAGATATTGCCAAACTATCTTTCAAAATGAATATGCCATTTTGTATTTCCACCAGCAATGAAAGAGAGTTCCTATTAATTCATATCATTGCCAGCATATCCTATTGTCAATGTTTTAGATTTTAGGTATATTATAATAGGTATGTAGTAGTAGTTTATTGTTATTTTAACCTGCAATTCCTTAATTACATATGCTGTTGAGCTTCATTTTTTATATTAACTTTACATCTGCATATATCTTTGGTGTGAGGTGTCAGGTCTTTTGCCCATTTTTAATCAGGTCATTCATTTTTTTAATTGTTGAATTTTAAGAATTCTTTATATATTTTGGGTAACAGCCCTCTATCAGATGTGTCTTTTGCAAATATATTTTTTGCCAGCCTGTGGCATGCTTTCTCATTCTCTTGACATTGTCTTTCACAGAGCAGAGCTTTTTAATTTTAATAAAGTCCAGCTTAATAATATTTTCTGTTATAGATCATATAATTGGTGTTGTATGTAAAAAGTCATTGCCTTTTCCAAGGTCATCTAGATTTTCTTCTATGTTATGTCTTAAGAGTTTTGTAATTTTTGCATTTTATTTTTAGGTTTATGGTCTATTTTGAGTTAATTTTCATGAAAGGTGTAAGGTTTGCATATGGATTTTTCTTTTGCATGTAGATGTCTGGTTGTTACAAAACCAGTTATTGAAAAGACCGTCTTTTCTTCTTGCATTAAGTTTGTTTTGTCAAAGAACAATTTGCTATATTTACATGGGTCTACTTCTCGGAGTCTCTGTTCTGATCTATTTGTCTATGCTTTTGATAATACAACATTGTTTTAATTACTATAGCTTTATAGTAAATCTTGAAGTTGGGTATTGTAAATTCTCCAACTTTGTTCTTCAATAATGTGTTGACTATTCTGAGCCTTTCACTTTTTCATACAAACTTTAGAGTCAGTTTGTGAATAACCACAGAATAACTTGCTGATATTTGATTAAGATTGCATTGAGTTTATAGACCATGTTGGGAAGAACTGACAGCTTGATAATATTGAGTTGTACTCTCCATAAACATGGGATATCTCTCCATATATTTAGTTTTTTTAAAGAATTTCTTTCATCAGTTTGTAGTTTTTCTCATATAGATTGTATATATATTTTGTGAGATATATACAGAAGCATTTCATTTTGGGGGTGGGAATGTAAATAGTGTCACATTTTATGTTTGAAATTCTACCTGTTCATCGCTGGTTTATTGGAAAGTGATTGATTTTGTATATTAACCTTGTATCTTGTATCTTGCAGTCTTGAAATAACTGCTTATTAATTTGAGGAGTGTTTTAGTTGATTCTTTTGGGTTTCCTTTGTTTCTTTAAAATTAAATATATTTAATAAAGATGTGAATTGAAAAATAAATGCAAAGAGTGATTCCTAAGATATGATAAACAAATTCAGGGAAAATAGAAAAAATATTTTAATTATTAAATCATTAATAATTAATAAATTTAATTTAATTAATAAATTTAATTTAATTTAATTTATTTTCAGTTAAAGATATAAAACGAAAATGAGATAGAAGCAATAAGGGGATGGTATATACTTCACTAATATATTTGAAAATCTCAATAAAATGTATCAACTATTTGATAAGTTAAAAGTTATCGAAGTTGACTGAAGAAATTTTTTTTGTTTTTTATGGAAATGATGAGTTTTAATCACTACATTTTCATCTTTTTGATTTTCACTTACAAAAGAAAAACTTAAAACTTAGTTTGGGGTTTCCTTATAGCCACACTTGATTATAGCTAATACTTTTATAATACTTTTATAATACAGCTCTTTTTTCTTTTTAAAATATATTTGATTATGCTATTATCGTGTCCCATTTTTCCCGTTTGTCCCTCTCTACCTGGTACCCCCATTCCCCATCACCTCCAGCAATCCCCACTCTTAGCTCATGTCCATGGTCACGCATATAAGTTCTTTGGCTACACCACTCCCTTTGCTGTTCTTAACATCCCCCTACCTTGGACCTACCAATTTGTGCTTCTTAACCCCTGTGCCTTTCCCCCCATTTCCTCCTTCCCCCTACCAATTGATAACCCTCCAAATGATTTCCATACCTATGATTCTGTTCCTGCTCTACTTTTTTGCTTAGTTATTGGGATTCAATTATTGATAGTTGTGAATTTATTACCATTTTAAAGTTCATCATTTTGATCTTCTTTTTCTTATATAATTCCCTTTAGCATTTCATGTAATAATGGCTTGGTGATGGTGAACTCCTTTTGTTTTACCTTGTCTGGGAAGCACTTTATCTGCCCTTCAATTCTAAATGATAGCTTTGCTGGATAGAGTAATCTTAGTTGTAGGTCCTTGCTTTTCACCACTTTGAATGCTTCTTGCCAGTCCTTTCTAGCCTGCAAAGTTTCTTCTGAGAAATCAGCTAACAGTCTTATGGGAACTCCTTTGTAGGGAACTCCCTGCTTTTCTCTTGCTGCTTTTTAAAAAAGATTTTATTTATTCATTTTTAGAGAGATGGAAAGGGAAGGAGATAGAAAGGGAGAGAAACATTGATCCATTGCCTCTCACCCACCCCCAGCTGGGAACCTGGCCCACAACCCAGGCATGTGGCCTGATTGGGAATCGAACCTCTGATCTGCTGGTTCATAGGCTGGCACTCAATCCACCAAGCCACACCAACCACGGCTCTTGCTGATTTTAAGAATTTCTCTTTATCTTTAACCTTTGGCATTTTACTTATGCTGTGTCCTGGTGTAGTTCTCTTTATGTCCATCGTATTTGGGATTCTCTGTGCTTCTTGGACTTGTATGTTTGTATGTACTTCAACAAATTAGGAAAGTTTTCTTTCATTATTTTTCAAATAAATTTTCAATTTCTTGCTCTTCCTCTTCCTCTTCTCCTTCTGGCACCCCTATATTTGTATGTTTAAAGAGGTCCCAGAGGTTCCTAAGCCTATCCTTGTTTCCTGGAATTCTGTTTTCTTCCTCCTTAAAATCCTGTTCTGATTGAATGCTTTTTCCTTCATTTTGTTCTAAATTGTTGATTTGATTCTCAGGTTCATCCCTCCACTGTCAGTTTCCTGTAGATATTTCTTCATTTCACTTAATATAAACTTCATTTCTGCCTGGGTCTTTTTTATGCTGTTTAAGTACCCAGTGAGTTTCTGTAGCATCCTGATAACTAGTGTTTTGAACTGTGCATCTGATAGGTTGCTTATCTCCATTTTATTTAGTCCTTTTTCTGGAGTTTTGTTCTGTTCTTTCATTTGGGCCATATTTCTTTCTTTCCTCATTTTGACTACCTCCCTGTTTTTATTTCTGTGTAGTAGGTAGAGCTGCTTTGACTCCCTGTCTTAGCATCCCATTCTGTGGGATGGAACTTCAGGTAATCGCCAGGGTGAGGCTACCAGTGTCACTGTTCTGTTGGTCTCTGTGGGGGAGGGCTGCCGAGGGGACAATGTTATGCCTCACCTCTGGAGTTTTGCTTCAGAAGAAGCTGTCTTCCCTCTTGCACTTCACTTTCTCCCCTTATGCCACTGGTGCCCTTCCAGCTGTTGCCCTGGTGCTGAATCCCAGAGAGGGTGGCTCTGCATGAGTCCTAAGTCCACTTTGGGCCCTTTAAGATGACACAGTTTCTTCCGCTAGCCCAATCCCACTGGTTCTTACAGCCAGAAGATATGGGGACTTATCTTCCTGGCTCTGGGACCCTGCACTGGGTGGTCTGGCATGGGGCTGGGGTCCCTTGCTCCCAAGGTATCCCTCTCATTTTCTATCCACCACACATGGATGTGGGACCACCTGTCTCCACACCTCTCTGCACCACCCCATGTTTCCATACCTCTGTGCCTCTCCATATTCTATCCCTTCTACCCACCTGGATGAATGTGGCTTCTTTAAATCCTTGGCTGTCGGACTTCCACACAGCTTAATTTTCTGACAATTCTGGGTGAAATTTGTTTTGTAGTCTAGTTATATTTTTTGCTATAGTTGTGCACAGAGGTGAGACATGTTTACCTATGTTTCTATCTTACTGGAAGTCTATAGCTCTTTTCTCTATTTTCCATTTTATTAATGTTTTCTCTTTTTTATATTTTTATTAACTGTATTGGCATTACATTGCTTTATAAAGTTATATAGGTTGTAAGCATACAATTCTATAATATATCATCTCTAAATTGTTTTGTGTATTCACCACATAAAGTCTAGTCTCCTTCTGTCACCATTTATGCCCTCTTTACCTTCTTCTACCTGCCCTTACCCAACTTTCCTACTGGTAATCACCATACTATTGTCTGTGTCTACCATACTATTGCCTGTGTCTATGATTTTTTTTTCTTACTTGCTCTATCTGTTTTGCCTTAAACCCCAAACCTCCTCCTCTCTTACAGCTGTTAGTCTGTATTCGGGATCTATGATTCAGTTTCTGTACTGTTTGTTTGTTTTGTTTATTAGATTCCATATATTTGAAATCATATGGTATTTGTCTTTCTCTGACTGGCATTTTTGCTTAGCATAATACTCTTTAGCTCCATCCATGCTGTCTCAAAAGGTAAGATTTCACTCTTTTTTGTGGTTGAGTAGTGTTCTATTTTATAAATATACCCACAGCTGCTTTTCTTTTATCCATTAATCTAATGGACACTTGGTTTTCTTTCAAACCTGCACTATTATAAATAATGCTACATTAAATATGGGGTTTATATATTCTTTTGAATCTGTGTTTTGGGTTTCTTTAGCTATATTCCCAGAAGTGCAACTGCTGGTTCATAAGGCAGTTCCATTTTTAATTTTTTGAGGTAACTCCATACTGCTTTCCACAGTGGCTGTACCAATCTGCATTCCCACCAATAGCGCATGAGGGTTCCCTTTACTCAACACTCTTGTCAGCACTTGCTGTTTGTTGGCTTATTGATGATAGCCATTCTGCCAAGTGTGAGGTAATATCTCTTTGTGGTTTCAATTTGCATTTCTCTGAGGACTAATGACTGTGAGATCTTTTAATATATCTATTGGCCATCTGTATGTCCTCTTTGATGAAGTGTCTATTCAGGTCCTTTGCCCAGATTTAAATGGGTTGTTTCTATGGGTGTTAGTTCTTTATAAATTTTGGATATTAAAGTTTTATCAAATGTATCATTGGCAAGTATGTCCTCTCATTCAGTGGGTAACATTTTCATTTTGTCAATGGTTTCCTTTGCTGTGCAAAAACTTTTTAATTTGATGTAGTTTGTTCATTTTTTGTTTTGTTTCCCATGCCTGAGGAGATACATCAGAAAAATACTGCTATGAGAACTGTCTGAGATTTCACTGCCTATGTTTTCTTCTAGAATTTTAATGTTTTTTGAGTCTTACTTTTAAGTCTTTAATCCATTTTGAGTTTATTCTTGTGTGTGGAATAAAGAGGCCATCATTTCTTTTCTTTTCTTTTTTTTTTTTTGGCACATATCTGTCCAATTTTCCCAAGATAAATTATTTATTTTTTTAAAAAAGATATTGTTTATTTATTTTTAGACAGAGGGGAAGGGAGGGAGAAAGAGAGGGAGAGAAACATCAGTGTGGGGTTGCTTCTCACATGTCTCCTACTGGGGACCTGGCCTGCAACCCAGGGATGTGCCCTGACTGGGAATCAACCCAGTGACCCTTTGATTCTCAGGCTGGTGCTCAATCCACCAAGCCATTCCAGCCAGGGCCCAACATAATTTATTGAATAGACTGTTTTTATTCTATTGTGTGTTCTTGCTTTCTTTGTCAAATATTATTTAACTACATAGGCATGGATTTATTTCTGGACTCTCTATTTTGTTCCGTTTATCTATACATCTGTTTTTTATGCCTGTACCATGCTTTTTTGATTATGATGGCCTTATACTATAGTTTGATAGCATGATTCAAACTGCCATGATTCATCCAACTTTGTTTTTCTTTCTCAAGATTGCTGTGGCTCTTTGGGGTCTTTTGTAGTTCCATATAAATTTTTAGAATATTTGTTCTAGTTCTGTGAAATATGTCATTGGTATTTTGATAGGAATTGCATTGAATTTATAGACTGTTTTGGGTAGTATGGACATTTTAGTGTAGTTAATTCTTCTTTCCATGAACATGCTATATGCTTCCATTTATTTGTATCTTCCTCAGTTTCTTTTGTATCTTATAATTTTCTGAGTATGAGTCTTTACATACTTGGTTAAATTTATTCCTAGGTATCAGTGTATTATTTATTTTTTGCAATTATAAATGAGATTGTTTTATTAATTTCTCTTTCAGGTAGCTAATTATTGGTCTATAAAAATGCCACCAATTTCTGGTTATTAATTTTGTGTCCTGCTATTTTGCTGAGTTCGTTGATCAGTTTTAGCAGTTTTTGGTGGAGTCTTTAGGGTTTTCTATATGCAGTATCAAGTCATCTGCAAATAATGACAGTTGTTGGGGACCATTTTGTGTGGTATTGAGAACAGTAGCCCCATGTGAGCTAGGCCTTGCAAAGAGCCTGTAAACCTCGACTAGAAAACTAGAAATGCTGGAGGCAGGCATGACCCGACACCGACACCAAGAGTACCCTGGGAGATCTGGCCTAAAGGATGCAATATAATTAATGAAGCTTGCTCTGTTTGGCACTGCCCTGAAAAGGAAAAACCAGGTGTTTGATTTCTCAGCAGGGAGAAACTTCCTGAGCCCCATCCAGTGCCTGAATGTCTGACAGACCCTGATCTAAATATAGCCTTTCGATATGGATTGATAAGTTTTACGTAATGCTGTGTTCCCCTGGGCAAATCATTCTCAAAAAAGTTGTTTCAGAGAAGGTTTTGGAGCATTCTCCACTAGAGGGAATCACAGCCCTCTTTTCCTGACAGACAAACAATGTGTCTGGTACAATTTATTTCTTCATCCATGGAGGCTGGGAAGACTTGGTGGTACAGATCCTCCCTCAGACAGTTTTACTTCTCTCTTTTCGATTTGGATGCATTTTATGTATTTTTTTCTTGTCTGCTTGCTGTGGCTGGAACTTCCAGTACTGTATTGAATCCAGTACAGTAGTGTGTTTTCTTAAATATAAATGATCATGTCTTAGGCAGTAACCAGGATCTTGATATTGATAAGTAGTGATGAAAGGCTATGTTCTTGCCTTGTTCGTGATATTAGTGGAAATGAGTGAAGTTTCTCACATTAAGTATAATGATATATGCACTCTGTGTTCATTGCAGCATTATTTACAATAGCCAAGATTTGGAAGCATCAGTTAAGAGTAAGTAAGTGAATGTGTTTATATTATTCCTTCTTCAATACTTTCTTTATATACTTCTAAATTTCTGAAATATACCATTTTTATTCTCTCTGAAGAATCTCTTTTACTATTTCCTGCAAGGCAGATTTATTGGCAGTACATTCTATCAAATTTTGTTATGTAAGGCAGTTTTATTTCTCTTTCAATTTTAAAGGTTAATTGTAGAAAATATAGAATTCTAAATTATTTTTCTCTTAAAACTTTAAATATTCCACTCTACACTTCTTGCTTGCATGGTTTTTGAAGATAAATAAAATATAATTCTTTTCTTTGCTCCCCTGTAGGTAACATGTTTTTTTCCTTTGGTTTCCCCCAACATATTTTCTTTATTTTTGATTTTCTGCAGTTTGAATATAATATGCCAAGGTATAGTTTTATAATAAGCACTTATCCTTTTTGATGTTCTCCAAGTTTAGTGATTTGTGATTTGATGTCTGGCATTAATTTGGAGAAATTCTTAGTCATTAATATTTTAAGTATGTTTGTTGTTTCTACTCTGATGAGTTGTGATACTCTGTATCCATCTTATTGTTCCTCCAATTTTGAGGGCAGTGGTTTGCTCTGTGACTTCACTTTTCTGAAAGATCTAAGGAGAGCTGATGATTTTTTTTCAGTGTGTTCAGCTTTTTATCATTAGGACAAAATGATGACTTCTAAGTTCTTTATATACCATACCAGAAACTGGAAGTCTTAGCTTCATTTTTTAGTTGAGGAAACTGAGGCTCACTGAAGCTCGTATTACATGGCTAGTTAGGAACAAAGCCAGAATTCAAAACTCCAGTGTTCTTGCTCCACGCATTAATCATTTTGCACTTCTCTTGACAGCTACTGCCATCTTATAGGAATAAACAAGGAAAATGGAATTGAGGCAAGTTGTGAGTGTCTTGAGTAAATAATCTCACTTGATTTATCCTTTACCTTTCTAGCTCCAGAAAAATGGTGGCTGATGTATAATAGAGTGGGAAGAGCCTAAGTCTGGGAATCAGACATATCTGGATTAAAATCCAAGTAGTTCATTGGCTTGATGTGTGACCTAGAGTAATTGCTCAATAAACCTCAAAGCCTCAGATCCCTCCTATTTAAAAGTAAATAACAAAACCAGACTTGTATTGTGAGAATTAAACAAAATAAACATGAGACAAAAAATCTTAAACTAAATTGAGATTAGTAATACATTAAAAAAGATAATATATCATTATTATCTGAGATTTATTTTAGGAATGTAAAATTGGCTTACACATTTCATAAATCAATTAATGTAATTTAACTTGTTTATATAAAAGACAAAAATCTTTATGTTTACCTCAATACATGTATAGAAAAAACATTTGATAGAATTCAAGCCCTTTATATAATGCAAATATTTATTCAATATTTCTAAATATCCCTAATTCCTATTTTCATATTGCTGCTTACCCAGTCATTGAATAAATAACATTCATTGGTTTACTTCAAAGATAGAACACAATCAAGGGTAGAGTTAGTCATTGCTTGGTTCCAAGTTTTGAAAATCCTTAATGGGAATCTAGTAGCCTAAAGGTAAAGTTTTTTTCTTTCTTTCTTTAATTTTTTTCTTTGTTTTCACTTGCCTGTCTTATTTTTTCTTCTAGGGATAGGTTTTGTTGATAGATAAAAAAAATTCTCCCCTCTTCAATTCTGCTGATGTTGAAGTTTATACAAAAAGCCAACTCAGAAATTCTGGAGTGCAGATTTTTCTTCCCTCCCTCCCTCCCTCCCTTGCTCTCTCCCTCCCTCCCTCTCTCCCTTTCCCTCCCTTCCTTCCTTCCACAAACAACATCATAATTAAAGAAAGGTAAAGATTTGACACAGGCAAGTCCCTGTAACACAAGAAGTAGAACATTTTTCTGGTGTGTGGGGAGGGTAGAGCCAGTGGTCAAGTGGGGAGATAAAAGTAGAGTTTAGGGGATTCAGTTTCAAAATGTTGGCAAGAAATTAAGGAAGGTGGATAAAAATTCTGTGATAGGTTTGCAGGGAATCTAAAACACTGGGCCTGGTATCCTGAATTCCTGGATATAATCCAGGGCATTTGAAAGCCTCTAGGGGAGCGTTTGGGTCAGTACGATGGAGAAGTGTTTGAAAAACAATGGTTGTGGGAAATGTACCTGTGAGTGAACATGAGAACAGGCTAGCAGAATCCCACAAGCTGAGACTTCCTTTAGTCTTAGGTCTCCTGTAGCTTTGTTTTCATGTTGTGGTCTTCCTAATATGTGAAAATAATTTTAGTGTTTTTCTGAGGCATTCTTCAACTTGCTCTTTGATCTTGTTTCTAGGTATTGTTTTAAATGTGCCTCGCTTAACCTTTTGTTCATACATGGAAATAGTACTTCATATGTGATCAGTGCATAGCACAGTGGGACTGTCATCTCTTTTATTTGGATACTTCTAGTACTGTAGCATAAGAATAAATTGTTTCAGTGTCACAATATTGACTCATATTGAGTTTACTGTCAGCTTTTATCTAGGTCCTTTTTACATAAATGGCAATTACTTAATATCTTAATCATCATGCACTTGTGTACTTGATTTTTAGTCTCAGTGGATTATTTGCATTTATCTTCATTAAATTTCATCACGGTAATTTGGCCTGTCTTACAAGGCTGCTAAAATGTTTGATTCTATTGTCCTTGGTACATCCTCCTAATTTGATTTGATAATCTTGTCTTCTGAAATTTTTTTCCAGTGGTCAATTAAAAAAATTGACCAGAAAAGAACCACCACAGACATATTTTTAATCCAACTGAATATAAATATGTTAACACTCTAAATGTGGTCATTTATTTATTCATCCTCTCATATCATTATATCATATTAACAATATAGCATGAGAGACATAAATGACATATTGGTGGAATATCAGTTAAAAGTATTCCTTTCTCTTAATCTTACCATACTTTCAAAGCAAGGATTGTTTAAAATAGAATTTTTTTCTAGTAAACATAGGAACTCTACTTTTTAATATTACTCATTTCTTTCTTTTTTCCTTTTTCCTTTTATAAAGTCTATGTTTGTGCCCAAAGATGCAAAGATGCTCTATGTTCTCTGTTTTGGAAACTTAGAATATACAATACATACATGTCAAGTAAAAATTCAATTATTGTTATTTTTTTAGAAATGTAATACCTTGAAGAAGAAGGCTTAGATTAAGATATAGAACTATTTAGAATTCTGATTTTGAACAGTTGTTTTTTTAAATCTGTTTTTATCTATAAGTACATTCACACTCACTGCCAAATCTAATCGCAAAACTACCTCCTTTACATTCATAGCTCATTTTTACCAAAATTCATTTGGAATGACCATTTGTCTCTGTGGAACAGTTGGAGGTTTCAGTGATAGTGTCAATGGGTGCAGGGACCACAAAAAGAGGTTCCTTTCAAAGTTCTTCTTTATAAAATGCTTCTCTCCTCATACTTATTATTACATGAAATATGAGGTTTTCAAATTTCACTTTATATCTTTTAAAATATTTTGTTGTTATTATATTAAAGTTGTCCCAATTTTTCCCCCCTTTCCGTCCTCCCCCAGCTTTCACAGTCAATCTCCACACTGTTGTCCGTGCCCATGGGTCATTCATATATTTTCTTTGACTAGTTCCTAGTTCCTTCGCCCTCCTTCCACCATCATCTCCCTCCCCCCTCCCCTCAGGTCACTGTCAGTCTGTTCCATGTTTCCAGGCCTCTGGTTCTGTTTTGCTCATTAGTTTATTTTGTTCATTAGATTCCTCTTAGAGGTTAGGTTGTAAAGTATTTGTCTTTCACTGCCTGGCTTATTTCACTTAGCGCAGTACTCTCCAGTTCCATCCATGCTGCCACCAAAGGTAGGAGTTCCTTCTTTCTTTCTGCTGTGTAGTATTCCATTGTGTAAATGTACCATGGTTTTTTAATCCACTTATGTATTGATGGGCACTTAGGTTGTTTCCAGTGCTTGGCTATTGTAAATAGCACTGCTATAAACATAGCAGTGCAGAAGTTCTTTAAAATTGGTGATTTGGAATTTTTAGAGTATGTACACAGCAGCAGAATTGCTACAGCAAAAAAGCCAGTTCCATTTTTAGTTTTTTTTGAGGAAATGCCATACTGTTTTCCACAGTGGCTGCACCAGTCTGCATTTCCACCAACAATGCACTAGGGTTCCCTTTTCTCCACATCCTGGCCAGCACTTGTTTGTTGGTTTATTGATGATGGCCATTCTGACCTGTGTGAGGTGATATCTCATTGTGGTTTTAATTTGCATCCCTGTGATGGCTAGTGACATTGAGCATCTTTTCATCTGTCTATGGGCCATCTGTTGTCCTCCTTGGAGAATTGTCTATTCACATCCTTTGCCCATTTTTGAATTGGATTGTTTGTCTTCCTGGTGTTAAGTCCAATGAGTTCTTTATATATTTTGGAGATCAAACTCTTGTTCAAGTAATCATTGGAAAATAAGTTCTCCTGTACAGTAAGTTCCCTTTTCATTTTGTTGATGGTTTCTTTAGTTGTGCAGAAGCTTTTAAATTTGGTGTAGTCCCATTTGTTTATTTTTTCCTTTATTTCCCTTGCCCTAGGAGATGTATGTATGTATGTATGTATCTATGTATCATCTATCTATCTATTTAGATACATATATATATGCAAAAATATTGCTACATGGGATAACTGAAATTTTACTGCCTATGTTTTCCTCTTGGACTTTTATGGTATAATGACTTATATTTAAGTCTTTTATCCATTTTGAGTTTATCCTGGTGTATGGTATAAGCGGGTGGTCTAATTTCATTTTTTTCCATGTACCAGTCCACTTCTCCCAACACCATTTATTGAAGAGGCTATTTTTACTTCATTGTACTTTTGTGCCCACTTTGTCAAATACTAATTGACCATAGAATTGTGGGTTTATTTTTGGGCTCACTGTTCTGCTCCATTGATCCCGTGTCTGTTCTTATGCCAGTATCAGACTGTTTTGATTACAGTTGCCTTATAGTATAGTTGATATCAGGTATTATGATCCTTTTTATTTTGTTCCTTTTTTTCCTCAAGATTGCTGAGGCTATTTGGGGTGTTTTTTTGTTCCATATAGATTTTTGGAATATTTTTTCTAGATTTATGAAATACGCCATTGGTATTTTAAGAGGAATTGTATTGAATTTATAGATATGCTTTGGGTAGTATGGACATTTTAATAATGTTAAATGTCTTCCAATCCATGAACACAGTATATGCTTCCATTTGTTTGTATTTTCCTTAATTCCTTTCTTCAGCATCTTAGAGTTTTCTGAGTACAGGTCTTTTACCTACTCAGTTAAATTTATTCCTGGGTATTTTATTTTTATTGTTGCTATAGTAAATGGGATTTTTTTCCTAGTCTCTCTGACATTTCATTTTTGGTTTACAAAAATGCCATTGATTTCTGAATATTGACTTTGCATCCTGCTATTTTGTCAAATTCACTTTTTAGGTTAATTAGTTTTTTGGTGAAAACTAAAGGGTTTTCTATGTACACTAACATGTCATCTTAGAATAATGACAGTTTTACTTCCTCCTTTCTAATTTGAATGTATTTTATTTCTTTTTCTTGTCTGATTACTGTGGCTAATATAACTTTCACTACTATGTTGAATAAGAGTGGCAAAAGCAGACACTGTTGTCTTGTTTCTGCTCTTAATGGGAGAGCTTTTAGTTTTTGCTTGTCAAGTATAATGTTGGCTGTAGATTTCTCATACATAGCCTTTATTATGTTGATGTATGTTCCCTCTATTCCCACTTTGTTGAGTTTATTTATCATAAGTGGGTGTTGGATTTTATCAAATACTTTTTTAGCATCTATTGATATGATCATGTGATTTTTGTCCTTAATTTTGTTTAGGTGGTATAATATGTTTATTGATTTGCAAATATCATACCTTCCTTGCATGCCTGGGATGAATCCTACTTGGTCATTGTATGTTCTTTCTAATGTATTGCTGAATCCATATTGACAAATTTTGTTGAGAATTTTAGCATCTGTGTTAATCAGAGATATTGGCCTGTAGTTTTCTTTTCTTTTCTTTCTTTCTTTTTTTTTTTGGTCTTTACTTGGTTTTGGAATTAAGACAATACTGGCCTTATAAAAAGAGTTTGGGAGATATCCCTTTTCTTGATTTTTTTGGAATAGATTAAGGAGGAGAAGAGTTAGTTCTTCTTTAAATATTTGGTAAAATTTACCTCCAAAGCCACCTGTACCAGGGTTTTTGTGTGCCGAGAGTTTTTTGATTATTGCTTCAATTTCACTAGTTGTTATTGGTCTACTTAAGGTTTCTAAATCTTCTTGATTTAGTTTTGGAAGATTGCATGTTTCTAGAAATTTGTCCGTTTTGCACAGGTTGTCCAATTTCTTGGCATTTTGTTGTTCATAGTAATGTCTTATAACTATGTATAAGGTATGTATTTCTGTGGTATCAGTTGTAACTTCTCCTCTTTCACTTCTAATTTTATTTATTTGGATCCTCTCTCTTTTTTTCTTGATGAGTCTGGTTAAAGGTTTGTCAGTTTCGTTTATTTTTTCAAAGAACCAACTCCTGGATTTATTAATCCTTTGGTTTTTTTTTAGTGTCTACGTCATTTAGTTCTGCTCTGTTCTTGATTATTTCCTTCCTTCTACTCACTCTGGGCTTTGTTTGTTGTTGTTCCTCTAGTTCTTTTAGATGTAGGGTTAGGTTATTTACTTGAGATTTTTCTATCATCTTTAAGTAGACCTGTATTGCTCTGAGTTTCCCTGTTAGAACTTCCTTCACTGTGTCCCATAGGCTTTGTGTTGTTGTGTGTTCATTTTCATTTGTTTCCAGGTATTTTCTGATTTCTTCTTTGATCTCATTGTTAATTAATTAATTATTTAATACATGTTATTCAGACTCTGAATTTGAATGTTTTTGAGTTTTTTCCTTGTGGTTATTTTATAGTCTCAAACCATTGTGATCTGAGCACATGCTTGATATTTCAATTTATTGAAGTGTTTTGAGTCCTACCATGTGCTCTATCATTGGAAATATACAATACACATTTGTAAAGAATGTATATTTTGCTTCTTTGGGGTGAAAGGCTCTGTATATATCAATTAAATCTATTTGATCTAGAGTGTCATTCAATGCCAAAAAATCCTGGTTGATTCTTTGTTTCTTCTTTGAAGTCCTCCAAGGTTTTCCTTATATATTTTGGTGCTTGTGTTTGGGTGCATATGTGTTTATGATCGTTGCATCCGCTTGTTGGACTACTCTCTTAAGTATTATATAGTGATCTTCTGTGTCTCTTGTTATGGCCCTTGTTTTGAAGTCTATTTTGTCAGAAATAAGTTTTGTTACCCAAGATTTTTTTCCCTGTCCATTTGCATGGAAACTTTTTTACATCCCTTCACTTTCTGCTTGTGTAGATATTTTGTTCTGAAGTGGGTCTCTTGAAGACAGCATATATATGGGTCATGTTTTTTAAATACATTCAGCTACCATAGTCTTTGATTGGAACACTTAATTCATTTACATTTAATTTTATTATTGATAAATACTTATTAATTGCCATGTTTGCCTTTCTATCTGTGTTGCTCTCTCTCTCTTTATTTTTCTTCATCTTCTTAAAGCAGTCCCTTTAGCATTTCTGAAATGATGGTTTGTTGGAGATGTACTCTTTTTAGTCTTTTCTTTTTTTTTTTTTTGTCTGGGAAGCTCCTTATGTCACCTTCCATTTTAAATGAGAGCCTTGCTGGGTAGAGTAGTAATGAAAAATAGGCCTTTGCTGTTCATTACTTGAAATATTTCATGCTAATCCCTTCTAACTTGTAGTGTTTCTATTGAGAAATCAGCTGATAACCTTATTGGAGCTCCCTTGTATGTTACTAGCTGTTTCTCCTTTAATATTCTCTCTTTGTTTTTAAATTTTGCCGTTTTAATTATGATGTGTCTTGGAGTGGGCCTCCTTGGGTTCCTTTTGATTGGAACCCTCTCTGCTTCTTGGACTTGCATTACTTTTTCCCTCACCAAGTTAAGGAAGTTTTCTGTTGTTACTTTTTCAAACAGATTTTATATTCCTTGTTCTTTTTCTTCTCCTTCTGGTATTGCCATGATATGAATATTATTATGTTTCATGTTGTCCTAAAGCTCCCTTGAACTATCTTCCTTTCTGAGTCTTTTTTGGTTTTGTTGCTTTGTTTGGGTGTCTTTTTCTACTTACCCTCCAATTTTCTGATTCAATCCTCTGCTTCCTATGGCCTGCTTTTAATTCTTTCTAGTGTGTTCTTCATTTCAAATATTATGTTCACCCTTTCTTCCTGGTTCCGATTCATAATTTCTATGTTCTTTTTCATGCTGATGTAGTTCCCACTAAGTTCCTTGTAGCTTCTGTAGAGTTTCTTGTAATTCTCACTGAGCTCCTTGACCATCCTTATAATGATTATTTTGAACTCTATGTCTGATAGATTGCTTACCTCAGTTTCATTTAGCACTATTTCCAAGGATTTCTTCTTTCCTTTCAGTTGGGGGTTGTTTCTTTTTCTCCCCATTTTAGGTGACTTTGTGGAGTGGCCTTCTGTGGTAGGAGACCCTTGAAACTCAGTGACACAATCTCCTTGATCTCTTCAGCTGGATGCTCTTGGATTGCCCTTTATGCCATTTATGTGGGCTATTTTATTATAATTGGGTTTTGGTTCTTATTGAGTCATTCTTTGTTAGGTTCTTCCCTCCAGCTGGCTGAACTGAGAGTCACACTGCCCACATATGCTGTTGTATACATGTTGTCAGAACAAGACAAAACAACCCAGGAATCTAAACCCACACCCACAAAAATAACTCCCACCCATGACCACACTATCAACAACAATTGATCAAATATTAATAAAGGTGAAAAGAGACTATTACAAGAAAGGAAAGCAAATATGAGGTGATTAACAGAAAGAAAATGATTTTGAGAGGGAAGGGAAATAATAAGTAGGGAACAGAAACAAGGTGAAGTAAAGAAAATAAAATTTGCATAGTAATAAAAAATGTAGGGAAGAAGGCAAAATGGAGTAAGAAAAAGGAAGAGTATAATATGAGGTTTAAAAAGATAGTGAAAAATAGGAACAAAATTGAACAAAAACAGTCCCCAGCAATAGCAATGACAAATGAGCAAAGACACAGTTGGAAAGGGGTTAAGGAGAAAAAAGAGCAAAAAAAAGATTATGAGATGTCTAAAGGAAGGAAAAGTGATTTTGTGAAGACAGAGGAAGAAAAAAATAATAAGAGTGAGAAATAAAAAGCAGGCTAAGAGAGGGAAAATAATGAAATTTAAAACAAAAAAGAGGAAGAACAGGCAGGAGCAAAGCAAAATGAAGTAGGAGGGGGAACACTAAAATTTGAGATTGAAATTCAAAAATAGTGAACATCTAGGAATAAAATTGAAGAACTGCAACAGCCACCACCATAACAACAACCAATAAGCAAAGATTAATAAAGGTAGATAGAGAATAAGGATATTATAAGTAAAGGAAAAACAATGTGAGATGACTAATGGCAAGAAAAAATGGTTTTGAGAGGCTGGAGGGGGCAGAAATAGTAAAAGTGTGGAATAGAAACAAGTCATAGAAAGGGAAAAATAAAATTTAAAGCTAAAATAAGAAAAGGAAGGAAGAAGGCAAAATGGAGTAAGAGAAGGGAGGAGTAAAATATGAGATTTGAAATAATCAAAAATAAAAATAGTAGTGACATAGTAAGATCAAACTTTAAGAAAAAGAAAAAAAATGTTAAAAAGCTCTGCTGGAGAAAAAATAACACAAATAATGAAGAAGACCATTGTGAAATTTGTCTCAGCAGAGAGTAGTGTTTGCTACTGTCTTCTATTTCTAGATCCATTCCCTGGTAATATCAGATGGTGTCCTAGTCTAGTCCTAGGCAGCCATCTCAAGACTACAAGGAATCTGTAGTCTGTGGCTGTCTTTCTCAGGTTTGGCTGGTCCCCATTGTTCTGCCCTGCTGGCTTTCCATCAGCACAGGGACCAGGAGCGGTCCATCTAATGTCCGAGATCACTGCCAATACCACTTCCAGAGGAGCTTCTGGTGTGATCGGTAGGGTGGAATCCCTGGGTCACCCCCTCAGGGCACTGTTCAGTCTTCAGGGAAGATGGTGGGAGTGTTCCCTCATCCTACCCACCCCCCGCCGCAGGTCTTGGTCTGTTCTAGGTTATTTCCAATAATGTATAGTTTCTGGTGAAATAGCTGTCCATTTCCTGTGAGGGGCCAATCTGTAAAAGGGGCAGCTCCTTCCTGCTTGATGCTGATGAAAACTCTGTAGAAGAGCCAAGAGGCTGGGCAGGGTTCTGAACATCCTTTGTTGTGCCTGACTCTAATCTATTGGCTCTGCCTGTTTCAATGGGTCAGGACCCAAGGAACCAACATAGCTCTTAATGTCTGATAGAAGTTCAGAGAGGTCCCTTTCGGAGCTTCTCCTTCTTTCCCCTGTGGTTATGCAGTAAGTGGGATGCTCCTGAGCCTGGTCTCACCCATCCATAGAGCCTGCAAGCCTGTGGGTTTGGGGCGGGTGGAATTGGGCGCACCTGCCTGTGAGGGGGCCTGCCTGGCTGCAGCAAATCTCAGACATTCGGCTCCTGGCCATTTTGTCCCTAGCCTGCTACTTTCACAGGAGACTCAGGCCTGAAATCTTTGCTCTACACAGTCCCCTGTTCACTAGCCATGTTGGGTCGGGTACCACAGTCTCTTTGGCATGACACTTTCTGTTCTTCCTGTGTTGCTGGACTCAGTCAGATCAAACTGTGCTTTCACTCTGGTTGGTTTGTTGGTTGAGCTGCTGCATGTGTGCATGAGCACAGGTTCCTGGTCCAGTCTCACCCGAGCTCCTTTTTTAACAGAGTCTCTCTGTGGCCTCCATACTGTAGCACTGAGCCCTGGGGCAGTTCTCTGTGTGCTCCACCTCCCCAAAAAGCACAAAGTTTCTCTTCATCAGGTCTGTGCATGGCTTGCTCATGCCTCCAACAGTTTTAGGAGATAGAGTTGTCCTTCTGGAACTCTCCTGGTCAGCACTGCAGCTATGGACATGCTGCTCTCCCTGTGTGTATAACCTGTCTCCCAGACTTTGTATATCCTTCCAAGCCTCTCCAGATTAGGGTTGCTGATTTCCCTGTGTGGGACCAGGGCCCTGCTCTGGGAAGTGAGAGGGCGGCTAAACTGTTATCTGTCTGTTCCCTCCTCTGCCTGAGGCGACTTACACAGTGCATTTCCCCTCAACTTATAACATCTCTTACTGGGCGATGCAAAACATCCTCTGCACTCCTTGACCTCAAAAATTCTTATTAGCAGAGATTCGGTTGATTGCTCAGGTCATTTCAAAGATTAGCCAAAAATCTGTGCTGGGGTGCAAGCAAGTGGGCTCAGCTTTCACCTACTCAACTACTATCTCCCAAAATCTCTTACTTTTTATCTTTTTTTTCCCCTCAGTGTTTTTTGTTTTTTTTTTTTTTTTTTTTTTTTTTTTCCCAAAGATTAGTGAAATGAAAGACATGTAACATTTGAGTCAGAGACTCAGGTTCAGATGCCAGCTTAGAATCTACTAGCTGATTAAATTTGAGAAAATTAACTTTTCTGGGCTTTTTGACTCATCTCTGATAATAATACTAATTTTAGGAATTTTGTGAGGGTAAAGTGAAATGACATGCAAAGTATGCTGCAGAGTTGGGGGGCACATACTGGGGGCTAAATAGTTGTTTCCTTTCTCTTCCCCTTTCACAGAAAATTCATAACTTCAGAATTTCTTTTCTAAATAGACCATCAGTATAAGTGCCATTACAGATTTACTCATATTATCACATTTCATAATTGCCATTGTACTTTACTTATAGCCATAACAAACTTCCTCAAATAAATTGATATCAATTATCACTGTTGCAATTACCCATGTAAATGTACCACTACCTAGTCTATGTTACTGGTTCAGCTCTGAAATGCTCACACAGATTGATAATTACCAGCCAAATTTAAAAGAAAGATTGTAATGCCTTCTCAGTTTCTTGATTGGGCCAGGAGTACTTAGTTAACCTTACTGTTTCTAGTGAGAAAGGAGAACTTTGGCTGTGCAATTTGGTGAAAATACATTTCCCTTCTTCTGCATATACTCTGGAAACCTTTTCTATTTTATACCTTCTCATATAAGTTTTCTTTTTTCTTGTTGATTTAATAACATATAATTATTTTTAACTTACTGTCAAAGTAGTTATTATCATTTTTATGTACCAATAAAGCTCCCATAATTATAACTTTCATAATGAGTATAAAAATGGCACTTAAAGTGGCACCACAATTTGATGAATTGGAACTAAAATTTTGCAAATACTGAAACTCAAAAATAACACTTATTAATAATTGATTTTTACAGAACAACATTTATGTCATAATAGTAGGAATAAGATTATAGAGATAGATCACAAACAAATGATGAAGGGCACTGAATACTAGGTTAAGGAGATATTTTATTTTCCATAAGTTGAGAATAATCAAAAGCTTTAGAGAAAGGTTTGTTGCATACATAAAGGTGTTTTGAGAAGATTCAGTCTTTCACTAAGGATTAGGTAATGAATGGAGGGCAGTTAGGCTAAAGATCTTATCTAAGTGGTAGAAATGAAATGGAAAGACACTGAAAAATATGAAAAGTTTTACAAAGAGAATTTTATTCATGTACTTATTCAGTTTTCAGAAAAACAATAGGTTCCCCAGTAGGGTCAATGATTGGCAATGAAGCTCCAATGATTAAGGTATGTTGTTTGCCTTGCTTCAGAGTTGTGTGAAATGGAGGTAATACGATGAAGTGTCTTAGCAGAGGTTAAGACAGGCTGCTATTATGGGACACCTAAACCTGCAGCAGAGCTCCTAGGTTGGTCTAAATATTTCTTTTGTTAAAAGTTCATTTGAACTTGAAGTCAAACTATTTTTGGCTTTCAGAACTATGAAAAAAATGGGCAAATACTCCTTTTATGCAGTCTATGTCTTTTCATCAGCAGATTTGAAATAAAAAGAATAATATTCAGCAGATAGCATGTTAAAAGGACCTGTGCAGTGCATAAGTACCTTTCACTGTGCAATGCAGTGCAAAGCTACCTTTAGCTATGTTAACATCATTCTGAGTATGTGTCTGTGGGTGTTGCTTCAATTTTATCTCAATATCTCCAATGTCTAGCAGAATGGCTGGTACATAGTAGATGCTCAAGGAATGCCTATTGAAATGTCATTGTTGAATCAGTGCAACAATTGCCTATTGTCATTTTTTGTTTTTCTTCTCTCTCCATATTGAATAATGATACATTTAAAAGAAATTTTTATGATTTAAATATCTATCTGCAGCTCTCCTGCCTTATTCAATTCTTCACACCTTGGCCAAGAATCAGGCCTTGAAAAACAAACCAGGTCTTTTTATATTTCCCTATATAGTTCATATATCTCAGTTGCAAAATTGTCCCTGGCCAGCATTCTTGTGACAGCTTCCCATATGAATGTTAAACAGGCAACGATGATGCTCTATAATTACAGTGCTTAAAATGATTGGAAATAAATTGGCACTCCAATTATAGATGCATGAAAGAGGTGCCAGTATATCACAGTCAGTCCATTAATTTCTGAAGTGATTCAGGCCATCTCACTATTTTGGTGACATTCCTTATTCACGGCTGCAATGAATCACTCTGAATTGTGGTGCCTCCAAATTAACAAGCTGAAGGACCTTTTTTTTTTTTTTACCTAAAATATTCCAGGTAAATTTTTCCTAAGGGAGGGGAAAAAAAAGCAGACAGGGCACTAGGGACATACTATAAAATTCTGTTATGCTGTATAGAACTTGTAACAACTGAAACGTTTGGGTTTTGATAGGTTTTATTTTTATTCTCTTTTAGAAAGAATGTGAATAATTTGCCCTCAATACACTTGAACTAAAATCTTAAACTTTCCAAAGCTGTCAAAATTAAATTAGGAAAGTAATATTCAGTGTTTAATTTTTGTTTTTTGTGTGGATGTCTATTTTAGTTTGTCAGGCTTAAAATACCACCTTTCACATAAAAGCAACGTAAAAAATATCCTGAACAATTCTAAAAATATCTCTTTAATGTTCATATGTTTTTATACTTCATAGGTTGAAATTACCACCTATATGTTTCTAGAAGTTTCTCTAGATAACTGCTCCATGAGTTTCACTAAAAGCTGACATTCATTTGATTCTGATAACTAATCTCCATTAATATTTCTTTTCTGGTTACAACTGTAAGAATCTAGAAGAATGCTCAACCTTGCCGTTAAAATCAATAAACTTATAATTGACCAATAGGCACCAAGCTCTTCCACTGTATGATGGATATTTTTAAAGGTAGGAGCTATGTCTTATTCAGAAATTGTGCAAGTACTTGGCATGTGGAAAGAATTGAATAAATGTTTATTGAGTGAATGTTATTGACTAAGTTCAAAATATAATTTAATTACCTATAAATTTTAAAATATATGTAAAAAAGGCAGGAGAAATTTTGGAGAAAAGGTGACATGATAATTTCAGGTTGGGTAGTTTATTTTCTAAAATTATATGTTTATAATGTGAAAAATAATTCACGGAAGTCATGGAAGTGTTTTCATAAAAATGAAACACTACAGGTAAGGATAAAATCTGCTAGTATCATTTATATAAAAGATAGTTTTTCATGGTTAAAAAGTATTATAGAGATTCTTATTTTATTATAGAACTTATTGTAGAACTTTTAAAAATTGAAAGTATTCTAAACGCATTATTCTTATTGTTTACATTTGTTATATAGTATGTTAAACTTATACATAAATGAAGAAATATATTGTGAACCTCCAATATATCCACCCATCGTTTGAACAGTTATTAATACATGTCCTTATAATTTCATTTATTCTTCCCCACCCGCTTTTTGTACTCTGGCATTGGGTTATTTTGTACTATCCAACAGCGTATTATTTTATCTATAGATACTTCAGCATGAATCACTATAAGAAGTTTTAAAACATAACCATAATACTATTATCACACAAAGGATAAACAACTCCTTAAAATCATTATACACTGTTTTCCATCTGCGGTTGGGAATCTGCAGATGCAAAGGACTGACTGCTGTTGCATGTGGATTGTTGACTGTGTTGGGGCTGGCACCCCCTAACCCTGCATTGTTCAAGGCTAAACTGTATAGTCAATGTTCATGTTTCTCAGATACTTATGTTGATTTTCTTTTCTCCTTCAAGATTTGTTTGAACTATGATTCAACGTCCACACATTTGGGACATGTGTTCTGATTGGTGCTTACTCTGGCTCTCTACCCTCTGTTCTCTACTTCCTTCTTTCCCTCTTTTCCTCTATCTCTTTCTAGCTAAACTTTATTCCTTCCCTTGTCTATCTACTGTGAGACAGGTGCCAAACATAAGAAAGGTTTCAGTTACCTAAAGATGAACAGAATGCAGTTCTATTATATTAAGCTCTGAGGACCGGGTTCCTAAAAGGGTACCCCCTTCCACTAGTCCATTCACTAGTTCCAAGTACTTTGAGGATTTTGAGCTTGTATTCTTTCTAGTCCTCTTGCCTGTAAGCCTTTTAGTTCCATTCACTTGTCTATTCCTTTCCACCTTTAAGACCCATTATAAATATCACTGGCTTTAGAAAGACTTTCTTAACTATCTAAATAAAATCCATCTGTTTCCTACTACCTATGCCATATTTTAGCATTTGTATAAGTTTATCTTCTTTTACTATTATATGTGTATCTCTATCTCCATTATTAGACTGAAAAATTCTTGAGTGCAAAGTACAAATTTTTCCTAAATTATTTGAACCTGTTGGGGTTTACTATGTGTTGATCATATCAACAAAGACACTTTCAGCATGTCTGTTTCAAATAGTGTGCAACCTTAAGGAAGAAGTGCAGTACCTGTGTGGTGCCTTGCATGTAAATGGGGTTCAAATGTTTGTGGACTTGTAGTAAATCAAATGACATTTCGGTGTATGCAGTTTTTAAACTAAAACTATAGCATAGTATAGTAGTTTCTTTTAGAGTATAACATTTTTATTTAGGGTCTGCTAAAGATAACTCCAAATAAGAAAGATAACTATTATCTTAATGATAATGTAGTTAAGTTGATCCAAGTGGCTAAAATGAGTGAAATAAGCAATAAAACCTGTGCTCCTTTTTTGACATAACCATCTACCCTTACTTAGCTGTGATTCTTCTGAATCAATGGCTATATCTACCACAGTGCTTAGCATATAGTAGGTGTTAAATACATATTTCATAAACTATCAAACTGGGAAAAATAAGAAGAATAAAAATGTTAAAAAGATCAGGAAAGTCTAAGGGATACTGCTGTAATATAAGCACTGATTTGTTTATGAGGCAAAAAATATGAAAACATGAAAAAAATGGAGAAAGATCTAAGTCAGCGGGGTTTTCTTCTAACAATTACATCTTAGACTGAAATGAAGGAGGGAAGGCTCATGAACAAGGTTTATGCTCATTAAAGATTTATTTCAACTCAGAGTTTGATGGACTACAGATCTATGTGCCATAGTTTATAGCCTAAGACCATGTTTCTAGCAATTTCCCTGAGAAATTTTGACAAGTATTTTAAATTGTAGCTGAAGCAATCATGCAAGGGAAAATTCAAAAAGTACCAGTGTCATTTTTGGCCATATATCTTGTTTTTCAAAATCGACCACACATTTCTAAAGGTTGTATAACTATTAACAGAGAACTCTGAGACACAGTCTCAGTTAAATGCACAAATAGTTTCCTGATCTTGAGTATTTCTGATAGTTAATACTTTTGAGCGGTACACTAGTACTTTATATCACATTTAATCCTCACTAAAATCTAATGTGGTAGGTACTATTCTTTTCCCTGTTATGTAGATGAAGAAACTGAATCTTAGAGACGTTAAGGCACTTGTTTAGAAATACAGTTATAAGAAGTGAACCCAGGGCTTTAACACAGTTAATCTCATCCTCTGAGGTTCAAGAGAGGACCTGAGTTGGAATCACTGATTTCTAAGGGTCCTCTATCTAATGCTATCTACTAATGTGTGTCTCTAAATTATTTTAAAATCTTTCCTTGATGCTCAGGTGATTTGATGTATGTAATGTTTCAGCAATCCATGAAGTTAGCCCCCATAATACTAGACAGGGACCCTTTCTGTTCGAGATTTGATGAGAACATAGTTGTCAAAAGTTTCCAGTTTCTTTGAGCAAAGAAAAAAAGTAGGGAACAAGTTTAATGAGATGAGTGGGGATGAGAGTATCTCATTTTGGATGAAGGACGTGACAAGGAACTAAAGTAAGTCTTAGAAAATACTTGATGAAAAATAAAAAAGAATTGACCCGAAATCAAGGAAATCAAGTGCATTTTAGTGTAAAGTGAGAGGAGTGGGTTCTATGCATTTGTCAGGGGACGGTGGTATGGAGACAGATGTGGTAGATATTCACCATAAAATGTGTATATCTTTGTCTTGGAGTCAGCCAAGGTCTTTACTTTTTTCCCTCTGAACATTTGGGAAGAGATAATGCAGGAAATAACAATGTGGGTGTTAATAGGAGAGACAGAGGAATCAATGTAAAGATTATCATAGATAATGAAACAGCATGGAAGGGAAAAAAGAGATATTCATTGGAGAAAACATATGTTTAATATTTGCCTCTGTGTGGTACATTCTGGCTAGTGTGGCTGGGATCATGGTAGTGCTCTTAACTGAGATGAATAGAGGAGGAAGAGCACATTTCTAGAGAAATATGGAGATTAGTGTTCAACCTGTTGAGTCTGAGGCTCTTTGGGATACCCAAGAGTGATGTGCAGATAGTAGGGTAAATGCATCAGAAGCTTGGGAAGAGTCCTGAGCTGATGACATGGACCGGGCATTAAGAAATCATATTTGTGGTGGTTAAAAACACCTAAAACTGCCCTGGATGATGTGGCTCAGTGGATTGAGTGCCAGCCTAGAAACCAAAGGGTTGCTGGTTCAATTCCCAGTTAGGGCACATGCCCAGGTGCAAGCCAGGTCCTCAGTGGGGGGTGCTCAAGAGACAACCACACATTGATGTTTCTCTCTGTCTCTTTCTCCTTCCCTTCCTCTCTCTAAAAATAAATAATTAAATAAAATCTTTAAAAGATAAAAGATAAAAACACCCCAAAATAATGAGCTTTCTCAGGAATATGAATAGAGGGGGTGACATGATTTGGTTACTCTCATTGAAATAGATTATATTGAGCTTCAGAGATGATTGCCTGGCTCAGTTCTGCCATGTAGCTTGGATAGTGTGCCAACTGTAAGTGTAAGGTTCTCATTACATGTGGAGGAAGGTATGTAAAAGGAACAGAAATAGACAGTTATAATGGATGTGTTCAGAAGAGAGTGACTAGGACGGTGAGAAAACCTTAAACCAAGCTGTAAGAGAAATAAAACATCAGGTCTGAAGCTTAGCTTAGAAAAAAAGAAAATCTCCAAAGGTATAATAAACATCTTCAAGTATTTGAAGGACTGTTACAAGGAAAAGGGACCTTGCCTTTTTGTGCTTTCTTTCTTTCTTTTTTTTTTCCTTTTTTTTGCTAACTCAATCAAAGGAAGCATTTTCTGACCATTTGTACTTGCTGAAAGTGGGATGAGTTCCTTTGGGGAGGGGTTGAGTTCACTGTTTGAAAATAACGTATAAGAATGCTTTAGAAGGAATTTATATTTCAGGTGAGGGATTAGAGACCAAAGGATGTCCTTAGTCTAATAACATAAAATTTTGTGATTATTTGTCAGGGAATGCCCTTTGCTTAAATTTTTTTCTTTTAATTTTTAAATCTGGCTTAATTTAAGACTCCTGTACTTCTGAGTAAGGTTGCTCTTTTCTGACTGAATACAGTTAACTCTCTTTCTTCCTTCTTTGCTCCTTTACCATAACAGTTTTCTTAATAGTACTAAAAATATGTTATTGAGAATTGACAATCTTCTTTGCACATAGTTGGAAAAGTGACACAGTTCATGTAGTCTCCAGGTCAGCAGAGTACAATTCTAATAGTTCTGTGAAATCCCTATCTCACAATAAGATAATTTAACAGGTAGTATACTATATAGAATCAGGCCTATGGTGACTCATGAGGACTGAAGTAGGGCAGGGAGCTTGTGCTTTCTTTATTTCATCAACTTTCTCTGCTGCTCCCTACCATCCTTCTCATCTCTCATTGGGCTGATCTGGCTCCACCAGCACTGGAGGGGATTGGGAAAGGGAAAGAAGTCAGGGGCCGTATGTTTAACCCGATTTGTGTAATTATTGAATTGTGTCAATGGCTGTAGCCATAATGGGTCTAATTAGAAGATAGAAATCACACAGTAGTTTAAACAGAGAAAGTTCACTATGAAGAATTACTAGTATAATAAAAAGAACAACTGTAAGATAAAAGGGAACTATAGGACACACTAGAATCGAGGGAGAGTGCCCAAGGAAGGCCAACTTGGAAGGAGTTCAGGCCTTCTTGCAGGAGAGGGAATGGTCAGCCCACTGGAGAGCAGAGAAGTTTTCTGTGTGGCTAGTCGGGAGCTCGTGGGGAGGTGCTGGAAAGAAATAGGCAACCTTCTGGAGTGCAGGCATGGTGGTAGATCATCAGCTGGGTGTGTGGCTTGCAGTGGGAGTCCCAGTGCAAATGTAGGCAAACAGGCTTTAGAGCATGTGGGCCGAGGCGGGCACTGGTTTGCAGCTGAGAGGACTGCGGAATGGTTATAGGCTGGTAAGGCTGCCCAGTCTCAGAGGGATTGCGATCTGGGCGTGTGTTTGGAGCAGTGCTCTGCTAGATGACATCACAGCACACCTCCCATCCCCAAGTCTTGGTGGAAACTACAGGACAGCCTCTTCCTTCTGCAGTGGCCCTCCAGCCCCCTGTACTGGTACTGAGAAAGCTTAACATCCTTTTCGCTTTAAAGGAGAAGTGCTTAAATGAATTTTATTGTTCATCACAGACCACGCATTAAAGGGTGCATTCCAGACTAAGCGGCAATGAGAATTGACACAGTGATTGTGAGATGTGGATGATGCTAAATGTTGATTATTTTTTACATGATGTGTTTTGTGTGTTCTTTGGAGGGCCCCGCATGCTGTCTCTTGCTTCTTCATGCTGGTTGTTTATGATTTCCCTGTTGGCCCTCTGCTTTTCAGCGTTTTGCCACTCTGCTGTGTACTCATCACCTCCAGCTTCAGCGGTGATGGTCCAGCCTGGCTCTCACCTAACACCTGTGCCCAGCTTTCAGAGGAAATGTAGACCCTTTTAATACAGCCCTCTTCTAGCCACGACCTCTCATCTTCAGGCTCTCCAGGCCTAAGTCAGGTACCAATTCACAAGTCCTTCAAATTCCGGAATGCCTGTCAAGCCCTCTGTCATAAAGTCCCAATCATTTTGGAGACGCATTTCCTTTTTATCCCTATATCCCCCTTTCCCACATAGAGAGCACTCTTGACAACTACCTCTAAACATTTATTTACTTATTTTCATTCTCTTCAATCTTCCTGTGATGCAGCTTGGGTGTGCATGATGGGTAAATATTAGCAGAACAAATTTCATAATCTTATAGCATGTCCTGCATATGGGGTCTGCCATCTCCCCAACATGTGGGTGCAGGTGCTTGGCCTTGAAATTTTCTCTGCCTTTGAGATCTTAAATCACATTTTAACAACTTGATAAAAAGATATCATTTCCTTGTGCTCCCATTGTCACTGTTCTCACCTTCATGCCTCTGTAGTGGAAAGCCCAACTTTTTATTTGTTTTTCTCACAAATCTCCAGATGGGGCCTGTTGTTTTATTAATTCTAATACCTGCACATTTCCTTCATGATTTTAGGAGTGATTCTACTTTGTCTCCTTTTTCAGTTCAGACACCAAAATCTCAGGTTTTTTGCTCTTCAACTTTCCCTTGAAGAAATCAATTACCACACATTTGATTCTTCCTGTGGGTGATAACCACAGATACTTCGGAGAACACGATCAGTGTAATGCAGAATACCTTCTGCCAGCTGGCCAGAAAAATCTTCTCTCAACTAACATGGGGGAAAATACTCAAAGTACTTTCAAAGTCTCTGGAGCATTTCCCTTAATTTTCCCTCATGTGTCTTGTATGTGGGGGAGGGGCAAATTCTGGCAGGCTGATATCATAATGTCTCAGTGTATCCTGTCACTGCACATTAGAATATAGCATCCTTGCATTTTTTTCTACTTTTCAAGTGACTGGAACAATTCTCAGTTGTTTTCATAGTAGTAAAATAATGACTGCTGATTTGGAAATTTTAAATAACAAAATTTTTATGTTATATTCATGAAGATCTGGATGACCATATTGATGAGTGGGCTTCAGCACACTTGAATGCCAAAGAAGGACTCGCCGGTCATCACAGAGACAGTATTTACATTTTATGTTTAGCACATGGCTGGTCAGTGGACGGCACTGGAGCTGTCACGCCATCTGCAGCTTGACTCGAAGACCCATTTGGAGACTTACGTTGCAGATCCTGTAACACCCACGCAGTAGGGGCCTTGCTACATTTGCCAAATTTGTGCCCTAGATTTTATGACAACTTCTACACTGGAGATTAAGAAATCTTGATCATTGCAAGCAGAAAAAACAAAAGGTTTTAATGAGCTTTTGATGAAAACTTCTTGTATACCTCCGCATTTAATACACCATTGACCAAGGAAAACAGATTCTATTCCTCTGAAAAAGGTGAGGTATTTCCCAGAACCACTTGATAGAGTGTAAAAGGGTAAACCTTTTTGTTTTCCTCATCCTTGGGAACTTTGAGTAGCCAAAAAAAATGCTGTGAAGATCCAGAAGTGAAAACAAAGGAACTACTAAGACCATTATATAGGTCATTGTGCTTTACAATTTAGATACAGGCTGATTATAAATGAAAGGTACAGATCGGAAACGTCTCTTCCTCATAAGCACCACTTTCAGAAGGAAGGGCATTACCTGGGTTCATTCATCATTGCCCACAATCTGGCCAGCAGTTTCTTTAATTCCAACTGTGTGTTCTGGTATACTGTTTTGCCTCTTATTGAACAAATTTTGAACTGCTTCCTCTTCTCCTCTCTGTCACACTCCTCTTCATCTTTCAATACCCAGGTCTGACAGTCCCTTGCTTGTGAAGCCCTCTCCTATGTCCTATGCAGAGGCTGATGATTTAGCCCCTCCCTCTTCTCTGACAAAACTCTTTTTATTCTTTTTTTTTAGAACTTACTATATTAACTGACTATTCATTTACCTTATCTCTCTGTCATCTATCTTCATCATCATCTATTTATCTATCAACTAATCATCATTGTTTTCTTATTGAAATATGAGTTCATCTAAGGCGAGAACTATATTTGATTTATCTTCTTATTTTACAGTATCTTGTACATAGTAGGTATTCAAATACTGAATAATAGAAAGGATTTATGAGCAATAAAGTGAGTTCTGAACACTGAATATTTTGAAAGGAAGTTGTAGGTTGTTTTGTTTCATTTTTCTTTAGGCTTTGTACTTTCATTAACCAAACAGTTGGTTCTGGCTGCTGTCAGGCTCTTTGAAGCAGGGACAGGAGATTTCAAAACAGAGCTGCGTAAATAGAGCACAGATGCTCCTCAGTGTTTTTTAGCCCAAGTCCTTTCTTTGCAAGGCCAAATTAGGAGGAAGCCAACAAAACAGGAGGCAAGGCACGTGTCCACTGTGTAGCAGCTTCCCAGATTCATGCGGTCAATCAAACACAAATGTCTTGGATATCTATTTATAAGGCACTGGGTAAGAAGTCTACCTGAACAAGTCATGTGAGAGGACTTTGCCGGCAATGTGGGACGTAGAGATGAGGGTGACGTGTCGGGGGTGGGGGTGGCTAAGGTAGCAATGCTTGTTTATAGTGAGTGATGGGGTATGGTGGTGCGGGACTGATTTGGAAATTTTTGTGTGCAGAAACTGAAGTAAGAAAAGCATTCTTCTGCTATCAACTTAACTCATTCTCTTCCTCTCTTCAAAAACTTATCCTTCTAGCTCTACATTGACTTCCCTTATTCTACCTTTTACACAGTGGCAAAGATTATATTACTGATCATGCTACTGTCCTGATGAAAACTTTCAATGACTTGTCTTTGACTTTCAAGGTTTATTATTATTAGGTCCCTTCTTGCCTATTCAGCTTCATCTCTGCCACTCTGCTGTGTATATTAAATGGCAACTTCCATCTATATTTGATTATAAATAGCTTAAATGCAAAGAACATATCTAATTTATATCTTTCTTCTTAGCTATGAGCATATTGCCTGGCATATACAGAAGTTCAATAAATGTAAGCATATTGACTTATTGAAGTGAAGTGCTATGGCTTATACATTTCTACTTATAATTTTTACCACATTTCCTAGTATCTTGTGAGCATTCAAGCAATTTTGTTTAAACAACCTGAACTGAACTGGGATCTTCCACAATAATAGATGTTTTTTAAATAATTGTTTTTTTCTGGGTTGGATTCCTGCCGTCCACTGGATTAGCGAGCTTCTTCTAATTCTCTTCAGTGTGTGAGAAATTCACTGTGCTACCTGAGAATTAGCATCCCTAAGCCCCATCTCCCTTTTCCCACCCTCCAGTAAAATCAACATTTGTAGCTCACTTTCTTTCCTAGATTTATGTTGGTTGTTTGTTTGATATCTGTCCCAACCTTGAGTAAGTTCAATTCTGTTTAAATTTGATGGCCATATATTTGTTAATTAAATACATAATAGTAAGTTGAATCATACCATTTTTTTTAGTATGTGACCGTTCTGGACTTATAAAAATGGTAACACTATAGTTGGTAGAGAATTTGGTCTTTCATAAACTTTGTATCTCTGTTCTTCTGGTAATCTGATAAGGGTAGCGTGTCAATTATATTGCTAAACAACATTGCTTGTGATAAAAATAAGTGAGCAATGCAATTAAGATTGAAGAAACTATTTTAGATTTCATGTATAAGTGGAATCACGCAGTATTTGTTTTTCGTTGTCTGGCTTATTTCACTGAGCATGTTTGCCAGGTCCACTCATATTTTTGTTGCAAATGGCAGGATTTGCTCCTTTTTAAATGCTGAATTATATTCCATTGTATGCATATAACACATGTTTTTTATCCATTTGCCCATTGATGGGCATTTAGGTTGTTTCCATAACTTGGTTATTGTGAGTAATATTGTAGTGAACATGGGAGTACAGATATCTCTTTGAAATCTGTATGTCAGTTCCTTTAGATATATACCTAGAAGTGGGATTGCTGGATTATACAGTAATTTATTTTTGTGGTTTTGAGGACCCTCTGTATTGATTGCCACAGTGCCTGGGCCACTAACATTTCCACCTACGGTGGGATTAGTGAGGAAACTGAGCAACTGACTAAACACATCCTAAGGGAAAAGTTGAGAAATGAAAACCTTGTCAGAAGAAATTACACAAAGTGAAGCACAGAAAGAGCAAGAAGGGGAAACTCTAAAGCCTAAGGAATAGAAGACATTTACTCTTCCTGTTAAGTTGACAGGCCAGGTAATTTTTTTTAATCAAGTTTGGGACTGGGACAGGGTTGGGTGGTTTATTCAGGTCATTCTTAATTGATTGAATTGCCTTCTGAGACACAGATTATATTGCTCCTAAGCTTTTATCAATCTACATCCTTGGAGACTGTAGAAATAGAAGTTTTTCTTAGGTGGCAAAAGCTGTCAGGACCAAAGTGGTTTTAGTTCTCTACTCATCTCTTTGCATTTCTGCTTTTGCTTAGATTTTGGTGTAATCATTCATAAGTCTCTTGTTAGACTTATAGGAAGATTTAAAAAATATTTTAACCTGAAGTATTAATTATTTGTTAGCAGAGGTTGATGCAAATATGTGAACTATCAAATTAACCAAAAGAGAAAATGTCTTTGTCTCTACACTTTCTTTTATGGTTTCCCTTTCTTGCTCTTTTTGTCCTTCATTTTGTGGTATTTCTTCTTATCAAGATGCCATTTTCAACATTTTTTTAGCTATGTTTGATCAGTTGTTCAGCCTTATTATTATTCTTATTATTTTTTGTGGGGAGAGGGTACATATAAGTTCCTTACAATATAATCCAAAAATGTTCAATGTATGGTTTGATGACTTTTAAAAGATGTATACACTCATGTTATTACCACCCTGATTAGGATGTAAAATGTTTTCATTTCCCAGGACATTCTAAATTCTGTTATGCTTCTTTTGAGTCAGTAAACTCCTTGCCATGCCATATGTGGTTTACAGCAAAAACTTAATTTTGTCTATTCTGCTCAAAATTTTATTTAAGTGGTATCATGTGGAGTATATAATTTTATAACTAGCTGCTTACACTTAGAATTATATTTTTCAGGTTGGTGCATATTACTCTATTTATCAGTACTTAATTCTTTTCACTTTTAGTAACATTTTATTGTTTGAATATACAACAGTGTGCTCATTCATTCATCTGGTAATGGACATATGGCTTATTTGCAGATTCTTGCTATTATAATGATATTATATAATTTTTGGTAGAATTAGGTTATTATTTCCTTTAGGTTATCACCTAAAAGTAGAATTGCTAGGTTAATTTATTTAAAATTTTTTTCACCTAATATTTTTCAAATTTAACAAAAGCCAGACCTAGCTCCAGAAAAATCAGTAAGAAAATAAGCAGGGTAAATAAAACCATATAATAATTAAATAGTTTTAAGTCAAAGATAAAGAATATGCCCTAGAGACAACCAGAGAAAAAAGAAACTGCTCACAAGGGCAAATGTGAATGACATTTGGTTTCTTATAGGACAAATTTAATGACAGAAGACAATGGAATGTCATTATTATAATGAAGAAAAAATCTGTTACCTGAAAATTCTACATTCATGAAAGTATTTTTAAAAAATGGAAGTGAGACATAGACATTTTCAAATATACGAAAGTTGGGAGAATTTGTCAATGGAATATCTGTACTCCAATACGTGCTAATGGCTGCTGGGCTTGCTGGGGTATCTGCTGCCGTCCTCCTTCCTGCCCCCTCGTTGCCACCCTCAGCTACCTCGGCCATGGACATGCGTTGGTTCTATGCGTGTTGTCTTCCATCACCTTTTTGACCTTCCAGCACCACCTCTGCTGCCACTTTTCCTCTTTCTTTGGAGTATATTAGATTTACTTTCTAGGTTCTTAATTCCAACTTAACCGTTTTTTTTTCTTTAAATATTGAGTATACTTTTTAAACCCTATTAAATTTCTTATGTGAGATCTTTGGTCATAGGAATAAATTTATCATTTGTTATTTCTCCTGAGTTGTATGGTGATTTATTACCTTTTCTGTTAGTTAATATTTTATTGCTCCAATTTGATCTGAGTCCACCCCTGAGGGTATCAATTGATCAGGCTTTCTCCAGAGGGTTTCATTTGTTTCTATTGGAACTATGGGCACTGCTGATTTAGTACTACATTAGTTCCTTTTCAGGGTCAGGGCTTAGAGTGGGGGACTCCCAGATTCATCTTCTCCAAATTCATGCATCCTAAAGACAGCACAACACTGATATAGGCATTTATTTTAAGGTAGCATGGCTTCTACATTTTCTTACAACCCCCTACTCTCAAATCTTGTTTTAGCTCTCTGTTACTGTTATTATTGGTCTTCTTTCCTTCCTTCCTTCTCCCCCATTTTCTCCCTTCCTTCTTTTTCCCTCTTTTTATGTTTTCAATTTATTATGAAGTTTGTTTGAGTACATCAAGAAATTAGTTATACTGTCATGAGAAGGTTGTTCTAGACTGTCATACTGCAGAAAGTGGCAGGTGCGAGTCTAATCTCTAGGCTGGAAATGTTGCCGCGCCTCAATTTAGCCTCAGTTTTTCCTATTTGTAATGGAGACATGAGGAAGACCACCTCAAGGTGATGCTGAGGATTGTTGAGGTAGTGTTTGTGAACTCACTTTGCAGCCATTGGCTACACAGCATTTAGAACATACATTTTTTTTTTACACCAAGACTAACAGGCTTCCCTATATGCATTATTTTAATTACCCATATTTTGCCAGATATAATGAACATTTTTTGCCCAAATTTTTTAGGGAAAAATAAGAATGTGCATTATACAGGGGTAGTACTAATTCTGTATCTATATAAATATTTTAAATTCTTTTAAAAATTTCCTGTACCTTGTATCTTTTTTGTGTTTTGTAATTATTTGTTACATAAAATTTCTAGTACCATATGTTCAAAAATAAATGCTAAAATTCCTTTATAATACAAAAAACAAGTACTTAAATATAAATAAATAAATAATTGAATTAAAAAATTAAAACAAAATTTTTTCCTGAAAGTTTGAGTCAAAAAAGTAGGAGCACATTATACGCAGCAAAATATGGTAACACTTAAAACAACACAGTGAAATAAGCTTTTTTAAATCATCCTTTTTTCAGATAATAAAATTGAAGTTACTTTCTTGTAATTCTTTTCTTTGATTTGCAAGACAAGTTTCTGAGTATCTCCAGTAGCATTATTTGTTTAGATTGTCTTCCCTTGACCCACAGCTCAGATTTCTCAGCAATAATCATGGCATAAGACAGATTCTACTCTTTGTATCTTACATGTACTGAGAGACATTGGGAAGGCCTTTAGCATTTGAATTTTAGTTATTTTCTGTTTGCTTTTATAGTATTTCTCTTTGGGTCACAGATGCTTTTAAGAGTCTGCTTTTTACTTTCTTAAATTTTTCTGCAATAATAAATCAATGCCAACCCAGGATACTTTAAGCTCAATGAAAAAAAAAAGAGAAATAAACTGTTGTGTTATTATACAGATTGCATGCCATAAAACTCATAGATTCCAACACTTTGAGTGTAGTAGAAGTAACCCAAGAGAGGGAAAATGATTCTTTATGTGATTTAGTGTGCACAGGGTGAAAACAATCACATTGTTTACACTAGTTCACGTATTTTTGGAATTTCTCTTGTTTATTCTTATAGAAGGCATATCATATAACATGGTGAACAACTCACTCAAGCATCCCTCCAGAAAATACAGCTGTTTTGATGAGACTGCTTTTCACTCGGTTCTTTGGGGGCTTTATGACAAAACATAAAAATACAGAACAATTCAATGAAAACAGTTCTATAAGGGCAAATAAGAGCTAGCCCAGGTGTGTAGCTCTCACCTCTACTTTAGAAATGTACGTACGTGTGTGTGTATGTATAATATGTATCTATGTATATTTAAATTTACATAAAATTCATAAAAATCATATGAAGTATATATTTTAATGACTTTTGACAAAATTATATATCTAAGTATTCATATATTCACCACAAGCATTTCTGCTACTGCCAAAATTATTGCCCCACTTTAGTGAAATCCTCACAGACCTTCTCACCATCACTGATATGCTTTCTGTCACTAAAGATGAAGATTTGAGTTTTCTGGAGTTTCAGGCAAATTAAAACATAAACATGTACTATTTTATGTATGGCCATCTTTGATCAGTGTAGTGTTTTTGAAATTCATTCATGTACATTCTTTGTTTTTGTATTTTTTTTGCTGATTAATATTTTACTGTATAACTAGGACTTTTTTTTACTTTAAGTAATTTATATTTTTAAATTACAGTTGATATACAATATTATATTAGTTTTAGGTGTACCACCCAGTGATTAAATATTATATAACTTATTAAGTTATCACTCAAATAAATCTATTACCCATCTGACTTCATACATATTTATTGCAATATTATCAACTATATTCTTCTGTTGTACTTTACATCCCTGTGACTATTCTGTAACTACCAAAGTGTACTTCTTAATTCCTTTATGTTTTTCCCATCCCCATTACCCCCTTCCCATCTTAAAGAAGATCCTTTAACAAATTTTGTAATACTGGTTGGGTGGTATTGAAATCCTTAAGCTTTTCTTTTCTGAGAATCTCTGTATCTGTCCTTTGATTCTAAATGATAGCCTTGCTGGGTAATCTTGGTTGTAGTTCCTTGCTTTACATTACCTTGAATATTTCCTGCAGATCCCTTCAGGCTTGCAAAGTTTCTGTTGTGAAATCACCTGACAGTCTTATGGGCGCTCCCTTGTAGGTAATTAACTGCTTTTCCCTTTCTTCTTTCCTCTGTCTTTAACCTTTGGCATTTTAATTATGATGTGTCTTGGTTAGACCATTTTGAGTTTATCTTGTTTGGGACTCTGTATTATACTTCCTGGACTTGTGTGTCTATTTCTTTTTAAAAATATATAGAGAGATGGGAAAGAAGAGAGAGAGAGAGAGAAAGATTGAGGTGAGAGAGAAACATTGATTGACTACCTCCCATATGCACTCTGACTGGAGAATGAACCCACAACCCAAATATGTGCCCTGATGGGCTATCAAACTCCCAACCTTTTGATTTATGGGACAACACTCCAACCAACTGAACCACATTGGCCAGGGCTGTATGTCTATTTGTGTGGCTGGCTTAGGAAAGTTTTCTGTCATTGTTTTTTTCACATGGGTTTTCAATTCCTTTCTCTGCCCCTTGCCCTCTGGCTCCCCCGTCATATGAACCTTGGTATAGTTGAAGTCGTCCCAGAGCTCCTTATACTATCTTCATTTTTTAAAAAATTCTTTTTTCTTTTTGTGGTTCTGACTGGGTGTTTCCTGTTTCTTTAGCATCAAAAATCACTGCATTGATCCTTGGTTTCATCTACTCCACTCTTGAGTCCCTATAATGTATTCTTCATTTCAGTTAATGTTTTCTTCATTTCTGACTGGTTCTTTTTTGTTTTCTAGTTCCATTTTTATCTTTTCTATCTATTTGCTTCTGTTCTCATTAAGTTCATCTATTCTTTGTCTATATTCACTGAAAATCTTTATAACTAGTGTTTTGAAGTCTGCATATGGTAGATTGCTTGGCTCCATTTTGTTTAGTTCTTTTTCTGGGGTGTTGTTCTGTTCTTTCATTTGGGACATGTTTCTTTGTTTCCTCATTTTGGCAGCTTCCCTGTGTTTATTTCTATGTATTTGGTAGAGCTGCTACATCTTCTGGCTCTGGTGGAGTGGCCTTTGTATTAGGTGTCCTGTAGAGTCTAGTGGCACAGCCTCTCTGTTCACCTAAGCTGGGCACTCCAGGTATGCACCACTGTGTGGGCTGTGTACACCTTCTATTATAGTTGAGCCTTGATTGCTGTTGGCATATGAAGGAGAAGGATTTACCCTCAAGGCCTCTGGGCTACAAGGCTTGGCTAGAACCACTGTGGAGAATCAGCTGTGCAGGGCCCACCCCACACAACAGGGTCTCCTTCACCAGAGCTGTGGTGCCCAGAGTCTAATCCCTTGAGTGTATCACTTGTGGAGGAGGCTCTGGGGCCACCCAGGATGTGCAGGCCAAGATCACCTGCCACCTGTGCCCTTCCAGGGACCAGTCTTCATGAGCTACAAAGTGAAATGCAGGTGGCTGCTACTAGTCCTGGCCTTGGAGATATCTAGGAAAGGCCAAGCTGTGAAGCAAGGCTGGCTGCCCCCCAGCGCCAGGCCTGGAGCCACTTAGCAAGAGGAATGGAGCACACTGAGGCCACGTGTTCCTTGATTGAGAGATTTTAGAAAGCCTATAACATGGACCGAGACAGGCTATTTGTGTGGAAAAGCCACTGAAAACAATGTGGAGGCCTCTAAATTGGGCAGTGCTGGGTTTCAGGGACTCCCCAGGGCAGGGTCAACAATGTTAGCCAGGTTGATGGAAACTCAGATATTGTGCCCACCTGCCATTCCTGTGGGTAGAGAGCTCAGGAAAGTAACAGCGGCTTCTGCCAGCACTTCTTTCTGGGAAAAAACTGACCCTCTAGTTCTTGCCCTGAAGTCCAACAATTCGGTGCCTCCCCAAATGTCCCTGGCACCTTTAAATTTGCTGCCCCAGGGCTGAAACTCAGAGAGGGTAAGTCTGAATAAGTCTGTGTGAAGGTCCTTTAAGAGAAAGTGCCTGAGACCCCAGAAGCCCTTCATCTTACATAACCACGCCCCCTACTGGTATTTACAGCCAGTAGGTATGGGGACTTCTCTTCCTGGTGCCAGGACATAGGCTACAGGGCTTGGTGTGGGGCTGGGATCCATCTTACCGTGGAGAGAACCTCTGCAGCTGAAATAGTCCTTCAGATTTTTATTTGCCACATGTGGCTATGGGTCCAACGTGTTCTGCATCTCTGCTCCTCCTAGTAATGTCCATATGGCTTCCTCTTTATATCTGTAGTTATAGGACTTTTGACCAGCTAGATTTCAGGCATTCTGAATGATGATTGTTCTGTAAATCAGTTTTAATTTTGATGTGGTTGTGGGAGGATTTGAGTATTGCTTTTACCTACACCACCGCCTTGACCAAAAAATCCAGCTAGGTCATATTTTAAAGGCCAATGGACGTTTCTTTACTTAAAATGTCAGTGACGTGATTAGTTTTGACTGGACAATTTTTCTAGAGTTTAAGTAGATTATTGCTCCCTAAAGTTTTTATAATGTAATTTATTTATCTGCTAAGATAGCAAATATTAAAATATGTTTTTTGTTACTATTGGCTGAGACCTTAAGAAATAGGTGAAATACCTGGCAAATACTTCCATGTTCCAAAATGAAGTGCAAATCTACCAAAATTAAACTTACAGACCAGACCATCAAAACTGCTTTTTTCAACGTTGAGTTCACTTTCTACCTCAGTTTTCCAAAAGGTATTGGAGAGGCCAAGGGAGTGGTTGGAAAATTGAGCTGCACATTTCTCCCTCTTTCCCTCTCTCTCAATTAAAATATAATTGACATACAATATCATATGAGTTTCAGATGTAAACTTAGTGATTTGACATTTATATACCTTGTGATTGGTCACCATGACAAGTCAGTGCACAAAGTTTTTGTGATATTATAACCTGTATTTCCTGTGCTGTATATTACATCTCTGTAACATTTATTTTATAGCTGCCAGTTTATGTCTCTTGTTCCCCTTCATCATGTTGGGCTGCACTTTTAAAAGTGTTTAGTGTGCTATGACTCTTATGGACTCATGGGATAGTGGTTTTGGTAGTTATCCCTTCTCTTTCTATCAAATGAAATGGACTTCAAGGCAGTCACTTGGAGAACTTGATCCTGTGTTCCTGGAGCCTGTCAAAGATGCAGAGTCCAGTACTGGACCTATGCCCAGGAACAATGATTGGGAAAGGGTGGGGCTTAATCCACCTTTCTGACAATAGAGTGCAAGGTATTTGCTGCATTTTAAAAGTACCTGTGCTGTGCTCCTACCAATGATGATGAGTTAAGGTGTGTTTTCTGAGAAACAAAGGTGTATGTGCCTATGTGGAAGAAGGGGGCAGAGAGAGAGAGAGAAAGAGAGAGAGAGAGAGAGAATGTGAGGCCATGTTAAAAGGACTTTGGGATGATCGAATAGCAGTAAACAATAAAAGAGATTATAATTAGAAATTGCCACATACAGCCACTGGTTGAAAGGGGTGTATTATTCATGTTAGGGAATTGTAGGGAGAAACTAAAATGTTTGAAGGGGCTTCTCCAAGGAACCCATAAAAGCAGCTAATGAAAGAAAGAGTCCACTAACATGTCTCAAGTCCAGGGAGCCTAGACATGTGTATGTGACATGCGATTCAACTAAGACTTTTCTGCCTCCAAAACTCTTCTGCCACTCTGGTGTTCAATCTTGGACATACCCAAAGCAATCTGGTAAATAGTAGGAAACGAATACAAGTACAGAACTGGAAAATCAACCAAACTCATACATTTATTGTAGCAAGTCTAAACTGGGAAAAGGCTGAAATTTTTAACTTTAAATTAAGTCTAGGTTTGTATTTTATTCTTATACCTATTTGACATATAACCACTGAGTGATAATTATTTTGTGATTTAGAAACAACACCCAAGTGGCAGTTATGAAATAGGGCTACAGCAGATGTCTGAATGAGCAGAGGGGAAAAAAAGAACTAACACTTTTTTCCTGATTACATTTCATAATCCAAGTTTGTTCAAAGTTCATATAATTTGTGCATACCTGCATGATTGAAATTCATTTTTTTAAATAGATTTTACTGGCCCAAACACAAAATGGCTAATAATAGCCACAATTAATGTGTTATCAGTGAGAAATCATTGCTATGACCTCTTATGAAAAACACCATTATATCCATGTCATAAATAACAAATATGGCATTACCAGTGGCTATTTGCAATCTAGGAGATCTAACTATTTTTATATACCATATATTGTAGCAATAATGGCAATGTATGAAATGAATAATTGTGAATATAAGATCTCTTTTAGAAAAAGTTGTGGTTTGAATGATTGTAGTAGGTACCCTCTAAATATGCAGTGATCTATTGTTTCAGCAGTCATTTTAAGGCTGCATTACCTGTAGGAAGTTCTTGAGATATACAGCTTACCTAATGATACATATTGTCTGGCAGAGAGTGTTTAAAATGACAATAGGAATTTCTAGGCAGGCGGCTGGAATCCTAGGCAGGATTCTTAGTCTAAGGTGGTGAAAGGATTGTGGTTTGTGGGGGTTCATCTGATTCAAAGGAGGACTCCAAGCAGTAGTTGTGTTCATCTCATGGCAAAGATAAGGTAGCAAGAGGTAGGTGATATATCAGTTCTCTAACGAAGATGAGGAAACTAATCACAGAGGAGTCAGAAGACAATGGGTCCAAGTGGACATACAGATAATTGCCGTTTACTCTGCATGCCCTAGATAGCAGGAGTAATGCAGTAGAATTAATTGCAGAAATCACTTATCACATGTGGAGAATTAAGATTTTATCTCTACATATCACCAATATTGCTTTTTTCCCAAGTCACTAATAACCTTCAGGTGGAAAGAGTCAGGAGTCTACTCTCAGTCCCCACTTACTCTTTATTTTTAAACTTTGACACATACATTCCTTTTCTTCTTCTGGAAACATTTTGTTCACTATGCTTCCCAGATGCAGACTTTCTGGGTCTTCCTTCTACCTCAGTGGTCACTTCTTCTCAGTCTCATTTATTGTAGCATATATGTGTGTGTGCGCGCGTGCATATATATGGCTTAGGTGTCTGCCTGCATACTTATTTTATTCTCTATCCAAACCCACTCTCTAGGCAATTTCACTCATCCCATATTTTAATTACCACATATTTTCTGACACAAATCTCAAGGTGCATCTTCATCTTTGACATTTCCTTAAATTCCATTATCATATACAACTGACAACTCAACATGGCAACTAGGTGATTTTTACCTTGCAATTTGCTGTTCCCTGGTCTCCCTTTCTCAGTAAATGGCAACTCCATAGTGCTCAGGATAGAAAAAAATGTAAGCTTACTCTGGTATCCTTTCTTTTTTGACATCCTACATCTGTAATGGGCTGAACTCTGTCTCCACAAAATTCATATGTGGGAACCCTAATGCCTAGTACCTCAGAATGTGTCTATATTTTTATTTGAAGAGGTAATTACGGTCCATGAGGTCATGTGGATAGGCCCTAATTTAATATGACTGATGGCATTAAAAGAAGAGGAGATTAGAATATAAATATACACAGAGTGAAGATCATGTGAAGACATGGGGAGAAGATGGCCGTTGCAAGCCAAAGAGAGGGGCCTCAGAAGAACCTGTACTGCCAACACTTTAGTCTTGGACCTTCACCCTCCAGATCTGTGAGAAAAATAAATTTCTGTTGTTTAAGCTACCTAGTCTGTGGTATTTTATTATGGCAGCCCAGAAAAACAAATATAACATTCAATCTGTCAACATATTTTTTGTTTTTGGTTTAAAACATATATCCCAAATCTGATTATTTCCCATCACTTCCTGTGTTCCTATCAATGTCCACATCACCACAACCAACTTTTGTTTGTCTATGCTAATATCTTCTCAGATATTTATTTACTGTTTGTCCTCACTTGAGGACATTTTTTATTGCTTTTTTTTTTGAGAGAAAGGAAGGGAGGAGAAGAGAGAAAGAAAGAAAAAGAAAGAAAGAAAAAATTAAAGGAAAAGAAAGAAAGAAAGGAATAAAGAAAAAGAAAGAAAGAAAGGAATAAAGAAAAAGAAAGAAAGAAAGAAAGACAAAATAAAAAAAGAAAGAGAAACATGGATGTGAGAGACATTGGTTGGTTACCTTCTCACATGCACCTTGACTGAGGATCAAACCCTCAGCCTCGGTATGTGTCCCAACCAGGAATTGCACCTTTCGGTCTATGTGACAATGTTTCAACCATTGAAGCGACAGCAGTTAGGGCCTTAGTGTCATACTTTATCTTTTCAAGCATTTCTATCCAGCAGCCAGAATGGTTCAGTAAGTCACAAAACCTTGCCCTTGTCTACCCCCTCATAGTTACCAGTCTCTCATCTTTCACCACTCACCCCTTGGCTTTCCCCTTCCTGTTTCTTGAGTATTCCAAGCTTGTTCCCATCTCAGGAAATGTATTACTATTTGCTCTGCCTGGAGTTACACAGTCCTATCTCTCTTCCTGCATGTTTCTGCTCAAATGTTCACTCATCAAAGCGAAGTTGCCATTACACCTTGTAGATTGTCATTTTTGTCCTAATCATTTTCAATTTATTTGTATGCTTCATTTTTCTCTGTAGCTCCTCTTGTTTAATATTTATTATTTATTGTTAGTCTACCCTATTAGAATGTAAATTCTAACAATGACAGAAATTTTTCTTTTTTAACTGTTTCTTTGCCAGCACATATCACAGTACCTGGTACAGGACTGACACAATAAATATTTGCTGATGACTGAGCTAATGTCTACTGATGTGCTTACTACGAGATTGTCTCAGGAAGGGGGGATATTTGAAATTTTGGCAACATCAATGCCTGTAAGGGGGAAGAACTACAAAAACCAGGAAAAGGCACTGAATTGCAGTCTCAGTTTTCATCAGTCTAATGTCTTCACAACTGAACAATTCAAAGTGGTTTTCCTAATTACTATTTGCTTGCTCCAACCAGTGCGTATAGATGGCCACTAATAATGTAGTGTTCTTGGTTGATTTGCAAAAGGTAGTAGTTTTATTGGGATTTCTCTCATTCTGTACCTGTATGTTTCTTTTTTTTTCTCTCCATCTCAGTAGAGTGAGATTTGATCTGTGAAACTCTAGGAACTAGAACAGGGATCAATGGATGGACATATGGGGAAAAACTCTGTCCTAACTTTACAGAATGCTTTCTAGAAGTCAGAGTTTTCTAGCAACAGCTAACCTGCATTAGCAAGGTGGTATGTTCTCTGTCAGTCATAATGTTGTAGTTGGAGGAACACTGGTTGGAGTGTTATATGGGGCAGACAAAAGCACTACAATTTTATTTTAGATAGCCTGAAGTTAACTGATCCTCTCACCTGTCTTTGTAGGGTTAGGAGGACAGAAAAGATACCAAAATAATATACCCATGAATATTGATGAAAGACAAGATAGTCATATAGCTACTTATTTATATCCATGCTTTTTCTTTCTTAGTAGATCACAAACCAATCAAGGGCAGTGACTAAACTGTTATCTCTGAACAATTACAACAGTTATGACACTGATGCTAATGGCGTCAATGATGAAAATGGTTTTAAAAAATAATTTTATTGGTTCTTAAAAGTTATGAATATACAATTTATGTCTATTCTTGAAAATTAGAAAGTGTAAATTAAAATTTAAATGACTCAGAGATAGCTAGAATTAGCCTTTGGGTGCCCTGGGTGTCTTTTTCCCATGAAGAAAGTCTTCCTTCCTTCCTTTCTTTCTTCCTTTCTTTCTTCCTTCCTTCTTTCCTTCCTTCCTTTCTTTCTTTCTTTCTTTCTTTCTTTCTTTCTTTCTTTCTTTCTTTCTTTCTTTCTTTTTCTTTCTTTCCTTCTTTCTTTCTTTCTTTCTTTCTTTCTTTCTTTCTTTCTTTCTTTCTTTCCTTCTTTCTTTCTTTCTTTCTTTCCTTCTTTCTTCTCTCTTTCTCTCTCTTTATTTTTTTCATAGTTAAGAACAAGACTTTGAAATCAGAAAGATGTTGGTTCAAAATGTGGCTTTAATACTTACCAGTTATATGAGAAATTTCAAGTTATTTAATTCCTATAAACTTTAGATTCCTTATTTATAAAAGAGGGCTAATAATACTACATATTCCAGCATGCAATATGGATTTGTGCTGAGAATTAGTTGTGGCAAAATATGTGGAGCTTTTAGCATAAAGCCAACCCATAGCAAGTGCTCAATATAACATAAGCAATACATGTTTTAATAAGTGTGTGATAGTAACTAAATAAAATTATAATTATTGTCCTCATCAGCAGCAGATATGAGAGTTATGAGTCTGTTATTTTCTTTTGCAGATAGGTTGGCCTACCTGGCCCGTGAGAGGGCACCAGTCTTAGCAGCCCTGCATCCCTATCTCAGGCCCAACATTCATTTGTCATGTCAATTACAGGATAGCACAGAGGAAGAACAGACCTAGTAATATAACTAGGAAGTCTGCACAGCCTACTGTGGTAGCCTGTGTCCTCATTACTGGAGAAGAAAATGTATTCAGCGTCATCCAGGCCCTTTTGTGCTTGTATTTTCATATTCATTGAACATCACCATTCCTGACTTCAAATTGCTGTCTCATGCCTCATCTCCTTGTTGCCTTGCCATCTGTTTAATGTGCCTCTTGCTGGCCTGATGGTCTAGTCTTCATTTTTCTTTGTGTGTTTTCCACAATTATCAAGTAAGAATAAAAGTGATAAATTAGCATCAGTGGAGTGCCTGAGACTTTGCATAATATGATCTAATTCACAGTAACCCTATCAAATGGATGTTAAAAGCTACTTCTACTTGACAAATGAAAAAAAAAAATTCCCTTGACCTTAAAACTACCAAGGGGAAGAACTAGGACTTGAAGTCCATGTCTGCTGTTCTTACAAAATCTACTCTTTCTAATGCTATAGGTAACACCACATGTTAGGTGATGTGTAAAAAACTGAAGTGAATAAGACAAGGCCCCTGCCCACAAAGAGCTTACAATTTAGATCAGGATTCAGAAGGGCCAAGTCCTAAGGCCTCCGTAGGTAAAGGAAATGAATGTAGCTGTCCATGGAGATGTAATAGTGGGTGGTAGGAAATGCATAAATTGGAGAATGAATTTTTCTTTTAAAAGTACAGTTGCTACTCTTAGCCAAGGGTGAAGCTGTGTCCATGTTGCCTTCTGAATTTTTATGTGAAACGGAAAATCTGAATTTTTGTGTTATCTTATTTTTAGATTTAAAAAGCTAAAAAGACAATAATAATAGTAATAACAACAAAGCAATATACGGACATATAGAATGAGTAGAGTCTGTTGTCATTCCCCAGAGGTGTCTGGAAAACTGATTTCTCTATTGGTTCCATGGCACTGAGTTCCAGAATATTAGAGCAGTCTGGATTTAGCCTGGAAAGTATGAGTGTGGTATGTGATAGCTTGGCTATGTATTGTGTAGCTCATGTTTAGATTATGAATTATATGGCTTTGAGATTGATAGGTTCTCCAGGCCAAGATGATGGGGTCCTTGGCACAAATACAGATTATTTTATGCGCCAAAGGTGAATGCTATTATTTCAAGAGTTCTGATGTGATTCTTGCTCATACAGATGTTCTCATTTGCAACTGAGAGTCTTTAAAGATATATACATTTCTCTCTGTGTTGGAGACTTTGGCTAATTTTTCTGCTGGGTACCCTGACTATGCTGATTATATTTTATATAATTAGATAAATAAGTCATGTTTGGTTTATCCCCATTTTTCTATGTCAGGTATTTCTGCCAATTTTTATCTATTTTTGGAATTTGTCAATAGAATATGCTGGGTTTAAGAAAAGAAAACTATGGACTTACTCCAATCTACAGGTTGATGACTGAAGACCTTTGACCTGTATTCTAAAATAAATTCTGTCCATTATGTTTGAAAACTGACAATTAGAGGTGCATTAAAAAACCCACAGCAGAGATAAAAATAGCTTTAGGAATTCTGGGAAGATTAATCACTAGGAGTCTGAGAGGTGCAACCTGGGATGGACAAAGTGTTGAAGAAATATGATAGGTAGAACACAGGGGAACATGGCAACTATAGAAGAAGCACAGAGAGACAAAAGGTTTAAAGGTAGGGGCTAACCAAGTATGTTCAAGGAAACCACAATGAAAGCCGTCTGAATGCATGAATTTTCCTGGAAAGGATTACTGGATGATAAGGGTCAGGAACATTAGATTATACCCAATAGAGATGGGAAGAAAATGATTATTTTAAGAAACCTTTGATTCTATAAATTGGTTCTGTTCCATAAATCTATAAATTTTGTTCCTTTCATGTACATATAAGGAAACTGCAGGCACTACATATATTATGATGAATCACAAACCCATTTCCTTCCTTGATGTTAACAGTGTAATAAATGAGATAACTATGGGTCATATAAACAAGCAAATAAACACATGGCTTAAAATGGTGTTAAATATCATAGGGGCGTGTTCCAACTGGAAGACTTAGGAAAGTGCAAAAAACAGAAATAAATTCTTGGAGGATGATTCTTAGATATTTGAGATAAGACTTTAATGGTGAAAGGAGTAAACCAGGAGAAGGGGCAGACAAAATAGTGTGTATGAAGGCCTTGAGGAAAAAAGAAGCATGGCTCTTGGGGTAAGAATGAACAGTGTGGTTGGAACACAGAGACAAAGGAGTGTTGGCACACAATGAGGCTTGGCTGAGGCAGGAAGCCTCTAAAGGACTCTGGTCTTTATTCCCAGAGTAACAAAAACTATTAAATTATTTAACTGGGGAGATGACGTGATTACATCTGAATTTCCAAGAGGTAACCAGTGAGAGGATCTAAGAATACTGGAATCCTTTAGTCTAACCAGCCTTTCTTCTCTGAAAGAATCATAGGAATTATAAGCATAATAAAGACAAGGTAAAGCAAAGTGAGATTTACTTAGTTTTAGAAGCATATTAGGCATCTCTTTTGTGGTCCTAAGTATCCTCTCAGCCACATCTCTTACCCAAGGAATGTTTTTGCAACTAATATCTTGAGGTTTTTGAAAAGACTTTTGCAGGTGAAGGAGGCAGTGCCTTGGCTCATGATCATTTTGTGTGTGTGTGTGTGTGTGTGTGTGTGTGTGTTGTGTGTGTATGTGTGTGCATGTGTGTGATAAAAGCACATATCATTAACAATATTCAGCAATCTCTACATTAAATTTCCCAGAACTTTTTCATCTTATAACTTAAAGTTTGTATCATTTGTCCAAAATCTCTCCATTTTCCCCAGCCCTTGGAAACTACCATTCTACCCTTTGGTTCTATGAGACTGACTTTTTTAGATTCCACATATAAGAAAGATTGGAGGAAGATGGAGGAGAAGTGAATGGGATTCACGCTGACCTCCTCCCAAGACCAAACTGGAATTGTGACTAAAGAGTGGAGAAAACACCTGGAAAACAATGGAACAATAGCAGGAGAGGAGCCTTGGAGCCATGGACAGACAGTGGATTCAACTCTCACTCATCCCAATGGGTGAGAAGTGTGGTGGAGGCTCGAGAGGGTGGGCTGGGTACCCATGGGCACCAGCACCAGAGGGACATTGAAATGGCCAGTTAGCTCCCCCTGAGAAGACGGGGTCTGAATCATAAACAGGGACCCCTAAACTACAGCAGCTAACGCCGAGAAAATACAGACAAAACGCAACCCCAAAAAGCTTAGGGGTGCTCTCTGCCAGAGACAGGTGGCTGGGGATGCAAAGAGACATTTAAAGGGCCAACACAAAAATTGCAGTGGCAGCCACCCTCCTTGATGTCTGGGCAGAGGCAGCAGCAGAGTGAGCTGGTGCCTGGGAAAAGATTGGTGAGGAAAACTTTGTGAAGAGAACTGAGATGGTGGCCGGCAGAGCCCCAGTGATCACGCACCTCCCACTCTGCAGCTACCATTCTGCTCAGGCATAAGGGAATCCTTTAACCTGCCGTTTGTGTGCTTCACACACAGCTTGTGTGCGTGTGAGCTGGGGGGCTAGGTGCAGAAAAGCTGGAAGAAATAGAGGATCCCTGGCCAAAGGGATCACAAAACTGCATTGAGAGCCTTAAGGAGAGACTGGAGACAGAAGCGTTGGGCAAAGAATGGGAGGAGGAACCGGGGAGTCCCGACTCCCTCCCCATTCCATAGTCTCCATTTTGGGCAGGCAAGGACCGCCCCTAAAGAGGCAGAAGCGGAGCGCGCAGGAACCAGACTGATCGTGATTGCAACGCGGTCCACACAAATAGTAGATCCTTGGCTGAAGGGGTCACAGAACTACCCAGGGACCCCTGAGGAAAGACTGAAGACAGAAGTGTTGGAGAAAGAACGGGAGGAGGAACTGAGGAGTCCCGGCTCCTTCTCCTTTCTGTAGTCTCCATTGTGCATTGTGTAAGTAAAGTTAAGAAATCTAGATGACCCAATTGAAGCAGAAGCAAAAATAAATAAATAAATAAATAAATAAATAAATAAATAAATAAATAACCTACCAGACTCTCACAAAAATGGGAAGAAAAAGAAGTTCCCCCAAAACGAGTGGAAAAGGGGACTCCCCACAGAGAGAGCCAAATGGAATAGAGGCAAGGGAACTATCAGATATTGAATTCAAAACAATGGTTCTAAGAAAGCTCAGTGAGCTCAGCCAGCTCAAAGATAACTATGAGAAACTGCAGAGAAACTATCAGGATCTTACAGCAAACTATAGCAACCTGGAAAAGGACATAGAAACTATCAAGAAGACACAAGAGGATATGAAGAATACCATTTCTGAATTGAAGAACACAGTAGAATGAATCTAAAGCAGGCTGGATGAAGCCGAGGATCGAATCATTGAGAGGGAGGAGAAGGTAGAGAAAAGCTCCCAGAAAGAACAAGAACTGGAAAAAAGTCTCAAAAATAATGAAGGGCATTTATGGAAAAGCAGGGCAACCTGAAATGCAATCATATCCTCATAATAGGGATACAAGAAGGAGAAGAAGAGGAGCAAGCGATAGAGAATCTCCTCGAAAAAGTAGTGATGGAAAATTTCCCCAATTTGAGGAGAGAAAGGCTCTCATGGATCCAGGAGGCACAGAGGACCCCACTCAAGAGGGACCCAAGGAGGTCCACTCCAAGACACATCATCATTAAAATGGCAACTGTCAAAGACAAAGAGAGAATCCTCAAGGCAGCAAGGGAGAAGTAGAAAGTAACATACAAGGGGGCCCCTTAAGGCTAGGAGCTGACTTCTCAACAGAAACACTACAAGCCAGAAGGGAATGGCAACAAATATTCCAAGTCATGAAAAGCAAGGGCCTACAACCAAGACTGCTCTACCCAGCAAGGCTCTCAATTAAAATAGAAGGGGAAATAAGGAGATTCCCAGACAAAAGAAGGCTAAAAGAATACATCTCTACCAAACCAGCACTCTAAGATATGCTGAAGGAACTAGTTTAAGAAGATGAAGGAAAAGAGTGAGAAAGAGAAAAACATAGGTACAAAGAGAAAAAATGAATAAGTTTCTATCAGTATAAGTCTCAATGTAAATGGACTAAATGCCCCAATCAAAAGACGCAGTGTAGCTGAATGGATAAAGCAACCTAAATGCCCATCAGTAGATGATTGGATCAAAAAATTATGGTACATATACACAATGGAATACTACGTAGCAGAAAGAAAAAAAGAAGTACTAAACTTCGCAACAGCATGGATGGAACTGGAGAGCATCATGCTAAGCGAAATAAGCCAGGGGGCGAAAGACAAATACCATATGATCTCACCTATAAGCGGAACCTAACCAAGAATGCAAAGAAGCAAGGCAAATATGGCCAGCAACACTGAAAGGAAAAGAAATCAACAGAGACAAGAGGGAAGGGGGGGGCAGGGAAAGGGAAGGGAAGGGGAAAGTCAAGGAACATATAGCAAGGACTCATGGACAAAACCAAAGGGGAAGAGCTGAGGGAGGGAAGGTGGGAGGGGGCAAGGGAAAGGGGGGGGGAAGGCAGAGACAAATGTATTTAAAAAGTAAATAAATTAATAAAAAAAAAAAAAAAAAAAAAAAAGAAAACATGACCCACACATATGCTGCCTACAAAAGACCCACTTCAGAGCAAAAGACCTACACAGATTGAAAGTAAATGGATGGAAAAAAATATTCCAAGCAAATAGGCAAGAGAAAAGGCTGGGGTTGCCATACTTTTATCAGACAAAGTAGATTTCAAAACAAAGGCCTTAAAAAGAAAACCAGAGGGGCACTTTATAATACTTAAAGGAAGAATCTATCAAGAAGACATAATATTGTAAATTTATATGCTCCCAATATAGGGGCCCCCAAGTATATATGGACATTGTTGGACGACTTCAAAAAAGATATAGACAGCAACACACTGATAATAGGGGATAACAACACCCCACTTTCAAAAATGGACAGCTCTTCCAAACAAAACATCAATAAGGATATTGTGGCGCTGAATGACACACTGAATCAAAGAGACTTAACTGACATATATAGAACCTTACATCCCAAAGAAGAAAAATACACATTCTTTTCAAATGCTCGTGGAAGTTTTTCAAAGATAGACTACATGATAGGACTCAAAGCAAGCCTCAGCAAATTCAGGAAAATTGAAATATTACCAAACTTTTTCTCAGACCACAAGTGCTTGAAACTGAAAATCAACCTCAAAGAGAAACTTCAAAAACTTGCAAACTCATGGAGACTGAACAGTACACTATTAAACAATGAATGGGTCAATAATGAGATAAGAGAAGAAATCAAAAAATTTCTGGAAACAAATGAAAGTGAACAGACAACTGTCCAAAACCTATGGGACACAGCAAAGGCACTCCTGAGAGGAAAGTTCATAGCAATACAGGCTTACCTAAAAAAGATAGAAACATTTCAAATAAAAGACCTAACATTACAACTTCAAGAATTGGAGAAACAACAACAAATAAATCCCAGAGCAAGTAGAAGGAAGGAAATAGTCCAGATTAGAGCAGAGCTGAATGACACAGAGACGAAAAGAACAATTCAAAGGATCAACCACTCCAGGAGCTGGTTCTTTGAAAAGATAAATAAAACTGACAAGCCTTTAAGCAGACTCATCAAGACAAAAAGGGAGAGGACCCCAATTAATAATATCAGAAATGAAAGAGGAGAAATAACAACTGATACCACAGAAATACAAAGGATTGTCAGAAACTATGAACAATTATATGCCAAGAAATTTGAAAATCTTGATGAAATGGACAAATTTCTAGAAAAGTATAATCTTCCAACACTGAAGGAGGAAGAAACAGAAAGCTTGAACAGACCGATAACAGTTGGGGAAATTGAAGCAGTCATCAAGAAACTCCAGGCACACAAAAGCCCAGGGCCGGACGGTTTCATAGGAGAATTTTACAAAACATTTAAGGAAGAGCTAACCTCTGTCCTTCTCAGACTATTCCAAAAAATCCAAGAAGAGGGAAGACTCCCAGACTCCTTCTATGAGGCCAGCATCACCCTGATCCCAAAACCAGATAAAGACCCTACAAAGAAAGAAAACTACAGGCCAATTTCGCTGATGAACATAGATGCTAAAATCCTCAACAAAATATTGGCAAACCGCATCCAGCAATACATTCAAAAGATTATCCATCATGATCAAGTGGGATTCATCCCAGGGATGCAGGGATGGTTCAATATAGGCAAATCAGTAAACGTGATACACCACATAAATCAAAGAAAAGACAAAAACCACATGATCATCTCGATAGATGCAGAAAAAGCATTCGATAAGGTACAGCACCCATTTATGATCAAAACACTCAGCAAAATGGGAATAAATGGGGCATTCCTCAACGTAATAAAGGCCATAGATGAAAAACATACAGCCAACGTCATACTCAACGGGCAAAAACTGAAAGCTTTCCCACTAAGATCGGGAACACGACAAGGATGTCCGCTCTCACCGCTTCTTTTCAATATCGTATTGGAAGTCCTAGCCACAGCGGTCAGAGAAGAAATAGAAATTAAAGGCATCCAAATAGGAAGGAGAAAGTAAAGCTATCATTGTTTGCAGATGACATGATAGTGTACATAGAAAACCCTATAGACTCTACCAAAAAACTCCTCAACTTAATAAGTGAATTTGGCAAAACAGCAGGATACAAAGTCAATATTCAGAAATCAAAGGCATTTTTATATACTATCAATGAAATAGAAGAAGAAGAAATCAGAAAAAATTACCATTCGATATAGCAAGAAGAAAAATAAAGTACCTAGGGATAAATTTAACCAAAGACGTAAAAGACCTGCATGCAGAAAACTATACAACATTGGAGAAAGAAATTAAGGAAGACACAAATAAATGGAAGCATATACCGTGCTCATGGATTGGAAGAATTAATATCCTCAAAATGTCCATACTACCCAAAGCAATTTATAGATTCAACACAATCTCTATTAAGATACCAATGACGTATTTCACAGAACTAGAACAGACATTTCAAAAATTTATATGGAACCATAAATGACCCCGAATAGCTGCAGCAATTTTGAGAAAGGAAAACAAAGTAGGAGGGATCACATTACTGGACATCAAACTGTACTACAAAGCCACTATACTCAAAACAATCTGGTACTGGCACAAGAACAGACCCATAGATCAGTGGAACAGAATAGAAAGCCCAGAAATAAGCCCAGGTCTCTATGAGCAACTAATATTTGACAAAGGGGGCAGAAGCATAAAATGGAGCAATAATAGGCTCTTCAACAAATGCTGTTGGGAGAGCTGGACGGCTACATGCAAAAAATTGAAATTGGATCATCAGCTGACACCATACACAAAAATAAACTCAAGATGGATAAAAGACTTAAATATAATCCACAACACCGTCAAAGTCCTAGAGGAGAACATTGGCAGGAAACTCTCAGATATCTCGCAGCAATTTTTTCACCGATATATCTCCTAAAGCAAAGGACATAAAGGAAAGAAGAAACAAGTGAGACCTCATCAAAATAAGAAGCTTCTGCACAGCTAAGGAAAACATCAGCAAAATGAAAAGGGAGCCAACCATATGGGAAAATATATTCGCTAATGATACATCAGATAGAGGTTTGATCTCCAAGATATATAAAGAACTCACTCGACTCCACTCCAAGAAAACAAACGATCCAATCAAAAAATGGGCAAAGGACCTGGGCAGTCGCTTTTCCAAGGAAGAGATAGAGAGGGCCCAGAGACATTTGAAAGGATGCTCAGCATCGCTAGCCATCAGAGAAATGCAGATCAAAACCACCAGGAGGTACCACCTCACACCAGTCAGAATGGCCATCATAAACAGATCAACAAACAACAGGTGCTGGCGAGGCTGTGGAGAAAAGGGAACCCTAGTCCACTGCTGGTGGGAATGCAGACTGGTTCAGCCACTATGGAAAGCAGTGTGGAATTTCCTCAAAAAGCTGAAAATGGAACTGCCTTTTGATCCAGTGATTCCCCTGCTGGGACGATACTCTACGAATCCCAAAACGCCAATTCAAAAGAACCTATGCACCCCAATGTTCATAGCAGCACAATTTACAATAGCCAAGTGTTGGAAGCAACCTAAATGCCCATCAGTAGATGATCGGATCAAAAAACAATGGTACATTTACACAATGGAATACTATGCAGCAGAAAGAAAAAAAGAACTACTAAACTTCGCGACAGTATGGATGGAACTGGAGAGCATTATGCTAAGTGAAATAAGCCAGGGGGCGAAAGACAAATACCATATGATCTCACCTATAAGCAGAACCTAACCAAGAATACAAAGATGCAAGGAAAATAAGACCAGCAACACTGAAAGGAAAAGAAACCAATAGAGACAAAAGGGAAGTAGGGAGGGGGTGCGGGGGAAAAGGATGGGAGGGGGGAAAGTCAAAGAACATATAGCTAGGACTCATGGACAAAACCAAAGGGGTAGAGTTGAGGGAGGGAGGGAATGAGGGAGGGGGCAAGGGAAAATGGTGGGGGGAAGATAGAGACAAATGTAGTTGAAAAAATAAATTAATTAATTAAAACATAAAATTAATTTAAAAGTTTAATTAAAAATTTAAAAAAAGGAAAGATTACAAAGTATTTGTCTTTCTGTGTCTGGCTTATTTTACTTCGTATAACATCCTACAGTTTCATCCATGTTGTCATAATTGGCAGGATTTCCTTTTTTAAGGATGAATAATAGTCTATTTTGTCATCTATATCTTTATATATTGCACATGATATATATATATATACATATACACATATATACATACATATCACATTTTCTTTACGCACTCATCTATCAATGGACACTTAACATTGTTTTCATATCTTGGTTCTTGTGAATAAACATTGTTGTGCAGATACTGCTTTCAGATCGTGATTTCCTTTCCTTTGGATATATATCCAGAAGTGGGATTGCTGGATATGATATTTTTATTTTTAATTTTTTGAGAAACTCCCATACAGTTTTTCCATCAACAGTGTACCTGGGTTCTGAGGAATCTTACGAATGCCCCTACAAGAGACTAATCAAGGCTCTGGGAGTAGCCAACCTGGTACACATTTCTCTATTGCCTTTTTTTTCCCCTGTATTCACCCTTCCTGTCCTATAGTCTTACTCTTTGGGATCACATTCCTCAATAAACTTAAAGCATGTATATTTTGGTCTCATGCTCTGTTTTTTAAGAGAACTCTGGCTAAAACTGCAGCTCTATCCTGGCTTCTAATTTAGAAATTGGCTAATCAAGCAAACAACTTCTGGGGTTTCTGCCTAGGTTAACACTTCCCTTTTTGGTTTTCATAGGTGATGATTATTTCTTCATGATACTAACCAGCCAAAGGTATTGACATGACAAATTCACTGACATTAATTTTTATACTGCTTCAGTATCAGACTTTTCAATTTAGACTATATTCTTTGATCACAATGAAATTAAATTAAAATCAACAACAATTTAAATAAGACTGCATCCCAAACAGCTGGAGATTTAAAAACATATTTTTACATTTATTGGACATCAAAGAAGTAATCTTAAGTAAATTAAAAAATACTTGGAATTGAATACTAACAGAAATAGTACAAATCAAAATTTGTGGATATAATCAAAGTGTTACTTTGAGAAAAAATTTTAGCCATAAATGGTTATATTAACTAGGAAGAAAAACTGAAAATTTTTAGCAAGCCTTCTGTTTATTTATAAAAGCATAACAGATTAAACCCAAAGAAAAGTAATAAACACAAAAGCAGAAGTTAACATAATTAAAAAACAATAGAGAAGCTACAGAGGATAAACAAAACCAAAAATCAGTTCTTTGTAAAGGTTAAAAAATAGACAAATCTAAGGTAAAGATCATAAAAGTGTAAAATAGAATTTTTGGGCCATAGAGTATGTATATTCTAAGATTGATTAAATATTGACCAACAGCTTTCAAGTTTGCACTCTCTTCAGTAGCTTAGAAGCATTTTATTTGTCAACAATAACATATTCTACATTTAATAAAAAAAACAATGTGACTAAAAGAATTAATGTAAGTTTTGGAGGCAGATAAATCTGAGTTCAGACACTGGCTTGTGTTTTTTTGCCTTTTCTGATACTCAGTTTTCTTATTTGGAAAATGAGTTAATACTTCTCTAACCTGAAGACTATTAGAGAGTTAAAATAAGGTATCCATGAAAAGATATAATATAGTTTCCCTTACATTTTGATTAATCAAGAGGAACTATTGTTTTATGATGATAGTGTCCATGTTTTGTCCTAATACTGGATTAACATTCTCTGTCAGCCTAAGATTCATATTTTATTTATCTTTTTAATCCTATAAACATGAAACTCAATGACTTACATAGAAAATGCTCAATGAATGCCTACTAAATGAATGAATAAATGTTTTTAATACATACATAAATGTCAATGTAATTAGTACCATCTTAATATGCATATCAATATGATAGGCTTATTACATTATCCTATGTTAACTGAGTTGCCAGGATCTCTTTTGTTAAACCACATGAAACTGCCATTTTTGCACAGCAAAAGATTTAAAATCAATAACTTCATATGGCTCAACTTAATGCCCTGGAGTATTTGTCTACAGCTGTTCTTTCTTGATATAAATTTTTATTTTCTTGCCCTTTAGGCAACATCCACTTAGAAGTTTTCTTTAACTTTTAAGAACATTACAATTCTTATGGTAATTTGCTTCATAAGACTTGCCATAGATGGAGTTTGTGTGTGTGTGTGTGTGTGTGTGTGTTTGTACTACAGTCTATTAACTAGGATACTGCTGAAGAAAGAAACAAAGAAATAGATTTGGAACTGGATTTCAGGTCTGACTCAGACACTAACTAGCTGTGCAATGAGTATAGGAAAATTAGTTCACTTTTCTTAATTTTATTTTCTTTATCTTAAAATGAAAAGGCTTCAGCTGGAAAGATTATCTCTGAGTCTTCTTTCAGGTATAAATTTCTTTAAACCTAAACATAAAGCATTGGTTACTATACATCTTCTTTATTAAATCTAGAATTAACCAGACCCTCTGTAAGGTGCTGGTGATACATGTATAAATATGTCAATAATTTGGTGTGAAGCTCTGTGTATAACACAATGGTGTAATTAAAGAGGGGTGAACAGGAAATCAGAAATTTATCTTTAAAACTTCCTGGCTAAATGCCATAAGAAAAGCATAAAATATTTCATGGCTTTAGTTTCCCAGCCTATAAAGTGAGAATAACAACAATAACTATTGTAGGTATACCAGAGAATTATAATAAGTATCAAAGTGGGAAACTTGTAAGAGGTTTTCTAAAGGTCTAAAATAGGAGTTACCAGGTTTGGTTATATCATAGGTCAGAAAAAGACAAAGAAACAAAAATTTAGGTATTCATATTTTATTTATCATTTAAAAATTTAATTATATGAGTTTTTGATTATAGAAAAATTGTGACTATCATACAGAAAGTTCCCATAATATTACACAACCATTGTCATCGTTATTAATACCTTACATTAGAATGGCACATAAACTATAATTAATGAACCAGTATTGGTATATTATTATTAAATGAAAGGGTTATACTTTATTTAGATTTCCTTAGTTGTTACCTAAAAGCTTTTTTATGATCCTAGGCCCCATCCATTTTCTTCTGTCTCTCCAGGCTCCTCCTGACTGTGACCGTTCCTCAGACTTTCCTTGCTTTTGATGACACCGACAGTTTTGAGGGGCATTTCCATTCTGTAGAATGTCCACCAATTAAAATGTATCTGGTTTTTTCATGAATAGACTAGGCAGCTTTTTCAGTTGATTCCTGTGTTTCTTTGACATACCCATATATTCACAGAAACAATTTTTTTTTAGGTTACTGAGTTCCTGGCACTACAAATGCTCTAGGTTCATGTTGTGTATATTCTGCTCCAGTTCTAGATTCAGCAACTGGCTTTATTGGAACATGGAATTATAAAACCAAGATCTGGGAGCTAGGTGTGCTTCTACTACTGGGGTGTCATTGCTTCTAGTTCTCTTAGCTGACACAGCAAGGAAATGTATGTGAGTCTAGAAATGTACATATATGTGTATATATATTAACATGTCTATAAATATTTATATACTGAATCATATGTATCTACATAAACCTAAGCATGAGTTTGTACTCATCCTCTAATTCTAATCTATTACCACATGGATTATTTAGCCTCTTTCCTTGCTTATCTGTAAATTCCTACTCTATCAGTTAGGAACCTGGTGACCACCATTTACCATCCATTTACTTAATTGTGCAATTCAGTGTTCATGTCTACTGGTATTATAATGATTGATCCACACTCCTATGTAAATACTTTATCATCTACAGTACAATTATTATGTACAGTTTCTTTTACTGTAGTCTTACAGACTCCAGTAATTTCCAAAGTACTGAGGTCAGAACCTTTTCTCTACAACCCCTTTATTGATGTTATTCCATATATACAGTGAAGCTGTTTTATTAGTTATTTTATTTCATCCTGGTATCCCCTTACCTCCTAAATAATTAAAAAATTCATACATTAAGGTTTATTCTTTGTGCTGTAATGCTCAATAACTATAAATATGCAAATACATAGTGTAATGTATCCTATATTATAGTATCATATAGAATATATTCATCACTGTAAAAATTCACTGTGCTTCTCCAACTCAACCCTCCTTCCCCACTTCCAGAATCCCTGGCAACTACTGATCTCCTCAGCATCTTTAGAGTTTGTCATCTTTTTGGATTACTATATAAATGGGATAGCCCTGAATGTAGCTTTTTCTTACTGGATTCTTTTACTTAGCAATATGCACTTAAATTACTTTCATGGCTTTTGTGACTTGGTAGGTCATTTCTTTTGTTGATGAATAAAATTCAGTTGTATACATGTACTACAGTTAGATTATACATTCACTTATTAACAGACATCTTGTTTGCTCCCATTTTTTTGACTATTATACATAAACCAGACATAAAGATTTATATGCTAGATTTTGTGGGGACATAGTTTTCAGATCAGTTGGATAACTACCTAAGAGCACGATGGCTGCATCTTAGAGTATGACTGTGTTTAGCTTTGTAAGAAACTGGAAAATGTCTTCCCAAGTAGCTGAACTATTTTGAATTCCCACCAACAATGAATGAGATCTAACTCCTCTGCATGCTAACCAGGAATTAGTGTTGTCAGTTAAAAAAAGAAAAAAAAAAAAAGCTTTAGCTATACTAATGGGTGCATAGTGGCATATAAATGTTGTTTTAATTGGCAATTCCCTAATGACAACTGATGTTTCAAGTGCTTATTTTTTATCTTTATACCTTTTTTAGTTAGCTGTTTTAAAAGATAATTTGCCCGCTTGAAAATGGGCTCTTTGCTTACTTATTGCTGAGTTTTAAAGATTCTTTATATATTTTGGATTTCACTTCTTTAAAAGATATGCATTTTGCAAATATTTTTTCCTTATATGTAACTTGTTTTTTAAATTTTAAATGTATTTGGCAGAGAATTTTTTAAGTGCAACAAATTGCAACTTATTTTTTTCATGGGTTGTGCACTTTAATGCTATACCCAAATACTAATCTCTAAACCCAAGATCATAAGATCATCTAGATTTTTCCAATATTTTATCCTATAAACTTTATAGTTTTGAGTTTTACATATAAGCCTGTGATCCATTTTGAGGTGTTTTCTTAATTTTTTGTAAACGGTGTAAGAGTTTGTACCTAGACGTGTGTAATTTTGTCTGTTGTCCTTGCGACACGTTGTTTGTGGAACCTCCATTGTTTCATAACAATTTGTTGAAAAAACTATCTCCATTGAATTATTCTGCTCCTTTGTTGAAGATTAGTTTATTATATTTGTGTATATATCTCTGGTCTTTCTATTCTGTTCCATTGATCTATGCATCTCTTCTTCCAGCAATATTATTCTGTTCTGAATACTATAGCTTTATATTAAGTCTTGAAATCAGGGAGTGTGAGTCGTCCAAATTTGTTCTTTTTTAGCATTGGGTTGGCTCTTCTAGGCCTCTTGCTTTAACATATAAACTTTATAATTAGTTTGTTGATCTCTGCAAAATCATTTTCTGGGATTTTGATTGAGATTATGTTGCCTCTGCAGATCATATTAGGAAGAAGTAACATTTAAAATTATTGAGTTCCAACTCATGAAAACAGAATATTTCTCCATTTATATAGCTCTTCCTTGATTTCTTTCACCAGAGTTTTATAGTTTTTTGCATATAAATTTATACATATTTATTATATTTATATCTATGTATTTTACTTTTTTGGTGATATTATAAATAATATTCTTTTTAAAATTTCAAATTCCATTTATTCATCACTGGAATATAGAAAGGCAATTAACTTATGTATATTAACCTTGTATTCTGAAAACTTGCCATAATTGCTCAGTTTAAGAAATTTTTTTGCCATTTCTTTGGGATTTTCTATATAGGCAATCATGACATTTGTGAACAAAGTCAGTTTTATTTCTTCCTAATTTTGTCTTTTTGTCTTATTGTATTAGTTAGTACTTTCAGGACAATACTGAGTAGGAATGGTGAGATAGTACAATGTTGTCTTCTTCTTGTTCTTAGCAAGAAAATGTCCAGTTTCTCACCATTAAATATGATGTTAACTATGGGATTTTTGTGGATGTTCTTTATTGAGTGAAAAATTTCCTCCTATTTCCGGCTACATGAGAAAAATTGAAATTGGATCATCAGCTGACACCATACACAAAAATAAACTCAAGATGGATAAAAGACTTAAATATAATCCACAACACCATCAAAGTCCTAGAGGAGAACATTGGCAGGAAACTCTCAGATATCTCGCAGCAATTTTTTCACCGATATGTCTCCTAAAGCAAGGGACATAAAGGAAAGAAGAAACAAGTGAGACCTCATCAAAATAAGAAGCTTCTGCACAGCTAAGGAAAACATCAGCAAAATGAAAAGGGAGCCAACCATATGGGAAAATATATTTGCTAATGATACATCAGATAGAGGTTTGATCTCCAAGATATGCAAAGAACTCACTCGACTCCACTCCAAGAAGACAAACGATCCAATCAAAAAATGGGCAAAGGACCTGGGCAGATGCTTTTCCAAGGAAAAGATACAGAGGGCCCAGAGATATTTGAAAGGATGCTCAGCATCGCTAGCCATCAGAGAAATGCAGATCAAAACCACCATGAGGTATCACCTCACACCAGTCAGAATGGCCATCATAAACAGATCAACAAACAACAGGTGCTGGCGAGGCTGTGGAGAAAAGGGAACCCTAGTCCACTGCTGGTGGGAATGCAGACTGGTGCAGCCACTGTGGAAAGCAGTGTGGAATTTCCTCAGAAAGCTGAAAATGGAACTGCCTTTTGATCCAGCGATTCCCCTGCTGGGACTATACCCTGAGAACACCAAAACGCCAATACAAAAGAACCTATGCACCCCAATGTTCATAGCAGCACAATTTGCAATAGCCAAGTGTTGGAAGCAGCCTAAATGCCCATTAGTAGATGATTGGATCAAAAAGTAATGGTACATATACACAATGGAATACTACACAGCAGAAAGAAAAAAAAAAAGTACTAAACTTTGCGACAGCATGGATGGAGAGCATCATGCTAAGCTAAATAAGCCAGGGGGCGAAAGACAAATACCATATGATCTCACCTATAAGTAGAACCTAACCAACAATACAAAGATGCAAGGAAAATAAGACCAGCAACACTGAAAGGAAAAGAAATCAACAGAGACAAGAAGGAAGGAGTGGGGGGCAGGGAAAGGGAAGGGAAGGGGAAAGTCAAGGAACATAAAGCAAGGACTCATGGACAAAACCAAAGGGGAAGAGCTGAGGGAGGGAAGGTGGGAGGGGGCAAGGGAAAGTGGTGGCGGGGGAGGCAGAGACAAATGTATTTAAAAAGTAAATAAAAAAAAATAAAGAAAAAAAATTTCCTCCTATTTCTACTTTTTTTTTTTAACGGTGGATATTGGATTTTTGTTGGATATTTTAGATCTCATGGGGTCTTGGAAAATATTCCAGGCCTGAGAGGGGCCACCTGGAATGGGAGACACCTGGAATGAGTGATTGCAAGACACTCTTCAAGTCCCATAAAGAGTGCAGGGGCCTTTGGGATCTGGTTGTAAACACCATGCAAACCTTCTCATCAGTGGTGCAATAAAGTGCACGATCCTTTTTCACATGGTGACTGTGCATCGGAATATTGAGGATAGTTTATTTTTCAAATCCTTGGATGACCAGATCTGGGGGTAGTGTATAAGAAGGAGGGAAAAACTCCAATGGTGCAAGATCTTTTATCTCAAACTGCTGTGGACTATGACCAATTGCTAAAATAAGAAAATGTCATGAGAGATGCATTAAGGTTGGGAAATTCTATAATTTTCATCTTTAGTTCTTAAAATAGTTATTAGTTATAAAGTATGTTTTTGAAATCTTTCCAAAATAACCATTTTTGTTGGTAAATTTATATAGTTTGCATTTCAACACTTTATGCTTGAGCTAGGTCCCTTAGTCTCCCGAACACTGATGTTGAAGCAGCAGCTGCCTTCTAGCTGTACCCTCATCTCTGTGACAGCTGATGGAGAAAAAAGACAATGCCCGAACAAGGCCCTATTTAGTTCCACTTCTTGAGTTTGGGACTAAACTTTCCCTTCTTTTATCTGTTTTCAACCAGTTATTTCTGTTAGGGTGGTTGCTGATGTGGGCTGTGAAAGAATTCACAAAGAGAAGAAAACACAGAGTCAAGTCTTTTATTCACTCTCCAAGAGGGGAAAGGGGTTTGGTGTGGAGAGAGAGACCAGTATGGAGGGGTGGAGGCTTTGAGCTTTCACGAGGTAATTGGGGTGGTTGTAGAGCAGGATGCTTCAGCTGGGCTTGTATAGGTTGCAGTTTGTTTCAATGTTACCTTTGGGTGAGGGGTCTGGTCCTTGTGGTCTGGCATGTCCTGTTTCATAAGTTCCAGGAGCCGTGGTGCCTTCAAGGTGCTTCCAGTAATTTTCTAGTCCTGAGGATAGAGTTTCATAAAGCAAGAGTTAGTCATGCTTTATGGGGTCCAGCTATGGGGCCCTGAAAGGGGACTTTTGTCCTATTAATTTTATATGTCAGAACTCACCACCATATGAGAAGATGGCAGGGCAAATGATGAGACCTTAATAGAATTATTTTAGTCTTGAAACAAATCCACTATTAATGATAATAGTGAATATAATTATTGAGAATTAGACACTTTATGATTAAATTATTTTATTTGACAATTTATTTGACCTTATCTTTTTTGTGATTTATCCTTTAGATTGATGGTTTTCAACTGGAATGCCACAAGAATTTTTAAACATGCAATACCTGACTATTTAGTTAGCGGTACTGACCTCTTTTCCCTTAGATTGTCAAATGAAAAAATGACAACAGCCAATACAACAAAAGCCATCTGCTGTGAATGCCCTATTTTAAACCATAAATACGTAGGTCATATAATAGAGTTGCATCTTATTAGTCATGTTGCATCTGATTGGTTATTAAGGATTGGTACCAGAAATCCTTATATACAAGTATAGAAACTTGATTTTTTTTAAAAGTCATTTTTGAGCAAAAATAATAGGTATTAGTAACATTTTTTTGTAAATCAATCAAAATTATACTTTTTTGTCAGATCAGCAAAAAATGTATTTTTTGGTGAGCTACAGAACTTTAGCAGTTAGTTTATGGGTGCCATGAGATAAAAAAATGTTGAAAATTGCTGCTTTACATTTATATTTAACTACCTAGGTTTTTATTTCTTTGTAGCTTTGCTAGTGGACTAACAAAAGTTTTGTAAAAGATAGTAGCCATTAACTGTTCAATTTACAGTCATAAAAGACATATTAATAAATAAAGGAAACAGTAAGTAATATAACTTGGCTTGGAATATAGTATAACCTGTTTTTTCTCCAAGGGCAGAATTCAAAGTTTTATATTATCCTTAGATAGGCTCATGGAAGTATTGTATCCTGACTGGTAAGGACACAATAGATAAGAAAACCTAGGTTTGGAAAAATGATAAATAACTTCTTCAATACACATAGCTCCAAGGAGAAAGCCAGTAAAATCTTTGTTTGAGCCTCAGCATACTGCTATTTGCATTATGCAGTGCTGCATTGTGTTTTACACATGCATGCTATTTGAAATGCTGAGGACTGTTTATAAGGAATCAAATATACTAACGGCCAACAGAGTTACCAAATGGAAGACTTTAAGTCTATACTCATAAAGCAGAATTATAAATATACTCCCCAGGTAGGATGTTCACCCCTGTTCAGTAGACTAAATGGAGCTTTTCATAATCCTATTCTCTGTCCCTTCTATGGTTTTTTATCACATCATGTCAAGAGTTACAAGCTAATGCTTGCATGCACTGTCTAAGCTGAGGAAAAGTGAACAGATACTCTGTTAAACTGAGCAGAAACAAAGCGCCACCAAAATGCCCCATAGAAAAATTGTCAATATTTACATATAAAATGTATTATGGCAAATACACATATGGCCTGAAATGCAGTTAAATCTATTAAGCAACTCTGAAAAACTCTGCCACAATAATTAACATAATAACAAATGTGAGAACACATTGATTTTTAAGGAAAATAATCTGATTAATTGACTACTTTTAACTATGATTTATTCCTTCCACCTGTAAATGTCCTATTTGCTGTTAATTTTTGTGTTCCCAGTTAGTTAGGAAACACATTATATATAATGAAAAGAGAACTGGTATTGACTTCTTTTATTCACATGGAATCTTTAATATTTGAATAAGGCAAGCAATCATAATAGTAGCAACAATAATTATATTAAAAATAACAAGTATGTTTATATTTGGTAACAAAAATATTTATAACTAAATTTAATAAAATGACTATCATATTCAAGCCATTTGATCCTACTCTGTAAGTGCCATTGTCTCGATTTTAAGTGATCATACAAATTCAGGAAGATTAAGTAGTTTGCTGAAGGTCAAAAAAGTTTCAAGTAATGGAAAGAGTAGAGTTTCGGACATAGGTCTCTGTGATAGACGCCAAAATCAATGTTCTTTAATATACTAATATATTTTAACCTCACAATAATCTTTAGTGGTAACTGGATCAGGTATTATTATTTTCATCACACACACACACACACACACACACACACACACACACACACACACATAATGTCATGGTCCTTCCTCCAGAGAAACAGAACCAACCATGTGTGTGTGTGTGTGTGTGTGTGTGTGTGTGTGTGTGTGTGTAAATAATCTGTCTATGAGACAGAGAGGAAGAAAGGGTGAGGGAGAGAGAATGAAAGAGATTTTTAACAAATTGGCTCACATGATTGAAGAGGATAGTAATTGAAATATGTATGGCAAGCCAACAGGATGAAGATTCAGGTGAGAGTTAATGTTACAGCTTTGTCTGAAGGCTGGAAATTCAAGCAGGGGTTCTATGCTGCAGTCTTAAGAGCAGTGTTCCTTTCCTCTCGGGGAAACTCAATCTTTGCTCTTAGGGCCATTAACTGATTGGATGAGGTCCACCCATGTTATGGAGGTTAGTCTGCTATATTTAAAGTCAACTGATTATAAATGTTAATCATGTTGAAAAAGTGCCTTTACAGCAACATCTAGACTAGTGTTTGACCAAACAACTGGTCACTATATCCTAGTCAAGATGATACATAAAATTAACTATCACAATATGAGAATTTTACATCTCCAAGCGGTGCAGTAGGCGGCCTCTAAGGTGCTCCCTAACGATTCTTGCCTCCTATTATTTATGCCTTACATGATCCTCTTCAAGCGAGTTCCAGACAGAGTGGCTTACTTTGGACAGGGATAATACTGCCAAGTGATGGGGTGCCCCCTCCGACATTAGGTGACTAAAAGACTGCAGTTTCCATCTTGGGTGCCTTCTCTGTTTTTCTCGCATGTTAACTTTGAGAGAAAACTGCTTATATATGGTGAGCTGCTTAATAGAGTATTGTAGCATGGACCTGATGTCTCCTGTCAACAGCCATTGAGGACCTTATACCCAGCAATGTGATTGAGCTTGAGAGCTTGTCCTACTCTAGTCAAGTTTTGCAGGCGTGGTGAACAATTTGACTGTAACCTTATAAGATATCCTATCAAAGACATTCATTTAAGTCACACCTAAAACCCTGAACCACAGAAACAATGAGATCACAAGTGTGTATTGTTTTTAACTGCTAAATTTTGGGGTGATTCGTCACATAGTCATGGATAAGTAACACAAGATCCATCATTGTCTTGCTTGTAAATTAGAGATGGTTTGAGTTGGATTCCTTTTTCCTTCCACTGGATTTTTAGTAAGGATTTGTTGCTGAGTGTAGACATACCATTGAGAGATAAAAGATAAATAACATCTTGTCTTGTTGAATTTTAACCAGGTATTGCGCAGTCTCGGACATGTGATAAGTACTCAGTGAGAACTTTTTAGATAATAGAAACAAGAACCACCAGAATTAGTAATGAAAACTAAAAAGGGTAGTAAGTCACATTTCTAATGGCCTACACATGCTTATTTCTGTTTATTTTTCCTGTTTTTGTTAAAGCAATCTGAGTAATCCAAAATACAATCAGAAATCAAAATCAGCTTCTTCTTAAAATTCAGCTTTTCTCCATTACTTGGAAAGTTCTCCCATGCATGTTATAAATTAAATGGAGGATATTCAGTTAGATTGCTTTTCACAACCAAATAATTTTCTCAAGGAATGAGCATACCATTTGAAATTTTACTTTTGTCTTAGGTTTATACTGAGAACATTTATATGAGCAAAATTTATGAAAAATAATATGCATCATTCTTAGGTCTGATTTTGGCACTTAATGGGTGTGATCTGAATGCACAAAACTGTAGCAACAGATTTCAGGGATGGCCCACAGATGGAGCTACCAGATTTTTAAAAATTGGTTTTGGGAGACCCCATTTTAAATTCCTCTGGGTGATAGTATGCACAGTTTTAAAATGATCTGACTTCCAAATTATTTCTGTATTCCTCACAATGGGACACTCCAGCCATTAACCTTATTTATGATAAAATCTGTAAGGAAAACAGCAGCTAAATAGTAAATGACTTCAGGATTTTTAAGCAAAACCAAAGAATTATCTGAAGTACCATTAATGATTCTATAAAGCCCATGACCTTTGACATTAATCCAGAGGTGAGGTCACTTAAATTTAGTGTTGTGACATGCTGATGTATCAAGATCATTGTGAGGTATAACATAATACATTTGTCTCTTTACCATGGTTAAACATTAATACCTGCATATGACTCCTCTTAAATTATTCAGAATGATTTTATATGTATTTTTATGTTAATGGTACATTTTGCTATACTCTTTAGAGATGAAAAGAAATGCTCAGAATTACATCAGGGAATTGCATTGAACTCTTAGCCTGTTTATTTCAAAAGTTGTACTGTTAATATATGTACTATTAATACATACAAATTTATTTATTTGACAACTATTTATTGAATATATATAATATGTTGAACATGGTCCTAGGTGCTGCAGATACAGTAGTGAGCAAGGTCTTTGATTCTTATGGGACTTACTTTCTAAAAAGAAAAAATCTAACACTGAACAAATAAATGAATAACATAATTTCAGTTATTGATAGGGTATTAGGATCTTGTTGCTGCTGTTTTAAATTACCCAAAACTCTTGGCCCATAGTTTCACTCTCTGAAGTTTTCCTGGTGGCTTTCCTCCCTAGGCCTGTGGCTTTACCCTATGAATAATTTTTCCTTTTTCATAAAGGGTAGCATGTGTTCACAGTTGAGTAGTTTTATCAACCTGTTTTGTGTCTATAGAATTTTGGGAGTCTAACAACCTTGTTTTATTTCATCCTTCTCTGTATCTTTTAATTCAAGCTGGTAGTATTTCTCTTGGTAAAACATGCTCAAAAGGCTTGTCTGTCTCTTTTGTACGTCTCAAGGATTCATTGCATCAGACCAAAGCCTCTCACATAAGAATTTCATGGCTAGGCCCTGGCTGGGAGGCTCGGTTGGTTGGAGCATCACCCTGTACTCCCAAAGGTTAGGTGTTTGATTACTGGTCAGGGCACACAATTATGTTGTGGGTGTGATCCTGGGTCTAGGAACGTATGGGAGGCAACCAATTGATGTTTCTCTCTCATACTGATGCTTATTTCTCACATCAATGTCCTTTTTTTCCCTCTCTCTCTCCCCCTCTCATTTTCTCTCTCTCTAAAACCAATAAACATATTAAAAAAAGAATTTCCTGGATAGGAAAACTTTTACATATTTAAAAAATATATCAACTTTTGCTTCCCATGTATTTTCTTCTGTTTTAATAAAAATTAAAGGAGAAATTCTGGCTAGACTAACAGCTCATATTCTTTCCTACCACAAAGCACCTGCTCTGTGCTGAGTCCTGTATAGAGCTTTCATATATTTTATTTCACCTCTTTAACACTGTTATATTTATCACTATACCTATTTTACAGACAAAAAAATGAGACTTATCAAGGCAGTCTTTAAATTCTACTTTTTAGTCAAGAACTGAGATTTTTGCCTGGACTGGAAATCTGTTTGAACATGGCATGTTTGTGGACCTTCTCTTTCCTGCTGTCCCAATTCTCCATATTGACCTTGTATTAAAATTTCGTTGTTTTGGTAAATATTGAGTATTTTATTTGTGCTGGGCAATGCATTAGAAATGGTGTTGTTATGGAAGAATGAGTGGAGAGAGGGGAAACAAATGCAGGGATGAGGAGGGATATGTGTCCTACCCACGGGCTCAGCAGTCCTTGAAATTCCATGTATCTTTTCCATTATCTGGGAAAGAAAGTCTTTGAAACTGTGCTTTAATCCCAGGGCCTAAAAGGCCCAAAAGGGCATATAGTGCCCAAAGGAAGAAGTCCATTAACACCTTTGTCTATTCACCGCCCCCCCCTCCCACAAAGCTGGCACCACTTTTACCTGTCAATCATTATGTAACTTCTTCATCCCCATTCCATCCCACCTACTATATAAGTCCTTAGAACAAAGGACTTTTGGTGGGTGTGGCACTCTTGGCTCTCTGGCTGCCTGGCCTCAGGCCACCCGGACTCTGGCCACTTGTGCACTTGCCACACCAGCCCCCACCACTCCTGCGCCTGCCACCCCAGCCTTTGGCCGCCCTTAATTTCACCACCCTTACCCTGCTTCACCCTGAACCTGTTTTTCAGACCCCACCCCCACCTCAACTAGGCCCAATCTCCTCCATGAGAACATATCCCCAATAAACTCTGCTTGCACACTAAAAGACTTGCAGATCTGTAATTCTTTACAGCGTTGGCAAGAAGAACCAGGTCTCACCTGGTAAGAGTGTGAATATGAAAAAGAACAATTTTCTGTCTTCAGTGAGTTCACAGTCTAGTGTAGAAGTAATGATTTTTATGTTAGGATGAGAGTATAATCACAATTAATTATGTTTTACCATACAATAGAAGTATGAACAGGATGTTAATGGAGTGCAAAAATGAAATACCAAATATATTCTGTTAAGGTAGGAAAAGTTTTGGGATGTTTCTTGCAAGATGTTATACCTTACCTGAATATTTAAGGATGAATAGTTTTGGCCTGGTAAAGAAAAAGGAAGGAAGGATGTTCTAAATATAGGGAGAAAAATAGAAATGAAATAATGGTGACCTAAAACCAGGTATTAGGGGCAAGAATCTCCAAAAAATTCAGTTCCTTTACTTTGCATTTTACATATTCAGCATTCTTTTTCTTGATTCAGCTGGAGTGTCCCAGGCAAAGGCACTAAAATAGTTGGCTTATACCTCCATCTAAGGCAGAACATGGTTTGCGGACAAAAGAGAGGACGGCTGAATGTTGGGGAAACAGTGATGAATGTAAGGAGAACAAACAGACTAAAAGCTTAGAGGAGGAGAACAGATTGAAGTGACTGGAAAAAAGTCTGAGGAAATGATTCAAAAGTGAAGCTGTGATGTGGTGCCTGTCGTGAGTGCCAGGCACAGGGTTGCTGGCTGCTTAAAATATCAAAAACTGGGCCGAAAAAGACAGTTTGGTAGTTGAGTCAAGTTATCTTTCTAGGCAAATTAGAATTTTGCATGGAACTTTGTTCTATGAAATGTATAATCAGCTTGAGTAGGAATACTTTTTGTACCTGTTCTTGACACTCCTGCAAACCTCTCCTTTTGGAAAATATAACATGGAAATGATTTAGAAAGCAAAACTAGGACAGCAGGCCTGACATCACTGAATGTATCATGCATTAAGGAATTCTCTTGATAGACACCAAGATGTTTCAAAAATAATCTTGGATAATAAGATAAAGGTAATGATAGGAACATACGTCTTTCCAGATATAAAATATGTTACGCAGGAATCAAGAGAGAATAAGTAGCACGCTTAACGTTTCCCTCTCTCTCTCTTTAGGAAATATCATGAGAATATGTTGCTAAATTTTATGTAGTTAAACAACTTGAGTTTTGAAGGGGAAAGTAATGAAGCATTAATTCAGTTCTAACCAGATGTTAGCCATAGAGACTTTTGCATACATTGTATAAAATCTCAGGATTATTCCATGAAATGAGTTCTGTCCTGCAGGGAAGAGGGACATCCAGAAATGTTGAATGCTTGATCCAAAGTGTAGACTGGCACACAGATGTGAGTCTGTTTACCTCTGAATAGCACATTCTTTCTAGCAGACTACACTGTCCATTGGATTTATAAATCATAAATAAAATTCAGAAGGATGACAGGAAAATGCACACTGAAAGTTGGGAAAGTAGGTGCAGGAATTTAGATTTAGAAGTGGCCTGGGAAGTCACTGCAGCTGTGGCTGGTCCAGGTTCTGTCACTGACCTAGCTGTCAGTGACAAATTATCTCCCCTTTCTGGATCTCAGTTTAAATGAGTTTTCGACAAGAAAAATTGCTAAGACTTCTTTTAGCTGAGAGTCTAGCCTTTGTTGGCAGGTTTGTTAGGTTGGTAAAAAGTTAACTTTTGCTGAGAAGAGAAGCTACTTTCATTTTTCCCACCTTTCTCCATTAAGGCGTCAGATTCCTGTGCTATGACTGGATGCTCGGAGCTCTTCATGGTCTGTACCTTTCCCCTTCTGCTTTCTAGAGTACCTTGTTTCTTTATGCTTCATTGTGGATATAATCAAATTTGCTTCATGGTGGTTCATGATTAAATAAGTTGATATATTAAATTACTTATACCAAAATCTGGCACATAGAAATAATTCATTAAATGATATACTGTATTATTATGATCATTACTCTGACCATAATCCCAGTCATTCACAACAGTCTCTCTCCTTCTGATCCAAATTTGACCATCTTGTATAATTCAGTCAGCCTGGCAATGCTATTTACCTGCCAATTTGTAATAACTGACAATAAGATTACTTTCTAATGATCAAGCACCAAAAAATTCCAGTGTGTGTGTGTGTGTGTGTGTGTGTGTGTGTGTGTGTGTGTGTGTGTGTGTGTGGGGATCTCCTACACCAACAAGCAATTCTCCAACACCAGTTGAGTATCCTACCATTCAACTTAATTCCAACACTATCCAGAGATAACATTAAATTCCATAGGTTAAAGGCTCAGTCCCACAAGACTACCCTCCACATTAGATGCCAATCACAAGTCCAGCTTGCTGCCTGTGTTTCTAACCAACCAGCTATAAATCAGAGGTTCCCATGGTCCTCTCCCTGGGTTCTATTAATTTTCTGGAATGGCTCACAGAACTCAGGTAACCTGTTTACTCACTAGACTACTGGTTTAGTACAAAGGAATTAAAGAATCAACAGCTAGATGAAAAGATACACAGGACACGTTCCTTAACAAAGGAGCTTTTGTCCTTGTGGTACTGGGAGCCCCTCATGATGGCACATAGAAATGTTTTGGTTGATCAAGCTGGAAACTTCAAACCCCACCCTTTTGGACTTTTTGTAGAGGCTTCATCACATAAGCATTATTTATTAAATTATTAGACATCAGTGATTGATCCAACCTTCAGTCTTTTACCCATCCCAGGATATCATGGGGCTGAGGGCCTGAAAGTTCCAATCCTTTATTCATGGTTGGTTACCCTGGCAGCCAATCCCTGTCTTTAGTTGTTTTTCAAAACCACCTAACATAAACCCAGATACTTGCTTTGCCTTCACGGCTCTGAAGCAATTTCAGGGACTGAGGACAAGAGACCAAATATTATTATAAAGGTTGCTTCTATCACTCTTATCACTCAGAAAATTCTAAGGATATTGGGACCTGTGAACCAGGAACCATGGACAAATTATTTTGGTCATCTTAATGACTATATATATATATTTTATAAATCACAATATCTCACTCACTCTCTCAGGGAACATTCACATTTTGGTAGAATCTTCTAATGACTAAACATAGAGAGATCAATGGAAAGGCTCACATCATGAGCAAAAACACAGAGGGGGGACAGTGAATTTATGGTTTTAACAATGCAGTGAGGGTTCTTTTTTGTTTTTATCTTTCAGTGAGAGCACTACTCTTTGAATTGGGAGACTAGAAAGGCTATATAAATGACCTAAGCCCTTCCCATTTAGAAGTCCTAGCAATTTTTAGCACGTCCCCTTCTAATGGAGGTAGGAACTAGTTCTGATAGAATGTAGAACAACTTCAGTTGTTTTCTTTGGAATCAACCCTTGATTCATTTGAACAGATAAACTTGGCAGGTATTTTTAAATCTTTAAAATTTTTATCTCTTTCTGGAAAGTACAATGTGGTAAATTCATCCCTTGGTTTATAATCCCAGGCATGATCCTCTCTGAATCCCTGGAGTAAATCCATGAGGAGGCTTGGATACCTGAGATAAAGAGGAAGCAGCTACGAGAAAAGTCATAACTCATATGTAACGCTGGCTCATTTAACTCAGAAGGAAATGACTGTGAGATTCTCCTAGAAAAAAGGGCAATATAATGTGTATGATGTACCAGTTTCTTGTGGTATAACATAAGCTTTATAAACATGAATCTGGATATATTCATTAAAAAATCAGTGAATTAAAAAAGAAAAAGGCAGCTTGCAATGGCAACCTCTGTATTTTGAAAGTTATTCAAAAATTATCCAGGTGCCAGGCTGAGTGTGCATGTATGTGTGTGTGTCAGAACATGTGCATTATTATATTAAGGTGCTGAAGCAGGGGTCAATATGCTGTGAGAAATAGATCTGTGCTCAAAGATACAGGAAAGGGTATAGAGTTTTGTTTTATGCATCCAATTATTTTTGCAACTTTATACAGTTTCTTTCAGCATGCTAGGCACCTCCAGACTCTGTTTAAAAGAAATACACTGTTTAAAGTCATATTTTAGTTGGGTGAAGACACAATGTAAGGAAATGCAATCAGTGAATCCTGTCGACGGGTTTGGATGAATTGTGTAATAGTTTGTCAAGTGCCCAAAGTGTTTCAGGGTCAAAGGAGTGTTATTTTATTGTTGTTTTTGGAATTGATATGCACACCTTTTGTAAGCAGGGAGAAGGAACAGGGTATGGATTTAAATGGGGAGAATTCCTTTGAAGAAGAGACTGAAGATGTAGAATAGAAGACAATAAAAGCAGTGCTCTAGTGGAAGGTAACAGTTAATTGATTCTATCTGAAGAGGATAAACACCTCATTGACTGGACATAGACATTAAAACATGTACATATTTTACATAATATAATAAAATAAAAGCAAATTAGAAAAAATAAATCAATTTGCAAAGCTGAAATTTTGAATGTAATTATCAGGTTGACAGCATAGTAATATAGTGAAAGATATTTTTTAATTATAAAATATGTGTTTTGATATATACTAAAAATAAAAACAATTAATTTTTAAGAAATCTTAATTTTTTTTGCAGTTTTATTATTAGTAATAAAGCAATAAGTAGTAAGTGATTTTGTTAATGACTTAGCAACCAGTGTTTTCAACATAGGATTAAAGATATGCAAATCTAAATGATAAAAAAAATCAAGAAAACTTTCTATAATCTTTTTCAATCTTGGATTGAAAAATCAGCATAAATTCTGTTTATTTTTCTCTTTAAAATACTTATTTCTTAGCTTCATCTGTTTAAAAAAATGGTCTACAAATAGTAATAAAAATCCCACTTAGCAATGACCACTTTTAGTGCGTGTTTGTAATCTCTAAATGTTAGTGTAGGTAGCTAGATATCAATAAATGAAAGGGATAATGGGAATAATATGTTATGCATAATAAACTAGATGTATGAATGGGACAATAAACCTGATTTAAGTTTGGAAATAACAGCTTCGACACCCGAAGGGGTTGCAGCATTAGCCCACCAAGGGGATCAATACCTCTTCTTTCCTTGTGTAGGAAGGAAGAACGAGTTATCGAACTACCCAGGGTGCAACTGGTCCAGTCACCTGGACTATGTGGAGAAGGAATAGAACAATAAAGGGGAAATTCCTCTTCTGGATGCATGTCTAGTAAAAGCCAAGATGACATAAGGGGATGTCCTTCTACTATGAGGCACATGTAGTGGGAGCCAAGATGGCAACCATAGAGGTCTGTCTGGTTAGCCTGGGAAAGAACTGGATTGGATAAGGGACATAGAACTTCAGAAGATCTAAGAAACTGATTAAGTAGGGGAAGGGCCCAGCAAAAGCTCACAAAAAGTTGAGAAATTGATTGGTTAGTTTGAAAGAACTCCTGCTCCATCCCAAGCTTGAAATAGTATAATCAGAGCCTAACAAAGGCAATCTCTCTCTCTCTCTCTCTCTCTCAGTAACATGCATGTGTCTGTTCATGTGTTCTTTCTCTGTCACAGCCATGTGGTGCTAAGAGCCGTGAGGGCACTGAGCACTAACCTGGGTGCAGTAACACAGCTCCAGTCAGAGCACAGCTGGGAACAGGGACTGAGCTAGCCAAATGCAGACAGAGGCTGAATGGGATTAAGCTTTGGCATGGACTGAACCAATGGCATAGTATTTCTGGACCCTGGCCCTACTGCTGAAATTGTTGAAAACAAGGTTGGACTTCTTCCACACTGGTACAGAGCTGAACCTGGAACAGTCCTTTGTGTTTGCTCCAGCTTCAATATATCTACCACCAAACCTTATCTTCCCAAGTTGGTCTCTGAAATGCTTTTCTTGCAGCACTGCAAGAACCCCATTCCACTGGTAGCATAAACACTGTTTTCCATGGCCAGGGGGAAAGAGAGAGAAACTAGAATTGGGATCTGGGGAAGAAAATATACACCATGAGCCTGGTATATTTTATTGTTCCAGAAAATAAAGAGGCTCTCAGACAATCCTAGGAATGTTAAAAAACATCCAGTATTTAGTTAAAGGGACTCCCACTGGCTTAAAATGGAATAAATTAAACATTCAAGGGAATAAAAACTGCAATTAATTAGACTATGTCAAACCTAGAAAAATTTCTGAGTTCATAATAAAGCTCACAAAAGAAAAAGGTGGTTATATTTAGAGGCTTTTTTGGCATCAGCTTCACCTGAAAATTAGTAAAAAAAATGAATAAATAAAAGAATCAAGTAATTGCCCTGTTCACCTATGTGAATGTTATTTTATGGCAATGAGATGGTGAGAGGGAAATATTTTTATTTGTAGAATAATATAGATAATCAATGCAGGATAAATGATTTTCTAGAAAATTACCATTTGAAGTTCTCAATGGGGAAAACAATTCTATGCAAAGATTATCAATGAATATTAAAACCAGTATGTGAAGAAAACTGTGTGGATCACACTAACAATACCTGAACCAAAAAAATCTTAACGCTTCTAAAAATAGTCACATTTCTTAATGTTATAAAATAGGAGATGAACAGTATTATCTATAAGGTATAAGATATCCTTGTAACCCCGCCCCAATTTAATCAATCTTATATATTTAGCTACCAATGAAATGTGAGCAATAAAGGAAAAAGTTAAACAGCCATGGACTAGCAATGAGCTAAATTTAATATATATATATATATGACATTTGACAAGACAAATGACTTGTTTGCTTTAAAAAATTAATGGTAGCACAAAGGTAGGTGAATTGGAGACTTTGGGTGACAAAAGGCTAGAGGTGTAAGAACATGTAGGTGTTGTTAACCTCAAGAAGGAAATATACCTGCTGAAAAGGTCTTTTTGTTGTTAACTGGGCTCAAATTTACATGTATAATCAGCATCCAATAGTCACTGCTGTCAGGGGCTTCTCATGCACACTGCATATCAGGGAAAAGTCACAGACCGAGCTTCCAAGGGTTTTGCACTGTGCTTCTGTTTGAGCTGACCTTTGTAAAAGAGATCCTGGAATCATATTTTGACCAATGGCCCGAGACATGCCTGGTCCAAAAATAACTGAACAGCTATATCCTCATTTGCACCCTTACTGACCAATTGGAGCAGCTCTATAAAAACCAATCAGGACATGTGGTTCTAACCAGTCAGGGTAGTGAGTGCTATTTGGAACAGACTATGCAAATTAAGATTACTAATTTGCATAAAATGGACCAAACAGAGACTAGGGCAGGGACTCTCTATAAAAAGACTCCCTTTGTCTTGTCTGTGCAGGTTTTCTCTGGAGGCTGTGTTTTCCTGTTTTGCAAACTCTTCACCTAAACAAAGTTTCTCTTTTTACTGTAGCCCAGAATGGGAACTCCTGCTGGCATTGGATTGGTGGCAGTGACCGTTTTGTATGTGTGTATGAAGATAATTGAAATAACCCTTATGTGGCCCAGGCTCGACAGAAAAGAAAAGAGATTTGGGAGGAGACCAACAGAGAGAAAAAGGAGGAGTCAGTAGACTGGAAGTACCTATGAGTTTCAAATGTAGGAAAAGGGAAAATGAGGATATGGGAGAGACAGGAGGCTAGGAAGTTGTGCTCAGGACAGAATACTGGAGCAGGTGAATTATAAGGTAGAACAGATTTGAAAATGATATAATTTATGTTATGCTTCTCTGCATTACATGCTGAAGTTCAAAAGCGTTGAAAGCACTGGCGTGAAGAAGGCTTAAGGCTAAGGCTGCAGTTTTTATAATCCAGTTACATGACTTTTAAAATCTCTAAGAATGAAAGCAGTAGTGAGAGTAGAAAAGAAATCTGTACCAGAGAACCTAAAGGCTTAATTGAATAAAGGAGAATTAACATGTAAGTTGATAGTAGTGAGAAAAGAAAGAGGTGAAATGTGATTTATTTCAAAAGATGATGAGTTTTGGCTGAAAGGTGGAATAACAATGATATCTGGAATTGGCCATGGGAAATCAAGAGTATCAAGAGCCTCCTGAAGTCAAGTTTGTTTGATAAAAAGCGAGAGCGGTTTCCTTCGGGGCAGACAAAGAAGTCCTCAGGTGAGGCATGCATGGCCTTTATTTAAAAGTGAGATAGGTACAGTATCTGTTAAAAAGAATAAACTCAGCACATTTTTTACTGTGAAAAATAGTGTGAAGAGAAATGAGTGGAAATGTGGGGAGAGAATCTATCAACAACCAGCATAGACAAATGTAAAAAGTAGGAAGTAATTAAGTGAATTTCAAGATTAAGAGGTGCATTTGGAACCAAAACTGTCCCTTTTTTACCTTTCTCTGTGGCAATAGTTATGTTTATTACTATCACACCACTCACCTGCTTGCTGATGAAAAGCATTGTGACATTACTATATTGTTTCTCCATATTTGATAGTCTCAGCATGGCTTCCCATTTCTCTTTCATTCTTGAGAACGCAAAAGGCAATGGTAGAATTTTCTTAATAAACAGGACTTTTCACATTTGATTTGCACCAGATATAGTCTTAGACTTTTATAAGTTTTTCAATACCAGTTTAGAATATGGTTTACATTGGTAAGAAGCTACATATCCACATACGGAAAACATCAAAGGTGATTTTAGATGAGGGTAGAGTTAGACACACCTACTACCTAAGTAACCTGTGCTCTAACAAATGGATGAGCATATGCATGATTCAAATTCATGGTTTGGCAAAATTAAAAATCTCTAATGAATTCACAATTATTTTGCATTAGTCTTAAATTCTACTGCTAACTCTGAATTACAAGGATTTAATGGCATGTTTGACTGACTCCCAGTAATATATATTGATGCATATATGAACACAATAAATAATAGTTGACCTTAGAATTTGAAATTCCCCAGAATTTCAGAGTAGATCTCAATTACTTTGCTGGCTGGCTTGATATTTTTACTAGTTTTTTTAATTCTGTTTTTTTCAGGAGGTATTTCAAGCATTAAGTCTTTCAAGCATCTGTTGGCATGAGATTTTAAGATATTTAGAGATTAATAAAATTTTGGATTGAAAATGAACCTTAAAAATCCTACAGAAAAATGACCCCTTACCTCTTAGCAACATTCTCCTTACAAAAATAACTTATGTTCATGAGATCGTCACAATAAATTTGTAAAGTGAGTATTAGCTTTACAGATGGGGAAACTGAAGATTAGATGGGGTAAGCAATTTTCCTGGCTAGGGACTGGGACTCAAAATCAGGTCTCTGTCTCCATATGACTTAATCTTTCCAGAATATACTTTTCCTTCTGAAAAACTTCATTGATGGTACAGAAAAATAATTTCTTGTACAATATGTAGAAGAGCTGATGAGGTTAATTGGTTATAAGCCCATCATTTAGTTTAACATATAAGCAGTGGGTGGTACTGGGATGAGCACAGGACTTAGAGTCAGGAGACTTAAAGTCCCAGATCAGCTTTTTGACTGTGGGAAAGATATTTAAACTCTGCTTCCCATGGTGAGTGGAAATAATAATACTTGCCTTAAGAAATTGTTATCAGAGAAGAAAAATACCATAGAATTTCACTTGTATGTGGAATTTAAAAAACAAAATAAACAATCAAAACAGAAACAAACTTATAAAGGAAACAAACTATGATTCCCAATGGAAGGACATTAGGAAGCTGTTTGAAAAAGGTGAATGAATTAAGAAGTAAAAATTGGTAGTTACTAAATATTCACAGGGATGTAAAGTACAGCATAGGGAATCCAGTCAATAATATTATAATAACTATGTATGGTATCAGGTGGATACTAGACTTATTGGGGAGAATCACTAAGTTATATGAATGTCTAACCATTGTACATCTGAAACGAACATAATATTGAATATCAATTGTAATTGAAAAAAGAAGACAAGAGAGAAACTGTTATCAAATGAATTGTTGTATGTTCAGGTTCTTGGGAATAACAATAAGTGGTTGGAATGCTTGATATTGTTGCTGTTGTCATTGTTAGTTATAGCAGGAAGCACATAGGTTCTAAACAATGATCCTCTTGATTACCCCAGTACCCTTTTCAGTGTGACCAAGGGACCAGTAGCTTAACTGTGGAAGAGCTGTCTGGAAGGAATGCAGAATGAGTTCCAGAAAGCCTGTTGGAATTTAATAATGCATGAAAAATACACCAAGGGGAGGAAGGAACCAATTAGGAAGCAATTAAGGAGATTGCAATTACAATGCATCTTAATAAAGTCCAAAAGTTATTACCCCACAAATAGAAGACAGGCTAGCTACCTGTAGAAGAAAAAAATAATTGGAAATAAGAAAAGTTTATAAGGTAGATTCTATGGAAACAAAGAACAGGAAAGGAAAAAATAAAACTATATTGTACGATTTTCTCTGTATGTCCAATTCCCAAGCATCCTTGAAGAATCTATTCTCATGACACTCCTCTAAGCATGTCTGTTCAGCACTGTTATAAAATTCTTGGTCTTCTTTCACAATTAAAAAGGTAATCCTGATAATTCCCCAAACAGGAAGTACCAATGGTTACTCAAGTCTTGACAAGTGATCAATTACCTTAGAAATCAAATAAATGCAAATTAAAATAATTTAACATTCTTTTTTGCTTTGAAAATTAGAAAAGATTTTTAAGTGTCATTTTCCTGCTCCCTGTTCACGTTTGCATTTGGGGATCTTGCCTAATACTGAGCAGCTGTTTGAGGAGCAGTGCTGCTTGGGTACATGACTGTTAAACAAGTGTGCTGTAGGGCTGGGAGCTCTGGAAAAGACGTCAGGAGACAGAGCCAATTAAGGCCTCAGTGCCAACAATGGAGTCATGAGAACTCAGATTTAGAGTCAAGTACTATTTTTTCATTATGCACTATATGAGAGGTGAGAACTTTATATTACATCGTTAACTGTCAAAATAATCTCTGCCTTTCATTGTACTCCCATTTGTTCAGACAGGGGAGGGGCACATATGACTCATGAATTGGGTACCTTTCCCAAGTTCAGGGTTTTAGTAAGAAGCATCAAATTAATATATGTAAAAGTGTTTTGAATACTAATTGTTATTATTATCCTTATAACAAAGAGCAACCTATGTGAGAAATGTTAGATGCTAATGGTTGCAAAGAATATAAGTGAATGGGGAGTGCACCTAAATTTTTTTGACAGTGACAAATAACGAGAAATTTTGAATTTTATTTTTAAGGTTTATATTTCTTTTCTATTTTAAAATGGCATTCTACATCAAAGCCAAAAATGTGGCCATAATATCTGAAGTCAGCTTTAAAGAAGCTGGGTATTTTTTATTAGATTTGTTTTCCTTATTTGGAATATTAGTATGATTTCCTCAATTGCTCTTTTAAAACCACTGGGTCCAGACACCAGCAGATGTGCTTTGTTGTTGATCTCACTCCCAAAAGACTTAGACTCTTGTACCATATTATTTCTACTTTAGTTAGATATGCATGGTATTTTATTGTTTACCATCTTTTAATTTTTGCTAATTGTAAAAATGATTGTGGAAGTGTATTCTTCATGTCTCATTGTTTTATATGTGTGAATTATTTTCTCACAATGGGCTTGTACATTCCTTTGGAGCAGAGTCTATATTTTATTCTATATATGCCTTATGGTTTAATTCTATGTATTTTCTCATCACCACTTAACACAGTTCTAGGTATGTTGCAGGCCAAGTCACCAATGCATGGAGAATCAGAAATAACAGAAAAAATTGGAATTAAAGAATAGGAACAAACTGTGAGGAAACATATGACCTGGCTATTCTTTGATGTAGCAGTTTGCCTTTCCACACACCCCTAACCGTTTGACCTTTATCTAAACCTCCATTCACATTTGCTCCAAGGTTCCATGGAAAATTTTAGCTTTGTGCAGGGAGGAGTTTTGGAAAACTCTATCATTAGGTGACTCATCATTAATAACTTTTGTTTCTGGATTAGTTCTGGCTATCTGATCGAGTTAAAACTCTCTAGGTTTCTGTCTTATTACCAAATCAAGTTTTTACCTTGTAGGATCTTTCCTGGTTTCCCACCATGATAGCTTTACATTCCTCCATTCTCTCTGTGCAAGGTGTCATCTTCTCTCTTGAAACAGCACTGCATATTGGAAACAGCGTTGGCTCTGCAATCACGCACACACACCCAGATGAATCCTTACTGTCATTCCCTGCTATGTGATTGTAGATAATCCTTTATAAAATTGAGTTGTCTGTTGCAAATTAAGATTTACAATAGATAAACTCAAGATTTACTCCAAGAGCTGTAGTGAAGATTAAGTGAGAGTAAAAAAAAATTAACTAGTGCTTAGCATTTTTTAATTAAAAAATATTGGTTTTTTTTCCACTTTCTTTTTCTTTCCTCTTGTCCATTCAGTTTAGAAACTAGAGCTTTCTCTCAAGCTTTGGTTTATATCTCAGTCTTGCTGGTCCTTACAGGTCTTTACATTATCAACTCTGTCATCACTACTAGACTGCTTTTGTTTTCTAGTTTAGGGTTGCCTCTGCTTTCATATAATGTACTGGTGGAACCTTGTGTGAAAGCCACAGATGCAAAAGAAAGTAGAGTAATAGGTTTAAATATTGTAAGAGCTCCATTCTAAGACATTATATAGGTATCCCCCAAATTGTAATTTAAGTATTCTTTTTACTGCTTAGTATAATACAATGTATATGTAATTATAAAGCACAGGTTAAAATATTAAATATAATATAAACAAGAAACATAGTTTTAAAAATGTTGTTTCTTCTAATTGTTTTGCTCAGGTTATTTGAAAAGATGATGAAAAATACTGATTTTAATGTTGGAAGCAAGGGCAAATTGTTCATCATTTTGCAAGGTGTTTTGTAACTTTGGGAAATTTTTGTGATGGTAACATAGACCACCAGCCTTTTTCTTTTTATAAAGAAATCTGTTCTACTCTAGGAAGATAAGAGTTTCTTGTGGATATAAATTATTGGGATGCTTTTATAATGTCCACTATCAAATTATAATTTCAAGTGTCATGGTAATTTTTCTTAGAGACACTGTTGGCATTTCTTCCCTCTAGACTAACTCATTCCTTGAAATAAGTGTGCCAAAGTTGGCTTCTACTAAAGAGGAAGCTTATTGTCCACATCTCTTCCTGTTTCCATGCCATCATGTTGGCAGACCATGATGGGAATATTTGCATCATGGAACTTGGTAAGTGCTGCAAATCAGGTAACATTCTTTTTTGAGATCTGGTTGTTAAAGTTTTATCAGCACCCTACCACCCCATAACTGTCATTTATGCTTACATTTATTAAATATATTAGGGTGGTCACTGAGAATCATCAGGTTATACCTGATATTATTCATTCTACAAAGAATCTCTTGAAAGCTCATCTGTAATTAGGACCATTTAGAAGGTACCCACTAACCTTGAGATAAGAGGGCAATAGGTGTTTTCCTGCTTTGAGTTGCTGAAAACAAACTTAAATGTCACTTGGTGCAAAGAGCTGATCACTGGGTAGAAAATAGATTTTCACTCTGAGGTTTTCTTGAGGGAGAAGAGATCAAGACTAAGCTACTGCTAACCAAATTTTCAGAAAGGAAAATTGCTTAGTGTGAATCAAGGTGTTTGCACTTACGACCCAATAAGAAAGAAGGCAAATAAGCCTGGTGTAATAAATTACAATGAATACAGAGGGAGTCTGAGCAGATAAACTGGGCTTACTGCATGAGCCCAAGGTACAATGTTTAGGCCTCGTGTCGGTACCTCCTGCTGCAGATATCTGTAACAACCCCTTGACTGCTGTTGGCAATTAGAAAGTGCCCAGTGGTAGGGCTTAGGGAACTGAGCTAAAAATGGGAATATGAACAGAGTGTACTTGAAAGCCCATTTGTGGGCAGGGAGTTGGATTGCCGAGTGTTTGATAGATGTAGAGGAATGATGTTGAGTTCTGAACTGCATGACACAAGAGAAAAGGACTAGGTGAGACCAACCATACCATTCTTTCTCCAATTGACGTTTGGAATCAGGTCTGCCCTCCTGACTTCCTGGGCAGTTTGTGGTAATATGCCCTCAGAGTGAACTTCCTGCTGGACTTTCTGACAGCAGGCCAGGGAGAAATTAGTAATTAATTTGGAGAAATAAAAGAGTTTAGGCCATATTAAGTACTTCATTTATCCAACAATTATTTACTAAACTCCCACTACCTTGAGGGCACTATTTTGGGCACCTAGGATAGAGATACATCAATAAACAAAAGAGACAACAACCCCTGCCCTCCTGGACCATATTTGCCATGTTTGTATCATGAGTACATGGAGCAAATCATACTGTGTATTTCCCCTCGCCTATATTGCTCCTTTTAGAAAAATTCTTCAGAAATTAATTTATAATATTTGGTATATTGTTCAAATTCTTTCCTTTCACAATTGAACATACTCAGTTTACATTCAAAGGCCATTTAATTATGACTAAGCATTTACATCTCTGACACTCCTATTCATTTCTACCTTTGCACAATTATCACTAATATTTATATTTTAGTTCTAATTTTAACTCATTTGGTGAAATAGATAATTGAATTGATCTAAATTGATTTGATTCTTTTCTTTTGCTTGTTGTTATACTTCCTGGAGGTGCTTAATAATTACTTGCTGGATATTTGTCAATAATTGTTAATTTTTTGTTGTTCTAGAGAAAATGTGGGGTAGGAATGATGTGATGGTTTTCTGGGCATAGTTAATCCATAAATAAGTCAGATATTTTAAAAAAAGACTTAAAGTTGATTCTATTGACTGAATTCTAAGCAGAAAATCAGGTCTAGATTTAACCCATCTAAAAATATTATAATTATATGCATTGGATGAGATGCAAAGAGGATTTAGAGACCTGAATTTATACTCTGTTTTCCCTCTCACTGGCTAGGTAGCTTTGTGTGAATAATTTAAACTTGCTGAGAATCTACTTTTTAATTAATGAAACAGATAGTAATACTTCACATGTTAAGACAAAGAGATCACAAATGTAAAATAATATTAATAACTAATGCAGTGAATGGTAATTATATACTGACATTTTATAAGTGGTATCATTTCTCACTGCAACCTTTTAGGTAGGTATTATGATTATCCCCATTTTACAGATGATTGAACCACAGAAATAAATAACTTGCCCAAAGGTGCATAGCTAATAAAAAACTTGGCTTATGGCTCAGGAAGTCTGGCTATAGACTTTTACAGACTTTTATGGTCTAGCTGATGACTGAAATTAGGTCTACCTGACTCTGTTTTTCTACTCCCTTTACATCTGATTTTGTTTAGCTATAACCCTGGTTTTAGGTTTCAGAGCATTCCGTGGAGAGTATTTTAAACCTCTTCTGGTGATAATATTCACTTCTGTCTTGTGTTCTGAATACACTTCATTGGCCCATTTTCTACTTTCACCACTGAATATTATTTGGCAGCTGTGCATTGGTACATTATTTAATCTTTTTATGTTCCATAGCATTGACAATGCACAGAATCTAGGAAAGAAGGGAAAACAGAATTGTATGGCAACTCAGATTGGTTTCCTCTGAACATCTGTAGCACACAGGGAATTCACTACTTGCTTTTCTAAGAGCCTTGCCATGACTACCGGCTAGTACTGATTCTCTTAGCTTGGTCATTTGCATCCAGATATGGGGGTGTGTGTCTGAGTGGTAGAAACTAAGTTATATACTGCACTGTAGCTGATGCAGAGTCTGAGAAATATAGTTTTGCCTTTATCATCTCCTTAGCCCAAGAGTGCAAGCTGGGAGGTTGAAATGACTGCAGAATTGAAACTGAAAAAGTCAGTGTTCATGCTGCCTGTCACTACCAGAACCAATAAGCAGAAACAGGGATTGAATCTTTATGGGCACTTTATTCAGATGGCCAGCAATCTGAGAAGACGGTCAGTTATGTACTCTCTCTGGCCAACTTACATGTCCTTTCAAGCCAGCCTTTTTTATTAAGAGGAAAAAGTGTTGTAGGTAAAGGATTTGTAATTCAGAAAAGAGGTTAATCAGATAAAAATGCTGCAGTCCTGCAATTTCCTTAATTTTCTTTAATCTGTTGACCTGTGATTTTCTATCTGGGTCCTGTGTCCTGTGTCCTATGTCCTGTGTCCTGGGTGATTTTCTTTCCCTGCGTCCTTGGCGGCGGATGTCTGTCCCTGGAACACAACGGCTCATTTTGATTGCTTATGGTCTCTTCTGGAGCACAAAAGTTGACTTGCTGTGGTCTCTTGGAATCAGGGCAGCCCGTACCTTCAGTTCTGAAACAATAGCTTTTTATATTTATTAACTACTAAGCTTATTAACTATTAACTAAAACTAAAATTTTCAACTCTTGAGTTCCCCCATCAGAATGAGCCAATTTACTGAACTTTTTATGTGGAATTACAGACATAGAAATGTGATACCTTTGCTTTAGTGCAAAAATCTTGAAAGCATAGCAGTTTAATTCGTATAATCTGAAAAGCACAAACACTGAATACATTGCTTTGCACATATGGTGGTCAAATAAATATTTTTTGAGGTTAAATCCATAAGAAAAACTTTAAAGAAAAGGAAATTCTTTTATTGTGCAATTACTATGTGCTAACAACTGTATATACCAGTTATATTTATTTTTCCTTAATAACATATGAAAAAGTTATCCCCATACTGTATGTTAGAGAACTAGAAGTCAGGTCAGTAGTTAAGTAATTTATGTAAAAACCCACAACTAGTAAGTGGGAGATCTAATTTAATTCTTTCCTCTAAAAATGCATACTTTTTCATTGAATTGATCTACCTCTCAACTGGTTGGGCTATCTGCTATGTTTTTCTCCACACATATTTACATACCTGGGTATGTATTTATTGACTTAATTGTTTCATTTGGTCTTTTATTTAACCCAGTTTAGTTTCTTATTAGTAGGTTGCTCCAGTCTATAGATAATGAAAGTGAACTGTGAAGAGGCTTATTTTACCTTTTTATTTCTGAACTTCTGAAAGATCTGTTCCTGAAAACAACCTCCTCAAGCGAAAAACACCACAAAAACATGCTTCACTGTTAAAGTCTCCTTGGAGAACTGATAAATTACTTAAATGGATCCTTCCTAAGAATCTGATTTTGGAAATGTAAAGGGAAATGTCCTGAATTACTTGGTAATACCTCACAAATTACCATTATTTACTTAGGTATTTACACAAAGATTCTTCCTCTTTTTGTGGTAATTCCATTCACAGTGCATTCTTGAATAAAATTTGAAAAAGTATGCTCTCTCAAAGCCCAGGTAATATTTATTTTTTTAAAAAGGAATTCAAAGTTGACTCTATCATCAGAAGAGAAATAAAAAATGTAAAACATTGCAGAAATAAATCCTTGCAATTCATTCAAGAAAACGAGCTTATTTTGATGAGTAATGTGAACAAAGAAATGAAAAGACAGTCAGAAACAAGGGCTCCATATAAGATTTTAAAAGGTATGACTAAATATGAAGCATTAAATACTGAAAAGATACAAGGACAGGGAGAAGAAGTAAAATTTTGTTGTCTTAAAAAAATTCCCATGCTGGGTAATTTATCTACCTATGCAAATTCTCTTCTAGGACAAGATTTATTCCCTGCATTGGCTGATAGAATCCTCCTTAAAGGTTTCCAAGTTACTCCCTTTCTCAAGGGACAGATCAAATTCCACTTCTCACTGACGCTTTCCCTAATTCTATTCCTCTTTTTTCCTCTGGACTCCTATGGCACATAACCATAGAGGAACCAAACCTAAGGGCTCAAAGTTGCTGAAGGGAAGATGACAGGGGGTAGCAAGAAGAAGAAGGAGTGAAAGTAATGGGAAGAGAGAAGTCTTAGAGGAGCCAATTTGCGGAGATGTTAAGTTTCCCACAGAGGTCATTAAAGTTGCAAATTATCCTCAGCAAAATTATGCCAACAAGAAAAAGTCAAAGTTGGCACAGTGTTTAGTGACCAGATGTTTGAAAAAAGGGGTTTTATAGAAAGTCTTGAAGTTGGGTGGTGTTAGTACTCTAACTTTGTTCTTTCCCTTTAATATTGCATTTACTATTCTGGGTCTTTTGCCTGTCTATAAAAACTTTAGAATCAGTTTGTCAATAGTCATAACATAACTTGCTGGGATTTTCTTGGGGATTACATGGAATCTATAGATTAAGTTGGGATGCCACACTATTTTTTTCAAGAATGTGGCCTGTTTTATATTTCATATATATCTGTATCCCTCATAACTCTGTGCCCAGGCAATGCAAATAATAGGCTCCTAATGAAAATAAAAGTCATTTATCTGATTAAAAAATAGCTTTTTAATTCAGGTAGTATGTGATTTTGACATTTGTGCAGTGCTTAGAGGAGGGAAAAACTCTGCACATGGAGCAATACATGTAACAATAGATGCCTACTTATGACCTTCTAATCTTTTTATTATGCCTCTTGTGCATAAATGCAAGCAATCCCTTGTTTTTCTTTTATATTCTGTTAATGGTGGTGAAAGTAAGAACTTTGACAGATAATGTTCTTTGCCTTTGATTATTTTGGTGTGCTCTGACCTCCTGTATTTAACAATTCCATTAATTTTCTTGATGAAACTCTATTTCCTTTATTGATGACCTGAAATATTTTATAATATTGAATTTTGTGCATTTGAGATTAAACAACCATTTTGAATTCAATTTAATAATGTAAGTATCGCAGTTGGTACTTTCATACATACTCTATTTTTTAATCACAAAAACATTGTATTTTTATTTTACTTTCGTAAAAAATTGAAGTCTGAAGAGGCTGTGTGACTTTCAAAAGTATCCCATCTGGAAAGCATTAGAACAGCATAGGGAGTATATAAGTGTTTATGGCATGGCTATCAAGCAATGAGGGAAGATACCCAGGCAGTAGATAGCAGACTTGCCAGAGCAGTTTTTATTGGAAAACACTCATGCAGACAGAGCAGCAGAAAATGTGCCAGTCCCATGTCTCCCATTACACTGTAGGCAGTGCAGAGCCATCTGTCAGGACCAGACGTCAGATTGCTGGAGAGGGACCCTGACCCTTGGCTATGGTGCTTTGAAGCTGCATTATTAGGAAAGTCCTTCTTTCCCTGGGTGTGAACAGAAGCTGACATGTGATAAATAAAGAATAACATATCTTATTCTACTCTATACAATGTTAATTTAAAAAGTATTATTTAAAAGGAGTTGTTAGCGCTGGATTTGAGACTGAGTCTTCTTGCTTCATTTTCTAGAATCATTTTATTTCACTATAGCATCTGAGGAAAATCCATAACAAGAAGTACTAATACTTAGAGTTTGGAAACTTTTGTTTGTAGGACACAGGGAACTAAAGAATATTTTTAAAGAGAGGAGAGGTATGATGTTGTCCTTACTGATGTACATTGGTGGTATTGTGGAGGGTGAATTGAAACTAGATTTGGGAAAGTATCATAGATGTAATTGTTTAGCTGCTACACAAACACTTTAAAGTGGATCATTTAAAGTAAGAAAGGAAAATAAGGGGCAGTTGCCAGAGGCAGAAGTGAGACTACTTAGTGAGCGGCTAGTAGTGGCAAGAGAAGAAGACAGAGAATTCTTGCCATTTGACTCTGAGTTTTCCATCTGTGGTCTTGGGAAATTAGAAGTACCATCAGCAGGAATGGGTGAGTTAAAAGGGAAGTAGATTTGACAGGATATTAAGGACAAGAACTTGAAATGAGTTGAAGAAGGCTGGTTGGTGTCATGAGTTGGAAAATAAAGTTAGACCTAGCCCATGGAATATGTATGGAAATCATAACTGACTTTGCAAAAATCAATTTTATGGCTGTAGTGGGAGCTGGAGTTGAATTGCAAGGTGTTATGTGGGTAAAGTTGATTAAAAGGTAGGAAAAAGTGGAAAATACAAACTGCATTTAAATTTGGCAAGTAAAAGAAAGGAGTATGAGGTGTAGTAGTCTTGAGGGAAGCTCTATTATTGTTTATTTTTTCAGCATATAGGGAAATATAAAATTTGATGTGCTTAAATCAAGAAGTAATCAAGCAGAGAGGGTTATGCTTATACTGTAAGAGGGAAATTTGTAGAATTAGTTTTAAAGGCCCTGGGAAGAGATAAGAATTTATATTACAAACATAGAACTTAAGGTTAGAAAGAAAAAGAGATGTATGCTTTTCTTTGATAAACAGAGAAAGCAATGGAGAAATAGGAAAAAAAATTGAAGGGAAGAGCATTCATATAAATTATATTATCCACTTAATCATTTAATACATATTAATTGGGAGTCAGATTCCTGAGAATGAAGCCAGCACAGAGGAAAACAACAAAGAAAGAGAGTGTGCTTGATTTTGATGACATTTTAGGACAATTCCTGGATATTAGTCACGAGGCAGTTATGAGGCAATTGTGCCTCTATTTTTTTTAAGATAGTTTGGTTTTGGTTAAGGTAGGTATTTGCCATTTGTAACATGACCTCATTAACTGCACCATAGTTTCCTCTTTCCCAAATAATTCAAGTTTACCCACGGCCATGGTGATATCATGCACTACCATCTACAAATACACTTTTATTTATTAAAATTGTTATTTTATTTTATTTAAAAAAATTTAATTGTGTTTTTCCATTACCATTTAGCCCCCTTATACACCCCACCCCACAATTGCTACACTGTTGTCCATGCCCATAAGTCCTTTTCCCTTTTGGCTTGATCCTAACACCCCCTAACCAACTACCCCCATAACTGTCATCTTGCTCTCTATGAGTCTGTCTCTGTTGTGCTTGTTAGTTCAATTCGTTCATTAAATTCCACATATGAGTGAAATCGTGGTATTTGTCTTACTCTGACTGGCTTATTTCACTCAGCATAATGTTCTCAGGTCCATCTATGCTATCACAAAGGGTAAAATTTTCTTCTTTTTTTTTATAGCTGAGTAGTATTCCATTGTGTAAATGTTGCATAGTTGTTTTATCACTCATCTACTGACGCACACACTTGAGCTAATTCCATTATCTTGACGATTGTAAATGAACATAGGAATCTTTTGTTATTTGGAATTAAGTGTTTTGGGTTTATTCAGATATATTCCCAGAAGTGGTATCATAGGGTCAAAAGGCAGTTCACTTCTTGAACAAAAAATTTAGAATCCCATTTTCTACCATAACCTGTCTGTCAAACTTAATTATTCTAAAACTCTCTCTCCAGTATGTTTTTACTTCACAGTGACTTCCATCTTGTGTTGCATATTCCATTTTCTTTATGTATCATGCTCTTGCTTTCTAGTCTTAATTTTGAGGAATTTAGTTTCCATGGTCCACACAGCAAGTACTCCCTTACACATATTCTCAACTCCCTTATTCTTCTTTCCAACTCACTTGATAAAATACCGACCATAGCTAAGCTTAATTATCGGACTGCTCCTTGCTCATTGGAAAATCTGCAACACTAAAATAAGTGATTAAAAGTTCTGTGTAAGAAGTTGGTGCTTGGCTGCCCTGGGCTTCATAGTAAAGTAACCGATGCACTCTTGTTTGTTGTGGAAACTCAGATGTTAGTATCTCCAGGAGATGTCCCATGGACTAGTCAGGCTTATTATTAGGTATAAAACATAATCTTCACTGCCAGAACTCTAGGAGCTGAATGAGGAACAAAAGCATAGGTATCAACCTCTACTGTAGGGATTTTTACTTAGTATCCATGTTTACGGAGATTAAGCCTTAGCTATGCTTGGTTTTCTCAGTTTGGAGACCTTTCATATTCTATTTTCAGAAAAACCCTGAGTTCTCTTGGGATGGAAATAGATAGTTGTCCAGCTGTGGAGAACAAAAAGATAGGCTCTGGAGTTGAATTTATGAAATATATTTTCAGACAATTCTGCTAAATTTACTCCAGGTTTGTCTTCTTTTTTAGAGAGAACAGGGCCACCAGGTTTTGAGCACCTGTGAAGCCTAAAAGGATGATTAGATTTCTTCTAAGTTTTGTCTACTTTTAATTCAGGATCCACCTTTCCAGGTTGGGTAACAATACTACTTTTCAGATTCCAATGTTTTATTCCTCATGTGTTCCCTCATGTCTTTATCCTCATGGATTGATGACTGCAAAAACATGCCTTACCCTTCTTTTGGTAGAGTTTTAGTAGAGAGCAGATGTTAATGCAGGCTTTAACTGGTCATTGTTATCTATTTGATAGAAGTGACTCCATTCCTGAAGTACCAGAAATCTTTATTCTTTCCTCTTTTTTTGGTCTTTAATTGATTAATAAGTTATTCTCCTTTATGACTAACAGAAAATTTTTCAAGTCCTACAAAATGACAGTTTCTTCTCATTTCTGGAGAGGAAATATTTCAGAGTATCCCTATCCAACTAATTTAATTAAAATGTATTACATATCAACTTTATGGCAGGTAATGTGTTTGGCAATTTTACATACTTCATTTCATTTTTTTTCCTCAAAAATAACCCTATGCACCATTTCATAATGTAGGCACTGATGCTCTGAGAGGTTAAGTTACTTTTCCCAAACCACAAAGCTAGTAGGTAGCTGAGCTAAAATGCAAACCTGGTCTCCCTGGTTCTTGTCTTTCCATTCAGCTTCATTTTTATTTTATCTAGGAGCTATTAACAAGAAGTACTTATGAGGAACACTTTTTCTATTTCTCTGTATAAAATGGGTTTTTGTTTTTGCTTTTAGCCAAGTGAAGAGCAGTGAAAGGTTAAAAAAAATCTCGTTGTCCTAATTTGGATTGTTGGTTTGCAAGTATCTGGTACTTGTTCACTATGGATAATGACCCCTCTGTCTCTGTCTCTTTCTCTCTCATTTCAGCTCATGAATTTTTACTTTTGGGTAAACTTATTAGGAAGTTTTCAGTCAAATACTTTTTTTAGTCCCACACATTCTTTCCTCCTTCAGGAACTTCAGTGACACAAATATTAGATCTTTTGTTACTGTCTCTAAAGTATCTGAGGCTGTGTTCATGTTTTTAAAATCCTTTTTTTCCTCCTTGTTAGACTAGATAATTTATATTATTTTAAAGTTCACTGACTCTTTTTACTCTTATTTTTATTTGACTATTGACTCCATCCAGTGAGAGTTTTTTTTTCAATTTCAGTGACTGGATTTTTCAGTTAATAAATTTCCATTTTGGTTTTCTTTGTATGTTTTTTTCTTTGATATTTTTTCTGTTTTTAAATGTTTAAAGAATGTTGGCAATTGCTCATTTGATTATTTATTTATTTTTTTACAATATATTATTGATTTACTTTCAGAGAGAGTGGAAGGGAGAAAGAGAGGAAGAGAAACATCAATGCGCGGCTGCCTCTCACATGCCCACTACTGGGGACCTGGCCTGCAACCCAGGCATGTGCACAGACTGGGAATCAAACCAGCAACCCTTTGGTTTGCAGGCCAGTGCCCAATCCACTGAGCAACACCAGCCAGGGCCATTTGATTATTTTTATAATAGATTCTTGAAAATATTTTAACAATATTGCAATATTTGTGTCATCGTGAGTTGGCATCAGTTGATTGTCTTTTCCCAAGAGAGTTTGACCTTTTGAAGTTCTTCCAATGCTGAATAATTTTAAATTGAATTCTGGGCATCTAAAATGTTATGTGAGAATTGATGAAAAATGTTGATGTTTTTATTTTAGCAGGCTATTTACTCAGTTAGATTCATGCAGCTGGTTCTACACCTCCTTCTGTGGGCAGGGATTCCAAACTTGTCAGAATTCAAAGATTTTGCAGAGCACTTTGCATCTGTTTCCAATGTGTAACACCCAGTTGACAGTCTGGGATCTGGGCAGTACTTTATCTGTTAATTCAGTTCTTAGTATCTTAGGGTTTTGGTAATTAGTATCAGATCCATTCATTTGTGACATAGGTTTGGGCCCGGTGTTCATAAATAACCTTATCAGGTTACTTTCCCAAGCTCCTCTCCTTTTTGTAAACTTCCCCCACCTAGTACCTTTTGGTTCTCTGGAGTCCCCCTTTATAGGTGGGTCCCCTCTTGTGGGAACTATAGGCCTACTTAAGAGAGAGGAAGATCATCCTCATTTAGAATTTTGACTCCTGTGAGTTTCTATTATAAAGAAATGCTGCTTGTCCCCTAATTCCATCCCCAACCTCACTGGATTTCTTGGCAGTTGGGGTACAAGAAAATGGAGGAACAAAGAAAAGAAAAATGGGGGATTTCTGCATTCTTTCTCTGTGTTAGGATTTTCCCTCCCAGCTCCTCGTCCAGGGGCTACAGGGATTTTCTTGACACTCTCCCCATGCTACAGTGTTCACTTTGAGATTTGGAGCTGTGTTGAGTTTAGGCAAAGAGAATTCAGAGGGGAAAAACTGGTAAATATGCTTGCTCCATTTTGCATAGATCCTGTGTCCTTCTGACATGTGCTACTGGAAGGAGTTTAGGACAGCCGGGGTTCCCAGTATAAAGGTTCTGGAGGGCAAGTGTGCAGGGCTCTGAGGGGAGGCTGAGAGGCGATAAGCAGGCTGAGCAGAGCCATGAGAAAGAGCGGGGCATCTTAGCTGTGCTTTTTGGTTTTGAGGCTCTTAGTGTAGTTTTATAAAAATTCAAGACAAATTTACAAAACATATACTCTATTTAAAATTTTTATACGTACTGACAAAGTTACAATCTTATGATAGAACTACAACTAGGCATGATCATATTTGATGTAATCAAATAATGATGTAATCAAAAAATAATACGAGAACTTATATGAGTGTGCACAGTGGGCCAAATTATTACCAAACAAAAATAGGGGTTTGGCTGCCTCTAAGCTGCCACCAAAAGGCAAACTCCAGAGCCAGAAGCTGGTGAGAAAGGAAACAGATTTTTTTATTCAGATACTGCATGATCTGGGAGAGGTGGGCTCTTGTCTCAAAGCCCAGCTCCTCGGGAAAACCTGGGTAAGGCCCAGCTGTCCTCAGCTGGACCAAAACAAGAGACAGTGTCCAGAGTTCCCATTTAAGATACCATTTTTTGAGACCTGGAGGTGGCTGTGAGTGGTAGCTTAGCTTGCTCCTGGCTGCTGTCTGGCTTCAGGCTCCCTTCCGTTCTCAGGAGCGAGGCAGGCACTGCCATCCGCCATGCAGCTTCTAGGGCCACAAGGGCCCACAAACACACTAGCCAGTGTGTTCACCAGGAGGGCAAGGAAGCGTTTCTTCATCCCCCTGGGTGTACGTATGCTGGGGTATGGGATGGACTGGTGCTTTCTCACGCCTAGGATGGGTCCATCTCTTCTCTGCCCCAGCTAACCTGACAGACCTCTTTGATCCAACACTCCCCTGCCACCATTCTAATTTCTATGGGCATGTGCCTGTCTCCTCCTGGTCCCACCCCCGATCTTGTATTGGAATGAGGCAGGAGGGGATTTTTTTCCCTCTACCCCCACCTTCCTAGCGCTCCGTGGGCTCAGTGTAAGAACTTCCCCCTGTCTCCATCTTTCCTGGCGGTAGGGGAAACTCCTGTGGTACTCCGTTAGCTCTGTGCCCCTCCACCCTCTAGTCCCTGTGTGAAGCAAGTTGCCCTCACTTAGGAGCTCACCCCCAGAAAGCGACTACACCAAAAGCCTAAAAAAAGGGACCCTGGAAACCCTGCGTTGCCTCTCAGGCAGTGCCTTGAACAGCCTCCCAGGCAATGCTGAAAGTGGCCTCAGCAGGAAGGGCGAGGCATCTGCAGCCAGGAGCTGGAGCCCCGCCCTGGGAGCTGGAGCGGAGCATCCACAAAGCTCCCACTGGGTTCCACGCCGCTTCGCGGCCCCACAGAAGGGCTGTGAAACTTTACGTGCTTGCTGAAGCCCTGGGCCGTTTGTGAAGGTACTGTCTGATTGCTCAGTATGCCCTCAATGCTCAAACCTCAATGGGGACCTCGTCCCCAAAGCTTAGTTGGGTCCACGAATGGCTCCCAAGTTCAAATCCCATTACCCAGATCCCAAATGGCCCCAGTGGTCCAGGCAAGTTGTTTATCGGTATCAAAATGACTCTGTTATCTGGGCTTCCTCTTGATGTGCTTAGCTCACTTAGAATAACTGGGTGCTTTTTCTGACATTTATAGGAAGCTAGTGAAAGAGTTTAAAACAAGGTGTTTGCACTGTGGAAGAGCACTTTGGTGGCATATGGGGATGTATTGAAGGGAGAAAGGGTAGATCTGAAAGCATCAGCTAGGGGGCTCTTTGAGTAATCTAGACTGAGTAATACTCCCCAAAGATACCCAAGTCCTAATACTCAGAAACTGTGGCTGCGTTACCTTACATGGCAAAAGAGACTTTGCAGCTGTAATTAAGGACCTTGAAATGTGGAGATTGACCTGGATCATCCAAGTGACCAGACAGAATCACATGGGTCCTTAAAAGGAGAAAATCTTTCTTGGCTTGTTGTCAGAGAAAGATATTAGAGGAGGGATGCTGGGTCAGAGAGATGGAGATTTGCTAGCTTTGAAGATGGAAGAAGGGGAACACAAACCTAGGAAAGTGGGTGGCCTCTAGAAAGTGGAAGAGGAAAGGAAATGGATTTTTCCCCTAGAATCGGCAGAAGGAAACATAATTCTGCCGATCCCTTTAGTTTGCCCAGTGAGACCCATGTCAACCTTCTGGCCTGCGAAATTGTAAGAAAATTGATCTGTGTCATTTTAAGCTGCTAAGTTTGTGGTAATTTGTCATGGAAGCAGTGGGAAACTAATACGCAGGCATACACTGATGGCAACCTAAACAAGGCTACTAGCACTCAAGTTTGAAAAATACTTAGTAGGTAGAATTGATACCACTAAGAAATGGGTGGAGAATGTGTGAATGCTGAAGAAAAGGCAGGGTTTGAAACGATTGATTTTGATTTTGAAAAAAGTTCTATTACGGGTAAAATTATATAAAATAGCATGCTACAGAGAAATCATTTGTGAAATGAATAGTCAATTGATGTGGCAAGCTTCACTGCTGTCTTATATTTAGATATTGCCACAGCTACCCCAGCGTTCAGTCATCAGCCATCAACGACAAGGTGATACCCTCCACCAGCAAAAAAGATGACTTGCTGAAGGCTCAGATAATGGCTAGCATTTTTTTAGTAATTAAGTTTTTTTAATTAAGATATGTACATGATTTTTAGATATAATACTGTTACACAGTTAATAAACTACAAAATAGTGTAAACATAACTTTTATAAGCACTGCAAAACCAAAAATTTGTGTGACTCACTTTATTGTGATACTTATACTTTTTGTGGTGCTCTGGAAACAAAAATGCAATATCTGCGTGTACAAGAGTATATGAACAAATTTCTGCCTTGCTTTCTCAACATAGTTATCTCATATTCTTTATCTCTGATATATATGATTTTGTAAAATTTTGCTCTTTCTTTGGGCTTTGATGTATACGCTACTTTGTTTGATTATATTGCTATATATTATTTATTATGCTCCAAATGCTACTTTGTACTGAGTGAAGAGTAGAGGTAGATAAAATGCTTACTCAATTACACTGAAATAAGAAGGCAAAAAAAAAAAACCCAAGGAGATATAAGTAGATAGCTTAGAAAATTATTTCTCTGGTGAAGTTTTGTATTATTTTTATTGTTTAATTTGTTTATTCATTTAGTAAATATTTTCAGAAAACTTTGTTTTCTTACATTGATAGAAATGGGGGAAGGTGTGATGATTTAAATATTCTAATTGTTATTATACTATTATAAGGATTTAAATTGTTAAGTGCTAAACAGTTTATAGTACTCTTTACATCCATTGAGCATTTACCATATATCACAATGCAATAAGATAGGGAGGAGCAGCCCTAGGAGTATCTTGAATCTGGAGAACATTTAACGCATGTTTGCTATAGGCTAGTCTTATATGATTTTTATTGCCTTTTAAAGGCTGAGATTCAAGGATATAATTATTCAAATCTGGGACTTATTGTCAACTATGCAACATTGAACAAGTTGGTTCTTTGGTCTCAGCTCTCTTTAAATTAGATGGTGTATCAGTAAACTTTAAGGTTTGATTTGTCCATAGCATTCTGTGATGCCGACCATGCTTACTTAAAAACTACATTTATTAGTTGTTGTTCGTTTTTTTCTGTTGAAAACTTTGGATTGTCTTGAATTTTCAAGTTGACCATTTTTTATGGAGAGATTCTGTAAGTGAACTTTCCTAATGGCTCTTACTATCCAATAGATGTTTAATACAGTATTTTACAAGACCAAGTGAGTTAATGATTGGGGTAATCCCAGTTTTGCCTGGAGCAGCTTTTGACAATCTCTCTTGGGCAAACTGGGTTAAAGTTGGATAGATACTCTAACATAGCAGTTGACACATGGATGTGAAGAAGGTTGATGGAGTCCAGTCCACATGGTGATTTTAATTTTCTAAAGTGGTCTGAACTGCTGAAAAGTTTCTTATTTCTCTTCATGATTTGGATTAAGAAAGTGGCAAGAGAAGTGGTTTTGGATTTTGAGCACAAAAATCCAGTGTAGAAAGTAGGCTGAAATATAAAGATGATTTCAATGTCCCTGAGGTGTGTCCCTTAGGAACTTGTTGAATGGCTGGCTGTCTTTGACCCCAGGATCACCCTGGCTTTTCTGAACTTCAACATAGATAGGAATTTGGATCAATCAATGTTTTTCGTCTCTAATTCTCTATCTTCGGTAGGCAGTTCATATATCCCAGTATGTAGCTGTGGACAAGCCTCTGCTTAACTGTAACTTTTTTACAATTGCCCATTTACTTACTTTTCTCTTCTACTAAAATTTAAGACCCATATGGCAGTGACTGTGTCTCTCTGATTTGTTGCTTTATTTCTGGCACCTTCCCCAGTATCTGGTGATAGAAGTCACTCAGTAGCCATTTGTTGGGTAAATGTAAAATATGAATATGGAGGTGGGCGAGAGTAGTTGTAAGTATACAAAACAGAGTTTATTCTTGTATTATTATTTATTATTATATTATTTTCCCATATGAACAACTGTAAACCTACTTTCACCCACCCCTGTACATAATAACCCTAGTCAGGGGTCAAAGATATTTCAGCGTTGAAGGAAGCCTGTATTTCTTGGGAGGGACGTGGAGACTCCTAGTTGTGACTATGCTCATCACGAGGGGAGGGCTGTCACTGTCTCTGTGGGTAAAGAAAAAAGTAATAACTTCTTTACCGATACCAAGAACATGCAAAGCTGAATTATTGGATTTAAATTCCATGCTTTTAATGATTCATAAAAGGGAAACCAACCAGACATACCAGAAAAATATCCAAACCAGAAAAATATCAATTTAAAATGGTAGTTGTGCAAGTGTGTGAGGAGCATAATAGAAGAGGGAAGGGAGGTGGAGCTGGAAGAGGATTAGTGGAGGCAGCCAAGGGCATTTACAGCATGATTTTGGCTGACACAGCAGACACAGTGTGAACCAAAGTCAAGGACAGCGGAGGGAGGCAGGGGCTTAGAGATACTGCTGTACAAACCTCCAGGTGGCTACTGATAAGGAGATCAAGACAAGTTTTTACTGATAAGCAGGGCCAATGCAAAGGTCAGAACTTTGATCAGGAGAAATTTTAATTACTCAGATATTGATCAGAACAGCTAGGAACCATCTACAGTGGGGTGAGTTTGAGAACAGGGATGGATTTCTTAGATTCACACTGGGGGACATGACTGTGCTTCCTAGGCTGTGGTCAGTTGCTCTTCTAAGTGCATCCTAGGAAAAAAGCCAACTGTGATAATGGTTAGGTTTTGGGGAATGGCAGTGACCACAATATTATTAGACTTTAAATGCTAAGTGGAAAAAACATTAAAGGATGTTGATTTTTGAAAGAACATGTGGAAAGCCCTGAAGACTTCTGATGGAAATTTTATAATGTAAAAGGGAAGAGGGGAGGAATATTTAAAAGTGATTTGAAATGCTTCTTATAAATCAATAAAGAAAATTAAATCTCTTTAATGATCTCAGACCAGTAATACAGTCTCAGACTCAGTAATAAAGTCTGTCCCTGTGTATCAGGTGTCCCTCTGGCCTTTGAGAAATTGCTTTTTGTGAACTTACACATGTCTGGTTGAGTGAATAGGCTTTTATTTGGATCTCAGTGGGTAGTACTGTTACCGAACAAATGGACCCGTGGGGGGGGAGGTGCCCAGATGCTATTACCGAAACAACACCCCCCTTCCCTGGGGTCCCTCGGTTGTAGGTCCTTTGCCCGCCGCCCTTGGAATTATGGCTCTGAGTGACAGAGTTTGGTGCAAAGGAAAGGAACTACTTATTTAAAAGTTATACAGGTTTGATTAATGGCTAAATGTCACCCTTAAACCTCAAAATCCCTTTACAACAATCACGAGCGCACACACCGTCCTGCCTTCCCCACTTTGCCCAGTTAGGCCAGTCAGGCCAGTCAGGGTACCGTCCTGCAGAGGAAAAAGAACAGCAGTCGGGGCTCGACTAGGCAGGCCTCTTGTGGGTCTCAGCACCATCCGCTGCATTGCGGCGATCTCCAGCTCTTAATCCATAACTATGTGGCACCTTCTCCTGGACCACTAGCAAGAGTCCTTTCTCTCCCCTTTCTTCCTGCTTGGTCTTCACACTGTTCCCCAGAGTCTGTGTCTCCTTTGTCTCTCCTGCAGGACCCTGTCTCTCCTCCTTCTCCCCTAGTTACATTCTGTATTAAGTCTTTGAAACCTTCCTGATGAGCCTTGGTGATATGCAAAATAACCCTCTTTGCATATGAGGAATGAAGCTACCCTGTTACTGACATACAAAATGACTCTCAATGGCCCCTCACTCAAGGCTCCCATCCCCATGGCGGCCTGCCCTGGGGTGGGGAGAATATGTTTTTCTTGGACACCCCAATCTCTGGACCCTGTTACAAATACCCTTTGGGGGGGCCCTGGCTGTGTCCTGTTATAGTACCATATCAACAGAAACCAAAATTTAGTTCTTGAAATCTTTTACCTGGACTTTGTAATCCCTGTACAGCTGTGCTCTCTTGCCTCTCCTTAAAAATTTTTCTGCAAACACAGCAGAATACTGTTTCTAAAAGAACGTTTGGTAATTTCACTCTTTTACTGAGCTCTTATTGTCTTGTATGGGAAAGACAGTTCTCTAAAATTTGGTCTTCCCTTATTTCATTGATCTCAGTGTTTGCTGCCCTTCCTTTACATGAGTCCTGCACTATAGCCATACCTCAATCCTTTTTACTTTGAAATAATTTTTTTGTTTAACTTTTTTACTTTTGAATAATCTTAGGTACAGAAAATTTGCAAAGATAAAATAGAGTTTACATAAATTCCCATCCATTTTTCCCTATACTTAGCATCTTATATTACCATTGTATATCTGTGAAAAATAAAAATAACAGAAACGTTGGTATTTAACTAGTAATTAAACTCTATGCTTTGTGTGGATTTTGTGACTTTCTCCACTAATGTCCTTTTTTCTGGTCCAGGGTTCTATTCAGGATATCACACTGCATTTATCATCCTGTCTCCTTCCTGTCTCCTTAGTCATCTCTGGTAGGTAACACTTTTTTTTCAGATATCTTTTTGTTTGTTCTTTTATCTTTAGAATTTTGAAAAATACTGGGTTAGGTACTTTGACTTTGTAGAATGTCTTTCAATTGGGTACATTCAAAGGTTTTCATCATGAATATACGAGTTGTGGGTTTTATCACTTGAAGAATACCACAGAGGTGAGATGCTTTTGTCACTAAATGATATTGAGGGTAGCATGCTATCAACATCAATTATCACTGCGATGTTAACTTTGACCTGTTGATTAAGGTAGTGTTTGCCAGGTTTTCTACTGTGAAATTACTGGTTTTCATTTTTTATACTCTGTTCTTTGGAAGTGAGTCACTACATTAGCTAATACTCAAGGGTGGAGTGGAGGATTAAATTTTATTTCCTGGAGGAAACATAATTAACATATATTATTTGGAATTCCCCTGTAAAGGGGGTTTATCTCCTCTGCCACATTTATTATGTATGTATATATGCATTTATATCATTATGGTCTTATGAATATTCATTTTTACTTTCCACTATAATCAGTACTACCTTATTTATTTTGTTGCTCTTAAATGTTCCAGCTTTGGCCTTTGGGAGTTTGAAATGGTTGGCTCAAACCTTTTAATTTCTGGATTAGTAAGAACACCTTAACTAACAATAATGAAACCAGATTAGGCCTGCTTAACCCCCAAAAGGGAAATTTATCTTAAGGACAAAGGAACATCTCTCAGAATCTTTAAACTGGGTCACATCTGGGTCCAAAAGCACTGAAATTTATAGTTACAAGGTGATCAGGACCACCTTCTCTCTTCTGCTTTACTTTCTGGGTCTAGTTCTTCTTTTTTCTTTTTTTTTCTGGTGCCACCTTGGGTGGCATTGTGGGACCTTGCTGTCATTTCAGAGCTACTGACTTCTTGTGTTAAAGTTACGGCCACACAAGAAAATAGGACTTTCTTAAGGTTCCATTTTAAAATTATTTAGAAAATAAATTGTATTTGCTTATTTAGATTAAATGTGTATTGCTTATCCAAAAAGTTACAGTTAGGAGTGTGATGTGGGTTGTGCAGTACAAACTCGGCTCTAGATGTTCATACTTGTATAAATATAGAGTAGGGAGACAGTTCCCAGAGAAAGGTAGGTTGTTTTGAATCTGCCAGATACCCCTACAGTTTCTACTATAAACATATGTGGCCCTAAGAATGCTGTTTTCTTGACCCTAAGTGCACTTTTGTCTTTGGTCTGCACAGAAAGCTCTAGATCAAACATTCCTTCCTCTAGGATATCATCTCTGCCCAATTACTTCTCTTTGTTATACTCTCATTTGATTTTCCTATGTCATTTTGTTATTAGTAAATGTACTTATTATTATCACACAGTATCTATTCACATTTTTTCTCAACATGTTAAGCCTCTTGAGGAAGTTTTCATGCGTAGTTCATCGTAACATCTCTAAGATGTATATATTTAGTCCCCAGCGCATTATAGGTTCAATAAATGGTTTTTGAATGAGTAAATGAACAAGTGTGCTAATATGCATTTAATTATGGTAAGGTTGAAGGCACGGATATTGAAGTGCAAAGTTAGCAAACTTTAGTTAAGAACAATAATATTTACTGTTAAGATAGTTAAAGAGAGATTCTTTGCCAATCTCCACAAAGAAGTCTTAGAAAATAGGATCCCTTAAAAGATAACCACAGCTCTTCAGTGATGGGAAGAATTGAGAAGATTCAAAGGCAAATTTACTGAAGAAATTTTTATGAGATACAGGGAAGTAAAAGAAGAAAAACCAGTGCGTTAATTTGTAGGGCCTAATTCAATCAGCAAGAAAGGATTTCTCACATGTATTTGTAAGAGACAGACGGTAAAGAGAAAATTGGTTTGTTGAAAAATGAGAATGGGGAATTAGAGACATAGGTTAAGCAAAGGGAAATTTGTTCAACAGCTGCATTTTGCTTTCATTTTTACAGATGTAAGAGGAGATAAGGAAATCCCTTAAAGTAGAAATCATAGCTCTATTTTAAAGTAGACAAACCATAGCTCAAGATGAATAGATGACTAGGAAGAGGAAGGCAGTTGAAGAAAACACAAATTTAAACTCTACTAACTCTGTCTAGGCTCACTGAATTCATATTGGAGGCTCTCATCTCATTCTTGGTCTTGTCTGGTTTCTGACTTTTTCTTCACCTACCAATAGTCCAATGAGGTTTTAGGAACCCCACTTGGAATTTTCAGCCTGCTGTTATTTTGTCTAGAACCAGAATGTTGTACTGGACAGGGTACATCATGACGAGTCAAAGATAGGAGCTGGGACTCTAGCCCTAGATTGGAGACACGAATTTTGATCACAATAGCATGTCATTTTAAGTTAACACTTTGACAGAGGAAGAAGTTAATTAACAAAATTGTATGTGGTATATAAACTGCAAACCAAGAGAGAATTAAGAATTCATGTACTTAAGAAGTAGGAAGAGGCAGAAGGAGTCCAAATAAGGAGATTAAATATGAATGGTCCAGGATGTAAGAGGAGAATAAGGATTGTGGTGTCATGAAGAGGGAAGAGATGGCTTCAAGTAGGAGAAAGTGGTCCATGAAGTCAAATGCTACAAGAGATTAGGTTTTAAAGTAAAACTGGGTTTTAAAAGGGTTCTTTGTATTGCATAGTTATGTACATTTATAGTATATTATTTTGAATTATTTTTTGCTTTGAGTTTTTTCTTTTTATTTTATTAACATAGACTTTTTCTAAGACTCACACAATAATATTTTTGGTATGGAGTTGCTCTGATAACATTATCTTGTATTTTTAAATCTTGTAACATTAATTTTTCTTAATATTACTACCAACCACTCATTAAGAAAATGAGCTGATGATATTTTATATTATGATTCTACTTTGAATCCTTGCACCATAAAAACATTACTGATGGTGATTTTGTTCTTTAGGAGGATGACTTTTGAATTAGGGAGGCATAGATTTTGTATAGAAAAAAAATTTCTTTAAATCTCAGTTCTGTCATTTCCTATCTGTATGTTTTGGACAAGTCAGTTTAGTCTATCAGAGGCTTATCTGTCTCATTTGTACACCTAAAAATGGGTCTAAAGATATTTATGTCATACAATGTCTCTGAAGATTTATTTGAAAATGAGTGCACAGATGAAAATATTAATTTCTATGTTAGAATATAAGCTTATACTTTATTATATTTAGTCCAAGTGAGGTGACTTTTGAACATATTAGCTTTCTCTAGGTTGAAAGTTAAGTTTCAGCCTGTGGTTCTAAAACAAGTCGCTGTCTTCCTGTATTCTTTCATGACCCCAGAGCAGTCACTACACTGAAACATTTGTCTTAGATAAGTGCTAACTTAAGATCGTCTTCTCATTTTGTGCATGGTCTCTGGGGGAGTACCACAGCCAAAATTTTGTATTTCTTATTACACTTAAATAAACACCTAGTAATCTCCCAAATTAAGCAGTCTCTTGTTCTGAAAACATTGAACGCCAGTAATGAAAATGTTTTCGAATGATTATTTCTCCAAGGCTCAGGAGAAAAAGTGGTAGGAGGGGATTATTCATGCTTTGACTTCCATTGCCACAGGCTTTGTTTTCTCTGTTTGTCATATATGGCCCTGACTGTCATATTAAACTTGTGGATCACCGTCTTCAAAAGAAAGAGCATCAAAAGATAGTTGCTTCAGGCAAAGTCTTGACTATATTAATGCCTATCTGGGCCTCTATCACTGACTTACTGACTCCATATTCAAACCACATACCAAAATGTTGAATACAGTGACAGATTTCTTTTATAACCTCATATTTGGTGACCTGCTACCTGAAAAACTGTAAGTTCTTTTATGCTAGTCTCTCCTAGAGAAAACTGTCTCTGATCTAATTGCCCAATTCTGCTTCTCTCCCCTCCAGAAAGCTTGATTAAGTGCCTCTGAGTCCCCTGCACACACCCCATCATGGCTCTCATTCATCCCATGGTACTTCATATGTTTCCATGACTCTCTCCCCCACTAGCTGTGTTAGTGAAGGGAGGTGTTACATCTTTAACCCATGTTTTTATCCCTATGTCTAAAATACCTGTGATGGCATGCTAAATATCAGTTGAATGACTCAGCAAAGTGACTGACTCCTGATACCATAATCTTTTATATTTATATAATATTTTATATATATTTCTATTGATCACCCGTTTCCACAAATTCACATGTTTGACTCAGACTAGACACCAATAGGAATGCTTCACTACTCACTCTGCTGGTTCAATGGTTGCCTTTGCTTTGTTCTATTTTTACCATACTTTGGAAATACATGCTAACAAACCATTCTGAGACCATTTTACAGCACTTATATACTAGAAATATTAGGGACTTTCCCTAGCTTTCAAAATGAATCCACTTGGGAGCAACATATCTGAAGTTTGAAGATCTAGATCAAATATTACCATCTTCTATCAAACTTATTGTGATTTTCCAAAGAGTGTTAGACCCTTTAGACCTTTATTCATTCTCTTTTACAGAATTCAACTTGTCATGGTTTAATTTATCCATTTATAAAGAAGATATAAACTAGGAGTTCCCCAAAGACAGTATCTTTGTCTCTTATTCATTTTTATGCTTTTATGCTATTTTTATTCTTATTCATTCTATATGCTTGGCAGAGTAACACTAGTTTCTAAGGTTTTACACATATTGTTCCCTCTGAATAGAATACTCTATTCAAAACCTTCTGCCATTATCACCTCTTGCCTTATTCCAATACCAATACAAATACATACAAATACTTCACCGGGAACCCCTGAATAGCCTTTCAAATGCCAGCATTTATCAACTTTCAGAAATGTCCTGTAACTGCCTCCACCCTCATCCCCAATGCTTATATTTATCATATTGTATTTAAATCATTTACTTTATTTTTCATATTAACCTGTGAGCTCTTTAAGCTCAATAATTGTATCTTTTTCTCCTTTGTGTCTCCTATGCCTAGTCTTAGCCTGAACATGGTAGGTGATGAATGCAAATATTTTAAAAATAAATATACCACTTTTATCATTCTTCTGAGCGTGTGTCTAATAAATTGGCCAAGGAGTAAATTCTTCCAGCCTATTTTGCATACTAGTGTTCTTCTCATATATACACCTAAACTTTTTTTAAGTAAGTTCCTTGCTATGGAGATTTCTGGAGAAACTTTAAGATATTATTTGGGGTTAGGGTTCAGTTAGGAACATAACATTTACATGTTACATGACTGCTATTAATTGAATTTTAAGAGAAAGCTATTAATCCTAGTATACCCTGTGGAGGAAGAGTTGCTTTATAGATTGGTCTTTCTGAGGGGAAAAGAATTGACTCACAGAAATTCAGTTCCAGAGAGTATAAGTGAAAAATGAACAATTGTAAAATACCATGCAGGCTGTGTCTACTTTGTCAATGATTTTTCTGGTGACAGCCTGACTGAGGGCCTCCTGAGAAGTATCAGATGTTACCTGTGTTATGAGCAGAGGCTTTTAAAGAACAATGATAAATATTTGTTATTTTCCATTGATCACCTGTTTCCTTATAATCAAGCTATCCACTAAACAACTCAAATCAAGGTGACATTATATTCAGTTTTCTATTGGTTGTAATTATTTAGATGAAACCCTCAGAAAAAATATTAGGGGACAGTTATTCAAAATTGGGAACTTCACTAGCAATGTTTGTTTAGTATAGTTGTGAGTGAATGCACACTTTCCAGAGTCATCTCCATGATACATATTCTGTGCCAGCCTATTTAGAGGTCACCGTTTTCCTTCCCCACTCCCTCCCCTTACTATGTTCTTACCTCTTACCTATCTTTGTTGAGTTTCTATTATGTGTGGACCCTTCTCTGGTACTGCAGACAGAAAACATTAAAACCCAAACTCTATCTTCAGAAAATTAATGGGGATTCATGTAAGAAATAATCTTAACACAGTTCAAGACATTTCGATAGAGACATATACAATATATTACCTGAGGATGAAAAAGTAATTAAATCCATTTTAGGAGAGAGATGGACAATGTCCCCTCACCCCCCAAAAAACAAACAAAAAAATCCAAAGCTTCTTATTTGAGAAGATCAAATAGGAGTTCACTAAAGTTGGAGAAATACAGTCTCTCAGGAAAGAAAGACATATCTTTACAGGGAATCATGTAGGTTTTCAAAGTACGGATCTGTGCGGTCCAATATAGTAACCAATAAAGACATGTGAATATTCATATTTAAATTAATTAATATTAAATAAAATAAATTTCTCTTCCGCTGTTACACAAGCCACATTCTGAATGCTGATTAGCTACATGTTGCTAGTGGTTATCATGTTGGACAATAGTTATAGAGAATTTCTGACATCGCAGAAAATTCTGTCAACTAGCACTAGTCTAAATTTAAATAATTGTGCCAAGGATAGAGGACCCATATTTGAGGACTGGTTCATTAACTCAGATTTCTTTATGAAAAAATTATAAGTATATTAATAGCTGTCATTGCTTGCCTACCATGTTTTATATTGCTTATATTTGATTCTTATAGGCGTTAGTATCCATTTATGAAACTGGAGACTGTTTCATAAACAGGGAAGGAAAGTACCTTTTCCAAGGTAACTCAGCTAGTGAATGGGTGGAAACAGGAGACTGGGCCTCAAAGAGAATGAATATTTAAGAAGTTTGAATCGTATATGCTGGACAGTGGGGAACAAATAAATGCTCCAAGCAAGAAAGTGTATGGTAAGAGCAGCACTTGAGGAAAAGTGTTCTTGTGGTGGTAGATTGATGAATGGCTTGTCCTTGGTCAGGGGAATAGTTTTCATCAGATGTCAGAGATTAGATCTTAGAGTATTTTAGAGTATAAAAATTCTCTATAAAACCCAGCCTAGAAATATACTCCTTTTCCTAGGTCAAATTTAAAAAATAAAGTATAGGGAAGAGGGTGGGCATATCAAAAAATATTGTAGATTATCACATAGACAGGAGTGGTTTTTAGGGTATAAACAACTCATGTCTCAGAAAATATAATCATCCAAAGTATTTATGGCTTGAAAAATTATTCACGTTTGTATATATCTATAATTGTTATACCCATATTCATACACTTGCATACACACATATCCACATACCTTCATATGTGTGTGTGTGTGTGTGTGTAGTTTCATAACAATCACTCTGTTGGAAAGCAAGGGTTTTATTTTAACATTTAAATTCAGTAGAGCTTTAGTATTCTTAGTTTTATCTTTTTATTAATTAATTCAACAAATATTAATGAAGGCTTACTGCGCTAGGTACCAGAGATGCCATAGCAGTTTAGTTTATGATCTAGTAGGAGACACCAAGCAGAAATCATATAATTACAATATTTGGTAAGTGCTACAATGACAATTTGTTCCCTCACCAAAGCACAAATCTGAATACCGAGCTGTGAATCACTGAGATTGTGAATGATGATAGTCTATCACATCTCAATACAGCTGGATTGTTTCCTCTTTCCCCTTATACACTTATAAATTCTCCCAAGGTTGTAAAAATGTATTATTTATGAAATAGTGCTGACAGGGGAGAGATAAAACTTTAGTAAATACTGAAAACTGTGGTTAAAATTTGAAGGTATGCCAGGGAACTCATTACTCTAAACATAAATATAATTTGAGGCAAAGAAGAGGGCCTGAAAAATAAACTATTTATAAATTTAGGAGTTTACAAAGGTTTCAGAATATAAGTATGTATGAATCTAGAGCAATGTCAGGGTCTACTGTAAAAAAGGAAAATAAAAAGTCACTCTTCTGAGTCTTCTAGAAAAAGTTACATGTAAGATCACAGTAGAAATACCATAATGATTATGATTAATTTTATTATTGAGAGTGTCCAGGCTATTGGTTTAAATATACTATGTGAGAGTTTCTTCTCTGGGTCTTGAAAGTTATTTGGTTATTTACCCCCATAAAGTGGGTATAGGTCTCTTCTGATACTAGTCACAGAGTTTTGGAGGATTTTGTTACAGAGCAATAATAAATTTAAATACATTTTTTAAAAACACAAATAATAGCTCCTGCTCTGATTCTGCTGTTTATTATGCAGGATTCTGGGAAAGTCAGTATATACTATTAGATCAACCTTTCTACAGATAACAAGTAGTAACACTGAAAAAAATATTTAAAAAAATAGAAATATATGTGAACAAACTTGAGAATAACTAAAAGCAGACACATGCCAGAAGCATGTCTGCCCTTGGAAAAAAAGAAATGGATTGGGCAAATCTGAGAGCATGCTTCATTTGGCATATGTGGGGCCACAAGAGCTTGCAGTATTACTGGCTTCAAGAATCAGAGGAGAGAGTTCGGGGAAACCACAGGTACCAGAAACTGAGGGGGAATCCTGAAAAGGAGAGAAACAGAAAGGGGAAATCACAATTTCATCTATAAATTCTGCACAACTCTCTGACTGACTTCTGAAGCAGATATGTGGGGAGCAGATGCTAAGAACTCTAGCAAAGGCTAAGAGAACAATTGCCCATGTAGAGAAATTGGTTGGCAGCTGATACTCAGAGATGATCCAGATATTGTAATTAACAGACAAGGATTTCAAACCAGCTGTTATGGGTTGAATTGCACTTTCCCTGCAAAGTATATTGAAATCCTAGCCTCTAGGACTTCAGAACATGACCTCACTTGGAAATAGGGTTTTTACAGAGGTTATCAAATTAAAATGAGGTCATTAGAATGGGTCCTAATCTAATGTGACTAGTGTCCTTATAAAAAGTGGAAATTTGGACACAGACATGAACACAGGGAGAACACCATGTGAACATGAAGGCAGAGATAGGAGCGATGCATCTATAAGCCAGAGAATGCCAAAGATTAACAGTAAATAACCAGAAGTTAGGGGAGAAATATGGATCACATTCTTCCTCACAGCCATAAGAAGGAACTAATCCTGTTGACCTTGATCTGTGGACAATAAATTTTTGTTGTTTAAACCAACCAGTCTTTGGTACTTCGTTAGAGAAGCCCTAGGAAGCTAATGCACCAACTATTATAATTATGCTCAAAGATGTAAAATGAAATGTTCATTGAGTGAAAAAATAGAAAAATATCAGGAAAGAAACAAAAACTATTTAAAAAGAGTCAAAGAGAAAAACTGAAAAACATGGCATCTGACACAAACAAAAAAAATCACTGGATTTTAGGATTAACAAAAAGAGGGAGGTGCCAAAACTTCAGTGAATTTGAAGCTATAATAAAAAAAAGTATTCAGTATGATGAACAGAGCAAACAAAACTAAAAAGAAAACCTAATGAACACAATATTAGGAAACAAGTGGGACAAGTTTATGCTCTAAAAAGGGGTTCCATAAAGAGAGGAGAGAGAACAAGGGATTGAAACAATATCTGAAGAAACAGCAGCTGATAATTTCTTATATATGAAGAAAGACATGAAAGAAGCTCAGTGAATTTATTATGATAAATACAAAAAACTAATAGATCATGTATATGCTGATAAAAATAAAATATAGAAAAAAGAAAACATTTTATCAACAGCTAGAGAAAAAGTTCACATTACATTCAGGGGAACAAGGAATTCAATGATGACAGACTTCTTAACAGAATTATTGGATGTCATAAGACAATGGGAAACTATCTTTAAATGACTAAAATAATAAAAGTCAACCAAGAATATATCATTGATAATACTAAGAATAAAAGCAAATAGAGGGGAAGATAGCAGAGGAGTGAATGGAAGTACACTGACCACCTCCCAGGACCAATGTGGAATCGCAACTAAATTGTGGAGAAATCACCTTGAACAAAAAACTGAATAGCAAGAGAGAAGCTTTATAACCTCGGACAGACAGAAGAACCAGCTTCAGGCCGTTGGCCTCAGCGCCGCTGCGCAGGGGACAAGGAGACCGGCCTTCAGCCTCAGCGCCTTTCCGCTGCTGGCTCCCTGTCTTCGGACTCATCCCAAAAGCCTGTGGAAACCTGGTGGATTACTATGAAGTTCTAGGTGTGCAGAGACAAGCCTTGGCCGAGGACATTAAAAAGGCATACTAGAAACTGGCACTGAAGTGGCGTCCAGATAAAAATCCTGGCAACAAAGAAGAAACGGAGAGGAAGTTTAAACGAGTAACTGAGGCTATGAGGTGCTGTCCGATGCTAAAAAAATGGGACATCTATCACAAATACGGCAAAGAAGGATTAAAAGGAGGTGGAGGTAGAGGTGGAAGTCACTTGGACAGCTTGCTCAGCGAGTTCGGCTTCATATTCCGGAACCCAGAGGACATGTTCAGGGAATTCTTTGATGGAAGGGACCCATTTTCATTGGACTTCTCTGAAGACCCATTCGATGACTTCTTCGGGACTTCAGTGTTCCTGCCCGGCAGCAGGAACCCCGGTGCGACTTCGTTCTTCTCCGCCTTCAGTGGATTTCTGCATTTTGGAGGAGGGTTTTCTGCTTTTACAGGCTTTACTTCCTTCAGGTCATTAGGTCATGGAGGCCTCACTTCCTTTTCTTCCATGACATTTGGTGGTAGTGGGATGGGCAACTTCAAATCCGTGTCAACTTCTGCCAAAATGGTTAACAGCAGAAAAATCACTACAGAGAATTATTGAGAATGGTCAAGAAAGAGTGGAAATTGAAAAAGACCCCGAGCTCAAGTGCCTAATGATAAATGGTAAGGAGCAGCAGCTATGCTTGGATAACAAGTAACTCAACACATGCATGTAACAGACATGTTAACTGTAAGAAGCACCATTTGAGAATTAACAGGAACATTTTTTTGAAGACTTCAAATTAACTTGACTTTCAGTATAACTGTACCTAATCTAAAGTATTTATACACAGCTCATTGGAACCTGAATATTCCAAGACATGAAAAACAAAGGCCTGCAACCAAGACTGCTCTACCCAGAAGGCTGTCAATTAAAATGGAAGGTGAAATAAGGAGTTTCCCAAACAATAGAAGGCTAAAAGAATACATCTCCACCAAACCAGCACTACAAGATATGCTTTAAGAAGATGAAGAAAAAGAATGAGAAAGAGAGGAACACAAGGTACAAAGGGGAAAAATGAATAAGTATCTATCAATAATAACTTTAAATGTAAATGGATTAAATGCTCTAATCAAAAGACATAGGATAGCTGAATGGATAGGAAACATGACCCACACATATGCTGCCTATAAGAGACCCACCTCAAAACAAAGGACCTACAAGATTGAAAGTAAAGGGATGGAAAAAAATATTCCAAACAAATGGACAGGGGGCAAAAAAGCAGGGGTAACAATACTTATGTCAGACAAAATAGATTTCAAAACAAAGGCCATAAAAAGAGACCCAGAAGGACACTTTATAATACTCAAAGATAGAATCCATCACAAAGACATAAATATTGTAAACCTATATGCAGCCAACATAGGAGCACCCACATATATAAGGAAAATCTTGGAGGACTTCAAGAAAGATATAAACAGCAACACACTGATAGTAGGGGATTTTAATACGCTACTGTCAAAAATGGATAGGTCTTCCAAACAAAACACCAACAAGGATATTGTGGAACTGAATGATGCATTAGATCAAATGGATTTAACTAACATATATAGAACCTTTCATCCCAAATTAGCAAAATACACATTCTTTTCAAATGCATGTGGAACATTTTCAAAGATAGACCACATGATAGGACAGAAAACAAGTCCCAACAAATTCAGGAAAATTGAAATCATTATAAGCTTTTTCTTGGACCACAATAGCTTAAAACTAGAAACCAACCTCAAGGAAAAAACTCAAAAACATTCAAACTCACGGAGACTGTATAGAACGCTATTAAACAATAAATGGGTCAATAATGAGATCAAAGACAAAATCAAAAAGTTTCTGGAAACAAATGAAAATGAACAGACAACAGTCCAAAACTTATGGGACACAGTGGAGGCAGTCCGGAGGGGGAAGTTCATAGCTTTACAGGCCTACCTAAAAAAGATAGAAAAATTTCAAATAAACGACCTAACACTACATCTACAAGAACTGGAGGAACAACAACAAACAAAGGCCGGAGCAAGTAGAAGAAAGGAAATAATCAAGATCAGAGCAGAGCTGAATGATAAAGAAACTAAAAGAACAATTCAAAGGATCAACCAATCCAGGAGCTGGTTCTTTGAAAAGATAAACAAAATTGACAAGCCTTTAAGTAGATAAATCAAGAAAAAAAAATGGAGGGGACCGAAATAAATAATATCAGAAATGAAAGAGGAGAAATAACAACTGATATCACAGAAATACAAAGGGTTGTAAGAAATTACTATGAACAATTATATGTCAAGAAATTTGAAAACCTGATGAAATGGACAAATTTCTAGAAAATATAACCTTCCAACACTGAAAGAAGAAGAAGTAGAAAGCCTGAACAGCTGGTGAAATTGAAGCAGCAATCAAAAAACTCTCAGCACACAAAAACCCTGGACAGGAAGGTTTCACAGGTGCATTTTTGTACACCAACACTGAAATATCAGAAGCAGACATCAGGAAAAAAAAAATCCCATTTGTTATAACAACAAGAAAAATAAAGTACCTAGGAATAAACTTAACCAAGGAGGTAAAAGACCCATATGCAGAAAACTATACAACAGTGAAGAAAGAAATTAAGGACAACACAAATAAATGGAAGCATATACCATGTTCATGTATTGGAAGAATTAACATAATCAAAACATCCATACTACCCAAAGCAATTTATAGGTTCAATGCAATCCTTATTAAAATATCAATGATGTATTTCACAGACATAGAAGAAACATTCAAAAAATTTATATGGAACCATAAACAAACCCGAATAGCTGCAGCAATTCTGAGAAAGAAGGACAGAGTTGGAGGGATCACAATACCTTACTATATTACAAGGCCACTGTAATCAAAACAGTCTGGTACTGGTATAAGAACAGACATATAGATCAATAGAACAGAATAGAGAGCCCAGAAATAAACTCATGTCTTTGTGGTCAATTAATATTTAGCAAAGAGAGCAGAAGCATAAAACGGAGTAAAAATAGCCTCTTCAACAAATGGTGTTGGGAGAGCTGGACAGCTACATGCAAAAAAAATTGAAATTCAACCACCATCTGACAACATACACAAAAATAAACTTGAGATGGCTAAAATACTTAAATATAAGTTGCAACACCATAAAAGTCTTAGAGGAGAACAGAGGCAGGTAACTCTCAGATATCTGATGCAGCAATATTTTCACCAATATGTCTCCTAGAGCAAGGGACATAAAGGAAAGAAAAAAAAATTGGGACTTCATCAATATAAGAAGCTTCTACTTGGCTAAAGAAAACATCAGCCTAATGAAAAGAGAACCAGCTGTATGGGAAAATACATTTGCCAATGATACCTCAGACAGGGGTTTGATCTCCAAAATATATAAAGGACTCACACAACTCCACTCCAGGAAGACAAACAATCCAATTAAAAAATGGACAAAGGACCTGAAGACACTCCTCCAAGGAGGATATACAAAGGGCCCAGAGATATATGAAAAGATGCTCAGCATCACTATCCATCAGAGAGATGCAAATTAAGACCACAATGAGATACCACTTCACACTGTTCAGAATGGTCATGATTTACAACGCAACAAACAAGTGCTGATGAGGTTGTGGAGAAAAGGGAACCCTAGTACACTGTTGGTGGGAATGCAGACTGGTGCAGCCACTGTGGGAGACAGTTCAGAGTTTCCTCAAAAAGCTAAAAATGAAACTGCCTTTTAACCCAGCAACTCCACTGCTGAGATTATACCCTAAGAATCCCGAAACACCAATTCAAGAGAACCTATGCACTTCAACGTTCATAGCACCACAATTTACAATACCCAAGTATTGGAAGCAACCTAAGTGCCCATCAATAAATGAGTGGATCAAAAAACTATGGCATATTTACACAATGATATACTATGCAAAAGAAAGAAAGAAAGAAAGAAAGAAAGAAAGAAAGAAAGAAAGAAAGAAAGAAAGAAAATAAAGAAAGAAGGAAGGAAGGAAGGAAAGAAAGGAAAGAAAGGAAAGAAAGGAAGGAAAGATAGAAAGAAAGAAAGAAAGAAAGAAAGAAAGAAAGAAAGAAAGAAAGAAAGAAAGAGAAAGAAAGAAAGTGAGGTACTACCCTTTGTGACAGCATGCAGGGAACTAGAGAGCATTATAGTAAGTGAAATAAGCCAGGGGATGAAAGACAAATACCATATTAGCTCACCTATAAGTGGAACCTGATCAACAAAATAAACAAGCAAGGAAAATATAATCAGCAACACTGAAATAAAAGCCAAACTGACTGTAACCAAACAGTAGGAGGGAGGGTGATTAGGAGGGAAAAGAAGGGAAAGGGTCATCAAGGAACATGTATAAAGGACCCATGGACAAAGCCAAAGTGGGGGAGGATGGAGGGCGGGAGGTGGGGGTAGGTGGGGCAGGGGAAAGTGGTGGCAGGAAAATGGAGGCAACTGTGCTTAAACAGCAGTAAAAAAATAATTAAAAGAATAAAAGCAAATAAATATGCTTTTAAATAAATGAATCCTAAGGGCATTACCCTGTGTTTTGCTGTGTATAATGTACACTTTTTTTGCCCAAATTTTTGAGGGAGAAATGAGGATGTGCATTATACATAGCCAGTACTAATTCCATATTTATATAAATTTTTTTGTTTTATTTATGCTTATACATTAGAAATGTAACTCTAGAAAGCAACAGCAATATCGATATTCAAAATAATACCCTGGAATATGATAAATAACTTAGTTTCTAAATATAAATAAGTAAATAATTTAATTAAAAAATTAAATGAAAGATTTTTTTCCTGAAAGTTTGGGCCAAAAACATGGATGCGCATTATACATGGCAAAATATTGTAGTTACCATTAGTCTAGCACTGAAAGAAGTGTGAAAGGAATTTCTTCAGGCTGAAGGAAACCGATGCTAGATAAAAGCACATCTTTAGGAAGGGATCAAGACTATTGGAAATGGTAAAAATGTGAATAAACATAAAAGACTATTTTGTCCTTTTAATTTTTTAATATTATATATAATTATATAACAAACTTGACAACATTATATTGTTGGCTTATAAAATGTGTAAATATATTACATAACGAAAGCTATAACATAGAGGGTGAAAAAGTTGTTTTCTACGTTTGAGGTAAAACAATACAAAATTAACTAAGTGGGTGGTAAAATGTTAAGAGTGTATAATATAATCTCTAGCATAACCATCATAAAATAATGCAAAGAAATAGAGCTAACATGAATACATAAGTTAAAATTAAAAAAATTATTAAGTAACCCACAAAAAGGCAATGAAGTATAAACAGTAGAAAAACAACAACAAAGAAAACAGAAAATAAATTAGAAAACCATAAGTCAAACCATATAAAAATACATTAAGTAGTAATGGATGAAAGCACTTTATTGAAGTGGTAGAGATTGTTAGAGGGGATAAAAAAGCAAGACCTAAATGTTTGCTATCCACAAGAAATACATTTTAAATATAAAAATATGTTAGTTTAAAGTGAATGGAAGAAAAAGATATACCTTGAAAACACTAAGCTTAAGAAAGCTGAAGTGGCAATATTACTCTTACGTATAATAGACCCTTAAAACAAAATGTATTACCAGAGATCAAGGGAGATATATCATGATGAGAAAAGAGAAAATTTGTGGTAGGAAGACATAACAATTGTAAAAGTGTTCACACCTTAGAACAGAATTTTTAAATGCATGAAGCAAAAATTGTCAGAATTAAAAGGAAAAAATAGACAATTTCAAAGTCAATATTGGAGATTTTAACACTCTGTCTTCAGAAATTAATGGAATAATTCCATCAAAATAATCAGTGGTCTATATGTTAAAACAGACCTTATGACAGGCCATAAAAAAGTCTCAATACATTTAAAAATATTGAAAACATAGATACTACCAAATAAATTACCATCAATAACAAGATATTCAAAAAACCACCTGGATATTGGCAAATTAACCAATGCTCTTGTCAATACTTGATGGATTAAAGAAGAAATTTCAAGGGATGTTAGAAAATAGTTTGAACTCAATGGAACTAAAAGTACAAAAAATCAAGTTTTGTGGCATGTTGTAGCTAATGAGGCTTTAAAGGAAATTTTAAACTTTAAATGTTTATGTTAGAAATTTGGAGAGAAACCTATAAATTTAAGTGCTTTTATGACCAAATAAAGATCTAAAATAAATGACCTAAATTTCCACATTAAGAAGCTAGAAACAAACATACAAATGGCAGAGTAAATGCTAAAAAGGTAGAAGAAAATAATAAAGAGCAAAAATCAGTGTACCATAAAACAACAGATAAAATTAACAAAGTTGAATCTTCTGCCTTTGCCTCCTCTTGTTAGTATTTAACCTTACAGTACGGATTCTTCCTGAATCTGGGAGCACAAGCTTTCCAGGCTTCCTGAGTCTGTGCACAAGGGAGAGCTTAGAAATGGTGCTAAGTACCAACAAGACACATGCATCCAGAGGGCAGCCGTTTCAGCCACAAACTCCAGTCAGGTACAAAATCCAGCATCACAGAGCTTCTGTTTTGGAATTTACAATTTTTTCATCCTCTAGTGCATTGTTAAGCATATAGAAATCACTGACTACTTAATGAATGACAAGATGATAATAATAAGTAGGGTCATTTACCTCAAATTCTCCTATTGGATATGTCATCCTGGGTAAAAGGAACGAGACAAAAGTCATGGCCTGGGAACCTGTGTGTGTGTGTTGTGTGTGTGTGTGTGTGTGTGTGTGAGAGAGAGAGAGAGAGAGAGAGAGAGAGAGAGAGAGAGAGAGAGAGACTTTAACTGGTTGTGTATTTCAAGTTTTGATCTTGTGATCTCTCCTAAAGTTCTTTGACTTAACAGTGGTTGATATAATTTAGCAGGAGATGTGACATTTCTATTATTACCAAGAAATGTTAAGTGGAAAGATATTCTGGGAAATAGACTCTCTATAGGTAATCAAAATTACATGAACCCAAGATGTCCAAGTCACTAATTATAAAAAAAGAATGTAATTTGATTCTAATATATTAATTTGTAATTGGAAAATACAGACTGTAGCGTTTCAGACAGTTAACATCTTTCTACTTTTAAAAATGATGTATCCATGGAACAGTCATTTGTAACAACTTTCATTATGACTTTCATTTTCCAGAAAGCTACTCACCACAAAAGGATAGGTTTATGGTTTCATCAAAGAAAGATTTTAATTTTAATAAGATATGTGTTATATTGTATAAGTTGGGGACATTTAGAGAAAGCAAAGTGGCATGTGATTTCAGGCTTAAAAAATTATTGGTAAGAACACAACATTGAGATCTACCCTCTCAACAAATCTTTAAGTGTATAATACAGTATTGGCAATTATTTCTACAATGTTGTATAGCAGATCTCTGTAACTTATTCAGCTTGCATGCATAATTGAGATTTATGCCTGTTGATTATCACATTTCCCTTCTCCCCTTAAGACATTGGTCTTGGCAATGATTTCATTGCATATGATTCTATAAGCACAGGTAACAAAAGCAAAAATAGACAGGTGAGACTACATCACACTAAAAAGCGTCTACACAGCATAGGAAACAACAGAGTGAAAAAGAAGCCTATGGAATAGGAGAAAATATTTAGAAACTATGCATTAGATAAGGGGTTAATTTACAAAATATACAAGAAACTATATATTATAACTCATTAGCAACAAACAAAAAACTAATAACATAGTTATATAATGGATTACATACTTGAATATATATTTAGCCAAAGACATACCAATGGCCAACGGGTATATGGAAAGATGCTTAATGATACTAATCAGCGGGAAAATGCAAATCAGACCCACAGTGAGATATCAATCACCCCATGCCTATTAAGATGGCTGGTAGTTAGATGATAGATATATAGATAGACAAATAGATAAGTGTCCCAAAATACAATTTCTGTTGGTGAGGATTTAAATAAATTGGAACCCTTGTATATTTTTGGTGGTAAAGTGAAATGGTCTCCTCTTGATGGAAAACAATAAGAATGTTAGTGAAAAAAATAAAAATATAATTAACAAATTATTCTGACTTTTTAAAATTAAACTTTTTATTTTGTGATAATTATCTATTCACGTGCAGTTCTAAAAAAATACATAGAGTTCTTATGTTCCGTTGACTCAGTTTCTCCTAATGGTAACAACTTGCAAAAATATACTATTATATCACAACCAGTATATTTACATTTATATGATCAAGAACAGAATATTTTCATCACCACAAGGATTCCTCATGTTGCTTTTTAATAGCCACATTTATCATTCCCCAGGCCCCACACCTTTAAACACTGGTAACCACTATTTATAATTTATATAATTTTGTTATTTTAAGAATTATATAAATAAAGTAATACAAGATGTAACCTTTTGAATTGGGTTTTCCACTTAGCATAATTCACAGGAAATTCTTCCAGGCTGTGTGTATCTATAGTTCATCTCAATTTATTGCTGAGTAGTATTCCATGGTATGGATAAACCACTGTTTTACCATTTCATTCACTCATTGAAGGACATCTGAGTGTCTAGTTTGGGGCTATTATAAATAATTTATTATAAACAATTCTGTACAGGTTTTTGTGTTAGTTTTTTATACTCTTTATTTTTTTATTTTTCAATTACAGTTGACATACAATATTAGTTTCAGATGTACTACTTCATAATTAGACATTTATATAATCTATGAAATGATAATCTCTATACATCTAGTACTCATCTGACACCATATATAATTATTACAAAAGTATTGACTATACTCCTGTGCTGCACTTTACATCCCCATGATTATTCTGTAACTACAGATATGAACTTCTAAATCACCTCACCTTTTTCACGCATCCTCCTGAACCCTTTCCTATCTGGCAACTGTCAAAATGTTCTGTCTATGAGTCTGTTTTTCTTCTGCCTGTTTATTTATTTTTGTTCAATTTTTTTATTCTACATTTAAGTGAAGTTACCTGGCATTTTTTATCTTTCTGACTTATTTCACTTCACATAATGCCCTCTAGGTTCATCCATATTGTTGAAGATGGCAAGATTTCATTATTTTTTTTATGGCTGAATCATATTCCATTGTATATATGCACCACTTCCTCTTTATGCATTCATCTATTGATGGAGACTTAGGTTGCTTCCATATATTGGCTACTGTAAATAATGCTACAATAAACATACGGATGTATGTCTTGCTGATTTAGTGTTTTGGGTTTCTTCAGATAAATATCCAGAAGTGGAGTTGCTGGGTCCTTCTTTGTTTCTTCTTGTAGCCTTTGTTTTAAGGTCTATTTGGTCTGAAATAAGTATTGCTAGCCCAGCTTTTTGTTTTTGTTTTTGTTTCTATATTCATTAAATACCAATGTCCATCCCTTTACTTTCAGTCTGTGTGTCTTTCAATCTGAAGTGAGTCTCCCTGTAGGCAGCTCATATAAGGGTCTTGTTTCATTATCCATTCAGCCATTATATGTTCTTTGATTGGAGCATTTGTTTTTTAAGTAATTGTTGATAGATATGTATTTATTGCCCTTTTATTATTTATGTTTTATCTGTGTTTCAATTCTAAATGACAGCTTTGCTAGATAGAACAATCTTGGTTGTAAATCTTTACTTTTCATCACTTGGAATATTTCATGCAAATCCTTTCTGGACTGAAATGTTTCTGTTGAGAAATCAGCAGTTTATGGGAGCTTCATTGAAGATAACTGTCTCTCTCCTGCTGCTTTTAAGATTCTCTATTTTTAACCTGTGATATTTTAACTATTACTGTCTTGGTATGGACCTCTTTGGGTTCATTTTGTTTGGGACTCTGTGCTTTTTGAACTTACGTGTCTGTTTCCTTCAAGGTTAGGAAGGTTTCCATCATTATTATTTCAAATAGGTTTTCAGTTTCTTGCTCTCTCCTCTTTTGTGTACCCACATAATGCAAAAGTTTGTACACTTGATTTTGTTCCAGAGACTCTTAAATATCCTCAGTTTTTTGGATTGTTTATTTTTTATTTTTTATTTTTTGCTGTTCTAATTGGGGGTTTTGTGCTTCTTTATCTTTCAAGTCTCTAATTTGACCTTCTGCTTCATCTACTTCACCGTTGATTCCCTGTAATGTATTTTTTCTAATCCCCCTTTTCTTCTCATCTCTTTTTTATTTAATGTTGAAATTCTTCATAATGGGTTTCATATTTTAATAACACATATAAAATATATTTCTAATGCTCAACAAATATTGGTTGAATTTTATTATTTAAAACATTTTTTAAAGTTCAAAAATCTATATTCATGAAAATATATTTTAAAATGCTGACTGTAAAAATAAAAAGTTGAAGTTTTATTGTCTCCAGTCCTACTTCCTCTACGTACAAATTGTCAACAACGTAGTATAAATCTTTGCAGAATTTTTTCCTCTGCATAGATAAGTAAGTAATAGATACTTGGGTTAATAAATTGATGCCATATTGGCATGTTGTCCATCAATTTGATTTTTTCAGTTAACCATATATGTATGGTAGAAAGTGTCCAGCTGTGTAATATAAAAAATAGAGACATTTATTGAAGAAGATACAAGGTACAAGAAACATTGTAAATAGGACAATGACGCCTCAATCCCCTTCAAAGTAGTCACCTTGGGACCTTACACAATTATCCCATTCACTATCAGCTGCTCCATTGTATTTTCCTGAATCTCATCAACTGTCTGAAGTCTCTTTCCTTTCAAAGGTGATTTTAATTTTGGGAAAAAGCAGAAGTCACAGGGTACCAAGTCTGGGCTGTAAGGGAGCTGAGTCACATGGGTGGTTTGATGTTTTGTCAAAAAACTGTACATGAGATGTGATATATGAGCAGGCATGTTGTCATGATGAAGCTGTCAATCACCCATTGCCTATAGCTGCAGCCTTCCGCACTATTGGAATAGTTTTCGTGTAGAATGTTCAAGCTTAACACAAAATTTGATGCAGATTCATTGTTCTACTCACTCAGTCACTTTGAATGTAATGGCCACAAGCACACATGCTTACTCAATGGCATCTACCGCCCCTACTGACTAGTATAGTGAAGTCATCATTGTTCATGCAGGTGAATTCCAGTGCACTGTCTTTGGCTGCCAGGTTACATCAATGCTGTGCAAACCATTCTTGTTAATATTAACAGTGGTATTTGCATTGTTTCAGACTTTTGCTGTTACAATGTTGCAATATATATTCTTAAAAATATTTCCTTATATATTTGTGAAAATATTTTCATAGACTATTTTTGTACTTATAGTTATATATAAATGAAATTACTAATAAGATATGCATATATTTATGTTAATAGGCACTGATCACATTTCAAAATGGTGATATAAGTGCTAATTCCTCAACTATATAAAATAATACCCAGTTTTCCTCTTTTTTTTGCTGATACTTTTATTTAAAACTTGAGCAACATGGTAAGAATAAAATATTCAAATGTAATTTTAACTCAGATATTAAGTTATCATTGAGATGGGACTTCTTTTTGGCAATTTGTATTTTTTAAAAATCTATGAGTTGCTTCTTCTAATTCCTTGTTTATAAATCAATGGGTTCTTGTCTATGGATTTTTAAATGTAATTATAAGTGGAAGAGAGAGAGTGTCTGGATGTTTGTTTAATAGAATAGGTTAGAACTGCACTATGCCTAAGGGATAGAACTACTTGTATGCCATATCAAGACCCTAAAGACTATCATTAATAGTGACACATGTGGTGATTATTCATCACTGCATAGAAAATATCTTTGTTGAGTAAATGATAAGCACTTGAATTCTACACCTTCCTCTTAGCAAAATATTAAGACAAAAGAAAGAGAAACAGATATTTTTGAGCAATTGTTAAGTGTCATACTTATTACATACTTTATGTCATTGAATTTTTTCAGTAATCTCATTCACAGAATTTGATAGCTGCAGAGGTATAAGAAAGTTAAGTTGCCACAATTTAAACATTTTTAATGGTAGTTTTGAATTTAAATTCTAGGCAAAACTCCACATTTTTTTTTTTTTTACCATGATGTGGTAACCTATTGCATTGTAAATAAACAAATTCTAAAATTCTAAGGTAGAGTCTCCTTGTACACATATAGTATTGTAGAACCTGCTCATAGAACAGTTTAACTTTTGGCAATAATAAAGCCAAATATTGTCTAAGGCAGAAAATGGCTGCCCAGTGAATACTGCATAAAAGTATTGTTTTTGAAGCCGAAAAGAGGAAGAGAAGGATTTCAGCAATGTTACATTTCTAGCTGTACCATGGAGAAAGGACAGGATTTGGATATATGAAAAAGGGAGGCAGAGCCCTCTGGGTGGGAGCATCAACTCAAGCAACCGGTTAATTTTACATCATCATGGTTCAAGGTATAGACAATAATGCTTTGAAGCTACTCTCAAGTAAAAGAAGTCATGGATAGAAAGATCATAGATTTTGCGTTCCTTTTTTCCTTTAGGCATATGAAATATGTTGCTCAAACGTCTACTACTAGCCTTTACTTACTTCTCAGAAGAAGTTTCCAGATGGTGATAATAAGTGCTACAAGTAGAGAGGGTATTATGAGTACAACAAATAATATTTGATGCAGTATACAAAAGGATGAAGAGATGGAAAGTTTTGCTCTACTGTTTTAAAAACCTATACACCTACATGGAGAACAAAACTAAGGTTTTAGCAGAAAGGCTGACAGGAAAAATAAAAGAAATTACTCAAAAGCAAATTGAGGACAATAGAATCAAAGTTGCTTTATGTAGTCATTAGAGATTGTGTATAGAAAAGGCTATTTCACAGAGATAAGGAAATGGTATTAGCGTTTTCTGATTTAGAGTCATCAAAAATCTATTTAGTTTTTATGTCCAGATAAAGTTTCTGACCTTATGGGAGACTGCAAAGACAGATAAGTTGGTAGATAAAACATCCCAATGAAATTTAATTAAAGCTATAATGAACACCCGTTTTGTGTTATCTAGAAACATTTTCAATCTCTTGCAATACTTGTAATGGTGGTAGACTCAGTATAGTCAACTTTATGCATTTGGCTGTGAAATATTTGCTGATGGTGTGTCCACGGAAGAAGGAAACATTTGGGGCTGTTTGGAAATGTAGGCCTTTGCATTCTTTGAGAACATAATGATAAAAAAATAAACTAGAAATAAAGTTTACCGTTATAAAGGTTAAAATCAGGATTTTCATAGTGTCTATAATTTATTGAGAGCTTATTATGCCCCAGACATATTATATTCACTAACACATTTGTCCTTCTTAATAATTCTGTGAGGTAGGTAGAGACTATTATTAACTTCATTTTATAAAGAGAGAAACTGAGCTCTGAAACAGTAACAAGCTAATCTGAGTTCACTCAACTAGTAAGTGGAAATGCTGAGATTCGAATCCAAGATTGGGTAATTGGTAATAGGAGTACTTAACTACTCTGCTATACTGGTCTTAAACTCTATGTTTTACATCATCTAGTTCCATTTTGTAGGCAGCAGTAGAGAAAAGAGCAGTAGACATAGATAAAACCTATATTTAAGTTTTAGTTTTGCTACTTACCAGTCATGTAAGCATCAGCTGGAGGGCACTGCATGTTTAGGATGGTTCAAACATGTGCCTGGTGGTTGATGTTAATTCTGAGCTGGGAGTTCACCTGGTACTTACCCGCACACATACTTTTGACTTCAAAGACTGTAATTTGTTTCTGAAATCTCAGTTCCCTCTGTTCTGCTTGTCATACTTCTATTTATCCCTTAAAACCTATGTCCTAAATCTTCATCCCAGAACCACCAGGTTTACTTGGACTCCTTGAATTAGTTGTTCATCTCTCTGTTAGAGCTTTCATTCTCTGACTTTGTCGTTATTGAATTAGAGGTCTACCTCAATAGACTGTAATCTCAAGCGATTCAAACAAAACATTGTACTTTTTTTTCTGTAGAGACTAGCCATTGTCTCTATAGTGGGTGTCTAATAAATGCTGATCAGCGAATGCTATTAGGTCAGCTTTCCTCTATAGTATTTTAAATGGCCCAGAGTTTATTTAAACAGCAGTTACCTTACTTATGCAAGTAAAATCACTGAGTGAAGTCAGAGGGTAAGTCATAACACTTTAAATTGCCTCAGTGAAGCATGGTAAAACTTTGTAAGTCTCTTCGTATTTTACTTTTTCTTGCATTATGGGACATATTGACAATTCCATTTATTTACTTGCATAAAGCTATGAAGGTTTAAGAATTATCCTGACTGCACGTTATGGTTTTTTTTTATCAGAGATATGCAGCTGCATGAATAAGATAAGGCAGTAAAGAATTTGCTATATCCAATATCAAAGAGGAGTTGTAGGAATTATTATATCCATCCAACTAAATGTTTTAGAAGCAAAGGAGTTTTTCTTTACCTCCAAATTTTTACTTACATATATGAGGTCTTCCCAGAAAATATCCAGCTATGTAATATGAAAAATAGAGACATTTATTGAAGAAGATACAAGAAACATAGTATGTAGAACGATGACACCCCAGTACCCTTCAAAGTAGGCACCCTGGGACCTCACACAGTCCTCCCAATTGCCATCAGCTGCCCCATCGTATTTTTCTGAATCTCATCAATAGTCTGTAGTCTCTTCCCTTTCAAAGGTCATTTCAGCTTTGGGGAAAACCAGAAGTCGTAAGGTGCCAAATCTGGGCTGTAGAGGGGCTGAGTCACCTGGGCAATTTGGTGTTTCACCAAAAAACTCTGCATGAGACATGATGTATGAGCGGCCATGTCCTATCTCTTGCATCTAAGCAGGCACCAACTTTGGAAATTGGTTCATAAATTTTAGGTAAACCTAGGTGTTATGCCAGTAGAATGATATTGCATTAGGAATTCACATTTTATCTTTAATTGACACACAGTGGCAGCAAACAACTTAATTTGCATTCTGGTAGTGAACCCAAGCTAGGACTGATTTAGAGAAATAGTTTAGGATCTCTATCTGGACACACAGTCTTTGCCCACACAAATGAGCACAAATGAGCAGACAGTCTTTAGTGACTAATAATACCTCCTTTCAGATTCTAAGTAGAGTTTGCTTGTTCATTGTTTACTTCTTTCTGATTTTGGCATATTATGTGGCATCACAGTCCGTATTCCAGATGCAGGAAAATAAAAAGCTCCATTAATTAAGTAGAAAATATACATACAGATTTACAAAAGAAATCCAAACAGACAGAAAAACAAGCAAAATAATGCTATACACATACAAGAATTTGAAGAAAATGTTTTCCTCTTAAACTGGAATGAACTGGCATAGTCCTCTCTTATATAACTCTATTAAAAAGAAAATAGCAATAGCAACATCCAAAATAAACACTAAAACAAACAAGAAAACCAACCCTACAGTGATATTTCCCAGTATTATAATAACTTAAGGCATATGTATTATTTGTTGGGACTGATATGAGCCATTATAATTAAAAATATGTATATAAAACTATCCTTATGCCACATTTGGAAAAAGCTGTTGCTTTTCCCCTTGGTCACCATCTGGAGTCATTGGTAACCTTCCCTGCAGATCCAGCTTATGTTGTTCTTGAATTGATCCTCACCAGGGTAATCAGGGTGGAATCTAGCCTTTTAGTTGCTCAGCAGCCTCGGGCCCTTCTTATGGTAAAACACACGATTTTAATATTGCCCAGATTTCTGATAATGAGTTTCAAGGCATAATATAAGAGTGATGAGGAAAGTTGATTTCCCTATACAACACCCTCTCCCAGGCCCCTTCCCACATAAATTACCTTCTGCCGTAGTTTCTCTGCTTAGTACTCTTAAGGAATGTCTCCTGCCTTTCCCTCTCAAATATTTCTGTGTCTGTATAAAACAGAGCTGAGTCCTCAAAGCTGCCTGTGCTTCACTTCTAGAATCAACCCTGATTTCTCCCCATTATCTACTTTGAACTTCCTCTCATGTCACTTTGGGTCCTTACTGCTATGGTTTGCTGCCCTATTTGGAATGAGACCCAATTTCATTTACCGTTGGCAGTGATGATTGTCTCCTGACTATGCATTGTCACTAAGGAAAATGCTCAGTCCTGGACACCACCTGACCAGTTCTAATGATCCTTTCTGATTTCAAAGAAGGCGAGGAAGCCATACAATGTCCTTTCCCCTGAGCCCAAGAGTCTGGAATTCCTGCCTTCCTTTGGAGGTCTTCTTCTTCCAGAACTTTGGACCCTGCTCTTAAATCATTTTCCCTTTCTTCTCAGTTCATGTTATGAATGTTCAATATCCTATAAACAAGTCACTGTTACCCATTTGGTTTCCATTATCAATATCTAAATAACAGAATCCCAAAACCTCAGAATTAGAAAGATCTTTAAACAACATTGCAACCCAAAACCAATAAAGCCAATTCAGTGTATGAATCTTAATGGTAGTATTTGTACCAGGGGTCCATCAGCCACCATATAAACATGCCCCTCCTCAGGCAACTCATTATTTACAATTTGGAAAGAATTTTTTTCCTATTTTTCATTTTGAGTTAAAATCTTCCTCTTTGATAGAAAATTTTTCTTTTTTCTTTTTTGTACTACGTTTATTAGTTTACCTTAAAAACTCCCTTCTACTTAGCTTTCTACTTCTTTTTGCTTATTATGTGGTTAGAATGCAAACCTGGATTGGAAATAGAGTTCCTTTTAGAAATCACTCTTGATTGCCCGTTGAATTTGCTATTTTTACATATCATTTTCAGAACTATGTGAATCATTCTCAGGGGAGTGGAAAAAATCCCCAAAAGCTATGTTTTAAACATTCAATATACAAAGCCATCTGTTATACCCAGAAGAGACAGGATTGATGGACAGGACAGGAATATTATTCTTTCATAAATGAACCCCAAAAGAATAGACTTCCAATGAACAAATCACCTTTTTGGCTGGGGCCTGGCGAGTTTGTTTTGCCCTGACTATGAGGGCTGAGGAATTTGTTAGGTGGTTATTGAACTTGCCAAGTAAAATCTAACACAAATGGATGGATGACTTCATAGAGAAGCAAAAGGAAAGAGGTTAACATTAATAAAATGTTAAAACTCTATATTATATTAAGTAGCAATTATTTGAGTCCAGCTTTAATGAACATATACATAAGTTTTAAAAATGAATCTCAGTTTCTGCTGTTCAGTACTTACCCTGGTGGGGACCACAATCTCACCCATGTAGGAAGATTCACTGATGAACAACTGGTTATATTAAAGTTTTCTTTTGTTGAAATGTTATATGGTTCTCTCTACTATCTATCTTTTAGATGTATTTATTTATACTAAGTCATTCATTCATCCATCATTCATATATTGTGTCTTTTTCAGAAAAAATATTTTCTGAGTGCCTTCACAAAGACTTGTCCTAAGACTTAAGGATTCAATAATGAATGGATACTACTGTTTTCGGCTGTGATAGGGCTTAGACTAATGGGATTAAAAAATCAATAGTAATTGGAAAATTACATAATAAGGTTAAAGTTTTAAATTGTAATAAGTGTTCTGAAGCAAAACTACAGAGGTTTTTAAGATCATATAATAAAAATTGACCAATTCTGATGGTAGACCTGAGGAAGTGATATTTAAATTGAGATTTGAAGAATGAGTTGTTAATTATGCAGGAGTTTGGAGTAGGAACAAAGAACAGCCATTACAGACAGGGAATAATCTGTGAAAAGAGTTTTAATTGGGTAAAATGAGGGTAAGATTAGGACTAATTTAATCATCCTTTCCCACAACATTGCCCTCCCAATTCTCCTTTAAGTCTCGGTTTACACATCTTTGTGTCCTTCAGCTATTTCTCACAGGACATGAGTTCCAGACCTCTCACCCCTTTTTCTGTTTCCCTTTGGACACATTCTAGTTTGTCTTTGTTTCCTTTATACATGTTTCTAGCAACATGACAACATAGAGGTGATGTAGGTGTGTCTGAAGAAAAAAACAAGGACCCTGAAGCCCAAATGGGGAAGGAAAGAAGTCATAGCTAAAATCTTACAAAAAATATTAGATTAGTTGAGACTTGCTGGAGTGATCCCCCCCCAAACCTTGATGGGCTGGTGAACCAGGTGCTATCCTCTAAGCTCCTCTACTTCCTCTCCCATACCAATACTAATTTAAAAGGATAAAAAGAAGCAAAGCTGATGGGATTGGAACCAGGCTTCACATGGCTTTGGCCAATGTAAATAGCATTTTGATGTAAGACAAAAGAGAGAGAACAAAAGAGCTCTTTTATCTTTTTCTACTAGCTCCGCAGTATAACAGTATCTAGTCATATTTCATCTCTTTTTTCTCAACCTAAAGTTCCTTGGGGCCTGTTTCTCTTCATAAATAGTTCTCACTCTAGGCTGGAAAATGTCACCATTGGTGATATATTACTCCAGGTGGATAAAGTGCCAAGTGGTTCCCAAAGAGCTCCTGAGGCTTCAGCCTAGAGGATAAAAGGCAATAATAGCTGAAGGGGAGAGAGTTGATCTTGTAAATAAATTGACTGACATTAAGTATTAAATGTGGTGGTTGGCTCCGCGAGGGCAGTACATTAAATGCATTATGGCATAGTATCCATTTGGGTCTTACTGTAAGTCCCTTAAGCCCCAACCAAGCTGTATGGTATTAAATTCTAAGTAACAAGTTCTGATAGACCTGTCAACTTGAGAAGGTTTACTTGAGAGCAAACAGAAAATACTGCAGATTCTTTTATTAATGAGGTAATGTTCAGTTGAAGAAAAGAGGGAAGGTAGTATGATGATGTCAAGGCATATGGCTTTGCAGTCAAACTAACTTGGGTTTGAATTACTGGCCCTGTTACTTATTGCTGTGTAATCCTTGAGCAAATCACTTCATCACTTTGAGTCTCAGTCTGCTAATGAGTAAAATGGCAATAACCTATAGTTCAGGGTTGCCTTAGGTCAGGTTCCACAGGAAACAAAGTCTGGGATAGAAATTTACATTCACTTCATTTATTGAGGAGTATTCTAGGAAACAGTAGGTACAGCTGAGTGAGGAAAGAAGTCTCAGGTCTATCACTTAAAGAAGTAAGGAAAGCTAGAGGTTGATCTGCATTGCAGTCATAACAAAGGTGTCAGCTGATAGCCATGGAATGCTGTGACACAGGGATGGCATTTTGAAGGTGTCTCATGTTGAAGCAAGAGAGTTAGGTCTTTATTCAACTGAATCAGCAGTTCATGGGATGCAAGCTGCCTTTAAGGGCGTAACTTTGGGAAGGGCAGCTCCTTTGGGATAAGTGCAATATTCAGGAAGGGACTCAGCTGTGAGTTGTAAGCAGACAACATGCTTAGCAACTAATGCCGAGTTGCCAAGAATAGTCTACCACTGCACCACTTGGACCCACTTGTTTCACACCATCTAGGAAAAGCCTTTCCTAGATTCTGTTTGGTCATTTCTTCAGGTGCCCAAAGTCTTACGAAAGAAAGGCTGGTAGGATAAAATATAGTCCTTGCTGCTGCAAATACATTCCAGGCTACTACTGATGCTGATTATTTCTCTCCATTACTATCATTCTAGATTTCCCTACCCCTCAGGTAGAATGTCTTCTGCTGTTATCTCCTAGACCTTTATCCCTGAGAGATTTTGGAGCTTCTACTTATCATATCGTACTCAGGTCATGGCTTCTTTACTTGTTGATTTGCCACCAAAATTGGGCTGAAAAGTACCAAGAAGAACTCTGCCTAATCATTTTGGTGTCAAATGTATTACTTTCTACCACATTGTTTAACAGCAGCCTTACCTCCTTCTAATGATAAATATCAGTGTTCATTACCCCTGCGAGGATGGTGGTTTCTATTCTTGGTACTGGCTTCTTGGCACAAAGAGTCCTAAGTGACTGTGTAGTAGCTGCAGATAAAGTTTAATGAGATGTATTCCCCACTTGGATCCAAGACCTATAGGTAGTCAATATATATTCACCAATAGGCTACTGGGAATAATAGGAAGTGGTACCACTTTTTATTCTACCCTTTGGTTCCTAGACCTATATATCCTACCTTCTAGGGATACTACACTGTATAATAAGTATTGATTTAGGGTACATTCTGCATCTTAAAGGATGAGTTCAGTTACTTTAAAACTGTTTCAAAGGTACCCTCAAAAGCCTGTTACCGTTCTTGATCAAACTGGTAGCTTTAGAGTATATAGCATACAAGAGAACCAGTGGGTCCACTGGAGCTCAGGGGAGCCATTGCCATGCCTCTCTTGAGGTAAAGTGAATCCATAGTATGATGTAATGTTATGCAGAATCCTATTGTTTGTACATCAGTTACATATGGACACTTCAATAGAAATGCTGGCTCAGACACTATAGGCAAGAAAAACAAACTTCATCTCTGATATTTTTGATTCAGTTATAGAGAATTTCTAGTCCAGTTTTGAAGAATCCAATGTAATCAGTTTGTGATTAAGTGGCTAATTGGTCTCCTTGAGAAATGTTACATATTGGGGACCCAGCATTAATGTCAGTTATAGCGGTTTGGATGTTTGGCAAGATTAGCAGCAAGATCAGCCATGGTAAGAGAGAGTCATATTCTTGGGTCTATGCATTGCCTTTGTCCCTGACACTATGCTTACTTTAATCTTGACTCTATTAGTTTATTGACTGGCTGATATCAACTGTCTACAGTCATTCTGTCATGTTGAATAAGACATAAGGAAGGGTCAGTGAACTTAATGACAGACCAATAGAAAGTATCCATTCTGTAAAATAAAGAAAAACAATTGAAAAATATTCAAACTCAGTAACAAGTAGTATATTATGCATACAGTTAAATTTGTGGAGGAAGAGATAGAGGACTTAACAGAAAATTATTTGAAGAAATAGTTTCCAAAATTACCAAATGTGATGAAAAACACATAACCAAGAAGCTCAGGGAAATGAAAGCAGGATAAATAAAAACAAGTTAAACCTAAGGACATCATAATTAAACTGCTAAAAATAAACAATAAAGAGAAAAATCTTACACAGAAAGTAACAAATAAACAAAAAAAACCCCAAAAACTCATGGACACAGACAAAAGTGTGGTTACCAAAGGGAAGGGAAAGTGGGGGGAAGTAAAAGAGGGTAAAGGAGGTCAAATATATGATGACAGGAGACTAGACTTTTGGTGGTAAACACACAATGCAATATACAGATGATGTACATAGAATTATAAACTTGAAACCTATATAGTCTCATTAACCAATACCACCCCAATAAATTTCATAAAATTTAAAAACACATTTCAAGAAGCATTCTGGGTAAAGAACTTTCATATTTGACCTTTACTTTAATTTTGTAAATAAATACTGATATGGATGAAAATAAAAGAAAATAAAGAAGAGGGGGTGGAATCTTGAAAGCAGCCAGAGAACAATATTGTGTTATGTATGAGAATCAGTGATTAAAATGATGACGAATTCTCATCATGATCAATATAAGCCAGAATAAAATGGATGGCATTTTTTAAGTACCGAAAGAAACAATCTATAAACCAGTAGTTCTATATGCAGTGAAAACATCCATCACAAATGAGGCCGACATACAGATGTTTTCAGAAAAAAAATTGAGAGACCTTGTTGCCAAAAGATTTCACTGTTTTGTGAAATCTTTTTCATTGCAAGAAATACTAAAGTGTTTCAGGATGATGAGTAATAGTACCATACGGAATTTTCTCTTTACGAGAAGTAACAAAGAACCATGTGGGTAAATATAAGATAATATATTTATTTCTTTTATTAATTATTTAACAGCCATATTACAGTTTAAAGCAAAAACGGAGAGTTTATAAGGTATGTGGATGTATTTCATATGTGTGTGTGTTTGTGTGTGAGTATACTTAGAGCAACACACAAGATGGAGTAAATGAAACAAAGTTCTTACATTTTATGTGTAGATTTACATTAAGTAGTTCATTATGAGTAAATGATATGTGTAGCTAGAAAGCCAATTAAGAAATTAAAGTGAAAAACAAATAAAAATATTCTATTAACATAAAAGTAAGCTAGAAGTGAAGAACAGATGAACAGATAGGACAAAAGGAATAAATAAATCATATCAATAACTATCTTTAATGTAAATGGACTAAATCAGTCATTGGTCAATGGGTTGCCAATTTTTGAATGGCCCATGAGTTAAGGATGGGTTTTAGATTTTAAAATGGTGAAAAAAATCAAGAGAATAATATTTTATGACAAACGCAAATTATATAAAATTTAAACTTTAAAATTTCGGTGCTCATGACCAAAGTTTTGTTGGAACACAGCTATTGTCATTGATTTATATACTGTCTAAACTACTCTAATATTAAAATGGTAGAATTAAATAATTAAAATACAGAGATTGTTTGACATGTAGAACATAAAATTTTCCATCTAGCCATTAACTTTTTCTACAGAAACAATTTGTTGAGTCTTGGACCAAAAATTCAAATTAAAGGGGAGAAATTATAAGACTGGATTAAAAAAACAAACAAAAATGCTGTGTTGTCTGCAAAGGACACACTTTTAATAAAAAGAAACATACTGAAGTTGAGAGGATAGGAAGAAAATCCCTTGAAAAATAACCATAAGAAAACTAGAGTAGCTATATTCAAATCAAACACAATAGATTTCAAGACAAGAAGTACTTTTACTTTTTTAATTTATTTTAAAAAAATATTTTATTTATTTTTAGACAGAGGGGCAGGGAGGGAGAAAGGGGGAGAGAAACATCAGTGTGTGATTGCCCCTTGCATGTCCTCTACCAGGGACCTGGCTCACAACCCAGGCATGTGCCCTGACTGGGAATCAAAATGCTGTCTCTTTGGTTTGCAGGCCAGCGGTCAATCCATTGAGCCACACCAGCCAGGGCAAGAAGTACTTTTAAATAGTAATATCTCATACTTATAAGTGGGGTATTTAGTCAGGAAGACCTATCATAATAAATTTACATGCACCTAATCGTAGAGTTTCAAAATACCTGAAGTAAAAACTTACAGAATTAAAAGAGAAATAAACACATCTGTGCTCATAGTTATTCTATGAGTAATTGATAGAATACATAATTGACAGAACTTGTCAAATGTACAATAAGGATACAGAAAATCTAAATAACCCTGTCATAAATCAGGACCTAATTGATGTTTATAGAGCACCATATTCAAAGAAAGTAGAATACAGTTTTTTTTAGATCACATAAAACTTTTATAAAATTAGACCATATAAAGGACCATAAAATAAGTGTTTTTATTTTATTTTTTTATTGTTCAAATACATTTGTCTCCATCTTCCCACCACCACTTCCCCCTGCCCCTCTCCCCCACATCCCTCCCTCTATCCTTTCGCACTTTGGCTTTGTCCATGGGTCCTTTATACATGCTCCTTGACTTGACCCTTCCCTTCCCTTTCCCTGCCCACCCCCCTTCCCTCTTGATTCTGTTGGTTTCTTTTTTCTTTCAATGTTGCTGGTTATATTTTCCTTGCTTGTTTGTTTTGTTGGCTAGGTTCCACGTATAGGTGAGATCATATGGTAATTGTCTTTCTCCCTCTGGCTTATTTCACTTAGCATAATGCTCTCCAAGTATTAATAAATATAAAAGTATTGAGGATATATAGAGTATGTTTTCTGAGCACAGATCAATTATTAGAAATCAATAATTTACATTAAACAAGCTACCTATAAAACATCTAAATTTTTAAAATTAGCAACGCAGCCATAAGTAACAAGTGGGTAAATTTTAAAAGTCAGAATAAAAATTAAAATATATCTCAAGTAAATGATAAAGAAAATGTAAAATTTATGGGAAACAGCCTAATTCATGCTAAGAGGAAAATGATAGCATTAAATGCTTACATTAGACAATAATAAGTGCTTAAAGAAGCAATTATATAATTTTAGGAAAAAAATGTAGCCCAAAGTAAGTAAAAAAAAGGCAACATTATAAAAAGACCAGAAGTCAATGATATAAAAACTGACAAACCTAAAGAAAATTAATACAGCCAAATTTTAGTTAATTGAAAAAATTAAAAAATCACCAAGACCTTCTCACAAGTGATCAGGAATGAAAGGAAAACATCATAAACTGACAATATCAAGAATAAAACAAGAAGCTAAGGTAGAATGTCTATTAACTTTAACAGATAACAACTAAGTCAATGTCAGTGAAATGTTCACATTTCTTGAAAACACAATTTTCCTGAATTTATACAAGATAAAACAGAAAATATGAATATACCTATTAAAGAAATTAGTTATTAAAAGCTACAACATAAAGAAAACTCCAGGTGCAAATGTTGTCACTGGAAATTTCTAATATATGAGGACCCCCCCAAATTCCCAATAATACCAATAGTGTGTCAGAAATACAGTAGAATGGAAAACTTCTCAAATTGTTTCATAAGGTTGCCATAACCCTGATGTCAAAACCTAAAAAATACATTTTAGTTTGATGTAGTCCCATTTGTTTATTTTTCTTTTGTTTCATTTGCTGGAGGAAATGGAAGAATGTATTCACCAATGATATTTCTGATAAGGGGATAATGTCCAAATTTTATAAAGAACTTATAAAGCTCAATACCAAAACAAGAAACAATCCAATTAAAAATGGGCAAAGTACCTGAATAGATACTTCTCCAAAGAGAACATACAAATGGTCAATAGACTTATGAAAAGATGCTCTAGTTGATGATTAGATCAATATAACTAATCATCAGGGAAATGCAAATTAAAACCACAGTAAGATAGCACCTCACACTTGTCAAAATGGCCATTATCAAAAAAATCAACAAACACAAACTGACAGCGGTGAGAGGGGAGTGGGGAAGGGTATAACAGAGGAAAGAAAGGGAAGGGTCAAGTCCAGGATATGTAAAGGCTCCATGGACAAGGACAATGGAGGGGAGGATCAAATGTGGGAGAGGGGGAGTGGGCAGAGCAAGGGAGAGAAATGGGGGAAAAATGGAGACAACTGTAACTGAACAACAATTAAAAAATATAAAAAAGAAAATAATAAAATAAAATAAAATGTAAAAAATCAACAAACAGTAAGTGTTGGCAAAGATGTGGATAAAAGGGAACCCTCATGCACTGTTGGTTGGATGCAGATTGGTGCAGCCACTGTGGAAAGCAGTATGGAGTTAACACAAAAGAAAAAAAGTGGAACTACCTCTTGACCAATGTGGCTCAGTTGGTTGAAGCATGGTCACATGCACTGAAAGATTGTGGGTTCGATTCCCAGTCGGGGTATGTACAGGACGAAAACACAGATGTTTCTCTCTCACATCAATGTTTCTCTCTCACATCAATGTTTCTCCCTCTCTCGCTCCCTTCAACTCTCTCTAAAAGCAATGAAAAATATCCTCTGGTAAGGATAAAAATAATTAAAAATGGAACTTCCTCATGATCCAGCAAATCCACTTCTGGGATTATATCCAAAGAGATCCAAAACACTAATTTGAAAGAATATATGCACCCCTATGTTCATTGTAGCATTATTTACAATAGTCAGGATCTGGAAGCAGCCCAAGTGCCTATTGGTAGATGAGTGGATGAAAAAGCTATAGTACATTTATACAATGGAATACCACTCAGCCATAAAAAGAGGGAAATCTTACCTTTTGCAACAGCATGGATAGACCTGGAGAGTATTATGCTAAGTGAAATAAGCCGGTCAGAGAAAGACAAATACCATATGATTTTACTTACATGTGGAGTCTAATGAACAAAATAAACAAACAAAAAAGCCTGAAATATACATGCCAATCAAAGGTATTTTTATAGAAAAATACCTGTTATGAGCATAGATGAAAAAACCATAGTAAAATATTAAGAACTTGCATTCAATAACCTATAATTGCCAAGAGGAATTTATCTTGAAAATACAAGTCTGATTTATTATTTGGAAATCAGTCAGTGTAACATACTGTGTTAACCAAATGAGAGAAAAAATATGATCATCTTAATAGATACAGGAAGATTTAACAAAATCCAGTGCCCATAATAATGAAAACTCAATCTAGTAATTACTGGGAAAATCTACAAACAAAACAAACAAATTTATTAATTATACTTAATGGTGTACTATTAAGTACTTTTTCCCAGAAATCTTTTCAAGGCAAGAATGTCTGCTTTCACCATTTCTTTTCAACATTGTACTGGAAGGCCTACCCATTATAGTAAGGCAAGTTAAAAAAGGCATGAATAATGAAAAAGAAAAGGAAAACTATTTCTATTCTTAAGTGGTTTTTATACAGAAAATCCTGAAGGGAAAGTAATTCTTTTCCTAAGTGTTGACCAAGAGAAAGAGAAATAATGTACAAAACATTTTCACATATTTATTGCAACTTTAAGAAATATATTTATTATTTTATTATGTTATTACAGTTTTCAATTTTTTCCCCTTTCCTCACCTACGCACATTCCTATCCTCCCTCCCTAAGTCAATCCTCGTATTGTTGTCTGTGTCCATGGTTTGTGCATAAGTGTTCTTTGGTTAATACCTTCACTATCTTTCATTCCGTTCCCCAGCCCTCCTTTCTAGCAGCTGTCAGTCTGCTTCACATTCCTAAGTTTCTATTAGCGTTTTGTTCCTTTGTTCATTTTGTGTTCATTAGATTCCATGTATAAGTGAGATCAGTTGGTTGAGCATCGTCATGCAGAGAGAAAAGGGCACATACACAGGTTGCAGGTTCGGGCCCTGGAAAGGATGCCTAGGAGAGGGAACTGATCTATTGATGTTCCTCTCTTACATTGAGATTTCTCTCCCTCTCTTTCTCCCTCCCTTCCCTTATCTCTAGAAATAAATAATTGCAACTTTATTAATAATAACCCCAAACTGGAAACATGTCCATCAAAAGGAAATTAAAAAAAATACATTGTTGTATACTTACATCATTGTGGACTGCACAATTAAAAAGAAAAAAAGCACTACAAAATCTCACAGGCATTATGCTGGGGGAATCACGGCACACAGAAAAGAGAATATACTGTATGATTTCATTTAAATGGAACAAGCAGAACTAAGGTATGTGGAAAAAATTAGAAAACATGTTTTTTCTGTAACAGTGATGAACTCTTTTCTGTGCTGTATCATTTGTAAATGTATAGAATCGGTAAGAAGAAGGCTTAGAAAGCAGGGCACTGCTACTGTGCTGAAACCATGATAAGCTGGAACCATGTCTTACCGTTGCCTGCTAGATATTTATGTTTACAGTGGGATTTTAAGGTAACAGTGAAAATAGTAATATATTTCCACTTGTTTCAATTACAGGTGTTTGGAATGGTAAATTTTTATTTATTTTTTATTTATTTATTTTTATTGAATTTATTGGGGTGACACCGGTTAATAAAATTACATAGGTTTCAGGTATACAATTCTATGCTAGATCATCTGTATATTGTATTATGGGTTTACCACCCCAAAGTAAGTTTCCTTTCATCACCACTTATCCCCCCTCTGGCTTCTTCTACCTCCCTTTCCCTCTGGTAATCACCATACTGTTGTCTCATTAGGAATTAGACCAAGAGAGACATTTAAATGTGCAAATGTATTCTTTAAATTTGATTATTTTCACTGAGTCCTACTGCCTCCTAGATAGAATGGGCACCTTTGTTGAAATCTCCCTTACTGTTGAAGTCATGCTCATAGTTAAGAGAGTTAAATTATGTGTTGTGAACAGAAATTCTTTTACTTAGCAGAGTAATACTGTGTAATAGAATCAAGTGAGGGAGGAAAACAACTGTCATTTCTTAATCCCACTGTTTCCTCTGATATTCTCAAATTGCTCTGTCTCATCTAATTCTAATAACCACCTTGTGAAATGGAAATTTTTACATTTAATTTAATTAATGTGGACACGAGAGCCTTTGAACATTTTACTATAACTTCACGAATGTTTTATTCAAACTCAGCTCTATCCATATCTAAAACCTTGTCTCTTTTTCTCTCCACTGCACTTCTTCCACATTTTATTTTGTTCAGACAGTGTTTATAAACTGTGATTTCCTTTTTCTTTTCATTATTAGAAAACATGGTGCCACAGCACAGATGCAATGCTTAGCTGGCCATATTTGCAAATTGGCCTAATCTCATAAACGTGTTGAGCGGGCATGAATTATAAGACACAGATAGATGGTATTTTTTCTTGGAACACATTTTTACTTTGATAAACTGTGATACACACTTCTCCCTCCCTCTCCTCTTCCCTTTCTCTTCTTATTTTGCTCTAGTCTGTATTTGTTTAACAAACTCTTTTTGAGTGCCTAATCTGTGATACGCACTGGGGCTTCAATGATGCAGAAAATAGACAAGATTTATGTTTTCATGTAGCTTTTCATGTCTATTGAGGGGAGACAGAAAACAAGTAAGTAAACGAGTAAAGAAGATTTTTAACTTATAAGTTTAAAAAAAACTATAAACAACAACATAGAGGAAGGATAAGAGTGGAGGCAACTTCCTTAGACTGGTTGAACAGGTTTTTCTGGAGAAGTAAAACTTGATTTGGAACTTGAATGGTAAGTGGGCCTAGCTATTCAGAGATCTGGTGAAGAATATTCGAGACTCTGGGAACAGCGAGTGCAAAATTCTTATGGTAGGAATGGTCTTGTGGTAGGAAAAGTCTTGTGGGAGGAATTCTTTGAAGCACAATGTAACTGGAGCACACTGAAAGGGGAAAAATAAGTGAGGCCATGAACGCAGGATACAAATCATTGCTTGAAAGCATTGGAGTGTTTAAAGAAGATGGGCAACATCATCTCAATTACATATTTAAAAGCATTCCTCTAGCTGTTGAAGAGCATGAATAAGGGAAGCAGTTAGGGAATTATTGTCTTGACCTAGGTAAAATATAATGAAGGCTTTAGGTAATGTGGAAACCCAAAATAGGGTGATTTCAGCACATTTAGGAGAAAGAGCTGATAGTACTTGCTGACGATTGGAATAAAGATAAGCAAGTTTTCTACATCATGGACTAAATTAATTTGAAAAATAGTGACTGAGGATCTAGTTAGTACTAGATGTCTTCAGTTTACATTGGTGTTCTAGGCATGTGAATGACACAAGTCCTGCCCTAAAGCAGATTGCTGGGTATTACCTCAGATTTACTAAATTTTAGGGGTGGGCCTGGGAATCTGAATTTTAACTAGTGTAAGACCCACTAATGTGCTAAATATGCACCTGTTTTCCCAGTGTGGAAGTGGGGAGGGAAGATGGAAGATGGAGATTATCCTCCCAAGAGTGAGATGAGCCTGGAGAAGATAGTAGTTAGATGGAAGACTACATACTTAAACTGAGACGAGTTATTCATGGAGACAGCATTTAGATTGAAGGCCAGGTACTACCTGAAAATAAAATGAAGAAATAATCCCATTTACAGTAGCATAAAAACTAATGGGTACATAGGATTAAATTTAACAAGAGAGTTAAAAGATCTGTACATTGAACATTATAAATTATTGATGAAAGATATTGAAGATGACTCAGAAAAATGGAAAGACCACTTGTTCATGGATTGGAGAAATTAATATTGTTAAAATGTCCATATTACTGAAAGTGATTACAAATTCATTGCAATCTCTATCAAAATTCCAATGGCATTTTTCATAGATATTTTTAAAAAATTATAAAATTTACATGGAACCACAAAAGATTCTGAATAACCTTAGTAATTTTGAGCAAGAAGAACAAGTCTGGAGACATCATACTGTCTGATTTCAAAATATTCTGCAAAGCTACCCTAATGATAACAGTGTGGTACTGGCATAAAAACAAACATATATACCAAAGAGAAAGAGAGCCCAGAAATAAATTCACACATATATAGACAACTGATCTTGAACAAAGTTTTCAAGAACACACAATGAGAAAGTATAGCCTCTTCCATAAATGGTGCTGTGAAAACTATATCCAAATGTAGAAAAATGAAATTGAAACCTTATCTCATACCATATACAAAGATCAACTCAAAATGGCTTAATGATTTAAACATAAAATGTGGAACTGGTAGAAATAAACATAGGGCCAAGGCTTTTAGACATTGGTCTGGGCAATGATTTTTTGGATATGACTCCAAAAGCACAGATAACAAAAGAAAAAAAGAAAAAGACAAATAGGGTTGTAGTAAAGTAAAAAGCCATGGATCACAAGGGAAACAATTAATGGAGTGAAGAGGGCAAAAAATGGAGTGGGAGAATGGGAGAAAATATTTGCAAACTATATATCTGATAAGAGGTTAATATCCTAAATATATAAGGGCCTTATAGCAAGAAAGCAAATAACCTGATTTTTAAATGGGCAAAGGATCTGAATTGACATTTCTCCAAAGAAGACATAAAAATGGCCTCTCTCTCTCTCTCTCTACACACACACACACACACACACACACACGAATGAAAATTTCTCAACATCAAAATTCATTATGGCACTGCAGATCAAAACCACAGCGAGATTTCACCTCACATCTGTTAGCTTGGCTATTGTCAAAAATACAAATAATCACAAGTATTGGTGACAATATGGAAAAAAGAGGACTCTTGTACACTCTTGTTGGGAATGTAAATTGGTATAGTCATTATGGAAAACAGCAAGGAATTCTTCAAAAAATCAAAAATAGTACTATTATATGATCCAAAAATCCCACTTCTGGGTATATATCCAAAGAAAATGAAGTCAGTATCTTGAAGAGATAACTGCACTCCCATGTTCATTGCAGAATTATTCATAAGAGCCAAGATATGGAAACAACCTGACCATCTGTCATTGGATAAGTGGATTCAAAGAGGGTATGTGTATGTGTGTGTGTTTATGTGTGTACATATAAATACACATATACATATACACACATATATATATTCAATGCAATATTATTTGACATAAAAAGAAGGAAATCCTGCCACTAGTGACAACATGGATAAACTTAGAGGATATACTATATGAAATAAGCCAGAGCCAGAGAGGAAAACACTTAATCATTTATATGTAGAATCTAAAAAAGTTGAACTCAGAGAAATCAAGAGTGGAATGTTGGGTATAAGAAGCTTTGGATCGAAGGGGGGGAAGGGCAGGGGAAAGTGGTGGCAGGAAGGTGGAGACAAATGTATTTGAACAAAAAATAAAAATTAGAAAAAAGAAACTTTGGGGTGGGGGAAATGGGGAAGCATTGATCAAAAGGCATAAGGTCTCAGCTCTACGTGATTAATAAGTTCTGGAGACCTAATGTACGGAACAGTAACTATATTTAATAATTCTACATAGTACACTTGAAATTTGCTAAGAGAATAGATCTTAATTGTTCTCACCAAAAAAGAAAATAATGTGAGATGATGAATATGGTAATACAACTTGATAAAAGTAGTTATTTTATAATGTATACATATATCAAAACATCATATGGTACACCTTAAATATATGCAATTTTTGGTTCTCAATTATACCACAATAAAGCTGGGGGAGGCCAGAATTGAGAGCCTACAAGACAGAAATACCAGGCTTCTTGGGGAAAATTCAGGAAAATAATTTTGCAATATGGAGGTCTTTACAAATTTCTTAAGAATTAAAGAAGCTCCAATAATCATAAAAAATAAATTTATAAAATGGACTTGATTAAAATGAAAAATTCTGTTCCTGAAATATAGCATTAAAATGAATACACTAGCCCAAAACTAGAATAACACATTCAAAGAAGATATATCTGGCAAAAGTCTTGTATTTAGAATATATAAAGGAATTTATACAACTCACTAATAAAAAACCCAACTGAAAAATGAGTATAAAACTGAATGTACACCTTCACACAACAGAAGCTATTTTAATGGCCAATTATCCTTTAAAAGTTTTCATTATTAGTCATTAGGGCAATGCAAATTAAAATCACAGTGTGATACCACTTCACCCATTTGAATGGCTAAAATTAAAAAAAAAAAAAGAAGAATATGAAACAAAACACCTGTCAGTACTAAATGTTGTTGAGCCTGTGGAGCAATTGAAACTGAAAAATTGCTCATTAGAGTGTAAAATGGTCCAACCACTTCGGGAAAAGTTTTGATTTTTTTATGAAGCCAAATACACCAAATACTCTGGAGATTCCTAGTGCCAGGTGCACATGCCCCATGAATTACCTTCCCCTTGAGTGTGGTTAAGATCTGTGAGTATGATGGAATAGTGACTCCCTTGATTAGGTTACATTGTCTGTGACTCTAGCCTAGCAGACTAGAGTGAGATTCTTCTGCTGGTTTGGAAGATTTTAGTTGCCATGTTATGTATTGGCCACATGATTAGGACTTGTGTGCATCCTCCAGCCTAAGAGTTAAGAGTAATCCCTGCCCATATACCAGCAAGAAAATGGGAACTTTAGTTTTTCACCTGCAGGGAACTTGCAAGCTTCAATTGTGAATTGAACCTTTCAATTCAAACCTTTGCTTGATTTTAGTCTGATAAGACTCTAAGCAAAAGATTCCATTGTGCTGTGCAGACTTCAGACTTAGAGAAGCATTGAGATTATAAATGGACATTGCTTTAAGATGCAATATTTCTGGTAGTTACACAGCAATAGAGAACGGATGCACACTTATTATCTCTCTTTTGATGCACTTTATTCAATAGTTTACCTGCAGATCATTTGCAGTTTTTTAATTTCCTTTTTATCTCTCTGATAATATGATATTCAAATTATGAAATCATGTTTGGTATATCTGTAGAGAATGAGAAATTGAAGTGGCCCATTATATTGTGATTAATCCTTGTTGCCATACAGTAGAAATACCAGGTTTAGAAATCATAGTGTCCTTGTCCTGAGGGACTGTATACTTTAGACACATGTCTAATTTGATTCACATTCCAAGCAAGACTTTGTAATTAGTTCTTCTGGGTTCTCACCTCCACCAACTATATGTAATTTTATATTATGTTTTTCCATCTCTATTAGCTCACATTTTCTCCCAGTGTTGAAGCTCATTTACTCATGACTAGCATAGAGATCTAATTCTTCAGATTTTTTCTGTTCTTAATGGTGCATTACAAAAAATCCAGGGCAAATTTAGAAATGCCTCAAAGACCTTGGATTTCTTAAAATGACCAAGCATTTTATTCATGAAAATTGAAGTAGGATTAAAGTGATTTTAAGTGAGGACCCAAAATGCTTTCCTCGAATATACAGATTAAATTAATATGCTTTTAACATCCTCCTCAGCTTTCACTTTTCTATCCAGGCCTCAGCGGATATCTGAATATCAATTTCCAACAGGAACAAAAGGTTATCAATGAAAAACCCTTTAGAAAAGAGTTATTATCACTACTTTGCCACCTTTAATCAAGACTTTTGCTCAGGCTCATTATAAAACCATACTTCTTATTGAGCTAGATTTTAGCCAGATTAATGCAATTCTGTTCATATACCATCTAATTTGGAGTACTGTTTTAAAACTATGGATTTTTGAGGGGCTGCATGTTTCAGTGATAGCTCAGTGGAAAGGGTGCTAGAATAGAAGCCAGGAATCTGGACCCTTGCTTTGACCATCTCACCTTTGCTAACATATTTTTTTTTCTTTTGGTACCATTCATCACAATTGTATTTGATTGTTTTTTTTCCTAATTTGTATAATATCTAACAAAACAGAGTTCCATGAGGTCACAGATGTGACTGTCTTGCTCCCAAGTATAGCGTACTGCTAGTTCCAGTGGATAGCATACTGCTAGTTCCAGTGAATAGCATACTGCTAGTCATAGAGTAGACACATTCTGATATTTGCTGAAATTAAACAGTTCTTGAATTACAGAAATTCAGGCATCAAATTGGTGTTATTTTATTATCTCATTTCTCTCATCTTATAGAATAAGGAATAAATATCTCATTTATGGGTTTAAGATTTTTTTTCTTATTTATGTTGTTTCTAAACAAAAGTACCAAAATTCAAAATCATATCTGTGGAGCCAGCTTGCCAAGTTAAGGCTGGAAACATAGGCATTAACTGTCTTAGAGAATGAAGCAGTGGACCTAAGTGAAGTTCTTTTCTATTTTCAACAAGGTCAGGTAAGAGTTTCTGCAAGGAAAGTAGAGTTTTAAGTGGTGCTATCAGGTTTCTGGCTCTTTGTATGCACACACCTTCTCCTAGTTATTTAATTAAACATAAATGTAGGTGATACTGTGAAGGGATTTTGAGGAAATAATTAAGTCCTCAAATCAACTGACTTTAAAAAAAGGAGATAATTTAAGTGGGCCTGTCCTAATCTCATGAGCCCTTTAAAAGCAGGGAGTTTACTCTGACAGCTTGCAGAAATAGAAGTCCAATGGATGTACACCAGCTGGCCTGGAAGATCCCAAATGTGCATGCTGCAGCCAGCCTATGGGGCCTCATGACAGGGAACTGTGGGTGGCCTCTAGGAGGTGAAAGTGGTCCAGTCAACTACTAGGATGAAAATGGGGACCCCGATCCTACAGCTGCAAGGATGTGAGGTGTATCAACAACCAGCGAGCCTGAGAAGATGACCCCATACCTATGTGAGAACTGCAGTACTGGCCAATACCTTGATTTCAACCTGGTCGGACCATGAACACAGATCCACACATTCTGTGTCTACATTTCTCATAAATTGAAAATGAGAAATAATAAATGGGTATTGTTTTAAGCAACTACATGTGTGGTCATTTGTTATGCAGCAACAGAAAAACAATAAATAGGGAATGCCTTCAACTTACTGGAAATTGTCCTGGGAGTTGTGAATACTGATTTCATTTCATGCCATGTTAGAGAAAGAGACAACAAATGGTGCCCATGACAAAGGACTATTGGATTAGGACAATATACCAGATTGGAGTTCTGTTTTATAAATGAAAGATGTAATCGTGGGTGTTTCAGAAAGGCTTGGACTTCTATAAACTTCATGAAGCATTATTTTAAACATTCATGCCTCTCTCTTTGTACATCTGCAACATTTGTCCCCTTCTCATAGGATTATTTTGAGATTCAACTGAACAAATTCCTTCACAATTAATTATTGCAAACAAAGAAGCTGAGATTGGAAAGGTTGTTGAATTGGCTTTTGTTCTTTCTAATACGTTTTTTGTTTCAGGGCTCTCTCAAAACACAACTTTCTGTACTTTACACTCAATATTGCTGTAAACCTAAAATTGCCCCCCAAAATAAAATCTATAAAAGAACAAAAAAATAAAATTTTATTAAACTAAAATAATCCAAAGGAAAAAAATGTATAATAAAAGCCTGTAAAAGAGTGAAGGATATTGGATTTATGATTGTGATTTGGAATAATGTCAATTACAGAGGGAGGAGGGGAGACAGGGAGGTAGTGAGAAGGTCTGGAGTGGAGGGGAAGAGAAGTAGAGGGGGGTCAGGGAAAAAGAATGAGATGGCAGTCAAAGTGTAAAGAGAATGGCTAACATTGGAAAAAGCATATAAACTCTCTTAGCTTTATATTCCCCTTTTATAAAGCTGGAATAAAACCATATTCCATAGAGTTGTGAGAATTATAGTAATGCATATCGATTGTGCTCAGTCCATGAAAACAGATGAATAAATGACATGACTTCTTTTTATCATTATTAGAATTCAACACATTTCACATGATAAACACATCACAAATCAAATTATGAGTGGAAGATGTACTCTTTCACAAGACTACTCATGTAGGATATTTATTTCTTAATTATGAAATTAGGCTTAAACACAAATATGTAATAAGCAAAGAACAGTTACAATAAGTTCACATTGAAGACATACTATTTCAGGCTTAGAATTTTTTAAAGATTATATATATATAAAACAAAAGTGCCTGAATGAATTTGGTTTGAAGAATAAATAAATTTATCTCATACAATGGTAAAAGCAGAGTAGTTTGAGACAGATCATGCCAAGACTCTGACTCCACTTTTCTGTTCCTTTTTTATTTATATGTTGAGGTAGATAATAAGTTGACTCCAAAATGTTTGGTCATCAAGTTCACCACCATTTTTTTCCAGAGAAATACGAAGATTTTCTCTTCCTAGGTCTCAGGATAAATGCAAATATAAATGTACAAAGTAATAAGGGCAGTGCTCTTTCAAGTTCAGTGTTCTACACATGCTTAATGGCAGAGAAGACACATAATATTTAGGTCATTTTGAACAACTCTTATTTTTCCTGAAAATAATATTCATTAGTGAAAGAATGATGAGATAGATAGAATGTAGTAAGAAATGAGAATCTTTTAGTAAGTTCTTGTCTCAGATTTAATTTACTCAAGTGGAAAAAAAAGCAGTCAAGTGTGATGGAAACACACTTATCATCAGAGGTGGCTTATTATCTGAATGGCTGCACTTATTTTTAGTTACTTTCACCTCTATAGCCTTAGTAATATCCATGTAAAACAGGAAACTTTTATAATAATTACTACCCAGTGTTGCTGGGGTAAACTAAGACATGACAGGCATGAAGGAACCAAATGTAATGGAAATCATTGCTGAAAATTAGGCTGCTTTCTTTTCCTATTTTGTCTTCATTGAAACAACACTGTATTTCTCAGAAAAATTGTCAGTACGTTTTATTCTGAAATATGTGTGTGAATAACCATATCCAGATTAATGGGATAACATGTTTTTGATTACACTGTTCTAGTACTTTTCACCTCAAAACACTACTATTTTGTTTTTATTTGTCTTATCTAATAATCAGTAAGAATCAGCTCTTGAATTACCTTGAACATACAAAATGTTGGGCATTCTGAGTTAAAACATGTGTCATAAATTAATGCAACTTTCTTCTTTCTTTCTTTTGGAGCAACTTATATGAAAAAAGATTTCTCAGAATTTATAAGAATAAAACAAACTCACTAATTTTTTGGTAGGCAAATCTAATGAATAATAAACAAAAACAGTTTTAATAATTTTTGTTCTTGTTAAGGAAGACATTTGAACGTGACTAATATCACCTGACCTTTCTATGATTTCTCTTGATAATTAAAAAAATTTTTACCTTAAAATTTAAAACCAGCTGCTTAACAGATTCAGTGTTTTGGAGAACTAGATATATAACTATCATATGTCTTTCTGTAGTACTAATTCTAAAGTTTTGTCCAATTCCCCAGCTACGTCCACACATGTTCACATTATTTTCCTTTTCCTGAAAGTCTGTGCCAGTGAGGGTCCCAGCATGCCCAGGAGCCAAGACCACAGGAACAATGACCTGATACATAGAATGAGACAAAATGGGAAATAAGCAGAGGTATGAACTGGCATTACTTGTTCCTTTGGGTGAAACAATCTTTTCCAAAGGGCCTTTTAGATTCCTTTTGCCTATTCCAAATACCTATTTTCTAAGGTTAGTGTGTTTGTTTGTGTCAAGCAGCACCTAGTGTACCAGTGGTAACTAACATTGAGTAGATACCTGAAGTACCTTGGGATATATTCAGGGGTAAAGATAGTGATGTAAGTACTTTTTTAATCTATAGAAATAACAGTGAGGGATTATTAGAGGTTTCCCTTCATGTAGTGCAGAGGGCATCAGGGAACACAGAACCTGCTTTTCCAATTGCACTGCAAGGGCAATTGCTTGGTCATGGATAGAAGTAGAAATGTCAATGACCTCTGGGGCAGGGCAAAAAAAATAAAAATAAAAACCAGGAGATTTGTACACATAAAAGGATACTTAGAACACTTAAGGAACAGAGAGAGAGCTGGGAAGAATTTTTAGCATCCTCAATATCCATTTCACTTTCAGAAGGGAAAAATATAAAAAGTAGTGTTGGTAGTCAGCCTTGCCTAAAAAGAGTCTTCCAACCTACTCCTGATTATTCTTTGTCCTCTGAACTTACTTTACTTTTCTTTATAGCTTTAACAAATTCTAAGGTTTATTGCTGGTTGTTTACCTATCTTGGCTACTGTGAATAGTGGTGCAATGAACAATAGGAGTTTTATAGAGGGTTTAAGGAGAGGAAGGTTAGAAATATAAGGTAAATTAAATAGGAAGTGTAAAGAGCCAGAGATGTGATTAAACATGAAGTACTCAGTAACCACAACTAGTTTTATAAGACTGAAGCATGAAAGTAAAGATAATGGAGTGAAGTATGTGTTTGTGTGCGTGCGCATGTGGGAGGAAGGGTGAGTTGTTTATTTAATCTCTTGTTAAAATTGCCATATTTCCAACCTTTTGCTAAAATAAACAATGACTAAACATGTAACATTATGCTTATATTTTGTTTATGAGCAGGGATAGCTTTAGAATACATTTCAAGAGGTGTAGTTGGCAGTCAGAGGGTAAATGCAAATGTTATTTTGAAATTTATTATCAATTTGCCATACATAGAATTTATTCCACTTTTATATTCTCCGAAGCAAGCCAGACCTAGACTGCTTTGTTCCACAGCCTTTCTAACAACATGTTGGCACATCTGAATTTTTGTTAATTTGAGGGTGAGAAATAATATCTCTGATCCATAGCTCTTATTTTGAGTGAAGCTGACCAATTTTTCATATATTATAGGGTCATTGGTATTTATTTTTCTATGAACTGTCTCTTTATGTCTTTCAAACTCTTTTTCATTGGGTTGTCTCTTCTTTTCTTCTAGATTTTAGGAAGCTGTTTATACATGAGGATAACTTTTTTCTATGATATGAATTTCAAGTAGTTTCCCCAGTTTATGAGTTGTCTTTTGACTTTGGTTGTGGTATTTTTGTCCATGTCATAGAAAGAAAATGAAGTAATTTATTAGCCTAGAGTTCCTTCACTCAGACACTTGTCAGGAAAGGAGCCCTATGTCACAAGAATATACAGCTTGTCTACATTTTCTTCTAATATTTGGGTAGTTTTGTTATTTTAATATTTACAGGGATGCATTTCAAGTATATCCAGCTGTGTACTTTGATTTTTATATTGGACGTTTTGTTGTGTGCCCTCATAACCCCTCCTGTCCTTGTCTCCTGTCCTTCTGTGACCCCAGGACACCACTCATCTGCTTTTCTGTGTGTGTGGTGAAAAAATATATCATAAAACTTACCATTTTAACCATTTTTAAGTGTATAGTACAAAGGTATTAACTATATCTACATTGTCGTGCAAGAGATCCCTAGAACTTTTCCGTCTTATGATACTAAAACGCTACACTCATTGGACAACTCTCCTTTTTCCCCTCTGCCTATGACCCCGGTAAGCACCATCCTGCTTCTCTTTCACTCCTTTAGATACCTCATGAAAGTGGCACCATGAAGTATTTGTATTTCTGTGACTGATGATTTCACTTAGCATAATGTCTTTGAGTTTTATGTATTTGCCTGTGATAGGATTTTCTGCTTTTTAATATTCCATTGTACGTTTATATCACATTTTCATTATTAATTCATCCAGCAATGGACTTTCAGTTAGTTTCCATTTCTTGGTGGAAATAAATAATGCTGCAATGAACATGGGTGTGCAAATATCTCTTCAAAATCTTGTTTTTAATGTTTTTGGATGCACACCCAGAAGTCAGATTGGTGGATCATGTGGCATTTTTATTTTTAGTTTTTAAATAACATCCATACTGTTTTCCATAGTGGTGACCATTTTAAATCCTTATTAGCAGTGCACAAGGGTTCCAGTTTTCCACCAACTTACTGATACACTTTTAATAGTGGCCACCATAAAGGGTGTGAGGTGATATCTAACTGTGGTTTTGATTTGCATTTCTCTGATGATTAGTTATGTTGATTAGCTTTACATGATTGTTGGCCACTTGTATATCTTCTTTGGGAAATGTCTAATTAAGTTTTTCCTACTTTTAAATTATTTGGGTGTTTTCATCTTATATGTGATCATAAAAGATTTGAGTCGATTTATAGAAGTTCTTTATATATTCCAGTTATTAACCTCTTGATAGATCTATGATTTTCAAAAATTTTCTCCCATTCTGTAAAAAACCTTTTCATTCAGGTGATGTCTTCTTTGCGTCTCAGAATTTTTAAGTTTAATGTAGTTCCATTTGTTTATTTTTACTTTTGTTGTCTGTGCTTTCGCCTAGAAATTACTGCCAAATCCAATGTCATGAAGCTGTTCCCCTAAGTTTTCTTCTAGCAATTTTATAGTCTCAGGTCTTATATTTAAATCTTTGATCCATTTAAGTTAATTTTCATAGATAGTGTTAGGTAAGAGTCCAACTTGATTCTTTTGCAATCAGAAAGTGTAAGGCCTTCAGCTTTGTTTTTCTTAAGGTTATTTTTGCTATTTGGGGTCTTATTCAGTTTTGTATGAATTTTAGAATTTTTTTCTATTGTTTAAAAAAAATGCCATTAGGATTTTGATAGAGGCTGTGTTGACTCTGTAGACTGCTTTGAGGAATATGGGCATTTTAATGATATGAAGTCTTCTAATCCATGAACATGGAATGTCTTTTTATTTGTTTGTATCTTCGTTAATTTATCTCCTCACTATTTTGTAGTTTTTGGTTTACGAGATTTTCACTTCCTCAGTTAAATTTATGTCTAAGTATTTTATTATTTTTACGTTATTTTCAATAAGATTTTTCCCTAATGTTTTTTAAATAGTTTGTTGGTTGGTTGTTAGTGTATAGAAACACAACTGATACTTGTATGTTGATTTTTATCCTACACTTTGCTGAATTAATTTATTTCTCCTAGTGTTATTTTAGTGGAGCCTTTAGAATTTTTCACATATAAAATCATGTCATCAACAAACAGATAATTTTACCTCTTCCTATCTGATTTAGATGCTATTTATTTATTTATTTCCCCCTAATTAATTCTGGTCAGGACTTCCACTACTATGTTGAATAGACATAGTGAGAGTAGATATACTTGCTATGTTCTTGATCTTAGAGGAAAAGTTTTTTGTTATTCAAATATTGAACTTTTGGAATATTTTTTATTACTGATTTAATTTCTTTACTAGTTATTGGCTTATTCAGATTTTCTATTTTTTTGTAATTTAGTCTTGCTAGATTTTGTGTTTTTAGAAATTTGTCCATTTTATTCAGGTTATCCAATTTGGCATATATTTTTTTCATAACACTTTTTTATGGTCCATTTTATTTCTTTTATTTGAAGTAATAAAGTATTAATCTTCATAAACTAAAAAGGACATCAAAACACACGTTCAATAATTTAAGGATCATATTAAGAGAAATGATAATGTGTAATTAATTATAGTGTGATTAATGTTGTCCTTTGCATCTGAAGTCAAAATAAACAAGCGAGATAATCTACCTAAATAAATCAACAAATAGATAATATCTCCTCCAGGAATGGCATTTCAAGATTTTTATAGCATGCATTATTCACCTTAATATAGTCCTTAAAATTAGCTGGGATGAGTAAAGGACAAAAAATATTAGTGTGAATTGGTAATAATAAACCTCCATTTCACTTTGTGTGGCATATGTTCTCAAAAATCTTGTCAGTCTTCTCATGTACATGAATCTTAATATGTACACTGTTTACTTATAAGTTATTGAGTATCTGTGTAAAATAATTTCTGATAGTCAATTACAATGGCAGGCAAATATGTTAGATATAGATAGCTCCAGTTTTTAACTGACGTTTTTGGTGTCTTGGAGAAGGCAGTTGTCAGCTTTGTCTTGTTTAAGTTTTTGTACCTATAAAATTAATGGTGAGATATTATGACTACCTTTTTTCATAAAGCTATTTATATAACTTGACAATAAGAATAGAGTGTTTCCCTAAAAAAATGGTAATATAAGAGAATTAGATCAGTATTTCCAACAATTTTTATTATTTTTTCAACCCCATATTTTGAAAGAATATTTCCATAAGATTGAATTTATTATTTAGTTATTATTTAAATTTGTATCAATCATAGTATAAACTTTTTTATACATTACCAGTCTAAGTTGCTATTAATTTACTTTGATATTTTTTCTATCTCATGTACCTAAAGTAAATGTATGTTTTTCATATTTTTAGAAAATTCAGAAATAGCTTTCAGAATGCTGGTACTAAATAAAGGATCAGTAGAAATATGAAAGTACAAGACTGGAAACTATTGGACTAATTGGTATCTAAAATATCTTCTTACTTTAAAAATGTATGAATCTTGTGTCTATACCAGGAGTGATAATTTGCAGAATGCCAGTTTTTATTGACAAGAATTATCAATTTTATATGTCATAACTTGTTTTGATAGTCATCATACAAAAGTAAGATAAAAGTTTTAATATGCATATATATATGTAGATATAACTGTAGACACATACCCTTTTAATATCACAGATTTTAGGGATGAACGCAAAGAAAAGTTTGTAACTCAGAATGATTTCACTGGTATTACATTTTCCAAAGTAAAATTATAATGGTGTGTAGGCTGAGAGGCCCCAGAGGCCCCCACAAGCCTAGCTTGGGGGCTGAGAAAAGCGGCAGCACGGGGATTGAGAGTTATTTTGCACATCAATAACAACAAGCTGGCTAGGGAGGTGGGCGTGACTTTGACCCGTGAGGTAACTGGGAGGCAGCTCCCCTGGTCATAGCCCCTGCACGAGAGCTTGGAGGCGGTTCCCTCCATGCCCTGGGCCACACCTGTCCCGACTAACTATGACAGTCAAGAGAGGCTGAGAACACTGGCATGCTAGCAGGTGTAGTCAACTGTGGGAAGAGTTGGAAATGGGGCCACGGAGGAGGTTCGCGCCAGGATTTAAACCCGGGCACGGCAGTCATGTGGGAGCTTAACCACGTGTTTTTGGGAGCGGAAAAAGGGCTCCCTGGACCACGCATCTTCGGAAGCAAGAAAACAAGATGTAGCAGCGATGTGGAGCTCTCTCTTAGAAGTTTGATAGGATGCAGAAAGATTCCCTGCCTCACCATGAGGGTGCGGTCTTGGATTAAGAACAAGAGTCTAGCTGAGCTAGAGATTTCTATTTTCTTTTTCTGAGATACGGTACCCGTGACTGACCTCGTTTGGCAAGAGGAGGCAGGACTGTGGTTGTGTGTTCGTGGGTGTTTTAAAGGGATTTTGGGATTTAACCGCGACATCCCGCCATTATCCTAAACCTGTATAACTTTTGAGTAAATAGCTCCTTTCCTATTTACCAAACTCTGGCATTGAGAACCACAGTTCCTAACAAGGCTGGGGGCGGAGGGGGATGGGGCGGGGGCGGGGGCGGCGGGGCGGGGGGGTCAAAGAACCACAGTAAGAAAAGACCCTGGGCGAATGGGGCTTGTTTCTGTAACAAAATTGGTACAGTTATTCAGTGAAATGTAGTATATGTTTAGCAATTTATAAATATTTTTAAGTAAGTAGGCAAAAGGAAATGAGTAACTTGGCTGGCTTTCAATATAGAGAAAAAAGCAGAAAGGCCAATATCTGTGAGGTTTAATTTTAGTTCTACTAGATTATGTTAAAAACTTTGTTATTCAGTCAATTGCTTCATGTAGGTAGATGCAATTTTCAAGTGTGTTACAAAGGTCCCTGGTGCCTTTTTTTTTTATCTAATCTACAATAGATTGAACTTCAACAACTTGTTGACTAATTGAACAACAGAGATTAAAAAAAATACACCTTGAGATTTTCTCAGGCATGTTTTTCTATGATGATTTAGAAAAAGTATTTTGTACTTTAAAAGAGACAGTGTACCAAACAGGCTTTCAGGAAAATATACCATATAGAAAAAGCTCAGGATTATAAAGAGAACATGGGTTCCAATGCCATGTTGGCATACACCAGTTGTATGAACTTCAGAAGATTATTACTCTTTTTGAACTTCATATTCTTCAGATATAAAATAGAGAGTGGATATTCTCTCTTCATGGACTTCCACTCAACTCATTCAGTAATCTCTCTCCACATCCTCTGTAAGTCATACTAATTGATGAACTCTTGGTGCTGGTAGATTACTCTATAGCATGCCCGTATACTTTTCCTGCAAAAGTAATGCCTGCATACCAGGTTCTGTTTTTAGCCCCCTAAACCATATATGTGGCTGCATTTGGTATTATATTTATGTGATTTAATTACATTTAAATGAATTGATAAGATATGAATGTGCAAATAGTTTTGATTGCTTTGGAAAGGCTAGACGATAAAGCACAACAATCATACAACTTTGTGTGAGTAAGAAGATAGTAAATGATTGAAAATATAAATATCTAGGATTTGTCACTCAGCTTCATGAATATTTCATATTATCAATTCATTTCAAATTAACGAAAGGTAGACATTAACAAAGATCAATTATATTCCTAGCAAAAATATTCACTAGGATCCAATCAACAGGCCAGAAAAAAATAAGATGCCATGGTCCTACATAAATATCTTATAAATATTTTAAGTTAAAATATTAAATTGTATTCTGATATTAGTAGTGGAGTAAGCGATCATTAAACTTTGTTCCTGGTAGCATAATATTGGGACAAATTGATTTAAAGGCATGGAAACATCATAAACCAGGAAAAGAGTTTACTCTTGAAAAAATTCAACTGCAACAGCTAAGAACTATGAGTTTGTGTTTTCCTTCCCCCCCCCTTTCTTTTTTGCCAGAGGATATTATCCAATCTCTTGGTAACAGTAGCAGAAGAAAAGCACAGCCTGATCAGTTTGAAGTGACAAGCACAGAGAGGAAAAGAAACCCCAAATCTGTGCTCAAACTTTGCCTCAATCTCTGGCTGTACTATAATATGCACATGAGGGAAAACACTGGGACCCAGAGAAAAACAGGCAGAAAAAGAGAACTCTAGTCTCGAAAGACAGAGATAGATAAGTCAAGACTTTTGAGTTTGCTACTTTCTACAATGACTTCAAAGGGTCGCAGATGTTGTATTAGCAAACAGACTTCAAGGCATCTATTACAAATAGTAAAGGAATAGATATTCAAAGAATTAAAGAAAATGGTTTTTATGAATGAGCAGATAGGAAATCTCAATAGATAAAAGGAAACTATTAAAAAAGGAAATCCTAGACCTGAAAAGTAAGATAACTGAAATAAAAAGAATAAGTTAGATGGTTCAAAAAACTTTGAAGATGGGAGAAGAGTCACTGAACATGAAAATAAATCTGTTGAAATTAAGAGACCTTACGAAAAGAAAGCAAATTGAGAGAGAATGAGCAGAGTTGCAGTGATCTGTGGCAAATAGTGATCCAATTTATATGTCACACCTATCTATACATGTATATAAATCTGATAAAGGGCAGCTTATATCTAAAATATATGGAAAACATTTACAATTCAGTAAATAAGAAGACCAACTTAAAACACAGGCAAAAGATTTGGACACATACTTTACAAAAGAAGATAAACAGAAGACCAATAAGCTTATTAGAAACTGTTTAACATCTTTAGTCCTCAGAAAAACCAAAAAAAAAATACTGCATATAAGCTACTACTGCATATCCATTAGAATGGCTAAAATTTTAAAAGAGAAAATTAAGTCTAGAATGTGTAGCAACTGAAATGTTCATACATTGCTGATGGGAATCAAAATGATATGATTGTTTTGGAAAAGTGTGGCAGTTTCTTAAAATTTAAACACACTCCTAATATGCTGTATATATGTCCATATTCTGTTTGGAATGGAGGCTACCTGAGACATGTTCATCTCATGACAGATTACAGATAACCTCCCCCCACCACCCCAAACAGTGGGAACATGTGCTATCTTTTGAGGCCTTGGCTGAAATTGGCACATTGAAATTTCCATCTTCATTTTATTGGCCTAGGCCAAGTCAACTTTAATAGGTTATATTATAACTGGTACTTCAAAGTCACATGGAAAATGCTGTAGATATTACTTTAAATCCAGGAACAATGTGAAAAATTATATTTATTGCAGACAATGTATTATATTATGACATTAGCAAGTTTTACCGTGATTATGTAGTGAAGAAACAGGATGGGGGATGGTATAGTTTTGATCAATAGACATGAGACAAGAAGACAGAAATATTTGGGTTAGACCTGAAAAGGAGCTTTAAGTACTCATTCAAGGACAACATGCCTGTTTGAACATTTTTTAAGAGCAGGAGGAGAAATGTTTCCCTGTCACACTGTGAGGCAGCTAGATGGGGCGTGCCGCCACGGGGAGGCCTCTAGGGTCGTAGCTCGCCCCTGCCTGGGCATTAACCGCCACGCCAGGGGGAGGGACCGTGCCGTGGGGAGCGCGGCGCTCCCTGAACCTGGGGGAAACTGTCAGGGGCCAGCTGAGATGGGAGCAGGCCTCTGAATCCCGCAGAACCTTTCGAGGGGTTGTCACAGATGAAGGGGATAAACACAAGTCGTCGCAAACACTTCTCCGTTGGCCGGGAGAGCAGACGTGGGCACTTCTCTCTTAGTGGAGTAGGCCCCGTCGCCCTTTGTTCCAAGGCTTTATTGAAAACCTTATCAGTGGGGCTACGTAACAGGAATGCCTACGTTATCACATTACATCAGTATGTTAAGTTTCACAGAGAATAGATGGTGCTTTTAAGAAGACAAGTGACAGGAATACACTGATTTACATGAGTCTGAGAGGAGACTAGAATCAACAATAGAGACCATAGATAAGGGGAAAATAGACACAAAGATGCCTTAAAGATATAGGGTAAGGGGTGTAAATAATGCAAATGTCCTTCGCAGCATGAGCTCACCAGAGATCTGAGGGAAGAACAAAACACACTCTAAAGAATTCACTTTTAGGCCTGATTTCCCTGGGAACCGCCAGATCTGATTTAGGGCTGACTCCTGCACTGTTTCAAGCCTGAGCCAGGTGTGGGGAGGGAACCACCAAGAGATAAGGAGACGGCTTTTTGGCAGCAGTTAGGACTCCGGCCATGTCCAAACCAAGCCGAGAGGTGTGGGGACCTTTTTGCCCCTTCTTCCTGTCCCCCAATTTCTTGGCTACTGCCTATTATCGGTCAATGCCTGGCTTAGGTTGCCCCTCCCCTGGGGGGGTCTCACCCGTCATTGACAAAGACCATCACAAGGCAAAGCAGAGGGGCAGGGGTTACGCCCCTGCCAGAGGGCACAGGTCATGTTTCCTCAGGAGCCTGTTTCTCTAAAGCCTCCTGATTATTTCCAGCCTTGGGGTCCCCTATCCTGTTGGCATGGTTACAGCTTCTGAAACCAGGCAGGGTGTTTCCCAACATTTCCCAACTAGATTTTCAGTAATTTCAGTGTCTAGACATAAAGGGACTTTGTGAAAGTATAGAAGCTAAAACTTATCTTTTTCCCAATTTCCCTGGAATGATCCCTAACCTTTACAAATATCTTACAGTTTATAAAATATTTTCTTGTACATCATCTGACTTGTTCCTTTACGAACCTTAAAAAGCAGCATTTATTACTAAAACTGTTTAGAGGTGAGCAGATAGAGGATCAGAGAAGTAAAGTGACTTGCCTAATTTCACAGAGTCATTAAAAAAAATCAAGGCTAGGAGTCAAATCTGTATTTTCTAATGCTAGTCACATAGACTTATATTACTTGATAGTTATTAATCCATATTTGAACACATAGAAAGTGTTTAACATACTTCCATAATTAAATTTATACAGATGAGCAAACACTGCTTTGGTTCAATGAGAAGAAAATACATCACAAGTCTCTAGAAACTGTTTCCTTTCAAATTCTGCCCTTTTTTAATATGCAGAAAAAATTGTACTTTTATTCAATTTAGCCTGTGTATGTTCAGTTATTCATTTGAGACAGTCTCTTTTTTCCATGCTGCAGCTAAAGCAGGTAGCATTATGTGCCCATTTTATAGACGAGGAGACAAACGGCCTTTGAGGGCTTGCCCAGCATCATAGCGGCAGTACTAGTGGCTATGCTAAAAGCTTCTTCAGGCCTGTTTATTTTATCCTATTTTTTTTCATAAATTCCATTCTACTTGTTTGTGATTATTCAGAATATAGCCTCATATGTGGAATTTCTTCCTCAACTCCAGAGAGATGATTATATTGTTACCATTTAATTGCAGTAATCTTAATGTCGTTGTTAAAATTGTGTTAAATTCTAGTCAAAATATACCACTGTTTTCTATAAGTTCTTAGGTTGCTGAATTTCCAAGGGACTTGCTATAAACGTTTAATTAAGAATTGTCCCAATGTATGTTAATTTTGGCTTTCTTAAGTGTTTATTGGTGTAGATCCTCTATGGAATCCCCTCTACCTCTTCTTTTTTAATGTGTTAAATTGTTTTGCCTTCATCCTCACACAGTAAGCATCACCTTTTGGTTTGCAACTTAAATTTCTATTGGTGGCCTCTCTAGGAAATGGTGGCACACATAGCAGAAAAAGGGACAAAGACAGGAAATCCTTCATTCCTAAAATACCCCTCTGTTCTGCTGCCTATAACCAGAGAATTATTCCAATGCTCCAATACTGAGTTTCCTAAAATAGGTGCCATATATAGAAGGGAAAGAGTTTTAAGGGCAACTATGTTGGGGCACACTGACGATGACCCCTCCCTTTTAATAATTCTAATGTACATATTGAAGCTCTGAGAAGAACACTGCTAATTGGTCACTTTTAAAATCCATAATTTAAAGACATAAAAATATCACTTAAAATTTCCTCAGATAAGCAAAACTCATTTTGTGTGAGAATGTGATGGCAGAACAGAAAATTAGTTTGTACATTTATAGACAATTTTGTTCATACAACTTGGGTCTCAAAAATAATCAGAAATTTGTCCGAACTGTTAAATGATTTTCTTTGTAATAAAAGTGAGAAAATATGTTTCCAGCAATAAAAAACAAAACTAATGCAAAAAATTAGAGTAAATCTCCATGATAAATGCTCTGTAGCTATTAAAATATTTTGTTCAAGATGCTATAGTGTATACTCAGGGTGTAAAAATTAATATTTAGTATAAACTAATTTAATCAAGTCAGTATTGGATACTAGAGTATTCCAGGTTAGAAGAAAGAACATGATTCTTATGTTTCACACATGCACTAAAACAGGAATTTAATTGAAAGGGCCTGAAAAGGAAGAAGTGGAACTAGAATCTATGGATAGAAGCTACAGAGATAATAATTTTGCTCTATATAAGAAAGAACTTCAAGGTAGATTACGTGATCTTACAGCTAGAGCTATCATTTACTAAACACATGCTGTATGCCATGCCAGGAAGTTCTAAATTCTTTACATATGTTAACTTATTGAATCCTTGCAACAGTCATCTGAGTTAAGTCTACTCTTTATTTCTGTTTGCTAGGTGAGCAAACTAAGCATAGAAAGGTTTCAAGTTCACATATCTTTAAAGTGGTAGAAACAGATATTACAGGTACTGGTGAGGGTGTGGAGAAAAGAGAACTCCAGTGCACTGTTGGTGGGAATGCAGACTGGTGCAGCCACTGTGAAAAGCAGTACAGAGTTTCCTCAGAAAATTAAAAATGGAACTGCATTATGACCCAGTGTGTCCACTTCTGGGTATATATCTAAAGGAACCCAAAACACTAATTTGAAAGAATACATGCACCCCTATGTTCCTTGCAGCATTATTTACAGTAACCAAGCTATGGAAGCAACCCAAGTGTCCATCAATAAATGAGTGGATAAAAATGGGATATCTATAATGGAATATTACTTTCCCCTTAACAAGAACAAAATCTTAACATTTGAAACATTATAGGTGGACCTAGAAGGTATTATTCTAATGGTCAGAGAAAGCAAAATACTACGTAATTCCACTTACATGTGGAAGCTAAGGAACAATGTAAATGAACAAACAAAACAGTGTCATAGATACAGAGAACAGACTGATGATTGCCAGATGGGAGGGGATTTGGGGGAATGGGTAAAAAAAAAAAGGTGAAGGGATTGAGAAGTTCAGATTGATAGTTATTAAATAGTCATCAGGATGTAAACCATAGGAAATAGGTAACATAGTCAATGATATTGTAATAACTATATGTGGTACTAGTTGGGTACTAGAAATACCAGGGGGAAATTTTTGTAAAGTAAATGATTGCCTAACCACTATTCTGTATACCTGAAACTAATACAAAATAATATTGAATGTAAACTGTAATTGAAAAAAATAAAAAAAAACAATTAAAGAAAGAAATTGAAAGCCCACTTGCTAGGCATGTTGTAGAAGGAAATTTAAGTACATATAATGGAAAGTTAGACATCAAGCCTGAATTTCTAATTCTATAAAATCCCTAAAATATGATTTTCTTTTTGAAAAAAAGCAGCTTACTTAGTCTGCATGCTGCCGAATATCATGGGACATAGCTTTCACTTCTGGATCCTTCACTGTGTTTCAAATAGAGCGAGCTACAAGGTCTGTCCAGAAAAAGTCCAGCCATTGTTAATATAACAAGAACAGATTGCATGACATTGATGTAACCTGGCAGCCAAGGAGAGTGGACTGGAATGCGCATGTGTGAACAATGATGATGTCACTCTACTAGTCAGTGGGGGAGGTAGTTGCCCTTGAGTGAGCAAGTGTGCTGTGTGGCTGTCATATTCAAAATGACTGAGCAAGTAGAACAACAAATCTGCATCAAATTTCGCATTAAACTTGAGCATTCCTTCATAGAAACTACTTGGATAATAGAAGCTGCAGCTGTGAGCAACTGGTGACTGGCAGCTTCATCATAACAATGTGCTCACTCGTACATCGCATCTTACACAGTTTTTTGGCAAAACATCAAATCATCCAGGTGACTCAGACCCCTGCAGCCCAGATTTGGTGCCCTGTGACTTATGCCTTTTCCCAAAACTAAAATCACCTTTGGAAAGGAAGAGGATTCAGATGGTCAATGAGAATCAGGAAAATACAACAGGACAGCTGATGGTGATCGGGAGAATTATGTGAGGTCCCAAGGTGCCTACTTTGAAAGGGACTGAGGTGCTATTGTTTTATGTACAACCTTTCTTTCATCTTCTTCAAGAAATGTCTCTTTTTCAAAATTACATGGCTGGATATCTTCCGGACAGACCTTGTACACACAGCATAAGTCAACAATACACACTTGCTAAATTGAATAAGCTTCACTAAATGCCTTCTGCTGCCAACTTATGTTCTACAGCATTTAACTACTTTCTTGTAGTTGGATGAGTTCCCTTTCTCTCCTTCTGCACCTATTCAAGGCTAACGTTCTCATGTATTTCAGTCACTTTCCTCATTTATGCATATCTGTAACCACATCTTATATTGCCTCTTTCTCATTTCCTTCCTCCCTTTCTTCTTCCTTCCTTCCTCTCACCCTCTGTCTCTCCCTCCTTCCCCACTCCCACCACCCTTTCCTCCTCTTCCTTCTTTCATTTTCTTTCCTCACCTTGTCTTACTTTTCCTCACCTCATCTCTGTTTTTCACCTTCCTTTCTCATTTCTATCTTCTCTTACCCTCCTTTCTTCACATAATGAAATAGTCATACAATGAAATATTTAGATGATAAAAAATAATGAATATTGCTATATGTAAAAACATGGATGGACTTTGAAAACATTATAATTGGAAAAAAGTTACACACGAAAGGCCAATGATTCTATTTATTAGAAATATTCAGAATAGGCATATCTAGACAGACATTGGATTAACAGTTGTCTGGAGATTGGCTGGAGTTGGGAAGGTGATGGTTTGGGCAGGAAATAGGGAGTGATTACTAATGAGTAGAGAGTTTCTTTTGTGATAACAAAAATGTCTATCAAAAATTACACAGCCCTGCCAACTCCTTGATTTTAGACCAATGAGATACGTGTTATACTTCTAACATGCAGAACTGTAAGACACAAGTATATTTTTTAAGCCACTAAGTTTTTGTTAATTTGTTACAGCAGCAGTAGGAAACCAATACTTAAGGGTATGCTGGCATAGTTTCTATCTGTGGAAGTTTGCATTTTGATATAAAGATCACTGACTCATTCACTTATCCATTTCACTAAACAAATAGCTATTGAGTACTTTTTAGGCACAATTTCAGAAATTGAGATATAACTTTAAATTATACAAGATTCCTGTCCTCTGAGAGCTCATAGAGACAGACGATAAATATATAAACATTTAATTTAGTAGAAAATTTAAAATCAGAACAAATATATTATTCATTTCATGAAAGCATATTGAACCCCAATATTTGCAGACCTTGTGCAAGTTGTAGAGTATAACTGATAAGCATTAAAAGTAGAAAAGCAAAGTTCTTCGAAGCAGAGACAGCGAAGGTTTCCATTCCCATCTTCTCTATTTATTAGCTCATGAAGCTGGGCAATTATTTAATCTCTGTGAGCCTCAGGTAATCCTAGTCTTTAAATCACAGGGCTGTTATGGGGATTAAATTAGTTATAATATTTAGAAAACACTTGGTGTAGTGGCTGGCTCATCACACATCCAATACGATTATTTGGTAAATCAAAGACAACAGTACTAAAAATCAACTTATCTACAAAGAATTCACAGTCTGGGGTGGAGAAATGTACAAATATAGGAAAGTTGCATAGGTGGGAAAATATTAGATGCTAACATTCATATAAATTGGGTCTAAAGTAATGGGGATTATGAAAACTATGTCTTTTTCTATGCACATGGAAATGTCATGCTTTTATTCTTGGAAAAATAACTTTTTCTTTTTTCAATGGTTTAAACCACTCTGAAGAAGACGCTGACTTGGCATCTCCCAAGCAGCAGAGGCAGGCTGGATCATGACACAAGTTCTTTGTCATTCTCCTCATGGTCCAGTGTATAAGAAATGAAAAAAAGACAATTCATTTTTCATAGCTCCTTCATGTACTCTTTGCGTGGGCTGGATTCTCTAATGTTTTATTTCAGGCCATTTCCAGCTTTTCTCTAAGATCAATATTTCAAACTAACAGTAGGTTCTGGATGTGTGTGCAGGTTTATGTGAATGTGGAGTGGTGATATTGTGTTCCATTTCTAACTTCTATACTGCTGATGTAACCATACAAAAACAGGAGAGACAGGTCTACAGAATTCTAAAAACAGCAGGTGATCAATAGCATATTAATTTTTAAAGGATCAAACTACATTAAGGACAGAAAAAAAAGAAAAAGATGGTAGGAGAGAAAAGGAAAAATTGACCCAAGTGATGGGCCTTTGAAATACCCAGTAGCTGGATAAGAATTTTCAGAGCCTGCTATTTATTTTTATTCTTCTTTTGATAAAGAAAAGTATGAAAATGCCAATCAAGATATAAATATAAAATGTTTATAGTTAAGGAGCATGTCTTCCTTAGCCACCACCTCAGCAAAATACCATTTTTCCATTTAACTTTTTGTCCATCTCTACCACAGGGACAGAGGTCACTGCAGTGAGGGAAGTGGGCCAGAGGTTATCATACCGATAAGAATGCAATGAGTCCATTCGATTGTCCTGGACTGCAGTGAAAAGGAGAAGGAAGATGGAGGAGCAGCTAATTTTGGAACTATAAGGAAAAAATATAGTAGAATTGTAAATGAGCATTTGGATGCTCAATATTAATAAGCTTGGGGGTTCAATTCAGGCCCCTAGTGTGGTTTAGTGTGATCTAGCCCCTAGCCAGCATTTAAGAGTTAGGTGGGGCTTTTCTTTAGTGTTGCGCATTCACAATCATTGCTTACTACCCCTCCCATTCACCCTCCACTCCAGCCATATCTGCCACTCTGTCTGACATTGTTTCTTTTACCTGAAATGCCTTTCTCGTGTCTTTTCTTCTGCTACCACAGGCGGCCTATCTGCCCAACCCAAACTCTGGTTAAAACCAAGGATGCATTTAGATTCCCAAAGAGATTGGTATTATCACACAAAATGCTATTCTCAGTTCTGCATTACACAAGCAGCTGCTTCCTCAGCTACTGTAAATACCTTGGATAAGAAAACTCTTTTCCCTGGAATGTACCAAGCTGGGTAGATAGCAACATAAGGCGGCATTTGTATAGCACCTTATAGAGCTGCTTCATAAGCATTGCTTTTGTGTTATTCTCATGACAGGTTTCGGAAACAGGGATTATTGTCACTCTTTTTTAAATCCTTCTATAAGATAGTTACTGTGATAGTCACTGGAAATATGAAGATAATGCCTACTGTTCAATAGTTAAAAATTCAGAGGGGATGGAAAGCACAAACATTTACAAAATTATGTGATGATACAAAGAGAACACTGGAGGGTATGCAGTGGGAGGTGACAGGTGAATGATTTTAGAAGATTCATCAAGAAAGACTGCTTGAACCTCATGGGTTTCTGTTTGTTTTTTTTAAATTGTACTAGAGGAGAAAAGTTGTATGTTAAACCTTGTTTTCAACCTAGACAGGGCTGATTAAAAAACTAACCTAGAAAAAAAAATCTAACTTTTTACGCTAAACCTGGAATTTTGTATAGATTAACAATTTCACTTTCTCTGAATAGAAAACTTAATTAAAATCGTACTAGAATGAATGTATACATTTTACCAATAAATGTTTTCATTTCTCATATTGTTGTAAAATTCCAAAGGCCTCTAGAGGGCGCCAATGGGCCATGTTGAGAGTGGGCAGCTCTGTGGTTAGTTTATCTTTGCTTAGAATTAGCTACTGTAAAGGATGATGTGGACACTAAAACCAGTGAGAACAGAAAATCCCCTTTGACTATTCTCTAGAATTGTAACCACCTGTAGACAGTTATGACCAACTTCAGTATTATTCCATTTCTGATGGAATCATCAACATACTTCCATAGTTGGAATCGTCTTCAAGCCCTTAGAGAAATCCCCATCAATTTCTTGTGTCAAATACCTCCTGAACACCATAGATGAACAACACACTGTGATCTTTGAGAGAATTTAAGTCTAGTAAAGTTCTTCATTTTTCACTGAAGCCCAGCAAGAAAACATGATTGCCCGAAGTTACTCAAATTGTTAGTTACAAAGCAAAGATTAGGACTAACATATTCTGAAGTCTTCTCTGCTCAGTTTTCCTTTCTCTAATCCAGTTTTGAACTCTAAACTCAATGCAGTTTAGTTTAATGAACCTTTACCTAGAGCCTTATACATGCCCTCCATCTGTTTTGGTGGACGCTGACATGAATCACAGTGTCTAACCTAGCGAGGACAAGGGCCCATATACAGATAATTATGAAGCAGTATGTAGTAAGATGGAGGTACTACCTTCTAAGGGACATAGGGTGCTAGAGGAGCACAAACGGGCACTTGTTCAAACCTAAAAGTATCTGGTGGGTGTTTAGAGATGCTTTTCTGCATGAAGTGATTCCTGCGATGATGGAAAAATTAATGGAACTTACCCAGGGAGAGAAGATGGGGAGATTGTGGAGGATGTGTGAAGAAGAGAAGAGCCACTCCAGGCAGACTGAAGTAGCAGCAATAAGATTGTGCCTTGGAGCAATACAGTTCCTGGACTACTAGTCAGGGGACTTGAGTTTTGCCTCTAAGTGACTTAAGTTATCTTAAGCAAGTGCCAATGTGAGAAACATTCAAACCTGTAGAGAATTTCTGTGAGCTTATTTGAGCTGGAAAGAAAAATTTCAACAGATTGAAAAATGCTCTGGAGAATGGCAGTTTAGCACCTTATTTTATACATTACAGTCAAAGATAGGGACATAAGGGGGTTACAGAAAATCTATTGGTGATAGATTAGGGTGGTGGGAGAAAGCAAAGTGGCAGACCTCTGGGATTGGATAAAAGGCAAAATGATAGACACATACTTCTTTTACTTAGGTGGGTAAAGTATAATTAACAGTCAATAATTAACATGATAACAATAACAGAGGGGATTTGTTGTCCCAGCTCTGGTATGGTGATTGTGCCCAAGGGGCTCGGAAAGTTACCTTGATATTCCAAAGGCACGTTATCATAGATGCAAAAAGACAACAGACATCAGTTAAGTAAAGATGGACCTTTGTTAGGGAAAAATCCAGCTTAGGTCATGATGACCTGCTATGACCTGCTTTTAGGTAGAAAGTTTTTAATTTCAGACCATCCTTTTTGGTTACTTTAGGTCTCTGAGTTTGTAAGCCTGCCTCACAGGCCTTCCCTGAGCTTGTCAGGTTAATATGTGACCCCTTTTCTTACACACAAGTAAGGGACCCAGTTTTCTCATCTGAAAGTCATGAGTTGCTTAAATATGCCATCAGATTAGCTAGTCAAGATATTTCTATACCAATATTTATGAGTCTTAAGCCTGGGGAGGCTCATGTTATGCTTTTAGATATAATATTTTACTTTCTTATTCCTCCATTTCCGTGTTGTAGATGTTTTGGTCTAAGGGAGAGGGACTGAGACAACTGGGATTCCCTTCCCCATCAGCTCCAAGTTGTAGGATAAGGGATCTATCCTCTGTACAACAGGCCAAGAATACTGCAGTCTTGATTTCCACTTCCCTGGTTGCTTTTAGGGTTGAAAGGTTGAGGAGACCAGAGGCTACCATTTACTTTGATGTTTACTCATAGAGTAGAGGTGTAACACTATTAAAAGCAAGCCACTGTCTCCTTCCACAGCTCCAATGCAGTGGACTGAGGTTCTGACCAAGGTAAGAGGCAGGTTTTAAGAACTAGTAACCCACATGATGCCCGAGGTCATAGGCTTTACCTGAAAAAAAGCATGGAGAAGTTTCTGCGTAAGCCAAGCAAAGAAGGGTCTCAAAGGCTGGGCAATCAGAGCAGGAAAAGGTGAGAGCATTTTCCATGCCACTCATAAATTCATGAGCAAAGGGAGGAAGTCTTATTTGTCTCAAGGGATCTGAGCACAATCTTTGACTCAATGCTGGCTGAAGAATAATTTACCCTCACCAGGGGTTAGTCCAAGAAAGCCCATAGCTCAAAACAGCAGCAGCAGCAACAACAACAACAACAACAGCAACAGCATTTGATTGATGGATGTCCAGCAGGACACAAGCAAGCCCAAAGCTGAGTCTTCTCAGGAGCATCCAGAGAGGGAACTCGTGAGCTTCCTGGCTGAATGCAAACAAAAGTATAAACTTCCTGAGCTGTGAAAGCCACTTTCATGTCACACAGATCTAGCAGTAGAGGATAAAAATCTTACTGCCTCTGGTGGCTTAAGCACAACCTAGTTGCATAAGCATAAATGGCTTAAGCTGACTCCAGGGTGACCTCCTAGGAAGCCACTAGACAGATATTCAAACCTACACAAAAAAGACAAAGAAATCCAGAATACTAATAATAAAAAAATTATCATTACATACTTATTTTCTTTTCATCTCTTAACTGATTTAAAAAGCAATTACATAAAACAATACCTACAAAATTAATTACATTGTTGGACCTTTAATATATAGAAATGTTAATATTTTTTACAATAACAGCGCAAAAGGGAGGAAACTATATTGGAGTAAGGAAATAACACCAGATGGTAACTCAAATTCACATGAGTAAACAAAGAGAACCACAAGTGATTTATAAGAAGGATAGTATTTTTTTAAAAGAACTTATAAATGTTACTGAACCTTTTTTGTTCTCTTTGCTTTTGTAAAATACATAATTATAAAGAGAAATAATTATAATAATATATTTTGGGGGATTTTTAACATATATAGGCTTAATATCTATAATAATAATAGCACAGAAAAAGGAAAGAGAATAGAGTTGGCAAGGAGTAATGCTTCCATATCTTACTGGAGTCAAGAGAGTATGAATTTGAAGCAGATTCTGATGTTATATATTGTAAGTCCTAATGCAAATAATTTTAAAAAACTAAAAAAAGCTAAATTTTATTAGAAGAATTTAAATAGTATTCTAGAGAATATTTATTCAGTGCAAAGAAGGGACAGAATTACAAAATAGTCACAAGTCATATTGAAAACAGAAAAACACAATGGCAGATGTAAATTCAAACATATCAATGACAGTGTTTAATGTGAATAGCTTAAATGACCCAATAACATGACAGATTGTTAGACTGGATTTAAAAACTCTAATTATATGCTATTTATAAGAGACACACTTTAAATTCAGTTATGGGCAGTTGAAAGTAAAAGGGTGGTAAAATAGACTAGGTAGACAGCAACTATAAGAGAGTTGAAGTGGTTGCACAAATATCAACAGCTTGGGCCTCCCTGATTCCTTTGCTACCTTATTTTCCTCTTGGCTATTTCATCCCTGTGCATCAATGCTCTATTTTCTGTCATATTTCTAAGGAACCCAGGATTCTAAGTTAAGATTATTGATAGCCACTTTCAGAGTCCTTCATGATATTAATTATGAATTGTAGTTAAATGGATAATTATAGAATAGATGTGATGGCTCTCTTTCCTGGTAGAACAGATTCCAGCTAAAGAAGAGACTGAGCTACCTTGTTCCTTTCTATATCTCCAGCATTGAGCATGGAGTCTGGCATATATTAGATGAGTTTATTAGAGTGAATAAATAAACAAATATGGAAATGACCCAGAAGCTTACAGGAAATTGACCCCTACTGGAGCAGTGGGTCCATTTGTCTCCCACAAAGTGAACAAGTGGGAGTTTCCCATAGCTAGGGTTTCTAAAGGGGTCATCAGTTGAAGAGCTGTATTAGGATTAATGGAGATACTGGTAAAATACTGATTCCTAGGCCTGTTCTAAGAGTCTATTTCAATAAGTCAAAATGGCTCAATGTATCTGTATTTTAAATATCTGGTATGATTTTTTTAAAAATTTACCTACATTGCATATGCTTATATTATGATATATGGTCCAATAAATATCTACTAAATCTTGACTAAAGAATGAGGGCTAGGAAGACAGGAAATGGGGGAGAGGCATTCGAGTCAAGGTTACCAAGTGCAAAGACACAACATCAGGGACTAATTTAGTAGATTTGGTGAACTGAACATGTAGCAGAAGGTAGGGCGGGCCGCAACGATGATATGGGTCATGAAATGAGCCTGCAGAATTAGAAGTTCTACGCAATGGGCACTTGGCATGCCATGAGAAGATACTTAGATTTGAACTTGTAGATTTCAAATAAGAGAACAAAAAAATGACAGTCTGATAAGCACAAGGCAGAAGGGCTGGCTTAATTTAATCCCCCCCCCCCCCCCCGCCGCCCCATTGATGCACATGGTCAGGAAGAACTCTAACAAAGAACAATCCCGCTGACTCTCAGGATTCAGAGGCTCATACTGCGAGGAGAAAGTTTGAGCCTATTTGAATGCCTCATTTCACAGTGTAGAAAACTTCCCCAGAAGAGGTAACTTTCCAGGGTTGAACAATCGTTACGTTCTGGCAGAGCTGGGATCAAACCCAAGTCTCGTAGCTCCCGGACCAGTGCTTTGAGTTAGACATGAATCCTTATGAGTAATCTTTTGTATTTATATCTCAACTAACAAAACATTTGAGTAGTAAATATGCTGGGTTAGATGCTATTCAAATTGTCTCATTTAATTATGATTTATATATTTTCCCAAAATGCTTTTACCTTATGACAGTACTTTAATATTTTTTCTTCCTTTAGATTTATACTTGCAAGTCTATTCCTACAAAAAATATTTCTCATTCTATTGAAACAAAATAAAAACTTGCTGAGACTAGATATATATGTGATCTAAATAAAATATATAATCTAATATGTATGTGTGTATGTGTTTGTGTACATATTACTAATAAATGCCTAGATAGCTCTAAGCAATAATATATCATGTGTAAATTAGTGTCTGAATTAATGTTGTATGGCTAGAGCTAGAAAAATAGAGTCTATTTTATTACATAATAAAATGTTTTTAATTGTTGGAGTAGAACAGCTTTATTGCATACCATAACTTTTGGAAACAACAACAACCTTTTCAGTGACCAACAAAATGTTATTAGTCATAGCAAGACTGAAAATAAACTAAAGAGTAACACTCCTGAAAGTGTCAAAGGAAGTGAAATAAAGTGACACAAGTATGGCTTTGAATACAAAAATGGAACATAATTAAGGAACAGATTTACGGCAGAACTTACATACACTCAGCCTTTTGAAGTCAGTTGTTCATATCAAAAGCTTTGAAGTGTTAGCTTGTAATTTTTTTAAATTCATAAATGAGGGCTTCTATAAAATTACCTAAACAAATTTCAGCAAAATAAAACCAGGTTCATTCTGCCTCTTTCTCTTGGTGTTTCAGTTAAAGACACTTTTTTTTTTTTTTTTGCTCTGTGTATGTCATTCTTTAGATTTAAAATCAAAGATAACTATATACAGAAAGGTTTCTATGTTACAATGTTATTTTTAAATAAATGTCTATATATGTTTTAAATATATACATATTTGTATATAAAACATGATGAAAGCTATTTCCTGCAAGGAATGATTCATAATAATAATTTGCATGAAACTTTACAGTTATGATCGCCTATGCACTTTAAAAAATGTTGTTACCCATATATTTTATGTTTAATTCTCCTTTTCTAGGTATATCTAGATGTCACCATTCATTCATTTATTCAAGAAGTATTTATTGAATGCCTCTGTGTGTCAGGTATCACTATTCTACCTTGTTCCTCTATAGTCAAATAAGATAATTATGATTATGTTCAAAAAGTTAAAAGTGTACCTTAAATAGAATTTAATAAATGGATATTGAAGAGGTGATATTGAAAATCTGAGCTTTTCCCTCCTTTTTATGTGTGAGATACGACAATGTCTACTAGAAAGTTATCTTGCTCAGAATAAGAAAAACACACCACAAGACAGAGGCTTACACCAAGTAGTATGCTGTTTTTGCTGATAATTGCTCCTGGGGCAATAATGTACAGATTTTGCACAGAAAAAATATATAACCATGATGCTTTCACTTTTTGTTTGTGAATTCCACCATTAATGTTTCATTCTTTTGTCTGAGTGATTATGAGTCCCTAATCAATAAAGTCTCATCTATGAAGGAAATATAAACTCAGGAATTATCAGTTAATTACTTTGGCTTGTTGAGTAAAAGCATAGGCGAAAAATCTTAAACTGGGAAATAGTTACAGATACAGGAAAATTCAAGCCTAGACGGAGGAAGTGTTTGGTGACAATAGTTTTAAACCCCCAAACTCTTTCTGCTCAGCACTTAACTCCATTACCCCATGTTATTCACAGTTGGATACATAAAAGGCTTTTTGAGAGTGGAATGTGGGCTTTGCATAGGAGAAGGTGGGAGAGCTCAGATGGGAAACATAAAGTAAAGAATATGAAGACTTCTTGCCTTGAAGCATGTTGGTGAGAAACCCCTGACACAATCTTCAGTTAGAGTGACACTAAGCAGCAAGAATTTGCACTGAAGTTTCTTCTGGTAGAAGGTGTGTAATTGCCCTGGAAAGCTGAAAGAAGATTTTGGGAATGGAATTTCTATGGTTCCTGCTGAGTGACAATGATGCATTAGAGAAAGTAAATGAAAAACCGTGGGTGATTATCTTCAGCTAAAGACAAAAGATGAAAACCAGAGGACCTCTTAGGCAACTTTAAAGATACTTTTATCTACTAAAGTCCAGGAAAAGCTAAGGATCATGTTAGAGAATTAATTAAAAGAGTGAGAGAATTATAAGAGGGTTGACTATTTAGTCCCACCAAGTTTACTATGTCAAGGTCTTAGCCCAGGGTAAAAAGATATGCTACTCTGAGATTTAGGATGAGGTTATCAGGGTTGCTGACCTTGAAAATCTTTAAACTCCACATCATCCTGAACTTTGCAGAAGTGACCGTTACTCCTTGTTAGAGGCTAGTGCTTCCTGACTTCCCCTTCTTGAAGAAAATGGCAGTACCTTCACTTTGAAAATTAGCATGTGTTCTCTTCCTGACAACAAGACTATAAGACTAGGGTTATGGCACAACATAACCAAGTAGAGTAGAGTTCTGGGTCTATAAAAGGAGGAAAAATACATTGAAGGAGTTACAGAGCTTTGTTAATTTATACTAGCAGGATTCAGGAGTACATGGGAAATTGTGTTTTGAGAGTGCTGAGTTATGGGGATGGAATAAAAATTTGAATAAGAGAGAGGTATAAAAAAGTGCTCATGAGAACTATTTTCCACGATAGGCGATTTAAAACACTGGGTGAAACCTAGGAAGATGATGTTTATCCATTGTTAGGATGACTCTTAGAAGTTTGGAGAAAGCGATGGCCCAAAGAAGAGAAACAGAAGTGCCACAGCTGTTGTATCAGATGACAGGAAAAGAGATCAAAAGGTAAAGAGAAGTGAGTGTGTGAGAACAGATGGAACCCATAAGTGTTCTGTGACCTTTGGGAGCACCTACAGGCATCCTGCTTACTAAAACAAATGCAAAATGAGAGGGACACTTGTGACTTCTGAGCAAAACTCAGAAGTCAGATGGCTGTCTACTGTAAGCCAGGACTGATAGTAGGACTTGGTAGAACTGGGATCCTTGATAAAAATGACAGTGACAGAATGCTGAAATGATAGAAGCTCATTGGGTTTAACTGAGAGAAGCAAAGTGGAGGGGTATGATTTCCATAATGGTCGCTACGCTTATAGAGGCAGCTGGAGGCGTTGGGATGCTGACTGTAAGAGGGATATGAGGACGGCTAACAGAACACAGTGCCCCTAGGAGCAAGGCAGGCTGAAAGCTGAAACAGCTATGCTCAAGTTATGTAATCAAAATAAATCAAGAATAAATGATCAGGAGGCTGAGGGCAGGTCCATCAACAATGTCATAAATCCTTGCTTAGTTTTTTGGATTTGAACTAGTTTTCAGACATGGGTGTCCCTGACTGCAGAAGACGCACTGTTTCTCTTATATGTACCTGGTAATGACTTCTCATCTGGTAATAGGGCTACTGATATATGAGGAGAACAGGGAATAATATATTTGGCATCCAGGTAATCCAGTGAGGCATTTTTTGGAAAATCCTTGCACTGTTTTTATTCAAGGGTAGCAACTGAGAAGCAAATGGTAACCAGGGGTTAAAGCTCCTCAAGGACAAAGAGTCCCTGAACCACATAAGTCACCTGGACCAGCAGAGATATAAGGGGAGGGTGAAAGAAGTCTAGTATGAATAATAGAGGGAGGAGAAGGTAAGTATCAACTGCAGCCTCAGACAAGCTGTAGTAGTACAGTGTGTCTCACTAATGTTACTCTTCAGCATTTCTCTAGAGAAGAGGGCAAACCAGAATCCTGGAAAAAAAATGTTCCCAGAATTTTTTATACAACGTATGTGTGTTCAAATGGCACAAGGGATGGACTGTAGGTATTGTACTATGCCACCCAGATCTCCACTTCAGGACACACATTCAGGGAGTATGTGTCTGCAGGGGGTATGGTGACTGCTAGCTTTTAGCTGAGTCTTTATGTGTGCGCTGATCCCAGCTGAATGGAGCAGCTTTCCCCAATGTCACTTCGTCTCCAAGAGCAGCCTGCCTCCAGTCACTGGTTGACGTGGGGGTGGGTATAAAGTCCTGATCACTTTTGCTCAAGGTTGGACAAACCTGAAGGGTCAGGCCAACTCAGGAATTCTTTATGGGGTCAGCTGAGATCTTATTTGTAACCTCATTGTAGCTTAGCTCCTCCCTCTGTCCAATCCTGTTAATTTCACTCTCTAAAGATGTTGATCCCAAGGATTCATCCCAATAAACTTCCTACATGCTAATCTCTCTCAGTCTGTTTCCTGAGGAACCTGCTTTGCATACATCAATGCTACAAAATAGGTTGTAATATATAGTATTGATATGTGATTATAATAAATAAATGTAAAACTCACCCACCTCTGTAACTGAACTAAAATTTTCAAATGGCCAACAACGGTGTTGGTTTCACTCACCAACATCTTTCCAGGAGTAGTTGCTAAACAAATATTCTTTGTTGTTTTTTTTTTGTTTTTAAATTTTTATCTTCAGTTACAGTTGTCATGAAGTACTATATTAGTTTCAGGCGTACAACCCTGAGATTAGACATTTATATAACTTATGAAGTGATTGCCCTGATAAATCTAGTACCGTCTGACACTGTTCATCATTATTGCAATATTATCAACTCTATGCCCTATGCTGTACTTTACTTCCTCATGACTATTCTTTAACTACCAATTTGTACTTCTTTATCCTTTTACCTTTTTCACCTACCTCCCAACCCTCCTCCCATCTGGCAACCATCAAAATGCTCTCTGTATCTGATTCTATTTCTGTTCTACTTGTTTGTTTATTCTGATTTTTAGACTCCACACATAAGTTAAATTATCTGGCATTTGCCTTTCTCTGTCTTATTTCACTCAGCACAATATCCTCTAGGTCCATCCATGTTATCGCAGATGACAAGATTTCATTCTTTTTTATGGCTGAATCATATATGCACCCCTTAGTTCTTTATTCATTCATCTATTCATGCATGGACACTTAGGTTGCTTCCATATCTTGGCTACTGCAAATAATGCTGCAATGAACATAGGATGCATATGTCTTTTCAACTTAGTGTTTTGGGTTTCTTCACATAAATACTCAGCAGTGTAGTTGCTAGGTCCTTCTTTGTCTCTTTTTATAGCTTTTGTTTTAAGATCTATTTTGTCTAATATAAGTATTGCTACCCCAGCATTTGTTGTTGTTGTTGTTGTTTCTATTTTCATGAAGTATCTTTTTCCATCCCTTTACTTCTAGTCTGTGTGTGTCTTTCAGTCTGAAGTAGGTCTCGTGTAGACAGCATATGGAAAGGTCTTGTTCAGCCACTATATGTCTTTTCATTGGAGCATGTAGTCCATTTGCATTTAAAGCAATTGTTGATAGCTTTGTATTTATTGCCATTTCATTATTCATATTTTGATCTTTTATTCTTCTTCTTAAAGAAGACCCTTTAACATTTCTTGTAATGCTGGTTTGGTAATGATGAATTCATTTAGCTTTTTCTGTCTGGGAAGCTCTTTATTTGTCTTTCAGTTATAAATGATAGCTTTTCTGGGTAGAGTAATCTTGGTTGTAGGTCCTGTATTTTCACCACTTTGACTATGTCATGCCAATCCCTTCTGGCCTGCAAAGTTTCTGTAGAGAAATCAGCTGAGAGTCTTATGAGAGTTTATAGATAACTGACTGTTTTTCTTTCACTGCTTCTAAGATTCTCTCTTTGTTTTTAAACTTTGGCATTTTAATTATGATGTGTCTGTGTGGAACTCTTTGGATTCATCTTGTTTGGGACTTAGCATTTCCTGGACTTGCATGTCTATTTTCTTTACCAGGTTAAGGAAGTTTTCCATCACTTTCACAAATAGTACATGGATTTCCAAATCCCTTGCTGTCTCTCTTCTTTTTTGTGCACCCTCATAATGCAAATGTTGGTTAACTTGAAGTTGTCTCAGAGGCTCCTTAAATTATACTCATTTTGGGGGATTCTTTTTCTTCTTGCTGTTCTGATAAGTTGCTTTCTGTTTCCTTATCTTCCAAATTGCTGATTTGATCCTCTGCTTCATTTATTCTACTGTTAAATCTTTGTAATGTATCCTTTATTTTAGTTAATGTATTCTTCATTTCTGACTGGATCATTTTTGTGTTCTAACTATATTTTAATGTGTCCTTTTTTTTGGAGGTTCTCTCTGAGTTCATCTATTCTTCTCCTAAGTTTATTGAGTACCCTTTTACCAGTGTTTTGAACTCTGCACCTGCTTGTCTCTATTTTGTTTAGTTCATTTTCTGAAGTTTTCCTCTGTTCTTTCCTTTGGGCCATGTTTCTTTGTTTCCTCATTTTGGCAGCCTCCTTGTGTTTCTTCCTACATATTAGGAAGAGCTGCTACATCTCCCTGTCTTGGTAGAGTGGTCTTATGTAGTAGGTGTCCTGTAGGATTCAGTAGCTTGGCTCCTAGGTCACATGAACTGGGCATTCCAAGTGTGCTCCCTGAGCAGGTTGTATGCACCTTCCTATTGTAGTTGAGCCTAAATTGTTTTTGGCACATCAATGGGACATATTTACCTCCAGGCTGATAGACTCTTAGGACTACTGTGTAGGATCTGCTGTGTGTAGGGGCCAACACCACAAATCAGACTCATTCTAGTGGGTGGGGTATGATACCTGATTAGTCTTTCCTTTGGATGTCTCACTTGTGAAGGTTGTTGAGTGGTGCTTTAGCATTGTCTCTAGCTATTCACTGGGTGTGCTGGCTATGGGGCCTCTGAGGAACTGCAGGCCAAAGTCAATAAGCAACTGTGCCCTATCCAGGGCCACCTAGCATAAGCCACAAAGCAATCTGGAGATGGCTGCTACTTGAGCTGAGCTTGGATGTACCCAGGAGTGGCTAATCTGTGAACCAAGGCTAGCTACTGCTAGTGCCTTCCTTGCCTGGGACAACTTTGCAAATGGTAACAGGACACATGGAAGCTAGATGCTGCTTGTCTGACAAATTTTAGAAAAGTTTGAAGCATGAGCCAGGACAGGCTATTTGTATAGAAAAGATACTGGAAATGGCTTGAGTGGGCCCAGAAGTTGGATGGTGCAGGATCTCAGAGAATCATCAGAGTGAGGCAAACAAGGTTAGCTAGTTTGATGAAGACTAAGACATGATGTCTGCCTGCTGGCTTTGTGTGGGTGGGCTCAGCAAAGGAACAGCGGGCTCTGTCCGCACTTCTGAATGAGAGAAAAGTGCCCCTGGAGCTCTTGCACTGAGGACAGACAATTCAGTTCCTCCCATGTGTCTCTAATGTCTTTTGAGCTGGTTCCACAGAGCTGGAGCTCAGAGCAGTGAGTTCAACTAACTCCATGCCTGGGCCCTTTAAGAGGAATGCCGGGGACTCCAGAAGCCCTCTGTCTTACTCAGCTACAGTCTTTGCTGATTTTCACAGCTAGAAGTTAGGAGGACTTCTCTTCTTGGCATTGGAATCCTGGGCTGGGCGGTGCAGTAAGAGCTGGGACTCCTGGCTCTTTAGTGGGGACCTTCACAGCTCAGATAACTTTCCTGATTTTAACCACCCACATGGGTTAAGGTCCACCCCATTCAGAGTCTTTGCCCCTCCTACCAGTCTAGAGGTTGTTTCTTCTTTATATTCTTAGTTATTGGACTTCTGTTCAGCTGGATTTTAGTCCTTTCTGAATGATGTTTGTTCAGTAGTTTAGCTATAATTTTGATATGGTTTTGGGAGGGTGTGAGTACCCAGTCTACCTACACTGCCATCTTGACCAGAAGCCCCACAAATATTTGTTGAATGCGTACATGGATAAATGCATGTATGTAGCATAAGAGATCAGTATATATTAGTTGTGATTACCAGTATATATTGTTATTAACAAGATAAAGAATCTAATCTGTGACAATTTTTATCAAATTAATATTTCGATAGAAAATAAGTCTAGTCAGTTAATTGACAAACATATAATGAGTTCTTAACATGGCTCAGAAACTGTTGGACTGTGAGGGTATGAAGATAAAATGTAATCTTTGGTGTCAAGCATCTTACATTTTATTGTAATATGTTGGAAATTGAGTTAGTTGAACAAAGAGTACATTAGAATGGAAAATAATATATTAAGAGAAAAGGTGTAGGATAAAATAGTTTTAAAATATTGTTAATTATGTGGAAAATACATAGTAAAAAATTAAAAGAAGTACACCAAAAAGGTAATAGTAATTCTTTTGAAAACTACAAGTGTTGTGTGTGAGTGTGTATGTGTGTGTGTGTATGTGTGTGTGTGTGTGTAGAGCCCTTACATTTTGCGGGATTTTTGAAAGTTTTATATTGGGTATCAGTATTTTTACAATAATAAAAATATGATATTTTAATCGATTTATGTCCTGAATATACATGTGCCCAGTATTTACTGTATTATATTTGAATGATATTTTGGGTTGGCTTACATTTTGTATAGTCATCAAATTTCCTATTTTATTCAGTGGAATTTTGTAGGGATAATTTAAATATTTTTTCATCTTCCATTCTTTATAGAAACACTGAAAAATGAAGTATCTATCATCATCTCTTTATCATTATTAAATTTACAATAATATTAGAAAAGGTTAATATTTCTGTATTTAAAACTAGAGGACATTTAAAAAAAATGTTCCAAATTTATAGTATGCAAAATTAACTTCAGCACACAATTAATTTATGATTCATTGAATATTCCTGATATTTTTGAATGCAGATAGATTTATTAAAATGCATGGGCTATAATTTAGTGGCTGGTTAGTTGGCACTGTTCCTATTCCCCCATTGTTGAACTTTAAAAGTGTTTTAATGAACAATTACCATTTTGTATTTTCAGAAAGCACATTAGAGAGCAAATAGTTAGAAAACATTATATTACTATTTTATTATTTTCCCAACCGGTAGAAACTGAGATATTTGTCTCATAAAATCTCATTCTTTGAGCAGAGTTTATGCTATTTTTGAACTTATTTACATAGTTTCTACTGTATCAAGAGCTACAAGTACATTTTCAGAACAGTCATGGATCTTTGAGCTTAATTAATTATGTGACTCTCTAATTCTATTTTTAATTCTATTTTATATTCACCTTTTTAGCTTAATTAACATATAAACACACTGTAACATGATAATTGGGGCCAAAATACTTGAGTAGCATAAAATGTGAACTCATAGTATTTCAAGGTTAATGACATGACTAAGCTGGGTCTATGCTGTTAACTAGCTCAGGAGTTTGATGATGTCTTAGTGTAATCCAAATTCATTCCAATCTTTCAATAATATGGTGCAGCCTGGTGACAGTTGTTCTTTCAAGTTTAAATAGTAGTTGATTGGAAAGATTCTTGTTCTTGTGGCTACTGGTATTTCCAGAATGGAGGGAGCAAAATTCAAGAATCTCAGGTGGCTAGCACCTGTTTTTTTCATTCTGATCTAGGGAAGTACAGGCAATAGAAAATTGGGAACATGGAGACCGCTTCCCTCCTTGGCCTTGTCCTCCAATCCATCTTCTCTATTGTTACCACTGAAGCTAAAAATATTAGCCCATCATCATGTAAGAATGGGAGCTAGACAGAGGCTCAAAATTGCCAATCATATATAACGTCTTAATTTATAATTATCCTGAGCATGTTATGTAAAGGTTTCACAGTTTTAGCATCTTACAATGTACAAGACTCTGTGTTGGTAGGTTTAGAGATGAACAGAGAAAATATATACTCAGCTGTAATGATGCATTATATTGGCTTAAGTATTCTTTAAACTATTTGTCTTTCCCATAACAAACATTGCTTATTTTGTGCCAGGCATTGTGTTATACCTTAAAAAAAAGAAGCAGTACACTCCTTATCCTGAAAGAGCCCATTTTCTGGTTGTTAAGTAAGGGTTGTAAGTAAAAAATTTTACGTTGAGTGGTAAGTGCTTGGTGTCAGTAGTGTAGGTTACAAAAATGCAGAGGAATGTCCCACTGCAATTGGAGAAAAGGAGACATGGTAACTAGTAAGAGATGGGGCCAGATAGGTTGAATAAGGTGAGGTACATATGTAATCTAGGTCAATCCATACTTTGGGGGAGTAATTTAGTATATGTAACTTTCATACCATTCTATTCCTTATTTTATGTGAGGGAGGAATGTTGATAGGTGTGCTACTGACTTTAGGAGAGTTAGCAATTAAGAAAGCGTTTAGATGGATGTTAACAATTGGACCAGTTTCAGAGTACTATGTGATCTACTATTATATAGTGGAGTGGATGTGACTTTGCCTTCCTTTGCTCAGTCATGTGCCTCATTTTGTGCATGTTCGCTTGAAACCTCTAAGTTTACTTTGAAAGCCCAATCAAGATTACTTAAGAAGAAAAATCTAGTCTTCCATACAGTTCTAGACCAGGTTTAAAGGCCAAAGAACTATCTCTGTAGCAAATCATATTTTTCCCTCTTACTCTTTTTTTGTACAGAAGCCAAATCCTATCCTCAAACAGAGATTAGGAATCTCAGCTGTGCTAATGTTTTTTTATGTTTGTGCATTGGAGAACACTCTCATGAGGACTCAGAGAAAGTGGCATTTTGATTTATCCATGTATGTACCATCAAAAACAGAAACATTTCTTTAAAAAGCTGTACTTATTGGATATGTGGATATATTTGACAATAAAGTCAGTTTCTGCATTTTGAAAAGTATGTATAAGGATGGTGTCTCATTTAAGAGTAGTTCTGACAACACAAAATAGAAAAGCTAAAATAACAGAAAAATTAGTTCTTTCACACACAAGTCCAGAGGCATGTAGGTCAAAGCTGTTTTAACAGCCACTGTCACAGGAGTTCTAGGCTCCTTATATCTACTTTCTCAACTGCTCTAATGCTGACTTTTAAACTTAGGAATGCCTCATGTTTAATATGGCTGCTGGACTCCAGCCTTGTCATCCTTATTTTAGGTAGAATAAAGGAACAAGGAGGGAAAGGAACAGGTACTTTTTTTGCCTGAATCATTTTTCTTGAAACAATCTTCCCATAATTTCCATACAACTCTTTTATTTCTATCTCATTAGCTGGAACTTGTCACATGTCAACAGTAGTGGCAAGAGAGGATGATAAATTTAATAACTAGATGCATCACAGATTCAAATAAAATGGATTTTCCTACTGAGGAAAAAAAGAAAGAACTTTGCATGGAAGATGATAATTTTACCATCAATCAATACTTTTGTTTGTGTATAGCAGGACATCTAACTGAAAGTGACTCAAACCAGAAACATTTTTTAACCTCAGGTAATAATAAATAAATACATGACAATATGGTAACTTAAGGTTCAGCTTTGTTGTCTCATCCTCAGTGTTGGCATACCCTCTTGGGCAGTTCTCCACATGGTCCCATTTCCATACTTCAGGTGCGACTGTCATGTCCAGAGGCAGAAAAAGAGATGTTTGCTCTGTGTGTGTGAGCTGATAAGGAAACCTCCTTGCAGCTCCCCTAGCCTTCCCATCATGTCTCCTCACCCAGCACTGAGTTACATGCCCAACCCTGAAGGGCCAACTACTTAATTTGCAGTTTCAAAGTCAAAATGTGAGTGCAGGGCACCTTGCACAGAAGTAAGTTAAAGGCAGCAGAACACTAAATTGAACACGAGGCCCTTCTAAGTATGCCCGAGAAGTTGGTCCTTCATGCGTCAGCAGATCTGCTGGCAGGCAGAGTGAATTCAGCATGGCTGGCTTGAATCAAAGTTCACATCCTGGGCTAGAACGGATCTTGCTTTCCATGGAGGATGTTCCTTTTGTAGGAAAAAGTAAACAGACCCAGGGTTCTGTTGTGAAGATAAATGGGACCAATGCTTGTTGTATAGACAGTCCTGGTTTTTCACTCAGGTTGTTATGAATTTGGAGTTATGCGCTCTGGGAGAGAGAAAACAATGTTGGCCCTCAAATGTTTTTAATCATGCAGAAACATGCATCTAGTTACTTTAAAAAAACCCCTCATATTTAAATTAATATGAGAAAAAGGCCTACCAGTTTTGATTTTTTAATTATTCATAAGCTGATAGTGATTAAAGAATATACATAGACATACTCCTGGTGAATTATATAATTAGGAAGTTTACATACACCTATCAAGATTGATAAAAACCACAGCTAATATGACAGATGGGTTGTGTTCAGAGTCTGTTTTTGAGGTGGATTGCAAACCCCTATGATTAAGAGAACATTGCGAAGTAGATGAAACGAGGCATTGTCAGTGAACTTTCATTTCTCTTGCACTTTCAGTTTCGTTTTCCTCAAGTTGGAAACTAGATCAGGAAAGAAGGAAAGATCACCTATTGAATATCTACTGTCTACCAGATCTTTTACATTATGCTACTCTGTTACTTAATGCATGCAAAAATCCTGTGAAATAGATCTCATTACTCTCATTTTGCGGATAAGAAAGAAGATAAGCACCATTTCCAAGGGTGAGCAAAGGGCATCTGGGACTTAACTCAGGTGTGTCTGACTCCAAAACCAAACTCTTCTTACTGTACAATACGGCCATATGATTTTTAGGGTTCAGACTCATCTTTAGATATATTCGATATGAGATTACGAAAAACTATTGTCCACTTGGCACATTTTTGTTTATCTGGCCTATCTCTCCAAACAGCTATTCATTATCATCTTGAAAAGTAATGGAAGTTTAGTCTTTAATTATGGGAAAATGGAGATGGAAATAAAGCCATAAACATATCTACCAAAGTGTTCATGGGAGATTTAGATTTAGCATGAACAATTACAGGAATTCTTAAGCAGAAATGGACTTAATTATGGAGGATATGGTAGAAATTGACATGTATCTTCTGGATGAAAATTCTAAGGAAGTTGAAATAGATATTGTAGCATTAATGCATAAAAATGGGAGCTAAGGGGTATGATGAGGGAATGAAAAAGGAGTCAAGCACTAGTAAAATATTCTGCTATGTAGTTCTTAAAGAACAAAGAATAGTCTTTCCTAAGCATGACTTTTATAAAACATTTAGATTGGAGTTGACTAGTTGACTGACAGCTATATAGAAGAATAATGTTTAAGATAGAAGACACTTAAGAATAGTGGTTTTCTATATTAAGCAAATATAGAGAAGTAAGTGGTTAGGGTCATTATTGAACGTTAAATTGTGTCCTCCAAAAGTGCATATATTGATGTTCAACCCCAAGTGTCTAAGAATGTGATTTTTGGAAATAAGGTTGTTGCAGATGTAATTAGTTAAGATAATGAGGTCATTGGGTTGGGCACTGACTTAATATGGCTGATTTTCTTATAAAGAGGAAATCAGGACACAGAGACATGCATATAAGGAAACCAATGTGAATAGATATAGGTCAGTACAATAATTCTTACTTGGCTACATTTAATTTGCTTTTAAATCTACCCATTGAATTTGTTTGTTTGTTTGTTTTTTGCTTTGGTTATCATATTTTCGAGTTGTCATATTTCAAATGTGCTCTTTTTCATATATATTGTCATTTTCTTTTGTTTCCAGTTAACTTCTGAGTTTTTCTGATTGTCTTAAGCTCTTTGAGTATAGTATGCACAGCACAATAGTTTTATAAAATATATCTTCTAATTGCAATATCTATTTCTGTTATTTGGTTACATTTGCCCTGTCGGCTTTACCTTGTGTTACCTGTTATCTGATATGCCAGATTTACTTTGATCTTGTATTTGAAAATTTATTTAAAAAATTAACAGATAGCATAGGATGATGCCTTCCTCCCCTACAAAAGGGGGATATCGTGCTTGTTTGCAAGGTGCCTGAGACATCAGTGTTGTAAAAACAATGTTTCCATGTTCCAGGCTTGAAGCTTTTCATTTAAACAATGTGAACCAAGGAGTAAACTGTAAGAGTAGGTGTTTTGCAGGGGAGGGGGGAGGTGGTAGGGAAGTTGTTTTTGTTTACATTTACTTCCAAGGCACAGAGCTCTTTCTGGTTCCTTTATAAAACACAGGCTCTTTACCAGCCTCCATACCTTTGGCAGCACTGAGATTCCAATTTTTGTCCCTTGGCCTCTCCAGGCAGCCCAAAAGCACAAAAGAGGCACCAGATCCTTCTCAATGAAAAACAAATGCTCTTAGGATTCAAACAGTCTTCAGGGCTCTGCTTCTTTCTTTGAGATCCTGAAATCTCCTGGATCTTGACTAATTTGTTTGGTTCTTAATGCTTTTATGGGAGCTACAATTTTTATTTCATCTACCTCTGAACAAGCACCTTCAGTGGAAGGGTTGCTCCAAATTATTAATATATAACCTGTAATTACCTAAAGCAGAAACCTTGATTTTCTTTCCAATACAAAATGTTCAAAACTTCCTTTAATATTTAGTAATAGTGTTACAGAAGAAACTCCCAGAAACTCAGTCCTTGTCGCGATGCAGTAAGGAAGTGCACATCGGCGAGTCTGTTATTGTGTGGGCAGGCTTTACTGGTGTTATGTTCTCAAAGGAATGAAGTTCTTAGTGGTGGGCTTTCCTGCTGCACCCAGGGCAGTGCAGGATCAGGAGGAGAGGGGTCTGGAGAAGGTGATAAGGACAGAGTAAATGGCCCCTGTGTCTAATAAAAAGGTTATTGTGCTACCTGCCACATCCATGCATATGCTAAGCTGCAGTCCAGCAATGGTGACCTCTTAAGGTGGGGCCAGCTGAAGCGGGCAGCTTCAGTCCTGAGTTACCATTTGCAAGGCAGCTGCAGCCGCTGGCCCAGGGACCCCGAGGCCCCAGGGACAGAGGCCTGTCGTGGCCCGATGGCCTGCAGTATTGCATTTGAAGCTGGGCATTTGAGGCGGCTTCTCTCGATTTGGACAGTCCTTTGCCCAATGCCCCTTCTCTCTGCACATGCGGCACTTAGTGGCATTTGAAGCAGGCTGTGCAGGGCCTGTAGGATGTGACTGTGAACATCCCACCAGCGCAGCCAGAACCTGGGCCTGCTATGCTCCTTCCGTTTCTCCTTCTGCTGAACCTGGCCTCCCTCTCCCGGTTTCGGTTATAAAACACTGTATTGGCTGTGCTCAGCATTTCATCCGAGGAAACCCTGGGTCCTTGGAGAAGTTTTTGTAATTTTCTCCTAATCGCAGAAGCCAATTGAGTTAAAAATTTATTCTTTAAAATCACTTGTCCTTAATAAGACTCTTAAGTCTAGGTTAGTGTGCTTGATGAGAGCTTCTCTCAGCCTTTCTAGGAAAGTGATAGCATTTTCATCTGGGCCTAGTTAACACCAGACACCTTGGAGGATTAATGACCTTTTGGCAGCCTTCCTTGGGTCCAGCCTTAATACAAAATAAGAAATGGTTTCGTTCCCACATTTGGGAATTGCTATTATAATCCCATCCATGTCCATAGGCGGAACTGCTGTTTCTCCTATATTTGTTGTCAGGCAGATGTAAGTTGTTAGCAAACTTACTGGCCGCCTTAATTACTTTTTCCTGTTCCATGTCTGATATAGTTTACCCCAGAACTACCATTACATCTTTCCAGGTCAGTTCATGTGCCAAAGTGAGGTCCTGGAAAGTGTCTGTATATATTTGTCCAGATTGTCCGAATCCTTCCCAAGGTCAGCGTTGATTTGCCTGAGCTCAAGAAGTGAGCAAGATCTGTGTATTAGCTGGGAGCCAAATCTCCTGCCATTTCTGTTAGGAGCAAGAGCTTAGTAGTCCAGTCAGTTGTAGGGGCAGTAAAGGCAAGGGCTGGCGGTTGTGCTGAGGACCCGGGTATGGGGGTAGTGAGGACGGCTGAGAAGAGGCCTTCTCTGGGGTGTCTAGAACTGGGATTGTTTCCGTGAGCACTTGGGAATTGAAAGATGAATCAGTAAGTGCATATTTCTGCACGAATCTCTATGGGCCCTCAAATAGAAAACTGCTTGGGTCTAAGGAATCTCTGACTACTTTCCAAGGCATTTACAAAAGAGGCCAAGTTGTAGAGCTCTGTTATAGTTTAGGGTTCCACTAGTGGCCAAACCTCCCCATCCCCTAGTTGGTACTGGGGCCAAGCTTTATTGCAAAAAATGATCCGTTGGCCTTTCTTTAAGTTTTGAGGATCAAACTGTGACCAGTATAAAAGGATACATCCTTAGAGGATACCAGCAGGAATAGACGTTTGGTTTCCCATCTAGAAAAGGGAAAAGAGGCTAGTGGCAAGACTGCCCTGGGACCGAGGCAGTAGACTGCCCGGCCCCTTTTCCAGGGGGTGTTGAGAAAGAGTCTTAGTAGTTCCTGCATCCTTCTGGGAGCTAAAAAGCCTTAACCAGGAGCTGAGGGCAGAGATATCAGGCTCAGGCCTCAGGGCTACTGAAAAAATGCCTGAGTTTTAAAGTGTTACCTTTTTTCTTTCCCTTGGAGGGGCGGGGTATCTGGTTCTGCATCATAATGAGCTTGATTACTGAGTTAATTAACCTATTGTTCCCAGGACCTACTAGTTCCCTGTTTTCCTTTCTGAATTCTGTAGTCTAGCAGGGGGTGAGATTTTTCCTTCTTTGGACCCTTGTTCCTGATTAACATAGGCATAGTGGGACCAAGTCTAAGATTCAGGTAGGCAGGCAAGGAATGGTCTAAACAATAGTGGTCAGAAAGTATGGGCAGCTCCATTGGAAAACAAACACAGCAATTACTTTGTAAAGCAGAGAAACGTGGAAATGGTAGAGATGTAAATGGCATGGTCAGAGAAAGGGGAAAAAGACTTAAGAGTGAGGCAAATTAGAACAAAAAGTCCTACTTAGGAGAACAGGACCTGGAAAAGCCAGGACTTTCCACTACAGGCTAAAACCTTGCTTTCTCTTCTCAAGAAATAAACCTAAGTGGGGAATACGCCACAGGACGAGGGACAGTGGGATTGCTTTTACAATGTCCCTCTCGCTGCGTGGACTTCTGCTTGTGGCTGGCGAGAAACCTAGTGTTCTGTTCCAGTCCATGTTCCAATTTATCCTCTCGCCAGTGTCTTTCTTTGCAGCGAGTGCCCTAGTGGCATTTAAATGCTCTACCCGTGCCTGTGGGGTGTGGTAATTTCTTGAGGAGGAGAGAGCAAGGCATTTATATAGCAAACAGAATATTGCTCCTTCTATAGCTCCTGCAAGGAGTATTAAGATGCAAATTGAGTTGCTAGAAGTCACCTGGGGTGGAAAGAGATGCTGCAAGCTTACAACAGGCCAATGATTTAACCGACTTTTCTTTAGGCCAGGTTTAGAGGCAGAAAAGGCTAAGGAATCCATGTGGTGGGTCAAAATGAGAGGGGCTCCCAAAGGCCATTACCTCTTTGGTCATCCCCAGCTCCCTAATGTGTCTCAGGTTCTCCCGTCTGTCCATCTAAAACAGCCAAGGGGGCTTGGAGTGCTCGGTGACCAGCCCTCATTTTGCACATCTCTTGAGGAGCCAAAGTTAAGTTACAGTGATGGGAGTTCCCTATGAGGCCTCTGCACTTCTTAGGGATTGACCTCAGACACTTCCTCGAGGCCCCTATTCACATAGGAATGGCCCGCTCAGGTAGAGATGTAGAGATGCCTGAGAACTGGGGCCTGAGGGAGGAAGTGCCTCTTTTGTCTTTGAAGCCTGGGCAGCACTGATTTCAGATTTCATTGTATCTATCTCCAAAGCCAGGCCTAACGCGTTTGAATGCCCCACCCCCACAGTGCAGCCTCTCCTTTACCCCAAAGGTGAGAGATCAGGCTCCCTGCATTCCAAATGGCTGGAGACAAAGGGTGAGATCAGAGTTAGCCTCTGAGTCATGGCACCATTTATGTTACAGGAGAAACTCCCAGAAACTCAGTTCTTGCCAATGCAGTAAAGAATTACAGATCAGCGAGTCTATTTTTGGGCAAGCAGGGTTTGTTGGTGATAAAATTCTCAGGGAACAGAACGGGTCTTGCTGAGGTTGGGGAGAAAGGCAAGAGCAAGAGAGAGGTCCTTCATCCTGAGGACTTATATAATTGGCGGGATATGGGAGGATGAAGAATTTGCATATTGATTGATAGGGAAAAGTGGTGCTAACTTTCTAGGACAGGGAGTGAATACCCAAAGGTGTTCATGGGCTTCTTCCGTTAAGCATTATAGGCCTTTCCGGCCTTCCAGGCCTTGGTATGAAAGCACACTTTCAAAGGCTTTCTTTCCCAGATAATGGAAAAGATACATCGAGTTTCAAAGACTGCTGAGTCAGTGGGTGGGACATGATCCCTCCTCCCTGCCTTGGTTTGCTATCTCTCCTTACCTAACAAGAGTACTGTTAGGGAACCAGCCAATGCCATTCCAGAACAGCAGTGGAGCTTGATTGCTTGCTACCAAGAGGCCAAACTCTAGAGATGGGTTTGGTGAAAAAGGAAAGGGATTGTTTATTTAAAGGCTATACAATTTTAGAATAATGGCAGATTTCTCCCTCAAAGCCCTGCTCCCTTTGAAACAGCAAAAAATACAAACAAACAAACAAAATAACTCCCAAATAACCTTGACACCCTTTGCCAAACCAACCCAGGTCAAAGAAACACCTGGAATCTCTTTTCCCATTTTAAAAGTACTGTCCTTAAAGAAATGCAGATTCCCGGCTGCTGTTCAGCTCCTGGTATAGTGCATGAGTCTGTGTGCATCTGCCTGAGTCCTTCTTGCAGTGCCAATTTATTACCTACGGAGCCGCTTTTTCCCTGGCTGTGGGCTCACCAGTATGTCTGTGTGCTTGGCCAGACAGGTCCCTCACAGTGCTGCCAGCTTTGCCACTGTCTTTGGGGAAGGGGCACTGAAGATGTTTCCAAACCACACAATCTCTGGGGATTCACTGGGTCACGACCGTGCTGACACCTGGCAGCCAGCTGGACTAGCCAAGGGAAGGGAAAAGAAGCCTTGTGTTTCCCGGCACGCTTCAGTTTTAAATTTGTTCGAGCAATCCCTGTACAAGTCAGTGTCTGCCATTTTTGTCAGCTCCCCAGTATGTTTGACCCTCTTCTTGGCTGCCGTTTTTAGTAAGGTCAGAAGTTTCCCAGTGTGCACAAGCACACAAGAGTCTGTTTGTCTGGGGTGGGGCGTCGGACCCCTCAGCTCACACAGGTGCTGTATGAGTCCCCCCTTCCGGCCCCCTGCCCATATCACTGCCAGTGTGTTGGCACAGCCATATTGCCTTTGCTTACAGCTTGTCCTGGGCAGCACCTCCTTCCGCAGCCCCACCCTTAGGGAAGGCACGGGCCACTTGGTTGCTGTTCTTAATCTGCTACTCTGCGCGCTTCCTAACCAGCACTTTTGTAACTCCCTCCCATCTGAGAGGGTGGTGCTGGCTCTTGCAGGATCTGGGGTCCCTTGCCCACACTGGGGTCCCTTGTGTTCCAGCAACTTCTGGTCCAACCTATCCCATTATAGTACTAAAGAAGAAAATTTGTAGGCAATTTCATTTTCTGATATTTTTGTAATCTTAATTTTCTGTCTTCAATGAAACTATAAATCCCTCATTATTTGAAGACTCCTTAATAACTTGCATGATTGGCAAGGCAACTAGCGGATGTTTAATAAATGAAGTCAATGAAAGAATGAACTGGTAAATCAATCCATCAAGTCATAATTAAATTATGAAATCTCACCATACAACAATCTAGAGTACTGCAGTAGGTTAGGTAATAAAATTATTCTACATCTGCTTCTATTATAAAGAAAAAAACAAAAAGTAAACAAACTAAAATCAATACACTTGGTTGCCAAATGCTATTTCCTTTTCCTTTGTATCTAAATATAACAATCTCAATCTCTGATGTTATATACTGTTGAAAGGCTGAGGGTCACTCTAAGATTTCTGAGAAATTCCAAAAGTTCTTTCATAATCAAATTCTAGAATTGAGTTCCTTCCTTTTTTTGAACCAGTTCACTTTATACATCATCTCATCATTCTAGACGTGTTCTTTATCATGTCTATCCAGATGTAGAACTAGGGCCCTTTCGTTATTTCCTATCTAAGCTCACATTCTCACTTGCATTTATATTTTCATATAATAGAGATCATTCCACACATGCAAATTTATAGTCTGCTGTTTTTCACCCAATATTAATTATGATCTTTTTCTTATGTCATGAAATATTTAAAAAGTTGAGCTCTACAACACATTTTCTGATATAGTTGTACTGTGTTTTACTTTAATCATTCTTGTATTTTGGGGAAATTTAAATTATTAACTATTTACTTGTTAACATAAATATCTATTAAGTAAATACATTGACACATAAATCTTTGTCTATTTTTTTTTCTGTTTTATGAGTGTGAAATTATTTCTAGGAATGGAATTACAATCTACTTACATGAACTTGTTGAAGGATATAAACACATATTCCAAAATAATTTTTCATGGGTTGTAAAGATTTATGCTCTCTCCTACAGTTAATGATGCCAGTTTTATGTCACAATTGGTGAAATTAATTTTTTTTTTAGTTGCTAATTGGTAGATTAAAACAGTACATCATTGTTTGAATGCATGCTATTCTGACTACAAGTGAAACATTTTGCTTTGTTTTGGTCATAAAATAATTTGTAACTTTATGATTTACAATGAACTTTTTTAGTATGGACAAATGGATTGGTTATGGAGTATAATCTGTGTTCTATTCATAAAGACTTAATATGCAAAGGAATATTGGAGAAGTCTTCTTTGTGTGCCTTAGCGGTGACTGGTAAAATGGAAAGGGCTACTGAATTTGTCTAAAAGGGAAGATGTCTTATTGAAGACCATGTTATCATGAGAATCCATGAAAGCAAGCTCAGGTCCAGGATGTGATGACAGTCTGTGTGCATAGGACCTTAGAACTTTCTTAGAACTTAGAAACACATGGAACACATACCAGTAAGAATGATTTAATAAAAGAGTCCAAGGAAAAGGTGTGCTTAAGTTTCTCTAGGATGGACATGAAACTGCCCTGTCCTAAAGTCCTCAGCCTCAGGCTGATCCAGGTGACATGGTGACTTCTCTCTGAAGACTACTATTATTTCAAGTTTAACTCGCAGATATAAAATGTACTGAAGAGTGAGATGTTATAAGCAATTAGGATTTAATGCAAATGTGTGTTACAGAAAATGTACATAAGTATATGTAAGCTGTGACTGTTGATAAGGTTTTTTAAACTTTCCTAAGTTTTCATGTTATATTAGAATTTTTCCACAGTGTCAACTTTGAAGTAAGTTTGGCTTCAAAAGCAAATAAAAGGAAAATTAGATTCAAACCTTAGCTCTGTCACTTTCTTATTTTTCATGATTAGGCTGACTTCCATCCTTTCTCTAAGCCTCAGTTTCCATATTTTAAAATGTGGATAATAGCATTCTCCTTGCCTTTCATATAAGATTTCTTTGATGATCAAATGCGACATAGATTAAGGAGTACTTCAAAATTTGAATGTATTTAAGAAGCTTGAAAGACGTAAGATTTTATTATTCTTTAGTTAGTCAAAAAACTATTCCTTGGATAAGTGGTAGTTTACTGTGTCATAATAATTGATATCTGACTTACTAAAACAAATTTACCTTTGCTGGGCATGAAGAGAAAGCAGTGAAGATTTTAAAACATTCATAAAGAAAAAGGCACATAATTGCAACAGATTGTAGACTCATATAACTTTTTTATTAAAAAAAAACATGTTTATTGATTTTTGAGAGAGACAGAGAGACATCAGTATGAGAGAAACATTAATTGGTTGTCTCCCATACATGCCCTAACCAGGGATCGAACCCCCAACCTTTTGGTTTATGGAACGATTCTCCAACACACTGAGCTACACTGGTCCAGGCTTGTCTGCTTGTTTTTAAATGCCAAGTTCTATATCCCTTTTGGGTGGGGGCACCTCCAGTGATTGAAATAGCAGTGACCCATCACTTTTATATGGTGACAGCCGAACAGGCAGTTTCACAGGGATGGATAATATTTTTAAACGATCGCATGTTACAATTATTCCCTCTGCCCGGGACAAAAGCTAGGCCGCAGCTGGAATTCAGCACTGACAGAGGGCATCCAGCAGGTATTTCTGACACATCACGTGACTTTGGAACAGTATGATCTTTCTTGATAACAGATGATACAAAGCCATCCTTCCGAAGGGAAGGGGTGGGGAGATAAAGAGCAGCTCTGAGAAGGAAAAAAGGCAGATTGCTTCAAAGATAGCTCAACCTAGCCTAACCCTGCTTCCACTGCTTTCAGACAAAAAGAGAAAAGAAAAAAGTTTACCTTCCATATGCTCAATCACCAGAGGTTTACTGTTGTTTCATTGGTAAAATGCTTTTTGTACAATTGCAGTCCTTGGCTGTGAGACTGTGGCGATGCTGGGACAATGTTGGTAATTTTAAACTTTTGTTTGAAGAAAAAAAATGAACATGCCAGAGGTTTCCACGTGTTCTACTGAGTCCTTTATGATTCAGCTAAACATTTGAGAGAGTCCAGCTAAAAATGTGCAGATAATATTCTTTTATACCTTCCTTGCCCTTCTGTGATCTATATCATTGAACAATTTCTTTTTTGCTCTCCAGTCTTTCCATTGCCCTTATTTCCTCCTGCTCCTCCTGTCCGTTCTTAACTCGAAAATGATTCTGATATCTTACATCACAAAAATACTTTTTTTGATTATATTTCTTTTATAAATACAAGAGTAAATGTGTTTAAATATGAGTTTGGAGTCTGTCAGGTCTAGGTTTGAGTTTCTACATGCTCACTGATTATCTGTGAGTCTTTATTTAATGCTCCTGAGATTTAGTTTCCATATCTGTAAAATGGCGATGATAATAGTACACACTTTAGAGGATTGTGAGGGTTAAATCAGAAGTGTGATATAAAGGGCTGGGTACACTGACTATCACACGTAAGCCTTTTTCTTCTTAATTCACCACAGCAATTCTTCATCAATATCAGTGCATGGAGCTGGAGGAAGAATCTTGTTCTTTTTGTTTACTTCTATACCCACATTGCCTATAATAGTGTCTGTCACATTATTGGTTTCAATAAATGTTTTGTTGAAAGAATGAAGAAAGCAGATAAATCATCCCCACTTAACAATCTTTACATTCTGTCCTACTTTTTCCCTCCCCTAGGAAGGGAGAATACCTGATGTAGTTCTGAAGTGCCAGCCTGCCTCTTACATCAAAGTTCTGCCACTTACAAATTGTATGAAACCATAGGCAAGTTTCTCCATCTCTAGCCTCAGTTTCCTCATCTGTAAAATGTGGATGGTAATAGTTGTCTCTGTGTGATAAGGTTGTGAGGATTAAAGAGTTGGTACTTGCAAAGTCCTTACAGCAGTGCACGTTGCATCATGAGCACTATGCATATGTTTGCTGCTGGAATAATTTGACTTACCCAGAATTTGACTCATCATTCCTTTATACCCCTTTCTGTCCTAGATGGATTTGTTAATGGTTGTCATGTCTTTGTGTTATTCACTCTTTTTTACACAAACCGAACTATGGGGCTGGTGCATATTAACTGTTAAACACATGTATTTTAGATGAGTATCCCTGGCTGTGGCTTAAATAACTCTCCAAAAGGCGTCCTGGCTACTATACAGACCCCCATTGCCTCCCACATACAGGACCCTCCCCTCTGGCATCCAACTGTTCACTTTCAAGAGCCACTCAGAAAACTTTTTCTGTACATACTAACAACATGCTGTTAAGCCATCTATTCCCAAGATTACCTTGAGCCATCCCCAGAATTCGTATCTTATTTAATAACAAAAAAAGTATGAACACTATTCCTCTACCTTACACTATAATTGTTTATAAGATTTTGACTTTGCTACTTTTTTTTAACATTGGGAAAAATCAATCTCTCTATGCCTCCATTTCTTTGTCTATAAAATAAGAATATCAATGGGATTTTTCTAAATTTACTATGGTTTCTGTATTTTGTGAGTCCATTCATGTAACAAGTTACTTAAAACAAGGCTTATCACCCACTAAAGCCTCAGTAAGTCTGATCTAGTATTATTCTTGTTCTTATAGTTGTTGAAGTATAATCTTCTCAGGCCCAATTCAAGTCTTTGCTGGTTATATATAGGTTTAACACTCAGATAGAAACTTGTTTAACACATAATTATTACATTTTATAATTTCTGATCATTTCCAACAAGAGAAGAGCACCTTAAGGAGCAATCAATCCTCCTGCAAATTCAGCTGTTGGGTTCTTGGTGTATCAGAATGCAGAGAAAATGTCTGATACTTTGAATCCTGATCTGATCAATATGGATGGCTTCCTGCATATTTAAAGGACTATATTTTCTTCAGTATTTCTTCTTTACATAGGCACTGTTTTGTTTTGTTTTGTTTTTAATACAATCTTATGTTTACCACACTGATCCCTTGAATGAGTGCTTTTCTGTTCCTGGAATGACCGGACACTCATTTCCATTGCATTGTCAAAATCTAAATCAGATGACATTTTCTCTAGTCAATCAGGAACATCCCTTCACTTTTGTGTTTTCCTATGCATTGCACATGTTTAATTTATTGCATTGTCAGTATTTGTGCAGTATTTATTTACAGGTCTGTTTTCTCAAACAAAATTTGATAGCCTGTGTTTTAATCACTCCCATTTCTACAGTGCACAGCACATGGGCTCTCATGTAATAAGTACTCAATAAATGCTTATTGAATTAAACTGAATTTTCAAGCATATATTTTTATTAATGATAAGGAATGTTGTTAATGTGCAAGCTCTTTAATTAAAGTTCAATTCAACAAGTGTTGGTGAGGATGAGGAGAAAAGGGGGCCCTCATGCACTGTTGGTGGGAATTCAGATTAGAGCGGCCACTGTGGAAAGTAGTATGTAATTACCTCAAAAAATTAAAAGTGGAACTGCCTTATGACCCAGCAATTCCACTTCTGGGAATATACCCGAGGAAACCTGAAACACTAACTTGAAAGAATGTATGCACCCCTCTGTCCATTGCAGAGTTATTTACAACAGCCATGATCTGGAAGCCACCCAGGTGCCATCAGTAGATGAGTGGGTAAAAAACTGTGGTACATTTATACAATGGAATACTACTGGGCCATAAAAAAAGAAGGGAATATTACTCTTCATGACAGCATGAATGGTCCTGAAGAGTATTATGCTAAGTGACATAAGGTAGTAAGAGAAAGACAACTGCCATATGATTTCACTTAAATGTAGAATTAATGAACAAATTAAACTAACAAAATAGAAGCAGAGTCAGATACAGAGGACAGACTGACAAGTTGTCAGAGGGGAGGAAGGTTGGGGGACTGGGTGAAAGGAGTAACTGGCTTAAGCAAAATGAACAAACAAAAACAAACAAACAAACAAATAAAACAGAAACAAATACAGTAGTATGGTGATTACCAGAGGGAAAGAGGTGGGAGGTTGACAAGGGGAAAAGGGGAATAAGTGGTGATGGAAGGAGCCTTGACTTGGGGTGGTGAACACTCAGTGCAATAGACAGATGATGTATTATAGAATTGTACTCCTGAAACCTACATACTTTTATTAACCAATGTCATCCCAATTAATTCAATTAAAAATTTAATTGAACAGCAGAATTGTTGAAGAATCTACTGGGTAATTTTAATATCAGGGTGATTCATCTATTTCACAAATGCAAAATTATCTCAGATGGCTGGGACATTTTAAAAATTCTGAAATGAAGAATAAGGAATTCATATATTGAAAGGGGAAGTATGAATCTGATGATTTTTAAAGTCTCTCAAGGGCTTACATTCTATTAGTGGATATAAGATATAGTAATAAATACAAATAATAAACCCAAAACCTAATAAGATAATAGTAAATAACATAAAAGAGAAAAGACAATACACTATTGGCATTTAGAAGGAGGTTTGCTTGGATGTCAGTGTAGGGGGCAGTGTACCACATGTTTGTGAAGAGAATTTCTGATGCAAATAATCCAATAGCCAACCTGATGCCTTGGTACTTCAGAAGGGGCAGTGGTCCAGCTTTGTTGGCAGAAGGATCTGCACAGGCCTTTTCAGTCACACAGTTGAGAGCTGCTGGCCACCATCACAATGCCAGGACTTCATGAACCAAATCAGGATTGTGTCTGACAAGTCCTAATCTCCTCTTGGGAACACTGGAACAGGAATATTTAAAACAGGGGAGTCCCTCAAACACAGCACATGCTCATAATCCACATGGTGCATTCTCTCCCTTTTTTCATTAGTTTTTCAACCTTATTCAGCATTTAACTCAGTAGTTATGTGGTGCTCAACAAATGCTGCCTAAATTTAAAAATGAGCAAATAAATGTTATCACCATAGTTTTTATGATAATAAGAATCTGAACAGTGTGCATGTTTTATTTATTCAACCATGAATCATTTATTGAGTGCCTACTAAGTTTTGTGGCTATGAAGTTAGTGATTTGGAAGCTATCCTAGAGTTTTTTTTTTTCTTTTTTCTCTTCCTAAGAAACAAAGTGTTACAAAGTTAGATCAGTTCTACCCAATTAATATGCAAGGTCTGTCCAGAAAGTATGTAGCCATTTAATATACAAAAGAGACATTTACTGAGGAAAATACAAGATACAAGAAACTTTGTATATAGGATAATGATGCTTCAGTCCCCTTCAAAGTAGTTACCTTGGGACCTTTCACAGTTCTCCCAATAGCCATCAGCTGCCCTATTGTATTTCGTGAATCTAATGGATGGTCTGGAATCTCTTCCCTTTCAAAGGTGATTTGAGTTTTGGAAAAAGCCCACAGTTACAGGGCTCCAAATCTGGGCTCTAGGAGGTCTGAGTCATAGATTTGATATTTCACCAAAAATCTCTGCATGAGACATGATGTGTGAACGTGCGAGCTGTCATGATGAAGCTGCCAATCACAAGTGGCCCACAGCTGCGGCCTTCTGAATCATCTGAATAGTTTCTGCAGAGGAATGTTAAAGCTTAAAGCAAAATTTGTTGTAGATGCGTTGCTCTACTTGTTCAGTTATTTTTAATGTGAGAGCCACACAGTACACATGCTCACTCAGTGGTGTCTACCACCCCACTGACTAGTACAGTGAAGTCGTCATTGTTCACACATACTCATTCCAGTCCACTCTCCTTGGCTGCCAGGTTACATTGGAGTCGCACAAACCACTCTCATTATATTAACCATGGCTTGTCTTTTTCTGGATAGAAGTCGTATGTCTCATCCCCTTTATTCCCAAAGTCCTAATTCATGTAATTGTTATTTAATGGCTGGGTGAGCTCAGTAGTAGTGTCTTAATGGTCTGCCTACTTTGACTCTTATGGTACTGGCTCAACGACCTGCCATATAACTGCTAGAGGGATCTTCATCCCATGTAAATCTTACGATTAAATTCTCATGTACACAACTCTTCATCGGATTTTTATATCGCCCTTCCTTTTATCAGTGTGCCTGGCCCCTCTATCCTAGTGTTTTTCTCAGCACTGATATTCCTTTTTTTTCTTTTGGTGTTCTATAGAGCAGAAAGTTTATGATTTTTTTCATTTTCACTCTCACATTTCAACTTTTTAAATAGACTTTATTTTTTAGAGTGATTTTAAGTCTACAGCCAAATTGAGCAGAAAGTACATATATTCCCCATGTACCCTCTTCCCCCAAACATGTGAGCCTCCCTTGTCAGGAACATCCTTCACCAGAGTGGTACATTCATTACAGATGATAAACCTACATTGGCACATCATTAGCATCAAAAAGATTCCTGACTTTTTACTTTATTGTTCTCTCTTCAGTATATTTTTTGGTTCTTTTTTTAGGCAGGCTATTTCCTTTTTCCATTGAACATCTGCTTCAATTCACTTTAAAAATCCTGACTGAGGTTTTTCTGGTCACTGTGTCTGGCACTATGAATAAAGTGTTGTATGGACATGTGTCATCCCAGACATTAGGTGCTTATGTGCTAGTTTCTGATCATAGACACTGGCTTCTGTCAGAATTAGTATAGGGAATAATTGGTGATGATTACAAAAGTTTCAATAAATAGGAATGCTTACACATGTTCCTGGTATTCTCTTTTTTTTTTTATTTATGTTTTTCAAGATTTCTAGTATGTCCCATAAATTTACTAATTTTACCAGGGTACGCACTGCGCTTTCTTGGACTGGACTGACCTCTTTGGCTGGATCTGGCCCTTTAAGCCATTAAGTCTGTCCATGCTGGTCATGACCTTTGCCCTTGCTTGCCCTGACCATACTTGAATTCTTGTCGATATTCCGTGAACTATTCCCCATCTTCCAAGTTTCTGGCATCTTAGTTAGGGATTCATACCTGATGCTTGGGGGAAAGCTCAGACCTGATGCTCTCTGTCTCTTTTTTAAATTGGTTTACTTTCTACACTATAAATATCTTCTTCAAACTAATGATACAATTTTCCTTGGGCAAAATAGTTCAGCAATTTGACATAGTCTCTAGAATTCTGTATAGGAATCTATGTCTATCCTTGCCTGTTTTGGTTAATTCTGGCCTCATTCACAGGGCCGAAATACTCACTGTGCTTTCCAGACCTTTCTACCGCCTCACTGCTATGGGCAATGTAATATATTTGAAATATGGAGGACAAGCATTTTACCCTTTTCCCTGCCCTTTCTGTTATTAATAATCGCTGTGACTTTTCAAAGTCTCACCCTTCTCTCTCTGCCTGCCTCTCCCTGGATATGTCCTGTCTCCTGTCTAATTAATGACCATAGTTTACAGACAGTGCAGCTGTCTACACATATGGTTCATTACCCTTAAGACAGAAAACGATGTAAGAGTTGAAGGTTTCTTTCTCAGGGTTCTTTGGGCAACTATGAAGGATGAAATCATTAACGTGACTTTTAACTAAAACAGGGCCTTGTGGTATTGCATCATCTTGTTATACCTCTAGTGCATTCACTAGAGGCGTTATAGCTTTTAAATCAGGGTTTATTAGCTTTTGTTTATAGCTAAATTTGCTTGGCGCCAGAGAGAACTGAAAAATAATAATGAAACACTTTATATTGTATCTGAGTTTTCTAAATGTCTCACATTTGGGTTGAGCTACCAACAATAAAATGAATTAATTAGAAAAGAGGACTCAGTATTTTCCTAGAAAGACAACAGGCTTATTATTAGAGCAGCCGACATGTTTTAGGGAAGAGAGGCATTTATAAGCTTAAAAAGAGAAAGTTCTTAAGTGTTTCATAGAGTTGCCTTTATTCATTCATGTGCCATGTATTTATTCATACTGTTTGCCAGAGACTGTCCTACGTGCTGGATACTAGTGAACAAGAACTACACTCCCCTGCCCTCTAAGAAATCAAGGGATTACTTTACTCTTTTAGTCCTAATACATAAGATTGTTTTGCAAGCTTCTAAGTTCAGCTTCTGTCATCTCATAGGAATCCTGGTAACTGTGAATACTGTGTTTAGCCTCTACTTTCCCCAGTCCCTTATGTTGGCCCTTAGTTTTTGACCTGTAGCTACCTCCTGGTTAACTTGGCAACTGGGTCCTGTGCTGCCCTGTCAAGTGGTATAATTATCCGCAGCCCACGTAACAGTGCAAAGGGAACTTAATACTCACTTGTAAGCCTGGGATGGCCTTGAGAATTGGGTGCTGACTAAAAGTCATGGTTTTCCACTGTCCTGTTACTTTTGTCTCAGTTCTTAGCTGCTCAGTTTCTTCCCCCAATTAATTAATTAATTAATTAATTGTATTTGATTTTTTTTTCTGAAGGTCTATCCTAAACTTTCCAACTTGACTAGGACTTTAGCATTTAATGAACTCAGAAGTCCAGGTTCTATCTCTAATCTGTGATGAGATCTCTTCCTTTCTATTTCTTTTATTTTATTTTCTCTCTGTTCATCCTTTAAATCAGGGGTTTGCAACCTGGCTTCTACAATCTTTAAATGATCTTTGTAAATAGACTTCATGAAATCTACAGCTCTGTGGAATTGCATTAGCAACTTGTTTTATGTGTGTCTGTGTGTGTTTCAGATTTGCAAAGTGACCCAAAAAATATACTCCACTAATAAATTTGAAGCTCTATAGTTTTCACTATATGCTTTTGTCCGTGTCTGTCTCTAAACGGACCGTGTGCTTACATGCTTACAACATTCATTACCATGTGAGTACCAGTCGCTATCAAATTGTATTTTCAGATTAGAATTCTCTCCTGCTCACCTTTAACTACCTACAGCAGTGGTCCCCCACCTTTTTAGCACCAGGGACCAGTTTCGTGGAAAACTGTTTTTCTGTGGACTGGGGTGGTAGGGGATAGTTTCAGTATGATCAAGCACATTACATTCAAGCTTGCCTCCTGCTGTGCAGCCCAGTTCCTAACAGGCCATGGACCTGTTGGGGACCCCTGACCTATAGGACGTCTTCTCCCTAGGAGTCTCACTGGCTACTTATGTGCTAACCTGACCTATTGTCCTGTTGTTTCCCTTTTATAACTCTTTTGCCTCCTCTGGTTGTTTTGGATAGGGCTATCGTTACCCCAGACAGATAAGAGAGGAATCTTAAGCACCCCTTTTTCCCCTCACCACTGCGTTTATACCACTGTGTGGATACCACATATTGTAGCAGTTTTAAATATACCATCGAATTCTCCTTATTCCTGTGTCCTCTGCTACTGCCTTACTTAAAAACTTTAAAACTCAACTTTGTCTCTATTTATGATGCCCTCAAAATTACCTTCCACATTCAGACAAAAGAGATCATTCTCAAAAGCATATATAATCATTTAATTAATTTATTTAAAATGCTGTAATTCACTCCTTGCTTAAAAGAGGGGATGCCATGATAATTCCATTAGTGTGGTCCACAGTGCATCCCATGATCTCGTTCATAGTTGCCCCACGAGGCTTATCTGTTGGTTACTGCCCACATATCCACATATTTTGGTGTCTCCAAAGCATTACTGTTTTCTGTACTCATGCAGTAAAATGCCCTCCCGCTGAACATGGTGTTCACTTCATTACTCCTTGACTCTATGTTCAACCACGGGATGGGTTTTGAGTAAAGAATTAGCATATGTGACACAAGCAACATCTTTTAAAAAAATATTTATTTATTTTTAGAGAGAGGGGAAGGGAGAGAGAAAGAGAGGGAGAGAAACATCGATGTGAGAGAGAAACATCGATCAGTTGCCTCTAGAACTTACCCTGATTAGGGACCAAACCTACAACCCAGGCATGTGCTCTGACCAGGAATTGAACCAACAACCCTTTGCTTTGCGGGACAATGCCCAACCAGCTGAGCCACACCGGTCAGGGCCATAAGGAGTATTTTGAAACTACTTGGATGACTGGCCTTATTTACTCTTGCACTTCTGTCATCACCATGAGAAAAGCTTGCCTAGTCTATTTTGCTGGTCCTGGAGGAAGATGATGAACAAATGGGACAGAATTGTTCTCGTTGAATTGCTCTAGACAAGCACTGACTAGAACAGAGTCCTCTGCAAAGGAGTGAGCAAGCCCAGATGATATAACTAGCATCCTGCAGCTTGTCGTTGTGTGCCTCTGAGTTTTTGTGTAGTTTGTTACACAACAAAAGCAAACCAATGCATTGTCCATAAAGCTTTTTGCTTACTGGCTTTATTCAGCTGTTCATTGTTATTCAAAGCCATAAACCTCTATTCTTATGATCCTTTTCTTTGAGTCCCTTCAGATTCTCATCTCCTTAGTGAATTCTTATACTTTGAAACCCAAATCAAATACTTCTTTTTCAGTGAAGCTTTCTGTGAATCTACCAAGAAAATTGTCATTTTCTGCTTTGGGCCATGTGGTACTTTCTATATATTGATCTGAATTTGTAGCTTACCACATGTCCTTTTTCCCCTATAGGACTGAATACCTAGAGGACAGGGCTGTTTATTAATTCATTTTAGACATAATTATGGAAGCCTTCTGAGAGGAAGGCATACCTAAGGTGAACATAGAAGGATGAAGGTAAACAGGAAGGTGGTAGATCAGGAAAGCCTGGCTCACCAGAGGGCTGATGTAACCAGAAATGTTTGTGAATAACCTTTTCCCTCAATGTTTCTTTCACTTCCCAGATATAATGGAGCCTGTTGTTTAGTGTAGCAAGGAGAACTATTCCAAAGACAAAGTCCTGGATGTGTCCTGGAACACTGTGATTTTCTTCCCTTTGGGCAGCAAAACCATGTGGTGCATGCTCAGCACCTGCTTTTCTCTGGGCATTCTGTCCAGCTGTCCAGTTTGTGAGATGATGACATTTACAACCATTACAAGTACAAGGCAACTGTCCTGGCTGCCTGCCATAGTAGGGCCCAGGTCCAAGTGGCTACCATCTGGCAGGACATCTGCGCTGCCTCTGCGAGGGCTCTGGATGCAGCAACGTGCCCACAGAGAAGACATTGCACTCTGTCCTTAGGGAAGGCATTGCAGTTCTACCCATGCAAGAGATGACAGGGAGAGTAACCCAGAGGATGGCCTTTCCACTGTGGTTGTGCTTCTTCATAGCCTTCAGGTTCAGGGCCATGAATATACTTGGAACATGGCCTCTATAGCCAGACTGACTGGGTCTCCATCCTGGCAACCTCACTTTGCTATGTGACCTTGGGGCAAGTTACTTAACCTCTTTGTGACTAACATTGAGTCCGTCCTTAGTAAATGTCAGCTATTTTTATTTTTAGATAGGACCTAACAGTTTGTCATGTGCTCTGGAACTCTGAGGCTTCCAAAGGTCCCCAGGCAGTGCCCTTCAATGATGCTCAAGTCCTACTTTAGTTGACACGCACCATTTATCCCAGCCATGCTGAACACCTGTATTTCCCTGAATTTGTAACTTACCTACTGATATCTCTGGGCCTTTATATATGATGTTCTCTCTGCTGGGAGATTCTTTGTTTTCTCTTTATCAAGTTAACTCTTCATCATTTAAAGCATTCCTTCCTGGAAGCCATCATTGATTAGCTGCACACTGTGTATCGCCATACCTTTCTGTGTTCTTACCTCTGCTATTGGATGGATGGGTAGATGAGGTCCTTATGCACACTGTCTCTATTACTCTCATTTAATTAATCCTTAAACAGTTAAATTACATGCTTCATTGTCTTCTTGAAAAAATGTCTATTTGTTCTTGTTTCAAATGCAGATTGTGGCCCACAAGGGAGGGAATGGAAAGCCCAGTTCTAAAGAATGAGATTGGAACAATCACATGCTACTTTCTGATCCAAATCTTCTTCAGTCTGTGATTATATACAACCAAATAGGCCAGTTGGAAAGAGCTGATTCAGGGAATTGGTGTTATTTGTCCAATATAGACATTTGCTTGGCTGAATCTAATCACATTTAGAATGATGTTAGTTAAGTGGAATTGTATACATGCTGTCATTGGATTTAGGAATAAAGGTGAAGCCATTTGGCCACTGGAAATTCTGTTTTTGTTTTTGTTTTTTTGCTGTAGCTTAGGCCAGCAAGTCTCTTAAACAGATGAGTTGTTTTAACTTCATGAATATGATAAATACAATGGGGCTTACCTTTCCAGAAACAAGTCTCTCTTTAGAGATAGAATCTGATATTCTTATCATTTTAGCCAGTCCCTGAGTTAAAGTTATATCTATAGTAATTTGCTATGGAAGAATAACCTTATCAACTCTGTCTTAACCAATATAATTAAGATTATAATAAATGTTAATATATTTATTCATTTAAAAATTTTTTTCCTGTATAACATATACTAAACACTTTTCTGCTGAAGCATGTTTGGGATAGATCAGTGACCAAAACAAGTACAGATTTCTGCCCTCTAAGACTTCACAGTTTGGGAAAGAGACACAGAAACTAGTGAATGAATATATAAGCAAAATGTAAAGAACACTTGAAAGTAATAAATGCTATGAAAAATAAAGCCAATGAAGATACACATTTTTATACTTTACATAGCCCTTTTACATACATAGTATCATGTGATTTTTATACATGCCTTGAGGTAGGCAGGAGATATATTGTTTCTATTTTATAGATGAGAAAATTGATGCAAAAGGCAATAAGGTGTCTGGCCATTCCTGGTCCTCAGTTTTTCCTTTTACCTGGAAGTATTTGAAACACTGTCAGCTTACATTTAAGTCAAAACCTAGTGTCAATTCTAGACAAAGAGATTTAAATGTTAGCTTCAAGAAGTGTAATTAGTCAGTCATGTGGTACTTCTATTTTTAATTTTTTTGACGAATCTTTGTACTATTTTACATATTCCAATATGTAATTTCCAATTCCAACAAGAGTGCACAAGGGTTCCCTTTTCTCCACATCCTCATCAACACATATCTGTTGTCTTTTTTGATAACAGCCATTCTGACAGCTGTGAGGTGATTTCTCACTGTGGTTTTCTTTTCTTTGTATTTTTTCTCTCATTGTGATTTTGATTTGCATTACCCTGGTGATTAGTGATGTTGAGCTTCTTTTTATGTGTCTGTTGGCCATGCACATTTCTTCTTTAGAAAAATGTCTATTTATGTCCTCTGCCTATTTTTAATTGTATTGATTATTTTTTGATGTTGAATTGTATCTGTCCTTTATATATTTTAAAAAGTAACCCTTTACTGGTATATCATTTACAAATATCTCCTCTCATGTAGTAGGCTGCCTTTTCATCTTGTTGATGGTTTCCTAGGATGTAATGTACAGTATAGGGAATAGAATCAATACTATAATAACTATGTATGGTGACAGATGTTTATTAGACTTATTGTGATGATCCCCTTGTATAAATGTGAAATTGCTATGTTGTACACCTGAAACTAACACTTTATGTCAATTATAATTAAAAATAAATTAATACAAATAAAAAATAAATAGGTCCAAGAAAACATTCTTTTTAAAAAAAAATTCTAACTTGATATGTTTTTTGATTTAGAGAGGAAGGGAAGGGGGGAGAGAGAGAAAGAGAGAGAGAGAGAGAGAGAGAGATCAATGTGAGAGAGGAACATCAAATGGTTGCCTCCTATATATGCCCCAACCAGGGGTTGAACCCACATCCTAGGTATGTGCCCTGACCAAGAATCTAACCAGCACCCTTTAGTGCTCAGGACAACGCTCCAAATACCTGAGTCTCTCAGCCAGGGCACAAAGCATTGTTGTGGCCAATCTCAAATGGCCTTTGTCTTAGTCTGGTTCAAATTTGTATATTAGTTCTGCCAATCGGGCCCCTGTTACCTAGCAGCTGATGCTCTAGTTTCTGGTTTGTAGATTATTTTTAGTTCCTGACTCATATTCTTTATGTCTTCAGTCTCTGCCAGATAATCTTGAAAATGAGCGCTGCTAGTGTGCTTGCTAGTCAGCATCTTGTACCCCTGATTCTAGGGCCTAGAGTCTTTTCCCTGAACCTCATCCCACTAGTGATGACCTTGATTCCTAATGACAAATATAGTCTTGACAGATACTCTTGGTTGTGGAGCACTGTATGAATTAAACATAAGGGCCCTAGGAATGGGGCAGGAAGGGGCAGATTGGGAAGGTGCTCCAGGAGAGGAGTCAGACAGGAACTCAGAAATAATGCAAAGACAGAGAAAGGACAGATGCAAAGGTAGCAGGTATGTAAGTAGTACTAAGTAGTTAAAAATAAACATATATAGAGGAATTATAAAAATTATTCATGTATTAAAATAATTTTATTGTTAATAATATAATAATTTCTTTTATTTGCTGGACACTAGAATATACATTTGACATATATTACTTAATCTTCCAAAGAACCACTTGAGGCAAATAATATACCTTTTTTAAAGGGTGGAATTTAGCTCAGAGAAATTAAGGGGTTTGGCTAGTTTCAGAGCTCATAAAAGCAAAGTTGTAGAGGTTCTAGAGTGAAATTATGAATTCATACTGAATATTTTGTACCTTGATCATGTTTATATATACACAAAATAAAGCTCATAAACTTCTTTAAGGGGTAGTGGGGAAATTTACATGAAAATATCTATAAAATTTGAGCTTCTGGCATTGGTACCTGGCATATGGTACATATTCAAGCTATTTTTCAATTATTATTTTTATTGTGCTTCTGCATCTATGTTTACCCAGCCAGGGCTAGCCCAGACCATGAGAACATTGTGATTCAGGACAAGTGAGTGGTTGAATTATTGGCTGTAAAACTTACTGAGTGCAATGAACTAGTAGTTATGGCTAGCTACCACAGAGGATTGGCAATATATTAGTATTCATGATGCTATTTATCTGCATATTCATTAAGAGTTGTTTTAAATTAATGCTTTTAGTTTGTTTACAACTGTTTTTATTATCTATATGGGTGTTTTTACAAGGAAGACATTCATTTTATGATACTTTTGGTGTTTGTAGACATAGAATAAGCTCTACATATAGAAACATGAGACTTCAGCTCCTTACTCGTGGTTCTTGTATTCAACTTTGAAACCTGAAGCAAATCACTTCCCTTTGGTGTAGTAGAGATGTTAGAAAAAAAGTGAACTATTCTCAGATCTGGTTTTATCTCTAGTTGTGTAAATTAACTTGAAGTAAAAAAAAAATTAGTTGAATAGCTTGAATTACCAGGGCTGCAGAGTTAAAAGGAATAATACATTAACAAAGACCAGCACATAACATAGTTGCTTAATAAATATATTTCCCTTACCTGTCACGTGAACTCTGAACCATCAAAGAAATGTTGGAATTAAGCAAAAATAATGGCTTTCTTTCTCCCTTCCTTCCCTCTCTCCCTCCTTTCCTTCCCTCCATCCCTCCCTCTCTCTCTCTCCCCCCCTTTTCTTTCTTTCTTTCTCTTTCTCTTTCTTTCTTTCTTTCTTTCTTTCTTTCTTTCTTTCTTTCTTTCTTTCTTTTTCTTTCTTTCTTTTTCTTTCTTTCTTTCTTTCCTTCTTCCTTCTTTCCTTCCTTCCTTCCTTTCTTTTTCTTTCTCTCTTTTATTCCTTTCTTCCTTTATTTCTTCCTTTCTTTCTTTCTCTATCATCTCATATTTGCCAGAAAACCCTGTTCTCAAATTTGAAATGCCAATGTACAAAATAGATACAGTATAACTGACAAAACCAGTCACACAAGCACTTTCAAGCGTAAAGGTCCATGGCCTATAGTATTCAGTCACATGCTGTACAGCTGATAACCTAGGAGCATTAGGCTGTATCATATAGCCTAGGTGTGTAGTTGTCTATACTGTCTAGGTTTGTGCGAGTGACCTCAATAATGTTTGCACAATGAAATTGCCTAACAAAGCATTTCTCAGAAAACATACCCGTCAATACAATGCATGGCTATATAGATAGACATGTAGCTCAGTGACTTGATAGAATTCAGTCTCTTTCCTTATAATGTTAAGAGCATAATAACAATAGTCCAATTATATAAATCTTAAGAACATACCTGTGCATGTGTGCATGCACACACACATGTATCTCTTTTCTACAAGAATGGGCCAGACTCAAGGAAAAACACCTTCGTTGTACCTAGTACTAGAATTGAAGCTCTGGTTGAGTGGGGAAAACAAGTGATTTTGAGTTTAAATAGTAGGCTCTTAGAATTGGCCTTCTCTTTCATGCCCTAAGTATTTTTCTCATGCTCTATTTCATGAGTCATCAATGGCTTAGACCTGTGATTTTTATAACTGGGGTGCTCCAAGAATTTTTAAAACATGCAATACCTGACTCTTTAGTCAGGAGTACTGGCCTGTTTTCTCTTAGACTGTCAAATTTAAAAAAATGGCAATAGCAAACACAACAATAGCTGTCTAGTGTGAATGAATCAAAATTATATCTATTTTTTTTGTTAGATTAGCAAAAATATGAGGGGAGCCAACCTCCCCCACAATGGAATTTTCTTCTGGAGGGCAGGCTTTTTGTAGCACAGGCTTCCCACATTAGGTGAGTGTTCTAGGAACCCATATGTATCAGTGTGCCAGCTGACATTGTTGTGAGAGGCTGCGTTCAGCTTCAGAGAATTTTTTTTTTAGACTGTTTCAACCTGTTTGCCCATTTCATGATGGGTGATTTAGGAGCACACTTCTTACTCCATGCTGAGTATTCAGCAGTTTTTGACCAAAAATGGCATGAACCCTATGCCCCACCCTTCCTATTCACCAGAATAGGGAGAGCCCTAAGTGACTTTTTTTTTCCCACCCCCAGATGAAAGATGCCCTTAAAGGGAAATGTTTTGCCAATGTGGAAGTGGTGAAACAAAAACAGTAGAAATGCTACAAGGCATCAAAATTGATGAGTTCAAAAAATACTTTGATTAAGAATCCAGGAGGAAGATGGCGGAGGAGTGAATGGGAGTCACGCTGACCTCCTCCCAAGACCAAACTGGATTGCGACTAAATAGTGGAGTAATCACCTGGAAAACAATGGAACGATAATGGGAGAGGAGCCCTGGAGCCACGGACAGACAGTGGATTCAACTCTCACACATCCCAAGGGTGAGAAGTGTGGTGGAGGCTCGAGAGGGTGGGCTGGGTGCCCATGGGCACCAGCACCAGAGGGACATTGAAATGGCCAGTTAACTCCCCCTGAGAAGATGGGGTCTGAATCATAAACGGGGACCTCTAAACTACAGCAGCTAAAAACAGGAAAACACACAGACAAAACGCAATCCTGAAAAGCTTAGGGGTGCTCTCTGCCAGAGTCGGGCGGCTGGGGATGCAAAGAGACATTTAAAGGGCCAATGCAAAAATTGCAGTGGGAGCCACCCTCCTTGATCTCTGGGTAGGGGCGGCAGCAGAGTGGGCTGGTGCCTAGGAAAAGATTGGTGAGGAAAACTTTGTGAAGAGAACTGAGACGGCGGCTGGCGGAGCCCCGGTGATAACGCACCTCCCACTCTGCAGCTTCCATCGCGCTCAGACATAAGGGAATCAATTAACCTGCCTTTTGTGCGCTCCGCACACAGCTTGTGCACGTGTGAGCTGAGAGGCTAAGTGCAGACAAGCTGGAAGAAATAGAGGATCCCTGGCCAAAAGGGTCACACAGCTGCATTGAGAGCCTTGAGGAGAGACTGGACACGGAAGTGTTGGGCAAAGAATGGGAGGAGGAATCGGGGAGTCCCGACTCCCTCCCCATTCAGTAGTCTCCATTTTAGGCAGGCAGGGCGCGCTCCCATAGAGGCAGAAGCGCGGGGCGTGCAGGAACCAGACTGCTCACGATTGCAACGCGGGCCACACAAATAGTGGATCCTTGGCTGAAGGGGTCACATAACTGCCTAAGGACCCCTGAGGAAAGACTGGAGACAGAGGTGTTGGGCAAAGAACAGGAAGAGGAACCGCGGAGTCCGGTCTCCTTCTCCTTTCTGTAGTCTCCATTGTGTGGGAACAAGCCACACCCCCAAAGAGCCAAAAGCTGAAAAGCACACAATAGAGAGCCCAAAACCACCCAGTGCAGGCGCACACACTCGCTGGGTGGCCGGCAAGGGTTGGCAAGCGTGTGTGTGGACAGGCTCAGGCTGGCGAGGGCTCGCGCAGGCTGGCGAGGGCTCCTACAGGTTGGCGCCAATGGGGCCTGTGAGGGAGTGCGCAGATCGGCGAGAGGGCAGGTGTAAATCTACCTGTGCGGGCCTGCGAGTGCAGAGCAGTCCGCAGGAATAGTGGATCCTGGGCCTAAGGGGTCACAGAGCTGCCCAGAGTCCCTGGCGGAGAGACTGGAGACAGGATTAACCAGAGAGTCCTGGAGCTGACTTCCTCCCATTTCCATAGTCTCCATGTCGAGGGTAGGTGACGCCCCCAAAGCCAAAAGCAGGGAAAGCACACAATAGAAGATCCTAAACGGACCAGTCTGGGAGCGCCCACTGGGCCCAGGCACTAGACGAGTGCGCGAGGTTGGGCGAATAAGCACCCAGGCAGGCTGGGGATCCTTTCAGGCCCAGGATCCTGTTGGGCTGGGGAGCGCGCTCAAGGAGCCAGCGGGAGAGTGCAAAGCGATCCACAGAAATAGTGGATCCCTGGATGAAGGGGTCACAGAGCTGCTCAAAGCAGGAGTCAAACACAGAAAATAGACTCCTGGAAGGCTGAAAAAAATGACCCAAGGTCATATATGGTCAACAACTGACATCATCAGAGACAGGCCCAGAAAGAAAACTAAAGGTAAAAAAAAAAAAAAAAAAAAAGTAAAAAAAATAAATAAATAAAAACACCTGCCTACTACCATAGAAGATTAATTCACAAAGTTAGGAAATCTAAATGGCCCAATTGAAGCAGAAGCAAAAATAAATAAGTAAATAGATAAATTACTTAACAGACTCACAAAAATGGGAAGAAAGAGAAGTTCTCCCCCAAATGAGTGGAAAAAGGGACTCCCCATAGAGAGAGCTAAATGGAATAGAGGCAAGGGAACTATCAGATATTGAATTCAAAACAATGGTTTAAGGAAGCACAATGAGCTCAGCCAGCTCAAAGATAACTATGAGAAACTGCAGAGAAACTATCAGGATCTTACAGCAAACTATATCACCCTGGAAAAGGACACAGAAACTATCAAGACACAAGAGGATATGAAGAATACCATTTCTGAATTGAAGAACACAGTAGAAGGAATCCAAAGCAGGCTGGATGAAGCCGAGGATCCAATCATTGAGATGGAGGAGAAGGTAGAAAAAAACTCCCAGAAAGAACAAGAAATGAAAAAGAGACTTAAAAGAATGAAGAGGCATTTAGGGAAATGCAGGACAACCTGAAACGCAATAATATCCGTATAATAGGGATACCAGAAGGAGAAGAGGAGGAGCAAGGGATTGAGAAACTCGTTGAAAAAGTAATGATGGAAAATTTCCCCCATTTGAGGAGAGAAAGGGTCTCATGGATCCAGGAGGCACAGAGGACCCGACTCAAGAGGGACTCGAAGAGGTCCACTCCAAGACACATCATCATTAAAATGGCAACTATCAAAGACAAAGAGAGAATCCACAAGGCAGCAAGGGAGAAGGAGAAAGTAACATACAAGGGGGCCCCTTAAGGCTAAGAGCTGACTTCTCAGCAGAAACACTACAAGCCAGAAGGGAATGGCAACAAATATTCCAAGTAATGAAAAGCAAGGGCCTACAACCAAGACTGCTCTACCCAGCAAGGCTCTGAATTAAAATAGAAGGGGAAATAAGGAGTTTCCCAGACAAAAGAAGGCTAAAAGAATACATCTCTACCAAACCAGCACTCCAAGATATGCTAAAGGGACTGGTTTAAGAAGATGAAAGAAAAGAGTGAGAAAGAGAAAAACACAGGTACAGAGGGAAAAAAAGAATAAGTTTCTATCAGTAATAACTCTCAATGTAAGTGGACTAAATGCCCCAGTCAAAAGACGCAGGATACCTGAATGGATAAGAAAACATGACCCACACATATGATGCCTACAAGAGACCCACCTCAGAGCAAAAGACCTACACAGATTGAAAGTAAATGGATGGAAAAAAATATTCCAAGCAAATGGGCAAGAGAAAAAGGCAGGGGTTGCAATACTTATATCAGACAAAATAGATTTCAAAAGAAAGGCCATAAAAAGAGACCCAGAGGGGCACTTTATAATACTTAAAGGAAGAATCTATCAAGAAGACATAAGCATTGTAAACTTATATGCTCCCAATATAGGAGCCCCCAAGTATATAAGGAAATTGTTGGATGACTTCAAAAAAGATATAGACAGCAACACACTGATAGTAGGGGATTTCAACACCCCACTGTCAAAAATGGACAGCTCTTCCAAACAAAACATCAATAAGGATATTGCGGAGCTGAATGACACACTGAATCAAAGAGACTTAACTGACATATATAGAACCTTATATCCCAAAGAAGAAAAATACACATTCTTTTCAAATGCTCGTGGAAGTTTTTCAAAGATAGACCACATGATAGGACACAAAGCAAGCCTCAGCAAATTCAGAAAAATTGAAATAATACCAAACTTTTTCTCAGACCACAAGGCCTTGAAACTCGAAATCAACCTCAAAGAGAAACTTCAAAAACTTTCAAACTCATGGAGACTGAACAGTACACTATTAAACAATGAATGGGTCAATAATGAGAAAAGAGAAGAAATCAAAAAATTTCTGGAAACAAATGAAAATGAACAGACAACTGTCCAAAACCTATGGGACACAGCAAAGGCGGTCCTGAGAGGGAAGTTCATAGCAATATAGGCTTACCTAAAAAAGATAGAAACATTTCAAATAAAAGACCTAACACTACAACTTCAAGAACTGGAGAAACAACAACAAATAAATCCTAGAGCAAGTAGAATGAAGGAAATAGTCAAGATTAGAGCAGAACTGAATGACATAGAGACGAAAAGTACAATTCAAAGGATCAACCACTCCAGGAGCTGGTTCTTTGAAAAGATAAATAAAGTTGACAAGCCTTTAAGCAGACTCATCAAGACAAAAAGGGAGAGGACCCAAATTAATAATATCAGGAATGAAAGAGGAGAAATAACAACTGATACCACAGAAATACAAATGATCATCAGAAACTATTATGAACAATTATATGCCAAGAAATTTGAAAACCTTGATGAAATGGACAAATTTTTAGAAAAGTATAATCTTCCTACACGGAAGGAGGAAGAAACAGAAAGCTTGAACAGACCTATAACAGCTGGGGAAATTGAAGCCGTCATCAAGAAACTCCCAGCACACAAAAGCCCAGGGCTGGACGGTTTCACAGGAGAATTTTACAATAATTTAAGGAAGAGCTAACCCCTGTCCTTCTCAGACTATGCCAAAAAATCCAAGAGGAGGGAAGACTCCCAGACTCTTTTTATGAGGCCAGCATCACCCTCATCCCAAAACCAGATAAAGACCCTACAAAGAAAGTAAACTACAGGCCAATTTCGCTGATGAACATAGATGCTAAAATCCTCAATAAAATATTGGCAAACCGCATCCAGCAATACATTAAAAAGATTATCCACCATGATCAAGGGGGATTCATCCCAGGGATGCAGGGATGGTTCAATATACGCAAGTCAATAAATGTAATACATCACATAAATAAAAGAAAAGATAAAAACCACATGATCATCTCGATAGACTCAGAAAAAGCATTTGATAAGGTACAGCACCCATTTATGATCAAAACACTCAGCAAAATGTGAATAAATGGGGCACTCCTCAACGTAATAAAGGCCATAGATGAAAAACCTACAGCCAACATCATACTCAACGGGCAAAAACTGAAAGCTTTCCCACTAAGATTGGGAACACGACAAGGATGTCCGCTTTCACTGCTTCTTTTCAACATGTTATTGGAAATCCTAGCCACAGCGGTCAGGGAAGAAAAAGAAATAAAAGGCATCCAAATAAGAAAGGAGGTAGTGAAGCTATCATTGTTTGCAGATGACATGATAGTGTACATAGAAAACCCTGTAGATTCTACGAAAAAACTCCTCAACCTAATAAGTGAATTTGGCAAAGCAGCAGTACACAAAATCAATATTAAAAAATCAAAGCATTTTTGTATGCCAGCAATGCAATAGAAGAAGAAAATCAGAAAAAAATTACCATTCGATATAGCAACAAGAAAAATAAAGTACCTGGGAATAAATTTAACCAAAGAGGTAAAAGACCTGTATGCAGAAAACTATACAACATTGAAGGAAAAAATTAAGGAAGACACAAATAAATGGAAGCATATACTGTGCTCATGGATTGGAAGAATTAATATCATCAAAATATCCATACTACCCAAAGCAATTTATAGAGTCAACACAATCCCTATTAAGATACCAAGGACGTATTTCACAGAACTAGAACAGACATTTCAAAAATTTATATGGAACAGTAAACGACCCCAAATAGCTGCAGCAATTTTGAGAAAGAAAAACAAAGTAGGAGGGATCACAATACCAGACATCAAACTGTACTACAAAGCCACTATACTCAAAACAATCTGGTACTGGCACAAGAACAGACCCATAGACCAGTGGAACAGAATAGAAAGCCCAGAAATAAGCCCAGGTCTATATGGGCATCTAATATTTGACAAAGGGGGCAGAAGCATAAAATGGAACAATAATAGTCTCTTCAACAAATGGTGTTGGGAGAGCTGGACGGCTACATGCAAAAAATTGAAATTGGATCATCAGCTGACACCATACACAAAAATAAACTCAAGATGGATAAAAGACTTAAATATAAGTCACAACACCATCAAAGTCCTAGAGGAGAACATTGGCAGGAAACTCTCAGATATCCCACGCAGCAATTTTTTCACTGATATGTCTCCTAAAACAAGGGACACAAAGGAAAGAATAAACAAGTGGGATCTCATCAAAATAAGAAGCTTCTGCACAGCTAAAGAACACATCAGCAAAATGAAAAAGGAGCCAACCCTATGGGAAAATATATTCGCTAATGATACATCAGAGAGAGGTTTGATCTCCAAGATATATAAAGAACTCACTCGACTCCACTCCAAGAAAACAAACGATCCAATCAAAAAATGGGCAAAGGACCTGGGCAGTCGCTTTTCCAAGGAAGAGATAGAGAGGGCCCGGAGACATTTGAAAGGATGCTCAGCATCGCTAGCCATCAGAGAAATGCAGATCAAAACCACCATGAGGTACCACCTCACACCGGTCAGAATGGCCATCATAAACAGATCAACAAACCGCAGGTGCTGGCGAGGCTGTGGAGAAAGGGGAACCCTAGTCCACTGTTGGTGGGAATGTAGACTGGTGCAGCCATTGTCGAAAGCAGTGTGGAATTTCCTCAAAAAGCTGAAAATGGAACTGCCTTTTGATCCAGTGATTCCCCTGCTGGGACTATACCCTAAGAATCCCAAAACGCCTTTTCAAAAGAACCTATGCACCCCAATGTTCATAGCAGCACAGTTTACAATAGCCAAGCGTTAGAAGCAACCTAAATGCCCATCAGTAGATGATTGGATCAAAAAGTAATGGTACATTTACACAATGGAATACTATGCAGCAGAAAGAAAAAAAGAACTACTGCACTCCATGACAGCATGGATGGAACTAGAGAGCATTATGCTAAGCGAAATAAGCCAGAGGGCGAAAGACAAATACCATATGATCTCACCTATAAGTGGAAACTAACCAACAATACAAAGATGCAAGGAAAATAAGACCAGCAACACTGAAAGGAAAAGAAACCAACAGAGACAAGAAGGAAGTAGGAAGGGGATGTGGGGGGAAAAGGAAGGGAAGGAGAAAATCAAGGAACATATAACAAGGACTCATGGACAAAACCAAAGGGGAAGTGTTGAGGGAAGGAGAGAGGGAGGGAGGGACGGGGAAAAGGAAAATTGTTTGGGGGAAGGCAGAGACAAATGTATTTGAAAAAATAAATTAAAAAAAAAAAAGAAAATCCTGACATTTGAGACCAAAAGAAAAAAAAAAAGAACCCAGCTGCTATCTGGGTTAATGATCCTTTTGTTGCTAATTAGGAAATTAAACTTCAAAATTAAAAGAAAAAAAACTACTTTAAGCAGTGGCAAAAACACCTTGATAGGTGTAATGATCAAATGGAAATTACTTTGAAGATGGCTGAAGTTTAAACATATAAGAATACACATTTTTTTAAATAAGTAAATTCTGTTTTGGGGGGTGGTCTCCCCTTCATATTTTTTGTGGTGCTGCAGAATTTTAGTAATTAGTTAATGTGTGCCATGACATGAAAACATTGATAATCACTGGCTTAGACCAATTCACCTGAAAATTACACTGGTGTTTGAAGCTGCAACCATAGCAAGCAGTTCAAGAGCATAAAGAAGGACTCATCTGACTGGGGTTTATTCTGTGTATTACTTACCCAGAGAACTTGCCAAAGGTCCGGTAGAATGAAATCTAGTTATATAATGTTCTGTTTCTATCTCCCCCTATTATTCTTTCCCTCTCTATTTCTTTGCATTTCTCTTTGACTTTCTTTCCCTTCTAAATCTAGGACCTAGATTTCATCCAGAAAATATTTTTGCTCTGCCTCTCTCTTCCATTGATATTTGATTCAGACTTGGTTATGTACCCTGGTCCATCTAAGAGTGATAACTTGATTTTGGAACTGAAATCTGCATTTAGACTGTGATGAAAATGTAAATTTAGACTGTTGTAAATATGTTGTTAAAATTATTTATTAGTATTTGTTGAACATATTAATAATAAATTAAGAATAATGAAATCTAAAATACATGTTGCTTCTGAAATTTGAGTGTGGTCTTGAAATAAAGAGCTCTGCCCTTCTGCCTTATCACTGATGAACAACATTATGCTTGGTCAGGAAGTCACAGCTCTTGTAAAACTTTATTAGTGTTCAAGATCATTAAGGAGAAGCAGAGGGGAAAAAGAAGTAAATATAAAGTGTCAGTTTCAGACAGTCAGAGATAAATTCATTGAGCTGTAAATTAAATCAAATGCCACAAAATATGTAGATTGTAAAAATGTCCATTCTCTGCAAAGCTGTTAAACTTTAAAAGGTCTTTTCAATTAAAATGACAGAGATGAGTATTGTGTCATGTTGCTATGGAAAGGGCTTGCCGAACAATCAAAAGGCACTGGATATGGGAAATTGGGTGTGGACTTTTTTTTTTTTAAGTATATAGAATGATCTACCGGCAACAAATATTTTGTTTACCCTGTCAACTGCATGCTCCTGCTTCCAGTCCTTGTCTCCTTGCTAAACTCCCACATACATTATTAAATTCTGGGGCGGGGGTTCCCACTAATATTTGCTTATATAATTTTGTCATCTCCTTTGTGTTATCTTTGCCTCTGAATCTGACTTTAGTTTTGAGTAATGAATAAGGTTATTACTCTGTCTGATGCAGTTGTTCTGGGGGTCCCGGGACCTGAGGGTCTGTGACCAAATATGGGTTCTTGGCTTCACACAAAAAAGTATTCAAACACGAGCCAAATAGAGTTTAAAGTGAAAGTGAGTTTTTTAGTGAAGACAGAGAATGGGCTACTCGACAGACAGAGCAGCCCTCCTTTACTGGAATTTTCTTCCTTTATTGAGATTCATTTAATTGGGGGTTACTGTATTCAATAAAGGGGAGGGATATTCAGGCTCTACCTGGGAAAGTGGTAGAGATTTCTCAGAGGAGCTCCATCAGCCATGTTGTGTCCTTAAATGGGCTTCCCATTTCTAACTGTGGTGGAGTTGGGCATGTCATTTAGCATACTAATGTATTACAATGAGAGTATAATGAGGCTTGGAGTTACTGTTAGGTGAAATTAGTTGCGATGTTGTATCAAGCTTGTCTGTACTGCTTTTAAGCCACAAATCTGATGAAGGGTGTGTTCTTTCTTCTTGACAGCTCCTGTAGCTTTTACTCTACATACCAAATCTCATGTCCATCTTTAAATTCTCAGGTTAAAACATCCTTGTGGAGATGGTTATGGGTCTCATAATTGTCATAATTGGAGAAGAAGGCCACTATGCCTGTCTGATATGACACATGGTGACTTTCTCCAAAGGCCAACCAATATGTTTTGTGAAGAATGGTCAAAGTTGGTCCATGTCCACCACATCTATTACTCTGGTTGTTCATTCAAAAATATATACTGTTTCCATTTTTAGGAAAGGAGGGGACAAGGAAGGAAGAAAGGAAAAACATATAATAAAACATTTAATTTTTAGATTTAATGCTATATGCCACTTATTAGGGACTGAATATATTAGTTCAACTAGGAAGATCAGATCTCAATTGTTACAAGAATTGGGGCTCCTCATCAACTAAGCATATAAATATCTAGTATAATTTTCTCAGAATATTTTTTTCTTTTATGGTCCAACAGGAGAGTTAAATGAATTAATGATAGGAGTCAATAACTCCTTGTACCTCTCAGGGTTTTTTGTTTTGCATTAATGATATTGGTGATTTATGTAATGCTTCTCTCTCTCTAGATATGGCATTACTTTGTTTTTCTAATTTTTAAGGCATAGATAAAGAGCCAAAGTGATGAAACTGAAAGTTGTGGATACCTCTCCTAATTACATGCTTATTTCTAGGAGAAATAACCATGGGAAGGATTTAGGTGTCTATGGTAGACTGAATAGTGGTCCCCCAGAGATGGCTACCTCTTTGTTACCAGAACTTATAAATCCTCTTATGCCTGAAAAATGCTTCAGCTGTAATCAAGTTAAGACTATTGAGATGTAAAGATTATCATGGATTATCCCTATGTGCATCAGTAATCACAAGGGTATCTTGCCAGAGGAATGCAGGGGGAGGCTGAACCAGATAGAAGACAGTGTGGTAATGAAGATGGAAGTAGAGGGACACAGAAACAGAAATTTGAAAATGCTATATTGCGGACTTTGAATGTGGAGGACGGAGATGTGGGCCAAAGGATGTAAATGACCTTCCGGTGGGTAGTATTTAAAGACCACCTGGCTTGCTGTTAGCTTTGGTGCATGACTTCCCCATGAGACATAAGTGGTAAGTGGCCTATGGATGGTGATCACATAGAGAATTGTAAAAGAAAGGTGTGTTACTTCTGAAGACGGAGATAGATTCATGAGCAATATGGATATGTTAATAAAAATACTCAGGTGGGCATGATCTTTGTGGCTATTCAAATCTAACACCTTGTATGATGCCCTGGTAGAGATTAGGGGACAAGACATGCTTCCACATTTTAAATATTATTAACTACTGAAAGATAAGGATTATTGAATTATGGCTAGAATGTGAAGGAAGAAAATGTGAAAAAAAGTGCAATGTTTCCAAAACTAAAATATGTCAGGTTTTGAGGAGGTTATGTTGAAAGCACAGAGTGAGTAAGTCCTGGCACTTTATTAGTGGCTTGTTTTAAGATGAATGATGTAAGGTTACAATATGCTGAAAAATAGTGAGCTAAGTTTTTGATTGTTTGGCAGAAAAGAGAGAAATAATTTTCACTTTATGATGATGCTAGACTAATTCTGACATCAACCTAAATTAATCATTGTTTATTCATGCTATGTTCTGCTTCAGTTTTCTAAAAGCTAGGTTAAATAAGTTAATATAACAGGGGAACTTTATATTAATGCTGAAATTCCCGGCAGTAAGAGAGAAAGAGCAGGTCCTAGGAATTACTGTCTGCCTCATGAGGTGTAAAATGCAGGTGGCTAATTGAAATAGGTGCTTAATTTAGTACCAAATCCAGCCTTCCCATGAGTTGTCTATATACTGGCTCTGATACGTTCAGGAGCAGTTTTAGGCATTCCTCCAGTATGGATTCAGCACATTAATATATCCCACAGGGGGTGCTCTCTAGTGCACATGCAGACTGTCATGCGAGCTGACTTCAAACATTTGTGTTTATGTCAGTAATTTCCTAGCACTGGACAAGGGGCGTAATACTTGAAAGGAAGGTTACTCTCCTTTGTGAGATATGTAGGAAGGCACTTGTCTTCCATGATGGTCCCTGTGGCTGTGTAAATTAAAGCAGCACTGAAAAAAATTGCAAAACCTTCTCTGCCTGCACTATGATTTTTCACGAGCATCCTGGGAGGACCCTTTGCCAGAAAAATAAAAATTAATCAATCGTGCAGAAATCTTAATGTCATTATACAATATTTAAGTTTTATATTCTTGAAGTATCACTGATTGTGACAAGATGAGTGTCCCTTAATGTGACGTTGAACAAATGGGGAAAGATTCAAAATATTTTGGGCTATCTGGCAGAAAGACATTAGTTTTTTAGTAATAGGTTCTAAAACACTTTTCATTTGTTTTAAACTCAAGAAATATTTATTAAACAGTCATTATGGATCCTCTATGGGTTCAACGCCCACTGGTGATAGCAAAGTACAGGACCAGTGATGTCAGAATTAGTCTAGCATCATCATAAAGTGAAAATTATTTCTCTCTTTTCTGCCAAACAATCAAAAACTTAGCTCACTATTTTTCATTTAGATTTAATGAAAAGGAATGATCAGAAACTCAGAGCTAAAGTTACCTTTTTCAGTGACAGACAGTGAGAGAGTGCTTTAGGGGTGTCTCTGGGATCTCCACCAGTTCTTAATGGAAGAGCAGTTGGGGGATTCACTCCTTGGAGGGGCAACCATGCAATTGAACTTACGTGATACAATTGTGTTCTGAAGGAGTTGGAATCGCAAAGATGACTATGAGAAATATTTCTTTAAGGTTCTGGACGCCCTTAAGGGATCCATTTTAAAACTGCTCCTTGTTGACTGTTGGTTGTATTATCAATTCTTTGAGGTTGGAGGGGCGTGAATTCCATGTATAGAACACGCACAGATGTTGAAAAGACTTCATATCCTGGCCCTGTCCTGCCTACATACGTATACCCTCTTGAACTTGTTACTCTTAACTCCCATTTTACAAATAAAGAAATAGGGAGTCATAGAGGTGAAAGCACTTGTCCAAGGTTGCACTACAAGTTGGTGGCAAGCCCAGAATAGAGACCTAAGACAGTTTGGCTTTACTGTATGTTTGATGTCCAGCTCTGACCTGATGCTTGAGAGGTTTTTGTCCTCGTGATTTTCTCTTCAATGTGTCTAGTGGTTGTGGTCATTAAAATTTTCTCCTTTTCCACAACCCTCAGAAAAGTATCCATCATATAAGTAGCGCTTTGTCAACATTAAATACACAGGTAATTGAGGTTGTGCTCTCACAGAGGAAGGAAATGAACAAATCAGGGTGAGGCAGTGCTCCTGTGCCCTTCGGGGGAAACCCATTAAATGATATTGAGGAGTGTCCCAGTCATCCATCCGTGGAAGGTAAATTGTCCCCAACTCACTTAGCTTCAAAAGTGTCTCCTCAGCCCATCTTCTTGGTCAGCAACTAAATTGTGTTTTTACCATTTGACCTAAGCCTCCCTGTTTCCTGATACTTTTTCACCTCAGCTGCAAATTGTCTATTGCCTGTTTTTAAATCTCAAAATCAAATCTTCATTTTATTGCTAGTTCAGGAGATTAAAAAGTAAACCTCCAGGCAGCTGTTAATAACTAATTGTTTATTTAGCCATCATGTCAAGAGTGAAGTTCACAATCAATTCTCCAGAGGACAACTTTAGAATTCACTTAAATACTGCATTCCTGTCTCCAAGTGAATAACTACTTGGTTATTTCCTGAGTTTGATTAAGGTTGCAGAAATAATTGTCTACTTCCTGTAACTAAATTTAACCTCCACTTAGGAATAGTACCTACTAACAGGTATTTCTATCTTTTTTTCCCTTTACCTAAACTAAAGAATTACTAACATTTATTGAATACATACTATATGCTAGACACTGTGTTTAAACATATGCTATGAATTATATTGAAAAATACTTCTAATATCTCTATTGTATCAGTACTATTATTATATCCTTTTATACAGATGAGAATAATAAAGCTTATAAGTACTTAGAAAAATTTTCAACTCTATACAGATAGTAGTAGACATCAAGGACTCAGGACCCAGGTTTTTGCAGTTCCAAAGGCCTTGTTCTTAATCATTGTATCCAACAGTATTTAGATAACAGTATGCATATCTCTTAGTAATACTTAATAATTTAATACAACTTAATATGTATGCTTTTTTTGAGACCTATGATTTCTTGATATGGTGATAGACATTGAAGATACAAAAATAGTAAATTATTGCCTTTACCCTTATAAGCATGGTCTTGTTATAGAAAGGAAGGAGAGTCTATGAATAAAATAAAAAAAAATAGTGCAATCAATATTATTATAGCAGTATCAATTAATCACTTTGGAATATGAAAGAGATAAATTCCAATGGACTCTTACTAGAGTTGCCCTTAACAGCTTATTGGAGGAGGTGGGATTTATAGTTATTATTCTCTTAATGGGTCAGTTCTGTTGCACCACTGTGAGATATGTCTGTCTCATAATTGTTAATTGTTCAACCAGCCAAGTAGGGAAGTACTATGTGAGGAAAAACTTTCACTTTTTCATTTCACTGACACAGTTTGCTGGTTGTTAGTCTAAAGACTCAAATATAGAATACATATATTTTTTTACATGGTCAGGCCCCTCACCAGAGAAAAAGAAATAGTGTATGAAACTGGACATTAAGAATGAATTCAGGGATGATCTAGTCCATATACAGCTTCACTCATTTATAGGTCTACAGTACTATGCTCAACTCTGCTCACATCTATGCACACTTCCCTTTCTCTCCCTTGGGCCAAACATTTGTATAAATACAGAGTTACTAGATCAGAAATGTTTCTGCATAAGACAGAGACTATGCCAAGAGCTAACTCTTTCTTCAGACATCCTAGTCCTTGGTATAGTCTGAACTTTCACCTTTCTTGTATTAAGTTTCCCTACATAAGCCACTGATATTTTACTTTGTCTGCTGACTTAAGCAGCCAAGCTAAGATTTCAAAAGGTAGGAAAGACTGACCTGACAATTCACAAAATTATTTGAATTGGGTCTTAGAGGATGGACTGTTTATTTTCTTACTTCTCTTTTTCTATAAGTATCTAATTTTATTTCCATAATTGAAAACCCAAAATGCTTCAGATGGGAAAAAAGTGTCGTTCCATTAGGTACAGACTATTCCCTGCTTCTCCAATGTCATGGGTTACTCCTTCAGTTTCCCCAGCAGTAGTTAACAAGAAGATTCCTCCTGAATTTGTAAGGCTTTTGGTAATACCTCTAGCTCAGACCTCAGAAGTGCTGTGTGTTCATTTCTGTTGCTCTCTTGGATTGTGACCCAGGGTTGCTGTCTTCCATTTAGTGCCCTGGATGCTGGGCTAACCAGAATACAAAAACAAGTAAACCTAGTAAGAGAAATTGATGTGGTAAGGAAGGTACAGGAAATATTTTTTCCAATGATCTATAATTTCAAACTCTACGTAGTCACCTTTGTTTTCAAAAGTAAGCCTAGATTTGGTGAAGGCATTTACTGAGCACCTTCAGTATTTCAGGAAGCATCAAAAACAAATGAATAACAGGAGATGTTTTTAAAAACACAGTATTGGACCAATCAGGTCCCTTACTGGAAAAAATACACAATAAATAAAATAAGTTTCAAATAATTTAAGAGTTACATGAAACAGATAAATAACCATACTATAGCTTGAAGAAAATAAAAGAGCATATGTACCAAAACTCTGGAGGGACAAGGACTTCCTAATCCTTTAAGCACAAACCGAACTCTCAAAGAAAAAAAATAAACACAAAATTAAAAACTACTACATATAAAGAAAAAAATTCAAGCAAACATATAATCAAACATAAAAAAGAAACAATAAATAATGCTTTGCTGGGCGGAAGTATGGCAATCTCAAAAGGTCACATTCTGTGTGATTCTATTTGTATAATATTTTCAAAATGACAAAGTTGCAGAGATGGAGAAGAGATTAGTGGTTTCCAGAGGTTTGAGATGAGAGGAGGGGATGCATATTTTATTTCCAAATGATTTTTTTCTGTTTTTTAAATTTAATTTTTATTCAATTTATTGGTGTGACATTTGTTAATAAAACCATACAGGTTTCAAGGGTACAACTTCATAAAACATCATCTGCATAGAGCATTGTGTGCTCACCACCCAAAGTCAAGTCTCTTTCTGGCCCCATTTAACCCCCCTTTGCCCATTTCCACTATACTGCTGTGTATGTCTATGCGCCATAAATAGACAAATGCCAAAAATATTTCTTTTTGCTTAATTCCTTTACCTTTTTTCACTCAGCCCCTCAACCTATCAGTCTGTTCTATTTTTTAAAAAAGTAAATATTTAAAATTTATTATTATTGTGCTATAATTAACATATACCATCATGTAAGTTTAAGGTACACAAGGTTTTGGTTTGATGCATTTATGTATTGCAGTATGATTACCACTGGCACCTTGATTTTAGCTAGCTAATACCTCTACCCATAGATATAATTTAAAATTTTCTAGTAGCTCTATTAAAAGCAGTAAAAAATAGTGGGAAAAATGATTTTAATATTTTATTTAACCAAAACATTCAAAATGTTATACTTTCAGCATGTACATTAATAAAAAGATGATTGATAAGACATTTAAAATGGTTTCATATTTTTCATACTTGAAAGTGTTTGGAGCCTCCAGGGAGTTTAAAGTTCCTTAATTAATGTCCTGCCAAGTGCAAATTTCCTTAAGATCCAAGGATTCTAGGACTTACTAAACATATCTAAAGTACTTATACCTCAGACTCTGGATGTAGAAGAGAAAGAAGACAGACAGAGTTCGGGGAGGGCCCTCTACCTCAGCTTCCTGCCTCCTCTCCCAGCCTTTCTGCACATATCAGGCCCTTCCCCCTCTCTCAATCTCAAGGACGTCACCAAGTCACAGGCATACACGGGCGCTCACGAGACACACAAACCTAGATCCTCATAACTCCACCAAGGGAAGTCCTGCCTGTGTCTGGCCACTGTCATTCCCGCTTCAGCCTCAGTGCTTTTCTCAGTAGAGCCCAGGTATGTGCAGAAGGTAGTCCATGAACATTTTTTCTCCCAATAACCACAGGGCTCCTTCCCTCAATTCTTTCAGGACTTAGATTAAAAGCTCTCAGGAGAGTTTACCCAGAAGATAATTTACAACAGCTCCCTCATCTTTACCTTCTTTTTCTCTTTAGATCATTCTACTTTCTGACATCCCAATAATTTGCTTCAGTTGTTTTGTTGTTCATTGTTCATGTCTTCCATCAGCTGGTGAGCTGTATGAAGGCAGAGATCTTTGCCTGTTTTGCTTTGATGCATCCCAAAGGGGCTAGAATCATGTCTAGCACATAGTTGATGCTCAAAAAACATTTGTTAATAAATTAAACATGCTTAAAAATTTTCAGTCTCTATTTTATCTATTGAAGCAGATAGCCAATCATCCTGGATAATATGCTGTTTGTTTTGGAATGTTTCTTTTCAATTATGTAGCCATAATTGAATTAAATCCCCAGTATTTGAGGAAGTAGACACATTTATTTGATCTTGCTTAACAGTTATGCCTTTCTCTATTTCGTGTCACAAAGTCACAAAGTCTCTTTGGGAAGAGAGTAAACTGGATCAGGTCTCTTGCCTTTTGTGCTTAATGTGATGAGATCTCTTTTATGGGCCAGATTAGTCCTGTGTTAGTCAATTGGCTGGGTGACAACGGATAGAAACTCACAAAAAGGAAGGGAAGAGCCAGACATCCTCAACCTCATATCTAAAGGGTTTGAGAGGGATGTTATTCTCCTGTTACATATGTGGCTTAAAATATAACCTCTTGATATCCAGCCACTCGGGTTGATTAGCCATGATTGTGTGATGACATAGAAACTAAAGGGCACATTGGGAGTCAAGACACACGCTGGAGATCACAGCAGAGAATAGCACTAGAGAAAGAGGTGAAGGATTTCTCCCTCTTAATCAGAAATAAAAGATTATTGCTGAATAGTATGGTTGGAAATGCTCTAACCACCATTGCACTGGGCAAGAAGTGCATCAGTCAGGACAATATATTTTCAGCACTAAGAACAGAGAATGGATTCTTTTTGAGAATCAAATAGATTTTCTAATGCTTCTCTCTCTTTGGAGCAGGGAAAACCAGGATTGCACTTTTGTGCTTATTTAGCTCCCATTTTTTTTTTACCTTAATAAAGAGAAGAAAATCATGGGAAAAATAAAAGGTACTCTTTTGATGGCAATATGGAATGCTTAAATACCTATTTAAATATTTCTTTCCTTCTAGAATATAAGAGGGAAGGATTTACATTAAAATGGTGTTCAGCTTTATCAATAATTATAATGGTAAAATATTGGAAATAACCAAAGTGAGTAATGATTAGAATATTCTCCTTTCTGATACTATATCCATAGCACCTAGAACACTAGTATCTGTTACACAGGAGGTATGCAGTACATATTACAAAATAAATGAATGCATGAACAAGTATTTAAGTGAACTATCTATTTCCAGATTATAAATCCTGTGATTATGAATATTAAATATAAATAATAATTCTGGGATTGTAAATCCAACATGTTATTGAATGATTGTGTTAATCATGATATGGGAAATGTAAATATGATAATGTTGAATAAAAAATAAAATAAAATATAAAGTAATGTCTACAGCAATGATTCTTAAAATTTGTCATATGTAATATTACCAGGAGGGCTTGTTAACATACAAATTGTTGACTCTCAACACCTGTTTTAGTTTCACTAGGTCTGGAAAGGGGCCCAATAATTTACATATCTAGTAGGTTCCCAGATGATGCCCAGGCTGGTGGTCTCAAGACCATGTTTTGAAAGTTACTGATAGAAAGAATGATTACAAGCAGGTAAAATAAGAAAATAAATTATATCTGAAATAGTGCTGAACAAGTAATAATATGCCAAGGAAATGTTGAGGCTACAGTGTTAACAATGATTGTTTTTGAAAGGTGGGTCATGGCTTCTAGTTCTCTTCTTCCTACTTTTCTTTATTTTCCAATTTTTTGTGGTCATTTACATTACTTTAAAGTGGAAAAATAAAAAGGCCAAGCTGTTTAAATATAAAAACAAAAGTAAAACAAAAAATATGAGTACACAATAAAGGGAAATACTGATTTTCTCTGAAGAGATGATAATGAAATTTGAAATGAATGGGCTAACTTAAGTGACTGGCTTGTGCTCACCCCCAGTATTGCTTGCATGGCCTATGTTATAACTCCCTGATGCTAAAATGATCCTTCACTTGAAACCTAGAGTCAATCTCTTCTAGAAACTTTACTTTTCTAAAGAAGATCCCACTGACATTGATGGCAGTTTTGCCCATATTCAATTTGGTTATTCCTTTGTTCTTAGAGACTAGAGTTTCCTTGAGACCAGGCCTCAGATTGCTGCTTATTTAACATGCCATTGGGCTGGGTATGTAAAAGTACTTCCATGTCCCATGCTCAATTTGAGTTCATGTTGCCGTTTGCCCATCTGGACCCACTACTCTCCATTATTGTATCTGTCCGAGGAGATAGATGATTCTGTATCCAATAACCTATTTATTTAAGTATTTTAATATTGGGAGAAAGACCTGCTTGTCAAGGATTAAACAAGAAGAAATAAACTGAAATTCCTGTTCCAAGGTTTAGCTGTGCTGGGGTTTGAACCTGTGGGCATCAGCCATGCAAAACATGTTCTCTATTGCTGACCTATATTGTTTGAGTGTAGATAATTTTGAACTACATCAAAAGGCTCCCTTGAATTCTGCTTCCAGGTAGTCTGGCTAATGGAAAGTGCTAGAAGGTGGAGTGGAGTAAGGTTGGCGTATTTTATTCCTCCGACCCTGCTAGACCATGGGTTGGCCATGGCTTTATTACTGTACTGAAGGCCTTACCTCCTCTATAATTTTACTCTAGCTCCACTTCTCTCTGTAGATTCTAGTATTTGCTTCCTCCCTTTGTCCCTTCAGTCATAGAATACTATTTGCTCCCTCTGCTACCAGTTTGATGATGCTTTTATGCTCCTTATTGGTTTTCCTTAATCCTGCCAATATCTTGTACATAATCCCTTTATTAAATTTTTCTAAAAATTACCCCATTTGAGTAGGCCATGTGTTTTCTGCTGGGACGTTTGCTGGTACACCTCCTGCTCATTTTAATTTCATTGTCTATAGATACATGCCTTCATCTTACAGAAAATAAGAGGCAGAAGCTCCCTATGGCCTAGCATGAAATATAAAGAGAACAGGCTTTAGAGAATAACGTATCATTTCAAATATGAGTTTTGCCACTTCCTTCCTAAACAATATAGCTAATTTATTTGAGACTCAATTTTATTTTCCCTGAGAAATGGTGATTATCATTTCTCACTCATTGAGCTGTTCAAGGGTTAAGTAAGAAAACGTGTCAAGTATCTAGCACTTGGCAGGTATATAAGTGCTCTAAAATTATATTTCCCCCTTTCCTCTCCATGCAGGAGCCAGACACAACAGTAAAAGAGCTAAGTTGTTTTGTTGTCTCACTGTATCTACACAACTGTTCCAAGCATCCTCTGCTGCAGGTTCAGTCCCCCTCCAAATTCATAAACAATTCTTGCCTTTCACGGTAATGTACTTTTATCTCATATAGCTCTGTTGCCTGGGCTATACTTGGGAATAGCTGAATTCTAGAGAATTATACCTTCTCTCCTGTGAGGGCCCCAACAAGAGGTCAGGGTTTTGCTGCTAGTTTCTTTTCTAAAACATGATGATATTCCTTATGTGAGGAAGCTACATGTTGCTTGGTTTGTTTAGCAGGGGGCTTCTAGAATAGACCTCATTTTTACCAATGAGCAAGCTCTTTTTCAGTGGAAACACTACTTCACACTATGCAGATAAAACATTTCACTATGGCATGGCAGATTAAAACTGTGTGTGAGACAAGGGCCAGGTGATTTACACGTATTACGATCTTTGCCATTGGAATATACCTGTAAGAGTTATTATAACTTTATCTTTTTTAGTTGATTAAACTGAGGCTTAGTGATGTTAAGTAAATTGCCTAACTCTATTATAAGGTGGAGGACCTGAGGTAAAACCCAGGTCTGTTTACAGTCAGTTTGTGTTATTGCTAATACTTGACTCCTCTTTTTGAGGGTTGTTTCTCTTGAAGACCGTAGAGCTTTTAAGGATCACTGGAACAAATATTTTTGCTTTTGTCATTGTGTGTAGGGAGGGTGGGTGTGAGTGGGGATGGTATCAGGATCCTTGTGGTCCTTTTGATAAAAAGTACAAAATGCAGAGGCAGAGATTCTACCCCTTAACAAAAGAAAACTGTTCTATACAGAACAAATTTAATATTTTTCTATGTACATGCCCTGTCTTCACCTTTTTCATTTTCTTAGTACTGCTTTTGTTCAGGTGCATTTGCTCTTGTCGGTACTATCTCTGCCATCCTGTCCTTGCTCTTAGCTTAATCTCTACATTTGTTGACTGAGTAATGCCAAAATATGGATCGCATCAACCTAAACACCTATTAAAGAGTCACTTAATTTGGAGATAAACCAAACCCAGAAAGAAAGGGAAACATTTTTACTCCCAAAATATTCTTGTAATAATGATAATCCTTCCAATAGCTCAGCATGCATGGAGTCCAGATGCCTCTGCAAAGCATTGCCACCATGTGCTGTGCAATGTGGATTTGCCCCCAAGCTTTGATTGGTTAACACTTAGCAAATGTAGATAATGTCTCCATTGTTCAAGCAGAAACACATAACAGAGGAAGTTAAGTAGGGAAAATAACTAGAGAGTACAAAACTGAAACTTAAGTTTCTTAGTCATTTAGGCCCTAAGTATTGAAATTGACTTCAGTGAAGCTATCACTTTCTTTCTAAAGGCAGTCGGAGAATTTACTTACAATGGCAAGCTGTAACCATACTAACTTAGAATATTTCCTTTCAACAGTAGCTTCTCAAAGGAGATGGTTGTATAAGAGATGTATTCATAATTACAAGAAAGGCAGGAGTTCAATTTTTTTCTATGTACCATAGTAAAAATTCTTTACCAGTAAATATGCACAATGCAATTTCTAGATTAGGCTAAAGAGGTGTTAGTTTTGAAAGGAAAGGCAGGATTTGAGGTCTAAACAAATTCTGAGCTGACATTTCCACTAGGAGAAGTTGGTCAGTTCTCTAGAGCGGCTGCTCAAACCTGAGTGGTAATGAGGGCATAGTCTCAGCTGTGAAGGTTGGAATTCTGATCCTAGCTCTGCTGCTTACTCAACAGCCCCATAATAAAGTAATCAACCCTGCCATGTCTCAGTTACCTCACTGGGAAATAAAAGTGAGGAAGGGTAGAAATTAAAATTTAACTGACTGCTACAATCTAGATATCATGCTATTAAATACAAATATTCATTAAATGGTGAATGGATAAGCTAAGTGTGGTGTATCATAGATACTATATTATTTGGCAATAACATTGAATAAACTGACATATGCAAAAGCATTAATAATTCTCAAATTTTAATGCCACACATACTCCTATCAGTGTAAAATTAAGAGGAACAAAAAAAAGAGTCAGAGAGACTTTTGGAGTAGGACCATTATCCAGATAATCCCTCTCACTTTAAGATTTTAGACCTAGAATATATAGCATATTCATAGGAGGTCCAGGTCCAGGGATTTTCTTCCTGACTCAATTCAGTTACCAATGTTTTTTGTCATATACTGAGTCTCTGGAAAGGGTTTACCCTTGAGGTTACAGAGAAATAAAGTGAAAAGAGAACTTCTCATATACTGATGAATGTATCTAATGATCAGGCATGTGTACAGCAGACAGGTGTCTCTAATCAGGAGGATGGGAAAGAACAGCTGTGTGGTGAATAAAGGCTCATTGGCCACCAAAAAGATAAATGGGGAACAGTTGGTTTTCCACCAGAGTCATACCTCCCATAATGCCCCAGTCCCTGATTTTCTGTGACACAAATATTCTCCCAGGCTAAAGGGTAAGACACATTTATAGATGATTGAGACAGCTGTTGTTGTTAAAGAGGATAATTTGTCCCAGCTTCAGAAAGTGCTCTCGTTGGTCACCATGGAAGTGAGCCCAGATGCTTTCTGTTATGAAATTCAATGTCACACCAATTATTGAATGTACTGATGCATCAGGATATCTGAGATGAAGAAAATGCTAATTAGGTCTTTCCTCTTTGTAAATTTAAATTCTGACAGTTTATACTGTCATGATTTATGCTGATTCCTAGGCAGTAGGAATGTTGTTGCCTGACTACCTAATCCTTCCAAGGGTAGGTATACAGTGTCCCAAAAGACAACAAAGTTAATGAATATAATGTTGATTACATTTATCTTTTTATCTGTACTATTAATGTAGACAAATGAGATCTAAATGGATGGCTTAAAACGAGTTTTTTTTTTTTTTTTACCATAGAATTTAATTTAATTTAATTTTTTTTTAGTCTTTTTTTTTAAATTAATTTATTTACTTTTTAAATACATTTGTCTCTGCCTTCCCCCCCCTCTTTCCCTTGCCCCCTCCCACCTTCCCTCCCTCAGCTCTTCCCCTTTGGTTTTGTCCAGGAGTCCTTGCTATATGTTCTTGACTTTCCCCTTCCCTTCCCTTTCCCTGCCCCCCGCTTCCCTCTTGTCTCTGTTGATTTCTTTTCCTTTCAGTGTTGCTGGTCATATTTGCCTTGCTTCTTTAAAACGAGTTTTGATTCTAGCTGGGTACTTCCAGGACCTCCCTGGTCCTACTGGGAGGAACAAAGTCATCGTATCAACACCTAGGCTGTTCCTGAGCCTCATCCTGCTCATGGTACCTGCCTGGGTGATCTTGGAAATAAAGAAAGTCATTTTGGAAAGTTATTTTTTATTTATTTCTAGCCTTGGTTTTCTCATACATGAAATGGGGATTAAAATACTAATTTAAAACACTCTACATTTTGCACGGATATTTTTCATTTGAGGTTGTTGCAAAAGCTTCTTGCCGAATAATTGATAACAAAAAGGTAAACGTCAGGGACCTGATTGCTTTACAAGACAGAATTTCAAACGTATAAAAATCACATATTGGAAGTGAAGCACTGTAGATATACTATTACATATATGTGTGTGTGTAGATATATATACACACATATGTATAAATACATATATGTATTTTTGCTTGTTTTTGACTTAATTAAAGTGGAATTTTTGTCACTTGCAACCAAGGATCATAGACAGAAAGATTGATAACCAGAAAAAAGAAAGGAAACTGAAGAAAGGTAACCAGATGGATACTGCTGGAAAAACTGGTTATGTATTTAAAAAAATTCTGCTGTCTTACTCATATATATTTGTCTAAGACCTTAAGCATGATGTTTATAGAGGTAGTAGTATGTCTTTACTTTAAAGAGAATTCTATGAGACAGGGAAAGAGGGGGGGAAGGCAGAGACAAATGTATATAAAAAGTAAATAAATTAATTAAAAAAAAATAAAAATTATTTTAGCTAAAAAAAATAATTTTGCAAATAAAGAATTTTATAATTTTGCCTTTGAAATTTGGTTAAAATAACTAACTTAAAATATGCTATGATTGCTCAACACTCATATATACTTAGGAACTCTCATTCAATAAGAGCATCTCATCTAAAAACTGTTTTCAAATGTAATAAAAAAAATAAAGAGAATTCTAGTATTATTTTATAATAGCTTATACATACAGACAAGTATATTAAGGAAGCTCTCTTCTATTCCTAGTTTATTACAACTACCTTTAAAAACCATGATTATTATGGAATAGCATAAATTATTTTCTATATATGTATTGACATACTCTTTTTCTTTTTATTGGTTAATATGGTAAATTGTAATAGCAGAGTCTTTTGCTTTTTATTAGTTGTTTGAAGCATAGTTGACCTAAAACATTGTATTAGTTTCAAGTATAAAACATATCGATTCCATATTTGTTTATATTGTAAAATGATTACCACAATAAATCTAGTTAACATTCCTCATCACACATAGTTACAATTTTTTCTTATTGTGAGAACTGTTAAGATCTAATATCTTTTTTCTATGTCTTTCTAAATTGTACTTCATTGTTTATGCTATTACAGTTGTTCCCATCTTTTCCCCATTTGTCTGCCTCCACCCAGCCACCTCCACTCCCTCAGGCAAGCCCCACACAGTTGTTTGTGTCTATGGGTCATGCATATATGTTCTTTGTCTAAACCATCACCTTCCTTCATCTAATAATTTTTAAATATGAAGTACAGCATTATTACCTGTAGTTATGATGCTGTACATTGCATTGCCATGACTAATTTATTTTACACCTGGAAGTCTGAACCTTTTTACCCCTTTTCCCATTTCACACACACACACTTCACCCCTGCTCTGCTTCTGGCAGTCACCACTCTGTTCTCTGTGCATATGAGTTCCACTTACTTTTTTCTTGAAAAAATAGCTTTACCGATATATAATTTATATACCATAAAATGCTCCTCTGAAAAGTCTTATAAATACATACATTTGTATAACCATTATCACAGTTCAGTTTTAGAATATGTTCAGTATTACAAAATTTTTTGCATCTCTATATGAAGTTAATTTTCTCTTTCTGACAAATACCTACTTTCTGTCATACAAATTTTGCATTTTTCAAAATTTTATTTGAAAGGAATCATGTGTATCTGGTTTCTTTCATTGGGCATAATGAATTGATATTCCAGTATTGTATGCTTCTTTATATTGCTGACTAGTATTCCATTATATAGATATATGTCACATTGTTATCTATTTATCAATTGCTTCACATTTAGATTATATCTAGATTTTGGCTACTATGTATATTCATGTATATTTGTGCATATTCTTTATGTAAACCGTATTTTCATTTAATGTGGGTAGATATCTAGAAGTGGAATTAGTTGGTCACATGGTGTGTTTAAGAAAATGCCAGCTTGATTCCAAAGTAGTTGTCCCATTTTACATTCTCATGAGTATTATGTGTAAAATGTGAGAATTTTAGTTTGTTTTTATCTTCATAGATATTCTAGTAAGTGCATGATGAAATCTCATTATTTTACACTTTTAAATGATTTTTATTTTGAAATAATTTTAGGATGACACAGAAGTTGCAAAATTAGCATGACGCCATTCATAACTATAGCCCAATTATTAAAGCCATGGAATTGACATCGGTACAATACTCTCAACTAATCTATACATCTTTTTTGTATTTCACCAGGTTTATATGCATTCTTTTTTGGGAATGTAGTTCTATATAAAATTTTATTACAGCTGGATAGTAGTGTAACCATCACCACAATCAGAATACAGAACTATTTCCATCACCTCAAGAAAGTCTCCACTGTGCTACCCCAGTATATCTGCATATAACCTTCACCCTATAACCCTAACCCATGGAAACCATTGGTCTGGTCTCCATCACTATAATTTTGCCACTTCACAAACATTATACAAATGGAATCATATGGTTTGTACACTTTTGAATTTGCCTTTTTCACTCAACATAATGCTCTTGAGATACATGCAGGTTATTGTGCCTATTTTTGGTTCTATATTTTTCTTTTATTGCTGAGTCCATTGTGTGGATGTATCACAATTTGCTTAACCATGAAAATGTTAGGCAGCATTTAAGGTTTTTTTTTTTTTTTTTTTAGTTTTTGACTATTACAGATAAAGCTGATATGAATAGTTGTGTACAGAAATTTTATGTGAATGTAAGTTTTTATTTCTTTAGGGCAGGGTTTAACAAAATATGGTCTATAGAACTAATATGGCCCATGATCTATTTTTGTAAAACTCTAAAGGTTTGTAATACCCACACTCACTAGAATATCTGTAATCAAAAAGAATAACAATGCCAAATATTGGAGATGAGTAGGAGAAACTAGATGTCCTCATACATTGCATATGAGATATTTTACTTACTGATGGGGATGTAAAATGGGACTGTTGTGGAATTAATTTGACAGTTTCTTAAATAAATATGTTTACCAGGGGATTTACCAATTTGACTTCTAGCTCTTTATCCACATTAAATGAAAACATATGTTCACACAAATATAAAAATGCTTTTTACATTTTTACAGGTTTGAAAAAAATAAAAAGAAGCATATGCAACAGAGATGATATTTGGCTGACAATACCAAAAATGTTTATTTGGCACTTTACAGAAAATTTTGCCAACCTCTGCTCAGAAATAAACACCAGAGAATACATTGGTGGATTATGTGGTAAGTGCATATTTGATTTTGTAAGAAACAACCAAACTGCTTTTCAGAGTGGCTGTGGAATTTTGTATTCCCATCAGTAGTGTATCAGTTGCTCTACATCCTCATCAGCATTTAGTAAGTAAGAATTGTTATTGCAGAAACTTTAATAGGATTGTGGTAGCTCATTGAGCTTTCAATTTGCGTTCTAGTGCTTAATGATGTTGATCATATTTTCAAGTTTTTATTTGCTATCCATATGTGATTTTTTAGTGAAATGTCTATTCAAGTATTTTTTTCCCCATTGTCTAATTGAATTATGTATTTTCTTACTGTTGAGATGACAGGTTTCTTTATTAAGTTTCTTTCTTGGTTATGTGGGTTTGCAGATATTTTCTCTCAGGCTGTGGCTTATTCTTCCTTTCTCTAAAACTATTTTTTTTTATACAGCATATAGGTTCATTTTGATGAAGTCCTATTATATTGATATTTTCTTTTATGTATTTTTTGCTTTTGGTGTCATGTCTAAAACTCTTTATCTAACTCTAGGTATTAGAGATTTTCTCATATGTTTTCTTCTAAAAAATTAAATGTTTTACATTGACATTTAGATATGAGATCTAATTGAGTTAATTTTATGTAAAGTGGGAAGCTTTAATTGAATATATTAAGTTTTAAAATTGGATAATGTGATTCTGTTACCAAACAAGAACAAAAAAGAGGAGTTTGCCTGCCCTCTGCCACAAAAGCCAAACTCACAAGGCAGATGTTGTTGCAAAAAAAAAAAAATTTTTTTTCAAGTGCTACATAACCTGGGAGAATGATGGACTCCCCTCTAAAAGATCATCTCCTCCACAAAATCCAGGTAAAGCCCAAACATCCTCGCCAAGACCAAAACAAAGACAGTGCCCAGAGTTTCTGCTCCATTTTATTTTATTTTTGTTTTAATTCTTTTATTATTGTTCAAGTACAGTTGTCTCCATTTCCCCCCCACCGCTCTCCCCTGCCCATTTTAGAGTAGCGTCCTTTGGAGGCAGTGGTCATCCAGGTAGCTTAGCTTGTTCCCAGCTGCTGTCCAGCTCTGGGATGCCTCCGAGAGGCTGTGTGTGGAGCCAGTGCAGTTTGGGCATGCTGCTGCTAGGGCCACAAAGGTGCATCCTCCTGGATGAGAGAGTGCACAGCAGACACACCAGTGAATGTCTCACCAGGTCAGAGAGAGAGCGAGAGAGCGAGAGAGTGAGAGAGAGAGAGAGAAGAGACTCCCTTCTGGAGGCCATGGGCCATGTAGCTACAAAGGCCATGTGACCCATGGAGAGGGCAGGTCAATGCACTCCCTGAGTGCATATCTTGAGTACTGAGCAATGAGCAAGAGCAGAGGGAGAGAGAGACAGTGCATGTTTCTTAGTTCCGTGGGGACTATATCCGTTTTGGGTGTGGGATGGACCAGGAGCTTTCTCAGAATGATCACTTAACTTTCTAAACTCACGCTTTGGGTGCGTCCAACTCCCAACTAGTTGCTTCTTTCCCCAGACTAGACTGACAGACCTCTTTGGTCCAGCACTTTTCCCTACTGCATTTTGACTTACATGGCACATGTGCCTGCCTTCTTCTTGTCCCACCCCCGATCTGGTACCAGAAGGGTCGGGGCAAGCGCCTTTCTTTCCAGGTTTTGGTGTGCTCCAGGCCCTATCCATTCATCCCTCTCTAGCTCAGTGTAAGAATCTTCTCCTGCCACCAACCCATGGATCGGGGAGACACCCCTGACTCTGTGAGAGCTCAAAGCTGCCCAGTTTCCCTGCCCTGGTGGTCCCAGAGCGCGCTGAGATGGCTCTGCCATCCCTGAGCGATTGCTCCGCAGTGGCTGGCCCCAACCACTGCTCCCACTGGGGGAAGTGATGTTGTGTTGCTCATAGTGTCCTCCGGGGCCCCTGCTGCCCCTGGGCTGGGCAGTTGTGCTGCTGACATGCTGCAATCAGCCAGGCCTCCAGGCTCTTTCTTCCCCCTTCTCTCTGCAGCTTCATACAATCTGCCAAGTGTGAGATGCCTCACATCACCGAGAAGGGGTGGTTTGAGAGTGTGGTAATAATTCCTCTAACTGTATTCTTCCTTTAACACTATTTTAGCTATTTTAATCCCTTTTCCATTCAGATTTTAGGAAGAGCTTATCACTTTCAACAAAAATGCCACTGGAATTTTGATAGGGTTACATAGAATCTCCATAACCATTTGGGGACAAGTGCATATTAAAATTTGGAATGTGCCAATGTGAACATAGAGGATTTTGCTTTAGTTTTTAATGCCCCTTTACTTTTTTAAACAGTATTTCATATTTTAAGTTCACAGGTATTTCACTTGAAATTACTTAGAAACTTGAACAGTTGGAAAGAATCACTACCTTCCTTGATTGCCCAGCAAAACATATATCTGCTTTTTTAAAGAAACATTTTATAATTAGTTTTATTTTTGTATTTTACATACTGGCAGTCTTTGTCCCACTTGGGGACAGGTATATCGATATTATTATGGAAAGCTTTATACAGTTCATGGTGCTTAGGCATTTAAGAGGCATATGTCTTTGTAAGAAGAGGATAAACAATGTATTAGAGAAATAAGAAAAATCAAATTGTTTTGAATACTGAAGGAAAAAGAATGACTTTATATATTTGCAAAATAACTATCAGTGCCTGTCAGTTCACGGGGGAACAATTTAACCTACTGAATATCTCCTTGACTTAGTTAATGTATCTAGTTAATACTGTTCAATCTTGTTTCTAAAAAAAAAATGTTCTCATAAAGGATTATTTTAGTTCTCTGTCTTGGATGCAGGTTTTCAGGACTTCTAAAAGAAATAAGCCTAGGAAAATTACATTTTAAGTAAAAAACTCTAGTCATTTTGAAATTGCCTTATGAAACTATTAGGTTGATTAATAAAATATCATATTTTTATGTTTTTAGGAAATATTTGTATGAGAAATACTGTTTTATTTTTTCACCTAAGGACTAAGATGGTGTATATGATTAACTTATTAATATTTTGAGCATCTCCAATTCCACATTGTAATACAAGATTATAATAAGATTATACAGTCTATTTATTCTTCATATAGAACTGCAATTTAGAATACTTTTGAAAATAAGTTTTAGATGTGGCTCCAACTTCATGAATATATCATTATAACCTCATCTATTCTGTGAATAGGTTCTTTTGAGAAGATAGTATTAAATTAAACTTGCAAATTCAATGAAAAGCCTGATTTCCTTTAAGATGTTATGATTGATAAATAAGAAAAAGATAATTAATCTTATTATATAAATGTCATTCCTTAGACTTTGTCTGAAGAATATAGAATTTTGTTTCAGTTTCTTCCCTCTTTATCATTAGTTTTCAAAGTTCTTTTTGATCAAAAATATCCCTTTACCAAATTGCAAATAACTGCCATGAGCAATGAAACATTTTTATTCAGGAGGCTTAGGAAAAATCAAAACCTGCCATGATGAGAGTTAAAAATTGTTATGCTTCTTAAATAGCTATTTCATTGCTAAAAAATGTACTGTGAAATATATCTGGATATAATAAGCCAATTTAGCATAGTCAACTTTCTTATTGCGGTACTCTATGCATTACTACTGCTACTGGTAGAAAAAGACAGCATTTGACCCAATTGAGCTCAAAGCTTATATGTTAAGAACAGAGTTTTGCTTTCTTTAAGCTTTTTTCTCCAAAATTCCTTGGTATAGGGTTATTTTCATTCTATTCCCAGTGAGGCAGTGCTTAATTTTTCTCTTTCCAAGGTCAATACCTCACACACAAATCTTGGATATAATTGATTTCTGTTCAAATGGGGCAATGTACTAGGGCACAGGTGTCCAACATTTTGGTGTCTCTGGACACACTGGAAGAAGAGTTATCTTGGAACACATTTAATGCACAAACACTAATGTAAACAAAAACATCTCATAATGTTTTAAGTGAATTTACAATTTTGTGTTGGGCGGCATTCATAGCCATCCTGGGCCACATGTGGCCCACAGACCATGGGTTGGAAGCCCCTGTTAGGGCGTATTCATAATATTCATTACCTAAAAAATTCTATGAATCTAGAATGTGTGAAATGCTTTTACAGGCATGGAGGTGTGGGTAGGGAATAGGTGAAAATTTACCTTCATTAAGCTTAGGTGTAATGCAACTCATATTTTTCTATTTCTCTTTTCAGTTCTACCAGTTATTGCCTCAAGTATTATGATATTTTGTTATTAGAGGGTTATAATGCATTTAGTATTTTTAGGTCTTTTTGGAAAGTTGACTCCTTTATCATTGTGTAGTGCCCCTTTTTATTCTTACAGTTTTCCTTGTTATAAAATCTGCTTTGTCTGAAAAATCATGTTGTTACTCTAGCTTTCTTTTGATTAGTGTTAGCACACTTTATTTTTCTTTGTACCATTACTTTAACCTATCTCTGTTTTAAATTTACTTTAACAATCTCTGTTTTATTGGTAAGTTTCCATCATTCACTTTTTCACATAAAAAACTTTTTATTTTAGAAAATTTCAAACATAGATAAAAGTAGAGAATACAATGGACTTAAATGTATCTATCAGCCATCTTCAACAATTACCAGTTTATTGTCATCATAGTTTACTTATACTTCCCATTCATTCTGTGTGCCAGAGATTATTTTGAAGCAAATCCTAGATATCAAATAATTTGATCTATAAATATTTCAATATGTACTTCTAAAAAATGACACTTTCTTAAATATAACCACAACACCATTATCACACCTAAAGAAAATGATTACTTACTATGATCAGATATTCAGTCAATATTCATATTTTCTCAATTATCTTATATATACATTTTACATTTTTTCAATTACAGTTTACATGCACTATTATCTTGTCTTAGTTTCAAGTGTACAGCATACTTATTGGACAGTCATATAATTTACATTTACTTTTAAAGTGATTAATGGTAGAGTTAAATTAATATCTATCATTTTAGTAATTATTTTCTCTTCATTGCAATTGTCCTTTTTTTTCTTTCTCTAGTTTTAATTGAGTATTTTTATTGATTCTACTTAAACTCTCTCTTAACATTCTTTTGTTGTTTCCTTAGCATTTACTGTGTACTTTTTTTACCTAGTCCAAGTATAATTTTAAATAACACTGTACTACTTCATATATAAAGCAGTTACCTTATGAAAGAGAATTCTTAGTTCTTCCCTCCCATCCTTTGTGATATAGCTATTCTTCATTTTACTTTCCATGTTATAATAAATCAATATATTATTACTCTTACTGCTTCATTAAGGATAAGAAAAATAAAATGTTGTTTTATATTATTTTTAGCTTTATTTTTTCTTCAATGAACTTCCTTTTTTAAAAAATGTAGATCCAAGTTTCTTTTTTGTTGTTGTTGGTTTATTTGATTTATATTTTTATTTTTTATATTTTTAAAATATTTTATTGTTCAATTACTGTTGTCCCCCATTCCCCCTCCATTACTTTTCCCTGCCCTACATATATATAAAATGCACATAATTTTTTTTTTGCCTGAAGAACTTTCTTTAGCATTTTTCACAGGGCATTTCTGCTAACAATGAATTCTCAATTTTAGCTTCTGTGAGAAAGTCTTCATCTTTATTCAATTTAAATTTTGTTTGTTTTACTATTGAAAGATAGTTTCACCAGATACAGAATTCTACATGGTATTTTTTTCTCTCAACAATTTAAATACTTTATTTCACTTTTCTTTTGCTTTAAAGTTTTCTAATGAACAGTGTACTGTGATTCTCTTCCTTTTTTTACTCTATAGGTTAGGATTTTTGTTTTTCTCTGACTTCCTTTAAGATTTTTCTTTGGTTTTCTGGATATTGACTATATTCCTAAGAGTTCTTTCTTTTTTTTAGTTTGCTTTATAATTATCCTGCTGGCTGTTTTCTGAATTTTCTGGATCTGTAGTTTGTTGTCTAGTATTAAGTTTAGAAATTTTTTGGCATTATTATGTCAAAAATTTCTTCTGCACTATCCTCTCTTTCTTCTTTGGGTATTCCTATAGGAATATATATATACATACATATACAAATTATACATATACAAAAATATATATATACTTTGATATTGTCACATAGTTATTACATGTTAATTTATAAAAATTCTTTTTTTCTATTTGCATATTTTTTTTGAAAAGTTTTGATTGCCCTAGCTTCAAACTCACTGATTCTTTCCCTGGTCATGTCCGACCTATCAAAAAAATTCGTCAATCATATCAGGCATATTCTTGGACCACAGGGGCCTGAAACTAGAAACCAACCTTAAGGAAAAAAACTCAAAAACACTCAAATTCATGAAGACTGAATAGCATGCTATTAAACAATGAATGGGTTGATTATGAGATCAAGGAAGAAATCAAAGAGTTTCTGGAAGGAAATGAATGAACACACAACAGTACCAAACTTATGGGACACAGCCAAGGCAGTCCTGAGAGGGAGGTTCATAGCGATTCAGGTGTGCCTAAAAAGGATAGAAACATTTCAAATAAACAACCTAACCCTACATCTACAAGAACTGGAGGAACACCAACAAACAAAGCCCAGAGCAAGTAGGAGGAAGGAAATAACCAATTTAAAAGCAGAATTAAAAGACATACAGACTAAAAGAGCAATTCAAAGGATCAATAAATCCAGGAGTTGGTTCTTTGAAAAGATAAACAAAATTGACAAGGCTTTAAGCAGATTCACCAAGGAGAAAAAGAGAAAGGACACAAATAAATAAAATCAGAAATGAAAGAGGAGAGACTACAACTGATACCACAGAAATACAAAGGATTGAAAGAAATTACTAAGAACAACTACATGCCAAGAAATTTGAAAACCTGGGTAAAATGGACAAATTTCTGGAAATATATAATCTTCCAAAACCAAATGAAGAAGCCATGGAAAGCTTGAACAGAGATCAGTAACAACTGGTGAAATCAAAGCAGTAATCAAAAAACTCCCAGCACACAAAAGCGCTGGATTGAACGGTTTCACGGGAGAATTTTACAAAATATTTAAGGAGTAGCTAAACCCTATTCATCTCAGACTATTCCATAAAACCCAAGAAGGGGGAAGACTCCCAAACTCTTTTTATAAAACCACATAAAGACACAGCAAAGAAAGAAAATTACAGGCCAATATCGCTGGTGAACATGGACACTAAAATCCTCAACAAAATATTGCCAGATCGCATCCAGCGACACATTAAAAAGATCATTCACCATGATCAAGTGGGATTCATCCCAGGGATGCAAGATGGTTCAATATTTGCAAATCAATAAACATAATACATCATATAAATAAAAGGAAAGGCAAAAATCACATGATCATATCAATAGATGTGGAAAAAGCATTTGATAAGATATAGCACCCATTTATGATAAACACACTCATCAAAGTGGGAATTGAAGGAGCATATACCTCAACATAATAAAGGCCATAAATGAGACACCTATAGCCAGGCTCATACTCAACAGGCAAAAACTAAAAGCTTTTTTCACTAAGATCAGGAACAAGACAAAGATGTCTGCTTTCACCACTTCTATTCAAATAGTGCTGGAAGTCCTAGCTACAGCGATCAGACAAGAAAAAAAAAAGGCATCCAAACTGGAAAGGAAGAAGTAAAACTGTCACTGTTTGCAGATTATATGATAATGCACATAAAAAACCCTATAGACCCACCAAAAAACTACTGGAACTAATAAATAAATTTGTCAAAACAGCAGGATACAAAGTCAATATTCAGAAATCAAAGGCATTTTTGTACACCAACAATGAAATATCAGAATCAGAAATCAGGAAAAAAAATCCTATTTGGTGTGGCAACAAGAAAGATAAAGTACCTAGGAATAAACCTACCTAACCAAGGAGGTAAAACACCTGTATGCAGAAAACTGCATAACACTGAAGAAAGAAATTAAGGAAGACACAAACAAATGGAAGTGTATACCATGTTCATGGAAGAATTAATATCATCAAAATGTCCATACTACCCAAAGAAATTTATAGATTCAATGCAATCCCTATTAAAATACCAATGATATATTTCACAGATATAGAACAAACATTTTAAAAATTTATATGGAACCATAAACAACCCCGAATTGCTGCAGCAACTTTGAGAAAGAACAAAGTAGGTGGGATCACAATACCTGACATCAAACTATATTACAAGGCCACTGTAATCAAAACTTTCTGGTATTGGCATAAGAACAGACATAGAGATCAATGGAAAAAAATAGAGAGCCCAGAAATAAACCTATGTCTCTATATTCAATTAATATTTGACAAAGGGAGCAGCGCATAAAATGGAGTAAAAATAACCCCTTCAACAAATGGTGTTGGGAGATCTGGACAGCTACATGCAAAAAAAAAAAAAAAGAAAGAAATTTGACCACCAATTCACACCATACACAAAAATAAATTCAAGGTGGAGAAAAGCCTTAAATATAAGTCATGACACCATAAAAGCCCTAGAGGAGGACATAGGGAGGAAACTCTCAGATATCCCATGCAGCAATGTTTTCACCAATATGTCCCTAAAACAAGGGACATAAAGGAAAGAATAAACAAATGAGACCTCATCAAAATAAGAAGCCTCTGCACTGCTAAAGAAAACATCAGCAAAATGAAAAGGGAACCAACAGTATGAGAAAATATTATTGCCAATGATACCTTGGGCAAGAATATTTTGAACTCAAAATATATAAAGAACTCACATGACTTCATTCCAGCAAGATAAACAACCCAATTAAAAATGGGCAGAGGATCTGAATTGATACTTCTCCAAGAAGAATATACACAGGTCCCAGAGACATATGAAAGGATGCTCAGCACCACTAGCCATCAGAAAGATGCAAATTAAGACCTCAAAGAGATACCACTTTGCTCTGGTCAGAATGATCATCATAAACAAATCAACAAACAAGTGCTGGCGAGGTTGTGGAGAAAAGGGAACCCTGGTGCACTGTTGGTGGGAATACAGACTGGTGCAGCCACTGTGGAAAACAGTATGGCATTTCCTCAGAAAATTAAAAAAGGAACTGCCTTTTGACATGGCAATTCCACTGCTGGGATTATACCCCAAGAATCCTGAAATGCCAATTCAAAAGATTCTGTGTACCCCAATGTTCTTAGCAGCACAATTTACAATAGCCAAGTGCTGGAAGCAACCTAAGTGCCCATTAGTAAATGGGTGGATGAAAAAGCTATGGTACATTTACACAGTGGAATACACAAAGAGAAAGAGCTCCTGCCCCTTACGACAGCATGGGTGGAACTGGAGAGCATTATGCTAAGTGAAATAAGTCAGGTAGTGAAAAACAAATACCATATGATCTTACCTATAAGTGGAACCTAATCAACGAAACAAACAAGCGAGCAAAATAGAACCAGAGACATGGAAATAAAGAACAAACTGACAGTAACCAGAGGGGAGGTGGGAGAGGGATAGAGGGGAAAATAGGGGAAGGGTCATCAAGGAAAATGTATAAAAGACACATGGACAAAGCCAAAGGTAAGTCAAGGTGGGAGGTGGGGATGGGTGGGAGGGGAAATGGATGGGGGAAAATGGAGACAACTATATTTGAACAACAATAAAAAAAATAAATGATAAAAAAGGGAGAGACCAGCATTTTATTACTATAAGTTGGAGGAGTCTGATTTTTACTAGTTCAATACTGTTTGTTTGCATGTTAGCAAAGACTAAAAGTCTGATAAATGACTATACTTTAATGTCATATATTAAATATTTCATTAAAAATTCTCTTTGTTAGCTGTGTTTTTCTCTTTTGATCCTTTATTAGAATTTCTTTCTGTTTATATTACCCATCTGTTGTATCATACTGTCTACTTTTTCCATTTAAACCATTAATTTATTAAATCATAGTTATTTTAAATTATTTGATAAATGTCTGATAATTCTTTCTATGATAATATGTATCATATCTGAATCTGCTCCTGATGCATACTTTGTTTCTCCTGTGTGTTTTTCTGTCTTTTGTACGTGCCTTATAATTTTTTATTGACAGACAGACATGTGAAATTGTGTAATAGGGATTGAGGTAAAAAAATCTTTAGTGTAAATCTTGTTAGGAGTTGATTTGTGTTAACACTTATAGCTATAGAACTGGAGTGTTCAGATTCCTTTAGGTTTTGTTTTCCATCTTGGCTTTGGGACTTGTGACTCCTCAGAAAGGGTCAATCTCTTGCAGCTCTTTCAGTTGTAATCTACTGTTATTAAATTTTAGGCTTGTCAGTGTGGTGGTGGTGGGGTGGGTGGAGAGGAGAATATTCTGTAAGATTCTAATTAACTACTAAGTTTTTAGTTGATCTGTATCGTGGGGCCTTGGCCTTCACAAGTGTTTTCTATTCCTCCTGTTGTGGTGAGGCCTTTTTGCTTCCCCATAACTTCTTCTTTGGATCCAGCACTTCCAATTTTTTTTTAAACTTGTCCTCTCTTGTTTATTTTGTTTTGCTCTTATGTGAGACAAGGAGACAATCGGGGCAATTTTACAAAGTTCTTTCCCCTGGAGAATGTCTTTTTTATAGAGAAAGTTCTGGTCGGGTTTTAGAGTGAGTACTTTTCTCCCTTACAGTTTATGGGTCTAGCTGCTTCATCTCCAGGAAAGCAGATCTCCAATGCTCCATTTCTCCGAATATGTCTGTTTTTTCTTATTTTGGTGTGGTACATTGCCCTGAGAATTCAGTTCTTGTGATGTCACAATATAGTTTATAAGCATTTTTATTACTGTGAGGATATTATTTGCTGTTAATGAAAACCTAGTGAATTAAGCAGACAAAAAATATTAAAAAGGAGAGCTCAGCATGTGCTGATTATGAGTGAGTTCACTATCTCACATAATCTCAGAAACAGTATGAGAATTGTTCAAGGTCATACACACATATCTTTACAGGACTTTAGCTGCCAACTCTCATTATGCTAAATGACCCTGAGCAAACTTGATAAAATATTTTAATCTATTTATTCCTAATAAAAAATTTCTATGTTACGTATCCATAAGCCTCATCCTCATAGATATTCTATTTGGCAAATATCAGGAGACCCACACTCTTCTGATGAGACTGTCTTTATAGGAAAAAAAAATACAAAAATAGGAACAAGAAGATGAAAATGGTATGATATATAATTTTTAATGACAAACCTTGGTGTAACCAAATTAGATTCAAATAAATGGTTTTGCATTTTGCTAGCTGACAGTCCCACATGTAGTATCCTTCTAACAAAACCTCTTTCATTTAGATTAAGTATTTCTTTATGCAAAAAATGGCTTAATTTTGTCTCTCCTGTTATTATTTTTACTTCTCCAACTTGTAAAACATATTTGCATGACTTATATAAGAGTGAGGTGGTAGCAGAACTTTGATTAGAGTACATGCCTCTACTATAGCAAGAAATAATAGACTGGCTTTCCAGTGGATTCTGAAAACAGTGTTTGCTGGACCTTGCTGATTGTACTGCAGGAATTTTACTTCCAACTCTGAGACTAAAAAATTTGTTTCTTCACTTCCAAAATAGAGAGTAATGAGATATTTTAGCTGGCAAAAGCCTCAGATATCACAACATTTAACCTCTTCATTTTATAAATAAGGAAATTGAGGTTTGAAGAATCTATGTGATTGGAGTAAATATTCGGTGAGAACTTGAACTACAACTAGAACTTTGGACTAAATGATTGACTATGTACTGTATATCAGGCATTGTACTAGGCACTAGGGTTTACAGAATTGAATATGGAACTGTGCTGTGTCCTGTGAAGCTCAAGTTCTTGGGGAAGAAATAATATAAAGAAATGTTTACAAAGCACTATGTGATGTACTTATTCTAAAATCGTGGAGTCAGAAATTCAAATTTACACAAATTTGAAATTCAATTCTACTTATTAGCCCTGCCACATTATTAACTTGGTGAGTGCATTAGCCTCTGACATTCATTTCCTCATCTGTTAAATGAGGGTTAATATTAGTTACTTTAAAGTTATGCTATTCAATTTAATGATTAAATTAAAAGTTCTTAAAATTGTCCTGGCTGGGTGGTTCAGTTGGTTGGAGTGTCGCCCCAGATACCGAACAGGTTGTGGGTTTGATCCCCACAGAGGACACATATGGGAAGGAACCGATTGATGCTTCTCTCTCACATGCTCTCTCTATCTCTCTTATTCTCTCTTCCTCTCTCTCAAAAATCAGTAAAAAAACATGTCCTCAAGTGGAGATTTAAAAAAGTTCTTAAAATTGTAAAGTTCAGTAAAATGTAAGGGATTATTATTTATTCTGTTGTACTTATAAAAATGCATATACACATGATTGTTAACTATACTGCCTTATCTGTATCACACTCCAATGTAGGAGTAGGTACATATACAAAGTGATGCTGTACAGTTTTCATATTCATATTTTCCTTTACCACATTCAGTTGGCTGTTTAGGTCAATGAATAAAATACACTCGCAATTAAAAGGGCTCCTTTGCAAAAGTTCTTTCTGTTAAATTAATAAAGAAACTGCTAATTCTTTATTGAAAATCTGCCTTTTATTTGCTCCACTTAATTAAATATCAACCTATTTGTGTGTTCTTTCTAAAGAATGATTATTAACAATTTGTAGTCTTTCTAATAATGAAAATTCTAGTGATAAGGGAATGTTGAAAGTCATGTGGCAGCTTAATGAATCTACATTTAATCTCCCCAGGGTACCTTGACTTCAGAAAAGAGCGAAATAGGAGCCTATCAAAGTTGAAGTGTGAAAGGAAAGAGATCATGCATGGGCAAATACAAGTTATAGAAAATTGTTTACTTCAGAGTATGTCATAATTTATAATTCAGTGGCTTTTAATGTGTACCCATTATACAGCCAAAGTATACAATGACACACTCTCTAATATGATTTGCAGATATACTACAGAGACTGGCACAAGAGCTTTTTATTCAAGAATTTCTATAGGCTATCTCATCTGAGTTTAGAAGATAGGTCACCTCAGGTTACATGTGAGAAAAGTAAACCTCAATGAGTTGGGTTACTTGCCCAAGGTCTCAAAATTTATGAATAGCTCTGGGATTCAAAATCAAATTCATCCAAAGTTAGGGCCTTCTACTATCCGTAATACCTTCTTTATGGTAAACAAGATGATAAACCTTAATTATAAGAGTAGATGATTCACTTAATTAGTGTTTTAGGTGAACACATGGTGTTTATGATTATGATCAGTATTTCCAAGGATGACTGTTCCTTCCCGTGAAGAGCTTGGTGGTCATTTATTGGCAAGTGTTATTATTCTTCAGCTAACACAACATGATACAACCAATATTTTTATAAAAAGTAGGGATCTAACTGATAAAGATAAGATGATCTTTCAGAAATAAGTGAGACATTTTAAAGACTTCAATATCTTATTTTTAATAAAACAACAAAATAAATATTGTGGCTTTTTCTCCTTATATTTTAGAAAAACTAAGGGATTTTACTAGCTTTATATCATGTGATTTATGAAGAGACCAAGTAATGACATCAACAGAAATATCTTGGCTTAGCAGCAGGATGCACCATTCTAGACAGTGTCAGGATTCTCACCCATTCTTAGAAAAGCCTCGACATGCCACAAGAAAATCATTGAACTCAGAATCAGAATACCAGGTTCTAGGCCTAGTCCTTTTAGTTTTAGTAGTTTTTCCTGTCAAAAAGTTTTTTATTATTATTTCTGAACCTCACTGCCCTCATCTAAAAGCAGATGGACCAAGATATCATTATTTCTAAAATGTTTCTTGGCTCTGATATATTAAGATGAGTTAACTTCAGTGAAGGATAGTAAGTTGGGTATATTAATGCAAAAACTAAGCATTTTTTCCTATGGCAAGCTTAAGCATATTAAAAAAAAGGAGAAAAAATAAAACATTGTCTTATTCTTGTGGGGCTTTTCATAAATGTATATATAATACATATGAAAATATACTATAATTTGAGAAGAAATGTACACTTATATGTTTGTAAAGTTTCTCTACTTACAATGGTAAAATATTAACTCTAAGGACACTGTAAAAAATTAGGTACGTACATTTTAATCCTCAGAGCAAGCACTATAATACAAAAAGATGTAGCTAAAAAAAGTCAACAGATAAATTAAAATGGAATGCTAAATACATTCACATAATCCAAAAGAAGGCAGGAAAGGAGTAGCAGGTGAACAAGAAACTGAGTAGAAAAATAGACAGTAAATAATAAAATGGACAACCTAATTTGAACATATTTATTATTACATTCAGTGGTAATGGTCTAGGTTTAGAGTTTCTGGTAAGATTTTTTTAAATTTTATTTTAATTTATTTTATCAAATACATTTGTCTCTGCCGACCCCCCAGGAGGGAAGGAGGGAGGGGGCAAGGGAAAGTGGTGGGGGGGGTTGGCAGAGATAGAGTTTCTGGTAAGATTTTTTAAACACAAGGTTCCCTGTTCCTCACATTGAATATGGCTATTGTCCCCCACCCCGTGCCAAAATAAATACATGGAGTGACTGTGAAAAAACGTTGAAGAGTAAATAGTAGCAGTTAAATTAGGGAAGACATGAATTCATAATATCACAGTATAATCAGTGAGTTTACCACTTGTCTTCCCCTCCAGTATCCCCCGGTCAGAGTCAAATGCATTGGAACCCTGGAAGTAAATACGAGAGCACAGAGAGTGTTTGTTCCAAGAGACTTAATTTTGGCTCAACGAGTGAATAGGAGACACCTAATGCTCAGAGGGAGATTGAAATCTATCCCCATTTTTCTCTTTCTTCTCTCTGTTCTCTCATTGTCCTGTGGTAGAGATTGCAGTTGGTGTCAATGGGAGGCCGCAGGAGCCAAAATGCAGAGTGAGGGAAATCTTTTCGGTATTGTGGTTGTGTCTGATGTTAATTTGGGGAATTCTCAATCATTATGTTTCAAATATTTCTTCTGTTGCTGTCTCACTATTTTTTCTTCTTTTGGATTCCCATTGCACATATGTTGCACCTTTTATAGTCGTTCTACAGTCCTTGGGTAGTCTGCCTTTTTGGTGTGTTTTTAGGTTGTTTTTTTGTTCGTTTTTTTGTCTTCTATTTGCTTTTTGAGGTTTCCTCAAAGATACTTTCTTCAGCTATGTCCAGCCCATCAAAAACATTTTTCATTTCTGTTATGCTGTTTTTTAATCTCTAGCATTTCTTTTTGGTATTTTATTCTCTTATCTTTCTGTTTACATTGCCTACCTGTTCTTTTATGCTACCTATGTTATCCATTAGAATCTTTGGTATATTAATCACAGTTGTTTTACATTCCTATCTGATCACTCCAACATTCTTTTCTGATTGCAATGCTTGCTCTATCTTCTCAACTTTTTTTCTTTTGGTATATCTTGTAATATTTTTTTTCTTGATAGCTGAACATGATATGCTGGGTAAAAGGAACTGCTGTAAATAGTCCTTTAATAATGTGGTGGTGAGGTGTGGGGAGAGGGGAAGCATTTTATACTCATAATTAGGTCGCAGCCATCCTGTCTAGACATCAAGAAAAAAAAATCTCCAGATTATTAAATTCACAAGTGTTCCTCTGTTGTTTCCTCCTCTCTTAGATGGGACAGGGTGGCTAGAGTGGGCTGGAGACGGGTATTTATCTTCCCAGCTCAGTTAAGCTCTGGTGATACCCCAGTAGGTTAGACTGGTTAATTAGTAATTGGTTTTTCCTGAGGAAAAACCTTGTTAAGTTCTTTGGTGTATTTCAAAGTGATTCCCTTTTCCCACTTTCTGCTGGAATGGGGAAGAGATTTTTCTCTATCAGATACTGTGGGGACCTGGTTGAGCTCCTAGAAGTAAATCTCAAAAAATACGGAGGTCATCCTATGACCCTATACCTCTGGAGTGCTATTTTCAGAGTTTTTAGCCCTTAGTTTCCAGTAATTTGTCCTTTACAGTTAAGGTTTTCCTACCCCAGCACTTGTTCCTGAGACAGTTTCTGCTCATGAGTCTCAGCTGTGGTAAGTGAGAATTCCCTGTATTCACCTGTCCTTCACTTCAACCTTGGAAGCAGCAGTGTGGCCTGTGTTCTCCCCTTTCCTATGGATCCAAAAAGAGTTGTTGACTTTTCAGCCTGTTTAGCTTTATGTCTCTTAGGATGAAGTGGGGACTTTTAACCTCCTTACCTTTGTAACCACAAACCAAGAACCATCCTTTCATTTTAAAGATTGGACAAATGGATTCTACATGCCACGGTTAATGAATACCCACGTATCCAGGTATTCATATTTTCTCTCTTGATTTTCCATTTTATATTTTAAAAACATATATGATGCATAGGTGTTTATGATCTGTCTAGTCTTGTCTACAGTATCAAAACAGGAACTTATGTCTTCATTTTTCCTTTTTGTCATAGGATTTATTAAAGGAAAATATATGAATAAGTCCAGAGAAAATAACATCAATATGCAAAAGACAACAATAAAGCCCTTACATCTAGACATTGTTAGTTATTATAATTTTCTTTTGATAAATAACAAAACCAGATTAGGTTACTGACATGACACACTGGCAACAAAATTCTGACTGTAATTTTCTTTTGAAGTTAACCTTTTTTTTCAGAAGCATATCATTAATCGTTAAAGAAAGTAAATCAGTAAAAGAAAGTAAATCAGTAAAGAGATTCTTTCTTAGTATTTAAAAAAAAATAACCAAATGAAGCTTTACTGAATACCTATAAAGAATGAATTATGATAGTTTTAGAAATAAATTTTTAAGAGAGTTGGGGTTTGAAGTAAATAAGCAATGCCAAATTTGATTGTAAAGATGTGCATGTAAAGTGTACATCAGATTATGCATCATATACAAAGATAGAAGCATAGCATGGCTCTGGTTTTAATTCAACTCATTCCTAACTAAGAAAAGTCTGAAATTTGTTGTTAGTTTAGCTAAGGTAATTAAAGATAAGAGATGTTTTTTAATGCTGTTTTTCCTAGTTTAGAGGGCCTAGTTAGAGTCTGGTTAATTCCTTTTCTTGAGCAGTTGATTAAATCCAGTACTCCAGTACTTCCCTTATCAGGGCTAGCGGTATTCGCAGTCAGGGAACACTATGCACCAGTCCTAGTTGTCCCTGTGCTTGGTGCCAGACAACTAAGGAAAGTTCCTATGTCCCTGATACCTGGTAATTATTCGAATTAGCCAAGCCACAGGGAGCATGTATAATTTAGCTAGTCCTACCCCATTTGCCATACATTAGCTACCCACTATAGCTCCCCTATGCTGTTACCCTGTCTTCAGGTACAACTCACTGTCTGGAGCAGTAACAAAGAATTCTGCCTTTCATCTATCCAAGTGTTGTTATGTGGTAGCCTACCACTAAAAGAATCTTTAAATTTTATAAAGCAGAAGTTCTCAGCCTTACACTGTTCATCTGCTAATTCATTTGTCAATCATGTTCTGTACTTCATCTATGTTCATTGAGATATTTTCTTTCTTTGTTCATTCATTGAGACAGGCTCTGTGGTAAATATGCCAGTGTGGAATACACATATATAATGTGAGCCAAGAGCTTCAGTTTAATAATAGTAGGGGATGGGGCTGAGAAATTTTAGAAAAGAAAAGTTTTTAAAGTAGTTTATAGTATATGAATACCCAGAATTTAGACTTTATTTTTTAGATAATCAGGAATCTATAAAGAGTGGTAAACAAACCGTTATTTGATCATGTTGGTTGATGGCCAGCTGCAAAGTGGTAGACCATAGGTTGACTTAGAGTTACCTGCCTGGCTATGTTTACATAAATTATTTTTTGGTTTTGTTTTTGTTTTTCTGTAACATACATGGACTTCAGATTCTGTCTCCTAATCTAATTAAAATTATAAAATTTTACATACCAGACATTCAGCCTACTCAAGTAAATGCATTCTTTACTCCCAGTTTACTCTGGAACCATTGGAGGAAAATTTCTGATGTTTTGACAAGATCTAAAGCTATTTGTAGAAATGCAGAGAGCACTATTGCTATTAGAATGGAGACATAACCAATGACAGTGGGCTTAGACATCAGACTGTTCATTTTATTCTAGTTCTCAAAACAGAGCAATATTTAATCAGGAAAGAATCTTGTCAAGGCTTTCTGCCCTCAGTCTCAAGTTGTTAATATTGACAGTATCTATGTTTACTTTGAAAATGTCTTTTATTCTTTAATAGACACAAGTTTTAATGTTATAATGGAAACCAAGATTAATTTGAGCTTAAAATGGTAATATTTCTTTCAGTATTTTCTTCCCTAGGAAATATACTTTTAGAGACAAAGGATGTATATATGTATGCAGTTGCAAATTTGGGCTCTAATTAAAACAAAACACATTCTTGAACTTTTTTACCTTCCTTAAATCTTACTATAATTAGAAGAACCAATGACCAGACTATAAGATGGATGTCTTTAATTTTGTACTTATGTTATACTGAAGAACAAAATGATCACACCTGAGTTTATTAGAAAAGTGGTATGTTACATTTTAGGAAATATTACAAGATATTTTTTGAAGTAAGACCTCATTCTTCTCTTTGCTGGTTGATATAGTAGTAGATTGCAAGGTAAGTTATATAAGTATTCAATGGCTATGGTACAGAAATGCGTTAATAACAGGAATGGCTAACAACTATTAAGCACATTTTAAGTGAGATACTGTATACTATTACATGTCTCAATTATCACAATTACCTTTTAAATAAACATTTTTATTTAGCCCTTTTTTCAGATTAACAAATTGAGGCATGGAAATTTTAGGTAATATCCTTAAGATTACAAAACTAGAAATTGCTGCTATTTTGAAACCACGTTTTTATATTTGAGCCTACTCCTTAATTAGTGTGGTTGTCAAGTCATTCAGAAATAATTTAATTACTTTCCTAGAACACAGAATTGCTTTTTTCCTGACTCATTTAAATTAGGCTCAGGCATGTGGCTCACTTTAGCCAAGAAACTGTACGTTGATATGGTATGTATAGCTTCAGCATGGAAACTTAAAATTTGTGTGTTCTTTGTAGCACACCCTTCCCATTTCACAGTGATCTTGGAAGCAAGGCTAAAAATTAGGCTCCTGTCATCTGAATTTCTTCTTTTAAAAAATATTTTTACTTATTTATTGTTACGTGGGAAGGGAGTGAAAGAGGGAGAGAAACATCAATGTGCTGTTGCCTCTCATGCGCCCCCTACTGGGGACCTGGCCTGCAACCCAGGCATATGACCTGACTGGGTATCGAACCGGCGACTCTTAGGTTCGCAGGCCAGCATTCAATCCACTGAGCCACACCAGCCAGGACTGAATTCCTTGAATAACTACAATGATTCATATTGACAGGTAGCAGGAATGAGAAATTAAATTTTGTTACGATAAGCCTCTGAACTTATGAGTTTGTTTGTTTCCTCCGTGTAGCCTTACCTATCTTGACCTACAGAATGACTCTGCAAGATGTTCCTGTTATAGTAAGAGGAGTTACTAGGAGAAACACCTAGGAAACGTGGCACAAGAAAAAGTGAAAGTGCATCTCCAAGGGGGAAACAGAAATAGAGCACAAAGAAATGTTGATAAGATGAACAGTACAAAAAAAGATAAGGCAATTCCCAACAAAATAAATCATGTTTAACTCTACAATTTAACATCATAGATGTCATAGTTATGGTAAGATATTAGCCCTACAGAACAGAATGACTCTGAGAAATACATTTGTGGTAAACTCAACATGACAGAGTATTCAAGTAGAAGTGAGTCATAATGTTTGAGAAGTCTATGATTACTCCAAGTTTTGTAGACTGGAATATACTGTGTGGCATTAATTGTGATAAAAAATGTAGGATCAGGAGTCAGTTTTATGTAAGATATGAAACTAAAGAGACAAATTTTCTGTCCCTCACCAACATATTCTGGTAGACAAGATGCTCAAAATGGGAACACAAGTCACTGATTCAGAACAATTTGAAAATCAAGCCCCCCCCCCAAAATGTTGGAATTTCCTTGGGTAGGTCACAAGGCCTCAGAGTAATTCTTCATGGTTCTTTTTGCTATCCTGTCAGATTTTTGATTTAAGTTGATAAATGTTTTACCTTAGTCTATGATTTAATCTCCTTAATGAATCACTAATGTTATCAATGTTATTTTTATGAGTCTTTAAAGGCACTTCTATGTCATAAACTACAGCCTCTTTTCCACTAGTATTCCATTCCAGTTCACCTGAGGTGAAAATCTCAATAATGGCACTTTTAGAACATACCAGAGCTTACTGATACTCTCCCTGCTCCCCAAATGGGACCTTTTTGCCGTCTGGCCAGTGAATGACCAATTCTATATTCTCTTCCTCAGAGTCTGCCTCCTAGGATTGAAGACTCCTAGACTGGGTCTCAAAGAGTAGAATCTGAGAGGGTTTTCTTATGCAAGTAATTGTTTAGGAAGTGTTCTCAGTAAAAATTGTTAAGGAGGTTAAGGAGGTAAGACAGGGAGGTCTGCAACATACATTGCACAACAGAGGTTTTTGTTTGTATGTTTTTATACTAGAGGAGAGGAAGAAGGGCTTTTTGTTTTGTTTTCTTAGTCTGTTTGATCATTGGCTCTGGTGTTAAAGTGGATTGAGAGGCATAGTCTTTCAAGCATCTCCAAGCAAGAAATTACCTGCAGCACAAAGGTAGTACTCTGGAGAACTTGCAAGGAAAAGCTACAACTTCTCCAGTTGCACGTGTGTAAATAGTATGGAGCACCAACAGTACTATTTGCTACATGGCCAAAAGCATCCCAATGGATGTAGCCTCAAAATGATAATAGATTCTTAATTCTTCCCACCAAAACCATTTCCTTTCCAATCCAACTACAATCCTCCATAGTTATATGTTGTTTGAGGCAGAGTTAGTATTGCATTCTTTATTATTTTTTCTTAGACATGTAACTTTTTCCTCTAATATTCAAAATGGGAATTTATGCGTAGGTCATTCGTTTTTTTTAAATGCCAAATCTCAAAAATCCTCAAAACACATATGTTTCAGAAAAGAGAAAAAATACTTCATAATTTCCATATCCATGGCATTATTAACAACCATAAATCACAGGTCTGAAGATTTGCATATTTAACTGAGATATTTTGACTCAATCGGACTAGGAAGAGGATTGAGTCAATAATTATCAGATGAAAATCATTGTGGAGATATATGGTCATCCAAAACCATTTTTCCTTGAATAGATCAGGAAGGAATTAAAAGAAGAGTGACACATTTAAAATAATCTGCCTGAGATTGTTTCAAATTCTGTAATATTCATTTCAACTTTATCACCGTCCTCCTCCTCATCATCATCACTGAAACCATAATACAATAGTAGGGAGTGTACAGGTATAAAAATAAGTGGCTTGAAAAATCTGATGACAGATCATTATCTCTAGTAAGTACATTGATGAGTGGGACAGAATTTAGTTTTAGCAGGAAACTTGTGTCTGGCGTGCTTGGTGGGGCATGTGTAAGGATGTGCATCACACTGAGTTGATCAACACAGTGCGGGTTATAGGAAATACTTCTCCGACACTAAGAGAGAAATAATTGTTTCACACTTGTTCTAAATGTTGGCTCTTTGGTACCTAGAGTGATATGTGGTACACAGGATGTTTAAATGAACAGATGGAACTTGGATCCCCTGAGTGGATGGAACATGGGACACCATGTCTGTAACAGCAAAAAGAATATTAGATCCTCTTTCAGACTTCCTTGTACTCATTAAATGACTCCTTGCTTAGTCAAGGAAGGAGAAGTCAAAGGAACCAACATTTTTTCTATGCGTGGGTTAAGAAAGAACATTGTGCCCTGCCTTTTATATATTATTTAATTTTTAGAATAATCCTTTAAAATAAAAACTATTATTTTCTCCTATAAAGATGAAAAACTGAATCCCAGAAACACGAGATGAACCATGAGTAGCTCTCGATTACTATGTATGTCTTTTTTTTCTTATGGAATAATTTAATGCATAATTTCATATGTTATTTTGAGTCTATTATTTAAAAAAGGAGAGAAATGCTGACATTTTAATTCTCACATAAAAATAAGACTTCTTACATAAGAGTCAAGATGGATTTTCTTATTCTAAAATCTGTGCTAGGACAAACAGGAAAATAAAGGATATTTAGTTTATATAAATGCATTCACACACATATATACACACTGTGTTTCAAACTCAGGTTATTAGTTACAGAACTCAGTTCTGGCATATAGCCAGTTATTAAAAGGATTTGTATAGCAGGAGAAATACTTCTTGGGCAACAGGCAAACCTAATTTTTAAAATATACTACGTTTTTCTTCTCTAGAGCATCAGTGTTGGTAGGTGGTATACTCAATTATCCATTTCAAGCATATGCTTGTGTTTTCTATACCTGCTAATGAGGGGACATATAAGGAGATGCAAAGAAGTTCCAGGAAGAGATATGTAATGTTGGCAGATGGGACTTGAAGATCGTGATGAACATGATCCTTATACATGATAAACAACTGTTTTGGAATTGTGATTATAATACATAACACTACCATGAGTAGTGTTAGGGTTCAGACACAACTGAGAGAAAATTTTTCAGAAAATCCAAACAGAGCTCATATAAAATGAGATAATCCTGATTAAATCCCTATTTTTCATGCTTGATAGATATCTGATTTTTCTTTATATACCAGAATCTTACCTTTAATATTTAGGAAGGCTCATTTAATGTATAGCAGTATAAATAAAGGTTGAAGTTTCTAAATTATGGTTTTATGAAGATAACTAGTGGATATACTAAGAATGGGTCAACCTCCTACGTGAATAAAGGAGTAAGTACAATTCATGATGTATGTGTTCATACAATGAAATATAAAATACATTGTGGGTTCTTAAATGGGCCCCTGTTTTTTTCTCCATGAAGAGCTAGGAATTCTTAGCTATTGCTGAGCAGGCACAGCAGATAGTCTCTGTGATAGTGCATTCTGTATCCTCTTCTGGTCACTTCATGCTCTTCTTGTTTGGTTAAGTAAGCTTAGGAATGTCATCTTTTTGATTCAGCCTTCTTAGTTTTGTCTCCACCAATGTGCTTTATCTGTCAGCAGTTGCTATATAAGACACAATCATAAATAAAATTGTGCATTTTTTTCTTCATATATCTCCAGGTCAGCTGAGGACCTCAGTAACCTCTTATCATTGGTTTATTAGGATTTTTCATCCATAAATATGCCCTTAAAAATAAGACCTCCCTCTTCATTTGTTAATGGGAATAGCTGGCTAATTCTTCAGCTTTCTCCCTCTCTCTATCCGTATATCTATTTCTATATTTCTTTTTTTATTATTCTCTCTGACACTAGTTAATAAGCATTGTGACAGCCTGAATGGCATTCCAAGTAATAGCTTCTCTATTTCCTCTCTCTCACTTTACTTCCATCAAAACCTGGGTTCCAGAAAGGAACTCATATTGACCCTTCAACAATCACAGGATAAAATAACTATTGGCTTACTTGAGTACTATCTCCTCTGAACAATGAACTCTTTCGCAGCAGGTGTGACCATATTAGTTACCTTGTATTACCATTTTTAGTGTCCAGGACAGTGTCTCTAATTTTAATATGCATAAAATCACCTAGAATGTTGTTAAAATGCAGAACCTGACTCAATAGGTAAGAGATTTGACCTGATACTGTTTTTTCACATGTAGTCAGGTGATACTGATGCTTCTACAATTGGGGACACAAGGATCAAACTGTGTTTTATAAATAATTATAAAGAAATAAGGTTTCCTCATTGCCAGATCACCACTCATCTAACTATTATATTTTACGATATGTTACTTAAATTTAGATACCTTGGATACTTGGTAAAACAAATATTTAATAAGAGTGAGACTACATGATTAGGGTGCATGCAGAGGAGGTAAGTACAACTCTGTCTTCCCTAAGTCCCCAAATCACATACTGTGACAATCTCTTACTTGATCTCTTGTATTTAAAAGAGTTCTTCTAGATGAAAAGTACTTAGCTACTATTTGCCAAGGTAATTTTTTATGAATGATAAACTAACTTAATAATTTTTAAGAATTTCCTAATGCAAAACAAGGCCTTCTTAACATCAATGACATATAAAAATTATTCTTTTTGGTCATATAAATTGAGGAAACTGCATATTTTATGTAGTTTGCACAATTAATTTTCTCCCTTAGAGAATTTCTCAGTTCCAGATTCATTACTTTTTTCAGGACCATGATATCTCAGCTTTTCTTAATAAAGTCTCCTTGGTTGGTGTGGCTCAGTGGATTGAGCACTGGCCTAAAAACGAGAGTTGAGGGTCGCTGGTTTAGTTCCTAGTCAGGTCACATGCCTGTGTTGCAGGCCAGGTCCCCAGTGCGGGGGCATGAGGGAGGCAACCACGCATTGATGTTTCTCTTCCTCTCTTTCTCCCTCCCTTCCCCCTTCTCTAAAAAATAAATAAGTAAAATCTTAAAAAAAAGAAAAAAAGAAAAAGAAAAAGGACCCTATGTTAAAAAGTCCATCAGAGAAATGTCTCTTGTTTCTCATGTATCTTTGTCTGGATTCCTCATCCTTTTGAATATAACATAATCTTAAGGTAAAGATCAAATCAGGGGTATCTGTCAGATTTTTGAGGCCTTTAAGGTGCTACTTAGGAAATCCTTTCAGTGAAACTAAAGGGCTTCCAAATATTTTAAGGCCATAGTCAAAGAAGCCTAATCCACAAAATGACTATGAATAAGTGCAAAGAGAAAGAGAGATGCTTGGCTCACAAAATATTATAGGTTTCACTTTTGTTTAATGGAATGGAATATAATCTGACTGACAGAAAACCCAGAAAGGGTTAAGGGTGTTGTATAATTAAAAGGTACACTGAAATACCTCAGATTACAAGGCTTCTGGACTCTAAATACCTTATGAAATGATGGAGATTGAAAAAGCTACTTAGAGATAATCATGTGACTTTCTTATAGTAAAGGAAGAATAAGTTACAGGGTAAAGACAAGAACCTTAAGGAGTAAGGGATGAGGGGATGCTGCCAGAAAGCAGAACTGGGCACTGATTGAGTAATATTTCAAGCTCATGGAGCAAAGTGATTTGGTTATGTGTGTCTAGGTAGATTTCAGGAATTACAAATTGCTGTGGTTGCTATATGCTTGTTATTCCTCTCCTATTAAATGAGTATGTATATCATTGTTATCTGCCACTATCTTGCCATAGGATGCTGATTGTGTGCATAGCATATAACTTACCTTTTAATTTTTATTATTTTTTAAATTTTTAATTAAATTTATTGGAGTGACATTGGTTAATAAAACCATATAGGTTTCAGGTGTACAGCTCAATAAAACATCTGCAATACTACATCGTGTGCTTATCACCCAAAGTAAAGTCTTCTTGCCATCCCCGTTTTCCTACCCTTTGCCTACCTGCACCCAGCCCCTGCCCCTATTTCCTCTGGCCATCAAAATATTGTTGCTTGTGTCAGTGGGTTATACATATATGATCTTTGGTTTCACTTTCTTTCACCCAGCCTCCAACCCTCTTCCACTATGACAGCTGTCAGTCTATTATGTATCCATGCCTCTGTTTCTACTTTGCTAAGTTATTTTGCTTATTAGATTCTATATGTAAGTGAGATCATATGGCATTTGTCTTTCTCTGAATGGCTTATTTCACTTAGCATAATAACCTTCCGGTCCATCCAGGCTTTTTGCAAAAGATTACATTTCCTTCTTTTTCATGGCTGAGTAGTATTCCATTGTGTAACTGTACCACAGCTTTTTTTAATCCGCTTATCTACTGATGGGTGCTTGCACTGTTTCCAGATCTTGGCTATTGTAAATAATTCTTCAATGAGCATAGGGGTGCATGTATTCTTTCAAATTATTGTTTTGGATTTCTTCAGATGTACTGCCGGAAGTGGGAATGCTGGGTCAAAAGGTAATTCTATTTTTAATTTTGTTGATATAACCCCATATTGTTTTGCAGAGTGGCTGCACCAATCTGCATCCCCACCAACAGTGCAGAGGATTCCCTTTTCTCCACATCCTCACCAGCACTTGTTCATTGATTTATTGATGATAGACATTCTGACAGGTGTGAGGTGATATCTAATTGTGCTTTTAATTTGTGTCTTTCTGATGATTAATTACATTGAGGATATTTTCATATGTCTATTGGACATCTGTGTGTCCTCTTTGGAGAAGAATCTATTCAGATCAATCTTCCCCCACCCTTTTTAAATTGGGTTGTCTGTTTTCTTGGTGTTGTATATACCTTGTATACGTTCTTTATATATTTTGGAAATTTACCCCTTATCAGATGTATCATTGGTGAATATATTCTCCTATTCATTTAGCTTCCTTTTCATTTTCCTGATGGTTTCTTTTGCTGTGCAGAAGCTTTTTAGTTGGATGTAGTCCCATTTGTTTATTTTTTCCTTCATTTATCTTGCCCCGAGAAATATATCGGCAAAATCATTGCTACAAGAGATGTCTGAGATTTTAATGCCAATTTTTTTTTAGTATTTTTATGGCTTTGAAATTTACATTTAAATCTTTTATCCATTTTGAGTGTGTTCTTGAATATGGCATAATTTGTTAGTCTAATTTTTTTTTTCATGTATCTGTCCAATTTTCCCAACTCCACTTATTAAAAAGACTGTCTTTGCTCCATTGTATGTTCTTGCCTCCTTTGTCAAATATTAATTGACCAAACATGTGTGAATTTATTCTGGGTTCTCTGTTCTGTTTTATTGATCTATACACCTATTCTTATGCCAGCACTTTGATGTTTTGATTACAATGGCCTTGTAGTATACTTTGATGTCAGGTAGTGTGATCCTTCCAACTTTGTTCTTCTTTCTCAAGATTGCTGAATCTATTTGGGGGTCTTTTTTTGTTCCTTATAAATTTTTGGATACTTGTTCTAGATCTATGAAATGTGCCATTGGTATTTTAATAGGAATTTCACTGAATCTATAGATTGCTTTGGACAAGTATGGGCATTTTAATAATGCTAATTCTTCCTATTCATGAACACAGTATATGGTTCCACTTATTTGTATCTTCCTTGACTTCTTTCTTCAATATCCTATAATTTCCTGAGTACAGTTCTTTTACTTCCTTGGTTAAATTTAATCCTAGGTATCTTTTATTTTTTCTGTCATTGTAAATGGGGCTTTTTTAAAAATTTGCCTTTCTGATAGTTCATTACTGGTGTATAAAATGCCACCAATTCCTGAATAGTAATTTTGTATCCTGACACTTTACTGAATCCATTTATCAGTTCTAGTAGTTTTTGGTGGACTCTTTAGGGTTTTCTAGGAACAACATTATGTCACCTGAGAATAATGACAGTAAATTACCTTTTTTAGTTCAAGGTCCCTGGGTCAGAGGAACTGCACCTACAGGGCAGTAATAATGGAGACCTGGACTCAATTTAGAGGATTATATCTTAGATTTCAATCCTGATGCAGTAATTTTCAGGTCCTTGAATAGAAGAGAGTATATTTTTCATGTTAGAGGAATGTGAATGATTTGTGTCCAAATGATATTTTAAGCTAGATATTTTTAATGCCTGTAATTTTTTTTTTGCAATTTTTTCCATCAGAAGTTGAAATCTACTTCTTCACACCTTGAATCAGGTGTTGGTCATATGGCTTCCTTTGAGCAATAAATCATTAACAAATGTGGAATAATCAGAGGCTTAAAAAGCACCTATTACATTAAGGTGTGCAGTATTTTATTGCATCACCATGTGGACAACCTTGGGCTACAGAATAAGGGATTATGTAGAGAAAAAGACCCCAGGTATGCCAATTAACCAAGCGTTTTTGACTAAGGCCCAAAATACATGAATGAAGTCATCCAGGACCATATAACACCAACTGAACTAGTCTAGACCAGAAGAATCTCTTAGCTAATCCTCAGACTTGTGAGAAATAGAATTTGTTATTGCTTAGTCACTAAGTTTTGGAGTCAATTTTAAGAGGCAAAAACCTGCCTTGTTACTAAATAACTGTTTCAAAACCAATTCCAAATGGCTTTTAAATCTTCTAGAACTCATGTGCTTATCCTCTGCAGTCTCAGCCTATTTCTTTTTACTTACAGCATAATTTTGATAAGTTGATTACTTCTGGCCAAGGAGACTAGATTCTTTACCACCCATCCTATTAGAGTCAAACCTTGGTTCTCAAACTTCTCTCATATTGAAAAAAACTTCAGTTCTCGACCCAACAACTCTGTGATGCTGATACTTGTATGATCAGTCACGCATCTCTCAGGAGATAAAGGAGAGAATGCATGAGTATGAGTGTGATTCAGTTTTCAAACTGATTGCTTCTCGTACAGCCTTCTGTAATGAATTAATTTCGAGAACCTAGGTTCCACTGCATACTCCAAGTTATTCAAAGGAAGAGGGAACATTTTGGAAATGTAAATAAACCCAGTGGCCATGAAGTATACAGAACAAATGACCCTTCGGCTTATAATCAAAAACAATGATGTCAGCTCATAGAAATTGTTGAATGTAGTCTGTGAAATCTCACATGTAGAAGATGCTTAACCTGCAGCAAATGATTGCATTAATTTATGTTTATAATGCCTCTGTAACAACAATCAAATGTAAAATCATGGTCATTATTTGGAAGTTTAAAATTTTAGGAGAATTTATAGCTTTTTACTTCTATTTCCTTATTTAATTGATGAAACAACTAATGCCTGGAATGTTTTAAGAGAGTATATGCTAATCTGTATTCATACAAGTATCAATATCTTTGATTCTGAGTCTTTTTATATTTATCCATCCATTTATCCATTCATCATATATTTACACACACTGTATTGGTATCCTCTGCATAACAATATTGAAATTTATACAGCTAATTTAGAAACATTATCCACCAAATACTTAAAACAATTATTTAATAGCTCTAGAATTCTTGAACTTCAATGAAAACTTCAATTTTGCAGAATTTCTGGTAAAACATTTTCTTGTATGGTGTATGGTATATGGTAAAAAATTAAGACCACTCAGCCATGTAATTTCCATATCATTCCCAGCAGAATGTGTGTAGCAGAATCTGCATTTCCTTATTTGATATAGGTCTAATTTATTCTTACCCTCTCTATAAGTGGGAAAATACCATAGATGATAGTTTTCTCTTATAAAAGATGAGAGGCATAGATATTTGTGGGAGAATAGCTGAGGAAATATAATATATAGGTTATATTGTAGTTTGTGAAAGAAGATATAATTAGAAAGAGGACTGTAGAGCTGGATGTCTAAAGAAATATCCTGAGAAGGAACTGGGACAGGAAACCACACACACAAAGGTGGTAAGGAAGAGACCTATCTCTCTGAATCAAAAAATTTAGATTATATATGTAATATTGGGAAGAAATGGGAGGAAGTGGTTATTTCTTCGCATCTTATATCATTTGGTCAGTCAACACAGACCATTTGTGAGAGAGAACTTAAATATATACTGTAATCATTGTTAAGATAGTCTTTGTGTTTCCTGAAAATTTCAGGATATTATAGCTGTTGAGATATTGAAGGTCGCTCTTCATGTCTAGCAAACATTACACAATCCTAAAGACATATAGACCCCAGGAACTGGAATGAGTTACGCCCTTTAAAATAGTGACTGAACAGAAATGAATTAGCTAATCTTTCCATAAAAGTCATCAAGAGTCATGTATAAATATTTCTTTTGAAGACTGAAATATTAAAATTTTATTTTTTGTTAATTATTTTCTTAAATGAAAGTGGACACTTTAATACTGTTTAATTCTACACATTAACAGCTGGGTGAATACTGTTTAATTGTGCTTTAGTTGGGGCTCAGTGCACCATTTATTGTGGGGGGTCAGTGTTACTTATGAAAAGCTCGACAGGGCTTACAATTGACAGGTCTCATTCTTTTAGAGCCATATTTCAAAAGGCTGAAAATTTTCTGCTGCTGGAAGTTTATTCAAAGAAAATGAACACAACATTATTGGGTTTTTACTCTCGTTTCATCTCATTAATGTATTATTTTAATGAGGCTTAAATGTTGATTAGCTATAATGACTGATAATGATCATGTGCACTAAATTTAGGCAGATGTTAAGGGATTTATTCTAAAAAATACCTCCTGTAATAAATTTCAGGAGAAGCTTGTGAGAAGAGGTCAGGGCCTTCTGCATTCACCATGATAATGAATTAACCGTGACTTGAAGAGGCAGCATGGTGTCTATGGCATATGATTTGGCTCATATACAGGATTAAAAGAACAGGTGCTTAGAGCACTTTAAAATTTGAATGCAAAGTAGTTTTAGAAGTGTTGACACACTGAAGGAGATGAATGTTTTCAGAGCAGAACAAAAAATCCTTAGATTTCCATCATATATTTGTTTTAGAGCTAGAAGTGTCTTCCTAGATATATTTGTTTTAGAGCTAGAAGTGTCTTCCTAGATTTATTAGTCCAACCCAATCCAATGAAGTTTCTAATTCATCCAAAGTCCAATGGAGCATATTGAAACTAGATACCAATTTTATGTTTTCATTTTCCTCATGCATGGTTGTCTAGGATCATTGTCTTGGGCAAACTTCTTAGATATTTAATTCAACAAATTTCACTTTATTCAGTTTTATGTATTGAGTGTTTATGTGAATACACAATAGTAAGTATTGAACTGTGATCCATTTTAAGAAATTTCTCTTGCCACTTCTGGAATTCTAGGAGTTAAAGTGGAAAACAAAATGAATTGTTAACCATCCAGCAGAGAATCAATATCGATATCAAGTCAGCAACACATATGATTACTTCGCAATTCCTGTGTGGTCAGTTAACAATTGTAAGAAAAACCCTGATCCATGGTTTAACCCATTAATACCCATTCATGTCATGGCTCATTAAAGGGTTTTGAGGGTAGCTTTCCTCATGGTGACTTACAGGCTCAGATTTCTTCCATATGTGGCTTTGCTAATAGAATAGAGGTTTAGAGTCCTCCATAGGATTAAATGTTGATTACATGTAATGGCAGCTAATGAACTAGACAGTCACCTAAAAGGTTTTAAAGAAACATAGTCTGTAGTTAGCATACTAATTTCCTTCCATATTCCATTGGCTGGCATTTGGTTTCATTAACTACAAAGCAAGATGGGAAATATAGTCCTTTTATTGATCAGGAAAAATTTTGTGTGTGTGCTGCAATCCCTTTGTCTACTGAAAAAAAATTAATTCTAGCTCTTAAGTTTCCCATGTTTCTGTGACAAGAGAGTATTGAGTTAATAATATATTATTACTGCTCAAGATATCTTGAATAGTTCAACAGGGAATTGAGATCTTCCTTTTGATAGGAAAGGACATCTATTCATTTTTTTTTGGCATGGACTGAGAGAGAATGTGCGTGTGTGTGTGTGTGTGTGTGTGTGTGTGTGTGTGTGTGTGTGTGTGAAGAAAGAGTAGTGGCTCAGAAGGCACAGACCTTTAGCTCTAATTTGAGCTGTGCCATATCCTAAATGTGTGATTTAGTCAGATCATGTCACCCTCAGTGATGGCTTGGTGATTTTTTAAGTTTTAATGGGTTTTATGGTTACAATAGGTTTAGGTTCACAGAAAAATTGACAGGTAAGTACAATTAATTCCCATAGTCCATAGTTTATATTAGGGTTCACTCTTGGTGTTTGACATTCTGTGGATTTTGATAAAAAAAATCTTCCTGAGATATCACCCTTCTTGTCCCTTTTACTTTCTATGATGTCACACTATTCATTTTTTTAAAAGAAGCTATCAATGTATAAAAACAATCTAGTAGAAAGCAAGTTCTATAATACAGAGTCTGTCTTGCTCAATCATAGACATGTGGACACTGAGTAAATATATTTGTGACTTTATTGAAGGAATAGAACACGCACAGCTAGAAGTATACATTATTGAAAAGATTTGTTTAATCTTGAGTGAATTTTGTCCCCACTCCAGATATTCTCAGTTTCTAGATGACACATCAGAGTCCTTTTCAATATTGGCTCTTTAATGCTCTTTGTAGGTTCTCAGAGATCACCTTGAAAAGGCAAGGTCTTTTCCTGTATGGTTCATTTAAGAATGAGAGACATAAGTAGCAGCCTACTGAAGCGTTCTCCAATAAGTCTCTAATTAATTGTATGATTTGAGTTTTAATCAGGTTTCACCTGAACAGTGGACGAACCAGGAACTTTATGCTTGAGGGAAGGCAAGTGTAACTCGATGGTGTTGTGTCCATACTCTCTGTTGCTTTGATTTTGATCCATTATGGTTCACAATTATTCTTTGAAAGCTATGCCCACAGGTGTTGCACTCATGTTATTTATTAGATAATTTACAATAGAATACAGTTTCCCTATAGATAGGCTATTTTGAAGAAATTTATTTTAAGAAAATTCTACAGAATTTTTTGTTTGTTTTTAGTGGTGTACTTTTTTGTAAACAAAGGCATGATTCAGGCTGTTCAAAGAGCAAAGCACTGTAAAAAATTTGAAAATAAGTGTTCATTAGGGAAAAAATAGACATAATTTTCTTCTTTCGAGATTTTAAAATCTAAAGATTAGGGCATGAGAATGAATGCTCAATATGATGTAATTGGAAAACCTTTTATCCTTAGTGTAAACTGAACCTGAGCCTCTGGTTTCCTATCTTCAATCCTATGTGTGCAAACCTAAATATAAGGAAGTTCCTTCTGTTTTCAGAGAGATGATAACTAACATTTACCAAGCAGCTTTACTAACATAATCTTGTATAATTATTTAGATAGGTTTGTAAATTAGATAATATTGAATCTACTCTCTCACTAAATAGACTAGAAAATGCTGTGTGGTTTGCCCAATGTTGTGTAACTATTAGATGACAGGCCTAGTCTCAAGCACAGGCCCATCCAACCCTAGAGCATGTGGTTTTTCTATCCTATCACTATCTATACATTTCTTGTACATTATCTCATGACATGTGAAATTGATTTATATCCTTTATTTTACACTTGTGGCTCCTGGAGTTCAGAGATTAAGTAAAAACTTTAAGGTCACATTTAAGAAAAGTGGTTTAGTGTTGATTAAAATTCATGCCTTTTGGTTCCAAATTTCAAGATATTTCAGTGTAGGTTTGCTCCAGATCAGATTCAAAAGCAATGAGAATTGTTTATTCTGTTAATACATGTATGAAGACCAGAACCAAATCATTATTTTAGTTAATTTAATTTTTATAGTATTTTTGTTCATATTATTCTAAAACAGTTGTTTCAAGTATTTTTCCAAAAATAGCATACATTAAAAAATATGTTGTCATTAAGAGAAACATTTTTAGACCTTTCATCTGCAGAGAGTCTGCTTCTATAGTTGTGGAATAAGGCCCATAAATATGCATATGTTACAAGCCTGTGCTTCTGAAATAAAATGTCTTCAGATTAAACTTTTGGAAATGGTGCTATTTTAATGCTTACTGAATTACAATATGTATTGATTTCATTCCATAATTTTCATTTACCTGAATATCTCACTTAATTGGTCAATCATATTAAAGTTCTTCACAGTCATGGTGGACAATTTATAAAGTATTTTCTTTACACTTTAGATAATGTTACAGTATACAGGAAATCTTGATTTATTTTCCATTGTTGAAAAATTACATTAGGTGACATCCTAACAAATGGGAATGCAAGAGCAAAGGCTTAGTAATTGTGTTGACTATTGATAATATAAGTCACTATTTTATTTTTTGGTTTCTCAGGCAGCTTATATCATATCCATTCCAGATATATTCTACTGTCTGGTCAATGGCATCATGTTTATACAACTAGGCTCCTTATAGGTTTTAATTTTTATAGCCTGTTCTTCTACACAGACAGTTGTCTATAATAGGGCCCTTGGACCCTAAAATATTTATCCAATCCAAAATAAAGAAATGATTTTTTAAGAACTAGAGAATATGTGTCTTTTAAAATTTTTAAATTAAATATATTGAGATAACATTAGTTAATACTATCATGTAGGTTTTAGGTGTACAACTCTATAATGCATCATCTGTATATTACATCGTGTGTTTACCACCAAATGTCTAGTCTCTTTTAGATACCATTTTTTGTATTTTATTGACAGAAAACTGATGATTTTTTGGATGGTGTTGGTAGTTTAATTCTGATATTAAAACACAAGTAAAATAAATGGGTATGCTACAATAGACTTTAAGTTGCATATTGCTCATGATACCTGCAAGATCACAATTAGGATATCAAGAATTCTACTTGTTCTTTCATCTTTTCACCTAATGAATATTTATTTAACACTCATAATGTTAGGTAGTATACTAGACAAACAAGACAGAGTTGTTCCATCTTTTATAACATAATCTAATAAAGACAATTGACACCAAACAAATAATTTTAAGATGTGAAGAGAATACATTGTGTTACACAATCACTGGCATGGCATGCACTTTACTAAACAGGTAGGAACATTGTTTCAGAAGAAGTCAGGGGTGATCTGATGCCTGAAGACCTGGGATAAGTTGTCTAAGGAGAGTGTGTGAAGGTACAGCAGCTTGGAGAACAACAACTTAAGGATCTAAGAGTAGAACAGTTCTGCTTTATCTGAAGAAATGAAAATACTTCTATTTAATTGAAGGTCCTTGACTGAGTAGAAAAAAGAACACTGAACAGAATAGTAGAGACTGGTTAATAAAGGCCATGTTAAAGGCTTTGAACCTCCTCTGAAGGACAAGAGGCAAAGATTTTTCAAAAACAGGTGTTAATGTGAATATATTCACATTTTGGAGAAATCATTTTTTTGCTCTTCTGTGGAGACAAGATCTGAGCAGATCAGCAGTAGAGTAGGAGACCAATGCCAGTCTGTGGCAGTCACCAAGGCGAGGGTTGGTGCACTCTGACCACAGATGTTACTAAAGAGGCTGGAGGGAAGCTGGAGGAATTTGGATTTAATGTGGGGAGTAAAATCTGCAGGCTTTGATGTTTGAATAAATTTTGGATTTGAGGAAGATGGAAATGCAAATTATATGCTAGACTTTCAGTTCTTTAAAGGTAAGTGTTAATTTGTGTTTATTTTTTCTACTTTAGAAAAACAAGAAAAGTTAAGCAACTCTTACTTCCCCTCTCTTTCACCTCTGAGGAAAAGTTGAACTTTAAATCTTGTAGATAATTTTACAATATCTTCTTTTGAAAAAAGTAGCACTGTCAGGGGAGGAGTTCTAAAACTTGGATAATAGGGTAGCCTAATCTTCCTGAGGAGGAAAATAGTTCTATTCAAGGACTAAGAGAATTGGTGTTAGATGGATGAGAGCATTATTTGATCAGTTCCTATCCCGTAGGAACATAGATAGAGTGGCCTATGGATAATTTGGTTGTCTTTCTGAAAGGCATCCAGGATGAATTTGGCACTGAGCAATAAACAGACACCACTGAAATAGAAAATGAAACTATCACAAGTGATTTTGATATATTCTGGACCTTTTTTGTTTTTTCCAGGGAACATATAAGTCTCTTGATTCCTCTGAGATCCCAGGGTGAGGGAAGAATCCAAAACAATAAATATGACTAAACTTTTTATCACCTAAACTTTTCTATATCCATGTTTACAGAGTACTTAAGAAGTATGGCTTTGAGGGTTATAAAAATTTTTTTTTAAAGTCCAGATATAAAAGCTGTTAATGCCCACTAAGTACCAGCAAAAGGCCGTGTGCAATGATTCAACTCTACTAGCTCCATTATTATATGAATTTGGCAAATGAGCCAAGTGAGGCTTAAAAGTGTTAAACTTGTGTATGGCAACATGTTGGAAATAGAAGAATAAATTTAATTTTAGGCACAACATTCTGAAATGCTACTGAAAAGCCGGGGGTGCCTAATAATCAAATACCACCTGACCCAGGGAACAAACCTCCAAATACAAACTGCTTTCTTTTAACTTTGATTCTGTGGAGCATCAGTCTAAACTACCAGTTTAACAATTATAAGTCTGTTGTAAGTATCCATACAGTTGGGTGCATCTATAGGAGCCTGCCTCCTATTTTCAGCCTGAGATTTATCTCCTGTGATATTAAACAGAGTTTGCGCATTAAATGTAATTCAGTTTTCAATCAATGTTGTGCATGATTTTCTCCTTTTGCATTGGAGAACATATTTTCTCAGTCACACAAAAGTCAAACATATCATCTTGTCCTTTGCTGTGTTCATTGCTTTTCTGTTTCCTTTGCATAGACTGTAAAGAGTGTGGGTTTATACCACCTGGATCAGGGTGTGCATGGTCCCAGGAAAATGTTTTCTTGAGGCCTCTTTTTGTCAATATGAACAATTTTATTTAAAATATAATTCAGAATTCATGGTTGCATGTGATACATAGTAATTTATATAATAAATGCATAGAAATGACGTGGTCATATTTGTTTATTCAATCAATGCATTTGAAGATTTTTCAGAGTGTTGAGTTCCCACCTCTTCCTGTTCAGGTCTAGGAACCATCTCTTTGTGTTCTTTATTGTCAATGTACCATCCCTAGCTAACTTCATGTCTCCTACCATGAGCAAGAGGTAGTGATGCTGTTGTTACTCAAAATACCATGACTCTTCAGGACCCATTGACTTAAAATACATAGATCTACTTGATTACTCAGTTCCCTAATTCTGCTTATTTAATGCAGGTTATATCATTGTTCATGATGCAACATTTTATAGCATAATCATTATTCACAGTACCACCTATGAGTACTGGCTTGGAATGACTCTCAAAAATTGCTACTGTGCCTCATTGATGATGATCAGAGTATGCAGTACATATAAATAATAACTAGTTTTCTAATCACATTAAATATATTAAGTATTTTAGAGTATAAATATAGGGAAAATCTTCTAATTGTGTTTCCTCTTGAACTCTGCATTTACTGATTTCCTTTATACAATGTGTTATTTCTCTTTCAATGTTGACCGTATCCCTACCTCCCATACTAGTGGGGAGGGTAGGCAGGAGTCCAGTGGAAGAGGAAGAAAAGTGGTGCTAATTGAACAAGGGATGTCTATCCCTCATTTGACAGAGCATGAGGTCAACATGGGAGAATACTCCTTACAGAATCAATTAGAAACAATAGGAGCATTGATCAGAAGAGTCAATTCACTTTGCAGAGAAGATAGGTGGCTGCACCTATCTTCTGAATAGTGACAGACATGAGGCCCAGAGCCTACAGAGTGAGGTGACCACCCTAGATGCCTGTGGCAGAGAGTGTACAGCGTAAAGGAATCCTGGCCACCACCTCTGCCACCCTTGTTCACTGTAGACTAGAGGCAACACTGTAGTCCAAATAAAGATTGATGAGAGAGAACCTTGAACACAGGGGTCTCAATAAAGTTCAAGGCCCAGGGTGGGCCACTGGAGGGGCCCCAAAATTTGCATATTGAATAAGTGGGTGCTTCTGAAATAGGAAGTCTTTAGACCACACTTCAGGAAATACTGTTCTTTTTGTTTTTTTTTTTATTAAATCAGTTTTTATTGTTATTCTAATACAGTTTTCCCAATTTTTCCCCTTTGTCCTCTTCCTCCCAACCCACCCCCCACTCCCACAGTCAGTCCCCACGCTGTTGTCCATGTCCATGGGTCATTCATACATGTCCTTTGTCTACCACCCTCCCCCTTCTTTCCACCATTATCCTCCCCCCTCTCCTCTGGTCATTTTCAGTCTGTTCCATGTTTCCGAGCCTGTGGTTCTTTTTGGTTCACTAGTTTATTTTGTTCATTAGATTTCTCTTATAGATAAGATCATATGGTATTCATCTTTCACCAACTGCATTGTTTCAATTACTATAATATCCAGGCCCATCCATGCTGTCAGGAAAGGTAGGAGTTCCAAAAAACTGTGGCACATTTCTACAACGGAATACTATGCAGCAGAAAGAAGGAATTCCTACCTTTTGTGACAGCATGGATATTGTTCTTTTAGTGCTTATTGTATTATAGTTTATTGATTCCCTTTCCATAATGTCCATTCTCCTAAATTTCTCATTAAATCAATCAATTTGTATTAAAAGTCCTGCACAGTCATGGCAAAAATGACATTGATAAAATGTTTCTCCTTACATTCATAGAAAATGTTACAACAAATAGGAAATATGGCTGTATTTTACACTCTTGAATAATTTCCATTGCCTGCAATCACAGAAAAGGATTACGGGGTCAGAAGGCTTAGGAATTATGTTGACTCTCAGTTTTTGACTTATCAGAACTGTGTGACTCTGCGCTCAAGGGTGGGCAGAGAAGATTAGCAGGAACCCTGGGACTATGTTGGTCCCAGGCTCAGAGTGCTCCACACTGAGGGCACTACCAGCCTCACCAAGTCCCAGGGACCAAAGTAAAACCCAAAAAGTTTCAAGGAAGACGCTGCACAGTGGGGTTTCCTGAAGCATAAGAAAGACAATATTATCCTAGGCATAAAAATTTATTCTGGGCCTTAAAAGAACTCATTTTTTGAAATGACGTAAATTGTCTTTCCTCTCTGAACCACAGCTTTCTTAAATGCAGGTAAGGAAGAAAAATATGTTGATAAGGGTAAAATGAAATATTATATGTAAAACATTCTGTGTCTAGAATATTTTATGTATTCAAAAGTTATTTTTTTCTTTCTAACGAGTCAAATTGTATTTTACTTTTTGAAAGTTTTTTTTCCCTAGCTTTTATGATAGGGGAAACATGACCTCAAGCAAAATTTTGAAGGTGAAGTTTTGTGCCTCGGGCTTCCTCTATTTCATTCCCTTTTCTCATTGGTTCACTGCACCTTATGTCTCTCTCCATTCTTTTCAAATCATGGTCCTTAGAATGATTCTTAATAAGTTATTCACATACTAGTACAAAGATGTGTCACTATATTTCAACTCACAATTTATGTATTACATTGAATAAGTATTGAGTATCTCTTTGCCAGATATTATGGTAGATACTGGATATAAATTGACAAAAGAGCCAGATTCATATTTTGTGTGACCTGTCCCATCATACAGGGTCCTGTTCTCAAAAGGGTGCCATGCTTGGTTCAATGCTCTACTCTCCTCATTTTGAAATTCTTAATAACTTTTGAATAAAGAACTCATACTCTCACTTTGCACTGGGCACCACAAACTATATAGCTTGTCCTGAGTGTTGAACCTAAACTTACATTTTCTGCCCTCAGTTATTTTATAAGGTACACATTCATTTAAAATAATAAACTGACAAGAAATAGATAAATACATAAAGTTTTAGCTTTGGCCAGTGTGGCCCATTTGGTTGGAGAGTTACCCTCTAAACCAAAAGGCTGTAGGTTTGATCCCCAGTGAGGGCACATACCTATGTTGCAGATTTGATCCCCAGTTAAGGTGGGTACAGGAAGTAACCCATCAATATTTGTCTCTGTCCCCTCCCTCCCTTCTTCTCTCCCTCCCTCTCTCCAACCTTCTGTCTCTATTTTAATTTTTTTCAACAACTATTTTTATTTTTATATGGGCTGTCAAAATTAAAATAAAGGAGCCATTCAGTCAAGTGTCAATATATGGTTTACCAGACATAATAAGCATTTGAATACTTTACTAAAATTTTCTGATTTTATGGGACTCTTTTTCATTATTATTCTATTACAGTTGTGCCACTTTTCCCCCTTTGCCCTTGTCCGCTCCCCCCCGCTCCCACAGTCAATCCCCACACCCTTCTTCACGCCCATGGGTCATTCATACATATTCTTTGACTGATCCTTACCTCTTTTTTCCATCATTATCTGCTTCCTCCTTCCCCTCTGGCAGCTGTCAGTCTGTTCCATGTTTCCATGTCTCTGCTTCTATCTTGCTCGTAGAGAGAGATGAAACATATTTAAAAGCCTTGAGGTAGATAGAAGCTTGACACTTCCAAGGAAACTTAGACGTTAGCCTGAGATAACTTTAGAGAAGGAGGTAGGGACCATATTAAACAGAATTTTATAATCAAAAGCACAGATTTAATGTTTTATGCCATGCAGAGCTGAGGAACTACACAAAAGGTGTGCGCGTGCACATGCTAATATGAGGGATGAATGACTCTTAGTGACTCCCTCATGCTATTCTGAGGATGGACATGACCGGCTAAGGAAGACCAGGGAGAGATATTGCTGTTCTCTATAAAAAGAGAATTCAGAGATGTAGAGGAGGTTTTTTTGGGGGGAGGACATCATGAGATTTCTGCCTTGAATCATTTGACCCAACATTTTTGGATGTTTACTTCTAAAAACAGGTGTGTTTCATTTTTTTCCCTAGGAACCTTAACCACAGCTCTTGCTCCTGGCTATATGCACTGTACCCCCAAGGACAGGAACGTTCTACCTCTTTATACATAACCCAGACACTGGAATAATGCACTGGTCTAGAGGTTCCCATAGAATTCAGAGAGAAATAACATAGTTGTCATGTGTGATGGTTAATTCTACATGTAAGCATAACTGAACTAGATAGCTGGTGAAACATTCTTTCTGCAGGTCTTTGAAGGTGTTTTGGAAGAGATTTAACATTTTACTCCTCAGACTGAGTAGAGATCACTGCTCACCAACATGGACATGAGTCACCCAATTTATTGAGGGTCTGAACAGAACAAAAGGTGAATTCCCTCTCTGTCTTCCTGAGCTGGGCCATCCATCCTTTCCTGCCCTCGGGCTTTGGAGCTATTGGTTCTGAGTCCTTTGGACTCTAGGACATACACAAGTGGCACCCTGGTTCTCAGGTCTTTGGCCTCAGGCTACAACTTACATTATCATCTCTCATGGTTCTCAGGCTTTTGGATGCAGCCTGAATTATACCACTGATTTTCTTGGTTCTCCAACGTAGAGATGCAGATTGTGGACTTCCTGGCCTTCTCTTACCAAGTGATTCATTTCTATAATAAGTATGTTACTTTTAAATATGATTTTATATATAAGTGTGAGAGTGTGTGTGTGTGTGTATGTCCTCTATGTTCCCTTTATACATAGAATAGAATATGTATCCTATTTGTTCTGTTTCTCTGAAGAACCTTGACTAATGCAACAGTATAGATGATGGCACATTATCAGGAGAATGTTTAAGAATACCCCCTCCATTTACAAATTGATTAAATATAAAAGTAAATACACAAAACAGTCTCAGTTAACAATGAATAGCAGCAAAGGATTCATTTTAGTTAATATATGTAATAGTGAACACTAATTTTGGGATAGTATATAAATCTATATAAATTTATTAGCAGTTAACATACTTGTATATGCCCATAAGCATTGTGTGACCTTGAGAAAATTAGACCCTGAGGATAGAGTGCTCAAGTGAAAGATGAGTATAAAACTATCTTCTTGGACTCCTTGACACTAGTAATCTTCCCAACTGCCTAATGCTCCTTTCCACAGGCATAATAATCGTTTTGTATGTATGTATATATGTATGTATGTATTTTTAAATTTTATTTTTAAATCATGTTTATTCTATTACAATTGTCTCAATTTTTCCCCTTTGCCCCCCTCCACCCATCCCACCCCCACCCCCCACTCCCACAGTCAATTCCCACTCTGTTGTCCATGTCCATCAGTCATTCATACCTGTTCTTTGTCTAGTGCCTTCTCCTTCTTTCCACCATTGTCCTCCTTCCCCATTCCCTCTGGTCACTTTCAGTCTGCTCCATGTTTCCATGCCTGTGCTTTATTTTGTTAGTTTATTTTGTTGAATAGATTCCACTTATAGGTGAGATCATACAGTATTTGTCTTCACCAGCTGGCTTATTTCACTTAGCATAATATTCTCCAGTTTAATCCATGTTGTCACAAAAGGTAGAAGTTCCTTCTTTTTTTTAATGCAAATTTTATTTATTTATTTATTTATTTTTTATATGTCAAAATCTGTTATAAAATGTTAAAAAGTTTAAATCCATTATGAAGTCTCAGCAATTAAACCAACATGACACCAGCGCAGAAATAATCAAGTAGATCAATGAAATAAAATGAGCATTCTAGAAACAAATGTATATTTCTGTCTAACAGTGTAATATATGACTAAATTGATATTTCAAATCAATGGGGAAAATAAGGCTTATTCAACACATAAGGTGTATGGATCAGTATTATGTGAAATAAAACAAATATAGAGCCTTGTTTCCCACATTATACAAAAAAATATTCAGGTGAGTTAAAAATCAATATGTAAAATCTAAGGAGTTTTAGGAGAAAATACAAAATAATATTTTTCTTACCTTGAAGTAAAATATTCAAACCCAGAAGCTGTAAAGTAAAATATTGACAATATGACTATATTAAACATTTAAGAATACATAGTAATATACTTATAAAAAAAGTTAAAGGACAAGTAATAGAATAAGAAAGTATTTGCAACACATCTAAAAAAGAGTTAATAGCTTTTTTTGTAGGGAAAAATCCTACAAACATTTAATCAAAAAAATGGATAAATTATACCAAAAAGTCATTGAAAGTTTTTTTAAAAATAATAGAAATAGGCAAGAAATACACAAAAAAAAGGTTTGATTTCAGCAAATAATAAACAACTAAAATAACACATCATTGTCACAATCAGATTAGTAAGTATTAAAAGTATTGATAATATCAAGTATTGGTGACTGTGAAAGGAACTGGGTATTCATAGACTCTTTTTCTTCATCTTCTTAAAGCAGTCCCTTTAGCATATTTTGCAATGCTGGTTTGGCGAAGGTGTATTCTTTTAGCCTTCCTTTTTTCTAGGAAACTCCTTATTTCACCTTCCATTTTAATTGACAGCCTTGCTGGGTAGAGCAGTCTTGGTTGCAGGCCTTTGCTTTTCATGACTTGGAATATTTCTTGCCATTTCCTTCTGGCTTATACTGTTTCTCTTGGGAAGTCAGCTGCTAGCTGTTCCAGGGCTCCCTTATATCTTACTATCTGTTTCTCTCTTGCTGCCTTTTGGATTCTCTGTTTGTCTTTGGTATTTGCTGTTTTAATGATGATGTGTCTTGAAGTGGGCCTCATTGGGATCCTCTTGAATGGGACCCTCTGGGCTTCCTGGACTTGTGTGACTTTTTCTCTCCTCCAGTGAGGGAAGTTTTCCATCATTACTTTTTCAAGCAGGCCTCTATCCCTTCCTCATCCTGTTCTCCTTATGGTATCTCTATTATACAGATATTATTATGTTTCAGGTTGTCCTGCATGTCCCTCAATGCCTCTTCATTCTTTTTGAGTCTTTTTTTAATTTTCTTGCTCTTTCTGGGAGCTTTTTTCTACCTTGACCTCCAGCTAGCTGATTCGATCCTCTGCTTCATCTTCATCTAGCCTGCCTTTGATTCGTTCTGTATTCTTCAATTCAGAAATTGTATTCTTCATTTCCTCTTGTGTCTTATTGATAGTTTCTATGTCCTTTTTCATGCTGATGTAGTTTTCAGTAAGTTCCTCATAGTTTCCCTCTAGTTTTTGGTACTTCTCTTTGAGTTCACTGAGCTTCCTTAGGACTGCTGTTATCAACTCAATATCTGATAGTTTACTTGTCTCTATTTCATTTAGTTCTCTTTCTGGGGATTCCTCCTTTCTTTTCAAATGGGAGATGTTTCTTTGTCTTCCTATTATTTGTGAGACTCTTCTTTTTTCCTTCTGCTTCTTAAGTTGATCTGTCTCGATTTCCCGACTTTGTGGTAGGAACTTCTATGGTAGGCGACTGCTGTTTGTTCTCTCTGGACCTGCCTCTGATGATGTCCGATGTTGACCCTGTCTGACCTTAGGTAGTCTGTTCAAGACTTCAAGGATCTATTGTCTGGGGCTCTCTCCTTTAGTTGTTAATCTAGTCACTCTGCACTCAGCAGTCAGGCTTAGGCACCACAGGGCAGGGTAGAGTCTCTCCTCGGGGTGGGGTTATTGGGTCCTTTCATGCTGCTGTCACTCAGGGGAGTGGTCTGCCTGAGCCAGATGGCTGCTGCCATATGGGGAAGGGGTCAGCACCGGGATCCCACCAGCTACTCTCTCAGTTCTCTCCTCAAATCCTCTGTCCCCAGTCTCTTCTCAAGTGACTCTTGACCACTCTGTGTCCCTTTTAGCCAGGGATCTACTATCTGTGGCTGCCACTCAGTACTCAGCAGTCAGGCTTTAGCACCACTGGTTCAGAGCTGAGTCCCTTCTGGGGACAGGGCTATTGTGTCCTCTCACGCTATTGTCACTCAGGGGAGTGGTCTGCCTGAGCAAGATGGCTGCTACCACCTGGGAGATGAGTCAGCACCAGGATCCCACCAACTACTCTCTCAGTTCTCTCCCCAAAGACTCCTTCCCTAATCTCTCCTCAGGCATCTCTAGCCCACTCTGCTCCCATCTTTGCTGGAGACCAGGGTAAGTAGCTGCAAATAAAAATTTAGGCATTGGCCCTTTAAATGACTCTTTGCATCTCCAGCTGCCCATCTCTGGCAGAGAGCAATGCTGGCGCTTTTTGCAGCTGGCTATTATCTGTGTATTTTTTGGGCTCTGGTGCTATAGGCTGGAGATCCCCACTTATGGTTTAGACCTTACTCTTCTCAGGGGGATCCAACTGGCCATTTCAAAATCCTTCTGATGCTGCTGCCCATGGGCACCTCGCCTGCCTTCTTGAGTCTCTGCTGCACTCCTTAAGAGTTAGGTTGTGCTAAAGATGATTCTTCTGTCTGTCCAAGGTTATAAGGCTCCTCTTTCACTATTGTTCAGTTGTTTGTTCCAGGTGATTTCCCCACAATTTAGTTGTAATTCCAGATTAGTCCTGGGAGGAAGTCAATGGTGACTTCCACTCACTCCACCATCTTGATTCTCTCCCACCACTTTGTATTTCTTATTACTTGGCTCAACAAGCCTTGTCAGTCCATGAATCTTTCTTCTTGTACTTGGCTTAAAAAGTAGCTCCTGTTTGCCTTTGAAACATTCTGAGCTTTATTCTCCTGGAGAATATTATCCTATTGTGTTGAAATGACCTGTTTACAGGTCTGCCTCCCCCTGAAGACTATGATTTCCTGAGAGCTGGGAGACTTCATCTCTGGATCCAGTAAAGTATCTTGGACAGTCTCCAGTGTAGTGTTTAATCAACTATTGCTGAGTAATTGCTTGAATGAATGAATTAGTTACACATAGAGGTATTAAGATTTTTATCAAAAAGTACATATAAAAGTAACCAGAGCAGTGGCTCAGTGAATGTGATATAAATGGGAGTTGATATAGAATGTGAAGGTTTTTCTTAAGTTCTTTATGTCTTTGATTCTGTATGCGTGGACTCATTATATGTCTAAAGAAGTACAGTCATGTACCAATCCATGAAGCCAATGTCTGGGAAAAAAACTTTTATAAGGAAAAGACATGTTTTGAAGACCTTTATCCTTTGTAAATATTTATTTTATTGATTCTATCTCTTCTGAAACTCATAAACATCTACATCTGAAAATTTGCATAGGAGAATCATTTTATGAGTCTCTTTGGAAATGGGTAGAATTCTTTGTTGTTTCACCTATGTTATATTGAAGAAATTATTAAAGTAATGAAGATGTTTCCAATTAGACTGAGATCTATTATTTATATTAATATTTGATTACTTGTTTTATGAATAGACAGTAAGGCAAAATGTTTTAGACTATTCAAATGCTCTCTTCCTAGCTACATCACTAATTTGTTCTATGATCATAAGCAAGCTGCTTCACTTCTTTGGTTTCATAAGGTTTTGTTATGCACATCAGGAAATTTTTATTCTATTTCTTTTTCTTTTAGTTTTGTTCTAGTAGACAAACTGAGAACTGGAAAAAGTATTTAAGTGTCATTTTAGTGCACTAATCTATTTCAGCAATTAAAACATAATTAGAGGAAAATAAAATTTACTGTTTTCTAGACAATTTTAAGAATTATATATACCCTTTGCAACAGCATGGATGGAACTGGAGAATGTTATGCCAAATAAAATAAGCTAGGCAGTGAAAGACAAATACCGTATGATCTCACCTGTAAGTGGAACCTAATGAACAAAACAAACAAGTGAGCAAAATAGAACCAGATACATGGAAATAAGGAACAAAATGACAGTTAACAGAGGGGAAGGGAGAAAGAGATAACGGGAAAGAAGGAGAAGGGTTTAGTCAAGGAACATGTAGAAAGGACCTATGTTAATGGACCACAGGGTGGGGATTGACAGAGGAGGGGGGTTGTGGGGAGAACAGTAGGGGGAAAATTGGGACCACTGTAATTGAGCAACAATAAAATAATAAAATAAAATAAAATGTACCAGAGGAAAAAAGAATTATATATTTTTAATAAATCTATCCCAAATTTTTATCCTATACTTAAAAACTTACAACACCCTTTCATGACCACTAATTACATAGTAATAACATTTATTAACTTTTTTTTACTGATGACAAGAATCAGTGAATAAATGTCACCTCAGAATTTCTAGATTTTAGAAAGTTGCATTGCTCTGCTGTCTTCTCTTTGGCAAGGTGACCAAACCCTTATTCTGTTGTTTTTAATATAAAGGCAGTATTGTGTAAAGTAATAAAGTCTACACAGGGAGAAGAAGGATCAGGACTTGATTTAAAACCAAATAGGCTGAATACCATGTCAAAAGACAAGGCCAGAAAATTGTCAAATATTAATAGCATGATTCTATGCCATGTCTCCTTGCTTGCCACTACCTGAAGCCACAAATCCCAGTGGAAACTCTTCCACAGACTCTCATTCCTGTGTATAATCCATCACAAGACAACATCCTAAGCAGTCAGTGTTTCACATCTTCTTTCTGTTTGTTTTGTGAGAGAAAAATAGGAACTAACTTTTCTACCTGCAAGTTTCTGAGTGTTTCCTTGTCTTTTCCTCTTGGGTTAGTGGCTGCAATTGTGACTCCATCTCACATGTGGAAGCATTGTCTTTATAGGCAGGTGTTTCATTGTAATGGGAATCCTCTGCCATTACTGAAAATGTAGGCTGCCGGAAGGCTACTCATTGGCATCCTGCAGGGCAGTTGTAATGGCCAGGGCATCATCTCCAAAATCCATCTGTTTCTCTTATTTGGTGCCTCAGCCAGTGTTATTCCAGGACTGCTGACAAGTAGCACTGCCCAGCGTCAGTCTCCCGAGAAGCCCATGCCGTTGGGAGGGATGATAAATGACTAGTAGAAAATGGAAATACTGTCCCTTATCTCTTTTGAGAAAAGTTGAGAGATGAGTAACAGGCCCACAGAGAAATGATCCCAGCTATGCATATCTGAGTCAATGATTTATATTTTTAGAATTTCAGTGCTTTTTTCTTCATTTTTTAGTAAGGTATAATTTGTTTACAGAAACAGTTATCTTCTTTATTATAGAATTCCCTACGTTTTGAAAATTTGTATCCAATTGTGTAACTAGCACCACAATGAGGATGTAGAACCACTCTGTCAATCCACCAATTTCTCCACTGTCCCTTTGAGTCAGCTCCTTCCTCCACCCAGACTCTGGCAACCGAGGATCTAGTTCCCTCACCCCCTACAATAACAACTTTGAAAAAATGTAATAAAAATGGAAGCATACAGAATGTTGCAGAAGGGTCTGGCTCCTTTTGCATAATTATTTGAGATTCATCCATGTTGTTGCCTGTATCAGTAATTTATTCATTTTTTATTACTGAGTAGTATCCTATTGTATGTTTTCATCACAGTTTGTTTATCCATTTCCCACTTCAGTGAGATTTGAGATGTTTCCAGTTTGGCAATTAAAAATAAAGTGGTTTCTACATTCACATACAGGTTATTGTGTGAACACAATTTTCATTTCACTTGGGGAAATATCTAGGAGTGAAATTGCTGGGACATATGGTAAGTGCCTGTTTAATTTGATGATAAACTGCCACATTGTCTTCCCTAGAGGTGGTGCCATACTGCCTTCCCACCAGCCGTGTGCTCCAGTTCTAGATGCTTGCACGCTCACCACCTTTCGATATTGTCATTTTCTTTTAAAACCTTAGTTGGTCTAACATATGTTAGGTATCTGATTGTGGTTTTATTTTGTAATTTTCTAATGATGAAGGGTGTTCAGCTTTTCATGATCTTTAACTTTTTAATTTTGGAATTATTTAAGACTTAAAGTTTATTTGTAGACATGCAAATAATAGACATTTTGCAATTAACATTTTATCTCATGTACTTGGTCAAATTTTCTCTCTCATTATATACATATCACAAATATTTATATTTGCACATATATATGATATATGTACATAATATTTTTTCTAAACTTTTTTAGAGCAACTTACATATAAGATGTCTGTTTATCACTAAATTTTTTCCATATGTATTTCTTAAAAACAAGAAGATTCTCCTCTATAGCCATAGTACAATTATCAAATCAAGAAAATTAAAATTATTGTCATTGATCTTAATAAAATTTTAGTGCTTTCTTGAATGTCTCCTGTGTGTGTGTGTGTGTGTGTGTGTGTGTGTGTGTGTGTATGTATATATACTTTTCCCCCTCATTTCAGATCTAATGTGGGATCACACATTGTAATTACTTGTCATATAGCTTTAGTCTTCTTTAATATGGAATAGTATTTTTAGTCCTTCTTTGCCTTTTATGATCTTAAAAGTTTTGAACAGTATAGGGAATTTATTTTGTAGGCTGGCCCTTAGTTTGTGTTTACCTGATGTTTCTTCATGATTAACTGTTTCTTTAACATTTCTGCCAGGAATACCACAGAAAAGATATTTTGTTCTTCTCAATACATTATAATGCCAGGTACATTGTGTTGATTTGTATTAGTTCTGATGATACTAACATTTGATCACTTGTTTAATGTGGTATCTGTTAAATTCTTTCAGTGTAACTTTATATTTTTTCTCTTGGTTGCTGATGAGGAGACACCTTAAGACTATCCGTATCCTGTTACTACTCTAACCCTAATTTATTAATATTATCATTCTGATGATTTATGATGATGATTTGTTACCATTATGGTGGCCGCTAAATGGTCACTTTCTAATTTGATCATTCTTTCCTCAGTTGACATTCTATCACAGAAAAAAAGAGCTTTCTTTCATTTCTCTCTCATTTCTCTCTATATTTATTTATTTATTTATTTATTTTCATCAGTTTGCATTCTTGCATTATTAACTTATTCCATAGATTACAATCTTGGATTTGGGATGCTGAAACCGTCACAGATTTGGCCAGTGGGAACTTCTTTAATCCGGCTTCTGTTTCTTTTAGACATGTCTCCATAATTTTTTTCAAAATACTACGTTTCACAAGATGGTCCAGAGTCATCTTGTACTTTTTCAGCCTTAGTTCTAGAATTATCTCTTTCTCTAGTAGTCCTGTTTTTTGTTTTAATGATTTACATTGGGTAACTATTTTAGATTAGAAATCATAATTTGTTACCTAGTAGGCTCATTGTTATTATATTATCTCTCCTCCCAGTTTTTCACAACAAGAGTAAGGCATATAAACACACACACACACACATTTCTATGCATTTATCTATGTTTCTCCCTACCTATCTGTATGCTTTAAATATGTCTATGCTGTTATTACTTTCAGTTCCAATCCACCACCACATTTCCATTTGTCCCCTTTTCTTAGTGTAACATCTTTTCTCAGCAGTGAGGAACCTACAACTAGACTCACTGCAAATTAATTACTTATTTTACTGAGTCCTAAATACACAGAAAGTAGCATCAAAATTTCTTACACATAACACTTAGGGAAAAAAATAACTCCACTAACAAGAATTTACTATTTATTTATAGTCCTTTTTTCCTTAAGCCTGAGGAAATAATGTCAAAATACTGGGTCCTAAAAAGTAATTGTTTTCCTCTCCTTTCCTTTTCTCTTTTTTAACCCATTTCAGTATGGTTATTTATTCCAAGTAAATTATGTTCAGTTGTTTATGATTGCATCCTATTTTAAGGTTTCTGACATCTTTGTTGATTTTTACTTATTTATTTATTGTATTATATAAAACTTTAGTGTGGTTCCAAAGTCAGTCCTATACAATGAGGTATGCTCAGAGACAAGTCATTCTCCTGCCATATTACTTACCCTCATCCTATTCCTAATTTACCTTCTATAAATAACAAATCTCATTAGTTTATGGTCTCTCCTTTCTGTGTTCATTTTTTCAAAAATTAGCAGATACATGGAGTTATTTTTAATACTATTTTTCTATCTTCTCCAAAGACATATGATTGTATAGAATTAAGACATTTTATTCATGTGTGAATTCACTGTGACATATATACATTGTCCTTGAGACATTATAAGCTCTTATTCAATATAGAATTAATACATAAGATCAGCAAAACTAAATATATGACATATATCATCTACATTATACATATACAAATATAAATCATATATGTAAATGTGTGTGTGTGTATATATATGGCTGGGTCAGGATTATTCTTGCTTATCTATATGCTTTTATTCATTTATGGTGTTATTTCTGTATCATCTTTTAAATCTTTGTTTGCTTTTACCTCCCATGTGATTGACATTAGAAAATATATATATATGTGGCAGAGTGCTCCCAGACTCACTGACTCGTTGGAATTTTTTAATATTGTTTTAAAGTTTAAGAGATATCTATCTCAATTAAAGAGATTGGTATTTCTATTACACTTTTTTCTGTTCTCACTTGGAATTTGACTAAACTTCACCTAAGAAAATGCACATGATTTAGGAAGTGCTACTCTTTGGAAATTACCTGATACCCAGCTGTGCCAGCCTTCTGCAAAGTGCCCGCTCCTTTGGGGTAGATTAGAATGGAGGGAGAATGCACTGACAACTGACCGAGCTTTAGGTTTTTTGACCAGAGTTTGTATCCCAAGAACATTTTAAAGCTTATGTGGACTTTTAAAATTAATAAATTGAAGTTCAAAGAGGACGGAAATGGTGGGGGTTGTCTTTGTTTTCTGATCTCCCTTAACTTTGGACTGCATGAAGGGCACGAAATGGTGGGGTAAAAAATAAGAAACGGGAAGAGGACAAACATTTTAGATTCCTTCCTAGGTCATTTAGTCCAGTTTCCTAAGGAAAGAAGGAGCTAGAACAAAGTTGAAGTTGAATGATTCCAAAGTTTGTCCTGTTTAGTTTACAGAACTGTCTAGTGGCTTGGCCGGCCATAGTCACACAGCCACCTTTCTGACTCCACCTTGCTGACTCAACATCACACCAATCAGGGCACCTCTATTTTTTCCATGGATCATATTGGATTTCAATTATGTGTTTTTATTTCAATTTTCTGTATTATTCTGTGAGCTCCTAGATAGTCACAATCTTACTTGTGTTTAATAACTTTTAAAAGTCAAAGTGTCTCAGGAGCTCTGGGAAAGCTAAAGTATGCAAGATCGACTGAATGGGTTGGCTTCAAAATGTTTTAGAAACCAATGCTTTCCTATTTATGATGCCACTTTTATGTTAAATATGCTTGCTTTTTTGGTTAATTCCTCCAAATACCATGTGCAAACTGTTTACAGACATTTTAGCAACTCTACACAAAGTCCATATAATTCTGAATTTGCATCCTGGGATTCCTTTTTTCGGAAAAATATCTTAATTCTCAGCAAAGCACATTCACCCAGCATAACCATAAAAACTGTTTTATTTTTAGATTGAAGGAGAGCATGTTTTGCCCTTGGCAATGTGTGTGAATATGTGTGTGTGTTCTCAAACTGACCAAGGGGTATGGATAATCACTTTGCCTCTCTTCTTTTACCTGCTGTGCAAAACTTAGGAACAGCTTGATGGATTCACTCACCAATACATGCCCTCGTTAATTATGATAATTTTGTAGATTATGAGATGCCCCATGATATCAAGTAATTTATTAGGAGAAAATTATGTGCACATCTTTTTGGTTAATTTGGAAATGAAGACCACATAACTCATGTGGAATTCTTCATTAGGATTGGGATAAAGAAAAAGTAGGTAATAAGTAAGAAATAGGTTGATGTCATGAAAGAGCCCCGGAGTGTGAATGAAAGGAATTGTATTTCATCTTCTGGCTTCCTGCTTACCTGCTAGGTAACCTTAGCCAAATGCTGTAACCCATTCTAAATCAGATTTCTCACCTCTAAAATGAATATAAAATTATTTACTTTTCCTTCCCCTCAGGGATAATGTACATTTCCAATGAAGTTAATATCCAGCAATTTATTCATTTGCACATTCATTTGTTTCATTCACTTACTGAACATCTACTAAGTTCTAGAGCTACTAATGTTCACAAAATATTCCAAGTGGAGGAGAAAAAAGTCAAGCTGTAGTAATAAAGTAACAGTTTGGACAACTGGCATTCTTTTAATATAACTGACAAGGAAATACAAGTTGCCCTTCCTTCTCTTAGGTAATAACATCATCACTCTTTCTGTCCTACAGGCTGGAAACTTGGGGGTCATCTGACTCTCCTCTCTTACAACAATTCACACCATCTAATAAAGAGTTACTATCCTTTGCAACAGCATGGATGGAACTAGAGAGCATTATGCTAAGTGAAATAAGCCAGAGGGTGAAAGACAAATACCATATGATCTCACCTATAAGTGTAACCTAATCAACAAAACAAAGAATCATGGAAAATATAACCAGCAACATTGAAAGAAAAAAGAAAACAACAGGAAAGACAGGGAAGGAGGGAGGTGGGTAACAGGGAAAAAAAGGGTAAAGGTCAAATCAAGGAACATGCATAAAGGACCCATGGACAAAGCCAAAGTGGGGAAGGATTGAGGGTGGGAAGTGGGGGTGGATAGGACAGGGGAAAGTGGTAGCAGGAAAATGGAGACAAATGTATTTGAACAATAAAAAAAATTTAAAAAGGAAGTACTGTTGATTTTTCCTGATTTATATTTTTAAAATGCATTTGTTTATTTTTATCTTATTTGTACACCACTGGTGCTTTCTTTTACCTGGATTACCATAAAATCCTGGTCACTCACCTAAATACTTTCCAACTTTTCCCACTATTACATTCTTCTTGTGGAACATGGATGATCTTTCTAGAAACAAATACATTTTTGTCACTTGGCAAAAATCTCTCAAAGAGGTTTTTGTTGTTCTTGTCCTTAGACTAAAATCTAAGTTTAGAAGGAATTAAAATCTTTTTCATATCTGTTTTTTCTCTGCTGTCAAGGCAACTAGTATTTCCCCACTAGTTTCATAGCTCTATCCCCTAAACAGTATGTAAATTTCCTGAGGGATCCTGTTTGTATTTGTGGTTATTGCATATCTAGCAACTAGCCTGGTTTTTGTTCCAGAGTATGTGCTTAAAAAATGTTTGTTGCAATTTGTGGTAGAACTCTTTGTAAGGTGTGTTAAATTGCAGTGATCTCCTGGGCTGCTGCCACCTTTCTTCTGTTTCTGCTGGTGATTGGGATTCAACCTGTGGAAAGAATAAAATGGTTCAGTAAAGTGTTATTTTCAATCGTGTGATGCTTTCAGGTTCACAATCTGCATATTGGTATCAAACAAACAGGAAAGCAGCTATGTTTTGTCCATTTTACCTATCTCACATGGTAGTGGGGAGCTTAAGAATATTAATTTGTGAAAATGAATTAAAATCCAAGTGTTGTGAAAGGTTAAGACATTGTTGAAATTATTACTAATTATTAGGATATATTTTTGTCATGTGGCATATGTTAGAAAGATGACTAAACACAACCCATAGAGTTTGTTCATCTAGTTATTGCTGATGATTTTACATAATTTGTCAGTATTGTCTACTCATTCTGATGATTGTTAAGTTTCCTGATACTCCTCTAAAATATGTAAAAATAGGCATTGCTAATCTAAACAAGGACATGATGAATCAGGGCATACAATAACTTTATTGATTTTTTAAAAATTGTTGCTCTGTGATATATTTTACAAATGAATAGCGCTTACCATCACACGGTAAGCCAGCTGCCCTACACCAATAAAGATCAGGTTAAGAAAATTGAGCACAATGATTAAACTCTTGAAATATACATGAGACAGTATTACTAAACTGTTATTTTGATGGCATTAAATGAGCTGCAGCTTTTTCAATGTCAGGAACTTTCTAGCACTGTGAGTTTTAAACCATTCCAAATGTTTAAATATTTTTTTGGTAACATGGACAATACAAATAGATGTTTAGTGTTCTCCTTCTCACTTTTTTTACCTGTTAAAATCAGTACCTCTTAGGGTCTTTTCTGATAGTTGAGGCTGTGCTTCTTTTAGCCTCTTGCGTAGGACTGGCCCCGGAGTCTTTGCTTTGACTTACCCTGTGCATTTTGTTACTACATGACTTGCTGAATTTACTGAAATTACTTGTTCAGTTGCCAGTCTTTATCACTAGAATGTGAGTTTCTTGAGGGTAGACAATGTGTCTTTGAGTTTCAGTTTTGTTTATCCATTAATAATACATGTGTGATGTTGATCAATAAAAGTCATTGTGGGCTTTGAGGATGGAAAGTGAAAAAAATCATTTTATCATTAGAGAGACTCCAGAAAATCAGAACAAAACACAACACATTGTCTACTTCATGTCAATATTATTTGACAGATAAATAATGCATGGGTTATAAAAATAGACTCAGTTCAGGGTAAATCATCTTTCTAAGTTGATGCTTATACTTTGAAGAAGATATTTACATTTTGCGGTATATCAATTTTTTTGTCAATAAAGTATCAGTAGATAAAGCAAAGTTTGTTTTCTTTTAAATATATACTGAGTTCCCATTATAGCACGGGATTTTTCTGTAAACAGAATTAAAGAGTGGAGCCAAAATTTAAAAAAAGTTTCAACACAATAATTTATTTATTTTTATTTTTAATTTTATTTTTTTGTTCCAATACATTTGTGTCCATTTACCCACCACCACTCTCCCCTACCCCACCCACCCCCACCTCCTCTCCTTAATCCTTCCCCACATTCACTTCATCCATGTGTCCTTCACACCTGTTCCTTGATCTGACCCTTCCCTTTCCCCTCCCCACTAACTCCGTCCCTTCCTCCCTCCCATTCCTGTTGGTTTCTTCTTTTTTTCAATGTTACTAGTCATATTTTCCTTGCCTACTTGCTTTGCTGGTTGGGTTCCACTTATAGGTGAGATCATATGGTGTTTTTTTTTTTCACCACCTGACTTATTTCACTTAGCATAATGCTCTCCAGTTCCATCCATTCTGTTGCAAAGGGTAGTAGCTCTTTCTTTCTTTCTTCTATGTGGTATTCCATTTTGTAAATGTACCACAGTTTTTTGATCCACTCATTTACTGATGGGCATTTAGGTTGCTGCCAGCACTTAGCTATTGTAAATTGTGCTGCTATGAACATAGGGATGCCTAAGTTCTTTTGAACTGGTGTCTGGGGATTCTTAGGGTAAAATCCCAGCAGTGGAATCGCTGGGTCAAAAGGCAGTCCCATTTTTAGCTTTCTGAGGAAATTCCACACTGTTTTACACAGTGGCAGCACCAGTCTGCATTGCCACCAACAGTGTGCTAGGACAACCCAAAAACTTAATACGGAAAGTAGGGTGACCCTGCCATGTATAAAAAAGAGCATGGTCTGTAGCCGTAAGAGTAGCTTGTAAAATGAGATACCTGGTTTCAAACTGTGATTCTTCCAACCACTAGCTGTCATTATCAGAGGCCAATAAGTTAATCTCTCTGAGGAAATAATGATGATAGTTTTGGTGCCAGTTTGTAGATATGAATAAATAGCAATAAAGAAAATAATATATAACATTTATTATGCTATTATCAGACCTTGGCAATATTTTTTAAATACATGATTCAATGTAGTCTTCACAGCAACCCCATGAATTTAGTGTCATTTACATTTAAAAAAAATTATTGTTGTTCAGTTACAATTGTCCCATCGTTTTCTCCATTGTTTTCCCCTACCCTGTCCCTCTCCCACAGAGAATCCCCTCACATTTTCTGTGCCCACGAGTCCTCTATTCATGATGCTTTGCTTGCCCCTTCCCCTTCTTCCCCCATTATCCACCCACCCCATCCCCTCTGGTCACTGTCAGTTTGTTCTTATTTCCAAGTCTCTGGTTCTATTGTGTTCATTTGTTTGCTTATTTGATTAGGTTCCACTTATAGGTGAGATTATATGGTAGGTGTTATTTACATCTTAAATGTAATTAAACAGAAATTCAAAATAGTTAAGTGACTTAGTCATATATCAACTAGTGAACTAGTTCACTAGTCATCCTGGACTAGTGGTGACTAAGTGAACTAGTCATCCTGGACAGAATCAGGATGAGAGCTAAGAGCTGTGTGACTTCACAATCAATTGGTTTCACCAGCATCTCATGTGGATAAACTATATTGTAGATTCTCAATAAATTATGACCAATGTTATTATTATACATTTACAGCTTTTAAGCAAGTATTAGCACCATCTGACTTTCCCATTAGCCATAAGCCACTCTTTAATGACTTTTGAGTAAAAATCTACCATCTTATGTAAACTTTCATCATCAGTTGGTAAAATTTATAGATGAAGAATGATATCATTATAAAAGTTCTAGACTGAAATCAGATTTATAGGAATTTTAGACTGAGTCTACCCCAAATATCTGAATCCTTGGCAAGTCCATTGACTCAAAGCCCAAAATCTCAAAGCAGAAAACACCTTGTATTGAGATTTGTAATTTATTGGTTTGAGACTCTCCATGTTTGGATGTTTTGGGGTTACAAAACCATTTACTCTTCATTTCAACCACATTTCACACGCTAAGACATAAGCTATTTTTGTTTACAGCATTCAGAGATCTGATGGCATCTCCCTGATTATTCAAGGTGGATGACCTTGAAATTGATCAATGTCCAATGAGTTATTAAAAATTGAGCAGTGATTGGTGGCAGCAAGAGCAAATACAATTTGTACTCAAGATACCTGAATTATAAATGCAATTGTATTGACTCAACATAATTCCCTAAGTCCTTGGGAAGATGATTAAAGGATATGATTTAGGATAAGGGTAAGCCTGTAAAGTTTGCAAGCATGTGAGTTTGAGGGCTCTCAAAGACATTCTGGAGGACATTATAGAAGTTTGCATTATTGCGGTTGAGTAATTCAGAAACTCTAAAGTCAGTTATGAAATCTAAGAGCAGGACTTTCAAATAAGTTGCCTGATGTCTTGTCATTTTTTACTGATTACATTGAACTCCAGCAGCATGAATAAACACAATGAGCACTAGCTCAAGAGTGAGAAGCTATCAATTTAATTTTTGTGATCTACCAGTTACATAATCTTGGGAAAGTGATTCACTTTTCTAGATACTACAGTTCTTTCTGAAAAATGAGAACATTGAGTAATCTTTAAGATCCTTTTTTAGTAGCAAAATCTGGAATTCTATTAACTCTGGTTGGAATGCTGGAGAGGAACATCAATCTCTTGTTTTCAGAAAATATACATTCTATAGTGTCTGGGATAGAATTGTGCTCAAAGTTAAGTAGATCTCAATGAAGAAGTTTTTTTAAAAAACTTAGGGATAACTTGCATATAAATTGTTTAGCCAAATCTATTGTACCTAATGAAGGACCCTCCTTATGAATGCAGAGAAATAATGATTGAAAACTGAACTGAATAAATGAGTAGTGAATGAAGTCAGTTAACTTTGTGATACTCTTGCTCAGACTGGATAATCCCAAAACAATAAACTGAATGAGAGAAACAATCAGAAGTCTCCATGTTTCACTCTTAATCTAAGTGATACAACCATGTGGGGTAGATTTTATAACTCCACTTTATAAAAGAAGTAACCAATAGTCAGAGAATTTCAGCTATATGTATTTAGGCAGCTTGTAAGCCTTGAGACAAAGACTCAATATTCTGATACCAGGTCCAATGCTTGCTTCTGGTACACTGTACTGTACTTCTATCTACTATTTCTATTATCTTCTAAACATTGAAAGAGCTTCCTAGCATATTCTAACCACTTTCACAATTAGGAAACTTTTTAGTTGGCTACACTAATAAATAAATAAGCTCCTTATAGTTACTTTATAATCTATTTCCCACATCTATTTCTGTTACTGATATTCAGAAAGGAGATAATAAATAAATTGGAGTAAATTATAGGGAGTGACTTAAACTTTGAGGACTAATACACAAAATATTGTTCCTATATCTAGAAAATAATCTGAACCCCATAAAAGATTAGCTTTTGGCTTATAGCAAAATTAACCACAGATCTTTGGGCTATTCATGCTTGGCCAAACATCCCAAGATACCCTTCTCAATTCCCAAATACTTCATTCAAAAGGGTAAAGTTTTTGGAGTTAGATGAACCACAATTTAAATCCTGATATTTGTATAATAGATGTAATTAAAAAGGTCAGAAAACTTTGAATCAGTAGTTAGTACCTATTGACTTGGTGATCTTGGATAGATCACTTACTCTTTTATTTGTAAAATGTATGGAAAGTATCTTCTTGATAATGGTTACTTTGTATATTAAATAAAGTAAATCCTTTGGATATATTCTCTAAAATATTTAAAGTCACTGAGGATCAGCTTTTTCATTCATAAAATAAGAGTGATAACTTGTAATGGGAAACTGTAAAGATTAAATTTGATAATAAATATAGAGTTTCTATTATATGAAGGCTGCAATTACAGTATTGTCATAATATTCTGAGTTGTCAATTCCCAACCAGGAGTATGTGTGAAAAAATGACCTGCACCAATGGAGCACCTGCCTAGACAATAGTCTGACTGACAGACTCAGAATCTCTATGAGTGTGTTTCAGGGTACATGTGTATATGTGCACACACACACACACACACACACACATATTTAAAAGCTAAACAAGTAATAAATGAGTAATAGTCATCACAGCTTTGGTTAAGGCAAGCAGTGATCCCATTGTGTAGATCACGTCTTTTCACTCTTCTTTATCATATATTCACTGATTTTAGATGAGAGATTGTTCCAGTATATCCTGAAGTATTTAAACCCTCTCAAACTTGGACACTTTAACTGCAACCTATGCCTATAATTAATAAAAAGAGCAATTAGATTTATTTGGAACTTGGAGAGCCCTTTTATTTTATATGCATGAGTCTGTTAAGGAAAGTTTTATTTCATTATGTTTTAAACTGTTGATTCTGTTGCAATTATTCTGGTTTATATCTCAGAAAAAAAATCTTAAATTTGATTTCTATTTTCATTCTCTTATATTCATATTTTTAATATTTATAATCTCAGAAAAATAAAATGTGTCTTCCACATTTTGATTCAATTTCCAACCCAATTACTTTTGACATTTATTACCTTTAATATTTATTTTAATTTTGATATTTTTGTTATAACTTTAAAAAATTTCCCTCTTATCCTCTTCATCTTTTCATCATCCCTTTCTCTTTAATCTGATAACCTTTTTTCCTCAGTCTCTTATTTGCTTATGAACTTTTACATGTGTTATAGTTGCTGTACTAATTTTCAATTATTTGTTTTTCATCTGAGCCTGTAGAATAATATTTGCTTTCTCTTTATTCCCCTTACTATCCCTTATTAGTTACATACTATTCAAGAGCAAGCAGGTAGGTACAGTTCCAAGAAGATATCCCTGTAAACCTAGATTCTACAAAACAGGGACCTTGTAAATTGTCCTTACCTCCATGTCTGTATTGATCAAATCCCATTGTTAGAATACAGATGAATGAGAGGGTAAGATAAAAAGCTTCTAGCTCAAGTTTAATGACTTCTGTGTAAAAGAGCTTTCATTAGTGAAGTAATATGGGTTGAAATTAATAATTTAAAATAGCATCTAGTGTAATATCACTAGAATTTACTATTAATCTGAGATTTGTGTACTAAGTCAAGGGTAGAGATATGGGAAAAAATGTCACAATCAGTTATTTCATAGAGGGGAACATCTGGAATAGCAACTGTCTTGTAAATACATATAAACTAATAATTTGGCCTTTATTTCTATTTTTGTTGCTTTTAAAATTATAATTGTTTTACTCTGTGATTATTATTAATAAGTAGATTGTCCTTCAAAAATAATGTAAATAATGTTGAAAAGACATCTAAAGTTGTTTTCCCTCAAGTAGAACACTGTACCATATGTTTCAGAGATAATAGCAATTGAAATGTTCCCAAGTTAATTGGCTATGGCTTTCACCCTCATGGTTCAGTTGCAGACACACAGATGAGGCATAGCTCTTGGTTATGCCTAAACTCATATAATTAGTGTGCCTTAAACTGTAGTGCCTGTTCCCTTAAGTCCCTTCAGACAGATGCTTGACAAAAAAAAAAAAAAAAACCTCTTTGATATCAAACCTGTACTTATAAACTACCTTTCCAATCCCATGTGCTCACTTGTGCAAAAGAAGACACAGATACAGGATTTTAAAAATCCTCTTAAAAGTAGATTTAAACAGTCCTCAATAACTAAGTCATATCTCAAAATATTCATCATTTTGTCAATTAGAACTTAGTCACAGTCTTGAGATATGACTATTTTTTAGCTACTGAGAAAAAAAGAAAAATTGGTTTTTTATGACTAATCTTGAAAATGTCTGACTTTATATTTAACTGAAGATCTTTCTTTACCTTAAAGGAAAAAAAGTCTAGGAAATCTCTAAAACATAAGCAATATGATACAGTAGAAAGAATTTAGACTTTAAAACCAATCAGACCATGCAAAAATAGGTTCAAATGATACTTGTGCTCTTCATTGGCTCTGAAGTCTTGGTCAAATCATGAAACACCTTTGAGATTCAGTTACTCTGTCATATAGAAGGGGAGGACGAGGAGGAGGGAAGGAGGAGAGGAAAAGGAGGATAAAGAAGATGAAAAATAAGAGGAGGAAGGAGAGAGAGGGAGAAAGAAATAATTCATATTTCAGGACAGTGGTCATTGGAAATAGTATGTGTAAAGAGACTGGCATACAGTAGGATTTTATTTGATTAGAAAAATTATTAGTCTTTCAAAGAAGTAGGAAAGAAACAACTTTCTCTATAATTCTTAAGCCAACATATTTTAGCAGCTCAGGTCACTGGAATATGAATCCCCTTTTCCCACTTAATAGCATCACCTTGGGCAAGATATGCAACCTCTCTGCCTCAGTTATTTCTTTGATAAAATAAGGAAAATAACATTAACTACCTCATTGCATTGAGACGATTGTCAATTAATTTTTGTAAAACACATAATAAGTCTTAATTAAATGTTTACTATTTTTCCCTAACAACGAGAAATGCCTTTTTATACCAGACAGAGATTAAAAACTGTCAATCAGCTCGTTGATTCTTTATCCTTAAAACTATTATTTCCATTTGGGTAGCAGTTTTCAAGTTGCAAAGCACTAGCAGAAAAGATTAAAAGCATGCGGTATGGTCTGAGTTTGTTTTGCAGTTTTTTTCTAAGTTCTGTCACTTACTAAACGGTGTGACATTAAGTCCCTTAACCTTAGACTTAATCACCTCATCTCCAAAAATGGTCCTAATGACAGCATTCACTTCATAAAACTGCTGTGAAAATTAAAGTATACAACAAAATTAACCCAGGCGGGCAGTGCTAACCCATTGAAACTCAACAATGAGTCATCATAAAAACGACATCAAGAATGAGATTTGCAAAGGGTACAAATGTGATCTATTATTATGGGTATTTTATTTTCCTAACAGAAAAACTATATGTTATCCTTAATGTCTTCATCATTTGCTACATGAGGTCAGTGAAGTGATTTGCATAAAATAAAAAAGTTATAAGAGAAATTAACTCTTCTTTATTACATTTGAAGACTCACTCTGCTACTTCTTAAGTTTAAGAAAAAAGTTCAACCTGAGAAGTAGATTTGAGGACTGAAATGAACACTTTTTCCAATGCTGCATAAAATACCTGGAAAAAGACAAGCATCATTAGAATCATTCTAATGGTATTTTAAAATAAAATTAGCCTTCAGTGGAAATTTTGTAAGGCATTATACATGATATTTGTCCTTCAGTTTTTATCAACACTAATGCAAATAGGCACAACTGTCCTTATTTATGATGTTTCTCCTCATAAAGATGAGGATGAGTCTCAGAGAGCTGTAAGTAACTTGTCTTTAGTTAAATAGCAAGGAATCAGGTCAGATCTACCTGACTCCAAATTCCAGACTGTTTCTACTATTTAATGCTGATGCAAGATTAAAAATAAATAGTTATTCCCCCTTCTAGGATTAGCACTATCACTTAAAATCACTTATAAATGGTTACTTAATCATTTATATAACTTAATATCACTTAAATATCACTTAAAATGGTTACGGAGTGATTCTTTTGTGTTTCCCCCAAAAAGTATTATAAGGGATATAATGGTTTGAAACCACTTTGTCACTTAACATTTCAAATATACTAACAGATGGCTTCTCCCAGCTCTAGGCAGATGATGGTTCAGAAATAAGTGGTGTTGGGAGATTTCTTGGGAACGTTCAGGGACAGGAAAGACAGCTGTCACGGAATATCTTAATTACAGCATTTACAGAGTTCTAATTAATATAATGGTACTTTTATGATTATATTAATGTTATGACCATCAGGGCATTTGTTGCTGAACTCATTTGGTGAGATAATTGGAAGTCATTGCATATTTTAAGGCTAGCAACTGCTATGAGCTTGAAGATCTTGAGCTTTAAAGAATTAATAAAAAATTTATTTTATGCTAAAGTATATAACTGAAAACATATTTTTTTAAAGTGTATTTTGAAGAAAATATGAATTGAAAGGGATGGAGATTTACATATCATGCAATAAAAAACTGTAGTAGAACATACTGGAGAAAGAACTGTGCCTTTAGTGTCTAGATGCTTGTGCCAAACGCTGGCTATGTGACCCTGGGCAAGTCACTTTGTCTTTCCAGGGATAGTCTTTTTTTCAATTAAATGGTATGATAACAGTATCTGTTTTTCACAAAAAGCAGTTTAGGTTACACCTAAATAATGTTTATAGATTTTTTTTTTGTATGAGGAACTATACATTCTATTATATTTGATTCTCTCAGTGGAAGCTAGATGAAGCTAAATTAATATTTTAAATTCCAAGTGTCTCATTTATTCACATAAAGAAATTATGCTCTTTTCTTGTTGCTTTTTCTGCTATTTGATGTAAAATATATGAGGTCAATAGGAAAGGCCTTGAATTAGTTGAGTCTGACCCCTGCCTCTGATAAAAGATGTGATTCAGGGCATTGCCCTTAATCTCTCTTGAGTAATTGTTCCTTTTAAAAGAAAGTGGTTTGGGTAATACTGCCAATCATGGAACATTATTGTGAAGGCAAATGAAATAGCATTTGGTAAAGTACCTACACATAGTGTCGGATACATACTATTTTATTTATCATACATTTTTTCCCTGTTGTTTTACAGTATGGCTGTGATTTAGACCTTTTAGTTTATTTGCAGTTTTCATACTGGAGATAGCAATAAAGATCTTGTCAATTTTAAAAATGGTAATATGGTATAGTTCTAATTGCAAATAATGGTTATTTATGCAATTATTTTTATCATATCGCTTCCAGTAGATAAGTTCCATGAGGAGATAACCATACCTGTATTACTTAGTACATACTAAGTAATGAATCAAGAAGTTATACTTTGAATTTTTACAATTGATTTCATCATTTTAGCACATTAGAAAGGGAAATATGAGTGTATCATTAAAACATTTCAACAGAATGCCCCTTAATTTCAGAACAGTCATTAGTTCTTTTTACTATTAGTTAAACACTTCATCAACTATTTGTATAAATCCTGATAAGGTATTCTCCCCGTTATTTTCTATAATATCACCTTATTTTATATTCTCCACAGACATACTGTAGTATAAAATTGTTTTGTTTTCTTATTATCTACTTCCTTATCTGTACCCTTGAGGTTATGGGCTCTGTCTGCCTTGTTTAGCGTTACATACTAATCCTCTCACTAGGTGCCCTGTGGACACACAGCTCAGGAGGCAGCCAGTAAATATCATTTGCATGCCTCAGTCTCAGGCAGCTTAGGCTGTCCCTGCCGCCGTAACATAGTAGTGTGTGTACTAAACTGATGGGCCAAAACAAATAATTAGATGATTCAGCAAAAGAAAATATCACTGATAAAAGTATCATTTTGCTAAAAAAAGTACTATATTTGTTGTACAGATATAACAGCTGACCAGAATATTTGTTACAAGCTTAATTTTTTTAATGCTTATAGACAATATGCAATGAATTAAGCCAGACTGAAGATATGCTTGTAGAACCAAATAACATCATTTTTAGATAAATAGCATTGTAAGCCACAAACTTAACAGAGTAAATGAATTTCAATTGAAATTCAATTTTTTTCCAGTAAGCATTTATTAAGCATTTACATGTACCAGGTAATGATATGAATGCTGCAGATACAGAGACTAGAAAACAATTCTGACCTTTGAGAAAATCAATGTCTAGCAGCTTTCTGTAACTTAGGATGAGAAATAATATGCTTAAATTATGTATAGATTGGGAAAATATGGAGTGGGGAAAGGAACACCTAAGGTTTATGAAGCAAATTAACATTTGAAGTGAACCAAAAGGCTGCAAAGGAATTGGTGAGGGTAGCACACTCGGTGTTGGAGTGGTTTGGGCTGAGATTTCCAGGTAAAGGTAATTATCATGTGCAAAGGCATGAAAGGGCCCAGCCAGTTAAGGAAACTAGACACTGCAGCGTAAGTAGTTGAGCTTCAGAGCTTCTGGGAAGTGGCAGAAGATGAGGCTGAGCAGTTAGAGGACGACATCTGAAAGGCTTTGGATCTCACTCTAGTGAAGTAGGCCTTTATGACAATGAGAAACGCTTTATGAGTAAAACATTGGAAGTAACAAAATTATAGAATTGGATTTTGTTTTGTTGTCGCTGTTTTTAGGAAAGTCAGTCTGCTGTTAAAAATAGGTGTGAATGAGGAGATCAAGAACTGTTATGAGTATACTGCAGAGTCTAGTATAGAGAATATGTTGGCAGGAACTAGGGCCAGAGGGATGTAGTATGATAGGATTCATAAAATAAAGAAATATAATTGATAGGATGGGATTATGGATAAGATGGAAAATGATGTGAAAGAAGAACACAGTATTAAGGGCACCCCTAAGGGAGAAAGTTTCCTTTTAGATAGGAAATCAGAAAAATTTGCAATGAGGTCTTATTAGAGCCACCGTGCAGAGGGTCAATAGGTAAGGTTTCAATACTCATTAATGAAGGCAAATAGTGCTCTAAGCACCCTGTACATGCAAGCAAAGATAACCAATTTTATGGTACAAATGTAAGAAAGAGTAATTTGAATTACTGTTTGGTCAGCTCAGCCAAATGTGCCAATCAGTTTCCATCATGCAAAATGGGGTATGTTTTATTCATATAGAATTTTCTATTAAACTGCTTCCTGTATTGATGAGTTACTATGACCCACTTGCTTCTGTCCAATGTTTCATAATAAGAAGAATAGGGCAGGTATTATTATTCTATAGTATTTTAATTACTCAAATGTTAAAAATGAGTATTTGTTATAGGTGGTTATATACCATTGGCATCATTAAGCCAGGTTGCAGCCTCGTTTGTTTAACAGACATGGCCAAAGTCTTGAAGAGTACTGCAATTCCACAGAGCCGGGTGGTTCTAAGATATCTGAAGCTGAGAACTTTTGGCACCAGTAAACAAACAAACAAACAAACAAATTCCTAAACAGAGAAGAAAAGAATCGCACAGGTTAGCCTCCATTTCATAACTCTAGATTTATCCTCTGTCCTTGTCAGCCGTCCTGTGTGTGCGGAGGGGCTGACCCCTAGAACTGCAACGCTCATGTCTTCCTGTCCTCTGGCTTTTAATTAGATCCACTCAGTGGGACTCATCAGCAGGTCATCAGAGGGCAAGGAGAAATAGAGGTCACAGCATTCCTTCCCCTATTCTTATTCTCATAGTAGTTTTCACTTCATCACGCTGCTCCTTTTGGCCATCTCCTGCTGTCTGGTAACAGCATGCAGTGACCTCCAGAAATACTATTTCCTTCCCTTGCCCATTCTAAGTCATACTCTCTTTCATCACCAAATTGACCAATCTAAATCCCGCATACTCCTCCATAAGTTGTTGCTTCATTATATTTTCTTTTTACTGAGTTTATTTTTAAACATTTTATTGTTTATGCGATTATAGTTGCCATACTTTTCCTACTACCCAAAGCAATGTATAGGTTCAACACAATTCCTGTTGAGATATCAACGCCGTATTTCACAGATCTAGAACAAATACTCCAAAAATTTATACGGAACCAAAAAAGACCATGAATAGCCTCAGCAATCTTGAGAAAGAAGAACAAAGTTGGATATTTCATTAACATTTCTTCAAAGCAATGATTTTGAGTGAAATTCTTTTTCCTGCTGGACTGTTTCAAGTAGCAGTTCTCATTTATCAAATTCCTTCTTGTGGTATTATGCTAGAATCTCATGCACAATATCTCAACCCTTATATTATCAAAGACAATGCAAAACTTTCATTCCATGTTTACTGATATGGAAAAAAATTCATACAGACCTTATCCAATGTTTCATAGATAGGAAGTAGGTAAGACACATTATCACCCAGTGTATAAACCCTTATCTATTTTATATATATTTTGATAGAATTATCCCAAAATACTTCATTGCCTGATGATGTTATAAATGATACTGTTTTTAAATGGTAATTTCAGATTGTTCATTGCTAGTATGCCAAATATAATTGTTATATATATTGTTTTTGTATCTTGCAACTCTGCAAAACTTTTGGGAACTTTTATTGCAAGTTTCATGACTATCTACACAGATGATTATGTGTCTATGAGTAAAGAGAGTTTACAACTTTCTTTATAATATGGATGCTATTTATATTTATTGTTTTTTTAATGCCAGCACTGGCTAACCTTTATTACAAAGTTAGATAAATGGAAATGAGGGCCGGCATCACTGATCTTTTGGTGGAGGGGGAAGGTAATTCATTCTTTGACCATTGGCTATAGGTTTTTTAAAGATCCCTTTATGAGGTTGAGAAAGTTTCATTCTCTTCACATTTTGATGAAGTTTTATTAGATATGGATGACGGATTTTGCAAGCACCTTTTCTGCATTTATCAAGATGATCATATTGTTCCTTCTTGCAGTTCTATCAGTGTTTCACATATTGCAAATCTGTGTTATTAGTTGCCTAATCTGTCCCATTAATAATCTGTGTTATTAGTTGCCTAATCTATCCCATTAATATATATGCAACAATTCTAAATAGATTAGTATCAACCAAATTCATCAATAAGTAAAAGAATAATACCCAAAAATCATGATGAAGTTCCTTTTTCCAGAATGAGAAGATTAGTTTAACAGTTGAAAAGTAATCAACGTAATCTACCACATTACCGGAATACAGGACAAAAAGGCTGTGATGACCTCAATAGATACAGGAAAGAAGACTGCTAAAATTTAATATTTATTTATAATAGAAGCTATAAGGAATCTAGGAATAGACAGAAAAGTTTTAATATTTATATAAAGTATCTATAAAGAAATCAAATATTAAAAGTCCTATTTAATAATAAAGTGCTGAAGTTTCCCCCTTGGGTCAGGAACAAAATGTGGATGCCCGCTCTTGTTAATTCTATTCAGTATAATACAAGATCCCTAGCTAGGACTAAGAAAAAAATAAATAAATAAAAGGCAAAAACAATTACAAAGGGAGAAAACTTATTATTGAAAAATGCTATTATATATAGAAAACAATATAATTTGTAGACGAACTATTATAATTAAGTAATTTAAAAAATTCTCTATAAATATTCTTATAAAATATCAATTTTAATTGCAGTTAACAGAAAATAAAATGTAAAAGATACAGTTTTAATATTGTACAAAACATCATATGTATAATAATGTAATGAATTATGCATAAGGTATTTTCAGAGAACTACAACCTATAATTGAGAAAAAATAGATAAGGCCTAAAGAGAATGATATTCTACATTCATGAATTGGCAGACACAATGTTATAAACATGGCAATTCTTCTCAAATTTACTTATATATTGATAAAAATCTTAATTAAAATTCTAGCAAGAATCTCTGTTGGGGGCAGAGGTTGGTATAGAAGCTAATCCTAAAATGTATATGGCAATGCGAAGGAAAAAAAACAAAACAAAATTCAGTCTTAAAGAGAACAAATTTGGGTGACTTTTAATATAAATTATCAAGGCTTTAAAAAGTATAGCAAATTAAAATTATATAGTATTGGTGCAAAGAAAGAAAATAATGAAAAGAGATTCTGGCAAGAGAAATGAATAGAGAAACAAGATATATGAAAAGGGTAAATTGGAAGAGAAGGGGGAAAGTAGTCTTTAAACAAATGGTGAATGGTCCAATAAATATCTACACAGAAAAAAAAATGAAACTGGATACATGTTATGCCACATGCAAAAATATATCCAAATGGATTATAAACTTAAATGTGAAATATAACTGAGGAAATATCTTAATGAGCTTGGTGTACCCATGATATTAAAGCAAGATACACAATTAATTAACTATATAGGAAAGATTAATAAATTGAACTATATTATAATTAAGGAATTTTTTCAGAGAAGAAAAAATTTATAGATCGAGACCTGGTCTTTGCAATGTTTAATTCATATTCAAAAATATAAAGAAACTCACACATATCAAAAAGAAAAAGAGAGTCTATTAGATTTCTTTTGTGACCATAATAGTTTACCACAGACTTAGTGGCTTAAAACAATATGAACTTACATTCCAGAAATTCTGCTAGTCAAAAATCTATGATGTCAGTAGGGCCGCATTCCTTTCTGTAGGCACGAGGGGTGAACTCATTTCTTTGCTCATTCAGGCGTTGGTAGAATTCAGTTCCATGCATTTGTAAGACTGAGGTCTTCATACCATTCTGACTGTCAGCTGGGGACTGCCCTTAGCTCCTATAGGCATCACTCCAGGTCTTTTAGGGGTACATCTCAGAATCAGTGACAGGGTGTCAAGTCATTTTTACACTGATATCATTCTAACCTTTTTATCTGACTTCTATTTCCACTTTGAAGCACTCATGAGATTTTAAAATGAAACTATCTAGTTAATCCATGAAAATTTCCCCATTTCAAAATCCTTAACTTTAAGCACATCTACAAAGCTCTTTTTTGCCATACAAGCTAACATATTTACATATTTACATATTTTTGGATTGAAGTAAAGAATTTCTGCCAATCACAACAGTCAACCCAGTTAGAAATGTGAGCAAGTGACTTGAATAGGAATATCACAAATGAGAACATACCAACGGCTATTTAAATATGAAAAATGCATCATTTTCATTAGTGATAAGGGAAAGAAATATTAAATCAGTAAGTCAATGCCTTTCTGTCCTAACCAGAATGACTAATACTAAAAAGACAAATATAACATGTTGGTGAGAATACTGAAATTCTTATCTACTCGTTATGAATTTGCAAAATTATAGAATCATTTGGAACATTGTTTGTATCCACTAAAGTTGAACATATGCATATTCAAGAGCCCATCAATTTAAATTCTAGGTACATTTCCAACAGTGCACATATGTGCACCAAACATATGTACTAAATATTCATGGTAGCATTATTTACAATACATAAAATCTGGAAATGACTCATATCCTCTAATAGTAGAATGCATTAATAAAATATTGGTGCATTTTACAATGGAATAATGTATAGTAATGTGAATAAACTGCCTAATGAAACAAAATGTATGAATCTCTCATAATATTGAGAGAAACATACCAGAAATGAATATATATATTGTATAATCTCATTTTTATATCTTTAAATACCAGAACAACTTATTGTATTAGGTATTAGAGTAATGATTACTCTTGAAAAGAAAGATAAGGTACTCTTGAGGAGCTTTCAATATCCTATTTTTTATGTGTATAAAGTTTACATGAGTATGTTTACTTTATGAAAATTCATCAAGCTCTACATTTATGATTGATTTTGCTTTTTTAGTATTAAATTACACATTTTAAAAATTGAAGGGCATCCATCCCTGGGAAGTATATGGAAAGACAACATCCAAAGTCCGAAGCACAGCCTGGAGCAATTTCTCTTAAACTTCAGTGGTATTCAGGTATCTTTTAAAATGAAAATAGTTCTCATAAATCCATCATGTTCTATGAAGTCCAGGGTAAACATCTTTAGGTGCAACGGTCCATATATTTTACAAAACAGAGACTATAAAAAAATATGTTCAGAGGCAAAAGCCTGTGCATTGGGATAGGAGGCTGCAGTGCAGGGCGCAGATGAACCATGAGTATATGGGCAGTTTCCTGTGCCCTTACCTAACTCAGGTACTTGTTTTTATGTGTGTGGCAGGTGGACTATCAGTGGCTCAACTGTGTTTATATTGCTAGAAATAAAAAGTACACTTTGAATTGGGATATAGTGCCCTGCATGCTTCTGTTCCATTTATGGAAGTTCAAGGGGAGTGAGCATGAGTTATGGATGCAAAATAAAATTATAATACTAACAAAATATGTGTTTAAACACAACAGTAGAAGAGGTTTTTTTTCTTTCTTTTTTACTAAATTTATTGGGATGGCATTAGTTAATAAGATTATATAGGTTTCAAGTTTATATTTCTAATATGCATGATCTTCATATTGTATTGTGCCCAGCACCCAAAATTAAATCTCCTTCTGTCACCATATATTTGACCCCCTTTACTACCCACCTCCACCCCTCTGCCCTCTGGTAACCACCATTCTGTTGTCTGTGTCTATGAGTTGTTGTTTTTTTTCTAATTTGCTCATCTGTTGCTTTCCTTGAATATCCCACAAATGAGTGAAATCATATGGTTCTTAACTTTTCTGACTTATTTTACTTATCATAATATTCTTAAGGTCCATCCATGTAAGAGCTAATTTCTTGCTTTACACTTATACAATAATATAAAAAACTAGCATTTAGATGTAGATTATAAGATCAGTCTGCACATACAGTGTTGTACTTATTCCCATAGCCATGCTGAATGCATACAGTTATCTTTATTTACCACCTATAAAGGTGTTTTTTCCAAGAAATGTCTTTCCTCAGAAGCCTCCCCTACTGAAGTGAAAGTGATAATTCTCTCTCTAATGGACCATCTTCATTTCCCTCCACCATTATCTCACTCCAGTATTGCAGAGCTTATGACCATTTGGGGGTTTAATAACTGATTTTATTAACTGATTTTAGCAAGGGTCTCTATGTTGCTCATCTCCTGAAGTCTTAGCCCAGTGATTGCCACTTAGGAGGCTCTCAATTAATGTTTGTTGAAAGAACGAAAAAAGAGACGCTGAAAGTAAGAGAATCCAATTTCTGCAAGGGCAAAGCCATCCATATTGGATTTGAACCCAGCTTTTTCTGATTCTAATTTCAAACTTTTCTATTAAATGTCACTAGATGGGCATTAAGCCTCTATTGCATTTTTCCGTTTCCGATATTGAAAATGGAAACCCCTTCTGTCCCCAGTACTTGTCCCTCCTTCCACATTTGGATTTGTATTGGACTTTAAGGTGCCAGGCAAGGTTGCTGCTGCCCAGGAAATAATGCACATGGGCAAATGCCAGTTTCACTTAATTGAGGAGAGAGAACTGCATTTGAGTGATTTACATAAAATTGTGCCCATCTCTATAGAATAGGCTCTGGTCAGCAGAGCACAAATCAATCTGTTTGGTTCTAAATTTAAATTTTCATAAGTCATTTTATAGTTCATAATCTCATTGATGTAACTGAATTGAATTTGCAGAGATTATTCTGTGTGAGAAGATACTTTCAAGCTATTTAAACTGCTGCTATTCAATAGATAAGACCTCTCAAGTCTGACCTCTGTTTTACATTAAATTTGTGGCCTAATTTTCATTTCTCTCTAGAATCTCATTTTGTCAGGTGAAGAGTGCTCAGAAGCTTTTACACCTGGCACTGTCACTTTGGCAGATGCAGAGAGAAGGGTAAAGAAAGATGGATGGTCACATGTGTTGGAATGGGGGCATGATGATCAGTTGATTAATCAAATGGACTTTGGGGTTTAGATATGGGCTTCCACATATAATGACTGTTTGCCTTTGGACATGTCGTTGAGCCTCTCTAAGCTTTAATTTTCCTATATGTATTATGTAGATAGCATTAGTAGCTACTTCATGTATTTCTTATAAAATTTACGTGTAAGCATCTAAGCCAGTTCTTATTAATGTTACACACTCTATGCTATCCACTATTGTTGTCATTATATAGCTGAAATTTGTATTATTGGTTATAAACACTACAAAAACAAATAAACAAACACGTTCATCTGGATTGCAGGATTCATTGGGAAAGATCCAAGCAAATTGCTGAAACTTGGATGTATCAAGTATGACATAAAAATGGCTGTAATTATTTACATTGTCTAGCACCTTCAAATTTTAAAAACACTTTAACTTATTTCATTTGGGTATCTCAAACAATTTTTTTTATCAGAAATAGATCATATACTGTTTCTCCAAATGAACAGATGAGGAATCCAAAGCTCTAAGAGGTTAAATGAATTCCCTGTAGTAGGTGGTAAAGTGGGACCAAAACTTAAGTGTTATAAATCTCAGGCGAGTTACATTACTGTAAATGAGCTTTGCTTTGCTAGCACTTGGGGTGTCATGAACTAAAGGTGAAGGGTTCATAGTATGTGTAGCGATGTGACTCCAGTGACTGACAGAAGTGAATATTTTTTGTTTCATTTTTCTCTGTTGAAAACAAAAAAACAACCCCATGATCTATGGCTTCCAGGAAGCATCAGAGAAACAGAAGCGCCATCTCTGTGCCCTCCGAAAAGCAACACCTAGACTCACAGGCTGCCGCCAACGCCCCAGCTGCTCCTCCTGCCCCAGCGTGGCTGCCCGGCCTCCACCGGCAGTGTGGGCTGACAGGGGGCTTTTAGGGCCTTGTCTGCTGCGGCTCAGCGGCGCTTACCGCACACGCAAGAAGCGCCAGCACCGGGCACAGACCCTCCCAAGTGGCCACAGGGTTGACTGTCCCGGGCTCCTGGAGGAACAAACTTGGGGATGTATTAAATATGACATAAAAGACAACAGTTAATGTACTTTTCATACCCGTAAGTAATTCTTTATGGAATAATATGTAACTCCTTTTTTCACTGATTGTGCATTTCAGTGCGAAATTATTGAAGTCCTACATGCTGCAAGAAGTTATAACGTAAATTTGACATCTTTATCTTGAGGCAGCGATATCCTATGGCACCTGTTTGGAAGTTTTTAAAGAGTAGACCCTTATTTATTATTAAACAAATCTTATATGCTATCCCTAATACAATATAAATGAAAAATCTGTGAACTCCTTTAGGGAATTTGCTTCTTTATCGGCAGAAAATGTTTCATTGTTTATGGACTTCCTGAAGTACAATCAAGACTCATAGAAACAAGTTCTGTACAATTGAGATAAAAAGAGAAACTACAGAGGAAGTGCTTCCCTTTCTTAAGGACAACATAGTGGAAACAGTACACTTAAAAGAAATCCTCAGAGAGAGGTTTTTTCCTTAACAATCAAGAATAAATCCTTGACGATCCAGCTTTCCTAACCTATATTGAAAGAAATATTTCGACTAAAAATGTACCTTTGACTGATGGAAGTTATTATTTTCATCAAAATTATTGTTACAATTGTTCTCAAAGGACATTTAATTTAATAGGATAAGAGTAGAAAAAAATCGTTTAAGAAGTCTTCATTCACCCTGTCATATAGTTTTTTCTTGCTCATGTTTACATTGGATTATCAAATGTAGTTCGTACACAAAATACATTCTACAACAGTGCAACTGACATTGACAATTAATTTTTAATGTTTTTAATTATGAAGATTTAGGCAAAATAAAAGCTCAAAACAAGCAAAAGGAAAGTTTTGCATAGCAGAGGAGGAACTATTTCAGGAAATGGGAACTTTTCTCTCCTTTTCATGAATTATGAAGCCATTATGGTACAAGTATAATATTCATAGTTTTTTGTTTTATTAATTATTTTATTCCATAGAAAAGAATATTTACAATGAACCAGATCCTACCCTACATTGGTCAGTTCTTAAAGCAAAAGTAATAAAAACTACATCTTGTATATTTGCCAGAAAAAATTACCTGTACATATTTGGTGCTTAATGGAATGCTGAAATCATTTTAATATATATCCAAACTCTAATATATCCAGAATTTTTAAGAAAGGAATAAATGTGCGGAGAGTATAAGCAAATCTAATTTTGTATATACTTACTAGAAAATAAATCTGATAGAATTAAGGCCAAGGATATTTGAAAAGTCCAAATTACAATTTCAAAGTGCCTTCTTCTCATTAAGAAGAAATATATCTAGGTCCTAGCCAAACATTGATTGGAAAATGGATTATCTAAGGTGAGCAAATATAATTGTCAACTAGACAAGATGCCAGGATGTTGTATGAAAGAGACACAGAATTGGAACTTTTGATAGATTTTTCCATTCAAACAACCATGAAATTTCCTGCTTCCCTGTGAATGTTTCTTGCCATTTTGATTGGATCATGGTAGCTATGAACACGATGCATATACAGATATACATGTGATCTGCGTGTGCTTTATAATTAATATGTCCATTGAAAGTATAATTCCCCCATGATTCATATTTGATCTAAGACACTTATCCTGAGAAATCATAGGTATAAAAATAATGTTGATTTTTAATTTGACAATTTAACACATATCAGTGAAGAACACTACCTATTTGGCAAAGAACTTAATGCTGAAGTTAGTCATGCAGAGCGGAGACTGGATGACTGGAAAAATACAACAGAAGAGAAAAGAGACAAGAGCACTTTAGAATTGTCCCCAGCAATTCTGAGTCTCATTAATACCCCAGTGAGGCACGGTGGATGATTAAATTCAGAGGTGTATTATACGTAACTGCAAATTGGTTGAGTGGTATACAGTATTTATATATTGTTCTGTTAATTGCTGAGGAGTGATGATTAGGAAAGGGTTAAATATATGGTGATGAAAGGAGATTTGACTTTGGGTGTTAAACACACAATGCAATATACAGATGATGTATCACGGAATTGTACTTTTGAAACATATGTAATTTTATTAACCAATGTCTTTTCATGGAAAAAAAAAGGGAGCTCTGAAGTTTAACTATCTGGACTCTGCTTCTGGCTAGTGAGTAGGAGTTTGGGTAAATTACTTAACATTTTTGTACCTGAAATCCTATTTTTTTTAAAATGAGAATAATGATAGTATGTCCCTCAGAGTTTTATGAAGATTAAAGAGATAATGAGTATAAAGTGCTTAAAATAATATCTGGTACATGTTAATAACTCAGTAAGTGTTACTATATTAATGATAATACTAATTAACTAATTAATGTATCAAACTGCATTAATCATTTTTTATTTCATATAATAAGCCATTCTTCAACCATTCTAGGCTTTGCAGCTATGAATGTTATAGGTTGATTTCCTTTGAAAGTGCTTCTCAGTACCTGTACCCTTCTGTCCTCTCCCCACTCCTCTACTCTCTGGTAAAATTAAAAAATTTATATATTGAAAGCCATAACAATTTCTAACCTTTTGTTTTAGCATTTCTAGGAGTAGGATTGGAATATTATATAACCATTAAAGTCCTATACTTAAAATCTCTAAAATTTAAAACAAATTTTTAAGGCACTATAATTAAGTACAAAGATGGGTAACAAGGATTAAATTTAAAATGGACAGTGTGAAATGCCTTTTTACCAATCAATTATTTTCCAAATTTCTTTTTAATCATATATATGGGTATGCATAAGGACTTGTATGTTTCTATGGGCATTTGTCTGAAAAGAAACTGCGTAGAAAATATCTGAATGAATTTAAAAAGATCTAACTCTTTCTTTGGACAAAATGAAGTTCTATAATATGTGGAGGCAATTTAGCTCTAAATTTTAATTTAATTTAAATGTTGCAAACACTGTGACTCAGGCTCTGATTACCTCTTGATTAGCTCAGTTTTTCCTACAGTGCATTTCTTATTACTCTAGGCCCACAAGATTTTTTGTGATCAGATAATTTTGCAAATGCTGCAAATTCTGTTTCATTATTGGAGATGCACAACACATATTAGCATAATAAAGGTTTTACTTTTCTTCTTCAGTTAAACATACACATTCATTTTTTTTACCCTTGGTGAAGACTGGGCTTTCAAAATGTATTTGACAAAGGAAACTTTTAAAATGTATATTATAATAAACATTCTGCACTCTTAACCTACAGAATTTTACTAAGAACACAGACATTTATCAAACGTATGCATGCACACATAACATAAGCCAATTCGCGTATCTCAGCATAGCTTCTCTGGGTCCTCAGGGAGTTAGAGGGAAGAGGACAAGGCAGGGGTAGAGCTGCTGCCTGTGACACTGCTCAGGCAGAGAGATCTTTTCAGGCCTGAGTGCTCACTTGTTGCTGGGCCACAATTTTTAACTCTCTGAAACAATGTTGACTATCTTGAGGAATTGAACCAATCAGTTTATGAACTTCAGTTTATGGGGATGTGCAAAAACAGTAGGCTGTCCTGATTCATAAATATTCTAGGTATCAGCAAAATCATAGTGTTCTCCAGGGAAATAAAGCAATGTCAAAGACAAGTGTCTTTGAACACTATCCCTACCTTTAGCTTTTCATCAGTCTACAAAGGCCCTGGCTTCCTGCAGAAGAATCAATGTTCTGTGGAGAGTATACAGAGACAGGCTATCCTGCTCTATGAAGATAGCCTAGAGAGTCCTTTTTCCTCCACTCTTGCTCCATTCCAAACCATCTCTCGCAGAACTAATGTTTTCAAAATGAGGAAACCAAGATGTAAAAAAGAAAGGACTTTTCCAAATATCATTCAGTTGGAAAATGGGAAGTTAGAACTCCTTTTATCTTTCTTTAAACATTAATTGAGCCCCTGATACATATAAAACACCTGGTATGTAAGATGAATGGAATGTAAGTACTTTTGTCATAGTGTTCACTAGGTAGTGAGTTTTAAATACTTAAACAATCACCTATGACATTATAGGTTTAAATGCTATAAAAGAAGTAGTACATGCTTATTCAAATTTGTGCAACGTGTTTATGAAATGCCTACTCTACATTTACCCCAATAGATATTTCCTTCAACAAAAATTAAATAGAGTCTCACTAATTTTCATGTGTTTGGGATTTAATGGGGGAGGTCAATATGAGCTGATCATTTCAATATAGTATGGTAATAATAATAACTAACACTTTTTTGAGTGAATACTACTTTATAGATACTTTCTAAGCACTTTGATTTATTTATTCAGTCATCACAACAAAGCTTTAAGGCCAACACTGTTTTTCTCCCTAGAGTGTCAATTGAGCCAGTGGAACAAGAGTAGTTAAAGTAAGCTGTCCAAGGTTACCCAGCTAGAAGGTTGTGGAGCTGGAATTTGGATGCAGAATATCTTGCTCTGGAGCCTACACTATTAGCTCTATGCCAAACTGAGTTTAGGACCTCTCAATAAAATAAAACTTGGGATGATATAGGTCCAATGCACATAAAAACATTATAAAACACTTAAGACTGAATGTTATAGTTTAGGTAAACTGATAAAAGTCTTAGTAACATGGGACAGCCCCATCTTATACCGGTTGAGCTTAGCATTTTTCTCAGATTTTTTTTTTTCCCTCATAAAGTACCATGACGATTGTATTGAAATAACCCATGATGGATTTGGGAGTCTTTCACTTGATAGTGCAGTGTCCTGCCATGATCTCATATAATGGTATATGAGATATATGGACAACATACAGAGTTCTCACCTTAACACGTGATTAAATTTGAAAGATGACCAATGTAACTTGTCTGTCTTTTCCTGACCCTTTCCAGACACAGGGTAACTTTAAAGGACAACATGTGGAGCTAGAGCTGATAAATGATGCACTAAAAAGCAGCCACCAGAGACAGATAACTCCTTCTGGTCTCAGTTAGTGGTATTTGATGGTGCTGCCTTGATGGTCATGTAGAGGACTGGGCTATGGATCGTGAAAGTCGCAAAGCTGCCAGGATACCAGTTAGTTGCTTATGTGAGAAATATGAGGAAGTTCAGATTAATAAATGTTAAATATGTAAAACAAATTGAAGCTGAGCAATGTTGCTTTAGAGAGAATAGAAATTTATCCAGATATTCTTGTTACAGTGGCTTTGTCGTTTACTAGCTGACATACATCTATAACCATTTTATTATTTGATGCCACGAGTCCATTTTAAAATATTTCAGTAGTAAGGAGCTTTGAAAAAGGAACAAAGAACTTGTGTAAGAACTTATAAAGCTCTTAAGTTCTCAAGAAAGCAGAAAGTAAAGTTTAATTTGAACAAACTATTTTTGGACATTAAATATCTGCCATGGAGGTTGTAGTAATATCAACAACCACGTGAAAGCCAGAAGGTATATCATTGAAGAAGAATCATTAACATCCACTTCAGCAGTCTGTTTTTATTTTAGAAGATTAAGTTTAAAGATGTCAGTTTAATATAGCTGGTGGCAGAAGTTGACTTCATATATCATTCTGTAAGCATGGCTTTCGATAACCTTAGATGATAGTTTTTCTAAATTAATTTTGCTCACTTTTGTTTCCAATTCTATTCTTGTGGAGGTATTGCACATAAAATGCAGTATTAGCTGGTAATGCATTGTTTTTATTTGCAGAAGAAAAACCTCACACAGAGTTAAAAATAATTTCAGTTTTATTTATTTTTATTGTTCAATTATAGTTGTCTGTATTTTTCCCCTGTTGCTCATCTCTGTGCTTTCCCCCCTTCCCTCAGTCATTTCGCACCTCGTTGTCTATTACCATGGGTCCTTTATACATGTTTCTTGAATAGACCCTTCACCTTCTTTCTCCCATTATCCATTACCCCACTTCCCTCTGGTCACTGTCAATTTGTTGCTTATTTCCATGTCTCTGGTTCTATTTTGCTCGTTAGTTTGTTTTGTTGATTACGTTCCACTTATAGGTGAGATCATGTGGTATTTGTCTTTCACTGCCTGGCTTATTTCACTTAGCATAATGCTTTCCAGTGAGTTCCTTCTTTCTGCTGTGTTGTATTCCATTGTGTAAATGTACCACAGTTTTTTGATCCACTCATTTACTGATGGGCACTTAGGCTGTTTCTAGCACTTGGCTATTATAAATAGCACTGCTATAAACATTGGGGTGCATAGGTTCTTTTGAATTGATGTTTCAGGCTTTTTAGGGTATAATCCCAGCAGTATGATCATTGCATCAAAAGCAGTTCCATCCTAGTTTTCTGAGGAAATTCCATATTGTCTTCTAAAGTGGCTGCAGCAGTCTGTATTCCCACCAACAGTGAACCTGGGTTCCCTGTGCCCCACATCCTTACCAGGACTTGATGTTTGTTGTTTTTTTTATGATGGCCTTTCTGACTGGTGTGAAATGGTATCTCATTTTGGTTTTAATTTGCATCTATCTGATGGCTAGTGATGCTGAGCATCCTTTCACATATCTATGTGCCCTCTGTATGTCTTCCTTTGAGAAGTCTCTGTTCAGGTCCTTTGCTCATTTTTAATTGAATTGCTTGTCTTCCTGGTGTTGAGTCGTATAAGTTCTTTATATATTGTGGAGTTCAATACCATGTCTGAGATATCATTGGCAAATGTGTTTTCCCATATGGTTGGTTCCCTTTACATTTTGCTGAAGTTTTCTTCAGCCATGCAGAAGATTTTTAATTGGATATAGTCTCATTTGTTTATTCATTTCTTTATATCTCTTGCCCTTGGAGATATATTGGCAAAGATGTTGCTGCATGGTATATCTGGCAATGGACCGCCTTTGTTTTCCTGTAGGACTTTTATGATGTCATAACTTATATTTAAGTCTTTTATCTATCTCAAGTTTATTTTTGTGTATGGCATAAGTTGATGGTCTAGTTTCATTTTTTTGAATTTATCTGTCCAGACCTCCCAGCACCATATATTGAGAGGCTATTTTCACTCCATTTTATTCTCCTGTCCCCTTTGTCAATTATTAATTGGCCACAGAGACATGGGTTTATTTCTGGGCTCTCTACTCTGTTCCATTGATCCGTGTATCTATTCTTATGTCAGTACCAAACTGTTTTGATTGCAGTGGCCTTGTAATATAAGTTGGTATCATGTATTGTGATCCTTCCTAGTTTGTTTTTCTCTCTCAGAATTGCTGAGGCTATTTGGAGTTGTTTATGGTTCCATATACATTTTTAATCATTGGTGTCTGAGGCTTAAAATAGAAAAGCAATTAATTTGCATCTAATAATATTTCAAATATTCATCCAATTATAAAATTAATCTAACATTTTGGAAATGCATTCTATTAAAGTGAAACATTTAATATTATTTTCAATTTTTCTGTACATTTGTTGAAGAGTTAAACATGAAAGTAAAATTATTTGTTTTTACAGCGATATATCATATAGAAACTCATTTAATGAAATTCCTTTGCTGTGTAGAACTTTTTAGTTTGTTGTGGTTCCATTTGTTTATTTTTCTTCTGTTTATCTTGCCTTAGGAGACATATCAGTAAAAGTATTGCTATGAGCAATGTCTGAGATTTTGATGCCTACATTTTCTTCCAGGATTTTTATGGTTTTGGAGCTAATATTTAACTCTTTATCCTTCTTGAATTTATTTTTTTGTGTTGTGTAAGAAGGTGGTCTAGTATCATTTTTCTACACATATCTGTCCAATTTTCCTAACACCATTTATTAAATAAACTATCTTTAGCCCATTGTTTGTGCTTGCTTTGTCTGTCAAATATAAATTGACTATAAAATTGCGGGGCTTATTTCTGGGCTGTCTATTCTGTTCCATTTACCTATGTGTCTTTTTTTATGCCAATACCATGCTGATTTGATTACTATTGCCTTGTAGTATAGTTTGATTCCAGAGAGTGGAAGAACATATTCACTGATATATCTGATAAAGGGTTACTATCCAAAATTTATAAAGAATGTACAAAACTCAACATGAAAAAAAAAACCCCAAACAATCTGATTTAATAAATGAGCAAAGGACCTTAACAGACACTTCCCCAAGAAGGACATACAGGGGGAACATAGACATATGAAAGAATGCTCAACATCACTAGCCATCAGAGAGATGCAAATTAAAACCACAATGAAATATCACCTATCACCTGTCAAAATGGTTGTCATCAATAAATCAACAAACAAGTGCTGGCAATGATGTGGAGAAAGGACAACTCTTGCACTGTTGGTGAGAATGTAGACTGATGCAGCCGTTGTAGAAAGCAATGTGGAGTTACCTCTGAAAAATTAAAAATGGATCAGCCTTCTCACCCAGCAATCCCACTTCTGGGAATTTATCCAAAGAAACCCAAAACACTAAATCAAAGGAACGTAGGCATCCCTCTGATCCCTGCAGTGTTATTTACAGTTACCAAGATATGAAAGCAGCCCAAGTGTCCATCAATAGATAAGTGGATAAAACAACTATGGGACATTTACACCATAGTAATGCTACTCAGCCATAAAATAGAAAAAAAATTTACCCTTTGCAGTAGTGTGGATGGACCTGGAGAACATTATGCTAATGAAAAAGCCAGTCAGAGAAAGACAAATACCACAAGATTTCACTCATGTGATGAATCTAATGAACAAACTGAACAAACAAGCAAAATAGAGACAGACTTACAGATATAGAGGAAGAGGGGGATGGTTTAGACAGTAGGGAGATAAAGCAAAAAGCTAAAAGCAGTCATGCACAGGGACAACAGTGTGGTGACTGCTGGGGGAGGAAGTGTAAGGGGGTAAGTGGCAATGGGAAAAATATATAAATAAATAAAATAAAAAGGAACTCATGTGAGCACCACTAAACTACTAAATTAGAAAACCTGGAGACTAGATTGTATAGGTCACTAAATTATTAATTAAGAAACTTTAAGGAGGAGATATGTGCTCTTAATTGGTGTTAGTACACAAATAATTCATTAATTTATCCAATCAAGCTGCCATATATACAAAAGTATAAGCTGAGTATATGAAACTTAAAAAATGTTTTCATATAAACAGTAACCTGACAATTTTAATGACAAAACTAATGTCGACTAGGAAAAAAATAGACTTCACCATTGTGATGTGCATATCTTTTGGCTGCTTTTAACAATAAATAAATATATTTTGAAAATTAGAGATCTTAATTTTGTTTTTGTTTTTTAAAAAAATTAGTTGAAATTGTTTAATCCAAACAGTCAATGAATGGAGACTGAAAAGCTTCAGCTTTACGAGGTTGCGGTGAGTTGCATTTACTGAAAAAATTTGCAGAGGAAAAAATATGAAGTGGATCTACACTAAAACAAGGGAGGGATGAATTAATTTAACCTAGTTATTGAACAATTATAAATTGAAAATGATAATTTTATAATTAAGTTTTGGAATATATAAAACTTGAGTGGAAGTTTACTTTTTAATTGGATATAATATTTTAATTATATATGTTTATACTCTTGACCAGAATGGATAAAGGTGAAAAAGTAAAATTTCAAAGCCTTTAAATCTAGCACAACATTAAAAATAATTATAAAGAAAGAATATTTACATGATAATTTTTTTGTAAATACAGTAGCACCAAAAGAGTTTGAAAATGAAGGCAAAAACACAATAGCTGTAAATGTATTTGAGAGAATATATTTATGTATTTTAATTAGCAAAATTTTAAAATTAGAACATCCATTTAGCAGACTATTGACTATGTTAACTCGGCACCCACAGAAATAATATTTCTGTATTAAAGCCATTATATTCATAATGTAAATTTATAAACACTATAAATGTAATATATTAGTAATATTTAAATAAGTCTTAATATAATTACATTGAAAGATTATAACTATAAAATGTAATATTAGAGAAGATTGCAGGAAAATTTATGAAGAATTTTAATTAATAAGACTATTTCTTAAAAAGCATCCTTTTTTATTCCAGTGAAATATCTATTGTATAATATTAAAAACTTATATGGCTAAGAAAATGACTAAAGCATTATATGTATATATACTAAAATATTATGCTATTAATGTTAGATCAGCAATATAAGTACTTTTAAAATATATTTTTTCTTTTTAATATAAATATATTATTTATTTTTAAAATTAGTTTTTAAAATAGATTATAAATGAAATATGAAATTTTATCACACCTCTGATTTATAAAATATTTTGGTTTGTGAAATTAATTACATGGTTATGCTAGGTATAGGAAATAGAAGGTGCTTAGAAGTTGAAGCAAAGGAAGTTTCAGCATATGCTGGCATATTTTGTGACAGCTGCATGTATATATGAGGTAAAAATTTCACAATGTTCAAATATTTGTGAGTTTTTGCTGAGGTAAAAATAAATTTTTTTCAGTTATATTTCATAGACACTTTCCTCACTTCACACTGCACATTTGTTGTTCTTACAATTTGGTCATCTAGGCTGGACCCTCTATAAAATAAAACTGGAATTATTATTTTATATTGACAGTGTCTTCGAATCTTATACTTGCTGATAGAAATCAATGGGGCAGGAAAATTAACATTATATTTCAAAACATCACATGCCCAATAGTGTAATATGCCCTTGCACAGGACAGAATTTGGATATATTGTTTTTGACAACTGGCTTCTGTTCTCTGCTCAACTCTGTTTTCAAATATTTGGAGTCATTCCTAACTTGGGGTCAGGGGAAGGAAGGATTTTTGAGACCGAAATAAGAAAAAAATCATGAATCTCAAAGGCAGAGTACATCCTGGAATTTTCTGTACTCACTTGGCCCAATTATCCTGGAACAGGTGAACGAAACAAGTGCCAAATCCTTGGGAGGTCCTGGCAGAGTCTCTGGAATGTCTGATCATTTAGGTGAGGAAACTGAGGCTCAGCACATTTGGGTGGGAATAGTTTGGAGGTGACATGCCTCATTCCAGAGACTGGCACATGGCAATAACAAACTACTATGACAATATAGTTGAAGTGCTTCACAATCTATGAAAAAGGTTCTATTTATAATCTAATAAATTTTTTTTAAATTAATTTATTTACTTTTTAAATACATTTGTCTCTGCCTTCCCCCCACCTCTTTCCCTTGCCCCCTCCCACCTGCCCTCCCTCAGCTCTTCCCCTTTGGTTTTGTCCATGAGTCCTTGCTATATGTTCCTTGACTTTCCCCTTCCCTTCCCTTTCCCTGCCCCCCACTTCCTTCTTGTCTCTGTTGATTTCTTTTCCTTTCAGTGTTGCTGGTCATATTTTCCTTGCATCTTTGCATTGTTGGTTAGGTTCCACTTATAGGTGAGATCATATGGTATTTGTCTTTCGCCCCCTGGCTTATTTCGCTTAGCATGATGCTCTCCAGTTCCATCCATGCTGTCGCAAAGTTTAGTACTTCTTTTTTTCTTTCTGCTGCGTAGTATAATCTAATAAATTTGTAAAATGAGTTCTATAGCATGTCTACCTAAAACCATACCTAATATGTAATAACTACTATTTTTTAATAATTTGTCAAGTCCTAGAATTATCAGATATTCATATTCTCAGAAAAGACTAGTGTATTTGTTAACTTACCTTTGAACCTAGATGCCTATTATAGTCTTGCTCTTATTATACAGGTGGGGCAAAAGCAGGTTTACAATTGTTCACATAGACAGTAATACAATAATCAATAAGTAATAATGCAAGAAAAAACTGTGTTTTCGTACTCACACTGTAAACCTACTTTTGCAGCACTCTGTATACTAAGATAGCCATTATATATGAAAATCAAAATCTTTATATGTTTTCACCAAATGGAGCTATTTTATTTCAAAAATCTTTCTGTCAATCAACAGGGCTTTGTTTTTGTTTTTCTTCTTTATATCAAATAACCAGCTTGACTATTTCCCCCATTGAATTGAATAAATTGAATTTGAATAAATTTGAATCCATTGGAGTGGTTTTCAATTACAATCTTATTTTGTCAATAGACACTCTCTTGTTTTTAAAATTTTTAATAAATGGGACCCTGTGAGTTGGGCTCAAATACAAAAGTAACTGCTTTATGGATAAAATGGAATTATCCACTTTAAATGGATGTGCGAATATAATTAAAACATTATACTAGTACATTTACATAGCTGCAGAGTTTTTGCATCAATATTTTTAACCTCAAGGTTGTAAGTAATTATGTGTAATTGGTTTAGCATCTATTAAAATAATTAGATTACAGTGATACAATTTAAAATGTGCGTGTGTTTTGGAATTAATTTTTAGCAATTAGCTTACTCATAGATTGTATCAGCATTGTAATTTAAATTTTGTTTCCAAATAGTTATTGATACCACAAGTTTGGGAACTCTGTTGTTTGTCTGTCTGTCTATTACACTTTCAGTCCTTTTCCCATGCAATTTTGTTTAGTTCAGTATAGGAAAATAATAAAATGACATGGCTGTCCTATTTCTCAAACTCAAGTTTCTTAGTTTCACCCCCTTCTTATGTAAAATCCACTCTAATTCTCTAGATGTCTTATACATACACTCAGAATATAACACTGTCTTACCTCATAATGACACTGGGAAGATTAAGCAATGAATTCGGGGTGCTGAGTCAACCATCTGACAAAACATGCCTCCCTTCCCCTATGCGATACTGCCTCCTTGATAGACGATCACATTTTCACATAGGAAGCCTGTATCATCGCTATTGTGGGTAAAACTACCTTTGACTCAGCAAATATTCATTGGGGCTCCACTCAGTGCTGGATACTGTTTTAGGTGTTGGGGATAGCATAGTGAAAAAAACAGAAGTTTGCTTATGTTAAAACAAAATTCAGTGAGTAAGTTTTAAAGATCTTATTGGCTCTATTTGGTGATTCATGAATCAAGCAGCATCTAATTTAGCAGATGGAAAGGAGCTCTCCAAAGAGGCAAGAGATTTTATAGGCAGAGGGAGCGGGAACAGGAAGTTATGTGAGGTTATCGCAAGGTTACTCTCCTTTGTAGGGAATGGCACGGGTTTATCAGGCAGATTACTTAACTAAGGCTGATCAGGGGGTTCCTGACTAAAATTGTAATTGTCTTGGTTTGGTGATGTGGGGCTTAGTATAAACTCCATTTTGGGCCATTTATTCTAAAGCTTCTTCTGGAGCAACAGTGAATATGTAGCAAAATAGAATGTGGTTAGGTCACCGAGGCAGGATGATATGATGGAGAGTAAGGAAGCAGAGTGGAAAAGCTACTCTTAGATGTTGACAATTATGTAGTGTAACCTCAAGTTAATCTATGGATATTTTTTGTTATTGTTTGTCAACTAAGTCTTCCATTCTCTTTTTCTCATTAAGATCAAATGTAGACAAAGTTTAAGGCTTTTTTCTTTCTTTCTTTCTTTTTTTTTTTTGGTGGTGGTTTATTGAAATTTATTATGCAGTATTAAGGAAATGTACTTAATTTTTTTGGAATTAATATTTTATTGTTATTCATCAAATGGCAGTTGAGTATTACAGTATCTATACCTGATCTTTCTTTTTTTTCTTTAATTTTTTTTTCAATTAGGTAGATCTTGTTCCAATTGTAAGATCTGGCCTATTCCCACTGGCACTCATATTTTTTTTTATTTATACATTGGAGAAAAATTTAAGTAACTGTTTTAATGTCTAGCATGAAACAAACATTTGGCAGAGGTTTGTTTTCTTTCTTTTATGTTGTTAATTTTCAAGGATCCCTAAAATATTTTTATTCTTACTTACTTTTTATGGATTTCTAACATTCTATAATATACAGCATCCTCTATCTACTACTTGAACCAGTTCTAAAAATCTTCAATTTATTTCATTTTCAAAACTGTGCTTACTTATGGTCAATCAATCTCTGTTTGAATATATTCACTGATTTTTAAAAAAAATTCTTATTTTTCTTCAGTCAGTAGTTAACTGAGTCTATTTGAAACTGGGATTAGAAGAGGCATTAAATGAATGGAAATTATTATTAATTGAAGTAAGATAAAATAGTATAAAGTGTTATGAACATTAAAATTATTATTAAAATACTAATTGGACATAGTATTACAGGTTATATTAATGCATCCCAGTCCTTATATGACATTTTCCTCTAGTGAAAGAGACAAGTGTTTCTTATGAGGTTATTGGTAGGATATGGGTAAGAAGCTAAAAAGAAAAGAAGCTCTTTTCTTTGTGAAAAGCTATTGTTTTGGTAACTGCTATATTTGAAAACTCTGACAGCCAGTTCCTTATTCAAAAACATTTATTCTCATATGCTTTATTGGAAGAATTATTGCTTCAGGCAATAATGAGACCATAAATCTGTTAGCTTCTGTTAAGTTCCCTGGAAACACATGAGAGCTTTTGGGACTGTTGTCTTGAAAAGTGTAAAATCATCATTTTTGTTGCTATTCATTTAAAGAAGGCAAGTTTTTTCCACTCGGGGGAGAATTGCTTTGATAGAAACTTAATCATGAGGTCGCCAATCTACAGTAGTCTGAGACGTTTTGTTTGAATAAAACAATTACGTTCAGAAGATAAGATTGCTTGACAGAATGCATCCAAAATATCTGCTAGGTGAGGTTGCATTTGGAAATCACTTGCTTTCTTGGGAAGTGATGATGTTCTGACCATTTGATTTCTAACTGGGAAACCTCTTGGAGAGATTTTGTACAAGAGATATAGTGGTTATTGCTTCTTAATTTCTATAAGAAAGGACAGCTATTTCTCTCTTATTAAAATGGGAAAACTTACAGCTCCACATGCAAGAGTAGAAATATAGAGAATTAAATGGATTTATAAAGTTGCCATCTGAAAACAATATTTGATCTTGAATTAGAAAAATTGGGTTCAAATTAACTTTATAACCTTTATTAACTATGGGAAGCTCAGGCCTACTTGATCCTTTTTTTTTTGTCTAAAAGGAAATAAAAGAATAATGATAACCCTTGTGTGCCCAGTATAAGGGTTGCTAGATCATTATTCATTGAATATTAGGTTTTAAGACTTCAAAACCACTGTTTAGGTTCAAGGGTGACTAAGAACACCTCTTCCTTTGGGTATACTTATATATTCAGCCTACAGATATAACAATTTTGAACCTGCTTCTAATTTTCTAAGTATTTCTTCACCCATAGCTGTTCAGAAAGTGTTACAAAATATGTTCAAATCCCTCTCTTTATCTTGTTTTAGATAAATTTATTGAATTTTAGACATATTAATATTGTTTTTAGTCACTGAAGGATACAAAGGAAGAAAACAGTAATCAGTAAATCAGAAGAGATTTAAAGTTTATTTAACACCTTTTTGTACTCTTTTATTGTACTCTTTCCTCAGGGTAGAATTCACCAAACTGCTCATCTCTTCTCTGCAGCTGAATGAAACATTTCTTTATTAGTCATACTCCAAAGCCTGTGGTTCGTCAGAATGGTGCAATGTAAAATACTGGAAATAAGAGAGCCCTCATTTGGATTTCTAGTTCTAGCAATTACTAACTGAATCTTTCGGTCACTTTTATCAATCAGTCTGATTTAAAATTGTATTACATATAAGCAGCTGGAAATACTTAGCTTGCTAGAGGTTTTTACCAATATTATATGAGATGATATGTATAAATTGTCTAACCAGCACTTCTAAGTAAAAATACACATCAGTGGTGATGAGAACATATCCACAATGGCTACACATAAGAAGGTTGCTTGTCTCATTTGACAGGATGAACGTGGCTATATCTTGCCATTCAGAACACTGAACATGTACCTTTCTTAAATATGCATAGATCTATATGAACACAACTCCTGGGAAGTGTGCATTCTTCCTCAGGACTTTGTAGGATTAGTGTCCAGAATTAAGTTAAAAGTTGATTCCTCAAATTATAAGGCCCCTGATAATTGACAAGATTAGGACAAGATGTTCTGTCCAATATTTCAGACACTGTGTATGTCATTTAGGGTCCAGACAAATTATACAAAACACAGTAGTTATTTTGGCAGAGATAATTTAATATAGGCAACTAGGTAAACAAGAATGGAAAAATGAAAAGGCAAAAATAGTCCTCTCATCTTTGAAAAGAAAATATCAGGAGGCACTGTGCCCGTGGTGGGACTGCCAGGTCATTGCTCATTGGCTTCCTGTGTATTATGTCTCTGAAACCTGTATTTATGCTCAGGGGAGTTCACACATGAATACCTCTTACATTGCACATGTCATAAAAACTCAGCCTATATCCATTATCTTTTTGAATCAGCTTCCATTTTTCTATGTTGTAAATGTCTCTTTGTAGAGATAACATGGGGGTAATAACTGCAGTAGGCAGCTATCAACTCTAAGGCTTATGAAACATAGGGAAAAGATTGATATTATTGGGACCTTTAAGCTTATGACACAGATTTATAAGGTAAGAGTGTGTCCTGGCTATTGGTCTTTAGGGATTTGAAGAAAGCCCTAGAGAATTCTGAGAACAAGCTTTTCCTGGCTGATTCTAGTACCTTAAAGATTTGGAGTCACTGATAACTGCAATTGGCACCTCTAAGGTTATACAACGAAGCCGTTCCAGTGAGTGTGAGGGAAAAAAGAAAATGGAATAAATTTCTCTGGCCAGGGGAAAGATATGTCACTGAGAGAGTGACAGGAATAGAAAATAAGGACAGAAGGCACAAGTTTCTTTTCCCTTTCCAAGGCTTCCATTTTCACTCTATCACACCTATCTGCAGAGCCTAACAGGAAGGGACGCAGCAGGCAAGGAATTGTGATTTGTAAAGTTCTTGCTCTAATATGGTCAAGCAGAATACAGAAAGATGGATGAGATTAGAAGCTGTGGCTTACTGGCCAGCAAGATGCAGCAGGCGAATGAAGTGTAAAATGAACGGGTGATACACAGGTGAGGGGGATGTCGTGCTTACCATCAATAGATTTCTTTTTGTGAAAATTCCTGTGTGATACTTTTTAGACAGTTAAATAAGAGCAAAAGCTGAGTTATAAATGGGAGATTTTCAACAGAGGGAGAATTTCAAGTCCAAAAACTTAAACAATGAAGAGAGAAACAAGGGTGGACACGTGAAAGGGTAAGTGACTACAAAGGCATGGAACTGGGACTGAGCATGATGTGGTGGGAATGGAGGAAAAAGGATGGCGATGACTGAAATGAGGTAAAGTTGTAAACATTGCAGGAGCAAACTAAGGCAGGGTTGGGAAACCTAATACTATTCACATCCTATGTCCATGGAGCATAAGGGATATCAAACAGGGAATATGCTTGTTCTGGTTAACTTGCATCGCTTCTTGTTACTGGGTAGATGGAATTTGACTACAAGTGGACACAGGATTACAGGAAATCATCCTAATAGGCTAGACAAAGGACTGGATTTGACATTCCCTGAGAGGCACATGCCATGTAGCACAAGGGATTCAGATTCAGAGGATTTGAAATTTTGGTTTGTATTTTGTCTATGTCACTGAATACAAAAGAATACAATTTTGTAATTTACTAGTCTCCTTTTGGTTAGAAAATAAATGATTATCACTTCAAGTTGGATAAAAATCCAAATGAAGTTCCTTGAAAGGATAGAGTAAGGGAAATTTTCATGTTCAAGAAATAAATTTCTTTTATTTATAAAGACAGACTAAATTATAGTACCTCATCTCAGCTACCTCACCAATCAGAGAGGCTGGGTGGTTCAAAATCAGCTCTCTGTGAAATGATTTCTCATGCTTTGGCTTATTAGGGTCTGTGGCCTCAGGGTAGACTCTTTGAAGCCTAAGGACACTCTTCTCTGTGTTCTTTGTTTAATGAATTATTTGCTAAGATTGTGTATACATCTGATTATATTAACACTGCTCATATAATTAATACATTTAAACATCAACAGAATAAGTCAAAATCTCTTCAACATTTAGATTTTGTATGCAAAATTAGTCATATCTCAAAAGACTTCAATAAAATCATAAATCTAATGAATTAAGTTATTCTAAATGACTCTAAGTGCTTCATACACATAAAATATTATAGTTATTATAAAAAATTTAGAGTACCTACTTCAAAATATTAATCCCATGGGTTTATTTTGTTTCATTATTATCTCTATACTAATATAATTTTATGTCTTCCTGATGTTATGGCTTTATTCATTTATACACAGTAATTTTATCAATCTCAAAACTAAGCAACATAATCTCAAACTAAGGGATATTTCATATTCTATTTCATTGACCTATGCATTCCTCAGTGTGTCAAGGGATCTGAGTTACATCTTCTAAATAGATTGACACCTGAGTCAATGTCTATTGGGTTGGGAATCTTTACAAATGAAAGTTTACTTGTTAAATAAGTGGTACTTTCCAAATCTTTATCCTTAGAGTTGAATGCTGATCTAGCTTTGCCTGCATGTCAGTAAAATATTGGTTAAAGAGTGTTATATCACAGTTTGCAATTTATTTGATTTTCCCCTATTATCATTTTATAATTAACAGGGAAATCCTGAAGTTTTATAACTGAGGAGTTTAAGGAGTGAGTTTATATAGACAACTTTCTGTTAAGGTTGTACAGATAACCTATCATTTTGTCACAGGTTATTAGATTCTATATGACTTAGTATTTTTTGAAGTCATACTTTTTCCTGAAACATTGAAAAATGCATACCATAATTTAAAAAATTACATGTATTTAAATTATATCAATAATTCTTTATTAAAATTAATTAAATACTTTTTGTGGCTTAATGTACTTATTTTTGTATTACATTTTTATGATCTGAAGATTATTTTACATTTTCCACATTTGACATAATTACAAACTCATGGTTTTTTACACATTCAACTAAGTTTTATTAATGATAATTAAAATTATCTTTTTGATGTATAAATTATTTATCATTTGGACACAACATTTAGCTGAACCCTTTGTTTTATAAGACACCACCCAGAAAATTTTAAAAATCATGGGTTATTTCTGGGAACAATCTTATTTTGGTCCCAGGAATTTCATTTCCTTCCCTCTCCCATTTCAATGCATCGGATCATCCTCAGAAAGGCTCAGTTTTTTTGAATGGAAAATTATTTTAAAGACCAACATCAGGATGTTATAAAAACTTACCATATTGTTCTTCATGAAGATTTTTATGGCCATAATTTTCTTAATGCCAGGCATAGTGAAAGATTTAGAAAAATTAATCATTAAGGTATTCAATTTATGTTGATTTTGCAGGTTAACCATAAAATTAGTATTTTTAAAAAATTCTTATTCTAGTATGAATACACACACTCTCTTTAACAATCCTAGGTGAAAATTCACCATGTTTTTTCCCTATCTTCTAGGCCCTGGACCCTATTTTAGCCAGCACACTATGAGTAAAACCATCTCACCAAGACTAAGTCCCAGTTATTCTCCCATGAAAATCAAAAGAAAGAAATCAGAGGGATGAGACTGTTCATATTTTCAGGAGTAGGGTACTCTCCCAAACAGACAGGCATAAGAATGAAAGCCAGATCAAACCAGAAAGCTGTTTGGTGAGCAGGAATCAAAATAAGCATAATAAGTTACTTATATTAGACAAATCTTTCAGGTTGGCATATGTTCAAGAATCTATACTCAAAGCAGAGTTAATCTTGCCAATAGAACTACCATAAACAAGTGAGTGAACATAAGACTGCAGTCTTTTGGACAGCTCTCAAATGGGCACTGCCAAAATTAGCAGAGCTTTTGAGAGTTAATAGCCAAGAAGTACTTATATAAGCTTGAGTCAATAATGAGAAATTTGCAGGAAGAAGAAAAAATAAAACAGTAAAGCTGATAAAGGGAGACAGATAAAAGTGTGATTCAACATTTCTTCTACAACCCAGCTTCAAAACAAGAAATACCCTTATCTCAGAACTTAAGTAAAAAAGAAAAAAACAAATGTGTTTGCAATATCAATTTCATAATCAAGTAAAAAACTTCTTGTTCTCAGACATATATAAATAGAATCTTAAAGATCTTGAAGTTTATAATATTTGGCTGAATGAATGTCACCAAACTTTAACCATCCAGAAAGAATAAAAATAAGCATGTTCTGGATAAGTCTCATTTGCTTCAAAGTCCGATTATTTATTTACTTTTCATATCAGATACATTTGATTGTCATAACAGTAAAATTGAAATATAGGATATAATTAGAGAGTATGAAAGATTGCTAACCTATGACAAAGAAAAGAGGCCCGTGTTTAACTTAATTTTTATGTATTTATTCAATAATTAATTAAAGTTATTATTTATCATTCTTTAATTTGTTCACTGGCATTCTCTTATATAAATATGGCATTAGGCATTTCTTTAATAAACTCACAAGCAAGGAAGGATGACTAATCCATTCAATGATGAATACTCTATCATAGATTGGATACAAAGTAGGAAAGAGGCACAAAGAGATAATCATTATCGTTAAATGAGTCAAGACGTTTCAGAGAGTAGGGGGTATTTGAGTTGTATTTGAAAAAAAAAGTTAGGAGTTAACTAGTTATATGGCAAAAAGAAAATGGCATTCCAGGGTTGGAAACAAACACTGGCACTGTTGAGTGTATATAAGTCATGTGGTGAGGATGGGCACTTTTATGTATATAAGGGGACAAGAGAGATGAATCTGGAGATGAAGATGGTAATGAGGGCTTGGAGGCTTAGCAAAGTTAAAATAATCACCAGTAAAATAAAAATCATCCAAACTCCAAAATTTCCAGCAATAGAGCCAAGACAACAGTGCTAGATGACTTCGGAAAGGTAGAGAATTGTTTCATCAGTTGAAACAATTCTAGAGTTGTTTCTACAAATCTAGACCTCAGATTCAAGTGAGGTATTCAACTTCAAACAGTAAGAGAGTTACCCGTGAAAAATGCTCAGATCATCTGACAATAGGTTCTAGTAGCGCCACCATTTCATTACTAGTATATCCACCACTGCCCTCTGTAGGCTTTCAAGGATTTAGAAGCAGTTATTGTAGATCTTACAGATTGCTCTCTTCTTTATAAATTTTATTCTTATTGTTCCCTATCACCTTTTATTACAATAAATCATGCAGTTAACTATTTGCGATTAAGATTTTCTGACTTGTTCTGCATTTGCAGTACTTGTGGTCGATTTGAGTAAACTGAAACTGTGTCTCATTAAACAACCAATTGTTTGTTATTTAAACATTTTTGTGCATGTGTGTATGTTTGGTAAGACAGCTTTAAAACAGTACAATTATAGTTTAGAAATTGACCTCATGTGAGTTAAATTCACCAATTCTCACAGATAACTCAGGAATCTGCCAAACATCTCCCTCTAGCTCCTCCCACAAGTTATTTGTATCTAGTGACTAAGCTGGCATAGCAGGCACATAGTCTATCCAAAACAGCTGAGACCAGGATGGAATCAGAGAAAGTGGATCTGAGCTTCCCGTATTTGGCTGAACCTTTCAGGAGTGTCCAACCTGCAGCCCTTGGGCCGCATGCAGTCCAGGATGGCTGTGAATGTGGCCCAACACAAAATCATAAATTTACTTAAAATGTTATGAGATTTTTTTCTTTCTTTTTTTTTTTTTTGGTGATTATGTGTTGCAATGTATTTAATGTGTGGCCTGAGACAACTCCTTCTTCCAGTGTGGTGCAGAGATGCCAAAAGGTTGAACACCCCATAGACTGAATCAATGTCACCTGTACATCCCAACAGTTAAGTTTGACATATATGGTCTCCTAGTTCATTCAGAAGGCTATAATTAAAAAAATACCATAGATTAAGAGGCTTATAAACAACAGAAATTTACTGCTCACAGTTCTGGGGGCTGTGAAGTCCAAAATAAAGGTACTGGTAAATTCCACGTCTGGTGAGAGCCCATTTTCTGGTTCATAGATGCCAGATTTTTCAATGTGTTCTCATATGGTAGAAGAGGGGAGCCCTCTAGAGTCTCTTTTATAAGGACACTAAGCCCATTTATGAGGATAAAGCTGTTATGACTAATCATCTCCCAAAGACACCAGCACCAAATACTACCATTTTGGGGGTTAGGTTTCAACCTATAAATTTTGGGAGGTGCAAACATTCTATTTATACCATATGGAAAACATAGACCTCCATTCAAGAGTTTATTTCACTTCTTTCTACTTTGCACAGACTTCTCTGTACAGAAACATTTTCTTATTTTTGCCACTAAAGAATTTATACTTTTTAGTTTATTCTGTTAATTTAGTACTTTTCATTATATCATCATCTTCTAATGATGTCTGTACTTTAACATAAAAGCTTTTGACAAATGTATTTAAAAAGTAAATAAATTAATTTAAAAAAAAGAAAAAAAATAAAATAAAAGAAAAGAAAAGAAAAAAAAAAGCTTTTGAAAACCATTTTGCTATGTATTAAGTTGCTATTACACAATAATCTATACTAAAGGAAAACTTCTAGAATGCCAGCTAAAAGCTTTATATACAATAGAGTTCAATTAAATGTTTTTTATAATCATTGAAATCAGAAAAATGTTACCAGATAATCTATGCACAATCAGTAGTTTTTCAATGACTAGGTTTTATAATACAGAAAATTCCTCCCTGTGAATTTTTTATAATGTGTACTTTATGTCTCCCTAAAAAAGCCAACTATTGTGCTGTCATCCTTTAATCATCCTTCAAATACCACAGTCATATGGGCATTGGTGGTAACATATATAGCTAAGTTAAAACTAACATATACTTTGTATGTGTTTTCTTCAAACGCAATGCCTTATCATATGGGTGGCAAGTACATGTCAGAGCCAGTACTCACTTTCTTGCCCTTATACTACAAATAACAACACTGTTTCTGACATTCATCTTACAAATCCAGATATACCCTCTAAATCCATTGCAATCTAGGGTTAAGGATTCAAAGTCAGTAGGGGGTCCATGTATGGTAAAACTCACGTGCCATAACGAGTATCTGTATTGATGAACGATATATCTCTTTGAAAATCAGTCTGGGTGAAATTTTAAGGTATTGTCACACTTACAAGTCTCCAAGTCAGTCACATTCAGAATTTGTGGTTCACAAAACAAAGCTTTGAGAAATGAAAATCTATAAGTAAATTTTGGCTATACTATTGAATTGCTTCTATTCTCATGGAAATCATTTACCATTTCTGAACTCCGATGGCTTGATAAAATAATTATAATAGTAATCATTGTACAAAGTGCTCTGTGAGCCTCAAATAAAAATAAGCTGCTGTGACAAAGCATTGTGTAAATGTATGATCATTATTTTTATTAATACTCACTTAATAGTCAACAAATTAGTGCCTAATCAATATATTTTGAGAATAGGGATAAACTCTGGGGAAACTAAGTTTGCTAGAACATTACCCTGTCATTGCATGGATTTATTGTAGACATTATTTTATTTGTTGCTATTGTTAATGATGGTATCTGTATTGCCTAATGACCTGGGCAGTGGTTCAAAGAGATATGGTTGATTTCATTTTATAAAATAGGCTGTCACAAAAGGCCACACATAATATGATTCCATTTATATGAAATGCCCAGACTAAGCAAATCCATAAAGATATAAAGTAGATTAGCCGTTGCCAGGGGCTGGGGGAAGTGAGTAATGGGGAGTTATGATTAAAGTATATGGTGTTTCTTTCTGGAGTGATGAAATGTTCTAAAATTGATTGTAGTGGTGATTGTACAACTTTGTACTAAAAACCACTGAGTTGTACATTGTAAATGGGAAAATTGTATAGTGCATGAATTATATTTCATTAAAGCTGTTGTAAAAGTGAAGCTACATGTGATCCTAAGAAATACTCATGACCAGGGCAGGTTGTATTCATTACTCACATTAAACATTTGAGAAAACTGATTAGAGGATGTAAAAAAAACTAACCTATCTGAAATCTAGACCTGACTTGTAGCCTTTCCACTAAAGTTCTTTTCTACTTATCTCTGTGCTCCCCAAGGACATGCTTTCAAAAACATAGGAATGCATACTTAATTAGATGAATTACTTATTAGCTACAGAATGGTAAAATGTATCACAGTGTTATAGTTTCATTCATCCAAAATAGTAATCTTACTCTGTAATTTTATGGGTGAACCCTCTTCACTGATTATTAATCACTCCCACCCTCCTTAGCAGTGCAATTTGGATAGTCTGTGATCTGCTCAGTGTTTCTTTCTTTGGCCTCGCATTTCAGCACTCTCTAAAGGCAACGCTGTACCACTGAAGCTGACTATGCATGGTTCTCCTGGCCAACCATCTGGTCCTTCACTTCTATCTGGACTTTTGTGCTTGCTGCTTTTTCCTCCTGAAATACCATCTTCAACTTGTCTAATGTATGAAAACCTATAGTCTTCAGAACAAAGACAAAACATCCTGGGAGACTATCTTAGAGACACTATACATAATGGTTACGACCTGGAGCTTGGGAATAAATGGATAGGGTTTTCATTACTTACTAGCTATGCAAATATGGACTTACTATAACTGCTCTGCACCTTAGTTGGATCACTTGGAGAATGTGGAGTACAAGTCTCTAATCTACAGTGTATATTTAGGGCAACATGAGATAATGGCTATAAGTAACTCAACACCTTAATGTAATAAATATCCATTACATAAAAAAACTCTGGTTGATGTTCTAAGGAATGCTGATTATTTTCTCATTTAATTCATCTAATTTCTTATTTAATTTATCATATCTGAGACTTACTTATTTCTAACTTCATCTCCATGTTAAAATGTGACTCTTTTAAAACCAGGACTTTGTCTTTTTTGAATTTTATATAACAAGCACACAGCACAGATGACACATGATAGATTATTAATAAAGATTTCTTGAATCAATAGTTCAGTGGACAGATAAAACAGCCCAAAGTGAATTAATTAGATGTTGTTTGAATCCTAATTGTCATTTACTAGTTTGGTAATTTCCTTGCATTTTGTAAATTTCAGTCTCCTCACTTATAAATTATAACAATGATACTTAATGCTGTTGTATAATTTCCAAAAGATAGATACTATGTAAAGGGCTTTTAAAATTATGTTGCTGTGCTGCACAAATAGTAATTAATAGTATTTTAATATATTTTTAAACATTTTATTTACTTTTAGAGAGAAAGGAAAGGAGGGAGAAAAAGAGAGGCAGAAACCTCAATGTGTGGTTGCTTCTTGCATGTCCCTAACTGGGACTAGCCTGCAGCCCAGGCATGTGCCCTGACCAGGAACTGAGCCAGTGACCCTTTGGATCACAGGCCAGCACTCAATCCACTGAGCCACCCCAGCCAGGGCTATTTTAATATTTTAATTGATGACTTTTGCATATTTTTTCTAGAGGTCTAGAGTTTTGGTTAAATTTTATAAAAATATCACTGTCATTTAAGAGTGGAGTTTTGAGAATATGCAATTTAACAGAAAAGAAAAAAATGTCTAATAACTCCTTGGCCAGGATAGGTTTTGCATGTCATAGGATCTGTCAGAGGTATTGGTTAAGTTCTGAAATTCACTAAGTGTAGCAATAGTTGCTTCTCACAGGAGATTCTTTAACACACCTGCCAAAAAAAAATTCGTATTTCACAAGTTTCCTGTCAAATTTACTTCCAATTACCTTGGTTCTTCCAGGCAGCTATTCAAACTTTTGGAATTTTTGACTCAAAGTACTGGTCTTGGCTTTGGTTTTGTGTATATTCGCTGGCAAATATTACCCTTGTGTCCTGAGTCTTTATCAATCCTATGTGGGTCAGAATTCAGAGTTTCTTTTTAGCAACCGAGACCCATTTTGTGAGTCTTCATTGTGTGTTTTTTTCAAGAACTTGACCAATTCAAGACATCTTCTTGGATTCACAAGACTGGAAGTGGTTTCTAGTCCATGGAAGGAAAAGTAAAAAACAAAACAGAACAAAAACATTTATTAGCATTTATTAAGTGCTAGATACTGTGCTATATTTTTATATATTTAACTCTACTGCTGTTTCAAGGTAATCCAAGGACTTTGATCTTTTGACAAAGACATTAAATACAGAGATTTAAGAAAATGGTTCAAAGCTATACAGTTAATCAGAGGCAAGGTTGGAATTCAGATCCATTTGAATCCATAATATAAATTCTTAATGTAGCAGTTGTTCTCAACTCCTATGGGGTTTGGTACATGCATTTTACTCAAGCTCCCTAAGTAATTTTTGTGCAAACCAGCAATGTTCACAAACCACTGGAGTGTATTGAAGCCTCTCAGGTTAGTCGATAATTTGCTCTTTGATTATAATACAATATTTTTGTCTTTGTAGGTATTTATATTTTTAGCAAAGGAAGTTAAATATATATATGTCTACATGTGTATATATGTGTGTGTATATATATTTTTTCCCATCCTATATTCTTCAAATGATTGCTCAGTTCAATTCAACACATAATCATTAAGATTTATCAGTCAACTTGATTTGCCTAGGGAGGAACAATCCATCTGCCTTAAACATGTTTCTTGCTAATGCAGATCCCACATCTCAAAAATACGCCATTTAGGGAAGAAGACTGACTTCATTTGGGATTTAAGGGTAAAAGAATCCCTAGGACTCAATGCAGGTTTCTGTTGCCTAAGATCTCTTCAGTGAAAACATAGTCATTTATAAATAAATGCATGGATTTTATGTAAAGAGATCAAGCTTTTTTTGAGAAATACAAGATCAACTATCTACTCCCAGAGAAAAAAATTTTTCTTTCCTTCATTAAGCAAATATTGGGAAGGCTTGATCACTCCAGTCCTATCAGAAATTGAGAAGTTCTAGGCTACCACTGAGTTTCTAAACCTCAGACTATCTAAGACAGAAAATGATAAATGTTTTCTCTAATAGGCCAAATAGTAAATATTTTAGGATTTGAGTGTTGGGGACATCTGTCACAAGTATTCAACTCTCATTTTAATATAAAAGCAACCATAGACACTATGCAAACAAATTAGTGTTCCAACAAAACTATATGTACATTAAAATAGGAATGTAATAATTTTCTCAAAATATTAATCTTATTTTGACATTTTCCAATGACTTGGAAAGATAAACTCCATTTTTAGCTTGTAAATCACCTAGACACATATTATGGGTAGGAGTTGGCCTCTTAACTCCTTCTGTAAAGGAGGACAGAACCACAAAATAAAAATAGATTTGGTCCTTGAATCACCATGAAAAAGTTCCCCTGCAAATACCTGAATGGAATTGCTACATAAGAAAAGAAGAACTATATTGAAACCAGAAAATCTGACCTAATTTGTCACATCTCTTATTTTTATGTTTACTAATACAGAAGTGATTATCACACTGGGATGCTGCTGTAAAATTAGCTAAAATAATTGTCCCTAGTTTAGTGTTTGATAAGCAACAAGGAAATTTACATTAGAAGTGCAAAAAAAATACATGCACACAATGGAAAAAATGTTTAGTAAAAATATCTCCTGTAAGAACTTGAAAAGCAGACTGTGCAACTACTGAGCTCATATCTCTATGGGAAAAGCTTAGAAAGATCCATAAAGTTACATTTTGTTAATTATTACTTGCAGTGTGTAACAATAAATGAAGAGAAAATTGAGTTCAAGAACTAACCAATTTGCAAGAAGTGCAATTGAAAATTATAACATTGCTTTTGGTTTTAATGATTTAATATTTTTCTATGGTCAGAGTTGATCTCTTATTTAGGTTTACTCCACCTCACATTGTGTCTCAAACAGAGTGCATGCTTAATAAATGTCTCAACTAAAGAAAGCATTTCAGCCTTTCTATGGGGTATGCAAGCTTTAATAGGCTGGCTCAGAGGTTTAATGATTCCTTCAATAACTGATTTCTCTGTGTGACTAGTATATATTTTTAAGCTTCTCTTTATTTCACTATTAATAGAATAAGATGAATCTTATATCTATCTCCAAAGGCTTTTATGTACTAAGTTAACAGTCAAGTCACTTAACAGCTGATATAATATAGACATCATCCAATGAATGCGTGCCCTGTTGATTAACATTATATGATTTAAATATTTAAAAGATTAAAATAGTACATGTAGTGCATATAGCTTAGACCGAGGTATATTAGAGACACTTAATGAAGGCTAATTTTATTTCTCTTTCTTTGAGGAAGTTGTTTTAATCTCTAAACTACTACTCTATAAAGATATTATAGATTAAACCTATTCATAACTCAGGATATTCTTATATAAAGTTGTAATTTCTTTTTTAAAACAAATGCTTCCAAAAAAGTCTTAGTTTTTCTGAATAAGTTATAGCTGGAGAGAGAGGTAGGTTTTTTTTTAAGCTACTGAATCAGCAAAAATAAAGAGAGCACATTCAATAGCATTAATGCTGTGCGTGATGTGCCTTATCACTACTGAGTGAAAAGCAGGAAATTACAGACCCAGATAAAACGATGAGGTGTTGGGAATTTTATCAAATTCACTATTCACTGTAAGGGTGGCTGTAATCTTAGTTTAGTGTCACTGTGCTCATCAGTCCTACATTCTTACGTGAATGCTCAATCTTTACTTCTATCATTCTATAATTATAGAGACAAATAAATTACCCAGCACTTTCTTTGATTTTATAACCTAGTTTCATATCAATTATCGGAACACCTCTTCTAATTCTTCCTCATTGGAGTTTCAGTCTAGTCTTGTCCTATCGTATCATCCCCCAAACCACCACTTTCTTTACCGTTCCTCTGAATTTTACCATCGCTGTCACCCCATCACCACCACTGTATCACATTTATCCTCTACTTTCAGCCTTTTACCATCACCATTCAGTGCCATAAAAATAGGTGTATGACTAATGTGCAGCAGGCATGGGCTAACAGGGAGCGCAGTTCTGGGCTGTATTTAGGAAAAGCCAGTGTGAAATATTGACGTTCTACTTAGAAATGTTTCCCTGGTTTCATCCACTAAATGTCATTCTCTCTTGGTTCTAGACCACCTTTCTTATCAGTAATCTTGTATCTTAACTTTCTTAAGGTCCCTGATTTACTTACTTCCCTTCCCCTGGTTATAAACGTTTAGTTTTACCATTTTCTTCTCTAATCACAGCCTCTGGCACTTGAATATAGTTATAAATGTTTGTAAAGGCACTGTTTTTAAATATTATACTAATTTTTCCTTATGAAATATTTAAAATTATAATTACTTAAGCTTGTTCACAAGGTTATCATCCATAAAAGTCTCTAATATCTAGAATATGGGATAGCAGCACTTGTTCATCTCCCTCAAGGAAAGGCAATTTTGAAATGTAATCCATTTAATTACTTTCATGAAACAAAAATGTAAATAAGATTTTACTTTTTGTAAATATCTCTGGATACGTTTTAGGCAAGATAGTTTTGTCATTATTGTCATGATCATCTTCACTATGTATTGTTTGCATAATAATTTTATGTGCTTTCATTTATTCTGGCCCCTGGTTATGCATTCATGTATGGACTTTCCCTACACCAGTTCATTAAATTTTGTACTCTCTTCAATTTGGATACCTTTTTCTTGAAGCCATCTGTGTTAGTAAGGGTTCCAATAAGAAACAGATGGCACACTTAAAATTGGATGATTTGAGGAGAGATTATTCAAAAGGGGGTTATTTACAGAAGTTGAGTGATGGTGAACTTCAAAGACATTATAGTACAAGGAATTTACCAACTCTAGGCCTAAAGATGCAAGTGGAAGGTATTGGTATGGATATCTAGAAGGAAAGTCATGTGCTTAGATACATCCAGCTGGAAGACAGAGGAACATGAAGTAGGAGACAATTAAGACAGGATAGTAGGTCTTGAGAGCCTGATGCAAGATATTTGGTGAGCCAAACTTAAATCAGTGGAGATTATATACACGCTACCTTGTTTCTTTCTCTCTGATTATGTGACTATTGATTTAACCATCATTGACAATTCAGGCCTTGTTTCTGACACCATGATGAAATTCATTATTATTTCCTGGGTTTCCTGTCTTTCCATATGTCCTTGTTAAATATTAAAAATGTCAAAATATATTCTCAGTATTTCCTACTCTATAAATATCTTTTTTTCCCCAAAAGCTTTCAACTGAATTTGATCTCTCCTTCTTGAGAACCAACTATGTGTGTCAGTATTTTAGGTACATTCATTTTGCCATAAATACAATAAATTTTGGTTTATTATTTCTCTTCTAATTGATTGAATAATCATTTTCTTTGGAAAAGTCATTAGAGAAAATAATCATTTTGAAGCAGAAAATTATGCAATAGAACCCAAGCTCTTTCACTCATTATCTAATAGATTTTGAAAAAAATTATTTCACAGGCTTACTGTTTATTTCTTTCTTCTGTTAAATTTGGTATGTTCGGGGGATTGAACTAAAAAAAATCAAATGAAATGGTTAAAACACTGCCTCATACAAGGTACTTATATTCTCATTGACCTTTACTTATATGTTTATATTATTCAAAGATGCCAGCAAGCCCTGAGTAAATAACTCAGAATAAACCCAAATAACAAAAAACTAAACTCAAATAAAACTGCTTTGATCGTAAGACCTCTAACAAAGAAAATCATCTTACTTTCTATAATAATTATAATTCTTCGTCATTTTCCTTTTTATCATTGTCTCACTTACCTTAGATTAAAAATATAAACCTACCTTCGGCTTTGCACTCCGATTTGTTGAATACCTACAAAGCTGATGAAGTTCTGTTGAAACTTCCTTCCATACCATCCCTCAAATCTGTCCTATCCATTCTTTATTTTACCAGGACCATTCCAACGAATGGTAGTGTTTCCATTTTTCCTACAAATAACAAAAAAGTAAAAATTAAGGAGAAATTACATTAAAAAAGGAGAATCAAACACAGAGGAAATTTGAGATGAATTAATAGGTACTTTTTGTTTTATTTATTAATATGATTCATCATTGAAATGCATATGATCTCAAATTGTCAAATTTAAAGAAGTCATTTTGTGACTTATTTCTTCATGTTCTAAAATAACTGCTTTGCCAATTTTTCCCAATACATCTCATAGCCCTGAAGCTAAACACTTCTACAGTGAAAATTAGGATAGCATTTTTAAATGTCAGCAAAATTTATGTCACTTTGAAATGCTAAAATAAAATGAAAAATAATCTTTTTTTGTTTTTTAGAAAATATAGTATTTATAGCATTATGTCTGCAAGTAAAATGGCTCATCAGTTGTGTAGAGTTCTTTAAAATTTACAATACCTTTCTAAATCCATGCTTTTTTTGATATTCTCAACAGCAATGGGAGGTTGGTAGTATTATCCACATTTTTCAAAAAATAAAATTTGAGATAATTTTAATAATATGTCCAATTAGTAAATGAAAGGCAGAATTGAATCTCATATTCTGACAGTTAATCATTTCCACTACAACTTGCTGTGTAAAACATATCCAGAGAGATTTACAAAAATTAACATGTTATTTATCTTTTTGTTTAATGAAAGTAATTAAACGGATTGTATTTTAAAATTGCCTTTCCTTGCAGTATATAAACAAATACGTGTTGCTATCTTATAGTCAAGGTATTAGGGATTTTTATGGATGATAAACTTGTGAACAAGCTTAAGCAACAATAAATTTAAATATTTCATAAGGAAAAATTAGTATAACACTTGTAAACAGTACCTTCACAAACATTTAGAACCATATTTACATGCTATTTCTGCAATCACTGACTATGTGGCTTGGTAGGGGTAAAATTTCTCTCAGTATCAATTTCTTCACTCATAATATGTAGATGATAATTACTTAGAGGGGTTGTTTGGGAGATTAGGCAAAAATTTATATGTAATTCATCTAATCTAGTACCAGGTATATAAGTGCTCAGTATAATGCAGCTGTTATTATTGTTCTAAACTTCAGAAGGATGTGTATGTATTTATGAAAACCTCTATGTTTTGAATGACATATGCACTGAGATGCATTGACTACAGTGACATACATACAAACACATACAAACACACACATGCATACACAGTCAATAAAATTTTGACTTATTGATAACAGTTGACATTTAATTTTATGTTAAGGTTCTATTTTTTCTTTTAAGTGTTTAATTTGAAATTTTTACAGACATAAAAAAGTTGCAAGCGCAGTATAATTTCTACTTAGTTTTTACTAGATTTCATATAGCTAGGTAGATATCATATATGCATATACATGTGTATACACATGTAGTTTCTGAGCGATTTTACTTGCAAACATGATGCTCCTTACCCATAAATACTACACTCTATATTCTAAAAAAAACAACAACACAAAAATCTTCTAACATAAATACATATAGGGTGGAGCAAAGTAAGTTTACACAGAACACAAAATTAATTATTGTATTATTATTTACTAACTTTTGTATTATTCTCATATAAACATCTCTAAACCTACTTTTCCCCCACTCTGTATCTTGTAATCCTGTTATTATTATAATCAGAAAATTAGCATTGTTACTTATTTTACAAAAAGTAGTCCAGAAACCACCATTCTTCTCCAAATAACATAGAGGTTTCAGTTTTTGTGATGCTTTATCTCTTCTAATTTTGAAAAGTTCATCACACTTTATATTTTTCGACATTTAAATTTTAAAGAGAAGAAACCAGATGTATTGTGGAACTCCCTCAACTTGGGTTTATTTCATGTTCTCTCATCATTACTGTAAGACATTTTTTAAGCACTGGTACCACAGAATTAATACTTTATTTTTTCTTAGTGCCTCATAGCAGAAGGATAATCATATGATATCAATTTTTTTCAATAACTGCTGATGCTAACTTTGGTGACTTGGTTAAAGATACAATTGCTGGGTTACTATTTTTCACTTCGTAGTTAAAAGTTATCTTGTGATAGTTTGAAATTATGCAAATATCCTATTATTCCTCAAATATGCATTCATAGAATTAACATGCAATGTTGATTTTGCCTGAATTAATTATTATTTGATGTTTTGCCAAATAATGAATTTCTAATTCCATCATTTTGTTAGCTTCTACTATAATAAATAGCTTTTACTCCATATTCATTTGTATTGTTGAATTTTCCTTTATTCTATGGGTTACAGTCAATTACTACAATTAATAAACTAAGTGTCCTCACATGAGGATGTGTTTTTATTGATTTTAGAGAGAGAGGAAAATAGAGTGATGTGAAAGAGGAGCATGGATTGGTTGCTTCCCATGTGAGCCCTAAACAGGGATCGAAACAGCAGCCTAGGTGCCCTGACTGGGAATCAAACCTGCAAATTTTCGATGCATGGGATGATGCTCCAACCATCTGAGCCACCTAGCCAGGCAACCATTATTTATTTTGATGCTCGAATGTATTGTATTTGGCCAGTGGGAGCCCTTTCAAGTTAGTACTGTGTTCTCTTGACATATTTTCATCTTGCTTTGAACACTTTCTTGTTTTCTGACACACAGATAATTTGGGATCATCTTGAACTTTTCTTCTCCTGGTCCAAAGTGCCTTGATTTCTCTAAGTAGAAAATAGTATGTGGAAACAAATATACAGCCATTAGATTTGCTCAGTATAGAACATCATTGCTTATAAACCCTCTCAGTGATAAGCTAGAATACAAAAGTAGTATATGGATGTGTCTATATTCCACAATCTGTTTATCTGCCTGTTTATCTACGTATTTATCTGTCTATCATCTATCTAAAACCAGGAGTTCATTCCAGTACTTTACATTACAATCCACCAAGGCCCGGTTTATTCTACGTTTTTCATTTGCTGACAACGAAGTAACTGACCCACATTACACTGCAAATATTTGGTTGTTCAATTATATAATTAGAGAAAGTAATTGTATAATTCTTAACCTGCACTTCTATTCTAAAAGAAAGGTAGTAAGTAGAGATCAGTATTTTCCACAGTAATTTTTGTCGTTAGCTTGAGGGTAAATAATTTTAATAGGATATACCAAGGTTACTAGGATTAGAACTCTCCATACACACTTCACTGTATTTATATTTGTCCTTTACAGCACAGTTTTTTTTAGTGGTTCTTATTTATACTATATTTTAGAGAGTTTACCTCTCAACATTATGTATCAATCAAGTATTCAATCAAATCATTGATTAATTATATGGACATTAATTTTTTTGAAAGTCAAAACTGTACAGTACACATATATTTGGAAAGGTGTTACTGTCTTTCCATTTCTTTTACTTCATTTCTATCTTTAATTTTTTTCTAACATGTTCTTACTCATCTCCAGTATATCAAAATGTTATTGCTTTCTTATTACACAATTGAGAAAGTTGCATGAATATTTACTCAGCTTCCTTCTTTCTCACACACACAAAATTAGAAAACAGTAGATGCACTTTTATAATTTACTATTTTTGCTTAACAATATATTTTGGAAATGACTCTGTATGAGTTCATAGAAACGTTTCTTAACATATTTTTGAGACAAAAAGATTCCTTTTGAGGTATGCATTATTTTCAAACAATGTGTGAGAGTGCCCATTTCACTACTACCTCATCAGCAGAAGCTGGTATTAATTTTTTAAGTTCTGCCAATCTCATAAGTGAAAACTTACGTCTTAGTGTAATTTTACTTACTTTTGCATAATTGACAGAATGAATTACAAAATGTTAAAATCCACATTTATACATCTTTTTTTGAATGTATGATCATGTATTCTTGCCAATTTTTCTTTCTTTTCTATCATTTCCCATCAATTTGTTTACTAGTGATATTAGGCTTTTATAAGTGTTATATGATAGAGATACATCCCTCCTGTCTTTTGATTGTCTTATGTATTTAATTTTATTTTTAATCACGTAATTTTTTATATTTAAATGTAGGTCTGGATTTTGAATCTTTGATAGGAATACTTTACCTGCACTCAGGTAAACGCCATTTAAAAATTATTTTCAATGTACAAGTATTGATATGTTAGTATAGAAACACAATTATGTTTGTTCTAGTTTGTCTTTGAGAATTTTTCTGGTGTCTTCTATGTAGATTATCAGTAAATCTGCTAATAAAGGCAATTTTTCTTATTTCTTTTTCCTGTTTGTATGTATGTACTACATACAAAGAATTTTGCAGATTTCTTTGGGTTGAGTAATCTTGTGGTCCTTGTGGGAGAAGGATCACAGACATTGGCAGCATTTTGTTTCTGTCGCCCCGAGGGGGACTTTCTCAATTTTTTGACCCCAACTGCTAGTTGTTTTAAGTGAGCATTTCATGTTGACCCATGAAAAGGAGCTGTGGAGGGGCTGTAGGCTACCATGTTTTTCTGGGCCTCCAGGGCTTCTGCGCTGTCACATTGGGCCACAATTGCCCTTTACGAATTTGTTTACATTTCAATTTTCTCCTTAATTCTTTTATGGCTGCCATCCTTTCCTCTCAGGTTCTACCAAAGTCAAAATCAGATCATGTGTCTGGTCTCTTCTCAGAGAGACTTGTCACATTTTGGAATTCTGTTCACCTGGTTGTCTTGTAATCTTGGATGTCTGATGATCTAAAAAAAGGTAATGATTTTGTAGATTACTTGGGAGCAGTATTCTTTTAAAGTTGGCCATATTCTAAATGGAAAGAGAACTGGCATCAATTATTATGCCACAAATATTTTTGAGCTCCTATTATGTGCCAAGTCCTACACTAAGTGAGATTTTGTAGTGTGAATAAAATTAAATCTCCACTTGGAATAAGTCTGAGGCCTGATTAAAATCTCACTTGCTGTGTAATGATTCTTAGTTGTAGAGCCACTCAGTGCTACCATTTTCTCTATAAAACAATGGTTCTTTGTTGTGAATATCAAATGAGACATGCAACTATAAAATACTTGTTAAACATCTCTTCCATGGGAAATATAATAAAATGTTTGTAATGCTTTTTTAAAATTGTTGTTCAGTTACCGTTATCCAGCCTTTTTCTTTTTTTTTCAGTGTAATTTAAAGTCTCATGATCTGTTCCATGATCAAAACCATACCAAAAATAACAATAAAAAGGGTATGAGAAGTCTTAAGTAATTATAAGTTATTTTGAAACATGTCCGGTTGGTAACAAGCTTCCCATTTTGGATTCCTATGTCTACTGTCAGAAGTAGTGATATTGGATTGAAATTAACCTGTTATTGTATGTCATTTATACATTGGGTACAAATAGAAAAAGAACCCTGCATATGAAACAAAGGCAATGGAATTTTCTTCCTGACACAAATCCTCCTGAAAAATCAAAACAAATGGTATAAAGATTTATTGAACTGAGTTGTTAGATTAGAAATATAATTTAAAAACAAGAGGGAACCTTTTGTTACAAAACTTGTATATTTTACAAGTGAGAAATCAAAAGCCCAGAGAGATTAAGTGATATGCTCAAGATTATACTGAGAAATTGCTTCATAATACAGATCACCCCACAACTCTCCTGACTTCTAGTCCAGCAGTCTTGCCATTCCATCACATTGCATTTGTATAGTAAGACTTATATTATTGCTTTGCTATTTTAAATAACATTTTATATTTAGAACTCTTTTAGATTTACAGAAAAATTTCAGGGAGGAGAGAGAGTGCATGCTAGGCTGTTTACCGTATTAACGTTTTACATTAGTCTGATATATTTGTTAAACACATTTAATTGAAATCCATGGTTTATCAAAATTTACTTAGAATTTATCTATTTTTCTTTTCCTGTTTTAGGATCCTGTCCAAGTTACCACATTACATTACATTTAGTTGTCATGTCTCCTCAGGTCCTCTTAGCTGTGTTAATTTGTCAGACTTTGTTTTTGATTTACCTTGACAGCTTTGAGGAATACTAGTTAGATATGTTGCCGAATTTCCCTCAGTTGAGTTTTTTGGATGTCTTTCCCATGAATAGAGTGGCGTTAAGGGAGATGATCACAAAGGTAAAGTTCCGTTTTAATCACATGGTATCAAGGGTAGATGCTACCCATCTGACTTTTCACTGTTGATGTTGACTCTAATGCCTAGTAGAGGTAGAATTTGTTAAAGTTCTTCAGTATAAAGTTATTTTTCATCTCTATTTTCCATGCTTTGAAAGAATATCACAATATATTGCCCATACTGAAGAAGTGGGCATGTCCCTAAATGAGTTGGAATTCTTCTTGAAGGATTTATCAATCTTCCGTTTGTTTATTTATTGATCCATCTAATTCTATCAATGTGGACATATGGATACTTTATTCTTTGGATTGTAATCTGACTCCATTTTAATATGTTTTTCCAGTTGTTCCAACTTTGACCACTTTGAGCTCTTCAGTCGTTTCCTTTGTATCTTTGAAATACCTCCATTATTTTGTGTCTTTCTGTTTGAGCACTTCCCAACTTTTTGCCCACTACAAAATGCTCTAGGCCTATTTTGTGTATTTCCTACTATTGTTCTAAAATCAGTTGTTTCTCCAAGAATTCCTCCTGTTTCAAAGTGATACTAGAAACCAAACTCATTGCTTCTGGAAGTATCCTTGATTTTAGATTCTTAGAGAGCATGAGAAGAAATGGACAATATGTGTATATATTAATCCATGTATCTTCACTTACCTATAAAGATTTCTACACATAATCATCTGCATCAATACCAATTCAATATACTATACTGAAACCTCCAATTCTTAATTCATTATACGATGTTATATTATAGTCTCCATTCCTTTCTTTTTTAAAAATGTTTTTTAAATTTTATTTTAATTTATTTTTTCAAATACATTTGTCTCTGCCTCCCCCCAACCACTTTCCCTTGCCCCCTCCTTCCATCCCTCCCTCAACTCTTCCCCTTTGGTTTTGTCCATAAGTCCTTGCTATATGTTCCTTGACTTTCCCCTTCCCTTCCTTTTCCCTGCCCCCCTCCCTCCTTCCCTCTTGTCTCTGTTGATTTCTTTTCTTAACTTTCCTTTTTAACAATGAAAACCCTGACTCCTACCGACTGCTATCAATTTATTTAGTTGTCCAATTCCAGTATATTGTCTAGCTATTACTAATCAATAGCCTCATAGGAGATAACTTTATCAACCCCAGTTCATTTTTTATCAACAGTACTTTTTGCCTTCAGTCTTAAAGATTCTTCTCATTTCTAAAGGTAGATGGAATAGCAATTTTTTATTTTATCCCCTTCAATAAGATTGTTACATAATTTTTAAAAAATTCATTTAGATTTTTTTCATATTGTTAATTTCATCCTGGCATATCTTGACCTTCTGAATGATGTTTTAAATTTTTCTGAAATTAAGGCCTATCATTTATGATGTAAAATTCATAGGTATTAGAAGTGAATGGTGGTGTGCATCCAACATTACATTATGGTGCTTTTTCAGACTGGCTTCTTTCACTTAGCAATATGCATTTAGGTTTCCTCCTTGTCTTTTTGTGACTTGTTAGGTCATTTTAAAACTCACTGAATAGAATCCCTTTGAATATATATGCCAGTTTCTTTATCCATTCACCTGTGCAGTTTTGTTTGCCTCCAGTTTTTGGCAAATATAAATAAAACTGCTATAAACATTGTGGGGATTTCAGTGTATTTGGGTAAATACATAGCAGCATGAGTTCTGGGTCGGTTGGTAAGACTATGTTTAGTTTTGTAAAAAGCAAACAAAATAACAAACAAAAGACCCTCTGTCAAACTCTTTTTCAAAGTGGCTGTAACATTTTGCATTCTCACCAGTATTTGGTGTTGTCAGGTATTACATTTTATTCTTTCTAATGAATAAAAAGTGGTTCCCATTGTTATTTCATTTGCAACATGAATTATATTGAGAATTTTTCAATGTGCGTAACTGCCATTTGTATATCTTTGGTTTGCTGACTATTCATATATTTTGTTCATTTTTAAATTGCATTCTAAGTTTTCTTAAAATTGAATTTTTAGAGTTCTTTTTATATTTTGGGTACAAGTCCCTTAACATATATGTGTCTTTCAAATGGTTTTACCTGTCTGTGACTTGTCTGTTGATTATTTTACTGCACATAAGGGTTTTGTTTTTCTTTATGTTTTTAATAAAATCCAACTTACTGTTTGCCTTCCAAGCATCATGCTTTTATATAAAGACTTGTAACCACCTAGATGTTCTCCTGTGTTTGCTTCAAAAAGTGTATTTTCTCATTTTACATTTAGGCGAAGACACATTTTACATTAATTTTTTCTGGCTAGATTATTTTGTTTTCTTTTTGGTATGTAGAATTACTATTCTTCCAGCACAATTTGTTGAAAAATCGATGCTTTCTTCATTGAACTACCTGTGTGTGTGTGTATGTGTGTGTGTGTGTGTGTGTGTGTGTGTGTGTGTTTTCTTTATTATAATATAGTTCCTATATTTAGGTGGGTAATTTTATGCATTTTCTAGTCTTTTGTGTTGATTTATGTGTCTGTTCTTTTACCAATCCCATATTGCATTTATTACTGTAGTTCTATAATACATCTTGAAATCTAGTAACATGATTCCTTTAACTTCTGTTTTTATTTTATTTTTAAATAAGGTTTTTTTTTCCTTTTCATATAAACTTTAAACTTGGATACAAATATTTATAAAATAGCTCTCTGGGATATCTAGAATTGCATTGAACCTGTAGATTAAGTTGTTAAGAATTTGCATCTTAACAGTATTGAGTCTTCCAGTCCATAAACCGGGGATATATCGTCCCAGCTACTTAGATCTTTTCTTTCTTTCATCATAATTTTCTTCATATAAAACTTGTGTATATTTTGTTAAATTTATACCTATGCTTTTTTTGGTGCTATTTAAATGGTATTTCTTTTCATTTAACTTCAATTTCTCATTGTTTATTATTAGTAGGTAAGAGAGTAATTAACTTTATACCATTGGACCTTGCTATACATGATTATTAGTTCCATAAAATTTGTATTGTTGATTCTTTGGGCTTTTTTACATAGACAATAATAACATCTAGGAATGTAATCAGTCTTCTAGTTACGTCTTCCTTTATAGTCTATATACCTTAGATTTCCATTTATTGTATTATTGCACTAACTAGAATTATCTATATGATATTGAATAGAAAAGATGAAAGAATACATTACCTTCTTCTTCAGCTTAGGAGGAAAGCACCCAGTTTCTTCTGTAACATGTTAACTGCAGGTTTTTAGGGGTGTTTTCTTTTAAATCAAATTGAGTAAATTTGGCTCTGCTTATAGTTTTTGAGATTTTTAAAAAATCATTAATGGTATTAGATTTTGCCCAATACTTTTTCTATATTAATTGTTATAGTCATATTATATTTCTTCTTTATCTTGTTGATGTTTTGAGTTTCCCTCAAAATTTTCAAATATTGAACAAGCTTTGCCTGCCTGTAGTAAATCCCACTTACAGCTGGTACATAATTCTTTTTATACTTATTTGGATATAATACTCTATGATTTTCTTGAACATTTTTGCATCAATGTTGAGAAATATTGGTCTGAATGTTCTGTTTCTTTAATGTGTTTATCTGGTGTTAGTATTGAGGTATTACAGATCCCATAGAATGAGATAGAAAATATTGCGCTACTTCTATTTTGTAGATGAGATTATGTAGAATTGATATCATTTCTTCCTAAATATTTGGTAGAATTTATCAATGAAACTATCTGGTCCTGATGATTTTTTTTAGATTAATTATTGATTCATTTTAATAGATATCGATGTACTTATATTTTTTATTTATCTTTTTGGTGAGTTTTCATAGTTTGTGTCTTATTAAAAATTTATTGCTGTTCAGTTACAGTTGTCCTGCCTTTTCCCCCATTGCTCATAGTTTGTGTCTTTCAATGGTTTGATTCATTTCTTTTAAGTTATTGATTTATGAATATGGCATTGTTCATAGTATTCATTTATCATCTTTTTAAAGTCGATATGATCACTAATGATGGCTCTAATTTCGTTTCTGATATAATATTTCATTTTTTCTTGATTAATTTGGCAAGATGTTTATAATATTTATCCAGAGATGCAGTTATTCATTTGTAAATATTTAAATTGTTTGCCTTTTTCAAAATTATTGCTTGCTATATTTTTATTATTTATTTTCTTTTGCATTCTTTTGGTGGAATCTTATATTACTGATTTTAGATTTTTTTTTCTTTTCCAAGATATGTAGATATATATATTTAAAGCTATAAAATTTCCTCCAGGCATTGTTTAGGTTGCAACCCTCAAATTTTGATAAATTGTAATTTATTTTATGTTTTTAAATGTTTTTATGTTTTCTTGATAATTCTTGTTTTTATGTTACATAGAAGTGTGTTGTTTAGTCTCCAAATATTTGAAGATTTCCATATCTTTTTCTATGATTTTTTGTTTAAAGCCACTGTGGTCTGAGAACATAATTTGTATAATTTCTATTGTTATAATTTTTAGAAGTTTTTGAGAATGTGGTCTATCTTGGGAGCTTAAGAAGAATATATATTCTGCTCTTTTATTTTTTATTTAATTTAATTTTTTATTGTTGTTCAAGTACAGTTGTCTCCACTTTCCTCCCACCACCCTCCTCTGGCCCTACCCACCTTTTGCTCTTTTAAACAGATTTTTCTATAAATGTCAGTTAGTCAAGTTGATTAAGACTGTTCAAATTGACTATGTCCTTAGTGATTTTCAAGTATGTCATTAGCCTGATCTATCAGTTAATGACAAAGAATGCTGAAGTTTTTGACAATGATAGTGAATATGGCTTTTCCTGCATTCACTTCTGTCAGTTCTTGCTGCACACATTTTTATGTTCTGTTCTTAGGTGCAGAGACATTTAAGATGGTTATGCCTCTATGGAAAATTAACCCCTTTATCATTATGTAATGCCTCATTTTTCTCCCGGTGATTATCTTTGTTTTAAAGTCTGCTTTGTCTGAATTTAATATCACTACTTCAGCTTTTTATTATTGTTAACACAGTAGACTTAACTACATCTCTTTACTGTTAACTTATGAGTCTTTATATTTAAACTGAGTTTCTTGTAGTATACCTAGAGATGAATTAATTCCCTGTTGCTGTTTTTCTGAGAAACTTTTATTGCTCCTTGACTTTGAAGGACAATTTTATTGGATGGTAAATTTAAGAATGATGATTTTTTAGTTTAAGCAATTTCAATATGTGACACTCTGCCTTCTTGTTTATTGCCTAGTTTCTGATGAGGAATCTACTGCAATTCTTATCCTTGTTCATATACAGTTAGGTGTCTCTCCCACCCACTCCTCTTCCTCTCTGAAGATGGTCTCATCTTCTTATTGATTTGAATATTATATTCCTAAATGTACATTTTTGTGTCCTCCAGGGTACCTATTTTATGGTTTGGTGCCTGTCATTAGTTTGGAAAAATTATCAATCTTCCTTTCCTCAAATATTGTGCCAACTTCACTACAGTTACATATATGTAATAACTTTTGAAATTGTCCCTCAGTTATTAGATATTTTAATTTTTTAAATTCTTTTTTATCTTTCTATTTCAGTTTGGGAAGTTTCTATTGATATACTTGCAAGCTCACTGATTGGTTTACATGACTCTTTCAAGTCTACTAATGATGCCATAAAAACGGCTGATTTCATTTATGTTAACATGCTTTGATTTTTATAATTTCCTTTTGAACTGCTATATAATTTTCATCTCTCTGATTATATTACATATCTGTATGGTATGTTGTTTATAATTCTTTTTGTTAGAGCACTTAACATAAAAGTCATAGTTGTTTCAAACACTAGTATTTTAAAGTCTATATCATATCTGAGTCTGGTTGTGATGCTTACTTTGTCTCTTCAGAATGTATTTTTATCTTGCCTTTTAGCATGCTTTATAAATTTTTGTTGAAAGCCAGACATGGTATATTGAATAACAGGAACTGAGGTAAATAGGATTCTAGTGTGAAGTTTTATGTTAATCTGACTATGTGTTGAGCTTTATTTAATATATCCTATAACTCTAAATGCCAAAGTCCTAACATTCCTCTAATGTAATTTTTTGTTTTTCCTGTTGTTGAATTTTTGTAAGAACTACTCCTGAAATGCATTCTGTACCTGCAGTTCTTTAGGCTATATTCCACTGCTGTTGGTATTAAAATAAGAGGTGTTCTATAATCATATGGCTTAATCTTAGGCTTTTAGTTGTCTCCAATGATAGGACTATGCAATTTCACAGGTGTTTCTCAATTATTCCTCCAGGGGAAGGATACTTTTTTCCTTCCTATATTCTGCGCTTTTGTTTTTGCCTTTTTTCTTGTCTTTCATTCATTCTCCACCAGATAGATCTTGCTTTCTCTACCAAGTAAGTCTAAGGAATCCTTCTTTCCCACTGTTTCAGATACACAGCAATTCTGCTTTTATATACTGAAGTAAAATTGGGGAAGAAAAAGACAAAGTGAGGATTATTTAAAAGACTTATACTTTAATTAAGAGACTGTGCCATATAATAGACTTAAGCCAAGACTCACAGGCTTGAAGTGACAAAAATGAAGTGACAAAATATGTAAAGAGACAATGATTAAACTGGAAACAAATATTTTAATTGGGCAAGTCTAAGTTATCTCTGCCACCCTGTGGGTTGCAAGCCTATGAGGAAGATTATACAAGATTTAGAGAAAACAAAAATCCTATCTATTCAAGTGTAAATAAATGGTATTTTTATCTTTTAAGTTAAATATTACCTATGTGTATGTATCTTCATCTCAAATAAAAATTGTCTTTTTAGAAAATTAGTACCCTTTTATGTGTAATATTTTCATATTTCTAATTCTAATGCAATATTTATTAAAAGGGAAACTTAAGAATAGCTTTCTAGTGAAGTAAATAAATAGCACTGACAGCTTTTAAACTAGTTTATTATATTTAGTACAAGAAAGATTCACAATGTCATTGAAAGGCATGATAATGTAAGTGATTCATTTTAAGGTGTTTTAGGTTATTAACCCATTTGAAAAATGCAAATACTTCCTCTATTAATGCAAGAAACATGATTTTTAAAAGCAACCCTCCCTGCTTGCTTGTTACTTAAAAGTTATTTTTTTCCCCTATATGGACACTAGGGGACTTGAGGGGAAGTGAACAGTGTCTGTATCATAATTTTATTTTTCAGCTTTTAATACCCAGGAAGTGAAACAGATTTAGCATAAAAAAAAAGCAAAGGGCTTGGAGGGAAAAAAAAAGCAGAAAAAAATACAATATTATTAGACAAGTCTTACGAAAAAGAATACCAAGTTGAAATTTGTAGATTTGGGATATGAAATAAGCTTTTATAAAAATGCCGTGTGGCCAAGAACAGGCCATATGCTCCCTGGCTTTATGTTCTCTACTATAAAATATATTTGAACTATATTAAAGTTCTTGATCAAGTGGCTTCAGCTTAATATATTAAGAATCTCAGAAAAAAATTTCTCCTTTCCAATAAGAAAATGACACATAGTCTACTAAATCATATCTTTTAGATCCACCAGAGGCCTGAGATGTTAAGGTAATCTAACAATATACACCCAAAGATTTTTAAGCCCCTCCAGTAGAGAGAGCTACAAATGAATGGATTCCCCTTGGGCAGGATAGTTAGAGGATGTGGTAACCAACATAGAAGTATGCTGACCTTAAACAAAATGTCAGCCAGTATTCCTTCTGCAAAATGGGTTTACTAGGGAACAATAAAAAATTGCAATCTGGAACATGCAACCATGGTAACCCAAGAGCAAATTTGCTAAAACAAAGGAGAGGAACCTGTTTTACAGAGTGGAAAAGGGAATTAGGGGGGCTATTACAAAGTTCCCATTGTGCTTTGCGAATGCTCCCTCTTCTGGACTCCCAACTTCATTTTACATGGGATTTCTGTTTATTAATTATTTCTTTTACTACAAATGGGAAAAAATAGCTAAATTTTCAGCAAGTTCTTAAAGAGCAAGTATGGCTGATGTGAGCATTTGGAATTCTTTGGATCCTTAAAACATGATAAAAATTTGTGCCATCTCCCATGTGAAAGACTGGGTCAGATCATCAGACATGTGAGACCCCTTCGTTGCTGCAAGCATGGCATTCCTTCCAAAGTGTGAGGGTAAAGCAGGAAAATTAAAAGAAACTTGCCTATGGTCAGGCCACTGTGTATATTATATATGCCTGCTGCATCTGAGGAAACACCCAAAATGTATTCCCAATCCTGACCCTGCACTGAGCAGAAGATGGAAGGTGATTGCTTCTGGAAGGAGCAGATCAATTGCTTGCTTCCGGAAACTTCCACTGAGTATGAGTCTGTTATCTGCTATTGGAGAACAGGCAAGAATGCTGACAGAGACTACTCTGGAGGTAAATGCACACAGAACCTGCTTAAGTATAAGACCAAAGCAGGAGACTAACCCCACCCAAATCTCAGTTATTTAAGACTTCACATTTTTGCACCAAGTACCAGGCAAGACGTGACACCTAATGGGGAAGGCATATCAGCACTGAGGGTTTCCTTCAGTGGCACAGACAGGTAGGGCCTGTTGAAATTTGAGGATAAAGTAGAATTGTGAGGAACTCTTTTTCCCAAGAGTTGGTCGATCATAGCAAGACACAGTCCCTATCAATTACTGCTGGTCATCCTCTTTCATTTGCCTCACTTCTCTCACTTACTGCTTATTCCTGTCTATAAAGAAAAGTCTTTTTCTGTTTGATTATGAAATCCTAAGCACATTTCTGAGATCAGAGTGTTTTCCCTATTTCAACTGTCTTTCTTCTGAACAAAGTTTGCCTTTATCTAAATCCAAATTTGTTTTTGAGACTGCTTTCCTAAAGATTTTGTTATAGGAATTGAAGATAAGCTACAGCCTGGGAAATTTTTTTGCAAAACAAATATCTGATAAAGAAGTTGAATCCACAAAATTTACAGAATAATGCTGCGGTAATAAACATATGAATTATCCAATAAAATGAGTAGGAGTTTGGAACATACACCTTACAAAATTGATACAGGGCAAATAAGCACATGAAAATATTAGCAACATTATTAGACACTGGGAAAATGCAAATTAAAATCAAGTGAATGGTAAAATTAGTAAAAATACTATATTTTTTACTGATTAAATTAAATTTATTTACTAATAAATTAAAATCAAGTGAATAGTAAAAATAGTAAAATCAAGTGAATGAAAAGTAAAATCATGAGAATAGCTAAAATGAAATAGAAGGAACATGGTAGATATTGGAGAAAATCTGTTAACAACCTGATCTCTTATACATTACTGGTGGGATTTTGAAAGTGGATTGTTGTTTTTCTATTGCTGCTGTAACAAATTACTACACTACACAGCTGATGGCTTAAAATAGCACAAATTTATTATCTTATAGTTTTGTAAGTCAGATGCCTGATGTTAGAAAGACTGTGCTACCTTTTGGAGGACCAAGGTGAGAATCCATTTCATTTGTTATTTAGGTTGTTGGAAAAATTTAATTCCTTATGGTTTATGACCAAAGTCACCATTTCTTTGCTGGCTATCAGCTGAGTGCTACTCTCAGCTTCCAGAAGCTGCCTGCATTCCTTGCCTTTTGACCTCCTTTCTCCATCTCGAATCCAGCAACAGGAGGGCAAGCTCTTCTCACGTTTGTAATCTCTGCTGTCTCTCCTTCCATCGTCACATTTCTGAACCACTCTCTGTCTTCCTCTTTTTTTTTTAAGAATTCATATGATTATGTTGGGGCCACCTGGAAATATACTGAATAACTTCCTTATCTTAAAATGCTTAACCTAATCACATTGGCAAAGTTGTATTTGTCATTTAAGGAACTTATTCACAAATTTCGGGGATTAGGCTCTAGATATCTTAATATGGGCTCTTTTTTTTTTTTTTTTTTTTTTGCCTACCACAAAAGGTCCAATCACTTTAGAAAACTCATTGTCAGTTTCTTAAAAAGTTAAATATACATTTTCTTATTATCTAGAAATTCTGCCTCTAAATATATAACCAGAGAAAGAAAAACGTGTTCACAAGAAACCTTATACAAAATGTTCACAGAAGATTATTGATACTAGCCCTAAGGCTGAAAGATGTCCATCAACATGAGAATAAAGAAAAAATAATAAATGGATATACGTTCATTAAAAGGTATAGACTTCTAATCAATGACAAGTATGATGAGACTTCAAAATATTTTACTGAGCGACAGGACCCAAATAGGACACAAATATATACATACTATATTTTCCCAATAATATGAATTTAAACAATGAGAAAAGTTAGCCTACGGTGAAGGAAATCATAGTTTTTCTAAGAGGGGGTTTATGTAGGAAGAGGAATAAGAAAAGATCTATGTTTTCATAGTATTCATCAAAACTAAATTGGTGTGTTCTCGTATCATTTATTAAAACTAATTTACACAAATAAAACCTGTGCTTTCAGTGTATGTAAGTATGTCTCAAAAAATAAGATCTTTCAAACTCTAAGATGCTCTCATTCTACAAACAATAAATTTTTTTTCACTTGCCCTTTTAAAAACTATAATGGATATTTTAAAAATAAAACATATTCAGTTTCTAAATTTTCTAAATTTTTAGAAATTACCATTTTGAAGCATGGTGACCAACATAACTTTTATTTTATGTTTAAACAACATAAACAATACTTTTTTAGCTTTCTTCTTTAGTTCTGTCCTTTTAGAGGCCAGGATGATAATTAGTGAATGTTTTGGGGACAAAAATACTTATTTCAATATGGGAGATTTAATATCAAGCAAACAGATCAAGAAATTAGATTTTATAGTACAGATGATAGTTGACCAACAGCTTTTATTATTGCTAGCCAATCTCAACATTGATGTGATTCAGTGAGTTGTTGGTTTTAATGTTATTTCTTGTAATCCTGTGCCAAAGTTGTGGAAAACAACAGAGCAGACTAGTGACCAATCGGGGTACAAAGGGAAGTTTGGAATAGGGATACAGGTTTCTTTCTGCAAAAATTTTTGATAGTGGAGTATAACTTAGAGAAAGACAATTAATAGGTTAGAAACCTTTTCCTATGAATAAACACATTTGGAGCTGGCAAGAAGAGATTCTATTGTGAGGCATAATGATTCTGGGAAGCAATTTTCTCAAACAAAGCTGATTAATTACATGGAAGACCTTCTATTCACTATAATCAAGTACAGTACTTGACCCATTAATTGAAAAAATGAATAAATGAGAACTAATATGATACATTACACAAACATTTAACTTAAAATATATAAATGCACATATTCACACATCTTTTTCTTTAAGGCCAAGACTTTTCATTGAACATGAATCACATATTGGAGTTTGATCTATTTTTCTTCTGTAGGTTTTGTGTAAGTTCATTTTAATTCTTTAAAATGACACTACAATATAAAATACATCTAAATGTAAAATTTCCCAAGATTTTAAAATAAATATTCTCAACACAATCCCCAACATTTTTACTTGCTTACTTATTTAGTCTCTCCAAATAACCCATTTTTTATAGAAATAGTATTTCTATTTCTGTACTTATATTTTAATGTACTGCTTACTTCACAGTGAGTGCAAATGGCAGGAGCAGGGTTGGGAACGAACACACCTTATTCTCACCTGAAACTGCTTACGTGGCTTACGTGGCTTACCTGGTAGGGAAGGCTGAAGGTGTCCTGGAGAGCCACCAGGTAGTTATACACATTCAGTGGTAACTTGGGCATCTGTTAAAAAGCTTAATGGAGAGAATGGCTATTTTGATTGATTTGTTAAAAGGTTGATTAAGAGAGCTTCTTTTGAAGTAATAATTGACATAAAAACATATGGTGACAAAATGGTCTGTCATTTTCTGTAAACCTGTTTTTTCTATGACTCATTATAATTAATGGTGCCCTTATCCTTTCGGGAACCCTATCAGAAACATAAAAACCACACATGACTTTTGTAGTTTCTCATTTCTGATGACCATACATGATGATCTGCCAATTAGATACATTTGTATATCAGCTAGTTCCTGACTAGTGGTCTTCCTGCAATATAACAGGTGCACACACATACACAAACAGGCACAAAATGTATGGTCATGGATCATTGTTATTCAATATTATCGTTAAACGAATAACTCACAAATCAGAACTACACTGGAGTTAAGTAAATTGCACTCCCTTCATCTTCTAATTTGTGGCCAATTAAGAAAACTCACACACGCACACTCATGCATGCACATACTCTTAATACTCCTTGTAGTTAGCATATTGTATTGGGTTTTCTTTGGGGGACATAATAACAACTGCTTATGCTGTGGATTTTACTTCCATTATCATTTGTACTGCCAAGACTGAAAACTGAGTTATTGTCAGAAGAGGATCTTAGACATTTAAATAGAAAGCTGCTTTCTTCAAACCCTTAGGCTGATACCCCAACTCTAACATCATGCCTCACCCAATGCATCCTCTCATTTATCCCTCCATACTCACAAATAAGTAAAAACTCATCCCTGCTATTCACACTCATCCATTTTTTGAAGGAAAATCTACCCGCTTACCCATAAGCTCACTTGAAATAGGACAGCATTCCAGCAGTTGGGTTGTTCTCTACATTTGTCCTTATAGGGCTGAACAGATGGTGCACCCTTCCCCACAGAAAATGCTCAGAAAAGGAACACCCTTAGGCTATAATGTGAGAGGAAGCTGTTGCCTTTGATGAAAAACAGTTATATTTGAATTAGTATTAGATTGGGGAATACAGTAGCAGGAAGGGGTTAGCTAGAGAAAAGTTGCCATAATAGCAAATGCTTAGAGGAAGAGCAGAGATGAAGAATTAGTAGCAGCTGGTAGTAGAAGGAAATAATATTAAAATTCATGACCAGGAGTATAAGCCATGATAACCTCTAACATTCTCTGTATCTCTCCCCCATTAGAACGCTAGTGAATACCTCCAATGGTGAAGGTAGTTGAAAGAAATGTTTTAACAACACTGAACACTATTAACCCCTTATCAGACACAGGGTTTGCAAATATTTTCTCCCATTCTGTAGGTTTTCTTTTTATATTGTCAATTGAAATACAGCTCAACAGAGAAAAATAACTTAAATAACCATATCAAAAATGGGAAAAGGACTTGACTAGATATTTCTCGATTTCTCCAAAGAAGACATACAAATGACCAACAGGTATATGAAAATATGCTCAACATCACCAATCAGCAAGAAAATGAAATCAAAACAACAATGATACATCATTTCAAAGCTGGTAGAATAGCTATCATTAAACTAAACAAAACAAAATAAATAATATATAAAAAAACCCAAAATAAGTGTTAGGGAATATGTAGAGAAATTTATGCCATGTACACTCTTGATGGAAATATAAAATAATGCAGCAACTAGGAAGAACATCCCTGAATTTCCTAAAAGAAATTGAACAGAAATGCTGTATGAACCAAATCCACAGTCCCACTTCTGTGTTTATGTCCAGTGTAACTGAAATCAGAATCACAAGGAAATGTTTGCAATCCCATGTTCATCGCAGCATTATCCACAGTAGGCAAGATACAGAAATGATCCAAGTATATATATAAAATCCAACCTTAAAAATGCCTTTTGTAACAATATGGATAAACTTGAAAGACCTAATGCTAAACGAAATATGCCAGTCCCAGGACAATTATTGCATGAGTACACCCATATAAGATATTTAAAGGAATCAAATCATAAAATTAGAGGTAGAATGATGGTTTCCAGGGACTGGTGGGTGAGGGGAGAAGGGAAGTTGTTATTCAATAAGTATAAAGTTTCTATTAAGCTAAATGAGTAAATTCTACAGATGTGCTATACAGCATAGTCCCTTTAACAACACTGTATAGTGTACTTCAAAATTCTTTGAGAGGTGGATATATCATTCTTACCACCAATAAATAAATATGTTTTCTGCCACCATCTTGGTTCTGCGATCCCACACACAATGCCCAGTGAAGCCACAGAAACCGCCCCTGCTGCAGAACAGGAGTTGCCACAGCCCAGGCTGAGACAGAGTCTGAAACAGGATCTGAGAGTGGTGAATTAGTATCACAGCTTAAGGAACAAGATTCCACACAGGCAACCACAAAGCAAGCCCAGCTGGCGGCAGCAGCTGACATCAGTGAAGAACCTGTCAGTAAAGCAAAACAAAGTCAGAGTGAAAAGAAGGCATGGAAGTCTGTGGCCAAACTGGACATTTGACATATTACAGGGGTTACTAGAGTAAATATCTGGAAATCTAAGAATATCCTCTTAATCATCACAAAACCAAACAAGAGCCTAGCCTCAGGTACCTATATAGTTTAGGAGGAAGCCAAGATCGAGGATACATCTCAACAAGCACAGCTAGTAACTGCTGAGAAATTATGGTGAAGCTGTCTCAGACATTCGAGAAAACTCATGGATTCCAACTGTACAAGAGGAGAGTGAAGAAGAAGCAGCTCCTGAAACAGATGTGGAAGTGAGGACATAGAATTGGTCATGCCACAAGCAAATGTGCTGGCAGCAATGGCAGTCTAAGGCCTGAAGAACAACAGGAATGATATTGTAAATGCTATAAATGAATTAACAAAGTAACTATCTGAAAATGATCTTTTTTTTGTATTTCAAAAGTGTAACTGCAGTTTGGTTTGAAATTTGTACTTTTTCTATTATTAATAAAGTTATGGTTTCTTGTGGGCTGAAAATATAAATAAATGTAGTAAATGAAAAATGATAATGGAACAGTTTATAGTTAAATTTGGAAGAAAAAATTTCTCAAAAATTCTAGGTCAAGCTAAAATTCTTTCATATACAACAACAAAAGATATTTTGAAATATGTAAAGTTTCAAAAAGTATGTCACCAATATACAATCCTAGGGAAAATCACTTTTAATACACATGTAAGCCTAATAAAATATATATAAAAATTAATAAATAAAACATGGCAATATCTCTGTATGAAAGAATATTATATTAGGAAAGTGTTAATCATAAAGCACAAAATGAAAATCAACACTGTAATTGTCATAAAATTGAATATAAATGTAATAAAATAAAATGTTAATGGTAATAAGAAATCACATTCCATAAAAAAGAATTAATTTTACAAAGGCGCATTCATGGGACTTGGAACAAGAAAATAAATAAAGTACTATTGGTCTTGATTTTATTTTAGAAAATAAGTCAAATCCTATTCTGAAAAATGGAACCCACTAGTAAAATTAAAAAGAATAATTATCTTTCACATAATTATAGAAGTTAAGAAGTAAGCATATAGGTTCTACATGGCAAATAACAAGAAGCAAAGGCAACAAAAAAGAAATACAAAATACAAAACTGAGAACATAAAACAAAGTGACAGAATTAAGGCTGCACATAACAGTGATAACAGTAAAGGAAATTGCTTTAAACTTTTCTGTTAATCAGAAGGAAATATTCTCAGGATTCTTTCTGAGAATGTCAAAACTAAATCAAATTTTAAAATACTTAAAGAAAATGACATAAAATATTTCAAGTGAAAGGATGGATAAAAGTTCACCATACAAGGAAAAACAGAAAGCAATCAAGAATGAAAATGCTAGTTGCAAACAAAGAAGCATTTAAGGCAAAGCTCAATAGCTAAGATGAATAGGATTTTTTTATAATTCTAAAGTAGGCACTCAATGATGCAAACCAAAAGGTATTAAATCTGTATGTATTAAATAATAACACCTCAAAATATCTCAAGTAAATATTAATAAAATAATTCATAATAGAAAAGTATACAAAATATATAAATATGTATGTATTTAAAATACTGTATAAGTACCTTAATATTCATTAACATTTAAGTTAACATGTACTAAAGTTTTTATAGGAATTATCACTTCATTGTTTTATTTAATAGAGAGGAGAAGGGAGGGAGAGAGAGAGAGAGAAAGAAACATGGATGTGTGAGAGATATATTGATCAGTTGCCTGTAGCACACCCCCAACTGAGGATATGGTCTGCAACCCAGGCATGTGCCCTGACTGGGAACTGAACTGGTGACCTTTTGTTTCACAGGCCAGCACACAGTCCACTGAGCCAAACCAGCCAGGGCATTACTTCATTACCTATGCTACCACTGAAAGGTAAATTCACTTATAAACTATTTTATCTCTCCTTTTTTGACTACAGAAAGAATAACTTCACAACCTTTGCATTTACCCTACCTTTTATTAGGGAGAGTAAACTAAGTAAACAAATTTTTATGTCATAAGAACATCAATATATACTTTATCTTTACTTAGATGTACCAATTAACATAATTCCAACCTGCCATGTCTTCATGTCTTCTCTCTCCTTTCCCTGTTTCCTTTCTCTCTCTACCCCCCGTCTCATTTTTCCCTCTGAACCATTCAAAACTTAAACTTCGTATTTCATCACTAAATGCTTCATAAATACTTCATTATGCATATTCTAACAATAAGAACATTCTCTTACAAAGCTAAAATACCGTAATAAGACCTAAGAAAATAAGGACTTTTAAAATGCTATTTAATGCAAACTCCATTTGTAAGACCTTCACAATCTGATAATTTTCCCAGAGAAATGTTCTATAGCTTTCTTGCTCCCAATTCAGGATCTAATCAATATTTACACATAACATTCAGTTATTGGTGTCTCTAAGTTAAAAAGAACTTAACTTTTAAAAAGTTCATATTAGTCATATTAGCATGTCCCACATTCTGGATTTGTCTAATTTTTACTAGTGAATAGATTTAGGATAAATATTTTGGCAAGAAAGCTACAAAGGTGATTGCATACTTCTCATTACATTATACCAGGAGGCACTATGATGTGAGACAAACTCTAATATGGACTAACATTTTTCTTTCTAAAGACCAAATTTTAGAATGCCACATTTTATATCATATTATTCCAAGGTTCTTCCATGTAGGTTTATCTCATAATTCATTTTATACATGGGATTGCATGTTGTTTAGGAGTCTGTGGCATTCTTTAACTCTTGCCTGGAAAGAAACTTTGACTTTGTAATCACATTTTTAATAAAAATCTAACTGCTTTTAAATACCTCGTTCAGTAGGGAAGCCAGTTTCATACACCTTTTAAAATAATAAGTAGGTTATCATGCCACTTTTTTTTTAGTTAGTGTAACCAGATGTCATAAATAAATTTTCTCTAAAAAATTCAATTCTATCTACAAGAGCCATGACTTTAGAAACACAGGGTGGGACAAAAATCAGTTTACAGTTGTTTATATGGAGCATAATGCAATAATTAATAAAAATAATATAAGAATAAACTGTTTTTGTGTTCTTATAACCGTAAACCTACTTTTGTGCCCCCCATACTTTGTTTATTTAAATATTTTGTTATACATTTGTTCTCTATGTTGTCAACAATGTTGTAAAATGCAAAATATTTACAATCCAGTAGGATAGGCAAAACCTGGTTGATTAGGTTGAAGCAAAATTATTAAATTACAACAAATTTACTCCAGAATAATTAATGTCTTATATTTTCTTTCATGATATTGATTATAAAATAATAATAATTCTCCTGTTGTCAAGTTATTACCAAACTCAACATCTATTATTTAAAGTTAAAAACTATATATTGGTATAAACACTTAGATTTAAAAGATATGTTTTAGAAAATTACAGAACATAATGAGTGTAACAAATGGGGTAAATAGCAATAGCTCGTATCTTGTGTGTGTTTTATGACTTAACATGTAATTGAAACTTAAATCATCTTGTCATTTTTCTCTTTTCTTTTCTGACTTAAGTTAAATTCTTTGTTTCACATAAACTAAAGAGGCTTCAATTAACTTCTGATGGAGACAATCGTGATCTCTTTGCTAAGTCTCCTTACAACATACACAAATTGAGTATTTTAAAACTGAAAGTTCATTTGTCTTAGTATCATTTTACCTGCTTCATATAATGTGTGTTTTCTAAGGTTTTATTTGTTTAGAGCAATGACAATGGAGAACTATAGAGTTAATGGTTTCTAAGTGGCAGCACAGAGTGGATTTGCATTATAAAAAGATGCTTTTATGGTTGGGTGTGTATATATCTGAAGTGTCTTTAATCTCTCTCCTCTAAGTGTGCACCTCATTTTGGAAGTTATAAAAAAAACCCAGGAAGGGACACTAAGGTTCTCAATTAGGGCAACTACAGTAGAGTCATAGAAGAAGGCATAGTTAAAATACATGTTAAGGAGGTAGACTTTACTTTTGTTGGTCACTAACTAGATTTATGGGAAGTAAGAGAAAGGAATCGAAGGTGACTCTAAAATTTCTATTTTGAAATATGCATATGATGCCTTTTTATAGGACTGAGAAGTAAATGGAAGTTTATATTTTCAGGGAAGGACAGTAAGCTTCATTTTGAAAATGGTGAGTTTGTTGTGTTAAGATGACATTCATTTGAATATCCCTGGTATGCAATTGAACATGTAATTCTGGATCTAAGGAAAAAGGCCTGGTCTTAAGATACACATTTCAAAGCCATGTAAGTAGATCAGATTTCTCAAGAAAGCTAAAAGTGTAAGAAAACTGAGAAAGACATGATGGGAAAATACTGCTATTTATAAGGGTGTTAAGAGAACATGAGTGTCATCAAAATATTCTTTCTGGTTCCTTGTGTTCATTTGGTAAGACTTTGTAAGATTCACGTTTAGTTGCACCAAAGGATGGATCCTCCTCTTGGCCAGTCCTTCTTGCTTAAGCCCTCCAGTATTCCTGTAGAGGGATTTAACCTAGTCATTTTCTAACTACACATATTTCTAATTAGATAATCACTATAAAAAGAAGTAGTTAACACTGTGAGGGCCTAAGTCAGATATTGTGGGATAGAGGCAGGGACAGAGGCAGGGAGGCAGAGAGATAAATACCAAAAACAAAATTTATTCAATGCCTGGGAAGGGGAAAAAGAAAGAGAAAATGACTATAGAGTATGGATTAGAGACAGTGTAATGCAGTGAAGATGGGAAGCTGAGTTCTTTCCTCCTGTACTTCGCTGGCAGAAATCAGTCACACTCTTACACTTAACTGTAAGGGAAATGCAGCCTAACACTGAAATCAAGGATAAAAGGGATTTTACAGTTACCTCATCTCTGCAAAACTCAATAAGGCTATAAAATGGAGAAACAACAAAATATTGTGTGCTATATGAATAAAGGGAAAATAATAATTCTTTCTAAAGTCCTTAAAATTTTATTTAAAGGATCAATTATGACAGGATGTGACTTCAACAGCAGTCATATATTGCTGAATGTGGTATAAGGCACAATGCCTACTAAAGATTAGGAGTTGGAAGTTATGAATCATTATTAGCTGGCTAAAGTTTCAGAAAAGCAGATGTCTTTAATTAGGTCTCCTACAAACTGGGATTTCAACATATAAAAGGACAAGGTGAATATACACTCACCTCCTCTTAAACACCCTCCTTCTATTCTCAGAGGTTTTGTCCTTCAGGTGGATGATCCCATCTGTTTATGTAAGCATTGCCTACATACACCAAGTTAATAGAATAGCTTTTCTTTCCCTTTGTCTTCTTGTAGCTGGGTAAGAGGCACTGTCTGAACATCATAAATCTCCATCAGTTTGGTATTGCACTGGCTGTTTAGGTCCAAGTAGGCAGCTTATGTGTTGTGATGATTTATAGTTTTAATCTTTCCTATAAATGAGTATGGAGGCTATGCAACAGGCCCCTATTTACAAATAAAACAGCAGATAAATAAGTAAATAGATAAATAGATGCATGACATACCGATAGATAATAATAATAACCTTGAGATTAAGATGTAATACTACAAAAACAATTAAGAATGAGGAGAAGTATTTTTAAACCTCTTCTTCTGGGGGTGATTAACAAACTGGTATTTGCTGTCTCTGTGAATTTTTATGGATGAGTAATTGAAAATATGTAAGGTTGTTTTATTGTAACCACAGTAGTAATGCCTTAGAGTATACTCATTATCTCACTGTCCACACATTGAGTCCTGATTTATCTGACATGCTTTGAATAAAAGCTCCTATATCAGCACATTTTCTAAAAAGGACAGTATGAATATAGAATCTTAGAGATGGAAGACACTTCTTTCCTTTTCTGTTAAGTATATTTGACATAAAACATTATACAAATATGTAGTATACATGTTAATTGTATGCATTTATATATTATGATTGCTATTATAGAGATATTTAGCACCTCTATCACATTTCATAATTTTCTTTTTAAAGGTTGGAATAATTAAGTTCTAGGTGTTGTTTAGGGCTATAAACTGCAACGAGTACTAAATAAACTATAGATATCTAGTGTGCAACTCTAATGAATGTAAACAACAATATTATGCTATAATCATCGTGCTTGCTAGGAAGACACATACATTAAAGTCTACTCTATGTCCACAATTATTTAATTGTTTTTGGCCAAAGTTATAGTAATGGTTTTTGTCATAGATGGAAGTATAATGAAATGTTCAATATTTTAGTCTCCAATATAACATGCTGTCTTTGTTAATACATACTGTTACTATTCAATGTTAAAATAATTAACCAATTTAAAGATAAATATTTAGCTGTTTTACACGAATCCTATCTTTTTCTATTGAATCATTTTTTCTTGTTATTCTACTACAGCTGTAAATTTTTCCCCCTTTGCCCTCCTCTGCCCATCCCACCCCTGACTCCAGTGTTCACAACAGATTTTAAGCTATCTTTGGAAGACTTATGGTGATGCTGGTTGATTATTGTGGTAACCTCATTGATAGTTGAATTAATTGGGGATATTTGCTTTATACATTGTGGTGCTTTATAAATTTTTGCAGCTACATTTTTTTCCTACCTGGAAAGTCATCACCTTCATTTTCTGTTGCTATCAGAATAATTGCTCTATTCTAAAAGGTTTACGACAAAGCACTAATTTAATCCATTATATGTATAGGATAATTTTATAATATAGTTTGTAAAGATAATATGTACTTAAATAAGCACTGAATCCACTTATAAGTAGAACCTAATCAACAAAACAAATGAGCAAAATAGGCCCAGAGACAAAGAAAAAAAAGAACAAACTGACAGTGACCAGAAGGGAGGGGTGGAGGGTGATAAGGTGGAAAGAAGGGGAAGGGACAAGTCAAGGAACATGTAGAAAGGACCCGTGGACATGGACAACAGGGTGGGGATTGACTGTGGGAGCAGGGGGCGTGGGGAGAGCAATGGGGGAAAATGTGGGACACTTGTAATTGAACAACAATAAAAACATTAAAACAAAAAAGAGGATTGCATATAAGTTAAAAAAAATAGGATGGTGTGTACTTCATGATTTACTTTTTAAATTTAATATCTTATTATTAATTCTGTATGGAACAGGTTGTTAGGCTCCAGAGTTTAAGGTCAGTAAGAATTGTTGTAGGAAAATGTTACCAGTACTGTCAGAATCTTCATCATCATCATCACCACCACCACCACCACCATCATCATCATCGTAGATACCTTTCCTCAATAAGTTTTAGGTGAATTTATATCTAGATTTTAACCCTGACTCTACCTCTTACCTGCATTACCTTAACGAGTTACAAAGTCACCTTCTTAATTATCAAATAGGAATAACGTAGGATATTTCTCATGGAGTTTTACAAAGATTAAATTTTTAAGTGTTTATGAAAGTATGTATTATAGTGTCTAGCAGATAGTAAGCATAGCAATAGTTGTAGAAGTTGTTACTGTGGTGGTAAAAAATAGTAGTAGAGGAATATTAGGAAAAGAAAGGATGGTAGTAGTAATATTGGCGCATTGGTAGTAATACCTCATATTTTCTTAACCTTGTAGAAATGATGGAGAAAGGGCCATACATTTAACTGAGTTGATTTTAATTGCCTATTTCTCAACAGAAAAATGAGGATAAAAAGAATATTCTGAGAAGAAAATAAATTCATAAAAGGTTTTAATGAGAATTAAATAAACTAATAAATCTTAGTTTATTTAGAGCAATGACTTAATAATTGTTTTATATATGATATTTTTGTTGTATGACATCACCAGGCTGATGTATAAATCTATGTCTATAATCAGAAATTGTATTTTAACCCAACACTATGTTGCCTCCAAAATCAGCTTGCTGTTATTATAGGTAGCAATTACCAATACTGATTAATGAAGTTGAAATTATTTATTCATGACAATTGTGAGAATGTAAATAATTTGTTCTAAAAGTGAAATAGCTTCCTAACAGAGGGAACAGTTACTCTCATTGGTTAGGTTTATGTAATTTATAACCTGGGTTCTCTTCAGAGAAGACCTATGGAGAAGAAGGTTTCCAATACAGTTTCACTCTTCTGATGCTTTGCAGCATCTGCTGGAGTTGTGTCTTCTCCTACATGTCTCTGAGTTATTTTTAAGGCTAATTCCCTATATTATATTTGTTTTTTCTTAAGATACTGTTTTCTGATAGATCCTGTTCTCCCTTCTCTTTATTTCATACATTGATATCTGAATTCTACCACTCAACCTACATTAATGATATGCAGGTATAACATTTTTATGTACCATTCTACTGTCTTAAAATTCTTTAATGACCCCCAGTGAGATATCAGATCACAATATTCTACCTGAACTACCATTTGAATAAATGTCCTGAGTGTGTTTTATCTTTAGTTCTCTATTTCTCCCGCTTGGGTTTATTAAGGATTTTACCTCCGGACATTGAAGCCTTCTCAAAATTCAGGAAATTTAGGGTCTTTATTATGTTCTATTTTTCTTTATTCTTTTCATCCTCCTCTTTTGGGACTCTAAATCTATGTTAATCTACGTGGTATCATCACCCAGGTATGAAATTCTCTTAATCATAATTTTTAGGGTTTTTTTTCCTCTCTGTGTGTTACTCAGGTTTATTAATTTCAATGGGTTTATCTTTAATAACATGACTCACTATCAGTTCACTCATTATGCAATTTTTTTCTTTATGCTTACAATTTTTTAATTACAAAATTACAATTTATAATACTTGTTTTAAAATTCTGAACTATTATTGTAATATTTGGGTTATCTTGATTACTATTTGCATTTGATTACTACCAATTGATGTTTTTTCTTGTGTATATAATCACATTTTCATGTTTTTCACATGTCTAGTAATTCTGATGGGATGATGGGTACTATGAGTGATACATTGCAGAGGATCTTGATTTTTCTCATGGTTTCTGAACAAAGTTTTCTAATTTAATGGGCAGGTAATTTGGCAACAGTGAACTCTGTCTTCCTAGCAGAAAGCAGAATTTGAGATATCTACTTCTCTCAGCTGCCAGTTGATGCACTCTTTCTAGCAAATCTGTGATCACATTTGAATGAGTACTGTATAGTGACAAGCCAAATATTAGGATGAATTTTGTACACAAATGCTGGCATTTACCTCTTTTCAGGAGAACTTGTCCCATCTTGTAATTAATTATATGGCCATTCTACCATCTCTGAACTCTGTTATCTGAAATCTCAAGAAAGAAAAATTATAGCCCTCTGCTCTCCAAATTTTGAGGAATATCAAGTGTTTTTTTAAAAAAATTTATTTTACTTTTTTGTTGTTAAAAATACATTTGTCTCCACCTTCCCGGCACCACATTCCCCTGCCCCCTCCCCAACCTCCCTCCCTCAAGTGCTTTTGATCAACAGACTACAAAATTTAAAAAAATCACACATTCTCTACATTGTCTTTCAAGGCAGACTCTTTTATATCTTCTGCCTGATTTTGGCCACATTTCAGTGACTACATATTGGTGATGTTTTTAAATCATGGCTTAAATTTTATAATTGTTATGTGCAAGAAAAACAGCCTATTTAATATACTCTGGAATTATTAGAATAAAGGAAACTAACTTACTATTTTTTTAAAAATTGGGATTTTTTTTGCCCATACTGCCATATTGTTTTTTTGTGAGCATAAAATGAAATTATTTATATAATTCTTTTTATACTTTGACACACTGAGTAATAAAAATGATATATACTCATTATAATATTGAGTTCTGTTTTTATTTAGTATAAATCTTTAAGCATTTTTCATGACCAGGTATCTTCTGTTGAGGAAAAAAACTAAGATGATTATGACATTGAAATATCCTGCACTATTCTCTTTATATCTTTTCCATTTGGGTGAAAACATAAGGTTAATATGTTGTCTTCAATTTAAATAAACTATCATATTTTCAAACCAATGCTTACTAAAAAGACAGAATTTAACACTATATGAATTAAGGTATAAGAAAATATATTTAAAATTTAGAGGAAACTTTTAGTAATATATCACTAAATAGTAAATTAACACAATTTATTATTTTTTTTACTGTGATTAACTAGAGTTATATACATAGCACCTGGAGGTTCTAAATTGCCTATTCTGTTATAAATGGTATCTCCTACAAATAGTGAACATTTTTCTTTCTTTCAGATTGATTAAAATCTGATTTTAACCACTGGTCAATTAGTTAGATTTGCAGAGGAACAAGCATATGTATTAGTTGAGAAAAAATATCTTTAGTTTTTAGATTGCAATTCAACATTTAAAAAATTATCTTTTTTTTTTTTATTCATGCCTGGAAAAAAGCTCAGTTGTTTTCCAAAGATGGCCCTTCAGAAACCATCTTATTTTTCTTTCCTTGCTTTAGGATGTTTTTCATTTGACCATCATCATGTCTCACTGCTGAGCACCTGAAACCCTTACATAAATCTATGAATACTGTCTAAAAAACATCCACTGTGGACAGTTAGTTGTATAGGAAACCTAAGTAATACCATTCAATTTACTTCATACAAATTTCAGTTTGGAAATTTTATAAATGGAACATTTACTATATTAGAATTTTTATTTGCTATATTCTGAAGCTCTAGTTTTATAAAAGGTTTAAACATTATTTCCTCATTGTAGATATTCCATGTCTCTTTTAAAGTGTGGATCTATTCTCTACTTCTTTCTTAGATCTGAGTAGTTTTTTGGTTGTGACTCTTCTTTCTACATTCTATTTTTTCTGTTATTTTGATGCAAGAGGTTTTCTTCAAATTTCAAACTACAAACTGAATTTTCAAGATGACCTAGGATATACAGGTCTCCAGTGTCTTCAGGCAAACTGATACGCAGAATATATAGAAGTGCAGAAAAATATTACTATAGTACTTTATTACTTGTGTATTGGGTACCAAGAAAGTTGTCTGTGATGGAAAGCTGGCTACAATTTGGTTGGCAGGAAATGCTGAAGCACAAACTCATATTATCTCAATCCACAAAGTGTTTTTTTAAAATTTATTTATCATATATGAGATTCCAGCATTCAGCTATATTAGATTTTGTTAAGAAATCTAGGGAAATGCATGTTACAGATCTGGCAGTAGATTTAGGTGGGAATGATGAGAGTAAAATAATAGCAAGTTGCCTCTTAGAGTTGTTTATGTAGGCCACTAAAATTACAGATATTTGAGTTACTTTTATATTAAAAATATCAACAGACTAGTATTTTTAACAAGATAATTCTTTCAAGGATCTCAGGTATATATTTGACCTGATTTTTCTTTACCATATATATATATATATATATATATATATATATATACTATTCACAGCTTCTCTTTTACTCACATATCATTGAACCCTTATTGAAAAGCCTTTGAATTTAAAATACTCATTTTAAATTGCTTGTTATGAAACAATTTAAAATCATTTCTTGTCTACCAAATGGATAATACAATTTCTCTCTCTCTAAGAGAACAAGATTCAAAATCCAAAATGATCTCCAAGAATATAATTAAAGAGAAGAATTACATTGAATATACTGCATGCTATATTTATCAGAGCATAGATCAAAAATATTATGAGTTGATTTTAGGATCACTGAACTAATGGTAGTTTCATTGAACTGTAATATTTGAAAGCTGAAAGTTGTTATCAACTATTCAAGACTAGGAAACAGCTATAAAGTACATTATGCAGAAGAAAATTCCTACTGGCTATGTAACATGAGGAAAGTTATTCAGTATCGTTGGGGCTCCATTTTTTTCTCAGGTAGTATAAAAGGATTATGCCTGATTATTCATCTCCTAGTTTCCATTTAAGTTGCAATTTTCCTTATTTATGAGAGAGTTAGAGAACAGTATGCACCTACAATCAGATCTGTATAAATCACGGAAGGAGTAAGGGGATATTTTGGATGCCAAATCAGATCTTAATATAACTTCTTTCTTTCTACTTTCATATATATTGGGTTGGCTAAAAAGTTTTTTTTCCCCCCATAAGATGGATCTAGTAGTGCTTAGTTGTATTTAATTTCATTTGAAACAATTTTGTTAGATTGTGTTGTGACAGTGGTCATATCAGTGTGCATTTAAAAACAGCTTATCAAAATTGGTGCATTTTTGTGCCGCCATTTTAATATTGAAGATGGCAGAAAATACATGACATTTGTTGGCATATCATGTTTTGTTATTTCAAGAAAGGTAAAAACACAACTGAAACACAAAGATTCGTGCAGTATGTGGAGAAGGTGCTGTGGTTGATTGAACATGTCAAAAGTGGTTTGTGAAGTTTTGTGCTGGAGATTTCTTACTGGATCATATGCTCCATGGTTGGGTAGACCAGTTGAAATCGAAAGCAATAAAACTGAGACATTAATTGAGAATGGTCAACATTATACAATGTGGGAGATAGCTGACACACTGAAAATAGCCAAATCAATAAAGTTCTTGATGAAAATGAAAAATTTCTTTTATTTTATGGAAAAAACTAAATAGACTTTTTGGCCAACCCAACACAAATAGTTCTCCATTTTTTATAATTAAAAAAACTGCTGAATAAAGCATGTTCACTTTTATAACACTATTAAGTTATTAAAATAATATTAACAGTAACAACTCACTTTTGAGTACTTAATAAGCACAAGGCATTATATATTCATTTCATACAATCTTGGTAAATCATTTTTAAACTTATCTACCTAAAATATTTATCAAGGATATATTATATTTTGGGTATAGTATATGTCATGAGCCTTATTTGATAGATGGTATAAAAGGAAGTTAAGAAACTTGTAATAGGTCACACAATTTGCAGATTCTAACAATAGGACTTTCAGATTCCCGTAATCCTGGCCAATTATCACAGAAATAAAATTCACAAAACATGCTCAAATGACAACTTCCAAGTGTACTATGAACAGGTAAAGTAGCCCTTTAATTCTGCGGGAGATATCTAGGGATTAGGCTATAGTTTAGAAGATAGTAGCAGAACTCATGTATTTACGGTTGAATAAAAGTTTAAGACATCTACTATTTCCCATTTGTTAGACTCCATCTGGTTCTGCAGGGCAGAAGTGAGCATCCTTTCCCATGTGGTCTCTAGGGCTATCATCTTTAATGCACTGGTCTATGGTTGTTTTAATAACTTGATGTCTTGCTCTTTTTGTGGAAAATACCTCTTGACTCCCTTGACTATTGTTGGTTCTATAAGCATTTCAAAATGCATGCTGTCCTCATAATCCACACAACCTCTCTTTACTTTCACCAGGCCCATTTTTTTACGCTTACTGCCTTCAAAGTTTGAACCTTAGATGGAAGGGCAGATTTTTGAGCTAGGAGCCTCTCACTGAACACATTTTGTATCACTATGCTTCTGCTGAATGTCTAAGAGTGTGAAAAGGAACCCTTGGTCTGAAGATAATGCTCTAGTGTTTCCAGAGGTAATGCAATATTTTCACACACAAAAATAATGAAGAATTCTTTTTTAATTATTGTTCAGTTACAGTTGTCCCCATCCCCCCCCCCATTACTTTCCTCTGCCCTACTCACTCCCATCTCCCATGTTCAGTCCTCTCCCAAGAATTCAAATGCTGGAAAAATTGGCTCATCATTATTACATATTCGGGGCTAGGGGCAATTTCTTTAATTATATTTTTTGAAATATCTTTTCTTAGTCTTTCTTTTCTAGTCCCACTAGGTTCTCAAAAGTGACTAGAGGACTCCTTATCACTGAATGTGTTGATCTTTATTTTTAGTTCTCATTTTTATCTTTCAGCAGTAACTGGCTCTTACGACAGCTACAGGAATGATGATGGACTTCGAAAAAAGACCAATAAATAATTCTTATTTAAGGTACTTGTAAGCTGTGTGTCCTTGGACATGTTAACTAAACTGTCTGAGACTTAGTTTCTAGTAGAAAATATGGTTAATTATAACTGTCTTATAGTGTTATTTTTGAGAATGTAATTTGTGTTAGATGTGTTTCTTAGGGTTGTGCAGGGTGACAGCATCTCTGGAACCAGTTTAATCTGTTAATAAGTTGAATACCTAACTTTACTTTTTAAATTTAATTTATTGGGGTGATACCGGTTAATAAGATTATATAGGTTTCAAGTGTACATTTCTAGGACCCATGATCTTCATGTTGCATCATGTGCCTGCCACCCATAGTCAAATCTTTTGTCACCATGTATTTGACCCTTTTTACCCTTTTCTGTCCTCCAACCCCCTTCCCTCCGGTAACCACCATACTGTTGTCTGTGTATATGAGTTTTTCTTTGTTTGTTTTTCTTGTTTGTTCATTTGTTGCTTAAAGTTTTATATCCCACATATGAGTGAAATCTTATGGTTCTTAACTTTTTCTGACTTATTTTACTAAGCATGATGCCATGCTTTACTTTTATTCAAATAAATGTTATACTATGGGAACATTATTGTGACTCATGGAAGCAATAAAGGAAAATTGTTTTAAATGCTCTTATAATCTGGCTTCATTCATTAGTGCTGATTTCTCAAGAAATATATACTATAATTCTACATTTGTATCATAAAATATTAATATAAATTAAGTTATTTATCCTTTGGGAGAAGTTTTTTATTTTTCCACAAGGTAAATTTTGCCAATAAGGTGTGTCAAGTACTATGTAGAACCCTTAAGATGAAGAGCAACTCAAACTATTAAAAACAAGGGACTGAGTGAGAATGGTGAAGGGATTAAAACAAGAAGCAAAAAATAAAGACTCATGGACACAGACAACAGTACAGTGATTGCCATAGGGTAGGTGGTGGAGGAGGTAGAAGAAGCTAGAGTGGGGATAAATGGTGATGGAAGGAGACTTGACTTGGGATGGTAAAAACACAGCACAGTATACAGATGATGTATTGTAGAATTTTATACCTGAAACTTATATAGTTTTATTAACTGACTTTATCCCAATAAATTCAATTTTTTAGAAAGTGGCCAGCCTTTTGAAAGTACCTTTTAGATAACAGTCTTCACCTAAATTCCTAAACTAAACAACATTTGCTCTATATGATTCTGAGTGTTATTGCCAACCTATTTTCCTACTTCTAGGACATTAGCTTCTTCCCATGGTTTCTCTATTGATACCAGTCCCAAACTCAACCATTTAAGACTTTGGCTTAGACCTCCTGAATATAGGTTGTTCCCTATTTTCATTCAAACCTCATTTGGCATTCACCTACTAATGCTATCTGGTCACTAGGGAATTGATGTCACTCAGCATTTGTATAATTCAATCTAACATTGACTACCTTGGTTTTATCCTGAACTTCTACAGGGCTACCACGGAATGACAAGATCAATGTTTGATCATATACACATTTGTTCATACATTCATTCAAATCCATAATGTCTTAATTGCCTAATATTGTTCAAATACTGGCCTGGCCACTGCTGAATAAGTTCACAGATTAGAAAATACACAAAGAGAACAGAAGTAGAATATATTCATGTAGAATAAAAAGGGCTCCCTTAGTCTTACAAAGATTATCTAGCAAAAACCTGTAACAAAGTTTGTTGCTAGAATAAAAAAAAAGATTAAGATGCTTGCAAACTGTTTCTGTTTAACAATTTACCAGAAATTCTTATCGCTAAAAGTAAACATAGAGAGAAAAAAAAAACTAAATTTAGTGTTTACAAATCATTAAGTAAGAAACAAACCCACAAATATTGGTAGACAAAAGTGTCTAAAAAAGAAACTCTTCAAAGATCCTATGTTATTAGAATGAAGAAGGAGGTTTAGCAAGATGTCTCAATATATATAGCCAATATATAAAACTTCTTTGGGATTTTACAAAGCAACCACAAATACAAATTATGGTTTGTAAAATGATATAATTTACATAATAGTATTGATGTGTAGGATCCACAGTAATATAACCAACCAAGGAAGTACAATATCTTACTACAAAATTTAAAAAAATCATTTAAAACATATCTATGAAGACCAAAAAAAGTGAAAAAATATACTTCACTCTTGGATAAAAAGTTTCAGTGTTTTAGACATATATTTTCTTTACTGTTAGGATCATTTGTGACAAAAGTACCATTAAGACCTCCAATAGTTTATTTTTTAAAACTCGAGGCTTATTTTAAGATTATATCATAACAATGGGACAAGAAACACCCAACCACTTCTGAAGGAAATGAAAAGTGGAAGAATCTGTCTTACATGATATCAAGAGTATTATTTAAAAGGTAAAAAATAAAACATTAACTCTTATTAGGAATATTTGGCTTGGGAACAGAAAATAGACAAAGAGTAAAGAACATGGTAATATTTTCACTATTATAGAGATATTTGATATGCGAGAAAATCTGTTTGCCAATCACTAGGGAAAATAGGCTTATCAATTAATTATGCTTGGACAATTAATTTTACATCATATGAAAGATTCAGTTTTAAATGAGATAAAGAAAAAATCTTAAATGTAAAGAGGAAAAGTAAACATTTTAGAATATTGGAATATAGTTATATAATGTCAGGCGAATAAAAGGCTTCTCATTACAAAATTTAGAATATGCAACACAAAGAGATGAATTAAATGTAAAAATTCTGTGTATTAATTCAACAAATTTTCATGGAGCACTCTGTGTGCCTAGCATTGTGCTAGAGGCTGGGATACATCAGTGTGTAAAGCAAAGAAAATTTTTGCCCTAATAGAGTTTACTTTCAAGTTAAATTTTTGCAATGCATGTGTCTTAGTTTGTTTAAGCTGCTCTAACAAAATACCATAGACTGAATGGTTTATAAACAATAGAAATTTCTCACAGCACTGGAGGCTGGAAAACCCAAGATCAAAGGTTTCTTTTTCTTTTAATTATATATTAATTTTTATATATTACGGTATCTACTGGGTCATACTAATTTGATAGCATCACTTCTAGTTTGCCTGTGCTTTATTTGTAAATTCAAAAAATAGTCAATGTGTGTGCTTTAAGAAACTGAATGTGTCATGTCCGGTTTTTGCGGATACACTCCTCAAAACTTCATTCACCTTGACTCACTGCTTTCCTCTCTACACATCCTGGCTGCATCTGACCCTTCCTAAGTCCTTAGGCTTTGAGCTCGTCTGTGCCTCTCCTATCCATTTTCTTCCCCAGTACCACTGCCATCACCTAGATTGTACAATATGTACCCATTTCTCATGTCTGAAATGGTGTAATGCTTTTCACAATCTTCTTGCCTCCTTCTGTGCCTATTATGAAACCACTTTTTCTCTATTTTAATTCTGTTGTAAAATTCTAAAGACTTCCTATTGCTCACTGAACTACATACAACCTCCCTTCTCTCATTCCAATTACAATAACTACCAGTGTCTATCTTTCTTAGTTTATCTAACACACATACTTTTAAATCCAACAAATTTGAATAAGATAACATGCATTGTTTTTGCTAACTTCTACATCTCTACCTAATATTTCCTCTGTAAATAACCTTTTTACCATGCTGAAAGCCTAAATTGTACTAAAGGTGTACTATGTATTTCTCATAATTTAACATATCTGCTACCCTGATGGATAAATACCATCTCCCATTTTGCAAGGTGAAGAAACTGAGCATCATCGGGATTAAATACAACCGTCTCTTGGTATCTATAGATGATTGGTTCTAGTACTTCTCATGGATACCAAAATCCAAAGATGTTTAAGTCTTTATATAAAACAGCATAGTATTTGCATATGACATACTCATATTCTCACTCATATTCTCCTATATACCTTAAATAATCTCTAGATTACTTATAATACCTAGTGCAATGTAAATGCTATGTAAATATTTGTACTGCTTTGTTTCAGGAATAAAGACACACAAAAAAAGCCTGCAAAAAAAAAAACCCATCATAGGCTTACCTACTTAATACACATCAACAACAATGTAACTTTTTTTTCAAATATGTTTAATCTGAGGTTGTTGGAATTTGTGGATGCAGAAACCCAGAATATGGAGAGCTGATTTTATTATACTCAAGATCACCAGATAGTAAGAGGTAGAAGTTATATTTAAATTCAGAGGTGTTTACCTACAAGTTCTCTTCCCCAATATGTTATTACTAATTGTTAAAATTTGGTATCTTTTAATGCCTTCTTTGTATGGTTTCTCTTGCATAAAACATTTGAAACATGCTCTCCAGATGGATGTATGGATACACACACACACATATAAAGTTTATCTAGGGAATATATATGTATGTAAGTATGTACATATACACATGACAAGGTATGTCCAAAAAGTATCCAGCCATGTCATATTAAAAATAGAGATATTTATTGAACAAGATACCAGAAACACTGTGCATGGACAATGCTGCCTCAGTCCCCTTCAAAGTAGGCATCTTGGGGCCTCACACAGTTCTCCCAATTGCCATCAGCTGTCCTGTCATATTTTCCTGAATCTCATCAATGGTCTGAAATCTCTTCCCTTTCAAAGGTGATTTTAGCTTTGGGAAAAAGCCAGAAGTTGCAGGGCACCAAATCTGGGCTGTAGCAGGGCTGAGTCACCTGGGTGATTTGATCCTTTGCCAAAAAACTCTGCACAAGACATGATGCATGAGTTGGCTCGTTGTTGTGATGAAGCCATTCACCAGTTGCCCATAGCTGTGGCCTTCTGAATTGTCCGAATAGTTTCCACAGAGGAATGTTCAAATTTAATGCAGAATTTGATGCAGATTTGTTGCTCTATTTGCTTAGTCATTTTGAATGTGACAGCCACACAGTACACATGCTCACTTAACCACGTCTACCACCCCCCCACTGACTAGTACACTGAAGTCATCATTGTTCCCATATGCACATTCCGGTCCTCTCTTCTTGGCTGCCTGGTTACATCAATGTGACACAAACCATCCTCATTATATTATCAGTGGCTGGATTTTTTCCGGACAGACCTCGTCATGTATCCACCTGAACATTATTATTAAAAAGCAATCATAAGTTTTCATGGAAGAAAAAAAGTTTCATGGAAGACAAACCATATTAATTACCATAATACAATACAAATAAATCATTATATTTACTTGGGTATGGGATTATATACCAACTTATTTGTCGGTATATACCTAATTTCTCCTGCTGGAGTAAGAGGCTTTTGATGGTAGGGAACACCTTGTTCACCTTTATTTCCCTTTACAACACTTAGCAGTGTGCGGCACATAGCAAGTGCTGAGTTAATTGTGTTTCTATTGAACTATGTTTTCCCTTTTCTTGATAGGTAGGTAGATAAAAAGGTACACATACTACATTCGTGTGAAATACATGGTAAGATCACTGTCTAAGAAATATTTTGAAATGCTGTGTGTACTAGATTATTTTGAGCCATGTTCCAACACAAAGAGGATGACTAATAATGACTGATCAAACTGGGGAACTCCAGTGACAGCTAACATTTACTAATAGATCTGTCTCTATCACAGAGAACTAAATAGTTTCACTACATCATACAAATTGCAAAATTATGACCACCTAGCAAACTGTAATAAAATGCTATAAATCAGAGCACAACAAGACAAACATTTTCAACTTTGTATTTCTCTGACATTGATCCTAAGAAAACTCCAGCATTTGAGGAAAGATGTGAATTTACTGTGGTCGTAAAGAACAATTTGTAATGCATATTTTGATGTCATGAGGCTAATGAAATTGCATCCTAAGGGCAATGATTTGTCCAACGGTTAGCATAGCTTTGAAAGGGCTGTGAATATTACATAAACAGTGAAAATTCTCAACACTTCAGCTTATGAAATGAGAAAAATTTATGTTTTAATCATAGTTAAAATGTATGGCAGGTAGGATAGGGGATTATATTAAATGTTATCATTACTGAATAGCCTCTATTATTTCCAATGTATAAAATAATTTTTTTAAAGCACATCTATTGGAATTTACACAGGCATTGAAGAAGTCTCTGTCACATCATTCTCCTCCATAAGCACAGCCCTTATGTCACAGCCTAAAGGAGATAGAACATTCCTGTTTTCTTTCAAGTGGTTTTAACTGAATGACTCATCATCTCAATTTATTTCAGTCTCTGTTCCTCGGGGTCTTCATGTCTGTATTTATCTGTCCCCTAAGTGGAACAGTCATATTATTAGTTTATAGTAAACATATTTATGGAGTACTAACTATATGGAAAACACTATTCTGGGCATTAAATATGTCATGGCAGAGAAAGGAGCCTGGTTTGTGACCTCATGAAGATTACATTCTAGGGAGGACAGAGACCAGGAACAGGTCCTGATTTTGGTAATCATTGAGGTGCCATAGGAAAATGTTGTAGGTGGCAGGACTGAGGGAAATGATATCATTTTATGGAAAAATCTATTACTCTACAGGTGGAATTGGCTGGAGTATACACTGGAAATGTTTTTTGCTTCAAGCAGCAGAACAACATAACTGCTTAAATAGTGGCTTCTTTTTCATGTAACAGGAGTCTGCAGACAGGTAACTCTTGACTTGGCTCAGGGTCTATATCTGTGTGATTTACTGACTTCCTTCATGAGTATAAAATGGCGGCCCTGGCTCCAGCCAATATGTAATGAGAAAGCAGAAAGGAAAAAGGGAACAGGAAAATACACATTCGATTTTTTCTCATTGTCAAAGCCATGACATGATGCCTTCCCCATAATCTATTTGTAACAGAGGACACCCCCAAAATGGGGAAAGGATTGAGCTGTACTGGGATATAAAAGAGATTCTGAGGGAGGTTGTTTAAAAAGGAGCATAAGGAAACGCTGCTTCCTCCTTTATAATCTTCCCTCCTTCCCAGCTGCTGGGGGCTAGAGGTCCTGGGCCCCTGACATTAGGGACTGTAAGAGGGAAAGGAGGAGGCTCAAGCCCCGTCAGTGGCAGTTCCACACAGGCCGTCAGCAGAGTGCAGGCCGTCAGCAGAGTGCGGCCCGTCAGCAGCAGGCCCTGCACCCCTCCCCTGCCCGGGCCTGTCAAAATGAAACATTAGTTTCAGGGGCTTAATGGAGGGAGAAAAAAACTAAACAGGACCAAAGTTTATGTGCCTTCTTCAATAGTACAGATTTTTGTTCTTGTGTTATTTTCAGTTCTTGAATCTATGTAGTGGTTGCAATGACAGATATTTAAATAGCTATTTTTCATGGCATACTCTAGATATTCTAGGCACAAACCTGTCATTATTTCAAATTATATGAATGTTAAATAAAAAAAATTCATTTCTTTTCCACTGAACTCTGTCTTTGGAGTTTTTGCTAGTAGGCAGCAAGCAGTAGAAACACCCCCACCCCCGCCCCGACCCCCAACTGGCTGGGTTCAGTAATGTAGTTGCATGGGAAGTTGGGAAGTATTTGTTTTTATAGTCTCTAAAACAGAGATAAGCAAGATAGAAAGGAAGTGGGAATTTAAGTTGTGTGAACCTATCAGTAGAAACTGCCGTAACTAAAGAAAGATTTGGAAGACTTTTTAGCATATGATATTTAAAGTTATAGGAATTAATGAGATTCATTAATTTAGATTAGTGCTTCTGAGTATAACTCTTTCCAATGCTTAAATTGTTCTACATATATGCTATTTAATACAATGGCCACTGGCCACATGTGGCTGTTGAGGCCTTGAAATGTGACTAAGGAACTTAATATTTCACTCTTTTAAGTGAAAATTTAAATAACCACATGTGGCTAATTGATACTATACTAAACAGAGGAAATCTAGATAAAGTAAGAAAGAAAAGAGGGAGAAGGATTAACTTTTAGTACATTGATATTTAGAAGGTTTGCAGTAGAAAAAGGATGGCAAAATAAAAAAATATGTATTTATATACAATATATACATGTATGTGTGTTCTGTTTGTATGGTTTTTCTATATGAATACTGAGATGATATATTTGAATATGAGAATGATGGAAAGAATACTTAAAGAGAATATGAAAAGTTTACTAAAATTAGATAGCAATATTGAAATGTATTAGTGATATTAGCAAGACAGTAGAATAGGATGTTCCAGTCCTCATCACCCCACAGAAGCACAAATTCGACAATCCTCCATACAGGACAATACCTTTAAAAGAGTGCTGAAATCCAGGTGGGAGATGACGGATTCTAACAGGAGCACAGAAGTGAGAAAAGATCAATTTGGGCGAGTAAGAAGGCCAATTTCACTTGCCCTGCATCGCCCCTGTTCCACGCCTGTGCAGTGCAGCGCCAACAGAGTTCCTCGGCCTGGACTTCTCCCGTGGAGGAAAATCAAGTGACTGTCAGACTTCACTCTGGGCCCTGGTACCAGCACTGCCACTGCAGCTCCAGGTTCCAGGCCTGTCCACAGACACCCAGGTTCCGCTGAGCATGCTCCTGACCTGCTAGCTGGTAGATTCTGGCATTGCATCTTCCCAGGGACTCTGACAACAAGTCCACTTGTCCACAGACCTTGGCTGCACACCTGCCTCTGCACCCTGCCTGCCAGTTTGCCCTAAATCTCCGGATGGGCTGACTATTGAAGGGATTTTTCTGACTAAGCCAGTGTATGTATGAATACTGAAAGTGGTAACTACTTCTTCAAATGCGCATACACCAGTGCAACACTGCAAGGATCACAAAGAAACAATAAAACATGCACATCCAAAGCCAATAGATAAACACAACACTTCTTCAGGGAAATGCGAATTAAAACCACACTGAGGTACTATTTCTCTCCTGTTAGGATGGGTATTAGAAAAACAAAAACTAAACAAAACAAAAACATTGGCATATATGTGGAGAGAAAAAGAAACACTTGATACTGTGGGTTTTCTTTTTTGTAGTAATAAACAATATTATTTATTTTTCTGATACCACCAGTAGGGGTGGTTTAGTATCATATTTAATGGAGTTTACACAGAACACATGGGACCAAGAGGAAAGGGATAGAATCACAGAATTAAAAAGAAAACCAAAGTCCTGGATGGCTTTTAATATCTGTTTTATTCACATATTAATAAAACTTACTTGGGAATATTTAATAAAAGGAGAACAGAAAACAAGGTGGGCAGATAAGTATATATTGGAGAAGAAAAAGAAAATGTGGTATGTACTCAGGAAAAATGTGGTATGTACATACAATGAAATATTATTCAGCCTAAAAAAGAAGAGAAACCAGCCATTTGCAACAACATGGATGGACCTGAAGGACATTAGGATAAGTGATAAGCCAGATTCTGTCTACGTGCAACCAGTTACATGATGAATCTAAAATTGTTTTACTTGTTTTTTGATGAGTCATTCTAACATGAGACGATGCCTCGTGTGGTTTTGATTTCCATTTTCCTGATGATTACCAACATTGAGCATCTTTTCATGTATCCTTTGACCATTTGTATGTCTTTTTTAGAAAAAATAAATCTATTCAGTTTTCTGCTTATTCTTTAATTGGACTGTTTCTATTGTCTATTGAGTTATAGGAATTCTTTGTATATTTTGGATATTAATACTTTAAAAGATATATATTTTGTAAATATTTTCTCCCATTTATTATTACCTTTTCATTTTATTAATGATTATTGATGATATCCTCTGCTGTACCAAAGTTTTTTTCAGTTTGATGTCATCCCACTTATTCATCTTTGCTTTTGTTACCTTTGCTTTTGGCAACAAACCCAAGAAAATTCTTGCTAAGACTGATGTCAAGGAGTTTACCCCTTGTTTTCTTCTCAGAGTTTTATGGCAAGGGGTTATGTTCAAGTCTTTAATTCACTTTATTTCTTTAGTGGTGTTAGATAGTGGTCTAGTTTCATTCTTTTACTTGTGGCTGTCTAGTTTTTCCAACACCATTTATTGAAGAGACTTTCCTTTCCCCATTACATATCCTTGGTTCTTTTGTTGTAAAGTAATTGATCATATATGATTGGGTTCAGTTCTGGGCTTTCTTTTATGATTCATTGATCTTATTTTATGCATATACCATAACTGTTTTGATTATTATAACTTTGTAATATAGTTTGAAATAACAAAATGTGATGCCTCTAGCTGTGTTGCTTTTTAATCAAGATTGCTTTGGTTATTTAAGATTTTTTATGGTTCTATACACAATTTAGGATTGTTTTTCTTTTTTATTTCTGTGAAAAATGCCATTAGAATTTTGATAAAGGATTTCCTGAAATCTATAGAATGTTTGGGGTACGTGGACATTTTAACAATGCTAATTTTTCCAATCCATGAGCATGAAATAGCTTTTCATTTATTTGTTTCTTTTTCAATATTTAAATCAATCTCATAATTTTCAGTGTATAGATCTTTCACAATGTTGGTTAAATTTATCCTAAAGTTTTTATTATTTTGATGAAATTGTAGAAAAATTGTTTTCTTAATTTATCTTTTGATAGTTTGTTATTAGTGTATAAAAGCACAACTTATTTTTGTGTATTTTTTAATCCTTCAAATTTACCTAATTTGTTTTTTAATTATAACAGTTTTTGGTTCACTGTAGAATTTTCTACATATAATATCAGTTCATCTGCTAATAGTGATAGCATTATTTCTTCCTTTTGGATTAAATGCCTTTAATATCTTTCATTTTTTTTTTTGACTAATTATCTAGAACTTTCAGTACTATGTTGAATAAAAGTGGTGAGAGTGGACAACTGTCTTGTTTCTGAACTTAGAAAAAAAGCTTTTACTTTTCACCACTGATTATGATCTTGGCTGTGGGCTTATCAAATATGGCCTTTATTAAGTTGAGTTGTGTTTCCTCTATACCCAGTTTGTTTAAATTTTTTATCATAAATAGATGTTGAATTTTGTTAAATGGTTCTTCTGCATCTATTGAGATTATCATATAATTAAAAAATTTATATTTAATCTTTATTGTATTTTTTCCATTACCATTTAATCTCTTTATACTTCCCACCCCCCAGCAATCACCACACTGTTGCCAATGTCCGTGAGTCCTTTTTTCTGATCAAAACTCTCAGTAAAGTAGGAATGGGAGGATCATATAATTTTAATCCTTCATTTTGTTGATGTGATGTATCACATTAATTGATTTGTGAATGTTGAACCATCCTCACAACCTTGGAATAAAGCCTACTTGATTATGGTACATCATCTGTATGGTTTTTTGCATGTCAAAAAAAGAGAAAGATAAAAAGTAAAAAAAAAAAAAAAAAAAAAAGGCAAGAAAGGAGGAAGGAAGGGAGGAAGGGAGGAATAAGGACTTCCAGGGAGTACTGAATGACCATTTGGTTTCTAACATGATTGTCGTAAAATCTACCTTCCTGATTTATATTATTTTTCTTCAGACTTTAGTGTGTTTGGGAAAACCCATAAAAGTTCCATGGCTGGGCTCAAGAGTATGATTTTTCAGTCAGATATCATAGAATTAGAGGGAATGTAAAGATAGTATTGATAATTATTTAAGGAAAGTAAAAACAAGAACAGACTGATGGAGACGGGAAAAGGAAATTAATGAACATTCTTAATGAGGTTAAATAATTATTTAACAGGTCATAGATTATAACTTCCCGTTATTCGTATAACGGGAAATGATTTCAGGCATTCGTGGGTAGATTGTAGCACTGAAAATTTCTCCTACACTGAATATTTACCTCTACTATTTTTAACTTTCTCTGAGATTCAATTAATACTTGTAGACTGAAACTTCTTCAAACCTCTACTCTTCACTTATTCACAAATGTGCAATAACTATTCAGTCATATCTTTAAGCTACAAACCTGAGGATCATTCTAGACTGTTCTTCTACCTTCATACATTCTAAAATATCTTTCCTTTACTCAGACTCTTGAAAATAATTATACCTGCTCAGTTTTATCTCAGCCTCATACAGCATCCATCCCTCTTTTTCATTTCACCCAGAGTGATCAAGCACTACTTATTATTAGCTATGCATCCACATTGGCCCAGACACTCTGCTAAAAGTACTTTCCATGCATAATTGCATCTGTTCTTCATAAAAATATTTAATTTTTATCTTAATCCTCATCTTATAGATGAAGACACACAGAGATACTTACTTACCTTGGGATGACCCTAGGCTTACATGTTTTACTGGTAGGAAGGTTCATATTCTTACCTATATGGTTACAAAACCTGAATTTTAGGTCAGTGCATGATATTGTCTAGATAAACTCTTCAATCAGATTCTGTGAATTTTTCTTCTGATTGCCGATAGCCTGAAGTTCAAAGAAGTCAGTATGAGAAGCAAGATCCTTCACTATCTGGCTCTATTACTTTTATCTCTACCTATATTTATAACTTCGCTTTCTCCATCTTCTTCCACCTTAAGCTTAGGTTTATTCCATTCTAACTATATTTAGCTACTTGTGTTTTTCTGACTAGGCTATTTACTATGTATTCTTTTAACAATATGGAATGTCCTTTCCTTTATCCTTTCATTCTTGTCCACTTACTGAAATCTTACCTTTTACTAAGATGCAGATAAATAATCTCTTTAAATATGGCAGATTAACCACACATATTTATCTGATATCATTTTCAAGACTCTCTATAAAATAACAGCAACATCAAGAAAAGGTATAAGCCCAAAGAATAAGAAGAATGGTAGAAGAGAAAATGGTGAAGGAGATTTCAATACATATTTGAAAATGGAGTGTGTATGAAGGAGTACGAGTTTTTTTGACAGGTGTAATGTGCACTTGTTTTGCTCAAATTTTTGAGGGAAAAATAAGGATGCACATTATACTTAGGTAGTATGAATTCCATATCTATATAAATGCTTTTAATTATTTTATTTATGCTTATGTGTTAAAAGTATAACTCCAGTAGGCAAAAATGATATCTGTGTGCAAATACCCTAGAATATGAAAATCAGTTTTGTTTCCAAATAAAAATAAGTAAAAACTTGAATTAAAAATTAAAATGAAAGATTTTTTTCCTGAGAGGTTGGACCAAAAACGTGGGTGTGCATTATACATGGCAAAATATGGGAGTACCTGGAGGAGTAGAGGAAATTGCAGTGTAAGTGCCTGCAGAGTCAGAAGCAATTGATTCACACTCAGAACCTCCAAGACAATCAAGACCCCAAGGAACTGGCTAGAATGTTAAAACATAAAATATTTGGGGTTGACAACAAGCGATTGATTTAAAAACTGTCTTAGGAAGTAATTTGACAGTGCCCTTCCTACAGGGAGGGGAGCCCCATGACCTCATGACACCCTTCTCTCTTTTTCTTCCCTAACAGACTCAGGTACAAAATTTTATATCAGGTAACTAAACCATAGAATTTCCTGTGTTCAAGCAAAAGGCACAGCAGAAGTTAGGAAGAGTCATGGGACCCCAAATGAGAGAAAGGTCACACAATGAAATCAGGCTCTGCAGCTTCATCTCTCTTCTGGACCTGAAACATCAGTGGTCAGAAATATTGCTGTAGGTAGGATATTGGGAAGATTATTTTTGGAGTACTGACTAACTCTAAGGAGACATCCAGATACATTATTTAGTTTCATCCAGTAGAAAAATAATTAAATGTGATTTATCACTCTGTCACTTTAATAATCTTATCAGTCAACAGCCCTGCCAATGCAAACTTACTCTAAATTAGCACCTCACTCTCAATTATGGAGGAGTATACAAGAACAAGTCTATTATATAAAGACAACTTCCATCATTAAAGAAGAAACACAGAAAATAGACACTAAATGGAAAAAAAGACAATGTAAGGGGAAGAAGAAAAATGTTATTGAAAAAATTTACAAACAAGATGCTTAGAGAAATAAGGAAAGATACCATATCCATCAACAAATATCATGGTACAATACAGTAATAGTAAAGGAACGATTAGAGACCAAGAAAGCATTGTTTTAAAATAAAAATTTAAATGGTGTGGTTTAAAAAAGAAATTATCCAAGGGTTGGAAGATAGAGTTAACAGAATTTCTTAAAAAGTAGAAAGAATGCCTCCTCCAACATTAAGAAATGACATTTAACAATAATAGGAAGAAGAAAATTAATTGATTCACCATTATACTAAAAGAACTTCCAAAAGGTAAGCACAAGCCACATGTAACACCTGTGATCAGTTCTCCAAGCTGATCTGTGAGGACACAGATACTACTGCTAGCTGGTCACGAACACTACAGATTGCACTGCCAGGACCATTAGCAACAGGCACGGTTTGCTCTAGCTGCCACTCCTGCCACTCCTGCCACTGCCATAGCTGAATAAGCTGTCTGTTCCTGTTCATTTGCATCAATTGCTTCTGATTCAAAGACCAGGGTAAATGGACCTGATTCATGGAAACCAGGTCAGCTGTCTATGTCCGTGTTTCAAGGGAGACTAGACAATTCTTTATTTGGAAATTGTAGCTTCTATAATGAAAGTCAGGCTCATAAAGTATAAGATTTCACCTACATCAGAAGGATTTAGGTACCAGGCGAGAAACAGAATCATGAATGTCCATTTTACAAGGGAACTAATAATAGAAAACAAAGTAGGAAAGTCCTGGGGTGAAGGCAAAGAAACTATCAGAAGGGTGGCTTGCAGGGCAGGGAGGCTTCCCCTGGAGCAGGAGGATGGAGAGGTCTGGAAGAAGTGGCTCCAGGCAACAAATAAACAGAAAAATATAACTCAACAAAACAGCAACCCAAAACTAAATAATATTATATCTGAAGAACTTGAACATTTAGAAAGTAATACTAATAGACATTTTATAATTCTTATGGGGCATTTCAAAAAATTTAACAAGAAGTTGACAAAACAGAAATGCAAAATCTAGAATAATATATTTTGATGAAATATAAACCGAAAAAGGAACAAAAAGAACATTATCAGTTTTCAGCTTGGTTCATCAGTATCATTCAGGCATTTACAGAGTCATAAAACTATATTGGGAAAAATAATAAAGAGGTAATAACAGAAAGCTTTCAATTAACAATGTTAAAGATACAAAATACACAAAAACTGTATTAACAGAATTTGGAACAAAAAAGTCAATTACAGTGAAATACTTAAAAGGCTTGAACTAGGGCTTCAAAATAGGAATGATAACTGAAGGACTTTGCTAAAAGTAAAAGTACATTTTTAAAAAGAAACTAAAATATCACCTCCTCTCATGACCCCTATCATGGCAGAGTGAGCTCCTTTCCTTGTGTTTAGTCTGTACTTTATGTACATCTTCTTTATTGCAGTACTTAACACACTGGATTATAATTAATTATTCATGTATCTGTTGCTCTCGCTACCTGTACACTCTCGATGTCTAGCAGAGTATTGTGTCTGATGCAAAATAAATGCTACATAAATTTTTCTTGAATTAACCTACACTCAACCTTCTCTTTTGTAGCTTCTATTTTTTTAATTTCCTTATCTTTTTCTCCATCTTTCACATGAATGATTTGCTTCTATTCTTAAAAATCTTTTGTATCCTCCTGGAAGGAGAGCAGGAAACTCTTAAAGTGAATTTTAAGTCATTTTCAGTGATCATATCTACTCTTTTGGTCCATCTTCACATATTAGTTTAAAATATCCACTGGACAAAACCAGCTTCTTGGCACTTACTACTTAACCTCACTGTGGGGAATTAGTATTGATAACCTTTCTGCAAGCATATACTGAAAATATTTCACACAATAAAACTTAGATAAGAGTTTGGGTGGTGAAGACACAGTACAATATACAATTGATGCATTATAGAATTGTATACTTGAAACCTATATAATTTTATTAACCAATGTTCAATAAATTCAATTAAAAATATAGGCTGAATTCACCCATTGATTATGTGCACACACTGTGGGAAAACTGTAAATAATCCATGAACATTCTTAGCCATCCAGGTATCTCTAGACTGTTGACAGTTTTGTTGGAGGATTCTGATTACAATCGCAGGACCATTGAGCTCCAACTCCAGACAGTTGCCTCCTTCCAAATTTCCAACTTCTAAAATTACTATTGAGCCAGGAAATAGAATTCTCTTGTGGTCCAATAATTTGTAGAACAAGTCTCTAAAATTAGATTTCTTGTTCTGTGTTAAAGCAGTCACATCTATTAAATGCTACAGAAAGAAACTTAGCCAATGACTTTTAATTAATTTAATTTTAAGCAAACTAATTGTTTATTGTTTTAGCTTTAGGCCTTTCCTGAAATTTTTTTGAAAAGCAAATACTTATTTGGAAAAAATACTGCAAGTTGTTTTCTCTGAGAACATGGCATTTGGCTTGACCAGGGGCTATTAAAAAGATTTAGTGGAATTACCAAGACTTATTTGAAAGTTGCCTTAGAACATTTTATACTCAATCTACACACCAATATTATTTTTTTAACACAGATGGAGATTTTATTGTTATCTTAGGAGTGAGGACAAATAAAACTATAGAGGTTTCCATTTGTGAGTCGTGTCCAGAGAAGGTGAAGATCTTGTAAAGAAAGAATGAGAGGAGTAAAGTACTGTCAGATTTAAATAAAAATAAAAGAACAAAAATGAATAAACAACCATGTAGTAAATAGACATGGGATGGCACTTATGACCAATTTGCTCTCCACTGATGGAGAAATTAACTTCAGGGTGTGCTCAGAAGACCATCATGTAGGGAGCTTGGAGGCTCTGTGATAGGTAAGGATATAGTGGTCATTCCTTTATATAAAATGCATTTTCTTGGATTGAAAATAATATCATTAAAATTTGATTTAGATTGAAATTGACACCCCTCAAAACCAATGTACTTGGCAGTTGAGATTTGTTATTTGGTACGTTTGTGAGAATAAATATATGCTGAAAATAAGAAAACTGATTTTATCCCTTCGTCAAGGCTCATGACTTTTGCTGAATTTTACATAAGAAATCAACCTGTATGATTGAGTACCAGCGGGGCATTGCGTAATAGAAACAGCACAGAGTGGAGGTCTGGAGACCAGAATTTGAGTTATATCTCTGCCACCATGTTGTGACTTTGAACAAACCACATTTATGAGTGTCTCAATTGCTTTATTTGTAAAATAAAATGTCAGACTAGGTGTTCTCTGGGCTTTTTCCAGTTTGAATATCAAATGTACCTGTGTGGCTTCCCGTACTCCCTCAGCAATGCATTGGGCACAAAGCAGTGGAAAGCGAGCTGCTCATTAAATAACACCTACGTTGTGGGCTCGATGCTATATACTTCATTAACTCTCAAAAAGAATATGAGCCCTGTGGTCAGACAACCTGAGTTCCTTCCCCATTTTCATTACTTTACTAGGTGTGTGACTCTAAGCAAGTTAGTTATATAATCTCTCTATTTTTGGTTTCCTCACTTATAAAATGATGATTGCTGTAATACTAATTATTCTATAAAGTAGGGATAATTAGTATCCATTTCATATTGTTTTTAGGAGGATTAATAAGTTAATTTATGAGATGCTTTGAAGAGCACTTTCCATACATGCACACTCAATAAATATTAGTTATTATACATGTGTTTATGTGTGCGCATTTGAATTTTCATTGTGATATGTGCCATTTTTATGGAAACAGTATTTTCAATGTTTTTTGATTATTTATTTTTTAAGAAGGACAAAATTAAAACGTGAATATTTTTGTCAATCACGGTTTAAGAAAAGTTTAGCTAAGTGCCTGCAAAACAGTAAATTCTGGATAGAATGAAAAAATGAATAACTACCTAAGATAAAAGGTTGTGTAATACTGGAGCTCATGTAACTATGGGTGACAAGAATGAAAATGGGTATATGCCAAGCAGAAAGAGTATGTCTTTTATGTCTTTTTATAATCTTTAGATAATAACATCCTCTTCTTCCCTGGCCGATCAAAAGACTTCAAGATTTTTCGGTTACATTTGGCTCTCACTGTTCCAATATTTACATTTAAAGAAATTGCTGTTTCTTTAGCAATTTCCCCAGAGGTCAGCAATTTTTATATGATATAGAATATGCAGCTTTCTGGAAAGGATGTTTAGCAGTTGTACTATGAATGTGCTATAGCACAGCTGTTACTAAGATAAAGTCAGGACAAGGAGAGAGGGTTAAAATCAATGGGCGATTCAATATGACCAATAAACAGTATTGTTTTGTTTATTTTTTCCTCATTCCTTGAGTAAAGCTGCCATGAAATCAGGTTATTTATTTATTTATTTATACTTATGTCATTAATTTTTTAAATTAATTAATTTATTTTTTCAAATACATTTGTCTCCGCCTTCCCCCCACCACAATCACTTGGATCTAGTCAGTAGGTAGAGACCTTGAAATATTACGGGGTGAAAATGTAAATGTAGCAGCGTGATGATGGCCACAACAGGCATTTTCATCTTTTCCTTGTTGCTAAGTTATGGTTACTATGACAATAGTCACTAATGCTACCAATTTGACTGCTACTAAGAGGAAACCATTTTCCACAAACTTGTAAAGAACATCCTTATGAAAATAAAGCTTTAATAATTTTCTACCACTTAATCTTTTAATTGTTGAGTATCAAAAATATATAATTAATATTGAACACATCGTATTTGTTGAGAGCATCTGTGCCACACATTTTATGTATGCTTGTTCCTTTAATCATTAACTAAAGTTTAGGAGTTATATTTTATTTCAGTTTTACAGACAAATAAACCAAAACACAAGGACCTTGTATTTGTTCAAATTTATACATATAGCAAACACGAGAGCTTAGATGTGAGTTTCCATTTATCTGACTAATTCCATCTTTTCACAATGTCATTGCAATTAATCTTTGAAAAAGTAGAGAGTTAAGGAAAATTAGAAAATCATATAATCCAGCTGAATTTGGAAGCCATGGCTTTGCAGTAGTTTCAATACATATTTTAAATGATTTTATCAACGGCATTCAGTAACCTGTGTGTAATCATATTCATGGCAAGTTATTCGGGCTTACTGTGTCAAGCACTAATTTTAGCACTTAAGATTTATATTTTCACTTAATTTTTACAATAATATGAAGAATATACTATCATCACCTTCATTTTATGGATTAAAAAATTCTGTCACAGATATTTTAATTAATTTTCCCAGGGTTCTATAATGAATAAGTGCTTACCTCAGTATTCAAATCCAAGCTGTCTGGCTTCAGAACTGATGATGTTACTCTTTACCTTATAAAGTTCAGTCCCAATAAACATCAAAGGCAGGATACTGGGCAAAGACTACAAACTAAAAACAAGCCCAAACTGGGGTTTTGTCTGATAGGTAACACGGAAGGGAATTGAGATTGTTGACGAATGAGGGCTTCGGATCCTTATTTCCATTAACTGACTTTCTTCCACCATCTTCAACTAGACTGGAGTAAACAAATGAATTCAACTAATGCACAACTGAGAGTTTACCCTATGCTAGATGCCTACTAAATACTTTATTGTCCTATGTAACACTCATGACTACCTGTGAGGTATTTATAGATATAAAGTAAATCTGTAGAGAGGTGGTGGTAGCAGCTTGAGCCTGGGCAGACTGAAAAGCCTCACACTCGTAACCACAGTGCTGTGCTACTAATGGCATTTTTCATGCTAAGCTTTTGGAGTTTTGAGAACGAAGACTTTAGTCTGGAGTTGAATGTGGATGCAGAACATATTAGCTAACCTCCCCTACGTGGCTGAGGAAAACATAAGTTACTGCTGAAACTCATCGAGGGGCAAGCTATGCAGAGTGGCCTAAGTAAGAAATAGCTTAATAACAAATTTTCCAAGAGCTGACTTCTTGTTTGTTTGAAGTACCCCCTCAATGCCTTTGAATGACTAGACCCTGCGAATGACAGACCAAAAACAATGTTTGAGACATTTCAAACAAAACTCACAAAACCTTTTCACTTATTTTCATGTGATACATAAACAAAGAGTGATTTATTCATATAGCTGTATGAGTGAATACACATTATTTATGGCCTACCTTGAAGTCATAGGTTTTAAGAGTAATAGTGGTAGATAAGTTAATTTATTGCTTTGAGGCAGGCAAGCTGTTTTAGCAGAAAGGATATGGGTAAACAGACAAAGTCAGGTTGGTGTCTCATTCCCAACAACCTACTAGCTGAGTGACTAAGATTGCTTAAACTTTCTAAACCTCCATTCTCAATTTGTTAAAAGTAAAACTTTTTTTAATGCACAAACTACATTTTAATATACAAGCTTTAAGTTTTTATATGACCAAAATATCCTTATTTTCCTTTATGTTTTATGATTGAAACCTGTTTTATCAAGTGTTTCACTAGCCTAAGGTTATAAATGTTGTCCCATTTTTTCTCCCAAAAGTTCAAAAATTTTGCTTTTCACATATAAGTATTTAATCTGCAATTATAGCAGGTTCTCAAATAATGTCATTTTGTTTAACATCATTTCATTATAACATTGATGAGATGCAGTCAGAACTTAATTCTTGTTGATATCAATTAGCCTATGGTAAAATTGGTTTTATTGTATGTTATTTTACTCAAAGCCACAGAACCTACCCACAATGTTAAGTGAGTACTTTTTGTGTGAGATGACGATCTCACTTTGTGAAAGCATGATAAAACCACTGCTCGATATCAGGTATAAAAAAGACAAAGCTGAATTTATTTCTGGTCAGGCACAGTCTCTCAGAGCAGAGTAGATTCTTGGTATTACATAAGGTTTTTGGCAATACAGAACCATAATTGATGAATTTTCAAATGTGTAAGTGGGTTCATATCATCTATAGTTGTGGTGGTATGATTTCTCAGGTGCAACAGTTGTTGATTTGTTGTTACTTTAAGCATGTTACATTTTTGGAGTGAATCTGTCCCTTACTTACTTTTAAAATCAGCTTGCTATTAATATTGTTTGGTTGACTTGCGAAAGTGTATTCACCAAGGGCAGTTATTGTTCATCTGTTGAACAGGTTTAAGACTAATTCAGGTGACTACTTGTTACCATGGTTACAGAACAATCACTTTTAGAAAAAGCTTGTGGAAACTTAAATTCTGTTCTCCCTTTTGTTTCTCATTCATCCAGAGCTTTAGAAGAGGTAATCCAGAATTTACCACAGTTGTTGGATCTGCCTAAAGATATGGCTTGCGGAGATCTAATTTTTAGATTGAGCATTAATTGCTATGATTTTATTCAATGTTTATCTGGAATACTTTAAGTTATCTGTCAGGATTATGCAGAAGTATTAAGACTCCACATAATAGACATCAAACAATGGACACTCATTTATTTTGTTTTGGATTCCACATATAGGTGAAATTGTATGGTATTTGTCTTTATCTGTCTGACTTTTTTTAAGTTTATATTATTTTACTTATTATCACTTAATATGGTACCCTCCAGGTCCATCCATGTTGTTGCAAATGGCAAGATTTAATTATTTTTTAATTTGTCTGAGTAGTATCACATTGTATATATGTACCACATTTTCTTTATTTATTTGTCTATAAATAGTTTGATGAGTGAATAAACAAAAGAAACAAATACATAGATGCAGAGTTCAAATTGGTGGTTGTCACTTGGGGAGACATGCTGGATGGGTGAAAAAATGTGAGGGGTATTAAAAAGTACAGATTGTCGCCTATAGAAACAGTCATGGGGAAGTAAAACTACACCACAGGGAATATACTCAGTAATATTGTACTGACTATGTATCATGTCAGATGGATACTAGACTTATTGGGGCGGTTGCTTTGCAAGTTACTTAAACATTTAATTACTATGTTGTACACATAAAACTAATATAATATTGTATGTCAACTATAATTAAAACGTAAAAATGTTTTTTAAGAACTCGGAGACAAATATAAAAAACTTAAAAAGAAAAACATTTAAAAATAAGGGGAATATCTACATTACAAAGCACTTTTCCTTTATTATGCTTCAGTTTCAGCTGTAAAGACTATGTTCTTTCATGGGATTTTTTTGTAATGATGAATAGGGTCATCTAGAAGAACTGGCTTAATAATCTATAAACTACTACATAAATGTTAATTATTTCAATTAATAGAAATTTTCATTCTGAATCACACCTTGAAGGGTGAGGACCAAAGTAGGTTTACAGTTGTCCATATGGAAAATAACACAATAATTAATAAATAATAACACAAGAATAAACTGTTTGGTTTACTCACAACTGTTAATGTACTTTTGCCCCACTCTGTATAGCTCCCCTGCTAGTCTCTATGCTCAGCTTCATTTGATGTTGTTTTGACCTTTTGGAGCAACCAGAAATTCAAAGCTTGGAGAGTGAAGGGCCATGAACACTTAAACAGAGTTGGTGGACTATCAAGTTGATTAAAACCAGTTAGTCATGTTGGTAATGTGCAAAGTATATTACAATGATTATATATTAAAAGACACAATTTAAATATGAAATAACTATGCTAATATTTTCATCATGGTATTTAATACTTTTCCCTGATACATATGTTTATATTGCTATTCGTGAGATAAAAGTCACTTTTTCCTGGGTTAGCATTTTAAGCAAGTCACCACAGTTCTCTCAGGCTCAGTTGCCTTATCTGTGGAATAGGGATAATGAAACCTCTAGGGCTGTTTAATGGTAAAAGGAGATTATAATAGTCAAGTACTTGGTTAGGCAGCCTTACTTCAAAGAAGACACTTTTACTTTTCCCTGTGTAGTTTCTTCCCTTTACATTCACCCAGTCAGATTTTGACATCTCTCCTTTTATACGACTTGAGACTGTAGTGATGAGATGTCCTAGCAGAACAGGTGTGAAGGTTGGAGGAGATAGTATGCTTTCTTTAAACTGTGCAGAGCTGAACGTACCCGAGTGACTCTAACTGGTGAGAGGTCACAGCATGTTGTGCAGATCCTACCTCAGGGAGAAAGGAGACTAACGTCTGCCCTTCAGTAGACCCACCTGGATCATTACAGGATGCAGAGTTACTGTTCTTCCCCAGCTCTGAGTGTCCCAGCTGCGTTAATCAGCTTGTGACGTCTTTCAATGCTATTCTGACAATTTATTCAGCCCAACCAGAGATCTGTTCAATGTCTGGTGAAATGATGTGAAAAATGCAGAGCCTGGCGGGGTTGCTTGGAAACAACGACTCTCAACTTGATTTCTACTGACAGAGGCAGCTCAGGCAGGCACAGACAAAAATGAAAGTTACAGGGACTGAGGAAAAACTTGGGGCTTCCAGTTAGAGCTCATTACTTGGAGAAGTTGGACTGGAAAAGAGCAGCAGGGGAGACAGAATTGGCTTCTCAAAGCAAGCAACACTAACGAAGTAAGTCTAGAGTTAGTGATCAGCCAGCTTTCCTAAAGAATCAGAGCAACTGAACTATTGGAGGTCTAAGGAGGTTTCTATTCAATCTTACACAATTTATGGCATGTAGAACATTGGTTGTGGGCCTCACAAGTTTCTAGGCAGGCTTCAATTAATCCATTTTCTTTTCGGGTGTTTGAACCTCACGTTCTACAATAATAGAAATGAGAGCTTTGAAACCAAATTATCTCTAACTTGTCTTGAGACTCTAAGGGACAAGGGAAACACTATTTTTTTAAAACCTTTTTGGAGGGAGGCAATGGGGTGATCCTTTCTTAAAAAGAAGAAGATAAATTATCATGTTTAAAAGTAAGGGCCGGAAATGTTAGAATGCATTACCTAAAGTTAATCCCTGTATTATTCTTAAAGAGCAATTTTTCCTAATTTTTTCAGATTAGAAAATTGAGACTCAAGGAGATAAAGTGTCTTGTTTAAATGACATTATCAAGTTTAATCCATATATTATTCTCACATAATAGCTATACTTATTCTTGTTTGGCAGATAAGGAATTTGAGATTTATTGACAGTAAGTGATTTGAAATCACATAGGTCGAATGAGATTAAACAAGGATATAAACTTATTGCTATCTAATCCAAAGGCTGTGCTCATTACATTTAGCCATGTTGGCTCCAGGTATAAATACCTTACATTAGTAACAGACAGGAATTAAATAAAAATGTAACTTTGCTTCAACTTTTCAGAAGCTATTTTACAAAATTAAGAAGGTTAAGGTAGGAAGTAAGTGGAGAGTGAAGGATTGAAGAGAACAAAGGAATGGAGGAGGCATGCAACAAAGAAAAAAGTAAAGTTGCAGAAATGCCAACTAACATATATGTCAGCTCCCTTATATACAAAGGGAGATATACTTTTAATGACTTTATTGAGGTATAATTAACATAAAGTAAGTTGTGCATAATTACTGTATATAATTTGATAAATTTGACACTAACAAATTCTCATCACAATCACTGTGATGAACATATCACCACCACCAAAAATTTCCTCAGAAATAAGTCGTCCATCAAAACAAGACCCTTGCATGTGATGTCTGCAATAGACTCTCTTAGACTGAAAGACACATACAGGCTGAAAGTAAAGGGATGGAAAAAGATATTTCATGAAAATGGAAACAAAGAAAAAAGCTGGAGTAGCAGTACCTATACCAGACAAAATAGGCTTTAAAGCAAAGGCTATAACAAGAGACAAAAATAGGACTCAATAATTCCACTTCTGAGTATTTATCCAAAGAAACCCAGAACACTACATCAAAAAGGTATATTCACTATGTGTGCCTTGCAAAATTATTTACAATAACCAAGATATGGAAGCAACCTAAATATCCATAAATAGATGAATGGATAAAGAAAAATTGTTGCATATATGGAGTGGAATATTACTCAGACATAAAAAATAATTAAATTTTGCCATCTGCAACAACATGAATGGACCTAGAGGGCATTGTGCTGAGTGAAATAAGTCAAAGACAGATGCCAGTTCATTTCATTTGTATGTGTAATTAAAAAAATGAATAAGCAAATGGATACAGACTTACACATACAGAGAACATTTTGATGGGTACCAGATGGTAGGACAGCTGATGGTATGGGTGCAGAAGGTGAAGGAATTAAGAAGTACAAATTGATAGTTACAGAATAGTCATGGGAATGTTAAAATACAGCCTATGGAATATAGTCAATAATATTGTAATAATTATGTATGGTGTCAGGGTGATCACTTTGTAAGTTATATAAATGTCAAATCACTGTGTTATATTCCTGAAACTAATATAATATTGCACATCAACTATAATTAAATTTTTTAAATATTCTAAAAATAAATGAATAAAAATAAGTTGTCTGTGTAGGTAAGGGTCTATATCAGGACTGTGTTTTGTTCTGTGAGTCTATATGTAGACCACTAAATAAAATGTCTTGAATATTTTAGCTTAATAATAAATATTGAAATTGGGTAGTTTAAATTCTTTTAAAAGAGTTATTTTGAGTTATATTCGGTCCTCTGCATTTCCATGTGAATTTTAGAGAGAGTTCGTAAACTTCTTAAAAATACATTAGAATTTTGATTGAGATAGACTCTTTAGGTATTTTGGGAGAAACAACATTTTAACAATAGTGAATCTTTAAACCCATGTAAATAATATAGTCCTCTTTTAACTTACATCTTTTTTTTTTTAATTAATTTATTTACTTTTTAAATACATTTGTCTCTGCCTTCCCCCCCTCTTTCCCTTGCCCCCTCCCACCTTCCCTCCCTCAGCTCTTCCCCTTTGGTTTTGTCCATGAGTCCTTGCTATATGTTCCTTGACTTTCCCCTTCCCTTCCCTTTAACTTACATCTTATTCAACTTCTGTTAGCGAATTTTTGTAGAGTACAACAAAGAGGTCTGCCATATCTTTTGCCACATTTATCTATAAGTATTTTCTATTTTCAGTAGTATTACTAATGAAATTTTAAAATTTTTCAGTTTTGGTTGTTTATTTGCTACTATATACAAATACACCCAATGTTTTAATATTCATTTGTATCCTACAACCTTACTAAACTCACTCTTTAAGTCTGGTTAATTTTTATAGATTATATTGGGTTTTCTGCATGGTCAATCATGTCACCTGTGGATTAATATAATTTTACTGTTTCCATTTTAATTTGAAAAATATACTTCTTATAATGCTGTAACTTCCAGTGAAATGTTGACTGGTAGTGGTGAAAGTAGATATCCTTGTCTAGTACCTGATCATAGGGAAAAATCATTCAGTTTTCCTTCATTAAGTCTGTTGTAAGTTATTGGTTTTTCAAGTTGATATTTAATCAAGTTGAGGTATTATCCTTTAATTCCCAGTTAGATAAGAGTTTTAATAAGAATGGATGCTGGATCCTGTCAAATGGTTTTCTGCATCTATTGTGTTGAATATATAGCTTTCTTTTTATATTATTAATATGATAAATTATATTATTTGATTTTCAAATGTTAAACCAACCCTGGTATCCAGGAATAGAACCACTTTGTTAGATGTAACATCTTTCTTCATATATTGTTAGAAACAATTTTCTAAGATTTTGTATGGAATCTGTAGTTTTCCTTTCTTGTAAATTTTTGTGTCCCTTTTGATAATGGAGTAATGCAAGTGTTACGGAATGTTTTGAGATGTTACTTCTTTCCACTTTCCTGTAAGAGTTTGTGTATACTTAGTATAATGTCTTTTTAAAATCTTTAGTAACATTCACAATTAAAACTCTCTGGGTAAGGAGTTCTCTTTGTAGGAAGGATTTTAACTATAAATTCAATTTTCTGATGTTTGACTTTTTTTTTTTTTAAGTAAGCTTTAATAGGTTGTATTTTTCAAGGAATTTGACATAAAGTTTCATATGATTTCCCTTATTACTTTTAATACATTTATATATGTTTAGTGATGTCTCTTCTTTCTTTCTTGATTTTAATAATTTGTTTCATCTCTTTTTTCTTTATTAGCCTGATAGTTTAAAATTCTTTATATATCCTAATCATCTTTGAATCTAATCAACTGTTTTCTATTTCATTGATATTTGCTCTGCTTTTTATTTTTTTTAATTAGGTTTAGTTGGTCTTCTTTTCTAGTTCTTTGAGATATTTTTTCCTCTTTTCTGATCTATGTATGTACTCTCAAAACTGTTTTAGTGGTGCTGTGGTGTGAACATTTTAATTTTCCAGTTTAAGACAATTTTTTATTTCCCTTATCATTTCTTCATTAATTCATGGTTTACATAAACAAGTGTTCTTTAATTTTTAAGTACTAAATAATTTTTCAAAGATATGTATATTATTGAGTACTAAATTAATTCCATCTTGGCCAGGAAACATGATTTACTTTGACATGAATTATTTTAAATTTATCGAGGCTATTTTATAGCCTGGAATATGGTCTATCTTCATAAATGTTCTACTTTCTCCCATGTACCAGTAAAATGTGTTTTCTGTTGTTTTTGAATGTTATGTTCACTGAATTTTAATTAGGCAAGTTCGTTGATAGTGTTTTAATCTTTAATAGTTTTACTGATTTATATTTGTTCTAGTAAAAGAGTTATTTAAATTTCTGTCTAAAATCATGGATTTTTCTGTATTGCTTTGCAATCCTATCAGTTATTGATTCATATTTTCTGAAGTTCTGTTATTAATTTCAATAATTTTTAGGATCTTGGCTTATTAGCTAAAATTATTTATTGTTTTAATGGTTGTTTTAGGGTTATAGTATACACATTTAACTTATCAGTCTATCTTCAAGTGAAATTATACCACTTCACATAAAGTATAAGAACCTTAAAATAGTAGTTAGAATTATAGTCTTCTTACTCTTGTTTTATTATAGTCATACATTTTACTTTTATATGTTTTACAAACTCCATACTACCCCATTATTATTGTTTAAGCAGATATTCATCATTTTAAAAGTTTAAATACAAAATAAATCTTATTGCTTTATCCACGTAGTTACCAGCAACAGTTCACTTTTTTTCCTTTGTGTAGTTTCATATTTCCAACTGGTATCATTTGTATGTGTGTGTATGGGTAAAATACTTGCTTTAATATTTCTTATAATAATGGTCTCCTGGTGATGAATTATTTAAGTTTTTGTATCTATAAAGAAGGTTTTATTTCACCTTCACTTTGCTAAGTATATAATTCTAAGTTTACTGTTTCTTTGTGTTTTATTCTCAGTACTTTATAAAGATGTTGTTCCACTGTCTCTCACTTCCATTGTTTCTGACAAGCAAATATGCCGTCATCCTCATTTTATATGTGTTTGTATGTATATGTATGTGTATTTTTCCCTTTTACTTAGCTCTTTTTAAGATTTATTTTTATATGCTGGTTTTAATCAACTTGATTATAATGTATATTGGTGTCATTTTTCTCAATAGTTTTGTACTTGGTGTTCATTGTACTTTTTGCATTTATGGGTTTATAGTTTTTGAACATATCTTCATCTATATCTTATAATCCCTGCCATTACTCTAATTGCACATATATTAGGTTACTTGATGTTGTCCCACAGCTAAGTTATGCTTTGTTTATTTGCTTTAATTATTTTCTTTTCTCTGTGCTTTGAGATAGTTTTATTGGTATGTCTTCAAGTGCACTATCTTTTCTTCCACAATATTTAATCTGGTATTAATTCTGTAGATAGAATTTTATATCTCAGAAGTATTTTTCATCATCAGAAATTCAGTTTTGGTTATTTTTAACATTTGTCTTCTATCTCTTTGAACACATGGAATATAATTGTAAGTCACTTTGAATTCCCTTGTCTCTTGATTCTAAAGCTATATCATTTCTCATTAATTTAGTTACTCATAGAGGGTTGTATTTCCCTGCTATATTGCATGACTATTAATTTTTAATTCAATACCAAATATTTTACCTTTTTGGTGCTGGATATCTTTTATATACACATAAATATTCTTGCACTTTGTTTTGGAACACAGTTGTTTAATTTTTAAGTATAGGCGGTCCCTGACATACAATATTTGGGCTTTCAATTTCTTTCACTTTCCTGTGTGAAAGTGACACATTCAATAGAAATCACATTTTGAATTTTGTATTTTGGTGTTTTCCTGGAGTAGTGATACTCAGTACCATACTCTCTCATGATGCTGGGCAGCAGCAGAGAGCTGTAGCTCCCAGTCAATCGTGCAAAAACTCTACAGTAGCGGTATCCAACTTTTTGGTGTCACTGGGACATACTGGTAGAAGACAGGTTGTCTTTGGCCACACATTAAATACATTGGGGTATGTAATCATAAAAAATCTCATAATGTTTTAAATAAATTTACAATTTTCTGTTGGGCCACATTCATAGCCATTCTGGGGCACATGTGGCCTGTGATCTGGAAGTTGGACACCCCTGCTCTACAGTGGGGTGCTAAATCCATTTTATTTTTCAATTACAGTTTAAATTTATAATATTTTAAACTTAACAATGGGCTTATCGAGATGTATGCCCATAGTTAAGATGAGGTACATCTGCAGTTTTTCTCTTTTTACATCTGGCTGTAATTTATTATGTAGTACTGGAACAGTACTAATCCTATGTTTAATTATTTCCTACTACTGAGCCAAGCTGCTTTTGTGGACTTTATTCAATACCCAATGAATCTGGTGGGAACTGGATCTCTTCCTGTTCCTCTGCCAGTGCCAGGTACTGCTCTTGTTGATTCTTTGGATGTTTTCCCCAGCTTAGTATGCTTTTTCTCACAACTTATGCACACGTTACTGCTCAACTGAATTCTTCAGAATTAACCTATATTTAGATTTATCTCTCTGTGCAGCTTTCTCCTCTTTCATACTCTGTATTGTTGTTACAATCCTATTCCCATCTCCTCAGCTGTGGGAGTCTTCTGGGCTGTACCTGAGGTCCTGTTTCTCTACTCTGTAGCTTAAAAATGATCTGAAGATATTAAGCTGGGTCAATCATGCAGCTTATATTATTTGTTCTTGTTTTTCAGATATCACTATTCCTCTTTGTCTTGGGTCCAATGTTTTGAAAATATTTTGGTTGTTTCAAGCAAAAGCATAAATCTAATCATGTTACTCCATCTTGACTGGAAGCAGGAATCTCCCCAAGGTACTATTTCTATAAGGGAAATGACCAGTGATACAAAGAACATTTGTGTGTGAGTCTGACTACTGCAATGCAGAAAGGAAAAATGTCTCAAACATAACCCCTACTTCAACCTACTGTTAAAATGTTATTTGTAAAAGTAACTATGGTTTCTCATATTAATTCTACCTTTTATAGACACATTTTTTTAATGGCAGAAGGAGTTACTGTCTTTTACTTTCAACTATTTAAAGTATAGGAAATTGCACTGTGAGTGGTTTTTAGACATGCCTGGATCCAAAATTACCACTTTCTAAATGCATGACTTTGAATAACATTTGTCATCTGTCAACAAGCCTCATTGTTATTACCTGTAAAATATTGATAACAGTGCCTGACTTGTTTGCCTTACAAGGCTAGCATAAGAATGCATTGCAATTATAATTATAAGCAAAATTTTTTAATTACAGACATTATATCAATACAGGAGTTCTTATTACAATTATGCCAACTATGCTTTTGGAGAATTTAATTTGAAAGACTATAAAAAGTACAGCTCAATATTTTCCCTCAGGACTATCTCCTTGAGATATTTACTCAGACCTTTACAGAATTACTTACATGTGATATGCTATACTTTATTCTTTGAGATGTGCAATGGAGTGATAGAGTATTGGGTTCCAAAAACAAGTAATTGTAGACTACACTCAGACTTTGCTATTGTGTCTTCTTGAGGAAATTATTATACTGTTCACTTTTCTAAAATCTAACATGAGAAGAGTAATATCACCTTGTTAAGTTTTCATAAGGAACAAGATAATAAAGTGATGAAGAACCAGTATATTATAAGCATTCAGTAAAAGTTTTTTTTTTTAATGTTATTACTACTCCATTAAAGAAGCCTGTGGGCAGTTTTATTCTAAAGGAATGTGTTCCTCTCTAATCAAAACTCAGAAATCAAATCTCAGTCATCTTTTACTCTTTCCTATTTCCAGCATTTCACATTCAATCAGTTCACCAAACATTCTAACACATCTTCCAGGCTTTTTGTTCCTACTGCCACTGTCTTCATTTCAATTTCATTGATAACTCTGTTTCCTCTATCTGGAGAATTAGCCTAACTAATTTTTCTCTTTCAGTTTTCTCTGCACTAATTTTTGCATTACAGTTACCCCTACATTCTTATAGTATAGCTCTACTCATGACACATCATTACTAGGAAATATTTAATAGTTCACTTTTAAGTGTAGAATAAAATCCAAGTTGTCTTACATGCCATAAAAGTATCTTCCACACTGGTCACTGTTTTTCTTTCAACATATTTCCTCCCACGTACCCCAACTCGGGGCTCCATTCACTCTGAACAACCCTCCTCAACATGTGTGGTGCCTTTTACCTTGGTTGTGCTGTTACAGCTATCACCTGTTGGAATTTCTCTCACTGCCATTTATCTATCAAATGTATTCCATTACTTGTAATACTGTTCAAATAATAGCTACCATTTATACAACTCTTAAATCAGTCATTGTTCTAAAAACATTATTTTATGTGATATATTCTAATTCTCACCACACGGTATATAATATATAATGGCATCCATGCTCATTTTTAGAAAAAGAAATCAAAGTAAAAGTAAGTACCACTTTTACAGCAATTAGCAAGTGAGGGTTAAACAGTATTGTGAAAACTATGTGCTGTGAAAACACCCAACTACCTCTGCTCAAATCTTAATTTTTCTCAAATTTTTCCCATGTAAACAATTATTCTCTCTCTGCTGATTTCAATTGTTCCATATCTTTTAATACTATATTAATTTCACAATAAGTATTGCACTTTACTGTGTGTATCCATCACCTCCTTTATTGAAATGCTGTTTTACAAGGGCAAGTGACCATGTCTTTCTTGTGGTTATTAAAATTTTGTCATCAAAATGTATCTGGGTCCTAGTCCCAGTTTTTTTATTTAGCAGATGCTGTATCTAGTACAAGTTGTTTAAATCTTAACTTTCTTAACTATAAAAAGGTATTAATAGTAATACCTACTTTATTAAGGTATTATATATATTAAAAATGATTGTACATGTAAAGCACTACTTATATTGTCAATTGAGTCAATTCTTTAATGATTTTTATTCCTATTATTAACGATAGTTTTGATGACTATATATTTTTCTAGTCTTGGAATACTTACTCCCTTCTTAACAACTTTCCTTCTTACAATGGTGCTGCATGGGAACAGAATGATTGATCTAAATATAAGGGGGCTGAAATTAGCTCTGACATTTTTGACCTTACCAATGTTCTTCCAGATGTTGGATTTCATTCCTATAAGTGGTAATTTACAATAAATGACACATTTATGAATAGCCCTCAAGAAAGAAATTTCTTCTGATGGGAGGCAAATGATGTTCCTCTCGAAATACCAAATGGCTCTGCCAAGATTAATGCTGTTCCTAGAAATGCCAAGGTAATTAATAACAATTAGCAATTTAATATAAAATGATGCCAACTGCTTGAATACAATAGATAGGTGTGCATAGGTGTGTGCTTGCCATCATTTAGGAGAGGTAATTTCATTAGGGGCCAAGTCTGTTCATAAAATATATCTATATTATAAAGAAAAAATATGACAACTAAAGGCTGAAGAATACAAACGCATTAACAAGAACCCTAGGAACCAGACTATTATAGCTCAGAGGCTCACATAACCAGTCAACTCATAATTTAGTGTGTGGTGGCCCCTTTGAGCTGTGAGCATTAACCAAGGTGTAAGAAAGCTAGACAAAGGGCCCAAGCTCAGGTAAAAGGCTTGGATGCTGAGTTATCGCAGCCTAGCTCTGGTAGTAGAAAGCCACTTAATAGGCTCTTTCCTTCTATAAAGTCTTTAGAGATGTGAATGGTGCACAGTAAAAATAAATATGTTACCAATATAATACACACAATCTTTTATTAGTGGTTTTCAAAGTATGGTTCCCCACAGCAGCAGAAGCATAATCTAGTAGAATGTTATAAATTCAAATTATTGTGCTCCACTCCCCAGACCTACTGAATCAGAAACCCTGAGAAATGGGTCAAGGAAATCTGCATTTTAAGCAGTCTTTCAGATGATTTTGAAGCTCTAAAAGTAAATATTGTGATCATTATTATCATTTGGAGAAAGTCATGGTCCAGAGAAATTTAGTCACTGCCTGAAATCACACACAACCAATGTTGAAAATGGGATCTAACCTCAGGTCTGCCTGACTCTACAATTCACATTTTTTCCACTCTTGACAAGCTGCCTCCAGAGGCAAAGTCCAGAAATAGGCCACCTAGTTAAGATCAAGTTTAGGCTAGGAGTTGCAGTACAAACAAGAATTTGAAGTGCTGTTTGCTAACAGATGGCTCTCAGGTGGTCCTAAGGGTAAGGTACTCTAGCTTTTGCCCTGCAAGTTCTCCCAGAGATGATGCTTAGGACTAACTGGTGCGCTAGGAAGATGGCACACATGGTCAGAACCAAAATAAATGACTAAGCCCTTGAATGTGATAAGGATTGAGACTCATTACTAATGTAGAGTCTATGATGGATCTAGGCTTGATGAAATGAATAAAAATAGCCTTTCACTCCAAGAAGCCATTCTGAAATACTGAAATGTCACTGTCCTTGAAAAGACAGAAGACTTTTCAAATTCATTGGATACAAGAACCATCATTCTGGGTCATCCATATAATTCTCTGTGACTGCTTTTCACTCCTTCAGTCCTCGGTTGAAATGCAGTGTATTAATAGGGCCTTCCTTGATATCCTTCATAATAATAAATCTCATACAAACCTAATAAACTTAAATAAACAAGCCACCCTCTACCTTTTATATTGCTATCCCTCCTTTTTTGTCCTGTTTTTCTCCCAGCATATATTCCCACCTAATATAGTGCATATTTACTTCTTTTTTTTTTAATTAATTTATTTACTTTTTAAATACATTTGTCTCTGCCTTCCCCCCCATCTTTCCCTTGCCCCCTCCCACCTTCCCTCCCTCAGCTCTTCCCCTTTGGTTTTGTCTATGAGTCCTTTCCTCTTATAGCATTCATATCACTCAGTCCTTCCAAACCCCTTATACACATAATTATGATTTTCCTCTGTGTGTAAGGCTTTTGATTAGGCTATCTAATAATTGACAACCTATTAGTCATAATCAGTAAATCTGAAGTAAAGTCTTTGAGACTTTACACTTTATTCAAGAATATAGATTAAAACAAATAAAGAATAATACACAACTTTCAGAAGAGAGTCTGGCTGAATATTTACCCAAATACATATGATGCCCTTTGAAAGCATCCCTGGTTTCTAGACAAAAGCTTTTTGAATTTTCTTTAATGTTATAGATTGAATCTTTGAAAAAATAAACAATAATTCAATTACTGCAGACCTCGTACTTTGAAATATATATATGCTAAATATATAAAAATAAAAATGATGCATAACCTTGTACTCAAAGTGATAAGAATTTCCTAAGAAAGAAGGTAAATGATTAACAAGATAATGTCATGTGCTAGGGTTGAGGGTGAAACAATATACCCTTTAAGCCCAGGGAAGGATCACCTAAATCAAGAGAGTGATGGATGGCCAGGTGATTTCCCTGAAAGAGGTGTGGCTTGAATTAGTTCTGAATGCATATAAGCAATGCTACTATGTCTTATGGAAAACAATGCAGTCAATCATAAGTTCTAGAAATAAATGCCCCCAGAGAGGATCAAAAGTAATATTAAAAGCATTTCCTCTGCGGGTAGGTAGAGATAGCCCTGAAGCTGGGCTCTGCTATTTTTCCTTAGATAGCTTTAGGCAAAGCACACTCCCTTTCTTGCATTCTTCTGTATGATGCTGTTGACAAGAACTTGCTAGCAGAATGTCGAAAGTGTTAAATTAGTTAATAGCTGAAACTGACCATGATAAGTAAAATGATTCAAAGATCTATGACAGGAAATGTCAGCTCCACATACACAGGGACTAAGAATTTTCATTCAACACAGAGTATGTGCTTACCAATGGCTCATCAAACTGTCATTTTGTGGTGGATGTGAATCTTGTTAATCACCAAGATCACCAAGAAAAATGCATTTGGCCTTAGAGAAACAGTCAGTGTTATCTGTAGGAAACTTTGTAGTATGCATTTGCTCTAATTATTAAAATGTCTGTCAATTACTTTAAAATATAAACTTGTGTTAAAAATTAAAATCACTGATACTATCAATATCTTGAAATTATATTCTTACTCTATTCCAATTATAATAACAAAGCGCAGTTCCATTTTTATGCTGCCTTTATTTCATTTAAAATCATTGTAGGTGAAAACACTTCTCAGTATTGCTTTATATTGTATCCCTTTGGTACTAATGAAGATGAACTTCTTCCATATGCTTATTGACAATTTGTACTTATCTTCTTCCTTTACCTACTTTTTTATTGCTATCTTTATGTTTTCATCTGATATATATTTTTTAAGTGATATGGACTTTTTTCATATATTTAGAAATATATGTGTGTGCATGTGTGTGTGTTTAGGTTGCTCTTTATCTTTAAATTTTATTTATAATATTTTGTTGGCTCAAAAAAGACATATTTATTTGGTAATTTATTTTTCAATTTTTCTGCATAATGTATTATTTACCTTTAAAGCTCAATAATGCCCACATCAATACATATTTACTTTTATTTTATTCTCTGTTGTTTTGTTAAATAATTTAATTCTTAAGTTCATTTGGAATGTACCATTTTATGGTATGAGGTAGGGATCAAACATTTTTTATTTGAATAATGGTTAACCAACTCTCATATCATTGAATAAGCTACATTTCTCATGTGAATTCAAATTGTTCTTGGTTATTAGACTCCTTTGGTCATTTCCATGGGAATCAGGGAGGAGACGGCTTAATTGGAGGATTGGGTCATTGTTTCTGTCACTCAAAATATCTTGCCAAATTTTTAAACTAACTTGCATAATATTGTATTCTCATTCATTTCCCAAACACAGGCAGGCAGAGCCTGCCCATTTAACAGCTCAGTGGAGCTACTGCATTAAAAAAAATTATGTTGCAAAAGCTTTATGAAATATAATAATGAGGTAATTTAAAAACTGATTTTGGGATCAGGGTGATGCTGGCCTCATAGAAAGAGTCTGGGAGTCTTCCCTCCTCTTGGATTTTTTGGAATAGTCTGAGAAGGACAGGGGTTAGCTCTTCCTTAAATGTTTTGTAAAATTCTCCTGTGAAACCGTCCGGCCCTGGCTTTTGTGTGCTGGGAGTTTCTTGATTACTGCTTCAATTTCCCCAGCTGTTATCGGTCTGTTCAAGATTTCTGCATCAAAATGTCCATACTACCCAAAGCAATTTATAGATTCAACGCAATCCCTATTAAGATACCAATGACATATTTCACAGAAATAGAACAGACATTTCAAAAATTTATTTGGAACCATAAATGACCCCAAATAGCCGCAGCAATTTTGAGAAAGAAACACAAAGTAGGAGGGATCACAATACCGGACATCAATCTCTACTACAAAGCCACTATACTCAAAACAATCTGGTACTGGCACAAGAACAGACCCATAGACCAGTGGAACAGAATAGAAAGCCCAGAAATAAGCCCAGGTCTCTATGAACATCTAATATTTGACAAGGGGGCAGAAGCATAAAATGGAGCAATAACAGCCTCTTCAACAAATGCTGTTGGGAGAGCTGGACGGTTACATGCAAAAAATTGACATTGGTTCATCAGCTGACACCGTACACAAAAATAAACTCAAGATGGATAAAAGACTTAAATATAAGTCGCAACACCATCAAAGTCCTCTGGGAGAACATTGGCAGGAAACTCTCAGATATCCCACGCAGCCATTTTTTCACTGATATGTCTCCTAAAGCAAGGGACATAAAGGAAAGAATAAACAAGTGGGACCTCATCAAAATAAGAAGCTTCTGCACGGCTAAAGAAAACATCAGCAAAATGAAAAGGGAGTCAACTGTATGGGAAAATATATTTGCTAATGATACATCAGATAGAGGTTTGATCTCCAAGATATATAAAGAACTCACTCGACTCCACTCCAAGAAGACAAATGATCCAATCCAAAAATGGGCAAAGGACCTGGGCAGACGCTTTTCCAAGGAGGAGATACAGAGGGCCCAGAGGCATTTGAAAGGATGCTCAGCATCACTAGCCATCAGAGAAATGCAGATCAAAACCACCATGAGGTACCACCTCACACCGGTCAGAATGGCCATCATAAACAGATCAACAAACAACAGGTGCTGGTGAGGCTGCGGAGAACAGGGAACCCTAGTCCACTGTTGGTGGGAATGCAGACTGGTGCAGCCACTGTGGAAAGCAGTGTGGAATTTCCTCAAAAAGCTGAAAATGGAACTGCCTTTTGATCCAGTGATTCCCCTGCTGGGCATATACCCTAAGAATCCTGAAACGCCAATACAAAAGAACCTGTGCACCCCAATGTTCATAGCAGCACAATTTACAATAGCCAAGTGTTGGAAGCAACCTAAATGCCCATCAGTAGATGATTGGATCAAAAAGTAATGGTACATATGCACAATGGAATACTACGCAGCAGAAAGAAAAAAAGAACTACTAAACTTCGCGACAGCATGGATGGAACTGGAGAGCATTATGCTAAGCGAAATAAGCCAGGGGGCGAAAGACAAATATCATATGATCTCACCTATAAGCAGAACCTAACCAACAATACAAAGATGCAAGGAAAATATGACCAGCAACACTGAAAGGAAAAGAAATCAACAGAGACAAGAAGGAAGGAGTGGGGGGCAAGGAAAGGGAAGGGAAGGGGAAAGTCAAGGAACATATAGCAAGGACCCATGGACAAAACCAAAGGGGAAGAGCTGAGGGAGGGAAGGTGGGAGGGGGCAAGGGAAAGAGGTGGGGGGAAGGCAGAGACAAATGTATTTAAAAATAAATAAATAAATGCTTGGGGAAAAAACCCGATACGATGAGGTTTTCTCTTTACTTTAATGATAAAAGATAATATTTGAAAGATTAAATTACATCTGTGATGTCCAAGTTGAGCTGGAGCTTTGATTTGTAAGTTGGGCAGGAAGGTGAAAAATGTGTTACCTGCTTATTGCACGTAATTATAGCTGTGAGAATTCATTTGGAAGTCTACCCTGCAGTATTACCACATCAACAAGTTTGGGGATAGGAAATTGATTACATAGCATAACTGGGAAACAAAGATACCCAGATTGATCTTTATTTGAATTCCCCTTACATGTTAAAGGCTGAGAAGTATTTGTGATCTGTGAGTCTGGTGATTTGGTCAATCTCCAATGTTTTCTTAGTAAAATATTAATTGTGTTTGCACTCTGAAGTCTAGTCTGTGTAGAATTTTTGACAGTTTTGTAAATTGAGGGGCATGGTATTGCACTCAACCAATAGTCAGAAGACCTAGTGTCTTTTTAAACATTAACCTTTAGAGTTGTGACTTTGAAAAGGTTTTTAGTTTCTTGTGCCTCAGTTTCCACATATAAAATATGAGTTACTCCAAAGGGCTTTTTGATTAAATGAGGTCATACATGTTAACCTTGCCGAGAAAAAAACAAATTGTTCTCCCAAGACAAGACAAACCACTCACCTTTAAGAAGAGTAATCACTTGTGTAGCATCTAGTACATGCTAGGAACTGTGCTAAGAAAATTACATAAGTGGATATATTTGATATTAAAATGTCTTGTCAGATAGGTACATATGTTACCTTCATCTTACAGATGAAGAGAAGAAAATGTGGTTCAGAGAGCTTAAGTACCTTAACTAATAATGTAATCAGTGAATGGTCAAGCCTATAGCCCCAGACCTTGGACATAGCTATTAAGCTATTATGCCAAAATTTATAAAACTTTCAAATGGCATTCCGCTGAAAAGACAAGAGCCACATATACTTCAAAATCATGGGGATGGTTCTATGGGCAAGGACATTTAATGAACATATACTCAACTTCTAATTTGGATTGTCATATTTTTAGATAACTGAGAATGGAGGCATTTGGGGATATTTGAGAGAAAGTGGTCCAATCACCATTACAATTGTGTGGAATACTTAAACCTACAGGTGAATAAGGAAGGGGTCTGATATAAATCCAGGATGGAGTTGTTTTCAGAAGTCACTCTAAACCTGCTTGAAGGTAAGCCCTGAATTTACAGAGGCTTACCTTACCTTTCCCCAATGACATCAATTGCAGATAATTGTCCCAGAATGAAGGAAAGTCGAGCACTGCTGAATATAGGCTTTGAGGTTAGATCAGATTTCAGGGAGAGCTCTGAATCCAGCATTTACTAAATGTATGAACTAAGGTAAGTTACCATCCTTCTATAAGTCTCAGTTTGTTTATAAGGTGGATTAAAATGATTACTATTCTATAAAATTGCTGTATGTGACGTGAAATACATTACAGTGAAATTTCCTAGACAATATTATATGCTTTATATTAGATAGAAAATAGGAGCCCTGATCAGTTTTTTAAAAAGTTCCAGATTTATTTCTCATTTGCTTCTTTTAATGTGGTTGAACAGTGTAATATTTGTACTAACATTTTGGATGTCTCCATGATTTCAAAGAATACTGAGTCATCAGTTGTCTCTCATCTAGAGCAGGCAATTCAATTCCAAAACATTTTGTGGTTGATTACTAGATTCCATAGTCTAAGTTTACATTATTAACTCAGTACCTTAGGTTGGTTTACATAAGAGAATTCTGATAAAATAATACTTATTCAAAAAGGACATTGGAGGATTAAGATGCAAAGGATTCAGCATGGTCCTATGCACAAAATAAATGCTCTATAACTATTAACTGATATTATTATTACTACTTCATGCTTTCTTCTCCTCTTGTAAGACCTACCTAATACATATAGATGTCTTTGATTAAAATTAATTAGTACTGTAATCATAGAATGAAAGAATGTTAGAATTTCAAAATCATATTCTGGTTTATAGATAGAAAAGTTGAGATCCAGAGATGCAGTGTAACTGGTCAGTGGCTCCCCAGATAGTCAGGGGCAGCACTGGAATATTACCCAGAACCACTGACTCAGAGAGACATTTCGACAACACATCTAATACTATTTTTTAAAGACTCACTTAAGGAAGTTTTGCTTCCAATTCTTAAAATCTTAGACTGGTGACTCTAGGTTCTAGGGCCCAAAGGAGGAATGAATCCTATTACCTGAGGAAAATTTATGGCTGTTCCATAATGGAGGAACGAGAGTTATGCCAGGGATCCATAGGCTCATTAGTGCACACCTTGGTACTCTGAGATCCAAAAATAATATTACATGAAAACTGTAATTCAATAAAGAGAACACCACAAAGGACTTTGAGCTTGAGAAAATAATGCTTATCCAATCTGGTTAAATATCTCTGCTAAGTTCGAGCAAATGTAGAGAAAAATAAATGAAATGAGGATCTATGATTACCAACCTAATTTTTGTAAGCAGCTACAAAAGCAGAGACCATAGTCAGGTTATAGTCCCCACTTCCACTCCATTTCTACACACAGTCTTTTTCTCCTTCTTCCTTTGTAGAGCATAGAGATGGTGGCTAGTTTTGCGAATGAAAATTATAATAATAGTATAATTGGCTGATAGGACTCTCGGTTTCCCCTTGCTAGAGATACAGGTTTGTTCGTTTGTTCCTATCTAAAATTACAAGAATGTATGAGTGGCAAAATGTATCTGCTGATCCAGATTCGTACTTCATCCTTCTTTTTTTCCCAGTTTAATTGAGATTTAATCGAACTACAATATTGCATAAGTTAAAGTGCCACAACCTAATGATCTGATATATGAATACAGTAGTCTGTGGCTATGCTGGACAAAGCGGTAGTTCATGTCCTGGGAAGGGCAGAGCTGGACAGTGCAAAATTTCATCATGCTGAATATGCCCATAATTTAAAAGTTATGAATTTTTTCTGTAATTTTCCATTTAATGTTTTCAGACCATGACTGACCGTGAGCAACTGAAACTGCAAAACATGAAACTGCAGCTAATGGGGGAGGGCTACTATATTATTATAAAATGATTAATGAATTTAGTTAACAATGATCACCTTGCATAGTTACAAATTATTATTTTTTTGTGACAAGAACTTATCACTTAGCAACTTCCAAATATACAACATAGTATTGTTAATTACAGTTATCTTGCTATATATTAAATCCCCAGAACATATCCTATAACTGCAAGTTTGAATGTTTTGGCCACTGTCATTCAATTCCCCCACATCCCACCTTTTACTTCTGGCAACTAACAATCTGATTTCTTTTATATGAGTTATTTTTTTCCCTAAGGTTCTACATATAAGTGAAATCAGACAGTATTTGTCTTTATCTGTCTGAATTATTTCACTTAACATTAAGGCCCTCAAGGTCTGTTAGTGTTGTCCACAAATGGCAGAATGTCTTTCACTTTTATGGCTAAATTGTATATATACTTACATATAAAATATATAATTTCACCACTTGAAGACCACTTAGATCACTTAGATGCTTAGATGTCTTGTCTATTGTAAATACTGCTGCAATGAACGTAGAGGTACAGATATCTCTTTGCGATAGTGATATATTCTTCAGCTATGTATCAGGAAGTGGGATTACTGGATCATATGGTGGCCCTGTTTTTAATGTTTTGGGGAACCTCCCTACTGTTTTCCACGGTGGCTGATCAATTTACATTCTCACCAACAGAGCTCAAGTTTTTCTCTGTGTCCATATCCTCACCAGCAGTCGTTATCTCTTGTCTTTTTGATGATAGCCATTCTAACAGACTTGAGGTGATAGCTCATTTTGCATTCTTCACTATTTAAAGACTGCTCTTACTTTCATTTGGCTCAGGGGAGGCAAGAGCAGAAAATCAGAAGTTGGAAGGAAAGAGAGATTAGGGTATCTATATAATGTACTCCCTCCCTGCTTGACTGTAAGAAAGCAATGGCTTTTCAAAGAGAGTGGCAGTTTCCTTCTACCTGTGACCACAGTTCCTATCAGATGCTTCCACCGGCATGGTCACAGCTATAAGACTGCATAAGCTCTATTCCTTTTCACTGTCCTTTTGGTCATCCAATCAGATGACAGTGGCTCCCTAATATAGCTAGTTACAGGATGCTTAACTACCTCCATTCTACTTCCTTATTTTTCTCCACATCTTTGTAAACAGTTTCACTTTTAAATTTTTTTCAATTAATTTATGAGTGTGCCATCTGTTTCTTTCTAGGATCCTAGCTAATTTGAAAAAGGTCTGTTTTTAGAGAAAAACTGAGAAATGGCCCATTGCTAACATAAACAGAACCGGCAATAGAGAAGGCAAGTGTGGTACAGTGGAAGAAAATACCTGTGTTAAGATTTTGGTTCTCAATATGTTATCCCTTTAACCATTTATATTACATTTGAGGCGAACAGGAATCTACATGTATGCCTATCCTCTTGCTTGACTGATATAAATTATCTACTCTCTCTATTTGTAAAATCCAACATACGCCCACATTTAAATTTCTTCTAGCTTCTTAATAAGATTTACGTATTTGTGCAAGAGTCTTCCAATGATGCAGTGAGGATCCTTAGCATAGTTTGATAAACACAAGAGAACCATTTCAAATTCTTAACACAGGGAAGTGATGTTTTAGGAAGATTCAGAGCTCTCCCACCTAACATAAGTTTCCCCAAAGTACTCAGCAATAAACCTATTTATGATGAAATAACGAAATAATTTTTGAATGTTTAAAGATGGCATTTAGAAGCTTGTAACTTATCAACAAAAAGCATTTACAATTCAACTGCTGATAAAAACATCATCTTTCACATGAGGAAAAAAGAAACTTAAAAATGAATCTTCTTTACTGATCAGGTTTCTCTCCATTTTTCTTAAAAACATGTTTTCAGAGATCTTTAGCTAATACCAATCAGCGAGATGTAATTAATACTCCATGACTTTGACAATTTTTTTAAAATATTGCAAAGGGCACCTGTATCATTTTTATGCCAAGACAACTAATTAAAACTTGTATTTTTTCTTCATAATGAAATATGGTGATATTGTGGGAAAATATTCTATCAGTGAGATTAATTTACTGTTGGGTACTGTTAATTTTTTTAAAAAAATTTCTATGTGGATATGTATTTATCCAATCCATTTGAGCCTGAAATAAACTTAAAAGGTTTCTTCCATCCTACCTCCTACTTCCCCAAGTAAAAGAGAGGAAGGAGGTAGAAACACCCATGGGAACATCATTCTTAAAACTTAAGAACTGCAGGACCATCTTGTTTATTTAACAAATATCATTTAACTACAGAATAAAGAATAACATGGCTTCAAGAGATGGACTTTCATGTATACCACAGTAGTCATTAGTGCATTTTAACTTTACATATGTTCATGATATTCATTGTCCTCTTCTTCCTCTTTCAAGATCCTAGGGTTTTAAATTACTGCTCAAGGTTTAGGAAGCAAGATCGGGCTATTAGATTTAGCATCATATATTTTTCCAAGCGATATACACAGCACTTTTAAAATATGTATGCAGCCTGTTTTAGACTGTAATCTCTTTTCAGTTATTTATACCGCTGATGGGCTTTAGATCTTTATTTCTGACACTATAATTTAATGCTATGACACAAGCCCCAGATTTACAGCTTCCACTGTTGGCCCAAGAGTTCCATTCCACTTCTTTGATACAGTGAAGCCAGGGGAGTTACAGAAGGGAATTTCATCAGAAGGCTTTTTTTTTTTTTCTTTACAATAAATTTTGCAGGCTCAGTGCTAACTTCATTGCCTTTATAAAAGTGCTCTAATGCTATGTTTTGAGGGCCATTTGGTAGTCCCTGATTTTCCAAAATTGACGTTACACTGCATTTATCTACCCAAGTTCACTGAAGGTTTATATGACCATGTATACATTTTTATCTCTATAAAATAGGGGTGAAACACCTAGATTATGAGGTTGTTAGGAATAAGTGAATTTTGTTTTTGTTTTTTTTTTTTTAGTTTTTGTATATGAAGCATTTACAATGTGTGGCACATACCAATGGGCAGCATAACATGGCTTTTAAGTGTGGTTTGTGAAGTTGGAGGCTGTGTACTACACAATTTCAGGGATACCTTTCACATAGGTCATGATAAGAATAGTGTCTTCTGGAATCATTCAGTGTGGTAGCACTGCGTTTGACTCAGAATTTCAAGAATTTATCCTGAAGAAGAGAAGTGCAACAAAACAGATAGATGAGGAGAATTTTTTGCCTCAGTATCATTTGAATAAATAAACAGGAACAATTTGAATGTTTACTAAAAGAGAACAGCTTAAACAATGAAATACATACTCTGCAGCTGTTATAAGAGAATGCAGAATAGTCTACAATAATATCCTGTAATATGTTAATTGCCAAAAACAAATTGCAGAAATGTGTATGCACCAAGATTCAATGTTTTTATTATACAGGGTCTGGCACAAATAAGCCCCCTTTTTGATTACAAAATCTTTTATTACAAAATCATAACTATGTAATTCTGTAATATAATGATATCACACTCAAGCACACCATATGACATTTTAGATGAAATGTTCAAATTACAAATATAAGTTATTACTCCCATGCCATTACCATACTCAGGCAGGTGTTATTTCTGCTGGACTCCGTATATGAAGTATATAGGGAAATACTGAATCATAATCCTAAACTACTAACCAGTGGTCATGTCTAAAGAGTGGGACTATGGAACATTTTACTTTGTAAGTATGTATCATATTTCTGTAATTTTATAAACAAAAATATTATGTAGCAAAAATGTCAATAACTACACATCTGATAACACAGCATATGTAGTTGTCTTTGTCTATTCAGGGTGTTATAACAAAATACCATAGACTGGGTGGCTTCTCAACAACAGAAATTTATTTCTCATGGTTCTGAAGGCTGAGAAATAAAGATCAAAGTGTTGGCAGATTTAGTGTCTGGTGAGGCCCTGCTTCCTAATTAATAAGTGGTGTGTACTTACATGGTGGAAGGGGTAAGGGATCTTTCTGGAATATCTTTTACAGGGGCAATAATCCCATTCAGGAAGGCCCCACCTTCCTGACATAATCATCTCTAAAGTTTCCCACATCCAAATACCAGCATGTTGAAAGTTAGTTTTTAACATATGAATTTAAAGGAGATACAACATTTAGCCTGTAGTATTACTGACAGCCTTTCAATTAATATTTGTGACCTACAGGTTAAAGCCCAGGACCTTCATAAATTATATACTTGCCTATCGGTCCAGAATTTTCTGCCATTATTTATTTTTCAGCAAATTCCAAAGTTATAGAGAATGTTCATAGTTCCCATTAATCATGTCTCTAGACAACTTGATGTTTTTGTTCATGCTTACAAGGCTACCCATAATGCATACCTCTGTGACAGACTTAATGATTTGCAAATGCCCATTTGTGTGTACATCTCCCTATCTAAATTTTGACCTACTTGAGGAAAAAAACACCTAACAGAGGAGCTAGCAAATAACAACCCCTTGATAAATGCACATTAAACCAAAATGAGCTATACTGATATTTGGGAACAAATATAAGCTCACAAAAATCTAATTGGTATTATTTTACAAACTGAATCTTGACCAATGTAGTACCAGGTTGAAAGGATATTAGCTGCAAAACATGTTCAAGCATATAATGTATAATTATTGTGAAATATATGACATTATAATAACTCATCACTTTTGGGTGATTGATGTTCTGATGGTATGCCAATACATGCAGATATACAAATAAAGAGCCTGAATTGTTACACTGATACAGAAATGAGTAAATAAAGTTTTTGAACAGAGCTATAGATCTCTTACAGAGAAGGCTGGTGATATGGAATGCACTAAGAGATAGAAGATTTGAGAGAAATAATGGAGGAAAATAATTAGACAAAAATAATGTAGCTTTAAAAGAGGAAAATGTAATATAGGAGATTGAATTTTAGATTGTTGGTGTAAAATAATGCAGGGTATGTGTTATGGACTGTTCTTGGGTATCTTTTAATTAAAGTACCAGCTGAAGCTTTTTATGGCAGTGCTTTGTCACTGGGAATGGATCTATTTAGATGGATGCCATATTATTTGAGGCCATTTTTATAACATAATAAAAACCAATTTTAGATTCATTTGATCATGTGTCTATCTTCTTATTAAAAAAACAGCCAGACCAAGGATGGAATCATTTAATTTTCATACACAAATTTATTGTTAAGATAGAATTTGGCCAGCATAAACTAGATGTCCAGTTACATTAATTTAGCTGGACCATTGAGGATTAATAATTAATTTTAGAACATTTCTTTCAAGAACTCATGGCTGTAAACATGAAATTTGAGGTAGGTGTTACTTACAGATAAATGTAAGAAATCTAAGGAAGGAAGAAATTCTAATTGATAGTCACTGCTAAACCCAGAAGAAGGCATGAAAAACTCCAGATAATTTCTCTTGAGTTGCTGTTTTGTAAACATTAATGTATCCATCCATCCGTCCATCCACCCATCCAAAAATATCAACAGTGTTTGACTGTTGACACTACCAGTAATGTTATCTATAATCATTAAGACATAGCTGAGTCATTTAGAAGCTTACAGACTAGAAGGAGGTATAAACATTTTGATATAAGTTAGAAAGCGCTATAATAAATTGTTGGTATATGGCTTAGAGCTATGGACGTAGAAAAGGAAAGCTTACTAATTTTTACCAATAAAGTCTATATAGGGGTAATATTTTAACTAAGCCTTAAAAATATATGAGCTTCAAAGAAAAGAGAGAAGAACATGTTCAAAGACTATAAATAAATTGCTTTATGATTGTAGGAAATGGAGAAAAACAAAAGATAATGAGTTTGAAGTTGTGGTAGGAGACAAAGAGACATAGGATGGATCCAGATTATGAAGGCCTGAGTATATCATTTTAAGAAGTTGGAATTTATCAAGATTCTAAAAGTCTTTAAGAAGGGAGAGAACTTGATTAGATTAGTGTTTAGAAGAAGAATCTGATAGGGATGAGGGCAAATGGTAGTAAGATGGGATGAAAGCAAGGAAACGAAATAGATGGCTTTTATAAAAGCTGAGGTAACAAATATGAGTCTGGACTAATGAAAATGTAGTAATTAATTTATCCTAGTAATTAAGTTTTTAACCTAAAAAAAAGAACAAGGAAAGGGATAGAGCTCTGTGACTGATGAGATGTTTTCCTACATAGCAGCCTAATTAATTAATTGTTCTCTGAAAGATATTTAATTAAACAGTTGTAGGTATCTTTGTAAAGGATGTGGAACAGCCAATTAAAATTTTTATTTTGGCCTTTCAAAATTAATTAACCATTAAATGCCACAGACTAACCTATATCACAGATATTTAGGTATAAGAGGGAAAAATAATGTTTGAACTTGGGTGAATCATAGTACCTAGCCTATACTTATATTTTATTAGAAAAACAAAAGGCCATATGATCTATATTATAGGCCAGTGCTGCTCAATAACACTTTTTGGGGGTGATGAAAGTGTTCTACATAATTGCTGTCTAATATGGTCACATCTAACCATAAGAAGCTATTGAACACTTGAAATGTACATGGTACAAATAAGAAACTGACTTTGTAATGTTTAAAATTTTATTTAATAGTACTTTTAAATACCAATTTAATAATCCCATGTAAGTAATGATTACCATATTGGAGGGTGCAATCATAGACCATGAGAAATATGCACATTCAACTAGACACTCTTGTAATTATAGCTATGAAGAAAGCAGTAAGAGGCAACAGAGGAAGAATAAGGAACAGACAGGATGGAATTTTATTCTCAACACCGCTGGCTAATAAGTTGAGAAACTTGGAGACACCAATTCACATGTGGACTTTGGTGTCCTCATATCTGCTATGAATTGATTGGCCATTTAAGCTTTATGTTTCTATAGAAGTAAAAGTGATTTAACAAGTTCAACTAAATAAGTTAGCATTGAAAAAAGTGGCTCATTTTGCTTATTGTTTGTTTAATTCTTATGAAATTATTCTTATAAAATTATGCTAGATATGAATTCAAGATATGAATTTCAATATGTATATTTAGGGTAGGCTGAACATGTGTACATTTGGTGAAAGTGATTTATTTTCAAACTGGTAATTTATATATACCTTACTTTGAAATAATCTTCTATTGCCTTCCTTCTGTTGTCTGTAACCTCCTGTGATTGGCAATCTCTGAGATAACTTCCAATGATCCCCAATTCTGCAGTTCATACCCTTGTTTTGTCTTCTTCCTTATAGAAGCAGGAATAGTCTATGTGAGCATGAAATCAGTGATAAAAACCCACTTCTGAGATCAGAGTGTAAAAGACTGAGGCTTCTATTCCTTCATCTTGGGCCCTTTTTCTCTTATTCCTAGCCCTTTGGAAAAGACCATGGTCATCATGGCATATAGACATTAGCCTAAAGCTAGTAAGGAAAGAGACTCCAGATAACCTCCATGTGAGTGAATCTTCTTGGAAGTGACTTGTTCAATCTCAGTCCAAGCTGCAAATGATGCAGCTTTATAGCAACCTTATATGAGACCCTGAGCCAGAATCACTCATCTAAGCTGCTCCCAAATTCCTGGTCCTCAGAAACCAGGAGATAATAAGTGTCTGTTGTTTTGAACACCTAAGTTTGGGGTAATTTTTTATGCAGTCACAAATAGCTAGTATACCTTTCTTACTATTTTTATTCTTTACTTATCTTTCACAAGCACTAGTCATAAACTAAACTATGTATAATACCCCAAATTACTCTCCATTCTTTTAAACTTCTATAATTTCACAAATATTGTTTATTCTTTAGCATACCAAAAATTGTCTTTCAAAGATCTAATTTTCTCTTTCAAACTCAACTGAAGTCGTTCTTTGAGAATTCTATGATATCACAATCTGAATTAGACACCCATCATTATTTGTGTTCGCATAGAAGCAGTTGCCTATATCTAACAGCATTAATCACACTGTTGGGTTCATAGTTTCCTATAAAAAAGGAAATTTCATATTCTTCAATCTATGTGTATAACACTCCCTCCACACATGCAGACATACCATCCTAAGAAAACTCTGTCAAAGAAGTTTTTCCCTAGGAAAAAAAAGTCAAACTCAGAAAAAAAAGAGTATAAATATAAAAGTGGTTGCCAGGGGCTGGAGGGTATGAGGAATAGTGAGCGAGAAGTTGGTTAAAAGATACAAACATTCAGTTATGAGATGAATACATTCCAGGGATCTAATGTAAAGCATGGGGACTATAGTTGCTAAGACTGAATTGCATAATAGAAATTTGCTAAGAGAGTAGAAATTAAATGTTCTCCACCCCCCCCCAAAATCAAATATATGAGGTAATAGATGTGTTAATTAACAAGAAGGAGGAATCCCTTCAAAAATACAGTGTCTGACACAAATAACACCCTTTTTCATTACAAAATCATAAGCATGTAATTCTGTAACATAACATTATCACCATTAAGCACACCATATGACATTTTAGGTGAAATGTTCAATTACTGTTCAGCTCATGTGAGACATCACATATCCTACCAACCACACTCAAGCAAGCCTTATTTTGGGGGGACGCTGTATATATTCAAGGTGAGCAAAAGGAGGTTAAGTTATCAGCCATCATTACCTAAAAGAAAAATCATAAATAAAGAAATGAAATAAGAACAATAAAAATTAGACAAATAATACAAATAAATAACCATACAAGAATAAACTCTGTATTTTGCATTACTCGCACCTGTAAACCTATTTTTTCCCAGTCTTGTGTGTACAGTGTGTGTGTGTATGTATGTGTGTGTATAGGTATGTGTATATATACACATACACAAATGTGTGTGTGTTTGTGTGTGTGTATAATATCATCACAATGGACAGGTTAAATATCTTACAATTTTATATGTCAATTATACCTAAATAAAACAGAAAAAGTAGAAGTTTTTCTCTCACTTTACTCTCAATTACAGATTTGGCGAAGCTCAACATCTCTTCACAATCAGTTTGGGAAATCTTTATGGGATGTGTAAATTACTGTGAACAAAATGGTATCTGGTTATTATTGACATCTGTTATTTCTCAGCAACCATTGGTGAACTGCTTTCTTTTGTTTCCAGTATTGGTGGTAGTGTCTTTTTATTGATCAGTACGAAATATTTTTAAAATGTGTTCCAATGGATTGTAACAGTCCTTGACAACAAAATTTCTGCCTATTCCCATTTCTATTCTAAAAAAACATTGTCATGTGTCAGGTGTCTCTTCAAGACCTCAGAATTACAGGTATTTCCATGTAATACTCAAAGTCATAGAGAAGATGGGCTGGAGGAGAAAAATATAGTAAACGCCAAGCCATATTCCAGGGCTCCTTAAAGGGCCTTTGCCAGGTAGTATAGCAGAGAAATGTGAAAGCACATCTTTAAGCAAACATTTAAGATATTCATGCTCTTCAACACATTTGTGTTGTTTTAATATGAAAATAATTTTCTCAGAATGTTCTACCATTGAATGAGATTGGGGCATTAGAAACACAAGCAGCTTTTATCATATAATTTTACAGTTTTTGCGCAGTCGCCAAAAAGCCATCTAAAAGACACATTTCCCTCTCAATAGCAAAGCTTGCTTTTATTTTAAGCCTATCTTGGTTTTCTATTCTGCAAGGATTGATTTCTTTTTATGAAACTTCTTGGGCTATTTTGCAGGCTTATTTCTATATACTTCAACTTGAGCCTTAATATATCAAAACCTGTATTATAGAGTAGAAGCTAAAGGTTGCATCCTGAAACCAGGAATAATCAGATAAGGTGCTTTTGAGCCATTTTGGATAAATTATTTAATCACTGCTATTTCTAATACATGAAATGAAATGGAAATATGTATTTAAAAAGGATAAAGTTATTTTTGATAAAGAAAAAGGTAACCTTGGACAGAGCCTTTACTTAGTATTAGTAACAGTAGATAAAGATGCTTAGTGGATGTTCAAATGACACACAATGGGTTGACACATTTTAGATTTATTTTAATTTTCCTTCACAAGAATAAACATAATAAAAGTGAAAATATATGCAGTACCCTATAAATTATTTCACAAGGCTATCAGTCAGCTTTCAGTAAGAGTTGGTATACTGCCAGTTATTTGAAAAAGTCTCTGCTTGACTGCCTTCTTTCACAGAATATAAGTATGTATTTCTTGTTTGTAGAAGCTGGTTGGCATTCCATCACTTCCTGGCATATCTCGTTGTTGCTATAATAATGTGATAATAATTTAACAGTACAGTGTATGAGACAGAGATAGTTGCTAGTCCTTGCTGAGGGTTTTGCAGAGGGAGCTTTTCTTCTGCTCTAAAGAAGGTATGTTACAGTATTAAAAAAAAAAAACAACTATCCACACTTCAGTAGAAAAATGAGGATTACTTTTTAAATAAAGTTTCAGAGACTCCTGTCATTTCCATCTTAATATTGTTTATGGGAGGTTCCTGGAGTATTGGTGGAATGTTTTAGGTTGGATAATGTGGGATTGAAAGAGGACTCTGTCTCTGATCCTGTGTGACCTGCTGTATAATTGCAGGCTAATTGTCTTTTTGCAACCACAGTTTCCTATGGTAAGAAGAAATATGTATTGGTAAGAAAGGAAGAGTTGGGTCCTTTCATTATGGAGATTATAGTCCTATAGGCAAAACAGAAAGAGAACTACTAATTACCAATACGAGGTATGTTAGGAACAAGAAGGACAGAATGAAACGGTAATGCTTTGCAGGGAAACTTAATCAGTATGACAGGAAAATCATCCCTGAGGAAATGACAAACAAGTAAGTTGAATCCTAAACATGAACAGAAGCTAAGCGAATAAGGATAAGTAGCGAGCAGATAAGAATAAAACAAGACCCCACACTCCTAGGGAAAAAAAGAACCTAATTTTTTATAGCCATGGTAACAAGCAGCCACAGGATCATGTTGTAAAGTCTTTCAGTCAATGATAACAACTTACCTCAGTGAACACGTTCTTACAAGCTGATGAATCAGGGACAGTTCCTCACATTTAATAGTCAGCCAGTCAAGGACAAAAATACTAGCCCCAATGTTCATAGCAGTGCAATTTACAATAGCCAAGGGCTGGAAACACTAAGTGCCCATTAGGAAATGAGTGGATCAGAAAACTGTGGTACATTTACACAATGGAATACTACACAGCAGAAGGAAAGAAGGAGCTACTACCTTTCATGACAGCATGGATGGAACTGGAGAGTATTATGCTAAGTGAAATAAGCCAGGCAGTGAAAGACAAATACCATGTGAACTCACCTGTAAGCAGAACTTAATCAACAAAACAAACAGGCAAAATAGAACCAGAGACATGGAAATAAAGAACAAACAAACAGTGACCAGAGAGGAGAAGAGAGGGGATAATGGGGGAAAAAGGAGAAGGGTCAAGTCAAGGAACATGTATAAAGGACTCATGGAGAAAGACAACGGTAGCGGGGTGGGAGGGGACAGGATTAAAAGTGGAAGGTCGGAGTGGGTTGGGTGGGGGAGAGTAATGGGGAAAATAGAGACAACTGTAATTGAACAACAATAAAAAAAATATTTAAAAAATGTTTCAAAGTGCCAACCAATTAAAAAATATTTCCACTGAAGTATTTAAATATTTACAAATAGGTCCCTAAAAATGCAATCAACCAATTAGGGCTAATATGAGTCCCTGAAAATCTGCCAGTCACTGAATGCTACACATTTCTATTATCCTATACAATGTTAGTGATCTGCTTTGCTCAGAGCAATTATGCCTGAAAAGCATAGCTCTCCCTTACTAGAGAAATCAAAACATACAGCTATTTTTTATTTCCCCAAATATTGAATATTGGCCTGTTGTCCTTTGTCAGAAGTGAAAAAATATTGCATCTTTGAGGAGCTTGATGGTAGTACATGTAGAGAAATTTGGCTGAGAGATTATTCAGCAAGATTGTGGAGAGCTTTGTAAACCATGAAAATGATTTTGAATTTTATCTTAGGCCAATGGAAAGTCATTGAAAATGTTCAGCCTGTGGATGTCAATATCATATTTCTCCTTTATAATGATAACTCTGGCTGTTTTGTGGAAGATGGGATGGAGAGAGTAGATGGAGAGAGACCAAATAAGATCTGTGGTAGTAGCTGGGGCGAGAGCCGATTATAGTTTAAACGGGTTTCTGGAAAAGGGATGAATACAAATGGAGGGATTAAAGGCATTTTTAAAAGAATAGAGCAAGGTTAATACTTACTGGATGTTTTAGGTGGTGAGTGAGAAGGAGCAGCCCTGATTTCTGGCCTGTGCATCTAGATCATTGATGTCCTTATTCTCTGAGGTCAGGAAACACTATAGGAAAAGTACTTTTGTGAGAAAGATGATGGTATCAGTTTAGCATAGATTTAGTTCGAAACATATGAAGAAAACCGAAGTGGAGCCATTGAGTAGAAATGGGTTTCCAGGAGAGAAGGCTCAATTAGAGATACACATTTAGAATTAATTAGAATGTTTGTAACGTGTCCTTATTTCATCTCTAAAATTCCGTACTCATTGATTTTTTTTTAAAATCTAGGTAAGTAATATCTGGAGATACGCCCCAACAATTCCTAACATTTTCTTCAAACATGCAGATAAGGCCACTGTCCTTCTCTTTCTTCTCATCTATAATCTATAATCTATAATCTATAACCTAACCAGCATTCTGTGGAGGTTGTAGTCCAGATCTGAATAGTCGACAAGCCTGAGCTCGCTGCTGAAACTCAAGGACTTACCGTCATGCTCTACATCTGATCTCAGAGCTCAGGCAGCTTCAATTCACTCAAATTAGGCTCCTAGTTCCTTCTTGGTCAATCTCATAATACTGCAAAAATCATGATTTTCTATGTGGTTCAAAATGAAAAGACATTTGGGAAGTCCCAGTAAATGCTATTTAATTGAAAGTCTTTTGTTCTTCAGGATGCACTGCTAGTTAGAGTCTTAAAATGGAAATGACCTGAATTCCTTGATTAAATAGGAAAGGAAGGGTTTTTCTGTTTATTGGGTGAGAGAATGAAGAGGTGGGGAAGTGTGATGAGAACGGGGACAGCAGCAAGATCACAAGGCTGTACAATGTTGATCTGGTGTCTTATCAAACTTCTGTGAAGTATATTTCTCATGCTCTGAAAATATTTTTGGTGTAAATTGGGTAACAGGCTTAGTTCTGTGCCAGGGCTATTGTGGAGGAACATGATTAATACTTGGAAACACGAAGTTCTGAAGAAGAGCCATGCGAAAGTAAATTTGAGAAATGTTAAGGATTTACAGAGTTTTGGAGTTTTTCAGATTGTGTAATCTGAAGATTATTCTCAGTATACCTAAGTCTAGGCTGTACTCATCTTCAACTTTTTTAAAATTCAGCTTTTAGATCTAAGCCACCCCCTTCCCCCATGGTTGAACTTCATCACAACAGTTGATTTATCTCCAAATGATTTAGCCTTTTTGTAGTAAGTTTTTGATAACAACAGTGTTCCTAGACACAAGAATCTAAGAGTCAAAGCTTGTCTTTTCAAATTATAAGGTTTTGTTATGAAAGCAAAGCCTTTGGGAAGAATATAGAAGTTTCTCTGTCCAGCTTATCTCAAAACTCCCTTCAGAGCTGTTGATGACTTTTCAGTTGGGTGGAAAGTGTAAATGTGGGAAAAAAACTGAAGCTTTTAATCTGCCCAAGAAGAGCCCCAAAGTAGCCCTCAAACAACCTTCTAGGTCGAATGAAAATGTTTCCTCTGAATTGCAGGTAACAAGGAAACTACTAAATCTAGGTTGTTTTCAAAAATGTTACAAAATAAGTAACGTACTGAAAACTTTTGAATTTCAAAAGGAGAGCCGCAGAAAAAAATGATCAAATAAGGACTTTTTAAAAACAATTATAAATTTATATTTAATGTTAAATACTTTTTCTAACAGATATCTTTAATTAATATTTTGAAGAATTTTAGTTATAGATTAAATATAGATCAGAGTGTGGAAATACACCAGCTTTTATTTTTACATATGCACATTTAGGTGAAACATCTGGAAGAAAACACAAATAACTTAAACGGCTGCAACCATGTGAACTGAGAAAAAATTGTGTCCTTTTATCCCCTATAAACTATAACCTTTTTCAAAATTATGGTATTCTATGATGTTGAAGAAATGATCAGTCACCTTGAAACTTTGTACTGAAATACCTTTTTTAAAGTACTCAGTATTTTTCCTTTATTGACTCCCAAGTTACCTAATGTTTGATCAACAGTATCCTGTGACAACTAAGTCACAGTGCTGGTTTTTCTCGACTCAGACTGTCTGGAGCCTTGTTCCATCAAAGCAGTAACTTTGCACTTAACACCTTAATGGTCTTAACAAAAAGAGGTGGTGTGAAATTGAGATCTTCTGTGGTGGAAATAATTAAGGACGAACAGGAAAATGCATTTGGTGCCAGATTTGATTACCTCAAATGAGTAAAATTAAAGCAAACATTTTATCATCTCCAATTACTCCCTTGAGAATAATCAAGACAAATGGGTAGAAAAGGCTAATGGAGAATTTTACTTTCTCCTCAAGGCAAATGGACCACTCACAAGCAAAATAATATCAGATCAGACATAACTGCTATTTAGTTATTTCTAATTATTATATAAACTGGAATAATCTCTTTTATGAGATTATCCCTTGCAAAGTCATAGACAACACTTACGTCCTCCTTCCTCCATGAAACTGTCTTTGATTAGAGTGCAGCTTATATGGAGACAGCCTGGTCTGGAAGGTAGCAGTTGGATTTTGAATTCAGGTAACCTGAAGTCCGTATCTTATTAGCTAAGTGGTATTGAGACACCCACTTAACTTCTCTGAGCTTAAGTTTCTTTGTCTAAACAACAGGACATTATAAAACAAAATCATTGACCCCACAAGATGGCTCTGACTAATAATGGAATCATGTAAGTGACAGTACACAATGAACGGTAAACAGTATATAAATTTTAATCATCGGTTATTGACTTCTCACTTTCATGATCTCTATATTTTATAATAATTGTATGGTCATTCTATAATTTTCATTATAAGTTTAAAATTCAAGTAGCAAATATTTACTCGAAAGCTATTATATGAGCCATAGAGCTGAACTATTCTGAGGACTGAATAGCTCCTTGGCCCTGTGCTGGGGCCATTTATTCAGGAACCATGTGCATCACTCATTTTTATGCACCAAGTGTCTGTTGAAGAATATGGTACTTATTCAGCCACTCTATAAAGTGTAAACAAATATATTAAAGAATAATAAAAATATGTCTTATTGATTGGTTTCAGCACCTATGAGGCAAGTAGAATATCTATGTTACTGAGAAGAAAACCACAATTCAGAGAGGTGAAACAATATGCTCAAGGTTAAAGATATAACAATCTAATAAATTGTGTGCTAAGATATTGTTTAAATTATTTTGATTTGGTATGTTTTTTCACTTATAGTGAGATTCTTTTAATCAATTCATAATCCAATTAGCAAATGAAATGAAAATATATGGAAACATTCTAGTCCTTAACTGTGCCCCCGAATGCATGTCTTGAGTTTACATAAAATGCTACACGTGATCAGTTATGCCTATGGATATCTCTAGCTTTGGACCAAGAAAATTTTCACATTAAAGGAAATCCATGAAATTCATTAGCGTATGACAGAGTTGCTCATGCATTTGTTTAATATATGAATAACCCATGGCCACTTTAATAGAGAACATTGCATGGCATGTAAAATAAGGTATCACTTTTGTCTGCCTTCACACTAACACACTGAATTCTACATGCAAACACTCCTTGATCGGGATGTCTTGGTGAGAATGAGATAATTTATAAAGATGTTGAAATTAGAATATGATATTCCTTTCCTTCTTTTATTTAATAAATTCTCAAGTACCTGTGCCTCATCATTAAGTCTGTCCAGAATTCCTCACTGTTACTGTAATACCCGCATCCCACCCTTGGCCTTCCCACAGCAGGTAGCTATGCCTGGGCTTTTTTTTTTTCCTTATTTTATTCTTCACAGCCTATGTCTCATATATGCAGACCTTGTTGTGACAGTACTAATAGAGTAGGGTTGGTTGGCCACTGGCACATCTTTTAGCCAGTGGGAGACATATGCTGTGTATCACCAAATATTACAGCCCAAATGGCAAGACATGTGAAACAATGGCTCTCACTTTTTCCCTTACTTCTTGCTCTTTTATCTTCACAATAAAAGACGGGGTTGAATTCAGCAATTTCTAAGGTTTAGAACATTTTGATATTGCTGTGTTTCTTCTTTGGAGCTTGCTTTAATGCTCCTCGCAACTTTTCATTTTTTATTGGCTAACAGTATAATTAATAACAGTAGAATTTGAAGCGTATTTAGAAACTATTTGCATCTTTGACTCTCTAGTAATCATATCTTTGAATACTTTCAGTAGGAATGCTTATTCTCATATAAAAAGTATGTTTCAATTTGCTGACAGCTCTATTAGAAACATTTTCTCATATGGAGCCACGTATAATTCCAACCATTGTTCTACATCTACTCTACCAACATGAAGGCTCTTCACAGACTAAGAGAACTTGGAAGTCATTTACTTCTTTTGTTTTGTTTATCCAGGGCTAGCGTCTTCTCATGTGGAAACTTATAAATCAACACACTATAGATATTGGAAGCAGTGTGATATACTGAAGTAACACAGGTTTAGAGGCTGCATTTAAAAACCAGATATAAATAATATCTGTTTAACCAAAAGCTTAATATTTAGCATATACAAATTACCAACTTCTGTGTCTGAAACATAATCACTATAATATTTCTTTTTCCCCAAAGCACAACTGATCACTTTCTTTACCAAGTTCTCATGGTTTTCTGTTCTTATGGTTGTTAGAGAAAAAAATCATACAATATTGCAGTAATTACTTTTACATGAATCTTTTTTATACTTGGTGTGTTTTATGGAAGAATTTTGAGTGCAGAGCTCTACAATGTTTATCTTTTTGTCCACAGTTCCTGATACACAGCAAGCTTGTAATATTTATTGAATAAAGGAATGTGACAAAAAATGTCACTTCTGGCACTAGATGTTATATTGACACCTCAGAGCAGCATAAGGAGATGCTTTCCATTCCCCAAGATTTTGTATCCCTCTTCGTGCAACATTGAACTCCTTTTCATTTCAGATCACTATTGCTCTTTCACATAAACTGCTATGTGAGTTAAGGGAAAAAGTGAGAGCCATTGTTTCACATGTCTTGCCATTTGGGCTGTAATATTTGGTGATACACAGCATATGTCTCCCACTGAAGTGACAGGGAAATCACAGGCTGGGTCCCCAGCAGCCTCACAGACTAGTGGCAAATCTGCAGGGTGGCAGGAACCTGCCTCTTCTCAGTCTGGCATATGCCCCCTGCTTATTCTACTCAGCCCACTGACACCTCTCTCTCTCACACACCAATGAGTGCACTTGCCCACATATGTGCATGCACATGCATACGCATGTTAGATGCCAACTTCATTATGCAGCATTTCTAAAATATTGTTAAGGAGCCATTTCTGTCCCATTGAGTCTTATTTTAGAATTACCTTTATATACAATCATGTTACTATGATATCCTACAACCAGTAAGTTTTAGTAGGTTGATATGGAAAAAGTGTTAATCAAGTCACTTGTACAGGAAGTAAAAAAAAATCATAGTATTGGTTCCAGACTTAACTAATATTTACTGAGCAATAACACGCAAAATAGGCAATTTTACATCTTGCAATAGTCCCTGACATTTAACCTCAATCCTCCTCATTCTATCATTCACACATTCCTTCAAAGGGGTAATTATAAAACACAAATTTAAACACACCCCTTACCTTTAAAAAAGTATTTAATACTTACTTAATGTATATAGGTTAAAGTCCAAATTACTTAGAATTAGATACAAGACTCATTACCATTTGCACTCAGCCCTTCTCCACCCCCAGAACACATACACACACACTAACACATGCACACTTACATTTTAATCACTTGTTCTAAAACCTGCTTAGTGTCTGAAAACCTCATTGTGTTTATTCATACCTTTCAACTTTTCCTATGATAATATCCTTACTTGGAATGATCACTCCCTTTCTTCCCTTTCATCAGAAAAAAAAAATTTTTTACTGATCATTCAAGATTCATTTCAAACGATACATCTTCCGTGATTATTTACTTGCCCATTTGTGTCACACTGTGCTGTGTTTGGCAGTTTCTTTTCTTTTCTTCTAGCTAGAATATGAAGTTCTCTATGATGTTGTGTGCTCTATCATTTTCATCTTTTCATTATAAGAATACAGACTTTAAGTCAGGCTTTGCCATTTACCAGCTATATGGCTGGAGAAAGATTCCTTTTTTCTTTTTAAATGACAGCCCCTTCATCTATAAATATGGATAAAGCTAATTACATTACTCCCTCATTAACTTATTGTGAGAATTAAATGAGGTATAGCATCTTGAAGAGTTAGTGGTGGCTTTCAGCTATGTATATAGTCAGTACCTATTTAAATGAGAAACCCTGCACCAGACAGTAAGTATTCAGTGAGTGAATTGACACAGAGCACAAAAAATGTACATCTTATGAGCATCTTTCATATTCATCTGTGTTTCCAGGGCCACCTAGCCAAGGTCTTAATATGTAGCAGATATTTTCACATCTTAAAAAGGGCCAGGTTGTCTATATTCTCCTGGTAATCCCACCACTTACCTGGCCTTTGCTTTGCATCAAGAAATTTGAATGGGTGCGTAAAAAATTATGTGTGCTTCTGTTGACATTACATTGCCACCCTCCTGTGTAAATGATATAGATGATCTTTGTTAGATCACAGCAAACTATGTAGGAGTTCAACCTCCTACCCTCCATGGTTATAATTAGAACTTATTACTATCTTGTCTTGAGTAACCATTTCCTAACACCCTACAATCCTGTTAATTCTGTCAAAACAAGGAGTCTAAATATTTCAGGGCTTTATATAGGCTTTAATTTAATTCAGATATCCTAGGTGCCAACTCATTCCACTCTGCACTCTGTATCTCATTGTCTGTCATCAGCAAAATTTTCTAGGACTGCACTCTCCTCTCCTGAATACCTCTCCCGTATACTGCTCTAATGGAAAGCCAGTTGTTCCCTGAGGAGATGGCTTCCATGCAGCCTTTTCTAATGTCATGGCCCCTGGAGGCTAAGTGATCTATTCCATTCTCTCCGCCCCTTCCTGATGGTTTTTTTCTTCCTCCTCCACAAATCTCCATAGATCCTATGAGGCAAATGTCATCAAACTACACATACTTCTAAATGTTCTGCAGCTAAATGTTTCAATAAGATGCTAACCAACAATGCAAAGATGCAAGGAAAATATGACCAGCAACACTGAAAGGAAAAGAAATCAACAGAGACAAGAGGGAAGCCGGGGGGTGGGGGCAGGGAAAGGGAAGGGAAGGGGAAAGTCAAGGAACATATAGCAAGGACTCATGGACAAAACCAAAGGGGAAGAGCTGAGGGAGGGAAGGTGGGAGGGGGCAAGGGAAAGAGGTGGGGGGCGGAGGCAGAGACAAATGTATTTAAAAAGTAAATAAACTAAAAAAAAATTTTTCAGGAAGAAATTAAAAAAAAAAAGATGTACTAACATTGACATGCTACTTGAAATTTGTGACTTTATATGGCTAGGGTGTTATTTTTGTAAGGTGTCTTATATGTTTTTAGTAAACATATTACTTTCCCTATTAAAACACAAATATTTCATGGGGATCAAAAAACAAAATTTATTTATATCCTATTTTCTCTATCTATCTATCTATCTATCTATTTATTATTCTTGTTCAATTATAGTTGTTCCCATTGGCTAGGGTATTTTAAGAGTTATACTGCAATTGCTAAATAAGTTGGTCCTTCAATTGACTGGAAAACTACAATGACATCTTCTTCTCCCACTTTAACTTCCAACACCAAACACTTTCTCCATTTTTCCATTTTATCTAGTGTTCTTGCTTTTATTTTGACTAAGAAAATTGAAGCAATATTAAAAGAACTGCCATGTGTCTCAGCTACCATAAGGACCAGATTTTTTTTTAACTCCCTCTCTTTCCATTAAAAATGCTGAAATACCTCTGTTTTTATTTAAGGGCCACACTATTTTTTCCAGCTTTTTGACTGGAAAATATAATTGGCACTTAATATTGTATACAATGTCATGATTTAATATATGTGTATGTCGTAAAATGCCACACTGAAGTTTGTTAACACATCTGTCATCTCACACCTCATGTAGTTTTTTGTGGTAAGAGCTTTGAAGATCTCTTTCAGCAACTTTCAAATATACAATACCATATTGTTAACTATAGTTACTGTGCTTTTCATTATATCCCAGAACTTACTACCTTATAATTGGAAGAGCACATAATTTGTCCTCTTTGACAACTTTCATGCATTTCTCCCACCTCTCCCACCCTGCCCACTGGCCCACTAATCTATTCTCTATTTCTGTGAGTTCAATATTTATGGGTTTCACATATAAGTAAGAGTACACAGGATTGTCTTTCTCTGTTTTACTTATTTCACTCCACTTCACATGACACATTGAAGAACTCCATTCCTGTGATTATCTTCTATCTATCTTACATCAACAGATTTTCCCATTTTAATAGACCAGTCCCATCAGCATGAGAATATTGAATAATGGCCCCAATTAAAAAACACTTTCCAATCTACATCTTTTTTTGTTACCATACTATTTCTCTTCCCTTTATAGAAGCTGTCTTTCTATTCCCTGCTAAAAGTAATCAACTGAATCTCCTGAGACTACTAATTTATGACCTCTTCTCTTCAGCAAAGAAATTTCTAAATTTTAGGTGGGCTTATAACTATCTACTATAGATACCGTTTTTTCAAAACTCCCTTGCTGGCAGGGAAGCTATTTTTAATTCCAGTCAAGGTAATATCAGAGAGAAGAGAGATTGATGAATCTTTTGGAGCAATTGTTTTTGGTGGGCTCAAGGTTCTTCTCTTTTCCTCTATCCAGCTCCTTTGACAGGAATGGCAGAGTAGTCAACTGGAAGCCACCCACTTACAAACAACTATGGCACTGCAATGCTAGTTCTAATCCTGCTGACACTCAGACTTACCTACAGAAAATAGTAACACTTCTGTTTTGGTTAAGCCACTATCACATCTCTGTATGTAGCCATACCTAAATTCTAACCAATATAATATGCAAAATACATTATTGTGTTATATGCAAAATATAAATGGTCTTGCATCCTGGGCATGTGACTATTGTTTCTTTATTCGTCTATTTGACAGCATTAAATAGCTGAATTTTACCTCAGTGTGTCAGTATTGGAATGAGTGACAGACCAAGGGTGTATATGATATGAGATTTTAATGATACTAAAGCTCTTTGGAGAGACAGTAAGAAGTTGAGGGGTGGGAAGGAGAGAGAAACAGGGAGAGAGAGAAATTGCAACTGTGAAGTTAAAAAAAAACCAAACAGCCACAGAAGATTTAAGTCTCAATAAATAGTTTTATATGCAATTTCCGCAAACATATTTTCATTTGCTATAAAACAGCAAATGGCTTGGGAGTGAAAAGCCAGAAATATGCACAGTGAAAACAAAATAGTCTTAACTAAATACTGGCTTGCAAGAAAGAAATTGCAGCCTATATCAGAATTATTTTTACCTTATGGTTCTTCAAAATACATTAAATTTTTCCTGACAAACAATAATTTGGTTGGAAATAAAAACAAATTCTTTGTCCTAAAAAGCTCTGATTTCAGACTTTTAAAGATGAATAACTGTTTTTTTCTCAGATATTGATCATTATCCAGGTAATCCTGGCTGGACTGAGCTACTTAGAATTTGTAGTTGTAGTGAAAGAAATTTCATTAATATAATTCTTTGAAAGTTAAGCAAAGATATCTGAAGAAAAACAGCTATTAAAACATATAAGTGAAAGCTAATACAATTTTTATAAGTAAAATATTGTAATGAAATAACTTCTTTTTAGACAGAGAACTAAAGTGAAACATGCCATCCTATGCTTACATTTGAGTAATCATGATGCATTTGAGTTTTACTTTATACCCCAAAAGTCAGAAGTATTTTAGTTTAATGAATCAGATCTCAATAAAATCCAATGAAACTGTAAATAATATTATACCTTTTTTATACCAAAGCAAGAGTAATATTTATAATTACTTATGTGTGCAAGTTTGCGTGTCTGTGTGTATATTACTAGGGCAGAGAGCACAGGTGAATATTCATTTTACTTAGGGAAGTTAGAATGTGGCCATGTATTCATTAAACCTTTGCTGAACACTCTTTATACAGAAGACACTATTCTAGGAATAAAGAATACAGGAATGAAGTTACTTTACAACATCTTTTGTCACTATTAAAAATATATAGAAACAAATAATCAATTATAATATTTTTCTGTAAGGAAGTTTATATTTTCAAATATTTCCCTTATATTTTACATTGTTCTAGATAGATTTAAGGAAACCAAGAAAAGATAATATTATTTGAAAATGGAACAAAAATGAGATTTTATTACACTTTTTTAGTAAATTCAAAAAGGCTAGCAATTTAAATGTCTAGCAAAAAAATCACTTTAAATAAATGAGAAAAATACATCCAGATATGAAAATACACTGAACTGCCACAGAAATATTTCCATAGTGTAATTAAGAGAAAAACTATAACTCATACAAATCTATTTCAGAAAAATAGTATATATAATTATTAGATTGTGTGTATATGTGTATAATACCTCTCTAACTAAGAGTGTGCACATGCACACATGTGTATATATACATTCACACGTATGGTGTATGTGCACATGAAAGAAGTAGCAGCACTATTTCCTTGGTCAGGGAGAGGCAGTTGACATAACTGTCATGTCCATATGTAATTATTCTGTTATATTTTTGCTATCCTATTAGTTATTTCTATATGTAAATATATACAAATTTAAATCTATTTTTTCACAGATAGGTGATTTTAGCTTTCTAATTTTATAATATGTATACATTGCTTTAAACATTTTATAAAGTGATTTTTATTTCTAGAAATCTGGTACAGCAGCTGCTCTTGGAAAAGAAATAAAAATATTTGACATTTAAATATGTTTATCTTTAATTATTTAAATTATTTATATATTAACATGTTTGAAAATCTCTCAGTTTTATCAAAGTATACCTTAAAAATTTTCACTTCTCCCTTTGACTGCATTGACATAATTTTTACCTTCATCTCCATAAATAACTTTCAGATTATTTTCTTGTGTATCCTTCTTGTTATTTCTTTATGTAAATATAAACAAATTGAAATTTATGTTTTTATTTTTCCCTCTATTTTACACAAAATATGGCATCCTGTATACATTGTTCTGAACTTTATTTTTCTCCTAATAAATTCTGGAGCCTTTCCATGTTACTGTATAAAATCTCCATTCTTTTCTCCAGCAACACATTTTCATCATTTTTCTTAGATTATTATACATGCCTGTAATCTTCTACTATTTTAACAAACTTTTACAAGGTCTAGCAGTGTACATTTGTACACTCATATGTGTGAAATTATATCTATATGATATATTCTCAACAAATTAGGAATTCAGGGTCAAAGAATACATTTGATGTATATTGCTATGGGGACAGTAATGCTCTATCTCCAATGTAATTGAAAAGTAATTTAGTTTACTTCTATTTTTCATTCATCATAAATATAATTTTTTTATAGTTAAAGTGCCTAACCAAGATTATCTTATATAGAGAACTTTGTAAAGCTGGAACTATCATAATGGGATTCTACCATCAAAATAATGGCAAGCAGGAAGTAGACACATTATGCAGAGAAACAAATCAACCTAATATCCATATATGATTTGTAATGCTAGACAAAAGAAAAAAATTTCTCCTGATATTTTCTAATCCCTAGACATTTTTCACAAATATTTGCATATAAATTTAAGATCATCCTGTATAGTAAAAAATACTCTTGGTAAAGAATGGATTTAACGTGGCTTTAAATTATAGAAACAAATGCAAATTCTCTCTGGAAAAAAGCACTTTCAATCCAGACTTTAAAAATTCCTCACAGATCAAGTTCCAAGGTATCCAAAACCACAAAACATAGAAGCAAACCAGGCCTTTGAGTGGGAGTGAAGTGGGAAGTGCGGGGAAAAACAAAACAGAATTTGAACTTCAAAGACTTCATAAATTACAAAACATAAAATAATTATATTTAACATGGTTAAATTAATAAAAATAAATGTCTAATAAAAAACAAGCAGATGAATAAAAAGCAAAATAGATATTGTTTAGAAAACATGGTTTATGCACACAAAAACACACATATATACATATACAGATAAGTACATACATATGATTGTAATAACAGAATAGATGAGCTAAAGAGTAGACTAAGCTAAAGAGAGAATTAATGTGTTATATAATTTGCTAAGAAATGAATGAATGTTAAGGCAAAGGGGAGAGAGAATAAGAAAGCTGAAATATATTTGATTCAGATTACAATGGGAAAGTGGACTAGGTGGAGCTGAGGCAGTATTTGAGAAGGAAACAGGCAAGAGCTTTCAAGAAATATTGTAAGACACTAAATTCAACAATTTAGAAATCTCGATAAATCTCAAGCAGGATAAACAAAAAGAAACTGACACCTACACATCAGAGTGAAACTACAGAATACTAAAGTCAGGTTATTTACAAGAAAACATCAGTTTTGCTAAAAGATGACTTTTATTAGCAACAGTAGAAAGGTCTTATTAGGGAGATACTATTCAACAAATATTTAAAAAAACAAAACATAACAACTAGGGTCCAGAGATTTAGTATTACAAGTGATTCAGTAAGGATATGCCACTGATAACAAAATTAAGGACGATTTTGTATTGAATGAACTAAGTATAGGTAAGAAAGGACCAGAAACCAATTTTCTAACTACAGATCCAGTGTATCCACTTTGCACTGTGCCATATCACCTCCAAAAATATCCTGAATTTTTGTTACTCTCACTACAGTAAAGACCTTATTGAGAGATGCTGTATTTGAAAAGTGTAAGAACTGATTATTTACATATGTTTTATATTTATTGCAGCACCTTCTCCTTCTTCTTTGTTGTCTTCTTCTTTATTTTGATATTTTGCATTTGAAAATGACTTTGTTGAACACCCAGCAAAATCACATTCGTTTGATTCCTTATTATGTATAAGAAAAAATTCAATAATATAAATATAGAAATAGATAATGCATAATTTTGTTCTCATGAATTTCACCATCTTATGATGATGTGAATGGGAAAGAAATCATTGAGAAAAAATAGTAATAAAGGAACACTGCTAATAGGAAAATTAAAATTGGAACCTATAATAAAGGATGATCATAAGGACATTACCTAATAACACAGTACTTTATAGTTAAAAAAAACCATGGGCAAGGAAAACAGTGTGGTGATTGCTGAGGGGAGAGGAATGGAAGGAGGTGAAGGAGGGTATAGAAGGATAAGTCGTGATGGAGACTTTTCTTGAGGTGGTGAACACACAGTACAGTGTACAAATATTGTAGAATTGTGCAGCTGAAACCTGTATAATTTTGTTAACTAGTGTTACCTCTATAAATTCAATGAAAAGGAAAAAAATAAAATATAAAATAAAATATAAAATAAAATAAATAAAATAAGCAGGTTTTGACATGTATTCCATTGTCCTTTCACCTTTAAATTAAAAGCAAGTTTTACAAGCATTTGGGGGCCGAATGATGCCACCCAACTGGGAGGATCAGATGAATTGAGATATGTCCCCACAGGCAGATTAAATTCTGAAAGCTAAAAATGTGGCCTAGTAGATTAGTTCCCCAAAATACCCTTGATTAGTCTATTTTATTTCTTAGGAAAATAAATTTTTAATTTAAATATTTCCAATAACCTTGTATTTAGGTAAAGTAGTTCATATCTGGGCCAATAAGAGAGTAGTGAAAACCATGATAACTTGAGAATGGACCTTTTCCTGGAATGGATTGTTGTTCATTAAGTTTTCAATCAGTGTGAGACAAGTTGAAACTCCTTAAACTTCTATTCTCTGTTCCAACACTATCTCTTAGTATGTTCTAAAAATGCAGTAGAAACAACTTGGTTCTGTTTTTAGACCAGGTTCTGTCACTAAATTATTGTATGACCTGAGACAAGTTATGCAAATCATCTAGGCTTCAGGATTTCCATTTGTAAAAGGCATTCACTTATTATGGTGCTTCCCAAATCTAAAACATATTTCTTTCCTAGCACTTAGCACAATATTATGACCAGTGAATTATTACAGAATGAAAATTCTATACAAAGATCCTTCCATCCTAGGGAAGCTTTCCAAAAAATTAGTATTTTATAATCCTTCATGCGAGATAAATTAAGTAACTAATATGTTTTTGCTATTGGATAATAGCGAAAGTAATAAATAAGAGACTCTGGTATTCAGATCCTATAAAAGATCATGTAAAATCAGCCTGTAGTTCTCAAGTTATTCTTCTTAGTAAAAGTCTAGTTGAGGTTCTTGACATCAAGCAGCCAAAAGAGAAACTTTAAGATGGATAAAGCTGTTTTAAAAGCTGAAATCTGGCAAGATTAGATTAAAATTGCTTATGTAATTACTGAGTTTTAAAAATTCTTCCTATCAAGAGCTGGAATGATACATACACACACACACACACACACACACACACACTTGTGTAAATTCCTGTTTCTTGGACTCCCAAAATCAAAGATAAAAATCAGTCCATAAGCGTGCTGAATAGAATAGGAAACACACTCAACCTATGTGGCTAGATAACTTTCTCAAGCCTATACTTTCTATATTGCCACAGATTCTCCTACCTGTTGATTACAGTAAGTCCAAAATACATTAAAAATGAAAGATTTGATTGAACATGGGAGAACTATTCTGATCCAGGTCTTTGTGAGCTGTGTGCACACTCAAGCAACCATGTCTAAGGGACCTACAGTTGTCTTTGATCTCAGCACTGCCCACTCTTTTGTGGGTGTCTTCCAGCATGGAAAAGTGAAAATAATTGCCAACAATCAGGGAAACCAAACCACCCCAAGTTATGCTGCCTTTACTGATCCAGAATGATGGCTCAGTGATGCTGCGAAGAATCAGGTTGCAATGAATCCTACCAACACAGTTTTTGATGTATAACGCTTAATTGGACATTGATTTGATGATGCTATTGTCCAATCTGATATGACATTTTGGCCTTTCATGGTGGCGAATGATGCTGGCAATTCCATGGTCTAAGTAGAATACAAGGGAAAGACAAAAAATTTCTACTTAGAAAAGATGTCATCTATGGTTTTGAAAAAGGTGAAGGATATCACAGAAGCCTACCTTGGAAAGACTGTTACTAACACTGTCATCACAGTACCTGATTGCCTCAGTGATCCTCAGCATCAGGCTACCAAAGATTCTGGAACTTGCCAGTCTCAATGTACTTAGAATCAACAATGAGCCAACCGCTGCTGCTATTGCTTATGGCTTAGACAAAAAGATTGGAGCTGAAAGAAGTGGGCTGTCCTTTGACTTGGAGGGTGGTATTTTTGATGTGTCAATTCTCACAATTGAAGATGTAATCTTTGAGGTCAAATCTACAGCTGGTGGGGAAGACTTTAACAACCGAATGGCCAAACATTTCATTGCAAAGTTCAAGTGAAAGGACAAGAAGGATGTCAGTGAGAATAAGAGGGCTGTTCATTGCCTTCATACTGCTTGTGAACATGATAAGTGTCCTCTCTCTTTTAGCACCCAGGCCAGTATTGAGATTGATTCACTCTATGAAGGAATCGACTTCTATACCTCTATCAACCATGCCCGATTTGAAGAATTGAATGCTGAACTTTTCTGTGGCACCCTGCACACTGTAGAGAAAACCCTTTGGCATGCCAAGCTTGACAAGTCCCAGATCCATGATATTTTCCTGATGGGGGGTTCCACCGTTATTCCCAAGATTCAGAAACTCCTGCAGGACTTCTTCAATGGAAAAGAGCTGAAGGTGAGCATCAACCCTGTTGAGGCTGTTGCTTATGGTGCAGCTGTCCAGGTGAGCCATCTCATCTGGATGAGATGAGCCATCCTCTCTGGAGAAGAATCTGAAAGTGCTCAAGATTTGCTGCTGTTGGATGTCACTCCTCTTTCCCTCTGCATTGAGACTGCTGGTGGAGTCATGGCTGTCCTCATCAAACATAATACTACCACTCCTAGCAAGGAGACCCAGACCTTTACCACCTACTCTGACAACCAGCCTGGTGTGAATCTGGTGACTCATGTTTATGAAGGTGAGTGTGCCATGACCAAGGATAACATCCTGCTTGGCAAGTTTGAACTCACAGGCATACCTCCTGCATCTCGTGGTATTCCTCAGATTGAAGTCACTTTTGATATTGGAGCCAATTTCATCCTTATTCATCTCTGCTGTGGGTAAGAGTACAGGAAAAGAGAACAAGGTTACCATCAGTAACAACGATGGTCATCTGAGCAAGGAAGAAATTAAGCACATGGTTCAGAAAGTTGAGAAGTACAAAGCTGAAGATGAGAAGCAATGGGACAAGGTGTCTTCCAAGAATCACTTGAATCCTATGCACTCAACATGGAAGCAACGGTTGAATATGAAAAACTTCAAAGCAAGATCAATGATGAGGACAAACAGAAGATTCTTAGCAAGTGCAATGAAATCATCAACTGGCTTGATGAGGATCAGGCTGCAGAAAAGGAAGAACTTAAATATCTGCAGACAGAGCTGGAAAAATTCTGCAACCCAATCATCACTAAGCTGTACCAGAGTGCAGGAGGACTGCCAGGAGGAATGCCTGGGGGCTTCCCTGGTGGTGGAGCCCCTGCATTCCAGGGCGCCTCCTCTGGGCCCACCATTGAAAAGGTTGGTTAAGCCAATCTCTTGCAAAGATTTAGCATTGTTTCACACAAAGTATTGAAGAATCCAAATTTGTAGCAAATTCCATGGCAGTTTTAAAAGTTGAGCTGCTGTACAATAAAACTGAGCATTCTTGATATTTGAATCTGGACTATGTGCACAGGGAAAGAAAATAATGTACTTTATAAGCACTGTTTTGTAAAGCAGAAAAAGCAACATCTTAAATAAAACTATTTAAAATTGGCACCATAAAAAATGAAAATTTAAGTTAACTTAAAAATGAAAGCTGATATTAAATACAAATTTACCACCTGTCACGCTCTGTGCTGATCTCTTTATATAATTGCCTTATAATAGTTTCCTTTTTTTTTTAGTTAACTTACAGTTTAAGTTTGATTTCTGGGATGCAATTCTTTATGCCCATGGAAATATAAAAATGTCAAATGTTTGTCTTTTTCAGAATTTGGTTTCTTTATAGCCACCAAGTTAGAATTCATGATAACTCGTCACTATTCTTACACAATCACTATATACTTTTGGAGTTTGGAAAACTTAGTCAAACAAGAATATAAAAATAAGGTTAGGTAAATTATGTGAAAAGAATGAAAGTGTATACTACTAATAATAATATTTGATAAATAACCATTGGCAAAAATGTCGATTTAGTCTATGGCTATTTATATCCATAAAGGAAGGATAGTCTTAAATTCATTTGAAAACTGCCATGTGAATTAAGTCATTTTACCCTTTAATATTAAGTTGGCCCATTTACACAAAAGTATAAATTTTTATACTGTATGTTTAATATTCAAAACCTGGCCTTTAAATAAAATTTATATGGATTACACACACACACACACACACATACACTTTCCATATATGTATATTTCATCTCAAATTATAGATGGCACTCCTTACTTACATAATAAAACTAACAGTTATTAAGTATTTGCAGTGGACATTTTCATATGTCACATTTTATGTGGTTTATTTCATTTTTCATGGCACTATCTGATTTACCTGGGTATTATTATTGCCATTATCCTCATTCTACACATAGAGAAATTGAGACTGAGATGTGAACCCATGTGTCTAAAGTTATGTAGATAGTGTGTACTGGAGCTGGAGATTGAAATATAGGAAAGTTTTACTTCAAAAATTTAATTTTCACTAACCCTGTTATTTATATAATAACATTTTAGAGCCAGATTTATAGCTAGTTAATTCTTTGAGTAGAATTCAAGTGTACAAAATCACTGTAGTTATTAAATGATTTATCAAAATCTCACAAAGTTGAAAAAATTAGTCAATTATTTTCTCTTTTTAAGTGTTCTTTAGCAAGTTCTACAGTGTTGCCCACCTGATCCATTTTCCAAATTTTGTTCATGAAGAAAGCTGTGCCAAATGGGACAGGTTCCTCATGGCCATCATAATTTGAGATGAAATATACATATATGGAAAGTGTATGTGTGTGTGTGTGTGTGTGTGTGTGTGTAATCCATATAGAATTTTATTTAAAGGCCAGGTTTTGAATATTAAACATACAGTATAGAAATTTATACTTTTGTGTAAATGGGCCAACTTAATATTAAAGGGTAAAATGATTTAATTCACATGGCAGTTTTCAAATGAATTGTGCCTTCTGTAAGCTCTTTCTCATCACCCACCTATTCAAATTGATGATTTTCAAGATCTGTATTTAAATACTTGACTTTAAAACTTACTCACTTTGTAGGATTGAATTCTCCCCAAGAGGTCAATATAATTCTTCAACCCCCATGTATCTTAGCACCTGGGTCTCTCTCTATGGCTCACCTCTACAATCCTCCAAGACTGTAAGCATGTGGCACTGGTGTTTGACAGCCTAGGTTTAGAATTCTAGTTATTAATTTGCCAAATTTTAAGAGCCATGTACTCTCTTAAGCACTTTAAGCCTCCTTGATTCTTTATACCCATCCTATGATGGTAATAATAAATGCAGTTTGTGGATTAAGCAGCTAAGATTTAGGAGGTTAAGATTTCATTGCTAAGAGAGAGCATGCTTTCAAATCTGGGTACAGGGTTTGTTCTGCCAAAACATACATTGCATCTTAATTGTCTGTCAGAAAGTAAAAACCATTTATCACCACTTTGGCTAACATTCATAAGAAAATTTTGATCCTACTTTTGAAACTGAATCAAACTAAATCTGAAACAGCCCTAAACAATAGGCCTTTGCCCCATATCAACCCATCCCCTTCTCTAGCATACTGTCAGAAGAGAAATAATACTTTTTGAGGATAGATATAACTTATCTCAATCCCACTGAGTTGTGATAAACATATCCAACACTCAATTAAGAATTATAAAAAAATAATCTGTTGTGACCCACAATAATGAAAAGAAATAGTCAACAGTACTAGACAAAAAGATGACCCAGAAGTTGCAATGAGTAGAGGATAAAACCAATCAACCAACCAACCAATCAAACAAACAAACCAGCCAACAACACAAAAAAAATACTATTGAAAAATCCTAAGGAATTTAGTGGAAAAGAAGGTAGATAACATTTATAAAATTTTTGAAAATTTTCTCAGAGATGTGGGTAATTTCTCTTGATGCATGGTAGTTTTCATCTCTACTTTTTGTACATTTCATGTTTTTACACATTAAGTATTACTCAATCTTTTAAAGCATATCTAATACAGTAATAAGTTACTGTTTTAATGTCCTTATCTAAAATTTCTAACATCTACACTAGTTGTTAGTAGATTTTTATTGATTGATATTTTCTTGATTTTACACTATATCTCCTTCTTTGCATGCCTAATTTTTCCATTTATTTATTTATTTATTTAAATTTATTTATTTATTTTTTCAAATACATTCGTCTTTGCCTTCCCCCAACCACTTTCCCTTGCCCCCTCCTTCCTTTCTTCCCTCCCTCCCTTCCTCAACTCTTCCCCTTTGGTTTTGTCCAGGAGTCCTTGCTATATGTTCCTTGACTTTCCCCTTCCCTTCCTTTTCCCCGCCACCCCCCCTTCCCTCTTATCTCTGTTGGTTTCTTTTCCTTTCAGTGTTGCTGGTCTTATTTTCCTTGCATCTTTGTATTGTTAGTTAGGTCCCGCTTACAGGTGAGGTCATATATTTGTCTTTCGCCCACTGGCTTATTTTGCTTAGCATAATGCTCTCTAGCTCCATCCATGCTGTCGTGAAGTGTAGTAGTTCTTTTTTCTTTCTGCTGCGTAGTATTCCATTGTGTAAATGTACCATAGTTTTTTGATCCAATCATCTACTGATGGGCATTTAGGTTGCTTCCAACATTTTTTTTTTATTGAATGCTAAACTTTGGATTTTTACAGTACTCATCATCTGATATTTTCATGTTCCTAAAAATATATTTTTATCCCTGGGATGCAGTTATGTTACTTGGAAACAGTTTGATCCCTTTAAGCCTTGCTCTTGAGGAATGTTATGTGGGACAGAGCAGTTATTAGGCTAGGAATAATTATCCTTTTCTACTGCAGTAAGACTTTTCTGTCTACTCTAAGAAGTACTCTATGTGTTGTTCTTATTTGGCTCATGCCTGGCACTATTCCTGATCTGAGCGAGTGTTAAGTACTCTTCCTTCAAATTATTTATAGTGGCTGTTTATTTTGACATTTCTCACTCATGTACATGATCTCATTAGTACTTTGCTGCATAAATGAGGGAAGCCCTGTGGGTATCTCCTAAATCCTGCCTCTGATACTCTCCTCTGCAAACCGAAGGCCCTTTGATCTTCCTGGACTCAGCGCGATGTCCTTTACTCAGGGAGTCTTTCCAGCTCTTCCTGGGTTCCTCAGCTCTAAGCAGCCACCTGCAACGTCACTTCTGGCAGTAAGGAGGACAACTGCAAGGCTAAATCACTTGTTTCTTATGTCTGAGGGATCACTGATTTTCATTCCTTAAAGTCCACTGTCATAAAAACCCTTTTTAATCCCTGACTTTTATATTTTCCCTGGCTTTTTATTTGTTTTAAGTGGGAGATTAGATCTAATCAAGTTACTTTTTCTTGACCAGAGTAGAAGTCTATATGATTCTGTTTTCATGAAACTTATGGATGACAAAACTAATCAATCTGTCATAAATTAGGACCAGTGCACTTATGGGTCAGGGTTGACTGAAAAGACATACGCAATTTTTGTAGTGATGTGAATGTTCTCTGTCTTCTGTGGGTGGTAGCCAAAACTCACGGAGATTACACCTAAGATATGTGCTTTTTATTTACTATAAATTATACAAAAACATATAAAGTGAAATCATTACATTTAATCTAATCGAGCTACGTATGACCTTCTCTGAAAGAAAGAGGACAATCTGACATTCTAGTCCAGAAAGTCATATTTTTTCCTCTCCTCCCCTATCATCCTCCCAAATACCTCAGCCCTCAAAAGCAGAAACAGGAGTGTTTGGGTTCATTCCCATTGCAATTGAAATGCTGCCTCTTTAATTTCTATAGAGATATAGCTCTTCAGGTATATCCTAATAGGTTATAAAGGAAAAAACCCTATTCATTCAACTCGTTTTAGAAAGGCTAACTCAGTTTGCCTATTCTCTCTGGCATAAGTGAAATATGTTACTTTTTCTTCCATTGTTTATTCTGAATATCTTTAGCAGTCATGTCCACAAAGTTGGCCTTCCTGAATTTTATGCAACAGATTTATTATCACATCAGCTTTAATGGTTTCTAAGATTTGTTGCAATTTTTTGTTTCAGGGCTCCTGCCATCAGTTGATTTTCTTTCATAGCTCAGCAGTTAGGGTCCCCTAATTTATTATTGTGAAAGTTACAGTTTGCGGCCTTTTTTCAATCCATTGTTTCTTTTCCTTAACATATCTTACATCCTGTCATTATGATAAACAGACACAGTAGTGAAGATAGCCTCAGTTTTTAGAAGATTTCTTGCTTGTTCATATGCATTTTAAAAGGTGATATAAAATAACACCAATTATACACATAGGCTATGGATTTAATTTCTAGGGTGCTGATCAGCTGATTTGGAAAATATTTGTATTTGGGAGCTAAAATGACCAACTAAATTATCTCATTTGATACAGTGATACTGAAATTATGACTAAAATGTAGAGGGGTAAAGCCAATGCCTCCAGCAAGATGGAAGAACACAGAACCAGGAGGCAGGAGATCTTGATTCTGGTTCTCCTGCTTCTCTTTGCTAAGCTCCAAGATGAGCAAAATATCCCTCCTGTAACAGTAGAGGAAATAAGGTAGTACATTTGCAATTACTGACCAGTGTTGTGAAATACATACTTCACCTGAAATTAAAGTCTTTAGTAAGTTGTTGAAGCATTAGGCACCTCATCTGGGACATAAAAGGTGTCTTGCTTTCAGGAGGCCAGAAGCTGTCAAATGACCATTATGCAATATTTATTCAGAATATTTTAATGCACTTTGATAAAATTTTTAAAAAACAAAAAAATAGAAGTAAAATGCATTACAACAAAAGTGAAAATTCTCAAGGCAAAAGAAAAAAGTTGAGGCATACTGTTTAATGGTTCCTAATTCATATGTGAAGTGTTATAATATTAGTTGGAGGTTGACTGTGATAAGTTAAATATATATAAAATAAACCCAAAGCAATTACTAAAATAGTTAAAGAGTAGTAAGCTAACAAAGTAGATCAAAATTATCAAAAAAACAAATTTAATTAGTCCAAAATAAAGCAAAGAGGATCAGAGATGATATGTAACAGTCATACAAAGAAATAGAAGATGAACAGAAAAAATAGAAAACAAATAAGATAGTGGATTTAAATTGAACCATATAAAAATCACATCAAATGCAAATGATCTAACATCCCAGATTGAAAAAGCAGAGACTTAAAAATTATATGAAACAGCATGATGCAAATATACAGTATAGTAGAGAATAATCAGAAAACATATATCTTACAAAAATTATATTACAAATATCTAAAAAACTACAACTCAATATTACAAAGTAAAACATCCTGATATTAAAAAAATTGGCAAAAATAGTTAAACATGACAACTCACGATGGAATATATATGCATAAACATTAAGCACAGAAAAATATTTAGCCTCATTATTAGAAAGATAAAAATTAAAACCACGATGAGATACCATGCAACCATATTCACATAAAAAAGACTAAAAGTATTAAATATTTATTAGGATGTAGAAGAATGATAATTCCCACACATTGCTGGAGGAAGAAAACAATGGTTGCAACCAACTCACCGTGCAGATGAATGAGTATACTTGAAAAGTATATCATTTATGAATCACTTAAATATTGTCTTAGACTAGGCAAAACTAATCTTTGAGGGGAGAAATGCAATTCTGTTATTGTGTCTGAGGGAAAACTGCCTAAAAATGGGTGCAAGAAAACAGGATGAAAGAAGTGTTTAACTTCTTATATGTTAATAAGAGTGTATACATTTGTCAAATCTAATCAAACTGTGTGCTTAAAAATCTATGGATTTTATTTAATATACAGAAATTTTAAGAAAATAGTGAAAAATAATAACATGTGCAACAGGGAGCTATGTATCTACCAACACATATAGACCCTGTTCCCTTCCTGAGATTTTAAAAACCTGCACAAAAGTTCAGGCATAAATACACAGATTAAAAATATGACATAGGATAATGTAAAAATTCTACTGTGCAAGTATAATAAATCAGATATATTAATTGTGAAAATTAAATGACATCTCAATATAGTCTGTAATGATATAAAACATATTTCTAATACTTTGTATAAAGAAAAAATGATCAATTCCAACATAAAAATTAATGCGTTACTACTGAGTAGATCTTGGCTCTGTGTAACAGTTTTGTCATATGAATGCACGTAATTCTTTAATACAGTCCTAATTCTATCATTTTCTTACATTTTAAATTGCCAGACCCTATAGTCAACACATTTATAAACTTGTCTCTGTTTTTAACAACTACCACAGGAGAGAGAAAGATACTATCATTGTGATTCATAAATTGAGTTTGAAGTTGCTGAATTTAAGCTGGTAAATGACAAATCCAGGTCTTCAGTGTGAGAACTCTGCCCTCTTTACAATTCTTCCTCCACATCTGAGTGTAACCATGGTTCCAGGTTGTAATGCTCACCAGATTTTATTTCTTCTGTTGTGGTGGTTAAAATCCAATTTCTTCCTAGGCTTCAGCCTTCTTCACTTACCATATTTTCCCGTGTACAATGTACACTTTTTTGACCAAATTTTTGAAGGAAAATTAAGGATGTGCATTATACATGGGTATAATGATTCCATACCATGGTATAATAATGGATATAATAATTCTGTGTATAATGCACACAGAAATGTGTGTGCACATTATACATAGCAAAATACGGTAACTTCCCAGATCCCAAAGTTTCTGGTTCCATTTCCTTCTATCTCTTTCTTTTAGAGATGGGTCTTTGGCCTTCAAGCATAGCCTCAAATGTCTGAAATACATCACCTATTGAGACATCCTGACTTGTAGGGCCTTATTTGTTATGTTAGGCTCTCACACATAGGTATTTTGTTCTTATTGAAATTTTTTTCAATTTAATTTTTTTAATTTTTTTTTATTTATTTACTTTTTAAATACATTTGTCTCTGCCTCCCCCCCACCTCTTTCCCTTGCCCCCTCCCACCTTCCCTCCCTCAGCTCTTCCCCTTTGGTTTTGTCCATGAGTCCTTGCTATATGTTCCTTGACTTTCCCCTTCCCTTCCCTTTCCCTGCCCCCCCTTCCCTCTTGTCTCTGTTGATTTCTTTTCCTACTTTGTATTTATATTCTAAGGCAATTTAATATGTGTCACATATACACAAGTTTATAACAAAACATTTGATACAGATTTTTACCAGCTTTGAAACAAGAAATTCTGACTATTCAGATACCCTAACTATATCATTACAGCAATAACTAGAGGTTGTTTTTATTGATGACTGATTTTTAAAATTTATTCTTTATTGTATTTTTTCCATTACCATTTATTCTCCTTATACTCCCTTCTCCACAGCAATCACCACACTGTTGTTGTCCGTGTCCATGAGCCCTTTTTCCTTTTTTGCTCAATCCCTCCGCCCTCTCACTTCCCCTCTCACTAACTGGCATCCCGTTCTCCATCTGTGAGTCTGTCCCCATTTTCCTTGTTAGTTCAGTTTGTTCATTAGATTTCACATGTAAGTGAAATCATATGGTATTTATGTTTCTCTGACTCACTTATTTCACTCAGCATAATGTCCTCCAGATCCATCCATACTGTCACAAAGGATAAAATTTTCTTTTTTAAGACTGAGTAGTATTCAGTTGTGTAAATATCCCATAGTTGTTTTATCCACTCATCTATTGATGGGCGCCTGGGCTGCTTCCATGTCTTGGTGATTGTAAATCATGCTGCAATGAACACAGAGGCACTTATGTGCTTTCAAATTAGTGTTTTCTTTCCTTCGTAAGTATTCCCAGAAGTGGGGTCACTGGTTTAAAGGCAGATCCATCTTTCTCCAGACCTATGCCCTTGGTATTACTGCCTTCTTCAACTGTCATTTTATTTACAGGTTCGAATAAACTTTTCTCTGAAGCATAGTGGCAAGAAAATAGATTTTATAATTATACATCTTAAATTCCAAATACCAGTTCTGCCAATAATTGTATGCATTAAACTTCTTTGAGCTTCAGTTTCTCACTGTTAAATAGTTACATGCCTACTGAATAGAGGTATTTTAAATGTAACATTCAATGAAATTATATAAGCAAATTTGTTACCAGAATGTTAGTAACAGGGTAAATGTCTAATACATTGTGACTTTATCATTGTTATAATAGAATTTTCATGTATGGTACCCAAGTTGCGTAGGATGAAAGTGTCCCTTGGCCAATGTGTTCTGGAAACCACTCCTGGATATGTGAGGAATTAAAAGTATTAAAGGCATTGAGATATTCTCAGGGAAAATTACTTAAAAATTCTTAATATCCCTTATAACACAGAATAAACTTTGGGAAACCTTGTCCTTAGAAAAGCCATCCATTGTCTTCGATTTGCTTTTCTGAAGACGGAAACCGCGCTGCAGGCAGCATTACTCTATTAATTTATAGTGGCACTGGAAGGAACCATAAAGTAGTGCTATGGGTCATACTAATAAGACATGTCTGCTCACAATCAAGAGTGCCAACTAATGGTGAAATGCCTAAAGCAAACGTATATTGATAAAAATCATTTCAGTTTTAGAACATGACAAGTTTCTTAAATATCAAACTAGGTTTTGCTGGAAGTCAGGACTCAAGTTTTCTTAACATTTATTCTTCCACTGGGAAATTTACTGACGCTGATAGCACTGTACAGATTGGTAGGGACATAAAATTTTGTTTAGCTTCAGATTCAAAGACAAAACTACTAAATTTCCTTTACAGTATTATTGTTGGTAGGCAGGATAGGACATTTTTCCTAAATACAAATTAGAGCATGCTTCTCTCCTACTTGAAAACATCTAATACATTTTTCAGCTTAGCATTAAAAATCACACCTGTAATGTGTTCCTTACTTACCTTCTCTGTCACAAGTGCAATGGGACCCTTTATTTCAATAACTGTGAACACCTAATGTTTTTCTGGGGCAATATATCTTGCTGTATCATAACTTAATATCTTTCTGTAAGATTTTCTGCTACTGTTTGGAATGTCCTTTTTCCTCTTTATTTCCCAGCTGTATTATTTTACTTCAAGCTCTAGTTCCATTAAACATTCTAGAATAATATGTGACACGTAGAAGGAAAAGTAGAATGAAGTGGGAAAATGCAAGCCTGCTTCTTTCTTTTTTTACTTTATATAATATGATAGAAGGAAATTTGAATTCTGACTATAACCCTTTCTCCCTGTGTGAACCTGGGCATGTGACTTAATTTCCTGTGCCTTGATTTTCCTTTATTTTTTTTAAATGAGATATAGGGATAATGCCCACCTTAAAAGATCTTTTGTGGTGGTAGAGTGAGACCAGTAAATGTCACAGAAGCACAACTTTACTCTGAGTTCTTGGGTGACAAATGTTAGATTTATTCATATTATGCCTACAGGGTTAAACACAATGTTTGACATACTTTTATTGTTTTAAAGTGGTTACTTTTAAGTGAAAATGATAGTGATTTTGGTAGTAGTAGTTGTTATCATCATCACTGAAGTCATCACCATTTATATGAAGGCAGGACAGGAGCTGTTTGAAAGAAAGTATCCAAGAAGAATCTCTAAGGAGGAAAGAACTTCATGGAATTGATGACCTTTTCAGGAAGCTTTTGTGAAGGAAGGAAACAGGGTTGGTAAACAAAGTGAAAAGCTATCAGCAACACTGCACAATGTCCCTGGAAACAAAATTCTGTGTAATTTGATAGAGAAATTCTCAAGATAAAAATATTTTATATAAATATTGTTAGTATTTGAAAATAATATGTGGGTTGTGTTTTGCTTGGAGTTTTCTTTATAATTCTGGTAGATCAAACTTACTGATTATGTATTTAAAAACAATTTTTTAAAATTTTATCTTAATTTATTTTTTCAAATACATTTGTCTCTGCCTCCCCCCCACCACTTTCCCTTGCCCCCTCCCACCTTCCCTCCCTCAGCTCTTCCCCTTTGGTTTTGTCCATGAGTCCTTGCTATATGTTCCTTGACTTTCCCCTTCCCTTCCCTTTCCCTGCCCCCCCTCCCTCCTTCCCTCTTGTCTCTGTTGGTTTCTTTTCCTTTCAGTGTTGCTGGTCATATTTTCCTTGCATCTTTGTATTGTTGGCTAAGTTCCGCTTATAGGTGAGATCATATGGTATTTGTCTTTCGCCCTCTGGCTTATTTCGCTTAGCATGATGCTCTCCAGTTCCATCCATGCTGTCACGAAGTTTAGTAGTTCTTTTTTTCTTTCTGCTGCGTAGTATTCCATTGTGTATATGTACCATTATTTTTTGATCCACTCATCTACTGATGGGCATTTAGGTTGCTTCCAACACTTGGCTATTGTAAATTGTGCTGCTATGAACATTGGGGTGCATAGGTTCTTTTGTATTGGTGTTTTGGGATTCTTAGGGTATAGTCCCAGCAGGGGTATCACTGGATCAAAAGGCAGGTCCATTTTCAGCTTTTTGAGGAAATTCCACACTGCTTTCCACAGTGGCTGCACCAGTCTGCATTCCCACCAACAGTGGACTAGGGTTCCCTTTTCTCCACAGCCTCACCAGCATCTGTTGTTTGTTGATCTGTTTATGATGGCCATTCTGACCGGTGTGAGGTGGTACCTCATGGTGGTTTTGATCTGCATTTCTCTGATGGCTAGTGATGCTGAGCATCCTTTCAAATGCCTCTGGACCCTCTGTCTCTCCTCCTTGGAAAAGCGTCAGCCCAGGTCCTTTGCCCATTTTTGGATTGGGTCGTTTGTCTTCTTGGAGAGGAGTCGAGTGAGTTCTTTATATATCTTGGAGATCAAACCTCTATCTGATGTATCATTAGCGAATATATTTTCCCATAGGGTTGGCTCCCTTTTCATTTTGCTGATGTTTTCTTTTGCCGTGCAGAAGCTTCTTATTTTGATGAGGTCGCACTTGTTTATTCTTTCCTTTATGTCCCTTGCTTTAGGAGACATATCAGTGAAAAAATGGCTGCTTGGGATATCTGAGAGTTTCCTGCCAATGTTCTCCTCTAGGACTTTGATGGTGTTGTGACTTATATTTAAGTCTTTTATCCATCTTGAGTTTATTTTTGTGTATGGTGTCAGCTGATGATCCAATGTCAATTTTTTGCATGTAGCCGTCCAGCTCTCCCAGCACCATTTGTTGAAGAGGCTATTATTGCTCCATTTTATGCTTCTGCCCCCTTTGTCAAATATTAGATGCCCATAGAGACCTGGGCTTATTTCTGGGCTTTCTATTCTGTTCCACCAGTCTATGGGTCTGTTCTTATGCCAGTACCAGATTGTTTTGAGTATAGTGGCTTTTAGTAGAGTAAAAACAATTTTTTTTAAGTAATTAATTTTTCAGGTTCTGGGGTGTGTTTTGTTGTTCCATTTGATGGTCAATTTACTCATTTCACCTAGTTTTTTGTTCATTTTTTATTTATTGAATATGTATTTTGAAATTATATTATTTGTTCATTCAAGTTTACATGGTTATCTGTTAGGTAAATTCAAACTCTTATTATTTCTGCCTGTATTGAACTTCATTTTGTCTGATTTTAATATAGTTATATCAAGTTTATTTTTATTATATTTTTCCATCTTTTTTATTCAAACTTTTGTGTCTTTTTTTAGATGTGTTGCTTTTAAATACCAGAGTTGCATTTTATTTTTTTAGAAAATACACTAGAATATATTTGCCTCTTCACTGATGAGTTAGCTATATTTACATTTATTGTGATTAATGTTATATTTTGATCATCTCTTTAATTTATGTTTTTTGTTTGACATATTTTGTTTGCTCTCAACTTTTTCCCTTTGTTTTCATTTGGTTAAGTTTATTATTATTATATTATTGCTGCTGTTGTTATTGGATATTTTCTGTCTACCAATTTAGAAATACATAACCTATTTGAGAGAAATTAATAGTTACCTTTAATCTATACTATTAGCCTTTCATGACAATTTGATGTCATTTCCACTAAATTATATGATGAGTATATTAGTTCTATAATGATTATTTGCGCAATCGCTTAGACATTATTGTTTTAAACCCTCATTGGTTAGATTTTACTTATATGTTTATTTACCTATATGGTTTTTAGTTACATGTTCTCAATTTCTCTTTTTTCTCCCTTTTTCTACATTTCTTTGAGACCATTTTTCTTGCTACCAGGCAATATCCTTAGACATATCTTTTATGAAAATAGTGAAATGTGTTGATAGTAAATTCTTTGTTTTATTTTATTTTTGCTAGTATTTATTTTTAGTACTCTTTCTGGATATGGATTTGTACCTTGCAATTATTTAATTTCAGTGCAATGAAGATTTTCTCCAATAAAGTTCTAAATTGCAGTGTTGCTGTTGCATTTTTAGTAATCAGATGATTTGCACATTCCTTTGTACATAGTCTATCTCAACACCTTGAGTATTTCAAATCTTTTTGTCTTCAGTGTTCTGAAGTTTTTCTAAAATATGTTTCCATGTGTATGTACTTTATTTTATCCTTCTTGAAATTCTTTATATTGCTGCATTCTATAATAATATATTGTTAAATATGAGATATATTCTATGAATAATTTCTTGATATGTTTTGGAACACATTATCGCTATTCATTCTTTTTAAAACTTCAATAACTTATACATTAAATTATTTTACTCTATTGTCCATATCTTCTAAGTCCTACTAATATTTTAATATATCTCATCATTTTTGAAAACATGTTATTATTTTCTAATTATAATATCTTCCTTTTATTTATTTAAATCTTAAGTACATTTATTTCAAACTCAAAATATATTAATGGCAACAAATGTAACTTGTTTTTTCCTACTTATTTTGCTAATAGTGACTACTCTGTTTCATGATTTTAAAAAAATTGTAAGCTAATATCCATGGAATTTGTGTTTGGGAGTAATTTGAGTCTGAAGTTTAATATATAGTCAGGGGATTTGCATTTGCTCTTTCCAGGTATATTAGGACATTACCATTCTGGAATCCCTTTAAATTAAACTCTTTATTGTTTTCTTTCAATCTACACTGGTAATATAAATTTGAGCCAAAAACTTGTGTTAGTGTGAGTTAATGGTTAAATTCATTTGGAGGATTTTTTTTTTCACTCTTCAGAATTAAGTTCTTAACAGGCATTTTTAAAATAGTTTCCTCTGTGAAAGAGATTAAATTAGGTTAGAGATTTCAATAATGTATTATGTATTACTATAACTTGGATGTCATTTTAAAATACAGAGTACGTGCTACAGTTCTATTACAGACAATTTTAGAAAGAAAGCTAGAAAGCTTTATATCGTTTTTTGTTGTTTTTAAGTACATTTCTTATATTAATTTGAAGCAGCTAACCATTAGATTACAGCCATAAAGGTCTAAAACATTCTCACTCTAATGAATCTATTATTCTGTGACTTTAGGTTTGATCTGTCTAAGGATTTTAAATTCCTTTCTGGTCCTTTAAATCTTAGCACATGCTTAGATTGTGTGCCATTCCAATTACCTTGTTAATTTTCATGGCAATGAGTGGTTTTGATTCTTTCAACTTCTTAAAACTATACTAAAGCATATGTTTTAATGTAGGATCTTTTATTTGTTTGTTTTTAGAGAGTAAAAAAAAACACTTAAGATAGTCAAAGGGAATAGTTTGTTTTAGTAAGGATATATCAGATAATTCACTTTAAAAACCTGTTACAGCCCTGTCCAGTGTGGCTCATTTGGTTGGAGTGTCATCTGTCTCTGAGATAGAAAAGTTGCGGGTTCCATTCCTGGTCAGGGCACATACCCAGGTTGCAGGTTTGATCCCCAGTCAGGATGCAAACAAAAAGGCAGACAGTAGAAGTTTCTCTCTCTCTTTCTCTCTCTCCCTCCCCCTCTTTCTCTATCTAAAAAATAATGAAAAAAAAGTCCTCAGGTGAGAATAAATCAATTTAAAAGATGACATTAGCATCATTTAATTTTACTTTAATTTGAACTTTAGATAAACCATGTATTTTTATTTTTAATATGTTTTATTGATTATGCTATTACAGTTGTCCTAATTTTTCCCCTCTCTCCCCCTCCACCCAGTACCCCCATTCCTTCCAGAAATTCCCCCCTTAGTTCATGTGAAATAAAAGAAAATCTACAGAGAACCAACAGTGGGGAGGAGGGTGGATGAAGCTGAGAATCAAATCAATGGTTGGAACACAAGGAAAAACAACATTCAATCAGAACAGCAGGAAGATAAAATAATTTTTAAAAAAATGAGGAAAAGCTTAGGGATCTCTGGGACATCTTTAATTGTATGAACATCTGAATTATAGGGGTGCCAGAAGGAGAAGAAGAAGACCAAGAAATTGAAAACTTATTTGAAAAAATAATGAAAGAAAACTTTCTTAATTTGGTGAAGGAAAGAGAAATACAACTTGAGGAGGCGTAGAGTCCCAAACAAGATGGAACCATCCTTTTATTTTTGAAGATCAAATGTATCTGAATTTTTTTTTGTAGAGTCTATGAATGAAGCAACCAGAAAATAAGGGAAATGTTCAGACTTTTATAATAACCATATAGAATCTGAAAGAGAAAATAAATAACCCATAGTCCCCCTAACCATGTTTTTACCTTTGTAAAAAAAATTACCTTATTCTACCATTTTTGTAAAAAAAATTACCTTATAATTAGAGCAAATTATATGCATTGTATTTACTATCTTCAGCTGAAATAAGACATGTATAGGACAAGATAAGTTAATATTAATAGTAAAATAATGGTTTAAATAGCTGCATATATAGGTAAAGCTTAAGAGTCATAGCAAATGAATGTGGAAGATTCCAAAATGACCACAGTGATTTATTGCTTTTACTATTATGAAAACACCTGGAATCTGGACTGTTTTGTGGCATGCTTTGCTCAGTAGAAGGCAATGGAATTGACTTTCTGAGCCTAGGCTTCGATACATTTTATAGCTTTTGCATCACCTGGTCTTAAAAATTAAGAAACCTACTATAGAAACCTGTTATAGAAACAGGTTAAGGTTTTTGTTGGATGATAAGACACTTGGTCTAATCACCAGTAATGGTGCAACAGCCATCCAGCCAACTGTGGTGCATGTGAATGGGGAAAAAAAAGTTTCGGGAGGCAGAGACAAATATATTTTTAAAAAATAAAAAAGTTTCAGCATCAGCCAGTTCTCTTCAACTCACTTATATGTAGGCTAGTAGCTATAACTCTCCTTATGTTAGCCTAGGTTCTAGGAAAAATTGCCTATTTAGTCTTTCATATATTAACCTTGTATCCTGCAACCTTGCTATGTATTGCTTATTTGTTCCAGATATTTTTTTTTGGTCAGTCCTTTGAAATTTCCTACAGAGGAAATTTTGTCTTGTTTATATGGCACTTTTGTTTCTTCCTTATCAATCTATGTATCACATATCCTTTGCCCGTTTTTTGTTCTCTTTGCCTTAACTAGAACTTCCAGCATGATATTTAAATAATGGTGAGAGGGGACATTCTTGAATTATTCCTGATCTTAGTTGGAAAGCTTTTAGTTTCTCACCATTAAGTATGCTATTAGGTATAGGTTTCTTGGAGATATTCTTTATCAAGTTGAGAAAGTCTTCCTCTTTTCCTAGTTTACTGAGAGATATTATTGTTAATGCTCTAAGATTTTGTTAAATGTTTTTTTTCTGCATCTATTGGCATAATCATGTGATTTTTCTTCTTAGCTTCTTGATGTGTTAGATTACATTTATTGATTTTTGAATGTTGAACCAGTCTTGCATATCCAGGATAATTCCCACTTGTTCATGATATATAATTAATTTTATCCATTGTAGGATTTGATTTACTAATATTTTGTTGAGAATTTTGACATTGATGGCCATGAGAGCTATTGGTTTGTAGTTTTTTTTGTGTGGTTTGTATTAGGGTAATACTGACTTCATGGGATGGGTTAGATAACATTTCCTCTGTCTCTATATTTTGAAAGAGACTGTAGAAAACTAATACAACTTATTTCTGAAATGATTGGTGTAATTCATCAGTAAACCAATCTGGACCTGGTACTTGCTCTTTTGGGAGATTATTGATTATTGATACAATTAATTTAATAAATATTGGCCTATTTAGACCATGTATTTTTTCTGGTGTTAGTTTTGATAGCTTATGTCTTTCAAGAAATTGGTCCATTTCATCTAGGCTATTAAATTTATAAGCATAGTATTTTTATTGTTCTTTTAAGGTCCATGGGATCTGTTGTGGTATCCCTTTTCATTTCTAATTGTGTCCTCTCTCTGTTTTTCTTATTACCCTAGTTCAAGCCTTATCAATTTTATTGATCTTTAAAAAAAGTTGACAAAAAACTAGCTTTTGGTTTTATTGACTTTTGCTATAAATTTCCTATTTTTAACTTCATTGATTTCTACTCTAATTCTTATTATTTCCTTTGGATTTCATTTGCTTTTGTTTTTCTAGTTCCTTAAACTGGAAATTTAGGTTATTAGTTTTAGATATTTCTTCTTTTTATGTGCATTCAATGTTATGCAGTCCCTTTTAAGTACTGCTTTAGCTAAATCTTATACATATCAAGAAGTTATATTTTTCATTTTTATTTGGTTCAAATTAAAAAATTTTTCTGTTGATGTTTCTTCTTTGACCCATATGTTATTTGAAGTATGTTGCTTACTCTCCAAAGTGAAAGAGAATAAAATAGAAAATGCTACAAGAGTTTATTTGCTCCCATTTGGTAAAATCCAGGAAACTTCTTGGATAAAGTGACACCTAGATATTGATGGTTATTTACAATTTAAATAGTAAGAGAAGTATGGAAAATGCATATCTTATGGAGCAAATATCTCAACTCTTTTTATGTATATTTGGGGAAAACTCACTATTTTTTCTCTAGTCACACTCAAAACACTTCTGATACTAGATACGTGGGTTTTTCACACCAAGTAATTCTAACACTAAATTTATGTAGCTAGCAGAGACCCCGTAGGTTGAAGGCTCAATCCCACGAGACTGCACCCACTTCAGATGACAGTCATAAGTAGTGGCTTTTTAAGTTACTTCAAACTTGTGTCTGACTTGGCTTTAAGTCAGAATTTTCCAAGACCTCCTACTCAGATTCAATAATTTGTTATAAAGACTCGCAGGATATAGAAAAAGAGTTTACTTACTCCTTTTGATTTAATGCACATAACATTTTAAAGGCAGGGTCTGAAAGGGTCTCAAGCCCAAGGGTTTCTGTCTCCGTGGAGTTGGGATAGAACAGCCTGCTGGCACATGGCGTTTTACCGACATGGAAGCCCGCTGACCCCCATGCTATTGGGATTTTTATGGAAGCTTCATCACATAGAAATGATTGAGTAATCAACTCTGTTTGCTGCTCCTCTTCCCTTTCTGAAGAATGGAGAGCGAGTCTAAAGTTCCAAGTTTCTAATCATGGCTTAGACTTTCCACCGACCAGCCCCCATCCAAGAGCCCACCAGAATCATAAACTCATTACAAAAATAGATGCTTTTATCCCCAGGAAATCCCAAATGACTCAGGACCTCTGTGTCAGACACTCTTATCACTCAAGAAATTACAAGAATTTTAGGAGCTCTGTGACAGAAACTGGAGTCAAAGACCAAATGTTAGTAGGGGCAGAGACATATATACATATATATGTATTTCTTATTATTCCACAGCATAGAATTCATAAAGTAACTTTTAAAATGTATTTGAGAGTAATCTTAAATGTTTGAGATAATAAATACAAATATCTTTTTAAAATAATTGCTCCATATGTATTTTCTGTATGTGTATGTGCTTTTTGACTTCAGTAGGACATTAAAACATAATATTTTATTCTTCCAGGCATGAGTTTGAAAGAATATTAAACACAATATAAACATAGCAAAATATTTTTTATTTATAATAGCCCACTGCTGATCACCTTACATTCAGCCTATTTCAACTTCAGACACAGAAAGCTATGCATATTTATTCAATTACCTCTAGCTCCCTACTGCTTGATATTACACATAACTGACAATGATTCAAGGCATTGATTTTTTCCAGGCTATAATTTTTAAATATGTTTTTAAGAGAAAAGCACATCAACTAATCAGCCATCCATTCATTTTTTAACATGACAGAACTGCTAAAAAATCCTTGAGGAGAAAAAAAATTGAAAAATCCCCAGGGACTGTAATTTCAGCTAAAGATCTTTTTCATATGTTTTAAAAGTTTGTCCTTAGGAATTTCTCAAACATTTCAGTTCATAGATTACAGGGAGGAAAAATACCTAGCAAAACAATAATTAAATCATACAGTGAAATATTAAAATAAGGTAAAAAACAGAGTTCAATAATAATAGATAATATTTGGATATTGATTTTACCTGTTATGCTATTATAAAACACTTATGACTTTGTTTTCATAATCATAAAAAATATAAAATAAATATTAAGATCTTCATTTTTAAAATGAGGAAATTAAAGCCTGGCAGAAGTAATAAGAAGGCCAATTCCACATACAATGTTAGGGTCTACTTGTAAGTAAAGTGAAGGAGATAAAAGCCCAGGATTCAGGTCTCTATGGAAGAGTAATTTTGAATTCTAAATCTCTCGTTTGTAATTATGTGACTTTATTCAGTTTTCTTAACCTTTCCATATTCAATTACCATACATATAAAGGGGGAAATATTGAATTTAGTTGGTTGTTTTCTGCCAAGGTTCATTATTGTTCAGTTGTCATTGTTAAATACAATTTTACTGAAAGTAGGATATGTGTTCTGTGTATAGGTGTTTAAATGGAAGGAATGAATATAGAAAACTACTAAGCCTAAAAGGAATAAAGGCTATTGCGTGAACAAGAAGAACCCATCAGCATCACTGTTAGCAGTAGGAGTCACAACAAGAGTTGGACTAAGCAAGTATGAAGAAGATATGATTGTAAATTACATCTCTTGTTTCCTCTAAGATAAATCTTTTGCACAGTCCTACCAATTTTGAAGTTAACCCAGAAACAGTATAAAAATCAATCAATGCAAGTGTCAACTTAAGAAAATAACATCTGAGGCGATTGTTGTAGAATCAAAAATAAATGAAAGTTATTTGGATCTTTGTGCACTAGTTCCTTGGAAAGAGTAACTTTAACACAAATCTCAGTAAACTAGTTAGGACTTTCATGAGTATATCTTTGAAATTTGGAGAGGACTTACCTATTAAGTACTAATGATTAATTATTTGTCTTTTTCATCCAAAAATATTTTTCAAATGTCTACTGTAGGCCAGGAACTTGCAAGGCAGTTTTCTGTTTGAAAATATTTTAAATTCACTTTCATTTATTTTTTCATTTCTGTCTAAATTAAAGAAACAAGCCCAAAAAGCACACCTTGCATATGAATGACTCAATGAATTTTCATAAAAGAAACAAACCCATATACTGAGCACCCTACTAAAGAAGTAGGAAAACACCAGCGCCCAGAACTCATATTCTTGTTCAGTTCAGTCATTTACCCTGTCCCTTTTTATGGGTGTTTGCCATTCAGTATTGAGCCATGTAACACATACATGTGTATATAATGGGAAAAATCCCTGCTTTGTCAGATATTTGTTTTCAAATATTTTCTCCTTTACTGTGAATTTCCTGATGTTTGTATCATTGGCAATTATTAAATTATAGAACAAGAAAAAAATGTCTGAAAGATCCTAAGGCTTTAGTTTGTTTCTTGAACCATGAAGCCAAAACAGAGAAGAGGCAGGTGGGTTAAGCACAGAAAGAGGTCAGTCTGAGGATCAGGGGTGGTTGTGGTAGTGGTTGAGGGGTGTCATAAGTTGCTTGCAAAGAGGAATGGACAGAAAATAATGAAGGCTGGGGCACCAGAGATCTGTGAAGTGTTGTCTAGGAGAGCACGCCATTGCTGGAGCTTAATCAGGTCCAGAGTCTGTGGCCTGGTAATGGGTCTTACCTTAACTGGACAGTCTGACTTCCTGCTCTTCCTGCTTCTTGATGAGACATCCAATTGCCAATTACTGTACATCTACTCTGAACAAGCTGCAGCCCTTGCCCTCCAGTACCCTGTGGTCCAGATGTAAAAAGAGTTGATGATTTTAGTAGAATTTGGAATGATTTCCTACAGATTTCTGGACTTAGCATAAAGAGGAAAGAAGTTTAGGCAGCATCAGCTGCAGAAAAAGATAGATCAGGTTAGCTGTTGTAAGAGACAAGAATATTCAAAGTTATGGATCATTTTATTAAAAGTGCAGCTCAAGCCCTGGCCAGGTGGCTCAGTTTGTTGGAGCATTATCCTGTATACAGGAAGGGTGCAGATTCAAACCCTGGTCAAGGCATATACCTAGGTTATGAGTTCGATTCTAGTCAGGGTGCATACAGGAGGCAACCAATCGATGTTTTTCTCTCACATCAATATTTTTCTTTCTCTCTTCCTCTCTCTCCCTCTCTCTCCCTGTTCTTCCTCTCTCTTTAAAACATATATCCTTGAGTGAGGATTTTTTAACAAATGTACGTTTCCAGTAACGATTGTTTATAGACTACTTAGACCTCACAAACACACCTTGATACAGGAATTACATAACAGAGATGCTGTCAGGAGAACGTGGTTCACATTTTGCTGACTAGGCTCTTTATACAATATTAACATAGACAAGTGTTCTGATAGTTTTGTCCAGTCCGTTAGTTCACAGTTAAAAAACTGGAATACATTGCACTACAGTTTCAAAGCCAAGCGGGTAAAGGTGTTGCAACTAACTTCACTGAATTTTTAGAGCACTGATATATGACTATAATTTTCTTCTGCCAGGTTGGTAATAGATCTGTATTTGTGTACTCTTAATGTGAAAAGATGCTCAGGAGGTTTCTGGCTGTCATTACAGTGGCTTCCCCAAATGGTGAATCATAGTTCATGCTTGCTTTATGAAGATCTCAAAGTTAGGGAGAGGAATGAGTTCATTTGGGAAAGCTGCCTGTGTCCTGATGAAGTCTGACCTGATAACTTGATAGTGAGAAACCACAACAACCTTCTGGAATTGAGAGACCTAATTCCCCTGATTAAAATAATTCAATGACTTTCCAATACTCTTGAAATAAAATGAAATTGTCTTATCTTGAATTACAAATTTCTTCATGATCTAGTCCCTGTTTATCTCTTCAGCCCCATTTAAAGTCATTTTACTCTAATCTACATGCTCTAATCACTATTTTTTTAAAAAAATTATTAAATTTCTTTGAGTGACATTAGTTACTCAAACCATTAGTTACTAGAAACCTATAAAACTATATAGGTTTCAAGTGTACAATTCTATAACACATTATCTTTATATTGAATTGTGTGTTCACCATCCAAAGTCAAATATTCTTCTGTCACCATATATTTGACCGTTTTTACTCTCTTCAACCTTCCCTCAGCCACCTCTCCCTCTGGTGACCACCATACTGTTTTCTGTGTCTATGAATTTTTGTTTGTTTGTGTTTTTCAGTTTTTACCCCACGTAACTGTAAATTCATATTTTTGTTGACATTTTTTGTCTGACTTATTTCAGTTAGCATAATATTCTCAAATTCCATTCATGTTGTCTTAAAAGACACTATTTAGTCTTTTCTTATGGCTGAGTTGTATTCCATTGTATGTATGTACCACATCTTCTGAAGATCTCATACAGTAAACTATTTTAATTTCCCACACTGAGCCATAGTCTCTCCTACTTGTGTCTTTGTATTTATCTTCCCTCTTTGCCATCCCTGCCTCTGCCCTCTTCATCTTGTTCACTCCTGCTCTTTTGTTCAAACCTCACCTTAGGCATCACCTCTCCAAAAAAACATAAAATCTTGAGAACAGTTAAGGTGTCTCTCCTGTGGGTCCATAATACCTCATCATCAGTTATTTTATAACACCAGGCATTTGGGTGAAATTTAGATTCTTCATTTACATGACTTCTCTAGTTTTCCCAACTGCTTGAAGCCAGAAACCTTAGTTTGCTAACCAACAAACATCCAGCTCCTAGGACAGTAGTTATCTCTGAACAGCTGGTCAATAAATATTGAAATACTTAAAGAGATGAATAGATTAATTGAGAAATATGACCCAGAAAAATAATCCTATTTCAAGCGACTGTCTTTCCTTCACTATTGCAGTCACTTCACATACTCCCTGCAAAGGGACTCACCCTCTTCATAACCGATGGTTGATTCTCACAGGCACGTATGAATCATTTCATAGATTGGGTACATTCTTGATGAGGTTTATTTTAACATCTTTTTTAATTCTGTAATTTGAATTCTAGTTTCACCTAGATATGTATCTATTTTTCCAAAAGCACCAATTACTTTTTATATTTTAGTTGAAATGGTGCTGCTCCTCTTCCCTACTCCTTACATTTCTTCAAACTTTATAGTTAGTAAAATGTGTGCATAAGAAAAACACAGTTTTACAGAAAGTATAGATTGGGCAAATAAAAAATATATGTAAATTTCAAATAACTTCTCACTACATTTTTCCTTTTAACATATTTGGTTTTATTAATGAGAAGCTTAACTAAATGATTTGCAAGTATGTTTGCCACAGTATAAATTTAAGCCTGAAACTCATTTCTACTAAATGTTAGCAGGGAAATTTTGAAAAAAAAATGTAGATATGCTGGAATATATAATGACTATATCTTCTTCATTATTTTTCTTTCTTTGTCATTTTGTTACATTTTTGTATAACGGCTAAGGGATTTTCTTTACAAATAAATAAAAAAATAAAATAAAGTGCTTTGGATTTCATTATAGACAACTCAAACTCCCTTCGATCTGCGTATTTGTGAGCCTTCTCTTCCCTCTGGAGACTGCTCTTTAGCATCAGCAGCTGAGAAATCAATCGAATAGGGACTGTGACTTTCTGTCTGTCTCCTCTGTTCTCTCTTAGAATGTAAAAGAAAGTCATTTATCCTCTCGTGACTCTTCTGCCAGTACATGATGAAGGCTTTGCAAAGTGTCATTGAGTTGGGACATTCATCAATTACAGTCTTGCTTCTTCACTTGCCCAAGACTCTCACACTCCAGTACCTGGGATGTAAGCAAAGATAATGCCTTTGATTTTCATATTGACCTTGGTTATCTTAAACTGGCTCATTCCATGGGGGCTCTTTCCAGACCAAATGGCCTACCAGTGACCTCACCTGCTATAGCTCAAGATCTCTGATTTTGCAGGTCTTCCTTCATGAATACAAATGTGCCCACTCATGCTTTCTTTCCTCCTTCCCCCTAACCATATCTGTGACAATGAAATGAGTGATGACATTTCCTTAATTTCAATGACATCTTATAGTTCATAAAAGGCCTTTATAAAATAATACATTTAGTAGGTATAGTATTATACAAAGGATTCCAACTTTGGAATCAAAAGTTTTAGGAATTTGCAACCTGTTTTTACCATTTATTTGCTTCATTTCTAGGGATAGTCATTTAAATTTTTGTGTTCTTATTTGTAAAATGCAGGTAATATTTACTTCATAGCCATGATGTGCATATTTATTTGTTTGTTGATTTGCTTGTTTATTTATTTTGCAAGTATTTAAATGTCAGATCCTCTTCAGGAAATACAGTATAGAAGACAGACCAGGTTCCTTTCTTATATAACTTTCATTCATATTGATGACTTAGACAAAATAAGTATAAAGATTTTACAATACTAGGTGCATGGCATTGTATATATCAAGTAACTGTCACACAGTAGATCTCAAAAAAAAGCATATTTTTTGTGTTATTTCTATTACAATTGCAGGTATTAAGATTTTAATCAGTTTATTTTCCTTATTCTTTTTATTAAAGGAAGTGATGGCTTTGTGTTGTGGCAACTTCACTGTTCTGAACTTCAATCCCTAGAGTTCCTTTTCTAAGATGTTTCCCATTAGAGCTAGCTGCAGGGATATCTCTCAAGAGAGCTAGAAGATGAAAAGTAGGCGGCAACCAGTTTGTAACAAACACACATCTTCCCCAGTTATTCAATCAAACACTGACTATGACTGCTGTCAAGGGATCTACAGATCTAATTAAAGCCTTTAATCAATACACTTTAAGTTAATCAAAAGGGAGACTATGTGGGGTGGGCCGGATTTAATCACTTGGAAGCCCTTTAAAAGAGGACTGACTTAGGCCTTCCCTGATCTCTTAGACACCAAGCAGTAGCTGAATCCTGCTTGCAGAACGCCAGCCTGTGAGCAGCAGGCTCCAGCTCATGCTGGTGGGTTCCAGCTGGCTCATGACCCGCCCTTCTTGCTATCTGTTCTAAGGGTTTTAGGCTTCAAGTATAGAACTTTAAATATATTTAATACAGTTAGTTTACTCCATGCATATATATATTTTTTTGTATTAGGTAATTTTTATTGTTTTGTCTTTTAATAGATAATACATTCACATTGTTCAACATTTAAAATCTACATGTGGATTAACAGTAAAAAGACTTCTTTTACTTTTAATCCCCTAGTTCTAGTTTTCTTCCCTAAGACAACCAATATTATCACGTTCTTATATACTCTCCAGAAGAAGTTTATAAAGTTTCTGGATATATTAGCTTATATATATGTATGTATGTATTTGTGTTTCTCCCTTTTTTGCATTTAACAATATGTATTGGAAAGAAATATTTTCAAACAGCACATCTTTGTGATAACCCCATATCATTCATTATATAATAACACAGAGATTCTTCATTTTCACATGGCTACACAGAAAGTACCCATGGTATCAATTTATCATAATTTCTCTAATAGTCCCCCAACTTTTGCTATAAAAATAAGTCCATAACAAAATTGTATATACATATTCTTCCCTATTTGCAAGATTGATTACTGAAAGTAGAATAGCTAGGTCATAAGGTAACAGGTTAGTTTTTGACTGTTGGTATCAACTCTTTTAGGGATGACTTTTGTTCTTCAGAGGCTGCCACTCTTTCCCCTTCTCAATGAGCTGAACAGCTCTCAGCAAACTATCCTGCAGAGCCTGGTTCTTTACCATGTTTGTGACCATGAAAGTGACATCCCTAATGTACACCCGTCTCACTTTGGCACTGTAGTGTTCTGCCTTGTTACCGTGTGCAATAAAGAAGGTACAAAGTGCTAAGATATCTCCTTCTTGCAGCCCACACTCCTCCAGCACAGACTCCCACACAACTCTAATGCACTTGTTCTTGGCTTTTCGTCTAAGGACAGAGGCTAAGGTGGGAAGACCTCTTACCAGGTCTGGCAGCTTCTCAAGTACACGAGTGTGCAAGCAGATGAGTACTTCAATGACATAGCTATATATAATATTCAATTCCATTGAAGTGAACTTGAGTGCCAAAACTGCTGTCCACAGCTCATCTTGGGCTGCTTTGCTTGCCAACATCTTGCTATGATGTTCAAATTTTTGTGTCAGATTATCCTTGGTGAAGTCTAGTTGTTTAAACTGTGCTTTTAAAGCTTGGAGTTTGTGGTCTAATCTATAGGATAAAAGAATCAAAGTTTAGTTTTTAGGTCAGGGGACAAAATTAAGGTGATGCCTAAGATGAGATTATGTTATTCATAAACACTACAATTAGGGTAGCTATTTACCATTCTTTCTTTCCATCATTCTGTTTCTTGCATTCCTTTTTTTAATCATATTTTATTTTATTTTAAAAATTATTGTTCCATTACAGTTGTCCCCATTACTCTCCCCTGCCTTACCCACCCCCACCTGCCACATCCAATCTGCCCCCTTCCACATTCTTTATCCATGGTCCTTTGTACGTGTTCCTTAACTTGGTCCTTCCCCTTCTTTCCCGGGTTATCTCCCTTCCCTCTCCCTTCTGGTCACTGTCAATTTGTTCTTTATTTTCATGTCTCTGGTTCTATTTTGCTCTCTTGTTTGTTTTGTTGATTAGGTTCCACATATAGGTGAGATCATATTTGTCTTTCACAGCCTGGCTTATTTCACTTAGCATAATACTCTCCAGTTCTATCCATGCTGTTCTTATATTGCCAAATTTTTGAATTGTCTACTTGATTCATCTGACATGTTTTGTCTGTGTATTATAATTTTTTTTCTTTTTCTATTTTTCTTTTTTTAAATTTTATTTTATTTTTTCAAATACATTTGTCTCTGCCTCCCCGCCACCACTTTCCCTTGCCCCCTCCCTCCTCCCCTCCCTCAGCTCTTCCCCTTTGGTTTGTCCATGAGTCCTTGCTATATGTTCCTTGATTTTCCCCTTCCCTTCCTTGTCCCTGCCCTCTTCCCTCCTTCCCTCTTGTCTCTGTTGATTTCTTTTCCTTTCAGTGTTCCTGGTCTTATTTTCCTTGCATCTTTGCATTGTTGGTTAGGTTCTGCTTATAGGTGAGATCATATGGTATTTGTCTTTCGCACCCTGGCTTACTTTGCTTAGCATAATGCTCTCCAGTTCCATCCATGCTGTCGCAAAATTTAGTAGTTCTTTTTTTCTTTCTGCTGCATAGTATTCCATTGTGTATATGTACCATTACTTTTTGATCCAATCATCTACTGATGGGCATTTAGGTTGCTTCCAACACTTGGCTATTGTAAATTGTGCTGCTGTGAACATTGGGGTGCACAGGTTCTTTTGTATTGGCGTTTCAGGATTCTTAGGGTATAGTCCCAGCAGGGGAATCACTGGATCAAAAGGCAGTTCCATTTTCAGCTTTTTGAGGAAATTCCACACTGCTTTCCACAGTGGCTGCACCAGTCTGCATTCCCACCAACAGTGGACTAGGGTTCCCTTTTCTCCACAACCTCACCAGCACCTGTTGTTTGTTGATCTGTTTATGATGGCCATTCTGACCAGTGTGAGGTGGTACCTCATGGTGGTTTTGATCTGCATTTCTCTGATGGCTAGTGATGCCGAGCATCCTTTCAAATGCCTCTGGGCCCTCTGCCTCTCCTCCTTGGAAAAGCGTCAGCCCAGGTCCTTTGCCCATTTTTTGATTGGATCGTTTGTCTTCTTGGAGTGGAGTCGAGTGAGTTCTTTATATATCTTGGAGATCAAACCTCTATCTGATGTATCATTAGTGAATATATTTTCCCATACGGTTGGCTCCCTTTTCATTTTGCTGATGTTTTCTTTCGCCGTGCAGAAGCTTCTTATTTTGATGAGGTCCCACTTGTTTATTCTTTCCTTTATGTCCCTTGCTTTAGGAGACATATCAGTGAAAAAATGGCTGCATGGGATATCTGAGAGTTTCCTGCCAGTGTTCTCCTCTAGGACTTTGATGGTGTTGTGACTTATATTTAAGTCTTTTATCCATCTTGATTTTATTTTTGTGTATGGAGTCAGCTGATGATCCAATGTCAATTTTCTGCATGTAGCCGTCCAGCTCTCCCAGCACCATTTGTTGAAGAGGCTATTATTGCTCCATTTTATGTTTCTGCGTCCTTTGTCAAATATTAGATGCCCATAAGACCTGGGCTTATTTCTGGGCGTTCTATTCTGTTCCACTGGTCTATGGGTCTGTTCTTGTGCCAGTACCAGATTGTTTTGAGTATGGTGGCTTTGTAGTAGAGTTTGATGCCCGGTATTGTGATCCCTTCTACTTTGTTTTTCTTTCTCAAAATTGCTGCAGGTATGCGGGGTCGTTTATGGTTTCATATAAATTTTTGAAATGTCTGTTCTATTTCTGTGAAATATGTCATTGGTATCTTAATAGGAATTGCTTTGAATCTAATAATTGCTTTGGGTAGTATGGACATTTTGATGATATTAATTCTTCCAATCCATGAGCACGGTATATGCTTCCATTTATTTCTGTCTTACTTAATTTCTTTCTTCAATGTTGTATAGTTTTCTGCGTACAGGTCTTTTATGTCTTTGGTTAAATTTATGCCTAGGTACTTTATTTTTCTTCTTGCTATATTGAATGGTATTTTTTTTCTGATTTCTTCTTCTTCTATTGCATTGCTGGTGTACAAAAATGCCTTTGATTTCTGAATGTTGACTTTGTATCCTGCTGTTTTGCCAAATTCACTTATTAGGTTGAGGAGTTTTTTGGTAGAGTCTACAGGGTTCTCTATGTACACTATGATGTCATCTGCAAACAATGAGAGCTTTATGTCCTCCTTTCCTGTTTGGATGCCTTTTATCTCTTTCTTTTGTCTGACCACTGTGGCTAGAACTTCCAATACCATGTTGAAAAGAAGCGGTGAGAGTGGACATTCTTGTCTTGTTCCTGAAATTAGTGGGAAAGCTTTCAGTTTTTGCCCTTTGAGTATGGTATTGGCTGTAGGTTTTTCATATATGGCCTTTATTACTTTAAGGAATGCCCCATTTATTCCCATTTTGCTGAGTGTTTTGATCATAAATGGGTGCTGTACCTTATCGAATGCTTTTTCTGCAACTATCGAGATGATCATGTGGTTTTTCTCTTTTCTTTTATTTATGTGATGTATCAATTTACTGATTTGCGTATATTGAACCATCCCTTCATCCCTGGGATGAACCCGACTTCATCGTGGTGGATAATCTTTTGAATGTATTGCTGGATGCGGTTTGCCAATATTTTGTTGAGGATTTTTGCATATATGTTCATCAGCAAAATTGGCCTGTAGTTTTCTTTCTTTGTAGGGTCTTTATCTGGTTTTGGGATCAGGGTGATGCTGGCCTCATAGGAAGAGTCTGGGAGTCTTCCCTCCTCTTGGATTTTTTGGAGTAGTCTGAGAAGGACAGGGGTTAGCTCTTCCTTAAATGTTTTTTAAAATTCTCCTGTGAAACCGTCCGGCCCTGGGCTTTTGTGTGCTGGGAGTTTCTTGATGACTGCTTCAATTTCTTCAACTGTTATCGCTCTGTTCAAGCTTTTTGTTTCTTCCTCCTTCATTGTTGGAAGCTTATACTTTTCTAAAAATTTGTCCATTTCATCAAGATTTTCAAATTTCGTGGCATATAATTGTTGATAGTAGTTTCTGACGATCCTTTGTATTTCTGTGGTATCAGTTGTAAATTCTCCTCTTTCATTTCTGATATTATTAATTTGGGTCCTCTCCCTTTTTGTCTTGATGAGTCTGCTTAAAGGCTTGTCAATTTTATTTATCTTTTCAAAGAATCAGCTTCTGGGTTGGTTGATTCTTTGAATTGTTCTTTTTGCCTCTATGTCATTCAGTTCTGCTCTAATCTGGACTATTTCCTTCCTTCTACTTGCTCCGGGATTAATTTGTTGTTGTTTCTCCAGTTCTTGAAGTTGCAGTGTTAGGTCTTTATTTGAAATGTTTCTATCTTTTTAAGGTAAGCCTGTATTGCTATGAACTTCCCTCTCAGGACTGCCTTTGCTGTGTCCCATAGGTTTTGGACAGTTGTCTGTTCATTTTCATTTGTTTCCAGAAATTTTGTGATTTCTTCTCTTATCTCATTATTGACCCATTCATTGTTTAATAGTGTACTGTTCAATGTCCATGAGTTTGAAAGTGTTTGAAGTTTCTCTTTGAGGTTGATTTCCAGTTTTAATCCCTTGAGGTCCGAGAAAAAGTTTGGTATTATTTCTATTTTCCTGAATTTGCTGAGGCTTGCTTTGTGTCCTATCATGTGTTCTACCTTTGAAAAACTGCCATGAGCATTTGAAAACAATGTGTAGTTTTCTTCTTTGGGATGTAAGGTTCTATATATGTCAGTTAAGTCTCTTTGATTCAGTGTGTCATTCAGCGCCACGATATGTTTATTAATGTTTTGTTTGGAAGATCTGTCCATTTTTGACAGTGGGGTGTTGAAATCCCCTACTATCAGTGTGTTGCTGTCTATATACTTTTTGAAGTCATCCAACAGTTTCCTTATAAACTTGGGGGCTCCTCTATTGGGAGCATATAAGTTTACAATGTTGATGTCTTCTTGATAGATTCTTCCTTTAACTATTATAACGTGCCCCTCTGGGTCTCTCTTTATGGCCTTTGTTTTGAAATCTACTTTGTCTGATACAAGTATGGCAACCCCGGCCTTTTTCTCATGCCCATTTGCTTGGAATATTTTTTTCCATCCATTTACTTTCAATCTGTGTAGGTCTCTTGCTCTGAGGTGGGTCTCTTGTAGGCAGCATATGTGTGGGTCATGTTTTCTTATCCATTCAGCTACCCTGTGTCTTTTGATTGGGGCATTTAGTCCATTCACGTTGGAAGATATTACTGATAGAAACTTACTCATCTTTTCTCTTTGTACCTGTGTTCCTCTCTCTCTCATTCTTTTCCTTCATCTGCTTAAACCAGTCCCCTTAGCATATCTTGGAGTGCTGGTTTGGTAGAGATGTATTCTTTTAGCCTTCTCTTGTCTGCGAAAGTCCGTATTTCCCCTTGTATTTTAATGGAGAGCCTAGCTGGGTAGAGCAGCCTTGGCTGTAGGCCCTTGCTTTTCATGGCTTGGAATATTTGTTGCCATTCCCTTCTGGCTTGTAGTGTTTCTGTTGAGAAGTCAGCTCCTAGGCGTATCGGGGCCCCCTTGTATGTTACTTTCTCCTTCTCCCTTGCTGCCTTGAGGATTCTCTCTCTGTCTTTGACATTTGCCATTTTAATGATGATGTGTCTTGGAGTGGACCTCTTTGAGTCCTTCTTGAGTGAGGTCCACTGTGCCTCCTGGATCCATGAGAGCCTTTTTCTCCTCTAATTGGGGAAATTTTCCATCATTATTTTTTCGAGGAGGTTCTCTATCCCTTGCTCCTCTTCTTCTCCTTCTGGTATCCCTATTATATGGATATTATTGCATTTCAGGTTGTCCTACATTTCCCTAAATGCCTCTTCATTCTTTTTGAGCCATTTTTCCATTTCTTGTACTTTCTGGGAGCTTCTTTCTACCTTGTCCTCCATCTCACTGATTCGATCCTCGGCTTCATCCAGCCTGCTTTGGATTCCTTCTACTGTGTTCTTCAATCCAGAAATGGTATTCTTCATATCCTCTTGTGTCTTCTTGATAGTTTCTATGTCCTTTTCCAGGCTGATAGAGTTTTCTGTAAGATCCTGATAGTTTCTCTGCAGTTTCTCATAGTTATCTTTGAGCTGGCTGAGCACATTGAGCTTCCTTAGAACCATTGTTTTGAATTCCGTATCTGATAGTTCCCTTGCCTGGATTTCATTTAGTTCTCTCTGTGGGGAGTCCCCTTTTCCACTGATTTGGGGGGAACTTCTTTTTCTTCCCATTTTTGTGAGAGTATATTATTTTTGTCCTTTATTTTTCTTTCTGGGCCTGCCTCTGATGATGTCAGTTGTTGACCCTATAGGGCCTTGGGTTGTTTGTTTGAGCCTTCCAGGAGTCTATTGTCTGTGTCTGACTCCTGCTTGGAGCAGCTATGTGACCCCTTCGGTCAGGGCTGGGCTATTGTTTGGGATCTCTCTGCGCTCTCTCATGGGCTCCTTGAACGCGTTCCCAACGCGGCAGGGTCCCCCGCCTGCCTGGGCTCGCATGTGCTTGCTCCAGACCAGGGGGCTTATGTGCGACCTCCCATACTCATCTGGCCCCCTGGCTGGCGAGCTCCATGGCACTGGTCAGTTTAGGGTCTTCTATTGTGTATTTTCCCCACTTTTGGCTCTTTGGGTGTGTTGCTTGCCCTCGCCAAATGGGGCCTGCGGAAATGGGAGGAAGTCAGCTCCAGGACTCTCCGGTTAATCCTGTCTCTGGTCTCTCCTCCAGGGACTCTGGGCAGCTGTACTAATTTTGTGGGCTGCTCCGCAATCGTGGGCGGGCGGGTCAATTTACACCTGCCCTTGCCGCTGTGTGCACTCCCTCGCAGGCCGTATTGGTGCCAATCTGTGGGAGGCCTGCCAGCTGGTGCAAGCGTTCGCCAGCCCCCGCGGGTCCCACACACGCTCGCCAACCCTCGCCGGTCACTCGGCGCAAGTGTGCGTGCCTGCACTGGGTATTTTTGGGGTGTCTATGTGTGCTTTTCGGCTTTTGGCTCTTTGGGCATGTGGCCTCTTCCCACGCAATGGAGACTACAGCAAGGAGAAGGAGTCGGGACTCCTGGTTCCTCCTCCCGTTCTTTCCCCAACACCTCAGTTTCTAGTCTCTCCTCAGGGGTCTCTGGGCAGTTCTGTGACCCCTTTGGCCAAGGATCCACCCCCTGTGGGGCCTGTGTTTCAATCGCAGGCAGTCTGGTTCCTTCAGGCCCCTCTTCTGCCTCTTTGGGGTCACGCCTTTCCAGCCCACAATGGAGACTACCGAACGGGGAGGGAGTCGGGACTCCCCAGTTCCTCTTCCCGTTCCTTCCCCAATGCTTCCGTCTCCAGTCTCTCCTCAAGGCTCTCCCAGCCAGTCTGCACTCAGCCCTGCACCTCACAGGCGTACAAGCTGTGTGCTGAGTGCACAAAAGGCAGGTTAATTGATTCCCTTATGCCTGAGCGAGCTGAGTGGGAGGCACGCCATCACCCGGGCTCCACCCTCCATGCATATATTTTACTGGTTTTATGTATGTGGTTAAACTCCAATATAGTAATATTTGCTAAGTTTCAAAAATTTGTTAAAATTCTAAATGGCAGATAGAAATTATCATTGTAAATATTTAAATTCATCTGTTTTCATAAAACTATAATGTGCATTTTTCCATAACATTGTAAACTCTCTGAAAAAAATTTTAGTTCCTCCATGATAGTTGCTATGTGAATGAATGCATTTAAGGTATTCTATTTTATTGCTGTCAATAACATTATGAACATCTTTGTGCATAAAACTTATTTTGTGTTGGTATTTAAGGACAGAGTCCGATAGGTGGAGTTGTTAGGATATATGGCATGTACATGTTGTGGGTTTCAATAAATAACAGTTTTTGAAAACGCTGTAACCTTTGTGTTCCCAACAATACTGCATGAAGTGACAATGGAGAGCTTGCCGAAAGTAGTCACATGCCCACCCAGGTTGGCTAGGTCTCTTTAAACTGCCAAAACCAGCAAATAGAACAGAGTAGAATTCTGCTGCAAGTTTCATCCCTGTCTACTATAAAATTTGTGAAAGTCTTATCAAATTTTCTGTTAGAATGTTGTCTTTGCCTTGGTGTACTGTTCTGTCTTCATTAATTTTCTTACCTTTGTATATGTGCCACAGAGCTCTCAGTTTAATTTTTATTTCTCTGTAGTAAGAGAACATTATTCTAAGTTATTTTGCTATAATAGCTTAAAATTCATACTGCAGGTATAGGATCTTTCTTAGTTAGTTATTTCCTGCTCATATGATAAATTTGCTACCAAAATATGTTCTGCTTCTCCATCGAGCACTTCGAAAAAATATTACTACATCTCGCCCTCCTGTCTCTCCTACTTCGTGCACAAACATTCCTGGGGAACATAAGGAAGCATGCGGGGTCTCTACTATCAAGGTCATTAAAATATAGCTACAGAAGTAAGCAAACAAATGTAATTAAAATTTTGAAAGTGCAATGATGAAAAGAATCAGGTCAACCATAGAGAATTATGAGTGCTTGTATATTTAAGCTATCTGCCATTTAAAATTTTAACAAATTTCTGAAAATTAGCAAATATTATGCTATCAGAGTTTAACCATAGAAGCAAAACCAATAAAATATATGCATGGTCACATCTCATTTAAGTAGGGTGACCAGGGAAGGCTCTCTATGGAAGAAACCTTTAAAAAAGGAATTGAAGGCTGAGGCTAGCTATGTATAGAATTTACTGGCAGAGGATGTCCCTAACAGAAAGGAAATGCAAGCTCCTGAAATTACCTGTTTGAGGGACTGAAAGTGGGTCAGTGAGAAATACAGAGGACAAGAGCAAAGAGACAGAGTGAGGCTGGAGATATCACTAGAGAGGTGGAGCGGGAGGAAGCCTGAGTGCCAACTATGAGTTTCGATTTATTTTTGAGCACAATAGAAAACCAGAGAAGGCATTTTCTTTTAACAAGTGAATAATGAGTAATTTTTTAAATCTGATATTTATTGGTGTCTACATGTTAAGCACTTCACATACAGGGTCTGACAGAAGTAAGGCCTGCTTGTGTGTGTGGTTGGTAGGGTATTAATATTGGTGTAATAATTTACCATTTTAATTTGAACATTTTACCTATAATGTCATATGGTGAGCTTGAATGTGATATTGTTATGTTATAGAATTACATGTTCATGATTTTGTAATAAAAGATTTATAGTAAAAAGGGGGTGTTATTTATTCTGGACCCTGTATAGCATTGTACTTAATCCTTAAAACCATCCAAAAAGTGATATTATTATCAATCTAATTTTATGCATGAGTAATTGGAGGTGAAGACAGCTAAGTAATTAACTTAAAGTCACATAGCTACTAAGGAACAAAGTCATGATTTAAACCACTGCTCTTCCCACTAGTCCATACTGTTTAGTTGTGTGAAACCCATTATAGTGTTTGGCAGTAAATATGTGTTGAAGAAATAATATTAATTTTATCAGTTTTTCTTCTATAGCTCCTTCTGTCTCTTTATTTTTCTCTTCCCTATAACTCTCCCAGATTTTCCATTCCTTGTAATTGGGTCTTGGTTTCCATGTGATTAGCATGATAAACCTAATACTATATTTCAACTAAAAATGGGAAACAAGAGTCTTTATTTGGAGTTATTGACCACTTTATTAGTTTAGCCCTGGCCAGGTGGCTCCATTTGTTGGAGCATCGTCCCATGCACCAAAAGTTTACAGACTTGATTTCTGGTCAGGGCACATTCCTGGGTTTTGGGTTTGATCCCATTTGGGGGTGATTCTGGGAGAAAATCGTCGATGTTTCCTTCTCACATCAATGTTTCTCTCTTTCTCTTTCTTTCTCTCTTTCTCTCTCTCTCATTTTTTCTCTCCCTTTCTGTCTCTAAAAATCAGAAAACATATCCTTGTGTGAGATTTTAAAAAAAGATAACTCAAAGATGAGATATTTATCAAAATATGCTTTGTATGCCAGGAATCCTTCTTAAGGCCCAGATATATAAAAAGCGGAACTCGTTAATGACTTTTAATGAGTCATTATATCAAGATAAAGATAGTTGCTCTTGGCCCAGTTGATATAGCACTAGAGGTACAAACCTGTTTCCCTAAGACTGAACCTCACTCAAATCTGTCTTGACTTCCCATAACAATTAGTTCTATCTATATGACTGGGCACATATAAGCATTTCTGTTTAATTATCATCAGGTTGCAATACAAACGACTGAGCAAATGCTCCTTTAATATGGACATTAAGGTTTTGAAGTAAGCCTTTCATGAGATTTATGCCAAGATATTCTGAGCTGGACATTCTCTGCTTAATATCCAGAATAAACCTTTAATAAAACTGCCTGGAATAAATTTATTGCATATTAAAATGCAAAGTTCCACACTATAACATTGTATTTTAATATCTGAAAATATTCTAAAAAATTTAAATTATCTGCTTTATCGTTGGCATAAAGAGGCGATTCTATTCCTTCTTTTACTTTCAATTAGATTTTTTTTGTTAACAATCACTCAACAAAAAATTACTAAAATCTGAACACTGCGATAAGAGATAAGTATACCTTGAAATCTAGGAAAAGTGCCTCATCCTTCAAAGCTAACATTAGGAAAAGAAACAAAACACAATGACTACAGAGATAATTTAGCAGAAGTTTCTAGTACCAAACACTGTGGAGCTCAGAGGAGGGAGTATAGACTTTGTCAAGATGTTGAGTTTTGAGCTGAATTTTGAAGATGGAGACTTTAAACTAAAGAAGAGAGGATAAAGAAAGTGAAAATAAAAGGAACCAGTGTATGCCATAAAGAATGAAGACTTATTCATGGAATTTGTAGCATTTCTTTTGAAATATCAAGTGAAACTCAGAAAATAGCAAGGAAACAATAAGAACTTGAAGCTTAAACCATATAAAAGAGTTTGGCATTGAATATTCAGAAAACAAGGAACATTTAAGAATTAAGAAGGGAATAAACTGCAATTTGTGTTTTCTGATTAAATTGCAGTTGTATAAAGCATTTTATTGACAATATCTTACGAATGTATTCTTCCTGGGAAGAATATACTTAGTGTTCATCCTTTCAGAATCTAATTTACATATTTATTTAGCTACTCCACAACTACTCAAGTACTGTGGTACAATAGTAGAATTATTCAAAATTGACCTCACGTCCCTCAATCTCTGGGTTTCCTGAGCAAGTAGTATTTGGAATCTGAGGCTCCCTCACTTCTAGAAGGAGAAGTTATGTTGAATTCAGTTTCCTACAGCTACGACTTCCAGATACTTGGCAGCTCTCACTCCCAGAACACGCCTGTGGAAACTGACATCTAACCTCAGAATGGCCGAAAAAGGTGGGCAGCTGGGAGAGTATTGAGAAAGGCTGCATGGAAAATTTAAAGCCTGAACTGGATCTTGTACTTATGAATAAAATAAAAGATGGAATGAATCATTTTAGGCAGAAATGATGTATTTGTCAATCATAGAGGCAATAAGAAGTGTGACAAATTGATATGATTTGAAAGTAAGTTATAGATAAAAATATTATTTTTTCCTTTTTATTGAATTTTTTGGGGTGACATTGGTCAACAAAATCATACAGGTTTCAAGTGCCCAATTCTGTAACACATCATCTGTATACTGTACTGTGTGTTCATCACCCTGAGTCAAGTCTCCTTCCTTCAGATGGAGCACATTATTAAGGCACTGAAAAATAATTTAAACTTATGCACATTAATATTAATATTTATAAAATTCTTTGAAATCTGCTTCTCTGGAGATACTTCCTTTTGTAGGTTTAGATACATTGGCTATCCAAATTATATAGATAAATTTTACATTTTCAGCCCTGGCTGAGGTGGCTTAGTGGAGTGAGCACCAGCCTGTGAACCAGAGGGTCACCAGTTTGATTCCCAGTGAGGGAATATGTCTGGGTTGCAGGCTGGGTCAAGAGACAATCACGCATTGATATTTCTCTTCCTCTCTTCCCCTCTCTCTAAAAATAAATAAATAAAAATCTTTTAAAAATTTACATATTCATGCCAGTTGATGACTTTATTTATATGTTTACATATTTTGATTCAAGTATTTCTTGAATGTATACTGTATTTTTTAGTCTGTGAAGATTAAAATGTAAATCAGAAATGGTACTTTTCCTCAAGGGGATCAAGGTTCATTAAAACAGGAAGTTTATAAATACTTTTAAATTAGTATAATAATTAAAGCAAGGAAGGCGTGAAAAATATGAATGCCTAAATCCTTATTGAAAATTAGAGGGAAAAAATGATCATCTATGTGGAAGGCTTGCATGGAGGGCTTATAGAGGAAGTGACTTTTGAGCCAGCTGAGGAGGAATTTCAAAGAGATTACAGAAAGGGAGGAAGTTCTAGTTAAAGAGGATAATTTAGACACGTGTAAAAGGTATTTTTAATAATTGAAACTTGCTAGATTCAACGTACAGTCTCTCTCTCTCTCTTTGTTATTTTTTTAAATTGTACAGTGATGTTAAAGATGTAGGGATTACTGAGGTCAGGCATAAAAATAGTATGATGTGAGGGATGGAGGCTCATGATTTAAATCTTTGCCTTTTTCTGATTAGCTGTTGATTAGCCAAGTGTGCCGGTATCTGAGACTCAATTTCCTTAGCTGTAAAATAAAGTTAATGGTGTCATCTATTTTGCAGAGCTGTTGTGAAGATTAGACCTGATATAAAGCCCAAAACATGGTGCTTTATGCACATTAGCTCTTTTCAGTATACCTTTTCTACATATTCTTGCCTTGCCCCAGCTTCATAACAATGAACCGATTTTGTATGTTTTTTTTTTTTTTGGTATCATTACTAAGCCATCGATATAACTTTTAAATGGGTAGGAAGGGGTCCATAGACAACGTTCTAGGCCAAATCACTAGAAAATTCATTCTAGAGAACATATATTAGCAAGTCAAAACTTATTTTAATTATTCAGTCAGTTTCTAATCAGACTAATCATTCTAGACTGTGCTAAAGGTCTTTCTTTCTCTCAATTGGATGGTCAAAAGAGGCTCCTGGAGTTGTCTTGACGTTCAGATAACCAGATTCCCCCATAACTGCGTGGCTTTGGGAAGAGGACCTTGCCATCTTTGTAAATCATGGTATGGAGCCATTTAGAAATATCTTACTTTTGTTAATATCTTGTCCTCTAAGTGTGGTATTCTCTCCTGCTGACAGTCCCAATTTGTTGGTGTCTACAAATCATATTCCCTTCAAAATATATGGAAGCACCAGAATTTTTGGCCCCATGTCAAGGGAAAAACTAGTAAATATCTATTATGTCAACTCATACTTAGCAAAGCCACATTTCATTATTATATCTATGTCTTCAAATGCCTTCTAACTCAAATTATTTTATTTAATGAGATAATCATTCTAATTTTTTGGAAAGATACCATTATTATCTGTAATGTAAAAAGTAATTTTTGTTTACATTTATGGCCCATACCGCAACAAAAATACCAAACATTATGCCACAGAATTTTAACAGTTAATATTTAATAAATAAAAATATGTTGTCTTTTCAACTAATTTCTTTTTCTTTCTTATTATAAAATTTGATGAAGGCTGTATATTTTTTAAAAGATAAATTGACTTTACTCTCCCTTTTTTTCCTCACAAAAGTCATCAAGATTACATTAGCATTTCATACAATAGGATTTGGCACTTAAGACTCACAGAAAGAAATATAGATGAATTATTCACATCTGAGAGGAAAGTCAATTGGAGAAATAAACATTAAAAATGATTTTCAATCTGCAGTTATTCAAGAGAAGCAGAATCATCAAGTATAAGGGAAAGATGAGAACACCAGGAAATAAATGGCTCAATTGATTTAAGGGATGTTTTCACAGCACTCAAATTTTGAGAAAAGGCGTGGATCTATCAAAAAGTCCCATTAACGTCTTTTATATCTAAGATGGTAAAATTACATATTTTATTACCATTTTGACTGTTATTATTGAATCAGATTTTCCCAGGGGCTAAAATCATTCTCTGATTAAAACCCAGAAAAATTTTGAAGATATGATTTAATAAGTTAATTTTTTTGGTATTTTAAATGGCAGGGAATCTAATGTCCCAAGAGTCAGAATTATGTCTAAAATAGCCTAAAATACCAAGGAATTGCCTGTGAATGATTAAGAACCTGACTTTAAAAGTGCACAGTATAACCTTCCTTCCTAGAAGAAAGTGAATAGTTAAGTATAAAAGGAAGTATGTTGAAAACTGACAGGCCTGTGCTCTAATTCTGCCTGTGCCCTTGACCCATGGGCAAGTTACTAAACCTCACTAACCCTGACTCAAGAACCTCACTGAAAGGTGGGCTTTCTGATGTTGAGTTGTATGTGAGGAGCCTATGACTTTCCTGGAGTGAGACAGTCACATAATCAATATTAGTTTCTTTTCTGTTATTTTCCTACTCACTGACACAGTAGTAGCTTAGCATCAGAAGTAGGATCACATTTCCCCCTAACATCCCCAGTCCCAGGAATTAAAATATATAAATATATCATGATATGGAGGGGAAAAAAGCTGTGTATTTAGGTTTACAAATTTGCTATGTCAGAATAAAATGAGCTTACTCAAGAAAACACCATTTGAATTATGAAGTAGCATGCACATGACAGCTATTGTTTCATGACGATGATGGTAGGACACAGGATTATTTAGTTAGAGTAATTGCTAAATATTTTGTAGCTCATTTACTTTGCAAGTACTAATAATATATGGGAAGAAAGAGAAAAAATTACTTAGAGAAAACTCCACATACAGATAAGACAAATGAAGGGGAAAGTCTTCAAGGTAAGTATCATAGTACTATTTTTTATACTGCGATAAGACATGCCAAGTGCTGTTAACAGTGCCTGACACATAATAAGTATTTAGTAAACACTAAGTATCACCTTTACCATCCTTGTTGTTGTTGCATGATTAGATCAGATAAGATACAGTTATTTTACATATGGAAATTTATATATGTAGATGGCAAAACAAGAGAAGGAAAGAAGGAAGGCGAGAGAGGCGGGAACTCCGGTGAGAAGACCATGCACCACTGTAATGAAAGCAAGACAAAACCTTCCAGGAAAAGAAAGGCATAAGAGAAAAAGCAGTTCATGAGGACTTGCAGCAAAGATAAAGCTTGGTCACACACATTCACATACAAAATGCATACTTGCATACAGTGACTATCAGGGTCTTTTAATTTTACTTTTACAATTGACAAACAAGTATTGTAAAATCCATTTTGTCGTTTGGTTCTTCAAACAGATACGAAAATTGGGCCAAATGACTATCTTCAGTCTACAGATGAGGAAACACCGGGAATCAGAATCGTGAGTGTTTTTAAGTTTGCTTAGTTAGTAAGTGGAGGATCCTGGGCCCAAACTGAGCCTTAAGAGTTCACCTTCGCAGAGCTGTCCATGATGCCACATTTCCAAATTGCATGGAAGGAAAATGCAGAGGCTAGAACAGTTTCCCAGATATAGATAAAAAAAAAAAAAGTAGACTTGATCTTGTGATAAACTGTGAAAGCAAACTGGTATTGTGTAAAAATTGCACCTGCAGAGGATATCCATAATTTTTAGTTTATGCAGAATGTAACCACTGATCTGATGTTCATAAATTCTACTATAGTAAAAGCATATTATTCTGAAGTTATCACTTTTGGTTTCAATTTCTAATTAACAAAATTTAATTAGTTCTGGTAGAAAAAGTGTGGTCATTAATTATAAGACTAGTGTCCAGGAAAGAAAAGGTTGCACATGATTTATTTTAATTTCTACAGAAGTCAACTAAAATAATCAGGTATAAGTGTGTAGGTATTTGTACATGCCTTTGTCTATTGAATAGTAAGTAATTTCAGAAGGAATAGCTGGTTATAGTATTGTTCTTTTATAGTATTCTCCATTTCCCTAGGCTTCTCTTTAATTTTTTTTATTCCATCTCACTCTCATCATAGGAAAATAGAGTGTTTCATATATTAGAGGTGAAAAGAAGCATGATTTCTAGAAAAAGAAAGGTCTTTGATAGCAAAATATATTCAGATAGCATATCTGAATTCAAATCCAGAGTCAGTGCCTTACTAAATGTTATTTAGTTAGGTATTGTTATTGGGCATGTTATTATTTAACTTTCTGGAAACCTTTGTTATATGTGAAATAAGGAAAATAATAGAGGGTTGTTCTGAGAAGTTAAGATAATATAAAAAACATTTAGTATATTATTAGCTATTGGTATCTTCCTCATCATTTTAATTATAACCTGTTTTGGATATAAATGGGAATATATGGTCATTGCTAAGAGATATTATAAAAGATATTACCTAGATTGCTTATAAAGTATTTTTGTCAAATATCTTTATTAGGACTTTTTGATGGTGGTAATTTTTCTTGTAAACAGATGTATAAAGAGTGCTATACAACAAAAAAGACAGAGATATAGATAAGCATTTTCCATGCATTGTCTTTATTTTCTGAACTCAATAAGGTTCATAGTTTAAAAATGTTGTATAACAAATTTTAACTCAGTTTAAAAATTGCAAAAAAATCAGCAAAATTTCAAATGGTTTCTAATACAAATAATGGAAAAAGTTCTGTAGCAAATGCTGAGTGCTTACTGTATGCCAGGCATCCAATCTTCATAACATCAAATGAAACAGCATTATCCCTGTTTAACAGATGAGGAACCTAAATGTCAGAGATATTAATTACACATATAGCAATGGAAGAGTTGGGGTTGGTATCCAGTCTTAATACAACATCCAGGGCTTTTTCTAAATCATCTTATCTCCTAAAAAAAAAGAAAAGAAAAAAAGTTTCCCTCTCCACAGAGTGGTAGAGAAAGAAAACAATACTAACTGATCATGTGTTACATGACAGGCTCGAAGAACGTACTTTAAACCAAGATCTAGTTTAATCTTCAGAGTAACCTTAAGTTGTTATTGTATATAACTTGGAAAACTAGGGTAGTTCCACTAGACCACAGGCCTCCTGAGGGCAGGCACTGTACTTGGTCCACATTTGGGTATTCATTGCTTGGCACAGTGATGGACACTGGGTACAGCGTCATAATATTTGGTATTGATGGATGGAAACAATAAAGATATTTTTAGCAAGAAAATATTTTTAAAATAAGTAAAAGTGTCTTTGTATCAGAAAACTGATATTTGACCCCTGTCTCTGCTATCAGGGGAATGTCATTTATTTTCCTTGGATCCTTTTCCAGAACAGTATTTCCAGCTATAAACTTTAAAAAATGCTGCTTTTTATCTTTCTGGTTATGTTTGCTGTGAGGACTAAGGAATATGCAGTGATATATAGGTATATCTTTTATATACAGATAAAAAATGCCAATTCTGATCATAGTGAGAGGCATAAGTAAATGCTCAATAAATATTTATCATATAAATAAATAAATGATTAGCCACGAGCCAGTGAACTCTTTTTAAAATCTTAGGAAACTTAAGAAACTTGAAAATAAGTATAAAGAACTTATAGTATTACAGGCACATGAGAGGCAGAATAAAAATAAGATATAGCACTGGCTGCTGTGTGTGTCTACTGGCTCAGTTGGTTGGAACGTTGACCCGTAAACCAAAAGGTTGCAAGTTTGAGTCCTGGTCAGGGCATACACATAAGTTATAGGTTCTGTCCCTGGTGGGAGCACATACCGGAGGCAACCAATTGATGGTTCTCTCCCACATTAATGTTTCTCTCCCTCTCTTTCCTCCTGTCCCCTCTCTTTCTCTCTCCCTCTCTCTCTAAAGAAAAAAACAATCATGTCCTAGGTGAGGGTAAAAAACAATTAAATAAATAAAATACAATACTCCCATCTTATCTGCAGTTTTACTTTCCACAGTTTCAGTTACCCACAGTCAACTATGGCCTGAAAATAGTCAATGGAACATTCCAGAAATAAACAATTCATAAATTTTAAGTTGCACATTGTTCTGAGTAGCATATTCATGCTGTATACTCTACCTGTTCGTTTGTCACTTAGTAGCTTTAATGACTACCCAACTGACTGTTACACTAACTTGTTGTATCCAACTAACCCTTATTTTAATTAATAATGACCCCAAAGTGCAAGAGTAGTAAGAGTAGCAACAGTGATGCTGACAATTTAGATATGCCAGAGAGAAACCTAAAGAGTTTCTTTATAGTGAAAAGGTATGTATATATAGGACCAAAACATAATATAAGTAAGATTTGGTACTATCCACGGTTTCAAGCATGCACTGGCGGGGGCGGGGGGTGTGGATCTTGGGATATTCCCCATGAATAAGGGAGAGCTACTGTATTATAACTATTAGGAAGCATTGTTCTAAATCTTCTACTGGATGTTAATATTAATGAACTCAAAAGTCTGATGAGCTACTTAACAATATTATTTGTTCAATTTTGCTAAATGCAAACAAAAATTATTTTTAAAAAGTAAAATAATAATAAAGTAACACAGACTTCATGGAAGCCAGTACAATTGAAAGAAATTAGCCAGAGAAAGGTGCAGTGTGACAAATATGCTGCTTTTTCCTTTTTTTTTTTTTTGTTGTTGAGTCATACAGAGTTTACTATAGATTATGTAAACAACAGAGAGGATTTTTGTCATAAGTCACACAGCAAACCACCTAATTAAAATTTCCATTAGGCATTTCTATCCTCCCCAAAGTCATCTCCTGCAGTAAGTCAGCCAGAGGGGCTTCACACACCTTTCTTCCTCCCTTCCCCAGATTAATGTGGCATTTTATTATTATTATTATTTTTTTTTATTGATTATGCTATTACAGTTGTCCCAGTTTTCCCCCCTTTGCCCCCCTCCACCTAGTACCCCTCATTCCCTCAGGCCATTCCGACACCATTGTCCATGTCCATGGGTCATGCATATAAGGTCTTTGGCTACTCCCTTTCCTATACTGTACTTTACATCCCCATGGCTATTCTGTAACTTCCTATTTGTACTTCTTTTTTTTTTTTAAATTTACTTTTTAAATACATCTGTCTCTGCCTCCCCCCGACCTCTTTCCCTTGCCCCCTCCCACCTTCCCTCCCTCAGCTCTTCCCCTTTGGTTTTGTCCATGAGTCCTTGCTATATGTTCCTTGACTTTCCCCTTCCCTTCCCTTTCCCTGCCCCCCCCCTTCCCTCTTGCCTCTGTTGATTTCTTTTCCTTTCAGTGTTGCTGGTCATATTTTCCTTGCATCTTTGCATTGTTGGTTAGGTTCCGCTTATAGGTGAGATCATATGGTATTTGTCTTCCCCGCCCTGGCTTATTTTGCTTAGCATGATGCTCTCCAGTTCCATCCATGCTGTTGCAAAGTTTAGTACTTCTTTTTTTCTTTCTGTTGCGTAGTATTCCATTGTGTAATTGTACCATTACTTTTTGATCCAATCATCTACTGATGGGCATTTAGGTTGCTTCCAACACTTGGCTATTGTAAATTGTGCTGCTATGAACATTGGGGTGCATAGGTTCTTTTGTATTGGCGTTTTGGTGTTCTCAGGGTACAGTCCCAGCAGGGGAATCTCTGGATCAAAAGGCAGTTCCATTTTCAGCTTTCTGAGGAAATTCCACACTGCTTTCCATAGTGGCTGCACCAGTCTGCATTCCCACCAGCAGTGTACTAGGGTTCCCTTTTCTCCACAGCCTCGCCAGCACCTGTTGTTTGTGGATCTGTTTATGATGGCCATTCTGACCGGTGTGAGGTGGTACCTCATGGTGGTTTTGATCTGCATTTCTCTGATGGCTAGTGATGCTGAGCATCCTTTCAAATGCCTCTGGTCCCTCTGTATCTCCTCCTTAGAAACACATCTGCCCAGGTCCTTTGCCCATTTTTTGATTGGATCATTTGTCTTCTTGGAGTAGAGTCGAGTTGACTTTGTATCCTGCTGTTTTGCCAAATTTACTTATTAGGTTGAGGAGTTTTTTGGTAGAGTCTACAGGGTTCTCTATGTACACTATCATGTCATCTGCAAACAGTGATAGTTTAACTTCCTCCTTTCCTATTTGGATGCCTTTTAACTCTTTCTCTTGTCTGACCGCTGTGGCTAGGACTTCCAATACGATGTTGAAAAGAAGCGGTGAGAGCGGACATCCTTGTCGTGTTCCCGATCTTAGTGGGAAAGCTTTCAGTTTGCCCGTTGAGTATGACGTTGGCTGTAGGTTTTTCATATATGGCCTTTATTACGTTGAGGAATGCCCCATTTATTCCCATTGTGCTGAGTGTTTTGATCATAAATGGGTGCTGTACCTTGTCAAATGCTTTTTCTGCATCTATTGAGATGATCATGTGGTTTTTGTCTTTTCTTTTATTTATGTGGTGTATCACGTTTACTGATTTGCGTATATTGAAACATCCCTGCATCCCTGGGATGAATCCCACTTGATCGTGGTGGATATTCTTTTGAATGTATTGCTGGATGCGGTTTGCCAATATTTTGTTGAGGATTTTAGCATCTATGTTCATCAGCGAAATTGGCCTGTAGTTTTCTTTCTTTGTAGGGTCTTTATCTGGTTTTGGGATCAGGGTGATGCTGGCCTCATAGAAGGAGTCTGGGAGTCTTCCCTCCTCTTGGATTTTTTGGAGTAGTCTGAGAAGGACAGGGGTTAGCTCTTCCTTAAATGTTTTGTAAAATTCTCCTGGGAAACCGTCTGGCCCTGGGCTTTTGTGTGCTGGGAGTTTCTTGATGACTGCTTCAATTTCCTCAACTGTTATCGGTCTGTTCAAGCTTTCTGTTTCTTCCTCCTTCAGTGTTGGAAGATTATACTTTTCTAAAAATTTGTCCATTTCATCAAGATTTTCAAATTTCTTGGCATATAATTGTTCATAATAGTTTCTGACGATCCTTTGTATTTCTGTGGTATCAGTTGTTATTTCTCCTCTTTCATTTCTGATATTATTAATTTGGGTCCTCTCCCTTTTTGTCTTGATGAGTCTGCTTAATGACTTGTCAATTTTATATATCTTTTCAAAGAACCAGCTTCTGGATTGGTAGATCCTCTGAATTGTTCTTTTTGTCTCTATGTCATTCAGTTCTGCTCTAATCTTGACTATTTCCTTCCTTCTACTTGCTCTGGGATTTATTTGTTGTTGATTCTCCAGTTCTTGAAGTTGTAGTGTTAGGTCTTTTATTTGAAATGTTTCTATCTTTTTAAAGAAAGCCTGTATTGCTATGAACTTCCCTCTCAGGACCACCTTTGCTGTGTCCCATAGGTTTTGGACAGTTGTCTGTTCATTTTCATTTGTTTCCAGAAATTTTGTGATTTTTTCTCTTATCTCATTATTGACCCATTCATTGTTTAATAGTGTACTGTTCAGTCTCCATGAGTTTCCAAGTTTTTGAAGTTTCTCTTTGAGGTTGATTTTAGTTTCAAGGCCTTGTGGTCTGAGAAAAAGTTTGGTATTATTTCAGTTTTCCTGAATTTTCTGAGGCTTGCTTTGTGTCCTATCATGTGGTCTATCTTAGAAAAACTGCCATGAGCATTTGAAAACAATGTGTAGTTTTCTTCTTTGGGATATAAGGTTCTATATATGTCAGTTAAGTCTCTTTGATTCAGTGTGTCATTCAGCGCCACGATATGTTTATTAATGTTTTGTTTGGAAGATCTGTCCATTTTTGACAGTGGGGTGTTGAAATCCCCTACTATCAGTGTGTTGCTGTCTATATCTTTTTTGAAGTCATCCAACAGTTTCCTTATATACTTGGAGGCTCCTATATTGGGAGCATATAAGTTTACAATGTGTATGTCTTCTTGATAGATTCTTCCTTTAGGTATGATAAAGTGCCCCTCTGGGTCTCTCTTTATGGCCTTTGCTTTGAAATCTACTTTGTCTGATACAAGTATGGCAACGCCGGCCTTTTTCTCATGAACATGCTTGGAATATTTTTTCCATCCCTTTACTTTCAATCTGTTTAGGTCTCTAGCTCTGAGGTGGGTCTCTTGTAGGCAGCATATGTGTGGGTCATGTTTTCTTATCCATTCAGCTACCCTGTGTCTTTTGATTGGGGCATTTAGTCCATTCACGTTGGGAGATATTACTGATAGAAACTTACTCATCTTTTCTCTTTGTACCTGTGTTCCTCTCTCTCTCATTCTTTTCCTTCATCTGCTTAAACCAGTCCCCTTAGCATATCTTGGAGTGCTGGTTTGGTAGAGATGTATTCTTTTATCTCTCTTTTGTCTGGGAAACTCCGTATTTCTCCTTCTATTTTAATGGAGAGCCTAGCTGGGTAGAGGAGCCTTGGCTGTAGGCCTTTGCTTTTCATGGCTTGGAATATTTGTTGCCATTCCCTTCTGGCTTGTAGTGTTTCTGTTGAGAAGTCAGCTCCTAGGCATATCGGGGCCCCCTTGTATGTTACTTTCTCCTTCTCCCTTGCTGCCTTGAGGATTCTCTCTGTCTTTGACATTTGCCATTTTAATGATGATGTGTCTTGGAGTGGACCTCCTTGGGTCCCTCTTGAGCGGGGTCCTCTGTGCCTCCTGGATCCATGAGAGCCTTTCTCTCCTCAAATTAGGGAAATTTTCCATCATTATTTTTTCGAGGAGGTCCTCTATCCCTTGCTCCTCCTCTTCTCCTTCCGGTATCCCTATTATACGGATATTATTGCGTTTCAGGTTGTCCTGCAGTTCCCTAAATGCTTCTTCATTCTTTTTGAGCCGGTTTTCCATTTCTCATTCTTTCTGGGAGCTTCTTTCTACCTTGTCCTCCATCTCACTGATTCGATCCTTGGCTTCATCCAGCCTGCTTTGGATTCCTTCTACTGTATTTTTTCAATCCAGAAATGGTATTCTTCATATCCTCTTGTGTCTTCTTGATAGTTTCTATGTCCTTTTCCAGGCTGATAGAGTTTTCTGTAAGATCCTGATAGTTTCTCATAGTTCTCTTTGAGCTGGCTGAGCTCATTGAGCTTCCTTAGAACCATTGTTTTGAATTCCATATCTGATAGTTCCGTTGCCTCTATTTCATTGAGCTCTCTCTGTGGGGAGTCCCCTTTTCCACTGATTTGAGGGGAACTTCTTTTTCTTCCCATTTTTGTGAGAGTCTGTTAAGTATTTTTGTCCTTTTGCTTTTCTTTCTGAGCTTGCCTCTGATGATGTCAGTTGTTGACCCTATAGGGCCTTGGGTTGTTTGTTTGAGCCTTCCAGGAGTCTATTGTCTGTGTCTGACTCCTGCTTGGAGCAGCTCTGTGACCCCTTCGGTCAGGGCTGAGCTATTTTTGGGGATCTCTCTGCACTCTCACGCTGGCTCCTTGAGCGCGTTCCCAGCGCGGCATGGTCCCCCACCTGCCTGGGCTCGCATGTGCTTGCCCCAGACCAGGGGGCTTATTCGCGACCTCCCGTACTCATCTGGCCTCCCTGGCATGCGAGCTCCATGGCACTGGTCAGTTTAGGGTCTTCTATTGTGTGTTTTCCCCGCTTTTGGCTCTTTGGGTGTGTTGCTTGCCCTCGCTAAATGGGGACTACGGAAATGGGAGGAAATCAGCTCTAGGACTCTCCGGTTAATCCTGTTTCTGGTCTCTCCTCCAGGGACTCTGGGCAGCTCTACTTATTTTGTAGGCTGCTCCGCAATCGCGGCGGGTAGGTCAATTTACGCCTGCCCTTGCCCCTCTGTGCACTCCCTCGCAGGCCGTATGGGTGCCAGTCTGTGTGAGGCCTTGCCGGCAGGTGCAAGCGTTCGCCAGCCCGCGTGGGTCACACACACGCTCCCCAACCCTCGCCGGTCACTCGGCGCAAGTGTCCGCGCCTGCTCTGGGTGTTTTGGGGGTGTCTATGTTTTCCTTTCAGATTTTGGCTCTTTGGGGGTGTGACCTCTTCCCGCGCAATGGAGACTACGGCAAGGAGAAGGAGTCGGGACTCCCCGGTTCCTCCTCCCGTTCTTTCCCCAATGCCTCCGTTTCTAGTCTCTCCTCAAGGCTCTCCCAGCCAGTCTGCACTCAGCCCCCCAGCTCACACGCACACAAGCTGTGTGCGGAGTGCACAAAAGGCAGGTTAATTGATTCCCTTATGCCTGAGCGAGATGGTAGCTGCAGAGTGGGAAGTGCGTTATCACCCGGGCTCCACTGGCCACCGAGTCAGTTCTCTTCACAAAGTTTTCCTCACCAGTCTTTTCCCAGGCACCAGCCCACCCTGCTGCCGCCTCTACCCAGCGATCAAGGAGGGTGGCTGCTGCTGCAACTTTTGCGTTTGCCCTTTAAATGTCTTTGCATCCCCAGCCACCTGTCTCTGGCAGAGAGCACCCTTAAGCTTTTTGGGGTTGCGTTTTGTCTGTATTTTTTCGGCTTCAGCTGCTGTAGTTTAGGGGTTCCTGTTTATGATTCAGACCCCGTTCTTCTCAGGGGGATGCTAACTGGCCGTTTCAATGTCCCTCTGGTGCCAGTGCCTGTGCGCACCCAGCCCACCCTCTCGAGCCTCCACCGCACTTCTCACCCATTGGGATGTGTGAGAGTAGAATCCGCTGTCCGCGGCACCAAGGCTCCTCTCCCACTATCGCTCCACTGCTTTCCAGGTGATTACTCCATTATTTAGTTGCAATTCCAGTTTGGTTTTGGGAGGAGGTCAGCATGACTCCCTTTCACTCCTTCGCCATCTTTCCAATCTCCAAAAGTAACTCTGCTTTTTTCTTTTCAACATTATCACGAGAGCACAGCCTCTGCTTATATGCCGTTTGCATAGAGCTGAGCCACATAGGGTAGCCCTGCGACCTTCCGCAAATCAGAGAAACCATTTCCCCAGCCCCTTCCTTTAGATTGTTGCTGGGATAATTTTTCCCCATGCAGAGCTGCTCAGGCCTCTGGCTCCCCTGGAGAGCAGCAGAGAAACAGCGTCTTTAATACGGCTGGCTAGGAAGGTGTAAACCTGGGCCTGTGTGTGGCCACCGTCTCCTGAACCTATTTGAGACAGTAGCCAACCCAAAGAGAAGCAGCGCCGAAAGAGAAACTGTAGGAGTCAAGGTGACATCTGAACCCTGACCCTCTTGTGTCTTTTACAAGTGTCGATGAATCTGTATTTGTTCTTACTTTGAGCTGGGTTTATGCCTAACTAAAAGAAATAAGTAAATATAAGGTGATGTTTGTATTTAATATTTAAAAAATTGAGGTTACATAAATTCATGGCACATTCAAGGACCTAAAAAAGAGCAATGTGGCTGCAGATAAGAGACACTGGTACACCATAAGACAGGAGTTAGGCAGGTGAACATGTTAAAAATGTTGGTCCTTATCTTAAGGGCAATGGATTGTATAATGGGGTTTTATGAAGAAGTGCAACATGGTCAGATAAACTGTTTTTATTGGTAAACTAAGGTCCAGAAAGGATATTTCTACCACTGGAAACCTTGTGGGATCCAGTGATATTCTGGACACTTTTACACCATCCATCCTATATCAGTGTTCTAACGCATCTGTTCCCCTACAGAATGTTCACGTTCCCCACATGATAGTCATTACGTTCATTGTGACTAATGAAGAGACAGCACTGATTAAAAAGGATATAAATGATTTATGTTCCTTTTGTCTATAAAGGTTACAACAACTTAATTGTGGGATGAGAGGAGTATAAATGGCAACCAGCTGTTGAGTGAAGGAAACTGGTGCCCCATACTGCCCAAGGGCCCCAGAAGTTCAAACTGGGCTTTCTTTGGAGGTGAGGCTGGGTGGCCTAATTTCCCCATGGCCATTCTCAACTATTCCAGGAGACATACTGGCAGTATGTCTATTAAATAGCCTGCTTATCTGGCATGGCCGGGTGTAAATATAAACAGGAGATCTTTAGGTACGAGTGCGCCATGGCCAAGTAATAACCGCAGTTAATGATTTTTAAGTACATATTTGTGTCAGACATTGTTCTATGTTTATATATATATATATGTAAATTATATTATATGTAATATATAAGTATATTATATATATACAATTTCATTTAATCTATACAAAAGCATTATAAGATAGAGACCTTGGTTTTTCTCTGTTATATAGATGAGAAAACTGAGGCACAGTGATATACTAAATGCGTTGCTCAAAGTCACACAGATTGAGCACAGGGAATTTGGCTCTGAAGTCTGAGCTCTTCATCTCAAGGTTTTACTGCCTCTATCACTCTCAGTGCTGGGAAAGATAACCTGAGCCATGCCTAGAACATTTCTGTGTAACTAATGTGGAAAGCCAGTATCTGTTTATCTTAAGAAGAACTAAATTTCATTCCTGCCTTGGGTCCTCTGCAATCATATAACTTAACATAAGAAACACTACTACATACAATGTAAGTTGGATTGTTTTCTTATAATATGTGTGCATTTTATTTCAGTTAATTCTCACTATGAAACTAAGGCAATTAGTTATTGTTACTGTTTAACAACTTTACTGATGAGGTCCTTTAAATCTTATGAAAATGCTGTGTTTTGACTCACATTTTATCCCCGGACATTTGTGTCCTGAATAGATGTATTATTTTGTATAACAGGCATTTACCTGAATGTCCTTTCTCTCATTAATGGAATTAAAAGCAGGGAAAAATGCGTTATGTTTGGGTAAGAAGACAGAGAACGAGAGTGATTGGGTTATTTGAAATATATATGGTCAGACAGCTCCCTTTGCAGTGATTTCATTTCCAATATTGAAAGACAAGGGAAAATGCCTTGGTAAATATGACTTCTTTCAATTTCCATTGTAGTTATGCAATTGCTTCTCTCAAAGGATTAAAGCTTGTTCCTGTGCACTTGATTCCTTTTGCTCTCTGGTTATTTCCATATCACTTCACTTTACACCATTTGAAAAGTGTGAGTTTGGAATGAAAAACAGTTTTATTAAACCAGGAAAAATTTTAGGGAGGAAAAACAAAAACAAAGTCTTAAGGGAAAATAAATTCTGATCTTTGTAACTGTTTTCTTTAAATAAGCAATTTCTAGTTTTGACTTAACTTTTTGTTTTCATATCTGTAAATGACATTTTAAGGGCAGTTACTCTTTTCAAATATGAAAGATTATTTAAAGACTATAATTGATTAAATAGTTTTCCTATTTTGTAGAAACACCATAACAAATATATTTTTTCTGTATTTCCTTAACAGCCTTAGAATTTAGATATTAGTGTTCCTGTTTTATAGAAGAATAGGCGATTCATAGTACTTTTGGTCATTGATGAAGTCACAGTAATTAAATGATAGAATCTGAATTCCTTCATCTGACCCAAAGCAAACTTGTAAAACAGTAGGTATCTGTATGTCCTCATTACAGCTGCATCAAGAAATTAAATTTATCTAAGGTCAGTGGTATAGGGTAGAGTATATTTCTATTCTATGTCATTATTTTATCTTTTTGAATATGATACAGATACATTTCATTGTTTTTTCTCCATAAACGTATTATAATTTAATATTTACAATTGCAAATTGATCCTATGGTTTAAAGTATGTTTCAGATATGATTCTAATTTCTCACAGTTACTCACCAGTAAGTACTTTGTATACTATGTTGATTTCATGGAATTCTAATTTTTCTACCTAGTGTTTCTTGTTTTATCAATTTATTTTATATATTTTTTTATGTTACATATTTCACAATATTAAGGGACTCTATTTTTATTAGTCATATGGTAAAGAAAAATATAATCCTGGTAAACAAATCAACAACTACTTGAGAGCAACTATACACGTTGCTCTCTGCTCTAGCAACAAAATCTAGGGAAAGGAGCCTGAGCTGGGCATTCTTTTTGGTGGTGCCTCGCAATCTGCGATTGCAAAGCTTTGGCCAAATCTTTGGTTAACCAATAGGATGGCTTTAACTAGCTGGTGGTATGATTTGGAGATAACTTAATTCCACTGTGAAATAATATGGGAGAAATTTTCTTTTTTGTCCTAAAGCACAATGATCAGAGAATAAGAAAAGAATAGAGAAGAGAGAAAGAAGTGAGAGTTTAATAAAAAGACCCAGAGAGAGAGAGAGAGAGAGAGAGAAACAGTGACTAAATCCCAGGACTTCAGATACTGGATATGCAGAGCCAGAACTGCAAAAATGGTTACGGATTTCTTTTTAAGTTTTATATGTTTATTTGTTTTTAAAATAGAGATAGATATATCTAATATTCAAAGGTAAGTTTTGTTGTTGAAAAGGGGACCCTCTGTCTTTCTCAAATCCAGTTAAATCTATTTCACAGTAGAATACGTGGCATCAAGACTCTGAGGAAATAAGTTAAAAGCCTTGTGTTTCCAACCTGGATCAATGGATGGGAGCAAAGATAGCCCATAAAAAAAATATCCAGTCCATCCATATAGTGAACTGTGTCCACGAAAAGAAGTGCTGAGTCAGGGATAAAGATGAAAACGAAAGTTTCCAGGTGATTGAGAGGATTCAAATTTCCTTCGCATTAGGTTTTCTTAATGTGGGGTGAGCCAAAAGAGGCTATAAGTAAAATATATAAATCTGTGAAATTACCCCTTTCCCGAATTTCTCTTGTAAGTCAGAATCAGTTCATCTAACAGTGTCAGCAGAATCTTTAGTTCACTGATTCCTTAGTCCTCTGCCGCCCCATCCTGGAAGCACCCACATGTGAAGCAATCTGCTCTCTCTGCTCCTCTCTGTTGACACTGTAAGTTGATGATTTGCCATGTCATCAACATCTCAGCTTGCTTAGCTTTATTCTGCTTCTCAACACCTTCCTTTCTTACTCCCTATGGCTTCCTGCAAAATGACAGAGTTTGTCATTGAATGGAAGAGATAATAGAAGAGCACAGTTAAGTAAATATACAGAGAAAATAGGTGAGAAAATGTCTAAGGTAGGAGAAGCACAGAGTAACATCCAAATGCTGATGATAAAACTCAACCTAGAACTTTATAACCAGCCAAGTAGGGTAAAAAGTAAATGAATATGCTTTCCTATGTACCATGACTGGTTAACTTTACCACCCAAAGTTTCTTACTGAAAGGAGTTACTAAAGAACATACTTTGAAAAGAAAAAGAAAAGCAGAAATAAGTTGTGTAAGGAAATAACAAGCATAGAAATTGATAATATGCTATTAAAGTTAAATATTGTGTGTGTATGTGTATAAAATAGGAATTTTAATGGTAAATACAAAAAGTGAAAATTTTATATCAAAATAATGATAGCAGAAATACTTCCTACACTTGATAGTGTAATAGAAACACTGATTTCCATTGAATTTGTTTAAAACCTTTATAAGTTCATTTATAGCTTCAAAATTTAAGAAATGACAGCACTTGCTTTTTAAAAAGAAAACTAATACTAGTATTTGGCATAAGAGCTGATCTCTTACTTCCCTCCTTTCATTTTCTTTTGAATTTGTAACCCTACTATGTGCAAGTTTTTTCAAAAGCAAAACATCGAGCCTTAGGTGTCTCTGGACATATGAAGAGAAAAAACAAAGAAGTTAGGAAAATAAAAAAATCTTAGTAAGACAAATCAGATGCAGAAATACAAGGTAAAATAATGTAACTTAAAATGAAATAAAGTTAGCTAATATTTCTGAACTACATAAAATGATTTTTAGAAAAAAGTAAAAAGTCAATAATAATATCAAAATTAAAAGGAAAATATAAGTCTGTTTAAGTTTAAATATAAATTTAAAATTAAAAATGTATTTTTAATCATAAAGTAATACATTTTAAGCTGTTATTTCATAATTTCCATAAAAATACTATAACTACTACATAATGAAGCTGACTCAATGATCTTTAATGAGATAAATAAGAAGTGAGTCTGCTGCTCCCAAAAGAAATTCTCTGTGATATTTAAAATAGAAAACAGAACTGCTACCTTGGTAACTGTATGAGGTTAGTGAAACTTAATAGTTAAATCACACAAAAACAATACCAGAATTAACATTTACAATTGTAAGAAAAAAAATGAAGGTATCTAGGAGTAAATTTATCAAATATTTTCCAGGCCTTTGTAGACATAATAACAAAATATTATAAATGATGTCAATGAATTATGAGTCAATATCATAAAGATACCAATTTTCTCTAAATTAATTCAGTACAATTGTAGACAGAGCTCCCCTTATAATTTGATAAATTGATCCTGAAATTAAAACTGAAAAATATAGGACAGGAATAGCAAAGATAATTCTGAGAGAACTTTTAAGAAGTAAAAAATGTACTAACATGATATTGATGTGGTATAAATCTTGAGTAATTTAAAAAGTGTTGAATTGGCTCAAGGATTAAAATGGTTGTATGGACTGGAATTGAGGTTTGATGAGAATTTAAATTAAGTAAATAGGAAACTCATATACTGCTTATGAGAAGGCAAGTTTTTACAAATGCTTTGTGCATTTTGAATGAACCAGGTATTATAGTTCTGGGTTTAAGTCCTAAAGACATTCTGGAACTTGTGCACAGAAGACACACAAAAAGACCATTTAGCATTTCTAATAATAGCAACAAACTGTATTCTTCCAAAATGCCCATTACCAACAGAATGACTAACCTGTGTTTTCTTCATAAATATTATATAGCACTTAAATTTATTTAGTTGCTATGTTTTGAAACATAAATTTTGAAAACATGGTATAGAGTAAAAGAATTCAGTTGCAAAAATATAGAGGCTGTATTATCATTTATGTTTAATAAAACAAAAATAATATTTTATATTGCTCATTACACTATACATTCAAAGTTAAAATATAAAAACATGAAAAAGAATATTAAATACCAACTTCAAAATATTTACATCTTTGAGGATGAAAAGGGGAAATGAAGTTCAGGAGAGATACTGAGGAGGCTGCATATGTAGTAATTTATTTTTATTTTTAAAAACATATTAATGTGATGTGAAAAATATTTATAATTTTTTAGCCTGGGAATGGGAGCACATGTGGATTCTCCAACTCTTTGAATTGTTTTACAATGAAAAATGAAGACATGTTCACAAATTACTCTTCATTTATTTATTCATTTATTCATACATGTATCTACTCATTTTTTCACATGCAATTCTACATCTTGTGCCAGGCCTGGTGCCAGGAACAAATGATGAATAAGAGATAGTTTCTCCCTTCTAGGCTGTCTCCTCTAGGTGATTCACAGCATCATAAAATTGCAATTTCACACTGGAGTCCCAAGACATATTTAAAGTATCTGATTTACTAGAGGTAATTTAGATAAGAAAGATGATCCTGGAAATGAAGTTTGAAGAATTTTGATAAACAAAGATGAGGAAAGAGCATTTACATTCATAATTTGGTTAGGTGTCTAATCATCTCAAAGGAAGGAACTTTTTGATGCACAATTTTATCCTAGGACTCTGGCCCCAGTATACAGATATCTTATTTATTATTGTATGCCATGTACCTGGCAGAATCCTTGACTCATGGAAAGCACTCGGTTAATATTCAATTAGTTGAGTGCAAGCACTTTGTGCTTACTCCTGAAGCATTTCAGCACTGAGTAACCACTGTTGGAATGTTTACCCTATATAGGAACCTTAAGAGTGATTCTATAACTGTCATATTTGTGCTTTATGGTGGCTGCACAAATGACAGACCTTTTGTTACTCATGACCATTTCAAAAGTAAAAGTTTATGAATTTTTGCTTACTTATGCCATCTTACAAAAATATGTGATATCCAACATTATATTTTCTTTTACCTCAATCCAGATAATTCAGACCTATTACCATATAAAATTCCTACCATCTTTCATGGCCTCTAAACTCAGGGGCCCTAAAATTGTGATGCATTTAGAAATCAGGAAAGGATATACCTTAAACCTTAGGTCCTTAGTGAAATTATAGTTTCTAGTTCCCTTGATATATTTAAATTAACAATTTCAATGTATCTTACAAAAACATATGATAAAATTCCAAAAAATCCCTGAAGGAAAAGGCATATTATTTACTAAAATAATTTTTTGAAATGAGACAAGCAGGAGTGTGTGTGTCTGTGTGTGTGTATGGCAAATATTAGAAATGGTAGAGGGAAAGTGTTACAAAGCTAATTAGTGGAACATTTTAAATCTCAGTATCATTTTATACTTTATTTAATGAGTGCCTATTATGTGCCCTCCAGTATGCTGAAATTATGGTGCACAGAGATAAAAGGAGAAAGGGTGGGAAACACTGACTCTGGCCGGAACTAGAATAGAGAACACTTGCTTGTTATTTGAGGCCCAGGGCTTCAACCTAAAAGGCCTTGTGAGCCATGCAAAAGATTTAGAATTTATCATGAAGACAATTAAAAACATAATGTAGATTTTTGAAATTAAGTCATGTAGAGCATAAAGCATTTGTTACACTGCTTGGCCAAAACTGGTTGCCTTATCTGCAGCATATCCCAGCCTTGTTGGGTTAGCTGTTTAGTCATACCCAATCGTAATAAAGTTTTGGGTAAAACCTTTTGTCATTGCTGCCTTTTTTCTAAAGCTGGCTCATTTTTTTAAAACATGCACTCTTTATTGTTTTCACCACAATTATTAATTTAAGGACATTTATTACATTTCAAAGAAGATTTAAACATCTCCCAGAAGCTCTATGATAAGAAAATACATCCTTTGTTTCCATAGAAATGCTCTTGTACATGTTGTTCACTGTGTGTGCTTGAGCAAGATTTCAGAACATTTGGTGTCTGTGATTGAAATATACTCCCACAAAGCAGCACAAATGCAAAATGCTGCCCTCTGTTGAAAAATGTCCAGTACGCAAATCAATCCTTGAAGTATAGATCAAAATATTACACCTACAGCAGTATGATGTTTTATTTATTTTTTAAAAAATATTCATTTATTATTATTTATCAATTTTAGAGAGAGAGAAAAAGAGAGAGGGGAGGAAACATCAGTTTGTTGTTCCACATATTTATGCATTAATTGGTTGAGTCTTATATGTGCCCTGAAAAGGAATTGAACCTACAACCTTGGCCCAGTGGGATGATGCTCTAACCAACTGAGTTACTTGGCCAGGGCCAGAGTGACTATTGTATAGAGCTAAAAAAATCGACAGGATCTATAAAGCAATGATAACTTGCTAAGATTTGAATACAAAGATGTATCAAAGGAAAAATGGCAAATTTAAATAGTTTTAAGATATAAAACTATCTGCACTGAAAAAAACTAAGGTTTTTTCAGGTTAATAAAATAATAACCTATAAGGAAAAATACCTATGATAGAGGAATAGATAATTTCTATAATTTTAAGTAACTTATTTAAAGCATTGAGATCCAGAAGGTAATTAAGAAAATAATGTTGGAGCAACTTCACATAAGAATTCATTAAAATTATATTTCATAAAATATTAATATTCTCTAGCATATACACACACACACTCATTCAATGCTGATGAAGTTGTTATGAAACTATGCAAGCTTTTACTGCTGAGATTTATAAACTGGTATAAACCTATTGTAACTCAATACAGCAATAAGCTGAAAAAGCCCATATTTCTGCCCAAAACACTATGATATCATTCCCTGAAATTTGATTAAAGAAAATAATTCAACAGGTATGAGTAAGAAGACATAATTTATCATTGTAAAATACAAAAATGAAAACACATGTATCCTCAGAAAATGTTCTTTAGTACTATTATATATCAAAATTGTAAAGTTGATAAAGATGATACATACTGTGATTGGATACATAATGGCCCTTCCCCAAAGATGTCTACATCCTAATCAGTGGAATCTGTCAAGATATTACCTTACATAGCAAAATGAATTTTGCATATGTATATAAGATCATAGGCCATATGTCAGGGAGACAGCTCATTTTGCATTATCTAAGTGGACCCACCTAATCACATAAGCCTTTGAGAATACTCTCAAGCTAAATTGAGAGAGATGACCGTGGCAGAATAAGCAGATGACAGATGGCAGAAGAGGGAATCAGAGAGATTCCAAATATGAGAAGGATTTGACGTGGGATTGGTGGTATTTAGATATAGGGAGCTCCATGCAAGGACCAGAGAGAAGTCTCTAGGAACTAAGGATGGCTCCACCGCAGACAGTCAATGAGGACATGCAGGTCTCAGCTCTACATCCACAAGGTACTGAAATTAGCCTACGCTCTGAATAAATTTGGAAGCAGATCTTCCACTGTCTCCAGGGAGGGATAAAGCCCTGCCACCACCTTGATTTAGACCTTGTGAGACCTAGAGCTGAGAAATCACCCAGCCCTGGACTTTTGACCTGCAGAATTGTGATAATACAGTTATGTGCCATGAAGCTGTAAATTCATAATAATTTGTTATGAAAAGAATAAAAAATTAATATACACATGAAGATTATATAGAAAAATATAAAGTATTCATGTTAATATACTTCATAAAGGGAATAATTCTATCTGTTTCTATATACACATTCACACACATGCATGCAAAACAGACCTATATAAACAAAGCAATATGCAAACAATTTTAACTAGATAAAATTTAGAAAAACAATAATGGAAATAAAAAAATTTTAAGGTCTATAATTGGGATACTTAAAATTGTTATATGCAATTACTAATTAATTTATTATGGTGGCCTTGTCCCTTTATTATAAATTTAAGCAGTAGTACAAAGCATAGATAATAAAAATAGAAATAGAAATATTTTTCTAAAGCAGTACCTTTGATGAGAGTGTGTATTATTTATTTGTTCTCTCAAGGCTACATGCCTCTGCAGAGGAACGTAACGCAGCTATGCACAGATATTGTGAACTAATGCCCGGCCTTCTAAGTTGTTCAACTCTCCACAGCTGCTGCCATGTTATTCCTCATACAGGTTTAGCTCTAGTTCCAACTTAATGACCAGTTCTTCACTCTGTTCAACAGATAACTTAGAATAAGGTTAGACTGAAGAAAAGACATTTTCTGATTTTATGCAACTTTAGTGGTTAGACTCATGATGTGCATCTTGAGAAGTGCCTTTCCTGAAACTAGTTTAAAAGACAAAGTATATTTCTTTTGTGTGTGTGTGCCTACTTCCCAGTATCTGAATTCCTACTTTCTCCATGAATAGGACATTAGGTGGGCACACAGGGTGCTGATCAGTTATCAATAAGAGGAATTTGATCCACAGAGAGTCTTCAAGGTAGGAAAATCCAATACATTGAATCCAGAGTCCTTGAAGAAGAGTTGAGTAGAAGGATTAACACAAAGTAATATATGCAGAATAAACAAATTAAATGCACAAGCAGATCTGAAACAAGCTAGGCAGGTCCATGATGATATCTACAAACAATGTAGTTTTGAACTTTGTCTTAATGGGCATGCATGTTCGCCATTTGGGGTCAAGCTCCATGTCAATTTAAGCATCTGTCCAAATAATTTGCCAGTGTTTCAGCTCCTCCAATCCTGTAGCCATGCTTTTTTTTCATCTGTCATTTATGATTATGGAATTGTAATCTCAGTTGCTGATCCCATGATCAAATACTGATGACTGTTGAGATACCATCAGCATGGCTTGTCCTTCTGTGTTCTGGTCAGCTGCAAATGAATGCCAGAAAATTGTATTTAAATCATAGCAAACAAATGGTAATAGGAGTTCTTCAGTGGTCTTCACCACTCTGCCAGGCTCTCCTCTGATTTGTGACTGTGTTATGCATGAGTATTTTCAACTCCCTCTCATTTTTACCATTACAATATGCAGCTCTCATCTTACTTTCCTATCGTGAGTTTAAACGCAAATTCCCCAGAAATTAAAGCAGGTAAAGATAGAGAAAGCAAAATAAATAAATAAGTAAAAGTCTTTGGGGACCACAGAGAAACTCAACTTCCCTACGGTGAGTGGGTTTGAAGAAGGCTGTCAGGAGGGAACAGACTGAACAAAGGCTGCCCAAGGACTCTCCTGTGTCTCTTTATGCTCAGCTAATGACGCGGGAGTTGGAAACACATTTTGACGGAATGATTTTGTCAGAGACAGAAAGTGACCAACTTTTCTGTACTTGAATATTCCAAGGGAAAAAAAAATAATACAGGAACTTTTGGGATTGTAAAGAATTTAAAGCCACTGTCACTGTCTTAGTCCGAATGACTTTTTTGTTGTTGTTGTCTGAATGACATAATAGTTTCCTGGATGATATATCTACTTTACTTCTGCTCCCACAAATTTATTTCTACACAGTAGTCAAAGTAATCTATTAAAATCTAAATGAGATGATACCATTCCCCTAAAAATCATCAATTGCATTCAGAAAAAAATTAAAAACATTTTACTGTGACCTATGATACCCTGTATGATATGGCCAAGACTAATGATCTGTCTTCATCTCTTACTATTTCCTTTTTTATCACTAAACTCAGGAAAATTGAATCTCCATTATCCTACATCCTTCACAACTCTTTATAATATTACACTTTAAAAAATTTATTATTTCTAAAATAAATGAATTCATCATTTCTGTCTGACTTTATTTATTACTTGCTTGCTTAACCTTCCCCCCCATCCATTCTGAAATCATCAATTTCAAGTTAAACTTCCTGAGAACAAGAAATTCTACCTCAATAAACTAGTACAGTGCCTGGAGCATAGACAATGCTTAATAAATATCTGTTGATTGAAGAAATAAACTTACAGAATGTGAAGTGTAGGAAAGCCTTGGGGATTGATTGGTACTGTAACATAATGACCATGAACTGTGGGGTGCAAGGGCCTGGACTATAATTTTGGCTCTACTCTAGCTATCTCTCATTTCATCTAGGTGAAATTCCATTTCCACATTGGTAAAATTAAAACAATATTCTTACAGTCAAAAGTAATAAAGATGAATCATAATCATGAATCTATGTCAACTATTAGTGGCTAAAAAAATACCCTATAGTTCTGTATAGATGGGAAATCTGAGTCAGTATTCTATATTCATAGGTATATTTTTAAGTGTTTGCTTATAAATCTATTGTCACATTTCAATTTTTATGATTTGTCTGGATATATATATATATATATAAACCTGTGTCTATCTTACTTTGATGTGGCTGATTCAAAATGATTAAGTATAACAAATAATTCTTATTAAAATTATATTTAAAGTCCAGTTTAAGATTTACATATGTGTATAAATCTACTTAGATGTGGAACATATGAACACTATAGAAAATGATTTTAGGATTACAGAGGCTGATTAGCCTCAGAAGGAGAGAATCTATAATCGTGAACAAGAACCACAGTAGAAGCACTGGAAAGTATCAATAACAGGTCAACAGAATCCTTATGTTAACATTATAGAGTAATGAACAATTTTACTTATTTGCCAACAGCTTGAAATATAGCTATTTTTCCTGAACATAGAGATGAGTATTTTTGATTTTTCCAAAAGTCCAGTTTGGATAGTTTTCCATTGTAAAAAAAAAAAAATCCTTCAGAGAATTCACAAAACAGAAGGAAAGGACTGCAGCTCTGAGACTTGCTTTGGCTCAGATTCCTCACACATAAAATAAGAATCGTGGTGCTTGTTTTACCTCCTTGTTGGGGGATCAACTGTGATAATATATGTGAGAGAAAATTTTACACAGGCAGAATCTGTATTTGTTCCTTTTCCTTTTCTTAAAAAAAAAAACAAAAACTGTGAGGAAGTGGGGCAACAATACTTGTTTATTTGGAATCCCTCTCATGGGAAATAGTACTACTGAGATTGGGACATTTTCCTATAAAACGCAACTGCACACTGTACAGCCATGCAGTCTGAATGGGTTTAGTGCTTTAGGGCCCTATAAGAGGGCCCTCAATAAAATGGTACCCAGTGGATGCCTAGTAACAGAGCAACAGTACCATTAAAGAGAAGATGGTTCGTGAGCTCATATGAGAAATCCACTGAGAACTCCTAGAAGAGCTAGGGTTCTGAAAATGCTGAGATTCCTTATGGGTAGGTAAGAAAGAGCCAGTGATACTTTTGTTCTTGTTTGTAATATTACTCCTCTTGTATCTTTCATTTGCTACTTTTTGTTGTTTTACCAGAGTCCTTTCTCCCTCATCTACAGCTATTGATTCAGCCAAAAAGTTTTGAGAACCATGAGAGATGCCAGATTCTTTCTTACTTTCCTAATTTTAACTTCCAACCAATGATAGAGGAAAGGCCACTTAAAACTACTGTCACATCTCCATTAATGAAGGGATGTTCTACTTGAGTCACAAGAGTGCAAATTCCTGGAAATGGATTTGTCCTGAGAATGGAGAGTGGCTGGTTACCCGTGTGCATAATTAGCTGAAATTAGGCAAGCCTTACAGAGATTTCTAAAGAGTTGAAATGTGCAGAACAGCATAGTCATATGAGTTAGAAAGCTAGCAAGAGAGGAAACAGAGGAAGTGGATTGTAATGAAATGTAACAAACATACAAAAATAACCATTGTGAAATTGGTTCACATGCTGAGTCTCACTATCCTATATGAGAGAAAAGCCCTAAATCAACATCACCCATATGGGGTCATTGAAAAGCTTTGCTCCAAGAAATGCTATCTAAAGGATGGTGTTGTTACAGGAGAAACCCTGTTCTTGCCCACGCAGTAAGGAATTAGAGATCAGAAAGTCTACTAGCATGTAAGCAGAGTTTGTTAATGATATGTTCTCATGGAAGAGAACAGGCATTGCCAAGGTGGGGGAGAAAGGCAGGTTCAGGGCATGGCAAGGTAAGGGTGGCAAGAGCTGGGGTGGCAAGGGCCTCAGGTCCTTTGTTCTAAGGACTTATATAGTTGGCGGGATGGGGTGAAGAAGTTACACATTGATTGACAAGTAAAGGTGGTGCCAGTTTTCCTGGAGGGGATATGACTACCCAAAGTTAGGTACGTGTTGGGGTCTGTTAGCCTAAATCTTTATCTTGCTCCAGATCCCATTTGTTCATCTTGTTGTAAAACGGATATGTGACAGGAGACAGTTAATTAAAGTTGAGGCAGTTATCCAAAGTTATTAATGGAGTCTTTCTGTAAGCGTTAGGGGACACCCTCTTACAGGAGATAGTGTCCAGAGGTAGGCAATTAACCAAAGTTGTTTTATGAGCTTCTTTGGGCACTGTGGACCTCCTCCTCTTCCTCCTTCTAGGCCTTGGTATGCATACAGAGTTTCAAAGGCTTTCTTTCCCAGATAGTGGAAACAATACATAGAATTTCAAGGACTGCCCCTCTCCCATGCTAGCATGGTGTTTTTTGTGGGGTTGGAATACTTGGCAATATTATCAGACCAGGATCTGGACTGCTGGGTTAGTGGGTGAGACATGTCTCCCTCCTCCTCCCTGCCTTGGTTCACTATCCATTCTACCTAAGTGATAAAAGGCATTTCCTGGCAACTAGGATGCTAGATGCTGGTCAGCAACAGCAGCGCAGTCTCGGAGTTCTTCCTATGCTATCTCCTGCTTTAGTATTACAGTACTTTTCAGAACAAACTCTATCATCTGTCACCAGCTTGGAAAATCACGAGTCCCATCTGATATATTCTACAATAAACTAGGAAATAAAGCAATTAATAAAAATCCCAAATTGACAGGCTTTTTGTTTAGTTTATTTTATTTTTTATTGTTGTTCAAGTACAGTAGTCTCCATTTTCCCACCACCACTTACTCCCACCTCCCACCCTCAATCCTCTCCCCTTTTAGCTTTGGCCATAGTTGACAGGGATTTATTTGTTACTGTTTTTAACCTATTTAACGTTGCGTTTGCCTTGCCTGTTTAAACAGGGCTTCCTTTTAATATCCCAGGAAACTAATGTTCTAATAAGAACACTTTACAAAATTTTACATTAACAGTTTAAATTTACATTAAATTATTACTTGCCAAGTAGCTGACAATACTCACTTTCAATGCCTTGCTGGTCATATGTCAAAATTGAGAGCCTTACCTCCTCTGCAAAGCTTCTGGCCTTCCTCGCTCTGTACTCCTACTACATCCAAAAAGTTATTTGACTATATATTCTATAACAATTTATTACAATGATTGATTTCCACTTATTATGGCCATGTTTAATATATCTTTGTTTTTCCTTTTTCAATAATCGATCTGACTTAGATTTAGTGACAGAATTTTTAATATATCAATGAAAAGAGTGTGTGTGTGCATGTGGGTTGGGTGGTGTGCAGTAGGGAGAGTAAGCTGAAGTTTAAATCCAATACATGTGTTACAGTAAAGCAGTTGAGTGAAAATCCTGGAACTACACTATTTGTTTTAAACTCCAACTGTCTGTGTTATGAGTTATGAAAGTTGGCTGGTAAAGTAAGCTTTTTGTACCTCAGTCTCTGTATCTACAAAATAGAGATAAAAATTACCAACATCTGCTGGGCATTTACTATTTGTATCCCCTAGATATGTCTTTATCAACAATTAAAGAAGGTACTGCCTGCTGTGTCTGAAAAATTCTAGATACTTTCTGTGTCACCAGATGGGAGAAGGGCTTTGCAAACAAATGAACCACGGTTTTTATTCTCTGAGACTCAGGTTCCTTGACGAGAGCAACATATACATGTAACACCATAAATCAAAGCAGAATGTCACATATCATAAATGTGTCTCCATTTACAAAGGGACTACAATAGAACATGGACTGAACTTTTCTCTCTGTCAAAAACAAAGAAATCATAATAATTTGGGCCATATATTATTAAAAGTTATGTAATACACTTTACGACGATGTTTCACCCTCTCAGCGATCATGCAAGGATGACTTTATACCTCTATTCTATAGAGGAGAGTAGTTTCAGGCAGCTGAGACTAGGGAAGTTAGAAAGTCAAAGTTACAAAGTATAGAACAGGCCGGCTTGTTCCACTATGTCATACTTCTTATCTATGACTTTACTGAGTCTAGAAGAATTGGAGGACACTTAAGAAATTGTATGGGTCAGGATTTGTTCTGTTCTGTGTCCTTAAGTGTTTTAAAAGGCACAATGCACAATACATGTTTTTTTCCCTCTCTCTCTCCTAGCAAGCAAGGATGAATGTGTTTTTGTAACCCTCCTTTTAGTAATCTTTTCGTAACCTTTTGTTAACACTTTGCCCTTGCTCGCAGAGTCAGGGTAGAATACCAGCTTCAGAGTCAACTGAAGCCCAGCTCAGTCATTTGTCAGTGTGTGATCTGGGCTGGCTATTTGTCCTTCCTAAGAATCCATTTTTTGTCTGTAATGTGAAATAATGCATCTATGGGGTTGTTGTAAAAATGAAATCATGTCCATAGCTTACACATTGAATAGACTATTATTTATATCATTATTATTTTTCTATTAGCATTACAAAGTCATTAGGCACTGATGTCTCTTTTCAGCCCCATTAGCCCACATGAGCCAAAGAAATCAGGTGGTGCTCTAAATATCTCACTAGGCCTAGTATGCACCTGATAATCCTTGCATAGGCTGTTTCCCTCCAGAAGAAGTATGTCTCTCCTATTTTCCCCAATTCTATCCAGGTTAAAAAGCTTGAAAAATAGTGTTTTCTTACACACACACACATACACACACACACACACAGTTTTCCCAAGAAGCATTCTCTGACTACTATAGCCCACACTCATTTGTCCTTTGGTAAATGCTAGTTACATAGTATTCCCCAAACTGGATGTACTTGCATTTTTATTATTTCATCTGTCTTTGCTCCATACCCCAAGTCCAGGTGAAAGCACCCTGAAATCAGGGAGCATTTTTCAAGCCTCCATAATATTCCCTATAGGGTTTAGCTAGGTACAGTGGGAGCCCTGCATACATGTTATGCTTAATTAATTAATTTTGATGATTAAGATACTGATATAATCTGAATTCTTGACTCAGTTTGAACTCATCAGACAGCTAACGCTTCCAGAATCTAGGACCCATATGAACTCAAACTATTTCAACATGTAACTGTATCTGTTTCATTTAATATGCACTTCAGAAAACATTTTAACTGTTTCCCAATGTGAAGAAAAAGAATTTATTTGTAATTAATGTAGCTTTTCTCAGACCCAGATTTTAGTATTTTAATGCAGTTTCAGCTGTTAGAAGGATACTATCAAAATGCCTTAGCTATGGACTAATAATTATTCTCTTTCTGGAGTAAATCACATTTTTAATGTAGATCAATCCTTGACTTTCTTAGCAGGAAATCCCTTAGCTTAATAATATATCAATGATCTGTGTTTATTTTCCATTTCTCCTTGTCTTATTTTAAATGAGAAATTTGCAGTAGGTTGCACTTACAGAAATGCACCAGGTAAGCGTTTGTCTATCTCCAGTGTTGGGAGTGGTGGATACGCAATATGGTTCCCTAAATGTAGCCAGACCACTCTCCTCACCAAAGGTGAATATACATATGTATATACATATACAAATATATGTATACATACATATACATGCAAGTATATATACGCATTTCATTTAATGAATCCAAATATGCTAAGATTATAAGTAGTCAACCTTTATTTAAATGGATCATGAAGCCTTGGCTGGTGTAGCTCAGTGGACTGAGCACTGCCCTGTGAACTGAAAGGTCATTGGTTCAATTTCCAGTCTTGGCACACGCTTGAGTAGTGGGCCAGGTCCCCAGTTGGGGGCATGTGAGAGGAAACCGATTGATGTATCTTTCACACATTGATATTTCTCTCCCTCTTTTTCTCCCTCCTTTCCCCCATCTCTAAAGAGCAAATAAATATAAGCTTTAAAAAATAAATGGATCATGAAAATAACAATCTTACTATCTGATATAGCTGGATTTAGCAAAAGCACATATATTAGTGCAGCAAAAAGTGCAAATGTTTTGGAGGAAAATAAATTTATAAAAATAACCAGAAAATTTACTCCAAGATAATTTCTTTTAAAATATTCCACATTTCAAGGAAATTTTTAAGTGTTCATTTAGATTACAATAAAAAGGAGAATTTTAGGTCTAGTTCAATAGGTTTCTAAAAATTTTTAATGCAAATAACAGAAGTTTTACTCTCAGTCATGTGCTGAAGCCAACTGTGTACATCTCTTCCCAAAATTTACACTTAGTGATATCTAGTTGATAGTTTGCAATCAACTCTGATAGAAACCTGTATACTATTCAGTATATCATGTTATTTTTTAATTTATTTATTTTTAATTCTCACCCAAGGATATGTTTACTGATTCTTGAGAGAGAAGAGGGAAGGGAAGGAGGGGGAGAGAGAGAGAGGGGCAGAGAGAGAGAGACAGAGGGATATTGATGTGAAAGAGAAACTTCTATCAATTGCTTTCTGCAGGTGCCCCAACCCAGGATTGAACTTGCAACCTAGGCATGTTCCCTGACCAGGTATCAAAACTGCAGCCTTTTGGTGTAGGAGTTGAAAATCCAACCAACTGGGTCAACCTGGCCTGTAAATAAGCACTTTATTGTCTACCAAGATTCAGATGCAGAGATGCAACACAGCATATGAGATTACAATGTTTTTAATCCCATGAAATTTATCTTCTAGTGTAAAAACGAGGCCTTAAATAAGTTATCCAAATGAAATATAAGTAGCCCCCTCATCTATTGTTTCACTTTGTACAGTTTATTACCCATGGACACCCAGGGCCCAAAAATATTTAATAGAAAATTCTAGAAGTAAACAATTCATAACTTCTAAATTGTGCACTATTCTGAGTGGCATAACAAAATCTCATGCTGTCTGGCCTTGTCCTGACCCTAGATGTGACTCATTCCTTTTTCCTGCATCTGCACACAGTAGACATTCCTCTCTATTAGACACGTAGTAGCCATCTTGGTTATCAGATCTAATGTTGCAGTATCATAGTCTTTGTGTTCAAGTCACCCTTATTTTACATAGTAATGGCCCCAAAGTGCAAGAGTAATGATGCTGGCAATTCAGATAGCCAAAGAGAAACTGTAAAGTGCTCCTTTTAGGTGAAAAGGTGAGTACTGTACAAGATATGAGAAAGACCACATTCACATAACTTTTATTACAGTAAATTGTTACATAGTCATATGCTGCATAACAACAATTCAGTTAATGCTAGACCACATGTATGACAATGGTTCCATAAAGTTACAATGAAGCTGAAAATTTTCTATCACCTAATGACACAGTAGCCTTCTGACCTTCTTAGCTCGAGCAGGACCTGAAGTGCAGTTGCGAGGTAATTTAGTATCATCATATTTGGCTTTCCAATGGGACACAACCCTCCCTCTTTCCTTCCCTCTTTCCTCCTCCTCCCCCGCAACCTCCTCCTCCTCCTCCATACATCCATCCCTTAACCACTGCAACCAGGCTCATAGGCCCTCAGGTCAGAAGGCACACACTCCTACCCACAGGTCCTCACACACCTTTTTTGGGAAACCAGTCATTATAGCTCAATGCATTACTGACATGTTTGTGGTAATGTTGGCTTAAAAAAAGTTACTGTACTGCCAGTCTTAGAAAATTACTGTATTTACCATTGTGTTATAGTTGCCTGCAGTATTCAGTATAGTAATATGCTGTACAGGTTTTCGGCCTCAGAGCAATAGGCTATACCATATAGCCTAGGTGTAGTAGGCTATTCCATTAAGATGTGTGTAAGCACACTCTATAATGCTTACCTCACAATAAAATTGTGAGGAAATTGCCTCACAATAAAAACACATTTTTATTCTTAAACAGTACCTGACTGTAATTGCTCCATTTTACTATTACTATTTAATCTCTTACTGAAACTATTTATAAATTAAACTATGTTAAAGGTATGTATAGGAAAAAATGTAGTATATATAGAATTTGGTACTCTATGCAGTTTCAGGCATCCATGAGGGTCTTGTAATGTATCTCCTGCAGATAATGGGGGTGGGGTACTGTATTACTAATTTTTGAAAAGCTAGTTGAAGAAAAGAATATAGTGTAATTTTAAATAAATACAAAGATAATTTTTAAAAATTACTGGTTTAGTTTGCGGGGAGAGTGTATTACGGACAGGCGATTCTGTTAACACTAGAAACTAAAGTGATGAACTGGTGCTTATTTGATGAATGCCAGGCCAATGGAGATTTCCTGCCAGGAGTTCTTTAACATAGCCTAGGGAAAAGGTTCAATAATAAAGAGGCATGTTGAAATTATCAGGAAAACCACTAAAATGTTGGTAAATGACTTTATTTTCTAAACAAAATGAAAAAGGAATAATTAAAAATTATAATCTATGAGAAGACAAGGAAAGAGAAGAAAACAACAAATGCTAGGCAGGTTAAATAGAAAATACATTCTAAAATATATTTTAAACCTATGCATATCAATAATCACCTCAATTATACATGACAACTTACATATTCCAATTAAAAGATAATTGTCAAGCTGATTTTTAAAACCAACTCTACATTATTTAAATAACACACACATATATGTGTATGTATACTGAAAGTAAAAGGGCACAGAAATATACATCAAACAAATACCAACCAAAATAAAGTGTAGTCCTGCCATTATTGAATAAAGTAGACTTTGAGAGGAAAAACTACTACAAGAGATAAATAGGATCATTGAATAAGCATAATCATGTGATGTTTTCAATGTATGTAATGAAATCCTTAATGATAATAAATTAAAAACCATAAAGATCAATTTTTAAAATATATAAACAAGTTCTTACTTCTTTTTCTCCTTGATGTTGTGTCATCGTTTTACTTCTACATCAGAACTGTATCCCAATGTAATACATTTTATACTTATTTTTATCTTTTATGAGTCACCCTATCATACTTTTATATAAGATACATGTAATCAAATATATTTTATATTTTTATTTCCTGTAACTTTTATAATTTAAAAATACTTCAGTTACAATATTAGTAGTACACAATTAAGTCAAACAACTGAATTTCTGGTAATTATTAACATAATTTAAATTTTATTAAAAATTGTGTTGTTATGGTGAGTGAATTGTAGAACTTTAATTAAAAGAGACTTCTCTGGTACTAATATTTTTAATATCCTATGCATTTGACATTCAAAAATTTTTGTTGGTTTATTTGGTTTGGTTTGCTTTTTGTCAATTCTGGGCAGTGTATTATGATAATTCTAGATCTTTCAGTATTATATGCTTTATCTCCTCTCTCCCTTCCTCCCTCCCTTCCTACCTTCCTTCCTTCCTTCCTCCCTCCCTTTCTGTCTTTCTTTAATAGTGTGATTTTGTTTTTAAAGGAGGTAGAAAATAGACCACTAAGATTAGAACAGTGGAGTTCCTAGAAATCAATGCCCTGGGAGTACATCAGTGTAGCACTAAAACGCATGTGCCCAGTTTGAGACCACCAGTCTAGACCCATGGATCTGATATTCTTACACATTCCTAACAGATGTCAGTGGCTATACATGTGCATAGTATCCTTTCTTACTGAGTTATTAGAGAACTGGAGTCTTACATTATTTATAACCAGAAACAATATTAGACTGATATATTGAATAAATTAAAGATACCATACATTGATTGCATTGAATTAGGATTATAGAATATTTGCAACAACCACCCCCAGTGGAGGAAAAAAAAACATTTTATTAAAAAAATGTTAGATGGTAAAATTTTAAAGCCAATACAATGTGTAGAAACTTACACTAAGTTTTTTTTTTTTTAAAATTTGAAACAGCACTTGGTGTTGACTAGGAATGAGTCAGTCTCTGAAGCACAAGGAAAGAACCGAAAAAGGGAATGGGTGGGCAAAACAAACAGCAGATGGTGACTTGGACCACCCACCCACTCTCCACATCAGCCCTTTTGAAATCACAGCATCTTCTTAGATTCCATGTTCTGGGAGAGATTCTGCTGCTTTAGAGATTGGTCCCTGGCTCAGTCAACCCTGCCAAAATTCATATTAGAGGAAAAGAACAGAAACAGAAGATAAGAATATTAGTCTTGAAATATTATTTAGCCATACTTCCATATCTCCTTTGATTCCCTGCATCTAAGCTTTGCCTCATTTATCTAATTTCCTAACTGTTCTGTTATCTAATTTAGTGAATCCCACATATTTTTGGGTTTTCTACTACTCTGCTTACTTTACTGACTGTGACTTTTCTCCTTCTAGAATATCTTGCTCCCATTCCCATGTAGAAATAAGTCTTGCATAACCTCTTTCTCTAAATACAGTTAGTTGATGCGCTTCAATTCCACCTTCCACCGATCCATCTCAGGAAGCTAGATAACCAAGGAAATGGACCCAGGCAAAGGAAGTTATTAAATAGTTTCTGATGTATTGGGTCATCAGTTAAAGGCTCTATCTGCAACACTTTCCCCAAACTGTTTTTTTTTTCTTTTTCTTTTTTGCCCTTGAATGTTAACTTTATGCAACTCCTTATACTACGAAAGGCACATTCATTCTAGTGGTGTCATTGAATAAAAAGACTTTTCGACTTTCATGAAAGCCTAATCACTAAATCACCCTATGCTTTTCTGAAGTAAATTAATTCTTTCATAAATATCTATTTGTCTCCTCTGTTAGTGTTTTCATCTTCACTGTCTTCAGAGTAAACAGCTCCATTGTCACAAAATTAATGAGCTCTGATTGGATTTAGGCTTCGATGTTTTCCGATGTTTTCCTCCTTTCAGGTTGCATATTCAAGCAACCAAGATGAAACTGCTTCTTCCTTGACTGCTAAATGTATTTCTTTTGATCAGCCAACACTGCTGATGTGAGAGATAAATATTACAGTTACTGTCTCTTTCTCTTGTGTCTTCACAGCATGAGATTTCAAATAAGAGGCATGTTGTATTGAACCAAATAAATACATGTGGTTTGAACTTAACTAAAAGCTTATTTTCTATCAGCTCTGTTTTGATGCCTGCATGCCTGCTATGTGTCAAGAGTTTCATATTATTTATAAATGTTATAATAATGCTGTAAGGTACATATTATTTCCCCCATTTTACAGATATTGAAACCAAGGCTTACTAAGGTTAAACACCTGTGCACAGAAGGTCCGATTATTGCTAAGTGACAGAAGAGGCTTTGAATTTGTCTGTCTGTTCCACAGTGAGGAATCAGTCCCTTCTTATTAAAGATGTACATACAGTATCTTACATTTGTGTTTCATCCCAAACATTTATTATTCATTAATTCAATTTGTTTATTATAATACCTCCTTCAATTAATGGTGACAAAGAAACACAATTACTAAAATAATGAGTGAGGAAAAATCATAAAGGCAATATATCAACCCTTATTCTTTCAATCTGTCTCAGTCATCATGAAACCTACATAGTCTTCGAAGTTACATGTCTGAAGCATTAGTATTAGCACATAGGGCCATCCCTGGTACATAGCAGTAACTTAAATACAAAGTATTATATTAGTGAATGAATACCATTGGTGGTCTCTGGGAGGCTAATTAATGACATGCTTTTTCTCTACCAGGATTTCTTCACAATTTTAGCAGTAACATTAAAAATATGAAAGATGAGACTGTGATATAGACTTTATTACTAGGAAGAAATCAAGTTGGAAGACCTGGCTTTAGTTCACGGCACTCCTGAATGATGAAGTCTTCTGCACATCAGCAAAGAGCACCTGGGAAATCAGCAAAACCTTCTCTAAGGTCAGTTCACTCCCCACAAAAGGGAGAATGACAGAGTTAAGCCTTTTCAACAGGTGTGCGCATAGGGTAAAGTATCTCTGTAGATGTAATATATGTTACTATTGCCCATCAAATGACAGGGCTGAGCATATGAAATCAATTGCTGCAGCTCAAGGCTATCACTAGAACAGGTAGAGCTCTTCCCCTGCACGTGCCACAGAGTGGAGGGTATGTATATTCTCTGTTTACAATGCAGTGAAAGTGGAATACAGGTCAATACTACTTGCTGAGATTTCCCTCAAAAATATGTTCTTTTCTATGTAAGATAACTCTCCCTACCTCAGTCATTTCTGACTCTCCACTTACAGTGTCAGAGATACCGTTTTGCTTATTACCCACCATTCACCATCCCTACAACAAAAAACACCTGGTCTTCTAATGTTACAAATTTCAATATATTAGTATTTACTCTGTACAGGGGAAAAGAGTAACCTGATAGTGCAGAAATCAAACTTTTCTGAACAGGAAGGGGACTAGCAAGAAAAGACAAAGTATTTTTTCATTCATTTTTAAAAATATTTTTAAAAATTCTTTCACTTATAGTTGACATACAATATTTTATTAGTTTCAGGTCGATAACCATACACATGATTAAACATTTACATAACTTACTAAGTGATCTAGTACCCAGTTGGCACCATACATTGTAATTACACAATATTATTGTCTATGAAGTCTGTCCTGAAGGTAACCAGCCATGTACTATGAAATAAAAAGTTATTGAAGAAGATACAAGATACAAGAAATCTTGTACATAGAACAACGACATCCCAGTCCCCTTCAAAGCAGGCACTTTGGGACCTCACACAGTTCTCCCAGTCACCGTCAGCTACCTGGGTGTGCTGAATCTGGGGTGTACTTGGAGGTGCAGACCAAAGTAAGCTGCTGACTGTGCCCTGCCTAGGGCGACCTGGAATGAGCTGCAAAGCCATCTGCAGATGGTTGCTACTTGTGCTGGGCTTGGAGGTGCCCAGGAAAGACCAAACTGGGAACCAAAGCCAGCTACTGTTAGTGCATATCCTGGGGCCACTTAGCAAGAGGTACGAAGCACGCCAAGGCCAGATGCTGCTTGTATGAGAAATTTTAGGAAAGTTGGCAGTATGAGCCAAGATAGGCTGTTTGTGTGGAAAAGCCCCAGGAAAGGGCATGGGTTGGCCAGCACTTGGGTGAAGGAGAAGGTCTCAGGGAATCATCAGGGGAGGGCATGGGGGGATGAACAGTGTTAACCAGGTTGATTTAGACTCAGATATGGTATCAGCTGGCTGGTTCTGTGGGAGGAGGGTTCTGCAAAGGAAGCAAGTACTTATGCCTTGTAAAAAATTGCTCCTCCAGCTCTTGCACTCAAGCCACACAATTCAGTTCCTCGCTCTACGTTTACGATGTCTTTTGAGCTGCTGCCCTAGTGCGGAGGCTCAGAGGGAGTGAGTTGGAGTAAGTCCCTGTGTGCATCTAGAGAAGTGCCTGGAGCTCCATAAGCCCTTTATTTCACTGAGCCACAATCCCAGCTGGTTTTCACAGATGGAATTTATGAGGAGTTCTCTTCCTGGCACTGGAACCCTAGGTTGAGAGCCCTGGTAAGGGGCTCCTTAGTTATAGGACATCTATTCAGCTAGTTTCCGGTGGTTCTGGAAGATGATTGTCCTGTAGTTTAGTTTTGTAGTTTTGTTGTGGTGGTGGGAGGTTCTAAGTACTCCATTTATCTATGCTGCCATTTGACTATGCATTTATTTTTATTATTTCAATAACACCAAACTATACATATGCTAATGGCTTACTTAAATTGCCCTACCATATATGAAAATAGCCTGGCACAAAGATGTGGGAAATTACTCATATCCCTTCAATATTTTGATGATGGCCATAACTCCAGTTAGATCAATGCCCTGTTAGGCAAAATACTGAACTTGGAAGAATACCTCGGGAATGTCTCTAAATTGAACTTTTTATGGCATCTAGCTCAGTGAACACTGAGTGGTGCAAATACTTCACCTGGGCAAACATACTTTTTCTGAACTGGTTTCAGCTTCTTGAGTTTTGCTTCTTCCTAAGATAAAAGAGTTCTCTGACTTAGAAAGGGGGTAAGGACATACAGTGTACCTTACGCCAAAACACTGCTTTCACAGAATTCGTAAAGCTCTGAATTCGGTATTTAATGCTTCTGTCAATCCCACAAGGATTTTTTCCTCTTTATTTTGAAAAGATATTGTAGCACCTTAACGTTTGTTAAGAGAAGAGGAAAAGGAAACTTTCTGAAAATCTGAAGGTAGTAACATAGTTCAGAGAAAAGAGGATAGAGAGTGATTGATACATAGTTTTGGGAAAAAGGATTTTACTAAAAGTTATATAGTTGTGTCCTTATTCTTTATAAACTTTATTTAGAATTAAATATATCCTTAATGAAATTTGATTTTTTACTTAATTTGCGGTTGAGATAGCTTAAAATACCAAATCCCTGTTCTTGGTGTTGTGGAAAGATTATTGAATTGAAACATGAATTCTAGTCTTGATGTGACCATTTCTTAGTTAGTTGCCTTGGGAAACACTTTTAACACCTCTGAGACCCCTCAGTTTACTCCCAAAACCAGGATTATAAATTTTATTTATATGAATAGTTGTAATTCATATAAATAGAGGATTCATATAGAGGATTAAATACAATGTTTTCTTCAATGTAACAAATGTGGATTTATTTGCTATCTGATTTAAGTTATTTCATTAAGAGGTTAACTTCAAATATTTCTTGACTTTGGGACAGCAGTACAAATGGAGGTTAATAGTCTAAATACTTAAGTTTATAATGAGGCTACTATGTATTATACTAAATACACACACACACATACACACACACACACAGAAGTTATTATCTTTGTATAACCAAGAGGTAACTCAATGTGAAGGACATTTGAATGTACTTATTACTGAATATGCCTAGATAATCTTTGGGGGCTAACGATGTTTAGATTAGTGGTAACATAAATGTGATAATGTTGTTATAATAAAATTTTCCTCAAGTTGTATTTTAATGAGAATAATGGTTTAAAAGATTTAAAAATAAAACTTAAGCTTTCAATTATTATTGAGGTCATCTCAGAAGAACTCAGAAGGCCCCTAGGAAAGACTCTTACTCCCCACATATTGGAAATTATAAATGTCTTTAAGAATAGTCATAGATTCCATGATTTTGTATATAGAAAATACGGAGGACGCAACAAAAAATTAGTAGAGATAATAAAGCAGCTTGGAAAATTTTTATAATACAAGAATATATAAAATCAATCATATGTCTCCATACTAGTAATAAACAGTCTAAAAATAAATTAATAAAACAATTCAGCCCTGGCTGGGTGACTCCGTTGGTTGGAGCATCATCCCCAGCACCAACGGCTGTGGTTCAATTGCTGTCCGGGCACATAACTAGGTTGCGGGTGTGATCCCTGGTCAGGGCCCATACAGGAGGCAACTTGTCAATGTTTTTCTCTCACAATGATATTTCTCTTTCTCCCTCTCTCTCCTTTCCTCTAACTCTAAAATCAATAAGTATATCTTCAGGTAAGGATTAAAAAGAAATAAGAAAAACAAAAAAATCTTTAAGAACAATAACTACAGTAACTGAAAACTTATTAAATGTTAATAAATGCATGAATTTAAGTTATACTAAGACAATATTTATGAGGCAGTAGGGATCAAAAATCACTTTTTAAAACTGGTAGATGATGGGACAGAATCGAAATTTCTCCTCCCATTAATATCTGCATAGATATATTAAGTGAAGAAAAATGGCAGCATTACAAATTGCCATTTAATAATCTCTAATGAACCAATGCACCTAGATATTGAACATGTAGGTCATCTAATATCATAAATACAAAGACTGCCAGGGTCTGTTTGCCTCTGGAAGAAAGAACATAAAACCATCTATGATGAACCCTTGCAAACAAAGTGAAAAACAAAAAGTAATTGGATCTGATAAGGTCTTCAGTCTGGACCCAAGACCAGTTTACAAGAACTAAAAAGAATAGAGAACCTGGTTAAATTACATTACAGTGACACATTTAATGAAATCTAGAGTTGTGCTGTCTAATGTGGTAGTCACAAGACACTAGCCACACGTAGCTATTTAAATTTAAACTTAACATTAAACAATGAAACAGCACAAAACTTATTTCAGTTCCTGGGCTATACTGTCCACCTTTCTTCAAGAGTTCAGTAGCCACCTGTGGCTGATGGCTATCATACTGCACTACCCAGAACATTTCTATCATGGCAGAAAATTGTGGCGATCAGTGCTGACCTGAGAGCTGTGCAAAGCATTATGGGATGAACCATCAGTTTCTGTGACAGTAACAGAGAGTAAAGAGAGAGGGGAGAGAGTGAAAGGAAACTGAAGAAGGGCAGGAGCAAGACATAGAAAAACAAATTTTAGAGATGTATAAAACATACCAATTAACTGTGATATGTGAGACTTATTGCAATCCTAATTCAAAAGGATTATATAAAAAACTAATTTTAGCATTCAGAGGTCACTGGATTTTGTAGCTAAATATTTTATGACGTTAAGTAGTTAGCACTACATATATTTTAGGTAAAATGATGTTGAAAATAGTTTTTACCTTTTCATGTTCAGACCAAAATATTAATGGAAGAAAGGAGATAATTTGGATTTGCTTCAAAATAATATGGGGAGTGGATGATGGCTGATAAGGAAGGACTGCTAAGGCTGGGTGAGGATTACTTGAGAGTCATATATATTTATGTCTTCATAGCAAATTTAAAAATATAGAATAAAATGAAACTATACTCAACACATAAAAAGTTAAAAATAGGTTGTAACATATAAATTAAAATAAATATAAGAATGAAATATTAAAATTACTTTTTATATATTTTATGAAATTATTATGTCATAAACTTTAACAAAATACCTAGTAGAATTATAAAGCCAAATAAAAATTATATTTAAAATATAAATGATCATAATAATAAATTTTACTTAATTTTTAAAAATTTAAAGTTTATTAATTTTTATATAAATAAAACTCTTCATAATTCTAACATCCAATTAACATTTATTTGACAATGTAAACATCACACTTTACACATGTTATATATAGACCCACATATATTCTCATTTGAGTATAACATATAAATTGTTTAATATTACATAATGATCTTCAGTTTACATGTATAACTGCTTTAAATATCATGCTAAATTTTGTGTATTTCTGAAAGCACAAAATGAAAAATGCAGGTAGGACCTTGACACTAATGGTTAATTATATTTTTTAAAATGAGGAATAAACAATAAAACGATTTGTCACTTTAGTTTATCTTTGTTCTTATTTAAATGTTTCCCCTTCCACTTAATTCTACCCTGCACCCCAGAGTAGGGCCATCTCTGATGTGGGCAATGGCATTTTTTAACAGTTATAGTGCCAGATTCAGTTGCTTTTGGTTTTAAGATCATTAGGCAAGAATCTGGAAATACATCTTTCCCTACAAGGAATTATTTTACATATAATTGGCCAGACATCTCACAATGGTATACTTAAGATGATCACTTGATAAAGGAAATAGAAATAGCTCAGTTACCATAGACTAAGCAGAGATTCAGCCTGTTCTGCTCCTGAGATTGTATAATGCTCAAACGTGAAAAAAATCAATATTCTCATAGTAAGAAAGAAAGGAAGAGTAGGAGGGTAAAATATTGGCTAGGTGAGCAACAGTGTTCTTCAGCCTTACCCAACTTCTACTATACAGCATCTTAAAACATGAAAAATAACCATAAATGATGAAAGGTTGTATTTCTATAAATAAAGTAAATAGGAATCATTGTACAATTGATTGAATGCATTTTTTTGTTAGAGTGGTCCACTCAAGAAATTGTGCAATCCCTGAGGCAGGTAAAAAAATCAAATGAGTACAAACATGGTGCTCCTCTTTCTTCTCCTCTTCCTCCTCCCCCTCATCATCATCACATTTTTTATCTCAATGTTTTAAGAAAAAATAATATTTGCAAAACCTCTTTAAAGCAGAGGTTGCAAACTTTTCCTGTAAAGGGCCAGATACTAAATATTTTAATATCTGTAGCTCATATGGTTTTTTTCACAACTACTCAACTTAGTAGGTGTAGTGTGAAAGCAGCCATAGCAGTACATAAGCAAATAAATATGGCTACCTCAATTGGAAAAATATATTTATCTTTTGTGTCAAGAAATAGTTTGTGTTACCTGACTGGAATGCAAGCTCTTAAAAGTGAGATCATTTATTAACTCATCTTTATGTCCCACAAATTGGCATAAAACAGACAAGTAACGTTCTGTTTCTTGAATAGAGAGGAGAAAAGAAACATAGTTCTAGTTCTCTGGGATCATATGTCCAAAATCTGGAGACAGGATCCTTTTAGTTACTTTCTACTCCTCCACCATGGCAATTGCTTTTCAATGCAACATAAGTCTGAATCCATCTTCCTACCAAAGCACTTAGACCCTTGCTTATACATAGTATAAATATTTAATTATCTGTTAATTACCTCCTTAAAGCCATTGTATTTCAGTTTATGCCAGCAGCAGCAAACTCTTGGGGATAGAATTAGGATTTAAAAACTGTTTTTGGATTGATTGCTTGCATGTCTAATGGAAGACAATTGGCACCTCTAGCTGCAATGTCTTTGTTCTGCGCATTACAGCAAGAAAAATCTTCAAGAAGCAAAGTTTCCCATACAGTGGAAGATTCTTCTGCTGGTTATACTTTTTATACAGTATAGGTGATTGATAAGCAAGAATATTGGGAAGATATAGTGGTTGGTTAAAAGCAATCACTAAAAAAATTATGGAAACTCTGCGTGGAGCAGGAAATTACCTGCTGCAGGGCTTGTACAATTTCTTGATTTAAATTTATTCACTTTAACAAAATGAACACATGATTTCTCCAAGTGTGGATATTCAGTTGGAAAGCTGTAAGCAAAACTAGAAAAGATTCTTGCCACTACTATAATATGCTATATGACTCACTAAACTCAAAGTCCTGCAAGCATTGGACATGTGTATTTCTCTTTCACAATTGCACATTTACCTTTTAACAAATTCTAGACATAAACCCTTCACTAAATATTGTTACTGAATAAATAATCATGCACCATTCTGTGGTTAACATATACTGTTTCTCCTAGGTTTTATAATGACCCTGGAAAAAAAGCATTATTATCCCCATTTCATAGCTGAAATAAATGATATTTGATGGTTGGCCAATGACAATACAAACCATAAATTATAAATCCAATATTCAGGAATAAGTCTGTGTGATGTTAGGGCTCTTTACAATAACCCTACATGACTCTCAGAAAGTATATTTTTCCTGGAAAAATGCGTGCTTTAAAGTAAATTAAAAGCTAAGAGACACATTGGTAAAACAATGAAAGATTTACCATACCATACTGGGATATGCTGTCTTAGAAAAGGTTCATCATGGATAATGAATAAATTAAGCTAAAGAACAACTTACAAAAGGAATAGCTGTAAAAACAGTAAAAGTAAAATAATAAAAATAAAAAATAATAAAAATAGTTCAAATAGTGTGTGTTAAATGATAAACACTTTCCTCATTTTATCATTACACCAACCATACGAGGTGGTATTCTTTTTATGTATTTCTTCAGAGATTTCAAAAATGGGAAAGCTGCAGTTTAAAAATAGTGAATAACTTGCCCAAGTTACAAATATGAAATAATTAATAAATAGATAAGAAGGCAATTATTGCCAAGTGATCAAGGTGGGTGTACTTTAGAATCTGGAACTCTGATCTAAATCCATTTTGAAAATATATTTGCTAATGATACATCAGATAGAGGTTTGATCTCCAAGATATACAAAGAACTCACTCGACTTTACTCCAAGAAGACAAACGATCCAATCAAAAAATGGGCGAAGGACCTGGGCAGATGCTTTTCTAAGGAGGAGATATAGAGGGCCCAGAGGCATTTGAAAGGATGCTCTGCATCACTAGCCATCAGAGAAATGCAGATCACAACCACCATGAGGTACCACCTCACACCGGTCAGAATGGCCATCATAAACAGATCCACAAACAACAGGTGTTGGCGAGGCTGTGGAGAAAAGGGAACTCTAGTCCACTGTTGGTGGGAATGCAGACTGGTGCAGCCACTATGGAAAGCAGTGTGGAATTTCCTCAGAAAGCTGAAAATGGAACTGCCTTTTGATCCAGCGATTCCCCTGCTGGGACTATACCCTGAGAACACCAAAACGCCAATACAAAAGAACCTATGCACTCCAATGTTCATAGCAGCACAATTTACAATAGCCAAGTGTTGGAAGCAACCTAAATGCCCATCAGTAGATGACTGGATCAAAAAATTATGGTACATATACACAATGGAATACTACGCAACAGAAAGAAAAAAGAAGTACTAAACTTTGCGACAGCATGGATGGAACTGGAGAGCATCATGCTAAGCGAAATAAGCCAGGGGGCGAAAGACAAATACCATATGATCTCACCTATAAGCGGAACCTAACCAACAATGCAAAGAAGCAAGGAAAATATGACCAGCAACACTGAAAGGAAAAGAAATCAACAGAGACAAGAGGGAAGGGGGGGGGCACTGAAAGGGAAGGGAAGGGGAAAGTCAAGGAACATATAGCAAGGACTCATGGACAAAACCAAAGGGGAAGAGCTGAGGGAGGGAAGGTGAGAGGGGGCAAGGGAAAGAGGTGGGGGAAAGGCAGAGACAAATGTATTTAAAAAGTAAATAAATTAATTAAAAAAAATAAAAAAAATCCATTTTTAAATAATTTTAACACTAGATTTCTCTAGAAAACTAATTCTTATCCAGGGTATTCATTTGAGTAATTTGAACTTTGTGTATGTGTTTATATGTGTGTGTGTCAGCTGTATATTCTAAAGCTTTTGCTGTGTTCTGGACTTGGAGCAGTGGTTCTGAAACAGTAAGTCTCAGGACACATTTGCACTCCTAAAAATTATTTATAACTACATAATGCTTTTGAATAGGATATATATGTATTCTATGTGTAATTAAATCAATACATAATAGTTAAAATACATATTATTTTATATGAAAATAGCAAAAGTAAACCCACCACATATTAACATAACTTATTTTTAGTAAAAATGATTATATTTTCCACAACAAAAAAATGCTAAGTATAGCTATAGTCATCTACAATTTTTGTAAGTTGCACTATTGTGTGGCTTAATAGAAGATAGTTAAATTCCTATAAATGTTTTTCATCCAAATTCTGGTTTATGTTGTTTTGGTTAAAAAATATGAAGAGAATCTGACCTCACACAGATATTCATTTGGAAAAAAGAAGAGTAATTTTAATAGGCTTCTCTCTAAATGTGAGTATTCTTATTAGATACTATACCAAAACTTAACCAGTAGAAATTTCTAAAAGGTTATTGCAATGGGGAATCTGATTCCCTATCAGTAAACATTTTGTTTTCTGTTACATTAAAGTTTATTAATCTATGTTGCATTTTGAATAGATCTTTTACCCATGTATATTATCTTATAATAATATGCATTTGCCACTTGAAAACCAATGATTCCCTGAGTTATACTGATCTTCCAAATATTGGGAAATTTCATTATAACATACAGGGTCCAGCTGAAATAACACCCCTTTTTATTATAAAATCCTTTATTACAAAATCATAAGCATGTAATTCTATAACATAACAATATCACACTCAAGGACACCATATAATATTTTAGGTAAAATGTTTAAATTAAAACTATAAATTATGCTCATATTATTACCCTACCAACCACACTCAAGCAAGCCTTACTTCTGCCAGACCCTGTATTTAATTTAATTTATTTTTTTTTATTTTTAAATCATGTTTATTCTGTTACAGTTGTCTCAATTTTCCCCCTTTTCCTTCCTCCACCCATCCCACCCTGAGCCCTCTCCCACAATTCCCACTCTGTTGTCCATGTCCATGGGTCATTCTTACATGTACTCTGTTTAGTCCCTTCTCCTTCTTTCCACCATCGTCCTCCTTTCCCATCCCCTCTGGTCACTTTCAGTCTGCTCCATGTTTCCATGCCTGCAGTTTATTTTGTTGCATAGATTCCATTTATAGGTGAGATCATAGGGTATTAGTCTTCTGCCGACTGGCTTATTTCACTTAGCGTAATATTCTCCAGTTTCATCCATGTTTTCGTAAAAGTTTGGAGTTCCTTCTTTATTTTTTTAAATGCAGATTGACTTTATTTTTTTAAATGCCAAGATTCATTATAAAATATTAAAAAATTGAAATAAATTATAGACCCTGTATTTTAAAATAGCATTTATTAATTTCACCACCAATATCATCAGAAAATCCTTTTTTTACTCTAAATCTTTTTTTAAATTTTTCAGTTACAGTTGACATACATCATTATTTTAGTTTCAGGTGTGCAACCCAGTGATAAGACATTATATAACTTATTAAGAGATCACTCTGATAAATCTAGTAGGCATCAGACACCATATAGAGTCATTGCAATGTTATTGGCTGTATTCCCTCTGCTGTACTTTATTCTGTAACTACCAATTTCTATTTCTTAATCCCTTTACACTTTTTACCCATCATACAAAACCCACTTCTCTCAGAGAAGCATCAAAATGTATACCTTGTCTATGAGTCTGTTTCTGTTTTGCTTATTTGTTTATTTTGTTTTTTAGATTCCACATATACTAAAATCATATGCCATTTGTCTTTCCCAGTCTGATTTATTTCATTCAGCACAATAACTTCTAGGTCCATCCACGTTGTTGCAGAGGGCAAGATTTTATCTTTTTTGATGGCTGAGTCATATTCCATTGTATGTACCATTCTTTATCCACTAACCTATAGATGTACACATGCAGCTTCAGTATTTTGACTATTCTGAATAATGCTTCAATGAACATATGAATATATATATGTCTTTTCAGTTTAGTATTTTGGGTTTCATTTTTCTTTTTTTAAATCATGTTAGGAGCCATTTATTTATTTATTTATATTATTTTTGCTATTACAGTTGTCCCAATTTTTACCCAGAAGTAGAATTGCTTGGACCTTATTTGTCTTTTGTAATGTAGCCTTTCTTTTTTCTATTTTTTTAATTTAATATTTATTTTATTTTTTTCCGTTACAATTTAGTCCCCTTATACACTTCACCCTCCAGCAATTACCATTCTGTTGTCCACATCCATGAACACTTTTTCATTTTTCCTCATTCCCTCCAACCCCTGACTAGGTGTCATTTGCTCTCCATCTATGAGTCTGTCCCCATTTTCCTTGTTAGTTGTTTGTTCATTAGATTCCACATAAGAGTGAAATTGTAGGGTATTTTTCTTTCTCTGACTGGCTTATTTCACTTACCATATTGTTTTCCAGGTCTATCCATACTGTTGCAAAGGGTAAAATTTTCTTCTTTTTTATAGCTGAGTAGTATTCCATTGTGTAAATGTTGCATTGTTGTATTATCTACTCATCTATTGATGAATACTTGAGCTGCTTCCATATCTTGGTAATTGTAAATACTGCTGCAATGTACATAGGGGTACTTATGTTCTTTCCAATTAGTGATTTGGGTTCCCTCTGATATATTCCCAGAAGTGGGATCACTGAGTCAAAACTTATATCCATTTTTAATTTTTTGAGGTGTCTCCAAACTGCTTTCCACAGTGGCTGCACCAATCTGCATTCCCACCAAATGCAAAAGGGTTCCCCATTTCTCCACATCCTCCCCAAAACTTATTGTTTGTTGATTTACTGATGATAACCATTCTGACAGGTGTGAGATGGTAGCTCATTGTGGTTTTAATTGGCATATCTCTGATGATTAATGATGTTCGGCATCTTTTTATATATCTATTGGCTATCTTTATGTCCTCTTTGGAGAAGTGTTTATTCCTGTCCTTTACCCACTATTTAATTGGGTTATTTGTTTTTTTGGTGTTGAGTTTTGTAAGTAATTTATAAATTTTGGATAATAACCCCTTATCAGATGTATTAGCAAATAGAATTGGAGGAATCATACTACCTAATATCAAACCATACTGTAAGGCCACAGTAATCAAGAGAGCATAGACTGGCATAAAACAGACATAGATCAAATAGAGAGCCCAGAAACAAACTCACACATTTACAGTCAATTAATATTTCACAGAGGAAGCAAGTACATACAATGAGGCTAAAGACAGTTTATTTAATGAATGTTTAGGAAACTTGGACAGATACATGCAGAAAAATGAAACCAAACCACCTTCTTAAAAAACACACAAGAATAAATTCAGTATGGATCAAAGACTTAAATGTTAGACCTGAAACCATAAAAATCCTAGAAGAAAACATAGGCAGCCAAATCTCAGACATTGCTCATAGCAATTTTGCCTCAGATATATCTTCCCAGGAAGGGAAAACAAAGAATAAACAAATGGGACTACATCAAACTAAAAAGTTCTTGCTTAGCAAAGGAAATTATCAACAAAATAAAAAGACAGCTCACAGAATGGGAGAATATAGCCTTTATTTTAAAGTCTGTTTTGTCCAGTATGAATATAGCTACTCCAGAATTTTTTGTTTGTTTGTCCATTTCAATTTTGATCCTTTTAATTTCAGTCTGTGTGTGACTTTTTATCTCACGTGAATCTCTTGAAGACTGCATAAGGAAGGGTCATGTTTTGTTATCCATTCGGCCATCATATGTCTTTTGATTGGAGCATTTAATCCATTTGCGTTTTAAAGCATTTTTTGATATTTATGTATTGTTATTTTATTATTTATATTTTTATTTTCTTCTTAGAGAAGACCCTTTAACATTTTAATACTGGTTTGGTGGTGATGAATTCTTGTTTTTCTTGTCAGGAAAGCTCTTTATGTGTCCTTCAGTTCTAAATGATAGCTTTTGCTGGAGAGAGCAATCTTTGTTGTAGGTGCTTGCTTATCATCACTTTGAAAGTGATGATTTTGTGCCAATCCCTTCTGGCCTGCAAAGTTTCTGTTGAGAAATTTGCTGGTAATCTTTTTGGAGCTCCCTTGTTTGTAACTTGTTGGGAAATGTCCCTCCTGGCTTCAGGAATTGTAGCCCCACTGACAGGCGAGAGGGCCCCAAGGCTGGAGCTAATCAAAGAGGCCTTGAGAAAGTAGGCCACCGAGGAGACAAAACCTGTCCACCTGGCAGGGGCTGCACCCCTGCCTCCCTCGCATCACCTTGCTTGGCCCTAGAGGGTGGCTGGTTAGTCAATGGCAGGTAAGACCCCTTGATGGCAGGGGCAACCCAAGACAAGCACAGCCGCATGGGCATCCGAGAAGAACTTGGGGGACATGGAGAAAGGGCAAAAAGATCCATACCCCTCAGCTTTGATATGGCCGGGTCCTCATTCTATCTGAAAGAAGTCTCCTTATCTCTTGGTGACTCTGATCCTCTGCCCCAGCTCATGTTTGAAACAATACTAGAGACAACCCTAAACTGGATAAGATGATTCCCCAGGGGAATCAGGCCTAGAAGTAAATTCCTTGAAGTATGCTTTGTATATCCCTCAAAAGCTATGATAACCGGCTCATGCTGGGGAGGAAATTTACATTATTCACAGACCCTGACCCTAAACCCTTTGGTGCTCTTATGTTTGCGCTCTCATGTTTACTCATCTCTTCTTGGACCTGATTTACACACTATGTAAATTGGTATGTTCCTGCCATTTGTTTTCTTCAAAACATCATCTGTTCTCTGTAAACATTAACTTACTGATGTAATGAGAACACCTGTACATTCCTACTACCTAGCCCCACTGATAACCCGTTCAATAAAAGCCACTGGACACAGGGGCTTGGGGCCTTCTCCACTAGAAGGAAGTGCCACCCCTTCTCCTTGCAGACAGAGAGAAAAGTGTCTGGGATGACTTATTTTATTTCCCCCTCCATGATGACCCAGAGCATACTCTGCAGGACAGAGTCCGACCTACACCTCAGCTGGCGCCCAAACAGGGACTCTCAGATCCAGAGCCCCGTGCCACCTCAGTAACTAACTGCTTTTCTCTTGCTGCTTTTAAAATTCTTTCTTTGTCTTTAATTTTTGGCATTTTAATTATGATGTGTCTCGGTGTGGACCTCTTTGGGTTCATATTCTTTGAGATTCTCTGTGCTTTTTGTGCTTTTTAGACTTGTATTTCTATTTCCTCCACCCGGTAAGGAAAGTTTTATGTCATTTTTTCAAATAGTTTTCAATGTCTTACTCTCTTTTCTCCTTTCTGCACCCCCTTGAGGCAACTGTTGGTATGTTTGAAGTTGTCCTATAGTCTCCTTACTATATCTTCATTTTCTTAGATCCTTTTTTCTTTTTTCTATTCTGATTGTGTGATTTCTGCTTCCTTATCTTCCAAGTCACTGACTTGAACCTCTGCTTTGTCTATTCCAGTATTGATTGCCTATAATGTATTCTTAATTTCAGTCAATGTATTCTTCATTTCTGACTGTTTCTTTCTCATACTTTTTATTTTAATTTTTATGTTTCTTATCCTTTTGTTGAAGTTCTCACTAAGTTCCTATACTCCTCCCTGAAGTTCATTGAGCATCCTTATAACCCATTTTTTGAACTCTGTATCTGGTAGATTGTTTGTCTCCATTTTGTTTAGTTTTTTTTTTTTTCTGGAGTTTTGTTCTGTTCTTTTATGTGGGACATGTTTCTTTATCTCCTCATTTTGGCTACCTCCATGTCTTTGTTTCTACATATTAGGTAGAAATGCTATGTCTCCTGGGCTTGGTAGGATAGCCTTATGTAATAGGTATCCTATAAGGTCCAGTGGCACAACCTCCCTTATCACCCAAGTAGGGAACTCTAGGTGTGCCCCCCATGTGTGCTGTGTGCACCCTCCTGTTGCATGTGAGCCTTGATTGCTGTCATTACCTCAATGGGATGAATTTACTCCCAGGTCAATGTACTGCAAGGACTGACTGGTAACCCTGTGGATGATCTGGTGTGCAGATGTTGACCTGAAGGAGCAGGGCTTACTTCAGCTTAATTCCACCTTTTGAGTGTGTTGCCTGTGGAGGTGGTTGGGTGGTTCTTTGATGTGGTCTGAAGATGTCCACTGGAAACACTGGCTCTGGGACTTCCTGGGAGGTACAGAGAAAAGTCAGCTGCCACCTATGCCCTGCCAAGGGCCATGTGGTATTAGTTACAAAGCAGTTTACTGATGGCTGCTACTTATTCATGGCTTACAGACATGCAGAAGAGGCCAAGCTGCTAACCAACGCTGGCTGCTGCTAGTGCCAGATAGGGCCACTTAGCGAGAGGTAAAGAACACACTTGATGCTGCTTGTTTGAGAGATTTTAGTGAACTCTGAAGTATGAGCCATGATAAGATGTTTATATAGAAAAGCCACTGGAAATGACTTGAGTGGGCTTGAAAGTGGGTTAGGTGGGGCATCAGGGAGTCATCAGGGCAGAGTGAACAGTGTTAACCAGGTTGATGGAAACACAGATATGGCATCTACCTGATGGCTGTGTTGGGGAAGGATTCAGAAAAGGAACTATTGCTTCTTCCAGCAATTCTGTCCAGGGGAGACTCACCCCTCTAGCTCTTATTCTGATGCCAGACAATTCAGTTCTTCTCCACATGTCCCTGATGCCTTTTGAGCTGCTACCCCAGTGCTGGAGCTCAGAATGAGTGAGTCAGTCTAAGTATACTTCAGCTCTTTAAGAGTAACATCTGGGACTCCAACTGCCAAAATCCCCTGTTTTTGTCAGCTAAAAGGTTATGGGAATTTCTTTTTCAGGCACTGGAACCCTGGGTTGGAGGGCCTGGTATGGGGCTGGGATGCGTAACTCCATAGAGGAGACTTCTGCAGCTGAGATATCCCTCCCAATTTTTAACTACCACAGGTGAGTGTGGGACCACTTTGTTCCATATCTGTGCCACTTCTACCATTCTTGATGAGGCTTCTCCTTTGTATCCTTATTTGTAGGACTTCTGTTCAAGTAGATTTCAGGTGGTTCTGAATAACGGTTGCTCTGCAGCTTAGTTGTAGTTCTGATATGATTGCGGGAAAATCTGAGGACCACATTTAACTATTCAAACATCTTGACCAAAACCAGAAAATTCTTAAGCATTAAGAAGCTGCTCAGTTCATAGTGGTATACACAACTTTTCTATAATTTTAATTTTTTTAAAGCTCAAATTTTTCCAATGGCCACATGTAATGTTATTTGCTTCAGTAGAAATGGCAAGCTCACATCGTACACATCTGAGAATGTTCTGCCAGTGTGAATAACTACAGTCCGTCAGTTGTTCTTTCAAGTGAAGAGGGCTTCTGTGAATAAAAGTGGCTATAACAGCAAATAAGTGGCATCAAAGAACGCAGAGACTGATGGTTCAATTTGGTGACACTGCCTTGAGCTGTATTAGAGCACCAATAGTTTACCCTGTGTAAATGAAATGGCAGTGACGAAGCTGTTGTATATTATAATTTGAATTAAGAAATATTTAAACTTCGTGAAGCAAGTGTTCAAAATGTTGCTATATTTTGGTCTAGTATGGACCCCAGAAAAGCATGGTGCCATTCAGTGCACTTCCACATGTAATGAATATTCAAGTGAAAAATCTAAATGAACAAATTGGGCCCTTTATGAAGTTTATCTGAGGGTGTACTATCAGCCATAACTCCTTTGTTTCAGATTCTCTAGGTTTATTTCATCTCGGTGGAATCCTTTTAGTAGATTGTGGTACAGATGTGTTCAACCTCGATTTACATCGCGTTTTGTTATAACTGAAGTGGGGGAGGGGAAGTTAGAATGAAAATAACAAAATGAGTTAAGTCTGGCCTAAGGTTTGATCCTGTATAGGAAAGATCTGTGGTTTGGACACTTAAAATCTGTTGGTAAGATTTATATTCTTGAAAGGAATCATGCAGCAAATTCACATTTTGAGGGAAAGTTCTTTGAATTAAATAATCCATGACGGGATAAATGTGCTTTGGGATAGATAACATTAATCTTCCCTGTGTTGGAGTAGAATTCCATTTCTAAATGGAAAGTTTTATTAATGTATGTATATGAGGTAATGTTTGTAATTTATTTTAAAAGATGTTGACAAAAAGAAAAATACTATTACCACAAATATCTACACAGTAAAAAGCAAATAGCATAGCAAAATTATTGTTGGATCAGTTTAGTTTTATTGGCCCATTAAAAGGGAGTTGGGGAGCCCTGGAGGCTTAGTGTAACACTCTCTGAAAACTATCTTAGAGTAATGTCCTTAAATAAACTTTCTGGATTGTCATGTCCTATGATTTCACTAAAGTTTAGTTTGATGTTTCTTTTGTTTGGGTAATCCTGATAATATCCTTTGGATGTTTCCATTGGTGTGCAAAATATGAGTTATACTAGCTTTAAAAATCCAATATATGTATCTTTTCCCAATTCTGAATTTAGTTTAGTGATAACATATTGATGGCTCAACATCAGTCATTTTGGGTATTGATAACACAAAATTGAGAAATGCTGCAAATCAGAGCACTCCCCCCCGCCCGCCCAGGCAGCAGGTTGTCAAACATATACCTGCATACTTTGCATGCATCTGTAATATATCTTAAATCTTCACTGCTAACATCATTTCAGCCTCCTCTCAGAGGATTCTAACTAGATGTTGATGCATATAAGCCATCCAGAGGTTTTTCTGCTACAAGGGAGTTGAGATGATTGCAACTAGGGAAAACTCATACCCTTGGTTTGCATTTATTTCTTCACGCCTTTTATATTTAACCAGGATATATAATGCACACAGATATTGTCCTTTAAAAAACTTCATACCATCTCATTCCATAGGCTAATTATTTATTTGTTTACTTATGAAACGAACACAAAAATAGAGACATTTCCAGAGGTTATGCTTCAGCCAAGTGGAATGAGTGGTGGTTTAGAATTTAAAATGATATAAAAAATAATTCCACAAACATAGAATTATAACTCCAAATTTTTTTGATCAAAGAAACTTGTAAACAGATAATTGCAAAAGTGTAATTATGATAATTAATTATTGTTGATTAGTAATCTATGTTCTTTCTATGTATGTGAAAAACACAAAAAGTGATATTAATAGAATAATATTTAATTCTTTATTTTTCTGATCCTGTTTTATTTTTAATTTTTCTTCTGTATTTATTTTATTTTTCAATTATAGTTTATATTAAGTATTATTTGGTATTAGTTTCAGGTGTACAGCATAGTGGTTAAACAATCATATATTTTACAAAGTGATCCCCCTGGCATTTCCAGTACCCACCTGGCACCATACATAGTTCTTACAATATTTTTGATGATTTTCACTATGCTGTACTTTATTAATACATCCCTGTGACTATTTTGCAATACCAGTTTGTTAAAAAGATGTTGACAAAAACCAAAATACTATTATTACCTTAAATATCTACACATTAGAAAGCAACTACTTAATCTCTTCATTTTTTGCACCCAGCCCCTCAAACTCCTCTCTTCTGGCAACCACCAGTTCACTCCTTGTGTCTGTAAGTCTGTTTCAGTTTTGTTTGTTCATTTATTTTGTTCTCTAAATTCCACATAGAAGTGAAATTATGATATTTTTCTTTCTCCCTGACTGACTCATTTTACTTAGCTTAATACCCTCTAGTTTCATTCATGCTGTCACAAATGGTAAGATTTTATTCTTTTTATGGCTGAGTAATATTCCATTGTATATATACCACAGGTTTCTTACCAATGGGATAATTCTTGCCTGTTGCAGGTCAATTAAAAGAAATGACCCTTAATAAATCACTTAACTTTTTAAAGATTTTTGTATTCTCATTTTTAAATTTGGGAATGTTTTGAGTTAGGATAGGTAATCCTAAATATAATTCTTATCTTCTTTTTTACCTAGTTAATGCCTAGGTTTATTCAAAATCCTCCCCATACCCTATACTCAGGTTCCCTCTGATTAGAGAGTGCACATCTCTTTCTCCTTTGTATCGCATTGATTGCATTGTCAATATCCACTTAACTGTGAGCTACTGGAAGACAGAGGCTATGCCTTTCATTTGTGAAGTTTTGGGGCATAATATTTGACATACAGTATTGACATTAGTAAGTGTGTGAAAGATATATGAGTGAATATGTATTTTGACTAAAAAATTGTCATTTTCTGGCCTCAGTCCTTCGTTTACCGCTCTGCCATTGCAAGATTATAGATGAAATAGTAAACAAAAATTATTTATCCTACTACCAAGTAGGCATAGTTTCCCACTTTCAAATGATAGTGTCTTTCTTTTTCATATATCTATAGGATAAACATGGATGGGCTCTGAACAACCTGTGAATAGTAACTGATGTGTCAGACAGAATCTCATCAATTGGTCTTGAATATTTTTAAATGTCTTTTAGAAGCCCTTTATTAGGAGGGCTTTTTTAGTGCCTTTTAAGATTAATGGCTGCTGCTTTGTATTCATGTTCAGTTTATGGAAACAGATGGAATTTTAAGCATTAAAGCTATAATAAAATTTGTTACTTTCTGTGACAAAATATTCATTATATGCTGTCAGAAGAATACAGACTTGGAAAAGTTGGCTTTTAAGTAGTTTTCAGACATAAATGCTTGATTTACTTATTGAGGTAAAAAGTAATGGTGTGAGTTATTGCAACTGTAAACTACATTTCCATTTGCCTGATAATCCTTTTTATTAGCCAAGGAACTGCAGATGTGTGGGGAGGCACATTATTTCAACCATAGAAGAGACTCTTCTTTGTTAAAAGCATGTTTCCAAAGAACAGAGATTATTTACCTTTCAGTGAAAACAACCACAGCATCCACTCAAAAGCAAATTGTGTTCTCAGGGCAAATATATTAAATTGATATTAATAGGCATTTTATTCTTCAGTGACTGATTCTTTTGGTCCATTTATTGCCTCACCTTTGGAAGATTGCAGAATCAATGACCTAAAAAGGTTTCTTAGTATCTGATATTTATGGTTTGGATTTTTAGTGCCTTTAAAAATATGTAATTTTTCCCCTTAGAAGCTTTATTGTGTCTTTGTTTAACAGCTTGGAAAAAGCTCTGCATTGATAAAAACAAAGAGAAAATGGTAGATTTAGGTGATAAAGTGTTTCAGAAATTTCAAACACCCAGAGGTACCAGATTTTAGAGAAGATAAATGGTAAGCTTTTGAAAGAAATTTTTTAAAAACAGCCACTATTATATGACTTTCCATCCATTTTTCAAGTCTCCTTTAGCTAAAGATTCTGAATGATGAAGTTAAATTACATATACGAGGATCTCCAGCTAGAGAGGATATATATATAGTAGCATGTTGTAAGCTATTAAGTTCTTCAAAAGAAGAACAGGCTAATTATTGATATTCCTATAGAATTAATTATTGATGGTCTTAAAACTCTAATATTAGAGTTAGGAAGGGTACCCCAAATTCAAAGCTTCTTGAAAGAAGAGGAGAAAACAAAGAATTTTGTGAAGAAATGACTCAAAGAACATTATTTGTCTAACATTATATTGCTATATATGATGGTATATATAATATATATATATGTTATACACAGTTATATATAATATTGTAACACTGTTCCCAATCACTTTAATAGAGGAAAAGTCCTATTGTGGTGAATCTGAATGTCTATGCTCTAAATGACAAATGCTCTATGCTCAAATACTCTAAGGTTCTTCTTGGGATTTATCAGTGCCCCTGAGCTTCTGCTGTCTTTTGGTATCTTGGGACCTCTTAAGTGCTCAAGGTTTTTAAATGCTCCCATTAAAAAGGACTAAAGAATATTAGATCTGGAGTTGGTAGACACAGACCTACACTTACTGTTTGTGTGTTAGCAGACAAGAAACTTAAGTGCTCTTCTATAATTCTTTGTGTTCTTTTCTGTACAGTAAGAATATTACCTAGGGCATAGGTTGATTATAAAATTTTAGTAGGTGATTATAATACACATAATATGAATTGGCACATATTTGTTTAATAAATTTTTAATTCCTCAAGGCCACGCTATTAAAAATCAGGGTAAAGCACCCTGACAGATTGATTCATGCTCTCAGCCATTATATATTTCTCTTAAGGTTGTCTTCCTCTTTTTTCCCTTTTTCCTTTCTTCCTTCTTCTGTTTTACTTGTTACTGTTCAAATCATAAGCCAACTTCTTAAAACTGATCACAGCAGTTCAGGGGAATCATTTTCCACACATTACCTTCAAAGGAATAAATGGAATTGTGGGTGAAACAAGTGGTTTAATTTTACAAATAGATGAATTGGGAAATAGGACACAAGAACAGGTGATCTTTGGTTCAATTTAACAGATATTTTTACATGATAAAATTACTTACATGAAACCCTAAGCATACTATCTCATGCCTAATACATCATCTGTATATGACATTTCCCTTTTTTTCCACCCGGCACAATGTCTAGTGCAGTGCCTAATATATATTATGTCTTAATAAATGTTGACAGGATTATGTTTCCTGAGGAAAAAATCAAGCCTATTTGACATATGAGCAAGAACATGTTGGGTTTCGGGCTTATGAAAAATATAAAGGTCCATGGAAGTTAAAACACTGGGGATGGTAAATGAAAACAACCAGAGTAGGTGAAAAGTATCAGGATGAGCACAAAAGGTCTAGCTGTGACCTGGTAACAAAAATCTACACTGAAGTCAAGCAGCTAGATTATATGGTTTGTGCCATCTCCAAGGATACTGAGAGTGTTGAGGAGAGACAAGGAATTAACTGCAGCAATGCTGGCCTAACACTCATAGAGTTGGCCTTCTGTATCTGTAGAGTCGTCTTTGAATATGAAATCATATTATGCACAATCATGTAGTTTCCACCTTTGGGCTGATGCCGTTTAGTTTCGGTGGCCTTGCTGAACATGAGTCCTGGGCAAGACACTACTCTTTACTTAAACTAAAGATGGCTTTTCTGAAACTAAATCCTTAGCAAGATAAAGACAAAACTAAATTTCAGCCATTAATGAATGTCCCATTTCCGGTAAAGGCAACTTTGTTTTCCATATGTAATGATTTGTATACTGTAATAGGAAAAACTCCTCAAAAATAACCCTATTTTATGTCCTGAAATTTGTAATAGCTTGGAGAACTGTCAGAGCATATACTTAGAGATCAATTCCATTTTTTAAATGTACCTTTAAATTATTGTTGACATGCAATATTTTATGTTTCCAGTTACCCAATTTCACTTTTATTTTACTTTAGAACTTAAGTATTTTTATAGGGATGTATGTATATTTTATTCATTTCTTTGAATTAGAACATTGTTGAATCTTGGCATGCAATGATACAGTGATCAGTTTTTTTTCTAAATGCATTTAGAAAGCTCATTGTAATTCTAGCCAAGAAAATGTACTGTAAGCTTATAAGTCATAATGCAGGAGGGGTTCTGCTAATTGGTGAAGAAACCTATCAAAAGCTAAGCATCCCATCTTAAGAGCTTCACTGTTCTCATTTTATACTAAATTATGTACTTTTCACAGCTGCCCTGTGTTAACCCCATTTATGAGATAAAGAATAAGGGAAGCATATAGTCCAGAGTATTCAATAAACATTTGCTTAATAAACAAATGAATGACTGAATACATAATATACAGCATAGAGGGTTCTTGGGATAGATAAAATGACAAGAAAATAAGTCACACTTTCTCCATTTAAATGTTTTTTTAATCCTCACCCAAGGATCCTCTAAGAGAGGAAGGGAGAGAGAAACCGAGAGACAGAGAGGGAAAAAGAGAAACATCAGTGTGAGAGAGAAACATCAAATTTGGTTGCATTCCGTATATGCCATGACCAGGGATCAAACCCACAACCTAGATATGTGCCCTGATCAAGAAATGAACCCCAAGAATTTGGTGCATGGGCAATACTCCAACCAACTGAGCCACCCAGCCAGGGCCATTTTCTTTATTTAAAATTGACAACTATTTTTATTATTTTTTACTTTACTAAGTGAGAACTTTGGGGACTATATTGGAAGCTCAGATAGGAACAGGTCAACCCAAAGGATGTGGTTGAGTTTTGAAAAATGTCAAAATACAATTAATCATAAGAATTTTTCAAAATGCAGAATCCCTGGAAATATATGAAAAAAGAATGAGAAAATGTGAATCAGTGATAACACCAAATAATTTAATTTATTTTATATTGTTTTTCTTTTACATTTTTTGTATTTTTTCTATTACCATTTATCTCCTCATACCCTCTCTCACCACCCACACCCTACAATCACCTCACTGCTGTCCACGCCCATGAGTTCTTCTCTGCTTTTCCTTGATCCCTCCACACCCCCAGCCTCACCCCAGAGCTGTCATCCTGCTCTCTATCTATGAGTCAGTCTGTTTCACTTGTTATTAGATTCCACACAGGAATGAAATCATATGGTAATTGTCATCCTCTGACTGGCTTATTTCATTAAGCATAATGTTCTCCAGGTCCATCCATGCTGTCACAAAGGATATAATTTTCTTCTTTTTTACATCTGAGTAGTATTTCATTGTGTAAATGTACCATAGCTGTTTTATCCACTCACCTCCTGATAGACACTTGGGTTGCTTCCAAATCTTGGCTATTGTAAATAACGGTGCAGTGCACCTAAGGGTGCATATATTCTTTCAAATTAGTGTTCTGGGTTTCTTCAGATAAATTTCCAGAAGTGAAGTTGCTGGGCCATAAAGCAGTTCCATTTATAATTTTTTGAAATAACCACATACTGCTTTCCACAGTGGCTGAACAAATTTGCATTTCCACCAACAGTGCAAAAACGTTTCTCTTTCTCCACATCTTTTCCAGCATTTGTTTGTTGACTTATTGATGGTAACTATTCTGAGAGGTATTGGGTGATACCTCATTGAGGTTTTAATTTGCATTTCGCTGATGATTAGTGATGTTGACCATCTTTTTGTATTTCTATTAGCCATCTGTATGTCCTCTTCAGAAAAGTGTCTATTCAGGTCCTTTGCCCATTTTTTAACTGGGTTGTTTGTTTTTTTGGTGTTGAGTTTTAAAAGTTCTTTATAAGTTTTGGATATTAACTCCATATCAGGCATATTGGTGATATGTTCTCTCATTCAGTGGGTTGCATTTTCATTGTGTTGATGATAACTTTAGCTGTGCAAAAACTTTTCAGTTGGATATAGTTCATTTGTTATTTTTTTCTTCTGTTTCCCATGCCTGAAGAGATATGTGAGGAAAAAATGTTACTATGAGAAATGTTCAAGATTTTAATGCCAATGTTTTCTTCTAGGATTTTTATGATTTTGAGTCTAACATTTAAGTCTTTAATTCATTCTGAGATTTTTCTTATGCGTGGCATAAAAAGGGTCTAGTTTCATTTTTTGCAGGTATCTGCTGGCTGTGGGTTTGTCATACATGGCCATTATTTTGTTGAGGTATGTTCTCTGTGTTCCTACTTTTCTGAGTGTTTTTATTGTAAATAGGTGCTTGATTTTATTAAATACTTTGTGCTGCATCACTTGATATGATTATGTGATTTTTATCTTTCATTGTTTTAATGTGGTGTATCACATTTATTGAATGATGGATATTGTACCATCCCTGCTTCCACAGAATAAAACCCACTTGATCATGGCATATGATTATTTTCATGTATTGCTATATCTGATTTGCTAACATTTTGTTTAGCATTTTAACATCTGTATTCATCAGGGACCTATAATTTTCTTTCTTTTGAGTATCTATCTGGTTTTGGAATTAGGATAAGTATGGCCTAGTAAAATGAACTTGGGAGTCTTCCCTCCTCTTGAATTTTTTGGAATAGTTTGAGAAGGAGAGATATTAAGTCTTCTCTGATTGTTTGATAAAATTCATCTGTAAAGCCATCTTGTCCAGAGTTTTGTTTGTTGGGAGTCTTTTTAAAGTATATTTTATTGGTTATACTACTACACTTGTCCCTATTTTTCCCCTTTTGCTCCTCTCTGCCAAGTGTGCCTCTTCCTTCCAGCAATCCTCCGGCTAAGTTCATGTCCATGTGTTATGTATATAAGTTCTTTGGCTTCTCCATTACCTGTGCTATTCTTGATATTCCCGTCTATTTTGTACCTACCAATTATGCTTCCTAATCTCTGCAACTTTCCCCCCATTCTCCTCCTTCCCCCTCCCAGCTGATAACCTTCCAAATGATCTCCATGTCTCTGATTCTGTTTCTGTTCTGGTGGTTCGCTTAGTTAGAACTCATGGACATGGATAGCACTGTGGTGACTGCGGGGTGGTGGTGGTGGGAGAGGGGTAGGATTTAGTTGTTGATAGCTGTGAATTTGTTGCCCTTTTAACATTCATAGTTTTGATCTTCTTTTTCTTAAATAAGTCCCTTTAACATTTCATGTAATAATGGCTTGGTGATGATGAACTCCTTTAGCTTTACCTTTCTTGGGAAGCACTTTATCTGCCCTTCCATTCTAAATGATAGCTTTGCTGGATAGGGTAATCTAGGTTGTAGGTCCTTGCTTTTTATCACTCTGAATGCTTGTTGCCAGTCCCTTCTTGTCTGCAAAGTTTCTTTTGAGAAATCCCCTGATAGTCTTATGGGCACTCCTTTGTAGGTAATTATCTGCTTTTCTCTTGTTCCTTTTAATGTTTTCTCTTTATCTTTAAACTTTGGCATCTTAATTATGATGTGTCTTGGTGTTGTCCTCTTCGGATCCAACTTGTTTGGAACTCTCTGTGCTTCTGGACTTGTATGTCCATTTCCTTTGACAAATTAGGGGATTTTCTTTCATTATTTCTTTCAAATGTTTTCAATTTCTTGCTCTTCCTCTTCTCCTAACACCTCTATGATTCAGATGTTGGTTCATTTAAAGTTGTCCCAGAGGTTCCTAAGCCCATCCTTGTTTTCTTGAATGTTGGTATTTCTTCCTGCTGTTCTGACTGAATGCTTTTTCCTTCCTTGTGTTCTAAATCACTGATTTGATTCTTGGCTTCTACCTCTCCACTGTTGGTTCCCTGTAAATTTTTCTTCATTCCACTTAGTGTAAAGTTCATTTCTTCCCTTATGTTTTTGCTGTACTCTGTGAGTTCTTTGAGCATCCTGATCACCTGTGTTTTGAACTCTACATCTTATAGGTTGGCTATCTCTGTTTTGTTTAGTTCTTTTTTTTTTTCCTGAGATTTTGTTCTGTTCTTTCATTTGGGTCATATTTCTTTCTCTCCTCCATTTGGTGGCCCTCTGTGTTTGTGTCTGTGTTTTAGGTAGAGCTTTTTTTACTCCCAGTCTTACAAAGTCACCTGTAAATTGTGTGGGGTGGAGTCTTAGGTAACCCTCAGGGAGGGGCAACCCATTTTGCTGTTTTGTGACTCAGTGTAGGGGGAAGGTTTGAAGAGGGGCCACTGCGTCTGCCTGCCTTCTGGAGATTTGCCTGGCACTTGTCCTGTTTCCAGTCACTTTACCCCCTTCCTGTAGGCAATTGGCACCCTTCCAGCTGATGCCCTGGTGGTGAATCCCAGAGTGGGTGTGTTCGTGTATGTTCTAAGTTTGTGTGGGCCTGTTAAATAGGTTCTCCTGAACAACAAACAAAGTGGGAGGAGGGAGGCAGGGAGGGGGCAGGGGAAAGTGGTAGGGGAAAAGGGTGTATTTGGAAAAATAAATTAATTAATAAAAAAACATTATGAACAACATGACAACAAATTGTACAATCTAGACAATTGTACAATCCTTCCCCACTTTGGTTTTGTTCATCCAGCAGTTTCTTCCGCCTCCACAATCCCACTGATTTTTACAGCCAGAAGTTATGGGGATTTATCTTCCTGGTGCTGGAACCCTGGGCTGTGTGGTCTGGCCTGAGGCTGGGATCACTTGCTCCCTAGGTATCCCTCCTGATTTTTATGTACCACACATTAGTGTACAACAGCCTGTTCTACTACTGCCACCACCCCTCTCCCCACCACACTGCATCTCTATGCCTCTATCCATCTCTGCAACTACTGTCCTACTTCCCGTCTGGATGAATGTGGGTTCTTTAAATCCTTGGTTGTCATCCTTCCATACAGCTCAATTTCCTTGTGGTTCCAGTTGTTATTTGCTTTGAGATATAGTTGTAATTCTCTCTGTGGTTGCACAAGGAGGTGAAACATGTCTACCTGCGCCTCCATCTTGACTGGGAATTTGTTTGTTGGGAATTTTTTGATTTCTTCTCAATTTTGCTAAGTGTAACCTGTTTATTCAGAGTCTCTGATTCTTTTTTATTTATTTTTGGAAGATTGTATTTTTCTAGGAATTTATTCATTTTGTCTAGATTGTACAATTTGTTGTCATGTTGTTCATGATGTTTTTTTATTAATTAATTTATTTTTCCAAATACACCCCTTTCCCCTACCACTTTCCCCTGCCCCCTCCCAGCCTTCCTCCTCAATCCTTCCCCACTTTGGTTTTGTTCATAATATTTTCTTACAACCCTTTGTATTTCTTTGGTGGCAGTTGTTTCTTCTCCTGTTTCTGATTTTATTTATTTGGGTCCTTTTTCTTGATGAGTCTGATTAAAGATTTGTTAATCCTGTGTATCCTTTTAAAGAACCAATTCTTGAATTTTTTTATCCTTCATACTTTTTTTTAAAGATTCTATTCTGTTATTTATGCTCTGATCATTATTATTTTCTTCCTTCTACTCATTTGGGCTTTGTTTGTTGTTCTTTCTCAAGATCCTTTAAATGTAATGTTCGGTTGTTTATTTGAGCTGCTGCTTCTTCTTCTTTTTGAGATAGGCCTATAGTGCTATGAATTCCCTCTTAGGACTGCTTGCCCCATGTCCCACAGATTTTGGTTGTTGTGTTCTTATTTTCACTTGGTTTCAGGTATCTTTGGATTTATTCTTTGATCTCATTGTTAATGCATTCATTGTTTAGTAACATTTTTTTTAGCTACATGTGTTTGTGTGTTTTTCAATTTTCTTCTTGTGATTGATTTCTAGTGTCATTGAATTATAGTAAAAAAAGATGCTTGATATGATTTCAACCTTCTTAAATTTATTGGGATTTGTTTTATGTCCTAAAGTGTGCTCCATCCTAGAAAATGTTCCTTTGGCACTTGAAAGGTATATATATTCTGCTGCTTTGGTGTGAAATGTACTAAAGACATCTATTAATCCATCTGATCTAGTGTGTAATTTAAGGCCATCAACTCCGTTTTTTATTTTCTTCTTTCTGGAAGATCTATCCGTTGATGTCAATGAGGTGTTAAAAATGTCCTACTATGACTGTATTTCTGTTACTCTCTCCCTTTATTTTCATCAAGATTTGCTTTACATATTTAGGTGCTCCTAGTTTTGGTACATAAATGTTTACTAGGTTTATATCCTTTTGTTGGATTGTTCTCTTTATCATTATATAATGCCCTTCTTTGTCTCTTACTACAGCCTTCGTTCTAATGTCTATTTTGTCAGATGCAAATATTGCTATCCCAGCTCTTTTAAAAAAATAATTTTAGTTTTAACATGGTGTTTATGTTAGTTTATTTTTAGGATAAGAAAAATAAAGGAACTAACATTATCTTACAGCACATTCCATCATTATGTTGTTGATTTTCATATATCTAAACTTTAGCAATGCCTTTTAAAAATGCAGAGAATTAGGGCAGATTTAGCCCATGCACATTACCTGAATGTATTATGGAAATACTTGATATATTTTTCTTAAAAAAAGTTTTTACATTGCATGTATGACACAGGATTATTTTCTTCAACATATGAAAAATCTAAAAAAAAAATTAAAAAGCTAAATGCACTAAGAAAAGTTTCCAAAGCACATATACAAGTAAGTCATTTAAAGAAGAAATATAGAGGGTCAATAAATTTGAAAAAAAATTTAATAGTCAAAGAAATTAAAATTAGATGTCAAGACATGATTTTAAAAATGTGTAATCCAGAGGTGTTAAAAATAACACTGTTACTGTGGTGTGAGAGACATTAACAAAAATGAACAATAAGAAGCTTAGAATTCTTCAGACTTTTTTCTCTAATACTCATACTAAGAATATTAATAGTTATGAGTACTTTAAAAAATATAATTTCAAAGATATTAACAGTCCTCATGTAGTGAAAATTACAGAAAAAATAAATGTACTGCAATAGAAAAATAAATATTGCATATCCATTCAATGAAATAACTAAACATAAAATAAGCATTTATTTTAATGGGAATGAGAGGGTTTGTAGTATGATAAATATTAGAATCTACTGGTCATTATTTAATCCTCATATTCCTAACTGACCTCATTTATAAAAATGGAATACCTTAATACTTATCACTTAGAGTAATTGGGAAGAATACACATACACACACAAACACATTTTAGAACAATAGTTGGCATGTCATAGATATCAAAGAAGGGATAGTTGTTGCTGTCTTTCATTGTTCTCATTGTTTTGATTAGAATTTTTATTACTACCTAATCGTGACTTGGATAAAGGCAAAAATGGGGCATGTGCTAAGGTAACAATGAAGAAAAGAGGTTATGTCTTTGTCCCTCTTATATCAGGAATTTCTCAAAATATGCCTCCTCCCAAGGTTTTCCACCAAGATCTTGTTCATTACATACTGGTTGTTCCCAGAAATGTGGCTCTAGGTTATTCTGGTAAAAGTTCTTTAATTGTTGCTTTTAAAGAATCACTGTTCTAGAAGAGTATCTTAATGACAGAAAGATACTTATACTGTACTATTAAGATGAAAAAGTATTTTATAAAATTGTAAATTGTATAAACATGAAAGGCAAAATATCTTCTTATATATATTAAAATCAGAAAAGATACTCACCAAAATGCATATTATGGTCATCTTGTTAGATTACAAATAATTTTATTTTATTATCTATTTCTGTGTTTTGTATATCTTCAGTAGTGAATGCATTTTTTTTTCACCCAGGCTTTTTTTATTTAAAATTGTCATCCCAACACATACACATTCCCTTTTATCTTTTAGACTTTGTTTTTTTTTTCTACAAAGCAGTTATCAACATCTCTCATTACTTATTTTTGTTTGTTTATTGTCAAAGTCCCTCAACTGGTTTGGAAAATCCTTATGCAGAGATGAACTATAACCCCAGCTAGACATACAATGATGCTCAATTAATATTTTTAAATGTATGAATATTCTCTACTTACACACATCATCCTCCTTGAACTAAATAGTGAGCTTAAACTTTAGAGTTAAGGTGAATAGTATACATTATATGTTGTTGTCTCATTAGTTTTAATGAATCTTTTAGCCTTAATGAACTATTGGTAACTTTTTTTTTAATGAGAAAAAGAGATAGAAATGAAGCAATATCCAGGCATTGTTCTGGCCTATATCCTCACTCTAAGTCTATTGTCTTTTCCTAATGAGCATAGTGACCACTAGAAATATGTTTCTTTTGGATTGATTAACCATTTATTCCAATAATTATTAAGTCACAATTTAACTATAGAGTCTAACCCATAATTACATTTTATATAAAATGTAATTTTTATATAAAAATGAGTGATGATGCCTATCTTTCAGGAGTTATCTCTACTAATTTCCATTTTTCAAGGAACTCCCTAATCTGGTACCAGTTTGGCTTTACATATTCATAATGTCCCTCTTTAACTGCCTTCCTGTCCCATTACACCCACTATATGCCCAGCTGGGAAGCTATTCTGGTCACCGCTGAATGTCCTAGTACTGTTTAGCTGTTAAGACCTAACTCAACTAGCACTTCCTCCAGGACCTTTCCATAACCCTCCAACTGCCCTTCCCATTACCACCACCACCATTAAGCTTCCTTAGGATTTAGTTTGTTCCTTAGTTTGTGATTGTAGCCTGGCACTTATCAGACTGTAAATCTTTGAAGGCAGGTGTAGAAATTAGGTCTTTGTATCTCCTACAGAACTTGGCATTAGCTGATTCTCTTATGGAATTCAGAGCAGTGCCCGGCATGTTTAAAAATTATTGAACAGAAAATGAATGAATAATGCAAATATAGAGGACCTAATAGACTGAAGGAAGATCGCCTGAGTTTTGAGTTTAAATCTCTGTTCCATGTTGGGTGCATTATATAATTAGCTGTGTCACATTGGTCATTACTTTATCCTTCTATTCCTAACTGACTTCACTTGTAAAAGGGTGTACCTGAATACCTATCACACAGAGTAATTAGGAAGAACACACACACACACACACACACACACATCTTAGAACAATAGCTAGCATGTAATAAACACTGAATAAGTGTTAGTTATTGCTGTCATTCATTGTTCTTATTATATTATTGTTTTTATTATAGTTTTTACTATTACCCAATCTGACTTCGACAAAGGCAAAAACGGGACATCTGCCATGTTAACAATGAAGAAAAGAGGTTATGTCTTTGTCCCTATTATGTCAGGAATACAGACATATGATTTATATCATTGTATAATGTGGAATATACCATTGCTTCCCATTACAGTTGTCACAAAAAAGGCTTTGGGTCTGAGGTAAAAAAGGTGCCCCTCCCCAGTTACTTTATTTACTGCTTTATGAGCTGGAAAGATGGCTGAAAATTGGGATGAAATTTAGTAAGAATTTGAAGTATCTGTAATTCTTGGATCAGAAATCCTTTGATCTAGTATTAATGATCCCTAGAACCTAGGCTTTAGATTTGAGGAACATGAGGACTCAAATGTAGGCTCAATGGTAAGATGTCTCAAATGTGGCCTTTTTAATTGACAGGGTTGAAATGTTCCAGAACAAGGAGAGTTAGTGCCCCTGCTAGTTGACCCAACTGGATAGATTCTGCTCTGGCAGCTTTAGCTTCTCACCTTACCTAGGATGAGTCTCCAGGAAAGGCAAGGAAGACACCAGGGAGCCATGCCTGATTTACAATTTTACATCTCTTTGACCCTAATTATTTAAATTTTAACCCTTACCTGAACTTAGTAAGCATATATTTATTTACCTGTGACTATATGTCCTGATGCCTTTTCTCTGCTGACCCCTCAAGGTTTGGTTAAGGGGCTCTTACAGAGAGTTTTGCTTTTTCCTGTTTCAGTGTAGCATTCCATGACCTGCAATTTACATTCTGTGCCAAAGACTTTACATTCACTGTGAAAAGAAGCATATGCATTTTATAATTTCAGTAGCTATTCTACTGACACAAGCAGAAAGACGTAATAGGGGAGATGCACTTAATTTCTGAAGAAATAATTTCCACATTAATTCTAATTTTCTGCATTAATCTAAGGCAGCAGAGATGCATGAAGAAAAGGTCATTGGAAAATATGTGTTTAAATGCTGTTGTATTTATTTATACTGACTGAGCTTTGTCTTGTTATAAATTATGATAAGACAAAAATATTCTGTCAAAGGAATCGAGATGTCAGGATCAAGAAAAACAGATATGTGAAAGCAATTTTAAAATTGTAATATCTTATATAGATGCAAGAAAAAGCCATTCTTTTATTTTAAATAATAAGGAATACAAATGAAATAAAAACACACTGATAGTTATTGTTTTGTTTCTCATAATGGAGAGCTCACGAATATACCAATTTACTACAAGAAGAGCCCCAAAATACTATTGTATTGATACATATGTATGTATATATAATATAAAAATGTATATATAACATACATAATACTTTTCATATTATTTAAAGTTTTGCCATTTGCATTACACTAAATGTTTTCTATTGCAGAGCTCTGAGATTATGACCTAATTTTTTTGGCCTAATTTTAATTGAAAGGAAAATATATTATAACTCTCACACCATAAACTTAGATGCCTTAAAGTATTTTATAATACAGAGTTGGGTATTTAATTAAGTGCATAAATACACCATAGTATCAACCTTAAGAAGATTTTAGTGATCATTACTACTAGATTTTATAATAATTCATTTATTTTGCAGGTAGGAAGGGTCAACGATGATGAATGACTTTAAGTTCATTGAATGAATGGCAAGGTTATGACACTGTATCTTGAAAGATGCAATGGTGATATGCTCTATGAATTTATGAAAGTCATCAAAATTCTGTCTTAGTTTCTCCAATTGTAAAATGGAGATAGTAGTATGTACTTGAGAGGGACTATGTAAAAGCGTTTAAGTCTGTGCTCTCCTTAAAAAAACACACCTGCCAGAATGGCTACCATCAATAAATCAACAAACAAGTGCTGACAAGGATGTATTGAAAATGGAAACCTGGTGCACTGTTGGTGAGAATGTGGACTGGTGCAGCCAATGTAGAAAACAGTATGGAATTTACTAAAAAAATGAAAATGGAACTGCCTTTTGACCCAGAGATCCCACTTATGATATTCTAAGAATCCCGAAACATCAATTCAAAAGAAAATATGCACCCCAATGTTCATAAAAGCATTATTTATGGTAGCCAATGTCTGAAAACAGCTGGAGTGCTCATCAGTAGATGAGTGCATGAAAAACCTGTGGTACACTTACATAATAGAATTCTACTCAGCCATAAACAAACAAACAAACAAATAAAAGCAAGGAAAACTTACCTTGTGTGACATCAGAGATGAACCTGGAGATTATTATGTTAAGTTAAATAAGCCAGTCAGTGAAAGACAAATACCATATGATTTCACTTATAAGCAGAATCTAGTAAGCAAAATATAAACTGACTAACAAAATAAAAACAAAGGCATGGATACATGAAACAGATTGACAGCTGTCAGAGGGCAGGGCGATGGGGGGACTGTATGAAGGGATGTGCCAAAGAACATATATGCATGACCCATAGACACAGACAACAGTGTGGTGATGGCCTGAGGGAAGAGGGGTGAGGGTGGCAGGAGGTGAGCTAAGGGTGGAGGGGGGAAATGGAACATCTGTAATAATAAAAACAGTAAGAAGAAAATAAGGCATATACTTCATTCTCTGCACTTAAACCAGAATTTTCTTTATTTTAATATAACTTAATACTCATGATATAAAAACAGGGCTGCAATGATAATATGACATTTTCCTAGAAAATAGATTAAGCCAAGGTTCATTATAGTCCTGTTTCCTAATAAACTGTAAAATATTTATAGATGGACATGCACATATCATGAATTTTTAATGTGTCCATGAATAACTTCAGTTTTTAAAAAACCCTTAAAAGACATTAATGTAATAGTATTGAGGATCTTAAATATCTTAATTTAAACCTCAATTCTGTACAGCTTCCACTGAGTTTACTAAAGTGTCAGGTTTGGCATTGACTTAGTACTTTCTGGTCTTGGAAGCACAAGATAAAAACAGTGAAGCAGTAAGTATTTACTAACAAACAGCAATAATGATAATAAAATATTTCTTTACATTCATTTTTATGTATTTTCCTCATATTTCTTTCTATTTTTTAAATTTTCTTACTAGCCTTTTCAAATTGTACTTCCAAATAATTTCATATGAAACAACATAATAGGTCCCCATTGAATAATTGTTGAAAGAATGAGTGGCTCCAAAATGTCATTCAGTCTAGCCATATTATTTCAAAATTCAGAGCAAATGCACTGTGTTCAAAAAGTAACCAAAAATTATCCTTTTCTCTTCCTTGAGCTTAAAAGATATTTTATTTCTGTATTCCTTACTTGTCGTTCTAGTCATTTATTTGCTCAATTATTATTTTAGACTTAAAGTTGTACCCTTAGTCTTACTGCTTAATGGAAGAAAATGACATGTAAATCAGTAATTGTAATGTAGTTTAGTAGATGCTAGGATAGTTATGCCCGAAGTACTGTGGAAAAAGAGATGAAGAGACAAGTCATTTTCTGATATATTCATGAAAGCTTCATAGAAGAGAAGCCATGTAAACCATACCTTGTTACTGAATAAGAAATATTTTGACAAATGAAAACTGACAGAAAATTCTATTTATTTAGGGACCCATATCAAAATAGCATTAAGTGAAGGCAGTCTGAAGATGTTGTGAATCATTTGAATTTTCTGCTAATTTTATAATTCTCTTATATGAAACATGGAGACATATTCTTTCTCTCTTAATCTCCCCACTCTTCCTTCTTTAATTCTCTCTTTGTTTTTCCTCTTCTCTCATTTCAAAGTGAGGTCTTAAGATGTTTTCTTAACAACTCTTTCTGCTGGATGATAATAAATTTGGGAGGGTATTGATGTGTAAAATTGAGTATTCTGTGTTCCCACTTCTGTTCCATGTTGCAAATTCTCAAAAGCAGAACAGGAACCATATCATAATTTTAATTTATGATACATTGCTGTTTTCTTCCCTCCTCTTCTAAATTTGACCCTAACAGAAAGTACTTGTATTGTCTCTTTGCTATGTACTTTCTCTGTTCTAAGTAGGTCCTTGACATTTGCTGATTGAAAACTTGTTCTTGTTCTTACATTGCACGCAACAACACATGAATAACACATTTTTTAGATTTTTTAAAACATGTAGGAGAGAAATTGTGAAAGCATGCTAGCTGTTAACAAGGAGGTACCAGATCAAATTAGCCAAAATTCATCACAATAACAATTTTTAAAAGGTGTTTTATTATTAAAACAATAATTTATACCTATATTAGTTTTCTAAGGCTACCATGATGAAGTACCATAGATCGAGTGGCTTAAATAACATAAATTTATTTTCTCACAGTTCTGAACACAAGACGATCAGAGTTGACTTCCGCTAAGGCCCCCCTCCTTGGCTTGTGGATGACCACCTTCTCCTCTCTCTCTTCACATGATCATTCTTCTGTGTTTATTTGTGTCTTAATCTTGTCTTATGAGGACACCAGGCAAACTGAGAAAGGTTCTATCCCAATGACCTCCTTAAACCTTAATTCACTTTTCAAAGACCCTATCTCCAAACACATTCTGAAGTACTGGCATCTGAACTTCTGGGAAAGGGCCAGATGTGGAGACAGAATTCAGCCCGTAACACTCCCCTTCAGAAGGAAGAGGATATTTGCACCTGCCTGAGAGCACAATGGTAGTAGAGTAAAGGTGATTGACTTTCCTGGAAGTTTCTTTTATTTTTTTAAATATTTTATTTGTTGATTTTTTAGAGAGAGGAGAAAGAGGGAGAGCAAGAGGGAGAGGATCAGCAATATGCAAAAGATATATCAATAGGTTGCCTCTTGCATGACCCGAACTGGGAACATGGCCTGTAACCCAGGCATGTGCCCTGGCTGGGAATCAAACCAGTGACCTTTCAGTTTGCAGGCTGGTGCTCAATCCGCTGAGCCACACCAGCCAGGGCTCCCTGGAAGTTTCTTAAGTGAAGGAGTAATTAATGTAAAAACTGGTGGCGGGGGGGAGTTACATGACAGAATGGGATCAATTGGAAAAGATTTCTAGGGCAAATGACATTGTTATGTGAGAATTATGTTTCAGAACATTAAATGAAAAGGTGAGGGCAGAATTTATGCTTTTATTTATTTGGTGGCAACATAATCTCTGTTGTTTCTATTAAGGCCTCAGTCTTTATGCTGGCTTCCCCTTTATATTCTCATTCCCTACTGCATCTTTCATTCTATTTCTGGTGCTTTGTAATTTTTAATATTAATTTTTATTTCATTGATACAACTGGTCTGAATGCCAATAAACTCCTCATGATTACAGACTGGGAGCTGAAGGATATCGTCACCCAGGGCAATGGTAGGATTTGAATTATCTATAGATTTGAAGAAAGATAGAAAACAAAGAAAGGATGTTGAAAATGGTGGATATTCAGTCATCTATTCTGCTGACACTAACATTGGGTATCTTAGAAAAGATGAAACGGTTTCGGGAAAAGAAAAAATACTTTAATAGAGCCTTGAATATATTTACTGTATTTTCTGTGATGACTCACCATGCCTTATTATTAGTTCTATACTACTTAAAATATTCAATAGTGAGTAGTAATATTCAATAGTGAGTAGAAACAGTAGCAGTAGTATTTACAAATTTATTAGAAATCAACTTGGGTATATAGAGGGCTAAAGATTAAAACATAAAATATCTACAAAACCTCTACTATTTCCAACTCGCATTTTTATGTGTTTTGTTTAGCTTCTGTGTCACTCTAATAACAGCTCTGAAATACGTGTTTTATGCTTTATTCTCACCTAGAATATGAAAAGAAAGAAATGTGTGGGCTTTTAAAAATGCAATTTTAAATGAATCACCATGCAGTAGTAAAAAACCACTGTAAGTGTTCCTATGTCTGGGTGCATATTATTGGATGGAGATGAGGGAGAATTACATTATTCTTAGCTTTCATTTCTGGTGACTATGTTGGTTTATTTCAAACTTTCAAATATTTATTAGTCAATAAACATATGTAGATTTATTATCTGTATGTTCCAAGCACTCAGGTAAACACAAAGACAAACCACAGAGTTCAAAATGTAAAGAAAGAAAATGTTAAAATTCCATAGGAAAATAATGGAGGGAGATAGAGATTATACCTTTGAGAAGAAAGGGCAGATTGTAGAGAATGAGGACATATAATCTGCACCTTGAACTACAAGTAGTCCACAGAAAGACAAGTTGAAGATAAATATTGCAACAAAGGTAATTAGAGTAGCAAAAGTTCTGAGCTCTGAGAAGTCTTTGACTGTGGTGCTAAGGAGATTGGGTTTTACCTATACACAGTGCAGAAGCCAATGATGATTCCTAAATAGGAGCATGGCATAGTGTGATCTCATGGAGTTAACCTAGAAAGACTGCAGGCTGGAAATTAGCTGGGGATTTGCTGTCTTTGTCTAGGCCTAATGTGATTAGTCATGAAAGAAAAAAATGATGAGGAAGAGGAGGAAGAAAGATTCAGTTCACTGGAATCAGATTCCAAGAAAGGTCATTTGTGCTCAGCAGCACCAGAGATTTCTAACGCTAAAATGGACCAAAACTGTTACAAAAAAAACCACTTAGAAATGATCTACTGAAATTATTTTGAGTGCGGTTTTCCACTTTCATGGAGAATATTTGCTTATCTAAGCAGAAACCTAAAAGAGCAGTAAAATGAGCTTAATTTGTTGCAACCAATATTTACTGGGCTCCATTCTAGGCACTGGATAATGTAGACATATTAAGACAGTAAATCTTGACTATAAGAATTTATAGTTTGGTGGACCTGACAAGTTTATTTTAGTGTTCCTGAGTTTTTGAACCATTTTTTTCTCCCACCTCCAAATATATTTGTTAAAACAAACTTGGACTTTAATTGGGTACAAGAGCAAGAAAGAGGTGGTGTTAATGAGATTGTCTCTGAGTTTCCTTGCAACTCAAAGATTATAAAGATTCACTAGTCCATTCTGATTCTGCTCTAAACTATCTCCCCATAGAGCAGTCATCTGAGGGCTGATTGACAGCTCCTGTGATAATTCATTCAATTTGAGAATAATTTGAAATCTGAATCAAAAGACAGTTCTCCCAAGAAGATGTACAAATGGACAACATATATGAAAAAAAATATTCAAGTTCACTAGCTATTAGGAAAATGCAAATCAAAACTACAATAAAAACTTGTTATAATGCCTATTATCAATATGACAAGTAGTAACAAGTGTTAAAGAGATTGTGGAGAAAGAGAAACCTTCGTTTACTACTGGTGGGAATGTAAACTGGTACAACCAATAGGAAAACAGTATGGAGAATCCTCAAACAACTAAAAATAGAATTACCATATGACTCAGGCACCCATCTTCTGGGTATCTACCTGAAAATTTTTGGAAAACTTGTTTACAAAGATATATGCACCCCTATAGCATCATTATTCATGGTGGCCAAGACATGGAAACAATTAAAGTGTTCTTTGTGAGATGATTGAATAGAAATGTGGTAACTATATGCAGTGCAATACTACTCAGCCATAAGAGACGAAATACTTCCATTTGGGTGGATCTTGACAATATCATGCTAAACAAAATAAGTCAGAAGAATCTCTGACTTATCAGAATCTGTGTCAGAAGATGCTGTGAAGAATCATATGATTTCACATATATGTGAGATATGAAACTAAAAGTGACAAATGAACAAACTAGAAAAGCAAACAAACAAAAACCCATAGACACATACAACAGTTTGGTGGTTATCAGAGGGAAGGGGGATGGGTAAAAAAGGGGTAAAGGTGTCAAATATGTGGTGATAGAAGAAGATTTGACTTTGGGTGGTGGACATACAGTGCAGTATACAGATGATGTGTCATAGAATTGTACACTTGAAACCTATATAATTTTATTTACCAGTGTCACCCCAGTAAATTCTCACTATTCCTGCTTTTCCTGCTTCCCCTAGGATCTGAAAAAAAACAACTCTCATGAACCCCAAGGTTTTTATTACAGCTAAATGAACCCAGAGCTGCCACCTGTTCCTTTAATGGCATGGTTCAAAGGCACCTCACCCTCTCTTGGTTAGTCGTTTCTGGATTGCTTGCATTGTATTTGCCTGTGCTGTACATGATTTTGAAAATGTGGCTCTTAAAATCAATTCAACATCCAGGCATTTCACCCAGGTGAGGTAAAGCATTACCTTAATTTAAACTTTATCATTATAAATGGCATCTTGGGTGCAGTTTTACCTTTCTTATAACTACTGTAACTCAGTTTTCTTTGCAATTACTGGTAAAATTCATAGTATAGATTATTCTCTTAAAGATGACATTTTCTTAAGTGTAAACATTAACATTTTAAATTCTCTGTAACCAAATGCCAGACTTTGTGAAAATATACAAATAAATTGACAATAAGAAAGATAATTCTAGTATATGCAATAGAACTTTAAAAACAAAACAATTATATTTACCTAAGCCTTCTATACTTGAAAAACAGAAATCAATATAGTAGTCTAATTCAGTACCTTGAACATACAAGGACTCCATAATGTTTGTTAATATCTCTAATTTTAGTAGGAAAAGATCACTTTAGAAGTGGATATTTTAATAATTATGGTGTTAAACTTTAGCAAATCTTTCATTTGCACCTCCTAATCTTGTTCTTGTTCCTGTCTTTTCCTTCCTTCCTCTCTTCTTTCTTTCCCTCCCTCCTTCCTTCCTTTTTTCCCTTCCTCCTTCCTTCTTTGTTTTTGTGAGAAGTTGAGTATATGTATAAAATGCAGGAATATTTATCGCAGTTAAGGATTTAATATAGTAAGATTGGAATTGATAGCTCATTTAAAATATACACAATTAAAACGCATTAGAAAGTATACATATTATAACCGGAAACACTAAATTAGGGTAGCCATGTGGTCCCATGCTGTAGAGAATTCTATCTTTCAAGAATGAGATTCAGACTAAATAGCAAAATTTACGTTTTAGATGGAGAGTTGATGAGGATGAGTGAAATTTGCAGGGTGTTCCAGATGGCAGAAGCTACCGCAGGCTCTCATACCAGCAGTGAAATTTCCTTTTCCCCTTTTCTCCTTTTCTAATAAAATACAAATGCCAAGGCATTTGAAGTAAAGACAGAAAATTAAGGAAGATCAAATTCTTCAGTTAAATTTAACATATACATCAGTTAAATTTTTATTCTTGAATTTAAGTTTAACAGTTCTACACAATTCCAGAAATTTTGAAGATGTTTTTATCAGCTGCTTCAACACTTAGTCTGTGGAAAGCATATGAAAGAACCCTGGTATTGTTCCTAGTGTATTATAAATTTGTTGCTTAGTGGTATAAGAAAGTTCTTATTAACAGGGAGCTATGGTCAATGAATGAACTTAGGAATAAGTTTAATGATTTTGATTAAGACTCCTATAGTGCTTCACCTAAAAAAAATTTATTTCTTTTTTCCAAGATATAACCTACCACTAGATTACTCTGTGACTTTCTAATAAAAATCAAAGAATCAACTGATCAACAAATTTGAATTTAATGCTTATCATAGCTAAGACTTTTACTAGCACTGACTAGGGATATAAAATTTAATAATTAAAAATGTTTATGGAATGGAATGATAGTGGGAGAGGAGCCTTGGAGCCTCGGACAGACAGTGGATTCGACTCTCACACATCCCAACGGGTGAGAAGTGTGGTGGAGGCTCGAGAGGGTGGGCTGGGTGCTCACGGGCACTAGCACCAGAGGGACATTGAAACGGCCAGTTAGCTTCACAGGAGAAGAACGGGGTCTGAATCATAAACAGGGACCCCTAAACTACAGCAGCTAAAACCAAGAAAATACAGACAAAATGCAACCCCAAAAAGCTTAGGGGCGCACTCTGCCAGAGACAGGTGGCTGGGGATGCAAAGAGACATTTAAAGGGCCAACGCAAAAATTGCAGTGGCAGCCACCCTCCTTGATCTCTGGGCAGAGATGGCAGCAGGGTGGGCTGGTGCCTGGGAAAAGGCCGGTTGAGGAAAACTTTGTGAAGAGAACTGAGACGAGGCCGGTGGAGCCCTGGTGATAACGCACCTCCCACTCTGCAGCTACCATCTCGCTCAGGCATAAGGGAATCAATTAACCTGCCTTTTGTGCACTCCGCACACAGCTTGTGTGCGTGTGAGCTGGGGGGCTGAGTGCAGACTGGCTAGGAGAGCCTTGAGGAGAGACTGGAGACGGAGGCGTTGGGGAAAGAACGGGAGGAGGACCCGGGGAGTCCTGACTCCCTCCCCCTCCCATAGTCTCCATTGTGGGCTGGAAAGGCGCAACCCCAAAGAGGCAGAAGCGGGGTGCGCATGAACCAGACTGCCCGCGTTTGAAACACAGTCCGCACAGCGGGTGGATCCTTGGCCCAAGGGGTCACAGATCAGGCCAGAGACCCCTGAGGAGAGACTGGAAAGTGAGGCATTGGGGAAAGAACGGGAGGAGGAACCGGGGAGCCCTGACTCCTTCTCCTTGCCGTAGTCTCCATTGTGCGGGAAGAGGCCACACCTGCAAAGAGCCAAAAGCCAAAAAGCACACATAGACACCCCAAAACCACCCAGTGCAGGCGCGCACACTTGCGCCGAGTGGCCAGTGAGGGTTGGCGAGCGTGTGTGTGGACCCACGTGGGCTGGTGAGGGCTTGTAAGGCCTGGCAATGCCTCCCACAGATTGGCGCCGATATGGCCTGTGAGGGAGTGTGCAGAGCAGGAAGAGCAGGTGTATATTGACCCGAGTGGCCCGCGATTGCCGAGCAGCTCACAGAATTAGTAGATCCCTGGCTGAAGGGGTCACAGAGCTGCCCAGAGTCCCTGGAGGAGAGACCGGAAACAGGATTAACCAGAGTCCTGGAGCTGACTTCCTCCCATTTCTGTAGTCTCCATTTGGCGAGAGCAAGCAACACACTCAAAGAGCCAAAAGTGGGGAAAACACACAATAGAAGACCATAAACTGACCAGTGCTGGGGTGCCCGCTAGCCAGGGGGGCCAGACGGTTATGTGAGGTTGGGAATAAGCCCCCTGGTCTGGGGCAAGTACTCAGGAGCCCAGGTGGGCAGGGGATCCTGCCGGGCCGGGAGCGCGCACAAGGAGCCGGTGTGAGAGTGCAGAGCGATCCAAAAAAATAGTCCATCCCTGACCGAAGGGGTCACAGAGCTGCCCCAAGCAGGAGTCAGACACAGACAGTAGACTCCTGGAAGGCTCAAACAAACGACCCAAAATCATGTAGGGTCAACAACTGACATCATCAGAGGCAGGCCCAGAAAGAAAAGTAAAGGGAAAAATAAATAAATAAATAAATAAAAAGACCCACCTACTACCATAGAAGTTTAACCCACAAAGTCAAGAAATCTAGACAGCCCAATTGAAGCAGAAGCAAAAATAAATAAATAACTAAATTACTTAACAGACTCTCACAAAAATGGGAACAAAAAAAAGTTCCCCCCAAATGAGTGGAAAAGGGGACTCCCCACAGAGAGAACTAAATGGAATAGAGGCAAAGAAACTATCAGATACTGAGTTCAAAACAATGGTTCTAGGAAGCACAATGAGCTCAGCCAGCTCAAAGATAACTATGAGAAACAGCAGAGAAGCTATCAGGATCTTACAACAAACTATATCAGCCTGGAAAAGGACATAGAAACTATCAAGAAGACACAAGAGGATATGAAGAATACCATTTCTGGATTGAAGAACGCAGTAGAAAGAATCCAAAGCAGGCTGGATGAAGCCGAGGATCGAATCAGTGAGATGGAGAATAAGGTAGAAAGAAGCTCCCAGAAAGAACAAGAAATGGAAAGAAGACTAAAAAAGAATGAAGAGGCATTGAGGGAAATGCAGGACAACCTGAAACGCAATAATATCCGTATAAGAGGGATACCAGAAGAAGAAGAGGAGCAAGGGATAGAGAACCTCCTCGAAAAAGTAATGATGGAAAATTTCCCTAATTTGGGGAGAGAAAGGGTCTCATGGATCCAGGAGGCACAGAGGACCCCGCTCAAGAGGGACCCAAGGAGGTCCACTCCAAGACACATCATCATTAAAATGGCAAATGTCAAAGACAAAGAGAGAATCCTCAAGGCAGCAAGGGAGAAGGAGAAAGTAACATACAAGGGGGCCCCGATACTCCTAGGAGCTGACTTCTCAACAGAAACACTACAAGCCAGAAGGGAATGGCAACAAATATTCCAAGTCATCAAAAGCAAAGGCCTACAGCCAAGGCTCCTCTACCCAGCTAGGCTCTAAATTCAAATAGAAGGGAAAATACAGACTTTCACAGACAAGAGAAGGCTTAAAGAATACATCTCTACCAAACCAGAACTCCAAGATATGCTAAGGGGACTGGTTTAAGCAGATGAAGGAAAAGAATGAGACAGAGAGGAACACAGGTACAAAGAGAAAAGATGAGTAAGTTTCTATCAGTAATATCTCCCAACGTGAATGGACTAAATGCCCCAATCAAAAGACACAGGGTAGCTGAATGGATAAGAAAACATGACCCACACATATGCTGCCTACAAGAGACCCACCTCAGAGCAAGAGACCGACACAGATTGAAAGTAAAGGGATGGAAAAAAATATTCCAAGCAAATGGGCATGAGAAAAAGGCCGAGGTTGCCATACTTGTATCAGACAAAGTAGATTTCAAAACAAAGGCCATAAAGAGAGACCCAGAGGGGCACTTTATAATACTTAAAGGAAGAATCTATCAAGAAGACATACACATTGTAAACTTATATGCTCCCAATATAGGAGCCCCCAAGTATATAAGGAAATTGTTGGATCACTTCAAAAAAGATATAGACAGCAACACACTGATAGTAGGGGATTTCAACACCCCACTGTCACAAATGGACAGATATTCCAAACTAAACATTAATAAACATATTTTGACCCTGAATGATACACTGAATCAGAGACTTAACTGACATTTATAGAACCTTACATCCCAAAGAAGAAAAATACACATTCTTTTCAAATGCTCATGGCAGTTTTTCAAAGATAGACCACACGATAGGACACAAAGCAAATCTCAGCAAATTCAGGAAAATTGAAATAATACCAAACTTTTTCTCGGACCACAAGGGCTTGAAACTCGAAATCAACCTCAAAGAGAAACTTCAAAAACTTTCAAACACATGGAGACTGAACAGTACACTATTGAACAGTGAATGGGTCAATAATGAGATAAGAGAAGAAATCAAAAAATTTCTGGAAACAAATGAAAATGAACAGACAACTGTCCAAAACCTATGGGACACAGCAAAGGCGGTCCTGAGAGGGAAGTTCATAGCAATACAGGCTTACGTAAAAGAGATAGAAACATTTCAAATAAAAGACCTAACACTACAACTTCAAGAACTGGAGAAACAACAACAAATTAATCCCGGAGCAAGTAGAAGGAAGGAAATAGTCCAGATTAGAGTAGAACTGAATGACATAGAGACAAAAAGAACAATTCAAAGGATCAACCAATCCAGGGCCTGGTTCTTTGAAAAGATAAATAAAATTGACAAGCCTTTAAGCAGACTCATCAAGAAAAAAAGGGAGAGGACCCAAATTAATAATATCAGAAATGAAAGAGGAGAAATAACAACAAATAAAACAGAAATACAAAGGATTGTCAGAAACTACTATCAACTAATATATGCCAAGAAATTTGAAAACTTTGATGATATGGACAAAATTTTAGAAAAGTATAATCTTCCAACACTGAATGAAGAAGAAGCAGAAAGCCTGAACAGACCCATAACAGCTGGGGAAATGGAAGCAGTCATCAAGAAACTCCTGGCACACAAAAACCCTGGACTGGATGGTTTCACAGGAGAATTTTACAAAACATTTAAGGAAGAGCTAACCCTTGTCCTTCTCAGACTATTCCAAAAAATCCAAGATGAGGGAAGACTCCCAGACTCTTTTTATGAGGTCAGCATCACCCTGATCCCAAAACCAGATAAAGACCCTACAAAGAAAGTAAACTACAGGCTAATATTGCTGATGAACATAGACGCTAAAATGCTCAACAAAATATTGGCAAACCGCATCCAGCAATACATTCAAAGGATTATCCACCACGATCAAGTGGGATTCATCCCAGGGATGAAGGGATGGTTCAATATACACAAGCCAATAAATGTGATACATCATATAGATAAAAGAAAATACAAAAACCACATGATCATCTCGATAGACGCAGAAAAAGCATTTAATAAGGTACAGCACTCATTTATGATGAAAAATGTCAGCAAAATGGGAATAAATTGGGTATTCCTCAACGTAATAAAGGCCATAGATGAAAAACCTAGAGCCAACATGATACTCAATGGCAAAAAATGAAAGCTTTCTTATTAAGATCAGGAACAAGACAAGGATGTCTGCTTTCACCACTTCTTTTCAACATGGTATTGGAAGTCCTAGCCACAGTGGTCAGAGAAGAAAAAGAAATAAAAGGCATCGAAATAGGAAAGGAGAAAGTAAAGCTGTCATTGTTTGTAGATGACATGTTAGTGTACATAGAGAACACTGTAGACTCTTCCAAAAACCTCCTCAACCTAATAGTGAATTTAGCAAAACAGCAGGATACAAAGTCAACATTCAGAAATCAAAGGCATTTCTGTACACCAGCAATGCAATAGAAGAAGAAGAAATCAGAAAAAAAATACCATTTGGTATAGCAAGAAGAAAAATAAAGTACCTAGGCATAAATTTAACCAGAGACGTAAAAGACCTGTACGCAGAAATCTATACAACATTGATAAAAGAAATTGAGGAAGACACAAATAAATGGAAGCATATACCGTGCTGGTGGATTGGAAGAATTAATATCATCAAAATGTCCACACTACCCAAAGCAATTTATAGATTCAATGCAATCCCTATTAAGATACCAATGACATATTTTACAGAAATAGAACAGACATTTCAAAAATTTATATGGAACCATAAACGACCCCGAATACCTGCAGCAATTTTGAGAAAGAAAAACAAAGTAGAAGGGATCACAATACCGGGCATCAAACTCTACTACAAAGCCACTATACTCAAAACAATCTGGTACTGGCACAGGAACAGACCCATAGACCAGTGGAATGAATAAAAAGCCCTGAAATAAGCCCAGGTCTATATGGGCAACTAATATTTGACAAAGGGGGCAGAAGCATAAAATGGAGCAATAATAGGCTCTTCAACAAATGCTGTTGGAAGAGCTGGACGGCTACATGCAAAAAATTGAAATTTGATCATCAGCTGACACCATACACAAAAATAAACTCAAGATGGATAAAAGACTTAAATATAAGTCGTAACACCATAAAAGTCCTAGAGGAGAACATTGGCAGGAAACTCTCAGATATCCCACACAGCAATTTTTTTACTGATATGTCTCCTAAAGCAAGGGACATAAAGGAAAGAATAAACAAGTGGGATCTCATAAAAATAAGAGCTTCTGCACAGCCAAAGAAAACATCAATGAAATGAGAAGGGAACCAACCGTATGGGAAAATATATTTGCTAACGATACATCAGATAAAGGTTTGATCTCCAAGATATATAAAGAACTCACTTGACTGCACTCCAAGATGACAAATGATCCAATCAAAAAATGGGCAAAGGACCTGGGCAGATTCTTTTCCAAGGAGGAGATACAGAGGGCCCAGAGGCACTTGAAAGGATGCTCAGCATCACTAGCCATCAGAGAAATGCAGATCAAAACCACCATGAGGTACCACCTCACACCGGTCAGAATGGCCATCATAAACAGATCCACAAACAACAGGTGCTGGTGAGGCTGTGGAGAAAAGGGAACCCTAGTCCACTGTTGGTGGGAATGCAGACTGGTGCAGCCACTGTGGAAAGCAGTGTGGAATTTCCTCAAAAAGCTGAAAATGGAACTGCCTTTTGATCCAGTGATTCCCCTGCTGGGACTATACCCTAAGAACACCAAAACACCAATACAAAAGAACCTATGCACCCCAATGTTCATAGCAGCACAATTTACAATAGCCAAGTGTTGGAAGCAACCTAAATGCCCATCAGTAGATGATTGGATCAAAAAGTAATGGTACCTATGCACAATGGAATATTACACAGCAGAAAGAAAAAAAGAAGTACTAAACTTTGCGACAGCATGGATGGAACTGGAGAGCATTATGCTAAGCGAAATAAGCCAGGGGGAGAAAGACAAATACCATATGATCTCACTATAAGTGGAACTTAACCAACAATGCAAAGATGCAAGGAAAATATGACCAGCAACACTGAAAGGAAAAGAAATCAACAGAGACAAGAGGGAAGGGGGGGCGGGGAAAAGGAAATGAAAGGGAAAGTCAAGGAACATATAGCAAGGACTCATGGACAAAACCAAAGGGGAAGAGCTGAGGGAGGGAAGGAGGGAGGGGGCAAGGGAAAGTACTAGGAGGTAGGCAGAGACAAATGTATTTGGAAAAAAAAAGAAAAATGTTTGTGTATGTATAGATTTAGATATGGAGAAATAATGTAATTAAAACACATTGAAATACACTGGAAACATTTTGGAAGGACAGATTATTTTTAACAGGAAAGTAAAGAATTTGGTAAAGGACTAGTAACAGATGAACTGGCCTTAAGGATCGTATAGCCGTAAACCCTTGAACAGAACACTTATATTTGAAGCAAGATAAAGTTAAGGACACCTTTAAATTATTATGTCACTACTGGAGATGTGGACAAACTCTGGAAGGGACAGAATGCAAATATAAATAAAATGCTTTCTGCATTGGAGAAGGCACAGTGGAGTTCACCTTAAAAAATGGATTGTGTATTGTGTGCTAATGGCTGAATATAAAAAGAAGGAAGGAGCAGATTTAGATAAATCGAGAGGGGATATTACACAGAATGTGAAAGTAAAACAGATTTAGCAAACTTGTAAGGAAGGAAATTTTCCAGTGTCTTTATTTGGGACACTGAAACTGGCCTTGCTGGAATAAAGATTATAAAAAGTAAGACTGTAGAGGTTTAGAAGAGAATGGGATGTCCACTTCATCTTCTTTTCCTCATTAGATCTTAGATTCTGAGAATAATTCTGAGAATTTCAGAAATTCTGAGGATTTCAGTGCTAGAAGAGAATTGTAAAATAATCCAATTTGATGTCTCCACTTTTAAAAATAAGAGTACACTCTTATTTTGTCTTGGTACACTCTTAAAGAAACAGAGAGTGAGAGGAGTGGTCCACCAAAGGAAGGCAGAAGACAGTTTTGTTTCCCTGGGATGCATGGAGAGTGTACCAAGCACTAGCAGGTAGGCGAGAGGTAGATCCTGAAAGAATGTGATTACCTTGTCCTTTAGTTTGGTTTCTATCTTGGTGGGGATGAGGAGCCCCTATAGCGGGGCAGTGGCATGTGTGGGCTCTAGGAATTGGTACCATTACTCACTTTGTTGGAAAGTTGAGTTCTTAACTGATCTCATACTCGTAAGTATAATATACAAGGCAAAACGTGGATTGCTAAAGTACAGACCCCTTTACCATCTCCAGTGTAACTCAACGAAATCTTTACCTATTTATTGACATTGGGTTTTATTTCCAATTTTATTTTTTAAAAATTTTCAGATAACTGAAACAATTTTGATGGACCTCTGGCCCATCATTTTTTAAAGGGTAGTTTTTGGGGACTAAGGTGCCTAATGTTAATCAAAGGTTAAAGCAAGACCCCATGGACCAAAGCTTGACAAATGAAACATATGTTTGCACACATGCTGCTGATTTTCCAAGATGTGCAGCTGAGGGAAAAAAGAAGTTGGAAGGTGTTCAATTGCCTTCTTAACACATTCATTGTCTCAGCTTTGAGTTTACATTCTCATATGCCAGCACTAAAATGATCAGGGAAATTGTTGTAGTTTTTGAGTAGACAGAGTAATTTGAAAGATAACATCATGTATTGGGGCTGAAAGGTAAGTCTAATTGGAGAAGGAAGTTTAGAATTGAATAGAGGTAGTTTTCAAAAATATTCTTTGGTGAAATTATTCATTGATACCATTTGAAATCTAAATTGAACATGTCTGTGTTATTAAAGTGCTGTTTGTGTGTGACTCAATTTTATCAAAAATAAAACTTTACATGTCTGCAAAACACCCAGCAGAAATGAAGTGAGTGCAGTTTAATAATTACAGTTGTCCATAGGAACTGTCCACATAATATTTGCCATTGTAGAGGCCAGGCTGTGGTGCTTCTTTACACAGAAGTTGGGATTGTATCCAATGAGCTGTAATTCATTCCTAAAGTGATCTAGCTGAGGGTACTTTTTGTATGACCTTGAATGCAAAAAATAATTCTGAGCAATGACTAAAGAATAACATAATTTACTCATTCATTTGTGTGCTGAGTTTCTGTCTGTAAAACTGTGGTAGTAGCTCTTTCTGTCTTTCTGCTGCGTAGTATTCCATTGTGTATATGTACCATATTTTTTTGACCCACTCATTTATTGATGGGCATTTAGGTTGCTTCCAACACTTGGCTATTGTAAATTGTGCTACTATGAACACTGGGGTGCATAGGTTCTTTGGAATTGGCGTTTTGGGATTCTTAGGGTAACTCCCAGCAGTGGAATTGCTGGGTCAAAAAGCAGTTCCATTTTTATCTTTCTGAGGAAATTCCACACTGTTTTCCACAGTAACAGCACCAGTCTGCATTCCCACAAACAGTGGACTAGGGTTCCCTTTTCTCCACAGCCTCGTCAGCACCTGTTGTATGATGGCCATTCTGACCGGTGTGAGATGGTACCTCATGGTGGTTTTGACCTGCATTTCTCTGATGGCTAGTGATGCTGAGCATCCTTTCAAATGCCTCTGGGCCCTCTGTATCTCCTCCTTGGAAAAGCGTCTGCCCAGGTCCTTTGCCCATTTCTTAATAGAATTGTTTGTCTTCTTGGATTGGAGTTTTGTGAGTCCTTATATATTTTGGAGATCAATCCTCTATCTGATGTATCATTGGCAAATATATTTTCCCATACGGTTGGCTCCCTTTTCATTTTGCTGATGTTTTCTTTAGCCGGGCAGAAGCTTCTTATTTTGTTGAGGTCCCACTTGTTTATTCTTTCCTTTATGTCCCTTGCTTTAGGGGACATATCAGTGAAGATATTGCTGCTTGGGATATCTGAGAGTTTCCTGCCAGTGTTCTCCTCTAGGACTTTTATGGTGTTACGACTTATATTTAAGTCTTTTATCCATCTTGAGTTTATTTTTGTGTATGATGTCAGCTGATGATCAAATTTCAATTTTTTTCATGTAGCCGTCCAGCTCTCCCAGCACCATTTGTTGAAGAGGCTATTTTTACTCCGTTTTATGCTTCTGCCCGCTTTGTCAAATATTAATTGACCATAGAGACATGGGTTTATTTCTGGGCTCTCTATTCTGTTCCACTGATCTACATGTTTGTTCTTGTGCCAGAAGCAGACTGTTTTGATTACAGTGGCCTTGTAATATTGTTTGGTGTCCGGTATTGTGATCCCTCCTATTTTGTTTTTCCTTCTCAAAATTGCTGCAGCTATTTGGGGTTGTTTATGTTTCCATATAAAGTTTTGAATTGTCTGTTGTATGTCTGTGAAATACGTCATTGGTATTTTAATAGGGATTGCATTGAATCTATAAATTTCTTTGGTAGTATGGACATTTTGATGATGTTAATTCTTCCAATCCATGAATATGGTATATGCTTCCATTTATTTGTATCTTCCTTAATTTCTTTCTTCAGCGTTGGATAGTTTTCTGTGTACAGGTCTTTTACCTCCTTGGTCAAATTTATCCCTAGGTACTGTATTATTCTTGTTGCTATAGAAAATGTTTTTTATTTTTCTGATTTCTGCTTCTTCTATTTCATTGCTGGTGTACAAAAATGCCTTCAATTTCTGAATATTGACTTTGAATCCCACTGTTTTGCCAAATTCACTTATTAGGTTGAGTGGTTTTTTGGTGGAGTTTACAAGGTTTTCTATGTACACTTTCATGTCATCTCCAAACAATGATAGTTTTACTTCCTCTTTTCCAATTTGAATGCCTTTTATTTCTTTTTCTTGTTTGACTCCTGTGGCTAGGACTTCCAATACTATGTTGAATAGAAGTGGTGAAAGTGGACATACTTGTGGCGTTCCTGATCTTAATAAGAAAGCTTTCAGTTTTTGCCTGTTGAGTACGATGTTGGCTGTAGCTTTTTCATATATTGCCTTTATTATGTTGAGGTATGCCCCCTTTATTCTCATTTTGCTGAGTGTTTTTTATCATAAATGGGTGCTATACCGTATCAAATGCCTTTTCCGCATCTATCGAAATGATCATGTGTTTTTTGTCTTTCATTTATGTGATGTATTACATTTATTGATTTGCATATATTGAACCACCCTTGCATCCCTGGGATAAATCCCACTTGATCATGGTATATGTTCTTTTTAACGTATTGCTGGATGCAGTTTGCCAATATTTTGTTGAGCATTTTAGCGTCTATGTTCATCAGCAATATTAGCCTGTAGTTTTTGTTCTTGGTTGTGTCTTTATCTGGTTTTGGGATTAGGGTGATGCTGGCCTCATAAAAAGAGTCTGGGAGTCTTCCCTCATCTTGGATTTTTTGGAATAGTCTGAGAAGGACAAGGGTTAGCTCTTCCTTAAATGTTTTGTAAAATTCTCCTGTGAAACCATCCAGTCCAGGGCTTTTGTGTGCCAGGAGTTTCTTGATGACTGCTTCAATTTCCCCAGCTGTTATCGGTCTGTTCAAGCTTTCTGTTTCTTCCTCCTTCAGTGTTGGAAGATTATACTTTTCTAGAAATTTGTCCATTTCATCAAAGTTTTCAAATTTCTTGGCATATAGTTGCGCATAGTAATTTCTTACAATCTGTTGTGTTTCTTTGGTATCAGTTGTTATTTCTCCTCTTTCATTTCTGATATTATTAATTTGGGTCCTCTCCCTTTTTTTCTTGATGAGTCTGCTTAAAGGCTTGTCAATTTTATTTATCTTTTCAAAGAACCAGCTTCTGGATTGGTTGATCCTTTGAATTGTTCTTTTTGTCTCTATGTCATTCAGTTCTGCTCTAATCTTGACTATTTCCTTCCTTCTACTTGCTCTGGGATTTATTTGTTGTTGTTTCTCCAGTTCTTGAAGTTGTAGGGTGAGGTCAGTTATTTGAAATGTTTCTATCTTTTTTAGGTAAGCCTGTATTGCTATGAACTTCCCTCTCAGGACCGCCTTTGCTGTGTCCCATAGGTTTTGGACTGTTGTATGTTCATTTTCATTTGTTTCCAGAAAGTTTTTAATTTCTTCTCTTATCTCATTATTGACTAATTCATTGTTTAATAGTGTGCTGTTCAGTCTCCATGAGTTTGCAAGTTTTTCAGCTTTCTCCTTGAGGTTGATTTCCAATTTCAAGCCCTTGTGGTCCGAGAAAACTCTTGTTATTATTTCAATTTTCCTCAATTTGTTGAGGCTTGCTTTGTGTCCTATCATGTGGTCTATCTTTGAATATGCTTCGTGCGCATTTGGAAAGAATATGTATTTTTCTTCTTTGGGATATAAGGTTCTATATATGTCAGTTAAGTCTCTTTGATTCAGTGTGTCATTCAGCGTCAAAATATGTTTATTAATGTTTTGTTTGGAAGATCTGTCCATTTGTGACAGTGGGGTGTTGATATCCCCTACTGTCAGTGTGTTGCTGTCTATAACCTTTTTGAAGTCCTCCTAGATTTTCCTTATATATTTGGATGCTCCTATGTTGGGTGCATATAAGTTTACAATGTTTATGTCTTCTTGACGGTTTTTTCCTTTGAGTATTATAAAGTATCTCCCTGGGTCTCTTTTTATGGCTTTGTTTTAAAATCTGTTTTGTCTGATATAAGTATTGCCACCCCTGCTTTTTTTTTCTTGCCCATTTGCTTGGAATACTTTTTTCCATCCCTTTACTTTCAATCTGTGTAGGTCCTTTGCTCTGAGGTGGGTCTCTTGTAGGCAGCATATGCATGGGTCATATTTTCTTATGCAGTCAGCTATCCCCTGTCTTCTGCTTGGGGCAGTTAGTTCATTTAAATTTAGAATTATTATTGATAGAAACTGATTCATTTCTTCCCTTTGTACCTGTGTTCTTCTCTTTCTCACTCTTTTTCTTCATCTTCTTAAACCAGTCCCTTTAGCATATCTTGTAGTGCTGGTTTGGTGGAGACATAGTCTATTAGTCTTCTTTTATCTGGGAAACTCCTTATTTCACCTTCCATTTTATTTTTTTTAATTTTATTTTTAAATCATGTTTATTCTATTACAGTTGTCTCAATTTTTCCCCCTTCACCTTCCATTTTAATTGACAGCCTTGCTGGGTAGAGCAGTCTTGGTTGTAGGCCTTTGCTTTTCATTACTTGGAATATTTCTTGCCATTCCATTCTGGCTTGTAGTTTTTCTTTTGAGAAGTCAGTTGCTAGCTGTATCGGGGCTCCTTTGTATGTTAGTAGCTTTTTCTCCTTTGCTGCCTTTAGGATTCTCTCTTTGTCTTTGGTATATGCCATTTTAATGATGATGTGTCTTGGAGTGGACCTCCTTGGGTCCCTCTTGAGTGGGGTCCTCTGTGCCTCCTGGACTTGTGAGACTTTTTCTCTCCTCAAATTGGGGAAATTTTCCATCATTACTTTTTCAAAAAGGTTCTCTATCCCTTGCTCCTCCTCTTCTCCTTCTGGTATCCCTATTATGCAGATATTATTACATTTTGGGTTTTCCTGCGTTTCCCTCAATGCCCCTTCATTCTTTTTGAGTCTTTTTTTCCATTTCTTGTTCTTTCTGGGAGCTTTTTTCTTCCTTATCCTTCATCTCACTGATTCATCCTCAGCTTCATCCAGTCTTCTTTGGATTCCTTCTGCTGTGTTCTTCAATTCAGAAATGGTATTCTTCATATCCTCTTGTGTCTTCTTGATAGTTTCTATATCCTTTGCCAGGTTGATATAGTTTGCAGTACATTCCTGATAGTTTCCCTGTAGTTTCTCATAGTTCTCTTTGAGCTCACTAAGCTCATTGAGCTTTCTTAGATCCTTGTTTTGAATTCAGTATCTGATAGTTTACTTGCCTCCATTTCATTTATTTCTGTCTGTGGGGATTCCTCCTTTCCCCTATTTGGGGAGTGTTTCTTTTCCTTCCCATTATTTGTGAGACTCTTTTTTTGCTTCTGCTTCTTAAATTGATCATTCTCGATTTCCTGACTTTGTGGATTAAACTTCTATGGTAGTAGAGTGGGTCTTTTTTCTTTTTTTCCTTTCTTTCTGGGTCTCCCTCAGAATATGTCATTTGTTGACCCTGTCTGACCTTAGGCAGTCTGTTTGAGCCTTCCAGGGTTCTACTGTCTGTGTTTTTCTCCTTCAATTGTTAATCTAGTCACTCTGACCTCAGCTGTCAGGCTTAGGCACCACTGGGCAGGCCAAGGTCTCCTGAGGGCAGGGCTATTGTGTTCTTACAGGCTGCTGCCTCTCAGAGGAGTGGTTTGCCTGAGCAAGATGGAGACCGTGGAATGGGGAAGGAGTCAGCACCATGATCCCTCCACTACTCCCTCAGTTCTCACCCCAGCACGTCTGACTCCAGTCTCTCCTCAAGCGTCTCTAGGTAGCTCTGTGTCCCCTTTAGCCTGGGGTCTACTATCTCTGCAGGCCACTCTGCACTCAGCACTGAGGCCTGTGTGCAACTCCTGGGCAGAATGTCCTGAGGGCAGGGCTATTGTTTCTTTTCCCGCTGCTGCCTCTTTGGGGCGTGGCCTGCCTGAGCAAGATGGAGTTTGCAGAATGGGGAAAGAGTCAGTATTGGGGACCCTCCAGCTACTCCTTCATTTCTCTCCTCAATACTTCTGTCTCCAGTCTCTCCTCAATGGTCTCCTGGCAGCTCTGTGTCCCCTCTAGCCAGGGATCTACTATCTCTAGGGGCCGTACTTCACTCAGCACCCAGGCCTTGTGCAACTCCTGTGCGGAGTGCCGAGGGCAGGGGTATTGTTTCCTTTATGCCTGAGTGAGATGGAAGCTGCAGAATGGGAGATGAGTTTTCATTGGGGCCCTGCTGGCCACCGTCTCAGTTCTCTCCCCAAAGTTTTCCTCACCAATCTTTTCTCAGGCTCCAGCCCACTCTGCTCCCACCTCTGCCCAGAGACCAAGGAAGGTGGCTGCCACTGCAAATTTTTGCGTTGGCTCTTTAAACAGTTCTTTGCTTCTCCAGCCACCTGTCTCTAGCAGAGAGCGCCCCTATGCTTTTTGTGGTTGTCTTTTGTCTATGTGCTTTTTGGGGTTCAGATGTTGTAGTCTAGGGGTCCCCGCTTATGATTTAGACCCTATTCTTCTTAGGGTATCCAACTGGCCATTTCAATATCCCTCTCATGCTGGTGCCAGTGGGCGCCCAGCCCACCCTCTCTAACCTCTACTGCACTTCTCACCTGTTAGGATGTGCGAAAGCCAATTCCATTGTCTGTCCGAGGCTCCAAGGCTCCTCTTTTGCTATCATTCCATTGTTTTCCAGGTGATTTCTCCACAATTTAGTTGCAATTCCAGTTTGGTCCTGGGAGGAAGTCACGTGACTCCCATTCACTCCTGGCCACATTCAATTCCTCTCTGTCATGACTAATCTTTTGGGGTTATATTCTTCATTGTATATAACCTCGGAGCAATAAGGCCAATCAGAAAGGACAGATTACCTTTCTATAAGTTGTGTCCCTCACCATGTACTATTTGCAATGCATATACATCAGTATGCAATTTGATTTATTTCCCCATTTTCTACCATTTTTAAAATAGAAAAACATAAATCAGGATCACTAAAATAGGGGTGGGGTGGGGGACGGCGGTGGGGAGAAAATGAGGACAACTGTAGTTGAACGATTAAAAAAAATCAGCAATAAAAAAATGAGAAGTCCAATACATGAGATTAAGTGGTGGAATAAAAAAAAAAAAGAATCTGTATTTTCTCATTACCTAAGGCATTACAAGAATATTTCTTAAATTTAAAAAATAAAGTAAAATGCAGACCCCTAAAATTGTATGCATACCAAAAAGACCCCTTTGCTTACAGTAAGGGTATTTTTACTGTATATGAGAAGGTTTTTCTGTCTTGGCTGGTGTGGCTCAGTGGATTGAGCGCCAGCCTGTGAACCAAAAGGTGGCTGGTTCCGTTCCCAGTCTGGGCACATGCCTGCGTTGCAGGCCAGGTCCCTGACAGGAAAAGCACACATCCATGTTTCTCCCCCTCTCTTTCTCCCTCCCTTCCCCCTTCTCTAAAAGTCTTTTTAAAAAAAGAAAAAAATTTTCTGCTTTGCTTAGTGAATAGTGTTGTTACTGAGAAAGATTTTAAGATTGTTAATAAGATATTACAAGACAGGAAAAATATTTTTATGGTAAGATTAGATCGTTCTCTTTCCAGTTTATTCCAAACAACAAGACTAGAACTTTTCCAAGAAAGTACCCCATGACCCTTTATCTAAATTTCCTTTTATTCTTTGTAAGTGATATTATGGATCAATGTTGTAGCCATTTTTTTAATGGAATCCGTAGGGTATACTAACAGTCCCTTGATGTGAAGGCTGCTTTTAAAGCCACATTAATCTTGATGCCATTCTACATTCATCTTGACTTCTCTGAGGTTGCTTCTGGGCTATAATTTAACCTTTCTTCTATATAACTCATGCTTACAAAGATTCCAAAATAACCATGTTTTGTTACTTGAAGATTTTAGCAAGACTGAGTATTTCAAGTAAACACTCTGGAGAAAAGTACTTGCTCATATTTTGCTCTATTGATGATTATTCAGAAAATTTTTGTTTGTATTTTTTCCTGCTGTTTTACAAGACCATACACAGATCCTGAATGCAGATAGTGTGATGATGAAGATTAAGAATAAGACCTCTGTGTCCTCATGGAGAAGCATCCAAAGTTAAATTCCAATCTTACAAACTCTTAAGGGTCTCTACACCACTACCCCAACTTATTTTATCCACCTTGTCTTCCTCTAAAATCCTGTAAAGATGATCTGTTCCAGCCTCACTGAACAGCAGTTCCCATCAAGGCCAACATTTTTCAGGCTCTGTTTTATGTTTGTGTATTTTTTTTAATAAACTTTGACTTTGAGCAGAAAAGTTTGGGGTGGGCATATCCCAGAGACAGCCCTCCTCTTGCATGTTCATTTAAGAGACTGGAACTGTAAAAAGCTCTGTTCCAAGAGGGCCTAGAAATCAGAGATCCTTTAATCAGGGAGCATAAATTGATGTCCTCTGTTTCTTGACATACTTCTTAATATTTTGTAATAAATAAGCTTTTTTTAATATAATAAATATCCTGAGCTGAGTCATTATAAATGGAGTGAGGTTCAGTCTTTTCATGCTCTCTCTATGAACTGTGAAATTAGATGATCTGGAATAAGGGGATGGGCCAGATGTCTAAGGCTGAGCTAGTTTCTCCCAGCTGCCTTCGATTAGGAAGGATGAGGAAAGCTTTAAAATATTGGATAGTGTCTGGGTATTTAAATCTGGCCTCCGGTAGTGTATCTGTGTGCCACTGAGCAAGCTGCAGTGATTCTCAGTGAAAACTAGATAATAAAATAAGGCAGATAGTATGTGTGACATTTACATTTGAGAGCCATGATAAATGTTCTTTTCCAATCTCTGGTCCTACAAAAACCTGTAGCAATTAGGGTCGCCCCCTTTGCCTTTTAATCCTGAGTTACTTAAACAAATTTTAAAGGCACCTGGCCTCTCTATACATACCTTAAGGACTCTCTAGATACTAGTTTTCTCAGAAAGTGGAAAATATTATTGAAGGCATTTAAAACTTTGTAGTTTATCTAGTGTATTCAAATGTACATATTCCTATGTCACAAAATACCTGACATTAAAGGACTGTCTCTCTGACTCTCTGTTCCACTAAAGTACATCTCTTGACTCCCAGGCCATTTCCTTACTTTTTTCTGTTAAATGTGTATTTCTAGCTAAAGAACATTTAGCTAGTGGGTCAAAGCCCAAATTCTTGCACCACCAAGAGACTATACAAATATCCAGTTCATTATCATTTAGAGTTTCAGGTTCTCACCATCTTGTAGACTTTTTTACCTACTGGATTAAAAACCCTGGAGTGGGTAAGTTCTTCTGTATATACCACAAAGAGATTAAGTGGTTACACTGAAAACTCTGTCTTTCTAAACCCTATTTTGATTCCTACTTTATCATCTAAGGGGCTTTTAAGGGAAGAAGAGGACTGCCTTTAAGAGGTGATACTGGGCATTTTTATCTATGTGGATAAGTTGAGAAACCATCTAAAAGCAAAGAATATGCATAAAGAAAGCTGTCATTCTTTACCCTCAAAGGCCTATTTCATAAGCTGTTTCTTTAAAAAAACAAAACAAAACAAAAAAACACCAATATTCTACCCTCTCCAGTGTGGCTCAATTGGTTGGAACATCATTCCATAAACCAAAAGATCACAGGTTTAATTCCCTGTCAGAACACATATCTAGATTGCAGGTTCCATCCCTGGTTGGGGCGTGTATGAAAGACAACCAAACAATGATTTTCTGTCACATCATGTTCCTCCCCACCTCTCTCTCTCTCTCTCTCCTTTCCCCTCTCTCAAATCAATAAATATATCCCTGGTAAGTATTAAGAAAATAATAAAAATTAAAAAACCAAGATTCTCTCAGAATTTAGGTTGAGGTTGATAACAGTATTCACTACAGAAATGTGGGTTTGGTCATCTGCACTTCCATGGAAATCAACCAATAAACTAAGAACACAAACTTTCTGAGTGACATATCCTTGGCCAGCTTTTCTACCAGGAAATTCTGACCAACTTGAGCTTTGTGAACTCTTTGGGGCCTCATGCACTTTGTAAACCAGTCTTACTGATGAGTTACTTTGATCATCACTACACCTAAATCTCTCTTAATGTAAAATAGGTAGAGGGAGACGTATATTGAAAACATTAGCAAACTGTATGAACAGAATGAGTCAGAGAGAGAGACAGTATGGGAAATCCTCTCATGATAAAACATTATACTGTCCTCACAACAGGCAATTTTCAGTGCTCATAGGGTGGCTATGTCAAATACTTCTTTTTTATCTTTCTTTCCTGTTTAAGAATCAGGAGTGGCTCAGGTCACCATCTCCATTCTAGTTACTTCTAGACAACCTTTATAACTCACAGGTCCAAATTTACACAGACTCTCTGTACACAAAGCAATTGTTTTTTTCACAAAGAAAAACATATAAAGTACAATGGAAGAAAAGGGAAATATTTATTATTCAGTGGTTCAGGTTCAGTAGGTCCTACCTAAGTTATTTACCTTTTGAGATCTGTACACAGAATCTAAAGAAGGAATTGATTTAGGTAAGTTGATTTTTGCAGATGGGAGAATCTTGAAGAGTCTATTATTCTTAAAGAGGCATTTGCAATCAGTTTCTAATTCAAAATCTATCAAGAGTTCTCAGTCTTAAATCATGATTTTATGCTTTAAAAACATCTTCATCTGTAAATTCTACTTTTCCTAATACTCTGTAATAACCTTTTAAAATAATCAACTGTAACAAATAATTGAAATAGCATACTGTGGAATGGCATACTGGTCCTGCACAGTACCTTGGGTATACACTGGGTGTGATTTCTAAGACATGACTGCTTTCTACTCTAGAATTCCTTTGGCATAGTCTGCTAATATCTGAAACTTCTGTGCTGTAAGATCTCTCCTATTTTATTCAGAGCTTGAGGACATCTCCTTTGATCCCTGTGTTCCAGATCTTTTCTCATAGTTACTATAAATGTTGTTGTGTCATTTGTGTATTCCTTTGGATTTAGTCCTAGACGATCATTCCCCCACGTTCCCAATTTGTTTTGTCATCTTTCTACTCACTCCCACAGAGAATGTCATCAAAGCCCACTGGTTTTCAAACTGTTATCCACTGTATAGGAATCAAGGGAGATTCAAGAACCCTAGGTTAACTTCTGCCCTCAGCCCTCCTCACTGCATGATTATGTAGTTCTAGCCTTTTCATCTTGGGCTGGCCCACATTGACAGATCCCTGCATAGCAGTGCCCTCCAAGATTCCCAAAAAGAAGTTTAGTCAAGATCTCCTGTTAGTTCCACTTCCATTATATGACAGTGTATTAGGCTTATCTTATGTGATCTCCCACTACCTTTCATTTTCTCTATTGCCTTTGTATGTTTTACTCTTCAAAGCGAGAATAATCATGGGCTCTATCCAGTAATACAGACTCCACAGCTCCTGAGCAGAGAACCCAAACTCCTTAGCCAGTCGCTCTAAAATAATGGGAAGGGCCCCTCACTCATGATGTGTTTTTAACCTCCAACAGAATCCCAAAAAGTCTTTAGCTCTGTGACTGAGTCGTTGTAATTGTTGCTCCCTTTTTGGAATGTCTTATGAAGCTGCACCCTGCCCTCTACGGTAGTCTTCCCTCAGTTCTCAAAATTATCTCAGTTGCAGGATCACATGCTAAAGATTCTCCAAAACCTGGATAAAACTTAATAAATCTAGAGTTTGTGGCCCAGGGAGATCATATTGAGCACAAAGAAGATTGCTATCTTTTTCATGATTAAATCTTCAAAATCGTGCCTTTATTTGTCTTTTGGAACTTTATAGTAATTGAATGGATTGTACTTATTTAATGGCAGTGCAAAATGTTTGGTTTGACTTTTTTCCTAGAGCAAGGGGTACATAGTTCTATGTTTCCCTTGTTTTCTCTTTCCCTACTATGAAACATAAAGTCCAGGTAAGACTTTAGATTTATAAATTGCTTCTTTGCTAAGTTGAATTCTTTCATTCACAAGCACATGAAGGGTTACCATGTTTGCCAGACCACAGGTTTATTTTTTTTTCTCAGAATGCCCCTTTACATTTTATTACAGATTATCTATTTTGAATGATATAGTACCCTATAGGTGATCTCCCTCTGAATGAAAAATATAAGGTTATAAAGTTGATTATTTCTCCAGGGCATCCATTTCACCAGGTGTTAGTTTCCTATATAATTCAAGTATTGATCCTAATTGTGATCTTCTTTTTTCACATTCTTATTAAGTGTGTCATAGTTCCTGTGATTTCTTTAGAATGGTTCATGTTCATCAATGTCTAGGTATGCTCTTTAGTGCATGGGACATAATAACCAGACCCTTTTCAAATACTGTATTGACTTGAAGTTATTAAACAAGTTGATCTTGATATATTTGGTATTCTCATATCACTTTTATTCTCAACTAAAATGCTTACTTTTCCTCTTCTGATATAAAACTTTAAGCCATGGTTACTTTGCATGGTTTTCCAAACAAACCATTTGCTCCTTATACTTCTGATTAAACTTAATTCCCAGAATGGTGTGTTTAATGATACCTTGTGTTTACTCTATTTCTTCATGTGCCTTATTCTGGAATTTCCATATTCTTCTGACTCTTGGGATCTTGAAACTTCAGAGCTAGATTGAATGTGCTTCTGTTCAGTGACTAATTTCTTTTCTGAGGGACGAAATACCCTTCAAGAAAAAAAAATGTGTATTCCATCTTTTGCAACAGCACCTTTATAATTTTTTGTCTCTTCATTTTTAACAGGATTTAAAGTAATATCTATTTTTATTTTTTTATTTATTTTTTTACAGAAATTTATTATGTTTATTTTTTTTTAATTAACTTATTTACTTTTTAAATACATTTGTCTCTGCCTTCCCCCCACCTCTTTCCCTTGCCCCCTCCCACTTTCCCTCCCTCAGCTCTTCCCCTTTGGTTTTGTCCATGAGTCCTTGCTATATGTTCCTTGACTTTCCCCTTCCCTTCCCTTTCCCTGTCCCCCCCTTCCCTCTTGTCTCTGTTGATTTCTTTTCCTTTCAGTGTTGCTGGTCATATTTTCCTTGCTTCTTTGCATTGTTGGTTAGGTTCCGCTTATAGGTGAGATCATATGGTATTTGTCTTTCGCCCCCTGGCTTATTTCGCTTAGCATGATGCTCTCCAGTTCCATCCATGCTGTCGCGAAGTTTAGTACTTCTTTTTTTCTTTCTGCTGTGTAGTATTCCATTGTGTATATGTACCATAATTTTTTGATCCAGTCATCTACTGATGGGCATTTAGGTTGCTTCCAAGACTTGGCTATTGTAAATTGTGCTGCTATGAACATTGGGGTGCATAGGTTCTTTTGTATTGGCGTTTTGGTGTTCTCAGGGTATATTTTTATAATACAGTACCTGCAACTGCCCTGTCCTTTGATGGAATCCTCTGGAAATATGAATCCTGCTTCCTAGATTTGTCTTCTCTTTCTCTATACTCATTGCAGCTACGTATTTTTATTTTAAAATATTTTTGGAAACTGCACCTTCATGAGAACAGAAAAGGCTGTTATATACTCTGCAATGTGTTCCACAAAAATATTTTTTGTCCTTGGATAATTTTGCTAAATATAATGTTTTTTGATCTGAATTCTTTTTAAACAGATTGTTTGATTAAAGATTGTTTTACTCAGTTTGAGAAATGGGAATCTATATCTACAGCTTAACCCCCTTTTTCCACTTGAGGCTTGCATTTCTGAACTCTCTGACAAATTGAGTCTAGGGTAAAATCCAGTAACAATGCTCCCCTGGGTAAACATTCTGAGAGAGAATCCTACAGTGGTAGCAAAGCCACATTTATTAAAAAGTGTATTGCTACTTCCAATTTCAACTCCAACAAGTAAAAGAGCTTGGTTGTCATCACTCATGTTCTTACATCAAGGAAAAAGTAGAACAAACTGAAAATCAATGACTTTTTAACTCATCAGAGATTTGAGGTCAAAGGGTAAATCACCACCTCAAAACCTGGACAGACAGGTGAGTGGGGAGAATCGCACTCCAGATCTTACATGGAGCATAAGCCACTGGAGCCAAAACAAGTAGGAGAGGTAAGTGGTAATTTAGATATATTGATGGAGGCTGAGTGTGGACCACATTAGCTTGAGAATGTGAAATGACTGCGAACTCCAGTTTTAGGAAGGGCCTTACAATTTCATAGGCTTTGTGTCCAGGATCCTACCAGTTTCTTCTGGTGAAGAGCTAGGGAAAATCTTCTTGCATCTATGGCAGAGGTAGGAGAAAAGTAATCACATTAACATACTCACATATTATTTGCCATAACAAAGGCCTACTTTGCTTTGGAAACACTTTGCCAGAAATCATCTCACCTAAACAGAAACCCAGTTACCCAACTCCAGGCCCCTTAGCTGTCTGTCTCATCTGAGGTGGGGAAAAAAAGAAAAAGAAAAGAAACACTTGTGAAAGTCATGGCACAAGGACAGAGGCCTAATAAAGAATGAGATTTAACCATAAAATTATAGAATTCTTTCCATTCCCCATACTTACTACCAAATGAACAAGGCCTCACTGAAATAACAGTGATTACAGTTCAAAGAATTGCCAAGCAATCTCTGTATTTTTTATTGATTTTATTGGGGTGACATTGGTTCACAAAACCACACTGATTTCATGTACAACTCAATGAAACATCATTTGCACACTACATTGTGAACCCATTTTCCTGAGCAAAGTCTCTTTCCTTCGCCATTTCTCTTCCTTTGCCTACCAAAGGGGTAACCCTTTGGGTATGCGGCTAACACCACACTGATTTCTCTGTCTATCTGTTAGATATGTTTGTGTGTGTGTGTGTGTGTTTGTGTGTGTGTATCCCCTTTCACCTTCTTTAGGAGTACTTATGAAAATCTTAAGTCAACAGGGATGATAAAAAAATGAGGACACTGGAGGAATTTGTAGCCTCTAGTTCCTATGGCTCCAGCAGTACTACACACAGCCCTACCCCATCCAGATTAACATGAATTCTCATAATAAAAGCCTATTTGATTCTGTTTTATTGATGAAATATCATATGCAGCTTCTTACAATAAACTAAAACATACAGTGTCACAGGAAAAAAATAGTCAAGTGAAAAAAAAAAGGATGAGATCTGACTCGCATATGGTGAAGGTTTTTGAATTATTAGACTGAGTATTTACAATAACTATGATTAGTATGTTAAACATTCTAATAGAAAAAGTAAACAACATGCCCTCTGAAAGAACTCCCAAAGGCTAAAGATGGAACAATTTGAGCTACAAAATGAATAATGTATGAATTATATCACTAAGTATAAAATAAATACCCACGAGTCTATACTGATATAAATAAATGATTGAATAAATACATAAATGGTGGAGAGTAGACAAATCTTTCATACTGAGTTCCAAATAACTTATGTACTCGCTTCCTCCTCAAGGAGGTGAAGCATAACCCCCACTTTATAAGTAATATCAGTGAATAGTGTGAATAGTGAGTTTTTAAGAAATACTACATTGATAGGAGAAAAGAAGTAATTGTACAGTGGAGAAATTAAAATACACTACCTTCACCAGTCAATCAAATTAATGTCAACAATAAATCATGTTGATAGCATCCACCTTTGACATAATACTATGAAAATGGCATTTTACCTCTGTGGTCTTCTTCACAAAAGCTCATCTAACAGTTTAATTATGAGAATATTATCAGAAAATCCCAATGGAAGGATATTTTACAAAATACCTGACCAGTGATTTTCAAAATTGTCAAGGCCATCAAAAACAAAGAAATCTGGGAAACCACTGCAGAGAGCCAAAGAAGACATGCCAGCTAAATTCCATGTGATATCCTGGGAGAGAAAAAAGAACATTAGGTTAAAAAAGAGAATGAAATATATATTTTAGTTAATAATAATGTATTAATAGTGGTTGCTTAGTTTTGGCAAATAACCATATTAATATAAGATGTTAACAATTTGGGAACTGCAGGATTACATGGGGTTCTGTTTTCTTTGGTAACTATTTTATAAATTAAAACAATTATAATAAAATGTTTATTTAAAAATGTCAATCTACTTAAGCATTATAATCTGAAATATTCTGCAGTCTGTTTATAGGCTTCCTAAGAACTTTGTTCCTTGAAGAATCATTTTTCTTTTGTTTAAATAACTTATAAAGAAATAATTCTTGGCTCTGAGGAGTAAGAGAAAAACAAGATGAAAGATGTTGATCCCCCCATGAAGCCAGCCTTTTATTTGGTGTCGGATAGTGAGAAGAGGGGATCAAAAATAAAAACTAATAAATAGCGGTAAAATATACTTAAGTAAACATGTAAATGCAAAAACTATGTTGAAATTAAAATTCAGTGAGATGATAGGCTTTGACTAAATCTCTATTCTTGATGGAGTGGTTTAGAAAGTTCTCTCTGAGACACAATTAATCAATATCTGAAATATTTTAAAAAGCCAGCCATCCAAAAAATTACAATAAAGTGTGATTTGAGGCAGTGGCAATAGGTATGAGGGTGATATTGAGCTTGGTATGTTTGGAAAAGAATAAAAGGGCAATGTGAGTAGAAAAAAATGGGCAAGCAGAGAGGAAGAGAGGAAGGAAGAAGAGAAGGAGAGAGATAGAGAGACACAGGGAAGAAAAGAAGAAAAATATGAACGAACTCTAAGATGTGGGCCAAAGGCAGATTATGTTAAAGTTGTGAAAGCAATATTTACATTCCATTCTTGATTGCGATGGGTAACTTTTAAAAGATTTTAACTAGGAGTATTAAGTGCCTCCAAACTTGTACTTTTTTAACTCTTGTGCTTTTTCCCCCCTCATTATGTTTCATTTCTTCTTGTCTTTGTATCTTCTTTACTCCTTTAAGATCAATGACATAGAAAGGCTAGTGAATCACATATACAACAAGAGTAAATAAGCTTCAAATGAGCTTTATAAAAAAGTTTTCATTGTATTTTTTCCGTTACCGTTTAACCCCTTATACCCAGTTTCACCCTGCAATTACCATGTTGTTGTCCATGTCCATGAGTCCTTTTCCCTTCTTGCTTGTTCGCTCCACTCCCTAATCCATCAGAGCTCTCAGCCTGCTCTCTACCTATGAGTGTGTATTTATTTTGCTTGTTAGTTTGATTTGTTCATTAGATTCCACATATAAGTGAAATCATATGGTATTTGTCTTCATCTGACTGGCTTATTTCACTTAGCATAATATTCTCCAGGTCCAGCCATGCTGTCACAAAAGTTAAAATTTTCTTCTTTTTATGGCTGAGTAGTATTCCATTATGTAAGAGTCCTATATTTGTATTATCCACTCATTTACAGGTGTACAGAAGGGCCACTTACATATCTTGGCAATTGTAAATAATGCCGCAATGAACATAAGTGTTCTTATGTTCTTTTGAATTAGTGTTCTGGGTTTCTTCAGATAAATTCCCAGAAGTGGAATTGCTAGATCACAAGGTAATTCCATTTTTTTATTTTTGAGGTATTTCCATACTGCTTACCACAGTGGCTGCACTAATCTGCATTCCCATCAACTGTGTAAGGGGTTCCCAATTCTCCACATTGCTGTTTGTTAATTTATTGATGATAGTCCTTCTGAAAGATGTGAGATGATATCTCATTGTAATTTTAATTTTCACTTCTCTGATATGAAACCACAAAATGTCCCAAATTAAAAATAGCAATCTTGATAAAGAACAAAGTTGGAAGAATCATGCTACATAATATCAAACCATACTATAAGGACATAGTCATCAAAGCAGGATGGTACTAGCATAAACACAGACACATAGATCAATGGAACAGAATAGAGAGTCCAGAAATAAACCTATGCCTTTATAGTTAATTAATATTTGACAGAGGGAGCAAGCATATAAAATGTGTTAAAGATAGTGTATTCAATAAACGGGGTTGGGAAAATAGGGCAAATATGTGCAGAAAAATGAAACTAGACCACTTTTTCTGCCACACACAAGTATAAATTCAAAATGCATTGAAGACTTAAACATTATACCTGAAACCATAAATTTTCTAGAAGTAAACATTGCTCACAGCAATTTTTTAATATATCTCCTCAGGCAAAGGAAACAAAAGAAAAAGTAAACAAATGGGACTACATCAAGCTGAAAAGGTTTTGCACAGCAAAGAAAACAATCAATAAAATAAAAGACAACCAATAATGGCAGAACATGTTTGTCAATATATCTGATAGGAGGTTAATATGCAAAATTTAAAGAAATTATATAATTCAACACCAAAAAATATCCCCCAAATAACCCAACTAAAAAAATGGGCAAAGGACCGAAATAAACACTTCTCCAAAGAGGACATACAGATGGCCAAGAGACATATGAAAAGATGCTCAATATCACTAATCATCAGAGAAATGTAAATTAAATGAGATTTTTAAGTTAAGTTAATGAGGTTCACTGAATTAATTATTACATCATTTTGACCTCTCATATATCTATTTTTAATTTTGTTTCTATGTTGTCCTTTTGTTGGTTTATTTTTAAATTAAAAAAATCCATATACAGGTCTACCCTCATATCTAAGTCAAGTATTATTATTTTTAAATGACTTCTTTAATTTGAAGAATATGTATAATTATTTTCACAGAGGCTTGATGCATATTACCTGATATTTTCCTTACGTCACTCACAAGACCAAGGAAAAATGGTTTCAGCTGCAAAAGTGTAACATGTAATACAGTGTAAGATTCCAATAATAGCAATAAAAGACTGCTTAAAGGTCACTGGCTGAATATCTTTGGGTAATAAATTTGAGGTGGAAAACAAAGGTTTAAAAGAAAAACATATGTATCAAGATTTAGTTGGAAGAAATACAGCAAGGTAGAAAATAGAAACCAGCAAAACTGTAAAAGCATAATGAATTAGGTTTTATGTTGAATGGATAGTGGTTTTTGGTGTAGACTATGGATAATGTGTTACCCTAAGTAGCATGTGTTTACATGATACCCAGTGCTTGTCAGTATTATAGCAAGACTAGGTTGATGTCCACCTTAATATAGTAACTCCACATGAACTACTTCGATAGGCCATCCCAGGGAGCTCTAATCATTCCTTCAATATAGTAGAAAGTAACTTCACTCAAGTGAGCCTTGTTTAAATACAGCCTAGGGTAAAGGCACTACAAGAGATATTGGTGTTTCCTTTGCATTCTTCATTTCCTTCTAGTTTTTGGTAAATTAGATACAATTGTATATTTTACAGGATCATCTTATTTTAAATTTGTCCAGAAAATTATCATTTATATTTCTTATGAAGGGTTAGACAACCATCTACACGTCTTTTAAGCCTTTGGAGCTTTATATTGTTTTCTTTGACATCTACATCCTTTGAATCCATAAGAGGGATGAATATATAGTATGTTATTGTTTGTAAGGAAAATACATTCTGCCAAATGCTGTCTATTCTCTCTGAGGCTCCTGCAGCAAGCTAAAAATGCTAATATTTTTTACAATAATGTTATATTTGGACCAGTATATGACTATCTATATAATATCACTACTAATAATGTACCTTCTTATTTATTTATTTTTATTTTTCTGTTTTCTTTTATATTTTATTTATAAATCATGTTTATTCTATTACAGTTGTCTCAGTTTTTACCCATTTATTCCCCTCCACCCATCCCACCCCCACCCCCCACTCCCACAGTCAATTCCCACTCTGTTGTCCATGTCCATGGGTTATTCATACATGTTCTTTGTCTAGCCCCTTCCCCTTCTTTCCACCATTGTCCTCTTTCCCCATCCCCTCTGGTCACTTTCAGCCTGCTCCATTTTTCTGTGCCTATCGTTTATTTTGTTAGTTAGTTTATTTTGTTGAATAGAATACCATATAATCTCACCTATAAGTGGACTCTATTCAACAAAATAAACTAATGAACAAAATAATTTACCTTCTTCTGGAGAGCTGCACAGAAAATCACAGACTAGTAGATTAGCAGTGTCTAGTCCACGTTGTCTAACTTAACCTTGAATCCCTCTAGTAGTAGAAAACATAATATTTCCCTAGGTTATTTGTGCTACTCTTGTGCAGAACTTATTTAACAAATAGTATTTGCCAAATTTTCTTCTGATCTCTTAGAACCTCATCCACATTGATCAGTTTTAATGTTGGTATTGAGTATCATTTTGATGATTTTTTCCTAGGTTAATACTCTCTTTCAAAAACTCCTTATATGAAATGATATGAACTCATCACACAAGTGAAATAAATTATTTGTGGAGTAAATGTGTAAATTTAAGGTACATACATATAATGGCTCAACAAAGTGGAATTTAAGGACACGGGTTTTGAAAGCATTATAATCTTTTTTAGTATAGTCTGATTTTTCTTGCTTTATCACTTACATCTAGGTATTTATTGCTAATCTTTCCCTTTGCTCAACCTCAGTCTTCTAGTTCCGTATTAGCTTTGCATATTTGGGTTGAATTTTTTGATTAATTTCTGTCAAGCAATTTCCTAAAACAATTTAGAGAGTGCACAGTCATCTTTCAACAGATTCTATCTCATGTGTTTAAAATGAGCATCAGATATCTTAAATTAGAGTTCCATGGAAAGGTGGTAATTTGGCTCAGGAACTGCTTCTGTGCTTCAGCAACACAACTGCATAAAAATGCAGAGCAAAAGAGTCAGCACTGGCCAGAATTTTCTTATAAAAATAATACAATGTTTAAATTACTCTGAGTTACAAGCACAAAATACTCAGTATCTTATTTTAGGACGCTTAGCAAAATCTTACTAATAAATTTAAATAGATTTGGAAAATTTATTCTAAGTAACATAAAATGTTTTATATTTTGACTCAGATGTTCCAAAATATGATAATGTCTGGGTTCAGACAGAAAATTTTGGAAATGAATTCAATCTGTACCAGGTGGTTAAGAGAGTCTTATGTGGACTAGCATTTATTAACTAAACACTATGTTTGCAATGGTAAGCATTATTAAATACGTATGCACACACACAAATACACACATGTGTACATATTTACTTTTTTTCTGTTAGTTCTCAAAATGATTCCACAGAAGAGACTTGGACCCAGACATACAAAGTTGTTGCCTAATGTAGAGCAATAGTTAAGAAGTTATTAATTTAATGAAAGAAATGACATCTTAAGACAACAGATATTCTAGAGATGTAAAAAGGGCTTGCCTTTCCTCAGAGGTTTTCATGTCATTATCAAGAAACATTATAATTCTGAAGAAAAAAAGTACAAAAATAAGCAGTTTTAGTTATTAGTACTCACCATAAAACCAAATGCTTTCTCTCCCTCTCTTCTCTCTCTCTTGCCCTCTCTAAAAATAAATATATAAAATCTTTAAAAAATAAAATAAAATAAAAGCCCTGGCTGGCTTGGCTCAGTGGATTGAGTGCTGGCCTGAAACAAAGGGTCACCGGTTCCATTCCCAGTCAGGGCACATGCCTGGGTTGCAGTCCAGGTCCCCAGTAGGGGGCGTGAGAGAGGCAACCACACATTGATGTTCCTCTCCCTCCCTTTTCCTCTCTAAAAATAAATAAATAACCAAAGTGGGGAAGGATTTGAGGGAGGGAAAGGAGAGAGGGAGCAGGGGAAAGTGGGGGGGGGGGAAGGCAGAGACAAATGTATTTGGAAAAATAAATTAATTAATTAAAAATAAATAAATAAATAAAAAAAAACTTTTTTAAAAAGTTCATTCTAGTAGTGGTAGTGAGAAAAAAATACAACTTTGGCAGGTTTACATATTTTCCCACATGCCAGTGCTTATGTGGATTCTTTGTGTTTTGTGAGCTGATTGCCATTGCTAGATATTTCTTTTGTTGTGTGGTAGCTTCTTCTGGTGAGGAACAGAGAAGATGTCAGGGATCTAGGTAGGGTAAAATTTTTTGATCACTCATTAGCCATCCTCCTGGATGATATGCCATTGAACATTAACCCCATATAGCTAGAATTGACACAAGTTGTCAACTAGAATGAGGCCTGCAGTTAAAAAATTTTAAAAAAGCCAAAGATTACTTTTGCCTTATAGCTGCAAAATGATGAATTATCAGATAAAATATATTTAATTTTAATTATTTAAGAATTTGAAAATAGCTGATTCATAAGACATTTGTGATGTCTTATGAATTAATGGTGGCTTGGTCTAGGTTGTTAATTGTGGCAACGGTAAGAAGTAGAAATTCCTGGATAGAGTATGGATCCTGGGTAGAGTACAAAGGCTGAGTCTCTGGTGACAAGAAGAAAAGCAAGTAGTATGGATAGTTGACAGAAACTAATAGATTGACAGTTGATTGAAGGAGTATAAAGGAATTTCCTTTGATTACTTGTCTCCCTTTCAGTTATGAAACAAAAGTATTGTCTGGTTGGAGAAAGGAATACTTGGAAAGAAAGGAAGGATTTAAAAGGTCTTTTTAGAGAGGGAGAAAATGGAAATGTTAGGTGAATAGAGTACAATTACTGATTTAATGAGTACCACCTGAAAGCCCTCAACATTATTATTTTTTTCTACCAGAGGGCAAATATCCAATCCCTGAGCACAGAGCAAGTCCACTCACCATAGGTTTGTAGATTTGTGACTATTATCTCTTTCTTATTCCCTTTATTTTGCGTATTTGAAGATGAGCTATTTAATGGGAAACAATGCACTATTTTACAGATATATTTACACATCTTCAGTTTTATTGCTGATATGTCCTTCCTAGGTAGTCAAAAATCACTTGATTAATAAAATTGAAAAAATGTAGAATAAAGGCTCTGAATCCTTTGGCACTACATTATATTAAAGATTGTGAAGACAGGTACCTCAGAAATGGTTAGATATGTTTATTCAATAACATTCCTGCCTCAAAAATCATAAAGCCAGTTTTATTTAGGAACCCAATGGATGCTACTTAGAGCACTGTGAAGTCTTCTTCACAGACTTGACTGAATGTAGTTTTTAATACATTTTTAAATAATATTCTATTTTTAATTACAGTTGATGTACAATATTATATTAGTTTTATGTGTGCAACCCAGTTACTTGACATTTGTATAATTTCTAAATAGATCACTCTGGTAAATCTAGTACCCATCTGATACCATATATAGTTATTACAACAATATTGACTATATTCCCTAAGCTGTATTTTATATCCCCATGACTGTTCTGTAACTACCAATGCGTACTTCCAAATCTCTTCACCTTTGCGTCCATCCCCAGAACCCTCCTCCCATTTGACAACCATCAAAATGTTCTCTGTATATATGAGTCTGTTTCTGTTCTGTTTGTTCATCTATTTTGGTTTTTACTTTCCACATATAAGTGAAATTATCTGGCATTGATCTTTTCCTGTCTGACTTATTTCATTCAGTGTAATACCCTCTTATGTCCATCCACGTTATTGAAGAATGCAAGATTTCATTCTTTTTTATAGCTGAATCATATTCCATTGTATATGTACCACTTCTTTATTCCTTCATCTATTGGTAGACAGTTATTTAGTTTGCTACATTATTGTACCTATTGTAAATAATGTTATGATGAATATATGGATGTATATGTCTTCTTGATTTAGTGTGTTAGGTTTCTTCAGATAAATACTAAGAAATGAAACTACTGGGTCCTTCTTTGTCTGTTGTTATAGTCTTTCTTTTAAAGTTTATTTTTTTCTGGTATAAGTATTAGTACTCAAGCTTTCTTTTTTCATTTCCATTTCCATGAAATAACTTTTTTCACTTCTTTACTTTGGATCTCTGTGTGTTTTTCAGTCTATGTGACTCTCTTGTAGACAGCATATGTAAGGGCCAGGTTTTGTTATCAATTTAGCCACTATTTTTGTTTTTGTTTTTTTTTTGATTAGAGCATTAAATCCACTTGCATTTAAAGTAATTGTTGATATGTATTTATTGCCATTTTGTTATTCATATTTTGATTTTTTTTTCTTCTTGAAGAAGACCCTTTAACATTTCTTACAATACTGGTTTGGGGGTGATGAACTTCTTTAGCTTTCTCTTGTCTGGGGAGCTCTTTATATGTCCTTCGATTCTAAATGATAGCTTTGTTGGGTAGAGTACTCTTGGTTATAGACTCTTGCTTTTCATCATTTTGATTATTTCATGTCAATCCCTTCTTGCCTACAAAATTTCTGTTGAGAAATCAGTTGAAATTGTTATGGGAGTTATTTCGTAGGTAACTAACTGCTTTTCACTTGCTGCTTTTAAGATTCTCTCTTTGTCTTTAAACTGGCATTTTAATTATGATGTATTTTGGTGTGGGCCTCTTTGGGTTCATCTTGTTTGGGACTCTCTTTACTTCCTTAACTTTTATGTTTATTTCCTTCAGAAGGTTAGGAAATTTTCTGTCATTACTTTTTCAAATAGGTTTTCAATGTGTTGCTGTCTCTCTTTTACCTCGAGCACCCATGGTGTGAATGTTGTTGTACTTGAAATTGTCTCAGAGTCTCCTTAGTCTATCCTCATTTTCTTGCTTTCTTTTTTCTTTTTGCTATTCTGATTCAGTATTTTCTGCTTCTTTATCTTCCAAATTGCTCATCTGATCCTCTGCTTCATCAATTTTACAGTTGATTCCCTGTAGTGTAGTCTTCATTTTAGGTATTGTATTCTTTATTTCTGATGAGTTTCTTATTGTATTTTTCTATTTCCATTTTTTTTGGTGCTTCCTATCTCTTTTTTGAAGTTCTAAGTCCATCTTCTCTTCCCTTAAGTTCACTGAGTATCTTTATAACCTGTGTTTTGAACTCTGCATATAGTAGTCTTTTTTTAGTTTCATTTTGGATATGTTTCTTTATCCTTATTTTTGCTGCCTCCCTGATTTTGTTTCTACGTATTATGTAGAGCTGCTACATCTTCCAGTTTTGGTAGAGTGGCCTTATGTAGTAGTGTTCTGTAGGGCCTAGTGTCATGGCCTGCCTGGTCACCAAAGATGTGTGCTCCAGCCTTGCTCCCTTTGGGGACTGTGTGTACCCTCCCGTGGTAGGTAAGCCTTGATTTCTGTTGGCATGTCAATGTAAGATATTTATCCTCAGGCTGATTGGTTACAAGGAGTAACCATGACCACAGTGAAGGATCTGGTGTGCAGAAGCTGACCCTACAGAGAAGAACTCATTTCCATGAAGCTCAGGAACCCACAGCATCCACATCTTGAGTGCGTCACTAGTGGAAGTGATTGGGTGGCCCTTTGGCCTGGTCTGAAGCTGGCCACTGGATGTGCTGGCTCTGGGGCTTCCTGGGAACTGCATAACAACATTGGCTACAGCCTGTATTCTGCCTGTGGTCACCTGTGCCCTGCCAGGGGCCACCTGGCATGAGCTGCAATGTGATCGGCTGATGAATGCTACTTGAGCTAGGCTTGGAGGTGCCCAGGAGGGGCTAAGGTGCAAACTGAGGCAGTCTGCCACTAGCGCTAGGCCTGAAACCACTTAGCAAGATTTATGGAGTGCACTGAAGCCAGATGCTTCTTGTTTGGAATTTGTAAACTTTTGAGAAATTTTAGGAAACTGAAGCCACTTGTATAAAAAATGCACTGGAATGGCCTGGTTGGTTCTGCAAGTCAGGCAGGGTAGGGTCTCAGGGAAGTACCAGGATGGAAGAACAGGATTAGCCAAGTTGATGAAGACTCAGATATGGCAACCCCTGCCTATGAGGAAGAGCTCAGCAAAGGAACAAAGGCCTGTACCAGAACTTTGGTCTGAGTGAAATTCTCCAGCTCTCTCTGGAAAATTTATTTCCTCCTGGTATGTTCCTGGTGCCTTTCAAGCTGCTGATCCAGTGATCAAGCTCAGAACAAGTGAGTTCGAGTAGGTTTATGCAGGGCTTTTAAGAGGAACACCTGGACTCCAAGAAACCACCTGTCTCACTCAGCCACACTCCCTGCTCATGGGGACTTCTCTTCCTGACTCTGAATCCCCAGGCTAAAAGGTCTGGTGTTGGGCTTGAACCTCTCACTCCTTAAAGGAGATCCATGCAACTGAAATATTCCGCCAGATTTTTAACATCTCACAGCCATGTGGGACCAGCCAGTTCACCATCTTTGCCTTTTTTACCAGTCTCTCAATGTTGCTACTTATTAATGCCTTTTAATTATAGGACTTCTGTTCAGCTAGATTTCAGACAGTTTCTGAATGATGGTTGTTCTGTAGTTTAGTTATAATTTTGATATGGTTATCAGAGGATGCAAGTACACTTACGTACTCTGCTATCATGACTGGAAAAATATTTTTTATATTTTTCATGTTGAATTTTACTTCATTTGAATGTTTTCCTTGTACTTTTAAAATACTTTAATACTTGTACTCTCTAGATTAAGCTATGCATCTCAATTCTTAAATTGAAGAAATTATTATTTTGGAGAGAGGAGATCATATGTAATGAAACAAGGTCAAGTGTTAATTTAAATGTTATAGATCTCCGAGGTCTCTGAGATCAGAGAAAGGAGAAATTTGATAGGATATGGGACTTAGTGTCACTGAATCAGCATGGGATTTCCATGGGAGGGAGGATTTCATTCAGGTTATGTTATAATAGCTGGTGTAGGATGATATGACAAGAAACCGAGTACATTGACCAACCCACCACCATCTGCAAGCTTAATCAAATTAGTAAAGATTTTTTTTGCAACATTTTTTGTATCTGTATGTTAGTCTAAGTAATAGCAATACCTATTTCATAGAGTTGCTTGGAGATTTACATTAGATAAGTGATGGAAATGCCTTTTGTAGTACTTAAGGATTGAATATACATGGCCAATATATTTTTCTTTTAAATTAATTCATAAATTCATAATAAAACAAGGTTTACTTACTAATGACTTTTTCTAAATATTAGGGACCTATTATTATTCACTTGTTTTTCCTTCATTTATTTATGTTTTTCTATGCCAACAATATTCAGAACTGACTTTTTTTCAGGGCTGACTTTGTGCTATGACACAGTTACTCTTCTCTTTGAAAGACAAGGAACCCATCAATAAAGCACTGGCCACTAATGGTTAGGGCAAAGAAACTTCAACCAGCGTCTATATTACAAAGTATTGCAGATGGGCTGATAAAATCATGAGTCTATCATCATCCATAGTTATTATTGGTTTTCAAAATCTCTTATATAAGAAAAAATCATAGTCAAAAATTATAAAACAAATTTTTGTCAAAATATAGAAAGTGATAAAATATTGAAATCTCAGGAATCTTTAAGCCAAATGAACACTACTTGAGCTTTTTTATGTTTTCCACATGAAATATTTTGCACACTTTTAGTAAAGGCATTTGATGGAAAAGTAAGCCAGAATTGCAGGATATGATCTCGACTATTTTGCCTGCCTCAGAAAAAAATGTCATTTATCATCTGATCAAACTACTGAAAGCTCTGAATCTATTTTGCTGTGCATCTTGCTGCTATTTTATTCTTTACAAAATCAATTTTATATGGTTTTGGAGAGTAAAGAGGAAATTTAAAATACTGCTAATGCTATATTTTGTTATCAATAGATTTCTACTTGAGTTGCCTAACCATCATGCCATGGAGCAGCCTAATCTTTGAGCAGAATCACCAAAAAATATTCTATAACTTTTTTCACAAATACTTAGCCATTTGACTATAGCAGCAGAGGTCATAAAACAATAGATTATTGCAAATATTTATGATAGATATGCTAGCATGGATGACTTTGTATTCATTTTCCAAATTCAACGGTCCCCAAAATTTGCAAAACAAATTATACTATTAGTAGTTTTTTTGAAATTACATATGAGACATGGAGTCTCATATAGTTTAAGTAAATCATTTAATATTATACAACCAGTAAGTGAAAAAAATAAAATATGAATCCAATATTTTATTGTCATATTGTTTCCACTAGGCTATGCTATGTCTACATAGCTTGTATTCGTTATGAAGTTATTATAGTTAAAACACTGTACTACCTGCTCTGGGGGGCACAAAAGAATATGATCTTGCCCAGTCTTCCTAAAGCTTTTGATATGCACAAGAGAATACACACACACAAATATTACAATTATAATATACATAAATAATAGAAAAAATCTTGCATAAAGAAACATATATGTACATATATACAAAATTATATATATACATAGATCTTCAGATCAGTACGAATTTATATGTGTGACTTAAGAAATATATAGGTCTGATTTCTGTCCCTGGGTCCTGGCCAGAGTTCCTAAAACTTTTGTGATTTCTTAAATGATAGGGTGATAAAAGCATCTTACTCAAAACTCCTAAACCACTTGTAATTTTCTGGCTGAAATCAACATCTTTTGTTCTAATGAGCTAACTTTTTGTGGGTTTCTGGAAAGCTTCAGGATAGGCACTGGTCACCAGAATGGTCAAGCCATGATTAAAAGCTTGAAACCTTTAGACCCACCACCATCCTCTGGAGTTTGAGTTAATAATGCACCATGCCAACAAGATGAAGAAGCCTTCATAAAAATCTCTTAACGGGGCTGGAGAGCTTCCAAGTTGTTGAGCATCCAGGTACTGGATGGTGCCCCTCAAGGCCAGGCAAATAGGAGCTCCTGTGCTCAAGACACTTCCCACCCTTACCCTTTGTATCTCTTCAACTGGCTGTTTATCTATATTCTTTATAATAAACCAGGAAACACAAGTAAATAGTTATCCCAAGTTTTATGAGCCATTATAGCAAATTATCAAAACTGAGGGGTGTTTTTGAGAACCCTTGATTTATTGCTAAGATGGAGAGAAGTGTGGGTACCCTGGGGATCTACTACCTGTAACTGGCATCTGATGTAGGGGGCAGTCTTGTTAGATTGAGCCCTTTACCTCTGGGGTTTGAGCTAACTCCTTGTGTCAGAATTAAATTAAATTGTAAAACTTCCAGTTGGTGTCCACAGAGAATTAGAGAACTGCTTGCTGTGTAAGACCCATACATTTTGTGTCAGAAATGTTGTGAGTGGAGAAACAGTTTTCTCTTAGTAGGAATCCAAGTTTGACCTGTAACTTGAAATATGGGCACAATTTCAATAAAGTACAGAAACACATGTGCACAGGTCCAGACATGAGAAAACTATAAGCAAAATTGAATGAGCATTTATTCATAGTGTAGAGGAATTGAAGTAGATAGACAGTGGGAGATAAGCTCTGAAAAGTAAATGGCACAGGAAATCTCAGGATGAAGAATTTTAGTTAAACACTTCAAAATATAAAAGTGGTTAAAATAAAGACTTTAGAATGTGAAATAAAGGAACAAATTACGGAGTCAACTAATGCATTTAACAATAGATTAGAAAGGCCAGATAAAGAACTGAACTGGAATGCATGTCAATAGAAAATTCCTAATTAAAACATTGAGTGCTCTAATATCCTAAGATTGAGTGTTCTAATTTATATTAGAACATAATAATTCAAGGATACGTGCTATAAATTTTAGAGTAACAATTGAAAGAACAGTTTATTAATGTAACAAATATGGTTCATAGAAAGAATAAATATTAAAAATATTTAATAAAGCCAAAAGTAGGGGAAGAAATAGAACATAAAGAGGCTGGACAAATAAAAAACAAAATGTAATATAGAGTACTAAATCCAAATATATCAGATTTTTAAAAGCAAACTATATTCATTATACAAATAACATAATTTTAATACAAAGCTAGAGAAAATTGAAGAGAAAACATGGAAAAATATATGAAGAAATTTTTTGAAATTGCTGCATATATTATAATGACATCAGAAAAAATAAAGTTTAAATCAATAAATGTTGCTATAGATAAGGAAGGGCTTTCAAAGTGAAAGATAATCATAAGAAGAAAGATACAAAATATAACACAATTAAACACATAGCTGCAAAATATAGCAAGCAAAATAACATAAAATAAAAGAATATGAGATATAAGAAAATGTCAAATTCACAATCAAAGTGGAGTATATTAACACTCTTCTGAAAAATATACATAAAACAAGCAAGCCATAAGTTAGTAAAAATATAGATCTGAATTGTACAATTTACCAACTTCAGTTGATTGTCATGTATAGAATACCACATCCAACAAATTGGAGAATGCATATCCTTTTGAAGTGTAAATGCCATAGATATCAAGATGAGCTCTATATTGTGCCACAAAGAAAACTTCAATTTCAAAAAATTAAAAAATTAATGAAAATATGTTTTCTGGCCAAAATAAAAATAAATTAGACATCAATAAAAAAGATTAGTAGAAAATTTCAGATTGTTTGGAAATGCACCTTTAAATAACTCATTAGTTTAAAAAAATTGTAAAGCAAAAATTTGAATTGGTGGAGGCCAACAGAATGTATATATTTAAGAAACATATTTAGACAGAAGAACCACTTTCTGTTTAAATTCATTTCAAATTACCAAACAGAGAAAATGAAAGTGAACAAAATAGGAGAATAAAATAAAAAGTAGAACAGAAATGAATAAACCAATAAATGTAAAATAAAGATCAGGAAACTAAAATTGTTTGCTTGAAAATATTAATAAATTAGATTATACCATGGAAAAAATGATCAAGTAAAAAAGGTTAAGGTCATCTAGGGACATGTATAAAGGATCCATGGACAAAGCCAAAGGGGGGAAAGATGGAGGGTGGGAGGTGGGGGTGAGTGGGGAGGGAGAAAGTGCTGGCAGGAAAATGGAGACAACTGTACTTGAACAACAATAAAAAAATAAAATAAAAAGTGTCAATATTAGAAATAAATACCATCATAAATGATATTACAGATATTAAATATATAACAGAATATTATGCAAATCACAAAATAAATTTAGATTAAATAATACATTTTGGGAAAATCACAATTCATCAAAATAAATATATGAATAAATAGAAAATCTGATTTATTATTCTAAATATGTTAAAGCTATAAATTCCATAATTCTAAATGTTCCTCTAGTTGCTTATTGTTACCAAACATTTAAAAAAGAAGTAACACTAATTTTAAACATATTATTTTAGAATAAAGAGATGACACATTTAAAAGACCAAAATAAATTGTAAGGGAGCCTGATGAGAGCGTTATAAGTAATAAGAATGGAAGACTATTGTATCTCATAAACATGGCTACAAAAATCAGAGAGAGAATATTGCAAAGCCTGCAAATCCCGCTCTCTCAATCTCTCTCTCTCTCTCTGACTCATTATTCAAGAATACAAATTTGTGTAAATGTAAAAAATGTAAAAACATGTAAGCTGATGTTATTTGTTAAATTAACAGAAAAAACAAATTCATTTCAATAGATACAGATCATATAGTCAACATCTATTTATTTTGAAACCTTTAAGAAAAATTGGAGTGAAAGGCACATTGTATAATTTATAATAGGACCTCTACAAATAATTTTCAGACATCATACTTAGTAGTAATTTGTTATTTTCCTTCCAAAGTCTAGAAAAAGACAAAAAAGGCTCACTATTGTTACTTCTATTAAACTTAGTATTGATGATCTAGCAAGTGAATCAAAGCATGAAAAAGAGATGAGCTGTATCAGGACTGAAAACAGAGGGATAAAACTATCATCGTTTACAAGCTATATATTTGTATATTTAAAAATTCCAAGATAATTTATAGATAAAGTATCATGATTATAAGATCAATTTAAGATTATATAAACTCCATATATATCAATTTTATTTAATATTACAAAATATATAAATATGAAATTATTAATTTTAAAATTGTACAACATGAGATAATTCACTATAGCTTAGGAGAATATCAGGTACATCAGAACACATGTCAAATACACAATAAATTTTGTGCAAGAAGTACATATACACAAACTATAAAACACTGAACAAGATATAATCTTGACTATATCCTGGAGAACTGAATGCTATAAAATTTATAGTTTTGGAAAAGATGGGAAATTTTAATATGAGACAAATATATTAGATACCATTATTAAATTATGTTAAATCTCTTAAATATATAAATTGTACTGGCATGATGGAGAATGCCTAGTTTTTAGAATATCCATGCTGAAATATTGAATAGTAATATTAAGAAGAGAAGGCTTATAAGTTCTGCAACTTGACTTTCAAATGTTTCATATGAGCAAAAGTATATATGTATGTATTGGAAAATGAGGTAAAGTATATATGGCTGATTGTTACTGAATTTTTAACTTTGATATTTTTGAAATTTTTATAATAAAATTTTGTAAAATAAAATAACTGTTCTAAAAATTTGTGCATAGATAACTGGAAAGAAAATAAGGAGACCTAAATAAATTAAGAAATAAACCATGTCCCTGAATCATAGACTAATTAATATTGTGTCAATTTTTCATTTTGTTCTTTAAAATTCAGTGCAATATCAATTAAAAACCCTAGACTTCTTTTGTGGTAATTGATAAACTGGATTTAAAATTTACAAGGAAATGGAAAGGACCACAGATTGGAAGAAGTGGTGTTACCAGATATCTAGATTTATTATAAAATTACAGAGATTAAAAAGTTGTGCTACTGCACAATAGATGGCCTCAATCCATTCAGGGCTTGCACGCATGGGCTGGCATGCTGAGTAAAACGCGGCCAACAGAAATAGTGGATCCCTGGCCAAAGGGGACACAGAGCTGCCTAAACACCCTTGAGGAGAGACTGGAGATGGAAGTGTTGGGGAAGGAACTGGAGGAGTAGCTGGGGAGTCCCAGAGCTGACACCTTTCCCATTCTGTAATCTCCATTTTGCGCAGACAGACCATGCCCCAAAGAGGCAGCAGCGGCAAAGGAAATAACAGTCCTGCCCTCAGGACAGTCTGGCTTGGACAGGAGTTGTGTGCTGGCCTTGGTGCTGAGTGCAGAGCTGCCTACAGAGATAGTAGACCCTGGGCTAAAGGGGACACAGAGCTGCCTAGAGACTCTTGATGAGAGACTGGAGGCTGAGGCATTGGGGAGAGAACTAAGGGAGTAACCTGGTGGGGGGGATCCCAATGCTGACTCCTTCCCCATTCCACATTCTCCATCTTGCTCAGGTGGACCACTCCTCTGAGTGACAGCAGCCTATAAGGACACGATAGTCCCACCATCAAGAGGCACTGCCCCACCCTGTGGTGCCTAAGCCTGACAGCTGAGGTCGGAGTAACTAGATTGACAATTAGAGGAGACAGACACAGACAGTAGATTCCTGGAAGGCTCAAACAAATGGCCTAAGGACAGATAGGGTCAACAACTGACATCATCAGAGGCAGACCCAGAAAGAAAAGAAAAAAATAAATAAATGAACAAACAAACAAATAAACAAATAAACCCGCCTACTACCATACAAGTTCAATACACAAAGTCAGGAAATCTAGACAGATCAATTGAAGCAGGAGCAAAAAAAAAAAAGGACTCTCACAAATAATGGGAAAGAAAAGAAACACCCGCCCAAATGAGAGGAAAAGAGGAATCCCAACAGAGAGAACTAAATAGAATAGAGGCAAGTCAACTATCAGATACTGAATTCAAAACAATGGCTCTAAGGAAGCTCAATGAGCTCAGCCAGCTCAAAGATAACTATGAGAAACTACAGGGAAACTATCAGGAAATTATTGCAAACTATATCAACGTGGCAAAGGACGTAGAAACTGTCAAGAAGACACGAGAGGAAGTGAAGAATACCATTTCTGAATTGAAGAACACAGTAGAAGGAATCAAAAGCAGACACGATGAAGCAGAGGATCGAACCAGCGAGCTAGAGGATAAGGTAGAAAAAAAGCTCCCAGAAAGAACAAGAAATGGAAAAAAGACTCAAAAAGAATGAAGAGGCATTTAGAGAAATGCAGGACAACCTGAAATGTTTAGGTTGCATTTAGGTTTAGGAAAATATTTTTTATCAAGATACAAAAAGCAGAATCATAGAAAAGATTTAAAAATTAGATTAAATTAAGCATTAAAACTGCTAACAAAAAACATCATTAGAGGATAAAAATCCAAGTCAAAACAAGAGACAGCATATGCAAAAATTAATTTGGAAAAATTTAAAAATACTTAATAGATTAATAGGCAAAGAACTTGAAAGGAAATTTTACAAATTACTGAAATAAAATACCTAATAAACATAAAAAAACTCCTTTGTATGATTTTTTCTTTTATTTACTGAGAATTTATAATTTTTAAAAATGTTTTAATTTATAGAAAGGTGAATTTTTTAAAAAGAGAAAAACAATTTCAAAATGCTGAGTTAGAAGATTATTAGACAAAGGTACATCTCATGGTTTGCTTCAAAAGCATAGTTGATGGAACCACTTTGGAAAATAGTTTTGTAGTATCTACTCCCATTGAATATACATGCATACTATATGATCCAGCAATATCATTCCTATGTAAAAATGCCCAGTTGAAATGTGCATATAGGCTCTCCAGTTCCACCCATGCTGTTTTGAAGGGTAGGAACTCCTTCTTTCTTCCTGCTGTGAAATATTCCATGGTGTAAATGTACCACAGTTTTTTTATCCACTCATTTACTGATGGGCACTTCGTAAATAAGCCAGGTAGTGACATACAAATACTATATGATCTCACCTATTAGTGGAACCTAATCAACAAAATAAACAAGCAAACAAAATAACCAGAGACATTGAAACAAAAGAATAAACTGACAGTAACCAGAGGGGAGGGGAGAGGGGGGTAACAGGGAAAAGAAGGAGAAGGGTCGTCAAGGAACGTATATAAAGGACCCATGGGCAAAGCCAAAGCTGGGAAGGATTGAGGGTGGGAGGTCGGGGTGGATGGGGCGGGGGAGGGTGATGGTGGGCAAGTGGAGACCTCTGTGCTTGAACAACAATTAAAAGAAAAGAAAAAGAAATATGCATCTATGATCTTAGTTCCAGAACAAAATATGATAAACTAGATGGTTTATAAACTACAAAAAATTTATTTCTCATATTTATAAAAGTCAGATGTTCAAGGTCAGGAGTCCTCATAGTTGGGTTTTGGTGAAGGTGTTGTTCCTAGTTGTTTTCATTGTATCCTCATACTTCATTAAGGCTCCATTCTCACGACCTAATCTAATCCAAGTTCCTAAAGACATACATATCTCCTAAAATTATTATATTGGGTGATAGGGTTTTAATATATGCATTTGCTGAGACACAAACATTCAGTCCAGCAATAGACTCACATTAAGTATTAAAAATGACTTTTAGTATGAATCAGTTCCATTCAATTTTCTAGTTAAAAAAGAACCAGATATATTTGTACATAATACAAAACTCAATTATTAGAAAAAAGTTAAAAGATAAAGACATAATGGAACAATGGAAACAACCAATAAAACAAAAATAAAACCATAAATCAGTTGTCTCAATATTGTAAATACAAAGATAAATAAAGTAATCTTTGTATTTTATTGTAATCTTTTCTTAAATAATATTTAGACCAATGGTGAAGATACAATATTAAGCAGATAGTATTTGTTAACTCAGGTTGGTCCAGTCCCTTAATTATATGAGGTCTGTCTGGAAAAAGTCCAGCCATTGTTCATATAACAAGAACAGTTTGTGTTACATCAATGTAACCTGGCAGCCAAGGAAAGAAGACTAGAATGCACGTGCATAAACAATGAGGACTTCACTGCACTAGTAAGTGGGGGTAGTCGACCCCACTGAGTGCGTTTGTGTACTGTGTAGCCATTGCATTCAAAATGACCGAATGAGTGGAGCAAAAAATCTGCATCAAATTTTGTATTAAGCTTGAACATTCCTCCACAGAAATTATTTGGATGATTCAGGTGACTTTCTGGGATGATGCAATGAGTGCAGCACAAATAAAAGTGACACAAATGATTCAGAGATGGTCAAGGATCTGTTGAAAGTGATCCACGTTCTGGGAGACCTGCAACAAGCAGAACACCTGAGAACATTGAACTTGTCTGGGCTGCAATCAACAAAGGTCAGTGACTGATGGTGCAAGGACTAGACGGTGATCTGAGGATTTCCAAAACTACGATGTCTGAGATTTTGATGCAGGACCTTGGAATGAAATGCGTCATAGAAAAATTTGTTCCTTGGCTTCTGCTACCACAGCAGAAGCAACATAATGCTCTAGTGGCTAATGACTTGATTCAAACCACTACCAATGAAGCAGAATTCCTCAAGAATGTCATAACCAGAGATGAATCATGGGTTTATGGCTATGATCCGAAAATGCAGGCCCAGTCGTGCCAATGGAAGTCACCTGGTTCTCCACACCTGAAGGAAGTATGGCAAAGTTATAGCAAGATTGAGACCATGTTTTGAACAGTGGAAGAGACGCTGGGAGAACTGTGTGAAGTCCCAAGTTCCCTACTTGGAAGGGGACTGGGGCATCATTATCCTATGTACAATGTTTCTTTTATCTTCTCCAATAAATGTCTCTACTTTACATAGGGCCTGGGTGGATACTTCCCCTGACAGGCCAATAACGTTTTGTTACTTATATCCACTGTTCTTAGGAACTTGTTCATTTCCTTTCTTCTAGTTTGTATAATATTTGAAGATAAGGAGCAAATCTGTTTAGTTTACCTCAGAATATTTAGAGCCTAATAAAATAAAATTTGAGTCATGAATTATTCATTGAAATAAATTAATAGTGGGAAGTCAGAGAAGGAAAGTTTACATTAGGTATAAATAATACATCTTAGAGTTAGAGCTATGTAAATATACATGGGGTATCCTTATAAAAAATATTGATGCCTCCACCTCTTAATATTTCTAAATTAAAGATTGAATTTCATGTTTATTCAAAAAGTCTCTTCTAATTTGAAGTTCCCACAGTTCCATGGATAGATTATATTGAAGTAACTTAATTGTAAATTGAATATATTGATGTGAGTTAATGAAGAATCTATAATGAAGTAAAAAGAGTATACTTGGGTTAAAGTCATTTCTGAGAGTTATATGTGGAACAAGAAAATTTCAAAAGTCACAGCTGTTAAGAAAGAATAATAGACTCAGAGTTGTAAAAGGTGGATAAAAGCTAGTAACAGTTTAAAGATAATACCTAAAGCAACAAATATTTTTGGTATGACTCATAAACTATCTTTGAAAGCAAGCATAAAATAAGAGATGCAAATATATTCTGAGTAGTGATAGTGATGTTAAAATAAGTATATACTTTTATACATTATTACTTGCAAGAGTATATTTGAACATATGTCATTTATTTGTTAAAAATGTCACATTTCTCTATATTAACAACTTTTTTCCTTAGGTCATGAATTTATATAAAATGTAGTATGAGGTTAATATATATGCCCCTCTGATTTTGCTATGGCTGACTCTGTTATATCTGTGGAACTGCATTAACTTCTTCCCTTTAATCTCATGCTCTTCTGATTCATCCTCCACACTGGCTGTGAGCAATCTCCTACAACAGTGTGCTGATTGCAGGGGGGAGGGGATTGAACGTGAGTTAAATGGTAATGGAAAAATACAATATGAAAACTAAAACAAATAAAATAAAGTGTAATCTCAATGATTTCACTCTTTTCCTTCAAATTATTAATTGTTTCTCCATTGTCTTGGAGATAAACCCAAATTACTTCATATGTCATACACAATCTTCCAGTGTTAGTACCTGCGAGGTTATGTCCATCTCTTCCATCTCTTACCCAGTCCCTTTACCATCACAATTTCACACTATTAGTAGTTGTCTGTGAGTGCCATATGCTCTCTTATTATTCTTTCTCTGTTTATATTGCTCTTTCTCTAGCATCTAGCATCTAATTCGCCCTGGCACTTCACACATACCTTCTCCTGAAAGATCAATGTGATTATTTACTGTTGCCTTTGTAAATTTGTTTTAATGTCCCTTCTGAGTGCTTTACCACTTGCACATTTCATCACATTGCTTGTCACTATGCATTGTAAAGTCAATGTTTCTTTGTGTGTTCCCACACTGGATTCCTTGTTTCTGCATGTTAAAACAATGGCAAGATACTTAACACCAAGATTTTCACTGGATACTTAATAAGTAAAGAACGAAAAACAATTTGTTTACCAAAATAAAAAAAAATACCCTGACTTCTCCCCCACAGTAGTGCTTTCTGTATGTGTAATGCATAATTTATTCAAAGAATAAACAACTACACAAACCATTCTATATAACAACCTAATATATAGATCGTGATGAAATATACATACCTAAATAAGATTCAAAATATTTTTGGTCAAGTGCTTAGTAAGTAGAACTTTAAAATTTCTCACATTAGGGATAATCATTGGAAGATTTTGATCATACCTAAGATACTTGGTGGCCAATCAATATTAGTAAGAAAGAAATAGAAAATGAAAGAAAATGGGATGAAGGAAGGATGGAAGGAAAGAAGGAATAAAGGAAGAAAAAAAGAAGATATTCACATGCAAAATAATGAAACCAGAATCCAACTACATACTATATAAAACATTAACTCAAAGTAGACCTTTACCTCAGAGCACAATAATCAACTCAAAATGGATCAATGACCTAAATATAAAGACTAAAATCACAAAACTCTTCTAAAAAACATAGGGATAAATTAATGACCTTAGATTTGGCAATAAGTTTTAGAAATAACACCATAAGCAACAAAAAAAGAAATATATAAATTGGATTTCATCAAATTTGAAAACTTTTGGTATCAAATCAAATGATATTATCAAGAAAGTTGTTGTAAGACAACCTGAAGAATTAGAGATAATATTTGCTAATCATAAGTCTGATTAGCGTCTGGCATCCGGAATATATAAAATCCCTTACTTGTCAATAACAAAAAGACAAATAACTCAGTTAAAAATTTTAATTCACAGGACTTTAATAGACACTTCTCAAAAAAGATATAGATATCAAGGACACCAAGAGACATTCAATATTATTCAGGAAATGCAAATTAAAACCTCATTGAGATGCCACCGTATACTTACTAGGATGGCTAAAATAAAAGAGGCAGATAATGTGTTGAAATGATGTGGAAAAATTGAAAACATCATATATTGATATAGGAAATGTAAAATGGTACAGATGCTATGAAAAACAATTTAATGGTTCTTCAAAAAGTAAAACAGATTTACATAAATGGCCCAGAAATTCTACTCCTATGTATACCCAGACGAATCAAATGCAGAGACTAAAATAGGCACTTTTCCACGAATCTTCACATCACGACTATTCACAATAGCTAAAAGGTGAAAACACCATAAATGTTCATCGAAAGACAAATAGATAAAGAGTAGAATAAATGTAAAATGGAATATTATCCAGCAATAAAAAATAAAATACTGGTAAATGCTACAATGTGGATAAAGCTTGAAAACATTATGATAACTTAAAGAACTCAGACACAAGAGATTGCATATTCTATTATTCTATTTATAGTCAATATCCAGAATAGGCAAATCTATACAGATAGATAAGAGAGCAGTGGTTGTCAAGGCTGGGAGGAGAAAATGAAGAATAACGGCCTAATGGATATGGAGTTCTATATTGGGGGGATGAAAATGATTTTGGAACCAGACAGAGGTATTGGTTTCACAATATTGTTAATATTTTAAATGACATTGAATTGCTCCCATTAAAATGATTTATGATTACTGACTAAAATGCTTAAGTAAATTTTGCCCCATTTAAGTAAAAATTCCCCATTTTATAACCATGATAGTAACAAAACAATGGTAAATAAAGCTAAAAATGGTGGATGAATGTGGAATAAGAAACAAGATTTTACATAGTCTCAAAGTATATTATCATAAAATATACATTGGTTTCAAAGGGAATAAAAAGTATTTTTACATTGGAGAATCTCACAGGCATCACCGCGATGAAATTTCAACAAAATGAAAGCTCCATTTATGAAACACGTTTACAGGTGTGCTATTCAACAGGCTGCCTTGAGGACTGGGCATCATATCTGTTATTTGCAGTCCCCAAATGCATGACCTCAGTCTAATGATAAGAAAGTAGAAGTGCATAAAAACAGGATGGAATGTGTGATACCAGATTGGATCCTTTAGCTCTAAAGGATTTTTTGAGATACTGGGCAAAATTTAGAAAAGTGGCTTGGCAAATTGTATGCAAGTATTCTTTATGCCATTTTTGCGTCTTGCCGTATATTTGAAACTGTTTCAAAATAAAAATAAAATAAACCAAGATGCCAGTTAATATAATCATTAAGACAAGGCATATCTCTGATTCAGGAAGAATGTGGTTGCTTTGCAGTTTAGTGAGCATTACCTAAAAAATACTTTGATATTAAAATTCATCTGTAAACCATGATCATTGGTACACCTACTTCAAAAGATATTGTACTAAATAAGATAATGCATGTTAAGTGCACTGCAAATTTCTCTCATATTAATTACACAATAAATGCCAACTGTGTTTACATAATAATGAAAGAAAATCAGGACAGGATCTTAACTGAGCTCTTTCTGAACAAAGTATTTTATAAACTAAAATGTAGATCATAATTACAAAAAAGTAAAATTTAGTTCATACAGCTTAGACAGTAGTAGATTGTTTTTAATCATCTAATTAAAACTATAATATGCCTCCCAGTGTTCTAAGCAGGACTAAATGCTTTATTACCTTTTACATCTTTATTTTTAGGTTTAAAATATTATCATACATACTGAAGAAATCATATATGCATGTTTAAATTTTTTTGAAAGTATAAAAAGAGTAAATAATAAACATCTTTTTCAATACCAGTACTCAGGTAAAACTCTTCAAAGTAGTAGTTGCAAATATGACTTTATATGCATTTCCAGAATTTTTGTTTGTGAAGACATATACACATATACTTATTTACAAGTTCACATACATAAACAAAAGCATTCACATTATATTTCATTGTAGATGTGCAGGGTTTTATTAAAAATAATAATCAGTATAAGCACTGTCCAACTAGAATGGCTACCTCATTAATCAGAGCAAACATTGAAGTGATAGTGTCACAGAGCAATATCAAACATATTCAATGGCTTATAATTTCAAGCATTTATTATAATTCTTTTAAAATTATTGTTCAGTTACAGTTGTCCCAATTTTCCCCCCACTGCTTTCTCCTGCCCCACCCACAGCCCACTCCCTCAGTCAATCCCTACCCTGTGGTCCATTACCATGGGTCTTTATACATGTTCCTTGACTAAAATTTTCCCCTTTTTCCCCCATCACCCTCTCCTCCATCCCCTCTGGACCCTGTCAGTTTGCTCCTTATTTCCACATCTCTGGTTCTGTTTTGAACATTTGTTTGTTTTGTTCATTAGGTTCCACTTATAGGTGAGATCATGTGGTATTTTGTCTTTTGCTGCCTGGCTTATTTCGCTTAGCATAATACTCTCCAGTTCCATCCAAGCTGTCATGAAGGGTAGGAGTTCCTTCTCTCTTTCTACTGTATAGCATTGCATTGTATAAATGTACCACAGTTAATTGATCCACTCATTTACTGATGGGCCCTTAGGTTGTTTCCAGCACTTGGCTATTGCAAATAACACTGCTAGGAACATTGGGGCGCTAGGTTCTTTTGAACTGGTGTTTCAGAATTCTTAGAGTATAATCCCAGCAGTAGGATCACTGGATCAAAAGGCAGTTCCATCTTTCATTTTTTTTGAGAAAATTCCATACTGTTTTCCACAGTGGCTGCACCAGTCTGCATTCCCACCAACAGTGGACTAGGGTTCCCTTTTCTCCACAGCCTCGCCAGCACCTGTTGTTTGTTGACTTGCTTATCATGGCCATTCTGACCAGTGTGAAGTAGTATCTCATTGTGTTTTTAATTTGCATCTCTCTGATGGTGAGTGATGTTGATCATTCTTTAATCTGTCTATAAGCCCTCTGTATGTTTTCCTTGGAGAAGTGTCTATTCAGGCCCTTCGCCCAATTTTTGCTTGGATCGTTTGTCTTCCTGGTGTTGAGTCACATGAGTTCTTTATACATTTTGGAGAAAAAACCCTTGTTTGAGGTATTTTTGGTAAATATGTTTTCACATATAGTTGGTTCCCTTTTAATTTTGCTGATGTTTTCTTAGCTGTGCAGAAGGTTTTTAATTTGATGAAGTCTCATTTGTTTATTCGTTCCTTTATATCTCTTGTTATAGGAAATATATCCGTGAAGGTACTGCTGCATGAGATCTCTGATATTTAATAGCCTATGTTTTCCTCTAGGACTTTTATATCATGACTTATATTTAAATATTTTATCCATCTTGAGTTCATTTTGGTGTATGGTGTAAGTTGGTGGTCTAGTTTCATGTTTTTGTGTGTATCTGTCCAGATCTCCCAGCGCCATTTATTGAAGAGTCTATTTTTACTGCATTTTATGCTCCTGCCCCCTTTCTCAATTATTAATTGGCCACCGAGATAAGGCTTATTTCTGGGCTCTCTACTCTGTTCCATTGATCTATGTATCTATTCTTATTCCAGTACCAGGCTGTTTTGATTATGGTAGGCTTGTAATATGATTTGATGTCAGATGCTGTGATCTCTCCTACTTTGTTCTTCTTTTTTCAAACTTGCTGAGGCTATTTGGGGTCATTTATGGTTCCATATAATTTTTTTGATATATTTGTTCTATATCTGTGAAATATGTCATTGGTATTTTGATAGAGATTGTATTGAACCTATAGATTGCTTTGGGTAATATAGAAATGTTAATGATACTAATACTTCCAATACATGAAGACGGTATATGCTTCCATCTATTTGTGTGTTCCTTAATTACTTTCTTCAGTGTTGTGTAGTTTTCTGAGTACCGACCTTTTACCTCCTTGGTTAGGTTTATTCCTAGGTACTTTATTTTTCTTGTTGCTATAGTAAGTGGAATTTTTTTTCCTAATTTCTGTTTCTGATATTTCATTGTTGATGTACAAAAATGCCTTTGATTTCTGAATATTGACTTTATATCCTACTATTTTGTCCAATTCATTTATTATGTCAAGTAGTTTTTTGGTGGTTATTCTCATTTTAGAGTTTACAGATCCACTGGTTTTCAGGTCAGGTAGCTTCAGTGTTTGTTACTTTATGACCTAGGCTGATACACTTCTTGGGAATTGTTCTCACTGTGGTTGACAAGAATGCAAGAGTTTGCCTAGCCACATGTTCACATTTGGAGATTTATGCCTGCTCAGAGTTCAGTAGTGAAAGCACAGTATATGACTGAGGGACATCATTGGAGGAAAAGGATATGAAAAAATGTTTGTAAACAAACATTACTAATTATCAAGCTAAATATTGGTCCTATATGGATATAGCAGTTTTGTTACACCAATTTTATTGATGCGTGTATATACTGCCACTATTTTCTGATTAATATAAACAATGCAATGATGAACAACTTTACTTTCAGCTTTGTTAATTTTCTATGGTGATAAATTTGCAAAAATTTAATGTCAGAACCAGATTATGTGTTGTTATTTTGATAAAACTTGAACTCCAAAGAATTTGCTTTAATTTACACTTCCATCAACAATGCATGTGAATGTTTGATTCTTCACCTTATTCCTATACTGTGTGGAAAATGATAAATTACTATTTAATTTTCATTTCTGTAGTTTCTAGTGAGCTTGAGCAATTTTACATATGTATGTATGATGCAGCATTTCTATTAGTATCATTTGCCTAAATTTTTACATTTCCCATTAGATTATTGTCTTTTAAAATTATTTGTTCATTTATATGTTAATATGAGCTATTTACATATATCTATAAATAAAATCTACCCTATTTCTATATATCTGGGTTCATAGAGAAAATTTCCCAAACTGAAAACATAGGCAAAGGGCTCACCAGTATATTTCGAAAGTTTGAAATATGTCTTCTGAATTTCAGGGATTACAGTTTCATACTTCAAAAGTCAAAAACATGAGAAACTGCCTTGTAGATGCCTTGGCTAAAGGAAAGATTACTACACTGTGAATGGCTGCATTTCTTGAATTTGAGGTGGCTAGGAATAAAAAAATATTATTGAGGGGAAAATGTGGACTATATAATGAAGAAAGTGGAAACGTGCTGAGAAAAGGATCCTAAGTGAGCAGAAAAAAAGATCCTACAAATAACAAGTGCTAGTGATAATTTAGAGGAAAAGGAACCCTATGGCACTGTTGCTAGGAATGCAGTCTGGTGCAATGGCTGTGGAAAACAGTATGGAGTTTCCTAAAGAAAAGGAACTTTTTTTTTTGATCCAGTGATCCAACTTTTGGGAATATATCCTAACAATCCTGAAACACCATTTCAAAAGAATATAAGGACCCCTATGTTCATAGCAGTGTTGTTTACAATAGCCAACATATGGAAACAGTTCAAGTACCCATCATTGGATGAGTGGATTAAAGAAAAAGCCATGGTTCATATACAAAATAGAATACTATGCATCTATAAAAAAGAAGGAACTCTTACCTTTTGCAACAGCATGGATGAACCTGGAGATTATTATGCTAAGTGAAATAAGCCAGTTGGTGAAAGACAAATACCATATAAACTCAGTTATATGTGGAATCTAATGAACAAAATAAACTGACAAACAGAGGCATAGACACATGGAATAGCCTGACAGCTGTAAGAGTTGAGGGGTGGAGGTACTGGATGAAAGAAGGTGAAGAGATTAACCACGACTGGTGTGGCTCAGCTGGTTGGGCGTTGTCCCACAAAGGTCGCTGGCTCGGTTCCTGGTCAGGGCCCATAACTGGGTTGCAGGTTTGGTCCCTGGTAGGGGCATGTGCCAGAGGCAACAGATCACTGTTTCTCTCTCAGACTGAGGTTTCTCTCCCTCTCTTTCTCCCTCCCTTCCCCTTTCTTGAAAACAATAAACACATAAAAATTTAAAATATAATCTAAAAAGTAGGTGAAGGGATTAGCCAAATATATATGCGTAACCCATAAACACAGGGAGCATGTGGTGATGGCCATAGGGAAGGGGAATTGGGGGCTTAGTGGGAGAAAGGCAAATGGGGGAATGTAAATGGGACATCTAGAATAGTGTAAACAATAAAAAAGAAAAAAATCCTAAAGTTACAATAAGTGTAACATAATGGTACTGTAAAAGGAAAATATAGCTAAAATTAAAAGACTTTAGTCTAGTAACTAAGGACAATTCTATATTATAAAACATACCACTATACATTCATTAATATAATACAATTATTTTATAAATGAACACTTTATTAAAACAGGGATGTATGGATGGATAATTTCTCAACTTGATTAAATGTATATATATCCAGGATTATAGAGTCATGTATGTGTATCTCAAATCATACAACAAAAATCATGCTTCAGATTTTTACATAATAGAAACACCACCACTAATTTATAAATAAGACATGGTTACTCATTACTCTTAATACCATTTTAGATTCATGGTTTACCTTTAACCATCAAAGAAACTGAATTAGAACAATAAATGTTAGGAAAGATAAGTTATCTTTTCATATATGTTACATAATTTTAAAAAGCAAGAGAATCAATCAATCAATCAATAAAAAAAAGATAAAGCTGGTACAAACAAGAACAGTAAAGAGGCTGGATACTAAATACAAAAGCTAAGAATCCTAAACCAGTTTCACCATTTAGTCCATCAATATTCTGCATATAAAGAAAATAATAATTAGCCATTCTAATGGGTGTATAATTGTTTTAATTTGTATTTTCTTGATGAAAAATTATGTCAAATATATTTTCATAAGTTTATTGCCATGTGCTTATCTTCTCTGGTGAGGTGTCTGTCCAAATCTTTTGCCCATTTTTAATTGCATTGTTGATTTTCTTACTGTTGAATTACTAGTTTTTTGTAGATTCAGTTTTTTGTAGATTCTAGGTAAGTCCTTTCTCAGATATATGTTTTACAGATATTCACTCAAGTCTGTGCTTTTTTTCCCCATTTTTAAACAGTGTCTTACAGAACAGAAGTTTTAAATGTTTATAAACTTTAAATATCTCATTTTTTCCCCATGGATCATGCTTCAGGTGTTGTACCTGAAACCTTATTACCAAACTCAAGGTCACATAAGTTTTCTCCTGGTTTTCTGATGGAATTCTTCTATCTTCTTTTTTTCACATTTAGGTCTATGATCTATTTTGAAAAATATTAACAAAAAATTATGAATTTTATAGTATAAGTGTCCCTCTGCACACAGTGTTTGCTACAATCCAATGATTTTGATAATTGTTCTCTAAGATAAGGTTATGTAATGGTGGAGACAGCCCATTTAACCCATACCTTTCTCAAAGTTATTTTTTCAAGCCTGTATAAGTTTACTAAAATAAAGGCAGCCGTTTTACATGAATGCCATGCTGAATAGGATGGAGGGCACTTGTGACAGAAGGAAGCTGAGGTATTCAGAGCATACGTTTTGCAGCTCTTTAATGACATAGTTATGGTGTTTTGGCTTTACTATAATTACAATGGTGAGTTATTTGAAGAATATTAAATAAAGTAAAATTTGAAAAATCCCTTTGACTTCTATGTAGACAATTGATTAAAATGGAGCAACACTGCATGCCATATAATCAAACAGAAAATCATGCAGGGATTAAAACTAATCAAAGTATCTAGTTTTGAACCTACTTTCTTTGTAGATTATGTCTGTATCAGCCGAATGGTAAGGTAAAAAAAAAAGTGACCCATGTTTATTTCCTAGGACAATGACTTGATCAAAAGATTTACATGTATTACTGTAAATGGAACATATAAAGGATGCTTGATTATTTTAATTTTGGTTTATGTTTATATTTGAAAAAGAAAAATGTGTCATCTTCCTATGATTAATATTTAATTATAATGGGATTCGATTATTCCTTAAAATAAAAGAGAAAAAATTCTCTTAAGTTGGTGAAAATGTGTCTATACTCAAGTGAAGAAGTATAGAATATCCCAGCTCTTGTTAAATCTCAGGTTCACAATTATCAACTCAAGACTTGGGCTGCCAAAGGTGTGATATACTCAGTAGTATAGTTGAGAGGTTCATGATGTCCCACTGTAGGTGGGTATCGTTGTTGATGTAGGACTCTCTAGCAATACTTCCTTCCTCCACATAATTTGAAAAATGGATGTTTATTGTTGGATGATTATTTGGATTCAGCTAGGCCAGAACTAAACATCATGGACTGTTACAAAGGGTAGGGTGCATAGGTAATCCTTTCTTCCTTCTCTTCCTATGTGTAAGAAATAAAAATGCAGAGAATTTAAGTGACTTAGTCCCATACACAAACCAAAAGCAGCAATATTTTAGTGGAAAACTGAGTTTTGGTATTTTATCTGGTTTCATATCTCAGCTTTCTCATTTGATGTGCATGTCTTAATTATGTTTATTAAAATCATTAAATTTTAGTTTTATCATTTGTATAGTAGTGAAGATAATCATATCTATCTTTCAGTGTTTGAGGTTTACATGAAATAGTATTCATAATATGTTTCATTTCCTTCTTGGCACACAGTGAACACATAATATATATATTTTTTCATTATTATTACTTCCATTAAGGATATAGATGGTTATATCTAGGTCAGAGATATAATGAGAGAAGCAAGCATGACTTAGAGAGCTAAGGCTAAGCCAAACTTATTAGAAAGTATTGAGGCCAAGCTTAGGAAACTAAGATCATTACACAGGGGGAAAAAAAGGCCACATGCAAGGGCAAAACTGGAGGAGAAAAATATGATCAGATGTCCTTTGAAAATGAATAAAATTAGGGGCAAAATTACAGTAAAGTAAGGAATATCTTGAGTGACAGGTAAAGTAGAATTGAACTGCATGAACTCAAATTTGGTAGTACTGATATTAGGTAGAGATATTCAATGATCTGTTCCAGGACTGAACCCTGATTTTCTGACTCTCCTTTGCCCCCCAAAATGTTAAATCTTGATTTTCTGCAATTTGTGGTCCCCAGCAATAGACATTAAAATTTACCAGTAATAATTTTTCAATATTATTTATGTGTTATATGGGACAACATTCATTCCATAAATGTCATTCCATAAATTATGTTGAAAATTTTACATTTTCAACATAAAATGAACAGTTTTTTTAATAATATGGAGCCTTACCTCTATAATTTATCATATATATTCTAATGTGAATTTCAGGTATCATTATATGGTAATACAAGTAAGAATAGAGTTTAATGGAATTTAATAAACTTCAATGAAATACCTTAGTCTAACAGCATATAAAAAGATAAACTTTATTTAAAAAATGATATTTTCTATGTAATGCTCAAAATATATCTGACACATAGTTATTATTTTTAATTTAAAGAAAAAAGTTATCTTGAAAATCTTGAGATTTTGCCAAGTTTCCTGAGAGAAAGAAGCAGAATCAAGACTGAACACTTTTGCTCATACTTCTAATACCAAATTTGGTGTCTGTTCTGTAACTTTGTGTTTTTCTTTTGGACAAGCAGGCTAATTTAGCTACAAGAATATCGATATAGTCAAACCCATTGCACGTATTTATTATGATTTTTTCGAAGTCATTTCAGGTTGTAGCAATTCAATTGGGAAATGTAAATTTATAGCAGGTATTTATATATTTAATTTTTTTCAATTACAGTTTACATTCAATACTATGTTGCGACAGTTTCGGGTGTGGTCAGACAATTATATATCCTGCAAAGTGTTTCGCTGTTATTCCACAGCTGCCACGCCACATACAGGGTCTGGCAGAAGTAACACCTGCTTGAATGTGATTGGTAGGTTAGTAATATGGGTGCAATAATTTATAGTTCTAATTTGAAGATTCCACCTAAAATGTCATACGGTGTGCTTGAGTGTGATATTGTTATGTTACAGAATTATGTGCTGATGGTTTTGTAATGAAACAGGGCATTATTTGTGCCAGAGCCTGTAGTCACCACAACATTGACTGCACTCCCCATGCTGTATCCCGCATCCCCGTGTCTCTTATGTAACTACTCATTTGAACTTCTAATCTCTTTGCTTTTTTCACTCAGTCCCCCAGATCCCTCCCCTCTGGCTACCATTAGTCTGTTTTCCATAGCTATAGGTATGTTTTAATTTTTTTCATTTATTCTGTTATTTAGATTACATATGGAATTGAAATCATATGATATTTGTTGTTCTCTGACTGACTTATTTCACTTAGCATAATACTCTCCATGCTGTCTCAAGTGATAACATTTTCTTTTTTTTTTATGGCCAAATAATCCCATTGTGTAAATGCACCATAGTTTTTATATCCATTTGTCTATTGATGGGCCCTTGGGTTGCTTCTATATCATGTAAATGGAAGCTATTGTAAATAATGCTGCAATGGACATAAGGGTGCATATATTCTTTCAAATTTTGTTTTGGTTTTCTTTGAGTAAATACCAAGAAGTAGAATCACTGAGTCATACAGGAAGTCCATTTTTAATTTTTTGAAGAAACGCCATGCTGCTTTCCATAGTGTCTACACCAATCTGCATACAAGGATAGGCAAAACTAGGTTTACAGGATATCAATAAAGACTTATCTCATATTATATCTAGGTGGATGGTCTGCAGTGACTCTATTCCAGGCTCCAGCTCACTGAAGGTTGTATCTCTGCTCCATGTGACTTCTCATTAAGGATGTGGGCTAACGGAGAAACTGTTATATGGGTCAGGCCTGTTTTTGTGCCCTTAAGAATGCTAATTAGATAAAATATGCATTTCAGGAAAATGTGTCCAGTGATTCTCCAGGGATTCTAACTTTAATTGCATGTTTTAGAGTATGATTTGCCAAAATGTTTTACTTTTAAACTAAGGTAATTTACCTTCAATAAATTATGTTTTAAAGTTATTCCCTTGGATTTTATTCAAAGTCAGTACTAGAGTGAGCAATATTTTGTAAAAGCTCTATTTCAAGAGCAATAACAGATACTATTACAGATATTCCATCAGTTAGAATCTCTCCATAAAGTCACAGATAAGAAATCTTTTGGTTTTCAGTCATATAAAAAGTGTTATTTCTTTGACTAATGGAGATATTTACCCTCCGATTCATTTACTATTTTGCTTTGGCATTGAAGAAGCTCAAAAACAAATGTAAAGGTCAGTCACTGAAATTATGTTGCTCCTTATGGTTAACACATGTTGACATTCACTTCTATTGGGCCGTATTTTATAAGCATCTCCATCCATATGCAAGTATATTTGTTATTGTTAACTCCGTTGTTGTAACAAGATTGTGTGTGTGTCACGGGGAGGGGGGTTCTGTGTGAAGTTTGTCAGCCTAAAGTTACTGTGCCTCTGATAATTAGTTGATTTGGGAAAAGCTGTCACATGTTAAAGTTGATGTTTTATGGAGATAGCCAAAATAAAAAATAAGGACAAGGGATACTTGCATCTACTTCTTAAAATTTAAACTAGGTTAGTCTTCTCAATGTGATTGTTATTATTAGGGTCTTTCAGGTGAAAGGCTATGTATGCAATCTCTTCAGGGATAACTAGTAATAGCTGTTGAAATAGAAGCTATTAAAAACTATAAATCACATTCACTATCACTTCAATGGCTAAACCTTTTATTTAAAGCCAGAAGTAATTAAGTTATGTTAGGTGTGGAATGAAGAAAAAGGAAAGAGAAAAGATCAATGGTGTGGAAGAGTGTGTATGGGAAGAATAAATATAAAAATCATGAGTTTGGGAGATAGACCAACTAAGTTTGGTTACCAAACTCCACAAAGTATAAGCAGTGTGAATTTAGACTGATCTTATAATCCCTGCAAATTTCATATTTTTCTTTTTCTGTAACCTTTGTACTGGTGTATAACATACAGATAATATACTGCATAAGTCTTAGTCTAATGACATGGCTTTTTGTATATTTCTGTCACCAGTTAGCTAAAACCTAGGAAAAGATTTTCAAACATACATGCTCAGGTGTTTAGAAGTAACCATTGCACTGACTTTGACAATAACTTTGTATTGCTTGAATACACATACACACATATACACACACATTATGTATACTTTTGTGCTGGCTTCTTTTGTTTAACATTTAATTTGTGATGTCCATCCATTTTATTAAGTATGCTAGTGTTTCTTTTAGTTAATGCGTAATGTTCCATTGTATAACTATACTACACTTTATTCTACAGTCGATGGGCATTTAAGTTGTTTCCATTTGGGGGATTTTATGAATAAATCTGCTCTGAACATTTTTTTTGCAGACAATGGATTTAAAATCTTATTTCCCTTAAATATACTGTTAAATATTGGAAATATAGAATCATAGGGTAGACATATGTTAAGATTGAATGGGTACTATGAAACATTTCGAGAATGGAGTATTAGTGTGTGCTGAATGGATGATAGTTTCATTTGTTTCACATTTTGCCCATAATGGATAATGTCCTTTAAATTATTACCATACTAAAAGTGGAGTGTTTGAATATTTATTATTTTATTTGCATTTCCTTGAGGATAGCATGGTATATTTTTTAATATAGTATCTCTTAAATCCTCTTTTAGGAAAAATTTCCTTTGCATATTTTGTTTAGTTTGTATTAATTTGTCTTTTTGTGATGTTTAATAATTCTTGTATATTATCAATCTTAGTCTTTTGCCCCATATCTGTATTGATACTATCTTCTTCCATTCCTTGGCCTGACTTTTGATATACTAACTGATGCCACTGATGTATATGATAAAGAGATGTTCTTAATTTTAATGAAAGCCACTTTATAAATTTTTTTTTATGTTTAGTAGTTTGTGTCCTGTTTCAGAAATTGATGTGTACTCAAAGTTCAGAAAATATTATTTATATTTTCTTTTAGAAGTTTTAACATTTTACCTTTCACATTTAGATCTATAGTCTAAGTCAACTTAATTTATATATGCATAAAAGGTAGAAGTCATGGTTCACTATTTGTCATAAATATATCCAACTTTTCCTGTATATTTATGAGAAAACCTATAATCCTCCCAATAAATTGCAGTGGAATCTTTGCCATAAATCAACTGAATGTTTAATTATGAATGTATCTGTGTTCTCTGTTTCATTTAATTGGTTCATTTTTCTATTCTTTCATTGTTACTCCACTGTCTTAATTACTATAGCTTTATAGTGAATTTTAAAATTTAGTATTATAAGTTTGTCAAATTGATCCATACTGAACAGAGAATCTAGGCCATTCACATTTAATTATATTCTCACATAAAATTTAAATTCAGTTTGTTGATTTCTAAAATGTAAGCTAAAAATTTCATTGAAAATGCATTGGTTTTACAGGTAAACTTGGAGAGGATAGACTTCTTCACAAGAGATCTATCTGTTCACTTATTTGTTGTTAATTTATTTCAGCAATGTTTTAGCAAACTTTCAGTGTAGAGGTCTTGAAGTTATTATATTAAATGAATCACTATAAATATGGTAGTAGTTTTTGTGCTAATGTAAAAATATATTTAAATTTTATTTTCTATTGTTGTTAGTATATAAAAATGCAGTTTATTTTTGTACATTTATCATATCAGCAATGATAATCCAAAAATCATTTATTTATTCTACTAGTTTACTTGTATGGCTTTTCTACTTACTTTTGTGCTTTTAAAAATATAATTAAAATTGAAAAATATTTAAAATGTGTATTTTGTTGAATTGATACAAATACACATAGTGAAAGAATTCCTCCCATTTAGTTAATTAACACATCCAGCACCTCAATTATTTAACTTTTTATTTTTTTTGGTGAGAACATTTATGTTCTATGCTTACCAAATTTCATTTATATAATAAAATATTATTGACAATAGTGACCATATTATATATTAGATACTTAGACCTTATTTATCTTATAGCTAGAAGTTTATATTCTTTAAAACAACCTTCCCTATTTCCCCCACAAGCACCCCCACCAAACCCTGACAACCACTTTTCTATATTCTGTTATTCTGTTTCTATAAGTTAGACCATCTTTTTTAAAGATTCCACATATAAATAATACAATATAGTAGTTATCTTTGCCTGGCTCATTTCACTTAGCATGATGTCCTCAAGGTATATCCATGCTGACATTGATGCAAACAGCAGAATTTCCTTTATTCTCAAACCTTCTTTATCCACTTATCCACTGATGGACACATATTGTTTCCATAGTTCAACTATTGTGAATAATGTTGCAATGTTTGTGAAAGTGCAGATATCACTTTGGCCTGCAGTTTTCATTTCCAATGGATACATACACAAAAGGGAGATCACTGGATCATATAGTAGTTCTATTTTTAATTTTTTGAGGAATTTCCATACTGTTTTCCGTAGTGGCTGCATCAGTTTACATTTTTATCAACAGTTCACAAGGGTTCCCTTTTTACTATAGCCTCACTAATGCTTGTTATCGCTTGTGTTTTTGATGATAACCATCCTAATAGATGTTAGGTGGTATTGCATTGTGGTTTTGATTTGCAGTTCCCTGGTGATCGGTGACGTTAAATACCTTTTCATGTACCTGTCATGTATATGTTCTTTGAAAAATATGTCTACTCAGGTCCTCTGTCTTTCTCTTTCCTTTTTTCTTTGATTATATCTTTATTTTATTCTGCTTTTAAGGTTTTCTGTCCTTTTTTTTTTAGATTTTTACTATGGTGTGCTTAGGCGTAATTATTTGCATTTATAATATGTGCTTCTCAGAACATATTGAATCTAGTGGGTAATATTTTTCTTAAGTTTCAGAAATTTTTAGCCATTTATTGATCTCAAACATTGTGTATCTTTATCTTCTCTTGTGGAAATGAACTTTCTTTTACGCTAGATTTTTTGGACTGTGCAACATTTCTCATGTTATTTTCTGTCATCTCATTTATTTTTGTTTTGTGCTTCATTTTGAAAATTTTCTAATAATAATCTTTAATTTTTCTAATGTAGTAGTATAAAATTCTGTCCAACGAGATCTTAAGTTCAGATATTGCATTTTTTACTTCTAGGTGGTCCATTAGAGCATTTTATATGTTTGTCTTCTTCTGACTTTTTCCTCTTTTTATATACTTTGTCCACTAAATTCTTTATTTTTAAAACTTTTTTTACCATACTTATTTTAAAGTGCCTTCATGATACTTGCATTACCTGATAAAAATCAGTGATATGCTTCTTGTTTTGCTCCTTATTTTTTTCTTTGGAATTGGTCACATTATCTTGCCTTTGTACATGGAGCTTATTTTTTAAAGGTATTATTTGCCTGATATTTTTTTATGACAGGACTGTGGAAATTGTGATTTTTTTTCATCAGAAAGGAACTCCATTTTGCTTTTTCCGTCAGTTAGAGTGAGCAGCAGATTACCACAGGGAATTTTGTTGCATCAGACCTGAGTTACAATTTCATAAGGAGTAATTATAGCTTTGATTCCTCATATGTGGAACACTCAATCTTTTGTCTGAGAGCATAGCATTATTTTTCTTTTCAGGTTTGAAAAGCTAAGGGAGGGGGGGGTTCAGATCTGTTCTTTCAATATTTTGGCATTTCAGTCTTTAGTCATCCCATTGAGACTCAAAATATGTCAAATGTCTTAAGAGGAGAGTTGGTCTTGTGTTTGAGAGAGGTACTCGTATTCTCACTGAGCTTTATCTCTTAAACACTGTGAGGCTTCAGGCAGTTTCACTCTCACAATTTCCTAATTGAAGTTCAGATCTCAGCATATTTTCCACAGAGAAATCTGTCTAGGTACTTTGGGGATTCTCCAGATTCTCATATTTCCTAAAAGTCTTTGTGATTCCTAAAAGTTCCATTGGCTTTTCTTTTCTCCAAAATAGTCCTTCTTTTAGGCAAAGCCAAAAATCCCAGCCCTTGTCCAGAATTGATGTCTTCCAGGAAAGAATGTTTCAACCAATATTTCACCTAGGAAGAGCTAAGGGAAATTGAAAAATTATAAAAATTATGCAATTCGAAGGATATTCAAAATACCAAATAAACTTGCCCAATTTAGATAGGCAGGGGAGAAAGTAATTATGTAATTAATGAAATAGAAAAGATTTTCTGCATCCTCATAAAATAGGATATCTAAAATGACATGAACAAATTCAGTTTTTCAAACATGTAATTAAGAGTTTACTGAGCACCTACTGTGAGCATGGCTCCACACAAAACAATAGGATATGCACAAGAGTAAGACATTGATCTTGCTTTCACTGGGCTCACAATTCATTAAGGATACTAGTCATATCATGTCTTTACAAATACAACAATAAATGCAAAATGTTTAGAGATAGGACGCTAAAGGGAATGGATAAATACATACAATGGTTTTACAGAGTAGATACCATGGAATTTATGATGTTTTTCATGCTATCTGATAAACATTAATTTGTCAGAGAAGTAGGGGACTTGTAAACAAGAATTCTTACACAATTGAAAAAACATATACAAACTCATGCAATGTAAAATAGCTTAGTGAGTTTAGAAATTCAAAGCAACTTATTTTATTTGGAAGGATGCTAGGCTATGAATTTGGAGTGATTGGTGGTTACTAGATCCTGATGCCTTATATCTTATCCTACAGTGATTGGAGTATAATTTTAGAAAACCAGAGCCAATTGGAAATTTTACATCTGAAATAATAAGGGAAAAATAAAGATGAAAAATAAAGAAAAATAAAGATGAATACTTAAGAAAGTATCCTTAATGAATAACAAAATAATACAGAAATATTATGTAATATAAAAAAAATATTCTGCCCACTCTTAATCAAAAATTAAATGTATGGACCCTGCCTTCAAGAAACTTACAATCTTGTTGTGGGAATAAAACCAATACATGGAGACAAATTAAGAAATAGAGAGTGCTATATTATGTGCAATTGTTTTTAAAAGTAGCTTAAGGTCAAATGAGGAAGAGAATAATGATAACTGAAATAACGGGAAGAAAGTGTCAACTATCGAGAAGTTAAGATGGCAGCACAAAAAGACTATGATAATTAAGACTACATTTCACAACAGAGGTACAAAATATTTTATTCAGAAAACTACAAAACATATTGAAAGAAATTAAGAAATTCTTAAATAAATGGAAAGAAACCTCATGTTCAAGGATTGGAAGATTTAAGATTATTAAGATTGCAATATACACTAAATTAACCTATAGATTTAACACAATCTCTATTAGGTAGTAGCTTCCTTTATGGGTGCAAAAACTGACAGGCTGTTACTAAAAATCATATGGAAATGAAAGGGAGCCAGGGTAGGCAAGGAAACTTGAGATTAAAAAAAAAATTGTAGGACTCACAGTTCCCAATTTCAATACTTACTACAAAGCTACCATAATCAGCTCACACATGATATTGACAATAATTGTGAACAATGGCTATAACTGAAGATTAAAAAATAAATGCTTACATTTATGGTTAGTGGGTTTTCTTAAGTGCTGCCACAAATATTCAATATAGAGAGAAAAAAAATCAATGGAAATGGAATTAGTGGGCAGCACTGGGGAGTGAGACCATGGGAAAAGGTAGAAAAAGAGTAATTGACTTGGGCAAGACTTTGAATTGAGCAAAAATAATTAAATAGATTGCAAGGAATTAGTAGATATTTTCAATCACTGAACCAACTTGAAACTAGTGTTTAAGAAGTTCAAATAGATTGCTGTGAATAGAGTGTTTAGATTTAAAATAGACACTTAATATTTCCAAGCCTAGTTGCTCTAAATGTCTAGATATCACTATATTATATTTATATTACTCACTATACTTCTTTTGTGTGTACATAGAATTTCATCAACTCTAACCTAGCCTATGGCAGCAACCTCTACATTCCAATTTCCTATTTCATTTGAGCTGTCCTCATTGCTCCCAACACAATCTGTACAAAACACTAACATGTCCATTTTTATACTCCTGCTTAAAACTTCAAAAGAAACTCATCACTTATGAGCTAAAGTATTCTCTCTTGCATTACTATTTCTCTTTTGTGTCTGGTTCTCTCCATAAGCTTACAAATACAACATAGCATCTGTTATTTTAATAAATAAACATAGAAACAAATAAGTAACTTACATGCTTCCACTTGCCTCTGAGATACTACTTTCTTTTTTTTTTTAATTTTTTAATTAAATTAATTTATTTACTTTTTAAATACATTTGTCTCTGCCTTCCCCCCACCTCTTTCCCTTGCCCCCTCCCTCCTTCCCTCCCTCAGCTCTTCCCCTTTGGTTTTGTCCATGAGTCCTTGCTATATGTTCCTTGACTTTCCCCTTCCCTTCCTTTTCCCTGCCGCCCCCTTCCCTCTTGTCTCTGTTGATTTCAACTTTACCACAGAGGCAGAGACTGGAATGGTTCAGGTGGCAGCCACGAGAAGCTAGAAGAATGTATCTCAAATTTAGTATCTCAAAGAATTATTGATTTACTATTCATCTCCAATAGTTCTTTTCCCAATCTTCTTATGTCTCAGTATATGGTACCACAGCCTACTCACTTAGACAAAAAACCTGGCTCATTATCCCTTTACTTCACCCTCTACTAAACATACAAGTAAGTCTTGTCAACTGTCCTCCACAAGGTAGCTTCAGTTTTCCTATTTATCCACTATGCACCTCAGCCCATGATATTATACCATTCTCTCTAATCTGGACAATGTTTTTCATCTTTGTCTCCCAGCTTTCTATTCTATTCTACAACTTAACCTCCATTCAACAAAAAAAGGGACTTAAAAAAAATTTTAAACTAAATCGCTCCCGTTTAATATATTCCATTTGTTTCTCACTTCATTTAGAATTAAGTGAACTTTTAATCATGAACTTTGATGCCTTAAACGTTATGGCCTCTGTATGTGGGTTACTCTCTACTTTTGAATAACAAACTTTTTATGCTCCCAACTCTTTTTCCCCTTGAATTTCCAATCTGTCATAAATTCTCATGACCAACTTCTTTTTATTGATGAAGTCTTTACCCAAATATTTTCAAGTTGCTCACTTTGACCACCCAACATTCGTAACACTTAATAGTATATAAAATGTCATTGTTTGCTTTTAGTTTTATATTTGTCATCCCCTTGAGGAAAAAAGAAACTGGGCATATGGCTGATTCTTAATAAACATATTTGAGAGAATAAAAAGTCAAACTTATTTTAGCATTGTTCAAGACCTTTATATATTGAGTCCTCTTTCAACATATTTACCTATCAATTTACTAATACACAATCCATACACCTGCTTATCGTAACTTTTTTTCCTCTAAAATACCTTACCCTCTTTCTTTACCTGAAAAAAATTCAGTCATTTATACATAATAATAAAATCTCCCTCAGAAACATTTCAACACACTGTTCCTCACAGCTCATCAATAGGAAATGTATGTCATACTAAGCTTGAAGCCAATCACTGAAAAAGGAAGTGAGAATAATGATTATTGGCTTGAGGTAATCAGGTGGAGTAATGGGTACTAAGTCAAAACAAGACCCGTGCTAGAATGGAAGATGGAGACAATAACCATAGGGTAGAACTAACAATGTATTTTACAGGTATCACCACAGAAGTCACGGCAGGATAGAGAAGATGTGTAATTGGCGTGTTATGAGTGGAACCTGTGATTTATATATTCCTACATATTTTCTTGAGATTAGAATACCTCCAAGCTTAAATATTTATTTTAAAAGATCAGTGAGAGGGTTTGAAAATATTTTTGGAACTAAGCATAATAACCATGTATTATCCAGCAACTATTTTTGCTGCAATGTATCTGTGAAGTAAAATAAAAATTAGTTTCAAGATTAAAAATCTTACTTATCATGCAAGGATTATGTTATTACTTTATAATTTCCTGTGAGTCTTATGTATACAGCCTTTCCAAAGGAAGTAAAAATATTTTATGGTGAATAAAATACGCTAATATGTCCATTGACAATTCCCATTTTTTATTTGTATTCCACACTGCTACTATTGAAAGAGACAGAAATTGTTTTACATGCCTAATCTCTTTACTGTCTTCTTTAGGCCTCCCAGAGGCTGTTGTGTTTTAGTAAGAAGAGAGTTTCAAGCGGTAGGAAATGTCGCTCCTGAAAACACAAATTGACACAGTCACTGTGGAAAACAATTTAACAGCATGTACGTGTAACCTTATTATTGTTTATGTTCTTTGACTTAGGAATTCTGCTTTAAGCAATGTGTATATCTTAAGGAAATATTAGGATGATGATAATAATTTTATGGAAGCATTTGTTCTGTACATTTATTTATATTAAGGAATAAATTGGTAATTACCTGAATACATAAGAGTAGAAGATTGGTTAAATAAACTATGGTACATCCATATAATGGAATACAATATAGTACTAATAATAATGATGTGCATTAATAGTTAATACCATGGAAAGACCTTCATAATAAATTATGTGAGAATGCTGGCTGCAAAGATGTATGAACTGCAAAATTCCAATTTTATGAGTAGATAGTATATATTTTTGTATGTGTGTATGAGAGAGAAAGAAATGGTGTAAAATATTTTTAAATTATAGTGATTTTCTATTAATGGTAGGTTATGATGTTTATGTTTTTGCAGTGTTTTCTAAATACATTTATTTATTTGTTTATACTTAATTACATAGACTATTATATATTATACATTAGGCATATACATATATATACACTCATATATTATCTATATTGTTTATATGTATTATATAAATATATGTATATATACATGTGCCTCTGTGTATTTATCTGTGTTTAGTGTAATGCAAATGCATATTCTTTAAATAACAACACTAATTTAGTGTTATAAGAGCAGAATTTTGAATATGACCTTGTTATTTAGTAGATTTCTGAATCTCTCCTACCCTCTGGAAGGAACAGAGTTGATTGAGCTTGACGCAAGCTGAAGGGTCCCATTGCACTTGAGTCCTGAGTGGTGAGGGTTGAAGTGTAGAGTCCTCTGGTACCAACAAGGGAAATGATAGGTTCAGGTAAATCAAGCTAGGCCGGAGTTCATTAAGTAATTAAAAATCCAAATACAAATATCTCCTAGGGCCAAATGTGGTAATAAAAACTGGAGTTTTAGAATAATTAAGTAATTTTTTTTCTGAATAGATCAGCTTTCATAAGCACCGGATCAGCACTTTTATTTTCACCTGTATTTTGTATCTTACACCTTTCTGAGTCCCCACAGATCTACCAAAGCTCCTTTTTACATCACCCAGAGGATCATGATATTTACTAACTTAGCATTCTTTGAATATGTACTATGAAATTATAATGCTGAAAAATATACACCATCTTTGAGATAATAGAATTAATCCTTCTAGGCTTTATTTCACGCTTCCCTTTGAAAATTTCTTTCTGTTTTATTTTCTTGTTGAATTTTGCCCATTTTCTACCTCTATGACTAATAACATTTCTGCCTGCTGTATTTGATTTCATATTTCTTCCAAATACTATTTCTTTGATCATGTATTTTATTTATCATCATGCAGGATATGGAAAAATTCAACAGTAATATAACACTTGACTTAGGATTCAGTATACAGTACTGGAACACTTATAGGTCCTGAGTGTGGACAGCTTATTTTTAAGATGATGATAATGATGACGACGATATAATATATATACTATGTGTGAGGTATTCTCACAGATACTTTATAATAATTGATTTATTATTAATAGCAACTCCATTAAATAGATTTTGTTATTATCTCCATTGTATAGGTAAGAAGACTGAGACACAGAGTCTTACCTGTCAGGTCTTACACAGGTCACAAAGTGGAGCTGTGGTTTAAACCCAGGCAGCCTGGATTAAAAATCAAACATTTAACTCCTCTGTCACTATGTTTCTTTCATACATCTGACCTCTCCTTGGCTTGGACACTCATCGTAACTTGATTTTCTGATCTTTATTGAACTCATCTTTATTTATTTATTTTTAATTTTTAGTCATTTAATTTTTAGAGAGAAGGGAAGGGAAGAGAGGGAGAGAAGGAGAGAAACAGAGAAACACCAATGTGTGGTTGCCTCTTGCACGCCCCCCACTGGGGACCTGGCCTGCAACCCAGGCATGTGCCCCAACTGGGAATCCAACTGACGACCCTTTGGTTTGCAGGGCTTCACTCAATCAACTGAGCCACACCAGTCAGGGCTGAACACATTTTTAAATCAAGTACCCAGCCCCTACTTCTGTGTGTGTGAGATTTCAGCTCCCTTCATTAGCATTAAGCTCTCTTGTGTGTCAGGTGTTAAACTGAGCATTGAGAATAACAATGCTGAATCAGAAACAACTGTTGACCTTCAGGTGTTTACACCTTAGGAGTTATATATATATATATATATATATATATATATATATATATATATATATATATATATATATGGAAATAATATTGTGTATATTTCAAAACAAGTATTTACCAGGTAGCTAAAATGTGACAGATGCTGAGTAATCTAAAGAATACATTCAGGACACAGAATTCATAAACAGGACTTCTTTATGATTGCAAGAGGACAACTTGTATGATTGCTTCCTAATCAGAAAGAGTATATAGAATACATTGTGGAGTTTCACCATATTAGTTGCTCATTTCTATTTGTTTTCTTTTCAGTTACTCATTTTCTTTTTGTTCAGCATATGTTTGCTGAGTTCCCACTATGCACTGCACTCTAGTTAGTTACTGTAGATAGTCCATGATTCAGATGAAGAACACCCCTATACCCCATACTTACTGAGCTTGTATTCTCTTCTCCTTTATGCCAGCAGACAAAGCAATTCCTATCTCCTCCCCTTTCTTCCTTTCTTTGTTTTCTTGGGAGGGTGTTCTTTATTGTCGTATTTCTGTTCCCAAGCACATACTATGCAACTTGTCTTGCATTTCACTAGTTGGGCTCTTACTCTTTCTTATGATTCAAAAACCTCATTTCCATCCTGTGTCTCATTATTATTTCATATAAATTAATTAATATACTTTGACTATAAATATAGTATTTTTAATCTCATACCATTCACCATTGTCATGCTTGTCATCTCTCTACTGAAGTATAAGCTTCATTAATTGTCCTTCTCCAAATCCCTCAGGTCAGCTGTGAGGCAAGGAAAACTCTTAAGTCCCCAAACCCCTGGGTATTTGTAGGGAGAGTTTTCCAAGGTACTGAAATATCAAACTTGTTTAAAATATGCATCATGTTCAGAACCAACTCCATGTCTAAGAATTTGCCTTAAAAATGTCTGTGCTTAAAGTTACCAAAATACCATTAGTTTTCTGTTTGGTACTGTTTTTGGTGGTTCATCTAGGATATCTCTTTACCTATCTCTAGGTCATGAAGATATTCTCCTATGTTTTCTACTAAAACCTTTTAATTTCAGCTTTTGCATTTATCTTGAATTAATGTTGCATATGTGTGAGAAAAGCATGGAGATTCTATTTTCTTCTTTCCATACCTGTAATCTGTTTTTATATATTTTCATTGTTGTTCAATTACAGTTGTCCCCACTTCTCCTCCATTACTCTCCCCTGCCTTACCTACCCCTCACCTTCCACGAACATCAATTATTGAAAATATTTTACTTTTGGTATTTGTAAGTTGGTGGCTTTGTGGAAATTTTAAATGTGTGTCTATTTTTGGATTCTCTGTTTTGTTCTATTTTTATCTATTTTGTAATTGTTATGCAAATAAAAAAAGTATTTTGATTTCTGTAGTTTTATAGAAAAGGCTGAAGTCATCTAGTGTGTGTCCTAAAACTTCATCCTTCTTCTTATGTATTTCTTATATGCTAAGTAATTTACATTTCTGTATTTATTTTAAATTTAGCTAATTAATTCCCATTAAAAACCCAGAAATGATTATTAAGATTACATCAAACCCATAGTTTAATTAGGAAAGAATGTTTATAATTAACAATATTTAGCTTTCCAATCTATGAACATGTTCTCTCTCTCTTTTAACTTTAACTAAGCAATGTTTTATTTTTTAGTGTAATTATTTTGCCCATTATGTGTTCCATTGTATGATAATGTATTTCCTTGTGTTTATTTATATACATATATATGCACGCTATCATAAATGGATAAAAAATATTTCCAGCTATTTGTTGTTTTTAGATATATAGAAGTAAAATTGATCTTTTAAAAGTAAACTTTTATCCTGAGACTTTGTAAATTTGCTTTTTAATCTTAGGAATTTTTTTGTTATTCCTATAGGACTTTCTATATTAACAATCATGCCTGTGATTAAGGATTATTATATCTTTTCTAATCTATTTACCTTCAGTGACTTCTGTTTTCTTTACCCTCCAGTATGATGTTAAATAGAATGAGTTAGAGAGGACCAAAACATCCCAAATATTCATCAACAGGTGAATTAAAAAGTAATTTTAAATTTAGGCAAGAGAATACTACTCAGCAATAAAACGAAATGAACTGTTGATGCATGCAACAATGTTCTTAAGTCTCAAAAACACTTCAATCAGTGAAAGAAGTCCGAAAAATAAATACACATAGTATGAATTTATTTGTATAAAATTCTGGAAAATGAAAACTCACCAATAGTGAAAGAAAGCAGACTGTTGTTTGCCTGATGATGGAAGGAGCCATGGATAGAGGAGAACAGGATATACAGGTTACAAAGGAGCACAAGAAATTTTTCAAGGTGGGTTGAATGATATTTTTTTCATTGTGGTGATGTTTTCTACTAGTAATGTCAAAATGTTTCAGTTTTACACTTTAAGTGTAAGTTATTATAAGTGAAGTAAATCACTGTAGCTGTAAAAATGTTAAAAAAAGAAACCACCTGGAAATTAAAATTCTTCTACTAAAAAACTCTTGGGTAGAAAAGAAAACAAAACTGTAAGATGTTAAAACATATCACAATGAGTTTCTAATTATAACATTGCATTACTGGTACTTGATTAGATAGAAAGTCAGACTAGTGAAATTAAATAGCAAGTCCAGAAATAGAGAAAAACATATTAAGAAATATAGTATATGGTAACTAGATAGCCTTTTGGAAAATATGCAGTTAGATATGTTCCTTACACACTACACAAGTATGAATTCCAAATGGATTATAATTCTTTTGCTATTAATCTACATTATTGTATGTATCAATAGGTTATTCATTTTATTGCTGAGTAATATACTTTAAAGTAGAGCACAGTTTGTTTAACCTTTCTGTTAAAGCACATCTGTCATTTTCAACTTTTGACTCATGAATAAAGTTGTTATAAATATTTACATATAGATTTTTGTGCATATATATCTCTGTTGTTTTGAGATAAATACCCAGTTCAATTATTGTGTCATATGGTAGTTGAATGTTTCACTTTTTTTAGAAAATGCCAAAAGGTTTTTTAAAGTGGTTGCAAAATTTTATATTCCCACCAGTAAAATATGAGTTACCCAGTTTCTGTGAATTCTCACCAGAATGTGGTGTTGTTGCTATTTTTTTCACTTTACCCATATTGATAAGTACATAGTGATAGCTCATTGTGATTTTAATTTGCATTTCTCTAATGGCTAATGATGTTGAACCTCATTTCATGTACTTTTTTGTCATCTGTGTATATTCTTTAAAGAAATATGTCTATGTCATTTTCTCCTTTTCCAATTAAATTGTTTATTTATTGTTGAGTTCTGAGAGTTTTTTATATATTCTAGATACTAGACCTTTGCCAGACATGTGTTTTATAAATATTTTCTACCACAGGTAGCTTCTCTTTTTCATCCTCTTAACAAGGTCTTTCACAGAATACAAAACTCAAGTTTATGTAGATGAAATCCTATTTATCAGTTTTTTTAAATGGGTCATGCTTTTGCTGTCAAGTCTAAGAACTCTGCCTAGCCCTAGATCCTGAAGATTTTATCTTCTTTATTCTAAAAGTTTCAAATTTCATATTTAAGTTTGTGCTCCATTTTGAGTTCACTTCTACATAAGTTTTGAGTTGTAGATTGAAGTTTATATTAACCCCTATATACCCATCATTTTTTAAAAAAGCTATCTTTCCTCTTTCGAATTGCTTTTGCACCTGTGTCAGAATTCATTGTAGATGCAAAGGGAACAGAGCAGGGTGGAAGAGGCAAGGGGCTAAGCATCTCAGGGTCCCTCACCATCCCCATACTCCAGGAGGTGGCAGCAGGAGCTGGAGAAACTCTTTGAAAGGAGTGAGTACTTATGTACATGAATCCTGACACCCTGGCCAACAGTCTCTACCCTAAGGAGACCACCAAGTGTGGTTCGAAGATTCCTATTCCAGATCCTCCGTGCAGCAGCTACAGCAACAACTTCAGCCACTGCTGGGTCAGCCAAGCAGGCTGTGGAGCCCATAGTGCACCAGCCATGTGCCCTGGAGCCTCTGCCTCTGCTGGACCCTGCTGGAGTCCAGGGGCAAGAGGAGGCCTGTTTCTTCAGCATCCGCCCTCCCCGCCCCCGCGACTCCTTTGCCCATTGGAAATGTTCATAGCAGCAGAAACTTCAGCCTCCAGCCAGGGCCAGGACAGAGGAGCCCCTGTGCAGGGCGCCCAACCACAGTCAAGTTCCCAGGACTCGTATGCCTTGAACTTGTGGCCAGACCCTGTGTTACCCACTGACTTCAAAGGTTTCTTCTCATTGCAGACCCCTTCAGGAAACTCATCTCCTCCACAACTGTGTGTACCAAGAGTAGGATGGTTTTGTGGACGAGCAAAATTCCAACATCCTGCATGTGTTGAAGCTGTGCATGGTTGGTTTTTACCACTGGTCACTCTTCTGCAGAGTGAATGAACTGCCGTTTAGGCAAACAGCTACTGGTGGGCATTTTGCGTGTTTTCACTGTGCAGCCACCACAAGTTCCTCAGCTATGAATGCTCCTCTCTCCTTATATGGGTTGTGCGTGAGCTTTTCTATTGGTTCCTGAGAACAGGAATGGAAATACTCCTTGTGTCATAGAGGCCTTCATTAGTCTTGCGATCAGGGCTCTCCTGCTGGTCTGCTTCTTTGCTGACATTTAGGATTGTGAGGCTCTTTAACGTTTGCTGACCTGCTAATTTGTAATTTCATTGTGGTTTTAATATTAATTTCCTGGTGATGATGAGGTTGAGCAATTCTCACATGTAATTGACATTAGAAATCTCCATAGTCCATTCAAATTTATTCTTCCCCATTTTTCCAGGTGATTTGATGGTTTGTTTTTTTTTTTGCAAATATTTATACTTTCTTAATGTGAAACCCTCTTGGCAATTAATATAATGCAAATATCTCCAATTCTCTGGTTTGTCATTTTACTCTTGGGATGTCTTGAGTTGTTTAGGGAAATTTTTAATGTTATCTACTCTACTACATCTTGCTCATACCATTGAAAATACAGTCATTGGCATACTGCTATGTTAGTATGTACATTTTTTCATTTTATGCCACAGTTATATGTATTTAAATATGTACTTGCAATTTACTAAAGTAGCCATATGCTGGTGACTATATATATATACACACACACACATAAAAGGCTGCATATTGCTACATATGTGCTTGTGCATGTATCTGTACACATGATATATACGTGTATGTTATATTCCTTGCTTATGTGCATGTACATGCATATATATGTGCATATATTTCCTAGCTTTGCTTGCTACAGAAGGTAAGAAACAAGTAATATCTACCACCCCCTATAGAAATAAACACACTTAAAGGCCAGGTTGTTGCCTCTAACACTGTTCCTCACTTGAAAGACACAAACACAAAAACAAAAAAGCAAAAAAAAAATCAAGACTCCAATGACTGATTCCAGGACTAGAGTAATATTTTCTTTATATTGCGTTTATTGGGGTAATGACATTGGTTAATAAAATTATATGGATTTCAGAATTCTATAACACATCATCTGTATATTGTATTTTGTGTTTACTATCCCAAGTTGAGTGTCCTTCCATCATTGTTTATTAGTCTTTTAACCTCTACTATCTCCCTCTATCCCCTTTCCCTCTGGTAATAACCATACTGTTGTCTGTGTCTATGAGTTTTTTGTTTTTTCTTAATTCTGTCACTTTTTCACCAAGCCCTGCCATACCCACTCTGCCTGACAGCTGTCAGTCTGTTCTCTATCTATAAGTCTGTTTCAGTTCTGTTTGTTAGGTTATTTTATTCGTTACATTATACAAGTGAATTCATATGGTACTTGTCTCTCTCTGACTGGTTTATTTCACATAGCATAATGCTCTCCAGGTCCATTCACACCATTGCAAAGGGTAAGACTTCCTTCTTTTTAAAGGCCAGGTAGTATTCTAGTGTGCAAATGCACCACAGCTGTTTTTAATCACTTATCTACTGATGGATATTTAAAATGATTGTAGGACATCTTTAGTAAACAAAAATAAAAAATTCTAAAAATTAAAAAGTGCTAAGAAACATGTGGCATACTATAAACATAAGGACCCAATATAGAGGTGTGACAAATCTGGGAGCATTAAAACAAATAAGAACATTACTGAATTATAGATTATTGGAAAAATAGAAATCCATGAATTCTTTCTGATTCAGGAGGAAAAAAGCAAAGAAAGAGAAATAACAAAGAGGGAGGACTCTTGTCAGGGGTAGAATACCTAATATCTATGGATGTGGAGAGTATTAGAATCAGAAAACTATTATTTTGCAATCATCATTTTATTAATATACAGATAAATATTGATGGCTGCAAAATTTGTGTATAGCCTTTCCACAGGTTGTTTTAATAGTTACAAGGAGGAGGGGAAACAGTAATTAGAAAGTGTAGAGACAGAAAAAGACATGATTCGGTGATCAAAAGTTATAGAACCAAAGAGGTACAAAGGACCTCCTATGCCTTTGGATACATGATACTCTGGGAAGAACCCATCAATTATGCAAAGTTCCAACTGATATGATTAACCTGAATCAAATCATTAGAGAGATGGGATGAATGAGAAATTGAAAATGTTCCATTAAGTAAAAAGGAAAATGAAATCTTCAAAAATGTCATAAAAGCAAGAGAACAGCTTTGGAATTTACAGATTAAAGAAGACCAACGGGACACGATGACTAAATGCAATAACTGACCCTAGATTGGATACTCTCCTAGAGGAAATATGCTGTAAAGGACATTATTGGTTCAAGCAACAAATTGGAAAATGAACAATAAATTAGATTCAGCTGATGTTGTTGTAACGTTTACTGAAGTTGATAAAAGTCCTCAATTATATAGAAAAATATCACTATTATAAAATGTATATTGAAATAACTAGGGAAGACAGAGAGATATAGATCTATATGTATGTGTGTGTGTATATATATATACATATCTTATATACATATATATGTATCTCAAGATATAAAGATCTCTATATATTCCTCCAATGGCTCAAATCTCTCTGTATCTGTCTCTGTCTCTCTCTCATTCATACACACACACACCCCAATGAAGAAAAAAATTAAAGATTTTCTATATTTTAGTTGCCTAAATTAACAAAAATAACCCCTGAAAACCTGAAGATATTATCAGCCATTGACAGTCATGTTGTGTCTTGCTGTCCTCATGATGTTGTAAAGAGGGTTAAAAATATTATAAGTGCACGATATCTAGAAAGTGCCTGGCAGTTAGTAAGCACTTTATAGATATTAGCTTCCACTGAATGCTTGTGGTGGTGGTGGTGGTCATAGTGGTGGCCATTGCTATTGTCATTATTATAGACAAAAGCACAGGAATCAAAGGACTCATGGCAGATCTCAGACTGGGGCTACATATCTGGATTCCCACTTCTGCTCTTTTCCACTTTATTGCATTTCTTAATTTGAGTTTGACCTAATATTGCAAGTAGCAGACCCTAATCTGAGGGAAGGTGAATTTCAACCTTAGTTTTCCAGCCTTTTTTTTTTTTTTTTTTTTTTTTTTGCAGAGAAAAGCTGTGAAAAGCAGTACAGTTGACCCTTCAACAGTGTGAGGCTAGGGGCTGGGAGTAGGGCTTGAAAATCTATGTATAACTTAAATTAGCCCTGCACATACATGGATTCACCCTCTTGTGGGTGAAAAAAATACAGTAATGGTAGGTTCTCTTCTGGCTTTTCAGATGGATTGGTTCTGGGCTCTGAAATTATTGTGAATAGCTCAGATATCAGCAATGAAACTTTCTTATAGCATTCAAACTATATACCCTGAAAAAGCTCCTTTGTGTCTGATAGAGCCTTGCACATTCTTTGTGGCATTTTTTTTCAAAATGTATAATTTATGGTTAACCCTTTATACCAGCAATTTTCAACTGTTATACCACAAGAAGTTTTAAAACATGCAATATCTGATTAATTAGTCAGGGGCACTGACCTCTTTTCCTTTAGATGGTCAAATAAAAAAAATGACAACAGCCAACACAATAGCCATTCGGTGTGAACAAATCAAAAGTATATCACTTTTTATCAGATCAGCAAAAATATATGTATTTTTTAGTTTGCCACAGAATTTTAGTGATTGATTTTTGCATACTATTAGATGAAAAACATTGAAAATTACTGCTTTATACTTTACGAAGCATTTTCAGGTGCACTTTAAATGACTCACTCATAGCCCAGAGCTTTCCTCACACTTGGCATTGGGTTTATGTTTAAAGAACACCTCTATTAGATTTGAACTCAGATTCTACCTCTAACCCCTAATATGTCCACTATGACATGGAATCCCCAATTTAGAAAGCAGTTTTATTAGTTAAAACAAGAATAATTGATTATTATAAATCCAAGTCTGCATCTGACAGATCTCAGTGGAGTAAACGTTTTGAATTGACATCTAGCAAGATCCCATCCTGCCTAGGGAAACAGCTTGAAAAGTTTTTAACTTAAGGAATCATTTATTAGATTTCGTACTCGAGATACAGAGCTTAACGGGAAGGAAAAATCAATTCTAGATCTCAAATGTTGAGTAGAGATTTCATTCATTCATTCATTCATTCATTCATTCATTCATTCATTCATTCATTCATTCTGGTGCTTATGAGGGAAGCACTTGTTTCTATCTAAGCCTGATCCCGTCTCCTTTATTCACTCAATTGTTAAATCTATTGATGCGTGAGCCATTCAGCCAAAATCCCCAGCAGCAAGGTCAGTGGACTGGTTCCTCACCTGCGGGGCTGGAGTCTTTGCGGAGGAACCTCCTCCTTGCGTGACCGTTTTGAGTATGCAGAACACATCCTCTCAGCCTGTAGCCCGCAGTTAGTACACATACGCGCGCGCGCGCACACACACGCGCACACACGCGGGCGCGCGCACACAGGCTTTCCCCTCAAGGAAGGCAGCTTCTCAACTGCAGTCTCAGCTTCTTTGGCTGAGGACCCAGCCGCCACCGCCTGATTTATTGGAGAAGCGCTGGAGCCCAGTTTCCGAGGGTCCCGGTTACAAGCTGTTATCACAGCTAGTGGCAGACAGCCACTTCTTCCCCGCCGCTTCTCAGCCCTAGCAAGAAGGCACCCTCTTCCAAAAAGCCAGTTCGCCTGGGGAGGAGGTTGCTCCTCGAAGCTAAAGGTAAGACTGCTTCCTAGTCGCCCTCTCCGCTGACGTGCCTGCTACCTCCCAATCCACTTTCAGGTAGGCGCTTGCAATTTTTCTAAAAGAGATCTGGGAAAACCTCCTCGACCATCGCAATTGCTTTAACGGGCAAAGTCTGTTTGCAATCTAGGAAGCAGATAATAAGGGTTTGATAGTGATAGTTTAGCAATTATTTTTCTGATTAAAGTTTTGTTGCAGATGATAACTCTACTTCTTTCTCCTCATCCTTTCTGATATTCTGCGAATGAACCTCTGCTTCGGTGAGTGATTCATGGACAACTCCACGTTTAGTATATGTGTTTCTACCCTCGTGAGTTAGTTGACAATTGTTGGGCAACTCCGCATTGTAATGTAAAGACCTTTAAATATTCTCTTCTTAGGCTGTGAAAAACTTACCTTAGTCTTCTAAAATAAAAGCCAAGTGATTCGAACTCTTTTCAGCATTTAATATTTAGTGATATAGACAGGAGTGAAAGTTGCTGAATCACAGAAGTTTGATATTCATGTAAATCACTGTATTTGTCAGGGAAAGCTAGGCAGCAAATGTCTTTTCATCTTTTTGAGCTCTTACACATATCTTGATAATGTGGATCTGAAGGGGGAACATTAAGTCTGTCTGTTGTGGTCAGGTGGGTTAACTGATTATGTGAATTATTAAAGAATTACCTGGAGGGGTTATCTTCTGCTAAAATGAGCTAGGTTTTGTAATAAGATTCCATTTAATGGGTTTTTAGTTAACAGATTGATCCTCTTTCAACTCCAAACAAAACTTGGATTTGAGTCTTCTTGCCTATGTTTATCTGCATATGTTATTGCCTCTAACCAGTCTTGATTACCCAAGTGTTTTTAGCCAAAATTCTAAGGGAAGTAAAGTTAATAGAGAAAAATCTCAGTAACTTTAACATTTAGTACTCCAATTCTTTAATATTTATTTTAATTATGGTATGCATATCACCTCACAAGAAGTTTTATGAGAGAATAATGGCCAAAAGTTAGTCAAGTGAGTTGAAATGATCATTAGGCAAAAGTTAAATTCTTTAAAAGACAAGCATTCCTATATGCAAGTCAGGCTCATGGTACTCCTATGTTATCATCAAGTTCAAAAGTGAGGTTTTAAAGGTGTTTGTGGTAAGTAGCAAATTAATCAGAGGATGCAGGTCTTTGTGACTTTTTATGGACTGTAGTTTGTATGTGTGCTGCACTTGTAAAACTTAGTGTTTTTTTCATTACTCTTCTAGGATGTGCCTCTAAGTCAGAGCATGTCTTGATGGCATGTCTGTCTTGATGTGGATGACCTCAGTTTTTATGTGGGAGCATGGCACATGACTTTAGGCAGATCTAGACTTATGCTTGAAAATCAAGGCATCATCTGGGGTCAGGAATTTTCAAGCTCAGCCAGCCAGGTACCTGCTCTGTGATGACTCTAAGGAAGGACCAACCCTTTGAGCAAAACGACCATGCACAGGAGGCTGTCTGTTGCCTCTTTGGATGGTAGAGGAAAGAAAGAAGGGTGCCTACTTTACTCATCATTAATTTTAATGCAACCAGTCCTTCTACAGTGTTCCATAGAGACTTTCAGTCCATGACAAATATTTAATATATATTTTCTGTCTTTTCTTTCAGCTCTACAATGGCTACTGTTAAAGTAATTTGGCAAAACAGACTCTATAGTCTGCTATGTAGTAATAAATACACCAAGAAATGCACAACTTTACTTTCTGCTCCTTCACACTTTGATTTATATTCAAACTTGGAATAAAACCTGTTCATATTACTTTCTCCATGGCGTTGTGGCAGCTCATGACTCAGTTCAAGGAAATGTTATTGCCCCAAGTAAAATCATGATACCGCAAGCATCAAGGGAGATAAAGGGAACATAATTCTTCTTTTTTTTTCATGTTTGGTGGGTAGTGTGTGCTTGAAATGGAATATTAGAGGAAAAAAAACGCTTTTTCTGTTTTGCCAATGATGAGCATTCTGCAAGCAACATGAGATACAAAGATGTGATCTTCAGCAGGCCAACTTTGGAGGTGAAAGGTCATTCAATTTGTAGAACTATCTTTCTCCTTCTTGGTCTTCCTTACTCCTCCTCCCTAATGTAGATTTGTGAGGCAGGTAAAGAGTTAGCCAGAGGCTTGCACCTATGGATTGCCATTTAGAACTATCTTTTCTGAGAGGGAATCAATTTCACTTTATTTGGAGCCAGAGGTGATTACTCCTCTGTCACTACACAGGCTCTTAGTCACCAACCTTCTTAATATGGAAACACTCCCCCACCTCCCTCTATCTGAAAGCCTTTTCAGGGTAGCTTGGTGAATTGGTGCTTTAGGGAATTTTTTTTTAATAAAGGTAAGGAATGAATACTATGGATTGAATCAAAGAAGTAAGTTCATGGGTTAATGTCCAGGATCGTAAGATCACACACATTTCAGTTCTCAGCAATCCATGGGATAAAGTTGGTGGTTCAGTCCACAGACATTTCTACACATGCATGATGACTTTTTAGACCCATTTGGACCAAAGGAAGAGAAGAAAAAATAAAGTACAGGGAAAATATATAAGCTTCATGAAATGCAAACAGGTGCTGAATACTGAGAAAACCATGGAATTATATGCTGATTCTCCCCAAACTGTGTTGGATTATACACTAGCTCTAACAATGGCATATTGTGTGCACCCTTCAGGGCTGTACCGTGATAGCTGTAAATTAGAATGAAGAGAAGAAAGTTTTCTACAGTTTCAATATTGAGGAGAATTAGGATCCAGATGGTAAAGCTTTTTATAGCAATACACTGAGTGGTGTTGCAAGCTTCTGTGGCTACTGCCCTATTATATTCTCTCCGCTAAAATGCAGTTTGGTGGAGGAACTGATTGTTATGAGCCATCTTGCAAACCTAGGAAAATAAATGTACTCTCCATGTTAAATTTTCCATCTTTGCTGGCTGTTTTTTTTTTTTTTGTTTTCCTAATCCTCCACTTTACTCTACCCTTCTCCCAAATAGAATCAAAAGTAGAAAATATGATTTGTCGTTATTGTTGTTTTAAGTTTAGGTGTGTTTTTTTTTTTTAGATATCTCACTATTTTCTTCTCACCTGGGTACTTTTCTTACTTTATTAATACAAGTATATGAAACTGTTTGGACATGGATGTAGAATGGTTATTAGATAGGTTTCCACTTAGCATTCTAAATGTCTCTAGTTTAAGACCAACTTTTCTAATTATCCTGTCTCTGTACAGAACTGATGAGAACTGATGAGGGAGAAGCTGAGGAGTTTCACTATTTGAGACTTTAGGTTTTCATTGAAGGGATAATTTTTCTCCTTTCTGTATCCTCTAGTGAGAATCTTCTTGCTCCAGCCTCTGGGGCCACAGTGGTATCCCTGCTCAGGCATAAATATAGAGAGTGAGCCACCTTGTGGTCACAAAGAGTAATTTTGATATTTTTAGCTGAGCCTTCCAACTTGATGGATGGGGCATTGCTAATTTTCTGTTAGATAGCAGAGAGGTCTTGGTTTTGTGAAAGCTTCCTGTAATAGTATTTTCTGCTTTCAAATCAACTGTGTAGTCATAAGTACAAATTTCTTCGCTTTATGACTCATTTTTTTCTAACCCAATATCACATATCTCTTTCACTTCACATGTTTGTTTTCTGTGTGCATATATTTTTAAAATACCTTTATGTTATTTTTCATGTATTTAATAATACATATTTTATACATATGTTGTGTATGTTGAAGTACCAAGATACTTCAATAAAGGAAAAATTTCATAAAGAGAGCAATAAAATGGTATTTCTTCAGAATATTTATACTGCTTATTGAATAGTTCATAAAATAAGAATAGGTTGATACATCTACATGTTTGTGCTTGAGGAGATATTTATATATCTATCAATATAAATATATGAACAGAATAAAAATATATCATATAAATGTATGCCTTTATTCTGCATCAAAATAGAGGCATTATGTGTTATTTCCTATGTCTTTTTAAGACTCTAATCTGGCTATTCAATTCCCAGAACTACAACAGCTCAGCCTTGTCTCCTTATTCCTTTTCAGTATAGCACTCTTTCTGTACTTCAGATCAGCACTGGCATTAGTATAAGAGGTATATCTCTTGGCTGGAAACAGCTGCCTAGAAGGGTTGTGACTGAGGTCATGCCTTTAGAAAATATATAGAGCATGTGTGAAGATATTGTATAATAAAGGACAGAATTATTCCAGGTAGTTATTTCTAATTTAGAAGAATTAGAAGCATGTGGGAGAGCTCCAATTAAACCAAGATTTATCTTAATCACACTCTGATAAAAATTTTTTTGAAAAGTCAAATGGCAGGTAATTTGGTTAAATTTTTTTAACTCATTATTTAGTAATGGCATTATTTAGAGAACATAGTGACTAGGAGAGGATCAAGTGTATAAATTTGCTTTGTAGGTCTTGGATTCATTCTCCTCCTAGGAAGCCCCATCTAGTCTATGCTATTCTTCAACTGCACTCATTTGTTTGGTCACATAACCAGTATAATTTAATAGTTCTCTGCATACATTCTTTTAAAAATAGCAGGAAGACATTGTTTTGGAAGTTTTTCTTCCAGGTAAGTTATTCATAGCTTGAAGAATAAATACAAATAGAAATTAATAATTCCTAATTTAATCTCAAGAAGTTATCATGTAATGCTTCACTTATTTGAGACTTAAATAATAAAAAGAAGTTCGCATATCTTATTCCATTTATTGCTTTTGAAGTAGAATTAGTTATAATAAAAATGCTCTATTCATCAAGGGCTAGCTCCCATGTCACTGTGAAGAAATATAAAAAGCATATTAAATAGTTCTAATATGAAAGGTAATAACCTTGAATATTCAAACCTTCAGAAAATTTCTACTAAATGTGAGGCATTAACCAAAAATTATTTAAAAATGTATTATTCATCTATGAATTTTTGTTTGAGACTGTCTTCATGTGTGTCAGTAATGGGAAACACAATCTTGATTGACATTTAATTTTAACAAGCAAGTGCTCCTCTCCTTGTAAGCCTCTAAGCTAGAACTCAGTGAGATGGATTACTAGATGCACACAGGTCTGTGATCATTTTAATATATTTCAAGTTGATGGCTAGTAAGCAACACAATGATTTCCTCATAAAAACAGGAAAAAAAGAGCCTTTTATTTCACATGACGTTAGAATATGAAGGATTGCAAAGAGAGCAACTTACCTTCTCTCTCTCTCTCTTACTCCCTCTCTCTGTCCCTCTTTTCTTGTTCCCTTTGTCTTTTTTCTACCAATCCAATCTACTTATTTAACTTCCTAGTTTTCCTTTAAAGAATTCTAAATCCCCAGTCACTCTCTGAATTGTGAGGCATTCCGTTAATTATTTTTCACAATATCCTTTGAATGTATGTAAATTAGATTTTTGATGAATTGGAATATTTTATGGATTCTCTGCATAAATCACACCAGGTGAAAAAAAATCAACCTGTTTAAGGAGTAGGATATTTTTGGACCTTCCTCATTTGCTCCAGAGACTGAGGACATCTCAGTGCTGCTGCCTTCAAGTATGTGCCTTCAGGGGCAGGCAGCCTGCACACTTTTCAGAAAGACTTTCCTCAATTTATTCCTAGTTTTAAAGAAAACACTATGTGACTACTGTGTGTCAATTGAAGCTGTGAATGAGCAGGTGCAGCAATATAAACTCTACTGTTTTCTAGGCTGGTTTTCCAAGGTAATTTTTTAAATGAATACATTTGTGCAGTTTCTTTAATAATATTATTATTATCATCATTATTATTTGATTACAATAAAGAATTTAGAGAATTATTCCACTCTTCTCTCAATTAAATAATTAAAAATAAAGCATTCTTAAAGTGATTATAAATTGTCTTATTACTACTCAAGTAATAGGATAGTGCTTAATTATTCTAAATAAAATATGTCATCTAGACTATCCTAATTGTTTTTACATACTGTGGCAACAGGAGTGTCTGAACTTTTTTATATTAATATTTCAAGTACCGAGCACTAGTGACCAGAGCATGCAATCATGGTTATCTTTAATTTAGACTAAAATTTTCCAATTTATTATTTGTTCCTAATGAGTAATTTTTTGACTTTTCAATATTATTTTTTGAATCCCTTACTCTTGATCCTTAAATGTAACAACAATGAAATAAACAATATTCCCAATACAAAAAGGTAAATAATATGCCCAGTGCTGCTTCACATTCTAGGGATTTTGCATTAAGGTTGTTGGCTATAAAACGGTTGTTTTGTAAGGCCAAATTACAGTCTTGACTTGGATGATTTATATTAATAGCTTTCTTAGCAGGCTCAAGCAAGCCTACTAAATGGTAAACTGAATCTTCTGTTTGTTTATTTCTGATGATTCATGGAATTAGTTGCAAGATACATAAAGAAGTACCAAGAGTTTAGCACAGGACTTGAGAAATAAAGTTAATCAGCTAAAGAGAACCAGTAAATGCCATAGCAGTTTATTTACACACTAGTTCGTGTGTGTGTGTGTGTGTGTGTGTGTGTGTGTCCATTTTAAAACTCCACAGCAGTGTCATCTTGCATAGAGGGATGAAAATGGCACATATTCTTATTCCTTCTGCATTGCCCAGGTTTTCTCATGCTCACCACAGATTTCACATTTGTAGTTAAGCATGACTGATGTGTCTCAGATCCTCTGGACTCCACTTACTTTTGTATTTTTCAACTAATTGAGTACCTCCTTCAACCACAGCTCCAGGCATAAGAGCAAAACTGAGACGAGCATTAAAAGGATACACTCTCCCTCCTAAAGAGAGACATCAACCACTCTCATTCACCTTTTATGAGCTATGGGGAATTAAAAAAGACAAAGTTTTAAGTAGCAACTCCAATTTTTCCTTAATTTATATCACTGAGAAAAATAACTTTTCAATATTTAAAATTGATTTTTATATATTCTGCATTATAATCTAGAGATGAATAAGAATAGCTTTCTCATGTATATAGTCATTGACTGTATATACAACTTTTACAGACATTTTGTGTATAATTTTTCCTCTGCAAACATTTTGAAATGTAGGGCTATTTCATGTAGATCAGTGTTACCAAAACCTTCACAATGATATAAATGACCTGTTGTACTTTTTCAAAAAATATTTTTCTTTTAATCTCCATGGAGATTATTCTCATTTAGAGTTTCTGGGATGGTAAATAAGAGTTAGTATTTTTAGCTAATAATTTTTAATAATCACAGAAGGTTGGCAAACACTGAGATAGATCTTTGTGTGTTCCACTGTGACTTGCCCAAAATAAGCACTTGATTTTTTTTAATATGACTAAATTTCATCTTACTAGACCTTACTTGCTGAGACATTATAAAACACAGTATCTGTGATTTAACCCAATAGTTCATCCACTCACCCTTGTGTCATCAATGAATTCAACAAGTGAGATTTCGGTGTCTTTTGCATTTGCATCAATGACTTTGAACTGGATTGAGTTCACCTGGGAGAAGTCTCCCTCTAGTCTGGCATTTAAGCAGTAATTCTCATTAATTGTCATCAGTGTTTGGACTACAAATCCATCTAACTATGCATCCTTTATTCTACTTCTGTATCCTTTCATTTGGTTGGTAAGGATTGGTCTAAATTGAAACTATGTCAAACCGTTGCTGAAATTAAGAAATTATCTTAAAATAACTACTTAGGAAAGCAGTCCAACTGAAAATAAATTGTTGGCATGATTTTTATAAACCCATGTCGACTTCTGACAATTACTACTTCTTTTTTGAAATCTTTGCAGACCCTACTCATCCTGATCCATTATAGAATTTTGTTAGGTGGGTGATAAACTAGCAAATTTACTTTTCCTCATTATCAGTCTTCAGGAGACCCTCCAATTGTCTGAAATTTTTGAATAATTACCAAGAGCAGTTTTACTGTCCGACCTGACAAACACCTTGCTCAGGTATGTGTTCTGTAACTATGTTCCTACTTATTATTGGTTTAAATCCTGGCTGGTCTACATGTATGTTGCAACTTACAGTTTAAAAGATTATTTACTTTTTTCCTTAAAAGCAAATATTTATTGGGTAATGTGCCTATTCTCGGTTTTTACTAAAACATATCATTGGCCTAAGGGAGTTAACCCATCTTCCATATTTTTTTTTATTGCAAACACGTATAAATTATCTTCCTGTGTTATTTTTAGCATTTTTTTAAATCTCAGCTTAATATATATAATTTAATCTGTTTAAATTTTTTATGCCCAAACTGCATAAGTAATAAATGTTGGACTTATGACATCCCACATGAGTCTTTCAAGCATTAGACCTGACATTCAGTGAAGACCACAGAGAAGATAGCTTTAGAAAGTCTGGGTATGAATACTATGCTTGATAAATATAATATTATTTTATGCAGGTTTGGGGGTATTATATCACTACTGAGACAGTTAGTTCAAAACTTGACCTTTATATGCTTCTGAAATTTTGCATTGAGAGTGCATGTAAGACATAATTAGAATTGGTCAGTAAAAAAAGAAACACCTTGAAAGGTAATATCATAATCATTCATAAAAGAATAAAAACCCCAGTTATTGCCAATAGTAAAATGTTACATTTTTTGAGTTGATTTTAAGTAAAATCATCTGAGTGAGAGGTAGCTGGTATTTAGACTTATTTTTAAACAAAATCAACCTAGAAACACTAGTCATGAATTACAGGATTCTAGAAAGATAGGGAAGATAACTTAACAAGTGCATTTAAAGACAATATTGGTATATTGGGTTTTTCTTAAAAAATGTAATATTATTGTATTTCTCCCTGTGGCTGTTCTCTAGGGACAGTGAGGAACCTTTTTAGGTTGATGAATATTTCATTTGTTTTCAGTTGTATTTTCAGTTTGCTGTCGGGAGGGAAGACCCAGAATGTGCTGTAGGAAAGTGTCAAGGGAGGTTGAGCAACTATCACATAAACTTAGGGAATTAATACCACATGACCTGTGTAAAAACAAACCTTTTTCTCTAAGCATGTTTCTTAGTATCAGTATTTTTCCCTGGACAAGTCAAACCAACATAATACAACTATCAGCTTAATTTTTTTTTCCATAGGCTGTGGGAAGTGTACAGTGAATTTGGTTTACATTAAATATACTCTTTAGGAAAGTCGAAATGCCACCAATGTTCTGTCTTGGCTGTCCTCAGACATTTCTTTCCCCCAATCCTCTAATAGAACCCCAATTAAGCCTTCATTTAAGGAAGAGAAAGAGAAAGGGCACACAAGTACGCATGATTTCAACATAGGGCTTATTTCATGGGAACAGAGGGTAGCACATGGAGGAAATGTCTTTTACTTCCTTTCATTTTTATGTTGCTAGGTTGTGCATAATTTAAATCTCTTGCTCTGCTAAGCTTTTGTAGAGGAAAACATTGAATAAACTAAGTGAGAGTTTAAAAAATGCAGAAGCTTAGAGTAAATTTAAGATTGAGATTTAAGAGCTCAGTACCTGAATTGTCTCTCTACAGGAATATGGGAAAACAAGATCAAGGTCATGATTCATATGTATTATTGAATGGTCAGAATAACATATTCACACAACATTCTGAGACACAAGGTGTGAGGTATTGAGCTAAGATGACATCTAAAAGACAGCTTCATATGGAGGTAATTCATATGGTTATCTCACACAAAGTTGATATGCAAGTTTGTTTATATATCTATCTCTACCTATATAAATAGAATGTAATGCCTTACCTGCCATATCCTTCCAGTTCACTGCATCTCTCCTCTATCACCATGATCTGTCATGGGAATTCCGGACCAAATGTGGCAGTGCTGACAAAAATCATTGTAGGGGAGGGCCAGTATTTTGGTTGTTTGTTTTGAACTTTAACTTTATGTAGCAGATTCTATGGTTAGCCTTTTGTGAGTGTTGTCTTCTTTCATCTTCAAACCAACTCCATGATGTTGGGTCTGTGATTAGTTCCCTTTTAGAGATGAGGAGATTGAGGTCCTAGGAAGGTAAAAAAAAAATCACAAAAATTCTAACTAGGTGACCTGAGCTTCAGAAATAATTGGTAATGATCTAGGACCAGAATCTAAGTATTTCTTTGTCCTTTGTTCTATCTCCAGAAACTTTTCCTGTTACTGAATTAAAGCTCAAACTAGAGCAAGTGCAGCTAAGTAAATGCAGACTTCTGAATCTGTTGACCTTTTTCCTAGGGTTTATGAGAGTTAGTAGGGTATGCCATTTGAATTCAAACACATTTTTCCTCTCATGCTTTTATGTATCAAGTGGGTGATCATAAGTAAGTTATTTAACCTCTGTGTGTGTCACTTTCCTGCTATGTAAAATGGAATACGTGTTTTCTCAGGAAGTTGCAGTGAGGATAAAATATGTTCTCGTGCGTATATAAAACACTTAGAACAGCACTTGACACATGGCAAGCACTTTCTAAGCATTAAGTATAATTTTCTTCTCTTCCCACCTTAGTATTTGAAAAAAATCTCATAGTTGCCAGATTTTGTTTTTCTTTATTCCCTGGTGTGTTTCCTATAATCTTTTATTCTGTGGGGCACATGACATTGACATATGTGACACATGTGTTCTACTTCTGTGTGGGATGCCAAGGCTATTGGGAAGACCATAGCCTGGTTCCTGGACTCAGCAACTTGGACTATGACAACGTACTTTAAAAAATGCAACATTTATAGGGATATGAAAACAAATACCTTCTTTTTTTAAGATGAGGTAGAGGATGAATGCAGGTAAAATATGGAAGAGAAGAAAGATGTGATATTGCTAGAAGTGGGAAACTGTCAAAATGTGGAGAAATTCTGTCTTGGACTAAGGAACTTCAGTAAACTTTTCAGCCTGAGAGGAACATGCTGCTCAAAGGTATCTTGAAGCAATAATGGACTATAGCAACATTAATTGCAAAGATGGCAAAGATGCCAATCTTCCAAAAACGTATCATCTTCCTGCAATGAAAAATAATTAGATTTCATTTTATTGGAAAGAAGAAAATGTTATTGTTCTTTCTGTCCATGGATAAAGTTGTGATTTTCTGTTCATACTCCTAGGGATTCTCTATAGAAAAAGGGACATTAGGGAAAGAATAATTTTGAACTGACAAAGAATAAGACTCCTCCAAGGAGGTATTACAAAATTCATCATTATGGTTACTGAGGTTACTCACTGTCTGTGAAAGTGATGTTATTCTATGTATTCTCAATAGTAAATTATACTAATAACATTCCAACTTTATTCAGACTATAAAAATTTGTTCTGTGGATAGTAGTACACATTTCCATGGCTCTCCTGCTCTCTGTGTCATGATATTTTTCAAACAAATATTATTAAAATTAAAATCAAGTAACATAAAATATAAAATGTAATATACTTTAAAAGACATACATGACATGAGGCTGAAAAGGTAGAAGAGACTAAGAATAATTCTAGTTTTTACTTTTCTAGAGTGGCCAAAAATTTTTTTTTGCTCAGAAATTGGTGATGTCTTATTTAACACATATATATTGGGTTATCAAGTTGACTAAGTTGCTTGCACTTATATATAAAGTATTTTATATCTACATATCTCTCTCTTCCTCTCTCTTCTGTCTTTTTCCCCCCATCCTAACCATTCCTTTATTTCTATCTGTCTTTTTCCCTAAAAATAAAAATGTTCTCGTTGAGTAAAAAAACTTTATATTCAGAATTCAACCTGGCTGTAAATTCTAGATCCACCCTTGACTTGATGTGTTTATTTAAAAAGTTGCTGATCTTTCCTAGTATTCATTTACTTACCCCCAAAAATTAGGTGATATTTATGTTGTAAGTTTGTTCTAAAAAATGTAGTGTGTTAATATAAGTGATTATCTCGTTGAAATATCAAAAATATTCAAACATTAATTTACCCTATATTCTAACTATGGTTTGCTTCTATATCCAATGATTGCTACAACTTCATAATTTTGGTTACCTTGAAAATTCTGAGTTAAATTCTATAGACTTGGTAACTAACATGAATTGATGGATTCTCTATATATTTAGGTCAAAAAGTTGTAATTTTATCACAGTACTTAGGTTATGTTTCTCTGATATCCTGGACTATGAATTCCTTGAGACATGGGTATTGTCTTATTCTTAAATCTTCAGATTCTTAACCTGTAGTACCTACCAGACATATAGTAAATACATAACATATGTCAAATGATTTTTTAAATTATTAGTAAGACTCTTTGGCCTCATTAAATCATATAGCATCTAAACATATTGTTGACATTAATGATTGCATATAAAATGATTTATGTTTTAATATTTTACCACTATATCAAAATCTTACAAGTTAACTGTGTCATTTCTTTTCATTTTTTTTATAAGAAATTAAATGGAGCTGTATACAAATGCTTCATTAATCACTGGAAAACAATGTTTTTGGTTTTTTGTTGCATCATGTTGTTTTATTTTGTAGTTATTCAGACAGGAGTCCAGACTGTCACCATATCTAGAGTTACATAAGACTCAGCCCTGCATAGAGATCTAAGGCTGACTTTCTGATTCATGGTATAATGCAAAATCAAGATCTAATGGAGTAGGTAGAACATGCCTCATTTCCAGAATTTTAAAGTTGAAGGATAATCCTAGAAGTTCCAAAAATGTCTTAGTCATTGACATAGTAAATGGATTCCTACATGAACGTTTAAAGCTATATTCAAATTGCTTGATGAACTGCACAGAATCATGCACATAAAGAAACTAGTTTGTCCTACCTCTATGCAACAGATCTGTTGGATACAGTTCAGCAAGCATTTTTGAATTACCTATTACATGAATATATAGCATGTTTTCATTTTTTCAGAAGCTGACTCCATGAGACAATTTATTTTTCTTGTCTATACTTCAAATTTTTTTATCAACAAAATGCAACAGTTGGAATAAATGAATTGTTTGATTTTTCCCCAGCTCCAATGTCCCTACATCTTCAGAGTGTGATTGAGCCCTAACTTTGATATTATGTTATTTTTATGGTTCTAAATTTTTTAACCTTTGACTTTTTTGTGAGGCAGTGTTTCTCATTTTTAAAGATCCTCTGTCTTGTGAGTCTAAGTATAAAATCTAAAGCATTAATATCCTTCTCTATTATATAATTTCTTTTTTTTTTAATTAATTTATTTACTTTTTAAATACATTTGTCTCATCCTTCTCTATTATATAATTTCTTAATATCTAGTTCCTGATCCTTTCTCACAGTTCATTGTCCTGGTTATATTCTGTGTGTGTGTGTATATATATATATATATATATATATATATATATATATATTTATATATATATACAGAAACCTGGTTGACCATGAGTTAAGCTGTTTTGGAAAATAATGATGTTAGGAACACTTTACAGGAATCTAATTCAGTGGTTCTCAGGTTTTATTGTGCATAAGATATACATAGAATTCTTGTTCAGATATAAATTTCTAGACCCCATTCCAACTTAGTGGGTCTATTTGGGACCCAATGATTTGCAATTTAACAACTTCTCAAATGATGATGATGGCAATTATGATCTGAAACCACACTCTAAGAACCATTATTTTTAGGTCAACTCCCTTATTTTTTTTATTTTCATATTGGAAGTTTATTGAGAAGTACACTAAGTACAACACCTGCAGTTGTGTGCTGGAACCAGTTTGCACGAACTAGCAAGATGCAATCATGTGCATCTCTTCCCAATTCTGATTTAAATGTTGTCAGTTTGGTAGTTTAAAATTAGCCATGGTCAGAATCTACATCTTGAAAACTGGCAAGTGCAACAAATAATAGCTTTTCTCTTCTGGAGATTCCATTTTTTTTCTAAAATCAACTTTATATACTAGCAAAAACATCAGCAATTAAAATAAAAAACCAATACCACTAAATTATAAAATAGAGATGAATATGCCAAAAGATGTGAAAAACCTCTACTTACACAAGAACAACAAAAAGTTGAAAAAAATTAAATAAAACAATTGAGAAATACATGTTCATGAAATCAGAAGACAACACTATGTAGATGTCAACTCTTCCCAATCCAACCCACAAGCAGTGGAATTCCTATGCTGTAACTTCTAGGTGAGATCTTATGGTATTTTTCTTTCACTGCCTGGCTTATTTCACTTAGCATAATGCTCTCCAGTTCCACGCTGTCGTGAAGGGCAGGAGTTCCTTCTTTCTTTCTGCTGTGTAATATTCCATTGTGTCTTTAAATCAAATGCTATTAGTTCTCCAACTTTCAGGCGAACTCCCTTGTTAGGGGTCATTAGTAGTGCTCCAGGTTTATCCAGCAGACTTGTACCTGATGCGATCTAAAATCTTATTAGGACACACCACCTAGTCCTGTGTTCTCTTCCATTGAATCAGTGTTCCTGATGGTACATTCTGTGGAACCTTACTTATATCAGAGAGAAGGTACACATTCACATAAATAACAGTTATTTACTTTATTTGCAATTGCACTTGATTAGAACACCTGTGTCTTCTAAATATTATGATTAATAAAGCCTCAATCTACTAAGTCTTTAATTGCTAATTTTTACAAATAATTTCTTAGGTTTTTAAAACTTTAGTTGCTTTATAATCTATTTCCCTAGTATCATTGCAAATTTATTTTAATGGTTCTTTTTCCTTACCAGAATTTCTCTCTCATTTTAAAGCCATTGTCACTACCTGCTAAAGCTGATCAGTTTCTAACTGAGAATGCTCAATTTTCAACACAATAGTATACAAGTGTATATTTGCCTCCAAGGGTTCTGTCATGTCTGGTTTATGTGTGAAATCACTGTTCACAGGAGAGCTTCACTAGGCAGAAGGAAAATCAAATTGGGAATTAGTTTTGTGTTGTTGGTATTGTTTTAAGATTTTCTGTGTCTGGGCCTTAATACCTTCCTTCAAGTATATAAATATCAATCAAAGGATTGAAAAATGATTAGCCAAAAGATAAGATGATTCAATCAGAGGTAGATCTATGGTAGGACAAGTGTTTAGTACTATTTTTCCTTTAGTGAACCAGCCTTGCTGTAGGGCAAAAAAAGAAAACAAACTATAAGTGACTCATAAAAGACACAGCACCTTTGTTAGATTACATATAGGAATAGGGCAAATAGCTCTAGATTTTTTGAGGTAGAAAGAGAAAAAGAGAACATCCAGGATTTGATCAAGCAAGGGAGGAAAATTCCTGAAATATGTATACAGGCTGAGCTGGATAGTGGAAAGCATTCAGCTTTTCAGGCAGACTGATGCATGAATGATGTTTATTATAGCCATATCATCTGGCTATGGCCTAGGGAATATTATTTAATCTCTTGGAATCTCAGTTTTCTCATCTGTAAATAAGGGTATGAATAACACTTTTATTTTTTTGATAGGTTATAGTGACAACAACGTCTAGGAAGCCAGGAGGGCATCTGTTTCTTATTATATTTGGTACTCCTAAAACTAGTCAAAGCAAAGAATGGATGCTAAGATATTTTATCCTTCAAATTTATTTCACAGAGAATACTGTATCAGCTTAAGGTGGATAAACACACTAAAATGCTACTGGAAGATTTGCTATGTGTTGTAAAATGTATCATTCTCTTATTTTTTCTTTTTCTTTCTTTCTTTTTTTTTTTTTGAGTCAGATAATTAACCAAAAGCTTACTTATGTCACAGATGATGAGGGAAGTATTTGTAAAGTCTATTTTGTCATAATTCCAGGTCACTTAAATATACTTTTGTTTCCTCCATCCAGATTTTTTGATTGTTTCCACTGTTAAGTAGACAATCTAATAAATATAAAATATGTTATATGAAAAGAAGCTGCGGAACATGGTCATAGAATTTGATATTTTCATCGGATTATATAGCATTTCGAAGAACCACAGCTTAGGTAAAATGTTCCTTAATGTCTTTTCACTTTGTCTCCATCTTGCCTCTTTTATTCTTCCCTGGTAAATACTAAGAATACAGATGGAAAATAGGATCAACTAGCATTGATTGATTTTGTTTCACAAAGGTTTATTACAAATTGTTCATGTTCTTTGCAAAGGATGGGATCTTGACTCTACTCCTCAGCGTCTGTGAGCACTAGAACCCTAGGACATATGTTTGATGTCTGTGTCCTGCCCACGCGGCTACTCAGCTCCAGAACAGGGACATCTTTGTTGGCAACTTGGCCTCATTACACACCCACACACTTCCTCTGAGCAGTGCTCCAGGACCAATTCTGAAAGATTATGTGCCTACTTATTTCTAAGATGTTTCAAGACTAAACATCGTAGGAAGAAGATATACGAATAATATCACACTTTGAGAAAAACACAATTTCTCTGAAACCTTCTGAGAGCTTTTAGAATTCAGAACTAAGCTGGTTGTGGACTCAAAGTGAAATTTTTGTAATAAAAATTGGATCACGTGAATCACTTAAAATCCTTTAATGATACATCACTGTATTGAGAAGGAAGCCCAAGCTCTTTAGGGTTTATCTATTTCTCTATGGTATGGGCTCTGTTGTCTTTCAGGTTTACATACAACTTCTTTCCCAGGAACAACTGGGCTGCAGCCAGAGGAAGTGGCTTACATTTCTCACAAGACCACGGTCTCCTGATTCTGGATCTATGGCACATGTTTCCCATTGTGTTCCACCTTTTCCTTTAAGTCTTACTCACACACCATCACCTCTCGGAAGTGTTTTTTGACCACATTTATCTGGATTAATTACCCTTATCTCCTTATTTCTATCATAGTGCATAGTATTGCTTCATCCTTGTCTATTACAATACTTTTCCAGTAATATGTGAATTGCATGTTTAATTCATCTCTCTGTGCCTGGACACAGTATCTTGCACATAGGAAGTGCTCAGTAAATGTTCAAAAAGAATAAATCCCCTCACTCATCCAACATGAAGAATATTTATCGTAGAAAGCCACTCTTCCCTTCTAAAACTTGATTTTTGAGAATGCTCCCACCTATGCTGTGACATTATTGCTGTAAACTCCACGTCATTCTCACTCTTAAGGAATGAAATATTGAAAAAGCAGTTGAGCTTTGCCATTAGGTGCTATATTACTGAATAGGCATGCTAAGGACATGCTCAGGTACAGCAACATTATTACTCTTTTAAGAAATTTTAACTGTTATTTCAGAAAATACAGTCATATTGGTCATGTGAAAAATCAGACTATTGGTTGACTTTCTTATATATATATTATGCTTCATATATTTTTATTTAGGAAATATATATGCAAAGAAATGCAATACTAAATTTAATGTTTAGGACTTCTAGAGTTCTAACGTAACTTTTAATACAAGTAATTTGTGAGATTGAACTAATTATTCACTTTTCTACGCCTCAGTTTGATCTTATTTAGTAAATTAGTATAATAAAACCTAATTGTCAGGGGTTTGGTAAAAGGAAACAGGAGGGCCTTAAACTTCTGTGAAATAAGTAGAAATTCAGAAAATGCTATTTGTGACTTTTACGATGACTTTTATTTCCCTCATAGTGTGACTTATAAACTACAAGTTATGCAAAAAAAATCATAAAATATTTATTCTTTTTAAAATCAAGTTAAATCAATACTATTGTACATTCACGAATTAACTGTTCCTGTGTTCTCCTAGCTTCCTTTAATCCTTGCAAAGTTATAAGGATTAAGTGCTATTTTATCACCTAGCTTATAATAGATATTTACTTATTCTACTTATTTATTTTATAGCATATTTGAATGTTTTGAGCACTTTATAAATATTTGCTGAATTATTTTGATAGAAGTAAAAAAACCATTAATGAATATGAGGGTGCTATATAGCTCTAATTTTTATTAAATTTTTATTATGTATATCAATCTTGAATGTTGCTTGATATTTTTGATGGAGATATAGCTGAGTGTGCATAAAAATGATAAGCCCCATTAGCCACATTATACATTTCAATAAAACCCCCTAATAAAACAAAAAGTAAGAGCAACTAAAAGACAGTATCATTTCCTTGTTTCTTTCTATACCCTGAAGATCTAGGATGGACCAGTGGCCAGCAGTTTTTCTTGAGTAAAAGGACTATGTTATAATATAATTTCACTACACTGAGTGACATCCAAAATAATCAGATAAATTGAAAGTACAACAAATCTTCCAAATGAGTTGCTTTTCTATAGACACATAGCCTATGGTGTTTTACATGTAGGTTGTATTGAGCGTAAACAATCCTGGAAAGCAGATCCAATCTCAGATTGGAACCATTGTTAACTTGAACTTCATAAAAGAGGTAACTTACTGGCTTTCTTTGAATCAAATCTGTCATTTAACTTTGACTTTTAATTATAAGTAGTTGTAGACTACAGAACAATCAGACTTACTACAGAAACAAACTGATTTGTAATGAACTGGGTGGAGGAGAAATCGGGGCAGAGCTGTTAGGCATGAGGATATTAAGAAAGGAAGAGCCTGCTGTGTTTCAGGTATTATGCTCAGTGTCTTCAACCATATTTTGTACCATTTAAATATATTTTTAATATCTTCATCAATCCTTGGAGGTATTTATTACCTGTCCCTTTAAAGATACCTCTACTTATAGAAAGTAAGAAAGAAATAGATGGCCCACTAAATGGTAAAAAGGATTGGGAAAATTAGTTTTTTATCTGCACCTCAGGACATGCTTATTGATTTTAGAGAAAGGGGAAGGGAGGAGAAAGAGAGGAAGAGAAACTCTGTGTGAGAGAGAGACATCAGTTGGTTGCCTCTTGCACATGCCCTGGCAGGGGATGGTCGGGGATTAAACCCAGAACCTAGGCATATGCCCTCACCAGGAATCAAACCTGCAACCTTTCCATTTATAGGATGATGCTCCAACTAACTAAGCCACACCAGTCAGGGTGAATTGGGAAAATTATGGACCTGATCAAATAAAACAACTTTTTCAGAGTAATAGTAGTTACTTTCCAGAATAAAAGTGGAGATGAGAATGAAAATTTCTTTTCTCTTTCCTTATTCCCTTGCATTTATCCTCATTAATTCATTAATATTAGAATAGTTATTTTGTAAAAACAAAACTTCTCTCTTAAATCCAAATCCCATTTTATTATTAAAAAAAATGAAAATCAACCATGTGGAACAACATTCACCTGCATTGGTAGAAATGTGTTTGCTTTGTGTTTGAAGCACTTGCAAATGACCTGCAAATCATTTCACAGTAGGAATAATTAAATCTATCTCTATCCCCACCTTAATTCCAGACACTGTCATTTTCTGGATGTCCACCTCAACCATAATCACATTTTAATAAATATTATAATGAAACCCATTATGCATCTTCAAAATTTGCTGTATTTTGTTTGTTTCACGCTTACATTCATTCCTACGATTAAGGGCGACTGGATTTTCATTTAGTCATGGTCAAGTTACTTGTAAGGATTTGGCCAAACACGGAACCTCTCAGACTCAGTAACAGGATGGTTTTGGTCTAAATGGAGTTAAGGATCTTTTCTAGCTCCAAGATGGTATGATTTGATCCACTCTCATTCTCTCTTCCCTCTTTTCTCTCTCTATTCTCCTCTCCACCCCGCTCCCCCGCTGCCACATACCCCTTTCCTCCCCATTGCACTTCATAAAACCTGGACTAGTTTTATGACTCTGGAACTTTAACTCTCTAAACTTCAGTTTTCTCCAGGTTAAACTCCATGGTGTCTGACCACCGTATAATCATGAAACTAGACCAGCAATTTTTGAGCAGTGTGCCACAAAAATTTTTAAAACACTCCATATCTGACTATGTAGGCAGGGGTACTGTCCTATTTTCCCTAAGATTGTCAAAAAAATAATAACAATAACCAACACAACAATAGCAGTCATTGTTCAGTCTGGCATGAATAAATCAAAAGTATACCTATTTTTTTTGTTGGATAAAAAATATTTTTGGTGTGCCGCTGAATTTTAGTATTAGTTTGTGTGCGCCATGAGATGAAAAAGCTTGAAAATCACTGAGCAAGGCCAGTCACTTTTGTTGAATTGTGAGTCAGAAGTGTAGGAGTGAGGCAGTCAAGCATATGGTTTTGAGTTCAGGGAGACTTTGTTTCCAATTATGGTTCCTCACTTCTAGCTTTGGGACACTATTCTCATATTTCTACTCTGTTCTTCATTTTTCTTTCTTTCTCTGTTCCAAAATATCATCTTTTCCCATCACTCTTTTTTTTGTTGTTGTTGTTCAAACTGAACTAGTCACCTTGGACATATTCAATTTTTAAAAATCCCAAAATCTTTTCTATATTAAAAACATTCATCCTTAGTGTCTTCTGGCTTAGATGGCCCTGCCACCAGGTCTTGGGAAGGGACACTCTTTCTCATGCTTCAGATTTTTAGTTAAAATCTGCCCTTTCCTGATCACCCTTTCTAGAGGGTCACACATAATACTCTACCAAAGGTCCCACTTTTTTTATATTACAACAATCTGTTAATTTTATAGATCTTTTCTAAAAAAAAATTGTAAATCTATGTCTTCATTTCTTTGTCATTTTTTAAATATTGTATCGTATACTCCATGAGGAAAGAATGGGTCATGTCTACATGTTTACCACTCAGTGAATATTGAGAACTTCTCTTGGCACCCAATGGAGATTAAATATCTTTCAAATGAAAAAATGAATGTGAGAGCTTCATCTCCTGCATCTGTAAAGTGGGGGAAAATAAGCCTAACCTCATAGTAATTTGAAAATCTGGGTATATAACTTGGTGTGCTCTCAAAAATGGTGCTTGTTATTTAACTGATATGATCCAACTGATGAGATCAGAATGCTTAACTTTACAGGTATAGAAAAGTGGGAAGAGGCACCTTCCTTAAGGCAAGGATACTTAAGTAGTTTCTACTATTATATTTGCCATATTATCATTCGTATAATCCACAGCTCCTTAGCTCATGCTGCTTAGCGGAACTGCAAAAGCAGCAGCTCACAGAGTCTAAATGGGGTATTTTATTGGTCAACTGTTTTGAGCCTCATCTCTGTAAGCAGGAGGCAGCTGTACCTGGCATGGAGAATAGTCTGTTTTGTCTTCAATGCTCCCTTTGGCAGTTAATTGCTTGTGTCTTCTCTTTCTTACAGTAGCACACTACTACCCTTTGACTTGACTTGTAATCTTGAGCAACAACTATTTCCTTTTGAACCTAGGTTTTCTCATCAGTAAAGTTGGGAGTTTAATAACATTCCCACTTCTTGCATAAGATTGATAAGAAATGAAAACACACTGTGTTTCATTTTATTTTATATGACCCTAGGACACAATTCAGGCATGCAAAGTCTCAATTTTCACATGTATGGTGGAATAACAGTAACCAGTTCTCATATTTAATGAAAACAAATAAATACAGAGTCTGTAACATCAAATAGGAAATTATTAAATATTATTCCATGTGTGGAGTATGGAGGTGTCTCCAAAACATGGCGGCCATGCTCTCTGTCCCTCTAAAGACCAGTCTGGGAGAATACCAAATATATTTAATGCTTGCAAACCAATATAAGTGATATAGTTGGGGACTTGCTGGAGAAGGATATCCATGTGAGCTGAAACATAAGGGGCAGTTTCAGGGATAAAGCTACATGAATTCAAAAAGGGGGAAGGGGGCACAAAAATAAAACTTGCACTTGGTAACAAGCAGGAGGTGCAGGTTTGCTCAGTGGAGCCATCAGCCAGTTGGTACTTTTTATTTTGTCTATCATTCCTAATTCTTTGACACATAATGTGACCTTGATATACTGAGCTATTTAACTAGAACTTCCCTATTGCTGAATTAGCATAAAGTACCCTACTTTTTATCCATAATCTCTTTTGAGAATTGTTTAATTAGTGTTTGTTATTAGCTAATTAGCATTACCATTTTTTTCCTCAAAAGCTCTATAAACTATAAAGTAACTTTTGAGTTAAAAGACATCAACCACACTAGGTAAGGAAGGGGGTTCAGGTGACCCTCTAAGAACTTGTTCACGGACATGGGCACAGTTTTTTTCCTGTAAGACACAGCATGAAGAATCCTGGAGAGGCTAGGTGTTAGGTTAATGAAAAGCATCTTTGTCCTTCTATAGGACAAGTGCAGCCAGTTTTTTCCCCTAGCAGAAAGTGTGTTCTCAATGACTGTTTATGCCTGGATGTTGGAAAAGAGGCCCTTCGATTGACAAACTCTAATAGAAACAGGAAGGGCTTCAATTACGTGTTGCTGAGAATAACACTTTGAGCACAGAGACGTGCACTTTCAGTATCATCATTTATTTCAAAGATAACCATGTAAACAGGCTGAGAGCTGAAGTCTACTTTTTTGCTGCATGGTGTTCCAATTATACATGGAAGTGGGGCTTGTGATAGGTCAACTAAAACATGGAATATTCATATTAAAAGAAAAAAATCCAGTCACTTAAATGACTGGTTTCTCATTAATATCGTCATTCAGTGGACTTCCTACTGTCTTGCTAAAAATCACCTTTAATGTTAATGAATTGAACCTCAATACTTTTATTTGGAAAATGAGGTCAATGATATATATTTCTTGATTTGTTGTAGAAATTAAATTACTGAAAATACGCAAATTGCCTGGCACAAAGAAGATTCACGAGCAGCGTTAAGTTTATGTCACTCTTTTTCCTTGCAACTAACATCCATGTAATATGGATATTAGGTAGGCACTCGGTGACTGTCTATGAGTGAATACCTTATATGACAACCACACTGGTAAATTCAGAAAAGAGAATCATGGTTCAAAGTTGAACAATGCTATATTTGAATCCAGTTCTTTAAAAAGAAATTGCAAGAGTTTGTTTAGCTTGCTTTCAGAAAACTTACTTTTGAGCATATAGTTATATTGAAGGAAAGGTAACATTTTCATAGCCATGTTTATGAATCCAAATAGCTAACATTTATTGATATCAGGTTTTAGAATCCCAAACCCCACATTCACATATTGCTTTTTATTTTCAAAATAGAGAGCACACAGATTTTTGGGGGGGTGTGTGTGGCTGTTTTCTTTTAAGAACTGAAAGTATACTATAGAATAATTTTAATATATGTAAACACATTTGTTGCACATTTGGAACAGCAAATGTGCTATAGGTCTACAGAAGGGTCAGATATTTTCCAAGAACTTCAGTGGGCAAAGAAGTAGGAAAAAATAAACTAGCTCAGCTATGTGCACTGATTTACTTTATATTCAGAGAAAAGCAATCCCTCTATACCAGTGTTTGGACTACTTACATTATTTAGAGTGTCCAGTATGAAATGAAAATGTGGGAACTGACCTTTGTTCAAAAATATAAAATTTTCTTTCTTCCGTGAACTATTTCTTGACCTGTAAATGTGTCCTGTTCTTGTTGTTAATGTCACACTTCTTCAGGCAAGGGATATGCCTGAGGCATGTGCAGATCCTAACAAGCACCCACACCTCACCATGCAAATCAGCCTGTGTGCATGACCCACCAGCTGGTCACTCCCCCCCCACCAGCCGTGCCCCATCAGTGAGAAATGGAGCCAGGCACCTCCCCTTCCCATGGGTCTGCTGGTTGCCCGCCCATGGAGGATGGGCCACCAACAAGGGATTTTAACCTCTTCCCTGGTATACATACTTAATTGGGGGATGGGCAGCAGAAGGCAGAAGGCTGCTGCCATGTCCCAACCTGACCCTGAGGGTGGATAACATTCAATATCAGGTGGCAGAGAAACAGGCATCAGAAAACCTATCTCAAGAGGTCGCAGGTAGGGGAGGCTGCCAGGAAGAGCAGGCCCTTGAACCAAGTCCCCAAGCCCTTAGAGCATGCTCCGTTGCCCCATGAGAATTCACTTCCAAAACCCCAATTCGAACATTTATGATTTCAAGACAATGGTTGCATGACCCTTCTGGGCATACAGCCCCGTGTGACTGCTCTGGTTGTACACCCAGCAGGTCATCCATGGTTAGTGTGCTACCCAGGCACACTATGAGAGGTAGAATATGAGAGAAAACCATGCACACTATGAGAGGCAGAATATGAGAGAAAACAAGTATTGCATCTTGCTTACAGTGAGATTTATTCCCAGAATTGAATGGTCTTCAGGAAAGTGTGAAGCCAGGGGGAGGGATGGCATGAAACAGAGCCAATCAACCTTTCTGACCTCAAGGTTACAGCCTTCACCCCCTCCAACAGAAGAGCCCTTACTCAGAAGCTGCAATGAGAAGGTGGTGAGGCTGAGCTACCTCCCAGAGGAGTGCTGGTTTAGTGACTGCTCTGTTGCCCACAGGTCTCCATATTGATTAGGTTTGGCTTTAATATATAACCAAATAAAAGACTGATACATCTAAGTTGACGTCCTATGTGATTGACAGCGGGTTTTCTGATGAGCCATAGCGGGGTCCTGACACTGATTTGTGCTCTCTGACCATGGGCAAGTTTTTCTGTATCTCTGAGATTTCGTTTCCTTATTTGTAAAATGGAAGTAGTGCCTCCCTTGAAGAGTGTTTGGACAGTTAAATGGACTAAAATTTGTGAAAAATGTGTTAGAAATTCATAAACTAATGTTTATTTGTTAACGGTTGTGTATTTCCTTTTTTTAACCTTTTTTCTTAGGACATTTCTCAGTGTTGGGGTATAATTTAATGGCTCAAGAAATTATCGACATAAAATTTCAGATAACAAAAAGATCAAAACATGTATCTGCCAAATTAGACTTAAAGAGAACCTATGGCAACATACCATATTGAATCAGTGTTGTTCAATACTATCCTCAAAATTAAAAAAAAAAATCATAGTACATGAAAAATGTTCTCTTAGGCAGAATACAATCACGACATGCATTATCTAAACCTATAAACTCTTTCTCCAATACAGGCTAAGCAAGTGTACACATAGGAATGTCGTTTGCTCAGGGGCAAAAGTTCTGCAGGAGTTAACTTGGCCAGGATTCTTGGTTTGAGGTAACTATCAAAAGTTTGGTGTAATAGAAAAGTGCTAGAGATCAAGTATCTATCTGGGGGTTTTCCTGACTTGGAGCAAGTTTCTTCACACATCTGAATCTCCATGACTCACCTAAGAATAGCAGGAGTGAGCTTAGAAGAAAAGTGATGAATGTGTATGTCTAATAAAATTACCCTTTTTGTTTTTAAAGAGGTGGCAGCTCCCAGGAAATTGCGCCATAAAGAAGTGGGATGAATCTGACAGTTTAAGATATAGTGTGAAAACATAATTGTGTCTTTGAAATGAATACTCTATATTTCTTTGTATCCAATTTAATTTTTATGGGAAAATATATATAGATAAAAAAATACTTCCAGATTTCAAAATACTCTGTTATGGAGTGAATGTCTGTGCTCTCTCAATATTCATATGTTAAAGCCCTAACTCCCAACATGATGGTATTTGATGGTGGGCCTTTGAGCAGTTTAGGTAACGCAATGTGGATGGTGTCCCTATGTTGGGATTAGTGTCCTCACCAGAAAAGGAAGAGAGACCAGCGTTCTCTTTTTCACCATGTGAGGACTCAGCTAGACTGTGGCATCCATAAGCCAGAACCGTTATGCTTTGGCACCTAGATTATGAACTTTCCAACCTCCAGAAATGTGAGAAATAAATGGTTGTTGTTTAAGCCACACACAGTCTACAGTATTTTATTATGGCAGCCCAGGCTGATTAAGACAGTCCCCTAGAACTTTTTGTGAGAAATATGGGTGTTGATTTTTAAAAAGTTCCTGAATATAGTGTAGTTCTCAGATAAATTCTGTTAATGTGATCATTTATTGTTCTAGACTCAAGTAGAGTTTTTATATTTTGATGAGATTTTTCTTACTGTAGCATAATTATCTTCTTTATTAAATATAAAACAAGTATGAAAACTATGAAGTTTATCTATTGTAAAACTTACATAAAAAACTATCTGTTGAATAAATAAATTATTTTTATAAGATTAATCAATTTGGATTATTCTGATGGTTGGCCACATCATTAATCTATGCTGTCTATTTATATCTGCAAATTAATTGATTTAGCTTTTGTTGCAACTCTGTTCAAATCTTGATTATCTATAGAATGAACATTTATATAAGAGTACAGAGGCAGAAATGTCCAGTAATTAACATACAAGGTCTGTTCAGAAAGTATCCAGCCATGTAATATGGAAAATAAAGACTTGTTTTGTTTAATTAATTAATTTATTTTTTCAAATACATTTGTCTCTGCCGGACATACAAGATACAAAAAACGTGTACATAGGACCATGAATGACACTTCAAACCCCTTCAGAGTAGGCACCTTGGGACCTCACAGTTTTCCCAATCACCATCAGCTTCCCTGCCATATTTTCCTAAATCTCATCAATGGTCTGAAATCTCTTCCCTTTCAAAGGTGATTTTAGTTTTGGGAAAAGGCAGAAGTCAAAGGGCACCAAATCTGAGCTGTAGAGGGGCTGAATTACCTGGGTGATTAAATGTTTCCCTAAAAGTCTCTGCATGAAACATGATGCATGAGTGAACGTGTTCTCGTGATGAAGCTGCCAGTTACTAGTTGCCCATAGTTACAGCCTTCTGAATCATGTGAATAGTTTCCATGGAGGAATGTTCAAGCTTAACACAAAATTTGATGTAGATTTGTTGCTTTACTCGCTCAGTCATTTTGAATATGACAGCCACACAGTACACATGCTCACTCAAGGGCATCTACTGCCCCCACTGACTAGTGCAGTGGAGTCATCATTGTTTACATATGCCATTGCAGTCCACTCTCCTTGGCTGCCAGGTTACGTTGAGGTTGCGCAAACCATTCTCATTACATTTACAATAACTGGACTTTTTACGCCCAGTTTCCATCTTTATTCATATTAAATATTAATTAAGTATAACCACACAATGAAGAGGAAGCTCAAGTTTGATGCTTTTGCATTTATAATCTGAAAGCCAGCTCTTAGTTAACTAAGGGATTAATCTCATATATAGACAGATCTTTAGTCACTGAAATTTTTTTATGTATTTCTATTTGATTTTCACCAGTTGATACCAGGAAGTTATATGACAAATACAGGTGTGGGCAAAAGTAGGTTTACAGTTTTTCATATGGAAAAATAATACAATAATAAATAAATAATATAAGAATAAACTGTGTTTGGGGTACTCGAAACTGTAAACCTTTTTGCTCACCCTTGTATATTCTTCAGATAAGCAGTTCTAATCATGGAGGTAGAACTTCATTTTCTAACAATATTGTTGAGAATGAAATGTTATTCAAAAATACAAGTTAGAAATTTAATAATAGTTTAACTCAAAGATGGGCATTACCTGCCAATTAACCTTTAATCTCTATATAACATGACCCAGGAATGCACATGGCTCATTTAGAAACTATACTATAAAAAAGCCACCTAGGTACCCCAAACACAGCATCAGAGGAACGAACACTGGACTTACCATATTGCCATGAACACAGGATTGAGTCCCATTCTGGCAATTCAAAGAATAACCAGACAGAATGATTTAATTAACATGATACATCACGTAGGACTTTCTATTGAAAGAAAACAGGAATATTATTTATTTGAGTTTTAAACATATTGAAATTCATTATATTGGATTTACATCAAGAACCAGGAAGTGGAATTGCAGGTTCCTAAAGATGCTTAGGCATTGAATTGGAAGGCAATTTACAGATGTTTTATTCTCACAATAGTTCTGCTGAGGCCAAAACATTAAAAAATAGGTTATTTAGAAAACATCTGTTGCAGCACTGTAGCATGTATACTTGAAATCCAATGTAGATAATTTTTAACTCATTTATTTTTAGGGATAATCATGTAATGACTTAAATAGTAGTAATGGACGGAAGAGAAATATGGACAGTGAATATTTATTTTATTAAAATATGTATATATAATATAATCCTGTTAGTATAAGTAAATGAACAAACAAAAAAATACCATTTTTTAGGAAAAATTGAATTGTACTTTCTAATTAAAATATTTTAAAAGGGGAAAAACCCTTATACTTGCATACCACTATTATAGCAATAAATAAAATAACCATATCTGTTTTCAAGCCTGAATTCTGCTGCAAATTTGACAAATGAATCAAAATTGGTCTTTTCCAATATTTATTATTGATAGGTAGTATCACCAGATCTGATCTGTAACTCTATCTCTGCTTGTAGTTAAACAAGAAATACTATTTACTAATTATTTTTTAAATTTCTCTTATGTGGAATTTTATGTATATATATAAGGGTCTGGAAGAAATTCCAACAAATATCAATTTAAAATACATTCCAGAAATTTCTGTATTTTCTGCTGTTTTTATTTCTTCACAATAGATTCCAGAATCTTCAGCCATCTGTACCACTGAAAAAATTTAAACAAAAACATAAAATCCAAGTGGTCACATGGAATGGTAGAACTAAAGTAACTCAGGGTGCATTTCTGTGCCTTTATATAATCACTGTGATTAATTTAATCAGTTGTTTAATATGTAGTTAGAGTAGAGATCCTAGAACTCTCTTTTTTTTAAAATTAAATTTGTAGTAAATCCATAGTAATAATGAAGTTAACCTCCAGGAACCAATTCTTTGAAGGTAGACAAGAGGTGAGATGCAAATATTCTTTAATAAAATTAATAGATCTAAAGACATGTTAGGTATATTAGATCTTTTGTTAATGCTATTTCATGATAACTACTAATGAGATATAAAAACAAATTGCACCATTATCTATTATGGGTAATATTAAATCACGTACAAATGCTATCTTCTTAAGAAAATAATTTTTTATTTCATACAATATTTCATTTATAAAAATAAGATTTATATGTTTATAGAAGAAATGCATTCACTATGGACTAAAATGTAGACAAATATATGGTCATAGAGAACTTTTAAAAAGTCATCCACGATTTTTCTTTTTCCCTGCTCGAGAAAACAGTTGTTAACATTTTGATGTAGGGAAAACTCTTCTGAAAGGCATTAAGCTCAAACATACAAACAAAGCACAGACTCAAGGTGATTTTTAGAAAGAAAAGGACTATGTTTTGATTGTTCATTTTTCTCATTTGAAGTTCATGTTGATTCTGCAGGATGTAAGAAATGCCAATGCAATGGAGTGAAATTTGCCCACCAAACAATAAACATGGAAAAACAAGTCTTTTTTTTCTCTGCAAATCATGTTCAAAAATCTCACCATGAGACACTCTAGGAAGTGCCTCTGCTGGAAGACAGCATTATTCAGTGGAAAGGGCAGCAGAAGAGATTTTCAAGGGACCAGAGCGCTATCTGTGACATTAGCCATGGCATTGACGAATGGCAAAGTTAGAAAAGCTTTTTTTCAGAACCTATCTTCTCAAATATATAGATGAGAAAACTAAGGTTCAGAAAAGATAACAGGCATCCCTAAACCTACAGGAAGAAATTGTAACAGCTAGACAACTTTATTACCTGGTTTGCTTGGTTCTTCTGTCTGTTCAAAGGGCTGGGAATAAAGGTGGGTAAAAGAAAGTAGGAAACACATAGACCATGGTAAGAAGAGTGTGTGGTCCAAAGAAAGGACTGGTCTGTTCAATATATGTGCTCTAGTTTTGCCTGGAAAATAGAGCAAGCAGGAGACTTTCTGAGTAAATACAATGTGAAAAGTGATCCAGTCTCCAGGGACTATCAATAAATTTGTAGAATTTATGGTAAAGTTGGGATGCTTATCAGAGCTGTTATAAATACCTTTCTAAATTATAGTAATTTTTTATGATAATATCTAAACAAAAAGTATTTTGCCATCCTGTTTGAGACTAGTTTTTAGGGTCTTTCTCTCTTTGTATTTAAAATAGCATATTTTGCCATGAACAGAGTGGTGCTATATGTTCCTTTGAATTAGTTCTTTGGATTCCTTCAAATATATTCCCAGAAGTGAGATTGTTGGGTCAAAAGGAATATCCATTTTTAATTTTTTGAAGTATCTCCATACTGCTTTCCATAGTGGCTGCACCAGTCTGCATTCCCGCCAAGAGTGCAAAAGGGTTCCCCTTTCTCCACATCCTCACCAGCACTTGTTCTTTGTTGATTTATTGATAGCCATTCTGATGGTATCTCACTGTGATTTCAATTTGCATTTCTCTGATGATTAGTGACTTCAAGCATCTTTTCATAGGTCTATTGGCCTATGCCTTTTTGGAAAAGTGCCTATTCAGGTCCTTTGTCCATTTTTTAATTGGGTTGTATTTTATAAATTTTGGATATTAATCCCTTATCAGATGTATTGGTGAATATGTTTTCTCATTCTGTGGGTTATCTTTTTATTTTGTTGGATTTCCTTTGCTGTGCAAAACCTTTTTAGTTTGATGTCGTTCCATTTGTTTATTTTTTCGTTTCCCTTCCCTGGGGAGATATATCAGATAAAAATTTTCTGTGAACAAAGTCTTGAGATTTTGCTGCCTATGTTTTCTTCTAGGATTTTTATGGTTTAAGGTCTAACATTTAATCTTTAGTCCATTTTGAATTTATTCTTGTGTGTTATTCCAAAAATGTATATGGTAGTTAGCCTTCTATGCCATGGCACCTCTGAATTATTCACTGGATTTGCATTATTTACAATTGCCAAGATATGGAAGTAGCACAAGTTTCCATCAGTAGATGAGTGGATGAAACAACTATGGGACATTTACACGATGGGATACTACTTGGCTATAAAAAAGAAACATTTACCCTTTGCAACAGTATGAATGGACCTAGAGAACATTATGCTAAGTGAAATAAGCCAGTCAGAGAAAGACAAATACCGTATGATTTCACTCATATATGGAATCTAATGAACAAACTGAACTAACAAGGAAAACCAGGGCAGCACATTTGGAGGAGGGGATATTAGGAAGTAGAGGGATTGAGCATAAAGGCAAAAGGACTCCTGGACATGGACAACAATGTGGTGATTGCTGGGGGGATATATATAAAGGAACTAAATGGTAATGGAAAAATAAAGATTGAATTTTAACAAAAAGATAAAAATAATATACCTTAATGTCTAGGTCTAACATAAATGGATAAAGACTATTTTTTTATTTTGCCTATAATTTTCTTTATTGTTCTTCTATTATCGTTGTTCCAATTTTCCTCTGTTGCTCTCCCTTGCCCTGCCCACCTCCCACTCCCACAGTTATTCTCCACCCTGTTGTCCAGGTCCATGGGAGTGGCTATTTATATTCCCATAATATGGGAATCTTAATGCTAGTTTTTGGTTGCTTACTATTGTATATAAATATTCAGCAACTCTCTTTTTTCAAAGATTTCCTGAATGGACAACTAGTGAAAAATGCTAGAGTATATACCTCTAACTCGATGTTCTATCTTCAGGAAGAATGGGGAAACTACAAATTTACAGAGAAAAGTTTCCTCTTTCAATTTAAAATTGGAAACATTCATAGAATATTTGTAGAATCTAAACCATAATGAAAATTTGATAGGAACTATTTTATATTAAATTATTTAATCATCTGTTTTTTTAAAAATGTGGAAATGAGTATGAACTAAAATTTAAATATAGTAAATCCTAAAATAAGACATATTCTAAAAGGGATCAGAAATAAATAGACCAATAAAAACAAGTGAAAGAAAAATCAGGACTTAGAAATATGAGAAGAAATATATTTTAAAAATTAATATTCTAGGAAACTGAGAGGTATGTACCAAGAAATAATCACAGAACTAGCAGAATGTATACAATAAGCATTTACCATATTCAGCAGATGTTACACATATCATGTATATTAAATGCAAGGATTAGTAAAACTGATCATTATTATGTATATTTATAGACTATATTAGTAAAAGATACACTGTTCCCCCAATAAATTCAATAAAAATAAATAAATAGCAATAAAGAAATAAAAGATCTATGTTGCAACTTCACAATCTTAAGTCTCACAAATAATAAGGTTTTATTTATTTTTAAAATCATTTATTTTTTAATTATTGTTGACATACATCATTATATTACTTTCAGGTATACATTCCAATGATTAGGCATTACATAACTTACTAAATGATCATCCTGATAACTCTTATACCCATCTGACATTATTAAAAATTATTAGAATATTATTGAATATATTTCCTTTGCTGTACTTTACCTCCCCATGACTGCTCTGTAAAAACCAATTTGTACTTCTTAGTCCTTTTACGTTTTTTCTGTCTTTGCCTTTAACCTTTCACATTTTCATTATGAAGTGTCTTAGTGAGGGCCTCATTGGGTTCAATTTCTTTGGCATTCTCTGCACTTCCTGGATTTGTATGCCTACTTCTTTAACCAGGTTAGGGAAGATTTTTGTCATCATTTTTTTCAAATAAGTTTTCAATTTTTTGCTTTCTCTTTTCTTCTTCTGTCATTCCCATGATGCAGAGGTTGATATGCTTGACATTGTCCCAGAGGTTCCTTACACTGTCCTCTATTTGGGGATTCAATTTTCTTTTTGTTCTTCTGATTGGGAGGGGTTTTTTTTTTTTCATTCTTATATTACACATCACTGATTTGATTCTTGGCTTCGTCTGCTTTACTATCGATTCCCTGTGAATTATTCTTTGCTTCATGTGGTGTATCCTTCATTTCTGATTATTCTTTTTTTATGCTGTTGATATTCTCACTAAGTTCATGAGTATTCTTATAACCAGTGTTTTGAACTCTGCATCAGGTAGCTAGCTGGCTTTTGTTTAATTCTTTTTCTGGGACTTTATTCTGTTCTTTCATTTGTCTCCTCATTTTGGCAGCCTTCTTGTGTTTGTATCTATGCATTAGGTAGAGCTGCTACATCTGCCAGGTGTGGCAGAGTAGCTTTATGTAGTAGGTGTTTTGCCAGGCCCAGTTGCACAACCTCCTCAATGACCCAAGCTGGGCACTTGAGGTGTGCCACCCACCCTCCCTAGTGTAGGCTGTATACATCCTTCTATTGTAGTTGAGCCTTGATTGCTGTTGGTACATCAGTGGGACTGATTTACCCATAAGCTAATAAGCTGCAAAGACTGTCTGCAACCACTAATCACTGACCTCCAACCATCGTGGATCATCTATGCAGGGGCCTACCCCACAGAGCATGTCATTCTCTAGAGGAACTGATGCCCACTGAGTTTGCCCCTTGAGTGTGTCACTTATAAAAATGATTAGGTAGTGATGCTTTGATGTGGTCTGAAATTGTCCCACTGTATGTGCTAGCTCTAGAGCCTCATGGGAGGTGTAGGCCAAGGTCAGCCACTGCCTCTGTTCTGCCCGAGGCCACCTGGCATGAGCTGCAAAGCAATCTGTAGTTGTCTGCTACTTGTGCTGGGTTTAGAGGTGGCTAGGGAGGCCAATCTGTGAACCAAGGCTGGCTTCTACTAGTGCCAGGCCTGGGGCCACTGAGAAAGTAGTATTGGACTCACTGAGCCAGACACTCCTTGTGAAAGTAATTTTAGGAAAATATGAAGCATGAGCCCCATCAAGCCATTTGTATGGAAAAAACTTCTGGAACTAGCTGGGGTGGGACTGAAAGTTTGGGTGGTCAGGGCCTCAAGGAGTCACCATAGCCAGATAACAGTGTGAACAAGGTCAATGGAGACTCAGATATGGTGCCACCTACTGGCTCTGTGGGGTGAGGGCTCATCAAAGGAACAATGGCCTCTGCCAGCACTTCTGTCTGAGAGAAAGCCGCCACTGCCCCATCTCTTGTCCTATATCAGGACAATTCAGGTTCTCCCCCATGTGCCTCTGGTGCTTTCCAAGCAGTTGCCTCAGTTCTGGAGCTCAGAGGGAGTAAGTTCAAGGAAATCCATGTGGTATCCTTTAAGAGGAACTGCCAGGTACACCAGAGGCCTCTATCTCACTCAGCTTCAATTTATGGTGAAGCCTCAAGTTATGGTGACTTCTCTTCCTGGTCCTGGAACGCTGGGCTGGGGAACCTGGTGTGAGGTTGGGATTCCTCATTCCACAGGGAGGACCTCTGTAGCTGAGGCATCCCTCTCAATTTTTATCTGGCACATGGGGTACAGGAGCAACTTGTTCCATATATCTGTCCCTCCTGCCACTCTCAATGTGGCTGCTTTAATTCCCTAATTGTAGGACTTCCATTAAGCCAGATTTCAGCTGGTCGTGAATGATGGTTGTTCTGTAGTTTAATTCTAATTTTAATGTGATTGTGGAAGGAGGTAGGTACTGCATTTACCTACACCACCTTCTTGACCAAAAGTCTGGTTTTGTATTTAATGCTAGAGACTGATGTCACAATGTGAGTTTTAATTTCACTGAACATAGCAGACCTCCAATTCATTTTAATGTCAGCAACCTATAAATGTGGTATTCATCCTCATGATTAGTCATACCTAATAATATCAATGATTTATCTTTTTGAGTTCAGCCCAAAGTATGTTTCCTAAAATAGTTCAATGTGTGCATTTGTTACTATTGGTTTTACATAATTTTCAGTTGTTAAAAGTATAACATCATATATTGCATTTACTTATGCAGACCTCAAAATATTGATTTTTCAAGTTTCCTGTAATAAAATATAAAACCTCCAGTAAGTAAAAAACAGTAAACTTTTGGAAATTAATGTAAGTTATAGCTGAATGTTGCCTCTAATCCCATGTAACTTGCACATCTTTTATAGTCTTTTGATATCTTTAATTATCATTACACCCATCCAGGTCTTCTGTCCCATGTATGATATTATTCAGTATTTCTTTCCAACCATTTAAATACAACAGTTTTCTGAGATATTCTGCAGATGATGGGCCAAATCCTTGTGCACGTCTCCCATAAAAGTCCACTATTTCCTTAGTTATTCCTCATTATTAGTCATCTCTAACATCATTTAATCTTTTTCCACTGGTCTTATTCAGTATCCGGACATCTGTGGAAAGAGGACATTAGTTTAGTGTTAATTGTACTACTATAATTCTTCTCTATATCCTTTTTATTAACATAATTCATAATCATAGCAAGGCTGTAAATGGTTGGTTGGTTGAATGAATGAATGAGGGAAAGCTATTTTTCTACAAAAAGGTAAAAACCAAATAGATGACTGTGACTTAAAAATCATGACAACTAGATAACTTAGTTTCACCAATCTCATTGCACAGAAGAAAAAAACAGTTTAACAAGTTTTTGTGATCTGTTAAGGCTTTGAGATAATAAATCCAGCCCTATAATCCAACTGAATTACTAATTTGTGGCCTAATTTCTGTTTTGAAAACAGTGTATTTTTATTCTAAAAGTATCAGATAATTTTTAACGTTTCACTGGTCTCTCTGTCATATACAGTACAAAGCCATAATTCAGTCAAATGGCATATATTATTTCCTCTAAACTATTGAAAATAATAAATTCAATAGATACTAAAATTGTATGAAGTGGTACGTATTAATGCCTACTATCACTCTGTGTGCTTCCATGAAAACATATGTATTACATTTAAGAAAAACAGTGATAATAATAAATAACTATAGTGGATTTTTGTTGTGTTTTTTTCATATCTGTGTACCAAGCATCCCTTCTTTCTCTAATAAAATTACCCCAGTAGCTTTGAGTGCAGAGGCTGGTGGATTGAGCACATGGTTCAGGCTCGCTAATCAGAGCTTCATCTCTCTAGCCCACTGATTACTGCAGTCATATCTAAGGTGGACTCATCAGATTCCCCCTGTGTTGGACGGCCCATATTTTCTCTGGAAATGTGAAGAGCAAGGCTATTGGTACATTGGGCCTGATGGTAGCATTATGAAGGGGTAATAGAAAAAGGCTTTCTGAAAATCAGGACAAGCAGAAGCTTACCAAGCTGGGAGAAAGAGAAACAGAATTCCAATTGTATACTGTGAGTCCCTGTATCCATCTATGCCTAAAGCTATTCCATTCTTTGGACTTCCTACTTATATAGGTCACAAACTACCTTAAGATAGTTTGAGTTTCTGTACTTTTAAGGCAATTTAATTTGATATAATTAGTATTGTTGTTTAAACATATTTTGACCTATAGAGCAAGCCTCCCGTATATTAACAATTTAATTCTCACAAAAACCCCACAATTTAAATTATGTTATCTTGAATTTGTAAATGAGAAAATACTGATGAAAGAAGCCAACTCAATAGTCCAATGCCACACAATTAGTACCATGGGACCAGTACTTTGAAATCTTTGTATCTGACTCAGTAGCCTGTTTTCCAAACATCTTTTCGGTAACGCAAACTGACTTGACACTTAATTTTCATGTGTCACAAAGTTTCAATTATCTTTTAGCATCTAAGACAATTCAGGGAGGGATACACTGTCTCCTTGAAAGTCAGGGACTTTATCTTCAATGGTTCTCTAAGGCAATTACTTTTGCCTAAAGTTTACTAATGGACTAATATATAAAAGGTACTTCATCAAAAGAAAATCTGATTATATAGGTTAGTATTAATAAATGCTAGTGGTTATAGTAGTAGTGATAATTTCCTGAGCTGGGATTATTAAATATACAAAATGAAACCACTCCTTTTGGATCCCTTGATTCTGGATTTTAATTGAGATCCGCTATTAAAAACTTGTGTTTTTTCTAAATTACCTGAACCCTTTATAAGACATTTTGCTTCCAATTATGGATGATTTTTTTTAAGTTTAAAATAAAATAAAGACCTGGAACAGCATAGATTCCGCACAAACATCAACATGTGTTTCCAAGCTTTCTATATCTTTACAAAGATAAACTTAATACATTAAATATTTCATACATTGCCTGCCAATTAAATATTTCATATATTGCCTGCCAATTAAATATTTCCATGGTAACGGATCATAATATATTTATGAAACAAGACTAAAAAACAATGAAAAGCTAAAACTAAGTAAACAAGCTAAAAAGTCTATGACAAGTTAATAATAATAATATGTCCTTTGGATATGATTGACACAGCCTTAGTATCCACCTCTCTATAATGGCGATGTTATTATCTCAGAGGAGACAATTTAATAAGCTGCTTTTAGTCTGGAAAAAAATGGAATGAAACCTCAAAGACTATTTCTAAGAATCTATAAAGGTCAATGCAATAGCAAACAGAGAACACCTACATATTTCACACAAAATTGCCCTTTAGAAACAAGGAATATAGCCAATTAAATTGCTGCTAGATGTCAACTAACCCTGAATATGGTGACATCAATTGGATTTCAGTAACTTGGAAAGAAGGACTATGAATTTCTCCTGAGTTGATTTCAATGGCAGAATCTATGAAGGCATATATGAGGATGTCAGTTTGTCCTTTATTGATTTTACATTATCCTCTTGTCTAGATATTTGATTTCCTTATCCTGTGAATTTTAATATGATAGGGTACCCAAAAAGAAAACCAAGATTACCTTCTGGAGGGCAGACCCTTTGTAACGTAGGCTTTCTTTGCTAGGTGAGAGTTCTAGGGATCCATCTGTGTCAGTGCACCAATTGGCATTGTTGTGAGAGCCTTCCTTCAACTTCATGGATTTTTTTTTTTTTCTGAAGACTCTTTCAACACATTTACCCATTTCAGGATGGGTGATTTATGAGCTCACTTGCCCACACCACACTGAGTGTCCGGCAGTTTTTCACCAAAAACAGCATGGCCCCTGTGTCCTGTTCTCCCTATTCACCTGATCTCACCCCCAGCAACTATTTTTATTGTTTCCCTGAGTGAAAAAAGTCCTCAAAAGGAAATGTTTTGCCGATGTGAAGAAGGTGAAATAAAAAACTGCAAAAGTACTAAAAGGCATCAAATTGACAAGTTCAAAAACTGAGCTGTGGACAAGATGTCTTAATAGGTGTATTGCATCAAACGGAGAGTACTTTGAAGGTGACTGAAGTTTAAACATATAAGAATAAATATACAATTTTATATAAATAAATTCCACTTTATTCAGGGTCCCCTCTCTTACAACAGCTTTAGTCTCTGCTGTCTAAGTTAGGTACTCTTGCTAGATGCTCTTTTATTAAGAGTATATAAAAAGACTCATCATTTTATTGTTCCTTCATTTTCTTAATATCATACTGAAAGTGCTAACACACCAGAAGCAACCTAATTTGATGCCCCTTCAAGGGACAAATCAAACTACTTTATAGCAATTTGTTATTATGAGATGAAATTTTTAGCAGTGAGAAAAGAATATTGTCAATCCATTTCCCCACATTTTATGTTGTGATATTTGCTGACGAGGCCATGTTGTAGTCAATATTCTACTTAATATGTGTTAACAAAAACAAAAAAAATTGTACTTAACTCATAATAGATACACAAACATCTTGAATACCAAACTTTAAAATATATTTGACAATAAACGTTTGTTAAATTGAATTGACCAATTTATTTCTTAACTAATTCACTCACCCATTAAGGAATCATATGAAACTCCCAGGTCCTTTCCTAAGAATGTGCAAACAGATTTTCCCAGAGTATTTTGCAAATAATTTCCATGGATCACTGATTCTCCATGGGTCTATATACTAAAATTAACGCTAAAGGATTAAAGAAGGTTTAGAGTACTCATACAAAGTTAATATATCCTCGTAAAAATGTCTGCTCCTGAATAAATTAAATGTTAGGCACATGACAAAGGCATCACTATAGATTATTTTTAATTACCGATTTGATAGGGTTAAAGAAACAGGATAAGTCCTTTTGCAAAATCTTTGAAATCCTAACTGGACTGCTAAGAAATTGAATAATCCAGCAAAATTAATTTATTTCCTTTTTTCTCCATTAAAATGTTTGCTCTCCACTTCATACCTCTTTTATTACTGAAATTAAGTGTTTCCTTAGGCTCACTGTTAATAATATCATGTCCCATTCTGTGGTACTGTAGGGGAAAAAAAGAGTAAAAATTGATAGAAAATTGTACAATTAAAGGGTAATAGTTGACATTAAGTAATATTTCATATATATTTTACAAGTGTTCACCAGGTATGGGTCCTAAACTCTAATATAAAGTATGAACTCTAATACAAAGTATGAACTTTGGATTATGTTAATGTGGGTTCATCAACTGTAACAAATGTGCAGCTCTGGTGGTGATGTTGCTGATTCAGGAGGCTCTCTATGTGTGCATTGGAGCAGGGAGTATATGAGAAATCTCTGTACCTTCTTCCTATTAATTTCGCAGTGAAACTAAACCTGCTCTTTTAAAAATAATAATTAATTTATATTTTCAAATACATTTGCTCCACCTTCCCCCCACCACTTTCCCCTGCTCCCCTCCCCCGTCCCTCCCTCCCTCAATCCTTCCCTACTTTGACTTTGTCCATGAGTCCTTGCTTTATGTTCCTTAAAAATTAAAGACTTTAAAATTATTAGAGCTTGCTGCTTTGCTGAGAAGGGAGGGTAGTATGGCTGGAGGACAACACGGAAGGAGAGCTGGAGAGGCAGGGAATGCAAGATCTTGTACAGCTTTTAGGTCTTGGGAAGGGTCTTGGTCTTTTTATCTTTGGTAAACAACTAAGAAACCACTGAAGGAGTTTAAGTAGGGAAATGATCAAAATTGTGTTTCTAAAATGTGCCTCAGGCTGCAGAGTCATGAATGATAAAAAAAAGTTTTAAAAATTAAAAAAAAAGGAGAAAAATGGATTCTGAGAACAATTCCTCAGAGAGAAACCAGGAAAGATTTGGGGCAGAAACAGCATTGGAATCTAATGCAAAATCACCAAAGAGCAGACTTTCCTAGAGTTTTGGATTTAAGCAAGTTAAAATGGAATCAATTTTAATTGCTTTATAGTTACAGTTGGCATGGTTATGAATTCTATTTATAAAAAGGTGATTATAGGCTTAAATAGGACTCAGAAGTTTAATTTTTATCTAACACTAGACAGAGAACTAACAATACTTGAATACCTATTGTGCCAGGTACTGAATAAAAAGGCTCATAAAATTTAACTTAATCTTCACAGAAACACAGGAAGGTATTATTTTAACAGATAAAGAAACAGGTTCAAAGAGGATGATTAATTTATCCATCTTTTATAAAACTAGAAAATCAGAGAGCCAGAATTTAAACTCAGGTTACACCATATAATGCATGGTACATATTCTCAATCAAAAAAATACCCCTTTCTTCTCTCTTGGTCTGTCTGAGCTAGACACTTTAAACACTTTTAGCACTTTTGCTAAATCCCATGAGTCATTCATTTCTGTGTGTTTCTAGTGTCTTTTAAGATGCAAGTTGAACAATCCCAGGATCTGAGGCTTTTACCATATTGTTACAAATCCACTAGTGAAAGACTTTTGCTGAAGGTGGCGCACCTGAGGGGTTAGCACCTAGATCAGGCCCAGGCTAGGCAGTGAGGGGCGTGGGTGCTAAGCATTGACAACCACTCAAATTACAGCCTAGATTTGACCTCATTTTTCAGCCCCAGCCCTAAATGCTTTAACATTTTTTCTTAATAATTTTTTTCAGCTTTAATTATTTTCTGTCATAAGTGAGGGTATTTTGTTATTTGTTGCATTGTTTTGCCCTGCATTTCTCTTTTTTTTTTTTTCCATTTTTGACCCTAAGGGTTAATGTTGAAGCTGTCACAGAGGAAATCAAATATGTCCTACAAACCTATTTTGATAAAATGTGTTTTCATGGTCCCTACAGTCCAAAGGCCTGCAGAGAACAAAGCATCCTTTCTGGGACTCATAGAGTTTGAACACATAAGGTTTCTTCACAGCCACATACAGCAGGCTGAGCCCTCTTTTACAGAGAGAAAGTAGCATTTCAATGATCTTTTACCAGATAATTAAAGCCATCTTCCTCCCTCAGTCCTCTGCAGGGTTTTTTTGGTCTCCTTTTTTGGTAGAGTTGTTGGTTGTCTCCGGGGCCTTTCCCTGTCTTCCTCTCACCAGGTGAAGGTGGGCCTTTCTATCGCTGCTGCATGGTGCTCTCTCCTTGGACTGCCTTGTTCTTGCTGCGTGCTTCTGTAGCCACTCTGGCTGATGAATGCTTACCCGCCTGCTCTTTTCTTTCATTTTTTTTTCTTTCATTTCTTCATGTCAGTTCTCTTTGAAGACCCGGGACACTGTCTGGTTCGTGAACATTTTCTGATGTTCCCAAGCATCAACAAAATTCTGACATGTTCTAATTTCTAGCCAACTATGTTCTTCAGGAAACTCATACTAAACTTTTCTGATTGTCATTTCACCTTGTTCGTTTTCACCAGACCCTGGTTTTGTAAGTAGGCTTGTAGCATTTTCTGTTTGTAAAAATAGACTGTGAGATCTAAGATGAGACATTAAATTATTTCCTGAGTTTGAATCATGATTTCAATACTTGTTAGCTATGTGGATTTAAGGATGTTTAAATTTTTTGAACCTCTGTTTTTCATATCTGTAAAATGAGGAAAATAATAGTATCTAACTTCCAAGATGGTCATGAGAATCACATGAGATAAGGTATGGAAAACACTTAAACAGCTCAGGGTAGATTATTAAAAACAAACAACTTTTTTTAAAAAGCCTGCCCTATTTTTCCAAATATATGAGCTTTACCATGCACTCATGTCTTTTACATTCTTTGTCATTGTTACAAATTAAAATAACCCTGTGCATTTGATAAATTAAGAATTCTTACTTTTATAAAAGGGAGTATGGTCAGAATGTAAGGCAAATTCTTCTTAATCCTGTAATCAATGTCACGTGAAAAGATAGACCCAAAACTTCCTTTTTTACTGCCAGTTTAATGTTTTAAACAATATATGTTTCCTTTTGAGACTGACTTTAGCAGTCAACCCTCTTTTTGCCCTTTTCAGCCTCCATCATTTCTTCTGGGATTTATCAGAATACCATGCATGCAGTAGTCATCAATATACATTTTTTAATTAAATTTATTGAATGTTTAAAGGGGAAAAATGTTTCCACTATGTTTAAAAGTGTATTTCTAGTTATATTTCAGATAATTACAACAGTAATCTTTATTGACTGTCTTCTCAACCAAAGCATAAGCTATGGCAGCATGTGAGGACAAAAGAGGAGAACGGCAGGTAAGTTTATTTTAGTGTGTCATAAAATGCTCTCAGAGGTTTGGCGGTTTGCCTTTCTTCTATATTCACTTTCTGATATTTCTTACCTTATACTTCATTTTCTGAAAATTAAGTTATTTCTGCTCCCCACACATACCATGAATTTTTATGTTCATGTGGTTTCATTTTCCTGTGATGCTCATTTCATGGAAATAACCATCTGTTCAATCATAAGACACTCAATGAAAGGGTGAGTTTTTCATCTCTGGATTTTAGTGTCCAGTCTAGGCCCTGGTATAGTGGGTGCTCATAATCCAGCCACGTACTGTGGTCATTTATTCACTGCTGCATATTAACCACAGGACTGTTCTACACGTATGCCATATGCTCTTTCTTTATATTCTTTCAGAATCTTCACAGCAGCCATACCATGGATGACAGCATCCAGCCCATTTGACAGATGAGGTTAAATATGCTCAAAGAGCATATTTAGTTTGCCCAAATTAATACAGACTGCTAGGGACAGAACTAGGAGTGGGATTTGGTGCTCATTTACTTTTATACTAATCTAGATAGGGACCACATTTAAATATCATCCATTTTGCCTTGCACATTCAGCTGCTGTTGTGTTGCTGAGTGTGATCTAAAGAACATGTGTACACATATTTGTCATGTTTGTGATGCCCACAATGTAAATGCAAATATGGATATACGGTCAACACGACCATAATGGGTCATCAGTGCAATAACCAGTTTCTTAAATTTTTGTTTGGGACAAAGATGTCCTGATATGCTACTCTTCTGATTTTTTTTGCTTGTCACTATTTTCAGGACATAAAAATGAATCACAGACTGTCTGGCAACTGTCACAGCCTCTCTGCAACTATCTTTGAGAAATAGGAATATTGTATACTTTTATTTCGAGGTAAAATATTTGCCTTAGGTTGTAAAGAGCTGCTGTACCCATTTCTGTTCTCATAGTCTTCTTATGTATGGTCAGGGAGACCTCATGGCCTAGAGATTCTACTGAAGAGCTTAGCTTTTTTACATTTTATTCCAAAAGTCATTAAGGAAGCAAAGGATTTAGAAGCAAAAACATAAAAATAACACAAGTGTCTATACTGAGCTCATGAAACTCACAAAGATACTTTGACCTCTTGAATCTGAATCTACCTTTGGATTGGCCAACCTGTCAGGGGTTTAATTTATGAGAATTCAGCATAAAGAATCTCATTTCTAATGGGAGCAGCTGGGCCAGTTACTAGAAATTTGGGCAGTGTGGATAAAATTGAGAAGTTGAAGCAATAATAATAATTTCTTGTGTTTTTATAGATTATTTACAGTATAACCTGTAAAAGGGCTAGGTAGTAGGTTTCGGAGATGAATATAATTGGATTGTAAGCCTGGCTAACTCATGTTTTACCTGTGTGACTCTGGATAATTTCTTTAATGATGCCTTATATAAATTTATTCACCTATAAATCACAACTAAGTACATACCTTCTAGGGTTATTGTAATGATTAGAGATAATATATATAAAAATAGATTAATGGGTGAAGAGTAAAAGTGTTTGTAACTGACTCTATTATTTTTAGTATTATTATAGCTCCTATTATGGACGAGTTCCATATGTAGGTAAAATAATTAATTCTACTACCTCAATGGAAGACTTCTTTGATTTATGACATCAATGTGCATACATGTCCCATACACTTATGTGTGAGCTGTTATCTGTATACATATATTCACTCAATTTGAAATTTTTATTAACACGTATTTTAAAATTTTACTTTTATGATTCTATTCTAAACCTGTTTTCTGATTTTTTAATCTCACATTGAGAATTAATTTTTAATGACAACATCCCAAGTGTATTAATTACTTTGAAAGTAAAGCTCATCAGAGATGAGATCAATCCTTTCTAACCAACATTGTGTAAAACAGTGTTAAAACTACTCTTTGTTTTTTCATGTTAAACTAATGAAGAACAAAAAAAAAGAAATAACAGAAAGACATTTACTTTAAATATATAAAATAATTAAATAATAAAGGTTTAAGTGATTATAGATCAAAGGTGACCTAAGAATCTATACTAAGAACTTGAAATAGATGCCCTATTCTATATCACTGAATATTGGTTCACACTCAGATCTAAACTATGAGAAAAGTGTAACTATGGTCTATTTTTGAGAACATAAATTAAGTTGGGTTTTCTTTGGGAAAATTAACTTATAATTGGCCACTTGTATTGCTGGGTTTAAGACCTGGACATCTTATTTTCTTTCTGGTACAGTGTGTAGAATCTTGGCATTAAGCTATTTCTGCAGATGGACTTTGACATTTCTGAAAACCACAACATCCAGCAATCTCCTGTTACAATGTCTCCAAGAATAAAATGTATAATATAAATAAATGAGTGAAGAAGTAATGCCTTGTTTTCTAACAACTATTATTGACAATGCTAATGGTTGCCAGCAGAAATCAAACTTATTAGAAAAAGAAAAAAATAAAGCAGTATAGTCTTAACTAAAGCAAGAATTTGAAAATGTAAAGCTATTTTTAACTGACTTTGATTAGTGACCTCAATCAAATCATCTAAACCTCATCACCAAATCATTTCCTTTGTCAATTGGACTTAATGACATTATATACTAATAAAAAAAAAATCCATTGCAATTGAAACTTAGTGTACCTTTAGCAATGTGTCTCTGAGGAAGCTATTTTGTTAGAGAAACTGTATTTTAAACTCAACAGCTATTGTGTGCCTATTATTTGTCAGGTGTTGGATTAAGAACAAGGAATAAAAATAAGGGTGAGCCGCCATAGTGCCCATGAAGAATCCTTAATCTAATGCTTTTAACGGAAAGCCAATCTGCTTAATTCAAATCTCTTGTTAAATGGCAAGTTTCAATTTTATGAACAAGGCACCATTTACCGTTTTATTATAAAATATGTTTTTATGTAAATTAATGATGTAAATAATATCAAACATACAAAAAGGAACATGATCTTAAAGGTATTTGGAAGTATTAACTTATAAACAAAACCCCAAATCTATAGATCATATTATAAGATATGTATTCAAAATCACAAATCTGAGAATGACTTTAGTGTTAAATAAATTAGGTACTCTCCTTTTACTCAAACTAACATCCATAGAGGCTATATATCTTTCCAAGAATGCAGAACTTATTAGTGGTAAAACAGGAACCAGAACCCGGGTTTCTTTCCTTACAGTTTATTGATTACATTATTTATTATGTTATTAAAATATGATTAAATGTTAACTTTTTAAATATTCTAGAACTTTAGGAAACATTAAATTTCAGACTGAATCAGAGAGATTTTAAATATTCTATAATGCATAGTATCCATATACCATTTTATATTCTCTATACACTCGTTTGTAGCAGTGAGTTATTGTTTGTAATATTTATTTTTATTTGTACTTGCTCCTGATAACCAGTTTCCAAATAATGGATACTTGATACAGTCAGGAGAAAGTCTAATTTCATAACTGGATATTACAAAGCCATTTGCTTATTATAAGGCCTGTTCTTATCTTTTTTGCATTACCTCTTACCACTGTCTTCTTCAAACTATTCACAACAAACATCAGGGACCATTTGTAGCTTCTGTTAAGATATACCCTTTCTAGACACTTACTCTGACTGCTCATTGGCATGACTGTCCTTTACATCCTCTTTGCATAGATAGTTCTTCAAACCTGAGCTCAGATATTGCTTCCCCCAGAAATACCTTTCCTGGATATCCCTGCTCCAGTAGAAGCCTTCCCTCTTCATGTGCTCCCGTCACACCCTGTAGGTCTCCATCGTATTATGTTTATATAACATTGTAGTTGCCTTCTTAGTATCTCTCTTACTTACTTGTTGGCATATTCTTGTACCATGCTCACTGTTGTACCTAGAGCGATTGATTTAGCACATTTTCACTGATAAGAACAAAAATGAATTATTTAAATTATAGGAAAAATGAAGATGTCAATATTGGTTTTGTTAAGAATATTATTGTATCTTGGGTAGTTGGTTATTCTCTTTCTGGTATCATACATATGAAATATGAGTCAGTGCTAAATGTCATTAAAATATATTTTCAATGTAAAAAATTGAGAGAGATATACAAACATTGAGAGAGATGTCTGAAGAGATACCTGAAGGGAGATATTTAAAACATGAAGAGGGATATAGAAATAGAAAAAAATAAAGAGAGAGATCTGGTATGGTTTCATGAGAAAATTTTCAGAAAATCTCTGGATCATCTGAAAAACTGCATTTATATTCATGATTAGAGCATTAACTTTGTATTTTGGATTCAGCATTTGTCTGACAACACTTACAAAGTGGTTGAAAAGAAAGTACAACTCATATACAAATTATTTCTGCTTCTTTCTATGATCATTTATATGCGCTACTAAAAAATATTGACATTGAAAACCATCTTAGAATCATTGTACTCAATCAATTAACAAAGGAGAAAACTAGGTTAAATTAGTCTCACAAGATTGGTTTGTGGAAGAGCAAGAAGTGGAACCTAAGTCTCAGATCTCCTCCTCAAAAGCATTGCATACCCTACCATATGTAACAATAGCAATAATAAGCATGTTTTTAGCATCTTATGTCTTGCAAATCTGTTTACCCATGTGGAAAGATCTTGATTTTAATGGTAAATGTAGAAAAAATGTAACACTTTGGATGTTTGCTCTTACAGATTGAAAACATTCTTGGAAAATGAATGTATTATTTTATTTGGGAGCCAAGGTTAAGAAAACCTGTGTTAAGAAGACTGGACTTTTTGACTTTGGGTTATAGTATTATGGTCAGTATAAGCAATCTTGATATTAATTTATTCAAGAAATTACAACAGGCAAAAACCATATATTGTCTACAGAATAGACCTGCGATTTCTTAACCTAGTATGTAAGGTTCCCTAGAATCTATTTATTGTAATGTCTGAATCTTCCCCACCCCTGCCAAATACATATTTTTCCTGAGTATGTCCAGGGTCTTCTCTGCCTTTGGAACACTACTGGAAAATGGATTTAGAGAGAAGAAAATATGAGGAAGACATTGACTATAAACTAAATGCAAGTCCTTAGGTGCTCTCATATACATTATTTCATTTTAATCCTTAAAAAAAAACAAGGTAATTATCTTAGCTTTTTTATTTTAGACACTAAAAGCTTAAAGCTTCAGAGAGATTACATAGGATGAAGCAGGAATTTAAATTCAATTATTTTAGCTATCATTCTAGTGCCCACACAAATTCCTTCCACAGTACTTGTGAATCCAAATGAGTTGGCAACTTCCCTATCATCTGAACCATTCAAGTTCAAATGGGGCAATGTATGGACCTCAGATATTGTCAACAGAAAGGACACAAGTCTGCTGCTGACAAGAAAGATAATAATTGACTTAGGATAGGTAAATCCAGCTTTATAAATTTTCTTATCTGAGGGGGAGTTGAGATTGGAAAGTCTTCTTTTAGCATTGTTGTGTTGGAACATATTAATATTGAGTCCTCAAATCCTGGGTCAGCAGCAATAGATTAACAAATGTAAGCAAGGATAGAGAATAGATCAATGAAATTGTTGTTGATGAATGGCTGATCCAGGAGGTGGCAGAGGAGACAGAGAAGCTAGAGGAAAAAAAAAAAGAGAGAGAAATCAAGTGGCAGGATGATCTTACATGAAAGAAAAGGAAATGTGAAGGAGATATATTCCAGGAGCTGCAGAACCATTGTTAACCTGTAAAGCGAAAGTGTGATCTTGCTCACACAAAGCACTGCTACAAAAAGATTCTTTATGGAGCCTAACCAACAAGTCCCTCTGAGAATTCCAGCAATTAAGAGGATCTACTTGAGCATCTAATTCTCTCAAGTGTACAATGGAGGTTAAATTGTGATGGTCCATTTGTAAGTGTTGTGGGGAATAAAACATATTTTTAAATGTATGTCTCAGAGTTTAAACTCAAATCAGTTTATAAAATTTCAAAAAGGTGAGGTGATCATGGACTTAAGTCATCCAAATTTACTACAGGTCAGGGGAGAAAGGATAAAGGTTTGTGGAGGGGGGGTGGAAGTAAGGAGCAATGGACAAAATAATGATAATAAGAATGATAACAATTTTTATTCAACGGTCAATTAGGCCACTTATTTCTATTTTACTTTCCTTATCTTTAAGTTGTTATAATAATTTTATACCTGTTTCATTTCTTTTACTTTTGAGAATTAAACACTCTCAGCCTAAGTAGATGATATATATACATAGAATCAAAAAGGCATTTACATTCTATTTTCTTTGTAATCCTTCATATGTTGCGTGGTAAATAAAGCAAATATAAAATAGAACTGAAGCTGACATATAAAAGTTACCTAAGTGATATGCAGAAATTAATGTGTATAAACTTGTGGAGGGAGGGTTTGTTTTTGTGCAAATAAATTAAGAAGTGATTCATAGAGAAAACGAGCTGGGTGAACTTTAAGGGCTGAAGAAATGAGAAGGGAAGCATTCTTTGTGTGAGCAGAGGCACAGAGAAGAGAAATACCGAGCAAAGATTGACAGAACTTGTGATCCTCTGTTGGATGACAGGGTAGTAAAAACACACATGGGGAAATGAAATGGAAAATTTGGGTTACTGACAGATTAAAGAGGCAGATGAATAGTAAGTCGAAGTATTTAAACTTCACTGTATAGACAGACAAGCAATTTTGCAGACTTCTAGGCAAATGCATCATTTTAGCAGAACTGTGCTTTAAGAAATATTGTCAACAGTCATATATATGATAATTCAGAAATGACAGTGGTGATGGAACATTTGAAGAATAGTTATCCATTCATAGATATTTGCTGAGTCTAGGAGAAAATTATTTTTCTCTTTAATATTTTAAGGTATTTTGCAAAACAGTTTCATGAAGAGCCTAAAAAAAAAAAATAAGATCAACGAATCCCTACCAATTGCTTCCATGTATTGTTTCCACTCTCTGAATTGTTTTCTGCTAAAACTTCTGAGTGAATCTTGCAAAAATGAAATAAAACTTAGAAAAAGGAGACAAACAAAAACTTCCGACAGTAAAAATATTTCCAAAATGTGACATTACTCACTTTATATTTGGAAGATAGCAGATTTGGCAGACTACATAATCTAACTACTGTGAAATCTGAAGTGAGTCAACAATAAAATCCAGCTGTAGCTTCTAATTATGACTGATTGGAAATATGTGTTCTTACACTGGCAGTTTGTACACACTAATTCTTATAAATTCCTCTTTCAGTCTGTTCTTATATGTTCCTTGAACACTGAAACCTCCTGAACTGGCCTTTGCCCTCTATTACTTATAGAATAAGTATAAAGAAGCTAATATTTATCAGAGGCTTATGCTATCAATTTGGAATAGATAATGCCAAAGAGCATCCATCTAAGAGGCAGATATGGAATCACAACACAGTTGGGATAACTGAAAGTATGATCATTCTACCTTCAGCAAAATGAAGCAAGTTAAAATAAAAAACCTAGACTCAAAAAGTCTGCCAATATCTTGTTTTGTATTATGTTAACTGTGGCAATTTAATAATAGATTTAAGGACATACATATAGAACTTTGTTTATCTGGAAATGTGTAAGAATAATGGTTAAAACTGGAAAAAATAAAAAACTGTGATCATAGGAAATACACAATGATATCTAAAGAGATTTGGGTTAACATACACTGCATGTAATAATCCCTCAAAAATTGAGATTAAAAATTTTAATCAAAAATTAAGGCTACATTTGTAGTTATTTCAAAGTAAATCATCTGTATGTACTAACAACATAAGAAAAATAATTAAGAGATACAAATATTTGAAGAGATAAAATTATGGTTTTCAGAGAGTATTTTCCTTAAAAAATGAGTCAACTAAAGTTATTAAAATTGTTAAGTGAGTTTAATAATACTAGCAATAATCAATTATAAAATGTTAGAATAAAAATTTTTTACTTATTTTCAATAACAGCAGAAAAATAACTAGCTAACAAAGAAATCTGAAAACTCATATGAATAGATACATTTTAAAATGTTGGAATTTAATAAAAAAAATGAAAAAGAAGAATGAGTCTCACAAAGGTATCATCGATCCTCAAAATTATGTATATATCATTCTAAGCCACCTATTTTAGATTATGTATATTTGGGAAGATTTATATATTTTAAAGATATACAATGAATATGGGCTACCTTATCAAACATTTTAAAAGATATATAAAATCCAAAACACCCCAGTCTCCTGAAAAACAATACAGATAAATATGTAGGTTTTAATAAGTATATAGTAAAGAGAGCATTTTGAACCTGTAAGTAAAATGATAGCTTATACAAAATTTGGTGATGAGACAAAAAGCCTAAATTATACCAATTTATTTTTAGGAAATTATCAGAGATAAGAGAAAAGCTTTAGAAAGAAGAATGTTACTTGCAGTACTCCTTGGGAAAGTAAGAGCCAACTTAAATGTCTAAAGCACCACCTTTCTCAGACAGAGCACTCACCTTCAAGCAGCATAAGCCTGAGGGGAAGCAATAGCCCCACCAGCAGGAATACCTCTTGCAACACTCTGTCGAGCTAAAGCCAGGCTTCTCAGTACAGCTAGAGGCTATTTTAGTGAATAAGCCTGAAAGCAAAGGTGGATCTCTGGGAGCTCTGAGACTCTGGCTGACCATTCCCAAGGCCTGATTCTGATAAAAGCTAGCTTTGGTGTGCAGCCTGGTTCTTTCTGCATACACACAAACCCAGGTGAGGGAGCCAAAAGCTGTGGATTGCTGATAGTTCCAGACATGTTGCCCATGGCCAGTCACAATCAGAATCTGACATAAGTCTGCACCAGAGTCTTTGAAGATTTACACAATACATAGAAACAAGCAGGCAAAATGGGAAGACGAAGAAACAGGCCACAAATGAAAAAAACAAGAGAATTCTCCAGAAGAAGTAAATGAAATGAGAGGAAAGCAATTTATCAAATATAGAGTTTAGAATAATAATTATAAGGATACTCAACATCATGAAAAAGATATAGAAACCATAAAAAGGACAAGTCAGAAATAAAGAATGCAATATCTGAAATAAATAATACACTGGATGGGATAAACAGCAGGTTAGATGAAGCAGAGGATGGAATCAGCAATTTGGAGGACAAGGTAGAAAAACACACCCAAGCAGAGCAACAAAAAGAAAAAGGAATTTTTTAAAAATGAAGAGAACTTAAGAAAACTTTGGGACAGCATGAAGTGTAACAACATCCTCATCATGAGAATACCAGAAGGGGAAGAGAGTGAGCAAGGGATGGAGAACACATTTGAAGAAATAATGACCAAAAACTTTCCTAACCTGGTGAAAGAAAAAGACACACAAATTCAGGAAGTGCAGAGAGTCCCAAAGAGATGACACATCCAAAGATGACCAAAGAGGACACATCATAATTAGAATGGCAAAGCTTAAAGACAGGATAGAATCTGAAACGATGCAAAAGCAGAAAAGCTCCTTACAAGGGAGCTCTGATTAGACTGTAATTTTATTTCTCAGCAGAAACATTTCAGGCCAGAAGGGACTGGCATGAAATATTCAACATTATAAAGAGCAACGACCTAGAAGCGATGCTACTTTACTGAGCGAGGTTATCATTTAAAATTGAAGGAGAAATAGAGCATCCCAGACAAGAAAAAGCTAAAGGAATATATTAACATCAAATAAGTACTGCAACAAATGTGAAAGGGCTTGTTTTAAGAAGAAAGAGGAGAAGCAGAAGAAGAAGAATGAAGAAGAAGAAGGAGGAGGAATAGAAAGAAACAGAGGAAAATAGTCTAACAATAAAATGGCACTACATACATATCTATCGATAATCACCTTAAATGTAAATGGATTAAATGCTCCAACCAAAGGACATGGCTAGCTGAGTGTATAAAAAAACAAGATATATAGATGTGCATATACACACACATATGTCTTGGAGACATATATACTGTCTCCAAGAGATCCACCTCAGATTGAAAGTAAAGGGATGAAAACATATATTTTATGCAAATAGAAATGAAAAAAACCTGGTGTAGCAAGACTTATCTGACAAAATAGACTTTACAACCAAGGCTATAGTAAGAGACAAAGAAGAATGCTACATAATGATAAGGGAACAATCCAACAAGAGCATGTAACACTAGTAAACATTTATGCACACAACACAGGAGCACCTAAATATGTAAAGCAAATTTTGAGGGACATACAGAGAGAAATTAATAGAAATACAGTCATACGAGGGGATTTTAACACACCATTGACTTCGATAGATAGGTTTTCCAGACAGAAAATCAACAGAGAGAGTAGTCTGACCTGACATTAGATCAAATGGATTTAATTGATATCTTCAGATAATTTCATCCCAAAGCAGCAGAATATACATACTTTTCAAGTACACATGGAACATTTACTAGGATGGACTGCATGTTAGGACACAAAAGGAGTCACAATAAATTTTAGAAGGTCGAAATCATATCAAGCATCTTCTTTGACCACAATATTATGAAAGTAGAAATCAATCACAAGAACACTAAAAAACACACAAAGACATGGAAGCTAAATTCCAAATTATTAAACAATGAATGGTTCAACAATGAGATCAAGGAAAGAATAAAAAAGATACCTTTAAACAAATGCAAATGTGAGTAGAACCATCCAAAATCTGTGGGTGACAGGGAAAACAATCCTAAAAGGGAAATCCATAGTATTACAGGCCTATCGCAAAAAGTGAGAAAAAGCTCAAACAAACAATTTATCTTTACACTTAAAGGAACTTGAAAAAGAACAACAAACAAAGCCCAAAATAGAAAGAGGGAAGAAAATGATCAGAGCAGAAATAAATGAAATAAAGTCTAAAAAATGCAAAAGATCAATGAATCCAAGAGCTGTTTTCAGAAATAAACAAGATTGACAAACTTTAAGCAGACTCATCAAGAAAAAAAGTTAAAGGACCCAAATAAATAAATTGGAAATGAAAGAGGAGAAGTAACAAATGATACCAAAGAAACAAAAGACTGCAAGAAAATAATATGAACAAATATGCAAACAAATTGGACAATCTTGAAGAAATGGATTAATTCCTAGAAACATACAATCTTTCAAAATTAAATCAGGAAGAATCAGAGAATCTGAATAGACATATTATACCTAGTGAAACTGAAGCAGTAATCAAAAAATACTCCCAACAAACAGATAGCTTCACTGGTGAATTTTTCAAAACATTCTGAGAAGAACTAACACCCAACTAATACCCCTTCTCAAAATATTTCATAAAATTCAAGAGGAGGGAAGGCTCCCGAACTCATTTTACCAGGCCAGCATTATCTTAATTCCAAAATCAGATAAAGACACTACAAAGAAAGAAATTTGTAGGCCAAAATCCCTGATGAACATAGATGCTAATATCCTCAACAAAATATTAGCAAACTGAATACAACAATGCATCCAAAAGATCATACAGCATGATCAAGTGGGGTATATTCCAGCAATGCAAGATTGGTACAACATTCACAAATCAATGTAGTGATGATCCAAATAAACAAAATGAACGATAATAACCACATGATCATATCAATAGATACAAAAAAAAAGCTTTTAATAAAATCTAGCATTCATTTATGATAAAAACTCTCAGAAAAGCAGGAATGGCAGGAACATACCTAAACATAATCAAGGCCATAGATAACAAACCCACTGCCAACATCATACTCAATGGGCAAAAACTACAACTATTCCCCTTAAGATCAGGAACAAGAGAGGGAGGTCCACTTTCACCTCTCTTATTCAAAATAGTACTGAAAGTCCAGGCCAGAGCAATCAGACAAGAAGATACAAAAGGCATCTAAATTGGAAAGGAAGAAGTAAAACTTTGTATTTGAGGATGACCTGATACTGTACATGGAGAGCCCAAAGATTCCACCAAGAACCTGCTATAAGTGATAAAGATATTTGACAAAGTAGCAGGACACACAATATCTGGAAGTCAGTTGCATTTTCATATGCCAATAGTGAACTATCAGAAAGCGAAATAGAGAAAACAATCCTATTCATGATTAATTCAAAGAGAATAAAATTCATAGGAATAAATCTATCCAAGGATGTAAAAGACCTGTACTTGGAAAATTATAAGACACCGAAGAAAGAAACTGAAGAAGATACAAATAAACAGAACTATATACTGTGTTCATGGATAGGAAGAAGTAACATTATTAAAATATTATTAATATTACCTAAAGCAATCTATTGATTCAACACAATTCCTATCAAGATACCAATAATGTATTTCACACAACTAGACCAAGTATTTGAAAAATTTATATGGAACCACAAAAGATCCTAAATAGCAACAGCAATCTTGAGAAAGAAGGACAAAGTTGGGGGAATCACACTATATAGTATCAAACTATACTATAAGGCCATAGTAATCAAAAGAGATGGAACTGGCATAAAATGGACACATAGATCAATGGAACATAATAGAGAGCCCAGATATAAACTCACACCTTTAAAGTCAAATAATATTTCATAGAGGAAGCAAGCACATACAATGGGCTAAATATAGTTTATTCAATAAATGGTGTTGGGAAAATTGGATAGATAGGTGCAGGAAAATGAAACTAGACCACCTTCTTACACCACACACAAGAATAAATTCAAAAATGGATCAAAGACTTAAATGTTAGACCTGAAACTATACAAATCCTAGAAGAAAATGCAGGCAGCAACATCTTGGATGTTGCTCATAGCATTTACATTTTTTTTATCAGATATATCTCCCTAGGAAGGAAAAAAAAACAAAAACAAATGGAACTACATTAAACTAAAAAGTTTTTGGATAGCAAATGAAATCATCAGTGAAATAAAAAGACACTTCATGGAATGGGAGAACATATTCACCAATTCATCTGATAAGGTGTTAATATCCAAAAGTTATAAAGAATTTATAAAATTCCACATCAACAAAACAAGCCAATTAAAAAACAGTCAAAGGGCCTGTTTGGAGATCCTTCTCCAAAGAGGAATACAGATGGCCAATAGACATATGAAAAGATGCTCAACATAACTAATCATCACAGAAATGTAAATTAAAATCAAAATGAGATTATCATCTCACACCAGTCAGAATGTCTGTCATCAATAAATCAATAAACAAGTACTGGTGAGGTTGAAGAGAAGGGAACCATTCTGCACTGTTGGTTGGAATGCAGATTATTGCAGCCACTGTGGAAAGTAGTATGGAGATACCTCAAAATATTAAAAATGGATCTGCCTTTTGACCCTGTGATCCCATTTCTGGATATTTTGCCAAAGAAACCCAAAACACTAATCTGAAAGAACATAAGCAACCTTATGTTCTGTGCAGCATTTTTTACAATCACCAAAATGTGGAAGCAACCCAAGTGTCCATCAGTAGATGAGTGGATACAACAACTATGGGTCATTTAACGCAATGGAATGAATACTACTCGGCCATAAAAAAGAAGAAAATCTTACCATTTGCTTCATCATGGATGGACCTGGAGAACATTATGCTGCGTGAAATAAGCTTGTCAGAGAAAGACAAATACTATGTGATTTCACTCATATGTGGAATGTAATGAACAGATTGAACTAACAAACACAAAAGAGACAGACTCATAGATAGATGGCAGGATGACAATTATGGGCGATTATGGGGTGGAGAGACTGAGCAAAAAGGAAAAAGGACTCATGGACATGGACAACAGTTTGGTTACTGGTGGGGAGGGGAAGTATAAGGGGGATAAATGGTAATGGGAAAAATATAATAAATGTGTAAAGCAAAGGACTAAAATGAATGATATGCCGATAGAGTAAAATTATGTATCATTCAAAAAATAAGACGATGAAAGTAAATATATATATAATATGTAACTATATTAGTGATATACTTAATTTGAAAAAATACAAAATTATATCTAGCATATGATTTCAGTTATAATGTATTTTATTGTAATATATGACAAGAAAAACTAAAATCTATATCTTAACAGCTGTTATTTCTATATAGTAGAAACATGCAATATTTAATTTTATGGATTTTTTATATCTATATTTTCTAAATTATATTGTAGTAAAGATATACTATTTTTAAATTAAAAAAAATGAATGGAAGCTATATAATATAAAGTTTCACACAAATCATATGCCTGTACAAATTATCGTCTTAAAGCAGAAGCTCTGTTCCTTGAGTTATCTGTTCCTGTGATTTTATTTCAGAGAGGGCTGTGAATGATGCATGAGGACTCCTCCCTTCTACACCAAGTTGATAGATGCTGCTGTGCTATTTGCTTTACTCCTTACAGATCCTCACTATCCAATTCATTCAGTCACACGCACTGAAGAACATTCATAAGGGTCAAAAGGCAAAACCCCTCGAGAAACCTGACTTTTGAGTAAGGATTTGCAGGAATATTTTTTTTCTTAGCTCGTCCTTTTATATTTTCTCTTCCATTCAGACACTGTTTCCCTAGAGTTTTGAGAAAATTGCATTTTTTTTCCCTGCAAAGTGCCCTTTAGAGAACGGTGAATTTATAGGACCCCTGTGTGTATCAGCATCTGTTACTTCAGCCCCTAACAGTCTTAAGCAATATTTATCTGTTCCTGGAGTCTCCTTCCATGTCAGGCCCTGAGTGAATAAAATCCATGAATGGCATATTGAGGAAATTTCTTTTCTATCTGGGATTGGGATGTGGATGAGAGATTTTTTTTTTGTCTTCCGGATAATCAAAATATTAGGGGTTAACAGGATGCCAAGGATCCTTGTGTAAATGTCCGCTTACCTGAAAGTCCAGTCATCCTGCCCAACCTATTATGTAGTCCCTTTGTCTCAGGCCATTATCTTGCCTGACTTGGGCTCAAGCCTTGAAGCTCCACCTTCTTGGGCCAGGGACATTGATTCCTCCAGTAGTTTTTGTTTGTTTCATTGTTTGCATTTTTCTTTTCTTGCTTTCTCTCCCCTAAAAAAATCTTTATGATTTCTACTGGTGGCTACAACTAAGTTCAGTCTCTTCAATATAACACATATACATATCAGACCATTTGTTCTTTCATTCAACAAAATATACTGAGCATCCCTTTTGTGCTTGGAATTGTGCTAAATTCCATTCTTTACCACTATGGAGTGGAACCTCCAGAAAGTAGAGCTCAACACTCATTCAATGACCCTGCTATGGTTTTTATTTTTTTTACTTTTGTTTTTTGGGCCTTTACAAAAACAGACAAAAAAAAAGGTATTTGCTTTTTGTTATTTTTGACCTTCGTAACATGCCCTAACACTATGGTTATATCTATTTTGATAGACATAGTCAAACTATGCCATCAACTCTTCAAATTCTCTTGACTGAAAAAATAGATCTTTATTGATATCTCAATTTATACCTTTTTTGCTATGCTACCGACCTTAAATGTATTTAGAATATTACTTTGTACAAAACTACAAGGGCACATTTGAAATGACCAGCTTCCATTATTAAAACATTATATAACCTGTGAATTACACTGTCCTATAGGTGGTTCTTTAAGCTAAAATACTATATTATAAAGTCTCCTTTTGTTAACCCTTCTCATTCATTTAATTTCTGAATCTGGGCAATGCCATCTAATTAATACATTTCCGATACATCACCTTACTCTAACCCTAATGATATGACAGCAATTTTTTATTATTTTCATTTTTATTATTACAGTTGTCTATCTCATCAATAGTTTTGTTTAGTTCAATGCTTCCAGTGTGTACTCAGTTTTGTCACCACTACAATAGTTTCAACTTATGTTACACCTTCATTTAAATGATGTGGAATTCACTCTTTGGATCAGTATATAACTTTTTAAAGCTTTATTTTAATGGTAGATCTAATTAAATTTTGATTTTATGGACTTAAAACCAAACAAAAATTTAAAGATAAAATCCTTCAGTGATATGATATCCTGCTACTTATCCAAAGTAATATTTTGAAAACATTCATACACTCATTGTTGCATTTATTTTTAGAGGTCAGATTCATGACAGATAATGATAGAATGATCTGGTTTTTTATATGTAAACTAGTTCATAAAATTAAGCCCTTCAGAGGAGAAAGAGAATAAAATAATATAAATCCTTGATTTTACAGACTGAGTATAAATTGAGAAACAAAAGATCACAAACTAAGTTATCGCCTCCAGTCTCTCATTCTGTAAGACTTATAAATTCCATGAGGTCAGGAACTGCTTGTTGTTGAGCATTATATTCATACCATTTATCCAAGGATTCATTCACCTTTGCTGAATGAAGGAAGAAATACCTTTATGGTTTCTAAGCAGGGATCTCAGATACCAAAATCTCAGACTTCCACATAAATACAATCTCCACTAAAAATTGTGACCATTTATTAAGGACTTAACTGAGTGATGGAGTGAGAGACAGATTCTATTTATATGACATGTGATATTCTGAAAATTGTATTTAAAAATAACTCATTATTTTTAAATCCCATTTTAAAGATAATATTAGAACTATCTCCATTTTACCATTTGGGAGAGTGAGGCACAGTGATTAGAATGCCTTCTTGCAAGGACCATACATCTAGGAGGTGGTGAAATTGGATTTAAATCCAAGTAAGCAGAAACCAGAGCTCTTTATTTATTTTTTAAGATTTTTTAAATTCATTTTTAGAGAGAAAGGAAGGGAGGGAGAAAGAGAAAGAAACACCAACATGTGAGAGATCCATCGATCAGTTGCCTCTCGCACGCCCCCGACTTGAGTCCTGGCTTGAAACCCAAGCATGTGCTCTGACTGGGAATCAAACCATCAGTCTTTCCATTCATAAGCCAGCACTCAATCCACTGAGCTACACCTTTATTTTTAATCTCCACTCTCCTCACCTTTGTATAGAATTGTGCAGTAAAGGCCACATACTGTGGAAGATTAAAGCACACATAAAATTGCATTCTATTTTTGATATAAATGGGAAAATTTAGGATTTTTAAGCTCATTTTTTATGTTGTAATATAGAAGACAATATTAATTTTATTACAATCTAAATGGTCCTAGACACCTTGCCTAAAATTCAAATGATATTGCTTTTCAATCAAAAGATTATTGGGCAATTCACTTTACCACTGAATATCTATCATTTCTAAGTGAGAACACCAAATAGAAGTGATGACTTTTCAGCTATATTAATTTTTACTTCATGCTTCTCATTTTGTACTTTAGAAGAGAGTAAGAGTCTAACATTGACTTTACCTGGAACAATTTATAGTTGCATTTAATTTTGAATGGAGGGCTAAGATGGAGGGATAGATAAAAATTTAATTTTGTCTAACTTTGATGTTTCCCATTTGCAATCTTTAAAAATACCATTTTGTATTCAGATTCCTTTGACTTAAATTTATTTCTGGTGGAGATTTATTTACCAGGGATAGAGTAGATTTTGTAACAATAATTTAAATGATTGAATACAGGATGAGGATCACCTCTGCATATAATATAAAGTCTCGTAGAGTGCCTTATGGAAACCTGTGAAACACATTTCTGTAAGTGAAACATTTAGTGTGCCTAGTTGAAGAAACATAGATTTAAAAATAATTAATGTGGTATTGGAGACATCCAGAAGAATGGTGCAATTTAGAAGGATGGGTGACAGGCAGGTAAAGAGAATTGGAAGGTGAAAGAAGTGGTTTCGGGGATGTACATGTCCCCTTATTGGCTGGGTGACTTTTCTAAACCTCAAATTTTTATCAGTAAATAAAATCTTGTCTGATACAGATTACACTTGCAATGATCTCTAAAAGGTTAATTAGGTCAACATAAATTAGACAAATTGTGTGTCTAGAATTTTTCATACTCGTGTAATGCCCCCCTACTTTTATTTTATTGCAACTCGAGAGCCTCTGCCCCACATAATTCTTCAAGGAATCTTGATAGATGTTAGAACAAGCTGATAATATCCCATAGGGTGCTTTTTCTTTTCCTGTGCAATTTTCTAATAAAATACTTAAAAATTATTTAATTAAGAGTGCTGGTGTCAAAGCCAAGTAAGTGTTTACCAAAATTTTTTGAACAATAACACTGCATTGGCCTATCTTTCATCAATTTACACTTTAAACAGAGTCAAACATTAAAAGGCTTGAAGTAGTTTCTTATTAAGTTTTAGAAATGCAAATATTTTTTTTAAGAAAAGAAGTCAGAAGAGATTCCCTTTTTATCAGTCCTGACCTTTTGCCGCCTGATTTAGTCTTGAGAGCCTTCCAGCTGGAGTGCCTACTCCACCTCAAGAGATCGTGTGTCTATGGAAAGTCATTTATTTCTGAAATGCACTTGCCTCCTTTTATGTCTGGAGGGGAACATCTTTCCTCTGGCCCTAGTGAGTATGATTTAATTCTTTTTGGATAGCTCTCTGGTTAAACCTAAGTGGAATACTACAAGAAGCAATATTGAGGCTCTAACTCACTAGAATATTTTTACAGCCTTCTTCAAAACATTGCCCCTTGGTAGAATATCATTAACCTTTTACTCTGCAAGTTTTTTAGATGTACTTAATATGCTACCGGGGCTCAATAAATATATGTACTGCCTAATTGATGTATATTTTTTCATCTCTATTCATTTCAATGCCTCAAATAATAAGTTTCGCATAATGTTTACTAACCTTTTGTTGGCTCAAATAGATAATGACAACTTGCATGGAAGTTAGTCTGAAAGCACTACTTTAATAGAAAATTAACCTCATTCCACATACACTTCCATGTAATACCATTTATTGAGTTTTTGTGCCAAGTACTCTGTGAATCATTCAAATAAAAGAGGTAAAATAAAATCGCAGCATAAGGTCACCATAATCTAGATAAGTGAAGAACTAAGCAAACCCACATAATGATTATGTAATGTGAACTACATGCTAATGTTAATAACCCTGTTACTGAGGTAGGGGAAAAACTGAAAGAGGAGAAGTTGTTAGACCTGACTCTGGAAGGTTGTCTATGCTGGGCTGCAGTAGGCCTTTGCCTTTGAGGTGAGTAACAAGAAGTAAGTAAAAGACATTTGGTTGTAAAAGAAGTTCACATATTGGGGAACTAATTGATAAAATTTTATTGGGTTGAATCTAGGGTCAAAGTATTTAGGGGAATAGACTTAGATAAGGAAGATTATAGTTGGGCTATGAACAGCCTTCAATTGTAAACTAAGGCCTCTGTGTGTGTGTGTGTGTGTGTGTGTGTGTGTGTGTGTGTGTGTGTATCTGTGTTTTGGGAGTGAGGTACTGAGAGATAACTCTATTATTTATAGGAAAGACGGCTCTGAATCAGGAAAGAATATGGGCAGTAAACAGAGAATTTAGACAGCAATGATAATTTTCCAGGTATGAGATCATAAAAATCTAACTAAAATGTGTAATTAGTGGCAGTAAAAACTGAGGTAAAAGAAATAAAGAAGCAAGCAAAACATCTTTTTCTTAAATGAGCAAGTAGTGGTTCTCAGACCGGTTTATCAGCATTAAATGTAAAGGTACTGAATCTGAAAACCTGGGGTGGAGGGGAGGTAGCAATTTATGTTATAATAAGTCCTCCAGATGAATCCGATATACATCAAAGTTTCAGAACTACTGACTGAATCTTTTTAATGAATTGTAAGCCTTCTCTTTCTGTGTCATTTAAATGCTAGTTCACCATACATTATTAATTATTAACATAATTCATTGACCCTAAGACACTGCTGGTTCTAAGATGCATCACTATGTAGCATTTTAGAAATGCTGTCAATTTAACCAATTCACACCATCAACTTCATGATGCACTCCGATTCAAAAGTATTAAAAGAATAAAAATGCTCATCTTAGAAATTATGAAACATGTTGACTGACACAAAAACATATTGAATAAGAGGGAATATTTCACAAGTACATCAACATATTTCTGTGCTTATTCCATTCTAAGTTTAAACCACAACTACATAAAATCTACATTTTTTTACTGTCATTCTATTACAGTTGTCCCAATTTTTCCCCATTTGCCCAATTTTTCTCTGCCAGCCCCTACCCCCACTCCTACAATCAATCCCGATGCCATTGTCCACGGCCATGGATCATTTATACAGGCTCTTTGACTAGTCCTTTCCTCTTCTTTCCACAATTACCCCCCACTCCTCCCCTCTGGCAGCTGTCAGTCTGTCCTATGTTTCCATGTCTCTGGTCTATTTTGCTCGTTAGTTTATTTTGTTCCTTAGATTCCTCTTTAAATGAAATCATATGGTATTTGTTTTTCAACAATGGGCTTATTTCTCTTAGCATAATATGCTCCAGTTCCATCCACTTGTTTTTGTTTCCACTCTGTCTTTTTCCTACTACTAGATTATCTGAATTTAAATTGTTGGAATGTATTTTGCCCACACAAATAAAAAGGATAGAAATATCTAGAATGTTTAGTTCTTGTTAATAATTCTATTTTTTTAATAATTGGGATGCTCTTTTGGGGGGAAAGGTGGGTTTCTTTTTTTAAGAATCTATTCCCCATTCCACCACAAATTGGATTATGTGGCTCCAATTGCTATAGACATAATAGACACAATTGATGTAAGATACAAGACACCTGTATTTCAGAACCCTCTACCCCAACAAAGTCTGTTAGTGATCTGTGGTGTGTTTAAGTAGGGAATATCTGGGATTTTTGCAAGTACACCTTCCTCCTGAAAATTCTGCTCTTACTCCTCTCCATGGAAAAACACAACCAACCTATCGCCATATTTTCTCACAGTTTTGCCCACTAAATTTTGAGTTTTCCCCTTTTCCATCATTCACTTCTGCTTTTTTTATATTCTGTCCGGGTCATTCTCTGAGACAAGCAGCAGCCCAGGCTTCTGAACGTGCTCTTCTACATTTTCCTGGGGCCTGAACTGACAGAATGAAATGGGAAGTTCCCTCAGGCTGTAGTAGATGAATTTGGGAAGAAATCATCTGAGACAGGGTAACCGAGGGGAAATGTATACCGAACTATGAAGATTATCCAGCTAGACAGTCAATCCTAAAGGACAGATAAAGTAGGCACAGGGATGGAAAGAGAGAGATCCAAATTAGTTTAGCGGTCGGAGGCGGTCTGAGCCATGGGGCTGTACCTGCTGGTGATGGAGCTATGCTGCCACCACTCAGATAAGGAAAGACAATTAGGTGGATGTTCTCAACGCATTTTTACCTGAGAAGGTGACACTGAGCATATATAAGTAATTTGCCTAGTTCACAAGGTTAATAAGCAGCTCAAATGAGGCTACGAGCAAGGATTTTTTTTTCCTACAGCCCAGCAGCATTCCTCTAAATACAATGCTACTGAGCTTATGTACTACCTTCCCAACAAGTGCCAATTCATCGCAGAGACAGGCAGTTAAAAGATGTCAGAGAGTTAAGAGAAATTTTAATCAAAAACAAACTGCACTATTTTAGTACATCTATATATAAAGCATTAGGTAGAGTTACTTATGTTCTCTGGGAATCACTTTTATCCCCAAAAAGATGGAGAACATGATTTCTTCAAGCCTACTTCTCAGGGTCTGTTTTTTGTTTGTATTTTTTTTAAAAACCACACAAATTGATACAATATAAATATGCTGTAGAAATGTGAGTTATAATAATATGTTATTATTCAACAGGAAGAACCTAGATTAAAATTTTCCTTGGATTAAATTAATTAAAACACACACACACACACAGTTGCTTCTCCTACAGAGGTCACTTAGTGGTGACTTTAAAAGCAGTCTTTCTATGTAGAAAATACTCATTTAACGTTCTCAGAAACTACAGTCAAAATAGTATATAAGGAAACCAATTTTACCGTAGGCTAATTTATATAAAAAAGAGTTAAGTTCCTGCAGCACAAGCCTAGTCAGAAATAACATTGACAAACTTCTAAATAAAGTTCTAAAACACTTCAAACGTTAAACACTGAAGTAAATGTGAACTACATATACCTTTAAGAAAGATAGTAAAAACAGGGAACAGTATTTTCCAATCCATTTACTCCAGTTCGGGGTCACGTGGGTGCCGGAGCCCGCCCCAACAGCTGGGGCGCCAGGCGGAGGGCCCTGGAGCAGGGCTGCGCGCCGAGCTTTGCTCACCAGAGGCTGTCACACGGGCTCTGTCAGATCCGGAGGGTGTAGACGGGCCAGTTCACTTCCCTGCTCATCTTGGGGACGCGGGAGGGAGCTGGGGCACCTGGAGAAAACCATGCAGATAGTGGGAGAAAATGTGAACTCAACACAGACAGGGGCCTCAGGTGGGAATCCTCCCCCTCCCCCCTGCCCCTCGTCAATGTAACCATATCAGGACGTTGAAGGAAACAATATATTCCAGGGCCTGAACTGTACTGATTGGGGAGTTCCTGGTCTGCCACTTGACATCTGGTAAGTCCATTAGCCTATCTAAAGCCCAATCCCTCATCTGTAAAACAGTAATAGTACTAGTTCTTATGCTGTAGGAGGTTACCGAGGATTAAATAAGGTAAATTGCCTTATGACATATCATCATTTAAGCCCTAAAGTTTAGTCTAATGCCATGCCTGTTAGAAACCACACATTCTTTGGAAAGAACAATATATAACATCTAGAGACTACCTGCTATATTCTGGGGGGAGCACTAGATGTTTTTTAAAAATTAGTTTCTTGGATACTCACAACAAAACTGCACATTGCCTATTATTATCTCTGCTTTATGGATGAGCAAATCAAAGCACAGAGAGGGTAAGTCACTTACTTGTCCAAGGCCACAGGGCTTACACTTACAATAGAAAGCACTGGAACACTGGTCCTTATGACTTCAAAGCCCTTGCTTTTTCCACAATATATCCAAAACTCTCAGGGACAGCATTAAAAAAAACAAACAAACAAAAAAATACTGGATTTATTAGGGGTCTGTTAATATGATTACTTTCCACGGTTATATTTTTGTATTTGTCTGAACTTTTTTCATATTACTTAGTTCAACTTAGAAGTATTTTAAAGAAAGAGAAAGGTTGATGTTAATATTGCTCATACTTACCATCGAAGGAAGTCTTTTCCTACCTATGAATGGTAATTTTATCTCTGCCCTTGAAATGAGAAGTAGGTCAACCTACTTACTCATTGCATTGCTTAAATCACCTTCAGGGATTTTGGCAGTTCAAGGCTTATAGGTCTTTTCTTGGCTATCTCCTTCTAAATCTCTTAAGGGGTTAGAGATATTCTATGCACATCCAATCAAATATTTATTAAAGAATATATAATATGACTGTAAATTTACTTTAATATTTTTTCTGCTAGGGAGTTCAGAATCCTATGGCATACAGTGCCTCACTTATCTTCATATATGTTCCCAAGGGAAGAGCTTTGTAGTATTAGTAGAACAGATTAAAAATAAATGGACGACTGTAAGCCAGTTGTTCAGTTAGTCAGTCTATCATCAGAACCGAGAGGGTTCCCACTATTTGCAGGTAACTGTGCTGGAATTAGCCATTCTGTGTTCAGGGGATCAACAGGCCAGAGCAAGAGTTGTCCAGATGAAAACCTGAAATGGCCCAGGGGTGCTGCAGTTCATGTTTCTCTGATCATTTGTTTATTTGCCCGGCAATCTACTAAAAATTAGCCTAAGCTGTTGTCTGCATTTGAAATGCCACCAACCTTTGCTCTGTCTGACCGCCTCATGTTTCAAGGCTCAGATGAGTCTTCATGTTCTCCAAAAGGTCTGTCTCGATCCACAGCAGAGTTCATCATGTCTGTGTCTAGAGTTGTGACAATTAAATGGGTGGATATATGTGGTTAATATATCCAATACTGAATATACTGAATATATACTGAATATATATACTGAATATATTTCATGCACATCTTCTCTAAAAGGCCAAGAGCTTCTATGAGGCAGAAACTATGATTTATTTCTCTCTGCATTCGCAACACAGATCACAATGCTTGGCACAAAACAGACATTTAGAATTACTTTACTGAATAATGTTGAGAAGTAGAAAACATTTTATATATGAGAATCAGACCATAAACCCATTGCCTCAAATTAGTTCTGCCTCTAGCTATGAGCTATTTAATCACATTGATCGGTGGGTTGATTTCCCACTTCAAATGGCACCTTTTAAATGTTATTTTTGAGACTCACTTTCACCTTCTATAAAAAGGGGACAGTGATACATTTTGCTCTTTATATTGGGTTGGCCAAAAAGTTTGTTTAGTTTATCTCTGTACAATGGCCCTAGTAATGCTTAGTTGTCATTAACTTCATTAGAAACAATTGTGTTAGATTGTATTGTGACAGCTGTCATATCAGCGTGCATTTTTTAAAAGCTTATCAAAATTGATGAATTTTTGTGCCACCATTTTAATATTGAAGATGAAAGAAAATATGGAACATTTTCTGTGTATTATGCTTTATTTTTAAAAGCATTTTTAAAATGTATTATGCATTATGTATTATTTTAAAAAGGTTAAAACACATACAAAAAATTTGTACAGTGTATGGAAGAGGTGCAGTGACTGATCGAATATGTCAAAAGTAGTTTGCAAAGTTTCCTGGTACTATTGACATTTTGGCCAAATAATGCTTTGCTATGGGGCTGTCTTATGCATTGGAAGATGTTTAGCAGCACCCCTGGCCTCTACCCACTGGAAGCCAATAGCAGGAGATAGTTGACATACTCAAAATATCCAATCAATAAAGTTATTGGTGAAAGTGAAAAATGCATCTTTTATTTCATGGAAAAAACTAAATGCACTTTTTGGCCAACCCAATATACGTAATAGTTTTGTAGGGCTGCCCTAACAAGGTACTATAGCCCGGGGGCTTAAACAACAGACATTTATTTCCTTATAGTTCTAGAGGATAGAATTTTAAGATCAAGGTGTAAGTAGAGCTGATTTCTTCTATGAGCCCTCTCCTTGGCTTTTAGATAACCATCACCTGCCTCTATTTCCCCATGGTCTTTGTTCCTTTCCCTGTACTTGTCTATGTCCTTATTTCTTCTTTCTATAAGAACATGAGCTATGTTGGTTTAGGACCTACTCTTATGACCTCATTTTATCTTAATTACCTCTTGAAATGCCTTAACTCATAGAGTCACATTATGAAGTACTGGAAGTTGAAACTTTAACATGTGAACTTTTGGGGGATATAGTTCAGCCCATTACAGTACATAAAATGGCTCAATATGATACCTGGCATGTAGCTGTCATTTTACTCATGGGAGTATTATTACTATTACCTTTAGTCAAAGATTTCCAATAGATCAAAAATAGCCTTACTTCTTATTAAATTGCTCCTTTGGTTTCTTGCTCAGCTAGCTTGAAAAGAAAAATAACATGTAGACAGGGCACAAGCAATCTCAGCATGACGTGTAAGGCAGAGGGAAAAAGATGAAGAATCTTCCTAGAGTAAGGATAGTCTGACCTCATTTATAGATTTAGCAGGAGCTTGTCATAAATGGAAAAACAGATGACCCAGATGAAGAAGGTGATGCTATAAATGGTGGCACATCTTTTAAGAAGAAAAATGAAAAGCATGTAGAGTTTTTTGGCATTCAGGAGAAATGACAGTGAGTCAGGATGCCAAGCCTGAAAGGCATTAAAAAAGTGCATTTCCATGAAAAGCTGGCATCAGATTTTGATGGGAAAAGAGTCATTAACCATAGCCATATGTCAACCCGGTGATGAGCTTTGAAGCCACCTCTCCTGAAGTCATCCTTCATTCAGCCCCTGCTGCCTTTCTCTCTCTCTTCTCTCCAGTCTTCTATTCCTGCTTTGCTCTCCTCCACAAAAAGGCACTGAGTCCTTGTTGTGCAATAGAGATAATAAGACTACAGTGGTATATACAGAAATAATAGCACCCTCAAGGAGATTAATGTAAAAATATATGCAGTTAACGCTCAGTTAATTCTCATTATTTGTGGCAGTTCTGTAAAGCCATCACAAACAGTGAATTAGCAAATACTAAATTATGGTTCTAGGGATAATACATACATGCACGCACCACAGATTGCAATCCTAAATCCTAGAAACGGCTCCTTCCGGTAGGTTCTGTGTTCCAAATGAGAAAAACAAGGTTCAGAAACCTTAAGTAACTTGCCTGAGACTCTCCCACTAACGGATGCCATAAATAATTGGAATTTAAACCCCACCCAGAGCGGGAGCTTCTTGTCTTACAAGGCCCGTCTCCCTGCCATCTCCGTCTTCTGGTTATATAAATATAAATAAATAATTCATGTTCTGATTCAGTGGGAAAATGGTTTCAACACTACTTGAGACACTAGTACTTGTGTACTAGAGAAGACACTCCTACTCCTTAAAGAGCACACTTACAAAAGCCAACACGAAGGCACCCCAGGGGCAGGTGGGCGGCAATACACACGTATTTCAATGAGTAAAGCAAGATTGAATATGCCGAGAAAAATGTCAATGTTTACAGAAAGAACGTCCTATACTCTTTGCAGAACTCTGTTGCAATTTCACCTGGATTATCCATCTGTATGTAATCACCTCGTAACATTTAGAGTTCTGTGCTGAGCTGGGGGTAATCAACTGGCTAATTATTCCTAGTAGCGTAGCTGCTTGTTTGGAAAGAGAATTCTTTCTGGCATATATATTAGTTTGGAATGCCTGTGAATAAATCAGGGGATGAAAAGAGTATTTCATCCAAAATATACCTGTTGCTTTATTGCTGTCATTAGTTAAATGGTAACCTTTGAACAGAATCTTTAATAAATAAGCCCATATTGTGAGGACATAAATAGTTCACTGATACATAGTGGATGCAAGCTGTGCTGTCTATCAAGTAACTGAAGAGTTAGGTACAAATTTTCTTATAAAATATATGTTTATATTGACATATTTATATACTTACCTTTGTATTTTCTTAGCACGGATGTTAAGAAAAATGGATGGGTTTGAATCTTGACTTGCTGCTCTCTGGTTGTATGATGTTTGACCTCAGATCCCTGAGCCTGTCTCCTCCTCAGCTGTAGAACGGGAGACACAGTGACCACATTCGCTGTACAGAGTCTATGAGAATATAAATTACTTTAACCTGGTTGCTAGTTTTACTTGTTTTTTTAAACCACACTAGTAACAATGAAAATGTGTCATTGTCACAAGTGCAACATTTTATATAGTTAAACTTGATATTTATTTCTGGATTTAGATACATATACTTGAGGTCGCCACATACAAAATTCAATGTGCTGAAATTTTAGATCAGAAATAAGTGTATGCACAGTAGACTTTCTTTTTCTTAATTAATAAATTTTATTTTTAGAACAGTTCTATATTAACAGAAAAATAGAGAAAGTACAGCCCCTCCCTTCAATTTCTCTATTATTAAAATGTCACATAGATGTAGTGCGTTTGTTACAATTAAGGAGCCAATATTGATACATTATTATTAACTGAAGTCAGTAGTTTATACTAGAGTTCTCTTTTTGTGTTGTAGAAAGATAGTCTCTGTCTGAAGTGGGTCACTAGAAGTCAAGATGAACCTATGTTTGCATGGAACTGTCTCCTTCACCCACAGCCAAATCAAATTGTGCCAAAGGACATGATGAAATTTCAAAGGGTGTCTGCTACAACATAATGATTTAATTTTATCTTTGTAGCAAAACATCTATCTTTTACAAAACTATAAAGTATGTGATCATCTATTAAGTTAATTACTTCCCTTTTTCTCCTATGGAAACAGAGGTTTAGAAAAGTTAAGTCACTCTCCTGGAAGCCCAAGGATAACAAATGGCAGAAGTGGGATTTGTACTTAAGTGAGCTGACTATATGGCCAATATATTTCCCACACCTCTAGGCTGCTTATTAGACAGCTATTGAAGGTTTGAATGCCTGTAGGTATTACATTCCTAGAAATAAAAATAATGAGGAGAAATAGTGCCCAGAAATGTTTTCATACCTTAATAATTCATTTAATTAACATTGACCCAGCACTTGCAATGTGCTTCGTACTCTGCTTGTCAAGGAGAAGACAAGCATTGAGGGGCATTAGTTAGTTACCTAGAAGAGATCAAAACACTTTTTTTTGGTTACACCCATAGGTAAACAGCATTACAGTGTACTGGAAAAATGACAAAGAGAACAGTATGCCCAGGTTATTAGGAATACACAAAGGAAGGACAGCTGAGTGCAGCTGGCAGAAAGCCTCATTTTCTTTATTTTATTTTATTTTATTTTATTTTATTTTTCTTTCTTTCTACTGTTGTTGCTGTTATTATTACTTTAAAATATTTTGGTAAGCCAAGCCCATATTATGTGCTTCTTCTTGAGTCCCAATGATGTAAGCCTTTGATGTTTCCCAGGTCTGCAGTAAATGGAACTCTCACTCTGATTTGCCCTTTGCTTAAATCCCATTTCTTTTCTAAGGCCCTACTTGCCTTACATGTTTAGTTGCCAGTTTCTGAATCATTTTTTTGTCTCCTTAGTCAAAGTAAAATCTTTTTGAAGATAATACCATGTAGCCCACATATTGTTCCTTCAGAGCCCGACACGGGATTCTTTCCTTAACAAGTGCTCAATAAATAAATAAGGGATAAATATAACATGTTATGTTACAATATATTACTGAATTTTCAACTGTGTTTACATATGTTAATTGAATTGAAGAGATGAGGTAATTGGCTAATTAATTCCAAACAGAAAAAGTATTTGAAATAAAGTAGAACTCTATTGGCATCATAAAGCAAATTTCAAAACTCATCCATTTGAGCTCCTTGAAAGAGTGGAAAGTAGGATATGGTAGTTTTATTTTACAAAAGGAACAGTCTATGCATAGCCCGCAAGCCACAGGTAGCTCAGTATGGCTATGAATGTGGCCCAACACAAAACTGTAAATTTACTTAAAACATTATGAGATTTTTTGTGATTATGAATTGCAATGTATCTAATGTGTGGCCCAAGACAACTCTTCTTCCAGTGTGGTCCAGAGATGCCAAAAGGCTGGACATCCCCGGTATAGTCTATACATGCACAAAAACTGCATTCTAATACTATCCTCTGAAACTTAGTACCTTCATCTGGTGAAAGTTTACTGCCCAATGGTCCCATTGAATACTAGAAACTGTCACTCTGGCTAATAAAAGAATTTGGCTGTACCCCTAAGAGCACCATCAGACAGGTGTGTAATGTGGACAGGTTGACTAACACTCTCTTCAGCCTCACTCAGGATTTATTGAGTGTTCTCGGAATATTTTCCACTTTTAAAAAAGTCATGATTAGGGTATTATTTTCCTAAAGATTTTTCAACTCACTAAGACAAAGTTAAATACGTTTCTTTAGATTCATGGGAGGAGGGAGGGGGTAACAGGGAAAAGAAGGAAAAGGTCAAATTAAGGAACATGTATGAAGGACCCATGGACAAAGCCAAAGTGGGGAAGGATTGAGGATGGGAGGTGGGGGTGGGTGAGGCAGGGGAAAGTGGGTGTGGGAAAATGGAGACAAATGTATTTGAATAATATATCAATCAATTAAAAAACTGAACTGATTTTTCAATTAGTAAGTTGTCTTGCTGAACAATTACTTGCAGTTTAAGAGAATCTGAAAAATGTTAAGCATTTACTGTCTTAACCTAATGCTAAGGACTATTTAATCCTTTTCTGTACCTGGGGCCGAGCTTGCACTTTGAATGCAGCATAAGCACAGGATATACAAAGAGGTATCTCCCTATTGTCCATGGCCACTGATCTCAGAGTAATATTAGCTCATTGGATCAGGCTGTTCCCCTGTTATGTGATGGCTCCATTCCTAATCCCAGTGTTTTACAAACTATTCTGTACACTAGCCTGGAAAGGTCTTTCCCTACAAGAATATAAACTTATCTGTCCTTATTCAAATAAGTTGAGAAGTGTTGTATATCCTTTTTAGACAGTCACAATGTACGCTAACTTCTTAGAGGTTTTGGGAAGGCTTGCAATTCAGAAACTTGTATTATCTTCCCAATATCCCCTTTCTACTTCTTCCTTATTATCAGAACTCTGGCAATGTGTTCACATAAAGTACTAATCTTCTATGATTTCCTTTTACCTGGGAGTAGGCTAAAAAAAGGCAGTTCTGGACAATGAAATTTAAACAAAGTTGATGGGTAGAACTCCTGGACAGGATAATTTTGAAAGGAGGACCTCCTGTGTTGGCATGCTCCCTGCATCTTCATCCTCTTTCATCTTCCTATCTTGGTCTCAGACGTGACACCTGACAGCCATCCTGTGACTATGACCATGCAAACTGAATTGGTGGGATGACTAAGCAGAAAGATGAGGAGGATCCAGGGTCCTTGAACAGCTCCTCTAGCCCAGAGCTCCTACCTGTGGACTTCTTGTTAGATCAAAAAAACACACCACATAATGGAAGCTATTATTTGCCAAGTTGTCTTATTATTTGTGACAAAATCATTTCTGAAGGTTACAACATGAATACATTGCTTTTTATCTCTTAATGGTTTCCTGGAAATATTTTCAGTGATGCTACCTGTATTTTCTATTAGTGGAACAAGTTAACAAAAATGTAAGGACTTAAAGTAACACACACATATTATCGGGAGGTAAAAAGTCTGACATGGGTCTTACTGGCAAAATCAAAGCATCAGCAGGGCTGCATTACTTTTTTGAGGTGCCAGGGGAGAATTTGTTTTTTTGTGCTTTTTAGATCCTAGAGGCCACTTACCTTCCTTGGCTCACGGCACCTCCCTCCAACTCCAAAGCCAGCAATGCTGGTCTCTCTCACCCTCCTTCTAACCTCATATCAATGTCTTTCTGAACACAGTTGGGAAAGGTTTTCAGCTTTTAAGGACTCATGTAATTATATTAGAACCATCTAGATAATCATGAATATCCTTATCTCAAAATCGATAAATGTAATTACAGCTTTAAAATCCCTTTTTCCCTATAAGGTAGCATAGTCACAGGTTCTAGAGATTTGTGTCTGGACATTCTTGGGGACCATTATTCTGCTTACAGTAAGGGCTTGGATAAAGCTTATACTCCTTGGCACCAGTCTTTTGTGATGTGACTTTAATGTCACTTTTCTATTCTTATCCAATATACATTTCTCCTTTGTATTTTTCTGTCACATAAATTGGTGCACTTTGACCTAGCCAACTATACTTTGCTGAATAGGATGCAAGCCCATCCTATACCTTCAGGACACAGGGCAAACATTGAAATGAAGGGCCATTGACCATATGTCTTAAAGAGTTAAAAACTTAAAATCAACTGTCAAGCTGTCAAGTAGGTCCTACCTTCCTTCTTTGAAAAAAATACATCTTGATAATGGTCTTGAAGACTCACTGAAAATTTAGAATTTCCTTTTTCCCTCAGAAATCTGTCCCAGAATGTGGCAGCACAAGAAAAAATGACTCTAGGCCCAAGCCCATATTCTGAGGCCCACACATCTGAACAACTGAGCCTGCAAGTCTAAGTTTTAGCCATACTTCTCACCACCACCCGCGGCCACCATTCAGTCATATAGTTATGACAGTGGTAGAATAGTCTGCACTCAGAACACAGGTGGAAAGGCCAATGACTTGTGTGTCCCGAGCATGGTCACCAGAAGGTGGGGTGTGGGCTCTGGCGGGGGAGTAGTAGAGCCTAAGGAAGGATGGAGATTGGCCTCCAAAGTTCAGGACTTAGAAACACAAGCTTCATTTTCCCAGGTGTAAGTGAGCTACTGCTTATATGTCTAGGTCAAAATTTTACCCCTCATTTTCATATAAATCATATCTAATTTATTTCTTATGATCTGCCTTATTTCTCAACAATTTTGTGAGAGCTTTGGTGACTCTCCTTCCTCATAGTAACTATAACATTACTTTGTTTTCAGAACTTTAAAATAGCTCTGCCTTTAATAAAAATAGCATAAATATAACATATATGACCTGTAATTTTTATACACTATATGAATATATAACTAAAAAACCCAGAATTTATTTATAAAAAAATGTATATTTATTCTCATGTATTTAAACTTCAGTCACCTTCAAAGTACTCTCCATTTGATGCAATACACCTATCAAGATTTTTTTCCCACTGCCTAAAACAGTATTTGAACTCGTCAATTTTGATGCCTTTTAGTGCTTCTGCTATTTTTTGTTTCATCTCTTCCAGAACAGCAAAACATTTCCCTTTGAGGACTTTTTTTAACCTGGGAAACAAACAAACAAAAAAGGGTCACTCAGAGTGAGATCAGGTGAATAGGGAGGGTGGAACAGGGAGGTCATGCTCTTTTAGGTCAAAAACTGCTGAATGCTCAGAGTCGTGTGGGCAGGTGTGCTCATAAATCATCCATCATAAAATGGGCAAATGCACTGAAAGAGTCTTCAAAGAAAAAAACTTACTGTAGCCTAACGCAGCCTCTCACAATAACGCCAGCTGGTACACTGATACAGATGGGTTCCTAGAACACTCACCTAGTGGGATAAGCCTGTACTATAAGGGGCCCCCTTCCAGAAGATAATTTTTTGGGTTTTTTTACCCTCCTTGTAAATATAATATACTATCACCCAAATATTTATTAAGGGCATTGCATGTACCATGCACTGTCCTATCGAAGCTATAGATACTATCCAAAGTACTTCTAGAATCATGTGATTGTATTTTGTAGTTACTCATGTTAATGTCTCTGAACACAGGGACTGCATGCCCCTCCTCACTGTATTTACAGTAACTATGAAGTGCTTAGCACAAAGTAATTTTTAGATAAATGTTTGCAAAGTGAATGTATGGCTGATCAGGCCTTTATATTTGCATGATGTTATCAGTCTCCATCTGCTTTATTCATTTTCCTCTCCCTGGATATGATCAATTTAATCTTCTAAATTGGCCTCAAGAGATCCATTAATGAAACAATGAACAGCATTTGAATGACTGCAGATACTTTTCTCACTATGTTCTTAACTGTTGACCATTTTAAAGATGACATGGAAAGCTCTGAAAAGCTTTGACAGTACAGATATCGCTGAAAATGTTAGGAGCATAGTTAATTTTTCCAACCCTCAGGTTGACATATTTATTTTTCAAAATAAATTAAATGCTCTTGTGCTTGAGGGGCTAGTTTGTAGAAAGTTAAAATGTAGTTGTACAACTACCTTTAAGAAATTTCAAGAGCTATTCTTTTAAAATGTTGAGTACGTAATAATTTGTCTTTTTTCTGATGTGCCTGTGGTATATTTGTCCTTCACATTACCTGTGAGAAAAAGTTACACCATTTCTCCCTTGAGCTGAACAAAGGTTCTTATGTTTCATGTTCTAATGAGTTGATAATACAATTGGTGATGAATTATAGTCTACTTCATAGTAAATTTGTGAAAGATTTTGGTGATAAAAATCAACAGTACTTATATGCTTCCATTAATATGAATAACGTATCAGTTTAGCTTAAAGTGAATAAATCAATTCAAATATTAATAAATGAAAAAAGTACAAAATATTCAGAAAGAATTATCTTTCCCCAGAGGTTTTTTCAAATGTATTTATCTCATATTTCTTACATATACACATATATATATATATACTTACATAAGTGAAAAGAAAATAGTGCCTACTCCTCATTGATATAAACAGTTATTTCCTTTTATTTAGAAAATAATGTTTTTGCTCTAAACAACCAATTATATCTAAAACGTTCTCGGATAAATAGAATCTGAGAAACTGAAACAAACTGTATGGATTAATCAGATGTTTATAAACAAGGAGGCTATAAGCAGAATGAGCTTAACTAAACCATTTCTTTAAGAAATTTGTGACAACAGAAGTCAAATAGTGAAATAATCACCTTAAATTAAGAAGGGTTTTGTTTTTTTTTTTAACCATACATCTAAGGGAAAATGGCTCTTTATTTTTAGATAAATAATACTTACATTTAAGAGGTGAGGTCTTCCTCTCATAGGAACCTTAATGTTCCAGTGAAGTGAGAATAGTGTCTAACATCAGACAGAACTGGCTCTTCCTGCTGTTTGACGACATATTACCTGTATGACATCTGACAAGTTACTTATCCTCTCCTAGCTTCCATTTCCCTATCTCTCAACTAAAGAAATGCAGTGCTTACCTTTCCGGGTTGTTGTAGGGTTATGTGAGGTAATCCATATAAATGGGCTAAAAAGTTCCCAGGCATAGAGTAAATGACTATTAATTATTTTTTTCATTTCTTCCCTACTTCGTATGAGAATCCTGTAATTACTTAAGGACAAATTTTAGCTAAACTATACCAAATATGACATTTGTGAAACAAATTGTATGCTAGGTTCTACATCAGCCGTGAAGAAAAGAAGCAGCCCCTGTATCTGTGGTACACACAGAGTGGTTGAGCAGAAAAAGTAAAATCACATTTAACAAAAGGCATTCAAATACCATCTTTTTGATGATTTATCCACATACACACTCTCATTGGATAAAAGCCTTTTCTCTCTCCCTTAGTTTTCATTCAGTCAACATATTGGACAATTCCCATGAGCAAGCTACAGTGCTAGGTGTGGGAGGCTTAACAGTGATCAAGAGAACAATGGTTCCTAATTATACCTGAGTCTGCTGTCAGGAGGGACATAAATAATTTCAGGCTCCAGGATATTTCAACCAAATATGATCATTGTGATGACAGACTACTAGGATCATCAGAGGACGTTTCCTAGAAGAAGTGGTGGCTGGGATGAGAGGTGTTCACTGGAACAGGCCAGGTGAACAGATGCAAAGAGCTGGAAGTCAAAATGGAGCAGCCTGGCCCTGTGTTAGAGTCCAGGAAAGACAGAAGAGTCTGAAACAGAGGTTGTGGCCTATTTGAAGAATTGAATAAAAAGTAAGCTCTAAATCTAGGTGGAATGTGGACTAAAGAAAGTTGATGCCTAGCAAGAAATGAAAAAAATAAACATAAAAAAATGACCAAGACATCAGAAGACTATATCATAAAAGACTTGTTAAGAGTTTGGATTCAGGCAATGGAGAAAATTTCTCATCTTCTCTGTAGTCCCCTATTACTTATGTAGTTTTCAAATTTTATTTTGTATGGTAGTTATTGGGAAGTTTATATTCCCTAAGTAATATGCTGTCCTTCAAAGTAGAATCCATATCACTGCATTCGTTCAGCATGGCACTACTTTTATAGTATGTACCACATTCTTCAATTTACCACTGACCTTCGCAGGTAGTACCTCATTAAATCCTCATAATACCCTTTTGAGAAATGGCACACTCATTCCTCCCTGTGTGCCAACAAAGTCACTTAGTTATGTAAATGGAGTAGCTAGTAAATGGAAAACTCAGGACATAAACACAAAACCTCTCTCTAATAGAACTGATGGTGATAACAGAAATGTTCGATACTGGGGTGGTGTAGGCAAAAGAAGGTTTACGGTGGTGAGGAGGCAAAACACCAGCATTTATTTTTGTATTATTTATTAATTATTGTATTATTTTCCATATGAACAATTGTAAACCTACTTTTGCCTACCCCTGTATGTATACTTACCCAATAATATAGCCACTAGCCACAGGTAGCTATTAAGCACTTGAAACATGGCTAGTGCACTGAGAAATGGAACATTAAAATTATTTAACTTGAATCATTTTAAATGTAAATAGCCATGTGTAGCTAAGAGCTACCATATTGACAGTATAGCTCTACATTATGATATCTCATCATCATTGCTCAATAAATGGACACCAAATAATCACATGCATACTTTAGATGATCAGTCCATAATTATGCCATTCATATATAATTTTGGATTATATATTATTTATATTCTTGAAATATTCTGTTCTGAGACCTGAATAAAACCAATATATATTTTCTACTATATTTTGACCAAAAAAATATGTTGTATGATAATTGGATTCCTTAAGAGGGCATAAATTTTTGAAACTTTTATTTATTTTTTAAAAGTATTTTATTGTTTATGCTATTATAGTTGTCCCAATTTTTCCCCCTTTGCCCTCCTCCCCCCAGCCTGCCCTGCACTTCCATAGTCAATATCCACCTCACTGTCCATGTCCATGGCTCCTTCATATATGTCCTTTGACTAAACCCTTCACTTTCTTTCAATCAGCTCCTGCCTCCCTCCTTCCCTCTTATGGCTGTCAGTCTGTTCCATGATTCTCTGCCTCCCGTTCTGTTTTGCTCATTAGTTTATTTTGTTTATTGGATTCCTCTTATAAGACAGATCATATGGTATTTGTCTTTCACTGACTGGCTTATTTCACTTAGCATAACAGCCTCCAATTTCATCCATGATGTTGTTGCAAAAGGTAAGAATTCCTTCTTTCATTGTGCTGTGTAGTATTCCACTGTGTAGATGTAACAAGAATTTTTTATCCACTCATCTACTGATGTGCAATTAGGCTGTTTCCAGCACTGAGGTATTGTAAACAGCACTGCTGTGGACATAGGGATGCATGGGTTCTTTTGACTTGGTATTTTGGGATTCTTAGGGCATATTCCCCTAGTGGATTTACTGGGTCAAAAAACAGTTCCATTTTTATTTTCTTTTAGGAAATTCCATACTGTTTTCTACAGTGCACCAGTCCGCATTCCCACCAAAAGTACACTGGAGCTCACTTTTCTCCACATCTTCACCAGCACTTGTTTGTTGATTTATTAATGATGGCCATTTTGTCAGGTGTGAGGTGATACCTCATTGTGGTTTTAATTTACATCTCTCTGATGGCTGGTGATGTTGAGCATTGTTTCATATGTCTATGGGCCATCTGTATGTCCTCCTTGGAGAAGTGTCTATTCAGGCCATTTGCTCATTTTTTAATTAGATATTTTTGTCTTCCTGGTGTTGAGTCATATAAGCTCTTTATAGATTTTGAAGATTAAACCCTTGTCCTGGTGGCAAATATGTTCTCCCATACAGTTGTTTCCCTTTTCATTTTGATGATGTTTTCTTTAGCTGTGCAGAAGAAGCCTTTTAGTTTAACATAGTCTCACTTGTTTATATTTTTCTTTTATTTCCCTTGCCTTAGGATATATATTGGCAAAAATGTTGCTATGAGATATATCTGAAATTTTACTGCCTATGTTTTCTACTAACATTTTTAGAGTGTCACGACTTATATTTAAGTATTTTATACATTTTGAGTTTACTCTGTTTATGGTGTAAGATGGTGTCTAGTTTCTTTTTTTTGCATGTATCGGTCCAGTTCTCCCAACACCATTTATTGAAGAGACTGTCTTTATTCCATTGTATGATCTTTATTCCTTTGTCAAATATTAACTGACCATAGAAATGTGGGTTTATTTCTGGGCTCTCTGTTCTGTTCTGTTGATCTATGTCTCTGTTCTTATGCCATTATGAGACTGTTTATTATAGTGGCCTTGTAGTATAGTTTGATATCAGACATTGTGATCCTTCCAACTTCGTTCTTGTTTCTCAAGATTGCTGAGGCTACTTGGGGTATTTTTTTTGTTCCATGTAAATTTTTGGAATATTTTTACTAGTTCTGTGTTGATTGCTTTGGGTGGTATGAACAGTTTAATGATGTTAATTCTTCCATCTATGAACATGGTATATGTTTCCACTTATTTTTATCTTCCTCAGTTTCTTTCTGCAGTTTCCTAAAGTTTTCTGAAATTATTAAAGCCTTTAAAGCATTGTTATAACAACAATTTGTTTGAAATTTTTTTATTATATTATATATAAATTGAAAAATTATATATAAAATTTTTAAATTAGCCAGATATCACATTCTCCATGTATTCTATGAAAAATAATTAAATACATACTTAGTGTATTAGTTTGCTAGGGCTGCCATAACAACATATCACATACTGGATGGCTAAAACAATAGAAATGTATTTTCACACAGTTCTGGAGGCTGGGAGTCCATGATCAAGGTGTCTGCAGGGCTGGTTCCCCCTGAGGCCTCTCTCCTTGGCTTGCAGATGGACATCACTCTGAGTATGGACATCTCTAATATCTCTCTCTAACTCTTAATCTCCTCTTCTTAAGAAGGTACCAGTCAGATTGGCTTAGGGCCCACCTTAATCACCTTATTTTACTATGATAATTGCCTCTGTAAAGGCTGTATTTCAAAATACAGTCACATTCTGAGGTACTGGGCATTAGGGCTTCAACATATGAATTTGAGGAGTGGGACACAATTTAGTCCATAACATCACCTTCCAGACTATTTCTTTGTCTTTTTTTCCACAGAGCTCCTGAAGAGGGTTCTGAGCACAAAACTTTTTTAAATATTCTGAAATTTTTATCTATATAGTAATGCAAGAGATACTTGATTCAGACAAAACACTTGTCTTCAATATTTTATAAAATAGAAAATTAATAGAAAATGCTAAAGGCTAATCATTAATTTCCAACAAGTATTCTAAAGTACAATGCCCCCCTCCCAACATTTGTAGGGCTTACAAAGTATGAGCCATTTTATTATCTATAATAAAAATCTAATTATCATTAAAGTTAATCCTGCAGGCTAAAAATTTTTTAAGTATATTTATTCCTCTAAATGCACTTCTGGTTTTAATGTTTGCTTAGGATGAATTTCAACTAATGAAATAATAGAAACTTGCTTTTATATGCCTGCATTATCCATATTTTTCCTGATGACAAAGTAAAAGGCAGATTTTTATTAGTAAAGTAAAATGCCATAAAAGATTAGACTTATACCAGAGGGACAGAGATGGGGGTAGAAAAGTGTAAGTGGTTGATAAGTGGTGATAGAAGGAGAATTGACTTAAGGTGGTGAACACAATACAATATACAGATGATGTATTATAGAATTGTATACATGAAACCCATGTAATTTTATTAACCAGTATCATCCCAATAGATTCAATAAATTTTTTTAACAGATTAGATTTATACAACACTAACCTATGCTAATTCTATCAGTATCTGAAACTGAATGTCTAAATTCACAATATGCTAATATGGGGAAAGGTAGCAATTACATAGCACTGATATCTCTAATGACCCACATCTTCAAATGAAGAGACAATGTAGAAATTGTTCCAGTTGGAATGAGAGAGAATGATGCTTTTGAACACTTCACAGATGACTGATCCTGAGCAAGTTAATGTCTGAGCCCTGGGTTTCACTTGTTTCTAAAACCCAGGTACTAGGATCCTTATCTCTTATATCTTTAATCAACAGTGGTGTATAGCATTCTTCTGGCAAAATGAAAAAGGTCTTGACTGGATCAGCCTTGCTGATTATTCTGAGAAGTGGTTTTTCTCTCACCATCTTGCTGACTATATCAATAGTGTCTTTACTGGGGAATGGAAGGTTGGTCAGTTAGTCCCTTCATTTTACCAGTGAGCACAGACATGGGGAACCTAGAAAATGATTTTTACTCAACGACTAAATTATCAATCATTATCTCACAATGTGATTAAATCTTAAATTATTGGAGAGTTTGGGTATGATTAATCTATCCAGCCTCTTTTGCTAATTCTGTATTTTTCTTGCACCAAACCGACAGATAAGTCTTCAGTGACCCTTGCACTATGTGACATCACTGTTTGGCCCCTGAAATACCTGAGAGCATTACCTGCCACTCTTTTCTCAAACTTCTGTCTCCCCTTCTTCCTAGAGACTGGGTCCTTTCAAATCTAAATTCCCTACCTTTTTCTTTAATGAACTCCTCTTCCAGGTTGGAAACTTTCAGGCATTGAGGGCAAGTGTGAGTGGGAGGTAGTTCTGAGAACAGAAGAGGAGGTAGATATAGGGAAGACAGTTAGTTATGATACCCTGTTTTTATTAATTCTTTCTTTCTAAACTTCTTTGATTTATCCTCTGAGAACAGGAAAAGATATATGTTGCACTTTTCAGTAGTGTATAAGCCTATTTCCTGCCAATAGACATAACCATGTTTATTAGTGAATATTCATATATCCATTGTTAACATGATTTATAAGCAGTTATGCAAAGAGCTAAGCTATCTTCCTTCAAGAAACAGCAACATGGAAACAAAGTGGAAAAACAAAACCTCTTATTAACTTAGTGTTACATAGGGCCATGCCCAAGTTCTTCCTGATTTTGGTTTTGTTTTAGATTTGGGTTTCTTTGTTTCACATTTCTTTTACTTACTTTACTTTTCATAGTTGAAAATGTCACTTAAAATAAATTTTTTGCTTTATATTTTAAAGGTGAACAGCACAAGTTGAAAAAACTCTGTTAGGACCAACAGTAATCTCATATGATAAAAATAAAATGTTAATAACACTTGTGGGAAGGAGTACAGTGGATAACTGAGGACAATTTCCTTAAAATTACAATGATATTTTATATATACTCATAAGGAACATTTATATTGCATCTACTTATTGATACCATGTATGTATATCGTGTGTCAGCAGGAATGTTAGAGGGGTATAGTTCAAGACTAATACTGTTGAATGCATATGCTCAGTAGTCATTTATGTCTGTCTTTACTTGCCTACATGATTATTAGACCCGGTCTGTGAGAGCAGTAGCTACCATATACTGAGTGCCTGCCATGGACCAGGAAATATGCTAAGCACAGCAATTGCATTATAGCAAATAGAATTATTTCCAAAGGGTTCAAATGAAGCAGCTTTATCAATTAACCTTAAATGAATTTACAGAGATGTTGGCAAAGTTAAAGGAACAAACAAGCATGATGAGGCACCAGAGGCTAGAAATGATGGGAAGGTCTTACCATTCTTAGGATGGAAGGAAAGGAGAAGAAATGAAGTATTAAACACACAGTTCTGGCTTCAAATCTCTTTTTTTCTCCTATTATGCTGTCTTTCTTATGGATGGATTGTATCTTATCTAAAATTGCATTGATTTATGTATCTCTTTTATCTTCTCCATAGAACTATATAACACAGGGACTCTTTGCTACTTGTTTTTTTTTTTAAATCCCTTAGAAGCTCAGCCAGAGTTTTGCTTTATAGCAAGGTCACAATATTTAATTAAAGAATAAATGAATGAATGGATTCAGAGTTTTTATAATGAAATTTAAAAGCCCCCATTGTAAGGAAAGCTCCCTAAAATCTGTACTGACACTCATCTATGGAGAAAAATTTGTTTTATGACAGTAAAACATTGTTTGTATTTGAACTTGTGAAGAGGAGAGCTTGAAAACTAGAGAGCAGAAAATACACATTTGGTGTGTATACATCAATCCAAAGAACTGTCCCTTTAAAGACATAATCTTTTCAGGAGGCAATTAAGAAACAACAACAAACCTGGTACTCAGATGAGCTAGACTAAGACTGTTTTTCTTCAAGTACCCAATTTTAATCATTGGATGAATGTATTGGTCTTTCTAATTTTACATTAGCACTGAAAACAAATTCTTGTGTGTTAGATAATGACAGTTTTGTTCGACCTTTGAAGCTTCTTTTGATGCCCGCAGTGTAAGTCACTGGTACAGCTATTAGAAATACAGAAGTGGGCCAGAGACAAACTTGCTCTTTCAGTGGATCCTACAGTCAAGTCTGGAAAAACAGAAAAAAAAAAAGACAAAAAAAATTTAAAATACAATGCCAGGGATATTTATGAGTTTGAAAATAATAAAACAGTGAGGGGATAAAGAATGATGTGAGATGCTATTTTAAATAGAATGGAGAGGAAAGACTTATTTTGGGACAAAACACTCCAACTGAGACTTTAATAAAGTGAGATGCAGATGCTGAGGAATAAGTACCAGGTTAAGGAAATAGAAATGTATTTAAGATAGATAAAATAGATGTAAAAAAAAAAGACGGCTTTGAGAATTGAATTTAGTGTATGAAAAATGGCATAATCTATAATAGATATACAAATTTATTATAATGTATATTCATTTCTTAGGGCTGCTGAAACAATTCGCCACCAACTGGGTGGCTTAAAATAACAGAAATCTGTTTTCTCACAGTTTTGGAGGCCAGAAGTCTGAAATCAAAGTGTCAACATTACCATGGTCCCTCTGAAATCTTTCCTTGTCTTTTTCCTTGCTTCTTGTGATTCACTGCCAACTTCTGGTGTTTTTTGGTTTGTAGCTGCATAGTTCCAATCATCAGTGACATTCTCCCTGTATGAAGGTAGGCACATGTGAAGGCACATGTCTTCACATGGCCATCTTACAAGGACAGTAGTCAAATTGGATTAGGGCCCCACATGTGTACTAGGACTTCATCTTAACTAATCACCTCTGCAATGACTCTTTTACCAAAGAAGGCACATTCTGAGGTACTTCAACATATCTTTTTTTGTGTGTCAGGAGAAGGGACACAACTCAACAAAATAATGTGGTCTTATACTTGGAAGGGATTTCTTACTTTTGACTGTCTTCTAGTAAGGAAATCAGAAAATGGAAATCAGAAAATTAGAAATGGATAATGGAGGTGACTAATGACCATTTTTCCTTTTTGGGGAAGTGTTTTCATAGTGTAACTTAGTCCCTGGACTTTGCTTATCACCTTGCCCTTATTTCATACCACTCACCCAAGTATATAAAGGCAAGACTGGAATCACTGCAGAGGACAAGGTGAGAAACACAAGACCAGTTCTACATTTGACCCTTTGGGCATTTGCTAACTTGTCCTTTTCTCTCCTAGATATTCCCATGAATTTAACTACGTATTCATTCATTTATCCATTTATTAAACAAATATTTATTGCGCACCACTTAGGTGTGGTTCCAGGATTTGGGTGTCCAGGTATAAACAAAACAGGCAAGTCCTGCCCTCATGAGTCTTTTAGTCTGTCGGAAAAATTGACAATAAATATAGATACATAAACTAGAAAACAAACAGTAAATGGGAGGAGACAAGTGCAATGGGGGAAAAAATTAAGCAGGAAAAGGAGTTTAAGTAGTGCTGAGAAGGAGGAGAAGAGAGTTTTAAATATTTCAAATAGTGCGGCAGGAAAGGCCTTTTTGGTAAGTTGAGTAAAGACCTAAAAGAAGTGAAAGTTGAAAGCTGACGCATGTGATATTTCCAAGAAAAGCCTCCCTGGCAAAGAGAACTGCGAAGGCTGAGGTGGAAGCTGGATCAAGGTACATTGCTCAAGCTTCACAATGGGGGTGTACCCAAAAGAAGTTAGATCAAAGAGGCGATGGTGTGGAGGTACCATTGGATTTTGTAGGACCTTATGACAACTTTGAATTTCATTTCAAGTGAGATGGAAAGCTATTGGAGGTTTTAAAAACTCTGAGTGATGGATATAATCAATGTTTTCAGAGTGCAGGAGGTTCTTTCTTATCATGACAAATATTTGTTATATGAGTGAATACAATTAATGCAGTTTGTTTTTTAAAAAAAGAGCTTATCAAATTTTAAATTACTATTTGATATAGTAGGTAGACAGACATGAGCTGAGTAGGAATGATAGGCCAGGTATAGAAGGTCACCCGGGTGGAAAGCCCCAGGTTCCTAGTAATGGGCAAAACTTGGAAAACAAGTATTATACAGTGGGTGGGACCTTGCCCCCAGGGTGACCTTTGATCCCGTAGCATATTGTTGGCCATGCAGTGTAGATGCACTGACCTTTCCATGTTGCTGGTCAAGTGGTTCAGACCTCCCCTGGCCTTTCCTCCCCTAGTATGTCGCTAGTCATATGGTTTAGATCCCATTAGAGAAGGAATGAAAGGGCTGAAGAATAGCCTCCTATGACTCCCATACAGACACTTGCACGATCACTCCCTTAAAAGCGTTAAGTCCTCAGGACAGTGAGGTTCTGGCTCCCATCAAATAATCTTAAGAGCAAAGCCCTATGTCTGTTGACCACAAAGACAGAGTCTTGGTCAAACTATAGAGAACACCTTCATCTCAATAGTTTTTCCGTTCCAGCCCCAGGAAAGAAGCAAAACAAGATGAAGAGATGTCATGGCTGTCATTAAGACCAGCTGCAATGACTAATGACACCTTACCCTTGTGCTCGCCAATCAGTAGAGACCACAACCCTGAAAGAACACATCTGGAAAGCTGATGTATATTCTATTGAGATTCTATGCTGAGACCTCCTCTATGATTCCCACCTTTGAAATCAGATAAAAGCCCTTAAAATGAAGGACCTAGCACTGTCTCCTCTCTCCCTCTCTCTCCTTTCCTCTCTCTCATTCTCACTCTCTCAATAGGTCACGCCTTTCCCTATCCACTTCTCCCTCTGGAACATGCTCTGCCTAACCCCCGGGCATGATTTCTTTGCCTTTCTTTCTCCTAAGCTCTAAGGGCCCTTCTTTTGACTCTGAAACTTGTTTCCTGAGCCCACACAACCCAACTGACCCATTTATTCTATGGCTTCCTTCTTCTACCTTTGTGACTTTCTAAATAAATTTTTGCTTGTGTTTGAGTCTTGACTCTGAATTATTTCTTAGCCAAACTCAAGGACCAAGTTCTAACTTTTCCAGTAATATTCCTACCCTTCCATTATGTAATATTCAAGCAGTGAAATAAACCTAATCCATGTATTCACTATTTGTTCTTGAACCTAGATAAACCTAAGTTATCTTTCATGATTGCATATAAATTATCTAAGGGTTAGCATGCCGCTTGTCACCCCTTTGTCTTCCCTGAGATTAGCTTGCCAAGTACTAAGAAGCTGGATTTAATAAGTTTTTGTTTTCAATCGCTTTGCTTACTGTGCAAATGACACTGAATCTCTGAATTTGCAATTGATTAACATTCCTCTTATGGCACTATTTGCTGAGAGATTGAGAAGACCCAGGCAGTGTAGAAAATCCTTGCGGCCTCTGATTTTTTCCTGTTTCTTCCACTGAGAATAGGAGCTTTAAAATGAACACCTTTATTTATTTGTTTCAGGATAGAAACTGAGTGATATCACATCTCTGATGTTAGCATTTTGCATTTAAACAACTTTACTTTTCTCTATAATACTCAAACAGCCTGAATTTGTCCGTGCCATCATTTAGTTGAGGCAAACAGCAATAGAAATTGGGATGTGGACAACTTGGTATTTAGTGCAGAGGAGAGAGGTGTAGGCTTTAGAAACAGATTTGAGTTTGAATTCTTGCTTTGTCCTTCATTTACACTGTCATGATGGGTAACAGCTTCTTAGTTTAGGGGAAAAAAAGGTAAATGGTGTTTGTTGATGTAATGATGCAACATGAGTAAAACACTTAAAGTAGCCCCCATCACATAGGTTTTTAATGTATTTCATGGTGGTATTAGCCACATGTTTCCTGGTTATCCTCTTCCAGTGGCCTGACGTAGATGTGCTTACTTGCATTGAACTATCCTGAAACTAGCCAGAGAGAGATACTCTTCCATAGTTATTTCTTCTGTCAAATATTAAGCAGAAGACAGTAAATATTTTGCTTTCCTGATTAATCCTTTTAATCATTTCTCTTCCTTCCACCTGGCATAGTCTCATCCTTTGGCTTTAACACAAGGCTGAGATTTTTAACACCAGGGTGATTATCTGATAAAATTAAATAAGTAAAGCTGCATCTGGTTGCCTTAGCATACTGCTCATACCAAAAGCTGAGTCCTAGAATGATAACTCGGAAGAGTGTGCAGTTGCTACTTAACTGTAGGATAGTGGAAACTATAGAGTGGTAGTGGACCCTAAATCACAAGGTAAGAATCTGAATGCTGTGAAGGGGACCAAATGATTTGCTCCTGTTAATCTGTTTTTGCTAATTTGATTATTAGCCCAGCTAGAAGAACTTAGAAGGTGGAAGGAAATGCATTAATTTTTTTCTAGCCCCAACATGGCTAAAACTTTTACCCACTTTCTAAAGTTGAGTGAGATAACTTTCTGGGGATTGCTTTTTTTAAGGTAAAAACTAAGAATAAGAACAGCTACTAGGTGATGTCATTACAAAGGTGAGATGTTATCCCTGCTATCCATAAACCTTACCAAAGTTATTTCAATCCTAACCTAGTTGTGCCAGTGGTTTCATATATCCTTGGACCTCCAGTTTGAACTATAAACTTACACAGATGAATTAGATCTTAATTTTCAAACTTTAGCAGACGTAAAAATGTTCTAGGGAACATGTTTACGATATAGATTTCCAAATCCTATCCTCAGAGATTTGGTCAATGAGCCAAGCATGTGTCCTGGTATAAACAGGACCATAGACCACACTTTGGTGAATACTGGATTAAATGATTGCTAACCTCTTTCATGGCTGAAAAAGACATTCATGTATAAATGTCCATGTTATTACATGTTATTATATCTTCAGTGGTAAATATTCTAATTATGAAGGAAGCTGCTATGAACATGTTATTTTCTTTCTATCTATCTATCTATCTATCATCTATCTATCTATCTATCATCTATCTATCTATCTATCTATCTATCTATCTATCTATCTATCTATCTTTTGGCTGATACAAACCCCCATTTCTCATGAGAATATACCAATCAGTGACATAATTGGATTATATTTCCCTAGGTGATTGACAGTTTGAGATGTTAGGCATACGTATAGCTTTCAGATACTGCCACATAGTTATTCAAATTGATTGTGACAATTTACAATCCTATGATTGATAGATTGATAATACATAATTGATGATAGCTAAACACAGATATATAGATTTATATATATATACATATAATATGTCATATGTAATATCCAACTGTAAGACTTTAAGTTACTACATGTCCTTACCAACAATTAATATTGGGTTGGCCAAAATGTCCATTTAGTTTTTTCCTTAAAAGAAACATTTTTCATTTTCACCAATAACTTTATTGATTTGGATATTTTGAGAATGTCAACTACCTTTCAGATGGTATAAAGTTGAGCGTTCTCAATTAATGGGTGATTGCTATCAAATTCAACTGGTTTACCCAGCCATGGAACATTATCCAGTGAGACATCTCCACCATGAAACTTCACAAACCACTTTTGACATGTTTGATCAGTCACAGCCCCTTCTCCATACACTGCACAAATCTTTTTTTGTTTGTGTTTCAATTGTGTTTTTACCTTTCATGAAATAATAAAGTATAATATGCCAGAAAAGTTGCCTATTTTTTTCCATCTTCAACATTAAAGTGGCTACACAAAAATTCACCAGTTTTGATTTAAAAAAAATGCACACTTATATGACAGATGTCACAGTACAATCTAACAAAATTGTTTCAAATGAAGTTAAAGACAACTAAGCACTGCCAGAGCCATCTTACGGAAAAAAACCTAATGCACTTTTTGGCCAACTCAATATTTTCAGTCTTTTTACTTTTTCTATCCTGATGGCTATGAAAATTTTGTGCTTATCCTGATTTTAATTTCCTGGAAACTAGTGACATTAAAAATCTTTTCATGTTTAGAGAACATTTGAAAGTATCTTGTAAAGTAGAAAAGGCAGTATTTTAAAAAGTGCCTATTTATCCCTTTGCCAAAATGTTTTTTATGTCCTTTCATTATTGATTTTCAGTGGTTCTTTATATATTATGAAACTTTCTTTTGGATATATATATATTATATATATAATATATATATAAAATATACGTATTTATTCTCCAAGCTTGTGGCTTATATTTTGAGTTTTCATGTTACTAATGTATTTTGCAAGAAAAGTTTTTATTTTAATTTTAATAAGTCCTATTTATCAATATCTTATGGTTAGTAAATTTTATTATTTTAAAAGTCTTTTATGTGTTTGAAAGTACAAGAATAATATTCTTTGTTTTTTTTTAATAAGAGTTATTTATTCATGTTTTACCTTTGGATCTATAGTACATCTGAAATTAAATATTATGGATGGCCTGAGGTAGGAGTCAAGATATACTTTTCGCATATAACTGTACAAATAACCAGATTGTCCAGAGCCACCTATTGAAGGTGCTATTCACTTCTCACTGAAATGCAATGGCTCTTAGTTGCAAATCATGTGACCTTAAACTGTGGAACTTAAAAAAATAAAAATAAAAATAAAACCTCTATTCTTTCCATTGATCTAAATTTCTATCCTTGTGCTAATACTTTTTTCCTAATTTTTTTGTTTTTTTAATTACCATTAACATATAATATTACATGAGTTTAAGGTTGCAACACAGTGATTAGCCATGTATGTAACTTATGAAGTGATCACCACAATAAGTTTATTAGCTGACATCATATTCCCTATGTTGTACTTTACATTCCTGTGACTCTTTATAACTGGCAATTTGTATTTCTTAATTTCTTCCCCTTTTTTACCCACCCCCAACCCCCTCCCATCTGACATCAAAATGTAATTATCAAAATGTTCTCTGCATCCATCTGAAATACAGTGCTGTAAATTCTCTAATCTTATTTTTCTTCAGGATTAACTCTTTTTGGTGTTTTACCTTTTTGTAAAATGCAATTAAAATCAGCCTGTAAATTTTTACGTATGCATACACCTATCCTTCTACTTGCATTCTAATTGAGTTTTTACTAAATCTCTAGATCTTTTTGAGAGAATTAACATCTTTACAATTCTTGAGACTTTAATTAATATTGTATATTTCTTCACTTATTTACATATTAAGTTTTCTCAGCAATAGTTTTTATTTACAGAACCAAAAACTTACACATCTTTCCTTAGATTTTCTAGGTATTTGATAATCTGGGATGTTAGTATAAATTTCCATTTAACATACAAGCTTTAAATTTTAATTTTCTAATTTGTGTTAAACATTAGCAACTTTATTATTTGTACATAGTCTTTATTACAATCATGAATAGCTATCTTTAATTCAATCACCATGCCAATTACACTGCCTTATAAGCTTTTACTTAATACAAGCCTCTGAACGCTCACTACATATCTGGCATATATTGCAGAAATCACCCTTTCATTATATGCAACTCGACATGTCCTGGTTCATTTCTACACTGATCTTTCCTATAAAATACAAGGTTCATGAGAACAGAAGTTATAAATTGTGTTCCTAAAGACATTTTTGCCTGACCCCACATAATTCTGAGCATGTAATGATATTCACTGAGTCTTCAGATTGTCATTACGTGGGGCGTGTGGCCTGATGTTCACTTTCATCCACCATGGCAGGCATATTTTTTCAATACAACATCGTTTCCTGTTGAGGTCAGATGGAGTCTAAGACTCTCACAAAATTGCTTTTAACAATTAATTGAGTTGACATATGAGATTCAAACAATTTGTAATCACTGGTTGAAATCTTCCATAAAAATTCTATAATAAATGAATGAATTTCAGGTATTGTATGCTCCCTACTTTGTAAGCGGGCACTTATCTCTGGGAGTTAGTGGACATATTCTGTTATAATTAGAATTCTTTATAATATATAGGGTTCTTTGTTTTATATCTATCTATATATGTATGTAATTTTCATTTAATATGTATGTATACATATAATTTTCATTTTAATGAAATCTAACTTAGTTTATTATTTGGAAGATCACCTTGATAATAAAGAAGAGAAAACATGGAAATGGACCTCTTACATAAATTAGATAAATGATGCTTTGTACCAAAATATATGTGTTACACAAAATAAAAGTTTCGAGAGTTCTAACACAAAAAAATCAGTGAGAATACACAAGAGGCATATGGCACATGATAATGTTTATAGGAAAACAAAAACAAAACAAAAACAAAAATTGTAGCATAGCTATCAAAACCCAACATACCCTATGTTCAATATTAGTTACATAGAAATGTAAAACAAAACTGGATTTTTCCAATTGTCAAGGAGAGGCTTAGCAGCCACATACCTCTGTGTTTAGAATTGTGGGATTAGACTATATGCCATCAGCCTCTTTGTCTCTGATTTTACAATTTTTATATAATACAAAGCACTCCCAGATGGAATTCAGGAAAGAAGTATATGTGTGTACTTATACAATAAGAAATTGTGCTCTCTTCACTGTTTGTAGTATATCTTTATGAAACCTTGAGTCTCAAGCAGATAGGGTTTATCTAGTCCTGATATTGGCATATCTTTAACTACATCAAAAACTACATACATTTTTGCATATCCATGCTTAATGCCTCTAAGTAATGACATGAATATCCTTCTGTGATTCCTAATAGTGAAGAGCTGGTAATAAACTGGAGCCAGTTTGGTCATTGTGATAATATCTGGGTCAGTTCAATCTGACTTTTCCTGCGGATATCCTATTACTGCCATTTCACCTCACCAGATTTTTAGCAGAACTTGAAATTCTTACGGTGACACCTTTATGACTCAGTTTGTCTTTGCCTATTCACTTGTTCCAGGTACAGTATTGATATTCTCGGTCTGTAATAGGTGAGTGTTTTGTGGGCTTTGCTCTGCTCTCTTTCAACACGTTCTGTGAAACTCGACTGTGACTCAGGATGCCACAGCTGTCTGGTCCTGACCCAAGAGCTCTTTGCATTTCCCACGCGGAATCAGTTTCCTTTCCAGTGGTTGCACCACTACCCAGAAGAGGGATCTCCCAAACCTTAGGCAGAAAAACCTCACTTTCGTTTACACTTAGATTTTAAATTAATCTTGTCCTGAAATGACATGACACCTTCCCTGCGCCATCACTGGCAATTTCTACTACTTCAGTTTTAGCTTGAAGCACACATTTTTAACAACCTCATATGCAGTTGTGTTCACGAATGCTCCATTATAGTTTGTCTAAAAACAAAAGCAAAACAATATGTCTAATACCAATAGAATAGCAATATCAGGTACGTTGTCATAATGTCAGTTTTACTTACTGATTAAATTATATTGTAGTGACAGTCTGAACTGCTGAGTTCCAGTCTCTGCTTTTCCCAGAACTTGTTGTAATATATTAAGTTAATCAACCTCTCTGGACTTTAGTTTCCTCGATTAAAAAGGAAGAATTTACCTTAAATATTGCTAAAATTGTTCATAATTCTAGAAGTTCTCTTTGGACTATAATAACACCTACATTAAATAATTTTTATCTTCAATTCATAACTGGAGACTTACTGCCATACAAGCCTTCTCATTGAGTTCCTAGTCAGGGCCATCTGACTGTGTTCTATTTTGGGCATTATTTTGAGTGATAAGATATCTACCCTCCAATCACAGGAGCCTAGAGCCTGACTCCAGAACCTTTGAAGCTTTGCTATATTCCTCGTAAAGAGACACTTTTTGAATCCTACAAGAAAAGGTGACATTTATAAGGATCAAGAAAGTGTGAACTCTGGCATTAAGCACATTATGCTATTAAGTTTATACTGAAGTTTATACTTAATGTAGGCAAGGTGCTCCTATTAAAATATGATTTTGGATCAAAGAAGAAAGAAGAAATATCTCAGTAAAGGTAATTTAGACATAAAGATGTCTATTGTTACTAGTAGAGCTTCTGAAAACACTGGAACAGTTCTTGACAGTAAAAAGGTTTTCACTATATATTTTCCATCATAGTCAAGCAGCAAGGAAGAAAAAGATGAAAAGTCCTTAAGTGTCTATGATTTTTGGCACTGTGTTGATGAATAGAGAAAGAAAATGAATATCATAGTAAGGAATGAGATAGTACTTTATATAATCAGTGGACATGATTTTACTTCTTCACTAGAAATGTTTAAAAAGAGTTGAATAATGTCTCAGTAAATTTTAAATGAGTGGGACAGCAATACTTTTCCATTTACTTATTGTTGTATTTACTATTTTAGACTATCATTTAGTTGACACTCTCCAAAGAATTTTCAAGGTCACTTGATTCAATGCATGAATTTTGGAGGCAGCAACGTTTCAGAGAATTGCCTTTGAGAACTTGGGTTCATTTCCCACTTCTGAAATATTAGTAAAGTGACTCTAAACTTTAGTTTCCTCATTCATAAGATCAGTAGAATATAATTGCTATTGTAATTAAGTAGTTAGACTTTTCAAAAGTTACACAGTAGCTATTGTTAGAACTAGATTAGATGTGAAGTCTTCTGAAAGACAGTCATTGTGATTTCCACTACACAAAATTGTCTCTGATAAAATATTAGATTTAAAAAAACTGATCTAGAAAATGTAACTTGTAGTTTTTTTACCTTTTCCAGATACAATAATGTTACTTGATTTATATATACACACACACATATATATACACATACATATATAGATCAAATAACATATGTACATTTGTCAGCCCCTGTATCTGCATGTTTCCCATCTGCAAATTTGAACTGCGAATTGAAGTTATCTAAAAAAAAAAAAGTTGATCCTTACACAATACAGAATAAGAAATATTTACATGACATTTATATAGTATTAAGTATTATAGGTAATCTAGAAATTATTTAAAGTATATGGGAGGATGTTTGTAGGTAATATGCAAATACTACACTATTTTATATAAGGGACTTGAGCATCTGTAGATTTTGTTATGTGCAGGCATCCTGGAACTAATCCCCTGAAAAGCAAGGTCTGCTTATACACACACACACACACACACACACACACACACACGCACGTGCATACATCTGTGTGTATATATTTTTATATATTTACATAAATATATAAGCATATATTTATATAAACATATAATATATAAACATGTTTATATATAAATATATACATTTATGTATATGCATGTGTGTGTATACATATGAGGGAGGACCCTCAAAGACAGATTATTTTCTAGAGGGCTGACCCCTTGTAGTATAGGCTTCCTCTGTTAGCTGAGTGTTCAAGGAGCCCATCTGTGTCAGTGTATGAGCTGTTGTTGTGAGAGGTTGTGTTCAGCCTCAGGGAATTTTTTTTTAAGACTCTTTCAATGTGTTTGCCTATTTCATGGTGGGTGATTTCCAAGGGCACCTGCCCACACTGCACCTAGTGTTCAACAGTTTTTGACCAAAAATGGCATGACCCCTGTGCCCCACCCTCCCTATTCAACTGATCTTGCCCCAAGTGACTTTTTTTGTTTCCCCAGATGAAAAAAGTCCTCAAAGGGAAATGTTTTGCTGATATGGAAGTGATGGAACTAAAAAACAGCAGGAGAACTAAAAGGCATGAAAATCGACAAGTTGAAAAACAGTTCTGAGCAGTGGAAAAAATGTTTTGATAGGTGTATTGCATCCAAAAGAGAATACTTTGAAGGTGACTAAAGTTTAAACATGTAAGAATAAATACAAAAATTTTATAAATACATTCCAGTTTTGGTGGTCCACCCTCATATATACATATACTATGTATACATACCTGCTATATATAAAATACATACACACATAATATGTATATATGTATATATAAAACTATCAGTTACTATATGCAAGATAGTATTTTAAACACATATTACTAATATGTTATTTAATCCTCACAATAACAGGGTGATATAAATATTATTACATCTCCTTCAGAATAGTGTATTGTAGTACGGTAATGCCAAATTACTTGTTCAGAGTCACAGCCTAGTTAGTTTGAGGCAAGATTTAAATCCTGGCCAGCTGGCCCCATAGTGCATATTCTTAGTTACTGCTGTTTGTTAACTGAACCTTGCAGTTATTGAGTTCCTAAAATAAGGGCTTCTCACAGCATTGAAACAACATTCATTCAGTGCAGGTTCTCTGGAAAATCTTTCCTTCTCCTATATTCCAAGAAGGCATGAAGAAATGCTTTTACTACTGCAAAGTAGTGATAATAGTAGGGCAAAAAAATAATGTATATAATTTAAATACAATTATGTAAAGTTAAACATCACAAAATTATAACCATACTTGGGTGAAAGTGGTGAAACTCTGGACATTTTATTTTATAATACAGCATTTCCATGTGTGAAAGGTCATCCTCATGACTGTGGAGGTTAGATTAGTGAGGGAATTGTCTGGAGACTGGGAAACTGGTGGAAGGGTATAACTGTTAATACAGTAAGCAAAGGGGCCTGAACTAGGGGAGGGACCAAGAGTCAGAGTCAAACAACAAAGCCTTGTTTACAACCTTATTGATGGTGAGCTTTCAAGTCCATAAAGGCCAAAAATGAAGAATGAACCACCTTAATATTATTATATTGGCATCACCATTTTCTCTGTCTCTGCCTCTCTAACTCTGGAATCTGAAAGTAATCTCAGAGTAACTCAAAAGGTAGACACTTCAGCAACATTTAAATAAGGTCATTTCCAACTTTCTAACACATTCCTTTAACTTCCTGAACCTGGTTCTGATAACATTTTTTCTACAAATTAAGACAAATTAACAACTGAACATATCCATTGCATTTATGAAAGTAGAAACGTGTTTTTTGGTTTTAGGTAGGACAACTTCACTAGAGCATTGAGGCAAAAGCCAGACTGTGGCAGACTAGGGAGGAATGGATGGAGGAATAAAGTACAGATGGCAGGAGCCACGGGTAAATGCTTATGCTACAAACTGAAATTGGTAGAATGAAATAAAAAAATAGTATAACTATACAAAAATAAACACAAAAAAGTATCATTACAGTTGGGTTAGAGTGGTGAGAATATTTGTTTTTCATATTCTACTTTCCAAGTGTCCTATTATGCTGTTATATTACCTTACAATATAAATTATGTAATATAATTTAAACTTAGTAGTAAATTTAAAATTAAAAAGTACTCCTTAACCAGCTCGTCCACAACGTGCGCGTGCACACACACACACACACACACACACAAACTTAAGTGTACACATGAATGCATGCTAATGTATGGTAAAGAATGAGAAAAATCAGCACCAATTTTAGGAGAGCACCAGCAACTGATGGGAAGCAGAAGACTCAGCACACGTGCCATGTGTTAGAGAGAAGCTGCTTATCTTTGGAACAGAGGCTGTTGTCACAGTCTCTTTACAAAGGTCACTAAAGAGAACCCCATACATATTTTTAGTATTCACGGACAAAGAGAAGGTTCTTCTGTTGGAAAATATCTTCATATATTATGATAGAGTTCAAATAACTTCTAGTTCCACTACTAGAGTTAAGAGTTCAGGTAATTTCCAATTCCATTACCAGGGTTGCAAGTCTGGCTCTAGAAAGTTTTGGAAAAAGAAATATGGGTCAAAAATTGCAATTGTCCTCCTACTTATAATATTGTCCATTAAGCTATTCCTTCTCTATTTTTACAATGGGAAGCAAGATAAAAACCTGTAGAACCCATTTCCGGAATACATAGAACTATGGTTATGTATACAAAAATTAGTTAAGAGCCTTTGCTGGCATAGCTCAGTGCATTGAGCACAGGCCTGTGAACCAAAGGGTTGTTGGTTTGATTCCCAGTCAAGGTACATGCCTGGGTTGTGGGCCAGGTTTCCAGTAGGGGGCACATGAGAAGCAACCACACATTGATGTTTCTCTCCCTCTCTCCCTTCCCCTTTGTTTAAAAATAAATGAATAAAATGTTTTTAAAAATGAGTTAAGAAAACTTTACTAAATCCCTAGGTATGGTGAGCTAACTTGATGGCATTTATAAGCATGTAAAAGAGATATTAATATAAAAATAATCTAATTAAGTGTGTTATAAATTATGAGCTTTCAATTAAATAAAATTTTAAATTATTCTTTTTTGCTTCTGCTAATTAGTGGATTTTGTATCTGCTTCAGTTAAGCATGAAGCTGATACTGGTAGTTTTTCACCTCAGGGACTGCATTTGCAATTTCCCTAGTCTTCTGGGACTTAATGCAATTAAAATGAAATTGAATCCTTGGCTTTAATCCTGCTGAGGGAGTTTGCTGGACAGAAAGGCCCACAGCATCACAGGATAGAGACTTGAATACAGCAGAGCATATTACCATCCTTAGTGTTGTTTATATACTATCTTCTCCATGGAATTATCTTGATCTACCTGGTTGGCATCAATCTCTGAACTCTCAAAAGCTCCTTCTGAAATATCCATTTTTGCACCCATGATAATCCCTCTTATTTACTCATCTGTCATCTTTAATAGGCTGTACACTTTGAAGACAAGTACAACGTCTTATTAACATTTGTCAGCCTACAATGATGAGATCATTGTTGGTAAGCTCAAGGTTAAAGGCATTAGCGTGTGCTAAGTAGTTACTTGATGTGTTGTCTTAACTGGACACATACAACACTTTTGCCTTGATCAGCCACAGGCCACGTGTCTAGTGTCTGGCATTATTCAAAGCTGCACTTCTCATATTCATTATCAGTGCTCCTCAGATTTATCATTCTTTTGGTGTACTTATGACTACAACCAATAACTGGGCTTTTAAGGTCTACCGTTATTAGACATCGATCTGTGATGGATGACATCTTTGGTTTCCCAGGGATCCAATGCAGTAGGATCAGATGGAAAAATGGACACAACCTCCAGAATCAGTCTGCCTTCGGTCACAATTTTACTACTTCTTTGAATTTGCTTAAATTATTTAATCTCCCTTAGCCCCTAGGTTATTATTTAAAGAATGATAATATCAGTGCTTTTCTAAGAATCCTAAGAATTTCTAAGAAAAGGATTCTTAGAAGAGGATTGTTGGGAGGATTAAAACTAGATGACATACACATATTTCAGAAGAGGGTAAGAAAATTTCCTTTGATATTTGTCCTCAGAAAAATTCTAGAAATATTCTTAAATTTACTTTATACTTATCACAGAAAAAGAACAACAGCTCAAGCATATGTTTTTATGGAGTACAGGGCATGCCCCATCAAACACACTTCTTTCTTTGTTACAAAGATATAGATGGATTGGAGAAAGGAAGTCAATATAGAGTTTGTGCAGTTAAGGCCAACTCTCAAAATATACCTGTGAAGAGTTGAAAAATTAAGGGATAGATTTAAAGACAAGCTCTTGAATAGGTAACTGCTTTATCCATGTTGATTATCCAATGTCATTTTTATAGAGGGAATCACCTTGTGTCTGGCTCCACGATTTTGTTCTGAGTTACCTTGTATAGAATCATTGACTTGTACAAGAGAATGTAGGTCATGTTCATAGGTTCTTAGGGTAGGATAAACTTAGGCATGATAGTAAATGCAAAAAAAAAGTGAATTAAAATAATATAGAAGAGCCTTTATTAAACTATAGTCCCTTGATCACCTGCACAAGTTTTATTTTTAAGCATTTTTTATGTCAGAATTCTTGACTATATCACACCAATTAAATTAGAATGTATAACTGTAGAAATGCAGATGTAAAGCATTAACATTTTTACTCATGTGATCCCTGTGCTTGTTAATGTTTAGAGTATCACTTATCTGGGATAAAAAGTTAAATCCAACCAGGTGAAATTTAACTGAAATACAGTTTAGGGCCTGTTATGTTTTCTCTTTGGTAGACTGGTGATGGAAGATATTTAGCGATTTTTGTCAGTAATTAGCACTACTTAATTGTGAGATGAGGTTTTCTAAGATAATATTCGTCTATTCATTTATTCATTTATTAATTTCCATTTGCCAGCTACTTATTATACATTTATTTACTCAACTAACTTTCACTGTGAAGCAAAAGTCTAGGAGAAGTAAAATTAGTAGTTTTTTCTCTATTTTCAAAGACCTTTCATTACAATAGGGGAGATAAACAAGATAATCTGAATTACAGTGTTGAATAGTAATTGTCATATTAGATATAACCTGAGTACTAAGAATGAAAGGAGATGTACTTAACTCAGTTGGTAGCCAATGGAAACTCAAAGTTGAATAGGATTTATCTAAGCAAAGAGAAAGGAATAAAGCAAAGATTTAAAAATCAGGAAAGTGGAACACTTGTGCAAAGGTAGGAAGCCAAATTTCAGTGTGTTTGGTCTTGCAAATCATTTGTTATGACTGGGGCATAGGGTGAAGGAAGAATAGTGACAGTTGTACCTGAGGAAGCATCATTCTCAGAACAAACAGAACTTTAATGCTAGAGTCACTATTTTTATTCCATGTGGTCTTGTTTCCATAAATTATATTGTCAAATGGTAAACTGCGGTATGGAAAATTGTGGTTATAGGACTGAATTTTTTAGTAAGACTTAAGATATAAAATTAACCCTATATAAGGGAAATGCTTCCCACAAAAATATTATTATATTGTTGCAGAGAGTTATGTATGGTTCCATTGTGTTTTAATTGAACACTGACTGTCCATCTATAAGCTTTGTTTCTTTAAAAAATTGTGGCTAGTTTTAGTGTTGAATTAAACATCTCCTTTCTTCTTTGACAGACCTTTATCCTCCTGTGACATTATTCAAGAAATTGATTTTAGTAATTATGTTCTGACTTCATGGTTTGCACCTTAATATTTTCTATAAGTAGGCATGCTTATTATGTGGCCAAGAAAACATACACATCAAATGAAATTCTTTGATAAGATGGATATACCTACAGAATAATATGGATTTATCTTCTATAATTAAAGATTTCCTACCAATTAATTTATTAGGAATGTATGATTAAACAGATGAAGACTTCATTTTTTTCAGTTTAGTATCCTGGGCAAGTTCATGATATAAATGTATTGTTGTAATGTCCTAGGTTGAATGCTGGCCTTTCAGCCACATTCAGAAGAGAGAGTAAAAAGACCTCTCTAGAAATAAAAAAAGAAAGGCTTCTCGCAGTTTTCCAATGGGTGGCTTTTCTGATGGACAACATGTACACTATTAGTCCTTTTTTAGAACTGGCAAATTGTAAGGCCATTGTTGGGGGTGCAAATTATACAGATCTGTAAGATCCTCAGATCCTGTTTGTGTTTCCATCCCATAAATCTCTGCATAAATAGGTCACCTCTCCAATTCACCTCCCACTCTAAAGTTATCTCTGTAAAACGAATGTGGCCATGCTACTCTTAAGAACCCATAGGGCGCGTCTCTGAAAATACACACACATACACACACACATTAATCACAGGTTTAAGCTGATGCCCTTTACACAGGCAGAAAAGCCCCTTCAGAATGAGCCCTACTTCCTTTTCAGCCAGATCTCCACCAGACCTTCTTGTTTCAATATAGGAAACTAGCTCTTTTGTCATCTGCAATCAAGGCTTTTCATGCATCCAGGCTTTTTACATGCTATTCTCTCTGAGTGGAATGCCTTTCAGTCATCTCACATGTAGATGAGTAACTGAAGCCTCTCCTTTACAAGAATAGACAAGTTGGGTAAAGCTCTGCATAAAGAGAATATTTTTCCAAACACCCAAGAAGCCCCCAGTTTTCCTTTTATTTTCTAACATGGACTACATAGCAATTACAAACTGTATGCCCCACAAAAGCCAGTCCCATCCCAAAGAGTTTACAGACCAGAGAAGGCCATATGTTTGGACTGTAAATCCAGGGCTCTTTGGTTTGGGTTAAATGGATTTTTAACATAACCTACTCCAGAAGGGAGGGACAACAGCCAAAGATGTGTGCCCTGTGAGTTCACCATGAGTTTCCAATTGATTGAAAATCTCAACCTAGTGCTGAATCCCCTCCTTTGGCTGTGTCAGCTGCTAATTTAGATTAGTCATCCAAGGCCTCGGAATCTCTTTCTTTGTCTGTACAATGTAAATTAGTGATACTTAAGAGTTGGCCACTACAGCACCCATCACTTCATTAGTCATTAATAAGTTATCATAATACAGATACTGTTGGAAGCAGGAAGAGATTCCTAGAATGTTGACCAGTTATCAAAAATGTATGGTTATCTTTCTTACTAAGAATATCGAAGAGCTATCAGATCAGCTTTTTACCGGGAGAAATTTTTTTTTACAGTCTTTAGTTCCCTATCTTATGTGCCATATCCCATTCAAAGAGAAAAGAGAAATATCCTTTAACAAGGATTCCACCAAGAATGTACTAACCTGCTTATCTGCAGCATGACAATGTACATTTAGAGTCCAGGAACTCTCCAGTAGTCTTGAGCCGTATGTGGGGGCCCAACTATAACTGAATCATTAGATTATAAATAGAATTTTGGTATTAAGAAAAAGGGCTACACTTAATTTTCTCAAAGCAACAGGGTGTGTACATGGTAACTGGAAGGAGAGGGATAATTTAGTAACTTAGAGATGCTTTCATATAGACTCAATAAATAAAAATATCTATTCTGATTTTTGTCAGGTTAATTCAGTGACCGATCTCTTTAGGAAAGTTAAGTGTGTTGAGGTATTCCGTTTGTGTAGTATTTGAAATTAGGATGAAAGAAAAAAGAAGTATACGGAATAAATGTCTTTAGAACATTTTTAAAAATCAAGATGAAAAAGATAATTTAAAGACTATGCAGCTCGATAGGGTTCAGTAGATGTCTTACTGAAACATAAGTTCATATACAATAATTACTATTACAGTTGGTGTCTGTAGAGCCTTTCACTTGTGACTTCATTATCTTCTCCCCAGAGCAGATTGACTGGCTTCTTGAATTAAATATTTTTATGTGCTCAGTATAGCACTCATATAAATGTTAGTCCTTTCATCTATATTTTTCCCTTTCTCTCTCCTAGATGTTTTGCAAACTATTTGAAAAGAATAGACATTGAATTCAGTTTTTCAAAAAATTATCCCTGCTTTTACCACTTCCAGTGTATGTTATAGACCCTTAAGAAAAAAATGTGTGGAACAAATATATAAATAGATCACAAAGAGCTATGCAGGGCAGAAATAACCTTGTGATAAAGAGTTATGCTATTTTTATAAAGGGAAGAAAGCTCTGTTTCCTTTAAACCTGTTTCAAAGGAGTTTCTACAGTACTTTAGTATAGAGATCATTTGCATGCACTTAGGAGCTATTTGCCTCTGTTGCTCTTGCTGAACCATGAAAAATTTATTATAAACTTTATATATAATAAATAAATTTTTGTGTCCATGTTAACATGTATACATATCCATATATGTGAAGGTACATATTATGATTATATGCTCATAGATTATAGTTATATATTCATATGTTCAATATCTTGACATATATCTTAAAGGGTTTAATAGATAGTAGTTCACAATCAGTTCATATAAACAAGAAAGATTGATTTTAGTTTGGATTTGAACTGGTAAGCCTTGACAGAGGACACCATCCATTTGGGCCTAACAATATCCAACTACACCAAAGTAATTGTTTTATCTGTTACTTTGTGACTTCATGCCTCAATTTATTTTCCTTCTGCCTGAAAAGCCCTCTTTCATCATACATTGCTTATCAAAACCACATACTTCTAGGAAACTCCATCATAAAAGCTACCTATTCTAAAAGGTAATACTTTTTTAACTAATCTCAAGTGAAAGCAATATTTAGGTATGGTTTTCCATTGACTATTAAGATATAAGTATTTTCTTTCTTACGTGATAATAATTATATTTGCCTTTATATTTTAGACTGTAAACTCATTTAAATTAGGTGGCATATCTAGTTTACTTTTATATTTTGTAAAGGGAAAATACAAAATAAGTAATAATAAATATTTTTACAGATTATCAAAAAGAGAAAGAAAAAGATAGATTTGTAATTAATGTAAAATTTCATTTCATTGACTTACTAAATAAACTTCAGTGGAGACATCACTAAAGTTTCAATAAATAAATTATTTGAAAATAAACAACAGTTTTATAAAAATGAAATATTTAATAATGTGTCACTTATAAAGTCTTAGAGTCAGAAAAAGAATTCTCATTTGGAATAAAAGGTTGATATAAGTAAGTTAATATAAATGACCAAAATCAACTCTACATACTTTGTGGTAAGCATTCTAAAAGTATCAATCACTTTCAACTAAGTATAAGATGTCCAGATCCAGTAGTTATAAATAGCTAAAAAAAATTATCATTAAAATTAAAAATAAGAATAAAAAGAAAAAAATCTACAAACTTGTTGAGAAATTCATTTGTATTCTATAGGAATACTCAGAGTCCATAGTTTATCATGCAGGTATTTTTTCAAGTGTTAGTGTAAAAATGTTCTGAAATGGATACATACCTGCTTTTTCCATGGTTTCATTCCACATGGAGTCCTTCAAAAAATGCTCCCTAGTATCTACCTGGAGATATAAATAATGAAACATTGTGTGGCTAAAGAGATTTACAATGTCTGGAATTAATACAGCTTGATGCATTTGGTGGAAAAAAGGTGTTTATTAAAAAAGAGAATTCATAAAATTTAAAATTCTAATATGGCTTAAAAATTTAAGTTTAGAAGGATTCAAAGCCCCAGTTTAAGCCTTTGGTAAGGTCCTGAATTTACTTGCAGTAATCAAAGAACACTGTATCTTCTCTATGCAAAAAGCTTTTTCAACTGGTCTGCAAGAAAAAAAATGTTAAGCCTTTATTGGAGATGTGTCTTGGTTTCATTAGTCCAAATAGGTAAAAATCCAGGAGAAAATCTGTTCTATTATTTTTTCCAGTTTTACTTTTTCTTCTATGAATCTATGTAAGACTTTGCATTTACATTTTAAAATATTTTAATAAACCCATATATAATTCATTTGTAACATTTATTCAACAGACTCAGGGTGGACAGTTTATAAAATCAACTATGTATTGGATAATTAACTCTTTTAAAATAGAATTAGTTATTCAAGCTTGACAAATTCCCATTACACATGCAGAAATCTGGAGTATTATATACCACAAAAACAGACACAAAGAAACCAGAACATTTTCAGACTTGATTATTTCTCCAAAGAGTCTCACCTTTTACCCTTATATATCTTGCATAAGCACAGGGATCATCATACTGTTTTGTGTGTTTGGAGAACTAAGAACAGGAATTTCTAAAAGATAACCCAGAGTTGAGAGAAGTGGCCTGAGAGAAAACAGCATTTAATTGCCCTGAGACCACTGTAATGTCACAAAGCATTAATTGATAACACCCAGGTCAGGTGACTTGAAATATGACATTTTAACACTGTTAGTATTTATCGACAGGATTTTAACAAAATAGGATAAATGCATTTTAAACTTTGTGTGAATTTACAGAGAGGGTAAGAAAGCTCTTTATTCATAATTTCTAGTAGGGCACATGGATGACCTTTAGAATTGAAGTGAATTAAAAATAAAGTCTATAGGGCATGCTTAACTAATGCAGCTCTAAACACAATTTAATTAGTCAATTATCTAATAAACATCAGAATTCATAAACTGTGTACATCTGAGTATGCTGAATAAAAGTTGCAAATTACCTATATTCACAACAAATGATTGAAACATCATTAAAGATATGCAAATACAAGATCATTTCATTAGAATTTTGAGAAGAAAAAGGTAATTAAAAAAATAATTACGAAGTGATATTAGGTATTTTCTCATTTGAAATGTGTTAATGATATTTTTGGCAAGATGATTTTAGTTCAAGTCCATTTAGCAGCCAAACTGCAATCTAACTGGCTCTGCCCTCCCTCCCTTTTCTGATTTTGAAACTACCTTGTAATCACTGTGTAAGGGAATTTGGAGAATTTTCGGTTTGTTTCATCTACTAGATTTTCGAAGAGATATTAGGCAGACGACCTAATCTTTATTGCAAATGAAACATACTACTACTTAAAATTCTTGCGGCTTTCCGATTCCCTAACACAATCTCTGTCATTGAGTGCACTAGAGGACTGGCATGATTCTCAAAGGAAGCACAGCAGCTCTGTTTTCATAAGGCATGCTCATATTTCATTGTTCAGTGTGGCTGTGAAGCAAGGAACATATATAGCCATTTCCAATATTTATATATATTGCTAATTACACGAATAAGCCAGACTGAGGTGTCTCTAATTCCTTGATGGTCTATGTAAGCAACCCAAAAACTAAGTCAGAATCAAGTGCTTGAATCTGAGAAAATTGAAATTAAGGACAACCAACTGTAAATAGTCAATTAGGTTTTCCCAAATAAGACAACCACTTAAACTATAGGCAATCAAATCATCTTAAAATTATCTTTATTAGACAGAAACCCTTTTCCTTGTGACTTGTGGTTTGTTTCCTCTTCCATTTAACACCCTTTAAAAATAAAAGCGATCTTTCCTTCACTTTGTGCATATATCATCCCCGTGAACTCAGTCATACTCATGACTCTCCCTAGGTTAGTTATGAACACATTAGCTCTTCTCTGTCTTTCTAGCCCAAGCCTCAGAAAGCATCTCTGACCTGATGGGATCACCATCGTTACAAGACTGGTTCTTTCTTTATAACCAGGGACTCAACTTTGTAAATTCACTTAGACTCAGTACAAATCTGCAGTACTAACATAAATTAACCAAAGTCATGAGCAAACAATGAAGACATCTCCTCTTTTTATTGACATTGTCAATTAATATTTTGTATCACCAGTCCTCCTGGGCTATTATAAAAGGATATAACTTCTATGTACTACTACATCTAGTGCTTTGTTATCTTTCATTTGTGCAACCAGGCATGTAACATTTTACTTGACACATTATAGGTTCTCAGTAAAAGTTTGTTGAAGTGAATATATTATCCTACAGTATAAATAGACCAGATGGGTGGACTAGATATCCATGCTGTCCCTTCAGAACAAAAGATGATAAATTGACTACTATAACCATCCAAAAAAATAGCCCCCAATGACCCATTCTTCCTGAGGTTTATGGCCTTGTATAGTCCTCTCCCACATTGCATCAGTATTGACCCATATGAGTAATAGTACATGACTAAAATGACAGTATAACTTCTGACATTAGATCTCAAAAAGGTTTGCAGCTTTTCTTTGGGGCTCTTGGACTTCTAAAAGGTACGTCCAGAAAATGTCCACCGTTGCTAATATAACTAGAATGGTTTTTGTAACACTGATATAACCTGGCAGTCAAGGAAAGTGGACTGGAATGTGCATGTGAGAACAATGATGACTTCACTGTACTAGTTAGTAGACACCATTGAATGAGCACATGTACTGTGTGGCCATTGCATTCAAAATGGCTGAGTGAGTATAGCAACAAATCTGCATCATATTTTGCATTAAGCCTGAATATTCCTCTGCAGAAACTATTTGGATGATTCAGAAGGCCGCAGTTATGGGCAACTGGTTATTGACAGCTTCATTACGACAATGCACTTGCTCATGCATCACATCTTGTGTAGAGTCTCTTATAAAAATATCAAATCACTCAGGTGACTCAGCCCCCCTACAGCCCATATTTGGACCCTGAGACTTCTGGCTTTTCCCAAAACTAAAATTATCTTTGAAAGGGAAGAGATTTCAGACCGTTGATGAGATTCAGGGAAATATGAGAGGGCAGTTGATGGTGACTGGGAGAACTGTGTGAGGTCCCAACATGCCTGCTCTGAAGGGGACTGAGGCATCATTGTCCTGTGTAGAATGTTTCTTGTATCTTGTAGCCTCTTCGATAAATGTCCCTATTTTTCATAGTGCATGGATGGATACTTTCTGGACAGACTTTGTTATGTTTGGGTAAAGATGTCTTATACTAAGGATCCTCAAGTAACACTGGGGAGAAGCCTAAATTGAGGGCAACTGAAACCCACTGACATCTGTACTATTTGCCAGCCTGTGTGAAGCACCTTGAAACTGGGCTCCCCTGTCCCAGTCAAGCTCTCAGATGATTGCAACCTGGGACCTCATACCACAACCTAATTAGAACCTTCCAACCAAGTTGCTTTCAAATTTTTAACCCACAGAAACTATGAGAGATAAAAAAAACCCCCGATTATTTGTGTTTTAAGTTACTTAGTGTTGGGGTGATTTTTGTGTGTGTGTGCAGAATTAATATAATGACCTTGTCTGACAAGTATGGATGGATCTCATTTAAGGCTTATATGCTCCTGTAACACCTGGAGTCAGAATTCTGGAGTCAGAATATCAGACTCCAGAAACCATATGGCAAATGTTACTAAATTCTTATTTCTCTATTAATTTCAAAACAAACATATTGATTTAATAATATCCAAGTTTTATTTTAAATGGCTGCTGCATATTACATGAATATATGTATTTAAATATATATTGATTTAATATACATTTATTCAATGCAGAATATATGTAACACTATGTTCTGGCACGATTTAAGGTTTTTTGTAAATATTAACACATTTAAATCTCATAAAATATCTGTGAATAAGTATACTTATTAACCCCTTTCTAAAGATAAGGAAACAAGTTTAAATAAGCTAAGCCATAGACAGGCTCCAAAGTCTATGTTTTGCCACTATTCTGAGACTTGTTGCTTATCAGTCTATGTAATTATGAAACATTTTTATTTTGCTGCCACACCCCTGAGACATTCCACGTAATAACCACCTTACTATTGGCTTATTCCTAGAATAATTGTCAGTGAGTTCCATTATCTCTTTAGGACATGAAATAGAAATTTCAAACCTAAAAATAAAGAGGGTAATGATACACGGATAAAAGAGAGATCTACATAGGGCAAAGTAAACATGAATACTCTGTGAACATAAATTATTTAGATTATCCATATTCCTTTTTACATGACATCCCCATCTTCCCAATCAAGTGTAGTACCTTTTTTCTTTCTAATACAATTTTTATTTTTAAAAATATTTTCAATTACAGTTTACAGTCAGTAATATTTTATGTTAGTTTCAGGCATATAGCACAGAAGTGCAATTTCTTTTCTTTTTAGATTAATTAATTTATTTTTAGACAGAGGGGAAGGGAGGGAGAAAGGGAGTGAAACAGTAATGTATGGTTGCCTCTCATGTCCCCGCTACTGGGGACCTGGCCTGCAACCTGGACATGTGCCCTGACTGGGAATCGAACCGGCAACCCTTTGGTTTGCAGGCTGGCACTCAATCCACTGAGCCACATTAGCTGGCTCAACAATTTCTTATCAAGTGTTTTTGCCTAATGGCAGAAGACCGTTGGAGAGTCCATGAAGAAACCTTATCTTTCTTACTGACAGACACTTGCCACGAAGAGTGGTTCATCGATCACTCTTTTTTTCTTTTAAACTGGGGAAGTACTTTGATTTCATAATATAGCCTATGTTAACACATATTTGCTATGTGTCCAGTTATCTCCAAGGCTTATTTTATAGTTAGAATTTTAAGTAATGATAACATAAAGAGATAAAGATTAAAAATGACAAGAAGAGCAACTCTTTCCTTTATTATGCATTTTCTATTTCTGCATTTATCATATAATATCATTAATGAGTTTATACCAAATTATGTGGGGAATTTTTGGATAGATTTGGTCTGGGATTAATATACTAACTATCCCTTTTGAACCTTTCAATATACCTTTTCCCACACAAATCTACTGAACATTTAAAAAAAATAGATCGAACAGTTTTTTGCAAGTGACTTATTTTCCTCTCCAGTTTCAAATCATCAATCTGACTGAGTTTGGGCTTTTTAAGCATTTTTTTTCCTGTGGTTCTCTTCATACACTTAGAGCATGTCTTATCCTCTACCCCCATTAGATGCATCTTATTTCTCTTAGCAGTCCTGTCTTTTGAAAGAATGCTTTTCATTTCATAGCCTTTCATTCTGAACTGGAGACTGCTTGTGCCCATCAATGTCTCAGGCAACTGAAACACAGACTCCGGGGTAGAAGCATGTGTGTCTTCTGTCAATCCTTCTGTCTTGGCTGCCATCTCAAGTGTAACGTTTTATTGCTTTGTGAATAGGATGAGAATCTGGAGTGAGAGTCACTGTGTGATTATATTTCAAAAAATAGAACAATAATTTTAAGGTTGCAATAATAGGCCTTTCAAGTTTTCCTTGAAAAGCTGCATATCTAGGTATAGTTTCACTGACTTTGGTGGATAAAATTTGAAAGCCCCTTTTTAGAAAGCAAACAAAAAATGTTAATAGCAGAGGACAGCACCAATATCACAGGATGCAGATTTAGCAGAGTTGGATATTGCATTTGTTTTATTTCCGCATTGTTTTTGTTCTGTGGATTTGGGCACGTCTTAAATTTTTTAGTGGATAAGCGGCACAATACTTACTTATTTTCCAAGATTGTGTGTAAGAATCAAATAAAGGAGACCGTTTTTTGAAGCACTTTAAATATTAGCCAATATCATGTAGGTATGCACTATTTTTAAAATCAAAGTAACACACACTTGAATATATATTTCTCCATTCCTCCTCCCCTCAGCATAAAGTCAAGCACTATATCCTATTTGTCTTTATATCCTCTATAGTGCCAATGTCATTGAATGGCACCTAACACACAATAAAGTAATGGGTAAATATAGAATTGATGGTGATTGATTTTATTTAATCTTTCCTTGGGGCATGATGAAGAGAAATAGGTAATATCCAAATAAGTATTATATTTGGATGTGTTTGGGGAAAAAAAGGAGGAGGTCATGAAGAAATAATATGTTCTGTGGTTGCTGATAAATATTTACCAACCAGATTTCCAGGGAAAGTGGGTGGGAATGGAAGTTACTTTTTTTTTTTAAAACTACAATCTTCTCATTTATTTCCATGGTAGAAATACTTCCACCATTATTGATTTTAAGTTACCAATGTGACATTCCTACAAGTGGAGTTGGAAAGAGATTTGCAGTAGTACACCATTGCATAGTGTTTTAGGAATATAGATGCAACAGATGGAAATCTTTTAAGAGCATAGATAAGAGTAAAATATAGTAAAATAGTTAAGCAACTATTGAGTTTTGAGTACTTACTATTTTTGTTTTTAACCTAATTTATTTAACTCTATGTTTATAAAATTTAATTTTTAACAGTGGCTGTGTTTATCAATCAGATTACCAAATTCCTGAAAATGTGGCAATTGGCTCTTATGAGGTGGTTATGAGCTGACTCTAGCAGACACATAAATAGATTCCTTTCTTTGAGACTGTTCTGATACTTTACTAAAACATTATTTGCAATTTATCATAGTTTGGAATTGAGCTTAAAGTGCATTTTTTTGTAGTCATGGCAGGAATTTTATGTACTAAAATATTAAGAGGTGTTTATTAAGGAGATTTTGGATTTCTGCCCCCCTTCTTTTGTTTTTGTTTTTGTTTTCCAGCTCCTGTCAAGAATTTAAATACCAGCCCTGGCTGGATTGCTCAGTTGTTGGAGCATTGTCCCATACACCAAAAGGTTGTAGGTTCAGTCCCCAGTCAGAGCACATACTTACTTAGTGGGTTCAATCCCCCAGCAGGGCATGCACGGGAGGCAATCAATCAATGTTTCTCTCTCACATAGATGTTTCTCTTTTTATCTCTCTCTCTCCCCCCACTTCCCTCTCTCTCTAAAATCAATAAACATATCCTAGAGTGAGAATTTTTTTAGAAAGAGAATTAAAATACCATTATAAATTGTATACTATACTGCATGTAGCAAAAATAAGTTTATAGTTGTTCATATAGAAAATAATATACTTAATATATCATAATATATGTTTCACATGCTCACAACTGTACACCTACTTTTGCTCCACCCTGTATTAAGAGGTTCTCCATTTTATATATGCAAGTAAAGTACATCATATTTTAGATCAATGCCATAACTAATAATTCTTGTCAATAAGGATAAAAAAAGAGGCCTATAAAATGTTACAACAGAAAGTACTATTTACATGATGATAAAAATGCTTAGCACAGTTAAAATACATAAGATTCATTTTTTTAATATGGCTAACACTATCTCTAATTTGGAGAATAAATATTTGAAAATAAGAATTTCTTACCCCCTGTTCCTCTAAGAACTGTACTCAAACCAAACATGATTCTTACCACCTATATCATTCTTCCCTTTCAAATTTCCTTTGGTTTCATATCTTCTGTCTGATTCTTTTTTTCCTTCTTGTCTGAGTCAGAATAAGAATTTCTTTATTTTGGCTAAATCTGAGTTAGGTCCTGGGTCTAAACCCTTAAACTATGAAAGAAAGGCTGTAGACAGAAACCATTATTTTTAAATTAGTATGGATCTCATGTTAAAGTTAAATACAATATATGTTTAAAGTAGAAACAAAATTATAAACAAGAATTTAATTTTTAAAAATTAAATTTTTATTTTATTTATTTTATTGTTTTTTAAATTAATCTTGACAAATACCATTAACAGTTGCAATAGTTAAGTGGATGGATTGATGGATGGATAGGAAAGAGGGAAAGAGAAAAGAAAGACATAGACACAAAGATATGGCTAGATATATAAAATGTTCACCATCTTACATTACAGTTATACCTTATGTTTATTTTTGTATAACATTTTTCTATAACCACTTATATTAATTACAAATGTTCTTTCTTAATGTTTGGAATACCATATCATGCAAATATGTGAGAGAACAATTATCTTAACTAATTTTTGTTTGCATAAGTTTTTCCCCAATATTTGTATTTATAAATAACAGTATGTTAAAAAATCTTGTATGATATTTTTGCACTTATCTATTCTATTGAGATATAACAAATTAATTTCAGGTATACAACATGATTCAATATATGTATATATTGCAAAATTATCACCACAGTAAATGTTGCTAACATCCAGCACATAGTTACATTTTTTCCCTTGTGATGAGAACTGTTAAGATCTGTTCTCTCTATGACTTCCAAATGTACAACTCAGTATTATTAAATATATTTATTTTGATCATTTCCTTAGATTGATTCCAACGTGTAGTGTTTTGGGTTGTAGAGTATGAATATTCTAAAACTATTTTACATATATTGTGAAATTTTATTAAGAAAAGTTTCATACGTTTAGTGACATGGCTGATGCCAGTGTCTGACGACTACCCATTCTTCCTCGCATCCATGTCTACACAGGAAAACGATTACACTGGGCATCAAATGATGCTGGTGAGTAATGAAGTAGAACTTTTCATGTGACATACCAAAAACTCATGGCCTGTGAGAAAAAGAGATTGGGTTTTAAACCAGGCTTTTAACACATGTTAATTGTGAACATGGTCAAGTTGTGTAACACCTATGAGTTTACTTCTCCAGCTGTAAGGCGCGTAACTGTCTTGAACAGTTTTATAGGAATTATAAATAATGTATGCAAAGTGAGCCATATGAAGTTGGTTCTGGATAGATGATAGTTATTTATAAAATTCAGGAATAATTTCAGGAAATACTACAATAAACTGAGTTGATTCTAGCCAAAGAAATGCAGCTCTTCTCAGCATGTGAAATCAGCTCTTTAATGACTTTATGTTGCCAGGAGCTGGATTTCACTCCTCGTGTCAACTCTTACCCTGCTTTTATGAGTCCACATCAATCCTCTCACAATTACAGCATCATCCAGCCGACCATGGGAAGCCACTGCTGCATTTCTTCTTCTTTTGAGGAGTTAGTAGCGTGATACTCTGATGCTCACTGGAAAAGCTGAAAAGGATTATCACAGTAAAAAGCACATGTATGAAATGAAAAGCAATTGATTTGTCCATGATTTATAAAATGCATATATATTTTTATTTATATTCACTTAAGTTGATACAGGTATTTAAATATATTTTGCAACTATGTATATTTATGATAACTTAAGTGCCCCCAATACCTGTGGGTTAAGATTTAAACAAAAGATTAATTTTGTTTAAATTTTGGATTCTTTTGTGTAGAGACGTATCTTTAATAGCTAGCTCTTTGCAAGCATTTGTAATGAAATTCTTTCTTATCATATATAAATTTTAAAGCAACTAATTTATTGAGACATACATCCTTATGTGACTATAGGGATTTGTCTCTTTATCCCTATGGCAGCAGCTGACCTGGTTCTTTGTAATCCCTTACTTCAGAACTATGATAAGAGCCTAACTTTACTCCCTGTCTCTAATTCATCTGGTCTCCAATAGGTCTTCAACCCCGAGGATGAAAAATTGTCCCTGCCACCACCAGGGCCACTCTAGTCCCAATAGTTTTGTTGGGTCAGGAAGGAATCTTAATACTAACCATTGGAACTTCAGTACATACAAGCAAGGCATTCATTCTCCTGATCACCATGGCTCTAACATTCCCAACTCTTCACCAATTCATGGTACCTGCTTAGTACAGAAAGATTTCATCTTGTCATCTTCATCCTACACTGCCACCAGAATATTCTTTTGGTTCTCAAATTTGATCAATCTAATCTGCTTCTCAAGAATCCTTACTGGCTCCCTTGTAGCCCCTATACGTATTAACCTGTCAATAGGACCCTTTATCTACCTTTTAACTTTATCCCCAGGAAGAAAATAAAACTAATGTTTATTGGGGATCTAGTGTTTTACAGACATTGTACTAAGTGCTTTGCATTAATATACTATTTTTTTTGGTCTTCATAGTAATCCTATATCTAAAAATAAAGACAAAGAGGTTAAATGACTTTGTGCAAAGACATTAGCGAGTAAGTGGCAAAGCTAGAATTCAAACCAGTGCCTTCCTCACTCCAGATTCTTTGCTTTATTCGTTGTCCCAGTGGGAGAGCAGTTGGGACCCTTAAAGCACCAGGAATGTGTGAGTTGAGGAGTATAATCAAATGAGTCATAGGGATAAATTGAATTGAATATGTTGGGTAGCTATCATGTTGACTTTAACACGTCAGTGAAGTAAGACCATGGACAATGAATAACATATTAGAAAAACAGTTATAAATGTATTTTAGGAATGATAGAAAATTCTGTAGTAGTTGCCAGAACAATAATTTGGAGGGAAAAAAAAATACAAGATCCTAGAACACAGGAAAATACATCTTCTCATGAGCTTGAAAAAGAACCAGTGCAGAAGAATACATAGGAAGGCACCTTCAGCCAACACAGATGGCCTTCTGAAGGTAGCCTGAGGATGAAAAGTGCTGACAACATAAAATGTAGTTCAAGATAACAGCCTCCATTAACTTGATATGCTTTTTAATTTAAGTACAAGTAACTAAGAATGAGCCTTCTGAGAACAGAAAGCCATAAAATGCCCCATGCCTATTCTAATGGTTTTCTGCCATCAAAAAACACTTTTTTAATTTAAGATTTTTGTTCCTTCAGATCATTTTATTAACTACCAGAGGAGAGTTATTTGTAATAAGATTTTTATTTTTCAAGTAACCTTTTAGAGTCATTTGGCAAATCATTTTTGCAATTTGAAATAGAGGAGTAAAGCTGAGAAACTAAGAGTTGCTCTTCCTTTCTTATAAAAACAATGTAATGAGCACCACCAGTTTTATGCTGGGCTAACTCCGAGGCCCATACAGATGAATAATGAGACAGCCATTAATCACATGGGCTAATAATCCAGCAGGAAAGGCAACATGTCCAAATGCATATAATACCTACCATTGCTAAAAAATGCATTCCATGAGTGATTTTGAGAATTGCAGAGGCTAAGAGATGGAAAGATTATTTAGAATTTAGAACATCAGGGAAGACTTCGTAAGGTCATTAGATACAGCAGTGTTTGTTGAAAAACAAGGCAGAAGGCCAAAGTACAAGCTCTTCTTTCATTTCTAATTTGTTGTTTAAATCTTCATACCTCATTTATAAAAGGAGATTTAAAACTTTTATCTTAAGGGGAGATTACATATGTAAGCATAAAAGGCAATCAATCAATCAATCAACAAAGCATTTAGAAGATATAGGAGAAAATCTTTATGATCTTAGAGTAGAAAATACTCTTAAAAACAGTACGCAAAGAGATAAAAAATGTCAAAGCATTTTCTTTTATCTTCATAAACCAGTAAGAGAAAGACAAAACAGGTAGACTAAAAGATGGAAATATATTTGTAACAATATGTCTGGAAGATAACTCAGAATATATTTAAAAGTCTCTCAGAACGGAGTAAGTAAAAGACATTGAAAATAGGTAAAAGACTTACCAGTCACGTTGCAAGATTAAAATGACCATATGCCTCATAAACACATGAAAATGTATTTAACTTCATTGATTATCAGAATGCAAAATAACATCACACTATGACTTTACCAAAAGAGATGAAATGAAGAAAGAAAAAAATCCCAATTTTGAGGAGGATGTGGAGAAACTGGAACTTTTATGTTCTCTTAGTGAAAGTATAAGCTAGAAAAACTACTTTGGAAGTTGTTTGACAGTTTCCAACAAAGTTAAGTCTAAGCTTTCCCAGTGACTCAGCAATTCCAGCCCTAGGGATACACCTATATTAGTTTTCTATTGTTGTTACAAATTACTACAGACTTAGTGGCTTGAAAAAACAAAATATATTACTTACAGTCTTAGGTCAAAAGTCTCAATTGATCTCACTGGGCTAATGTACTGTGGTCTGTCCAGAAGGTATCCAGCCATGCACTATGAAAAAATAGAGACATTTATTGAAGAAGATACGAGATAAGTTGTATGTAAGACAATGATACCTTAGTCCTTTTCAGAGTAGGCACCTTGGGACCTCACACAGTTCCCCCAATCGGCATCAGCTGCCCTGTCATATTTTCCTGAATCTTATCGACTGTCTGAAATCTCTTTCCTTTCTAGGTAATTTTAGTTTTGGGAAAAGTCAGAAGTCCCAGGGTGCTGAATCTGGGCTGTAGGGGCCCTGAATCACCTGGGTGATTGGATGTTTTGAAGAAAAAAACTCTGGACGAGATGTGAAGTATGAGAGGATACTTTGTTGTGATAAAATGGCCAGTTACCAGTTGCCCACAGCTACTACCTTCTGAATCATCTGAAGAGTGTCCACAGAGGAATGTTCAAGCTTAACAAAAAAATCTGATGTAGATTCGTTGCTTTATTTGCTTATTTTGAATGCAACAGACACACAGTACACATGCTCACTCAGAGGTGTCTACTGTCCCCACTGACTATTCTAGTGAAATCATCATTGTTCATGCATGTGCATTCCAGTCCACTCTCCTTGGCTGCCAGGTTACATCAATGTCACTCAAACTGTTCTCATTATATTAATGATTGGACTTTTTTCCAGACAGACCTCATAAAAGTGTCTTATGTTTCTTTGTGAACACTGGAAGTTGGAATCCCTTCCCATACCATTTCCAGCTTCTAGGAGCCGCCTGAATTCATTGGCTCATGGCCTCTTCCCATTTTTAAAGTCAACCATATTGAATTCTCTCACCTTTCTTCCCTAATCACCCCTCTCTTTATCTCTTTATTGTCCTTCTCTGTGTTTTTATGTCCTTTCTCTGTCACGATCTAACCGCCCTCCTTCCCTCCATCCCTATCTTTCTCTGTATCTCTCTCCCTTCTTCTCTTTTTTTCCCTTTTTCCCTCTCTGTCTCTCTCTCTCTCTCTATTTCCCTCTCTCCCTTCTCTCTCTCTCCCTCAGCCCCATACACAACGCCCCCCCCATTCTATCTCTCCTTCACTATAGCCAGGAAAAAGTTCTCTGCTTTTCAGGACCCATATGATCAAATTGGGCCCCCTTGAATAACTGGGGATAATTACCCATATCAAAGTCCTTAATTTAATCACATCTACAATGTCCGACAAGTCATGTAATGTAACATATTGACAGACTTCGGGAATCAAAAAGTACATATAAAGTTCAAAAACAGGCCAAATTAATCAATTTATTAAAGATCATGATACATATATTCTTTGGGAGGATGTGGTTAGAAGAGGGTATGGGTGGGGGGATTTGCTAGGATGATAGAACTATTTTGTCACTTAAATTTGTTTAGCTTGTGGAAATGATGCATGTTATACATGAATATTACATTTTAAAGATCTGTGCTAATTTTATAGAGCAGTAGATATAATAATCCGGTAACAAAATAATATTAGGTATTCTCCTTACTGCTATTTAACCACTGTTTTATTGAATTTTTTCTGTTCCTACATAGCCCATAAGGTAAACACCATTTACCCCACTTAACAAATAAAGGGGCTAAGAGCTTCTTTTCATGAGAGTGGGGTCAAGAGAATCTGTTAGATATGTAGAATCTTTGGGAAGGAGCCTGGGATGTGGATATTCAAGAGTAAGCACTGTAAGATACACACACACACACACACACACACACACACACACACACACACACACACACTGATATATATTCTGATGTGTGTGTATTTTCATATATATAAAAATAAAATGCTAAGGAAGTCTAAATCGTAAAACAAATGCAATTCAATTATTATTAAGAATTTTAAAGATGGACACAAGCAACAGGTGTTGAGTGGAGCTATGAAAAGATACAAAGTCTAGGGAAAGTAATAACTCACTGAATTTAGCTACTTCATTTTTTTTAAAATTTATTTACTTTTAAAATACATTTGTCTCTGCCTCCCCCTCACCTAGCTACTTCATTTAATAGCCTTGTCTGTGTTTTCCAAATTTGATTGGTCAAACCTTTTACCACTGCTAAGAACTCACATACTATGCAGACCATAGGTTCCCAGTGCGTTTCTCTCCTGGTCAAAAAATACATGAGCCATACAAACCTTCCATTGTCTGATACTTGAATTCCTGACAGCAGTCTTTGAGATTTTAGAATGAAAAACCAGGATTCCTTGGAATTCTTAAGTCTCAAAATCTTGCTATTTTTAAAATAATTTCAATATGCTTCACATTCTATATTAGTTATTCATAGCTATGTAACAAATTAACATTTAGCAGCATAGAGAGATGATAGATGAGAGAGAGAGACACACAGAGAGAGAGAGAGAGAGAGAGAGAGAGAGAGAGAAATTTTTTAAATCTCACACAGCTTCTGAGGCTCAGGAGTTTGAGACCAGCTTAGCTTTGTGATTTTGCCCCAGGACCTCTCAAGGTCAGAGAGAAGTTATAGGAAGCTATAATCTCTGAAAACATAGCTGGCCATGACAAATCTGCTCCTAAACTCACTTCCATGGCTGTTGGCAGGAGGATTCTGTTCCTGAACACATGCACATCTCTTTAGAGTTGTTCACAGCATGGTGTTTTTCCAGAGCTAGTAGCAAAGGGATAGAGTGAATATTTGAAATGCTCTTTATAGCCAATATTGCAAGTGACATAGGACCTCTTCTGCCATATCTTTGACCATATGGACCAATCCCAGTACATCATAGGAGGTGATTATACAAAAGAATATACACTGAGAAGTGAGGATCCTCGGGGCTCCTTAGTCATTGTTATTGGCATAATATTTACAAGGAATCGTAGCCTCAAGCAAATATTTAAACACTTAAAAGAAGTAGCCGGCACAAATGGGTAGTATTAAAAATATATATAACACGTGGATCTCCTAGATAAACAGAACTACAAAAAAATCATGTGGTGATAGTCAATATACTGACATTTTGCTTCCCAAACTTTTACTTTTTTTCTTATAATACATCTGATAAAATTTGTGTAAAAATGTCTTGCATAGAAAGTTTATTTTTACTTTACTTGTAAGAATGATCCATCATAAATGGCCAACAGGACCACACTTAACTTAAAACATACAACAGCTTCTTTCCTATGTACTTCTATTCTGTTCCCAAAACTGTTGACTTTTTCCTTGAACTCCAGTGTAAACATTTCCTGATCTTGTTTTTTACCTGACAAAAAAAGATTCCTTCAAACCTGTTACGTTGCTTGTTAGATTTTAATTATCATAGGAGAATTATAAAGATTTTTCAATTTTCCACAGTCTTGATTTAATTTTTCTAGGGATTCACAAAATGTATTAATGCACTGAGAAACGCTGGAATGAATTTTTGCATGGAAAAATCATTTGTCCATGGATTTTTTAGTAACATCCAAATACAGGACAGTCAGATCAATTGAATTTAAAATAATAAAACAAGTATTTTTTTCAAATATAAGTATGTACTATGCAATATTTGGGATATAGTTACACTGAAATACTATTCATTTTTATATAAAAATCAAATTTAACTGGTATTCTATATTTTGATTTGTTTAATCTGGCAAGCCTACTGGCCATCATTCTATGACTATATGACTTACCTGGGCAGTGCTTCTCCTCAAGCATCATAATCTACTACTTTCTGGTGCTGCATAGTATTTAGGACTTGGACAAATTGAGTTACGATAAATCCAAGTATCTAACCTATTAAGCTTTTCCCCATTGGACCAGGGTATTTCCTCTGAATCTCGTCCTAACTAGTCTGGACCCCTGAGTTTCAGCATTTTTCAGTTCCTTTAAACAAGAGATAGATTCTCTCATGTCAAATTAACAGCAAGGTCTGCTATGGATAAAAAAGGAAAACTGAAGGCCATTTAGATCATTTTATATTTCTGTAGTAAAATACCTCGGCAGGGCCCGGACATATTGATAGCAGGGTATGTGCATGGGAATAAAAGATTCACTTAGGAAAACTGGAACTGGTCAGTATACCCAGTGACTTGTGCTGGCAGTCAGTCCCTGGAGAATACAGTAGGTGATAGATTTTATCCAGAACTAGAGCCAAACTGACAATTTCAACTGTTGCATTAACTAGAACTGTCCACTAGATGGCATTATGCCTGACTTAATTGTGCAAACTGATCACTTGTTCTCTTTGACTTAGACATTTGAACTCCTTCTAAAGTCAGTTTTCTCCCAGTTTATAAAGGTTCACCTTAGCCAGTAGAGATCACCTGGTCTCAGCAGGTGTATTATTTTTGCACTTTACTTAGTGTGCTTAAAATCTGTTTTTGTGATGTCAGGACACCAAGGAGATATCAGTACGGGTTACAACCGGGTGGCCCATGAAGAAGTAAAAGTAAAGAGTTTGTATTTTTTCAGCTTATAATTCTAGACACTCTCCCAGTCAAAGGTCAAATCTTGATGACATACTAATCCCTGATGATGCGGAAACTGAGACCCGCTGGAGCGTTTTGAGTGCAGGGAGGAATGCCAGCAAGTTTTCTCACCGTAGACGTCGTAATATATGCAGCCAAGAGGACGAAAAAACTCCCAGCTCAAGGATGGGCCAGAGCTCAAGCTGGGAATGTGATCCCAAACAGTTCTTCAAAGGACAAATATTTAAGAATGGCTTGCAGAAGTGCAGGTTCAATTTTGGGAAGGAGAGGTGGAAAAGGTGAAAGCAAAAATATAATAGAGATAGAAAAAAAACAGTAAAGTCTATTTAGCTTATTTCATATTCAGTGGGCAAAGACCTCAGTGGGGCATTTGCATGTTGATAACAGGGTATTGCATGGGAAGAGTCGGTCTGTTTATGAAAACTATGCAGCCAGTCAGTACACAAAGCTTATGTTCATCACCTTTCCATTGCTGTGTTTCTTATTCCTTACAAGTCCTGGACACAAGGAATCTGTGTTCGGCAACATTTCCATAGTAACACAGTATAAAAGTGTAGTATCTGTATCCAAATTACGCAGGTCGAACTTGACCTCTTTCATTGGCTCTCTGTGTGGTCTTGGGGAATTTACTCAACCTCTCTGTGTAGTTGTCTCATCTGATTGATGTGAAGGTTAAATAGATTGCATAGAAAAGTGTTGGCATATGAGAACTATGTAAGTGTTGGCTGATATAATTAATATTAATATTAATTATTACTATCATTTGATGAAGAAGAACTTCTCATGTCATGCTCCTTTGCAGTGGGGAGCATGGGCAAAGCAGAACAGAACTAATTCCTCTTAAAGGTACAACATGCATAGCATCATCTGAACAGTTTTACTTCCAACATATTTAATCTACATTGCCTTGAAGAAAGGTAGATAGTGTCATGCCTATCTGAATTAAATTAAATTAAAAAACTGAAGCTTAGAAACTAACTGGATGAAGGTCACCTAGCTTTAAAGTGATGAGGTCAGAATACCATCACGCTGTTGCATTTGGAGGCTTCTGTTCATTTCACAGTGCTAGAAGAATTCTCAGAAAGCAGTCATTTTAATTCTTTCTTGACTTTAAAAAAAGCAGATGTTTGTGTTCTGTTGAGGAGGCTGGCCTTAGACATACAGCCATTCCATCTTTCACTGGGTAATGGCCTCTCTTGGTGCTATTTTTAAAGAAACAGCTCAGTTGAATAAACCATTCCCAAACCATTGACAGGAGTAGAGGGCAGGCAGGTGCTTGGAGAAGGAGTTCAATAGCACTGGTTGCTTCCTTCCTCGCACCAAGGGATATAAAGGTACAAAAATGACCTGGGCTCACCACAGAAGAACTTGGAGCTCTTCTTCTGACAGTTGTATTTCACAAAAACATTTGAAACTTTCTGTTTTCCTTATGGACCCAAGCTATGCTCTGAACACACATCACATAGATATTTAAGACATTGTTAAATCAAAAGATTATATAAAAATCAAAATTGGTACTAGGGAGAGCAATAAGATAGGGGCATAATCCCTAGGAAGAGATTTCTTTTCTCCTATTAATGGAATCACATTAAATGCCCGAGGCAGAAAGAGATGTGAAGAATTGTTTAAATTTTCTTTCCTTTTATGCAGACAATTCCAGTGATTTGTTTTAATAGGTTATTACATATCTTAAGTTAGAATTACTTATGTCTTTGTTTTTCATTTGATAACTTACAATGAGACATGTTTAGGACAGAAGACACCCTATGAGAATCCAGTAAAGCATTTATGAGTTTTTGCTTGCTAGTACTATTGTTACTACTACTGCTTCTACTACTGTTACTACAGTTAATGTTTAAAACTTCCTACTGCATTCTGGCATCATGCTGGGTACTTTACTTAGCTACTAACCCTGACATGAGCACTACAGGTGAAGAAAATGAGGTTTAAATTATTATAAGAGTTGAGTTTTCTAGTAAAACAGTTAATCTCTTGAGTTCTCTCTAGGAGTTAAATTTTGGCTCCATCAGATTATCTAAAAATTACCTTGGGTAATTTGGCCCACTCTGAGCTTCAACTCCGTCATCTATTAAGTGGAAATAATAGTGCCTGTCTGCTTCATTGAAAGGGTTGCTATGATATTCAGTGAGATACTCAAGAGAGAGCATCCTGCACAAAGAACAAACGCTACCTATTATTATTTAATGGGATCTTCCTTAGTCCCCAAAGCTTTGTACAACATAATTAAGCAAAAGCAAGTTTCCCATAGAAGTTGGGTGTAAATGAAGCCCAGTTACAATATGCTAGGCCTAAAAATAGTAGGGCCATTATAGCAAAAGATAAACAAGATACAAAATTGGAGCTGGAATGTTTTTGTAGCTTGAATGGGAAAGAGGAGCTCGGCCGTATGAGAGACTTGCAGGAGTTTGGGCGAAGGCACTGGAGGGGCCCCTCATTGGAGGGCAGTTTGCGTCCTTCCCTGAACGCGGTGCTGCATCGTCGTTGCAGAGATTTCTGAAACTACCCACATGTTCGCATTTAGTACATTTTATCTTTTACCAAGAGGATTTTGCCAATTGATTTCATGTCTAATCAGAGAACATTATTGAAAAACTTTAATTCTTATTGATGGAAGGAATTATATAGAAGAAATTAGTTATGTAAGAGTCCCTACTTTAAAAAGGAGTTTCTTTTATCAGTAATTGCACAAAATAATATAGTATTTTGATTTGTGTTTATGGCAGGATTACGGTATATATATTTGTATGCTATGTGTGTCTGCATATATCTATGTGTGTGTATGTGTGTGTGTCTGCATGTACTTAAACGCATTTGTTAATTAATCTGCTCTTACATGCATGTATGAGATTCCTGTTAACTGGCTTTTTATAACTACATGTTTACTACACAGATTCACCATTTCAAATGTTTTATGGTAATAAATATACTTCGCATTGTGATCTTCACAATAATTATAATTTGGTTAATGCATGAGGGACTTGAGACTTAAAGATTTTAAAAGATTTATGTAAGGCCATAGCCCTTACATGCATGCAAGTATTAAGTGGGAACTACCTCCGACGGCTTTTCAGTTTATGCTACACCAAGTTTACCTCACTCATACCTTACTGTTTCAAGTTAAAAGATTAAATCTTTCTCTCTTTCTCTTCCTCCTTCCCTTTCTTTCTCTCTCTACATCTGTTTATGAAATAATCTAGTTTTCATAAAGAATGATGGACATTCAATTACATTCTTATGATATATACCTGTATATACAACATGTCTGCTTCTTGAATAAGTTCCCAGTACTCAGTTGTATATGTTTTGGGTGAAATTTAGGTTCAAGAATGTTAACTTATAAGAGTAGAATCATTGAGTCCCTGCACAATGTGTGTTAACTACCACAGCAGCACGCATTGCACTGGAGCCACTAGATAAAGAATTGTAACAATGTAGCATGAGCTTTGACCCCTTGTTGCCTTATGCACACATGATCCAGAGATGTATGTTGAAGGAAACAGGTTTTTATTAACAGGGTTCCCATATCGGGGGTTGCTGAGAGCACTCCTGCTCTGAGCCCTTCTCTCTCAGGAGACCCAAATCTTCTCTTGCTCCCCAAAAGATTACAAGCCAAAACCACACCCAGAAGTTCCCCATTTCATTATTTGTCCTTTTTGGAGCTTAAGGCAATCATGCAAACAGATGGCCATCCTTTCTGGAATGTGCACTCATGGGTTTCAGAGTTACCGTCTTCTTGCAGCAGCTCTCTCTCAGAATCTGGGATGCACTGCTCTCAGTCCCCATGTAGCCATTCAGGACCCATGTGCTGTGCTGCACTGGACCGGAGTGTCCCAGAAGCTGCAGCCCAGTGAGGCACCTGACCCAGCATGGGATCCTGCCTCCAGGAGTAGGCTTCCAACCATGTGGGGCCTAAACCTCTGGTGGGCCAGGCATCTGCCTGGTTCCATCAGTACTCCTGTCTGTGCAGTGAGCAAGGGTCAGAGACACAGAGTGTCCAGGTGCACCTGCAACCAGAAGTCCCAAGTCAAAACGTCATGAACCAAGAGCCAAGAGCCTGCACTAAGTGCCAAATCAAGAGAGCGAGCTTCTTCCCATTTCCTGTTTTGTAAGTCCTCGCTCTCAGAATCTCCTGCTCTCTGGAAGCCAGTGGGAGTGTCCATCTTTCCAACCAATGAGGGCCTGCGGGCCAGTGTTGGCCATATTTGCCTTTGCCCCTTCTCTGGCCAGTAAGGGGCAAGTCTTCTTCTGCAGCCCCTCCCTGCTGTTAGGGTTACCATGTTGGCTCCCTGCAGTTGATAGTTGCCTTTATTATGCGATGTGTCTTAAGTACCATGCTGTGTGCTACATTGACTCCTCCTTCTCCAAGGCAGGGTGCTTTTAATCTGGAACCGTGGCAGCTTTTCCCACCCTCCTTCCTTTCCTGGCAAGAAGGGAAGCAACCTCTTGCTGATTGGGGATGGCCTCAGGATCTCAGGTCTGACCTACCCTATTATAGAATGATCAATAAATGATAGTGATGTCAAATAAATGTTTTGATGAGAGAGTGACAATGTTATTTTCAAGTTAGAATAATAGCTCCAGAAGTCTCCTTTAGTGACTAGTTAGAATCAAACACCGCAATAATTCTATGTATAATGGTCTGCCAATATATCATGTGTATTCAATATTAAAAACCTTTATTCCTGATTTGAGGTAACATTTGGATTCCAAAGAATCATACAGACAATTCAAAGCTTTCTAATGCTTTTGAAGTAATAAAAACTAATAATACTCTGGTTAAGAGGCAGTGTATGTAGGTGGGATATGTAGCTTTAATACAAAGATATATAAGGGATCCCAGGGAAGGTTTTCAATGTAATTAATCAATCATCTGCATGGAGAAGCACTTCTAAGCACTGTTTGACAGCATGGGAGGTAAAAGCTCTGAATAATTTCCTGCAATCAATTTTAAAAGTCCTTACTACTTTAAATTTACATGCCACAAAATAACAAAATACTTCTATAGTGGCCCACTCTGGTTTTATTGATGGTATTCATCAATCAGTGAGTGTAAGTTTGTCCCCATATCTTTGCCACCTTGGATTGCACAACAACAGAAAGTAATTTAAATGCAGTGCTGACTTGCCTTTTAAAACTCTTTAGACATTAGATATATTTCAAAGGATAAATGGAAAAGTAGCTCAGTAAAAAGTTTGGATCTGAAAAATAAAGGAGAAATGAGAGAGGTTAGCTTGTTTCAAAACACAGAACAGGAGTTGACTTCACAGACCGGGTGTAAGTTGAAAGGAAGCTGTAACAGGAAGTTCAGGGAGTAGTTTTATTTCCAGCATAGTTCATTACACATAGGTGTTCATCCATTAGCACGCAGGGCCTCTATCATTAAATGTGTTTATATAGAAATGGAGGAATTTGCATAAATTATATCAGAGTCTGTCTTGGCAGTGATAACTGTGTTAGTTGGATGCTGGGAAACAATGACCTTGTCACTCCATCAGCCTTAAAAAAGTGCTCACTGATGCTGCCTTAGCCATTTTTTTTTTCCATCAAGTAAAAATATCCATCTCAAAGACGAGGATATTTTGGTAGTGTGCAAACTTATTGCTTAGGTTCAGATGAGGTCTCATTTCCTCTGGAAACCTATAAACTTATCCCCCTCCCACATTATATGTTATGGTAGGTACAGGACAGCATATGTACAGTTAAAACCTTAAACCTTTCTTTAGAAAGGGAACAAGCAGTTACTTGTTCATATCATTGGTGGAAACCTACTTGGCAGGTATTCTGAAAACCCTTTCAGCTGAGGAAGTCCCTTAAATAGAAATTGAATTTGCTTTCAGAGACAATTCCCTAGCCATTGTTCTGTGTGGCTTCTGGTTCTGAATTCTGGGGAGTTCTTTCTTGTTCAGTTGTTGCGGGGAGCATAGGATTCCTGGATCTGAGGGTCATTTTTCGGGGCCAGCTAAGGTGGGAGCAAGGGCTCTGATCCCACAGAGCCCATCCCGGGGTTGTCACGGATGGAGGCAAACAAAATGAGGCATCGCAGAAAATTTCTCTGCCAGGAGAGGGAAAAGGGTTCTTCTCTCTAGTGGAGAAAACTCTGAGCCCCTTTGTCCAAAGGCTTTTATTGAGAACTATATGCTCAGAGGTATACAACAGAGCTCATCAATCAATGTCAAAGGGCTATTTTTACAGAAAACAGAGATCATAGATAACAATTGAAAGAACACAAGAAATTTGCCTCAGGTCAGGGTCTCCAAATAATGTAAATCTCATTCCCAGTATGAGTCAGTTATCATTGCTTTTGAGGGTAGAACAAAGCATGCTTAGAGAAACTTACTTGTAGGACTGATTGTCCCTGGGAACCGCCCGATCCAGTTTAGGGCCGTACCTGCCTTTAGTATTGTTTCAAGCCTGAGCCAGGAGGGCAGGGCAGAGCCACCAAGAGATAAAGAGGCTTCTTTCAGATAGAATGAGGACTCTGGTCATGTCCAGGCTGAGCCAAGGGGTGTGGACCCTTTTGCCCTTTCTCTATGTCCTCTCAAGTCCTTGTCTGCTGCCCACACCGGCCATGCCTGGCTCATATTGTCCCTCCTCTAGAGGAATCTTACCCATAATTGACTACCAACCATCACAGAGCCAAGCAGGGTGATGTTGTTACCAAACAAATGGATCTGTGGTGGGGTGGTGGCCAGATGCTATTACCGAAACAGTGACACCCTGCTTCCCTGGGGTCCCTCGGTTGTATGTCCTTTGCCCGTCACCCTTGGAATCATGGCTCTGAATGGCAGAGTTTGGTGAAAAGGAAAGGAACTATTTATTCAACAGGTATACAGGTTTGATTAATGGCTAAATGTCACCCTTAAACCTCAAAATTCCTTTAAAACAATTACCAGCACATACCCCTTCCTGCCTTCCCCCCACTTTGCCCACTTAGGCCAGTCAGGCCTGTCAGGGGTACCGTCCTTCAGAAGAAAAAAGAACAGAAGTCCGGGGCTTGGCTAGGCAGGCGTCGTCTTGCGGTTTCCAGCACCATCTGCTGCGTCGCCGCGATCTCCAGCTCTTAATCCATAGCCATGTAGCACTTTCTCATGGCCCACTAGCAAGAGTCCTTTCTCCCCTCTTTCTTCCCTCATGGTCTTCACACTGTTTCCCAGAGACTGTGTCCCTTGTTCTCTCCCACAGGCCCCTGTCTCTCCTCCTCCTCTCTCCCAGTCACATTCTGCATTAAATCTTTTAAACCTCCTGATCAGCTTTGGTGATATGCAAAATAACCCTTTTCGCATGTGAGGCATGAAGCTATCCTGTTACTGACATACAAAATGACTCTCAATGGCCCTGCTCAAGGCTCCCATCCCCACGGTGGCCAGCCTGGGGTGGGGAGAATATATTTTTCTTGGATGCTCCAATCTCTGGACCCTTTACATATACCCTTTGAGGAGGCCCTGGCTGTGCCCCGTTACAATGTGAGGGACAGCCCCTGCCACGGGGACAGGTTTCATCTCCTCAGTGGCCTGTGTTCTCCTGGCCTCCTTGATTATTTCCAGCCTTGGGACCCTCTTTCCTGTCAATGAGGCTACAGTCCCTGAAACCAGGCAGGATGGTTCCCAGTATCCTAAATGGAGATATGAAAGTAGGTTTTATTAAATGTGCCCTCTTTGGATGGCTTCTTGTCAGTGAAGATGTAGATGTCTGAGGACTACATTTTTGGTCATGGCATTGTGGAGCAATATAAATTCCCTTGAAAATCTTTGAGGTTTTTAATTTATTTGCTTTCATGAGTATCATGTTAACATATAGTCAGTCAATACAACCAAATTTCCTTCCTAAACATAGATCTAATGTCTGAATATTTTTTTCTGTTTCCTCAACACCATTCCTCCCCTCTCTGTTCTCTCTTCTTCTCTCCCCTCATTCATTCTCTGTCATTCATAATCTTATGTTTGCCAAAGGCCTTAAACTCTTTGCTCAGTTTATCATTGTTAATAGGCTTCTATTCCTTAAAGTATTTGTCAATATTATTTCCTGCGATTTTATTTTATTTGTTTTCCTAAAGATAATTATGTTCTCTTTTTTTTTTTTAAAGATTTTATTTTTTTTAATTTATTTATTTTTAGACAGAGGGGAAGAGAGGGAGAGAAACACCAGTTTGTGGGTTGCCTTTTGTGTGCCCCTATGGGGACCTGGCCCGCAGCCCAGGAATGTGCTATGACTGGGAATTGAAGCAGAGACCCTTTGGTTCACAAGCCAGTGCTCAGTCCACTGAGCTACACCAGCCAGGGCTATTTCCTCCAATTTTAAATCCAGAAACAATGGATGTTTCCATCCAAAAGGCTCCAAGTTTTCTACTATCTATTTCTTTTCATTATGCTCTCAAAACAGCTAATTCTTGATAGAGCTCATCTCTTGTTTAATGACTTGCTTAACATGGAAAGTAACAGCTAACACACATTGATTTTTAGTATTTTCCCACCTCTCCCACCTTGAGCTATAGTCTCATAAGCCTTTGGTCCAGCTATCAAGTTATTAAAAGTAAGAGCTTTACCAAGAATTTTATCCCTGAATTAACTGGATCTCTACTTCCCAGGGTTCAGTTAGCATTCTTGTACGTGCTAGTTTATATTTTTGTTAAGATAGTATTTTACTTAAGTACTCATTCTTATACTATTTAGCATAGGATATTCTATATTAATAAATAGACCTCAAAATGTGTAATGGCTCAACCAATGACCTGAGGTAGATGTTCCTGGTCTGTAAGCAGCTCTCTTCTTTGCAAATACCTATTTGTCTCCTTCTTGCATTACCTTCCTCTATGACTTTGCATCCTCTATTACACCTGGCTGACAGGGAAACTAGCATGAACACATGGAGGAAACACACATATCTTTTGAAAGCCTTGGCCTTTAAATGATACATAGTACTTCTGCTCATATCCTTTTGACTGGAAGGCAGGTGCATGGACATATTATACTTGCAAAAGAAGCTGTAAAATGTAGTCTAGCTCTATGCTAGGAAAAGAAAACAAAGAGATGCTTCTTTGTAAACATTTATGCCTGTCATGGGTCCCTTGGACAGTTTCTCCATTGTTAAGGTAGATAGGTCATTATGAATAAAATTATTTTATGTATTAAGCTCCTTTTTTTCCCATAGGAAAATGAAGAGGGTGAATAATTGATATAGAACGGTCATTTGGTTATATTATTATATATATATTTTTTAATCTTTTGGGAAAATTGTAGGTGCCTTCAAAAAAGAATTCAGGGTCGTAATTATTATTTTTTATAGTTCTCTAAACATAAACATGGCAGCAAAACAGTGTTGAATAAATAGCTGTGTTTTTCTGTTCATTGTTTAATGCTCTAGATCAGAGATCAGCATTTTATTCTTGTATGGCCATATAGTAAACCAAGGCCTTTCTGGCCATATAGTCTCTGTCACAACTATGAAAAATCTCCTTTTTTTTTGGTGCAAAAGTAGCCATAGACAATAAATAAATGAATATGTGGTTGAGTTCCAAACATTTTTATTTATAAAAATAGGCAGCAGCAGGAGCTTGGGCACTAGAGGTAAGTACTGCTTTGTGCTTACCAGTTGCTTGATGTAGAAAAACTTTCTTATACTCTTCAGATCTCTGAGTGTCAATGTAAAGTGGGAAAGATATCACCTGAGGATAGTTTTAAATATTGTATGTGACAATGCATGAGAAGTGCCAGTCACTGAACATTGAGCAAAGGAAATGATCTTTCAGTGACACACATTACCGCCTTCTCTATTCCTTGTCAAATGCGTATATATACAAAAGTTGATTTTGAATGTCTTTTTAGTCTTTTATTAAGTTATTTTTTATGGTTATTTATTACAGTTGTCCCAATTTTCCCCCCTTTGCCCTCCTCCACCCATCCCACCCCCCTCTCCCACAGTCAGTTCCCACACTCTTTTCCATGACACATGTCCATGGGTCATCCATACATGCTCTTCGTCTAGTCCCTTCTCCTTCTTTCTACCATCATTCCCTCCCCCTTCCCTCTGGTCCCTTTCAGTCTGTTCCATGTTTCCATGCCTGTGGTTATATCTTGTTCATTAGTTTATTTTATTCATTAGATTCCTCTTATGGGTCAGATCATATAATATTTTTCTTTCACTGACTGGCTTATTTTACTTAATATAATATTCTCCAGTTCCTTCTTTCGAAGGGTAGGAGTTCCTTCTTTCTTTCTGCTATGTAGTATTCCATTGTGTAAATGTACCACATTTTTGACCCACTCATTTACTGATGGGCACTTAGGCTGTTTCCAGCACTTCACTATTATAAATTGTGCCACTACAAACATAGTAGTGCATATGTTCTTTTGAATTGCTGATTCAGGGTTCTTAGGGTATATTCCCAGCAGCAGAATCTCTGGGTCAAAAGGACATACAGAGGGCCCATAGACATACGAAAAGATGCTCAACATCACTAGCCTTCAGAGAGATGCAAATTAAAACCACAATGAGATATCACCTCACACCTGTCAAAATGGCCATCATTAATAAATCAACAAATGACAAGTGCTGGCAAAGATGAGGAAAAAAGGGAACACTAGTGCACTGTTGGTGGGAATGCAGACTAATGCAGCCACTGGAAAACAGCATTGAATTGCCTTAGAAAACTAAAAATGGTTGCCTTTTTAGTCTTTTAATGGAATAAGAAACATCGGAGAATTGACACTGCATTACTTTTTCTGTTATTTCATAGCATGAGTTTGAGAGTGGATGCTCAATAAATATTTAACTAAGGACTTGAAGACTAGCATGTCTGTGTTGTCACATACTAATCATAAGAGGCTCTGTAACATTGTTGCAGAACAGTGATTCTTAACCTTTCTGATTTTATATTCCTTTCATTACTATATCAAAGACCAGAAATCTCAGCATGATGTAAATAAAAGAGAACTTTATTATGAGAACAATTGGAGATGTTTACACACATTGTGTGGCTGCATTTATCACTGATGGTAAATTTTAAGTACAGGGTTACTGCTTGTGTATTGATGAAAACCAACTTTATAGCTCTAGCTTTAAAGCAAATAATTATGTTTAGTTTTGAAATGTATAATGATATAGATAAGATAAAAGATATTGCCATAGTATCTACAAAACCTAAAGTTAATAATTTTTAAATTGTAGTAATAGTATGTTCAGGTGGGTTTGGCAGGAGAAATCTGCAATACTGGTCAAAGGATATACAAGTAAATGAGGAATGATGAATTCTTTTTTAAAAATCCTCCCCCAAGGACATTTTTTAAATTTCTTTCAAAGAGAGAGAAAAGAAGAGAGAGACGTGTGTGTGTGTGTGTGTGTGTGTGTGTGTGTGTGTATGGAGAGGGCAGGGGGGAGAGAGAGGGAGAGAGAGAGACTGACTGCTGGACCAGGAATCAAGCTTGTGACCCTTCGATCTATTGGATGATGTTTCACGTCACTGAGCCACACTGGCCAGGGCAGGAATAGTGAATTCTTAAGCACTGTTTTAACCATATGATTTCACTCATATGTGGTATATAAACCTAAAACTCATAGAAACAGACAACAGTAGAGTGGTTAAAAGAAGGAAAAGGGTAGGGGGATAGTTAAAGGTAAAAGGGCCAATTATATGGTGACTGAGAATGATTTGACTTTGGGTAATGGGCACACAATGCCATATACAGATCATGTGTCACAAAATGCACACTTGAAACCTATATGATGTTAATATCCAGTGACATGCCAATACACTTAATAATAAAAAGAAAAATGTATTTTCTTGTAGTGTATAAAAACAATAATTGTTGCAGTTAATTTTTTCTCAAAGATGATTTAATCAACATTTGAAGTACCACCACATGCCAAGAACAATGGTAATTAAGACATCGAATCAATGACAATTCCTATATTTGAGAAGCTAATATACTAGTGGACAAACAAGAAAACAGGTAAATTTAATACAATGCTACCTAGGAGCACCTCATGAACTAGCTCTACTGCTGGCAAATAGTAGATCCTCAAACTTTTTTTGGTGGGATAAATAAATGAATCTATTATTATTATATTTCTGAATGATAGTTTTTTTATCCCCAACTAGGTCATTGGTTTTTAAATGGCAGTCATAATTACTAATTTTCTAATATCTAGTTTTTACATCATCTAAGTTACTTAACCCATTATTTATGTAAACCAGTACATATCAGTTACAAGCCGATGGATCATTTCTTGACTTATCTTCAGAATGTTACTGGCATTAGGGTTCTTGGGTTCCTCAAGATAGAAGTCAAGAGGAAACCCCAGAGAGATTTCCAGACAGATTTTATTATGCTTATGCTCAAGCACAAGGGAGGGAGGTAGCACAGATAATGGGAAGACCTCCGAACCGGCTGGGGGCTGGCTCTGCTTGGCTGCTTTTATAAGCTGGGGACCAAGTGGGCTTGCATGAAAAGATGGGCTTTTTGGAGAGGGTCGAATTTTCCATGTCAGGGTAGAAAAAGCAAGCAATTATAAAGGAGATAAAATTCCTTTTTTAAAAGTTAATTAATTAATTAATGTTTAGCAGGAGAGGAGCGGTGGTGACATACTTGCAGTCAGCTAATTAGGTGTCCCTTCTGGCCACCAGCTTTTGCTTGGCTCCCTGGCCATCCAGTATTTTCCCATTCCTGGGCCCAAGTCCCTGCACTGTCAATTTTTCAGAGTGACATGTCAATATGTTGATAATACTGTTTTTTACTTCCATCGCATTGTTTAAACTATTCGACTCTTTGAAAGAAATGATAACATTACTAAAACAATATTTAAAAATTATTTTCTGTTTATATTTTGAAGTGACATTGTGGTAGTCAATTCATATTTGTATGCAATTATAACTATATGGCAATCAGAATAGTATTACATTCCATCTCATACTTTTTTTTTTAACTTCTACCCAGAAATTAAATGTTTTGAAAGTATTTAAGCCCAGGCCAGTAAAAAAAAAAATGTCTTAGATAGAAAACTATGTATGAAAATTACCCCAGAAGAATTTAGACTTAAAAAAATGTACCATTGGCTACTTATAACCCTCCCATGTTTGAGAATTTCCAAATATCGCTCAGCCTAAAACACTTACAAAGCTCTCTGTTTACAGGGTTCACACAGTTCATCGTATCTGACTCTATCAACACCTTTGTAGGCTAAATATAGCATTATTACACTTTTACCTTAATTTTAAAGATTATAAAAAGAGCAATTAAGTGACTTGCCCAAGGGAGGCTCTTCTAGATTCATTTCTCGTTCTCTGTCAATTATACTATAGTGACTGTCAAGAAGAATGGTTTGCAGGATTCAAAATAATTTCCTGGAATCTTGTCAATTACATGAAAGTATTACCTGGAAAATTATTACCTGTGAGAACAATAGGGAAATATTCAGAAGATGAGAATTATGTTCTAACACAGATTTGATAATGTTTTTAACCAGAAGCAAGTCACTTCCTCTCAGTTTTCATACCTATAAAACTGAGATGGTAGTAACTTCCTGACCCATATTCCCAAATTGCCATGAAGATCAAAGAGCTTTATAATCTACAAATCATTTTCTAATCATAGAATATCATCATAAATTGCACACTAATAGATGCAAAGAGGATACTACACCCTACTTTGTGGTTAGATACCCAGACTGGGTTTATACAGTAGCTGAGATGCAGATTCTAACCTTGGCTCTGCTACTACTTGACTCTATGTCTTTGAAAAATTCCCATAACCTCTGTCTTTACTCATCTGCAATGTTAGAATGAACCATATAATCTCTCAAGCCACTTCTGTGTTGAAAGTCTGTGGTTCTAAGTGAATCTAACCATAGTTTTTTGGCTTAGACTCCCTAATCATCAGCAGAATAAATTGCAGAGGCAGCTGGCTGGGGTTAGGGGTACAGTCTCTGGCCACAGAAGAGCATAAAACTAAGGGGACAACACAGCCATCAAACAGATGACGGAATGCTCATTAGCAATGTCCTAAACCCAGTGACATCCAGGGACAATTGCAGCTGGCATTTCCTCCACGTTAGGATGTCTGTTCAATTAGTTTTTCTATGCTAGATCAGTTTGAACTCATTCACTGAAAATTGAAGAAAGCACTCTTTGTTTAATAATCAGAGTTTGGGAAATAATCATTAAGTCCATACTTCATAACACATCTATTATGTGTATACCAGCATGCTGTGCAATGACAAAATTTTAAAAAAAGAATAGTACTCACCCTTCTGTTTTGGAAAGAGTACCGCAGAGCTTTGAGTGCAGAGCCTCATCTGTTGCTTCATGGCTCTCTCTCTCTTTTACTTGCCATGATGCCCACTGACTAACCATACCTGACAAAAAGGAGAGGTTTAATATTTGTTGACCAAATAGATGTTTAGTCAGATCATATTTTCTCTGAGTCTCAGTTTCTTTATATAAAGTGAGAATGACACCCAATTTATTGAGTCGTTAATAGGATTAAATAAGATGAGAATGGAAAGTCCTTTGCGTGGTAATATTACTTAGTCAACATACATCTGTTTTCTTGCACGAAGTTCCCTAGCTTTCCTTATACAGGGGTGGACAAAGGTAGGTTTACAGGTTGTTCATATGGTAAGTATACAATAATTAATAAATAATACAAGTAAATTATATTTTTCATACAACTTAAATCTAGTTTTGCCCACTTCTGTATTATAATGTGGAGAAAATATCAGAGACATTTAAAACCACAGATTTAATAGTAAAATAATCTATGAAATATATAAACTATATCAGTAAAAGAGATGTTTGATTCAGACTGAGAGATGAATATATTGAACACAAAAAATATGCTAGAAACCGAAAGCCATTGAGGTACTCCAGTGAGATGTATAAATAAGCCAAATGTGGTAGAAGCCCCACATCCCCCTGTCCTTACTGCCTGCCACACCGATGAGCTGCATCAAAACTAATAAACATGAATAAACTTGCAGAGATTGTTCAAAATTGAAGACAGCCTTGGATTAGCATTACAGTGAATTCATTGGAGAAGTACCCAAAGTAACCAAATGTATTTAAAGAAATAATACAAATGACATTATCTAAGAAGGACAGCTTATAGCTCAGAGTCCTAGAGATCCAAACTCAAGTCCTACCTTCAATACTCACGTACTATAAGAACTACAGCAAGATTTTTAATGTCTGTAAACATCAAATTCTATCATATAAAAAAGATAGAGATAAGATACTGACTTTGCAGAATTGCTGTGATGATTAAATGAAATTATGCACCCAGCACACTGCAAGAACAGATGGCTCCCACAGTATCTGAAATGTAGTGGACACTCAATATGTATTGATTGGTAAACTCAAGAGCCTCTGAATTAATAATTAATTGGGATAATATTACTTCAGAAAGAATATATGATGATTTAATATAAACTTGCCTATAACAATAGCTGGCATTTAGTAGGTACTCAATAAATACTTTATTTGACTAAGTAGAAAGATAATGAGAAATGTATTAGAATTTTTAACTACAACCCATGTAATTATCATCAAATGGACTTTTAGAGGTCACATTGATTAAATCAAGTAGCAGTAACTAGGAAACCACAGTACATATAAAACACTCAATATTCAGAGAAAAGTCCTCATGTCTCTGTGATTTATTGCTTAAAAACATTTATTGCCAAGGTTAACAGAACTTGGTTTATGAGCATGTGACCAGTGCAGCTCTAGGAGTCTAGCACCAGAAGGGCCTTGCACTTGGAATATGAAGCTGAGTGATTGCCATCTTGAAATTCTTAATAATTTGGTATTTGCATTTTTATTTTATAAGTGAATTCTGATGACACAATGAAACATCCCCTAGGGAATAGGGCCCTTGGCTCTTGCAAAATACTGGCTCCAGCCTCCTCTTCACCTCCCTGCAACTGGGTTCTCTGTTGCCTGCTTCCTGCTCTCTAGCAATCCAGGTCCTGGCCTTCCATTCCTTGTCTTATGTAAGAACATCCATGTGCAGAGGATTTTTTATAAAAATCTGTTGGAGCCAAACAGAGGAAACCCTGGAAGTAAGAACCAGATGAGGTAAATGCCTTGGAGAGTAACAGTTTACAGGGGGATCTTTTTTTGTGTCTTTTTTAAAAATGTATTTGCTATTAAAGAGGGAATTTGTTATAAGGGAAGTTACATGAAGGTGGGAGGAAGTAATGCGGAATTGGATTACAGGATACTTAAGATTATGTGTTCTTTTGAGGGGTCTGAGAGGGTGGTCAGATATTAGAAGGAGAGGCCTGGAAGGGGGCATTTCATAGGTGTTAACCTGGATGCACAGAAATGATGCACAGGGACTGCTTAAGACAAAGTGTTTTAATAAAAAAGTTGTGTGCCTGGGGCATTATTACCTACAAGGACCTGCCCAGTGAGGAATTTATGATCAGATCACCCTATGAGGTTGTTTTCCATAGACGCTCTTATTTCATGCACACTTGCCTGTGCCACCCATTCATGGTGGCGATATCATCACATGGCTGGAAATGTCCACGTTCTTCCATTATGCTCTGCTGCCCCTGCCTGATCTGGGCGCCTGGATGGGCAGCTTTTGAGTCAGGCACACACCCTGCAGTTTCTTGGGGTAGGCAAAGTGGCAGCCACCCCGACCTTGGCTGTTAATGTCTTTGCACATTCAACAGGTGTCTCAGGAAGACCTTCTCACCTTAATATGGGGAGTGAGCACATCCGGATACATAGTGGAGGCTTCAATTTCTTAGAGGTCTTCTGCCTACACTGGGTTAATGCTGTGGACCTGTGGAAAGGGCAGATTGACTTGCTACCCTCAAGCAGGGCCTTGCATTCATACTTTGCACTGGGTCTCTCAAATTCTGTAGTAGGTCTTGAATATTAGGCAAACAATGTAGCTGAGGCCAAAACTAGCACAGATATTTTACAATGTGACTAAGACTGATTCCCATCACACACAGAGGCTTCTTCCTTCCTCTCTGAGCATGGAGTACCTATACCTGTCAATGTACACAACATATGCACCTGAAAGTCCAAGTACCTCAAATTCAAAGCGGCCTACTTAACTCTCAAGATTATTTCCACCTGATCCTGCCCTGACTCCCAATCTGATCATTTTCTGAGAATCACCATGGTTATCTCATTTTATTTTACAATCTAAAAACTCTGTCACACTTGAAAAGTCTCTCTCACCCTCGTAGGTAATATACATCAATTATGCCTCATAGAATTTAGTTTCAAAATATCTCTTGAATCTCACCCTTCCTATTTGTCCTCACTATCATCATTTGAATACAAGCTCCCACAACTCACTTGGTCTTATTACATCTGATCCCTCTGTCCCTCTACAACTATAATGATGCTGTTGCAAAGCAAATCCTATCACATCACTCCCCTTACATTACACTCTTATATGGCTTCTGATTTCTCCTAGGAAAAAAGAGCAAATCCTTCACCTGGCCCACAGGCCCCACAGGATTTATTTCCTACCCTTTCCTCCTGTCACACCTCCTGCTCCTTGTTACAGCCTCTGGGTTGCTCACACACTGCCTTCCCTCGCTCCTCTGAATGTGCTCATGATGGGTTAGTCTCTCACCTTCCCAGCCTTCTAAATTAATTCCAACTTTGTTTCAGATTGCAGTATACTTCATACTTTCTTGGCAAAGCCTGCTCTAATTTTTCTATTACACAATACGTTGCACAATGTAACATGTCTTGGCAATAACGCATTTAAAATTTTTATGTATATGTGTGATTTTTTAAAAAAAAATGTCTGCCTCCCCTAACTAGACGATGACCAGGTGTGTTTTATCTCTAGGTGCTCTCACAGTGGTACACAGTGGATGCTTAATAAGTACTGATTAAATGAGTGAATGAATGTTTTTTCTTCAATGAATCCTATAGGTAATATACACAGTTTCCACAATCTAGTATGTGGCATGACTAAAAGCCATAGGTTGCAACTGTACAACTTTTGGAGAATTATTTAATCTCGTTGGGTCTGAGAGGTTCTTAACCTGTAAGTCTGTCCTATAAGAGCTTGCTGAAGCTATTTGCTTTAAAGAAGGATCCTGTTAAAGAAACATCACTTTGTTTTGGCTTTGTATGTAAACAGTCTAATTTTCAATTCTTATTTTTCTTTACTTGCTGGGTGCTTTACATGTACATGTGTCAGGTTACTTCATTAGGGTGCAAAATGTTCATCATATATGGAATAGAGGGTAAAGATATAAGGTAGCTGTGAGTGTGTGTAAATGTATGTGATTTTCATGTTTTTTTTTAAATATATTGATTATATTATTAAAGTTGTCCCATTTTTTTCTCCCCTTTATTCCCCTGTGCCCTGTTCCCGCCTTGCACCAGCATTCCTCCCCTGCTTCATGTCCATGGTTCATACGTATAAGTTCTTTGGCTTCTCCATTCCCAATACTATTCTTAACCTCCCCCTGCCTATTTTGTACCTACTGTTTATGCTTCTTATTCCCTCTACCTTTTCCTCCATTCTCACCTTTCCCCCAGCCCTTCTGATCTCCTTTCTGTGATTGTGTTCCTGTTCTAGTTGTTTGCTTCATTTGTCTTTGTTTTTTTAGGTTCAGTTGTTGATGATTGTGAATTTGTTGTCATTTTACTGTTCATAGTTTTTGATCTTCTTTTTCTGAAATAAGTCCCTTTAACATTTCATATAATAAGGGCTTGGTGATGATGAGCTCCTTGAACCTGACCTTAGCTGAGAAGCACTTTATCTGTCCTTCCATTTAAATGATAGCTTTGCTGGATGGAGTAATCCTGGATGTAGGTCCTTGCCTTTCATACATTTGAATACTTTCCAGCCCCTTCTTGTCTGTAAGGTTTCTTTCGAGAAATCAGCTGATAGTCTTATGGGAACTCCTTGGTAGGGAACTGTCTCCTTTTGTCTTGTTGCTTTTAAGTTGGTGTGTTCCTTCTTGGGTCCAACTTCTTTGGGGCTCTCTGAGCTTCATGGACTTCCTGGAAGTCTAAGACTGGGGAATTTCTCCTTCATTATTTTTTCAATTAACTTTTCAATTTCTTGCTCTTTCTCTTCTCCTTCTGGCACCCCTATGATTTGGATGTTGGAACTTTTAAAGTTGCCCAGAGGTTCCTAAGCCTCTCCTCATTTTTTTTGAATTCTTGTTTCTTAATTCTGTTCTGGCTGAATGTTTATCTCTTTCTTCTGCTCCAAAGTATTGATTTGAGTCATGGTGTCCCTCCCTTCGCTGTGTGTTCTCTGTATATTTTTCTTAATTTCACTTTGCATAGTGTTCACTTTTTTCTCTATTTTGTGACCATACTCCACCATTTCTGTGAGCACCTGATTACCACTGTTTAGAACTCTGCATCTGATAGATTGGATATCTGTTCATCTCTTTTTGGAGCTTTGATCTGTTCTTTCATTTGGGTCATATATCTTTGTCTCAGCTTGCCTATTACATTGTAAGAGGGGGAGCCTTATGTATTCGCCAGGAATGGGGGACAACACAGGTCACTGCTTTGTAACACTGTACGTGGGGGAGGGGTCCGAGAGAGAGCAGTGCTGCTTGCTTGCCTCTTGGCTGGCTTCAGTCACTTGCCCTGCTACCCACAAGCAAATTGGGCCCTTCCGGTGCTGATTCTCGCGTGGGTGGGTTTGTGTACATTCTAGGACCCTGTGGTTCTCTCCAATAGATTATTCTGTGAGGCTGGGAGTTTCTCCTGCCGCCACAACCCCCACAGGTTTTTACAGCTAGAGGTTTTGAGGCTTTCTTTTCCTGTGCTGGAGCCCTGGGTTGTGTGGTCTACCTCGCTCCCCAGCTGTTCCTGACAGTTTATCTGCATGCAAATGTGGGACCGCCCGGTCTGCCAGCTTCTAGCTTGCCCTCCTGGTCCTCTAGCCACTGCCTTGCCATGCATCATCTCCTTCCCAGCTGCCCATCTCCGCCCCTCCTACTGGTCTGGATGAATGTATCTTCTTTAGCTTCTTGGTTGTTGGACTTCCACACCATTTGATTTTCTGGCAGTTCTGGCTATTTTTTGTTTTTAAATTTGTTGTCTTTCTTTTGGTTGCACAGGGAGGCAAAGTGTATCTACCTATACCTCCATCTTGGCTGGACATCTAAAATGATTATCATGTTTTGTTTTACTGTTTTTGTCTCTTCTATTTCGGTAAGATTCAATTTTTTTCTAGAAAACATTTCGAAATCTGAACTAATACTTTGATTTAGTGACCTACCATACAAAACACTACCATGGGAAACCAGTCCCACTTGTGATAACTGCATTGGACTCTCAGGCTTCACCCCTACCCAGGGTCTTCACTTGATTCTCAGTTCCAGAACAGCCAGGCTGTGGGCCTTGTATTTATTTCCATTTTCTTGAACTTTATAAACATATTCAATTGTCTAGTTTATTTATCTGTCTTTACAAGTTTGCAAGTATCCTAATCCATATGTTTTCTCATAATTGCCAAATGAATGATTAAGTTAGACCTTGTGAATACCTAGACTATGATTATTTAGGACTCCCCACCATCTTCAATTAGCACTGCCCTTTCTGACTAATCATTATCCAGGCTACTTGAAAGAGAGAATTTAACCTACTATATGTCTCCTTGTCTTCTTTTTTACTCTACATGAGCCAGACTTTAGGACATTTATAAAACACAGCATGTCAAAAACTCAGCAGCGATTAAAACCCTTTTACACTTTTTCAGTGGTGTTCATAAATGGAATTTGGAGATTTGGAGTCAAGCAACTCAAGTAGAAGCCTCTACAGTAGTATCTATTATCTCTATTTGTTTGAATTAGTTAATTATCTTTAATTCTTTTTCAATAAAATGATTTTGCATGTTCATTGTTAGAATCAAGTAAAATATTATAAATAAAATCACTTTATAAAGAATAAAACATCTTTTATGTTAATTATCATTTATTTTTACTTACTGATTTATAAGCTGTTTTATTTCTAATGACTAGACTGCAAATGCGACCATTTGTAATATGGGTAGCAAGTTTCTATTCTGAGAGGCAATTGCTTATTAATAATTCTATTGATGCAATTTTTAATGGTGTGCAGCCAGGGTCCCCGAAGCGGGGGATCTGTGACAGGGTCCAGAATGTGGGGTGTCCAGGAATGTAGGCTATCCCCCATAGACATGGCTCGGGGATGGGACCCATGGACCAGGGCCAAGGAGAGTTATTTTGCACATCAATAACACCAGGATAGCTTCTTGCTATCCTGATATGCAAAAATGGTTATTTTGCATATCAACAAGGCGAACCAGAAAGGTATGCATAACTTTAACCCAGGATGTAACTCGGAGGAGGCTCCCCAGGTTACCTCACCTGCACCAGAGCTTGGAGATGGTTCGCTCCATGTCCGGGACCATGCCTGCCCAGAATAACTATGGCACCTAAGAAAGGCAGAGAATAGGGGAGTGTTAGCAGGTGTAGCTGATTGTGGGAGGATCAGAAATGGGGTCACAGAGGAGATTCGCGCCAGGATTTAAACCCAGGTGTAGCAGCCATGCTGGGGGCTTAACCAGAGGGTTTTGGAAGGGGAGAGGGGTCTCCCTTAACCATGTGGCTTCGAAAGCAGGAAAGCAAAATGGAGCAGCCATACAGGGCTCTCTGTTAGCTTTTTGAAACAATGGACAGAGACAATGCAGGACAATGCGGGAAGGAAAGGGGTGAAAGGACTCTTGCTAGTGGGCGGTGAGAAGGACCCACATGGTTCTGGATTAAGAGCCGGAGATCGCGGCGACGTAGATGATGATGCTGGGAACCGCGGGTGGCCTTGCCAGTTGAGCAAGGATTACTGGGAGGAACCAGGAGTCTAGCCAAACCACAAACTTCTACTTTTTTCCCCTGAGTTATGGTACCCCTGACTGGCCTGCCTGGGCAAAGGGGGAAGGCGAGACTGTGGGTGTTTTAAAGGGACTTTGAAATTTAACAGCAACATTCTGCCATTATTCCGAACTTGCATAACTTCTGAGTAAATGGTTCTCCTTTTCACCAAACTGGCACTGAGAGCTATAATTCCTAAGGGCAGCGGGCAAAGAACCATACATAGTGCAGGGGGAGGGGACCTGTTTCAGGAATGGTATCTGGGCCTCCTCAATGGGTCCATATTCTGTAACAATTTCTATAGGGAATTACCAAGAAGAAGTTTGAGTTTGTGATCTTAAAATCATGAGTTTAAAATACAGGTATATATTAACTCTATGATGAGCCTGATGATAGCATGTTGTATGTGTTTGCCATGTTAAAGTTTTAAAGATAACACTACCTCATTTGTTAATCAAAGCATGACTTTGACATAGAATTTCATTTTATACTTGCGCACTGAGAAATTAATAAAAGGTCATTGAAAATTTCAGTTCTTTCTCTCTTTCTTTCTCTCTCTCTTTCTTTTGGCAACAAACCCAGCCAAGCACTTGTGGTGGCATTGTTGCGGGAAATCAGACTCACACACGATTCAGGGAAGGGAGTCAGCCTTTATTCACGCGCGCGGGCTCAGAGGAGGCAGTCCCCAAATCCTGGGCCCCGAACTGGGGTTGGGGCGGGGTTTATAAGCCTCAGCGTTGGGCGGGAAAAGGAACGGAATGCCCGGGGCTGGGAGGGAGCGCGGAAATAGATTGTAAAGGTCAGCCCTTTGTCTGAGGGTTTATCGCGGCTGGCGGCGGTTAGCAATTAACAGAAGCGAGAGCCGAGCTGGTTAATTAGTATTGGGCTTTCTGATTTTTGGTTTTTCTTCCCTCCACAGCATTATTCACTGTATACAATGCAGAGACAAGATGCCTAACTCTTTATAGTTTTGTTTAACAAGAGTTATCCAAAAGTTTATAATTCTTTTATAAATATATTTCTATTTAAAATGGTTATTCCTACAAATTGGGCTTCAGGAACCATGCTATTTATTTTTTGTCACTAGAATTAAAATGAATGCAACTGTTGTGCTATTTGCTTTTCTTATTTCAAAAACCACATCCATTGTCTTGATAAATGCAATGGAAATTTTTGAAAAATAAATGTATTTTTCAAATATATTTGAAACCCTCCCTTGTTTCTGATATCAATGTCAAATTTACTTTTCTTGAGGAGGAAAATAAAAGATCATCAGAAAATGCGATTTCTTTAGTGGTTTTGAGGAAAGAGCCTTTTCACCATGAAAATTTTGACAATCTCTGTGAAATCAGTGCATAATTAACTGCAAGCTGTTGATGTTTATAGGGTCTAATATATTGGAATAATAGACTTAGCCATGAAAGCTCCTTCTAAATAATTTTCAGCATATTGGGTAGCATAGATAACAAGCAAATCAACTGAGTAATCATAAGACATAACTTGAAGTTTCTGTGTAGGTTCAAGACACAAAATTACTGGTGTTAGAGGACTGTGGTTACTTATTTCTCCTTCTTCCCAACCTCATTAATTAAAATAATTTTAGCCCACTGACTTAATCATGATATTTTTCTAAACTATAATTATATTTTTAAAAGTTTTGATGTACTAATTCATAGTCTCATAAGGTGGCAAATATTGAAAAAGTAGTTCAAATTAAGCTTTACAGTGTATTTTGAAGTTCAGTGGGGGATACATTTTATGAACCATTTCCTCTGCCTCCTGATCATTTGGATTCTGAACTTGGATCTCTTCATGCTCCTAGATACATTTTGAATAAAACAAACCCATACTTTATATTTTCCCCCTTTTGGCTACTAAAAAGGAAAGGAATAAACATATGAGCAGATTCCATGTGCCTGTTATTGTACTATGAATTTGTACATATTTATTCCAATTTTATTACTTAATAACCATGTGAGGGGAACAGAAGACTAAGATGTATTGGAAAATAACTATTTTCTAGGATTCATAAAGTAATGATTCTCTTTAATTATCTTAGTAATCCTATGAATATTAATATTCTAATTTTATAAATGAAGAAATGGAGTCGCAGAAGTTCAGTGACTTGTTTCAGGTTCCAGAGGTTGAATGTGAAAGGTTACGGGCTAGAACTTTCGTCTTCTAATGCAAAGTCTCAGGCTTCTGCCTTCATGTTGCAGCTGCTAGGCTAACAAGGGTCCCACCAAAATGAATGAATGCTTGGACCCCATTTTGAAACTCCTTTAATTCTCCCAGAGGATTTCTTTTGACACTCTGCCACAGACACAGATTATGATCAACAAAAGTCCTGTGGAGGTGTTTAGTGCGGGGAAGAGAATTGGAAAGAAACTAATATGCTGGCTGGGACAGTAACATACAAAACAAATTTGTTGCGAATTACCCAGGTACTTTAGATGGCTGAGCTCTCAGCAGAAGGGGAACGTGAAGTAAAATTACCAGATTATCTTCCTATTATGAAATTGAGGCTCTGGTGGATAGAGAAACCGTATGTTTCAAAGGAGGGTGACAAGTCAAATGATAGCTCTGGGACTTTGACCCTGTGTCCATAATAGGAAAAGGATGTGGGATCTGCATTAGGAAAAGTAGTTCTAGCTGCACACATAGAAAACCTTTACATTGTAAGTGACTTAGATACAATGTAAGTTTATTTTTTTCTCATCATAGTTTGATATATTGTTCTAAATCAGGTGGCATCCAGGGACCTGGGTGTCTTCATGACCTACGCTCCTGTAGATACCAGGAACGCTCTCTATCTAGCCTCACAGGGGAAGAGAGTATAACAGAGACAAACTTGTTTCTTACTCACTTAAACATAGGGTAAAACTTACCATATGGCTATGCCTACATATAGGGGTGATAGGAAATGTAGCCCCTGATTGAATAACCACTTCTTTATGGTAATCCTTGGAGGAAGCAAGAATTATTGGGTGTCAACTAGTTACTTCTACCAAAGTATCAGCTAACTATCTTATGCGGAATATTAATGTATGTGGAATAACTAGAGAAAAGTAAAAAGCACCCTGGCTGGTGTGCCTCAGTGGATTGAGTGCCAGCCTGCAAACCAGAGGGTCACCAGTTTGATTCCCAGACTAGGGCACATGCCTGGGTTGCGGGCCAGGTCCCCAGTAAGGGGAACACAAGAGGAAATCACACATTGGTGTTTCTCTCCCTCTCTTTTCCATCCCTTCCCCTCTCTGAAAGTAAATAAAGTCTTTAAAAAATAAACAAAAAGCAAATAGTCTACTACCAAAGCTAAGAAATAGATGGGAAGAAAGTGAGGAAAAATAATAGTTTAAGTACAATCATGAAGGTATGGTTAATGAATATTTCTGGAATTCAAAGTGTTATTTGTAGAGGATAAGGATATTTTAACCTTGGATGAAAAAAAAAGATTAGGATGAATAAATTTACAGGATTAGGGAGGAAACAGATATTTATGAAGTAGTTAACGATAATCAAGAAACCTACCAAATACTTTGCATGTGGCATCTCACTTACCCATCAAAACCGTCATTCAAGGTTGATATTATCAAGTCTTATTTTATAGAAAAAAACTGAAAAGTTAAGAGAGACTTAGACATTTGCCCAACCTGCATAGCTAATAAATAGCAAAGTGTAGGGAGAAACACTTTTATGTGTCCTTTACTTTCAATATTCTACTGCAATGCTGCTATACTTCTAGAGACCAGATGTGTGGGTTTTCTCTTTATCAAGCAATTCTGAAACACCAGCTGTGTCTCCTACAGTTCAACACAATTCTGACACTATCTACCTGGAGATAGCATCAGAGTTCACAAGGCTCAGTCCCACGTGACTACTCTCCTACCCACACTTCGGATGCTGATTGCAGGCGCAGGTCACCTGTGCTTCTGACCCACTGGCTATAGATCAGAGGTTCCTACGAACATCCTCCTTGGATTTAGTTAATTATAAGTTATGTGAGAAGGGGTTCAGAGGTTTTGTGAACTCTCTGAGCATGCTACCCTGTACACCTCCACATGTCCTCCAATCATTTGAACTCTCCCTTTTGGGTATTTATGGTGGTTTCATTACATAGACATAATTAATTAAATCATTGGCATTGGTAATTGAACTCGATTTCTAACACACTAATCATAGGGTTTATTCCCCTGCCAACAAGCCCCCATCCTTATTTGCTTTTCAAAGGTCATCTCATTAACATAAACTCAGATATGGTTGAAAGAGGTTTGTTATAAATATCAAGAGACATTTTGTGGCTCTTATCACTTAGGAAATTCCAAGAGTTTTAGGAATTGTGTGCTAGAAACAGGACAAGACCAAATATATATATTTTTTATTATTCACATCTCTCATAAATGTATATCTCAAACCAAATTTTGTATGAATCCAAATCTTATATACCATGCATTAATGGAGATAAATTTAAATCTCTTTTAGAGCTCTGTTCTATATACAATTATTCTTGATTAATTTTCACTCCAATTTCCTAAGTTCCATACAAACATTAGTTATGGTGGTGGGGAACTATAAAGGGGGACTCAGGAGAAGATCTACTTAGTGCACTATACCATAAGTAAATTCTCTCTGTATTTAATGACCTAAAATACACATGATTGTGGAGACAGGTGACACAGAAAGTTCTCAGGAAGAGGGAAAGTTCTTGCAGATATTTAATGCCTATGATACATTAGAAACTCTAGCAGGCAGTTACTTTACTATATCTCTTTGAACCATTACATAATACTCTTTTAATGCTATCAATATCATCTGCTGACACACAGAAGAGATAGAGACATAGAGGCTATACGACTCCTAATGTTACATACCTGGGGAGGGTCTGAGCCTGAATTTGACTTCACATTTGTCTAATTTGAACTTTCAAGTCTAACACGATGTTGTCGTGTAAAGGTCTGCATCTGACTGTGGAACCTTCACATGAACACAGAGTACATGGGAACAACAGGGAAAAGAGAGAGAGGACATATGGTTTAATTATTTTTTCCTTTGGTTTTGTTCCTTTTCAGCTCTAAGGAAGGACATAAAGGACAAAAATGATATTTACTAAGGAAAAATAGAAATAGTAGGCTAAAATACTCAAATTTTTAAATATTTTATAGACTAAAAGTTGAGATAAATATCTAACTAACATATATTCTACAGGCATAAAAGCAAAGCAAAGTACTCTTGTTAAAACTAATTAACAAATCAGAGAAAAATATTTGGATAAGGAGTGTAGAGACCTGGTTTAATAGCAGTCAGAATGAAAAAAAGTCATGAATTTGGTTGACTGAGAGTACTTAAGTAGACTTAAAAAGCAACTGTATATTTTGACTGCATTGAGAATCATTGTGTTCAAATGAGGGGAGACATAGTCTCTTTGAACCTGAGTCATTTTCTCTTTTATTCACTACTGTATTTATTAGGACACAGAGCCCTTCCTGAAACATAGTTTAAGTGAGACACACACACACACACACACACACACACACACACACACACTCTCACACACACTTGTTAAATGAGTATGCAAATAAATGAATGCTTTTAGATACGATCACATACTCATGGACCTCATGAGATTTCTTATCACTTTTAAGGGTCTAAGTCTCTTGAAGCAGGGTTTATTCATTTATGTTACAAATATTTATGGAGCCTCTATAATATGTCAAGTACCCTGCTAGATATTGGAGATAAAATGATGCCACTACAGGGTTTGTTCCTCATGGAGCCAACAATCTTACGGACATACAGACAGAAAGGTATCTCTAACTTCTGCTATATTAGGAAGGAATAACTTGAGGAGACCTCTTTGAGCTATAGAGAAGTACATTTTAGGATCTGTGGGTACTCAAAATAGATATCTTGAGCTGTTTGAAGCGATGCCATATTGGAAAAAATATAATCACTGTTTTCAGCTCTAAAAATCATAACTAGGTACAACACAAAGAAGTTTCATGAAGGCAACATTCTGCTTAATATTAATGAGAAACATTTTAAACAATTATTCCTCCCCACAACGGAAGTTTCTGGCTACTAAAGCGATGAGTTTCTTTTCACAAATAAACATAGGAAAGAAACATATCATTGATAGTTAAATAGTTCTCATAAATTATTTTTAAATGTCTTGTACATTAATTTAAATATTTGTAAAAATTTCAGTTTTAATATAAGTGATTGTATTAAAGGAGACAAAGCAGGAGAAAAGGAAAATTTAGAGACGGGAAAGAAGCTTGCAATTTAGATCTGTGAGAGCACAAAATTCACCTACAGTTCGAATCTTACTTCATGTCTATTTGCTCAAATAAGAGTATTGATGTTATGTTACATGGATCACACTAGAGATTTGTTCTGATTTCCACGTAGTTCCTCCTAAGCGGTGCTCTTTCATAGTAGATTGTCTAGGTGAAGCTAAGTTATCTTTCACATCCCCTTCTATTGCGGAGGGATTTAGGAAATCCTCCATGAAACGTGGGGACTTCTCTTGGTAAAATTGAGTTAACAACATCACTAAAGGTTCTTGAAAGGTTTTCCCTCACTTGAATCTTACAGATTCTCTCTCCCTTGAGTTAGGACTGCCAAATGTAGCAAATGAATATACAGAGGCCCAGTTACATTTGAATACAATACTTAGGACATTCTTATACTAACCAATTATTCTTTACTATCTGACATTCAAATATGGCTAAGTACCTTGCTGATAGTTAATCTGGTAACCCTACTCTAGAGCAATATTTTATAGTTGCGGGGGGGCATAAGCTATAATTACTTGTTGAATAAAAACGTATTTATGTGAAATATATTTTCACTGTCCCAAAATTATTCTTGATATCAGAAGTAAAAAAGATAAATTTAAAATTGCCTTTTCCTTTAGAGATTTTGGAGTCTATTAGTTTGGGACAGACATGTAAAGCAAAACCAAAACATAATGTCACTGGTACTATGAGAGAAATCTGCATGGCGTAGGGTGGAGGTACCGGTGGAGGGAGAGTGTGAGGGCTCTCCTCATAGGATGTGAGGAGGGTCCAGGGAAAGTTTCCAAACAAAGAGACAAAGTTTAAATTGAATGTATAAAAATAAGTTGACCATGATAATGTAGGTGTTGATTTCTCTTAGGGAAATTGTGTGTCATGCATTGTGTGACAAGTCCACTCAGTATAGTAGTAGAGGAAAAGTTTAATATTGCAAGCCAGGGCTCTTTTATTTTTAACCATATGATGTATATGCTTATAAACCTGTGTTATTTCTATAGCAAATGAAAGGAATTAATTAAATGCTTAGGACGCCAAGAAGAATCCAGATAATATCTTTAGAATGAAAAGCCAAACTCTGACTGAGTCAATAATATATTATTATCATTTTAAAACAGCTTGCTATTGTCTATTTATTGGTCTTCTCATAAAGTATTTCATTTAAATTTATTGGGATGGATTCTCCTTGTAGCATGTAACAAGCTATTAAAAACAGTGCCAATGAATAAAATAATTACCCCAAAGCATGGCTACCAGCTGAGCCAGAGGCTTGATCTGTTAATTATCTGGAGAGCAGTGGCTATGACAGGCTGCCTCTATTTAAACCACTTACATACAACTCTATGCAGAAACACAAAGAAAAATAATTTGCATAATATCAGCTTTGTATTGGAAAATAGACTGTGTGGTGAATTTAAAAAATAGATAATGTAGTAATATTCATAGCTGGTCAAAGGATCTTTTTAGAAAAATAACTGAAAAAAGGTGGAAAAGGAGAAAGCACAATGAGGAAGAACATACTATGTGCTGAGTTCTTAATATATATCACCTTATTTACCCCAAATACATCACTATTGGTGGAATATAATTGTATGTATATCTATATTGAAGAGGTGAGGTAATAGGTTCTGAGATGTTAAACAACAAGAAAAAGAGTATATAGCTAAATAGAAGCTGAGATGTGAACCAGGTTTATCTAGCGCCAAAGTCCAATTGCTTTATCATCATCATCATCATCATCATCATCATCATCATGTACTGAGTTGAATTTATTAAACATTAAACAGATTGTACCCAAAAGTAGCAAGGTACAGTGTTTTGCCTCTAAAATTTCCAAAGCAAAGCCTGGTGACCAATAAGTAAAAAAGTAAATTTCTATATTGAGAGAAGTTTGAACTAAAAAAAAAAAAAATTCCATCTTTTCTAATTCTATCCTTTCCATTGCATTGCATGTAGTTTACCCTCTATCTACCTGAGATTACTTTTTGAAACACTCTGGAGAACTGTATTCTTTCTGGTAGTGTGTATTAGAATTTTTAGATGTCTTCTTTTTTTGCAAACTACTTTTGCCTCAAAAGTCAATCATCAGTTATGTTAGTATTTTTAACTCTCTGCCCAGGAAGGTTCAGGGGCTCTTTTTTTTCTTCTTCTTTAATCCCATTGTATTTTGAACAGATCTCTATTCTAGTCCTTATTACAATTTATTAGGGATAGTATATGCATTTTCACATCTAAACTATAAGCACCAGCTCCTTGAGGATCAATAGGAGGTTGTTAAAAATTATTAGTCGAAGAAAAGATGAGTTTGTGGCCTATTTCAGGGGGAAGAAAAGGATTTCATGATTGTTTGATGAAGTCCAAGGACACAAGCACCCCTCTCTCCCAGAATTAGTGTCTCCATTCCCTTTTCTAGAATCTCTTTTCTACTTAAGTGTAATCATATTATCTAATCTTGCCTTATTTATTCCTCTCTCTGGAATTTTGCTTAGGCTCTTCCACTATGTGGGGTACAGAAAGTGCAGGGGTCAGCATGTGTTTTATGCTGGTAATCTCCAGGCTGCAGATGTGCCTTCCTCATCCAAGGATCCCCCACTAAATCTTGCCCTTGATGGAAAAAACAACAACAACAAAAAAGGCACAAATATAAATTTTGTTTTCCTTTGAATTTCAGTGTATTGAATCTGTATCCTATAGGCTAACAGACTCAGATGACTGTATCTATCTTTAACTTTACCTCCCCCGCCCCCAAGCTGACTGTGTGCTCCTGGGAGTCAAAGAATAAAACTGAATTCAGTTTTTGTCCTCAGTCTCTATGACATACTGCTGATCACATAGTGGAAAATCTGTATCTAAAATCTAAATTTTTTAGATTTTAGCAATCTAAATTTTTTAATGCTATGATCACATAGCATTAAAAAAAATAATTCCAAGGCTTTGATTGTTTCTTGGGCTCGGCTTCTCTGGCTATATTCCCCTCATAAAAAATTATCTGCAAGCTCTCTACTCTATCCCTAAGAATTTCCAGGGAAGATGACTCACTAAAGATCTATAGATAAGAACCAGCACTGAAGACAATTCAATTCAGGAAAAACTTGTCAAGTACATGCTATGATTTACTAATGAATTATTAGGGTAATAGTGTCTCTTTTTAAAGATTTTATTTATTTACTTTTAGAGAGGTGAAGGGAAGGAGAGAGTGAGAGAAACATCCATGTGTGGTCTCTTCTCAAGCGCCCCCTACTGGGGACCTTGCCCCGCAACCCAGGCCTGCGCCCTATGTTGGGAATTGAACCAGTGACCCTTTGATTCACAGGTCAGCGATCAATCCACTGAGCCACATCAGCCAGGGCAACAGTGTCTTAAGCAAAGGAAGATGATCATTTATCTTTCACAGTGTATAGTACTTTGCATGTGCAGTTTAGAATGATACAACAGCTCTGCTCCCTCTAACATACTATACTTCCACAGGCTTATGTCATGGGCTAAAATGGCAGCTGGGTCTCCAGCCATCACATGCATGTTCCAGACTGCAAGATTAAGGAAAGGCTGAAGAATAAGGGGTAAGAAATGCATAGAGATGTCTTTCGAGGAAACTTTTGGAAGCCACAGTTGGACAATTTGGCTAACTTACTGGAAACAACTCAATTACATGGCCTCTCTTTACAGTGTAGGCCAGGACATGTAGTTTTAGCCAGGTTAGCCTTAGGCCCTGCTAAAAATTAGTTTTCTATTCATGTGGATACAAGGGAGAAATGACATTAGATGACAATTGCCAGGTTCCTTCATGGTTATTTTTGTTTGTTTTTGTTTTTCTTTTCTGAGGTTTAAAGGGATGAACGATAGCAAAATTTTAAAAAATATTTGTATTTATTTATTTTTAGAGAAAGGGAGGGAGAAAGAGAGGGAGAGAAACATCAATGTGTCATTGCCTCTTGCATGCCCCCAACTAGGAACTTGGCCTGCTACCCAGGGCATGTGCCCTGACTGGGAATCGAACAAGTGACCTTTTGGTTCATAGGCTGGCATTCAATCCACTGAGCTACACTGGCCAGGGCACAATATCAAAACTTTGTCCTCAATATTATTTTAGTTTCCGAGGGGTAAAAAAATAAATAAACATTCAGTCACTAAACATCTACTGAAGGGAAAGTCTAGAGTGCTGGGATTAATAAATCTGGCTCATTAGGATAATGAAATAATATAGAGTATGATTACAATATTGTATTGTCTGTCTGATAACAGGACTCTGTACAAAGTATAGTGGTAATTCATTGACCGCCTTTGGTGGAGAATTGAGAGGCAAAAGAGATACTGACTGACTGACTATACATGCTTATATGTAGTTTTGCTACACTAGAAAATAGTAAGTATATAAGGAGCACTATGAAATTTAAAGAGAAATCACACTGAGATGATGGAAAGGAAAAAGCTTATTGTAGTAGGTTGCCTTTTGTTTTTATTTATTTATTTAATTTATTTATATCGAGGTAACATTGGTTTACAACATTACATAAGTTTCAAGTGTACAGAAGTTTCAATTACATAAGTTATAATTCAACATTTGTTTATATACTTCATCATGCTCACTGTCAGAAGTCTAGTTTCCATTCATCACCATACAATTGACCCTTTTTACTAATTTTGCCTTTCTGCCATGTGTTTTCCCCATCTGTTTACCACCAATCTGTTGTCTGTCTCTGAGTTCGTTTTTGTTTTTTTATTCTACAACTCAATAACAAACAGCCTGATTAAAAAATGGGCAGAGGATCTGCACAGACATTTCTCCAAAAAGGTTATACAGATGAAAACAGAAAAGTGATAAGATGTACAACATCACTCATTATTGGGGAAATGCAAATCAAAACCACAATGAGATAACACCCCCTGCCTTTCAGCATGCCTGTCATCAAAAAGGCAAAAGATAACAGGATTTGGAGAGGATGTGGAGAAAGGGAACCTTGGTGCAGCTAATAGATAAAAGATAGCCTTTTATTTCATTATTTTCTTTAATTTTTGTTTTAGGGTTTAATGATTTTAGAGAGTGAGGAAGGGAGAGAAAGAGAGAGAGATTATCCCATACATGCCCTGACCTGGGATGCCCTTGGTATGTGCCCTGACCAGGGATTGAACCTGAAACCTACGGATGTACGAGATGACTCGCCAACCAACTGAGCCACACAGGCCAGGGCAATAGATAGCCTTTTATATGGACACTGAAAATGGAAAGATATTTAAGTGAGATATGAAATTGGCATTGAGATTCATATAAATTTATGAGCAAGGCAAAAAAGCTGATAAAGCAAATAGTATTCTCAGAAAAGTACTTATCAACCTCATTTGAGCTGAAGCAGTTTCTTGATCAGTAAGGGCTCTTTTGGTTGGCAGCAAGAGAAATTCAATCTAAACTGGTTTGCATGAAGACGCTTATATAAACAGACCTATTTGTTAATTTACTCCAGAAATATCTATTGCCTATATGCAGAGTACACTGTTAGGATCCAGGATCATGGTCACTGACTATGATAAATGTAATTCCAGGACTCACAGAAACCATTTTTAATTTAATCTTTATTATGGTCCATGAGAAATACTTTATTAACTCAGTTTTAGAAATGAACTGAGAATTAGTATAACTTACAAAAGAATTTTTGTCATCCAAACATAATACCATCTAAACATGATATTTTGTTACTGTCCAAATCTGGGTCCAAACATGAACCCAGATTTCCATGTCTCCAAAGCCTTGGCCACCAGATAGTGACAGAGCTAGATGTTTTCTAGGCCATAGGCTAACCTTTGGATCAGCAGTTTGGTCTCTTTGTATGAAAAATACCTTTAGTTTCTTTAAAAGTTTCAGTATAGTCAGTCCATGAATCAAGTCTGCTTCATCTTGTGCAAATTTCTGTTCAGGATACATAATAAACATATAAAAAAATTATGAGCTGGAATGGGAGTAAAAAATAAGAGGAAAAAAAAACACATACTGAGTGCCAGTAACTGAACTGCAATTGTGATATATAATACTTCAAAGTATTTTCAAACTCTCCTGTGAGTTTAAGTTTTGCTACCTCCTACTGACTTAGTATAAATCCACCATCTTCTCATCTTCAATCCCTCTACCCTACTGCATTCCCTGGTTTGGTGAATAGAAGATAGGATGCAAGTTAAAAATAGTCTGGTTGAAAACATGTAATCTTAATTATTATAATTTTAGTATTGGAATGCTATACTACCAACAAGCTGAGAAGGACCTCCAAGTTCTCTACAATTGAGGGTGTTAAAGAAGATATATTTAAATTGTTATTACAGTCCCTAATATTGCTTTACTGTTGCTCTTTCTGACAATTGGCCTCTGGTATTGAAGTAGACCCACATGTCCGAGAAGGATAAAGCATAACTATAGCAGTGCCTTCATTCACCCAGCAAATTCTGTGCTTGTGTGACTGGTTCTATGGTAGGTTCTGGGAATACTAAGACAAAAATAAGTTTAATGCATGTCCTAAAAAATTAGCATTCTGATAGGGAACAGAGAAGTCACAGAACATCAGTACTTGTGGTTAATGTGATGAACATATGATGGGTGAAGAAGAAAGAACCTAAATTAGTCTGGGAGTGGGCCCCTGGCCATGGGGAGTGGCCTTGAAGGGGCATTTTTCAAGGAAAGTATCAGGAAGCCGCATCTTCCTCCAGGATTCTTGCAGTAAACAGTTTATGACCTGGAATCTAAGATTTTATGACAGTTATCTTTAAAAGCACACTTTTCAAATGTGCTTTTAGGAAGAAAATTGCCAAGCACTGGTCCTAACCTCAGGAAAGATCTGAAGCTGTGAATCATCCCCAAATCACACATGGTACAAGAGCCACATTTCCATTTATTTGCTTGACATTTTATATCCAAAGGGAGGAACAAGCTAGTTTTTCCTCATCTTCTTGAGAATATGAAATGCGTCAGCCAGTTTTCTCCTTCAGCCCTTCATCTACAAAAGACAAGATGAGCCTGCACATTTCCCCACAAGAATGCCAATATATGTTCCGCATTTCACATACTTTTTATTTAATGTCCTCATTGAAGGGTAATATTCAATTGTCATGGAAACACTTTAAATTCAAGTCCAATTTATTTCTACACAAACTATAAAGATACTATTCGCGCATCTTTAGAATGGTTTCCTTTTTATCTTCTTTTTTCTTATTTTTATGTTTTATTTTTATTCTACTTTTCCTTTTTTATTAATCATGAATCTGGTGCGTTTTGTGCTGCACTTAGTATAAATTGTGACCAAGGAGCAAAACAAGATTCTTTAAAACCGCTTATGCCAGGAACTTCACCTTTACTTTTATTATTGAATCTTTACAAATACTCTCAAAGGACTCTTTCAAATAAAATGAAATTTTATTTTCATTTTGTAGATGTTAAAATTAAAAATCATAAAGGCAAAGTAAGTTAACAATAGCACATGTAAATAACAGAAAGAACTATAAGTCTCAGGGCTAGAAGACTCTGAAGCCCACATTTCTCTTCACTTTCTTGCTTTTCATTGGACCCTAACTGCAGAAACACTAGGAAGCTGCTTCTCTCTCTCCAGACTTCAAAATACAAACTTGTAATTTTATTATATTTTATAATTTACAATGTACTCTTCGTAGCCATTGCTTCACTGAAAGCACCCTAAAATATTATGAGTTTAAGTACTGTTATTGGCCCCATTTTTTATAGATGAAAAAACAAATGAAAATAAATTATTTCCCCAATATATTAAACTCAGTAAGTGTCAGAACCAGCACTTGAAAGAAAATTAAGACTACAAACTCCACGTTATGTATTTCACCACGGCAGCTCACTGTGAAGCCGATTCACCTGGATTTAGTAAGGCTGGGGATCTCAGCAGCTGTTAAATCAGGCTTTCAGTTGTGATGGACAGCACTGCCAAAGCCGTGGTAACGAGAAGAATGGGTGTGGCTTCAATGGTCCCTCCCTTCTCCATAGTTTCCCATCGTGCAGAAGTTATCAAGATCGCACACATTCACACATTGTTAATATTCTGAATGATTTCTGAGAAAAGGGGTTAGAAACCAGAGTGGCCAAGTCATCTCAGTAGCACTGACATTGTTAATCTCAAAAACTAACCATTGGTTTCTCAGTGTATTAAATATTCATGCTTTCGGGGATGGAAGTTATTACAGAGACTTATTCTGCAAATTAAATAATATTTCTAAAACCCCAAAGACTCCTTAATTTGCAAATAAAAGTATACTTAAATAATATGAATAAAACACTAAGTAATTCATCTATTTTGGAATTATAAAGTTTATAATAACAATATACTCTAATCGGAAAATTTAATTAAATACCAATTAGTTAATATTACCAAGCTGGTCTTTTTTATCTGCAGAGAATTGTAGAAATATGAAGAGAAATGCATTTAGGGAAACAGGTGAAATTAAATCTTCCACGTTTGTGATGATCATAAATGAGATTAATAATTTCTTTTACTTAAATGAATGCCACCCATTTTTATGAGAAAAGAAGACAAAACATTTAAATTTTGCTTCTGGAAACATTTGTTGAGCACTATTATAGTAAAAATGGTGTGTTACACTGTAATTTCAAAAATAAAGGCCTAAAAATGCATTCCCCCTTTGTTTCAAGCAGCACAAAACATAGTGAGAAATTTAGAAAGCTCATGAACAAAATTGTATAGCATTACAAGTGCTTTTTAGCGGTATCATACTGTCTACATTTTAGCATCTAAATTCAGTTTAGAAATGTTCTTATGGCTAAAATGTTGAAGAAAGGTCCTAGAAGAGTGACAATATATTCTCAAATGTATCTGGGTTCCAACAGTAAGTCAGTAAATGAGTTGCCTTTCTCATTCAGATTCAGTTTTCTCTCTAAAGTAGACTCTTATAGCTAAGCTGGAGAGTTTGTGGCATGGATTTGGGATGTTGTATGAAATCAACTCTAGTAGTACCTTGTGGACCCTCACATTGTAATCATTGCCATCATTACTACTGCTAACTCACTTTTATTTTTGATGCTGTTTTTTTATTGCTGTAGTGGATTTTATTCCCATTATTATTACTCCCAACCAAGGATGCATTTGCAAAAAGTACCCAAAGCAACAGTTTGCAACTTTAAAAGTTTGGGGTGTGGTACTGTTTTCCAAGCAATTCCTGTAACCAGGCATTACTACAATAATGAGAGAAGGACATTATTTTCACTTTTTATGTATCTATTTATTAAATATATATTAACCATGAACTAGATTCACATATCCTATGGTGAGTAAGAGATACATCCTGCCCTTAACAATTTGTAATCTAATTGGAAAGAATAAACTTAATGAGATAATCCCATAAACACATGTCAAATTGTACATGTGATAAGTGCTACGAAGGAAAGGTAAATGGTGGATGAGAGCTCATAGTAGATTTTGTGGCCGGGAAAATCGAGCTCAACGGAGCACCAGAGGCTGTGTAGGGAGTAAAATCCAACAAGACATAAATGTTACAAACCTGCTTCTGAGTCCCACCGACAATGTATCACTATCCCACTGGCTTCCCTGAGCAAGTTGATGAATCTGGATTTATCTCACAGTTTAAATGCATCCATTCTTTTAACAAAACATATAATATACTATATTTTGTGAATATTTGAGCAGAGAATTTGATAAAATTAGAACCATGTAAATACGACTATAAATGTGCTACTTTCCAACGACCACACTTCATAATTGTCATTCGCAGACTAGCATAAGAGGAAATATGCTAAGATTGATGTTAGCTATTCAGGAAACAATTATATAAAGTATAATGGAATTGGCTTATGCAGTTGTTCAATTCTCATTGTTTTCCTGTTAACATTAGAAAAAAATCATCTCATATCTAACTTTCTAGTAAATGGTCATTTACCCTCTCAGACAAAAAGTATTAAGCAACCACTATGGGGTAGACATTATAAAAAAACTTCAAAGAAATTTAGACAAATAAAAAATGTATAAAGTAATCTTCAGAGAGCTCTCACTCAGTTACAGCAAGACTTGCAATTGTATATGTGTGTGTATATATACACATATATAATGTATATATGTATATATACACATGTGTATATAAACATTATGTGCATATGTACCTATGTGCGCATTTTAAGTAATATATTTATATGTTTTGTCTCATATACAGAAATTTATGTTTACATGTCTGCATATCCCCTAGAAAGCATCATAAATATCATTAAAGCGAGAGCAAAGAACTGAGAACTTTGGACTTCAGTTTTCCACTGTTGTTTCTATTATTGTTTTATTATTTTTAGAAAATTAAATGAGTTAGTAGACGAGGACATAAGTTTTGGTAAGTGTAACATTTAATGGCTATATAATAACTTAATGTGGATTGTGTACTTCTTTAAGTAGAAGACCTGGGAAATGCAGTTGTAGGTGATTTTACAATCTACTTTGAGCCCCTCCTTTCATGTGGAAGTGGACTGAGATAACTAAGTGAGAAACGTAATGCAGTTGTGGGGGACAGATGTTACCTCCATCCTCCTGATAGTGTTGAGGATACGCATTCTCTCTTGAATGGAGGGTCTCTGATTTTAGAACTTGCAGAAAAAAGTAGAGCACGGTGGCTAAGAACACAGGCTTGAGCATCAAATGATCTTACTACCTACCAAATACAGGTTTAGGAGTCTTTGCCTGGGCTCAGCTTCCAGTTCCTTAGCCCTGGTGGATTCATGTAAATAAGGGGGAGAAGCAGCAAAGTTTCATCTGAAAACATTTAAGCTTCTGCAAAACAGTTTTTTGGTGAAGGGGTGGCTCTTGGGTGGATTGACAACTATATTACCCTTCTGACCTTCAGGCTTTCCCCAATTACCTTCTCAGCAGCTGTGCCAATGGGACTCCCTCTTCTTGGCTAGCCTCTGATGCTGGGTTCTCTGGAGCTCCTTCCCTTTATTCCTGGCAATTTCCAGGAGACCGGTAGAGGGGAAGGACATCTCTGTCCCTTTCATTATAAAGCTTCTGTTGTACAAAATGTTAGTAAGCGGTGTCAAACCTTAATGACAACGCATGCCATCTAGAAGCCTTGGGGTACATCCTCAATAGAAATAAGCCCTGGAGGAGAGAGGTGAGAAAATGGGAATCATAGGAAGATAGAGTGAAAGTGATCACAATAACCTCCTGTAATTTAACATGTCATATGTGCTAGGAGCTTAACCTACGGGAGAGCTGATTCTCCTGGCAGTCAAGCACAGTTGACATTAACTACTGTGGCAAGACCAAGGTAAAGATGTCAAGATCAGCCTTGGATCCAAAATTACACAGAGAGGCAATAATAGAACCCAGATGAGAACTACAACCTATTTTAATTTCAGCAATGACCTTACTGATATTAATAACGTAAGGAAAAGGAAATATATATCCAATACTTTCTTTTAATTTAAATATTCTACTAGCCTTCTGCATGAATTATGTTTCACAAAAATCACCTTAAGGTACATAATATTATTATCATTGTCATTTTACAAATGGAAATCCGAAGCCCTAAAGGCTTAACTTATATAAATAGGCTCTCAGAAGCAGTGAATAGCTCAGGTAATATTCAAACCTATGCAATATGATCCCAAAGCCCACACCTTTCACCAAGAAACCACTCTTTCCTCCAGGTAGATAGAATGCACACCTCTATGTAGTGTCTAAAATAAACATTGTAATAGTTACATTTTCTCCCTATTCTATTTTTATTTAAAGATTCTGTTAAGGGTGGTGGCAAGAGCAGAAGAGACTTCATGTTCAAAATGATTGTTAACAAACCAAAACTAGAAGCCAAGTGCTCTAACACTCAATCTAGAATTATTCATCTGGTTCCCTATCAGTGGCACAGTAGAAAAACAGACTATTCAGTGTGTAGAAATTCTTTGACTTACTTTTTTTCAAGCTCTGTAACTGTTGTTTCTCTTATTTGAATGTAGCTAAGAGAGACGAATAAAACAAGCTTCAAAATACTTCACTGCCCTATGTGTGAAATATTATTTTCTCATCTTCTGTTCTGTATTTTATATGTACTTTGAGAATAATTGCAGTCTGAACTTAGATTATTTATCTTATCTCTGTCTCTGTAATTACATCAAAAATGCCTGTTGACTGCCCTTTTATTTGATTCTTTTTTTAATGCCTGACAACTTCTCATATCTGTTTTGGTCTGTAAGACCAGGATGAGGGTTATTTAATTAGCACCTTAGTGTGATGATGTATTAGACCACCTTCAGTTTGTACCAACTAGGCCAATCATAGTCTGTTCAAACTGGACACATTCGCTATGTGAGCTGAAAATTATGAAGTATTTGTTTGGACTCATGTATCCAATGGCTAAGGGAAATCAACACGTGTTTACTGAGCAACTGTTGTGTGCCAGGAGCTGGACATAAAATTAGAGCTCATGGTTTAAGTTTTGCTTGCACCATCATGCTGGTACTGATCACAAAATTAGGTCTGCATGGGGGTAGGAGTGGATGGAATGGTCACATTTCATGGGTGGGTCACAGCCTAATGGTGGTAGAAGGGGATGGTGGAATGAATGGCAGCTTTGAGACCAGGAGGTTAAGGTCTACATTCAACCTCTACTCACTAACTCTGTAACCATTGGCAGATTATTTAATCTCTCTCATCCCGACCTTCTTTTTTTGTGCAATGGGCACATTTTTGGTGTGTGGCGCAGCATGACTCCAATGACTGTAGAAAGGGTGCACTACCCACCATGCCAAAGATGTTACTTCTATGAGATTAAGTCTCTCAGCATTTCTTTGTTGTCATTGTCCATATTCATAAATTATTTTGTTATTATTGCATCAAACTTGTAGGCTCTTTTTCATAACTTTCATAATTGAGTCTATATACAATCATGTTTATGTTTATCATATTTTGAATGGCAACTTTTCTTTTATCCTTGTGGTAAGTTGTGTTGGAAAAAAACAAACAGAAGCATGTGCTGTAATGCCGTGATAAGAGAGAACCGTGCGATCCTTTCTCCTGTTATTTCTGTTCAAAATCACATGAGAGACTTTAAATAAATTAAAATATCTTATGTAAAAGGACAGTGTAGAGAAATTGGCACATAGTAAATATTCAGTGTTTTCCACCTAAATTAATAAATGGTGTGCCTGCTCTTCTCTCTGCAATTTATGGTTTCATGTCAGCATGACTAAGGGATAGAAATCCTAACTGGAAGTTTCATTTTTATATCAAATTTCTATTCAGAGGTCAGTGCAAAGTAGCCACAATAAAAAATGCTAATTTTGATAGTTGTTAACACAATTTCCCCAAGTATCCATAAACACTTATAAATTAAAGATTCAACTATAATTATCAGATGCTCTTAAATAAGATAGAGCTAAATCATCTTGGGACAGTTTTCAACAAATAGGAAATAATATACAAAAATATTCTACTCAGGCAACTAGGAATATTGGTTAATTTGAAAACCCTATTCCAAAAGAGGATAGAACATTAAATTATATTTTTTAGTCCTACAACTAAAAGTATTAGATGCAAAGAGAGCCCATTCATAAGACCTCTAGTGGTCTATACATTTAATAAAAATTTGCTGAGCACCTACTCTATGCCAGACACCGTTCTAGATACTGGAGGCACTGTAGTGAGCAAAATATAAAAGTCCGTTCTTATGGGTAACTTGTGTTCTAGTGAGGTCAGTAGGTAACAAATAAGGTAAATAAGTAAAATGTGTATAATGTTAGATGAGTATGACTTTTAATAAAAATAATACATCAAGAAAAAGTCATAGGAGGTGTTACTGAGATCTTGAAATCACTGAGAAGAAGCCTTTTAAGTCAATACCTGATCAAAGTGAGATATTGAGCCTTGCGAATATCTGGAAGAAGGCCATTTCTATCCTGGAAGGAAAAGAAAGTGCAAAGACCTTGAAGAGGATGGGATACACTCTTAGTTTTGTTGTAGGGAACAAGCCCAGAATGGCTGGAGCATATTAAATAAGAAGGAGTAGTAAGAGGTGAGGTAGAGGGAAGAAGGTCACCAAGGGTCTCGTAGGCTATAGTAAGGACTATGGCATGGACTTTGGCATTTACTCTAAATAAGACAGGAAGTTTTTGAGGGAATTTGAGCAGATGAGACATGATTGGACTTCAAGAGATCCACACCTGATTTAACCTCAATATGAAAGCTTTTGCTGACTCTGTAATGAGCCCTCTTATTATGCTAGTATTGTCCATGTACGCACTTAATTCTAACCTAAAAAGGAAAATTAAAAAAAAATAAAGAGGGGAAAGACTATTAAATTTACAGAGCATCTTCCATGTGAAACCCATGTGTAAAGCATTGGCTATGTTCAGTTTCTATCCGAGAGTTCTCTCTCTTCTTCCAGCTACCTGCCAATCTCTTTGTACTTATTTTGAAGGGCATTATTATTTATGTCATACCATCATCATCATCATCATCACCATCAAATTTTTAAAATTTGTCTAAAGGCTTGAGATCATTTGGGAAGGAGGAGGCTATGCCAAAAAGTGAAGCTAAAGTTCTGAGAAACACAACTATAACTGGTTTCCTCTCCTTTGTTTGAAATGGTAGGCAATCTTAGCCATCTGGGAGTAACAGAGAAAATAAGATGGAGGAACTTGTTTTAATATGATTGTGGTGAATCAAATCCTCTGAAATACCGGAAGATTATAAATAGAGATACAGGCACAGAAATATACATAGAGATGAGATACAGATGTATGCAAGGCATTTTTTCTTTATGAGGGAAGATATCATGGACTTGATGTTTTATTATATTGTGAGTCTTTCCTACACATGTATAACATTATAATTTGTATTTCTATTTTATAGGTGAGGAAAGAGGACCACAGAAACTAAATAAATTACCCAAGAAACTTTAACCTATGTTCCCTTGTCTCTAAATGCAATAGTATTCATTGCTTTTCAATTTCAGAAACATATGGCAACTTTTCCTCCTGATCTCCACTATTGATTTTGCTAAATCTCAGCATTATTTCCAGATATGCCAAATAGGACCTCAGAATCTATCCCAGTAGTGTTCTAGATGACCAGTTACAGGTAGAGGGCATCAGCCCACACAGGGAACCAATTTTCCATGTATTCTGTACTATCCCACACTGTTCTTCATTCTTACCTTTCAGTGATAAACAATTGCCCTCTATAATTAATTGTAAATATAATATGATAGAAGCTTAATATCACCTACTGATTTCCTTAACATCCATAAAGAGTGGCCTTCTTTTTCAGATGATTAACATCACAACCTACAATTTGCTAAAGCCAAATCCTTCCTGGATTCCTTTCTTTGATATAACATGCCCAATCCATAATCGTGTCCTGTCAGCTCTACTTCTAAGATACATTCTGAGTTTGATCCCTCTCTCAGTCTCCAATGCTAACATTTAATATTATTTATTATAACATAGTTCAGTATTGATATCTAACCTAGGTTAGTATCATATCTTGCCTAAATTACTGCAGTAGTCCTATGCTGCTGTGCTTGCTTTTCTCTATAAGTTTATCTGTAACAAAGTGAAAATTTTTTAAATCTGTTGTCTTTGTTTTACTTAGAATAAAATCTGTACTTGTTAAATTGATGATTACCTTGTACCTGCTTACTTATATGAATGCAACTTCTAACATTCTTTCTCTCTTTCTTGCTCTAGAAAGTGAGAAGCTCTAGAAATGTTTTAGATCAATGTTCTAGATGTGCTAGATGCTCTAAAAAGTAGAGAGTCTCCCTTGACACTGACTTTTGTGTCGTTGCAGAGAACCAAATTTCATTTCTGTCACAGGGTTTTAGCTCTTGATGTTTCATCTGCCATCAGTTTGTTCCTCATGGTCTATTTAATTATTTTTTTTGTCAAGTCTCAGGTCAATTATCTTTCCAGAGAGCACACCCTGACTCTTACCTGGAATAATTTCTTATCCTCTTTGTGTTTCTTCACATATTACTAGTTGAAGTAATCTTATTTGTTCACTTGCCCATTGTCTGTCTCTATCTCTGGAATGTGATGTCCATTAGAGAAGTGTCTCTAATCTCCCATTTCCCATCATTACTCCAGGGTTTGAGTCAGCCCCGCACCAGGTGCTCAATCATGACTTCCCACAAGGATGAGTAACAAGTGTTAGACACACTGTCCACAAATCTGTTCTATCCTTATATATATGATAACAGCTCCCTGTCTTCTGTGAGTATTACTTATGAGATAATAGAGCAAAATCAGAGCCTAAAGCTAATGTGTAAAGCACAGAGTATAGACGATAATCTTCCATTTTCTTAGAAGTTTTCTCTTTGTCCTATAATGAAAAGAAACACCTCTATATTAAGACTGTTGCTTCCACATATTAAATCCTGCCTCGGGCACAAGTGTTACTGATGGCATAATCATGGCTTACCTGCTTCCTCCTGGATTCAATAAGTCTTGCTTTGTCAATATCTTCCCATTCCACTTCTCACCTTAGATAATTGCACATGGTCCCTGGGGGCTAGTCCAAGCAGACTTTATGGTGCTTATGCCTGAGCTCTTTTTGCATTTTGGTATTCAGAATATCTGACTTTGAGTTTTCATATAGGTTTTATAACTTGATCTGAGAAAATAAACATCCTGAGGGACAAGGCTATATTGGACTATAGAAACAAATATGTCTGTTAGTGCAGGCTTTGCTGATTTTCTGTTTGTAATTCAGTCATTAGACAGGGCCTTTCTCCAGCTTGCTGATCTTCCAGCCATACGGAAATATGTTCAGTTTTCCAAATGCAACAGGCTATTTTTTCCCTCCAGGCCTTTTCTGCTGTTTTGGCATCTGCCTGAAAGACATTTTACCCTTCACCTCTCTTTGCTGCCTAACTCTCCTTTAACTTTCAGGTATTAGTTTCACTATCACTTCCTTTAGAAAACTCCCTAGCACTGCCTCACTCCAACCTCACCTTGCTAAATCTTGGTCACTTTTTACTCACATGAACTCCAATAACATATACAACTCTTACTGCCATGGTTTTACCCTTTACTCGCTTACGTGAGCTCAGTGAAGGCAGGGGCTGATCTGTCTTCCTTGAGTCATATTTTTATATCCAGTAATGATTCAATAAATACTAGATGAATGAATGGGTAAATGAGTCATTACTAGCCTGACCCACTTATAATTGTCCTATTGTGTGTATTTCATCAAAGGGTACTCTCCATGAAGACAAAGGACAATTTCTTTGTGATTTTTTGTATCCTTGTGGATTGAGCATATTTTAAATCACATAGAAGACACTTAAACAAAATCACAGTTAATTTCATTAAGACCAGCAACACTGAAAGGAAAAGAAACCAACAGAGACAAGAGGGAAGGAGGGATGGGGGGCGGGGGAAAGGAAGGGAAGGGGAAAATCGAGGAACATATAGCAAGGGCTCATGGACAAAACCAAAGGGGAAGAGTTGAGGGAGGGAGGAAGGGAGGAAGGGGGCAAGGGAAAGTGGTGGGGGGTAGGCAGAGACAAATGTATTTGAAAAAATAAATAAATAAATTTTAAAAAATCATGTAAAACACAATAGTATCACTTTGTAAAAATTTTTCAAGCTGCACACTGGTGTTGTGCACACTTTCCTGTGTATATTTTATAGTTTGATAAAATGTTTAAAAGTAATTTACAATGCCAGTAGAAAATATTAGGTAAAGAATTAATACATCAGAAATAATAATCAACTTTATTAAGTTTCTTGGAAACTGATATTGAGATTGAGAGATACATAGAAACAATAAAAGACTGAGGTTAGGTCATCTTCACAGAAGGAATAGTCCTTGCAAAAGTCCTGAGATTACAAGAAAGCAGGCACAGTGAAGGGGCCAAAAGCAAGTGAAGCAGGAGCAGTGGCTGCAGAAATGTAAAAGCGAGAGGGAGGAGGGCCTGGAGGTCACTACTGAGAATCTGGGCTGTTATTTAAGACCAACAGTGAGCTGCTAGAAAGGTTGTGCGCTGCTAAAACAACGCTCTGTTTTCATAGTACAGAACATACTTGAATTAGTGTTAGTTTGCACCTGGTTCTAAAGATGAGAAGGAAGGAAGAAAGGAAAGAAGGAAGGGAGAGTGAAAGAAGGTAAAAAGGCAGAAAGGAAGAGATGAAGAGATAGGTTTTTTTTTAATCTAAGAAGTAAATCTGTAAATTTATAGGGTATGCCTGGGTACCAAAAATAATGATTCCTATTTTCTTTACCAAGGACAAAATAAATATTTTATTGTTTTAGTGAAATTAATTTTAGCAAGAAATTTCTATGTTCTGGGCTTTCACAGGCTAGAAGGGACCTGTACAATATTTTGCTCATGTTAAGCTTTCTAACCTAATAGTCATGAACATCTATTGACTATTAAATTGATTAATATATACCTGTTATTTTCAATATGACCATTGTTTTATGGGCTCACTTTGGATAAAAATGTGACTGAATTATTTAGTAAAGCAATAGTGGTTGATATTAAAAGTGGTTGATATTGAAATCAATATGATTGAAGAGAAATGTAATCAATAAATTCTTGCTTCTGCCTGAGATTTTTCTTTTCTTTTTATTTAAGGAATTTACCTTCTCTTTTGATGCAACCTGTTTGTCTCATTGCTTTTGAATTCCTTATTTCTTTTTCAAAGTACCTGACACATAGTGCTCAATAAATTCTTATTATTGTTATTTCAAAGAACCATGAAAAAATTAAATAGAATGGTATTCATAACTGGATGGCATTTCAGATAGTTTTAGCTGAAATGTGAAGGAAAATTGTTTGTATATCATGAGAAATTCAATGAGAAATGACAATCACAACAAAGCTAAAAGCAATGGGAATAAAGATAGAAATATTCAGTTGACTATTAAACTGATGGAAGCAGAAAAAGTTAGCAAAGTCCAGATGAGTGAGTTTAATATGACTCCTAGGTTTCTCGTGTGGACTACTGGCTTGGTAGGGGTAACTTTCTTTTATATTTTCATTGTTGTTTACAGTTGTCCCCATTTTCCCCCCACCACTGTCCCCAGCCCCACCAACTCCCACCTCCCACCCTCAATCCTACTCCCCCGTTGGCTTTGTCCAGCGTCCCTTAGACATGTTCCTTGATGACCATTCCTCTTCTTTCCCCCATTATCCTCCTCTCCCTTCCCCTCTGGTTACTGTCAGTTTGTTCCTTATTTCAATGTCTCTGGTTCTATTTTGCTTTCGTGTTTGTTTTGTTGATTAGGTTCCTTCATTTTAATAAACTGTAAGATGTGAAATAATGAGCTCAATTTTGTATGTACTGGATTTGTGATATCTGTGGGATACCCAGCTAAATGCCTAACAGACAGCTAAAAATAAATATAAACTAATAACCCTAATACAATCAGTAATTTAAAAAATAGTATGCATCAGATAAGTGGCTGCCTAATTTTGCAAAGGGAGGAATCATTGATACGTATAATGCTAATAATGTTTATTTTGTTTAAGTAAATTACTCAAGGTCATTCAGCTAGTAGATTACAATATTTCATGTGAATTTAGGTCCATCTGACTATACTTTCTGTAACAAGTTATTGTGTCCTACTTGTGGCAGAGAGTGAAAGGAGTTGAAATAGAAAATTTGACATCAGCAAGAATAGCTTCCCTACCCTTAGGATACGTAAGAGCATCATTCAACAAGCATGTACTGAATGTCTTCTATGTGCTAGAGTGTGCTTAATGTGTGGATTATGACAGCAAACAAGGCACAGTTCATTTGCCAGCATACCCCAAGGAGCTTAAGGTCCAAAAGAGATTGGTGAATACATAGGTAACTTGCCTTTTTATGTAATCCTTGGAGGGGACTGTTAGTATTTGATAATAGCAATTAAAAAATAGAGTGCTTATTGCTAGTAATTTTTTTCCTTTTGTTATACAGTGTCTTCCCCACCTCCAGAACTGCTATCATTAACTCTGTCGTCACTGGGGAAAATTACCAAAGGGGAACAGCAACACTTTTTTGTCATATTCTGGAAATGTTAGGGAAATATAATGGACCAGGCTAGGAAGTTCTAGAAGTTCAGTTTTCTCCACATCCTTTCTTTTTCTCTTTTGCAGGAGTGAACACTCAGGGCTATGCTGCTGTTCTGTATTTTTAGGTATTTTGACACGAAAGTATATAAGCTGTTTCACAGAAAACTCTTTTACGCTTGTAATACCAGTTCAAAAATATATCTTCATGAGCAAGAATTAGGAAGATTAAGTATAAATTATGTTCATAACTGAGTTTTGCAATAGCCTCAACATAGCACTAAGTTATCGTAATAAAAAAGAACAAAAATGACATATCCATTGAGTAATGGAACTATACTAAGTGTATTCATATCTTTTATACTCACAAGTCCCATAAAACAGGCATTACTACCTCTATTTTAAAGATGAGGAAACTAAAATATTTGGGGGATAGGTAAATTACTTATCCTAAGTCATACAGCTAGTGAGATTCATACTTACATCTTTTTAAATTCAGAATCTAGGCCAAAGGGAGAGGGGGTGACCATATTAATCTAATTTCAAAAAATTAAAATATATTTTCAGAGTTGAAATAGACATTGTGTTTCATGGCAAGTTGACAAATTATGCAGTTTATGGTGAGTGCTCTGAAAGGGAGCATGGGTAGGGACTAGGGAACCAACAAAGAAATTCTTACTGAGATTTGAAAATCAAGATGGTACTAGGATGAAACGGATTTTGGCAGGCACAGTGTAGGGTATCTGCAGGGGCTGGGGCATCAAGAGAGAATGCGCATGATTGTACTGAGCATGGGAATGGCATACTAAGCTGGAGAGACTTAGAGCTTTACTCAAGGATGGACAAGCATCCATGTCATGAAAGAATGAAAATCCACATCTCTCTGTCCTTGAGAACCCATTTCTGTATAGGGTAATGTTATGATTATCTTGCTGATATAGACACCTTCTACCTCAGCTGTGTTCTGGATCAATGTGTCTCTTAACCATTATCTCATCCAGGACTTTAGGATTCCTGATCATTATGCTTCTATAGTATCATTAAGCAGCAAACTACCATTCAGTAGGAAACAGACCATTCTTTAAGTAGAGAAAATCAGCTTTCCTTACTGATGCATTACTGTTATCATTCTGCAATAATTATCTGTATATTTAGAAGTGTTTTAAAATGAACTTACCATTCCTATGTTAATTGTTGGCTATGTCAAAGATAATTTTTTATCATTGGGATCACACTATGTTTAGGTATCCTCATGAGTTGTTTTTTCCCCCTAGGTTAATGCATTGCACATTTATAAGTTGCAAATTTCAATTGCAAATTGATTTTAAGATAACTTTAAGAAAATAAAATGCATTTGAAGCAGTATAATGCTGTTAGAGGGTAATATTGACTTGAAAGAAAGTGTCATAAGCAAATATATATATATATATAGGCATGCATTTAACTGTAAATGCTGATTGATTATTCACAAGTTGGTCATCTATCTTCTAATTCTTACATACTATCCACATTGTCAAGTTAATTTTCAGAAACTTGTTTTGATTCAACATGTTATTGAATATCTATCTAATACATTGTTAATGCCAAAAAAGCCTCATAGATATCTGATGTTGAAAAAAATGCCATAGATGCTCTAACAAATCTACTATTGTGGTCTGAATAGGCCTTAATTCTATCTAGAAAAGAATACATCTTTTCATATTTGTTTTGCTGTCTTTTCAGAATTGACCCTTATTTGACTAGTTCTTCTGCTCTATTAAGATAAAACAGAGGGGTGTAGCAATCAAATGAGAACTGGTTTCTAGGTTTGTATGCTCATGGGCAGATATGTCAAGCTAAGTTTTATTCATTGACCTTGGTCAGTGCTTACAGGAGAACATGAAGGACTCCAGTCTTTCAAAAATTTTACAAAAGCCAAATTCATCTTGCATCTATGTAATTCACAGCTTTCTTTCTCCTTCAGGAAGGACTGTAAATGATAGTTGTCAGTGTTTCATCATGGAGAGAATTAGAACACTAAGGAAAAGGAGAATTACAACATTATTTTGCATCATCTTAGTTAACCTCGTAACTAACCTCCTCCATGTTTAGGAGCCTCCTCCTTATCAATATATATTTAACAAATGCTTGAGATATATAGCATGCAACTTGCCAGAGCTAGAACACACAATCGAAACATGAACTCTGCTTTCTGTGGCTGCTGTTCTTGCTGGCAATTGGTTGGTGCTTACATTTGAGCTGGGATTTACAATAAGAGTAATTTTGGGCTGGGTAAATAAAGAGATATGGTTATTGCAATAATTTCAAGTGAGTAGAGAAGGTGTTGAGAGAAATCTTGGTTGCAAAGATTGATTGTAGTCATAATTCAAATATCATTCTAAAATTTTGGACTTTATCCCTTAAGTAGTAGGGAGATAAAGGAAGTTTTAAGAATGTGAGGTAATTCTTTATAATATATATCTTAAAAACAATATTGATGATCATCTATAATGTGTCAGGTCTGAGCTGGGCTTTGTCTATAAAAGTGAATTATGTAAAATCCAAGGCTTCAACAAGCTAATAATCTTATGTGGGGGATAGTGATATATCAAATAGTCAACCTCTCTTCATCTATTACTTCTAATTTCAAGACATCACCATATCCTATAAGCTATTACACCATCTTTCTGAATCTCTTCTCTTGCCCTCCTTTTCATCTAGTCATCCCATAAGAGTTAAAGTTATAAAACTATAATGTTTCTCTTGTGCTTAAAGATATTTCAGTATTTCTATGGCTTTATATTATACTTTGAGTAAACTCCAAATTCCTTGCCCTCACCTGCCAGAAATATTCAGATTCTGTGAACTACTCCAACCTCATATTCCTGGCCACTATAGCACTCACTTTGAGCTATAGCCTCACTGATATGGCTATCATTTCTCAAATATATCAATCTCTTTTCTGTCTTGAGTTACTTGAACATGCTCTATTTCTGCACTGAAGTCTGTCTCCTTAGTTCCCCACCCCTCACAGATGTATTCCTACAGTCCTGTTACTCTCTATTTCTGAATCCAGTCGACTTCTGTGTGGTACCTATCCCAATGTATCCTCATATATATTTTTTGTCAGATTGCTTGGTGTATACCTGCAAAACAAGTTTATAAGATTCAGAAGTCATGAGCCTTTTCTCTTTGATTTTCTAATGTTTACCCAAGGTAAAGTACAATGACAGAAAAGGAGTAGGTATTTCATAAATATCTGTTAAATTGATTACATAAAATTAATCATTTAATGAAAATGCCCTTTTGCAAAATAAGAAAACACAGGTCTCTGTTTGCTATGTCACCCAAGTTTATTACTCTCTTATTCCCTTTTTCTTATTATCAACCTGAGGAAAAATCAGAAATCAGAGAACTATGAAGCTTAGTCATCTCTTTAAGTAGATTTAACAGAAGGGTCTGGATAATAAATGTACCATTTATAAAAGTGTTGCCTTATAGAAATATAACATCAGCGATATATGTAATTATACTTTTTTTTAATAGCCAGGTCAACGAAAGTAAAATGAAACAGAAAAAAATATTTTAAATTATATATTTTAATTTATTATGTATAAAATATAATTTCAGCTTAAATTATATAGTATATAATTATTAATAATATGTTTTACATTATTTTTCTAATTAAATCTTTCAAATCCAATATGTATTATACACTTAAGTGCATTTCAATTTGTATGCTAAATTTTCACTGGGAATACTTGATCTGCATCTAAATTTCATAAAATTTACAATTCAAAATTAGATTTACATGTTCCAGTTGTTCCAAGTATGCTTAAAAATTATTCAATATAAAAAATTATTCAATAACTTAATCAAGTATCAGTTTTTATTTTTATATTTAAATTAAATGAAATTAAGGTAAAATTAATTTTATCAGTCTCAGTCACTTTTCAAGTGCTTGATGGACACATACGATTGATTGCTACCACATTTGAAAGCAAGATTTGAGAGAGAAAGGAGAGTGTGGATGCATGTGTACATTTTTTCCCTGAATTTATAAAGGGTGGGACATCCTATAAAAGATATTTTTATCTTTTATACATTTATGATAAAGAGGCCAATTTTATTTTTTTGGTAAAATGCCTAATGGAAACAATTGTGATGATGAGCCAGCAGTCAAAGAGTTATAGTCATTATAAACTTAAACTGCTCTCCTTGAAAAGACAATTGCATATTGATTGATTCCAACAAGATGCCTACCTTCTCACACACTAGATGGGTAGTGTATGAGGTTCTGTTCACTGAATGCTCTCCTGTTGTCTGCTCAACTACCACTGAGTGTCACTGTGGGCTGAGAAGCCTGTCCAAAATCAACAACCAAGAAAACTGCTTGAAATGAGAGAAGGGAATGAAATGAATGATGATATATTGAATTCTCCTGGGTTTCTTTGCTTCTTCTTTCATTTCTGACACTAGTACACATCTAAATCCATAACAAGTACATGAGGAAAATTAAATCAGAGCACAAAGCCACTAAGGAATAGTCCAGTAGATAAATATCACCTATCTTTGAGGAACTTGAAGTTGCCATAATAGTCAATAGAGAGTTGATTAATGTCATGAAAATAAGAATTACTCTTGTAAGACTATATCCCCAGCATCAGGAATAAGGTCCTGCCTTTAATACCTTTTCTCCTACTAAATGGCTAAATTTTTGTTTGTTTACAGTTTATTTTAGAGGCTGGGAGTATTGGCTTTGTTGTTCTTTTTAAAATAGTAATAATTTCTAAACAGTTTTGGAATAATGTACATTAAAGAGCATATATATTTTAATTACATGAAACTGAAGGTCAAGAAGTAATGTAGATGCAGGGAGGAGTGTATGTATTTATTATAGGACAATATTAGAGTGACCTTTAATATAATTTTCTATTCTTTGTTAATTTTGGTAAATATGAGAAAGCAGAAATTTCATAGTTAGCTATTATTGGTAGACATAGGAAAATGTATTAAAACACTCAATTGAAAATAATTAAACATTTAATTTCAAATTTGTAAGTAATGCTATTTTTTAGCACAGGGACTTATATAATGGGCACATAAACTTACAGCGAAGAGTGCCTAATGATGGCTATAAGAAATATATCTTCTTACAATGACATACTGTTTATAATAAACCAAAAGCATAGCATTAAAATGAAGACCAGTTACTGAAACTCAAAGGAATATTTGTGCATTTATTTTGGTTTATCAAAGTTGTGAGTGTATACTTCTAGATGTTTTGGAGGATTACAAAATAAATATATTCATATATATTCATCTTTTCTCAAATAATTGTTTTACAAAGTTAGTTAAAATAGAGCAGTAGTTGAACTATATTTCTCTTTGTTTCCTTTAAATCTCAGAATTCTGAGACTCTATAAGAGTGAGGAGGCTGTGAGTCCAAAACAATTACACATTAGTTGAGACAAGTTGTTGCTGAAGCAGATAGAGATGCTCCAGATGACACGTATCTGGAAGTGAAGACTTGTTGTGCTGTGCAGCAACTAGACGGGGCCCGTCAATGCTGGGGAACACCACTGGGGTTGCAGCTTGCCCCAGCCTGGGCAGCAACCGCCCTGCCTGGGGGAAGGAGCACGCTGCAGTGAGTGCAGCACTCCCTGAACCTGAGGGAACCCGGGGGGGGCGGGGCGGGAGGCAGCTGAGATGGGAGCAGGGCTCTGAATCCTGCAGAGCCGGTCCAGGGGTTGTCACAGATGAGGGGAATAGACACAGATCATCACAAAGACTTCTCTGTGTGCCGGGAGAGCTGATGTGGGCACTTCTCTCTTAGTGGAGAAGAGCCTGTCACCCTTTGTTCCAAGGCTTTTATTGAAAATCTTATCAGTGGGGCTAGGTAGCAGGAATGCATAGGTTATCTCATTACCTCAGTATGTTAAGTTTCACAGAGAATATATGATGCTTTTAAGAAGACAAGTGACAGGAATACACTGATTTACATGGGTCATTGGTCAGAGAGGAGACTAGTATCAACAATAGAGTCTATAGATAAGGGGAAAGTAGACATAAAGGCACCTTAAAGATATAGGGTAAGGGGTGTAAATAATGTAAATGTCCTTCACAGCATGAGCTGACCAGAGCTTTGAGGGAAGAACAAAACATACTCTAAAGAATTTACTTTTAGACCTGATTTCCCCAGGACCCTCCAGGTCTGATTTAGGGCTGATTCCTGCACTGTTTCAAGCCTGAGCCAGGTGTGGGGAGGGAACCGCCAAGAGATAAGGAGACTGCTTTTCGGCTATAATGAAGACTCCGGCCATGCCCAAGCTAAGCCGAGAGATGCGGGCCTTATTGCCCTTTCTCTGTGTCCCCCAAATTCTTGTCTGCTGCCAATACTGACTGGGATCTGTCTTAGGTCGCCCGTCCCCCGAGGGGTCTTACCCGTCATTGATGCCCCGTCATCCATGGCAAAGCAGAGAGGCAGGGGCTAGGCCCCTGCCAGGGGGGACAGGCCAAGTCTCCTCAGGAACCTGTTTCCTCCAAGGCCTCCTGATTATTTCGAGCCTTGGGGCCTTCCAGACTGTAAGCAGGGTTACAGCTCCTGAAACCAGGCAAGGTGTTTCCCAACAAAGATTGGTAACTCTTATATCTGGTTGAGAATTATATCTTGTGTTCACACTGAAGAATGAGATTAGGTGAATTTCACAAAGGGGAAAGAGAGAATTTTAGTCTTTTGGAAAGTGTGAAATTTCCTCAAGTTTCATTAATTAACCACTGAATACGTACTACATTGAAAATAACTGCACAGACATGAGTTTAAGAATCCTCATCACAATGATGTGAATTAGGAATGGTTAGATTTCTTTTATACAACCAAGACCCAGAAATGACCTCTGATGTATCCAATGTCTCTCACAGTTTTAAACTTAGGATTTATTCCTGGGTCTGATACCAAAGACTATACTTTAACCAGTACTCAATTTTAATTCTCTGTGTTAATTCATATTATTCCATTATGGGAAAGCATTTACCATAGTGGCACTACCATTGCCTAAACTAAATATTAAGGAAAAAAAAACAAAACAAAACTAACCTAATGGAAATATATGTTGATAGGATATAGAGAAAAAAATCTCCATTTTTTAACCCCTCTTATTCATTCTGAACACCGTAAACTCATCCTTCTTAGTTTCCTTAAGATTTAATATTTTAATTTAGTACATGGAGTTAATAATAACTACTTTAGAAACATTGTTAAAATTAAACGTAACTATATATAAAGCAACTACCAAGGCCTAACTATAAAGAGTTCTCAATAAATGATAGTTATCAGTCTTCTTAAATCGCTTTCTTTACACTGCTCTGAATTGACCTAGTACTAAGATTAAGTACAAGTACTTTAATTTAGATGTTACTGATTCCTATCCATAAATCAGTTTTATTTCACATTTAGAATGCAATAACTACATTTTGCCACAAACATCTGTTTATTCATCATTCATTCTCCCCACCCACCCAACATTTTTTCTTTAAGATAATTTATAGGTATTTCCTTTAAGGATTTAACAGTTTTCCAATGAAGGCTAAAGTAGCTAAATTTGTTTGTTTGTTTGCTTTTGTCTCAGCATCATGATTAAGAGAAAGCTAGAACTGATCACCTTTAAATGTGGTGGAGATTAGAAGGAAGTGAACAGTAATGAAGTGTCTATAGGATGCAGTGGAGTGCAGGAAATAGTGGTTCTGAGATGAAATGGAGTGATTTTCTGCACAGGGTTTTAGAGAGCAAGAGTTCAAATAAGAAGACAGTGAATGGCAAGGATTAACAATGAAGTCCTCTCCTTGGAACTGTTGAAGTTCTCACAAAATATGCCAGATCATTTTGAGACTCAAGGTTCTTGTAACAGAGAACATGTGATAATGTAAAAAAAATCACCATTCTGGGTCAACAGGATACTGCAGTTTATTTTAGTGTTATATATTTAATGTACATGGGTAGGGAGAGAGCAGGAAGAAGTACAGACTTTGTTGAATAGTTTTCTGCAGAACCTTGTAATTAATATGGCTTCAATAAATATTGGTTCCCTTCCACTAATTACTCTGAATCACTCTGTAAAATCAGTGGTTCTATTCTCATATTTTAGATGAGTGAAATAAATATCACAGAAAATAAAGGATCTTCGCAGGGTCATATTATAAAGAAGTGTTAGAGTTTCGATATAAAGCTTAAGTCCATTTATTTCTATAGCATGTATTCTTTACATTACACTAATGGTTTTCAAATAATTTTTTACATTCAGAATACTTTTTATTTTTTAAATAAGATCTTTTACAGAAGCCCACATATAAAACAGGTTAAAGGTGTGCTTCTCTGTTTTGTGCAGGTGTGAGGGTTTTGGTGGCTACACTCTGAAACCCCTGTTCTTACCTCCATGTGACTCCCAATACAGATGTGTGGATATTCTTAGGGTTTATAAACCACAGTTTGAAAACCAGGGTATCAAACCATGTGTAATACTAGAAAACAGACCACAAATCCTTGAGCTCTTTGCTTGTGTAGCCTTGTGCATAAGATAATCGGATAATATATTTGCTTTAGGAATTTTATTCTAAAACAGCATTTTTTTTAAGTGAGAAAGAAGTAGTACAAATAATGGAAACCAATTTTGTACATTTGAGATATAGTAAAACTTGAGCTAACATAAGTACAAAGGCCTCTAGATTGTTTTCTTTTGGGCCAGGATATAACAGAGTAATGAGCCATTTTCCCTCTCCCATTAATAGCTCTATTTTTCTAAGAACTTTAAATAAACCTCCAAAATATGTATTTTTTTTCTAAAAAATAAATAAAATAATGAGGTTGTTGTTGTTGTTGTTGTTGTTTGTTTGTTTGTTTTTTGGTCTGTGCTACCTCAACCCCCAACTGAATCATGGAAACATCTAACTTTGCTGGCTACTTTTATTTATAAAATGATATATACTTTTTGCAAGTGGATTCACAGCTATTCTGTGTGGAGAAGAGCTGTCTCCCAGGCAGCTGTATCCCACTGCTCATCTGTGATCTTCATAGATATTTTTTTTGCAGACTAGAGAAAGAGAGAACTCTGGATGCCCTTTGTATCTTGAACAAAGAGGACAGCATGGACATTTTCAAACAAGTTTCAAGTATACATTTATTGGCTGCCCTTTCTCACCTCTGGCTTCTTCCCAGAGTGTTCAAGGCTACTCCCAAAACATAAGCTCTTTGCCTCAATCTATTTGGTATAAGATCTCTCTAACCAATAGGTACCCAAGAATGCATTGAGAGCTGACTATACATGTCTCTTTGACAAAATGTATTTAAGCCACAGTTGACCAAATCAACTGCAAAATATATTCACACTTTATTTTCAAATAAAAACGAACACAGGTATAATCTAAGCAGGGGTGTCCAATGCATGGTCTGTGGGCTGCATGCAACCCAGGATGGCTATGAATGAAGCTCAATACAAAATCATAAATTTACTGAAAACATTATGAGATTTTTTTTGTGATTATGTGTTGCAATGTATTTAATGTGTGGACCAAGACAACTCTTCTTCTTCCAGTATGACCCAGAGACATCAGAAGTTTGGACACACCTGAATTCTAAAGAGAATCTCTGACTCTGACATTTTTGTAGAGCCATATCCTTTATTCTTAAAGTGAAGACTTAAACTATACTGAATGCCTATATTGTACTAGAAATTGTGCTGTAATAACTCAAGAAAATGGAGAATGAGTTATGCTGATATAAGAACTACAAAAAGTTGGACAAAATTCCCATCTCCTATGCCACCCATAGCATTCTAGCCACATTTTTTTTTTGCATCATCTCATGCTGAACCTTAACTAACATCCAATTTCCATGTCTATACTGTAAGTTCCTTAAGGAATCTATCATTGTGCATTCCATTACCCTAAGTACAGTCAGAGGGGAACTAGAGTTGTTTGATTAAGCTCCTTGCAGCATACCATCCTCCCCACCACCAACTACAATCCAGGTTGATATTTCATCACATAGATATGCCTATATCATTTAAGTTCCAAATTAAGTCATCTGCACCCATATCAACAATAATGAATAGTCATTTCCTATAGGTAATTACTAAGTTCTTAATCAGTCTAGATTTTTATTTATAAAGGTCAAATTTCTTTGCTCATAACAAAACCTCTTATGAATTAAAAAAACTATATAAAGTCTTCTCTGTTGAAAATTATTCTACTATTAAACTATACAATCATATTTACAAAACCAGTTATCAGTAAAATATTTTACATTTTAAGAATTCTTTAACTATATTATTACTTCAATATGAATTTATTGAGTGTGTAATATTGTGGTTCTGCTAAGCTTTAGGAATGTGAGTAAGAAAGGAAACCAAAAAGCTTGATGATTGTCTTATAGTTCAGTAAAATAACAATAACAAGATATTGTGATAGTTTACAAAACAGTTGCTTTGGGGACACAGGATAGAGGCATCTAAGTCATACTAATAAATATGGGAAGGTCTTGAGGAGATAAAATAATAAATTATTAGTGGTATTTATGTAGATTATAGAGTGAATAAAAGTGTTATAGATTTAAAAAAAGTGAAAATTGTTTTGAATGACTAGATCCAGGAGTCATTGTTTTAGAGATGTGCTATTTTAATCAGAAAACTATACTTTCATAAAGATACTACTATCTTGAAATCAGATCTTTTCAATTATCCATCAATAGCATATATTTTTAGTATTTCTCTCAAGAAATTAGAATGTATTACTCTTCGAAAGGGAAACTTTTGTCTGTTCACATATATTATTTCTCAGATAATCAGATAAAGTTGTGTCATCCAGGGTATGGGAGCAGAATTAGTTCTGGTTTGTTTTGCTTTAGTGCAAGGATGTCATGTTGATGTGTAAATTCTGCACAGTGTCTGTAATAAAAGGGTGTGTCTAACAAGGAAACAATCTATTCAAAGAAATTATATGGGTCTACTGTAAAAAAACAAGCAAGAAAACAAACAAACAAAAACAAAACAATAAGAGCGTCTTGGCCCAAGTTTCTAAAATTTAGAAAAGGAGGTACTATCAACAATATAGAACTTTAATAAAAACAGTGACTTTGTTTTTTAGTTGCTTAATGATTATTATTTGTGTAATTGTGCAAATAACATGAGATTGGGGCAGTAGGCCAGATTGTGAAATCTGATACAGTCCCTCACTCTCTGTGATATCTCACACTTATCACTTAATCTCCCCCAGCCTCAGTTTCCTCATCCGGAATGATGTCAATATGTTTACATGAGCCACAGATTTGTGAACATTAAATACATGGGTCAACACTTGTTAAATCACAAAGTATAATTCAAATGTTAGGCACCACAGCATCAATGACTGCGTTCTGTTATTACAGTAAAAAACAAACAAGCAAACAATTGTTTTACAGGTCCATTCATACTTAATATGGATAAAGTACATTTAAAATTTTAAAAGATGACAATAATAAAAAATACCAGCTCTGCCACCAACATAGCAGACTCTCAACAAATCATATCACAAATTAAAATGTCCTCAGAAAACTGTTGTGTACTAGTTTCAAGTCCATTTCTCTTCAATATAAATAAACTTATCTAAAGCTAAGCAACTCTATGTAGCAACATGATTTTTGAGATCAGATTTTCTTGGGTAATAATAATGTGTCTCTTATTGTGTGTGTGAAAGAGAAGAGACTGAATAAGACAATACAAATGTGATTAACACAGCACCAGCTAAATAGGACATGTTACATACATGCTAACTTCTGTCTATTCTCAGAAAATCTCATAGAGTTGGCTAAGTCACCTTCCTTTGTTAAGAACAAATTACATTTTATTAGTCTAAGACACATCCCTATCTTAAGGCAGAAGCAGTATCTTAAAATACTCCCAAATCTCTTATACAAGCTTAATCAAGACAGAAATAAAAATAAAACCATTTGGAGCTTTCATAAGGAGACAGGATATCTCTAAGACCAAAAGAGGACAGAAAGGCTCTCAGGAGGGCTCCTGATTACGTAGTATAATAACTTTGTTTCCAGGTGGCATCAGCATTGGAAACCACTTCTCCAACCCAAGGAAATAACTGACATAAAAGGTGTGTTGGCCCCAAAAGTCTTCTTCCAAATGCCTATATTTCAAGATGTAGTCATTTATTTCAAGGGATCAGGGAAGATGTCCTGTCTTTGACACAGAGGACACTTCATCAAGGAGCTTCTATACAAAAGCAAGAAACTCTAGCCCCATCCATGATGTACACTGAGCTGGCAGTCTTCCAACCAGAACCCAAGTGCCAGCAAAATCTGGATGGCTTGAGCAGCTTATTTTTATTTCTAGAGATCCATATTAACCTATATAGACTTCTAAGGAGAAGAGATTCCCCTATACTTATTCTGACTAAATGTCTGAATGTTAAAAATAGTGTCTTTAGAGTCAAACAGACCTAAGTTTAAATGTGGTTCTGCCATATCCTCTCTGTGTGGCCAAAAGAAGTGATTTAAATTCTGTGAACCTTATTTCCTTTTTAGTTGGACACAGTATCTATTTCATGTGGCTGTAGAGGGAAGTGGCTGACTATATGTAAAATATCTAAATAAATGCCTTGAACCTGGCAAGAAGTCAGGGCTCAAAAAATTGTTTATTTTCTATTATTAATAATAAAACCACCAACAAATAACATTTAAACTCTCCCTACATGCCAGAGATTATGTTATTTATTTTTATGTATCACTTACCTACCATTCTTCTTGGGTCCTGCCAGCAGCAATTTTCAACCTTTTTCATCTCATGACATGTATGAAATAATTACTAAAATTCTGCAGGAGGATCCAAGATGGTGGAGAAGTAAGTGGAAGCTATGCTACCTCCTCCCAGGACCAATCTGGAATTACAACTAATGTACAGAAAACATCCTGAGTAATCATTAGAACACTAGCTAGAGAGAAGCCTTGTAACCATGGACAGAAAGAATAAACCACTTTACCACAATGTGACTGGAAGGGAGTGCAAAGGAGGCATGAGAAGGCTGGCTGGGCTCCCATGGGTGGCAGCTGAAGTGCTGGAGGGATATTTCAGGGGCTAGAGAGTCCCCCACTGAGAATTGTGGAGTCTAAATCCCAAACTGGGCTCCCCAGCAAACAGCACCAGAGATGGAAAGGAACCCAGAAAACATCAAGCAGCAGGGTTTATATGTCTGCCAAGGACAGATGGCTGAAGACACAGACAGCTTCTTACAGGGCCAACACACAAAATTTCATTTACAACCACTTACCGTGGGCTCCAACAGAGGGAGAGCAGAGTGAACTAAAGACACTGGAGTACAGTCTGGGGCTGCTGGTTCTAGGGAGAGAACTGAAGGAACAGCCACCTCAGCACACAGGATCCATGTGCTGAGTCATTCACCATATTGCAGAAGCCATCATTCTCAAACACTCTTCTCCAAGTGGCATCAGCCTGAGAGGAAACGATAGCTCCAACCCACAGGAACTACTCTGTCCCACCCTGTGGTAGTTAAGACTGAATGCTGATTACAGCTTGATTATATTAACAACTGACTGTTTTCTTAAGAGCTGATAAGTTTAATGTCTAAGGCAGAAAATACAAAGAAGCAGCCAAAATAGGAAGACAAAAAAAAAAAAAAAAAGGAAACCAAACTCCAAATGAAAGGAAAAGAGAGTTCTCCAGAAGAACAATAAGAAATGGAGGCAAGCAATTTATCAGATAAAGACTTTAGAGTAATGATTATAAGGACATTCAATGACATGAAAAAAGACATAGAAACCATATAAAAGGGCCAGTCAGAAATAACTAATACAATATCTGAGATAAATAATACACTGGAAGGAATAAACAGTAGGTTTGATGAAACAGAGGATAGATTAGTGTTTTGGAAATCAGTAGGTTTGGAAAACAAGGTAGAAAAAAATACCCAGGTAGAGCAGCAAAAAGAAAAAAAAGAATTTTAAAAAGATAAGGAGAGCTTTAAAAAGCGTTTTGGACAATGTGAAATGTAACATCTACATCATAGGAACACCAGAAAGAAAAGAGAGTGAGCAAGGGATTGAGAACCTATTTGAAGAAATAATGACTGAAAACATCCCTAATCTGGTGATGAAAAAAAGTCACACAAGTTCAGGAAACTCAGAGAATCCTAAACAAGTTGGACCCAAAGAGGCCCACACCAAGACACATCATAATTAAAATGACAAGGCTTAAAGACAAGGAGAGAATCCTAAAAGCCCCAAGAGAAGAGCAGGTAGTTACCTACGAAGGAGCACCAATTAGACTGACATCTGATTATTCAACAGAAACGTTTCAGGTCAGAGGGAGTGGCGTAAAAATTCAAGGTGATGAAAAGCAAGGACATTCAACCAAAGCTACTTTGCTCAGCAGGGCTAGCATTTAAAGTCGAATGAGAAAAAAAGAGCTTCCCAAGCAAGAAAAAGCTAAAAAAGTTTGTTAACACCAACCCTGTACTGCAACAAATATTAAAGGACTTGCTTGAAGAAGAAGAAGAAAAAGAAGAAGAAGAAGAAGAAGAAGAAGAAGAAGAAGAAGAAGAAGAAGAAGAAGAAGAAGAAGAAAAACCAGAGGAAGAGTCTAACAATAGAATGGCACTATATACGTCTATCGATGATCACCTTAAGTGTAAATGACTTAAATGTTCCAACCAAAAAACATAGGACACCTAAATGGTTAAGAAAACAAGACCTGTATATATGCTGCCTCCAAGAGACCTATCTCAGATCAAAAGATACACAGATTAAAAGTAAAGGGTTGAAACAAGATATTTCATGCAAATAGAAAAAAAAAGCTGAGATAGCAGTACTTAAATGTGAAAAAACAGACTTTAAAACCAAGGCAAAGAAATATACTACATAATGATAAAGGGAACAATCCAACAGAGGATATAACCATAGTAAACATTTATGTACCCAACAAAGAGGCACCTAAATATTTAAAGCAAATCATGATGGACATAAAAAGAGAGATCTACAGAAATACAGTCATAGTTGGGGGTTTTAACACCTCATTGACTTCAATGGGTAAATCTTAAAGGCAGAAAATCAAAAGGGAGACAGTGGTCTTAAATGATACATTAGATCAAGTGGATTTAATTGACATCTTCAGAGCATCTCACCCCAAAGCAGCAGAATATTCATACTTTTCATATGTGCATGGAATGTTTTCTAGGATAGACCATGTGTTGGGACACAAAACAAGTCTCAGTAAAGTTAAGAAGATTGAAATTACATCAAGCAACTTCTCTGACCACAATGCTATGAAACTAGAAATCAATCACAAGGAGAACACTGAAAAACACACAAAGACACTGAAGCTACATAACATGTTATTAAAAAATGAGTGGGTCAACAACAAGATCAAGGAAGAAATCAAAAGATACCTTGGAACAAATGAAAATGAGGACACAACAATCCAAAATCCGTGGGACACTGGGAAAGCAATCCCAAGACAAGGGAAACAAAAGAAAAAATTAGCAAATGAGACTATATCAAAGTTAAAAAATTTTCCACAGCAAAGGAAAACATCAACAAAATAAAAAGACAAACTACAGAATGGGAGAATATATTCACCAATACATCTAATGAGGGGTTAATATCCAATATTTATAAAGTACTTACAAAACTCAACACCAAAGTAATAAACAATTCAATTAAAAAAAGGACCTGAATAGACACTTCTCCAAGAGGATGTACAGATGACCAATAGACATATGAAAAGATGCTCAACATCATTTATTATCAGATAAATGCAAATTAAAACCACAATGAGATAACATCTCATGCCTGGCAGGGAAAGAGGTGGGGGGGAGGCAGAGACAAATGTATTTAAAAAGTAAATAAAAAAAAAATCCATCAAGTTCCTAACCAAAAAAAAAATAATAAAAAATAAAAAGTTTTATTTATGGACATTGAAAAAAAAAAAAGAATGGCTATCATCAATAAATAAACAAACATAAAGTGCTGGCAAGGATGTGGAGAAAGAGGAACCCTTTTGCACTGTTGGTGGGAATGCAGACTGGTACAGCCACTGTGGAAAGCAGGGTGGGGGTACCCAAAAAAATTAAAAATGGATTTGTCTTTTGAGCCAGTGATCCCACTTCTGGTAATATATCTGAAGGAACCTAAAACACTAATTTTAAAGAACATAAGCATCCCTATGTTCATTGTAGCATTATTTACAATCGCCAAGACATGGAAACAGCCCGTGTCCATCAATAAAGGAATGGATAAAACTATGGAACATTTACACAGTGGAGTACTACTTGGCCATCAAAAAGAAGATTTTATCCTTTGCAACAGTATGGGTGGACTTGGAGAATATTATGATGAGTGAAGTAAGCCAGTCAGAGAAAGGCAAATAGCATATGATTTCACTCATATGAGGAATCTATTGAACAAATTGATTTAACAAACAAAACAGAGACAGACTCATAAATGGAGAGCAGAGAGCTAGGGGGAGGATAGGGGATGGAGGGATTGAGAAAAAAGGAAAAGGACTCATAGACATCGACAACAGTGTGGTGATTGCAGTGTGGTGAGGACATATACTGGTACTCAATGGTAATGGAAAAATACAATAAAGATTTAACTAAAAAAATAAAATTCTATTGCATACCAAAAATTATGTCTTTTGCCAATCTTACAAACAGGTATCATTTTGATTCATTCACACTGGACAGATATTGTTGTGTTGACTGTTGTCATTTTTTAATTTGAAAATCTAAGGGAAAAGAGATCAGTGCCCCTGACTAAATAGTAAGGGATTGCATGTTTTAAAAAATATTGCAGCATACCAGTTGAAAATTGCTGTTCTACCAAAATGCAATGCAGTGGCTAGACACCCAGCTGTGGAGACAGAAAGTCTGGACATCTATTCCTTTTGTACTTACTATACCAAGTGATTTAACCTTTCTAAATCTCTGTTTTTTAAAAAAATCTATAAAATGGGAATGTTATCAGAACAAACTTCATACTATTGTTATAGACATTCAATGTGATGGGCTGTATAAAGTACTTGGCATATACCTGGCATATGTCAAACATTTAAACAATGTTATTATGATTGTAATAATCATTATCATTTTCACATGTTAAGTGTTATGCTAAGATGCAGGCAGGTAAAGTGGTTTATCTTCTAGAATTATTAATTCCTATGTAACTATTGTGTGATAGGGAAAAAAATTAAAGTCCTGCTATAAAACAGAGTTCTGCATATACCTATTTGATCTTAGATAAATTTCTATTCATTATAAATCATGCACTGAGCCTCATAATAATCCCCATTTGGGATAATAGTAATAAAATCTGTTTATTTTCCATGGCTACTATAACCCACTACCTCCGATCTAATCATTGAAAACAGTACCTGCTTATTATCTCGTGGTTGCTGTAGGTCACTTTTAAGGTCTGCGACCCAAATCTGGAAAGTCTCTTTGCCATATACCATAGGATATTCACACTTTCTAAGCATTCTCACATGAATATCTTTGAAGGATTATTCTGCTTACTATGGAACAGTAGTTACCTTAAAGTGCACCATGGTGAGTCAAGAAATAATATGTGTGAAATTGTTTAACATGGTATCAATACAAGTAGTTCTGAGCAATATTAATTTTTATTTTCTTTCATTTTACCTATAATACACTAGATTTCTAACAAAATGGCTTTGACATGGAAGATAATTTATATGGAAGTATTCTGAAATTTTAGATCTATACAAATCAATGTTTTGTGGTTATTGACTATATTAGGTCATATGCAAAAAACACAGTGACTGAATATTGCAACATTCTGAGAGAGACTACTGCATGTAGATATTCTAAATGAAAAATTACCACTGGGGGATTATGAGATGGAGAGTTATGTGACCTGGAGTTCATTTCATTACAAATTTGCCAATAAAACCAACTAGAAGAATGTATAAGTGATTCAGGTTTCTTTGTTTTTCTGCCTTTTTTATCTTCCCCTACTAATCTATACTTTTCAAATTTAGAAAACTTCAACATGAATTATTTATTTTCTCAGAACAAATATTATATTCACATTCATAAGGGTTTTGCCTATATAAAGAAATAGCAGTAATTAATTGATGTATTTTATTAATTTCTGCATTAATATTCAGTTCACAATATTTATGTGACCAGAGTTACAAGGTCATACATTCAGGAAAAGAAAAGGTATTTTTCTAAAAGTATATTCTTATTTTCATGTCCTAAAGTTAGAAATACTCAATGTATAGTTTGAAATAAAAAATTAGAACTAAAGGAAACTAAAATACTGTAATTGCTTCACCTAGGGCAGATATAACCATGTTTAACATGAATTTATTTCATGGTTGTATTCATACTTTTTCACTTTAATACGTAATTCTATTACTTTCTGCATATTCTCAAAATATGTGTGAATATTCTTTGTATGATTGCCTACTCCCCTACTGAAAATATTTTATTCTAATAATTTCAACTAATAATTACTTCCTCAGTGCCCATGAAGTGCCTAGCACTGTGCAGAGAGTGAGCTTAGAAAGATGAGAAAGGTCTGTCCTCCCCCGAGAGTGTTGTGTTGAGCGGGGGGGCGGGGGGGGCGGGGGGAAATGCAAACACAGAAGAAAGCATATCATGGTTTATTTCCAATCATATCCTTTAGGATAGCACTATAAATATATTTCTTCAACAAGCATTCATATAAATTTTGCAGATTGTCTCTTTAAACTCCAAAATGGTTACAAGCAGGTAAACCATAATTTTTTTCTTGAACTTGCAGCTTTATGGTCAATGTCAATAACTGTTCCTAATTTAGCTGGGTTTATTAATGAACATTCAATTATCTTTGGACCTTTAAACAATTCAAGAATCCTGAATCTTCATTTTGTTCTACAATGTCAGGGAGGTAATGACCATAAATAATAATCACCTTCTTTGTGAGTACTCTATTCTTAATTACATGTTTGCTTCATGCACTCATCTAACTGGAATTTTATGATCCAAAAGTGATTTACAGCTATAAATTAAATAATGATCTGAGTTCTGCCAGGGCTACTGGGACCGGTGCTGTGAAATCTGATTAATCTTGTGGAGCTTAATGTCTCCTACGAATTGAAACCAGCTCTGGAATTCATAGCCTATTTTATTGTCTCTTGCAGCCTGGCCATTTAGATCAGGAAAGCGAAAAAAAGAAAATGTATTATCTGTCTCAAACCTGTGGCAGCCAAGTGAAAAGATTTAGAAAGTCATAAAAATTACTCTAAAAAAAAGAGTATGGAAACAATTTGATCTGGGTGGTTTGGAAGAAATGGACCAGAATAACTCTTGTCCAGCAGTTCATGGAAATAACTGCTTTGTGTTGTACCTTCACAATTGCAGAGGACCATATGTTACTTCACATTTGCTAACAAACAAAAATTTTAAAATTCAATAGCCAACCCCCCCTTATCCATTGTACTTGAATTATTACAGTCATGAAGAGACAAAACAAGTATTTTATATATGTGTATTGCAAAAGCAAAACCATGTGCTAAAATGTATTATAAGGACATGTGCAAGGTGTTTGGGAGCACAGATGAAAGAGAAATGCCATGTTATTTAAAAGGTTGAAGAGGTCTTAGAGACTACCTATGGCCTAAATCCTCTCTTTTTAGAGTATAAGACTTAGAGTGATCATGGCTTGTCCAATGTGACACTTCTCAGGTGATAACACCTGACTATGCAACTGAATTCTGGATGCCTTTTTTTTTTTAATAAACTTACTGGGTTTTTTTTATTTTTATTTTTTGTTCAAATACATTTGACTCCACCTTCCCTCCACCACTTTCCCCTGCCCACCTCCCCCCCCTCCCCGCTCCATCTTTCCTCACTTTGGCTTTGTCCATGGGTCCTTTATACATGTTCCTTGACTTGACCCTTCCCTTCCCTTTCCCCACCCCACCTCCCTTCTTCCCTCTTAACTCTTGGTTTCTTTTCTCTGGGTGCCATTTTCACTGACTTTTCCTCCCCTCACTCTCTTCTTCCCATCTGTGCAACATAGCTAAAATCTTCATATTTCTTCCCTTAAGAAAATTTCCTCGGCTGCCAATATCTATCCTTTGATCAAGAGAGAAGCTTGTCCCATAATTGTTTTTACCTTTCAGCCTATAATCATTCATTTTTATTGTATATTTCTTGAAGTCCCATTAGAATATAGAGATAACTATGAAGAAGGCTAACATTCTCTGATGAAATCAATTAACCACTAGGAAATACAATAATAATCAAATAAACCATAAATTAAATGATTGCACATGGTGGTAAGTACTGTGAAGGAAACTGACTTAGAGCAGAACTATTGAAGCTAAGGTTAGACAGTATGTAGGGGATGCTTTAGAGAGTGTGGCCAGAGAAGGCCTTTGGCGGAAGATGACCTTGTAACGATAGCAAGCAAGGTGAAACTTAAAGAATGAGGGGGCATGCTAGCTATATAGTAGTATAATCTTGTTTTTTCAAACTTACTGCACCACCTCTGGCATTCTGTGCAAAAAGCATACTATAGAAGTCCCCATATGGAGCCTTCTCTGTATCTTAACATCAAACTGCAATCTTTTGTCACAGCTGCAATAATCTTTTCCTTCTATCATATAGCATGAAATGGGGGTCCTACCTGTTCTCTAACTATATCACATGTATAGGATAACATTGCTAATATGTAAAAACTTGTTGATTTGTTATGTACTGTCCTACTAAGTCTAATATAACAAAATGTTGACCCCAATTCCATTGCTCTATGCATGCCTACTGCTGGTCTTCCACTTGTTCATCCATTCAGGAAACATGTACTATACTAAGCATCTACATACCGTGTGTCTGAGACTGTGATGTGAGGTACTTGAGATCCAGTGATGAGGAAGAGGAAGACAGACCAAAACTCTACCCTCCAGGTGATTACATCAACCATAGAAGTCCTTGTTGAACTCTTCCCTTGTTTATTAAATGAGAGATGATTCACTTATCATGGACTTTGTGCCTGCTGCTCCTAAAATATTCAACCTAGTGACTATAATCATTGCTGAGTTACTCTTCTGTTGCTTTAGTTTTCTTCTTGGAAAACAAGAGGTATAGAGTGTTATTCTTCCTCCAGAGTTTTGGGAGAGGATTAAATGAGACCCATAAGTATGAGAGTGCTAGTAAACTACAAATGTTTATTCAGAAGCAATAAAATACTTCCGTACAATGTAGTAAAATGTCAATGACCAACATTCTTTGTTCATACTCATTGGAAAGAATTGATCATGATCATCACTGACAAATGTGTACTTACAATGCAAGCTTTGTGTGTGCCTTTCTCCCTGGTGGATCAGAGAGCATGTTTTTATAGACTTTATTTCTCATATTCTTTAGTGAGTACTGAATCATATGTTCTGTATCATCAGCTCACCCTAAGATTGCTAGAATAATCAGAAGCACTGGAATTACAGAAACAGTACATATTCTGGGTTTAATTGTTTATTTTATTATATCCTAGGTGGACATATAATTTATATGTTATTTCCTTTTAATGAATTGTTTCTACAAAGATAGATTTTAAAGAACTTTCCATTCTTTTTCTTTTTTCTATTTTGTTCCAATAGTGTTCTTGTCAAAAAGAAAATAATGATTCTTTTCAGTAAGAGGAAACAACATTAAACTGGGATGTGTGTCAATAAAGTTTAACCTTTATTTACAAGGATGCTGTATCATTGTGTACAATTCTTGCTAAGTTCTCTTGAGATAACCTAAAGAGAAATCAAATGCAAAGTGGCATAGAGAAGTAGTCTCCACATCTAAAATATATTACAAAGCCTGTGATAATTCTTTCAGTATATTTTTCACCATCCAAAGAATTTTTTACCAAGATTCAATAAAACTTTCCATAAATTAAGCCAGTTGATGAACTAATCAACTAAAAATGAAAAATCTGGTATAGAATAAACAAATCTCATTTTCGGGAGCAAATTACTTCTTTTAGTCCTTCCCCAGAATTGATCATTATTAAACTCACCATATGGCACCCTCCAAAAACCTCAAAACCACACATGACAAGCAAAATGTTTCTGGCCTGGGTAAAGTCACACTCAAGGTTTTGAAAACAGTTTTTTATTTAGTCTAATGATCTTCGCTAGGGTAAGGCTAATTAGGTTGAAAGTAAAAACTTTACACATTTGATTTGTGTAGAGATTAGCATGAAAATATTACATGAATTTAATTAGCTTGCTAATTTTCAAAAGTGATTTTTTTGTTCTAATTTGTAATAATTGTGATAAATATTTATGGATACCCTTGCCTAGGTTCTTCTTGGTAATCAACACATCATCTGAGAACAGACAAACAAGAGATGACAAACCTTCTAACTGTCAATTTTTACCACCAAAGTTTGATTCATATATCCTCTCTGTTCTACTAGCCTAGTTCTGGTCCTGTAAAATCGCATATACACTCTTGTTACAACGTCTAACTGGTCTCCTCTGTTGGACTTTCTATCTTTTACTGTATGTTTTATGTGTCGACTCTGTGATCCTACACAGAGTCGACACATAACTTAATAAAACACAAAACATAGTGTCAATTCAGCATGGTGGCAAGATCTTCAATAATCTAGTCCTGATTCAATCCACTAATCTCTTTCATTCACCCATTCCTAGACTAATGAGGTACTCTGCTGCTCACACATTCACATGTACCTGTTTATGTGCCTTTGCTTACATTGACTAGAATGACAATGATATCATCTCCACCTCTGATCTTCATCTTCATCTAATCTCTGTTTAGGGGCATTTGGATAGACAGAGTGCTCTATGGATATTGAACAATACTGGTAAGACCCTTTAGAATAAAATATATATGGTATAAAAATCACTCTGTGAACTTGCCCTGCCTTTTACTCATTCCTTATTCCTTAACAACACTCAAAATGCAAAACCATGCCTATATTGCTAACTTTGATATTACATGTCCCTTCTATGCTAGTTTTTTGGTATATAATTAAAGGAATAAGCAATCTTTTATGATATTGGACAGATAGATATGCTTAAATCTTTCCTTACCTTTATCCAGAACATCTGTCTCTTTGCATAATTACTTGTTTCACAAAGATTTATCCCATTTTTTCTCCTTCAAGTTTAAGTTTAGGTGACATTTCTTCTGGGAATTATTTCCTAACAACACTCAGGCAGAGTTAGATATTTCATGACATCAATGGATATATTTGTATCATTGTACTTACTTTAAACTTTTTTTCTTAACTTTCTTGATGTTGTAAATTCCTTGAAGGAATAGATGCTTTCATATCTGAATTTTCGGTATCAAATAATCAAATGTAATGCCTGGCCCAAAATAAGGCATAAAATCAATGTTAATCAAAATGTTGGATTTATTCAATATAGATTTCTATTCTATAATTACAATTTGTAATCTAACCCACAAATGACACTTTTGTGAAGTCCTTATATTTTTGTCCTTTTGAAAGTGTTCTCTTTTCTCTGAATCCCCACATAATCTCTTTGACAGAATTCACAGCTTTCTTCCCTTAAGTATCTTAAATTACAGACATGTTTATTTTTATAGATGAAATTGCAAAATATTCTAGTAAGAAGGACTGTGTTTAATGTTTTTTAATATTGTCCTATTTTCCCCATCCTGACACAGATTGAGAATATAACAGGCATTCAAAAAATTCTGAATGAATGGATGGTTAGGTGCTGCAAACCGTTTTTGAACTAGATTTACTGCATACTACTTTAGCTACTTGGAGTGTTGGGAAGTCATCTAATGCAAATTCAACTTGATTATGAAGTCATTACACATATCATCACAGAGAAGGAGCTTACAGAGTCCACAGTATGGGTGATATAGTAATGGGTAGTAATGTTGGCATGGAACACTGGCGGTGGAGTTGTGGTTTATGTTATACCACTTTGTAGTTTTCTACAACTATTTTTATATTTTTAATATTTTAAATTACAGTTTACATTCATTTTTATTTTGTGTTAGGCGTGTAGCATAGTGGTTAAGACAGTCATATACACTTTATAAAGTGTTTCCCCTAATACTTGTGGTACTGAAGTAGGACCATACATAGTTATTACCATATTATTCGCTATATTTCCTATGCTGTACTTTACATCCCAATGACTATTTCATAGCTACCAATCTATACCTCTAAATCCCTTTGTATTTTTTATCCAGTCTCCCAACACCTTTCTCCTCTGGTAACTATTAGTCTGTTCTCAGTATTTATGAGCCTGTTTCTATTTTGTTTGTTCATTTATATTGTTCTTTAGATTCTACATGTAATTGAAATCATGTGGTCTTTGTCTTTCTCTACCGTCTTATTTCACTTAGCTTCTAGATCCACCCATGCTTTCAAAAATGTTAAGAGTCCATTCTTTTTAATGGCTGAGTAATATTCCATTGTCCAAATGTAACACCATACTTTTATCCACTCATTTACTAATGGACATTTAGGTTGCTCCATAACTTGGCTATTGTAAATAATGCTGCAATGAACATAGGGGTGCACATATTCTTCCAAATTAGTGTTTGGGGTTTCCTCAGGTCTATACTCAGTAGTGAAATCACTGGGGGATAAAGTAGTTTATTTTTAATTTTTTGAGGAAACTCTATACTGCTTTCCACAGTGGCTGTACCAGTCTGCATTCCCACCAACAATACATGATAATTCTCTTTTTTTACCCATATTCTCGCCACACATGGAGTTTGTTGATTTATTGATGATAGCCATTCTGACAGATGTGAGGTGATATCTCATGGTGGTTTTAATTTGCATTTCTCTGATGATTAGTGACATTGAATATCTTTTTGTATGTCTATTGGCCGTCTTGGAAAAGTGTATATTTAGATCCCTTGCTCATTTTTTAATTGGATTTTTTGTGTGTGTTGAGTTGTGTGAGTCCTCTATAAATTTTGGATATTAACACCTTATCAGATGTATCATTGGTGAATAAATGTTCCCATGCAGTGGGTTATCTTTTCATTTTGTTTATGGTTTTCTTTGCTGTGCAAAAATGTTTCAGTTTAATATAGTGCCATTTGTTTAGTTTTTTCTTTTGTTTCCCTTTTTTGAGATGATGTATCAGAAAAAATATTAAGATAAACATCTGAGATTTTACTGCCCATGTTTTCTTCTTGGTATTTATAGTATCAAGTATTACTTTTGTACTTTCTTAATTAATTTATTGGGGTGACATTGGTTTACAAAACCATAGAATTTTCAAGTGTACAACTCAACAAAACATCATCAGCACCCTGTGTCATGCATCCATCACCCTAAACAAAGCAAAATCTTTTTCCATCCCCATTTTTCCCCCTTCCCCCACCTCCACCTAAGCCCTACCCTCCTTTCCCTTAGGCTAACATAACACTGTTGTCTGCATCTATGTGAGATATATATCTATATCTATATCTATATCTATATCTATATCTATATCTATATATATATTTGCTAATTCCTTCTAATCCCTTCACCTTCTTTAATCTAGCTCCCCAGCCAGCTTTCTCCCCTCTGAGAGCTGTCAGGCTATTTCATGTATCCATGCTTGTTTTTCTATTTTGTTTGTCAGTTTATTTTGTTCATTAGATTCCACATATAAGTGAAATCATATGGCATTTGTCTTTCTTTAATCCATTAATCCATTTTAAGATGGCAGTCTAGTTTAATATTTTTTTTGCATGTATCTGTCCAATTTTTCCAACACCATATATTGAATATACTGTTTTTACCCCATTGTATATTCTTTTCTCCATAGTCGAATATGAATTGATCATATAGGTGTGGGTTTGTTTCTGTGTTCTCTATTCGTTCTGTGATTTATATGTCTATTTTTATGTCAGTACCTTGCTGTTTTGATTACTGAGACCTGTAGATATCAGGTGGCATGAATCCTCCAACTTTGTCCTTTCTCAAGATTACCATCGTTATTTGGGGTCTTTTGTTATTCTCATATACATTTTTGAAATATTTGTTCTGGTTTTGTGAAATATGACATTGGTATTTTGATAGCAATTGCATTGAATCTATAAATTGCTTTGGGTAGTATGGATATTTTAAAAATGTTAATTCTTCCTTTCCATTATCATGGTATATTTTCCATATATTTGTATATTATTCAGTTTCTTTCTTTGATTTCTTATAATTTTCCAAGTATAAGTCTTCTACATCCTTGGATAAATTTACTTCTAGGTATTTTATTCTTTTTGAAGCAGTCGTAAATGGGATTGTTTTCTTAATTTCCCTTTGTGATAGCTCATTATTAATGTATAAAATGCAAACAATTTCTGAATATTTGTTTTGCATCCTGCCACTTTATTGAATTTATTTCAATTCCAGTAGTTTTTTTGGTGTAATTTTTAGCGTTCTCTATGTACAATGTCATGTCATCTGCAAATAATGACAGTTTACTTTTTTCATTTTAATTGGGTATTTTTGTTCCTTCTTCCTGTCTGATGGCTGTGGCTAGGACTTCCAGTATTATATTAAATAAGAGTGTTAAAGGGGGCATCCCTGCTTCATTCCTGATCTTTAAGGAAATGTTTTTAGTTTTCCCTATTGAATATTATGTTAGCTACGTGTTGTCATATATGGCCTTTATTATGTTAAAGTATTACAACCTATTTTCACTTAGCCTAGAGTTTTAATCATAAATGGGTGCTAGATTTTTGGCAAAAGCTTTTATTGTATATATTGATATGATCATATGATTTTATTCTTCATTTTGTTTATTTGCTGTATCACATTATTTGATTCAGGGGTGTTGTACCAACTTTACATTTCTGGAATAAATCCCACTTGATCGTAGTGTATGATCTTTTAAATATATTGCTGGATTCAGTTTACAAATATTTTCCTGAGGATTTTAGCATCTATGTTCATCAGGGATATTGGCCTACAATTTTCTTCCTCCATAGTGTTTTTATCTGCTTTTGGAATTAGCATAATGCTGGCCTTGAGGAAGAGCTTAGATGTCTTCCTTCCTCTTTAATTTTTTGGAATAATTTGAAAAGAATAGGTGTCAGTTCTTTTATGAATGTTTGGTAAAATTCCCTGTAATGCCATCCAGTCCAGGATTTTTGTTTGTGGTAAGTTTTTTGATTACTGCTTTGGTATGTTTTGGTCTGTTCTTTTTTATTTTATTTTTTATTTTAATTTATTTTTTCAAATACATTTGTCTCTGCCTACCCCCCACCACTTTCCCTTGCCCCCTCCCTCCTTCCCTCCCTCAGCTCTTTCCCTTTGGTTTTGTCCATGAGTCCTTGCTATATGTTCCTTGACTTTCCCCTTCTCTTCCTTTTCCCTGCCCCCATCCCTCTTTCCCTCTTGTCTCTGTTGATTTCTTTTCCTTTCAGTGTTGCTGGTCTTATTTTCCTTGCCTCTTTGTATAGTTGGTTAGGTTCCACTTACAGGTGAGATCATAAGGTGTTTGTCTTTTACCCCCTGGCTTATTTCACTTAGCTCTCCAGTTCCATCATGCTGTCATGAAGTTTAATAGTTCTTTTTTTCTTTCTGCTGCGTAGTATTCCATTGTGTATATGTACCATAATTTTTTGTTTGATTAATTTGTCTGTTCATACTTTCTGTTTCTTTTTGACTCATTAGGGAAATTGCATGTGTCTAGGAATTTATCTACTTATTCCAGATTGTCCAATTTATTGATATATAGTTGTTCATTTTACAACTGTTTTTAAACTTGACCCTAACTAAAGGCCATTGAAGCAAACAAAGTGCAAATTATTTGTTTGGTAGATTCCTCTTCAGTTTTTAAAGTAAATCTTCATTGAGTAACAATCATGTCCTAGGTAGTAGCTAGACATAGGTGATACAGGGATGGAAAACTAGAAAATGTTTTTTTAGAGATATAATCATAATTTAATAATAAACCCTATGTGTCTGAGAGAAACTGTCTTACTAATCCTGGGTCACAAAATAATTTCATGTTGAGATTTCAGCATAAGGATTTTCTGTCAATACATAAAATTAAGAAATAATGGACTCCTATGTTCCAATGCATTATCTTCTTTCCCAAATAATGATTTCATCTGCCCAGAGGCAGAAAAACCAGTACACAAAATTTTATTTGTAAATGTGAACATTTTCCAATAAGAATCAGGATTATACTAAGGGAAAAAAAGTTTTTATGATCGAAACTTGTCAGCGGTCAGCTACTGCCGTGTAAGCTCCTGGACAATTCCTGTATAATTTTATACAATTAGTATAAAAATTTGAGGTGTTTTTGGTATTTTTGGTATTTAAGAAATAAATCTTAGACTCATTGTTAAGAAGACTTCATAAGAACAAACTTTTAAGTCTCATAACAGAGTAAATAAAATAAATATTTCCAATAATGTAAATAATAGTTTATAAATAAATTTCCTTACTGAATCCTGATAGTATATACATATATAATATATAATATGTATATTTTACATTTTATAACAAAGTTATATGCTATATAGTATGTTATATATACTTTGCCATAGAATCCTGTTGTTACTATTGTTCTGTTAAAGAAAAATTACATAAATCTCCAACCATGAAAGAGTAGCAAAAAACACATGTGTGAAAATTTGCCATATACAATTCACAAATAGCATACAACATATGTGGATGATTGAGGAACAGTTATATAAGACACGGTGAACATCTGTTGGGAGCACAGATGTTAACTGCTCTTTGGAAAAAGACAGCATATTAATTTATAGCAATTATTTCAAATGGTTGGAAGACTTCAGGTTGACAAGACACATTTGTTTTCTTTTACCTTCCTTTATTTCTTTTTTTTTAAGTCAGCAGGTATTCCACGGAAATATGCAAGCAATTCACTGTGGAAAAATGACAGGCTCATCATTTAGAGCTCTCTCTTTGACATGCTGGTTATCTGAAAGATCTGAGAGCAGTCAGTCTGTCCCAGCCTGACTTAGCTTGCCCTAAAGTGCTGTACATGAATGTGAAATAGCACACAATATGAAAGAGAAGCTGGAAATAATAATAATAACAACTCACCTTTCCATAATGCTTATTTTATATAGATTAACACATTCTATTCTCACAACATCTCTGTGATGTAGGTTGTGTTATAATCTCTACTTCATAAATGAGGGAACAAAAGGACAGATAGTTAAGTGAACAGATAGTAACTGAAGAGCTAGGGATCAATTCAGGCAGTTGGGTCTGGAGAGCTTGCACTTTTAATCACTATGCTTTAACTTGATATACATAAATGAATATGTTTGTATGCAATAGGATATGCATATTTGAATATAATATGTGTATGTTTGTAAATGTGTATAAGTGATATACAATTGTGATATGTTCTCCTTTCACATCTTCTTCTGAGTACTTTTCCTAAAATATGGTACTAGACTTTAATCAATATAAATAATAATGTATTTTTTATTCATTTATATGAATTGTTTGAATAATATAAGACCTCTATTGTTAGTGAATGGATGAATCAGTAAATAAGTGAATGAATCAATAGATGACAAATATGGGAATAAAAAATATGAGTAACTGAAGGATGGAGAAATGAGTGAACTTCTAATTTAAGAAATGTTTATTTTTATTTTTTAAAAGATTTTATCTATTTATTTTTTAGACAGCAGGAAGGGAGGGAGAAAGAGAAGGGGAGAAACATCAGTGTGCAGTTGCCTCCCATGTGGCCCTTACTGGGGATGGCAACCCAGGCATGTGCCCTGACTGGGAATCGAACTGGCATCCCTTTCGTTTGCAGGCCAGTGTTCAATCCACTGAGCCACACCAGCCAGGGCAATAAATGTTTTTTTTTATCATCTCTAGTTCAAAAGAAAAAAGAAAAGAAGAAGAAGAAGAAGGGGAGAAACCCCTGAATTCATGAACAGTACAGTAGGTTGAAAGACATGACAAGAACTACCCAAGTCTAGTAGAATGTTACACAGAAAAACTGGTTTGAGAAGCATAGATTTATCAATCTACAATGGCACCCAAGTCTAGCTGCATAACAACATCAACTAAAAATCTATTTAAAAAGATCATTGTCAGTGTCCCACTCTAATCAAACTGAATCCAAGTCTTGAGGGCTGAAAGCTGGGTATATAAAATTGTTCCAGGTGATTCTAATATGCAGTGACATTTGAGACCTACTGGTAGGACAAAGGGAGAGATTTTATGGAATAGACAATTTTCTGGGTAAATCTTGATAAGTCACTAAGCTAGAACAGTATGAAGTGTTATGGATAAGTATGAGGAGGGAGGGCTGATGGGGAAGGAAAGGTGAGGCAGAGAATTGCTAGGTACAGAAAGACTTCTTGGCAGAAGAGTTTTATGACTTACTCTGATTTTGTAGCCTTCTGAGCCCCTGGAATCTTTCTGTTTCATACTACTGACTTTGCACCCTTGCCAGACAGGGATTAAAATACTCAGCCAGACTATGGCATTCTGGACTTATTTAGGGTAATGGCCTTTATCGATCGAGGTTCTCTGCCTGCAGGCCTCATAGGACGTTTCAGCTTCAACTTTGACTTCAGACTCATACGTCCCCAGATAGCTTCTAAATGGATTTTAAAATACTCCATCTAAATTACTTAAAGGCTTACCTCAGCCACCCCATCAATTCTGAGAGAATGAGCTTTTGCCAACAATCAAGATTTTGTTGCACTTTGCAGCCAAGTCAAAGCTATAGCCCTTGCCCTAAGGAGGTTACCTCCGTGAAGTAGGTGTGACTGGGTACTTAAAAATACATAAAATGCTGTGATTTGAAATTGAATCTAGACACGCTGACTCTCTCCTTGTCCTTAGAGCTGTTAACTAATTTACCAGGCATTTTATACCATTTCAGTCTGACAATATAGTAGCTGTAATATCTTGTGTTGCTCATATTAGAATTTTGTACAGTGAATCATCTGAAGATCATTAGATGTTTTTACGCTTGTCCCTGTTGAATAATTACAATATGTAATGATTCTAATAGCTAGCACTGTTGAGCATATGCTATGTACTAATCAATTGTCTTACCACTTTGTATTAATTTATTAAATGTTCTGAACAACCTTATGAGAGAAGCAATTTATAATTTTCAATTTATACTGATGAATTCATATCACAGAGAAGCTATATAACTTGTCCAAGGGCTCTAGGCTTTTAAGAGGTAGATCTGGAATACAAATTTGAACAGTCTGGTTCCAGAGCCTGTACTTAGTATAAACTGGACATGATTTATGTCTTGATTCTCTCACTCTTAACATTTTGACATTATAAATAAATGAGAGTATTTTGCAGAGTGTTTATCAGATTCCCTTATACACAATAAGTAATCAATACATATTAGGAACAATGCTTATAACAATAACTTGCAAATATTTTTAAAAGAGATGAAATTAACTTCTGAGTAAACTACCATATTTTGTTTTTTGAATTTACAATCATATATGCTCACAAACGCCCTGAAATGCACATACAACGAGTTGGATTTTAATAGATGTGGAATTGAGAACTCAAAGCAATTAAGGGTTTAGCCTCAAGTTACACCACCAAGAAGTGGTAGAACTGGAAATGGACCCATGATTAACAGGTTTTTTCTAAGAAATGGCCCTCCCCAGGTCTCCAGTAGGGGGCATGCAAGAGGCAACCACACATTGATGTTTCTCTCCCTCTCTTTCTCCCTCCCTTCTCCTCTCTCTAAAAATAAATAAATAAAATCTTTAAAAAAATGGCCGTGCTTCTGAGAGCTGGGTGGTGAGCCCCTTAGTTTTAGACTGGCACAATTAAGAGGACTTTCTTATGCATAATTCAAATATGTCAATGATCTCTACAACATAGAACATAAAAGATTCGCAGAATACTTAATTAATACACAGTGGAGGAGCAATTGAAAGAATAACATCAAAATTAACTTGTTAAACTGCTAAATATTTACCTATGGTTACCAAAGGAGCTGCATGTGTGTAATTGTCAAACTATGAAATTTAAAAATAAAACGTTACAAAAAAAATAAGGATGTTAATGACTCTCTAACACAGACAGCTCAGTTACATAGAATACAAACAATGATGTATCAGTAAAGATGTATGACTCAAAGGGAGAATCTAGATATGAGTGTGAGTACTTAGATGCAATAGTACCCATTGTCTGACCAGACACATCTGTTGGCTTTCTGAGATGCTTCCAGAGCTATAAATTGATGAGACTGGCAATATATACATATATACATATTGCCAGTCATATTATTACATGGCTGTATCCTCCAGAAGGTATTCAACTATGTAATATGAAAAATAGAGACATTTATTCAAGATACAAGATACAAGAAACATTGTACATAGGACAATGATGCCTCAATCCCCTTCAAAGTGGGCACCTTGGGTCCTAACACAGTTCTCCCAATCACCATCAGCTGCCCTGTCATATTTTCCTGAATCTCACTGATAGTCTGAAATCTCTTCCCTTTCAAAAGTGATTTTAGTTTTGGGAAAAGCCAGAAATCACAGGTTGGGCAATAGGGGGCTGAGTTACCTGGGTGATTTGATGTTTCAGCAGAAAACTCTGCACAAGACATGATGCATTGTCACAATGAAGCTGCCAATAATCAGTTGCTGATGGCTGCAGGCTTCTGAATCATCTGAATAGTTTCCATGGAGGAGTGTCCAAGCTTAATGTAAAATTTGATGCAGATTCATTGCTCTTCTCACTCAGTAATTTCACCTCCGCTGAGTAGTATAGTGAAGTTGTCATGGTTCACACATGCGCATTCCAGGCCACTCATCTTGGCTGCCAGGTTACATCAATGTTGCAAAAATCACTCTCATTATATTAACAATAGCTGGGGTTTTCTGGACAAATGTCATATGCACACATATATTACACATACATACACACATGTGTATACATATATAATTTTATGTATAGGAATATAAATTACATGTGTATGATATCGGAATATAAGTATATTCCAATAAAATACCTAAATAACTTAATAAATAAGGGGTACTTTTTTATGTGTGATATGAGTACTGAACTGTGTAAGTAGCATCAACTAATAGCTATCACTTTTTAATACTTTAAAACAGACACTGTTCTAGGTATTTTATTATATGGTCTCTTTTAACCCTTACAACAATGCTATTTTCTCCATTTTGCAATGAAACTTCTATACAGTTCAATTTTCTGGCAGTTTTGATTATTTTTTGTTTTTAAATTTGTTGTTGCCTTTCTTTTGGTTGCCTGAGGAACCTAAGAATATCTATCTATGCCTCCATCTTGGCTGGAAGTCCAGGCACTAATATTCTTTTTTTATTTTTTATTTGTATTTATTTCTATTTATTTATTTATTCTTTTTTTATTGTTGTTCCCGTACAGTTGTCTCCACTTTCCCGTCACCAGTTTCCCCCACCTCCACCTCCGACCCTCAATCCTTCTGTTTGACTTTGTCCATGGGTCCTTGATACATGTTCTTTGATGACCCTTCCCTTTCTTTCCCCCGTTATCCCTTTTCCTCCTCCCCTCTGGTCACTGTCAGTTTGGTCTTTATTTCAAAGTTTCTGGTTCTATTTTGCTTGCTTGTTTGTTTTGTTGATTAGGTTCCACTTACAGGTGAGATCATATGGTATTTGTCTTTCACAACCTGGTTTATTTCACTTAGCATAATGCTCTCCAGTTCCATCCATGCTGTCCCAAAGGGTAAGAGTTCCTTCTTTCATTCTGCTAGTATTCCATTGTGTAAATGTATCAGTTTTTTGATCCACTCATTTGTTGATGGACATTTATGTTTCTTCCAGCACTTGGCTATTGTAAATTGCTTTGCTATGAGCAGTGGGGTGCATAGGTTCTTTTGAATTGGTGTTTCAGGATTCTTAGGGCATAATCCCAGCAGTGGAATTGCTGGATCAAAAGGAAGTTCCATTTTTAGTTTTTTGAGTAAATTCCGTACTGCTTTCCACAGTGACTGCACCAGTCTCCACTACCACCAACAGTGTACTAGAGTTCCATTTTCTCCACAATCTCACCAGCACTTACCTTTTGTTGATTTGTTTATGATGACCATTCTGACTGGTGTGAAGTGGTAGCTCATTGTGGTTATAATTTATATTTCCCTGATGGCTAGTGATGCTGAGCATCCTTTCATATGTCTCTGGGCCCTTTGTGTGTCCTCTCTGGAGAAGTGTCTGTTCAGATCCTTTGCCCATTTTTTAACTGGATTGTTTGTTTTCTTGGAGTGGAGTCGTGTGAGCTCTTTATATATTTTGGAGATCAAACCCTTGTCCCAGATATCATTGCCAAATATGTTTTCCCATATGGTTGGTTCCCTTTTCATTTTGCTGATGTTCTCTTTAGCCATCAGAAGCTTCTTATTTTGATGAAATCCCATTTATTTATTATTTCCTTTATGTCCCTTGCTCCAGGGGATATATCAGTGAAAATATTGCTGTATGGAATTCAGAGTTTCCTGCCTATGTTCTCCTCTTGAACCTTTTTTGAATCGCAACTTATATTTAAGTCTTTTATCCATCTTGAGTATATATTTGTGTGTGGTGTAAATTGGTGGTAAGGCAGAAACTAGTATTCCAATAGCTCATTACCTTTTTTTGAGCTGACATAGCTAATGTTAGATGTGATCCCACCTCCTGATCATGTTTCTTTTGTCATTTTTCATAGATTCCAAAGAAATAAAAGATTTTAAATAAGTCTTTCAATTTGGAAAAAAGATAATACATACATTCACTCTCTCTCTGTTTAAATACTATTTCATAAAAATCAAGAGTAATAATAAAGCCTTATGCCATTTTCATATTTTAATATATTTCCCTGAGGGTCCCAGACACAGGCTATGATGCACATAAGCCATGTTGTAATATATGTGCATTTATTACACCTCCTAATGTGATTCCAGCCCTTTCTCTTCTCATATAATTTCTCTAAAAGCAAGTAAATGAAATCGGCATTATTGCAAAAATAATATTAAATATCTTTTAATTTATTTACTGGTATATTTGTATTTATATGCAAACACTGATACTTAGTAAAGCGTATCTTGCAGTTGGCCTCAGAATCCTGCCAGGGCACAGGTGTCATGCTTCTTTGAAAACCACCCTTGGTTTATTATAAGACTTGGCAAGTTTGTTGTGGTTGCCATGGTTTTTATTAATTTGGCTGGTTGCTTGGTTGTTTTTGATTTGGTTCATTATTTATGTGGGCTGTGTACTTTTCTTTTGAGTTTAATATATGTTCCTAGTCCTATTCCTAGGAGATTTTGATCAGTAAATAAGGACAAGTCCCCAGTAAGGATTATGTATTTGTAAAGATGTCCAACCAAGTTGAAAAACAACTCCAGATACAAGTTAGTATTCTTTACTACAAAATGTCATCAATGACTCTTCTCAACCATTCCCTATGGTCTATATAAGAGTGCCTTCTTCCATTACATAACAAGCAATAAAAACAAGAAGCTTCTGGTAGTCAAAAACTTCATTTTGTACTTGCGCGTATAAAAGATGAGAGCAGTAACACAAAAATGGCTCAATCATTTTTCCATTGTCAAGTCTTTGTTCTCTCAGGATCCTTTACCACAGAACAACATTCATATTTCTTTTAGTTTCCCTAATGATAATAATAATAATAATAATAATAGTTAAGTAAAATAAAATAAAATGAAATGAAAAAGTATCTTTAAGACTCTAGTCCATTGCCAACTTTAATTCATAACAGTAAGTATTAATTCAGGCCTAAGGCCCCTAGGAAAGATAACAGATGCCTAGACTTTTTTTTCCCCCCTGTTCTACATTTTATTTTCTCCTGTTTCATAAAGGTTTGCTAAATCTGTTTAGTCCAGATTCCAGCCTCAGGCATGTTTAAATGTGTTAGTTTAACAGTTTGTCACTTCTTCTTTCCATTCTTTATGGAGGATAGATTTATATTAAAAATACACAATAAGTGTTTCCTGACAAGGAAAAGATTGATTCTGGGAACCTCCATCAAACACACAAAATTTATTTTTTTTCATTGTGCTCCAAAATCACAAAACACTTGATGAAATGTGCCTTCAGGGCTCCCCCTTTAAATATACTGATGTGGAAGGAGTGTTTGCCATATTTCCCTTCCTCTATTTCATTCAGCCTATGAGTTAGAAAAGATTATACAAATCAGAAGATTGTCATGAATCCAGAATAGAAAGTCCAGGAAGATGGCACTAGAGCCAGACCTGAGAAATCAGTGGGGCTGACATTGCTGAGATATCTAATCTCAGAGAAATCACTCACAGTTCTGAGACCTCAATATTTGTCTTTGTAAATGGGCACAATAATATGTTATAGGTTATTTAGGAGGTTAACTGAGGTAAAAAATATTGTCAAAATATAATTTTGAATAGTTAAAAACAGACTTTTATACAAATATAGAATGACAATATGTTAAGAACTTATTAAATCATTAATAACAAAACTTGAAAGATGACGAAACTGGTATAACTGTGTATTTACATGAGTTTTGTTTAAATAAAGAATGTTAGACTAAGATTTTAGGTTAGATACAAAAATGATTAATGTTATTCAGGACTACAAAATTATACATTTTGGATTACCTTTACTACCTGACTTAAATCTGTGAATTAACATGTATCTCCCCAGTAACTGAGCTCAAATAGTGAGGTTAGATGCAGATATATTATCTTAGAGTTGTGCTCCTAAGAGTGGTCCCTAGACCTCTTGGAGTCCTCCTATCCTTTCAGAAGGTCACAAAATCAAAATTATTTTCTTAATAATACTGAGGTTTTATTTGCTTTTTAAATTCCCATTCATTCATGAATGGACTTTTCCAGAGGCTATATGATGTATTATATTATAACAGATTGAATGTAGAAATAGAAGAGGACTCCAGCTGTCTTTTCTTCATCCAGACATTGATGAGATTTGTGAAAATGTAAACCAATGTTACTGTTTTCACAAATTTTACATTTGTTTTGGAAAATGTACTTTATAAGAATACTTAGATTATATTGGTAATTTATGTTAAAATTAATAAATAAGCATTTAAAATTATCAGTTTAGATTTCTCATATGGTAAAATCAATATATGTAACACATCTAACACAAAACTTCTTTGGGTTGACAATTTTAAGAATGTAAAAAGGCCCTGAGACTAAAAAGTTTGAGAACTGCTGTCCTACAGAATTAAGTAAAATTGGTTAGACTTGTTAAATAATATTCAAAGGGCGTGCTTTCCTCTATTTTGCCTGAATCCCACATGTTGGACATTTCTAAATGAAGTTAAGGGTATAAAAAATTACCTGCTACAAGAATAGAGGCTTAATATTGTTTCTCTTCTCTTCTTTAACTCTTTTTAGGTAGAAGAGTATATTTACAGACTGACCATTATTTTGAGTCTAAAGTAGAATAATATAGGGGAGAACCCATCTTTGTGTAGAGCAGTTCAGATCTCTCCCAGTCTTGTGCTGTTGGCTAAATTTTGAGTTCCTGAGAAGAGAACACATATGGCCTTTGCATAACTGTAAAATATTTGTGTAAATTTTTGTTTAATCATTCTTAATAATTCTTCTTTCTGATAGTGATTTTGGTGAGGCAGAAAATCTGTTTCACTACTGAAGCCTTCCATTCTGTGTGAGTATTTGTTGAATGAATAAGAGGCCCTGATTACACAGAGAAAGTAGAAGTCAACACTGAATGGGGTGAGCTGAGAGAATAGGTGGAAAAATAATAAATGGATATTAAGGAGCTTGAGTATTTAAGCTCCTTAAATTTGAGTATATGGGGAAGAAGATAAGGGGTAAAAAGTTCTATTAATCTATCTGAAGTCATTAATTTATTTCATTAATGCATTTGTTTTCTCAATCATTAACTATTTGTCTAGTAGCCATTGCACATGAAAGATTTTTAAGTAATAAAATGACATCAGTTCTGATAAGTCAGAGTAAAACCTCTTATAAATTAGAGTTGATATTTCAGTTAAGGCTATAAAATAAGTAATTTTGAAATAAGATAGCAATTACAATGCAAAATATAAAACAGGGCTTTGAAGTCTATAGATTTTACATAAATGTGAAAAAATTATATGGAAAAGTATCAGTATTTCTTTTTAGCAAAAGTGATGTTTTATTAGTTTTCCTATGCCTGATGCCTAACACAATGCCAAGCATGAATTCAGTTTTTATGAAATGCTTCCATTTTCAAATTGTGTAATGAACAAGTAAAAATCTAAAAAGGGATGAGGATGAGAGCAAAGAAAATTTCTTGATGTAACCATCATCATCATAGTCATCACTATATCATCATCATCTTCATCTTCATTATCACATTGGCTATATTTGTTGAATTCCATATGTGCTCTAAGTATCAAACACTGCATGATATGATTTGCATAAATTATCTCAAATTATCTTCACAATCTTTTAAGGTAGGAATACTTTCTCATTTTCAGATGAAGAAAGTGATGTTGAAGAGGTTACTTTTAAACGTTGACAACAAAATTTAGTGTCTGTAACAAAAGAGATTCATCTGAAATCAGTGTCTGTTCTATATACACTAAGTCATGTTATGTTATATTAAAAAAAAAAAAAACAGATGCTGTATCCCAATTATACAAGCTAATTGATTTTCTAAAAAGCTATAAGTGAATTAGAACAAGGTAGATATATGTTATAAAGAGTAAAGCACAGATATGATCCTCAGATGTGCAGGACTCCATTGCTCTAATGATATTCAAATTTTCAATATTGTCAGAACATTCTAATGTAATTAAAGGTGTTAATTAATTTTAAGCTCACATGTATCAACATGTGACCATTCTTCAGGGAAATGCTTTATTTTTTGCATGTTAGATATCAGACAGGGTTCTGGCCTTTTGAATAGGCTACTATATTTATAATTCATAATTATTCAATGTACCAATCAAATCAATTTTAAGAAAAAACAGCATCTATTTATCAGATATTAAAAAATCAAATGTAAATCTTCTACCATAGATTTTTATATAATGACCATTAGTATTTGGAGTTATTTTTACTTATCATCTGTTTTAATGAGACAAGAGAAACACTAATTTAACATTGTAGTCATGCTCTAGCCTGTAAAGAAACATAAATGCACTCCCTATTATCATGTTAATGTGGTGATGATTTATATTTCATTTATTAAACTACATAAAAAATAGAGAGTTAAAATAAATTTCTTTATGCTCCATCACTAAATCCTCCTATACATGTCATTAAAATTAAGTATGGAAGGAAATTCATAACTATATCAGAAATTGAGTTCAATTAGGAGCTCATTATGAAGAAACAGTGAAATTGATTTGCAACTGTATCTTTTAGGGCTTACATTTTCCAGTGTTAGTAATAAAATCTTAAATCTGACAAGGAGAGTCATTAAAGTACTTCATAGGAAGGATTATTCTTTTCTGCAAAAGTGTATTATCTGGAACTAATTCTCTTCTGCTACCAAGATTTGTCATGTCCAAGAGATTAATGATGTTGAATATAAACTAGTTGGCTGACAGCAGTTACCATGATCCATATTCTCAGTAGATTTATGCGTTATAGTATTGTTCTTTTATGCCTTAAAAAGTTTTCCTAAAAAACGAAGTATTACCTTTAGGAGATGGGTGCTGTCTAGTGTGTAAACTGTTTTCTATTGACAGCAAATGGTCCGCTGTGATACTATGGGGAAAAAAGCTCTGAAAATGACCATATAAATTAGTGGTGTATATACATGTACAATGTGGCATGTGATTCTGGTTAACTATCAGAAGGGGGTCAAGATGTCCCTGGTATAAGTTCAAAGAAGGGCCTGCAGATGATGCCAGGAATCATAAGAGATTCAGCCATCTTGCAAGATACAGATTCTATATTCTAAGCCTTTGGTACCTTCAAGGATTTCACTAGAGTGTAGGCATGTCCACTGTCCCCACATGTATTAATTTCCTATTTCCATTACCAAAAACTTTATGTCTTAAGAAGACTCCTATTTATTATCTCACAGTTCTGTATGTCAAAAATCCAGCATAACACAGCTAGGTTTTGGCTCACGGTCCCACAAAGCTGAAATCAAGGTGTCAGCTGGGCTGCAGTGCTCATCCAGGGCTCAGAGTCCTCTTCCAAGGTCAAGTAATTCTAGTAATAGGCAGAATTCAATCCTTCTTAACGCTTTTCACATGGCTCTCCATCTTCAAATCAGCAATGTGTTGTTGAGTCTTTCTCATAATCTCCCTGACTTCTCCTTCTACCTCCCTCCTTTATTTTTTCAGGGCTTATATGATTATACTGTGTTTACCCAGACAGTCCAGGATAATCACCCTATTTTAAAACCAGTTGATTAGTCATATTAATTACATATGCAAAGTCTCTGTTGCCATGTAAGGAAATGTAACCATGGAAATAACACCAGAGTGGCACAGAGCTCAGGCCAAAGTTCTCACAACCAGACATAAGAAAGCAACTCAGGGTTTGAGAGAAGTTAAAAATTATGAAATAATGCCTGCTATTGAAACAATAATAATTTCAAATATATTTTCAATACCATAATGCAGAAAAAAATTAAATGCAACTACAAGAAAATTAATGAAAAATCTGTAAGTTTGAAGGATATTAAATATTGTTTTTTAAAATATTGATATTAAACTGAAAATCAACATTGAAAAATATAGAGAACATGACATGAATTTTGAGCACTGAGAAGCAATGTCTGTAATTCAAGTCACAATGTGTTCTTCATGAAAAATAGAGGCTTTCAAAGTTTTCATAAAATGTCGAAAACATATGTACTGTGTAGATAAATAAAATTGAAGATTGCATTTGGAGGCATTTGTGACATTTGAGGCTGGTGTCTGTTCATGCTCAGTGGCAGGAGACCTGCCTAGAAGCTGACGGAATCCTCAGCATGAAATATGTGTCCAAGATTAGGCTCTTAACGTAGTATATGTTCTGTCTTCCTCAAATATTTGAAAATAATGTTAATGTTAATTCTTCAGTTCATGTACTTCGTACCATTAAAAAATAAATTGAAAAGCTGAATATTTTTATTCATGAAATGCCTTTTGAAAATGTAGAAAAGAGCTGCCGAGTTTTACAGTTATCTGCATTTTATTCAATCTGACAGCTGCAAAAGGAGTAAAAGAATCTCTGAGTTTTGATTCAACTATAAATGGGTTCAAATTATTATTATTATCACTTGAGATTGTTGACAATGTACTTAATACTAGAGAAGACACTGGAGACATAACTTCTGCCCAATGGTTTTTAAATCCATATTGTATTAAGTACATACCATGTGAAATGTAATTTATCTCAACGTGACCTAACTTTTCCATTAAAATCCTATTTATGGTACTGGGCAAAGTGGCACTTACACTTTGAAGCAAAGTAGTCCAGAATGTTTTATTAAAGCATATTAGAAATAAAGCCAGCCTTTTTCCCATAAAGTGAAACTATTTTATAGGCTACAATCTTAATACTATATAATTATTTTTAAAGTATTTGCCTATAAGAATAAAAGAACTACAAATTAAACAAAGGCAAAATACTAATATATACCAGAATATTTAAAATTTATAATATGTTAACTGTTATATTTAATAATAAAATAAATTTAATTGATTTGTTTTTATATGTTTAATAGTTATAAATATTTAATAAAATATTATTCATATTATATAAAATATTCATATTATTTAATATGAATATTCAATAGCTATATACTGTATAAAAGTATAAAAATACAATAAAGTATAAATTTTTTAAATGTTTATATTTAACATTACCAAGAGGTTTAAAGATATAGAGCAATTGTAACTCACAGTGTAAAATGGTTCAGTAAACTTGGAAAATCATTTGACATTATTTATTAAAGCTGATCAACAGTTTTACTCTTGGGTATAGCTCTATCCAGTACAAATACATACAGACACCAAAACCATGAACAAATATGATTATAGCCGCAATATTCCCAATAGCCAAAAACTGAAGTAACCCAATGCCCATCAGTATTGGAATGAATAATTAAGTTATAGTAGATTTATACATTACTTGAAAAAAGGCAATAAAATTAATAAAACAAAATATTTTTAAAATTAAATAGGAATGAAGGTCACAGACATAAATTTGAACATGAAGTGAAGCAAAAAATATATTCAGTATGATTCAATTTTCATAAAATTTAAATATAGGAGAAACTAATATATGGTCAAGTGAATGTTGGAAGAATGGTTATCTTTGGCCATGGATTTTGACTAGCAGTGGGATACATAGGTGCTTCTGAAAACCACACACACACACATCCACACACACACGCACAGTTGGCCCTCTCTGCTCCTGAGTTTTTGCATGTGTGAATTTAACCTACCTCAGATCAAAAACAGCATTTCAAATCTTCTGTTGGAAAACTGCAAATGTGGAGGGCTGACAGTGTGCCTTGGTCTATACCATTTTATATAAAGGACATAAGCATCTATGAGTTTTGGTGCCCAAAGGGAGTTCTGGAACCAATCCACTCTGCTGTAGACACTAAAGGAAGAGTGTAACTAATTAATTAATTTATAGTACATGATGCTACAACTGATTTGTAGATTAAAAAAAATGAGTGGATATCATGGGGATGTAAAGTACAATATAGGAAATATAGTCAATAATATTGCTAATTATAACTGGTATCAGATGGGTACTAGATTTACCAGGATGATCATTTGGTAAGTTAGATAAGTGTCCAATCACTATAATGTACACCTGAAACTAAAATAATATTGTATGCCAACTGTAATTGTAAAATAAAAAAATAAGATGAGTGGATAGAAGGAGAATGGATGGATATTTGGAGAGATTAAAATGTAGACATAGACATTATTAGGGTAGAGTTGGAAGAGTGGAAAAGACTATGATTCAGATACTTCAGGAATTTTTGAAACCAGTCTATTCATTCCACTTTTCATTCACTCATTTGTACATTCATCCATCCATTCATTCATTTAATCAGTCTCTCAATTCAACATTTTATTGTCTCCACCATGTGACAGGCTCGGAGCTGGGATAAGTGATGAACAATGTAGGCAAGAATCTGTCCTCATGAACCATACCGTATAGTAGGAAAGATGTACAAAAAATAGGAAATTTTAAGAAGTTGCATTATTTATTATGCTAAAAATCAAAGTAAAGGGATGAGATAAAGTATCATTGGGTAAGGCCAATGGACAGAAGACTGTTTTGATGAGATAACAGCTGAACTAATATTCAAAGGATATGAATGAGCCAATACTCCCAGCAAAGAAAATAATAAGTACTTAAAAGTGATAAAGTGCACTTTCTATAAAACAGAAAACAGTGTGGCTGATGCATAGTGAGTAAAGGAGAAGATGGTATGAGATACTTGGAAATGCAAGCATCTTATGCCTGACTTCATGTGCCTCAGTGAGAAGTCTGTGTATTAATCTATGAATAATGTACAGTAATATGGCTACTGTGTTAATCTTCTTGGGCTATTGTAACAAAACACCAGACCAGGTGACTCACAAACAAAAGAGATTTCTTTCTCCCAGTTTGGGTGGCTAGAAGTCTGAGATCAGGGTAGCAGCACAGTTTGGTGAGGATCCCCTCTTAGGACACAGAACTCTCCTTTTATCTTCACATGGCAGAAGACAACAAGACAAGGGGCAGGAGAGATCCCTCAGGCCTTAAAAAATTAAAGTCTTTTATTTATATGAGCTTAGGCATCATAGTGTAGTGAATACATTTCTTCACATATGTATTCTTCACAGATGGTGCCTCTTCACATATATATCATTCTTAAAACAATTTATACATGTTTCTTTACAGAGCGTATCGGGTTCAGCACAGTTTGATAAATACATTAACTCAGTGAAATAGCACTGTACCTACTCAGTTCTTCAAAACAACTTTTATAAGTGTGCTTTAAAAATTGTATTAAATATAGCACAGTTTCATGAACACATTATTTTACTGAAATAATATTACCCAGATGCCACGAAATTCAAAGTGCTTAGAAAAATATTTTATATGTGTGACTTTATATAGTTAAATTCATGCATCATAATATACAAAATATATTGTTATTGATATAACATGTATTTATACACATATTTAAATAGGACTGTGAGAAACATCTTTTATGCATGTGCATTTAAAAATGTATTACAGGTAGCACAGTGTGGGGAAACACATTCATTTACTTAAATAATACTGTAAGTATTCCCATATAGCTACCATTCATATAAAGCATCTTTATACAGGAGCCTTTAGAGAGTGCATTTATGCAGCAGAGAGTGGTCTACATGCATTAATTCACAGAAATAACCTGGTATTGATTCTCAGGCCTCTTACACAAGAGCACTAACCCCAGAGCCCTCATAGTCTAAGCACCTCCAAGGGCTCTACCTCCTAATACCTTTACATTCAGAGTTAGGTTATAGCACGTAAATTTCTGGGAGACATAAACATTGAGACCCAGAAACAACTAAGCTGCCTCTAGGCTATCTCAACTGGTAAGCTGTGACTTTTAATTTACTTCCTGCCCTGGTCATGATCTACACTATGGGAAGAAGCCTGCACTTGGCAGACATCACTGACTCCAGCTCTAAGTTAATAAAGTTGAAACAATTTGTCTCAACATTGACTGTTTATTAGAATCTCCTGGGGAGTATTGAAAACACAACAGCCCAGATGTTACCCAAACCCAATTAAATCATAATCCCAGGACTGGGTAAAAAGCATTTATATTTTTAAATTTCTCCATGTGATTTCCACATGTAGCAAGGTTGAGAACCACTGAGCTCAAGGTTGACCACCTTCACAAGGAGGTTGAGAGGGTTCAGTTAGATAATCTGTGTGATACTTCTAAGCATTGGCTCTTCTAAGCATAACTCTGCTAGTGACAGTACTGCAATGAGAGCATTCCATACCTCTTGAAGGATCTTCTGATTTTTATGCTAGGCCACACCTACATATATAGAACATTATTAAAAAGCCTGCCCTGGTAGATCCTCTATAAATCATTCTCCAAAGATCTATTTTCTTAAAAATAATTTCCCAGATTTCTACTCTAAGGTGAAAAAAGAAAACAAAGGTTCTTTTCACAATGACAGCTAGGGGAATTTTCAATGTCAGCTTCATACTAAACTTTTCAGAATACTATGTCTATGGAAGTAAAAGAAGTGGCTGAAACTTCTGCTCAAAGGGCCTGAGTCAGAATCAGCCAACAGCGGACTATTATCAAGAGAGTTATGACAAAACCCATGAGCATTAGGTGTCAGTTGAGTAATTCCATTTTTACTTCATATTCAAATATTATGTTTTGTTTTAAGAACAATGCAATGTGGTTAATGTGCATTTTAACTTTAAATGTAATTCATAAGCCTAAAATTGCTTTATGTTTTTTTGTCAAATAACTAACCTACCTTAACATTCCATTTGATAGCAGATTTGTTGATAGCAATGACACAGGGAGAGAAGGATGCTCATGGAAAATAAAAATAGAATTCTGAGATGTCATTCAATTTTTTCTCTTACACACTTAGAAAAAAAATACGTAAGGAGTAAAAAGTGTATGTAGATAGGGTAAGAATTTTTTTGCATTCAGATTTGACAGGGTAATTTATAGATATTTTGACAGCATTTTGATAAAGACAGATAACCAAAATTGCAGAATGAGTCACATCTAGCCAGAAATTGTCCTATCATTCTTGTGAGGATAAAATGTTAGAGACATTTTATGAACATTTTGTCCAAATTATTCTCCCCTTTCACAGGACAGGAAACAGAATGACTAAGCCTGCTGTTGTGTGGGGCTAGCACAGAGAGGAGGCACTAAAAGTTAGATTAGAGGGTCCTTCATGAGCTCTGTAGGAATCTGAGGTCCAAGGAGATGAAAACAGAAGTTCTTTAGTATCATCCCCTGTATAGGAAACACCAACTATGTGTTGGAGACTGGGGAGGAAATGGTGACTAAAACAAACAAAAAAATGGGTCTTTGTCTTCCCAGGACATATAACCTAGTGGGGAAGAAACCACTGAATGATGAGTGCGATGAAGTGTGAGATACTGCCCTCTCTCATGGTGAATGAACCTATTCAGGACATGAGAGAGGGCTTCATAGAAAGGAGACTCTTTAAGGTCATGTCTAAAAGCAAGGAGTAAGTACTTATCCAGACGGGAAAGAAGGTAAAAAGGCATGTTTCAGATATAGGGAAAGAATATATAAAGACTCAGTAATGAGAGAAAACAGACATTACTGAGGGACTGAAAATATTTTTGGAAAACCTGAAATAAGATTAAAAGAAAGCTAAAGGGAGGTTGTTTCAAGCCATGTTGCAAAAGTAAAATATAGAGAAGACTCTAACAATACCTTGTAAGAAGTTTATGTTTGATCCATAATCAGATTGAATTTTGGAAAAATCATTCTGGCTATACTTTGCCAAAAGAGTTAGAGCAGGTGGGATGTGAAGGAGGACTAACATGAAGCATATTTTGAAGAGTCTAAGGGAGAGGTAAGGGTGGCTTGGATCAGAATGGGGAAAAATGAACAGATATGAAAGAGATGAAATTGGTGCCCTTGTGACTAATTGGATGTACAGAGAAAGGAATAAACCAAGAATGATTCCTAGGCACCTGACTAGAGCAACTGGTATACACTGGTTATCAGGTTTAGGCAGTAAACTAATTCCAGAACTCACCACTAATACATTGGGTTTAAAGAGAATTCCTCACTGAGTTAGAATATAATTGAAAAACTGGGTGATTCTTTGATATTCTGCCTTCCTCACTGAGTTGGCATAGACTGAATGGAATAGTATATATGAAAAAAGTTATGAACTCTATACCACTACCAAATGTAAGACATTGTGTTAGTATTAGACAGTTGGAAGGGGTCTGTATTGTTTGGATTAGACCTCATTGGGTGAGTAGAAATATAAAAACTGAGTTTCCTACTCTTAGTCAGTTTGGGCTGCTATAACAGAATACCTTTTGTCTTTTTTATATATATAACAGAATATATTTTGTCTTTTTTAAGGTGACTTAAAAAACAGCAGAAATTTATTTGTCAGAAGTTCAGGAGGTTAAGGAGTTAAAGATCTGTATGGCAGATTTGGTGTCTGGCAACAATCTGATTCATAGATAGCTTTCTTCTCCCTGTGTCCTCACATAGTGGAAGGGCCAGATAGCTCTTTGGGGTCCCTTTTATAAGGACACTAAATCCATTTATGAGGAAAACTCATGACTGACCCAATTACCTCCACAAAACCTTATCTCCAAATGCCATCACTTTAACAACTAAGTTTCAATATGTGAATTTGGAGGGAAGGGTGGCAAATACATTCAATCTATATCATTACCACCTAAGGGTAGAAAACTGAAAATTGGCTTATGACTTTACTCTTGTTCCAGACAAGAACATGCCATGAACATTAAATATCTGTGGCTGGTAGATTTGTGGGTCCACAGGGATCAAGAATGTTCATGTGAGCCCCAATAAGTATGAACAGCAAATGCCATTTCAGACACCAACAGCCAGTGGGACAGGGCATGCTTAGAAATAACTTATACACTAGGTAAAGCTGATCCTGCAGGTGAAGATCTTAAGTTTCTGGAAGATATTAGAGCTGGGAATAATTGGACAGATAAACAAGTTCACACAAATCAATTTAAGATCATAGCAAAGGGATACTGTGAAGAACAAAAAGAGAATACAATACTCTGGAAACTTGGTAATGATCACTAATGTACCAGGGAAAGCTCATGCTTTCGAAGTTAGGCTAGATACTCATTAAGGACATTGCAATGTCAAATTCAAGCTTAAGAAGACCAAACCATCCTAGCATTGTTACCAATAAAAAGAGGGTTAAAAATTATAGAGAATTTCTCCCACAAAAATTTTGGGCTTGATTTCACAAGCTACATAAGAATACTTTCACTGCTCAAAGTTAAAGTAGCACTGTGTTTATAGAAAAGGAGATTTGGTGTATCTCAGGATGGCAAATGTGAAAATAGCCTACAAGAATCAAAAGCATCAGTACTGAGATGTCCATTTTCTAAATGCACTCTGTGTTCACAGATTTTTAGAGCATTCACATAGTAATCCAATGAAAGTTTAGTGCTCACTTTGTATTGGCAAACAGGACAAGCATGATAGGGAGGAACAGTGTCTGTTCTAAAGGAGCTCAGGGTTCTCTTAGGAATGATTACAACACAATGAGAGGAGTAAGTGGGAGTAAAATGATGAATGTACTATGTAACATCCAAGGCATCCAGTGATAGAGAATGGCAGGTTGAAAAAAGAATGAGTGATTCTGGTGTTCAGGAGAGAGAGCTTGAGGCATATTGTAAAGGCCCTTTTTGTCTTTTTTAAGGAGTTCAAACATTTGTCTGTAGAAAATGAGAAATGATTAATGGAACATAAATGGCCAATGTTTCCTGGTGCTGTTGAGGAGGTGTGATCAGAGGGTCAAGATAATGCTGGAAAAGATGGGTTTGAAATTGTCAGAAAAGTAAAACTAAGAATAAGAATCTAAATCCAGGAAGAAACAGTGACACAGAGAGAATGCTGGCTGGAAGACAAGTCCTGCTACATATTTACAGGAGATATGATTTATAAATATGTATTTAGTCTATAATTCCTGTTAATCTATAATACTTGATCGAATGTCTTAACATGAAAGGCCAACTGCAACCAAGAGCTAGCCCTCTATTTGATTAAAGAGGCCAAACCATTTGATGTCTGGTATTTTATTTAGTCTTTTCACATATCTGGTGCTACATCCACTAGAGCTTTCAAGCTTTGGTGTGTGTTGTGCAGAGGGAAATTCTATATATAAAAATGGATGGAATTATAAACTCGGTGAAAAATTCAAAACAACTAAAAGAAGGAGCCTTACAGACCTAGAACAGCATGGGGTTTATAAATGAAAATTCATGGTAGACAAGCTGAGTTCCTTCCTTTGATAAATTCTCAAAATTAATGGATAGAAGAGAAAATGTGATCTATTTAGGCATTAGCAACACATCTGATACTCTGTCTGATGATATTTTACTTGCAAATTTGTTTTAAATGAGCTTAGATGACAAGAGAATCAGTCATATTAGAATTGAGGAAAGGCTTATAAACAGAAAGTAACAAATACTAGGTCTGGTCTTATTTAACATTTTTATTAAAGATCCAGAATTGGGGAGTAAATGGCATATTAATAGAAATGCCAAATGACACCAAATTTACAGGATTACAAAGTGTGCAGATTCAAACTGTGAGGGGAAGGAAAATTGACCCAAATATAATAAGAATTTAAATATGAGCAGAAAGAAAAATTAGACAACTTTTCTTTCAATAATCAGTCACAATAACATGTAAACCTGAGACAACAGCAATAGCATGAATGAAATTTAGAAAAAATGAGTTCTGGTTTAAATTTAGATAATTGGGTAAATGACCTTGTACAAGTGTTTCAATTCCGTTGTAACATCTGTTTCCCCAAGTTTAATATTAAGAAATCGGACAGATAATTATCCATAGTCTCTTCCATCCCTAAAATTCTTTCTTCAGTTTCTCTGCCTTTTCTCCTTTCTTGTAGATTTTAAAGGCTATCTCTTTAGTACTGAAGACTGGCTTTTAAAAACCTTCTGAAGTTACTCTGTCCAATTGGGGTCATTAATATTTTTAAGATGACACAGCCACACACAGTCGTACTTTATCACCTTATGTCAGGAAGTGACTCACTGAAAGGCCCCCCACTGCCTGTCACCTGCAGCTCTCACCCTCCCAAACACCCTTCAGTGGAATCTGAAATGAGCATAGCACCATATACTGTTCTAAAGGAGCAGAGTGGGTGCCATCTTATGTGGTGGAGGAGTGACAAGTTAGAGATTGTATAATATCTGTGCACTGCAGGAAGCGGTGAGTCATGTAACGATGTGAACTATAACATATTGCTTTGGATGATTTTATGTCTGTTCTGTTTCCTTGTCTAAGGCTATTCCTATAGAGACTCACTGATATCTCTACTAACCCTGGGAAGAAAGCAAAGTGAATAATACTATCCTCATTTTGTTTTTATTTTATTTATTTATTTTTAGAGAGAGAAGAAGGGAGGGAGAAAGAAAGGGAGAGAAACATCAATGTGTGGTTGCCTCTCATGCCCCCTACTGGAGACCTGGCCCACAACCTGGGCATGTGCCCTGACTGGGAATCGAACCGGTAATCCTTGGTTCACAGACCGGCACTCAGTCCAATGAACCCTACAAGCCAGGGCCTATCCTCATTTTATATTGAAGAAAACTGAGAAACAATAGTTAATGACCTGACAAGGGCTATAAAGATAGTGAGCATCAAAGTCTTGACTAGAACTTTTGCCACCCTAGTAGTATTTTTATTCTACTTCATCATGTTACACTTTTATTTTGAATATTTTATATGACTTTAAAAAAGTGCTGGTGAGGTTGTGGAGAAAAGTGAACCCTAGTACACCGTTGGTGGGAATACAGACTGGTGCAGTCACTGTGGAAAACAGTTTGGAATTTCCTCAAAGAGATAAAAAATGGAACTGCCTTTTGACCCAGCAGTTCCACTACTGGGATTATACCCTAAGAATCCCAAAACATCAGTTCAAAAGAACCTATGCACCCCAATGTTCATAGCAGCACAGTTTACATTAGCCAAAAGCTGGGTGCAACCTAAGTGCCCATCAATAAGTGAATGGATCAAAAAATGATGGTACATTTACACAATGGAATACTACACAGCAGAAAGAAAGAGCTACTACCTTTCCCGACAGCATGGATAGAACTGAAGGCATTATGCTAAGTTTAATAAGCCAGGGGGTGAAAGACAAATACCATATGATCTCACTTATAAGTGGAACCTAATGCAAAAAACAAACAATCAAGAAAAATATAACCAGCAACATTTAAAGAAAAAACAAACTGACAGTAATGAGAGGGAAGGAGAGATGGAAGTAATAGGGAAAAGAAGGGGAAGGGTCAAATCAAGGAACATGTATAAAGGACCCATGGACAGAACCAAAGTGGGGAGGATGGAGGGTGGGAGGTGGGGGTCGGTGGGGCAGGGGAAAGTGGTGGCAGGAAAACGGAACCAAATGTATTTGAACAATTTTTTTTAATTGGCTCTCAATAATGTGATCAAGTACAATAAAATAGTTATTTCATATACTGAGGTGGTAAGTGGCTTGAAGATCAGCCTCATGTAATGTTTTAGCAGTAGGAGTGTTAGAGGATATATTGTCTCTGATATTATATGAATGCTAATGAAGAATTCCAATGCAACTTTCATATAAGCAACGGGGTTTCTTCATGAAAGGTAGAAATGATTGGGACATTTCATTAGAACAGAACTCTGAAGGATTCCTATTGACTCCACTATATCATGGCTTTCACAATCCACTCATTCCACACTACACTTTCATTAAACTAGTGCACTCTCTACCCTGCTTTGAGTGACTCACCCTTTTGGAAATGCTATGAAGATGGACACCTTTACAGACATGGCATCAAGGACGTTCTCTAAGATTCGTGCCCTATTTCTGCGACTAGAGACATTATCAGACTATGTAAGACCCTTGATAAATATTTGTTGAATGATTAAATGTCTCTCTTCTACCTCTTACCTGAAGTCTCCATTTAATTTTCTCATAAAATTTGCCATGGCCTCAAATAAAAATTTATAACAAATACTGACCTATGTTTTACAAATATGTTTTTATCACCATTTAAATTTTAAGGTTTACAATACCACTGATTGTATCTCCATTCAGTACTTCCCTCTTAGGCCTGTTGTGTATTATGTAAAACTGTCAGAGTGATTGATACATAGTAGGCTGGTAATATTTCTTAGTTCTTTTCACTTGGTTTGTTTTCTTACCTACCACAGTGAATAATTGATTATAATTCAAGCAATACGCTTCTGAAACCATGAAAATAGTCTTAACATTTGCTATTCTATTATTTTACTGTGAAAACCAGCATAAAATTTCTGAACTCCTATGGATTTTATATCTCACTGAGGACTAGAAACTTACTTTGAGGATAGGTTATTGGATAGTGACTTGACTCCTCTCTACATATCTGTTTTTGATATACACTGAGGCTTTAAAAGCAAAGAGTGTTAATTTTGTTCTGAAGACTTTCCTATCCTGTAGTGTTTGTTGTTATCCTCTGTGTTTGCCTTTCAACCCTAAAGATCTCTCAGTTGTAATTTGCAAGGACATTTTGACTGGACAAGCACAGAGAAAGGATCAAAGTATGGGCTATATCGGAACTCTGCTATTATAAAAGCTAATGGAATTCTTCCATGGTTTTTTTTTTTAGAATGCTTTATTTGCGGTAGCTTTTTATAAAGATAGTTTCCTGAAACCTTAAGCTTTATATTTTTCACTTTCATTTTGAAAGCCTGTAAACCCTGATGAGTTCCTCACATTATTGGACCCACTGCTCTTTGTCCCATTCTCAGAGCCTGGGACTCTTAGATCAGTGACAGCAGAATTCAGAAAACAAGGCATCAAACTGCATGACAGTCCAGCCTCACCTGACTGTAACAATTAAGGATAGCCTAGAATATTTTGACAATGGATAAAAACAGCTGACCAGAGAAAGAATCAAGTAACCAGATTACAACAGAGAAGTAAGATGGCAATGGTATAGACTAGGTTTTGAAAATGTCCCCCAAAAAGGAGGAGGTATATATTCTTGACAGAATTCATCAATGCTGTCTTTTGGTCAATTCTTATTTTTCTCAATAAAACCTGCCTCCCTTCCCCATAACTTCTGCCACCTCTTGTCATCTCTATCAGAAATACCTAATACCCCCTAAACCACCAGCATCATTCTACTCAGTTTCTGAGTTAAACCTGACACGTGATATTAATAAGAAAGTGAATATAATTGGTAGTTAATAATATTCACCAGCACCTACTGGGCTTTTATAGAAACAGTTGATGTTTTCTCAGTTTCAAATAAAGTGCTATATAAATATTTTATGTCCATCTTCAACATCATCCCCTCCTGAGAGAGTGCTAACCCTGTAATTCCAACATGGCTCAGATATCCTTCAGGGCTTGTCATTTGCTACACATGTTAATAATCCAAATGAGTATTATGATCCCTCTATTATTTTGAGGTTAGTATCATAATGCCTATTTTCAATTTAGCTCATTGGATTGACAAGTGAGGTTCAATTTTTTTTTTTAATAAAATGACTTCTGAAGTTTGTCCCTGGCTGCGTCTTCTGTTATTACAGGAAAGAACTTCCTTGAACATGAAGACCACGGGGGTCCCATAGCTTACATGTCTAGACATGTTCACAGACAAGCTCATAGTCTATTTTATCTCACAGTGTATTTCTTTATGGTGATGATTTGCTCCCTCTTCATTTTTCTGATGATATGTAGAAATTAAGGATAACCATTTCATAACTAAAGAAGTATAGAGTATTTTTCTCTCTAGTCATTTGCATATAGTATTTTCCTGAATTACCTTGCTGGCAATGTATAAACCACTCATCATTTTTATCCATTCAAGTCTATTATTTACTTGCTCTTATAATATTACAGTATTAATTTCAATCAGTTTTGAAATGCCAAGAACATAGTCAGAAAGTGAAGGAGAAATGCCCACTAATTGACTTTAGATTCAGTATCGGTCAGAAGTATCATAAGGGTAAAGTGCCCTCCATAGCCCATCACCTTTAGGAAAGGTCTCATATCTATACTTAGATACGGTTCTGATTCTAGCAGCAGATTCTATAATAGGCTCTTAAGTTAAAAAAAAGTGAGAGAGAGAGAGAGAAGAAAAAATGCTGATGAAGGCCATAAAAATAAATGAGGCTTATTGCTTCTTGACATCTTTAGTACTTTCTGTGGCTTCCTGAATGAGCAGCAGTGGCAGACAATAGCTGAAAGATTGTGTGTAAGATAATGAGAAAAATAAATGCATCCTCAGGTGCAGCCAACAGGAACTGCTGTTAACATTTATTATCCAGGGTCTTGAATGCTCCCAAGATGATGTTATTAATTTGCAGAAAGAGCTAAGAGGTGTGAATGAGAGCCTATGTTTGCTTATAACCCCCTTGACCATCACTTTGAATATTAAACAAAGAGGTCAAATGTATTATTACTTTGATACTGTATTTCTTTTTTTATGGTAGTGATGCTGGCAGGCAAAATCATGTCAGCGCATACCCTTAAAACCAAGGGAGAAAAAAGAATGAAAAATATAAATAGATATATATTGTGTCCAGTTCCAGCTAGAACTTCTGGTCGATTTCCAATGTGTAATTTGTGTATAACTCTTACAGGCACTAACACTACTAAGTTTGGTAGGTCCTTAAGTTAACTACATATATTCTTACTTCAAGAACCTTAGAAAAATGACTTTCTTATGCTGGTTGAAACAGCGGATTGACTATATTATTCAAAGCCTTATAAACAAAACCTAAAATATGAAACAAAAACTCTTTTACAGTAGTTTCTCTACATCTTAACATATCTTTAAGTCCCCAAAAATATTCTTTCTGGTCCCTATAGTACATCCCATAATCCATAATCATTTAAAGCAAGACCATATTTGCCTTATTAAAGCTTTTTCTTTGGTCTATAATTTCAATTTTATTTTTTAATTTTCATTCTTTTTTTAAGTGAAAATTATTATTTATTTAATTTATTTGTTTTTATTTATTTATTTATTTATTTTTAACTACATTTGTCTCTGCCTCCCCCCCACCACTTTCCCTTGCCCCCTCACCCCTTCCCTCCCTCAGCTCTTCCCCTTTGGTTTTATTTTCATTGAAGTATAGTTGTCTCTAATTCAAATTTCTAGTTACCTCCAATAGTGTGTCATGAATTGTTCATAATGCATGTTAGATGTCAGAAATGGGCAAATACTGCAGTTGTGTCAAAGCACAATTAAACCCATTTGTCTAGGTGAAATATAATAATAAGGATAGTGTACTGATTTTGAGAAACATTTTAAAAAGTGTGGTATGGGAGTCCCTAGAGGTTTCCAAGACATTATCGCGAGATCCATGATATTCAAAATTATTTTTGTAATAATACTAAGATAATATTTGCCTTTTTACTTCCATTCTCTTGTCAGTTCAGAGTGGAAGTTTTACAGGGGCTACATGACATGCGATATTACAAAAGATTAAATATGAAAGCAGATATGAAAATTTAGCTTTTTTGAAGATACATATTTTTAAAACTTTACAAAAGCCTAAACCAGTGCCATTATCCATGTTAAATGTATATATTTGAAATATAGTTATTTTTCATAAAATAGATTGCTCATCAAAATTAAAATTAAAATAGATTTTGATCAAAATCACAAAATAGTCATTGTGCAATTGTGCCCATTTATTATCAGGGAAATGTAGTTCAAGCATGATTCTGGTGTGAATGTATAGAAATAAATATGTATAGAAATAAAGAAATTGTTTTGTCATTAAAACTAAATATTACGACCCTTTATTTTGTTTCTAATTAAGTATTGCTTTTTAAAAAATTCCCATAAACACCAATGCCTTAAAAAGGTACTCCATGTTCAAACTTTGAATATGCCATAGTTGCTTAAGAAGTCAGAGAAAGACAAATACCATACGATTTCACTCATATGTGGAATCTAAGGAACAAACTGAACTAACAAGTAAAATGAGAACAGGCTCATAGATAGAGAGCAGGATGACAGCTAGTGGACGTGGGAGGTTAGGGGTGGAGGGATGAGCAAAAAGGGAAAAGAACTCATGGACATGGACAACAGTGTGGGGATTGTGGGGGGTGGAGGGTATAAGGTAGATAATGGTAATGGAAAAAACACAATAAAAATAAATTTAAAAGAAAAAAGAGGAAAATAGCAAACAAAACATAGAATATGTTGATTGGTAATGATAGAAGATTGGACCAGAGAAACAAATAAACAAAAAACTAGGGACACCATACTAAGGAATTTGAGTTTAAGTTTTTGAAGGAAAACATTCATAACTCACTTTTGCACACATTTTCAACATTATATAGAACAGACCACTGCTACGAGGGTATTTGACTAAAGCTTCAAAATATTGGTGATGCAGACTGGTGCAGCCACTATGGAAAGCAGTGTGGAATTTCCTCAGAAAGCTGAAAATGGAACTGCCTTTTGATCCAGCTATTCCCCTGCTGGGACTATACCCTGAGAACACCAAAACGCCAATACAAAAGAACCTATGCACCCCCATGTTCATAGCAGCACAATTTACAATAGCCAAGTGTTGGAAGCAACCTAAATGCCCATCAGTAGATGATTGGATCAAAAAATTATGGTACATATACACAATGGAATACTACGCAGCAGAAAGAAAAAAAGTACTAAACTTTGCGACAGCATGGATGGAACTGGAGAGCATCATGCTAAGCGAAATAAGCCAGGGGGCGAAAGACAAATACCATATGATCCCACCTATAAGCGGAACCTAACCAACAATGCAAAGAAGCAAGGAAAATATGGCCAGCAACACTGAAAGGAAAAGAAATCAACAGAGACAAGAGGGAAGGGGGGGCAGGGAAAGGGAAGGGAAGGGGAAAGTCAAGGAACATATAGCAAGGACTCATGGACAAAACCAAAGGGGAAGAGCTGAGGGAGGAAGGTGGGAGGGGGCAAGGGAAAGAGGTGGGGGGAAGGCAGAGACAAATGTATTTAAAAAGTAAATAAATTAATTTTAAAAAAAAGCAAAATATTGGTGATAATTAAGCTATAAAAATCATATTAGAAAATGGAAGAACAAAAAGGTAAAGAAAGTCATACTGAATGAAATTTACTCATCATACCTGTAGATAAAGGAGTATCCAATCTGTGGCCCGCAGGCCGCGTGAGGCTCAGGATGGCTATGAATGTGGCCTAAAACAAAATCGTAAGTTTACTTCAAACATTTTGAGACTTTTTTTCTTGGTGATTATGTGTCACAATGTATTTAATGCGTGGCTCAAGACAATTCTTCTTCTTTCAATGTGGCCCAGAGATGCCTAAAGGTTGGACACCCCTGTCCAAGAGGAAACTAAAATTTGTAAATCTAATGTGACTTGTATAAATGAATTTAGCTAGTGAGGAGCCTAGCTCTGATTTTTTTTGTTTTGTTTTTCAATAGCCCAACATCAAATATTAGTAAAGTAAGATAATGTATTAATTATCAACAATAATAGTAAATACACAAAATCAATACTACTTATAAATAACAATAATTTTAAATCCTATATATAATTGTGAAAACTCTATAAAATACATGGGAATGATTGTAAAGAGATATGAAAAGGTGCTCAATGTCACTAATCATCAGACAAATGCATATTAAAACCACAATGAGATATCACTTTACACCGGTCAGAATCGCCATCATCAATAAATCAGCAAACAAGTGCTGGAGATGATGTGGAGAAAGGGGGGCACTTTTGCACAGTTGGTAAGAATGCAGACTGGTGCAGCCACCGTGGAAAGCAGTATGGAGACACCTCAAAAGTTAAAAATGGATCTGCCTTTTGACCCAGACATCCCACTTCTGGGAATGTATTTGAAGAAACCCAAAACACTAATTTGAAAGAACATAAGCCCCGCTTTATCTTTTTCTAATGTTGACTGCTCTATGACAGTCTCTTTTACTGGTTGCTCCTCATTTTCTTGTCCTTAAGATATGAGGATATATTAGTCCCTAGACTTCTTTTCTGTCTCCCCTTATTGCCTCTGATCTAACCTGATCCTATGGATTTATATACCATCTATTCAAAGATAACTCCAAATATGCATTTTCATCCTGAACCTTCTTGTTTATCTCCAGACACACACACATCCAACTGCCTAGTTGACTTTTCTGCATGGATCTTTAATAAGCTCCCAAACAGACACTGATATCCCTTCAAAAATCTCTGCTGTTCCCTTTCTGGTTGGTTCAGTTGTTTGGAGCATCATCCCATGACTGAAATGTGGCAGGTTTGATCCTAGGTCTGGACATGATCCCTGGTTTGGGCACACAGGAGAGGCAACTGATCAATACTTCTTTCTCTCTCTTTCTCTCCCCTTTCCTCTCTGTACAAGCAATGAAAAAAAATGTCCTCAGTTGAGGATATGGAGATTATATAATCTCCATATAATCAGCATTCTACCAGTTGCTCATGTCAAAAATCTTGACGCTATCCTGAATATTATACTTTTCTTAAATTTCACATTTATTACTTCAGTAAATTCTGTTAATTCTATATTCAAGACACGTATAAAATGTAACCTAATCTAACTAACTACTTTCATAGCCACTACTGTGGTCCAAGCGAATCTTCATTTCCTATGTATTGCTTTAATAGTAAACTACTAATTTTCTTGCTTATATCAATTACTGCCTATGGCCAATGTGTTAGAATGTGCTTCCTCCAGGTTTTTGAGAGAACCATATTTAAAATTTCATTCAACCTTAGATCTATATATTTTCTATATATACTTATTCATTTATTATTTACTTATTTATTGTTCAGCATCCTATCTCTTCCACCAGAATGTGGGTTCTATAAGGGCAAGAATTTTTGTCTTGTTTTTTTGTTTGTTTGTTTCCTACTGTTGTATCCTCAACTCCTAAACTGCAGTAAAGAGAAAAAAAGATGCAATTCTGCCTAGAGAAGTAATTGGAAATTCATGATGACAATGATGATGATAGTAATGATAGAAACTCCTGTTTACTAATCATTAATTAAGTTTCATGGATTGTGCCCTGTGCTTTTTATGCATTGCTACATTTGACCCTCACAAGACATAAGAGATCAGGAGAAAATTTTCCCAGAATGTAAGTGAAGGCAGCACTTAAGTGAGAAGGTAGGGATCAGCTGTTTCAAGTGTTCCTGAGGAGTCAAATAAAGTGAAGACTGAGTATTGACTTGGCACTTTAAAGGTAGTGAATTAGATCTCCAATTTATAAAATTAGAAACTGGAGCTTATAAACATTTAGCAGCATCCCAGATAGGAAAAGACAGAAATAGTTAAAAAAAACCCAGCACTCCTGAGTTCAAAGCCTGAACTTGTCACAAATTGGCTTCAGATAAATTGTCTCCTAGTCTAAGATTATTGTGACACAACTAAAAACAGTTTTTGTCCTGAAATTAGCATGGATTTAGTCTATAAAATCAGTTCTATCACTTGCCAGATGCTGGAGATGCATATACAAACAAGCCTCTAGATTAGGTATCACTTTCTCTATTTCACAGATAAACAAGATGTGACAGAACTATTAAGCAACTTGATCCATGTCCCACAGCTTGTAGATAGTTTAACTGTATTAAAATTCAAATAAGATTTACTCTTAAAGTATATATATCTCAAACCTTTTATATTTATTATTACAGGAAAGTGTTAGAATTATTGAACTCATACTACCAGTCTGGAAAGAAAATTTGATCTTCAGATACCAGCATCCCAAATAAACTTGTATTTAATCTTTTTATTCTTTTATTGTATCTGTTTGACCCCTAAAGACATTCTCACTTGGAATCCTTCAATGTGATAACCTATGAGGAACCTTCTAGTGCTAGAGTTTCCCAGTGTCCTATGACAAGGATGTATACTTCTTGGCTCATAGAGAAGGGATCTGAGTCTTATCCAAGAACAGGGCAAGGCAGAGCCAAGATCTCAGTCCAGAATTTGTGCCTTATTATCTTAGTTTGTCCTTTAAGAAGAAGGATTGTAAGATGAACACAGCTCTCACATAGTTATTCATTCAATTAAAATCTCCAAAGATATACCTGGTGATTTTCTAAATCTGTCTCAAATTGTCCAAAACATTATATTCACTGGAAGATTATTCTAAATCCTCACAATAAACTTCTTAGTTTATTACATACAGTGCAAGATATAATTCATCCGTTTGGTTTTAACAGAGATCTTCGAATGCTCATTTGAAGTATGATTTTTAAAAGGCAGACTTAACTGCTTAAAATACATTACTCAGAATTGCTACTTCCTGCATTTTTGCTGGGTGGAGAAGCAGGGGAAAGATTATTTCCACAACCTAAGCCTCCTATACTTTTTCATAGGTAGCTTCCTCTAGTCAAGAAAAATGGAATTGATTCCCCCATGTAATAATGGAACATGTAGATACAAATCATTCTGTGAGTGGCAATGATTATTTACAGTATGCCATTACAGACAAATGCCAGAATTAGGTCCACTTTTGCTATTGCATTTTCACTAGATTTATTTCTTATTAAAAGGCTGAGTTCAGGTAAACTGTAAAGTTCTGCAAAAATAGAACTGAAATCCCCAGTTATTTCATTTCAGTTTCTAGGTATGTACTTTCTATGTCTATCTTCTATCTATCATCTATCTATCTATCTATCTATCTATCTATCTATCTATCTATCTATCATCTATCAAAATCATCATCTATCATCTATCTCTATTTTTCTCTTTAGAAACCAAGTAATCTACTTCTGCATGGTCCTAATTTATAAACTGAATGCAGAGCTCCAGATTTACCATATCATTAACTTCCAGGACCGCCCCCCCCAAACCTGGCTCTAACCTATACTTGTAAATTCTAACTTTTTCATGCCTGGGGAGTATTAAACATCAAACTTCAGAAGTGGTGGTCAGTACTTTTAGCCAGTAATCTCCTTCTATCTCCCTTTTGATTTAGTAACTTGGTCTCCTATTAGACCAAGGTAAATATATTGCATTATATTGCAAATATAGTGGCAGGGAGTAAAAATAAATTATATTGGGTCAGCCAAAAAATCCTTATGGTTTTTTCCATAAAATAAGACACATTTTTCATTTTCACCAATAACTTTATTGATTTGGATATTTTGAGTTATGTGGGCTCTCTCCCACATGGTATGTTGATTGGTCTCAAATAATGTCTCAATTTGAACACTATGAACTTCAACAGGTCTACCAAACCAGACTGTGGACAATCCAGCGAGAAATCTGAAGCATGAAACATCACAAACACTTTTGACATGTTCAGTCACAAGCACCTTCTCCATACACAGCAAAAATCTTTTCTGCATTTTGGTTGCATTTTTACCTTTCTTTGAATAATAAAGCATGATATGCTGAAAATGTTGCATATTTTCTTCCATCTTCAATATTAAAATGGCTACATAAAATGTCACCAATTTTGATAAGGTTTTTTAAATGCATGCTGCTATGACAGAGGTCACAATACAATCTCACAAAATTGTTTCGAATGAAGTTAAAGACAACTAAGCACAACTAGAGCCATCTTATGGAAAAAAACAAACAAACTTTCTGGGCAACCCAATAGCTGAGATGTTTAATATTACTGTGGTGAGAACTTATTCTTGTGATGGTAGGCAAGCCAGTGAGGTACCAAATGTGCTCTATAAACTTGTAGGCAACCCTTGAGATTATTCAGGGACAACCATGTGTATACAAGAGGGTGAGGAGAGTAATTGTTCCATTCCAGATTTGTTCACTTTTAGAAACCTTATATATTGTTATATGCATATAACAATATATAAGGTTTATTGTAGGAGAAAAAAATGTGTTCTAGTATTTAAAAATTTTAGAAAACTTTGATATAATTAAAAACAGTGTTTAGGATTAAGCAGCATTATTGTATGACCTTAAGGAAATGACTTACCTTCATTAAATACCAATTCATTTATGTATAAAATAGGAAAACATAATATAACTTTATTTCTGGGATGTTATGAGGATAACTATATGTATAGAATAAGCTGATGCCAAGCACTGGGCGAAGTGCTGGCTAAAATAGTATATATATTGATTTGGTGCATGTGTGGCTCAAATAGTAATTATTATGATTATTATTCATGTAACTTGTTCATTTATAAGATCTAAAACTATTTTTAAATTTTTATTTTATTGTTTTATTAATTTAGTGAGGTAACATTTGTTAATAAGAATATGTATGTTGCAAGTATACATTTCTATGATTCATGACCTGAATAGTGCATTTTGTTCCCACCACCCAAAGTCATGTTATCTTTGTCCCTGGCTGATGTGGCTCAGTGGATTGAGTGCTGGCCTGTGAACCAAAGGGTCACTGGTTTGATTCCCAGTCAGGGCACATGCCTGGGCTGATGGCCAGGTAGGGGGTGTGTGAGTGGCAACCACACATTGATGTTTCCCTCCCTCTCTTCCTCTTTTCCCCTATGTCTAAAAATAAATAAGTAAAATCTTGAAAAAACATCAAAGTTATATCATCTTCTGTCACTATATATTTGGCCCCCTTTACCTTTACAACCCCTCCTAACACCCTTCCTTCCCTCTGGTAACCACCACACTACTATCTGTGTCTGTGAGTTTTGTTTGTTTGTTTGTTTTTGTTTATTTGTTACTTTCAATTTTATATCCCACATATGAGTGAAATATATGACTCAACTTTTGCTGACTTATTTTGCTCAGCATGATATTCTCAAGGTTCATCCATGTTGTGGCAAATGGCAGTATTTTATCTTTTCTTATGGCTGAGTAGTACTCCATTGTATACGTGTACCATATGTTCTTTATCCAATTATCTGTTGAAGAACAGTCCAGTTTTCTGTGTCTTTTCCCCATTAGGTAATGCAAAGAACATGGGGATACATATATTTTTGTGAATAAATGTTTTTAAATCTTTCAGGTTGCTGGGTCATGTGTTAACTCTATTCTTAACTTTTGAAGAACCCCTATACTGTTTTTCACAATAGCTGTACCAATTTATATCCCCTCCAGCAGTGAATGAGGGTCTATTTTTCTCCACAACCTTTATAACACTTGTTATTACATATCTTGTTGATCGTAGCAACCATTCTAACATGTGTGAGATGGTATCTCATGGTAGTTTTGATTTGCATTTCCCTAATAGCTAGTGAAGTTGAGCATGTTTTCATATGTAGTTGGACATTTGTATGTCCTGTCTACTTGGGAGAAGTGTCTGTTCAGGTCTGTCCTCTGCCCATTTTTTAATTGGAGTATTTATTATTTTGTTGTTGAGTAGTGTGAATTCTTTATATATATTGGATATTAATCCCTTGTCTGAGGTATTGTTTGCAAATATCTTCTCCCATTTGGTTGGTTGCCTTTTTGATTTGTTGACAGTTTCTTTTGCTGTGCAGAAGCTTTTTAGTTTGATATAGTTCCATTCATTTATCTTTGTCTTTACTTCCCTGAACCTTTGAGTAACACACTAATTAGTTAGGAAAGCTTATCTTTATTATCTTTCATTCATTTCTCATTGCATTGGTGTTTCTCTCCCTCTTTTTCTCCCTCCCATTCCCTCTGTCTAAAAATAAATAAATACAATCTTTAAAAAAAAAAAAAGCTAGTCATGTCAAGACCCAGGGAAAGTATATTTCAACTAAGGAAACATAAAAGAAAAGATCCTAGGTTGTGAAATCATAGGACATCTTGGAGAAATTGAAAGGAGGCTAATGTAGGATTAAAATAAAAAATAAAGGAATTTATTTTTTGTGGTGGCTTTATTCTTAGAATGATTATTGTGTGAATTGAAGAACTTAGACATTGAATCAATTTTTTCTCCTCTTTTTAGCCTTTTGATGTTAATGGAATATTATATAGTAAAATTAATTTATAAGCATAAACTTTTTTTTTATCCATAGGCCATATCCAAATAAAAGATTCTGACGCTGTAACTATAAAGCTAAGCTCCCTCTTTCACAACAAAAAAAGAGAATAAGTATACTCTGAGCAGACTTGCAGCCCTGAAAATGGATGGATTTACCAGTAAAGTAGCAAGGTATCTGCTCAGCCAACACGTAAATTAAGTGCTGTTAACAAAGTTGTCTTTAAAGTGTTGGGCAATTGTACGGCCACTGTAGGGAGGAGAAGGTAATTTGGGTAGTTGTGGTAAACACTAGCTCCTAATCCTCTCTCTGTGTTTAAAACTTTTAAAATTTATTTTATTTTTTTATTGTTCCAATACATTTGTCTCCATTTACCCACCACCACTCTCCCTTGTATAAACATATATCTAATTTTAAAAACTATTCATTGCAGTTGTTGAGACAGGGTGTGTAGTTGAGCACAAGTATAAATGAGTTATTAAATCAATCATGATTTATATCTGTAAAGTTTTCAATAAATATTTACAACTTGATGGCATAAATGATCACCTGGTAGCTAAAAGATAAAGTCTTCATTTTATAGATAAAGAAACTATAACCTAAAGATGAACTATTTGGCTTAAACCCATAGCATGAACTTGTGGAAGAATGTAGACTTTGAATCCTACTTTTCTAAACAAGTAGGATTAGATTGAGTTCTAATCCAACTACGTTTCATGTAAGTTATATGGCTTTGAACAATATTGTTTACCTTTTTAATTTTAATTTATTAAAGTTTCCATAAGTACTAAAGTAAATAACACATAGAACTTCTCTTTTATTTATATCTTACAATAAACATTATTTCTTCTAAGATAATATCCTTTAATAATAATAATAGCTAATATTAACTAACATTTACTGCATGTCAGGTACAATTTTATTCTAAAACTTTGTATCCTCCACATCTATTAATTCATTTCATCTTTAATATAACTCTATGAAGTAAATATTCCTAGAAGTAAAATAAAATGTAATGATGAAATAAATTAGATTCTGCTCAAGCAGCATGCTTTGCAACACAGCTGTCAGTAAAAGCCTTCTTCCCTGCCCTGAAACTCTATCAATTCTGCTTCTCAGTCATTTCTCAGGTCTCCTGCCACTCTCTAGATCAAATTTAAACTGTGCCTTTGACATCAAAGTCATAACACAGAATATAGTTACATTTTTCTCTTGTCTTATAGCTTGTCTCCCTTTATAGCCAACACCTATTTAAAAGTTTGCCTGATCTCCAAGTGGGAAAATTTGGTCATTCTTTTCCATAGCATATTTTAGAGATCTATAAATGCTGTTCCAACCTTATAATGGGCTACATCCCAAAGTTTGAATAAGAGGGTAGCTTTGTATTGAAATTGAGGTTCATGGACAGGCAACACTGGCATCACCTGGGAGCTTGTTAGAAAACAAAAACTCTGGCTTACTGAATCGGAATTTGCATTCTTATAAGAACCCCCTATTGGTCCAGTTCATGTTAAAGATTGATACTCACCATTCTACAGGACTACAAGGATAAAATTCTAGATTCAATTTCACAGACAGGGGGATGTCAGGAAAAGCCATTATAGGAGTGAAATATGCCTACAAGGTGGGAGATGCCCATAATCCACATTTATTAAGGGTCCAGGCTGCTTGGATACTCATCTCAGTTTTTCATGTATATTACTTTATTTTTTTCTGACCACAATTCTACAAGATACTTGATTATAATAAATTAATAATAAAGATGAAAAATCTGAGACTTTGAAGGTTAAGCAACTTCCTCAAGGTCACATAGTATGTAAATGATAGGCCTGGATTCAAAACCAGGAAGCTTGGCCCCAAGCCCAAGTTCTTAATTATTGTTCTGTACTGCCTGTTTTGAATAGCCTATTTCACCTTCATTGACTGGCACTGTTCCTGGCCCTTAATAGGCAGGTATTCAGTAATTGAAAATAAATAAAGCCCTAAAGTCAGGCAAATGAATTCAGTCTTTATTGCCATAGGTATACCTGTCACTATATCCTCACCATAGTCTGTGAGGAAGCAGCCTGAGTAATAAGGGATCAGGATCCCTTTATTTCACCATCTAGATTCCTCACAACCTTCTATCCATCCCCGAAGCAGTCTAGCCTGCTCTTAAATTGAAGTTAAGGCCCATATTGTTGGCATACACTAAAATGAACTGAGTGAATACTGAGTACCCACACAGTGCCATATTAGGTCTTTTAGATATGTTGTTTGATTTAACACATACTGAGGGAGACATTAACTCTATGTTGCAAACAGTGAGATCAAATTCAGAAAGGCTGGGTCAAGTTAGACAGGATTACAGAATTATGTTTTAATCCCGATTCTTTCTGATTCTAGAAGTAGAGTTCTTTCAGCCATCCAATATTGACATCTACTCCCTTTCCTTGCTGTTTGATAGAATCAATCTTGATATCCATATTTCTGAGAGATCAGGGTTTTTTTTTCATTTGTTTGCTTATTTGTTTTGTTTTTTAATTTTTTTTTCTTAACTCAAGCCACTACACTGACAATTCTCAAATTTTAAGCATTCAGAATAACCCGGAAAACTTGTAAAACACTGATTACTGGACTCCATCTCCAGAGTTTCTGAGTTAGTATATCTGTGGTAGAACCTTATAATTTTTATTTCTAATAAGTTTCAGGATATGCTGATGCTGCTGGCTTGAGGACAACACTTTGAGAACCACTGCAGAAAGACAAACCTTTCTAATTCTTATGTCCTTAGATATTTTTCACCCACTCTTTCTGAAATAGATTTCAAGGTGGTATCCACAGTAAAAGCACTAGGCAGCAGTTGATCTGAATCCATGCTTCACATAGCCGTACAGTTGACAGAGAGGGATATGGCAAGTGGCATAGAGTGCCATAGATCCTTGAATAATGTTGTTCTGTTCAATTTCATTTAATTATAATATTGATGAGACTGCTGTGGGAACTCAACTCTTGTTGATATCAATTAGCCCCTGGAAAACTGGTTTTGTCATACATTGTTTCACTGCAGTTCCAAGAACCTACCTTTAACATTAAGTAAGGACTTGCTGTTCATACACAAGGGGACTGAGTTTCAAAAAGATGACTCCTCTTATTTTCATTAACATTTCTACTTGAAGAAATAGACTTAGCATTCATAAAGTATATAACCAAATACACATGTTCTATACAATTCTATCAGGTTTCCAGTTCTGGATATTTCCCTCCTCTGGAATGTTTCAAATTGTCATTTGTATTTAGTTTAGGAGAAAAAGCAGTGCAAAGCTATCTGTTGCTCACTACTTTGATTGCTAATCAGCATGGCTTCTCCCTCAGACTGTATATAGGTGAAAGGAAGTCAGGATTACTATTGATTGAATAGGCATGTGGCTACTAAGACAAGGAACTCATCTTCCTAGGCTCAGGGGAGCCAAATGGACCCTTTCTGCCATCATCTACCCACCAACACAGTCCATGCTGTGATGAGGGGAATGTGTATGTGTGGCATTGCAAACTACATTACGAAATGACTTTTCCAATCCCAGCTACCAAGAACAAGTTTGATAAATTTTCACAGAGTGTTTGCTAGCTGGAAAAAATAAAGTTCCTTTCCAGAAAAAATAACCCTAACCATTCTGTCACTAAATTACCATATCAATTTATGTTACAAATGGTATCAACCTTCTCCTTCTGTTCTCAAAGACAAAGAGTTATTTCATGGACTCAACTGAACACACCACTTTCTTTTGTCAGATAATAATAGTAGCAGTTAACTTTATTGAATGAAACAAAGTCCCTGTCCTTATGGAATTCTTGATGGATTATTTTTACATATTATTTCATGTAATACACAGAGCCTATCAAGTGGGTATTAGAGCCATTTTAAAAGGCGACAACTGAAGCTCCAAATGTGAAATAGTTTAATCAGGTTTCATAGCTAATAGATTGTTAAGCTCAGATTTTTTTAAATTTTAAATAAATTTCTCTTAACCAAAGCATGTTACCTTGAAAACTAGTTTTGCTACTTTTTAAGAGGTAGTCCAAAGAAGAGAGTTCATAAGATGTAGAGAGCGGAACTGGGAAACAAAACCCATCTTTAGCTATTGGAAATTCACAGGTATATTGGGGTATTAAAAAGTATTTTCCCTACCTTTATAATTCATTTAACAAATATTATGATTATATAGCAATGTCTCTGCATATAAAAATATACCACCAAACTCAGTAGCTTAAAACAGTAATAGCCACTTACTATCTGTCATGACTAACGTTGGCTGAATACAGTTGGGAAGTGTTGTTTTACTTGCAGTTGGCTGGAGCTGCAGTCATCTCAGAGACTTGAGTGACTGGCTCGAGATAGCCCAAGATAGCTCACTCATGGTAGGCAGCTTGTGCTGGTTGGCCAGTGGGGTGCTTAACTAGAGCACCTCAAATCTCCTGCATGTGACCTCCCTACATAGTCTGAGTTTCTTAGATCATGGAAGTTGGATTTCATCAGAGAGAAAAAATAGAAAAAAAAAGGAAGCTGCAAATTTCTTTTTTTAATTTATTTTTCAAACAGAGTTTACATTTAATATTATTTTGAAGCTGCTTATTTATTAAAAGCCATTTAAAATTTACTCTAAGAAGTTAACTAGAGTCACTTTTGCCTTAGTCTATTAATCATAGCAAGTCACAGTCCAGGCCAGGTGAAAGAAATGGAATGGCAACAAATTTGAGCTATATTTGGCCATAAAGTATTTATATTTGTCGAGAAATGTAAAATATAATAATGCCCTCTCTCAAGATCACCAAAATTCTTATACCATTATAACATCAATTTCACAATATATCAATATTTAAATTGTATCCAGGTATAGATGAGGCTCCTCAGGATGGGCTTTACAGTTGTTTTTTTGTTTGGTTTTCACACAGAGTTGCGGTCCAAAAAGACAAGTTATCACCATGGCCACTGTGGCTCAGTTGGTTGGAATATTGCCTGTAACAAAAAAGCTCCAGGTTTGATTCCTGGTCAGGGCACATTCCTAGGTTGTGGGTTTGATTCCCATTCAAGGCACATATGATCCCCCGCCTGAACACCTCTGGGAGTCAATCTATCAGTGCTTCTCTCTCATTGATGTTTCTCTCTCTCCCTGTCTCTCTCTCTAAAAGCAATGAAAAGAAAATGTACTCAGGTAGAGTTACAAAAATATTTTTTAAATAAAAATATAAAGACAAGTTATCTGCTCCAGCAAACACAATTCAGTTGGGAGCTAGTGATAGAATAGCTCCAATAGGCACTCTCATTCAAGAAAGGATAGCAAAAGCACTGGTCCTAAATCCTACTGTTTCCAGAGCAGGTAACATGCATTTATTAGGAATGTAGTTTACCCACTTGTATAGTTAGTTCTCCAGGGGGGGTCTTAGTTCAGTCTAATGAATTATATGTTCTTTTCTATAACAAACGGCTTATCTTTATAGCTGAGAAAATTGTTTATCCTCTTCATTGTCCATAGAAACATGTAGGCCTAGAATCATTTTTTTTTTGTTTTGATATATATATATATATTTTACATTCCAGCTGTGTTTTTCTTCCATTAGTGCACTATGTTCACAACTGTGTATATGGTCTATCAATGACTCATAAATTAATAAGATAACTCATTCTTGCTTTTATTTCAAAAAAGGGAGGATGAAGACAGATTTAATTCTCTTGATATAAGTCACTGTGTTAAGCAATTAACATATATTTTATGTAATTCTAACAACAGTCATGCAAGGCTCATATCCACCTATATATGGAAGAAAAAAATTGAAATCAGCAGAAGAGCTAATTGTTCATTTTCATATAGTTTTTAAGTAGCAAATACAAGATTGAAAACCAACTATGTCTAAAACTAAACTCCAAACATTTTCTACCACATTTGGTTGTCTTTAATTCTGTAGTTTTTTGCTTCTTTGTCAATTGTTTATTTGTTTCTTCCATAACCTGTTTTGAAAATAAAGTTAGGGAGCAGAGCAGCTATAAAATGGATTTTTTAAGACCATATAATTTAGGCAATTTTTATCTAGCAAGCTCTTCCCTAAAATTTAAATTTAAAAGGACTGAATTATTTTAGTTTGATAAACACACCAACATCAAGGAGTATAATTACTGGGAAAAATGGTGGACAGCCTTGCTGCCAGGTCATAGTAAGGGCCAACCTGACGGCGTATTCCTGGTTAGATAGGAATACCAGGAATTCCTATCCATGATAAGACATGGAACTTAGCTGATAACAGTTTTCAATGAAATACTGTATAAGGATAAAGAATTCTGTGGTTATATAATTTGTTAAGGAGACACCACAAACAATCTTGTCTGGTTTCTTTGTGAGGTACTTCTTAGATACCAATAGCTCTTATTTTTTCTAGGGACATATTATGTTGTACTATTTGAAAATGTATTTCATTTTAGAAGTTTTTGGGGGGCAATTTTATAAGAGGAGCAGAACTTCATATACATTTTTAGAAATCATGCCTTAGAAAAATATAGAATATTTTTTAAACTGAGAGAATTTATGAAGAATATAACAAATTACTATATTTTTATACCTAATCCCATGCTATTCCTGAAACTATAAAATCATTTATTGTATTGTTTATACTCTAGCTATGAGGAATTCAGGATACTTGATTTAGTATTTTGTTTTGCTTTACTTGTATTTCAACTAAAAATGTTTATATTATTTTGGAAGATAATATATTTACAAGGTTCATTATTCAAAACTAGAACTGTTATTTGCTTTATACTCTCCAACATAGAGAAAGTCATATAGGTTGTTTATAGTCAGAATCCAATCTGCGTGGTCCATAAACCAATAGATCAGTTAATGTTCCCATCTGAAACATTATATATATAATATAATATATATTTCAATATCACTTCTGATTAAAGTTAAACAATTAGTTATTAATTGCCATACAGTGTATCACTTCTGTCGTGCCTACTAATGCTTCTCAGCTCCTATAATTAACCACTTATGTTTTTTTGTATAATTTTCAAGTGTTTCTTTAAATAGAGATGAGTAAATATTAGTATGTATTAGTATAGCCTGCTTTTTTTTTCCCCTTGAAAGGTAGCACATTATATACATCATACTATATATAATTTTTTTTATTTGAGAATCTGTCCTGGAGTTTTGGAGTTTTTTCCCAATATCAGTACCTAGAGAGATTTTTCCTTTTTTCATATGAGGCCAGTATAATATTGTGTGAATGCCCCTTGGTTTATTACACTGGTCTTCTATTGATGGACATTTCTTTTGTGCCTAATATTTTGTTATTGAAAATAATGCTGCAATAAAATTTGTACATATATCAGACATGAGTAGGTATTTTGTAACATAAATTTCAAGAAATGGGACTGGTAGGTCAAATGTAAAAGGCATTTGTAATTTTAATAGATATTTACAAATTGCCTTTTATTAGAGTGAATATTTTAAGTTCACATCAACAACATACAAAGAGCCAGGTTTTCCAGTTTGTGGAGTTTGTTGTCAAACTTAGATTTTTGCCAATATGATAGATGAAAAATGGTTTCTCAGTGTAACTGTACTTGTTTTTCTCTCAAAATAGGTGAAGTTGAGAATTTTTTTTTTTATGCTTAAGGGCTGTTGTCTTCATATCCTCAATGTCTGTTATTCATATGAGCAATCATAGGAAATTACTTAAAGATAAATTTCACCCAACCAAGAAAAAAAGTAGGAAATCTTTAGAAAAAGACAATACATTGAAGTGTATTATAAAATATTAATAAGTACTTCTTAAAATAAAAATAAATAATATATGTGACTGAATGAAGATAAAATTATTATTTATTTAAAAGATTTAGATTTTAAATGCAATGCAAAAGAAAATACAGACAATATCAAAAACCAAAAATCAAATATATCTGTATAAGAAACATTCTTGAGACAACATGATTCAGAAAGGTTAAAAATGAAAGAAAATTATTTCTATAATTTGTACTGATGTCCTCATAGAGTAAACATATATAAAATTTTTGACTCATTAACTAATGAGGGAGCCAGTAAGACATTCTAATTCTTACAAAGTAGATTTTAAAAAATGCACAAACACATAGGCATCAAGAATATTGAAATGTTTGTATGTAGTTGCAAAACTGGTCAGTATCTCAAAACAATCAACTGCATCTTCACGAACATGATTAATTTTCTATGCACAAAAATTGTTTGCATTGTGAAAAGTTTTATTATTTTTAATTAGAGAATTAGAAAATAGCTCAAAGGAAATGAAAGGCTAGAATAACAGGAATGCATATACTGAATAGGACATCCAGTAACATTTTCAGTCTATTTTTCTATACAAAGAGTACACAATTATGTAGTAAGCAAATGCAAACAAAAAGAAAAAGAAAGCAGAGTTGAAATCTTAATATTAGACAAGTTAGATGATAAATAAGAAAGCATTTAAGGAGAAAAACAAGGATATTTAATAATTCTAAAGGGCATGCACAAATGATGATGAGAATATAATAGTTACAAATTTCTACATACCATAACAGCTTTCAGAAAATTGGAAATACAGAAGATACAAAGCAAAATATACAAAAATCCTAAAAATAAAATTAATTCAGCTTCTTTAGGTCAGGTCAAATCAAGATGTTTAGTTTCACTATTTGTAGAAGAAACTTCCAATTTATCATAGTTTCCTCTATTTCATTTTGTCTGGGCCTTCAACAGTCTTAGTGTTCATCACCGACTCATCATCCCCCAATGACTTCTGCTCCTATTAAAAAAAAATCAGACTTTATAGGAAATTCTAACACATGCAAAGCATTAGAGATTAATACCTCATAGAGTACTTCTCCATATAGGATTATAAAATTAAAAGAATATGTTGAAAGAGAGAACTTCCAAAGTAATTTTGAAAGAATTTAAATACCAACTGTTTTATATTATAAAATTCTACTTTGTTCAGTTATTATTTTTCATTATTTTCCAGTACACATGGGTTTTTATACAAATAAAATTTTAGAACAAAAAAAAGAAAGGAAAATCTATTTGTCAACATATTACTTCATATACGTCTCTTCTTTTCATCTTGCCTTATAAGCTCCAAAGTAGGGTTGCACTAGATAATTTTTTGGTGTTAGCAATTACCGTATCTCATACAGCAAATTGTTCCATTTGGTGTAGTGCCAAAATATCATTGAAGTATTAAGAACAAATCTATTAAAATATTTTCATGATGGGATAGCTTAAGAGCTAGAGTAGAAAACTGAGCTTCTGATTGATGAGTCACAGATATGACACTTTTAGCAGAATAAGGTCTTGGGTTGGTACATTAAAGAAAATATTTCTGTGAGAACTGGCAAGAGGCTATATATTAGTAAGAGTATAAGCTACATAAAAGAACATTTTTCAAAGTATGAATATCCCTATTTAGAATCATTGTAGTATGTGTTAAAATATGTATTTTGTTTCCTAAACCCGGATGAAAGGAAGTTAAACTCTGGTAGTAGCCCAAACTTTGTGTTTTTACCAAGCTTCCCAATGTTCATCCACTTCAGTGGGAAATTGCATTCCTGACCCTGATTCTCCATCCCTCTCTGTCCATTTTGTTGATTTCGCAGTATTCTCAACTGTGTGTGCAGTGTTATGCCTCACACTGCACAAATGTGATTTGCTTTAGCCAATGAGATGCTAGAAATGAGGTCTGTCCAGAAAGAATCCAGACATGCACTAAGAAAAATAGTGACATTTACTGAAGAAGATACAAGATACAAGAAATGTCGTACATTGGACAATGGCACCACAGACCCCTTCAAACTTTGGAACCTCACACAGCTCTCCCAGCATCTCTTCCACTGTTCAAAACACTCTGCAAAATCTTTTGTTAGAATTGCCATCAACTGCCCCCTCACATTTTCCTGAATCTCATTGATGATTTGAAATCTCTTCCCTTTCAAAGGTGATTTTAGTTTGGGGAAAAGCTAAGTTGTAGGGTGCCAAATCTGGACTGCAGGAGAGCTGAGTCACCTGGGTGATTTGATATTTCACCAAAAAACTCTGCATATATGTACCATAATTTTTTGATCCAATCATCTACTGATGGGCATTTAGGTTGCTTCCAACACTTGGCTATTGTAAATTGTGCTGCTATGAACATTGGGGTGCATAGGTTCTTTTGTATTGGCGTTTTGGTGTTCTCAGGGTATATACACAATGGAATACTACGCAGCAGAAAGAAAAAAAGAAGTACTAAACTTTGCGACAGCATGGATGGAACTGGAGAGCATCATGCTAAGCGAAATAAGCCAGGGGGCGAAAGACAAATACCATATGATCCCACCTATAAGCGGAACCTAACCAACAATGCAAAGAAGCAAGGCAAATATGACCAGCAACACTGAAAGGAAAAGAAATCAACAGAGACAAGAAGAAAGTGGGGGGCAGGGAAAGGGAAGGGAAGGGGAAAGTCAAGGAACATATAGCAAGGACTCATGGACAAAACCAAAGGGGAAGAGCTGAGGGAGGGAAGGTGGGAGGGGGCAAGGGAAAGAGGTGGGGGGAAGGCAGAGACAAATGTATTTAAAAAGTAAATAAATTAATTAAAAAAAAAAACTCTGCATAAGATATGATGCATGAGAGGGTGCTTTGTTGTGATAAAGCTGTCCATCACCAGTTGCCCATAGCCATGGCCATCTGAATCATCCAAATAGTTTCCATGGAGGAATGTTCAAGCTTAATGCAAAATAGGATGCAGATTCATTGCTTTGTTTGGTCAGTCATTTTGAATGTGAAGGCCACACAGTACACATGCTCACTCAGTGGTGTCTACCACCCCACTGACTAGTACAATGAAGTCATCATTGTTCACACTTGCGCATTCCAGTCCACTGTCCTTGGCTGCCAGGTTACATTGTTTTAGCGCAAATCATCCTTGTTATATTAAAAATGGTTGGACTTTTTCTGGACAGACCTTGTATGGTACAGATATGTCTCTTGCATCATTGAATTTGCTCAAACATGTGTCTGCCATCACCAGACATGCCTGTGCTACCCTGCTGGTTCCAGGAGGAGGAAAGAGACTTAGGGAGAATGGTCACTACAGAAAAGCGCAGCTTAGAGCAGCTGGGCCTGGGCATTCTACAGATTTCTAAGGATAAATGATTGTTGTTTTAAGCCACTGAATTTTGGATTGATTTGTTATGCACCATTTTGTGGACCTGGTAAACTGACACACTTTATTTCAAAAGAGGAAGGCATATAACTACTGGTGAGAGCATAGTAAAGAGTTTAAAATGGAGAGTAAGGCACTATCTCCAAAATCAGATGTTCCTGGGTTCCCATCCCACTCTGTCACTACTTTGTTATATGACAAGTTACTCCATTTTAAGGTTCAATTTAATTAAATGTTAATTTATTATAATAATAGCTACTTTGCAGACTTGTTATAAAATATTATAACACATGCAATGTGTATGTGGCATGATTTCTATCTGTTTCTCTTCATAACATGGTGACTTCCAAATACTGAGAGAGACAAAAAAAGTTAGTCTTATCTGGTTATTTTCTGTCAATAATTTCCTAATGAAAGGAGAGAAAAGTCACCTTGAAAAAGAATTTGAGATGATTGTAGGATCTGATTTTTTAAAGATGCTAAGGTAATGGCAGAAATGTAAATTAGTTTTAATGGTGAATGTATAACTAAGTGCCTAAGATTTTTTTAAGTCCTTATTTAACAAGTATTTAGTAAAAACTTGCTTTCTATTTTCCTTAAGCCTATAAAATGTGTTCACTAATCATTTATATACTATAAAACTTAGGCTGCTGAGCATATATATGATGGCCATATGTCCAAACACTGCCTAGAGAGTCTTAATGTTGTTTAATATATTTTCAAAATAAGTAAATCTCTAAATATATAACTAAATATGATTTGCATTTAATGTTCAGTAGGATTTCTCATTAACATGAACTAGAAATCATGGGTAGAGAAAAGGATATTTCCACAATCTTCTTTGGTTTATGTGTAGGAAAATGTAATTACACAAAAAAGATCCTTCAGTTTCAGCAAAGTAAAATTCCACTATCAAATATGTATCAACTTCTGACAATGTTATAACCATGTTATTAATGGAAGAGAGGCAGTGGAAAATAGTAGGAAGTGGGGACTTTGAAAGCTATAGAATAAGATTTAGATTCTGGTTTGACCACTTATTGTTGTATAATTATAGGCCTTGGTTTCTATAGTTATACAATTTAGATATTCATAATTCATATCACAGGGTTGGAGATTTGAGATAATATGTGTAGAGAAAGCTTAGCATTTATAAATGTTTCATAAATTAATGTTTAGGAACACTCTGTCTTCCAAGAGTCAAGGCTATTTCATCTTCAGGAAAGTGTGACACAGAATGTATGAGTCAAGCAGAAAATCTGATGATAAATCATGGTGTACCATTGCATATAGTTCTGTGAACTAAAGAAACACCATTAAAAGTTTAAGGGCTATAAAATCATCTGGTTTGGTTCAAGTCCAAACTCTATTACATACACTTATAAAACTTTGAATAGCATGATTAACTACTTTGTGTCTTATTTTCTTCATCTGTAAAGTGAGATTAGCATTTTTTTATTACAATTGTTATTGGGATTACAAATTCCATAATATGTGTAAATCACTTAGCACTCATATGCAAGAATTTAACAATAATTTTGTTAATATTATTTTCATTATTACTATTATTAGCAGTGTTATTTTAATATGGTTTCTAAAACTAGCTCTCTAACTTAATGAACTTAGCCAACTCATTTAATTTTTCTGAACCTACAAATAAATGGGCTATTACATTGATTAGGGACAATTACATATATACAGAGGTCTCTGAATGTTGCCTGGAAGATGGTAGGTGTGAATTTTTTAGTCACACTTTTCATTTTCTCCAATGGGTATGTTTTAGGTGTTTTAAAATAGGAAGTATCAAAAAGAACTGGACAGTCTGAGCAGAAGTATTGGGATAAATGAACTATAATATTGGTTTCCAAATTTTGACAAATGTGGGACAAATGATGATGGGTAAAACTTACAGAAAAAGAACAAGTGTCTAGTGTGGAACCTGAAAGAAACAGAAAAAAACGTGCTGGAGTAAGAGGATATGAGGTTGAATTGAAAGTATATAAGGCTCTCTGGCCAAGTAGATGGCAGAGAGAATACACACAAGCCCAGGTTGCTGGCAGTGGTAGGTAAGGGGAGTGAGATAATAATATAAAATCATAGTGGTGGGTATGGAGATTAAAATGAAGAAGGAAGTGGTGTAGAACTGAGAATTTAAGGAACATGTTCAGGGAAAAACAAACTAAAATGTATTTTGTGTTATTGCAAAGAAACAGTTAAAATTTGAATTTTATCATTACTCTTGACATTTGGTAGATATAACCTAAAAATTTTTTAGGTTTCCCAAAGGCAAGACAAGTTGTAATAGACTTGGAAAACAAGGTTAAATCATAATTTTACCAATATGTCTTTGATTTTTGTATCATTTATACTTGTTAGGAATTTCAGTATAATTTGAGTTTTGCACTGAGCCAGGAAACAATAACTGTGTTCATTTCCCAGTTGTGCCAATTTCTAGATGTGTGAATTTAGACAAGTTGTTGAAATTTTCTAAGTCTTGGATTCCTCATGTGTTATATTCAGGAGTTTTCAGAAAAATATACCTGAGGATGCTGTCCTCTAAGGGCTATGGCATGTCTGATATCTACTGAATGATGTTTCATAAGTAAGTTATATTGTCTGAATCATTGACCTTTCCAAGTTTCATTTTCTGACTTAAAAAAATGGCAATAGTATTACCTGCTTTGATTAATGAGCTATTAAATGAAGAAGCTGAATTAAGTGAATAGAAATGAAAGTGCTTTGAAAATTGCAACTGTTGTATAAACACAAAGCATGGTTAAAATAAATTAACAGATTTACTGGCCATGGCTCAGCATAGTAAATTAAAGGAGTGAAATTTTTAATTGAGAAGAAACAAGAGAAGCAACCTTTCTCATAGAAGATAATCCAGAATTTATGTTGTTTAATGCTGTGGTTAATTGATTGGGGTTGGATCTGGTAAGTAATTAAGCTGTGGAATAGTCTGCCAATACCATTTTCTATCTCCTGTCACATTAAATCACTTACAATGAATTCATATTTAGAGAGTTTATAAACGATTGTATGACCTACACCTATTGGAAGAACAAATACATAGTAATTGCTGAGAATGAATGAAAGACGCGGATTTTGAAACCTGGCAAAAAAAAAAGAAAAAGTGTGAAACACAGTTCCTGAAGTCAAGCTGTCCAATTCAAAGTTAATGACCTTTTTTAACTCATTGTGTAGAAGGAGCTTATTCACAGTTTCCCCCTCCCCGCAACCAGCAAAACGCAAAGGACTACTCTCCCCCAACCCCTTTCTCTCCCTTCCTCTCTGTTCTTTCTTGGAGTTCTGTCAATTTCTACAGTTACATTTATTTTTAATTTTTTCATCCTTATCAAATCTGCATGTTAATAAAAAACAAGTATACTATTGTGAAAACATTCTCAGGTATGCAAAGAGACAGACTGTGGCTTTAAATTCCCCCTCTATTAACTGGGTAACATTTTTGAGCCTCCATTTCCCTCTCTGTAAAGCTGTACACTAATTCCTACTCCAAGATGTCTAGGCCAGGAAAACAGCTAGCATGGTGTCTAATTCTTTGCATCAGTTCAGTGAATATTATTTTTTGCCATTTGTCCATTTTTCCCCTTTCTTAAGGCTTGGACCATGCCTTATTTGCTATATAAATGTATGTTCCATGAATATTCCCTGTGTGTGGTTCTTTTAACTAGAACATGTTGCCACTCTAGTGATTTCTCTACCTTTTCACGTGTCCACTAGGACACTTCGACCAACCACTTAAGGACATGCCTATAACCTTTTAAAAATAGAACTTCAAGTGAGTTGGCTTTGTCTGCTTACTTCAGAATCCATGTAGTAATATTGGATCAATAATAAGAAAATTATCATATCTCTTGAGGAAGAATAATGGATAGATTTATAAAGTTTTCCAGAGTTTTAATGAATCGAGTGGGATGCTAAGTCACTTTTATAATAAAATTAATACCAGGAAGATAATAATGAGACACCTTTACTTTTCTTGACACTGGGTAAATGTTCACACATTTGAGAAAAGGCAATGATGACAATTTTTTAGGTAAATAAGCTCTAAGAATCATTGCTGACAGGATTGTGACTTGGTTCAACGCCTTTGGAGCAGGGGGATAAAGTGTGGCAATCTGATTGGTGAGGGCCCTAGAGCTTATATGTTGAAGCCATGCTTGCCTGACAGCCATGATATATTTACTTAAAATATACGTTTAAGTGAGGACGTGGGGGACACTGGAAAAAAAGAACTTTTCTAAGAACCTTTTGAACAGTACACTATTAAAAAATAAACAGATATCGTATATTTATTTGCAGTAAATTGGGTGAGGAAGAATGGGTAATGGAGAGTTTGAATTTTGGAATGGACTACCTACAATACAGTCCTTTTAAAACTGTCACTGATTTGATCGTAAGTTGTCAGTTTCTGTCAACATTTAAAATACATAGACCTTTTAAACCACTAACTTCCATTTTGGGATTCTGTCTTACTGATATGCACATATTAATGTCCTTAAAATGCATGAAAAATATGCTTTTGGCAAAATTATCTGTAACAATGATAATCAGAAACTATCTAAAGACCTAATAATTGGGTCTGATTAAACATCATAATTATAGAACACTAGGAAGCTCTTGTATAGTAAAAGAAGCACCTCTGACATAAACTGAATATAAATACACACCCACAAAACAAAAACAAAAATAAATACAGAACAGAATACCTCTTATTTTTGTAATATCACATGTAGAGAGATAAAAATATATATGCACATAGGCATATATATTTATATATTCAAATATTAATTGTCTACTATATGCTACAAGGAGAAAGGGGCAGAAAATACTCTGAAGAATACTAAAATCTATTAACAGAAGTTTTGAGCAGAGAATCCAAAGTGGAAGAAAGACTTACTTTTCCCTGCACAGCATTGGAAATTTATTTTTTTTTTTAGCATACGCATTTTATTTATTTATTTATTTATTTATTTATTTATTTATATTTTATTTTTTTTAAATTTTATTTTAATTTATTTTTTCAAATACATTTGTCTCTGCCTACCCCCCACCACTTGCATACACATTTTAAAAGATCATTTAATAACAGTTTTTAAAAATTCAGCTTGTAAATAAATGCATTGAGAAAAAATGAAAGCAAGAGCTGAGATTTACAAATGTTCTATTTTCTAGCATCAAAACTCATCCTACTGTTGGTCAATTTACAATAATACAAACGTATTAAAATCATGCTATGTGCAGTCAGTATTAGGCTTGATCCCATTTTAAAAGAAAACACATGCACACATCTCTTTATAGTCCACTGACTTTCTTTTTTTTGTGTGTGTGTGTGTGTGTGTGTAATATTTTTTTTTATTTTTTTATTTTTTTAATTAATTTATTTACTTTTTAAATACATTTGTCTCTGCCTTCCCCCCACCCCTCTTTCCCTTGCCCCCTCCCACCTTCCCTCCCTCAGCTCTTCCCCTTTGGTTTTGTCCATGAGTCCTTGCTATATGTTCCTTGACTTTCCCCTTCCCTTCCCTTTCCCTGCCCCCCCCCTTCCCTCTTGTCTCTGTTGATTTCTTTTCCTTTCAGTGTTGCTGGCCATATTTGCCTTGCTTCTTTGCATTGTTGGTTAGGTTCCGCTTATAGGTGAGATCATATGGTATTTGTCTTTCGCCCCCTGGCTTATTTCGCTTAGCATGATGCTCTCCAGTTCCATCCATGCTGTTGCGAAGTTTAGTACTTCTTTTTTCTTTCTGCTACGTAGTATTCCATTGTGTATATGTACCATAATTTTTTGATCCAATCATCTACTGATGGGCATTTAGGTTGCTTCCAACACTTGGCTATTGTAAATTGTGCTGCTATGAACATTGGGGTGCATAGGTTCTTTTGTATTGGCGTTTTGGTGTTCTCAGGGTATAGTCCCAGCAGGGGAATCGTTGGATCAAAAGGCAGTTCCATTTTCAGCTTTCTGAGGAAATTCCACACTGCTTTCCATAGTGGCTGCACCAGTCTGCATTCCCACCAACAGTGGACTAGAGTTCCCTTTTCTCCACAGCCTCGCCAGCACCTGTTGTTTGTGGATCTGTTTATGATGGCCATTCTGACCGGTGTGAGGTGGTACCTCATGGTGGTTTTGATCTGCATTTCTCTAATGGCTAGTGATGCAGAGCATCCTTTCAAATGCCTCTGGGCCCTCTGTATCTCCTCCTTAGAAAAGCATCTGCCCAGGTCCTTTGCCCATTTTTTGATTGGATCGTTTGTCTTCTTGGAGTCAAGTCGAGTGAGTTCTTTGTATATCTTGGAGATCAAACCTCTATCTGATGTATCATTAGCAAATATATTTTCCCAAATGGTTGGCTCCCTTTTCATTTTGCTGATGTTTTCTTTAGCCGTGCAGAAGCTTCTTATTTTGATGAGGTCCCACTTGTTTATTCTTTCCTTTATGTCCCTTGCTTTAGGAGACATATCAGTGAAAAAATTGCTGCGTGGGATATCTGAGAGTTTCCTGCCAATGTTCTCCTCTAGGACTTTGATGGTGTTGCGACTTATATTTAAGTCTTTTATCCATCTTGAGTTTATTTTTGTGTATGGTGTCAGCTGATGATCCAATTTCAATTTTTTGCATGTAGTCATCCAGCTCTCCCAACACCATTTGTTGAAGAGGCTGTTATTGCTCCATTTTATGCTTCTGCCCCCTTTGTCAAATATTAGATGTCCATAGAGACCTGGGCTTATTTCTGGGCTTTCTATTCTGTTCCACTGGTCTATGGGTCTGTTCTTGTGCCAGTACCAGATTGTTTTGAGTATAGTGGCTTTGTAGTAGAGTTTGATGTCCGGTATTGTGATCCCTCCTACTTTGTGTTTCTTTCTCAAAATTGCTGCAGCTATTCGAGGTCGTTTATGGTTCCATATAAATTTTTGAAATGTCTGTTCTATTTCTGTGAAATACGTCATTGGTATCTTAATAGGGATTGCGTTGAATCTATAAATTGCTTTTGGTAGTATGGACATTTTAAGGATATTAATTCTTCCAATCCATGAGCACGGTATATGCTTCCATTTATTTGTGTCTTCCTTAATTTCTTTTTTCAATGTTGTATAGTTTTCTGCATACAGGTCTTTTGTGTCTTTGGTTAAATTTATCCCTAGGTACTTTATCCTTTTTCGTGCTATATCGAATGGTATATTTTTCCTGATTTCTTCTTCTTCTATTGCATTGCTGGTGTACAAAAACGCCTTTGATTTCTGAATGTTGACTTTGTATCCTGCTGTTTTGCCAAATTCACTTATTAGGTTGAGGAGTTTTTTGGTAGAGTCTACAGGGTTCTCTATGTACACTATCATGTCATCTGCAAACAATGATAGTTTTACTTCCTCCTTTCCTATTTGGATGCCTTTTATCTCTTTCTCTTGTCTGACCGCTGTGGCTAGGACTTCCAATACGATGTTGAAAAGAAGCGGTGAGAGCGGACATCCTTGTCGTGTTCCCGATCTTAGTGGGAAAGCTTTCAGTTTTTGCCCGTTGAGTATGATATTGGCTGTAGGTTTTTCATATATGGCCTTTATTACGTTGAGGAATGCCCCATTGATTCCCATTTTGCTGAGTGTTTTGATCATAAATGGGTGCTGTACCTTGTCAAATGCTTTTTCTGCATCTATCGAGATGATCATGTGGTTTTTGTCTTTTCTTTGATTTATGTGGTGTATCACGTTTACTGATTTGCGTATATTGAACCATCCCTGCATCCCTGGGATGAATCCCACTTGATCGTGATGGATAATCTTTTGAATGTATTGCTGGATGCGGTTTGCCAATATTTTGTTGAGGATTTTAGCATCTATGTTCATCAGCGAAATTGGCCTGTAGTTTTCTTTCTTTGTAGGGTCTTTATCTGGTTTGGGGATCAGGGTGATGCTGGCCTCATAGAAGGAGTCTGGCAGTCTTCCCTCCTCTTGGATTTTTTGGAATAGTCTGAGAAGGACAGGGGTTAGCTCTTCCTTAAATGTTTTGTAAAATTCTCCTGGGAAACCGTCTGGCCCTGGGCTTTTGTGTGCTGGGAGTTTCTTGATTACTGCTTCAATTTCCCCAACTGTTATCGGTCTGTTCAAGCTTTCTGTTTCTTCCTCCTTCAGTGTTGGAAGATTATACTTTTCTAAAAATTTGTCCATTTCATCCAGATTTTCAAATTTCTTGGCATATAATTGTTCATAATAGTTTCTGATGATCATTTGTATTTCTGTGGTATCAGTTGTTATTTCTCCTCTTTCATTTCTGATATTATTAATTTGGGTCCTCTCCCTTTTATTCTTGATGAGTCTGCTTAAAGGTTTGTCCACTTTATGAATCTTTTCAAAGAACCAGCTTCTGGATTGGTTGATCCTCTGAATTGTTCTTTTTGTCTCTATGTCATTCAGTTCTGCTCTAATCTTGACTATTTCCTTCCTTCTACTTGCTCTGGGATTTATTTGTTGTTGTTTCTCCAGTTCTTCAAGTTGTAGTGTTAGGTCTTTTATTTGAAATGTTTCTATCTTTTTAAGGTAAGCCTGTATTGCTATGAACTTCCCTCTCAGGACCGCCTTTGCTGTGTCCCATAGGTTTTGGACAGTTGTCTGTTCATTTTCATTTGTTTCCAGAAATTTTTTGATTTCTTCTCTTATCTCATTATTGACCCATTCATTGTTTAAAAGTGTACTGTTCAGTCTCCATGAGTTTCCAAGTTTTTGAAGTTTCTCTTTGAGTTTGATTTCGAGTTTCAAGGCCTTGTGGTCTGAGAAAAAGTTTGGTATTATTTCAATTTTCCTGAATTTACTGAGGCTTGCTTTGTGTCCTATCATGTGGTCTATCTTTGAAAAACTGCCATGAGCATTTGAAAAGAATGTGTATTTTTCTTCTTTGGGATGTAAGATTCTATATATGTCAGTTAAGTCTCTTTGATTCAGTGTTTCATTCAGCTCCACGATATGTTTATTAATGTTTTGTTTGGAAGATCTGTCCATTTTGGACAGTGGGGTGTTGAAATCCCCTACTATCAGTGTGTTGCTATCTATATCTTTTTTGAAGTCATCCAACAATTTCCTTATAAACTTGGGGGCTCCTATATTGGGAGCATATAAGTTTACAATATTGATGTCTTCTTGATAGATTCTTCCTTTAAGTATGATAAAGTGCCCCTCTGGGTCTCTCTTTATGGCCTTTGCTTTGAAATCGACTTTGTCTGATACAAGTATGGCAACGCCAGCCTTTTTCTCATGTCCATTTGCTTGGAATATTATTTTCCATCCCTTTACTTTCAATCTGTGTAGGTCTTTTGCTCTGAGGTGGGTCTCTTGTAGGCAGCATATGTGTGGGTCATGTTTTCTTATCCACTCAGCTACCCTGTGTCTTTTGATTGGGGCATTTAGTCCATTCACATTGAGAGATATTACTGATAGAAACTTACTCATCTTTTCTCTTTGTACTTGTGTTCCTCTCTGTCTCATTCTTTTCCTTCATCTGCTTAAACCAGTCCCCTTAGCATATCTTGGAGTGCTGGTTTGGTAGAGATGTATTCTTTTAGCTTTCTTTTGTCTGGGAAACTGCGTATTTCTCCTTCTATTTTAATGGAGAGCCTAGCTGGGTAGAGCAGCCTTGGCTGTAGGCCCTTGCTTTTCATGGCTTGGAATATTTGTTGCCATTCCCTTCTGGCTTGGAGTGTTTCTGTTGAGAAGTCAGCTCCTAGGCGTATCGGGGTCCCCTTGTATGTTACTTTCTCCTTCTCCCTTGCTGCCTTGAGGATTCTCTCTTTGTCTTTGACATTTGCCATTTTAATGATGATGTGTCTTGGAGTGGACCTCCTTGGGTCCTTCTTGAGTGGGGTCCTCTGTGCCTCCTGGATCCATGAGAGCCTTTCTCTCCTCAAATTAGGGAAATTTTCCATCATTACTTTTTCGAGGAGGTTCTCTATTCCTTGCTCCTCTTCTTCTCCTTCTGGTATCCCTATTATACGGATATTATTGCGTTTCAGGTTGTCCTGCATTTCCCTAAATGCTTCTTCATTCTTTTTGAGCCGTTTTTCCATTTCTTGCTCTTTCTGGGAGCTTTTTTCTACCTTATCCTCCATCTCACTGATTCGATCCTCAGCTTCATCCAGCCTGCTTTGGATTCCTTCTACTGTGTTCTTCAATTCAGAAATGGTATTCTTCATATCCTCTTGTGTCTTCTTGATAGTTTCTATGTCCTTTTCCAGGCTGATATAGTTTGCTGTAAGATCCTGATAGTTTCTCTGCAGTTTCTCATAGTTCTCTTTGAGCTGGCTGAGCTCATTGAGCTTCCTTAGAACCATTGTTTTAAATTCCATATCTGATAGTTCCCTTGCCTCTATTTCATTGAGCTCTCTCTGTGGGGAGTCTCCTTTTCCACTCATTTGGGGAGAACTTCTTTTTCTTCCCATTTTTGTGAGAGTCTGTTAAGTATTTTTGTCCTTTACTTTTCTTTCTGGGCTTGCCTCTGATGATGTCAGTTGTTGACCCTATAGGGCCTTGGGTTGTTTGTTTGAGCCTTTCAGGAGTCTAATGCCTGTGTCTGACTCCTGCTTGGAACAGCTCTGTGACCCCTTCGGTCAGGGCTGGGCTATTTTTTGGGATCTCTCTGCGCTCTCACGAGAGCTCCTTGAGCGCGTTCCCAGCGCGGCAGGGTCCCCCACCTGCCTGGGCTCGCATGTGTTTGCCCCAGACCAGAGGGCTTATTCGCGACCTCCCGTGCTCATCTGACCTCCCTGGCACGCGAGCTTCGCGGCACTGGTCAGTTTAGAGTCTTCTATTGTGTGTTTTCCCCGCTTTTGGCTCTTTGGGTGCGTTGCTTGCCCTCGCCAAATGGGGACTACGGAAATGGGAGGAAATCAGCTCTCCGGTTAATCCTGTTTCTGGTCTCTCCTCCAGGGACTCTGGGCAGCTCTACTTATTTTGTGGGCTGCTCCGCAATCGCGGCGGGTAGGTCAATTTATGCCTGCCCTTGCCCCTCTGTGCAATCCCTCGCAGGCCGTATGGGTGCCAGTCTGTGTGAGGCCTTGCCGGCAGGTGCAAGCGTTCGCCAGCCCGGGTGGGTCACACACACGCTCGCCAACCCTCGCCAGTCACTCGGCGCAAGTGTGCGCGCCTGCTCTGGGTGTTTTGGGGGTGTCTATGTTTGCTTTTCGGCTTTTGGCTCTTTGTGGGTGTGGCCTCTTCCCGCGCAATGGAGACTTCGGCAAGGAGAAGGAGTCAGGACTCCCCGGTTCCTCCTCCCGTTCTTTCCCCAATGCCTCCGTTTCTAGTCTCCCCTCAGGGGCCTCTGGGCAGTTCTGTGACCCCTTCGGCTGAGGATCCAACCCCTGTGCGGACTGCGTTTCAATCGCAGGCAGTCTGGTTCATGCGCGCCCCGCTTCTGCCTCTTTGGGGTCGCGCCTTTCCAGCCCACAATGGAGACTACCGAACGGGGAGGGAGTCGGGACTCCCCGGTTCCTCCTCCCGTTCTTTCCCCAACGCCACTGTCTCCAGTCTCTCCTCAAGGCTCTCCCAGACAGTCTGCACTCAGCCCCGCAGGTCACAGGCGCACAAGCTGTGTGCGGAGCGCACAAAAGGCAGGTTAATTGATTCCCTTATGCCTGAGCGAGATGGTAGCTGCAGAGTGGGAAGTGCGTTATCACCCGGGCTCCACCGGCCGCAGAGTCAGTTCTCTTCACAAAGTTTTCCTCACCAGTCTTTTCCCAGGCACCAGCCCACCCTGCTGCCGCCTGTACCCAGCGATCAAGGAGGGTGGCTGCCGCTGCAACTTTTGCGTTTGCCCTTTAAATGTCTTTTTGCATCCCCAGCCACTTGTCTCTGGCAGAGAGTGCCCCTAAGCTTTTTGGGGTTGCGTTTTGTCTGTATTTTCTCGGCTTTAGCTGCTGTAGTTTAGGGGTTCCTGTTTATGATTCAGACCCCGTTCTTCCCGGGGGACGCTAACTGGCTGTTTCAATGTCCCTCTGGTGCCAGTGCCCGTGCGCACCCAGCCCACCCTCTCGAGCCTCCACCGCACTTCTCACCCGTTGGGATGTGTGAGAGTCGAATCCGCTGTCCGCGGCACCAAGGCTCCTCTCCCACTATCGCTCCACTGCTTTCCAGGTGATTACTCCATTATTTAGTTGCAATTCCAGTTTGGTTTTGAGAGGAGGTCAGTGTGACTCCCTTTCACTCCTCCGCCATCTTTTTCCCTGTGTCTAGTCCACTGACTTTCAAATATCAGTTCTACCAAGTCAGATTTAAAGTTAGTGAACAATACAAACAAAATTTGGGGTTTCATGAAATTAAAGTTAATAAATAGTTATTTAATATTCTTATTGAGTAATCAAGCTAATTTATAGATACACTTTAGGTACAGTCTTACTTGTTTCCATATTAATATATCAGTTTTCTCTATGTGCACTTTGAAAAATCATTGGAGGCTGGTGGTTTACAAGTAATAAAAATACAGATAGAAAATACAGTTATCTAATTAAATTTGAAATCTGGTTGCTCTTGAAGGAGAAGCAACATGCTGTAGATGTTTTTCTGTTCCCATTTCAACATGTAGAGTTGCTTTCAGTCAGATATATTTATTTCATCAGTTATAGCCTGGTCCTTTCCCAGCAATTATTTTTCTAGGGCAGCTGTTGTTTTCATGTAAACTGACTATAAATAGAAAATATGGAACACAGATGTTTAAATGCAGATTATTAGGAAAGATTAGTGTTTTAGTGTAGATCTATATTTAGAAATGCCTATACACACAGAAACAACTTTTGCATAATCATTTTTAAAGACTTAACATGGACCAAATTGAGAAGTAAAAAATAAGGAATTAAAGATATATTTACATAGCAAGTAAATGACCCATTTTTTGATGCATGGTTTTATGTTTATGTTACATTTAAAAGTTTAGTTCCACATAGGGTTAAAAAATATATATGTGCTGGAAAATGTCGAATCACAAATCATTCCCCACAGTTGACTAGATGTTCCTCCTCTGATTTATTATAGCATCCTGAGTGACTCTGAGAAATTAAATAACCTTCTCAAGGTTATACTTAGAAGTGGGTAAAAGCAGGAGTTTCTTAGAGTTAGATATCAGTCTAAAAAGTGGAAGAACTTTCTAAAATTAAGAATATTTAAATATAATATGGTGCACATGTGAGAGTCAGCTCTGTATCACATATATTTAAAATTACAATAATCAATTGTTAGAAATGGTATAAATATTTTCCCACAGCAGGTTGTGTGAATGAGGAGGCAGTCATTGTCCTAGAGTACACCAAACACATTCCAAAAGGAACCGAGCATGCCTCTAGGTTTCATGTATAGATTTGTTCATTAGACAAGACATAAAACAAATTTTAATTATACAAGGGGGTCTCAAAAAAACAAACAAACAAAAAAAACCAGAATTATCTTCTGGAGGGTGGGCTCCTTGTAGTACAGGCTTCTCCACTAGGTGAGTGTTCTAGGAACACATCTGTATTAGTGTACCAGCTGGTGGTGTTGTTAGAGGATGCATATACCTTTAGTGAATTTTTTTGAAGACTCTACATGTACATGCCTATTTCATGATGAGCAATTTATAAATGCACCTGTCCACACTGAGCTGAGTGTTCAGCGGTTTTTGACCAAAAATGCCATGACTCCCTTGCCGCATCTTCCCTGTTCACCTGATCTTGTCCTGAGTGACTTTTTTGTATTTCTCTGGATGAAAAAAAGTCCTCAAAGGGAAATGTCTTGCTGATGTGGAAAAGGTGAAACAAAAAACAGCAGAAGCACTAAAAGGCATCAAAATCAACAGATTCAAAAACTATTTCGAGTGGTAGATAAGAACATCTTGATAGGTATGTTACATCAGATGGAGAGTACTTTGAAGGTGACTGAAGTTTAAATATGTAATTTGAGTATACAATTTTTATAAATAAATTCTGGTTTTGGGGGAACCCTCTTCAATATTTCAGAGTCAATGTCTGGGCTTCAGTCCCAATTCCCAATGTCTCAGTCAGCAGGTCTGAACTTGGGTAAAAGCATTGGTATCTCTAAGAAGTCTCCGCGTGGTGCTGATGACATAGGTCCAAACCACTGCTCTCAGATGTAATAGCTCAAGTTAGAGTGAATGTGGGCTAAATGATTTAAGTTAATTAAATAAGTTAATCATTGTTCATTATATCTATCGTGTTTTCATTCTTCTACATCAGTGATTGCCAACACTTATGTATGTAACCATATTATTTTATATATATAAATATCATAAGGTGAAGTGTGCTCCATTGAACTTCACATCAATATGCACACTTATACTAGACTCCTATATTGAAATATGCATTTATTTTACTTACCTTTCCCAGGATATTTTTGACTTTGTGAGTCTCCCCATGGGTGATTGTATTCACTTTTATTGCTTGAATTGTTACTTGTAACTTAATAACTTTCAAATCCTTTTTTTTTACACAGAATTCTCTCATTCAACACAAATATATTAAGTGCCAGACATTGTGCTAGGCTTTAGGAGCCTCATGGATACTGATACTTACGGAATTATAGTGGTCATTATATTCATCATGGGTCACACCTCCTTAACCTTGACCACTACTGAGGAGATGAGTGCCTGTGGTCATCTTTCCTCTGCTATACCCTGATCTAACTTCCTTCCCATTTCATGACCAACAGAACCTTCTTCCCCTCTATCGTGCTATATGGATAATCAGTTCCACAATACTCTACATCCTCCAAATTTAAAAAAAAATATTGTATTTTTTCCATTACCATTTAGTTCTGTAATAGACCCCCCCTATCGCTATCACTACACTGTTGTTGTCTATGTCCACTTTGCTCAATCCCTCCACCTCCAAACCTCCCTCCCTTAGCTGTCATCCTGCTCTCTATCTGTGAGTCTGTCTCTCTTTTCTTTGTCAGTTCACTTTGTTCATTAGATTCTACATGAGTGAAATCACATCGTATTTGTCTTTCTCTGACAGGCTTATTTCACTTAGCATAATGTCCTCCAGGGCAAGACATGCTATCACAAAGGGTAAAATTTTCTTCTTTTTTATGGTTGTTGTATTCCATTGTGTAAATGCCTCATAGTTATTTTATTTGTTCATCTGCTGATGGACACTTGGGCTACTTCCATATCCTGGTGATTGTAAATAATACTGCAATGAACACAGGGGACCTTATGTTATTTTGAATTAGTGTTTTGGGTTCCTTCAGGTATATTCCTAGAAGTGGGATCCCTGGGTTAAAAGGCAGTCCATTTTTAATTTTTTAGGTATATCCATACTGTTTTCCACAATGGCTGCAGTAATCTGCATTCCTACCAACAGTGTTAACGTGTTCTCCTTTCTCCCCATCTTTGTTAGCTCTTGTTTGTTAATTTATTGATGATAGCCATTCTGACATATTTTCCATAGTTCATATCTAAGCATAAACATTAGTATCTTTTATTTCTAATAGAACATCCTTATTTTCTCATATCTATGAATTTTGGTATTCAGAAGTGAGTTCAGTGCTCTGCATTTCTTCCATTGCTATGACAAATAATTACTTTTTCATAGGTCTGTAAAAAGTCCTGCTTCAATGAGACTCTGGCAAGACTACCCACCATCTATTATGTTCTTGTTATTTTCTGGCCATGCTCTTTATTCATCAAGGAAGTTAACACCTTGGCTTCTCCTTTCCACACTAAATCCTACCATCATTTTGTGTCTTTATTCTCATTGTGCATGACCTGTTTAATATTCTGACCTTGATCATGGCATATGGCAGCCTAAATTATAATTTCTTATTGACTTTTCTATAAACTTATGAATGTAAGAATCTTCCTTTGAAGCTAGTTTTTAAAAAAATCTTAACAACCACCTAGCAGATACCGTTTAGTGGTTGAATAAGTAATAAAATAAATGAGTAAACAACTGCCTTGAATGTGTGGCAGGATTATAGAATAAAACTTATTTCATGTGATCATTTATAATAGAGGAGAATTCAAAATGTAAAAAATAAGAAAAAAAAAGAATCATTAAAAGAATTTTCAGAGGAAGTGAGATTTCACTGAAGAAGCTAGTAGAATGGTCAGTGGAGTATTAGGACCTCCAGTTAAGTAAGATTGAAGTAGATGGTGTTTAAATGAGAATAAAGGAAAAAAATAACAGAACAAAAAATCTCTTTCCAGGGAGGTACATGGAAAGGAAGTATATTATATGGGAGTAATATTGACAAGTCCTTAAAAAAGAGAAATTGAACTAGTCAAAACATTGTCAACAAAGCAGTTTGTAGATGTATTACTTATGTATTGCTGCACAGAAAAATTATTCAAACCATAGTGGCATAAAACAATAAAATTATATGGTATCAATTACAGTTTACAGGAGGCAGGGATTTAAGAGCAATTTAATAGAGTAGGTCTGGCTTATTGTCTTTTAAGAAGTTAAAATAAAGATATAGTCCAAGGTTTTAGTTATAGGCAGCCTCTGGGTCTGTCGATTCCACTCCTCAGGTGGCTCACTCCCACGACTGGCAGCTTGGTGCTGGCTCTTGTCAAGCTCCCTGTTCCGTTCCTCGTTTGGTAAGGAGATTTAGCACAGCCAACCACAGATGCTTCACAGGAGCTGGCTCCTCTGGCTCATTCTATTTAGAGTCTTCAGACCACAAAGCAAACAGGACAGAGAGAATCAACCCCCTCTTAGAAAGTAAACAGCACCCATCATGCTGGCCAGGGGCCACCCAGTAGGAGACTGACAAAACAAAATCCATGAAGCAGAGTATGCACTCATCTTTCCTTGTTGGCCTGGCCTGGGAAGTTAGACTTTTCTGGGTAAAATGTTTTGAGATTCCCAAAGTCTATGGTTCTTATATCTGCATATTTTGAGGCATACTGGCTATGCCTTAATTTTCTAAAATTCCAGTTACTTTAACTTTTTAATTAAAAAATTATGGTACATATACACAATGGAATACTACGCAGCAGAAAGAAAAAAAGAAGTACTAAACTTTGCGACAGCATGGATGGAACTGGAGAGCATCATGCTAAGCGAAATAAGCCAGGGGGCGAAAGACAAATACCATATGATCTCACCTGTAAGCGGAACCTAACCAACAATGCAAAGAAGCAAGGAAAATATGACCAGCAACACTGAAAGGAAAAGAAATCAACAGAGACAAGAGGGAAGGCGGGGGGCAGGGAAAGGGGAGGGAAGGAGAAAGTCAAGGAACATATAGCAAGGACTCATGGACAAAACCAAAGGGGAAGAGCTGAGGGAGGGAAGGTGGGAGGGGGCAAGGGAAAGAGGTGGGGGGAAGGCAGAGACAAATGTATTTAAAAAGTAAATAAATTAATTAAAAAAAAAACTTTTTAATTAGTTACTCAACAAAGAGGTATTGGGTACCTCCCATAATCATCCATTAACAAAAAAGAAAAAAAAAGAAGAAGGTTTAAATATCTTGTCAAGGCCATATAACATATCTTAATGTGAACTGCTATAATATTTAATTGAACTCTAAGTTATTTCAGCCTTTACTAAAGTGGGTTGTTTCAATGAAGCTCTAGACCCAAAGAATGCTCTGAAACAAAAGGTTCTAAGGCAATATTTGGGAATGACTTTGTATTGTGTCTCTTTTTTGGGCAATCTCAGTTCACAGTAACAAATTAAAGGATTTTTAAATCCTACAGTAAAGATACATTTTGGACTTTCTTTGATTCAACATTCTTATACTCGCATGAAACCATCTTTAAAATTGCATATAATTTGTAAAAATATTTTATTTATTATTAGAGAGAGGGGAAGAGAGGTAAAAGAAAGGAAGAAAAATATTAATGTGAGAGAGAAGTTTTGATTAGTTGCCTCTTGTATGCACCAACACCCAGGACTGAACCCACAACCCAGGCCATGTGCCCTGACTGGAAATCGAACTGGTGACTTTGTTGAAATATTTCACTTTATGTAGCTACCTATCTATTTAAAGTTTAGAATTATCTTAGCTGGTTACTTTCTAAGCAATTTGAGTCCATAGAGCAGTATTTATTTGGCATCTTATAGAGCTGTTACAAGGTGTTTTAGAAAGCAGGAAGACACGAGCTTATAATTTCCCCTGCACTTAGAATAAATGCCAACTCCTTACCTTAGTCATGCATGTATGCATGTGTCAATCCTGTCCACTCCTCCAACTTTGCGCCATGTTTCTCCCCACTGCCCACCCTCTTACACTCTGTCTTCTAATTCCTCCAGCACACTAAGCCCAAGGTTTTGCAGCTGTAAGGTATTGCACATTACAGTATATCTTTCTAAAATTGTCTTTTTCAAATGTTGGAATAGTTCCTTCTTTTATTCCTCAGCTTAAATGGCCTTTCTCAGTGAAGCCTTATGGGGCCATGTGACATAAGATACATCATCAACCTTATTCTTTATCACATATCTCTCAATCATTTTCTATGACATTGTCACAATTTGTCATAGATTTTATTTGTATAGATATGTGTATGTGTGTGTGTGTGTGTGTATATATGTATACACACATACGCAATTTGTCTATGCCATAGATTTATGTTTTCCTAATTTATACTCAAAGCCTAGTGCATTTTCTGACCTGTAATATCCATTTAATATGCATATGCAAATGAATGACTAAATTAATAGCTAATAATAGGACCTAACAAAATAGAGTGCTTACTATAAATCAAGCACTATTGTGAGAACTCTGTATGTATGCAATTACTTGACTCATTAGAATTATATTAGATAGGAACTATTAATATCTCTACTTTTAAATAAGAAAACTAACATGGAGACAAGTTAAGTAAATTTTCCTAGATCACAATGCTAGTATTTTCCTAAGCCAGAATTTTAACCATTGGGCTAGGGTATGTACATTATTGATTGAATAGATTAATACATAAATAACTTGGTCTGGAACTTCCGGTAAAGATTGTGGCATAGACAGACATGGCTCACCTCTTCATAAAACCACATCAAAATTGCAGCTAAAATATAGGAAAACTGTTAACTTGGACCATCACAAATTGAGTTGAATAGAATTCTGACAACTACAGGATTAAAGAAACTCTATCCATCCAGACTGGTAGAAGGGGTGCAGATGCAGAACAGGCTGGTTCTTCACCCACGTGTGATGGCTAAAAATTTGGGAAGGAAAACTCAGGAGCAAGGAGTCCCAGCCCCACACCAGCTGCCCAGCCCTGAGTTCCAGTGCCAGGAAGATAAGTTTCTACAACTTCTTGCCGCAAAAAACAGTGGGGATTGACTTGGTGGAAGAAACTTTTGGAGACCCATGCAGTTCCTGTTAAAGAATGCACACATGGACTCACCTACACAGACTCACTCCTTCTGAGCTCCAGCACTGGGGTAGCAGCCTGAAAGGCACCGTAGGTATACGTGGAGAAAATGAAGCATCTGGCATCAAGGAAAGCAGAGACCATTGTCCCTTTTATAACACTCCCCCCACCGCTGCCTGCCACAGAGCCAGCAAGTTGGTGCCATATCTGAGACTTCAGCTACCTGGCTAACACTGACCCACCTTGGAGATCCCCAGAGATTCTATCCCACCTGACTTTTAGATCCACCCAAGCTGCTTTTCCACATGAATGGCTGGTCTTGGCTCATGCTCCACCATTTCCTAAATCCTATGAAATCAGCAACAACTGGTTTCAATGAGTTCCAGGCCCAGCACTAGCAGTAGCCAACCTAGATTCACAGCCTGGCTTCACCTGGGAATCTCCAAGCCCAGTACAAGTAACAGCCATCTCAGATTGCTTTATAGCTCTGGTAGGATGGCCCAGGGAAAAATACAGGTGGGGCCTGACCTTAGCCTGCGCCACCTGGGAAACACAAGCGCCAGCACACCCAGTGGACAGCTACAGACTATGCTGGAGAACCATCACCCTGCCGCTGCACAGCTGATCCTCCATGGAGGGTGGAGGTTGGTAGTAAGTGGTCACAGCCAGTACTTGCAGCTGACTGGCCTGGGTAAATCCCTCCCATTGATCTGCCAACAGCAACCAAGGCTCAACTACAAGAGGAGGGTGTCCTCAACGCACACAATGGATGCATGTCAAGTACCCAGCTTGGGTGATGGGGAGGCTCTGCCATTGGGCTCTACAGGGCACCTACTACATTAGGACACACTAAAAAGACACAGAGTCAAAGCAGCTCTACCTAATACATAGAAACAAACATCAGGAGGCTGCTAAAAGGAGATAAAGAAACATGATGAAAGAGCAGATCAATACTCCAGAAAAAGAGCTAAATATAATGGAAATAAACAATGTATTGGATGCAGAGTTCAAAACACTTTCTATAAGGATGCTCAAGGAACTTAGTGAGGACCTCAACAGCATAAAAAAGATCCAGTCAGAAATGAAGGATACACTAATTGAAATGAAGAACAATTTACAAGGAAACAACAGTAGAGTGGATGAAACTGAGAATCAAATAAATGATATGGAAAATAAGGAAGGAAAAAACAACCATGCAGAACAACAACAAGAAAAAAAATGAGGATAGTATAAGAAGCCTGTGGGGCAACTTTAAGATTTCCAAAACTGGCATCATAGGGGTACCAGAAGGAGAAGAAAAAGAGAAAGAAATCAGAAATCTATTAGAAAAATATAATGAAAGAAAATTTACCTAATTTGGTGAAGGAAATAGGCACGCAAGACAGGGAAGCACAGAAAGTCCCTATTGTGATGGATAGAAAGAGGCCCACTCCAAGACACATCTTAATTAAAATGGAGAAGGTTGAGGTAAAGAGAGAATCTTAAAAGCAGCAAGAGAAAAGCAGTTACCTACAGGGAAGTTCCCATAAGACTACCAGATGGGAGGGAGGTTGTAGGAGAATGGTTGAAGAGGTGAGGGGATTAAGAAGTACAAAAAGTAGTTACTGAATTGCCCTGGGAATGTACAGCATAGGAAATGGAGTATCCAAAGAACTTATATGAAGGACCTATGGACATGAACAATGGTGAGGGGATTGTCTGAGGGAGTAGAGGATGCTGGGTGGAGGAAGGGTAAAGGGGGAAAATCAGGGCAACTGTAATAGCATAATCAAGAAAATATAATAAAAAATAACAGTCTAAATAAAATAATAAAAAAATATAAAAATAAAAATATAAAAAACACAAAATATAGAAATAACTACACATAAGGCATATTTTGATGTTATAAACTTGTTTTTCTGTATTTATAAATGTGTCAGGCTTTAGACAAGGTGCTATGAAGCAGCAAGACATTATCTGGTGAAGGTAGAAGACATATACACGAATACTTATCATGGGGGGCTCAGAGAGTTAAAGAATAAGAATATGATTATTTTTTGGAAACATAGACTTTTAAAATCAGAATAAGCTCCCGAGAAGAGATAATGTCTAATATGATATTTAAAGGATGATAATAGGTGTTCACTGGAAAAAGAGTTTCAGGAAAACATGCGGGGTGGAGCATAAGCAGGAACACCACAATAAGTACATGCTTCCTTAGGAAATGAACAGTGGCTTCAAAATGAACAATGGCTTTGAAATACAGGAGAATAAAATGACAGAAATCATAAGTTAACAAAGCCAGGATCTCAAAATTCTCAGCGCAGAATTGTAAGTGGTAGAATGTAAGAATATCTTTTGAATAAGATGGATTTGAACTGTGCTTTGGGGCAGTTTCAAAACAGAAAGTTGTTCCAGCAATGAAAAGACCTGGAGCAGAGATAAGAATTGTGTGTGTGTTTAAGGAACAGTGAGGTGGTAGTATCGTGACATCAGCAGGTCATTTCATTCATATTTACTGGAAAGGGCTCAAATTTTGAGATAGGATAGCACAAGAATGCTGAGATTGAGGATTGATAAACAGGGAAACTGAGAGAGAAGCCCAGTCCCAAGCACTGTAACTTCCATAAGTTTCCTAACCCTATTGAACTGCAATTTAATCTATGTGTTTCTGCATGGTAAAAATCACATTGAAATTGATCAAATGAATGCCAGGCTTTGTTTCTTAATGATTTTATTTATTTTTAGAGCAGGGAAGGGAGGGAGAAAGAAAGGGAGAGAAACATCAATGGTTGCCTCTTGCATTCCCCGCTGACTGGGAACCTGACCTGCAACCCAGGCATGTGGTCTAGAATGGAAATCGAACTGGTGACCCTTTGGTTCACAGGCCAGCACTCAGACCACTGAACCGCACCAGCCGGGGCTGAATGCTATACTTTGCATGCCAAATGCCAGGCTAATGCTTGATACTTTACATGGATGAGATAAAAAATATTTTACAGTTGTTGGTATTATTGTTATTGTAAATAGTATGACAATGCAGAGGAGCTGGGGTGTGGAAGGGAACTTACCTGATCCTAAAACCCTGCTGTCATCATGAATATTGTTGATGAAAGCAGAATTAATTTTAGATCCTACAGGCTCATGACTTAGGAACTCCTTGACTTCATCTGTATTGTTGCCTGAACAACAATTTCTTCAACCAAGTAGTTACTTGTACTGATGTGTAGACAACAAAGGGAATCATCACTGATGAAGCCTAGAGGAGGGAGAGATACAAGAGCCTACACTCAGTATATTGCTTTATAACTAAAATTATAGCAGGGAAAAGTGTCATTGTTCCATCAATTAGAAGTCTTCCTTTTCCATTCAGTGCAATGATTTCAAAGGTCAGTGAGCTGCTGAGATTGCACTTAAAAAATTGATTTATATTTAAAAAGATCACATGGTATTTATCACAAGTGCAAAAAGTTGGCCCCCATAAAATCCAATTTAAATATTTAAGTAATTACAGTATAAGGTATGTGTAGTCAGAACCCTAGAGAATAATCTGAATTAGTGTCAACATTTTGTATTTTACAATCATCTAAATGATGAAACGATCTTGACCATAATCCCAGTGAAATGTCCACTTAGAGTTCAGGTGTTCAGAAACATAACCTGGGGTGTGAGAGAAGCTTGGGATACTTTAGCAGAATAACCCTCAAGTCCTATCTGAGGAAATCAGAGTGTCCTTTTTTTTTCCTTTCCACCACTTCAAGTAATTTTTCTTTTCCTATAAATACAGGATAGCCCTGACCGGCATGGTTCAGTTGGTTGAGCATTGTCCCACAAAGGAAAAGGTCTCCAGTTCAATTCCCAGTCAGGGCATATGCCTTGCTTGCAGGCCTGGTCCCAAACTGGGGCACATGGGAGAGGCAACTGACAAATGTTTCTTTCACATATTGATGTTTCTCTCCCTCTCTCTAAAACTAAATACAGAAAATCTTCAAGAAAAGACATGGGATAATCTCTCCTCCTTAAACAAATAGGAAAAAACAGCATTAATTAATTTCTGGTTTTGTTTTATTTTTCCTTTTATTTCTTTATCATAGCAAAAGTTGACTTTGTAAGAGTTACTTGGATGTTTGAGATAATGATTCACTAATTTCTTCAAAAGCAGATTTTCTTTTTACTACAATTTCCTAAGGGGAATAATAACTTCAAGGTAAATTAATTGGTTTGAATTATTAAAGCTTTCGACTTCTCCTATGTGACTATTAAATGATACAAGTTTTGCAAGGCTTTTTTAAATTGAATTATTGAGGTTACATCAGTCAATAAAATTATATATATGTTTAAACTGTACAATTCTGCATTATGTCATCTACACATTGCATTGCACTCTCACCATCGAAAGTGTAGTCTCCTCTCATCATTATTTATCCCCATTTACCCTCATCTACCTGCCCCTATCCTCCCTTACCTCTGGGTTTTGATGATATGACTCAGGGTACTTTTCTATAGACAAAAAGTACGATGGTACTGTCAAGAAATCAGGTAGAGTGGTAAAATATGTTTAAAATACTTTAAAGTGTTCTAATCTACAGAAGCATTCAAAATATGATAGCCTTTAGCTTTGAAAAATTCTACATTTTAAAATACCCCTGAAAACTTTTTATTACATTGATGTGCTGGAAGTCACTTGCCACTAGAAAGGTGAACATGCAGTGTCTGGCAAAAGTAACACCTGCTTTAGTGTGGTTGGTAGGGTAATAATATGGGTGTAATAATTTATAGTTTTAATTTCAGTATTTCATCTAAAATGTCATATGATATAGTTGAGTGTGATATTGTTATGTTGTAGAATTATACGCTTATGATTTTGTGATAAAAGATTTTGTAATAAAAAGAGGTGTTATTTGTGCCACCCCTGTAATATAAGAAAAACAAAGTTCTGTATTTATTTTCAGATCCAGTTGAAGCCTACAACTTAAATAGATATAGTTCTGTTTCTCTGTCTTGTTCTATCTTTGGTTTATAATAGAAAGGGGGCTTATCTAATTTGACCCACCTTTTCTTTAATAAGTACCATATTTTGCCATGTATAACACACACCCACATTTTGTGTGCATTATACATGGGATTATTATACTCATTATTATCCTTGTGGTATGTAATCATTATACCCCTGTATAATGTACATCCTTATTTTTCCCCTCAAAGATTTTGGCAGATTATACACGGCAAAATACATAATACTGAAAGCCAATATGCCAAATGCAGTGCTAAGCTAAATTCCTGTCAAGTTTGTATCCCTGTAATGGCCCTGGCAATTGGATGGGAGCCTATATCTAGTTCTAAAATTATTTCTATTTTATTTAAAAGTGGGGAGAATTATTTTCTGATTATCTGAACACTTTGCCTAATATCTGTAATCCCTTGGAAAAAAACATTTTGGTAGGTTTCTACTCTGCCTTTCAACTGCATTTTTGTCATTTTGTGTTTGTTTACTGTGTAATCATTTACTTTAAAAATAACCAGCAAATTTATTTTAAAGTATTCCCAAGGAGACCAGAAACCTGTTCATTAGTTTAAAAAAATATCTGGTACAGACACAACTCACTGGCAAGTTCACCGTCATCTACTGGGACATATACTTTCACTTCTGGCTTATGCCCTCATACTGGTCCAGTATTCCACATACTGGCCTCTTTCTCTCTCTACCTAAATAACACTTGCTTTTGTAATTAAAAAAATCAAGGAATATTATATGAATGCTATTACTAATTACACTAGTCTTTTATATCAAATATGTAACTTCTAAATTAAAAAAAAATTAGGCTAACTGAACATCTTCAGACTTATTTGAATTTTCTTTACATTGAAGTTATTTATGTGATAACAGCAAATTGGATAACAGGATGAACTAAATACAACTTGGCTATTTTTATCTTTAAGTGCTTTACTCAAAAGTTATTTTTATATTAGAAAAAATTAATTCTCTGTTTTACATTGACACTCAAATCAACCTCTTCAACAAATATAAAACTTCTGATAATAAACTTAGCATAAAAACTAAATATGTAAAAAGCATTATTCCTAACTCTTCACAGGAAATAAGAAGTAAGCTTAATATCTAGGGTGATATATAAGATACAACATAAACATGCACAATTTGAGTAGGTGTAGAGAGAGAGCCCAGAGAGAGAAGCAGACAGAACAGTAATGGGGAGTTTTAAAAAATACTACTTTTATTCTGTCAAAGATGAAAAAAGAAAAAAAATTGGAATAGCTATTAATAGATGAGTAAAATTTAAACATGTAGCTATAGTAGATACAAGACAAAACATAACACATCAAGACGGGGACATGTGGGCTGAAATTGATGAGCAGACACACCTTGGCATTAATAGAATGACCAATTCAAATTTACCCTCTTGAAAGACAGTGGGAAATTTCACAATATGGGCTTTTTCTTTCCAATGAAATAAATTTGAATCCTGTGCAAAGTGAGAATGAATGTGTATCATGTCCAAATATTCACCCAGCATGTGAGCCTAAACCAGAGAGCACAAATAGTAGAATTGATCTCACTGAAATTCTTGGCTTAACAGTTTTTGTCAAAGTGTTAAATTTTTCTAACTTTAGTTAGAAGATTTTTTTCTTTGTTGTGAAAAAGAAGGAGGAGGAGGAGGAGAAAGAAGAGAAGAAGAAGAAAAAAGTAGCACTAGTTCTGACCGCACACTGGCTGGCAGTTCTCCCACAATGCACAAGTTAGATGTTGTAACTGCTGCTCAGAGGCAAGGCAGGTACTTCCCAGTTAGCTGCAGACCCTGTCACTCACTGTTGTAATTCATATCCTATCTGCCTTATCACCTTATACCTATATGCATTTGAGTTTCTACTCCCTAAAAACAAGTCCTTCTCCTTAAGTTTATTCCAAATTACCTTTTTATTTCTTGTATATAAAGGGATTAAAAAACAATACAAACATTAAATATCTTAGTTTTAAATAGAAAATAATGCAATTAAGAAGGATGATTATCATAAAACCGCAAGTGAAAATTAAAGTACAAGAAATAGTTTGGCTATGGCCAATAAATACATGTTTCTATATCTTTAAAGTGAAATTTTGAGCTCAACATTGGTTCAGGTCTATGATTTGAAGGAATCTACCATTTGTTCTGTAGAGAAATAAGAATTGTTATTTAAGTAACTGTTTCAGTAGGATTGATTAGGCAAATTAGCTTTGCATCTTTATTATATTAGTCTTTGCCACTTAAAATTCTTGATCTATTTATCCATCCATTTTTTTTAAATACATATGAACTAAAAAAACTATATTCTTCAGGGACTATGGTAGGTAATAGTAAAATATTATCCCTAATCTTTAGGAACTCTCACTCGAGAGAGATAAGTAGATATGCAAAAACGTAAATAAAATAAAATGATGGAATAATTATATAGGAGGAAGAGTGTGATTTTGCTATGAGTTTATGAAAAGCCAGAAGAGATTGTACTTGACAATAGAAGGAAGAGTGTTAGCTTTGTGACTGGAACAGGGAAGGGCATTTTAGATAAAGTGAGCAACAAGGGAAGGCATGGAAAGCTGAGTGCACAGGCAGTTGAGAATAGCTGACTGTGGAGAAGTGAAGGAGGTGAATGAGGAGGGTAGGGAGGAACACATCAAAGACCTTCCAGTGATCTCTGTGGCATAATTTGAAATTTAGTGTATAGATAGATGATAAGGAGCCACTGAAAAGAGATGTACTGAACTAACATGCTCAGATTTACCATTATATCTTTAAAAATGGGATAAATTGAAGCAATCCGATATAGTGTAATTAAATTATTAAAATATAAAATTATTGCTTTGGTAAAGAAAATAACAATATTATTTATAATGCTTCCATAGCACCTGATAAGCAGAATTTATATTTTATTACTACTATCTTATTACAAATAAGCTAGATTTTCAACAGTAAGTTGTCAGTTAAAGATTTGGCAACTCTAGGAAAAAGAAAATAGTTAATTTAACCTGAAAAAAAGTAATATAAGTTTATACACATATTGTACATAGATTTAGTTAAAATATAATCTAAATTTTATGATATCCTAGAAAGGCCCAAAGGCAGAATTAACACAGAGAGAGAGAAAAACGAATACATTCATTAGTCTCTGGGGGGACAAAATGATGCCTTAGAGCTTCAGTGAATGACAAATTATGCCCTAGATTCTGCTCACTAATAGCTCTGGCAAACCTTTCCCAGGATTAGTTCTAGGGTTCATTTTTGTGCTCAGCTATGAGAGACCATTGAGAGACTTATTAAAATCTACTGTTGGAATGAATGGCTGCACACCATACTTGTAACTCAAAAAGCTTCAGAGAAGCTCAGAAATAAATGCATGAAAAATACGTCATAGTTTGGCGCATAAATGTTTTTGTGAATTGCTGTGTGATCTCAAACAAGGATATTCAGGAGACGTTTACTTTTAAACTTTAAGTCCCTTTTTGTTATGCGTTAGCTTTTAATGAATTGCATTTCGGCAGTCAAGTACATCCTGACCCTAGCAGAAAGTGGGTATTTTATGTGTGGCTTTCAATGCAAAATTAACTTAATTTGGCTTTGCATTTTAGAAAAATATTACATTTTTATCTATGTGGAAATAGGGTAACATCATTTTCCTTGCCAAAATTATCAATTGTAAGTGCACTCAATAACTTTTTAGTATACAGCACATTAAAAGCAACAACAATAATATGTGAATTAGTAACTTTGAAACCAGAGTCTTGCATTTAAAATATTTGTCCAAATTTTAACATGGAAGTGTATTAAGACAAATAATTTGTTTCACACTGACTTACATATGCAGATATGCACAGGCACATGCATATAGGGGTAGGCAAAAGTAGGTTTACAGTTGTGAGTACATAAGACAGTTAATTATTGTATTATTATTTATTAATTATTATATTATTTTCCATATGAAAAACTGTAAACCTACTTTTACCCACATCTGTGTAAATATACATTATGCATATTTTTGGTGGGGGCGGTAGGGTTTACTAGATGGATTTCTATTCAAGATGCTTTACCACAGTACTACAGAAAATGAGTAAAACCATTAATGTAGTTGTAAACCATTTGCCATCCCTAAGGCCTGGATTAAAGGATTTATTCAGTGATACCTCAGTTTCTGGCATATAGAGAGTTCTCAAAACTATTTGTTGAGTAAAATGATGAATAAATAAAAACATAATAATTAGATGAAATACAAGGATTTCAACAATTAAAAAATCTACTGAAGTGATATCTATGAAAAACACTGACTCATAGCCTTTATTTTCAGTTGATATCAATGATCATCTGAAAGATGAAAGGACAAACAATTTTGAGAAAAAAAATTTTTAAATATCATATTGAAATTTAGTAACAAGAAAATGCTCATAGTAGATAACTTGGAAGATAAAAGTAACAAAGTGGAAACAGAACACATTATTTATATCACAACCTAATTATAATATTTTTAATATTTAAATGTTTGATTCTCTTTCTCCCATGAATATTCTTATCTGCGTTTTACCCTACATTTACTACATTTATATGTATATTCAAAATGATATCAATATTGAGGCCTATTTTTCAGAAGTATTATTATTATTCTGTATCCAGTGTTTTGTGGAAGTGCTAGAGGGTAGCTAATTAGAATTTTATTTTAAAATACATTTTTATTTAATTTTAAAACTAGCATATAAAATACGACCATATTCAAATGAGTCCAATTATATTTTAGAAAAACCTCGGAATTTTGTTTTTACTCTCAAGATATATATGATGTCTGTCCAGAAGTTATTCAGCCATGTCATAGGAAAAATAGAGACATTTATTAAAGAAGATACAGGACATAAGAAACATTGTACATAGGACAATGATCCCTCAGTCTCCTTCAAAGTAGGCACCTTGGGATCTCACACAGTTCTCCTAATTGCCATCAGCTGCCCTGTCATATTTTCCTGAATCTCATTGTCAGCCTGAAATCTCTTCCCTTTTCAAAAGGTGATTTTAGTTTTGGGAAAAGCCAGAAGTCACAGGGTGCCAAATCTGGGCAGTAGGGGGGCCGAGTCAGCTGGGTGATTTGATGTTTCTCAAAAAAACTCTGCACAAGACATGATACATGAGCAAGCGTGTTGTTGTGATGAAGCTGCCAATCATCAGTTGACCATAGCTGTGGCCTTCTGAGTCATCTGAAGTGTTTGAAGAGGAATGTTCAAGCTTAATGCAAAATTTGATACAGATTCGTTGCTTTCTTTACTTGAGCAGTCACTTTGAATGCAATAGTTACACAGTACACATGCTCACTTAACAAAGACGTCTACCGCCCCTACTGACTAGTACAGTGAAATTGTCATTGTTCACGCATGCACGTTCTAGTCCACTCTCCTTGACTGCCAGGTTACATGGATGTTGCACAAACCATTCTCGATATATTAACAATGACTGGACTTTTTCTGGACAGACCTCGTATGATATTCTTTTAAAGTGTGATTAATTGGAACTTTTGAAGATATGCATGAGTATTTTAAATAAATCGAGACTGAACACTGTCCTACATACAGAGTAGGATAAGGTTATTATTATATCACCTGTCGATCATCCCCACATGTCAGGTCAAATTTGAACAAAGCTCTCTTTACATAAAATAATCAGTTTTTCAGAGAGAAATGCAGATCTGATGTGATTGTCAACATTAAAATTGCCCAAATCTGTAGAGAATTTTTATACAAGTTGTTTTTGAGCCAAACTGACAACATATGCCATAGAACAAGCTCTCAAATGTTCCAGGGAAAAATAGTTTTGCAGTTTCTTTCATGCATCTGAAATTAAGGAGGGAGACTAAGGAGTTTATACGGAGGTGGGAGAAAGGAGGGCAGGGATTGGATTACTGGGTAGTTAGCTAGATTACATGCCCTCTTGTGGGTGGTTATGCTTTCAGAGTATCTGGAAAAGAGAACTACTTCTGGCATTTCAAAGGAGTGTTAACCTCGATGCATAATAATAATAGTGAAGTGGGCTTGCTTAAACCTTTCAGTAGGTCTGGGGCCTGACTATACACAATGACTTGCCCAGTTTGGAATTTACAGCCAGATCACCTTGTGAAGTTACTTTCCATAGATCCCCTCAACATGATTATATTTTATAGAGTATTAGATGCAAATTTTGGTTATCATTTTTCTAAATTTAATATTTATGATAAACTCTACAGGACATAACATTTTTGTTTGAAAATCACAATTCCCTACTACTCTTCGATCAGGGTTTTGAATTACCTCAATTCCATTTATAAGACAAATTCTTTTACTAAAAACGTACTAAAATTACTAAACCTCACTAAAAGACTTTTTTAATCATTCAATTATTAGTGGTTAATAAGTACTATTCTTAACATTCTGAGGACTGAAGAGATAATTATAAAATCGACAATATATTAAATGTAATCTGTATGTCAGGAACTAAAATGTGTGATTTTCTACCTTATAAAACTGCACTGTGGACTGGGGAGTTAGGAAAATAACATCATCCCCACTGCACAGATAGGAGAAAGGAAGGCTATAAAGGTCAAATTCCCTGGGGCCACTTAGTTTTTATGAAGCCCGATTAGAATCAATAACGGCTAGAAATGATTCCAACTCACACTAATTTATTCTTAGAAAATAAAAGTAATTTAGGATAATTAAAAGAACAACTAAGGTTAAAACAAAAGTCAAAAGAAATAACTCCAGCATCTTTGGGAAGCTCGCAAATTAAGAAGTTGTTCAGCCAAGCCTGAGAGTGTGATAGTGTAACTGAAAGCAGGTCGGACGGCCCGTCACTACAAAAGTCGGCACTCGGGAGGCACATGCTAATGTAAAAGAAAGTGGTTTATTTTTAGGCATCATCCACCTGGAAGATGGGGGGCTCATGTCTCAAAGCCCATCTCCTTGGGAAGATGGGGGACTCACATCTCAAGTCGTATCTCCTCATCTCAGTGGAGGCAGAGGTTTTTATAAGTAGAGAGAAGGAAATAGAACAAAGAAATCAAGGGAGTGGTTTGAAAAGGTCTTGACATGCAGATGAGCACAGTCCATTCTGATAAGGCAAGTGAGGATTTGGCGTACGTCATCCTGGTTTAGGCATCCTGGCTTCACATCATTCAGACTTCACATCATGCTGGCTCTATGGTTCAAGGTCAGCAAATCTCCCAAAGCTGGGATGCCTGAGTGTTGGAGTCTCTATCTTTTGAGTTTGTTCCTGGGATTCTTATACAAACTGTGCTATTTATCAACAAGCTACACAGTCAGAGACGGCAATTATAGAAATAATGTTAAAAGAATGGTGGGGCGAGTTACAATTTCCCACCATTACAACAGTATGGATGGCACATGAACAGGTCCTTTCAGTTAGATTTGTTTTTGTTTTTTTGTCTTGTCTTGTTTTGTTTCTCTCCCTTTCTTCTCTGCCAGAAAACACAGATTTGGTGTCTCTTCATGGGAATATGTGTCTATATTTTCTACAAGCTATTATTTTTGTGCACAAGGTTAGCAGAGGATTCAATATAAAGATAGTATTTGTTCTCACAGGGGCCTTCTCCCTGCAATTGGGACCAGAGAATTTCATCTCCACTGTTATTGTGTCAATCTTCACAAATCATAAGGACTCAGATTAACTGAACCCTCCAGCCCCATTATGCTTTGCTGTAATGCTGTAGAAAGTGTCTTTATATAATTTCCATTTTAGAAGGTGCTTTTCTAGCTTGGTAGGCCTTAGCCTTTTTTGGCAGCATAAAGCTATGCTCCTTGAGGTAAGATCCTTTACCCAATTGCAGGTAACTGGCTTAGGAGGGGAAATGTGTGTTTATCTTACTGTCTCAGCTAGGAGGAAAGTTTGCAAATAGCATGAGAAACACTTTATGAACAATCTACCTCCTAGGCATTGCATCCGATTTATTGCTAACTGCTGTCACTCATGTCGAAGGCTGAGGAATTTCTAAAATGGCAACGCTTCTTTAGAGCTGGCAGTTTAAGTTTTATAGAGCATACAGATTCTTAGATTCTGCCATGTATCGTCATTCAGGAAAAGAGAGAGGATACCTATATGTGCTTAAAAGCTATAAAACAAGACAGCAATCTAAAGTGTTGTTTTGATTAATAATTAAAATAGTAACAGAATAAAAAGTGGAATGAAATCTATCAGAGAGGTGACACACAGATCTGAAGTCATTGTTCTGTCAGTACCAGTATTACTGCTTGAAGCTAGAGCTAAAAACATCTTAACCTTAAGTGTCTCTGCTGCATAGTGTGTGGGGGAGTTTGGGTTCTCTAGGTAGCCCACAGTTTAAACCCCAGCTCTGCCACTGAAGAGGTCACTGTTTCCTTTCTCTGTTTCTAAAATCTGGTTAGTATTAATGGTAATTATTATTATTAACAATAATAATACCTAATTATTGTTTTGTATGTTTTAATGAGCTAGTCCATGAAAATGAACTTGGATGACTGTTTTCTCTCTCATACTTCTCACATTTAAGTGAGAGCGGGACTTTTGGAGGTTGCAGTGATGCACATTCAAAGGAGGTCATGGTGACTTATGCCCGAAAAATAAAGCACTTTTTTGTTTGAGGTAGCCTGGGACAGGCTGAGATGCGCCATAATGTCCTAACTAAATAAAAGAAGGAATACAGGAACGAGGTTAGCGCCAGAGGAATCTGGGATGTCAAGGGACTATGCTCACATTGGTGAGCCAGACAGACAAACATGAGCAAGGCATCTAGCGAGGGATAAAGAAAAATCTGGGCAATGCTTCAATGCTAGAAACAATTGAATTATTATTATAGTATTAACATTAATCTTATATTGCTCTTTTAATCTAAAACACAGATCTGAGGAGCAGCTTTTTTGCTTTATCTCTGAGTGGCTTCCTGTCCCCCACAGGTGAAAATCCAAGCTCTTTAGCATGACATGCAGGACTCTTAATGACCAGAGTATGATCATTCAGACATATACTCTGTCACTCCCCACATCACACTCTATGATCCAATGGTATGGAAACACTTGAAGTTTCCCTGACTTTTTTTGCTTCCATAACAATTATTCATTCTATACCCTCTCCCATCACCTCCCTCCTCACCTTCATTTACGATTTTTCTCTGTTTATCCCACACTCACTTTCGAAATCAACTTCAGACACCGCTGTTCCAGGAATCATCTCCATCTAGTTGTAGACTGCATTAGATGTCTCTTTTCCTTCTTCCTATAGAGCCCCCATGTTCACTTCTTGCATCGTTTAATGATCATCTGTTTATTGACTGTATCAGTAGACCATGTCTAATGGGGACGGATCAGGTCTTCCCTAGTTATATGGGCCTTCTGGGAATCTTCAAGTTTGATATATAGTGGGTTCTCATTTGCGTGTTTTTGTACAGCAATGATCGCTTCCAGTACAGCTGTAAAGAGTGTACACCAGCTTTCTCTAGATGCCATTCAAGATACAGACAAGAATGAGGAATGGAGAAGATACTTCATTCCCCAGGGCAGCCAGGTTAAGAAATAGAGATTCTAGCTGGGAAGACGTCTTGTTTAAATTTAGCTAAAGATGACAACAGAACAAGGCAAATGTACTATACAAAGTACATAGAGCTCTAAGACATAGTGCAGTTTATTTGCAAATGAGAACACAAGTTTTGTGGTCAAACTTATATTCCAATTGCATGTCTTCCATGAAGCTGTAGGACCTCACAATGGCTTCATCCCCTGTTTCCAAATTTAATATTTTGAGAGAGAATATAGAGTACTTTGCAGAGTTTTTGTGAGGTTACACTAAATGATATTAGTAAAGAGCAAAATAGGTACTTAGTACATCATAGTGTATCATTCTATTGACAGCTTGTTATCAAAAGAGAGAACATGCCCTGGGAAAATTGTTTCCACCTCCTTTTCCCCAGTCATCTAGCTCAGATATCAAAAACTACCTGAAATGCTTTCCCTGAAGCAGCTTGTATTTTAAAACACACGCAACTTTATTTTTGCAATTAATGCCATTTGAAGATCTATTTTTAAAAATTCATTAAGCTTATATTCAGTGTCAATGTATTTGCCTAGTGTTCAAATTCACTTGTTCCTCACAAGTCTAAAAGCTTAATAATAATACTCTACTTGTACTTTTATAGTGGTTTCAGCAATATTGAAACCTGAGCTTGAAAAAGTCCAGATGGTTTAAGTTTTATTGAAACTTGAGTTTAAAATAGCCCAGCTGCTAAGGCAAAATTTTTTTTAAAAGTGTAGAACCTGTTTCCGGACTTGTTAGTATGCTACCCACACAGGACCATCCCTGGAGTTCCATAACTCCTCATTACAGGTTTGTCTTTCCCTAATCCTTGCGCTCATCTTCTCTGATAGCGCATAGTTTAGTCAGCCAGCTTTGAGGCAGGTGCTTCATAAAAATACCTGCATCCAGCTTCCAAAGTCCTAACGACCCACACACAATCCTGGCTATGTCAGTTAATGCATATTTGTTGGATAGCTACCCAAGGCAAAACACTAAATTTGAAGGAGATCCAAAACCTCTCTCCTCCTGGCTCCTCACTGCTCAGCCTGTGCACTAATCAACAGCTCATTATGCCGACCACCAGCATCACTGGCCCCCTCAGCACCCTTGGTGTTTTATGTCTGCCACACGACTGGTACTCTACCTGTTTTACTAGTGTAACTACTTTCTGGCAAGATATTCCCACTTCACATTTTACTTGCTTGATCTCTTTAAGCTTTAGTTTTTTTACTTGAAACTAAATATAATAATATTTTCTACCTCTTAGAGAAGTTTAGATGATCGAATAAGGTAATGTTAGTCAAGTTCTTCATAGTACAAGGCACAGAATGTGACAAGCATGGTGAACAAAGCATATATCTTATTTAAAAAATAAACCAACTAATTTTCCCAGTGTGGCCCAGAGAACAGCAAAATTGAAAACTAAAGTCCATTTTGTCTGATGTCAAAACATATTCTCTCTCTTCTGACTCCCTTTTCAGGTTACCTATGTGATTAGGAAGCTACTCTCACTATATTCTACTGAGTCTTATGCTTTGCTGCCCTTTTCCCAAGTAGATTAAATTACAAATTTTCAGAATTTTTTTTAATATCCTGCAGGAGGAGTTTAGTTATGAATTAAAGAGAGGACTATTCAGGTTCCTCTAAAAACCCAGAAGCCATGCATAGTCCAGCAGAGTTCGGGGCTGATGAGAGGAAGGTATTGGGAATGTCCTCATTCCTGACACTGTAGATTTCTTGAAGCTGCTTTACCCCTGGGCATGTCCCATTCTCTTGCCCTTTAACCACCTTTGACCTCTGTTACCCTTGATCGTAGTTGTCTGAGAATTAGTTATTTTACCCAAACTCTAGAAGTTCACAAGATTTTCAACACAGCCACCATATATTTTTTTCCTCCCCCAAAAAACAACAGAACTTTCAGAGATTTGGCAGGGAATCCATAGGAGTTGATTCTAAAATCTCCATCTTCCCAAAGGTTTTTGGAAAATAATGAAACAAAAATATTTTCTTTAGCTGCATGCAAAGTGTGTGGTTTATTTATCAAATAGGAAGCTTGGAGCCAACCCTGAAAACAGAAAACTTTGGCTTTGAAAATGTGAATTTCTCCCTAAAATGTACTTTAATTAGAACAAGACATAAAGAAAAGAAAGAAAAAGACAGGAACCTAGTTACAGGGAAAATTTTTATGAAAAGGGCTAGTGGCTTTTGAACAAAATTCCTTTATGACATTGCTGTTTCCCTAGTGTAAGGATAAATCTAAAAATAGGAGCTCAAGCTTTTGTTAACTGGACAGATACTGAATATCCTGCTGGCGTAGGGTTTGTTTTGACTATTGATTCAGAGAACAGGCTTATGTGCCTCTGTCCACCCCAGGGACGTGAAATGACTTGATGTTCTAAATTAATCATGCAATCTCAGACTACATTGTTAGTTTTTCCTCTTTTTAGAGTATCAAGACTTTTATTGAAAATATCTCATCCACACACAAACACAAATCTTCCTAGAAAAGAAAATCCAACCCACTGTATTTTAAAACAAACCTGCCTTATTCTTGTGGACACATTGGAATGCCAAAAGCAAGGGAAGATTCATCCTTTAAGGAGATGTGCCTATTGTTCAGAGTAGGTGGTGGAAATACAACCTACCTACATGGTGTCTTTAACCAGGGGATTCTGCCCTAGAGGGCAGGTTGTTTGAGACTGGGAAACAGACTAGACAATTAAAGATATGGAAACATATCCCTTTATATATGGTCACACCAAAAGTCTGCATGACACGTAAGCAGCCACAGATCTCTTTACTCAATTTTCTTCCATCCCTTAAAGTGCAGAGACCATGATTTGCTCAAATTTGTGTTCTTGCTTCGGCCAAGTATATGAGATCTGTCCAGAAAGTATCCAGCCATGCAAAAATGAAAAATAGAGATGTTTATTGAAGAAGATACAAGACACAAGCAACATAGTACATATGACAGTAACACCTCAGTCATCTTCAAAGTAGGCATCTTGGGATCTCACACAGTTTTCCCAGTCACCATAAGCTGCCCCATTGTATTTTCCTGAATCTCATTGACAGCCTGAAATATACTCCCTTTCAAAGGTGATTTTAGTTTTGGGAAAAACCAGAAGTCACAGGGCACCAAATATGGGCAGTAGTGGGGCTGTATCATCCAGTTGATTTGATGTTTTGCCAAAAACTATGCATGATATGTGACGCATGAGTGGGCACATTGTCATGATGAAGCTGCCAATCACCAGTTGCCCATAAGTACAGGCCTTCTGAATCATCTGAATAGTTTTTGTGGAAGAATATTCTAGCTTAACACAAAATTTAAAGTAGATTCGTCGCTCTACTTGCTCAGTCATTTTGAATGCAGCGGCCATACAGTATACATGCTCACTCAACAGCATCTACTGCCCCCACTGGTTTGTACAGTGAAGTCATCATTGTTCATGCATGTGCATTCCAGTCCACCCTCCTTGGCTGCCAGGTTATATTGATGTTATGCAAACTATTCTCATTATACTAACAATGGTTGGACTTTTGTTGAGCAGACTTCATGTATTATGTGCCCAATAAATGCTTTCCAAATTGGTTGTACCGAGAATGCAAAAATTGACTTTGGGTAAGACAAATCCTTAGTCAACTCTAATTATGCTAATTACGTGCACATACTTAAGCAAGACCTCTTCATGACGGGATAAAGAATCAGAGGCCAACAGCAGAATCTATTCCAACATTGCAGAAAAGCATTTCTTACATCATTGTTAGCTTTCTTTCTTTATCATTTTGAGAGAGAATAACAGTAATGAGAATTTCAAATCATATGCCTGAATGTAAAATGTAAGAGAAAGGGTACTACATACCCAGGTGATAATGTGAATATGGAGTTATAATTTTACCGAAATCTGATCAATTGAAATCTCACTCCTTTTTTCATAACCTCTTAGATAACATATTAATAGACATCTATTATTTGCCATTTTGCTAGATTTAAATGATTCAGAGATGAGTGAAGCAAAGTCATTATTTTTAGTGAGAGAAATTACTACCTGTAATTTCAATAAATAAAATGTGGTCTAAATGTAATGATAGAAACTTACAGGGAGGGCCACCTCATTCAGTAGAAGCCTAAGAGAAGGATTCCATGAGGAGATGGTGTTTAAGTCTTGAACAATTAATGCACAGGCATAAGGAAATGGCAGGCAGTGAGGTATGAGTATGTATGTAGGAGGAAGTATATGGTGCCATGATGAGTAAGGCAACTGATGTGGAATAAGAAGTCCTGGAGAAAAAAATCAATGCAGAATAATGCTTTATCTGTATAATAATAGAAATTCAGTTATGAAAGGGTCTCTGCATTCTCTCCTAAACCTGGTAGATCGCTGCCCCACCAGATTTCTCTGGGCCCCAGGATTCTCTTCACTGAATATTCCATTTGATAAGGGTTTCAATAATTCTGCAAAATCATATTTCATTAATGTGGATTTTAAATGCTAGAAGAAAATAGGGAAATTATCATTTTTGGTTCAGTCTCTTTGTAATTGATTCTATCATGATATTACTTTCTTCTATTTTTTTTATTTGTTGATTTTAGAAAAAGAGAGGAAGGGAGAGGGAGAGAAACATTGATTTGTTGCTTTGCTTGTTCATGCATTCATTGGTTACCTCTTGTATGTGCCCTGACCGAAGATAGAACCTGCAACCTTGGTGTATCAGGATGACGCTCTAACAAGCTGAGCTCCCAGGCCAGAGCATGTTATTACCTTCTTGGTCAATCTGCTGTCAAGGTGACATCTCTCTATCTAAGAAAGACAAGTCGATCTCCTTTCACACTGGCAATATATAGTGTCCACTTATAGTGGATCTGAAAGTTTTTCCTTAGGAAATACACTTGTGTCAAAAAATGTACAAGATTTGTTAAGTGACAGGCAATGACCAATTCCAAATAGATGGTTATTGTATTATAACATTACAGCAATGTATTTACTGAGTTTGTTAATATCCCCCAAAACACATGCATCAACAAGGCCAATCTTTTCATTTGGGTAAAGTACACAATTAATATCTAATTGTCAAATATACTATGAGGTAGACTAAATCATAAAAAAAATTAATGAAAACTTAATACTTGAACTTTATCAGTGACTCCCAAAGGCTGACACTCTTTTCTCCAGAATATCTGGGTTAAAACTACATTCACATTAGGGAAAGATAGCCTACATAATTACTTCCAATAATGTATGTGTAAATGTGAGTAACTGAAGTCATCTTGAAAATGTATTAAGGGGATTTACACTCGACCTCTATGCCTATGCACAAAAGTCTCAGTAAAACTCATGCATTCCTTCATTTATTCTGTAGGCCTTCTGTGAGGCTTGCATGCATTGCATACCAAGTTAGACAATTGAGTCCCCAGAAGGAAGGAGAAGCCAGCTTGATAAGGGAAATAGGAATGTGAAAAATAAGCCGCAAAACTGTAAGTGCTATCTTTGTAAATGTATATAATGTTGGGCAGAGCAAGAAATTTTGCCTGAAAGCTTGAGAGAGATTTTATAGCTGAAATAGCAAGAGAAGGAAACCTTGAGATTGTGTAGAACTTTGCCAAGAAGAGAGATCTTGGATAACCTTTCTAGCCAAATGCAACTGGAAAAATAAGGAGGCGTGAAGATCATTAACATTGGGCAAAGATTTGTTTCATATTAAAGCCTTGGTAGAACCCCAGTTCAATACTTTTACACATAAGGGTCTTAGCCCCATTCCACAACTCTCTTCAGAACATATAACTTATCACACAGGAATATAAGATGGTTGATATACCTGTGTCTCTTTCCTAGTAGACTGTGAGCTCCCTTAGTGCAGGGCCCAGGCTACATTCCAGTGTTACCAGCATCTGGTTAAAGTTTCCAAAGCTTGTCAAATGTTCAATAAGCATTAGTTGAATACATGAATGAATCAGTCGACCAATACATGAATGACTTGTTTTATAGTCCTTTGGTTACATAGCTCTCCCTGCTACTGGAGTGAGAGCCTGTGGAGAGGCTTGGCCATTTTAGTGCTTCTTAGGAGGTCTTTCACTGGAGTAATACCCACATATTGAAGTATATATGGATTTTGAATGAGTTCCGACAAAAAATCCTTTTTAAAAAAAATTGATTGTTATCAATTATTTTGTGTTCTCCCCTTTTCCCTTGAGAAGTTGCCAAATTGTGGAATTACCTCTATCTCCAGCTGCTGATTTCAGTCAGCAATTTTCAAACTTTTTCATCTCATGCCACACATAAGCTTATTACTAAAATTCTGCAGCACACCAAAAATATATGGTTTTTGCTGATCTGACAAGAAATAAGTACAATTTCGATTCATTCACACCAGATGTCTGTTGGCATGTTGGCTGTTGTCATTTTTTTATTTGACAGTCTAAGGGAAAAGAGATCAGGACCCCTGACTAAATAGTCAGGTATTGCAAATTTTAAAAAGTCCTGTGGCACATCAATTGAAAATTGCTGATTTAAGGGGATGATATAGTGCCAACTTTTTTTCTTTCCTTTTAATAGCTCCAGAAAGTTTCAGTTTATAAGAAAAAAGGTTGGGACCTAAGTAAATTAAACACAAATGTTGCTCATTTAGGAAGCATAAGCATACTAGTTGTGCCAAAAACAAACAAACAAACAAACAAAAAACCCACAGTACTTCAAAATGGAGGCTGGATAGTTGAGGCAAATAATATCTCCAATATAGACAGTGATTGGTTTCAAAAATTCACTGTTAACTAGTCCCCATCTTTTGTTTCCTTGCAGAAGAGTCCAGATACCAAAGTCATTGAAGGAGCAGAAATTTGTGCTGAGAAAGGTGAAATGCTTTGTTTCAGATCAGCCATTCCCTGAAGGGCAAATCCACTTATCTTACTTAAAAGCTTGCTGCTTTTCTCCACAGCTCTACTGATGATACGGTACTAAGAGGAGGAAGCAAGTGTGTCTGTAGGGGATTCTTTCACATATATTACAGTGTCCTTTTTGGCTTGCCCTGTCATGCAGAATTGCCATTCTAGGTGGGCTGAGATCAAAAGACCTGTTCTTATACTGCTAGTGAGATCACCGGCTCTGTGATGTACAGGTCTTTGAACTGATTTGCATAAGTTCCCCCTTGTGGGGTGATTCAACAGAGCACTCTACCTGGCAAGGTTTCCATCCCCATTTGCTCCCCTCTGCTGGGACTCCTTTGGGCAGGCATTGCCTAAACATCCATGTGTGACAACCCTTAGGAAGATTTTTGTTAGAAATATTAATTATCCATCTTACCTCAGTCCATGGTTGTGTGAATTTTACCGCCAATGCCGGTAGGAATGCTAAACATTATGTAACTTCCTACCTTGTAGCCAAAGTCATGAAAGTTACAGATGAAGACTCCTTATAAAAAAAATATCCAACTTTTTTGAGAGGTATTGTGTAGAAATATCTAATATGCTAAACCAGGCAGTGTTTTCATTCCCTTTCAGAGTCTTATTGATACATAGCATCATTATGTTAGGAAGTGGCCATACAGATGGTAATCATAAAATTCTCTATCTTGATCTCAGTGGTTGGTTGATAGTATGGGGACCCTTTTTTTTCGGACCATTCAGTCTTTAAAACATGCTCTACTTATCACCCCAGCCACAATAGAATGCAATAATATTCTCAAAATTCTATATTCATCAGTGCAGCCACAGTTGCCTTTTCTGAATCCTGTGAAATTCAGGGAGAGTCATCGGCAGTGAAAAAAATGGAAAAAAAACCCCCTCAGTTCTTCTTATCTTGCCTTCATATTTTCCTTGCAGGCTTGCAAATGACTTCCCTTTTCTCTAGAGATTTTTCTTTTTTTTTTCTTTTTCTTTCTTTCTTTTTTTTTTTTTTTTTTTTTTGCAATGGTGACAGCTAACTCTAACTTCTGGGGCTAATTCTAACTTCTCATCAATCCATGTATCTTTGCTATGCTACTTTGGAGTCATACTGGGTTCTCTACTTAGCTGTTGGCTCTCTATGCTATGCCTAAGTACCATGATGTTATATGTGTTTTGTGGGCAAACACAATTTCTAGTTTTGTTGCATAATCTAATAGTGCCAAGCCCAGGTTTCTAAATAGCCAATTACTTTGAAATGAAATAACACTGATTTACTTTTGTTCAGTGACTCCCTAAGTAAAGTCTTTCATTTTCTGCCTGTCATCTCACTTCCACTGTAATGAGAGGATTGTGCTCAGGAACAGAATTGTAGTGTGCACTCCCATCTGTGTTGACTCAGAAATGGCATCAAGCAATCCAGCCATGAAGAGTTCATTTGGAGAACCTTTGCTTCTTGTTTGAATGGAGATTTCTTTTGTCCATGCAGATGGGAGATTAGGCTTTTCTCTTAATAATGGTGGCTGATTTGTGAAGGGGCTGCAAACAGTAATCTTGAGATTTCATGTTTTCTCTGATATTTCTCAGCAAAGCAGATGAAGCGCACTTCACACAGCCATCCCCAAGCAATTAGTGCCATTAACGCCTTCAGCAAGCATATGGTCACAGTGGAGAGGAAATTAGCCCCATGCCACATTTCCATTGCTATTTGTATACTTTTGGACACAGTTCATTAGTGTGCTTTTCCTTCACATCTATCTCCCTTAAAGAGGTTGTGTTGTATGTTATCTTAATAGCTAATTATTTAGTATTCCCCAGCAACCACCTTTCCAAGGATGATTGCCCTCCTGTCTACTTCTCCTCTAACACCTCCAATTTATAATTATTGTGTACTGAAAATTTCTCAGTAGATGTACGGATGGCCTCTCATCCTCTACCAAAAAAGCAGAACTCCTACTTTATAGAAAACTACCACAATACAGACACACTTCGGTACTCGTCAGCTTCAGGACTCATCAAACCCTGTAATCATCGCATTTTGACAAGAAAAAATGTTTCAGCACGTGCTTTCTCGTGGCTTGTCACACTTGCTAGAATTTGTATGAGTCAGAACAGCAACCTGCAAGATGAAATGCTTCATCACTCGTTGCTCGTTCTGCTCAGCACTCAGTTTGGGAACTCGTCATGAGTCCTGAAATGAATTAATTATAAGTACTGAGGTACTACTGTGTTATACTTCCAGAGAATTTTGTCACAAAGTTCATGAAGCATATGTCTCTATGCCTCTCATTTCCACGGATCTCTTTCAAAGCCTTCACACACACGCGCGCGCGCATGCACCCACGCACGCATGCTCTGTCTATAAAATATCCAGCCACATACTGTGAAACATAGAGGCATTTATTGAAGAAGATACAAGATACAAGAAACATTATACATAGGACAATGACGCCTTAGTTCCCTTCAAAATAGGCATATAGAGACCTCACACAGCTCTCCCAATCGCCATCAGCTGCCTGTTGTATTTTCCTGAATCTCATCAATAGTGTGAAATCTCTTTCCTTTCAAAGGTGATTTTGGTTTGGGGAAAAAGCTGAAAGTCACAGGGGGTCAAATCTGGGCTGTGGGGAGGCTGGTTCACCTGGGTGATTGGATATTTTGCCAAAAACTCTGCATGAGACGTGATGCGTGAGCTGGCACATTGTCACAATGAAGCTGCCAGTCACCAGTTGCCCAGAGCTGTGGCCTTCTGAATCACATGAATAGTTTCCACAGGGGAATGTTCAAGCTTAATGCAAAATTTGATGCAAGTTCGTTGCTGTACTTACTCAGTCTTTCTGGACAGACATCAGATATATAAATTTATAGAAATAAATGTTTAAATGCAATTTCTTAGATCAACTTTATCTTTTCACTCCATGTTCCTTTCTGTAATGCTTCCTATTTTGGCAGATGATGTTGAAATTACCAAAGTTGTTAGGGGATATGTATAAGGTAGAGTTAGAAATATATTTAGTTTTTGTATAACAGTATATATTAATGCATTTCACAGTCACATTCATAGGTAAAATAACTGGGGTCCATTTTGCATCAGAAAAGTTCCCACGAATACTCCTGTGCTCTGCAGAGCAGGCTCAAAGGAAAAGAGATCAAAATTAACAATGTCCAAGTCATCTTGTTTCTTTCTTTTGATTTTACACAAAATACGTTTAATAATAATAATAATAATAATAGTACATATATATCACTGTTACTATTTTTGTTTTTAATTTTGGAATCTTATGCCAAGTCCTCACAAGTCTACCTGCTGAAAAAATGTTCATATCTGTACCCTCTTTCTTCATACCCCTGACTCACATCCATGGCTCACTTGCTCACATTTGGACGATTTTGATAACCTACTAATGGAATTCCGTACCATTAGTTTTTTTGTTTTAAGTTTTGTCTTGTCTCATTACTTTTCTGTTCAAAATTCTCCTGTAATTTCAAATTGTGTACTGGTTACAGTCAACATCATGTAGGTCTTACAGCATGTAAGACTTTATACAAACTTAAATTTCCCCAGGAGCCCCAAGCTCCAGCCCATAAACCCTCCCTTTTGCCACCCGCTCCAGGGGACTTGTCATTTCTGTGTGGCCTGAGTTCTCTCAGGCTTATAACTGTGTTCCATATTTTTCCTTCTGCACTGTCCTTCTTCCCCTAAATTCCCAGATATCAAAGTGGCTGTTCTTTTAAAAATCCCTAGTGTACTACCCAATCTACTACTCACACCCCGGCTTTAGGAAATGATTCATTCTTCTCTGAATTTTCATAGCTTTTTTCCTGACCTTTACGTATAAAGCTTGGCATGCTTTGCTGTTTATTATTCTTTTTTGCATTCACAAGTTGTTTTTCTTTTTGGCTTTTTAAATTTCTCTGCTGTACATTTTGTAATCCTCACATTACTTAACTTTGTACTAAGTATAGATGTCCAGGAATTATCTTCAGAGGGAAGCTATACTTCTTAATTAATTGGATATATACTCTGTAACAATGTGGTACTCAAATTAGCAAAAAATGTTATCTTTTTTGGATCCCATAGGAAATGACTCCCCATACCCCACCCCCAGCTTTATTGAGTTATAACTGACAGCCTTCATGGGTAAAATTGACATATATATGTTAAGATATAAAATGTGAAATGATTATACATTGTGAAATGATTACCATGACTAATTAACACATCCATCATTTCATAGTTACCTCTTTTTCTGTGTAACATCTAATGTCCTGGCAAATTTCAAGCGTATAATACAGTATTATAAATTATTATTTCTGTGCTGCATACTAGATCTCTGAATATATTCTTGTAATTGAAGGTTTGTAGTCTTTGACCAATATTCCTCACCCTCCCAGTTCTTGGCAACCACTGCTCTATTCTCTGCTTCTACAAGTTTGACTTTTTTTAGATTCCAAATATCAATGAGGTCAGACAGTACTTGCCATCCTATGTTTGGTTTATGTCACATATGTCCTCTAGGTCCATCCATGTTGTTCCAAATGACAGGATTTTCTTTTTTTAAGGCTAAATAATATTCTTATATTTATATTCTTATTAAATGTTATAAAAATAACATTTTATACACACACACACACACACACACACACACACATATGGTCTGTCTGGAAAAAGCCCAGCCATTGTTAATACAATGCAGATATAATATAGGAACGGTCTGCTCAACATCAATGTAACCTGGGGACCAAGGAGGGTGGACTGGAATGTGCATATGTGAACTTCACTGTAGTAGTGAGTGGGAGCAGTAGATGTCATTGAGTGAGCATGTATACTTGTGGCCATTGCATTTAAAGTGACTGAGGGAGTACAGCAATGAATCTGCATCAAATTTTGAGTTAAGCTTGAACATTCCTCTGCAGAAACTATTCAGATGATTCAGAAGGCAGCAGCTGTGGGCAACTGGTGATTGGCAGCTTTATCACGATAATGCACCCACTCATGCACTGTGTCTCATGCAGAAATTTTTTGAGAAACATCAAATCGCCCAGGTGACTCAGTTCCCCTATAGCCCAGATTTGGCGCCCTGTGACTTCTGGCTTTTCCCAAAACTAAAATCACCTTTGAAAGGGAAGAGATTTCAGGCCATTGAAGAGACTCAGAAATTACAATGGGGCAGCTGATGGCGACTGGGAGAACTGTCTGAGGTCCCAAGGTACCTACCTTGAAGGGCACTGAGGTGTCATTGTCTTGCATACAATGTTTCTTATCTTGTACCTCCTTCAGTAAATGTTTCTATTTGCCCTGGCTAGTGTGGTTCAGTGGACTGGGTGCCATCCTGCAAACCAAAGTGTCACTGGTTCAATTCCCAGTAGGGGCATGTGCCTGGGTTGTGGGCCAGGCCTCCAGTGAGGGGCATGTAAAAAGCAACTGTACGTTGATGTTTCTCTCTTTCTCTTTCTTCCTCCCTTCCCCTCTCTCTAAAAATAAATAAAGTCTTTATCTTTCACAGTAACAGGCTGGATATTTTCTGGACAGATAGATATAGATATAGATGATCTATATATCACATTCTCTTCATTTGTTGAACAATACTTATATTGTCTTATATTGTTTCCATGTCTTGGTCTTGGCTAATATGACTAGTGCTTTAATGAATATGAGAGTGCAGATATCACTTAGAGATACTGATTTATTTTGCACATGTAGCAGAATTGGGATTGTTAGTTAATATGAATACTATTAGATATTGAAGAAAGATGTTAGAAAAGAAAATGGTAATGGGAAATAAAATAAAAATAAAAGAAAATTCAGAACAAAAATTAATTACTCTATGGAAAAAAACATAAAGCACACATACATAGAAGGTATCCTGTGTTCATGAATTAGAAAAATTATTATTAAAATGTTCATACAACCCAAAGAAATCTACAGATTCAGTGAAATCTGAATAAAAATTTTAAACTAATTTTTCACAGAAGTAAAAATAATAATCCTAAAATTTGCATGGAACCACAAAAATCCTGAACTCCAAGCAATATCGAGAAAGAAAAAATCTGGAGGAATCACACTTCCTACTTTCAAACCATATCACAAAGCTGTAGTTATCAAGATAGTACAGTACTGGCATAAAAACAGAAACATAGGTGATTGGATCAAATGGCCCAGAAATAAACCCTTGATATGAGGTCAACTAATCTTTGACAAGGGTGCTCAGAATACACATTGTGGAAAGCTTAGTGTCTTAAATAAATGGGGTTGAGGAAAGTGGATATCCACATGCCAAATTAAATCATATCTGTATCTTATACCATACATAAAACTGAACTCAAAATATATTACACTTAAATGTAATTCCTGAAACTATAAAACTTTAGAAGAAAATATAAGGGGAAACGTTCTTTGTCGTGCATCTTGGCAAAGATTTTTGGTTATGACAGCAAGAGCATTGGCAACCAAAACAAGCAAGTGGGAATACATCCAACCTTCTGCATAGCAAAGGAAATGAAAAAATGAAAATATAACCTATGAAATGGGATGAATATTTGCAAACTACATATCTGATAAGGACTTAATATCCAAAAATTTATATCCTACAACTCAATAGCCTCCCCCCGCCAAAAAAAAAACCAAAAAAACGAAAACAACTCACCCAGATAACCTGATTAATCAATAAGCAAAGCACTTAAATAGACATTTTTTCAAAGACATATAACTGCCAACAGGTATATGAAAATGTGCTTAATATTGCTAATCCTCAGAAAAATGCAGATCAAAACCATAAGCTATCAGCTTGCATGTGTTAGGGTAACTATTATCAAGAAGAAAAAAGATAACAAGTATTGGTGAGGTTGTGGAGGAAAAGGGAGCCATTGTATACTGATGCGGGGAGTAGAAACTGGTATAGCCTGCAGGGGCCCTATGTGTTAAATGTAATTTTCGACTTTATATATGGGAGGTTTAGAGATTTATCTAATATCAAACAAGTATTAAGATGCAGAGAGGGTCCAAAATCTCTTTCTTCTGGCATCACATCCAGGTTTATTCTACTTCATCACAGTTGTTATTATCATCAGAACACTTTGCGCCATTTTTATGTAAAAGTATGCCTCTTTTTTCCCTCCCTTCCTCTACTTATATTTATAAATTCACTGTAGTTTACAAAGTACTCACACATTCATTACATTTAATCCCCATGATGAACTTATGTGAGGAGATTTTATGCTGAAGAAACTGTCTTCTCAATTTTAGGCAATATGAACAAAAACACTCGTTAAGAATTGTAATCTCTTCCTGGATGTGGATCTCTTAACTTTGAACATTATACTGTTTATTCCAAATTTATTGTCACTTTCAGGGCCTTACTGTGGTAGAAGAATAACTCATTTATCCATTCTTTCAGTACTTATGATCTACCATGAACATGGCACTGTGATGGATGTGTCATTTGCATGAATATATGTGTAGGTTCACAAACAAAAAAGCTTTTTTGTAAACAGAAGTGAGATAAAAAAAGAATGGTAAAATAAATAAAATATAAGATAAAATGGGGAGTTGGTTATAAATAGAATGAATTTTAAAATAATGTGAACATATATATCAGATAAATATTTAATATTTGAAATTTGAAGTTGAAAGGTCTAGACAAATTGAATTTAAAAATTCAATTTGGAAGGCCTAGACAAAAATTGGATAAATGCTCAAAAATATATAAAATGCTAATGTGACACAAATACAAATTCAAAACATGAATAGACCGATAACCATTAAAAATTTGGAAAATGTCATCAAGCATCTCAAGAATCTCAACCTTAAAGGAAAAAAGGTAGTTTCAGTAACATCACAGAAAATTTTAAAGATATAATTTTATACAATATGTTTCATAATATAAAAATTAAGGGAAGTTCATTTTTTATTAATCTAGTACAAGCTCGTTTCAGAAATAAAATGAAAGCAGTACAAATAAAAAAAGTATGGTCTCATTTCATTTAAATATTATACTATAACATCTGTGTATTAAAAAGAAAATAAGAGTTTTGTTCTCCAGAAATTCAAGATTTTTAATATCACAAAATCTATCAACATGAATAACCATTTTAATTAATTAAAAGAGAAAAATCACATGAAGATACCCATAAATGTAGCAAAAGTATTTGATCATGTTTATTACCTGTTTATATAGAAAATGCTTTTACTGCTGATAATAGAAGATAGCTTTCTTAACTCAAACAAGGTTATATATCAAAACATACAGTATATATCAAATTCAATAGATAAAGCTTGACTCATTCCATCCTTTTAAGACTATTACAGAGAGCCCCGACTGGTGTGGCTCAGTAGGTTGAGCATTGTCCTGCAAAGCAAAAGGCCATTGGTTCGATTCCCAGTCAGGGCACATTCCTGGGTTGTGGGCCAGGTCCCTGGCTGGGGGCCTGCGAGAGGCAACCGATTGATGTTTCTCACACATCTATGTTACTCTCCTTCATTTTTTTCCCTCCTGTCTCCTCTCACTAAAAAATAGATAAATAAAATATTTATTAAAAAAAAGACTATGATGAAGAGAAGCTGTCACTGCCAGAAATTTTTATCACTCTAATAAGAAAAGAAATGGTATAAATAGCATAAGAATAGGTGGTAGAGACAAAACTTCTCAGAAAATATTATCATTTGGTTGAAAAATTAAACAGAAACTGCTTATAAACCAATAACACTAATAAGAGGATTAAGCAAGTTGTTCAAATACAAGATACTAAAAAGCCAATGTGCTTCTCCTCACCAGATATAAACAACTTAAAACAAGTATGTAGAGGAGAAAAAGGGATACAGCTTAGAATACTAACAAAACTATGTCTATGAATTATCCTGGCAAAACTGCATAATTTAATTAATAATTAGGTGGAGATAATCTCAGAGCCTTGTCTTGAGGAAAGGGGTAAGTGTGGAGGAAGTGTACTGTGTAATTATATGATAGAAGTAAGAAACTAGGAACTACAAAGGCGAAGAGTAACATAATGTTGAGACAACCTAAGTAACAGAATGAAATGTAGCAAAATGCTCTTTATGTAATGAAAAAATTATCTAAAAAATAAAATTATCCAAAAACATATATTACATTTCTTTGAGTAGGTATGTATGGTGGAGATCATAAGAATGGGAGTGAATATGAGAGATGACAGGGAAAGAGACAAACAAGGAAGCAAAGAAAAAAAACTTGTATGAATGAATGATGATAGAAGACTACAAATTGAGTTTAATGATTAACTCAATTCACAGCTCTGAGTTAAAAAAAAAAAAAGGAAAACAAAAATTCCTAGAAAGTTTCAATGTTTAATGATTAGAACTCAACAAAGAACATACAACTCATCAAATACCCCATCTTCTTATTTGACAGATGAGAGGATTTAACCCAGGAAGGATTCAATCAATTATCAAGGTCATGCATCATTAATGGTTGGCCTTCCAGTTCCCAGTTGTGCTCTCTTTTCTGCACTGTGTGACCTTTCTGCTTGAGAAAATCCTGTTTTCCTACACTCTCCCCATGAAAGTTTCATCCCTTGGTGCCCTCAAGGAACTTACACATTTACATTTTCAACTTTGTTAAATAAAATGCCACCCACCAGAAGTAGATTACTGAGTTAGCTGATTCTCTCAATGTGCTTCAGAGGACATGATAAAAAGTACAATTTCTTAAAAATGCCCGAGGAAGCAAGTGAGGATCAGTTATTTAATGAAAACAACTTTTTTAATCACTTGAATGGGAACAATTAAAATTTTGGAAATGAGTTATCCTTTTCTGAATTGAGTCTCCTGGTGAAGTGGTTTTACCCAGGCCCTTTGCAGCCAAATCCCAATTGCCTTTGAATTAAGTTACTTTTTAATTCTCCATGAGTCTTGAGGCCTGTATTTGGAGTATGATCTCACCTTTTTACCGATCACAGCTTCTAAGCCATTATTGCCTACCTTCTTTAAATGAAACACAACAAAACATGTATTAATTACTTACTGATTCAATAGAGATCACTACTGTTTATTTTCATGAGAGCTACTATTTATGCAGCACTTAGGCCATCCTAGGCATTTTAACATACATGACATGTATTCATACAAACCATTGGACAGGTGAGAAAAATGAGCCTCAACCCAGTTGCGTAATTGCCTATAATCTGATAAATTAGTGATGGAGTTAGAATCTCAACCCAAACCCAAAGCTTCATGCTACAATATAATATTCTAGTATTTATCAGAGATGTTGCAGATGCATATAAAACATGTCTGGCCTTTTCTGATATGGTATTGGAAGTGCAGTCTCTGGGTCTGAAGAATCGGTTTAAAATAGGACTGAATTCATCTACAAGAAATGTAAGTGCAATTCTATTCTGCCTCCTTTGCAAAGTAACCTAAACTCATGTACATAGAGTTGCTGATCTGTGTAAAATGATGCCCTGATGTTCCTAGCACTAGTCAAATAATCCAAGATATTCAAAAGGCAATAATAATGATTAAAATGGTACTAGGTAACCCCTTATGAGTCCCAGGGGATGACATTTATCTAAGAGAATATGAAGGGACATAAATTTAAGGTCAAAGCTGAAGTGTTCAAGCCAGTGGGATATGTTGCCAAAAAAAGAGAGCTGATTCCACTGCAAACAGAGATCCATCAAGCAGAAAAATAAATGGACATTTTATGAAGAGGGACTGTTAGATAGTTTCTGGCATTCACCTTGGTGCCGTTCATGTCTTTCAACTTTCTGTCATTAGTGTTGGAGAAGGCCATTCAGAAAAATTTTCTGCAATGAGAAATTATTTTCCGTGTTTGGAGGTCACAAAGTCTAGTTCCAGAAGCCGTAGACCTTGTATTCTTGTTCAATCACTTTTTAATTGTTATACCCTGGGAAGTCTCTTTTTAATTCACTGAACTTCCATTTTCTCAGCAGTAAAAATGGAATAATAATGAAGCAATGTATGTAAACTTTTACAATTGTGTTTTAAAGTTACCCTCTATTATCATTGGCAGTATTACTAATACCAAAGTGATATGATAAAGAGGGAATAGGAAGAACAGAAAATAACTCTATAACTCTGACAAAGTGTTCAAACTGAGTAAAACTTTTAAGAATTCTGTGTGAGATTGACGATGCCATTTTTTATTTTTTTTATTTTTGAAACACAGCAGGGACTGGCGAAGGAAGCCTTATGAACTAGATTGTGGTGTGTAAATAATAATGCTATAACAGGCTATCTGGACTGAGCTGGAGGTTAAATTCTTCTAAGTTGGCATATGGATTCAACTTTTGGTTGATCACCCTTCTAATAGTCAAAGTGTATTCTAGAAATTTAACTCAAAAATTTGGAAGCACTTGAATGGATTCTAGGTGACTAATGGGAAAGTATTTGAACCATGTCTGAAATTGTAGTGCAAATATTCACTGCTATGTTGGACAGACTGTTGAGTTGATGGCATAAGAGGTGCATGACTGAAGGGCCACTAATAAAATCACCTACTGAAAGGTCGAAATTCAGGCTGAATTGCATGGCCCCAGTGCTAGGACTTGGGAGTCAAAGATAAAAGCTGACACCAGACAATGTTTCCATCTGGACACTGCTCTGTTGCTCTCTCCACTGAAGAATAATTTCATGCCCAGGAATGAAAGTCTGTGGATTCAGAAAACCCACCAACAGGTCTTGGAGCATTGCTGTGAGTTGAAAGTAGACATGGGATAGGGAATAGATATGACACTGCCCGTCTCTAGGGGATAAATAAGAGTAGTGTGGCACTGTCTGCTCCTGGGGAATTCCTAGAGGTAAAGTGACTGCATGCATCAGCTTGCTCAGGACAGTGGCAGTTTTCATGTGCTACTGCTATCTCATCTGGAGATAGCCCCCTTTCACTCTTGAAAGTGTCCAAGTTTAGGTAATACATTGCAGAGTGACTATATTAAAAGGAAAAATTATTTAACCTAGAATGTACGAACTGATAGTACTTAGTAAACATTTGAGCTAAATTTGAGATTTTTTTTGTGATCTGGCATCTCAGAAATAGTCAAATAAAGAGACCTATTGAAAATATAAGGAGAGCTTCCAGTTTATCAGAAGGTATGGTTTTGGTGCATGCAATTAGGGCAATTACTATAAACATGTTTCATAAACAGCTGGGTGAAAAGTGGGATGTATAAATTAGAACTGCTATAAACATCCAAAGAGAAATAATAATTCATTGTGTAATATCACCTTCAAAGCAAGCTTTGTCTAAGGTTGGGCAAAGCCTTAATTACTAGGATGGAATCAAGAGAGGAACTGAGGTGAGGGAGTGGATAAAGAAGGAAATTATTTGAATGAAGAACAGAAGATGATCCTCAGTTCTGAAACTCTAGGAAGCACTGCTTGCTTATTCTAGTCCAGTTTCAGAACCCTTCAACATGTAGAAAACCAAGAGTTGATTTCAGGAAGTTTAAGTCTTCCTCACCTCCACTTTATTGTCCATTAAGTACTGAGTAGAAAAGTATTTTATTGAAGTTGCCTCTGGGTATGCTGATCTTAACATGCTATCCCTAAGTTATTGGTTCCCAGCTCTAGGACCTCTGGTTGTAAAAATGTATGAGTATCAATTCTCAAGATTTTGTAATTTTTGAAGCATTACAGAAATTTAGTTCTGATTAATCCTGAAAAAATTAACATTATTTCTTAACTACTATATCAAATCTTTGTGGTAGAACACATGTTAGGTTCATCAAAGTTCTTACTGGTATTATATTTTGATTTATTAATACCTGGGAAAATAAGTCATTATTTAATAAATACAGTTTTTCTAGATGACAAAATCTTTCATACTCTATGGTACATGTTGTATTTGTACTAAAGGAAAAGATATCATTAGTTAAGTGGCGTCGGATAGTCAGGCATTCATCGTAGCTCTACTCTGTTTTCTATGCAGTCTTTGACACTCATTCAGGGTCTCTCCACCCTGATTTTTCTCTCTGTACCTTCTTAGCAGATGGATTGAGAGAAATACGCCACAAATATTTATAACAACCTGCACTGTGATAGCATATAGTAACCATTTCAATAAATGCGTTAGGACACATTTTCATTACACCGATTAATATATAAACTCAGATGAATAAATTTACAATACTTAGTAATTCTATACCCATTCATAAGAAAAAAAAATCATGTTGTGATTCAACATCAACTGGTGCATAAAATACACCAAATCTTCTGGGCTAGAGGAAAAAGCCACTGAGATTTGATGCTCTAATTAATGCAACTAGAGATTTCTGTGCCAGGTACATTGTACATTGCTAACACTGGGGGAATTGCTAACATTCAGATATACACCAATGGATTTGTAAGAACTTTAAAATGTTAAATAATTTAATGATTTTAGCAAGACTTGTGATTTCTTTAATATTAATGAATGTGTACACTGAAGGTAAATATTGACAAAAATAATAGGAAAGAAATGTTTCAATGCTGACTTTTTATCCTTGAAAAGGTGACCACGGTGACAATTTTGCTGAAAGTGAGCTTTAGGATCTTGTTACAATACCCTTAATTTACCATTTGAGGCAGGTCATTTGCTGTTGGCAGCAAACAGAATTTTCATGTAAACCTTACCTTCAATTGTATGAGTCAGTTTACAATTTACAAACCTTATTACTTCTTTGATCCTTTCCATATCCTCTCAGTAGGAAAATTCACAATAATAGATCCCTTTTTATGGATAAGGAAACTGACCCCATAGTGAAATTAAATTATGGTTACTTTGTGGGTGACAAGTCATAATAATACCACCAATATTATTGTTTTGAGAATTTCTTTAAATCAGGTAACATATGCACCTAGTGTATGATAAATACATGTTTTCTTCTATTTCACAACACAATGAATTTCAAGCATCAAAGATAGGCTTGAGGAGCCACAATTTGAACAAGTTATTATCCTGAAACGTTTCAAATAGATGTTAAAATGCCTTCTATTATCCCTGCATAAAACAACCCTATTCATTATAATAGAATCATTGATATATTTCTATTTAAATGGGATTTTTCTCAAAGAAGGGCTGCCAAGTGTCTTTTGCATAGGTGACAACACTATGTCTTTTTTGGAAGTGTCTTTTCATTGATCTAAAATGGCTCCCAGGTACAATTAAGAGAGTATTGAACTTAGGAAAAGAGCTCCAGTTCCAAAACTCAACTCTGCAGCACTCAGCTTTTGACTTTGAGTACCCACCTTTGCATCAACAAAAACCTAACTGAAGTATTTTGTTCAGTCTAGTACAAAGCATGATAAAGTAGTGTAAAGAGTTTTAACCAGGAGTTCTGAGGGAAAGGTTGAGTAAGAGAGGGTAAAATAACCAACAAGACCAAAGCAGTACACATATACCTACCATTTTTGCAGTTTTTATACTCATCTATTTAATTTTGTCATTTTTTTTAGGAAAGACTGGTGAAGGAAGCTTTATGAACTAGATTGTGGGGTGTAAATAATAATGATATAACAGGTTATCTGGATTTTGTTTCACTGACTAGGAAGCCAGCTGATATAATTAAAACCCCTTTCCTGCTTTTCAATAATTCTATATGGTTGGGTAAGTCAATTTACTACTCATAGACTCCAATTGTCAATCTGAAATAAGAATAATAATACTAAACACCAAGGACCATTTTATATCTGTATGTAAAAGCTCTGAGAACTATGCCTATCACATAGAAAACCCCCACTAAGTTTCTGTGTGAATAAAAGAAATCAGTGAATCAATGTTTGAATAAAGAAATTAATTAATTAATGGGTGGTCAGGTGAATACACAAATGCCTTTCTTACTGTCTTCATGGCAGGGTTGTGAAAGTGATATAAGACAGTAATCAGGAAAACTATGCCCCAAATTTAAAGGTGCAGGGTTCATGTGTCTTTTCAACACCTGACTAGCTCTAAATGCTCAAATGGAGATGGATAGATTGCTTCCTCAGTTTGGTAGAAGACCTAGCGTTGTTCCTGACACACAGACTTCAGACTGCCTCCTTATTTTTCTAATTTCTAGCCAAACTTCAAAGACTTCCAGATTATTCCAATTCCCATGAATCCATTTTTTCTCTGAATTTCTACTTAGTGTCTCTGCCCAATGCCATTTAGTGTGGAACTGTCCTTTGTTTCGTGACTATGAGTTAGTTCTTCCTTAGAAAAGTCCATAAATGGGTAACTCATAGCTGCTAAAAACAGCCCAGTCTGTACCTTTAAATGAACTGATTGATAATGTTTTCAATACAAATTGTTGTTTTACTCCTCTAAAACAGGATAGACAGACTGAGAGCAAAGGTTTGGTGTGACCAACCTTAGAATAAGAGATGCCAGAGTTGAACCTTGGCTCAGGTATTTCCTACCCATGTGACTTTAAACAAAGTATATTTTCCTCATATGTCTCTGTTCTTATTTCTAAATAATCAAGGTAATGAAGCATACTTATAGGGTTCTGAATATTAAATGAGAATGTGTGTATAGCATTTTGTATAAACTGACACCTGAAATATATTTGTTCCCTTTCTGTATTCATTTGTTTGATTACTTCCATTTCTATAAATGTTACTTATTTAACCATGATGCAAATATTTGTTAAGTATGTACTATGTAGTAGGCAGTGTATTGATACTGTTTAAGGTTCAGTGATGAACTAGAAAAGAGTATCTCAATGGACCTCAGAGTTAAGTGAGAGGTGATAAACATGTAAGTGACCTAATAAAATGTAAGGCATAAAAATAAATGATAAGCAAAAGTATAAGATCATTGCTGTAAAAATGTAGAAAAATGGAGCCATTGATTTTGCCTAGTGTAATGAGGAACTTTCTGTGACAGATGCTGTATTTAAATTGGACCTTAGGAAGATAAGCATAGTTTTGATAGAATGAATGGAAAGAAACATTTGAGACTGAAGAAATAACATTAAAAAAGTTACAAATATTTTCAGGAAATGGTGGATAGTTTTGTTTGGTTGGGATGTAGAGTGCTGTAAAAATGTTGTAGAAAGTAAGGACAACTTGAAGTGTGAAAAAATTTTATAGAAAGATTTGAATACATATTTGAAAATTTATGCTCACAATAACAAGCTATATAGATCAATGTATGCATTACTTGTGTCACTCCACCCAACAAAACACAAGTCCAGGATGTAAGTCCTCTGACTGAAGTTGGGTCACAAGATTCACAGCAATTTTGAGGTATCCAGCTTGGAAAGCCTACCCTCCTTTGTGCCTTTCTGTTAGACTATTGGGGTTACTTACCATGAAGCTACATTTCTCACAGATATTTCTTTTATGTTTTAGCCTATTTTTAAAGGGACCACTGAGCCGGATAACTCTACATTAAGGACATTCTACTCTACTTAGGGAGAAGGTGACAGCCTCTCCCTCAGAATACCCTATGGTTATTGCAGAAGATCACCCAACTTAGTACCAAGGATAAATGAAGGATAAAATTTCTAATTGAATCCCTGGTATTCTTTCGTGGACATTAAAAGTCTATTTAATCATCTGGGGTAACTAATTATTTAGAAGTAAACAACTCTCTACCTTATAGTATGTACTAAAATAATTTCATAATTTGGAATATCAAATGTATACTAAAAGGAAACATAAATGCATTTCCTTTTAAATTGTAAATTTCAAGGAAATCACTTATAAAATGAATGTGAAACAATAAGTGACCTGTATACTACAATTTTCATCTTTAATATATAAAAATCTATTTTATATGTATATATATAAATATAACCATATGTAACAGAAATGTAGGCAAAAATGAATAGGAATAACAATGTAAGCCATTGAAACTAATAATGAAAGTGTGAAAATACAAAATCACCAACAATCAAATGATTAAAAGAGCAGTAAGATGGCAACATTTTTTACTCAAATTAGAGGCAGTTCTTAAGCAATGATTTCCAATGCTGTTTGTGATTTAGAGAGGGTATATTAATCCACTCCCAGGGGTATAATTGATTATAATTATTTGGAGAACATTTGCCAATGTGTATCTGAAGACATTATTTTATTCATGCACTTTTAACTAGTAATTCATAGTTAAAGAACTAATTCATAACATATGTAGAATTCAACAATAAGGAAGGGTGTTCATCATAAAATAGGAAAACAACAAAAACATTAATCTTTTTACATTAGAGATATGAATAAGTATCCTAGGATACATTTATAGTATGCAATACTATGCAGCTCATAAAAAAAGTTACTACAAGACTATATCATAACATAATATATTCAGCATGCTGTAGCACCAGTCCCTGGGGAGATTGTACCCTAAGAACCCTGAAATATCACTTCAAAAGAACCTTTGCACCCCAATGTTCATAGCAGAATTATTTACAATAGCCAAGTGCTGGAAACAGCCTAAGTGCCCATTAATAAATGGATCAAAAAACTGTGGTACATTTACACAGTGGAATGCTATGCAACAGAAAGAAAGAAGAAAGTCCTGCCCTTCGAGACAGCATGGATGGAACTGGAGAGCATTACGGTAAGCCAGGTGGTAAAAGACAAATACTGTATGATCTCACCTATAAATGAAACCTAATCAAACGAGCAAAATAGAGCCAGAGATATGGAAATAAGGAATAAACAAACATTGACCAGAGGGGAGCAGGGAGTGGAGAGGGGAAGGGTTGAGTCAAGGAACATGTACAAAGGACCCATGGGCATGGGCAACAAGGTAGGGATTGACTATGGCAGTGGGGGGTGGGCAGGGCAGGGGCGAGCAATGGGAAAAATTGGGGCAACTGTAATTTAACAAAAATAAAATAAAATATATATAATATATTCAAACCATTTTATTAGGCAAAAATAGTTTATAAATAATATTATATTATTACATTGAAATTTATCCATATAATATTTGTATTTATATAAACACACACAAACATCAACCAAAAGGAAAAATTAGTGAGAGTAGATACAATAAAACATTTTATCTCTACATGTTGAAGATAATTTTTTTTGCTAAATTATTTTTACTTCTCTATATTTTTCAGATTTTAATAATTATAATTTATATTGTAATAAGAAATGTAATTTAAAAGTTTCTTGTATCTTTAAAAAAAGGAACTTAAAGTTTATCTTTGCATTTAAATACCTATCCCAGTTGCTGGAACATACTGTGTTGTATAAAAAATAAAACTGTGCACTCTTGCTACTCAACATGGAAGCTCCTGTTCGACTTGGCTTCCTTGAGATGAGGGCTTACAGGACACATTAGTAGTCCTTAGATTGAGAAATCACCTGTAAAAACATGTTAATTCTTGGGGGTGTCTTTTATTTGTTATTTACTCAGATTTATTTGTGATTTACTTCAGTAGGGAAATGGTTGGCTGTTTAATGAATCATTTTTAGGCAACTGGTTACTTTTGGTTCCATCGGGAGCCCAGGACAGGCTCGCACCCCAATACTCAGTGTTCCTAGGTAGTTTGGGGTGAAATTGTATTGTTCTTCCAGCCATGAGAACTTTGCTTTGAGTTCCCCACATGGGGCAGAGTTGGATGATTTTGTTAATTAATTGTGAGTGTTTTTTCAGGGTCATATAGGCACCCTTTCAGGCTAGATGAAGTGGGAAGTGTTGAAATTAACTATTATAAAAACTGTTTAGAAGCTTCCCCCCCCCCCACTATAGTTTGGCATATTGACAATGTAACTGTGAAGTAGAAAATAATTGCATTCTATTATAAAGTCAATGTCTTTGATCTGATATGGGTTGCAGGAGCCCCTATTTACATCATTAATAGTTAGACTATAATAGTGAGTGATAATATAATATTAAAAACCTAGAAAGGTCAAGAGCAATATTTTGGTAGTGGAATAAAATAAATATTCCTTGTATGGGGATAGGTTGTCTCCTAATGGCTAGCCTTTATGCCTTCAGTTGACAGTATCAGAATGAATGCTTCCACAAAGTTAATTTAAGTTTTCATCAACAAATAGCCCTCATTATTTATCTGAACCTCTTCCCTAATAAGGGAGAGCCTGAGGATCCTGTTACAACAGGCTGTGGATTTATAGGTACAGAATGATACGGAAAATCGAGCAATTCAAGGAAGGTTTTAGTTTGAAATAGAAATGAGGTATATGCGTATCATATACAAGTGAGCAAAGAGATCAATGCACAAATTTCAGGATCTGAGAGATGAGGGTACTGTCACATTTGCATCCTACAGGACATTTTTGGCTTCCGACAAGACATAAAAACATATGGAAAGGATACCAAGATATTCCAGATAATACAGTATGTACCTTAAGGGTGACAGGGAGGTGAACACTGAGTTAATGAAGAGATTTCACTTGAAATTGAATATTTGATTTGGGAGTTATAAATATTAAGAAATATATATATATAAATATAAAGTAAGTATTATTATTATTTAAAACCTATTTATATATTAGGTGCTGAGCTAGGAAATATTATGGTAAATACTTCAACAATGATAATATAGGTCTTGTATCAACAAGCAGGAAGGCAGAAAATTATAGCACTTTCTCCGCCCCACTTTCAGTCCTCTCTTGAGAACTAACCATGCCCAGTCACTCAGTCGGTCTTCCAAAGTGCTAGGCACTTGGGGGAAATAGGTTGAACATATGCAGGATCAAGACAGGATAGGCAAGGAGAGAAAAGTTACTGGAAGTAAATGATTTTGTTATAAGGCAGTGTAATAAATACTGCTTAGACAGTATACAGGCTGGTATATTAGGTCATGATAGTCCTGGGTTGGTATCTTTGAGTCATAATCACTAACAATGGAATGATGAAGCAAAGCATGAGGATTAGATGGCAATTTGGGGTTTGAGAAGATTAACCGATCTTACTTTCTGAAACAAAATCAGGTAATGCTCTGTTAAACAGCAAGCAAAGGACAATCTAAGCTCAGTACTCACAGGCTGAAGTGAAAAGCCCACAATCATCCCTCCATAGTGTATAACATAGATTAATATAGTATGGTATGCATAGATTAATAAAAAAATAACAATTTTATATTAATACTCTGTTCCATATGCTGGGAATAGAGGGGTTTAAAAGAATAAAATTAGAGTGAGACAAAGTCTTTCCCATCATGTATTTTAAAAAGTAGATAATTTCATGTGCCTAAGAGATATATAAAGTCATCAAGGTACATACGGTAAGTGAAAGTGGGTCCCCCATTTTTAATGTGGTTATTGAAAAGTTGACATTTGAGTAGAAAGCTGAAGGAGGTGAGGAAGTCCTGCAAATACTTCAGAAAAAAACGTTTTAGAGAAGACAGGAAGACAAATTCTTCAAACAGGTGTAGTCCTGTTATAGTTGATGAACAAGTTCAATGAGGTCATAACAGAGTGGGCAAGGAGAAGGGCAGCAGGGAATAAGGTCTGAGAGGAGAGGATGTCATTCAAGTCCTTCACAGGAACCTGGCTGTTACTCTAAATAAGCTGGAAAGTCACTGAAGGGTTCCTGGCAGAGACTCAACATGATGTGACAGGAGAGGTCTTACTGCTGTCCTTTAAACTGTAGGGGGCAGGACAAAGGCAGAGGCAAAAAGATGCTGAGAGACCATTACAATAATACAAGCAAGAGAAATGGTTGCTTGGAGCAGAATGCTAACCACATAGGTGGGAAAAAGTAGTCAGATTCATAATACATATATGTTATAAAAACTATATTTTTTTATTGTTACAATTGCATTCAGTATTAATTTATATTAGTTTCAGATGTAGAGCACAATGGTTAGAAAATTGCATACTCCACAAAGTGTTTCCCTGATATTTCTAGTACCCAACTGGTACTGTATTTACAGTACATTACAATATTATTGACTATATTCCCTATGTTGTACTTTAGATTCCCATGACTATTTTATAACTATCAATCTGTACTTCTCAATCCCTTCACCATTTTTACTCAGTCCTCCAAACCTCCTCCACTCTGGCAACCATCAGTCTCTTCTCTGTGTCTATGAGTTTGTTTTTGTTTTGTTTGTTCATTTATTTTATTTCTTAGAATCCATATATAAGTGAAATCATGTGGTATTTGTTTATCTTGGACTGACTTATTTCACTAAGCATAATACCCTCTGGGCTCATCCATGCTGTCACAAATAGTTAGATTTCATTCTTTTTTAATGGCTGAGTCATATCCCATTGTATGAATGACTCATATGTCCCACTACTTTTTTATTCACTCATCTACTGATGGCCACTTGGGTTGCTTCCATAGCTTAGTTATTATAAATAATGCTGCAATGACATAAGGGTGCATATATTCTTTCAAATTCGTATTTTGGCTTTTTGGGATATATTCCCAAAAGCCAAATTGCTGGATCATAAGTCCGTTCCATTTTTAATATTTTCAGGAAATTTCATACTGTTTTCCGCAGTGGCTGCACCACTCTCCTTTCCCACCAACAGTGCACAAGTGTCCATTTTCTCCACATCCTCACCATGACGTATTATCTGTTGATTTATTCATGATAGACATTCTGACAGGTGTGAGACAGTACCTCATTGTGATTTTAATTTGCACCTCTCTGATGATTAGTGCTGTTGGGCATCTTTTCATATGTCTATTGCCCATCTGTATGTCCTCTTTAGAGAAGTGTCTATTCAGCTCCTTTGTCCATTATTTAATCAGATTGTTTATTTTTTTGCTGTTGAGTTTTCTAAGTTCTTTATAAATTTTGGATATTAACCCCTTATCAGATGTATCAGAGAGTATGTTCTTAAATTCTGTGTGTGTTGTCTTTTTATTTTGTTGAAGCTTTCCTTTGCTGTGCAAAAACTTTTTAGTTTGATGTAGTCCCATTTATTTTTTCTTTTGTTTCCCTTACTTGGGGAGATATGTTCGATAAAATATTACTATGAAGAATGTCCAAGATTTTGCCACCTATGTTTTCTTCTATGATTTTTATGGTTTCAGGTCTAACAGTTAAGTCTTTCATCTGTTTTCTAGAACAAGTATTTCAAAAATATTTATGGTACCACAAAAGGCCCCACATAGCAACAGCAATCCTGAGAAAGAAGAAGTAGGAGGAATCATGCTACCTAATATGAAACTATACTATAAAGCCATAGTAGATGAATGCATCATAAGAACATATTACAAACAGTAAAAACCTTGCAAACTTCCACAGCCTTTTGATTAATTCCATAAATTATGCTGACTGTCCTGGTCTGGTAAAACCCAGAAATAAAATCAACTTGAAACTGATTATTGTACCAGACTTTATACTTTATTAAAAGAAATAATTACTGAGTTATTTATGTTAGTAAGTTTTAATTATGCATAATTAACAGGAATATTGAATTAGTCTTTTGATTTGTCAGATATTACTTTATTCTATGTTGGTAAATAAAAAGAGTCCTCACTGTATTTTTTTAAATAATAAAATTTTGGAGAATGACAAATCCAAATTATTCCTATTGTCATTTCTTTTACAAATAAAAATGAAATCTTTGTATTATCAAAGATAGTTTAGGCATAAAAGATATTTTATCATTTTATTATTCTGAAATTTGACATTTATCAAAGGGGATAAGGCTTGAGCATACTATTAGTATTCAAAGACAAGATATAGTTACAAATGATATTTTAAAAAATATACTGCATTGAGAAACCATGCTTATTAGGATCTTTTAACTCTCTTAAAGTAAAGATTTTTGTTGTTGTTGTCAGAATGACTCAGGACTGTGCCAAAGTACAGAAATATAATATAGCTCAGTGTGTGGTGTTTCTGCAATCTAAGTATAGAAAAATTTGTCATTATATTTAAAAAATCTAATTATACTCAGTTTGAATATCATCTATTTAACAATATAGTGCAAAAGATTTATTAGTCAATTTTTATGTATATATTCAGACTGCTGTGGACTGGCTTGTGCCCCCCTCAATTCATCTTTTGAAACACTGACCACTGATGGGACTGTATTTGGCATAAAGAAGTGATTAAGGTTAAATAAAGTTAAAACAGGGGAATGGGGGTGCTACTCTGATAGGGTTAGTATCGTTGTAAGAAGACACATCAGAACCCTCACTTCCTTCCTCCACTGTGAAGGCAGCTGTCAAGCCAAAGACAGAGATCTAGCCAGACACTGAACCCTGTTGGAACCTCCCTTTTGTATTTTCTAGTCTCCAGAACTGTGAAAAAATAAATCTGTTATTTAAACCACGTAGACTATGGTATTGTTACAGGAGAAACTGCCAGAAATTTGGTTCTTTTTGTCAGTGCAGTAAAGAATTAAAGATCAGCGAGTCCATTATCATGCAAGCAGGGTTTATTGGTGATCTGATCCATGGAAGACAATGGGCCTAGTTAAGGTGGGGATAGGGGGTTGAAAGGCAAAGGTTCAGGGCAAAGCAGGGTAAGGGAGGAGAAAGTAAGGGCAGCCAGAGGCCAGGGTGGCAAGTGCAGAGGTGGTGAGGGCTACGGTGGCAAGCTCTCATGTGGCCAGAGGCCAGGTGGCCAGGCTGGGCGGCCTGGCCAGGCAGCCAAAGAGCCAAGAGAGCCAAGCCCCAGAGTCCTTTGTGCTGAGGACTTATATAGTTGGTGGGATGGGATGGGGGAGGTTGAAGAAGTTACATATTGATTGACAGATAAATGTGGTGCTAGCTTTCCCGGCTGGTGGTGCGAATACTCAGGAGCATTAACGGGCTTCTTCCTTTAGGCACTATGGTTCCTTTCAGGCCTTTCAGGCCTTGGGATGAAAGCACAGCTTCAAAGGCTTTCTTTCTCAGGTAATAGAATAAATACATAAAATTTCAAGGACTGCTAAGTCAGTGGCAGGGGTGGGGGGGGCATATATTCCTCCTCATCCCTGTCTTTGTTTGCTATCTATCTTACTTAACACTATGTTGTTATGGCAGCCCAAGGAGGCTAATATACACAGACATATGTACACACCCTTATGGATATATAATCACATGCGTACAAATAGATGACAGATTTAGAGCTTTTAAAACTTTAGAATTAAAATTAATTTTACCAGCATACAAATAAAACAACACATATATTTAATTTACCATTTTACTTCTTTGCATTAACCATTTTCATAAACCATAACAATTCATTTAATAAACAAATGGACTAATCATACACACTGTTTTATACTTTTAGTAACCGTTCTATGGAGTTCTGATTTAGTCATTTATATTAATTACCACCTTTAAATCATGAAAAATTAAGCCTATGTAGTATAATACCTAAAACATTTTGCTAACCCAATTTGTATATGTTGGTTTCTAAAACAAACTAAATCACCCTAATTGGTCCACTCATTAATTTATTCTCAGAGAATAACAAACTTTTTGATATAATTTATAAATTTCTGTATTCATTAACCAAATTTTAGAAGATCCTTCTAATAATATCCCAAACTCTAAGCTTCTAGCTTTTTTTTCTTAACAAATAGCTAGGAATAAAGCTTATTACTCAAATTTACAGTTAAAAATTTTCTTCAGAGTTACCATTTTTTGGTGTGAAACTATTACTCTGAAAGTTTCATTTTTTTTCCTTCTGTAGAGACATGAGAAGAATTAAATGTAGGAAAACTTATCTTAACACACACACAAAAGAGAGTTTCTAGAACTGGTTTAAATAATTTAGACCCTTGACTATTCCATCAAGTAATTAAATCAACAAGCTGATGTTGATTAATTTCTGAAGTATGTAAATGAAATAGGATGATCTCATGTATTACTAAGGTTTTTCTGTTTTGTTTTGTTTACACACAGGACAGTAAATCTCTCTTCATGATATTTTTCTCATTTATATTATTTTTTTCTCAAGCGTGTCTCAAATGAATAATCTTATTTATGCAAAATTTTCCCAAACTGGCCACTGTAATTCCAGACATAGGAATTAATACTTGAAAGAAACAGGCATTTGGACTGAATAGGATGCAGATAATATAGCCTGAAAAGACCCCATGAGAACTGAACCTGTATCTTCAGAGCCAAGCAATAGGACAGTTGTCACTAACTGCTGGACTTTGGTCGTATTCACCTCAAATCTTTGGTGTCTACCCTGTTTACCATAAGATGTTTAATTTATATAGATAAGTAAAGAAAAAGAGAAGGCACACACCACACAAACACTTCCTAATTACCTTGGACCAGAATTGACACATGTCAATTTTGTTTGTAGTCCCTTAGCAAGAAGAAGTTAATGTCCCTGCCTCAATACAAACATCTTCTGGAACATAGTTCTTTGCTGTACATCTGCCTGTCAGAAAAAAAAGAAATCTTTATGTACTCTGTTGAAGAGTACACAGATCTTTGATGGATAGCTTGCCATCTCCACTAAGATTTTTCCCTCTGATTATCAAATTTACTTGTGCACCCTTTTTCTTAAGTATAGAAAATATATTCATTACCTTTCTCCCCACCCACCTGACCAAGGACAATAAGAAAATGAATAGGAATAAGAAGGAGAAGTAGTTAAATGTTGTACAAATCCTCTATGTATCTCAAAGACTAAATATCTGGTAACCACATTCTTCTCCATCAGGACAGATGGAACTCTTCATTATTTGTAAAAGCTATGCCATTAAGGGCAAGCTTCCTGTTTATTCATAACCCATTTTACAGTACAAAATTAGAGACAGAATAATTATATTAAGGACTTACATTTGGAAAATAAAGGAATAAAAGAGACATGGCAGTCACATGTAATAAAGAGACAGTAATAAAGAGATAATCCAGGACTAACATGTGAGAAACTGTGTTCTGCAGTTGAAAGAATTCTTTGATTAAATAGTGATACTGCTCCTTGGGAGCAATTTTTTACCTCTTGTCCCTAAATGTTCCTGGATTCCCTGCCTCAGAGTTTCCTCCTCTTCTGTTATCTTTCATGACATGTCTGAAATTTTCACAGACTAGTCTAGGTCTATGGAAGCTTAGAGGATCAAGGGTGATTTTAAAAATTAAATGTTAGAAGACATTTTACATTTGGGCTATGATTTCTTTAGCAAATACAATTTCTTCAAATTTATAATGCTTTTAAGTAATCATGTGCTTTAGTCAATTCAATGGGCCAATAACCACATCTGAACTTATTTTTTAAACAAATCTGCTTAATTCTTGATTTTCTAATCCAGAACTCTCTATCTCTAAACTTAATAGTAAGTAGCTATCTTGAATCATCTAAAACAATGAACTTAAATGGGATGTACTGCTTTTAATGTATTTGCTATAAAGGTGAGGCAATTTATTTAGTTTGCTAATAGAGTCATTTGTTGTAGCATAGTTATTTACAAAGTTGTATCTTGCTATTTGAGAACACAAAGGCAGTAACTTTTGAAATATTTAATGCCCTTATTCTCTAGATTTTCTCTAAAACCTTTGACCTCTGCTTGAAAGTCGTTGTTCTTGTTTAAGCTTATTTCTTTTTATTTTTTAAAATATTTTATTGATTATGCTATTACAGTTGTCCTGATTTCCCCCCCTTTCCTCCCCTCCACCCAGCACCCCCTACTTACTCAGGCAATCCCCCCACCATTGTTGGTGTCCATGGGTGAGGTGCATAAATTATTTGGCTACTCCATTTCCTAGACTGTACTTTACATGGCCATGAGTATTCTGTAACTACCTAATTGTATTTCTTAATGCCCTCACCTCTTCACCCACTCTCTCTCTCTCCCCTCCAATATGGCAACCTTCCAATAACTAACTTCTTTTCTCTTGCTTTTAAGAGTTTCTCTTTATCTTTAACCTTTGGCCTTTTAATAATGATATGTCTTGGAGTGGGCCTCTTTGTATGCATCATATTTGGGACTCTGTACTTCCTGGACTTGCATGTCTATTTCCTTCACCAAATTAAGGATGTTTTCTTTCACTATTTTTTCAGATAGATTTCCAGTTTCTTGCTCTTTCTCTTCTCCTTCTGGCACCCTTATGGGGCAAATGTTGGATCTCTTGAAGTTGTTCCAGAGGCTTATCCAGAGGTTTATATTATCCTCATTTTTTTGGATTATTTTTTCTTCTTGTTCTGCATGGTTGTTTTTTGCTTCCTTGAGTTCCAAATCAAATTGATTTGATTGTCGGCTTCATCCATTCTACTGTTGTTTCCCTGTAAATTGTTCTTTATTTCAATTAGTGTATCCTTTGTTTCTGACTGGGTCTTTTTTATGCTGCTTGATTAAAGCAGCATAAAATGCTTTTTTATGCATTTGTTCTGTTCATATGCATATGTGTTTGAGTTGTAATTTTGATATGGTTGTGTGAAGAGATGAGCCATGTCTGCCTACATTACTATCTTGAGGTCCTCACTAAGTTCCTTGACCATCCTTATAAACAGGGTTTTGGACTCTGCATCTGATAGATTGCTTATTTCCATTACATTTAGCTCTCTTTTTTTGAGTTTTGATCTGTTCTTTCATTTGAGCCATGTTTCTTTGTCTTCTTGTTTTGGCAGCCTCCTGGTATTTGTTTCTATGTATTAGGTGGAGCTGTCCTGAATCCGTGCCTTGATAGTGTGTCCTAATATAGTAGGTCCTGAAAGTCCTCTGGCACAGCCTCCCTATCACCCAAGCTGGGTACTCAATGTACACCCTTTGTGTGGGCTGAGGACACCCTCCTCTTGTAGTTGTGCCTTGGTTGTTGTTGGCAGATCAATGGGAGTCAGCTGCAAGTACTGGCTGTGACCACTGACCATCAACCTCCACCCTCTGTGGAAGATCAGCTGTACAGGGGTAGGGTGGTGGTGCTCTGTCGTGGTCTGTACCTGTCTAAATTTTAAGGCCCTGGGGTTTTCTGGGTGGTTCAGGCCGAGGTCAGCCCCCATCTGTGATTTGACCAGGACACCCTGCCTGTGCTATAAAGCAATCTCACATAGCTGCTACTTGTGCTGAGCTTGGAGATTCCCAGAAAAAGCCAAGCTGTGACTCTAATGTGGCTTCCCCTAGGGCTCACTGAACCTAGTGTTGCTTGTTTGATAGGATTTAGGAACCAAAACTAGTCATTCTTATGAAAAAGCAGCTTGGGCAGGCCCATAAGTTGGGTGCTGCAGAGCTCCAGCGGATCTCCAGCGGATCTCCAAGATGGGTCTCACAGTGTTAGCCAGGTTGATGAAGTCTCAGATATGGTGCCAACCTACAGGTTCTGTTGGGGAGAGGGCTCAGCAAAGGGATAATGTCCTCTACTAATCTGATGCCAGACACTTTAGTCTCTCCCTAATGCTTCAGAGGGAGTGAGTCTGAGTAGGTGAGTGCATTTGTGGTTTCCCCAAGAGGAACTATTTAGAACTCCAGCAGCCTCCTCTACTGACTCAATCCCCGCTGCTTTTTGCAGCCAGAAGTTGTGGGGCTTATCTCCCTGACACTGTAATCCTGGTCTTGGGGCCAGGAGTGGGTCTGGGACTCCTTGCTCCTGAGATATCCCTCCTGAGTTTTTATCTACATGGGTGTGGGGCCAGCCTGTTCTGTGTCCGTGCCCCTCCTAGCAGTCTGGATGGATGTGGTTTCTTCAGTTTCGTAGTTGTCAGACTTGCATTCAGCTCAATTTCTGATGTTCCTGAGTGATGGTTGTTCTGTGTTTTAGTTGTAATTTTGATGTGGTTGTGTGAAGAGATGAGCCATGTCTGCCTACATTACTATCTTGACTGAAAGCCCAGTTTATTTCTTTTTAGAATTCTCCAGACAGCGAATATTAGCCACACACACTAACATTCTGGCTTAATCTAACCATTTTCCCTAGAACTCTAGGAGCAGCAGACACATTGTTTTTCCAAGTATTTTGTTAGAGTAAAACAGAATTCTACTTTTTTCCAAACTGCTCTGGCTTAATGCCAACTGCCACCTAGCCACTAAGCAAACATGTATTTGCGGTTGTTGTTGAGGCAGTATTTCTTTTCTAATAACAGTTAGGCTAGTTAGACAAACATAAAACTGCTATTATAATTTCAGGGCTTAATATAATGAAACTTTTTCTTGCTTTTATAGTTCAGTGCTCCTGGAAAGCTATAGGTCTCTGCTCTATTTAATCATTCAGTGATCCAGAATGATGGAGGTTACATTCTTTTCCTTCAAAAATAGCCACTTTGAACATTGACAATGACATTGATATCAGGCTAACATACAGGTAAAATATAAAGGAAATCTCATCTGTTTCTTAAAAACAGAGGCCTGGCACATTGCTACCATTCACATTCCTTTGGCAAAAAAAATGTAATGTTCATTTAATCCCACCTTTATGTAAAGGAAGTAAGACCTGCGGTTCTTGTTGGGCAGTTAAATCTCAGAACAACTCTGCACTATAGAAAAGGAGCATGAATATCTGGGGTCATTTAGCCATTTCTGCTCCAAATGTTAATTTAACAATTAGGCTTATTGTTAGCTTAAGGTGGTGATCTGCCTCATTTAATTTTTACAATAAACTTTAATATAGGCATAATAAATTTTACCTCCCTTATTTAATCAAATGGAGACTTAGAAATATTAAGTTATTAACCATAATAACCTAGAAAATATTGGGGTCAAAACTCTTAATAATGATTTAATGAATTTTATTGTTTTCTTTTATCCTTGACATTCTAAGAGAGTGGCAGTTTCAATTATTTAAAATAGTTATTTAAAAAACATTTTTGTTAGTTCCTGAATTTTGTTAGTTAAGAAAATTCTCCAGAATTTTATAACCACAAGTATCCTTCACATTCTATACTAATGAGGACCTACACTTTGCCAGGCACTGTGCCAGTGATAATCCTTAAGGCAGTTATTGATAAATAAACTTCTCTTAAAATATAAGACCAGTATAGCTAGCTCTGAAAGGAGACCCCTACATTGAAGGAGGTCAGTTAGACTAAGAATACCTAATTATGTTCTCATGAAGTTTATCCAATTTTTGGACTTTTCTCATATATCATATAAGCTAAGCCTTTTCATTTTGGACTCATATAGTCCAAGGTTCATTTTAGAGCCCTTTGAACAGCTGAGATAATCTGTGTCTTTCAAAATGTCATTACTAAAAACTTAAGGATAAAATTAGAAACACTGGTAAAAAATTAAGAGAGAATAATTGTTGGTTATAAACATATATTTGTTTCCCACCATACCTAAGACTGTTTCCACTGCTCATGAGACCTTAGCTTTCAACCTGAATTCCAAAAGAAGGAGATAAACTCCTTTCCCAGGTTTTCACTTTCCAGCATGAGATCATCTCCCCAAGATTAGGAAAGTGTTGACACTAATCAGGACAGACCACACCCTCAAGAGTTCTGAGGAGTCCTTTTGGCTCTTCCAGAGTCCTGTCTAAAAGGGGAAGGGAGAGGGAGACAGAGAAAGACTCCATCTTTATTCTCTTTGGGTCCTTCACTTCCATTCTTTCTGGTCATAGTGACCCCCATTTGCTTAATGAATAGGCTTTAGGGACAGTCTTGCCTTGCAGCTTCAAAAAATTTTTCTGTTCACATAGTATTGGCTCTATTCTGACAGTTCCATCAATATAACCATAGTTTAATGCTCTGCCAAACAAACAAACAATATACATTATTTTATAGGAAATACCTCTCTTCAAGTTATCTTCTCATGTTTCCAGTAATTTACTCTTATATTCGCTCATTAACTTATTTATTCATTCACCCATTGATATGAACTGAATGTGTCTCCTTAAACACTCAAATGTTTAAACCTAATCTCCAATGTAATGACATTGGAAATGGAACTTTTTAGAAAGTGATGAAGTTTGGATGTGGTAAAAGGGATGGAGCTCCCAATGATGAGATTAGTGCCATTTTAAGAGGATAAATAATATAGTGCTTCCTCTCTTTGCCAAGGATACAGCATGAAGATTGCTGTCTGTAAACCAAGAAGCAGGCTATCACTAGATACTAGCCTCTAGAACTGTGAGAAATAAATAAAAGCCACTAGTTGATACTTGCATAGCAGCCTGAACTGATGTAGATACCCATACTCAGAAAGCTCACTCAGTGCAGTTATTATGTGGGGTATTTATCATAGGAATATGATGAAAACAAAATCTTTGTCCACAAAAATCTGGCAATCTACTGAGAAATAGACTGATAAAGAATAATTATAGCTCTGGCCAGTGTGGCTCAGTTGGCTGGAGCATTGTCCCATAACCGGAAGGCTGCAGGTTTGATTTCCAGTCAGGGCACATACCTAGGTTGTGGGTTCAGACCCAGGTCCAGGTGTGTGCAATCCGTGGTCCAGACACATATGGGAGGCAACCAATTGATACTTCTTTCTCACATCTATGTTTCTCTCTCTCTAAAAAGGAATGAAAAAATGTCCTTGGATGAGGATAAAAAATTTATAATGCTAGAAGGGAAGTGTATATAGATAAATAAAGGTGAAAAAGACAGAGCACATTGAGTTGCCTGAGTAATCAGTGAAGACGTCATAGAAACAGCTTGTGAGCCAAAACACCCCAGCAATTGACTAGAGAGGGAATATTTCAGCACAGGAAAACAGCAGTTATGAATGTACAAGAAAGTGACACAGAATGGCAGGTTCACTGAAATGAACAAGTTCTTAATATCTGGAGAATTATGTAGTAAAGAGACCAAAAGACATGAGGGTTGGTGGAAGAGACAGAGGCAGAATATCAGTGATTTTAAGGAATTTTGATATTATCTTGAAAGCATTTGAGAGCATAGAAAAAATTATCAATTATTCCTGTTAGGTGATAAAGCATATTGGGTGGGGGAGATTAAATTTTCCTACATTCAGGTTCAACTCATGTGTTGAAAGTATGCAAACTTGTATATAAACAGCAATTTATTGAGGATAAATGGTTTAATGGAATCTCGCATATATTCATGACCAAGACTCATGAGTATAGTATTTCCTAATAGAAAATCATTAATTCCATTGGCACCAGACCATTAATCATAATATATTCTTTTGTTGAATCTTGATGTTCTTGAAAGTGTAATTTTAAGTCAAGTCTCACAAACATTTGGTTCAGTATAACTGAGTCATTGCTGAAAGACACATTGCTTATATATACAATTCACTAATAAGCTTAAATATGATGACTAGACATGTGCCATCATTCAAATGGATTTTAGTCCTGGCAGGCTCACATAAAAAAGAAAAATAACTATACAGTGGCAGACTTAGGGCTTTTCTTCTTATATACTTGGTATCTGAACTTTGGGAATCTATAAATGATCAAACCTTGTATAGCATGTGGTACTTTGTTATCAAGATAAGACAAAGCAGGCCCTAATATGCCAAGGTTGCAGATTGCAGGTTTGATCCTTGGTCAGAACACATACAAAAATCAACCAATGAGTGCATAAATCAGTGGAAAAACAAATCGATGTATCTCTTTCTCCCCTCAATCCTCCCTCCCTTTCTCTCCCTTCTGTCCTCTCTCCCTTCCCTTCTCTCTCTAAAATCAATCAATAAAAATAAAAATCAATAAATAAAAAATTAAAAAGGATAAATCAGAGACGGGAATAAATTTAATATGCAAAGACCAGAGCCCTTTAAGAAAATATGGATTTAAAATAGGCCAATTCTCTCAAATAATGTGCATTAATATTTTATAGAAGAAAGATCTGGATACTAGCAATAATTTCAGTGTCTTGAATCCTCTCACTTCAATCTTGACTTCGCAGTATGGTACATAAGAAAGAAAAGACTAAACAATCCTACCTGAGAGTCTCTGAAGAGACATTCGAGTTGTATTTGGAAGAAAACATTTTTAAAGCAGAAAACAAACAAACAAAAAACAAAGAGAATGATATTTGAGGGAAAAGGTAAAATATGTATAAGTAAAATGATATTGCATTTGTTCATTATAGGTGCCATCACAAAGTACCACAAACTAGATAACTTAAGAGAACAGAAATTTATTTTCTCACAGTTCTGCAGGCCAAATATGAGATCAAGCCGATGGCAGGGTTGATTCCTTTGGAAGGCTGCAAGGAAGAATCTGTTCTAGGCCTTTCCCCCTAGCTTCTGGTGGTTTTCTGTCAATATGTAGAGCTCTCTGTCTCGTAGAAGCATTACCCTATCTCTGCTTTTATCTTCAGGTGGCGTTCTCCCTTATGCATTTTTGTCTCCGAGTTGCCTCTTTTTAGAAGGACATAAGTCGTATTGGACTAGGGACCACCATAATGACATTTTAGCTTAATTATTTCTGTAAATACCCTCTCTCCAAATAAGCTCACATTATGAGATAATGGAAGGGGAGGGTTTGAACTTGAACATACATAGTTTAGGGTAACATAATTTAACCTATAACAAATATGTTTAGAGAAACCAATATGTTAAGTTGTTATGGCTAAATTGTAGGCTGGTTTTTAGGTTGGAGCTAGATGTTAGAGGATGTTCCTACAAAATTAATGCAAAGAGTAAATGCTACTAATTGGTGTGACACCAGAGGGTGGTTTCTAGTAGTATGTGGCAAGGCTCTATTCTTAAATTAATTATAGTTTCTAACATTTATTAAGTGTTTATTATGGGCTTCGAGGCAGTGTTAAATGTGTTATAGGTTTAATATCCATGATGGCCCTAGGAAGTAGAGAATTTATCCCCAGTTTACAGATGAAGTGGTACAGGCAAGTGGAGGTACAGCAACTATCAAAGCAACAGAGCTAGTAAGAGAAAGACTCAGAATTTAAACATAGAAAGCCTTATTCCAAGAACTCATGCTCTTACCTTATATTTCATACTGTCCTTATAAATACTATGCTAGCTCCCCTCCCTCCTGTCCAATTTTTTTCAATGATCTCTTCCAAACTATAAAGCTTTGAGGCTTACATGAGTTTAAGGCACAGTGCTTAGCCTGGTATTAATATATTATTCATATTATTGTTATAATGAAGACAAAAGAAATAGAATGAAATGAGAGGGTAGTGTATTTAATGGCCAGATGGATAGACCTTGGTACAATGGGTTGATGTTTCATGAAAACAGAAGTAGTTAAATACCTGACATATCCTACGGCACATGTGTGTTCAGTTGACTTACAATTTTTAGATTACTGCCACATGCTTATGCACATGGTGCTAATGAAAACACTATTCTAAGTGACATACTATAACAGTTAAATAATGTGTGCAACGACCTACAATCCCTTAATGTTCCATTTCTACAAAGCCCTTAAAAGACTCTTCCCCAAACAGCACAATCTTCTGACTTAAGAAGCAGCATCTTAGCAAAAGCTTAACCCTAATTCCATTGCAAGAATTCTCTCTTTCCTATCCCTGTCAACCTTCACTCTGACTAGCATCCAGATTAATAGTCATTTAACTGCTGAACAATTATGACAGGTGATTAATTAATCTCAAGGAGCAGCCACTTGTGCTGCTATTAATCAGCTCATCACCAGACAGAAAGAGAAGAAAAGCAATCTGTATTTGTTACAAAATGGTCTAGGCAGGCATTACTCAGGTAATAAGAAAAGGTCATCGTAGCAATGAAAGCAAGATGAACAGGTTTTGTGAGATTGATGAGAGAACATTATTTTCTGTACATATTATGAGAAAAAGAAGACTATTCAACACAGTGTGGTGATAGAAACTTAATGCATAGAGAATGGATTCTTCCAGATGTGAGAAGAACTTAATTCGTACACCACGGGCATAAATGAGCATTTCTGAGTTGTAATGGAAGGTCCTGAGGTGTTGATTTTTCTCATCAATTCTGAAAATATCATAATGACCATAATTGCTGCATTCGAAAATTAAGTAGAAGCCCTGGTTGGGTAACTTAGAGTTGGTTAGAGTGTCGTCCTGATATGGCAAGGTTGCAGGTTTGATCCCTGGTCAGGGCACATACAGTTATCAACCAATGGATGCATATATAAGTGGAACTACAAATTAACATTTCTTTCTCTCCTTTCTTATCTATCTAAAATAAATAAAAATAAGTAGAAAAGAATAAGTAGAGAATTTATTTATGCCTAATGATTTATGCCAAAAACTTGTGTGCCACCTCTCATTTCTCTTTTACCCTCATTTTCTGCAGCCTACCTTCAGTCTGATCCCTTTACCACCATTCTAATCTGTTCTTCTCCATTCTTCCTTTATTATAATGGGTTTGGTCAAAATGTTCGTTTGTTTTTTTTTTCCCATAAGATGACTCTAGTAGCTCTTGGTTGTGTTTAACTTCATTCAAAACAGTTTTGTTAGATTGTATTGTGACACCTGTCATATCAGTGTGCATTAAAAAAAAGATTGAAATTGGTGAATTTTTGTGTAGCCATTTTAATATTGAAGATGGAAGAAAATACGCAACAGTTTCAACATATTATGCTTTATTATTTCAAGAAAGGTAAAAACAACTGAAACACACACAAAAAAATATTTGTGCAGTGTATGGAGAGGGTACTGTGATTGATCAAATTTGTGAAAAGTGGTTTGTGAAGTTTCATGCTGGAGAATTTTCACTGGATAATGCTTCACAGTCAAGTAGATCAGTTGAATTTGATAGCAATCAAATAGAGACATTGATTGAGAACAATCAACATTATACCACATGGGAGATAGCCAACATACTAAAACTATTCAAATCAATAAAATTATGGGGGAAATGAAGAATATGTCTTTTATTTTACAGAAAGAACTAAATGGACTTTTTGGCCAACCCAATAATTATCAACCTCAGCAGCTCTCTTTCTTGGACTATTAAAATAGACTTTCCTTGACTAGTGTTTCATGTGCTACACTAGAGTTTAGGTAGCAGTATCTTTCTGACTAAACACACAAATGGGATCCTGTCAAAGCCTTGACATGATTAATAAGGCTCGTACTCCACACACAGCATCATGGTCGAGAACATTGCTTTGAAATAACTGCATGGCTCAAATTCTGCTTCCTTTTATTACTACCTGTATGATCTTGGGCAAGCTACCTAGTTTTCAGTTAACTCAACTGTAATAGAAATATCTAAGCAGTAAGAAGCATGTAAATTTTAAATGGATTAACACATATAAAGTGCTTAGAACTATGTCTAGACTATACAGATAAATACTAGCTTTTATTACCTTAGCTATATATCTAGCTCCATTTTTTGAACACAAGAATGTTCACACTTTTATTCTTCTGATCTTTCTATTTCTTTGTCAGAAAAGAATACTCATCTGCACTCCTTTTCCCCTTTTACACCATGAATAGATAGCCATCTTTAATATAAATCGTAAGCTTAGTCACCTTCTTTCTCTAAGTTTAGTCAACCCTTTGTGATGGGGAAGGTTTCTGCATTCATGTTGCCCAGCACATTCACATACAGTAGGAATTTAATCAATATTCTTGAGTGAATGAATGAATGAATGAATATTGCAGGAAATATTGACTGGGCAAGTTCTTGAACATACTGGCCTCATCAGGGTAAACATACATTGAGATAATCATACCTCGACAAACTGAAGAAAGAGCAAGGAATTGACACACTAATTGACCCATATGTTTGAATCAGTATTAACTCTCCAAGGCATTGCTATAATTGAACCCTGGAGAGTATACTCTGGACGGAAACAATTAGAGACTTGCGGAAAATCCTTTGAATCACACTCTCTATTAAAATTAACATCATGCGGGGAATGTGATAAAAAATAAGTAGATGTTTCCTCCTGGCAAGTCAGAGATGTTGCTGATTGCCAGGTTACCTCTTTCTGAGGACCCCCCTAGGGGCACCAATGATCTATAACAGGAGGGTCTTAAGGTTTTAATTTAACCCTATTAAAATACTGATCCTGTCTGAGGAAATATGTCATTAAGAATATCTGAGTCCCGCTAGGCCTGGTTGCTTAGTTGGTTAGTGTCATCCTAATGCACCAAGGTTGCAGGGACGATCCCTGGTCAGGGCACATACAAGAATGAACCAATAGATGTACAAATAAGTGGAACAAATTGATGTTTCTCTCTCTCTAAAATCAATACATAAAAATTTTTAAAAACTCTGAAATTTTTGAAAAATCCTCCTCAGTTGGTAGTAACACCTGTGTGGGGGGAAAATGTGCTTGCAATCCTTATTTTGCATATTAGTCATAATTTACATAGCAAACACTTGGGGTGTCAAAAAACAAACATGGCTTCAGGTGGATAATAAACATCAAGGACAGATCAACTGTATAAAAAACAAAGACACTATTTTAACATGCTTCAATTTACCCCTCCCTGTGTGAATGGGGTTAACTATATCAGAATTGACTCTTGCAAAGCACCTGAGGAGGTATTTAAACTTAATTGTACTCAGCTCGTTACTGGAGTAATCAGGGGCAAACTACAGCAAATACATTTTGGATTTGCTCCCACTGGAATGCTCTGTCCTAAGGCCCCCTTACCAAGCCAATCTCTATTTTTGACTGTATAAACATAGTATGTCTCCTGAGACTTTTATCAGCGACTCTTATATTATGCAATATATTTTATCTGTATCTATATCTTTCTTTATCTTTTCTCACAGAAAATGGATCTAAATACACACTTATTTCTCCCCCTCCCACACATACAGCTGGTACCTGATAAATGCTGCTGTAAAACTAGAAAATTAGCCTTTAAAAAAGCACTATGTGCCAAGTACCTTCCCATATGTGAATTAACCCTTAACACAACTGCTAGGCTCAGGCATTAAAACTACAGTCATGTGCCACTTAATGAGGGGTCTAAGCCCTGAGATATGCAACATAAGCCAATTTTGTCATTGTGTGAACATCATAGAATATACTTACACAAACCTATAAGGTATATAGCCTACTACTGTAATTGTATGTGCTATACTTACTTTTATGTGACTGGAGGCCATAGGCGTCATTACAGACACCTGAGTAATGGGTTGCATTACGACATTGACGTGAAAATGGTTACAACGTCACCAGATAATAGGAAATTTTCAACACTATTATAATGTTATGAGACGAGACCACCACCATATATGCAATCTGTTGTTGACAGAAACAACCATTATGCAGTGCATGACTGTATTTTACTGATAAAAAAAACAAAGAGCCAAAGAAGGCATTTGCTACCCAAAGCCACAAAACTAGCTACGAAGTGCATCAGCTTTTTTCAACATCATTTGAAGGAAAACAAATTCAGTCATTAACCCAGGAGGTGAACAGAAGGTAAGAATTTTGGAACAGAAAACAAACCAAGGATATAAAAGGGATTATCCAGGAACAACATAATTGGGTTTTGAAGTAAAACTATTAGCTATACCTGAGACAGAACCTTATTTGAAAGATAAGGAACTAACAGTCTTCGAGTGTCCATTCATTCTTTGCCCTATGAAATGGGTATTGATATTGTCACTTTATCACGAGTAACCTGGGGCTCAGAGGGCAATGCAACATCCCTAGGCACTCATCCGGTAAATGGTGGAGCAGAGAGTTATTTTCAGAGGTGTATGATATATTTGATATCATCTACTATTTATTATGTCAGGCTGTGTCTTGTTAGAATAAGGGATGACTCAAATTACTTTCAATTTTCCTGATTTAGATTAAGGTGTTTCATGATACATTTAAATGGGAGATAATACAAATATAAGCTTATATAATGAGATGTATTCCCACTCTAAGTCATAGGACACATGGTAGGTACAAGTGAAAAATTTATGTTGAAACATGAACTCATGGAGATAGCAGCTGAACTCAGTTAAGAAATCAAGTACCTGAATATGAGGAAAATCTGTCAGTTGGCAGGTTTGATTCTTGGCACTGAGATAATATGAACAGGTGTGAAATAAACAACACCAACTTCATCTTGAATTTCTAACGTCAGACATTCAGTCTCCAAGTGTCATGAAATTTCCTTGCTTCTCTTCTACTTATAATCCCAGCAGATTCCATGGTCTGTAATGATCGGCTCTCAGAAGCTAAGATTTCTAAAATACTTAACAGACAATGAACAGGCAACAAAAACCTGAGTCCTTAACTCGTTTTATGTGGTGGATTCCTTTGGCAATCTTGAGAATTTCATGGACTCCTTTTCAGAAAAATTTTGTAAATGTCTTCAAATTCATAATGTGCACACATGAATTGATTATATTCTAATACATTTGTCCAAATACTGTTCTAAAAAGTTATTAATACAATAATTTTTTTCTATTAAATTCATTAAATAACAAGATAGAGCAGCAGGTCTATTCTGTAATTTCAAAATAGTGATTATTACAACTGATATTTCAATATATCTGTAACACTTGTAATGTAATATGAACATATCTATTAGTAATAAAGTCACAGGTACTCTTACCTATGTTAACTATATTTATAATGAAAGAAAATGCTAAATTTCAGTTGGTAGTAGTAAAAATAAGATTTTTTTTCTATTTAAGTTTAAAAGCACTCCAAATTCTATCCACAGATACCAGAGAGCTAAAGACCACTGAAGTCTTTGTTCTTGACTTTGGTAGGCATCTCACATCAGGTGTTTCCAATTCTTTTAACATTGTATAAGAGAGGATTAAGTAACCTTCCTTTTACAGATGAAGATGTTGAATCTGAGAGAAGTGACCCCTTTGTGGGTAGATAGGCAATTGATGAGGCTGATATTTCAACCAAATAGCTAGTCATCCCAGTCTACTTTCAACACTACCACCAAGCTCAACCCTACTCTAATAATTATTCTCCACCTCATACCATTCCATGTTAGGTATATCTTTCTGTACATAAAATCCTTAGGCAGTACTATAAGCCATACCAGTGGTAGTGTTGCTGGAGTTGGTGAAGTTGGTTGTGGTGTGTATGTGTGTGCACATGTATGTGAATTAAATGAATTAATATATGTATCTTTTCTATGCCTCAATCTCTTCATCTTTAAACTGGAGATCATTAATTAACCCTCATAGAGTTTTTATGAGGGTTATATAATTAGAAAGGCCTAAGGACAGTGTATGATACATAAAAAGAACAATATATGTGTTTTTTAAGTGTAGATTTAAATGATCTTGACCTTAATGAAGCATGCAATTATTATCTGAGTTTCATTTTTTTTACTTGCAAAATGAGGATGCTTTCTACTTTATCTTGATGTTTACATTAAAAACAGTAAGATCAATAATTATATTTGAACCTATGTTTCTTATTCAAAAACCTGGGCCTTTAATATGACATCATTCTGCAGAAATCTCTGCATGCCACTATTTTGGATTGCATGTTCTATACCATAGGTGAATTGCAGCTGAATATTCTGGGTGTTGGCCTTTATCAAAACCTCTCATGGCCTTTGGCATTACTTATAAAATCTTTATATTCTTTAGAGTTACTCTGTTTTCTAGAGATGTTACTCTGTTAGGGGCGGCTCTGATGATCATGGCATTATTTCTAACAGTAATATACTTTTGAGAGTTACTCTGTTTTCTAGAGATGTTACTCTGTTAGGGGCCCCTCTAATGGTCTTTGGCATTATTTCTAACAATACTATAGTTTTGAGAGTTACTCCTTTTTCTAGAGATGTTTATCTGAAGTATCCTATGTTTACTGAAATTTTTTTCCTTAACATTTTAAGCTTTTCCTATGATACCTTAGTTGATTGTGTCTGTTAAACTGGCACCTGGTCAATGCCAGTCTTTGGATGAACTGATGGCTTTCTATGTGAGTGTTCATTACATATTACCCTTGGAATTAGAATCAAAGGGAAAATGTGAAATCATAAAGGTATTAAATGGCCATGCCTTGTTAAGGAAATGTATTTTTATGTTTGTAAATGTATTTCATTGGGTAAAACAATGGCTAGATTAAATATTTACATATACTGATCACACCTGTTTAGTCTGTATATTTATTGATTATTTGGAATTTGCTGCTAACATTTTTGAAAGTATTTTCCCCTTCAATTCACTGTATGTTCCCTTTAAAATCATATTTATTATATGCCCTTTTTGTTGAATTTTCAAGTTTTATAACTTGGATTCAAATCCACTTTAAGTCTTCAGTTCTCAAGAGGTAAGGTCCAACAATATAATTCAGATAGAGAATAGACACTTTGTCTTAGTTGGTCCATGTATGCGTGCCTGGAAAACTTCTATCAGTTCCCTTCTTGCCATGAACTCAATTCATTCTACAAACTGCCCCTATGCCTATCTGAAAAACAAGCAAACAAGAAAAAAATAAGCAAAAAAAATGGCTTATGTCATTTTTTAAATTCAAAATCCTTCACATGGCTTTAAAGGACCCATTGGATAGGTCAGGGCTGCATTTCTAGCTTTATCTTTCACTCTGCCTCATTGCACTGGGCACTTCTATTCAGTTATACTTTTATGCCGTTTTTTTTTTTTTTTGCATGGATAATGTATTTTTATCCATGTATAAAACCCATGTTTCTTTATCTCTCTCAACACACCCGACCTTGTGAGCAATCACCACTGGTCCTTTACCACTAATCAGATACCATTTTTCCCTCTGAAATTTATTTTTCTCTCCTTAACTGTGGTCTGTCTTCTTCTTCTTCTGTATCATTAGAGCACTGGTTTGGTATTTGACTATTCTTTTTATTTCAGTGATCTCCTTCAGAATCAGGGCTGTCTTTTTAAGTACTTTTTTTTTTTTTTTTTTTTTTTTTTTGGCCAAGAGCATGCCTGCAGTGTAGTAAATGCCAGAATGAAAAGATAAATCAATCAATGAGTGAATGAATAAGCTAACAAACAAATGAATACTTTTTTGTTGTAAAGCCCAGTTGAAATGTAATCTCTGTGAAATCTTTCTTTCTCTAGAGTTAATCTCTCCTCCTAGATTTGTATAAGCGGATGTGATATACAAAAGTAAGGCTGTGATTTGAATTTTTCATATATCTATTAAGTTCAGCATGCTGTGAGTTCCTTTGAAGTGACCATGCCTTATTTATCTATTAAATCTCAGGTTTGCTAGCCCATGGTAGATGTTCAGTATGTTTTTTTTTTTAAATAAATCATGGGCTGATCTGTGTCCTACTGATTTTTTTATGTCTGTGAATGATTTATAAAATCTTGAAATTGCTCCAGAGATGAAAATTAACTGATCTTTTGAGATTGGATGCTATCATGTGAGTCATAGCCTCATTCAACTGATTGCTGGTTCAGTGTTCTGAAATAGAGAGTGCTGGTTTTTACCAGCTGTGTGTTCTCCTGAAAATATAAAATATAGCCTCTTCAACAGAAAGAATAGCAAGTTGAACAATTATTAAATTGTGTACAAGGGAGAGATATCAACAGGTGATCAGTTAGTGCTGCAAAGAATGCATATTTGTCCTTGGAGCTTTCCATTGGAAATGGTTCTCTTTGCATTCAGGTGGATTTAGATTTGTACTTGAGTGCAGCTTCAGAGTGACTTGGAGAAACCTGGGGCACCATTTATTCACACAATGTTCTGGAGGGTTTCCAAGCAAGAAAAGTGGGGAATCTTTGGGGCATGCGTGTCAGAGATACAAGAGCTTGATTGGGTGATGGCAAAGGTCTGCCCATCCTTGCTTGAATTTTCTGAGTGCCTTCTTGCTTTGTGATTACCCAGCTCTGGGTCATTTCCTTCTGTGCTAGAAAACTACAGCCTAAGGCAACTGTTCTATTTTCAGAGAGCTTTGACCATTGAAAGTCCTGCTGTATAGTGAACTTAAATTTGTCTCCACTGACCTGAAAAAAATCAATCCACTGTTTCAGGATGCCCTTTTGGAGATATAGGAACTAATCCTTATTCAGGCTAACTAGCTGTAGATTTATCAGCTTTTTTTTCTTCTTATAGATGGAATCTCTCAGACATTTATCTAAATTATATTTTTTCTAATTGTTAATCAGACCTTACAAGTTCTCCCTTAAATGTCTGCTGCATCAACCTTTTCCAACATGTACCAACTACTACTTGTTGCTTAGCAAAATCACATAACATATATTTAGAACACAACTCAATACTTACTATTGAATAAATTATAGTTGTCCTTAATGATAGTTATTGTTTTAATATTAATAATTATCATTTGCTACCTAATGAAAAATGAACACAAATAGCTGACTTACCTATATCCTTTATATTATAAAAAAAGATGTTTTTCTTTTATGTTAGATACAACATTTTAGCTATAGATTTTCACTAGATTATAAACTAGATTATTGTTTGAGCTAATTATGAAGTATAGTTATTAGGACATGATAATTGGGTGTGCAGTGTGAAAAATCCAGAATTGGCAAGAATCATTTTCAGGTTATTTGTTTAGGCATTTGGGTAGGTGTTAGAGTCACTTACAGATCTGTGGAGGACAATGTGATGGATGGGGTTGTACAAAATAAATTAAATTTTATACACTTGGCCAAGGCACAGACTGGAGCATCTATGTAGAGGCAGGCTATCGGAAATATGGGTCTATCACAAACATGGGGAACATGACAAAAGTCTATCTTTGTGGTATAAACATGGGAATCATGAGGCTAAATATGGTAGTTGAAGTTATGAAGATTGATAAGATCCTCCAAGAAGTAAATACAGAGCAGAAAATCAAAAGGGCCTTCCAATAAATTCTGAGAAACCAACCATTAAAATACAGGCAAAGGAAGAACAATCTCTCAGAGTGTCCAAATAGTCAATTATTAGAAACCCTCTCACCTGGTAAAATGATTTTTTTTAATGGGCATCCCCACATATGCCCACATGAAATACAGCATCATCATTCTTTAACATTAATTCTTCCTATCCCTTGTGAGCCATGGATTATTTTCCTACTCCTCTCTGCCTATACAAACCACTTCTACCTTTCAAAACTTAGCTTAGGCTCCATGAAGGGCATTACTACTTCTTAGCATCATATTGATCACTTGCTTCCCTGAGGAGCTTCTCCAGCACATTCACAGTCCGGATTGTGGAATTGAATACTTACAGCTCCTTTTCTTTAACTGCTTTAATCTTGTTTCCAAACTAAGTTGTGTACCTCTTATCTTTTATTTCTTTCTCTGTCCCACTGAGATTCAGGCACATTCTAGTTGCTGAATACACAGAAGGCCATGGACAGCAGGATGAAGGCGGGAGTGAGCAGAAATGTGGGCAAACAGATATTTATTGATTGCTTCTCTACACTCACCCCCTCCAAGAAAAATCAGGGTAGCATTTGAATTAGCAGAAAGAATCGCATAGTACCTGTGTTCAATATTTTATAATGATTAAACTGAGTAATCCTAAAATCCATTTATTTTCTGTGCATCCCCTGTGATGTAATATGGCAGGGTAATAATTTATTGATCTATGGATTAAGGTGCTTAAAATGTTTGTTTGATGCTATCAGCTTTTTCAGCCACTAAAATAATATGCCTGAGATGGTACAAGCCTCATTCAGTTATTTTGGCCCTGGAGGTTGTTGCATGGATGGCAATAAAATTTTCATTTTCTAATGAAATGTTCTGCCTATAATCATTTACTAGGACAATACCATGGCTTATCTCTGTCACTAAGATGCTTGATGTATGATCAGGATGCGTTTCAATGACCCAACTAAGGAGAGCGAGAAAATAACATTTTCTGGGTTCCAAGTTAAAACTGTTTTCCTTAATAACATTTGAAACACAGCATATATAAAGTTTTTATTCATCTAACGTTAGGAGTACTGTTTTTCTTACTATCCTACTTTCCCTGCTGCTCTACTAAAAATCCTGAGAAGGGAGGGAGCCTGGTGACAGGCACTACAGAGGCTGCTTTCTCGGAGCTTCATTGACCAGCTGATTCACTGCTTCTGGAAGAAGCTGGATCCTCAAAGAACTGACCACATTAGTTAGGTTTTAAATTGTCAAAGAAGCCAAATTCTTTATTTACTCTTTTACTTTAAAAAATAGATTTTTCTTGCCAAATAATGAAGACTTCTCTTCCTTTTTTCTGAAAAAATGTTTTTCTAATCTTTCTTGTGTTCCTTTTTACCAAAGCTATACATAAGACTTCCCAAATAGGACTTCAGCTCTGGTCATTCATCTTGAATTTCAGGCAAACTATCTACTGAGCATTTTCTTCAGGGTGTGTTACAGATAGGTCAGCCTAAATTGTCCCTTCTTAAAGTCTGGTCTTTGCTCCCCTAAACCTGTCCTCCTGTATTTGCCTTTTCTGTTTGGTGATCCATGGAGCTATCTCAAGTGAAAAACCTTGGAGACTCTCTTGATTCTCTTCTCATTTCGCTTCCTCTCCTGCATTTGAATTACTTACAGTGTCCTGCTTATTTTATCTCATCTCATAAATACCAGTTGAATTTCTTCTATAATGTCCATGCTAATATTCATTTCCCTGACTCAGTCTTATCAATTCTTTTTTTAAAGATTCTTTACTTATTTATTTTTAGAGAGAAGAGAATGGAGAGAGAAAGTGAGTGACAGAAATATTGATCAGTTGCTTCTTGCACATGCACCCAACCATGACTGAACCTGCAACCCAAGCATGTGCTCCACCAGGAACCAAACTGGCGACCTTTCACTTTGAGGAACAATGTCCAGCCAGCTGAGCCATACCAGCCAGGGTTCAGTCTTATAACTTTTTAACTAGAATTCTGTAACAGCTGCTGCACTGATTTCTCATTGTAACCAGATGTCTAGCAAAGGGTTTTTCTAGTTCTCTCAGGCCTGAGCTGAGGTCACAAGGCATTCTAAATTCCACCAGTTCCTGCTTTTTGAAAAATGTAAGGGAAGAATAAGTTCTATTAAAAACATTGACATTTGCATTTCTCAGTTAAAAGGACTGTGAAGGGAGATAAGATAGGGGAGGGTCGTGTTGATCTTCTACAAACTGTGGTGTTCCTCAATGGAGGCTTTCCTCACCCTAAATCCAAGTAAGGTGGCCTCTGAGGGAATCATTCCTGAGACTGAGGATGTCCAGAACCAGCACACTGACAACATAGGTTCAGGATGGATCCCTGTTTAGTCTGTATGTTTGCTTATCTGAGATGAGCATATATGCCAAGCGGTTGAAAATGGGATGAGGGAGTAGGAGTCATGTGACAGGGCAGAGAGAGAGGCTTCAGTGATGCATGCTGGCCCCCCACCATTTGATGACATGGACTAAGAGGAGATGCCTTTCCCTTGGTTTTAGCAGACACTGAGTAAATGTGTGGTCTCTAGGCTGACACAACCCCTGAAAAGAGCTGCAGGGTCAACTGCTGGTGGGGACACTAGGATACAAGAAGTGGGTCTCCCATGCCATATAACTGTGCCCTTTGTAGGCTTCATGGGCTCTTTCAAAAATCTGACACATGCCACATTTTTTCCTAAAGTGTAAAGGATACAACTCTCACTCAGCATTGTCACAGAAGCAGACAATTAACCAAGGGAAGGTGTTCTATCTTTCCATTGCTACCCTCCTGTTCCTATCAGTCCCTCTTCCCATTGTAGTTATTGCCTTTGGTTCAACTGTATTTTATGCAAATTAAAGTATATTTTTGTTTTTTAATATATTTGGAATCATATATGTGATATTTAATTACTTTTTTTTAAATCATCATCTCAGGATACATTAACTGATATGAGAGAGAATAAAAGGAGGGAAGAGGGAGAGAGGGAGAGGGAGAGAGTAACATTGATCAGTTGTCTTCCATACACACCCTGACTGGGGAATAAACCTGCAACCTAGGTGTTTGCCCTGACTGGGAATTGAACCTGTGACCTTTCGGTGTACAAGGTGATGCTCCAACCAAGCCATGCTGGCCAGGGCATGACTTGTTTTTTTTTTTAAATTTTATTTATATCGTGGATATCTTTATATGCATAGAGGTATATACTTTTTAAAACTATAATAGCATATAATTTTTGTAATTACCAAAGGTAATTTAGCTAGCTAACATATGTTTTAGTTAATCATTGAAAGATATGCACATGAAACAAAACCTTTAAAACAACACAGATGGATACAATATGAATAACAAAATCTCCACCATATTTAGTTTGTTTTAATGATGAGCATTATAACAACACAGTCCAGCTTTTGATGATTCACTTTTAAAAAGTTAATATTTACTCGTTTTTGATCTTTTCTCTCTTCTTTCAGTTCATTCTTAATATTTTATGATGATATGATGTTGAGATTCCATTCTATAGTTATTATTAGGTTTCATTTGCATAGTTATTAATACTAATATTTTTATTTATTTATTTTTAATCCTCACCAGAAGATATGTTTATTGATTTTAGAAAGAGAGGAAGGGAGGAAGGAAGAGAGAGAGAAAGAAAGAGAAAGGGAAAAAAATCAAAGTGAGAGGAAAACATGAATCAATTCCCTCCCCTAGTGCCCTGACCAGTGATGGAATGCACTACCTAGGTATACACTCTGACTGAGATCAAGCCCACAGCCTTTTGGTATATGAGACGATGCTCCAACCAACTGAGCCACATGGCCATGATAAATTCTAACATTTTTAAGTTAAAAAGATTTCTTAATTTTTTCAGCGCCATTAGGATCTTATTCTTTTTGTTCTTGTTGTGATAATATGCATATTTTCTAGTGATCGATAAGATGTTACTATAGACAGAAGGCCAAAGTGGGTACTCAGTTGCCATTTCAAACCAGACATCCTAAAATAACTTTAATCATTGGGCAGAGAGGGGAGGTTCTCTGTTTTCTACTAAATCAATGATGCCAATAACATGTTTGAGAGCCAATCTTGCTTTCCAAATGAAATAGTTGGCTGTTTCAAGTAAAGAACATAAAGAACACTTAAAATGAGGAAAAAAGAAAAAAGAAAAGTTTATACTTTAAATTTCTTTTGGAAAAAAAAATAACTGTCATTGAGGAGATTGTTTCAAAAGTACTTTACAATGGACATTGCTTTTTATTTTCTTGCAACCTTTGTTGTCCCATCCCCTTGAAATGGCCTGAAATATACCTTTTGGAAATAATAAAGAGTATGGCCTTTTTTTTTTTAAAGAAAGTTTTGTGTTTGTCTGCACTTTGCAAAGAATAATGACATGTAGGTAGCGTGCTGTAAATGGCTGTGGCCAGCAAGCCTCCCCAGCTAGGATTCATCATTTGGCCAGTGTGTGTGAATATTCAAGACATGGCCTGGAAAGGTTTGAGCCGCTGAGTTGGTGGCATGAGCTTCTCATAATTTAAAATGGGATGGATATAAGCAAACCCATTTCTTTCTGGGAGTTTTGCTTCAGAGTGAATTATTTCTGTCCATAAAACAGAGAGCCTGCTGTGCGATATTTGCAAACAGCAATTTTGTTTGTAAAAACAACATGAACCTTTTATGTGCCTCATGCCCATTTCCTAACTGTTTTCTGTTGAATGTGTCTCACATACTAATGGATGCTAAGACAGAAAAGATATGCTCTATGCAAATGTAACTTCCCACCAGTTGCCCAGTTGCTATGATTAATCAAATAATGCCATTTAGCTAATAAAATTTTATCTCATGCAAATTCATCGTGGCTGGACCAGAGCTGTCTATGGCTCCTGCTGCACAGCATGTGTTATCCTCTCATGTGTACAATTCCTATGTGCTTTCTATAATACATATGGTAAGCCTAGGGACTTGCTAAGACTTCCTTTTTCGTTTTAGCATCTTCCAGTCAATGGTGTCTGCAGGGGTCCTTCCAGACAGGAAGCAGCATTTCTTCCCTCCTCTGGAGATTCAATTGCAGCTCTTTTTCATGTCATGGAATTAAAAGGGAAAAAGAGAGACTCTGAGCCTAAGACCTTACCAACATTTGATTGCAATCACTATAATGAAACTTACTGAACCAGTAAGGTAGCTGACCAACTGTGTGCATCTGGCCTGCTCATCTGTTTCTGGAGATTGGGCTTCAGATGGGGCCTCAACACAGAATTTTATATTAGCTCCAGTCACTGAAATCTGCTTTTTCTTTTTGTTTGGTTGATCCATTCCTATTTTCATTAGACAAAGACCTTCTCCTAACAGTGTGTATCAGTAGAAATAGCATAGATTTTGGATTATAGCTCTGCCATTTTCTAGATGTTCAAGTTCCTTACTTATTTTGATTATCTCTACATTCCCCAACCTTGTTGACCAGTCCAACTTTGTATTGCCTTTTAGGTCTGTTTAGCTCTTCTCTTTTTCCAGGAAGTCCCCTCTTCTTCTGAAAGATCAAATCAGCAATCTCCCTTTTATAATGCTTTAAAATCAATTGTGTATGTTAACTGTAATCTTGAGTATTCTATACTTTGTTCTATCTGTCAGTTGCTTTCATCTGGCCAGTTCCCTGAGACTTTTAAAACTCAGAACTATGTATTGATCATTATTTTACCCCTGTGTATGGAGAAAGCCTAAAACATTTTGGTGGTTAATATAGGTTCATTAAGTAAGAGTATAATCAACATAAATATATACCAAGACACTTATGCTATGGAAAATAACTAAGTTATTTATTTTCCTCTATATCCAGTTATGTAAGGAGTCATTTTTGCATTCTAGGGTTGCCTGGAAATCTAGCCTTGGTTATTCAAGCATAAGGGAAGGATCAAGAAATCCTTCCCTGGGATGATATAGAAAAACACGTGCTCTCACAGTTCAGAAAAACTGAAAAAGTGCCCATTGGTTTTAAATTAATCATAGACACAACTGTTTGGGCTCACTGAGTCACATGGGCCATTGAAAGATGTGTTTGTTCTACTCCCCCCATGCCAGACATAGAGATACCTGCTGAATTCCAATCTTCAAAAATGTCATCAAAGTGATTTTCCTCGTTACTACTTCCTCTAAAGTGCTGTATACCCATGATGGCTAGAGAGCACCTCTGGGACCCATAACACTCAGTATTCCTAGATAATGGGGAGCCAACCCTGCCCTTTCCAAATTGCCAGCCATTATATATCCAGCTAAACAAGGGCTTAGACCATGTGGGACATGGGGTAATGGTTTTTAGAATGCTCTGTCATGATATTAATCCATTTTCCACCCCTACCCTTATAAAAGAATCTACAGAGTGACTTTAAAAAATTACCTTACCATGACTGAGTGAACTAAATTTTTTAATCAATAAAATCAAATGTCCCACATCATAAAGTTTGATGATTAAATATGATAGGCATCATCTATTCTCACCTTTTCAAAGCACATTACTGTGCACAGCATTCTGATTTTACACAGTATATGTTTGACCAAGCCGCAACCCTTATTTTGTCATTTGTGTGTATTGTACCAAATATCTGGCATGTTAATCAAATGCCAATTAATTCTTCAGGTCCCCAAAACATAAAGATATCCCCAGGAATGTTTCAGTCATTTCCTACCTGCATTTCTCTAAGCTGCCAGGGTATTCCTTTGGAGCATTAGTCTGTCAATTTCTTAGTGACAGTTTTGGGGGTGATCAGCCACAGAGGCATGGGCAGTGTAGCAAATCGCTGGCAACTTGGGCTTTGGCTTCATACCTGATTCTTGTTCCACCTTCATCACCCGCTAGAATTGTAACATTGATAATCAATCAGCCTCTTTAAGATTCTGTTTCTTTACCTTAAGAATGAGAGTAATAACATTACCTAACTCATAGAATTGTAATAATGATTACATGAGATAATACATATATAGCTGTTAGCACATTGCCTTGCACATAATAAATATGCATATGAGTTATTATTTTTAATAAAATAAAAAGTTGCTGCTTTTCCTATAAAGATAACCTAGTCCATGTTTGTATCACCCCTTGGGGCCCTGTCCTTTACATGTATTTAGCAGTACAGCTGTATATAAGAGAAATTTCAATATCTGTGTTGCTATCGTCTCCCTAGTTTATACACAGTTACTGACTCCCCATCATGTGAGAAGTGTGGTGCTAAGCTAGAACATCATCTTCTGTCCATAAGGGGTTTCTAATGGATAAAGAGAAACACTAAAGTCATGATAATAATTTGAAATAAACATTCATTAAGTAATTTAAGAAATGTGTATTGAGTGATGACTCCCCAGTCGATATTGGTCTAGGCTGAAATGAGGCTTGATTTTGACAACATAGAGAAAGAAAGGCTCATAGCCTGAACCAACAAGGAAAGCCTTCCCTGGAGTGGGGATCTTCGACTGAGACTTGAGACATGAGTACATTGTAAAGAGAGTGGGATGGACATTCTAGACACAGCGAGAAATAAGGGCAGACACAGACTGAAAGACTGCAGTGACTCTGAGTGGCTCAGAGAGGTGGGGACAGTGTGGCAATGAGCAGGAAGAGGTCTGTGAGAACCAGATAACTAAAAGGCTTTTAGAAGATTCCCGGGAGGCTGGATTGTATTTAAGCAAAATGTAGAGCTCTTCAAAGGTGCACAATGACTTAAGAATGTGTCTGTCTTCAAAGTAATGTGCTGTGACATTGTTCTGAGCACCTACGACCTGGCCTTGTTCTTCAGTCTGAGAGAATATGACCTTGGCAGAAAACATGCAGGCCTGGATAGAGCAGCAGAAACTGAGTCTGTTGGAGCCAAATGTCATGGGTAGCTAACAAAAATTAGAAATTTGGACATTTCGCCTTTAGGAGGTTATGATTGGTTGTAAAGTTAAGAGATACCTGAATGTTATAATTTTCAAATCAGATAATTAAATACAGTGTGAGGCAAAAGTAGTTTTACAGTGTTTGTATGGAAAATGACACAATAAATAAAGAATAAATTGTGTTTCACATACTCATAAATGTAAACCTGCTTTTGTCCCACCCTGTATACTTTGAAGTAAACAAAGGAGATGTAGTGTGTTAAGTGCCTACTATATATTGTACCAGGCATTATAGGTACTTTATACTTATTTTATCACATAATCTCCAAATATCCTACCCTGTTATATAATGTTATATTAAAGCAAAAAAAAAAAAATCAGATAATAGCATGGAGACTAAAACATTGGAACTGGCCCACATAGACAGGATAAGGGAAGCCAGAGGTGAGTCTAGGCCTTTCTGAGTCCCACACCCCTCCCTTTCCCTCCACCACTCAGGCACAAAAGGGAATGAATCACCAGGGGAAATACCCCTATTATCTCGCCACTAGGAATTCCTATGATCCTAGTGAGAATTATTGAAAGTAACTAAAGAAGAATAAAATAATGTGACTGAGAGGTAAGAGTGAGGACATATGCCCTTGATGAGGTAGAAACTATCCCTGCAACGAAATGTCACCACTGCAGCAGAGGTTGCTGTCAGGTGCCATACTGTGGACTTACCAAGGAAAGAGAAGCCTGTGATGCTTAGATTTAAGAGGATCTGAGTGGTGCACACCAAGTAACTTCTTACATCTGAGTTTCAATGTTGGTTCTGACAGCACACAACTGAATCAGTAGTTCTACTTAACTAGAAAAAACAACACTCAGAGTATGTCCATACAAGGGCCCAAATTCAATTTCTTAGAGTTTAATCAGGGTCAAACAAGGCATAGTAACCATCTTAACTCATTCCTTATCAAAACAGAACATAAATAAAACAATATTAAATAATCTCCTTTGAAGTTTGATTTAATTTTAAAGTTGTATGGAGGGAGGAGGGGTGGCAATTATATAACAAGACTTTACATGCTTTCTTACTTGCAAAAGTCTACCAAATGTTTTTTTGACAATCCGTCAAATACTTTTTCCTGTGATTTTCCTAAATGCTTTCTCACTGTCCCTTTGCTATTAGCCGGCACAATTTGTCATGTGAGAGAGTCTATCATTTTTCAGTCTCATCTGGTATCATTTTGGGCTCCTATTATACATGGGCACCAATGTCCCATTTCATCCAGGCAGCCAACCTGGGGCAGCCTGCCATCACAGGGTCATTTCTCCTGACTGCTGGCAAATTGGACTAATCCGAAAGCAAGAGGGAACTTGGTTATCCTTAATTAGGGTTTGCAGTACATATGTTCTGTTCCAGATGAGACAACCTGATGAAAAAAGCAACAGGAAGTCTTTAGACAACAAGTAAATAAGGTGCTATTAAAGATGGGGAAGAATGGGCTAAGTACTTGGAAAACAGATTACTTTTGTTTTCAAGTTGGAAAGAAAGAGGAAAACAATCATTCTGAAGAATTTGTGAACCATATCAGTGCAGTTTCTTAGCAGTTACCTGTCACATTTTCTATTTTTGTTTCCAGGTAAAAAAATGTTAGCATATAATTAATATCTTGTTCAAAAGGTAACATCATGAGAGTATTTAATTGGTAAATTTTGTTGCCTTATAAATAATGAAAGCTACCATTTTTTGAGAACTTAGTTACTTAGTATGCACCAAGTATTTCAAAGTCAGGATTTTACAATATTCTCACAGGCAGTTTTCACAGATAAATTGCACCCCTGCAATCTATCAATATTATATCATTACACAGATTAGAAAACTAGGACTTAGAGTCAAGTACCTACAATTTACCCCTTCTGACACCTCTGCAGACCTGAGTAAACAAAACACACACAAGACCTATGCCTAATCCTCAGTTCTGCCACCTGTTAGCTGGATGACTAGAATAGGTCTTGTGTGTGTTTTGGTTACCCAGGACTGCAGAGGTGTCAGAAGAAGTAACTTACAGGGACTTGGCCTGTGGGTACCTCTACCACTCACAGATAATTCATCCTTTAAATTTCTGACTTTCAATTAATTATTACTTTCCTGTAAGAATTTGCAACTGGTACTAACAAGAGGTATTTAGCAAATATGTCACATAGCAGTTAATAAATGTAAGTAGCTGAACAAGTGCAACAAATTTTCAATATTTTTAATGTACAATAATATCAGTGCCAGCCATTTTTCCCAGCTGAGCAGAACTCTCACAAAACCAGGACAGTTTGTGATGAACTAAAACGTCTACGTGTGTAATAAAAAGTTGGAATATTTCCTTTCATACTAATGTACTCCAAGGTTTCTGTCCTCTACTTGCCCAACACTAGGTCTCAGTTTCCTTTATTCAAAAAGAGACTCAGGCAATTCCCAAGAGCTTGCTCATTAGTACTTAAAATAATCCACACATCGCAGACTACACCAAATGCTGATGCCATATATAGTCTTTCTTCTCTTTCTTCTTTTTATGGACTGATGAGCAATTTCATGGCCCATGTGGTTACTTAACTTTTCAAGTTTCAGTGAATCATTTGGACTATGTATCATACTTGGAATTGATATTGTGATATATTTTCTTTCCAGTTTGTAATAACTTTGGATTTCACTGGCAATTAGTGACATTTTCTCCATGTGATGCATTAAAGAGTTTTAAAAACTTGAACATTTACCCCACTAAATGTAACTATTCTGTTTTCCTTAAAATTATGTACTGGAGACACTTTATTTCAAGAATAACTATTCTCAAGTATAATGTAATAAAAATGTTCAATGCAGAAATATTTACTTATTTTGTATTTTATATTTTGGAATAAGGAGTATCCTGCTACTTTGCTGAATTCACTTATTAGCTCTAGTAGCTTTTTGGTGGAGTCTTTAGGGTTACTATGTACAATATCATGTCATCTGTAAATAATGACAGTTTTATTTCCTCCTTTCCAATTTGGAGGCCTTTTCTTTCTTTTCTTTCTTTCTTTCTTTCTTTCTTTCTTTCTTTCTTTCTTTCTTTCTTTCTTTCTCTCTCTCTCTCTCTCTCTCTCTCTCTCTCTCTCTTTCTTTCTCTCTCTCTTTCTCTCTTTCTCTCTTTCTTTCTCTCTCTTTCTCTCTTTCTCTCTCTCTTTCTTTCTTTCTTTCTTTCTTTCTTTCTTTCTTTCTTTCTTTCTTTCTTTCTTTTCTTTCTTTCTTCTTTTCTTTCTTTCTATCTGATTGCTGTGGCTAGGACTCCCTGTACTATGTTGAGTAAGAGTAGTAAAAGTTGACATTCTTGTCTTGTTCCTGATCTTAAGGGAAACACTTGTGGTTTTTGCCAACTGAGTGTGTTGTTGACTGTGGGTTTCTTATATAGGGCCTTTATTACACTGAGGTATGTTCCTTCTGCTCCCACTTTGCTGAGAGTTCTTATCATAGTTACTCTATATGTATGGTAAACCAGATTCCCCAATTCAGGGTAATCCTATCTCTGACCTGCCTGGTTGTTTGAAACTTAGAATATGCTTTACTTGTCCCTTGGAAAAATGAGTTAATGTGTATATTTTTCAGGTATCTAGAGCCATAAACTTGAATTGCCTTTCCATTAACAATTCCCATAGGTTAAGAATCTTGGTCACCGATTTAGAGCACACACTACAGCCTGGAGGACATTAACCCAGGCTTGTATTGTATCGCCACCCAGGTCTGTAACCGTGTTTTCAAAAAGCCATTTCAGCATTATATCAGACCAGCTTGTTCAAGCTGTTTGTGAACATGGTACAATAGGTGCATCCCATGAAAATGAGCCGATTGCCACACTTTGTTCACTCTAAAATATGTTAATGATCAAGAGCAATGGAATATTATACTAATAAATAAGGTACTCCATATCCTGTCAATAGATGGTAATTTTAAAAAATTCAGTGGGTTAGAAAGGCAAATCTGTATCCAGCATAAGTGTCTTTAAGAGAATAAAGCTTTTTCTCTTCCTCGATCAAAGTGATGTTAATGAACTTGCTACTAGGTGGCTGATCACAACAAGAAATGATGGCATGTGATGAAGGGGGTTCTCAGTGTTGACCTCTTCTGTTGGTTGGTTGAGCAATCAGTAGTAGCTGTAACCAGATTATAATTGGTGAGGGGAAGGCCATCTTTTAAGACCATACAAAACTACCATTCTTGCTGCCATGGCCATTTTTTGTCATAGGTCTACTGGGGAAAATAAATACTGGAGTAGTTGGGTAAAGATGATGCCTAAAGATTATAGGCCTACTGCCTACCTAATTATTAAGATTTTCCCCTCCTGAGACACTGCGCTTTGGTGAACTTTCACATAGGACTGCAGATATTTTCACACTCTATGTCCATTTAGAGAAGTAAGTCCACATAGGTCTGCCTTCTTGTTCCCATTCTCCTAAATCATGTCCCTTCCACATCCTTGACCATCCAGTCAAGCCATTAGCTGCTGCCTACGATTATACATATAGATTCACACACATACATACACACCTGTGGCACAATGAACAACCAGGATTCTCCCTGAATTTCCTCCCATTGGAAGAATTTTTGTCAACACCTGTCTTTTAGGGCTTCCCCAGAATGGGTCTATAGTAGGCTGGAGAGCTGTGATGCTATAGCCACACACTTCCAGGTACCATCGTATTTTATAGAACTGTCTTAAACCAAACCTGCTTCTTGCTTATTCCTCAGCAACTGAACCATAGGGAGCTTCCCCTGAGGGCATAGTTACAGACCAGGAGAAATGAGGTAACACAAGAGGAATGTAGACCATGGGGATCCCTGCTACTTGCTCATATAACTTACATGACCCCTCAGGATGTGCCTGAACCCAGTCTTGTATATAAAATTTATATTTGGTGATGACATGCTCTGTGTATTTACCTTTATAGATTGGTAGATCAAGAAATACCCAAGTTATGTTGAGAAGTTCAGGTTACAATGTCAAATGTTCAGCCTGTATTAAGGTCCAGCATCAAGCTAGACACTGCTACTAAAATGTGGAATTGTTATCTGCAGAGGGTAGCATAGCTTTTTCCCAAATCTTAAGGGTATGCACTCTGATTCAACTACTGAGGTCTGCCATAATATTTTTTTTTTCATTAATACTACAGACACCGTTGGATCCACTGAGCCATACAGCCCAGAAGCAGAATAGCTTGCACTGTGTTCTTGACCTGTTGCAGAGCATTTTCTTGTTCTGAGCCCCACTCAAAAAACTGATTACTAAATAAATAAAGCAACCTATCCAACTGAAATATTTGTTGCCTCCAAAATCCAAAGTGTCATATTAAGGATCATGCTTCTTTCTTAGTGGTAGGGGGGTTCAGTGGCAATGGTTACTTTTACCTCAGAAAGTGTATCTCAACATGCTTGCAAACCAAAGTGCCCCTAGAAATTTCACCTAGTTGGCATGTTCCTGAATTTTTGAGAAAGTATTTTTTTGCTCTCTGGCACAAATGTCTTAAATGCATCTACAGTAGCAATTGCATCCTTCTCAACAAGGTTAATAAGTGTATTATCAATGTAATATATCAGCCTGGCATCCTGTGGAATGGAGAGATAATCAAATCTCTAAAAACTAGAGTATGAAATAGCAATGGTGAGCTGACAAGGCCCCAAGGTGTAAGAGTAACGACATACTACTGGTCCTTCCAGCTGGAATTGAACTGCTTTGAGGATCTTTACTAGTAACTATGAGAAGTGGGGGAGGGTGGTGGATATATAGGAGGAAACATAAAGATCAATATCTGATACAAGGTGCCAGAGGCTGCATTGATTTGTTCTAACAATAAAATCATACCTGGAAGTGCAGCTGCAATCGGAGTCACCATAGATTAATTTACTTATAAGTCACTGTAATTCTCCAAGATCCATCTATGTTCTGCAGGAAGCATTAAAAGGTGATGGAGGATGAATCAGTAGTTCTTTATTTTTCAAGCCATGCATGTTGGCTCACTAATCTCTGTACTCTGTCCAAAAATGTGGTATTGCTTTTGATATACTATTTTGGTAGACAGATGCAGTTCTAGGGTGTTCCTCTTGGCTCTGTCTACCTACCCTAAGAGACCTCACACAGATCAGATAATTGATGTGAAAATTCTCCATTTCCTAAGTAGACCTACTGCAGTTTAATATTTCAGATTTGGGAGAAAACCAGAGCTTCAGGGACTCTCTGTGCCCATGGCGAGACAGACCCAACCTAAAATTTCATTGACAACCTATCCCCATAAGTCTCTATTCTAACTGGTGCAACCACAATGGGGTTTGATTTGTAGGGTTTAGTACCAGTGCACAGCCATTATCTGGAAATTCTGCAACATTCTGATGGATTGTATTGCTTGCTTTATTGTAGTTTCCCAGTAAATAAAAGCAACTTTCCTTGGGAGAAATTTAGAAGGAAGATTTACAGTATATATTTTGGTTGTATAACAGAATCCTTCCTCTAACAAAATTTGTCTACCCTACATTCAAGGGAATCTGTGTCCAGGAGGTGGCTCATGTTTGAGATTTAATTGTCAGGCATTGACTCTTCATTATGATCTCAGACCTAGGGCATTTCTGCTTAAACAAATAAAGAAATGCTTTGGGTGGCTCCCCATCTATTTCAATCCCAGGAGCAGCATGATTAGTCAATGGCAGGCAGACATCTCTGAGGCTGTTTTTACTATAGTGCTTCAGCTATGCTCACCATTTGGTAACTATACTGACCTTGGCTTTGGCAACAACAAAGTGCTGAAACTTGGCTTGTGCCATTTCAGGATGTCTTAAACTAAGGGAGCTTGGGTTAATGAAAGAAGTGTTCCCTGTCATTCCTGGCTTACAAAGAACATCTCCTAACTGTTTACAGATGATGCAAACCCCATCACAAATGCATTTCTCAGTATCATGATAATGGGATAGTCCTTTGGAGGAGATATGTTTAGGGGGTTCGTGAGATCTTATATGAAAAGTACATTATAGTGGCCCAGATTCCTTAAGTAACTTCTTCTAAATACCAAAGGAGTACATTTTTTAATTTTTATTTTCATACATGCAAAGAGCTACATTTCAACTTTATTTAGTATGGGTGACACTTTGGGCTAGTGTTTATTTAAACAACCAAATAACTGTTAGAAGCACTCCCACACTCTCAACCTAACAATTTGAATCCAAATATCTGTTTAATGAACCCATAATAATATTATGGTCCTACTCAAATTAATTTGGCCTAACCTAATTTTCTATTTCTTCCACCACAATCCTACTTCCAAAGCATCTTTTCTTAAACATGATGTCCCACTTTCTGTCTATAAAAATTCTCTATAAAATATTTTTTCATGTTTCATAGCTTCTTAGGGGTCAAACTTTATACCTCACTATCATGAGCCTGTGTGTTCTGGAGTCTGGTGTTAGATCTTGAAATAGCAAAGGGTGATAGTGATATGCCTTGAAAAAGATCAGCAATCCCTTGCAATGCAAATACTTCAAGGGAGGCCATTCCAGGTTCTTGAGCAAGAGTTGAGTAACTTCCTCAGACAGTACTGACAAATGAGGCTCAACAGAATTTAATGTTCACTGTTCCCAAGTTTATGAGAATCTGCCCATAAGCCTCCATTTCACTTTTCAGAGTTGTACTCCTTCAAAATTAATGGCCTAACTTTGACATAAGACATGCAAAGAGGCTGAAAATTCAATTTGCATTATAATTCAAATACCTAGAAGATTAGACTTAGTTTGGCTTTCAAACATCTTGATTCTGCAGCTATAGATATATGGGCTTATTTTAGAGACATCATAGAATTTTTATATTTTCATGTGAACTTTTGCTAGAAATTTAAAGCCCCCAGTTCATCATTTTTTCCCTAAAGTTCCCCAGAGCATTTAGAAACAATCAATCAACCCAATTATAGTATGTACTTCTACTCAAAATGTTATAGTCACAAATACTTGATAACACAATGGCTTGCCCTCTCTGTACAATTTTTTACAGGGGTCTACAGGTGACATTAAAATAGATATTTTACCATGGTTACTACTAGCATTCTGATTACTACTGGAAAGGGTATTAATGCAATTTATCAGATTAGGAAACCAACTCTAAAGAACACAGATCTAATTCAGATAACTCACTATAAAAGTTCTGTCTTTTTAGAATCACATTTAATATCACATTTTATATTATTTATTGTTGAAACAGCAAGGCAGAACCACAGGAACACTTTTGAATACATGGATGGATGGATGAATGGACAGATAGATAAATGGATTGATGTGGTATGTATCTACATGTTAGTGTATATATTTATATGTATATATATGTACACATTCATACGCATCTATAACCACATCTGTATTTATGCATATACATAAACACATATATGTGTTTGAGTATGTAAATATACATATATACTAATACATGTGAAAATTTACTATAGGGATTTGACATTAGACAACTGTGGGAGATGGTAATACACATAGGTAAAGCTGTTGTTTTGTTTGGTGTTGAGACCTGAAGTCAATAGGGCAGAGAGTTGAGAACTGGATATGCACATGAAGTGGTGGAAACAAGAACAACTGGAAGCTTCAACACTGGGCTGGAACCTACAAGGTTGAACTGGAACCTCTGGGTTTCTCACTAGCTCAAAAGCTCCAATTTTAATATTTGGAGCATCCTGCAAAAAATAGCTAGCTGTTACCATGTATACAGAGTAAATGATATACCCAGCCCAGAGGGCAGGAAAGATGAGGTGCTTCATCTCTGCCTTCCAAATGTCAAGCAAACCATATTGTGTGGCCAAGCTAAACAGAACCCATGCATGGAAGTGAGTCCTGGGAAACACAGTCCTAGTTTAGCTAAGATGACACAGTACAAATATTCCAAGTCATTGTTAAAACCAAAGTCCACTTATCTTTTTAAGTATATTTTACTGATTATGCTATTGCAGTTGTTCCATTTTTTCCTCCCTGTTATTCCCCTCCCCCCTGCACGCCCTCCTCCCACCAGCATCCCCCTCCTTAGTTCATGCCCGTGGGTTGTACATAGAAGTTCTTTGGATTCTCCATTTCCTATACTATTCTTGACATCTCCTTGTCTATTTTATACCTACCATTTATGCTTCTTATTTCCTGTACCTTTTACCCCTTCTCTCTCCTCCCCCTCAATACTGATTACCCTCCATGTGTTCTCCATTTCTGTGATTATCTTCCTGTTCTAGTGGTTTGCTTAGTTTTGTTGTTGTTGTTGTTGTTTTTGTTTCTAGGTTCAGTTTTTGATAGTTGTTTGCAGTAATTTTACTACTCAAAGTTTTTCTATTTTCTTCTTTTTCTTAGATAAGTCCCCTTAACATTTCATGTAATAAGGGTTTGGTGATGATGAACTCCTTTAACTTGACCTTATCTGGGAAGCACTTTATCTGCCCTTTCATCCTAAAGGATAGCTTTGCTAGATCCAGTAATCTTGGATGTAGGTGTTTGGCAACCACTGGTAAATGTGTCTATTTTAATATTTCAAGGATTCTAAATCAGTGATAGGATCTGAAAATTTGTAGTTTTATAAACATCCTCGATTATCCTAATGTCAAGTCAGGTTTGGGATGATGGTCACACAGGGTGACTTCCTTGAGAAATGGGCACCATGATAATTCCAGATGTTGCTATGTTATTAGTACTTGGCATTAAACATGGGTGAATAGGCACTCTAAGTAAAGAGCAAAAACATATATGAAGAATTATATTGTAAATACTAATTACTTATGATGCTCAGAAATTTTTACTTGTCAAATCTGTCAGTATTCTTAACAACTTCTCAATGAAAGACACTTGGCTGTGTTGGGGGGTGATTAATGTCCTTTTTTGGTAATATTTTGTGTGAATTTTTTAAATTGAGAAAAAATCGACATACAACATTGTCATAATTTTAAGGCAAATGTGTTTATCTGATACATTTATATATTGCAATATGATTACCACTGTAGTATTAGCTAACACCTCTAACATATAATTATTGTTTCTTTTTTGTGGTGAGAATAATTAAGATCTAGTCCCTTAGTTTATAATACAGTATTGTCAATTATAATCTATATGCTGTACACTAGATTTCCAGAACTTATTTAACTATTAATTGCAAGTTTGTTAATGATTTTAATTAATTTTAAGGTAAATATACAATTTTAAAAAACCCTCTGCATCACGGGCAAAAACAGAATTTACAGCAGCATAATTCACTGTGCAGCATAATTCCCACCATGTATTTGTCACAGTGAAGAATTTTCATCACTGTTAGAGAACATGGCCTCATGTGAGAGAACAGGGTCGGAGAGCACATAGACCTGAACCTGCACACAGCATTTCTCACCTGCTGACTATTGGCTTAAGGAAGTTATTAACTTCTGAGCTTCTCTGTGCTTATTGGAAATTATTATATATTTTTATCCAAGGATTGTTGTGATGACTACAGAAAACAATGTATAAGGAAACTTGTAGCAATTATGGCACCTTCTGGAAACAGCATTTTTTGGTACTGCTCTTACACTGATTTGATACTTAATGATTCACATAATTATTTAATGACAAATTGTGTGAACACATAAATGAAAGCAAAATGATGGTATAAAAATACAAGCAGTGACTGTAGTCAGCCTTGTTCTTGGGATTTGTTTTATATCTCTGAAAATACCATGAAGTGAATCAAGGATAGACTGCAGAGTCAGAGAAAATTAGTATAAATCCTAGCCCTGCAGGTTGCTGACTATTTGGCTTTGGCAAATTTATTTACCTTTTCTTAAGCCTTATCCATAGTTAAACTGGTTTAATAATGTAGCACATATAGGATAGTTTTAATAATTAACTGTATTAGGATGCAAAGTACAAAGTATCCAGTGAGCATAGAGCACCAAGTAAGTGCTGTTGTCTTTTCCATTTTTTAAATTTTGTATCTCTGTAACTTTAATGAGTTGGCAATTTAATTACTGATGTTAAATTGGTAAACAACTGATTAGAGGTGGAGTCCACATTAACAGAGAAATATGGGGACAATTAATGAAGAGAAATTCAATTGTATTATCTGAAAAATGATGCTTCTGGAACTTTAACATTAACTTTACTATTGCCATCAAAGCATAAGACACTATTGCATAATGAACTGGTAATCTAACTGGTTATATATGAGACATGGAGGCTGAGTGTGTCCCCAAAATATATGCAAAGTTGGTAAACAGAAATAAAGCTTCATTTATCCTAGTTAATGGGTGCACTTGGGGCTATGGTAGGTAGATACACTATCTATGTGTGTCCATTCAGGGAACACCAATCCTATGCCTAACCCTAGAATAGGTTTGGATGTTTCAAAGATAACGCAAGATGAAGTCCTGCATTCAGGTTCTAGAGTCGAGTACAAATGCATAAATAGACAACTTCAAAGTAATGTAAAAAGTGATGATTCCGGTATACAGAATTTATACTTGGCATCATTAATCAGATATGTGCTTATTAAATACTATAATTCCACTCATAAGGAAGTGAAATATGATAAATACTAGACCTTCCCCCTTAAGATTATAATATTATAGGAATATTTAAATATGGACTCAAAATATTTATAACTTAAAGTCAAAAGAGAAAACTCTTCTACAAAGGGTTCATATAATGATTCTTAAGAAGAGGCAGAAAACATTTTCTCTTTAAGGTCATTAAGAGTTTTCCCTATTAAGCAGGTTGAGGAATGGCTTAAATGAGGATGTAGAGTTTGAGGTAGGTGAAAAGATTGAGAGGATTTTTTAGTTGGAGAGTAGAGTGAAGGACTGAGGAGGAGGCAGATGGTAGGCGTGGGGTGGACCCATTTTAGGTTGGAGCATATAAACTGAATTGTTTGGAGTCTATATTAATTTAAATTATATGAAATTGTAACTTTGATGGTTCAAAAGTGGCCTCTTCTTGACAATTTCATTTGATTAAGCCTACCATAAAAATAATGTCATCTTGTTGCCATGAAGGAGTGTCACAAGAACCGTGGGAGCCTTGTCCCTTTGAAAGTCTCCTCTGACTCTTCTGCATATGTGCACTCTGAGGAGAGAGTGGAGTCCTGCAAAGATTGTGGGCTTCAGAATCAAACACACAAAGATTTAAATCCTGATCCTCTCATGTCTCTTGGTCAAATCACTTAAAACTTCTAAACTCCCTTTCTTTAATTACAAACGGTATCATGGTACTATCTTCAGTTTTGGGGATATTCAATGAGAAAATCACATATAAGATTTCTAACATGGAATAGGTCTTCAGAAAATGTTAGCTTTAGCATTGCAGAAGTTTGATCTTAATCAAAAAAAGTTTTTGATAGACAAATTGAACCCATCTCCAAGAAAACATCTGCAATGCCTTCTCTTGCCCATTTGTTTCCTTCTCATTCCTCCCAGTCCTGATACATCCCTAACAGTAGGATCCCTCTCTGCCAGCTGTTTAGGGACTTCAAGTGCCAGGGAGCCAGGCTGCTCACATATGTTTCAATTGCTTCTTTTCTATGCAACCTTATTGCCTAAAAATTAGCAAGTTCAGCTTCTTTAAATTACCAAACATTTTAAACTTGGAATTGACTGTTGTAAAATTTACATGGATCATTGTTGATTGTTTCCTTGGCAGAGTCATTATTTATGCAATTATTTGTAGCACACACATTAACAATTCATTTTCTGTGGCAATTGTAGAAATAACTCATGAAAGTGAATCAGAACCACCTGGGATTTTCATAACATTTTTCTTTCCAAGTTGTGTGATCATGTACTGCAAATGGGATTAGTGTCTGGGGAAGAGGCAGATGCCAGCATCCTCAGTGCAACCTAATCTAGAAAGTTGAACTCCTGTATTGATCATATCACTTTACAATTAATAAACCCTAACATATGCATACTATTTTTCAGTATACAAAAGGATTTCTTATGAATTACCTCATTGGAGGTATCTACTTGAAAGTACAATTTAAAGGTAATGAGAATAGCTGATAATAATTCCTGTTGCATATAGGTAAACTGGGCCTCAGCAACATTAGTTTGCTAAAGGCAACACCACTAGTAAGTAATTGAATCTTTATTTTAGAATATTTGTTTATATGAAATGTTTTTTTGGCATACCCCTCAACTTTAGGTATACACATATGTAGATATCTATCTATGTACACATACCTATATAATGCATAGAATACAAGATTCCACTCTCAGACTATATTTTTTATTTTATTTTATTTTATTATTTTATTTTATTTTATTCTGCCTCAGTTTAGACAGAGCATTTCTCAACAAGAAATGGGTAGCTACCATGTCAATGCGTCTGTTACTCATGTTGATAAGCAGTGTTCAACCTTTTCAGTTTGGCTACTTTTCATGTGGGAGAATTACTTGTATTACAGTGTTACTGTAATGTAACACTGTACAAATGAAGTTGATGTGGGGGTGGAGCAATACTGTTCAGAGGCAAAAGTATAATGTAAGCTCTGCAATTTTTAGGTACTTTTCTTTGTTTCTTGTTACAGTTTCTTTCTTAGATTGTCTACTTAGTACTAGGAGACACAGAGCCTAGATTTGTCCACATCTTGTGCAGTTGGTGCTCATGGCTTCTGTTTGAACCATCATCTCAAGTCATACCTAATCAATCTTTCCTTCTCTCCCTCTTCAAAACTAAACTGAAAACTGAGACACAGTTGGCTAACCTTTGAGCTCTTATTGTTGACACTAACAATCTTTAGTTGCTGATAATATCTAGGGAGACTTTTTCCAAATGTTTATATAAGACCAGCAACCCTGAAAGGAAATCAATAGAGACAAGAGGGAAGGGGGGGCGGGGAAAAGGAAGGGAAGGGGAAAGTCAAGGAACATATAGCAAGGACTCATGGACAAAACCAAAGGGGAAGAGCTGAGGGACGGAAGGAAGGAGGGGGCAAGGGAAAGTGGTTGGGGGGGAGGCAGAGACAAATGTATTTGAAAAAATAAATTAAAATAAAAAAAAGAATTCTACAATAATCACTCTGGTTAGGACTTATTAGGGTTTATAGTGTCTGAACACTTTACCACCCACCTATCTTCAGGTTCCAGGTCAAGGAATTATCTTCATAAGGACAAAAGCCAGATAAGAAATGAAGTGTTACTGATATTAGTAAAACATGTTAGTACATTAGCTTGTGTATAGAAAGGGAAAAGGAAATTTTTCTATCTGACCCATTGACTCTAAAGGGCTGGAGTTATTGTATTGACTCAAGGTCCATTTACCATGATAATGATGTCAGCAAACAGTCATGGAGAGCACTCTATGGGCCAAGCATTTTTCAAACCCCTTTGTGTGTATTAACTCATTTAATCTTCACAACAACACTACCAGGAATCACAGTCAGCGACAGGACAGACATCGGCAGACTACTGAGCTAACCTTTTTATAAGTGGAAGAAATGAGTGAGCAATAGTGTGGCCACACTACAAGGCAGTTATTATGTTAGGTGTGTTTATCCCAGGTGACAGGAGCTATAAGAAAACAGCCTGTCTCTAGTTGCACAGAAGGAGGGAAGATGAGTAAAGCTAATCCTTGTAAGGCAACAAAACCAGCTCCACTAATAAGAGGGGATTTGTGAATATCTCAGCCTCTGACCAATAGAATTGCAACTCTTTGTCTGATGGTTGCTGGACAGATGTAAACTAGCATAGCAAGAGGCAGAAGAACCCTATTCAAAAGGACTGTGGATAGTGTAAAAGAGAAAAATGTATTTCTCCATTAAAAGCTTATGATTTTTATAATTTAGTGGGCACCTCCATGCAAAACCATATCACAGTCTAAAGTTTTAGCCTCCAGTTATGACTCCTAGCCATTGTTACAGACAGCTATCAGGGAAGATATGTAAAGGTAGGGGCATGTTCCTGGTGCATGTCACAACTTTGTTTCATTTTCAGCATATCACTTGGAAATGAACAGATATCCTTTAATTACAGATAAGAAACAGAAAGATGTGAGAAGGTTCACAGCTATTAATTCAATCCCTAGTTGTCTTAAGGCCCCTCATGAAAGGATATGGAGGTAAAATAATATAACTCCCCTCTTCAAGAAGAAACTAGATAAAAACAGCATGCTTCCCTTTAAAAGATGATTGACTATTTGTAAAGACAATGAGACAATGGCTTAGATATTTATTTATCTCAATGTAATGCATTAAATTGCCTGCAAAATATTTAAAATAGCTGCTGGTTTATAATGTTGTTGATCTGGTTTTGTTAAGCTAAGGCTTAAACTCACAAGGCACAATGAATTTTCTAAAGCCTGTTTTTTCTCTCCAAATTCACCATTAATTGGTTTCCTGACACTAGAGGACAAAAAGATCTTTCTAATATGTATAGACCTTTCTTTATTTACTTTGTAATATAAGTCAGAAGCTGTAAGTCTCTATGACTATGTCTGTATGTTTTATACTGTTGTAGAAAGCAGTGCAGTGTACTCAGCTTAGGAAATAGTGGTAGTTTAAAAGTTGTATCAATCATTAGTTATATCAGATGTAAATGAGCTGAAATAAATTTACCTAAAATCTATACTTTCCTTTCTACTACCCATTCAGTACAATATCAGGGGTTTGAAATAACTACTACAATTGTGGTTTTTATGCAGTAGTTTCTAATACTACTTGAGGAAAAAAAATGTAGTTCTTAACAGTTGCTGAGTCTCAGTACAAGAGAAAGCTCAATTTCCTCCTTCAAAGTTCTAGCAGATCTTCAGCTTGCCAGAATTAGCTCCAGAAAATGGTTTAGATAATAAAAGTGTATCTGTAATCTCCTTGGTGACCTCTAAGTCATTTTTTCTCAAGGAAAGGTCTAAACAATTTTTAAATTTCATTCCTTTTTAGTTTTACCTTCAGCAAAAAATATACTTCACATGAAAAGAACAAAAAACAAAAAAGAAAATAATATTAATTTTAAGACATATTTTTCCCAATTTTATATCACTGAAATTTGATGCCTTAGAACTGAAAGCATGTTACAGTTAAATTGGCAGTGTTTTGTTTTCCTTTCTTAATGTCAATAAAATAATGCTTCTTGGAACTTTTGGCATCTTAGACTTACTGAAATAATATATTCACATAATAGTTTACATATTTGGACATCACTAAGTAAATGAATATCTATTAATAGGAAGTTATATTTTAACCCAAATGAAGAATGTTTACTTGCTATTTATCACTTGTTCATTCATATATTCATGTTTTATGCAACTATAAATTCCATATATTCTAAGTCAACTTGTTAGGCATTTGAGAAATGTCAGAAACCCCATAAAGTTCTGAGAAACTCCTACTCCTGGGGAGCTTACTATCTTGTAAGGGAGTTAGATACACAATGCAATAAACCATAAACTTTTAAAAGGCTATATGAATAAAAGAAATGAAATTGTTCTTTGAAATGATGTATCCTTATGCTCTTAAACTTTCTCAATGTCTATGCTCAGTCTGATCCAGTATTTAGGAACACCTATGGGGGGGCAGGGGTTGACAGTTTTCTTTTTTTTATTTTTCCTTACCTGAGGATATGTTTATTGATTTGAGAGAGAGAGGCAGTGAGGTCAAGGGTAGGGGGGAAGGGGGAGGAAGTGGGGGGGGGGGAGAGAGAGAGAGAGAGAGAAACATTGGCCCATTGCCTCCAGGACTCACCCCAACCGGGAATAAAACCCACAACCTAGGTTATGTGCCCTGACCGGGCATCAAACCTGCAACGTTTTGATCTGTGGAATAATGCTCCACCCAACTGAGCCACCTGGCCAGAACACAGTAAGCACTGAATAGTCTAGAATGCTCAATGAACTCATTGGCTCTCAAGTCCACCCCTTGCCTATTTGAAAATGCCAGAGCTGGTGGCCTTTGGCTGCATGCTGTCAATCTGTTGTTGCGTGCTGTGATGGCAACTCATCCTCCTTGTCACACATACAGAAAGGAAACACCCCACACAGAACTTTGGCCATATATCGTCCCGGTTCCGTTCTTCCCAGACCCATAGTTTACTGGGGTGATGTTTGTGTGTGTGTGTGTGTGTGTGTGTGTGTGTGTGTGTGTGTGTGTGTGTGTGTGTGTGTGTGTTTTCAGGGCCTCACATACCTTCTTGATCATAGAGTGGCTCTGTGAGGCGCATCGGCAGGGTCAGCTCGGAGGGGTCCCGGGAGATGTCAGAGAGCAAGGGAGGGACATGGTAGGTGATGAATTCCCCTGTGCATTGACAATAACTGGGCTCATAGCAGGCCTGAGATCCCGGCTTCAGGAAAATGGGTGTGACATAACAAACCTTCCACACGGCTTCACTGTCCCCTGGGCACCAGCCGACGGCATGGAGAGTGACACCTATTTTGTAGTGTACACCTGATAGGGAGAGGCTTCAGAAAATACCTTAGGGAATTTATAAATAAATATAAGTCCAACTTGCTAATATTTTCACGGAAAATACATGTTTTGGAATCTCCAACTTGCTAGTTGTGCCATCTCTTTTTAAATTGCTCCTATTCTTTTCTATTATTTTTATAACCAAAGTCACTTAAGCTTTATTTCATAGAGCTCAAAAAATCAGAGTTAGATGGTAAAAAAAAAATGAAAAATAAGTCAAAGTATAATCAAGTGTAGCATTTAGGAAATACTCTGGCTTTTTTAATTCATTAATCAAAGAAAGCTCACCTTTGAATTATAGTACTAGTCAGTTTTCCAAGATGGTTCATTAAAGTCCAAATCTTATTATATATTACATGCTTTATGCTTTTCACACAAACTTATTATACTGCTCAGAGAAGGTGATCTCTGAACGCACATTAGACTAATGTTCCTGAAACACTGGCTTATGTAAGTTTTATTGGATTGCTTTAACCAAAAAAGGTCACCTAATGATTTCTTCCAATAATGATTTACTAAAAGGAAAATATAATTAAATATTGTTAAATATTTGACCTTGAAATACCTTGTCATTTGTTGAAATTTGTAATGTAATATTATTACAAATGAAAAGCAGAGAGTCAAATAACCTTCTAGTATTGTTCCTTTACATGTTTTATCTAGTATTATGAACAGCTATCATTCATTGAGTTCTGACTATGTGCCAAGTACTGTGCTAAGCACTTTAATTCATCATCACCACAGTTTATACAAAAACTCTTGGAAGTTATTATTATTGTCCTGATTTTCAGATGAAGAAGTTGGGACTTGGAAAGTTCAAGTAATTTAGCCAAAGTCACTCAACTGTTTAGTGGCACAGGGGAAGTTCAAACCCAGGAGCCTGCATGCAAAGCTCTCATGCTATGTCCCCTGTTCATCTTGATTCCTCAGGAAAAGGAATTATTCATCGGTGAAAATACTAATGACATTTGGGTTCCTCCATCCTCCTAGTAATTTAAGTAATCTTTGCGTCACATTTTAGAGCAGCAACATTGAAAGTAGTCAACTAATCAAGACTTTGACTTCAGCTGTACTAGTTCAAATCCTTACTCTACTCCTTGCTGACATGTGGATTTGAACCAGTTGTTATGATCTTCAAAACTTATTTTCTCCTTTTGTGAATATGGATACTTATTTAAATTGTGTTTGAAGATGAGGCAACACCTAAGAAAGCCTTTTTAAGTCTACTAATTTGGAAGTTGAAACGAGTTTATTTTTGTCCAACAGTTTCCACATGCATTATTATGAAATAAGAGTAAGAGTGTATGATTTGGAAGCTTCCAACTTCCTATTCACTTATCTTGGTTGTAGAATACACACACACACACACACACACACACACACACACACACATATATACACATGCTCTAGTGGATGAGTCACTTTTCATTATCTTTTGCTGTAATTTTCTCCCCCTTCCTTGTTGTTTGATTTTTCCTTTCTTCTTGAGTTTGAATCTTTTCTGGAGCATTTAATTTATTGTCATGTGCAATGTAATTCTTTATCACTTTCAGTTAACAGAAATATGAACCTTGTATTTAACTTCCCTTCTTTCTAGCACATGCAATACTTTTGATATTTTATAATTTGAGGGTATAATAAGGATAATAATATTTATACAATCATGGCAAGATACCCTAGTCTGAGACAAAAACCACAACATTCAAAGGTAGACTTTATATGAACATGGAAAATGATCATCTGAGTCACATAATTTTGCTTTCAAATATATATTTGGTTGTATATAGTCAATCAATAAATAAATATCCATTAAATGAGCACAAAAGTGTTTATGAGATACCAAAATTAAAATCATTAGTGAGAGGCCAAAGGGCATGATGTGCCTCAGAACCTGGGAAGGACTTATCGCCTACATAGCATCCTGGCCAGGAGTGCAAAACTCGAAAGTACTCATGAGGAAACCTCAGACAAACAAGAATGGGGGAAAGCATTCTATTAAAAAGAGAATGGGGAACTAAAATCTTCAAAAATATCAGCACAAAAGTCAAAGAAATACTGTGATAATATTTCAGAGTGAAGGAGGCTTGAGAAGTAATGCTGTACATGGGCTTATGCTGAAGGAGACAAAATATTATTGGGTCTGCTGACAACATTAGAATACAAAAAACAAATTAGACACAAGTGTCGTATCCATGTAAAATTTACCGAAGTCGATGGTTAATCTGGTATAATGTACAGGAACATCATGATTCTTAAAAAATACATAATAAAGCCATGGCTTTGTTTCCCCCATTTGATCCATGAATCCATTTCCTCAACCATAAGCTCCCATTGTCATATCCACACAATTTTAGCCATATAAGTAAGAAGATGTATCTGTCTCTCATGGTCAGTGAGGCATACAACAACTGCATAAGGCTGCCTTAGAACAGGTTTCGAGGTTTGCCAGGTCGCCATCGCAGCTCACACCACCATGGGAAACAGGCATTGATGGTGAGATGTGTACATTAATACAGGGAAGAGACCTATAAATACTTTGAACGAAGGAAGGAACATTGCTAGAGCATTTCAAGGAAACAAATGGAGACTTGGGAGTCTTTTGTAATGTAATGTTTATAAATAATGTACTATCAAACAAACAATAACAAAGAACTAACTACCAAATATAACCGATGACTATCCCATTTCATGAAGGACACTTACCAAAAACTATGCAAGGTTAATTCTAGGAAGTCGGATACACACTCACACATACACAGACATATATACACTTGCGCATACACAGACATATAAAAATGTGTACACACACAAACACATGTACTTCTTTCTACTTGTGTCTTCTATGAAAAGGTGTATTGTAATAATTAGATTAGCGTATGTTAAAGAAAGTCTTCTAAGAGTGCATTTCTAGTTTTTGACAACTGCTCAATTTTCATGTTAATATAATATTTGTATATAAATAGCTTCTCTTTTACAGTAAGTTTTTGTAATGTTAAATTTTTATAAATAAATTAACCCATATTTACAAAATAGGCTTAATATAATGTTAACCTCACTTAATAGCGTTCTTTTTTGCTCAGCCTTTTATAGAATTATTTCTTTTTCTTATTGATTTTTACTTTAAATATTATGAGAAAATATCTTTGTTTATTTTTTCCCAAAATAACAAATTTTTCTGAGTAAAGTTATCTGCTTTATATATGTACATATATCTTTAACCTGGAATATATTCATTAATCTTTAGAACATTATATATATATATTTATATATACTCGTGTATGTGATTTAAAAGTCTTTAGATTGTTACATCTTTTTTATTTTTTTATTTTTATGTTTTATAGTTGTTCCAATTATTTCCCTCTTAGCCCCCCTCCACCCAGCCTACCCCCCACTTCCATAGTCAATCCCCACCATGTTATCCATGTTACATTGTTTTATAGAATATACTCTCACAGGAGATGATCGAATCAGATTAATATTGTATATTCTTAGATACTGTTTTAATGTTTGAGTATTTTTATTTTTTGTGCATTGCCCTGATTTTTTCCTGATTATCTTTTTTAAATTTCTTTTTAAATTGCAATTAACATAAAATATTATATTAGATTCAGGTGTTTAACATAGTGATTAGACATTTGTATACCATACAAAGTAAACACACAGATCAGATAAGTCTAGTAACCATCTGATACCATACATAGTTTTATAACATTACTATTTCCTACACTGTACTTGGGTCTTTTAAAATCATTACTGAAATTCAACCTTTGTTTTCAAAATGCACCTTGGTATGGAACATTTTTATTTAATTTTGCCTGAAACTTTTAGTTCTTCTAATGATTACTTCCTGAGAAATTTCTTCAATTTTGTCACTATTAATTATATCATACAATTTTATTTTTTTCTCCTATACTTCTAAAATTTTAACATTTCATGTTTTATTCTGTCTTCTGTATATGTTATCTTTCTCTCCAGTTTTTGTTACACTTATTTTTCTTCTGTATTTTCAAGAGACTTCTCAGTCTGTTCTTTTCATTATTGACTAGACTTCCTATAAAATTACACTGGCTTTCCTGACACTGGTAATATAACCTTCTATTTCATGTTCTCTCTTTCAAATAAGTTTGCTGCTGTTGCCTATTTTTCTACAGGATTTATAAAAGTAAACACTGGTAATACACACATTGTCCTTTTATTTCAACCTGTTTTTAACCTTTGGTTTTCTTATCCAGTTTCAAAAAAGCCAATAAATTTTTCCTTCTATTGCAAATACCTATTTTTCTTAAATTTTACGTTGATTTTCTTAAAATACATATTCTTTTAATATTTAGAATTTATTCCAAAGATCTTTTCATCTTTTTCTCCCAAATAAAGCCAATGATAGAAGTATATAAACTTGATCTTTTCCAACAGATAGAGTCTGAAGATTATCCTAAAATCTTCTAACCAGATATTTTAATTTTTATCGAATCCTGTCTCAGTTAACATCTGGAAGGCAATTAACCGTGTGTAACTACCATAGAAATTCATCTGTTGTGGCTTGCTATATTGAAGTGGAATCATCTCTTATTTTCTACTGCTTTCTTTCCTGTCTCTCAAAGCCACCACCACCACCGCAGCCACAACCACCAACAGTTTTCTGATTTGAATTGACCTCAAGTCCCTAAGCTAATGGAATACTAAAAGGAAGGGTCTCCCTTACTTCTTTTCTGCAAGACGGGTTATTCTCTTTCATGACGCAAAATTCAAGTTGACTACCACACTATCAAATTCATACTACCTGTTTCCTCATGTTGTCAGTCTTTTCTTTGTCTTTTTATTTATCATCATTAAAAATTAGTAAAAAGTTAAAGTTGAAAAATGTGCCATAGTTACTTGCCACTTTATACTAGATGCAAAACAATTGCTTTTATATCAATTGAATCCTGAATCCTGCAGTCTCAGTTACCTACTAATTCTGAGAAAGAAATTACTCTGAGGATAGATAAAGTGAATTAAAAGGAGATTTAGTGGGCAGAACAGAAGCACCATTTTCTTATAATGGTAGTAAAGTCGACTTTTCACAAGTCATCTCTCATTTTCTTGGCTCAATTTTTTATTTGCTCCATGAGTACATTAGGCTCAGTTGTTAACTGGCATCATGTTCCAGGTGCCTGAACCAAGGTATTTTTTCTCTTTTATTTACACTTAAGAAAGTTCAGGAAAAAATAAAATACTTCTTTTCAGTGTTAGATCTTTTGCAAAGGCAGGCTGTGAAGAAAACTCACAATGTTAATGCTACTATCAGTTGAAAAAGAGAATTGTTAAGCATTCTATAATTGTAATAGGGCCTCCTAGATACAATCATGTTACCAAGCTAAGATCATAACAAGCACAAATTTTATTGAGAGAAACCGGTATATCTATATTTCTTTTTTTTAAAAAAAGGTTTTATGTACTTATTTTTAGAGAGAAGGGAAGGAAGGGAGAAAGAGAGGGAGGAAAAATCAATGCGTGGTTGACTCTCACGCACCCCCTGTTGGGGACCTGGCCCACAACCCAGACATGCGACCTGACTGGGAATCAAACCGGCGACACTTTGGTTTGCAAGCCAGTGCTGTCACACCAGCCAGGACTACGTTTATTTCTTTAAAGCTTTGTTCTATAAGATGATTTATTTAACTACTTTATTAAAATATCTGGATTTGTTCTTTCAGAAGAAAAATGTTTATATGTATATTTTTATTTTAACCATGTTTATAGCTTAAAGCAGAGTCCATTGTGACCATGATACTCATTAGCTCAGCGTTCATACCTTCTTATTATAGATTTGAAATTGAATGGCACAAATATTGATTCATTTAATTGTTCAAATATTTATTAAGTTCATACTATGTCCTTGTCTGGTATTAGCCTCTGAAATAACAGAAATAAAAAGATTCAACCTTTGTTCCCAAAAAGCCCAAAACTAAAGGGAAACACAAGACAACTAAGATACTTCTTATATGGTGTGATGAGTTCAATGTTGGCACATAAGAACAGTGGCAAATATGGCCTGAGTTTAGACAGCCATTTTATATTTGATGATGTTCCCTGTATCTTGATGTGAAAAGGAATTGTAAAGGTAAAGTGAGTTGGCAGTTTTGGTGATGGTCATTCAAGGTAAAGGGAGTAACACAGGTGTAACATAGTGAGGCACATTCTGGGACAATTTAGGAGAGAACACCAGAAAAGTGGAAAAATGTCAAGACCTTGTTTTCCATTTTAAGGAGTTAGAACTTTTTTTAACAGAAATAAATGTTAACTGAATGTTTTTAATTGGAAAAATAGCAGTTCAGATGTGCATGCTTACTAAGTCTGATCAAAAGACTTCAAATCTATCTATGAGATTCAATTTGTAGACACATCAAAATGTATTCCCTAGTTTCTTAGCCATAGATTTCATGCCTACTTTAACAGAGGTGTAACCAGCAAATATGAAGTCATATGTACATGTGTGCATACATCAATGCAATGCCAACTTTTACCTAAAAAGATCATATACTGGCTTCATTAAGATGGTTTACAAAAACTGAAATGTATTAACTTTAATCATCTTACTATATTATGAGCATCTTGAAGGCAAGGCTTGTGTTTTACACACATTTTTATCCCTAAAACTACCACATTGCTTTAAACATAGTGATTAATAAATATTTTTAATGTATGAATAAGGAAACATAAAATAGAATAAGAATGATTTAAAAATCTATACGGAGTTAATTTCAGCAATTTGCATTTATCTTATATTCTATTTCATATTCACAGGAAAGCTTTGTCCCTTATGTTAGCACAGCATTTGTTTTTGTCATCTAGTTTATCAGTGTTGCTAATGAGTGCTAATTAGCTGACAATTTCTGTGCAATTCAAAAGGAAAAGGCAGAGAAGGACTATCCAAGAGAATATGCCTCAGAAATATGGCCTATTTGTTTTATATGGCCGTGGTCATGTAGTACAGAAATGTTATAAATAAAGTTACCACAGGCTCATTGAATATGGCTGTGCATAGGTTATACCTTTATTAAAAATTACTAGCATAGTACCACAAAGGTATTCTTTGTCTTTTATAAAGGCAGACTATTAGTGAAGGAGGTCCCAATTTAGCATTCCATCACTTAATATAATGGAAAAATATGCACATCCCCATACACAATATCGTGCCCTCACTCATGGATTGAATATTAGTTTGGTATTTGCCAATTGTATGCTACATCTAATTGCTTCCTATTTCTGATCTCATTTGCAAAATGGGAATAATGCTCACTTCTGACAGTTTTGGTGATGATAAACTAGAGATGATGCAGTTAAAGCATTAGCAGAATCCTTGCATATTTAAGGTTTCTAAAAATATTAGTTTCCTTTTCTTTCCCATCTGTAAGATGAATCATATAGTATTTTCCTGAATCATGTACTCAATTCCATGATTTATTTCAAGTGTTATTACATAAGCATAGTTTTGGGGTTTTTTTCCATGTTGATCCGTTCAAATAAAGTTTTGGATATATCTGCATATTCCCAATTTTTTTCTAAATTTGATCGTACTAATTTATTCAATTTCTTTTGTGAAGCTCTGCCTTACTACAGGTGTCCACTTTTTACAATCAAAGCATGTATCACACAATTTAGCTCTCTAGTGCATACTCTGTAATTTAATGATTTACTGTACTAGAAGCTTAAGTAAATGTTAAATTATTACAGGGAGAGACAAATTCTATTAGAGCTTCTCTTCTTCTCAAATTACTGGGCAGCTTTAAATTGCTTAAAGATTGATGATTATTTATTTAGAGTACTCATTGAACTTAAAGTAGACTGAGGCAGAGATAGTAAAGCTTGCAAAAAACTCCATTTGTCACTGTGCGTTTTCAAGCCCATTTCATTTTGACTGAGCTATTTGACTGTTTTGGCCAATGAACTACAGGATGAGTATTGTGTGTCACTTCTGGCTGAAGGCAGTGACATACCCAATTTTGGGTGTTCACTCTCTCCCTTTTTCTACCTTGATAATCGAAAAAGCTCCCGGTTCCTGATGGCTTGCTGCAAGGTGGTAGAAACTCAGTCTGGTTCCCTTAAGGTCCAGCTGGAAGAGAGCTTCCATTCTCATTCTCCCATCCCTCCTAACCCTGAGTGGACTTGTACTGTGAAGGACCCAGAGATATCTATTGTATTAAGTCACTGAGACTTAGGGTCTAATTTATCTCTCTATTACAACTTAGTCTATTCAAATCAATACCTTCCTAAAACATACTTTTCTTCCAGGAAAAAAAAAATCACTGTTCTATTTTTTTTGACAAATATATTAGGATAAAAAACTAATAACCTAGCATTTATTGAACAATATAGATTTTGATAAATACATGAACAAGTGAGCAGATCTATGTCCAAAAATCATCTTTATGCAATTGTCAGATAAAAATTGAGAGGATACTTGTCTCTGTTTTTAAATTTCCAAAAGTATTTTATTATTTACTCTAGTATTTCACACTCAGTTCATCATAATAATCACTTGAAGTATTTCTTAAAATATATAGTATTCTAGGTTCCATATCAGACTCAAATAATTAAAATTTCTAGGAGAGACGCAATGTGACTTTCTAAAAAAGCACCTTAGGTTAATCTTATGGTAAGAAAAGTGTGAAAAAATATTGTGCTACTGTAGCGTAGAGGGTGAGGTTTGAGATTTGATGAATGAGCTGCTAAAACAAAAGCACTTTGTGCAACCAGAGTATAAAGACAGCGTTAATTGTGGCATCTGTTAAAGGAGACACTCTCCAATCAATAAATGTTGGGTATGAAAAACACTATGATACCACATTACAATCATATAAATACTGTTTTAAAGTTTAAAATGCATTTTGCCATGTATTCTTTTATACTATTTCTCTATGGTTAAATAATAGTGTCTTCAGTTTATACATGAGGAAGCTTAGGCTCTTATGCATTTTTGCTTTAAGTTCACAAAGCTAAAAGGCCTTTCTAATTAAGTGATATTTTAATTGAAATTAAGGATAAGCAGGCTTTGAGGTGATATAAAGAGTCAGATGGTATTAAAAAAGCTACTCTAGTGTCAAAATCTTTACTCATGATTTTGGAAATATCCTGGGATAGTCAATTGTACTCTTTTCTCCAGTTTGGACATTGTCTGTGTCTTGATCGAGGGTAAGAATTCTTGAGGTGGTGTTTGAGAATTGCTAACATTTGAGGAAAGCAGTGTGTAGAGTGTATGAGCTCTGGGGGCACCCTGTCTGATTTCCATTTATGGTTCTGTCCCTTAGTGGCTATGTGGCTTTTGTATTGCTGCTTAATCTCCCTGTACTTCAGTATTGTATGAAATGTTGGTAATAATTAAACCTGTGTCCTTAAGTTGTAGTGAGGATTATTTGAATAATAAATGTAAAGCATTCCAAAGAGTAACTGATATGGAGTAAATACTCAGTGTGTTGGTCCTTTCATGGTTGAGGATATTACCAGGCTTTAGCAATCTCTTTTCTATCTGATAGGGAAACAAGAGACCCAGCAGTGATTCCTACATTATGGACTCATCCCTGATGCCCTGTTTGTAGCAGTTGACTAAACTTTGGTGAATCATGATAAGTCATGAAGGAGGCATGGTTTCTAAACTGGACTGTGACTCAGAATCACCTGGAGGCCTTGCAAAAACAGATTGCTGGGCTCTACCCCCAGAGTTTCTGTTCTGTAAGTCTGGGGGACACTGATGCTGCTGGTCTGAGACTCACACTATAATCAAATGAGATCATGGGAGGCCTTGGAAAGAAGTTTAAGGGATATGGACTATCTGCTGAGAAGTTAGGTAATTACAGAGGGCAAAGAAATGAAATGAACACTAGTATTGTATCCGTATTTTCTTAAATGGTAAATACAGATTTGATTTTGGCATCCAGATTCTTAATGATGTTTTCCAAGCTTCTCTGTTATCTTTAACTTTGCAGACAGCCATTATCTTAATTTGTCATCTTTTTTGGGACAGGGTGATTTGGTAGTTTCTCCATCTTTAAGACAATAATTGTTTTTTTGTGTGTGTATGTGAGAATAAAAACCACCTGAGCAATTATTAAATGCAGATCCCTAGGCCTTGCTGGCACATCTGACCCAGTAGATCTGGAAGAGCCCAGCCCCCTACCTTTCCTAGTGCACCTACTGTGATTTGTTCAGGTGATTTGTGAATAACATACGAGAAACACCTCAGATTTTTGGCTCAGATTCCATCTGCTCTTGAAGCAAAACTAACTTTTTTTATATGTAATTTTTATTTTTAGGTGACCTTTCAGTCCCACTTGTTACATTTTATTAAAATCTGCTTGGTCTACTTTCTCCAATTTCAGCATTTGGTATAAGAAATTTATAGAAAACTGACTTGAAATCAATTTAACCACAAGCTCAGACAAATTAATTTACAGAGAGTTTAGTAAACAGCTTTTACTTTCTGTACTTAAGTGAGCAATTTCAACACCTGCTTCTTCTTCCATATGGAGTTAATTAACATTAAAATTATCGCCTATAGCAGAGACATTGTTTGAAAATTCACAGCCCTCCAGCTGCATCCAGGTTTTTACATGTCTGAAAAGTAAAAAAATAACAACAGTCTCTATGAGTAACACACATATCATTGAACTGTTTGAAGATATTCACATAGGCAATATCTTGGAGAGGAAAAGAAAACCTAACTTGTATAAAGTGGATACTATACACCAGCCATGTTCACATGTAAGATCTAGCAAAATCCTCACAGCTATCTTATGAATGGTCTTACTTTACTACTCATTATACATATAAAGAAGCTGAAGATAAAGTTTTGTACCATTTTGTATGTTCCCAAATTAATAAGTGGTAGAGCCAGAATGTAACCCCCTATTTAGATTATGTTCTTTCCACTATCCCAGTATTGTGTTACAAACTGGTACTCACACATGGGGAACAAAGAAAGACTGAAGAAAGAGCCCAACCACTCCAGATTTGTAGGTGGCAGTTTTAATAAGCAAGATAACTTACATACTGTGACTAGTCCTTTGGGGCTGAAAGATAAATAGATCTCTTCACCACGCCCCCACCAGAATCTTAAAAGTTTATATAAAGGCCTTAACAGAGTTTAGTCACCTAGACAGACCAGATGGTCTTAGCAACCCATTGTTCTCTCAAGGTTGCATCTTTGAAATGCCTCCATCCACGGGAATGTTAGGTGGAGTGTACATCCTGAAAAAAGGGAGACAGTGTGAGACACCTCCAACTGTCCAGGTCCAGCTTCTTATTCAACCAGAAGCCGTGACCTGTCGATCTCCTCCAACAACTAGTCTTGGCTTAAACTGAGGTGAAGGTTCAAAATTTCAACAAGAAATTCCTAGAGAGTATGAGGTAAAATATTTGGTTTGGGGTAGTTTATACTGAGACAACTACAATATTTAAAATATTACAGATTATGCACACACAGATATGTGCATATAAAATGCATCTGAAGCCCAGAGTAGTGCAGTGACAATTAAGTGTTCCATAATTATAGTTTACTCTGTGCCTTGAGAACTTATGTGGAAGACCCTGGGCTAGGGGTTGAGGAGAGATCAAAGGCAAAAAAAAAAAAAAAAGGTGAAATGATTATTGCAATGGAGTTTAAGTGCAATAATAAAGTAAATAGGAGATACTATGAGTCTAAAAAAGATAGGGAAATTCAATGAGGAAATGGTTATTCTAGGAGTAAAAAGTTGCTCCTGATATTTCTCATTAAATCTTTCCATATCCTTATTTTAATGCTTGACTTTGAAATATGCTTTTTAAAAGACTTATTTATGAGTTTGGGGTAGCTATTCATTCAGCTTTTTTTTTCTCTACTGAATCTGATGATAATGATATCATTCATTTAAATGTCATAATGCAGAAGTATAAAAAGAATGAAGGCCTGAATGACTTATACAGTTAGGAACATTGTTCATCATCACCTTCTCATGAAAAGTCCTAGGCTTGCCTTAGAGAAAGTAGTGGCTTTTTTTAACCTGTAAAGAATTGGTGATTGGAACTATTGGGAGAATACAGGTAAAATGCTATTTTAATAGAGACATGGTATCTACAAAGAGATATAGATACATGTATACATATATATATATATATATATATGCACACACATAAATATACATACACACATGTAGTCAATTCCTATTATTTATAGTAGTTATGTTCTGTAAAATTACACAAATACTAAACTAGCAAATACTAAATCGTTGCTCTTATGGGAGATACAGTGTCAGGTTCTTATGAACCTGGTCACAACACTTTAGTCAACTGATCAACACATAACCTTCTTTTATATATAAAGACATCTTTATTATATAGTGTTGATTCATTAACATTAAAGTTACAGCCAAGACCACTAAACCTTATGCCTGAACAAAGCTTATACAACACATGCATTTTCTCCATAAGGCACAACACAACCTTTTTGTGTTTAGAACACTTCACAGCACTTTAGCAGTGCATTTGGGGGCCATTTAAACAGTGAAATCACCAATAAAAAGCACAAAAGTGAGAAAAATGGTACTGAACAGACTATAAAAGGACACTTGTTTACAATCTGAAAACTGAGACAAGAACTGCCTTGTTCCATCTCAGCTGGGAACATACATGCCAGGTGACTCAAAATTTGCACCACTCTGCACATGTTGACAAATAACTGCAAAAAAGTTAGCAATATTGATTTTGGGATTACAAATGTGTTTCAACTAGTATGCAAATTTGTAAATACAGAATCCATAAATAGTGAAGATAGACTCTCTCACAATGTATATCTATTATCTATCTATCACTTAAATCTCTTTAAAATATAACAATAGCCTGTGAGGACATTATAATCCCTACCCTTCACACACCCACACCCACAGCACACACAATGTAGAATGTTTTATCATTTTTAGGCATATTTAATTTGGAAATAATTAACTTAAAGCAGTTTATTTCTTTATTTTATTTATAATGAATAAAAGAAAGTGCTCTCACTACTTGAACCAAACTATACTAACAAGGCCATAATATAAACAAGAGGGTGCAGGTATGAAAACAGGCATATAGATCAATGGAACACAATAGAGAGCTCAGAAATAAACCCACACCTTTATGGTCAATTAATATTTGACAAAGGAAGCAAGAACATACTATGGACTAAAGAGAGTCTACTCAATAGATGGTGTTGGGAAAATTGGACAAATAGAAGCAAACAATAAGCTAGACCACCTTCTTATACTATACACAACAATGAAGTTAAAGTTGATTAAAGACTTAAATGTAAGTCATGAAACCATAAAATTTCCAGAAGAAAATATAGGCAGTAAAATTTCAGACATTTCTTGTGGCAACATATTTTCTATTCTATCTCATCAGGCAAGGAAAACAAAAGAAAACAACAATGCAAAGCAAATGGAACTACATCAAACTAAAAAGCTTTTGAACAGTAAAAGAAACCATCAACAAAATGAAAAGACAACCCACCGAATGGGAGAATATATTTTCTAATGACACATCTCACAAGGAGTTAATTATTACCAAAAACTCCCTAAAAAAACTTTTTCAATTTAACCCAAGGAAAACAAACATACTCACTGAAAAATGGGCAAAGGATCTGAATAGACATTTCTTCAAAGAGGACATACAGATGGCCAATAGACATGTAGAAGTGCTCAATGTCATTAATTATCAGAGTAATGCAAATTTAAATCACAATGAGAAATCAGCTCATTCTTTTCAGAATGGTTATCATCAATTAATCAACAAACAAGTGTTGGCAAGGATGTGGAGAAAAAGGAACCCTTGAGCAGTGTTGGTGGGATTGCAGATTGGTGCTGCCACTGTGGAAGACAGTATGGAGTTTCTGCAAAAAATTAAAGACTTCCAGTCGAGATGGCAGTGCAGGCAAACATGGCTCTCCTCTTTTCACAACCACATTAAAATTACAGCTAAAATATAGAACAACTATTACTCAGAACCATAAAAAATCAAGTTGAATGGAAGTTTGACAACTACAAAATTGAGTTGTATGGAAGTCTGACAACTACAGAATTAAAGAAACCACAGTCATCCAGCCTAGTAGAAGGGGCACTGATACAGAATGGGCTGGTCCAACCCCTACATGTAGTGGATAAAAATTTGGAAGAGATATCTTTGGAGCGAGGAGTCCCAGCCTCACACCAAGCCCCCCAGACCAGAGCTCCAGTGCCAGGAAGATAAGTCACCATAACTTCTGGCTGCAAAAAATAGCAAGCTTTGAGTTGGTGGAAGAAACTTCTGGAGCCCCAAGCAGTTCCTCTTAAAGAACTCACACATGGACTCACCTACTGAGACTCACTCCTGCTGAGCTCCAGCACGGGGGTAGCAGCTTGAAAGGCCCAGTGGTATACACGGGGAAACTGAAGTGTCTGGCATCAAGGAGAGCAGAGGCCATTGTGCCTTTTATAACACTTCTCTCCACCACTGCCAGCCAAAAAGCCAGCAAGTCAGTGCCTTATCTGAGACTTCAGCAACCTGGCTAACACTGACCTGCCTTGGAGATCCCCAGAGATTCTACCTCACCCGACTTATAGACCCACCCAAGTAGTTTTTCCACATGAATGGCTGGTCTCAGCTCATGCTTCACAACTTCCTAAATCCTATAAAACAAGCAACAGCTGACTTCAGTGAGTCCCAGGCCTGGCACTAGCTGCAGCCAGCATAGATTCACAGCTTAGCTTCACTTGGGAATCTTCAATCCCAACACAAGTAGCAGCCATCTCAGATTGCTTTGTATCTCAGATGGGGTGCCCTGGTCAAAACACAGGTGGGAGCTGACCTTGGCCTGTATCACCCAGGACACCTCAGGGCCAGAGCACCCAGTGGACAGCTACAGACCATGTCAGAGCCCCACCACCCTGCCCCTGCACAGCTGATCCTCTATGGATGCTGGAGGTTGGTGGTCAGTGGTCACAGCCAGTATATGCTGACTGGCCTGAGTAAATCCCTCCTGTTGATCTGCCAACAGCAACCAAGGCTCAACTATAAGAGGGTGTACTCAGCCCACACAAAGGGCACACCTCAAGTACCCAGCTTGGGTGATAGGCAAGGCTGTGCAACTGGACCCTACAGGACCTTTGCTATATTGGGACATGCTACCAAGACACGGAGTCAAAGCAGCTCTACCTAATACATAGAAACAAACACAAGGAGGCTGCCAAAACAAGGAGACAAAGAAACATGGCCCAAATGAAAGAACAGGTCAAAACTCCAGAAAAAGAGCTAAATGAAATGGATATAAGCACTCTATCAGATACAGAGTTCAAAACACTGGTTATAAGGATGCTCAAGGAACTTAGTGAGGACCTCAACAGCATAAAAAAGATCCAGCCAGAAATGAAGGATACACTAGCTGAAATAAAGAACAATTTACATGGAAACAACAGTAGAGTGGATGAAGCTGAGAATCAAGTCAATTTGATTTGGAACATAAGGAAGCAAAAAACAAACATGCAGATCAAGAAGAAGAAAAAAGAATCTGAAAAAATGAGGAGAGTATAAGCAGCCTCTGGGACAACTTCAAAAGGTCCAACATCGGCATCATAGGTATGCCAGAAGGAGAATAGAAAGAGAAGAAATTGGAAAATTTTTTGAAAAAATAATGAAAGAAAATGTCCTTAATTTGGTGAAGGAAATAGACATGCAGGTCCAGGAAGTGCAGAGAGTCCCAAATAAGACAGATGCAAAGAGGCCCACTCCAAGGTGCATCATAATTAAAATGCCAAAGGACAAAGATAAACAGAGAGTCTTAAAAGCAGCAAGAGAAAAGAAGTTAGTTACCTGCAGGGGAGTTCCCATAAGACTGTCAGCTGATTTCTCAAAAGCAACTTTGCAGGCTAGAAGGGATTGGTAAGAAATATTCAAAGTCATGAAAAGCAGGGGCTTACAGACAAGATTGCTCTACCCAGTAAAGCTATCATTTACAATCTTAGGGCAGATAAAGAGCTTCCCAGGCAAGAAAAAACTAAAGGAGTTCATCATCACCAAACCAGTATTATATGAAATGTTATAGGAACTTATTTAAGAAAAATAAGATCAAAACTATGAATAATAAAATGGCAGAAAATACATATTTATTAACAGTTGAATCTAAAAAAAATTAAACAAACAAGAATAGAGACAAAATCATGGATATGGAGAAGGTTTTGATGGTTGCCAGATGGGAGTGGGGTGGGGGAGAATGGGTGAAGTGGTAAAAGGATTAAGAAGCACAAGTAGGTAGTTACAGAGTAGCCACGGGGATGTAAAGTACAGTATAGGAAATGGAGTAGCCAAAGAACCTATACACATGACCCATGGACATGAACAATGGTGTGGGGATTGCCTGAGGGAGTGGGTGGTGCTGGGTGGATGGGGGGGGAAATGGGGAAAAATCAGGAAAACTCTAATAGCATAACCAATAAATATAATTTAAAAAATTAAAAGTGGAACTGACTTATGACCCAGAAATTCCACTTATGGGCATATATCCAAAGAAATCCAAAACATGATTTCAAGAGAATATATGCACCCCAATGTTCATTGCAGCGTTATTTACAATAGCCAGATCTGGAAGTCACCCATGTGCCCATCAATAGATGAGTGGTTAAAAAACTGTGGTACATTTACATAAGAGAATACTACTTGACCATAAAAACTCTTAAGCTTTGCGACAGTGTGGTTGGACATACAGGGTATTATGCTAATTGAAATAGCTAGTCAAAGAAAAATACCATATGATTTCACTGATGTGTAGAATCTAATCAACAAAAAATAAATATGATAGAAACAGAATGATAAATACATAGAACAGACTGTCAGCTGTCAGAGGGGGCTGGGTGGAAAAAGCGCAAGGATTAACAAGAAGAAAAAAAATCACATAGTTAGAGACAACACTATAGTGATTACCAGAGGGAAAGGGTGTGGGGGTTTGTGGAAGAGTGTGCAGGTGGATAAATGGTGATGGAAAGAGACCTGACATTGGTTGGTGAGTGTAAGAGGCCACATGCAGATGGTGTGTTAGAGAGCTGAATACTTGAAGCCTGTATGATTTTATTAACCAATAAATTCAATAAAAAGAGAGTATTCTGACACAGTGAAAAATATTTATCATACTCTCTGGCTCTAGCTTGTAATCTCATGTAAAGCTTTCTAGCATTTACCAGACTAAGGTACTCTGTAACTTACAGAGGGGAGAGTTAAGTAACTCTTGCAAAGGCTTAATATAGTATTTGGTATTCTGTTGAGTAGAATTTGACCTGTGTCTTAACTCCCAATCTGTTCTCAGCATTAAAGCATTAAAAGCTATAAAGCTAAGAGAAGTAATTCAATCACATAAGTTCATTTGATTTTTTGGGAGAGTGGGTTGGTAAAAGTTGCTTGTTTTTTGTTTTCTTTTAATCAATATCCTAAGGAAATACACTAGGAATATTTAATGCCTGTTATATCACTGAGCTATTGCTGTGCAACATCCTCAAAGTCAGTAACTGAAAACACTATTTATTCTCACTCACATGTCTTCAAGTTGGTTGGGGTTCCTCTGGGCTCAGGTAGGTGGCTGTGCTTCAGGGTCAGGTAGACAGGCTTTTCTGCTTCCAGGTGCAGTTAGCAGGGTCTGTGGAAGTTGCTCTGCCCCATACAACTTTCATCTTCTTGGCAATCCAGGACTGGGGCAGATGTGCAAATGAAAAAGCAGAAATACCCAAGGCCTCTTAAGGATTAGGCTTGGAAGCCTCACACTGTCACTTCCACCTTATTTCACAGCCCAAAGAAATTCACAGGGCTCAGCCCAATGTTTAGGAATATAATTTTACTCTTTAAAAGGAGCAACTGAAAAATTATAGAGAAAAGGACTTAGCTACAGGGAAGAAGGAAAAATTGGATCCATTAATTTAATGTGCCACACCTGCCATTGCTGGAAACCATGTTGATACTGCTTAATATGCCTTAACAGATATAATACTCTCTCTCTTTCTCCCTCCCTCACCTCTTTCTCTATCTATCTCTTTTAATTAAGTTTATTCTGCCAATTACATAATAGGGAACCTGAGGGTAAATTGCTCAAAGTTACTCAGAAAGGGAAAGATCCAGCGTTCACAGGAAGGATCACAAGACTTCAGACCTGAGGTCTCTACCACCATATTATTCCATCAAAGGAGATGCCTACTGAATAATAGGGCCAGAAATCAACCCCAGATTTGCCTTTCTCAAAGCTCATCATGCCACACAACAATTATTGCATAAAAGATTATTATTTATTGTCCATCCGTCAATGTTAGGATGTAAACTCAAAGAGGCAGTTTCAGTCTGTGTGTTCACTGCTGTAACAGGAAGTGTGTCCGGAACATAGCAAACAATCTATTATATAAACATTCATTGAATGAATGAATGAACTGCCCACTGAGACAGGGTTTCCACAGTGTATAAACTTTGAAAAAAATACCACTGTGATTTTATAATGAATGCAGGATCTACAAATCATTCCCTTTGTGACTTTGAGAAAATTAATGTCTAACAGGCTTGATTTTCTCTGAAGTGATGAGCAGGCTGTCAAGATCTCAGAAAATAACTTTCATTTTTGACAGTTTCATGTTTAATTGGAATTCCAACATCTGGCCTCTGGAGTATAGCAAGAACTGGGACTATACCAAAAGAGAGACAATGTATTGTTTCTGACCACATGAATTCCAACTACATTTTCTGGATCCATTTATAACTGCTCTGAAAATGGAGAAATACCATTCCCAATGAAATTTCTTCCTTCCCATCTCCACCTGTAGCCATTTATTCCTGCTTCATTCTAAGCATGTGACATAATTATTTCTCTAATTGCTAACAGTGGCTGTAGCTGAGGGAAGAAGGGGGTAAGTTGGTTTTTTTCTAGATTTTAAACAGCAGAGGTCTGTTTTCCTTGCTTGGTATTTTAGGTGGTCATGGAAGTAAAGAGGTATATTGGTTTGCTAGGTCTGCCATAACAAAGTCCCACAGTCTGGGTGGCTTGAAAATCAGAAATTTATTTCCTCACACTTCTTGGGCAAGAAATCTGAGATCAAGGTGCTGGCAGAGTTGGTTTTTTTCTGAAGCCTCTCTCCTTGGCTTGTAGATGGCTATATTATCCTTATGTCTTTACATGGTCTTTTTTCCATGTGTGCTCATGTCTGTCTCTGAATTGTTTTCATAAGGACACCAGTCATCTTGGAATAGGGCTTACTCTAACAACATCATTTAACCTTAATTCTATAGAGGCCCCATCTCTAAATACATTCTGAGGTACTGGGGGTTAGGAGTTCAAAATATGAATCTTGAAGGGACACATTGAGCCCATAATTGGGAATCATATGAATAAAGAGAACAAGAAATTTATTATTTATGTTTGTTAAAGATGCTTCCTTAATACTTCTTTGCTCTGACAAGTATAGCCATTCTCTGAGCATGAAGGTAAAGTTACTGGAACAAGCCAATCATTCAAAATGGGAAAAGCCCACTTAGACTGGATGTATGGTTGTGTGGGTGTGGTATAGATGCTCACTGAATATCAAAATGCACTTTGAGGTCTACCACACAGGAAAACCTTCAAAAATTCAAAAGTGGGTAAATAAGTTATAACTGAAATAATGACAAGATTGTTACCAACCCTTCTGTCACAAACACAATTGTTTCTCCTTTGCATTATCTGTTTCCTATTGGATGGTTTTGAGTTGGGCTCCTATTTCCAAAAATAGTATAATTCATATTTCTCTGAATGTTTGAGTGTGTTGGCAGTTCAATCTGCCCCCTTATTGTGAACAACACTATATATTTGTTAAACAATGATCATATAATGAACTGGCTCTCCCTGTTGCCTTCCAGGCTGACATCAGGTCCTTTTCTGGAACAAATACCTTCTAGTCTCATCCATTCAATTAATTCTCCAAGAATTAAAAAGCTGGCCTGATGAATCTCTGTGTTTAATTCCAAGCTGTTGTTCTTGTGCATTTAGTATTTGAACTCCCTGATCTATAAGTAAAAGTTATCTCCCAGGAATCTTGCTGTTACTTATCATACTTTTTAAAAGCATAAATCAAAATCAGGTGATTATCATTATTCTAAAAATATGAGATTTGCTTTATATCATCATGTTTTGATATTCACCTTATATGTATAATTACTCTCTTTGAGTCTCATTTACCATAATTCTGGGACTGAGGATCACACAGGTTTTTATAGGGTGATTTTAAACTACCCAGTTTATTCTGAAGCTAAAGGGACTAATTATTCAATTTTTGTGATTTGCTATATTTCATTGTCCTGCCATGTATTAGGATTGGTATTTCTGAGTTGGAACTTTCAGTATGTTAGTCAGGAGTCAGCAAACTATAGTCAGAATCCTTACCAACCTGCTGATTTTGGTCAATAAAGTTTAATTAGAGAACAGCCATACCTGTTTGTTTACATAGAGTTGAGTTGTTGGGAAAGACACTGCATGCCTGTAAAGCCTAGAATAGTCACTGTCTCTGTACAGAAGTTTGCCAATCCCCATTATTAAAAAAGGCTACAACAAATATGACCATATCTATTTTTATCATTTCTGTTTAGACACCTAAGTAAGCATAGACTCTAACTGGAACAATTTTTATTTATAATGCATTTCAACCATAGTTGATGCAGTTCAAGAATTTACTTTTTTGCCATAAACATTTAAGACATATTTGTACAGATTTATTATTGTCATTGAATTATTGTTGTCTAAATGTAATGTATTTAAATAGATGCTGTTAATGTAGCTCCAACAATATGGTTCCTGCTTATTTGAACTATTCAGTTTTTATATTTTTTACTTTTCTATTTTAATTTTCTTTTTTTACTCTTTCAGTGTTGATTTTGTTTGGACGTGTGTACTAAGATGTAAACTGATGGGTAAGTGATGCCTCATCTGTTGATATGATACATTTTTTTTTAAAGTAGACATTCTGGCTCCCTGGTCCTTAAACAGGAAGAATTTTATTCTTGACTTAATAAATTAGATGGGTTATTCAAGAGGAATTTTTGGTATTTGCATCTATTACTTCAATGAATAATGTAAGATGTCTTGGAAGAGTCATTGAAAATATAATTACATAAAATTTTTAATTATGATTGTAAATTGAAATTTACATTAATCTCTATATGTGATATTTTTATTTTAGATATCTTAACAATACATTTTTAATCATCTTCTTTGAGAATACAAGAGGAAATTTTAGGAGTCAAAAATAGAATACAGATTATTCTATAGAATTTACTGCTTGTTACATTTTATAATAAAGTTGACTTGTTCTCATAGATTTCTTTATTAAGTATTCATTTTGCGAGTGAGACAATGCTATCTGATATCACCACAGGGAAATATGATAATATTGAGCAATTATAATCTACATTCAAAGTACCAGTTGAGAACATGCTGCAATAAAATAGTCCTGAGGTTTTTTTGTAAGCTGCTCATGAAAACCTAAAAAATAATAAAGAATAAATAAAAGAGGAAAGAAAAGAAATCAATGATTGGAAAATAGAGGAGTTGCAAAGTGAGACATTAAGTCGCTGTATACAAACAAGAGTATTTTTATGTGAATATGCTGTCTATAAAGTGGAAAGTCTGGGCATCTGATAATGTGTTTGGTTCTTTAATGTACCTTAATATTAACATTACTTTAAAAATAAAGTATATGAGATATGTTACAATATCTTTCTTGAAAATATTTGACACATGTTTGTTACCTTAACAAAGTGCTGTCTGATTGGTAGTCATATTAGAGAAAACATAAGGGACTGCAGAGAAATGCTATAAAAAGATCTTTTGAAATTTAGTCAAGTTGTTAAAAACTAGTTGTAAGAACTAGTTGTTAACTAACCATGTTGGTGAAATTGTAGAGCCATTTTATGGGTCCAAAGAAGCAGCCTCGGGTTTTAATCCCTTCACCTTTCATCTCTCAAAAGGATAACCATTTTTAATATTAGTATTTCTGTATTTCATTTACCACCACATTAAGGAATTCATAAGGAATATATAAATTTATATGTTAAATCAGGAGAAAAGTAATGGCTCATTGGTGGTGCTACACTGGAAACATAAAAAAGTGACTGACATATATGACTCAAATGCTTCATATGGATGAAGCGGTACATTTAAATTTTATAGGTAAGCAGCTATTTCCCAAACAGTTACAACACAATGAACTCAGGTGTCAAGAATTATTGTAGCAAATGCTTGCTCTAGGGCCTAAACTTACTCCCTCTTTCAAAGTAAGGATTTCTAACTGACTTGAATGTTCTTTCTGATATTTCAACCCTGATGAACAAGAAAATCATTTGGCTAAAGTAATTTATTAAAATTTTCCAAACACATACCTCTTGAAGAATACATTTTTTTGATAACACCACAAATCAATAAAAAGCCCAAAGGATAAATGAATTTAGTAAAACAACATTGTTTAAAATTTACATTTATCATTAAAATTATGGCTGAAGACATAAGTTGGATGTTGATACCTACTGTAAATGAATAAAAATTTATTTGCAAGTGATATTTTGTAGGTAAATAATCTCTCATGACTGTAAGGTTAACTACTGGATCCTGAACAAAGTTCTCAAAATATAATATGCCTTAACAAATATTTGTTGATTTAATAAATTAACTGATTATATTCTTGAGGTTAAGTCTGTAGATAGCGTTGTTGTTATTTAATTATAAGATATACAAAACATCATCTGTGGTTTTAAAAAAGAATGATGTTGCTTATACTTTTATTTAAGAACAAGAACTCTAGATCCAGAATTTTTGGTTGATAATTTTGGCTCATACAAAGTATGTGACTGTGTCTTTCTATGTCCCACTTTCATTATTTCAAAGTACTGAATGAGTGAATCCTTGTAATGTGCTTAATGATGTGCCCATTACACAGTAAGTTTTGTGTAGTTGCAATCAATTATTATTATTTTCATTCTTGCTGTTTTAAGAAATCTACCTGTCTTCTCTACCTATGGGGTTTGTATTCTAGTAGAAGAGTCATGTAACCAAATCTAACTTTAAAATAAAGTATGATAATTTCAGAACTTGAAATAGAAAATATTAGATGGTACTTAACAAGTGAGAATTTGAGTCATTTCATGAATGAGAGGGTACTAATTGATTTCATATTACTATGAAATTTCTCATGTACATTTCAGCATCACAAAATGGCAAGAACATAGTTCTGGGGAAGATGACAGTGAAGAGTAGTTAAACTAAAGAGGTTTGAATAATCAACAAAACAGTATTAGTCCCAAATGACTTGTAAATATTAATTAATTTACCAAATAAATACCTTATTTTTTTTTAATTACTTTATGCCTTTCCCTGCTAACATTGACTCTTAGACTTGGCTTTTAAGGGCATTTTCTTTCTTTTTTAAAATTTATTTATTTATTTCCAAATACATTTGTCTCTGCCTTCCCCCCCACCACTTTCCCTTGCCCCCTCCTTCCTTCCCTCCCTCAGCTCTTCCCCTTTGGTTTTGTCCATGAGTCCTTGCTATATGTTCCTTGACTTTCCCCTTCCCTTCCTTTTTCCCTGCTCCCCATTCCCTCCTTCCCTCTTGTCTCTGTTGGTTTCTTTTCCTTTCAGTGTTGCTGGTCTTATTTTCAGTGTCAAGGTTGAACCCACCTCTTACCTTCTAACATTCTCCACCTACCAGTTCAATTTCATGTTATGCTCCAGCTAATTTTTTTCTCTCTTTTCCTGAACACCACTATAGTTTTGTACATTCCCCCCCTACTTTGAAGGCTCTTACATCTACTGTACATGACAAGATTCTATTCTTCAATAAATTTTTTTTTCAAATATTATTTTTGTCATCTTTTATTTTTACTTTTTAATTTATTTTTTTATTGTTCAAGTACATTTGTCTCCACCTTCCCATCACCACTTTCCCCTGCCCCATCCATTCCCACCTCCTACCCTCCATCCTTCCCCATTTTGGCTTTGTCCATGAGTCCTTTATACATGTTCATGGACTTCAAATGTTATTTTTTTATACAGCTTTTTGTGACTTTCTGTCATTTCAAGTTTGGTAGAGAGAGATCACACACACATACATACACACACAGCACAACACAAGGTGATAGATAAATTCTCAGTTTATTAAATCAAGGGTAGAGAATATTATTGGAAGGAGTTTGGCCATCCAGAACTGGAACAGAAGCAGCTTATTTCAGTGTGGATTCCTTGGTCCCAATATCCCTAAGGGATAAGGATTGGCCTGAATCTGCCAGTAATACTGTTCATATACAATAAAATATTGCTGATTTGGGAAGCTTAATTTCTTACTGGGCCACGATCCTTATATAACTTCTGTTTTCTCTACTATCTACCAAGCATTATATATATAAGCTATATGTTTGTATATGTTTCCATTTAAGGGAAACATTGATTTCTGCATTCTGAACTAATCTGGGTAATACTGAAGGTTTTTTGGTGAACTGGGGAAAACCGGATTGCGGTTCTGAGAGGTAAATGAATTGAGAGTTCTAGCACTGCAGAAAATTTATTTTTTAATACCTCTAGTACATGATATTAGACTTTTTATCTTCTACTTCCCATAGAATTTTTTTGTACTATGAGTCAGGCTCAAAGCTGGAGACTGCAAACCAGTAGGAAAGATACAGCCTTGTGTTAATGGATATCATGGTATGGTAGGCTACACAGAGTGGTAGCTAATTTGAATGCTAATATGCATCACCATAGAGGAAAGTACTGAATGTTATTAAAGTATGTAAATAGGACATATAATTCATCATATGGGAATGAGAGGTGTCTTAGGAAATGTGATACTTGTAGTATTGGTATGAGTTAACTTGGTAAAGGGGTTGGAGAGAGCACTCCAATCCAATGGAATGCCACGTTAAAGGGCCCTTAAATGAGAATATGATACATTCAGGGAGCTTCATATAATTCAGCATCCTGGCCTCTGTTTAACTAAGAGACCCTTATTGCTAGAGTGTTTTTTGTTTTTGTTTTTGTTTTTGGTGCTATGGGGTCCAACCCACAGTGCCTCCTAGTTCAGCAAATATTTCTCTTTCTTTACTGTTATTTCTATTTTTTATTTATTGTTGTTGAATTATAGTTGTCTCACATCTTTCCCTATTGCTCTCCCCTACCGCTTCCCCCCACGCCCATAGTCAAACACCCCCCTATTATCCATTCCCATAAATTCTCTATTCATGTTTCTTTGCTTGCCCCTTCCCCTTCTTTCCTCTGTTATTTTCCACTCCCCTCTGGCCACTGTCAATATGTTCCTCATTTCCAAGTCTCTGGTTCATGACAAATTACTTACTACGGTCATATCACTGTGATGGGTAATCCATGAAAAAATGAATATGTTGATACCCTGAAAATATTCTACTTAGAAATACATGGGTGTTTGTCTGTATCTGTGTTAGAGGGATAGGTAGTTTGGTAGGTAGGCAGACAGACAAATGGACAAGGAAACATAGAGGCATTTAGACATCTACTAAACCTTCATCATTAAGGATAATTTGGCCTTGTGGTCACACTGATTCGTGTGTGTGTGTGTGTGTTTTCACAATCTGCATGTTTCTGAAAAGCTTTCATTTAAGGAATGCAATTTTTATCAGTGACATTTGAGTGATTATCTTATTGACTTATAGCATATTGATTTATGTGAAATGCTTTTTTAGGCACTCGATAAATGCTTGTTGACTGACTGACTTTCACAAACATTTAAGATAAGAATGATGTATGTAGGGAAGTCATTTTGCCAGCAGGGAACAAATTTGGTGTCAAGATTAGTATACAATGTAAATCATAAGGATGTGAATGTCTCACGGCTGCCTGGAGGAAGCACACAGATGTACTTTTTCAAGCAACAGATTCACTTTTATGCAGCTTATGGTTGAGAAAAAGGCTTGAGGCAGGAACAAACGAACTATCCTTGAGACTAGCAATAGAGGAATCCACATTGGGTTTTCTATATTTTTATAGCATCATAGAGTGTATGCCATGAAGCAGAGTCCACATAAAGTAGACATAATAGATAAGAGCACACACTTTGGAATTAGACAGTCTTGCCTAGAGTTGAAACACAGCTTTTATAATAATCATCTGTGTGGCATCAGACATGTCTTTTAATTCCTATAAAGATGTCAGATATCCCACATAGCAATATTTTTGCCAATATATCTCCTGAGGCAAGGGAAATAAAGGAAAAAATAAACAAATGGGACTACATCAAACAAAAAAGCTTCTGCACAACTAAAGAAACATCATAAAAATGAAAATGGAACCAACTGTATAGGTGAACATATTTGCCAATGATACATTGGACAAGGGTTTGACCCTCAAAATATATAAAGGACTAAACACCAGGAAGACAATCAACTCAACTAAAAAATGGACAAAGGATCTGAATAGGCACTTCTTCAAGGAGGAGACACAAATGGCCCATAGACATGTGAAAAGATGCTCAACATCACTACCCATCAGAGAGATGCAAATTAAAATCACATTGAGATATCACCTCACACCTGTCAGAATGGCCATCATTAAAAAATCAATAAACAAGTGCTGGTGAGGATGTAGAGAAGAGGGAACCCTCGTGTGCTGTTGGTGGGAATGCAGACTGGTGCAACCACTGTGGAAAACAGTATGAAATTTCCTCAAAAAAGTAAAAATTGAACTGCCCTTTGACACAAAATTCCAGCATTGGGAATATGCCCTAACGTTGCTCAGTCACCAATTCAAAAGAACTTAGGCACCCCTATGTTCATAGAGGAGCAATTTACAAAAGCCAAATGCTGGGAACAGCCTAACGGCCCATCAGTAAATGAGCGGATCTAAAAACTGTGGTTACATTTATACAACAGAATACTATGCAGCAGAAAGAAAGAAGGAACTCCACCTTTTGAAACAGCATAGATGGAACTGGAGAATATTATGCTAAGCAAAATAAGCCAGGCAGTGAAAGACAAATACCCGTATGATCTCACCTATAAGAGAAATCTAATGAGCAGAATAAACTAATGAACAAAATAGAACCACAGGCATGGAAACATAACAGATTGAAACTGACCAGGGAGAGGGAGGAAGGAGATAAGGATAGAAAGAAGGGGAAGGGACTAGACAAAGAGCATGTATGAATGACCCACGGACATAGACATGGGCAGTGTGGGAATTGATTGTGGGAGTGGGAGGGTGGGATGGTAGGAGGAGGGCAAAGGGGGACTATTGGGACAACTATAATAGAATAACAATTAAAAATGATTTACAAAAGATTTATTTATAGAGTAGGCTGAATAAAGCCCACCTCTTCAACAAGATGTCCATATCCTGATTCCTGAAATCTGTGCATATGTTGCCTCACATGCTAAAAGGGACTTTACAGATGTGATCAATCTAAGGTTCTTAAGATGGGGAGGTTATTCTATCTTATGTAGATGAGGCCAGTGTAATCACAAGAGTTCTTATGTGAATAAGAGGGAGGCAAGAGTGTGAGAATCACAGATGGGTGTTAAAAGACAGAAGCAGAAAATGGCAACACAGGGAGATTTTGCAATAGTATGTAATAGAGGATAAATGCTGTCTCCTAGACTTATTAAGCAGAAATCAGTGATCAGTGATCCTGAAAAAAATAAACTTTCCCCCTTTTTTTATGGTTGAACCAAGGACAAAAAAGAGGAAATTATTTGTTAAAGTTTGTATACCCAATTTATATATATATCTTTGTCTCCTGACTTGCAGATCTGTCTTTCCTCATTTGTTTGTTATAAAGGAAACCAACACCGACCTGCTCAGCTTTTATGGAAGCAGTAGGTTTTAATTCTAAAATGATTAGGACTTATTAAACAAGTTTTGTTTTCTAAAGGTCTAATTTGCCATAAGTATCCCTTTTTCTCTGGGGGAAACCCTTTTTCTGAGCCAAAGGGTCAGACTGGTCTTTGGATTGAGAGTATTCCTCATTTAGAGTCCTTAAAACCATCTTGAGATTTATTTATTTTTTTCCTAAGACCTCAGATTGCTATTTAGATTTTGGCTGAGTCTAAGGTCTAAGCAATAATTTATATTCACCTATTTAACAAATATTTACTTAATATTGACTGTGTGCCAAAGGATGTTTAAGCTTCTGGAGACTATGATGAATAAGATAATTCAAGAACTCAAAAATTCTGAAGTTTAGTGAGGTATTCAGACAAATAAACAGGTAGTAAAATAAGCCTTGTTAAGTGCTATGATAGGGGCAACAGCAGGGTAAGATGTGAAAGAGAAGGAAGGACATCTACCTAGTATTGCTGGAAGGGAGGATGTAGAGTTGATCAGGAAAGGTGTTGGGCTAGTTGATATCTGAGTTATGTAAGTCCTTATCCTAAAGGACACCAAGGAATTGAAGGGGACATGATAAGAGAAGGATGCTCAAAGAGAAGAATTGAATAAGCAGCATTCACATAGGTGTGTGACAAAGGGGAATCTAAAACAAGTTTGACATTCCTGACACACAGAATAGTATTTTGGGGATTTAGAGTAAAGAGCATTGAGAGTGAAAAGAGGTAAGACTGAAGAGATGAGTAGGACCCAGGAAGGCAAAACATGAAAGGAGTTTGGGCTTTATCTGGGACATGCAAGGGTTTGTAATATAAGGAAGGAATATAATTAAACTTCTGTTTTTGGAACTAGCTCTTTGACTATAAAGTAGACAGTTAATTGCAAAAGGGTGAGCCTAAGTCAGGAAGACTAAACTATAGACTGTTTAACCTAATTAATCAAGACTTTTTAAGGTATTAATATTAGCATATTTGCTTTCAAAATTTGTAAACAAAATTAAAAATAGGATGATAGTTAAAAGCATGTAATTTACATACCTTATCAATTTGAATTTAATATGTATAAAGATATTATTTATGTAACAAATATTTACCTGCTTACTGTGCACCAGAATATATACTAGGTGGGGTATGGTGATATTTTAGAATTTTTTATGTTCCTGATAGAAATTGCTCCTTCTACCAGACATCTTTCTATCATATTTATAAAGTGGTAATGAAGTTAGATATCATAATTGTTCCTTGATCATTCTATCAAGAGGAGAACAATTATGATATCTAACTTCATTACCACTTTATAAATATAATAGAAAGATGTCTGGTAGAAGGAGCAATTTATTCTGCATAGAAAAAAGAGGAAGTCTCTACAGAAGTAGCAATTAACTTGGTCTTGAAATATTTTGTCTAAAATATAAAGAACAAAAAAGATATCACAGCCAAAACATGAGCAAAAATTAACTAACACAAATTTATGAATTTTCTTTTTAAATATAAATAAACAACAAATAAACAGGTGTAGTAGTTAAGGTGCACATGGGGCAAGAATGAGAGATGATGTAAAAGAGATCCTAAAGCACTTTATGAGACATAATAAAGAGATGTGATATTTCCTGTAAACAGTAGGGAGACATCAATGTTTTAGCATGATCATATCTACATACTTGAGGGAAAACAGTGATGGGAGTAAACAAAATGTATAATGAATGAAAAAGCTGAAAGCCAGTGGTCAAAAGGTCTATGTCAGTGATTCCTAACTTTTTAGTTGAAAGACTGTTACATTTTAAAATGTAATGTTTTTCTTATTCACACTTGATGGGACTTGTATTTGCCTTTATAGAAACTACAGAAAATTTTATGTAGATATTTGTCTCTAGAGACCTCATAGGTCGCTGGGACACCTCATCCACAGTCCATGACTTAGCACAGATAGAGTCAATGATGTGCCCCTGAATTAGAACAATAGCAATGAAGATGCAGATTAAGAATGATTCAGAAAGTAGAATTTGCAGAAACTAGTGTCCCATTAAATAGGGAGAGAAACATTGGAGAGAAGATGGGAAGAGGAAAGAAGAAAGAACAGTGGAAAGATTACAGCAGTAGTCTAGGTAGGAGACAGCATGGCTTAGTTTAGGATGGCGTTATAGAGGCACTTAGCATGGGTCAGATTGGTAATATATTTTTGAGGGTAGAGCTGACTGAATTTTTGGTTGAATTTGAATCATAAATGATTCTGACGCCTGGGAACTGAACAACTTGGTGAATGGTAGGGCTAGATGTTGTGTTGGGAATCAGTAGGGTGTAAAAGGAGCACATCAGGCATGGCAATCCAGAGCTGATTATCACAAATACTGTGTGTTTATTTTTTTTATTTGTCCATGTATTGTAATTTTTATTGTTTCCCCACTATGTAAACAAGGGGGTATTCATTGCTCTTCTTCTAATGATTAACACACAGCATGACTCATCAAAGGTACTAAATAGCTACTTGTTGAATGAATAAGCTTACCAGAGCCTGTCTGCTTTCATTTTTTAATATGTTGGGTGATTTTTGGAGTTAAGATGTCAGAAACAGACTGTGTAGGTTCAACATTGAGTTTCAGTATTCAGTAGCTATTTAACTCTCAGTTACTTAATCTCTCTCAGCCTCAGTTTTTTAAATCTATAATAATAAAACATAACAGACACATTCATAAAATTCTGGTAAAATAAATTAGTAAATGGAAAGCAATTAGAATAACAGTAAGTGGTTAAGTGTTCAGGGAATGTTGCTTATTAAAATTATTATTTGGAGAAAATCCACAGGTAAAACACTTTTGAAAACCATTATTCTGCCTATGTGGAAGGATGGTTTCTTTCTTAAATAATAACTACAAAGCAGTGTACTTGGGACTGTTTTACATACATTAAATATCAGTTTTTAGATATTTGCCTACTGGGCTGGTTTAATGGCAGAAATAAATAAACTGTAGCAGCAACATGTGCTAAATCTTGTTTCTGAGTTTTATGAATGTGTGGATGTGCATGTTTAGTGGTGGGGTGGAGGCGTGGAGGACAGAAAAAGAAGTATGATTCAGATAGAGACCACTGTTGGTGGATTTTCAATAACATGATTGTAAGGTATTCTAGATGGATTTCATGTCAGTTTTAATACTGCCTCCTTTGTTCATAACAATTTGACTGTCTCAGAGACTTTTAGTCTTGTGACAAAAGTACTATTTGGGCGCAGGGTCTCTATATGTAAAATTTATATTAATGGCCATCCATCACACTCCATACCTCCATTGCCATGAGTGCCAGGAGAAGCTTTAGCAGTGTCTTTGCCCTCTGAATAATCATATGACACGCCTGCTATTTCTTAGAAAATGAAACTCTTGATATAAATGTTTGATGTGCTTTCATCTTCTTTACAGTTCTCTCTCCTCTAAATATGCATCAGTAAAGAAGTCTGTCAAGCAGAAAGGTGAGGTGGCTTACAATGCTAGTGACTGCAAGGACAATTATTTTTCTTTGCCCTGCAGGTCATTTATTATGGATGAGAGATATATCAGCCTCAACCCATAACCAAACTCTATGCTGTTAATGAAAAGGGCTTTGAAGTTGGTTTTGTGTTGGTTTTGAAGTGTGGCTGCTGACAATTCCTATGACCAATGTATGAAATTTTGTGACTTTTGAGCAACATTAATTCCCCAAGCAAATATTTAAGTAAGTCTGGTAATGTAGAGTGAGTTCCCAGAACATGGGCTCTTAGAAATATAATAACATTTCAAAATGATTTTTAAATGACTTAAAAAATAATAACCATGACATTTAATATCTGCCATGCAACTATTATAATCCAACTTTTAAAGGTAAAACAACTGGAGGCAAGAGTAGCTAGATATCTTGTCCAAAGTCATAAAGACAACTTTAGATCTTGATCTCAAACTTAGGAACAACTTTATGCAATGTGGACTTTTTCTACTACCTCCAGCCTCCTGTCAAATTACTTTCAAAGAGGTCTGTGAGGAACTTTTGTCAATCACAGAAGTTCTATGGATTCTGAAAATGGTCACTGGACTGTCTATCGACATGCTCTATTAAATACCAATGCAGATGCAGGAAAACAGGCCTCTCTCTTTGGCATTCACGCTCTCTGCCTTTTGTATGCTGTGTATTTCACACTGGGTGTTTAATTAAAGTATTAACGATGATAATGCTTCACAAAGTTTTTTAAGATTAATATATCTCTGGCAAGTGTTTGGACTTCAGAAGAGACTATGTCAATTCGCTGTGATATTTTACCCTATTACAATGTAATTTAAATGGAGAAAATAGCTGGTAAGTACTACAACTATTTTGATTATGACAGAGACCAGGGTTTCTGTAGACTGGTGGTCCAATCGATGTAGTTAACATTTACTCATTTTATGTATGCTAACATTTAATATTTGGAATGGTCCTATTATTAGTTAGGTATCATTATGTTCTTTATTATCCAGATACAGAAACTCAGGCGTTGAGATGTTCAACAAATGGCCAAACTGGCATAAGCCTCTAGGCATTCTGACTCCAGATTCTAACATCTAGATTACTATGCTATAGTTTCTCAACATAAATTTGGAATTTGAGAAATTAATTATTAATTTTGCATTCATTGTTTCTTAAAATTCAAATAACAGTAATTGAGCACTTCATGTGCCCAAAAGCAATGTACAAGGGACCTGTTGGGATATACACCTGGATAAGTAAGATCTTTACCTAAAAAGAGCACATAATCTACTTGGGTACGCACAAATAATTATTGTGAGGTTGAATGAAATGATTGTTGTAATGAAATCAAAAGAAGGAGCCAGGGAAACACAAAGGAAGGTGAAGATTCATTCTGATTGAGGAATACAGAAGAACTTTACATGGAAGGATGTGTTAACGCCATGGTAACAGGAAAACGAAGTGGCTACTGAGAATGAGGGAACATTAAGAAAAAAAATGGACAAATGAAATTCCGTAGTTTGTATGAAAAATACTGAATAAGTTAGTAATGAATAAACTGAAACAAAATTTCCCATAGACTCACTGCTTCTGATCTATACTTCTGAGTTCTTAATCAGAGATGCTCCTGAGAATCACTTGGGAACTTCTTCAAAGCAGACACATCCTAATTTCATACCCTAGATGATCTATTTCAATTGGTAAAGGTCAGACTTTGGAAATGTGTTTTTATTGTGCCCTTAAATTAAAAACTTCAGCTCTTTGTTTATCATCAAAGAATTGTGTTGTGTTTCATCTCTCCTCTGATAAATCTTTGGGACTTCCCCAGTTCTTCTCTACTTCTGCTTTCATAATATAGTTTTGAGACACTCCATGAATAACCCTCAAATGGAGAGTGGAAAAATAGAGGCAAGCATAAATATGTTTATCACAAGTTATTGTAGTTCTTATATTCAATTTAAAAGGATATATCCTAGATCTTACCCTTTTTTCTATATATTTCTATATAATTCCATTATGTATCTCTTTAAACTATGTTCTTTATCATTCAATGCTGAAGACCAAGGAAAAAGACAGTCTTAATGGAAAACTAGAAATATAAATCATGCATAAGGTAGTACTTCTTAAAAGTGAGATATAACTGACATATAACATTATATTAGTTTCAGATATACATGTAATTATTCAATATATGCACATATTGCGAAATGATCACCACAGTAAGTTCAGTTAACATCCATCACTGCAAATAGTTACAATTTCTTTGTGCAATGAGCACTTTTAAGATCTACACTCTTAACAACTTACAAATACACAGTACTGTTTTGTTAACTACTGTCACTGTGCTGTGCATTATATCCCTAAGATTTATTCATTTGGAAGCTTGTACTTTTTGACCTTTACTCATTTTACCCACCTTCCAGTTACCACCTCTGGCAACCACCAACATCTTTTAAATTCTTCATGATTATAAAAAGTAAAGATACACACAGAGGTACCTGTAAATAACATGCATGCCTGTATGCCTGAGTGTGTGTGTGTGTGTGTGTGTGAAATGCTAATGCCCCTGTTTATTGCACCTCCCTCTTCTTACGCTCTACCTCTCAGGTAGAATTGCCAGCCACCACTTGTATTCTTCTACGACCTTTCTTCCATTTTTCCCATCTCCTGAAAAAAATTGCTGTGTGATGTAGAATCTTTCAGGTAATCTCAGCTTGGACCCTGCTTACAATCTCCTACAAAATCATAAAGGCATTTGAGAGTATCATACCCTCACGTAACTTGAGGCATTTTCTTTATACATGGAATAATGATGATAATAATAATACCTATCATTTATTATGTGACTGACATTGTGCTAAGGGTTTTGCATCTATTAATCTTTCATTTATTTATTTAGTTGGTTATAAGAACTTTATTATCAGATGCTTGCAGTTTGTTGACTTTTTTGAAAAAAACTCAAGTTGTAAACTTTTGTTACAAATTAAAAATAAGGTTCTTAAAAATTTCAAGTATACCAGATATGAAACAATTTAAAAATGTTTAAAGGTGTATTTAGAAAAATTGGGCTTTAAAAAAACACTTTTGTCCATTAATCCATTACTTATCCTCATAGTAACCCTTTAAGGTAAATAATATTAAACCCATTTGGAGATGAGAAGATGAAGACCTATTTGAAATATGGTGTCAAGGTTTATAGTACTAGAAAATAACAGTTACAAGATTTGAACCTGTGTGTTGGAGCCTAACACCTATTCTGTTGCTTATATACATACATAAAAACATATATACATACATGCAGAGAATGATCAAGTTTTTTAGATTCTGTTAATTTAATAAACAACTAACGGCAATTGATATGTCATATCCTGGGCTAGCTGTTAAGGGTATAATGCTAAGCAGAAGCAAACAACTTTTTATTCCTTATGAAGATTACATTCGAAGAGGGAGGCAGATATTAATCAAATTATCAAAAAGTGTGAGATTACAGTTGTGATAAGTATGAAAAGAAAGATTATGTGCTGGTGTATTGGAGATTAATATGGACAGAAAAATCAGCATATATAATTATGAAGAAATACCTTGCAAATTATATTTACAAGTTGACAAAATTTTTTGACTATGCTGGTGTGAAAGTGACACATATTCAGTAGAAAATGAACTTTAAGTTTTGAGTTTTGATCTTATTCCAGGCTAGCAATATGCAGTACGATTACTCCCTCATGATGCCAGGCAGCAACAGCGAGATGATTTTGCCTAACTGTAGGCTAATGTACTCGTATGTGTTCTGAGCATGTACCCAGTAGATTAGACGCATTAAATGCTTTTGGACTTGATGTTTACGAGTTACATTGGGTTTATCAGGATATAACCCCATCATAACACAAGGAGCATCAAAAGTGAGAAATGAATAGAAGACTTATAAGTAAAGAGGGATGAGAAAAGAACTTCCAGAAGAGGAACAGCATTTGTAAAAGTTGTGATTCTTGAAATGGTATAAATAAATTAAGGTGTTTAAAGCAGGCCCCTTTGGAGTTAAAGCTGAAGGTATAAGACTCAGGGACACCATGTGTGTTAATGATTTTTATCTTTTCATGAGAGCAATGGGAACCCAGGGGAAGATTTTAAGCATTGAGATGACTTAACAAGACTATATTTAGAAGAGATGCCTCTTGGCTACAGTGTGGAGGAGATTGGGGAAACGATAAAGTAAATGTGAGGAAATTAGTCAGTCCTGCAGTTAGTTTAGTTGAGAGATGATGAAGACTGGCACTAAGGTTATGATGAGTGGAGAAATTTGACAGGTTTGAAGTCTTTTCCAGAAGTAAAATCAGGGGGAACTAGTGATGGATTGGATTTCATGGGGTAGGAATAGGAATCAAGAATATCTCCTAGGTTCTTGAATTGTATAAATGGATGAAAAGTGTACTCACTCATTTACTGAAAATAGGAGTAGTGGAAGAATATATAACTTTATAATTCTATTAATTATCAACTAATTTATGGAAAATGTAAAATATACTAGTAATCAGCAGACATTCAATTGTCAGGTGTATCTTATATAGCTGTTAAATGCAAGACATATAATTGATATGCTGAAGGTTGCTAAAGGGTAAAATCATGCTTGAGAATCTTTAAATATTTATTGGGACACCAGAAAATCTAGAAGACACAATTGAGCTCACATATCCATTTCTACACTGATAAAGGCAGGATGATAGCATCTTCTTAAAGGGAAATTTATATAATAATGTGGTTCATAGTAGATGCTCAATAAAACTTCTGTTGAATGAATTAATTATAATTCCAAGTAGCAAAGTATTTGTAGTTTGCTGATTAATAGATATTCAATAAATATTTTATTAATTTAATTTAGTTCAAAATAATATACAAAATCAAATCATTCTGATAATAAGAGTCAGAAAAATAGATTTCACTTTAATCTCAGAATGATGCATTATTATAGTTTTTGTAAATTTAGAGTTGTCGTCCCTCTGTTCTGTCCCACATCACATATGCACACTGCCTTTAGAATTCAAATAAAGGGTTAATTTATTCTTAATGGAGACCATATAAAGACAGAACATGTATGCTCTAAGGAATCTTAAAAGATATGTAATGATGGTTTCTCCAGCTACTTGAGTTATTTGGGCCACCAGATGTCACTAGAGATTAAGCAATGGTGAAAAGTCTTCCCACCGTGTAAATTCTACAGAGGCTTCTGACAAGTTAAGCAAACACAAAAGGATTTAGTTTAATTTATAAAGAAAAGTAATTGGACAGTTTCTTCAACTTTTGCTTCTTCCTTCCTTCCTTACAATGTACCTGGAAGAATAAAAAATAAAGAATGCTTATATTGCATGCACTATCAAATTTTGTGTCACTTTTATCCTTTATCCTAATAAAAAAAAAGAATAGATGTTACAGTCCAGCAGAGCATAGTTTTTGTTTCAGCAATTTGTTTGATTGTGAGCAATATATTTCAATCTCCATTTTTCTCTGACTTCATAAAAGCAGACTGTCCCAGATCACTTGTATTAATGACCCTTTACATACTACCTTGCTTGTAAGGAGTGCTGCGCAGGCTGAATATGTTTCCATTATAATGGCCACCTATAATGGGTAGTTAATCATGAAGAAAATTCATTAGCTGAATGTCACCAGAAACTATGCCATTTGGCAAATGAACAGGGGACAGCCAGTCTGAGTTTTAATTTCTTCAATGAGCCCTTGTAAATTTCCTTTCTTCTATATGAAATTGAGCAGAGAATTCACAGCAGGACAAATGACCAGTGGAACTTGATGAGAGGCCTTGATTACAAGAGAGCTTGTGGGGTTTTTTTTTTAAGAAGCTTCCGCAAATTCCTTATCAGAAGAAGAAGTTATTTTCTTTCATGCTCTGAAGTTATGAACAACTAAAGAAACTGAAGCAGGCATAGTCTTTGAACAAGACTAAAGTTCGGGTTTGCATCAATCAGAATTCTTTTGTCAATCAACTTAAGTTCAAAGTTATTGACAGAATACCAGATATCTCACATACTAATTCAATATTTATTCAACAAATCATTTTTGAGTACCTGCTCTGCACCTGGAACTTTTGCAGGCGTTGGGGCTGGGCGAGTGAAGAAATGGACGCTGGCAGTCATGAAGCTTACCTCCTCTTACAGCCCCGTGGGGCAAGGTGGGGTACGAGAGAGGACAGACGATTTAGCGATGAGGGATTTTGTATGTGTTAGTAAAAAAGAGGTAGTGCTATGGAGAATAACTAAAAGAGATGGGGAAGGTTGAGTAGGAGCCAACCACATTAAGTTTCAAGCATTGACTAGAGAAATACAAAAACTTCAACTTTGCCACCTTTACTTCCTAATCTAAGACAGGGTTAAAATAAGCAAATAACTTCTAATTAGAGCCACCTGGCCAAAGTGGGTAAAGGGAGAGTTCCTATTGGAATGAGGGAAGTGGAGGGCAGATGAAACACTGTCAACCGAAAGATTAAATATCAACTTCACTAGATTTGTGTGGGCTTGCACATGCCTCATTGGTGCTAGAATAAACTGGAGAAAAAAATTTGGAAGTAATCTAGCAAAGAATTTCAAGAGCCAAAGAAATGTCCACATTTTCTTTGACCTATCAGTGCATTCCGATAATATATGCTACAAATTATATTTTGAAGAAAAATATGTTTCATAAAGATGCTTATTAAAGTGTCATTTTAATAATGAAAAATAAAAAGCAGCCCAGGTATTCAACAATGTTTGAGAGGTTATAAAGTTATAGTACATCAATCAGCTTGATGAAATAATAAGTACTAATCACAAGCAACAATTAAGAGGATTATGAAACAAACTGAACAATAAAGTATTGTTAAAAACATGGTTTGAAGATAACTGTGATTTTATGCTTTTATGTTAAATGTATACATTTATATGGGCAAAAAAAAGAAACATAGAAGTAGAGGTTAGTTTATTTGATATGTTCAATAAACATCCTCAAGAACTCACAGAATTTAGCCATATTTGAAAGTACAAAGATGAGTAAGTCATGGCTGTCTCATCAAACTCTTAATGGTAAGGATGCCAATATGTGTGCATATGGAAAAAAAATGATGAGTTACTTTGGTGTTTTGGAGGGCTCACAAGGGTGTGGGGAAAGGTGAGAAAGATGAGAGAATATTTCTTGGGCATGTGTTGCGTGTTAAGTCTTTTCTGGGGACATTTACCTATATTTCCTTAATTCTTCAAGAAAAACTATAATTTTGGCTTTATCATCTCTGATTTATTTATAGATAAACTGAAATTCAGAATAGTTAAATAATTTGGTTATGGTCATTGTTGTAATCAGTAGTAAATTTATAACTTAAACATTTGTTTTAGTTCCCCAAACACATTCCCTACTTCCTCCTTGGAAATACTGAGTCAAAATGGTGAGGGGAAAATTAGGAAAATGAGAAAGATTTCTTCACAAAGCATTCACAGGGGAAAAGGCTTTTGCATTGGGTTTTCAATGCAGAGTGGGAGCCTGTTGAGACATCACTCCCAAGTTTTGTAAACTGCATGTGTAAAGCCCTGAGCCCTGAAGTAGCACCGTGTGCTCTTTGCATTATACGAGTACATGTAACGGCTAGAGACAGAAAGCATATGAGAGAAGAGGCGGGGCATGAGACCAAATGTTTGATGGAAGTGAAAGTGGGGTAGGATATGCTATGTAGAGCATAGTAAGGAGGTTGAACTTGTTTAGGTGATGGAAAGCTAAAGAATGTTCAGGTTTATAAGGGGACTGTCCTTGTTTTGCTTAGCTGCATCTTGTTCAATTGCAGAGGTTGAAGACAGATACCAAAGTAGAACACCCACTTATGGCACAAGAGCATTCTGCCAAACAATATTGTTATGACTCTACTGCTCACAGAATCATATAAATTAACATCAGAGACATTTGGAATCCGTTTTCTGTGTCTCTGGCAGTGCACCATTTTTCTCCATTCAATCCTGTCTCCAGGCGAAATGGGATTTACTTATCAGAATTGTTGTTCCTTGTTATTACAGGTGTTCCTGTTATTTTTAATTCTCTATCATCAAAGGAATAGGTATGCAAATACAATATTTGTTTAAAATTTTGTTAGCTATTTTGATAAACAAAGTATTTTTTTATCTCTAAGATTTTAAACACAAGCCCATGAGCTTTTGCATTTGCAAATGGACTCTGAGGAATCTTTCTATGTAGCCTATAAATTTTAGTACCATTTTGTCCATTCTGTACCATTCAACAAGAAATTGTGTGTGTGTCTCGGTATGTATATACCGAGTATGTGTCTAGGCACACATACATATATGTATATACATACAAATATATATTCTCATATATAAACATTAGATTTATATGGTTTGTCCAGAAGGTATCCAGCCATGTAATATGAAAAATAGAGACATTTATTGAAGAGGTTACCAGATACAAGAAACATTGCACATAGGGCAATGGGCAATGATGCCTCAGTCCACTTCAAAATAGGCATCTTGAGACCTCGCACAGTTCTCCCAATCGCCATCAGCTGCCCTGTCACATTTTCCTGAATCTCATTGACAGTCTGAAATGTCTTCCCTTTCAAAGGTGATTTTAGTTTTGGGAAAAGGCAGAAGTCACAGGGCACCAAATCTGGGCTGTAAAGGGACTGAGTCACCTGGGTAATTTGATGTTTCACCAAAAAGCTCTGCATGAGACATGATGTGTGAGTGGACACATTGTCGTGATGAAACTACCAATCACCATTTGCCCATAGCTGCACTTCTCTGAATCATCCAAATAGTTCCTGTGGAGGAATGTTCAAGCTTAACATAAAAGTTGATACAGATTTGTTGTTCCACTCAGTCATTTTGAATACCATGGCCACACAGTACACACGCTCACTCAACAGCATCTACAGCCCCCGCTGACTAGTACAGTGATGTCATCATTGTTCATGCAGGTGCATTCTTGTCTACTCTCCTTGGCTGTCAGTTTACATTAATACAATACAAACCATTCTCATTATGTTAACAAAGGCTGGACTTATTTCTGGGCAGCTTTATCCTAACAATGTGCCCACTTATGTATTGTATCTCATGCAGAGTTTTTTTGGTGAAACATCACATCACCCAGGTGACTCAGCCCCCCTACAGCCCAGATTTGGTGCCCTGAGACTTCTGTCTTTTCCCAAAACTAAAATCACCTTTGAAAGGGAAGACATTTCTGGCAGTTGATGAGATTCAGAAAAATATGACAGGGCAACTGATGGCAATTGGGAGAACTGTGTGAGGTCCCAAGGTATATACCTTGAAAGGGACAGAGGCATCAATTGTCCTGTATACAATGTTTCTTGTAACTTGCATCTTCTTCAATAAATGTCTCTACTTTTCTTACTACATGGCTGGATACCTTCTGGAGAGACCTCATATATATATCATATATGTATACATATATATATATCATATATGTATACATATATATGCACATCAGATAGTAAAAAGGATATCTATACATATACAAATATGTATATATATTTATATATATTCTAAGAAAATATAGATTAAGTTTACAGATATACAGCATGTCCTTAAATAACATCGTTCTGTTGAACATCATTTCATTCTAACATTGATGAGATGTCATAGGAGCTTAGGTTTTATTTACATCAATTAGCTTCTGATAAAACTTGTTTTGTTGTAAATTGTTTTGCTACAGTCCCAAGAACCTAGCGACAACATTAAGTGAGGACCTTCTATATCTGGAATCCATATCTATATAGTTTAGTTACAGAGCAATGGAGTATAGATCTCTGTAACTTAATTCTAAATCCAGTAATTATAATTAAGATGCAGCCCAGAGTAGGTTTATCAATATCTAATATTTCTCCCTGTGGATTTGTATCATCTTATTTTTTCATTGAATTTATTGGGGTGACTGACATTGGTTCACAAAACCATACAGGTTTCCAGTACACAACTCAACAAAACATTTGCATACTATATCATACACCCACTATCCTAAGCAAAGTCTCTTTGCATCCTCATTTTCCCCTACTTTGTCCACCTCTTCCTAACCCCTAACCCCCTTTGCCTCTGACTATCACTGTATTGTTGCCCGTGTCTCTGTGTTATGTATATGTTTTTTAGCTGATCCCTTCACCTGTCTGCCAGTCCCCCATTCCTCTACCCTCTGACAACTCTCAGTCTGTTCTGTGTACTATGCCTGTATTTTCATTTTATTCATCAGTTTATTTTGTTCATTAGATTCCACATATAAGTGAGACTATGTTATCTTCTGAAAAAAATATTTTGAATTCTGTAGATATCCCTATTTGACTGCTTGTGAAGGATAAGCTGCATTCTCAACAAAACATATATTTCATGCAAATATCCTTGGTTATAAAGAAAGAATGTAAGAAAGACAAACAAAAAGAAAAACATTTGTGACATGAACAGAACTGTGTTTTGAGGCAAAATATTTCTAAGTTGTCCATGAGCTATCATTTTTTTTGAGAGGCTTATCTTGAGATTTATCACAATAACAAATAACAGTGTTCCCAACCTCACCACAATTTCAAACTGAAATAAGATAGAGTAAAAGCTACTGACTTAAACAAACAAAAAATCCTTCAATATTGATAATGGCTAAATCATTTTGTTGGGAGAGTTTTAACTAAAAAAGTAAGGATGAAAGCCTCTTTTCATTTTTAAAAATAATCTGAAAACTGAAAGTTTCACCAAAGAGATAGAAGATTAATAGAATGATAGATACATAAATAGATATTACATACACACTAACATTTATTAGAAAGCACTTTTTCTGTAAATATTGATTAGAAAAAAATTTAATTTAGTTAAAACTATTGTGAATTTTATTCTTCTGCTATTAAATATATGTATCTTCATAAACAGGATGAGGAGATAAATATATAGAGTTTTTATACTAAAGTGAATAATTTACTATATTTTTTAAGGTTATGGTTCCTTTAATTAAGAAAATGAAGTAGCTATAACTTGATAGAGTGTTATTTTATACCCAGAAATACCTCATGTATTAATATCTCATCATAGAATTACACACTCTGATTTTTTTAGAGTTAAAAGTGAAAACTTAGGAAATGAGGGGAAGTAGGTAGCATTTATATAGAAAACATTGGGTTTTTGGACTTACTATTTTATATTTAATGAGATAATCATACCTAATAGACTACAATATCTTCAGATATCCTATACATTCAGACATACCTAAATTTAAGTTCCTTTAACTTCCTCTTACAAGCTTTGTGATGGGCATGTTGTTTAACATCTCTGGGCCTTAGAATGCTCTTCGGAAAATTTTAAATACTAGTAGCGTTGTGAATTGAGTGACTGGATTTCTCTACCAACTTCAGTTTCTTTTTTACAACCCTAATGTTAAAGCAAGTCTCAAATTCCATTTTTTTGGAACTTTGGCAGATCCACTTTAGAATCTAACAGCTTCGCTATCGTGATAATATCATCTAGTCTCTTTGTACTACTTGTGATTGGGAAGTTTGTCTTATTCATTTCAGGTTCTCTCTACAAAGTGCCAAGAACATAACATATAATAAGAAGAAAAATGCCTTAAACTGAATTTTCTTAGTGTTCCATTACTAGTTAGGATAGGGAGAGTGGACTGCATTATATAACTCTTAATTCTCAGTGGCTTAAATGTATAAAAAATTATTTCTTGCCCATGCAAAATTCAGTGCAGATTGAGAGTGTCTTGACTGAGGCTCTCCTCCAAAGAGTGACTCAGATATTTTTAGCTCCTTCAATCTTGTGACACTTCCATTTGTGACTGTTGTAGGGAATGTAGGATGGACAAATATATGATATTTTTAAGAATTATGTCTGAGAGTGGATTAAAACAGAAGTCCCCAATGTCCGGGCCTATCAGGAACCCGGGCGCACTGCGCGAAGTGAGCTTGAATGTAACGCGCTTGGATCATCCTGAAACCATCCCCCCTGCCCTGGTCAGTGAAAAAATTGTCTTCAGCAAAACTGGTCCCCGGTGCCAAAAAGGTTGGGGACTGCTGAATTAAAACACTTCTGCCCAAATTGCATTGGCCAGACTCAGTCATGTGTTTACAAAGTGCCTGTAAAAGAGCATGAGAAATGTTGTCTTTCTGTTTACCCTTGAAGAAGAAATGATATGGTGAACATAAAGCACAATCTCTACCACAGGGAGCAGGACATCATAAATGGTTCTGTAAAGCTTTTCCCTACTAGCTGATTGAACTGATAATTTGATTATCTCTGCTAAGAATGGCACAATTCATTTTATACGGTGAAGTAAATATTTATTTTATATAGACAATTAGATAAACTTTTTATTCATCTATGAAAATATACCTGGTATAGATCTTCAAACATATTATTTAATCAATCTTTTTCAGAAAACATGTGAATTGCACAAGGAATTTGACACAAGATATGGTTTTAAATACTTGATAGACCACCACACAGAGGAAATGAGTCATTCTTTGTGACATTAGATGGCAAAAGTAGGTTTCACTTCAGTCTACAAAAAGGCCTCCCAAAGAGGATAGGTTAATTTGGTCATAGTGACTTCTCAGTGCCTGGATGTATTTTAACAGTACCCAACAGCAACCTACAGTAGAAAGAGATTGTCTTTAGAGTTAGACTCCTGGGATTAAATTTCAGTTCCACCAGCTACTAATAACTAGCTACAGACAATGTAGCCTTGGCAAGTTAATTAATAGAGCTCATTTTTCTTGTATTCAATGGAGATTCATCTGTCAGATTTCTTACTTAAGAAATAGAAATGAACTCTCGTTGATTCAACTAGAAGAGGAATTTATGGAGGCTCCTGAATAATTCACAGAATTAACAGAAACCTAGCAGAACCAAACTAAGAGGCTAGAGACAAGATAATATTCAAGAGTGTTAGAACTGTAGCCAAATTACGCTTTGGGAACCATCTGGTGCTGATGTCAGTGGACATTCTTGCTGTAGCTCGTGCTGCCATCACTGTTGACCCTCCTCCTCTAAAAACAGTAGCCACTGAAATGAATTATTTTCTTGTTGGACTGTTTTGTGTTATTCTGGCCATATTCATATTTTTAGGCCAGAACTTCTCATTGTTTGGGTCTCAGCTATCTGCCATGTCTGTGCTGCCAGAGGGTAGAGAAAATGTATATACATCCAGCTTGCCTCTTAACAGGATTCATACAGTGGCGGAAGTCCCCAGTATGGAAATATATAAATACTGTACTTCCAAGAGTCTTCTACAAGATATAACAATTGTAACATCCTCAGCTTAATGTAAGAACTACTAAAAGTATATTTTAAAAATTATAATATAATATTTTACAATATATCTTAACTTAGGTTTGGAGTCATGGCTAAACTCTCTTGTTCCTTCTCCATGGGCAGTTTGCTAAATTCTGACCCCAACCTATCAGGTTCTAACACTCCTGGGTTATAAAATAAACATAGCTATACCAGAGGATCTCAGACACCTAACACTCAGGATGGCCTCTTCTACCATGGGCTGGAAGAATCCTTCAGAATACCCAATGACAATGAGCCCATGGAATCTAGCTAACTCCACTCCACTTGTCATACATAAAGCACCTCCTACAGTTCCAGCTTGCTGTTATCCTGTCCGCAAGTGTAGCTGCTTATGTGGTCCTTCTTGGGAGTCTTCTCTCCTTTGGAAACATCAGTAACAACGAATATGGCCTTCCCTCTGTCTGAATCTTATTATTGTATCTGTTATAGTGGAATTGTAATTATACCTAAAAATAGTCAATACTGTACCCACAACATATCTACTCAACACAATTTTTTGATAAAAAATAAATGATGGGAATATGCTAGAGATCGTTTGTGTATTGGAAAAGTTTTAAACTTTCTCTTCAACTCTATGATTCTATAAGAAGCTAGAAAAGTATAAAATACAAATATTAAAGAACATGATTATCCTTGTTTGATCTCCATAGCAACTTTGTCCTAGAGTGGTTGCTCTGACATAAAAATATGGCTCTACATCAGGCCCATCTGTTAAGATTTTAAAAGCATTAAAGGTCCGTATTGCGTCTTAGAACTACTATCCAAGTAACTCTACAAGTCATGTATATCTTTCATAATCTCAATGGGTGATTCCAATTCACAGGCAGGGTTGTAAATTACTGCCATACAAGATAAAATATATCCACCACTGAACTGCAAACTGAGGTATTCTCAGTTTGGGTTAATCTGCCTTCCAGCCTATTCTCCCTAATTCTTACATCTGTCCTCTTGCACTTTGAGGCAATATTATAGGAATTGCCATTCTCTAAACATCATTTTTTCTCTCTTTCCCTGGATATTTCATATGCTATTTTAAAAGCAGCACCTGACTTGTATCTATTTTTTTGAGGGGGCAGGGAAGAAAATCTAGCCCAGTGGTCTTTTTCGTCTCTTCAGAAAGTCCACCGAGGGGATATGTTATGTGGATTTTTTTAATGCAACATGTTTTACATTTCTTTCATTTTTCCCTATTTTCAGTTTTACTCCTTTAGAATAAGTCTTATTGATTTGAGACCCTGTGATTTTACAAAAATCACCAAAATATTGTTAACATCTCAAATCTGTCCATTTTATAACTCATGGAGTTATTTTTATTGATTGATATAAATCATATGAAGCATACATTTTGTTCTTTTTAAGAGTTGGTGCTATGCAGAATGCTAGAGAAATGCTTATGTGTAACAAAGGCTACATAATCATTGGCTTCTAGTGAAGAGGAGTATCATGCACCAGATTTAGCTTTCAGTGAGACTTTTATTACCCTAGCTTATTACCTTGAAATAGTTACTGGCTGTGGTGTAGGGACAGAGGGCTCAGATAGAGCCTAAACAAATATGGTCTGATTTGTCCTGGCCTATCTCTGAGCTCTAGACAAAGTAGGAGGGATCATTATCATATTTGTTAGATTCTTAGGGTTATGGAGCTGACTGTCTAGGAAGACAAAAATGACTGGAGTGTACAGAACAGATGCCATGGAGGAGAATGTTGCACAGAGAGAAACTTCAGAGGTTAGCAAAAGGTCCACTTTGAGTACTCAGCTGAGCACTCCTCCACAGCCAGGAATAATGTCTGCCTCCATCAGCTAGATGGGAAAAACTCATGATTCATGGGGCATGGGGTAGAATGTATTTAATGGTTTTACCTCATTCATGGGTTAAAGAAAAGTAGCACTAGACTGAGCGCTACTTCTATCCTATATGATGAATCTTAGAAGCCATATCTAAAAAGATCAAACTGTTTCTAGGTAATTTAAAAGCATTCCAGGATAAAGCTGAAGAATATTTATTTTAATATATATATGTCTACCACAAATTAGGTAAAATTTTTACTATTTAACATCTAATCAAAATTTGCCCAGCATAAAATATTAGGAACATACAATTCATAATGAAGAGAAAACTCAATCATTGAAACCAAGCCAGAATTGACTCAGAAGTAAGAATTGAAGATATGGATATGACCAAAAAGTTAAGAAAGAAAATGATCACATTTCTAGAGATCAAAAGTAATGTTTTAGATGATAACTGCATTTGGAGCCTGGTGTTGCAAAAATATTTTTGAAGAAATGATTACTGATAAATTTCAAATTTGAGGAGAAATAAAAATCACATATATGAGGAGTTTAACAAACACCCATGTACAAGGAACATGAAGAAAATTAAATCAAGGAACTTTATTATAAAATTGTTTTAAGCAATGATCAAAAAACAAACCATAAAAAAATCCAGGAAAACAAAGCCACGCTATGTATGGAACACCAAAGTCTGATAAAAGAGTTCTCCTTTTAAAAAGTGCAATTGAGAAAACAGTAGGGCATTATCTGTAAATTACTGAAAGCTAAGCTATCAATATAGAATTTATACCTAGCAAAATTATCTAAGACAAAAGTAAACTAGAAACTTTTTCAAACATAAGAGGATTTAGCATTAAACAAAACCAAACATAAATTTTTAGTAAAATCTCACACCTAACTATGGATAAATGAGAATTGCTTAACCCAACAAAAGACATTTAGAAAACCTATGGCTAACTTCATACTTAATAAGAAAAGATTTAATATATTCCTACTGAAATAATAAACAAGAGAAGAATCAATGTTCTCAACACTTCTGTTGAATGGTATATTGGAGTTTTTTAATTTAAATTTCATTCTTCATTACAGTTTGCATCAATATTATTTTGTATTAGTTTCAGGTATACAGCATAGTGATTGATAATCATATACTTAACAAAATGATCCCTCCAATATTTCCAGTTCCCACCTGGCACCACATGTAGTTATTACAATATTACAGTCTAAATTCCCTTTGCTTTATTTTACATCCCCATGATTATTTTGTCACTATCATTATTTCTTAGTCTCCTCAACATTTTCATCTAGTCCCCCAACTCCCCTTCCCTGTCAATTATCAGCGTGTTCTCTGTATCTATGAATCTGTTTCTATTTTGTTCATTCACTTATTTTGTTCTTTAGATTCCACATATAAGTGAAATCATGTGGTATTTTTCTTGCTCTGACTGATATGTCACTTAGCATAATACCCTCTAGGTCCATCCGTGCTGTAACAAATGATAAGATATCATTCTGTTTTATGGCTAATATTCCATTGTCTATACATACCACACCTTTTTATTCATCCCCTATTGATGGGCACTTATGCTGCTTCCGTATCTTAGATACTACAAATAACACTGCGGTGAACATAAGGGTGCACATATTCTTTCAAATTAGTGTTTTAGGTGTCTTTGGATATATACCCAGAGGTGGCGTCATTGGATCATAAGTTAGTTCCATTTTTAATTTTTTGAGAAACCTCCACACTGTTTTATATAGTGACTGTAGCGTTCTCCATTCCTACTAAGAGTGCTCAAGAATTCTTTTTTAATGGTGTCCTAGGAGTTTTATACAATGCAGTGAGGCAAGAAAAAGAAATAAAAGGCATATAATTGGAAGAAGAAAAGGTAAAATTGTGTTATTTATAGAAAATATGTCTGTATAAAAAAATCAATGGAATTAATAGGAAAAAAAAGCCTTATAGAATTAAGAAGTGAATTTAAAAAGTTGCAGAATACATGATCCATGAGCAAAACTATTAAGTGCATTTCTATATACTAGCAGTAAAAAATCAAAAATTAAAATTTATAGAGCAATACTATGTACAATAGCATTAAAGATATGAAAAATTTAGAAACCTGATAAAAATGTGAAATACTTTTACAATAAAAATTAAAGTATATTGCTAAGATAAATGAAATAAGGTTAAGTAAGTGAAAAAAGTGTATTGTACATGGATCAGAAAACACATACCTTTCTGATGTTACTTCTCCATAAATGGCTCTATAAATTTAATGCAATTCTACTCAAAACCTCAGCCTGATTTTTTTGGTTGAAATTGAAAAGCTCACTCTAAATATAATGTGGAAATTAAAAAATTAGATTAAATTTGAACAAGAACAGGTAGGAGGACTAATATTACCAGATCTCAAGGCATTTTAAAGAGAGTATTTTTTTTGCCATTAAGATAGATAAATTGATTAATGGAGCAGAATAGAATTCAGAAATATAAGAGCAACTAATTTTTGAACCATTGGATATTCAGTTGCCCAAAACAAACAAAAACAAAAAACAAAAATAACCCCAAAAATCAAAAGTAAAAATTTTTATCTATCCTCTTATCACACACATTAATTACTTATATTATCAGAATCATAGATCTAAATGTGAAATATAAAAGTATTACATGTTTAGAATTAAAAAGAAAAGAAATCCTTTCAGTTAGACAATTAGACATAACAATAAAAGTCTGGTCCATAAATTAATAAATTGATAAATTTTATTTCTGTAAATTTGAGAAGTCTAATGTCTTCAAAAATTATTTTAAGAAAATGAGAAAACCAGACACAGACAGAGAGAAAAATTACAAAGAAAAATATTTCTGATTTAAAAAAAAGCTTCTATCAGAATACATAAAAATCTCCCAAAACACAATAATAAAACAAATAACAAAGAAGACCCTAAAGATTTGGATTGACAGTTATATATGGAGGGCAAATAAGCACATGAAAAAATGTTCATAATTTGTCATCAGGAAAGTGCAATTTTGTCCTACATTCATATTAGAATAGTTAAAACTTAAAAAACTGACAAATACAAACAGTATTTGGTATATAAATTGGTAATTTAACTTTGGAGAATAATTTCTTAAGAAGTAGAACATGTGTCTACTTTATGATGTCACAATTCTGCTCTTTGTTATTTTTTCCATGAGAAATAAAAGCATATATCCATATAAATATTTTATATGAATGGTCATTAACATATCTACTTGTAATATCCAAATCTCAGGAATAACCTTAATTTCTATCAATGTTAGTGGGTAAACAAATTATGACACATCCATACAATTGAATACTACCTAGCAACAAAAATGAATGAACTATTGCTACATGCATTTCAAAATGATTATGCTGATTGATAGAAACAAAATCCCCCCCAAAAATGCCATCTGATTTAATTTATATAGAATTTTAGAAAATTCAAAACAATAATGACATAAAGGAGACCAATGGCTGACTGTGGACAGAGTGGAACTGAGACTGGTGAAAAAACAATATTCCAAATTGGCATGAGGACACGTTAATGTACTCTTCATTATCTTGCAGGTAGTGGTGTTTTCACAGGTGAATATATGTGTCAAAATTTATCAAATTGTACAGTCTATAAATGTGTGGTTCATTCTGCCCATTACACCTCAATGAAACTGTTAGGAATTTAAAAAGAGTGAAGGGAAAGCCTCCTAATAATGATTAAGTCATGTAAGGTCCACAGAGGATCAAGAAAAATTTATATGCTTGGTTCAGCAAGTGGCTCAGAGAATTAACACTTAGTTCAGTGAGAGTCTTAAAAGAATGGATGAAGAAAATCAAGGAAGGCTTTGCTGAAATGAATTTTAAAGGACAAGTAGCAGGTGAATTTCATGAGGGATATGTTCTAATAAGAGTCTTCATGCACAAAGGCATGAGAGATGAGAGAGTGTGGTATGTTTGCAAAACTGCAAGTTGGGTCTGTTCTTAGTCACTGAATGTTGTCTTTGATCCCCAGCCCAGTTTTCCTGTTCTCTATTAACAGTACATTGGTTTTAAAACTACTACCTGTTTTGAAGCCCTAGATTTCTTCAGTGGCACATGTTTGAGATTGTGGGGAAAGGTGTTTTGTCACAACTATTTCAACAAGAGGTCCCCTTAACTGTTTTATGAATTAAGTGCTTGTAAACTGTTTTATGTATTAAATGCCTGAAAATGATCCATTGAGAAAAGAGTTATAGAACTAAAAGAAAACAAACAAAATGTCACTATTTTGGCCAATGTGGAATGAAATGAAATTTCAATATTCATTTTTTTTTTTGGAATTTGAGAATATTTAATAAGATAGCAACAGCACCCAGAGGGCTTGTGGTGTTTGTGAGTAGATACTATGAAAAACAGAAAGATACAAGATATAAGAAGCATTGTACATAGGACAATTTGGCTTAGTCTTCTTCAAAGTAGACTCACAGTTCTTAGTATCTCTTCCCTGTTCAAAAACTGCAAAATCTTTGTTGAATCTCACTATCATATTTTCTGCTCTTGAAGTCTGTTCTTCAAGTAGTTTCGTGAAATGAAATGCTGGCTAAACTTTGCTAAATAGTAAAAATAAATTTCTGATAAGGATTATTGAGTATTCAACAAAACAGAAGTATGGATCTGAATCTTGTAATGTATATATTTCCACTGTCCTCTTTCATCTGCATCAGATTGCTTTGGGTTATTGGAGTAGAAATTCACTGTGTTGGCCCACCAAAATGTTTATTTATCTTGCTCCTGAGAGCAGCAGCCTGCTTTGACAGTGGTGAGAAAGAATGGTCTATATGAGGTATCCCTCACCTCTTTGTCTCTCAGTCCATGAAGCTCTAATTGGGACATTTGGGTTGAGAAGGGACAATTAGAGTCTCTCATACCACAGGCCATGGTTCAGGAATGGGTATGTGACCCTAGCTCAAGCCGATCAGAAACCAACAAATCTAATCTTATATTGTTGAATTTTAGAGAAGGAAGGCAAAGCAATTTTTCCTCTGGATGCCAGATTTTGAGCTTCTAATTAATTTATATTTAAAGCTAGAACTGCCTCTGACATTTAAATATGTGAATTAATAATACGTTTATTTTTCATTTTAAGTATTTTTGGTTTGAAGCTTTTTTCTCATTGTTATTTTCAACTAGTGTTATTAATACAAAAATAGAGTTCCTTGCAAATATACATCTTCCTGAACAGATACTGTGTGGTAACCTAGCTTTTTTTGATAATCCCTTGGTAAACTGAGCCACATGGGATGCATGTGGCCCATCCCTTAACTCATGATTAGACCCCGCATCCATTACAATTACAAGACTGCCAATTATGGAGTGCTTATCATTTGACAGGTAGCCTACTAGACATATAATGTATATTTTTAATTTAAACTTCACAATTAGCTCATGTCAGAAGTAATATTTTAATTTTAGGTATGAGGTACTTAGGGCCTGGAAAAAATAAATAATTTGCTTGTATTATCAAGGTAGAATTTATCTGTCTGCCTTCAAGAATCATTTTTTCAACACCATCAAATTATTCTCCTGTATAAACAATAACTGAAAACAAATTTTCTTTAACTTCTAAAAATACTTCCCAGCAAATAGGGAATATTGACATTGGGGGATATTTGTATGTGCTCCTGATTTTAGAGAGACTATAGTAGATTTTTAAGATTTTGTATATTTTCTTTCCCCTAATTTTTCATGGGTGATCTTATTGGCATCTTTGCATTATACCCTGGACACAAAACAATATTTTGGTTGAAATATCATGACACTGTCAACCTTGAAGTAGAAATTTAAAAGCCTTTTCATTTCATAAAGCTTTCAGTATAGCATGTGGATTTATGTTTATACTTTTATACAACAATTAAAATTCTTATAAAAATACTCTCCAGGTTTAGCATTTTAACCTTCTTTGTTGATAGCATGATGCATTCTATATATTTTCCTGAATTCAGCATAAATAAACCATAAATTCAATAAGATGTACATAATACTATTAATGCTTAGTATAAGAGCAATTTTCAAAATGTTTCTCTGCAAGTATATGCATTACATGAAGAAAAATATGCTTACTTGTGTAATTTGTGTATATATTATATGCTAATTAACTCATAATTTTATGTACATTTATATGAGCAAGAAAAAACAGAAGTTAAGGAAAACCTCAGTATTGTTAAATAATGAAAATGTGGAGAATTTTTTCTATTTTTTTCTGATATATTATTATTTTATGAGAGTTATAGAGATAATAGTAAATTTACTTTAAAATTTTATGCCAATTTTAATTTACAAAACACTCTAAGTACTGATTTTAAATATTACCCTGAAATGTGAACAAATAACTATTGTTTATCCCAAATTATTTATTTGTTCATTCAATTATTACTTTGTTAATATCATATAAATGCCTAACATATATCTGGCAGTGTTACATTGATTGAGGATATAATAGCGAAAGATGAGCAAAGTCCTTGTCCTTAATAAGCAAGTGTTGCAGTCAAGAGGAGAGTCAATACGCAGGCAGCAGACAGGTGCACGCTACACACACCAGGAGCAAAAACTTCACATGGGATAAGTCTAGGAAGTAAAACAAAATAATGTGATAGGTAAACATTTTGAAAGATATCTTTAAGAACTTAGGTGTGAATATTTTCAAAAATAAGAAAGAAATAGCTGAACATAAAGATGATCATTGAGTTGATCTTTGCTATCAATACAAATCAATAGGAAAAAACTCTAATAAGTAAGTGATTAAATTATTAGCTGTATAATAATTAATACTAATATTATAAGCAAATTCTTATGATTTGAAATGAAGGCACAAAACAACTTCGTATGAAGATTTTACTCTAGCATTATAAGATTACATATAGAAATATATAACTAAATATGCAAAAAGTATATATTTGAATAGTTATATTGGGATTAAAATATAGCATCAAGGATGATGCTCTACTGTTGCTTACATTAGTTGTGTCATAATGCTAAACTGAATTTAATTCTTAGAAAATTAATTAGAAATTCAAAGGAACTTTCCATCTTAATGATTTTGGCTATTCTAGATACTTCATCTAAGTGGAATCATGTAGTATTTGTCTTTTTGTGGCTGGCTTATGTTGCTAGGCATAATGTCCTTAAGGTTTATTCATATGGTAGCACATGTCAGAATTCCCTTCCTTTGCTTAAAATAATCTTTATCTTTTATAACAGTTTTAGGTTCACAGAAAAACTGAGCAGGAGATACAGATGTTTCTGATGTATCTCTTGCCTCCATACATATATAGCCTTCCCTGTTATGAACATTCCCCATCAGAGTGATGCATTTGTTATAATCGATGCACCTAATTTGACACATCATCACCTGAAGTTCTCATTTACATTAGAGTTCATTCTTGGTATTGTACATTCTATGGGTGTGAACAAACATATAATGTCATGTATCTACTATTATAATATCATGTAGAGTAGTTTTAGATATGAAGTACCTGATGGTCTGGAAAAATAAATAACTTGCTTGTATTACTAACAATTTTATGGTTAAATGGATTTGTTCTAAGATTTGTAGTAGAAGTAGTATGTAATGGTTTTAGGTTAAGTTTTGAAAAATGTGATATTATAACAAAAAATTAATATATAGAAAACTTGACTTATAACACCACAATAATTTTAGTTAGGCAACTCCTTGGGTGACATTTAATAGATCATAGAAAACCAATTTAGACTATACATGAAATTCTATTAATATACAAATTACTCAACAATATTTTTATACTTTGCTCTTCACATAATCCTAGAACAATGATCTGAATCAGATATTGTGAATTATATCCACTTAAAGATTTAGGGACAGAGGCTCAGAAAAGTTAAGAGCTAATAATTGCTATATCCAGGATTTCAACCCAGATCTGTGCTCTGAAGTCTACCAGTCCCAAATAGCTGCCGGCTTTAATGAGTTCATAGCCCTACAGAGTAGAAGGCCATGCTATTCCAGGTTGACATGCTAACCCAGAGTTAAAAACTGGCTTAGGAATATAGATGGCAATGATATTGAGGCTTACTGACAATGTCTGTAGAGGCCCCATGAAAGAGACATTTCAAATAAATCTTGAATGATTAGCAGATTCTGGGGGAAATCATGTAGCTTTTTCTATGCCAGTGAGCCCTTTGCTATAACATCTTGGGACACATCGGTCCTGTTTTGTTTCAAAAGCACTTGCAAACATCTACCCTTTGTCCAGGTCCACAGTACTTCACCACCCCCGTGCACCATTCCAATGGTATTGCTCCAGGGGATGGGTGCTCTTCCCTTAGAATACGCATAATAAGGGAGACTCCTCCCGGAGTTGCACTGCACAGAGACATTTTTCTCTTTGATCTTGTTTCTGACCTTGTCTTTCAGCTCTCTTCACTCTGCTTCCCTTCTTATGCAGTGAGCATTGTCCACCAAGTTGGAGGCTGCAGCTGGGTACTCTGTATTCCTTTGCCTGTGCTCTCACCTGGTGTGAAAAAAGAGAAGGAAGTTACATATCCATATGTGACCAGAATGGTCCTTGTTATGAACTAGGAAATTTATATAACAAAATTGAAGGCATGAAGTAAAAATTACTTAGAATCCTACCACTTTTTATCTTTTACATATTACTATAATCAGTGGTAATTGATTTGCTTCCATAATCTTATTTCATTCTTCAGATGTTCAGAGGTAATTTTACACACACACACACACACACACACACACACACAGAGTTTTATATTGAGAGAATAGGAATTGAAAACAATGATGTAGCAAGCTACACTTGTTTAAATATACATAACTTTATTACATAACTGTTTTAACACTAGAGATATAGAGATATACTTTGAAACCTAGTTCTGTATTCCAACAAGAGGATATTTTAATTCTCTTAGATCCATAGTTTTCATGTCTTTAGAATGAGCATAATTATAGCTTATAGATTGTATGAATTATGAGATCTACATTTAAGTGAGTAACACAATAGTAGGCACTCAGTAAATCATAAACATATTTTTGTTATAACTAACAATAATAGTGGCACAGAACAATTATAACATCTCTCTACTTTCTGCTCAGAGACTCATTTGCTTGCCAGGTGGGTTTTAGTCCGGGTGTTCTGGTTCCAGTCTACGCTCCCTTCCCTGACCCTGATCCTGGTTTGCTCATCTGTAACAACTGTCCCATGGGCAGAGTGTTAAATTTATAGGCACTTTCCAGATTTGCCTTTCTTGCATGCTGTGTTATACCTGCTCACCGATTAGTCACCTCTATCATGCCTTTTGACTGCCTGCCCCTCCCCCACTGTCTCATCCAGACCCTGCTTCAAAGGTACCTCATAGATGACAGAGAAGGCAGCTGCCCTGAATACAGAGCTCTATACCTGCTTGCTACAGCTGTTGATTTATTCTGACTTTTTCGTTTTGAAATGTGAGTTATTCCAGGTAAATTGAGATAAGCCACTGTGAACTTTATTTGATCCTTTAGAAAACCAGTGTGTTTGGAGTAGAAAGCCACCATAGTGATTCAAACTCATCTGGCCTGAGAAGAGAAAATAGAAGTGATTTGTAAATGCTAAAACATCCATTTGGGAGAAAGGTATCAAGAGACTCAACAAAGGCCATTTTGGGAACCATTTCTGTTTGTCTTCATGAACATTTCAGAGAAGGACATAAATTGGGTATTAATCATGTACTCTGTACAGACTAAATTGATGCAGACAACAAAAGGCAGTGAGGGGAACTATGCACAATGTGATTGGGGAGAAGAAAAGACGTATTAAAGCTTAATTTAACTGAAAGCTCAGGGATGTTGAGTATTATTACTCAGAAACACAAGGTACAAAACATTATTTTCCTTGTGCTTTTTGCTTCCTAGTTACTTTACCTTTGTTTCTTTTCTAATAACTGAAAGGTGTTGTCCACATTAGGCCAAAGGCTCCTGATGATGAATCACTTCTCTTGGCATCTTTGTTTTATATGATTGTACTCACTCTGCTTCTTACCTTTCCTGGGTCAGGTCTGGGCACAAACAGGGTAATGGTAAAGGCAGGCAGGTATATTCCCTGTGCAAAATATATTTTCTTATGTTGTATCTCCTCAAGCTGACATTCCTTTCTCTTATATAAATCCAGTTTAAGTAAATCTATCTAAATAAAAAATAAGTAACCCTTTCTCAAGGATTTTATAGTCTTATGTTGGAGGTTAGAATGAAATGAATGGTCAACACACAGCCATTCATGCTAATCATGAGTTGGTGAGGACGCAAAAGGAAACAATGATTAAAGATTTGCCTGTATCTCTGAGTTCAGCACTTCTGTCTATTGTATTAAGCCTTACTTGAAATCACTTATGAACACATTATCCTATTTTTCTGAACTGTATTTTTCTTTCTAAATTATTTTTCTTTCTCCATCTGATAAATTTCCCCTGTTCCCCTCTAGATAATAAAATCCTTAGAATTCACTAACCCATCTCTTTACATAAATATCAACAAGTACCTAGGTAGTTAGGATTCTCAAAGTGCGATACATAAAGCATTAGATTTGTTTCTCCCCATTTCTTTGAGAGTTAGGTAGAGAAAGATAGTAGTAATTTTAGTACTACTAATTCCTGACATATAGTTTGTATGTCAGGAAACTGCCTTTCTGAGGTGCTATGGCTTATACATGGAGCTCAGAAATGAACATGGATCTCCTGTGATCTCACCCCATCGCCAGCCCCTCTTTCTGAGCTGGTTCACCATGTACTTATGATGAACATATACAAAAGGTTAAAATGCCATTTAGGCTGATTAGGCTTTCTTAAAGTTTTTGAGTGGCCCATGACTATTAGTTCTAACATAGCTCTTGTGGCCAATAAAAGTGTTGACTAAAAAATATCTTAGCTCCCAGCCCATGTTTTCCATAGAGTTCTCAGCCTTTAAAGAGAATAATTAATTGCCTACAGAGTTTGTACATACAATTTCCAGAGCTCATGCCCAGAGCTTCTCATTTAGTTGTTTGGAACAGAGCTCCTAAATGTTCATTTCTAAAAAGCTCCCAGTTGATGCCAATCCTGCTGGTCTGCGGACCACACATTGAGTCCCACCAGAGCTTTTGAGGAGCAATGTGTAGTTGTTCTGTTTGTCCCTACTCAGAGTCTTAACAGCAAGAACAGATAATACACAATACACTCTAGAACTTTGCTACTCAGTGTTGTAGCAGACCTGCAGTAGCATCACCTAGGAAAATTTTACAAATACAGAGACTCAGGCCCCACCCCAGACCTGAATCCAAATCTGCATTTTAACAAAATGTCTAAGCAGTTTATATACACAGTAGAGTTTCAGTCATATTACTCAAGCATAGAATAGCCTAATTATTTGTCAAGGTGAAGTTATTTCTCCACTCCTTTTTCCGTTTCCATAGCAAATAGACCTTGTCTCCTCCTATTTGAGAAACTACATCATAGAATATGTAGTGATGCCTTATGGTTCAAATTAACTCTCATGATGAAGTTAGGACAGAACTGTAAAAATTTGGGAAATCCCATATAGTTCTCTTTGTTAAAATACATTTCTACTATGTTTCTATATTACACACGAATTCTTGGTTTTAAGTAACAGAAATGCAAACATCTTAAACAAAAAAAGAGAGCTGACTAGAAGAATAATTAACACTCTATGGTACCTCTGAAAATCATCGAAAAGGCAAGGTTTTAGCTGGACCACTGGGATGCATCAAGCTAATGACTACAATGCTTACAGAATGCTCACCTTTGCATTCCCCTGCCTGTCTGTCCTAGTCTCTCAGGGACACTACTTGCACATCTTCCCATCTCACCATTGTGGAAGGTCTGAAACTCTTCTCTTAGTTACAGATCAAAAATCTGTAAGTGGGGTTCCAGTTGCCCTGACGAGTCTTATTGCTGCAACTGGACCAATCAGCTCTGAGATAAGATATCTTGAGGGCTAGTCTCCACAGAATAATCTAGATGGAAGTTCACAGAGGTGGGAGAGAAGGACCATATTAGAAAAGCCTATGTATGTCAGTATATGCTATTACAACTTTTCAGTGTCTTGACAAGTCTTATTTTTCTTTCACTTCACAGTTCAACTGAATGAAGTAGGTAGCCTTCTTTTTTTTAAGTTTATTTTAAATTGTTTTTTCCATTAATATTTATCTCCTATACACCCTCTTCTACCTCCACACACCACCTTCCATTGCCTGCACATAACCACACTGTTGTCCATGTCCATAAGTTCTTTTTTCTTTATTCCTTGATCCTGCTACCTCTAACCCCTACCCCACCCCCACCAAGAACTGTCAGCCTGCTCTCTATCTATGAGCCTGTCTCCATTTTGCTTGTTAGTTCAGTGTGTCCCTTGGATTCCACATATGCGTGAAATCATATGGTATTTGTCTTTCTATAACTGACTTATTTCGCTTGGCATAATGTTTACCAGGTCCGTTCATGTTGTCAGAAAGGATAAAAGTATCTTCTTTTTTTTATAGCCGAGTAGTATTCCATTGCAAAATTGTACCATAGCTGTTTTATCCACTCATCTACTGATGGACACTTGGGCTGCTTCCAAATCTTGGCTACTGTAAATCGTGCTGCAAATATCATAGGGGTGCATGTATTCTTTTGAATTGGTGTTTCAGGATTCTTGGGGTATATTCTCAGCAGTGGAATCACTGGTCAAAAGGCAGTTCCATTTTTAACTTTTTTGGGAAATTCTATACTGCTATCCACAGTGGCTGCACCAGTCTGCATTCTCACCAACAGTGCAGAGGATTCTGTTTTCTCCACAGTCTCACCAGCACTTGTTGTTCATTGAGTTATTGATGATAGGCATGGTAACAGGTATGAGGTGATACCTCATTGTGGTTTTAATTTGCATTTCTCTGAAGATTAGTGGTATTGAGCACCTTTTCATATGTCTATTGTCCATTTATAATATCTTCTTTGGAGAAGTATCTATTCAGGTCCTCTGCCTGTTTTTTTAATTGGATTGTTTGGTTTTTTGTCATTAAGTTGTTTGAGTTCTTTATAAGTTTTTGATATTAACCCCTTATGGATACATCAGCATATGTATATATTTTTCCATTTTGTTGAGGATTTCCTTTGTCGTGCAAAAACTTTTTAGTTTGATGTAATCCCATTTGTTTATTTTTTTCTTTCATTTTCCTTGTCTGAGAAAATGTACCAGAAAAAATATTGCTATTAGCAATGTCTAAGATTTTACCACCTATGTTTTCTTCTAGGATTTTTATGGTTTTGAATTTAACATTTAAATCTTTAATCCATTTTGAATTTATTCCCAAAATTTACATGGTATGTAGACTTCTATGCAGTGGTACCTCTGAATTACTCACTGCATTTTCTGCATGAGAGAAAGTATAGAAGATCTCTTGAGAGATTTTAGGGGTCAAGACAGTAAGTGGTAAACACTTCCATCCACATTATAATATTTGGATCATAAGCCTATGTCTAAATGTAGAATGTGGGCCCAGAGAGAAAAAGAAACAGGACTGGTGAGCTGATAGCACACCAATATATACATATATAATTTGTTTACATATAAACATATATAATTGTTTATATATAAACATATACATACATATATGACCTTCTTGTTTCATATATATATGAAATCCACATGAATATTGTACTTCCAATTTCAAATCCAATTTGACATCATTAAAAGATTAAACTGATCTTTTTAGAAAATATTCAGTTCCAGTCAAGCAGCAGCAAACCAGAAGTATTTAGAACTGCTCCACTGACAGGAGGTAAGAGAAAGACTTACATAGGGAAGAGGCAAAAACAGAGAAGGGAAATAATTTGATTGGCTATAGCTTAAATGGTGGCATTATTGGAAAGCCTAATTGACTGTGATTGGTTGCTTTTTTTAATTTCAGTTTTTAACCTTGAAGTACTATAGGCGTAGGTTTTGGTTTGCTTATGTAATCAACTAGACACTGAAGTCTCCTCAGTCTAGTGACCTTCTTGTTTGATTAATTTAACAACTTTGATGTATATCATATGTAGCATACTTATGTAGCCCAGACATTTTTGCTTTACAAAATATTTCATTAGACGTCAGACTCAGGAGATGCTACTAACATTGCCTACAAGACCTCAAGACTATGAAAGAAGTCAAAGTTTTCTTCTATCACACTACATACGACATACTCAGAGCAATGCAGAATTCTCAGTCCACCCTAGCAGGCATTATTAAAAATCATTTCGATGTTGGCAGAGACTGGAGATGATGACCTTATTTAAATAATTATTTTTTACATAAACCATATATGTTTACACTTTATTTGTACTTCAACTCATATTTTAAGGTGCCATTCAATGGTATACAGAACACTTACCCTGAAGGAAAAATAATTTTTTCTGTATTTCCCCATTTATAGTTTCATTTATTCAGTAATGTATGGCCAAACTGTGTTTTCTTTAAAAAAAAAAAAAAGATTAAGAGCAAGTCCTAAAAATTCTATGAAAGTTTTAGGCATTCACTTGAAATGTCAGAAACACCAAACATCAGCCAGTACATCTAATAACTCAAAAGACTCTTGTTTACTCTAAGTAATTACCTGAAAACTCAGTAAAGTTCAACATTTTAGTAGAAAGCTACCAAGCCTCAGAACCTCATTATGTGACAACTTATTCAAAGAATGATATTTGGTCAAAAAAGCCTACTTTGAGGATATTCACTGCTCATTGCAGCATTATCATATTTATATATGGTATAAACCTTGCATTTAGCTTGATATTTAGGCTACTGTTATGCTGACAGTTGAATCTTTTTTTTTTTTTTTTTGGTCTTCCTTTGGCCACTGAGAATTTGAATGTTTTAAGTACTTTGGGTACATGTTAATTTGTCTCTGGATATAGTGCATTTTCAAAACCTCCAGGACATTCACAAAGAATTTCAAAGATGAGCTCTAGTCCCAATGTGCTAAGTAGTTATGAAAAAAAGAAATACGCAAAAGCAAATAATGTATCTACCTTTAAAATGAAGAACATAAGAGTCTTCTGTAATTAGAAAATCAACAAGCATTTACCAATTACATAATGAATATACAAAATGATCCTTCAGATCACTGATATTTAAATGCACCTCTAGGTTGTCTAGTTAGCTCAGAAACATTATAAATGTGGCAAATTTTCTAGCAAAAAACAAAGCCAGTCCTTTTAGAGCTAGATAATTGGGGGCAAAGAGTCCATCAGCTATTAACAGTTTCTATTGTTTAACCACATCTCAGTGTTACAGAGGAACAAATGCTACAGAATCAGCATTGTTTTTGTATCTGTTTAAACTAATGTGGAATACTTTTTTTTTTGCTCTTCCTTGACCTTGTGCCTCTTAAAGAACCTAATGGATTTTAATAAAACATAGGGTTATAAAATTACTGAATTTATGGATTCAGAAGCTATGTATTTCTTCCCTTGGTAAGGCATATTAACCTGTAAGTGTATATTCTGCCCATTTGTTTTGAGAGACACTAAATGAGTCAATATTACATCAATAATTCAAGGGATAATTTAGCTGCATAATTGTATTTCATTGCAGTAATGTATTCAGCTACTTTAAAGCATATCTGTTGTGATGTACCAGTGTGATAGGGCACTTCTTTTTTTTTCATTGATTTTTTAGAAAAAGAGAGGAAGAGAGAGAGAGCGAGACAGAGAGAGAGAGAGAAGAGAGAAGAGAGAAAGATTGATTTGTGGTTCCACTTATTTATGTATTCATGTGTTGATTCTTGTATGTGCCTGACCGGGAATTGAACCTGCAACATTGGCATATGAGGACAATGCCCTAACCAACTGAGTTACCCAGCCAGGACTGATAGGGCTCTTCTTGTATACAAAGATTTGTAATTATTAATTATTTTGAAATCACCAGAAATATAATAAATATAGGTAAAAAAAATAAAAAGCACTATAGAAAGAATGTCCAGATCACTTGGTGATTTAAATTATTTTTAAAAAGTGAATTTCTCCCTTTACTACGTACAGATATCATTCTTCTTCAAATATTTGTATTTCTATCTGCCAGGCCTATATTTAATTTTGAGCCCTTGCCACTGCAGTTGTGACCTCACTAGCCTAGGGTAAATTTGAAATCACTGCCATAACAAAAATTATAAATATAGGTCAGAGATATATGAATTTCAAGGTGCTCTTGCCTCTGTCATCCCCTAGCTCTTTGCAGTAACCGAATGTCTCTAATGGTGTAGCTCCTTCCATTTCAGAGATGAAAGGGGCGAAGCACAGAGATGCTCTTCTCTTTGACCCAAATTATAAGGGTCCAGAATTTAAGCAAAGATCTTCTGAATTTATGTCCTTAGATTATTCTGTGTGTACCTTGTTGGTATTCTATATTCAGGCTGGCTGTATTTACAGAGTATATTTTGGCCTTTTGCTTTTGGCTTTCTATGACTATTTGATTCAGGCACTGTGAAAGTCCTGTGGCAATATTCCCATTTTATAAAGGCAGGTGAGTACCTGGAGCTTTTCTCTAAATTATTTAGATGTGGTACTTCATTTCATTATACCTGGTTGCCTTTTTTTTTCCTTTTTCTTGAAAATATAGCATAGTTTAGGGCAAAATGTCTTTTCCAAAACCTCTACCTTGGACTGGAGTGTCTATTTTACTAGGGTAGGTTTGAATATTATACTATGGGTTTGATATTGATTTCTTCTCCATTAGCTTTTGCCTTTTTACTCTGCACACTTGTCTTAATTTTCCTTGCCTCTTCAGCTATAGGAATCATTCAAAGTATCACAGTACTAATTGAGCATGAAATATATACCAAAGACTTACCATTTTGGATAAGCGGTGTGCCTCAGTTGACTTGTTCCTTCTAATGCCTTTTGGAAAATTAACGAACATGCAAGAAGCTTCTATTAGACCTTAAGATATGAATGTCATATGAGGGGGGACCCCAAAGTGGAATTTATTTATAAAAAATTATGGATTTATTCTTACATGTTTAAACTTCAGCCACCTTCAAAGTATTCTCCATTTGATGCAACACACCTATTGAGACTTTTTTCCATTCCTCGAAGCAGTTTTTGAACTGGTCGATTTTGATGTCTTTTCGTGTTTCTGCTGCTTTCTGTTCCACCTCTTGCACACCAGCAAAACATTTCCCTTTGAGGACCTTTTTCACTTGAGGAAACAAAAAGAAAAGTTGCTTGGGGTGAGATTGGGTGAATAGGGAGGGTTGAGCATGGGTGTCATCCTGTCTTTGGCCAAAAACTGCTGAACACTCAGCATGGTGTGGGCAGATGCACTCTTAAATCACCCATCATGAAATGGGCAAACTTGTTGAAAAAATCTTCACAAAAATTCACTGAAGTCAAATGTAGCCTCTGACAACAATGTCAGCGGGTACACTGATGCAGAAGGGTTCCTAGAACATTGAGCAAGCGAGGAAAGCCTGTACTACAAAAGGCCTGCCCTCCAGAAGATCATTCTGGTATTGTTTTGGTCCCCCCTCAGATTTTATTTTACTATGGGGTTGCAACAATGTGAATATATAGACGGTAATCGTGGGCATTGCCATGTATGAGACAAGTTTGGGGGAACATAAAGAGTTAACAAAAATAGAAGTTATACTAAAACATAGAGTTCATAGTTCTCTTTGATTTTGGTGCTTTATTCATTGTGTAGTGGATGTTTGTAATGGGAGAGGCACTATGTTTGAGTCACAGTAGTAAACAAGACAAATGTGATGCAGGCCTTAATGAAGTTAAAATGTAGCAATGATTTAATGAGCATCACTAAGCAAATAGTGCTCACACATAAAATGTAGTTATTTTCAACTTACTCTAATACCTTAAGAATTTAATAGTCAAGGCGAGTTTATACATATCATTACCAATAGCAGTTATTGGTAAACTCTTGTCCATTTCTCAGGAAGAATTATTTGCCTTATCCTTCTAATCTTTGCAATAAACCTCTAAAACATGTAAGAGATAACATGTTTACTTCTTGTCCTGTTGTTTTGTTTTAATATTTTAGAGGTTTAAAAAATTAATTTTCAAATTCACAAATTTATTTTTATTTATTGAAAACAAACTGGGGAAATATATGTTTTCTGAAAGGATATATTTATATTAGAATATATTTACAATAGCTAACCTAAGTCAAAGGTGTAGGGAAAAAAAAAGTTTTTTTACCTATTGCATTTACAGAATGAAATATGCAAAATGTGAAAAATGTGGTATGAACTATTAAGCCTTTCAGAACAAAGTCTGGATCTTGATCATTTTATCATTTTAACCTTCCTGACCTAACAGAATGCCTAATAGATACTCATTAAAATGTGATAAATATATTTAGAAGAATATGATAACGGTATAAAGAAAATAATAGTGTAATTGAAGTTATTTTTAAGTGTTTTCATCTTACTTTGATGACAAAGCTTAAAAGTGATAGCTTAATGATGAAAATCGGGTTTCTATCTATGTGCACTGAAGTCTATGGTTTTGCTAACATACAACATAACTTAACTTGATGTACTGGATAGGATTTTTATCTCATCCTGTGGTGGATGCTGTGGTATGCTGCCCAGATCTCCCATTAAGAATTGAAGTATTTATTGAGTCATTATGCCACCTTCATAAATTATGGGCTGCCAGGAGCATTGCATGCTAAAATCTCACATCTAAGTCTTTTTCCAGGAATTGCCTTCCTTTGAAGTAGTTGCCTCCACTAAGGTTATGTCACTTCCTGAGGGAAACCCGCATTTGTTAACTGGTTGATGTGGGAAATACAAAAGCCTGTCCTCTGTGCCTGATTCAAGATAACTTTGAAGGGCTATTCTGGCTCAGGAGTTCCCCATAGGATATGTTGAGGACTCTGTCACAGCTACATCTCAGTTCAACTTCTTGCTTCTGCCAAACTTGCTTCTGCAATAAAACTCTGGCACACCAATATCACCCTAATAGTCTATTTCCTAGAAAATGTACTTTAGGATGACTGGTACTTCACACGCTCCTAGGAATCAGACTCTAAATGGGATTTTTTGAGTTGGTCCTCCTCCAGGCAACTGGCAATCATGAGATAGAGGGTTCATAGCCCCTGGCATTGTTAAAGCTCATGAAGAACAGAGATGGGATTCCATGAAAGGTAATGCACTGAGTGATACAATAGCTCAGGACCTTTGGAAAGTTTGAGGTAGTAGCAATTATAAAGACTATGCAATTGCAAGGCTCTTGCAGTGTGCTATTGATAGATTAGAAAAGATAATGAAAGACCAGAGATTTTAAATTGCCAACTAAAGGCAAACTGTCAAAGCCAGAGGGCCTTCTTGGCTGAATATAAAGTGACTCTCATCTGCACCTGGAGGGTAGAAAAAGTTGAGGATCATATTTAGGACTCAATTATATGGGTCATAGAACTTCAAAAATAATTAAATTCTCAAATCCAGCATGTCTTCTATGCCAAGGTCAGCACCTTGAATTGGGGGGGAAGTGAGATTCTGAAATTTAGAGTGAGAACATCTGGATATGTGCGCTTCAAAACTTTAAATGTTCACATTCCAATGAAATTTCTGGGCCTGCAGATATGGCCCAACCCTTTCTGTTAACAGCTAGTAGTCTCTCTTATTGAAGATAAAGGAGAGGTGTTTGCCTTGGAAAACAGTAAGTGCCCACTTCAGGATCTACCCGTGCATCTACTCTTGGCTTCCAAACCAGGGACTAGTATGAAATTACAGTATAATCTGACAAGAGAGGTTCTGTTTCTATAGAATAAGTCATTTAAACACCTGAAGATACCAAATGTCTGACCAACATGTACTAGCAGAAGCTGGGAGACTCTGGATTCTGAGATGTTATCCTCAGGGGAGGATGAAATGTTAGTTGAGATAAAGTTTATCTACAAATATTTATAAATATAGAAGCATCCTTCCATGATACAACATCGGGCACTTTGGCATGGGCTCTTGGAAATAGTCATAGGTCTAAGAAATTATGAGTGCTCTTGGAAACTTGGAGAAAAGACAAGTGAAGTAGAAATGCCGCATCATAGGGTGGAAAAAGTGATCAAATGGCTCAGAACTCTGTATATACTAGAGTGAATAGAGAACATAGAGCTAGAAGACAGCAAAGAAGTGCTGGGAGGAAAATCCATTTACCAAAGCAACAAGGAAGGTCTTAATGAGGAATCGGCAACACTAAGAAGCTCATTGTTGGCTCTCCCCTGTAGGGTACAGTAATGGTGGGAAATACCATCCTGGATCTGGGTTTTCTGGTAGTAATGGGGATAATAGGCTTTTCAAAGAATAAAGGCCAGGGCAATGACACTTAGTCAAAAGCAGGCAAATGCAATTAAGTGTTACACCTGTGGCTTCTGAAGGGTTAGGGGTGGTCTCTTGTGACCAGCTCATGAAAGAGAAAAAACAACACACTTTTTCACAAATGAGACATCTGAGAATGTGAGCGCAAGCCAAAAATAGGCTGCAATACACCTCCGGTCAAGAGTGGCCCTGAAAGATAGCCAAAGTGTCCTTATAAGAAGAGTTGCTAGTGTACTATTGTATTTGCATGTGTCTGATCTTTCTTATAGCTTGGTTTTTATAATAAAAAAATATAATAACCACACAATCAGAGACCGAAAGAGACCTCAAAAATCATTTGGCTCACTCCCCTCATTGAGCTTTAAAATTAAGTTCAAGACAGATGAATTGAGAAACCCAATATAAAATAGTAAGTTATTGGGTTTAACTATAAATTAATTTTTTAAAAAACTCATTAAAGAACTATGTAAATCATAATCAAAGAACATAAAATAAGAACACTGCATAGACCTAGCCTTAAGGTACTTATTCATGGTAAATGTTCTTAACACAGTAGGAAAAAAGAAACATTTGCTTGATAATACCAAATATATGGCTAAGGAACAAATATATTGAACAAAATAATGGAGGTCTGTACAGTTTGGAAGATGGGGACAGTCGATTAAAACTGAGGTACAAATTATCTTGAATGTCAGTTAGACCAGTGCTTCTCATACTTCCATGTACATGTGAATAACCTGGGAATTTTGTTCAAATAGCATATTCTGATTTCATAGGTCTGAGATGGGGCCAGAGATTCTGCATTTCTTGTAAGCTTCAAAGTGATACTGATGATGCTGGTTTATGGAAACAAAAGAAATCCATGTAGGAAAGAGTTAGATGGCTTGAGCTTCTTGTAAGTAATGGATATTTGTCTAACATCTCTTTGTATGGGTTGATCAGTGAAAAACTTGATCCTTCTTTTTGACAACATTTAAATTATCCCCATTTCATAGACTGAGATGCTATGTGAAGAAAGTCATATAATATAGAATTTTAAGTACAGAGCTCACAATTCTTGACTTCTTGTGTTTTACTCACCAGACTAAATTACTTCTCAATTTCATGCTGTGTGAATAATAACCCAAAGCCATAAATTTTCTTTAACTCTCTAGTTATATTTTATTTAAAAGTCTCTTTAAGTAGCCCTTATCTTTGTATTTTTAATGCACTCATATTCCAGTATTTGACATACAAAGGCATATAATTACTTCTGCAGGTCCCATTCAATATTAATTAACAGGGTAACAATTAATTTTAATTTTATAGGCCAGAAATTGTGATTCATGTTGAGGGATGTATACTAATATTACATATATAATTTGTCAACAAGAAATTGAAAGTCCAGTTGGAGGAAACAGACCAAAAAGTATGAAATGAATGCTAAATAATTAAATTCTGTGCTATAGCCTAGAACAAGTATTGGACACAAAGTTAAAAGATGTAGTCAAGCAAGTTCTGACTATGGATAGTTATTACACATGTAATTTGAGAGTGAGTTACCTAATATTTCAGCGTCTCTATTTCCTCATTGGTTAAAGAGAGATAGTAGTAATAGCATCATAGAATTATTGTGGAAAATATTTTAAAAACATATACCTAAATGCCTTCTCCAAAGAGAGGCAATATGGAGTAATGATTAAAGGCATGGGCTTTGGCATTGTATGATCTGAGTTTACAACCCTGATTCTGGAAATTGCTGTGAATGAGATCCCAGATGAGTTCCTTAAACTCAGGGTGCCTCAGTTTTCTCATTTAGAAAATGAAAATCATAATTGTCACCTGTAGGTACAAAGAGAAGTTAAATATATAATTCATATACATAAATATGTTAACATATAACATATGAAACAAAGCATGTATTATTTATAAATATAATTATAAATATACATAACAAAATATATGTGTTATGTAATACACATCATAAAATATATTTATAAATATATAATAAATATCTATTATATGAATGTATAAGTATAGATGATAGAAAGATAAATCAGCATCAGGCACATAATAAATACCATATGAGTGTTTATTATCATGTTTATTATGGTAGGAATTCAATACATATTTACTACTAGGTACTACGAACTGAAAACAAGAGATGTTTGAAGAAGAATGGGATCAGAAATATCTCCGTTAAAAGCAAAGACTTAAAAATAGGAGGAATTGGTTTAATAATCACAAAATCACACAAAGTACAAGGATATATTTATTTAAATCCATAAACCATAAAGAGTTCTAGGAATTGGAGGTACAAAGATAATAAGGTCTCAGTCTGACAGAGGGTCAAATATCTATGCAAGTATAGGTTGTTCAATGTCATCAGTGCTCTATAAGAGAGAATTTTAAAAATAAAGGGCCACCAGGAAAAGGTTGTCATCCTGGGAAATCGAGGATCCCCTTACATTTATGTTCCTCTGTTATGGAGGAATAGAAATTGATAAGAAAACTCCCTTCCGCATAGAATTTATATTCAAAAGACTGTTGATATGAGTGCCTCCAAACCTGCAGAGAATTTTTAAGAGTTTATTTGAGCCATACTGAAGACAATACCAGGAAGCAAGATCTCAAATGCTCAAGAAAATGAGAGTTCTGCAGTTTCTTTGATACATCTGGAATTAAGGAGGGGAAATAAGGAAGATTACAGGAAAGTGAGAGAAAGCAAGATGGGGATTGGATTACAGGATAGTTACCAGGATTGTGGGTTCTCACGATTGGTGGTTAACCAATCCAGGGGTCTGGAAAAGAGAATTCCTGCTGGCACTTCAAAGGTGTGTTAACCTAGAACACTGACAGGGCTTGTTTAAACCTTTTACTAAAGAAGTCATAGGCCTGGGGTGTGACTACCCACCATGACCTGATCAGCAAGGGATTTATGATCCAATCCCCTTCTAAGGTTACTTTCACTCACTGAACTTGTACATACTTCCTTTTTTTTTTTCACAAGACAATAGTATTAAAGTTGAGTCTTGAAGCATGAGTCCAGATGAAAGCAGAGATTGATGGTTTACATTATAATTAAAGAAGGACTGTCTACTTGCCAAGTCTTCCCAGCAAAGAAATACCAAGGCTGGGATTAGATGCAAGTCAAATAGTCTTGCATTTTCCAACAACACTCCACTGTGGTCAGAGACCACAAAGAGAAAGGGATTGAGCTGTGTTCCACCCGAGCCGCTGAGCACTATGACACATTTAGACTTCAAACTAATTTCTGCATGTCATGTAGAGGGAGAAAGGACTTTTAGTGTTATTATTTGCCTTCTGCAACACCTTTTTACAGGAAAAAAAAGTTCTTCACAGTAAACATGATGTTTATGCAGCATGAGAATATTGCAGATGTGTTTTGTATGTTTTGGAAAGGATTTAACTCAGTTTGTATTAGTGATCTAGTAATGAAGGATATCAAAAGAAGTTGGAGAAGTTTGAGCTCAGCAGCTAGTGTTGGTTAGTACAGGGTTAGCAAAACCAATCTTGAGCCCTCCTGCAAACTTTTCTTACTCAACTAATGTTTAGAATAGGCTGCAGAGCAGGCTTCCCACTGGCTGTTGAAGACGTTCCTGCTGTTCTTTCCCACTGAGTCATCAAGAGCGATTTAGATTGATATTACATATGCATCAAGGAAATGCACTGCAGCAAGGAACCTCATTTATCCTATGATTTTTGACCAAACAGTATAATTCACCATTATCTCTAGCAGAAAATTATTAAAATGGCCCTTAGCTATAGAGAGCTGTTATGAGGTCTACTGGCTTTTTTGAAATGTAAGTAGGTATGGAATCTATAAGAGGAAGCTACAGAAAATATCATTTTTGCCTGGGAATCCTTCCTCCATCAGTAACTAAAATTGGATAGAAAATGGAATTTGGAAGCAGCAACTTGGTTTTTAATCTTATTATGTTACTGATTAGTTGTGAAAAAGTCTCTTTAACCTCTCTGAGCCTCAGTTGCCTCATCAGAAAAATGGCACCAACTTTCTTTCAGGGGTGAGAAGTTCAAATGGAACAAAATATCTAAAGCTATTAGCATAGAAGCTGGAATGGAGTGGGTGGCTGTGGTAAGGCAGCTACCTTCCTGTGGTTTTTGAAATGTACTCTGCTTAATTTAGATATTCTTCTCAAAATATTAGTTGATATTTCTACATCAGGAAAAGTATGCATATAAACTCTTTTTTTATTCCACAGGAATTTATTGAGCACATATTATTTTCTAGGCAATTTATAAGCCACCAGAAATAGAAGAATATTGCTGCTTTTAATTTCCCAGGAAGCAATTTCTTCTAGGTAGAGACAGAGAACAGCGTAACCTTCACAGTATGGTGCTCACTGAGTCCTATTGCAGAGCTCTTCTCTAAGAGTACAATTAGGTACTACAAGTCTTTAGAACTTGGATATTTTTCCACAGTCAATGTTATCACTATTTGAGCTTTAGAAAACTCTATGGGTTAGGAAAGGTGAGGCAGACAGCCCCATTTTACAGAGGAGGTAAACCAAAAGTTAAAATGTCTCGATCAAAGTAATATGATTGTTTCTGCCATGCTGATAATTGGGCTTTAGACTCCCAAGCTCAAGTGTCATTTATATTTACTTTTCTTCTTAACTATCTAACTTTTGGTACAATATTTTTCAACTGTCAATGAACTTCATGTTGCAAAGCTTTCCTCTCTCTAGGCGTGCTAATCCCTTGGTGTCGAGCTTGGTTTATTTACCTAGAATAAACTTTGGGCTTTTGGAAAAAAAGGAACCCCCTGGCATGAATTCTATTTCAATGATGAGCGGACTGTGTCTGACATCTCCCTAGTCCGCTTAGGTAGTGATTCACAGTTAACCAGGTCGTAGACTAATATGTGAGAGAGGTGAATGTGATCCTCTGGCAATTAGTTTAACAGAAAAAAAGAGAATATTTAAAAACTTGCTGATATAGTTTCTGAGGATTATAGTAGATTATTTTGTTAACCTTGACCCTCATGTAGAGAAAGAGGCAGAGTGATCTAAAAGGTTGAATGTTTAAAATTTAAAAAAACAGTTTTAAGTTACCTATTTATAATCTGCTTAGCCCCCCCCCCCAAAAAAAAAGAAAAGAAAAGAAATTTCCATATGACTCTAAGCACAATTTCTCAGGCCATAAGCTTAATACATTTAGTTATTTATCATTAAAATTTTTTGAATCTTCACTATATGCTCAGCACTCTTCCATTTGTTGAAGTTACAAAAAAAGAAGGAAATCAACTTAGCTTCTTTTGTTGAAGAATTTGCTAGTAAATATAAAATACAGATGAGTAAATTCACAATAAAGTAAATAATCTGTTATGTATTGATTATGGGGAATATAGGATAATGTAAGAATACCTCAAAGGAGTAACTGACAAGATTTGATGTGGTCAAAAAGTTTTCCTGAGAGATTGATGGCTAAGTAAAGAGCTAAGGGATATGAGGAAGGAGGGATTTTTTTAGGCAGAGAGAAAAGCATGTAAAAAGAAAGGGAAAAGGAAGCTCATGGCGAAATCAGAGATCTGAAAGAAATTTAGCATAGTGTAAATTATTATGAAGGCTGATGATGAAGGTGGGAAGTCTTAGCCAGGCAATGCAAAATTAAAGACATTTGATTTGATTCTGAGATAACTGCAAGACATTAAAGGGTTGAGAATAGGAAAATAGTATATTTGTACTAAATGTGGCTACCTTGTCTTTAGGGTTTGTTTCAGAGCTGGTTGAAATAGAAGCTGCAAGCAACAAAGAAGTCTTCTCATATATTTCAGTCAAGAAGTGGTGGTATCCAGCTCTGACTAGTGTGGCTCAGTCAGTTGGACATTGTCCCTCAAACCTAACAGTCACTGGCTCAGTTGGGGGCATGTGAGAGGCAACCAACTGATGTTTCTCTTGCACATCCATGTTTCTCTCCCTCTCTTTTTCCCTCCCTTCCTCTCTCTTAAATAAAACCTTAAAAAAAGAATGAGTAGCCGTATCCAGATCTAGCATAGTTACAGTGGAGCTACTCAGGAGGTAGGTGGGTTGGGCAAATATTCTAGGAGGTAGCACCAACAACTTTGATGATGGAAGGATGCAAAGGAACAGAGGGAAATTTCAGAGATGTGCCCAGATTTCTGATTTGGGCACCTGTTGAGATTCAAGTGTCATTTACCCTTGTGAGTGACATGGAAGGAAGAAAATGTTGATAGGGAGTGGAGATGGAGAGAAACAAGTTCAGCTACATAAGCAGCCTTAACAATATCCATGGGTAATTCATTCTGGGCAATGTTAAACAAAGACATTCTCCATAGCATGGTCAGCTTCACGAGCCTGCAGGTAACTGTCTTCCAGAGAGAAAGCATACATTTCTTTAGCTTTTTCCCTTACCCTGGCTATTTAGAACAAATTAACAAACAAAAACAAACAAAACTATTCTTATTCTGTTATTTGTGTCCCACCTTTCTTCCCTTCTAATCCTCAGTTCATTTTAATAGCCATTACTAATACATCTCAGCCAAATTTCCTTTCATTCCCTGACTCAGCTGTAACTTTTCTTTAAATAATTTTGCACTCTCCCAGACAGGGACAGAAGTGTTTCTAGAAATAAAGGTTACACAATGCACCATCAAGGGCTTTTTAATTTCCAGTGATGACAAAGGACTTGCTGTCAGTATGACATTAGGAAAATGTCTGAATGAGAACTTAAAGTAGATTAGTAATGTCCTTACAGGATCCAGCTCTTCCTTTTAACCGTGGTTCCCTACAAACGTTGTCACAGACCCATTATAACAAACAAGTTCAGGCTAAAGGATTTGAGTCACTAGGATGGAAACAAAACCATTAACACTGGGATAACATCAAATTAAATAAACATGCCATGATAAATGCATTGAGGGATTGGGAGGTATTTAATATGGCATTAGACCGTAATTCCATCACTATCTCTAGGTCAAAGAGAAGGTTATCCCATAGCTAAGAAGAACCTGACAAAGCAGATTTGTTGGGTAATGGGTAGTCTGTGAGTGTCATCATTGTCTGAGCTGAGACTTGTGTAGTTTATCTTTTATCCCTGAAATGCAAAGTCCTAATATAACTCTATTGCTCAGGCATATATACAAAGAGTCTTGGTACTTTGTTCTTTAAAATTGTTGTGTAAAGGTTATTACCTGAGACAGGAAAAGCTTTGGGTGTTTAAATTATAGCCAAAATATCTGGCAATCCTCTAAAGGAGTCAGGGTTTCTAATTTGAGATCAAAATACTAGTAATGTAATTACTTGAACTTTCTCTGAACTCTGTGGTAATTTTGCTTTCCAGCTACTATTTGTTTTAGAAAATCCTTGCATTCAGAGAGATAGGAAGAGGAATGAGAGCAATGATAAAGAGAAAGAGGAAAAAGCAGGGATTCGAGCCTTTACAGGTGCTCAAGAAGAGATTCAGACATTTCTCATGCATTGTTCTTTTTGCTGTTTTCAAAAATGGGTGTGTGGCTTTAGTTCTACTTATTGATAAAGAACTAAGAGTCAATGAAATTTAGTCTCTTTCTAGGTCACACAGCTGTTCAAGAAAAGCTCTAGGACTTGAATCCAGTTCCATTTGGCTTAAAATAAAATGTTCTGTCTGATACTGATAAGTAGGAAAATTTTATGCCAAGCAAGAACACTTTTTAAAAATAGTCTAATATTAAAAGGCCATGTTAACTTAAATATTACAAAATAGCCAGTGATTTTTTTTTTCTTCTTAAAAGGATATGTCATCATGTTATGCTAAAATGAAGCAAAAATCCAACACTGCCCATAACCTTGGGATTCTCGGTGCACAGAAATAGCTTATTAAAATCATAGGTTTTGCAGTATTTTTAAATGCTTAACATTCCATTCACCTAGTCTTTAATAAATGTGCGCAAACTAATTTTCATACTCAGAAAGTATCTTATTGATAACATAAACAAACAACTAAGTGATTGTTGCTGTCCCACAAGCTCAGCATGTCCACCTAATATAGCTATCTCTGATATAAATGATCACTTCATAAAGGTCCAATATTGTTGACCAGAGAGAAAAATCTTTGAGCATAATTTCATATGACACTTTCATTCACTCACACAAATGTTGATTAGATATTAATGTGTTGGGTAAGAATGATAGTATGAAAGTACAAGCATTTTATAAAACATTCAAATCCAAGGTATTTTACATAATGTTGGTCACTGGTGTGTTTATAAAACCTTATCTACAAATATCCATAAGAGTGGATATCTAGACCTGTCTTTAAAAAGCCACTAGCAAAAGTCTGCGCCCAAAGTGACTGCATGGATGTCTTTATTTATTTCCCTTTTTTCTTCAGTTTGAATCTACTAAAAATCACCTCCTAATTGACTTCCCTTCCTCAATCTCTTTAAGACCTTACCAAATTTGTTTTATTTTTATCATAATATTAATGAGATTCTTCTACAGCATGCTCTGATCACGTCTTATTTTGAAGTTTCTAATATTTTAGGTACAGAAAGAAGTTCAGATTTGTTTCCATATTATTTGGAGCCTTTTATAACCCATCTACTACTTACCTTTTATCCTGAAACAGGTAGCTAGTACCTCAGGTAGCTAGTACCTCAGCCACATTTTGCTGTTTTTAAATAGGTTTTCCAACACACCATAAATGTGTATGCCTCATTACTTTTGCTCATGGTCCTGCCCTGACCTAGAAAAATCTGTCTCTAACTTTGCCCTGTTTATTTAGGAAACTTTTCATCAACCTTGAAGGCCACGTGCAAATGTTGTTACTTTTTTATTATTGTTGTTTTCCTGGATGCCCCCAGATAGATTAAATTGTTCTCTCTTTTTTCCTTCTAAAACATTGCACATATATTTCTATTATAACACTTATCACATTGTTAACACAAAGTTATGATATGTGTCATTTTGTCCCAGTAAACCAGGATCTCATTTGTCTTTTTCCCATTCATCTTTGTATCTTTACAGCCTCACACAATTCTCAGCCCAAAGTAGATACATAATAAATGTTTACTGAATTGCTAAGTTAAATTTTGATCCATTGCATTTTTCTTAAGGCTGCCACATGACTGTGGCTTCTTGTTTTGTCCTGAGCACATAATATGTCTATAGCAGAGGAAGGAGGTAGTGAATCCCACAGTAAATATTTCAATGTCTAGTTATTAGTTTATTTTGCTGACTCTTACAAAGTGGCTTTCTTTTTTTTCTTCTGATTTCTAAGTTGTTCTGTTTAATGTTCTAATCTTGCCTGTTTCTGCAATTAGTATATTGTGTCAACATTTGCCTCCACCACTATTTCTGCAATTCTCTGAGTAATGGATTTATGTCTTTTCTCCTTAGTCCATTTTTTCATGCTGAATTTATTATTTATTTATTTATTTTTGCTGCCACCTCCCTTATATGACCCTTGCAGTCAGTGTGTAGAAGAGAGACTTTACCCTTTTAGAAAATTCTATGGAGAATTTAAAGATTTAAAGAATCATGGAGACTTGAATGGTATCCCATTGGGGAACAAAATGTGTTAATTATGGTCCAAACCGCAAGGTCTCTATTGTTTTTGCTAAAGAGTTAACATCTGTTCACAAATAACTCCAATAAAGGCTTCACTACTTGGCTATTGGTAAGAATCAATTTCCTGATGATTCCAGGAAGTGCCTTCATAGGGCAGCTTGTCTTCCCAGGCCTGCAGTGGCAACCAGTGGGAGCCGCCGGGGGCTATTTGTGGTAGGGACCGTGCTGTAACACTCAGCATCCGAGGTGCTGAAAAATTAAGGAGCCAAGTGCTAAAATGGCTATGTCTGGGTAAGGTCGTATACATAATTTATGGCTTTTTTTTTGTTTCTTTTATTTTGTTTTTGTTACATCTGTATTTAAAGGCTCTTGCCAAATGTCCCTTGTAACTAAATCCTACTCATTACATTATTAGAGTTAAGGAGTAGGTCCAAAGCCTGCACAACTAGTATCTTCATTTGACCAATAGTCGTGGTGGTTGTGATTCTTTAAGATTTAGTAATTTCCATACTTGTTCCTTTGTTCAACCATGTGGGTCAGGACTTCTTTCCTCTTTGTTGTCCAGGCAACTACTCTTCATTTTATGGGAAATAGTTAAGATAAAGTGTCTTCATGGGTGTGTTCCATGAATCCCCAAATTGATGTAAATGTCTTTCCATTGTGCTGTATTGTTATCTTGTGTATACATTCATTGTAGAGATGACCACTCTACACTGAGCTTTACCAATTATTTTCCTATTTTTCTTTTTCACTAGAGTGTTATAAACTTCATTACCTCCTACCTTCCACTCTTTCTTACTACCAGGTCTCTCTTTCCTTCTTTCTTCCCTTTAGTGTTCTTATTTTTCATTATACCTTGCTTGAATACTTATTCCTTGGTACTCACGGTCAAGGAGTACAGAGGTAGAAGATGTATAGTTTTGTGCATTACTGTGGTGCAGGTGTGTCGAAGGATAGTCAAGATGAATTTACAGAAAATATTTTCTGAGAATGAAGATAATGCATGAAAAAGCATTTAAAATATCTGTTGCATATATCCTGCTCAATAAATGTTAGCTGTTTTTGGATTTCTAAGACATACTGCCTTTATCTGCAAAATGAAGATTATCTATCCATAGTTATTGTGAGGCTCTCATGAGATCTATTTAAATCATGTAGCAAGTTCTTATTACATTGTAACTGCATATCACATAATAGCACTTAATAGTTTAAGTTGGCCTTTGAGGAATAAGTAAAATTAGGAGAGATAAATCTGGAAAGGGTACTTACTGACTGATATTCTCTGGTCATTGGCCCACTTCAATGAAGCAGGAATAATGAACTTATTTTAGGGTTTCATCTTTGAAGTTGAGTTGAGGAGTCTCACAGAGAATAGACTTACAAGAATCAAGATTAGGTCATGATAGAGTTTAGAAGTCTTGCTGTGTGGCAAGAATTTCTGGCAACCATCTTAATTATTTAGTGCCAAAATAGCTGCACCTGTAGCACTTGTGTGAAGGAAAAAACACTGTTAGCACAAAGCGTGATAATGACAGGACATGTAGAAAAATCTTAATACTGAATTCTTAATTGCAAGAAAGATGTTAGACAGTAAAGTTGGTATCATGTAATTTTGGTATCACATACAGTGGGGTTCCTGGGGTGGGTGTGTGGGGGGGGGGTGTGTGTGTGTGTTTGTACTAGGTTACTTCCCCCTGTTTTTTAAGGATAGCTATCCGTTCAGTCTTTCCAAATCTCTCTCTTTTCCCATTTGCCTTTCTTTTACCAATGGCTCAGTGTTCATTGACCTGAAATGCGGTTGCGTCTTGCGTCTTTCCCCCATGCCTGTAGACTGAAGGGGTAACTGCAGAAGAATCACTTAGTCATGAATCTGTCAGTAACCCAGATCCCAGGCCCACCTTAGCACGGCGTACGAGGGCCTCTGTAATGTGACTGCAACCAAGCTTTCCCTTCCCATCACTGTTGTTCTGCCTGGAAACCTCAGCTGTCCGTATGTAGTCTAATCCCTATTACCTCGCAACAGCCCTTATTATCTCCCTGATTTGGAATATGTTTTTTCCCTTTATAATGCTTTATTCTTTACCTTTTTTACTGTATAATTTCTGGGGCTTAAATGTTAAGGCAAGGCACTGTGAAGTCACAAACTAATTTGTATTAAAATTTGCGGGTTTATGACCTAGGAAAGTTAATATGACATTCATTAATAACAAAAAACATATTAATGATTCATACACTTTACTAAGTTCTTATTATGTTCTAAGATCAGAACTAAGATATTATCATCCATCTATTCATTCAACATATACTTACTGAGTGCTTAATATGTATCTTTCTTTGATACAAATGCTGAAGATATAGACCTTGTTCCTACCTACACAAAGCTCATAAACAACGCATTCTCTCATAATGTATAGAAAGGGTTTAGCCCAATGGCTAATGTAGATAAAGCACTTATAAGTGAAAACTTTTATATTTTTACTATTTTTAAGAGTCATCTAAGATATTAGTTCTTTCGCGAGGTTTTTCTGTATTTTCTTAGGTAGAGTTTATTGACACTTCCTTTTTATTTCTACAATAACCTCTACCTGCAACTTAAGATAGGACATTGTTGTTTTATCTATATCTCCCGTAAGGCTTGGAGGCTCTCAGTGTGATATGTTATTCATGTTTGAGCCTCTGAAAGCAGGGTCTCAAAATGAGCATAACTGACACTTTGGGATGGATAATTCTTTGTTGTTGGGGTTTGTACAATGCATTATAAAACGTTTAGGAGCACACTACATTCTACTCATCAGATGTATTAGCACCTTTTGAGTTGTGACAAAGAACATCGTCTCCAGGTGTTTTAAAATGTTCTTTGGGAGTGGAAATCATCCTCAGCTTAGAATCACTGTGGTTTTAGACCTATGGCCCTACAGCTGTGGAAGTTATAGATTAGTCACTGATGAAATAAGGAACAAAAAGAACAACAACAAAACTAGGAAGCAAGAGAGAAACAAGTCAAATTTTTTAAAAAAATGAAAAGAAGAAGGCAAAAAGGGAGTGCAAGAAGGGAGAAGGGAAGGGAAGGAAAATAACGTTTTTTAATTTGCTAAATTTGGTAGGCACTGGTGCCAAGTGCTTCACAAACATTATCTCCTATAATCCTCACCACAATCAAATAAGATTGGAGCTTTTATTATCCAGGCTTTAGAGATAAGGAATCTGTAATACAGAGGCACCAAATAGTAACCCAAGGCCGTATGAATAAGTGAGGGAGTCAGTATTTGAAATCTGGCTGTCTGATTCTCAGGCAATGCATTTGATTGGGGTGGGCATGGGAAAATAGAGAGGTCCTGAAAAGGACAGGAGGACAAAGGGGATGACAGAGAGACAGAGAGACAGGAGATAAAGGAGAAAAGATGAAATCAGCATGATTCCCAAGTTACAGCGCAGGATAGAACTTCCAACAGGCAATGTGGAACATAGGATGGATGCGGACTTCATTGAGAAGTGGCCCTGGAGCCTTGATGTCTAGAGGCAAAATACACGTCTAGCTTTGAATCAGGACAGAAGGAACCCCTGCCTAGACTTCTGATCTTCTTAACACACAGCTTCTGATGTGATGGAGACCCAGTGGAGTCAGAGACAGGGATACCTTGAGCCCATGGATGCCCCTCAGATGTGTATGCTCTGGACACTTGGGATCCCGGTCTGCACTGCCTAAATTTTACTCCTGGGCTCCCTCTGTCTACTTTTGTTGGATACATCCTAGGCCCATGTGGCCACAGGATGGTTGTGTGTGGTGTTATGGATGAAGGCTTGATGTGTGGGCAGGGGATCCACACAGGACCCCAAGCCCCTCCTGATTGTGGTATGAGCCACAGATAGCAGAGGAGTGAAGCTGCGGATTTGGGACTTGGGACTAAGAATTAGAAGGCCTATCTCCTAGCACTACCACAATCAGCTCAGAGTTCCATGTGCAACAGTTCTAAATTCATGTTTGACCTTCAGGTTATAAGATAGAACACCTTTAACCATATTATTGTTTGATTTAAAACTTTTAAATATTTAGATATATTATATGTGAGCCTTCCTCTGTAGATTTTCCCTGGGCTTCATAAAAAGACTGGGTAAATGTTAAAGATGAGGGGAGAAGACCCATGCATAAAACCAATAATATTTGAATATTTATTCATCAGCTTTATAAAACAGATGTCCAAGTTCAGTAGGTAGCTTTCATTTTCCCTAAAATAATGAGGCTTCCTCTTCATCACAGGATAATTTCAGGTGTGACAGGCAAATGTGGTTCATTAGAAAATGTGTTGGTTTTAAAGCAGATTTTAAATGCATTATAGATGCATTTAATATGGATTTTTTTTTCTAATTTTGCGTCTTTGACCAAGTCTGACCCTCGGGTTCTCATCTCCGTATTATATGCAGGACCGTCCACCTTCACAGTCTGTAGGGAGCTCTGGGGTTGTGCTCAGAGTCCGTCACTGAGTGCTCCACACCCTAGGTGCACGGGAAGTGACAGCTGCTTCCTCTGGTTTCCATCCTCCTTGCAGGTTCCCCCGATAGCTTTGACTGCATCTGGAAATGCCTTTTCCAGAAACGTGCATAACACGGAAAGGAGTCTGAATTTACTTTGAATGAATGTCACTCAATTGTAGCTGATCATTTTCTGTTCAGAATTAGAAGGGGATCGTACATCAGAAAAGTGTCAATTAAGATTAAGTCTGAAGAGGAAGAGCAGGGAAGTCAGAAACAAAGACCATGTGCAGTAATTGCTTTACACTTTTGAACACGAACCTCCCTTTACAAGGCTTTGTACCCAGAAAGGAGGAAGGAAGGTAGAGAAAGAGAAACATATAACATCTACTGCCTGACTCATCATTGTATGGGTTCCCTGTTATTTATCCATCCACATCACCTACTGCCTGTCCAGCACTCTCCTCTGCAGTTTGTTTTGTATTCACCATCTCATTTTAACCTCACAACTACCCAATAAAAATGAGCTTAAAATATGCAGGTAATACATGATAGAAGAAAACTTTATTCTAGGTCTGCTTACTCCAAAAGCACATGCTTTCTCTATGATATTATAATGTTACAATTTAGCAGTGTCTTTTCCTGTATCTTTACAAAGGTTTTAGTTTCAAAAAACTTGCATAAGCACACACACAGAGGGACTGCAGACATGCACTAGAGACACAGATAAAATTGTGATAATCTATTAAATTTATAAAATAAAGTGCAATTAAGTGATGCAACTAAGACAAGGGTAATTTTTGCAATTTTACTGCAAAAATTAATGCAGTATACATAATTAGCATAAGTTTCATAGGTTTTTACTTTATAACATGGGCCTCTCTTCACTACTTAACAGCATCAGAGAAGATATTCACCATCCCTGACAGATGAAGAACAAGCAAGTAAGATGGATACCTTGAGAGTTTGCATTAATAAAGGTTCAATTATACTAGGCATGAAGAAGAGACATGCAGAGCAGCTTTCTGTATTTAAATGAAGTATTTTGTAATGCAAATTAGTACACTCTGCACTAATGAAGTGAATTCTTTAACTGCTTGAGTCATTTCTGGTTATCATTAAACCATAGAAACTGCATGAAAAGAATTTACAACTGACTATGGTGAATAAAACAAGGCGATGAATAAAACAAACCCATTATAAGTTCACCAAATTGATGCAATTCAGCTATTGAAAAGTAAACTTGTTGTTAGGTTATTCAGAGTCCATATTGTAACAAGGAAATAAAGAAAATGGTCTTGGCTTGTGAAGAAACACCAAACAACTAATGGCTCCGAACTACACGGAAGCCGACTGCATTTACCAGCAAAAGCCGTTAACCTGTATCATCATTAAGTAATAATTCATTGAATGTCTATGTGCCATGCACTAGAATACATACCTAAATACAATTCTCAGTCCATGGCTACTACCTTCAAGGAGGACAAAGTCTAATGGGGAAATAGATATGATGGTCAACAATCATGCTTCTTTTTTTGACAGTTGCTGTCGTGGAGGCGGAGCACTTCTGCAAAGTAGCAGGTCCACAGGAGTAAAGAAGCTTTCACATTAGAGGTGGTTTTACTATCAATCCTGAAGTATGTGAAGTTGAAAAGTGTATGGGGTTTCACCATTTCTGTATCAAAGACACAGAATTATGATAAAAGCAAGGCAGGGAACCAGGGAGTTCTCTGAGACTTATTTAGAGAGAGTATAAAACAGAGGCTGGAGATGAAGTTAGGAAGAGGTCAACCATGATAGCGGATGTTGCATTACAGGAGTTCAGTCTTCTTGCTGAGGGAGCTGGGGAACCACTGAGAGGTATTAAACAGGAGAGCGATAAACCAACTTTTCTTTTCAGAAATCTCTCCTATGAGGATAGGCTACAAGGGGCTATGGCTTGGAGGAGGAAGAGTTAGGTGAGGCTGCCTACATTGTTCTAGTGAAATTGCAAACCCACACCAAGGCACAGCAGTGCTAGGGGAATAGTAGGGCAGGGAACAATGAACAGTGAGTGCTAGGGAGAATTTTCAATGCTTAAAATTTCTGAAGAGCTGCACTTAAAAAACACCTCTCAGTATTCAAAGAAGGAATGCTTCAGTCATCACTAAAATACATGTTAATGGCAATTATTGGTTATCACAAGAAGATGATGGACTTTTAGGTCTCTATGCTGCTTGGTCCTGTAACCTAAATCTTTCTGCTCCTGGTTTTTGCTGACCCCTGTATTATATGGAGTTCTTCAGAGAAACAGAGCTAATATGATGATGATGGGTACATAGTTAGATAGATAGATAGGTAGATAGATGATAGATTTTAAGAAATTTGATCATATGATTGGGGGCTGGCAAGTTTAAAATCTGTAGGGCTGGAGAATCAGGTAAGAGTTTAGATTGCAGTTTTGACTCTGAAGGCTAAAATTCAGGCAGAATCTTTACATTGTAAAGAGGCCAATTTTTTTCTTCTTTGGGAAAACTTTGCTTATAAGGCCTTCAACTGATTAGATGATGCCCATCCAAATTATTCATGGTGAACTGCTTGAAGTCAACTGATGATAAATGTTAATTATATCAAAAATATCTTTACAGTGACATGTAGACTAATGTTTGACCAAACAACTAGCCAACTTGACACATAAAATCAACCATTGTATCACCTTAAGAACTCAGACTTTATTCAAGTTTACAAAATTTTGTGTCCTTAAACCCAACTTTATTGTACTAAAACATTTAGATTTTACTTCATGCTCACTTTTTTAAAATTACAGTCCCTATATACCAGGTAGTATTATCTAGCTTTATTATGTTATTCAGAACTGTCTCAGTTGCTTATACATCTGATCATGCTTTCTTTTGAAATTGTATCACTCTTCTAAGATTTCTTTAGCTTTTTAATCATTTCCTATATACAAATCTATGGGTGAGGGTTTATGTTTTTCCTCTAGGTTTATTATGTCTGACTAATTTTCAGATTTTTTAAAAATGGCATTTGTAAGTACTTTGAGATAATTTAATCCAAATGTACTGAGTTTTCTCAAATTGCCAAGCTTTAGGCTAGGTGCTGTAGAGAATGAAAAAAAGAAGACAATGCCTCTACTCTACTCTATTTTCCTCTGTTGCTATTAGAGACCAGAATAGTACAATACAATGTCTCAAAAAAAAAAGTGTTTAGGATGTGTAAAGGATTTCTGATATGTGGAATTTCACTCTGTTCTAAATAGAATATGGTGACCTGCCTGTGCTACAATACAGAAGAAAAAAAAGTACATGTTTCCCTGACATACTACCCAATCAACAAATAGGTTACTGATTCTTTTCAAGGAAACTGATTGCAGAAAGTAGAAGGAACTTTCTTTTTTCTTGAAAAAAGGCTACATTTGTTTCAGAGATTACCATGCATGCAGCCTGGAGGACAGTAAAGGATAAAAATACTAGGCATTGAAGTTCAAAACACCAGCAGCAATTATAGAGATACATTTTGAATAGGAAAATAATGTGTTTTGCTTGTATTATTATTTTTAACACATGAGAGTTTGAAACAAGGAACCATAATATTTTAGTGCTTCTAGAAGTTACTATTAAATAATAATTTCTATTCATGAATGGTTTATAATTGAGGGTAGAGGATATCAACAACTGACATATTGATTACTCTTTAAACTTTCTTAGAAATGATGGTGCCTGGAAAGTACTAAAATATCTTTCTGTTCCCAATCTCACTGTCTCATAATAAAGAAATAAATTGTTCCTGAATTTGAGAAGTTCATTTTCTCAGGTTCAAATAATAAATGAGAGGTGAGAATAAGGAACATGTGTCATGATTAGATGCTAAAACATAGCTATCACCCTATTTTCTAATGGCATAGCTCTCATGCCTGTGCACTGTTATTTACACAGAAAAAATATCAATTTTATCCTAATTTCATTAGAATATGAAAACTCCCACATAACTAAATGTTTTCCTCCCATTATAACAACTACTTTGACATTTATCCTTATAAGAATCAAGTCAAGAATAATGTTATTCTTTAGGAAGAAAAATATCTTATGAAATTCTGACATGTTTGAAATTGTTTTCTTATAAGAAAAATGAATTGTTGTAATGAGTAGTTCTAACAGAACTTAGTTTAATCTCAAGCTTTTGTATCTATGGAAATATAAGCTCAGAAAATCTTACAATTTTGGCAAGGGTGAATAGAGTGACATTTGATGGCAGAGTGCCATTTTATGTCCTCCCTCAGTCTCAATGACTTTCTAATCTTCGTGTTACCATGCCTATTTATCTGGAAACTTCTTCGCATTCTTTGCTGGTATTTACAATCTATGTGTCAATTAGAAGTAAAATTTAGTTATCTCGTCACTATGCTTTTGTCTATCATAGCACTTAACATAGTGTATAAGCTGTCTATTTATATACATGAATCCCTATTATGGGATAAGAGAAATTTACTTTCACTGGACTATGAAGTTCAAAGACATCCCACAGTAGTTGTGATCCAGAGCACCAGAATCTGCTCCAGCTCCCACTAGCTGTTTCCACAATTGCCTCTCATACGTGCAATCTGGAAGTTCAATACAGACATTTAGTCATGAGTCTCCTCCATAAGACTAAGCTCCATACTAGCAGAAATTATACCTGTTTTGATTACAACTGCAACCTTAGTACCTAGTATATATTCTGGTACATAATGAGCATTCAAGCAATTATTTGTTGAACTAATGCATACATGAATAGATGGAAAAAATTAACTTCACATAGATTGTATAAAATATCAAAGGCCACATATAAGACTATAACTAACTTACTCTATTTGATTCCAGTTCCTGAGAACATTCCAAAACACTTTGGCCTTTTCCACACTCATTTCTTATTCCTGTATTTAGACACACATCATATGCTGTAAGGTACTAAACTTTACATGCCTGGGCATTTGCTCTGAATGATTCCTTTCTACATGTTGCCATTCTTTGTTCACTGAGAAAAATTTTGAATATCCTTAAAAGACAAATTGTTACCTTCTAGAAAGTCTGCCCAAAGTTTTAATAACAGAATATGTTACTCAAACTGTTACTTACAATACTCTTTTGAGAGTTGAAATGGTACAGGATATTTGAAGTAGATGTAATAGCTAAGGAATCAGACAAGCCTAAAACTGAATTCTGGTATTTCTATCTGGAGCTTTAAGACCTTGAACCAGTTAGTTTGCACTTCTATACTTTCTTCTCATTAAAAAAAATCATAAATGAATGATGATGAGAATCACGTGAAAGGTCACCATATGTCTGGAAAAAACTAAGCATGGGTGTTGGCACATGACGGATGTTTGCCGAATAGTAATCTTCTACTAAATAGTTTTTCTTTTCTGTTTCCCTCTTCATCTCCTTCTTAATATCCTTATTTAATACGAAAATTACTTTCCTTAACTTCCTCTTTTTCTAGCTCTTCTGATACTTATTCTATGACCTCTCCTTTCATATCCTCTTATGTTTTGTCAATTCCATTGCTTGCCTGGCTACTGACAGTAGCTTCATTATGACAACTCACATGTATGTTGACCACCCCTGTTTTGAGTTTTAAAATGGCCTGGTATCTGAAAAAGACTTGACATATTTCCCTTGCACTTAACATTTAACTGAGAATACGCTCCCCTTTGGCATTAAGTTCAGAGGGATATTTCCATGAAGTAAATAATTGATGTCACCATATGGTGACCTTTGGGCTAGATTTTTAGGAGCTAAGAATGTTCCTGCTGCCGTAATTAGCTGCCAACATGGGATAGATGCCCTATACTCTTGGTATAGCCGTGTTATCTTCAAATAATCAATGGATTTTGAAGGCTTCAGGAACATTTTTCAAAGTGTTCAAAATCCATTGATTATTTGGGGGTTCTAAGTAGACTGGATTCCAAAATAAGATTGTAATCATAAACAACAATTACCTCAAACTTTAATTGATCAGGGTTAGGTATTTAAGTTGTTCTCTCTTGCCATATGCTATACTTGAGCAGAAAAAGCAAACCAAAAGGAAGAAATTTTTAGTTTATGTATTTAAAGCAAAAATTGCATCCTGCATTTGGAATAAGTACAGCAAATCCAAGTCATATTTGATTTACTGAAGCTGAATTTGAACATAGAACTTTGTGCAATTACCAGAAAAAAGAATTAACTGTATATCATGTATTTTGCCTGAAACTAATGGATAGAAAATAACGATGAAACATTAATGTAATAATATAGCCAAACAATGTTTTTATCTACTTTAACTTTTTAAATTTATATAACTTTAAAATAAGTGAAACTGTGCATATATCCTTAAAACATGAGTACTAACAGACCATCTAAAATAATAAACATTAGCTCAATTGATTAATGTGCAGACATTTTGGTATATAAATCCTAAACTAATATCTTCATAAATCTATATGAAATACAATGTCTAGTTGAGAGAGTAAAATAAATAAACCTTACGTCTCATTTAACTGAAATTTTCTTGTGCTGAAATTACTATATCCCACTATGGAGTATATCTATAATTCTTTCTTCCTGTTGCCATTCATCTGTGAAAAGCACATTTATACATTATTCATATTACTGCAATTTCCTAAAGAAGGTTGCCTGTTTTAAATTTCAGTGTGATTCCTTATCTGCCGTATTTTTACAAGAATTTTTTCTGAGCTGAGTATTCTATTCTTTTGAAGTATATTCTAAGCAAGCATGTGTTGTTGCACAAATGATTCCATATTTTTGAGGAATTCTTTTTTAACCCTAAATGCACAGTTTAGTGTGAGGCATCTATAAACCTGTAAGTATGTATGTACTCTGAAAGGCTAACTTTCATGAGCATATATAGTACTATTTGTAATTTGATTTGCAGTATAAAAATTATTATGTGACCAAAGTACAAAGGATTTTTAGGGCTCTGTATGATACTACAATTATAAATATATGCCATAATCTATTTGTTTAAGTCCATAGAATGTACAACATGAAACATGAACTCTAATGTAAACTAAAAACTTGGGGTGATAACAATGTGTCAATGTAGGTTAATCAATTGTAACAAATGTACCACTGTGGTGGGAAAAGTTCATAATAGGAGAGGCTATGCATGTGTGGGTCAGGGAGTATATGGGAAAATCTCTGCACCTTCTGCTCAATTTTAGAACTGTTTTAAAAAATAAATCTTTATAAAAATAATTAGTTTGTGATTAACATAGGATATATACCTGGCATTGTTGTTTGTTTCCAAACATTCTTGTCATTAGAGGTACATACTTGAACTGACATAGTCAAGTATTCTGCTGTTTTTACCATATTTTACTTTTGCCTCTAACAGTTTTATGAAAACATTAAGAACTGACAATGTAACAGAATAAACACTGGGCTAGGATGAAGAAGACAAATTGTAGTCTAGACTCTCTCATTACTAGATATGAGATCTTGATCACATCACTAAACATTTTGGAAGCTCAGTTTTCTCACATGCAAAATGAAGTTGATACTATCCTTATCTATTCCTATGAGGTCACTTGTATCTTACAGGAATTAAATTTTAAATGCATAAAATAATACATAAATACTACGTGGTGATAGCAGTTGTTAGCATTTTTATAGGTAGATATTTTCATTTTGGACAAACGAGCTAAATACTGTTAGTGAACAAAACAAACAAAAACAAAACAAAATACAAAACAAACAAACAAACAGACTCCACCATGCATTATTTAGGCTAGCCTGCCATTTTCAAATAAAAATACAAGTTGTGAAAAGGGCTCACATTTTATATTCTTAACTATATGGAAATTAAACTTGTTAGAGACTAACTGATAGCACCAGTTAGGTTTTTTAATTACCAGGATCATTTTATTGGTGTCTTAATATTGAAAAGCTATATAGCTCAGTTGGGTTGAGCATGGTACCACAAACCAAAAAGTTACGGGTTCAATTCCCAATCAGGGCATATGCCTGGGTTGTTGGACAGCTTCCCAGCTGGGGACATGCAATAGGCAATCAGTTTCTCTCTATCTCTTTCTCCCTCCTTTCCCCTCTCTCTAAAAGGAAATAAATAACATCTTTAAAAAGAACCACGGAGAAGCAAAGTTCCCTCTGAAACAAAGTTCCCTTTGTCCGTATTGGTTAATTCTGGAGCTGTTGGGGGTTTGGAGACTGATTTCAGCACTTAGCACCTCGGTCACCTTAGGCAGGAAGCCTGCTTTGCTGTCTCCCTGGGAGCCAGCAGAGAACTCCTCCCTAGCTGAAGGTCTTCACGCGGACAGATGAGAGGGGAGGTAAGACAGAGAATAGCAACTTGATACGGAAATAAAATGATTGTGTTTCAGATAGTTTGGTAAATTTTCTTTAAGATATTTTTTACAGCTGAATCCATTTTATTTTATATAGTGCAATTCTAACTCTCTTGTGGATTTCAAACTGAGCAATGTTTAAACAACACCATATAGAAAGAGATTGCATGGTGACACAGTTCATACACATGGACACGAATGATTTTAGGAGGAGAGTAACAAGTTATTACAGAAGGAGAAGACAATGTCTGATTGTGACTGAACAAAAGGACCCGTGCGGGGGGTGCGTGGCCAGATGCTATTACCAAACAACGACACCCTCCTTCCCCGGGACCCCTCGGTTGTGGGTCCTTTGCCCCCCGCCCTTGGAATTACGGCTCTGGATGGCAGAGTTTGGTGAAAAGGAAAAGGAACTATTTATTCAAAAGTTATACAGGTTTGATTAATGGTTAAATGTCACCCTTACACCTCAAAATCCCTTCAAAACAACCACCAGCGCACACACCGTCCTGCTTTCCCCCCTTTGCCCAGTTAGGCCAGTCAGGCCAGTCAGGGGGACCGTCCTTCAGAAGAAAAAAAAGAACAGAAGTCCGGGGCTCGGCTAGGCAGATCTCTCGCGGGTCTCAGCACCATCCACTGCGTCGCCGCGATCTCCAGCTCTTAATCCATAAGCATGTGGCACCTTCTCCTGGCCCACCAGCAAGAGTCCTTTCTCCCCTCTTTCCTCCTGCGTGGTCTTCACACCGTTCCCCAGAGTCTGTGTCCCTTTGTCTCTCCTGCAGGCCCCTGTCTCTCCTCTTTCTCTCCCAGTTACATTCTCTAAGTCTTTGAAACCTTCCTGATTAGCTTTGGTGATATGCAAAATAAACCTCTTTGCATATGAGGAATGAAGCTATCCTGTTATTGACCTACAGAATGACTCTCAATGGCCCTGCTCAAAGCTCCCATCCCCCATGGCGGCCTGCCCTGGGGTGGGGAGAATATATTTTTCTTGGACACCCCAATCTCTGGACCCCGTTACAGATACCCTTTGGGGGGACTCTGACTGTGCCCCATTACATGATGACCTGTATTCTGCCCTCAGTCCATCGTTTCTGCATTGCCTCTCAGAGATATTTGGCCTTCTATCTTTTGCTCTACATACTTAACATGGAGACTTTTTGAATATATGCTGTGGGAGATAAGGATCCAAATTACAACTTTAAAAAAATTGTTCAATATCCTCTAAGATTCTCCTAAAAAGCAGGTGTTGAAAGTGCTTTATTGTGTATAGACTTTATCAGGGAAAGGCTTTCTTGAGCTTGTGGCTTTAATTAAACAATCACACTTAATGAATGACCTCTTAAAATGTAAGAGCATCTCAGACTCACGATTATTAAGACTTTTTTATTTTTCATTTGGTCAGCATTAGACTAAATCACTTTAATAACCAATTGGAAACACAAATACAGTAAACTTTTAATAAAATGTGCCAATCCTGAGGGACTGCTGGAGGTCACTTTTCCTTTCATACCAAAACATTTCTGGTGCCTTCATCTTTGTCTCATACTTTCATCCTCTGCCCAAAATGTTCCCCACACACCCCGACATCACCAAAAACCTACCTGTTCAGAAACCTTTAATACATATTTGGATTATTTTAAATGAATCTCATCGATTTGTTCATTCTGTTGGGCATCAAAATCAGTTTAAGGTCAGAATAATATTTTTTATACTTTTAAACTGTAGAATGCAGTTTTGTATACAAGTATGCTGAGATTCTAAGCATCTTGGAAATCATATAAGCTAGAATAAACTTTATTCACTCACCTAAATCAGAAAGGATCATAGGTTGTTTCCAGTTCTAGTTGCAGCTACACTACTGCCATGTCAGAGGACAACTGGGTGGAGCACGCCATTCAGGCACATGCCCATTCGTCCCTCACACACATCTCAGCCCCTTCATTCCCAAGGTACTCAGGATGGGTTCCTAAGACTCTGGGGCATTTTATTCCAGATTTGTTCTCCTCTTCCAACAATTCACTCTAAAGTATCCAATCTTTCTCTACCTTCTAGCTTCTCTTCTTTTCTCTCTTCCCAACCTCCAAGTACCTCAGTTTCTAATTCCTACAAACCAAACCATTCTCCACTGCCCACTTTGAGTTGTGTTACTGATCTCCAGTATCAGAGTGGGAAGTATATTTTACAAATAAATTTACCTTGAACTGAATTTGCATTTGTGTGGAGTTAGGGAAATTTATGAAGATATAACACATCAATATTGTGATTAGCCATATAATCATATATAGGTAATTATTAATTTTTCAGATGGATGTGCAGACACAGTTTAAGACACATTTGGGTTCTTAGTGTATATAAATAAGACAAAGTAAATTGTCCAAGTCAAACATAGATTCAAATTTTAATCAAGGTGTTTTTTTTTGATCCCTGAGTAGACAGATTTTTCTACTGCGGTATAGTTGACACCCACAAATTTTGTCATCTAACTGTACAAACACACCTTTGAACCCTATCACAAACTTTAAAAATTCACTGGATTGTACTCCTTTCTTCCAAATAGATATCAGTTTTACTAGAGAATTATCAAGTCATTTACTAGTGGCCTGCATATAGGATCGCTGTCTGTGCAGTTAACTCTTTGCAATCCTATTTCTTTTAGATGACGGTGATTATTACTATGGTATAAGAATAAGGGGAGTTAATGGAAAGAAGACTATAAATTCTGTCCTTGGAATTGAGATCTGATATTGGATTTCAGAAATAAGAGGGCAGGCTGGTAGTCAAAAAACGGGCAATGTCATACATGACATTGGACAAGTTCTGAAACATTGATTTCTCTCCAGTCTAAATTTCTCATTTCTGAAAGGTTAATACACCTTATGGCTTCAAAAATTTAAAAAACAGTAAAGATTTGATAATCAGAAACATGAAAAGACCAAGCCTAGTACCTGGAACAGAGTAGATTTTTTAAAAAATGTGACAGTATATTCCACTTTACTGTAAACTTACTAAAGTTAATCATGCATTGTTTAACCTTTTTTAAAAAATTGGTAATGCCTTTTTAAGTACTTAAAACTCTCAAAACACTACTATATCAGCAATGATTATAACACAACACTACTACCATACCTACATGATGTATATGAAATTAAAATGTCATTCTTTACCTTCATAGAACTGTTAACTCCATAAACTTATCTCTTGCTCAATAAGTTCCTAAACGTTCTTTTCTTTGTTACCAGACTCATGCTATGTAATATCTCATACTCTAAATAGAGGATGCTTAGCTCTATACTTTCTAGAAAATGATTCAGTTCAACACTCTAATATCATCATCTCTTTCATCATCATCACAATCATCACCATTGTTATCATTCTTTTCCTTCTTGTGATCGTTTCTAACTTGTATTGTCTACCCTCTGCCAGGAGCTTTGCTAAGGCTTTATATGAATTACCTTATTAATTCCTCATCACTACCCTTATGAGTGTCTATAAGCACCTCATAGTATAAATAAGAAGAATAAGTTTTATTTTTTTTGTTTTTTTATTTTTATTTTTATAAGTTGTTTAATTTTTTTTAATTTATTTACTTTTTAAATACATTTGTCTCTGCCTCCCCCCCCCCACCTCTTTCCCTTGCCCCCTCCCACCTTCCCTCCCTCAGCTCTTCCCCTTTGATTTGTCCATCAGTCCTTGCTATATGTTCCTTGACTTTCCCCTTCCCTTCCCTTTCCCTGCCCCACCCCTTCCCTCTTGTCTCAGTTGATTTCTTTTCCTTTCAGTGTTGCTGGTCATATTTTCCTTGCATCTTTGCATTGTTGCTTAGGTTCCGCTTATAGGTGAGATCATATGGTATTTGTCTTTTGACCCCTGGCTTATTTCGCTTAGCATGATGCTCTCCAGTTCCATCCATGCTGTCGCAAAGTTTAGTACTTCTTTTTTTCTTTCTGCTGTGTAGTATTCCATTGTGTATATGTACCATAATTTTTTGATCCAATCATCTACTAATGGGCATTTAGGTTGCTTCCAACACTTGGCTATGCAGAAAACTATACAACATTGAAAAAAGAAATTAAGGAAGACACAAATAAATGGAAGCATATACCATACTCATGGATTGGAAGAATTAATATCCTCAAAATGTCCATACTACCCAAAGCAATTTATAGATTCAATGCAATCCCTATTAAGATACCAATGATGTATTTCACAGAAATAGAACAGACATTTCAAAAATTTATATGGAATCATAAACGACCCCGAATAGCCACAGCAATTTTGAGAAAGAAACACAAAGTAGGAGGGATCACAATACCGGACATCAAACTCTACTACAAAGCCACCATAGTCAAAACAATCTAGTACTGGCACAAGAACAGACCCATAGACCAGTGGAACAGAATAGAAAGCCCAGAAATAAGCCCAGGTCTCTATGGACATCTAATATTCGACAAAGGGGGCAGAAGCATAAAATGGAGCAATAACAGCCTCTTCAACAAATGGTGTTGGGAGAGCTGGACAGCTACATGCAAAAAATTGAAATTGGATCATCAGCTGACACCATACACAAAAATAAACTCAAGATGGATAAAAGACTTAAATATAAGTCGCAACACCATCAAAGTCCTAGAGGAGAACATTGGCAGGAAACTCTCAGATATCCGACGCAGCAATTTTTTCACTGATAAGTCTCCTAAAGCAAGGGACATAAAGGAAAGAATAAACAAGTGGGACCTCATAAAAATAAGAAGCTTCTGCACGGCAAAAGAAAACATCAGCAAAATGAAAAGGGAGCCAACCGTATGGGAAAATATATTCGCTAATGATACATCAGATAGAGGTTTGATCTCCAAGATATATAAAGAACTCACTCGACTCTACTCCAAGAAGACAAACGATCCAATCAAAAAATGGGCAAAGGACCTGGGCAGATGCTTTTCTAAGGAGGAGAGACAGAAGGCCCAGAGGCATTTGAAAGGATGCTCAGCATCACTAGCCATCAGAGAAATGCAGATCAAAACCACCATGAGGTACCACCTCACACTGGTCAGAATGGCCATCATAAACAGATCCACAAACAACAGGTGCTGGCGAGGCTGTGGAGAAAAGGGAACCCTAGTCCACTGTTGGTGGGAATGCAGACTGGTGCAGCCACTATGGAAAGCAGTGTGGAATTTCCTCAGAAAACTGAGAATGGAACTGCCTTTTGATCCAGCGATTCCCCTGCTGGGACTATACCCTGAGAACACCAAAACGCCAATACAAAAGAACCTATGCACCCCAATGTTCATAGCAGCACAATTTACAATAGCCAAGTGTTAGAAGAATAAGTTTTAGTTGTGGTTAGACAGTTTGTTCAAAACCACAAGCCAGTAAGTAGTGGAGTTAGAACTTGAACATGGGCAGTCTTATTTAGGAGTTCGCTATGCTTCTATGTCTTTGTTAGTCTAATACTAAGATTTATATTAAATGGTGGCAAAATATATTATACATATTGATCAAAATTTGGGAACAGAAATGTGAAAGTGTCAGACTCAGTTACTTAATTTTCCCAGATCCAATAGAATGTCTTAGAGATGTCTCAGGAAGGTAAAAATGTTAGGACAAACTAAAGTTCCCAGTGCCTTAGACCATTTCAGTAACAGGGATAAGAGGGTTCAAAAATTCTTCAGGGTCTATTTAGCATGCCTTGAAGTAATGTATTTAGGTGACTATTTCAAATCTACAATCATCCTCAGATAGTAAAATGCAGCTTTTATTTATACTCTCATCATCTCTATTTCATGTGTATCAGTATATTTATGTAGTGTATTCTAGTCAACAAGAGTGTAAGACCTTCAAGGATAGGGACTCTGAATTATCTGCTTCATGTGAAAAGAAGGGCTTTAGATATGACAATAGTAATTCATGCTTTCAGCCTCAGGCTTGGCTCTCACTCCCCCTAATACTAAGGCATGCTACATTTTTTGAAACTCTGAAATTAGAGTTTAGGCTGGTAGTCAAAAAAGGGGCTTGGCAAACTTAAGATAGGGAACTACTATGTCAAAAGTTTATAAACCTTTCAGCAATTCTTTGCAAAAATTATAAAAATTAGTACGTTACTGTTTTCACACACAATTATTTAGCAAATAATTATTATGATGTAAACTACTTTAACTTATTTAACACTGCTGTACATTATATATCAAACATTATATGTACAGGCTTATATTTAACATTGGTTGAGCTATTTTGTACTATTTTGTACTCTAAGTACTGAATAAATAGTTTTAAATTATCTGTGCTATTTAATCCTTAAAACAAATCTTGAGGTAAATATTATTATTCCCAATTTGTGGATGTAGAAACTGAGGTGTTAACCTCAGTTAACCAACCTACACCCAAATATGGAGCTAGTAACTGGCAGGTAGTCAATAGTTTAACATGTTTATGGATTATAGAGCACATTAGTGGTCCAGGTAAGAAAAAAATTGTTCTACCATTACTTTTTATTAGGAAGTATGCTCTGAAGTTCAAGCAACACACTTTAAACCAGTTATTTTCTATGTTTAGTCCTTACCAGTGCAAAAGAAAAATGCAGAGCTTGTTGTTGGAAACACATTAAGAGATTCAAAATGGAGACAGCAGAGCATTAAACCAAGAGCTCAGACTGTATGGAGCATGGTGCCCAACTGCACAAATTGCATGTCCCTGGAGCCAGCTCTGGAACTAAGTTTATATACCCAGGAATTTCTGTCTTCTGTACCTAAAAAGGAAATAAGGGTGATCTCATGTAGGAAGACATTGTGAGGAGCCATATGCCATTCTCTCTAACATGCAGTTTGTTTACTTGACTCATACTTATCAGTCAGAAACACATTTACAAAAGGATATGATAAACCTTCCATTCTTTATCGTCATTATCATCAGCATCATCATCAATTCCACCTCCATCATAAAATCATTACCATTATTATTATCCATCATTATCTGATTATATTCTAACACCAGGAACTATACTATAACTTAAAAATCACCATCTAATTTAATCCTTAGCAAAATATCTATGAAGTTCAATGACTAAGACATTTGCTAAATACCATGCATTCTGCAAATAATAGAGCATGGTGGGTCTCAAATACCTTGCAACACATTATCTGTTAGAAGGGTGTTAGTAGGCTTCATGTTTATAATGAGATTATCCAAACATTTATTTGCAAACAATAAAAGCTTCATCCTCAGAAATGTATTTCTGTTGTTTTTCTTACAGTTTTTTTCTCCTTTGTTAAGGAACAGACAACATATCGAAAAGATTTAGGAGCAGGCATAAAGGAATAACAAGGCTTAAAACTCTCCAGGATGGTTTCTGTTTCATTATTCCATTTGAGTGTAGAAAAGAATCAAATGTACATTGGAGAAGAAGGTTGATTTATTTGTTGTTTATTTTTTAGCTCTTTATTTTAGAATGTTATTCTAAAGTTCATGTGTGTTGCAAGTTACATAATTTTGTTTAAAACACACACACATAGGTATTAGAATTTCTGTTTTAAAGGTGAAAAGATTATTTATATATTAATTATCCTTCAACAATTATTGAAAATTTCCCTAATTTATATTTCTATAAAATTGATTAGACTACAACGGGTAATTTAAAGTTTATTCTCTTTTATTTTTCAATAACATGGTTTAATTTTTGAGTTTATTAATTTTTGCTGGATCTATTAATGTTCTCTCCCTATATGAGTCAAAAAAAGCACTACTGTTATCTAAAAGTGCAATTTCTAAATTATTTTAGAGAAATATTGTATGGAAATATCATTTTTAATAGCATTAGTAAATGTTAATATAAAAATATTTTTTACCCATGGTAGAGAATAAATGAGATCTTAAGTATAAATATGGATTGTTCTCAACAATTTAATTTAGAAAAAGATAAAATGTAAAGTAAAACAAAATGCCACTTTAAAAAAATGTTTCAAAATAAGAAAAGTTTACTCTGCATATCAAGAAGATTGATCTGGAAGACTTCATCTCTCTGAACTGGGATCATTTATTTTTATATTAAGCTCTATAGTATTTTCATTAAAATATGTCAGGTAATAACTTCTTTGGATGAAAAACTTTTTAATTTGAAATAGATCTTTTGGTAAGCTTGACCTTGGGCAACCCACTTAATTTCTAACCTATGTTGCCTTAGGATTAATAAATATTAAATAAAATATTGAAGGCAAAGGGCATGACACATAGTTTTTCTCTTTTTTTCTCTCATTAGCAAAAGCATATATGACTTTATTTACTTACACATTTAGCTATTCAGAAAAATGAATATAAAATTATTATGTCAACAAAGGACATGGTATATAAAAGAGTTTATTTTCTCTTGCTTCTTCATTGGTTTTAATTTATTGATTTTAGGTAGAGAGAGAGGAAGGGAGAAAGAAACACCAATTTGTTGTTCCACTTACTTATGCATTCATTGGTTGACTCTTGTATGTTCCTTGACCAGGGATCAAACCTGCAACCATGGCACATAGGAATGATGCATAGTACATACAACTGAGCTACTCAGCCAGGACTACTTCTTCATTGGTTTTAAGAATTTTAAAAAGTTTTAGCCATTAACTCTGTAACAATAATTTCTGAAAATCATGTATAATATGGCTACATTTTTTTCCCCCTATTATCTTGATGAAATTAGAAGAAAGCTGTTTGAACATCACTGGTGTAAATTAATTTATTGCCCCTCCTTAACTAACCCTTTGTTTTCCTGACCAGGAAACAAAAGAAAACCTCAATTCAAAAGGTTTTTAGTGCAGGGGAAAATATATATAAAATATTTTCATACACCTAATAGTGACAATGAAAAATCTCAAAATGAATCATAATAATGTGTATGGGAACATCCTGTATGGGGGTGTGTATGTACATGTATGTTTGTTTCCTATTACTAAATTTTTGTAAGTAGTGCCCAGCAGGAGCAGATACACTTTCTAATGATCTCAGTAATTAAGTGTGTCAAATTCTAGGAAATAGTAATTGACTTGTTTCAGAGAGAATGATGACTGAGTAGATTGCACAACTTGATTATAACCTTTTTATTCTGTGTTCCATTGTGCTTTGACATGTAATACCAACATTGTTCTGTTACCTACAATTTGCATCCATGTAAGTCATAATAAAAAGGAAGCATCTATGCCCCTACCTATGCAATGCTACTGAGGCATTGCTGCAGATCAAACATATAATAAAATCAGAATTGAACCCTGGCTGGTGTGGCTCAGTGGATTGAGTGCCAGCCTTTGAACCAAAGTGTCACTGGTTCGATTCCTAGTCAGGGCACATGCCTGGGTTGTGGGCCAGGTCCCCAGTAGGGGACACGTGAGAGACAGCCATACATCGATGTTTCTCTCCCCAATTTTCTCTCTTCCTTCCCTTCTCTTTAAAAATAAATAAATAAAATCTTTTAAAAAATAGCTCAATTTAAAAAAAAAATTGAATCCGGCATGTTGCCCTATGCATTATTTTGTTTAAAGCATCAATGCTAAGCAAAGTGCTTTAACATCCATAATTTCTGTTGGTGCTCACATCAAGCCTAGAGATGAGTATGAAAGCAGACATGAGCTTCATTTGACATTAAGAAAGGTGAAGTTCACAAAAGCTATGTGTCTTTTCTGAGGTGAGAAACTTGAAAGTAACAGGGCTGTGACCTAAAACCATGTCATCTCTAATCTAATTTAATATTTTTCCAAGGCCACGAGAGAAAGGCTCAGCCATTATTTTAATCCTTTCTTCAGCTTGGTGCCACAGAAGTTGATAGCCCTGCATTTGAAAATCACATAAATTAACAAACAAATTATAACACTTGAAAATAAAGTTTAAAAATTCTTCTTAGAAATGGTTTAAATAATTTTTTTTCTATCTCACTTGTTTTTGAAATATCTCACTAGTATTTGAAGAGCTATCTAAATGTTCTTTGTATCAGGTACATAGTCAAAGGCTGGAATTGGTCAGACTTCAACAAGAGAAGAACCAGTAAGAGGTATATATTGAGAGATTTGTTGCGAGGAATTGCTGTGTATGGTTAGAGGGCCTTGCTAGGCAAGTGAGACTTCTGTAGAGCGGTCCAACAGAGAGACAAATTGGAACTCTCTAGGGCATGAGCTGAAGCTGCTGTGCAGTGGAATTTCTTCATCTTTCAAGGCCTGTTGTACTTTTAAGGCCTTTTAATTGATTGAATGAGGCTCACCCAGAGTATGTAGGATAATCTTTCTTAGCTACAATCAACTGATAATGGACTTTAATCACATCTACAGAATATCTTTAAAGCAACACCTAGTTTAGTAGCTTAGTTTTTGATGGAATGCCTGGGACTGTAGCCTAGCCAGGATGACTCATCAAAAAAATCCATCACAATGTGGGCGTGTAATTTGAATAGACTTCAGAAGCAGCATTGATTTAGGAATGGGAAAGATATTAGATTATCAATTATGACAGTGATTTACTAATTATATTTTCTCAAACCCTCCTTAGTCATCTTTTTTAAACTATAAAATAGGAATAATATTAAGCTATTTTTGACAACATTACTAAGATTAAGTGAGATAATTATTTACCAAAAAAGTCTTCTCTAGAATTCCAATCTAAATTACATTCCATATTTTATTCCTACCTAGCATTGTTGCCAATGGAAACTGGGTTCTTTTGTGATGTCACAGAAAAAGGATTTCAAGGATACATGCATAAGAAGAGGGATATTGTGGCAAGGTTTATTGCAGCAAAAACAAAGACTATCCCCTGGTACCCAGTGTCTTGTCCACACCAGGTAGCTTATCTCTGTCTCACTGCAGAAGAAATCCAGCCTCTGGGGCCTCAGACCTGCTCCTGTGCCTGTCAGGCCCAGAAGGGCCAAGACTGAGAGTTGCACAACCTCTTGTGCCTGACTTCCCCACACATACAACCACCAGTAAGACCAGATGGCACCCAGGTCATCACCAGCACTGCCCAAATGGCTGTAGTCATCTTTCATCTTCCCTACTTAATTAGTTGACTAAGAGTCATTTCTCTCAAGATCATGTTGAATATAGACTGCATGTGATTAGCCAATAATCAAGCAAGTATGTGGTATATACCGAATAAATAAACACGGTGGTTGTTTGATTTTATTTTTTTTAGGAAGCGCTTAGGCTGCAGGGAAATCTAGTTGAAAGAAAGAAAGGGGCCTGAAAGAGCATTAACGTAGCATTTCATAATAGATAAAGAAAATGTTCATTGATCATATCAAAAAATAGCAAGAGATGGAGTGTTAATGTTGGGGGATGGAGGTGAAGGATGACTAAACACTTTTTAATGCATCTTACCAATATCTTTCTTTTACTTATAAATTCTAAACATTTTAATTTTAAATAGCATCTAAGCAATTTATGAGCAGCATGTGCTGTTCTGCATCTGTCACAGGGCCTGACTTTAATAGAAACTGATTATTTTATGCAGACTTTGATCTAGTCATAGTTAGCTATAAGCTGCTTTCACACATTTATCATGTGTTATTGTATATACAAACAATGAGATAAATATCTCTCTATAAAAACATAAATTTAAAATTTCATATCTAATCCAGCAGGATGTCCTATTGTCTTCACCTAAAAGTATCTTCCAAATCAGAGCACTTCACATCATCCTCTGATCCCTCGTAAAAGCCACAATTCCATCTGTCCCTGACAAGAGCAAGCAATGTAGCCTCACCACTGACCTCCTTTCTTTATCTTCTCCCCCAAAGAACAACCAGAGGGATCTTTTAAAAGCATAAATTAAATCATGTTTCTCAATACTCAGAACTCTGCCATGGATTCCCATAACATTTATATTACGGTCCAAACTACGAAGTTTGAACCCTACTGTCTTCTTAATTTTATTTCTACCATGTCCTCTCTAGCTCACCACCCCAGGGACTCACAGGCTATTACATCTGCCATTCCTGTGACTGCTGTAGTCTTTTCCTGAACTTAGGCTTGGCTCACCCTTTGGCTTTACTTGTGTCTTTTCTCAGGGGTCCCCTCAAAAGAACAGTCTTCAAATGGTCTATCTAAAACATCTTTCTCTTTATCCTTTACCCTTAATTTTCTTTTCCTTAGCTTATAATTTATTTTTTATTTTTTCATGTAATTGTATTTTATTTATGACATCAATGTGGAATAACTATAAATATTGCATAACATTTATCATTGCCTGAAATTATTTTGTGTTTTTTAAATTATTTACTATCTGTGTACCTTATGAGGGGAAAAAAAGAACTTTCAGAGCTATTAACCCAATCTATTCAATTATTGTAGAGTGAGTTAAGAAACTAAATATAAAATGAAATATTTGTTACCATTTTAATAATGAGTTAAGATCTGCAACAATGCTACATGGTATGCTAGATACAGGTATTAAAGTGTGATAAATAAAAGTTGAGATAATGAAAAGGTTCACCAGGAAGCGAGTCAGGCTACCTGGGGAAAGAATGAGGAGCTGCACAGAAACCACAGTGACCATGACAAAGCTGACATTGATAATGACAGCAGTTATGCAGTGTACACTTTCTATGTGCCAGCCACTGTGTTAGTTGTCTTGCCTACATGAGCCTATTTGGCCTTTGCAACAATTCCATATAATAAACAGTACTACAGCCATTTTACAGATGAGGCAGGGAAGTTCAAGAGTTTAAAGAATTTTCCAGTTAGGACTTGGTATTATCCAACTTGAAAACTAAAGTTCAGTGTAAATGAGTCCAAAGCTTCTGATTGTTACCTTTCAATTGTATTTTATGAGTTTTAGCTTGTTTTGGGATGATCCTTCCATAAATATAAGCAGAGCAGTGTCCTGAGAATAGTATGCTTTATATTTAGATAGACACACTCTTCTAAGTCAGCTTTACTGCTTTCTACTAACTAGAGAACAGATGTATAATTTATTTTCTGTGAGTCTTAATTTTCTTTTGTATAAATCAGAGTAACTTGTCAATGTCTTGTGAATATTAAATTAAATATCCATGTAAATCACTTAGTACTATGTCTATTACATCGTGATCGCTCCTAATAGGCTCCTTGACTCCCCTTAACTCAGCCCTGGAACTGTGTATCCAATTATGAACAGATTTCTCATTGAATGCTTATTGAATATTTTTCAATGAAGGTAGTTTTCTTCTCAAATTCCATACTCTTATAGAAAAGTACAGGTTAGCAGACCCTGAAACATATATGAGCAAATATTTTAAAAATATCTTTGTAAATTCAAGAGCACTTAAAATAACAATATGTTTTTAATTTGGTTAGTTCTTCAGATTTTAAACTAACCTGTGTTTCCAAAGACTACCTCAGCAATTACAGATCCTTCAATATTTAAAAAGGTTAGCACTCCAAAGTTGTCTCCTTTTAAATGATGAATATAGAAGGTATATCTATTACTTAGAGATATTTATTCATTTTATTTATATCATACTTGATTTTTGTTGTTGTTTTAATCAGTTATTTCTCAGTAGTCCCCTTGATATGTCCTGTTGATATGTTAATGGAAACTCATCTGGTTGTCAGGAGAGGAAATCTTCAGTCTCCTTTGCTAATATCAGTTTTTTCCTTCTTTTTTTTTTCCTGCTGTGAGCATTTCCTCAGAACACACGGTTTTTATTTCTTTTAGTAAGATTGGTGTTGATCAATATTTAATGTAGTTAATTTTTTTCATCCCTCTGCACTTCATGAAGTCATAAGAATCAAACCATCAAGATTTTGCAGTGGATTTTCTGCTTTTTCAATGTTAGTCTTGTTATTTATATCTGTATTCTAAAATATTAAAATTTATTTAAGAAACTTCTTTAGAAATAAACACAAACATTTCTACTATAACTTTCATTATGTGTTATTTCCTGTTTTTATTTTTGCTTTTGATAGTATCAAAACTTCTGATAAATTACAAACTATCACTCATACACTTTTCTCCAATTCCAAAGAACAATGTCATGTAAATTTATTTTTGTGCCACTAATTCAATAAAAATGTATCCATTGATGTTAATCACAAAAATCGTAGATTAAAAAGAGTCAGTAATTATATTGTTGATTTAACAATATAGGGCAAAGGTCATAAAACATTTCCTGTATTGTATAAGAAAACTTTTAAGCTTGCAAGTCAAGTGGTATTAACTCAGCTCTGCCCTTGTAATGTGAAAGAAACCATAGACAATAAATACATCAGTGAAAGACTGTAACTGAGTTAAATAAAAATTTATAAAACAACAAAGTTTGAATTTTATATTATATTCCTACATAAAAATATATTCTATTGACTTTTTTCAATCATTTAAAATTGTAAAATTTGATGGCAGCTCACAGGCTCAAAATGAGTCAATGGGCTGCATTTGGCTCATAGGCTTTGGTGTGATGACAACCCTTGATATAGTCCATCCTCTTTCCCAAATGTTTAGCAATAGCATAACACCACATTTGTATACAAAATCTTCTTTTACTTTGGAATTGTACTATATTGGTGGAACCATAAATCAAAAAAGAAAGGAAAAATTGTAGAGGACACAGTTGATAATCTAGTAAAGAAATTACAAAATTATTAAAGTCTTTTGGGGAAGAGATAAGTAAACAAAAATGAAAGAGAGTAATACCTATGGTTGTTTTATGTTCTTCTAAGCAATATTAAAATTATCTAAAATTGTACTCACTAATACAGTGGAGTAAGTTAATATGAAAAAAAAAACCTCTACTACTCTAAGCAATCATATAATAATGTTGAATAACAAAGAGTTTTTAAAATTAAAATGTAACTATGCATCTAAACCAAATCAAGACAGTACCCAGGAGCAGTGAACATGAGTTGAATATGAAGTAGGATCATTGATTTGCAGATTATAACTAGAAATAAACCTTTAAAAACTGGAAGTTAAGGCTACAAATCACATGGTATTTCCTGTGCAGAAATGAGCTGTTTGGATAAAGTCCAAAGATGCCTATGGACTAGGACTTGTCTAGTCCATGAAATGGGATTAGAAAATCTCTTCTCAGTGGCTAAAGGGATCTTAATAGAAATTTCCAGTTACTCCAGGATTTTTTACCTAAGATAAAAACTACACTATTCATGTTCCATTTATAGTATCCACATTCTCAGTATTCTTATGGTACATGAATACAATGATTATATGTCCTTGTTACTTCACAACAATCCTAGTTTATCCTTGTTATAAATGTCCTATTTAGTTTCATCAGTGTCCTGTTGGGGTAACACAGTATAATATCATCAGATACATGGCCCACAAGTTGAGAAATTTTAAAAACTGATAAAGAACTGATGAAGTCCTAGGGTCTTGAAGCAAATCAAACTCTCCTTCAGTAACTCGGGATAGAGGGGATTCATACACACAAACATACACCCTCCAATAAAATAACTCCTAAGGATGAGTCCATAATCATTGTTAAAACACAATATGAAATGACACACAATGAATGGGAGATGGTCAACACTACAAATAGAATTTACAATATAAGTAGAATTAATAAATTGAAAGAGATATTAAAAAAGATAAAGATAAAATAGAAACTTAACCAAGAACATAATGGGATGAAACAACTCAGGAAATATTAAAAATAATTAAGTACAACTTCTGGACTAAATATTGAAAAAATATCAATAACTTAATGACAAAATATAGACCAAACATATGACATTAAAGGTTTTTATTGAACCAAATGATAAAATTCAAGAAATATCCAAAAATGTAGCTCAAAAAAATAAAAGATAGAAAGTATGAATAAATGTATGAAACACTAAAGATTAAATGAGAAGTCTATATATTTGAATGTAAAAAGACTAAAAATTTCTCAATAATAAAGAAATCTTTGGCTTTTGATATAGATGAAACACATTGAAACTGGATCTGGAAAAATAGAAATTTACATGAGATACCCTGTAACAAACATGCATAACATCAAAGTAAAAAAACAGAAAAAACTTTAAGAAGTATAAGACAAATATTACTACAAATTAATAACAATAATATTATAGATTAAAAATAGGCTTCTCTTCAACAATAATATGTAACATGAGACCTTTGATTGATATCTTTAAAGTATTGGAAGAAGAAAATAATTGTCAACCTAGAATTTTATATTAAACTAAATTATTTGTCAATAATATAACCTTTAAAGACATTTTAAGACTAGCAAAGATTGAGGGAGTAAATTAACCCTAGACTTATATGAAAAGAGCCAAGGAATTATATTTCTTTAAAAAAGCATTAAACCAGAAGGAGGGAGTTCAATAAAATATAAAGCAATTTTTAACAAAGATATTAATACATATACTGATAAATAATTTTTCTTAACTTAGAATTCCTACTGACTGGACTTGATATACATTGAACTCATGTTTCAAATGCTCTTAATTTAAGGCATTGAGGATTATTAGTTATCCTCAAAGTCATCATTGTACCCTTGATCCAGATATGACTGGCTTCTTTTATGTTTTGTTTTCTAACCATTATCATCCTGACCAGTCCCTTCAGCACCTTTAAATACACACACACACACACACACACACACTCACACACACTCTGGATATATAACATAAAACTATCAAAGTTTAAATGGTACTAAGTGGCACTAAAGGGAGTAGCTAATTTAAATTCAGGTCTTATACATTTTTTAAGAAAGCTCTTATCTACTTTATGTTTTCTAAACTGATTATGTTGACAACACATGATTATCAAAGTCCTGGTCTGTGTTCTACTCTATAAATATTACAACCTGTGACTAATGATGATTGATCAAACAAAATCTCACATGTGGAAAGAGTAAAATGTAGATATATCTTATATAACCTCCTAACAACATAGACATAATACCCAATAATATTCATTGGCGTAATTCTCTAGAAAAACATTCTGTGATAATGAAAATTTTCTCTATCAGTTCTGCCCATTACAGTAACCACTTGTGACTATTGAACACTTGAAATGTAGTCAATGTAAATGAGATAAATTTTTACTTTTATTTAATGTCAATTATTACACTTATATTTTCATGGCTACATGTGACTGGTGGCTCTTATAGTTAATGTACTGATCTAAAACTACAGTTTACAAGCAAGAACATAGAGCTTTTTTAGTAAGATAAGAAGAAATTATGATAGAATAGGCTTCCTAATTTAATGTCAAAGTCCTTCAATAACTATTTAAGGTTTTTCCATTTTTACATAACTTTAGTCTGTTTGCAGTTGTCTTTGTGCAAAAATTTTGCAACGATTTTCTCCTATATAAAGGAAGGATATTATATAATTTAGAAGACCATATTTCCAGTCCAAAATCACATTCACTGCTAACAATGGACTCCAAATTCATTTAGTTTGTTTAAGCTTCAGTTTTCTCATTTTGATCATGTTGGTGTGATGATGTAAATCCCTTGCCCTACTTACAGATTTAGGGCACAGAAATTGTTGGGAGATTTGGGAAAATAGTATGTGTAGATGATACAGCATGGTGATTTGTTGGTATGGATCAAACTACATTGGTATCAAAAGGGCTATCCTTAAATCATAAGCATCTATCTTTATGGAAGTATTGCTATATATCATAAAATAGTGAAAAATCAAACAAATAAGCTATAGTATCCAGATGCAATTTGCTGTCATATAAATAAATTATAGTATTAGTATAATGGCATATTTTTCTAAGTTATATATAAATTAGATATGGTGAATATGTTTGTATCAGTGAAAACCACAGTAGAACACAAAGTCTTAGAATATATTTGAAAGTCAGAGTAGGTATAATTATGGTATATAATTATTAATTGGGTAAGCCTTTTCTAGACATAGCTATTTCACTTATGTCAATAAAATTAAAAATCTGTTTATAACCAATAATTTAATAATAATTTAAGCAAGTTTAAACTCTGATGGGTTAATTAAATATTTGTGTATTACTTATTGGATTTCTATCATAAACTTGGATTGTAATTAGTATTACTTGGGGGCAATTAAAATTAGACTATGTGTTGTTATATACCTTTTTCATGTCCATTTTTGATATCTCTTCCTGATGCTTTCTCCACTTATTTTCTCCTATAATTCACTTAGTTGTAATCAACAGCACAAGTCTTGAATCTCTAAGGGCTTGATAAGAGTGAATAAATAGTTGTTAATCTTAAACAAAGAAATGTTTTTGGAAAAACACATTTGGAAATTGTTAATTTCGAAGTTGCTGATTCCTTAAGCAAAAGAATTGTACACTGGAATTTGTTCTACCTATATATTTCTATCTAAAATATACATTTCATGACAGAGCGGAATAAGTAAGTAGTCTATTTACTAAAGAATGGCAATTTAAGCCTATTTTATTTTATTTAGTCAAGTAACAGCTCATTGCCTGACAAGTCATTTGCATTGGACCATTATTATTTGCTGAAAGCAGAATAAATTGCTCATTATTTTAATAATTATTTCAATTTGATGATAAATATTTATTTTGAAGTCTTACATAATGCTCTAAAATTACCTAAATAGCTAATGAAGGCACTTGAAAAGTATAGAGGTGTTTTCATTCAGAGTAGGTTTTAGCCTTTACACTTTTTACACAAAGAATTGTAAGAATAAGAATAGTTCATTTAAAGAATAGAAGGAACTAACATGTCCAACTTTTAAAAGGCATTATCTACTTTACCCTGTGGTTTCTACTTTATACTCAATGTTAGTATATTTTTAAATTTTTTTTCCATCAATTTTCTATGCATGCTCCCAGAGTCATAGGCAGTTTTAGATATATAGGAAAGGAAATCCCTAGAACTGGGTGGGACCAGTTAAACCTCGGTGCTGGGTCCTTGGAAAATTGACCTGCTGCATTATCAGTACTAGAACAAGTATGTTCAGAAAGGGAAAGGAGCACTCTTTTGCTACTAGGTGACTTGTCTGAGCAGTTAAAATTTTACATGTTACATTGGAGATGTTTATGCCTATCTATCTATCTGTAGAGATACTCCATTTGTCCATACAAAATATATCACTATAAAAATGATATATAAATATATCTCTGTGAAAGTGGTGCCGTTTCATCCGTTGTTAGGCCTGTGATTAAAAAGACAGTGGTATCACAGCTCCAGAATTTCTAAGAATTGTTAGGACTATTCATAAATATTAGGGCTCCTTCCTTCCAAGCACACGGTAGGATTGCACTTCCTCATCTCTTTTCAAATGAGGCCTAGCCTTGCGATCTGAGCCACTTCTGTGCTGAGCCCTCAATAACCAGTGAGTGATGCACCATATTTCCCTCTCCTGTTACACAGGTTTTGGGAAAATGTGTAAAAAATGTCAGTGGGGGTTTCTAAATTGCTATGTAAATGCAATACCCTCCTGCTCACCCAAATTGGGTCATGTAGTTTGAGAGAAATAAAATTTTAAGCCACAAAGATTTGGGATTATTTTTATTAATCACAGCAAAACCTAGTCAATTCTGAGTTAATATGTTGGTTGTGTTTTATCAGTTCCTTTGTACCAGTGCCTAAGGCTTTGGTTCATAACAGTATTTTCTGAATTGCTGTTAACTTGCAGTGATTCAGCTGTTTTACATTTTGTTCAATGAAACACATGCACACATTAGTTAATAAATAGCAGTTGCCAGATAATATCTCATATAAGCAAGTATCTGTACATTCAAGGAATATTTTTATTATATCCAAAATTTGAAGATATTCTAAATGATGTAAATAAGAGGAGCCAGCTGGCTGAATTGCTATTTTGTAAAGGCCCTTAGCCCAGAAGCTGGAACACTTAGTTTTTAGTCCTAGTTTTTTTTTGTTTTGTTTTGTTTTTTTAATTACTGGCTGCAGTACCTTGGATAGTTATTTAAATTCATTTTTTTAATATTTAAAATGATAAAACATAAAAGCTGCCATATTACAAACTTGTTTTTAAAAATGGGATAAAATATTTTAAAGGATTTTTGAAAACTGAAAAAAATAGTGTAAGTGCTAGGTGGTAATATTACACAGTGCTAGTGACTTCCTACTCATATAATTATTTTTCAACATGTTGGATGATATAAACTTTTAATGAATAAAAAGATTGAACCTTCTATCCAATGTAATAAGTGAAAAAAAATATATCTATATATATATTTATATGGTGTTTTCTTTCTGCATGGTCAAGAAAGTCTACTAAAATGTTTTAAGGGAAAACAACAAAATGAAAGAAATGGCAGATCATACACTTCTCAGCTCCAAACATATATGCTATCTCCTCTCTGAAGTGACTTTTTTTTGGAAGAGAAAAAAAATGATTTTTTTCTCTCTTTGATGTTGCTTAAAACTGAATATAAACATTTAAATACAACTTTCCAAACATTTCTGAAAATGATGATATTAACTTTAAAAATTGCAAAATAAAAATTATACATTAGCAGTAGATTTCTTTTCATGTTGTTACTGGTTATTGTTTATATGAACATGAGAAAAAGCCTATTCATGATAAAAATTTGTAAAATATTCATGACTACACTTAAGAAATATCTGGTGTTAATATTAAGAGCACTATAACATTGATATATCATAGATGTATATTAAGATATATATTGATATATATTAATAGAGAAATATATTTGAAATTTTGAATAAGAAAATGCAACACTAGAAAGACTTAACATTTATATTTTTAATTTAAAATTTAATGCAGTACAATAATGCTAATACTATTTCAGCTTTCAAAGTATAACTGAAAGATTTTTTAGAATAAAAATTCCATGAAATGTTTATTAATATACCACCATCTCTAAAACAATAATTATTTTTTCTAATTATTAAAAAAGAAGTCCATACAAAAAACAATTTAAAAACATAATTTCAAATAAGTGTAAAATTCCTGAATATTAAACTTATCAGTTTACCATTTGTGCGAAAGACAAAGACATATCTCTATGCTGCACCATAAACCCTGATTAAAATGCTGAATTAAAATTAAATCAGTACAACTTCTAGAACAAAGTATATAGTTGAATATTTATATTGTCTTAGATTAGAGGACTTTATAAACATGATCCCATAGGAGGAAAGATTTTGGGATATCGCCACATAAAAGTTTATATGTCCTGCATGAATGTGAAAGACCATACATAATTAAACTTTAAAAACAAATAAAATTGAAAGATACATATGAATAAAAAACAGTTGTTACCTTAAAGGTATAAACATATTTTGTAACTCAGTGAAAACAATGATGAAAACTCTTTATTAAAATGAGTGAAGGACAGTAACAGGAAATTCATAACTGAATAATTAAAGATAATGTATATGCCAATGGAAGAAGGTTCATCCACAGAAGAATGCAGATTAAAATAGCAGAGAGATAACAACTTTATATTTCATGCAAAAAAAAAAAAACTAAATAATTCCAAGAACAGGGTCAGTCAATGAAGATGCAGAGAAATGGATACTTTCACACATTGTTATTGGGTATGTATATTGGTATATTTGGGGGAAAGTGAGTTTTCCATTATATAGCAAAAGACAAAAATATAACACCATTAACCTAGAAACTCCAAAGATATTAAAGTGTAGAAAAATTACTGCAAGTTGTTTACAGCAACATGAGAATGATTGTTAATAATTTCTGACCACTTGTGATATGTCATTTATTAGCTCATTTAATCTCTCACACTACCCTCTGAAGAGGTATTATTATTATCCCTTTTTTAAAATCAGAAAACTGAGGGTCAGAGAAGTCATAAAACCTGTTAAAGTTTTGGCATTGTTTGTAATAATGAAACAAAAAATAGGTAAAGTCTAACTAAGAATAGGGTATCGATTTATTATACTCTTGCAATGCATAAAAAAGTATTCATGTAGCCATTAAAATGATATTGTAGACTAATTAATGACATAGAAAATGTTCATGGTACATTGTTAAGTGAAACAAGCTAGTTTTCCAATAATATAAATTTTATGACCCTGTTTTTTTTAAAAAGAGAAACCCAAGGTTTATACATATACATAATACAAATACCAGAACCAAAAGCCATCAGTAATTACTTCTAGGTGTTGTGACAATGGATCAGTTTTCATTTTAATCTTATGACTTCTCTTTAATTTTAAACTTTCTATAGTGAACATTAATGTTTTATTGTGAAAAACATTTTTAAATCAAGATATATTTTGATTATTTGCTTGCAAGAATGGGGGAGTATTCTAATTGTCACTATATGTGTAGTCCAGTACGAGAGTAGAGAAAAAGAAGGAATCCCCCAAAGTCTAAGTGCAGGCTATATCTAATTCTCCTGGTATTGTTCTGAATTCTTTAATATTCTGAATTTTTTGATAAAAAATATTTCTCTTTAATCTCTGACATATAGTTTTAATGGTGCTAAAAATAAATTTATTGATAAAAAAAGTGAAATTTTAATGTCAATAGCTCTCGGACCCAATCACCTCACCCCACTGGCCTTCCCTAATGTTACTGTTTATTCATAATTTGGATATTACTTCATCATGAGCTTTCAATTGTAAATAGACACTTTGTACTTGAAATAATCTCAGACTAGTGTCGACTAAATTCAAACGAAATGCTAAACTGTATTCATAGATACTCTTTTGTTCTCAGAGAGCTTAAGTGGAGAGAAATAATATAAGCATATGGAAGGTTACTAAACAGTAACTTTGTTCAAAAATACATGTAACACACAGGAAAGACATCAGAGATAGTGAATTCCAGTGATCCAGATAATCATTACTTATTTTAGAATGGAGAGTGTTCTCTGTGGATTAGAATGCTTTAACAGGACTTCATAATTTAAGTGGGATCTTAATTAACTCCAAAATGCTGCACAGGCTTTGAACAGAAAAAGACAAGAGTCGAAGGTAGTCATTGAATGTACAAGGCAGGATAACAGCTGTATGTGGCCAGGAACATTGACTAAAATATCTCCACACTTAGCTCAAGGTAATTCACCCTTGGAAACCAACAAGCAGAAACTCCTCTGTGCCTATCAGTCTTTACAGATCACCTCCAACACCAAACAAATCACATTATATTGTAAATATTAATTTATTTCTCTGCTTCTGATCTATCGTGTGAATGTTCATTAAGGGGAGGGATACCATTTATCTTTAATCCCACCCTAGCACATAGGACCACAATATGTGGAAGACAGAGAAATTTGTCTCTTTCACATTTAATAATATGTCAGTCTAGAATCATGGTTTCTTTCCGACTGCAGCACCTATCCCATTGTCTGACACATTGTACAGAACTGATGAAAATTAAAATAAAGAAATAAATGGAAATATGTAACATAAGCATAGTTATTAAATAACAAGAGATGACCTATTCACTGACTTGTCATAGCTTCTGATGTAGCCGAGGAAAGCAAAATGTACATGTAGTCAAAAATACCAAAGGATATGTAATACACTACTGAATTTGATTTAGATGAATATAGTGCAAACCAGACAGATAAGTGCAAGTAAGTGATCAAAATGAGTGATTGAAATGAAAAGTCAAAACAAATTTCTAGCTATTTGTCAAAGCATGTTTCAAACTGTACATATTGCGTAGGGCATGTGACAGAAAGGGATGTTATCGAAGGGGACAAAAATAAGTCTTCAGACTGTGAAGAAAATATTACAAACATGATTCAACTTTCCTATTCATACTTCTTCCATATGGGTTAATATATTAACACTCTTGCTCTCATTTGGATCATCACCAAAAGACCAAGGTAAGAACATGACATTGTTATTCCTCTTAGACAAAGGAAAAAACTGAGATACCACATTTCCCTGGGTTTTGAGGAGACCAGCTCATGGTTTATGTCCTTTTTGCTATGTGGAGCCATCTTTATATTTACAAGCCTACATTGCATATCAGAGGACTGGGCTCCAGGCTCAGTCCCTTTTCCTTTGTTCCTGCATCCAGCTGTCCTGCCTCACTCACAAAGCTATAGATTTCCTGACAGGAGGCAGCTATGTTAACCATGGCTTCTCGGTGGGCTTGACTATTAAAAGTGCCATTTCTATATTTATCCTGGGTTTTAAGAAGGCTCAAAGGGAACTCCTCCTCATTCCATTCTAAGGATGTCTCTGAGTCAGCGCTTTAGGACACACAATACAGTATTTTAATGGAGAGGGGCCCAGAGACCATTATCCAGAAGTTGCTAAATGTCAGGACCAAGGAGGCAGGCTTTATGGATTTCTTTAAAGAGCTTCATTAACTTGACTAATTGGAAAGTGGAGATTTGCAGACTTGTCTGCTTGTAGGGGTGAAAAGACAAAGTCAATAGGATGTGTGCGCAGAACACGTGGGGCTGTGATAAGCCACTAACCATTCCTGGCAGATGGACAATGCATTTGCATTTGGTCCATTGTAAACAAGGGTGATAACTGAAGCAGCAGCATGTAGCAGGAAGAGCCACAGATTTGGAATCACCCTGAACTGGATAAAAATCCTGACTTCACCCATTATTAACCTTGAGAATATAGAACAACTACTTAAATTCTATGAGCTTAATTTTTACCTCTGTAAAATACGAACTATTCTAGGTTTACATGGCATTTGTGATAGTTCATAATAAGAGACTCTACGTAGAGATAATGAAGTGACAACACATTTACTTTTATTCCATATATAAAAATAAAAGATTGCTTAAATTGCATAAACCCAGAGGAAGGAGAGAATATAAAATCAATAATGGGATCTGTGAAGTTGATAGAAAACTGGTAATTGAGCATATGCAAGAAAGCTGATCATAAATTAGTAGTCAGAAAACACTATAAAGCCATTGGGTGTATTCTTCTATAATTACATTACTTCCTCCACAATTTTATTTGGGTTTTGATTCAATGCAATCTCTTCAGACTTCCAATGATATTGTAATCTATATTTTACTTTCCTTGCTCTTTCCTTTTATATTTCATTGTTTTCTCTCAAAACATTTATCATTGAGTGAGTGAATGAATGAATAAATAAATAAATGTTTTCTCTTTTACTCTCTTCACAATAAAATATAAGTTCCATACTAGCAGAAACATTGTTTAGTTAATTGCTGCAACAGATGACTAGAACTGTGCTTAGCAAAAAGTAGACACAATATATTTATACTGGATTAAATAAATTAAGTTGTAGATACTTTCCATCTGCTTTCATCAATACCTAGAATCTTGTCTTCCCTATATTCCATTACAGAAAAAAAAGCTAAGCCAAACCAGGCATTTTCTTTGCTTTTAAAATAGGCTCCTAGAGGGAATTCCTCTAGATTCTACCTAGATCCACTTAAAGTGGGAAGAAAAGCTAAAGCAGATATTCCTGACAAGGGAGCATGGGGGAGAATGGCATGAGGGTTTTCTTTAACAATTTCCATAGAGGGCTCCAGGAATATGGGGGCAAGGTCTGAAGAAAGCAGCTGTGGGGTGTCACTAGTAGATTTACATCTGGCTTGCATTGTTAAAGACCCCATTATCAAAGTTAGCTCAGAATTATTTGACCTCCCTATCTTCTTTACTTGGACAGCAAAATGTTAGCAAGGTGTTCCAGAAGGTGTAGGATTCCAAGAACCTTCATTCAACTCTGAGGGGAAGAGAAGGAACTCCAGTAGGGTCTGTGGTTGAACATGCTTCCAGTCCAGTGGGATGAGGACTGAGAAAAACACAGTTAAATTTACTTTGAGACATTCCAAACCTGTAACTTTTGCATTTTTCCCCAGTAAAACTCATACTTTCTATAAGTGGAATGTCTTACCCATTTAATGTAACATAAATAAAAAATAATCTCAGTTCCACCAGGAATTTTTACTTCACATTTAAAATTCAAAACAGTAAATGTATACTGAGTATGAATGATCCAGATTCTTCAGGGCTATAAGCAAATACAAGGCATAATCTCCACGGGAATAAAGTCTATACATCTTAAAATGTACTGCAATTCCTCTATTCTAAGAACTCATTGCATGTGAGATGTACAGTTAATTTAAAGACAACTTTTCATTGGAGTAAAAATTGTAATTAATAATTAGTTTAGTTGAGCATACTAGTTCTAACTCATATCCTGTCTTGAATTTTAGTTTGACAAACTGTTTCTTAGAGTGAAGAAAATATAAGAATTGACAATATGAGGACTGACTGATGAGCCATTTGAATGGATAGATAATAAATGATTTATGAAATGAGAAACAAATGGGAAAAGTTTGTGTATTCTGTGCTGACTGAAGAGACTAGTCTATAAGCAAAGACATGCTCACTATGTAAATGCTGTGTGATGATTCCTGTGTCTGTGACTAGGGCCTGGGAGAAAACCCCACCAACAGTTAGTCCTTTATTTCTCAAAGCTGGATATGAGTTTAATTTTTCTTCAGCCCGTTCTTTAAATTAAGAGGCCAAACCCAAATAGGCCTGATTCTGTAGACAGAAATGCTTTTTTTGGAATCCAAAGTATCTTTGATATAATTAGTTAGTAACCGTTAGGAAAAAAAACATGAGATTATGCATAAAAAACATATCTGGCATCTGGCAGCAGTAGATCATCATTTCTACCTGATGATGGTCAGTGCATGTGAGTTGCTTACCCAGTTCAGACTGGGCATGTGCTGTCTGGTTAACCAGAGTGACAACACTCCTGTTTCTCTCATTTAAGTTTCCAACCTTGTCCCTGTAGGTATGTTTATTTGTCCCCTAAACTCTAAATGAAGGCTTCACTATCCTATTCCTTTGCTTGGTTTTGGATGCTTTCTGTGTTGTTATTCTGGTTCCATAACTTATTCTGCATCTTTGGTCATTACTTTACCTCCTTTTGTTTTGGTTTCCACTTTGATAAAATAGAATTATAAAGAGCACTATCTCATAGCATTATATGAAGATTAACTTCTTTAGTTCTGGTAAAGCATCTAAAATTGTTCCTGGCGAATAGGAATAATGTTATCAGTATGTTCATCATCATTCTTGGAGATGCAAAGTGTTGCCTTCTAACCAAAACGTTTTCTGACCATCCACGCCCCAACATGGTTCATCCTCATTTGCCTAAAGCTATAACCAGCACAAATCTTTGCAAGCCCCCAATATTTTGTATCAAAAATATTAGTATATATCTTCCTCCTTTATCAAATTATAGTTTTATTGATGTCAAGGGCCGTGTCTGTTTATATCTACATTCCCAGAATCAGACACAATGTGTTAAACAGTAGAAAATGCATGCTTAATGGTTTTCATTCATTTATTTTTATTTGGTGTTTGTTATTGAACACTACATATATTAGAGATTGAGTGTGCCTGAGGATCAAAAAGCAGGGACAAAAATGCATCCCTGTGTACTCTTATCTATATTAATAACGGAAGTGTATTATCACCATGCTCATGTATTATTGGTCTCCCCCATTGATTCTTTTTTCAAGGCAAAAATTAAATCTGAGTTTTGTTTTTCAAACTTCTAAAATGTTTTCAGTAAATTCTATAAATGTCTTTATGTGCATGGTCTATGTCATAATGTCTGGCATGCAGAAGGCATCTTCTAAAATTTTTTTGAAAGACTGAATGACTGAATGAATAAACGTATGAATGAACACCATTCTCTAGCTGGAGACTGATTCCTGCTAAGACGTCAGGGGCTCAGGTGTCTACTGAACAGTCCTGGAGTAATCTTGAACAGTAATCCAGTCTCTCTTCCATAACTGGATCATGATATTTGTGTTTATAAGACAGTGCATTTTCAGACCTGCAAATGAACTTGGGTACTCTTTATGACCTGTAAGGCTCTTGTCTATAACCAAGGAGGCAATAAATAGGGAGCTTAGAAGGCAAGGGATGAAAACATAGTTCAAAGTGACTTTTCAACCACAATGGCACAGCTATGAATTGAACTAGAACATAGGAGTAGTTCTCACTCAATATAAAAAGAAAGTAACTGTTCACTTCCCTAAATAAAATGTGAAAAAGGCAGGTAGAAGTTTTACAAATGGTAGTAAAGAGTAAGAGGTTCAAAATAGCTTTTATACATAATCTGAGAGGCTTCTATAGACTCAATACATTTTATGTAAAATAATACCTTGTATTTCAAATGCAGTTAAAATTACTCACATGTATTCATCAGTTTGATGATACTCAAGCTATATTTGGAGGTAGCAAGTATTAACCTTCATTTTCTAATGAAGTAACTAAGGTTTAGGATTTAAAGTCCTCAAGTTTAATACATATTCGAAAAATTTCTATGAAAAATGTTTATTTATCTCATATTAAATGGGGTTGACTGAGTACTTTTTCTTCAGCTGCCCTCATATTAATACCAATTATTTCATGTACTATGTTTATGAGGTAGAATATTCTATATATAAATGTTAGTATTTGGGCCTTCCCAGCTATATCTAATTCCTATATTCATAATTTTAAAATTATCTGACATGTAACACAAGGTGTAATTTTAGCTCCTCAGATCCTCTCTCTGGCTTTTCCTCTGTAGGTTGTGCAATAACCTTCACAAACAGTTCTGCCATTAACATTTAAGGTAACCTTCCTAGTTCTTTCAAAGACAGATTGCTTTCGTTTTGCCTACGTCTGCCTTGGTCTACATAACCTTTGTTGGTACTTAAGTTTACAACCTTTGGGAATTCACTTCTTGAAGACATGAGTTTTTTGCAACTTTGAAGAAACAAGGAAATATCACCCAACAGGGCTGTCCAGCACGTGGGCATGGGCAGAACAAATCATCACTTTTCCCTTAAAGACAGGTGTCTACTTACATTACCACAAATGAAGTACTCTTCCTGTGTCCCAAGTTTCCCCTGGTGTAATATCATCAATAAATTTGTCAAGTGTTATGTGCCATAAAAAGTTGCTTTGATCACCACTTCCCAGTGTCCATCAGATGTTTGCCAGGTATAGCAACATCATACCTGGCAAACATCAGTTTATACATAGCATACCTGAGTAGCTGTGTCTCTGTTCTCCAAGGAAGAGTCACAATTCACATTTATTTATGAAGTGCCTCGGCAGTCCTCCAGTCTAGAAACCTTTGCTTTCAGTGGATCCCCACCATGTTCTGCATGCCATTTCCTTTCTAAGCTTTCTAAAACAAATGTTAAACATACAGAAAAGCTGAAATAATTTTACAGTGAATCCTCATATAACCACCATCTAGATTCTAAAATAACATTTCACTGTATTTGTTTTATTAAATATCTCTCAATTTACCAATTATTTTATGGTTCTTTTTCTTTTATATTTGATTGTGACATGAAAATATACCTCAACTATGTCAGCAGCATATCAATGAGTTCAATATTTGCTTATTAATTTTTTCTCTTTTGAGGTGAGTTTTACGTTTGAGAAAATGAACAAATCTTTTAAGGGTCTTTTCAATGAGTTAGACATGCATACACCTATATAAACCAATACTCTATCAGAAATAGAACATCACTCTAAATAAGTCTCTTTATACCTCATCACAAGAGCCCACCTCTATCCAGCCAGAGGTAACTACAGATCCCCTTTTTTCCCCACTCATTTTGTCTGTTCTAACACTTAATAGTGTGTGCATTCCTTTATGTAAGGTGCGTTTTTTCCCACAGCACTAAGTTTCTATGATTCATCCATATAGCTGTTTATTTTGTATTGTTGAATGAAACTCAAATACCTTACAAGGACTTTGTAGGTCTAGAATATACTCTGACTCTGGCTACCCCTGAGTCCTCAGTTCTTTTCCTTCTCTGTTAGTCCACATGCTTCAGCCACATTATCTTCTGATGCTCCTAGAACGTGTAACCTCTTTCTCTCTCAGATTGCTTTTGTTTGCACTTGCTGTCCCTTCTGCCTGGAATTACCTTCACCTGGTTCTTCATATGACTGCTTCCTTTGTAGCCTTTAGGTCTCCACTCAGATATCATCTCAGAGGCCTCTTTCGGACGACCTTATCAGAAGTAGCTCTCTTGTCCCTGATTATTTGCTACCATAGCATTTTATTTATTGCCTCTTATCACAAACTACAGTTATCTTGCTTGTTGCTGGACTTTTTAATATTTTGCCTCCTCTGTGAGAATGCAAGGTCTTAAGACTAACACCCAGACATTTTTTGTTCATCTTTTTATCTTCAGAATAAGCACAATTATGGGCATGTGGTATTTTATTAGAATTTGTTGTTAGATATATTTGACTTTGGAGTTTTGCTGTTAAATAATAGACTTTAACAATCTTAACACCCCTGGAATCCTGTGTTCTATAAAACACAAATTGGTTTTGATTACTACTAGAGTGCAAGTACCCATGGAAAAGATAATTCCTAAAACTTCCTTTTGTGTGAATGACTTCATTATTTTTTCTAAAGGTATATATAGGTAAATATAATGCCTGCTCCCTTATGACCTATCACTCTTCCTGAAGCACTACAACATAGTGTCTCACGTATAACAGAAAGGGGGTTGACTTAGCCGGGATTAGTGCTAATTCTCGTCTCAAATTCCACTATTTCAGGTAGAAAGACATTAAGGCCTTGAAGAAAAAAATAAATTAATACCACAAATTGCAAAGATAGGGCAATGAGAGCTATACAAATACCAATTTATTCAATGTATTTAATAATCCTGTTCAAGAATCAGTGATGCCCCCATTTTATTTTTTCAACTTTATTGAGGTACTATTGACAAATAAAAACTTACATGTAATTAAGGTGCACAATGTGATGTTGATGTACATACTCATTGTGAAATGATTACCACAATCAAGCTAATTAACATATCCATCATTTCATATAGTTATTTCTGGGGGGAGGGGTGAGAACATTTATAATCTACTGTCTTAGCAAATTTAAAATATGAAATAAATACAACCTTATTGACTGTGGTCACCAACCTGTATATTAGATCTCCAGAACTTATTCTTTGCAACCTTTGACCAACTTCTACATATTTTATTCAAACCCTGGTAACTGCCATTCTACTCTCTATTTTTATGAGTTTGACTTAGATTTCACATATAAATGAGATCATGCAGTATTTGTCTTTCTGTGTCTGGCTTATTTTAATTATCATATTGTTCTCCAGAATTATTATCCCTATTTTATAAGTAAGCATTTATGACAAACCCTGCAGTATTATGAAGTGGCCATAAAAAGAGGCTTATAGGATACTTTCCATGAGTAAAACCATACATACTCAGGTGTATAAATCAATATCACAGCAGGGAAAGAAATTCTCCAAGAGAATTCTGCTTTGAACATTCTTGGATATTCTGTTAGACATGCAGTTTTATCTGTGAGGAGACCGTGGGCTGCTGGCAGACAGACCAGAGACTATGTTTGATCTTGGGAATGCAAGATGAGAAAACACAATTCCTGTCCTTGTTAAGATTATATCTAAAAATGGAGAGACTAAAACACATATAAATTATGCCCTATAAAGATACATGGTACAGGCCCTGACTGGTGTGACTCAGTTGGTTGCGCATCATCCTGCCTAACAAAAGGCCGCCAGTTCCATTTCTGGTCAGGGCACATGCTGGGTTGTAGGTTTGGTCCCCTATTGGGGCACACTGATGTTCCTCTCTCACATCGATGTTTCTTTCTTTCCCTCTCTTTCTTCATCCCTTCCCATCCCACCCCATCCCATCCCATCTCATAAAAAAACAAACAAATGCATAAATATTTTTTAAAGCTACATGGTACAGGTGTAAACTCCATGAAAGAACAGTAAGAGGCATCTAATTTACATTAGTAGTTCAGAGGTTGTTTGGCTTAAGGTCACATTAAAGTTTAGGTGTAAAGACCATATACCATTTAGTCAGATGAATAAAAAAGGAAAAGTGTTTTAGGCAAAGAAGGTGATATGAACAGAGGCCCTAAGAGGACAGGGCCTTTTCAAATAACTAAATTGCCAAGGCTAGAATATAGTGATCAAGGAAGGGGCAAGACATATAGAGAGGGACCAGATTAGCAGGACTTTCCCAAATCAGAGAGTTTTGAATTTTTCGTACATGTGGCAGAAAATCACTGAAGATAAATGAACAAAGAATTGTAATAAAGAATGTGGGTTCTGACCTTCCGTAGCCAACCTAACCATTCTAATAAAGCTTCATTTCATCATTTGTAAAATTGGGATGAGGTCTGTGCCTATTATATCACAACATTAAACACAATAAATAAAATAATTCAGGAAATGTTTATAGAATCATACTCATCATATAATATAAATATTTTAGCTGTTTTACAATATGTTCTTTTGTAATTATTTAAGAGCAGGGTCAATCCCAGAATTCTGGCGTGAGAATCACCCACCCAGATGGTTGGGCCAAATGCCTCACTGTGTGTGTGTATATGTGTACAAGTGTATATATACAAGGCAGGACAAAAGTAGGTTTACAGTTGTTTGTATGGCAAACAATACAACAATTACAATAATAAATAATAACATAAGCATAAACTCTCTGTTTTGCAGAATCTTGTTGCTGCCTCCCCCTTCCCTGAGTCCCTGACTCCTTGGTCCACAAATCCCCACTCCCAGCCTTTTCAGGCTTGTTAACAATTAGGTGCTTATTATTTCACACTCTTCATTCTTGAATAATCTCTTCTACCTTTTATTTTTATAAGTTTATCTCTTTTCTGTGGGAAAAAAATATATGTATTCAAATAATAAAGCAAAGCATAATGATCTGAATAACATAATGTTTTTTTCTTAAGAGATTCCCATACTCACCTTTCTTCTTAAGTGGCTAAAAACAGAACTGGAAAAAAAAAAAAGAGAAGGCCCATGTACCTTTAATAAATAAATATGTGGAGTACAAAAATTATAATGCTAGTTAATATTCCTGGAAATCTATCTGAAGATCTTCCAAATGCTTTCAAGTCACTAATTAAAGCTCTTCTTCCAACCAGTTTAACTAAGGAATATATAGTAGATTCACTGTGAGATCATTTCATCTGACTGAAGTGTTCTCCTCTGGAGTAGAATAAAATAGCTATGTGATAACCCAGAGTAACACTGAACTGCATCTTAAGATGGAAAATGAATGGTCCTATTAGAGCCAAATGAATCTGCCAAGGGAGTTTATACAGAATGTGTTTTAGATTTAGAATTTGCATGGCATGCTAGGTTTTATTGCTATTAATATGCTATTATGAAGCTGGTTGCTTGGTGTTTTAAAGTGTCTCCTCATCATAAATTAGTCAACACAAAATGCTTCTGAAGTAGCATCCCAATTTTCCAGTTGAAATCTCTGCATCCCAAGGCAATTAAATGACTCTCATCAGGTGTTTCAATTTCTGTACTTTTACTCCTCTGCAACTGTCTTCATATGAGCACGTGTATTTTGGAGTATCTACTCTATTCCACGGCCTGAGTTAAATAGGTGCTTTGCATATGTGGTCACATTTACAGCTTATAGTTCTGTGAGGTAGGTAAGATTTTCCTCTGTTTTAGAGACAAGGAAACTAAAGTTTAGATGATTTGCCAAGAGTGGGAAGGGAAATACATCCCATCCACTGGAAGGCATGGCAAGTTGCATTTGACAGAAGGAATAACTGTGAACTATGTAATCTACCATACTTCCATGGCTAAATCAGCATCTCTGGCTGAATTTCAAGACCTTTGTTATCTGAATATATCCTATCAATTCAACTGTATGTAGCACCATCGTCTAAAATAATCATCTGCTTAGCCTGCACCACATGTTATCCACTGCTCAATGTTTATGCTTTTGCTCCACCTGGTATATTTTCTTCTTTCTTTCCTACTATAGCTACGCTTAACCTTTCTTAATTCCCATTCAGTTACATTGGGATTTGTTACTGAACTTTGACAATGGAATAGGGGAGATGGTTTCCACCTCCAAGCCAAGCCATAAAATATCCTGCATGATTTGATGTTAAAACTGGCCATGTCCTAAGACAGAAGAAAACTGGATCCCTGCTTATCACTTGGATGAATGCCAGTAGGGAGAGAATCCTGACCCAATAAAATGTACCAAAATATCTCCCATCCCATCCCACTTCATCACTCCCTCCTCTCCACATGCAGTGAGGCCAAGCTAAAAAGCCAATAGACGAAAATATGTATACATACACACACACACACAGGATAGAAAAATACATGCGACTTTCAAAAGAACAATTGCCTGTGGTGGTGGAAAAAGTCATCAGTTTTAATAATATTTGCAATGTTTTCTTTTTTCTGTAAGAGGCAATAAGATAGTGGCTAAGAATGACAACTTTGGAAATAAACCACCTTGGTTCAAAACTCAGTTTTCACACCTATCTGCCTTAGGCAAATTGTTTAACCTCTCTATGCTTATTTTCTTTTTCCTAAAGTACTTTGTGCCTCAATTTCATTTTCCTCTAAAACGGGGATTGCAATGGACTCAATTGTGTCTCCTCAAAATTCCTGTGTTAGATCTTAACTCTCAATATGATAATGTTTGGAGGTGAACTGTTTGCTCTCTCTTGCGCCTGAGGGCACAGCTTAGAAGGCAGCCATCTGCCAGCCAGGAAGAGGGCTCTCACCAGAATCTGACCATGCTGGAACCTTGTTCTTGGTCTCCTGGCCTCTAGATCTGTGAGAAAGTAAATATCTGTTGTTTATCCACTCAGCCTGTGGTATTTGGTATGGCAGTCTGAGCTAATGCAGGGATAATCAAAGTACCTGGCTCATGTACACATTAAAATATATTTAATACTGTCATACAAGGTCCACCCAGAAGATATCTGCCATCTTATATGAAAAATAGAGGCATTTATTGAGAAAGATACAAGATATAAGAAACATTGTACATAGGACAATGACACCTCAGTCCCCTTCAAAGTAGGCACCTTGGGACCTCACACAGGTCTCCCATCTCTATGAGCTGCCTGTCATACTTTACTGAATCTCATCAACAGTCTGAAATCTCTTCCCTTTAAAAGGTGACTTTAGTTTTGGGAAAAGCCACAAGTCGCACAGCACCTGGGTGTTTTGATGTTTCTCCAAAAAGCTCTTCATGAGTTGTGATGCATGAGCAGGCACATTGTTGTGATGAAGCTGGCAATCACCAGTTGCCCATAGCTGTGGCCTTCTGAATCATCGGAATGGTTTCTGCAGAGGAATGTTCAGGCTTAATGCAAAATTTGATGCAGACTCGTTGTTCTACTCAATCATTTTCAATGTGATGGCCAGCGCCTACTGCCCCCACTAACTAATACAGTAAAGTTGTCATTGCTCACACATGCACATTCCAGTCCACTCTCCTTGGCTGTCAGGTTACATCAATGTTGGGCAAACAATTCTCATTATATTAACTATGGCTGGGCTTTTTCCAGATAGACTTCATATATATGCTTTATAAGCAATAACTATGACTTTAAATGACATGAAGCTGTAAAGAAAAATAAATGATGAGTACATAAGTATTTGTAACATAGCTTTAGTTTCCTATAACCTTGGAGTATCTAATATTATAAAATAAAAAAATCCAAAAAATATAAATCAGTTTGTTCAGTATTATTGATTTGAAGTAGACAAGATTAATACTGGGTGACAAGTTAGAAGTCTATTTCGCTAATGCTGATAAGCTATGATTGGAACTCAGTTGGAAGAGTGGCAGAACACAAAAAGAAGGACGAGGTTCAAGAAGTAATTTGGATATAAAATAACGGAGGAGAGGGAGGAAAGGATGATACCTAGGTCCTGATACCTGTACGGAGAGTAGTCTTGTTATTTGAAATTGATCCTCGTCACAGAAGATTTCTTCAAGGAAGAGGTCACATTTCACTTTTGACCATTTCAATTTCAAACTCCCAATTAAGAAGGAGCAGAAGCAATACATCTATTAAATCCTGTAATTTTGGTTTTGCTGTTTAATTTTGAACACCACAAGTGCAGAATATAGAAGTACAAATGAGTGGAAGATTCACAAATGGGACGGAAGCACATGGTTAAGAGAAAAGAGAGCTCACCATAAGCACTCCAGGGTGTCCAGACTTTTGGCATCTCTGGGCCACAATGGAAGAAAAAGAGTTGTCTTTGGCTACACGTTAAATAAATTGCGACAGGTAATCACAAAAAAATTCATAATGTTTTAAGTAAACTTATGATTTTGTGTTGGGCTGCATACATAGCCATCATGGGCTGCATGCAGTCCATGGGCCGCGGGTTGGACACCCCTGTGAGGATGGCAAAGTTTTAAAAAAAGATGAAGTTTTTAGAGGCTTAGAAGGAAAACAATATTCTCAGTGCAGGTTAAAACCATACAGTCACTGCTAAAGAGGTGGTATTTAGTCTAAATTTTGTAAGGTAAGTTTTCCAAGATAGTAGCAAAAGAGAGTCCTTGAGTAGTTGCAATCATATAAATTAGATGAATACATGAATGGGAATAGTTGCCCAATGTGTACCTAATATCTATATTAAATGAAAAACTGGGGAAAAAAGTTTATGTTTCCCTAAATCTTTTTCAGTTTTCAAATTTATAGTAGTTACCAGAAAATTTTAAGATTATAAAAGGTACTGTATCTATTCACTTGACTATGTCAAAATTTAAAATAATTCACTGTGTAAGGTAGAGACAAGGAAGAAAAAAGGTAGTCAGATGAGAGATGGGAACCATCACCCTTAAAATATAAAACATAATAATTACACCTATGTTAATTTACTTTGGTTTATCTTTTGTAATTTTAAAGTGTTTTAAATATTTAGAAAGAACATGAGCATATGCATTGTAAATACCAAAGGGTGAAGACATTTTTTTTCTCTTTATAATATTTTGTTATCTTTGTTATATAATCACCAACTAAATTTAAAAGTCTTATTTTTTAACTGATGATTTATTTAACTGAATTATCTGGAGACTTACTTCTACTTACTTCTTTAGCTAACTACCAATTTCACCATTTTTAGGTTGTTATAATTTTTAACCATAATTAAAGGCATACAAATCCAGTTTGATCATTATTAATTTATTAGCCTGCCATAAAAATTATTGCATAGTTAATTTTTATTATTAAAGTCATCAAAAGTAGTAAATATCATTTACATAATGGATGGTTTAGTGATGGAAACATTTTATATTGTTTCTCCCTTTTTTGTTATACTACATGAAAATTTAAAATGTGTACCGTGCTCATCAGAGAATTCTAATTTGATATCTGAGCTACATAATTTTATTTTTATAACACTTCTTCAATTGACCAAATTGACAGTTATGATTAAACATACCTACATGTATTTATTTAATGGTGTCAGCATCCCGTGGATTGTTCTCTTCACTGAGAACAAGACTGACCTGGTTTATGCACAAGAGGTGGCCACTGTCTACCTGGTTTCAGTGGCGTCAAGAGGTGGCCACTGTCTGCCTGGTTTCAGTGGCATCAAGAATGGCAAGCCTCCCCCACCTCCAAGTGCCCAACTGATAGGCTCAAACAATACCACCAAAATTTGTATATATTTTTTATTTGATAAACCATTTCCACATACACTGTTACATGAAGTCCAAAAAATAATACTGCAAAATTTTGGGAAGGTGAGGGATGAAACTTTATAATTTAACTCAAAATCACCGTTCATCAGCCAGAGAGCCAGGATTCTAATCTAACTAGTAAATACTGAAATGAGGATACAAAGCTTCATTTTGTAATTTTAGATTCTGTGCTTTCCACTTTAAATCTTATGAAAGTTTTCAGAGGAACTCACTATGACTAATAACTTTATTATTTAATAAACCCATAAAACTAGCTGAAGAAAAAGAAAATTTATGTTAAAAGTTTTCATTTAAATGTTTAGCATTAAGGAGAACATTTAGTTAGCTAAACAAGTAATGTTGCTTGAAATTAAACATACTAATTAAAATAAGAGTAAAATTGAAGTTCACATATATTCAGTCAAAAGATGTTTTACAAAAAACATTCAATTCCATTGAGATTATGGTGAACCTGATATGCTGGTACATATCTGAGATCATTGTCTTTTGGAAAAAACTTTAGAAAGCAATTGATTATATGTGTGTGTTTACAGAATCTTTAAACATACCTGTAAAATCCTAATTAAAGGTCATGTTTATAGTCATGTACTGCTAGTAACTGGTAAGATAATGGAAGTAATCACATCATTCAAAAATTAAAATATACACAGTTAAATTATTTCTAGTCTATGAAATAATAATCTTTCATTTAAATGATGATTGTAAGAAAGTCATACACCATTTAATGATGGGGATATGTTCTGAAAAATGTGTTGTTAGATGAGTTCATCTTTGTGCAAACGTCCTGGATGCATTTGCACAAACCTACTCTACACCGAGGCTATACGGCATACAATATCGCTCCTATGCTACAAGCCTAAATAGCATGTCACTGTACAAAACAATGGGAGAGGGAATCAAGCACAAGAGAAACTGATGCAATCAAGATGCATGGTGAACACATGAAGCAGCTGCTGGACTAATGTAATATAACAGTTTTACAACAAATTTTTTTATAAGTAAAAAGAGTAGACTCTAAAATAATAAAAGTTTAGTATAGTAAATACAGAAACTAGTAACATAGTCATTTGTTATAATTATTAAGTATTATGTACTGTATGTATGTGCTATATTTTTCTGTGTAATACTTTTATGTTACTGGCAACACAGTAGGTTTGTTCACATCAGCACCACCACAGGCACATGAGTAACGCGTTGTGTGATGATGTTATGACTGCTATGACATCAGTAAGCAATAAGAATTTTTCACCTCCTTTGTAAGCTTATGGGGCCACCACTGTGTGCACCATTTTTTTGTTGTTGACCAAAAGGCCATTATGCAATGCATGCCTGTGCTATGAGGCAGCATAAAAGTGTATAGAATAATGTAAATAAGAAAAAATATCAGATGTGCATGTTTATCAGGACTGCCACATTGTAAAATTATGTACAAGCACATTGTTAAAATAGAGAAAGAATATTAGGATTTCTGTTATGCTAGTTGGGGTTTTAAGTGTTTTATTTTCCTATTTCCCTACTTTTATCTTGTTAAAAAATGTTTCAAGGTAGACTGAATGATAATCTACATTACAATGATGATACAACTTATGTTTTCTCTTTGACTCTGGTCTGTCTTCACCCCAATATCAAAATATCATTAAACTTGGACACCCCTGCCTCATACAGATCCCCCCAGTTTATCTGTTTCATTCTGTTTCTCTTGCCACCCCCCTAGAAAAGACCACCAACACTGCTGCTTCAATAAATCTAACCACCTTTTCCCACCATTGTTCCCTTTTTCCAAGGTCAGTTCTGGCCTGTCTCCCTTTTGTATATTCTCCTTCCTTCCAGAGAGAAAAGTTTTTCCATTCTCCACTGAGTCACCTCTGAGCTCCCGTCCCAGCTCTCCCCTTTTCCACTTCACAACACCCTTAAACATTATTAATGTTCCTTCCCAGAATCTTTCACCAGCTCCTCTTCTTTCCACTTCTAATTTCTGAAGTGTCTGAAGACTCAAGTTTGTGACTCTCATTTTCCATCTTTCCTCTCTCCCTAGTGGATTTTCCCCCAGTTTTATAGCTTTGTGTTTCACCTCAATTTCAGTGATACTTAATCTCCAGCCCAAACTCTCACACAAGCCACAGGCTTAACTTTATCCCTGCTGTCTTGATCTCAGTAGTTCAGAGGCATTTTTAATTTTTCACATCCAAATAGAACTCATTATTTTCCCTCCAATCATCAACAATCTATTTCTCTTTTTTTTTTTTTTCATTTCTGCAATGACATCATGGTTTATCCAGTTGCTCAGGCCAAAAACCTAGGAGGCATTCTTATATCTTTGCTTTCATTAACCCCTGACCTCAAACCCACAAACAATCGGTATAATAAAGATCTAAAAGAAATGCAGAGACACCAGTAACTAAAACCAAAGTTTCAAATGGTTTAAAGATATGCAAAAAGTTACCTGTTGTCAAAGGATAGAATATTTAACCCCAATGGTATTGGAGGACAAAGAAAGTTAGAATATCTCATAAGGCATATTAAATGAAGCATTTCTGACACCCAGAATCTTAAAACAGAAGTAGGAGATTAAGAGGGAGAATTAAAGGGAAAAGTACACTAGACAACCCCTATCACCCCAGTTCTCAGGGTATTTTCAAAAGGGTTGTCAATCCCTAGTAGTGGAGGTAGTACCCATTTTTGATAACTAATCTATGACTGCAAGGGAAGGACATGCTAACATCACAAAGTAAGGTCAAGTCTCTGGTTCCTTTATATTTTTTTTCTCAAAATGTTTATTTAGCTCCTGGTGTGTGCCCAGACAAGGTCAGGCACCTTACTGAAGGAAGTCTTTTATAATTAAATAGTTTGAAGTATAACCAAAATGACAGAATTTTCTCCCCAAGTCATCATAAGTTGTACTTCCCAACCACTATGAGAGGACAGAGTAGTATACATCTCAGCTCTACATGCAGTTTCAGCGGTGCCAAAAGTAAGATCAGATATTTTGTGGAATGTGTAGAACACTGTGAAGATTAAATTAGCAAGTATAGAAGGTAAGATTTTGAACTTAGGAGAACAAAGTCCATGCATATAATAATAGAGTAAATTCAAAGAAAACCTAAATATAAATGAAAATGACAGCCAATTAAAATCAAAGAAGGCACAATCTATCATCCTTAGAAAATATTTATAAGGTATCTACTAAAAAGGATCAATAACCAAAGAAGCATTCATATTTTATACAACACTTGGAATTAGCTATAATTACCAACTTAATTCTTTAGTGTTATGAACAGAATTGTGCTCCCCACATTCGAATGTTGAAATCCTAACCCCCACTGTGAGTGGGAGGTAAATAAGTTTAAATAAGGGTAAAAGGGTGGGTCTCTCTTCTGATAGGACTGACGCCCTCACGAGAAGAGGGGGAGACACCAGAAGTCTCTTTCTCTCTCTCCATGCATGCACAAGAGGAAAGGCTATGTGAGGAGACAATGAAAAGGAGGCTCTCTGAAAGCCAGAAAGGGAGCCTTTACCAGAAACCAGATTTGCCAATACTTTGGTTGGAGACATCTAGCCTCTAGAACTATGAGAAAATAAATTTCTGTTGTTTAAGCAACTTAGTCTGTGGTATGTTGTTACGGCAGTACAAATTCATACTTTGAAAAGTCTGTCTTTAAACTTAGCTACAATATAACCAGAAAACATCACAAAATAGCCCACTTTGTTTTACCTAAATTAAAACTGTGAATGGGATAAAAGGCTTATAAATAAATGCAAGCAGATTCAAATACCCATGTACTAATTCACAGAAATGAAAGGCCATCCCGTGGTTGCCTGTCCCTACATTTGTGAGGATATCTGGAGAGGAGTTGCATTGTTTGGGCTCTGTGGTGGACATTGTATGTACCAGCACTACCCAGGTTCCTCTTCTGTGAAAGGCATGTGCCCCAACTCCTGGTGTGCTGTCAAGTAATAGTCCTCAGCTGTCAGCTCCTCCAGGGGCTGCCTTGTCTGCAGAGAACTACCATGCCCAAGGCCAAGCCTTTTCCTGTATGACCAGGAAACATTGACATAGAGGGATTAATCAGTCTATTACAAAGGCCTGGTCATCTCAGCCCATCCTGGGACATTGCATAGGGGTAATTCTAGATTCAGAGCCCTACATATGCGAAACAAAAACTATACGTGGCCAAACAGCTGCTTGACTTCTCCCTGTGCCCAATCCAGCTCCCACCTGTGCCTTCCACAGGTGCTATTCCCAGGGGCACACCTAAATAAACATGCTGGCTGCTAAATTCCATTTTAGTTTGCACCATGAGGAAAACTACCTGTGGGAAGATAGTAGGTAGAAATGTTACAATAATATTTGCAGGTGCTTTAATTGCATCACTGCCTCATTTCTTTTGGTTAAAATGGTCCCCAGGGGGAACTGATGCCCTTTATGCCAAGCCATTTGACTCACAAAATCAGACAGACTTAACATTTGTAGCATAGGACCACCTTAGGCCAAATTTTTCATATTCTAGTTGAGTGAAGTATATTTGTCCTCATGTACAAAAATAATTCAAAATGGCTCAAAGACCTAAATATGAGATCTGAAACAATAAATTACATAGAAAAAAACATAGGCACTAAAGTTATGGACCTTGATCATGAAGAACATTTTATGAATTTGACCTCAAAGGCAAGGAAAGTAAAGGCAAAGATAAATTAATGGGACTATATCAAACTAAAAAGTTCCTGCACAGTGAAAAAAACCAACAAAACAGACAACCAAGATGATATTTGCACACTATAGGTCTGACAAGGGTTAATATCCAAAATATTAAAAAAAACAACTCATACAACTCAACACCAAACAAACAACCCAATTAAAATATAGGCAAAGGACCTGACAGGCACCTCTTCCAAGAAGATATACAAGTGGCCAACAGATATATGAAAAGATTTTCAACTTCACTAGCTATTGTAGAAATATAAATCAAAACTATAATGAGATACCATCTTACACCTGTTGGAATGGCTGTTATCAACAAGACAAGTATTAATAACAAGTGTTGGAGAAGTTGTGGAGAAAAAAGAACCCTCATTCACTTCTGGTAGACATGTAAACTGGTACAGCCACAATGGAAAACAGTGTGGTCGTTCCATGAGAAATTGAAAATAAGAGTTACCATATGACCCACCAATCCCTCTTCTAAGTATCTACTCAAAGAACTCAAAAACTTTTATTCACAAATATATATGCACCCCTGTATTCATTGCAGCATTAGTCACAGTGGCCAAGTTGTGGAGACAACAAAATTGTCCTTCATTAGAGAACTAGATAAAAAAGATGTGTTACATGTAGACTGTGGAATACTTCTCAGCCATAAGAAAAGATGAAATAGTGCCATTTGAGACAACATGGATGGACCTTGAGAATATTATTCTAAGCAAAATAAGTCACACAAAAGAGCTAAGAACCATATGATTTCACTCATACATGCGATATAAAACTAAAACTCATAAACCCAGACAACAGTAGGGCAGTCACTGGAAGAAAGGGGTTGGGAGGAAGTAAATGGTAAGGAGGGCCAAATATATGTTTCTGGAAGATGATTTGACTTACAATGTAATACACAGGTCATGTATCATAGATATGTATGATTGAAACCTACATAGTCCTATTAACCAATGTCACCCCAATAAATTTAATTAAAAAAATCCGTGATAAATATCCTCTTATTTCTTTTTTTTTAATTTTATTTTAATTTATTTTTTCAAATACATTTCTCTCTGCCTACCCCCCACTACTTTCCCTTGCCCCCTCCCTCCTTCCTTCCCTCAGCTCTTCCCCTTTGGTTTTGTCCATGAGTCCTTGCTATATGTTCCTTGACTTTCCCCTTCCCTTCCTTTCCCCCCCCCCCCTTCCCTCTTGTCTCTGTTGACTTCTTTTCCTTTCAGTGTTGTTGGTCTTATTTTCCTTGCATCTTTGTATTGTTGGTTAGGTTCCATTTATAGGTGAGATCGTATGGTATCTGTCTTTTGCCCCCTGGCTTATTTCGCTTAGCATAATGCTCTCCAGTTCCATCCATGCTGTCGTGAAGTTTAGTAGTTCTTTTTTTCTTTCTGCTGCATAGTATTCCATTGTGTATATGTACCATGATGTTTTGATCCAATCATCTACTGATGGGCATTTAGGTTGCTTCCAACACTTGGCTATTGTCAATTGTGCTGCTATGAACATTGGGGTGCATAGGTTCTTTTGTATTGGTGTTTTGGTGTTCTTAGGGTATAGTCCCAGTAGGGGAATCAGTGGATCATAAGGCCGTTCCATTTTCAGCTTTTTGAGGAAATTCCACACTTTTTGCTGAGTGCTTTGATCATAAATGGGTGCTGTACCTTATCGAATGCTTTTTCTGCATCTATCGAGATGATCATGGGTTTTTGTCTTGTCTTTTATTTATGTGATGTATCACATTTACTGATTTGCGTATATTGAACCATCCCTGCATCCCTGGGATGAATCGCACTTGACTGTGGTGGATAATCTTTTGAATGTATTGCTGGATGCGGTTTGCCAATATTTTGTGTAGGATTTTAGCATCTATGTTCATCAGCGAAATTGGCCTGTAGTTTTCTTTCTTTGTAGGGTCTTTATTTGGTTTTGGGATCAGGGTGATGCTGGCCTCATAGACAGAGTCTGGGAGTCTTCCCTCCTCTTGGATTTTTTGGAATAGTCTGAGAAGGACAGGGGTTCGCTCTTCCTTAAATGTTTTGTAAAATTCTCCTGTGAAACCGTCCAGCCCTGGGCTTTTGTGTGCCGGGAGTTTCCTGATTACTGCTTCAATTTCCCCAGCTGTTATATGTCTGTTCAAGCTTTCTGTTTCTTCCTCCTTCAGTGTTGGAAGATTATACTTTTATAGAAATTTGTCCATTTCATCAAGATTTTCAAATTCCTTGGCATATAATTGTTCATAGTAGTTTCTGACTATCCTCTGTATTTCTGGGGTATCAGTTGTTTTTTCTCCTCTTTCATTTCTGATATTATTAATTTGGGTCCTCTCCCTTTTATTCTTGATGAGTCTGCTTAAAAACTTGTCAATTTTATTTATCTTTTCAAAGAACCAGCTTCTGGATTGGTTGATCCTCTGAATTGTTCTTTTTGTCTCTATGCCATTCAGTTCTGCTCTAATCTTGACTATTTCCTTCCTTCTCCTTTCTTTGGGATTTATTTGTTGTTGTTTCTCCACTTCTTGAAGTTGTAGTGTTAGGTCTTTTATTTGAAATGTTTCTATCTTTTTTAGGTAATCCTGTATTGCTATGAACTTCCCTCTCAGGACCGCCTTTGCTGTGTCCCATAGGTTTTGGACTGTTGTCTGTTCATTTAAATTTGTTTCCAGAAATTTTTTGATTTCTTCTCTTATCTCATTATTGACCCATTCATTGTTTAATAGTGTACTGTTCAGTCTCCATGGGTTTGCAAGTTTGTGAAGTTTCTCTTTGAGGTTGACTTCGAGTTTCAAGCCCTTGTGGTCCGAAAAAAGTTTGGTATTATTTCAACTTTCCTAAATTTTCTGAGGCTTGCTTTGTGTCTTATCCTGTGGTCTATCTTTGAAAAACTGCCATGACCATTTGAAAAGAATGTGTATTTTTCTTCTTTGGGATGTAAGGTTCTATATATGTCAGTTAAGTCTCTTTGATTCAGTGTGTCATTCAGTGCCACAATATGTTTATTAATAGTTTTGTTTGGAAGATCTGTCCATTTTTGACAGTGGGGTGTTGAAATCCCCTACTATCAGTGTGTTGCTGTCTATATCTTTTTTGAAGTCATCCAACAATTTCCTTATAAACTTGGGGGCTCCTCTATTGGGAGCATATAAGTTTACAATGTTGATGTCTTGATAGATTCTTCCTTTATATTATAAAGTGCCCCTCTGGGTCTCTTTTTATGGCCTTTGTTTTGAAATCTACTTTGTCTGATACAAGTATGGCAACCCCGGCCTTTTTCTCATGCCCATTTGCTTGGAATATTTTTTTCCATCCCTTTACTTTCAACCTATGTAGGTCTCTTGCTCTGAGGTGGGTCTCCTGTAGGCAGCATATGTGTGGGTCATGTTTTCTTATCCATTCTTCTACCCTGTTTCTTTTGATTGGGGCATTTAGTCCATTCACATTGAGAGATATTACTGATAGAAACTTACTCATCTTTTCTCTTTGTACCTGTGTTCCTCTCTCTCTCATTCTTTTCCTTCATCTGCTTAAACCAGTCCCCTTAGCATATCTTGGAGTGCTGGTTTGGTAGAGATGTATTCTTTTAGCCTTCTCTTGTCTCGGACACTCCTTATTTCCTCTTCTATTTTAATTGAGAGCCTAGCTGCGTAGAACAGCCTTGGCTGTAGGCCCTTGCTTTTCATGGCTTGGAATATTTGTTGCCATTCCCTTCTGGCTTGTAGTGTTTCTGTTGAGAAGTCAGCTCCGAGGCGTATTGGGGCCCCCTTGTATGTTCCTTTCTCCTTCTCCCTTGCTGCCTTAAGGATTCTCTCTTTGTCTTTGATAGTTGCCATTTTAATGATGATGTGTCTTGGAGTGGACCTCTTTGAGTGCCTCTTGAGTGGGGCCCTCTGTGGCTCCTGGATCCATGAGAGCCTTTCTCTCCTCAAATTAGGGAAGCTTTCCATCATTACGTTTTCGAGGAGGTTCTCTATCCCTTGCTCCTCTTCTTCTCCTTCTGGTATCCCTATTATACGGATATTATTGCGTTTCAGGTTGTCCTGCATTTCCCTGAATGCCTCTTCATTCTTTTTGAGTCTTTTTTCCATTTCTTGGTCTTTCTGGGAGCTTTTTTCTACCTTATCCTCCATCTCACTGATTCGATCCTTGGCTTCATCCAGCCTGCTTTGGATTCCTTCTACTGTGTTCTTCAATTCAGAAATGGTATTCTTCATATCCTCGTGTCTTCTTGATAGTTTCTATGTCCTTTTCCATGTAGATATAGTTTGTTGTAAGATCCTGATAGTTTCTCTGCAGTTTCTCATAGTTCTCTTTGAGCTGGCTGAGCTCATTGAGCTTCCTTATAACCATTGTTTTGAATTCAATATCTGATAGTTCCCTTGCCTCTCTTTCATTTAGCTCTCTCTGTGGGGAGTCCCCTTTTCCACTGATTTGGGGGGAACTTCTTTTTCTTCCCATTTTTGTGAGAGTCTGTTAAGTATTTTTGTCCTTTTCTTTCTGGGCTTGCCTCTGATGATGTCAGTTGTTGACCCTATAGGACCTTGGGTTGTTTGAGCCTTCCAGGAGTCTACTGTCTGTGTCTGACTGCTACTTGGGGCAGCTCTGTGACCCCTTCGGTCAGGGCTGGGCTATTTTTTGGGATCGCTCTGCACTCTCACGCGGGCTCCTTGAGCGCGCTCCCAGCCTAGCAGGATCCCTGCCTGCCTGGGCTCGCATGTGCTTGCCCCAGACCAGGGGGCTTATTCGCCACCTCGCATACTCATCTGTCCCCCCTGGCCGGCGAGCTCCCCAGCACTAGTCAGTTTAGGGTCTTCTATTGTGTGTTTTCCCCGCTTTTGGCTGTTTGGGTGGGTTGCTTGCCCTCGCCAAATGGGGACTATGGAAATGGGAGGAAGTCAGCTCCAGGACTTTCTGGTTAATCCTGTCTCCGGTCTCTCCTCCAGGGACTCTGGGCAGCTCTGTGACCCCTTCGGCCGGGGATCTACTAAATTTGTGGGCCGCTCCACAATCGCGGGCGGTAGAGTTAATTTACGCCTGCCCTTGCTGCTCTGTGCACTCCCTCACAGGCCATATCGGTGCCAATCTGTGGGAGGCCTCGCCAGCCGGTGCAAGCGTTCGCCAGCCCCCACGGGTCACACACATGCTCGCCAACCCTCACCGGTCACTCCGTGCAAGTGTGCGCACCTGCACTGGGTGTTTGGGGTGTCTATGTGTGCTTTTCGGCTTTCAGCTCTTTGGGGTGTGGCCTCTTCCCGCGCAATGGAGACTACAGCAGGGAGAAGGAGTCGGGACTCCCCGGTTCCTCCTCCCGTTCTTTCCCCAACATCTCCGTCTCCAGTCTCTCCTCAAGGCTCTCCCAGCCAGTCTGCACTCAGCCCCGCAGCTCACACGTACAAGCTGTGAGCAGAGCGCACGAAAGGCAGGTTAATTGATTCCCTTAGGCCTGAGCGACATGGTAGCTGCAGAGTGGGAGGTGCGTTATCACCTGGGCTCCACCAGCCGCCGTGTCAGTTCTCTTCACAAAGTTTTCCTCACCAGTCTTTTCCCAGGCACCAGCCCACCCTGCTGCCGCCTGTACCCAGAGATCAAGGAGGGTGGCTGCCACTGCAATTTTTGCGTTCGCCCTTTAAATGTCTTTTTGCATCTCCAGCCACCTGTCTCTGGTAGAGAGCGCCCCTAAGCTTTTCGGGGTTGCGTTTTGTCTGTATTTTCTTGGTTTTAGCTGCTGTAGTTTAGGGGTCCCTGTTTATGATTCAGACCCCGTTCTTCTTGGGGGACGCTAACTGGCCGTTTCAATGTTTCTCTGGTGCTAGTGCCCGTGAGCACCCAGCCCACCCTCTGGAGCCTCCACCGCAATTCTCACCCGTTGGGATGTGAGAGTCGAATCCACTGTCCGCGGCTCCAAGGGTCCTCTCCCACTATCGTTCCATTGTTTTCCAGGTGATTACTCCACTATTTAGTCACAATTCCAGTTTGGTCTTGGGAGGAGGTCGGCGTGACTCCCATTCACTCCTCTGCCATCTTCGAAAATCTTATTTCTTATACCAACTGTTTTATCATTAACTTTCTTATAGATTATTCTTATTTAAAATTGTATACTATATTCAAAACTAGATACGTGGATAATAAAAATATCCTTAAATGGATCTAATAATTTAAATTTTAATCATTGTGACATTTTCAAATAGGCATTATATTCACAAAGTATATAATCCCATTCATTTGTACTTCTTTTTTTCAGTATATTTTATTGATTAGGCTATTACAGTTGTCCCATTTTTTCTCCTCTTTATCCCTCTCCTCCCTGCACCCCGCTCCCTCCCCCTATTTTGTGCCTACCAATAATGCATGTTGTTCCCTCTACTTTTTACCTCCATTCTCCCCTCCCACTCCCCCTCCCCACTGATAACCCTCCATGTGATCTCTGTTTCTGTGATTCTGTTCCTGTTCTAGTTGTTTGGTTAGTTTGTTTTGTTTTTTAGGTTCAGTTGTTGATAGTTGTGAGTCAGTTGTCATTTTACTGTTCATAATTTTTGATCTTCTTCTTTTTTTTAGATAAGTCCCTTTAATGTTTCATATAAAAGGACTTGGTGATGATGATGGTAACTCCTTTAACTTTGCCTTATTTGGGAAGCATTTTATCTGCCCTTCCATTCTAAACGGTAGCTTTGCTGAACAGAGTAATCTTGAGTGTAGGTCTTTGCCTTTCATGCCTTGGAATACTTCTTTCCCGCCCCTTCCTGCCTGTAGGTTTTTTTTTTTTCTTTTGAGAAATCAGCTAATAGTCTTATGGGAACTCTTTTGCAGGTAACTCTACTTTTCTCTTGCTCCCTTTAAGATACTCTCCTTATCTTTAATTTTGGGAAACTTAATTATGATGTGTCTTCATGTGTTTCTTGTTAGCTCCAACTTCTTTGGGATTCTCTGAGCGTCCTCAATTTGCCTGTCTATTTCCTTTGCCAGTCTGGGGACGCTTTCCTTCATTATTTTTTCAAATAAGTTTTCAGTTTCTTGTTCTTCTTCTTTTCCTTCTGGCACCCCTATGATTCAGGTGTTGGAATGTTTAAAGTTGTCCCAGAGATTCCTTAGCCTCTCCTCATTTTTTTGAATTCTTGTTTCTTCATTCTGTTCCAGTTGGATGTTTATTTATTCTTGTTAGAATTCTTGTGATCCTTTTTTTTAACTTATCTTTGTTCTCTTTTCCTTTTATGTCCCAACTTCAGCCCCTCCTCGCCCAGTTACAGTTCTTCTCATCCTTGTCATATTTTCAAATCTATGTTCTGACACTTTCCTGTTATGTGATGTTGAGAAAGTCATTTAATTGCTCTGAGCCTTACTTTCCTTTCTGTAAAACAGGGAGAAATATTTAACTACCACAGCTCTGGTAAAAAATAAATGAAATAATGTATGAAAAACAGGTCATGTAATTTAGGATATACCAAGTACTTAGCAATTTTTTTTCTTTGTTTTATTTTCCCCCCAATGTGAAGGGGTGGGATAAGAGGAAAAACAATAAATTAGGAAAGACTTTAGGACACATTTCAAGGAAATGGTAGATGTATTCAGGTAGGGGGTAATTTTTATTTTTTTCCTCGTTAAATTTCCTGTTAATGGAACACTTAATGTATGCTAGGTATGTAACTCTGGACAAGATAAAGTTTCTTTATTCAAGAAACTTGCCACTCAGGGAGTTACAGCTAAGAAACTTGCAAAGTAAAAGAGAGAGTAAAATGGTGACTACATATATGAGAAGAATGAGATAAGATAGTGCTTTTCTTTATTCATGGATTTGTTTTTTAAACACAAGAACAACATTTAGAAGAGCTAAGTTGCCTGGATCAACATGACTGTAGGCATGAGACTGACTTCCAGAACAAGAGTGCTGGTTCTATCACTGATACAAAGGCTCAACCAGGGAGAATTATAAAATATCTCTACTCTTCAACACACCCCTTAAGTAAAACACCTGGTATTTCCAATCCTGACCGATGTTTTTTTTGTAGTGCTGCTACAAAAAATAATGGATAAATGATGAAAGCATAGCACAGATCTGTGTGGTAGCTTTGAGGAAGAATTATTGCAGATTCAGAAGGGGAAAAGCATTAATCTTGCACTTGGTTGGAGCATCATCTGGTAACCAAAAGATTGCCAGTTTGATTCTCAGTCAGGTCACGTGCCTGGGTTGCAGGCTCAATCCCCAGCTGGGGCAGGAGGCAACCCATAGGTATTTCTCTCTCACATCAATGTTTCTCTCTCTTTCTCTCTCCCTTCCCCTCTCTCTCAAATTAGAATAAAATAGACCTTAAAAAACAGCATTCACCTCCATGAACATAAGCACTGTGTGTATAAATACAAATAAAACCTCTTACTGGGTTTCTTCATCCCACCCCCATTACAAAGAATTTTGCTTTCTCAAGTGATCATCATTGATTCAGCATAGTTTTCTGACAACCTCTTGGCTTTGAAATGGACAAAAATGTCATTTGCCTGTAATATTCTCTTTTTGTGCTATAGAAAGCAATGCAATTATACTGTGTGCTATGTGGTGTGATTTCTATAAGGAAATAATAGCTTAGAAGATATTAATCCTGGCTTATAATAGAGTAACACTCTTTAGGGTTCAATAAAGCATGCAGGTAAAAAGGTAAGACCTCTTTGATTTATTTCCAGGAATGAAAGTTACCAAACCAAATAAAAGAAGAGATGGGTAGAAGGAATTTTGTCACAAAACTGAAAGCAGTACATTCATTCCAAAAAAAAAAAAGGATGGAAGGAAAGAAGGAAGGAAAGAAGGAAGAAAGGAAGGAAAGAAGGAAAGGGAAAAGCAAGGGCAAGATACTGATTATGTGTTTAGTCTTGTATACTGCTTCCTCTATTTACTTATTACAATATTTTATAAATAAACAACCAAGGCTGAGAGAATTTATGTTTTCTGCCCAAGCTTACCCATCTAGTAAAGATTCAGGTTTGAGCCAAAATTTGGCACAATTCAAAGATCATGCTTATTCTTGTATATCCAAATTTATGAACAATCTCTACTTGTTTTATGAAGGATATTGATAATAACCCTTTGAGTCATTACCCTAAAGCAAGCCCATTATATGCTGCAGCTTGAGTATCTGTGGCTTCAATGTTTACCCTAATATCTTCACCATGGGGTGAGAAGCATAATGGTTAAAGAAAGAAAGAAATTTGATAAAGCCCAGCTTGATGCTTTAATTAAAATCAAAGCTGATCCTCCTTAGAAGGAAGACACAAAACTTTCTTCTTTGCCAGATTTTAATGTAAGAAAACTTCTTCATACTGTTCTCTTAGGTCAAAAACCTGGGGTACAACGTTCTTCCCTCAAACATATGAAGTCCTTCAAGCTCCCAGGACTTTTATGCTGTTTCCTATACCTGAAGTGTTTCTTTCTTCTGAATACTCCCTCTGCCAACACAGGCACTCATGGATTCCAGCTGTTCTTGTACATCGCCGTTCTTTCATCACCTAGAATAAAAGACATGGCCAAGGCTGTGTTTTCCAGTATAGAAAATTTAAGATGCTAGATAGTTCTTTTTGAAAAATCAATTTTAACACAGTTGTAATTATGCATTTATTCATGTAGAGTTTTACCTATGCCTGCTCCTCACAAGCTCCACAAGAACAGGGGTGATGAATTTGTAGTATTTTGATACTTACCAGTGCATCCCCAGAATGTAGCTTTACTAAAAGCTTAGTAAAGTAATAGTAGTTTCAATAGCTTTTCTTTCCTAGCAAACATGCTACCATGGGAAAGCTATGTTTCTTCCCTTTCTCTTAGAAACTTTGAGTAACCTCGTGATATATTGAAAACCCCAGGACCTTTGGCATAATCCCAGGTTTGAATCCTAGCTCTGCCTTTGTGTAATGTATTTAGTTTTCGAAGACTCTGCTTACTCCTTAATTAAAATAGATACAAATTCATATCTCATAGGGTGGTTTCAACTCTTAATGAGATATTGATCACATGCAATTAATTAGCAAGTATGAGTTCCCTAACTCTACACCTAAGCTTTTCTTTTCACAAATTATGTTGTTGGATATGCAAGCATTTGAGTTGATGGTGCACTTACTGCCACCAGAGCATGAACCAGCTTCCAGATGTTCAATTTAACTTATGTTAATCAAGATTAAAAGAACGTAAAACTTCTTGAAGTCATTGTTAGGTAAACTTGATTGCTAGCTTAGTCATTGCATTTCTTTTTTGTTAGTACCACATGATTTAGAATTTTTAATCATATTTTTATTGTATCCCAATTGGTTAGAATATTTGTATTTTCCTTCTTTTGTTCAATTAACCAGGGACTCTTCTAGGATTTGTGTAGAGATGAAAAGTGAAGTTGGCACAAATTCTATTATTGACTTCGGAGTTTATTGGCATAGGCAAAGGCTAAAATAGCATGGCAATACGACAATATTAGTAAGTAATTCTAGCAGTCCTTTGTATGGTATGGTTACCATGTATCAGACACTGTGTGAACACCATCGGCGGATATATTCCAGAAAAAAAATGCAAAGATATGAAAATGAGAAAGGAGACTGTGGGTGCTGGAAAGGCTGCCAAGTCCCAAGTGCTGGAGGACTTTGGGGAAATAGAAGAGATGAGGAAATTGAGACTGATTAGAGATGGAAAGATGAGCAGGATCATAGGGACTTTGCCAGACATTCTATAGTTTTTGTTTTGTCATAAAAGCAGCATGAAAATGTCAAAAGACTTTCAGCAGAAAAATGACAGGATCTCATGCCTATTTAAGTAAAGGAAAGCTTGTCTTACAAATACTGTCTTTCTTTCAAAACTGTGTCTTTAATTAAGCCAAGGGCCACATTTTCTCCTTTGTGCATTTCCCTAATTATTTATGAGTTGGTAGGTTGAGAATAGTCTTAGACGCATTATACATATGTTGTATAGTATAGAAACTAACACTTAATTCTCAATATGACTTACAAGGTGTTAGAAATAAAGGAACAAGATATTAATTAGTTTAAGCATTTATAAGTAGATTTCTACAGGCTAGGAGAGCTTTTATATAGATTGTATCATTTGTTTCATGATAATCCTCTAGATGGGATGGGAAAGGAGGCAGCCAAATATTAAATATGTATTTTCACATCTTGGTAGTACTCATAGCCATGACTGACCTTGTAGGTAGCCTTAAGATTGGAGCTACATGGGAACCAGAGGCCTCTAGGGAATCCTCAGATTTTGTTCTGTACAGTCATATATTTATATTCATAACCATAAGATCTTGTCAATAAGATGAATGCTGATATACCAGCTCCCTGAGCAAAAGAGAGTACTCTAACATCCAAACAATTGATGCATTTTTATTAGACTAACATAGCCAACAGAATGAAATCAAAGCAAGCATCTGAAAATAGATTTTTTTTACTAGTTCTGTTACACAATAATTTAATAATTTCACCATTTCTTTTTTTAAAAAAAGCTGAAGAAATGAAAGGGGGGTTTGAAAACAAGATGCTTTTGTCTTGAAATATACATCTTAAAATTATAAAAGGACAATGTGAAAACTTATCATAGTACATTTAAAATAGTTTAAGAGTAAGGAGCTTAGGATTCTCCTCCCATGCCTCCTCTCTTTTCTCTCTTCTTTGTCTCAATCTCTGTCTCTCCTCCTCTCCTTCCTTTCCTCCCTCCCTCTTCTTCTCCTTTCTCTTTCCCTTGCTATTTTTCTCACACTACTTCTCTCCCTTCAATACATCATACACCCAGAAATGGACATGGAAGCTCTTCACATTTGCTCTAAGAAGCATTTGTTAGAGCAAATTGCTTTATTATGTAAAAGCCATTGTGATCAACACTAAGAATAAAAAAGTTAAGTTAGAAATTGGGTTATGGAGAGAAACTGGGTATAAATTTTCTTTGGGTCCAAAGGAACTGGCAGTATTTGATTAAGTTTCATAAAATGAAAATTGTAAATACTAAAAATGGTAGTAAAAATAAAATTCATAAATTGAGTATTTTTATTGTATCTATGGTATGGTTTTCAAAATGTGGTCCCTGGACTGACAGCATCTGCATCATCTAGGAACATGTTAGAAGTACAAATACTCAGGTACTTTCCAGACTCACTAAATCAGAAATTCTCAGGGAGGGGCCCTAGATACTATTTTGCAATAAACAGTCAGGTGGTACTGTGGGACACTGGAGTTTGAAAACCACCATTCAATGTTAAAAAGTTTATATGAGTCATCTCATTTAATCCTCATAAACCTCATGAATCAAATGCTATTATGTCTTTGCATTAGTTATCTATTGCTACCTAGTCAATTATCCCAAAATGTAGTGACTGAAAAGAACAATTATTTTGAGATTGCCTCTCATGATTCTGGGGGGTTTTGTAAACTGTCGTATCTTGTCACTCAGGGTCTCCTATATGACTGCAGTCAGGTGATGGGGCAGGAGTGATCCCGGGGTTTGCTCCCACGTGTCTGTGGCCTGCGCCAGGAAGACTTAAATAACTGGAAGCGAGAACAGCTGAAGTTATTGAGGCATCTCTCACTATTACTATGTAGTCTCTTCACCATGGCAGCTTCAAGACAGCCAGACTTCTTTTATGATAGTTCCCAAAATAAGAGTGGAGGGAAGCATAAAGGGGGTGAAGGGGGTGAAGAGAGAGAGAGAGAGAGAGAGAGAGAGAGAGAGAGAGGGAGAGAGGACTACAGGCGGTATCAACTGTTAGGACCTAGCCTGGAAGGTCAGGTGGCATCGCCTTCCATTCCCACTATTCAGACAGCCATAAAGGCCCACCTGGGTTGAAAGGGAGGGTCATAGACTCCACCTCTGGAAGAGAGAATTGGCAAAATTTGAGAAGATATGTCAGACTGGTAAGATTTTGTGTTTATCTTTATAAAATAGAATCTGCTATAATCTCAATTTTCCGTCTGAGGAAATGGAAATGGAGATTAAATAGCTTGACTAAGATTTCACAGTTAAGAAATAATAGAATAGAGATTCAAGCTTAGAGCCTGTAACCTTTACCACAAGCAATACTGGTTTCCATAGCATTTACTCTCAGCGAAGGGTACAGGGAATATTTTACAGAGATTAGTTCTTTATATCTTAAACAACCCTATGAGATATATACCATTATTATTTTACAGATGGGACAGAGAGGCTTAGAGAAATTAAATAACCTCCAAATTTGCAGGCCAAATAATTAGTGTCTCCAGAATTTGAATTACCACAAAGCATGAATTCGGGCCTAGAATTATATTGCTACCTCTTATTATTATCATTCATATCATGTATACATATGCATTTTTTGTCAGCTATGTTTTAGTTTTCCTCTGTATTTTCTGCCTTTCCTAAGTTATAAAATAATTGTTTATTGCTCCTATATGTACAAGAAGTAAACTCTACTTTAGAAAGGACACCTTTGCTCTACGTTAGATATAATACCATCTGCTTTAGAATTAAACATTGAAAGACTAAAGTGATGGCTTGGTACAGAAAGAAAGGCAGAAAAGCAGCAAAGGCAGTAGGGGATAGTTGAGGGGATAGCTGGGCATATTTCTGTTGGAAAAAAAGAGATTATTGGGAGATAAAATTGATGTCTAAAAATATGTGAATATCAGTCATGGGGGAGAATCTAAACTTATTCTGAAGTGATCAAGACAGGACAGGACAGAAAAAAACTAATAGACATTTTAGGTAGGTAGATTTCTGTACAGAGAAGAGCCCTTTTTAATGAGGACTGCTTGGCAATGCAGCAGACTCCTAAGGGAACAATCTGTTTATTGTGGCTGAAAGTATCAGAGAAGAGATCAGCCAGAGAGTTGTTGAAAATACTGAAAGGAGCTCCCCACATTGTCAAGAGAGGTGGTGTGTAAGATTGCTTCTAGTACTAATATTCCAAGATCATCATGGAATTTATTGGGGATACAAAACAGGCAATCTTCCACTGGAAAGTGCTAGAACACCCACCAGCAGTCTTCTCAGACTTAAGCGAGCATTAGACCCTTAAGAGTACAATAAGCCACACTTGGAGTCTATTAAGAAGACAAGAGAAGCCTCTGTTTCTTGGCAGGGCAGTGCCAAGTCTTCTTTGTGGCAATCCAGGGAGCAGTTTACATAGCTATCGAAAAGTTGTCTTCTTTCCAGATGACAACTTCAGATCCAAGTAAGTAACATTGGTGGATACAGGGCTGCCCCGGCTGAGAAGTTTCATATCCCAGAAGGGCACCCTCCAGTGGAACAGCTTCCACACATGCTACAAAACATGCAGAGAACCCCAAAGCATGATGTACTCATCACATATTTATAGTTTACTTACAGTTCTGTCTAATCCCGATGTAGAAAATACTCAGGGATATTTACTTCTGTATATATTATTTATTATTAATTAATTAATTAGTTTGTTTTTTTTGACCATTAGCTATATTGCCGAGAAACATGATGACTTTCTTAGTTTTAGATTTTTAAGGGAGCAGAGCTAGAGAATTAACTCAAGGTCAGTTTGCCATACAGTGGCTTTCAGAAATGTAACATAATATTAACTAAAGTTTTAACGCCCTTGCTGTGATGACAGCCCTCTGCTAAGCAGTTTAAGTGCAAGATTGCATCTAATCTTCAAAGCATAATTATGTCCCAGCTACTATTTTTATTCCCATGTTATAGACAAGAAAATTAAGTCTTGGAAAACAAGGACATTTGCAAGGTCACACAGCTAACTAATAAGTGTCAGATGCAGAATTTGAATTTGGTTTTGTATGTATCCAGAGCCTGACATCTTAATCATTCATTTATTCACCAAGTATGCATTGACCTCCAACTCTGTATCAAGAACTTTGCTGGGAACTAGGGATAAAAAATTAAACATGACACAAAAGGAACTCATATATTGCATGTAGCAAAACCTGTGCTGTATATTTAGATTGAAAATGTCCGAATGCTAAATTATATTGAAATGTCATTGGTACGAGGGTTGGGAGCAGTAAACCCAGGAGCTAATTAGCTTCCCAAATAAGTTGCCTTGGAGTGAGCAGGACATACCATACACTCTGCTTCTTCCCCAAAATTGATCAAATAAAAGGGCAAATGAAGGTCTGAGTTATCATTTCTTTGGGCTAGTATACTTTTGCTCATGTAAGTGTAGAAACTTTTATGCAATTGTTTATAACTACCTCAAGAGAAAGAAAAAGGACACCATGATACACCTCAGTATATTCTAGGAAATGAAAGGTAATTTAATATTAGTGGCCACTTGAAAATAACTGAGATAAACTCATGAATACAAAGAACAGAGTGACAGCTGTCAGAGGGGAGTAGTTGGGGGTTGGGTGAGAAGGGTGAAAGAATTAAGCAAAGAAAAAAAGAAAGACTCATGGACACACACAATGGTATAGAGATTGTCAGAGTGAAAACTGGCGGGGAGTATAGAAGAAAGTAAGGGAGGGGTTAAATGGTGAAAGAAGGAGACTTGAGGTGGTAAATACACAGTACAATATACTGATGATGTATTGTAGAATTGTATACTTGAAACCTGTATAATTATATTAACCAATCTTACCCTAATAAGTTCAATTTTAAAAAGAAAGGAAAAGAAATGAGTCCTTCTCAGAGCGAGATTGAGGAGATGAATAATACAGGGTTACATTTAACTTATGTTTACTATGACCTTGACTGGGTATCCCCAAAATGTACTGGAGTCCCCATTCTGAATCTTTTCATATGAAGAGAAAACATGGATTTGAAAAGCTTTAGGGTAGGGTTTCTAGATACAATGTGGAAAAATCAGTTAAATTTTAATTTCAGATAAATGATAAATACGTTTTTAGTACATCTCAAATGTGATATGGAAAATACGTTTACAAAAAAAATTTTTAACTCAAGTTCACATTCACCTCAGTGCAATGCATTTTTATCTGCTAAATCTGGCAACCCTGCTACAGAGGTCCCTAAGCTTGGTATTGCACACCTGGCTTGTAGGACTGAGATAGACTCTACCCTCTGGGAGGTCATTTATTATTTTTCCACCCAATAGATGTTTGCAAAAGCCCTGCTGTGTGTCTGACAGGATGTATATATTTATATAGTTATTAGTGATTATAATGCAAGGTGGAAGACATAACAAAAAGTGAATCAAACAAAATGGCCAATATAGAGCTTTATTGTCTATACAGACACTGTGTTGAACACTTAACTGTATTCTCTCAGTAGATCTTCACAGTAACTTTATGAAGTTGGAGCATTTCGTATGTGGCAGAAATGAGATGTAAGACTTGGAGATGCTAAGTTACCTATCAGCACCAGTAGGTGATATGTGGTAGAGCCTGGATTGAGGCTTTGGTCTGCTTAACACCAAAACTTGATTTCTGCCCCAAATACCACCACTAAAATGGCACTAGGTAAATGCTGGCCAAGAAACACTCATTGTGAAGGTGCCTTGAATTATATAATGCAGTGCAATTAGGGAGTGACCAGATGAACAAAATGGATGGTGGAAGTGAAGAAGGTCTTTCTGAGAAAAACACAATATCTGAAGAGCAGGGCACATATGAAGAAAGGCTAGAAATGAAGAGAAGAACATGGGAGGAGGCCAGACAATTTGGCATTCACCTGTTTAAGAAACACTTCCTGGTTGCTCCATTTGGTCCAATGCTGATAATTTGTGTTTATAAAGAACAAGTTCGGATCACTTCAATTTTAAGAATAAAGATATAATATAACTAAGTACTTTTAAAAATTAATAGATTCTCCCCAATGTAAAGAAAATAACAAAATAAGATAGTATTGACCACACCACTAACACTCAAGTGTTCATTATAGGCCAGGAATGGTTAAAAGTACTTTATATATATTAACTGATATGCTCACAGCAATACTATGAATTAGGTACAATTTTTGCCTCATTTTAAAGGATAAGAAGTTGAGGAATAAGGAATTAAAATAATGTGTCCAAGAGTGACAATTCCAAAAGTAAATTTTCATGTTACAGAACACTGTTCTATGTTCTTGATATTCTTGCTTATCAGCTGATTTATGGAAGTCTGATGAGGAAATAGAAAAGGTTTGGATTTCAAAGTGCTATTTTTTGGTTGTCTAAAAGCTGAATGCACACAAGTAATTTTTCAGGATTATATTTATTTATGCAACTTTTGTTGTTGTTATTTTGTTGAATGCTGATGACATAGAGAAAAGTCCCAGTGGGATCTTTGACTGGATTTACTTGCTCTCAAGGTGTTTGTATTCAGAATGCAACAGGAGACCAGGTGCAGATAGGTGGCTGCAAATGAAGTTCTAGGCATACTCAGAAGATGGGGGGCCTGGCACGGCCACTCGAAAGAGCAAGTCTTGGACAATAAACAATATGTCAACAGACTCATCTGAGGAGATTAGTAAAATATATCATAACATGTATTCGAGGAAACGTAGTACAGAGCAAAGTAAAATGTAAGGGCCAAATACGTGCCCGGTGATTTCTCATACACAAAACTATTTATCGTGTTGTTACAACACAATGCTTAGGGGCTATTTATGCCCAATTTACAGATAGAAACTGAGGCATAGAGAAGTTACATGCAGTGACCAAGGACACAGAATTAGTAGAAAACAATACTAAAATGGCCACTTCTCTTATTGCAAATATATATTTCTTTCCATTCATTAATTTATTCCACAAATATTTAATCAGTTTCTGTGGAACCACTTGTATGTTGTGGTGAATAAAACAGTGACTATTCCTGATGCCATATAAATGTCAGTTTCTGATCTAACATTTTTTGTTGCCTAATCCTAGTTGACTGTTTTATTTTTTATTTTTGTACTTGTGAATACTTTGTTTCATCTAGTGTGGATCATATATGTTCTGGATTGAGGGGAAGTAAAAATATTTATTGATGACCCCACTAAGTAGGTAGGATCCTGGCAAAAATGTTGACCCTCAGCAAGCCAAAGATATATATTTGTATTGCATATATTTATTCATATATAGTTTTACAAATCTGAAAACATGTAAACAAACTCTTTTATTTCCTCTAAGAAGATTGAAATGATTGGCAAAGCTCTAAGGTAATCTTTCACTCTTGGTTCTGTATAGTTTTACATTATTTTTGTTAATAATGAAGATATATTAAATATTACTTGTATAATAAAAACATACTTTTTTAAAAAATATTTTATTTATTTAATTTTAGAGAAGGGAAGGGAGGAGTAAAGAGAGAGAGCAACATCAATGTATGGTTGCATTTCATGCGCCCCCTGCTGGGGACCTGGCCTGTAGCCCAGACATATGCCCTGACTGGGAATTGAACCAGTGACCCTTTGGTTCACAGGCCAGCACTCAATCCACTGAGCCACACCAGCTAAGGCTAAAAACATACTAAGCCACACCAGCTAAGGCTAAAAACATACTAACTACCCTTATCTATCTATGTGGTTTAATTTTCAGAAGGTGAACTCTGGGGCCAATATACTTTTTAAGTAAACAAATACAGATTCAGATCAACAGATATTCTTTTTAGATAATTATTTTTGGCAAGTGTTAGGTTACCTAATCACTACTCAATCTAATAATATTGGCTGCTGTACTTTTCTATTTAAAGAATCAAACAGACAAGCAACATTTTAAAAAAATACACTTACCCATCTGTTAGGCTTCCTCTTAGATGTTACTATTACAGTAATTAACTAATGATAATGATGATAAATCCATAGAGCTTTGTAGGTAGCTATCTCTAGTGGTTCTGAATTCATTCAATATAGAACAAAGTAAGGTTTTTGAATGGAAGAGTAGTATGATCAGATTTAGAATTTATGGACTGGTCTGTTGTCAAGGTAGAGGGTGTACTACAATAGAATAGACTGGAGGCAGAGAGACCGGTGAGAACACCGAATCTCAGAAAAACTGGGATGGGGTAAAATACTGATAACTGAGCCTCACCCCAGGAATTAGATTTTCTAAGAGAGACCAGGAATGAACTCTTTCTTTATGTGTGAATTTATGCACCTGGAAAAGTAGTATGTGTTTTTAAAGGGTAGAGGAGATTCTGATAATTAGTCAAGTGTGAATATTAGAGCAAGAAGAATATTTAAAACAATCCAAATAATCTTTGGAGAGTTTAGGAATAGAAAAAAGGAGGGGAATAGTATAAAATTTATAATGGAGTAAAATTCCATTAAGTGATCTTATTAAAAAGAGAAGCTATTTTTAACTTTCTAAAAACCATACAGATTTGGATAGTAACTTTACCAACTCCTGTTGCTTCCCTATTTGCATTTATAGTCATCATTTCTGGAGTGGGTATTTTTCTATTAGGCCAGATTAGGTTAAAAAGGCAGGCAGCAGCTGCTGCTTCTCCTCTTCCTCCTCCTCCTGCTCCTCCTAATTATCCTCTTTCTCTCACTGAAGAGATACAATTCTTGTTTTTTTATTAAATCTGTCAGTGTGACATTGCTTAATAACATTAGATAAGTTTCAGGTGTATGATTCTATAATACACCATCTGTTTATTGCGTTGTGGGCTCCCCACAAAGACAGGTCTCCTTCAATCACCACTTACTCCTATGGGAACCCCTTACCCCTATGGTAACTACCATACTGTTGTGTGTGTCTTTATTTCTTTCCTTACTTTGTTGTTTTCTGTTTCATAATTTATATAGGAGTAAAATCATATGGTTCTTATCTTTTTTTTGGCCTGACTTAGATTATTTAGCATGCTACTCTTAAGATCTATCCATATTGTTGCAAATGTCAGTGTTTCATCTTTTCTTGTGGCTGTGTAGTGTTCCAGTCTATAGATATACCATTTTCTCTTTATCAAATTACTCATCAAAGGACATTTAAATTGTTTCCATGTCTTGGCTACCATGAATAATGCTTAAATTAACATAAAGGTACATATATCTTTATAAATAAACACTTTGACAATTTCTGGGTAGATGCCCTGAAGTGACATTTCTGGATCACATGGTAGCCAATTATTATTAAATTTTATATTATTAAATTTTTGAGGAAACTCTACATTGTTTTCCATAGTGGCTGTACCAATTTATAATTCCACCAGCAGTGTATAAAGTTTTCTTTTTTCTACATTCTCTCCAACATTTGTTATTTTTTATGTTATTGATTATAGCCATTCTAACAGGTGTGAGGCAATAACTCATTTTGGTTTTGATTTACATTTTCTATTTTAGCTAGTGAAGTTGATCATTTTTTCAAATATCTGTTGGCTGTTTGTATGTCTTCTGGGGAGAAGTGTGTGTTCAGATCTTCTGCCCATTGCTTTTAATTTGATTGTTCTTTGTTGTATTTGAGTTGTATGAGTTTATTATATATTTTGAGTATTGGCCTCTTATCTCAGGTATTGTTTGCAAATAGCTTCTCCCATTTGGTTGGTTGCCTTTTTGTTTTGCTGATAGTTTCTTTCACTGTGCAGAAGATTGTTAGTTTTGATGTAGTGTCATTCCATTACTTCATTTATTTTTCCTTTATTTCCTTTGCATTTGAGCTCAAACTCACTGAAGTGTACCTGAGACCAAGGTCCATAAGTTTAGTACCTATGTTTTCTTCTATGTGTTTTATTGTTTCAGTCTTATATTTAAGTCTTTAACCCATTTTGAGTTAATTTTTGTGTATGGTGTCAAATAGTATCTAGTTTCATTCCTTTACATGTCACTTTTGTATTTGTGCAATACATTTATTGAAGAGGCCTTTCTTTCTCCATTGTAAACTTCTCACTGCTTTGTCAAAAGTTAGCTGTTCATGTATGTATCGGTTTATTTCTAACTCTCAAATTCTGCTCCATTGGTCTGTGTGTCTATTTTTTTTTTTTTTGGCCAATACCATACTGTTTTGATTATTGTTGCTTTTTTCAGGAAATATGATACTTTCCACTTAGTTATTTTTTTTTAAGATTGCTTTGGCTATTCAAAGTCTTTTGTGATTGATACAAATTTAATTATTTTTGTTCAATTTCTTTAAAATATGTCATTATTATTTTAATGGGGATAGCATTAAATATGTATATTGCTTTAGGTAATATGAGCATTTCAACTATGTTGGGTCTTCTAATCCATAAACATGGAATACCTTTCCATTTCTTTGTGTCTACTTAAATGTTTTGCAATAGTGTCTTGTTTTCTGTATATAGGTTTGTTAATTCCTAGTTATTTTATCCTTTTTGTCTTAATTGCAAACAGAATTGTTTTCTTCATTTCTTTTTCTCTTTTTCATTGTTGTTATATAGGAATACAATATATTTTTTGTATATTGATTTTGTATCCTGTAAATTTACTATATTTTTTATTGTTTCTAATAGGTTTTTTTGTGTAGTCCTAACAGTTTTTTATATATAGAATCATGTCATTTGCAAAAAGTTACAATTTTACTTCTTCATTGTCAATTTGATGCTTTTTATTTCTTTTTGACTTGGACTTCCAATATTATGTTGAATAACAGTGGCTAGAGTGGGCATCCTTACCTTGTTTCTAATATTAGAGAAAAAGTTTTCAGTTTTTTACCATTGAGTATGATATTAGCTGAAATATAGTCGTTATTATGTTGAGTTACTTTTGTCTTTACCCATTTTATTGAATGTTTTAATCAGAAATGGATGTGTTATTTTGTCAAATGCTTTTTCTGCATCTATTGATAGGATCATATTATTTTATTCTTTATTTCGTTAATGTGGTGAATCATATAAATGAATTTGCCTATGTTGAACCATCTTTGTGTCCCTGAATGAACCCTACTTGATCATGATGTTTTATCTTTTTAATGTATTGTTGTATTTGATTTGCTAGTATTTTGTAGGATTCTTGCATCTATATTTATCAGATATATTTGCTTGCAGTTTGTGTGAGTTGTCCTTGCCAGTTTTTGGTATAAGTGTAATGTTGACCTCATACAATGAATTAGGAAATATTGCCTCTTCTTAAGCTTTTTTTAATTGATTTTGAGGATGTGTATTAAATCTTCAAATGTTTTGTAGAAGTTATTAATGAAGCCATCAGGTCCCGAACTTATTCTTTGGGAGATTTTGGTGACTGTTTCAATTACCCTACTGTTTATCAGTCTATTTCGATTTTCCAGTTCTCCATGATTCAGTCTGGGAAAGTTATGTCTTTAAGAATTTTGTTTTCTGTTTGCTCTCTGTCTCCATTGTTTCTTTCCTTTATGTTTCTCTCTGCTATTTTAGTTTGGTGATACTCTCTAATTTTCTCATCCATTTTCTTTTTGTTTATGCTCTGTGTCTCAGTTCTAGATTTTTGCTTTATAAAGATTACCATTATCATGCAAATAAAGTTTATATGTACAATACACATTTTACTTCTGACTGTGTTTTACCTTCATTCTTTGTGCAAGGTCAGTTCTTTTTCTCTTGCTTGTTTAGTTTCTTTTTGTCACAAGTTATCCTAGTTATGCCATGTATTTATTTTCAAATTGCAGTACCTATCATTTTCTTTTTTGAAATGCTTTTACCTCCCTTAAACTTTATGTTATACTTAAGTTTTTAATACCCTATTCTGAACAAGAGTTTCAGTTTTATGCTTCTGTCTATTTGTTATCTTACAGTTTTGTATCCTTTTGCTTTATTTCAGGTAGAAGAACTTATTTAAGCATTTCTTGTAGTGCAGGAATTATGGCGACAAATTTTCTTAGCTTCTCTTTGTCTGATTATGCATTTATTTCTCTCTCATATATAAGGGATAACTTTGCTGGATATATTATTCTTGGCTGTGGTGTCTTTCTTTTGATATTTTGAATATTTGATTCCAGTGCCCCCTGGCTTGTAGGGTTTCTGCTTAAAAATTCAATGACAACTTAATGGGATTTCCATTATTGATTATCATCATTCTTTCCCTGGCAGCCCTGAGAATTGTCATTAACTTTTGAGAGCTTTCATATAATATGCCTTGGAGGAAGTAATTTTTCATTAAGATAATTAGGCAATCTTGTTGTTTCTTAGTTTTAAGTATCCAGCTCTTTCTATAGGTTTGGCAAATTCTCTCCAATTATTTGTTTAAATAGGGTCTCTGTTCCCTTCTCCCGTCATCTTCTAGTATACACATTATTTCTATATTGCTCTTTCTAATAGCATCAGCTAGTTTTCGTAGAGTTCTATCATTTTTTTTCTCTCAATTCTTTTCCTTTTTTCACCTGAGTTATTTCTAGTTTTCTATCCCCATTGTCACTGTCACCTCCAGCTGGTTTAATCTATCTCCTAAGCTTTCTAATTTATTCTTTATCTCATATATTGAGTTCTTCAGCTTCAGAATATCTGTTTGGTTCTTTTTTATAATTTCAATCTCTTTGGTAAAGTATTCCATTTGTTTGTTGATGTTTTTTATGACTTTATTGAACTAGTTTTCTGCATTTTCTTATATCTCATTGAGCTTTTTAGAACTAAAATATTGAACTCTTTGTAATTTTTAATTTTTTATTATTTTCATTTTTATTGTGTTTTTCCATTACCATTTTGCCTCTTAACTCTCTCCCCCCTGCAGTCATGACTACACTGTTGTCCATGTCCCTGACTCCCTTTCCCTTTTTGATCAATCCCTCTACCCCCTAAGCTCCCCCCGCCCACCATAGTTGTCAACCTGCTCTCTACTTATTGGTCTGTCTCTATTTTGTTAGTTCAGTTGGTTCATTAGATCCCAGTTTTTCATGTTAAGTTTATTTTCTGGAGATTTTTAATTCTTCTCTGAACTACCTTGTTATCTTGGTTATTCATGGTACCCAGTGGATTATTTCTCTGCTTGGGCATTTGAAGGAATAAAATCCTGATTTTTTTCATACTATCTCTTTAACCACTTAGCAGGGTTCATTAGGAGAGGTCTTTCTTCTTTTTTTGCTATAGTGCATGGTTTTGTTTTCTCTTACCTGACCTAATGTGACTTCTGGAATTCCTGTGGCGGGGTATCACTTCCACTTTGGGAAAATTCCCTAGATTCCAAAGGAGAACAGTGTCCTCTTTACTGCCCAGTTGCCTTGGTCTCAGGACACCACATCCGTGGCGGGATGTGGCAGTTTATGTGTCTTCTGACCTGTGTGCTCCCAGAACCATGTTCTTACAACCAGAAGCAGTCAGTCATGTTCTGGCCATAAACTTTGTTCATCCTCTTAGGCCAGAATTCCTCTTTCTTGCTCTGTTGCTGCCACACTGACTTTCTGCCAGCTTCTGGCCTTAGAGCCTTTGCCCTTCTTCCTGTGTTTAAAGCAATCTCCGCACTGCTGTTCAAAATTAGCTGCTTCTCATCATATACGAGGTATGTACCCAGCCATATGCTATGAAAAATAGATTTATTGAAGAAAATACCAGATACAGGAAACATTGTACATAGGACAGTGATGCCTCAGTTCCCTTCAAAGTTATGACCTTCTTGAAGAAATCTGGCTCATCGTTAGTGGTTTGAATCAAGTCATTAGCAACTGTAACACGATGTTCCTTCTGCTCTGGTAGCAGAAGCCACAGGACAAATTTTATCATGACACATTTCCTTCCAAAACCCTACATCAAAATCTCAGACACAGTAGTTTTTGGAATCCCCAGATCAGCTTCTAGTCCTCGTACTGTTAGTCACCGACGTTTGTTGATTGCAGCCCATACACATTCACTACTCACAGGTATGCTTGCTGCAGGCCTTCCAGAACATGCATCACTTTCAACAGAGGAGACTCTGTTGATGCTTCATTTTTGAAGCATTCGTGCCACACTTTTATTTGCGCTGTGCACATTGCATCATCCCCAAAGGCCTTCTAAATCATATGAATAATTTCTGTGGAGGAATGTTCAAGCTTAATGCAAAATTTGATGCAGATTCATTGCTCTGTTCGCTCAGTCATTTTGAATGCAACGGTCACACAGTACACATGCTTACTCAATGGCGTCTACTGCCCCCACTGACTAGTACAGTGATGTCATTGCTCACACAGGCACATTCCATTTCACGCACCTTGGTTGCCATGTTACATTGTCGCACAAACTGGTCTCGTTACTTTTACAATGGCTGGACTTTTACCAAACAGTCCTCATAGATCTCAGTTTAGGTGTCACGCCCTCAGAAAGCCTGTCTTGACATTTCTACATAAATAAATTGTCCCTATTTTTTTTGTCCTCCCTGCGTAATTTCTTCCTAGCTCTTTCATAGTTTGTGATATGTTTGTTGCCTGATTTATTTTTAACCCGAGCACTAGATTGTAAGGCCAGCATGGTAGGAGCTGTGCCTCCTTGTCCTTTGGGTATGCACAGCCCACATCAAAGTGTGCCTGACAGACATTTAATATTCAAATACCATTTGTTAGAAAGGTAACATTTGAAGAAAATAACAAGACAAAACAATGGCCACAAACTAAAAACAGCTAAAATCAGGAACCCAGAATTCAGAGCCTTTTGTTTTCATATATTTGCTTCAGAAAAATGCAAAATATTAATATTCACATATGTGCCAACTATAAAACTAAGCGGCCTGGGGCTCCGGTCTCCATCAGCTGAGACGATCTGTTCCTGTCTGGGCGGTGTCAGTGTTTCCTGCCAGGCGTTGGCCATTATCTCGCCTTTCTTTTAAAACTAATGGCATTGTCATCCCCAGGAGGCGCCTGAGGCTGTGTATGGAGGTACACAGAGGTTTCCACTGGCAGCTGCTTGCTAAACTGAATATACTTAGCTACCTTGTCAAGTTCTAGAATTGTTTGATTTCCTGCAGGAAATGTTTGCCTTTGAAAACTCCAGTGGGGAAATAGCTTTTTCACCTTAGCTCAAGAGAATGAGTTTAACACTGTCTGAAGTTGAGATTTATCCCCTGGAGGAGGTGCTGGGCATCTAATGAGCCTAGAACAAATCAGAAAATCAGCAGGGGGTGTATTCCAATCCTTCCCATACCTTGGTTCCATAAAAATCTGTTTTAGGTGTTTGTATGAATGAACTACCCACTTATTCTAAGTTTTGTCTGTGTGCTATATTAGTTATTTATAATTCTAATGTGACAGCCACATTATACGTGGTGAAAAGTGTGTGATTTTTCTTCTTGGGTACATTCTATTTAAATACTCATTAATGCACAAGCAACCAGGTACACATTTGTATTCATTTCATCTTGAACATGGGCTCTGCTCCTGGCTCTTTAAGCCAAAGAAATTTATGAACTTATACTCATGCAGTCACACACACACATACACACACACCAGAACACCACAAGTGTACATATATCCACTGAAACAATGCCCAAAGGTTATTCTCAATAACTACTTTTGTGACCTCAGATTGAATTCATTTACTACTGAGTACTTCCTCTTTCCCCCAGCAAAATTTCCTCCTACCTCAAGCTGAGATTATGCATCCAACACTGGCTTTTTCGACATGTTATTTTATTCTAGTGTTTGATCCTCAATTCTCCTTAACAGATCATCACTAGTTTAATTTCTCTCTTTTTTTGTTGCAGTTCTTTCTGTCTGTGGTAGATGCCTCTACCATAGTTTTCCCCTCTTAAAACCCAGGTACTAGTAGTAGAACATTGGCTAGTGATTTAATTCTACATAGGATCAGAGAAATAAATGAATTTAAAACATAAATTGTTTTAAGCACTGATCATGTACATTCAGAAAGAATATATGTAATTCAACTGAAAATCAGGCAGGAAAGCTTTTAACAGGAAAACTTAACCCCCTACACCCACAATGGTTTGATAGTGGGAGAAAGGCGGGTACAAAGGAGCTAATGGGAGAGGATCCTATATACATAGTATTTTGTTTAGATAAGCTCTGTTTTGGTTTACTTTACAATTAAGTGAGAGATTAAATCCCTTCTATATTAGAGAAACAAAAAACATGTTTGATGGTTTGGGATTTTTTTGTTTGTTTGTTTCTTTGGTTGGTTGGTTGTGTGTGTGTGTGTGTTTTCTTCTTTGTTTTCAGTAAGGGCATAGAATAGTGTTGCACATACATGTTAAAAATTTCCTAAGTGTATTAAAGCATGTCAGTTTTCATAACTAGTGAGCAACAGTCACATACCCTTATCCTAGCCAGCATGACCATTTCCAGGATTCTTGCAGTAGCCTCCTGACTAGTGTTTCTGCCCCTGCCCTTGCCTCCCTTGTCACTCCTCTATAAAACAAACAAAACCTCCAAAGTTTCCCCATCATACTCAAGGTAAAAGCTAAAGGTTTCATTGTAACCTATGCCTTTCTACACGATTTGACCCCATTTTCAAACTCTGATCTTAGCTCTTTTTATTTTCCTCTCTCACTTTTTCTGCTCAGTTCACATTAGCTTTGTCACTGTTTCTTAAAACTTACAGGTGCAGAAATGTCTTAGGCCCATTGCACTAGTTGTTACTACTGTTCTTAGAAATCTCTTTCTCCATGTGTCTCCATAGATCACTCCCTCACTTTCTGCATTTCTTTACTCAAAAGTGAACTTGCTGGTTCACTTTTTTGCCTTTGCCTTTGGAAATTATGGAGTCTTTGGGTCCAGATTCATTCTCCCACAATTAATAAAGAGGAAACTAGACAGAACATGTTTTATAAAACAGAGCTCTTTTCAAATATGATCAATAGGCAAAAACTTCAATTCTTGAGAAAAAGCAAGTTACTGTAGACAACTTCCTTGGTGATCTTCCTAAGGCATTTTCTATACCAGGGTCCAAGGAGGGCAATCCTAAGCACAGTGGTATAGATAAGCTGAGGAGATGGAGATCAGAATTTCAAGAGACTAAGGCAATGGCAACTTGAGGGGTAGAGTGTCAGAAAGAAGAGTGGTATCAGATTAAGCACTAGAATTCCCCTTAACTCTGGTTGAATACCACACATTGTATTAAACATACATAGGATTACTATACATAGTAATATACATGCATAGAATGAAACTCCATGAGAATGGCAAAGAATAACTGTGGAGTTGTAAATTGAAAATGGCTGGAAGGCATTCATAGTCTAATAGATAAAATGGAAATTCTTGTTAAAGTCCTGAAAGATTCAGTAGACACACCAGAAGGTCATATCCTAGTAGTAGTGTTAAGTTAGCCATAAATTATAGGTTACTCTAAAATTTTTAGATCAATCTTGATCCACAGTAAGTTACCTCTTGCCAGAATGAAGTGTGACATTGTTTAAAAGAAGACAACAAAATGAAGCATCTAAAAATATCAACTGAAAAATCAGTTGATTAAAAAGATTCATAAAGGACACATATTATGGTTAATACCAAAGCATGTTAAAATAGCTGTTATAATTATGCTTAACAATTTAAAGGAAAACACATATATAATAAGGAAATAAATAAAAGGTATAAAATTGACCCAAATAGAACTTCTAGTTTTAGAAATATAATATATAAAGGAATAATAAAAGGTTAAGGGATTAAGAAAAAATAAAACTTGTATACACAAAAAATAAAATAAATTAATTTTAAAAAGAATATAAAACAAGATATCAACAGGAGAAAATATATGCAGTAAATATTATTGAAAAGGACTTAAATCCAAAATACAGGGTCTGGCAGAAGTAATGCCTGCCTGAGTGTGGTTGGGAAGGTAATAATATGGGTGTAATAATTTATAGTTTTTATTTGAACATTTCACCTAAAATGTCATATGGTGTGCTTGAGTGTGGTATTGTTATGTTACAGAATTACATGTTATGATTCCGTAATAAAAGATTCTGTAATAAAAGAGGACATTATTTTTACCAGACCCTGTATATTACGAGCTCACTAATTAGATACCAAGTAACCCAAATAACTCATTAAAAAACTGGGCAGACTCAGTACACACACATAGGTGGTCAAGACACACCTGAAGACATGCTCAACATCATTTATATTCAGGGATATGCGAATTAAAACCACTTCAACAAAACACTGCCAACACCATGTGTTGCTGAGGATGAGAAGAAACTGGATCTTGCATGCATGCTTAGTGAAAGGTTATATCATTTCAATCACTTTGGAAAACAGTTTGGTGATTTTCTTTATAAAGTTAAACAAACACCTGCCATATGCCCCAAGAATTCTTCTCCTAGGTATTTACCTGAGAGAAATGAAAACGCATACCCAGTGATAGATGTGTGTACAAATTTTTCATTTTAGTAACAATGAGCACACAAATTTTATAATAGTAAAAAGTAGAGACAACCCAAAAGTCCATCCAAGTGAATGGATAAACTGAGTTCAGTATATACCTAAAAATGGAAATAAATAAAAATAAATTTAAAAAATTTTGAACAAGGAAATTTAAAAAACATAAACAAGGTCAAACTGATACACTATATATATCATGAATCCCCAAAACAATATGCTACACTAAAGAAGTCAGCTACATAAGAGTATATGCTCTAAGATTCTGTTTATAAAAATTTTAGAAGAGGAAAATCTAATATATCATATTAAAAAGCATATGAGTGGTTTCCTAGAATATCACCAGGAAAAAGACACAAGGAAAGCTTTTAGCATGACAAAATATTCTGTAGGTTAACTGTGGTTATACTAATAGGAATAATTTATATATTTATATATGCACACACATAATATATACTATACTATATGTATACTATATGTACTATACTATATACAAAATATATAGCTATATGTGTGTGTGTGTGTATATATAATTTGCCAAAACCTTCTAAATAATGCAATTAAAATAGGTGCACTTCATTGAATATTAAAAATCAATTCAATGTGTAGATTTCCTAGGCAGTCCTGTCAATTTTTTTTCCTATTTGTCTCTCTCTGGTTGATGTTACCCTCACATCTATTATTATTTACCTTCAACAATGAATGCTTATTAATTTGCTCTAATTTTACTTATTTATTCCTTATGTGTCTTCTAGAAAAGAAGTTCTAGGGAGGTAATCAGTTTGTATTTCTGTTACTTAAGTAACAGAAATTTTGAGGAATAATTTAATATGGAAGATTAGGCATAAATATCAATGAAATATTTTTAATTCTAGGTAATTATATTTAAGAAGCTCACCTTATCTGTTCTAAGAACATACTTGTTCTTAGAGTATAAATCTTATAATTCTACATAAAGCACATTTCTAATACTGATTGTAATAAGACATCTTCTTTGTATACCCACAGGTAAAAACTCCAGAAAAATTGGCTTTTTCACAAATTGTTCAACTGTAGTCTTCTTCCATCTTCTATCATTCTTGAGACAGAAGAAGACTGGGATATGCAGTCTTCTGCTTGTCCTAGAAAAGAAAAGAATGTAGAGAACTTACAACATTATCTCTATTACAACACAATTTTCCAGGGCTTCATACAGTTGCTTATCTCCTGAGTATTTAGAGACTCTTGGTATTTCTTTGAATGATTTAATTATTTGGTTTCAAAAGATTTATATCTCTATAAAAGATTTATATATGTGCATATTATATGTGTATGTGTGTATATATATATCCAGTTTATGTCTACTTTACGAATTCCAAGACTTTCTTATATCTACAGCTTCCTCAAATAGTCAACATCCCTTTCATTGTATGTCAAAGAATGACCCAGTAGAAAGCTTTTGTCTGGAGCCAGAGACATATCAGAGTATTAGTTCTCCCACCAGTGTTGGAAAGTGTTAACAATTGGCTTATTCATTGGCTCTTCAGTTTACACATCTGAAAAAAAAGTAAGATACTATCAAATAATATCAGTTGTGGACTGTTATACATTTATATTTATGGAGTTCTCATATATATCATATATGTATACGTGTGTGTGTGTGTGTCTGTGTGTGTGTATCAGGGGGAAGTTGCCTGAAGAAGGCTAATTGGACCCTCTATCAGTTCTTGTGTACCCTGAGGCAACGGATAATGCCAACTAAAATAAAAAAATTAGAAATTCATTAGCTCACATAAGAAGAGACAAATATATTTAAAAAGTAAATAAATTAAAAAAATATAAATAAATAAATGAATGAATGAATAAATAAATAAATAAAAATAAAAGAATTTCTTAGCAAAAAAAAAAAAGAAGGGGTGGAGTATAGAGCTGATACAGAGAATGGTCACTGAGTAGATTTCTTCCTGTCTTTCTGTCATCATTTCTCAGCTTATTTTTCTTTTGTACTCTCATTGTGGCTCCTGTTATTGTCCCAAGGTAGCTCTTTCCAACATGATAAGCGTGTGACATTGACCAGAGGTAGAAAGTAAAAGTCTGTTTTGTGTCCTTTTTTAGGAAAACAACCAGAGCTTCCACAAAAGACCCCCACCAGGCTTTCTCTCCAATGTACTGGCCAGATTTGCATCACCCTGCCAGGCCTAAGGCAATCACTAGACAAGAGGAATGAAATGACTATGTTTGAGTTTTACTAATGATCACCTTTAAGAAATAGTTAATCACTCCAGAAAAAAAAATCAAGGTCCTGTTAGCAAGGGTGAAGCAGGCTATTTGGTAGGAAACAAAGGAACCTCTACAAAATCCATAAACATCTCAGGTCTGGTGACAGTGTTATTGCTGACCCAGACTTCAGATTGTTTGGCACATTGATAATGTCTCCATCTCTCCAAGAGATAGAGATCTATGGAAAGGGTGTGTGTGTGTGTGTGTGTGTGTGTGTGAGAGAGAGAGAGAGAGAGAGAGAGGGAGAGAGAGAAAGTGTGAGAGAGAGACAGAGAGAGTAAAAAATCACAATGAGAGTTCTAAACTATCCTGTGGACAGAAAGGCTGCAGGTATTGTCACTGTTCTGGTTCTGACCCTGGGATTTTATCTTCAAGATGTTGTTTGGAAAACCAGAACTCAAGACTCAGAATTGTTATATCTTAGACAAATGTCATGTTTTCTCCCCAGAAGGTGGCTTTAAGGATGCCCTTGGAGATCCCTTAGCCTTTAAAGAATAAACTTGTCATGGAAACAATGGTGATGTTTATACCCATATTCCTTGAATGGTGAAAGCCCTTGGCACCTTTTCCCCCCATTCTCCAGTTCAGTGATTTTGACTTCTACTCTGGGATACTTATTATCTTCTGGGAGACATGTCAAAGTTTCTAAAACCACAGAATATTCTGCCAAATAGCCAAATTATACCTGTTCTTTACATTTTGGTTCCACATTAGAAATGCTTTTTTCTTTGATAACTGTTTTGTGGTTGTTCATGTAGGTTTTATCTAGGTAGGTTATAATGCAACTGACTTGTTTTTCTGCTTCAGAAATTAAAACTGTCATTTACCTAGGTCCCAGAAATCATTTCTGAATTATTGTAATTGAAATTGAGTAATCCTCCTCTGGGTTTTCTTATATAGAATGTTGATTATAAAGAGTGTATGAATGTTGCTAGCTAATTTAAATTGGTCAGTTTATTTCATTTACCTACATGTTCTTCAGGGACATTCCGCTGTTGTTCCCACATACTTTTAACAGAAAGAATTGTAAGGATTAAATACATTTGTGCATATGAAGAATCCAGCATATGGACGGATATGACTGGCCTGTACATAGTACACACTCAATAAATGTGAGATGCTACTATCCTTTTATCCTAGGAAACAAGAATTATGGCACCTACATCTTGGTGTTATTACATAAATGCAATTAAATATCATCCACACAGATGTCAAGTACAGTACCCAGCTTTCATTATGAGAATTCAATAAATATTAATTTTATTCCTTTGTCTGCCTACTAAACAAAATATCCAGAGGAGTAATAACACTGTCTTCATGCTCCTACATCACCCAGTAAAATAATTTCCTCTTCTTGGAAGACAGAAACCAATAAAGGTTAGTTTCAATTTATTTATTTTTCTCTTTTGACAGCATAAAATAAATCCTTATGAAATAACCTTTTGGCGGACCTGTATCATGACAACTCAGTGTTACCTAGTCCTTTCTGGATAAATTTAGAATAATCTGTTTCAAGAATGCAGCATGCCTACCAGTCCTCTGAAGAAACTGACCAATAGACAAGGCAGAGTTACAAATGCAAGCTCTGGGCATTTATAACTGAGTGTTACTACCTGCTTGAAAGAATTTGATATTTACTTCCAACTGAGGGTAATTAGACTTGCATTCTAAAGCCACACATCAGGGAATGAAAGAGCAGAGGAGGGACTTTGATATTTTAGGAAGCAGGATTCTTACCTTTTGTGGTTAGCTAGGTGCAGGCTAAAACATCCACAATATTGTTCTTTAATGCTGTATAATTGCATTTTGGGGAGCTTGCCTTTCCTGTTTCAAGATCCTCCTGAGAGTGTAAGTTCCATGATGCTTCACAGAAGCATGTTTCTACTACTGATTGTTATAAAACATTTCCTTTGCATACTCAGAGATAAAAACTCCAAAGCAATTTTTACAAATTTTGACATTCTGGAGTAATTATCCAGAATTAATAAAAATAATTCTCCAAATTGTTTTGGAGAGATTTTAAAATTGAATTTATTGGGGTAATATTAGCTCACAAAATCATACAAGTTTCACGTATACTACTCAACAAAAATCATCTGAAATAGATGATTTTTGAAGTACAGTTTCCATGCAATTTAAATTTCTTTATTGGCTGGAAAATTTTGGAGCTTCCATTGCAGATGGGTATTGATTCTTTCAAAGAAATAAACCAGAAAGTTATTTGTGCCCCCCGTACCCTTTTATGTATAAGGAGAATGACACCAAGTTATTTTCCCCAAATGAGTGATAGATTTTACTTGTCCTGTCTCAGTGCAGATGAAAACAATTGACTTTGGTTTGGCAATTGTAATGCTTACAGGTTTGGGGAGAAACTGAGTATGCAGGTCTGGTTCATATGTTATAAGTTAATTATATATCCATTTATGTGCACTTTATGCAACAGTTTCATAAAACTCTACTAAATATTTCCAATAGAGGTTAAACTAACCCATTGTTATACATGTTGTAGTGATTGGTGCAAAATTATTGGGTAGGATTGCCAACTCTCATAATAAATGTTCACAGTTCCACTCACATTTTTGTAATTAAAGTTCAGGATTACATACTATAGTGCCTGACTGTAGTAGGTATTCATTAAGTATTTGTTGAATAAATAGTGGTAACATAGATAATGTCCTTCATAATAAGGCTAAATGAGATATATGCACCTAGTACAGTGGCTGTTTATTTCTACTGAATTTGAATGTATATCTTGGTATTTAATGACTATTTAAGAGTACAAATACAAATAATCTGCTTTTCCAGAGACTCAAGAAAGCAAGGGAACAAAGATAGTCTAGTGAATATTATTCATCTATTCCTATAGGGGGTCTCAATTTTATTCATATATCAACTTAAAACAGCAGAAAATAATGACTTTTTAAACAAATTAGTTTCATCCCTAATGAAATCACACTTGATGACTTTTGTTTTTATTTTATAAACTGCACTACTAACCACTTCTGTTTTTATTATAGAGATATCATAACAGAAAATGCATGAAACTTGGAGTCAGGCAGAAAAATGTTGAAAATGTTATTAATGGTTCAATCTTAAACACTTTTCTCAAATATCAAATAGTGACCTTGAAATTATAGGAAAAAATGCAGGTGGTTTCTATCAAGTCCCTAAAACACAGAATGACCTTTGCTGTATATAGTATGAATAACCTAGAATCAGCTATTTTTGCAGTTGCTATTATTATTGTTGTTGTTCTTACTTTTGTTATTATTACTATTCTTATGATTTTATTCATTGATTCCCAAAACATTTTCCACTAGGTCACAAGATCTTCATTATATCAGTTCTGTAGGTGACAGGTTTATTTTATTTTATATTATTTTATGTATTTGCTTATAACAAATCTTATTGTTTTATTATTTTGGGGGTATTTTAAAGTTGAACTTACTGGGGTAACATTGGTTCACAAAACCAGTCCCTTTCCATCCATGTTTATGCCCCACTTTGCCCACCTCCACCTACCCCACCCCCCTTTCCTTCCCTCTGGCTATCACCACACTGTTGTCTGTGGTCTGTGTCTGTGAGTAATTACATATATACAGTTTAATCCTTTCACCTTATTTCATCAAGCCCCTCAACCCCCCATTCTCCTCTGACAGCTGTCAGTCTATTCCATGTATCCATGTCTCTGTTTCTATTTTGTTTATAATTTTATTTTGCTCCTTAGATTCCACTTATAAATGAGATCATGTAGTATTTGTTTTCTCTGGCTGACTTACTTCACTTAGCATAATAACCTCCCTTGTCCATCCATGTGCCAAGTAGTGTTCCATTGTGTAAATATAACACAGCCTTTTTACCCACTCATCTATTGTTGAGCACTTGGGCTGTTTCCAGATCTTGGTTTTTGTAAATAATATTGCAATAAATATAGGGGAGCATATATTCCTTTGAATTAGTGTTTGGAGTTTCTTCAGATATATTCCCAGAAGGAGGATCACTGGGTAAAAAAACAGTTCCATTTTTAATTTTTTGAGGAAACTCCATACTGCTTTTGACAGTGGCTGCACTAGTCTCCATTCCCAGCAGCAGCGCACTGGGGTTTTCCTTTCTCCACAGCCTTGCCAGGACTTGCTGTTTGTTGATTTATTGATGACAGTCATTCTGACAGGCTTGAGGTGATATCTAACTGGGGTTTTAATTTGTATCTTTCTGATGATTAGTGACATTGAGCACTTCTTTATATGTCTGCTGGCCACCTGTAGATCTCTTTGGAGAAGTGTCTATTTGGGTCTTTTGCCCATTTCTTAATTGGATTACTTGTCTTCCTGGTGCTGACATGTATGTTCTTTATAAATTTTGGAAATTAACCCTTTATCAGATATATCATTGACAACTATGTTCCCTCACTCATAGGGTTCCCTTTTCATTTTCTTGATGGTTTCTTTTGCTGTGCAAAAGACTATTAGTTTGATGTAGTCATGTTTGTTTATTATTTCCTTTGTTTCCTTTGCCTGAGGAAATATATTGGCAAAAATATTGCTATGGGAAATGTATGAAATTTTACTGCCTGTGTTTTCTTCTAAGATTTTTATGGTTTCATGGCTTACATTTACATCTCTAATTCATTTTGAGTTTATTCTTATCTTTGGTGTGTTAGCGGTCTAGTTTTATTTTTTGCATGTATCTGTCCAATTTTCCCAACACCATTTATTGAAGAGACAAGGTGACAGGTTTATTTTAGAATCAATACTAGAAAAACCTTTACTGGAAGCAAACACACTTTTGCTGACAGAGATAGGTATAATACTGTGTTTCTATTTTTGTCATTGCTGACAGGAAACACAAATTAAAATTTAATTTTAACTCACAGCATCCATGATAATCACAAAATGACTAAAATTGCTTCTTTTAAAACAAATCCATAATTTTAATTTTTCTAGTTGCATCTATTGTTTTTGTTATTATGATATTTGTAAATCATTTAAAATTCTTTTTGTGACTACATTTGGTTTAATTAAATGAAAGTGTTTACAACATAGTTAAATTGAGGAATATTGGCATAATTTGTGTCTTCTTTTGTTTAAAATTGATTTTATCCTTGCCCATAAATATCTTTAAATTTTTAAGATTACATTAAAAACGATGTCATAAATTTTGACCTGAAACAATTCTATTAATTTATTGATTAAATAATTGAGTGGACAGTACCCCATTTTAAGATAAAACATGAGTTCAGTTTTTGAACTATCACATCCAGTTCTGTGTCAATGTTCTATTTAGAGCGAATCTACAAGAAATAAAAATACATGGATACTTTGTTTTAGAAAGGCTGCATCTGGTGATAATTCAGACTCTGGGATTGGATTCATGTTCACATAGCACACTTGCTACAATACCATCATAACACTTAAGATTAACCACAGACAACCTGTCTCTACATTAACTCATTCACCAAGCATAGAGCACCTAAAATACAGAAGCATTATGTGTATAAAGGTTATTAACATATTATCTCTGATCTCAAAGAATTTCCAGGTTGTAAGGGAAAGAAATGTCTGTAGATGAATAGTTGTAGCACAACATGACAAATACCAAAATTGAGGTTTGTAGGAATTCTGTTGGTGCTGTAGAACAGGTAGTTCAGAAGAATAATTTTATTGCAGATGGTGTTTAAGTTGGCTCTTAAGTGACACTTGGAATTTTCCCATTAGATAAGATAGGAAAATGCATTCTAGATATGTGCAAAGATTAACAATCAGCAGAATGCATTCAGGAAGCTATAAATAGTCCAGTGTAAAAACGGACCTTAACAGTTTATATAGAATAGCAGACCATAAGGAGTATGAAGAGACTATGAAGCTTAAATTGCCAGTGTATTAGGGGGCTCTCCTTCTCTGTATAATAATTGTCAGCATCAACTTACATGAATTATCTGATTGAGAGAATAGTCAGTATCTCATTTAGCTCTGAGCTTCAGCTAGGACAATGCCACTCATTCGTGCATCCATTTATTTAATGGGGACAGTTACAGTACTGGGTCCTGGGGAAAAAGGGATGAGCAAGGCTGACAAGATTCATGCTCTTGCTCTCTAGGAGTGGAGAGACAAATCTAGATACTCTGCAAAAGAAAAATAGCCCATGAAGAAATCAGTGCAGGCTAATGTGTGAGAGTGACTGGAAGTGAACTCTAGATTGGGCACTCACTAAAGCCTCTTTGAGAAGATGATTTTTAAGCTATACTTGAATGATAAGAGAGGGCCAGCTATGCAAGGACAAATGGGAAGGTCATTCCAGGTTGAGAGAAGAGCAAAAAGAAATTACTTCTTCAAATAACCACAAGGCCAGTTTGACTAGAGCAGGAAAGCAGAGGGAGGATAGGACCAAACCATATATGTAGTCTATTGCTTTGCAGAGAGAGAAAATAAATTTAAAATTTATTACTAGTGTATGGGAAGTGTTAGAGGTTTAAGCAGAAAAGTAACAAGATCTAACTGATGTTTTTAAGAAAAAAAAAAAGCACTACATGGTGAATAGACTGTATTAGAACATGAAGGAAGACAAGGAAACCACTAGGAAGCATTTGAGTAATCCCAAGTGCCTTAGAGTAGGCTAGTGGCAGTGGAGAATGTGAGAAGAGGACAGATTCAGGACATGGTTTGGACCCCGAGTAGTAGGATTTGCTGTTGTATTAGCTCTGTAAAAGTGAGGGCAAGAGGGGATGCAGGGGTGACTTCTTGCAGATTTCCTGAAAGAAAGGAAGACCACGAGGAACTCAATTTAAGCAATAATAACAATAATACCATCAACTACTTTGATTAATGCTTACTTTGTGCCAGACGCTGATCTAAGCATAGTTACATATATTCGTGATTAAGACAGCTCTATGGCAATTATTGATATTTCCATTTTACAGGCGAGTAAACTGAGGCAGAAAGATGATTGCTTGCCAAAGGTCTTACAGCTGTGCATGGTTTCACCTTAAGAACTTTTCAGGATAATGCCATCACTTTTATTTTTTGCTCAAATATTAACTTATCATTGAAACCTATCATAACCACTCTACTTAAAATTGTAACACTAGACTCCCACTGCACACCCCTTTATCTGCGGCTCAAAAGTATCAAAGAATCTACTTATATATGCTGTTTGTCTGCTCCTACTATACCATAAGCTACATGAGGGAAGGGAGTTTGTCAGTGTTTGTTCACTATTATATTCCGAGTGTTCAAACAATCCCCAGAAAGTCATGAACATTCATTAGACTCTTACTGATTAAATAATGAACAAGTAGATAAATGACTGAAGTGGTGGAGCAGATTCAAAGCCTGGCGTCCTGACTTGAGAGTCCATATGCCTACTCACTATACTATACCGTAATCCCTGTCAGAGAGGGATGGAAAATCACTCTTATCCTCAGTGAGCAGGAGACCTATGTTCTAAACTGATCTAGATCCAAAATTACTAATCAAGGAGATGGTAAATAACTTAGTCAGTCTTTACCCCTCCCGCTTCACCTCTTTCTTCTCAGCTCCCTTCTGGAGCATTTTTCTCATTCACCATTTTGTTCAACTAATCATGATATGTCTTTATATGTTCAGTGCAGATATTAGGTGCTCTGTAAAGGATACCTTTATTTAGCCAAGACTGAGGTAGTTGCCACTTTCACATTGCTCATTGAACTCTGTGTTTTCTCCCTGGCTAAGTTGCCAGACTGTGCTGTACGTGTCTATTGAATTGCACTGTGCTTACCTAGGGCGGGGGGTTAAGGGGACTGCTACCACACATGGAAGTTATTGACACCTAGCAGATACTCAAAAAAAATTGTCAAATGACTTTATGAAGTCCCCAAAATATAAACCTGTATAAATAGATTAGTCCCTGGTCTATAAAGAGTTAATGCTAACCAGACAAATTGCTTACGGGCTTTGTGAATCATTGTTACCAATAGTTCAGCTTGAATTATAGTACAGTCAAGGGAAACCTCTGTTCTCTCCACCCAATCCCACATCACTTAAAGAAGCTAACTGAGAAAGAGGTCTAATTCTAAGATCCTCTGAGCCATTGAAAGCATATATTTTAGATTGAAATCCCTTTTCAATTGGCTGAAGCCATCATAATTGGAGCAAATTGAATATAAATTTAAACATATCTGAGTTGTAATAATACAGCCAGGGCTGCGTTTAGCACACACAAAAAGTTAAACAATATGGACTATTTGGTATGGTAAAAAGAGTTTTTAGAAAGCAAAGCAATTCATATTCTGTAGATTGGAGGAAATCAGACCTTGAAAGAATACCTAATCACATTTTGTATTGATGTTTTAGGAAAATTTGTAGTAGCAATATACTATCACATAAACCCTACCAGTGAACTAATCTGAAATTTAAATCAAAATAACTTGTATTGGTCCATTCTAGTTTCTGATGATTCACTTTTTCTGATACGTAGAACAGCAGCAATATAATCTCTTTTATGTAACTAGTTTAATTTTTCAAAAGCAGCCCTGAGGTTAAAAAAAGAACTTGAGAACATAATATGTAATTGAATCATCTTGGAACAAAAACAGCAGAAGGTAATGAAGATTTAGGTAGGGGATAGATTTCACGCTGTTCCTCCTGCTTTACTTTGCAGTCACATCAGTGAATCTGAGATTTCTGGTTAGAAAATCAATAAGAATTTACGGTGAAACTTGGAGGAGGGCATTCTGATGTGACTAAGAAACTCTGAAGGCAATTGTTACTCAATGTTGAAGCAACCCTTTTCTATTGCTTGAGGGAATGAGTGGATGAGAAAAAAATGAGTGATGTGAAGACGTTAGCTGACTAGTAATAGAGAAATGCTCACAAATTAATTTTTTCCCAGTAAATCACTCCAGCCATTCATTTCTTCAAAGGTTTTTACATGTCTTTCTGGATCAGCCTCTCTGCAGGGCATGTGTAATCAAGAAATAAATATGATACAACACCTAGCTCTCAAGTATTTTACATTGTAGAGAAGGAAGCAAACAAGACAAGTAATCTTGAAAATGGATGGTGATAATTGCCATGATAGAGATGATGTTTGCATATTAAGGCTTTCCTGGACTGTGGAATCCAGGAAGGAATCCTGGAGGATCTTCCTGGAAAATCTGGGCTGCACCTTCATGGAAAATAGTGAAAATCTTTTATGAAAAATAAGTTCAAGGAACAACATTTATGTATCATTAGCATACATGAAAAACTTGGCATTCTCTTGGGTAGGTACTGGAGGTTTGCCTATAAATAACAGTAAAACATCAATTAATAGTGCTTAAACAAGAGAGATGTTTATGTTTGCATTAAATAAATAAAAATATAGGATGGGCATAGTTTTCAGAGATCCAGGCTTTTTCTAACTCACTTCTCTACTATCACTGGGAGTGACCCTCATTCTCTTAGTCCAAATTGACATCTGTCTAGACAGCAGGAATGAAAAGGAGAAAATAGGTTGCAAAAGGTGCACCCTAACTCTCTCTTAAAGAGATACTCAGAAATCACCTCATGACACTCTTTCATATCTATATTTTATGTTACAATTTCCTAAAACCTAATGAAATCTAGCTGAAAAGGAGTCTGGCATTTGCATAGTATGTTCCTAGAGACCATGTGTCAAGTGACAATTCTATTATTGTAGAAGGAGAAGAGATTGGATTTTGGAGGGAAATGATAGCTTTGGCTGCAAATACAAGAGTAAAATGTTGAAGAAACAGCAGTTTTTTTCTTTTTTTCTCTTTTTTCTTTATTTTAATTTTATTTTAATTTATTTTTTCAAATACATTTGTCTCTGCCTACCCCCCACCACTTTCCCTTGCCCCCTCCCTCCTTCCCTCCCTCAGCTCTTCCCCTTTGGTTTTGTCCATGAGTCCTTGCTATATGTTCCTTGACTTTCCCCTTCCCTTCCTTTTCCCCGCCCCCCCTCCCTCCTTCCCTCTTGTCTCTGTTGATTTCTTTTCCTTTCAGTGTTGCTGATCTTATTTTCCTTGTATCTTTGTATTGTTGGTTAGGTTCCGCTTATAGGTGAGATCATATGGTATTTGTCTTTCGCCCCCTGGCTTATTTCGCTTAGCATAATGCTCTCCAGTTTCATCCATGCTGTCGTGAAGTTTAGTAGTTCTTTTTTTCTTTCTGCTGCATAGTATTCCATTGTGTATATGTACCATTACTTTTTGATCCACTCATCTACTGATGGGCATTTAGGTTCCTTCCAACACTTGGCTATTGTCAATTGTGCTGAGATGAACATTGGGGTGCATAGGTTCCTTTGTATTGGCGTTTTGTGATTCTTAGGGTATAGTCCCAGCAGGGGAATCACTGGATCCAAAGGCAGTTCCATTTGCAGCTTTCTCAGGAAATTCCACACTGCTTTCCACAGTGGCTGCACCAGTCTGCATTCCCACCAACAGTGGACTAGGGTTCCCTTTTCTCCACAGCCTCACCAGCACCTGTTGTTTGTGGATCTGTTTATGATGGCCATTCTGACCGGTGTGAGGTGGTACCTCATGGTGGTTTTGATCTGCATTTCTTTGATGGCTAGTGATGCTGAGCATCCTTTCAAATGCCTCTGGGCCCTCTGTATCTCCTCCTTGGAAAAGTGTCTGCCCAGGTCCTTTGCCCATTTTTGGATTGGATCGTTTGTCTTCTTGGAGTGGAGTCGAGTGAGTTCTTTATATATCTTGGAGGTCAAACCTCTATCTGATGTATCATTAGCGAATATATTTTCCCATATGGCTGGCTCCCTTTTCATTTTGCTGATGTTTTCTTTTGCTGTGCAGAAGCTTCTTATTTTGATGAGGTCCCACTTGTTTATTATTTCCTTTATGTCCCTTGCTTTAGGAGACATATCAGTGAAAAAATTGCTGCGTGGGACACTCAGTCTAACTCGTATGAAAATAACTGCTGTTTCTGTGTAAGAGACAGCAGTTATTTTCATACGAGTTAGACTGAGTGTACATCAGATGGGGAGAGGAATGGGAGGAGGAATGGTGTGATCTAAAGTTGGAGGTATAATTATGGGCCACACAAAAAGAGTTTTCAGCAAATCAGCGGTAAATATTGTGTCCTTAAAACTATGCCAGTTATGATTTATGTGTACAATCTTATTCAAACTTTCAGAACAACCAATGAGGTACAATTATTATCATTCTAATTTTAAAAGGTAAGTTCACTGAGGCTTAAAGAGTAAGTAATGTGCCTACAATTACACTACTAATAAGGGTCTGAAAGTTGAATTCAGGTTGGTCCTACTCCCAATTCAGAGTCACAAGGAGCTTGCCATGCCCTGGAGCATGAACTTCACAGCTTCTCCTCTAGCACCACATCTTCAACATCTCTTTCTGAGTGGACTCCCTAGATTTGTTTAGCAAATCTTGGTCTTGTCAAAATCATAATGTCTGAGAGAAACAGAGCAGTAAACTAAGCATTTAGCAGCTTACAATATGAAATAGGAAAGGAGCCTGCAAATTAAGTCTTGGCATTTCACCTCACAAATTTCATTAAGTTTTAACTCTGTATATAAAAAAGTTAATTATACGGTGCTTTAATCCTATATAAAAGGTCAACCAAGTTCTGCGTTATGTAAGGCATTAAGGCAGTTCTTGAAGTAGAAACACATTTGAACGATTGATCAAGGTAAATCATAAGCGTTCCAAGAAGCACTCTTGATAATAAGATTCAATTATTTCCAGTGAGAATGTCTAAGCCTGGTGAGAGGACTGCTTGACTACTGTAAGCAAAGCTAATATCACCAAGGACAAGCTGTAGTCTTCAGCTTTGTATTTTAAAGGTTTATTTTTAGCAATATGTGTTTTCTATGTTTGTGATTATAAACATACATACTCATTCTAGAAAAATTGCTGAACACAGAAACTTATGAGGAAATAAATTTAAAAATTACTCAGAGAACTACCGCCCAGAGAAACATACTCTTGCAATGTTAGTATATTTATTTTTAATTTTTAAAATAACTTATGTTTATGTCTGTTTTCCATAGTTTGAAATCACACTACCTACAATTTTATTTTTATATTTTAAAAGATTTGGATTAAAAGTCAAGGAACAGGTGTAAAGGACCCATGGATGAAGCCGAAGTGGGGAAGGATTGCGAGTAGGAGGTGGGGATGGGTGGGGCAAAGGAAAGTGGTGGTGGGAAAATGGAGACAAATGTATTTCAACAATAAAAAAATAGAAACATTTTCCATGTACTTAAAAATTTTTATAAATGAAATTTAAATGGTCATATCACACTACATCCTGTTAGGCTATAGTCATTTAGTCAACCAGTCTTTAATTCAGAACATTGCAGTCTTTGTGTGTGTGTGTGTGTGTGTGTGTGTGTGTGTGTGTATAAGATGCCTATGGAGCAAAACAATTTTGGTTACAGTTGTACCTGATCTGGGTGGAAAATGAGGTCTTATTTCATAGAAATTTAGAGAGCTTTGCTCTTTACTGCCCTTATCCTCCAAAGGTTGAGTATATACTTTTCTCAAGTCCATGCCTTCTGTCCAAGTCTGAAATTCACCCATTATGATGAAGCTTTTGGTTAGAGGGTTGGATTGGCAGGATTCAAACAACAATAATCTGGTTTGATTATCTTAAAAATATACCTACATCCTGTGCTCATTGAGGCATTGTTCACATTGACCAATATTTGGAAACAGTCTGTCTGCCAGCAGATGAATGGATAAAGACAAAGTGAGGTATAGGTAATAGGACTTCACTCATCCATAAAAAGAAGGAAATCCTGCCATTTGCCACAATGTGGAAGAACCTGGAGGGCATTATGCTAAGTGAAATAAGGCAGACAGAGTAAAACAAATACTGTATGCTATTAGGTATATGTAGAATTTAAAACAGTCCAATTCATAGAAACAGAGACTAAAATTGTGTTTACTAGGGGGTGGAAAATGGCAGAAATCGGGAGATACTGATCTAACGTACAATGTTCAGTTGTAACATGAGTAAATTCTTTGAATGTAATGTATAGCATATACTATAGGGAATAATACTATATTGTATACTCGAAAGCTCCTAAGAGAGTATCTCTTAAATGTGCTCACCGATCACACACATACAAAATAGAAGCCCCCTAAAATAGTAATTTTGGGCTAGAGGCCATGCTCTTGATCACTCATTGATAGGTATTCTATCTTCCATCTCTTTGATTCAGAAAGGTCATTGGACAAGTACGTCATTATGCACTTTTATCCCCATGCCTTTGTCCATGTGTGTCCTCTACCATGTCCACATGGTGTTATTCATCCTTCAGTATCTAATCCAGTTATCGTCTTCCTTTAGCTTTACCCCCATCTACTCCTCTCCCTTTCCCTACCCCAACTGCAGAAAAGTAACTTGCTCTTTCTACTCTGTTCCTTTATCACTTGATTCTTACCTCTGTGATTTTTTTGAAAGCAATTGTCTTTCTTAATCTGAGGTAGGCTTCCTACTGGACTAGAAGATTCTGAGAGCAGAGATCTGAGTCTAATGTCATTCTTTTAATCTCTATGTCTGGCACCTAACTTGTCATGTTGCACGCTTCACTTGTGTTGAGCAGTTAGAGACAGCAATCTGGGCCTCAGTTTTCTCATCTCTAAAGTGGGTATTAAATAATACTAGCCTTTTATAGAACTTTTAGGGATATGCAGTATTGACAGTTTTATTTTAAGGTGGTGATTCTCAATAGAGGTTAAAAAGCAATCCTTGTCTGCAAGGTTTCTGCAAGCCTGCCACTTGGAAAATTCTTGTCTTTTTCCCTAAATATGTGACTAATTTAACTCCAGAGAGTTGCTCACATAAGTACAGGGTTCCAGAAGATATTTTACAGGTGGAGGGTATCACCAAACTAAAACAGATGAAATAGAAAAGGTAAAAACATTTCAAATACATCCTGACTCATTAATTTTATTTTCAAAAGTGACAACTCTCTTTTTAAAAGATTTCTATCAATAAAATATCTATTAATACTTGCCCAATAAGACTTAGGGAAAGCTAATATGTTTGTAAATCTTACTGAAGATGATTAATAACTTGCAATGTTTCACACTATACTTTTATAGCACTTTCTGATATAAAGTTGCTGTTCTTGAGCAACTAGGATTAAAAAAGAGGTGAGAACCTCCTCAGACCACAAAATGTGATCCCACCATTTGTGATCCGTCTGGGGCATTGGTCGTTCAGTGGCAGAGGAAAGAAAAGAAAAGAGACATTGAAAACCATGAGCTTGTACACAAAGCTTTTTCTGGAAATGACATATGTTACTTTCACTTACATTTTACTGGCCAAGTTATATCACACGGCCACTTCTATGTACATAATAGCATGTATATAATCCTCCTGCTTCAAAGAAGCAGAACCCAGAGGAGGTCATCAAATATTTTGAGCAATAATGCAGTCCACAACACAAGATCATATTTGGGTCTATTTTAGGGAGGTGGAAACCTCACTAATAAATAAGTAGGAGATAGGCTAGAATAAATTAGAGACAACTCTGAATTAACAGTGTGTTGTAAATTACAGTTTTGATATTTTCCAGTATATTCAGAAGCAGAAAACAAGCAAAAACATATAGCATGATTAAATTTGCTTGATGAGAGATAATAATTTGTAAAAATTACTGTATCATTAATGCTGATAATAATCATAACTCATTCTGTGCTGAGGCTGAGCATCTTTTCATTTATAATGAAAGTACCTTCTCCAATTTGTTTTTCACAGTCAATTGCGAGGCACACAAAGATATTAGCATTATCCCCATTTTACAAAGTAGTCAGTTGATGGTCAGTTAAGCCCATTAAGTTGTCCTAAGTTACAGATACTAAGTGATGCATCTGAACTCAAACGTAAGAAGCTCTGCCCTCAAAATTAATATTACAGCTAAATGGACAAAATGAACTCTCACCCAAGGAGTTGAATCACTGTTCTGACAATATTACCCATATGGAAATTGCTTAACAGATCATTTTCTAGGATAATTTAAAGGTAACCATCAGCTTTTCTCAATCATACTTATCACAAATTCTGCAGTGAGATCTAAGTTAATGATTTATATGCAGCACTATGAAAACGGAAGCTCATACAATTTCAACTGCATACATATTTTAACATAAGCTATGAAATTATTTTTGCCAACCAATAAAGTCTTCTAATATGTATTCATCATAAAATAATCCAGCCAAGTCCTTTTTAATGTTTTTATAGGTTTTGTTACAAAAAATGCTAACTTCTCTTTGCTAGGAATGAGCATTTTGTCAGATCTCTGGTCTATGAGCTTCGTCAGAAAGTATTCTGTCAAAATGAATTTAAACATCCCCAGTCTCCACTTCCCCTAATAAAAGTCATCTATAAAGGTTACTGTTGCTTTATAAAGACTTATTCTAAAAAGGTCAAAAGAGAAAATCAGTCATACTAGCTCTTTCTGAAAAACCATACAGACCTGATTCCTCATTTTCTGACATCTGAGGAAAAAAAGAGGCACAATAAACGAAGGCAGTGTGGTTGCAGAGAAGCCACAGTGTGCAGGGGACTAGAGAGAGGCTTTCTAGTTCTGAATCTGCCTCCAAGTTTCTGGGTGACTTTGGGCCAGGCATTCAGACTCCTTGGGTTGCAGTAACCCTGTGTGTAAAAGAAAGGTCAGACAAATGATTCCAAATCTCTCCTATAGTTTTAGTATCCTGAAACTATAATTTACTAAGTAATTTACTTAGTAATTTACTTTACTAAGCAGAATATATCAATGCACATAATGCTTATGTAACCATCAAATTAGTTTTTGATAGGTGGCCACTCAGTGTCAGGCCCTATGCAGATTCCAAGAACAGAAAGCTAAACAAGGCATGATCAGTCACAGCCCTTCCCCTCAAAACATCACAGTCTATACTGCAAGGAGGTAGGCAATGAAAGTAGTGCTCTTAACACAATACATGGGTAACACTGGAGTATATACATGTAAGAGGAGTACAGCAAGAGTCATGCCAAGGGCCTTATATCAATTTCAAAATTTGTTATAGCTCAGGCCATCTAGAATTAGTTCTCTTCCATGTGCCCTTTCAAGCTAAGCATTCCCCATCACTTTTTACTATTCGCCGTGTTTTGTTCATAACATCACTTCACCATTATTCTCATTTACATGAGGGAAAGGAAGCTCAGAGACTGAGTTGCCTAAAGGCTCATGAATGTAAGGTAGGCAAGTGACCTCTAAGACCCCATCATCAGACCCCAATTTACGCCCGCCCCAACAAGTTTTGGGAGTGTGTGCATTTTGAACACTTCATGGACTATTGTTTTTCTCGGCATCATCGATTCCATTGTACAATTTCTAAAGAATTCAATCGTAGCTGCACTAGTGACTGATGAGATCAGCTCCCCATTTTTTCATTGCATGATTAAGTCTCCTACTTGTTAAGGATTTGCTTCCCTTCAGAATTGATGAGGGCCTTGATTGGAAGGAGACATTGATAGCCCTTTGCAGTTTTGCAGGGAAGGCTTGCAGGGAGCGTTTTTCTTTCTTGTTCAGACCACTGAAAGTCGTGTTCAGAATAGAAGCAACCAGTTGCCTTCTGGCATTTTTACTCCTGGATTAATTTTGCCAAGATGGATACACAGCAATCTCACTTCCAGGCCACTTAACAGAAGCCCCTTCAAGTGCAAAAGAAAATGATTCCTTGAGAGGCCAGAGAAAAAGAATGTAAAAGAAAATTGGTTGAGTGTTAAAAGATGCCTATCCCAGGAGTCTTCTTCAAATTCACTAACTGAACTACTTGGACCATGAAGCAGCATCTGTGAGGGCTATGGTCAGATGGAAATGCAATAAAATGTAAAGACAAATACAAGTTTAGCTCTACAAAACCCATTTCAGTGCTCACAAAAATCTTTGAAGGCCCTTGGATTTCGTTACTTCAGACAGGCATGGACAATGTTTTTCATTTCTTTTAAGGCCCCTGTATGTCTGTACCAAGGACTTTCAATGAGGAGGAGGTAAGGAGGTTTCACTGAAGTTTCTCAGTCACCAGATCACTGCATTCCCAAACTGTGTAAAAACAAAGAGTGAGTGCAAAAGGTCGCCCTCCCAGTATGTTCAGTTATTGCCCTGCCAGCCCTTGGCCTGCACTCTGGAATGTGGGAGATTCAGAGTTAAGTGTGAAGTGCCTAAAGAGCTTGGTTTTATTGACTTGAAGCAAAAGTTTCACTTAGCACTGTACTAAACAACTCTGTATTTTTCTCCTAAATTACTAATAAGATAAATTACTAATAAGAATATCACAAAATATAAATGAAAAAAGTTATATTTACTATTTTTCAGTGCTTACCATATGCCTGTCACAATGTTGCAGACTTTACAGATGTAATTTCCACAAAACACTGAGTATTAGGTGGTGTACTTCCCTTTTTTTTTCCTTTTCGTATAATTGAACCTTTAAAAAAATGTTAATTAACTTTCTCAAGGTCAAAGAGAAAAGGAGCCAGAGTTTGAACTTGGCTTTCTAACTCAAAATGACTACATTATCCAAAATGTCTGTCTTGGTTCTGACAGAGACTGCCACATGACTCAGGAGCTATTCAAAGGATGATGTGTCTCTGGGATTAAAGACCAACCCATCCACTTCATGCACAAAGAAAGAAAAGCCCAGAAATAATAAGAGGTCGAGTGCAAAGAGCACCCCGTGTGCTGTCATCCATTTGGGACTTCAGTCCTGGCTCCAACACTTACTCCCTGTAACCTTGGAAATGTTACTTAGTGACACTAAGCCTCCCTCTTATTTGTGAGATAGGAGTTTTAGGGAATCAATCTTTCTTAAAATGCCTTCATCCCACCTAGTTTTAGGTCCAATCCCTTTTCTTTCCTTTTCAGTACTTGCCTGAATTATAATTTAACTGTCAGTAGGAGATTTTATTACAAAAGCTTCCCCTACAGGTTGTTAATACTTTTCTTGTGCAGAGAGAATTTCATTATCACCTTTCAAAAGTATTTTGAGATGGAGGTTGTACAATACTTATCTATACATCTTTAAAAGAGTCTCCAGGGTTCAAACCCTTCCTTATGTGTTTTTTTCCTTCAGTGGAAAGGGAACTAATATTTATAATAGTATGAATACATACATACTGTGGACGGTGTGTTAAATTTGTTAAATATACAGTCTAATCTCATTCAATCTTTATAGTTATTACATAATGAGTGCATTATCTCCAGATTAAAGTTAAGAAAGCAGAAGTTCATAGTATTGTTTAATGGTATTAAATTTGTACAATTTCTAAGTGACAAAACTGAGATTCAATCTCAGACATTTTGATTTATAAGCTTCTGCTCTTCCCACTGTTCCAGTTGTTTTAGGCCCAGTGCTTACCATGGTGCAGTTGGATGGAAAACATGGAAAGTTAAGAATGACCACAAGGTGGACCCAAGTGGACCATACTGGCCTCTGATAATCATAAGATCAGGGATATCTTTGCACAACAATTTCCCAGAGTTAAAGTACTTCTATAATGTGACCCTTTTGTTCATCTCCTCCCATTCTCAAAAAATCAGAAAGACAATGTTGTAACTCAGAGTCTGAAACAAGATTAATTCCTTGTCTTCTTGGCTACTGAGGTCAATGTTCCTTTGTACCCTGTTCCTTTTACGGACATGAGAATGTTATCTTATATACAACATGAATTTCACATGAAAAGAAAGCTCTCTTTTAATAAAATGCAGTAATAACTTAAATATCTAAGGACAGTATTTACAAATCCATACATTAGTTAAGTCCTTTTTTATTATTATAAAATGAGAATCATGCAAATACACAACTCACCATATGGTTAAATCATTCATCCCTCCTGTCAAGGGGAACATTTTATTCATCATGTTGCTCAGTCTGTGGTCCAGGACGGTTGCATTTTGACTATGAAAACAACTAACCAAAGTTACAAACATACTACGTGTTGGCTAGTTGAATCTACATAAACATTATTATGTCCATATTGTAGTAGAGCAGTGATTTTTAAATTATAAACTCAAACATACATAATGTCTGTTACTTTGATATTTTCATTAAAAACAATGGGCATTAGGAAAAGTAACTAAGAAATTAATATCTGAAAACACTTGAAAAAGAATGAAAATAATTGGTAGAGAACATAGTTGTTTAAATTGTATGGGCATGATATGGGAAATTTAATAAGTACATTCTTAAAAGTCTTAGTACACATAAATAGATTTACAACCATGTATAAATAATTTTTAAAAAATTGCATCAGAAAAACATGCCAACACAAAAAAAGACCTTGGTATGGCAAATATAGTTATCTTGATGTAAAAGGCTTTTGCTTTTGTATTAATAGAGGTTTCCATCAAAGACTTTAAAAGGGGCTTGATTATAGTTAAATTAGATAAATACTTATTAACTACAAAAATGATTTTCTTAGAGTAATTGCTAAATTTTTATAGTAAATCTAATATATGTTCACAGTTTTAAAAGTGTATTAAAACTATGTATAACCTAAGTGGTGATTATCTGTTTATGGTACTGACAATTTGTTTAGGGCACCTCTAAATGTCAGTCTGTGTGTGTGTGTGTGTGTGTGTGTGTGTGTGTGTGTGTGTGTGTGTGTGTGTTGATATGATCTGTTTACCCAAAGGAAAATTCTACAATTTCCTTCCTGGGATGACTCAACCATGGCTGATAGGTCTCTGAGTTGATTTGCAGATGGAGCTAACAGCAGGCTTAGTACTTGAGTTCCACTGTTTTCTATGCCAGATTTCACTTCTATCTCAGCTAAGACTCAGATCCCATACCCAGACAACTGGCCTCAGCACTCAAAGACCCTAGTGAATCAGCCATAATAATTAAGTGATAACATAATAAAAAGTAACAATTATTTAGCAATGACAAAGTTAGGCACTTTGCTAGATACTTCACATAGAGTATTGGGTGCAACCTTGTTGGCAACCCTGCCATAACCATATTATCTTCATTTCTTAGAAGAGGAAACAGAGGTTAGTGATGTTCACTCATTCGTCTCCAATCACACTGCTTATAAATGGTGGAGGCAGCAATTGTTCTCAAGCCTATCTAACACTGACATTGTTTCTACTGATAAAGCAAGAATAAATAAGGAGAAAAATGCATGCATGGATAAAAACCACATGATCATATCAATAGATGCAGAAAAAGCATTTGATGAAGTCCAGCACCCATTTATGATAAAAACTCTCAGTAAAGTGGGAATAGAGGGAACATACCAACACATAATAAAGGCCATATATGGAACCCATTGACAGCATCATACTTAATGGGAAAAAACTACAAACATTCGCCTTGCTATTGGGAACAAGACAGGGATGTCTGTCCACTTCTACTTCCCTTATTTAACAAAATACTGGAAGTCCTAGCCACAACAATCAGACAAGAAGAAGAAATATAAGGCATCCAAGTTGGAAATGAAAAAGTGAAACTATCTTTATTTGCAGATGGCATGATACTGTATATAGAGTATCCCAATGATTTCACCGAGAAACTACTAGAACTGAAAAATGAATTTAGCAAAGTAGCAGGATACAAAATTAATATCCATAAATCTGTTGCATTTTTATATGCCAGTAACAAATTAACAGAAAGCAAAATTAAGAAAACAATCCCATTCACAATTGCTTCAAAAAGAATAAAATACCTAGGAATAAACCTAACCAAGGATGTAAAAGACCTGTACTTGGAAAATTATGACACTAAAGAAAGAAATTAAAAAGACACAAATCATGGATAGAAACAATTGATACCATTAAAATGTCCATACTACCCAAAAACAGTCTATGGATTCAATGTAATATATATCAAGACTACAATGACCTATTTCTAGAACTAAAACAACTATTTCAAAAATGTATATGGAACCACAAAATACCCCGTATAGCAACAGTGATCCTGAGAAAGAAGAACAAAGTTGGAGGAATCATGCTACCTATTATATTATAAGGCCATAATAACCAAAACAACTTGGTACTGGCATAAAAACAGATACAGAGATCAATGGAATAGAACAAAGAGCCCAGAAATAAACCCCCACCTTTATAATCAATTAATATTTGACAGAGGAAGCAAGCACATACAATGGGCTAAAGATAACCTATTCATTAAATGGTGCTGAGAAAATTGGACAGATATATGCAGAAAAATGAAACAGTACCACCTTCTTACACCACAAACATGAATAAATTCAAAATGGATCAAAGACTTAAATATTAGGCCCAAAATCATAAAAGTTCTAGAAGAAAACATGGACAGAAAAATCTTAGACATTGCTCATAACAATTTTTTTATCAGATATGTCTCCCCAGGCAAGGGAAACAAAAGAAAAAAAATACAAATTGGATTATATCAAACTAAAAAGTTCTTGTATGGCAAGGGAAATCATCAAGATAAAAAGACAAACCACAAATGGGAGAGTATATTCTACAATATATCTGGTAAGGGGTTAATATCCAAAATGTACAAAGAACTTACAAAACTCAACACCAAAACAAACAAACAGCCCAATTTAAAAATGGGGAAAGGGCCTGAATAGACATTTCTCCAAAGAGAACATACAAATAGCCAATAGACGTATGAAAAAACACTCAAATCACTAATTATCAGAAAAATGCAAATTAAAACCACAATGAGATATCATATCACACCTGTCAGAATGGCTATCATCAGTAAATCAACAAACAGTAAGTGCTGGTGAGGATGCAGAGAAAGAGGAACCCTTTTGCACTGTTGGTGGGAATGCATATTGGTTAAACAACTGTGGAAAGCAATATCAAGATGCCTCAAAATATTGAAAATGAATTTGCCTTTTCACCTAGTGATCCCGCTTATAGCAATATATACAAAGGATCGCAAAACACTAATTTGAAAGAACATAAGCACCCCAATGTTCATTGTAGTGTTATTTACAATTACCAAGATATGGGAGCAGCCTAAATGTCCATCAGTAGATGAGTAGATAGAACAACTATGGGACATTAACACAATGGAATACTACTTGGTTGTGAAAAAGAAAATTTTACCCTTTGCGACAGCATGGATGGACCTGGAGAAAGTTATGCTAAATGAAATAAGCCAGTCAGAGATAGACAAATACCATATGATTTCACTCATATGTGGAGTCTAATGAATAAACTGAGCTAATAAGCAAAATAGAGACAGGCTCATAGGAAGGAGGATGACAACTAAAGAGAGAGCAGGTAGGGTATGGAGGGATTGAGCAAAAAAGAAAAAGGACTCATGGACATGGACAACAGTGTGGTGATTGTAGGGGAGAGATACATATAATGGGACTAAATGGTAATGAAAAAATAGAATAAAATTTTTTAAAATGTTGTTCTGACATTTTTATTGTGCATGGTGACACTAAGTGCAGATAATAATGCATGTTTTTCTCATAAAAAGTACCTGGGGCCCTGACCAGGTGACTCAGTTGGTTGGAGTAGCATCCCATGCACCAGAAAGGTTGTGGGTTTGATCCCCCTTCAGGGTACATGCTTAGGTTGCAGCTTTGATGCCTGGTCGGTATACGTCTGGTAGGCAACTTATCAATGTCTATCTCTCATGTCGATGTCTCTCTCTCTCTCTCTCTCTCTCTCTCTCTTCCCCCCGTCCATTTCCCTCTCCCCCCTCCTTTCTTTCTAAAAAATAAATAATACATATAATTGGGTGAAGATTTTAAAAAAGATTATCTGAGTTCTCATTACATGTGAACTTATTTTATGCCTAAATTTGCCATCATAAGCCCCACTTCACATTCAAAATTATGTATGACTGTTAGGTACCAATTACCATTTTGAAATGCAAGAAAGTTATTTTTATGACACTGGCAATGATGATGAAACTGAAGACTAGAAGGATGATATAAATTAAACCCAACAAAGGTGGGTAATACTATCAGTTCATGAATAGAAACACAACTTAATTTTATAGGTTTGCTGTCATATTGACACGTCACCTATGGACCAATTGAAAAAGTGTTATGCTGTAAGGTTAACTGTCCCAACCAATGTGATGAAAAGGTGCATGCCTTTGAAAATGAGTCTCCTCTGCTCATGGAATAAATAGGCATTATAAGTAATATATATGTTCAGAGACAAATTATTTTTAAAAGCAAACACGTCCATTAATGGAAAAATTCAAATTTTAATCTAAACCAGGATTCATAAGATCTGAGTAAATAAGATTACTATTTTTAAACATATGTTGACAAAAGCAATATGGTTGAAGAAAAATTTTAAGTAGAGAAAAAGATACTTGTTATTTTCTGATGTTCTAAAAATTATAAACATGTTAGTGAATATAAAATGGTATCTTGTGGCTTTGATTTGCATTTTCCTAATGACTGACAATATTAGAAGTTTCTTTTAATGTGTTTATTAACCGTTGTATATCTTGTTTGGAGGAATTTCTATTCAAGTCTTTTGCCCATTTCTGACTTTTTTCTTTTGTTATTGAGTTGTAAAAATTATATATTCTTTTTTCTTTTCAAGCATTTATTTATTTATTTATTTATTTTAAATACATTTGTCTCTGCCTCCCCCCCACCACTTTCCCTTGCCCCCTCCCTCCTTCCCTCCCTCAGCTCTTCCCCTTTGGTTTTGTCCATGAGTCCTTGCTATGTGTTCCTTGACTTTCCCTTTCTCTTCCCTTTCCCTGTCCCCCCCGCTCCTTCCCTCTTGTCTCTGTTAACACATATGTGATTATCAAATATTTTCTTCCATCACATATGGAATATTTTGTTATTTTAATTTTATTTTAATTAGTTTTTATTTTTAATTACAGTTAACATTCAATATTGTATTAGTTTCAGGTGTACAGCCTAGTGGTTAGACATTTATATAACTTATGAAGTTATTCCCCATGGTAAGATTAATACCCATCTGACAGCATATATAGTTATTACATTATTGACTCTATTCACTAATGCTGTACATCACATTCCCATGACTACTTTGTAACTGCCAATTTCCACTTCTTAATCCCTTAACCTTTTTTGATATTTTTAAACATTTATTCCTATCATTTCTCAAATAAGACTTCTAAGTTTTAATAGATCCAAACATTCAAAATAATGAGCATAAAATCCATTATTTAAAAAAGCATTTATACACCTGTATTCAACCATTGAAGGATATTAAGTTAAATATAGTGAATTCATTGTCAATGTGATATAGTGATCTGCCTCTACATTAGAGTGTCAAAGTAAACTGCTATATTAAATAATATCAACCCAATATTTTTGATATAAACTCTTAGTTTTTATTTTATGAAAACAGATGGAAAATTTATTTTTCATTTATTTCCAGTCAATAACCCATGTTTAGCCTTATCCCTTATGCCTCACCTTAATCAATTAGTGTCCAAGTTACTAATAACACTAGTACTTTGCATTCAGTGTATATATGTGGAAAAATTATTAACATGTGCTCAGAAAAGCTCTACTTTAGAGCTCAGAAAAGTACTATAGAATTTTCCCTTTTTTATATATCAATGTAGCAGCTACTAAGCAATTAAGAACATTTCCAGGCCCCTCTTCATAGATATTCTGCAGTTGGAGCATTTTAATACAAGTCCTCAATCCTCCTCAAATTACAAAAGATCTAACTTTAAAATAACTGTATTCAGAAATGTTTTATTTATTTTTATACTACCAAACATTTAACTTATACCTAAAAATAAGAAGTACTTTTTATGATTAGGTTAACATTTATTTTGCAGGAAAAAGAAAATCTCACTGTTGATGACTTTACAATTCATTAATTTAACAAATATGTACTCAGTCCCCAATGTATGCCAGGAAGTGCGTTATGGAATGAGAATCCAAACATGAAATAACCATTGTATCCCCTCAAATGACTTATATAAATGCACAGTTAATTACAGTATCATCACATCATTTCTACACATTCTTGTGCAAACACAGAGATAGAAATCCCGAACTTCCTGTGGAAGTCAAGAACTATTTCACAGATAACATAGTTTAAACTGAGCTTCCGAGAATAAATCGCAGTTTTGCCTATTGAATAAGCTTATGATGGAACTGGAGGATGTCCTAGGCAGAGATAACAACATGTACAGCAATTCAAGGAAATATGTGAGAGAATTTATAAGAGACTCTAGTGTTGCTACAATATGAAATGAAAGAAACAGGAGCAGAAGATAAGGCTAGACAGATGGGACTGATCACAATAATGTTTTAAAATAGAGGAACAGCATAAATTGAGTCTCAGAGACAGAGTATTTGATTTAGGAACAATAACGACATTTGTAAAATTGCAAATGCCCTCTCAGTGCAAGACCTATGTTCTTTTCCATCCTGATCCAATGACCTGTAAAAAACACAATCATTCTCAGTTGCCAAACTAGATCTGTGTTTCCTAAACTGAGCATTATTATGTACTGATTATCAAAGAGAACAATATTACTGGACCTTTGTTTCAGAATGTGCTTTTGTAACTGGAGATTCAGTTCTGTCTAATGCAGCAAACCTTTGTTCAATGCCTTGCCTGCAGCAGACATGGAATTAGGCCAGGAGGAAAGTTTCCTTTTACAATGAAATCTTTCTATTGCAAGGAAATGGTATCATAAGTGAGTATTGGTAACAAGAAGTCTACTTAAGGTGTTATGGTAAGATAATCAAAAGAGTTATTTTTTCTGGGTGACAAAGGTAATGCTTAACTTGGATATAAAGGGATATTGTTCAAGCCCTAGCACAGAGAAAAGACAACCTATGACGGAAGAACAAGAAGGTGTACAATTAAATACATACATGAAGCAATATATTCATTAAATAATAATAACTGGAAGGTGATGCTACTTGAAAAATAGAAATATACAAAATGGACAGATAATGGAAGTTTGTAAGGAAGTAAGTTCAGGAAGCCAAGTAATTTGTCCCAGTTTCCTCATCTGGAAAGGAATAAAAACAAGATTCAAATTCAGACTAATCTGACTCGAAAACTGATATTTAAATCATGTGACTTTCTTTTGTTATATAGTCATAAAAATAGAACAATGGTACAATGTCCTAATATAGGCTTCAACACGAGGATAAAACTTTGAAATCCAAGTCAAAGTCATGCATAGCAGTGTTCACTCTAGTCATCTCTGTTGTATATTAGATCTGATAAAAATATCTAAATAAAAGAATAGTATTCATTAGAAGATAATGTCTAGATAACAAAGTTGAAACAAATTTTTAGGCTAGATTCAGGTTCAACAAGATAGCTTATAATGCTCAGTTACCAAGGTCTAGTGTGCCTGCTAAAATGATAAGTGAAACCCTTTATAATACTACAAGAATCCTTTATAAACAAAGTGCCAAACACAGAATTTAAATCATTATTTTGTTAATTATTCCAAATTAGTGAAAACCCCATTTAGAGCTCAGTGACTACTAAAGAAGGTAAGGATGTAGTAACAAAATTTCAGGCATTAAATATGATAGCTTGATTATAAATTATTTAACATAAGATCCACTACAGAATAATAAATAACTTTTATTCCCTTCTCCTAACTTTGAAAAGTATGTACTTTTAGGAGGCAAATAATTTCTATTTGTCTCCTAAAATAATAATTACTGATATACCAGGAAGTACATTTAAGTTGATTCTCTTAAAAAGAAATCCTATAACAGAGGTGCGACTTTTAGAATATGAGATAAGGAGCTCAGCAACCCCTCTTTCTAGGAAAACAACAATTATTTTACTCGATGAAAATTATATAATTACTTGAAGTTCCTGGAATTTTTTAAAAGTATACAACAAATAGAGAAATGTTCTTTCAACAAAATCTACTTAAATCTCATTAGGAACAACGAGAGGATATGGCATGACCCGTTTCATTGCTCCTACCCATCTCCACATTTCTGAAGGTTTATTCCATAAAGATATAGCCAGGAAGGGGGGTTGTTTCCTCCAGCACCTAGTCTAGGGATATGGTTTTACAATGTGAGAAACAGGCTGCCTGCATTTCTCATTTACTCTATCTCCATGTTGCAGAATCTTTTTCCAAGAAAAGTAAATCAAGAGGATTGGGTCCTTGCCCCACCCAGATTCCAATCATAACAATCTCTCCTCCAAATGAAAAATTTTTGGAAAAAAATTCAATAAATTAATGTTCAAAGATGTCTCAACACTATTGAAAAAAATATTTATCTATACTATCCAAGAAATGCAAGAAATCCAAGTAGGATAAACACAAAGACATGTACACCAAGAAAAATGATAGTAAAAACACTGAAAACAAAGACTAAGAGGAAATTTTAAAAGCAACAAAAGAAAAATGATTTATTACATATAGGGAAACCTCAATAATATTAACAGCTAACATCATCAGAAATAATAATGGTGAGAAAACAGTGGGGTACTGTATTTAAAGTGTTGAAAGAAAAAAAATGTCAACCAAGATCTTTTTTTTTTCCAGTAAATCAGTTTTATAAGGTAGCTATTTTACTTTGGTTACTCAGCCATCTATAATAATAGCCCTTCCTCCTTTGTTACAAGCAGGTGCTATAAATAGTAACTTTCTGGCTTATATCCTTTAGGAGTGAATGGACTTCTTCCAATCTTACTAATCCTTGAGCTTTATCTTCTAAATATTTTTGGTTGTCCTCATATTTTCTTTCTAACTCTTTTAGCAGTTGCAGCTTGCTGTTTGCTTGAGCCAAAAGTGTTTTTGCTTCATTTTGCAGCATTTCAGCTTTCCTTCTGGCATCAGCAGACTCTTCAGTTTTTTTGGCAATTAAATTTTCTACTTTCTTATATTTTTTCATCAAGGTCACCATCCAGAGACTTCTTAACATCTTCTGCACTTTGTTTTACAGCATATACTACTTTTTATGTGGAAGAACTTAAGTGGAAGGCAGCTCAACCAAGATCGTATACATTAAAACTGTCTTTTAAAAATGAAGGCAATTGTATAATATTATGAATATACTAGATCTCACTTTAAAAGAGTCAGTTTATTTATGTGAAATTTACCTCCAAATAAAAGGATAAAGAAAGAAAACAAAACAATGTCATTCCCAAACAACCAAAAACTTAGAGAATTTGTTGCTAACAAATCCAAATTCTAAGAAGTAATAGAAGAATTTATTCAAGTTAAAAGCAAATTACTCCAGATAATAATTTCAATGCACATAAAAAAACCCCAAAAATATCAGTAAGCCCAATTATGTAATTATAAAATATGTCATACATATTTCATCTCCTTTCTTCCTTTCATGTATTTTAAAAATCACTAGTATAATATGATATGTATATAATTATATATTTGGATATATAGAATGTAGAGTATTTGACAATAATAATATGAAGGTAATAGGTGAGAGCAAAGCTCACTGGAATAAGAAAATCACATCAGATATTAACTCTATCCACAAAACAAAACCAATGAAATTAAAGGGAGTATTGGGAAATCTAAGAATAAGGGTTAGAGAATCCAATAACTAATTTATAGTAATTAATAGAAAAGCTAGGCATAAGATTCCCAAGAATATAGAAACTTGAAAAACTCTATAAAACACTTAGACTTAGTAAATATCTATAGAACATCTGTTCAAGAACGGTGGAATACATATTCTCTCTAGTGCACATGAAACAGTATCCAGGTTAGAATATATGTTAGGAGAAAAAGAAAGCCTCAATATATGAGGTCTGTCCAGGAGGTATCTAGCCATATAATATGAAAAATGGAGACATTTATTGAAGATACAAGAAACATTGTACATAGGACAATGATAATTCAGTTCCTCCTGTTCAAAGTAGGCATCTTGGAACTGCACAGAGTTCTCCCAGTTTCCATCAGCTGCCTCATTGTATTTACCTGAATTTCATTGACAGTCTGAAATCTCTTCCCTTTCAATCATTATTTTAGTTTTGGAAAAAGCCAGAAGTTATAGGGAACCACATGTAGGCTCTAGGGAGACTTAGTCACCTGGGTGATCACATGTTTTGTCAAAAATCTCTGCATGAGACTTGATGCATGAGTGGGTACATTATTGTGATGAAGCTGCCAATCACCAGTTGCCCATAGCTGTGGCCTTCCAAATCATCCAAATAGTTTCTGTGGAGGAATGTTCAAGCTCAATGCAAAATTTGATGCAGATTCATTACTTGCTCAGTCATTGTGAATGTGATGGCCACACAGTACACATGCTCACTCAATGATGTCTACTGCCCCCACTGACTAGTACAGTGAAGACATCATTATTCACTCATGTGCATTCCAGTTTACTCTCCATGGTTGTCAGGTTACATTGATGTCGTGCAAACTGTTTCTCATTATATTAACAATTGCTGAACTTTTTCCAGACATACCTCATATTCAAAAAGATTAAAATTCTTCAAAAGTATTTTCTATGGACAAAAATTGGATTAAGTTAGAAATCAGTAACAAAGTAATTTGAGCCACAAATAAGGAAAAATTAAGCAACACATTAGTAACTAACCAATAAGTCAAAGGAGGAATTACCAAACATTTTGAAATGAATGAAGACAATATAACAAATATATGATATGCAGCTAATCTAGTGATTAGAGGGATATTTATTGCTGCAATGAAGGAAAAAAAAACATCTGGAATCAATAATCTAATTTCCTCCTTAAATAAAGACCTGGAAAAATAAGAACAAACTAAACTGAAAGCAAGTAGAAGCAGGGAAATTGGTGTGGAAATAAATAAAGAAAAAAGGAACAGCAGCTAAAAATAAACAAAACAAGAATTTGGTGAAGATCAACAAAGTTGACAAACTTTAAACTGCCTGAGAAGAGAGAGAAGCCTCAAATTACCAAAATTATAATGAAACAGGATACATTGCTATAAACCACAGATAAATAAACATTTATCTATTTATATGTCAATAAATTTCAGAACAAACATTTACACACACACACACATACACACACACACACGTGTGTGTGTATGTGTGTGTGTATAAAAATTACCTGAGACTTTTACCCCAAGAAAACTGAATGTTGATACTATTAATTACCTCAGCAGTCTCACTCTCTCTACTTCTTCCCCAAATTTTTTAAGGTTAAATTATTATTTCACACCATGTAATCCTACTGAAACAGTTTTATTTTAAAAATCTTAATCAAATAAAATGCAATCTTTTTTTTTCCTGTTGATATTTCCAAGGGAAATGTAAGAATTTGTATGTGAACAAATTATTTCATTATGCAAAAGGAAATTAAATTGCTGCTATCGGCAATAGAATTAAAAACAGTAAATCTTGGTTGACTTCTTTCCGAAGGTTAGTTTGGGGATTTTTTTTTTAGATGAGTTAGTGAGTGATTTTAAGTGTCAGTACAATTATACACCTGTCAGGAACAATGATTCTATTTCTTCTAATTGATCTCCAGTGAATTCTAAGCACTATTAGGCAGTTCTGCCTATACTCTAAGCTGTCAGTGAAAAAAAAAAGTGAAAGAAAAACAAGCAAACTACTACAAAAAGCAAAGGAAGCAATAGAGCATGGGAATTTGCCACCTGAGAATGTGGTCTTCAGTTTTTGATACAGAAAAGTGTGCTGTCACTTTGAGATCCCTCACCATTAAGTCCTTTACTAGTAATAGTTATTTTATTAAAAGTATTATTTTTCCCTTCAAGTAGCATACTCTTAAAGTGACAAATATTTTTCTGAAAACCATCATAACCTTCACAGAATTCCTGCATATGTACATTGACATTTCTATGCATAGAGAAACACACTGATGATACACAACAGCCAAGCAACATCTTACCGTTCTTCCTTCAAAAGTGTTGTTCCCTTCATCTAAAACAATGTGTTCCCTCTTTTCTGTCTGATGAACTTTTGCTCATTCTTCAAAATCCTGAACAATCAGTACTGTGATGTTCTCCATTATCCCTTTGAACCACCTACAAACGCCATTTTCAATCAATATACATTTTTCTCTTTGTTGACACTTCTTACATTTGATTACTTCTTGCAGTTAATGTTAAATTTCACGGGTTGATCACAATACTTAGCCTATCGTATTTTATACAATAAAATCATTCTTTATTTTCCTCAAAATTAATTTAATATTTCTGCTTTCTTCCTATTTATACTATATATTCATTCACAATTTTGTTTGTTTTCTATATATTTTATTTCTCTGGCTAAACTAAATTTTGTGAAAATAAGAATTGTGTTTTCTCCCACTCTGGTATTTCTAACAAAGACTCCATAAGGAAAAAAAAATATATATATATAACCTTCTATTTATATAGCATTTTTATACTTTAAATAGTATATTAATTTTTATTTGCTTGTAAATGTTTATAATAATCCTGTGAAATGGTGATGTTATTCCTATTTTCTCACGGGGAAGCAAGGAGAACTTAGTCATTTCTCTTGAGTCACATTACAGTTAAGGTGTAAAGTGGTCATGGAATTGGAAACTTGTGACTAGGTCTCCTGAATCCATACTTATTGAAAAGGTCAACTAGTCTATGACCAAATGGTTTTACATCTTTATAGAATTTATTTATATTACAGTACATTTGTTATTATTTTAAGACAAATAATTATAGCATATTGTTTAACAACAAAATACTTAATACAATTTTGTTTCAAAATACCAAAAATTTTACGTTTTAGATTTTTAAAAAAAAGTTTAGAGATTAAATAGCATGCTTTTAGGAGACAGAGATGAATCACAATATAATTTCATAAAAATAATTTTTGATATTTTTAAGATATTAAATTTTTATGTTGACTAAAGAAAATTGAGAAAATGTAAAAATATAGAATCCCATGAAATGGAGATTTATTACTGTAAATAGTTTAGCATATTTTCTTTCATATTTGTTATTTGTATGCATATCATGTTAGTATCCTTACTAGCCCTTATAGGGGCCTAGAAAAAAGAATTATTCAGAGGTGTATTTTTAAAATTATTAATTGCGATTTAGAAACCCCAGCTTTCCATTAAATTTTAAATTCATTTTGCCAATAGTTAACAAATTTATAACATAGTTTATCTTAAAAGTTCAATTATTGGTTATCTTTGTAACATTTCGTCCCAATTACTAAGTATCTCAAGATCCTTCAATTATTTTACACTACAATTCTAAATTTATGTATTTTATTTCATTAAGTACTTCAATTTTTCAGGTTAACAAAAAAAACTTCCAAAGTACTTAAGTCTAGTAAATTAAATTCATAAATATGTGAAATCTCATGCACCAGTGTTGTGTACCAACTTAGAAAGATTTCCACTGAAAATCAAAACTAAGTTGGTCAATTATATGTGGTAATTTGATATTAGAAAACTGTACATTTCTCTATGGCCAAATTCTCTTAGACACTACAAATCTTTCAAGTGTAAAATATCCATGCATTCTTTCTTATGCTCCAAATATTTAAGATATATGTTTATTATTTTTTAATTTTGTTTACTCATTAATAAAGCACATATAATATTGTAATTGATGGACAAACTTCTCAGCAGGTAGAAGTTGCATGCATGATGAGCAGAAATTTTGGCTGGAATTCTGAATTCATGCTGGAGACTTTGCTGAGATACATTGAGCTCTTGTACAGTTCTTGTCAAGGACTTCATGTTAAAAAGGGATTTGTCTTACGCTCCTCAAAACTTACTTAGTTCAAGACCATGATCCACATGGAAGTTTTAAAACCCCTCATTCTGCCACATGTCTTGTACAATGTTTTTATTTTTTCGGCTAAGATATTGAACTATCTTTCTCCTACCTCCAAAGAACTTTGAAATTGACAACTGTCTTGAGTCTCTTGTCCACCTAGACACTAAAATAATATCTATTTTGATTCTGCAGACACCAAGGCTATCTTTGAATCTTCATTCAGCTTCAAGGTGTCATGCTGTGTTTATTTACAGCTGTGCTGAAAATATCCTGATGATTTTACTTACCATTATGCTGTTAGTATTGCTCATATTACTGAAATTATTCATTAGTTGTTTTGAATATATACATACATTTTTACCCATTACCCAATTATATTCATATTTTTTATTTTCAGAATTATGTATAAAACCTTGGTGAAATAAAATTACAGCATCCAAAAAGCTTTAAAGGAATTTTATTCCTATTGGCAAATTGTTTTTCAAAATTCTGACACCCTAGAATTACTGGGTTTTTCTTAAGATCTTTTATATAGGCATATGTTTCCCATCAAAACTGGATTCATAATGTATGTTTGGTGCAATATGGTGCTTTTAAATTGAAAATTTAGTCGAGAATTTTTTATGTCATTAATACTCTTGATGAACATGATTTGTAATAGCTGTACAATATTCCATTAGAGGTGGTATCATGTAATTAGCCTTTTCCTCATTATGCTTGCATTTCTTTCTACGTTGTATTGTTTTCACATGCACTCATATAAATAATTTTCAAAATTTATTTTAATTAAGAGGAACTAAGCGAAAAGAAAACTCTACTTCTAGATAGAATTTGGGAACTTGCCCTATGTTGTAGTTTCGAGATTTGGTATATGAGAGCTTCATGAAGGCAAGAATTGTTCTCTATTAGTATCATCCAACACAATGCCTGACATAGAGCAAAAGGCTAAATTTTTGTTATGTAAAGGAATAACAGGAAGAATTAATATAGGTGTTATAGCCTACTTAATTTCTAGTATAACCAAGCTTGTTGAACATTTAATGTAAGACATATCTTAAATGAACGGGAGGTGGTATGGTTTATTTTACTTTGTTTTGTTTGTTTCACCATCTGTTCAATTCAAGAAAGCAGTAAGGTTTCAGGCATATATTTCAATAATGAAGGGTCAATGAGAGCTAATAACTAGCAACTTCCTCTTGTGCATTCAACTCCCTTCCTCTGATCATTAATCCTCCAGGGATTCTTTACACCTTGATCCTTACTGCATGATAAAAAGAGCCAGTGTTACAGGAGGAAGCATGAAAAATGAAAGATCACCAGACTTCAACATCTGAGACCCAAACCTCCGCAAGACTCCTTATTAATCAACTCCTGAGAGCTACAACTAAACTCAAGGATGAGTAAAAAGGGGAGAGCTGATTGCTCCACTGAAGTAACTCCGTCTGGATAACCGCTTGATGGCAGTTTGACTCATGCTCCTGTCATCTGGAAGCCCCCTATTGTGTGAACTAATTGAAACCTCACAAAATGGTGTCACTTGAATAGCATTACTCCTGCCTGATTGCAGGCAGCTCTAACTTCACTTCACAGTTACATGGGTCACAACATGAAGAGGACTAATTTCTGCTTGATTAATCTCTCCTGCTATAAAATGAAATGCACTTCATGGCAAGTGGCTCTTCGCATGTTTGCTAACCTGCCATGTTGGCAACTGTTTTGAGGGCCTTCTGTAGCATTTGAATAAGCATTGAAAAGGAGTATTCTTTTGTTTATGGAATATAAGACAATGATGCAAATGATGCTAAAAGTAATATCTAGTGAGATTATATGTAATTGTGTATGTGGGTTTATAAGATTAATTCAATTAATTCCCTTATGGGTGGCTTAATGCAATATTTTATGTACGATGCAGGCACAATAATCTTTTGGGAGGTATAAACATTTAAGAGAATTTATTTTCTTTTTATTGAATTTACTGGGGTAAAACTGGTTAACAAAATTATACAGAAACTGGTTAACCATTGTACAAAATTAAATGTGTTCTCATGCACATTTCCGCATCACATCATCTGATCTGTACATTGTGTTATGGGCTCACCACCCAAGTCAAGTCTCCTTCCATCACCATTTATCCCCATCTAAGTGGTACGGTAGTGTAAGTAATAAGGCACATAATAAAGTTATTTAAAATATCGAAGAATCCCTATAAGAAGGGTTTATAGCTATTCTTAGATATCTTAGAGAGCTGGTACAATTTCTAGCACCTCTAGCAGGATCTTTCAAAGCATGTTATTATAATAGTGTAAAATTTTGTAAAGTTTGGATATTTGAAAGAACTCACGAGGCTACAAAGCATACACATATAAGATGTTCATTTAAAGGCAAAGGATATGTATAGTAAGAGAAGATAATGCAGATAATCTATGCCGGGGTGTCCGACCCTTGGCCCACTGGCCGTACGCGGCTGAGGATGGCCATAGATGCAGCCCAACACAAAACCATAAATTTACTTAGTACCATTTTTTTGCTCATCAGTTTTCATTAGTGTTTGTGTATTTAATGTGCGGCCTAGGAAAATTCTTCTTCCAGTGCAGCCCAGAAATGCCAAAAGATCGGGCACCTCTGCTAGAGAGACATCAGGCTTAAGCGCCTCAAGGTCCTTATTTAAACGTGGACATACTTTGTTTCCAGACTGAACTACCAAGAACTGTGGTATAAATCTTGACTTCAGAAAAATTTAAAATAGAATTTCGACTCTGGTATTTTCTTTCCTTTTGTCATATAGCCAAGCCTGGCTGTCTAATCAGTTATGCAACGTGAATCCATCAGTAAACAAACCGAACCTGGATGTTCCCAGAGGAATTTCAAACTTTAAAAAGCACATGATCGATCTGATTGCCCTTTTTTTGACCAATAGTCAAAACCAGACACCTAGGCGTGCCCAGATATAAGTATACAGCTTTCCCAATTCAGATGTAAAATAACTGTTCTCTGTAAATAGTATCAGTAATGGCAACAAATAGCTATATTAATTTTCTATTGCTACTGTAGCAAATTGCCACAAACTTAGCTGTCTTAAAACATATATTATCTTACAGTTTCAGAGATCAGACTTAAAATAGTTTCTAAATAACATATGTAGAATACCTAGTGTTTGTTTTATATCATTCACTAAATAGGTAAAAAGTTTTTATATCATTTTTGGGATCATCAGATAGTCAACCACTTAAAACAATTTTGTATCATATTATAAGTATAAAGAGTATTAAAAGATAAATCCCTTTTTAAAGTTTTTTAGAAGGTACTTAATATTGGTTTCTGTAGTTTTGTGTATTTTAACTATCATTACATCAGTATAAACTCACATATGGGGTCACTCTCTGTTTCTCTCTCTCTCTCACATACATACACAGACAGATACGATGTATCTTTCCTTTAAGTTACTCCATTTCTACACAACACTCTTTAACACTAAATAATCTGTAAAACAACCAAGAGTTTTAGGCCTAGAAACTTTCACAAACCATATTAACTTAAGGAATTGTGTTCATATTCACTGACCTTTTGTTAAGGGAATGCAATGCTAAATAATTCCAAGTAATCCCCCCCCCCCCAAATATAGTAAATATGCTTCTGTTTCTCAATGAACAGAAATTTTTCCAAGGGTGAAAAGCAGTGAATCAGTGTTTTAGACAACCTATAGAAATTCCCATAATTTTATAAATGAGATGGAATACATTCTCTTTGTACAAGTCCACATTGTCCATCTCTTCTTGTTCTATTATCTTTATAGTTCTTGAGATATTGTAATTAACATGGCTATGAATGCATTTCATTAGGTTTTTATGAATATACCAATTTGTGCTTCTAATAAAACTATAGTAAGTATTTATCCAACTATCAACTGCTATGTTGTGTCAATCACCAGATTCTTTACATTTTTTAACTCAAAAGCAATCTTGTTTATCATTTGCTTCAAAAATTTTAAAGGGCTTAGCAGGCAATTTGCATATGTCACTAGTTTAACTGAGCAAAAATTAGCAAATTAAATCTTAATTAGCTAATTTTTGCATAATTTTAGGGAAATTATATGCTTTGTGCAGATGACAGGTGGGAGGTAAGGCATTTAACTTGTACTGAATTGAAGTTTTTCTTGACTTTATGAATTTTAATAGAAAAATAACATTTAGCAGTTAAAATGTGTGTCAAACTGAATAGGTCCAATCTGGAGCCACCAAAGGCAAATTATTTTATGAACAAGAATCATTATAGACACTGAGATATTCCTCATAATACATACATAAGAATTATTTTTAAATTGAGGATTTTTATTCAAATAGATTTAATGGTTTATAGTAATATTCTAAATTGTGATACAATGATAAATTCATGGAATGTGAATGAATGTTAATTCACAATTCACACATATATTTATAATAAAGTCACAGTTGGTATTAACTTTTCTCTTTCAATTTTAATTTGTATTGATTTCAGATGTATGCATAAGTGGTTAGAAAATTATATGCTTTACAAAGTGTCCCCCTCAATATCTCCAGTACACAACTGGCACCATGCATAGTTATCACAATATTATTGACTATTCCTCATGCAGTACTTTACATCCCCGTGAGTATTCTGTAACTACCAATCTGCACTTCTTAATCCTTTTACTTCCCTCATCCAGCCCCCCTATTCCCCACCTCTCTGGCAAAAACCAATACATTCTCTGCCTCTATTAGTCTGTTTTAATTTTGTTCACTCCCTTATTTTGTTCCTTAGATTCCACATATAGGTGAAATGGTGTGACAGTTGTCTTTCTCTGACTGGCTCACTTCGCTGAGCATAATACCTTGTGAGTCCCTGCAGGCTCTCACTAACAGTGAGGTTTCCTTCTTTTTTTATGGCTGAATAATATTCCATTGTAAATATGTACCACTGCTTTTTTAATTCACTTGTCTATTAATGAGGACTTAGGTTCCTTCCATATCTTGGCTATTACAAATAATGCTGCAACGAACATAGAGTATGTGTGCATTCTTTCAAATTAGTGTTTTGGGTTTCTTTGGATGAATCCCCATAAGTGGAATCTCTGGGTGATAAGGCAGTTCTAGTTTTGATTTTTTGAGGAAACCTCAAACTGGTATGAAATATTTATATGGGAGGCTTGGTCATGTTGTGCCACAGTAATTAGGATTATACTCGCATGCCAGAGGAGGTGGCCTGCAGCACTCAGATCCCTTGGACTGGTACCCTCAGGCTATTTCGCACCTGTGTGGTGCTTCCTCTTTCTGAACTTTCTCCCACTACTCTTCCCATTTCTTCTTGGTATCAAATCATCCCTCAAAAATGCCAGTTAAATATCTATATAGAGGAGATCTTTATTCATCCCACTCTATCTTCTAATGAAAATATGATCTTTTCTTGACTACCACACCTTCATTTCAGTTTTTCAGTTTCTATAATTTTATTCTAATAATTAATTCTGAACAGGGCACCATACATTCCATTCCTATAATAGATATTTGCGTTATATATGTTATTCAGTTTATTTATGCTACTGTCATATTTGATAGATTTGCAGTTTTGTCCTCCTTGTGCTTGTCTCTAATTGTGCATAAACAGTTTTGTCCTTTTTCCCCTTGATGGGGGAGGAAAAAAACCTTATCGCTTCTAGCATGGAATATGAGATTAATTTAAATTGTATGAGGAAAGAGCCCCAATATGTTGGTTTTAAAAAATGCATGTCAACATTTGGCATTTGGATAGTCTACGTAAATGCAAGCTTTTAGCAGGATTCCAATTGAAAAAATTATAGTTGTTGACTATAATTAATGGGAAATATGTAAATATCTACAACTTTATAGCCAGCATTTCCTAAATTACTCATGAATTACTAATTGCCTGTTTCAGCTACAGCATATGCAAATATATTTTTATAGAGAAGAAATACTAAAAACTCCAAGGGCCATTTGGTTAAAAATAAATAAATAATAACATTGAATGCTCTACCAGCTGGAGAGGGCACTAGATTCCTTTGAGCTGCTAACTTGTCCCAGATCTATCTTAGTTTGATGAAAATTAGAAATTGCAAAGAAATACCCTTGAAGGAAAAATTAGCCTAGATGTGGGTAGAGTATGTGTCCACCTTCATGAAAAGCAGCTCAGCATATAGACCTTGAGTTTGAAGACAAGCAGATATGGATTGGACTGCTGCCCAGGCCCTAACCCACCATAGGACCCTGAGCAAGTGGCTTGATTTCTCTAAGCTTCACTTTCTTCATGTCTAAAGGCAAGATAATAATACCATTGCTGACAAGTTTAATGAAATCTATGTTAAATACTGATTCAGTGTCTGATATAAAAATGCTTTGTTTCTATGATAATAATGGTGTTGATGATAGTTATTTTATTTTGCCTTAGGAAGATGTTCTTATGACCAAACATACTTCTTTCTCTGGCACTATAGCATGAAATTTCATCAATTACAGATGTCTTAGATTTCACAGTAAAAAAAAAAATATATATATATATATACACATATATATATATATTTATGACACTGCTAATTTTTCTGGGAGAATAAAGACATACAATTGCAAAACTATAGTATTTAATATGTTACTCTCCTTATAAATATTACAGGGTATGGGAGAATATGCGACTTTAAATTGGAAGGCTTGCATCAGAGAATGGGCTCCACTTAATAGTTCTGTGGCTTTAGGATTATCTAAGTCACAAGTCTCCAAAGGTCATCGTAGAGAACTATTATGTGAGAATAATAAGAAAGTATACCTCAGAGTTTCCTTCATTTCAACAAACACATGATAGTCCCTCCTATGAAATCCATGTCTACATGGATTAGTCAACATGCGACTACTGTCAGGCAGGCATGTGTCTCTGCCTCTCCTACCATACTCAATGTGGGTTCTCCTTTAATTCTGTAGCTGTAGGACTTCCAGGCAGGTCAATTTCTGAATGATGGTTGTTTGGTAGTTTAACTGTAATTTTGATGTGGTTGTGGGAGGAGTTGAGTACCATGTTTACCTATAGTGCCATCGTGACTAGAAGGCTGCCCATATTATATTTTTTTATATTAGCCATTTCAAAAGAATTAGCAGTTTTAATATCTGGTAATGACAATTATCCTTTATTACTTTTTTATTTTTTAAAGTTTTCCTCAATATTTTTTTTTAATTTATTTACTTTTTAAATACATTTGTCTCTGCCTCCCCCCCCACCTCTTTCCCTTGCCCCCTCCCACCTTCCCTCCCTCAGCTCTTCCCCTTTGGTTTTGTCCATGAGTCCTTGCTATATGTTCCTTGACTTTCCCCTTCCCTTCCCTTTCCCTGCCCCCCCTTCTCTCTTGTCTCTGTTGATTTCTTTTCCTTTCAGTGTTGCTGGTCATATTTTCCTTGCATCTTTGCATTGTTGGTTAGGTTCCGCTTATAGGTGAGATCATATGGTATTTGTCTTTCGCCCCCTGGCTTATTTCACTTAGCATGATGCTCTCCAGTCCTCAATATTTTTGATGTTTTTTTCACATCAACTTCAGAATTAGTTTAGTGTGGGGGAGGTGACTTGCATATAGATAGATGAGTAGATTAATTAAAAGTTATTTGGGGAGATTTTCCAATTAAATTTATAAATAAGTTTTATAATATAAACTAATATACTTTAGTATTTGTTTTAAGCATTTTCCCAGCCCTTGATCAAGCATTGGTTACCTCCTATGAAAATCCACAATTGAATCTCAAAATAAAATTATGTTTCCTGATTTTATCTGTACCTTATCATTTGTTCTATCATGGTATTTATCATGTAATGATAACATTATTCCTTTTTATGGCTATAAAAAATTTAAGTTCAGAGATAAAACCTTAGAAATACTAGAAGAATTAATATAAAGAAAAAAGATTTTAAAATTCTATAAAATTTTGAAATAAAGAATATCTTCCTTTTCTCAAAATCAGAAAGCCACAAGTAAAATACTGACAAAATTAAAACTTGATTGCCAAAGTCAAACTATAACCTGAGAAAAATATGGTATTCAGAGTAAAGATTAAGTGCTAATTTCCCAAAATATAAAAAAAAATGTTTCTTGGAATTGCTATAAACAATTGAAAAATGTCTGAAAGATATGAATAGATGATCCACAGAAAAACATGTAAAAGTGTTCTGCAATCATATGAAATGAGGCTCAACCTTATTCATTAGCTGAGAAATTAATATGAAAAGCATACTGATAGGTGTTTTCTCCAAGCTGGAGAAATACATACACTGGACAAGATCATCTGTTGGTTAAATTGTGAGAAAATAAGTACTCTCAAGGCATGGCTGCTATGAGTGCCAAATCGTGCAGCACCTAGGGAGGACATTTGGAAATATTTATTAAAATACAAATGTATTTCACCTTATACATGGTATCCCACCTCTGAATTTATCTTGGTGTTGCACCTGCATGTTCATAAAATTATGTATATGCAAGTTATCAATTGTAGTGGTATTTTTTTACCAATGGTTACATAAAAAATGGTATAATCACTCTATGAAACTTTTTGCTATAAAACAGAATGAGGAGGAAGCTCTCCTAAACTTACATGAAAATATTCCAGGACTTATTGTTAAATCAAGACAGAGGGAGAAAGACAGAGGAAGAGTGGGAGGCAGGGGGAGAAAGATGGTAAATGGGAAAAGAAAGGAAATAAAACTGTGCGGTATGTTGTCTTTTATATAATAAAGAGGAAAATAAGAATATATATTTACACTTGTTTGTATCTACATTAAAATTTTTAAATGACAATATACACAGTAAACTAATAAGAAAATAATTATACATGACAGCAAATATAACAAGGTCAACAGACACAGGGATGAGAGTATGACATCTCAGTACAATTATTCTATCATTATGTTTTGCCCAAATTCTTTATTTTTGTAATATTTTAAATCTTCAGAAAAGCTGAAAGAATAGTAAAATGAGGGTCTGTATACCTATTATTTAGATTCACCACTTGCTAACATCTTGCCACATTTTCTTTACCTCTCATTCATAAGATAAATGGAAAAGTTTGCCACTGTGACCTTCCCATATAACTGAGAGGAATCTGTCCTGATTGGTCCTCTTTATCCACCCATTTGTTCCTTATATCATTGATTCAACAAATATTTTTTGAAACCCTACCATGAGTGAGGAACTGTTTTATGCATTGGGACATATTTATGAGGAAAAAAAAGATCAAAATCTCTGTACTTGTTATACTTTGTCTTTACATATATCTTAAGGTGATGAAGCCCAAACTCACAGAACACAATTTTCATACATTTTGTTGCTTGAATTTCTCTCCTGAGCCAAACATCCCAAAATGAAAAAAAATAATGTAAAAGTGAAACTTCTCTACTTTTCTTTTTCTTATTTATGCCCATCCTCAAAAGATACAATACATAGTCCCAAAAAATACCTTCAGCAAGAAATGCAATAGCCTTCTGAAACCCACTATGCAAACAGAATCTTTTTCTTCAAAGAGAGAATAGAAGACTCTTTTGTAGAGAACTGCAGTTAGGTCAAATTCAACTGTTGTTTCCTGCCCTTCAAACTTCTATTAGTCATACGATCATTTAGATGTTTGCAAATGAGGACTTTCCTAATAGTAAAATATGGAAGTCATCTCTTCAAGGTGAGACTCAAGTGCTAAATCTTAATAGGAATTTCCAGATGACTTGCAAGGAGACCTTCCAGCCTGGGTAGTAAAACTATGTTTCTGAACTAGCCTGTTCAGTCAGTGAAGGCTGCTGCCATAAAGAATACCATAGACTAAGTGGCTTAACAACAGAAATTTATTTTTATATTTCCTTTAGGCTGGGAAGACTAAGATTAAGGTGTAAAGAAGGTAAGTTTAATTATGAGGTCTCTTCTCTTGACTTTAGAAAGTCACCATCTCATTGTGTGCTCATACGGCCTCCTAGTGTACTCACTGGGAAATAGAGGAAAAGCCAGCTCTTTGCTGTCTCATAAAGACACTCAGCCTTCATGTGCCCCCATGTTCATGACCTTATCTTACACTATGTATCTCCCAGAGATCCTATCTACAAATATCATAATATTAAGGATTAGGGTATCAATATATGAATTTTGGGGGATATAAACTTTCTTTCCAGAGCATTGCCTGGGAATAAAATTATTTCCGTGGGGGAGCTGGTTAACATCCCTCTTAGGTTGCCCATCAGCAAATTCTGATTCAGTCATCTGGGAATGGAAAAGTGATGGAGTGGGACTTGCAGAGTCTTTGGAAAGGGAAGAGTTGACAGTAAGAGATTGAATCATCAGTAGGATACAGGAAGATAAATGTGGGTTTATTAGAAGATAGAGCCTGGAGAATACTAAGTGGTCAGCCATCAGAAATGAAAGACAACACTTAACACAGTTCTGAGGAAAACAGACCTTGCTCTGTTATACTTCCTGTGAGATGGTTCAAGGCCATTCCTTAAGGTGGCCTTGACTACCTTATACTCCCTGAAATAATAGTCACAAACTTCAGAATTTATTACCGTCTTATGTGACTTCTTATTTTTCTCCCTCTGTTACTATATCTATAGCTTATTTTGTTTTTTTCTGTAAGTCTGGTACTTTTCTATTACTGTCAACATTATTTTTACCTCTGTTGTTCTATCAGAAGGATTCAGTTGTCATAAGAAAAAGGCTTCACAATCAACAGCAAGAAATAATGGGTGTTGAGGACTTCCTTATAACCAGAACTTTTATAACTGTGGTTGTATAGAGACAGGGCCCAGGCTCTATGGCATGATGCTCTGAATTACCCTGGATTAGGAAGAAAGCTCTTGCACACACCATAGTTGCTAAAGGAGAGCAAGGTTTTTGTTTCTTTTGAAATTCTGGAATAACAGTTTCCTTAAAAAATTAAAAATGGAACTGCCATTTGACCCAGTGACCCCACTTCTGGGAATAATATCCTCAGAATCCTAAAACGCCAATCAGAAAGAATATATGCACCCCTATGTGCATAACAATGTTATTTACAATAGCCAAGATCTGGAAACATCCCAGATATCATTCAGTAAATGAGTGGATAAAAAAAGGTGTGGTAGATATACATAATGGAATATAAATGGCTGTAAAAAAGAAGGAATTCTTACCCTTTGCAACAGTATGATGGACCTGGAGATTATTATGCTAAGCAAAATAAGCCAGTCAGAGAAAGACAAATACCATATGATCTCACTCACATGTGGGATCTAATGAGCAAAATAAACTGATGCACAAAATAGGACTAGAGGCATGGACACATGGAACAGACCAACAGATCTCCGAGGGCAGGGGCACTGGGGGGACTGGAATAGATTAGCCAAAGAACATATATGCATATATGCATAGCCCATGGACACTTAAATCTTAGAGTCTCAAACCCTCAGTTAATTATGAAATCTCTCAACACAACTTATAGTTAACCCTTAACCAGTAGGATTTACTTGATATGAGTTAGATTGAAATAAATCTTAATCACAGTAAAGAGAGGTTTCAGTGCAAATATAGAAATCAAAATGTTTGACATCTACTTAGATGTACAATAAGAATAATAGAATGGAAATAAATTTTGAAAAGAGTTCTATATCCTCATTTCCTTTGAGAAATTTTATAAATAAGAATAAAACATTTAAAAAACGTGTTTTATAAAACCTTGAAAGTATGACATATACTGAAGAAAAAGATATATTTTTCCAAGCTTTTAAACAAAGCATTGGAAAGATAATGTTGAAAATATAGTTTACCCTTAAACGACTCTGGTTTTAACTGCATGAGTCCACTTTATGTGAATTTTTTTTCTTTTGTAAATACTTGTACTGTTTTTAATTCCTAGCTGGGAGTCCACAGATGTAAACTGCTGACTGAGTGCTCTGATCAATGCCATTTAATATAGGGCCCTTGAACAACTGTAGATTTGGGTGTCCGTGGGGGTTTTGAAACTAATCCTTGTGGATACCACAGGCAACCTTAAGTATTTGGGGAGTCAAAATTTGTACATGGATTTTTGACTGCATGGGGGTTGGTGCCCTAACCTCTGCATTGTTGAAGGGTCAACTGTATATGCCCATTTTTTAATGAGACCACAGACTGTTACCATATGACTTTAACAAAACATTTACATTTTCAGTTTGGGATTAGTAACATGAATGAGGACAAGAGGGTAATATCAACAAATCCACTGCATAAAAAGAATTTAACAACATAATGATATAATAGATATTTTTCAAGTAAAAATAATTAAAATAGACAAGGAATTCATAGAGCCTGGCACATGAACATTGTTCCCTATACCTAAAATTTAAATATGTTAAAGAAATTAACATAATACATATTATAAAAATTTAAGTGGCCTCTTGACAAGTAGATAATTTTCTTTTTAATTAACATAACATATTAGTTTCAGTTTTACAACAAAATGATTAAATATTTGTGTATGTTGCAAAATAGTTAATGCAATAATTCTCGTTAATATTCATCACTGTACATAGTTACATTTTTTCTTGTCATAAGAACTTTTAAGATCTACTCTCTTAGGAACTTTCGATTGTGCAGTAGAACAGGAATCTCCAACGCCCAGGCCTCTTAGGAACCTGGACCAGAGGGAAACTCGCCTATAGTCTCCCTTCCATCATGCCCACCCCAGTCTGTAGAAAAACCCATCTCTGGTGCCAAAAAGTTAGGGATCACTGCAATGGAGTATTAACTATAATCACCATGTTGTGATTTCATCTCCATGACTTGTATCTTTTTACCCCTTTTGTTACTGAACAAAAGTGGGGTTTGGCTGCCCACTATTGAACACAGACACATTTCAAAGACAATGGTTGGTGGGGAAGGAAAGAGGTCTTTATTAAAATGTTGCAAAACTTGGGGAATAAGGTCCTCCCTGACTACAGGCCAATCTCTTCTGCAAAACACAGACAAAACCCATTTGTTCCGAAAAAGACTGAAACCCAAAGCCATGCCCAGGTATACAGCTCCATCCTTCCCTGTCCTTCAGAGGACGAGGGTGCTACATGGATAGCTCTCTGGCTGCAGGCTTCCTAGAGCCTGTGGGTGGGGCTGGCACTGCCATTGCCATGCCAGCTACTCTCAGGCCGGGGTCACAGATACCAGAGGAAGACAAGGGCAAGTCTCTGCCTTTCTTGTGTTTAAATCTCCCAACCAAACTTAGTGCTCTCCAGAATGGTTCAGGTCTTACAGCCAATCTTCTTCCCAGGCTTACAGCCTGTCTTCTTCCCAGGCTAGACTGACAGGTCTTACTGGAGCATAGCACCTTCCCCTGCAACCACATTATCCTTTATGATACACATGTTGCTGTGACCCCTGGTTTCTTCTTCAGAGACCAGAAGCTATAGGAGGGCTCTCTCTTTGCTCATCATTCTCTAGCCTTACACAGACTCCATGTAGGGCCTCTTCCTGCCACTTCCCTGCCCAGGGGTAAGGAAATCTCTCATCACACAGCATGTGAGCTTGTTTACCCAGGAACGCAGCCTCGCCTATGCTGCCTTGGGGCCCCGCCCCTCCCCTCTGCTCTCAGTACCACGCTGGGATCACTTTCACCCATTTCGTCTACACACATCCCTTTATCTCCCACAACCACCAATCTCTTTTCTGTATCCATGAGCTTGTTTCTGTTTTTGTCTTTGTTTGTTTATTTGTTTTTAGATTCCACATATAAAAGATTAAAAGATCATACCATAAACAGAGGTGTCCAACCTGCAGCCCCCAGGCCACATGTGGCCCAGGATGGCTGTGAATGCAGCCCAACACAAATTTGTAAGTTTACCTAACACATTATGAGATTTTTTTTGTGATCATATGTCACAATGTATTTAATGTATGGCCCAAGACAATGCCTCTTCTTCCAGTGTGACCCAGAAATGACAAAAGGTTGGACAAACTTGCAAGGTATTTGTCTTTCTCTGTCTTACTCATTTCATTTAGTGTACTGCCCACAGCGTCTATCCATCCTGTTGTTTTGTTACAGGGGACAAGGTTTCCTTCTTTTTTATAGTTGAGTAATATTTTCTCTCACCCTCCATACACACACATGCACACACACACACACACCCCCCTCCACACAAGGTTCTGTCTAGAATGTATCCATCCATGTAATATGAAAAATAGAGATATTGAAGAAGATACAAGATATAACAAATATTGTACATATGACAATGATACCTCAGTATCCTTCAAAGTAGGCACATTGGGACCTCACAGAGTTCTCCCAAGTTTTCCCAATTGCTATCAGCTGCCCAGTTGCATTTTCCTGAATCTCATCAAAAGTCTGAAATCTTTTCCCTTTCAAAGGTGATTTTATTTTTCGGAAATGCCAAAAGTCACAGAGCACCAAATCTGGGCTGTAGGAGGACTGAGTTACCTGGGTGAGTTGATGTTTAGCCAAAAAACTCTGCATGAGACGTGATACACGAGTGGATGCATTGTCATGATGAAGCTGCCAATAACTAATTGTGCATGGCTACACTTTCCTGAATCATCCAAATAGTTTCACAGAGGAATGTTCAAGCTTAATGCAAAATTTGAGGCAGATTCGTTGCTTTACTCATTCAGTCATTTTGAATGTGAGAGCCACACAGTGCTCATGCAGACTCAACTGTGTCTACCGCCTCCACTGACTAATACAGTGAAGTCATCGTTATTCACATGTAAGAATTTCAGCCCACTGTCCTTGGTGCCAGATAACATTGATGTCGTGTAAACCATTCTTATTATATTAATCATGGTTGGACTTTTTCTGGACTGACCATATGTATTTAAATATACATATACAGAAGAAGACTGATATATGTATATATATATGGTCAGTCTGGAAAAAAATATGTATACCAGATTTTGTTTATCTATTTATTCATGGATGGACACAGGTTGCATAGGTTATTTTCATGTCTTGGCTAGTATAAATTTTGCTACAATGAAGATGGGGGTGCATAAAATTTTTTGAGTTAGTGCTTCATTTTTTTTTTATAAATACCCTGAAGTAGAATTGCTAAATCATATGATAGTTCTATTTTTAGTTTTTTTGAGGACTCTTATTACTGTTTTCTATAGAGGCTGTACTAATTTACATTCCCACAAATAATGTGTAATGCACCAATAATGCATAAGTCTTCCCTTTTTTCCACATCCTTGCCAGAATTTGTTATTTCTCATGTTCTTGATGATAGAGCTATTCTGACTGGTATGAAATTATATCTCATTGTGGTTTTGATATGCATTTACCTAATGATTAGTGATGCTGAGCATCTTGTCATATACCTGTTGGCCATCTGTGTGACTTCTTTGGAAATATGTCTATTGACAACCTCTGCCTAGTTTTTTAATCATTGTTTTCTGTCAAGTTGTATGAGGTTTTTATATATTTTGGGTATTAGGCCCTTACCAGATATAAGATTTGCAAATGTTTTCTCTCTTTCAGTAGGTTGCTTTTCCTTTATTCATGATTTCCTTTGTTGTGCAGGTACTTTTCTTGGTTTGTTACAATTACCTGGTTAAATCAAACTCCAAAGTAGATTGCTTATCTAAATTATCTATATTAAATCTCTGTAATTCTGTGACTTTGCCATAATTGGCTCAGTCATTCCAGGTAATTTTTTAAAACTTACTTTCTTAATTTTACTTTATTTCCTTGAGACAAACATTTAATAAGAAATTGTTTGATGCCTCTCATGCTATTATTTCAGTTATTTTAGAAACATAAACTATGTATACATATCAGTACAAACCAAACCAAACCATTAAACATCCACTGTCTAACCTAAGAGGTAGACACAAGAGAAAGTCTTTTTAGGTAGATTAAATGTACATGTAAATGATGCCTCCATTTGAATGCAGGAAATCACGTAAGTTAAAATTGTTAGGATTGCCGTTTTGCCTTTTACATGCTTTTGAAATCTGTTGTGTTAGTTACCTCAAACCACACCCTTTCCCCAGACTATCATTGTTTTTCACCTGCCTATCACAGCAGCCTCCTTAGTACTTTTTTCTCTGTCCCTGCAAGTTTTATCCAGGCCTGTGTGGGCCCATCCTGGAACTCCAGCTCCCAGGGAGGGCCACGCAGAGGTACTGAGTCAGAGGCAGCTGTAGCCTGGGGTGGGAGTTGGGGGAGGTCAGACTTTCTTCTTTTGGAGCAAAGCTCCCAAGAAGTGGAAAAGAGCCAGTCATGCAAACACTCTCTCTAGGTTAACTTGGGACAGAATCAGGACTTTAAGTGAGGAAAAAAAAAAAAACAACCTTAAAAAATGCAAGTACAGTCACATTATGTCTCTGGGTAGAATACATCAATGTCTCAAATCACACACAAGATAAAGAGCAAACTCCTTATCCCCCAGGAATCCTCTTGCCTCCCCAGTCCTTTCACTAAGCATTGGCCACACTCCCACAGTTGCCTTCTTCTGGACACACACTTCTTATATCACAATAAACACATTCCTGACTCAAATTAAAAAGTAAATAAATAACAGAAAATAAAACAAAGCCTTTCATGAAATTACACATAGTAAATCCCACTATTGGCAAGTGTTTATTTAAAGGCCATGACTACTTTTAAGTATCTTAAATATTTTTGATGGAAGTTCTCCAAATTATTTTATTTATACAAATTCCAATAAACTCTAAATAATTTTATTTACTTATGTGTACATTTGCCTATACTCGCATATACACACTTTTTATACCCAGGTTTTTCTGACTAATGAAGCACTTATTCTACTACATACAATTTTAAAAAAATTAGGATAATAATACGGAATACTTTAGAAAGAAATAACAGAAAATAAAATGTGCATATATCACTATTCTAGTGCAATCAATATTGTCTTTCAGATTCTTACTCTCTTACCTGTATCTGTTGAATATTTTATATAATTGCAATCAATGTTAATACACTTTCTGCATTCTGACTTTAATTTTACATCATTGTAACTTTTAAGAAGTAGAACAGAGCGATATTTTCAGTGCATTCACTATATCCCACAAAATGGATACACTGCCGTTTACCATGTTGTTGATCATTTAGGTAGCATTATCAATTTTAAATGTGAGAAGTATATGAAAAACATATACATTTTTTCGTATTTGAATTTCTTAGGATTTCTGTATGATATGGTTTGAAAAGTTTATGGCTAATAATAAATTACTTTTTCTCAGATAATGTACGATGCTCTTTACTATTAAAAATTTGTGAAAGTTTTAGTGTTCTGTTCTGGCTGACTTTTGAATTATTTTTTAATACTTATTTATATATTTATATTATTTATTTATATTTATATTATTTAACTGAATTGGTTAAATATCTGATTTCTTAAACAACTGAAATAGTACATAATATAATGCTTTTCCTTATTACCTGGTTCCTCATTTGGAATTTCAATATTATGGGAAGCCATAATACAGCAGTACCTTCCCAAGGGCTAGGTATATAGATGTGATCACTAGTATTGCACCTTTTGCATTTTCATCAGTTTTGAAAAGCTATCCTGTCTTTCCCCAACTACCTGCTCTTACTTTTATATAGCTGTCAGCTTTATCTTGTCCCCATCTTCTATTTTCTAATGTGCCTTAGAGTAAACCAGGTTGCTAAACTCATTAGAATAACCAACATGTTCAATACGCATCAACTGTGTGCCAGGCACTCTGCTAGTCTTTAATTTGTAAAAACTTAATCTTTAAATAAATAAAGTATTATACTTATTTTTAAAATTATCTCAATGAGACTAAATAATGAATTATACAATTTCTTTTATTTCATACACACACACACACACACACATTCTTTTCTTATTCCTTACTTTTCTGTTTCTCTTCCTGCTCCTTCCCTCTTTGCTTGCTTTGTCTCTTTATCCGTTTCCTACTGCTTTCCTTGTTTTTGCATATTGCCTGCTTCTCATCTAGTCTCGATTAGATGTGCTTTCTTGAGGTTCATTGTATCAATGTTAGGTAATATCATGTCTGCTTGTTAATTGACTGACACTGTGATCCACATCTCTGACTCTCAGGAAATCTACCATTATCCTTCAAATTATCCCATTTTAAAGCTTTATTTCCTTGTTTCCTTTTCTTTGCTTATTTGGTTTAAAATAATGATTTTATTTTTCATCAAAGCAATAAATATTTATTGTAGGAAAAAATAAAATAGACATAAGCTAGAAGAAATTACAAATGTTCCATAATTTTATTTAAATTACCACCTTAAAAATTCCCTTGCTTTCTCATTTTTCAACTTTTAATGGGATGATGATACAATTAGTTTTCAAATCTGCTTGGATAGGTTTTTTTAAAAACCATCTTTAAATGTATTAATATCCACTAATGATGCTAAAATACTCTATTTTATTTAAAAAATATAGCACTCTTGTATGCTTTCCTTTCCCACCTACTTGAGATTTGTAAAACCAATTGTTGTGTACAAAGGAGCGCCCCTGAAAGGAGTCCCTCACACATGCTTCATCTCTCCACAATGCCAGGTTTGTTGGGAGAGACCACCCCAAAAAGCCAATTGAGTCACACACAGATTGCACACAGGGAGGGGGAGTTTCTGTGATAGAAGGGAAGAAAATGAGCAGAGCAAGTATCTGGAGCAAAGTCCGTCACTTTTGGCTTCCTCCCACATATAGAGAAGTGAGCGTTTGTCTCAAGCCCGGTGACTGCAGCGGTAGCATGCCCTGGTGGGGTGGAAACTCGACAGGGCTCTGAGCGTGACCCGGGTGCAGCCAAGCTTGAGCCTCAAGAGGCTGGAGCTGTGAGTTCTTATTGCCCACCAGGGGCAGAGATCCATGTATATCCCTGTCCAGATGGAGTCCTTATCCAAGTGTCCAGACTTGTGGTTTTGGGCATTTCAGGCCCCTCCCAAGAGCATTTTTGTTACACTCATTACCTCACTCTTGGCATAGCAGTGGACAAAACTGTCCTGCTGACAGTGACTTCATATTGGATTGTCAAAAGTGTCCAAAAGTCTGCTCTGCTCCTGTTCTATACTCGAATTATAGCTGTGTGTGTGTGTGTGTGTGTGTGTGTGTGTGTGTATGTATGTTTCCCTTGATCTGATCACATCAAACCTAACCAGATGTTATATTGAGAGATCCAGACAGCTTTTCTCTTTTTCTTTTATTTACCACATATTTCTGGACACCGGTCTTTTTAAATTTTTTAAAAAATGATTCAAGACCTGATTCTTAACCATGTTAACTTATCAAATCTCTAAGCCGGGACAAATATTTTAGTTCCACTCAGTATAGAGCTTTCCGTTTCCCTTTCAGTTCAGTAGATAAATCTTTCTCTTAATATTTTATAAATGCCAGGAGTTAGTTAACAGTGCTGAGATAGCATTAAACTAATCTCTTCAGTTCTTGACACAGCCTTTATTTTATTCTTTACCCAGAAGATATCACATTTGCAGATCATATTTATATTTCATCAGAAAGAGAGTGAGCTGTGATTTCTTTTAAAAATATTGTATTTTGCAGAGAGGTTTAATAGTCACTGTGGGAAATTTTGCAACCTTCAGAAAGCCAAATCTTTCAAAACTCACAAAATTCTTACCTGAAATAGAGACTAATGCTAGGAAAGAAGCCAGAAAGCTAAGCTATGTACTTGATTGGCATTTAGGTCTACATTTTGTTCTTATTGAAGTTTAGTACTCTAATCTCCTCCCTAATTAGCTAAGCAGCTGACAGGAGCAAAGCATCCTGCTGGGATTTTATTCTTAGCTAAATATGTCAATTTTAAATAATGCATCAATTCATCTGATTTTTTATATAATGGTAATTTTGTCATTTGTTCATTTTCCTTTTGAGTTTGACCACTGTTTTGTGGGGCATTCTATAAACCTTGCTGTGGCTTTGAGGACTCTCCTCTTCCTTAGTTCCTCATTTCCATGTTTTCTCTCCCTTTCTTTTCCTTCTCCCTTCCTTCCTTCCTTTCTCTCTTTCTTTCTCTCTCTCCCTTCCTTCCTTCCTTCCTTTCTTTCTCTCTCCCTTTTTTCTTTCTTTCTCTTTCTTTCTTTCCTTTCTTTCTACAATCTCTTTTTAAAGAATTGTTTTAGGCACTCAATCTTGGCATTATCACTTCTGTCATGGCAACCAGGATGACACAATTGAATTTATCTAAATTTATTAAAGGAAAATGGAACGAGTCAAGGTACCTTTTTCTTTTTCTCCTTCCTTCCTTCCTCCTTTCCTTCCTTCCTCCCTTCCTCCCTCCCTTCATCCTCCTTTCCTTTTCATACTCTATGATCAAAATTTTGCTTCTCCGAATATGACTATGTACCTAAGATAGAGGCACCTAAGGAAAATGGTTGCTAATTTCTACTTTGCAGTAGCTTTAGCTTCTATAAGATAATTTCTCTGCACAAACTAGATGTATTTGAAGATTTTAATATATTTATGGGGGTTCTTTTTGCATTTTTTCATTACTATTTGCCCCCCTTATACCTTCTTCCACTTCCACCTCCCCTCCTCCTACTGCAATCAATACACCATTGGAAAATTTTTATATCTTAATCTTCGAAAAGAATACCATTAACTTGCTCCTGTTAAAAAAAAATGACCAGAAAACATAATTCCTTTTTTAAGATTATTCTAGACTTTTTAGTAAACAAATAAACTCAAATGAGGTGTGATCATTAACTCATTAATTTCAAAATATTTCTCCCTATATATAGCATTATATTATATTTGAACTCATCTATGATATTTTAGAGATTGTTCTTACCACTGGAAGGGCTGGCAAAGTGGAAAGGCAACTTGGAAGCTAGGAGCAATGCTACCACAGGGATTCAGTGCTGAGGTAGGTCATCTCTAAAGCCCTGTCTCAATTTATTAGACCAGAATGTTTGTGATTTTCTCAGCAAATCATAAGTAGCTGAGAAATACTCTGTCTGCTTTCCTTTTGTTTCCCATCATTTTAAATGCTTTCCATTTCACTACCACAAGAAAAACAGGAGTTGCGTGAACATTTCCTCAAGTGTTAGTAACCCATCTTTAAATTTGAAAGATAACTAAAGAACACTTGTCTACTTGCATGATGGAGACCATGTACTCTATCTCTTTTTGACATTTTATTATGGCCAGCTCAGAACTATATGTAACATGCCTTTGTTAACGGAAACCCTGACTTAAAGTCTGATCAAGGGGGCCTCGATTTATAAAAATTCCATGAAAGAATATGATACACCAGTTTTCTAATATATGAACAAAAGATCTAGCAAACTTGTTATATTGCATTGTTTATTGTTGCACTGTTATTGTGTTGCTTATTCTCAATCTTCTTTTAAAAATTACTTCTGAAAAGTAATGTGTATTCATGCCTTAAATGCAACATAAAATTGATAAGATAGGAGAAGATATCTTAGGTGATTTCTCTTAAATTAATATGGTAAAAAACAATTAATATGATAATATTCTTCAAGTTAATTGTCCCTGACAAGCATTAATAATAGTGGCCTACATTATTATTATACACATTTATTAACTATCAGGATTCTGAACTATTTTAATAGCAAAACTGAATCCTATTGTAATCATAAATTAGAGCTAAATTAATGCAATATCTGTGTCTGACTTGAAGAAAACTTAAATTGATTACTTTTACGTTGTCATCAGTAGTGAGTTCTCTTGGGAATGTGATATATTTAAAAATGACCACCAAAAATCAGGAGTCTCGTGTTTTAATGGCAGGTGCACTGCTCACCGATTGAATGCTTTAAACAAGTCACTTAACCTGCCTAGACCTCCAACTGCTTCGCTCTAAAAGAGAAGTTTGGAGAAGATTAATATATATGTGTATTTGCAGCTTGAAAATTTGGTAATATATAAACATACCCTCTTGATTTTTAATTTCAGACACAAGATGGCACTATTAGTAATCATTTTAATTTAATCCACAGATAAAACCTGGAGAATTTCAAGATCTATATATCCAAAGAAAATATCTAAATATATATGATACATCATAAAGCATATGCATGCATACATATCCTCACCAGGTCTTTGGATGATTACTATAACGTAACAGCTGGATAAATGCTAAAAAAACTCAGTCAACTAGCTGTTTTCATGACACCAAGATGATTGATTGATTTTTTTTTCATTTTCATGAGACTATTTCAGTGTTGTATAGGCAATCAAGACATATTTGCAAAATTGTGAGCAAGAGAAAGATTGATAATAGTTTGATTTCAATATAAATGGAATTCTTGAACAAAATATGTTTTATAGGATAAGAGGAAAGGTGTCAAACAGCAGTAAATTGCATAATTAAGAGCTTGCTATTAAACTTAAAAGAATGTAAGCTGGTATGCAGACCATTTTCAAATAACAGTAAAGATACTTATTTTAGAAAATTGAAAATGTGTAGCTCATACAGAAATGAGAATTTAAATTCTAATCTGAAACATTTTTGCTGAGATCTTCTAACTTGCTGCCACTCCCAAAGCACTCTTCACATGTACTAAGGACCAAGCAATGTTTTGTGTTTAAATCATTATTGTAATTTCATAGAATATTCTAGTAATAAACATGTTTCTTAAAAGCTGACTCCTGTTCCCTCCTGTTTGTTATGATTTATTTTAATTAATTTTTTGGGATAGGTTTAAAGGCAATTCTTTTTTTTTTAATGCTTTTCCCAAACTAGCTAAAATTAGTTTCTCCTAAATAATTTATCAAATTCTCATGCTCAAAAAATACTGCAGATCTTAGCAATCCCCTGGACCACTCCTTTCATTTTATTGATGAAAAATCTGAGTTCCAGAGAGAAAACATGAAGGCCAAAAGCTCCACTTCAGTTCTGTGATTGGGGCAGAAATACATTTCCAGTGTTGTTTCTACTTTGTGCTGTTACATGTCCCAGATGATTGACAGTCCCTTCTATCTAGGGTACAAATCTCATCTACCTTCTTAAACCATAAATTTCTTTTAGAACATGGTTTATTTTATTTTATCATACTGTCTAGCATAGTGTCTGGTAATATGGAGCTGCTCAAGCATACATTTGAATAAATAAATGATTAAATCTAATGAAAAATTGTATTAAACTAATACTTAGCTTCTTCCATATTTATTTATGCCCACTACAATGCTTCCCTCCATTTAATTACATATTATGTCTTTTTATATCTCTACAAAACCATCTGTGGTGAGAAGTGAGAATTTAAAAAAATATTTTATTGTAGGCTACTCTGAAATGGGTAGTAATTACAAGTTCTTTTCTATTACTCAGTGGATGTCACTCAGCCAAACTCAATTTAAATTGTTGCAACTGAATGAGTAATAAAGCCGTGGCTCACATTATCCTTGGTTCAACAGATACTGAACAATTTTTGGAAAGGACTCTACACTACGTTAGTTATGTGACTTTAGTCAGTGATTGAATCTCCTTCAGCCTTAGATTCTTGCCCTGCAGTGGGGATGATGACAATTACTGCACAGAGCTGTTTTACTGAATAAATAAGATGCTGTGTACACAGGTCCCAGGAATGTGCAAGTCTGGCACATGTGTTTTTTGGATGAAGTTGAAATCCTCTCATTATATTGGAATAAGCACAGGTGATAAATCAGAATACAACATTAACAAAAATGAAGTTGCCTCCTTTTCCTAATGGTTGGTCTAGTGTCAGTAATAAGCAAATGCATACATGATGGTCTTGTCAGTCACTGAAAATTATGCAGGGACACATAATTTGTAACTTCTCACATAATTCTAGATTTTACTCCAAACTGTGATTATAGAACCTTTGTAAACCCACTACAATTTTACACAAGTATTTGTGGGAGTTCTGGGATGATGTTTTATGTATGCTCATATATAGTCCTCTCATGTTCTCTTCTGTGGCCTTTTCTATGGTCTTATGCTTCTGAGACCCCTAAGAAAGGAGATCTCAGATCCTCATGCTAGCATTCCTTTGCCCTCACCTACCAATGTCCAACATGGCGGGAGCTGACCAGGCTGATTGTTCAGCCTACAATGTAGTAAACACTGCTCCTCACTGCTTCTCCAGGGCTGAGAACAGTGCTTGAGATAAAGCAGACATTTGAAGTAGTAATACTAAGAATGAATTAGAAGTATCAAAGACTTTCCTTGAATTCTGAATAGATTGTAGCCACACTGTGCAGAAGGACAGAGAGAGGATGGCTCCATTCTCTCCTCACTATTGTACTTTCCTTCTGGGTTTCCAGAGCTGGCTGGCTTCTGTTAGTCTGTTGGAGAGAGAGCTGCTTGGGAAAACAGCACCTTCAGCTTCTGCAGAAAGATCTTTCTTCAAAAAGATTGAAAGTAACTATTGTATTTCCTTCAGTGGACTTTAGGCCAAGGTCTGAGGAAAACACTGCTCTTCTTTCTTTTTACCTTCACTCTGGACCTGCTGCTTTCCTCCTACCAACCCCACTGAAATTCCCCATGTGAAGGGGAAAATGGAAGAGTTTATTCATACTGCTTTATTGATACTAGTTTAGGTGATATGCTTAGATATAGCTAATTTCCTACCTGAATTCAAATGTTCATTGCTGCTTCCAATAGATATTTCAAAAGAGAAATAAAAATTTTAAATATGAACTATTCAGAGTCCTACCTGATTTGGCTCAGTGGATTGAGTGCTGGACAGCAAAGCAAAAGGTCACTGGTTGGATTCCCAGGCAGGGCACATGCCTGGGGAAGGGCCATGTCCCCAACGAGGAGCACGTGAGAGGCAACCACACATTGATGTTTCTCTTTTTCCATCCCTTTACCTCTCTCTAAAAATAAATAAATAAAAACTTGAAAAAATATAAACTATTTAGAAATTAACAGAAATGAGATTACAGTTGATAAAATTATGGGATGTAACTGTATTTGTATGTGGAGTAAAATTTATAGTTTTATATGACTTTTGATATGCTTCAATAAAATTATTCCAAAGAAATAAACTAAAATTCAACTTTATAAACTAGAAAAGAAACAAAAAAAAGATAAAAAAGGAAAAGTGTTAATAAAGGTAAAATAAGCTAATATATCATAAAAGTCAAATAAAACATGTGAATGATAATAGTAAAATATATTTCTGAAAAAAAATCATGAGAAAACTAATAAGCACCTAGTAAGCTTGACTTAGAAAATTTTAAAAAGCAAAAATATGCAATAATAGGAATAAAAAGTTGGAGATATATGTATGGATACAAATGAGAGTAAATAAAACTAAGAATTTTATTTCTATAAATATGCAAATAAATTTGAAGTTTATACAATGAATGATTTTCTAGCAAAATATAAATCACTGAAATTGGCTCAGTTATATAAAAATAAATATCAAGAGTATTACATTTAAAAATATACTGCTGTACAAGTATATTTTTAAAGCCACAAGCCCACTTTTTAACTTTAAAGTGGGATAGTCTATTTTAGCATGATACAAATAGCAATTCAACAAAATAGCAACACATTTAACTGCATGTCTATTAATAAGCACATTTAAATATAAAAGACTTCTGTGACTGAACACTATACACAAAGTCAAAAAGACAATAACATGCGGAAGGGGAAATGAAGCATATAGAGTAGATATAAGGCTTTACCACGTTTTTTTTCTATAAATGCATTTTTAAGGAAGGAAAACAGCCAAAAAGAAAAATGGGTAACATATATGAACTAGTAAAATGAAATACAAATGACATGAAAAGCCTAAACTCACTGCAAAACTCACAAAAATACAAAATTAAATTATGAGACAAGCGTATTTTGTTCATAAAATTTACAAAAAGTTTTAAATGTTGATAATATCAATGTTGACAGTTATCTGGGATATAGGCAATTCTGGATGCTATTAGTGAAAGTATACATTGTAAAAAATATTTTGGAGGGCAATTTGTGGCCTCATTAAAAATTAAAATACCAATTCTCATTTTTAGGAATCTATCACAGTAATATCTCTGTCCTTAATATATACACAGATAAGAGAGTCATTGAAGCACTGTGATAATGTTGAAAACAGTGAGAAACTTCAATGACTATCAGCTGGTAATTGTCAATGGAGTACATGTATAAGCACTAACCTCAAAGATGTGTGTGTGTGTGTGTGTGTGTGTGTGTGTGTGTGTGTAAAAATCAAGTGGGGACTATATAGCCAAAATTTAAAGGTATATATATGTGCGTGTGAAATTATTTCTCTCAATATAACACCCATAGGCTAATATATGATTGAATAATCAAAGCTGCAAGTTTATGTATCAAAGTGTTAATATAATTATTTCTGAAGTTTATAACTGGAGGGAGAAAAGTGAGTGTTTCCCATTTGCTTTCATATACTTCAAAATAATGTGACAGAATAGCAAGTTGCTTTTTAACCGTTTATCACTTGTGACTTTCTACTGTTTTCAAATTAAAATAATTTTTGTACATATGTTATTTTGCTCAGTAATTCAGGTTTGTTTTTAGTTTTGTCCTACAAATATACAGTATGAAGAAGAATATCTAGGTCCCTTTCACATCTTAAAGTCTGATTTTGCTGTTGTTGTCATTATACGTGTTATGTTTCTGAAGTTTAAAGATTCTGTGTGCAAATGGTTTTGAGAAAAATTTGTAACTGACTTGTTATGTGCAGAAGAAATGGCACCAGGTGTTAAACTCGGTTGAGCAACCTCAGTTCTTGAGTTCTCCTTGAAAGAATTCAGAGCCAAGGAACTCAAATGATAAAGTTTATTTTGAAAGTTACAAAGGTAGTAGAAGGGTCCCTGGAGTTTAGACAAAAGCAGGAGAGAGACAGTTGCCCTGAGGGACAAAGAAGGGGGGCAGGATGTGTTCCTGGCGTGGAGGCAGGGAAAAGAAAAAGAGAGCCCTGAGGAAAGAAGAGGGTGGGGAAAGGCACAGGCACGCTCCATAGAGAATTGTCTAGAAATATTTCAAAAAGCAAGTCACGGTGTCTAAGTGTTGTAACTAAGAGATGGGGCCTAAGTTTGAGAGTCAGTTGGAGGAGATGCAGCAAATACAGTTGGAGGAGAGTCAGTTGGAGAGAGAAGCAGGTTTTCCTGTAGAACTTTGTATGTTATGACTTTCATAAGGAAAAGAAAAGTCTGATCCTTTAAATACTGTCCTACTAGACTTTGTAACTCATTGGGGGAGGTTGCACATCTCTTTTAAGCTTGCTTTCCCTATTCAATTCACATCTGTGTCATTCCTATATGTACATGGTGCTTGTATGAAGCATGAGGGAACATTGTCTAATACAGAGTTTTTCAAACTGTGAGTCATGTTGTCTTGGTCTGTGGAATCAGTTTAGTGGGTCCTGACCAGCGTGTCTTAGAAAATAAAACTAGGATAGAACATATTGATAGTGTATTATAGGTAATAAGATAACCCTATTATTTCATTAAATTTTGGCTTAGGTGTGTGGATGTATATACTGGGTTGATACGTAAAATGTATAGTGAGTCAGTGACAAAATGCTAGAAAGCCATTGGTTTAGACCCAAATCTAGAAATAACAATAGTGTAATCTGTAGATGAATTTGTATCTCAGGTGATCTGTAAATTTCTTTGATAGGTGTTCAAGTCAGGTTTCTGGCAAATGCCAGTTTTTTTCATTTGGATTTATACCATTTTAACTAAGTGCTTTCAGCTATTAAAGGCTTTGCTTCTTTTTCCATCCATGATGCCTATGGTAAAACTGTCTACATTTTTTAAAGGGTTTTACACCTTAATGTTGTGTCTTTCAAAATAATGTCCATGACAATGTGTTAGAAGTATTCCATGGAATAAACATTTTTTTATAGTGAAACAAGCATGGCCATATTATGGAAAAACATGAAGATCATATGAATTGGTAAAATAACGCAAAACTTCAAAGATCTTTCTCCTCTGCAGCGATCACTGCACGTGCTGGCCCCCGAAGTCACAAGGGCAGCAATGCACTCTTGCCCCAGGGACAGAGAAGCCCTGCTGCAAGCCATTGTAAACCAGACCCATAATTAGCAAATGCCACCTTTGCAGAAATTCATTGACACATAATGGAGAGTGGAAAAAGATCTTTGAATAGGGATGATACAGGTAATGACTCCTGGTTATCCTGGCGATTTTGTTTTCAAGCAACAGGGATTCACTCAGATCACCTCAGGTACTGGGGATTCGCTACAGAGATAAATGCAGAAATAACAATGATAATAATAATATCAACAGGAACACCCTGGGCACTCAGAAATAAACCTGTAACTTAAAGTGAAACCTCATTGACACTTAAACTGTCATTTTGGATCCAAGGAAAAAAGTGATCAGGATATTTATTGTGGCCTCTATGGTAAAAGTGACACCATCCTGTTTCTCTGCTTCTATGAAGTGCCAGCTGATTACCTGATCTCTGGTTATATTATTTTGCTTGGCTGTGTCTTCCCTACAAAATGTTTGTCATAGGCTCTGCTGTTTTGTGCCTTTGCTGCCTGCCCATTTGTGACAATGACTGACGCTCTGTCTCCTCACTTTTTATTGCTAAATTTCACAGTGGGCGTCAGTAGGGACTTCACCTTCTTCTTTCCCAATGATGCAGCTATTGATAACCACTCTATTAAACAATACAATAAGTCTATGAAATTCATACATATATCTGTTTACAATCCCTACAATTAATACCCACAAAAATGACTTGTGAAGGAAGAGAGGACTCTCTTCTACCACTTATTAAGCCTTTCAGTTAGAGGCTGGTATAAATCAGTTCCATGTATTGTTACCTATGAAGGTGAGAGACAATAGGTACAGAAAATGAAGAGGGAAACCCAGAAAGGTCTAATAGTGAGGACCTACTATGTAATTTTTTATATTGTTTTCAGCTCTGATTCTCAATACTACCCAATGAAATGTATGTTATTATCCCCATTTTTACAGAGGGGGAGAGAGGCATAAAACTACAGGATGGTTAAATATATTTTCCTCTCCAAGCAGAAGTAGGGGCAGCCTTGCTAACTGGATAACCGATCTCTTATAACTCCTTTCAAGCCAAACAAGACTCTACTCTTGATTGTGTGGAAGGAAGTATATTTCTTTGTATCCTTGTCTTAGCCATTTCATCCTTTAATTTAATTTTTAAACCACTTCAATTTGGAAAGGAAAAAAGTTCTCTTCCCGTTGGAATAAATAACAAATGTAGGGTTTTAGCCACCTGATGTTCTTTGAAATGCCAATTTCAAAGGAGAAAATTAGTGTTGGAGAGCTTGGGACAAAATTTCAACTGTGCCATTCTAAATTGTGCATGCAAATAGGCAATTAGACCTGCAATGGGTAATTGCATGCCCAAGTGAACTCTTCCGTAAGTAGTTTAGAAGCTGATTTTGAAGGTTGAATTTTTAGAAGTCCTTATAAATTTCTTCTCTTGCTGGAACAGTTTATGAAAGTTCATCCTTAAATCTCATGAAAGTACACCTCTGTATTCCAGTCGCTTCCCAACAAAACAAGTCACTTGAGGAAGTGAAAAAAGAACATATGTGAAAATAAAAAGTGATCGATATTAACAAAAGTTTGTATTTTACATATATGTAATAACATTTGATCATTAAATACTAAAAATAAAAATTAAAAATAGAAAATAAAAATCATCTAAGTTAAAATAAATATCAAATAGAATCAGAAATATGCCATGTATTTATTTAGATATAATACTGTTAGTATTTTTGCCTTATCTTTCTAAACTTATTAATATATTCATGAAATGTTCATATGAATTACATACTTTTTCACATTTAATAATTTATAACTGTCCTTTCATAATCATTTTATTATCTCCACACTTTTCCATTTTAATATTTCACAATGTATAGAATTAACATTGAAGTGTTCAATGTTCTCTTAATTTGCAGTATTATAAAATACATTGTTATAAAAATGCAGTGGTAAACATTAAGACCCACTTATTTTTGCTTGATTTACCAATTATTTCTTGAAATCACATTCTCCCTCATGCAATTCTAAATAGTGTCATTATTTTTTATTTTGTCATGTAAGTGAAAACTCTTTTTGTCTTATTGTTTCCTTTCATACTTCAGGTATGATCAGTCTCTTGTTAAAGATCAAATTTTCCTTTCCAGCTCAGCACTTCTTTAAATCATCTTTGGTCCTTTAAAGAATCCTTTTTCTCTTTTGCAAGCTAAATTCATTAACTCCACATAAAATTATTATGTTGTAGAATACACAATTAAAAACACTAATTTTCCCTAATACTCTGCCCAAAAAATCAGTATCCTATAACATACATTCAAAAAATTAATTTAAGTATGCACTCTTTTATGTATTCTTATCTACTTAAATCACAAAACATGAATTAAGTTTCCTGAGACTCAGGAGAAATCAATGATTAGTAGTCTGAATACAGTATCTTCCTTCTTTCTTTTTTCCTGTCTTTTAATTTATACATATCCCCTTAATATATCTATTGTGTATAGCCCCTTAAGTAGGATATATGCTTTGATATTTTCACTAGAGTAACTGTAAGTATTTAGTTAATATCAGGTTTAATATCAGTTATGGAAATTGTAATAGTAATTTAATTTCACAAGAACTGTGTTCACAGGCCAGGTGATCTGAGTTAGGAACAGGAAGTTCTCTATTCAGGAGAGCTTAGCAAAGCATGAATGCGAATAGTTAATATTCCACATGCTGAGAAACAAAACTATTGTAACCACTTTGAAAGATATTTACCTAAAAGTCATTACCACATGAAAAAACAAAATTAAAACCAAAAGGTTTAAATATAAGACCACACAATTAACATTGAAAATAACAGGATAAACACAACTATTTTATAAAGATTTAAGGAGTGGGGAATAGCCTATTTTGATGATTTTTATAGAAACAGAAGAAATAAAAATTCACCAATTCTAGAATTAAATACAAATTATTGTTGCATGGTAAGTCTGTCACATATATTAATGTTTTATAAACCACGAGAAGACTATGTGCTTTGAAAAGCTATATTGATAGTGAATTAATTTATACCATTGATGGAAAATTGAGTATTGGCATGACACTTTAAATTGAGTCATTCTATAACATAAAAAAGCTTTACAAATGTTTTACCAGGTTGTTGTGTTGCCTATTTGTTTTGTTTTGATTTTTAACTTTTCAAGTGTTTTAAGTTTACTATTTAAACATCTAATTTAACTAGTGGTGTGTATATATATATGTATTTATATGTATATATGTGTGTATATATATCTTAATAAGCAATTTCTACAATTTGAAAATCATATCTCTCAGGTGTTTGTATGAAATTCAGTCTATTAATTTAGTCATTATTTTTTTGTTATTTTTGATAATTCTTTTAATGAACATTTCCTCTGCAAAAGAAGAGCATTTATAAAAGTATACTATGTCTTTTCAATAGCTCTAGCTTTAACCCATACCACTCTTTCTTTCTGAATTCCTACAGTCCATTTACTCCAGAATTTTTTCAACTTTTTACTCATGCAAAGTTCTTTCATAGTTAGGAACTTTTACCCTCACTTTCTTCTGCCACCACCCTTCACTAGGTTACTTTTTATTTATTATTCCTTCAGAAGATATTGACATCCTTCTCTAATTTTGGTTTTCTCCTGTGAACTTCCAGAAGTGCTCTGTCTTCTGCATGGTAGCATGTACCATTCTATATTATTTCCTACTGGGCTGTGAGGTTCTTCAAAACAAAGATAATGTCTCTCTTGTTTGCCATTGCATCTTCAGCATCAAGCAGTGTCTGGCAGAGAGGAAGGAATAAATAAATATTTAATGGATAGTCAGATGGATAGTGATTGTAATATGAGAAAACAGGGCACATTTGGGAATTCTTAGGGGGCAATGAACACATGTACTAAGTAAACTGATTCTGATTATCTGCAGTAGTTATGTTCTATAGAGTTGCTGCAAACATTACATTAGTGAATACTGAACTATTGCTCCTTGGAGAAATACAAGGTTGGGTTCCTACAATCATCTGGTCACATTTTTGTCAACTAATCAATACATGACCTTATTTTATGTTTGTTTCTGTTTAAGGACAATTTCTTTAGTATACAGAGTTGCTTCATTATCATTGAACTCACAGCCAACAGCTCCATAACTAATGCCTGAGCCAAACTGATCTAACACAAGCATTTTCTCCACACAGCACATCACAGCCTTCTTGTGCTTACAAACACTAGACAGCACTTCAGCACTATGCTTAGGGGACATTTTAAACAGCCAAATCACCAAGAAAAAGCACAACAATGCAAAAATGGGGCACTTAGTAAACTGCAAAATGAACAGTTGTTTTAGTATGAGAGACGTAACAAGAAAGCAGAGGATTGCCTTTGTCCATCTCAGCTGGCGATGTGTGCATTAGGCAGCTTTGTCACTCTGTGCATCTATGTGTCGCTGAGTGCCTGTGAAAGTGCCATGCATATTTATTTTGGAGTTACAAATAAATTTGCAAATACAGAATGAATCTGCAAATAACAAAGACTGACTGTATTTGGTGCTAGTGAAAAAATGTGAATCCTGTTATCAAAGAGCTTGCAGTCCAATTGAAGATAGAAAACATTATTCAAATAACTACAAAACAAGGTAAGAAAGCAACATAAATATGCATCAAGCAAGTGTTAAAGGAGTTTGGAACAAGTGGTCACAACTGTAATTAGATGAGGCTTCATGGTAGAAGTGGCCTTTAAGTTATGCTTAGAAAGATAAATATGATTTTAAAAGGCAGATGTAAAGTTGAAGAAAAATCTGGATGAAAAGACTGGCCTTGGGAAATACAATGCTTAGAAAATTCAGTTAGAAAATGATTATGATAGGCCATCAAGTGGCTAAGTTAAATCAATAATAGTAAGTGTAAAAAATGCTAAGGTAGAGATTAAAAAAATTCTGCTTAAGGCAGAGGAAGGAAGGTTATGGAAAAAGTAAAAATAATCACAGAACAAGACTAATGAAATAGGTCTAGGAATGCTATCAACAGATTATATTAGTGTTTCTATTGCTGCATAACAAATTATGACAAATTGAACAGTTTAAAATAAGACATTTATTATCTCAAATGCTTCATGGGTCAGGGGTCCAGGCAGAGACTGAGGCTGAATCCTCTGTGCAGGGTCTCACCAGGCTGCAGTCAAGGTGATGACTGGGCTGCGTTTCTCCCTGGAGCTTAGTTCTCTTCCAAATTCATGTGGTTGTTGCCAGACTTTAGTTGATTGGAGAACTGAGAACCCCATTTTCTTGCCCGTTGTCAGCCTGGGACTCCTCTCAGCCCCTAGATCCTGGCCACACGTCCTTCTCATGGGTCCTGTCACAACATGACAGCTCATTTCTTCATGACCAACAGGCAAATGTCTCTTGCTCAGATGTCACCCTTCCTGCAGGGTCTAATTCTCTATCACAAGTTTAACCTGACTATGTTAGCTCCTGCCACAATAATTTCCCTTTTGATTAACTCAAAGTCCATTGATTAAGAATCTTAACCACATCTGCAATATCCCTTCATCTTTGCCATTTAATGTAGCCTAATCATCAGAAGGACATACCATCATAATCTTAAGTCCTATCTACATTCAAGAGAAGCAGATTTTATAGGGAACAGGAATCTTGGGCACAATCTTATAATGCTGCCTACTGTAATGGTCCGTTGAGTCAATGTGTGTAGAATCCCTTATGTATGTATGTATGTATGTATGTATGTATGTATTGCTATTACCAGGCAATCAGAGTTTCCTACCTACCAGCTCCATTTTTGCACTTACTGATACAGGGCATTCTCGGGGAAGAACTTTTGTGTCCATGAGTTGGAGCCCTGTTGGAGCTCAGTTTGGGATCTAAATATGACTTAATTGATCTGCATAGGAAAGAGTGAGAAGGCCCTATGGAGAAGTTCTAGGACTGGGAGAGGAACAAAACATTTGTGAAGTACTGTGAGTAGGGACAAGGCAGAGAGGTATGACTAGGAAAAAAAGGGAAGAAATGAGCAGCTTTCTAGGATGAGGAGCTTTAGAGAAGTTCTTATTCTGAAAGGGTATTTTTGAGGCTACCTTGTTTTATTTTGTTTTGTGTCCTACAAAGTAACCCACTCCTGCTTCTCTCCCTTCCAATGTCTTCAGTAAAGTTCATTCCATTTGTCTTTGGGAATGAAATTTATGCAGCGGCTCTTATTTATTGTTATTTCACTTTCATTTTGTTGAGACAATATTCAAACTGGCTTGAAGTTTCACTCTAGAAAAGAGAGATTATAGCCAGTAAAAACATTGCTAGATACCCTGTTCTCTTCCCCCACCCCTTCACAAAATTCTTCTCATCTTACCAGGGACCTCTCTTTGAAGCTTTCTCTCATTTTCTCATATAGATCCATGTCTGTTTAAGATGCTGCCTCCTGCCAAGACCTTCCAGTGTCTTCTTATAGCACATAGAATGAAATCCAAACTCTTACTTTGGCTTAGAAATCCCTATAGTATGACGAATAGTATCTCTCCATGTCTCTCATTTTTATCTGATACCACCCTGTCCCTGGCCACTCTGCTTGACCTCTCTCTGTTTCTTAAACAGGCTAAGTTTAGCCCTTTACCAGTTCAATGTTAGATCCTTCTGCATGGCTTAACTTCATCATGTAGCTCATATCATAGATTAAATATTATCTCCCCAGAGGCTTTCCTTAAAAATCTTTTCTAACAGATTCACCTTTCTAACAAAGCCTCCTATTTTAATTCTCTAATTAGCACTATCTGATATATATATATATATATATATATATATATATATATATATATATATGTATACACATACACACACACACACACACACACACACACACACACACACACACAACTGGTGTCCAAGAACTACCAGTCTATTGCCAGTAGTTAGAATAGTGCCTGACACATAGAGGGCGCTTTACAATTACTTGTGAATAAATTAACTCTTAAGAGATTAGGATGTATTGTGGTCTATCTGTCAACATTTAACCTAGTACATCAGAGAAATGATCAGTAAAATTTAAATGTCCAGTTGACAAATAGTGCTGCAAAATGCCAATTTGGTAAGGAGAAAATATAGCCCTGGTCTGGCCTTTGGGATACTGGCTTTCATCTTGTCTCTGCCACTAACATTCTGTTTGGTCTTGGGCAAGGGCAAGGGAGGTCTTTCATAGCTTGGAGACAAAAAGCAAGAATACTTGTAAATATTTTTATATACTAAATCTGTTATATAGTATTATCCCATTTTTATAGATGAATTAACTGACGCTCTCTGGGAGGAAATAACCCACAATCAACATGCGGTAGAGCTAGGATTTGAAACCAACTGTGTTTGCCTTAAAATTTTCATCTATCTCTGTTATTCAAGAATCTTGAAACACCATTATCTTCTACTTCCTTATATAGAATTGACTTTTCCTAATCAGGCATCTGTCATTTTTTATTCTGAACAGTTTTTCTACTTTGTAGAAAGGAGGAGAGAAAAATGCACATTGAGTGGAGATTCTGAGTACAAGGGCTTTAAGAGTAAATGCCCATTTCTTACTTTTTTCTTTTTTTAGAAAAGAAAAAAAAATTAAAAAGAATAGAGGTGATAAACACAGAATTGTCTTACCCATTTTCCCTAGAATTTATACTATTTAAAAACCACCTAGCTTGTCTTCACCTAAGGATTTTATATTTTTAAATCTCTGATTGTTTTTGTGTTAAATGCTTTCTAAATTATTTGTAAGGTTGATATTTAAACAACTCTTATACTGCATAATCATATACTCTTCTGAAATGTCACCTCTTTTTTCTACTTTTAATATCTTTATTTAGATTTCAAACTATGCTAGCACTGCCAATGTTCTCTTAGCAGCAAGAAGTGATTATGTCACATATACCTATTTTATTCTTTGGCAGGTCTGATTCAATGAAAAACTGCTTCTCATTTATTTCACTTGATTTTTTTCTTGTTGTTTGTTGTACTTTTAAGTTTCATGCATGAGTCTGTTTTGCTCTAAATTTCAAAAAGTAAAAGTGTTTCCTAGATGCATAAAAGTCCCTGTGACATTAAGAAACACTGTTTTGGGGTAAGGATGAGTAATTGCTTAGTAATCTCCTGCTTGACTATTAGAGTTTTGTTCTTTTAAAGCACGTGATATTTACTGGCAGAACCTGAGAAACAAATCCTCATCACTGCAAAACTTTTAAAGAATGTACCTACCTTCTCTGGAATCTTTGTGCAGCTACAAATTCCCTTATTATTTTTAGTAACAGTAACATAATATCCATCTTGAGTTTATTTTTGTGTATGGTGTCAGCTGATGATCCAATTTCAATTTTTTGCATGTAGCCATCCAGCTCTCCCAACACCATTTGTTGAAGAGGCTGTTATTGCTCCATTTTATGCTTCTGCCCCCTTTGTCGAATATTAGATGTCCATAGAGACCTGGGCTTATTTCTGGGCTTTCTATTCTGTTCCACTGGTCTATGGGTCTGTTCTTGTGCCAGTACCAGATTGTTTTGAGTATGGTAGCTTTGTAGTAGAGTTTGATGTCCGGTATTGTGATCCCTCCTACTTTGTGTTTCTTTCTCAAAATTGCTGTGGCTATTCGGGGTCATTTATGGTTCCATATAAATTTTTGAAATGTCTGTTCTATTTCTGTGAAATACGTCATTGGTATCTTAATAGAGATTGCGTTGAATCTATAAATTGCTTTGGGTAGTATGGACATTTTGAGGATATTAATTCTTCCAATCCATGAGCACGGTATATGCTTCCATTTATTTGTGTCTTTCTTAATTTCTTTTTTCAATGTTGTATAGTTTTCTGCATACAGGTCTTTTGTGTCTTTGGTTAAATTTATCCCTAGGTACTTTATCTTTTTTCGTGCTATATCGAATGGTATTTTTTTTCTGATTTCTTCTTCTTCTATTGCATTGCTGGTGTACAAAAACACCTTTGATTTCTGAATGTTGACTTTGTATCCTGCAGTTTTGCCAAATTCACTTATTAGGTTGGGGAGTTTTTTGGTAGAGTCTACAGGGTTCTCTATGTACACTATCATGTCATCTGCAAAGAATGATAGTTTTACTTCCTCCTTTCCTATTTGGATGCCATTTATCTCTTTCTCTTGTCTGACCGCTGGAAGCAACCTAAATGCCCATTAGTAGATGATTGGATCAAAAAATTATGGTACATATACACAATGGAATACTACGCAGCAGAAAGAAAAAAAGAAGTACTAAACTTTGCGACAGCATGGATGGAACTGGAGAGCATCATGCTAAGCGAAATAAGCCAGGGGGCGAAAGACAAATACCATATGATCTCACCTATAAGCGGAACCTAACCAACAATGCAAAGATGCAAAGAAAATATGACCAGCAACACTGAAAGGAAAAGAAATCGAGACAAGAGGGAAGAGGGGGGCCGGGAAAGGGAAGGGAAGGGGAAAGTCAAGGAACATATAGCAAGGACTCATGGACAAAACCAAAGGGGAAGAGCTGAGGGAGGGAAGGTGGGAGGGGGCAAGGGAAAGAGCTGGGGGAAGGCAGAGACAAATGTATTTAAAAAGTAAATAAATTAAAAAAAAAAAGCATAGTACCACTAGCTAATCCTGTGAGTGCTCTTATTATCCTTAGTAGTTTACAGATGAGGAAATGAAATTTAGAGAGGCCTAGTAACCTCAGCTAATAAGGGGTTGACTCAGAACTCTAGCAACAAACTTGGGCTTTCTCATTTCAAGGATATGAACTTTTAACCATTGAGCTTTACATGCTCTGGCCTTAAATATACTTTGTTATCTGGCCCAACTCTAGCCTGCCCCATATTTTCCTTTCTTTCATTCAAAAAATATTTATCAGATATCTAGAACAAAGCAATAGAAATAGAACAATGAATAAAGCTGTCCATTTTTAAGATGCTCAGAGGTACCTTAGGTGATAATGGGAGACATACATGTAAACAACTGGTTACGTCAGAAAGCTACAATTACAGTTAATAAGTTTCAGAGATATTTCCCAGGATTTAGTCCATGTGTTGAACAAATATGTGCTGACATGGGGAAAAGGAGAAAAATTATTGAGTGCTTTCTATATGTTTAACTTTGTGCTAAGTAATTATATTAAGTAAGGCAATGCAGGCTTAATACAAAGGATATCTGCTTCTTGTTCAGGTAAGGGAGCATTCTTGGTTGGGCAACTCTCCTTCAGGCAAAGTTCAGTGATCCAGACTCCTAATACCTTGTGTCTCTGCCATATTCAGTTTGTGATCCTCAAGATTTCCCGGAGGCCTCTTCTAGTTCCACCAGCAGAAGTAGGAAATGAGTGGGGAGGATTATAAATGAGATATTTATATGGACTCGACAGAGACCTTGCATTTTATTGGCTAGAACTCAGTCACATTTAAACATCTAGTTACAAGGGAGCCTGGGAAACATAATCTTGGCAATGAGCCCAGTTGAGACTATAAACAAAAGAATAAATTGGAAGTATAGATGCCATGGCTCTACCAATTCAACATCAATAAAATTACTCTTTCTAGAAAACAGTCTGAAAAAATAAGACGTGTTGATTTTGTGATGACCTATCTCCTATAAGGGCTATCTTCATTGACCCTATAAAACAAAAACAAAAGAAAGGACCACTACAAAATATTTTTTAAGGTGGTAAAAATTTGCCTCCATAAATCTTTGAGCTAAAAGACTAGGTATGTGTCTATATGTTTGTGCATGTGTGTGTGGGCGTTGAGGGTCACAGAGATAGTAATTAATAAAGCCTGGATTCAAATCCAGATTATTTATTATACCAAGCAGATTCCATGAGAAACCTTTAAAAATATATTAATTTGCACCAGAAGGATTACGAGGATTCTTTAGTACATTTATATTCAACATTGTTTAACCTTAACCTCTTAAACAAACTCTAATATCTTGCATTAGAACTTAATATTTAAAAAAAATCTTCATCTATTAAAAGTATAGTAGTACAAAGATTATGGTTTAATTGTCTTCAATGACTCAACTTAGAATGAGAACCTTAAATGTTCTGTATTTGGGTCCAGAGAAACTACAAATCATCATTATCCTTTACCTTCCTGAACCTGTAGAGTTATATTTTCTAAGTCTCCCCCTTTGAAAATAAGGAAAAATTAAAGAAAGCCTAACACTATATATTAAGGGAAAGAGAAGGCCAATCTGAATATTTGGAGGTATCTTAAATCTCCATAAGCTATTTCTTTGTTATTCCAAGTCTCATAGGCTATAGAAGGCAGAATTAGAGCTAATAATTATCACCAGTTCTAAATAACACCTTTCAGAATAAAGCATTCAGAAAAGCATATCTAGAATAGAGCATTTACCAGATCTGTGATGTGGCCACAAAACTCGTAAAAGGATAATTATGAGATAGTATATGTATCTGTGTGTGTGTGTGTGTGTGTGTGTATCTCCTACCTTTATTGCTGAATTTCCTGAAATTCAAGGTAAAAAGCAAGAATACAAGAATTAAAAACTCCTGTTGCTAGAATGTATTGTATTTCTATGAACTAGTCTTATTCCCACCGCATCTAGTTTTGTATGAGAATATATATATATATATATATATATATATATGAAGTATGCCTTTTATGATCCAGTGGAGTACCATTATTACCCCCCAAACTATCTCTCTCATGTCTTCATGTAATTTCCTGACTTTTACCCACTATTTCAGAGATGATCTTTACAAATAGATTTAGTGTTTGTTTGTTGGTTTGTTTTAAAGCTGTGGTCATTCTACTCTAATCATCAAATGAAATGGAAGAGATAAATATTTTCCTATTTAATTTGTGTTTCATGAAGAAGAGGCTTAGTAGGTTAGTGCCTATGTATTTCATAATCTAAACCACTCAGCCTAAAATCAATGGAAATACCACCTAGATATATCTAATGGTTTTAGTTTTTCATGTTACTATACATTATTTTTTTCCCTGCAAATTCATAGATTAATTGTTTGATGAGATAGTCTATTGCCAGAGCTCTTTCTCAGACATTATTTAAAAGAATGTTGCTAGTGGTTGCTAGATGAGAGAGTGAATGATTGAATGAACAAATGAGTGAACAAAGTAAGTAGGGTTATGGAAAAAGTAGAGAACCTTACCTCAGTTGGTGATGACATGAGGAGAGGGCCAATTCTGTGTGCAGTCACTGAGAAAATTACTGCAATACTCCAGTAGGCATAGAAAGACAGGCTCATTCCTGAGCAGAATAATAACACAAAAGCCAACATCTTCCAAACCAGAAGACACCACTACAGTTCCTATTGTAAATACATCGTTTATCTCAAAACACTCCTGTTGATAGCCTAGCATTGGGAATAATCATTGCATAACAACGCTCTCATACTGCAAGGGAATGAGCATGAAAATGAACGTTACACAGATGACAAACATAAATGCAGGCAGCACTTAATATTTTAATTAAAAACCCCTCTTTTCTTTTGAATTCAAACCTCTAAAAGATTGCTCAGAGTTACTTTCATTACTGGAAATGCAAGACAAAAAAAATTATCAAGTAGCACTGCTATTTGAGTAACAGATGAAAAAGGACCAAATGTAATGAGAGCATCCAGCGAGCTACAAGAGGATAGGGACCATTTTAAAAGCTAATAGAAAACAAAGGAAGTTCAATGCAGATAAATGTAGCCTAATGATGGCTTTGATGAGCCTTTGTCTCTCAGCTCTTTGAGCACAGTAAAATATGAAGAATTAAAAAAAAGAGAGAGAAAGAGCAAAATAGCCAGGCTTATCTTATGTGTCACTAATGAGTGATGAGCACTGGAAAGACAAAGGATGAATTTCCATGGCTTTGATGGGCCTTTATCAGATATGTCTCCGGATACAAAATATGAGACAGGACAAAGAGTAAGAGTGGGAAGAGATAAGTTTGTGAGGGGAATGCGGGTTGGGGGAGAGAGGCCTCTCCTGTAGTTTCTACAAAAATTATCAGCCAGTTGATTATCTAGCATGAGTCCCAGTAGAATCTGTTCATTGTTGATCATACAATAAAGTCCAAAGTCCTTTATGGAGAGAAATCATGAGTATGGCTCCTCAGGGAAATACTCAAGGGATTTATTCAACAAGAGTGACGGAAGTCACAGACTATCACATGCAGGGCCATTTCACTTAGTTTGACCACATTGAATGGAGCCATCAGTCAAATTGGTTTTCAATTCAGTTAATTTTTCTCTTCCACCTGATCAATTTTTAAAATAGAATAATAGACTTGTTATGGGAGAAACTCGGCTCTTCTTGCCAATGCAAGTAAAGAATTACAGATCAGCAAGTGCATTAGTGTGCAAGCGGCTTTACTGGTGACATGTTCTCATGGAAGAGAACGGGCCTTGCTGAGGTGGGCAACAAAGGCAAGGGCATCAGGACCTTTGGCTTGAGGACTTATATAATTGGTGAGATGGGGTTAGGGAGTTATATTTTGATTGGTGGGTAAAGGTGTTGCCAGCTTCCCATGGGGGTACATGGCTACCCAAATGTAGGTATGTGTGGGGATCTGTTAGCCTGAGTTCTTATCTTTCTCCAGACCCCATTTGTTCATCTTGTAAAATGGAGTGGCAGAAGACAGTTAATTAAAGTTGGGGCAGTTACCCAAAGTTAGTTATAGGCTCTTTCTGTAAGCATTAGGGACTCCCTTGTAAAACAGATAAAGACCAGAGATTAACGAACATTGTTTTATGTACTTTTTCTTTGGGCACTGTGGACCCTCTCCCCTCCTTCTAGACCTTGGGATGAATACAGTTTCAAAGGCTTTCTTTCCCAGATGGTGGAAATGATAGATACAAAATTTCAATGATTTTCCTCCTCCCCTGCTAGCATGGTGTTTTCTGTAATGTTTGAAATACATGGTAAAATTATTGGACCAGGCTCAGGACTGCTGAGTTAGTGAGTAAGACATGTCTCCCTCCTTCTTCCTGCCTTGGTTTGCTATCTATCCTATGTAACAAACTGACCATTCATTTTAGTCAAACTACCTATATATTTGGACATAGCAATATAAAAGTTAGGCGCTTTTGTCTATGAAAACATTAACCACAATTGGAACATTGGCTGTCTGTTCTTAAGTCACTTAACATTTGAGCTTCCATTTTCTTTAACTGTCAACTGAATAAGATAATACCTATAACATAAGTGTTTATAAGAATGAAAAGAAAAATGTATATAAACTTAGTGTACTATACAGTTACTTCAGGTAGAGTTTGGAGGTAGTATTGAATACCTCTGCATAAGAATGGGATAAAAATGTGAAGCTGTGGTGTAGAAGAGGAGGCTCTTGGTTTTATAAATGGATAAATAAAATACCTGATTAGTGCCAAGAAAGGACTCAGGAAATGAGACATCTATTAAGGAGACTAAGATGTTTGTTTGACAAAGAGAGGTGAGGTGATACACAGTTTTCATGACTCGCTATATTAGTTTGTAAGGCTTTTGTAACAAGGTACCACAAACTGGGTGAGCAACATAACTTTATTGTCTCACAATGCTGAAGGCTGGACATCCTAAAGCAAGGTGTGGGCAGAGCCATACTTTGTCTGACAGTGCTCAGGCAGGGTCTGTTCCATGGCTTTCTACTAGCTTCTGGTACTTCCTTGGCTTGTGGCAGCACAATGGTGTTTGTGTGTGTGTGTGTTCAAATTTTCCATTTGTCTAAAGACACTAAACATTATCTGGTTAAGGCCCACCCTACTCCAGTATGACTTCAACTTAACTAATTTTACCTGCAATGACTATTTCCAAATACGGTCACATTCTGAGGTTAAGTATAAATTTGATGGATGCAATTCAACCCATGATACTCACTAATGCTTTATTGGCAGTGTGCTTTTTTTCCCCAGAAGATATAAAAAGTTAGTCTCTTCTCCATATAAGTGGAGAAGAACAAAGACTGCATTGACGTGGAAGAAGAGGACTGGAGGGAGAGCTGGTATGTAGGCTATCAGCATGAAATGGCTTAATAGTGTTGATTATAGCAGGAAATGGTCATTGAGAAGCTATTGTATGCCTGGCATTGACAACTGTCATAAGATGAGATCTGAAACCTTTGAGCATTTAAGGATGGAGATAACCAAGAAATAATAATAATGCACTCTAAGCTTTAATCCAAAATAAAATAGGATCCCTGAAGAGTTGTAACATGTCCGTATTCCTTTGAAGTTTATGGAATAAACTAGAAGTAATGGAATAATTATTCCATTATTCTATGGAATAATAAAAACCTAGAAATTGGCTAAATACCTATGCCAACATCATCATTAAGTTGTATAACTGGTTGTATTTTAGATCTGGTTCATTTTCTCGTCTTCCCCATTGTCAAGCCTCCCACCACCAAAGAATATGAACAGTGTAGTTTTTATAAAATGTGAGTAAAGTTCAGATCAGTGCCTCAAGATAACCTTTAATTTTGGTGCTATAGTACTTATTTGAATGTGGTACCTCATGGTATCGCCTGTATGATTTTGATATATTTATCGAAAAGCTATATATATATAGATAGCCTTATTTTTTAGAGTATTAGTTTCACAGCACAATTAAGATGAAGATACAAAGATGTCCCATATATCCATGTGTACGTATACATATACATAATCCACTATTATAAACATTCCTCACCAAAGTGGTACATTTATTACAGTTGATAAACCTATAATGAAGCATTATTACCACCCAAAGTTCATGGTTTACATTAAAATTCACTTCTGGTGTTGTACATGCTATGGATTTAGATAAATGTATAGTGACATGTATCCATTATTATAGTATTATACAGATATTTTCAATGCACTAAAAGTATTCTGCCTGTTCATCTCTCTTCCCCATTCCCCCGGCCTTTGGCAGCCACCAATCGTTTTGCTGTCTCCACAATTTTACCTTTTTCTGGGATGTCATTTACTTGGAATCATAAAGTGTGTAGCTGTTTGACATTGGCTTCTTTCATGTACTAACATGTATTTAAGGTCCCTTCATGGCTTCTCATAGCTCAATAGCTCTGTGTTTGTGCTGAATAATATGTCATTGTCATGATGTACCACAATTCATTTATCAAATTTATTTATCCATTCATCTACTGAAGGACATCTTGGTTAATTCCAAATTTTGGAAGTTATGAATAGGCTGCTATGAATATTTGTGTGAAAATTTTCAGTGGACATAAGCTTTCAACTCTCTTGGGTAAATACCAAGGAGTATGATTGCTGGCTTGTATGGTAGAAGTATGTTTAATTTTATAAGAAACTACCAAAGTGTTTTTCAAAGTAGCTGTTTGATTTTGCATTTCTTACAGCAATGAATGAGACTTCCTGTTGCTCCACATCCTTTTATTGTTGTAGGTGTTACAGAGTTTGGCCATTTTAACAGGTGTGTAGTAATATCTCATAGTTTTAATTTGCATTTACCTAATGACATATAATGTGGAGCATATTTTCATGTACTTTTTTTGTCATCTGTGTAGCTTCTTTGTTTATATGTTTGTAAGGTCTTTGGCCCATTTCTATAATTTAGAATGTTTTCTTATTGTTGAGTTTTAATAGTTATTTGTATATATTTGATAACAATCCTTTAACAGATCAATTTTTGGTATTTTTTTCAGTCTGTGGCTTGTTACTTATTCTCTTGACATTGTCTTTTACAGAGGAGGCTTTTTAAATTTTAAGGAAGTCCAGCTTATTAGTTTTTTTTCCCTTTCATGATTATATCTTTGGTGTTGTATCTAAATGGCATTGTCATACCCAAAGTTATTTAGGTTTTATCTTGTTATCATTTAAGAGTTTTATAGTTCAACTATCGTTGAATCTATGATCCTTTTGAGTTAATTTTTGTGAAGAGTATAAAGTCTATATCCAGATTCATTTTTTTGCATGTGAGTGTTCAATTATTCCAGCACCATTTTTTGAAAAATCTGTCTTTGCTCTGTTATGTTACTTTTGTTTCTTTGTCCAAGATCCATTGACTATATTTATGTGGGCCTCTTTCTGGGTTCTCTCTGCTGTTCCACCAATCTATTTGTCTACTATTTCACTAATACCATACTGTGATTAAACTAAACTTTATAATGAATCTTGAATTTGAACACAACTGGACCTCTAACTTTATTCTCTTCTTTCAATATTATGTTGGCTATTCTGAATCAGTTTGTTGCTATGATTTTGATTGTGATTACTTTGAATCTGTAGATTAAGTTGGGGAGAACTGATATCTTGAAAATCTGAGTCTTTATAGCCATAAATATGGAATATGCCTCCATATCTGTTGCTTTCATTCATCAGAGTCTTATAGCTTTCCTCCTATAAATCTTGTACATATTTTGTTACATTTATACTTATGTATTTCAGTTTTAGGAGTACTGATATAAATGGTGTTGTGTTTTTAATTTCAAATTTCACATGTTCCTTTCTATTATATATGAAATTGATGAAATTTTATACATTAACCTTGTAGCTTGCAAACTTTCTATAATTGCTTCTTAGTTTGAGGAACTTTTTCTTTTTTCGGTTGTTTCAGATTTTCTACATAGACAACCATGTTATCTTTGAATAAGGTTCAAAGATATAAGGTTTATATCTTCCCTATCCGTGTACATTTTATTTTTTCTTCTCTATTGCATTAGCTAGTACTTTTAATGCAATGTTGAAGAAGAGTGTTTAGAGAGGACATCTTGCCTTGTTTCTAATCTTAGTGGGAAAACTTTTAGTTTCTCACCATAAAATGTGTTAGATTTAGGTTTTTGTAGATATTCTTTATGAAGTTGAGAAAACTTCCTTCTATTTCTTGTTTATTATGAGTATTTTCTTTGAAATCATGAATGAATTTTTTTAAATGCGTTTACTGCATCTATTGATATGATTGTGTGATTTTTTTCCTTAGCTTGATGTGATAAATTATATTAATTATTTTCAAATATTGAACCTGCCTTATATACCTGATATAAATACCACAGAGTCATAGTATATAATTATTTTTGTTCACTGTTGGATCTGATTTACCATTTTTTTTATTGAGGAGTTTTGCATCTATGTTCATGAAAGCTATTGGTTTATAGTTCTTGTTTCTGGTAATGTCTTTGTCTTTGTTTTTGTTTTTTCCTATTAGTGTGATGCTTGCCTCATATAATGAAGTTACTAAGTATTCCTTCTGCTTGTATGCTCTTAAAAATAATTTTTTAAATTATTTGATATAATTAATAGGTTTACCCATCTTGGTCCAGTTCTCTTCTTTTTTTTGTAAAGTTATTAATTATTGATTTAATTTCTATATAGCTATAAACATACTCAAATTGTCTATTTCTCTATATGTGAGAGCTGGAAAATTGTGTCTTTCAAGGAATTGGTCTATTTCAACTAGGTTACCAAATTTGTGGGCTTGGAGTTGTTCATAATATTTCTTTACTATATTTTTAATGTCCAATATATCTGTTTTGATGTCTCCTCTATAATTTCTTATATTAGTAATTTGTGTCCCCTTTCTCTCTTTTTCTTCTCTCTCTGCCTGACTGACCAGAAAATTATCAATTATATTGAACTATAAAAAAAAATTTTGTTTTTGTTGATTTTTCTTACTTCCTGTTTTAATACCATTGATTTCTCCTCTTTTATAATTAATTTTCTTCTGCTTACTTTTGATTTCATTTGGTCTTCTTTTTATAGTCTTCCAGTGTGGACACTTAGATGATTGATTTTTAAATCTTTCTTTTTTTCTAAGAGATGCAGTAAATATTGAGATATTCTAAATTTATTTTAAAGCACTGCTTTCACTGTATTCCATGTTTTGATAAATTGTGGGGGGTTTTATTAAGTTAAAATAATTTTTAAATTTCTCTTAAGATTTCTTCTTTGACCCATTTGTAAGTGTACTGTTTAATCTTTATGTGTTTTGGAATTTTTTCACTTATCTTTCTGTTATTGATTTCTTGTTTAATTCTACCATGGTTTGAGAGAAGACTTTATATGATTTGTATTCTTTTACAATTGTTAAGGTGTGTGTTTTGACCCAGAGTAAGGTATATCTAGGTTAATGTTCCATGTGAGCTTGTGAGAAATATGTATTCTTTTGTTGTTAGATGATGTAGTCTATAGATGTCCACTATATTCAATTGCTTGATGAAGGTATTTAACTCAATGATGTCCTTATTGAATTTTAGCCTACTGGATCTGTCCACTTCTAATATAATTGTGTTGAAGTCTCTAATTGCAAAGTGGATTCATCTATTTCTCCTTGCAAATCTACAACTTTCTGACTCATGCAGCTTTATGCTCTGTTTTTAGGTATATGTGCATTAAAAATTATTATTTCTTCATGGAAAATCTACCCTTTTATTATTGTGTAATGCCTGTCCACATTGCAAATACCTTTCCTTGCTTTGAAGTAGGCCCTGTCTGAAATTAATACAGCTACTTCTACTTTCTTTAGTACTGGCATGATATATTTTTCTCTATACACTTGCTTTTAATCTATAATGTCTTTATATTTAAAATGTATTTATTGTAGACAACATGTAATTGAGTCCTGTTATTTGATCCTCTGACAATTTCTGGTTTTTTATTGGTGTATTTAGATGATTAACATTCAAAGTGATTCCTAACATACTTAGATTAAAACTACCGTATTTGGTTTCTACCTCTTGCCCTCATTTTTTGTTCCTCTTTTTGGTCTTCCACTCTTTTCTGGCTTTTGTGACTTTATATAATTCAATTTTCTCTCCTATCTTAGAGTATCGACATAGTTCTATGTTTATTTTTGTTAGTGGATATCCTAGAGTTTGCAATATACATTTACAATGAATCCAAATCCACCTTCAAATAGCACTATACTAGGTGGAGGTTAACAAAATGGTGGCTTGCAATTTCCCACATGGGGGAAAGTGAACGTTTGTGAGTGCTTAGTTTGCAAGCCTATGGCAGAACAATGTAAAAGAGGTCCACCTTTTTCTCACCCCATCTGGAATACTGACAAGTGCTAAGCCACCCACAAAAATTTACTTGAAATAGATTAAAAATCTAAATATGATATCCGAAACATCAAAACTTCTAGAGGAATAGAGAAAAAGATTCTTGACACTGGCCATGACAATGAAACAAAAGCAAAAATAGACAAACAGGGCTACATTGAAATAAAAATCTTTGGCATAGCAAAGAAGACAACAAAATAAAAAGGCAACGTATGGAATGGGAGAATATGCAAACTAATTATTTGAAAAATAGTTAATATCTGAAATATGTAAGAAACGTACCTAACTCTATAGCAAAATAAAAGTCCAGATAAAAAATGGTCAAAAGTCATAGATATTTTTCCAAAGAAGACATAGAGATAGCCAAGGGATATATGAAATGGTGCTCTAAATCACAACTCATAAGGGAAATGTAAATCAAAAATCACAGTGAAATAGCATATTACACATGTTGCAATGGCTTTTATCAAAAAGACAACAGGCAATTGTTGGTGAGGATGTGGAGGCAAGGAGGAAAAAGAATGCCAACTATAGTGGTCCACTATAGAAACCAAGTATAGAGGATCTCAAATAAGTAAAAATAAGACTATCATATGATACGCTAATCTCCCCTCTAGAGCCGTAACTGAAGGAAATAGGATCACTATCTTAAAGAGATACTTGCACTCTCATCTTCACTGCAGCATTATTTATAATAACCAAATAGCCAAAATATAAAAATTACCTGTGTCAATTGACAGATAAATGGATAAGATAGGTAGATGTAGATATATATTTATATATTTTATATCTACATCTATCAATCTATCTATCCGAACATTATTCAGTTATGACAAAGAAGGAAATCCTGCTATTTGTAAAAACATAGTTGAATATAAAGGCTATTATGTTGAGGACATTTAATCAGACTAAATGTACTCAAATACTGTGTGATTTCACTTATATATGGACTATAAAAAAGCCAAACTCATAGAAACAAAGAGTTAAGCAGTTGTTACCAGTGGCAGGGGGTTGAGGAAGACAGGGGTGTGCTGTTCAGTCATAGGTTGAATAAGCTCTGAGTATCTGATGTACATTACTGTGACTATAGTTAATAAGACTGTGTTATGCACCTGATATTTGCTAAGAAAGTAGATCATAAGCATTCTCACCACAAAACAAAACACAGTACCTATGTGAGATTATGACTGTATTAATTAATTTGATTGTGGTAATCATTTCATAAAGTATACAAATGTGAAATAATCATCTTTTATACTTTAAGAATATCAGTTTTATTTGTTAATTATACCTCAGAAAAAGTAGAAAAAAATTGTAACTTGGAATGGCCATGTAGATGTAAATTGCTATTTTGAAACAAATGGTCACAAAAAACTGCATTAAGAAGGTGATAATTTAACAAATATTTGAATAAAATGAGGGAGTTATCTATGAAAAGATCTGAAACTGAATATTTCAGACAAAAGAAAAAGGTAGGAAGTGACCTAAAGCTTGACATATTCATCATAGCAAGGAGAGCAGTGTCACTGAATTGGAGTAAATAGGGAGAGAGGAATAGAATATGCAATTGGAGAATTAAGGCAGCCACATCATACAGGGTCCTGGTGCCCACTAAAGGATTTCTGAGTGAAACGGAAAATCAGTGGAGAGATTTGTGGAAGTAAATGATAAGAAAATGATAAGCCTTAGGTATATTTTGTTTGTTGGCATTTATCCTGCTTGGTGCTTTTTGCACTTCCTAGATGTGGTTTTGCATCTGATAATAATGTGGGATAGATTCTCAATCATTATCGCTTTAAATATTTCTCCTGTTCATTTTTCTCTTTTCTTTCTGGTACTCTACACATAGTTACACCTTTTGTTGCTATTCCAAAGTCCTTGCGTATTGTGTTCTGTTTTTCTCATTGTTTGTTTCTTTTTTTAATTTGCGTTTCTGTTTTGAAGGTTCCTATTGATATAATGCAAATTTGGAGACTCTGCAATATGTGCAATCTACTGATAAGCCTAGCAAATATATTCCTTATTTCTGTTTGTGTTTTGATATATAGCACTTTCTTTTTGTCATATCTTAGAATTTCTAGCTCTCTATATACATTGCCTATCAATTCTTGCATACTGTCTACCTTATCCATTAGAATTTTCAGTATATTAATCACTATTGTTTAAAATTCCCAGTCTAATACTTCCAACATATGTGTCATGTCTGGGTGTGATGCTAGCATTACCTCTTCAAATTAAGTTTTCTTTTTTGGTATGCCTTGCCATTTTTCCTCTATGGACATACATGATGTACCAGCTAAAAGGGATTGCTATAAATAGGTTTTTAGTAATGGGGTCACAAGGTGTGGATGAGGAGATACGTTCTATAGCACTAAAACTAAGTCTCAGGCTTTTAGCTGAACTTCGCTAGTACTTTTCAGGTTTTATTGTTTCTTTGTTTTCTACCTGTTTAGGTGGTAAAGACAACCACTGACTAGAGTTAGCTATTTCTCTTCACCCAGATCCATTAGGCTCTCTGATAATGTCCTACCTAACAGGTTAGGCTCTGATTAACTAGTTTCTCCTGAGAGCAGGTCTTAAGTGTACAGTGCACAGGTGTATTTCAAAACACCCCCTTCTTCTCTCTTCCTGATGGACATGTGAGAGAATTTTTCTTCAATATGTACTGGGAGAACCTGGTCCAGCTCCTGGAGGTAAAACACAAAAGTATGTAACTCCCTTTGACTTTTTCAACTCTCAGACTTGCTCATACTAAGCCTTCAGCAATTCTTCAATTACAGACTAGGTTTTTCTACCAGGGCACCGGTTCCACAGGTGGTTTTCATTCGAGCTACCCTTCCTGGTAAGCCATCACTCCTGTATTCACCTTATATCTCTCCAAGCTTGAGGACACCAATTTACTCCGTATCCGCACCTCCCTTACAAATCCGAGGAGAGTTGTGATTTTTTAGATTGTTCACCTTTTTACTTGTAATGATGGAATGGAGACTTCCAAGATTCTTCCTTATATGCAGAAACAGAAACCAAAGTGTGTTTGTGTGTGCGTATAACTTTTTTTAAATTAGATGTTCTTTCTTAGATGAGCTAAAAGCAAAATGTTTCAGCCAAATTCCTGTGGTGATTGAAATATAAATAAGAGCAACCTGGTAGAGAAGAAAGAAAATTGCTTTAATGTTCTATATTTATATGTGGTTTTAAATATCCTGCTTCTTTGTGTTCATATCATGTGTCATTTATGTTCATTTTATTAGTATTTTCTAAGACTTAGTTGTGTCCTTGAAATGATGAAGAAAATAATGCACACCTCACAGTTTTATTGTAAAGAGTAAATTGGAAATTTAATCACACAATAAAAAAGTAAGTGGGGTATCTTTTAGTGCTTCACCTCCTGCCCACAACTGAGTCTTCTGCCCTTCTTCTCTCCCTGCTGAACTACTACCCTCCCATGCACACACCCCATGCTTATATCCCTACAACTTTCTTTGCCTCCTAGTTAAGAAGTTTCAGCTGTTATTTTGTATTAGATTGAAACATTTTAATTCACCATAAAAATATTTTGGAAGCAAGATGTAATTACCCATGGCTGTCCTTTGGGCTAGTGAAGCTGAAAGACTAGCACTGAACCACCATATGGACTTTGCGTGGAGGGGCCTGTTGGAACCAAGCCTTGAAATCCATTTCTTTCTTAGAACAAGTCGATGAAACCATCCAATTGTTTCAGGAGCTTTGAAAATGATCACCGGTTGGACCCAGACTCTGAGTAAATTGCTTTCATTTGAATACGATTTGGAATTTGTTCAACTAATCACAGTATGTTAATTGCATTTTGGAAGAAGAAAGAAATTGAAGGAAGCAACTGGTTCTTGTCAGATCGGTGCCAGCCATGGGATTCAGCTTGTGACTAAAGCATTCTACCTTGTTCATCTCAATAAAAGATGGACTTTGCAAGCTGTAATAATTAAATCGCCCTTTACAAAACAAAATAAATTATGCATGGGAACATGTTATGCTATGCTGTATCAATTTTTATTTATATAATATAGTTCTGTTTATATTATCCAAAGATGCCAAATCCCAATAATCCAATGTACCTTGATTATCCAGGGCCAATAATCCATGGCAATTTTTCACCATGAAAAGAGGGAATTTTGAATATAATGATAACACTATGTTTTATAGTTCTCCTAATAATATCTTTGTTCTTTAGTAGTCTGAGACAGTTGAAAGTCTGTAGTCTTCTAGTTAGGTCAAGCAGAGTTTGAGTATCAGTAGCAACAACTTTCTAGTTCAGTACAATTAGTATAAATGTACTACTTGTGAATGCAAAATGTTTCAGGCAAATTTCTGTGGTGCTTGAAATATAAATAAAGGCTACCTCTGTCTGAAATGACTGGTTCTTATTTCCAAAAGTTTCATGGGAAAAAGATAGAAAACTTCATACATCACATATGGCATAGAGATTATGCCAAAATGGGTAGCAGTAGTACAGAGCTACCAAGCAAAGCAATAGGGGTAGCAATGGAGTAGCAATATTATTTGGGTGAAAACAATACCATCCTGTATCTGATTTTTCTTCATTCCTCTTAATGATCAATATCAAGTAATCTCATACTTATCTCTATTGACCTTTTGCTAAACAGTGATTTCGTTCAGTACCCATAATTTGTATAAAGAATAGAAATAATCATTGCCTTCGAGCAGATTATAATGACTTTAAGTTATGTGAATAATACACACTGGTATCCACCAAATAGAATTACTTTGTAGTACTTATTTTGTTGTTATAAATAAGACCAGATGTCTCAAAAACTTGTAAGTTTTCTGAACAAATACATGAAATTTTTAACAAGTGTCCCAAAGTTAAGGGCTGTTAAGTGTCTACAGAGAAGAGTTGAGTTCATCAGCACAACTCAAGATAATAGGTGATAAATATCCACATATTCTGAGAAGTGCTCGATATATCATCTCTGAATTTGTTAAGAGGTGACCAAAATCACTCCAGGATCTCTAGTCCATCAATCACATTTTCCCAAACTACATACAAAACAGCTAAAGTTTTATTGTAATGAAAAAGAGAAAAAGACTTCTTGAAATGATTTTATAGAAACAGAAAGCACTATAAATTTTTCCCCGATGCTTGTTGCACATTGAAATTTTATAATTTTTTGCTATTAAAAATTAATTTATGCATTATCACCTACATGCATAACAATTATTCAGCATCGCTAGTTATCTCCTTTGCATGAATTACCAGGTCCAAAACTGTGGCCATTTTTAAATATCTGGATACAGATTGCCAGCTTGCTCCATACAAAGTTTACAATAACCAGAGGTCTTATTAGGTAATAACACTCAGAGGTTCCAGCAGCACTGTACGTATGAAAGAACCACCCCATCATGGAAAGCACTCTGAAATAAGCGTAAAAAACAACTCATTTTTTCTCATGATATAAGGTTGACTCTTTAATATAATTATTTGCCATTTGATTCTTTTACTGACAGTTACCTTTGGCTCTTTGCCCATTTTTTTTATTGGAATCTTAGTGTATTTTTAAAATAATTCCTAAAATATCTTTGTATATGAAAAAATTATGAACTTTGCTATATATATAGCAAGAACTTTCTTTTTTATTGCTTGCTTTTTAGGTTTATTTAATGTTTTACATGAATTTGACTTTTTGAAAGTGTGAATTCAGCATTACAATGGGCCCAGCGTTCTGCTAATTCACATTTAGAGGTTTATGCAAAACTACGTGTAAAATTTGAAGAGTTGAAATTAAAACTCTAGATAATGTGCAGTGATTTTCCCACATCTTAAAGTAGTAGCAAATAAGTATCAAAATCCTCTTTTTATTTTATATGAACAAATTTATATAAATTTCACAACTACTCTAGGAGGCAGATGTTTTTATTATACTAATTTGACAGATCAAAAAACTGAAGCTCCAAGAGATTATATTGTTTTCCCAAAGTAAGCTAGAAGCAGGATACGAACTCAGGTAGTCTGACAGAAGGGAATGTTTAGTAACATCTATACTTTATACAAAGAAGATAGAAACAGGTAATAATGATTACTAAAGTGAAACTAATTCTGCAAATTCACATAACTGAGTATTTATTAGGTTTGTAAATTGCAGTCATTTGATCAATATTATGTAATACATCATGATGCCTTTAATCATTTAAAGCTACAGTTAAAGAAAAAAATAGTAACTTAATATATGATTTTTTCCTTCATTTATTGGGAACAAAGACTATCCACACCTTAACTGTTTTCTTTTTCTTTTCTTTTTTTCATATGTACAGCCAGATTTATTTATTTCTTAAAATATATTTTATTGATTATGTTATTACAGTTGCCCCAGGTTTTTTTCTCCCCTTTATCCTCGTCCTCCCTGTACCCCCCACTTTCCAGAATTCCTCCACTTAGTTCATGTCTCTGGGTTGTACATATAAGTTCTTTGGTGTCTCCATTTCCTATACTATTCTTAATATCCCCCTGTCTATATTGTACCTACAATTTATGCTTCTTATTCCCTGTACCTTTCCCCCCATTCCTCCCCTTCCCTCTCCCCACTGAAAACCCTCCATGTGATCTACATTTCTATGATTCTGTTCCTATTCTAGTTGTTTGCTTAGTTTTTGTTTTTGTTTTTTAGATTCAGTTGTTGATAGTTGTCTGTTTGTGGTCATTTTACTGTTTATAGTTGTGCTTTTTTTTTTTCCCTTAAATAAGCCCCTTTAAGCTTTCATATAATAAGGGCTTGGTGATGATGAACTCCTTTAGGTTTACCTTGTCTGGGAAGCACTTTATCTGCCTTTCCATTCTAAATTATAGTTTTGCTGGATAGAGTAATCTTGGTTGTAGGTCCTTGCTTTTCATCACTTGGAATACTTCTTGCCAGTCCCTTTTAATCTGCAAAGTTTATCTTGAGAAATCAGCTGACAATCTTATGGGAACTCCTTTGTAGGTAACTGCCTCCTTTTCTCTTGCTGCTTTTAAGATTCTCTCTCTACCATTAACCTATGGCATTGTAATTATGATGTGTCTTGGTGTGATCCTCTTTGTGTCCATCTTGTTTGGGACTCTCTGTGTTTCCTAGACTTTTATGTCTATTTCCCTCATCAAATTAAGGAAGTTTTCTTTCATTATTTTTTCAAATAAGCTTTTAATTTCTTGCTCTTTCTCTTCTCCTTCTGGTAACCCTAAGATTCAAATGTTGGTTTGTTTGAAGATGTCCCAGAGGCTTCCTACCCTATCCTTTTTTTTTCTTTTTATTCTTTTTCTTCTTGCTGTTATGATTGGATGTTTTTTTATTTCCTTATGTTCCAAGTAATTGATTTGATTCTCAGCTTCATCCCTTCCACTATTGGTTCTCTGTAATTTTTTTTCACTTATAACCTTCATCTCTGCCTGTGTCTTTTTTATGCTGTGGAAATACCCAGTGAGTTCCTTCAGCATCCTAATAGTGTTTTGAATTCTGCATCTGATAGATTGCTTATGTCCAGTTTGTTTAGTTCTTTTTCTGGGAATTTTTTTCTCTTCTTTCATTTGGGCCATATTTCTGTCTCCTTATTTTGACAGCCTCCTTGTCTCCTTGTGTTTGTTTCTATGTATTAGGTACAGCTACTTTGACTCCCTGTCTTAGTAGTGTGGCCTACTGTAGAAAAGCATACTGCTAAGTTGTATGTGGTGGAGCTTTAGTTAATCACCAGGGCAGGGCAATCCATGTGAGCCAGGTTGATGGAGACTCCCCTATATGGCTTTGCCAAACTGTGGTTCTGTGTAAGGAAGGGCTCATAAAGGTAACGTTACCACCGTCTAACCTCTGGAGATATGTCCTGGCGGGCGCTCTTCCCTTGTACTCGCCCCGAGGCCTGGCACTTTATTTTCTCCCTGTGTGCCACCGGTGCCCTTCCAGCTGCTGCCCTTACAGCTGATGCTCTGGTGCTGAAGCCCAGAGGGAGTGAATCTGTGTAAGTCTTAAGTCCATTGTAGGCCCTTTAAAGGGAGACTCCTGAGGACCCTGCTGTTTCTTCTGCCACGCCTACCCCCACTGATGTTTACAACCAGAAGTTATAGGGACTTATCTTCCTGGCACTGGAACCCTGGGCTGGAAGGTCTGGGACCCCTCACTCCCAAGTTATCCCTCCCAATTTTTACCCACCACATGTAGGCGTAGGACCACCCATGCCACATCGCTGCATCTTCACTCCTACTTGTCTGGACGAACATGACTTCTTTAATTCCTTGGTTATCAGACTTTCATACAGCTTGATTTTCTGATGATTCTGGGTGACACTTGTTTTGCAATCCAGCTGTAATTTTTGCTGTGGTGTGCAAGGAGGCAAAGCCACATTTAACTACACCTCCATCTTGATCAGAAGTCAGTACTAGTACTTTTTAAAAGCTAAGAGATTTCACGAAATAAAGCTTTCTCATCTGATATCCAACAAACATAAAAAATAGTAAAAATGAAAAGTTATTTAGAGGCTAAATGGTTTTGACTGCAGCATTGTATGACACAACACACTGCAGAGAAAGCCACGAGTAATGAAGGGCTCTTCTGGAATGACAAGGTGAACACCAGTGGCTTGGAAAATTATGCCAAGCATTTTCATCAATCCTGAATATCTCTGTTTATTATCCACTCTCCCTTTTGCCACAATCAAAATAATGTTGATAATGATATAATGACTCAGTCCCTATCCATTTGTCATGACTGTATTGTTTAGGGCTCAGAACTTTTGGGAACACAGGACATCTTATTTGGGTGAGTCAATATAATTCTGTTGGCTTCATATTGTTGACACTTCAAGTGGCCCTGGCAGAGCCATTTAGGAGACAGTGAAATCACCTTCATTAATAGGACTTCAAAGGAAGAAAGCAATTAAAAAGTAGTTTTGTTTTTTGATTTGACCATTTGCCAATTTTTATATATATTTATATAAATTATATATATATTTATATATGTATATATAAATAACATATACATTGTATATATTTTATATATATAAAATTTAATGATCACTCCTGTCATTTAAGATACACTGTATACTATTATCCTATTCTTACAAATGGGTGAACAAAGCCTCGAAATGTTAATTTGATAAACAACATTAAATAACTGAGAACTTTAACATTAAGTCTCTCATTAGCTTATCAGTTTTTGAATGACCATTAGGTTCAAGTGCTGTTGTTTGTAAAGAATCCAATAGTGACTATTTTTGGTTCACAGGCCACATGGTCTCTCTCACATTGACTCAACTCTGCCAGAGCAGCCACAGACAATATGAACAGACAATGTGGTCTGATAAATTTTATTTATAGTTACAAAAGGTGGGCTGTATTAGGCAAACTACTGTTCTAGACATTGAGAATACAGCAGTAATAAAATAAAGTGCCTCCTTTTATGGGCTTATGGTTCACTATGAGGAAGATGATAACCAATATGTAATACATTAGGTGATAATATACACATTAAAGAAAAAATATATCAGAATAAGGGGGTAGAGAATGCCTCTTCTTTCATGGTATTAATTATACTCCATTTACATTAAGCATTGCTTAGAAATCTACTCTAGAATTTTCTTTATTAATGTGCCTAAATGAAATTTTCTACCAACTCAAGTGTCCCTTAGCTAGAGCAATATAACCCTAAAATTTTAATGCAAATAATTGGTAGAGCAGAACTTTTAATTGATATGTCCAGTGGTTGATATATCTTAACTCAATTTAATATATTACACTTCCTTTGTTCTTGACTCTTTTTCCTTTCTTATCTTCTAGTAAAATTATGCCTCTGTACTTCTCTTTTCTAATTGGCCCTTTTCAAAATTTTCTTTTTAGTCTTTTCTTTTTCTGCTTCCTCCACAAAGCTAATCTTCATTACTATTATCAGTCTATATTTGCTCCTTCAGGGACCTCATCAACTACCAAGGCTTTAGTTACCACCTTTATAGTCCATTTCCCAAATTTCCATCTCTCATACAAATTTATCTTTTGAATTTTAAATACATATTTTCACCTCCTTTGGAAAAATCTCTTTTATCATGCTCCACAGTTTTGCATGCCTCAAATTCAACAGCCCCAAGGCAAATAAGCACTTGGTTAAGCACTGTTTCTCTTCCTCTATTTTATTTCTGAATGGATAATGCACTTATCACCCAGTACTGAGAGTAATCTGCAAATTCATCAGCAGAGTTGGAAGTAAGACATAATAATGTAAGAGGAATAGTGGGAAAAATTTACATGCTAAACACTATATTGTACAAAAAGCATGGGCTAAGCTATTGGCAAAAGTAGATTCCCATCCCAGCTCTACCAGGTACTAAGTGACTTTCTACAGCTATATAAGTTCTCTAAACCTTTGTTCCCTTATCTCTCTAACTAGTATAATTCTACCATCTTAAAAATGAAAATGTTAATGTGAAATGATACATAGGTCTGTAATTCTGTTAACACTGTTTAAGTTCTCGAAGGAAAACAATTGTATTTGTCTTATCTCCCCTCCTTTCTCATTTATAATTGTTTTAACATGGTTTTGAGCTTGTAGTAAGAAATACCAAAGTCTGTCCAGAAAAAGCCCAATCACTGTTAATATAACAAGGACAGTTTGCGTGACATTGCTATAACTTGCTAGTCAAGGAGAGTGGACTGAGAATACAGACATATGGAAATAAATACAACTAGGTCCTTTGTTTAGCAACTCAATATTAAGTGCATGTGTGTGTATGTTGGGGAGCATGTAAATAAAAAATTCAATATAGGTGTGACACAAAATTATGTGTTCAGTTCAAGTGTCAACTCTTTTCCATTTGAGGTGTCCTGAGAGTTGTAATTAACTCTGAGTAATAAAAAGCTAACATGCACTAAGTATTAACACCTCTGAGGTAGTACTTCTGATAGGTTTCTTTATAAACTATTATCAAATCTGCCACATTGAGGGTCATTGAATGAATGACTAACATCAGATACATTGTTTTAATCTAATTTATGGTGATGGTCACTCAGTCTTTTGTGACCTTGGGCAAATTAACTGTATTCTCTAATCCTCATGAAAATATTAGCACCTTCTATGGAAAATTTTTAAGAAGAGTAAGATGATACAGGTTATTACTTAGCAACAGCAAATGGTACACAATGAGTACCATTTTAGTAATGAGTACTTAATAGAGTGTAGTTATTATTATTGTTGATGTTATAATTTGGATGGCAAAAATAATTTGTTATTCTCAGCCTGAAATGGAATATCCTTGTAGTTTTCATTTATTTATTTTCATATATATATATATATATATATATATATATATATATATATATACACACACACACACACACATATTTTAGCCTTCCTTGGTTTCTCACAGGATGAAGCAAATGTACTTGCCTCCCTTACTGAAGACATTGCCTCCAAAGTTTCCTGTAGGTGTAGTGAGGGGAACTTGCCATGAGATTTTAGTCAGAAACACTGAAAGGAAACTGTCTATGTCTTGTGAGAATGGAAACACTTCAGCTGCTTGTTATTAGTGTGTTGTGCCTTAATCTTCCTTTTTTACCCATGGTTGTAAAGATAAAATGACAATGAAAATGACACCCTGGGAGAGAAAAATATATAGCTCTCTAGTTCTCCATTCTTTGTCCTAGTCAGTTCCTCATTTATTTGACTGGGAAGGACAATTATCCTTTCCTCTAGTTTCTATAGCTTGTGTTGCTTATTTATTATTTTAATTGGCAGTGAATGCGGGGGACAAAGCATATCTCAGGCAATCAGGCATTACTTTATACAGCACTCAGTAGGCATAGGACATTGTGCCAAATGGTGAGCTGGTTTCATTAATAACAATAAAACCTACTCCTGCAACCCCTTATATCAAAATATTCCCACAGATGTTTTGCAATCATTGTGTTAAGAGACCACTAGAGCAGTGTGGGCAAACAAACTAGACATAAGGACAGTAGAGAAGCACTTTAGGGAAATGCCTAAAAATTTCTTCATTTTCAGCTTTACCAACCAATGGGATCTTCCAAAGAAAATGTGAACCTCTGCAGCTGTTGGCTATCGTATTAGAATCCATCACCGTGTCAAGGACAGCAGGAATAGCTGGAAGGCATAGACAAATCTGGAAGACTTTTAAAAAGAGAAACAAAAATGAACAGCCCAGAGGAAGAAGGGATTAGTTAAACCAAAAGCAAACTGAATCTATTTCCCTAGGGCAAAGGAACTTGCTAAAGTGCCTTTCTGCTTCATTCTTTCAAACAAATGTGGAATAAATTACTGTGTCCATCCATGAGGAGCAAGGGTCTGAAAGAGAGATTTCATCTTCCAGAAATGGCCCTCATTACCTAGATTTGTGCTTTATAAACTAGAATAGGCCTACTCCTGGGTAGCAGAGATAGAGAACAAGATGTAAGTGTCGTAAAAAAAAAAAAGATGGGGGTGGGGGGACTAGGGGGAGAAATATATCTAAAAATATATAACATTTATTGACCATACATTGTAACATTATACATTATTACTTAATCCAGTGATTTCCAACCTTTTTCATCTCACAGCACACATAAACTAATTACTAAAATTCTGTAGCCCACTAGAAAATACATTATATTTTTTGGCCAAACTGACAAAAAAAAAAGGTATAATTTAGATTCATTAATCCAGATGGCTATTGTGTTAGCTGTTGTCATTTTTTTTTATTTGACAATCTAAGGCAAAAAGGGTCAATGCTTCTGACTAAATAGTCAGGTATTGAATGTTTTAAAAATTCTTGTGGTACACCATTGTGCCCAACATGGCACACGGGTTGAAAATCGCTGAATAATCCTTACATTAAATCGATGAGGTAGGTTTTCCTTTTTCCCTACACTTTTCTACTAATGACGAAAATGAGGCTCAAAGTGGTTTAAATAACTTGCCCAAGGACACACAGCTTATAAATGGAAAATTGGGATATAAAGCCTTGCTGCCAAAATACAAAACCTGATTCCCTTCCTTCCAGCAGAACTGATTTTGATCAGCATTGAATAATTTAAAATATAATTTACTAAAATACATTGACTATATCTTGTAGTTGCTTAATAATCACTGGTGTGTGTGTGTGTGTGTGTGTGTGTGTGTGTGTGTGTGTGGCTGCTGCTGTGGTTTGTTTTAGAAAACATTAGAGAACCCTCTGCTTTCTGGTAGGTTGCGTTGGCCTGTACTTTCTGTGCCAGACTTATGTGTTCATCACCTACCAGCAGAGATATTTCTGGGACCTTCTAAAGTTTCTAAAAGGAGCTAGGCATACACAAAAGAGCAGCTAAATAGAAAACAAAGTCTCACATTATTAGGCTATGAGACTAATGTAATGACTATGTAAAACTCTGGTAAAGCTGTGTGGGGACGTGGGACATACATTCTAAAATCTTACAGGGCTTCTAATTTCATCCTAAAGAAAAAGTGATTGGGTCTTACTATCTTTGACTTACATGGTTTAGAAACCCAATGCTGTGACCAGCACCCCAGGCATGGAAGAAAAGGCCTTGGATCAGGTTATCACCTCAGGTATATGATGAGTACAGAAAGTAGGAGAGCTAAAAACAACCGCAGGCATTGGCATGACATTTTAAGCCATGTTGATTCCATGGCTTCAGTCAATATGTTGGATTTATATGTGTCAGATTGGCAAATTCTCCTTTCCTCTCCTGGAAAGAATAGGAAGTGATGGAGCGAAGAGGCGGCATAGAGTCTGAGGGCAATCCCTACTGCCTCTAATCATCCCATGTGATTTCATCTGTTATGCTGATAACTCATTCAGAGATGGTGTTATTTTCCTCAAATGTGGATCTGTAGGAGTTTCAGGAAAACCTTGTCTCTGCCTCTGTATGGCTTCATGTTAAGTCTATAATTGTTCTGAATCTCTTTGATTAGTGAGATAGAGAGTTTAACCAAAGGAATCAGAAGTCCCTTAAATGAGTCAGGACAATAATTACCTTCAAAGCCACTCTGTAAAAGAAACTAAAACTTTATATCCCTTTATTCTAAATCTACTTCTTAAATTCTATCTTGCTGTATTCTCTAGACTAGTCCACCTCAGTCAACCAAATACTGCAATGCTGTGTATGAACTATCTCCAGCCTCCTTTAATGAATTATTAAAAGAAGAAGAGCAATATGGGTATAAAATTGACCTTACCCACCACCACTTGGGTAGATGGAGCTTCAATTTTCTCCTTGATCTCCTTATTTTCTTTAGAAGCACCTTCATTTCTGACTAGCATGGGCCGTATCTTTAGCAGCTACATAATGTATTATTTTCTCCTAGGAGAGGCACATCTCTTCACACTCTAATGTTGAGTAACTAAAACCCCCAATTTCTCATGTGTTCATTTTCCAAATTTCAGTAATTCAACATTCATGTAAGAGTAGAGCAACACCAGCCTCCTACCTACAAAAGGTAGTATGATATATAGCATTTGCAACAATAAACAATCCCAAGGAAAGGTGATTTTTTTTCTTATTTTTATCTAAATCTACTGTTAGCTAACGAAATCAAAATAGAGAAACCAGTAGGAAACATAAAGTTGTTTTCAGTTCCATTTTACCAAGATGTCATTGAATACATAAGAGCTGTCTAAGGCCACAGTGTATAACACCTTCAGAACAGTCCTTGCAATGACATGGCTTCTCTCAGAAAGTCCAGGAGCTCCTCTAAACCCTCCAGTATTTCTCCAAATAGTCTCAAGTCTGTGCCTTCAGAAGTCCAATAATAAATATGCTATTTCATATATGTTTCTCCCAAAGCCCTTATAGCCTATTCATGTTACTCATTTAATTCCCTCAAGCCTTAGTCAACTTTCATACTTCAATCACAAGAATTCTATCATTTCTGTTAAACCTGGACCCTCTTGGATCCTGTTGCTCAAGACAGTTCCTTTACATCTGGTTGAGAAGTAAGATAGATGGAAAATGGGATGAGAGAAATTCTGAAAGCAAAGTGAGCAAACAAAAAAAATATCAGCAATCTGTGGGACTTCCCTATCCAGTATAAAAAACCCATGGTCATAATTCTCACATACAGTTTGTTGCATTTCATAGACTGAAGACCTAGCCTGCATCAATGGATTAAAAACAAGATAGAGAGTGGAGTGACAAGAGAGGATAAGATTGCTTGTCCAAGAACCAGCATTTGAAAAGTGTGTAACCAATGCTTCTGTATGAGGTGTGCATTCTCTCCTTGGACATCTAATTTACCTGTACAAGAAGGACAGCAGCCTTTGGTCCAAATCTGTCAGGGAAGCTGCTGTTTTCTCCCTTGTTTCCTGGCCAATCAGTTCTGTCCAGGTTTGCTGAATATAGCAACCTAGCCTCTCAGTGTCATAGTTTGTTCTGAATGACTCTGGAAGCTGTACCTATATTATAGGTATGTGTTTGCAAGTTTCTGTCTACTTCAACTTCCCACATATTAAAACCACTGTAATGTGACAAAAGTCCTTTACTTTTTTTTAAATTAATATTTTATTTTTGTATTGTTCAAATGCATTTGTCTCCATTTTCCTACCACCATTTTCTGTTGCCCCACCCACCCCCACCTCCCACCCTCAATCCTTCCCCAATTTGGCTTTGTCCATGGGTCCTTTATACATGTTCCTTGACTTGACCCTTCCCCTTATTTTCTCCATTACCCCACCTTCTCCCCTCTCATTACTGCTGGGTTGTTTTTTCTTTCAATGTTGCTGGTTATATTTTTCTTGCATGTTTGTTTCATTGATTAGGTTCCACTTATAGGTGAGATCATATGGTATTTGCCTTTCATTTCCTAGCTTATGTTGCTTAGCATAATGCTCTCCAGTTCCATTCATGCTGTCATGAAGGGTAGTAGCTCTTTCTTTCTGCTACATAGTATTTCATTGTGTAAATGTACCATAGTTTTTTGATCCACCCATTTATTGATGGGCACTTAGGTTGTTGCCAGCACTTGGCTATTGTAAATGGTGCTGCTATGAACATTGGGGTGCATAGGTCCTTTTGAATTGGTGTTTTGGGATTCTTAGGGTATAATCTCAGCAGTGGAATAGCTGGGTCAAGAGGCAGTTCCATTTTTAACTTTTTGAGGAAATCCCAAACTGTTTTTGACAGTGACTACACCAGTCTGTATTTCCACCGATAGCGTACTAGGGTTCCCTCTTCTCCACCACCTTGCCAGCACTTGTTATTTGTTGGTTTGTTTATGATGGCCATTCTGACCAGTGTGAAGTGGTATCTCATGGTGGCTTTAAGTTGTATTTCTCTGATGGCTAGTGATGCTGAACATCCTTTCATATATTTCTGGGCCCTGTGTATGTCCTCCTTGGAGAAGTGTCTGTTCAGGTCCTTTAAACCATCATTGTTTGCAGATGACATGATAGTGTACACAGAAAACCCTATAGACTCCACAAAAAACCTACTTGACCTAATAAGTGAATTTGGCAAAACAGTGGGATTCAAAGTCAATATTCAGAAATTGAAGGCATTTTTGTACACCAACAATGAAATATCAGAATAAGAAGTCAGGAGAAAAAAAATCCCATTTGCTATAGCAACAAGAAAAATAAAGTACCTAGGAATAACTTTAACCAAGAAGGTAAAAAACCTATACTCAGAAAACTACCCAACACTGAAGAAAGAAATTAAGGAAGACACAAATAAATGAAAGCATATACCATGTTCATGTATTGGAAGAATTAACATCATCAAAATGTTCATACTACCCAAAGCAATTTATAGATTCAACGCAATTCCTATTAAAATACCAATGACATATTTCACAGATAGAGAACAGTTCAAAAACTTATATGTGACCATACATGACCCCCAAATAGCTGCAACAATTTTGAGAAAGAAGAACAAAGTAAGAGGAACCACGATACCTGACATCAAACTATGTTACCAGCCACTGTAATCAAAACAGTCTGGTATTGTCATAAGAACAGACATGTCAATTAATGGAACAGAATAGAGAGCCCAAAAATAAACCCATGTATCTATGGTCAATTAATATTCAACAAAGGGGACAGAGGCATAAAATGTAGTAAAAATAGCCTATTCAACAAATGGTGTTGGGAGATCTGGAATGCAAAAAAAAAGAAAGAAAGAAAGAAAGAAATTTGACCACCAACTTACACCATACACAAAAATAAACTGAAGATTGATAAAATACTTAAATATAAGTTGTGACACCATAAAAATCCTAGAGGAGAACATAGGCAGGAAAATCTCAGATATTCCACGCAGCAATATTTTCTCTGATATGTCCACTAGAGCAAGGGACTTAAAGGAAAGAATAAACAAATGGGACTTCATCAAAATAAGAAGCTTCTGCACTTATTTTGTAAAATAAGAGAAAACACCAGCAAAATGTAAAAGGGAACCAACTATATGGGAAAATATATGTGCCAATGATACCTTGGACAAGGGTGTTATCTCCAAAATGTATAAAGAACTCACATGACTCCACTCCAGGAAGACAAACAGTCCAATTAAAAAATGGGCAAAGGAAAGTCCTTTTCAAGGTATCCCTGTCAGTGCTCCAAGAAATGAAAGTGATGGATAGTAAGGAAAGGTAATTTTCCTTTCATGCTTAGGGTCAAACTAGCTTAGGATATGATCCCACATCAGTAGCTTAAAGCAAAACTATTTAGTATTTTAAAGGAAAAAAAAAAGAGGAAAGGGGAGCTGTTAAAATGCCTAACTGTCCCAAGGGGTAGGCTCTTACTCAATGTACACATCCATCCATCTGCTCAGGGAGGAAGATAGAACCACAAAAGAGATATGACAATGTGCACTATGGCCAGGGTTTCCTGAAATCTAGTGACCCTAGGAAGAAAGGAATGAGGAGAAGAGGGGCTTTGAATGAGTGCTTGATCACACCCATTAATGAAGGTTACCAAATTAATGCTCCAGTCTTTGAAAATCCAGCTTGGAATTTCATTTTCCTTTGAGGAGGCAGGGAGTATGGGTCCAGATGTAGGCTGAAGGGCTTAAGTTTCTTTTCTGTCTCAACAGTTAATCCAGCAGGAAAGGAAAGATGTAAAAACTACATTGAATTTTATTGGATGAAATCTGGAGACTGATCCAGAGAGAGAGAGAGACAAGATCCCTTAGCAGTGGAGGGAGTAGACCACACAATGGCTTATGGGTCCCCTGTTACAATATCAAACTTATTAAAGTTATGGTCATTTGAACAAACTCACCAATTAGTGGGAGTAACACATATATCAAAAATAACTAAAGAAGCCCATGGCTGATTTTGATAATAATAAATTGATAATTTTTTGACTTAATGCTTACCATGTGCCAGATAATGTGAAATACCCTTTGCATATATTATCTATTTAATTATCTTGAGGGTCACATTATCTTCTGCCTAATTCTAGGCAGTAGAGCTATATTTTTAAAATTACGGTTGACATTATGTTAGACTCAGGTGTGCAGCATGGTGATTAGACATACATCATATCTATTTTACAAAGAAATATATCAAGGATTAGAGACATTGAATAACTTGCCCAAGTACATCAAGTTTGTAAATGAAAATCTCAGTATCCTTACATGAACATATCTGACTGACCACAAAGCTGGTTTGGGGGTCTGTGTCTCTGGTTTCTGACTTTTAAGAACAATTGGAAATTAAGATTTTAATTTCTTTACTTTAAATATTGGCTTCATTTTCTTCCAAGCCCTGCATACACTAAAACAAACATTTTTGTGGGCAGCATTTAGCTTACAAGCTGGTTGTTTGCAATTTCTGCTGAGTCTAATAGTTCACAGTTTATAGTAAGAGCATAATCATGTAAGTTCAGAAAGCAGGTTAAGAATATAGAGATAGAGCTTAGTTTCATGTTTTATGTAATCCCATATGGCATTCTCTTGTAGTTGATTATAAATATTCATTGTATGCATTTTATGTGACTTGCACTATGCTAGATCCTGAGGATATAATGATAAATAAAAAATAAGATTTCTTTCCTCATGAGAAAGAAAAAAATTAAAAGGCAAATAAAAATTAGTACAATATAGATTCTCTAATAAAACAAGGACAAAAATTAGTACAATATAGGTTCTACAATAAAGCAAGGACAAAGTTGTAAGAGAGGGCAAAGGAGTAACTAGTCTTAAAGGGTCATTCTTATTGGACTAATCGATATGTAATTTGAGATATAAAATAATTCAACTAATACAGACTTTCTAAGACATGAGAGACCATTGCCTCTTCTGGAAACTGGAGGTTGTGAACAATAGTTTGATAGAATAAAAGGTTAAAGGACAAGAGCCATGGTTGGGGAGGTACTAAGACATTAAGTCATGATGGGCTTTGAAAACCATATTGACTCAATATTGAGTATGAACTGTATCCTGAAGACAGTAAGGAGGTTTTTGAAGGAAAAGGTACAATTAAAATGCAGGATAGAATCTGGCCACAATATGGAGAAATATATTTAAAAGTTCAAGATTGAAGACAGGGAGAATAAGTAAAAAGCCATATTTGTCATATTTGACCTTTATCTCAGATTTATAATATTATTTAGGCTTTAATTCAATAATGAATATCAATTAAATTGAGGTAACATTACATAAAATCTCTGATCCATCATCATAAGTGGTATATACTAAGCATCCTCTGTTTTGTAGACATCGTAGTGGTAATGAAGGCATAATGCACCTTCATTAATGGTGAACCTAAATAGACAGGGAAGACACATTTTTAGGAGGCAGAATCAACAGATTCCCTTGGTGGAGGGACTAAGGAATTTTTCTGCCTGGAGATGCCAAGTTATTGGTGGAGATATGCAGAGTGAAAGGAAATACTGAGGGAGGGTCAGGTACACTAACTATTGAATAGCTTGCAATTTTCTTCAAAAAGTTCTCACTAGTCCAGAGACAAAGAATCCAAACAGATGGATTGTTTCAAAATTGAGTTTTCATTACACAGGTGAATGATTTAAATGGAGTTGCATGAAGTCTAAGGGAAGATGCATAGGAAACAAACAGGGACCTCTAGAGTCTGGAAATGAGACTTCGGCTTCCAGTTCTGTAGGTGAAGAGCCTGGAAATCGGATGCTGTCATTCCTATTGAGCACACATCAGCGAAAAAGCTGAACAAACTGAAACTCAACAACTCTTTGCAGATCCATCAGATTAGTAAGGTCACAAGACAAATCTCTGCCCCCTACCCACTTCCACCAAGGAAAAAGAGGAAAATACAGTGGATCAAAATTATCAAAGCAGAAACTCCAGAACAGAAACCTTCATGGAAACCGGTATCAGGTAGGAAAACATGAACTGTAATGAGTGAATTGCTAGAGGCTAGGTATGAACAGATTTGAGAGTTAAAAACTTGAGGGGGCCCCAGTTATAGGGAGACCCCACAGTCTAGTGAGTTTTACCTGTAGGCATCCTATTAGGTTCTCACAGTGAAGATATGATAAAATCTTTTCAGGCTTTGTCAAAGGTTTAGGGGGAAGTTTGGGGAAGGGATAGAATAGCCAGAGTATTCTACTCTTAACAAGTTCTGCTCTCAAGGGAAACTGATTTATCAGAGCCTAACCTACTGGAGGTTTTACTAGAGTCTAACAAACCTGGGGAAGGAAAATACTCAGCCGCTGGTGCTCTACGCTTTCTGTCTCAAATAAGGGGAAAAAAGAAAACTAAGAAGTATGCTGAGACCTAATCATAGGACCATAGAGACTGGATGTCTAAGGTTGAAGGCCCTCAGACTTGGAAGAACTTGGTGAAAAAGCTGAACTCTTTGAAGGTTGTCATCAAAGAGAGTATTTAAATTTAAGATTTCAGACTCAGAACAATAGTGTGGATGCTGACTTATTCAAAGTGTTGAATTTGTCAAAAACTCTCCACAAAAGTGTCTAAAAGACAAAGTGAATTTAGAACAGGAATGAAGAGTTGTTGATCTACAAAGAGTTCAAGGGAGTCAGAATTGTTTGCTGGACAAATAAAATACACAATTATTTCAAGTTAACATGGCAAAATAATGAAGCTCACCAAATGCCTATTAGTCTGTTCATGGTAGACATTCAGAAACTTTCTCACATGATTATTGTATCCATAAAGGTTATACCATATATTTAAGCACCAGCATAGAAAAAAATCAGAGATAAAATTGTTTTATGGGAAGGCCAGGTTTATGAGAAATCTCCAAGGTTTTATTATCTTGGGGACCAGAATTAATCAGGTGATGCTGCTATTTTTGGTTTATCTCAGGGGTAGTGTTATTTTGTCTATCTGTTGTTGCTGTTTTTCATCCCATGAATGTGATATGTGAACTAGTTAGTTAGGTCGTGAGCATGACAAAATGTCAAGTTTTTTGGTATTCTACAGGTTTACTTCTAATACAAAAACTGACTGAAAGTCATGACAATTAAAAATCTTTCCCTCATTCTAGCTGATCCTACAGGTTACAGTTGTCTACATATTACCTTATCTCCCTCAAAGAAACAATAAGAAATGTTTGCACATGTCCATGGCTCTCTCCTATATATCGTAAAGGTTTGGAAATGAGCATTCCTGTTTTGGGTCTAGGAAATAGCCTCCTAAAATAAATAGGTTTAATCTAATATCTGAATATAACTTGTGCTAATTTGTAGTAACACCTTGATGCAGGTTTTAGATTTTGCTGTAGAAAATAATGAAAAAAAATTAGACTATCAAACAAAACATTTTTAAAAAATCATAGAAATATAGTTTTCTAGTATATTTCATATTTATTTATTTGAAAGAAGACTATTCTCTACTGTGGAAGAATATGCATGGGCTTTACAATAGTTTTCTGCTGTCTCTAAATTTCACTTTTCCTGTTGCCAAAATAATGAACTTATAGTCAAGGTTGGGCATCAGGATACATTATACAAAGCTATATATAATACACAAGCACATATAACTTATGGGGGGAGGTCCCGAAACAAAATGTACACACAGTAAATATCAACTATTCCAATATCTGCAGTCTGCTACAGAACAGAAGATGCTTAGTGTATACCACCTATCATGATGGGTAAGAGATTTTATGTAATATTACCAAAATTCAATTTATATTTATTATGGAATTGAAAACTAAATGATATTATAAATGAGAGTAAAAGATCAAATATGAAACATTAAGAGAGCTGGCAATGGAGGAGATATAATCACTGATTGGACAGAGAAAAGAAAGAAAAATAAAAGTTAAGAATAAAAAGTAAGAACTGGCTGTTTTCCATATCTTCAGTTAAAGCTGGCAGTGACACAGAGGTAAAGCTAATGGAGACAGATGGGGATAAGCAAATATAGAAGAAAAGGAAAGATGCGGGTGGAGAGTTCCACTTGTGGGTTATTAATGTCAATGCAGAAATTATATGTTCTAGGTAGTAACCCCATTAAAAAAAAGAGACAGAAAGTAAAGATCAGAAAATTAAAAAGATATTCCTCAAAACACCCAATGATGTGAGAAGGAACAGTGAATACTCATTAAAGGAAAGTTGAAAAGTCAGTTGAAAGACTCTAAGATCAGATGTACAATTAAGTCAGAATAATTCTCCACTTGAAAGATGATAAGGGGGATATGTAAGCTGGTAAATAAAACAGCCCTCTTCCCTTAGGTTTTGTCCTATCATTACATTTTTTAAAAAGATTTCATTTATTTATTTTTAGAGAGGAGAAGAGAGAAAGAGAGGGAGAGAAACATGAATGTGTGGTTGCCTCTTGAGTGCCCCTTTTTGGGGAATTGGCCTACAACCCAGGCAGATGCCCTAACCAGCCACAATTCATTAAATGCTTATCACAAGTTTACCATGATTATCTTCTCACCATCAGGAGCTTACATAATTTTTTTCTAACTGGAAAGTGATTTTTCTGTCCTAACATAATTACCAAATAAACTCAAAAATTACTTCCCCCATGTAAAATTATTTAAAATTTATTCCCCTATCCATACACTCATTGTGCTGGTTCTTTTTTTAGTCAAAATTACCATCTGTCTTACATTATAAATATTTCATTCATGTATAAATCAAATATTATTGAGGACCCACCATGAGCCTGGCATTTTGTTGAGTTTTCGTGATGTAGAAATGCCCTCAAGGATTTTATAATCCAATGGTAGCACATTGTGACATTTGCAAAATAAATATAATAAATGATTGAATGTATCATGGATATATAGTGAGTAAAATGGCATAAAGGAGACAATGACAGATTCTACCTGAATTTTGTCAAGAAAAGGCATCAGGAGGAAGGTGATGCTCTCCTTGTGTTGTTGAGAAATAGAGTGTGAACAAATAGAGTAAATGGAGTAAAAAAACATATCAGAGAAGCCATTATGAGCAGAATTTAGTAGATCTGCTCAGTATCCAAGTTTCCCTCTTTAAAAAAAACAAATACAAACTCCACTTTGATGATCATTTGAGGGCAAAATACAATACACACACACAGAGCTCCTAGTAATTCTTTCAACTAATTCCCCTGCCTTAATCCCAATCCTTACTTCAATGTCTTGCACATAGTAGGCACCCAAACACTATTTTTTAAAAGAACGTACAAACAACAATACAGCTAGAGCATATTGTAAAAATAAGAAATGAGCTTTCTTCTAAGTGAACAGTAACTGCCAAATTCTCTCCTTTATGTATGTTTGTTAAGCTGCAAGAATAATTAAGAACTCTTGCCAGCACCAGAGTATCATATAAATCAGTGCTCAAAAGCAATATTATTGTATTACCATCTTGCTTTTTGGCTTTTATTTCAGGGTTCCTGTAGCCTGGTTACAAATAGATCATTTATATTTCCACATTTATTTTTTATAGTTTTCATAATGAAAACTAGAGTCTTACCATTGCTATATATGTACCCAGTTTTTATAAGCAGACTATGTAGGAGATGAGTTGCTCTAAGTTGTAATGCAAATTGCTAAGTGCACTAAAAAGGCATTGCTTTTCTCCATGTACACATTTTATTTGCATTTTAAGACTCTAGTAAAACAATATTAACCATCATTCTCTTAATTGAGTAATTTTCTCATCTTGGAGTTTTGGGGGGACAAAATAGAAACACTTTTTAGCATTATTAATATTTATAACCTTTATGAAATACCATCTAATAAATAATATTGTTGCAAGAGTAACAGAAAGAAAAAATGTAGTGGAGGAAGCACGGAAACTCCAGAATGCCACTCCTCTAATAAACCAACTGTTTTCATTTACAATGGTTATTTTTAGACTTCAAATGCATTCATTGGTAAAGAACAACTGTGGAATTAATTTCATGTGAGCATAACAATCCGTTTTATCTTTTCTCTAATAAAACTATCTTCTTGGGAATAAAAAAAAGTCAAGCTCAGATGGTTCCCAAAATTTGTCTGCTGTGAATTTCCTCCCTCCCAATTCTCAGGCAGCTCTCCAAGGCCTAGTCTATAGGACAATATTGTGAACTATTGCACTAGCCAACAACCTCAGCAATATATTACCTTTTGAGGGCCACCAAATGAAAGCAAGGTTTGTTAGAGATGAGGAAAGAAGGATGACTACTTCAAGGGGGAGGTACTACAGTGCTACTGCCTGGATTGATTCTAGACCCCACTGCCTACATATTGTGAGGCTTGGGCAACTTACTTAATTTTACTAATCCCTAGTTTTTATTTTTTAATTACATTTACAGGGGTGACATTGGTTAATGAAATTATATAGGTTTCAAGAATACAATTCTTTAATAAGTAACTGTATATTGCATTATCTTTTACTACCTAAAATCAAATCTTCTGTCATTATATATTTGGCCTCTTTACTACCCTCTCCCCTCTGGTAACCACCATACTGTTGTCTGTGTCTATGAGATTTTGTTTGTTTGTCTTGTTAGCTCATTTGTTTTCAACTTTATATTACGCATATGCATGATATTATATGGTTACTTGTATTATTTTTGATAGCCATTCTAACAGGTAAAAGGTGGTCTCTTATTATAGATTTGATTTGAATTTCCATGATAACTTGTGAAGTTGAGCATCTTTCCACATATGTGTTGGCTGTGTATATCTTTTGCGAAAAGTGTCTTTTCAGGTCCTCTGTCCATTTTTTTTAATTTAATTGTTTGTTTTTATGTTGTTATTGGGTTGTATGAGTTCTTTATGCATTTTGAATATTAACCCTTTATCAGAGGTATTATTTGAATTATCTTTTCCCATTTGGTTGGTTCTTTCTTTTTTTTTTTTCTCTCTTTTGTAGAAGCTTTTTAGTTTGATACAGTTCCATTCATTTATTTATGGTTTTGCTCCCTTGCCTTTGAGGTCAGACTCATAAAATCCTTTCTAAGACCAAGGTCCACAAGTTTAGTACATATGTTTTCTTCTATGTAATTTACTGTTTTAGGTCTTGTATTTAGGACTGTGATCTACTTTGAGATGCACTGGCAAGACTGTGGTGAAAAGGCACCCTCATTTACTTCTAGCATGCATATAAACTGGTACAGCCACTATGGAAAAAAGTATAGAGTTTCCCCCAAAAATTAAGAATAGGGTCATTGTATGACCCAATAACCACTCTTTTGGGTAATCCTTACTTTTTTATATCTGTAAAATGCATACAATTACAATAGAGTTGAAGCCGAGTAAAGAATTTAGAATGTGTAAAGTTTTAAGCACATAATAAACACAATAAATTTTAGCTCATTGTTTTTCTAAATATAAATTATATGTGGAGATAAATATTAGTTCAATGTGAATGTTACAGGAACATGCAAAACATGGAGTCTGGGGAAGCTGGTCATTTAATAGACCTACATAGCCATAAACAGTTCCATTTCACCTGAGCCATGCTGGAGCTGGTTAACTAATTTCTATATACATGTCTCAAATAATCATGAATTTCTCTTTTCACAGTATCAGGAAAGTAAGCCTGACTTAGCAGAGTAAGCGCTTGAGCTCAAGTCCTAGCCATCCATCTCACTAACTCTGTGACTGAAATATTGCTTCCCCTTTTTGAACCTCATTTTAATAGAACAATCAGTTATCTTAGGTAATCTAGAAGATTCCTGGAAGCTATACATTTTTATGGATTAATCCATAACAATAATTCCAGAAACATGAACTTAGTCAAAAGAAACCAAATAGGAGCCCAATATAAATGCTGTGTTTCATTGGTTCCTTAATATGACAGCATCATTTACCAGGTAGGTAGTAAAGATTGGAAGATTTTAATGATTCTGAAATTTCCTTATTTTTATACTAATTCTTTTTTTTCATTAAATTATAATTTACAAAATCTTTCTTATAACACAAAGACTATACTGGATTCTGGGTATACAAGCATAAGTTTAGGATTCCTGGCCTGTAGAACTTGGGGATACTAACCGGGGATATATGTATGTAAATCAATAACTGCAGTATGGTATGATGTCAGCTACATATTATGTGTACAAAAAGGGCCATGAGCCCACAGAGCAGAATTTTTTAATGGAATGAAGAAGCAGAAAAAGAATGAGCTCTGAAGTCAGGTAGAATTTCCATTCAGTCAGGTACAATGTATGTGACTTAGGGCAATTTGCTTAACTTCTTTGAGACTCAGCTTTGTCATCTAGAATATGGTAATGATAACACCTGCTTCACAGTGTCATTACTAAATATTTAATCTTCACACCTCTACTTAACCCAGGGCTAAGCAAGAGTTCATTAGAATTCTTTCTCTGCCTTTCCTGCCTCCTCAGACAAAGGGGCATTTGATCTGGGTCTTAGAAGGAAGAGTAAGATTTAGCTTGGTAGAGACCTTGAAACACATTAGTGCTGAAAGTGTGGGATGTATATTGAATAATACACCTGAAAGCATATATTTTACCCTAGATTGTGCTTACCTAAAACTTAAGGAGACCATCCATTGGAAGGAGTACTGTTGAAGAGTTTATAAAGAGAATTTGCTCTTAGGCAAAGGTTTTGCCTCTATACACAGTCATTGAAAATTAATTAATACTGCTCTCAAGTGCATGTTTCTAATTAATCTTGCTAATAGTGGTGGCTGGGTTAGCACATAGCGCTGGGTTAACGGTTGGGATGAGGAATTGATGGTGGACATGGCTCCTTGCTCTTTCAGTAGTGTGGGGAGAAATAGCTACAGAAGTAGTATAGATAAAGAAAGATAGACATTAACAAGGTAATGTCCTTCAGAAGGATTGGTTTTGTGGTGTGAGCAGAAGACTAGAGAGTCAGAAGCCCATTTCAGGAATTAGCAGAAGTTTAGGGATATATTTTAATTTGGCAAAAATTTACATATGCCTTTATTTACATTTAAAAATAACAGTTTGGGATGAGAGAGGAAATTAAACAATAGGCTTAAAAGTAAAAGACTGGGTTTAGTGAATAAGATGCAGAGGGTCAAATTAGCATTTTCAGTGATGAACTATTGTTTAACTATTTGTAAATGCACTTTTACATTTCAAAATGAAGCATTAAAATGAGAAAATCCCATTTTTGTGAGTTTCTCTCCTTGTTTGAAGATCTCTCTTAAAGTGTTTCTGAAAGAGTTTTGAGGAACATTTTTTACCTTGGGTTGAAATAGGTATTTTTAATAGAATAACAAAAGGGGTTTCTTGGTCAAAGAAGTTTGGTGGTCACTAGATCTGTTTTATGCAATCTTCTGTAAGTTTAGTACATATAGTAGTCCACATTCTGAATCAGCATATCCGTAGTTATTTATCGAGCTTTTTATTTTAACAATAAGATCTACCTTTGTTTAACCTCAGCTTTGTAGGTCTAGTATTTAAACTACAGAGTTAAGAAAATGCTATATCATTCAGTTTTTTTTTACTTGTGTATATAATGATAGAAATTATACGTAAAGAATATTTTATGATAAAAACTATTTTATTCTCAGCCCTAGACTTGGAGGCAGCCTCTTAATTATTTCTATTTTTAATTCTTCTGGTGCCTTTTTCTGTAACACTAGATAATATATTGTATTAGCTTAATTTATCACCTTTAAATAATACCTATTAACTCACCAATATGAAGATAAGTATTCAGCTCACATGACTGATTGCTATTCTCTCCCTCCACTAATAACAATGTATGATATTTATATAACTATTTTACCATTTCTATTGATTACCATTACAATCTAATATAATTATTTTATACTGTATTCTATCCTATCGACTTTTGATATTATCTCTTAATACTGTTTTTTCTTTGCTTTCTGAGACTCATTATCTGACAGCTCTATTTTTAAATTTACATGATCAAAATTCTTAAATTTTGTCTCCTCCAATAACACTCAAATTTTTGTGGCTTTGTGCATAGTTTGCATTTAGAAGCTGAAAATTGGCTGGGTACTCATTTGGTTATAGCATCATCTTGAAAGATACACCAAGGTTATGGGTTGATCACCAGTCAGGGCACATAAAAGAATCAATCAGTGAATGCATAAATAAGTGGAACAAGAAATTCTTTCTCTCTCTCCCCTTCCTCTTTCTCTCTAAAAATCAATTTAAAAAATTAAAAACAAAACCAATCAAGAGCATTTACATTAACACTATTTAATAAATATTCTTCAGTGTTACACCAAAGGTGGATTTCTTTCTCTCCAAACCCCATATCAAAACATTATATGTAACTTAATAGAGAATGTTCTTAGTAACATATTCAAATTAATACGTTTTTTACATTCAATTATTATTTGCTTAAAATCCATCAATATTTTAAGTTTCTTTATTTTTGGGCCATTATATTATTGCACAGTAATTGTGTAGGGCATGTTTCAGAATTTGTAATTGTTTTTATTTTTTCCTTATGTCATTTATTTTTTCAAAATCCTAATTTCTCCAGGGGACTCAAACATATTTTCTACTCTGTCAAGTGACACACTTATCTTCATGCCTCTAAGGAAAGAATATTCTTTTCTCCCATGTTCTCTCAGTTGGAACATTTTATACTTCTGTAGCAATTGAAACTAGTGTTTTTTACAGTTGCTACCGAGGTTTAATCCCAGGACGTCCCTTTCACAGCTCCACTAGGCCAAGTTCACTTTTCATAGATTCCATGTTTTATTTATTCTTTCTTGTTTTGACATAGTTAATAGAATATATCCTAAAGTAACTTCAGGTTAGATTATATGGAACATAAACTTCCTGAACAGGTTTTTTTGCTCAAAAATAACTTGGTTTCTCATCATAATTTACTGATATTTAGCCATGTTTCAAACACTAGGTGAGTAATTTTCCCTAAAGTTATTAAAAGCATTGCCCCCATGGTTTTCTGGCATGTAATGACACTAATTAGATACTAATACCATTTCATTCTCACTCCTTTATGTGTCACTTCCTTTTGTTCTGGAAGTATTTATTATCTGTTTTTTAAATTCACAAGGTTGCAATTAAGTCCCCCCCCCCGTTATTTTTTACTACCCATGTGAAAGATATGGAGTGGTCCTGTCTGATAACTTACAAGGTCTGCCCAGAAGATATCCAGCCCTGTTATATGAAAAATAGAGACATTTATTGAAAAAGATACAAGAAACATTGTACATAGGGCAATGATGCCTCAGTCCCCTTCAAGGTAGGCATCTTAGGGACCTCTCATAGTTCTCCCAATCTCCATCAGCTGCCCTGTTGTATTTTCCTGAATCGTACTGACAGTCTGAAATCTCTTCCCTTTCAAATGTGATTTTAGTTTTGCGAAAAGCCAGAAGTTGCAGAACAACAAATTTGGCCTATAGGAGTGCTGAGTCACCTGAGTGATTTGGTGTTTCACCAAAAGCTCTGCACAAGACATGATGCATGAGTAGGCACATTGTTGTGAGGAAGCTGCCAATCACCAGCTGGCCATAGATGACCCTTCTGAAATAGCCAAAAGTTACCACGGGGGAATATTCAAACTTAACACAAAATTTGATGCAGATTCATGCTCTTCTCAGTCATTTTGAATGCAATGGCCACACAGTACACTCAATGTATGTACACATGTTCACTCAATGGCATCTACTGCCCCCATTGACTAATACAGTGAAGTCATCATTGCTCACACATGCACATTCCAGTCCACTCTCCTTGGCTTCCAGGTTACATGAATGTATCATAAACCATCATTATATTAACAATGGCTGGACTTTTTCTGGACATACCTCAACCACAAGGAAATATCCTTCCTTTATTTGTTTGATGATTTTTCCTCTATGGTCACTATTACTTCTTTCAAGAAATCCTATTGGTAGCATGTTGGATCTCTTCAATTTAACCTCACTGTGTCTTACAATTTCTCTTATTTTGTATCTGTTTTTATTGTTGTTATATATTCTAAAAGGTGTCCTCATATTTATATATTAGACCCTCTATTTTAAATGTTTATAATCATATGTTTAATATCTAAAGTGATTTCTTATACTTTGATTTTGTCCCCATGATATCATTCCTCACTGTATGGTAAAATATCTTCTCAAATTATTCTCTCTCTATTAATTAGAAGGCTCTTTTAAGGGTTTTTTTTTTAATGTTTCTAGAATTATCTTTTTTTCTGTTGAGGTAAATATTTCTGTTTTGTATTTTTCTGGTCATTTTCCATGGTACTAAATCTTCATGTAAACACGGTAATATGTGGTATTCTACTCACATTTAATTGCATGGCTTTCCATTGCTGTTAGATGGATATAGCTGTTTTCCAGATAGACTGATAGATCTCTAAGACTCAGTTTCTGTATGATTTGCAAAATGCATTTTTAAAAAGAATAGTTTGTTGTTCAAGAAAATAGGATAAGGTGGATCAACTAAAAATCTTAATTCATAGAATTATTCTTGGTTTTCCAGCTTTAGAACTCAGTCTTTTGAAAGTATACTGCTATGGCCAGCACACAGGGAAGTATTCTGTGGGCTTATAGCTTTGCTGAATGATCTAGAGAAGCTATGTTAAATAGAACATCAAAAATATAGTTGAAAATATCAACAACAACATGAAATTACTAATTTTATAACCACATGCATCTACATTGGTGCAGGAAGCAAACTGAGTCAACAGGATGGCTCTGAATTATCACATTGGAACAAGTTAGGATAACAAAGTGGCTGTCTTTTGTACCTATAATATTTTACAAATGTTGCTATTAGTGCCCTTATATTTCTGCATTATAATTATTGATTTAATTATTTGTATTACATTTTCCTGAACTATGATTATCTTGATTCACTGCTTCATACTCATTCTTAAATCACTGGAGCTTGGTGGTGGCAGATACTCTGTGTTTATTAACTGTATGAATGAGCTAATGACTAATGAATACTCTTGAGTTTCCCACTTACTTGCTCTTGCTCCTACATATATAAAGATAATATGCATCCACTTTTATTTCTTTTCAGAGGCTTCATAAAACCAAATACGACGAGACATGCTATGGCATTATAAAACTCTATTTTGCTACATATACATGACTATTATCACTGCCATCATCATAATCTCATCCATGTCATCATTGTCACCATCATTTTTATCATTCTAAATCAAGCAAGGGCACATTTCTATTTATCCAAATCTATGTATTTGAAAATAATCCTTAAGTTTACCTGATTGCTGCACGTGTTTTTATTTTCTAACCTTGAATTATAAATGCAGAAAATGCGTGTTAGGATTTCTGAAGTATAATAAATGTCCTGGAATAAAATAATAGTTTTATGTCTTCACAGACACTCCACATGGCTTAAATGCAAATCTTGTATTCAGAAGATTTTACAAATAATAGAGACAAAAAGTAAAGATAATTAACATGAAAACTACTTAGCTTTTTACATACTTTTCTAAGTACTTATACACAAATTTGTACATTTAATCATTATTACTTGATAATGTAGGTTAGATATGTGCTGTTATTTCAATGTATGTGATGAGGAAATTGGAAACATGAAAGGTTAAGTAATTTGTCCAAGATCCACGTTAATCAATAGTGGAAGGAGTAACAGAGCTCAAATCTAAAATCTCCTAATTTAGTATTGTTTTATAGTATATTATCAACATATGCATTCAAATTCTAACTTGACTATCACTTTTGCTATTATAATTTATAATGATAAAATTTTATCTTTTTTTAATAATGGGAGAGGCAGAGTGTATAGAGAATAAAATTTGTTTGGCATTCTTCATCTTATCCACCAGCTGTCCTTAGTTCTAATTTATAAAATGATATTAACTGGACCCCCAAATAATGAGACTTTAATGACAGAACAGAATGGCTAATTCTTTTCCCTTAGCCAATTTTTCCTTGGCAAATGAACTAATTATTGAAGAGAACATGGTTATATTTTTCCCAGTTCACTTTTAGACAATAATCGAAGAAGCAGGAAGAAATGTGATAGTGTCTAGAGACAGTTACTGCAACTATTTTGCTTGCAGCTTGAAAGACATTGAAAAAAGGCAAAGTGGTAGGAAATGGGTGTTAATTTCCACATACAGAGCATTGCCTGACTCATATGGCCAAAGAGCAGCTTCATTTATGGGGAATCATTGTCTTCCGCAAGATCGTTAAAGAAAATAAATGCTTGCAGACCAGATGGAAATGTTAGAGAGTCAGACATAAATTAGGGAAACCATTGGCCACATGTGAATCCCAAACTATATGCATAAGCCTGATCTGATTAATTGTTTTGGAAATTGCCTTTGCAGTGAAATTTAGAGCATACAAGAAAGAAGAATGGCTTTCATAAGATACTGAGAGTTAGGCTCCAGGGGTGGAAATTTGAGAGTTGTATTAGACCACCCAACTCAACCAGATCTCCCTTCACTTAAAGAATAATAATTACCTTTGTTGAAGGATTTTTATGTTCTAAGAGAAGTGCTGGATGCTTTGTATATATTACATCAAATCCTGCCAAAAATCTTTAGAAAATGAAATGAAGATCAGAGTCCTATGAATAATAATGATAATAATAGTTGTTTATTGAAAACTTATTCAGTAGTGACTATAATTTTTTTAAAGATTTTATTTTATTTATTTTTAGAGAAAGGAAGGGAGGGAGAAAGAAAGGGAGAGAAACATCACTGTGTGTTTGCATCTCATGTGCCCCCTTCTGGGGACCTAGCCTGCAAGCCAGGCATGTGCCCTATACTGGAAATCATTTAGTTTGCAGGCTGGTGCTCAGTCCACTGAGCCACACCAGCTAGGGCATTTTTTAACCCCCAAAACAAACACTTACTGCACGTGTTATTCTTTTTATCCTTACTTCAGATAAAGGAACTTAATCCAAAGAAATTAAGTAACTAGCCCAAGGTGATACTTGCCAAGGAGCCTAAATGTGAACCCAGGCAATACAGTTCTAGAGTCTGTATTACTAATCATGATGCTAGACTGACAAGAACTAAGGAGTATGAACAATCTTATCACATAGTAAAAACTCAATAACTTGTGTTGGTAAATTAAGAAACTGAGGTTCAATGAGTAAAGAGAGAGAAAGAGAGAAACTTGCCAAAGTTTACTCTAGCTTTCTGATTATAAGATGATGTCAGATTTTTCCCAATAAATATATCACAAAGACAAATAGCCTGTCCTTACCAATCAACCTATGAAAATTCTGAATGGTGGCATTAAAGATGGTCTCTGTAGCCTAGAGGCCAGTAGGGGGCTATGAAGGAAAGGATACAAATAAGTCCTTGGGATGTTATGCATACAGATGTGGCTAGATGCACCCTGGAAGGCAAGTTATAACTAGAAAACATACATAGATACTCCTCCATGCATTTATTTTTCCCTTGTTATTACAAAGTCTTTATAAATCAAGTATTTAACATTTTATTTGGAAAGAAGTTTAAATTTACAAATATGTTTAAAGAATAAGAATAGTACAAATAATGCCCAATCCTCTGGGCCTGTTATTAATATTTTACTTCATTTACTTTATCATTTGTGTTCTCTCTCTCCCTCTCTAACACACACACACCTTCCTATCTATCTATCTATCATCTTCTATCTATCCATCCATCCACCCATTCTATCTACCAACCCCTCTACTTAACTACATGCTTTTTGTTTGGTTTTGGTTCCTGAATCATTTGAGAGTAAATTGCATATATCCTGAACCTTTATTACAAAACGCAAGCGTGCATTTTCTAAGACTTGGTATAATCTCTTATGTAACCCAATACTGCTGTCAATTACAGTAAATACGATACTACACTTTAATCAATCATACACATTTTAATGTTGTCAATTAACATAATGTCCTCTTGACATTTTTTTCCCTGTAGCAAAGGACCAAGTCAAGGATTAGTATTGTATTTAAGCATTATAACTCTTTAGTCTTCTTTAATATGCAACATTGGCATAGGATTTTTTTTTTGGTCTTTTATGTCATTGCTTATTTTTAATAATAGTACCTCCCTTTTTTAAAATGGAGCATCTATCCAATTTTTTTTTCTGGTTTTCCTTTATGATAAAATTCATGTGATACATTCCCAGATGATATGGTGAACCTCTCAGAGTATTACCTCTGGAGGTATATCCATCTGCCACATTGATTAATCCATTAAAATATTGTTTGATCTCTCCATGGCAGAGTTTTTATTTTTTTTCTCTTTACCGTCAATAAGCAATCTGTGAGCAAAAAGTATAAGATCATGGTGTAAATAGCCTGCTTCTAATCCACATGTCCTCTAAATTTAACATCAATTGATAATTCTCATTTGATCCATTGGTTACCATGGTTGCTATAAAGTAATGAGATTTCCCACTCCAGTCTTGAAGGCTAAGATCTAGTTGGTGCTACATACAATACACAGTACAGGGCCAGCTGAGTTAGGTCCTCCAAGAAGCAGATGTTACAACATGATGAAATATGCAAAGATTGTTCTGGGGAAAGATTTTATTGGTGACAGGGAGAAAGCTGAAAGAAGTCTGAGCCTGAGTGAAGGAGAGAAGGAGGGAAAGTTGGGTAAAGGTGGCTTAGACCACAGTGCAGGCTAAATAGGTTCAGCAAAGCTATTCGGAGTCCTTGAGTCAAAGGCAGCCATTAGACAGAACTTGTGTTTCTCAGAATAGATTTGCCTTAGTAACCCTGCTGTAGTTAGTCATTGACTGGGAACCATATGGGGACCATCCCAATTACACTCCCTGCTCCCTGGGGGAAGGAAGTCTTCTGGGCAAATTTAACTGCAGCCCCAAAAGCACGTAACTCTTCTGTACATCACACTCCCCCTGTCAAACCAGCAACCACACTGCCCGTCCTTCCTCATAGGTATGTTTGAGAAATATGATCATGTAGGGAAAAGCCATTAGTAAAAGTCAAAACTCTCTACCAATCTAACAGACATTTTTTTATTACTGTTAGAAGTGTCATAAATACTCAGTGAATGTAAGGAACTGAGAATAAAGCAGTTCCTACAGTGTAGTATCTACATTTGGCCATTTTTTGTATATAAGGTTAATAGGAAGACTTTTTATTAAAACTATCTCTGGCTCCTTTCTGTCTGTTCTTTCAAGGTGTTTTGTTATGGAATATAGTGTTAAAGAAAATACTTCTTCACAAAGCAAGAATGAAAATGTAGAAATAATTATGCTTAGGAGGGTACTGAAGATAAATACTATTATTTCTCCATAACTATCTTATAAAATAATTCAAAATATTTCAAAGCCAACTAGTTAAAAATCTTTATGTACCTCACATAAAAGTAGTTTCATTTGTTTTAGTTATAGGTGAAGTATGTGCTAAAATGTGATCTTGCAGGTGCTGTGGTAAAAAGAAAGAAAGCACAGACTTTGTTGCTGAGGACTCAGATCCAGGATAAGTTATGTAACCTGGATAAATTTTTATTTCCTCATATGTAAAAATAAAAGCAATTACCTGTACACTCCATGATTAATGTCAGCAGTACATATAACATACAAAAAGTGTCTACGTTAGTCCTGGGAAAATAATAGATACAATAAATTGTGGTCATTATTATTTAATCAAACAATGTCTATTAAATATCTACTATGTATTAGTCACTGTGCTAGATGCTGAATCTTACAACAGTAAATGGAGGTAAGAGTCCACCCTTGCCTCACAGAACTTACAATATAATGGGGAATATATAAACAAATAAAGATCAATTCCTACATTGTGAAAAAGCCTTAGGATAAAAACAAAGTGCTTTGGGAATGTAAAGAAAGGTCATTAAATCTGAAATTTGTTATTCTTACTGAGAAAAAGATGTTCTAGGAGAGATCCTAGCAAAATAGAATTAAATCAGCCGAAAGAGGAAGGTAAGAACAGAGGAAAATCCTCGGCAGAAGATTCAGCATGTGTGAAGGCCTGGGGGCAAAAACAAGCCTAGCCACTTTCGGGAAACCCTGGTGGGGGCTGGCGGCTGCAGAGAGGTAGGGGAGCCAAGTCTGTGAGGTGAGAAGGGTTTTGAAATCAGCGCTAAGAGATTTATGTTACTAGTCCATATCCAAATCCTGACACATAGCAGATACTGAATGATTGTTTAAGATAAGGTGTTATTTTTACAATACCTTTTTTTTTTAACACCCCACTACATTTCTACCAACAGATTCTTTGGAAAGAAATGTGTACGGAGCCACACAAAACATTTCTGTATTCTTCCTGAAAGATAGCAACGCATATGAAATTCTCCAAGTGCCATAAATGTTACATGATTTTTACAGTTAGAATTATAATATGAGACTAGTATTTACTTCCAACAAACTGAATAAATTTCCTCAAATGGGGAGTTCCAGTTTTTCATGACGGGGGAGGGATCCTTATTATTTCCTTGTTAATAAGTCTGTGAAAAGAGTCCAAGATGATGTTTACTCAAACCAATTGGAGCCTACATGATCAGATATTGGAGCACACAGAAACACATACATGAACTGTTTCCAAAGTAATTGTGTGAAGTGGTCCAAAAAACTCCACAAGCAGCAATTTTGATCAAAGAGAAATTAGAGCTAATGCCCAAATCAAACAGAATTTTCTGTGGGTATTTGTGGCAATTTGTCTGAAAATTGTATACTGTCAAATCCCCATGGAACATGTTTGAGGTTTGAAAAGATGTGAATAATTGAGGAAGATGGAAATTTGTGAAATCCAAAGGTCGCTTATTGACAGGGATTATTTCACTTTTTCCAGGCCAGAGAGATAAAAAGGTTTTTGTGTTGTTGTTGGGGTTTTTTTTCCTTTAAATACTTGTTCCACTCAAAAGAAAAAAAAAGGTATGGATAATCCCCACGGACAAGAGTTACTGACTCACCAGATACACACAGATGTAACAACAGCGTGAAGTTCTGATTGACAGCTATGTGAATGGTCAGCGTATCTGCCATTGCTGTCCATCTTCAAAATATGCCAGTCAGCCTTTTGTATAAATTGCTTCCCCGTGTTCAATCTTTACTGATCCACATCTATTTTAATAGAGGACTAAGACTTGTGACGTATAACACCATACATCAAATGAGAGTTTTAAAAGTCAGTCACTTGTCTACATATTGGGCCATTCTTTTTAAGTATGTGTTTGCAATGAACTAAACGGATACATTACTGACCATGGGTTACTGTGGGAACAGCAGCTGTATTGCTAGAAGTATTGCAAAACAATGAAATGAAAGTTCCAAGTAGAAAAAGATGCGAGAACAGTCCAATATTGGGGCCACCGAGCAGATGAAAGAAGTGGCTCACCACCAAAAATAAGCCCTGACTGGGATTCATTCTGATAGGGTTGTGCTTGCGACGCAGCCAGGCAGACGGGAGTTTAAACTTCAGCTCTGCCACTTTCTAGTTGTATAGCCTTGTTCAAACTGGTTGCTTCATGTCTCTAAGCTGTGGCAACCTTACCTTTGAAGTGGGGACAAAGATAAATAATTTTATATTTATTGGAGAGTTCAATAAGATGACATATAAAACATCTCCTGTGTTAGATTTTCATCACATGGTAACTATTATAACCTATTGTTGTTATTTTTTAATAATATTAGTAATAGCAAAATATCATCCTCACTTGATATGCCTTCCTTGTATTAGCTGATAGCTGATCTTACTTAGGTCTGTTAATTTGCCTAAAATTACTTAAATGTTTAACCCAAACCATGAATGTGAACAGTACCAGCTTATTGGTAGGAAATATATATGTTTCAAAGAAGTAATGATAAAGTAAGATGGATAAATAAATTATAGTACAATGAAATATAGATATGCAAATAACACTTAAAATATCATATAGTGGCATCATTAACTTTCCCCAATGAGTGATTAAAAGGAGACCCAAGCAATAGCTATCACTTTCATAGTTAAGTTGTGTATCACTTTTAATTGTATATCAGATATAGTTTAAAAAATAATCCATTTCTCTGATGTCATTTTAAACATAGCCAAATATGAAAAGTCCTATAGTTGAGTTATTCATTTACATAAGGTTTTTCCTTAATGGGCTGAAGAAAGAGTTTTAAAAATTAGATTGCTTTCCTTTTAAATATTTTATTTTTTAAAATTCTCATTATAAATGTTTGAAAAGAATGGAATTTAGAAGACTGATCATTTATTTTCCTCATTTGCTGGCACTAGGTCTAAATTTGTCTTATTAATTTATTATTCCAAATGACATGTAGTAATTATCTAGAGGTTTTATAAAAAAATATAATATGGATCAAAGATTTTCTAAGAGTAAGTAGCATTTTATAGCAAAGTAATCAAATTAAATTCTTAGGGCACTAAAAAATTTCAATGGTAGGGTTGCTACATTAAAAATAAATTAGTGAATTTATTGACTGACCTCTCTCTCTCTACCTCTCTCCCACATTATCTCTTTCACCTCTCTCTCTCATCATAATGAGAATAGATTTGAAAACTGCCAGATCATTGTTGACGTAAGTGTATTATCCTGAGGGAAAAATTAAATAATATTATTCTACAGTTTTAGGAACATACATTTACTTAATAGAGCATACTTAGGAAAAATGTCAAAAGGAGATTTAAGATTATCAAGTAACCTGTGGAGAAGATAGTTATTTTGGAATATATGACATATTGTTACTAGACTAATCTCTAGGTTTGAATTGAAATGATTTTAAACAAATAAACATGAATATTAACTTCTGAGGACAGAGCCAACTTGACTTTTATTTAGACTCGTTGGTTAGATAAGGTAAAAAAAAAATTCTTAAACATCCTTATTCACTCTACACATCCCTATAATCTTTGGATACAATAAGACATCTTTAATTCTTACATAATAAAAAAATTATATAAATAGAAAATGTAGGTCTAGTTATATACCTACATATTAGACATTTTATCATGTGTTTGGCTGTACAGAGGTCAGTACCCTGTTGAGAATCACAAAAAAATATGCAGAGAAGGACCCAAACTCTACAGAAACTAAAGTACAGTAGATATTCCACCAAGATCAGGTTCTTGGTGGAATTCAAAATTTTAAATTCAAAAATTCAAAAATTTTATTTAACTATATGAATCAGTAGGAAGTACAAAAAAAGCTCAAAAAAAAGTACAGTTTATTTCTCATTGCATGTGGACATTTCCCTAAATTATACTGTTAATTTAACCCTGTAATATGGTTATTGCACTCTATAAATATATTAGTTTGACTGATTCACTAGATTTCTTTGTTATTAATTTTGCACACTTAGGGTTGCATTTAAGTTTTCATGGGAAACTCTTCCCATGGAATAATTAGAATAATAAGGCAGAAATGCCAGGAGGAATATTGGGGACTAATGTCCTGTAAGGGCTACCAGTACAACTTAAACACTTGTGGAATTTCTTCAATGTTCATAATAACACGAGTACATTATTACTGTCCTTTGTAACTAAAACAATTGAGTAAAACTTTGTTTCCCATTATCTTAGCTAGGTTATATTTGCAAGTATTTATAAATGCCTAAATTATAATAATTAATTATCTGAAAATTATGAAGTCTATAAATGCACAAGGGAATGTATATTGCTTCTTTATGATGTTTGAAATTTAAATAAAAAGAAACATCTCTTTAGACATTGGTAGAAAACAGATAACAATATGTAATCTGGTGTTAGAATTTTATGTTAAAGGCGATATGAATTGTGAAACACTGGTAGAGGGCAGTAAGTGGGGCTGACTTAGAGATGGTATGGGATGTAGATAGGCATGTGCAACAGAGAAGGGCCCTCCTTGACCTAGTGGGTGTGGCTCAGTGGGTTGAGCGCCGCCCTGCAAACCAGAGGGTCACTGGTTTGATTCCCAGTCAGGTCACATGCCTGGGTTGCAGGCCAGGTCCCCGGTTTGGCGCACACAAGGGGCAACCACACATTCTTGTTTCTCTCCCTCTCTTTCTCCCTCCCTACCCCTTTCTCTAAAAAATAAATAAATAAAATCTTTTAAAAAAGAGAGAGAAAGGCCCTCCAAAAAGTGTCATAGTATCAACAGAAGCAAGGAGTCAAGAAATAACATGACGGGTGCCAATATTATAAAGGGACTTCATTTTATAGCACAAGTTTCATTTTAGGGTATGTTCTATGAGAGATAACTCATTGCTGCTTTCTTTGAACACCACCAGCATGCTGTGTCCAGAAAATGTCATTCATATCACCAACTAGTCCACAAGGTTTGTAGCTCCTTGAAATTAAGGTATATGGAAAGATCCTTATTTCTGTTCTCTCCTAACTCCAAACATACTATGGTCACATAATGGGCATTCAACAAAATGAAAATGACCATGCTGTTGGTTGTCCATGAAGTTAAGTATACAAGTTGTCCATAAAGTTAAATATATACATTTTTTTAAGTTAAGGGGTTGGGGGGTAGAGGAGAATAAAGGGAGAATAAGCGGTGATGAAAAGGGATGGCGAACACAATACCATGTACAGGTAAGGTGTTATAGCAGTGTACGCCTGAGACCCATGTAATTTCATTAACTAATGTCACCCCAATACATTCAATAAAAAAAAGTTTCTAGTTTTCTCCTATGGTAGCATTCCTGAGAGTTAATCACTGCTAATAGTGACTGTCCCTCTAGACATTTATTGCATACATAAAATTAAATTTTAAGTCATTTTGAATTATAGAGATTGTTTTAAATTAATTTACAAAAAGTTGCATTTCATTTTTTTCAACAACTTTGTTGAGATATATTTTATGTATCACATAATTCACCTATTTATTTCAAGAGTATAATTCAATGATTTTAGTAGGTTTTTTTTCTCTTTTATATGTGCAGCTGTCACCATATATGAGTTGTAGAATATTTTCATCACTCAACAAGATCCCTTGTGCACATTTACTGTCAACCCCCATCCCCTGAGCCTTTAACCAGGGCAAATACTATCTACTTGCTATCATTAGAAATTTGCATTTTCTGGACACTTTGTATAAATGGTATCATATACTATGTGGTCTCTTGTGTCTAATTTCAGTTAGTATAATACATCTATTTTTAGAAAGTGCAGTAAAATGTTTATGGATGCTTAATGTGTTTTATTTGAAAATAATCCTTCATAAGTGAAAAATACAAAGAAGGTTTACATTCTGCTAATGTAAAGGGGGAAACTAACAACAATTATCAGCCTTTGAAAACCTGTGGAAGATGTCTAAGTTTCTTGACATACCATTTTTCTCCCTAGTGTCCAGGACAGAAAAAGAAAAAAAGAAAAAGATGCATGTTTGTTAGTTGGAACACATCCCAGATTCTTCAAATGCTCCTAAATAAGGGGCATATTACATTTGGAAATTTCATATGAGAGGTTTCCTTTTTGTTTATTGGGGACCTTTTACAAAGCAAATTTCCTAGGAGACATAATTTACCATTTTTGGCAATTCTTTCCACCATCAAATTTACCAACCTCTTCATATGGAGGGATTTAAGAGCTCAAGGCTCATGTCCAAATGCCAGTGTCCACTCTGCCAGTTGCTAGTTATGGAACCTGGGGCCAGTTATGTACCTATTCTCTGAGTTTCTTCTTCTGTAAAGTTTATTGTGAGGAGTGAGTGAATTAAGGTGCATAGATCTACTTAGAACCTTCCTGGAACATATTAGGAGTTGAATGAATCTTATGTATATTCTGTTCCAGGTGGCCTGCCTTCATTTCTGCTACAATAAATACCCAAGCCAACCCTTCCATGGGGTCTGCTGTTACCCCTTCCCTTCTTCCAAAGGGTTTTGCTTTGGTAATTTTCTCATTTTTCTCCCTTTGTAATTTCCTCAACTTTACCACTTACATCTACCTCCAGTATTATGTCTCTATTGTTCAAGATAACATTGTCCTTGGTCATAATGGAGACTTTTGTTACAATCTTCTAATCAGTCACCCTGTTTTAAGCCTTACAGGATGCTGTCACTCAGCAACCTGAATATTTAAAAATATTTATATTTAAAAACACAAACCAGAATTTCATACTTCTGCTCAAAGATAATATTTTGTAGGAGTGGGAAATCTGAATGCTGTATATGTTCAGTGCTGCAAGACTTTCTAGTCAAAAACAGCTCTACCGCAGCCAACTACTGAAACCTGATAGTTTCTGCACTATAACCATGAACTCCTCAGTTCTGGAGATAGTCCTGACCAAGACAGGCATGTTATCTAGAGCCCATTTTCACCCACTGGTAGTGATGGGATTAACTCTACTGTTTTTATTCCCTATGCTTGCTACTTCTACCCTTGCTCAGTGAGCTCTGGGACTCTAGTACCTGCCCTCTGAGTTGTACCCTTCCCAAACATCTGCTGTGTTTGCCTACAGTGTATGGGCCTAACCTTTTGCTGCTGTCTGTTTTAAACATAAAGATCCTCTGCCAAAAGTGGAATCTTTCCTGACTACTAACTTACTGGATTTGGATACTTACAATATCCTTAGGTTTTGCATTTTTCCTTCCAAGGGGTTAGACAGGGCCTCCATCCCCTATAGCTTATCTGGGGTCCACATGGATCAGTTAACACTGCCATCCACCCCACTCTAAGTAACATCTCCCCCTTAGGAGGCTCCTTCTGACATGCCCTGCCTGCCCGATTAGAACTGCTTGGATACGGGGGACGGGGGTGGGATTTGAGGTGCTTATGACCCCTCAGGGCTGACAAAGGTGAGTGCCCAAGTTCCATGTGGTATATTTTGTTTATTTCTCCACAAAAACAAGGAATAAGTTAATTCCCTCTCTTAGTCCTCTTGAAATCACTCCTAAACTACAGGCTGACCAGGAGAGGCCCCATCCACCATTCCTTCACAAACAGGGCTGCAGCATATAGCACAAGAATTCAAATGGAGGACCACATACCATATATCTACATATTAGAGATTATAAATCAAGTGAACAAATTGTTTAATAAAATCTATCTTCCAATCTTAAGAAATATACCATCAGAATAGTAAAATTAAAAGATGTGGCCCTAGCCGGGTGGCTCAGTTGATTGGAACATTGTCCCATACACCAAAAAAGGTTGCGGGTTTGATCCCCAGTCAGGGCTCAAACCTAAGCTGTGGGTTCAATCTTCAGTCGAGGCACATATGGGAAGCAACTGATTGATGTTTCTCTCTCACATCGATGTTTCCCTTCTTTCCTTCCTTCTTCCTTTCTTCCTTCCTCTCTCTCTCTGCCTTTCCTCTCTCCTCCTTCCTCTTTCTCTAAAAAAATCAATACATATCCTTCAGTGAGGACTTTAAAAAAATATATGTGCAAAGCAATGTTTTTAATATAGCTAAAATTAATAAAATATTAAAGATAAATTAATTTAATTATTATTGCATGTCTGGGTATTCTATTGGTGAGTATAAAATAAAGGCATCATAATTTTTAAAAAACATTTTAAGCTAAATAGACCATTTGTCTCAAAAGATCTGCTTATATCTTGAACAACAAACCTTTGGTAGGCTTGGACTGTTGGTGGTTTTATGCTTTATTGAAAACGTTTAACTATATTTCAGCAAGGTAAACATAAAAGAAAGTTAAAAGGAGTAGTCTTTTAGATAGCTAAGTAGCAAGTATTTGACAGTGTAAATTGAATCTGTTCCTTATCTTATAAAGGCAGAAGACAGTGAGAATGAGTGAAGAAAATTGAACTTCTAAAATGATAAAATATTCGATAACTCTACTGGAATAAAATATCTTTTTTTTGTAACTTGATTTAGTAACCAAATTTATGTTATGCGGGGAAAAAAAGAACAAAAGCCTGTGCATAGAGAGCATTTAGGTCTTCTATTTTTATTTTTATTTATTTTTTAACTTCATTTATTTTTAAAATGTACTTTTTAAATTTATTGGGGTGACTTTGATTAATAAAATTTTATAAGTTTCAAGTGTACAGTTCTATAATGCAAAATCTATATAGTGTATTGTGTGTGTGCCAGCCCAGGTCACGTCTCCTGCCGTCACCATTTAACCTCTTCTACCTACCCCCACTGCTTTGTCCCTCTGGTGATCATCATATTGTTGTATGTGTCTGAGGGTTTTCTCTTTTTTTTTTTTTCTTTTTCTTTTTTTTTTTTTTGCTGCTTAATCCCTCCACCTATTTCACCCAGTCTTCCAAACCCTCTCTCCTCTGACAGCTATGAGCCTGTTCTCTGTACCTATGAGTCTCTTTTACTTTGTTAGTTTATTTTGTTCATTAGATTCCACATATAACTGAAAGCATATGGTATTTGTCTTTCTCTGGCTGGCTTAACTCTCTTCAGGTCTATTCATAGTCTCAAAGGATAAGATTTTCTTCTTTTATACAGCTGAGTAGTAGTATTCCATTGTGTAAATTTATCACTGCTTTTTTATCCATTCATCTACTGAAGGACGCTTGGGCTGCTTCCATATCTTGGCTGTTGTAAATAATGATGCAATGACATAGGGTGTATATATTCTTTTAAATTAGTATTTCAGGTTCCTTTGAATATATTCCCAAAAGTGGAATTGCTGGGTCTTGAGGCAGTTGCCTTTTTAATTTTTTCAGGTAACTCCTATTGCTTTCCTCAGTGGCTGCACCGATTTGCATTCTCACCAAGAGTGCACCAGGGTTCCCTTTTCTCCACATCGTCACCAACACTTGTTTGTTGATTTATTGATGATAGCCATTCTGACAGGTGTGAAGTGATTTATCATTGTGGTTTTAACTTGCATTTCTCTGGTGATTAGTGATGTTAGACTCAAAATCATAAAATCCTAAAAGAAAACAGGCAGTAAAATCTCAGACACCTCTCATAGCAATATTTTTTCTGATATATCTCCTTGGGCAAGGGAAACAAAAGAAAAAATGAACAAATAGGATTATATCAAACTAACATGTCTTTTCACAGCAAAGGAAACTATCAACATAATGAAAATACAACTCACTGATAGGAGAACATATTTGCATAGATGAATCTGATAATAGATTAATATGCAAATTTATAAAGTTTATAAAATTCAACACACACACACAAAAACATAACGAAAGTGAAGCTGAGAAATGTCAACAAATGCCAAAAGGTTCTTGGCCAGCATGTAACAATGCCTATTTCAAATCTCAAATCAGACTTCAAAGCAGTTTCTGATCTGAAAGCTTATGCTCATCCTCTATGTCAGTATTTTCAAGTCTTTAATTATGTGTTGATCATATGGATAATTTTTATGATATCTGAATATCATCTCAGCCATTTTTCTTAGTGGTAGTAAAATATCCATGACATGGAATTCACCATTTTAACCGTCTTGAATCACTCCGTGTAGTAGCATTCAGTACATTCAGGTTGCTGTGCAGCGGTCACCACCACTCATCCCTAGACTGTTTTCATCATTACAGGGGAAAACTTAGTGCCCATTGAACACGAACTCTCCCCTACCCCTTCTCTAGTCTCTGGGAACTGCTCTTCTATCTGTCTCCATAAATTAAACTGATCTAGGTACCCCGTGCTGGTGGAACCATGCCATATGATTTGTTCTTTTGTGTCTGAGTGATTTCACTTAGTATAATGTTGTCAGTATTCATTCATGTTGTAGCATGTGTCAGAATTTCATTTTTTTTCTCCTAGGTTTATTAAGGAATAATTTACAATTAAACCTTGCGTATGTTTAAGGTTTACAACCTGGTGACTTTATCTAGGTATTAACTGTGAAATTGTTACCACAAACAATCAATGTAGATTAAATAGTGTTACATTGTATACATACCACGTTTTGTTTTTTCATTTATCCATTGGGGACATTTGGATATTATTACTTCTGGGCTATTGTTTATAACGTCGCTATAAACATGGTGGTACAAATATCTGTTCAAGTCCCTGAATTCAATTATTTTGGATATATACCTCAAAACAGAAGTGTGTAGTGGATCATATGGTAAATTAACATTACAATATATTATGTCCTTAATATATTTGTACAAATCACTTCATTTTAAATTAAATAGTTTATTTTAAAAGAAAACTTTACTATCACTGGTGGATCAGGACAAACATGGTTAAACTGCAATAATAAACAACTCCTGCAATACAGTTTTATGTGTTGTTCCTTCTAGATAGCCCATGGGGATCACTGGGAAGAGGGTGAGTTTTGTTTTGTTTTTTTACATTTCTATTTATTTATTTTTAAACAGAGTGGAAGGGAGGGAGAAAGAGAGAGAGGGGAACTTCAATGTGTGGTTGCTTTTTGTGTGCCCCCAATCGGAGACCTGGCCTTCAAACTAGGCATGTGCTCCAACTGGGAATTGAACCAGTGATCTTTTGATTCACAGGCAAGTGCACAATCCACTGAGCCAGACCAGCCAGGGTTAGAAGAGGGAGTTTTGCTGTACATAGTCACTCAAAGACCCAGGCTGGCAGAAGCTCCATCAAGATTAGCGGTGCAAGGAACCAGAGAACTTCCCAGTGTCTGTGGCAGGAAAAGAAACACCAGGGTCTCGAAAAGGCAGTTACATGCTTTAGCCTAAAAATGACTTACATAATTTCCACTCTCAGCTCATTGGTCAGAAATTGTCACATGACCCTAACAAATTACAAAGAGTGGTAGGGTCTGGGGGGCTGAGGGGGGATAAAGTCCTATGTATCCTGAAAAAGAGGAGGAGACAGATAGAAGGTACAGTATGTGTTTGTATCTTATAAGTACAAATGACATCACTTTCTTTATAGATTATAACCAAAAATATTTACATAACTATTAAAAATAATGTTTAAAACCTAAAATCATTTCAACTATTACCAGAGATGTACAGACTGCCCTTAGTGGAATATTACTTTCTGCTGCAGGAAAGAAGTTTACTCAATAAAGATAGCCTTTTATTCTGGTTACCTCAAACTAAACAGATAATATTTTCAGCAAGGGATACAAGAATGAATAAGAGTTGGAGTAAGAAGAACTATTGTTAAGAAGAAAATGGTTAATTTACTTAGCACTTTGCACAAATATTCATTGGTTTTTATACACTCTAGGCACTGAGGATATGATGGTGAACAAGAAAGAAATGGGCCATACCTTCAAGAAATTTAATTGCTTAGAAAGAAACACAGGCATTTAAATGTGAAATATTAGATGCAGTGATTTTGATAAAGGAATTTTTAGAATGTATAACCAAATATACCTAAAGTAACATGGGTTGAGTTAAAGAAACATTTTTAGGTGAATATAAAATTAAAATAATAAAGATGTGTAGGAACAAGTAATACGGGGAGAAGTTTATTTGAGATAGAGGAAACATCATATTGATATTTCTGAGCATGGGAAAAAGCCAGGCAAATTCAAAAAACATCAATATATTTCAATATTTCTGATTATAAAGAACAAGAAAATATAAGTAGTGAAATAGAGATGGCACTCTGCCATACATGTTCTCATAGCAGTTAGGAGAAATTATTCCTATTACATAAATTAGGGATTCTTGTCTTCATTTTGTGAGTGACTACATGGAATCTGAGGTTAAATATCAGAGTGCATTTGAACCCAGTTTTTATGACACCATTGGCAATGCTTTGTCCAATCTCACAATTATCATCTAAGTTGAGTATCATAACAGAGTCTGTTTTCTTTTGAGAGACCTTATAGGAAAGGAAAACCTAGGTTACGTAAGTTGGTGATTATGAAAGGTTGGGGGAGCACTTTCAACAGATTTCACATAGCAAAGTTTGAATTAAATATAGCCAATCAACTATTATAATTTAAATGTGCTCAACTCTGATAATTATGAAAAACATAAATTAAAAAATGACGAAGTTTATCCTTTTCAATTGTCAGGTTTTGTTGTTGGTGATGGTTTTTGACCACCTAAACACTGACATTTTATTTTAATTTTATACTTTTTAAATTTATTTTTTATTGTTCAGTTACAGTTGTACTTATTTTATTATTTTAAAGGTTTATTTATTTATTTTTAGAGAGGAATAGGGAGGGAGGGAGAGAGGGAGAGGAACATCAATGTGTGGTTGCATCTCGCACGCCCCCTACTGGGGACCTGGCCGGCAACCCAGGCATGTACCGTACGCTAGGAATCAAACGAGCGACCCTTTGGTTCATAGGCTGGCACTCAATCCACTGAGTCACACAAGCTAAAGCAGTTGTACTTATTTTAAACACTAGGAGAATGTAAGTTGGCACAGTCTTTTTGGGTTGATACACACACACACACACACACACGTGAATGATCATAAAATTTATCTCATTCACCAAGTAATCTGTTTCTAGAAATTTCATCTCAAAATTAGACATTATACACAAAAATGTAGATTGTGTATCTAAATAGCTATATGTGTATGTATGTATGTATGTATGTGTGTGTGTATATATATTCTAGCATTGCTTATAATGGCAAAATGGAATAATCAAATATTTTTTGTCCAGAAATTTATAAAATTCCATAAAACCATTATTAAACATACCATAAAAACATCTAGTATAAATAAATAAATAATTTTAAAAGTTTTAATTTACAAAAATCACTTTAAAATAGTATACAGAGGATAAGGTCAAGTATGCAAATGGTTTGTGTGTAGATTTAAACTCGAAGGCTATACACCAGAAAATTAACATTGGTTGTTGCTGGGTGGGATGATTGTTTGAGTCTGATTTGGTTCTTTACACTCCCCCATCAATTATTTTATAATTCATATGCATTACTTTTACTGTTAATAAAAAAATACAGAATGATCACTAAAATAGTTCTTGGTTAGAAACCGTGCATATTGCTAAATGGCTAGAAAGCAAAATATAAAGCCAATATATGGACTGTAGTCTAAGATATGTTTTAAAGAAATTTGAATAGGAACATTGATATTCTGGAGTAAATTCAGAGCACTGAAATGGCTTTTAAAACAATTTTCATGTTGTTTACATACAACGATGAATACACATGCTTTGCTCTATTCCTTTTCAGCATTATCTTTTCCTTTTCATTGTACGCTTTCTAATAGGACCTCTTCATTGCTCCATATTAGACAGCCTTTTCCATAGTCCTCTGGATTGCAATTCAATGACACCACCACCTGATGGAAAAATGGGCTGGAGAGAGCACTTGAAATGAATTGAGCCTGCCAGGTTTCTTTTCTGCTAATTGAGACTCCAGTGTGTGTCTGATGGATTGAACGGAGAAGCCCCACGAAGCCCGAGATGGGGTGGAAGTGTACATGCCACAGTGGAGGAAGGGTGTGTGGAGGCAGAGAGGATGGATGAGACGCTTGGGGGAGAAGCACAGATGATGAGCCGCAGCAGTAACCCGAGCCGCTGTTTTCCAGTTTTTGATCCCAGGCTTTATGGATCCTGCCCCCATGAAATATCTATGCCCCTCCAGTCAATTCCCCATTTTGGATTGAAATATTTTGAGTGAATTCTATTGCGAGTACTCTCAAAGATGCCATGTTAAGACATAATAGTCACTAAATAATCTACAGTTAATCTGTATATGACTTAAATTTAGCTTCAAATTATACAGAAAGATGGAACTGAGAGTTTAGAGAATATTTTACATTTTTAGGCCAGTTTCCTCTTCATAAAAAACTTAGCAAGACAACTATACTAATTTTCATTCATATTCTTTGTGTTCACCTCCAGCAAATAGGATATTTCTCCTATGATGGTTCTTTATAGTTTTGCTTATATTTTCCTTATTCTTTATGTCAGTCCCTCAATAAATAAATATATTTCAACATTCTTCTTAAGTCTTCTCTTTCCTAGGATAACATTGGTTTGTTAGCCAATAATATCAGATATAATTTTTTCTTTCTTCATCATCTTGCATGCCCACCCACAATAAGGCATTACCCTCTTTAAAATCTGTCCTCCATACCTCATGATTTTTTTTCACTGTTGTCATTTCGCTTTTCTGCATGCAAGCATGACTTCTGTATTATTACTTCTGTAATGTATTTTAACAAAATATGGACTTTATGGACACATAGAATTACCTGACTTACCAATGATATGATAATCAGAAAATTCTGTGTTTTGAACTTTAATTCAGTCATTAGTAAAATGGAGTTATGGCCTATAATTCACAGGCTATTATCACTATGTTTCAATGGAAAGTCAAAGCTAATTGATTCATAGAAAACAAATAATTTAAAATTTAAGTAGTAGGGTGAAAGATACTGTCTCTTAAATATGTCCATTCCTTTAATAGACATCTAAGTATTAGATGAAACACAGAATCATTAGTAATTTCAGATTGATATTTATATAGTTGTATTGTCATTAAACATTATAAAAGATATCTTTTTCTAAGCTATTACCATGTATCATGGATACTAGTGGGTAGATGTAACTAATCCCATTTTTACAAGTGTAAAAACTAAGGTTGGAAAAGTTAAATAATTCACCCAAGGGCAAGCAGACAGTGGCAAAGTCAATATTTGAACTGGATTTATCCAACAGGAAAGCTATTGTTCTTTCTACTACAATGTGTTGCCTCTCAGAGGGAATACAAAGTAGCAGTTTAAGAAAAGAACATCATTTCATGTTGATGAAACTTAATGTATTTTGACCTCCTTTTGTGTGTGTGTGTGTGTGTGTGTGTGTGTGTGTGTGTGTGGCTTATAAACAACAACAACAAAAAAGATTCAGACTTCATCAGTGACTTTTCTTGCGGTTATGCTTTAGATGTAAGTCAGAGTAGAAACATACCCTTTAAATCATCTCTGTACTCCCAGGGTGCTAATAGTCTGCTTCCCGTCCAGGTCCACTCTGCTCTGTTCCACCCTGCTTTCTGTTAAGGGAAGTTGACCTGCAAGTCTTTTTATGAAGAGAATGTCTTGCCTTCTGGCTTCTTGTTGGATTCATCAATGGGAAGCCTTGGCAGGAGATGGTGGTGGGGACAGGAGAGATGGAAGGTGAATGAATGTGGAGTACTCTCTTTTTCTTATTCTTTCAATCCTGGAACTTGTAACAGCCCCTTTCTTTCTAGTTCCAGCAAGAGGTGGGGAGGAATCTACACCATCCCTTGAGTCTTTTCCAATCCTGTCCACAACCTTTGTAAGTAGTCTCTTTATTAAACCCTCTTTGAATTATTAAAATTTGATTTCATCCTAGGATTCTACCATTTGTTTCATTCAGGAATTTTTCCTCATATGCCTAATGTCTAGGAGAGTAGTTGGCACACTAAATGTATTAAAAGTGGATAAATAAATAAAAGAATGTAAGGGTATACGTAGTTCTTACAGAAGACAAAGCTGACTATGGGAACCACAGTCAGTGTCTGATAATCCCCACAGAGTCTCCTGTTCAATGGAAGCAAGTATACTGAGTAGAAGAGTCAATGTCTAATCAATCTTCTTTTTCTCTTCTATAAACAAAAGAGTCTTGGAACCCCATGAAAGCTGAGGACACCTGGTTGTACAGCCAGGCTCCTGCTGTCTGGAAAATGTGATCGTAACCAGAAGGGGATTTCAGAAGGCTTGCCCAGCAGCTCTGCGGTCACTCTGGTCTGGCAGAGAACGCTAGTCCCCTGGTTGCACTGAGAGCTTCGAATTACACTCTGAAGCCAGCAGTTTTTTGCTTGAGTTGTATAAAGTTAGCTAGCTATGGACCAGGATGTCTTCTGAAAATGAATACAAACTTCTAAGGAGAAATAGTCAATATCTCAGATTTAATTTAAATGCTGGGACTGATCCTGAATGAAGTGATACCTTTTTCCTCGGAGGACTGAGGACATCTAAACTACCAAACATTTTGTTCATCTCTTTCCCAGGAAGGATTCAATAGTTGGAGGTTAATTTTATTTTGCTGCAGATGCAATTATCTCTCCTGGGTGAAGTAAGGAAAGGGTGAGAATTCTTACTTTCAAGCATCTCAAAATCACCTATTTGAGGATTTGCATTCACAGAAACAATTCCTATGTTTTAACGAAGGCATTAAGAATTCACAATCCATCTACTAAAGCCATGATCATGTTAGATTATTCAACATTACTAGCCATGTGCCACCATTGCACCAGGCAATTTGAATGTAAAAGGCATTTGATAAATTACTATTATAATGTAAATATTAAATCAATATGTTGTTTGGTACGGGTTTCATGCTCCCTCTCTAAATCTTCCATAGGGAATAAACTAACATTTTATCTTGTAAATGATGAAACTGCAACTCAGAGAGTGGCATCACTTGCTTAATGTTTCATATTGAGGAAGGAAGTGGAATGAGAGCCCTGGCCTCTTCTCTCAACACATCAGTTTCACCAGTAAAAGGCAGCCTCTGAACTTTATCCCCTCCCAGAGTTCACAGAGCCACAACTATGGGCACTGACAATTAGAATGACCAATAATCAGAGTGAACTATTAGACTGGTTAAGGATGCAGGATGAGTGGCAGAGGAGTATCTGGTTTTGTTGTGTTTCCTTTCTTTTTCTTTCTTTTTTTTTATTCATTTTTTAAAATTTATTTACTTTTTAAATACATTTGTCTCTGCCGCTTTTTCTTTTTTTTAAAGTTTTGCTGTTTTTATGGGTACCATAATATTAATGCATTGTAACATACAGTATATAGAAGAAACTGTTTTATTGGGTTTTGATTTTGAATGATTCTTGTTCATTTAACAAATGCTATTTTGATGTCCTAGCCCTAACCCCAGTATTCTGAATTAATTTCAACTGTGATGTAATCCAGAGATAAGTATTTTTTAAATTTATAGCCAGAGTTAAAAATTCCCAGTTTATAAGTCTGGAGTGGAAAAAAAAAAGGGGGAGCTTAGGAGAAGAAGGAAGGAAAGGAGGGAAGGAAAGAAAAAGGTTGGAAGAAAGGGGAAGGGAAATTTCTATGTGAGAATCTGAGACAAACAGCACAAATAAAAATACCACAAGTTTGCAGGGACCAAATACTTAAGGAGTAAGATGAGTCATCTAAACAAAAATAAATTCCAACTATGAAATATCCTAAATTAAAAAAAATCTCTATTCACCGAATATATTTTCATATACACCCCCCCCCATACTCTTGCTATTTAAAACTCTATTTACCTGAGTTTAGCTTCCACTTCCTAAGCAAATATTTACATTTTTAGCACAGGTACTTGGGTAGCTTACCATTGCCAAAGCAAATCATACAAGCACAATTGTCATTGCCATAAATGAATGAGTCATGATCAACTGGCTTTCTTTTTTTTATTTTTTTCCATTACTATTTAACCCCTTTTAGCCCCCTCCCGCTGCAATCACCACACGGCTGTCCATGTCCACGAGCCCTTTTTCCTTTTCACTTGACCCCCCCACCCTCTCACCTCCCCCCGCCATAGCTGTTGTCCTGCTCTCCATCTGTGGGTCTGTCTCTATTTTCCTTGTTAGTTTCTTTTGTTCATTAGATTTCACATATGAGTGAAATCATAGATGAATTAGTCATGATCAACTGGCTTTCAGCACTGCTTAGTAGTCTTACTCACTAACTTTGGTTTATTTCCTCTTGCGTTCCTTGCAATGACTGCTTCACACGGTCTCTGTGGCCGACAGATTTCTGAATCTTCCCTGTCAACTAATTTCTCCTCTTAGAGAAAAATTATCTATTATTTATAATAGATAATGCTGACCCCTCCATTACCCTTCAAAAACAAGCAAACAAAACTAGAGCCACCAAGCTTTTTCATCTTCATTTTCCCAGCTAATGCTCTGACCAGTATATGCCTCCTTATTTTCCAGGTTTCTGCCAATAACGTTAGCGGTGCTCAGCCGCCGATATCTCATCTAGGTTTCCACTGTGCTGTACCCTCATCTTCCCTGCTCTCTTGAATCTCACAACATTGATTACCGGTATTGATTAACCTTTCCTGAGTCTTCAATCTCTTTCTCACTCCACTGTGCCCTTCTCACTAACACCAGACTATGTCCAGCCGTCTCTACTGTTTAAACAAAACAACTCTTGTCTTCTGTTCTCTCACTGGCTACTGTGTTATGCAGCTCCTCCCTCCCAATATTTTCTCTGTGTTTTGAAGTGCCTTCTGCATCCATGACTCAGTCAAGATGGGTCTCTGATGACCACAATGTTGCTAAGTGCAGTGGGCAAGTTTTCTTCCTCATCTGGTTTTGCTGCCCATCAATTTTCAGCCTGATGCCTATTTCTTTTTTAAACGCCTTCCCTTAACTTTTGTGGTAGCCTTTGCTCCTGGCTTTCATCCTCCTTTATGTTCTTTTTATTTTTTTCCTGTGCTTCATTGTTGGCCCATCCTATAATCTTAAGGTCGTAAGTTTAGACTTTGTAACCAGCCTACTCAGATTCAAATCCTGGCTGCAACTTATACCACCAGTAAGTCAGCACAGATAACCTCTCTACCTCTCTGCATAAATGCTGATAATACTATCAGCTTCATCAAAATGTTCTTTTAGAAGAAATTACTCATTTAATTCCTTAAACATACTTAAGGCATAGAAAAAGATCAGTAATTCAATTATTTTCTAATTTTTATTCTTTTAAAGCATGTCATTGTTCCCTTTACATGCTATATTTTCTATCTCAGAATCGTCCTATTCATACCCAAGAACTTAGGCACTCTTTTAATTCTTGAAATGTATAATTTTGTATCTCTGGTATAGATCTCTCTTCTGAGCTCCAGTATCATTTTTAACATTTCTGATTGGCTATACTAAAGAAACCACACACTCAGCAAAACCAAACTAGAGCACATATTTTTTTTCCCTTGCTAACTGGGTTATCTTCCTAGCTTTCTTTGAATGGCCCCATTATTAGCACAATGGCAATCACAACATTGATTACAGGTATTGATTAACCTTTCCTGTGTCTCTTCTCCCCTCCTGTCTTTTCTCCTCTTCCCTCCTTTCCTCTCCCTCCTTTCCTATTCTTTCCATGTTTTTCTTTTATTTTTTCTCCTTTCTCCCTTTCCTTTTTCTCCTTCTCATTCTCCTCCTCCTTCTTTTTCTTCTTCTCTCCCCTCTCCCCCCACCTCTCACTTTCTCTCTCCTGTGTCTTTCCCAATAGCACCAGAATATGCCCAATTCTATTTTTTCAGAAAGTTTAAAACTGAGAAATTATTATTTTCCTTATATACCACACATACTATAGTACCACATAGTACAAATTTTAGTTACTAAACTTGTCAAGAATCTCTTTTCTCTGTCTACACTGCTATAAACCCTGGGAGAGCCTCATAACTGTATTTCTTCTTCTAATTTTATGCACTCTGCAACCATAGTAAAGTTTTCTTTTAAAAATGTAAATAAAATAATAATAGTCTTTTCCTTATCATTTTTATTTTTTCCCATTATTTATATACAGAAAAGAAAAATATCCTTAAAATGGAATGAAATTTCCCCAACTTCCACCCCCCAACCTCAGTAACAACTGTTTTAATTCCTTCATTCTAGCCTCTAGGACTATGTCTGTATCCCTTTTACTCATGCTTACTTCCACACTAGGGTCTTATTCATGTTTCTCTTGCCTCTAAACAACAATTGTACATTACCTGCTGTGTGCAGTTAACCTGTTTAAATCATTTCTAAAGATTTTATTTATTTATTTTTAGAGAGAGGAGAAGGAAGAAAGAAAGTGAAGGAGAGAAGCATTGACCACCCCCCCCCCCCAACACACACACAAGCGCGCGCGCGCGCGCGGGCCCTGACCAGGAACTGAACCAGCAGCCCAGGCATGCGCCCTGACTGGGAATTAAGCTGGCAACCTTTTGTTTTGCGAGATGACTTCCAACCAACTGAGCCACACGGGTTAGGGCAAACTGTTCAAATCTTGAATCTCCCACATTATTTCTCAATGAACGTTTTCATGAGTCTCAATGCTACATCAGGTAGTATTTCCTGTAGGTTTCCTTCATAGTACATTTAACTTTGTAATTGTCTATTTGAATATATAATTATTATCTATATCACCCTGTAAGTTCATCATTGATTTTCCAAAGCTACTAAAGTATCTGGAACTTAAGATATTAAAAGAATATTGTCAGCTAAATAAATGATGCCTGTAAAAGTAGGTGGGAGCCTGAAAGAAACTAGAATCTCATGAAATAGGCTTAAGGTTGAATTATCCAAATAATGGGTTCATAACCATGTCACGTGTTTTGGTGTGATTTTGCTGACATCAGAGGGCACCTACAGTGTTCTACTCCCCTCAGAGGCACAGTTAGATTTCCTATCTGCTTTCCACTCATTCATTCAGAGAGCCATTCAAGAACTATTAATAGTATAGTGGCTTCCCAGCAGTACACAAAACACAGCAAATATAACTGTTAACTGAACAGAAATGATTCCATTTCCTTAGAGTTTATAATAAAGGCACAGTATCCTACTATCACAGAGTGATTAGAAAACAGTTTTAATAAAGGGTTTCATGGGACACTAATTTTATAATATGTTCCACAAAGCAAAGGTCCTAGGGAAGTCTGGGCTATGCTTCCTACTACATTTTTTTTTTCATGGGCATTAATAAAGAACATCAGCTTGTTATAGGCTCTGAAAGTGTTGTAGTAAAGAAATGCTTTCAATTTGTATAACCCAGTATTTATTAAATGTAGTGGGTTTTTCGTTTGTTTGTTTTTTGCAGAACTATGGGATAGGAAGTTTACTACTTTATGCATCATATATAGACTGCATTTTTCCATTTTATTGAGTAAAATTTGTCTATAGCTTAGAACCACTGGATTCTGAAGTTTTAAATAATTAAATAGATAATTTTAGCTAATGGTTTATAAACTTTTTTGACCTGCAGAATACTTTAATTAAATAAAATTGCTTTGAAGATATAAACAGGCCAAGCCTACTCTGGGTGAAGTTAGAGGAGACAGCTGAACCCCTTTAGCTAGGCCCCTTGCTGGGCCTCATGGAACACCATTCGAAAATCAGTGCTCTAGTGTGACCCCATCCCTTATCAGAGCTCTCAGAAGATGGAATCTAGGTAGTCAAAGAAAAATCTTAGAGCACACACTTGTCAAGTGAAGTACAAAAAGTAAAACTCAGATCATGGAATTCCTAAGCAGTGCTTTTCGCGTTCAAACACACAGCTCTCAGTTGTATGCTCCGGGGCATCACTGAAGTCTAACTTTCAGGTAGTCTACCCTCCATTACGTGGCAGCAGTGCTGACCTCTGTCTGTTCCCCAAGCGCATCAAGCTCATTCCTACTCCGAGCATTTGCACTGCTGTTACTTCTGCCTGGAGTGCTCTGGCCGAGACCTTTGCCGAGCCAGCTCCTACCTGTCTTTCATGTCTCAGCTCAAATGTTGCCTCCTCAGAGATGCCTCTTCTGATCACAGAATTTTAATATGCAAAACCTTATTACTATATTTTATCTTATTCCTAGAACATATTGTCAGTGTCTGATTATTATTTTGTTAGTGTATGTGGTTCTGTGGCTATTATCTACCTCCTATTAGAATGGAAGCTTCATGAGTCTTTCCTATGGACTCCTGCATTTCTAGGACTGGGAAAACACCCAATGTATATAGGACAGGCATTTGATAAATATTTGTCACATGAGTGCAAAGCAGGCAGAACTGCGTGTGTGGGCTGCCTGCTGCCTATGGTGGTAGTGAGTTGCTTGTTGGACAGGCAGAAGTCAAATGGCTACTCATCTAGAATGCTGGGAAAAGGACTATAAGGCCTTCTGAGTTTCCTTCTAGGATCCAAAGGACGTGGACTTATTTATGTATGCAGGAAATGCCACTGCTTTCTGATCTGGAAGAACATTTAATTTTGATGCAACCCAGTATGTAGTATCGCAGCAATTACTTTTCTATTTACAAGGTTTAAAAATATGTATTTTAAATACATATTTTGATTGTAACTCAGTGCATAGTATTTTGATGCAACCCAGCACATAATATTGTACCAATTATTTTTCTATTTGCAAGAACTAAAAAATATGTATTTTAGATATTTTTAACCACCATGAGACTATAAAACTCTATATTTACATCCATTTAAATATTGTAAAATTTTATTTACCACACAAATTAATAATTGCAGCTCGGGATAATTCATAAGTGAACTTTTATTCCCTGGTCACCATTCCTAGTGTTGCCACATTATCGTAGGCTCTGTTGATGACTCACCTTCACCGTCATTGTCTCCCAATTGGCTTCCTGTTCCGCTCTTGCAGTTTCCTCCTCAGGCTTCCTTCCTTAGTAATGCCAGAAGTCTTCTGTTACAAACAATTTTCTACCTCTCCCCTATTAAAGTTGTATGAATTTCCTGTGGCTGCTCTAACAAATTCCCAATAACTCAATGTCTTAAAACAACGGAAATTTATTCTATCAGTTCTGCAGGCCAAAAGTCCTAAATCGGCACCACTGGGATGAACTGAAGGTATGCAATCCTTCTGGAGGCTCCACGGGAGAATTTGATCTTTGCCTCTTCCAGATGCTGCTGGCTGCTAGCATTCCTTGGCTTGTAGTCGGCCCAATTCTCAAGGCCAGCATCTTCAAATCTGTCTCTGCTCTGTTTCCACATCAGCTTCTCTTCTCTGTGTGTCAAATGTCCCTCTGCTTTGTTCTGTAAGGGTTGAATATAGGGCTCACCTGGATAATCCAGGATGCTCTATCCATCTCAAGATCCTTAACTTAATTAAGTCTGAAGAAATGTTTTCCTTATATGGTAACATTTACAAGTCCCAGAGAATAGGACCTAATATCTTTGCTGCTGCTACAGAGCTTACATTTGTTTGCCATTGTCTACAAAATGAAGCCTACAATTATTAGGAGAAAATATAGACTCCTAAGATTCTGACCTCCATTTTCTTTTCTCTAAAGATTTTCCATGACGGTTTCCTGTATCCCCAAGATTTTTTCTTAATTTTTCAAGCACACTTATTTCCCATATTTTAAACCCAAAGCACTCCTTCATATTTTGTCCTCTTTTTGTAATGCACTATCCTCACCTGCAGTACATTTTCCTCTTTTATCTTGCCAAATATCTTTATTTATTTATATGGATTGACTACAAAGTGTCAGCAATTATGCTGATATATAAGGCTTGGTCCTGAGCTGCTGAAACTGAGCATCTTGTGAAGAGGGTTTTGGGACAGAGTAGAATGTGGTAAATGCTACAATAGAGGAAAAATACATAGGATACAGTAAGAATGCCAAGGGGAGGCATGGGGAAGGAAGGTATCCTCTTAAAGGCAATGACTGGATCAAGTCTTAAGCAATAAGGTAGTCAGGTCAACAGTGGAAACTGATGTGGTCGCCTTCAAGAATGTGGAGTTGTATTTGTTATGTTTCTTGTTTGTTTGTTTTTGCGTTCTATTGATACCATTGACATATAACATCACTTTAACTTACATTGACATGTAAGTTTAAGATGTACAACATGATGATTTGATACAAATTTCTGCACACTAACAACAAAATAATTAAAACAATCTACTTTACAGTAACATTAAACACAACCTTATGGGAAGCTCCAACATGAACAAATTTAAAAGGCATATTACTTAGTCATATGCATTTTTTAGGTTTTAATTTAAGCAAGATTTCCTCAGAGTGACGTTCTATGTATCATCTCTGATATAATACTATGATATCTAGTACTTCTATTGTAACTCTTACCACTTTTGATTAATTGTTCCATATATCTTGCCTGGAGTTCCTAAAGTTGCAGGAATGATAAAGATTGTTTATTGCTTTATATTTAAATAAGACCCAGTACAGTGGCTGACATGCCTGATACATAGTAGATTTTTTTTTTTTCTCCCTCCCTCCTTTTGGAGAGGGAGGGGGGGGGGGAGGCTTAACACACACTTTTCAAATGAATTAATATAATAAGACAAAAAGGATTTAAAATTCACATTAACTTGCACAAACACCAGCACTCTCCCATCTCACAGTATGCTGTTTTGTAGTGTTTACTTGCTCCTGCACACATCTCCTTGTTGCAGTGTCTGAAGGTTACTTATGCACGAATCGAATGTACCTGAGGTTTTCATAGTCTTAATTAAGCATGGCACATCTGATGTACTGTTTTATAGAGATTTATTTGTTTTGTTTTGTTTTTAACTAACATGTATAGGCCTGGATTTAAAAACCAATCAGGGAAGAACTACAAACTTGTTAATCAATAACATATTCTCAACAGTTCGATATATATCCACGTATGAAAGGAGAAACCATATTGTGAAAGCTTTTCCAAAATGATTTTGCTTAGCAGCAAATTTTAGTGTATTAATGATCTTCAGAGCGTTAAAAATTTTATTTGACATGGTTAAGCAGATGTGTTGTTTTTAATTATAGATTTTAATTGACAAATGTATTTTAAATTAGTCATTTTCAGTCCTCCTGAATCACTTTTGTGGAACCATAGGTTCTGAAGAACTGTTTGAAAGCCACAGTTATAGATAATCCAGAGCAACTAGGAAATTCTATCTGTAAAAACATACAAATATTAAGTAAAACAAAAAGAAAACAGAGCTGAATTATTTCATAAACATAAGGATATGGAAAATCTTTTAAACTATGAGTAGAAACCATTAGCAATTAAAAACATTTATGAATTTGACTTCATAAAAATAGGGAAAAAGATTTTGAAAAGCAAAAATTCAAAAAAAAAATGACCAATTGGGAGTAAAATTTATAGTACATATCAGAAAGAAAAGTAACATCCCTAATTTTTAAGAGCAGTTAAAAATTTAAAAAAAGTAAATTAAATTCGCCCTATAGAAAATTGGGCAAAAGCTATTAACAGACTAAACTGAAGAGAAAGGAAGGGAGGAGTAATCCAACATAGCATTTCTATAGTATTTGACTGTATCATCTCATTCACAGCAGGGTGAGTAGGAGGAGAAAATAGTAAATGCCTATAAACACCAAACTTACTTTTAATAGGTTTGGTTTTATGTTTTGCTTTTTTTGGTAAAGGTACGGGCAAATAATTCTGAAACTATTTTAGGTGTGTTATAGGATTGAGGAAGTGAATAAATATGTTAATATTAAAAGAAGGTAGGATTTTCACTGTAACTGAAGTATATAAATATCAAATAACATAAAGCAAAAACTTTTATGGGGATGAGAATTTCAAGTATCCATGTGAATTCCTGATTTCCAGTGTATATAAGCCTATATGTGTGCATTGTACATTTATATAAGCATTTTTATGTATATGTATATGTTTATACATATATATATGCATATTTTTATGTATATGTGCATGCATATATTTCCTAGCTTTACCTGTTGAGAAGATCAAGGATCAAAGATACCTCAACAGCAATAAATAAGCCTAGTTCCTAATCTTGGTATTTAATATCATGAAGCAGAGATACTCAGGAAAGTGACTGATATCAAGACTGAGTAGGGTAGGTACAAGATAATCCTGAAACATCATGTTATGCTAGAAAATCAAGGTGAGCTCCAAAAAATAATAGGATCACATCACAAAAACACAGGAAGTAACTTTACAGGCTTTCCATTGACGAATCTGGAAGAATTTAAACATGAAAATAATTCTGTACAATGAAGGATTATGAACCATTGAAAAATAGGGTACAATTTGGTTATATCCAATAATAAATAGATCAAATTAATTAATTGATCCTTGGGGGAGAAGGAAGGGCTTTTGCTTCTGGTAAAATGCAAAGGGTCCATTGTTTAATGTGAAGGAAGTATAGAAGTTTAAAAATTCAGGCTTTGCATCATCATAGTAAAGGCTGGATCAGAGAGTACTCAACAGTGGATGTTATCCCAGGGAGAAGTTTTGTAGGGGTAGAGAACATTTGTACAGTTTGCTGATCACATATATGCACACACATATGTATGGGTTATATGTGTGTATACACATATGTGTATATACCTATACATGTGCATACACACTCATACACACACCTAGAAAGGCCTAGCACATATAGATGCTGTTGGAGTGGTTACTATTATTGCATAACTGAGGAGGCACGGGGCTCTGGATCTGAGAGTCCCTGCTTGGGTGCCAACTGAGGTGGAGGGTGGACTGTGTCTTGCCGAGTACACTCTGGATCATCACAGATGAGGAAATAAAATAAGTCATCCCAGATACTTTTCTCCCCTTGCCAGAGGAAGGAGTTTGCACTTCCCTCTAGTGGAGAAAGACCCTGAGCCCTTTTCTTGAAGTGGCTTTTATTGAGAACCATATGCACAGGGGTATAGCTTGCAGGCAAAGCTCATCAATCAATGTCAAAAGCTATGTTTATAGAAAACAAATAGATATCATCGATAACAACGGAAGGAACACAAGAGATTTGTCTCAGGTCAGAGTGGCGCCCACTCAGCCCTGAAACCTGGGAAACTAATCACATTCTATGCTCAACCCCGAATATCAGTACTCATTAACTCAAGGGTATTCTTAGAAAAGTAAGTTCTAGAGGATTTAATTCCTTTTCCAGGCCGAATTGTCCCCAAGAACCGCCTGATCCAGTTTGGGGCTGTACCTGCCTTTAATATTGTTTCAAGCCTGAGCCAGGCAGGCAGGCCAGAGCTGCCAAGAGATAAGGAGCCTTCTTTCAGATAGAATGAGGACCCTGGCCATGACAAAGCCGAGGGCTAAGGGTCTTTTGCCCTTTCTCTCTGTCCTCCAAGTCCTTCCCTGATGGCCCCCATGTGACTGTGCCTGCCTTAGGTTGCCCCTGCCATCGGGGAGTCTTACCCATCATTGACTAACCAGTCATCTTCAGGGGCCCAGCAGGGTGATGTGAGGGAGGCAGGGGCTGCGCCCCTGCCAGGGGGACAGGTTTCATCTCCTCAGTGGCCTATTTTCCCAAGGCCTCCTTGCTCAGCTTGGGCCTTGGGGCCCTCTTGCCTGTTGGCAAATCTACAGTCCCTGAAATCAGGTGGGATGGTTCCCAACACATAACTATTATTATAATTAATGTATTATGATGTCCTTTTTGGTCTGTAATTCTAAACTACTTTTTCTTTGGCCTACATCAGGCTCTCTAGAATCTTCTCTAACCCATCTAGTGGTAGCTTGCTTTCTGTCATATTTCAGCAAGCATTTGAGCTAGGCCCAGCTACTGCTAAAGGTTGTAAGTGCTGAGATTTAAGAAGGCTAGATCTAGCCATGCTTTCTGTCAGTGAAAGTCTCAGAGTAAATGCATGAAAAAGAAAAAAAAATGCTTGATTTGTGTACCAAGAGGTAGAGCATAACATGAAAGCTGCTCAGCCTTGTTTATAATGATGCAGAAGCAGTTTTTCCCCACACACTCTCACTGTCAAATAAATCAATTCTTCAACTCTGACTTGCTCTTGACACTGCCTTTAATCTATGAACTATGAAATGCAAAGAAATCTTGTGCACATTCCTCTTCCCCCATCTGCATGGAGCTGTCAGGCAAGCAGTCAACAGCACTTGGTAACAGAAGTTAATTGGAAAGAGCAGGATACCTCCAGCGCCTTCGGTAATTATTGAAGTCACTTGCCTGGCATGGAAGAGAGACTTTTGCCTCCACACTTTTTTTCTTTATACAGTCAGAGAAGCAAAACAAAGCCAAACAAAGCTAAGCACTTTCTGTTTTCTGATAAGGCCCAGAAATGCTTTAAGTTTGGCTACACTAAGCTTTAGGTTCAATTCAACTCAATTCAAATACAGTTTAAAAGCTTTTAGAGGAAGGGGTGTCTAATTCACCTCTATGTTCTTGGTGCTCAGCCCTGCACCTGACACATAAGTCTCAGTAAGTGTTAGGGAATTTTATGGTTAATACTGTTATTTACACCCATCTAGTTTCTATCATGTATGATACTTTGAAATGGGCATTTTCAGGGGAAAGTATTTAACTCTCAAGTTGCAGGAATTGGGGTGACATCTTAGTTTTAACATTAACAGCTAAATCATCACTGTTTCAGCTCACTGAACATCAGTTCCCTCACCAATACTATGGGAATTATGTATAACCCACAAAGTTATAGAGATTAAATGAGTTAAAACTATTAAAGGACCTCGCACATTGACTGACCTACACTAGTGCTTAATAAATGATCATTTTTCTTCCCTTGCTTCTTACTGTGTCCAGAGATTATATGAACCATTTATTCCATTAGTATCTTGCTTCAGCTCATTGACCTTTCTTAACATTATTAATTTAGAATAGGACAACAGGTCCTATTTTCTCTCTCTTTGCACTCTATCATTCTGAACTCCAGTATCTCTTCCATTTGTTTCATTTTCATTAAAGGACATCTTTTAAATTGGGATTCAGGAACCCAAATAAGATCTTGATTGTGTCCTACTCATGTGGCAAGCACTATGGCAAGCATTGGAGATACAGCATGATGACTTCTCTCAGGGAATTTGCGGGGAGACAGAGACAAACATAACCAACTCAAATATAGTGTGAGAAATTTTGGATGAGAGAGTGTTATACAATCAAAGTGCACCAAAGTGCACTATGAGCACTGAAGTTGGAGCAGTCAACTCATGTTAGGAAGCAAGTGATTTAGGTTAATAAAAGATTCAAATAGAAGGTCTCTTTTCAATTGGGGTTTGCAAGAAATTTGGGTTTTCTAGGCAAAGTTTGTCGAAAAATCATTTTACAGAGAGGGCACGGCATGCACAAAACTACAAAGTGAAGCATAGGGTAAGAGATAAAAAATGCATATTTTTTGCACGGTTACATGTTATATCATCCAATGAAAATATCATTAACAAGGTGTGCAACAGAGTCACATTTCTCAGATACTTGGTGATGGTGTGGAAGGTAAATTTCAGGTATTCTATCCCACTTTTGAGATTGGAGGAGAGGTTGTAGCTGCTTTAGCTGGAGTGAAGCTTCAGAAGTGAGAGCTTCATCAGGTTCATTTGTTACCTGAAGATTTGTAAGACCTTAAGACTCAGGGGCAGCCCATACCCAGGGGCCACGGAAGGGCCAACCTGTATAATATCAACCAATCAAGAAGCAAATGCACAGGGTGGGTATTTATTAATTACTGAGCATGTGATTCATGAAGATCAGGAGGTAGAAAGCCTGAAGGCAGATGGGAAACTAAATAGAAGCCTAGGATAACTGTTCAGATAGCAAGTTCCTTCACTAGGGCAGTGACAAGTATAATGGAGGAGTATGAATATTTTAGAAGCATTTGAATGCAGTTTCAGGATGCTGGCTGACATTGAAAACAGGAAGTGAGTGAAGCAGATAATTTGTATACTTTAGTGATAGATGGCATGATAATGTAGAATCAAAATAAACTATACTTATCCCTAATTTGTTCAATAAAAACAGGATTTTGTATTTAAACAAATTATTTGACTTGTCAGTAGAAATATAAACAGCAATGTAATTTATGAGGCTATTTTTGTTCTCTATACTTCAGTTCTACTTTTTAAAAATTCGCTTGGAACTTACAGTGAATAATTTGATAAATTCAGAAAGGTAGCAAGAGTCAATAATGATTTTTATATGTAGCATGATAAGAGATGACAGCTGCCTTCTAAATTATATTTGCAGTGAAGTGGAAAAACACTGAACGAGTCACAAAAACGTGATTTACAATGTTGATAAAACTCCCCTAATTTTCCATAAAACTCATTTGGTGTTACTTTCTTATAAATTTTAATAAACTCAAATAGCAGTGCTTATTGAATCTTCATTGTAAATTCCAGCTGTTGCCAAACTACACAAATTGACCGTAACAGTCCATCTTCGTACTTTTACATAGGAGAAGGCATTTGGCTGAGTAGATTTAAGTGAACCAAGTATTGGACCTGGGGTTGCAGTGCGGTGAGAGAGGAGTTCATTGCAAGAAAGATCCATAGACAAAATGGACATTTAACTTTACATATCTAAATATATGCACACACTTAGTATTTTGTAAATTGTTCCCAAAGTGCTTTATTAAATGAATCCATGAATATCTCTTTTGTGCTTGTTGCTTACAGGGAATTTTGACACCGTAAACCAACTTCTGTGGTTGTCTTTTCACCTAAGTACAATGCCATTTCTTCATAGCATTTATGGCATTTATAATGTACCAAAATTCCTTTTTATTACAAAAATATGACTGTAGCAAGAATCCCTACTTTATTCTTATTTCCATTTTACAGATGAGAAAAAAAATGAGTCTCTGGGATTTAGTGAATTAATTTACCAAGGTCATCAGGCTTCAAACATAAGTTGACAGGTACCAAGTTCCTTTCCTTTTCATTATATTATTCTATCTAATATACTTGGCTTTTCACTTACTCAACAGTTTTGTTAAAGGAGGATGGCTGATGCAACTTGTAACTTTCTAATTCCTAATTCTTTTCTGTATAAATGGTTTTATCCCATTGTTGCTTTAAACAATAAACAATAAAAAGTACAATAAATTTAGGGTCATAATGTTGAAAGGTTTTTGTTGTTGGTATTGTTGTTGTTAGAAGATGCATAATAATTGAACAACATTGGACATATATTTTAAGGGAAAGGAATTTTTGTTTTTAATGTGTCCATGGGAAACTAAATAGAAGCCTAGGATAACTGTTCAGATAGCAAGTTCCTTCACTAGGGCAGTGACAAGTATAATGGAGGAGTATGAATATTTTAGAAGTATTTGAATGCAGTTTCAGGACGCTGGCTGACATTGAAAACAGGAAGTGAGTGAAGCAGATAATTTGTATACTTTAGTGATAGATGGCATGATAATGTAGAATCAAAATAAACTATACTTATCCCTAATTTGTTCAATAAAAACAGGATTTTTTCTTCTTCATTCTTCTTCATTCTTATGTGTGGAAGTGTCTTTCTGAGCTCTATCTGTCTTGTATAAGGCCTGCTATCAAGGCTATTATAGCATTAGGGTAGAGGTCATTATACATATTTTGCATTTTATTGTTATTAAAGCTCCCTATGGTCCCATGATTAGGATACTTCAGATTATGGCCCTATGATTTTGAGGAAAAGGTGTACTCAAGAAAGTTAAATTTTACTAAATGTGTGATATTTTGCAAGTTACTTAACTTTTGTGAGTTTTGGTTGCTACTTTCACTAAATCAAGATAATTATCAAATACCTTAGGGTTATGGTAAGGATTAAATGAGCCGATGTTTTAAATAGATGAATGGATAGATAGATAGGTAGATAGATGATAAATAGGTAGATAGATAGATAAATAGAAAAAACCAAGAATGGTACTTAGTATTGTAAGTGAAGTATGAGTCTAAGGAAAATAAAGGATGTATTTTTAATAAAATTAACATTTCTTAAGCATGTATTTTTATATGTAAGATGTATGCCAAGTTTTTTAAATCTACATTACTCTTATGTTAATATCCATAACCCTATGAGACATGTATCTTATGATCTTTATTTACTGAGGATAAAACTGAGATTTAGTTTAGATAGCTGTTTTGCCAAAGGTCCTATAGCTGTCAATGAATGAAGACAAGGTTCAAATCCATACTTCTCTGAGGTGATTTTTAATTTACCTTTCTTTGTTAAGTGGGACGCACATGACCTAGTGTTTGATGTAGAGATGCTGTTTTATGGGGAAAACACATAGGTACTTAAAGTGGTATAATTAGGTATCAAAATGCCAGGAGCCTAGAAGTATCTAAAAATTGTACATTCTAGTAAGTACTGTTATAATTAATCAAATTTCATGAAATAAAATGCCAAGAGCCAAATTTTTCCTCTGTTGTTAATTCCTCTAAATGGTTATTGCCATTGCTGTAGTTTAAGTATAGGGCCAAGTTAAAATGTGAATCAAAAAGATGTGGGAAGTTCTGTACCCTAAATAAGCAATAGACCAAAGTTAAGCATTTTGGTATATTTGTTATCTTGTTCCCCAAAATGTTGGGAATTTCATAAGATCAATGAATCTCCCCAGTTTTGTGAGCTGACTTAGTCTTTATCTTTGCTGTTCTGTGACCTACAGAAAACACAGCTAGTTAGTGCCAACAAATTATACATCAGGGCTAGCTACAAAGTGATGTTTGTTAGTTCCATGCTGTTAAATGATAGAATGTTTAATTAAATGGTAGAGTGGAAAGAAAAATGGGCTTAATCTCTCTGCTTTTCCATGTAATAATTGTGTGGTTCCAGACAAGTCATTTTCTCTTGGTATGTCTTAATTTCCCTGAGATTGAAGGTTAGAAAGCCCAAGATTCAAATCTCGGCTCTGTTCTTTAATAGCTTTTTTAAACTTCAGACAAGGCCTTCAATTTGCTCTATATCTCAGGTATATCTCTGGTAAAAGAAAGTTAGTGTGAAAACTTGCTTTATAGGGTTGTAAGGATTAATCTAGGATATGCATAGTATTTGCATGTTTGCATTGAACATAACAAGTGTTTTTAAACACTTTATCACTAATGAATACATATATTACATTTTTCTCATAACTTAATTTTTCCCACTCTGTCCAACACTTTTCTAATGCCTGCATGTAAGATTGATATAATTGAAGACTGGCAAGGATTAAATTAAATAATGCATACAGACAAATAAGGACCTTGTATATAGTAATAACTCAATAACTATTAGAACATGTAAAACAATGATATGTAAGTAAGCCAAATACCCATAATGTGAGATAGCAATGAAGAATGGAGAAATAATTTTTTAATTAATTCATTCTTTAATTCATTTATTCTATTCAACAATCTTTATCACCAATTCTGTGCCAGACAGGGATTCTATGCACCAAGGAGACAGCAAAGGTTAATACAACTGTGTTTCTTTACTGTGTGTTAAGAGTCTTTATTCTAAGATCCAGGTGTCTGTGGATGAGTTTCAGAGAGCATATGAATTCTCTAAAAGAATATGCAAAAATGAGTGTCATTATTTTCCAGGAAGAGCATCTGTCACTTTCATCAGCCCTTTTGTGAATGCCCCCAGGAGATGTCAATACAGAGAAAAAGGCAAACCCTAATCCTTAATTATAGTTTTGGCAGCTCTGTTCACCCTCAGCTGCCTGGACATAACTGAGTTTGAATTTCAGATGCCTTCCCTGTTTGTTTTGTGACTTAACTTGAACCTCAATTGCCGCATATGTAAAACTTAAGACAGTGATACCTACCTCTCAGGCTTGACTCAATAATGCATGTCAAAGAGTATCTCACAGTATCTGACACTTTGTAGCTATTCAAAAACCAGTTCCTCCCACATCAGCACATGCCCCAGAGACCAGCAAGATGCCTTCCTCATCAAGAAAGTTCAATCACAGCTGATTGATTGCTTGTCACTGATCAAAATCCTGTGTTTTCTGAGACCAGTCACATATAAAAGTGATGTAAAGGGTCAAAGGATAAACACAATTAGTGAACATCAAATCAGAAAATGCTCCTGGTCTCTGCATAATAATTCATTTGTATCAGCTCACAAGTCTCATATTGTTCCTGTGGTTACCTGTCATGTTAGACGTAATCACTGCCACAAACTGTGTGACATCGTGATTTGGATCTCCCTAGACATTACAAAAACTAGCTTCCCGTGTACATGAAGTGTGATTTGTGACACAAGTGTGTTTATTCCTCAGATGTTTCTCATAGCAAGAGGATACCATGGAGCTTAGAGGTGTGGAGAAGCACCTCAGAGGAATAAAAGGGGCTACTGAGAGCCACAAAAAGGTATATAAATTCCAGAGGCAAATTAAATAATAAAGAATAAGTTGATCAAAATAAAACTCCACAATTTACTTATTTGTTTACTAAAGAGATCTCCATTGTTCTCAAGGTACAATTATTTAATCTGTTTTAAATGTTATTAAAAGATAGTAATTTAATCCATCCCTCAGGTTTCAAAATAATTTACCTTCTCTAGTATCATTTCAGGTATAGAAGTATTTTTTTCTTATCCAAGTTGTGCTTGCATATTAAAATTTAATGATGGAATTATTGCTTATGGTTCTTCATATTTCACTTTAGCTACTACAGAATATAATGCATGCATATAGTATGAAAACTTTTGATATAATTCAGTTACAGGGACTAAACACAGATTGTGCTGCCCATGGCCATTTATTTTTCTTCAAGCCTTGGATACATACTTTTGAATTTTATATGTGTTCTTTAACAGTGTGTATAAAAATATACACTAAAAGCTGCCTCTTTCTCAACAACATCATGGTCATAGTTAGTTAAATATTTAATGCCACCAAGCACAAGACAAGGGATGCAATGAGCACGAACTTGACTATTAAACCATGATAATGGGTTTACATCCCTTGTGTCCCCAGTGTACTCTGTTCTGATAACAGTAAATGAGGGAAAATCTCATTGAGATGCAAGTTTAAATAGGAATCTGTCCTGCTGCATCCACTGACAAGATTAATTATAGATCTCTGAACCTGATGTGTTTTCTTAGTATCTTGTATCATGTTACTAGTTTTCAGTCAAGCTGAAATATTAGATATGGCTTTGTATAATTCTTGATAATTTTATTTTCTAGAGCAGCAGTTTTCAACTAGTGCACTGCAAGAATTTTTAAAATATGCAATACCTGTTTATTTAGTCACAGGCACTGACCTCTTTTCCTTTAAATTGTCAAATAAAAAAAAAATGATAACAGCCAACACAACAATAGCTGTCTGGTGTGAATGCATTGTCTTGAACCATAAATAAATAAGTAAATACATATGTACATAAATAAATAAATAAAATATATAAATAAAGCTGCATCTTATTGGTCATGCTGTATAACAAGCTTGCATCTGATTGGTTAATTTGGTTAATTCTTAGTACTAGAAATCCTTGTATACAAGTATAGACATCTGATTTTTTAAAATGTCACTTCGGAGCAAAAAGGTTAGGTAATTACTATCATAACTTTTTTTGTAAATCAATAAAAATTATACCTATTTTTTGTGAGATTGGCAAAAATATATATTTTTGGTGTTTTGCAGAATTTTATCAATTAGTATATGCATGCCATGAGATGAAAATGTTAAAAATCACTATTCTTGAGTGACATTGTGCAATATATTTCAAGTCTTGATAAGCTACTCAGTGCCTGATAAGTTTCCAGTACTGATTTTCCATTAGTCCTCAACATTTGTCCTTTGAAATTAGGACAATCCTTTTGCAATAGTAGCAAAATTCTGAAAGAAAGAACCCCATCCATAAGAAAATTAAGCCATTTTCTCTAGGGCGTATGTCTATTCATGAAGTGACAAGGCAATAAATACAGTAAAAATAATTATAAGGTATTTTGCCTTGTGAATCACATAGTCTGCTTTAAAAAAAGGGGTTTAAAAACCCAAATGATTTTTAAAGCTGAAAGTATGGCTTTATTAGATCCAATGCATTATTTGTGTTAAAAAAGAGTTTATATCTCAAAGGCATTTAACATACAAGTTTATAGTGAGACAAACATAAAGCTAAATTGGGATGTTGATTCTTACCAATTGGGTAAATTTATTTAATATTTTTGATTTTTAGTTTCCTCATTTATAAAATAGAAACAATAATACCACATTTTTTAAATTTGTTATGATTACACAATATGATACACAGAAGGTGATTATCACACTACTTGGCCCACTGCAAGCATTAAATGTCAGCTTGCAAATATGTTTAATACTTTATAAAATTTGAAATATCTGCCTAGGCTTTCTATTGCCACCTTCACCTTAAAGTGAATCTAAGAAGTAAGCTTGATAAAATCTTTAAAGTTGATCTTAATAAATACTCAAAAGTTCTTGTTTCATTGTGATGTGTCCTCATAATGGATGCTTGAGGGACTGTTTATTGATATACTGTAGTCCGTATTGTTCAGCAAAAAACTGCTAAGCTCAACCAGGTTTTATTTTTTTTTCTCCCATTTTCTCTAATATCCAGGACTGTACTCCTAGCTGCAGGGCATAGTACAGCAGGTGAATTTTCTGGACCACCTTCCTTAGTTCCCTGTCCCTTCATCTAATCTTCCACTGTCCCATCATATGAACTGAGCCCCTTACTCTCTTCAGAGCTGTACTGCCACTGACTTGACCTATCACCTTCTTTTTTTATTCTGTTTTACTTTCTGATTCTGATCATGGCCAATACTCTGGTGGTGATGATGCAGTGGAAGCCTCTGTTACTGTCCTGCTCTGAATTTGGGGGTGGACTTGCCAGCCATCTCTCATTACAGAGAAAGACAAAGCCCAGGTGCTGCCTCCCTCCTGGAAGGCAGATCACAGGCTCACTCTGGCGAAGCAGGGAAAGCAGTATTTGTGGTGGCAGATGAAAAGAATCTGGCACTGAGATTAAACTGGGCAGAAATTAATAACGAAGGTGATGGTTAAAAAAAGAAGTGAAGGATTATTTTAAGGAGTTAAAGATAGTGGATCAGAATCAAGTTAATGAATGATAAATACAATGTTCATTCATTCATTCATTCATTCATTCATTCATTCATTCTGTTTCCGTAGGATGAAAACAGAGATTCTTTATTCCTTCAAGGAACTGGACTGTAAACAGCCTGGCTGTTGTTTTCATCAAAATTGTTATCATCATCTTACCATCACTATCACCATAATCATGTTTTCAGAAATATAAGAAAAGATATTAGTGTTACACTGAAATAATCAAATAGGTTAAAGCAGAACCTAGTTATCATTGTATAACCTTTACTAGGCAGGTTATTAATTGATTGATTTTTACTGAGATATAATTGACATAATTTAGGATTTCACATAACAAAAAATTCACCATCTTAAAGTGTACAGTTCAATGATTTTCATCATCCCTTTTACCCCATGTCTCAGCAATCTAATTGATTGTTTTCTTATTATTTGGCTATGTATTAAAAATTTGTGGATCTGATTTTTAGTTAATCAAGATTTACCGTTCTGAATGTGTTAGTTTCTTAACATTGCAATAACAAACTATGCCAAATTTGCTGACTCAAAACGACACAAATTAATGTTTTACATTTTTTTAGAGGTCTCACTAAACTAATAGTATCAGCAGCTCTGCATTTCTCCTGGAAACTTTAGGGGGAATTAATTTCCCTGCCTTTTTAAATTTCTAGGGGGCGCCTGCATCCTTTGTTTGTGGCACCTTTCATCATCTGCAAAGCCAGCAGGGGGCCATCTTCAAATTTTTCTTGGACTCTGTGCCTCCTGCCTCCATCTTTCACTTATAATGATCCCTACAATTACATTTGGCCCCACCCAGGAAATCCGACATAATATTTTCATCTCAACATCCTTAATCATACCTGCAAAACCTCTTTTGTCATTTAGGGTACACGCACAGATTCTGGGAATTAGGATATGGACATCGTTAGGGGAGGGTGTTGTCAATCAGCCTACCATACTGAGATTCATATTAATATACTATATTGCACGAATAATAGTACTTTAATGTATTCTTTATGTTCAGTGAGGTTCTTCACCTGTATGAAATTTTCTTGAACACTTCTCTGGATTTCAAGACTATGAAATTGAAAAGCCCTCCTTAAACTGCATGCTAATTTCTTGAGGATTCACATTATTTCACACTGTGTCAATTCCATCTGAAATGAATTCCTTTTACTGATTTCCATACAATATATCTATCATATTAGTCATGAGATTTGCCAATTTTATTGAAAATTTAGAAGTTTGTGGGAACGGCCATCCATCTTATTGATCCTTTCTTTTCTCTTCTCACTCCTACCTTCCCACTCCACTTCTTGTTCTGCAACTACTGATATCCTACAATCTCCAAATTCTTCTCATTTTATTATGTGGAGCATTTCATTTTTGAACAAATCCAGTTATCAGCCTTGAAAAAATAGGTCAAATCACATCAGAGCAGGGGCCCTCATTGAAGCCACTCCTGAGTCTGCTGAAAATGGCCGTCGCTATAGCTGGCAAAATGATGCTTCTTCCAGTTATAAACATAATACTATAACTTATGTAAATATCATTATCATAAATAATTCAAAGATGATGCCTAATATCTTCACTTATTTCAACACAGTAGATGTGAATATTTGAATAACATTATACTATTAGCATTTATCTCTTATTAATTTGGTTTGCTTAAGTACTCACTATTTACCAGGCATTGTGTTAATTGCAAATCCAATAAAGAAAAATAAAACATAAGGTCTTGATTTTATTGGATCACAGTTGCTGATCTACTTTAGCTATTGTCCATCCATATCTTTGGTTTGGCTATCATTTTTAGTGAGTTGTACTTGCCCATAGGTAATGATCAAGATAAACTTATAGCAGTGGAAGACCTGGGTTTGACATTACAATGAATGGTGTCCATTAACTTAATACCAGTTTCCACAGAACTAGCAGTACTGAAATAGATTTTTGAGAGATAAAAATTATTTCCTGAATAAGCTTAAAGGCATACATCTAGCAACATAAGATCTCAGAAATGTTGGTTTTCTATGCATCCACAGTTTCTATATACCCCCAAAAGTTTTTAAATGTCTCTCATTCATTCTCTCTGCCTGGCATATAGTAAATGATAAAATTTAAATTTTTGTTTAATGACTAAAAACCAATACATTTAACACTTGTATATCTATCTGTAACTTTGCTCTTATTATTAGCCTATTTTAAAGTCTACTTATTATATTGAATTTTAAGTATCTTATGGACTCTCTGGCTCCCTTACTAGACTGTGAGTTCCAAAACAAATAGTGATTTTTGACTTGCACATCTCTTACAACCAGCACTAAACTCAGAGCCTAGCAAAGAGGATTTGTTCAATGACTGCTTCTGGCCTGAAATGATAGATCTTTGGAGAATCATCCTCAAGAAAAAGAATCAATGGAGAAGACTTGGAGATTAGGAGAGCTGTACTCAGAGTGTTGATGGAAGCTGAGCTATGCCAATTTGTTTACACTCAACTCCTAGGTTCTTTATCTGGCAGACAACGTTAGCTATTGAAGAAGTTTCAGGAAAGGGTCAACAATAAATGCAATTTTGATATCAAGCTATAATAAAAACAAGTCAAACCAAATTCTGCCATGCACATAGAAGTTCATTAGATATAGACAGTGATAAACAATCAAATATAAAACAGTGTATGCCCTCTATAGTGTACTCTCAATAAAATCATGGAGTGTTCTTAGTTTGTCTGAACACCATCTGCTGTGAAAAGTTGGGTGTGAACAAAGCTAACTCCTATGGTGGTCATTGGGTGATTACTATAATTCTCCTATAGTCTAGGTCAAGGACAGATAAATTTAAAATCAGGCTGTGGCCATTATGATTGTGGATATAGTTTACAGGACTCACTCAATCCTTATATTGTGATTATGAAAGGAGAGAGGAATCTTACTAAAATATATGAGGTCTATCCAGAAAACATTCAGCCATGTATTATGAAAAATAGAGACATTTACTGAGGATGATACAAAATACAAGAAACATTGTACATAAGGTAATGACGCCGAAGTCCCCTTCAAAGTAGGCACCTTGGGACCTCACACAGTTCTCCCAGAGTCTCTACCACTGTTCAAAAGACTTCAAAATCCTGTGTTGGAATTGCCATCAGCTGCCCTATCATATTTCCCTGAATCTCATCGATGGTCTGAAATCTCTTCCCTTTCAAAGGTGATTTCAGTTTTGGGAAAAGCCACAAGTTTGGGCTCTAGGGAAGCTGAGTCACCTGGGTGATTTGATGTTTTGCCAAAAAACTCTGCACAAGATGCAATACATGAGTAGGCACGTTGTCATGAGGAAGCTGCCAATCACCAGTTGCTCATAGCTGCGATCAGCTGTTATTCTATTACATCTCTCAGCTGACAGAGAACATTGAGATAGTATTCTTTATGAAGTATCTCATTTAGAGCGGCATACTCATGACAGACAACTATGGAAAAGAGGGCCAATAAAATGGCATTCGTCTGATCAAGATAGCATAAAGTATATAAAACAAAGTAGAGTCACTCATGTCATCCCCGATGACTGTCAGTCAGCCATGACATTTTTGTTCATGAAGGAATCTTCCTAAGTCAGAGCAAATGCATCTGGCAAGGAGACACACCTAAGATACCTGCACATGCAATCAGAATAACCATGTCTGCAGAGCAGAACCACTCATAGATAGGCTCCTTGGGAAATTCCACACTTGCCATCAGAGATGCCAAGACATTTATCAAATGACCCAGAAGGATGTAGTATACCACTTTCAAGGTATAACTGAGGCAGGCTCCAAACTATTGCTAAGAAAGCTTCGTTCCACACACCAGAGTGCTGCTCCACACCATGCTTATCTCCCTTGGCAATGGTCGCTGGTAGCTCTACCCTGCTGGACTGAGGACTTCATCTGCCCTGCTGCCCACCTGACACTGGAGATCCTTCCTTGCAAGATGCTGATAATTCCCTTGTTCAACATACTGTCTCCTGGACTTGCAGATTGGGACTCTGGGACTTGGGTTCATTATCCTCCATTGATTGCTCTGTGTGTGTGTGTGTTATATTTCTCTTAGATGGTTAGAGTGTGAGTAGGATATTAATATATGTTGTTGTTCTAATTTTGGTGAACATGCATTCGATAAAAGCTGAATGAATAGCATAATTACTGTGTGACTCTTATCTATTCCTTGGTGGGGGCTTTCTCAGCAGGCAGCTAGCCAAGCAGTTTCCCTGCTGACTTATAAGAAAGACTGTATCAGGAACATATGCTTGTGACAATAACATATTCAAAAGTCACAGGTAACATGGTCTTGATCTTGCTGTGACTTTGCCATGCCTTCTTCAGCTGTGGATAACCAGGCAACTTCAATAGGGATGACTGGGGCTTTGTTTCCAGATCCTAGCTGCAGACCCATGAATCATCTCCAGTTTTGACCTCCTTAAGAAAATCTGGTTCATTGGTAGCAGTTTGAATCAAGTTATTAGCAACTGCAGCACAATGTTCCTTCTGCTCTAGTAGCAGAAGCTGTGGAATGAATTTTGACATGACACAATTCATGCCAAGATCCTGCATCAAAAACTCAGACACAGTAGATTTTGGAATCTCCAGATCAACTTCTAGCTCTCGTACTGTCAGTTGTCGATCTTTGTTGATTGCAGCCTATACATGTTCAACATTCTCAGGTGTTCTGCTTACTGAAGGCCTTCCAGAATGTGGATCATTTTCAACATATTTTCAAGCATCTTTTAAGCATTTGTGCCACACTTTTATTTGTGCTGCACTCATTGCATTGTTCTTAAAAGTCTTCTGAATCATCTGAATAGTTTCTGAGAAAGAATGTTCAAGCTTAAAGCAAAATTTGATGTAAATTCACTGCTCTATTCACTCAGTCATTTTGAATGCAATGGACACACAGTACACACTCTCATTCAACAACATCCACTTCCTCACTGACTAGTACAGTGAAGTCCTCATTGTTCACGCACGTGCATTCCAGTCCACTCGTCTTGGCTGCCAGGTTACATCAATATTGCACAAACCATTCTCATTACATTAACTATTGCTGTTCTTTTTCCTGACAGACCTCATATGTTCAAGTCTGCATATCTAAATACCTCCAGTTTTGCTAGTGAGAGCCTACTTCTAATAGTTATCATGCTAATTAACAAGTCCCTAATTTCTCCAGTTCAAATTCATGTTTGACTTTCATCTGGTTAACTACCAAAGCCTCAGGTGATGTGGACAGATGAATGAAAGAAGCCCTTGTAGTTGACTCTGGAAAATGGTCTTTCTGAAATAGTGTCAACTGAACATCACAGAATGTGGTGTTTTGGTTAGGTAACTGAAATTTATATCTTTAACTGATACACTCATGATATTACACCATTAATGTTAAATTATACATATATATACACACACACACAGATGTGTAAATATTTGTGTGTGTGTATGTGTAAAATCAACTTTACCATATTCATTCTTTCAGAAGCCATTAGGGTTTATTACTTAGGTGGTTTTAGTAGATTCACCAAAAATAATCCATCTTCTGGGAAGCCTTCTCTCTAATCCCATCAAACAGTTCTTTTTATTTCTTATCTTTAATTGAAAATTAGTTGTAGAAATTTCATATAAAATAATTCAGATTTATGTATTTGTTATACTATAATTAATAAATCTTTTTCATGTGATACATTTCCTTTGCAAGTAATTTGTAAACTAGTCCAGAGAAAGGGTTATATTTTTTTCATTTTCATTTGTTCATTCATTCCTTTCACAAATATTGAGCAACATTGAGCTAGGTTCTTTTCACTCTCTTTTTTATTTTCATGCCCACATGTAACTGGGCTCAATACACAGAGCGTACATTGTAAATATTGATTGATTGAAAAACATGCTATTATGAGACCATCATTATTGAAGTTTGCAAGTTTCTTCTAATTTCAAAATGCTTTTTTCATTTTAGATCACCTCAGGTAGTTGTCTCACAGCATCAATCTTATCGATTCTCACTGCACGGGGTGAAGAAGAAACCACCAGATCAGGTATGTCTTCCAGTACCCAAATGTACTCACTCAAAATTAAACACATCTAATGCACTTCAAAGTGAAACTTTAAAAATGTTCTTACAATAGAACTACAGGCAATTGATTTTAGAAATTACTAGAAGTAAGGGACCATTTTTTTTTTTTACTGCAAGATCTCTTTTGTGAAAAAGAAACTATTTATACAAGTACTTGTTAAAGCTTCTACATTGCAATTTGCTCCACCTAATAATTACCCCATCAACACATATTCTGTCTAAATGTCTTTAGTCACAGTCCTTCTAACGTAATCTGGGTGTTCATTGTTCTTCTGTTTGATATGCACTGGAAGCTCACAGCATCTTACTCTAATCAGTATTCGAATGCATTGTCTGTTGAAATGAAAGTAACAATGATTAGTAGGGCAGATGTTTCCCTTGAATGTGAAAATGGAGGGGTTAAAACCACAAATTATATTGAATACTCACAGTCTTTGCCTGCATTTTTCAGGATGATGTGATACAAATTTTTGTGAACTGGGTATCAGGTGTTAGTCAACTTATATAGTCCTGCAAAATAGATGATATTTGGAAATAGCTACACTGTCCACTTTGAAGAATAGGCACAGAACTGTAATATGTTGGCATAACAAAAGGTCATTTACCTTTATGAATGTTGATTTTGATAGAGACTGGGAGAAACATGACAATGGAAAACAAAACAATCAAAATTTCGTGCCGAGTACATCAGTGCATCAGTATACTAACAGACAGATTAGAAGAGCCTATGACTGCATTATTATTATTCATTAATTATTCTTATTAACATGAGACATTTCTTGTTTTCTGGCTGAAAAGGCTATAATATCAGTTGTTTATGACAGTTAATTATCAAAATATAAAAATTTTATAGGAGTTAATTGGTTTCTCTCATATTGGTCAAATTTATCTTTTGTTTCTTCACATGTTCCTTACTTAGTATTTTTCATTGGGATTTCTATTTATGAAGTCATGAGAAAAAATCGAAACATAATGTATGTATCAATTAACTGATGTTTATTTCACAGTTGAGAAAAGGATTGAGGCTAACGTGATTCCCGTTTGTTTGTAAAGACAGTGTTATAATTTATATATTTTATTTAAATAAATTGTTTAGTAATCTCTTCTCTTCGACTTTGACAAACACTTGCTTAGAATATGTAATGAATAAAGCTGCAGGACACAGATGAACAGGCCAGATTGGGGTTGGGTGCCTCGATATTTAATGTCACAAGGAAGAACAACAGGTTGACCTTAAAACCCTAATTTACGATTCAAGTTATCAACACTTCAAGAGTGATATCATATGATTTTCTAACTATAACAGTCTCAATTATCAAACTGATTTGGAGTAGTCCCTCCCCATCAACCCCCCCCACCTCATTTTTTTGTCTGAATTACTTAAACAGTTAATAAGAAGACAGAGGAGCACCTCTGGGTTGGAGTGATTCCTCTGACTACAGACCTGCTCAGATTTTGTATAAAACCACTGTCTAGGTCTAGTTAGGTTATGAGTCTAATCTGCTCCTTCAAGCTTTAATCGCATAGAATAAAGGGGTTAAAAATAAACATCTTTGGAATTAAAGTCCATGATGAAGATGTTATTAGTCCTCCTGCTCAAGAAGTTAGCACTATATTTGGATTTCTGTGTTTCATGATGCCTTTCCTATGTCACATCTTACTCCCATGCCTCCAAACTCTTATCACTCATATCTTGGTCTGTTTTGGACCAAGGAATTTACTTTACATGCACTTTCATTTGTTTTAATTTCATTAACTTAGCCTAAAACCTTTCAGCCAAGCTCACGTTTGAAAAATCAAATAAATAATAAATTAAAGTGTTTCATAGTTTGTCCATGACTCCAGGCAAACCAGTTAAACCCTCCTTTTTTCTATTCACTGGATGAAATATCTCTGTTGGAGAAGGCTAGGTCCTCTCACATAGGGATTACGTATCTTTGCTTTTTCTTTTTTTCTTTTTACTTTTCTGGTATCAAAGATATATATATATTTGATTATCTGTGTCTGACAACTATCTGGTCATTTTATCTTTTTATAGCATAAAAAGAGCATAAACCTTAGAAACAAGTAGAGTTAGGATTACATCCCACCCTCATCTTTTACTAGCTGTGATTCATGAGAAAATAAGTTAACCTCTCTCTGCTACAGTTGCTGTATTTGCAGGTGAGAAACAATACTATTATCTGAAAGATTTCTCCTACCAAGAATTGAACTAGGTTACACATTTCAAACACTTAGTATATAGGAGTACAGAGTATATAGGAGTAAGTGCTCAAAACTGTTACCTGGATCATGGAATTACTTCGATTATTAATCAGAGTGATACACACACACATACATATTAGTCATATAGAGAGAGACTGAGTCATCACATGGAAAAAGATTGGCTTATCTGTTTACAAATAATTGGAGTACAAAATATCTTTACACCAAAATGCACTGAAGATAGCTTGAAATTTAAAGGTTTGCAGTGCCTCAGGTTGATTATCATTGTAAATACAGAAAACTAGGAGTACAGAGTGTTCTATATAATATCTGAGAAAGCCAATGTAAAAATGACCATAGATATCACCTAGCCAAAGTAGCTTTAAAGACTAGATTGTTTGTTTGGATTTGTTTTATTTGATTTGGTTTGGTTTCTTATGTCAAAGCACACTGTGTATAACAGTGACGTAAGGAGAGCTGCTATACTGGGGAAAGGGAGAGGATCGGATTCTTGTCACTGCAGCTATCCCAGAACACCATGTACGGGGTTTACTCTGAAGATCCTGCCCCAACCCAAAGCTTAGAGAACACAATTTTTTAAAAAAAGAGTGACCAACTCCAGTCCTTTATTTTAGGATGAAGTAACTGAAGCCAAGAGTAGTAAAGAGACATGTACAAAGTCATAGAATGAGAGAAGGTCAAGTCTAGGTTTGCCAACTCCCATCCATTGGATCATCTTGACTCTTCCACAGACTACATTTAAAGTTTAGCCCAGCAATAGCTGTGGGAAATGTGTTCTCCCCTCCCTTTTTGTCAATCGCATTTTTGGATTTCATTTGTCAACCACCAGCATCAACATAACTTTAGAGAAGTAGAAACTTTGGAGCCCTACCCAGACCATTTGAATGAAAAGCCCAGCAACTTATGGATTAAAAGCCCATCAGGGGATTTTGATATTTGTTAAAGTTTGAAAATCCCTGTATTAAATAAATCATTTGAGAATTAGCTCCATCCATCTGTGAAGTAAATTTTAAATTCTTGGCTTACATACCAATGTGCAAAAACCATTATGAAGCTACATAAAACTCTACAAAGAAATGACTAGAAAGAGAAGAATAAACCTAAAATTTGCTTATTGCCTAGCATATGCCAAGCAGTCTTTGATTTTTTATTTAACCCTTATCTTATTTAATCCTTATAGCAGCACTCTGAAGTGTGTATTATTATCTGAGCTTTGATGAGAACGTTAGACTCAGAATATATAACTTATCTATCAGTAAGCTCATTCAGTTGGAAGTTGCTGAGCTAGGATTTGAACCCAGATATAGTTGACGCCAAAGCTTTAAATCTTCCCATTATGAATTGAAACCTACAGGGCTACTGAAATCACCACACCCTTTCTACTCCATTTTATTTTACTTATATCTATTTGACTATTAATCCCCAGTTCTTATATACTTACCTTACCATGACAAGCTAATATATATGTACATACTTATATTTTTCTGTATCGTTTTATGTAATACATAAATATAGCTCCAGTGCGCCCTGTTCTGAAGCATCAAAAAAATTTTCTGAAAATAAATCATCACCTTAGAGACTATGTAAATAAAATCATGTAAGTATTATGTAAATGTAATTACATATAGAAGTAATTATAGGTATATGCATTGCAAACTTTGGAACTGTAATACAGGAAATTATAAGAGAGGGTAATTATATACCATGTTTCCTAAACCTTTAACATCAAGAAGAAATTCATCAATTTTTATAACTAAAAAAGGCATTAAATATCTTCTTGTGTTCTGCAAGAGCTGTGGTGAATGAGTGGTCCCTGATTAAGGAAATGGAGAATGAGGAGGTACTGTGAACTTGTAGGAAGTTCCTATTGTGGAATGTTAACAGTTAGAAAACTGTTAACATTCCATGACAATTACAGGCCTTGCCATCTCTACTTGAGACTGGTTTTCAGTGGCCAGGTAGGAAAATTTCTCTTGTCCTGTTCACATTCTAGGGAACATCAGACATATAGTCTAGTGCCTGGTAAAGTTCTGGAATGTTGAACTTGATTGGACGAAACAAATATAAACAAAGGGAATAGATATACAGAGTTTAGCAAAGATATGGGTGCAATCTTAGTATTTAAGGATGTGTATCAAGTATTGTATCTGAAGGATAATATGGAATATATACATAGAAGAAAAGGCCAGAAATCAGAAGTTAATGAGATCAGATGTGGAAGCAGAACAAAGCAGGAAGTTCAGGTACACAATTTTATTAGAGACAACAATGTTTGAGAACCAGATCAGCGAAGTTTGAAACTCAGAGCTCTGAGAACACCTTCTTTTTTCTAGGACAAAAGTAGCAGTAAAGCCCTTGATACTCACGTGTTCTATCCAAGACCAAGCTCTATTCATTTTTCTAAGCAAAGGTTTCTCCAATTTCTTTTCTTCTCTGTAGCTCCACTGCTGTCCCCATAGTCCATGCTACCATTATCTCTTGCCTGAATGACTGCAATTGCCTCCTAACTGGTCACCTCAATGATACTTATTCTCTCCACAATCTATTTTCCATATTGCAGCCCAAATGATTAATCCTCCAATCACTCCCCATCGTTTTCAAGAAAAACATTAAAGTTTTTAACATGATCTACAAGACCCTGCAACCTATTATCCCTGTTTGCTTCTACAGTCTTATCTGATGATTCTCTCAAGCCTGTCCTCTCTGCCGCTCAACACTGTCCATTTCCACTTCCTCTGGGTGATATATCTTTTAAGGTTTACTCTGCAAAGAAAGCTTTCTCCATTGCCCTTTTCTCTTTCAGATTCTATAGGTCTCAATTCAAATATTGTTTTACCAGGAAAATCCTCCTCAACAACTTCCTGAAATACAAACATGTGCACACACACATACTACAGACACACCTATTACATTTCCTCATAGCTCTTACGTTAGTCCTTCACAGCACTAACTAGTTTTAAAAACTATATATTTATTTGTGAATTTAAATAAATGGCTGGCCCTCCCACTAAACTTAATCTACGTGAAAACAGGAACCACATCTCTTTTGATTATAGCTGTATCCCAGAACTTAGACCAATAGATGGTTGAAATGGTTTGCTATGCAAACTCTTTTTAGATATGACACCAAAAGTATGCGATAAAAGAAAAACAGATAAATTGAACATTAAAAAATAAAAATTTCTCTATTGTAAATAATATCATCAATAAAGTGAAAACTCATCGTTTCTCAGCCTTTTGGTTAAGATCAATAAAGTGAAAACTCATTGAATAAGACAAAATATTTGCAAATCATATATCTGTATGATATATGCAGATAATTTGCATATATAGGAGACTTGAATTCAGAATGTATAAATAAATATTATAGCTCAATAAAGAAAGATAAATACCCCCCCGAATGGGCAAAGAAATGAACAGATATTGCTACAAAGATGATATACAAATAATCAATGAGCACATGATAAAATGCACAATATTACCTATTAGAAAAATGCAAATCAAAACCACAGTGTGATGGTACTTCATGTCCACTAGGCTGACTATAATAAAATTTAATAATAATAACAAGTGTTGGCAAGTATATGTACAAACTGAAATCCTTGTACATTGCTGGTAGAAATGTAGAATGGTACAGCTGCTTTAGAAAATACTTTGGCAGGCCTTCAAAATGTTAAACACAGAATTAATATATGACTCCTAGAAATTTTACTTCTAATTATATAAACCCCCCAAATTCAAACCATGTCTTAACACTAAACTGTACAAAAACATTCATCATAAGACTGCTCATAATAGCTAAAAGTGAAAACACCTCAAATTTCCATCAACTGGTGAAGGGGTACACCAAATGTGCTATATTTATACAACAGAATAATAGTCAGCAATAAAAAAGAATCAAGCACTGATGCAAGAACTACATGGAGTAACGTTGTAAACATGAAATATACCAGTCAGAAAAGACCATAAAAGACCAATAATGATCACAGTTTTACTTATCTGAAATAGCCAGTATAGATAAATACACAGAAACAGAATATAGATTAGTGTTTGCCTACAAATAGGTAGGAAAAGAATTGGGAGTAAATAGGGAATGACTGATAATGTATACAGGGTTTCTTTTTCTTTCAGTTTAAAAAAAGTGTATAAAATATTGTGATAATGGTTGCACAACTTTATGACTATATTAAACATCATTGATTATATACTTATATAGGTAAATTATATGATAATTATATTTCAATAAATCCATTAAAAACTTTGTCATAACATCAAAAGATTATGTTTTAATATTGAATGTATATAGGTATAGTATTTTCACTGAAGGATCAAAAACTATTAACACACCTCCACACCACAGAAAGTAATGCAAAATATCAGAAGTGGTAACTACATGGGTAAATATAAAAAGTCTTATATTTAAATATATTTATAAGATAATTAGTTCTTTAAAAATATTAACACTATATTGTGAATTTTATAACATACACAGAAATAAAATGTATCAAAATAATAGTGAAAGGCCAAGGGGAAGAAATGGATATATTACTGTAAATTTTTTAAAATTATACATGAAGTTTTATCATAACATGTGAAGGTAGACTGTAATAAATCAAGATGTATACCAGAAACTCTAAAGCAACTACTAAAATAATAAAGCAGAGGAGTAGCTTAAAAAGGAGGTAAAATAAATTTTTAAAAATGTTTAATTAATCTAAAAGAAACCATAATAAGAGGAGAAAAAGCTACAAAGAATGTAAGGGAAAATAGTTTTTTTAAAGGCATAATAGTAGATTTAAAGCCAGCTTTATCAATAATCATATTAAAAATAAAGGAATAAACACTCCAATTAAAAGAGAATGCATAGAAGTAATATATCAACTAGTAACATACATTAAATATAGAGATATAAATAGGTTAAAAGTAAAAAGAACAAAATGGGGGTAGGAAACATAGATTATGCTAACAGTAAGCAAAAGAAAGTGTAGTATATATCAGACAAAGTAAATTTTAGGCCAATAATATTACCAGGAATAAATAGGGCTTTTCATAATTTTAAAGGAGTCATCTCAAAGTGGAAATAACAATCCTAAACTATTATGCACCTAATAACAGAAGTTTAAAGTATATAAAGCAAAATATATTAAAATTTCAAAGTAGAAATCAGTAACTCTATAATCATAGATAGAGCTTTTAACACCTTTCTCTCATCACACATAGGAAAAGTCAAGCAAGATAATCAGTACTGTTATAGGTGACTAAAACAACGCTAAAATTCAGTTTAGCCTGAATAACATTGTAAAATACTCCATTCAACTGGAGTAGAATATACGTTCTTTTTAAGTATACATAGGACATCTAGCAAGACAAATCACATTCCAGGAATAACATGTTTCAGTAGTTTTTTAAATTTAAAATATTTTCTCCAATTGCAGTTGACACTCAATATTATATGAAATAATTAAACTCACACATGTATTTACTATTACCATAATAAAATTAAATTAGAAATCTAAAGCAATAGATATCAGGAAAATCTCTAAATTTTTAAAACTATATACCACCTTTCTGAATAACTCATGGCCTAAGGAAGAAACCAAGAGAGAAATTAGGAAGTATTTTTGAACTGGATGAAAATGAAAACATATCAAAATCTGTGGGATTTAGGTAAGACAAAACTTAGAAGATATTTTATAGCACTAAATGCCTATCTTAGAAAATAAGAAAACTCAAATGAATAACCTTAGCCCCTACCTTAGAAACTAATCAAAGATGAGTAAGTTAAATGTAAGGTAAGCAGAAGACACACATAAACATTCAATGCAGTCTCCCTCAGTATAACAGAGGACAGAAAAATACTCCAGAAAATCAATGAAACCAAAGTCTTATTCTTTGAAAAGATCAATAAAACTGATAAACCTCTAGCTAGGTTTATCTACAATAAAAACAGAATAGACACATATTGCCAATATATGAGTAAAGACTGTGAAAAGTAAATATTGTAACAACTTTATAACAATAAATTTGACAACTCAGATAAAATGGACAAACCTCTTGCAAGACACAAAGTACCAAAGCTCAATGTATTGGGTTGAATTGTGTCTCACAAATTAGTCTGAGCAGATATAATTAGTTAAGGATCTTGAGATGAAATCTTCTTGATTTTAGAGTGGACCCTAAATCTAATGTTTTGATCGTTATAAAGAAAAAAGGAGGAAAATTTACACACAGGAAGATACAGGAAAGAAGGTCACGTGAAGACTAAGGCAGAGATGAGAGTTATGTTGCCATAAACTAAGAAATGCCAGAAACCAGTAAAAGTTAGAAGAGACAAAGAAGAGTTCTCTCCAGAACTTTCAGAGGATGTTTGGTCCTGCTGAAAACTTGATTTCATACTTCTGATTATAAGAAGTTTGAGAAAATAAATGTCTGTTGTTTTAAGCCACCCATTTTGTGGTAATGTTAACTAGTGAAGTTAGACTTCGATTCTTGAGGTTGGATAAGAAAAAATTTAGAGCCAAGAACTCTAATGCAAGAAGTTTACTTAGTATAGAGGTAGATGAAGTCAGCCAGCTATGCTGTGTGGACTCAGGAAACAAGTTACAGAGGCCAAAGAATGGCCCTTGTAACTTGAGCCATGTTAAGAAAAGGTACATGCCTGAAAGAGAAGGCACAGACGTGCTCTAGAGAGTGTGTGCACTGGGTCCCTTGGCTTAAGAGTTTTTATCTGTTTTCTAAAATCAGGGATTATAAGGAAGTTCTCAGGGGAGGATCTAAATAGAATATTAATTAGCTATCCAGGTGTGTCTTTTCAGAATCATGGTCTATACTGATTGGCTAGCACTAGGGGAGTGGGTCATTAGTAATTGCTCTGGTCCTGATGTCAGCCAAGGCATTTCTTCAGTCTGGCATTGCTGCTTTTGGGGGCCTGCAGCTAAAATACAAACTAGATGTTATATCTAGTTTGACCAAAACTTTATCTCTGTGGTAAACAGTTCCAAGGCTTTGTTCCTAAGATTATTCGATGCTGATCAGAATGTCATTGTCCTGAGGGCTTAATGCTTGAGGAAGTAGTCATGCAAAGGCCTGTATGGGGGTCATATGAGACTACTCTCAACCCTTCGTTCCTCCTCTAAGGGGATCTAAACCGTATGACTAGTGACAAGCTAGGGGAGGAAAGGTGTCTGAAGTTGAGGACCTAGCCTGTAATAGTTGTTTTCTCTAGTTTTGCCCATTGTTAAGTACTCGGGACTTTCTACCCTGGAGACATTCAGCACCTGGTCTATCATTCCTGCTCTGCCCATGCCTAACTGCTTAGTCCACCAGTAATTTGTTGCAACATCCATAAGAAACTTTTATTCTATTATTCTCACTCAAGAAAAAAAATGGATAAATTAATTGATGCTATAACTGTTTGGTAAATTGAATTTTTAGTTATAACCTTCCCACACAGAAATTTCAAGAGGGCTTGACTTATAAATTCCCCCAAACATAAAAGGAGAAATAATATCAATTCTACATAAAATCTTGTAGAAAATTGAACTATGTTTCTCAACTAATTATTTGAGGTAAATGTTACCTTAATATCTAAACTGGACCAAAGCATTACTATAGAACTAATATCTCTCATGAACATGGATGAAAAAATTCTTTAAAATGTAGCAAATGTAATTCAACAATATACAAAAAGGATAATACATGATATGAAGTTTGAGTTTATTATAGGAATTCAAGGTTGGCCTATCAGTAAACCACATGATAATCTCAATAGAGACAGAAATGGTATTTGCAGAACTTCAACATATATTTCTGATGAAAACTCTTATTAATCTTGGACTAGAAGCAAATGTCCTTAACCTGTAAGGGGGCAGAGAATGGTAAAAGACTCAATATTTCCCCCTAAAGTCAGGAACAAGATAAAAATATCTGCCCTTGCCATTTTTATTCAACATATTGCAGAAGGTTCTCATATATGCAATTAAAGAGACAGAGAGGATATATCCAAAGTGGAATTAAAAATTAAACTGTCTTTATTTGCAGATGACATGACTGTGTATCTAGAGAATCATATGGAAGCTACAAAAAGATACTAGAGTTAAGTTTAGTAAGTTAAGGATACAATTGAAAAATTGAAATTTAATTTTAATGTACCATTTAAAATAGGAGAAGAGACCCACCCCCAAAATGAAATTATTTTCTGGAGGGTGGCCCCTTGTAGTACAGGCTTCTCCCACTAGGTGGGTGTTCTAGAAACCTATCTGTGTCAGTGTACCAGCTGACAGTTTTGTGAGAGGCTGCGTTCAGCTTTAGTGAATTTTTTTGAATATTCTTTTAACGTGTTTGCCCATTTCATGATGGGAGATTTACAAGCACACCTGTCCATATTATGCTGAGTGTTTAGCAGTTTTCGAACAAAAAATGGCATGACCACCATGCCCCACCCTCCTTATTTATCTGATGTTGCCCCAAGCAGCTTTTTTTGTTTCCCTAGATGAAAAAATCCTCAAAAAGAAATGTTTGGCCAATGTGGAAGAGGTGAAACAAAAATCAGAAGAAGCACTAAAAGGCTTCAAAATTGACAAGTTCAAAACTGTTTTGAGCAGTGGGGAAAAAAAAAAAACCCTCTCAATAGGTGTATTACATTAATTGGGGAGTGCTTCGAAGGTGACTGAAGTTTAAACATGTAAGAATAAATACACAGTTTTTTATAAATAAATTCCAGGTTTTTTGAGTCCCCTCCTTATAGTATCAGAAATGTGAAATGCTTAGGAATAAATCTGACAGATGTATAAGACTTGTACTCTGAAAACAAACAAGGAAAAAAATTTCTGAAAGATTTTAAATCTTTGAAAAATAAGTGAAGACATAGTGTGTTCTTTAATTATAAGATTCAATATTAAAATTTTAATTTTTCCAAGTGTTTCTATAGGTTCGATATAATTTCAATAAAAATCCCATCAGATTTTCTGGTAAAACAAGCTGATTATAAAATTCATATGGCAACACAAAGTACTTAGAATAGCAGAAAGAAAGAGAAAAAGAAAGAAAGAAAAAGAGGAAGAAAGAAAAACAAACATTAAAAAAGAAGAGTAAAGTTGGAGAAATTACATTACCTAATTTTGAGACTTATTATCATGCTACAGGAACAAGGCAGTGTTGTAGTGGCATAAAGATAAACATATGGATCAATGGGAGAGAATAGAGATTCACAGACAGAGATCCATAAATTTATGAACAATTGATTTTTGACAAAAGCAATTCAGTAGGTAAAAGATAGTCTTTTCAACAAATAGTTTTGGAACAATTGGATATTCATATGCAAAAATGTGAACCTGGATGCATAACTCTTGCTGTATACAAAACTAATAAAATGGATCATAGATCTGAATTTAATATGTAAAACTATAAAACTTCTATAAGAAAAATAGGAAAATTTGTTGTGGCCTTGGGTTATGCAAAGATTCCTATGATATGACATTGAAAGCAAGATCTATAAAAGAAAATATTCATAAATTGAACTTCATCAAAATTAAATATTTGTGCTCTTTGAAAGACACTGCTAAGAGAATACTTAAAAAGACATGCCCTTGAAAAACAGTATTTGTGTATCAAATACCTAATAACAGACCTTATAGTAGAATATATAAAAAGCTTTCCAAATATCATATAAAGTTCAAATAAACCAATAATAAACCGGCAAAAGATTTTTATATACACTTTATCAAAGAGTACATATGGATGGTCAATAAGCATTTGTCATTAATCATTAAGAAAGCATAAATTAAAACCAAAAAAAAGATGCCGCTTCACACTTATTAGAATGTCTAAAACAAAAAAAAATGATAACACCATTTGTTGTTGAGGACATGGAGCAATTAGAAATCTCACATACAACTGGTAGGCATGAAAAATGATACAAGGCCTTGGGAAAACATTTCAGTGATTTCTTAAAATGTTAAACACAACTTCTACTAACAGAGGCATTACATATTTAGGTATTTATTAAGGAAAAATAAAAGTATACACCTATATGAAGACTAGTGATAAATGTTCATAGCAACATTATTTGTAATACCCCAATTTAGGAAGCAACTCAAATATCCATCAACAGGTGAATCGATATAACATCTATGGCATAGACATACAACAGAATTATGCAATAAAAAGGAAGGAATTAATAACATGTATAGCAATATAGAAGAACCTCATAATAAGTATTCTGAGATAAAGAAGGTAAATTTTTAAAAAGCATATGATTTTTATTTATATAAAATTCTAGAAAGTGCAAACTAATCAATAACAACAGAAGACAAACTAGTAGTTACCTGTGGGACTAGAAGGTGGCCAGGAGAGTGAGATTAAAAGGGACAAGAGGAACTTTTGACGTGATGGTTCTATTGATTATCTTAATACTGGTGATGGTTTGATGAATACATACATATATTAAGGATTATCAAATTATACACTCAAAGCACAGCAGCTTGAAAGAGCTGAGAAATAGAGATTGAGAGAGACAATGGTAGGAGGGAGGGTGATGCACAAAGCTTTTCCCAGCATGCTCAGGGCCCTTGGCTATGTTCCTCAGGCTGCCTAGAGCTCTTGAAGGGTGTTCCTGGGCAGTGACATGATTTGCATTTCAGCAACATGACTGACAGCAGTAAAGAGGGAGGGCTGGCAACACAATTTTTTTTTGGAACATGGTAATGGAATTACAACAAATGTTCCACATAATCTCTGCCGAATTTCCAGTGAAATTAAGTATACATTTGAAGAAAAGCTCATGGGGTTAGGGACTTTTTCTATAGCCATTAAAACAAATTGGCCCACAGACATACAAGCTAGTAAGTGGCAGAGCAGTAATGTAAAACCAAGATCTCTGATTTCAAAGCCCATTTCTCTTTTCTCTTTACGAACCTCCCCCACCTGGGTGCAAATCTCATTTCAAAGCCTCGTGGTGATGGGGACTCATATAATCAAGTGAGAATTTTCAGGATTTTCCTCAAATCGTGAATGTGGACAAGATGTTATAACATGCCAGCGCCTGCTGAGCTGGTTCTTAGTGGGAGCCGACCAGGCTGTACTTGCACACCTCTGAGGCCTCCTGTGCCACTCTGGATTACAGTTACACCTCTTTATTTGACGTGATGAGTTGGATTCCAAAATCACCCCCAAAGCCACAGAGATTAAAAGTGATTTCAATGAACATTCACTGTCTTGCTTGAGCAGAATGAATTCAGTAGGCTGGGATGCTACATGTGGGCACAGTGCTCCATGTTGGCTCAAGAACAGCATCTCTGATCCAAGCCAGTTTAAATTGTTTCTCGGGGAAGCTGTAAGTGTAAAGAAACAGCAGCAACTCCCATTTCAGCCTGTTTGGAAGTCTATGAAGGAATTCGACATTTTGACAATCTGAAGTATCAGTCAGTCATTCTGTGGAAAATGCATAGAAACCTATGTGATATTTGCATGTTTGAATTTCCAAAACATTCAACAAAAGCCCCCTTTGGACCTTGGCTAATAGTACTAATCAAAACTTTAATAATAGACTTGTCACTTACCCTTTTTATTATAGGTTCGATGGGTCTGAGGACTCTTATGCAGTTTTCACACAAAAGAATGAGCAATGAGTGTTTCAGACTTGTTACCAATTTATTTTTTTCAGGCAAGAAAGAAAAAGGAATAAAACTGGGTCTAAGCATTAAGGAATTTGTCTCTAATTTGGCTAAATATTATGTAGGCTTGGAGAGAGAAAAGCGAGATTAGTTCTCATTCACTCATTAGTGCTCATTCAGCTATTTATCAAAACTGATGTGCATTAAGCAGAACCGCAAGGATGCCATGAGAAAAATTAAGCTCTGGCCTGTTGTCTGTGGTGCTCAGAGTGGAAGTGGAAATGAATAGAGCAGAGGGATTAAAATGAGTGTCTTGGCTTTCAACAATAGTAGGTTCAAATTCTGACTTTCCTCACACTGTTTCTGATAAACCTTACATTCCTAAGTTCTTTTCCTTATTTGTAATTAACTATATAGTAATACATATTTCAAGAATTTCAGTGAGGATTACATGACATTGGGTTCCCAGACCACTTTAACTCAGCAATCTGCACTGTATCATCATTACACACTGCAGGGTATTGTGGTTTAGCTGCGCCTACTGTTGCAGAGCAGTGGGATTGCCTGTGGGTCAGTTACTTTGCATGTGCTGTCTCACTTAGCCTTCACAGCAATCTTCTATTATTTTAATCTTACCGGTGTGGAAACGGGGACACAGAACAGAGTCAGGACTTGAATCAAATTCCCCCGATTCCCAAATCTATGTGGTTTTCACTCAGCAATGCTGCTTTCTATGTTAAAATTTAAAAAGAAACAAATACCATGAGAAATGTTTATTTATTAGTAAAAATACTTTTTGTACAGTTCTATTACTAGCCAAATCTGCATATTTATATCATTATCCACATATAAAAGCAAACTGTGAAAGCAAATGTAAATTTTCTTCTTCAACAACATGATTTTCCAAACAATTTCCCAATAAACATGCCCTTTCTTCTCATAAGTCTTTATATAGATGAGTTTTGGTTGAATTTTCTAGCCATGTTTATGGTAATTACACTTGCTAAGCAAAAATTTAAGAGACTATTCTAAAAATAAATAATCCTTCTTCTTAAGGTTACATGTAAAGTCTTACACATTAAGCACAAATAGGTAGAATCCCCTTTAAAAGTATGTGAAGCAGGATAATCTGAGACACCTGGCTCTATTGCAGGCCGTATTAGCCAAAGGTTAACTAAGGTTACATAAATGAGGCCAACTGAAGTCAGAGAGATTAGTACTCAGAGCTCTACCTCAGCCTTTAGCTGTGGTTCATGGGCAAGTTGGTCTTTCAGATTCAGTTTGCTCGACTGTAAAGTGGAAATTATAGGGATAGCAAAAAGCACTTATGAAAGAGGCTGTTTTAAGGATTAAATGACATCCATGGTATAGATTAATTGCCCAGCTCCTGACAAGTAGCGCTATGTGGATATGGTAGTCGAAGCTGCATGGTTGTGTAGGTTTGCGTAGCCATTTGAACTTTTCAAGCTCAAGTGAAACATTCCAACAAAAGCCAATTTACAAGGATAGATAAATCTATGCAATGATCTCTGATAAAAAATATCCCCTAAAAAACCTCTCCATTTTCAAGTCTTTTTCAATTTTTCTGATTGCTTCAGAGAGTTCTTCAATTAGGTGCTAATGTACACATAAAAATCCCTGGCAATCTCTATTTAACAGAGGATTCAGTGTGAAAGACTAATATATAGACAATTTTTCTCAGCCTACAGCTGCTGTAGGAGTAAGAGATGGGGTTCAAAAGTTGTAGGCCTTGGGGGTATCAAGTCAGAAAGCTCAACCTGAAATGCTAAATTCATCAAATTTTACAATAGTCTATAAATTCATAAAAAAGAACTCTTCCATGAAAAAGATAGTATAGCTCAGTACTAGATCTCAGTTTTTTTAAAAAAATAGTTTTTATTTATGTTTAGACAGAAGGGATGGGAGGGAGAGAACCATCAATGTGTGGTTGCCTCTCACATGCCCCCCACTGGGGGCCTGGCCCGCAACCCAGGCCTGTGCCCTGACTGGGAATTGAACCAGTGACACCTTGGTCCACAGGCCAGCTAGCTGTCAATCCACTGAGCCACACCAGCCAGGTCTAGATCTCAGTTTTTTATATCATTCTCCAGTAGAAGATATCAAAACTCCTTGGATATATGGCTGACTTTAGAGCCTGGGCTTAGAATATATAAGATAAACCTGTGGAATCTAGTCATGCCGGCAACTAAGGAATAGTTCAACACAGAAAATGATGAGGATATGTCAAAAGGAAACAAATGCAGCTGACTGTTCAATAACCAAAGCAGAAATGATTTGAGTAAGTAAATAAATAACCTTCTCTTGACCAAGATTATAATAATATACTCTTGACCCTCTAATATACTTGGTATACCTCAAGTACAAAATAAAATTTATACTGATATAATAAATGAGAGACAAAAATAAATAGTGGGGGAGAGATAAATCTCCCATAGAGGAATTTCAAATAATGGATGTAAATACTCGTGCCACTACTCTTTAATTATGGATATACTTAGTGACCTCCTTACAAAGCATACAGTATGGAAAAGGGGAAAATTGCTTTAGAGTGGTGAGTTCTTTGATAAAATTTTGCAACATATTCTTGTCAGGATCATAATGGTATGTCTCAAACAATTCTGACATCATAGGCAGAAGGGAGCATGTCTCCTTTATGGTAGAAAGATGTGGGAAAGGCTTTTCAAGACTAAACTAAGTGTCAGTCCTTCCTTTGGATAAACACAAATCTAATGAAGAGTCAAATAAATAAAGGAAAAACTATCAGAGCAGTATAAAACAATAAGTAGTTAATAAATGAATGAATGACCATTATATATATATGCTACTTAACTCCAATTAAATTTATATGTCTTGTTTGCAACCTTCTACCACTTTCCACATATAATGTTGTTTTTTACAATCTACCTTGTTATTTGTCCTATTCTCTTTCTAAATTGCTGAGCAATGTTATTTTTCCCTTCTAATGCTTATGATTCCATTATAAATGTCAATACCGGAAGTAATTTTTGAAGAAATGAGCAAATAAGGAAAGGCAGATTAGCTTGGGGCTCCAGGGTATCAGAGGAGAGCACAGACCTGGGATGAAAGCATTGAAGTTCCTTTGGTTAACTGTGCTATTTGAATTTCTCTGTACTCCTATCTTTTGGGAAAGGAAGTTGCTTTTGATAGCGCTAACAGAACCCATAAAACACATTTTTAAATTTGATAAGAATCATAATATATTTTAAATTAAGAACATCTAGGGAACAGGGCAATAAAAAAGGAAATTCACAAACTAGAAAAAATATATTTGTAGTTCATATATCTGACAAAGGACTCGTATCCAGAATATATAAAGCACTTCATGAGTTAATAGGAAAATGTGGACAATTCAATAGATAAATGAGCAAAGGACTAGATCCTTTACAAAAAGGGATATCCCAATGGTTACTGAAATGCATGAAAAAAAAATGTTCAACTTCATTAGTTATCAGGGCATGTTAGTTAAAAACATAGTGCTGTATAACTACAAACCCACCAAAATAGCTAATATAAACAACACAGAAAATACCAAGTGTCGGCAAGGATGAGGATGAACCAGAATACTCTTATACTACTGGTGGAAGTATAATTTGGTACACATACTTGGAAACTATTTGACAATGTCTACTAAAGCTGCACAATGTGTAAAACCTCAGCAATCCACTCCTAGTTATATACTCAACAGAATGCATATGTGTTAACCAAAATCCACACACTAGAATGTTTATCACAACTTTGTTCATGACAACTCCTAACTGAAAACTACACAAATGTAAATCAGCAGTAAAAGAATAAATAAGTTGTGCCATATTCATAAAATGGGATACTGTAAAAGCAATGAGAATTGGATAATCTACAACTATACTCCCAAATATAGATGAATCTCACAAACTTAATATTAAGGGAAAATTCAGACAAAATAGAACACATGCTGTAAGAATCCATTTTATATTAAATTAAAAGCAGGCAGACCTAATAGCATAAGTTGTCGGGATTCACTCTAAGGGGCAGGATAGTGACTGGGTGGGAGAGAACACAAGGGGTAATGTTCCACGTTCAGATTTGAGTGTTAGTTACACATGTGTTTAGTTGTGAAAATGTACTAACATGTACCTTATGATATATAGGCAAATACTCCCAATAGAAACACTTCAAAAATAAAATGCTGCCATACAAATTCTTGTCCATTTTAGGTGTGGGCCGAGGTGGAGTATTATATAATCCAGGGGTTACCTGTATGAATTTGCATAGGAATGGAGACTTTACACTGGTGTGCTTGGACTGCTCAGTAGTTAACATTAATGGAGAGCTTTTCCAGACATTGTCCTGAGAACTTGATGTAAATTATGTCATTTAACTTGCGTAATAATCACATTGTTTCTAGAAATTAACTTAAGCTCTCCAAGGTATTGGTAGACTCACACTCATAGCCTTGTCAGTCTGACTTTAGAACTTGACCTCTTAGCTACCATTTCTTCCTTCCTTCCTTCCTTCCTTTTCTTTCCTTTTCTTTTCTTTTCTTTTTCTTCCCTCCCTCCCTCCCTCCCTCCCACCCTCCCTCCCTCCCTTCCTTCCTTCCTTTTTCTCTCCCTCTCTCCCTCTTTCTTTTTCTTTCTTTCTTTCTCTCTCTTCTTTCTTTCTTTCTTTCTCTTTCTTTCTTTCTTTCTTTCTTTCTTTCTTTCTTTCTTTCTTTCTTTCTTTCTTTCTTTCTTTCTCTCTCTCTCTCTTTCTTTCTGTCTTCCTTCCTTCCTTTCTTTCTTTTTTATTAAATTGAATTTCTTTCTCTACAGGGAATATTTTAAGGGTAATTATTGGCCATCAATGGCCTGCGGGCTTCTCTGCACAGCCCAGCATCCCTTCAATCTGGAATCCAAATGAGGGATTCATGAACCAAGTTAACCTTGTGCTTAGAATACAGATTTGCTTGTAACTCTAACATACCCTCCACAGAGCAGCAAGGAATTAATGTCTCATGGCTTATGAGTTTGGTGAGGAGCCACTGAGCCACTGATAAGCTCGGCAATAGAAAGAGCCTTGACATGGCGCGAGGAGATTTGAATGTAGTTTGTTTTGTCCACAAGCTGTGTGATGCTATATATGGTATTTGTTTATTCTGAGCATTAGGTTTTGCAGTTGACAAATGGAATAAACAAGCACTTCTCTGGTAGAGTTTCCTCTTTTATTTGTCTGTGCTATGTACTGCTTAGGCACCCTTGCATATGCTATTTTAGTTTATCCTCATAGTAATCTAAGCACTGTTTTTTACTATCCCCACTTTTCTGATGGGGAAATTGAGACTCAGAAAGATTGGGTAATTAAAGTTCATTCAGTTGTGTAGTTTCTCCTTCATCAGTTAATGTCTCTGAGCCTCAGCTATGACATAAAATAATTGTAATTGTTCCATCTGGCACCTAGGGAAGTTTTTATTTGTTTATTTGTTGTCATTATTGTACTTTTAATTTTAACATTTACTGGGCACCAAACACCTGCCAGGCAGTCTACTAAACACTTGAAAATATACCATCTCACTACATCTTTATAATAACCATAACTTTGAAATTGTTAAGTCCATTTTACAGATGAAAAAACAAAGTCTCAAAGAGACCCAGTCGTTTCCTAAGCCTACCCAGCTAGAATCCAAGCTGAGGCTTATCTTACTCCAACATGCAGGACCTATTCGCTGAACCCAGGGCTCTTACATTTTATGGTTCCAAGAATTAAAATGTTAATGCAAAACATAGTTATTTAAATGATAGTATAAAGGAGAAATTTAATTTTGAGCAAAATTAAATGAGTTTTGTGACCAAAACCAATACCATTAACTTCTTTCTCATTCTTTTTTTTTAAATCATAATTTGAAATTTAACCATTGAGTTCAATCATTTATTTTTATTTACCATAAAAATATCAGTTACATGCCCAATTGACTAAGCGCTGAGGAACTAGGAAGGAAAACCTGCTTCTCTGTCTTTGAGGACTTGGCTTCGGTGGAGAGTGAAGGTTGAGATGTTGCAGATGGAGAGAGGTGATACAAAAGGATATGGACTTAAGAGGCCATGTGGTATGACAGAGATAAGCACTAAAGTGGGCTCCCAAAACGGGTGAGCGGTGAAGCTCCATTTGTTAATTCTTCAAGATAGTAGGAGATCACCAAGAAGAGAAGGGGAAATAGTACTTCCAAGGGATGAGGATAGCTTATGTAAAAATTGTAAACCCAAGCAATCCTGGTGAATTCCAAGACAGTTTCAAGTATTTGTGTTAAAATCCTGGTGAGTGGCAAGAGGGAGTGGCAGGGTCATGTGCTTTGAGACCAGAATCTTATGAAACTTGAGGAGCTCTCTTTTAGGAAAACACACACAATTAGTATAGAATGAGAAAAGAAACTCCAATAAATATTGTAACTGGATCCTTGGGGGCTGAGGTCTGTTTCTTCCTGAATCAGAACTGCTTATATAGAAATGCTTCCTCATCCAAAATATTTCCTTATTAAAACTTAACTTCTGTCTGCCTATAACACTCTAATCCATTTTCAATACTCAGTGGCCCATGTAAATGAAATGACCTGAAAATTTAACTGACATGAACTTCATCATAAATCTGTCTCTGGAGAAAGGTTGAACTAGTTGTGGCATGTGGGTAGAATTCTATGATGGTCCCAAGATTCCCACCTGCCTAGTGAGTATGCTCCATGTAATCCCTCCCCTTGAAAGTAGTGGGACTTACTAACATAATGAATGTCAGAAATAATTAAGTTACATGGTGTGGCAAAGGTGGAATGATTTTGCAAATGTCTTTAGGTATTGAATAGGTTGATCTGAGTTAATCAAAAGAGGTTACCTTGGGTGGGCCTGACCTAATCAGGTAAACACATAAAAGGAGGGATGAGAAAGGTTTTCCTGCTGGCCTTGAAGAAGTCATCTGCCATATTGTAAGAGGGCCATAATAAGGAAGTGTGATTTGATTCTAGGAACCAAGGGCTGACAGCCAGCAAAAAAAAAAAAAAAAAAAAAAGGAAAGAAAAGAAAAGAAAGAAAAGGGACCTTAGTTAATAGGGACCTTGGTAATACAATGGCAAGAAATTGAATTCCGTGAATAACCATGAGAGTTTAAAATGAGTCCCCAAGCTCCAGAAGGAAATATAGCATGGCTAACAACTTGATTGAAGCTTTGTGAAACTGTGCAGAAGACCCAGAAACTGTGAAATAGTAAATGTGTTGTTTTTAAGCTGTTAGGTTTGTGGTAATTTGTTATGCAGCAATACGAAACAAAATACAACAATGAAACAGAAGCAAGAAGAGTTTGGTATGTCCCACTTTGAAATTCATAGTGCTGCAAAAATTTTTGCCTCTACAAAACCACTTTCAACAAAAAATTATTTAACATACAAGTTTGTGACACTTGTAAATGTCTCTATGGAATATAATCTAAGAGGAACTGGCCTGACTTCGAACCCTGGCACTAATTTCCCGGTGATCCTGTGTTCATCACTTTCTTCTATGGGTTTTGGGACTCCTGTCTTCACAGTGAAGCAATGGGATGACTTGATTCTATGAAATTGTCAGATGCCCTATCAGATGACAAGCTCCATGAAAGCCAGTGGCCCCTCTGTACTTTTGGAAATGTTGTTCCATAAGTCTAGACACCCAGTTTTCTTTCCATATCAAAGTAGACTGAATTCTGTATTAAAATTTTCTTTCCACATAATACAATTATAGAAAAGGAGGTGATTGAGCCTCAGAAATTTTCTATTCACTTAAATTAACCACACCTAAAACACCTCTTTTGACATGAAACTTCATGTTTCAAAGTATTTAATTAACACTTCTTTATAGAGGGGAAAAAAAAAAAACTAAAGGTACTTTGCACTGGAGGCAATGAAGACCTCTTTAAGAGATTTTTATAAATAAAATGTAAATCCTGTATCCATTCAGACTCTTTCACAATTAAGAATATTCAGGGTAGAGATGTATATGAAGCAATTAGCACCTCTGGGGAATGGATGGTGAAGGGATACTAAGCAAGATTTGATTAAATGTTGAAGCTGAGACTTTGTATAATTTTAGAAAAATAACCCAATCCCTCAGGAGAATGTTAAAACACAAAGAAAAAATATAAAACCTGTGAGCTCCCTAAAAACCATTACATCTGATGGTGCACTTAAGAAGCTTGATCAAAGACCCCGGTTCTGAGGTCTTTGTAATAAAGTAGGGGTGGGTTAGTGGACCTACTGGCACTGTCATTGGTTGAGTGGCAGCCTGAACTCAGTTACTTGACTTCTTCGGGCTTGACTTCTTCGGGCTTTGTTTCCCTTATTGGAACCGAAAAAGATGGTTATTCATATTAAATCAGCATTTCCCAAAATGTATTACTGGAACCACCTGTTCCTTGGGTTATTGATGTGTGTTAAAATACACAGAGACCATTTAAATGGCCAAATCAGTTTTAGAGAAGGCTGGGAATTGAATGGATCTAATTTTTGTTTTGCAATTGTAGGATATTTTGAATTATTTTCAAGGCTGGTAGGCCACGTGAATCTCCCAGGCGATTACCCTGTCAGTTCATTTGAAGAAAGGATTCCCTATTTTCAGAGGATATCTAGGAACTGTGTTGAGCAGAGCACAGGTTCGAATGCACCAGAGGAGGTGATCTCTGAAGAACTTGACAGCTCAAGTTCTTTGACTCTTGACCATCTTGTCTGCACTTGAGCTCCAGGTACATTGGTGAGCTGGAAAGGATGTTAATAGGCAAAGCATTCTGACAATAATTTACTAAGTTTCCTTGATAAAGTCAACCATTTAATTAAATAGTCACTAGTTTCAAACCTGAGCCTTGTTAACCATGGATTTATTTCAACCATGTATGTAGTCTCCCCTTTTCATGTTCTTTTTATAGTTTCAGGTGTACTCACTCATTTATACCCCAAAGTTCAAATTACTGAATTGAAAAAAAAAAATGCCTTTCAGGATATTTTGCTTCCTTTGGTCCTTTATCTTTCCTTATCTACTTCAGGTAGCCACAAAGTAAAGATTGCTAAATTGAGATAGGATTACACTTCACACAATAATAGCACAATGTGTAGAAAGGAAAGACAGTTTGGTATGTTGTAAAGATAAAGGGTTTTCAAATGGAATGACATAGGGGTTCAGCTCAGCTTCATCACTTTTGCTACCGTGTATTATCTCGGACAGATTACTCAAATACTTTAGAGTGCTTTATCTTTATCTCCTACCATTGTTGGTTTAATCAGGCTGTATGTATAGTGGGTATGATTAAAATTCATGAGTTAAGCATTGCTTCTTCATATCCTATAACAAGTCTAATGTTCCTTATATGAACCTTCTCAAACTATTGGGTAGTATGACAACTTAACGTTGTTAATTAAGCATAACTGAGTCACCTTGGTTTTAAAAGTCACTTTCACTTTTGTGTAAAAGGTTAGGCTTTTAGAATTATGTCTTCCTCTTTTCCTTCTCAAAAATGGCATTAGAGTCTTTGAAAGGAGGGAATAAATACTACATTTCTTCACCCCTCAGTGTTTGAACCAATTAAGAAATAAAACAAAGGAGTAAATAAAATGACCAAAACACCACATTTCTTTGAATCCAAGGCAATGCAACATTAATTATTTCGACCTACCATTATTTTATATATTTTAGAAAAAGAAAACACTGCTAATTAATATTTGAAAATAAGCTTTGTTAAAATTTATATTTTGTTTTAAACACTTATTCAAAGAAATTTACAGTTAATTGTTCATATATTTTTATCATGCATTAACCTTATGCAAACATAAGAAAAGTATGAACCCATTAAACTGGCAGTTTTCCTGAAGCTTCTTTGTTTTGGGAGATTGATTTTTTTCACTCAGATGATCCATTTTTGAGCTCTTTCTGCATTATATTGCCCTTTGTTCTATCAGAAGCCTTATGGTTAAATAGTTCATTAAAAAAATCTGGAAGCCTTGGCTTCGGTGAATTTTTTTGAAGACTCTTTCAGTGTGTTTTCCCGCTTCATGATGGTGATTTACAAGACCACCTGCCCAGGCCGCGCTGAGTGTTCAGTAGGTCTTGATCAAAAACAACATAACCCTTGTGCCCCATCCACCCTATTCACCCTATCTCACCCCAAACAACTTTTTTTGTTTCTCCAATGAAAAAATCCTCAAAGGGAAATATTTTGCTGATGTGGCAGAGATGAAACAAGAAAACAGAATAAGTACTAAAAGACATCGAAATCAACAAGCTCAAAAACTGAGCAGTGGAAAAAGTTTCAAGAGGTTTATTGCATCAAATGGAGAGTACTTTGAAGGTGACTGAAGTTTAAACATGTAAGAATAAATACACAATTTTTATGAATAAATTCCATGATTTGGTGGTTCCCCCTCATATGGTGTCCACCAGCAGGATTTTAAAATTGCACTCTGTAGAATTTGGAGGTGATTAGCTCATAAGTATAGCCTTTAAAGAATTAATGTTGAAGACTGATTTTATCTAAAATTAGGTTTGACCATATTAAACAGACAATTTCAAATCATGGCCCTGCCTCTCACCAACTTTAAGATTTGAGACAGATCACATAACTTTTCAGCCACAAATTCCTGTACTTCAAAGTGGGAATGCGGGTGTGTGTGTGTGTATGTGTGTGTGTGTGTTTACATTTGAAGAACTTTTATGATGATTAAGTTTTAAAACTCTAGTAAAATTCCTGAAATATTGTAGGCTCTTGATAAGTGCTAGTTGCCTTTTCTAGTAAGCCCACAGAATACTTTCTAATATTGTATTAAGTAGTTTTAAGTGACTAAGGATTAAGATGCTAATGACTGGCAAGCTCCAGCCTTTTTCTGCAGAATATGTTTTTGCTTTTTGATGCACATTAAAAAATATTCCTTCAACTGTAGTCATTTTGTTTAATACTCAGTAACTTTGACCTTACAAAGTCAATATTGTTGTTTGTATTCCTTGAGTATAGCAGTAAACAAGGTCCCAAGCATTGAAGCAAATCTCTTCTGTCTCCCTTGATCTATTTTTCCTGCCTTGAAGAAATGTTTCATGTATTTGATTCCTCTATTTATATCTCAATTCACAGTTGTTACCAGATTTGCATGTTCACATTCGTATTTTCACTTGTAAGATTTATATAGAACATGTCCTTTGCAAAAGTGTGCAACATAAAATACACTTACATAAAGAATAAAATGCATTTTTTTCTCCAGGAATATATTCCCTGAACATAAATTCAATAACAACACTCCACTGGGGAAAACAGTTCCAAGTGCTAAGAAACTGTGTGGGGAATTGAAAAACTGAAATTCTTACTTCCAGTAAGAAGTGCTGTGGATGAAGTCTTTCAGGGCAGGACAGAATGAAGGAAGCCCAAGATTAGCTACATTTAAAAAAAAAAACATGAAGATGCTGATGCTAGGCAGGCCACAAGAGGGAATGTCAAAATTTGCAGAATGGGTAAGAAGGGACACTTTGACAATCATTATTCGCTTTACTATTTAGACAGAAACAGGTGACAATACAGAAAATAGAGCCATCAGGTTGTCGGTGATGAAAGCCTGAAGTTCATGGGAAAAGGATGATAATTAGGCATATGTGTCTTGGTCCCCTGCTGTATCTGCTATGTGACCATGTTTAGCTTATGTAGTATTTCTGAGTCCGTTTCCCTAATGACTAAGATAATGCTTATTTTATAGTGCTATTTTGAGTGTTATTGTGACAATAGTATTTCAAGTATATAGCAATATTTTTATCACATAAAAGATTATCAATAGATAGTAGGTATTATACTTATCAAAGTCAACATTTGCAATCTATTAAGATGATGAGGGAGACAAGGAGAAGAGAAACAGGGAGATTCAATTGTATAGTTAACTTTGACTTCTGAAGTCTTATTCAAAATGTGCCTGGTTTGTTACTGTTAAATATAAAGATGCCATAGTTGTGTTGTGGCATATTATCACTTCATTTTGAAATTTTACATTGTCTCCAACCCTGAAAACAGACTGTACTGCATTTTGTCATCAAGGACTGTGAAAACTAGTGATATTCTTTTTAATGATTCTGTGATGAGCTTGCCAAAAGCACAGCCATTCAGCATTCTGAAATATTTCTTTCTTTCATCTCTTGACCAAAGTTAGTTCAAAAATATTTTTCAAAAATAGAAATGGAATTAATGCTATAATAATATTTGTTCTTCTACAAGATTGGTTTGACTTGTATGGATTTGACTGACCACACCACTAGAAACAGTATGCATATCTAGTTATCTGTTAATTGTCACTAAATGCCCTAAGGGAGAAATTCCTGAGTCTCAGTGGTTTGATACAAGTTATTTCTTATTCACTTAGTGGCCAGTCAGAATAAGGTGGGAAGAGAGAAGTGTAACAATACTTGAGGGATGTAGTCAATAGAGATTCTGCCTTTTTGACATCTGGTTTCCAAGGTCACCTTGATTTTGACAGCCAGCTACATAAAGAAAAAACAAAAAACAGTGAAGCATCACTTAGAAGGTTGGGCCAGGTGTGGAAGGGTTGTACATTTCTTCCATTCCTACTACTTGCCCGAAAGTCTGACACGGTTCTACCCGCATCTGAGGAGGCTCAAGGAATACATTCTGTGGCTGACTGAAAGTTCTACAACATGAAAAGGAAGCATGAATCCTTGGGGATCAGATCGCCATTGATGCCACAGTCAATATTTTAGCTTTTAATCTGCTGAACTTCCAATGAAGAGCTCTATTCGGCCAGAGGCAAATGTCATTCCGTTATCATACAGAGAAGTTCTCTCTGATCTTTTCAAATATCCAAAAGAGGCAGTTAGGAATGAAGCCCTCCCTGCCTTTGGTATCAGAGACTTGGGCTTGAGTTCTAGCTCAGGTCCTCACTAGCTGAGTGTCTTGAATTTTCTGAGTTCGGTAAAACTGTAAGAACACCACAGACATTGCCAATGTTTCTATGAGATCTGGACATAAAATATGTAAAAAATGCAAATTAGCTACCTATTTTGTGCGTCAAGCACAAAAACCGTGCTTAATAATCGCAAGGTGTTATTATTGCAATTGTTATTTGCATTAATCCAAGTAAGTAATGATTTGCAAAGGCTTCATCATAAATAACATTGTTGATAGTCATAAAATAGCCCATGTACCTTAACACCACCTTTAAATCATTGGGGGCACATTGATAAAGGGTCTGTCATTGGTGGCCTTCAGAGTTCAAACTTATATAGATGATGGTTTTAATTTCTTCACTCAGTAGTGGTTCCACCTGGATTACTTTAGAGTTATGCTGGCAACCAATCAAACTGAATTGTTATTGTTGCTTATGGTATCTAAATATCACTAAAAAAATTACTCAGTAAATTATCTTCAGTTTCTTTGAAAAAAATTGTGATCATGTATATGGCACCCATGGACCTATACTCTCACATATTTGTTTTTTTTAATATTTAAGATCATTAGAAAGAAGACCTTTTTAGAGAATTGCTTTATTTGTTTTGCATACCCAACAATTGCCCAGTATTTAAACATAAAAAAAATGAAATATGGGTATTGTAGCTGTGTCCCAGAAGTAGAAGTATCTTCTGAAATGTGTAATGGTAATTTTATCCTTCATACATATTTTCTAAAGAATAAAGTGAGAAATTAATCTCTCGTGATAGCAAGCATTCAACCTGTTTGAATTTCTCCAAGCTCTATTTCAACACCAACCTCAAGGAAATAATTTAACCTCTGGTAGTATAAGGCACCTTGTCGCTAAAAGGGAAGTGATGATGTTCACCACACAGAGATCAAAACCATTCAGAACACTGCAGAGAAAACTTGGTTGCTCCATATATGTTAGTTATATTTGCATTTAAGTCTGAAGATGCTACGATCCTATGATAGCATTGGAATTTTCATTTTAGAAAGTTTTGTAATTTTTTGTTATTAAAAATGGTTACCCTCTCTAAAAGTCACTTAATCTAGAACTCAAATAGACACTTTAAAGAAGATCATAAATGCCTTGTTTTGCTTGGTACTATTTACACATGTTCTCCAACACAATTTGCTGGGGAATAAGATGAGATAAGTGAAGATGTCTGTTACCAAACTTTGTTCCTTATATTTTAGCTACACCAGTGAAAGCAGTTTTCTGGATTCTAAGTGCTAGAAAATGAATTATTGAAGTGTGAAAGCAGAACTGTGTATTGAAAATTGCAAAACATGCAGTGGCTGTCTGGCCGCCTTATCAGAGAAGCTGGTTTTACTAGAACTTTAGTGGTTAAACTTTTAAGGTACCTCTACCTCCTATTAGAAGCATATGCTTTATCCCTTCTTTCCTGCCTCTTGCTCCTGGAAAAAAATTCCATAGCTAATATCTCGTAAATGTTAATGAATTCAGCATCAATTCTTGTGCTATCTCCTGCATTTTAATTGCCATAGAGTCTAAAGTGGTGACTCTATTTTGCAAACCCCAAATTGAGACACACTGCCTGACACAAGGTCTGACACTGGGCTGTAAATTGTACCAGGAGAAATAAGCAGGCTGAGTTGCAGACTAAAACCACTGATTAGTTCTATGACATCAACCAAGCATCTTCATTCTTTGGACAACATGCTTATCTAGAAAACCAGGAAAATAAACATGAAATTTGCAATTTATATAACATTTTTATTTTTTTTTAAACTCATATATGTGCAAGACATTCTGAGAGGCATCAGTTCTGAGAGAAATACTGGAATTTATGGAATCTAATATGTATAATTGGAACTGTAATGAATTTCTGGGCTATTATTAGGTAGTCTTTTCTAGAACTTAAATTGAGAGAAAGTAAAAAAGGAGAGGGTGAAATTAAAAAGGACTAAACATTTCCTAGGTGTCAGCTATTGAGAAAAAGCTAATATTTAAAGTAGCTAACTCAAATATTTTAACAATCTTGTTCTGAATATTTTGGTTTTATGGAAAAGAAAATAGAAGCTTCAAGAAATTAAGTAACCTTGGCCCTGTCTCTGTAGTTCAGTTGCTTAGAGCATCGTTCGGGTACACCAAGGTTGCAGATTTGATCCCCGATCAAGGCACATACAAGAAACAATCAATCAATGCATAAATGAGTAGAACAACAAAATCAGTGTTTTGTTGTTGTTGTTGTTCTCTCTCTCTCTAAAAATCAATAAATTTTAAAAAAGAAAAGAAAAAAGAGGTGTGTCATGAAAAATAAAAAATACTCATCATTCAGGAAATTCCAAGAATTTTAGGAACACTGTGTTAAGAACCAGGGACAAAGACCAAATAAATAATTTTTTATACCGCAGTCACTCATTCTTTCAATATGGGTCACAGAAATGTGTCCCATTCATAAGTTTAAATTGATCAAATAGGTTTGCTTTGTTCAGAGACAAGAAATTATGTAACAAACTAAGTTCAGGTGTTGCAAGATTGAACTATGACATCTGTCCAGAAAAAGTTTAGCCATTGTTAATATAATGAGAACAGTCTGCACAACATCAGTGTACCCTGGCAGCCAAGGAGAGTGGACTGGAATGTGCATGCGTGAACAATGATGACTTCACTCTACTAGTCAGTAGGGGTGGTAGACACTGTAGAGTGAACATGTGTACTGTGTGGCCATCATATTCAAAATGACCGAGTAAAGCAACAAATCTGCATCAGATTGTGCTTTAAGTTTGAACGTTCCTCTGTGAAAACTATTCGGATATTTCAGAAGGCTGCAGCTATGGGCAACTGTTGATTGGCAGCTTCATCACAACAATGGGTCTGCTCATGCATCATGTCTCCTGCAGAGTTTTTTGGCAAAACATCAAGTCGCCCAGGGGACTCAGCCCATATTTGGCACCCTGTGACTTCTGGCTTTTCCCAAAACTAAAACCACCTTTGAAAGGGAAGAAATTTCAGACTGTCAATGAGATTCAGGAAAATAGGAGATGGGACAGCTGATGGTGATTGGGAGAATTGTGTGGGGTCCCAAGGTAACTATTTGAAGGGGACTGAAGCATAATTGTCCTATGTACAATGTTCCTTGTATCTTGTATCTTCTTCAAATAAAATGTCTATTTTTCATAGTGCATGGCTGGATACTTTCTGGACAGGTCTTGTGTATCAATATAGGTGGCTAGGTTCTTATACTAGGAAAGACATTCATCCCTGTTAAGTACAAGTTGGAGACCAACTTCAGTGCTGTTTGGCTATTTAGAGATAATATGTGTCCAATGACCACATTTTTTAGCTGATACATTATAATTTTTTTGTATTTAAAATTGAAGGTAAATGTGAAAATCTAAATTATTAGCTGAAAATATCAGAACTAAGTGGGAGGTTAGTTATTTTAAATGATTTCTTGAACATGGAGAGAGTCAAAGTCCATTACCCACTCCACCTCCATAAGATACCTATCAGTAAGGAGAATTGTTCTATGCATGTTTAGAATATAACAAGAACATTTGAGCTTAAATTCTATAGCTACTGTTTTAAATAAATAAAAAAAATTCATGAGAATTATAAATAATTAATTATATACTTGTATGCATAATATCTTTTTTTTTACTGCGAGGCAGTAAATCTGTAAGTGTGAGTATTGTGTATATATTCACCAATGCATTTCCAAAAACTAGCATAGCATCTGACACTTAGAACTGAATAGAGAATTTTTTAATGAAGCAGAGAGACCTAGTTTTGACTCTTAACCTCAGTATTTACTGTGACCTTAAACAAATTACTCAAACTCTCCAAGTCTCAGTTTCCTAAGTATTTATAATGATAACAACCTTTTTTAAAAATTATTAGGAGTTTTAGTACAATAATGCATGCAGAATACTTATCATACAGCATCTTAGATATCAATTGTATGAATTCAATAAAAGTTAGCTATTACTATTAGGTTTCCCAAAGTTTAAACGTCACAGAATAAATAGCAGAGATAAAGATTATGATTTGGAATCTATGGCCCACATTTCCATGAGCCATCCAAAATGTTATTTCATGGAAGCTCCTAGATTAAATTGAGTTCAATCTAATGATTATCTTACCCTTAGTTAATATTCCTGCTAATTAAATGAATGTATGAATGCATAAATAGAAATGTAGTATTAAAGTTCAACAAACAGGTGGCTGAATATATGTCAAATATAATAATGAACAAAATACAATGTCTACACTAAAGATCTTAGGGTATGTTTGTGGGGAAAAATATCTAAGTAGATCATTGCAATAAAGTAAGATAAATACTCTATTGGGAACAACTAAGAATCCGTAGTCTCACATACACACAGAGCCACAGAGTAAATGGCCATGGGTGTATATAGCATGGGAGTTGATAGTTAAGAACGTTTTTTAACCATCCTCATCACCTGAAGGGAATATTTCACATATTTTTGCATGAATTTCTCAGATGCAGAAATTGAAGCTAAGAGAATGACAGTGATTTGTATGAGATCTCATCTAGCCTCCTTCATTTCAATCTTATAGTAGATAACAGAATTTTTTCTCCTAAATATATATGGCTCTAATTCTACCCTGCATATTTAGTTCTCATTCCATTAGTCTTTCTTTGTGAATACATTTCATGTCTTTATGAATTTACAACTCGACAAATCTCTTTAAGTACTCTTATAAAGAGATAAGTGGACCAGGGCAGCTCCAAAAGAAAGTTGCAGAGAGAATTTTGATTCTTAGAGGATTCAGACCGAGTGAATATCATCTCCTGTAGAATGAGCCCTTAATATCAGTAAAATGGGGCTAATAGAATGTAATTATGTCAGAGAGCTACTGTGAATATTAAAAAAGAGCTTATGTAAAGCCCAGAATGCTGTGTTCAGTATGTGCTGGGTGCTGTGTATTTGGTGGTTCTCTTCCCCTTTCTCTGTCCACTTCTGCTACACTTCACAGTCCTCACTGTCTGTGCAACTCCACCAATGACTTCAAGGTCCAGGAAAGTGGCTTTAGAAGGCCAAGGATAACATTGTTTGGAAATGGCATTACAGAAAACACACACGCAGCCTAATGGAAAACATATTGAATTTTATTTATGTAAGACAGCTGCCTCCATTATGTCTCTATCAATCCCTCCCTCTCCCTCCTAGACCCGGCTGTATTATCAGGCAGAGACTGTGCCATTCCAGAGATTTTTTTGAACTGTTACAAATTAGAATCCATGAGGGAAAGGCTCACTAGAGGACATCACAGGCGAGGTTATCATTTTTTCCTTTTGAAGTTGGGTCTCATATCTTTTTCTCATTACAATCATTACTTTGAAATATGATTTTTTTAAACAGTAATTTTCTAGAACAAAAGGGATAATACCATATTTCAAAAGCTTTACTGTGAAATTAAACCTTTGAACTACTGTGAAAGAAATTATTCCCTCAAGGCTGCAAGGCTTAAAGGTTATTAAAAATTTAATTTTATAGAAGGCATCCAGGAAAAAAAAAAGTATAAATGCTACTTAGAACTCAGATTGCCCAACTTAATAACTCCCATTGCTCCTTATTTTTAAATAATCTGGAAATGTGAAAAAATGCACTCCATTTTTTTCAGTGGTGAATCAGTATGTCAACAGATGGCTGGTATGGCTCTTTAACATCATCTCTTTTCCAATGGAAGAACATGCAGTGCCACAGCTCTGCTGATGTCTCCTGCCTGCCCCACGTGAGAGCTAACAGCGCAGTGTAGACTGATCACATGCACGCAAGGGTGTCCAACCCATGGCCCGTGAGCTGCATGTGGCCCAGGATGGCTATAAATATGGCCCGACACAAAACTGTAAATTTACTTTAAACATTATGAGACTTTTTGTAATTACGTGTTGTAAAGTATTTAATGTGTGGCCCAAGACATCTCTTCTTCCATTGTGGCCCAGAGATGCCAAAAGGTTGGACACCCCTGATATAGGATACACTGGAGCCAAAGGGTCCCCCCAAGCTCCAGATGCTTTTGTAATAAAGAGCACCTATCCAAACCACAATATAAATGGTCCACACCTAAAGAGCTGTTGTGATTGAAAGTTTCAATGTTCTCATCTGTAAAATGAAAAGAATTTTCTTCATCCTGTGATATGGACATGTGATTAACTCCTCCATTAAACAGGCATTGTGTTTCTTTTCATATGTTTATTGACCCTCTGTATGTCCTCTTTGGGGAAGTATCTATTTAGGTCTTTTGCCCATTTTTTAATTGGATCATTTGTATTTTCAGTGTTGTTTTATTTCTTTATTAATTTTGGATATTAACTCCTTATCAAATGCATTCGCAGATATGTTCCCCCTGTGGGTTGTCTTTTTATTTTGTTGATGTTTTCTTTTGCTAGGCAAAAACTTTTTTGTTTGATGTAGTCCCTTCTGTTTATTTTTTCTTTTGTTTCCTTTTCCTTAGGAGATATATCAGATAAAATATTGCTACAAGCAATCTCTGAGATTTAACCACCTATGTTTCCTTCTAAGATTTTTATGATTTCAGGTCTACATTTAAGTCTTTAATCCATTTTGAATTTATTCTTGTAAGTGCTGTAAGAAGGTGGTCTAGTTTCATTTTTCTGCATGTATCCAATTCTCCCTACACCATTTATTGAATAAGCTATTGTTAAGCTAGCGTATGTGCAGATTTGTGAAACCACTATGGAAAGCAGTATGGAGGAACCTCAAAAAATTAAAAATAGAACTACCTTTTGACCCAAAGATTCCACTTCTGAGAATATATCCAAAGATACCCAAAATAGTAATTTGAAAGAACATAAGCACCCCTATATAAATTGCTGCATTATTTACAATTGCCAAGATATGGAAGCAGCCCAAGTGTCCACCAGTAGATGAGTGGATGAAACAACTATGGGACATTTACACAAAAGAATACTACTTGGCCATAAAAAAGAAGAGAAGTTTACCCTTTGCAACAGTATGGACAGACCTGGAGAACATTATGCTAAGTGAAATAAGCCTGTCAAAGAAAGACAAATACCATGTGATTTCACTCATATATGGAATCTAACAAACATACTGAACTAATGAGCAAAACAGAGACAGGCCCATAGATGGAAAATAGGTTGACAGCTATGAGTGGCAGTAAGGGGTAGAGGGATTGAGCAAAAATGGAAAATGACTCATAGACATGGACAAAATTGTGGGGATTTTAGGGGGAGTGGGTAGAATGGGGATAAATGATAATGGGGAAAATATAATAAAAAATAAAGTTAGACCAGAACACACACACAAAACAGGCATTGTGACCCTACATCCCTGACTTTCTTTGAACCCAGGTTTTCTCATCTGTAAAATAAGGATAATAACAGTGCTGAGCTCACCTACCTCACATAGGTGTCATGGAAACTAAATTAATTCATGCAAATACAGTTCTGGAGACAGTGCCTGGCACATAGTAAGCACAATATGTTATTATTTTCATTACTAATTGTAATCCTACAGTGTTTTGGTAAAGCAATGCACTCTTAAGAGACAAGGGTGAATAGTTAATTGTAGCATGATCTGAAGTATGTTCAAGTTACTGGTTAGTAATTTGGATTTACCTGGGTGGTGATGGGGTGAGAGAGGGAGGTGGTTAGGGAAAGCTTCCCTGAGGAGGTGCCTCAGGAAAATCATTCTGAACACAGAGGAATATTAATACAGCCTGTTTCCCAGGGACAGTGGGGAAAAACAAATTCAAGCAACCATGGTTCTCATTTGACTGCAATTCAAAATCATCCATGAAGCTGCTGAAAAATACAATCCCTCTGTCCTCCTCAATCAGAATCTGCTGGTCTGGGGGCTAGGTGCTGGCAATTTTAATAACTGGGGCACTTAATTTTGAGGCACAACCAGGACTGAGAATCATTAAGATAATGCATATTGAAAGCACATTTTAAAAGGCAAATTGCAATAAAAATGCTAGATAGTGTTATTACTGCTTAATATTTAAGTACTTAAATACAATGGTCTCAAAGCCTCTAGCAAGTACATTTTTTTGTTGTCAAGTATGTCCACACACCAGCAATAGAAGTGGCAAGCAAGACCGTTAATGACAAGCACAACAGTTGGACTTAGGAAAAGCTTTTGTCAAGTTGGCAAAATGACCAGACCTTGTGCTTAAAATAGAGGTCATGTCTCTCTCCTGATTCTTATGGAACAACCCATGTTAAGACAATGATCCTCATAGAACTAATTAGGAGCCCGGGTTATTCAGAAAGAAGTAGATTTGTCTCTCCTTGACAACATTCACTTGCTGTAGTCTTGTCTGCAAAGTTTCTGACCTGGGAATATATTAACCTTAAACCTACTAGAACTGAACACTCTTTCCACTAGATTGTGTGCTCTTAGAGGGCCTACTCTTGACTGTTGTTTCACTAGCGCCTTGTACAGCTTTTGTCATATAGTATATGGCAACACATATTTATTTAGTAAATGATCACCTGTTGAATTATTTCTTCCCATGGGCCTACCTTGAAGCTATTTGGGTCTCTACTACTGCCTCTGAGGAAAGGGTTGCTTCTCACTATTCAGAGATTTTAGCTTATTTAAAGGGATATTCATGAGGACTAGTGACATTTTCCTGTTATGATTATATTTTATTTTCATAATAATGTGGACAAATAATTCAATTATCTTGTATGCTTCCACAGCAGGCAGGGTGCTATTTTGTTTGCCCACTGGGCTATCACCTTGAACTTCTGCCACCCACAGGAAGTTATTAAGACATCCTGATCCTCTGTAGAAGTCCTGGGTGAAGTCCTTTTCTAATTTAGAGTCAGCAGAGCAAACCACTCATTATATATATTTTTTTTAAATTGTGAAGACTATGCAATATGTATAACATGAAATTCCTTATTAGTGTGACTGTTGCTCTCCTAAATGCCCAGTGTGTCAGTTAAAATAAAATTTCTCATTACCCTCAGGCATGCCAACTTACCAAATTATGATGAACCAAACAAGACTGTACCCAGAAATTAAGCTGCCATCATTGCACTATATGACTTAGCCAATTACTCTATAAATAACACATTTTTAACACACTTCTGAGTTTGGAAAAACTAAACCATTTCTGAATGTTCTGAAATACAAAGACATAGTTTTAAAAAAAAAGACTATTCAAAGAAAGTAAAATAAAATGATTTGTTCTTCAGAGGAAATAATTTATTTAGAGGCACAAGGGGACAGATGATTACATAGACCATCAACAAATATTTATTTCATGTCTGATCTGTACATATGATATTCTTGGATGCAATAGGTATGACTTACTAAACATGTCTTCTACAGAAGACATTTTCCTTCTGTAGAAATTATTTAACAAACATTTATTCCTGCTATATGCATTACTCAGGATACTAGCAATGGAGTACAGAGATGAATGAGGGAAATGTGGAGTATAGGGATGAATGTGGGACTCATACTTGATAGAGAAGTCAGATAGGCAAATATTTAGAAAAGAAATTGGGGAGGCAATAGGTGTGGTGTATATACATATAGAGGCAGGAAAAGTAGTAGTTATAAGGATACCAAGAGAGATGCCAGAATAGGAAACATTTATAAAGTAGGAAATTTTTTAATATCATCCTAAAGTTCAGAAATGTCTAAAAATGAAACTGACTGAGGGAGATAATAGCTTGTGTTTGTTTTAATCATAGTTTTTGAGTTCTCTCCAACACTCATTCAGAGTAAGCTCTTAACACTGCATGTGGGGCTGGTAGAGAACACCAACGGCAAGGCTGACTCACCAGTTATGGACAACAACCCATTTTTGGTCCATCATGCCTACCTCATCTGACAAAGTTAAACAAAGGTGGAAGTTAACAGGACCCATCTTCTCTTGAAGGCACTTTAGCGAATAACTCAAGTATCCCCACTGAGGATTCTCACCTTCATGCCCGGCAGCTATATAATATATTTTTTCCCTAATAATTTTCTTTCTTTTCCCTGAACAGAGTTCTGGAAAATATGGTTCTCTCCATTAACTTTTGTTTTCAGTGATGATTTAGTGCCTTAGGATACCCTAAGTTCCTTTTCGTGAGCTGCTGGATTACCCATTAATGTGAACTTGCCAAACCATCCCCCCAAAAAACAGTGAAATAGAAAAGGGACATGATCAGTCTTATAGTTTAGAACAATCATTAAATGAATTTGTACTTACAAGTTGTGTAGAAAAATGTGTGGAATGTAGTAAATAGAAATAAAGCTGAGCTCTTACTATAACAACCACAACTACTGATACATCACTACTATGAGGTGGAAAAAAAGACACAGACCCGCACTTTCCATCCTCAACCTGAAATCGCTTAGACAGGTTCTGCCTCCTCTGCTAATGTGACCCCACAAGAACAGAAAACTCGTCCCTCTTATTGACTGATTTATGCCGAGTACTTAGCATTGCTCAATAAAGATGTGTAGAGTAAACCACATATAAGTTAACTTAATCTTCATAACCTTGAAGTTCTTTTCTGAGTTGTTATAGTGAACTAACGTCATTTTCCCCCCAGGATGAACTTGATACACCCATTCCAACCAAATGTTATATTGATTGAAAAGTGTAGATTCTCATGATGACTAGGAAATGAAAAAGAAGCATGTAATTAGGGGAGAAGAGAGAGAGGCATCTTCCAGTTAATTAAGAAATGACGCAACTTCTGGCCCCATTAAGGACAACATTATTTCTGTTGTCATTCTGTTTTGGAGAGTCATGGGGAGGAGATAAAGATTGTAGGCAGATGAGGAGAGAAAGAGTCATCAACAAAGGGAGCCTGCAAGGGCAGGCAGTCCATCTGCAAAGCCTGGCGATGGAAGGGAAGGGGTGCGCTCAGCATGGCAGCTGCACGTCCCCTATGGAAAACAGCCATGGCTTTCGGCAAATCTTCTATTCACTCACATTTTAAAGGGAAAATAATAATAATAATAAGTGGTGAATGCCATTCCAGGGTATTTCTTGGTTAAAAAGTATTTGAAACACATAGCATCACATTTGAGTCTCAGTTTGTCCTCTATAAAATGGGTTTATAAATATTCTCTCTCATAGCTAGTGCCATGCACAATGCTCCGCATATGGATACACAGTAAGGGTTCATGAATGTGCATGTTTGTCATTGGTGTATCTTTATCAGCAACTCCTTACTTCAGGTCTGGGAGGTTAACCTCATTTCACAGGGGAGAGGACATCAGCTAGAAGAAATGAATTGTCCTGCCCTGTCCCCTCTGTCTCAACTAGAGCCAGGACTCTAATTCAAGCTTTCAGTAAAAATACTCCTTTTGACATACATTTTTGTAACTTTCTTTTTTTCAATTGCAGAGATTTTTTTTATTTGCCAGTTTTGATAATACACTCGTTTTCTCATCTCTCAATACATATTTTTAGAGCTTGTCAGGCTTTAGGCTTTAATTAAAAATAAGTACATTTGATGGTGAAATAGGGAGTCATCCTACCACATATTTATGGTAATGATTTCTGTTTGATCATCTTCAGGTTCTGAAAACTAAAAGGTCACAGAGTTTGAAATGGGATGCAGGGAGGTATTCATCCATATACAAAGGGAAGAGATGGGGTCAGGAGTAGGTGAACAATAAAATACTTGCGGTGAAGGGTCACTCCCAGAAGCTGGGTTTCTAGACAGCTAACTATATGGGAAGGGGCTCAAACAAGGGCACATTTGCAATAGTTATATTTGAAAGGGGCAATAGAGTCCCCTCAGCGTAGACAGTGAAAGAACAAGGCAAAATCCAAAGGAACTAATCCTATTGCAGAAGGAATGCCCTATACATTTTGTTATTATTATTCAATACCAAAAACGTGTCAGACATTGCTCTATTAGTCTGATACTTTTCATATATTATTTTCTGTTTAATAAGGCATTGTCCCCAGATTAGCATAGCCACTAAGAGCACAGTCTTTGAAGATTCTACATTTTGGGGGGCACCCCACTTATCTAGATGAGTTCTGATTGGCTCTTTTTGAAAATGGGGATTTGGCTTTATTAATAAGAAGCACTGAAAAGTATAGGTAATTGGTAATGAACATTGTGTATCAAATGTCATTTTTTTATTTTGTTCTGAGGGGCAGCCAATTGTATCAAAAATTTGAATTGTGCTTTTAGCCCAGACTCTGAAAAACTGGAATTTGGACACTCACAAAGGTCACCCCCATGAATATAGGGAGAAGAGTGAGCAGATAATACCCTCAAATCTTTCCAGGTCAAATCTATAAATCTAGGAGATGATCACGTGTTCTGAGATCTCAGTCTCAGATTCCTTAGATGAACACCCTGGGAGGTCCCAGAACAGGAAAAGCCTTTCCTGCTTTGATACAGGTGAGCTGACTCTGCCTCAGGTGCAGTTTTCCAGGGCTGAGTACCACAGAGGTCATGCTTGCTGACAAGGGGGTCTTTGTGTTCTGACTCTTGTTTGCTAGATACTCCAAGGGTGAATGAGAGTTAAATTGGGCTTTCAAGGGCGATGTTTTTCATCTTTTTCAGTTTCACCACCTCCTGCTCAACTCCCTAGGCCAGGTACACACAGCAGAAAGACAGGCCCTTAGGGTTCGCCCAGAGCAGTTTTTGCGTCAGGCTTTCCTTACTGAAAACCGAGGGGAAGAAAGGACCTCCCGTCTGCCCGTGCTTCTGGGAGCAGGGTTCCATAAACACCCAGGCTCCTGATAATAGTTCTGTAATAATTATCTGCTGAAGATGGGCTTAATTTCCCAGAATAAAGTTTAAACTGCCCTGGAAAATTCAGATAACTAATGAGCGCTTACACAAAGTTGCTGTTGAGTGCAATGGAACCCTGAAGCCACTGCCTCTTTAGTCTGAGACCCTCTTTTTGAAAATTATTTTTTTTCTAAATCCAGCATTAGTAACAAAGCTTTATGAACTTTCTTTTCCAAAAAATGCACACTGAGCTTCCAAAAAGATTAACACTTTTCACACAATTAGCAATAGCTCTCAGATCTTCAAACTTTTGTCAGTGATGATGTCAATGTGGGGAAACATATATTTATATTAATATAGGTGATTAAACCGTTGATATTTAGTCTTTCTCAATTTTAAATCAAGCATGATTTATTATTTGAGAAATTTTTATTAATTTACTTTTAATCAGAGTATAAAAAAATAAGTTTTCTTCATATGTCATATTGTGATATTGCCTATCTTTTCAAGAATTTTTCTTGCATTCCAGTTGTTAAAATATATCCTTTTAAATGTCTTTTCCTTTGTTCTTTCTGCATTCTAATTCTGATCGTACTAGTTTTTAACTTGGGAGCCTTAGACAAGTTAATTCACTTAAGATTTAAGTTTCCTTAAATTTTTAAGTGGGCTATTACTTTAATGAAATGAAATAAATATGTAAGACCATGCAATTTTATATTTTAAAAGATTTTATTTATTTACTTCGCAGAGAGAGAGGGGGAGGAAGGGAGAAAAAGAGGGAGGGAAAGATCAATGTTTGATAAGATACATCAGTTGGTTGTCCCTTGCACAACCCTGACTGGGGAACCTGACCCACAACCCAGGCATGTGCCCTGATTGGGTATCGAACCTGCAGCCTTTTTGCTCATAGGCTGGCACTCAATCTACTAAGCCACACTACCTAGGGCCATTTTTTTTAATTCAACTGAATTAAATACACTCTTACTGAACACATATTTGACAAACAATCTGCATGTTATTTTATTTCTCCTTCTTAATCACCATGTGAAGGAGGTATTGTCCACTGCTATCTATCTAGTCATACAAAGGAGGAAATTCGAACTCAGAGGGCTAATAAACTTAAAAAATGTTCAAAATTAGTGAATGAGCACCAGATTTTGAACCCATGTGGGTGTGATTTCAGACCCCCAGCTGTCTCCCCAAGCATGATTCATTGTATAGATTTTTTTATTATTCATTTCAATGTGGTCTTGCATTAGTAAAATACATCTCCTCTTACATCTCCTATTTTACAAAGTCAATTTGTTGTAGAATTAGTGTCATACACTAAATATCAAATAAAAGCTGAGACAGGAGGAGGGGAGGATAGATGATATTGAGAATCCAGAAGAGAAAATGAAAAAGATAGAAGTAAAAATATAAGATGAGCAGTTTATCTGCCAGGGGAATCCATACCTAGAATATAAGTTCTATTTGGGAACTTTTGTACAATATGGTATAGTATATAACCCAGATGGCATTTTTCACTTTTTTTTATACTTCTTTAATAATTTTTCCTCCACCCACCCCCAAATTATTTCCTTCTTTACACTTCAGTAAACTGGCTTTTTTCAGAAGTTGTGTATTTTAAGCTCCCAAGTAACTCACCGCCACCAGCACGAGCCATTGCCATGCTCAGAAGGTGTTTCTGTGGGAGGACTGCCGGTCAAGGGTTTTTAGATAAATTCCATGTTAAATAAGGTTCTATTATTTGTAATGATGATAGCACTCTATTCCATGTATTGCATTAGTTTCCAGGACTATGAAGACAGATTTAGAAACAGATTTTTTTTCCTCTAAGGCACAAACATTTAAACATATATAACAGTGAAAGACGATAAAGGGAAAACTAGAATTGCACTGTAGAAACATGAGAGGAGAGGAAACTACAAGGGGGGGGGGTGTCAAAATAGATTTACAGATGATACGGTGATAGGAATATTCTAAAAGGGAGACTAGGAGTTTACCCCATAGAAAAGCAGAAGTTGGATATGTAAATAAAGGAAACACTGTGAGCAAAGTCAGGGTGGTATGAACAAATCTCAACATATTTCCATCTAATACGAGATGAAAGTGGTAAAACATCTTAGTTTTCTGGAGATTTTTTTTCTAAATCTTAAATATCAACAAAGCAACAAGAGCAGTAACAAAAAAATGACTTTGAATTAGATGAAATGTATGCTTTATATATTAAATATCAGTAGATTTAGCAAGTTATTCATTCAAGATGACCTGTTGGTTAACTATTCTACTACTGAGCTAGCCATTGAGGATTCAATGGTGAATAGAGACAGTCCTTGCATTCAGAATGTTTATTGTCTGAAGAAGAAACAAACATTAAACAACAACAAAACAATCAGATACATAATATACAGTATCCGATGTGATAAGTAGTTAGCTAATAGCTAATACAATGAATGAAAGGAGATATGCCATTCCTCACCATCCCTACTAGCGAATGTTATGCTAAATGTTATGCTAGGAATGGTGGAAGGCCAAGAAAAAGAAATTCAACCCAGGAATGCATACATAAATAATTATCATAGAGGATAAAGGTAGAAACTCTCAAGAGTATAATTTCAAAAAAACAAACAAACAAACAAATAAGCAGGCTATAGAAAAATGTATAAAAGTTATATCTGGTCCAAAGTATAAACAGAATTACCCATGTTGACATTACCATTGGTTTTAAATTTACTAAGTTGCCTCACTAAAATTACAAAGATCCAAATATTGACTGTGATATTCCTACTCATTTTCCTCCTTTACAGATATGTCTGATATATGTCATTTACTTCTCAACAGTATGTTCTACACCAACAAACAGAAATATTCACAAGGCAGAACACCCTAGACCTATAAATCATGCTTTAGTGATTTATACTTCTTTAATGTAGTGTAGTACTTGGTAACAAAAGAATAGCAGTTCCCCACCTGGAAATGTTGCAAAACAGTTGTGAGGGCTGGACCAGACAGACAGCCATCATGTTCAATCCAGTTCCTGGCTATTCCTATTTGAGCAATTTATTTAATTTCCTCAAGCCTTAATTTGCTAACCTTTATTTGGAGATAAAAACTTTAACCTATTTCATGTAACTACTATGAAGAGTAAATACTATAATACATGTAGTATGTTCAGAATAATACCTGTTATTTAGTACAGGCTCAATAAATGTTAGCTAGTATAGCTGATATTTGCTAGTTCTGACCACGCAATATACTTTTCTATCTCCTAGTTAAATACTCATGGCCTCTTTCTTTGGGAAACTGTTCACTGCAATCCTGTAATCCTTGTAGAACTCGCAAACAAAACACCCATCCTCCAGAACGTAGAGGTGGGCATGTAACCCACACCTGAAGACTCATATGATGTTTTATCACCCTGGTCAATGATTGACCTGGGTTCTTTATGGAAACATCACTGGCCAAATAGAATTCTTCCCTGGTGTTTTTACATGCCAAGTAAAGAATGTTTTTACATGTTTTTACATGATCTCCTTTTAGAATGTAGTGATGTGGCTTCACGGTTATAGAGACAATGTCTATCATCACATGAGGGAGCCTGAGTAAATAGGGCCAACTCTCTGCCAGAGAGATAGAAACAGAGTCATGGTGAGAAAAAGCCTAAACCCAGTCTCTTTGAGCCTCAAAGCTGTGCTGGCTCCTGCTTGTGGAGACACGTCCCATGTCCTACCACTAAATCCCTATGCGCTGCCTAAGTTAGTTGCATTGGGTTTCTCCTACTTGTGATTGAAAGTGTTGTATTTCTGTTGTTATTATGGCCATGGTGGAATGGCCACTAAGTGCAAATCAATATATGATTGTAAAGGATGTTTTAAAGCAGATATATTCAGAACTGAATAAAATACAGGGTCAGAATCTATTAGAGGAGATGTTATAGAATAGTCAAATCTTTCAAGTGAGCTACACTTACATCAAATCCTACCTTCTTTAAAAATTTGATTTAATTGATTATGCTATTACAGTTATCCTGATTCTTCCCCTTTTATACCCCTCCACCCAGCACCCCACACAACCTTAGACAAATCCCCATACCATTGTTTGTGTCCATGGATCATCAATATAAGTTCTTTGGCTACTCCATTCCCTATACTATACTTTACATCCCCATGGCTATTCTGTAGCTATCTATTTGTACTTCTTAATCCCCTCACCTCTTCACCTGTTTCCCCACACTCCCTCCCATGTGGCAACCATCAAAATGCTCTCCCTATCCATGATTCTGTCTCTATTCTATTGTGTGCTTAGTCTGTTTTTTAGATTCAATTATTGACAGATACATATTTATTGCCATTTTATTGTTCATAGTTTTGATCTTCTTTTTCTTACATAAGTCCCTTTAATATTATCACTTATTACTGCATAGCCTTGGGAAGGGCCCTTTATTTCTCTGAGATCAATTTCCCCTGTACGTAAAGAAAATAAGTCATCTCATATGATACGATATTATTATAAGTATTAGCATAAACATTTCATATTCTTGTACCTTCTCAAACTCTTAAGAATCTAGGTTCTTTGATTGTATAACCATTCCTGGCATAAGACACAAGATACTCATGTACCAAAGCTGCATTATGGAAAAAAAAATAAAGGTAATTAAAAAGACCACAGACTAGATGCTAGTATACTCTTATTTCAAAAGTTTCCAGAAAAAATTCAATTTGATTTTGCATAATTTAAAAGTTTCTTTTAAATATTTTTCCATGAATATATTGCTACTTAAACATATGTAAACACTCTTAGAAAAAGTGCAATAAATATCTTGGCATGTTTTAATTATTGGCTGACCACATTGACTTTCTGTTAATGAGTAACTGCCCAATGAGTCATTTCTAACCCAAATTTTTAAATGTGTTTCAACAACAAAAATTTTCTTATGTATTTTAGTATCTCTTAATAAAATTGTTTGCATAGCCAATAATCAGAATAGTGAGGTTTGGATGCATCACAGAAGCCCTTGCCTCCTCTTGGATGCTTATCTTTCCTGATAATCAAGGGTGTTATTTCCCATAGACAACCTCATGCTTATAAAACATATTAGAAACTGCCTTTAACAATCATTTTCCATTACCAAGGGAGTTGGGGATAATGGAATGTGTAGTCACTTTCAATTTGTATCAAATTTTCTGATGCATTTATACCACCAACATTTTATCGGCTTGTCACTAGAACAAATGAAGTTGCAAATTGCAGCTACTTTTTTTCATGAATTCTTTGAAACTTGTTTATTTTTAACATGACTTCTTTCATTTTTTTTTTTTATTTCTACCATGTAGCAGGACTGATTTTCACCTTTCAGGGTCTTTGCTACTTAGTTAATATGGCATTCAAGCACAACAATTTCCTGAGGCCTTGAAGGTTTTGAGAGAAAGGATACAGTCATATAGAGCATATTAAAGCTGAATGCAGATTGAAGCAATAAGCATGCAGCAATTTGATGAACTACCTATAGGCAAGAGTGGAGAATTTCTGACACATCAGGAAAGCCATTAAGTTCCTGTTATGTTCAATAGCCCAGTTGGCTCAAAAGGTTACGGGTGATGTATGTTTTCATTATCTCCTATGGGCTTGATGCCTCACAAGACCCCAGATGGCTTATTCCAGCTGCAATTCTCTTCATTTGCACTATAGCAAGGTCTGTCAGACCAAGCCAATATATTTGCGAGGGTGAGCTTGCTTTGCGGAGTGTTTTTCTGTGATCTCTGTAATATTCTTCTGCCTGAAAATCCGCAAAAAGTTACCGCCTGGGGAGTAACTGAAAGCACTTCGACAGCGCGTTTTGATTTCCTGGGTATCAGCTGTCACTGAAAGCAAAAACAGCAGCAAACCTGCATCAACGTTAGTTATCATTTATTGAACAGATATTAGATACCAAGCAGCTTTACTTTTACTATTTCATGATATTTTCTTTAATGTATCTCAGCAAGCCATGTATCATGATTTCTATTTTTTAATAAAGAAATACAAGGTGACACTAAGTGATTAAATAACCTCCAAAATCAGATCTCTGGAAGTGTTAGAGACAGCATTCAAACTCAGGTTGGCTTGACTCCAGGAAATTCCTAACAATTGCAAATCATCTTTACTCTAACATGTAGAGAAACTCAGTCTATATAGAGAGAAAAATATATATGTTGGATACTTATTATACAATGTTATTTTATTTAAAGGGTATGGGAAGCAATATGTACTAAGACCTACTTATACTGATCTTTAGGGAAGATAATTACACCTACAGAGAAGAGGTCAGAAAATCCATATAGAAGTTAATTTGGCAGGGAAAACACAATGTTACAAGAAGTGGGACCGCCCTGTAATTATAGGCTCAGAGTGAGCCTTGCATGCTTACAATGTGCTGGGAAATAGCAACACAGTAAAGGGCATTAGAATGGAAACACTCCAATGTCTGCCCCTGTCATAAAGACGTAAACATGCAAGAGGGAGCACCTGACTATTTCTTTAATAGCAAGATGAAACGGGGGAGACTAAGGAAAACTTTCATGTCTTAATTTGTTTTTTAAAAAATGAAGACTATGACAATGTAGTGAATTTGTGACACACCTTTATCTTTAAGATAAAGATGTGAAGATTGCTACCTGTCACACCACCTGGCATTATTGCACCACTGAAACAAGCATTACACAGATGAAAGCAGTTGTTAGGATAAATAGCTTGGCTTTCTTGGTCTTGATTGTCTTCGGTTACCTTGAAATTTTATTTAAACACTTTTTAAAAAGGAAACTCAGTTAAAAGGAACCAGCTGTATTCACTTTAACATTGTTTATTATTTACTAACTTTTCGGTGTGTAATCATTCAGCAAATATTCCTCACAGAGTAAAAGGGACCCTGGCATCTGGCACAGCTTATTTACACAAAAGCCCTCTTCAGACCTTAAGCAGTGAAGTCAGTTTTGCAGAAGTTTCCAATGTAAACATCATGGTATTTAATAAGTAGTTGGAATGCCCTTAATACTAATCCAATAAGAAGTTTGGTCATCTAAAAAAGCAAATATCCCTTCACCTACAATGACCTTGTGTTCTATGTGTAGAAACGTGGGGCTAATACGATAGGGCTTAATCCCACTCATTTGTCTTAGAATGCTATGCATTTGTTTTAGAATAAGTATTGCTCTTCCATTACATAGGCTATTATTTGCTTTGTCAAATCCCTCTTGGCCTTGAACACACTCTAGAAATAGGGATTCTTTAGAAATGCTGATAAGGATGTTCAACTAAATGTTACCCTTTATAAATCTTTGAGGAGGCTCAGGAGTTAGTGTAACACTGGAAGAATTTGTATAACCAGAAGTACAAATCGGGGCAAAAGAGGACACATCTGGGACATATCTGGGTCTACCCTCCCAAGGGCCTGTGCTAGATAATGCTGATCAATTTCCTTTAATATGATAGTACAATACATAATTGCTCCTTTGAATTTTTAACACCTTTATTGACAACTAATTGACATACAGTAGACTGAACATATTTAAAGTATGTACTTTGATAGTTTTAACATACGTACAATATCTACTGATGAAACCATCGCTGCAATCAAGATAGTGAACACATCTATCACCCCAAAAGTTTCCTGTATCCCCTATATCCTGTCTTTCTCCTATCCCCAGGTGCCTTCTCCTCCCAGTTCCTGATATGCCTTCTGTCATTAATTTGTTTCCATTTTCTATACTTTTACGTAAATGGAATCATATAACATGTTGTCCAGCTTATTTCAGTCAGGATAATTACTTGAAGATTTCATCTGTATTGTAGTGTATCTCAGTAGTTCATTCCTTTTAATTTCTGTAGTAGTTATTTGCATTGTTTATCCATTCGCCTGTTGATAAGCATAGCTCCCTTGAACTTAATTTACCTTTTATGACCTTTTGTCTCTGATACCAATAAATAATATGGGAGAAAGTATTTCAGAAACTAAGTTTTCTACTGCCTCTTAATCATAGAAAGGAAAGAAGTTCCTTATGAATGCACAGGGATAGAATAAGGATATTTATGACAATAATATACATATGACATACCTATGACAATATTGATAATATGCTGATGATATGCAAAGCACCAGATGAAGTTTGTTGTTTCATAAGCTGGACAGAGCATCAGTAACAATGTGGCCTGGATTTGCCCCCATCTTGTTTTATTTTTAATTATTTTACAAAACAATTCATGGGTTATAAAGATGTGGCTAAAAACTAGTATGTCTAAATTTAAATGATTAATGTAATAAATACGTTTTGCAGGATTGCCATATGTCAGGCACAGGGCTAGGAATGAGGAATTCAAATGTGGCAAAAGAGACAACCTGTTCTTTTATATCCAAAAGTGGATTCATTGTAAAGCTAATAGGAAGTTTAAGCATATACGCAGGACCTTCCAAAGCCCTGGCTTTAGTAATATGTTTATATGGTCATATATTTTTGTAGAATTTGCAAAGTTAATAAACTTTTAAACACATTTGATTAGAATCTGTGTCCCTTTATACTCCAGTTTCTTCCTCACACACTTTTTCCTAAGAAGAGTGGCATTGGAGCTGCTAGGGGCATTTGGGAGATCGAGCTGAGAGAAATTAGAGTTGAGGATACAGATAGATGATAAAGATAGGTAGATAATAGATAGATAGATGATAGATAGATAGATAGATAGATAGATAGATAGATAGATAGATAGATAGATAGATTTTGGATAGATGGATGCATGGATGGACAGACATACATACACATATACGTACTGTTTGCATTTAGTAGGAAAGAGGTGTGTGACGTGGCTCACAGTCACTTCTGTGTATGTTAACAAGGACTGTCACCCCAGGTTAGAAATGATATCTAGAAATCAAACTGCCCACTGTGCCAACTCACTGGGTTTCCTGATCAGAAGTTGCATGTCCATAAACTGTTACACAATATAAATTTGCCCATTCCTGCTGGACATTGGATGGATGTAGACAGAAGAAGAAAAACTAGGTTGAAAATGCTCAGACCTAGAAGTTTTTCTATAGAAAAGTATGCAGAGGCATGTTGGGCTATTAACTGGTAAAACTATAATTTTGTCTTGAGTATGAAATGTTTGTAGTATGTGTAAACTTTAAAATTTTCTAATATGATGTGATTTATTTTTTAATTCTAAATATTCACATGTGTATTTAATTTTCTATTTGGTATTTTGAATTATTATTATTAAAGAGTTCTCCTCCCACAATTTATATATACTGAGTCCCCAAAGAGATGGGGTCCATTGGTGTTTACATGCTACAGTTAAGGGGGAAGATAGGTCAGTAAACATGCAATTGAAATATGAGGTTATAAAGGCTAAATAAAAGAATTTCAAGGAGTGCACAGAACAAGAATTTAATTCTTACTTGGAAAGACTTATTTTCTAAGAATTCCTTGGAGAGACTGGTTTTAAAGTTAAGATGTGGTGAGTATGAGTTGGCCAAGCAAAAGTGTACCTGTGTGTGAGAGGGGTTTACGGGAGGAGAAGGGGAATGTGATGAAGGAAGGGGTTTTACTCCGCCTTTAGACATAGTTTTAACATAGGTGGGTGCATGGCACAAGATCAGGTTTGCATGCATTTTACAGTTATTTCTGAGGGACATGAGTGAGGAAATGCCGGGACTTTAGGCAGAGAGACTACTTGATGATGTGTTGTTTTCCTCTAAGGCCGAGTCTGTTCTCCAGCAGCAGTTTCCAAGGAGCTGTGTTAGAATGCAGGGGCGCTTAGGGAAGGAAGGCTCCTCACTGCAGTGGATTGTGTCTGGGACTCCACCCTAAATACCCACGCAGCCTAGGCCACTTACAGCTCTTTCTACATCCAGTTATTGCAAACCTAATCAATGGTGGTTATACTGAGTCAGGAATCAATGTCGATGTGTGCGTTTCCTATTATTTTATTTGTTGTGAGTTAGACAAGTCAGTTCTATTCTTTAAGCCTGTTTCCTTACCTTTACAATGGGAATAAAAATTCCTACGTTACAGGCTTTACAGGGCCCTTGGAGAATAAGATGATCCTATAAAATAATCTGGAATATTACCCCAGCACCATTTAATAAATTAACTATTTCTTAAAAAAAAAAAAATCAGGGGTAGAAGTACCCAGAATAAAGTAGATGTTCAATAAGTTTCAAGTGAATATGCATTTACAATTTCTACCATTTTATTAGATACTATCTATAGTTCCTCTCTGATACTCTTAATGAGCTAATCTTTGAAGAATGGCTCTCAGAAGATTTTCCCCCTATATGGGAAATGTCTCTGACTTAATTCATTTAATAAAAATTTGAATAATGCTTAGAATTCCATTAAGACAGTAATCTCAACAGGTCATTGAATGATGTTTATTTTATATCCCTTGTGAGAATAGTCTAGTATTATTTGAAGATGTTCCACCTCTTTTTAAAAATATAGAGACCATAACATCTGCAAGATGCTATTAAATGTAGCACCACCCTGGATACAGTTTTGAGAAATTAATTGCATGTGAATGCTCTATGTCACCTTGTGTATGCATTGGTCTGTCATGCCTAAAGTGACTTCCTAGAATGCCCAATTTTACTTTATTTTAAAGACATAGCAATGGTAGGCAAAGATTTTGTAGTATGGAGTTGTCGATGTGGTTTGGGATAATATCGATCTCACTACCTTCTACTCCTTTTAATAGTCTTGCTTTGAACATTACTGCATCAAGACTTACTTCCTTGGCCCTCAGGCCAAGTCACCTCCTTCTTATTTTATTTCACTTGTATATTTCTTTAGTGCCCTGTATCTTTTCACTTGGTTCTATTGTTATGTCTTTATTATGTATTAAACATATGATTATCTCTCTAATATTATAAGCTCTGAGAGTACAGAGACTGAATCTGACCTATTAAACACTATATTCCCTTCACTTCTGGCAGTTCCTAGCATACAACAGGTATCCAATAAGTATTTATCAAAAATGAATGAATAAGTGAATAATTATATGAATGAACATTTAATTAGGAATTAAGGTCACAACTTGAAGGAATGGTCATAGACTTTTTAGGATCCACTTAGAAATAGTTTTTCAAAGTTTAAAACTGAGGAAACTTTGGGAGATGCCTCAACAAAGGGGGTTACAGAGGAATGAATACAAAAGCAATACTGATGTTTTTTAAGACTTGTGCTATTTTAAGTTTTTTTCCATTTTGTTGCTCTTTCTGGGAGCTTTTTTCTACCTTGTCCACCAGTCCACTGACTCAGTCCTCTGCTTTGTCAAGCCCATTTTTTATTCCTTCTACTGTGTTCTTCAGTTCAGAAATTGTATTTCTCATTTTCTCCTGACTCTTTTTGATAGTTTCTATGTCCTTTTTCCTGCTGATACAGTTTGAAGTAAGTTCTTCATAGTTTCCCTGTAGTTTTTGATAACTCTTTCTGAGCTCACTGAGTTCATTGAGCTTCCTTATAACAATTGTTTTGAACTTAGTATCTCATAGTTTACTTGCCTCTGTTTCATTTAGTACTCTTTCTGAGGATTCCTCTTTTCCTTTCTATTGGGGATTAAGGGAAATGAAGAACAACATGAAATGTAATAATATCAGTATAATAGGGATACCAGAAGAAGAAGAAAAGGAGCAAGGGATAGAAAACCTGTTTGATAAAGTAATGATGGAAAACTTCCCTAATGTGAGGAGAGAAAAATATCACGCAAGTCCAGGAATCACAGAAGGTCCCACACAAAAGGAACCCAAAGAGGCCCACTCCAAGATACATCATAATTAAAATGACAAATATCAAAGATAAAGAGAGAATCTTAAAGGCAGCAAGGGTAAAACAATAAGTAACATACAAGGGAGCCCCAACAAGGCTAGCAGCTAACTTCTCAACAGAAACTTTACAAACCAGAAGGGAATAGCAAGAAATATTCCAAGTAATGAAAAGCAAAGGCCTACAACCAAGACTGCTCTCCCCAGCAAGGCTCTTAATTAAAATGGAAGGTGAAATAAGGAGTTTCCCAGACAAAAGAAGACTAAAAGATTACACCTCCACCAAACCAGCATTGCAAGATATGCTAAAGGGATTACTTTATGAAGATGAAGAAAAAGAGTGAGAGAGAGGAACACCAGCACAAAGGGAAAAAAATGAACAAGTACCTATCTATAATAACTTTAATGTAAATGGGTTAAATAATCCAATCATAAGATAAGGTAGTTCAATGGATAAGAAAACATGACCCACACACATGCTGCCTACAAGAGACCTACCTCAGGACAAAAGACCTACACAAATTAAATGTATGGGAAAAAATATTCCAAGCAAATGGATAGGAATAAAAAAGCCAGGGTAGGAGTACTTATACCAGACAAAATAGATTTCAAAACAAAGGCAGTAAAAAGAGAGAAGGATACTTCATAATACTCAAAGAGAGAATCCATCAAGAATACATAAACATTGTAAACATATATGCACCCAACATAGGAACACCCAAATATATAAGGAAAATCTTAGAGGAGTTCAAGAAAGGTATAGACAGCAACACATGGAGCGTACGGGATTTTAATACTCCACTGTCTACAATGGATAGATCTTCCAAACAAAATATCAACATGGATATTGTGGAATGGAACAATGTATTAGATCAAATGGACTTAACTGCTATATATAGAAACTTTCATCCCAGATAAGCAAAATAGGTATTCTTTTCAAATGCACATAGAACACTTTCAAAGATAGACCACATGAGAGATAACAAAACAAGCCTCAACAAATTCAAGAAAATTGAAATCATAACAGCATTTTCTCAGACCACAAGGGACAGAAACTAGAAACAAACCACACGGAAAAAACTCAAAAACATTCAAACTAATGGAGACTGAATAGCATGCTATTAAACAATGAATGGGTCAATAATAAGATCAAAGAAGAAATAAAAAAGTTTCCAGAAACAAATGAAAATGAACACACAACAGTCCAAAACCTATGAGACACAGCAAAGGCAGTCCTGAGAGAGAAGTTCATAGCAATACAGGCCTACCTAAAGAAGTAGAAACATTTCAAATAAACAACTTAACCCTACATCAACAAGAACTGGAGAAACAACAACAAACAAAGGCCAGAGCAAGTAGAAGGAAGGAAATAACCAAGATCAGAGCAGAATTGAATGACATAGAGACGAAAAGAACAATTCAAGGGATCAATAAATTCAGAAGCTGTTTCTTTGAAAAGATCAAAAAAATCAACAAGCCTTTAATCAGACTCATCAGGACAAAAAGAGAGAGGACTCAAATAAATAATATCAGAAATGAAAGAGAAATTACAACTGATACCACAGAAATACAAAGGATTGTAAGAAATTACTATGAACAGCTATATGCCATGAAATTTGAAAACCTGGGTGAAATGAATAAATTTCTAGAAACATATAACCTTCCAAAACTGAATGAATAAGAAGCAGAAAGCCTGAACAGACCAATAACAGCTGGTGAAATTGAAGAAGTAATCAAAAATTTCCTGCACACAGAAGCCCTGGACTGGATGGTTTTACAGGAGAATTTTACAAAACATTTAAGGAAGAACTAACCTTTGTCCTTCTCAGACTGTTCCAAAAGATCCAAGAAAAGGGAAGACTCCCAAACTCTTTTTAAGAGGCCAGCATCATCCTAATCCCAAAACCAGATAAAGTCACAACAAATAAAGAAAACGACAGGCCAGTGTCACTGATGAACATAGACGCTAAGATCCTCAACAAAATGTTGTCAAAACGCATGCAGCAATGAATTAAAAAGATCACTCACCACAATCAAGTGGGATTCATCACAGGGGTGCATGGATGGTACAATAATCACAAGTCACTAAATGTAATACATCACATAAACAAAAAAAAGACAAAAATCACATGATCTTAACAATAGATATAGAAAAAGTGTTTGATAAAATACAGTATCCATTTGTGATAAAAACACTCAGCAAAGTAGGAGTAAAGGGGGTATACCTCAACATTATAAAGGCCACATATGAAAAACCTACAGCCAACATCATACTCAGTAGGCAAAAACTTAAAGTTTTCCCACTAAGACTGGGAAAAAGACAAGGATGTCACTTTCACCACTTCTATTCAACATAGCATTGGAAGTCCTAGCCATAGTGGTTAGACAAGAACAAGAAATAAATGGCAACCAAATTGGAAAGGAGGAAGTAAAACTGTCATTGTTTGCAGATGACATGATAGTGTACACAGAAAACCCTATAGACTCCACCACAAAACTGCTTGACCTAATAAATAAATTTGGCAAAACGGTGAGATACAAAGTCCATATTCAGAAATCAAAGGCATTTTTGTAAACCAGCAATGAAATATCAGAATCAGAAATCAGGGGGGAAAATCCCATTTGCTCTAGCAACAAGAAAAATAAAGCACCTAGGAATAAACTTAAGCAAGGAGATAAAAGGCCTATACTCAGAAAACTATACAACAATGAAGAAAGAAATTAAGGAAGACACAAATAAATGGAAGCATATACCGTGTTCATGATTTGGAAGAATTAACATCATCAAAATGTCCATATTACCCAAAGCAATTTATAGATTCAACACAATCCTTATTAAAATATCAGTGACATATTTCACAGATATAGAATAAACAGTTAAAAATTTATATGGAATCATAAATGACCCCAAATAGCTGCAGCAATTTTGAGAAAGAAGAACAAAGTAGCAGACATCAAACTATATTACAAGGCCACTGTAATCAAAACAGTCTGGTACTAGCATAAGAACAGACACATAAATGAATAGAACAGAATAGAGAGCCCAGAAATAAATGCATGTCTCTATGGTCAATTAATATTTGACAAAGGGGACACAAGCATAAAATGGAGTAAAAATAGCTCCTTCAACAAATGGTGTTGGGAGATCTGAACAGCTTTATGCAAAAAAAAAAAAAAAGAAGAAAAAGAAATTTGACCACCAACTTATACCATACACAAAAATTAACTCAAGATGGATAAAATACTTAAATATAAGTCATGACACCATAGAAGTTCTAGAGGAGAACACAGGCAGGAAACTCTCAGATACTCCATACAGCAATATTTTCACCAAAATGTCCCCTAGAGCAAGGACATAAAGGAAAGAAACAAATGGGACCTCATCAAAATAAGAAGCTCCTGCATGGCTAAAGAAAACATCAACAAAATGAAAAGGGACCAACAGTTTGGGAAAACATATTTGCCAATGATCCCTCGGACAAGGATCTGATCTCCAAAATATATAAAGAATTCACACGACTCCACTCCAGGAAGACAGACAATCCAATTAAAAAAAATGGGCAAAGAACCTGAACAGTCACTTCAAATAAGAGATACTGAGGTCCTAGACACATATGAAAGGATGCTCAGAATCACTAGCCATCAGAGAGATACAAATTAAAACCACAATGAGATACCACTTCACACCAGTCAGAATGGCCATCATAAACAAGTCAACAAATAATGAGTGCTGGCGAGGATATGGGGAAAAGGGAACCCTGGTACACTGTTGGTCGGAATGCAGACTAGTGCAACCACTGTGGAAAACAGTTTGGAATTCCCTCAAAAAGCTAAAAATGGAATTGCCTTTTCACCGAGCAATTCCACAACTGGGTTTATACCCTAAGAGTCCCAAAACAGCAATTCAAAAGGACCTATGCACCCCAGCGTTCATAGCAGCACAGTTTACAATAGCCAAGTACAGACAACAGCCTAAGTGCCCATCAGTAAAAGTGGATCAAAAAACTATGGTACATTTATACAATGGAATATTACGCTGCAGAAAGAAAAAAAGAGCTCTTGCCCTTCGCAACAGTATGGATGGAACTGGAGAGCATTATGCTAAGCAAAATAAATCAGGGGGTGAAAGTCAAATACCATAAGATCTCACCTATAAATGGAACCTAATCAACAAAATAAACAAGCAAGCAAAATATAACCAGCAACATTTGAAATAAATAAACTGATGGTAACCAGAGGTGATGTAATACAATCACTTGGTAACAGGGAAAAGAAGGGGAAGAGTCAAGTCAGGGAACATGTATAAAGGACCTATGGACAAAGCCGAAGTGGGGAAGGATGGAGGGTGGGAGGTGGGGGTGGGTAGGGCAGGAAAAGTGTTGGTAGGAAAATGGAAACAACTGTACTTGAACAACAATAAAAAAATAATAAAAAAAGACTTGTGCTATTTTAAATGTACTACATATAACCAGATTTAGTCATAAAATTTTAGTATTTGGTTTAATAAATTGAAAGCAGAGTTTATATAGACAAGTAAACATTTATGAATTTAATTTACTTTGAGATATTCTTCATCTGTGATACAAATTCAACCCTAAACTGCTGACCTTTTAAAAAGGCAATATTCTTATTTGTTACATGATAAGATGGAGGAAAAAATTTGAGATAAGGAAAAAATCAACTGTGTACAATAGGAAAGATAAGATGATTACAGTGACTGGCCTTTTATCCTTTAGTGACAGACACAGAAAGAACAACAGAAGCAAATTTACATTATTGAGCTTTTATCAAGAACCAGTCCCTGAGCTGGGTACTCTCCATGGATTATCTCATTTAATTTCCATAACAGTACTTTGGAATTGATATTATTATTCTCATTTTCAAATGAAGTACTGAAAAGGCACTGAAAAGACAACTAACTTTTAAAAAGTATTCTTAGTTAAGAAAATGGGAGTGGAATTGTAAGTGGGTTTTTTCCATCCCAATGCCGATGGTCTCACCACAGCCCAGACAACAAAAAAAGCTCATATTTTTAAACAAAAGCTTGGCAACACCCATATCCTGGAGTCTTTTTCCTCTTATTTAAAAAACAAAAACGAACAAACAAAATAACAAACAAGGTCTTCAAAGGCAAAAGCTATTTTATTATCATCTCTATTCTTTCAGGCTCTGGACCAGTACTATCCTATAACATGAACCTTGCATGTAAAATTCATTTTTCTAATAGTTACTTTTTAAAAGCATAAAAAGAAATAGGTAAAAATTAATTCAAATAACATTTTAACTCAAGAAATATATCCACAATATTATCATTTCAACATATAAACAATACAAAATTATTAATGTACATTTTTTATAGTGAATTTTCAGAATCCACTGTGCATCCTATACTTGCAGTATATCTGGTCTAGTTACGTTTTAAGTACTAAGTAGCCATAGGTGCTCTGGAAACTACTTTCCTGAATAGAAGAGATCTCCACAGTTCTCATTAAGCCTAATGATAAATTGTTTTAGGCAGGGAAAATTTAGGCTTTATTTATTAAAAGTATCAACATACTTACTGTTATTTCTTCATACAGCTGACCTTCTTCCCCTTGACTCAGGACTGTGTGGGGATCAATAACCTAGGTGTTAGAGCCAGGTTTCCATAAAATTCTGCATTGTCACTTCCTAGCAATGAGCCTTTGAACAGGTGACTTAACATACCTGATCCTCAGTTTTCCTGTTTGCAAAATGAGGAGAATGAGGTCTAGATCACAAGTTAGTTATAAATCTCCAGTTGACACATGCTTCATAAAAGGAAGTAAACCTCATTTACATGTGTGTGCACTTTAAGAGAGATTGAGCAGAAGTATTCTTGACACAGAAATCCTCTATAATTTAATCTTCCACATATGACCTCTCCAACCTGAACAATTTTTCTAGTTTGTATTTTATCATAATCACACTGATTTTCTACTGTTGTTATTGACTATATTTTGCTTGTTTTAAATGCATGTATTTCCTTATGTTTACCTTTTTAAATCCAAGGGCTTAAAATGTTACCTCCTCTTCAATGCCTTTTCAGATGTCTTTCAAATGTATGAATGTCGTACAATCACTTGTGACTATGGTCCATTTTTCCCTCCATGAAATAGTAACTATTGAGGACCAGGGTGCATCTTAATAAATAGTCAACATAGTGCCTTAATACAAATTATTTGGAAAACATGCTTTCAATACTAATTTGTTGAAGTAAATTAAGCCATCAACAGTTACTGAATTTTGTTCAAATAAATTAAACCATAGACAATCACTGAATTTTGTTCATTCTAATTTTGTCTACCCTGCTTTTTCATACATTATACACTGAGACCCTCTAAACAATTCTTTCTACTAATTCAAACTACATTTGTTTAGGAAAGACACTTTAGTCCCTCTAACAATGGCTTGCCCTACTGATCAGTTCAGATTATATGCATCACTGCTCTACTTGTAAAGCAATACTCATTTGTAGACATATTTTAATATTTTATTCTCTTTGTCTTTATTACTTTACACAAATGGGTGAAGCAATTAAAAATAAAACAGATGAGACAGGTAAGAAAAAGCATAGGTTTCATAAGCTCAATACAATTAAGGCAAGATGGAGATCCTTGCTTCAACTTTAGCCACTATCAGGCACACGTTGGCCTTAAGCCCAATTGACTATGTGTCCAGTTATGTAGGAAAAAGATAAAATTAAAGTGCAAAATGCTAGAAATATACCATTAATAGTATGCCTAAAGGATGAGCTGCCATTAGATATTTTATAATTAATTGGTTTTAGCAAATTGGGAATGGAATGCAGTAGAATCTGTTAAGATTTCTGTTTGGCTTGTGAATGAACACTTATCATAACATGACAGCTGAATTAAGATTAATAAAATGTTATGATTGCCTAATATTTCATTCCTTTTTACAGGGGATAAAACAACAAACTGAATAGATGTAAACTTTAAATTGTCAATATTTAAAGCTATAAAGAATATCTTGCATTCCAAAATTGTATTCCCCCATAATATTATTACTCTAACTCCTGTATCAGCTTACTAACTCCATAAAGGAATTTTTAGAGCAGTGAAATTGTTTAATAAACCATTTTTCTCTCTTCTAGGTGTAGCTCAGTTAGGATAGAAAAATAAGTAGAACCCAAAAACTTTTAATTTTTTTTAAAAGGGGATTGAAGATATTAACTCAAATCTCTTTTGAATTTTATTTTGTTATGATTATTGTCAAGGAGTTCAGTATCTATGTATTTCTGCAACACCTTTTTTTATTAATCTTCATGTCTTGATAAAGAATCCTACACTGTTTTGGAGAGAATTCTTCCTAAATCCTGCCATTCAAAAGCATACGTTATCTAAATAAGGATGCAAGGCAGATGTTTGATCCTAGAGTCATGCTTTACATACTTCAATATGAATGTGAATTACCTAGGAATCTTTTTAGAGAGAAGTTTCCAGTTTAGCAGGCCTGGGTTCAAGACTGAAAGTCTGCATTTCTAACAAGTTCTCAGATGCTGTTGCTGCTGCCGCCGATGATCTTGAACATACTTCTTGAGCAACTGAGTAGATTGCCAAATATATAGTCAAACAATGCATCTGCCAGTCACTAGCTGTAGATGCTAGGGTAAGTCACACCTACACACTTCCTTCATCTCTGTTGCTATTATCCTAGTCCAAACCACCATCCTTTTTCAGTTACTGCATAGCCTCTTGTTTTCTCAATATCTGAACTTGCCTCTCTCTCCAGTTCACTTTCCAGACTACAATAAAAGTAATCCTTTATACAAACACTAATCTTATCTTATCACCACTACTTGAACTTCCTTTAACAGCTTTTAATGACTCTTCTCAAAAAGATAAATTCCCACATTATGAACATAACTGGTAAAGCACTCAGGAGAGTTCTGTCCTACATCTCTCATTTCATCTCCCTCTCCATCCTCATTTTTCATTAGGCTCCACCTACATATACTTTTCATTTGTTGACTAAGTGTGAACCCTAGACCAGAAATGCATAACCTAGAAACTGGTTAGAAATGCAACTTCTCAGGCCCTATCCCTGAAATTCTCTCCCCCTGGACAGGAACACTACCATAAAAGCAGAGGCTACCAATTCTGTTTCTTTCTGATTCTCTAGCACTCAAAACACTGCCTTGTACCTGCATGGGCTCCCAATAAAAATTCTGAATGAATAAAAGAATAAATCAGTATAAGATCCATATCATTTAAATATTTATTTATCTATAAAGTAGACAAAATATTACCCCCCTATTAGGTTACTTCAGTTTCATTAGTATATAGGAAAGTAGAAAACAAAATACCTACTCAATTTTTTAAAGCATTTTTACATCATTCTCTCATTATGCCTAGCTTCTTTGCTTTTGCTAAAATGGACAATTACTATTTACAACTTTGTTCATTAATTCACTCATTCACTTTATATCATATTGGGTGTTTGCCAACACTACTGCTTCTACTTGAAATATTCTTCCCTTGATCTGGAGTTCTAGCTGGTGCATATTCTTAAAGCCTCAGGTGTACCTTAAGATTTCCTCTTTCAAACACTTGTAATGTTAAAAATAAGTGCTTTTCTTTATATCAAAAGTAACATAGGTTTGTTATAGAAAATATAAGAAAAATATACTGGTAAGTAAATCGAAAACCCTTATTCGTTCCTATAGTCATCATGAGTTCTCATGGTTATATAACCTTTAAAGCTGTTCTTTATCCTTTAAATTGCAAAATTTTCCATAGTTAAATTTATCTGGTGGTTTAAGATTATGTAGGTAATAATTTTGGGTTATATTAGTCAGTTGATATTGTGTCTCATTAACACAAATTCTCCTAACACATTATAAAAGTGCATATTAAATTAAATTCATTTTGCAAGTATTTCTTTTAAAAAAGTAATAAAACAGCACAAGTTATGTGGATGTAGAATTGTATTACAGTTGGGTAGCACAGTAAGGACTGAGTTCTGTAAGAACATTTGATCTGCAGTAGATTTCCTGTGTACCCTGTGAGCCGCTTTCAGCGCTGCTCCCAAGGGAGCATGTAAATGCACACAGCTACTTCCTCTTGCTATTGTAGAACCAATTAAATTAATTTGTTGGAAATAACATTGTCTACTGCTTTGCACTGAGCTAGATTAGATTCTCTCTGAATCTTCCTGGGTTTCACTCTATAATGTGGATAGCACTTTGAATTTTAGTGGCAAGAACTGCAGTTTCCCTTCAGTTATATAAAAAATGGATAGTGAGTACTCCCAAGAAATAGAGCTTTCTCAGAAAACTGCATTTACTTTGGGAGACTGCTGTATATATTTCCTGACACTTTACTGTCATTTAGAATAGGAAGAAATTGAAAAAAATATAGAGAGATTCTTTTGCATTATTCCTATACCTCTTACTTTGGAAAATTTCTCTAGTGTACACCAGGGAGAAGGATTTCACAAGAATTGTAGCTGGATGATAGAATCTAATTGAGCTCTGTGTATCATGTGTTTGTGTGTCATAATGTCAACCAAATTCGTCTGCTCATTAATTGAATATTTATGATCACTACTTGAAAACAGGTCTTATGAAGCATTACAGATACCTAGGGGGGAAAAAATACACACACACACACACACACACACCTACACACATGTGTAGATAGAGTAAAAAATCTAAACATATTTCTCTATAAGAATAGAAATATATATAAATTAATTAAAATTATATTTGAAGTTATATAAATTCCAAATACACATATATATTTAAAGAACTAAGACAAATCATTTGGATGTTAAATTGCAATTTCTGGGTTCAGTATGTGTGCATAGAGGAGGAGTAGAAAATGGGAGAAGGCAGTTAGGGGTTGAATGATTTTGAGACTGTCATATTTATTTTGAGGTGAAGAGTAACGGTATTATAAGGCTGAGAAGTAAGCAAGGATCAGATGTAAAGGCCTTCTAAAACATAGTGTAGAGTTTTGACATTTTATTATAGGCCACAGGGGAGCATTGTAGAATTTGTCACCCAGAATGCTATCATTCAATAGTTTGGAAATATCAAAGTAGCACTTTTTATAGTAGGATAGGGTCCTTTAAAGCTCGTTCCCACATTTTGCATGCTTGTGTTTCTGTTTTGTTTGTTTTCTCTGATTGGCAAAGTTAGTGTTTCTACATTCAAAGAGATGGTGTCTTGTGTTATTGAGGAAGATCTGTGGGAATGAGAAACAAGAGGACTGAATGTGAACACTGACTTTGCCATTAACTAGCTATGTGGCTTGAATCACATCTCTTTACTTCTTAGGATTTCATTCTCCCCATCTGCAAAGCAAGAGAGAGAGCACTGTTGGAATAAATAACATTAAAGCACCTTACCATGTTCATCTTCTAGGATTCATTGTGACTACCACTTACAACTCTTGCCTTTTGTCTTTTAGAGGATAATCCAATTTTATACTAATCCCAGGAGATTTAAAACTCAAACTGTGATTTAAAAATATTTTGAAGTATGTTTGTGTATACACACAGGCACATACACACACACACACATGTTTTTTACTTAGAAACAAAGTTCGAGGGAGAAAAAATTATGGGTTCCTACTATAATCTAACTGACTTGGGAATTTGGATAGTTTTGAGGACTGCTGCCCTATTGTTTGTTGTTTTTAAACCTTGCAATACTATTTAAAATTAAACAAATCAATACCCAATTAGCATTTATAATAGTGATTGGCACATAGTAAGATCCCAATAAAAATGATCTTCCTTATAGAATTGTGAAAGAGATATGAATAAGTTAATTTAGCTTGGAAACTACATAATCCAGTGTGTCCTCAAAATGTTGGTTTCTGTTCACCTTATGGGCCCTTCTGAACCTGTCATATCTATGTTGCCATTTGGCTATGCTTTTTGGATGTTCTCCTGTAGGGCCTGATTCCTTCTACACAACAGTAGCTGAGCTTGAATAATGGACACATCAATCAGTCTTAAGATTGCAGATTATGTTAAGTGTCAAGGTGGGGGGAGCTCTATAGAAGAAGAGAAAATACCAAGCTGTATTTGGTATCCTCAGTATTTTTGACAAACCTCTTTTTGGTTCATGGATGAGAGGGGCAGAAAGATGAATATCAAGATACCTGAGGTGGAGGTGCTTCTTTTACTGCTTTTCTACTCAGTTCACAGCATTCTGAGTCAGCATAGCAGCAGGTTTTATTAAAATGCCCAGAGTCTGTGCTAGATATGAATGAAACCTGAACACGAAATAAAAAAAGGAAACCCTCTTGGAAGAGAAAAAAATTACTTTAGAAATAAGAAAAATACATTTCAAAATTGGATGGTAAAATATTGCTTATATTTACCTAATATAGATTGTCATTTAAGAGTTTTGGGAAGAATCTGACCTAAACTGTGCTTATTGCCAGCTCTATAAAACCCCTATTAATTAGATTCAGACTGTTGGCTTTGCTTTGCCGAAGCTAGAGTATGAATCCTGGATCTTCTGTCACTCACTACCTGTACAATCCAAAGAGCTGATTAATACTCCTGAGCCTTTCCTTTCTCATTTTAGCATGGAGATGCAAAACCCAAATTGCAGAGTCACGGTGGGGGCTAAATGAGATAACAACTATGACCTTGCCTAACAAAGCACCTGTTATTTAAGCATTAATAAATTAATTTCAGTTGCCCTAATGTCAGAACATCTATGCCTTACCAACAATTTTCAACCTATTTTATCTCATGGCATACAAACTAATTACTAAAAGTCTGCAGCACACCAAAAGATAAATATTTCTGCTGATGTGACAAAAAAATTAGGTATAAGTCTGATTTACTTATATCAAATGGCTATCATTGTATTGGCTGTTGCCGTTTTTTTATTTGACAGCCTAGGGGAAAAGAGGTCAGTGCTCCTGACTAAATAGTCAGGTATTTCATGTTTTAGCAATTCTTGTGTCACAGCTGATTGAAAATCACTGCCTTAGATGATCCCATATCAGCCTTCAATTCCCAGTTTTTCCATGTCTAAAATGCGCTTTGTAGTGAGATTATTTCTTTTGTTTGTTTGTTTGATTGTTTAAGATTCTATTTATTTATTTTTTAGAAGTGGGGGAAGAGAGAAAAAAGAGAGGGAGAGAAACATCAATGTTTGGTTGCCCCTTGCACACCCCCTACTGGGAACCTGGCCTGCAACCCAGGCATGTGCCCTGACTCGGAATCAAACCAGCGACCCTTTGGTTTGCAGGCAGGCACTCAGTCCACTCAACCACACCAGCCAGGGCAGGAGCGAGATTATTTCTTAAATTTATTATACCTCTTGAATTCTATTCTTTGTGTTTTCCTATGACACTAATCCCTATGAATATTTGCATGGTAAGTGAAACTACAAGTTTTCTTACTTTAAAAAAATTAGACATAATTAAAAATAAATACTATAACAAACACATGAGCAAAGTGCTAACACTGAGTATAGTGCACAGGATAAGTACAATAAAGCAAACTGACTCCTAAGCCAAACATAAGGGACTAAGTCGTTTTCTCCAGGGAAGGGTAGGGTTACTCCCTAAAAGAGGTGCTACCTGAGATGGACTTAAAAAAAAAGAGTCTAGTAAGTTCAACTTTATTGAAGTTTGTGCCAATTCATATTATTTGAGTAATTCTTTGGAAACCTGGTTGAGGCTGCTGTGATTCAAGCCTCATTCTTTCCCCTTGCTTTCAAGAAGAGCTGAAGATAGCAGAGGAAATGATAACATAACCAATTTGAAAATGTAAGCAAGGATCAGATAACAGAGAACTTTGCATTCTGTATTAAACATTGAGAAATGACCAATCCAATTTAAATATAACCTATTGCTTTTGCTATTAATTCTTTGTTTTAAGTTTGAATTTGTAATAAAAACATTTAAGTCATGCTTAGCTCCAGCTAAAGATGCCCAGATTAAAAAGCAAATGATAGACTTCTGGCCAAGGTGAAGGCATAGGTAGATACACTGCCTCCTTGCACAACCAAAAGAAGGACAACAACAAATTTAAAAACAAAAAATAACCAGAACTATCAGAAAATCAAACTGTATGGAAGTCCAACAAATAAGGAGTTAAAGAGAATACATTTATCCAGACTGCTGGAGAGGCAGAGATGGGCAGCCAGGGCAGAGGGGATGTGCAGCAAGGAGACAGCTGAAGGTGGGTGAGATGGCAGCTGGTGGTCCCACATTTGCATGTGGATTAACTGGGAGGAACAGCTGGGGAGAGAGACAGACCATATAATCCAGGGTTCCAGAGCAGCAAAAGAAAGCCTCAAAACCTTGGGTTATAAAAACCTGGGGGGGATGTGGTGGCTGGAGAAACTCCGAGCTTCACAGGAGAGATCATTGGAGAGACCCACAGGGTCCTCAAACATACACAAACCCACCCACCCGGGAATCAACAATAGAAGGGCCCAATTTGCTTGTGGGTAGCAGGCAAAGTGGCTGAAAGCCAGCCAAGAGGCAAGAAAGCAGCATTGTTCCTTCTCTACATACAGCATCACAAAACAGTGAAACTGGTTGCCCTGTCCTGGTGAACACCTAAGGTTCTACCCCTTACAACATAATAAGTGCACTGAGACAAAGAAATATGGCCCAAATGAAAGATCAGATCAAAGATCTAAAAATAGAACTAAGTGATGAACAGATAGTCAATCTATCAGATGCAGAGTTCAAAACACTGGTAATAAGGATGCTCACAGAAATGGTAGAGTATGGTCATAAAATGGAGGAAAAAATGAATGCTATGCAAAGTGAAATGAAGAAAAATACACAGAGGACCAACAGTAAAAAAGAAGGAAATCGGGGCTCAAATCAATGGTTTGGAGCAGAAGGAAGAGATAAACATTCAATCAAAACAGAATGAAGAAACAAGAATTCAAAAAATTAGGCTTAGGAACCTCTGGGACAACTTTAAACATTCCAAAGGCTGAATCATAAGTGTGCCAGAAGGAGAAGAGGAAGAGCAAGATATTGAAAACTTATTTGAAAAAATAATGAACTTCCCCAATCTGGCGAAGGAAATAGACTTCAAGGAGATCTGGGAAGATCAGAGAAGTTGGACGCAAGGAAGCACACACCAAAGCACATCATGGAAGAGAGAGCTCTATCCCACGTTGTCCCCCTGCATCGCAGATGAAATGAAAATTCCCAATGCAAGACTGCTTGGGGAAGAAAGTCTGGCTAATCTCTCAGAGAAGAGCCAGAGTACCTTTCTCCTTGGACTTTTGTTGATTTTAGCTCATATAGGGATACATAGAATGCATATAAAGCTCATCATTCAATGTTAAACAGTAATGATTAAAGGAAGGAGATATTGTTTAAGGATAACAGTAAATGGATTACAAGAGTCTGAGTCAAGGTCAGGTAGATGGAGTGACACCTGTTCGGCCCTAAAACCTGGGAAAATAAACTCATCCTATGCTTGGACCCCAAACACCAGTACACATTAACTCAAGGGCATTCTTAGCAAAGCAAGTTTCATAGGATTGAATGTATTCCTTTCCAGGCCTAATTGCCCCCAGGAACTGCCTGATCCAGATTAGGGCTATACCTGCCTCCAGCATTGTTTCAAACCAGAGTCAGGTCGGGGAGCAAAGCAGCCAAGGGATAAGGAGACTTCTTTCAGATAGAATGAGGACTCCGGCCATGACAAAGCCAAGGAGTAAGGGTCTTTCACCCCTTCTCCATGTCCCCCAAGTCTTTCCCTGATGGCCCCTTTGTGACTGTGCCTGTCTCAGGTTGCCTCTGGCATCAAGGGATCTTACCTGCCATTGACTAACCAGCCATCCTCTGGGGCCAAGCAGGGTGATGTGAGGGAGGCAGGGGCTGTACCCCTGCCAGGGGACACAAGTTTTGTCTCCTCAGTGGCCTATTTTCCCAAGGCCTCCTTGTTCAGCTCCAGCCTTGGGGCTCTCTTGCCTGTTGGCGAGGCTACAGTCCCTGAAACCAAGCAGGATGGTTCCCAACACATCATAATTAAAGTACCCAAGATTAAAGATAAGGAGAGGATCTTAAAAGCTGCAAGAGCAAAGGAGACAGTTACCTACAAAGGAGTTCACATAAGTCTATCAGCTGATTCCTCAAAAGAAACCTTGCAGGCAAGAAAGGGCTGGAAAGAAGTATTCCAAGTCATGAAAGGCAAGGACCTACATCCAAGATTACTCTATCCAGAAAAGCTATCATTTAGAATGGAAGGGCAGAGAAAGTGCTTCCCAGATAAGGTCAAGTTAAAAGAGTTCATCATCACCAAAACCTTATTATATGAAATGTTAGAGGGACTTATCTAAGAAAATGAAGAAGATAAAAAACTAGGAACAACAAAATGGCAACAAACTCACAACTTTCAACAGCTGAACCTAAAAAAAAAAAACAAAAAAAACACAAAACTAAGCAAACAACTAAAACAGGAACAGAGTCACAGAAATTGAGATCAGAGGAGAGGGGAAAGGGGGAGAATGGGAGAAAATGTACAGGGAATAAGAAGCATAAATAATAGGTATGAAATAGACAGGGGGAAGTTAAAAATAGTATAGGAAATGGAGAAGCCAAAGAACTTATATGTGCGACCCATGGACATGAACTAAGGGGAGAGGGAATGATGGTGGGAGGGGTGTACTGGGAGGAAGGGAATAAAGGAAAGAAAAAAATGGGACAGCTGTAATAGCATAAAAAATAAAAAATATATATAAAATTTAAAAAAATTAAAATTAAAAAAACAAATTAAATAGAGTAGAAGATTTCCATTGTAAACCTATGGTCTCTAGAGTAGACAATTCTCATTAGAATTTTAGAGAAAGAATATCAGAGTCACATCACAGAACCCTTAAAGGCCACAACTCGCCACTGTCTCCTGAGAGTTACATACCAATAGTATGTGTACATGCAGCATTTCTAACTAAAGGTTAGACTAAAGGTTTAAATAAAACCTCCTGGGACCCACTTCTGTAAACCTAAAATTGCAAAGCAATGTATGCCAATCACTAATTCAGATCTAGATCATCTAAATATAATTTGTAGGAAATATAAGCAAATCTGTCAGAGAGATACTCAAATAAAAGAACAGAGTCAAAACAGCCTGAGAGCTGAAGTCTGAAGTGTAACCATGGGTGCCTGCAACATGAAACAGAGGAAACAGTCAAGCAAAAACCATTGAATTATAGCACAAAAGCTTGGGTTAATAACTTAGCTCTGCAACTGTACTTGGGTGAACTTGGGGAAAGTCATATAGCCTAACTCAGCCATAATATTTGGATTTATTGCTATTTGGTTCATCTCCTTCACAGTTTTGTTTCAGTGAGGATTAGTGACATATATTAAAGCCCCCTATAAACTCCAAAATGCTCTTTAAATGCATTCTTTAATTTTTAGCTATGTGTCATCTATGACACCAGAAAAATGATTTGGTACATAAAAATTTAATATACAAGCTATTTTTTCAGAACACCTTTGTTGTGGGAAGTGAAGGACTAATATATTGAGCTAGATAGCTTTGTTATGCACAAATATGAGTTCTTTGAATCACATATAATTTTTATCTGCTGTAAGTTTATAGTGCACTGGGATTTTCAAGTATGGCCCTTTTGTTTACATTTCATAAGTAATATATATTTTGTCTTGGCATTGAGGTATTGCCATGACCCCAATAGTTCTTATTAAGTATCCTTGTCAAATCAACTACAAAGGAATCCAAACTTATTTTCTTGTTCCCTACTCAAGCAAAAGGGAAAAAAAATTACCCATTTAAGATTGGAATAATACTATATTCCCCCCAACTCACAGATGAATAGGTCTGTAATGAAGTGCAATTTTCCTCAGAAAATAAACTCCGACAAATGGAAAATTGGGGTTACAGTGTATGCATTGCAAAGTAATAGTCACTTAAGTATTGAATACAGCCAAAGGACAATTTGAAAAGATGAAGGACATTCAAACAAGAAATGAGAAATCTGACAAAGGTGTAAGGGGGTCCACTGGAAGCTTTACTGAAAGGTGATTGCAAGTGTAACAGTGACATAATGATTCAGTTCTACAAGATGGAAGGGGTTGAAAGGGCAAAGCACATTTTGGTTCATGTTTAGACATGAGTTATGTATAGACCATGGTCCAATGGGTGACCTCACAGGAGTGAAAAAACAAACAATGAGGTGATGAAAATAGATAAAGCAGTGTCAAAAATTAACAACCCAGCACAGGAAACTCAAGATCAAAACAAATTCAGGCTCCAAATTTACATATTTAGGATTTCTAATGCTTTGAGAACATTTTATTTTCAGATCATTTATTCATGCAACCATAATTTATTAAGTACTTACCATGTGCCAGGCATAGTAACTCATCAGGGATAGCAGGGAAGAAATGAATGAACTGTCTTCTTTGTTCCTGAAACTTCAAACTGATGGTTTTCTCCTGATTCCATGAAACACACCATACTTTGTTACTGAGATTACTAGTAGGTTGATTCATAATATACTGTCATTTTTGTAGGTCAAAAATATTCAAGTATTGGCAATTTTTAAAGGCTCAGCCTATTATTATCCTATAACCTTTGTTAGAATGGAGGAAGCCTTTTAAGTACATGTTCTCTGCCTTAATAATTTTTTAACTCATAGACACAGATAAAGGTACGATGATTACCAGAGGGAAAAGGGAGTAGGGGGAGGTAAAAGAGGGTAAAGGAAGGATAAATGGTGACGGAAGGAGACTTGATTTTGGGTGGTGAGCACACAATGCCGTATGTAAATGATGCATTATAGAGTTGTAAAATTGAAACCTGTATGGTTTAATTAACCAATGTCACCTCAATAACTTTAATAAAAATTGTTTTCAAAGAATAATTTTTATTCCCTGTAACGAGCATTTTCTTCCTCTTTGATTTTTATGTGAATCTCTCTCCTTTACTGTTCCCCCCAAATTCACTTAAAATCTCTAAATTAGTTTTGTGTCATACAGGATGCAACTGTGCTCACCCACATGAAGCGATCAATATGGTAAGGCACAGACTAATCTATGGTATCTCCCTTCATGGAGCAGGTCCTCTATCTATATTCTTTTTAGGCAATTAGGGGGACATTCAAAGATTTCTTCTGCATCTTTTGTTTCTTAAAAACGGCCAGCTTAAAGTAATTAATATCATGTAGGGCATACATCAGGGTTGCAAAACTTTGTGTCCCCCCACTCTAACAAGGTGGTATGGTCTCAGACCATCAGCATTAGCACCACTTGCATATTCTTGAGAAGTACAAATGCCAAACCCCACACCAAACCTACAAGATAACAAGGCGGGGAGGGACAAGCATTATATTTAGTCCTGCAAGGTGAGTCTCATGTAGCACTTCAGTCTGAGAACCACTGACCTAAGGCAGTAGTGCTCAGTCTGGATGGCCTAATGGAATGAACTGGAGATTCTGTCAGCAAGTAGTAATGCCTGGGTTCTGGCCGTACGATCCTGATATTACTAGTGAGGGTACAGGATGGGTATGTTTTATAAAGTCTCCAGGTGTTACTAATGAACAGCTAAGATAGAAAAGCACTGGTCTACTAAAATATAGTTTCTAGGCTTGGTACCTGTGAAGCCAAATACTAGCCTTCTTATTTTTGGAGTTGAGCTTTGGATGGGCCAGAAATTTTAGAAAAAATTGATTAACTGATAAATTTATATTCAGTTATGCTGAATACATGTTGTATGCCTACTGGTGATATAGAGTGGTGTAGTTATCATCTGCATGTTTAGCCATGGAAACCCCCAAAAAAGGAAATTATCTATCATCTATCTACCTATCACCAGTCTGTCACCTATCAACCTGTCTCTCTCTATTTATCTATGTTAGATTTACAGAAATAGTATCTACATTACTTAGTGGAGGGGGGATGGGAAGAGTTAGAGGGAAGAAGGTATAAAAAATGTCATGCTAAGACTACAAGTTAAGCAAAATCAAGTCTGTATATCATCTACCAATGTGAACTTATTTTTTCAGTTCTTAAGAGACTTGCCATGTAGCCTTGCACTACCTCCTTCCCTTGTGAAGGTCTGGATCATTTCCATTCCTCTCTTATCTTCAATTTCCTACCATCTGCAAGGTCTTGACTCCTCTCTGACCTTCCCTTTTGTATCTTGGAAATTCTCCATTCACCAGCATAGACTGCAAGCATGTGACACAATTATTTTCTCCTTTGTTCAAGCTGCTTGGAAAGGAAGGAGAGAATCTTTGACTCAAAGGTAGGAAGATACATGAAAGACCTAGTAGTGGCCTGAATTCTGGATCAAGTGGGGTAGAATTAAATAGCTGAGCACTGCCCAGTAGTTCTATGTGATGTGGAAGCTGAAATCTGTCCTAGCTCTGAGAACTGAATGATACAGGAAGAGGTGGGGAGGTAAAGGGTATGTGTGAGAAATTTCTTTTTCTAATTAATGAGAAAATAGAGTTAGCAGGAGAGGGGAGGTTTTTTTCCTTAGCAAAAAGGCCTCTTTAGGTCAGGCAGACCCTGGTGGCAACTCATTTGGTTTTCTTCTTTCTGAATTTAGTTCTTCCTCACAGATGATTAATAGGTAACTAAATGGAAAGGTCAAACACCTTTAAATAATCAGGCCTATCTGTGCATAATAATTATATTATCCTTGCAAACAAAACTTTTAGATGTTATTTTACTAGGGAATGTCACTCTCTTTAGAATAATCTATTCCACTGCCATATTTGTGATATATTATGTCACTTTACTCTTTTCCAATGTCTAAGTTGATATCTTTTTCCTTGGAATGCATTGGTTAAGGGGTGGTGTCTTTGGATTATATAGAGTTAGAGTCTGGGGGAAGCCTGTAGTAAGAAAAGTCAGATTCTGCAGGAGAGAAGAGAAGGAAAACTCTAGCTTAAGTTAGAGTTCTGGAAATGTGAAACACTTAGTATGGAATCATCACTTAACCAGATTTGTTAATGAACTATAAGTAAGTTAAGAAAGAAGTCTGGATTCCTGAACATTCCTTAGTTCGGTCTTTGACTATGTTAATGGCTTGGGTTGAGATGGGGGTGGGGGACATGATGGAAGAACAAATCAGTATTCATGAAATGTAATTTTGAGGCCAGCGTCTAATAAATTTACTCCTTTATCAAAATAGAGTGGAAATAACCATACCTTTCTCCAACGTAAAATGTGTGTTTCTCTCAGGGCAAGCATGCTTAACATGGGTAAATAACCTTTTCTTTTTGTTTTCTTAGGTCTTTTCCTTTAATCTCATGTAAAGCCTTTGCCCAACGAACTCTTTCTCATCTGGATGGGGCTGACAGAACAGACCAGGGAGAAGAGACTCTTTAATCATTCTTCCTGTTCTCTTTACCCTTTCAAAAGCATAAGTGTCCCAGTTTGCAAAAATTAAGCAGCCAAGAATATTTGAGTCCTCATTTTGAAATGTCAGGACTTACATAAACCTATCCCAAAGTAACTGTACATTTTTGCCCTAGACAAATTCATAGAATTTTTATGACTGAAAAGTGAAAACTCTTTTTAGTAAAGCAACATTCTTCAACCACAACCTAACTCCACATAATTTTCCATCTTTCCTCTAGAGATGCCAAATTCTGAAGAAAGGAAAAGTATCAAGGGTCAGGATAATTGTTTAGAGGAAATGTTTAAAAAATGTCCTGGGGGGAATATTTTAAGCATGGATACCTTAGGTAGAACCAGTTACTACTTAATCAAGAGAATTTTCAGTAATAGGTAAGTTTTGCTTTGCAGATTCTGTAGATGGAGCAAATGAAATGCTTTGGCACTGATGGGAAGGGAATGTTGAGCTCTCAATTTTCTCTGTGCTGCATTTTTTTTGTGCTCATTAAACACATTATTAGTAGACAGGTTTTATACTTATATTTGCCAAGGATGACAAATTGATATTTATACATGCAAGAGAATTGACAGGCGCATATTAGAGAGTCTTCACATCTATCATTGTAAACATTTATGTAAGGTTCCCTGAGTCCCTATGTTTTAAGCAAATATTCTCCAGAATTTGTTTGAATTCATTTATAAATATAGCTAATAGTAGTGGCAGTGGGATGCTAGACCCTGCATTTTTTCTGTATTATTCCTACAATTTTGGATTGCTTCCAACAATCCAAAAATTTAAGTGTTATAAATTTAACTTGACCAATGTCAAAGATGTGCCCAGTGGCAAAGGAGGTGAAGATTTAAACTTGGGTCTGTGTAATGACAAATCCCTACTTTTATATCTGTATCATAATTCCACTCAAGCATCAGCAAGATCATTATTCAGGGAGTAGCTAAACTTCATTGAGTTCAAATCACATTTCGCCACTTGTTGGGCCCATAGATGTTAGATTGTGTACTCCATTAAAACAGGGCCATGTCTATTTTGCCCTTGGATATATACCCTGTATTAAGCACACTGCCTAGAGCCAAGTGACTATGCGATAAACATTTTTTGGAATGAGTGAATAAATAAAATAACAAGTTAGATTGCTATATCTGTCAATGGAGAAGGATCAGGATTCAGCCTGGGCTGGGTTCCCAATTCTGTTCCACAGCTTTTTTGCTGAATGAACTTGGAAAAACATTCAACTCTACTAAATATCGGTTGTCTCATCTGCATAAAAGGAATGGTTTAGATGATCGATTGAAAGATGAATATAAAAGCACTTAATACATTTAGTGTAAATATTAATTGATATTGTTCTGATGTAAATTTCAAAGTATTGAAAAATTATTTCTTATCTAGATCTGAGAATGAACCTTTTCCATCTGTTTTTTTGGTGCCCAATATCTGGCAATAATTTTTACATACTTTTAAAATTCTATTCCACTTTAAAAATATATTTTATGTCAAAACCTCATCTATGCATTTATTATATTATCATTAAAACAGAAGCACAATATCCATGAAACAATACTTAAATGTATATTATGCATGTCAAGGTACTCTGTTCTTTTTCTGTTTTATTCTAATCAAATAAAATAGTGTTTATGACACACTAAATTGATGTTAAGATTCACCTTATATTTGAAACCCAGTTTTTGAAAATTACTCTCTTAGGGGAAAGTGTTACTCTGACAAACTCCTTCATGCTATATTATTGTAAAACCCTCTGAGTAAAAAGGATGGGGCAGAAGTGCACATGTCTCTGTATGCTTGTGGTTGGGGCTGCAAATGATGTAGCAGTAGGACTAATTAGAGTCTATTTATCATCTATCTATCTGTTATCTATCTACCTACCTACCTACCTACCTACCTCAGTCTCCTCAGGCCGCTATAACAGAATACCATAGATTGGGTGGCTCCAACAATATACATTTATTTCTCACAATTCTGTTGATTGGGAAGCCTAAGATCAAGGCACCAGCAGATTCATTGTCTGCTGGGAATTTGCTTTTGGGGAATTTTCATTCATGAGGAGCTATTTTCTCAATGTGTCCTTATATGAGGGAAAGGGCAAGAGAGCTCCCTAGGGTCTCCTTTACAAGGATATCCTTTACAATCCCACTCAAGATCTTATTACCTCTCAGCTGTCCCACTTCCACATATCAACACATAGTAATATAGAATCCCGACATATGATTTTGGTGAGGATATCTCTCTGTCTATTCTTCAGTCTCTTCATCCACTTCAATTTATCTAAATTTATCACCTACCTACCTACAACCTACTCTATAAATAAATGAGTATAATGCTCATGTATGTTTTTTAAGATCTGTCTTAGAACAGTTTCCATGAATTCCCTGTAGTCAATGACCATAGAGACTTCTGAAGATCTTATCTGCTAATATATAAATGCTGACAGTGACAGATAATAAGTGAATAGTAAAAATCTATGATTTTTTGGCATTTTTAAATAACTAAGTTTGTAATTTTCTAGAGTCTGTTATGATGTATTTAAAACTGTATAGAATACATTAAACTCTTTATAAGAATTTTATATGCTACTGATTATTTAACCTCTACATAACTTTATAAATATAAAAGATTTATTTCTTAATCAAACATACCATAATGTCAAGATATGTGAAAATAGCTGAATTATGTGTAAGAATTCTAACCCTTAGAAGAGACATATAATAGGATAGTACCATAATGCTTTAAACCAACCTTCTATTGATGAATATTTAGGCTTTTTCAAACCTTTTTACATTATTAGTCTTACTGGAATTAAAAAGTTTATCAGTCATTTCATTTGCTTATAAATAATGTTTTTCTCTGTTTGTTAAATATTGTCAAATGATTCTCTATAGAGGTTGTGTGAATTTTACTTTCACCAGGAATATAAATGCCTGTTTCTCTATATAAGCCTCAACACTATGAATTATCAAACTTTTCTATTTTGGTAATTGGATAGAGTAAATTTGGCATGTTGGTATAATTTAATTTGATTATTTTCTGTTTTTGAAAGAGCCTGAACATCATTCCATATGTTTAAGAATTATTTGCATTTTGGGGGGGGGGTGTGAACTCTCTTTTTCTCTTATATTTTATTGGCTTTGTTATATTTTCTTATTTATTAAAGATATTAAGACCTTATTGAAGCCAACTTTTCATTTTTTTTCTGTGATGAGTTGAGTGTATTTTTCTATTTGTTTACTTATTTGCTCTATAGTGATTTTGCTATGCTATTATGTTGTTGAATTGTTTCCATGGCTTCTGAATCTTACATTATTCTTATAAATGCCTTCTCCATCCTGATATTATTTTTACACACCCCAAATTTTCTATGAATACTTTTATGATTTCATTCTCAAAAAAATGATTTTACATGTTTAATTTTGGGGGAAGATAGGGGAATTTGATCTGATATTATGATGAGGTATAGATGTAACAATACCCTCCTCTCCAGTGTCCTTTAAGTAGTTGCAAAATTTTTCACTAAATACCCCATCTTTTCTTCACTTATTTGAATGCTATCTGTATTGTACACTAGACTGCAATACATATTTGAATCTATTTCTCAACTCTCTAATCTGAGTCATTGGCCTTCTAATTATTTGCTGGTATTTACTGAATATACTGCTTTATTTACTGAAGCTATAGAGTATGTCTCGGTATTTGGTAGCATTATACACCTAAGCACCAATATGTTTTTTCAGTTTTCCGAGTCATTCTTGTTTCTTCTTTCATATAAAGTTCATAATTGGCTTGTTTACTTTCCATAGGAGAGTTGGGTTAGTATGGTATTTATCTCGTGTTGAACTGATGGAGTAGCTTAAGGATAGCAGATATCACTATAATATTAAATTTTCCTGTTCAAACTCTCTGTATCCCTGCTTATCTGTCTGATCATCTTTGGGTACCTCAGGGAAATTTAAAATTTATCTTTCTATAGATCTTGACACTTCTTGTTAGATGTATTTTTAAGTATTTTATCTATTTTATTGCTATTCTGAATTGAGTTTCTTCTTTTATTATGTCCTTTAACTGAATGTTATTCATATATATGAAAGCTATTATTTTATGTATAAAAAGTATGCCTAGAGCCTTACAAAAATATTTTATTATTGGTATTAGTTTTCCCGGATCATTCTCTGAATTACTAAGTATACAATCTTATCTATTATTAGCTTCCTTCAAAGTTAATACTACAGGTTTTTTCCAGTTTTCTAATTTGTTGGCTATTTCCAAAAATACCAAAAAGTAATTGTGATTATAGTAATCATTGTTTGACTCTTCAGATTATTTATCTAATTTTTTAAGCATAATCTTCTTTGAATATGAGATATATACCAGGTCTGTCTGGAAAAAGTCCAGCCATTGTTAGTATACCAAGAATGGTTTGTGCAACATTGATGTAACCTGGCAGCCAAGGAGAGCAGACTGGAATGCACAGGAATGAACAATGATGACTTCACTGTACTAGTCAGTGGGGGAGGTAGACACTGTTGAGTGAGCATGTGTACTGTGTGTCTTTTGTGTTCAAAATGACTCACCAAACAGAGCAATGAATCTGCATCATATTTTGAGTTAAGCTTGAACATTTTTCTACGAAAATATTCAAATGATTCAGAAGGCTTTTGGGGATGATGCAATGAGTGCAGTACAAATAAAAGTGTGGCACAAACATTTCAAAGATGTTTGAGAATCTCTTGAAAGTGATCCATGTTCTGGAAGACCTGAAACAAGCAGAACCCCTAAGAATGTTGAACGTGTATGGCTGCAATCAACAAAGATTGGAGAACTGTGTGAAGTCCTAAGGTGCCTACTTTGAAGAGAACTGAAGCATCAATGTCCTATGCACAATGTTTCTTGTATCTTGTATCTTCTTCAATAAATGTTTCTATTTTTCATATTACATGGCTGTATACTTTCTGGACAGGCCTCATATATTTGGATACAAGTTTGAATTATACCAAGAATTCTCTCCTATATGATCTGAGTTAATGTTTGTAAAGCAACTAGCACAGTGCCTGACGCATGGTAAGTACTCAGTTATGTCATTCTGTTTTCACTAAACTCCCTATAAATAAAGTTGTACAAATTATTATTCATAGTTATTAAAAGGACTTGCTTGGATCACACATTTAGAATGTGGTAGCATCAGATTACTAACTTAGGTTTTCTCACCCTGATACTAAAGCTTTCCCCACGTGTAGATATTTATAAGTTCTGGGCTATGTATAGGGATAGAGAAATTGACAAATCTCTAATTTGAATTTAAGCATTTTCTTGATTAATGAATAAGGGCAACAAATCTATTAGTGTTAGCTATTCCTCTGACTTTATCACAAATAGAAATAAAAATAATTTTATGTCATTATAAAGATATTGCACATATCTTGAGATATCATTTATGCTCACCACTATTTTGAAATAGCTATTAGACCTGCTGAATGAATGTATTTTTTAAGACATGTATTTTTTAATGACAAATATTTATGATTCATTTCTATATAATCAGTTCTTTTAAGTCTTATGTATTTATCTTATGCACATAAAATATTATTTTGAGAAAGGAGTCCATTGGCTTTATCAGACAGTCAAAGAAATTAATGCTACAAAACAGTGAAGAATCCCCACTAAGCTATTCTGTGATTGTATGACCCTCTTATTCTATTCTGTATTTTTAACTACATTTCCACAATGGACATATTATTATACAATAAATGTTTCCAACATCACGTTCTAAGGAAATTTGAGACATCCATACCTGGTAGTAGCTGGCACTAAATTCAGTGAATTCTTCAACTGGCAGAATAACCAGATGGATTTTAATTGCCCAGTGAAGGGATAATTTTCCCCAAGAAATTCTACACATGCCAATGCAGCCCCGGGAGCTAGTTGTAAGGCCTCCTCCTTTGCCAACCTTTTCAGCTTGCTGCAAAAGATGCTTTTCAAAGGGATCCTGTGACAGCATCGAGAGAAATTTAGTAAATGTCTTTGCTGGATTGGGGTAGAAGTGAAATAAATAGCCAGGGCTCTGGGGAAAACTGCAGACAGCGCTCTCCCGTTGCTCAGTGTGCTTATCTGTGTGCACACAGCCCTTCTGCAGAATGCACTGCGCTAAATCTAATCTGACGCCTCCCTCTGGGGAGGTCAGGGAAAATGGGGAGAAGATCAGAGGGTTGATGGATTGGGATAAATTCCATCTCCCTTTAGAATGCCAACATTTTCCTTTAACATAGTCTTGGCATGTTTTATATTTCTTGAATTTGCAGTAATTTTGGGTGTCCTGATAGTTCAAAACCATGCTTTTCAGAATCTTTAAATTTTAGGATATGTGAAGAATACTGATACATAAGAAATGTTTATAACAGTGGAATCACATTATGATCAAACAGGAACAGACCAAGTGCAGTCATTTCCATCATCGAAGGCTTAATTCTATAGACTAGGATGGTTAATTTGTATTTTAAAATGAATAGAAAGAGCATTTCTTAAGGCCTATTTAGGAATTCATAATTACTAAGGTGTTTAGATCCCTCAGATTGTTTAATTTTTATGACCACTCATTATTTCTATTTTGCATATAAAGAAATTGGGTCTCAGAGTGGTTAAGTAACTTAACCAAGGTCACTGTTATTAAAAAACAGCTGTGCCTGAAACTCAGTTTTGTTTTGTTTTTTAACTCTCATCTTTTTGTTATCTACCTTTACAGATTATACCTGCACGAGGTTTTCAGAAAAGGGAAAAATATATTTTGGGGCACAATCTTGAAATGCTTCTTGAACTAGATCTTATATAGATGAATCAGAGCTGCATCAATAAATGAAAATAGATTTTTAAAAAGAACAATACTCCTAGAATCATTTCTCAGGAATAACTATACAAAGCGAAGTTTCTCATTTTAACCTTAAAGCAAGTATTCTACTTTGCTGTAACTTTCTGTTCATACCTCAATCAAATTAAATTGGTTTTCTACATAGCAATTTGGAGAAATATCAGGTCCACTGGGATCAAGTGAAAAACAGATGTGAAATAATATGCATTTTTCATAGGCCCCCAAGGGTTGTGACATTTCCAATTTAGTGACACTCTAGGTAAAGAAAACATATATCTGAGCATAAAACCAAAGCCCTGACCCACAATTTGGTTTCTGGAATGAGCTTATTTAGGTAGGTAAAGAACTTCATGGATAATCTTGTGTGGAAATTTGCAAAGCTTGGAACTTTCTATACAATTGATCATTTACGACAGCCAGTTATTTTCCTGCTTGGGAAACAGCTGGCTTTCAAAAAATATTGCAACATTAACTCACTTACTTACCCATACCTTACCTGTATAAATAATGTTATGCTGTCAGCGTTTGGCGTGACAAATCCCATTTCAGCTTTTCCTCAAATATAGGTATTAATAAAATTAAATGGTGCTAATATAACCAGATCAATGTTCTCAGATACCTGGTATAAGATTCATTTAGTCATTCATTAAAAATAAAATTATTAAGTAATTTCTGCATGTGGTACCTAGACATTTTGAAGGTCCCAGGGAGGTTCTAACAAAGCTTTGGATGCAAACAATATTTCAATTTTGTGATTTGTGTTTGTTTGTTTACTTGTTTTAACTAAGTCCTAAACACCACAGACATATTAATCCCATATGGACCCTTTTTTGGATGAGGGTCTCCCAGCAGCTTAGGTATATTTAAGACTGGGAAAACAACCAAGAGTAAGAAATGAAGAACAAAGCGTTTGAAAGTTAAATGCATATCCTTTCACTATTTACTCTTATAATAATGGGAGTAATGATTAGTCATTATAATTAATATTGTGCCAGGTTTCTGTTAGGAAGTATACTCTCCTTTCCCAGCCAAATGCCAGAATAACCATAACATCTGCTGTGTATACATAATAAACCATATATGTGAATGGCAATGGTTGACTATAAGAGTTTAAGAATATTCTGTTAGGGTTCACATCTAGGTGGGTAATTCTATGTCTCAGTGACAGAACCATGTGTGTAACTTATGTAATGATTTAAAGGTGATACATGAGGGGAGGGGAGGCAAGCTGTCAGGTAGAGATTAAAGAACACTTATTTTTCAATAAAAAAAATAGGTGGATAGTGATTGCGCTTCTATTCCATCTGGGCATCTGAGCCTACCTAGGGAGGAAATGAAGTGTCCCACACCTCCTGTACATTAACCTACTTCAGCATTTGCTTCTCAGACATGTTATTTAGCCCTTCGAAAGATCTCAGTTGCTCAGCAGTCCAGTTGTAAGAACTGGGAACTTTTATTAAAGTTACAAAAACAATTAAATATCTACAATTTAATAATTTCTACTTATCACTTTATCTGTGCCAGGTAATATGAAAGGTTGCTACTTAATATGTTACCTAATTTAATTCTCACAATAATATTATGGAAGTGCTATCAATTTTATTTTCATTTTAAGAATGAAGCAATAATGTTTGTTGAACTCATGTGGCTTGTTCAAAGATATTAGCTTTAACTTCAAAGTTTTTGTGGTGTTTATACTTATGTTAACAGAATCTTGCCATGACTGTCTTCAAGAAATGTTTCTTAAACTATGAAATGTTCCATGTCGTATCTTCTCCCCTTAACCTTTACACCTAATGAGAACAGCCACCGAGGCCTCATAGTCTTCACATTCCCATTTCCTGGTGGAGCTCTGGCCTGCCAGCCCTAACCACTCCTGAGTGTCTCACTTCAGACTGAGTCACAGGTTGGCTCCTCCAGTTCCAACGTTTACAGCAGGTGAATATCCTGGTTCATTTTTTTCCCCCAAGGGGTAGCTTGAAATACAAATACTTAGAAGATTTCAAAAGCCCCTTTTTTGGTCCTTGGTTTAAAACAGAAGTCAGTCAACATTTTCTGTAAAGAGTCAGACTGTAAATATTTCAAGTTTGCCTGCCAGTCACTATTTTTTGTTTTTGTTGTTTTTACAATCCTTATTAAAAATGCACAAACCTATTCATAGATCTTGGGTCATGCAGCATTGGGCCATAGTTTGGCAAATGCTGGTCTAGAACCTAACACCCTTAACTGCATTTAAACCTACTTGTGCAAGAATTTTAAGTTGTTCAGATGAAATAAGTCCACAAGTTTTATTGCAAGGCAACATTTATTAAAACATGTTAAACAGGTATAATAATAATAACAGTAATCACAAAACTTCATTTTTTATTAGATCACAAAGGGATAACTCCAGATGTCTCCTCCTTTTCAAAACTCCTACACTCAGCACCATCTGGAGTATCTCCTGACATCTCTCCATCCCCACCCTCTATCACTATAAGTCCTTCTTCTCTCATAGTCTACATCCCTCTACTTTCTCTTGATTTTTGTAGATTAGTGTCGTTGTATTTCCTTAGTGTTTTTTCTCTCCTCTGATTCTCAGAATCTGTTCTCCCAAACCCAGTGTATAAATCGACACCATCGAGCCTTTCAGGAACTAGGCAGAAAGCAAAAAAGCCCTTCTCAGGCTAAAAGGAAAGGCTAAATTGTTGATTGCGCCGCAGGGCAGCTGGTCATGGTGCGGGGGTCGGGGGAGGGTAGGGGAAATGTGATAAACACATTAAGGCTATTGAATTTTATTTAGTCACAAAAGCAATTATAAAATAATATATATTTATTTTAATATGGAGACTATACAATGTAGGAGAGAGAACAACAATAACAACAAAAACTAGTTAAAATCTTGCCCAGATCAAGCTCTTAGAGAAGATGGTACAATGGAAAAGGGATTTAGGAAATTGGAGAGATGTAGGTTCTAGCTGTAGCTTATCCCTACATAGCCAGCTCACCTTGGATAAGTTGTTTCCTTCCCTGCACTTCAATACCTACCTGTAAAATAATGATTTTGGGTTATATAAACTCTGTATTCTCCATAGTCTTCTTATGCTATAAGAAACCTAAGAAAAACTTTTTTCCTTGTCACTGAGAATATTGGAGATCCACATTTAAAAAACATAAATAGTTTTAATTTTATTAATATAAGTGAAAGAGCAAGTTGTTGCTGAAATTCTATATACACATCCAATATTTTTTCTCAGTTGCTAAAAATGTTATAATTGTTAATGGAACAACTTGTGATGAGAGTTGAGGGATTTGCTGCTATGGGAGCTATTTGAGGCAAGTCTAGACATGGTTAGAACAGAGTCTGTAGAATTATGTGAACCCGCCTATGCAGAGCTCCATGCAGGACTGGTGAGATACCCTGAGGCGTGTCTGCCAGTCTGCCATTTATATTAAAGAGCCCATAATAGTGTTTAGATGGGTAATGATCTCTCCTTTAGTAGTTTGGCTTGGCGATGACATTGACAATCTTTGCCATTCAGCTTTAGAAAATACCGGGCAAATCCATTAAAAAATAATTAAATTGGTTTTTAAAAATGAGATTGAATTCTCTTTATGGTTGGTACTATATCCATTTATTTAATAAGAGTATTTACCCATTTGTTCCTTTAACAATATATCTTGGTGCTTTCTCTGCCTCAGAATAGTAAAGATGAGTGAAGTAGTCACCGGCCTGTCATACCAAGAAGGGCAGGGGTTTTGTCTGTCTAGTTATGCTTTCTCCTCATAAAATCTTTGGTATGTGGCAAAGCTCAAAAAATTCTTTTGATTTTTCTTGTCTTGAAGAGTTATAAGATAAAAACAAACACGAGACAAATAAGCTCATAATCCTAATCCCATGGGTTGCTGTGTGATATGCGCAAAGGGAATATTACGTTCAAAGACAAAGAAATAGTTCAAAGGAAGGGATGGCTAATTCAGTCTTGACAGGAGGCAATAATGTCAATTTTAGAGATGGAGTAATGATCAGAGCAGGACTTTGAACAATAAACAGGAGTTTTCCTGATGAGCAAGCAGAGGAAAGAACGGTGAGGTTGCCTAATGGGATTTAGCATAGCAGGAACATGTCATTGGCGGATGGACAGTGAACGGTTCTGGAGACAGAGTTACGTGCAGACCTTAGACTAAGTTCGGGTAAGGAGGGTAAAGACGTGATCAATCTTTCTGCTAAGAGCACCTCACTGACTATACACTGAGATATGGACAAGTGCTAGCACAGTAAGATTCAGATAATGAGTTAGTATGGTTCTAAAATGAGATATAATGAGTTTCTGAATTAAGACAGTGGAAGCAGTAATAGATACAGGAAGAGAAATGAAATATTTAGAATTAACACCATTTCTGTTTTTAGAATTATAAGTTATATGTAGACATGAGGGAAAAAGTAAGTATAGTAGCTCGTATCTCGTAACAAAGTCTCGTACCTTCTATTTTCCTATGCAGAATTTCAGTGGCCTCCACTTGCTAGAGATGTGTGGTTCTCTCTGTAGTAAGGAACCATGAAAGGTTTGCAGCAGCTAAGTATTGGGATCAGAACTGTATTTTCAAAATAGAAATTACCAACAGCATTAAAATCAGATGGGGGGTGGTATTGGAGATAGCTCATCAAGTTTGTCTCTCTCAATTTAGAACAGGTTAATGGAAATTCATAAATATTTAATGTGAGCTAAATTTCAAGTTTGTGCTATCTAACTAATTACTTATTCAATGATGACATATTTAAAGAATTACTAGCCTAAAAATAGGAAGCCCCAGGGCTCACTCTGCAGGGGAAATTCATTCCATTCAAGAGACACCTAGTCAAGGCCTGCTGCAGGGGAAGCCTGCCTACAGTAAATTTACATGGGACTATGCAGGGGGAAGAGAGCAAGTTAATTTTACATTTTTGGTAAAGGATATGTGACAGTGGAAATAAGGGAAGGACACCAAGGAAGACAGGCAGAAACAGGTTTGAACCTGTCTGCTAAACTTAGAGTGGGGTAATGACATTTCCTCCTCTAGGGTGATAAACAAGAACAAGCAAATGAGGAAAACCCATTATGCCAATTGTGGTGATGAGGACTATGTTCATCGCACTCATTGATATGCATTTAAACATGGTGATGTTAAAGGATAATTACTAACTGATGAAAAGCATTGCACTAGGAGAGTTAGGGAAGTTTAAAATCTTTCAGGAAATATTTTTTAAAAAGTGAGGCTTATTGTCAATACTTCCTATGAAACAGGAAAGTCCATTCCAGGCCGCTGAGCTCTGTGTCACAGGTACACAGTTGTCCCGTCCATTTCACGGAAATTCATTTGAATGGAAATATATCGCATCAGCTTTAATATCAGTTCCTTTAAGGCTGGACTAATTGTTTGCTCTCCATGGGTTCCATAGTTTCTCATTTGATGAATTTGTTTTCAGCAGAGAGGTTTCAAAATGAAACATACCTGAAGTTCAAATGATAAGCTAGTAGTTGGGAGTCTTGGGGCTGCTTGTCTTATATTCTTTGGATTCAAAAACCCTATTTAAAAAAAGATATATACAAAAGAAAATTAGTAGTAATGCTGACTTTGGAGTTTTGTGAGGATTGTTAAAACAAAGTTCAGCCTTTTAAATATGAAGGTCTAATTGTCCTTCTTAGGTCATTCATGAATGGGGCAGCAACGCATGTAGCAACTAGAAGGGCATTCCTAAGGGTGGTATAAAATGGACGGTTTTTATAGAGAAAAGAGTGGGGCAAGGGAAGCTATCAACCAAAGAAAATAAAGGATTAATTTTGGGCTGGGACATCTTTTCTTTGGAAAAAAAAATAATGGGAGGGTTTTCTTATACGGCAGCGTGCCTCTTTATCCATGGGGTATGTTGAGGGCCCTTGTGACAGGTTACCCTCTTGTACTTACCCAGAAAATTCCTTACTGGTTGATTAGGATTATGTTTCTGGGAGGGGTTGAAACTGCAATTAGATCAGGTATTAAATTGAGGTTTGGTATCATGAACTTCTAGCACAGATGTGGGGCCTGTTTTGTTGTTGTTGTTGTTGCTGTTGTTTCTAAATAGGGTAAGTCAAGATAACAAATGGAAAACTTACCTAGCAGGCCTTTAAAAAATATTGCAAATATGGTGATCGTGCTTTTAATATAAGATTTAACTAAATTCAATGATAAAAAAATTCCGTTATAAAAGTGACAACTACACTATGAAGACAAATATTATACTCCAAACAAATGTTAACATCTGGTTTTAGAATTATTATTCACAATTGGAAATAGACACATTCACAAACTTAACCCAGGAGTTCAATCAGCATCGAGCTAGTCCATCATTTTCAGAGGCAAGCTGGTAATTGGTGGGAAAGGATTTACGGAAAATAAATAACACTACTTAAAGTTTATGCATTTCTTCTACAAAGGATTCTCTAAGTTAAAAGAAGGTTCTGATTCATATAGTTCTCTCCCAGTTAAAATGTAAACATTTGGCACCCTACCCACTCCACAGATCTCTTGATTCAGGGGCTTTGTCTTCTCAGAGGTGATTGTCTCCTGCGTGCCCTCTAGTGAAGGATAAGGCACAGTGGAGTGTGTAAATACTCCTCCACCATTCTCCTCCAGAAGCACAGAAACAGCATTTTACACTTTGGAGTATGGAGAGGGTGGGATTATTAAATAAACAATTAAAAATCAAAACACACACTCAGAAAAACCACTTCTGGTAGAAATATTGTGAAAACCAGTACGTTAAAGCATGTAGAATATTTTTTAAAAAATTTATACATGTATTTTTTTCTTCTGAACAAAAAATGCACTAAATATCTAATATATGCTAGGCTTTGTATTTAACTATATAAAAAATAAAAATGACCCACTCTTCTGATTTAATAATAAACACCCATAACTATTATTGCTGCAACTAATATAATAGTAATTTTGTTATTATATCATTTAATTCTTACAACAGTCTAACATATGATAAAGTGGATAAATACTTGTTAAATCATCAAAGGGAAATTAAATAAATATTTTGTTTATATCTTAGCCTGAGTTCTAGATGAAAAAGAAATTAATTTCCTTCAGGAATTGCAATCTGATTCATATTTAAGGTTCAAATTTATAGCATTTTTGAAGCCTCCAAATTATAACCTGAGCAATAAAATAGAGTTGCTCATATTGGAACAGGAGGGCAATTAAAAATAAAATAAAAATTTATCTAAAGGAAAATAATTTTATTTTATTATTTCTACAGACTTTTATCACAGGTGGAATATAGATGTAAACATAAATTAAATCATGGAACCAACTACAAAGCACATAAGGAAATAAAAAAACATGAGCAAAAATCAGCATAGATCACCAAACTGAACGAATGGGTACAACAGCAGAATAGAAAAAGCTAAAATGAGGATTGGGAACTATAGTGGATTAAAAAAAAGAAATAACACAGAACACAGGACAAAGAGCAAACGTACAAAAACTAAGAAAGAATGGTTAAAAGAAAAGAAGGATAGAAGCAAAAGGTCTGTTATGTTTCATGGGAGTTCCAGAAGTAGAGAATAGAGAGAATAGGGAAGAGGTAATAACTAAACAGATAATGGTAGGTAATTTTCAAAATTGATTAAAAGCATGAATTCTGACTTTTTAGGAAGCCCAATAAATCACAAACAGAATGAAAGGAAATGTACAACAGGACACATTTAGGGAAACTGCAATACACCAAACAAATAAAATTTCTTAAAGGTAATAAAGAGAAAAGTTACATTGCTTAGGACAAAATGGTCTTAAATCTGGCTTCTCATTAACAACAATGGAAACCAGAATAAGAATATGTAGTCTTCAAAGTGTTCTCAGAAAAAATGTTCATGAACTAAACTGTCACTCAAGAATAAGAATAAAATAAAAGTAATTCTGAACAAACAAAAAACAGAGCATTTCCTACCTATAGTGCTTCAGCAAATATATTTCTAAAAGGTATGTTTTTCAGTGACATTTTATTAATGTATTCTGAATGAATAATACCAGAAAAAGATATGGGATGCCAGTAGAAATGGTAAGCAAAGAAAGTAGATAAGTAAGTTAATTGAAATGACCTATATAAAATGATAAAAAAAAAACACCTATTTCATTGTGTGGTAACAGAAAGTTAGGACAAACATACAAAAAATGAAGAATATCTAAAATGAGGAGATAGTAATAATTAAATTGAAGTATTAACAGTTTTTAATTTTTTGAAGACATGTACATATTTTAAACTTCAGCTATGTATATTAAAATATAAAAGTTAACCTCAAAGAAAATAAAAATAGAATTTATGGTTTCCCAACCAACAAAGAAAAAAGTGAAATTTTATAAACAGAATCCTTCCACAGAAAGCAGCAAAAATGAAAAAAGAAATATAGAGAGGGCAGAACCAATAAAAAGTGAAATACAATGTGGGAGGTATAATTCCATATATACCAATAAGCAGAAGTGAGAACATAAAGTGTCTTGACTGCTTAGCTAAGGAGTCATAGTAGTTTTTTTATGGAGAGTCATGAGTCAGTGAACCCTGCAACTATATCTCTATTTCCCTGTATAACAATTTATAGACAATCCTTTCTGATTGATCTATGTACCCACATGGACAACACCTTACTGAAGTGATATGCCTCAGTGCTCCCAGAGACTTAAAATCAAACCAGTCTTGCCCTGCCTGGCATGGCTCAGTGGGTCGGGTGTTGTCCCACAGACCACAATGTCACTGGTGAGATTCACGGTCTGGGCACATTCCTAGGTTGTAGGCCAGGAGGGGGCATGTGAGAGGTAATCGATTGATTAATGTTTCTCTCCCTCTCTTTCCCCCCACCTTCCCCTCTCTCTAAAATTAAATAAATAAAACCTTTAAATAAAAATTAAACTAGTCTTTGAATAGTGATCAAGATGCTTAATTAGATCGACTGCTTTGTAAGGGCAAAAACAATCTTTTGGTTCTCATTTTTTAAAATGCCATATGCCTAGTATATATTAATAAATGGGTGATCTCATCTATATAAGATCTTTTCTAAGATCTTATATATTTTATCCTACTGAATTAAGAATTTCCAATGGACTTGTAACAAGATTTTATAACCATAACTGCTATAGAAGTCATACTAGTAATAAAAATAATACAATAGAAATAACTCAAATTAACCTTTATTGAGCATTTACTATATCTAAGACATTGTGTTAATTATACAGCGTCTCTTTAAATACTCACGTGTTTCATACATCATATATACTTATTAATCCCCTTTTATAAGTGAGGTTAGGCCTTAATAATTAAATTAAAGACCTTGAGAGATTAAATGCTTACTTAAGATTATATCTAAGGAGTGAATAAGCAGAAATTCAAAGTCAGGCATTTTGATTTCAGTGTTTATCCATTATGCTGTACTGTGTCTCAGTCCTTCCAAACATACCCTTCAAGTTCTGTGAAAGTCCATTTGACTGTTTTGTTTTAATGAGTAAAGAACATTCAGACAATCAAAGAGAAATGGCACTTTATTTGCATAGTTGATGAGAAAAACAACAGCAAAAAATCTAAGATGTTTGTTTAAAATGCATGTATTCTGTTGTTTTCTTTACTTTAGATAGACTCATGATTATCATTAAAAGACTGCTCCTTTTTCTTCTCAGCCCTCAATTCTCTTCGAACCTCACTAGAAGATAAAAGCCACCTTAAAAACAAATTTACTACGGAAGATTGAGAGTGGCTTTAAATAATTTAATCAACAATTATTTAGTAGCAAACTCTTCTGTGTATATAATTGTGTTGGCGATAGAGAATATAATGATAAAGTCCCTCCCTGAAAAGAGGTATTGATTAGTAGAGGAGTAAGATGAAAGCAAGCAAGTATACTGCCTGTCATACAGTCAGCATTCAGTAAAACTTGTTGAATGAATGAATTGATGAGGAAGAAAATTTTCTGGAGTACATTGGTTTCTTAGGGCTGCCTTACCCATGTACCACAAACTGGGTGACTTAAAACAACAGAGATTTATTGTCTCTTAGCTCTGGGGGCTGGAATCTTGAAATCAAGCTGTAGGCAAGGCCATCCTCTCGCCTTTTAGGCTCTTTGTAGCTTCTGGTAGTTGCCATGAGTCCTAGATGTTTGTTCCTTTGGACACTCCTGTCTCTTCCTCTGTCATGATGTAGTGATCTCTGTGGGTGACTGTGTCCTAATTTCTCTCTTTTTGGATGGACACTGTCACTGGATTAGGTCCATTCTAATCAGCATGGCTTCATATTTACTTGATTATATCTACAGAAACTATTTTTAAGTGAAGTCGCATTCAGATACCAGGCGTTAGGACTTGAACATGTTTTGAGGGGACATGATTTCACACATAACCGGGTGATATGAAAAAGTGTGTGGGCTTAGTTCACATTTGAAAAATAAGATTTTCTAAGGAAATGAAGAGGGATGAGGCCAGCATTGCTGCTGCAAAGGTGTAAGTTTCTAATAATGTAATTGGGCATCCTAATCCTTCTTAGCCCAAAAAGGCACCACTGTGAGAAAAGAGTAAGCCATATTCTATTTCTGCTCTTATTGTTTCAGCTGATTATCTTATCCCTAATTATAGTATATTTAGTTTTTTTCCACATCTGGAAACTGGTATGTGAGATTTATTGTGATGCTTTGGCATAAACTTTTTATGAAACCTCATGTCCAGATGAGAAGCCCTTGATACCCTCTCTCAAGTTCTGGGAATCAGAAATGGCAATGCTTGCACCTGCTAATAATGAAGGTTTCCATGTTGAAAGTAACATTATCGATAGCAACGTTATTGCCACTATCCTTGTTATTTAGTTATGCCAATCTGATATGAGAAATACCTTTGGTAAGTTGGAAAACACTAAAAATGAATCAAGTGCAAAAAACACAAGATAAAGTACAAAATATTGCAATAACATCAAAGCAGTTAAGCTCCTTATATAGGTTGTAATCATTGGGATTTTTGAACAACTATAACATTTTTATAAATGGTTTCCAAACATCTTTGACCTGAATGGTCATATCATTAATTAATAAGAGAGATACATGTTCCCTGATGACCCTTCCCCTTCTTTTTCCCTGTTATCCCCCTCCCTCCTTCTCTCTGGTTACTGTTTTATAATTCAATGTTGCTGGTTATATTTTGCTTGCTTGTGTTTTTTGTTGATTAGGTTCAAGGGAAAAGAAGGGGAAGGGTCAAGTCAAGGAACATGTATAAAGGACCCGTGGACAGAGCCAAAGTGGGGAAGGATTGCGGGCGGGAGGTGGGGGTGGTCGGGGCAGGGGAAAGTGGTGGCAGGAAAATGGAGACGACTGAACTTGAACAACAATAAAAAAAAAAAAAAACAAGTAAAACACCTGTAAATTAGATTATTATTGATTTAATAAAGATATATAACTTAAAGTGTATTTTACCTCAGAAAAGGAGATTATTACTATAGTTTTTTCATTTAAAATACATGTCATCTGTCAATAATATGATTGTTAAATTATTTAAATAATTTATGAGTAAATCTGTATTATGGAAGAGTAGTCTTCCATTAAAGTATGTTTTTAAAATTAACTGATTAATTTAAATCCTCACCAGAAGATATGCTTATTGATTTTTAGAGAGAGAGAAACATCAATATGAGAGAGAAACATCGATTAGTTTCCTCCTGTATACACTCCAACTGGAGATCAAACCCACAACCTAGGTATCATATTTTGCTGTGTATAATGCTCATTTTTTGTCCAAATTTTTTAGGGAAAAATAAGGGCTCATATTATATGTGGATATAATGATTACATACCATGGATATAATAATCCTGTGTATAACATGCACAAAAACATGGGTACATATTATACACAGCAAAATAGGATATGTATGTCCTGACCAGGAATCAAACCTGCAACCTTCTGGTGTACAGGACAATGCTCTAGCCAACTGAGCTACCTGGCCAAGGCTAAAACATGTTTTAAAGAAATATTTAATAACAGAGAGAACCACCTATGATATATAGTTGGAATTCAAAACATTGTTTATAGTTTATCTTAGTTTTGAAGTAATTTGTATATGAAAGAAAACACCCCAAATAACACAATATTATAAACAATTTTAATTTTGCTTGTATTGCTCCATATTTTTCAAATTAACTACAAGAATACCTTGTACTTTAATAAATTTAAACATTTATAAATACATTTAAAAAATAAAGAAAATAGAAACATGACATAATTTTCAGCAAGGTCTAAGCAGTGGTATATGCTCATAAATATTTAATATCTATTCTATTAAAGAAAATCAGATGTCTATTATACATTTTACTGTTATGTATAATACAGTTTACAAATAATAGTTTAACATAGAAAACTCTTTATTGTAAATGGCATGTAATCATTGATTTGCATAGAATGCATTCTCTGACATTTGCCAGACTCCTATATGTAGACAATCTATAATGTCAATTGACAAGTGAATTTAGTTCTGATATCATTGTCAATTGATATTTTGTTTATGTTAATTAGCAATGAAAAAATGAAACAATGAAGACTTATATGGGAAATCTATTCATTTGTTAGTAAGAGCGAGTAATTTCTTTTCTTAATAATGAATGTCAAATACTGGAAGAATATTTCCTTCATTTATTTGTGTTATTCATAAAGTCAGGGGTCATGATACAATTTTAAATTCAATCTCCTTTATCTATATTTTCTTTAGCACTTTCCTAAATCTGCACAGTCATCAAAAACCAAAGACACACACTCCTGATTCTTAGACTGCTAATGTCTTTGGCGAAAATATTCCTACCACACTGCTTTTCAAACTACCACCACAACAGTACTGAACATCAAATGCCACCATATATATATAAAATCTTGGTAAAAAAATTCTCAGAATGAAATTGCTATATGTTGTAGTTTTCATCTATTTTGACCACATTATCTCTATAAAGGGTAGATCAATTAGAATTTCCATTAGCTGTGTATGAGAATATTTAATAGGCAGCAATTTCTTTAACATATTATATTTTCCTTTTAGCTTTTCAATTTTATAGATGAGTAACATATTTAATTGGTTTAATCTATAATTTTTAGTTATCAAGTTGATGCATTGTTCACTGTTTTTGGCCAGTAATGAAATAATTCTTCATTTATAAATTGTTTTTCCAAATCCTTAACCATATTTCTATGAGAATGTCAATATTTTCTATGAAGCTTAGGAACTTTTTATCTGTTATGCACATAAAAATTTGACTGCAGTGTGTGTGTGTGTGTGTGTATTTTTTTTTTTTTAATTTGGGCACTTAGACTGTTTCTAGCACTTGGCTATTGTAAATAATGCTGCTGTGAACATAGGGATGCATAGGTTCTTTTGAATTGGTGTTTCAGGATTCTTCGGGTATAATCCCAGCAGTGGAATCACTGAATCAATGGTAGTTTCACTTTTAACTTTTTGAGGGAGTCCCAAACTGTTTTCCACAGTGGTTGCACAAGCCTGCATTTCCACCAACTGTACTAGGGATCCCGTTTCTCCACATCCTTGCCAGCACTTGTTGTTTGTTGATTTGCTTATGATGGCCATTCTGGCCAGTGTGAAATGGTATCTCATTGTGGTTTTTAATTTGCGTCTCTCTGATGGCAAGTGACACTGAGAATCCTTTCATATGTCTCTGGGCCCTCTGTATGTCCTCCTTGGAGAAGCATCTGTTCAGGTCCTTTGCTCATTTTTTAATTGGATTGTTTGTCTTCCTGAAGTGGAGTTGTGTGAGTTCTTTATATACTTTGGAGATCAAACCCCTGACCGAGGCATCATTGTGAAATATGTTTTCCCATATAGTTGGTTCCCTTTTCACTTTGATGATGTTTTCTCTCGCCATGCAGATGCTCAGTTTGATGTAGTCCCATTTGTTTATTCTTTCCTTTACTTCCCTTGCCCTAGGATGTATATTGTCAAAAATATTGTTCTGTGGGATATCTGAAATTTTGCTGCCTATGTTTTCCTCTAGGCTTTTCATGGTGTCATGGCTTATATTTAAGGGTTTTTTCCATCTTGAGTTTATTTTGGTGTATGGCATAAGTGCCCATCAGTAAATGAGTGGTTAAAAATACTGGTATATTTACACAATGCGATACTACACAGCAGAAAGAAAGAAGGAACTCTTACCTTTTGTGACACAATGGATGGAACTAGAGAGCATTATGCTAAGTGAAATAAGCCAGGCAGTGAAAGACAAATAACATATGATCTCACCCATAAGTGGAACCTAATGAACAAATGAGCAAAATAGAACCAGAGGCAAGGGATATTTTCCCTTATTGTTTATCTCTCCCCTTGGAATGATCTTTACAGTTGACCTCACACACACTATTATAGAGTATAATTTCTATATATTCTATAGTATAGGGGGACTTCATTTTTTCACATATATTTTTTGTCAGAAATTTATTTTGATGTATTTTGTGAAATTCAACTCTCAATTTTTAAAAATCTTTTCATATATTCATATATTAATATTGCGTTCTTTCCTGATTCATTAAAATATTGCTTTTACCACATAGACCTCTAAATATAATTTTATTTTTAATGTTCTGTTGAGTTTTATATCTATGCCAGCACCATACTAGCTCTCCTTCTGTTTGCCCTGTTTTTGAAGCTCTTATAACTGCAGCACAGACTGGTATATGTAAGCTCGAAAGGCTAAAGTACAATGAAATTCATTTATGTACCTTGACCAGCGACCAAACCTGCAACCCAGGCATGTGTCCTGACCAAGAATTGAACCCTGACCAAGAATTGAACCTTTACATTTATGGAGATGACACTCCAACCAACTGAGCCACAGTGAAATTAATGATTGGTTAACATTGCCCCACTATAATTTAAAAAAGCAGCTTATTTTATGGCAGGAAGACATGGTCTTTGAAGTATTTTTGTTTTTGGCATTGCTTTGTTTTTGGTTTTATTTTTTTTCCCTTGGAAAAAAATGTTCATCTAAGTTAACAAATGATAATTAGGTTTTCAAAAAACAGACAAGGGCATTACATTGATTCACAGCATCTGTAATAATATGCCTCTAACTTAATTTATTCATATTTAACGTTTTAATTGCGTGGTAGAACATTTTTCTGTGTTTAGGTAGATGTTTGATCTCAATAGAGTTCTTTTTTTCCTTTACTTACTACATGTTTTAAGCTAAAAAGGACTTTTACATTTGTGCAAAGAGAGATAATTAAAACTTTCCTTAGAAAAGCAATATGGTAAGAAGTATTCAGTTTTATAGGCTCTCAAATTATCATTTCTTATCTCAATGAATTAGTTTTAGAAGCTTTTAATCTAATTAATCCTTAACCACGTATAACACCACAGGATGATGTTTTGTGTAGCTGCCAATGTGCATGGATTTAATTATGGATTTGCAAACAGATATAGATAAAATTATCTCCAGTTGACCATCCCTATTCTGGGTTTAAGGTAAAGAACATTTTAAATCATTTAAATGTCTTATATTAATCTGTTTATGTGTACCTGTCTTCACGTATATGATTATGAACATTTATTCTTTCTCTGGAGTTGCCTAGCATTCCATTTTCAACTAAGTACAAATTAATCTATATGAGATAATGGAAAGGGATTGTGTTGGGAAATTAAGAACCTGGTCTCTACTTTTAGCTACTCTCTCTCTCTCTCTGGGATTCATTTTCTTGAAATATCAGATTGAGGACCACTTCAAACTCTAATATACTATGATTCTAATTTAATAATGGTGAAAGTTATTTCAAAAAGAAAAATTATTATTACATTATTGATTATGTCTTCTATATTTAAATCTGAGTTCTAGAACTCTTAAACAAACTTTATCTTGCTCATAAGTCTTTCCAGATATTAACTCTAGAAGCATGAGTTGAGACCTTTAATGAATAGGCACAAAAGATTAGGGGACCCTGAATAAATATATCAAAATGTATATGCAACACACTATAAATTTGGAAGAATATTTTTAAAATTAAAGATACATTTATTTATTGTTGTTACAAGCTACATATAAACAAAAAATTAAAATAATGAAAAATAAATCTATAAAATACAGTTACTATCACTGATTAATTGGGTATAGTATTTTGTTTGTTCTGCTACAAATTAAGAAAGACTATATCTTCTACACAAAATTATCATAGAAGTTGAATGAAACAGCATATATCAAGCTCTGAGCATGGATTTTGGCACAGAAAAATGGTACTTCTTACCTTATTCCTTATTCCTTATTCTGCAATTTTTTCATTATTGAAAATTTCACAAGTATACAAAATAGAACTAAGAGATTATGACCCCCATGTATCTAACATCCAGTTTCAACAAGGATCAAGTCAGTTTGTCCCCCACCCATTTGGCATTATTTTGAAGTAAATTCTAAACTTTGTGACACTTTATCTGTATACTTTTTAAGTGTGTATCTCCAAACAATAAGTCCTCTTGAATGAAAGCAACCCAAATAGGATTATCACATTCAATTAATAATAATCTCTTGGCAGTAAATCTAATTAGATTTAAACGCAGTTCTTCACACTAAAGAAGTAACAGCAGAAGGAAGTGAAGATGATCGTTATAAATTTCTATTGGATTTTTAATATATGTATACATATTTTTTGTCTGTTTTATTATATTCTTGAATGAGATGTGGTACCTGAATCACAGAGTAGTCAAATAAATTTGGTCAATGATGAGCCTAAAGCTAAAATACTCACTTCCTGACTCTCAGGTCAGTCTCCTCACTATTGCACTGAAATATTTATATTTCAGGAGCTGATGAACTTCCCACTGTAAATAAAAACAGTTGATTTAGATTATTCATGGTAGATATGTTGTATAAAGTAGCCATGAACACTGAGTTAGTGAATTATTCCTAGAGAAAATACAGGATTAGTTTCCTGTGAGCCTCTGGTCACAATACTTTTTTTTTCTTTTTCTTTTTTTTGGTCAACCAATCAATACATAACCTTGTTTTATGTGTTTCTGTTTAAAGGCATCTTAGTTAATATACATTGTTGATTCATTAACATTGACCTCATGGTCAATAGCACTAAACTTCATGCCTAAATAAAGCTCCTATAATACATACCTGCTCCCCACGGGCCTTCTCGCATTTGGAAACACCAGGAAGCACTTCAGCACTATGATAGGGGCCATTTTAGACAGTAAAATGAAAAAAAAAAAAGCACGTAAGTGCCAAAACTATGACAGCAAATATACTAGAAAAAAAAGATATTTGTTTACAGTGTGAGAGCTGAAATAAAAAGGCAAGTACAGCTGTGTTCAACCTTGCCAGGGGAGTTCCACATCATACAACTCAGTCTGCACCACTCTGCACATGTATGTGACGAAACATGAAAGCCCACAAGTATTGATTTTAGGGTTACAAATACATTTTAGCAAATTTTCAAATATGGAATCCATGAATAATTGAGATTGATTATGTATACATTTATACACAGGTATACATTTAGAACTTGAAAAAATAACCTTAAAGAATAATTATAAATAATATTGGAGTACAGAGTTTAGGGAGCAAAGAAGGGAGAAAAGCACATAGCAGAGCAACATTAGAAAAAATTTCAGTACACCATTCAATAAAATAAAGTACGTTGAGATAAATCACATCCAGAATTCTTGAGTGGCATCCCTGAGTCTGTAGAGGAGGAGGAGCAGGGCTGTCCGTAGCCTGGTGTGATGGAAAGACCTAACAGAACTCTGCTCCCTTGCTCTGCCCTGACCTGCCCTGGCATGTATTCACCACAGCAGAGCCTTTGCTCTATCAGTCTGTGACTCGCACATGGAAATTGCTCCTTCTGTTCTGCCAAAGTAATATTTCATAGACTAGTCAAAGTTTTCACCATGTTGACTAGCCAAGCTTTCAATTCTCAAATCAGAGTAAAGGCATACTTTTTAATGAGGCCAAGAGAATTTACATGACTCAAAAACTTAGCAGTCAACAAATAGGAGGAGGAAACCCCCCCCCTCAACGAATCAGGGTTATAAGGATGTTTTAATAAAAATATATCTACACATGCACAACTGAGGGTTAAAATGAAATAACCCTTAAAATGGGACAGACTAACTTGTGACAGATAGTGACAGCAACCTTTGAAGATAATGACCGGGGGTATAATTCACTTGACTTAAACTGATCTTACAGAGTCACTAGGCTCTGTCTTCCAGAAAGTTATCTGGGAGAAAGGCCAGTAGCCTCACAAACTGCCCCAGCCCTTAAACAAAAGTAGTATTTAAACAAAGCAAAATTTTCAACCTGTGAACAGAAAATATGAAGAAGACAATCATTAGATGGATTAATTCCAAAGGATTTAACACTGAAGTTTGTTTCATAGAGTGACAGCTTGAAAATGTCGAGGATGTCTTTCTTGGAGATCTTCAAAGACTCTTTGCTTCACTAATCTAATTCTTTGGTCTAGCTATTTTGTCTGTAAGAATAAGGGGTGTGTTCACTCATAAGAAACTCCACAGTCAGGAAGCAGCAACTTGATGTGATTAAAACACGCTTTTTTCATGATAGGCTCAGCTGAGGAATCTGGCTAAATGCTAATTCTGTGATTTTTATATTTCAGTGATTTGGCTTTCTTATCAGTTCCCATTATGCTAACTTTTTCATGAAAAAGAAATGAAAATGAGGGATTGCAGTTCAAGTTTCCTCTTAATGTGATGGCTGCCTTCTGTGAGAGTCATCAGGAAGTTAGCTCACTGCAATTGTGAAAACTGACTAGAATTCATAATTACTGGCATCTGAGTCCCGTTCTCTCCTGTGGACCTGTGAATGCTCCTTCTTCACTCAGCCAGCAGGATTTCCAGGGCGGCTTTTGTGCCTTCTCCAAGCACTCCCAATAGAGGGAGCTAGTGGATTGCCGGGGGATTTTATGCTGGGTAGAAATACTAGTTTCTAAAATAGCCTGACTCTGTAAGCAGACTGGAACCACCTCCATAGACTCTTGGGAGGAGATGGGGCCTTTGAGAGGCAATTAAGTTTAGATGAGGTCAGGAGGTTAGAGCCCCCATGATGAGATTAGCTCCTTTGTATAACAAAAGGAGAGACAGCAGAGCTTCCTCTCTGCAGACAGAAAGTGGCCATTTGAAGGCTAGGAAGAAAGTCTTCACCTTGAATTAAATCTGCTGATACCTTGATCTTAGACTTCTCAGCCTCCAGAACTGTGAGAAATAAATGACTGTTGTTTAAGCCATTCAGCTTGCGGTGGTTTGTTATTAGCAGCCTGAGCTAAGACAAACAGCAGTAATAATAATACAACAATAATAATTACAATACAACAATAATAAATATTTCACATACCACCTTGGAGATTTCTTTCTCTGTGACCCTGCCACCCAAGTTATTACTGATTTGAATCTACTCACATTTCATGGACTGTGGGAAACCATGCACCTGCTCCCAAAGTTTCTTCAAATCCTGTTTTTTCATCCTCACGGTCTCTGCTTCCAGGTTTTCTATTTCCACATACCATCTCTGTGATGTTATTCCTTGCCCTTAGCATTTCTTAGAGTATAAAACAGAAACACAGATCTGCTTAAGTAAAATATTTGCAGGCACAATTGACATTGCTGAAGTATTTTTTCTTTTTTATTGTTTGTTTTTGTTTTTCTAAGGGAGGAGGATACTGAAACGGGATTAATGCTAAGCAATGCAAACAATGATAAAACTCTATTTTTACTAAAATCTATCTTTACAATACTAAAAATCTTAGTTCTAAAATCTTCTCGTGAAACACCAAGGAGTTTTATTCATTATATTAATGTTCTATGGTTGTTATAATAAAATACCACAAACTTAGTTCTTTAAAACTACAGATATGTATTATCTCATGGTTCTGGAGGCTAGAAATCCTAAATCAGTATCACTGTTCAAAATCAAGATATTAGCAGGGCCACATTCACTCAGTGAATTCTAATAGGAATCCATTCCTTGACTCTCCCAGCTTCTAGTGGCTGCTGATGTTTTTTGCTTGTGGTCCTATCACTCAAATCTTTGTTTCCATCTTCCATCTCTCCACCTTCTCTCCAGTTACCTTCTCTCCAGTTACATGTGTCTAATCTCCCTCTTCCTCTCTCTTGGAAGAACACTCGTGGTGACTTTAGAGCCCACTCAGATAACCAAGGACAATCTTCTCTTGCCAAGATCCCTAATTTAACCACATCTACAGAGAATACAAGAATGCTCCCCTCTTTTTTTCATAAGATAACATTTACCAGTCCCAGGGAATCAGTCCAGGTATCTTCGAGTGGCCAATATTCATGCCACTACATTCTCCTCACCTAATTCCAACCTATTGCCATTTAGTTTGCTCCTCTCTCTCTGAGCCCTCTTCTCTCTTCATAGCAACCTCCCCCAAGGACTATTTGTGGAGAGCTAAATTTGTCTCCTATTGTTACAAAACAAGTAAATTTTCTTCAGTATTTAGGGTCAAATACTCATTTGTAGAATACTCATCAAGGTGCCCCAGGTAAAACAAAACAAACAAGACAATGTGAGAATAAGTAAACAAAAACCTGGTTAACAGAAACTATGATCCCTACAAGTGAAAATTTAGCTTCCTATTTTAAAAGATTTGAGTCAGTTTATTTATATTACCTCTTAAAATCTCATGATTTAAAAATAATTGCAATATTTCACTATTCTCATGAAAAATTTGAATGGGATATGTTAATTTTACCACTTTAGTAATGAGATAACTGGTTTTGACAGATAAGATAATTATTTAAGGTTGTGCAGCTAGTAAAGGACAGGACAAGAATTCTAAAGCAGTGCAATCTGACCCCAAAGCCTTGTTCTCATCACTAAGCATTATTGCCCCTTGAGGTTCAGTTTGCTAGTCTGTAAAAAGACATAAAACTATTGTTAACCAACTATTACTTGTGATGTTAAATGAGTTAATTCAGGTAAAAGTCCCCTGTAAATTGTAAAACTCTATACAAAAGTGACGACCATCACCTGCGTAATCACTGCCAATGCCACCATCACTGCTGCCACCATCATCAATAATACCACTGTCTTCACCATCATTACCAACATCGCTATCATTGCCAGTATCTCCATCACTAGAAACTACCACTACTGCCAGCTCCACTATCACAAACACCACCCCCCCCATGCCCCCATCAACAGCACATCCGCCGCCACCTCACCACTACCGTGGTCACTACCCTGACTACGACCAGGACTGTAACTACTAAGGCGATTAATGCCACTACCATTACCTCTCATGCTGTGCTAGAACGGACTCATACTAACTCATGAGATACGACCGTTAGCTCCTCTTCTCAACTCGGCATTCATTGAAACCACATTGATGGCTTCGAATAGACCATGGCAGGGGTATTTATCCCATGAAAATTGGTAAATACTACCACCCAGTGATATTTCTCTTTTAGCACACCAAGGATCCCCACAACCACCAATATCATCCTCACCAAGACCACCCTCATTACTATCACCATCACCAATAACCCACCCAACTACCGCTATCACATCATTCTCAACATTAACCACTGTTAACATTATCATCTGAAAGATGAAATTTTATATATTCTATATAATATAATGTGTAATATAATATTATATATAGAAATCATATATATTATACATTATATATTATATAATATTTTATATTTATATATATCCTAATATAAATCAACATCCCATTGTGATAATTTTTTAGGTAGTTATGCATAAGAAGATAATATAAATTTGGGCCTTGGAACATGAGCCTGTTATGTGAAATCATTATGGAACGTGGGATAGAGGTGAGGGGCAAGTTCCAGGCTGAGCACCCTTCTTGGCTATAAAGCCTGCTGTGAAGTTTAGCTGGATTTATTAATCGGGCAAAGTCTGTTCACAACAAATCCATTAAAACAATCCTACTTGTACTCTTTTATTTCCACAGGAGTTAAACTGAAGATTGCTCGAAATACATTCTTCTCTGGGAATAGGAGAGAATGGTAGGTAAAGTTTACATGTGTACAAACCAGGGGAAGTTTGAGGCTGTGAGTAGGGAAACTCCTCTTTCAGTACAGCATTGGAGAGGACTAAAAAAAATGAGCTGATTGTGGCTTAGCATGCTGCAAATCATATTTTTTAGTCTTTCCTTAGAGAGGAAAAATAACAGAAAGCAAACAAGAAGATACATAGTAATGTTTCCTAAACACTTATTATCTCCAGCTTTGTAACAATACTGTATAATTAATGTTATTTACATTTTACTAATGAGTGGACTAAAGCTAAGAGCACAAAAGTTATACCACATTGTAGGGTAGGATTCTCTACTTTTAAAGGCCATGCTTCCTTACCACATTTTACCACCTCATAGATAGGAAGAAGGATGTTTAGTAAGACTAAATAGGTACAGAAAACAAAGTCAGGTCTCTTTTTATATCAAAACAAACTTATAAAGTAGGCATTATCTCTATTTTACAGTTCAGAAAGTGGAGATTTAGAGAACTTACATTACTTGTCACCCCAAAAAATCAGCTGAGAAGAGCTAGATCTAAGAATCAAATTAGAACACTAATGAAGTGTTCTGAACACTTCCTTCTTCCCTTTACCCCAAATTTGGGAATGTTAGTGTATACGTACGTATATTTAGTGAGAATTGGGTCAAGCTTTTATAACTTGATTTAAAATATTCTTTGCTCAGCCACTTAAAGTTTCTATTTCCGTGTCATAGGCAATTTGCTTTGAGTTTGTTTGTTCCATCAACTGCTGGAACTAATGTCAATTTATATGGTGTGGGTAGCTTTCAGGTTGATCACTAACTAACATACTTCTTGCAGATTTCCTGCCCTTAATCCAATATATTTGAAATCCAGAGCTTTATTCATTATTATGTTATTAAGATAAATTAAATAGTTGACCTTTTGAGGTTCTTTTTAGACAATGCCATTAATTGTCCTAATTATTTAGGTCTTTCCGGCACTCCTTTAAAACACTCTGTTGATTCTAATTACTGTTCTTTGTGCCACTATTATCTAAGGTCTTGGTAAATGCAATTGCATGATCATTTATCTTGAATTTTCTCTAACTATTAACTTACCCAACAGCAAGATTTTTTTTCAGTGACTCATCTTCCCTTTAATCAGCTGCCACCTTTTGCATGATGCCAGTAGGAGAAATGCACGGACAGTATTCTCATGGGGAGAAGCATAGAAACAACATAGTTCTCACCTAAGGAATTCCTGGCTGCTAATGTGCATGACAAAATGATGTTTTAGCAAGAACTCTCTTTTTTCTATATCTTCAGTTTTTCTTCTGTTTATTCATTTTCCTCTTGTTTCGCTGCCAGTGATTTTGAGAGACTATTATTTTCCTTCAAGAAAAGTCCATATTATTATTTAGCATGGTATTTATTTGTGTTTGTATTCAATTAGAATTGTAGCATGACCAAGCTGGATATCCAGTCTTCAGCCTTTTATACATAAGTGAAGGAAATTGCACTATAACTGAAATAAATGCTTCAGTTGCTTCTTCCTGTACCATTTAGTTATTTAGATGCCAGCAGTTCCTTTCAGTGCACAGGCACTAGCTTCTGTGCTGAAGAAACAGAGAATGCTACCACAGGCAATGTGGAAGATACATGCGTAAACAGTAATTCATTAGCCTTTGAGCAGCACTAAAACCATTAAGATTAGTTGTTCCAAGTGGGGTCTCACTTATTTTGTCTGTTTATGAAAAAGATGGTGCATATGGGAGGGTTTAGAGATGATGAAGCCAAATTTTCAGATCCTTTCTAATCTTTAAAGGGTATGGTCATTAACCAGGTAGAAAAGTGCAAGAGAGAAAGAAAAATTAATTCTAAAGCACTTTATGTATGTGATATTATTTAATGTTCACACTGACTCTATTAAATAAACATCAATCAAAATAAAACAAAACAAAACAAAATACCATTGCTCAGAGAAGCTAATTTTCCTTAAATTGTCCCTTAGTAATTGGTCAAACAATGATTTAGTGCCATATTGGCTTGTTGAAAATAAGACAACAGGCCCAAGGTGGCCAAAATGCCAAATCCCATGTCACCAAACTAAGACTTACTTGAATGAGTTTCATCTGTCCCAAAAATAGAGCCTTAAAACAGTCAATTAGGAATTGCCTGATCAGCACTAGTGAGGTAATTTGCCTAATAGACCCCTGTCATTCTCTAACTGGTGTGTCCAGCCTTTTGGCATCTCTGGGCCACACTGGAAGAAGAGTTGTCTTGGGCCACACATTAAATACATTGTGATACATAATCACAAAAAAATCTCATAATGTTTAAAGTAAATTTATGATTTTGTGTTGGGCCACATTCACAGCCATCCTGGACTGCATGCAGCCCAAGGGCCGCAGGTTGGACACCCCCGCAACCTTGCAATAATCAGTCTACTTTCTGCCTAGTATAACATCCTTGTCCCTGCTTCCTTCTGCCTATACATTTCTTTCCTTTTTATACAGATACTTGGCACTCTTTTCTACCTGACAGCTTGGATGCTATCTGATTAATTAATTGTTCAAAAAAGCCAGTAAAATTTTAAAAATTTACTCATTTGATTTTTTAAAACAGGTTTGATTCTGAAGCATACTTTCCTTGTGTTAAAGTGCTTTCTTTTTATATTTCACATGTGAGTAAAGTAAAATTTTTAAAATGGAGATTTATAATAATGTTTCCAGCATTATATTTTTGAAAGTAATAATATTTTAAAAATACATATTATCTGCTAGAAATCCAATTCAATAGAAAAAGAAAATTTTAATAAAAAAATACTAACACAGACATGCATATGGAAAAAAATCAGTCCTTTCCAAGAAGGCAACTTCTATCATACACACACAAACGCCCTACACTATTTTACAATTTATTTTTATTTTTTAGGTTTCTGAAAACTTTTTGTGGCTCAGCATTTGGGAACCACTATAGTAGATTAGTAATTAGTTTGAGGCAATTATTCAGGTACTGTGCTATTTAATATACATCTTTCCTTTGGGGAAAAGAGGGTGCCAATGTGCTAACCCAAATAGCTGACTCCCCAGGCGTCCTGTATTGTGATGTCTTGTGCTTTTTTACATAAAGGCCAAACCCAGTGTGTGTATTTTGTGGGGCTGAGGGAAATCATGGAGGACGACACGAGCACCCAACCCTCCTTTTCACCTCTTTAAGAAGGGATGGTCACTGTGATAATGGAGCTCCTACAATTAGGATTAGAGATGCCAACTTTCCCCTCTGGTTCACTGGGAGGAGGAAACAAAATGTATCAAGGACCCAAGTCCTGTTTCAAGACATGCAGCCTGCTGCTATATGAATTTCCATTTAAAAATAATTTAAAAAACCCTATGGGTTAAAAAGGTTGGGAGAGTCTCAAAATGGAAACATGTAAATTGCAACGACTTTGGCTTCTTTGGCTTCTTGCACCAAAGAAGCCAAAGTTTGTGGCTGAGTCTCCCCTGAAGCCCAGAGATTCCCTCTGGGCCTCTTGCTTCCTGGTTTTCCACGCTGCTCCTCCCGCCAGGTCATGGGCCATCCCCGTCCTTCCTTGCAGTCTTGCAATACAGCTCTGAGCAGTAGAATAGCAAGAACTTCGTTCTCTAGGTCCTATAGGCTCCGCACTCACTCCTCAGAATCATTTTAAGCTTTTTTCCACAATAACTCTTTCCTAACTTTTTCCTTACCACCAGGTAAAATTACCACTGACTCCTGGATATCCCCGTGTGTCCTGTGTAACTTCAGTCAAAAAAATCCCTTGCTTCACAAACCATCTGGTTGTTTGCTCCACTAGATTGTGAACTACTTGAAGGAAAGAAATAATTACTTGTGTCTGCATCCTTAGCACCTCCATGTTACCCAACAGATTCATACATGGTTATTAAATGACTAGAAGCTAACAGAAATGTAAGCTATGATGCAAAACTGTGCAATAATCAACTGGTTTTCTAAAATAGATTTAAAAGAATTTGTTATGAATCTTCAACTCACTATTAGAAATCACATGTAGACAAACATTTTCAAAATAGCTAAATATGTTTCCTAATAACAAGCAAAAATATATATATTCCCCAATGTATTTCTTTTCTTTTTCTATTTTTCTCTTGATTACTTAAAAAAAGTTTGTCTTTTTACCACAAATTTTAATTAAATAATGCATTCTAAGTATTCTAGAAATCTTAAACCTTTTCTTTAATCATAATGTGACCTTGGTAAGTCAGCTTGTTGTGTTTGAAAGATCGCTAGACTCAGCATGCAGAATCCTCAGCTCTAGGTTTGACTTTGTCTTGAGTGAGTTCTGTCGTCTTAGACAAGATGCTTTCCTTTTTTCCAGTTTCATAACCTATTCTAGTAAAAGGGGGTTGATCTAGGTGACTTCTATAGTAGTGAGAATGTTTGTTATTACAAGTGAAAGCATCAAATTTGTTTAAATACTGGAGTTTAATTATGGGTTCACAGACCTGAAAAGTCCAGAATCCTTTCAACTTCTCAGAATCTGTGAGGTTTGGCCCATCAGCTTAACCTAACTTCCTTCGATCTCTCTATTGCTCCTAAAATGACTGCCAGCATCAGCCCATTCATACAACCAGTATAAAAGTGACATCTGCCTCAGCACTCAGCCCAGGTTCTCAGATTCTCAGATTGCAGGAGTTCAGACGGCATGCCTGTCCCTAAGCTAAACTCTGTGGGTCATATGCTACCATGACGGTCTTAGTTGAGTTCCCATATTTCACCTATGGAGCCAGGAACGAATTTAGTTTTCTGGAAACCACACTGATCCCTAAAGAGAAATTGTAGCTGTTATGAAAGGGGATGAGAAAAGTTGTTGATGTGATGGCAACTCATGAATGCTCCACATAACACCTACATGATCTTGATCAAATTATTGTAACTCTATGTTACTGCATTATCTCGTCTGCAGGATGACAAGTATAATATTGTACTCAATGCATAAGATTATTGTGAGGGAGAAACAAAAAAAGCAAATGTGAAAGTTCCTAGCAAGGTACCTAGTTTACAGCAGGCATTTACATAAAATGTTTCAGGCAGTTGTTCATTCTATTTGTCTGTGAGTCTCTAAGACCCTCCTTTCCCCATTCTTCACTATGTTTGTCTATAAAATAGAAATATGAAATCTTCCCTTTTGGCCTATTCTGAGAACTCTAATGAGAATTCATGGGTAACAAGTATGAATCATGTGAAATGTTTTATATATCAACATAGTTTCATTTATTCTCTCAGAAGCTTAACTGCACTGGTCTAGATGTTTGTTTTACTGTGACTGAATGTCTAAAGATATATCAGTTTTCCTACATTGACTAATTGCCATTTCCAGCAACACATCCTGAGAAAAATGTTTTCACAATATTCTGCAAACATGCACTGATTTCTCCTTCTGAACTTCCTTGTAAACAACTTATCAAGCCTTCCACATTCAGACTCTCATTAATAGAGTAGAAACAGGGTAGTAATTTTTTAAACTGCTGATGGAGAGTAAACACCAAACATAAACATGAATGTCTTTCTCTATATCTGCATATGCACAGTAGATACACAAACATGTGATCCAAATTATATTGTTACAAAAATAACTAGAAAGCACATGTTAGTTTTTCCTGAATTCTATAAATGAGCTTCAATTACACATATTACTATCCATGGTAATTCTATTTCAAGATGTCTTTTAAGTCACATACACTGAGATGACCCAACAAGTCTTTAACTCAATATGTGCAAAAAGGAACTCAATTTTGTCCCTCCCTTACCTAATTGTTTTTCACATTTGTGTTAATGAAACCTCTATCCTCTTAGTTCTTAAAGCCTCAGCATTGTTATTAACACTTTTATTTTCCTTACAGTAATATATTATCCTACCATCTTAACTATACACACACATACACACACACACACATATAATCACATGTTTCTATTTCTTCATCACAGCTGCTACTTCCCTGGCATTTGTCAAATAAGTCAATGTATTTAGGTTCATCAGATACCTCTGAATCCAATGACTGTTCGCTGATATGTTTAACCAACTGAACTCTTCAAAAACTTGTACTTGATAGCTTTATCTCCTCAGCATTTAGCTCAGTTTCTAACACACAGAACATGCTCATTAAATATGGCTGAACTGAAGTGGTATCTGATTTATCCAAGGGCCCTCGGTTTCTTCTCATTCAAAATCAAACAGCATCTTGCCATTTGTTCAATTTTCTCAAAGCATAGTTCTGTTTATATTACTCTTCTAATAAACACAATAACAGCTACCATTTATTTACAGTCTACTATGTTTTGGGGTTATTCTTCTCAATAACACCACAGCAAACTATTATTTCCATTTTTACTGATGAAGGAATTTAGGTACAATGAGGTGAGGACACAGGTTGAGTTAGCACAGTTACTAAGGTTCAAGTCAGTGTATAAATTCACATCTGCCTGACTGCAGAGCCTGTGGTTTTCACTAGGCTACTTGCCTTTCTCTGCTCAAAATGAATGCAATGCCTCTCTAAAACCACCTGTCTTTTTAGAACAGGAATGGACCACTAAAGATCTGGATGGCTAGCATCTAGTGAGGTTTGTAATTCCGAGCGAGGTGGGAGGAGCAGTAGCATGCCATTCCTTAGAGTTTGGTAGTGATGCTGAATCTCAGGCTCCCACCCAGAACTACTGAACCAGGACCCACATTTTAACAAGATTCTCCAAGGGCTTTATAAACACACTGAAGGTTCGGACTCATATTTCAGGGAAACCCTGATCAGTTGACAGCAGTATTGGTTTACTGAGAAGAACAAGTTGTGTTAGCCTAACCTCAGCTTCTCTAATCTCATAGTGTTATAAAAGGCATTGTTTAAGAAGATAAGGGTGATTTGAGCAGTGAATTGTATGTATATGTAGTAATACTAATAATTCAAAGCAACTTAACCATAAATAATTACTACAGTTTGTAATTACATATTTTGAGAATGATTACTTTGTTACTAAAGTATTGAGGCTGAAAGTCCTAATGGGAAAAATTCTTAAATATTCTCTTCGTTATTGTCTGCCCAGCACCAAGCACAAGACATAGTAGAGATTCAGTATATGTGTGCTAAATCAATGAATATATTATTGAATAATGACCTTGGGAACAAAATTTTGTCAAAATAGGAGGGCTACTGATAATATTTTGACTAAGGGACAAAGATTCAAACTGGAGGAAAATGGCTAGTGTTGCGTTACATGGCTACCTTTGGTACCATATTTATTCCATCACTTCATCAAAGACATTGCCATCGTGTTTCTTAGGTCATGGATAAGACCAACCTGGGGAAGGGTTGAACATGTTGAAGGAAAGATGAGTATCTAATAAAATATTTAAAGACTGGTATGATGATCTGAATCTTATAAAATGAAATTTAATGGATCATGATGATGCATTTTGGTTCAAATCTGCAATGAAAGAAATGGAGGAGTTGAAGCATTAGGAAAATGAGTAAAAAGGCAGTTTAACTTGGTGTAATATCATTCAAAAGAGTGACATTACTACCCATAATAATTATATAAATTAAAGATGAAATAAGAAAAATGGAACATCCAAAGTGAAGGAGGTTATAGTTGCCTATTTCAAAGCTGCATAAACTTTTCTGAAGAGATCTAGATAATAATATTCTCAGTTTTTTGGGCCATAAGGTCTTTGCTGTCACAACTATACAATCCTCTGTTATGGTGGAAAAGCTGCTGTTGGTAATACATAAACAAATGACTGTGTTCTAGTAAACTTTTTTTTGTAGATACTGAAATTTTAATTTCATATAATTTTGGTGTAACATTTTTTTCTTGATTTTCCTTTTCAACTATTTAAAAATGTAAATACCATGCTTACCTCATGAACCATACAAAAACAGGTGGTGGGCTAAATTGGGTCTTTGGGCCAAAATTTGGCAAATATTGTTCTATTTTATTGTCGTTTTGTTACTGGACAGGGGCTTGGCCCTGAGTGAGTCTGCCTAGGGCCAGCTATAGTGCGCGGGTCCTTGACTTCATGTAGGAAAGATTTCACAACAAGAGTCCAGGTGACATTTATTAAATCTGGGGACAATGAAACAAAGAAGGGCTTAGGATAGAGAAAGTGCAGGAGAGCCTAGGCTGGGCTGTCTTAGCTCATCAGGAAGTCAGAGAAGGGGGCCCTGGAGACAGGATTGGGGATAAGCCCAGGTCTAGCTTCCACTGCCCACTGTTTCCCTGGCTGCAAGCCTCCTTGGGACCCTTAGAGTTAAGAGGAAATAAAATGTTCAGTCCTGGGAAGAGGCAGGAGTGTGCTCTTGAGTGAGCCTGCGCTGCGCCTTTGTTCTGAGGGCTTTTCATGTCCTCTTCGAGAGTTTTAATTTCCTCTGTGAGAAAAAGGAAAGAGTTTTTATCTTTCTTGCAGGCAGGAATCTTAGAGGAGGTCTCAGGGGAGGGTTTCCGCAGACTATTCATTAGTCCTCCACGTGTGTCCTTTTAGGGTCATGATCTCCATTGATTGGTCAGTGACAGGGCAGGGGGCCTTTAATTGTTGCACTTGGTCTTGCCATCACCCATCTGGTTTCGCTGCTTTTCTGGACCTGGAGCTGAAATGCAAGCGAGGCCTAGATGTTTTCTCCAGGGAGGAAAAGCCAGGGCAGGAAAGGTTACCTGGTTTTGCCCCTGTCAGGGCTTCCACCCTGGTGACCATCTGTACCTGACTGTGAATTGCTCAATCATTGTGTTCAGTTTCCCTATTCCACTTGCCAAGGAACATTCCAAGGAACATTTCTTACTACCCTGTCTCATTTTGACTCCACATATAATTTAGTTCTGGCACTTCCCATTTTCACAGAGTAGGTAAATTATTAGGCCTTCAAATGAGAATAAACACATGCCTATAAGACCAAAAAAGATTGCTGCCTGAAGGAAAGTAAAAGAAAACAGGACATTTAGTCTGAACAGTGGGACTTTGAACAACATGATTATCACCTTCAAATAATAGAAAGTAAATTAAGGAAAAATATGAAATAGATCTAGAGAGGTAGTATTTTCATTGCATCTTCAGGTATGGGATTTAGAATCAGAAAGTCCTAGATTTATTTTAGCTCTGCCATATAATGTGTATATTATTTTAGACAATACACTATATATTTCTCTGCCTCATTCTCATTTATAAAATTAAGAAAATTATAATACCAGCTCATTGAATTAGCCTGTTGTGTAAAAAGCATTATAAAATTTGGTGGCTTAAAACAACGATCATTTATCGCATTTATTTGTAAATACACTGAAGTCATTTATTACATTATTATTTTTTTCTTGACTCTGAGGGTAAACTGGGCAATCAATTCCTCTTCTGGATTTGCTGGGATCACTCATATGACTGCATTCAGCCAGAGCATCAGCTTTGCTGGAAAATCTAAAATGAATGCACTCACCTGTCTGATACCTGATGCTAGCTCTTGGGTGAGGTAACTGGGGTCCCCTCCACATGGTTGCTCACCTTTCAGTATGTCTAGATTGGCTTCCTTATTTGATGGTCTCAGGATGGCATTTTGAGAGAGAAAAGATCCTTCAGGGACTTTTGAGACCTAGGATACTAAACATGCAGTGTCACTTCCATCTCACTCTACTTCTCAAAGTAAGATACAAGATTCATCCATATTTAAGAAGGTGAAGAAGAAGTCTCTACTTCTGGATGAGAGAGTTCAATTACAATGGGGTGTGGCATAGGGATTGATCATTAAATGTGGTCATTAATCTACACCATCTACTTAATGGAGTATTGCTTAATAAATGGTAGCATATAATTCTGGATCAGGTATATTTTTGGATAAAGAAGAAAAGAAAGAATGCAGAGTGGGGGAGGTCCCAGGTTGGAAGGATCTGCCTCAGGGCTGCCTTTGTCACCATGACAGATATTACGACTGGAGGGATTAAAGAAGAGAAGCCAACTCTGGATGCATAGCTAGAGAAGAGGACATCCAAAATTAATTCAGTCTTTGAAATTCTTAATTGGATTTTTCTTTTGTTTAGTGTATGAAAATCAGTATCAAATGGGCACAATTTAAGGCAAACCTCATGAAATGTAAGAGGAAATGTATATTAATTTTATTGTCAACTTTTTGAAGTTAAGTTCATAATATAATCATGGGGAACAATCATGGAACAAGTATTCTGAGGCTGATTGTGAGGCAGTTGGCTTTAAGAGAAAATGAAGTGTTGTATTATGTTGCTTTGGTTTGGATTACCTGTTTTCCTTTATAAATTTCCAGAAAGAGTAAGAAAGGATGTTATCTATACAGTTCTAATATTATTTAGATTAAAATACCAAGCATAGTAATGTTTTGGAAAACATCTGGTACTTGGGAGAAAAATACTTTTATCTAAAATAAACGCTTGGAGAATAGAAATCAAAAACAAAAGCAAATCCTCTCCTTCTTATTTTTTCTCCTCCTCTCTACAGACATCTCCTCACTGCTGATATGAGGAGAGGAAAAATTTTGGGACAAATAAGGCAGTTGAAAAGAAGCATCTGAATCATCCAACAACATAATAGAGGAACAGGCAGAGAAAGAGGCCAGGCAGATGTCTTACTGACTGTGGCCATGGCTCCTCTGAAGGGTTTTGGGGGTAGGTTGCTTAACAGTTTTTTTGGTTTTGTTTCCATATGTGCTTTTGGAGGTCTGAGTCCACAAAGGAAATCATTATCAATTAAAGAATAAATGGAAGGCAACTTCAGGCTTTTCTTAAAAAAAAATAACTAGTAATGAATGAACAAGTAAATAAACATTCTTCCAGGTGTCATTAACTTTACATAAAGTGGAAGACCTTATGTTAAAAGAAGTAATGATATGATTCGTGACTTTGAAGATCTTTCTGGCTAAAATGTGGAGAATAGGCTGAAAGAAGGCAAAGTTAAAGGGGCATTAATAAGGATCCTAGTACAACCGCCCAGGTGAGAAATTATGACAGCTTAAATGAGATAAACAATGAAAAAGACAGAGAGAAAATGATAGGTTTGAGAGGCATTAAAAGTAAAGCTGACAGTGGTGATGGATTAGACTTGCAGGGGTGAGAGAATAGAAGGTGCCAAAAACTGCCCTTCAGTCTGCGTGACTGAGCCGAAGGGTGACAGTGCCAACGAGGGATCAGGATTTAGGTTTAAAGGTGATCAGATGTTGAATTTTAGATATTGTTTAATTTCAAGTGCTTTTGAAGTATTCAAGTGAGATGTTAACAAGGTAGTTTTAGGCAGAGTCCTTAATCTTCAAGAGGAGAGGTCCCCATTGGAGAAAAATGTTCAGAATTCATCTGTATTTAGGGAGTCATCAAATCCAGGTGTATAATTTAGGTACCAGAGAATAAAATTAGAGGATGAGAAGAAGAAGACTGAAGGGCTCCAGTACATGGTGGTGGTTAAATAAATATGGGCATTCAAATAAGACTGAAAATAGGAACTCAGAGGCACTGCAGGAAACCCAGAATAGCATAACAGGAACTTAGAAAAGAGAGTTGTCAACAGTGATTGCAGTGTAAGGAAGCCAAGTAAAATTAGAACAATAGCAACAACTTTTATTCCCTTTACCATTATTATGTAATTAATAATGGAATAGAAACCAGATTGAAATGAATGAAAGGTGAGAAAACAGAGAGTATGAATATAGGAAATTTGTTCAATGGTTTTGGTTATAAAAGGGAGAAATTGGGGCTGGATGAAGAGCTTGGTTAAAGGTTATTTTTCAAGATGGAAAAACATGAGCATCTTTAATGTTAGTGAGAATAAAAGGATAGAGGAGAGGGTTAAATATACCTCAAAATGATCATGTAAAATTAACGGAAGGTGCATCTTCCAAGATCCAAAATACAAGTGGAAAGAATAACTATATTTCATATTACTAGATACATAATAAAGAACTAACCTCTCTAACCTAAGAATAGACATAAAAATCAGTGGTAATGGAATAAAAACAATTACAGCTCTTGAAACTAAAAACTATCACAGTTATACAATGGCAGATGAAAAGTGAACTTGATTCATTTAAGTAGTGAATTGTGGGTCTGAAAGATTGAGTTAAAGATCTCCCAGATAGCAGTATAAAGAGAGAGAGAAAAAAAAGGAAAGTATGGGGGGAAAGTTAGGAGCTATGGAGGAGAGAGAGAGAAATTCTTCATCTGTATGTGGTAGATCCCTAAAGAGAGGTTAGGGGAAAATGGAGGAAAATCAATATTTGAAGAAATTATGGCTGAGAATTTTCCAGAACTTATGGAAGACATGGTCTATAGATTGAAAAGATTCCAGTTTTTCAAATAGTGTTAAGCAAGCACACACACACATTTCACTGTGGAAATTCAAAATATTAAGGGCTTTTGGGAAACTTTAAAAATGTACCAGAAGGAAAAGACAGATTATCAACAAAAGAATACAAATTGTAGTCATCTATCATTGAGCATGGATTCTGAGGAAGACAGAGGGAAGTAAATAAAGTGCCTCTCCTCTTGGCCTTTGACGGATACTAGGAGATGCTGACAAATCCATTAAAAAAAAAAGCAATACCTTAATCTGTGATAAATGATGGTCAAAAGATGCAAGTCAAGGATATCTAAGTACAATTTATACAGCGCTCTAAATTTTAGAAAGCTGATTTTTTTTCACACATTCACAAATAGTTATTGAGGACTTCTCAGGTACAAAACACCGCATGTAACCCTCAGGGTAAATGACAAGAATGAAGAATGATGTTTTCTGCCCTCATGAAACTACAATCTAGTGTGTTTTTATTTTATAGTACCTGGCCAGCTGTAGGGTCTCTGTAAAAACGTAGTTAATGACTTTGTTATATAGCAAATTAAGCTACCTTTAAATGTTTATAACCCAGGTAAAGGAGAAAATGGGAAAATGACTCAGCTGGGATCACTGCCATCTTTAAATGCTCCTGCTCTGAGGCTTAACCACACAGCCTAACATTATAAACATCTATGATTCACTTTCCTGCTAACTCCCAGATGTGCTGTGCCCCTCTCAGCAGTTGTGCCAGTATTGTGCATTATTAATATGAGCCTACCGCAGGATAGTGATGCAAAATTATGCAGTAAATATTTTCAATTCAAATTACATGACTAAAAATGCAGATGCATTAAGTAGTTTATTGAAGTCATTTTTTAAAAATAACTGACATAGAATTTTATTGCAAACAAAGACAAGTATCCCTTTATATTTGTATTAATCTTAAATACATGTCACAAATACTATTTATTGAGTGCCCACTGCATAGAAAGAACTCCCTCTGCATGTCATATGCCTGGTCCCTATGAATGTCAGTATCATATTAGACATCATATGCATTAATATGTAACTTAGTCATCAATGCTCGATTTTGACAGAACTAGAATCCAATCCAACTTGATCATCAAGGCTTCAGCTGTTTTATACATTGCACTGTGTTCCCAAATTTACACTTTTTGAAGTGCTTTTTATATTAATTTGTCTCTTATAATATGTTTGGAAATGTTGTTAGTTTCATTTTACCAAGAAAATAACTAATAATAAATTTGGTAACTATCATTTAATATTGTTTGCTATTTTGATTTTTTATTTTGTTTTTGTTTGATTTTTTCAAGGTCACTTATTTTAATTCTTTTTTTAATTAATTTACTTTTTCAAATACATTAGTCTCTGCCTACCCCCCACCACTTTCCCTTGCCCCCTCCCTCCTTCCCTCCCTCAGCTCTTCCCCTTTGGTTTTGTCCATGAGTCCTTGCTATAGGTTCCTTGACTTTCCCCTTCCATTCCTTTTCCCCGCCCCCCCTCCCTCCTTCCCTCTTGTCTCTGTTGATTTCTTTTCCTTTCAGTGTTGCTGGTCTTATTTTCCTTGCATCTTTGTATTGTTGGTTAGGTTCCACTTATAGGTGAGATCATATGGTATTTGTGTTCCCCCCCTGGCTTGTTTCGCTTAGCATAATGCTCTCCAGTTCCATCCATGCTGTTGCAAAGTTTAGTAGTTCTTTTTTTCTTTCTGCTGTGTAGTATTCCATTGTGTATATGTACCATTACTTTTTGATCCACTCATCTACTGATGGGCATTTAGGTTGCTTCCAACATTTGGCTATTGTAAATTGTGCTGCTATGAACATTGGGGTGCATACGTTCCTTTGTATTGGCGTTTTGGTGTTCTTAGGGTATAGTCCCAGCAGGGGAATCACTGGATCAAAAGGCAGTTCCATTTTCAGCATTTTAAGGAAATTCCACACTGCTTTCCACAGTGGCTGCACCAGTCTGCATTCCCACCAACAGTGGACTAGGGTTCTCTTTTCTCCACAGCCTCGCCAGCACCTGTTGTTTGTGGATCTGATTATGATGGCCATTCTGACCGGTGTGAGGTGGTACCTCATGGTGGTTTTGAGCTGCATTTCTCTGATGGCTAGTGATGCTGAGCATCCTTTCAAATGCCTCTGGGCCCTCTGTATCTCCTCCTTGGAAAAGCGTCTGCCCAGGTCCTTTGCCCATTTTTGGATTGGATCGTTTGTCTTCTTGGAGTGGAGTTGAGTGAGTTCTTTATATATCTTGGAGATCAAACCTCTATCTGATGTATCATTAGTGAATATTTTCCCATACAGTTGGCTGCCTTTTCATTTTGTTGATGTTTTCTTTAGCTGTGCAGAAGCTTATTTTGATGAGGTCCCACTTGTTTATTCTTTCCTTTATGTCCCTTGTTTTAGGAGACATATCCGTGAAAAAATTGCTGCGTGGGATCTGAGAGTTTCCTGCCAATGTTCTCCTCTAGGACTTTTATGGTGTTGCAACTTATATTTAAGTCTTTTATCCATCTTGAGTTTATTTTTGTGTATGGTGTCAACTGATGATCCAATTTCAATTTATTGCATGTAGCCGTCCAGCTCTCCCAACACCATTTGTTGAAGAGGCTATTATACCTCCATTTCATGCTCCTGCCCCCTTTGTCAAATATTAGATGCCCATAGAGACCTGGGCTTATTTCTGGGCTTTCTATTCTGTTCCACTGGTCTATGGGTCTGTTCTTGTGCCAGTACCAGATTGTTTTGAGTATAGTGGCTTTGTAGTAGAGTTTGATGTCCGGTATTGTGATCCCTCCTACTTTGTGTTTCATTCTCAAAATTGCTGAGGCTATTCGGGGTCGTTTATGGTTCCATATAAATTTTTGAAATGTCTGTCCTATTTCTATGAAATATGTCATTGGTATCTTAATAGGGATTGCGTTGAATCTGTAAATTGCTTTCGGTAGTATGGACATTTTGAGGATATTAATTCTTCCAATCCATGAGCACGGTATATGCTTCCATTTATTTGTATCTTCCTTAATTTTCTTCTTCAATGTTGTATAGTTTTCTGCGTACAGGTCTTTTACGTCTTTGGTTAAATTTATGCCTAGGTACTTTATTTTTCTTATTGCTATATCAAATGTTTTTTTTTCTGATTTCTTCTTCTTCTATTGCATTTCTGGTGTACAAAAACGCCTTTGATTTCTGAATGTTGACTATATCCTGCTGTTTTGCCAAATTCACTTATAAGGTTGAGGAGTTTTTTGGTAGAGTCTACAGGGTTCTCTATGTACACTATCATGTCATCTGCAAACAATGATAGCTTTACTTCCTCCTTTCCTATTTGGATGCCTTTTATCTCTTTCTCTTGTCTGACCGCTGAGGCTAGGACTTCCATTACGATGTTGAAAAGAAGCGGTGAGAGCGGACATCCTTGTCGTGTTCCCGATCTTAGTGGGAAAGCTTTTAGTTTTTGCCCGTTGAGTATGATGTTGGCTGTAGGTTTTTCATATATGCCCTTTATTACGTTGCGGAATGCCCCATTTATTCCCATTTTGCTGAGTGTTTTGATCATAAATGGGTGCTGTACCTTATCGAATGCTTTTTCTGCGTCTATCAAGATGATCATGTGGTTTTTGTCTTTTCTTTTATTTATGTGATGTATCACGTTTACTGATTTGCGTATATTGAACCATCCCTGCGTGCCTGGGATGAATCCCACTTGATCATGGTGGATAATCTTTTTAATGTATTGCTGGATGCGGTTTGCCCATATTTTGTAGAGGATTTAAGCATCTATGTTCATCAGCAAAATTGGCCTGTAGTTTTCTTTCTTTGTAGGGTCTTTATCTGGTTTTGGGATCAGGGTGATGCTGGCCTCATAGAAAGAGTCTGGGAGTCCTCCCTCCTCTTGGATTTTTTGGAATAGTCTGAGAAGGACAGGGGTTAGCTCTTCCTTAAATGTTTTGTAAAATTCACCTGTGAAACCATCCGGCCTTGGGCTTTTGTGTGCCAAGAGTTTCTTGATGACTGCTTCAATTTCCCCAGCTGTTATCGGTCTGTTCAAGCTTTCTGTTTCTTCCTCCTTCAGTGTTGGAAGATTATACTTTTCTAGAAATTTGTTCATTTCATCAAGGTTTTCAAATTTCTTGGCATATAATTGTTCATAGTAGTTTCTGACGATCGTTTGTAATTCTGTGGTATCAGTAGTTATTTCTCCTCTTTCGTTTCTGATATTATTAATTTGGGTCCTCTCCCTTTTTTTCTTGATGAGTCTGCTTAAAGGCTTGTCGATTTTATTTATCTTTTCAAAGAACCAGATTCTGGATTGATGATCCTCTGAATTGTTCTTTTCGTCTCTATGTCATTCAGTTCTGCTCTAATCTTGACTATTTCCTTCCTTCTACTTGCTCTGGGATTTATTTGTTGTTGTTTCTCCAGTTCTTCAAGTTGTAGTGTTAGGTCTTTTATTTGAAATGTTTCTATCTTTTTGAGGTAAGCCTGTATTGCTATGAACTTCCCTCTCAGGACTGCCTTTGCTGCCATGGGTTTTGGACTGTTGTCTGTTCATTTTCATTTGTTTCCAGAAATTTTTTGATTTCGTCTCTTATCTCCTTATTGACCCATTCATTGTTTAATAGTCTACTGTTCAGTCTCCATGATTTTGCAAGTTTGTGAAGTTTCTCTTTGAGGTTGATTTCCAGTTTCAAGCCCTTGTGGTCTGAGAAAAAGTTTGGTATTATTTCAATTTTCCTGAATTTGCTGAGGCTTGCTTTGGGTCCTATCATGTGGTCTATCTTTGAAAAATGCCATGAGCATTTGAAAAGAATGTGTATTTTTCTTCTTTGGGATGTAAGGTTCTATATATGTCAGTTAAGTCTATTTGATTCAGGGCATCATTCAGCTGCACAATATCTTTATTAATGTTTTGTTTGGAAGATCTGTCCATATTTGACAGTGGGGTGTTGAAATCCCCTAATATCAGTTTGTTGCTGTCTATATCTTTTTTGAAGTCGTCCAACAATTTCCTTATAAACTTGGGGGCTCCTATATTGGGAGCATATAAGTTTACAATCTTTATGTCTTCTTGATAGATTCTTCCTTTAAGTATTATAAAGTGCCCCTCTGGGTCTCTTTTTATGGCCTTTGTTTTGAAATCTACTTTGTCTGATACAAGTATGGCAACGCCAGCCTTTTTCTCATGCCCATTTGCTTGGAATATTTTTTTCCATTCCTTTACTTTCAATCTGTGTAAGTCTTTGTTTCTGAGGTGGGTCTCTTGTAGGCAGCATATGTGTGGGTCATGTTTTTTTTATCCATTCGGCTATCCTGCATCTTTTGATTGGGGCATTTAGTCCATTTACATTGAGAGTTATTACTGACAGAAACTTATTCATTTTTTCTCTTTGTACCTGTGTTTTTCTCTTTCTCACTCTTTTCCTTCATCTTCTTAAACCAGTCCCTTTAGCACATCTTGGAATGTTGGTTTGGTGTAGATGTATTCTTTTAGCCTTCTTTTGTCTGGGAAACTCCTTATTTCCCTTTCTATTTTAACTGAGAGCCTTGCTGGGTAGAGCAGCCTTGGTTGTAGGCCGTTGCTTTTCATGACTTGGAATATTTGTTGCCATTCCCTTCTGGCTTGTAGTGTTTCTGTTGAGAAGTCAGCTCCTAGCCATATCGGGGCTCCCTTGTATATTACTTTCTCCTTCTCTCTTGCTGCCTTGAGGATTCTCTCTTTGTCTTTGATAGTTGCCATTTTAATGATGATGTGTCTTGGAATGGACCTCCTTGAGTCCCTCTTGAGTCGGGTCCTCTGTGCCTCCTGGGTCCATGAGAGCCTTTCTCTCCTCAAATTAGGGAAGTTTTCCATCATTACATTTTTGAGGAGGTTCTCTATCCCTTGCTCCTCTTCTTCTCCTTCTGGTATCCCTATTATATGGATATTATTGCGTTTCAGGTTGTCCTGCATTTCCCTGAATGCCTCTTCATTCTTTTTGAGTCTTTTTTCCATTTCTTGTTCTTTCTGGGAGCTTTTTTCTACCTTCTCCTCCATTTCACTGATTCGATCCTCGGCTTCATCCAGCCTGCTTTGGATTCCTTCTACTGTGTTCTTCAATTCAGAAATGGTATTCTTCATATCCTCTTGTGTCTTCTTGATAGTTTCTATGTCCTTTTCCAGGCTGATATAGTTTGCTGTAAGATCCTGATAGTTTCTCTGCAGTTTCTCATAGTTATCTTTGAGCTGGCTGAGCTCATTGAGCTTCCTTAGAACCGTTGTTTTGAATTCAATATCTATCTGATAGTTCCCTTGCCTCTATTCCATTTAGCTCTCTCTGTGGGGAGTCCCCTTTTCCACTCACTTGGGGGGAACTACTTTTTCCCATTTTTGTGAGAGTCTGTTAAATAATTTACTTATTTTTTTATTTATTTCTGCTTCGGCTTCAATTGGGCTGTGTAGATTTCCTGACTTTGTGGATTAAACTTCTATGGTGGTAGGCGGGTCTTTTTATTCATTCATTCATTCATTCATTCATTCATTCATTTCCTTTACTTTTCTTTCTGGGCCTGCCTCTGATGATGTCAGTTGTTGACCCTATATGGCCTTTGGTTGTTGTTTGAGCCTCCCAGGAGTCTACTGTCTGTGTGTGACTCCTGCTTTGGGCAGCTCTGTGACCTCTTTGGCCAGGGATACACTTTTTCTGTGGATCTCTCTGCACTCTCAAGCTGGCTCCTTGATTTTGCTCCCCTGCTCGGCAGGATTCCCCACCCGCCTGGGCTCGCATGTGCTTGCCCCAGCCCAGAGGGCTTCTTTGCGACCTCGCGTACTCGTCTGGCCCCCAGGCTGGCGGGCACCCCAGCACTGGCCCGTTTAGTGTCTTCTATTGTGTGCTTTCCCCGCTTTTGGCTCTTTGGATGCATTGCCTGCCCTCTCCAAATGGAGACTATGGAAATGGGAGGAAGTCAGCTCCAGGACTCTCCAGTTAATCCTGTCTCCAGTCTCTCCTCCAGGGACTCTGGGAAGCTCTGTGACCCTTTTGGCCCAGGATCCACTATTACTGCGGACTAGTCTGCACTCGCAGGCCCACGCAGGTCGATTTACACCTGCCCTCGCTGCTCTGCGCACTCCCTTGCAGGCCTCATCAGTGCCAACCTGTGGGAGGCCTTGCCAGCCCGCGTGGGTCCACACACACACTCGCCAGCCCTCGCCGGTCATGCGGAGCAAGTGTGCGTGCCTGCACTGGGTGGTTTTGGGCTGTCTATTGTGTGCTTTTCGGCTTTTTGCTCTTCGGGGTGTGTCCTTTTCCCACACAATGGAGACTAGCGAAAGGAGAAGAAGTTTGGACTCCCCGGTTCTTCCTCCCGTTCTTTCCCCAACGCCTCTGTCTCCTGTCTCTCCTCAAGGCTCTCCCAGCCAGTCTGCACTTAGCCCCCCAGCTCACAGGCGCACAAGCTGTGTGCAGAGTGCACAAAGGCAGGTTAATTGATTCCCTTATGCCAGAGCGAGCTGGTAGCTGCAGAGTGGGAGGTACGTTATCACTGGGGCTCCACTGGCCTCGGTCTCAGTTCTCTTCACAAAGTTTTCCTCACCAATCTTTTCCCAGGCACCAGACCACCCTGCTGCCGCCTCTGCCCAGAGATCAAGGAGGGCGGCTGCCACTGCAATTTTTGCATTGGCCCTTTAAATGTCTCTTTGCATCCCCAGCCACCTCTGGCAGAAAGCGCCCCTAAGCTTTTCGGGGTTGCGTTTTGTCTGTATTTTCCTGGTTTTAGCTGCTGTAGTTTAGAGGTCCCTGTTTATGATTCAGACCCCGTTCTTCTGGGGGGAAGCTAACTGGCCATTTCAATGTCCCTCTGGTGCTAGTGCCTATGAGCACCCAGCCCACCCTCTCAAGCCTCCACCACACTTTTCACCCGTTGGGATGTGTGAGAGTTGAATCCACTGTCTGTCCGCGGCTCCAAGGCTCTTCTCCCACTATAGTTCCATTGTTTTCCAGGGGATTACTCCACTACTTAGTTGCAATTCCAGTTTGGTCTTGGGAGGAGGAGGTCAGTGTGACTCCCATTCACTCCTCTGCCATCTTTCCACTCCAATTTTAATTTTTATACTCCTCACTTTCATAGATATTGTGGATTAAAAATTAGACAGAATTTTTATTTATAATACTTTAAGTAAATATTATATTCAGTGTGAAAATTTTAAATAAATATTCTTACTTCTATTTGTTTCAGCAAATATGGGAACACGCATCTATTTATCTGTTTATCTATCAGTCTGTCTATCTAGCTATCTATCTCTTCTATAATATTTCTGGGGTCACCCAAAATGTATAATTCTTTAAAAGAAAGAGTGAACTGGCAAGCCACTGCTTTCCCTATAGCTAACAATGATAAGCGCAGTTACAAAAGTGGAAAAATGACAACAACAAAATTAAAAATGAAGGCTCAGAGAGGTGTGGCTCAAATCAGTTAGATTTATGTCAAGTTTCTTTTAACAAGGCAGTAGCATCAGTGAGTCCCACCTTCTTTTGGTTCTTTTCTCTCTCCGGAAGAGACTCAGTTCTAAGACCTGGAAAATAACAACATGGAAAAGGATGCATAGCCATCCCATTCACTGTCTACTCTGGACAAGGACTGTAGTTTTGCTTTTCTCTCCAGAAGGGCTTCCTCCTCCTCTAGCCTTTGACAGTGATTGACAGCTACAACAAGTTGTTGTGTTAAAGCTCCCGCAAGTCAATTATGAAAATGATGTGCACTTGCTTAAAGATGATTGTAAATTGCTTCTGGCTGATCAGAATAATGAGTCACGGTGATGCTAATCAACATTGGGCTTACATAGTACCTTGTTCCTACCCTCATGTTTGCAGCTGCAACTAGTTCACACAAATGCAAGCATTTTCAAATTTCTCAGGGGTTGAAGCAGGATGCTCACAATGGGAACCTTATTGGGGAAGGGAAGAGTTGGCCTCAAAGAGAAAGGATGAAACAAATCAACGCTCATTTTGCATCAGTTGTACAAGCAATTGTGTTTACCAGTTCCTTATGACTTTGGTTTAGGGAAGCAGGGAGAAAGCCTAACATTAGTTAGAGCCAGATCTTTTTCACGTGTGTAAAGTGCTTTATCATTTCATCTTCATACAAGTACGGTGAGGGGGCTGTTGTTAGCCACATATAAGAGATGAACACAATGACACCAGGAAACTGCCCAGCATTGGCACAGCCAATGGGTAAGGTAAGATTCCAATTTTACCACATTAACTTCCCAGTGCCATCCACTCTATTGGTATTACCAAAATAATGTCTATAGACCTCTTGCTTTAGGTTCTCCCTTGTGTACATGTTTAAGGCTCAGCTCCCTGGGCTTACCCCCTACATAGTCAGAATCTCCGAAGGTCGTGGTGAGATAGTCTCCAGGGATGTACAGGTCTAACAAGCAACCCCATCTTGTCTTCATGCACACTGAACCTCGATGGCAAAACTGTGTCTTCACTATTCCTGCTTTCTCTTGAAATGCTCGCAGACTCACCACAGGTGTTCAACTGACCACAGAATCTTACTGATTTGTCCTTTATTCACTATATCTCAGGTTTCATTCTGATTTTTCTTTAGAAATTAGAGAAATATTATTTCAGTTTATTAATTCATAACTTGGAACTTCTACATCTTGTCCTCTCTCCTATAAATTGCTTTGTATGTCAAACTGATTTTTTTTTTTTTACTCAAATAGTTAAGTGGGGCTTGGAACAAAAACAAGGTGAAATGACATATGCCACAATATTATATGGTTCAGTGTGCCTTGTCCGGAAAGATACAGGGAGAAAGATACAGGAAGAACATAAGACTAGAGGTCAAAAGGTGAATTCTAACATTGGATTTAAAAAAAAACCCTGTTATTTGTTGTTACTTGATTCCTCTGAGACACTTTTCCCTAAAAATAATAGCATATACAAGTGATTGTTACCACAAATTATCTTATTTTCTTACTTGAAATGAGGTATTGGCTTGCAGAACCCAATTAAAAAATTGTTTCTCAAAATTTTAAACATAAGGTTACCAGGCAATTAAACTCCAAGAGAAAAACATATGTTTACTCAAAAATTTATACATTATTTATTATACCTAAAAAATGAAAGCAGCTCAAATGTTTATCAAATGATCAATGGATAAATAAAAGTGGTAAATCCATAAAATGGGATATTATTTTGCAACAAAAAAGACTATGGTACAGATGCATGATATAACATGTATACACCTTAAAAACATTATGCTAAGTTGAAAGGCACCATTTCCAAAAAGAACTCCACATATTGTATGATTTTCTTTATATCAAATATTCAAGAGAGGAAAATTCAGAGAGACATAAAATATGCCTGGGAGAGAGGTGGAATGCAAACAGTGACTGCTAATGGCAATGTGTGGGGTTTTTTTAGAGGGGGAGGAGAGTTGATGTAAATGTTCTAAAATTGATTATGGTGATCATTGCACAGTTCTATGAACATACTGAAGACTATTAAATTGTACACTTTAAAGAGGTGAATTGTATGAAATGTTAACTGTACCTCAATGAAGCTACTAAAAAAAGTGAGGTATTGGAAAAATAATAAATTATACAGGGATTGCACCTACATTGTGTTCACTCAGAGCAGTTGTTCATGGCATCAGTAAACTCTTTTATTATCTTTAGAATAGAAACACATTAGAAGTGAAGCAAACTTCAGTCCTCTGAATGCTGAGGTAGCTAAGGAAGTTTGGGGATTAGGAAATAAGCTAATACAATGATTGGAGCCCTTTTGTGAGGTTTTAGAATTTAGATTACCTGTACTGATCTGATGTTTAAATCAGTTCTTGTATGTTACAATAAAGAAAATGAGGAAGGTAAGTCTGTCACAGTGCATGCTGCATGAATAGAAGAGGTAAGGGTTTGACAATAAGAAGAAAAGCTTACACTTCAGATGCAATAACCCGATCATTGAATGAGAAGGTTCTGTCCATGTTGATGAAATCCATGTTGTCCCAGAAATCCATTTTGGGATTTTGAACAAACCACACATCATGATAATCTCATCTTCAGTGCAAGTATATAGTTTTAATAGAAAGGGGAAGGCTAAATAGCATCTCAGATTTAATTCCAGGCTTCAAACTCTAATTCTGTGGCATGGATATCTCACATATTCTCTGTTCTTCTGCCAAGCTCAGCAAGGATAAGCTGCCTTGCTCTGGGAATATGAGTTTGATGGTTGGGTTACGTGAATCCTGGAAGCCTGGAATGTTTTGTTTGTTTCTGCTTATAAGCTCTTTCATGCCTTCTGGCTCTGACACTGCCCAAACCCACATGGCAGAGATAAAAATTATTGCTGGTTAATCTTATCAATTTCAGAGTAACCCCTGAAAATTTCCCTCAGTTTAATCTCTAGCATTAACCTGAAGAAATATTTTCTTATCCAGCTTCTACTTTTGTTAAGAAATTATGTTATTGTTAAATGTTGTAGGAAATGCTAGACATTAACATTAGCACAATACTAGATATTTCTTTGTTTGCTATTTCTTTTTTTTTCTTTTTTTACATTTGTCTCTGCCTACCCCCCACCACTTTCCCTTGCCCCCTTCCTCATTCCCTCCCTCCCTCTACTCTTCCCCTTTGGTTTTGTCCATGAGTCCTTGCTATATGTTTCTTGACTTTCCCCTTCCCTTCCTTTTCCCCGCCCCCCTCCCTCCTTCCCTCTTGTCTCTGTTGGTTTCTTTTCCTTTCAGTGTTGCTGGTCTTATTTTCTTTGTTTGCTATTTCATTTAATGCCTGAAGTAATCTTATATGTTAGGTATCACACCTCTACCCCCACTTTACAGATAAGGAAACAACTTTTGAGAGGTTAAAAAACTTGTGTACAGTCACATTGCTAAGAAATGAAGAGGGGTAGGAGTTCAGGTCTATGTGTTTGTTTGTTTGTTTGTTTTCCTGCAAATTCTGATTTTTCTACTGTTTTATGTTGATTGGCTTTACTGGCGAGCTTACAGTCAAGCTCTCAACAACCCCTTAAACTTCTGTAAGAGATCTTAGCAAATTGTGGTTTAGATAGTAGGAAAGGAATAGATAAAAAAATAGCATTGAAAAGAAAACTAACACTGAATTAAGCACTGATTAGGTTCCAGGTGATTTCACATAAGTAACAATAGGTGTGGACATCGTTTCTCTGTTTAAATTACAGGTGGGAAAAATGAAATACATGATGCAAACTAACTCAGTGGTGTTTAGTTTGCTCCTAAGTGGTATTTTATCTGTTCTTAGAGTCTATGTTCTTTTCTATATTCTTGCAGAATATTTATGAAGATAATTAAGAGAAAGTTTCTTGAACTGTAAAAGGAAAACAAAACAAAAAAAATACCTAAGGACAGCCGTAAGAGTAGAGCCAATATTCCCAAGGATCTTAAAGTCCAATGTTAAGAACTTGAATTTAAATTTGTAAATATAATTTTCAAGAAAAAGAGAGATTTGATCTATCAGAGTAGTGAATTTGTGAGTGTAGAACTTGTGTTGAATTCCAGGAAATCTATAAATGTTGTGATGTCATCCATGCTCCTTGTGCCATCGCATAGTTTTTTGTTATTGTTTTTATAAGAGATACTGGAGTACCTGAGACCTTAATATAACATTAAGAATTTTGTAACACTTAGGATTATATACCATAGCACCATAGATATAAGAGATGAGATTCCTACCCAATCCGAAAGGTGGTATATTCCTGGAAGGCTTCTTGGTATCGACCATACATCTTGGCTAAACCATCAAGCTCCAGTCAAATTTAGTCAGGTCCAAGATAGGGGATGGAGGGAAGGTTATTGAGGGAAGGGAGGAGCCTAGGAAGAAAAGATTCTTTTTCAGTTACAACTTCATCTATATATCCAGCAAAGAGATGCTTTCTGGCGAGAAGAGAGTGGTGCGTCTTTTACTCAGATGGGCTTCAAAAAAGTCAAGTGGCTGAGCAAGTTATTTGTGCAGTGTAAAAGTAGAAACTAGAACCCAAAGAGACTCATTATTATTGACTCAGTGAAGAAAGTGAAGCAGTATTTTCTAAAGTGGGTGATTTATTCAATGTTTTACAGGGAACAAAAGAATTTCTAAATTTGGAAAATTTATAGTTATTCAACATGAACTGTTCTTTTTTCTGCCTAACTTTTTGGAACTTTGAGTGTCGTAATATGCATTTTAAATTTTCAGGGAAAAAATAAAATATTCAGTGTTCCTAAAACTTGTTTGGTCTCAATTTGTTTGTATGTGTACGTATGTATGTATGTATGTATGTATGTATGTATGTATTGTAGAAACCCAAGGAATAAGTGCTCAAGGGGACAGACATTTGGGTACCACCGGTTAAAAGAAGGATCTTTGATGTTTGATGATCTTGGGTTTAATCCCAGCCTATCAGGAATAACTGTGGAAGTTAGTCACACCTTCTTTATCTGCTTTCCAACTGTTAAATGATAATGATTACAGCACCCCAGAGAACTTCTGTGAGGAGTAGTAAATGGATATACAAAAGCTCTTAACATAGGGTCTGGCACATGGAAAGCACTCAATCCGTGGTTGCTGTTATTATTATTGTTAGCATAGAAAAAAGAAAAGGAGCAGCCCAGTGTTATAACCAGGAAAATGGCTTTGAAAAGAAGGTTAAGAATCTTGTAAATATCTTATGAATATGATGGATGCCCTATCTTCTTTTAACTCTAACAAATCAGTGAATACTACTTAAGGCAAAGGAGTGAAGGAAGGTGTGTTTGAGGAAGAAGATTCACAAAGAGGAAAAACTGAGTCCCCAGTATGAGACAGGCTGAGAACTGTTTTCATATCAGAGGTGCTGAGATGGCTAAACCAGTGTTCCTATCATTTCATAAAAGTTGCTGAAAAGACCTTGGATAATTAAGATGTGTTTTAATCAAGAACAGCCCGTGAATGCCAAAATTCACAACTTTAAGATGTCATTCCCAAATGTCGAGCTTCATCAGTTTATTGAAAGGATGATGGAAATTACTGGTCCATTCCTTACCAACACTCTCTTTCTTCAAACCCAGCCATATTTACTTTTTCTCACTTAGAACATATGGCTTTAGAGATAGGAGTTCATTCCAGGAAGATCACTTTTGAGTGTATTAATTATTTATGCTTTATGTTTTTGAACAAAAAAAGAGAAGGGAATTTGATACAACAAAGAGAAATGATGATGGCTATATATAGATAATACACATTTTTCTATGGTTTCTGGATCCATAGCTTTTACAGTATTAAACACTAAAATCAGTATTTGACCTTTCTTGTGTGTTGGTTAGTACCTTGAAAATTAAGGTATTCTAGTCTACACAGGGCTTGATCAAGGAAAAACAGTGTCTTTTAAAATTAGAATTCACTTGTTCTCCAGTTCCTTCTAACTTCTCAGATTTGTTCTTCAATCCTTTGTTTTTACTTTTGCCTACCTCCATGCTTTCAACTGAAAGTCACTGAATTAGCAGATGACCTCCCAAAGACACACTAGCACATTCCTAATCCTATCAGTGCTCATGTAGTACTGATGTGGACACGCCAGAGGACACACACTGTTACACTTTTTTTTTCTGTCATTGAATATGTTCCACGAACTACCCCAAGAATGCTACACTTATATGAAAATCATTATCAATAAATAATAAGTACCTCTCAGAATATTACTTACATGTTTAATTTTTCTATGTTTAGTTAAGAGTTTTCTTTTTAATGAAGATTACTTCACCTTGAAAGCTCTTCTCAGACAGATACACTATGGATTTAAATCCATTACTATTGTTTGTTAGCTTAGAAAGAAACCAAGTTCTTGGCCACAGTTTGAGTTTTGAAAGTATATCATATTTGATGGGATAGGTAAAAGTGGTAAATACTGTGGCTTTATAAAATTGTGAGACTGGAAAAACAAATTATTTCATAGTTATTCTAGTGCAATAAAAAACTGAAAATATTTTCTTCCTTCCTTGCCCTAATTGTTCACATAGGCAGTGAAATTGTCCAGGTTATGTTAGGATTCATCATATTATTGGTAAAGAACTTAGCACAGTGTTTGAAACATAGTAATTATTCTAAGTTATTATTTAGAATAATAGTCAATTATTATTAATTAGTAATAGTAATCAATTACTTCTAAATAATTGTAGGTATAAGAATTAAACATTTATTTTGATTCGCTGATGGTATTTTGCTTGTTTGTTTTCTCAAAACAATTTCATTTCTATTTAAAGTCTACATTGAACATTTATCTGTTTTTTGGTTTCATTTATTTGTGTATGAACTTCTTTCTTGGCCAGATATGTATATCTCACATCTACCTAGAGAGTCCTAGATAGTTAAAAGAATTACCAAAGTATCATTTAGCAAAACAGAATTTCTAGTTATCTCAGATTAAGGGACACTAACCATGTTCTTTGTAAGTATATCATTTGATGTGTAAACTTGATCTGCATAGTGTATTAGAAGACAGGCCTAACCAGGGTGATGCCATTGTCTTCACCTGTATGTGGGAGAGACAAGTGTCTTCTATTCTACAGTCTTTTATTTTTTTTTTATGATCCACAGGTTTACAGATGTTTTTCCCCTTGTTCAGATCTTTGAAGATCCATGTAATGACCATTTTAGGGCTCTCTTGTTGAATAAATGAACTTATCAACAAATGGATTAGCTGAGAAAATGTAGACTATTCAATAGAAATCAATCCCTATTATTAGAAAAACTACCACTAGTAAAATAAATAACATTTTTACAGTAATTTACAAATTACTAAAGGCATCATTATGTATCATTAACTATTGGGTTGGTCAAAAAGTTTGTGTGGTTTTTCCCATATAATGGCTCTAGTAGTGCTTAGTTGTCTTTAATTTCATTCAAAACAATTGTTAGATTGTATTGTGACAGCTGTCATATTACTATCCATTTATAAGGGAGAGCAACGGGGAGAAAATGGGGAGAATTGTAACTGAAAAACAATAAAAAAAAGTCAAAGTTGGTGAATTTGTGTGCAAATATTTTTATATTGAAGATGGAAGGAACTATGTAACATTTTTAGTATATTAAACTTTATTATTTCAAGGAAGGTAAAAACACAACTGAAAAGCAAGAAAAGAAAGATTTGTGCAGTATATGGAGAAGGTGCTGACATTGATGGAATATGTCAAACGTATTTGCCAAGTTTCTTGGTACTATTGACATTTTGGCCAAATAATTCTTTGCTGTGGGGCTGTCTTATGCATTGGAAGATGTTTAGCAGCACCCCTGGCCTCTACCCACTAGAAGCCAATAACAGGAAATAGCCAACATACTCCAAATATCCAAATCAATAATGTTTTTGGTGAAAATGAAAAAATATGTCTTTTATTTTATGGAAAAAGCTAAATGGACTTTTTGGCCAACCTAGTAGTTTGTTACTTACCATGATACACTATGTTAGTTACAACAGATGTTAATTTATTCAGATTGATTATTTTGGAGACATATTGTATAGTAGATTAAATCATGAGTATTGAAATTAAGCCCAGATTTGGATTCTTGCTTGTCTACCATAGTAGCTTTATGACTTTGGACAGGTTACTACAATCCCTAAAATCTCAATTTTCTCATTTGTAAAATGAAAATAATCATAATTTCCAATGCAGAACATGTTGTGAGATTATATGAGAAAGTGCAGGTACAGAATTTAGACCAGTATGAACACTCATTCTGCTGTTTGGGGCTACTCTAGTTGTTAATTGATGAGGTTAACATCCTTTTTTAACTACAATGATCAACTGAAGTTTATTTTGTCACAAAATGAAGGTTTTTAAAAAAATCTTCACCTTCTTTTTGTTTGTTTTCTCTTTCTCAGTGAAGAGCATCATTACACTTTCTGGTACAAAGGTGGGAAAAGCATCAAGCCATAGCTCAGTAGTTGCGAAGGTCCCCTGTGCCCCTCCCCCACCTTTGGCCAGCTCACCACCAGCCCAGGTGTGCTGTTCCATATCAGGCTTTCCTTGTCACTCCTCTCTGGGATTATTTTCACACTATCAACCTGACACTGAGAGCATTATGCTAAGTGAAATAAGCCAGGGGGCGAAAGACAAATACCATATGATCTCACCTATAAGTGGAACCTAACCAACAATACAAAGATGCAAGGAAAATAAGACCAGCAACACTGAAAGGAAGTAAAATCAACAGAGACAGGAGGGAGGGAGGGAGGGAGGGCGGGGAACATATAGCAAGGACTCATGGACAGGGCCAAGGAGGAGGAGCTGAGGGAGGGAGGGAGGAAGGGATGGGGCAGGGGAAAGTGGTGGGGGGTAGGCAGAGACAAATGTATTTGAAAAAATTAAAGTAAAATTAAAAAAAAAAGATATGATCCCTCTGTTTCAATTCAGTTGACACCTATTGTCAGTTACATTTTGTTCTCCAAACATATTCCTTCCATGTTTTCTTACCCAGTGTATTTACTTATCTTGTCCCTGGAGACTTAAGTCCTGTCCTCCCATCCACACATGCTATTTATTCAAAATATAAATTCTCCTAAATTTTCATCCTCACCAATTGTTCATTTTGTGCCAAGAATTGTATTAGTCTCTTTGATATATGCTATCTAGTATATTTGCTTCTCACAACCACAGAACCTCCTTTTAGGTGGAAATATGGTACTCTTTTGAAGAAGAAGAAACAAAGGCTGCCAGAGGTCATGTGTTTTCCTAACAGTATCATAGTGTTCTGCTTGCTGGTAGAGCTGGGATTTGAATCCAAGACTCTTAAAATTCATACAAAGCATAGAAACTCTTCTGATGTTGGCCAACAACCTCATGGTAGCTCTTTCTACACAACAAACTAAACCCTATTTTTTTGTTCTATCTATCTCACTGGCTTAAGAAAATACCCATCATTTATTTGGTCACCAAGAGGGTAGGGCTTGGTTGGGACATCTTGTCTTTGATCCATTAGACATCAGGGAGGCGGTTCAAGTGGCTCTTCCACAATCTGCTTTCAACATGGCTCATTCATATAGCCAGAGACGTGAGCCATGTTTTTCTCTGCATGGGGCTATCTAAGGGCTGATTGGGTGTCTTCAGAACATGGTTTTACAAGTGAGCATTACAGAAGATAAAAAACTGAGAACTGCCAGTTTGATAAAGCCTGAGCCAGAAGCTGGCACAGCATCACTTCTACTGTATTCTGTTTATTAAGCAGTCATAGAGACCATTCAAGAAGAAAGACATAGACCCTCACTGTTTCATGGAAACACTGTCAAAGAATTTGGGGGACATGGTTTAAAAGTGCTGCATCTCCTAAGCCTCCCAGAAATTAATGCTGGAGCCAGGCTGTGACTACAGGTTAATCTGATGCCAAAGCCCATTTCACAAAAGCAAAAACTGAACTAAGGAGAAATACAGCAAGCTTAAGCAATTTATCTGGGGGGAAATGGAAAGTGACTCCAAAGTCCTTAAAATAGCTACCACACTGTGGTTTACAAGATGAAACCGACCAGTGCATCATGGTGCACTTCCAAATTATGATGCTTTCTATTAGGAACTGGTTAAAAATGTGAATAAATTCTGATGTAGAGGTCTGCTTTTAAGCACAATGGACTACGACTATAAGCTAGAGAGGCATGTGGAAAAAATGGTAAAAAAAAAATCATAGTTTAAAAGGCTAAATGATATTGAGGTTAAATCATTTCAGAACTATTTGCTTCCATGCAAACAATCTCTTTTGCATACATACACGTTATTTGGATTTAGACTGATTAGTTGCTTGTATTGTTTCTACAATTACAACATACTGCTTCTCAGTCATAAAATGGACTTTGTAGTGTACAAGGTGATAGGTGGATGCAGAGTAATACTCAACCATCTTCCTCACACACTCCCCTCAGGATATTATCCTTAGGGGACATTATCCTTAAGGATATTATCCTTAGGGGAGTGTGTGAAACAACATCTACAAAGAGTAATTCTCAATAACTTCTGTAAAATTGTACAAGGAAATGGAAGGTGAGAATTTGGTAAGAGTTAATGAAGTTGTTGGGTTGGCGAGTTCTGTTGGACACTGAACTTCCTAGAATGTAAGGGAGGGGAAAAAATTTGATTATAAAACAGTATTTTTAAAAAGTGGGTCACTATTTTGTATCCATCAAATGAAATTATTTTTTCCCTAAAATAATAAGAAATTTCTAATAATCTAGAAATGATTCAATTATATAATGTATTTATTATAATTGCTATAGATTTTGTTCAAAAAGTGTAAAATATTCAGGCCAGCCTTAGATTTTTAAATACAAAATACAAATTTTGAAGTAAGATATGGGGAAGATTTCACTATAGCTTCCTTTATATTAATAAGAATGTTATTGTAAAGCATTTTAGGATAGTCTCCCCACCCCTTAGGGGAAACTGGGTAGTAGAGCCAATAATAACTAGTAATAATTACTGAGATGGTTACTGAGGGCCTATTATAAGCCAATGAAGTGTGTCAATTTGTTAAGCACCTCTTCCAGAAACATCGCCTGCCTTCTAGTCAGGTCAATGTTATTCCCCTTACGCAGAGATTTAAGTGTGTTACTCAGCATGTGTCAGTTTAGAAGGGTAAGATAATAAGTAAGCTAGGTCTTAACCTTAGAATCCAAAAGTACTTTTGCTTTTCCTCAACTAAATACTGCTCTTCTTCCATAAGCCAGAGAGTACATAAGAGCATAAAGTGCTAATGTAGAAGGGAGAATGAAGGGGAGAACTTGACAAAGAGTGACTTAATGTGAAGGGGAGGAATGAGTATTGTGTGTAGGGGGAAATAGAATTTCCTTCTGATTCAACCCTATCAGAGGACTTTGTTTTCACCACCACATTAGCCCAGTGTGATCTTTGCTATAATTAATTTCCTGTATCTGACTGGAGGGTACTTCTCGGGGACAGCAGTATGGCCAAGTCAACAGCTGGCTATGTCAATCTACCCAGAAGAGCCCTATGGAGATTGTGTCTCAGACAGTAATATGAAAGCCCAGGAAGGCTGTATTGCAGCCCTTCCCCTCCCATCCTCTCTCTGAACTCAAATATTACTGCGTGGATCCATTATTTGACTCTTGGCTCATGTTGTCTTGTGTTGCTATTTCCCTGGGTAGAGAATTCTCCCCCTCTCCTCCATTCCCTTTAGGAGAAGAATTATGATATAACACTTCTTTGCATTCCTGCAACTCCTCATGTGCCTGACCCCACACAGTAAATGCTCATGGATGAATGGTAAGAAGCAGTGCACACTCAAGAGGGTAGCTAGAGACCTCTGAGTCTTCCCCATTTCTCTACTCTGTCAGCATCAAAATTGGTGGGTTTACATAATGTTTTAAAGTGTAGAAGTGATTTCACTTTAATAATTTTATTCAATCCTCACAACAACCCTGGGAAACAAGCCATAATGATTATATCTGTATTATACAAAGAGGAAACTGAATCTTAGTGTGGTTAATTAACTTGGCCAAGGTCCCATAGCTAGTTATAAAATGTTTCTTGAATGAAGGAAGAAAGGGAAAAAAAGAACACAATTAAGATTTGAGACAAAGTCTCTATAACTGCATGCCCCTCTGCTCCATAAACATCTTGGTTAAATTCATTTCACCAAAGATTGTATGTCTTAAAATGACTGAAATGGCACAACTCAGTGGTAGTGGGTGAGGAGAGCAAGGAAAATAAAAGATACTACTTTAAAAAAAAATTGTAGGTAATAATATCTCTTAGTGAGCATAGATGGGCTAGTTGGTATGGGACACATTTCTGACAACTGAGATATATATGCTGTAATACTCTTAAAGTAGCACAGCTTTGTTGATGCATCCTCCACTTACTAGATCAGCTTTTGAAAGATAAATTTTCCAAATTTCATATTTTCTCCTTATTAAATGTTTTTTAAAGATTGTATTTCTTTTTAGAGAGGAGAAGGGAGGGAGAAAGAGGGAAAGAAACATCAATGTGTGGTTGCCTTTTGTGTGCCCCCTACTGGGGGACATGGCCCACAATGCAGGCATGTGCCCTAGATTGGGAATTGAACTGTCAACCCTTTGGTTCACAGGCTGGCGCTCAATCACTGAGCCACACCAGCTAGGAACATATTTTCTCCTTATTAAAAGCCTTAAAGAATGTAGGTGAAAACTACCTGTAAACCCTTTCTGATCTTCTCCCCATCTTCACTCTATGAATAGAGCTGTCTTTTTCCTAAGCTTGAATCAGTGTCTTACTGAAGAATTAATGATAATCAAACAGATTTTTAATACTTTAACCCATTATATTTAATTGGGCTCTTTAAGTTATAGGAATAAATAGAAACGAATGAATCTTTATATCCCCTGGCACTAAATGCTGTTTACCTGACTCAATAAATCAACTTCCCATCCTACTCTTTCCCCTTACCTTCCCCCCCCCCCAAAAAAAAACCCCTACAATTAAATGTATGGTGCTGGATCGTTTCTTGCTGACAATAATTATATGGAAGAATTCAGAATCTTATCAGAGGGTCTAATTTAGAGTAATAAACCTTCTAGCTAATCTTATACCTAAAGTCAACGGTCCCATTCTAATGTTGATGATAATGTGAAAGCCTAAAATAACAGACTGCATGAAAGATAATCATTGCTCTAAATTATTCCTGTGCATGAGTATAACACAATTATGAGGGAGAATGCCTTTTCCAAGTTAGAAAAAGAAAGTTTGTTTTTTGTTTTGGATGTTAGAAATATCGCTCAACGCACCAGGGAACCCTTAAAGAGATAGAATTTGAGCCATGGTAAATGACAGAACTTGAGCAAGTTGAGACTGATAATACTCTAGGTGGAAGAGACAGCAGAAGCCAAGTCAGCAAGGTAGGAGACCACAGGGGAATGGTAATGAGTCTATAGGAGTCAAATGTTTGAGGGGAAATAGATGTAGGGGAAGGAAAGGCAGAATTCTCACTCTCCAGTTTTAGAAGGTTGCCTGCGGTGTGTCACAGATTTGGCTACAGGGCTGAAATGATTGTGTGTGTGTGTGTGTGTGTGTGTGTGTGTAATAACAGGAGCAATTAAAATTGGCCACCTTGGGAATGGTGAATAGATCTGTGCATCATACAGATCCATTGTGGCTATAGAATATAACGTGAGTGGGAAAAGATGGAAATTGGAGGCAGCAGAGACACTCTTGCAATTAGTGAAGAGAGAGATGATGAGTCCAGAGTTATGTGTAGTCTTTAGAGTAAAGATGTGGAATGGTTTTTATTCTAGTTTGAAGTGAAAATTTCAGGAATTGTTGAGTAATGGTTTATAGAAGTTGAAAAATAATTGGAACTAGAATATAATTAGAATTTCAAAGAGGAAGATAATAGCACTTCTCATAGACACAGGACAAAGGCAAAGTTGGAAAAGGAGGGCAGAAGGGGACCTGTGTCAGCCTTAGTGGTTTAGGAGAATACTTTGGCACCTACACAGAAGTGTCCTACTGACAGCTGGGCACGCAGGGCTAGTCATGAAAGGCCGGAGCTTGTGGTCAGTGACTATTGAGAGACTAGAATAAAGCTATGAAACAGAGACTATAAAGAATTAAGAAAAGACAAGGGAAGAAAAGGGGCACTACTTTGAGAAATATTTAAATGTAAGGAATAATCAGGATAAGAAGAAGGAACATTGAGTTTCCAGTTTCTCAGGAGCCAGAAAGAGACCAAGAAGATAAAGAGACATGAAAATTCAGGGAGCAGAAAATTCTTGCCAAGAGTTTCTGTTGAAAGAATAGGTGAATAGATTAGGCAATTAGGAGACCACTTTCAATTAAAAAAAATCTAAGTAGAATTTTGGAAGTAAAAGCCTGGATATTAGGATTTGAAGTATGCCTTTTAGGAAGTTCCTAGTGTATTTAAATTATGTTTACCAGTGATTTGACAGTAAAAGGTTGGAGAGTGATAGACCAATGTGGCTTATATATGAGGGAGAACCAGGACTGCAAAGTACATTTGGTTGCTGTTTTGATTGCTTCTTTAGTTCTGTTGTATAATTAGATATTTGGAATTTGTATATGAGAATAAGAGAATGAAAAAAGGGACAAAAACTAACACATATTCAACATTAATACATGCTTACAGGCTAGGCATTTGTACTAAGACTCTGACATAAACTATCCCATTTAATCCTGGCAGTATCCAGAGGAAGTCAGTACATTTTACAGTTTAAAATGATGCCCAGAAATGTCCTTTCCTAAGGGTATGCAGCTATTATTTGCTTGAGCTGTAGTGATATTAGGCCAGTAATCAATTTTTACTTTTATTCCTTCAGTCCACAAATATTCAGTGAGTACAGATTATAACCTAAATGGTATGGTGGGCACTAGAGGAGGAGCTATCTTTGCCCTCACAACACTCAGAGTCTTGGGAACATAGTCAGTGGAGAAAAGCTGCTCATGGATTACAATGAGGTGAATAATGCAAAGGACGGGTCGAAACTGAAGATGTGTAATGGAAATATGATATTAGAAGCTTATGTTTTCAAAGAACCATTCTTCTAAAAGAAACATCATTTACAGCTGTGACTTTGCAGCCTCAGAACTTGAAACCTAGCCTGTACTGCTTTACCTTCACTTTCAGTTTCAGCCCTCTGAACCCTTCTCTTCTCCTGTCTCCCCACCCCCACTCTCCCATACCCCTGTGCTCTGGGACTTTGCAAATGCTCCTGCCTTTGCCTGGGATGCCTTCTACCTACTTGTTACTCTGGCAAATTCCTACTCATCCCTTCATCCTCAGTTCTCCTTATCCAGGACCTTCCCTGGCGTCACCAGACAAATGTAGAGGGGCCCTGTGAGCATCATCTGTCCGCTATGCAAAACCCAGGTTAAAAAAATGGCCCAATGATAGCATGTCTGAATTTCTTCTCTCAACCAGAGTCTTGGAGTCAGGAACCATACATTTCCTTCTTTATATCATAATGCCTTGCACGGGAGAAGCTCTGGGAATTACATGTGGAATAAATGGCTGAGCATATTGATGAAAGAGCATATCTTCTTAATATCCAGAGATGTGTGAATCTTCATTTGGTAGCATTATGGGAATGTTTTTCCATATGTCTTGACCACATTTGTTTTTCATTTTTGTCTCTATTACCATAGTAATAACTCTCCATTTTCAGCTTATGCATTTGAAAATAAATTGCCTTGCCTAGGAAATAGGGGGAAGGAATGTATTAAGTGACCATAATTGTTATTACTTTAATAGTCACCTGTATAGTATGAAATCTGAATAGAAAAATTCAACTGAAAGATCTCAAATGCTTCATCCATTATTGAGTATGCTTTCTTGGTAGAATAATGTTTTTACAGAAAATACTGTCCTATTGCACTAAACTATATTTTATTTAACAAAAACATGGATATATCCTGAGGTGGGCTTAAAAAGTAACAGAATCTATTCAAATTCCAAAATATTCCAGCTCTGGAGCTAAAACTGCATGCAGAAGAGAGTAATGGCATTGGGGACAAGGCTTGAATATGGCGGTGATTTCTCTCTTGTGCACACTTGTGCATAAAAGCTATTTAGCATATTTAGAATGTCTTCCCTTCCTTCAAAAACATGGCTAATTCTCATCTTACCATTTTGTGAGCTTCACCAGCTCATCCATGAAACTTTCCTCCTATTCCCTCAGATAGTAATTCTGTTATTTTTACATACATCTAATTTTACTATAATTACTTATAAGTCTATAATTTATATTAACCATTGAAACTTGACATGTCAGAGGCTTTGTTTTAACTATCCATCCATGTATTCCCTAAAGTCTGGTATAACTGCATATTTCACAGAAAGTACTCAACAAATATTAAAGTGACATATCTCAACCATGGTTCTTATGATTGGAAGTAATTCAACAGTTGTAAGGGTTCTGATTATATACTAGTTTATATATTTGGTTAGTTATAAGAAAATAAAATATAATACATTTTAAATTCCTTGAGAATATGAACCAAACTATATTCAGCATTACCGCTATTATTACTTTTGTATGAAAAAGATGGTGCTCCCTGTATTACATAAAACTTTAAAAATTATAAAATGTCTTTGAAATATTTGTTCTATATCTGTGAAATATGCCATTGGTGTTTTAATAGGGATTGCATTGATTCTATAAATTGCTTTGTGTAGTATGGCCATTTTAATTACGTTAATTCTTTCAACCCATGAACACAGTATATGCTCCCATTTATTTGTGTCTCCTTTAATGTCTTTCTTCAGTGTTGTGTAGTTTTCTGAGTACAGGTCTTTTACCTCCTTGGTTAAGTTTATTCTAGGTACTTTATTTTTCTTGTTGATATAATAAATGGGATTTTTCCTAATATATTTCTGATATTTCATTTTTGGTGTACAAAAATACATTTAATTTTTGAATATTGACTTTGTTTCCTGCCAGTTGCCAAATTCACTTGTTAGGTTGAATAGTTTTCTGGTGGAATCTGTAGGGTTTTCTATATACACTATCATGTTGTCTGCAAACAGTGACAGTTTTACTTCCTCCTTTCCAGTTTGGATGCCTTTTATTTCTCTTTCTTGTCTGATCACTGCAGCTAGAACTTCTAATACTATGTTGAATAGAAGTGGTGAAAGTGGACACCCTTGTCTTGCGTTTGATCTCAGGGGGAAAGTTTTTAGTTTTTCCCCTTTGAGTACAATGTTGGCTGTATGCTTCTCATATAGTGCCTGAAAAAAAAAAAAAACAACAACCCCAAAGAGCCACAGCAATTTTGAGAAAGAAGAACAAAATAGTAGGGATCACAACACCTGGTATCAAACTATACTACATGGCCATTGTAATCAAAACAGTCTGGTACTGGCATAAGAACAGGCACATAGATCAATGGAACAGAATAGAGAGCACAGAAATAAACCTATGTCTCTGCAGTCAATTAATATTTAACAAAGGGGGCAGGAACATAAAGTGGAGTAAACACAGCTTCTTCAACAAATTGTGTTGAGAGAACAGGACAGCTACATGCAACAAAAAACAAAAAACAAAAAAAAGAAAGAAAGAAACTTGACCACCAACTTACACCATACAACAAAATAAAGTCAAGATGGATAAAATACTTAAATATAAGTCATGACACCATAAAGTTCCTAGAGGAGGGCATAGGCAGTAAAATTTCAGAAATCCCACACAGCAATATTTCCACTGATATGTTCCCTAGATCAAGGGACATAAGGAATAAATGGGGCTTTATCAAAATAAGAAGCTTCTGCACAGCTAAAGAAAATATTAGCAAAATAAAAAGGAAACCAACCATATGGAAAAAAACATATTTGCCGATGAAACACCAGACAAGGGTTTGATCTCCAAAATATAGAAAGAACTCACATGACTCCACACTAAGAAGACAAACAACCTAATTAAAAATTGGACAAAGAACCTGGACACTTCTCCAAGGAGGACATAAACAGGGCCCATATGCATATGAAAGGATGCTCAGCATCACTAGCCATCGGAGAGATGTAAATTAAAACCACAGTGAGATACCACTGCACACCGGTCAGAATGGCCATCATCAACAAATCAACAATCAAGAAGGGCTGACAAGGTTGTGGAGAAAATTGATCCCTAGTGCACTGTTAGTGGGAATGTAGATTGGTACATCCACTATGGAAAACAGTATGGAATTTCCTCAAAAAAACTAAAAATGAAACTGCCTTTTGATCCAGTGATTCCACTGCTGTGATTACATCCTAAGAATCCTGAAACACCACATCAAAAGAACCGATGCACCTCTATGTTCATAGCAGCATTATTTATACCAGCCAAGCACTGGAAACAGCTTACGTGCCCATCAGTAAATGAGTGGATCAAAAAACTGTGGTGCATTTACACAATGGAATACTATGCAGAAAAAAGAAAGAACTCCTACCCTTCACAACAGCATGGATAGAACTGGAGAGTGTTATGCTAAGTGAAATAAGCCAGGCAGTGAAAGACAAATACCATATAGTCTCACCTATAAGCGGAACCTAAATCAACAAAACAAACAAATAATCAAAAAAGAACCAAAGACATGGGAATAAAGAACAAACTGACAGGGACCAAAGGTGAATAATGGGGAAATAAGGGGAACATGTACAAAGGACTCATGGACAAGGACAATGGGGAGGGGATTTTCTTTGGGAGTGGGGGATGGATGAAGAAGGGGAGAGCAATTGGGGAGGAATGGGGACAGTTGTAACTGAAGAACAATAAATAAATAAACAAACAAACAAACAAAGTGAAAAAGAAAACTATAAAATGTTATTGATGCTATAAAGTAACTTACCTCTCATTTCCTGAAACCTCTTGCTTCTCTATTTCTGTTAGGTGAATTTATTCTCACCTAATACATATCAGGAAGGATACAACTATTTATTTTTCTTCTTTTTTTATTATCTAATCATTATTTTGTTTTATTGAGTACCTACTATACATGGGGTAGTTTGCATAAATTATTTCTACTGTTTACAACAACTCACAGACCATGGGAATTATGCGATAGCATGAAAGTAAGGCAGAAGATAAAGTTAGATTTTAAAGGAAGGTCTTAGGCTCCCATCTTGATGTCAGTAAGAAGATATTAAAGGATTTTAAGTAAAAAGTGACATCATCTGAAACTGGTGTGTCTATTCCAAAAGGTCAGTTTTTTTCACTATTATATGAAAAGAAATACTTTGTGGTCCTATATGACTATTATTTATGTGATTTTTCTGTATTTTAAAATACATGTGAAAATTTATTTTATTAATATTTAGGAGTAAAATAGAGTTACACAAATCTCCAATGCAGAACAATTTCAGTTAATTTATATAGGTACTCTGCATTCAAGGAACTGGTACATAAATCCACCCCCCATAGAGAAGCCCTCATATAGTGACTTTTTTTCAAAGAGTACAGTATGGAAAGGGGCAAGGAGGGAGGGTCATTTCACAGTGGAGAAACCTGGCAATCACTGCCTCAGCCAGGTGATCAAGGTCAACATCAACTGTGACTGGTTATATTAACAACTTGCACCTTTGATATGATATGGTGAGAATGACATTTTACCTCTATGCTCTTCCTCCCTAAAACCCATCATCTATCTCTAACTATGAAAAAGAGCAGAAAAACTCAAGTCGGGGAAAAAAATCTATAAAGTTTTGGACAGTACTTCTTAATAGCATTGAAATGATAAAAGAGTAAAAGAATGAGAAGTTGGCACTACCAAAAGAAATATAAGGAGGCATGACAACTAAATGTAATATTGTATCCTGGATGGGATCCTGGAACAGAAAAAGGACATTAAGTAAAAATTAAGGAACTCTGAATAAAACATAGTTTATATTAATATTAATATATAAATATTGGTTTATTGGTTGTAAGAGGTGTACCATACTAACATACAATTTTAATAATGGAAAAACTGATTATGGGATATATATGGGAACATTATTATCTTTGAAAATTTTTCTGTAAATTTAAAACTATAATAAACTTTAAAAGTTTACGTTTTAAAAAAGATTTGCAACAGGAACCGCTACACTGAGACTTTACTAAGTGCTATTTAGTGATTCATTAATGGATGAGGGAATGGAAATTACTACTAAGAAAAACAGAATTAGCTTTTTGAAGCTAGCTTGTAGAATATGGTATTAGAATATGTCTTATTTCCTGAAATAAACTAAAGTTTTCTTGATGCTAGGAGTTTTTCTTAGAGAGAACACTTTGACTTTGTGAAATAAGCACTAGACTGGGAGTCCCTCCTCCTGCACTGTGTGACCTTGAGAAGTTTATTGGTAAAATAGAGATGGTAAAAACTCTATTTGTTTTAAAGTGATATTATGTCAAAAGCAGATCTGAGAAACATCATGTTTATTTTTAAGAGAGTTTAAGAAAAATAATTTTGAAACATATGCAAGGAGTTTCAAATTGTAAAATACTGTAGAGATGTAAAAAAAGACCTTGTAGACTTCACTATATAAATGTCTCACAGACACCTTTACTGCAGCAGTTTTTTATTGTTGACACTATTACAGATGTCCCCAATTGTCTGCCCGCCTCTGTCCCCCAACCTAGCCCCCCACAGACTTTACCCCATTGTTGTTTGTGCCCAGGAGCTATAAATACTAACTCATAATCATCTTTTCAAATGTAACTTTTTATAATTCTTAAAATACCTTGTCTCTCTTTCCTTCATGTCAGTTGCACATGTTAGAATTTATTAATTGCCATAGAAAATAATATCATATTTAATTCAAATTTAACAAGACCTTTTAGCCAACTAGGAATTAGGCCCTTTTCTCACCCAGGTATTCCTTTGTTATTCCTGAAATGTGCCTTGGGCCTCACATGTGCTTAAAACAAAGTCACTCAGTCTTGCTGCTCTGATTCTGCACCCTTTAATGCCTCTCCTTTGACAAGTAACCCCAATGGACATAGAGGTGTGTCACTATGGGCTGTCATTATTTTTTTTTTCTTATTTGCTCCAAATAAAAGGTGGCAGAACATCACAAATTATCAAAGCTCAGGCTATAATTTCAGTAGTATTTTATTGATGACCTGATCATAACATAAAATAAGTACAATGTAGAGAATAACATAACCTTAGCCCAAGGCAAGATGGCTCTTGGGCCACTCCCTATCCAGATTTCTGCCTCATTTCTTTCCCCACTCTCAGCTTTATTGATAAATAGTTGATATATCAAATATGGTAATCTGCCTCACTCTGACATGCCTCCAGGGTTTGGGTCCAATTTACCACTTTCTTCTACAAGTGCCCTAAAAATCCCAGTACCTCAGAATGTAAGTCAAACTAACTCCTGGTTCTAAAATGAGAAGGTGGCTTTTCTTCACAACTCATCCATTACCTGACTTTAACTCTTACAATACTCACTCAGTATAACAAACTCAAGATGAGCAGATAGGTGGTATCACTCTCTTTGTATCTGTGTTTTCTCATAGAGTTAGAATTGTCATAAACATCACAATCCAGGGCGAGTGGAATAATGGACAGGACTATGACACTGAAACCAGAAGGGTGGCTACCTATTCTAGCTCTACTACTAATTTCTCTAAATTCAATTTGCTTCATATATAAACTAGCAAACTGGCCTTATTTTTGGTGGCTTTCATCTTAGACATTCTATATTATACAGAAAAGGCAGGCATTATTATAAGATCAAGTTCTTGAACAATTTCATCTGTGTGACCTGACTGAGGGTCTGAATGCTAAACACTAAACTGAAAAAAGATTCTTATTCTAGAGTAGTGCCCAGCAGGAGCACATGGGCTTTGTTATTCTTTTGATCGAAGTCATTTCACAATTTTATTTCAACTGTTTGTTTCATGCTTGAGTGATTTATAATAACTTTATTTGGTATTCCCAAAATAGGAGGAAAAAAAGGTAAAAAAAACCCAAAATTCTCCTCTGCTTCTCCTATTAAATAGTACCCCTATTATTTCTCAAGTCGCAGCCACAGATTTTATTATGCACTTTGTATAAAATGCCTATAATTTTTTAAGGTGGAACAGTGCAACCCAGACTCCAAGGTTCTCTCCATCAGATTTTCTGAGGTGGACTTGGGTTTCTTCCTTCAGATGACCAAGGCCCAGATAGTCTGGAGAGCTTAAAAAAGTTCTGGTTTGAAATGGCAGAATCCCTACCCTGTAGATTCCTGTCTCAAAAGTGGTTCTTAGCGGAGATGTATAATGTGAAACAGTAGGATATCAGAGAAAAGTCATGAGTTCTGAGGTTGGAGAGACATGATTTCAACTCTTGGAGAACAAAGAGAACTAAGAGGAACCATATCCTAGGAACTGTGATAACAAGATTTAGGGCAGACAGGAATATTACCAACTTATTAAGTCTTACAAATAATTAGGACACCTGGCATTACCATCTTGCCCCCTATCTTACTCTCCACATACTAGGTTGATACAAAAAACAAATCCATGTTATAAATAACTCATCTGTGGTATATAGTAAAAAAATATTTTAAAAGATTATTTACCTTTTATATTAGAAATAACTTCAAACTTAAAAGGAAAGTTGCAGGAAAAAAGCATAGTTTACCTTTTAATACTCTTTACCCAGATTTACCTATCATTAACATTTTACTCTAATTCATAATTTCTGTATACTTTTTGGACCATTTAAGGATGCATTAGACAAATTATGGACCTTTAAACCTAATGGCCTCAGTATTTTTTTAATAATAGAAAGATTCTCTTAGATATGTACAGTATATATTTATCCACTTTAGTACATTTATTATTGATACAATATTTTTTCAATCTAAAATTTATATTCCAGCTTTGTAAGTTGATTCAAACATGTCCTTGATAGTGTTTTTTTTTCTCCTCAATACAGTATTCAGTTGAGTATGATATTTATCTATCATGACTCTTCAGCATCTTTTAATCTGGAATATTACTACTGCTTTTGTTACCAAACTAAAGGGGTCCATTTGCCTGCATGCATCAAAGTCCCATAAGACTTGAACCTGAGCTTGCAGCAAAGCAAGTAAGGGTTTATTTTTGGGAAGTAGCCACACCAGAGACATAGGTGAGCTAATGCTCAAAGACCTAATTCTTGATGGCTTCCAGGGGATGGGTTGTAGGGGGAAATCATTAATCATGGTGTCTAGGAGTTAGGGTTGTGGTCAGGGTCATTGTTTCTACTGATTGGTCAGTGCTGGGGTAAGGGGTCGTTGATGCTTGCATCTACTCCTGATGTCAGCCTGGTTTCCTTGTTTTTCTGGACCTGGAGCTGATACACAACTGAGTCCCAGATGCTATTTTTAGTTTGATTGAAACTCTGTCTCTATGGTCAACAGACCTGAGGCTTTGTTTCTAAGACTATCTGATTATTTGATGCTGACCAGAACCTCATTATCCTAAGGGCTTAATAATTAAGAGAGTGATTGTGAAAAGGAGAAGGAGGAAGGCCAGTCAGGGTGCTGGATGAGGCCGCTTTGAATAAAAAAAGTAAAGAAAGGAGAAAAAGTCATATTAGAGAAATGAAGCTTCTGTGTGGTTACATTTTCTGTTTTTCTTTTCATTTTTGACATTTATACCTTCAAAGAATACAGCTCCCCCATTTTTAATAAAATGTTCTCCATTTATGGTTTGTCTTATGTTTTCTCATGATTATATTTAGTTTATACATGATGTTTTATTCTTTTCAGGGTATCACATCTACAGGCATACATTGTCCTTCTCATTGTTGGTATTTATTTTGATCACTTAGTCAAAGTACTGCTAAAATCCCTTCACTATGTAATTACTATTTTCCTCTCTCATAACTAATAAGCAATTTATGAAGAGATTCCTTGAAACCATGAAAATGCTTTGCTCCTCATCAGAAATTTCTTCCAGATTTAGCATACTTTGATAATTCTTGCCTGATACACTTTTTCTGTGATGGGTACAAAATGCTGATTTTTCTAACTTCATCATTACACCTACAATTGCCAGTTGGCACTCAGCATTCTATTTTGAGCAAAAGTCTTCCCTTCTATCTATCTGTCATCTATTTGCATATTTATTTATCATATCTATTTATCTGATATCTTGCTTGCTAGCTATCTCAAATGAATTTGAACTCAAGGGCTATCTCTCTTCAAAGTCTATACTATAATTGTCATTTATACCAAGTTACTATTTTTTTATTAAAAATGAAAAGTCTGCTTTTTTCTTTAAAAGAGACTTAGACAATTTAAAGCTAATTTATGCATTTACCTGTTAATTAGCTAATTGTTATGGTAATTAGTTTGTAATATGTACAAAGAAGTGAGGTTGTACTAGAGATTTTGCTTTCAAGGAGCTCACATTCTAGGTAAACACATATAATTATTTTAGAAAATAACTTACTGTTATCCTACATTTTCTTAATAATCAATTAAAAATACAACCTATTATGGCTAAGTTAAAAGACAATATGGATATTTCAATATGGGTTGAAGATCACATCCATAACCTCAGTAGATAAATAGCAATATTTCAATCAAACCTATCTTTCAGCTCATTTCTCCAAAAAGATGAGTTATGGTTGGCACTAAAAGGTTAAAAATAAAACTATAGGTTAAATATAAAACACAGGCTTTAATATTTATAAGTGTAATATGTTCTATTTTAATCCTTCCTTCAATCCTAATATGAGCAAGGTGCTAAAGAGGAAACAAAGCTCATTGATGTCTTTCTGTCTCTCTCTTAAAATGCATCAGAAAGAAGTCAAGTCCTGAATGAGATACATATGTAGTAAATTTTAGTAGGCTTTATACTGATAAATTAGTGGAACCCTCATAATATCTTCATAATTTGCATGTTAGGAATTTCATATAAAAGGAGTAAAAAGCAAAGGTTTGGACACATTTTATGGACACTGTTTCTCAGAAAGTGAAACCGAAGGTCTCTGTTTTTATAGCAGTGTCGTGATCATTACTCCCATCTTACCTGCCTGAAATTATGTTGTGGCTTAGGTGAGAACATCGGTAGAATAAGGAAAGACTTGGGGAGCTGGGGAGGGAACTAGCTTATACTGAGTGGTTTAAATGTCCAACTTAATTGTGGTTTATTCTATGACTGTATTAGATGGACATACATACACATTAAAGAGAAGAGAAATCTGAGTTTCAGAGAAAGAAGTGATATGGCAAAGGTTATGTAGCTGGTAATTGACTTTACTGAGGTTAGACTCAGTCCCTGCCAGCACTCTGGCTCTTTTCACTACAGAGGTGTCTGGTGTCTGGGGCATAAGTACAGAGTAAATAACCATTAATTCTTAAGCAACTGTCTTGACAAAACTCCAGCACCATCTGCAGAAAATAGCATATAAGCTAATGAAGATTGTCAACAGGCACCTATCCAATCCTAGAGAAAAGTTTAATCCAAGGCTTAAAAATCACAGAGTGCAATGTGCATTATGCTTTTAAAACTGCCTTTGCACCCATTATCTCATTTCATCAGCAATGGGTTCCACTAAAAAGATAATATTAAATAATTAGCCTAATTTGCTTTCATTAAACTAATGGACAGGAGTGGAGCACAGAGGATGACATCAAACTTTATTGGGCTAAAGTCGTGGCTGACTAATTTGTTCTGTTTCTTTTGAACCCTATCCTTTTCAGTTCCCTTAATGCAATCATATTAAGTTGTTTTCTGTATGACACATAGAGACAATTCTCTGCTGTCACCATCCAGGTGCCACCTGCCATTTTGTAATTGGGCCAGAGTCTGCATATGGGTCTTGACAGATCCATCCTCATAATACTGTGGCACTTAATTTCAGTGAACAAACAGACTGGCAACCAGTTTAGACACCCAAGGGCTGATGTCTCTTTGGTAGCAGCTGCTTGGTGGAGCCTGTCAGAAGGTAGATGGCAGTGGCATTTGGGAATTGAGTCACCTTCTGGAGAAGTGACTGTGTTTTCTCCAAGTGTGACCATAAAAAACTGGCATACAGGGATGGATTAAAAAATCCACACACTTAATATTTATGAAGATGATATTTGTGGTTTGGCAACAAGTTCCTTTACTTTTATTGAAATAGAAAAAAAGTAAGAAAATGAAAATAAAATGTGGTTAGATATTTATTTTGGATGCTTTACCCACATAACAAATGTCATGAAATCTGTTTTAAAATGCCCATTTAAAAACCATTTGGTTTTAAGATGTTATTTCATATAAAGACAGTTATGTCACAGCAGTAGGTTGAATAAGTGTTCTAACATGGACTTATTCACTCAATATGGCCCAGGCCTGATGGGTATCAAGGCTAGATTCAACTATGTGGATCCAGATACGTGGCCATTATATACAAAAATGAACATCACTGGCTTATGAATATTTGAGTCACAGTGACCACATTTGTATCCAACTACACCTGGATCCACAAAAAGCTAGATTTGCAAAGTAACTAGAATTTTTTGCCAGCTAGTCAGGACACCAAAATCTCCTCTGAATAATGCTAACATGTGCTGGTATTAAAAACAAACAAACAAACAAAACCCTTTGTATTTCCTTTTAATACCTTCGTGGCATAATATTTTTTGTTACATTTCTTCCAATAGATTAGGGTGCTGGTCTATTACATCTGTAGGTTGTAGAGTGAGAGAATGTCTGAATTTTTGTCCATTCTCTGTCATTTATTTGTTGTTTGACTCCAAACAAGTTACTCAAAACTTACTGCCTGAGCTTCAGTTTCTGAATAATGAGGATGATAATAACATCTCCTTTGTAGGCATTTTCAAAACTTAGAAATAACGTGTATAAAACATTTACTACAAGCCTAGTATATAAGAAGTATTCAATAAATAATGGCTATCACCACCACCACCACTATCAGTATCATTATCTTAAAAATTTTATTCTAAATTTAGATATATCTTTATTTCCAAGTCTTTCTTTTCTGATTTAATTTGGGAGGAGTTCTGTCACTTAAGGCAATTTTTGCCAATCTAAAGCATTAAGTATACACTTTACAAGCCTCAGATATATATATATATATATATATATATATATATATATATATATATATCACCTAGTTATAAGAATATATACATATACATGTATGTATATCTATCTATCTATCTATCTATCTATCTATCTATCTATCTATCTAAAGTCTGTCCAGAAAGTATCTAGCCATGTTATATGATAAATAGAGAACATTTATTGAAGGATGTATAAGATACAAGAAACATTGTACATAGGCCAATGATGCCTCAGTCCCCTTCAAAGTAGGCACTTTGGAACCTCACACAGTTCTAATGGCTGTCAGATGCCCTGTTGCATTTTCCTGAATCTCATCAATGGTCTGAAATCTCTTCCCTTTCAAAGGTGATTTTTAGTTTTGGAAAAATCCAGAAGTTGCAGGGTGCCCAATCTGGGATCTGGTCTGTAGTGGGGCTGAGTCACCTGAGTGATTTGATGTTTCACCAAAAAACTCTGCATAAGACATGGTGTATGATCAGGTGCATTGTTGTGATGAAGTTGCCAATCACTAGTTGCCCATAGCGATAGCTGTTTGTCACCATATTGCATCTCTCAAGTGACAGAGAACACAGAGATAGTCCTCCTTATTAATTGTTTGGCCTGTAGGGGGTGTACTTGTGATGGAAAACACCTTCCAAATCAAAAAACACAGTTAACGTGGTTTCGATCTTGCTGTGACTTTGCTGCATCTTCTTCAGGCATGGAGAACCAGGTGATTTCTATTAGGATGACTGGGCCTTTGTTTCATGATCATAGCCATAGACCCATAATTCATCTCCAGTTATGACCTTCATGAGGAAATCTAGTTCATTGGTAGAGGTGTGAATCAAGCCATTAGCCACTACAGCATTATGTTCCTTCTGATCTGATAGCAGAAGCTGTGGGAATGAATTTTGCAATGACACATTTCATGCCAAAATCCTGCATCAAAATCTCCAGCATAGGAGTTTTTGGAATCCCCAGATCAGCTTCTAGCTTTCACACTGTCAGTCACCAATCTTTGCAGACCGTAGCCCATGTACCTTCAAGATTCTTAGGTATTCTGCTTGTTGCAGACCTTCCAGAACATGGATCACTTTCAACAGATTTTCTACTATCATTGAAACATTTGTGCCACACTTTTTTTTGTGCTGCACTAATTGCATCATCACCAAAAGCCTTGTGAATCATGTGAATAGTTTCCACAGAGGAATGCTGAACACACAAAATTTGATACAGATTCATTGCTCTATTCACTGTGTCATTTGAATGCTACAGCTATACAGTACACCTGCTCACCCAGTGGCTTTTACCACCCCCACTAACTAGTGCAGTCAAGTTATCATTGTTTATGCATGCACACTCCAGTCCACTCTCTTCCACTGGGTAACATCGATGTCATATTTTTATGACAGAATAATTTTATTCTCATTATATTAAGAGTGTTTGGGATTTTTCTGTACAAACATTGTGTATATACACACGAGAGAAAAACAGAACTCTACTATATGAAGTTATGCTTATGCTATATATTGATGTTCTTTTATAGTGTATGAAGTTTGAGCAGATTCTAAACATTGTCTTTGGGAAAAAGGTACTATAGCTACCATTTACAAACACCTTTTGCTTGCTACACGTGCTACCTCATGTTATCTTCATAGTAATCCTGAAAATTAGATTATTATTTCAGTTTTATAGATTAAAAATGGGGCTAAGCAAAATTAATCAATTTTTAACTTCAAACTCTAGGAGAATTAAATTTTAATGCCTGTGAATGTTTATAATATTCTACCTCTTAGAAAACACAAACTAGTAAATGTTGAAGCATGCAGTTAAAAAAAAGAAAAGGTTCTAACTTTGAGCCCTGTAACCCAATGAGGCTTTATTTCCATGTGATAGTAAGTTCTGTTGGGCCTTTGCAGAATTTAGGTATCAGCTCTTTGTGAAACAGAAGACAGGTCTGAATGATAGACTTAGAACAAACATCCAGGTCCACAAGGTTTATCATTTAAGCTCTACTCTGGGGCTGCTCAAAGTAATACCTATGAAAGTTTTCATTATATTATTGACAAACTTATGACAACAGAGAGGGGAAAATATAATTCTTCTCAAATAATCATTAAATATAATTGTTGCCAAAGAGTTGATTTTTCAGTGAACATGACAGCTCCTCCTATGTATTATATTAACACTTCTCCATAGCAAAAAGCCAAAATCACATTGGAATTTTTGTATTTATCTGTGGCATGGCAAACCAGTAGTATTTCACAAGTAGAGATATTTTTCAGACCTTAATTAAAAAAAATTATAAAGTATCATTTTAATAATAAATCCAGACTCTAGGGTGAATAGTCTACCTTCTCAAGTAGAATAGTATGTAAAGTTACTGAATTCAACACTTAAAATAAGTACAGCATTTACCTCTGGGACAACTAAAACTGGCATTTCTCTGATTTTACTAAGGTTTGAGAAGAACACAAAGCATGTCTGAACAAATATCATTTAGAATTATTTAACATGTTGTTTTTAACTTTTTTAAATTTTTGTTTGATTACAGTTGTCCCCAATTCCCCCCCATTACTCTCCCCTGCCGTACACACCCCCACCTTCCACTTTCAATCCTTCCCCACACCCCTCTTGTCTTTGTCCATGGGTCCTTTATGCATGTTCCTTGACTTGACTCTGCCCCTTATTTCCCCCGTTATCCCCTCCTACCTCCCCTCTGGTCATTGTCAATTTGTTTTTTATTTTCATGTTTCTGGTTCTATTTTGTTCTTTTGTTGATTAGGTTCCACCTATAGGTGCGATCACGTGTAAAATTATTTAACATTTCCAAAGTGCATTGTGCTTTGCTAGGGTCTTGGGATTCAAAATATGAATAATATGCAGTCCTTGATATTAAAAATGGCATACTCCATTGAGGGTAAAGATTAATTATAATAAAGTATAATGATTGATATGACAAAGACACTTCAAGCTACAGTAGAAGGGCAGGGGAAAATCATGAGTTTAGAATTAAATATATTTGGTTTGAGGTCCTTTTAAATATCCAAATACATTAAACAACTAACAGTTGACTATAGGAACATAGGAATAAGGAGTACTTTAACTAAGACTTTTTTGGGGGAGTTGTTATTTATATTTAATAGTGTGTTTAGAAATAATGATTTAATTGGAGTAGCACCGAGGATGTGTTGAGTAATTAATATGCATAAGGCACTGTGCCAAGTGCTTTATGCATATGAGATCAAGTCTTGGTTGCAGCCCTTTGTTGTAAATACTATTCCTGTCCCAGTACATGAATGTTAGATGATGCTCAGTGTTGCACAGCAAATAAGTAGGGAAGCTAGAATTTGAACCCACATTGTCCTGATTTCAAAGTATGGACTTTAAACAGTGTTCCATGACTTCAGGTAAGACAGTACTGTCTCTGTAATGGTGTTGTAAGAGTGTCCTGGAGACAAGCAAATTCCTTCAACTAGGGTTGCATGAGACTGCTTCAGGCTTCCTGTACAAACTGCCCTTGAAGTAGATTTACCAGGTCAAATTCTAACTTCACCACCTCCCTACTGTGTGATCATTGCTAAAGAATTCATCCTCTCTGAGCATCTGTAAAGGAATAATGCAAACTTTACAAAGATATTGGGAAGATTGAGGTAAAACATGAATCAAAACACCTATTCTGAGCTTGGTCGGTGATCTGTAAACATGTTTCCTTTTTTACTACATGCTATTTTACACAAAAAAAACAAAACAAAACAAAAAAACAACTCACTCTTTGCTTCATGGAGTGTGCCAAGGGTTTCAGAGCAGGGCTTCTGAAATGAAGTATGTGCAGGAATCACTTGAAGTTTTCGTTAAAATACAGATTGTGATTCAGTAGGTCTAGGGTGGGGCCTAAGATTTTGCTTTTCTAATAAGATCCCAGGAGATGCTAATGCTGCTCTTCTGTGACTGCACTTTCACCAGCAATGTATGTGTTATTTGAATTTTTCTTATTTTGCGATTTATTAAGTACCTCCAGCTCCAAATCACTTCCTTCCTGCTTTTGCCTTCAAACCAAAGAACAGCTGTTTTCATAGTCACAGGTGGTGGCAGTAATATTGGACATCTTCCTACCACACAGAGTGCTTATTATTTGGGGAAAAAAAATTGAACAGCAGCAAAAACCTGTATAAACAACTGCATTAATAATACTGGTGAGCATTGTTGTGCCGCTTTTCAGTTTACCATGTGTTATCCAGAATATTACCTCAATTGATTCAGTTGTTCAACAGTTATTTTTAAGAGGTCACTATGCCCAAGGCAATGAGGGAACAGAAAAGACTAAGGTAGAACCTCATGATGTTTGTAGTTTAGTAGGCAAGAGAGTCAGGAAATTCCATTACAACAGAATTATGTAAATAAGGCCTATCATGGAAGTAAGTTAAAAATTGTGTAGTGACACAGAAGAGGACATTCCTACATCCAGGGTGAGAAAGTTGTCAGGGAAGCTTTCCCTGAGGGTTTCGCATCTTCCCAACCTCAGGAATCATCATCATTATCATCACCATTGTCAATCATTGTCATCATTGTTACAACCACAGAACACCTATTAAGAACTTACTTCTTACCAGCTATTGTGCAAAGGCACTGAGTGTGCTTTATCTCAAACAATCCTCATAACATTACTAACTGTGCAGTGTCCTACTGAGTATAACTTTTTTCCATGTTCTAGAGGCTGGGGAAGAAATTCCTAGAAATGTTTTTGTCTGGGAAGGGATGTTTGTTTTTAGCTCAGGAAAGCATTATCATCTGTAGCTCTTAGATCCTTTTTCTTTCCTCCTCACTTATTTTTTTCACTTATTCTTATCCTTCTTCCTTCTACCTTTTATTCTAACTCTCTTTAATCCTACCCTCCTTGTCTTCTTCCCTTTTCTCTCCCCATCCTCTTTTGTCTTTTCTTTTTCTTTTCTTTTTTTGGTTTAAGAGGTGAACTGTGTATTCCTAGTTTAAAATTTCATAATGGATTTTCTGCATTTAAATTGCAATGTTACCACAAGTTATCATGTGAAAAAATTTGCTTTGCAATCAAAAAGATTTATGTTTACCAGTTATTAACTTTATGATTTTAAGCAAATTAAAGACTCTTTGCCTTAATATGTTTACCTGTAAAATGGACATAACTACCTTTCTCATACTATAGATAAAAAAATATTGCTTGAAATTGAGAGAAGGTGCAGAATGAAAAGTTACCTTCCAATTCAAGAATATATAAAGAAAACTAGGCTAGGTATGGTGGGAGGTATTCTTTTGCGTGTGTCTTCATAAGTTGGCATGACTCTTAATCTCAGCAGATTGTAGAATTTCCATCGGCAAAGGCTGAGTCTCACTTATATTTTGTCCTAATTATCCAGCCCAATGCATTATAAGCTAGTGCTCAATAAGTAGGATATTTATTGAATGGAGCTACCAGAGAAGCTGGATCAAAGCAGGGATGCAGATTTCAGTGTCAGACAGGGCCAGGTGCTCTCTTTCTTACTTTGCTCCCAAAGAAATCTCTCTTATGAGGAAAGCATCCAGGTCAGTTCCTCTGTCAATGAGAGACTGTTGGCAGCTTTTCCCTCTAAATTGGAGAGTGAAAAAAAGACTCTCAACAGCTGCCACCAACATCTTAGAAAACTTGGATGTTTAAGCAATTATGGGTTTCCCATGGTGTTCCCAATGCTCTTTTCAAGGAATTTTTTTTCCAGTTTAACAAAACCCTCAGAAAAATAGCACAGCACAGCAACTCCAGCCCACAAAAATGCAGAAAACTATGGCTATGCTTTTACACTCTGGAAATATCTCCTACATTGCCTTTGAGGCACTACTGCCCTCTCCTGACATGCTGATATTACCAAAGTTCCTGGTCCATCCACCCAGAGTCTTGCGACTCAACATTTTGTCCTTGATCAAACCTTCTCTGTGCTTCAACAGCCATCCTCACCTGATGGATCTGAAATCTCTCCACATCTGATCTGATCATTCAGCTCTGCCCTACATACCCATCCCAGGCACCTGCGCTTGTCATAGGAATGAGTGTATATTCCCTACATAAACCTGTTCTCCTTTATTTGTTACCTTGGTGGACAGTGTAAGCAGCCACTTCATACTCATAAACACCTTATAAGTAAATATTATTACCCTCATTTAGCTGATGAAGAAACTGAACCTTGAAGAACCCATGTGGCTGGAAAGGAAAAGAGTTGGCCTTCAATCCCAGATCATCCTACTCCAAACACTGTGTCTCTTCTGATCAATTTTACCAGAAAGAAAAGATAAGGGAGGAAAAAAAATGTTGATTCTTCAATAATGAGGTGATTATGAGATAACCAACTGTTACCTCAAGTACCACTCATATGACCCTCATCTTGCCTCTTTAGATCACTCACCCTGCTTAGTGAAAATCATGAACTGAATAACTTAGTGGAATTTTTAAAAATAGTTGAATTTATTTTATTTTATTAAATTGCATGATGATACTATTTGAGATTACATCTGTAAGCAGTATTTTCCACAGCCATTGCTGAAGCAAAGTCCATATGGACAGAAAATAATTGCATAATTCTGGGAGGGTGTAATTCAAATTAATGAACAAGGAATTGACAAGTTGATTTTGTACTCTAGACTAAGTACTGATTTTAGAACTTTTAATGACTGAAACACTGTCCTTGGCTCACATGCAAGCATAGATAAAATAGCTAGAGGTTCAATGTTTATAAAGATAAGGCACTTGAAAAATACACAGTACTCCCATTATCCCTTTTTCATCATTGCCTGGACCCTGAATGCTGTTGAGGCTAGGTGTTCTAGAGTATGCTTGACATAGTACACTTACAGAGGAGGGAAACAATGTCAGCGTATTTTTAGGGCTTGGTTTTTGTGAAGAAGTTTGTCCACTGTAAGAGATTCTCTTGCTTTTTTTAGGTTAGTGATTAAATTTTAGAAAACTTTTCTAATGTCCAGGACTACTATAATGATAATCACTTTAAATGCCAAGTGTATCTATTTTTTATTTTATATTGAGAAAGAATCCTATGGAATAACACTCAAAAGTTGAAATTGACTTTATATAATACAGAAAATAATTCTGGGCGATACTTGCCTTTCATGTTCTGTCATAGCTAGAATCCTGGCCAGGAAGAAGAAAGGACCTACCAGGCACCCAGATGGTTTTTCTCATAGACAGAACCATAAAAGGGACTTCATTACCAGAAAGTTTCCATTAAGTCTGCAGGCTCAAAAACAAACATCAACGGTGCTATAAACTGAATGTGTACCCCCCCCTCGACCAAGTTCATATGTTAAAATTAATCCCCAATGTGATGATATTAGCAGGTGAAGACTTTGGAAGATAATTAGGGTGTAAGGCAAAGCCCTCATAAATGGAATTAGTGCTCTTTTACAGGAGGCCCCAGAGAGGTACCTTGCTCCATTCTGCCATGTAAAGACATAGTGAAAAGAAAGCTATTCATTTATGAGGAGCTAGGCCCTCACCAGGCACAAGTTCTGTTGATGCCTTCATCATGAACTTTCCAGCCTCAAGAACTGTGAGAATAAATTTCTGTTACTGATAAGCCACCTGGCCCATGTTATTCTGTTTTAGCTGATTGAATGTATTAAAACAAATATGAGTTGTTAGGATTGAAAAGCAAATAGATTTGAGTTTGAATTACAGTGTGCAATCTTTCCTAACTGCTGATCTTGGGTAAATCTAATCATCTCTGTTTCTTAATTTCTACATTAAAAAACATGACATAAATATATCTCAGTGTTGGAGTTATTGAGGCTTAAATACTCGTTGTTGCTATTGTGATGACCCTAGCTCTGTGCCTAATACATGGAAGAAGCTTAACCAAGCATAGCTAGTATATTGCTATTCCTTTGTCAAGTTCACATTGACTAAGCTTGATAAATTACTATATGAAGCAGGAAACATATTAAATGGGGGTTTATCCCATATAAGTAATCAAAATTCATTTCCTTTTATGCAAAACATTTACTTCCTCAATGCAAAATTATAATAGAACCCAGATGAGCAAACACATATAAATTAGTGAGCATCAGAACAAAGCAAGACTTATATTGCAGTCCTACTCCTATGTCCTCAAGAGAAATTAAAACATGTCCACACAAAACTTAAATATAAATATTTATGTCAAATGTATCAATATTAACAGAAATGTGTTTATCAACTTATGAATAGAATTTATAAACAAATTTAATATATCTATATAATAAAATACTATTCAGCAATGAAAAGGGATGAACTATTAATATGCAGAAAGCATAGATAAAAACCTAAAAAGCATTATGCTACATGAAAGAGGCCAGACATAAAAACAAACTTTATTACTCTATTTATATGAAATTCTACAAAAGAAAAGGCCATATTTACAGAGGTCAGATCAATAGTTGTCAGGGACTAGAGACCAGAGGTGGGGACAGGCATAGCAAAGGAGGCATGAAGGAAGGAATAGGGTGATGGAAATAGATATAAATATGTTTGTCAAAACTTATCAAATTACACATTTGAAATTGGTGAATGTTATTGCATATAAAGTGTATCTCAGTAAAGCCAACGTAAGAAAAAGAGAAAAGAAAAAAAAAGATGTTGGAAATTTCAAGTGACTTTTTTTAATCAAACCCATATTATTTCCCATATACATAATAAGGAAAAAGACTGTTCTAAAATGGGCCAAGACACAGAACCTCTCTCACATCAGATCTCATCCCAGACTAGCCTTCTAGCATCCTAGATATTATCTTCACTTTGCTGATGAGGAAACCAAAACTTGATGAGGTCATGTAGCTGAAAAGTACAAGAACTGGCCTTCAATCCCAGATCATCCCACTCCAAAATTTGTATTTCTTTGAATAAATTTTATCAGAGAGGAAAGAAGAGGAAGAAAAAAGGGGAAAATGCTGAAATTCAATACTCACTTATGATAAAACCCTAAACAAAGTGGGAATAAAGAGAACATATCTCAACCTAATAAAGGTCATACATCATACTCAATGGGGAAAAACAAAAGCATTTCCCTTATAGTCAGAAATAACAAAGTCTTGTCCACTTTTACCACTTTTACTCAATATAGTACTGGAAGTCCTTGTCACAGCAATCAGACAAGATGAAAAAATAAAAGGCATCCAATCTGAAAAGAAGTAAAACTATTTGTAGATGACATGATAATGCATATAGAGAACCATAAAGAGTCCAGCAAACACTACTGGGGCTGATAAATAAATTGAGTCAAGTAGCAGGATACAAAATAAACATCCAGAAATAGTTCCAGTTGTATATATCAATAGTAATCTATCAGAAAGGGAAACTAAGAAAATAACCCCATTTAAAATTGCATAAAAAATACCTAGGAATAAACTTAACAAAATAGATAAAAGATCTGTACTCAGAAAATAAGATACTGAAAAAAAAATTGAATGATACACAAATAAATGGAAGAATATATCATGCTCAAGGATAAAAAGAATTAATATTGTTAAAATATCTGTACTACCCAAAGCAGTCTATAAATTCAACACAATTCCTATTAAAATATCACAGAACCAGAACAAATAATCCAAAAATTTATATGGCACTAGAGAAGACCCCAAATACCTACAGAAATCTTCAGAAAGAAGAAAAAGTTGGAGGAACCATGCTACCTAATATCAAACTATACTACAAGGTCATAGTAATCAAAAGAGCATGCTACCGGAAGGGGGGAAAAAACCCAAAACCTGAAAGCCCTAAAACCAACCCATGATTATATGGTTAACCAATATTTGACAAAAGAAGCAAGAACATACAATGGGGTAAAGACAGTCTACTGAGTAAATGGTGTCAAGAAAATTGGACAAATACATGCTAAAAAAATAAAACTAGACCACAATCCAATACCATATAGAAAAATAAATTCAAAATGGACTAAAGACTTAAACAAAGACTCAGAACCATGACTTCTAGAAGGAAATATAGGCAGTAAAATCTCTGACATTTCTCATTTTATATATATATATATATATATATATATATATAATCTCCTCAGGCAAGGGAAACAAAAGAAAAATAAACAATTGGGACTACATTACAGCAAAGGAAACTATCAACAAAATGAAAGGACAATCCACTGAATGGCAAATATACTCTCCTATGAGACATCTGATAAGGGGTTAATATCCCAAATTTATAAAGAACTTATACTACTCAACACCAAAAACAAATAATCAGTCCTATTAAAATTGGGCAAAGGATCTAAATAGTTCTCCAAAGAGGACATATATGGTCAATGAACATATGCTCAAAAGATGCTCAAAGTCACTAATTGTGAGAGAAATTCAAATTCCATCCACAATGAGATATCACCTCACACCTGCCAGAATGGCTGTTATCAATAAATTAATAAACAAATGTTGGCAAAGGATGTGGAGAAAAGGGAACCCTCATGCACTGTTGGTGGGAATGCAGACTGGCACAGCCACTGTGGCAGACAGTATGGAGTGTCCTCAAAAAATTAAAAATGGAACAGCCTCACCAACCCAATGATTCCATTTCTAGGAATATATTTAAAGAAACACGAAACACTAATTTTAAAGAATATCTGCACCACTTGGCCATATGAAAGAAGAAATTCTTACCCTCTCTGATGTCATGGATGGCCCTAGAGAGTATCATGCTAAGTGAAATAAGCCACTTAGAGAAAGAAAATACCATTTCCTTCACGTATATGTAGAATCTAAGAACAATATAAACAAACAAATAAATAGAAAAAGACTCACAGATACAGAGAACAGACTGATGGTTGCCAGAGGTGAGGAAGTTTGGGGGACTAGGTAAAAAAGGTGAAGGGATTGAGAAATATAGATTGTTAGTTACAAAATAATCATGGGGTATAAAGTACAGCATAGAATATATAGCCAATGATATTGAAATAACTGTATGGTGCCAATTGGGCACTGGAAATACCAGGGGGAACATTTTGTGAAGTATGTGATTATCTAACCATTATACTATACACCTGAAACTAATTAAAAATAATATTGAATGTAAACTGTAATTGAAAAGATTAATTTTAAAAAATGCTATAACAACAGACACCACACACATACACACACACGGTGCTTTAGGGGTAACTGAGAAAATGATGTATTCAAATCCTGTAAAGTACTTCTCTGATTTTGGCTGATCCATAAGTAGATATCTTATTGTGAGGTTGGCAGATGGTGTTGGCAAAAAGTTTTCTCTTCTTTCTAGGAACACAGCCAGACTACATTTTCTAGTGTTCTTTGCAGTTAGGTTGGTCATGTGACTGAATAAGCTTACAGAGTATGAGTGGAAGTTAAATGGACCACTTGTAGGCATGATTATAAAAACAAGTCATGTTCCTCTATGACTTGTATTCTTTTCAACTTGAGCAAGGGGATGGACCCAAGGGCCACCTTGGGGACTATGAATAGAAAAGGACAGAGCTGCCAGTCTTGGATAATGAATGACTACGTAGATAAGAGAAGAGCTGCTTACCCCAAAACACACATCTGTATACCCTCACTACTTCCACTTACTCTTACCAAACTGGATATGATCAAAAAATAAATTATTATACTGAGCCATAAAATCTAGCTTATCCTAATTAATGTGATAGGCTAGAAACAATCTGAAGCCGAGAATCATAGCAAGTTGAGTAGTCTAATGGTTATTTTCATTAAGACCATGTAAAATCTCACATTGTATTATATCAGTTTTAAAGTACAGTGGCACATCTGTTCTCAAACTTAATTTTTTCTGTAAGGCTGTTTGAGAAGCTATTTGTTTGAACACTGATTCATGCCTGAGAGACACATGATAGATCATACAGGTATCATCAGCATGAAAGTGTTGTCAGGTCAAGAACCACAGTTTTGTTCAGCAACTGGGACATTTTTTTCCATGAACATCTTGGTCGAGAACCAAATTGTTCAGTATGGGAGATGTTTGAGAACTGAGGTTTGACTATAGCCATTTTTGGAAATCTATCCATCATGTATGACATAGTTTATCCTAAAGCCTAGAGATGGTTGGACTTTGATGCCCATCCACATAGAATCAGCAGCCCCTTGACCCATGCTTTCCTTGCTCACAGACAGTAAGCATGCGCCCTGATAAAATGTTATTCTTAAACAAAGTCCACCAAGGCTCTGCCTCCTAGAAAACCAGGTCCAATCAATGTCCTCAAACTTGTGTACTTCTTCCTAGGAAGGGGCATGTAGGGGCATATTTAACATGAGGGTATTAAACTACAGATGAGCACTGAGTTTCCCTGAGGCAATATCACATCATCTAGATTCAATTTTTCTTTCCTTGGACACTGTCCAGATATGCACTGCTAGCACTGGCTTTCCTCTCTGCATTTTTCTGTGCTGCCATTGTTGACAACCTATTTTCTCTTGATGTATTTTATTTTTTTTTTAGCTTAGTTAATACCAATGAGTCAAATCTTGTTCCGGCCTGGGAAACTATCCATTCTCCTTAGAAGACTATTCATATTTTTAAACCCATCCATTATGTGTTGATTTTATCAGTCAAACATTCAGGCATTATTTTAAAAATGATTCATTTCAGATCACCAATATATAGATAAAAAATAAAAACAACCTAAAAACCAAAAATCTTCCCTTATTCAGAGTCTATGTTACATAAATAATTAGCTAAATGATTTGCTTATGTTTTCTTTTGTTAGCTACTTTGATGTACAAAAGGAAAAGACCAGTCAGATCTAGGTCAAATACTTGCACAAAACCTACTGGGGATCCACAACTTGCATCAATTTGTTTGAATGTTTTCACCTATAAAATAAGAAATCAATATCACATGATTTTTGTGTGTGTTAAATGTGCTAATTCCCTCTCTCCTCAATCCAGTTGAGGATAGTATTGGGTTTCCTATCCCTGTGGGTACATTACATTCTGAAATGCAGATACTTAAATTCACTTGTAAAGCATTTTTAGAGAGTTCTCAGGTATCAGATGGGATGTCTGATTAAATAACCTATTAAACTGACTTACAAAATGAGGGCATCATTGGTGTTTGATAAATTACATAGAAATATACCAAGTATGAGAGCAACATGTAGTATTGAACCTGCCAGAATTTTCAGATTGTTAATGATATCGCTATCACATGTCTATGACTGAAGAATCATGGTGGACTATGTCCTAGTTTATATCTACAATGCAAACAAAAACAATTACTTTCTTATTGTATTTAATATTGGAGTGCCTCAATTCTTCTCATATAATAGAAGGCTGTCTAAGGAAAAGGAAGTACTTGGAACTATTCATTAACTCTAATAAGAAGCTGAAATTTCAATCAAAAAACAAACATACAACAAAACCTGCTGATTGGATTAGGAAAATTACTGTGTGCTTAATCTAATTTAGTATCAGATAGTCTGACCAATCAGGCTCCACCCTGACCCAGTTTAGCTATTCTGCTATTTTAGAATTTGGCAATTCATATATTTTTATTTCAGTTAGCATTTGTTTTTCATCATTGCTCACAGCTTCTCTAATATCTTATCTCCTGCTTATCAAAATTATTGTTTCCATATGTGGAGATAATTTCAATATTCTCCTCTGAAGCCTTAGGGAATGCGATCTCAAATACATTGCAGTCAAACAGTTTTATTTCCCATGACATCTAAGGTATGTTCTATTCTAAAGCTTTAAAAATGAATATTATAATGAGAACAATAGAAAAAAGCAACTTATTTTTATAAGAGTTAGTCAATACCTGTATCTTATTATATTAGTTAATATGAGACCAATTTACCAAATGAGTATTACAGAGAAATTTCAAATACCCATGCCCGGACTTGAGAACCTTCATTCAATTAAGAACTGTCTGGCAGAGTCTCACTGATCAATAGTTATCCTTATCATTTTTATCCCACAACTGTTAAATAAGCTTAAAAGACCCAAATAGATATGTGAAAAATGAAAACAAAAATCCCTAGAGATTAAGAAATAATCTGGGATTCTATGAAATATAAAGTCTTCTCAAATGAGTAATTTCCTTCTCTGCATTGTTAAAACAGAGGAAGAGGAGGAAGGAGAAGGGGCAGACTCAAGCTCTCAAGAGAGAAAAGTTGTTAAGACCAAAGCTGAATTATCTCCCTCCTTTTCACCAGAAGAAAGGCTCCAAATATGACCTCCTTAGGGCTTGTGATTCTTTTCATTACTGGAACCCTCAGGTGTAAAGAGTCAATGTTTCCTCAGGCAAGAAGTGAAAACAATAAAAAGCTAAATCTTGTTATTGTTTCTCTACTTGAAGGTTCTATTAAACAAACTTTAGTCTGTAAAGGTTTTCTGTCTCCTTATCCAGGGTAAAACAAGGCGGCAGTCTCTGTCAGTCATTTTGTCATCCACCCATCCAGTTATCACATAGTTATTGAGAATAAACTGTATACCAAGCATTATGGGTAATGGGGATAAAAGGATAAAGTATAGTCTGTGCTTTCAAACATATTAGTATATTTTTCTCATAGGTTTTAGGAGGGACCAAATAACAAATATGTGTTAAGGTATAATTTATTGTCAAAAACATAACAGTGAGACAACAAGAGACTGAAAATGTGTATATAGACCTGGTCATAAAACATGTGTACCAGAGTTAAGCAGGTTTCTGTATGGTTCAAGCTTTCAATGTGTATGACATACCAATTTTTACAAGAGGTAAATTCACAGTATTTTCCAACTTATTCGACAATGAAAACCTACTTTGTTTTGAATTTCCTTGTGTATATCATGGAACAATGACTAGTACTTCATGCGACATGCTTTGGAAATTAAACTACAGATGATGGGAAGTCATTCAATGATTATAAGCTGGGGTGGATTGTGAACAGATTTAACTTTTTGAAAAATACTCTTACGACAGTAACAAGATGATTGTAAGGTGATAGGCAGGAGAGCAGGTGAGGAACCTGCACATAAATCAAGATTTGGAACAAGGATGCCCTTCAGTAAAGTAGTTAGTGGTATTGGAGGAAAGAGAAATACATAGAAAGCTGGTTGATTTAGAATCTTCCATGCGAAGGTAGAGTGAAAACTATAGGAGTAGATGATATTGTCCTTAGTTATAAAGGCAAGGGCTATGGCAGTCAATAATTTTGCAGAAAGCAGGTTCTGATTAAGGAGTTTACCTTGATACATGGTGGTCATTCATGACATACATAGTGTCTCCAGCTGTTCCTTGGAGCTGACACTTGATCACCTGCCTCCCCTTCCAAAGATCCAAGAGGAAAAAGACCTAATACATTATTTAACTACTCACTCAAACAAAACAAGTTCCATGGGAACATTTTATGAGGTTTAAAACATTACATCTCCATGGGTTCAGATTATATTAAAATGTTTCTTATAAGGTTACCTTAGAAATAATTTATACAAAGTATAAATTTTAGGGAAGAAACTAACAATTTTTTTTTAAAGTCTATTGGCAAAGACTCCTTAGAGGCTTGTGTTTTTCAGCCGTGTGTAAAACTTGTTTTAGAAACGTCTATTTTGCTATGAGTTTAGATATCTAGCAGTTATTTTAAAATAAGGATACTTTTTTCTTTCTTTACTTTTTCACCTGGAGAAAGAGTTAAGTAAAACTGAGCATCGAAAAGTAACAGGAACATTTGACTTTTATTTTAGCTTCTTTGCTCGTATTTTTCAGTGAATGCATCAAACTGCAACTGACTGTGGTGGTGGTAGGGGAAAAAAGGGGTGTGGTACCTGGCGCAGGAACAGGCCCAACCCTACACTGAGGAGCGTTCCAAGCCATTTTTTTTTCTTTTTGAGGAAGTGGAATTTGGTCCCTTTCTATTCTTGTTTTGATATCAACTAGCTGCATGACCTCAGTAAAGCTACCTTTTATCTCTCTTTTCTCTAAACCACACCCTCATTTTTGTCTGTAAAATCAAGTGTTATCTGCAATATAATTTTAATTTATTATGCTTTCTTTGATGCTTGTATAAATATTTCAGAAGGTTGGTTTAGAAAAGAATCTGATGAAAAAGAGCATTCTTAATATTGAGAAAAATTTTCTTAATTCCTAATATTTTTTAGTCAAGGCACATAGGTCTTCTCTACTTGAAACTATGAATTGCATGTTGTTTATAATAGTAATACTATTAATACAAAGTGGTGACATTTACAATATCCATCTTATTTGCATTTATGCTCAAATTTCAATCAGCATATATCTGATTATTATAATTGCCAAATGGTATCTTTCTAAAATCAGAGTGTAAATATATTTATTACCAAGTCCCTACCTATTTTTCTGCCTGTAATTAACTCTAATTCTAATTAAATTGAAACAAACCTACTTAATGTATGATTCCTAATTTTTACCAATTTCTTGAAATTTTCTCGGTTTAGCTTTTGATAGAATCAGAAATCATACTGTGGAATTAGAAAGTACCATAGACCCCCTCCAAAGTTTTCTTTTCTCCTTTTCTGTTCTCTGTTGACTGCATGCTTATTATTTGTAGCAGAATGGAAGGTTCACAGTGAGGTTCTTGATTGTACTGTATCAATATTAAGGGCAGTTGAAAATCTGAATGCTTTTAAAATCCTTTGGAATAATGTCTGTCACATCAAAGAGAAATTACTTGAGAAGACTTGACAATAGCTATAAATAAACATCAACATTCAATTCCCTCCTAAGGATTTTACTTCAGATTCTCTAAGCAAAATTTGTTCTGCTTTTATACCAGAAGATAACTACTGAGTCAGGGTAGTAGATGGAATGGGAAGAAACTCGGTGTGTGGAGGAGTGGGGAGGGAGAAATTGGAAAGAGAAAATATCTTATAAGTTTTGATTGGCATTGTAACTGCAAATACAGGTAAAAGTTCAAGAATTGTGGATGTGGATGTTGAGAGAAATGACCATTTTCTTTTCCCAAGAACCCTGGCCAAATGGGTAATAAATGAATTATAGCTGGTGGCTGGAAGGAATGTTCTCATATATATTTTACTGAGACAGCTCTGTCTTTCTCAAAGAGCATATATTATTGAAAATATTATTTTTAATAGAATCTGAAGTCCCTACACATATACATCAAAGCTAAGTGGGGGGGACGGGGAGGGAGTCAGTCTTAATCCTGGGAAAAGACAGACAAAATATGAAACAAAATTAAGTTGAAAAAATAGTAACTGTCTGTTAGATCGCAATACTTACCTATTTTTCAAATGCAGGCTTTACTTGGGGTTAATGGAATTTATTCAAACTCTATGGTCTAAAAATATTTCCACATAAGCTGAATTTCTCAGTGGTACTAAAATGCATCAAATATTTAGTCTAAATTCTTTCACTACATAAGTAACCTCTAGCAACAGGTTTTCTGACATATTCATCAATGTTGCATACCCAGGGGAGATTTTTAAGAAATTCTTATTTTGAATTTCTATTCTATTTTGGTACCTAATACTCTATAATTACTTATTTACTCAGGGTTAGCTGTGAGCTGTTTGAGGAAGGGGCCCTTTTCTTAGTGTTCCTGTGTCTCCAAAATTCACCACAGTTCCTGGCACATAGGAGCAACTCAACAGGTTGTGTCGGCACTATTCATGCAGTGCAAAAATACTGTACACAGCCCCTGTATTTCTACCCCTTACTATCACAGATAGGAGAAATTTATTTATTTATTTATTTATTTATTTATTTATTTTTTATTAGTGGTTAAAAACCTAAAAGATACACAGATTTTCTCCAAGAAAGTGAGAGAAAAGACAAAAATATGTTGAATACCCACTATCTGTTCAATTCTTTGAGGGATTATCCCATAAATAGTTTATTTAAATCCTCAAAGCAACCTTCATGGAGTGGTAGTATTACCCCATTTTTACAATTGAGGACAAATAAAGGCTCAAAAAGATGCTTTAACTTGCTCTTGGACTTCAAATTTATCAATGCAGAGATAAGACAAAAATCACACATGCTTTCAGACTAGGCTGAAACACAGTTATGGAAGCAATCTGGAGAGTGTATGTGTATAGTACATCTCTCCTTTGTGAAGATCCTTTAAGTGATTTTGTTTTACTGGGAGCCAGTCACACAGCACCTTCCATCACTAATACTGATTCACTGTGCTAGAAGAGAAATATGACCATCATAATGTCTTTCCAAATAGTCCTTGAAGTCATCTCTCAACTGTTCAACTTCTGTTATATAAGGGAGAAAATGATCAGATGCTATCTAACAGTACTATAGATACTCCTATTAAAAAAAAAAAGCTTTACCTCCCAATTAGACTGGAAGCCCCTTTTTGTCCCTCTCCATCACCTCAGCCTCAAAGCTCTTTCATTTGTTAACTAACTGGCTTCTAACCTCCCTCCCATGCCATTGGCCAAATACAAAATTTTTTTGTGACTCTATTTTATGTAAAACCTGCGAGTTCCCATAGGCTACAAGACAAAATCCAGGCCCCCCTTTAATTTAGCATTTAGAGCGTGCTCAATCTTGCTGTAACTTCCTACTACACATGCGCTAAATTCCAACCAAAGATTGCTCCTCATTCAAAATGTCTGGTTCATCCACTGCAGCATAAAATCTATCCTATTCCTTCCTCAATTTGGAAAAATGCCTAAATATGCCTCCAATCCCTTCTTAAATACAACCTTCTCCATGATTCCTTCGCCAGCACACTAACAAAGTTGTTGTGTCCTTAACATTTGTACAAATCTTTGTTTTATTGGTGATTCAACTCACTGAAAACATTTCCTTGTCTGTCTCCTTTACTATGTTATATACCAGTGAGATGTTTGAAAATCTTCTATCTGACTGGTAATGCTTTTGGAAAGTAAGGACTGGTTAGGGCCTGCACCTGATAAGGAATGGTCAGCTATCATAGTTTTATTACCCTTTTCTTCAGGTTTGACTAATCCTTATATAAGTGCTCTTCTTGGCTCTTAAAGAGAAACAGAGAAATTAGTCTAGAAAATTACAGTCATTATTCTTAGGGCTAGAAAAATGTTAAAAATTTTTAAAAATTCTTTAAAAGGTTGAAACTTGTTATTTTTCTATGTCTGGGAGAAGGAAGGTGGTCAGAGAAGAAAATGTTAATAATCAGAAAAGTAGAAGAAAGAGAGATCGAAGTGGAATTGAGTGCTAATCCCAACATCACCACAGTATGATTTTGAGCCTCTAAATAGTCATGCATTAATGAAATAAAATAATCGAGGGCAGATAAAATATGTCTTACCGCTTTTATTCACGTTCATATAAGCTACTGTATTCAGAAGGGGTGAGTAGAGCACTGGCCTCAAAATTTGACATAAATACTTATCTTTCCTCTTGTCTTTCCTTTAATTCACCTCTTCTCTCTTTGTCTTAGTTTGCCTGATTCAGCTACTTTCTCCTCCTTAAAACACAGCTCCAGGATTATATCCTTCAGAGTCATTTTTATCTGGACAAACAGGGATGGCATGTTTGTGTGTGTGCGTGCGTGTGTGCATGCGTGTGTGTGTGTGTGTTTTGGGGCCTAGGAGGGGAGTTCTCTGTTCTCCCATGGAGTCTGCAATTTTTTCTATAATAACGCTTTGTGCAGTCCTAATGACATATCATTTATTTTCCTTCAAATCTGTATATTTTCCTTATGGAGAGGTTTGCATCCTAAATCTAGTACAGTTCCTAGTGAAAGGAACTACTTAATTAATGTATTTTAGATATTACAGTCTGAATCTCCACAATGTATTCTATCTTTATAGAGACATTTACATGTATAGGCTACCTCAAATTTACTTTCTTTTGGGTATCTTGTCTCTACGCAGCAGTTCCTACAGTACTTAGCCAAAGGTTTGTATACAGTGGTTGACCAGATGATGTTTGCTGATGGAATGGAATCCAAGGAGCTCTAATAAAATTAGCCAATTGTTAAATTACCTAAACACATTGTATTAGTAACCATTTTATGCTATACTTCTTAATGATTTTCCAATTTTACAAATACCGATAGAATTCTGTCAAGGGTTGAGTATTTCCTCAAAAAGAGTGTGATAAACAAAGATTTAGAGATCTCTAGCCCCCCATCCCCAACACACAATTCAATACAAGTATTCATTGAAGTTGTAAGAGGCAATTACCATCACCCAAAATAAAGAATGATTTTAAAAAATTAGAGGAAGCTTAACCTAAAATAACAAAAATATACAATTTATCAATACAAAAATATTTTTAAAATAAACAATCCATAAAGAAACTATTTTTATTCTCCAGAACATCACCTACAGCTTTACTAAGTTTTATTATGACTAGCATATCATTTTTCTCATATAAGCAATACTCTATAATAGTCCTTTAAAGTCCCAAGTATTCACATTTGTTTCCTGCTTAGTTGCTAGCAGAATGCTTCCATGTGCATTTAGTCTTTGGCAGGAGGTGAGAGATTGTTAAATTTTGTTTCACAGAGGAGGAAAATGACTATGAGATAAAGGTGTTCCCAGAAGATGACCATGAACTTACTTATTGTCATTAAAGGTCAAAGAGCTTGGCTGGATTTGTGTCTTTGAGTTATCTTGTTGAAGTCATAATCTATTTTGCCAATAAGTAATGTCTTATTGTTTCTTCTGTAATTAGTGGGAACGTGGGTACATAATTTTGAGACTGTGTCCAATCTTTGGCTCTACTTTAGAAGTGTAATATATCCTTCTACAGTCCTTGATTTTCTCCCCCAATAGAACAATTGGCATATGTGAATAATTACTTTTTATTATGTAATTGTACTCTAACAACACTACTTTTTAATCTTATGGAAAAATTATTCAAATTATAATTACTATCTTAATATAGCACTTATTTTGGAAATATTTGGCTAAAATTTTTCTATTTAGCCAGATGAAGATGCAGGATTATACCTTCAGGAAGTAAGTTGATGCCTCAATGACAAATTGATTTTATTTGGTGTGACTATCTCTCATCATTTAGTAATGGCTCCTGATGTGTTGTGTGGAGAATTATGGGGATGCACCCGCCTTGATAAAAGGCCATCAAATAGCCAAGCCTGCAATGAGAAAAGGAGGGGGAATGGCTGCACGTATGTCAGAAATGCATGGAGTAATAGATAATATTCTTTGGATTTGTTTAGTGGTTTTGCTTTGTCTTTCACAATTAAAATGTGTGTGTGTGTGTGTTTTAGATGTTATAAACAAAATTGTTGAACAAATTTAAAACAATACAGGCCATGTTTGGGAATAAAGTGGAAACGTCTTTCTCTACTATGCCTTAGTCTGAGAGGCTTACCTTCAATGCTTTGGTGGTTATTCTTATCTAGTGCACTCTTTATTCATAACATGAACATACATATTTATACACTTTAAAATATACATTTTAGATTATACAGTTTAAATTAAAAAATAATATCACACATGTTTATCCTGGATATAGCTATATTTTTAAAATAGTTTGTATGTTTATTGGTTTGTTTTCTCATCTATGGCCAACATCTATGATCTATGTTTTCTTCTTCCTTCACGCCCAATACTAATGGCCTCCTGTAAGCATTACTGATAATATTTATCCATGCTGATGTAATCACACAAATAGATCTCATACAAACACAACTTATATGTGTGTGTATATATATATATGTGATATTTGCGAGTATGTGTTTAAAATGTGATTATATTTTACATACTTCCCAGCATCCTGCTCTTTTAAAAAATTTAACAAAATAGTCTATAAATTCTTCCAAGCAAACTACCCCAGCTATTTTCTATTTTTAACTTAATTTAATGTTTATTATATTTTTTCCATTACTATTTAGTCCCCTTATAGGTCCTCCCCCTGCAATCACCACATAGTTCTCCATGCCTATGAATCCTTTTTCCTTTTGCTCAACACATTCACCCCAGTTATTTTCTTTAAATTCTTTCCCATGGTTTACAAAGTACTTTGATATCTAATTTCTAAATAAGCCTCAATAAGCCACTGAGGTAATTATACCAGATACTATTTTTTCCCATTTTTATAATGTCTAAACTACAGTTCAGAGAGATTAAGAAGCTTATTCAGGCCAGACAAACATTGAGTGATAAGGATAAAACTTTTGCCTGGATATTTCTATCCTAGACATAATGCTTCTTCCACTCTCTTAGCAAAGACCACATGGAAGTTCCCAGGGAAGTTCAGGGAAAAGAAGGAAAGGCTCTGCACTAGGAGCTTTACAATTTATTCATCCAAGCTCATTGTCATGATAATTTCCCTTTAAAGTATTATACTCATTTTAAAGAATAAGGATTTGAGATCAAAGTTTATAGAACATGTCCCATGCCTCCTACTTAGAAAGAGGTAACAACAAAACCCAATGAGTGCCAAGTGCCAAATCCTAGAATTCTATATTACAATAATATATTAAAGTAGGGTCTGAACATTATGTATTCTTACTTTTAAGTTACCTTAAAAATATTTAAAAATACCTTCTGAGGATAGTGTTTTTATCTCTCATTATTTATATTTTTTGTGTGAATGGGAATTTGGGGAACAGATGTAAGAGAGATAGGGAAGATTCTCTCTGACTCACACTCAGTGTCATAGAGACAATAATGAGATGAGAGAGTGCCATCCATTGTCACATTATGTTACTGGACAGGGGAGGGGCCTGGTCTTGAGTGGGTCTGCCTAGGGCCAGCTGTAGTGTGTGGGTTCTTGACTTCATGTAGGAAAGATTTCACAACACAGGTCCAGGCAACTAAGAGGATCCATTTATGAAAGCTGGGGACAGTAAAACAAGGAAGGGCTTGGCATAGATGAAGAAACAGGAGAGCCTAGGCTGGGCTGCCTTAGCTCACTGGGAAGTCAGAGAAAAGGGAGCTTTGGGGACAGGTTCAGGGGATTAGCCTGGGACAAGCTGCCAGCTGCCCATTGCCTTAGACTTTAGAAGACACGTGCCTGTGGGGAAGAAAGTGGGGGAAGAAGAAAGGAAAGGGGATGGCTAGGGCTGCCCTCGGGGGCGGGGGGCGGGGAGGAAGCACACACGTGCCCTCTAGGCCCTTTATCTTGGGTTTTTATCTCTCCTGCAGGCAGGAATCTTAGGGGAGGCTGTAGGGGAGAGTTTCAGCATAATATTTAGCAGTTCTCCAGGTGCGACCTTTCAGGGTCACAGTCTCCACTGACTGGACAGTGACGGTGCAGGGGCTTCAGTCATTGCAGTTGGTCCTGGTATCGCCCACCTGGCTGTGTTGCTTTTTGGGGCCTGGAGCTGAAATAAAACTGAGGTCCAGATGTTATCTCCAGGGAGGAAATGTTACTCTAGGGGTGAGGTCCTTGTTTTCCCCGTTGTGCCCCTGCGAGGCGCTTGTGGCTTCTGCCCTGGTGACCATCTGCATCTGGCTGCAGATTGCTTGGCCAGTTTGTTCATCTGTCTCAGTTTCCCTAGTCTACCTGCCAAGGAATTTTCCTAGCTTCTCACTATCCTGTCTCTGTTGTGCCTGTGCTAAATTAAAAAGTGGCTATCTTGGGTCTAGAATTCAAACTCCTATGTCTGAAAATAGCACATCTTAATCTGTGTCCTCCTGATGATGAAGGCGAGGCTGAGTGGGACTCAGGCAAAATCCTTAGGCAACTACAGTGATGCCATTTCTTTAAAATATATGAATAATAAGAAAATACATATGTTTTATATAGTCCTATCCATTATATAAGTCACACAAAGTGCTATAGGTTTCCTCAGATAGATGATTGTATTATGTTAATTTTCAAGGACATGTTAAGGGTGTGTGTGTGTGTGTGTGTGTTGTGTGTTTGTGTGTGTGTGTAATAATGATAAACATTCTCCCTGTGCATTGGATGCTTGACATTTAGTTTTCTGTGGGATTTACGAAGCCCAGATAAATAGTGGATAGGTGGTAGGAATATATAAAGTGCTTTGCCAAGTGGAAAAATCTGTTCTGAACCTCAGGATATAGATAATAACCAAACATATGTCACTATAGATTGTGCATTCTGTTTGACTAGTTGATTTGAAGGGCCATATGATATTTTTAGAACTATAAATAGCTTAAGTTGTGCTTTTTGTGTTTACTATTTATCATCAACAGAATACTCTACTCTGTAAAGAACATAACATTAGAACAAACTGTCCAGGTCTATACAAATGAGGTAAAACCAAAAATAAGCAACTATGCTGGGCATTTCCACTGTGTAAATTGGTCACTGACGTAGTGTTCAAATGTATTCATCTATCATCTATCTATTTATCTGTCTATCTATCATCATCTATCATCTATTATTTATCTACCTATCTATATCTAAATATACAAGCCTATGTCCACCAAAAGGCTGAAGCTGTCATGTATATATGCATGTAGTATTTAAAACAAAGATTACTTTGTTACTTCCTATATTTAAGGCATTTAACTTGATATCTTCATATGCATTATCTCATTTAATAAGCATACTAACTGTGTGATCATTATTAGTCTTACCAAAGAGGTTGACTTATTTTTCTAATAAATTGTGACAGGGTAAGAATGGGAAGTTGATTCTGTCTGATTCAAAGACCGGTCCTCTGCACTACACCTTAGGCTACTATTAAAAGCAAAACCCTCATTGCTATGTCACTGACTGCTGATAGGAAATTTTCATGAATTATTCTAAACCATGGAGGGTCAGCCTTTTTCAGATGGAAATGTACTATTAGTTGCAATTGGTAACATTGTTAGTAGGTCAGATGTTTTATACAGCACCGAATTACTAGAAAAATTTCAACATCACCCTCATATACAGCTATATAGAAATAAAATATAAATAATTTTGCACAAGTCTTTACAGAAGCTATTATAAATTGAATAATTTCAGCATATGGAGTGGTTCAAGGGTGTACTCAGGGCCTTAAAACATTTCCTTTAATATACATAAAAAATTATCCAAGATCCAGGGATTTAAAAAAATAATTCTCTAGATTTTCCATTAAACTTAAGTGATAAGGCTAATTAAAAAGATACCATTTATTGAACACTTAAAATGTGTTAAATATTACTATAGTATGTGGATGAGATATGTATAATTTTATAAATCCTTACACTCCCTGTTCAATGTAGTGTGTGTTATTGCCATTTAATAACTGAGAGTCTGATGTTCAGAGAAGTTAAATACTTTCCCCAAGGAAACACACTAGTAAATGGCAGAGCTTGGATCAGAACTGAGGTTTTTGACTGCCAAAGACATTTCCACACTACAAGCTTTGCAATACCTTCCTTTACAATACCAAAATTTTAACTTGACAGGAAGAGTACAAAATGACCAATTGAAGACATTTCTCCCAAATAATCTGTATATGTTGGAGTGGGTGGTATGGGCTGGATTTTACTTTAGTTACCTTATTGGTCATTTTAGCCTTTCATTTTAAAATGATCACAGGATCAATACTCTCATGCTGTTTTTTTTCAGAATGTGATTGAACCCTGGCATACACCCAAAAACTGACATAAAACCTGCTTCTATGTTGGACAATCCATTGACAAGTGCATCTTTCCCTAAAACACAAACTCAAGTGTAGGAAGAGAATGGAGGTTTTAGTTTCCTTACACTAATATTTCTGGAACTTCTGAGCGATGCCTTTTAAATTTTAAATTAATCAATATACTTACTTTTTAGTATTACTAACATATGATGATTATTACTTATTTACTGAAAGATCTGTTGCATGGTTATCTTGGTGCCAGAGCCCAAGTTATAAATTCTTTGGATTTTAATAATCCTAGATCCTCAGAACCCTGGAACTAACAGCAAAATTAGGACTTTGTCCAATGTATATATTTTACAGATGAAGAAATTGAAACATATTCTTTTAGGAAAAGTTTAAACTCTTCAATAGTTCACTCATATCTGACCCTGTCTACTGTTCTAGTCCCATCTCCTCACTTTCTTGTTCCTACAACTAAGTCTTCTGGAACCTGAAACTTCAACAGTCCTCATGCCACATGGCCCTTGTTCAAGAGGAGGATGGTTCTTCCTTCTCTTTCCCAGCATTAAACCTAGTTTCCTCCCTGTGGAGGCTTTCCTTGTCTGCCCCAGGACCTCCCCTCTCTCCACCTTCCCACGCTGCCATATTTTCCCATAACACTTTGTATTGGTCACAACCATAACATCATTCAGGCTAATTTTTTAGCTTCTAATTGTGTGGCTTAATTCTTGATGTATATGTGTCTGCATCTTTTTATGATTTTTATCCTACACCAAATACAGTATATAGCTACTGTATTAGATAGATCTATATCTCTATGATATCATATTACAAATGAAGCAGTAAAAGAACAAGGCATGTTAGTTTCCCATAAGTCCACTGTAACAAAATAACACAAATATGATGGCTTTATAGAACAGAAGTGTATTTTCTCACAGTTCAGGGTACCAGACCCTGAAATCAAGATGGTAGCAAGGTCTCTTCCTTCAGTGGCTCTGAGAAAGATTCTTCCTGTGCCTTTCTTTTAGCATCTGGTGGTTGCCAGTTATGCTTTGTGTTCTTTAACTTCTAGTCACATCACTCCAACTTCTGCTGCTGTATTCACAGGGCCTTCTTAACCTCTTCTCTTCTCTGTGTCTCTCTGTGCCCTCTCCTCTTCTTATAAGGATACTAGTGTTTGGATTAGAGCCTTGAATCAAGGATGACTTTAACTCAGGATCCTTAACTAATTACATAAGCAAAGACCCTATTTCTAGATAAGATCACATTCTGTGGTTCTGGTTTTACATGAATTTGGGGAAGCACTATTCAACCTGTTACATAGTGTTAAATAGTTTTACTAATCAATTTTTTTTAAAGGCAAAGCTGAGACTAGTAATCCCTAATTTCACAGAGCAAACTCTCTCTTAAATGATTCATAAATTCAATTTAGTAACTGAAAACCACCAGCCCATTTACTTTGTTTTAAGGATTTGAAAGATGGCAGCCCTCCTCCACAAATAGCCAGCTTTTCTTAAAGAAAATAATAAAATTAACTCCTCATAACTATACCTGTGTTTAGTTTTCAATGGTTTTCCTTAGTTAGAAAAGTTTATGATTAGCTTAGCATAGTAGGAGAAAGATGGGTTGCACTAGAGATGAATCATACTCTGGAGTTTGTGTATGTATGTACCTCTTAATACTTCTAATTCTCTAGGGTTGTAATTATCTCAAGATAGGTATAACTATTTTTAGAAATTTTTATTTTCCTGTAAAGAAAAGCGCTTCCTTCCCCAGACTGTTTGCTAAGCCATGAGACTTGATATCAGTTTTTAATCTCTCCTCTCCTCTTTTCTCTTTTTTATTATAAACAGAAATGCAGTTGTTCTTTCTATCCTGAAGAAAAATTTCTCAAAACAAAATAAACCACCAGGTCATATTAGCCACCTCAAGTCAAAATACTATTAAATTATTCTTAATTCATTTATTCTTTCTGTGAAGGACTATCTCCTCCCAAGTTTTTGCTCACTTTGAATAAACACTTACATTAACTTCATCCGCTATCGGTAACATATACTATATTATTTTGCCCTAAAATTTTACAGATGAGGAAAGTGGAATTCATAGAGTTGCATTGTCTATTCAGAATAGCAGCTAGTAAGTAGCAGTGCTGAGTTTCCAGTAAGTTTCTCTGATTCCCAATTCCAAGTTCTCTCCTAATATCCTTGTTTATGTTGAGCTTAACTCATTTACAAGCCTCATTTAGAAGTCTTGATTATTCTAAGTTTTTATATTATGGCAAGCTAAGAACAATAGTGAGGAGGCCAGAATTGGTGTTGGGATATCCGTATTGCTCTATTCCTGAACCTTAGACAGTTCCTCAACCTGACATAAGGATTGATAACAAAAATTAAATAGCCACCTGCCAAAAATATTCTGAAGGTTTTTTTTTTTCAGTGAGAGGCAGAAGAATGTTCTAAGATATCCTGAGCCAAATTCATTATTGAAAAATTATTTATATTTAAATCACTAAATGATTAAAAATTTAAGCAAAATATATTCTTGCATTTTGATAGACTTTAGTTAAAAAAATAACATTTTATTGGCACAAAAATCCTGTGCAGTAGACAAAATTGAGTACAATATTCAAATCATCAGACTTTTATTTCTCAGCAATATTTTCATTTGAAATGAACTTCCTAATATTTAGATAAAAGTCTCTGTGTTCTGTTATTTTTATTCATTAGTATCCAAGTGTAAGAAGGATTTTTAGTGTAGAATTCCCTAAAATGTAAAAACTATGACTGTTTATATAACCTGACTGTCACTGTGACTTCTGATTATATTGGTAGTAGAATTTTAAAATAATGAAAGAAGAGGAAAGAAAAAAAATGAAAAGTAAGGAAAGGGGAGGGGAGAGGGATATAAAGAGGGAAGAGAGGGGAGGAAAATGATAAACCAATAAATTTGAAAACAAAGATTCACCAAATAAGTCATTCACTTGACAAGTGTTTATCACTATGTATGTCAGATAAATGTTTCTTTTTGTATGTCAGATACTGGATTAGGAACTTGTGATGCACTGATTAATATAAAACCCTCTCTTTTTGTATGTTAGAAGGAAATATAAATAAATAAATGATTAATTATAATATTTCATGTTAAAGGATGACAAAGAAGTAAATATATGGGCTAGTGGAAATTTTTAGCTGGATAGTCAACCACAACTTGAGAAGTGAGGAATCACTCCTCTTTTTAGAGATGAGGAACCTAAGCTTCAGATAAGGACTCAGAGAATTGGGGAGCTTACCAACAGCATAAGATGTCTAGTATTTATTTATGTTACTTGACTGTGCTGTTAATATTGGGAACTGAGATTTTCACTTATCCTGTATTACTTTTACACTGGTGCTTGAAAGACAGGATCTTTCTTCATGGACATAGTGAAATTATCTTCATTGATAATTTCTGAGAAACCCCATTAGAATGGCTGTATTTCTACATGCTTTGTTCTTTCAATTCTGTTCTTGGTTAAATAAATGCAGAAATAGTTAGATGCAGACAGGTTTCAAGCTTATGTCTCCCCCTTCCCCCGCCCCAGTCTACTGCTCTTTTAACTCTACTATTTCTTCTAACACAGTGATTCTTAACTGGGGGCGATTTTCGCCCCTCAAGGAAATTTGGCAATGTCTGGTGATGTATTTTACTTGTCACAACATGGTGGGGTGATATGTCATTGACATGTAGTGCATAGAACCAGGGATGCTGCTAAAACATGCTGTAATTTAAGGACAGCCCCCACAACAAAGACTTAATTGTCCAAAACATATAATTAGTAAAAATAAATTAAAAAGAAAGTTCTACTTTGTTAATATATATTTTATGATAACTAGAGCATTATACCAATATTCAAATCAACATATCTGTTAGATTTAAGAAAAAGCTAATATTACATTGCAGTACTCTATATATGTAGATTCTATTTTAGTTTCTTTTCTTATATTTCACATATCCCAGTGCATAGCACAGTGTACACCACACATCAGACTCTCATAAATATTTCCTGAATTTAAAAAAAAGTGTTCTATAAATTATTACTGTTTATTTAAATGAGTTTTCTAAAAATTTTATTTATTTATTTTTAGAGTGGGGAAGAGAAAGAGAGAAACATCAATGTGTGGTTGCTACTGTGGACCTGGCGCACAACCCAGGCATGTGTCCTGACTAGGAATTGAACCAGCAATCCTTTGATTCACAGGCCAATGCTCAATCCACTGAGCCACCCCAGCCAGGGCTACTGTTTATTTTTGAGTGTTGACTACCCTTCAACCAGTTTGCATGCATACTTTCTAATCTTAAAAATAATATTCATAGAAGGTGTTATCATCTTCACTTTTAAATTTTAGTTTCATATCCATAAAAATGGCTAAGTTTCATTTGGAATCTTTTGAAAACTTTGGAACTGAGAAAGAGCCCCTGCTGATTCCCTGGAAGCTTATTTTGTGTCTATTAGCCATTATAAAAAGAAATTGCTCTACCCACAGAATATAGGAAGTTGTACAACATTGCTAGTTTGTTTTTACTAAAATATATGAACCTTCTCCCATATAAATATTTGTAACTTTTGATATTTGCATACCTTGACTTTCACCACACTTACTTTGTTTAGAGGACAGACATCCCCTTTGGGATTTGGGCTCAGAGCATGCCTTAAAGAGGATGGCTAAAAAAAACCAGATAGACAAAGCTGCCACAGTTTATGGCACACTTTTTATTGGAATAACTTTCTCATTTAACAAGTTCTTATTTATTGGATATTAAGTTATTTATCTTTCTTAAATTGGAAAGTAGAACATTAATATAATAAAGACAGTGTAACTTCAGCTTCTTGCAGAAATGCCTTCAGTAAATTAGGTCAATGTGGGTGTGTGTTTGAGTGTATATCCAAGTGTGCTAAACAAGCATTTACTTGAAGAATATTTTAACACATTTTAAAAATCTTAAAAGAAGATGTTATTTTTCATTGTATCAGTAGTTCTTAATTACATGGAGTAGAAGCTAAGAGTGGTTATTAACATGTATTAAGTACCAACTCTTTACCAGGATTTTCGCCAGGTAACTTCATATACATCTATCTTTATCATTTTGACAAACATGTATGAAGAATTTCATTAAATTTTAAAGATGAAGTTAAGAAGATCTGACTAGGAGATAAGCATATAAAAATAGGCTTAACCTCACAAGGAGTAGGTGAATTTTCAATATCATAACAATGACAACAGATTTGGAGAAATTAAAATATCTAACCATTGGCTGAAATGTGGAGCAATGGATCTGTTGGTCAAAGTGTAAATGAGCAGTGTCATTCTGGAAAACAATTTGATATTAACTAGGAAATTTAAAAATGTGCATGCTTGCATGGAGCTTTTTAAGGAGTGTTTCATTAAGAATTGTGATTAATCTGCTATGAGCCCTGGGCTGGGTTCGGAGTGATAGGCTCTGTATACATTTGACCCAGCAATAGCCTTCCCAAGAATTTACCCTCAAGATATGCTCACACATCTAAGAGACATAGGTAATTTTCATGGAAGCATTTTTTTAAATTTGTAATAGCAAAAACAAAACAAAACTAGGGAAAACACCCAACTAGTTATTGCAATAAAATGGTTAAATAAATGTTATTATTATGGCTATATGACAGAATACTATAGAGTAATAGAAATCACTGAACTACAGCTAAATGTACTCAAAGGCATGAATCTCAAACATGAAGTTGGGTAAAAAATTTCCTGCAATTTGCAGGAAAATTTATTCAGTATGATTACTTGTGTATAAATTTCAAAAATATAAACAATTAATATCTTGTTTAGAAATGAAGAAATGTAAGTGAAAACTCTAAAGTAGCATAAAAAAGCTACTCTAAAAATTCAAGAGATGAGTATTTCTGAGAGTGGATGAAGAAAAAGGAATGGTTCCTAGAAGGAACATCTAATGGTCTCCAAAGTAATGGTCATATTTTGATTCTAAATGTGGGCATACATGTATTTATTTCTTATTTTTTTCTTTATGTGTATTACATATTCCTTTTAACTTAATTAGATATTACACATATAAATTATATTTACTGAGCTAAATCTTAGAGGGGTTAAATAACCCATCCAAGTTTGTGTTCAAAGAAGGGCTCATTCAGGACTCTGGGATCCAGGGCCCATGTTCCCCTATTTCAGTTTTGACACAGTTCAAGATAAAATTTTTCTAGTGTAGGGACAAGGAAGAAATTCTCTCTTCTAATGATCATGTTATTTTCTTTTATCAGTAAAGGTTATGACTAACAAAGTGTCATTCTTTGTTAACTTAGCTGCCAGAAAGTTTACTCCAATGTAAATGTCCAGCTATAGTAATTGACTTATCATAAACACTTGACCCATATATTTTCATTCTTATAATGATTTCTAATTTCTCATCTTTATTTTTATTTATTTAGTTTTTCAAATACATTTTTCAAATACAACAATCCTAGTTCATATATAGTTTATTATTAAATGAGCTTTTTTAAATTTTGAGTAGTGAATAAGAAGTTTCTCATGAGAAAATAAATAAATAGAAACATTCCATTTTTAAAAGATCTAAATTATTACCTTTAAGGAAGATTCTATTACATTCTCTTTCTTTCTTTCATGTGATCCGCTAATGCTTATCAGGCCAGGTTGTGGATAATAGGCTCTATGTACTTTTGAGCCAGCAATAGCTTTTCTCTCCTCTCCTCTCCTCCCCTCCCCTCCTCTCCCCTCCCCTCCCCTCCTTCTCTCCTTCTCTCCTTCTCTCTTTCTCTCTTTCTTTCTCTCTCTTTTTCTTTCTTTCATTTCTTCCTTTCCTTCTCTCTCCCATTCTTTCCTTTTTTCCTAATCTTCCTAACCCTTTGAGTTTGGCATGTTTCTAAAATCAATGAGTTTTCACAGCAAAAGAAACATCAACAGATTGAAGAGACACCCTATGGGATGGAAGAAAATATCTGCAAACTGTACATCAGAGAAGGTGTTCAATATCAATAATCATCAGAGAAACATGAATTGAAACTACAATGAGATATCAACTTACATTTATTAGAATGACTATTATCAAAAAGACAAAGATAACAAGTGTTGGTGAGGACATAAAAGAGAACCAGAGGCTTCTAGTCAAGATGGTGGTATAGGTAATTGCAGTGCTTATCTCTTCCCATAACCATACCAACATTGCAACTAAACTACAGACAACTATTGTTCACAGCCACCTGAAATCGAGATGAACAGAAGTATTATAACTGAGGATATAAAGAGGAAACCACACTGAGAGGTAAAGTCAGGAGGCATATCTTACCCATGGAGATTGCCCCTGAAGAGCCAGGGGTCCCTACTCCACACCAGGACCCCCAGCCCAGGGTTCCAGTGCCTAGAAGAGAAGCCCCCCAAACTTCTGGCTGTAAAAACCAGTGGGAACTGTGGCTGAGTAAGACGAGGGCTTCTGGGGTCCCAGGCATTCGTCTTCAAGGGTTTGTATAGACTTACTCAGACTTACTTGCTCTGAGCTCCAGCACTGGGGAAGCAGCCAAAGGACACCAGGGACACACAGGGAGGAACCGAATTGTTTGTATTAGGGCAAGGGCTGGAGGGGCAGCCTTCTCCCAGACAGACTGACAGAGGTTGCCATTCCTTTGCTGAGCCCTCCTACCACAACACTAGCAGGCAGGTTACATATCTGAGTCTTTATCAAACACTGTTCGCTTTGCCCTGGTGATTTTCTGAGACCCCACCCCATCCAAACTGCAGGCTCACCCAAGCCATTTCCGATGGCCTTTTCATTCAAATGACCTGTCTTGGCTCATGCCACAGACTCCCCTAAAATCTCTCAAAGGTTCACAAACCAAAAGCAAGCAGTATCTGGCCTCAGGCATGCCTTGTACCTTTTGCTAAGTGGCCCCAGGCCCAGTACTCATAGCAGCCAGCCTTGGTTCATTGATTGGCCTCTCCCAGGTGCCTCCAATCCCAGCACAGGTAGAAGATGTTTGTAGATATCTGTAATTCAAGCTGTATGGCCCCAGGCAGAGCATAGGTGGCAGCTGACTTTAGCCTGCACCTCTCAAAAGGCCTAGAGCCAGTGCACCCAGTGGACAGCTTCAGTCCCACTGAAGCCCATCAACCACATCCATGATAAACACACTCGAAGAGCAGGCTGAGCAAGCAGCAGAGCTCCGCTGGAGTTAGTCCTGTTCCATGGGGTCAGCCCCTGCATAGCAGATCCTCTGCTGTAGTCACTGCCAGTACTTACAGCCAATCTACCTGGAGGTAAATCCCTCCCATTGAAAGCAATCAAAGCTCAACTACACAGGAGGGTGCACACAGTCCACCTGGAGGGTGCATCTGGAGCCCCCAACTCAGTGATTGCCACTCTACCAAGACCAGAAGACATAGCAGCTCTACCTAATACATAGAAACAAACACAGAGAGTCAAAAATTGCATGAATCTAAAAAAAAATCTAACTCATAAATACAGAAAATAGAATGGTGGATTCCAGAGGCTTAGGGTTGGAGGTAATGAGGTGTTGACCAAGTAGTACAAAGTTGCAGTTATTTAAAGGATGAATAGGTTCTGGAGATCTGGTTTACAGCATGGTGATTAAAGTAACAATACTGCATTGTGTATTTGACATTTGCAAAAGGGTAGATCCTTTCACCTCCCTTCCTCCCCCAAAATAATTATTTGAGGTGATGGCTATATTAATTAGTTTAATTGTGATAATCATTTCATAATATATACATACATCACAACATCATGTGCATTTGTTTTTAATATATACAATTGTATTTAATATATACAATTTTTGTCAATTATATTTCAATAAAGGTGCAAAAATTTAGCTACTAAAGGGAAAAACAAAGCTAATGAGTTCTCAGTTTAAGATAAGCCACTGTATAAAGCTGTCCTGGGGAAACGTACAATACATATTCCAGGTGCAGTTTTAATTTTAGAGAACATCCCAAGTCAGAAATCACAAGAAAGCTTCTCCAGAATGACTAATCTGTCAAAAAATGCATTGAACTATAAAAGACCCTACCTAAATACATGATTATCTCCCTATATATGGAGAAGGTTGTGGGACACCACTAGTGAATCATAGATTGGGACTCAGATATTTAAGGGAAGCATTTAACTTGTTCACCACAGCTTCTCAGAAGGCAACTAAGGGTAATTCAATGAAGCATGAAGTTATATGTAACTGAGTAGTCAGCCTTTCCCATAGTTTTAATTTGTTTTTTATTAGAATGAGAGTAGGTAACTTCAGTAATATATATGACCAGTAAACCTCAATGTCAAGAAAGTGGGCATTCTTGGTTTAGACTGTGTCAACCAAATTTATACAACTTTCAAAGGCATTCTACAATCCACATACAAAGAAAAGGGTAAACAATGAAGAGTCAGAATGACATGTTTTGAATCTGAGCTCTGCCACCTTAGAGGTGCTTAACTTCTTATCTCACCAAATTTAAGTTCTCTGAGTCTCTGTTTACAAATGTTTGAGATGGGAATAAAAATCTTTCCTGGCTATTATGAGGATTATATGAATAAGTGGGCCTAAGAGCCTTTCATAATACCTGTCACAGAGTTATACTTTGGTAGTAAATCTTAGGTTCCTCAGCCACAGTCTGAAATGGATATAAATAACTAAATCCACAGTTTGTATACTTAAGCATTGATTAGGTAATTGATCAATTACTTGACTGATTCCTTCATGCATTATTTTTTATTGATTTTCATTTATTAAACCATTTATTTAGCCATAAACTTATGTTTGTAATAACACATATTCCATAGGACTACTGTGAAGATGAAATTAGATTATGTGGATGAGAAGCTTGATTCAATATTTGAATGCCATCATGATGTTGAGTGATGTAGAGTAACTAACTTGATCTTGGAGTGAACATGGCAGAGACAGTCTCCAGCATGGACTTTAGAATTGTGTCTTAGAAAGGAGCTAAATTTTCCAGGAAGTATATTAAGGGTGTAGGTGGAGCTGGTTTGCAGGCAGATGGAGTAACATTTGCAAAGCCATTGTGCAGACCAAAGGCTTGAGTGTAAAATTCTATTGCTACTTCGGCCCTTTACTTTTTCAAAGCCATTTTTGAAAGAGCAAGTGAGGAAAGCAAGGATCTAAAATAAAAGAAAGCAAAGTCCAAAGAGAGAGAGAGATTAAAAATATGGACTTAGAGTTTTTATGGCTGAGTCCAGGTTGTCCTTAAAAGCTTCACATGTTTAAAAGCTAACTTACATAAATAAATAACAATTATTATTAGAGGAGAATAAACTTTTATTTCAAGTAATAAGTTTTTTAATCTGCTACATGGAGTAAGAAAATATTTGATCTCATTAGAAATTTTAGCGGGTTTAAATTCTTTTAATTTTATGCCCAAGCATGTGAGTATGTTTTTTTTTTTCGGATATCTGATTAAATATAAGATTTCTGATATTAGTGAACTGCCAAAAAAGTATTCTTTTCTCTTTGGGGTTTATTGCAGAGAGTGTTTTATACACAGACAAGCAGAATACAGCATTTGCTATTAGAATAAGTCCCTTTTGATAAATTATAAAACTATATTTAAAAGGTACTTAAAGAAGAATGATATCAATATTTATTTGTTTATTGACGGAAAATGTATAATCCTTAATATTTGTCACCAATTCTGTACCATAAGGCAATGAAGTCTATAAATACTCACTGAGCGCTTAATTGTTTTGTTAAATTAAGATTTTATAGGGTGGGAATATATTTTGATTTTTGTAGTGTCTGGAAATTCTAACAGGAATTTATCAAGTTTTGTTTTGTAATTATAATGTTTCTTACTTCTGAGGATATTAAAAATGATTCATGGTCTCAGCACCCAATTAGAAGAAAAACAGTTGCAGTTAACCTTGTATAGTTACTGGTTATAGCTACTTGTATAGTAAGTATCAGACTTACTGGTTCTTTTGCTTCCTTGCAAATTTACTTATATTTTTTTATTTATCAAATATTCGAGTTTCTACTATGCACCAGGCAACATATTAGGCACTAATAAAGGTGAGATACAAATGATGATAGGGGTCTAGGTTACTCAAGAACTGTATAAAACAGGAACACCAGAAAGCTATATTACAAAGTGGAAAGTGATAAGAGCTGTAAGAGGTCCAAATAAAATAGTGCACAAGTTTATTTCTTGAACAGAAATATTCTCCACTCTTTTAGAACTCACAGACCCTCATTTATTTAATCATTGGAGAAAATAAGATCTAAAGGAATGAAGTCATGCTGGTTGATCCGAGTCTCCTGTCAATCGGTAGTCAAATGAGTTAGTCCAATTAACACTGAATATCTTCTTGTGATGTTTATTTTTCTAATCACTTTACATAAATTAGTGCAACCAATCCATGAAATACAGCCTTTTATTATTCCCATTTATAGATAAGGACACTGAGGCACAGGGAAGTTGAATAATCTACATAATGTCCCTCAGATAACAAAAGATAGAGCAAGGATTTGGACCTAGGTGGAATGGTTCCAGGGTCAACATTCTTAGTTATTATGTCATACTGTTTGCCACTGAAAAAGAAATGTTTCCTACACTGGAAGAGAGACAATTTCTGTCCAATGTGGAAATATCATTGTAGATGTAAGTACAAGGTGCCTTTGGAACTCAGAGAAGGAAAGCCTGATCAGAATGTTTAGGGTCATGAGAGAGAAGGTAAGATCACACCTAAGTTTACCTCCAAGAACATGTAGTTGTTAGAGAAGACAACAAAAAGAAGCACATGCTCAAGGTGAGGCACTTGCATCAATAAGCAAACAGTAATCATGTCTTTAGGAAGTCACACATAACAGCAACTCCCCCCAAATCAAATCTTAAAAGATAACACTCCTCAAAACTTACAGAGTAGGAGGATTTGCAGGTGGGCAAAACTAGAATATAGAGATACCACTGTGAAATGAGAATGTGCAAGGGTTTTTATGGATAATTTTTTGTTTGTTATAAAGTACATGAATTGCAACAGCATACCAAATGAAGAGCATAATAACATTTTAAGTATTTGAGTAATAATAAAAGAACAATTGATACCTGTTTAGTATTCCTTACTTGTCATTGGCTGGTAAAATGTCAGTAGCATTTTCTCATTTTCCCCGTCATTCTCTCCAACCAAGGGAATGCAAGGAGTATTGTTTAAAACTCCAGGTTTAGCTTTCCACTGCTTTCTTTATTTTTCTTAAGACCTCATTTAAAAATTCTACTACCTCTCTGTCTTAATTTTTCTTCATGTTCTTATTTCAATTTTTTCCTACTTCTTTTTTAAACATTTTTATTGTTGAAACTATTACAGATATTCTCATTTTTACCCCTCTGCCTGCTACCACCCAGCCCCCACCACCTTCTTATTTCAAAATTTTTTATTTTCTTTCTTTTTAAAAATATCCACAAACATAGAAATGATTTAGTTGTTTTTGTCCTGGAATAAGCATACTCAGTGACTAAAGCTCTATTTAGAAAACAACGCATTGTATTCCCAGTACAAATGAAGAAACTCGTAAATGGAGAGAAAATAGCACTACAGACTGGAGTTGCAAAACCATACTGAGTGAAGCAGGAGCGAGTGGTTCCAGAAGAGATAATAGGCCTTGAGCTCACTAGCTTCACCACTTACTAGTAATGTAACTAGTAAAACTATCCTCTCCGAACCCCAATTTCCTCCTCTATAAATTTGGGTAATATAAGTATTTTTCATACAAAATTGAGGGTTTTTTATTCAAATGTATTTTACAACCTTATATTAACTCAGGTATACAACATAGTAATTCAACATTTATACACATAATAAAATGATGACCACAAGAACTCTAGTAACCATCTGTCGCCATACAAAGTTATTACAATATTATTGACTATTTCCTATGCTGCATATTACATCCCTGTGACTTACTTATTTTATAACTAGAAATTCAAACATTTATTCCCCCTTCATATTTGTCACCCTCCCCCATGCCACCACTTTCCCCTGTGTCAACCATCATTTTGTTCTCTGAATTTGTGAGTCTGTTTCTGTTTAATTTTGTTTGTTCATTTGGTTTGGTTTTTAGATTCCATAGACAAGTGAAATGATAAGGTATTTGTCCTCCTCTGCCTGACTTATTTCACCTCTGTGTTTTGCTAGGATTGTGTTAAGTTTTAAGGCATAGTTCATATAACAGGCTCAGCACAGTGCTTGGCACATTTGAAGCAGTTACCAAATTTTAGTCTGGGTAGTTGGGGAAGAGCAAAGGCTGGCAGACCTTATGTAACTTGCTAAGAACTTTAAATTCATCTTGCGCGCTGCATGACTCCAGCTAAAGGATTGAAGCAGTGGAGATGCAGGGCCAGGTATTTATTTAATAAGGATGACTCTGCAATTAAATTGAATATGGGTTAGAAAAGGCAAACCAGGAGCAGAAATGGAGAGGAAAAGAATGGGCTCAGGAGTACATTTAGTGCATTGTTCAGGCTACATATGCTCTGACTAAGGATCAACTAAGGAATGCCAGGTGATGGCATCTGTGACAAAGATGATGTTGGAAAGTTTCAAATGTCAGGTCCCTATCTTTATAAAGGATCTCTTTTAGCAGTTACTCCTGAAAAAAAAAAAGTATTTAGTAATTACATAGCTTCCCTTAGGACCATTTGTATGATGAAGTTTTTTACCTGTAAATGTTCAAGGTGTCATTTTTAACTAAAGTGAATATAAAACTGTGCATGTCACTGAAGGTCAAGCCATTATTCTCTAAGGCCATGGAGAGAGTCTGCCAGGAACTGATATCTTTTTCCCAGCCAAGCCTTCAATGCAGGGTCATATTGCCAATATTTTGATCTTGGGGTATGAATCCAAAAATTATATATTGATGCTATTTTCTTCACATTAATCCATATGCTTAGGGCATAGCCTTAACTACAAGACCTCATGGTAAAAATTCAATAAAATCTGTCTGTTGTTCTTCAGAGCAGTTAGAAGAACTGTAGGTCACAATTGCCATGTGTAGCTGAGACACAGCTTCATGGGACACACGCCATCCTTACCTTCTAATGCCTTTTGAAGTCAACAGGTAGGATGTCTTTTACTTCTGGCTTTCACAATAGACATGAATCTTTATCCTGATTATTAACCATTTTCCATTTTGTACCACATGATCTAATAAACATAAGTATTTTAATAAAGCTATGATCATATCTCAAGTGCCTTATAATGCCAAAAGAAGTAGTTTATATACCATGAATACATATTTTTGGCAAAGCTTTACCTATTTGACAGGAAGGGAAAAAATATACCTGTTATATAGATAAATATAATATTCAACCTGTTATATAGATTTTTTAATGGATGCTTTGGAGATCTTAAGTAATGTTTCTAAAGTCATCTTAGTAAGTGTGGGAGCTAGTAAAGGACTTGGGGGTAGAGCTCTTTCTAATGCATTCTGATTTAATTTTTATTTATTTTAATGTTTGTTTGTTTATTTATTTATTTACTATCTTAGCAGTTTAAAGTATTTGGGAAATATTAATTTAAAGATCAATGGACTTAGCCATTAGGTTATTGTAAATAAGGTTGACGTTTTGGTCTATTTTCCAATTATTTGCTACTAGTATATACAAATATAGTTTAGATTTTGTTTTTGTTTTATAAAAATCTTCTTCTATAAACTTACTGAATTCACTAATTATTTCTAAAAGTCATTTTGTAGGGGCCACAAACTTTTTGTAAGATGTATCTCATGTACAAATAAAAACAGTTAAAAATTTTTGCTTTTCCATCTTTTTATAGTTTCTTTTTCTTGCCTTTTCAAAATGGCTAAAACTTCTAGTGTAATGTTAAATTGACGTAGTAAGAGTGGGCATCTTACTTATTCCTAATCTTAGGAAGAAAGCATTTGATATTTCGTTCTTAACTAGATTTTTAGAGAGGCCTTTCATTGGAGTGAAGAAGTTCCCTTCTAATTGTACATCATTGAGAGCTTGTGTCCTGAATGGGTTGTTGAATTTTGTCAAGGGTTATTTAGACAATAGTTTAAATGATCAGATTTTTCTCCTATATTCTGTTATGACTGTAAAGTGTATTGATTGATTTTTTTTAACCTTTGATCCTGTACACTCATTTTTCCTTTCCCCTACCCTCTGGCAACCACCAATCTCTTTTTTGGACCTATAAGCTTTGTTGTTGTTGTTGTTGTTGTTGTTGTTGTTTTTAGATTCCACATGTAGGAGAGATCATATTGTATTTGTCCTTCTCTATCTGACTTATGATACTTAACATAATTCCTTTGAGGTCTATCCATGTAGTTACAAATGGCAAGATTTCATTCCTTTTTTATGATTTTATATATATCCCACAATTTCTTTATGCATTCATCCGTCAATAACCACTTAGATTGTTTTAATATCTTGGTTATTTTAAATAGTGCTGTAATGAACATGAAAGTGCATATATTTAAAAATGTTTTATTTTTTATTCATGTTTTTTCCTTAATTTTAAAAATTTAAATAATTTTAAAAAGTGTGACTCTATTCTTAGTCCTACTGGTTAGAAAGGACCATTTTTTCTTTTCTTTACCCAATGATTTATTTAATTATCCTCTAATAGAGCCTCTTAACACAGCACATGTCGAAAAAATAGATGTTTATTCAATAATTAGCCATGTGAACAAAGAATAAGCACAAACATGCATTATCATTTTGCCAGACTCAACTGTAAGGCCTCGCACAGTGGTCAGTGTATGTAGGTGCTTAATAAATCTAGAAGAGACCATTTTAACTCTATTAATTCTCTAATTTCTTATGGCCATGAATTCCATATCACCAAAATAAGTAATTATACTGATAAAATTTGATATTATTTATTGACATGTGACATGAGAGATCAGAACTTGTCATACTTACACTACCCCACCTCCCAAGATGAAAGAGGTTCTCTAGTAGAACAAAATGGAATAGCTTTCCCAACTGGGCTTCTTATCCCTACTTTGCCTCTTTGCTTTTTTGAATTCCCAATTCAGCCATTAATATCTCTGATCTATACCATTCTTATCAATAAAATTAGGCTAACCCTGCCCAGTGTTGTGTTTCCTAGTACTTCAATTCTCTGAAGTCTAAGATAGTCCCTAATCATGTATTATCTTCCCAAATTGAAGTTCTCTCACTTTTAACCTGATCCACAAACGACTAAGGACTCAGAAGTACACTTTTTAAATTTATTCTGGATTCCACTATCGCAATGCTTCATTCTCTGATGGTGAAGTCACCTCTAAAAGGAAAACAACCCAGAGAGACTCTCTCTTTCTTCTACCCTCTCCCATTTCTTTTGACTCCATGCCCTCAGTTCTTTGATGAGCATGGCAATGATTCTGTGGGATTCTCATGATGCCTAGCAGTTTCCTCTTAGGCAATTAAACTAATGCCAGTGAAAGTGGTTTTCAAATTGAGAAATTTGCATGATAGGCATGCAATGGTGGGGCTGATGGTATTGTTGTTACTATTATTGTTTGGTCTTGGATTTTTCTTGGTCTGTCTTAAAATTATAAGCTCCCATTAGAGCATAGGAACTAATCCTTATACTCTCCTGAGGGCTAGGACATGGATCCTAAAAGTACATTAAAACCAATTTTACATCAACCTCAAATTTTTTACCCCAGGTTAAAATTATGTATCATATTTTTTTCTGCCTCTATCTATTTTCATGCCTAATGTGTCTCTATCTTCTGATTTCATTATGAGGAAAGACAGATGATTTGATAACATCTTCTATAAGTCAGTATTGGCTGTTGTGTATCATTCTCTTCCCTTAGAAATGAGGTAATTTCCTGGGGGAAAATACATGAAGGCTTGCCTGGTTTTCTTTTAAATGATTCAAAAGTTTATTATAAATAAATATCTCTGGAGAATGAAATCTTACCATCACTGGATGGATTTGCTGTTATTATTCTGAAAAATATCCACTTAGAAATAATAAATGCAATACCACAGACTTTTAAAGGATGATTGGGGAATTTCTGTTGTTATTGCTCAGTTCTTATAATTGTCAAACCTCTGGTTTTCTGTCTGTCGTATTCTCAAAGTCAGGGCCAGTCATTGCTGCACACACATGGCCTAAGCTCTGGGCAAAGCCCTGGGGTGCCTGCATCACTTCTGAGCTGCTGTCAGCTTCATTCTACCAAGGCATATACTGCCTAAGTCCCGACAGCATTAGACCATGACCAAAACCTCAGAGAAATGCTTTAGCTTCCTTCCCATGCAAGACATGTCATCAGTACTACCTTCTCAAGTATTCTTCCACAATTTCCATGGAGAAGTATACACTTTTGCCTTTTAATTATGACAAAATCATTACCAATGCTATTTTTATAATTAGCATATTTTACAGTCATTGTTATATGATTATCTACATTAGCTCTAGTTCTCATAATAATTATTATTCCAATCCACAAATAAAGAAATTGAGACTCAGAGAGGTAAAATAACTTGCTCAAGGTCACAACATTAGTAAATGGTAGAACCAGTTCTCAGGAGTGAGTCTGTCTGGTGTCACATGTCTTTCTCTGTTATGTCACACAAATTACTAAAAATCTCGTTTGCATTTCAGTTTGGAATAGAGAGGACACACTGGTGCAGGGCAGGTGAGACTCTTGGTATCATTTGAGAATAAATTATATTTTAGAGAGAATTTGGAAAGTATATCATTGCAATTATTCATCACTTCTTGGCATACCATGTGTATCCATGATTGTATTAGGAGCTGAAGATATAAAATTGAATCAGCCATGAATCTTGCCCTTAAGAACGTGATAGTTTAATGGGGGGGGGGGGGTGAGTGAAGGTCACACATTCTCACTAAACTATTGTGTTAATCAAGATAGGTTAACTGCTATTACAAATTATTCCTCAAACTCTTATAACTTAATGACATAAAAGTTTATGACACAAATCACAGTGAGGTATGGTTGCTACCTGGGGGCAACTTAGGCTCAAATCCGACATTCAAGGGCCCAGGCTTCTTCCATATTTTGGCTCTACCTTCATGAATATGCCCAGGCTTATCTTTATTCACCCACTGAATGAAGAATAAAAGCAGAGATTTTGTATAGAAAGTTTATATGAGTTAAAACAGTTCTAGAATGATCACTATCCCTTCTGTTCACAGTAGCAGTCTGGCCCTGAGTGGGCCTGCCTGGGCCACCTGTAGCATGTGAGTTCTTGACTTTGTATAGATAAGATTTCACAACATGAACTAGGGAGATAAATTTATTAAAGCTGGGGACAATAAAACAAGGAAGAGTTTAGCATAGAGGAAGCAACAGGAGATGCTAGACTGGGCTGCCCTTTAGCTCACTGGGAAGTCAGAGAAAAGGGGGCCTTGGGGACAGGTTCAGGGGATCAGCCTGGGACAAGCAGCCAGCTGCCCATTGCCTTAGTGTTTAAGAGACATGTGTCTGTGAGGAAAGAAGTTGGGGGTAAGAAGAAGGGAAAGAAATGGCAGCAGCTGCTCCCCTGAGGGAGGGCGTGGGCACAGGGTCTTTTGTCTTGAGGCTTTTGTCTCTTTCTTGCAGGCAGAAATTTTATTGGGATGGGGGGCAATGTGTCATGGAAGGGCTTCAGTAGAATACTCCTCAGTTCTCCAGGTGCGCCCTTTCACGGCCTTGGTCTCCCCTGCTTGGTCAGGGCCAGGACAAGGAGGCTTTCGTCATTGAGCTTGATCCTGTCATCACCCTCCGGGTTTTGCTGCTTTTCTGGGCCTGGAGCTGTAATGCAGCTGAGGCCTAGGTGTTATCTCCCGGGAGGAAAGGCCAGGGGAGGAAATGTTACCCTGGGGACAAGGTCCTTGTTTTCCCAATTTTGCCCCTACCAGGCCCTGGGGCCTTCCAGCCTGGGGACCATCTGCACCTGGCTGTAAACTGCTCTGTCATTGTGTTCTGCTGTCTCTCTCAGCTTCCCTCCTCCCAAGGAATTTTCCTAGCTTCTTACTATCCTGTCTCAAGCACACAAGTGTTTTTCTTTCTTTACTGTCATCACAGGAAATCAAGTCCTGCAGTGGTTATTTTTATTGCTTACTTAAAAGGCACTTAGGTAAAAGCTGTTTAGCAATTTATAAGTGTTTCAAGCTAATAATGCTATTTTTAAAACTGTTCTCAAACTGAGAATTTTACCTACATAGAAAGAGATTTGATAATCTTATAGGGAAAAGAAAAGTTTAACACAGTAATTAATTTTACTAGCAAATAAATTTTACAAATCATATTTTGGCCAGATTTAAAAATAGTAAAGATACACAATTAAATAAGTAAGGAATACAGTTGTGTGGGCTACCAGAAAGAGCTCTGGAGGGAGAATTAGTGATCTAGGACTACAGAAATGGCTCTCCAGTGTTCTTTTCCCACCCGTTTGTTTATTCATTATGCTACTTCTTCAGTACATATTCATTAACTATGGCAGGCCGTGAAATAGTAAAAGGATAACTATAGCCCGAGATAGCCTAAAAGTTTTCACAACTTCATGTGGACAGTAATGCCATCAATGTACTAAAATTATTAATCTATCATTTGTTTTCTTTTTAATTCAACAAATATTTAATGAGCACAAACTCTGTTTTAGGCACAGAGAATACAGTGGTACCCAATAAATGTTAATACTTTGCCCTCACTGAGCATACATTTTCAAAGGAAATTATAGGCAATAAATCATCAATAGATATTTAACCTATGGTCAGAGAGTGACAAATGATACGAAGAAAATAGTGGGCTGATATTTTAGATAAAGGGGTGTGATAGTGCGATGGTCAATTTTATGTGCCAACTTGACTTGCTTGTGTGGTGAGTGCTCAGATATCTAGTGAGCAGAGAAGAGGGAAGGGGAGGGGCAGGGAGGACCAATGCCATCGAACACAGGCAATGAAACGTTAAGTTGAAGATACTGCTTTTGCGTATATGGGAGTTCTGTGTGCTACACCTGCAACTTTTCTGTATATTTGAATTCTTTCAAAATGAAAGATGTTTTATTTAAAACATTTTTAAAAGGATGTGGCTCATTTGTCTTTGAACTTAGAACTGAAGTTAATTGCTGCTTAAAGATGAGTGACCCTAGACAAGTCACATAATTTCTTATCATCTTCACTTTTCTTATCATCCATATTAATATATGCTTTGATTATTTTTTATGAGAAGTCAATGTAATATATCTAGAGAGATACTTGGCACACAGCAGATATTCAGTTAATAATGGCTACTGTTACCATGGAAAATAATATGTGCAAATTACCAGAGAAATTTGCTTTCTTTCAGGTATCGACATCATCAGATAGCAACTAAAATATGAAGCATAAATTCCTAGAGCGTAATTTCAGGCATCTGAATAGTAACGGGAACATGCAGAGATTTGATTCAGACCAACAAGTGTCTAGTTGAGTATTGTCTAAGTTACAGGAACAGTGTTTGGGATCATGTATTCAGAGACAAAGAAAACACTTTTAATCCAAGAAGGGTTTTCAGTCTAGAAAATAAGAGAGATAAGAAACAATTTAATTGTGGTAAAGTGTGAAATAAGACATGGCAAAGGTGAACTCAGGACATTGTGAAAATAAAAGTGAGGTCTACCTAATTAATTTGTTGATAATGGTGACAGACTAAATGAATAATATGAATTTATCAGAAAAACAGAAATATTTGTAAGTATTATAACTTTGTAATCCAAACTTGTGTTGTTATTTCTATTGACACTAAAATGTATTTCCCCTATATCTAGGGAATGTGAGTAATATTATCTTTAATTATTTCTTTTAGCTGTCTTCTTATATCCTTTAAAAGAGCCCTGTAGATATAAGCAATTCTATTTTCACCTAAAATGTCAATTAAGATAAAGATCATTGTTTAAGAAGTACCTGAAAACTCGGTTTTCTAAACTAAACTAAACTAAACTCCTACTGTGTTCCTTTCTTTTTTTTCCTGAATATTATTTAAAATTCCTGGCTCATAATTAATTCAGTAAATATGCACTGAATGCCCAATATGTCTCAGGCACTGTTCCAGGCATTAGAAGTAGAACAATGAACAAGACTAATGGCATTCACATTCAAGAGGCATAGACCTTTGCAGGGGTTGGAAGTGAGATAATTTAGGCAATCAAGTTAATGAATGGACAAAATAATTTCAGACAGTGATGAAAGCCAGGTTTAAAATAGAACACAGTGGTATAATATGGAATATCTGAATAACATAGTCAAGGTCGCCAAAGAAGATCCTGTAATAAACCGAGACCCTACTGACAAGTGGGCAAGCCATGTGGACACCAGGGAACTAGGTGTTCTGTGCAGAAGGAATTGCAAGGACAAGAGCCATAAAGAGGAAAGACTTGGGAGTGTTCAATAAAAAGTGGGGAGAATGGGACGAATATGGATGGAGTATAACAAGGGATGGGGAAAAACTGAAGGGTTTTATAAGTGATAATGATGCTTGGAAAAGGTTGGTAGCCCAGGAGTTGGGTTTCAGTAGATACATTAAATATTTATTTTGAAAGTTCTCAACCTAATTTTGGCATTTCCCTGTTATGCACTCTAATATTCACTTATGCCAAGAAAGTTGACAATCCTCACAATATCCTTATGCTCTTCACAACTCATTTGTTTTGAAAGTCTATGGTTCCCTGTTTCTAGATTTTTCTCTGGAATACTTCTACTCTTCAGTTAAGTCACAAATTATACAATATTTTTACTGCAAAGTTCTTTTTTCTTACAAGGTTCTCCTTTCCCTAATCAGAATGAATCCTTTGTTCTCTTTTGGTTTTTGTTTATGACAATCTGATTGGTTTCATTACTTGAGTATTCTTTAATATCTCCCCTGCTAAACTATACTTCTTGATTGAAAAATCACATCACAGATGTTTGCAACCTAGCACTCTGCTGACAGTAGGACACGAGAATAGTACATTGAAATAAATTAAGAGCATATAAAAAGGAATATGCTATCCTTTTAGTGATCTCCGACTGACTCCTCCACTCCATTTCTTCATGAACCACTCTGTTCTTAATCTTTTGCTTCTGGGCTTTTCCTACTATGACTTTTCTAAATATACTCTTTGTAGAATCATTAACGATCTCATAATAAGTATGTAATGTTAATTTTCAATTGATAATTGGACAAATTACCACAAATGTAGTGGCTTAAAACAACATAAATTTATTATCTTACACTCCTGGAGGTCAGAGGTCTAAAACAGTCACAATAAACTGAAGTCAGGGTGTTGACAGGATTGGTTCCTTCTGGAGACTCTAGGGGGCAGTCTGTTTCCTTGCCTTTTGCAGCATCTAGAAGCTGCCTGCATTCCTTGCCTCATGGCTCCTTGCTACATCAGCTCTTCTCCCCTTTGCTTCTCCTGTCACTTTGCCTTCTTCACTGATTGTGACCTTCTTGCTTTTCTATTATAAAGACCCTGTGATTTAATTGGATTCACACCAATAATCCACGATAATTTCCCTATCTCAAGTCACTTAGTTCATTCATATTTGTAAAGTCCCTTTTTCCATGTAAGATAGAATATTTATAGCTTCCAGAAATAAGGATGTAGACATATCTAACAGGTCATTTTTTAGCCTATACTTGTCTTCTGATTTATCATCAGTTTTGAATCAGGAAAAGCAAAAGCTTTTCTAGAAAACACCATCATGGGTCATCACTTAGAGCTGTGTCTATTTTTATCTAGAAAAAAGCAAATAGCAGGAGAGGACAAAAACAATGAGGGGGGAGGGATGTGAGGCTTATGTGAAATCAAGGCAGAGGGGAGACATGGGGTCCTCATGTCCAGAGCCTGCTGGCCTCTGGGGACTCAGCTGAGGTCCATGTGCCCCTTGCTTTGCTGGCTGGCCTTTACCATTCAGACCTGGAGGATGCAGTTCATGGCCTGATCTCCTCTTTGGTTAGAGCAAACTGTGGCTCACAGCTGCAGCTCTCCTATTAAAAATGCCTCCTATAAGTGGAACCTAACCAACAATACAAAGATGCAAGGAAATAAGACCAGCAACACTGAAAGGAAAAGAAATCAACAGAGACAAGAGGGAAGGATGGGGATAGGGAAAAGGAAGGGAAGGGGAAAGTCAAAGAACATATAGCAAAGACTCATGGATAAAACCAAAGGGGAAGAGCTGAGGGAGGGAAGGAGGGAGGGGGCAAGGGAAAGTGATGGGGGGTAGGCAGAGACAAATGTATTTGAAAAAATAAATTTAAAAAAATAAATAAATAAAAATAAAAATGCTTCCGGTGTTCTAGAGTCACCATGACTGCAGGTCGGCCTACACCTTCTCCCTGGCTCTACTCTGCACTCACCTGGCTCTGCCACAATGGCCTTAAGATGGGCCTATAGTCCTCATATCAGCAAAATATTAGGACTTCACTTGTCTGATCACCTTGAACAGCCTAGTTAATGTGACTGTACGCTGGGAGGTGGTGGTGGTGGCGAAGAGAAGGGGGGTGCAACAAGTGACCTTATCTGGATTCCATATATAGATACCAAGGGGAAAACCTTGATCTGTCTTAGAATTCTATCTGCCCAGGTAAAATCTCAAAAAGGGAAATGCAAGACACACAGGTAGAACTGTCTGGTTTCTCACCTCAAGCCTGGATTCCTCCTCACTAACTAGAAAAGTTGTGGACTTAAATTTTACTACCTATTGCTACATTCTGATTCTAACTTTAAAGCAACAATGTGTGCAACTTTGCTACCAAAGCCAAAAGTGAAATGTTTTACACAATAACTTATACGCTGAATTTCCAGAGTGATTTAATGGTTTTGCATTGGATATATTAAAGGAATTTATAAAAAAAAATGCTCTCTCAAGATGATACCCTCATGGTCAAAGCTATTTTGTATGTTACAAAGAATGTTTTCTCATTATTCCTTTTTAACAGTTTTGTTAAAGCAAAGAATACAAGCAAAACAAAAACAACTTTAGCACAATAATAAATTTCAAAAGGTGCTGTTTTCAAAAGATCCGCCTTGTCAAATTAGATATCTTTTTTGTCACTTTTTTTGGCTATGTTTTCAAGGTTGTAAGAGAGAGAACCCTGGGTCTGTATGCAGTTATCCAAATTATAATATCAGTGTAATCAATCTGAAAGTATTTGGGAGAAAAATGTCCAGAAAGACCATTTTGTAGATATCTTTAAAAATCCAAATTTTCCCAAGTATGAAGCATCTTTTTTTTTGAGCAACTGTATCTACAGACAAGAGTATTTATAGGCTAAATTTCTAAAATCTCTCTTTTTAACAATGGAATTAAAAAGTTAGTCAGCATAGGCCTGGCTGGGTGACTCCGTTGGCTAGAGCGTCATCCCATACACCAAAAGGCTGCAGGTTTGATCACTGATCAAAGCACATACCTCTGTTGTGGGTTCAATTACCAGTCAGGGGAGGGGGGTGGACAAGAGGCAACTGATCCGTGTTTTTCTCTTACATCAATGTCTCCCTCTCTCCATTTACTTTTTTTTCCCTTCTCTCTCCCTTTCTCTCTAAAATCAAATAAAAATATCATTGAGTGAGGATTTTTAAAAAGTTAGCCTAAAGTCACCTGTATCAATGTTTTTCTTTCTTTCTTTCTTTTTTCTTTAATATCCCCACTGTACAGGGGGAAAAACAAATAGCGAAAACTGACTTTGTAAAGCCTGTCTCTAAAACATCTCATTTTTAGGCTTAGAATAAAGGTTATACAGAAGTGCAAAGGGGTTTCTGCTTAATAATTCTCTTATCCTGAAAGGCAGCTTGGGGACTGTCAGAAGTGTGAAAAGTTCATGCTTCTCAAAGAACATTTCTGACAATTACTGAAAAATGACTTTTCCAGAAATTAAAAAAAATGGCTTTCCATCCCCCTTCTCCCCCAAATGATGATCATGTGTGACTGTTACTCATGTTACAATATAGTTTCTCACCAGGACGAAAAGTGGTAAAAAGGGTCTGTCAGGTTCCCTTTGTTCTCTATTTACAGTTATGAGAGGAAAATGATTTATGATTACTATAATTATATCTCTCCTTAGGAGAGCTGTACTAATTACATAATTTTTAAGCCATTTTTTTCTTTATACAAGCCCTTAGTTAATCTAAATTGAAGTGTATTTAGCAATTTTGCAACCAGTTAGGTTTCAAACCTCTTTGCGGGTCGCAGATTGAATGATCTAGGATCATCTAATGCCTCAAATCTGTTCATCATGTGCGTCCTGGGCCTATATATTCACAACTGTGATATAAAGAGCTTCCCTTAATAGATAGGATCTTCATGGGTGTTTTGAGGGAGTCTAGAGGATATGAGCTTTGGACAAAATTTTTTGTAATCTCTAGTTACACTATAATGGTGATGAACCTTAGGAGTCAGTCTGAGACATATTAGTGAAGTTAATATTGTTAGCAACCTATTCCTTTCATATTATGAGTTTATGTCACATTGATAACTCTGGGTTTCTCTGTTGCCTTTGTGTGCTCATCTCTCTCTTTTCTTAATGGTTTAATTCTGCTGTTGCCTTCTCTACTCAAAAAATGTTAGTGGACATAGAGATAATAGGATATTGGTTTGAATTTATCATTTTAAAATGAAATATATTGGTATTTGCTTTAAGGAATACTTTTTTGAAAAGTACTACTTAGATAGTTGTATTTAAACAACATCAGAGCAGCTGCATTCAGAAATTTATAATTTTCAGTGTAGTAGATAATATTGGGTTAAGAAATATAATTCTATCACCCACACAACTTTAAAAATAAGAAATTAATGTTTTATTAAATGCTGTCCCAGGACTCTACTTTCAGGGATCATTTCTATAGTTCATTATAAATGCTGTCCCTTACTTAATATTTAAATAATATGTTCTCAGAACACATTTAATTTGTCATCTTTGCATTCTGTTGAATCTTCCTAAGTGTGAAGTGGGTACTGTTCTTTTTTTTTTTCTTTTTTTTCTTTTTTCTTTTATTTTTTTTTAATTTATTTACTTTTAAAATACATTTGTCTCTGCCTCCCCCCCTCCCCCCTGCCCCCTCGCACCCCCCTCCCTCAGCTCCTCCCCCCTGGCCTCGTCCATGAGTCCCCGCTGCATGTCCCCCCACCCTCCCCTTCCCTTCCCTTTCCCTGCCCCCCCTTTTTCATTTTAAATATGAAGACACTGAAGCCCAGAGAAATAAATGGTCTTCTCAGGAGCCAAACAGTGATTAAGTGGAAGAAACAGTTCAATTGACATCTTTTTGCCTGTGTAATACTCAAGTTCTTCCCTTTAATTTTCCTAAGATCCATATAAAATTGGTATTAGTTTTCATCTACAGATTAGAAAACTAGATATAGAGAGATTACATTAAATGCCAGTAAAGAACAGAACTAATGCATGTAACCTCCTTTTTCCAATAAATGATAGCAATGTTCTTTAAAGTATAGGTACCTGAAAGAATATGCCTGTGAGAGTTCTCATCTAAAAGAGAGAGAGAGAGAGAGAGAGAGACAGAAGAAATAAATCCATACGAAAATTTCAAAGAATTCTATCCCATGCAGAGGCCTAAGATTGTATATAATTTAGTAAATGGTTTAAAGAAAGAGGGGAGGTGGAAGAGCTTGGATTATCACAAATAAATGAATTATTTAGTTTTCTCAAAGAAAGGGAAAGAAATCAAGGGATAGTTCTGCCTATAGATCAAACTGTTGTCAAATCAAACAATAACTGTCAAAGTGAGGTTGATTCCTTATGCTGTCTAAAATAAATTACCATGTCACCTTGACTGGCTTATTTTAGAAGAACAGAATCACATGCTCATGCATATATTCATTTATATAAATTAAATTTTGAAAGGTATTAAGCCTATCATAACACTTGTGCAAAAACAATGAAAAAATTGGTGTTTGTCTTTTACTGGTTTTTATATTATTTTTGTGTGTTTTTCTGTTTTTCTTGGTATTGGCTTATGGTCTTGTGGATCGCACCAAGTGAATAGATTAAAATGTTAATGTAGCATTTTGCTGGTTTTTATTGTTTTTTTCTTTTTTTGAGACTGGGAGGACTGGTGGTATCTAAATCAGTGGGGCATTTTATATGCATCTATCATTACACAGCAAGAGCTTTAATACGCAATAATAATTATTCTTATACACAAAAGCTTTTACTCACATTTGTTTTATAAAAAACTCAACATTGAATAATTTTAGCACAGTTTTCATTGCAAATAAATAATGATTTTTACTATTCATGTTGGAAAAGGGTAAAAGGACATTTAGCTACACATGCATGGAAGACCTACAGAGAAACACACCTAGAATGGGATCAAGGTGGTAATAACTTTCTAATGAGAAAATATTTTATTATTAACCAAGCCAACACTATCAAGGTTATAACTGAGTCTGCAATGAAACTTACAATGGAAGAAAGTACCCTGTTGGGAACTTGACTATGGATATACATGATAAATGATATAATGGGTTGAATAAGATCCCCGAAAATTCATGTCTACCTGGAACCTAATAATGAGGTCTTATTTGGAAGTAGGATTTTTGAAGATATAATTTGCTAAAATGAGGTCCTTGTGGATTAGGATGAGCCTTAAATCTAATGACATGATTCCTTATAAGAAGAGAGGACATACAGAGAGATACACAGGGGGAGAGATAAAGGCCACACCTGGCAGAGGCAGAGATGGCAGTAAACCAAGTATAAGACAAAAAATCATAGGATTGCTGGGAGCCACCACAATTTAGAAAGAGGCAAGGAAGGATTCTTCCCTAGAACCTTCAGAGGGAGCATCGCCCTCCTTGATTTCAGACTTCTAGCCTCCAGAACTGTGAAAGAATAAATTTCTGTTGTTGTTAGAAACCCAGCCTTAGACATTTTGTTATAGGAGCCCTAAACAACTAATGCACATGGAGACCCAGGCAGAATAATAGCAACAACATCCTTCCCCTGAAATTCAGACGGTGTACTTACCTCAGGAAAGATGTTGGGAGAAGGTAGGGGTGTTTGAGAAACAGGTGAAGGAGTGAGCGTTGGCAGGAAAAGTTTTCAAAGAGCGATATTTTACTTATCAGGTGACTGTAATATTCTAAGCTATGTTTCTGTCAGTTGGCATGTGTTTTCTCTATTGATTCTCACAATTCTATGATAAGTATGACACTGTTTTTAAATTGATGCTTAGAAAACCGTGGTGTCTAGCTCAAAGTTACAAAATAATAAACAACAAAATCAGAAACCAAATTCATACAGGTGTTCTTTCCTTTCAAGCCTGTAGTTAAACAGCTCTCAAAGAATATAGTAAATATTCTATATAAAGAATATAGAATAAAGAATAAAGAATATAGTAAATATTCTATATAAAGAATATATAAAGAATACAAAGAATATAGTAAATATCCTTTGACACATTTAAAACTAGTCAGGACAGAGTAATAGGGCAATCTCAGGAGAAATAGTCTTCTCTGGGCAGGAGATGAAATTGGATACCCTAAGAAATCTTTTCCAGGTCTAATTAATCTCACTCTGTGTAAAGCACCAATGAGTTCATGTTCATTTTCATTTTATTCTAAAAGTTAACTGAAAAACAAGATTGATTGATATGTTAGAGGTATTCAACATTTATACGCAGGAAATTTAGGAAACCTCAAACACACTAAAAAAAGCTTTTTTTTAAAAAAGATTTTACTTATTTTTTTATACAGAGGGGAAGGGAGGAAGAAAGAGAGGGAAACATTAATGTGTGGTCACCTCTCGGGCACCCCCTGCTGGGGACTTGGCCCACAACCCAGGCATTTGCCCTGACTGGGAATCGAACCAGTGACCCTTTGATTTGCAATCCAGTGCTCAAACCACTGAGCCACACCAGCCAGGGCCAAGAAAAGTTTTCTTAAGATAGATAATACTGGTTTGTTTGATTGTTTGTTTGTATTACAATGAAATGCTCTAAAATGACCAGTTCTTTCTACAATTTCATACTACAGTTATTTCCACGATGATGACTCTGGTGTACTCAGGACCATGCAGGCAATGTGCAGCCTTCCTCACCTGGAAGAGAAAAGAAATAGTGTGTGTCTTACCTAAGTTCCTTGTATTCACATACAAATTATGCCTCATTCTCTTTGTCTTACAAATGTAATGATTCTGACTTCCATTCACAAAGGATAGTAAGAATACTGTAAGTTATGATTCTATGTAGTTGAAAGGATCTTCATGTACTTTGTTTCCTCCAATGCACACTACAGCATGTAGTACTCAGGTTTCAAAAAGAAAGCATCCAACAATGAAAGTGACTGCAAAAAAACTCAAGTGATGGAGGTCAGGGTTGAATCCTTAGCTTTGTGATCTTACTTCAGTCCTTTACAAAAAGATTATCCCCCAATTTTAATTAGGATAAGTTTAATGCTTATAATGAACATGTCTATGCTAAAAAACAAAAATGAAAAACAAAATAAACAAAAACAAGGTAAAGTTATGAAGGCTGCATATTTCTTATGCCTTCCAGGTCTCCTGAGCATGTAGAGATCCTATAATGGGAAATGCATCCCAAGATGAATAGATACTTTTAAGACTTATTTTCCTAAAAGAGAGAGGTATCTCTCACCTGTGCATCCAGGATTATGATGTTTGCAAAAATAATTTTACCTTGCTTAGATTAAATAACCAATAACATTAATTCCTGCATAAAACCTGAAGTAAATTTTCTTCTTGGGACTTTTTAAAATCAGTAAAATCATTAATTGTAAAATTAATTTCCTTGCCTGACCTTTACCTAAAAGATCTAAGATTAACATGTAGGCATATTGTAAGTGTATTTTGGATATGAACTTCAGATTCCTACCCAATAGAACATGGAACCTTTACCTACAAGTAGCAGGGCTCTTTCTGCGCTGACCCAACTGATCTTCCTCAAACTAAGGAATATTAAGCCGTTATCCTAGGGACCACCTTTGTTTTCTCTTATTTATGTTCAAACACCACATAATTCAGTCATATCTCTTCAATAGCTGAATGTCTGTCTCCACCCTCATTCAAGTCACTGTCTCACACTTGGACCACCAAAGCATGTCTCTAAACCTCTTGTTTGTCACCTGTCCTCCATTGTGCTGTCAGGACAGTCTCTCTAAAGCTCAACTATGATCGTACCACTCCACTGGTGAAAACCCTTCAATAGCTTTCCAGTGCTCTCAGGATGAAGTCTATACCCCATAACATGGTGCGCAAGTCTCCTCAGGATCTGGGCCCAGTCCCACCTCTGTCTTTTCCACCCTCCCTGCTTATGTCTTCCTCACACAGATATACCCAACCATTCTTTGCTCTGGTCATAGTACACTACTTTCAGTTCAAAGAAAACTGTAGATTCTCAGAGCTCTGTATTTTTGTACATAGTGATTTCTTTGTCTCCAAATTTGTCCAAATGTAAAATGTCTACCTGTTCCTCATGTTTAGCAGAGAGGTCATTTTCTCTATGCAACATTCTCTGAGTACTGAGTACTGACTCCACACCTGACCCAACTGCTGGAACACCATGAGTTATTAACTGATTGTCCTCCTGTGCTAGTTCATACTCTCTTAGTTGCTATGGTGGTTGGTCCTTATTATAATTTCTTGTTGATTAGACTGTAATAATCTAAATTGTGGAGACATGTCTCACTCTCTTATTTGTGTGGCATCCAGATGTATTCAATAAATATTTTATGGATGAATGAGTGAATGAATAAGTAAGTAGAATTTCTCAGGCAAAAAAAAATTTGGTATTATAAACTTAAAATATAAGATATACACATTAATATAAATATAATTCTGTACTTTAGAAAAAATGCCCCCATATACTTACATTCTTTAAACTGTGTTTTCCTAGCTATTTTTTTACTGGTTCCTCTTTCACAGTTTCATCCAACTACCCTAATACCACTCTGATAGTCTCTATACAATTATGAAAAAAAAATCATAAAGCTGGGTTACTGTGTTTGAATAGATGAGACTATTGTTACATGGATATGATCAGATCCATGGCTTTGATAAGAGCCACTTGCTAACCCTGAGTCAAGATGCTGCCAAAGCTTGACAGACGTGGTCAAAGGGGTGCCTGGCATTCAAAAAAGTCAGAGATGTTAGGCACAACCACACTGTTTACAGATAACTGAGGCTGTCAGTGCTCTTTGAAATAATCTGCCTGAAGATGCTGAAGCTGAGTTTGCCAGCTTTAGCCCCAAGGAGTTCTGTGTTCATAATGACTTTTGTATCACTTCCTGCCTCTTCTTTGCCCACACATTCCTCTGTTAAGACACCCACATATTCACTGAGTTCCCCACCTTAACCTTTTTAGGAATCTCATGGAACAATCTTCCCTTATGAAAACCTCAACTTCTCAGTTTGAGAAAAGGATGTGAGGAAAGAAATCTGCCAGATTTAAAATCTTGTTTCTGCACAGTCTCTGTAGGCGAAGGGGGAAAGAATGGAACAAGGGAAAAGTTATGGTTTGATTTGACTCTGAATTTAAACATGAATGAAAAAAAATCCTCTTTATATTATTTCATGAATTTATCCAATGGTATGTACGAAGGGCCCACTCCATCTCAGACTCTGATTACAGACTCTGATACTATGATTACAGTCAAATATGAGACATAGTCTCTTTTGTAGATGATCTGTCAGAATGCAGATTGGGTAGACAGGCAGGCAATTAATAGAATACTATTCAATGACACCATAAGTGATTATAATTATGGGAACTAGTTTATTCATTTAATCAATAAGCATTTCCTCAGCATCTACTATGAGCTTGGCTTTGTGTTAAATATTGGTATGTAAGGATTATAAATAAAACATTGGTGCTCTCAAGAGACTTTCAACTTTCAGTGAAAAACGATACTAAGATAAACAATGATATTACACAGAAAAATATGCTATCAAGGAAGGAATTCTAGGAGGCCTATTATTGGTCCATCTGATCTCTGAGATAGTAATCCTCTTATATGCATTAAAATAATGCAATGACTCTCCTGATTGACAAGCCATATTTTGCTCATATCATCTACATAGGACAAAGAGAAAATGGAAAAGGTAAAACTATAGACTAGATTTCAGGAGTACTGGATTATGTTCTCTACTTATTCCTATGTGAAGTTGGCCTTGCAGATCAACTTCAATAGTCAACACTTCAGTGTCTTTGAGACTGGTGTTCAGAAGCAGAACGTGATCCTGGAGGAAATTATCGAGAATTGGCCAGGATATCTGCCTTGCAAGAACTAGGTCATGCATAAAACGTTGCTTCCCCCCAGTGGGTCTAAAACCCAGCTGCAGATCAGTATCACTAGAGAGCTCCTTAAAAATGTAGGTGCTGAGTACATCCAAGGAATACCCTTCAGTATCTGTGGTAACACAAGGAATCAGTGGTAAATACATTTCCTGCGTAATTCTAATGTACCGCTTGCTTGGAATCACCAGTCTGTAGTTTTAACACCAAACTCTAGCATGGCATTAAAGACCTGTCGTAACCTGGCCCCAGTTTTTCTCCCCAGAGAGACCTTTTGTTACAGCCATGCCGTCATCCCACGCCAGTACTCATAAGTAGCTTGAACTCCAGGCTCACTTTTGCTTTCTGCTGCTTTTATATATGCTATTTAACCTTTCTTTGAAATACATTAAACTATGAATCTTCTTTTTGAGACATAAGCCAAGTTTCTCTTGGCTGAGATGTCATTGCTGACTTCCTGAGCCAGGTTTAGCTCCTTCTCTCTGTTCCCAGAGAACCCACTTTACAAAAACATGGAGTATAAACACATTTCTCCCTACCATATCACAAGCACCATAGCTATTTTCATAAACCTCAGTATCAAAATGCTTAATAATTATTCTGGAAATACAGTAGGTATTCAGTATATGACCATGAAGAGCATGAAGAGAACTTGGGAGAAGGTAAGCAATTATCAAAATTAAGGCATAATATCAAAGTAGGAATTTAGTCATTGGAGAATCTGAATATCAATCTCCAGAAAACTGGGGAGTTGAATAGTTTATTCAGACAGGATAGAACCACTTATAAACTGAGTCTTTTATTAAGATATGGCTTTAAAAAGCATTAATAAAAAATTGGATCTCACTTAACTGATACTTTGCAATCACAACCTATTCTATAAATTGCTCCAGATCCTGAGGTAGTCTAGGTGCTTAGGTAGTACTCATGATCCCAGAAAGTGAAAAAAATAATAATAAGAGCAGAAAGATACCCAAGTCATTTAACGGAAAATATGTCTATATTTCTCCTCTCCTTTCTCAGCTATGTTTCAGTTACATCTTTCCTCTCCATAAAGAATTGCCTAACACTTGAATAATTATGAAATTTGGTGTAGCCCCTTGATATGAGAATCTTATGCCCAGGTAATAGTGGACTCCTTAGTTTCCCTGGAATGATATATTACAAAGAACACATTAGCTTTACATGGGTAATGTCTTTTCTTTTTTAATTTTAGTATTTCATGCAGCAAGTTTAAGAGAAAATGTTGTATTTGTATTGTCTAGAATGGATTAATTAATACCCAGAGCTAATAATGGCAGGCCTAATCTCCAGTAGAACCATCCCCAGAATCACAGAACTATTTTTTTCAATAATAAATACTGAAATAGCACACTTACTTTAAATGTGTGTGCAATAGTATGAACATATCAAAGAGAGAAGGGCTGCCTGGGAGACAGGATGTCGAAGCATGAATTCTAAAACTACCACCAGGCCCTTACACACATTAAGTTTTCTTATTAAGTGTACATGGCTTTCTGTATCAGTAACTTTGGCTCTTCTTTCTATTATCCTTAGTCTAGGTGTTCATTTGTTCCAAAATAAATTCATTGTCCACTTAGAATTCTTTCTCTTTTCAGCTAGTATTAATTATTATATCCATAAGCCAATGTAGGCAGATACATTTCACTTCATAGCTAATTGTAACCAATTTGTGATCCCAGCTCTGTATTGAAAAGTTTAAAGCAGATGCAGAGGAAGATTCACAATTGAACAGCAGCTTCTCTTCCATGTGCAGGAGGCGGGGAATGGTGGCTCAGGTTCTAGGTACTTGCCGTCCCTGACACATAAACCCTTGTTATTGGGCATCACCAAATTCAGTCTGAGAACAAAAAATCACAGATTGGAGAAAATATATTTAGCCTTTTGCTAGCTGTTCCTGAATGTAAAGGTTAATACACACACACACACACACACACACACACACACACATACATAATATGTATATATACACACACACACACATACACATATATATATTTATTTTACATATAAACATAGATATATTATACAGCTAACCTTGCCATTTTATTCAATCAAGCATTGGATGTGGGCATAAGTGAGAAATGTGATTTTATAAAATCTTAAAAATCAGGTAGCGTATGAAGAAAGGCTTCACATTTCCAAATGCATTATGAAAATAATGGGAACTTGAAGTAGTTCTAAAAGAAACGAATGAGGCAAAAGATAATTTTTTTTGCAATATACGCATAAAATGAAAGGTTTTGTGATTTGAACCATACCATCTTCTCCTAAAAGAGATTAAATAAGCACAGAATTTTGATGCAATCAGGTAAAAGTATTTATGAGCACAGTGTTTTTAAAAGAAATCATTGTTGTGCTGTTTTCTACTAATTTTAAAAGACCATTATCAGTAAACAATAGTGATTTTTTATTATTGCAAACCATTAGGAAGCATAATTAGAATTAATGTAGGTAGGGAATTAATTACTTCTAAAACAAAAACACCAATAAGCGTGCATTAGTAAGATTATTTAAAATGATATCAAAGTATTAATGTGTTTATTCATTCATTTATTCCTTTCTGCAATGTGCACAGACATGCTAGATTTCAACATTTGATATAAACTATTTATATAAGTATTGTTTCTTTTAATTTTTAAAGTAGCCCTGAAAATAGATGTTAGAATTTCAACCATTTTGCAGATAAGTAGAATAAGAAGCAGATTCCAAAGTTTTCTAAATTTACTCAGCAAATGTACAAGATGAGAGCTGACCTCACCTAGATCTTTGGATCCTCAAGTCCAGACTTCTATTCCATGTTGTTTTTCAGAATGTTTCATGCACACACACATTTCAGAGAATGGATTTTCTTAGCATAAAACCCTAGAAAATCTACTATAGATCATCTTTGGATGACAGATCTCTAAGATATAGTAAAATTGCACTCTTTGCTTTCAATGATTAAAAAAAAGAATTGAAGACAGGTAAAACTTTTGTTAAGTGTCTCTTGTTAATACATTGTAAGTTAAGGCTAGTGGGAAATGCACAATTTGATTCAAACACTATTTTAACATAATTTTATCTTACAAACAATTCCTTTCTAAGACAATTTCTTGTCAAAGCCCCTGAGCCTCCTAATCTTCCATGCTGTGATTCCAGATGCAGGGCCAGCCCCCCTCTTCCTGTTCAGCACCATTCCTGTGTCCTAAACCAGTTCTGTCCCCAGTGGAGAAATTAAAATAACCCTAGTAGAGTTATCCTAGTAATGGAGTATCAAATCATACTTTTGGAGGGGAACTGTCATATGTAGTAGAATCTAATGCACTTGGGTTTAAATACCAACTTGCCAATTAAAAACTGCATCCTGAGACAAGTTATTATCATTTCATCAATTTTTTTCCTTGAGTGTAATTCATATGTGAAATTAAGACAACATCAAATTCTGATTAGTATTAGTTGTCTTCCCTAGGTCTTTGCACCATGATTCTTAAACAGAATTATCATTAATTTTTATAATCCCATGGTTACTTCTTAGACCATCTGCTTAGTACTCACTCTTCAGTGACCCCACATTGGGATCTAAAGAAGCATCAGTAGACTTCTAGAGCAGAGCTCTCCAGAACGTCTGTGTGGAATCTGTGCGCCTCTGCCTCCTGTATACCTCAGGTGTGTTCTGCCCAGGACTCTGCCAGTTGAGTACCATGGTGTCCTCAGACTGTATGTGGGGCCTGAGTCAAGAAAGAGATGAGAAGCTTCCTTCTTTTGAAGGAAAGCCCACGTCATGGAAGCATAATGAGCAAGGGGACAGAATGCCTGCATTGATGTGAGACAGGTTGGCAGGTCCCACAGGTGGTCATGGAAAGGAGGTCAGTTTTCATTCTCTGACCAGTGGGAAGCTGTGGTAGGTTTTAAGCAAGAGACAAGATTTGTTAAAATTCTTCCTCTGCCTTTTGTGGTTACATGATTTGGGTCAATCCATACAAATGTTTCAAGCCTCAGTTCCCACAACATCAAAGAAAGATTCTGATATCCCAGAAGTCTGACCAACAGTACAGTAGTGAGAACCACACCAGAGAATATAGGCAGCAAGCATATACAATTTGTGAAGTCATACAAACAAATGTCGTAGTGGCAGTAGCTACTAAAAGCCATCTCCTGACAAAATTATAAACTTCAAAGTAGAGATGAAAAATGGACCCCTTGATTTTTTCTTCATTTTATTTTCTTTTATGCTACATGAAGTTGGAAGGACTACATTGCTGCCACTTTTGAGACTCCTTAGCCATGGCTGGAGGAGAGTGGAGGACAAACACATTCACAGAATAAGTGATTAGGGCTAACACTGGACATAGGACCTGTTTTGTACAATGTCAGAATGACCATATTTCTGAAGCTACTGAAAGAGCCAAGGTTACTTTATCACTTGGAGATAAGACAGAGGACATATTTCTTCATCAATACCTGTGGCTTTCTCCCTAGTCATTTACTCATTAATTCACATTTCCTTTATTCCACAAACTTCCCTGAGCATCTTGATGATGTATTAGACCCTCGGACTTCTCATCTGAAAACAAACTAAAAATGATAGATAATATTTATGTGCACATTTAAATATATTCCAGGAATTATAGTAATAATTTACAAGTATTATCTTGTTTAATTTTTTCAATATCCTTTGATACAGGTAGGTATTAGAACTACTTACCTTTCACATGTGAAGGATTTGAAGGTCATGGACCAGCCCAGGTCACATAACTCCACAGCATCAGAGCCAGACTTGAACTCAGCTCTTTTTGACTTCAAAGTCAAAAGTATGAATACCCCACTGCCACCAGCTATAGTTCAAGGGAATATAAAAGGTGAGAACATGTGTTATTGTTCTAGCAGTCTGATGTGTGGTATCCAAGCTTGCCAACTTCTCAGACAGTATTTTTTTCTTCCTGAATCTTCCTGATTCATACAGTCAAACACCGACAGCTTAGCTCTCCAACTAATATTCCCATGGCATAAGAACATTCAAAAAGCAAGCTATAAATAGATGCAATAACTCCTAATTCCATGGTATCCCATTAGTTTAGCTTGAATTAACAAGAGGCAGGTAGAGTAATGGTGGCTCTGGGGCCAGACTGCTGCTGCTCAAGCCTGGCTCCATATCTTACTGGCTGTGTGCCTGATCTCTCTTATTTAAATTTGCAGTGGTCAGGACTGATAATAATATCTCTCTCACGTAGTTGTCATGGGAATTCAAAATTCTTAGTATAATGATTGACACAGAACTAGTTCTCAATACATATTTACTTTTAACATAGCTATTATTTACATGGTGCAATTGCTGCTCTAGCAGTCCTAGTCTCAGGTCCAAAAACCCCAATTCATGGCACACAGGCTGCATGTGGCCCAGGATGGCTATGGATGTGACTCAACACAAAATTGTGAATTTACTTAAAACATAATGAGATTAGTTTGTGATTATGTGTTGCAGTGTTATGTAAAATAAACATAGGTATGCTCTTGCTATTTGTACGCATGTGTGGCTTCAGTTTTATGGTATTGTGTGGCTTCTAGCATGTTATCTTCCAAGTGCAGACAGTAGAATTGACACCATCAGACGTTACATGTGCTTGTGGTGATTTAGCGAGGCAGGGATTATCAATAATAGTTCGACCTACCATTGAAACATTAGGTTATTTAACCTAACCATTTAATGTTATTTAGAAGTCAGGTAAACATTCTCATTCGATTATTAGAGGTACTTCCACACCTCAGCAGCGCCTCACATACCACCTGCCACACTTTACAATTGGCCATCTGCCTCATCCTGAATCGTAGCCAAGAGGTCTGTGGGTGGGCCCAAACCTTGCTTTGTATTTTCCTGTCAATTGATTTTCATAATAAAAGTAAATAAATTCCCTTATCTAATATCATTTTTTAATCCCAGCATGGCTTCTTCAAAATCTCAAAAGAAAAAAGAAGCCCCAAAAAGAAAATTACAGACAAAAGATGGTAGTTCAGTGAAAAGTGGACATATGACTACTTTTTTTTGTCGAGGAAAATAGTAAGGCACTCTGCTTAATTTCTAGGGAATTTGTGCAAGTTTTCAAAGACTATAATTTAAAAAGGCATTATATGCAAAAACATGCTGCCAAATTCAATGCGTATGAAGGATTGTGCCCTAAGAACAAAATAGCAAAACTGAAAAAAAGTCTGTCTTTGTAACAAATTTTTTTTCAAAAAGTTACACTCAGATGGATTCCATTGTAAAGGTTTGTTACATGGTAGCATATTTAATAGCAAAATAATCAAAACCATTTACTTATCATGAGTTTATTAAGCAATGCACAGAAAGCATGGCAGATATAATTTGCCCTGAAAAAAAAAGGAGGATATTTCTAAAATCAGTTTGTCTCACCAGACTATAGCCAGGCAAACTGAAGAAACTGGAAAATCTACTGAAAGATGTTTGGAGAGTAAAACTGCTAATTTTAAATATTATGCTTTGGTGATGGATGATATCACTGATGCTACAGATACAGCTAACCTTGCCATTTTTATTAGATGTATTGATGAAAAATATAATGTCACTGAAGAAATTACTTCTTTAGTGCCATTTAAAGACCCAACTAAATCAAGAGACTTATATGAGGCAGTAAAAAATATGTTAAGTGATTTTCTTTGTCCAATGTCAACATATCTGGTATAGTTACTTATGGTGCCCTGGTGATAGTAGATAAAAGAGAGGGACTTGTAAAATTAATAGAAGATGATGCAAGTGCCACCCAAAACTCACGGTTGATGAAGTATCATTGCATAGTACATCAAGAAAGTTTATGCACAGAAGCTTGAAAAATGTATAATGTCATGCAAATCATCATCAAGACTGTGAATTTCCTAAGAGCCAAGGGATTGAATCATTGCCAATTCCAGGAATTCCTTAAAAGTATTGATGCTGACTATGGTGACATCATTTACTTTTTGGAAGTAAGATGGCTAAGTCAAAGCCAAATGTTGAAAAGATTTTACAGTTTGTGAAATGTTATCAAGTCATTTATGGTATCAAAAAACAAATTTGTGCAAGAACTTGATGATGACAACTGACTTACAGATTTAGCATTTTGGTGGATTTAACTGCTCATTTAAATGATTAAACATACATCTTCAAGGTGAAAACCGACTTATCAGTACCATGTTTCAAACATAACAGCATTCCAAATGAAACTCAAATTATGGCAAGCTCAAATTAAGGCAAACAATTTTATGCATTTCAACATGACTAAATACAGTCCTGTGAACAGCGAAAACTATACAGCCTTGCTTTTCTATTTGATATGAGATTTTTAAAACAGATTTCAAGATTTCCAGTAAAATAATCAATATTTTGCTATATTTGCAACTCCATTCTCAGTCAACATAAATATGATACCTGCCAATTTTCAAATGGAATGCATAGAGCTACACTCTGACATTCTACTTAAAAAATTTTTTGATCATATCTCTTTACTGGACTTTCATAAATCCTTTCTTCCCAGAAACAAATAGCCTCTTGCTTTATAATCATGCCCAATTTATGTCATCACTATTTGGCCACATCTATATTTGTGAGCAACTATTTTCAAGAATGAAACACATTAAGAGTAAAATTAAAACCAAAATATCTGATGAACACATTGAGAACTCACTGAGAATGCAACTACTTCTAACAAACCAGATATTGATGCACTAGTTTCTCAAATACAATGTCAAATATCCTTCTAGTTCTATATTGCCCTCTTTTCTTTTACTTTTATAATAAAAATATTTTTAAAAATCAAAGAAGTTTTATTACTTAGATAGGTACATTTGATATATTAATAATCAGAAATTTAGGACCTGCTTGATGATTTTAAAAGATTATCAAAAGGGTGGCTGCCTAATTAGGGTTGTTACATGAGGACTTTTCTGCTTATCTGTGGTAGCAGATATCATGAAAATTATGCCTGGACCTTTTTTCTGCTCATTAGTTTTCATTAGTGTTTGTGTATTTAATGTATGGGCCAAGACAAGTCTTCTTCCAGTGTGGCCCAGAGATGCCAAAAGGTTGGACACACCGGCCCTAAATGACTTCTTCCAGATGCTGTCTTTATGCCGGGTTAATCCTCAATACCAAAACCTTGAAATCTCACCTATTGAATTTCTATCCTTCCATAGCCCTCATTTATGTGCTCTCCAGAATGTGATAAATAATCATTCAGTAAATACTGACTCTATATGCAGTGTATGGCAGGTGTTAAGTATGTAAGAGAAGATGGATCTCTGCTTTCAACAGGTACAGGGTTTAATGAATGCTGAGTGACCATTTGGTGGTTAAACCTTCTGTGAAGGGGCTTATGGAATCAAGTGACAGTTGCAGTAGTTAACCTCCAGACTCTATGTTGGAGACCCTTTTTATTTGACAAGTTGGGTCAGGTATATGATAAATTAAAACTTGGTAATGTGAGAGAAGACCAGGTTTTGGTGTTTGCAATCTGAGTTCAAATTTTAGCTCTATTACTGAGGAGCTGTAACCTTAGGTCAGTTATTTAACTTGGAACCTTTATCTTCTATAAAGGGAAAACTTTAAAAAATGAAAAAAAAAACTAATAGAGATATTATGAAAATGAGTCACAATACATGCAAAGCACATAGTACAGTTTGTGGCACTAAGTGGGGGTTCAGCCAATGCCAGCTGGGTGTGGCAGCCGCGAGCAGTAGTGATGGTACAGCTAGGAGGGGTGGCTGTGGCTACAGCAGCAGATGTGGCAATAACTTTTTGTTTATTTGTTTGTTCATATGCTGCCTTTATAATGGTAATCGGCTATTTTAAAATTCAAAGTCTGTTCTAGATATAAAGTAAAATGATAGTGGGTTTCCCTGTAATTAATGGTATTTTTTTTAAGCATTTCAGTCTTATTATAAGGAGAATAGAAGATGCCTTCTGTGGTGAATAACATGTCTTTCAAGTTTTCTAGATTTATGAATTTAGCCCATATGAAATTAATTATTGTGGGTGTATTACATGGATGTGAAACATCTGGAATAATAGGATTTTATTGTTAATAGAGCTCTCAGGAGCTCATGACAAACATCCTTATAATAGCAACATATGCTGCTAGTTTAATGAGAACCATCACTGACAATTAATGGTTCTTGTGCTTTCAGTAAATTACACATTTTCAAATTTTATATTCTTTATTTTTATTTTTATAGTTTCAGTTTGTGATTTGTGTGAAATTAAAGCCAGAGTTCTTTACAGAGGGAGAAGATGTCTTTTGAATGTGTACTATGTGAGAGCATTATGTTATATATTTTATGTATGTGAGTATACGTGAACACATAATTACTTTTGAACCTCAAGCAATTAGGCATGACTTCACTTATAAACAAGAAGACAGAGTCATGGTGAGGAAAATAACATCAATATGAGCGCCCAAATTAGAATTAAAGGTTGTGCTTGTCTCTTCTTTATTCATTAGAAGAAGAGAAAGTAGAATTTGCAAAAAAGATCCCTTTTCTTATAAATCAAATTTTTGCTCTTAATACATTCTTCAACTTTATATACAATAACCTTTCAATGATCCTTGGGTCATATCAAGCTTAAATTGATGTGTGCAAGGGATTGATAAAGAAATCTGTGAATTTAAAGTTTTCACATATTTTTTGACCTAATCTGTGCATAATACAAGATCAAGGGCCAGGGATAGATCCAGGAAAAGAATATACTGGTTTTCTTGTTCTTTTTGTCCAGGAAAAAGAAATTTTTATTGAGTACCAACTATGTACAAACCATCTGTTGGTATTAGACAGCCTAATATTCTGAAGATGAAGGTTCTGCCCGGATCCCAAAGTTAATCCCTCTTTCCGTCCTCCCTCCGTGCATCCATTTCAGCTATAAGACATGTCTCAAATATATTACTCATTAAAAATAAATACTATTGATATATTTTAGGTAAATAACATGAATATTTTTTAGAAGCAACAAAAATAGAATGTAATGCAGCAATCATACCAGAAAATGTGATTAAGAAAAATAAATGATAGACATACCATTTTACCTAGAAGACAAGATTAGCTGTTTTCATATTTCATTAATCTGTATTTAGCCATAATTATATTTATATAGATATAGAGGCAAACATTCTTATTATGATACTCTATTATTATTATCAGGCATGCATAGTATTTGAAATTATCCTGTTTAATAATTCAAATGTTAATTATTACTTTCTCCTCTCACAAGCACAAGTTCCATGAGAGCAGGTACCTTTATGCTGTATATGCAAAGACTAGAGTGGTACAGGCACATATTTGGCACTTAACAAATATTTATTGAACGAATGAACAAATGAATGGCTACCTTCATTTCCACAAAGGCTAAATTCAAACTTGTATCACATAGTCATTCACTATATCATCGTTTAGGAATGTATTCTGTGTGCCCCTGTAAGTATATCTACATATTATATGCACATATGTATACATAATGGAAAGGCAAAATTTTATAGCAGCCAAGTTTTTAAATTCAAAATAGTGTCTGGACATTTTGTTATAAGAACTCAAAAAGGTTCTCAGCTTTTCTGAGCCTCCTTTATCTCGTCCAACAAAACACTGATAATACATGCCAACTCCATCCTGCCCCAATAGTAACATGCACTCTACTGTTTCAGCCCTGACTCATCCCTGAGCCTCTAAGAACCTGGCTTAGTACTAGAACATGTGACTCTCTTCTATAAAACATGGCATCTAAATGTGGTTTGTGGATTGCACACCAGACGCACCACTGCATGTTTAAGAGCAAAACTGTGCATTTTCAGGAACTCTAATAAAGCATGGCAGTTACCTGTTCACTACCAGGTGCAATTGTGCTTCCAGACTGGTTTGTCAGGGCCTCAGATTTCTGCTTCCTTCCACTGCTGAGAAAGGGCCTGTTACCCAAGGACTCTGGCTTGCAATGGGCCTGGCACCTTCACTGTGGTCCAGACAACCCCTTCCCTGGAGCCCGGGTCCTACTTCCTGTTTTCTGCTTTCTGCTTTCTGGCTATTACAGCAGGATCTCCCAGTCTTGGCTAAACTTCAGGTGACCTCAAACGTCATCATATAACATGTTACATCTGATGCCTTAGATATTGATATCTCAAGTCAAACTTATTTCTCAAGTCCTTTGAATCACCCAAATTGAGTTGCTGGGCCCTGTCTTGCCACTTATTCTAGTGAATTTTCCTCAGATAGCATATTGTACTCACTACTGAATCAGTGCTTTGTAAAGAAGAAAAGGTGAACATAGAGGGTCTAATGTCTTATTTGTATTTGTGTTTATTCAAATCAAATCTAACCAGAGCCATTGAACACCCATGTCATATAAACTTTCCTTGAGATGTGAAGAGTGGAAATTTGCAAAGTCAATTGCAAACAGTCTCCACAAATCATGAAATATAAGGTGCATTCATAACTCTAGTGGGTATTTTCTGATTTTGTATTGTAAGCTAAATGCAATAAACCATAGGCAAATCTTTTCACTAATGATAAAAATTATTCTATAATAAATTTTCACTCAAGATATTCCTACATATCAAGAGTGGAGCCACCTCATAAAATTGCTCTGGATTCCATATAAGAGCCAGAGATTTTTTAAGAGTTAGAGTAGTAAACATGGCTAATATAATAAAAAGTTTCTAAATATATTTTCACTTTGTTGACTACTCCTTCTACAAAAAAGAGAATAAGACTATTAAACAACAACAAAAAAACAGATTATATTATTTATTGAACAACTTAATCCTTGATAAATTCCTATACAGCAACACCATACCTGGTACCTGGCAAGTGCTTAGTAAATGTTGTTTGAATGAAAGAATGTCAGGACTGACCTTATTTCTCATGGGTCACAGGAACTAAGAAAGACCAAGGTCAGAAATAATGAGACTTCACTACCTCATGGCCACAGTGAGAATTATGGAGGTGCTTTAGAAGTGAGTTATTTGAAGCTCAGTGGGAAAAGATTCTTCATCTTCCCAGATCTCTGCTGTCACTTTACAAAGAGAAATAAAGATTTATCTTGATGACAAGGGACATTTGGGGATAAAGATGCCAAATACGGTCTGAGTTTGGAGCTCTCAGAGGGCAAAGGGTAAAACAGTTTGAATAACAGAAGAGTCAGTCTTTAGAATCCTACACAGAGGCTCACAAAGATGTGTAAAGCACTTGAGATTTGATTTTACTTTTGGGGGTTTTCTATTCTGTCCTTGTATTTGCTGTCACTGAGTGGAACGGAAAGCAAACCCAGTAGAATGTTCAGGTTGTATAGTTTTTGCTTTTTTAAAAAAGAAAAAAGGAAGAAGGTCATGGAAGTCTTGTGAGAAAGACGCTTTTTTCTGATAAAAATATCTATACAACATTTTGAAATAAAATACAGAACCTGTTCATCTTCCTTGGGCAATTTATAGGGTACAAAGAATTTAAAGACTGTCTTTGAGCATCTGAGGAAAGGAAGACGTCAACTATCTCTGTAACCTATGAAATTTCTTCATACTCTTATTCTCTTATGGCTTTATAATAGGTAACCTATAAAAATTATTAATGACACAGTCCTTGCCTTTTAAAGGAAATTGAAAGGGGGCAATATTGCTCGTGTGTCTACCACCTGCCCAACAATATGATAAACATGTCATAGTCCTATCTCATTTAATACTCACATGACCCAGTGAAGCGTATATAATTATCCTTATTTTACAAACAGTGAAACTAAGACTCAGGAAGTTGAAGAGGTTTGTCTTTTTGCTCTGTCTATCCCTTATCTATTAGTGCTGACTGCCCTGGAAGTTTCTCATCCTTACCTGGTAGATTTAACCCTTCCTTCCTATGAGGCATCACTATACTTTGTACAGGAATTTAACATAATATCTCAGCATTCAAATTGATTTCTTTTCAAGATTTATTCTCCTGTACTAGGGTATAAATCTCTACTTACTAGAGATTTCAGTTTTTATCTCTATATTCTTTTCATCTACCATAGAAATATTTAGCTTTTGAAGTAAAAGACACATAGCCAGTTTGGCATGAAGTCAGAATTTGAATTTAGCATCTTTTTGACTCAAAACTCATGCACTTTTCCCTACACTGTGATGCCAAAACCTGAAGACAAACAGAAAGGCTAAAACAATTATTTTATTAAGTAGTACACGTAAGTCACATGATTATATCCAATTTATACATTTAATATAAATATACCGGTGTTAAGGGCTAAGTAGGCAATTCATAGGCAATGCAAATCCAAAAACATGTGAAGCCTATGGAGAGTGTACACCTCATAGGATAAGTATATGAATGCTTCTTTTGATTTACCAGCTTTACTATTATTATTATTATCATTAATTACTCAACTACTACAAGATAGGCCTCTTGGGAGGTAGAAAGATGAAAGCAACAGGACTCCCATTCTTCATAAGTTTTCAGGTAATGATGCAAGAAAGTGTGCACATGCTCCAGTTAATTTTATTGTGCATTTTTTATGTCTCGGAGCCATATTTCCTCATAGCTAAATTGGTGCTAGTGCTACTCCTTATGATCATAAAAATTAAAACAGATAACATATGTTGTTGAGCCTAATGCCTAACAGGGTTGAAGATTAAACAATTAATAGTATTCTTCATCCCAAATGTAAATATAAATATGGATATGCATATAGTCTTAAATCAGAGGTTCTAAATATGGGGTTGGGAGTGAGATTTATCACCCCAGGAGACATATGGCAATTTTTTGGACATGTTTTTTGTTGTTATACAAGGTGAGGGTTGTGCTACTGGCATCTAGTGAATAGAAGCCTAAGATGTTCTTAAACATTTGCCAGTACACAAAGCAATCAGTTGTTCACAAACAAGAATTAAAGAATTACCTGGACTGAAATGTCATGGTTATAAATGTAGATACAAATATATACGTAGATATAAAAAATACTAGGTGTCACAAGTATCAGGTTTAGTTCTGTGACAGTGTGGAGGTGGAAGAAGAACGAACCCTGGCTCTGAATCTGAGAAGAACGTATGAAGGAGTCAGTATTTATCTGGGCTTGGGGATGTAACAAAGAAGAGAGAGAGAAAGTGGAATTTCAGAAGGAACTTGATTAATGGGAAAAAGTCTTTTGGGCACTAGAATAAACAAAACAATTTTCCAATCATGTGGCAAAGTCTGGAAAAAGAAGGGGAGACTTAGAAGGACTATATAATAAAGATGGTGGCATTGGAGGCACAATTGTGTGCAAAAATACAAAATGAGGACCAACGGTATGAGAGAAAGGACAAGGAACATACTGAAGGATTATGTACAGAGCAAACACTGTATTTCTTCATTAAAATACATTGAATGTCTCATGTATATCAGGGATTTATCTAGGCAATAGAAATAAAAATATAAATAAGGCACAGTTCCTAAATTCATAAAAGGAAACCCTGCAAAACTTCACAATAGAATGTTGCAAAAAAAAGTTGATTAAAAGAGATTAAGGATGAAAAGAACTCATCTTTGATATTAGAGAAAAATATGGTTTATTTTATTCATGATGCTCTTTTCTCTTCAATATAATTTCCCGATAATAAGTCTGAGGCACTAGTCATTAATCTATGTTAGACACTGGGCTCAATAACATGTTATGTGTTTTAATATTCATCATGATTCTGAGGAGTATTTTTAGCATCAATTTAGACACAAGGAAAGTGTAGCTCAGAGAGATCCAAACTAGGTCACTAATTTACTGTGTGAACCTGAACAAGATCCTTAACCTCTCAGATTTTCACTCGGTTGTTTGTAGAACATAGGTACCAATACTTCATATGAAAATTAAACAGCCTCAGTAAGTACAAATGCATACATACACATAAAAAGTAATGTTATTATTGTTCATATATTAGATATATAACCACATGCAAAACATTCTAATAACATACTTTCTAAAAAATTGCTTAGGTGTTTTAAGCCATGACTACTTAGAAAATTGTGAGTTTTCTAACCACATTTTACAAATATCGAAAGTTCAATTTTTCTTGATATTCAAGTGAAACAAGGTTAATATATTTTAATATACATATTTAGTCATTATGAATAAATACATTTTACTCAGTAGCAACTTGGCTTATAGAATCTGGGATACCAGATGCTGAAGGTATAAAAACTAACCCTTGTCAAGGCTTTGTCAAACAGTGAGGGCATACTTTACTTCATGAGATTTATACCACAAGGTGACAGAAACAAAAACACTTAAGACAGAAACAAAAACACTTAGGACACAAAATAATCACAAACAGTTCTGATTCTCCAGTTACCCTTCCACATGTGTTTGGAAATAGGACTAGCCTCACAGGAATTCAGAAAGCCTCTGGTTTCTTGGACATTGTAACATTTGACTACGGTAAATAGTAACTACCACTTCCTGAGCTAGGAGATTTCTAAGCACTGTTTTATGGAATTTTTAAAATTTAAACTTAAGAATCAACATACAGTTCAGAGCTCCTTATCTCCATTACACAGATAAAGAAGGAGAAGTTGAGAGGATGACATCACTTGCTTTAGGACATAATAGCCGGTGAATGACAACATTCTGGATTTTAATTCTGTCACCTAGAATATATTCACTTCATGCATCATTGAACAGTTTTATTCTGGTTTCCCTTTCTGAATTTCTAGGGTCAAAGAGTCTCCTGGCCTAGGTAGAGGGACAGATGTGTTGTGGCCGGAGTGACCATCTTTAACACTCTTAGTCATTAAGAATGAGGAAGGAGGAGATAAGACTAATGGACAGAGGTGGACACAGCATAAGTGACCACAGAAGTGACCACTGTTTAATATTATAATTTTTGAAAAAAGGAGACTGTAATTTGTATTAAAGTAGATTAATACTCACTGAGGACCCAGTGTATTGTAAGGCACATTCTTGGGTGGGTGTTTTACATTCATTTATAGATAAAAAAAAACTAAGGCTGTGGGATTTCAAGAGGGTTGGCTAAGGTTACTAAGGGAGCAGGAATTCATACAAAATTCAACCTTCAAATCTTCATTGTTCTCTTTATACTGCATTGCCTGCTGCATAAGTAAAAAAAAAAAGAAAAAAATAGACTTGGACGTGAAGAATGCAGAACAGGAATATTTTGCCTGAATGGAAGGAAGAATTCTGACCAGTGAGCACCATTCAGTAATAAAAGGTCAGCCATTGACATAGTAGTGATCTGTGTCCTTGGAGGAATTCAAGTTGAAACTGAGAGAATGCATATGTAGTGGTGCTAGAGAAAAAATTCTTACTCTTGGTGAGTTGTTGGAGTGAAATTCCCTTCTACTGCCATGGAACTATTCTAGATATGTACAAATAATTTGGTAAGGTGGTACATACCATACAGTTTCCTGAGAATTACATAACATTCCCATTGTTAAAAGGGTTGACACATTGGGAATGAAGGGTTTGAATGCATTGGTCATTGATGTTCAGTTAATGTGATTTTTCATAACTGTAATTATTCTTGATACTAGTTTGGACACCCCACATTACTAGTTGAACAACAGATAAGTGTTATGCACTTCAAAGGACATATTGGTCTGAGACTTCTTCTATCTGCTGGTCCTACCATTGTAGTAGCAAACCTATAAATAGAACCAGTCTGAAGGCAGACATAGAGAAGCATAGAGGTGGCATGCTATGAAGCAATATCAAGTTTGAAGGAGACTGAAATCAGGAACCAAATCAAAGCAGGAATTATCAGAATTCAAGGGATAATCAGAAATTAGACTGAACAAAGATCAATGAATCCAACTCAATTCAATAAATATGCATTAAGTGCACCTTGGCTTGACCCTTCCCCTTCTTTCCCCCTTCATCCCTCTCCCCTCTGGTCACTATCAGTTGGGATAAAATTTTTTAAAAGGAACTAGGAAGAAGCACATAGATATGTATAGTGATAGTTGTAATGCTTTAGTTATTAAGTATGATTGTGGGTTCATATTTATTTTATTATAATGCTTCAGAATATGTATATGTATACATATCTATCTATCTATCTATCTATCTATCTATCTATATAACCCTTAAACATGTCATAATACATAGAGATATATGCACATGGAATGCAATGACCCTAAGAAAGAAGGAGGAATAACTTACCTTTTTTAGGGGAATGGCAGATGAAATTTTTAAAAAGGAAATTTCTAAAGTATGTTGTATCTCAACTAGTTTCTTGAGGAATGTGTAACTGTTTACCTCATTCAGATAAAAAGAGAATTTCAGGCAATGAAAGGAGAACCTGATCTGGAAGCCTTTTGTATATTTCTATATATTTATTATTTCCTGTGTCTGTAACAGCTATATGTATACAGACATATATATGTATACATACATATATGTGTGTGTGTTTGTTAAATAAATGAACATGTTTAGGATTGAAGGATTGATAGAATATATTGTGTGGATGTGTGCAGGTGGGAATGCAAAGGAAAATAAGCTTAGACCAGCATAAAGGAGCAGCCTACAATGTTTTGACTGTTATGCAAAGGACTTTAAGACAGTAATATGTTTAAAACGAGCATTCTAGATTTCATTGATCTATGTGATTATTTCTGTGCTGGTGTCATGTTGTTTTAACTGCTGAAACTTTATAATGAGTTTAAATTTTTTTTTAATATTTTATAATGGATTTTGATGTTTAAAAAAATAAAATCAATCTGCATTTGAAAGAAAGAAAGAGGAAGGAAGGACGGAAGGAAGGAAGGAAGAAAAAACTCCTACCTTTTGCGACAACATGGATGGAATTGGAGAATGTTAGGCTAAGTGAAATAAGCTAGTTGGTGAAAGACAAATACCATATGATCTCACCTATAAGTGGAGTCTATTCAACAAAATAAACTAATGAACAAAATAAACTATAGGCATGGAAACATGGAGCAGATTGAAAGTGACCAGAGGGGATGGAGAAAGAGGACAATGGTGGAAAGAATGAGAAGGGACACTAGACAAAGAACATGGATGGATGACCCATGGACATGGACAACAGTGGGAATTAACAATGGGAGTGGGGAGCAGGGGTGGGATGGGTGGAAGGGGACAAAGGGGGAAAGGTTGAGACAACTGTAATAGAATAAATATGATTTTAAAATTACAAAAAGAAAGTAAATACAGGAGTGACAAATTTGGACTTGAATGGTAGACTAGTCTGGCTACAATGTGAAGGGCGGCTTGGAGGTGCAAGGTGGGACCCTATAAAAGAAAGAGAGAGGCCAGTTAAGAGATGGTGAGTTAGTCCCAGCCAGAGGTGACAGGACAGAGCTGGGATGACAACCATGGGAATGGCCAGTAGGGGATTTCCCGGCTGTTAGTGAGGAGCCAGGCAAGAAGACAGTTTCATTGCTATGAGTCTGGAAAAATAGTTGCCAATATCTAACATATCTGATTTTTTTTTTGCATTGACTTAAAGCAATTGTCTTCAAAAATAACTCTCTGAAAGCATAAACTGAACTTTTTGTCTTTGTATTTTTCAACTCTGGCAGAGTACCAGTACACATTTATTCATTTATACCATCAATATTGGATATTTGCTCTGGTGGGTGCTGCCCTTATCCTCCCTTCATGATGGCGATGCTCATCCCCCCAGGTGTTGGAAGTGGTGGCAGCTGAGAGCTCTCAGCTGAACCCCTCTCTGGAAATTGCTGTCAGCTAAAGAGATCTGCTTTACTTAGATCACACCCACTCTGAGGAAACAGCCTAACCCTTAAAGACTGGCCAATGAGTCAAAGTCCTCACATTCTCTTCAAGGTGGGACAACTCCAAAAGACTATTCTAATTCTAGAATTCCCCTTGGGATGGAATGAGTCCTTTAGTACAAGTGCACCATGACTCAATTTGTCTTTCAGCTCCATGTTACTATCTTTGCTCAGTCACAGCTATTCATCACTCTCTGATAAACTTCCTGTACACAAATTCCTATCTCAGAGTTTGTTTCGCATGGGCTCCAACTGAGTTTCCTGCCAAATGCCTGGCACAGGGGAATAATTCTCAAGAATAATCCTCAAGGACCTGAATGGCTATACACATAAAAGCTAAAGCAGGAATGACATTTAAGGGTGTGTGAAAGTAGATGACTTTCTTGCAGTGCTTGAACGGTAGGTTGGTATCCTTGAGGAGCAGATTGGTAACATCACAGAAATTGCATGAAGGCATAACAGTTGTTTTCAACCATTGGCATAGTACACTGTTATCTCCTTAAGAACAGGAGAGATATGCTATAGGGATTGGCAACATTTTGTGTCCACAGACATGGGTGCAGTCTTAGTTATCACTCTACAGAGGATTTACTGTGCCTCAAAGCTTTAATCTTAGAAAATATTGATTTACTCTTCAAAAATTTTACAGACTTCTGTCAACCTCCAGGCTGTGGGGAGTTTAACTTTGGCCTCTGCCTATATATATATACAAGACAGTGAAGGATATCATATTAAAGGAGGGGTGAATTCATGGTTCTAAGGTATGAGAGTCACTTTGTTTTGATATAATAGCCTACAAAACAAAATTAAACAGTCTTATTTATTGGCTAATTGTGTGGGCTTTTGCAACCTAAAGTGGGTTGACAACATTCTTGCTCACAGAAGTTCAGGCAGAAATTTGAATGACAACAAAGACACTTGCCAATTAATAATTTGAAAATAAATATAATATTTGAAACTATCTTTTCCCATTGCCATGAACACACCTAGTGATATTTAGAAATAACCAAAAAGGAAAGTTTTGTTAGTTTTATTTTTGCTCATACCTTTTTAAAAATGTTTAAGAAGAAAATTCAGCTCTTACAATGACAGGTATTATAAAACAACAAAAATTACTGTTATTTGTTGGCATAAATAGAAACAAAAGCGAAACAAAATACATGAAAGTTTGCACTTTATAAAAACAAGCTTGGATTTCTACTACCACCCTCTTTTTACTAGATGTTTGTACTTGGATAAATTACTCAACTTAATCTCAATTTTCTCATCTGTAAAATGGGAATAATAAACAATTTCTACTGGGTTGTGTGATAATCATGTAAGCTAATGTATATAAAGTTTGTAAAATGGGGAAGGGCACATAGGAGGCTTTCAACTGTAGTTTTCTTGAGTAGTTTCTTAAGATACCTTAAAGGATAAGCATAGAAACAAACTCAAGAGCAGATGTACAAGCAGGTATTTCTGGTAAATTTCTTACATAATATGCTTTAGGGGGTAGGTACTAGAAAAGAACTGTGGTTTCTACTTTTTTGACTGGTGCTTAAATTTTTGCCACCATAAGAGCTTTACCATTTTAATGAAAGTCATTGGCCTTTAAGAAAATAGAATTAGGTTGGGAAAAGAGTAAAATGGTAGGAAAGGAAGAGCACTAGGTGATAAATAATGGCCTTCAAGTGGTTATTTCAGTTCTGCCACCAAATGGCTTTGAGATTCTGAGGAGGTCACTATACTTCTGTGAACTATGATTTCCTCATCTCTAAAACTAGGATACTAAATGGATTTTTTCCCAATATTCTATTTTCAATCTACATTGATTTGCTGATCCTCTATATAGCTATATTCATTTATCTACTTTGGGAATTAAGAAATAGACCTACACAGTCAATTCCTTCATGAAATTTAGATTTTAGGGAGACTAGGAAGAAACATAAAAGGAAAAAGTGAGGCACTTCAAGTGCAGTAAGTACTTAAATGCACAGGGAGAAACACCTAACCTATACAAGGGTTATCAGAGAAGACTTCAAAGGTAGAGGGCAGATAAAAAAGAGAATAAATGTCTTAGAGTACACAAAGTCCTGGAAATGAGAGATTGTATAACATAATCTAGAAACTGATACAAGTTTAGTTTGACTAGAACAGACTGCACAAACAAGGAAAGACAAAAGATATGTAGAGAAGTAAGACATGACAAAATAATACGTGTTCTCATTCATCTTAGCATTTGCTGTGTATTAATAGTCAGAAATGATTATTGGACTATCAAATACATATGACACATATATTGTTGTTATACTTTTCTATTTCACTGTGAATGAAAACTCTGAGAGCAAGCTTTCAGGCAGGGTTATAGGGGAGACAAAAAGTCACTGGAGTGGTTAAGGTTGGAAGGTGCAACATCTAAAGAAGAGATCTGTGAGAGGAGAGTTCTGTGAGCTCAAATTCATTTCTTGATTCTTTGAACATATACTTATTGATCCACCTGTCATATACCAACTACTACTCTAGCCCCTGGGAATATGGCATTGAACAATACATTCAAAGTTCCTGTGTGCATGGAGGTTGACAAGCACTATGCATCTTGTACTTGGAAGCATTTCACGAGCCATTCATGGAAAGCAGTTTGGCAAAAGGAGATGTCTCAGGAAGGGCTAATCTCTGCAAAATGGAAAGCATTTCTGAAAAATGGAAACTCCCCCTATTTTTCAATCAGCACTAAGTGATCTATTTATGGTTACCTGAAGGATAATTAGATATTGTGGTTGCATTCAGATTGTGTGACAACAGTGTCATTAGTTTGCCATGTTCTAAAGGAAAAAAAAAACAAATAAAACAAAAAACCTCTTCAATATATACTCATATTAACATGGCAGTAGTATTACATTTAGTAAATTTACCATGTCATCCAAATTATAGAAAAGTGTAACATAAAATGTTTAATAATAGGATTACCATTTTCTTTCCTTGGACCACTACAAAATGCATTTTTGTACTTTTAAGTGAAAAGGACACATAATATGAAGAAAGTGCCAAATTTGGGTTACATAATGCTATGGAATTGGGTACATTTTAATCGCAGCTTTGTAAAATATTAGAGACAGCAACCAGGAATAAATTTGATTTAATACTCTGAAAATAATTGAGCAAGGCACATATGGTTTTCAAAGTTCAGGAGACCAGGTGTACACGGAGGAATCCTGAGCTGAGAAGCAGGGTTTGATCCTCATTCCAGTGTGGAGGTTACGTCTGGTTATGGTGTTAGGAAAGTGATTCAGACTGGTGCTGGCTTCCAATAGAAGATGGTGTTTTTCTTCTTTCTGAGATCACATATTGAAGAACTGTCAAATGCAGTCCAATATAGTAGAATTGATAACAACCATGATTATAACTACAGTGAAAATAGTCTATGATCACTACTATAGTATTATTATTGATACTACTATTTCTGCTAGCCAAACTTTATTATTACAGTAACAATTATGTATTTTCATATGGTGTGTGAGTCATTATTGAACACATTATATAGCACCCATTGTTCTAACTGCTACTCATGTATTTAATAATTTAATTCACAAAATAATAAGTAATATTATTTCTATTTCACTAATGAGGAAAATAAAACATATAGAGGCCAATAAATTTGTCTCAAATAACAGATTGGTTGTTTGTAGGACCAGTGTCTTATTTCAGACAATTGACTACAGAACACATACTCAGGGGGGAAAAATCAGCCAGAGCTAACAGGCGATTGAATAAGCAAAGGGAGTTCTCTGTCCCCAAACATCTTTAGGTGGAGGCTAGAATAAATACCTGATGGAAGGCATGTAGATTCTAGATGAGCATTTAAGAAAGATCACTTCCAGGGCTCTTTCTGATACTGAGGTTTTTATTCAATATGAGCTACTCTAAGAGCAAACTGAGTTTGGGAAATTACAAGTTCAAGAATAATATTGGACTGAGTCAGAGTCTGGCTCTTGCATTTTTACTAATGTGTATTTGGACCTGCTTAGAACTGTCTTCATCCTTTCTTTATAGCCATGGGGTCTCATAGAGAAGTTCTGCATTGGTCAGGTGCTGAAACACGGCCTGTCGTTATTTTACTGCTGTTACCACCACCAGCAAAACCACTATTACTAGACAATGCAATAAATTGGAAAGAGCACTACAACAGTAGCCCAAAGTCATCAGTTATAGCCCAAACACTTTAGGTGCTAAGGCATGTGATCATGGCCAAATAATACAAACTTCTTTGGCTTCACTTTATTTTTAAAATGGGAGTGACAATGATATCTTCCTGACCGTTCTGAAGATAGGATTCTAGGGTCTAGAATCTCATTCTTAGAAATCTTTACCATTATAAAGAAAATTCAGCTGTTTTAATTATCCCTTAACACCAACTCTAACAAGCAACTATAAGCATTCCAATTTTATCCTTTTTGAAGGTTTAAAATTGTTTCATCACCATTTGTTAATTACAGTCCAACCACATTTTGTCTATTTGTTTCTTTAGAATCTTAAAGAGAAGGGAGCAGATATTGGAAAAAATAACTATATCCAATTTCCAACATAAATACAAAATTTTACTGATAAAACAAAAAGACATACTTTTTTATTTTTTTCTTCCACCATCTTTTTTTTTTCCTTTTAGTGGAGGTTAAACATGATATACGGGGTTCAACACAAATAATACCCCTTTTTTATTACAAAATAGTTTATTACAAAATCATAGGCATGTAATTCTGTAACATAACAATATCATGCTCAAGCACACTATATGGCATTTTAGGTGCAATGTTCAAATTAAAACTATAAATTATTATACCCATATTATTACTCTACCAATCACACTCAAGCAGGCCTTACTTCTGCTAGACCCTGTATTTTGCAATTAAAAGATATTTCCTCCCCTGTTGCTGAGAGGACCCCAGAGCTGCTAGTGAATGATAACACCACTAAAGCTTTGAGCTTCAACAAGATAAATCCTGGTACACCACTTGTGACAAGCTGAAGTGAGGAGATAAAAGTGACAATAAACAGACATGAGGAAAATGTGTATTGCTTTGGGGGAAGGTTGTACCAGTCAATATAGATACAACATTTTGTTTGGTTTGCTTTTCTACCCCCCAAATCATCTTTTGTAAAATGGGTTCAAATATGCCTTCCAATAGTGGCTGTAGTAGGGTTACATATGATGATTCTATTTCCTCCTTCCTCTGTTCTGCTTGCTAAAAGAGAGTAGAAGAGATATGTCTGCCAATCTCATAAAATATCTTAGTCAGTTCTGGCTCACATAACACAATACCATAGACTGTGTAACTTAACCAAAATTTATTTTCTCTAAGTCTAAGATAAAGGTGCCAAGATTGTTGGTTCTTGGTGAAAGCTCTCTTCTTGGCGGGCAGATGGCTGCCTTCTTGCTGTGTCCTTACATGGTAAGAAGAGAGCAAGAGAAAAAAATCTCCCTGCTGTCTCTTCTTTTCACGTCACTAATCCCATCATGGGGATTCATCCTGATGACTTCATCTAAGTCTAATTATCTCCCAAGGGCTCCATCTCCAAATACTATCACATTAGGGGTTAGAGCTTCAACAGACAAATTTTGAGGAGACATATTCATTCCACAGCAGCATGGAATGAATTTGAGCGTGACATAACTGATGGTTCCACTGTCTTTGTATAAGACAAGGAGACAGTACATGCAGGTTTTTATCTTCTGTATTTCATTTCATGTTGTATATCATTGTGGTAGATGTTTTATTTGTCCTGATGGCTCACTGGGTTATACAATTCCTTTCAGAAAACACAAATAAAAAATGTCTTTATTAAATATCAGTCAAATTAGGGAGACTCAATGGTTAAAATTAGAGTGTCTTGGATTAAGAAACCAATATTTGATATCTGAAGATGACATTGTTCCCCTCCCCCCCCAGAGAATGTTTTATTTAGGTTTACCTCTCTAATAGTTTGTGGACAATCTAGGAACAAACAAAACTCATTTCTTTGAAAAACAGCATGATATTTGAAAACCAGTTTGGATTTTCAGAGTCATACAGTATTTGTTTTGGATTGTACTTTTGTTTCTTTCTAAGTGTATAGCTTTAAACAAATTTTTTTACTTCTTTGTATTTAAGTTCTTCATCTACATATATGATAATTATACCACCTTAGAGTGTCACTGTGTAGATATCATAAAACACAGAGAACCAAATGGAGTCTCTGAAATGTAGTAGGTAATCAAAAATCTTATTTTTTCCCCTGGCTGAGTGGCTCAGTTGGTTGGAGCATCATCCCATACACCAAAAACTTTGAGGGCTCAAACCCGGTCAGGGCACATACCTATGTTGTGAGTTCAGTCCCTGGTCGGGGTACAGATGGGCAGGAACTGATAGATTTTTCTTTCTCACATTGATGTTACTCTTTCTATCTCTCCCTTCCTCTCTCTAAAAGCAGTAAACATATCCTCAGTTCAGGATTTTTTTTAAATCTTATATTTCTTCATTAACTTCCTTCAAGATATTGGCCAAGAGATACAAATTTTCAGTTATACAACTAAGAAGTGCCAAGTATCTAATGTATAGCATGGCAACTGTAGTTAACATTAGTGCATTGTATACTTGAAATTTGCTGAAAGTAGATCTTAAGTACTCTTTTTTTATTACTATTTTTTTAATTAATTTATTTATTTTTCCAAATACATCTGTCTCTGCCTTCCCCCCACCACTTCCCCCTGTCCCCTCCCCATTTTCCCTCCCTCAGTCCTTCCCCACTTTGGTTTTGTCCATGAGTCCTTGCTATATGTTCCTTAACTTGCCCCTTCCCTTCCTTTTCCCCCACCCACCCACCCCTCCCTCCTTCCCTCTTGTCTCTGTTGGTTTCTTTTTCTTTCAGTGTTGCTGGTCTTATTTTCCTAGCATTTTTGTATTGTTGGTTAGGTTCTGCTTATACGTGAGATCATATGGTATTTGTCTTTCACCCCCGGCTTATTTCACTTAGCATAATGCTCTCTAGTTCCATCCATGCTGTCACAAACTATAGTAGTTCTTTTTTTCTTTCTGCTGCATAGTATTCCATTGTGTGAATGTACCATAATTTTTTGATCCAATCATCTACTAATGGGCATTAAGGTTGTCCAACACATGGCTATTGTAAATTTTGCTGCTATGAACATTGGGATGCATAGGTTCTTTTGTATTGGCATTTTGGGATTCTCAGGGTATAGTCCCAGCAGAGGAATCACTGGATCAAAGGCAGTTCCATTTTCAGCTTTTTGAGGAAATTCCACACTGCTTTCCACAATGGCTGCACCAGTCTGCATTCCCACCAGCAGTGTACTAGTGTTCCCTTTTCGCCACAGCCTGGCCAGCACCTGTTGTTTGTCGATCAGTTTATGATGGCCATTCTGACCAGTGTGAGGTGGTATCTCTTTGTGGTTTTGACCTGCATTTCTCTGATGGCTAGTAATGCCGAACATCCTTTCAAATGTCTCTGGGCCCTCTGTATCTCCTCCTTAGAAAAGCATCTGCCCAGGTCCTTTGCCCATTTTTTGATTGGATCATTTGTCTTCTTGGAGTGGAGTCAAGTGAGTTCTTTATATATTTTAGAGATCAAAAATCTATCTAATGTATCATTAGCAAATATATTTTCCCATAGGGTTGGCTCCCTTTTCATTTTGCTGATGTTTTCTTTAGCCGTGCAGAAGCTTCTTATTTGGATGAGGTCCCACTTGTTTATTCTTTCCTTTATGTCCCTTGCTTTAGGAGACATATCCGTGAAAAAATTGCTGCGTGGGATATCTGAGAGTTTCCTGCCAATGTTCTCCTCTAGGACTTTTATGGTGTTGCGGCTTATATTTAAGTCTTTTATCCATCTTGAGTTTATTTTTGTGTGTGGTGTCAGCTAATAATCCAATGTCAATTTTTTGCATGTAGCCATCCAGCTCTCCGAACACCATCTGTTGAAGAGGCTATTATTGTTCCATTTTATGCTTCTGCCCCCTTTGTCAAATATTAGATGCCCATAGAGACCTGGGCTTATTTCTGGGCTTTCTATTCTGTTCCACTGGTCTATGGGTCTGTTCTTGTGCCAGTACCAGATTGTTCTGAGTATAGTGGCTTTGTAGTATAGTGTGATGCCCGGTATTGTTATCCCTCCTACTTTGTGTTTCTTTCTCAAAATTGTTGCGGCTATTCGGGGTCATTTATGCTTCCATATAAATTTTTGAAATGTCTGTTCTATTTCTGTGAAATATGTCATTGGTACCTTAATAGGGATTGTGTTGAATCTGTAAATTGCTTTGGGTAGTATGGACGTTTGATGGTATTAATTCTTCCAATCCATGAGCATGGTATATGCTTCCATTTATTTGTGTCTTCCTTAATTTATTTTTTCAATGTTGTATAGTTTTCTGTGTACAGGTCTTTTACCTCTTTGGTTAAATTTATTCCCAGGTACTTTATTTTTCTTGTTACTATTTCGAATGGTATTTTTTTCTGATTTTTTCTTCTTTTATTTCATTGCTGGTGTACAAAAATGCCTTTGATTTCTGAATATTGACTTTGTATCCTGCTGTTTTGCCAAATTCCCTTATTAAGTTGAGTAGTTTTTTGGTGTAGTCTACAGGGTTTTCTATGTACACTATCATGTCATCTGCAAACAATGATAGCTTTACTTCTTCCTTTCCTATTTGGATGCCTTTTATTTATTTTTCTTTTCTGACCTCTGTGGCTAGAACTTCCAATACAATGTTGAAAAGAAGCGGTGAGAGCGGACATCCTTGTCATGTTCCCGATCTTAGTGGGAAAGCTTTTAGTTTTTGCCCGTTGAGTATGATGTTGGCTGTAGGTTTTTCATATATGGCCTTTATTATGTTGAGGAATGACCCATTTATTCCCATTTTGCTGAGTGTTTTGATCATAAATGGGTGCTGTACCTTATTGAATGCTTTTTCTGCATCTATCGAGATGATCATGTGGTTTTTGTCTTTTCTTTTATTTATGTGATGTATTACGTTTATTGACTTGTGTATATTGAACCATCCCTGCTTCCCTGGGACGAATCCCACTTGATCATGGTGGATAATCTTTTTAATGTATTGCTAGATGTGGTTTGCCAAAATTTTGTGGAGGATTTTAGCATCTATGTTCATCAGCGAAATCGGCCTGTAGTTTTCTTTCTTTGTAGGGTCTTTATCTGGTTTTGGGATTAGGGTGATGCTGGCCTCATAAACAGAGTCTGGGAGACTTCCCTTCTCTTGGATTTTTTGGAGTAGTCTGAGAAGGACAGGGGTTAGCTCTTCCTTAAATTATTGTAAAATTCTCCTGTGAAACCGTCCAGCCCTGGGCTTTTGTGTGCTGGGAGTTTCTTGATGACTGCTTCAATTTCCCCAGCTGTTATAGGTCTGTTCAAGCTTTCTGTTTCTTCCTCCTTCAGTGTTGGAAGATTATACTTTTCTAGAAATTTGTCCATTTCATCAAGGTTTTCAAATTTCTTGGCATATAATTGTTCATAGTAGTTTCTGACAATCCTTTGTATTTCTGTGGTATCAGTTGTTATTTCTCCTCTTTCATTTCTGATATTATTAATTTGGGTCTTCTCCCTTTTTTTCTCAATGAGTCTCCTTAAAGGCTTGTCAATTTTATTTGTCTTTTCATAGAACCAGCTTCTGGAGTGGTTGATCCTTTCAATTGTTCTTTTCCTCTCTATGTCATTCAATTCTGCTCTGATCTTGATTATTTCCTTTCCTCTACTTGCTCTGGGATTTATTTGTTGTTTCTCCAGTTCTTGAAGTTGTAGTGTTAGGTCTTTTATTTAAAATGGTTTTATCTTTTTTAGGTAAACTTGTACTGCTATGAACTTCCCTCTCAGGACTGCCTTTGCTGTGTCCCATAAGTTTTGGACAGTTGTCTGTTCATTTTCATTTGTTTCCAGAAATTTTTTGATTTCTTCTCTTATCTCCTTATTGACCCATTCATTGTTTAATAGTCTACTGTTCAGTCTCCATGAGTTTGCAAGTTTTGAAGTTTCTCTTTGAGGTTGATTTCCAGCTTCAAGCCTTTGTGGTCTGAGAAAAATTAGGGAAATTTTCCATCATTACTTTTTTGAGGAGATTCTCTATCCCTTGCTCCTCTTCTTCTCCTTCTGGTATCTCTATTATACGGATATTATTGCGTTTCAGGTTGTCCTGCATTTCCCTAAATGCCTCTTCATTCTTTTTGAGTCTTTTTTCCAGTTCTTGTTCTTTCTGGGAGCTTTTTTCTACCTTCTCCTTCATCTCACTGATTCGATCCTCGGCTTCATCCAGCCTGCCTTGGATTCCTTCTACTGTGTTCTTCAATTCAGAAATGGTATTCTTCATATCCTCTTGTGTCTTCTTGATAGTTTCTATGTCCTTTTCCAGGTTGATATAGTTTGCTGTAAGATCCTGATAGTTTCTCTGCAGTTTCTCATAGTTATCTTTGAGCTGGCTGAGCTCATTAAGCTTCCTTAGAACCGTTGTTTTGAATTCAATATCTATCTGCTAGTTCCCTTGCCTCTCTTTCATTTAGCTCTCTCTGTGGGGAGTCCCCTTTTCCACTCATTTGGGGGGAACTTCTTTTTCTTCCCATTTTTATCAAAGTCTATTTTTTATTTACATATACATATTTATTTATTTATTTACTTACTTATGCTTCTGCTTCAATTGATCCATCTAGGTTTCCTGACTTTGTGGGTTAAACTTCTATGGTAGTAAGTGGGTCTTTTTATTTATTTATTTATTTATTTCCTTTACTTTTCTTTCTGGGTCTGCCTCTGATGATGTCAGTTGTTGACCCTATCTGACCTTGGGTTGTTTTTTTGAGCCTTCGTGGAATCGAGAGTCTGTGTCTGACTCATGTGAATGTCAATCTGTTCACTTTGTCCTCATCTCTCAGACTTAGGCACCACAGGGCAGGGCAGTGGCTCCTGATGGTGAGACTATCCTGCCCTTATAGGCTGCTGTCACTCAAGGGAGTTGTCCACCTGAGCTAGATGGAGGTCATGGACTGGGGAAGAGTCAGCACCGGGACTCCCCAACGCTTCTGTCTCCATTCTCTCCTGGAGGGTCTTTGGATAGCTCTGTGACCCCTTCAGCCAGGGATCCACTATTTCTACAGATTGCTCTGTACTCTCATGTGGGCTTACTTGAGTGTGCTCGCTGGCTGGGGCAGGATCCCCTACTAGCCCCGGCACACCTGTACTTTGGCCTGGGTGGGTGGCCTCACCCGGGCCAGGCTGGCATACTTGCCCAACCTCGCACACTCACCTGGCACCATGGCGCACTCCCGGGCACAGGTCAGTTTAGGGTCTTCTATTGTGTGCTTACCCCGCTTTTGGCCCCTTGCGGGCATGGCGTGCCTGCGCAAAATGGAGACTACAGAAAGGGTAAGGAGTCAGCTCCCAGACTATCCAGTAAATCCTGTCTCCAGTCTCTCCCCAAAGGTCTCTAGGCAGCTCTGTGACTCCTTTGGCTAGAGATCCACTATGAGATCTTAAGTACTCTTACCACACACGTATACATACACGCACACACACAACTATTTAAAGTAATAGATTTGTTCATTAATTTGACTATGATCATTATTTCACCATGTATAAATATATTCAATAACCTCATTGTCAATATATACAATTATATCTGTCAATTATTCCCCAATAAAGCTGGGAAAATAAATTTTTTTTCAAAAAAAGATGTCCTCCTAGAATAAGTCCTTTTAATTAATGACAGCTAGCATTGTCACTGGTTGCCCCAAGATTTCTAATACGAATTGTCCTTGTGGATTGTATAACTCCTTGACTTTATGTTCATTATCTTGCCATAAGACTGTTAAACCAATTTAGTATTTTTGACTGAAAGTAATAGGTATTCAAACTAACAAAGGCTTAAACAAACAGGGATTTATTTTTTTTAATATAACAAGAAATCTGGATAGACTTCCTATCCAGGTGGGTGCAGGGACTCCATTAAAGGCCCAGAAACCTTTTCTTTCTTTCTCTTCCACTCTCCATAACAAATTAGTTAATTGTCTCATGGTCACAATCAGCAAGAGCGTCATTTCTTTATTAAGGTTACATCATTGATCCGTCTAGATTTCCTGACTTTGTGGATTAAACTTCTATGGTAGTAAGTGGGTCTTTTTTATTTATTTATTTATTTATTTCCTTTACTTTTCTTTCTGGATCTGCCTCTGATGATGTCAGTTGTTGACCCTATCCGACCTTGGGTTGTTTTCTTGAGCCTTCGAGGAATCTAGTGTCTGTGTCTGACTTAAGGTTAAGAAGGTAAGAAGGGACTTCCAGTTGTATCTGTCTCTGTTAACAGATCAACAGAAGATTCTCAGGAACTCCCCAACCAAGATTACTTATGTGTCATTAACTAAATAGTGACACATGGCCCATCCTAATCACAGGAATGTTGATGAAGGATTACTTTTTCCATTCTCTAGGCCTATGAGGTTAGCCAATGAGTAGTTTCAGTTATATTTGGTAAATTCTACTTACCCAGTTCACTAAATATTAACTGCGGAACTACTGTCAGGCACTGTACTGGATATTGAGGCAGCTGAAAATAAAACCAAAACAAAGACAAAGTAGTGTCTCTTCTTGAGGAATTCAGTCACATGAGAAAGACAAACAAATAAACAAATTGTTAAACTCTAATTAAATAAATACTCGTAATTTCATATTCCAGATGAATTACTTTCAAAGGTCATGTTGGTGCAACCACGGTTATTTCACACTATTCATTTGTTTCATATTCCTAGGTCCTTCAGTGAGTGAATAGGACAATGAAAATCTGTCTTTATCATAATGACCTTGAAATAATCTTTGAATAATCAAGCATTCAGTTCTGTTTCAGAATTAAAGTGTTTTGTTCTTTAGTTGTGTCCTATGTCTCTGGAAATTATTAAAATAAGTAAGAGTTCTAGTAAGTTATTTACATAGAGCAGAATATTTCTTACATTGTTTTTGATAAACATATTAAGTTCTTAATGTCTTAGAAACATAACAAAAATCAGCTGTATTAACAGGTCACAGTTGGACACACTGCCATAGTTTGGATCCTATATGTTCTGATTATCATAATGCCAGGTTTGCCAAATGTTATCTTTAAAAGGCCAGATAATTTGCCTTTCCAAGCCAAGTAGTCTCTGGCAATGTCTCAGTTCTGCCATTGCAGTGTGAAAGCTGTCATAGACAACATGTAAACAATTAGACATCCCTGTGTTTAAAAAGAGAAAAAAGAAACTGTGTTTATAGAAATAAGTGGCAAGCTAAATCTGACTCACTGACCATAGTATGTTGATATCTGTTATAATTGTAACAAATAGTCATGACATTCTTTTAATTGTGCAATAGTAGGTAGTTACCAAGTATAATAACATATTCAAAGATGGTTCAATAAGTTTAATTTTTTTGCCATTGTTTTTTAAGTTAAATCTCCTCTTCATCCTCAGTTCTCTAAGTATGAGTGGAGGAGATAATAATTATCAATAATAATACATGTGCCAAAGATATTTCTCTGTGAAGGGGCTTAAAATACATAATGGTGTCATCTTCAAGTATTTTAATAGGAAAATATATCCTATATGTTTTATGTCCAGAGCATGAATAAAAGACTTTACTTAATTTGGGGGGTTTCAGTTGCCTTGTGTGTGTCATATCTTGAATAGGAATTTTCATCACTAATGTGGGCATAGAAACTTTGAAAGCTATAGAAATTCAGTAGACACCAAAGACAAGAGAACAATATAGTCAGGAATTTAAAAAGCAGGAATTATTAAGACTGCTGTTGAAAATCAGAATGAGATCAACAGAGTTGATGAAGAAGCAAGGTCCAGCAAAGGGCACGTACATTCAGTTCATATGGTTCAACTTAGACATTTGTCCCAGAAGGTGTCACCTAAAGGACTGAAGAGCTACTACCTCAGAGGAGATGGTGGCAGGTGTTCCTCTGAGCTTAAAGACAGGAGTTCTGGAACCAACCTCAGATGTGTTGCAATGAGAGAGATGGGTTGCAATGAGAGAGATGGGTTATGTGACCTCAGAAGTGACTTCCAAAGCTAATGTTCTGTGAAGTCTGCAGCTGTGGTGGCTATATCTTGAGTCACCATCTCAGGAGGAAATCCGATGCCTCACAGACAGCTGTACTCTGAGTAGACACAGTCACCTCCATGCCTCTGTGAGCTGCCTTTTGATCCATGAACTCCATCTGTGGCCATTGTCAGTGTGAGAAATCCACCCTGAGGCCTGACTCTGAATTGCTAGCCTAAAGGACTTGCCTGTCTCCAATGTGCCAGGGAAGCTTACTTTGCTCTCTGACCTCTTTCCCTCTTGTCTCCCAAGAGCTGAATGAGATGAGGATATAGCCATGTCCCTTCCCTCTGCCCACATTAGACTTCTAGTCAGAAAAGCCCTGAAAGGGAATAAAAGATCACAGAACAATCTACTTGGAAAGTGTCAGTTAATGACCATGAAAACCCTGTGAGGGATCTACAAAGTCCTACAATACCCAAGTCGATGAGAGAACTGAGGCTCAAGAGAACATATGACTTTTATAAAATCCCACAGTGGTGGAAGCTTAGGCCCAAATTCAGGGCTTTTGATGCTAGCAAGTATAGAGCATTTGCTGCTGTTGCTGTTGTTGTTGTTTTAGTTATTGGTTTTTCTTACACTATTCCATCAGGCTGGTTTTCTTAGTTCCATAAAATAAGATTTAAAGCTATATTTTCAATAATTGAATAAATAATTAAAAAAATAAAAAGTAGCTAGGAGACATAACTAAACATGTTTCAATAATTTAAAATCTTATTTTGATAATCCTTTGTTTTTGTTAAGTGGGGATGTCTTTTTCACATCTTAGCTATTGTGCTAGATACGTTTGATATATTATGTTATTTACTTCTCAAAATCACAGTAGGTATTATTATTGTTATAACTGGACAAAGAAAGAAACTGACATTTAAAGAAACTAAGTTAGCAAAGGTTACATAGCTGGTCAGAGGGAGAAGCATTCTTGCTTCATTCAATGAACCTATTATCATTATTCCTTTTTAATATCTGCCTTGGGAAATATTTCCTATACATTTTACAAGACCTTTCTATCTTCTGTATGAAATTTGTTTCTGAATTCCCAGTGGACTTATTTTAATTCACAAATTGCAATAAAACTGAGAAGAAAAGAATTATTTGCAAATATTGAAATCATGGCTGGCTTACTCTTTAAGAGTGCCCTAGTCTCTCTCTTGATTGAGAGTTAGCAATGATGATGTAGCACCATACTGTGCTGTGTTGTAGGAAGCCCACAAGCACGCAATAATACACTCAGCCATATGCAGCCTGCAAAGACAATGGGCTCTCTCCTATTCCAACCTGATGTCACCGAGAAGGAATCCTTCTTCTAAGCTTAGGTTATTTACTTTTATTATGCACTGAGGTCAGGAGGAGCGCTACCAGACTGCTGCCCTGATCTATTGCTAACAGCAGTCTGAAGGTGACAGATTGTTCTGTAATGATAACAGAGGAGATGAAGAGCATTGAGTAAATGAACCACCTACCTGTAGCTAAAACTGTCTTCCATCATCTAACCTTTGCTATTCTTCTGTCCTAATAAATGGCTTCCTTAAGAGAAGTCAAATTCCAGAAATTCTATAAAGCACTTTTACATTTTATAATAAAACCTAGGCAACATAGTGCACATTGGCATCATATTCCATGATGATTATGTGTACCTAAAATAAGTTAAGAGGTGTTAAAGCATATTAAGAGAGAGAATGGGTTCTAAGACCCAGACTTATTTAAGTTTCAATCTCAGTCTAGCCTTTCTTTTTCTATGACTGTGAGAAAATCAGTCTTTCTTTGTCACCTTAGGAAATCCTGTTAAATGGGAATAATATATTCAATCTTAAAGGAATGCTGGAAGACTTCACTATGTAAATGCATGTGAAGAAGTACTTAAAATGCAAACGGTTTCCAACAAATGGGAGATATTGTTTGACCCTACAATAAAAGAGTTTTCTCATACAATACTAATGGAAGGGAAGTATTTCCTCTTGGAAATTTTGTTTTTCAATGTATTTCAAGAATCTAAAAAACATCACTTTTGTCCCAATAATTCAGCTTCTAGGAGTTTTTCATTTCAAAAATCTCAGTGTTACTTTCTAAACTAAAACACCTCAATCATTCCACATTGCCCTCAGAGTGAATGTCAATATCTCAAAAAAAAAAAATTAGCTTACCCTTATAGTCCTGCATTTGTTAATTTCTTGCCCAATCACTCTCATATCTCACCTGAATTCTAGGCATAACAAACATAATAATCATCTTTCAGATCCTCAAAGGGGTCATTTGGCAATCATTCTAGCTGTGTAACTAGCCTTTCCCTTCCAAGTACCACTTACTCCAGAAGCCTACTCCTTAACTTCACTTCTGACTTAGTTGCCCCTTTTGGCATTCCTAAAAGTCTTCTACATTTCTATTTTGATACTTTCGTAGTGGAGGATGTTCTCTGGTTGATATCCAACACAAAATGTAAACTTCATATGAACATTTACATGGATTTTTGCTTCTCATTGTATCTCCAATGCCTTACATACCCATGTTTATGATAGAGGTTCTATATTTGCTTATTGAAGGAATGCAGGAAATAAATCCAGAACAAAAGGAAAGCAGCTCTATACAGTCACCACCGTATTACTTAAAAGAGTAAAAATGGAGAAGAACATACCAATATGTTTCCAAATAGAAAATGGGCTAAATAAATAGTGATTTCCCATATGATGGAATATAAATCCAGTGCATTTTATGGAAAATTAGTTTATAATAGCAAATAAAATGATAGCTATTATTAAATTAAAAATCAAAATACAAGTTATGCATTCTATTATAGAAATTATTAAAAATACATATAGAAGAAATATACTAGAATAAATATTCTAAAATATTAATGGATCTTTTCTATGGGTAGCAAGATTATGAAAGATTTTAATTTGTCTTTTTATATTTTATATTTTCCATATGCTCTAAAATGAGTAAGCACTTGTGTGTTTCTCTTGTCATTATTATTGTTTTATAATGCATATTAACATTTCATTTAAAAGAATAAAATGTATTTGGCACCTTACAATAGGATAGTGACCCAGGGCACATGGGTGAAAAACTTAAATCTGGAGCTGGCAGCAAAGGCTGGTCAGCAGCAGCATGCATTAGTGTTTTTATTTATAAAGCTGCAATTTTCCCAAGCAAGACGGGTGCATCCACTAGCTGATTTATACCCCTTGTCAAGAAAGCCAAAGAACGGTAATTCTCTGATGCTAAGTCTTCCTTTGAAATGATGTCTAGTCACTTCACTCCCAAAATGTTTGATCAGTTATATAGTACCTGTTGACACCCTAAGACACATTTAAAATGAATGCCTTTCATGCAGGAAAACTCCACAAATTCAGTGATAGATGCACTTTCTCTCCAGGTTCAAAAACACTCATGCCTGCACAGTAGCCTTCACATTTTGGCTTTGAGTCAAGGTGCTTCCTAAGTAAATCATGAAGCTGGAAGCCCTCGATTGAGGTCCTCCGTGCTGCCTGTCCCATGTGGTCATAGGCAGGAAACACATTCTGGCTCAGCCTCAGACTGTTCCTTTGTAAAATGGAAATAACTCGGATTACATCATGTAGCAGCTTATTATTTGACTGAGATGTGATACTGGCCATTATAACGCTTTTTAAATTGTGAATTATTATACAAATAATCCACTTTCTTAGAGAGACTCTTCCTCTTCTTTGTATCTGGCTATAATTTTAATCATGCTATAGTGTCCTTAGGAACAAAATACCAGTTTTTGACTGCTTTGTCTCTGGAGTGGTTAGTACAGTGTTTGATGCATGGGTGGTGTTCAAAAAGTGTTTACAACAGACTACTTTGCTGTCAACCATTCAACAGCACAATTACCAAATGATTTTTTAATTCTTATAATAAGCCAGTCATGTGCGAAATTCCAAGCTGAGTAAAAATAGGTTCTGTCCTCAAAGCCTAGAGATCACTAAGGAAATCAATACTAAACAAATAAAAACAAATGTGATGTGTGTAACATGTAGAATCACAAGGGCTTTTACCTTAGACTTGGTTGACAGGAGTCAAGCAATAGTTTCCTACGGAGATAACTTTTTTTTTAACTGAGTCCTTAAAGATGGAAAGAAATTCACTGGAGGTAAAGTTAGGTGTGGGAATAGCTTGCAGGGCAGAAGGAGTGGTATGTCTGAGAGCTCTGTTGGAAGCTTCTGTCACTAGTGTTCCAGAAATAGAGCATGAGGCCCTGAGCTTCAGCAACAGAGACTGTATCCTCTTTGTCTTTTTGTTTCCAATGTGGGAAGAAGTTTGTGTCCTACAGTAGAAATCTTATAGCTGTTTAGTGAATGTATCAGTAGTCTCAACTGTATATTAGAATACCCTTCCTGTGTTAAAATGGACAATGAAGATGACAGGTATCCAGATTCAGATATCTCACTAATAGCAACCTTGAACTCTCTTCCTGCTAAAATCCTAACTGAAACAACTATGTGTTTAAAGTAAAGCCAGTGGATATGTATTGGTTGGCCAAAAAACCCACATAGTTTTTTTACATAAAATAAAAGACACATTTTTCATTTTTACCAATAGCTTTATTGGTTTGGATATTTTGAGTATGTTGGCTATCTCCCACTATTGGCTTCTAGTGAGCAGAGTCCAGAGGTACAGCTAAACAGCTTCCAGTGCATAAGACAGCCCCACAGCAAGTGATTATTTGGCTAAATGTCAATATACCAAAAATCTTCACAAACAACTTTTGACATATCAGTCACAGCACCTTCTCCATACATGGCACAAATCTTTTGTGTGTGTGTGTTTTTCAGTTGCATTTTTACCTTTCTTGAAATAATAAAACACAATACACTGAAAATGTTGTGTAACTTCTTTCATTTTCAATATTAAAATAACTGCACAAAAATGTACCAATTTTGATAACTTGTTTTTGAATGCATATCAACATGACAGCTGTCACAATACAATCTAACAAAGTTGTTTCGAGTGAAATTACAGACAACTAAGTGCTACTAGAGCCATCATATGGAAAAAAACTAAATGAACTTTTTGGCCAACCCAGTAATTCACCTCTTCTTCTATGCATTGTCCTGTGCTTATTTTAAGTTCTATTACTAGAAAATAACCCACCTAGAGCATATTCTGATAGTCAGCCAAAAAATCTTCTCACCTGGGAAATATTTTCATGTTATGCCTTTGGCTTTTATCAAAGATAATTATAATAATCAGCCTGATGACAAAATATAAGCACATTTTGAAACTGATGCTGACCAGAGGGCTCATTTTGCTATTTAATATTCCTTGTACAAGGACCCCTACAACAAATTATTTTGCAGCTAAAATATGAAGCTCAGTTTGTTTAGCACTGTCTTTCTCAACCTGTTTTTTCATTAATAGTCTTTCCCCAGGAGTCTTTTTATACATTATTTTTTCTAATAACCACCACCACCATGATGTTTTAATATTACAAATATACTATATATCTGTTTATGTACTTGTGGCCTTTTGGAGGGCCACAAATCATTACAATGTATAAGAGTTTTTTATCCTCCCCAAACCAATTTTTGTCTTCTTGGGGGAAATATCACTTCCCTTGAGAATACATGGTAATATCAGAAACAACACTATTTTTTTGTGACCCATTTTTTACTCAAGTTTGTGCTTTCCTTTATGAAACAATAGATGGCATTTAAAATAACAGTGTATAGATTTAAACAAACCTGAAATCAAACTCTTGTTCTGAACTCTTTACTTTGGTGAGTTATTTAACTTCTCAATGTCTGCAGTTTCCTCACTTGACAAACAGGGATAATGATACCTAACAGAAAGGACTGTTTGTGGGAATTAGATAAGATAATGCATGTAAATTACTATTCTACATAGTAAGTTCTGAGGAAAGTTGTAGTGCTTTGTCACGGTTACCAGGGTAACATACTGGGTAGAAAAATAAGTGAATAACAATATGAGAGAATTGGGAGCAAATTTTGGTGTGACCTGTTTTAGTGAGGAGCGTGGGTCATGTGGACAGCAGTTAGAAGAAAAAAGTCTGGAATCTCAAATTATAGTGGGCCTGGGAAGTCGGAACTTGGTACATGAGCATGTCTATTATTCTACCATAGTAGCTCTAAAATTTGCTCATGGTGTGCACTGAGAAATTTACTTAATTTCCAAATTTTAATCTTCTCATTACTTAAAAAGGGAACTAGTGCTAACCACATAGTTCAGTTGTAAAAAGTCAATTAATTAACTGTGTATACAAAGCAATATATGTCTGATAGATGATAGTTCACTTTGGAAGTATAAAACCATTGAGTCATAAATGAGTTTAAGCTGTGATAAAGGGTGATTCTTAATGAGTCATATAGAGTGGTTCATAGTCTCAGATTCATAGGTGTCAAGGTTTATAAAAAGGTAATAATTAGAGAAATCTAAGCTAATTTCATTATTTTAAAAAGACCTGTGGACAAAGGCAAAATGGGGAAGGATTGAGGATGGGAGGTGGGGGGGGTGGGGCAGGGGAAAGTGGTGGCGGGAAAATGGAGACAAATGTATTTGAATTACAAAAAGGAAAAAAAAATTCAAGACACAAAAATTAAGCATGTCTGAAATTTAAAAATTTGGAAATGTTTTATATTATAAAATATGTATTTTTGTCAATTCTATACTAGAACTACAAGGTTAGCAGTTCTTTTTAGTTTTTTAAAAAAACAGTTAAGTCTAAAGAATGAATTATTTTCAAATAAACTGAGATTTTAGAGCTAGAATACTGGAGTAAGTCTGCATCTAAGTCTATATCCTTTCTGGATCTTACTTTGTCACCCATCAAATGGGGATAATAATATCTACTATGAAAGGTTACTGTCAGGATACAGCGAGATAATATACATAGGTCACCAGCAAAATGACTGACATGAAAAATTTATTCTAAATATCATTCTCTTCCATCCAGTAATAAATGCAGGTTTAATATATTTCAAAGTACAATGTCTTCTGAGAAGGAAAACCAAGACAAAGAATCCATTGTGCTAAAAAACAAAAACAAACAAACATTAAAAAACCTGTTGTTACACATAGCAGCCTGGAGACTGGGGTGGTAATGCATGAGCAAGGAGACTGGTGATTTGTGCCATAGCGGTGGCTGTCTGGAGGGAGAAGGAAACCCTTTTTATGAGAAGGATTTAGATGGAAGTAAATCAGATATTATTAGTGTCATCTTACATTGACTAGACTGGGGTTTGGCATTGAACTGAATTTGAAACCCAGAGAAATCTGACCTCAAAATCTCTACCTACCAAGAAACCACAAAGTTTCTGCCCATGTTCCCGAAGAATAAGAAATATTTCAGGTAAGCTTATATCTTACAAAATACCTCCTAGAAAAGTTTATTTATATATGGCCGTTGTTCAGTTAATCTTTGTTGAGTAAATGGCAGATTCAGGGGATGAATGAGAGTGTGGATGAAAGGGAGAATGGGTGAATAGCTGGTTGAATATATGGTAATGCATGACTGACTACTTCGTGTGGAATAGTGGCTATGCACAAAATATATTTCAAAGGAAGTAAAACGCATGCTTCTTGTTATTTAGGAACATCAAATGATTTAGACAACTATAACAACTCTAGGAAGACCTAGTTCTTGGAAGAATCTGGCACAGGTGATAGAATCATTAAGTCATACGTGATTAGTCCTGGCAGGGTCCACAGAAGTGCAATAGTTCAACCCTCTCAACCTATAGATGAAGATAAGAAAGAGATAGTGACTCAGGAGAACTGCTCAGTTTAATATGTGACAGAACTATAATTTCAATCTGGTTCTCATAAGAACCACTTGTCCAGTGGACTTTCGGCTGTACTGTCCCATGAAGTAATTAGAAATAGTCAGACACTTACTTTTCTCTCTTACAGCCTCCTTGAGAACAAAGTATTATTATATTATTATTTAAGAAAAGGGGTGGTTGTTTGTCTGTCTGGTTTTTTAGAGGTGGCTTATTCCAGATGAGTGTGTCATTCTCCCAGGCAGGATTTAAGACCTGTAAGTAGAAGGAAATTAAAGAAATGTTCTTGCTGTTTTTATTCATAAAGTCATGTTTCTGCCAAACAAGACTAGAGGATATACTTATCATATATAAATCTTTTCCTGTTAAATGGAAGAACTAGATGAGGATTTATAAGGATTCTTTAGGGATCAGAGTTAGTCATAGTTTCTGAACGTACATGATTTATTATAGAACATACATGAAAATTCTGAAATATCCAAAATTTATGTGCATTGCATAGAGGGGTGTGTGTGTGTGTGTGTGTGTGTGTGTGTGTGTGTGTGTAACAGAAGGACAGGCTTATATATCATGTAATAAATCCAAAATAAAGGAATTTGATTTTGCCAACTTTATTTTGCCCTTGAGATATAATTGATTTGTTATAAATCAGAAGTCAGATTAAATTTTGCCAACCCCAGCTCTTAAATTTGACTTAGAGCTCTATTTAAAAATTTTTATCTAACTTTTATAATGTTGGTTCTTTTTCAAAAATAAACTGGGCCATGCAGTTTCAACTTGCAAGTGATGGAGACTGCAAGCACTGTCTTCACCATTGTATTATTAGGCTATCACAGAGAAACAGAGAGGTTTTTTTTTTTGTTTGTTTGTTTTTTTTTTTTTTTTTTTTTTTGGTAGTAAGTTACATTCTTGAACACTGTGTGAGTAGGAAAAAAAATATGTTAAAACCTTTTACAAACTAGTGTAAAAAGGGGCTATTTGAGTGTGACATGGTGTTTAGTGTCCGTAATGAGTTGTCTCTCTGGAGACATTGACTTGTTTAATTGGACACAAATGGAGACAAGTGAAGTTTTACTCTGCACCTTCCCCATGGTCAAGTGCCCCTAGACAGTGATGCTTCCAATTCACCAGTTCCTGAGAACAAGGCTCTGACTGAGCAGGTGGTAATATTTTATAACCATCTCTCATATCAGCATTACAGATGTATCACAGTGCAGCAACATTGTTCCAATATCCAGGAGTAAGGTGTATTTGTTTCTCTTTTTCCATTTCAACATAAGAGAATTATTAGTAGATACAGTTTCTCAGGTAACAGTCATTATAATGGCTATTATTTCATAAACATTTGTTATGAGCCAGGCTATATATTTGGTATTTTCATACAGAATGTCTTTTAATTCTCTTAACAATGACATAGACTAAGTTGCAGACCAGGACTCTGGATATCTGAAAATGTATGTGTCTTACCCAAGTTTACATAGTCAATCTCCTGTGAAAAGGAAGAGATTTTACGGACCTTACTCAGGATCTCTTAGTGCCCCAGCCTCTCAAGGGCTTAGATTGGGGTTCATAAAGACAAATGCTTACAGGGATCAGGGATGTTGTGTAATTTAGTGACTTCTCTCAGATGCATGCTCTACCTGAAAAGCTCTAACAATGCTCTACATTAGCCAGATCTTGCCTGTGGACATAGAAACTAAGGAATTCCAAAACAAATGTTTCAAGAGAGTACTAGGTTGCAAACCTAGTTTTTGTTTGTTTGTTTGTTTGTTTTTAAATCTGAAAACTCCTGATTTTTAAGCGATTACTCTTGCTTTGGGGTTTTCATTTTTCTTAAACACTGTGCTGATTACAAAATACATATGAAGACCAGATTTGACATAACATCTGCCAGTTTAAAACTTCTGCGGCAGGTATTAGAAAACTTAGAATGACCTCCCCAAGTAGAGATATTATTTATTTAGATGTTTTCTGACGGTGTGAGTGGGTTGGTTCTTTCATGTACATGGGGGATTTATCTATATTTCTATTATGTGTAATTAATCCATGGCTGTAACTCAGAAATTAATTTAGAACATATCCTAATACTGTTTATGTTATTTCCAATGGGATCAATTAATTTTTTTCTGTTCTCTCATTTCTATCTAATCTCATCAATGTTCTCATCCATCATTGTGACTTTTCCCTGTGGCCCTTACTTCTACCATGTACAGTTCTCCTGGATCAAATTTGATTAAGTCTAAACTTTACCTGTATATTTTTGGGACACCCCATATTCCCCTTGTATGAATTATTTCTTTTCTAGTAATGTTACTTAATAATTAATTTATTAATTGAATAAAGCCTTTTTGTTTGTATTTATATCTTAGCAAACTCCTGAGAAAATGGTGATTGAGTCCTCTTGGATAACCCAGGGTTGCTTCACCTTCTAAGAATTTTATAAAGTATTTCTGATAATTTTGCACATCTTGTTCTGGCCATTTATGCTAGGATTGTGCAGAGATTATTAGAGGGAGGAGAGCTCAAAGTTGGTGGAAGCTGCCTTATTTATGTAGGTTTAAACACTCCAGTGCTATATTTCATTCCATTGCCTAAGTAATTTAAAGTTTCACTTCCAAAATACTTACTGAATGAGGACACGTTTTAAAGTAATGCTCGTTTAACAAGGCTGACAGATATAAGGAGTCTGAAATCCATGAAGAATATGACAGAGATTGGTAATTGATTCTGTCTTATAATCTATTGCCCCTTCTTAGACTAGGGCTATGTTTTGTTTTAAGTCTAGTCCATCTTGTTCATGAGTGTTATTGAAACATAGCCTGTAATAACTGCCGCAGCTCTTCTGAGCTAATACCTAGCTGATTCACCACCAATTCACTGTCAAGTCCTCTTAACCCTGTATGTTTAACCATTTTTCTTTTAATCTTGGATAATGTTACATCTTTATATGACTATATTTACTGTAAGGAAAAGTTCTATTTTTGATATTTATTTAATGTTTATGTTTTTAAAGAGAAAAATGGGACTTTTCAAAAGAGCTTAAGTCCTATGACAGCCTCAGGAGATAATCAAAATCTAATACCACAGGCTTCATGCTTGTTCTGTGGAGAGAACAAAATTTGATGCTGTATCTGAAAATCAATCCAATTTAAATTGAGGTTGTACAGGGTCTCTCTCTTTTATTTTCCCTACAATCAAGTTGGTACTGTGCTCCCAGCCTTCATGTGGCTGATACATTATTTCACAGTTCTCAGTTGGATATTTTGCTAGGGTTTGCCAGCCTCTTCAAAAAGCATGTCCAATCTCCCTTATTTCATGAAAAAAGAATTACCAAAGGGAGAGAGACTATCTATTTTGTATTCTGTAGTCTATTCATATCATCCAATAATTACTATCATACTAATTATAATATTACCAATAATACTTACCACTGAGAATCTACAATATTCTGCTAAAAGTGGAAGCCATTCGTGTATATTTTTTCAAGCCCTAACAACTACTCTGCAAGGAAGACAGAATGTTTCTTCTTTTTCACATTGCAAACTTAAAATCTCAGAGGGTCCGAGTGCTTACCTAAGGTCTTCGAACTGCATGGCCACTGTTCCTTTCCTACCACCATGGATGAAGCTATTTTTTTCTCAGTTTTGGGGAAATACATTTTTTTCTTGGTTGTACAGTGAGATTTTCTTTTTTGTCTTCACATTCTTTTGATATATGGTTTTAAGCTCATGTGTAGCATGCAGAAGTCTTTTTCTTTTCTCCTTCTTCTTCTTCTTCTTCTTCTTCTTCTTCTTCTTCTTCTTCTTCTTCTTCTTCTTCTTTTGTTTTTTGGTTCTTTTCCCCTCTCCCAACACTTGTGCTGAAGGGATTTTACTTCTTAGGGATGAGGAGTCAACATTTGCCAACTTTTTTTTCATTTTTGTTCCCTCTAATGTACCAGATTCTTTAATAGGCTCTGAGAACACCGAGATATTTAGTAAATTATAACAGCTAAATTTTACTGAGCAGTCCACTACATCTTAGTCACTGTTTCAGGAGTTTTATATTTATTATTAATTCACCAAATCCTCACTACAACCCCATGAGATAGATACTGTTTTTACCTGCATTTTTAGATAGGGAAACTGAGATACAGAGAATTTTCATAGTATCTTGCTGAAGGTGGCAGAAGTAGGAATCAGACCTACAGAATCTGGCCCCATAACTCAGGTAGTTATACATTCACTATATCATATGTCCATATTATAGTTCCTATAATCGAAGAGCTCATACTCTGTTGGAGAAGATATGGATAGATTTATCGTTGTGTCATATCACAGTGTAATATGTTGATTTACACAGCATTATGGAATAATAAAAGAGACACCCCTTTTAGAACCTGGGAAATGTTGGTGAACAGGGGAGATGAGTGGGCAAGGAAGTCTTCTAAGAGAAGTAGTACCTGCCCTGAGTGAGCCTTAAAATATGAAATGATAAGAGGAATGAGTCCTCTGAGCCAAGGGGGCCAAGATGTGAAAAATGATTTTGAAATTTCTTTTTAACACTATAATTTTAAATCATCTAATATTCATATGTTCTATTGTTGATCATAGCTCTCATTTGAATTGAACTTTACAACTGTTATCTTTCTTGTACAGTAAGGTAGGCAAAGCAAAACACTGATCTTCCCTTCTAGAGAGATGCTGAAGTTGTGTTAGAAGTAAAGTGGTACTAAAATTCTTACATAGCAATCTAGTGGCAGAGCCTGAGACTCCAGTTCTATGATCTTTCCATTGGACCCTGGCTTTTGTCAGGAAGTCAAGTTATAAGTCATCATGTTTCTAAAATGCTTCTAAATAACAATGATGATTATTGATTACTGAATGCTTGTGAAACAGAAGGTATAGTATTAATAACTTAATATGCATGATCTTTTAAAAAAATTAGAAATCCCTATGTGAAAGATCTCACTTCTTCAATTTTATAGGTGAGAAAACTGAAGTTTGAGAACGTTATGCAAGTGCCCCCAAAATGTTGCTCTACCAAGACTAGTAGTAAATAAAGTCAAGACTGACTCTAAAGACTTCAACAAGCAAACAGTTGTATTTCATGGCCAAATTCAAACCATCATTTAAATGTTTCTGCTAAGACATAGTTATTAGTAATATTTGTGTTTGGTCATCTCACTCGGCAATTCTAGAATATTTTTTCTTTTTAAAATGTGAATTTTATCCAAGTTTCTAGCTCCATGACAACACAACCCTCAATACTCTCTCTTCTCCAATGTACCATCATTGTCCTTCATAGCTAACTGTTAGATCAAAGATTTGTTATAAGATAATAACTCTGAGAAGTGTTCTATTTTCTATTTCTATTTTATTCTGGAAACAATAGATGAGTAACTTATTATGTAGTGGTAAAAAAGAAATGACAGGGAGTTTTTCTGCCAACACTAAGATGCTTGATTATGCACCCAATCTTTGTTGGAGCCAGAGTACATATCTTAACTTTTGTTAAGTGTGTATGCCACTCATCACATGCTGTGTTCAGAACACCAAATGAAGCCAATATTATCATCTCTACTTCACAGAAGTGGAAATTGAGGCTCAGAGGAGTTAAGACAATGTGGTAAGATGACATTGGTTAAGGTAGAGGCAAGGTTCAAATAGAAGCCTTATTTACATGTTCCTACCCTGTTCTGTTATGCCCTTATTACATTCTCATCAATGCCTTTTTTTTTTTTGCCATAGTCCTAATCAAGATGTTCTTGATACCCTTGTTCTCTACATTGTTGGCTTTTGATTTTTTAGTAGCTAATTACCTAACTTTAAAGTCTTTTTTGAATGATTGGGCATTTTTCCAAGTTGCTATTATTTCTTTAACAATTAAGTATGAGCCAAGAGAACTACATACTGGTTTTAGGTGTATTGCCTACCATCCACCAATAGCTAAATATCACAACATATTACATCAGCTTCATCTTTAGAAGCTAACCATGTCTATATGGGAAGAATACAATATGAAGATGAAGAGCATGGGTTCTCAGGTGGATTACATGTGTCCTTGCCCTGCGTCTGACTCTACCTCTGTGTCCTTGGGCAGATCCACTCTCCATGCTTCAGCTTCATCTGTTAAATGTACATGAAAGCAGCACCCAATGTGTAATATTGTTGTGATAATGAAATGAGATGCATGCAAAGGGCTTAGTGCAGTACCTGACATGCAGTAAACATTGCACAAATATTTTTTATGGTAACATTTTACAGTTTTTGTCATATTTTATTTTTTAGTAAGAGAAGAAGCATTTGCCAAATTTACCATGCTGCTAGTACCACCTAGCTGTGTAGACACTCTGTCTACTGCTTGGACTCCATTCCCTTCATCTTCTAGAAACACCTTTGTGGGTTTCTAACTGTGATTTGGACTCCCGCTCTTTAGACACTTTTATGTTGCCTTTCTAAACTCCTCCAGGCAAACAACTCTCTCCTCCACAGATACCTGCTCATTGGTACTCTGTTCTTCCCCCTGGTCTTTTTATTCACCAACAGACGTGCACTCCTGTTCCATCACCCTGCAATTTGTTACAGTCTCTAATCACTGAGAGTCCGTTCCAGTATCTTCACCGTTGCTCGTTTAATTTTCTTTCCTTTTTACCGAGTTTTCTGGAACTCTTGTACTCATTGCATTATGCAGATACAGACACTCTTGTTTAACCTTCACTAAAATACCTATCATGTAAGTGCTATGATTTCCATTTTAGAGTTGAAAATAACTGAGGATCACAAAGATTAAGAAACTTGCTCAGATCACCCAACAGCAAGTAGCCGAATCCTGATTACATTCCATGTTCTTCAGACTTCAAAACCCTTCTTGGAGAGAACAGCAGTGCTTTTGGCTTGTTTCAGAGGGAACCAGGAACTGTCAAAGCCTTACTCAGGTGCAAAAGGGCAGGGGAGATTGTAGGGTAGACAGTGCCATGTCAGCATCCGCACCTTGCTAGGTAAGCATATCCAAAAGAATAGATACAAATGCAACTGGCCTCCAGGCTGTGGAATGAAAAAAAGAGCAGCAAAAAAAAAGAACCAAAAACACAAAGACATTATTGTTGCAAATCCTCCCTTTTGTGATAAAAGCAAATGCCCGAATTCCAGCTGTGACTGTATATTTTCTCAGAGAACAAAGCTTTATAATAGTATCCTTGTCTCAACTAGACTGGCAAATTAACACTTACCCATGGTGGTCCACACCTCTCCACCACACAGGGATGGCAGCTGCTGTTAGCAAGCATACTGAGAGTTGCTATAGATTTCTTAACTTAGAAATCTGTCTAATACACTCTACGGGTAGTCCTTAAAAAACAAATAAACATATGTACATGAAAATATACCTATGTTGGATAATGCATATGCACATTTCCTCATTGAATCATTTAAAGTTTATTTCACCATAACGAAGTGCTAGATCTGTGAATAAAGCATGCACTTTGAAAGTGGAAAGATGTTTATTCATTCTATGTATATCTATAAAACATATTACATGCATGTATTTCATATAATTATATATACTTACAATATGTTCATCTTCAATAGGTAAGAGTTTATGGTGTATGCGTATACATTTATTTAACTGTTATTTATGATATATGTGCATATATTTCTCTATGCCTTACTCTATCTATCTATCAATCTATGTATCTATCTATCTGCCTACATCTCACGGTGTGTAGAATCAGCCCACAGACTGCTACGAAAAGGAACATAGTCTTTAGAGTCACATAAGTCTAGATTTGAAGTTCAATTCACCCATTCAATAAGTATATAACCACAGATAATTTACTTTATCTCTAAGTCATAGGATGTTAAGAATATCTACCTTAGGGGTTGCTGTTATGACAATGATATGAAAATGCATGTAAAGCTCAAAGCAAAGGGCGTGGCACATATCAAACAGTTAAGAAATGTTAGCTGTGATGATGATGATTTATACTTATCCATTCAATTCAACATTAATTACAAAAATATACTACATATTATACTGGTGTATATGACATATGCTTGTAAAATACAGATAGTTTTATGCATATGTTAGCATTTATCAAGCATAATTTTCCTACCCATTTGTACTTTTATGCAGTAACTATGTATAAATATATTTAATTCAACATGCATTAATTGAAAAAAATTGCAAACCTGTCTCCATATTAATCCCTGGAGTGTAAATCAACATGTAATGTATTAAAACATTGTTCAGGGTATTCTGGAAGAAAAATTCACAAATAAATAGTTATAATGTTATGTAAAATACAATTGCAATGATGGGAGGAAGAGAGATTCTATTCCTTCTGCTTTGGAGGATGAAGGAAGGAAGGAATTCACAGGATAGGAGGCAATTGAAACAAGCCTTACTAGTAGGGGTGTCCAACCTTTTGGCCTCTCTGGGCCAAACTGGAAAAAGAAGAATTGTCTTTGACCACACATCAAATACATTGTAACACATAATCACAAAAAAAAAAAAGCCTCATTATGTTTTAAGTAAATTGACAGCTTTTTTTGTGTTGGGCCACATTCACAGCCATCCTGAGCCATACGCAGCCTGTGGGCCCCAAGTTGGAAGTTCCTGCAAGGAGAAAAGGAGCTCATTAAGGGTGGCAAAGTAAGGAGTGAGAGCAGCTAGTGCAAAGGCATTGTAGCAGGTGAGTGTGAAAAGCATAGATTAGTTTGTGCATAGCTTTTGCTGTCACATTACATAGTTTGAACTTTATAGGAAGTGAGGAGCCATCAAAGACTTTTAATTAAGAGGGTAACTTGGATGCATCTATGCTATAAAACGTTGTTTAGTACAAAAGGTAGGATAAGGAGAAATTGTGAACAATATCATTTAAGAGGTTATTTAAAAGTTACCAAAGAATTATATTTGTGTAATCTCTTCCACTTTAGAAAAACATATTCATTATTGTAATTGCTTCTCATGCAACTCTATAGGCTCACCTGTATTCTCATTAGATTGTTAGCTCCTAAAGCCTTTTTTTTTTTTTTTTGGCCTATCTTTGACTCCCTAGTGCTTTGTGGAGAGCCAGAACTAAATAACTGTAAAGCAAATACAGGTTTAAATATAAGATAAACAAAATAGTGATTTTTTTCTCATTTTAGAGATACAAATGGAGATTTGGGAGACTAAGGTCTTTTAACGGCCACATCTGCCAGCTTATATGACAACTCTTCCCTACCAAAATTTCTAAATATTACCATATATGATGTTCGTAATGTTATTGTGAAATTTTATTGTGGAAAAAAATTGGTTGGCCTAGTAAAGCAGATTTTATCTTCTAACTATGCTTCCAAGTATAAAGCCTATTGTATGTACCTGAACTCATTAATCTTTTCTCTTGCACACATATTTTCAAAGTCATTTTCAATTTATTCATGGTAAAAAGTACTAAAACTTAACATGCAAAGCCAGAAGTACAATCCAAATCGTCTGACTACAAATAGGTATTTGTAAGTCTTGGGCCAGCCACCTCTCATATGGATGATTCTACATTTTTAGTTAAGTGATAAATTGCTGTTTGCATGTATAGGGATGGTGTCTGTACTTAGCAAAATAAAAATAGAACGTATATCATTTCAGATAAACATTGGATTTTTTTTTTGTATAAGCATGTCCCATGCAATTTTGGTGACCTTTCTGTCACATTTCTAAATCCATCCTCTTCCTGCTCCATTTTAAACCCATTAAAATCCTACCTGTCCTCGAGCTTCAACTCCCATGTTGACATTTATAATGTTCTCAAGGTTTTATCTAGAATATCTCTCTCTTGATCTCCGATTAAGTAGTCCAAATTGTCTTTTGAAATGTTTCTCAATTTCTTTACTGCCAAATGAGAATAATAATATCCTGTGAGGATTTAATGGATGACTTTTTTTTTAGCATATAGAATAATTCCTAGAGTATATTGACTTCCCTATGATGTTGCCATTATTTATAGGTCAAATACTGGTGAATTCTAACAATAGACACTCCATGTTTGTTTACCATAATTATTATTAGAATTGTCTTCTTATCTCCACTGATTCTAAAGTAGTTTATCACCTCACTCATGTGATAGCACCATAACTTTCTCCGAGAATGACTTATGTGCACATTCAAATTCAGCACCTGCAATATGGCAGGGCTTCAATTCCACTTTCCAGGCTTCCTTGCAAATAACCGCCAAAATAATCTCCCTAAAACTCAGGCTACCGCGAACATCATCTATGGCCTTATTTCTGAGGTCATGTTGTAAAATGGATCTGCCACAGAATAACTGTGTGACCTTTGGCAAGTCATTTCACTGCCCTCTTGCCATGCCTGGTGGTTGCCTGTCTCTGCCTCTTGACTCCCACTCTGTCCTCATCTGAAATACCACCTCCATTCTTCTCCATAATTTGTCCCCATCCTTCAAGCCTAAGCTTAAAAACCCTTTCACCCATTGTTTTATTATTTTTTTAATTTTTGCAAAATTCTGTTAAGCATCGATCATATTGAAGGCCATGGATATTAATCTCAGAGATCTGGCCTACTCAAGGTCCTGGGATATCAGTGCATTGCTGTCTGATGCCTTCACACACACTGTTGCTTTTCAGCCATATTATTACCCTATGGCATAGCTGATGTCATGCCCCATACTTTCAAGTAGGGAAACTGACCTTCATAGAAGTTAAATACTTTTTTTCCCAAGAATTTACATCTACTGATAAAACTAAGATTCTAAGCCTGGTGTGATTCATTTCCACTCTTACAAAAGCCACGCGTTCTCAAAAGAATTATCTTAGTGTGAACCTCAAAAGTGTTCTTCACAAATTTTTCTGTAATCTGTTCTTTATATATTGGTTTTATTCCCTGAGTTAGGTTAGGAGCTTCTTGAGGCTAAGAATTACATCTGATTTAATTTATCTTTGTACGTTTTGTTTCACATTGCATAATAATAGTAAAAGCTGAAGTTATTGAACAGGTATTTTTCAAAGTATCAATACTATGCCATCAATTTTTGCCTATCTTCTATCTAAAATGAAATAAACAAGCAGAAGGTAGATTCATTGATATTTTACTTACAATTGTTAAATATTATTAATTTTATCTTATAAGTAAAGAATCTGAGAAATAAAATCACTTAATGAGTGAGGAACTCAGAAATTAAGCTAAAGGTACTTGCTCTAAAGTTCTATACTTTCCATTGAGATTTACTGCCCCATTTATTTAAGCACCACCTACTAAGTAGGCCCATATATCCCACAGGTACTCAAAGTTAAGATGAAAGAGATGAGAAATTTCCCATTTGCTTTTTGCCTTTAGAATTTTGGAAATAGACAATTGAAAAGTTCTTCATGTAAAATGACCAACCATTTTTTAATCCTGACTTTCACTGGACACATTGATTTCTTTCACCCAGTTATTTTTTTTTTAGCAAATATGTATTGAGATTTTAGTGTGCACCAGACACTGTGCTGAAGGCTAAGGATGTAAGTTGAACAAGCTGAACCTGGCTCTCCCCTTCCGGCTCTTGTAGTTCAGTGGAGAAAGACAATCAGGAACCAAGTTATTCTAGATGAACTGCAATTGCCTCCGCCTGGAAAGGTGCGCCCAGGGTGGTGTCCGTGAAGGAGGATGATGGGAGCTTCTGAGACCCAGACAACATGAGGAGAACAAGAAAAACACTGAAGGCGGAAGTGAGAAGAGGTACAAATTCACAGTAGTAATGAAACCGGAAAAGCCGGCATTCATGCCGCCGGCTCACCTACCAGACCCAATAAGCAGAGAAAGGGATTCAGTCTTCATGGGCGTTTTATTCAGATGGCCAGCAATCAGAGAAGACCGCAGGTTTGTACCCTAATAGACCATCTTACATTTCCTTTCAGGCCAGCCTTTTTTATAAGGGCGCAAAAGTGTAGGTAAGGGGGCTGGAATTCAAGGGAAAAAAGTATAGGTAAGAGATGTGGAATTCAGGAAAGAGGTTAATCAGATGCAAGTTGCAGTGCGGCAATTTCCCTAACATCCTTTCATCTGCTGACGGGTCATTTTCTTTATCGGTGTCTTTTGTCCTGTGTCCTGGGCAGCGGACTGTCTCTCCCTGGAACACAGTGGCTCGGACACCACCTTGATTGCTTATGGTCTCTTCTGGAGCCACGAAGGTCAATCGCTTATGGTCTCCAGGGGTCTGGGTGGGCCGTGCCCTGCAGCTCCTGAAACAGTAGCTTTTTACGTGCATTAACTACTACTTTTTTTTTAGGTTTATTAACTATTACTTTAAACTAAAATTTTCCAACTCTTGACTCCCCCTTCAGTAGGAGGGAAAGTATCACATGACAGGAAAAAAGAAAAAGAGTATTTTAAAGGACGTGGCACTCAGGGGCCAGGGGCTAGAGAGGAAGGCAGAAGGCAGAATTTTCGGGCATTGCCACCATGTTAAGCAGTTCCAACTTTACTGAAAGGCCATGAAAAAGCCCTTTGTCTCTAATGTAGCTTGATGTAGGATGGAAATGTAGCTTGAGTCAACCTTACCTTTCAGAGCTAACAGATACATTAAAAAGCCAACTATACTTACCTGTCCTACATCTCTACATAAAACAAATAAAAAAAAAAAAAAAGATTCAGGGCTTGCTGATGCTGTTTACAAGATCTTAGTGCAGCTTTTCACAGCCCAGGTTGTGTTTTCAGCTTCATTTAGAGAACAAATCACCTTCTTCTCCTTTTGTGCTCTGAGTACATTTCATGCCCAAATGATGTGAGAGAGTAAGAATAGAGACTCACATGGCCATCTTCACAATTGTTTTCCTGATTATAATCACACCAAAAGGTGTTATTCCAGGAATTAATTATTTTGTTATACTTTGTCATTTTCAAAGTGATTCCAAATACAAAAAAAAAAAAAAAAAAGTCCTGCATGAGTACAAAGTTGGTTTCACAGAGACCTTCTGGGAAGTCTCTGATATTTTCTCTCTTTATGCAATCAATGTTTTCTTTAGTTAGAGACAGGCTCCAATCCATCAGGCTGCTGTGAGCGCCCCTTTGAAATCTTCAGGGTGATAATTTAAGTAAAATAGAAATGGAGAGAAGGAAAAGGTCACATCCTTGGAAATTTTTTGTGATAAAGGATTTTCCACGCTGCTTAATAAGATGGCACAGAGGGGATCAGCATTACAATTAAGTTTGCAATCTTGTTGTACCTAGTGACTCCTTCTAAAGAGTATCTCTAGCCTCCTTAGCTTCCTTGCAACAATAAGGGTGATAAATTCCTCCAATGCTTCTAATCTTGTGAGCAGACTTATTTAGCCCTGAAGTTCTCAGCTGCATCTAAGGGAAATAGTCTTGTCTTATTTAAATCTTCCCTTCTAGAGTCATGTCTGTAATTTCCTGAGATTTACAAATTTCTTTCCAGATTTATTATAATTCCTCAAATTCCCTTAGGCTATACTCTCTTTTCTGGATGGAGAATAGAGTAGAAAAAACACAGAATTTAAAGTCAAGCAGTCTTAAATTTGAATTGTGAGATTGCTGCTATTTAAACGCAAGTCACTCAACTCCTCTCAGTCTCAATTTGCTCATTTAGGCTTGTTAGTTTTGAGTTAGATAACATATGCAATGTGCTAGCAAGTGCCTGTAGTAGTGTTTAATCAATTTATAGAGTTGCTTGTTCACCCTCTAGTTCTCACCTTTATCAGTAATATCCTTCTTCTTTTTCTCCAAATTCTAGCCATTCTTTATGCTCAATTAAATCCTATTCATAAGAATAATCTCTGTGTTAGTGCAAAGGATAAAATATGAATAAGACATTTTCTTGACCTTCGAGGACTTTCCATTTGAAAAGGAAATAGGTATATGCACATCTAAATCAGGCATGACACTGAAAGTGTCATCATATTTTTGGAGGGATGGAGGTTTGTGGGAGTAGAAGACAGAGAGGTTAATTTCAGCTCTAAGAAGTAGGGTAAATTTCCCAGGAAAGATGTCGTGAGGTATTACTCTTGAGATATGGTTAAGATTAAGACCAGAAGAAATTATGGGGTAAAGAGAATATAGGCCCAAAGTATTTTATCTAACCCTCACTCTAAAGGTAATACGTCTTCTTGTACTCAAACGGTAGCAAAATTAACTGTTATGATAAAGACTTCATTAATCCCATTAGTGTGACCGTTTATGTTTTGCTGCAGAAATATTCACTTATTTTTATTATCGGTAGCCCCAGGCCCTACTGAGGGTGTTATGGAATACACATTTGCACTGGTTTATCTTTCTAAAATACCCCTCCCCTTCACCAATTCTATCAACCATCTAGCTGCTAGGTTTTAGCTAAGGGATTTTATTGTGGTACTTCATTATAGGCACAGAGAGTAATACAAAGGTGTGGATAAAAGAAACTGTAGAGCAGGTTAAGAGAATGTCAAGTCATTCAATGCTGCTGAAAAGTTTGGTGAGTAGAAGAGTAGCTTGGCAAAAAATCATCACAGGATTTTATTTTTTTATTCAGTCACATTATTTATTGAGAACCTGCTGAATTTGGAGCACCATTCTAAATGTTGAGGGTATAGTTCATTGCAATGTGGTTGTAATCTTCCTTTCTTAATTCCCAGTTTTTCCAGTTTGGTTGCTGTCGACCAGTGGTTTGGAGTGGTACCAAGAAGGACGTATAATGCAGGCACAGAGAGGGCTAGTACTTGCTTAAGCTTTTGTACCCAGTCAGTGTCAGAGAGAGCCAGAGCCTTGAAATCAGGTTGTCTGGTATAAGAGAACATACAGGCTCATAACCCCACCTCACTGTTCCTCTTGTATTTAATACTTAGGAGACTCATCTTTCTCTGTAGGATTTTATAATGGTGTCACAGAAGGTTTGTCATAAGCTGGATCATGAAGACTGATTAAGATTTGTTGAAACAGAAGAGAATGAGAATTCTAGGTTGAGATTCGCTCTTCTGTGTGGGCCTAGACAGAAAGCACAGTGGCTAAGAGCCTGTCCTCTGTAAGACCAGCTCCCTGGTTTTTACTCCTCACTTGGACACCAAATTGGGGGGTGTTACTGGGAAAACGACTTACCGCTCTTTATTTATTTATTTATTTTATCCTCCAAGTGGGAGTAATAATAGTATTTACCTTGCAGGAGTTAAATAAATTGTTACATGTCAAGATCTCGAGACAGTGCCTGGGCACATATAACTACGAAAAGTCCTTGCTCTCATGGTAGCTATTTGTGTTGCTTCTACAAAGTGTTTGCTATAATTTTATATTATGCCATTATCTTTATTCGTTTAATGTCTGCCTCCTTACTTTTCTAGAGTTCTATGAAGCAGCGATTCAATCTGTTTTGATTATTACTATTTCTAATACAAGTATCCCAAACATCTTAGGTTTCAACAAATATATGCTAAAAGATGGATACATAAGTGCATAAATGATATAAACAGATAACTGACAAATGATAGACAAGTAGTTTAGCTTTCTTTTCTTCTTTATCATAACCGTTTTTCCCCCCTTGCAAATCTGGGACACTGAATGACTTATATTTAAAACACATTTTCCCCAGAGTGGTCTAATTTTGAGCTGAGCTCCTGCATTAACAAAAAAATGTTTCCTAATATAGACGCCCAAGACTGATAGCATTGTCTAGGCACATTTGATAAAGATTTAATTTCACACATCACAAGCGACCAGCATCCAATTGTCAGGGCCGTATTTCATACCTTCTTCATGGAGACCTTTAATCTCCTTAGCCCACTTTCACAGTCTACTACTCTGAAACAAGGCTCAGTTAGTGCTTAATGAGGAAAAAAGAAAGGTAAAATGACAAAGCAGAAAGTGAATGGTCACTCTAACCGCTGATTTGGGGAAGGCATATATGTCCCAGAATTGCTGTAACTTCAGACCCAGAGTAAGCAATGTCTCAGGAAGCCATGCTTGGGCATCACCTGCCCCAATTTTATCTGCAAAGGATCTGAATGCAGTATACACAACTGACTTAAACCCAATCACCAGTACCTACAGGGATCCCATGTTCTCTCCTTTTCAAAAGCCAACATTCTTTAGAGGTTCAGGAGCTAAATCATTTCATCAAAATGACACAGTAGGTTACTAAGAAGCAGTTGGAGTAAGAGAATTATCAGTTCTGCAATATGTTACTTTTCTGCTGGGTGCTTCTGCCCTTCAACCAAATTCTATCTGTGGATTCTACTCCCTGATATTGCTCAAATATATTTTGTCCTCTTTATCCTCATCGATTGTTTCTCTTGGTAAGATTTCCATTATCTTTCAGATGAATTAGTATTAGAATAGGCTTCAGTAGACCTCCCTCCAACTTCCTTCTTTCTCACAACATAGCTTCCACATCATCACCAGAGGATTCTTTCTAAATTAAAAATCTACAGTTCTTTAAACCATCCCATTCTGAATAGTACAGATGTTTTAGCACATCAAAAAAAAAAGGTCCTTAATTTGGAAACCTGCCACATTTCCCAGCATTTCATATCCTTGTAGACTCAGCTCTAAAAGGATCACATGAAAGCTCTCCCCCGAATTCCCTCCATGCCACAGACGCTCCCCCTTCTGTGCCTCACTACAGTCCCTATGCTGTCTCCGTCACACCAGCCCTCACTCTGACCCCTTCATTTGTTTTCCTGACTGTACTTCCAAATTGTTAATCCCTGGAAATTTGGGACACACATTGCTCATGAGTCTATGTATGAATCAATCTTTTTTTCTGGACTTGGCCAAGCTCACTCATGCACCTTCAATCAGTGAGCAGAGTAGAGGACAATGCTAATCTGGTCTGGATTCAGATGTTTGGGGCTCAACTGGCAATAGCTAGTTTAGAAGGGCTTTGGCTAGTACAAGTGGGCTTTCTGCTATGTGCTGTCTCATCCTCTAGTAGGTTAGTCCAAACTTTTTCTCACAGCTGTGGCAAGGCTCCAAGGCATTAAAAATATTCACAATCTCTTGAGGCCTAGGCTCAGAACTGTCTAACCATCATTTCCATCACTTTCTATTAATGATAACTCAGAAGGGCAGCCCAGATGCCAGAGTTGGGGAGATATGCTTTATCCCTTGATCAAAAGACCCCAACATCACATTGCAAAAGACATGGCTAGAGGGAGAGGTGGAAAAGTAAGGCCATTTTTGTACCAGCACACGGTATCTTGTGAGTAAATTAAAACATTCTTAAACATCTTTTTGTTTCTCCCCTGAGCATCTATGACAGTACTTGGCAAAGAGCAGTGAACTACTTATTAATGTTGGTTCAAATTGTCTGATTTGTAGTAGTTTTTAGAATTTGATTTATAATTGCTAAAAGTTCCTAAATACAGAGGAAATACTTGCAGGGATGCTTATGATTAGACAGCTGTTTTATGAAAGAGTTGAGTGAAAAGATAAGTTATAAATGACCACAAAACTATATAATAGTTAATACTTCATGGGTTGTATGCCATGGGAGGTAGATACTTTGGTTCCTATTTTGTATATGAGAAAAGGGGGTCTCTGAGAGGTTAAAGAGAGTGCCAAGGTCATGCAGGTGGTCCCTGGGAGAACCCAGAACTCAAAAACACAGATCTTTTTAATTTTACTCTTAAGTACTGTGCTTTCCCTCTGTATCCCTTTGATATTTAACATGCTATTTAGAATTACATGTAACCATGGATATACTGGCTATTACCTTAGTGTGAAAAGTTTTCAGGAAAGGCACATCTATATAAGAGATTGCACTCATGTGCAAAGCTTTTCCAGTTTATTCATCACTGCAAGGACAAAAACCAAGTTCTTTTGTAGCCCTAGTTACCATTTATATTTTCAACAAATTCCATGTTCTCCATGCAGTTGATCAGATGATGCTTCATGCAAGGATGCCAATCAAAAGTGTGAAAAGTTTATTTCTCTGAAAGAAAAAAAAAAACAACCACCCACCACCCTAAAAAGTGGGGAGGGGAATATTTTTCTTATCCTTAAAATTTCCAGTTCTTTGTTAATCCAAAAAGCTGAAAATATTTCAAGACAAACATGGCCACCTACCATCTGGCTGAGTTAGAAGTTTATTTAGTAATCTCCTTATCAGCCAAACAGCTGGAAGTCTAGATAAGTCCTATGTGTAAGAAGCCAGTGTCAACTTGTTTCCAGATAATAGCAGTGTGAAAAAATATATTAGAAAAGAAGGAATTCATCAGTAGGAATTAATTTGGGAGTTTTGCTCACAGGCTCTGAACTCTCAGTACTGGTGAGTTTATCATCCATTGAACCAACTGGATACTTAAAGGATACTCAGTGTGTCATCTACTGGGATGCATTATTTTAGTGTATGGTTTTCAAAGTGTTTTCTGCCCACGAGTTTATTAAATTTCTAAGAAGTGCCACTACTGTATTTTACTTTATGTCACTTGCAAACGTGCCTGCAAATTGATTTTTTTTCCATTTGTAAATAGAAACTTAATTGAAATACACTAGGGGATGAATTGGCTAGTTAAAGAAATCCTTGCATAGTGTGAAATTGCTTTTTTTCTCTCAAGAATAAGTATTCCTTAATACATCTATTTTGTGAATTTAAATTTCATGCAATGACTTTCATATAGCTGGGCTTATATGTATACCTGAGGGCACCTGGAAAAATATATTAATATCAATTTAATAATACACCTTTCCAGAATACCTCCCACTCCCCCACACCATGTGAGAATTTTGCAGATTGAAAACATTGCACTTATTATTGAAGTGATTATATGTACCCTTATCTAACTCTTAAATTAAGCTATTATTATTGACAGTTAAATGCCTCTCCAACCCATCTTCTCTATTGTTCTAGAAGGCAATACATAATTAAGGCAGAGAAGTTGTTAAGGTAAATATTATCAACCGAAATGTCAGCTCTACATGGCATTCAGATATTTCTTATACTCAGATGTGGAAGGTAGTTGTGCATAAGATAATAAGTTTACCAGTTGGACAATCCATGGCAAGTCTTGTCCCTTCTTTGAGCACCAGTTAGCTCATGTGTAAAGGTCTTGGCATAGACCCGATGGCATAGTATTCATCTGATAACCAGGTTGTTATTGCCACACTTATTGGTGTCATTGTTAATACCCATACACTCTCAGAGATCACTTTATTCATTCCCTGTATGAGTCAGTGGACAAACGTAGGCAGGTGACAATACAGGCAGGCCATACTACTCTTTGCAGCTTCCTCTTTCCCAGGAGTAGTCATTTTCTCCTTTATCTCTAGGTTCTCTGATTTCATTCTTATATTTAATTGGATCATAGCAATATTATGTCTATGTTGTCTAGGAGTCTATAGTCACTCGGAATGAAACAGATAGGGAACCTGCTTATTTTTAAGCAAGGGATGTCCTTTTTGCATTCAATTGTTCAGGCTGTGAAGTTAGACACTGTTCCCTCCACTAATTGTACGATTTCTCATCTTTGAAATAGAATTAAAAAACTTAGTCTTAGAGTTGTTAGAAAGAGTAAATAAATACTAAATATAAATATTTAGTAGAGTGCCTAGTACATAGGCAGCACATGATAAATGATGGTGGTAGCTATTTTCAAAAGGAGCTGCTTATCATATCCCACATTCAGCATCCAAATATCTGCTGACTGTTTCCTTAAAGAGATTCTAAGATTCTGAGATTCCTTTGTTTTCATGTCAATTTTTCACCTTCAGACATCTATAATAACTTCCATTTATTAGTATTCATAGTTGTAGTAATTTTGGAACAGTTTTTTTTTATGTATTTTTATGGCCCTATTGAAACAGAGACCTGTTTAATCTTGCCAGAGAGATATATTTAAAATAAAACAAATACGTTATTGCTCTGTTCAAAACTTCTGATTTCAGGGCTATTTTGATCTGTTTCTTCTTGCCTCTTTAGTTTCATTGCCTGCATCTTATGGACCCTTGCTCCAAACTCAGTGAATGCTGTATATTTTTCTAAATGGGATGAAATCCCATACTGTTTTCCACAGTGGCTGCACCAGTCTGCATTCCAGCCAAGTACACTAGGATTCCGTTTTCTCCACATCCTCACTGGACCTTGTTGTTTGTTGATTTATTAATTATAGCCATTCTGACAGGTGTAAGGTGATATCTCATTGTGTTTTTATTTTGCAGCTCTCTGGTGGCTAGTGATGTTAAGCATTTTTTCATATTTTTATGGGCCATCTGTATGTCCTCCTATAGTGTCTGTTCAGGTCCTTCACCCACTTTTTAGTTGGGTTGTTTGTCTTCCTGGTATTGAGTCATATGTGTTCTATATATATTTTGGAGATTATGTATCATTTGCAAATATATCCTCCTATACAGTCAGTTCCCTTTTTCTTTTCTTTTCTTTTTTTTTTGATGATGGTTTCTTTAGCCATGTAGAAACTTTTTAATTATATGTAGTCCCATTTGTTTATTTTTTTCTTTTATTTTCATTGCCCTATGAGATATATTGGCAAAAATATTTCTATGTGAGATGTCTGAAATTTTACTGCCTATATTTTCTGTTAGGACTTTTATGATATCATGAATTATATTTAAATCCTTTATCCATTTTGACTTTATTTGGGTGTATGGTATAAGTCGGTAGTCTAGTTTCATTGTTTTGCATGTACAAATCCAGTTCTCCCAATGCCATTTATTGAAGAGACTGTTTTTACTCCATTTATGCTTGTGCCCCCTTTGCAAATATTAATTGACCACAGAGGCATGGGTTTGTTTCTTGGTTCTCTATTCTGTTATATTGATTCATGTGCCTGTTCTTATGCCAGTACCAGAGTATTTCGATTACAGTGGCCTTGTACTATATGAGGTATTGTGATCCCTCCAACTTTGTTCTTTCTCAGGATTGCTGAGGCTATTCTAGGTCATTTTTTCATATAAATTTTTGAAATATTTGTTCTAGATCTCTAAACTATGCCATTGGTATTTTAATAGGAATTGTGTTGAATCTATAGATTGCTTTAGGTAGGATGGACATTTTAATGATGTTAATTCTTCTAATCCATGAACATGGTATATACTTCCATTTACTTGTATCTTCTTCAATTTCTTGCTTGAGTGTTCTATAGTTTTCCAAGTACAGGGATTTTATATCCTTGGTTAAATTTATTCCTAGGTACTATTTTTTTCTTGTTGCTAGTAAATGGAATTTTTTTCCTAGTTTCTCTTTGTGATAATTCATTGTTGGTGTACAGGAATGCCATCAATTTCTGAATAATAACTTTGTATCCTGCTACTTTGCCAAATTCACTTGCTAGGTCGAGTAATTTTTTGGTGGAGACTATAGGGTTTTCTATGTACACTATCATGTTGTCCTCAGATAATGACAGTTTTATTTTCTCCTTTCCAATTTGGATGCCTTTTACTTCCTTCTCTTGTCTAATCACTGTGGCTAGAACTTCCAATACTATGTTGAGTAAGAGTTGTGAAAGCAGGCACCCTTGTCTTATTCCTGATCTTACTGGAAACACTTTTAGTTTTTGCTCATTGAGTATGATGTTGGCAGTGGGTTTCTTGCTACTGGCCTTTATAATGTTGAAGTATGCTCCCTCTATTCCCACTTTCCTGAGTGTTTTTATCATAAATAGGTGCTGGTGTTTGTCAAATGTTTTTTTAAGCATCTATTTATATGATCATATGGTTTTTGTCTTTCCTTTTGTTTATGTGATGTATTACATTTATTGATTTATAAATATTGCACCATCTTTGCATCCCTGGGATGACTCCTACTTGATCATGGTGTAAGATCTGTTTAATGTGTCACTGGATCTGGATGGCCATTATTATTTTGTTGAAAATTTTAGCATCTATGTTCATTAGAAATATTGGCCTGTAATTTTCTTTCTTTGTTGTGTCTTTACTTGGTTTGGGATTTAGGATAATACTGGCCTCATAAACCAAAGTTTTGGAGATCTTCCTCTTCCTGAAATTTTTGTAATAGTTTGAAAATGATAGGTGCTGGTTCTTTGAATGTTTGGTAAAATTCACCTCTGAAGCCATCTGGTCCAATACTTTTTGTGTGCTGGGAGTTTTTTGATTACTGTTTCAATTTTGCTAGTTTTTATCAGTCTATTCAGGCTTTATGCTTCTTCTTGATTCAGTTTTGAGAGATTGTATATTTCCAGAAATTTGTCCATTTCTCCTAGGTTGTCTAGTTTCTTGGCATAGAGTTGTTCATAGTAATTTTTTACAAGCCTTTGTATTTCTGTGATATTGATTGTTACTTTGTTTTCATTTCTGATTTTATTTATTTGGGTCCTCTCTCTTTTTTTCTTGATGAATCGTGTTAAAGGTTTGTCAATTTTGTTTATCTTTTCAAAAGTACAGCTTCTGGAGTCATTGATTCTTGAGACTTTTTTGTTTCAGTCTCTATGTAACTTAATTCTGCTCTGATATTAATTATTTCCTTCCTTCTACTCACTCTGGGATTTGTTTCTTGTTGTTCCTCTAGTTGTTTTAGATGTAGAGTTAGGTTGTTTATTTGAGATGTTTATATTTCCTTTAGGTATGTCTGCATTGCTATGTACCTCCCTCTCAGAACTGACTTCACTGTATCCCATAAGTTTTGAGTTGTTGTGCGTTCATTTTCATTAGTTTCCTGATACTTTTTTATTTCTTTCTTAATCTCATTGTTAATCCATTCTTTATTTAATAATATGTTATTCAGTCTCTATGAATGTGAATGTTTTTGAGTTTTATCCTTGAGGTTAGTTTCTAGTTTCAAGCCATTGTGATCCAAGAAGATGTTTGATATCATTTCAATTTTCCTGAATTTGTTAAGGCTTGTTTTGTGTCCTACCATGTAGTCTATCTTTGAAAATGAGTCATGTGTGTTTGAAAAGAATGTATACTTTGCTTCTTGGGTGAAATATTCTGTAAATATCAATTAAGCCCATTTGATCTAGCATGTTCTTCAATGCTACAATATCCTTGATTCTTTGTTTGGAAGATCTATCCATTGCTGACAGTGGGATATTAAAATCCTTTATGATGATTGTATTGCTGTCAATCTTCTTAAAGTCCTCCAAGACCTTCCTTATGTATTTAGGCACTCCTATATTGGGTGCATATATGGTTACAAACATTATATCCTCTTGTTGGACACTCCTTTCAGTATTATGTAGTGACCTTCTTTGTCTGTCGTGGACTTTGTTTTGAAGTCAATTTCATCTGATAAAAGTGTTGCTACCCCAGCTTTTTTTTTTTTTTTTCATTTCCATTTGCTTGGACTATTTTTTTCCATCCCTTCACTTTCAGTCTGTATAGATATTTTGTTCTGAGGTGGATCTCTTGTAGACAGCGTATGTGCACATTGTGTTTTCTTATCCACTCAGCTACCCAATGCCTTTAAATCGGAGCACTTGATCCATTTACATTTCATATTATTATTGATAGGTACTTGTTCATTGTCATTTTTTCCCTTTCTGTGTTCCTCCCACACCTCTTTTTCAGCTCCTTCTTAAAGCAGTACCTTAAAACTCGATCTTTTTCTGTAACTCTTCCCATACCACTGACTGATTTATGTTACAGCACTATTCCAGTGACATTGAACTTGACACTCCACCTCATTATACTGTCATATAATGCAGGATCTCCTTCTTTATTAGGTTTTATATTGCCTGTGACTACTAGCATAGTGCATAGCCATACTGGGGTCTCACTTTCCCACTGGCTCTTTTTTCCCTTTTCTTTTCCCTATCTGTGTGTGCACATGTACTTTCTTTTTAATAAAGAAGTTGTTCAATGTCATATGGATTTTTTTTCCTCTAACAGTTACCATACTCCAGGGTAAATACTACATAATGTAAACTAATTAGAGGAGTTCTCACCTTACTATTTAGTTTGTGGACACATATTCCCATGGAATAGGCAGATACTGGAATGAATATTTTCTCTAAATAGTACGATATGCATTCACAGTTGTAAAATCAATATCCCACTTACTGAAAGTTAGCTTTATCTGTTGTGTGTACTGTATTGCAAATGACATTACACAATGCAATTGAGCTTGACCTTCCAGTTTGTGAAAGTTGTTCAATGAAATTATTTCTTATTCATACTATGGAATAAAACCCCAATAAACAACATAATCTTGAGATTTAGTTCAAGAAAGGATCTTTAATAAAATTATTTTGTCTAGATTCTTGGGAATTTCAGACAGCCACTGATGCATTGAAGTTCAACATATGCTATACTATTTAAATGAATAATTATTTCTAAAAATGCCATTGAAATCTAATAGGTTTAAAATCTGTATGACTTAGTTTTTTATTATAGCTGTCAGTTTGGTTTGCAGCAGGATATTACTATTTTTAAATATTTAAACAAGTTATAAAATAATATAAAATACTCATAAATTATTCTTCACTTGTATGCTATAAATAATTAGAAATCATTTTAAGCATTGACTTCCCTGATCACATTTTAATTTAAAAAATATTGCTGATGACCAAGGGAGCTTTATACAGCCACACACAAAACATGTTTGTATGTGTATCAGCAGTTTCCTTTGCATCATGTGTGCTCCAATTTATTTAATAGTTTTACTATGTTCATTCTAACCTTTGTATGAAAATATGCATATTTGGATTCTTACACACTTATTACCCATACAAGCTAGAACTATGAGGTTTCAAATTCTTTTATGTTAAAATATATTTCTTATGTCCAGAAGAATTTTTTTTGTTTATCTTAATGTTCTACCTTTAGATGTAAAACATTAACAGTACTATTGAACTTCTGAATTATCTTTTATTTAACTCCTATTTTCAACTTACTATATTTGTATTATCTGTAGGAAATTTTATATGAATGTGTCATGCTGGATATATTGGTCTCCACTTTTTATTAATTTAGTATTAGCTTTATGAGATTCATACATATTGAAGCACATGGCTATAATTCATTCATTATCGATTCTTTATAGTATATGTGAAGCTTCAAATTTACATGACAATGACAAAGTGCTTTCTAAAATAGTTGTACCCATTAATTACACCTCTACCAGCATAATGTAAGTTACTGTTGCTCTATAAATATGACCACACTGGTTATTGACACACATTCTAAATAACAACCATGGAGAAAACAAAAATGGTATCTACTGTGGCTTTAATTTTCCTCTTCATTAATGAAAGTGAGTACAGTATCTCTCAAATATTTAATGATCATTCTAGTTTCTTATTTTGTAAAACACCTGTACATGTCTTTTGCCTATTGTTCTATTGGTTTAGTTATCTTTATTTATTTATTTAGTTTTACAGTGCTAGTAGTACTTTACATATGAGTATTAATTTCTTTCTTTAAATGTTTTGCTAATATCTTCTAGTTTGAGGCTTGTGTTTTCACTCACTTCATGGTTATTTTGGAAGAACACAAATTCTTAATTTTAATATAGTTGTATTTATCAATTTTTTATTTAGAAATAGCATTTTGTGTGTCTTACTTTAATAACTAATTGTCTATACCACACAATAAAAAGATACCTATATTTTTAAAATAATATTAAATAACTTTAAAATTTTCAATTATAGAATCTATTTGGATTTGCTTGTTTGTATGATGTATGATAGTGATTGTTTTATTTATTTTTTCATATAAACCAATTTTACTTGTACCATTACTGCATTTACTAAGCAATATATTCTTCCACCTACCCTTTCATTTCTGCTATTTATAGTTTCCCATATATTTATGAGTTTACTTTCTAATTTCTTCGCTATGTTTTAATATTTATCTGTTTTTCCATTAATGTCTCTAACAATCCATATATCAATTACTGTAGCTGTAGATCTTAAATACAGATGGGGAAGAGCCATCAATCTCACTTGACTTCAGAGGTGTAAAGGTCATCCTAGGCCCTCTCTTCTCTCACATAATATTGTTTAAATCCTTTGTCAATTGCCAAATATAATCAACTTGAATTTTGACTGGAATTGTATTGAATACTATATCCATTGATTAATTTGTAGAAAACTGATATATCTTTAATTATTGGGACTTTCTTCAGGAATATGGCATGCCTTTCCATTCATTTAGGTATTTTGTAGTTACTTTTATTTTATATCTCTACTGAGGTAAATTGTCATACAATAAACTACATGTAGCTCAAGTGTGCAATTTGATAGACTTTGACATATGTATACACTATGAAACCATTACCCAACCCAAAAAATAAACATATCTGTCATGCTCAAAATTTCCATCTCACATCTTTCTATCCATCCCTCCCATCTTTAATATGTTTTTAGTTTTCTCCATATAGGTTCCATGCTGCTACTAAAAAATGTTTCAACATTTTATTGGTTTGCTTTTTAATAAGTCTGTAATTTAGAGATAATATTTTTATCATCATTAATAAAATGATTAATAATAATATTTAGATCTTGTTTTCCGTTTTTGCTCCTTATTTCTTCTTTCTTTTAGCCCTTCTGATATTACTTTAATTCTTCCTTAAGTACATTATTTGAGAAATTTCTTTAGTGAAATAATATTTGTTTAGTTTGGAAATATTTTTTTTTATTCTTGTCCTTAAAGATAGATCTTACTCAGTGTTCAATTCTTAGTTAATACCAGTTATCTCATCATTTTCAATGAGTTTCCACTGTCTTCTGATTCCATTGTCACTGGAGAAGTCTATTCTCCAATTGTCTTTCGTTTAGATGGTGACTCTTCTCTCTCTTTTCACTTTTAGTTTATTTGTCACCAGTGATCTACCATTTATTCCAATGTATGTAGATGTGTGTTTCTTTTCTTTTTAGTTACTTTGAAAAATTAACTCTATATTCATGTGTTTACTGAATCTAATGATACATCTTTTAATAAATTCTGGAATAGTTTCAGCTTTTAATTCTATGGATATTCCCTCTCCTGTGTATTTTATTCTATTGTCGTCTTCTATAATGTCAATTAATGAGTAAATTTTTATTCTATGCTATATATCCCAAAAATCACTTTTTAAAAATATTTTATCTTTGCCTCACTTTATTTGCATTATTTATTTTTTTCTAGTTTACTTTTCATTTTGTTAACATTTTCTTCACCTGTGTTTAATCCACTGTTTAATCCCCTGACTATTTTTTAAGTATATTTTATTGATTATGCTATTACAGTTGTCCCATTGTCCCCCTTTGTCCCACTCTGTTCAATACCTCCATTTCCTCCTGCAGTCCCCTCTCCTTAGTTTATGTCCATGGGATATATATATGAGTTCTTTGGCTTCTCCATTTCCTTTATATTCTTAACCTCCTCCGGTCTACTTTGTACCTACCAATTATGCTTCTTATTCCCTGTACCTTTGCCCCAATTTTACCCCTTACCCCTCCCCACTGATAACCCTCCATGTGATCGCCATTTCTATAATTTTCTTCCTGCTCTAGTTGTTTGCTTATTTTGTATTTATCTTTTTTTAGATTCCATTGTCAGTAATGAGTTTGTTGTTACTTTACTGTTCATAGTTTCGATCTTCTTTTTTTTAGATAATCCCCTGAGTATTATTAGGTAACTTATGTAATTTAAACTGATTCTTTTATAAATTATCATGTTCCAATAGTCTACTCTTTTTTTAATCCATGTTTTATATGTTTATATATTTTAGCAATAATTATTTTATTTTCTATATCTAAAGTAATTAGATCTAAACATATTGCTTAGTATTTCTAGTAATAATTGTTTATAAAGGCTCTTTATTTTCTCACATATTTGGTGATTTAATATTTTGAGCTCACCTCTGACTGACCTAATATGTACAACTTTTATGTGGCCTCAAATGAAATTTATTTCTTTCAGAGAGAATTTGCATTAGTTTTTACTATGATGTATAAATTTTAATTCCCCAGAAACACTGCAACATAATGTCTTCACTTGGTCTTTCTTAGACCATGAAGTAGTTATGAATCCTATCACAGGTCCATTGCACAGGCCTGTGGAAACAAACTCTCAGAGGACACTGCTTATGTGGGCCTTGTACTTTTCTACTTAGCACCAACAAATTATAGACAGACACCTTTCGGGTCCTTGTATTATTCATGGTAGATTTTCTCTTCCTAGCATATTATGTTGCTAATGGTAAGACTTTTATGGGCTACTAATTTATGTGCGGAAGTAGGGGTAGAATGAACATTTATACCCCTTTTCCTATTGCCATTTTAAAAGGCTCAAGGAGCTCGTCTTTAACTTCTAGTGTGGCATTTATTGATAAAAGACCTAATATTATGGCCCTGGTCAGTGTTGTTCAGTTGAAAGGTTGCTGGTTTGATTCCCAGTTAGGGCACATGCCTGGGTTGCGGGTTTGGTCTCCGGCTAGAGCATGCGAAGGAGGCAGTCAGTCAATATTTCTTTCTCACATCAATGGTTCTCTCCTTCTCTTTCTTCCTCCCTTCCCCTCTCTCTAGAATCGATAAAAGAAAATAATTTAAAGACCTAATATTCTGCTATTGATGTATGAAACAAGGCAACTTATGCTGCTGAATTGGCTGATTCTATTGATTTTAGCTCCCATACTTCCTCTCTTCATCTCTAACTTCAGCTTCTTTCTTTCTCTCTTTCTCTCTCTCTCTCTTTCTCTCTCTCTCTCTCTCCCTCTCTTTCTTTTCTCTTCCTGGAGCTTGGGACTTTTCTAAAATTTTCTCTGTGAGTTCAGCAATATGATCAAAAGTCTGTTTTATTATTTAACATCTAGGTATAATGAAAGCAAAGGAATTCTCAAAAGTATCTTAGCCTATTACTACCTAGGTATACATTTTTATTATTATTACTTTTAAACCATTAAAATGTTACACTTTATAATTACTATATCTAATAGCTTTAATATATATATTTGATTGAACAAATTATTTCCTAATATCTCTATTTTTATTGATGCATTTTACATTTTACCATAATTTTGTCTAACATGTTTGTCATTCAATTTCATAATCCCTTTTATGCTTCCCAATATAAGAATATTAATATTTTGTCAATTTTGGGAATATTGTGATCCACTTTAAACTTTTTCCTTGTATTCATAATGTCTAATTTACCATCAAGAATAGTTTCCTGACTTTGCCTTTACTTAATAATTAGTGAAGTAGAAGAATACAGAAGCATTAATTGAATAGCTTAATAATGTTATTTTTATGAACCTGTTTCTTGGACTTGGTTTTATCAAACATAGTATTCTCCCTATCATATCATTGTCACTTAAGAAACTCATATATTTTAAAAATATATTTCAATCTGTTTAATTTAGCCACCAGTGTCACTAAGCTGTTAACATTTGTTGAATACCTTATTGAGCTAGGTGAGTGGCTTTATAGTCACCACCTGGTTCCCATGGTGGTCAGAATAAATTCTACAACACGTTAAAACTCGGGATGAAGAACAGGCTTTATTGAGGATACTTAACAAAACAAGGTTCACCAAGAAAATGAGACATAGACTCCCGAGTTTACCTTTATCCTCATGAAAAGATACATAATGCCTCTGCTTGACATGTCACATGTATACTTTCCAGGACAGGGACCTGAATCTACTGATTTTATGCTAAAAATATGAGAAAATGGCCTCATCAGTGGGGGAACAAATAGGACACCAGTTCGTCAGAGTTAATACACCATCTCTTTAAAGACTTGTCTGGAAATGTTGTAGACCTTACTACCAGAAAAAGGAATCCCCTGGTCTTTCATAGGTTTATATTAAATGCTTAGGTTGTGATATTTCGCCATTATTCTTTTTAGTAGTGAGTGTTGAAATACCACATCCTAATATAAACATTATTGGGAAATTTGAACTAACATTTAACACCTATCACAAAAATGTATTTAAAATACTAAATTTCATTTAATATTCACAGTGATCCTATAAAAGGTGATATATATATATATATACATATATATATATTCTAAGTATGAGTTAAAATTTCCAAGTGTCATTTAGAAAATATATATCAAAGTAATATAACTAACTCAATTCTGTACAACGTTTTATATATTTCAGAGACCTTCATGAAAGTTATCTACCCCACTTGATTTTCACCCTGCCCATCTAACAAGGTGCTAATATCTTCTCCTTTGTATAGAAATAAAAAATAAAGTTTAAGGAAACAACATACTCCTAAGCTAAGTGAGCAAGAGCTAGCCTATATATAGAGTACCCAGATAAGGAGGACTTAATTCTATATTTAATATTTGGTTGAAGCAAATCGGTAATCATAAAATAAGGAACAGCCTCACCATTTATAGGTCTTGCTTTGAGGAAATTTCCTTCTCCCAAAGTCTCATGAACTTTCTCTTTGTATTTCTCCAAATTCTTGCCAAATTTCTAGAAAAATATGTGCCATATTATACATAAACCACCTGGTTTCCATCTAAAGTCTCTGTGATCTATTCATTGTCTTAAAATTTTAAAGAAATGTGTGTCAAAACTATCTACTATTTGCTTTACTCTAATCAAAGCTTGACTTTTAAAAATGTCCTGAGAGTGGATATTTTATAAGAAGTCATTCCTCAAGAGACTCCTAGCTCTACCCTTATATAAAGTCAGACCAAAAGAAGGTTATATGTCTGGGTCACATTATCAGCTCCATTCCCACAAAATTGCCCTAAATAACTTCATTTCAGCTCTACCCTGGGGTTTTACAATGGGCCTGTGATTTCAGAACCATGGATATAGGAAGGCCTTCACCTTTCTTGTAAAGCTGTTATCCAGGACATTTGTTGGTTGTTACTTTGCTGAGGGGCTACAGCACCCCAACCTGCACTGCCCCCCTGCCTCCCTGGAGCTAATGTGCCTCAGGGCTCCAAGCCATCAAAAGGTTTGTCATTTATGATAAACAGGTCTCCCTCCTTAGATTAGACAAAACAACATGTGATTGGGAAAAATACATTTAATGGAAAGTGGATGTGTATATGTTTTTATCCTAGCTCTGCAAGATGTTAACCAAATTATTAATCCTTTGTAAACCTCAGGTTCCTCTTCTGTAAAATGCAGGTTATGAGCCCTGAACTGCAGGATTATTCTGAGGAATAAACATTACAATGGACTAATCACAATGTTTTACAACTGTTAGCTTTTTTGAAGTCTCTGCTCTGCGTTAGGCACTGTGCCAGTTTCCTTGCACATGGGATCTGTAAACTCAGTAATACAAAATAGTCTTATTGTCTCTATTTTATAGATGGCTCAGCTGAGATTTAGAGAATAGGAGTAACCTGCCGGAAGTCACAGCTAGTTGGTGGCTGAGCTAGAACTCACAATTAAAACTAATTGATTTCTAAATCAGGCACTTTCCATTTCCCTGCACTTTTCTACATATGGTTTCTGCTTTGTCCTTCCTGTTACGAAATTTGTAACTAAATTACACGTTCAGGTACTGAAGTGTTCTACAGCCAGATTTTTAATATATAATTCCATGGCTCTCCACTGTTGAATCATGCCTTGTTTTCCTTTGGGAGGTATGGAACAGGGAGAGGGCTTTCAGGAAAAAAAAAAAAAAGGAAGGCAAACCTGAGCTTAAATGCCTAAATCTCAGCTCCACAATATTCTATTTGTGTGGGCAAAATATTTCAGTTCTTGAAGTCTATTTCTCATATGTAAATATCATCTGTTTTATAGATTAGGACAAATGTGATAATGTATGTAAAAGGAGCAGGAAAATCAGCATAATGGCTGGCACACAAAAAGCATTCAATAAATATTAGCAAGTATTATTATTGTTTGTTTATGTCCAATGTCTATGGCCTCTTTCCCCTGTGTTTTTATAATCAACCACCCCAAATCTTATCTGGAATAAAATAAGACAATATTTAAATTACTTAAGTAATTATAAAATGAGCCACTTGACTTGAAATGGGTTTAATAGGGGAATTTGGAATGTAGCAGGAGCACTTTGAGGCTCTCCTGGGAACTAGAGGATTCCACAGGCAATTAATTGCTTGAAATGGCATATTTAAAAGGAAACAAAGGAAAACAACCTTTCCCTAATGTGCCTTCTGGGCAGATGGACAAGACACTTGAATGGTGGCTGCCTCAGAGTCACGGGGATCTATCCAGAAACATCCTGTGGGTTTGGCAACCTATGATCCAACACCAGAGCACCACCATGCTTTAAGATGCTTGAGGTTCAGCAAAGGCCACATTTATCTATGGGAGCTCACACCTCTCTTGCTAGCAATCGTTAGGCAATAGGAGCTGTCTCTAGTGATTCATGACTATTTTATGCCAGAAGCAAGAGCCAGGCTAGTATTCAAGAGGGCTTGGTTCCATTTTCGTTTTTCTCCTAACTAGAAACGAGACTTTGACTAAATCACCTTTCCCTGGGCATCAGGCCGTTACCAAAATGGAGGTCATTTCTAACAGGTTTTTTGTTTGTTTTTTAAGATCAAATTAAGAATGCATGTGTTATTAACTCTAGCTAATTAATAGGCTTATGAGTGATTATTTCCTCCTGCAATTAGAAAACTGTTTTTTGCAAAGGACGCAAAGCATCAAATATTTTATATCTTTATTTTAAAGTTATACCATGTGATGATTATTTGAAGTATCTTCTCATTAGATGAGTAATGGTATTTGTTACAATCTAAACAACAAAACAAACAAGAAAAAATATAAGAAATAGTGGGGTCCTAATATTGAAAGCTACCAAAAGAATCAGAAATTGCCCACATTGATCTGGAGCATTATAGGAGACACAGGAAGGACTTGGTATATTTTCCCAAATTTTCATTATTCAAATATTTAAGTATAAATCAATATTAAAGCATGCAAATATATATCATGAAGTATAAAGCTATATTTACAGAAGTTTTTGAGAGGCAACTTGAACATGAAAAATAATGAGATTGAGGTGAACCTCCTTGTGCTACACTCCCAAGTTCTGGGGATCTTGATTCAACCTCCTTTGTCCTGAGGGCTATTGTTGTAAACACAGTACAACTGTGGTGTTATTAAAGAGGGTCAGATTTGGGATCAGCCTTTTATAAAAGTTATAAAGTGCATACCACAAGGTCTGCTACACAATAAAAGTCAATGGATTGGGTAAATTTTTGAAAACATTTGTCTCTGACGCATTGTATGCATGGTTTAGGTATGAATGCTGAGTAGGTTCAAATCTTGGCTTCATCATTTGCTACTTTTGACTTCAAGTTAATGATATAATATCACTGTACTATTGCCTCATATATAAAATAAAGATAATAATGCTGGTCTCATAGAGTAGTTGTGAAGTTTTAATTAAATAAATGTTATAAAGTCAATGCCACAAGGTCTGCTACACAATAAAAGTGTGAAAGCTTAATAAATATTATCTTCATCATTATCATCAGAAAGAAAACTTTTGAGTGGAAATTTCAGAACAGTATTTTTGTTCTTCTTCCAGTGTTCATGATATGAATGATGAAAGTTGTCTAATTACTAGGATCATCATGTATCAGGAGAAATAGATGGCCCACCTGGGAGCGAAAAGGGTTAGTTGAAGAGATTTCAATGAAGAAGTTATTTACAGTCAGATGAGCAACATTAAAGGAACCAACGGGAGGCAATGAAGCACCCAGAGGACAGCAAAGATGAGAAGCATTTCTACTTTTAGGCCTGAAGGGAAAGAGGAAGAAAGATATTACCAGAAGCTAGTAAACCACTGCAGCCCTAGAAGAAGGTCACCCAATAAAATCTGACCAGAGAAGCAAGGGCAGAATAAATGTCCTCATCTGTCCTCTCACCTCTGACCTCCTGCAAGTGTCTTCCATGGGCTGAACCCAATGGGAAAGCAGGAAAAGGATCAAAGGAAGCTGGGGCATATCATCGAAAGAGATCCACCTCTCAGGACACAGTGGCAGTGGAGCAGGATCAGATAAGCAAAAGGAGAAGAATGGATATAGTCAAATATCAAAAAACCACCAATGGTTGAAGATGGGAAAGTACTTACTGAACCCATTGTTAACTACTAATCAGATAAGATTAGATCATTTACTTAAGCATTATAAGTCTATTTTAATATCAATGGAAAGGAATAATAATGCATTCCTCATAGGGGACTATATTAAGAGAAAGTATTTTTTCTAAGAGAAAAAATAGATATGTGTATATATATTATATATTATATATCTATATAACTCAGTACAGTATCAGAAACAGACATTTGATAAAAATTGACTACTATGATATTTGTTATTAAGAATCTAAAGACTTTCATAATGTTGGCAGCTAATTAAAAGATCCCTCCAAAGTAGTATATTAATTTCTTAAACAAATATTGAGTGCCTACCATGGGCAAGGAACTTCTAGATACCTGGAATGTAACAGTGAACCAAAGCAACCTACATTCCACTATGAAAAGTTTATAGTCTAACACACTTAAACACACAAATGAATATTCAAAACTGTGAAATATACTATGAAAGAATCATGTTATATTGAAGTATACCAGGGGGGCTCTAATTTAGTTGGATAACCCAAAAAGGCTTCTTTAAGAAGAAATGATTTAGGCCAAGCACCTCAGAATGGTGACAGAGAGGAATGAGAAGGGCAGCTGGGACTGGGGGGTGTTCAAAGCAAAGACAAAGCTGTGTACAAAGATCTGAGGCTGGGATAAGTTTGGTTAGCATGAGTGAGAAAAGACCAGCATGAGCACAGCATTAAAGACAAAGAGGTGGGTGGGAAAGAGATGAAGTTGAAGAATTGGACAAGGACCCCATCCTACAGATCTACACTGTAGGCCAAAAGTTGGAAATTCAGTCTAAGTGGAAAGAAAAATCACTGAAGCATTTCAAGCAGGGAACTAGTATGGTCTCATTTTCATGTTTAAGACCTTACCCTGCCTTTCATGTGCAAAATAGGTTGGAAGGAGACAAGAATAAAAATGAAGATCGCTTAGGAAGTTATTTGAGTGGACAAGAGCAGATTACTTTGACCAGGTCAGGAGAAATCAAGTTGTCATGAATCCGTATCATTAGCTAATTTGGTCAACCAGATGAAAACATTTTCTAAAGAAAGAAAAGTATAACTGCATCATGGGATTGTTGTGAAGACTATATAAGGTGTGGACAAACATCTGCCAAAGCCCCAGGTAGATAGCAAGTACTTTACTAATATGATCCCTGTCTTGACATATACCAGACTGTTGGCTTCTTGAGATTAGATATTTATATTATTCTTGTTTATATTCACTCAGACTCCTAGTATAGCTAGTGCTTTTAGAATGTCTGAATATCACATGGTGGCAAAATATTAAACCTTTTGGGAAGGACATTAGAAGTCAGAAAGAAAAATGTAGCAAAGACTTTTAACTTCCAGAGTCTCAATTTGAATTTCTCTTGTTCCTTGTTTAGACTTAGATACTGTAACTGCAAGGGGTCCTTAGAGTCAGCTTTGTAGATTGCTAAAGGCCATCCAAAATCCAATTTTGTTGTTGTTTGGAATGAAACATCATACTGCAGTTACAGAATTATCCTTTAAGAACTGCAAAGTGCTTTTCAAATGAAGATGCATCCTCCTGATGAACTAGAAGGGGAAACAATGGAACTGGGTGATTTATAAGTCTGCTTGCAGTGGGAGAGTGAATTGTCTAGATAGCAAAGGATGAAATATCCGAGTCTCCACTCCATCCTACCATCATTCTACATTATAAAATTTAACCTACTTTTTCTTCAGAAATTCTCAGAATTATGTCACAAAGAAAAAATGAGGTTGGATCCCTGTTCCAGGTACACATTTATCACCAGCTGTACGACAGCCCTGAATCTCAGAATCTGTACCCCTTCATGTTTTGAAAAGTGCGGACCTTGAAAGGCAATGGGGGTGTTTTATTTAAGGAGGAATTTTAATCTATCCTACAAATTATTATTATCAAACTGTGCATTTTAAAACAATGAGTAATCCTAAGGAAGCATTTCCATGAGCAACACATTTGAACAACTGTTAATGAGTCAAACACAAAATAAAACCCATGGTGAATTAGACCAGTAACAAGTTAGAAAAACACTGTATCTGACAGGAAGATGGGAGGATTTTTTTAATTGAATATACTACAGTGGAATTCCTTGTAATATTGTGGCATGATACTAAAGTCCATGTATTATGTAAAATTTGGGAAACAGTTGACTCTGAAGAACTGTGTGCATGGTTTAGACATAAACAGTGAGTAGAACAAATGAAAGCCTACAGACCTGACTCTGCTTCTCTGCCTTTAAGCTACATAAATTGAAGACTGGAATTCTTCAGTAGTGCTGATTGTCTGCAGGGTTTGTGTACTGTCTGATATTATTAAGCCTCTATAAAAATTACAGTGTTCATTAGATTCTGTTATTGTGAGGATGAAACAAGAGTGGAAAACAATCTTTGGCTCAGGTTAAGTTCAAAGGTAGTGCAGGGTTTGTAAGCTATGACTGTAATCTTTTTCTATCCTATTACTCTTGATACTTAGAGATATACCATGTAAATCAAGTGGTCAATCAATGAATAATTTACTTGGTGTTAGTATTATAGTTAGTTTTGTTCTACATGCAGCAAAGTTGAAAGAAATTTTAAAAAAGCCTAAAATAGCAGTTGGGCCATGATATGTATTTATTAAATTTGCTAAATTTAGGAATGGATATTTAAATAAAAAATCTTATAATTTCACTGCCTCTCTAGAAAATGTTTATGCCTCTACAAAAACTTCCATTTAGGCTTCCCTTTCTTTATAAAATCTTTGCTGTTCTACTTTCACCTCAGCCATCTAAACTTTGTGTGTTGTTTGATGGCACTACTACCTACTTAACCTTTCTACACATCGACTTTTATTATAATTAACTGTATCCATGTCTGCCTCTCCTACCAGGAGTAAGACTGTCACAGGTAAAAACCATTTGTCATTAATATTTTTATCAGTGCTTAACACAATAATTAGAACATATTAAGCGTTTCACAAACATGTTATTTCAATCAAAAATTTTATACCCATGTATTGATTGAGAACTTTCTGTATATGATTCACTATGCTAGGTGTTGACAGGATACCTATCACAGTCTCAAACATTCTATAGCTACTTAATATAACTGTATGGTATTAATGCACTGAGGAAAATAAGATGCACTCATTCTCTCAAGCCACTAAGAGGAAAATAATCTGTATATGTATAAGTAGCTTGCTGAGGCAGAAGTGAGATTCCTTAAAACAAATGATAAAGAGAAATTGCTCACTCATTCTTGGCTTTTAGCAGCATTAAAATCTTAACTCTGTTATTTAAGTATTCTAAGTCTACAAGTTCTGTCCAGAAGATATCCAGCCATGTACTATGTAAAATAGAGACATTTATTGAAGAAGATACAGGATATAAGAAACATGGTATGCAGGAAGATGACACCTCAAACCCCTTCAAAGTAGGTACCTTGGGACCGCATGCAGTTCTCCCAATCACCATCAGCTGCCTGGTTGTATTTTCCTGAATCTGTCATCGACAGTCGGAAATCTCTTTCTTTTTAAAGGTGACTTTAGTTTTCGGAAATGCCAGAAGTCACAGAACACCAAATCTGGGCTGTAGGGGTGTGAAGTCACCTGGGTGATTTGATGTTTCACCAAAAAGCTCTGCACAAAACAAGACAAAAAACAAGACACAATGTATGAGCAGGTGCATTGTCATGATGAAGCTGTCAATCACCAGTTGCCCATAGCTGTGGCCTTCTGAATCACCTGAATAGTTTTCCCAGAGGAATGTTCAAGCTTAATGCAAAATTTAATGCAGATTCATTGCTCTTCTTGCCCAGTTATTTTGCATGCAAGGGCCACACAGGACACATGCTCACTCAAGAGTGTCTACTGCCCCCGCTGACCAGTACAATGAAGTCATCTTGTTCACTCATGCATGTTCCAGTCCACTCTCCTTGGCTGCCAGGTTACACTGTTATTATGCAAATCATTCTTGTTATATTAACAATGGCTGGACTTTTTCTGGACAGACTAATATATGTAATATACATAAATATACATGTATATACATAAGTGATGGGGGTTACCACATCCTGTGCAGAGTCCCCCTGGGTCACCACCTATGGAGGAAAATAAAATAAGTCATTCCAGACACTCTTGGTCTTCCAGGAAAAGGGGATGGCGATTTCCTCTAGTGGGGAATGCCTCGAGCCTTTCTCTTGAAGTGGCTTTTATTGAGAACAATATGCAAAGGGGTATACAGCGGGCATGCAAAGCTCATTAATCAATGTCAAAAGGCTATGATTGGAGGAACACAGAGATTTGCCTCAGGTCAGGATCTGGTAGACAGTGTGGCACCCATTAGGTCCTGAAACCTGGGAAACTAATCACATTCTATACTCAACTCCAAACATCAGTACTTATTAACTAGAGGGCATTGTTAGAAAATAAGTTTCATAGGATTTAATTCATTCCTTCTCCAGGCCTAATTGCCCCCAGGAACTGCCTGATCCAGATTACGGCTGTACCTGCCTCTCGTATTGTTTCACTGACCTGGTCAGGAGGTGGGCAGAGCAGCCAAAAGATAAGAAGACTTCATTCAGATAGAATGAGGACTCCAGCCATGAAAAAGCCAAGGAGTGAAGGTCTTTTGCCCCTTCTCCATGGACCTCAAGTCCTTCCCTGATGGCCCCTGTGTGACTGTGCCTGTCTTAGGTTGCCCCTGCCATCAAGGGAGTCTTATCCATCATTGACTAACCAGCCATAATCCTGGGGGCCAAGCAGGGTGATGTGAGGGAGTCAGGGGCTGTGCCCCTGCCAGGCGGACAAGTTTTATTTCCTCAGCAATCTATTTTCCCAAGGCTTCCTTGCTCAGCTCCAGCCTTGGGGCCTTTTCACCTGATGGGAGGCTACAGTCCCTGAAACTAGGCGGGATGGTTCCCAACACATAAGTATATATAAATACATAAATACATGTGATATATAAAAATATATATCACATCTTTATCAGTGGTCGCCTAGGTCACTTCTATATCTTGACTATTTTAAATAATGTTGCAGTGAATATAGGAGTGTGTATTTCTTTTTAAATTAGAGTTTTTGTTTTCTTTGAATAAGTACTGACAAATGAGATCTGATTCATATGGTTCTTACACTTTTGTCTTTTGAGAATTCTCCATACTATTTTTCATAATGGCTGCACCAATTTACACTGCCCCCAACAGGGCACAAGGATTCCCTTTTCTCCATATCTTTTTCAACACTTGTTATTTGTTACCAGTTTGCTAATAGTTATTTTGATAGGTGTGAGGTGGTATCGCATTGCAGTTTTGATTTGCATTTTCCTTATGATTAGTGATATAGATGATCTTTACATATGTCTGACATCAATTAGTATATTCTCCTTGGAGAGATGTCTATTCAGATCCTATACCTATTTTTTATTGGATTGCTTATTTATCTATCTATTTATTTATTTTTGTTGCTGAGTGTTATGAATTTCTTATATATTTTTGATAGTAGCCTGTATCAGGGAATATATTCTCCCATTCAATAGATTGTCTTTTGATTTTGTTGATGGTTTCCTTCACTGTGCATACGATTTTTAGTTTGGTATAATCCATTTATTTTTTATTTTGTTTCTCCTGTTGGAAGAGACATAGCACGAATTATTAACTTATCAAAGCAACTCAGTAAACTAATGTTTCATATATTTCCTGAAAATGGCCTAAATGTTTGTTTGAATTTCTTTAATTATTAAAAAGGCCATGTTAGTTTGTACACTTGCTTCCCTCTATTAAAAATACTATTTAAAGTAGAATGCATTATAGTTGAATGAGATAGCATCACACATGTGTGAGCACACACATACACACACACACAAATAGTTTACATGTGTCTAGCCTCCTCATTTCAGGTGCCATGCTGTTTTACACAGATCAGTTCTTTATGACCCACCACAATTCTATATACCTTCATTTTTGTCATTGTACCAACAAGTTAACTAAGACACTAAATGTTTCAGTAAATACATAAAAACACAAAACCAGTATATGGTGTGTCTAGGATTTGAACCCAGATAGTATAGCTCCAAACACATGCTCTTTATTTATTAGTTATTTGTTTAGTTAGCTGGTGACTTTACACATTGCTTTGATCTTATCGAGGATATGTTTTCACTGGTAATTTTTAAAAAACTTTTGTATTTATAACCATGTGCCAACCCTGTGATAAGCACTTTCATTCATTATTTTACCTTCAGGCACAGAAGTCCCATGATGTTGGAAATTTTGCCCCATTTGCTTCTGTGTCTCCAATATTTTAAAAAATGATTGGTACATATTATCTGTTAAATAACCTTAAATAAATGAATGATGCACAGAGAATACATGATACATAAGGAATGGAATCATTTTCAGTTCTGTGATTAGAAACCATTTTTCACTACCTTACCTGTACGGTTTTGAGCCAGTGGAGCACATGCCTTCAAGCTGATATTTAGACATACTACAAAGTTTTTCTAAAAAATATTTTACTGTGTTATTTTCATTACCATTTATCCCCCCATACCCACTTCCACCGACACCCACCTGCCCCTCTCCTGCAATCACCACACTGTTGTCCTTGTCCAGGAGTTCTTAATAACAACTCTGGATTTCCCCAAGTTTCCTCTTTTCTGATGATTCTTGATAGACGTCAATACTAAGATAGGCTGACCTCATGTTAAAATGGGGTGTGGGAATTATGCGCTAACCTAGGAAAAAACCTGACAAAAAATATGACTCTGTTTAGTATGGAGGGGGATACTGTAAAAAACTATATATGCAAGTGTACCTTTAAATATGATTTCAATGTTACATTTTATAGTATTATATGTTTATCTCTAAAATTCAGAGAAGACTGCATGAAGTTTTGAAACTTTTTTCTATCACATTCGTTTATAACAATGACAAACAAGAGGAGGTTCTATTTAAAAAAAAATAATTAGTGGATTAAATAGAAGCATCAGGGATATGGCCCATGTCTTGGTGTAGTTTATGTGATGGATTAAAGGAAGACAGTTTTCATATTGACTCCAAAAAAAATGAGTTATTTTAATCTTGATGGTAAGGCTAATGAAAACGATATGGAAAAAGTAAGGCAATTTTGCCTCACTTCACACCAGAAAAAAAAAAAAAAGAAAAAAAGAATAGCACACAAAGACAATCAAACAGAAAATAAATGTTTTGTTTGAAGTAACCAGATTCTTGAGGCAAAGGCAATTCTTCCTGCCTTCTTCTGTGTGAAATTATCTATCTCATTCAAGTAGAATTGGTTTTCTTGCCATTATCAAGATACTTAAGAAACAATGGTTTTTATTTTTAGGAGAAAAGTGGGTTTGTTCCTATTTATTTTTGTTTAGTTGGTCGGTTGGCCGTTGTGAGGGAGCAGGTGTGAAGGCTGGAAAGATAATTGTCCCAATCAGGTGTGTAGAGTGGCTCCAAGGAAGGATAGCAGAGTGGCAAGTGACCAGGGTTGCCTGCTTTCTAGGTAATAACAAACTTCAAGTCTGACAAATAACCAGGGATATCTCCCTGTAACTCCACCCAAAGAGATAGTGTTCTTCTACTTGACTGGATGTTCTACGTTTACAATTGAAACAGTACTTGAGAGCAACTTTGAATTATTTAAATGGAGAAAATTTATTTTCATACTCTATGTAAATAGGTATGTCAAAAGGACCATTCTGAAACATCCAATAAACAAACTTGAGCAGAGCAAAGTCATCATGCTATGAGTCAAGAGAGATTTTGCTTTTATTGCATATTCTTTAATTGTATGAAAATGCAAGCCACATGTTAGTTGTGTTGATTAAAACAAAATAGGAAGAACTAAGTAATAAAAGATTATCCATACTATGTGATTACATATTTAGATATTTACACATATATGTATGTGTATGGGGAAAAAGGCTGGAGGTAAATACATTCCTATTCAGAGAGTTCATTTCTGGTTTGCTGAATTACAAACATTTTTTTCTTCTTATACTTTGTATTTTCAAAATATTCTGTAAGAATAAAGAATTACTTTTATAATTAGATATGACTGTAAGTTCCTTTGAGGAGCAGGCTTATTTTCATCATGTGGCAAATGCATGGGCCTTGACTCAACCAGAGCTAAGTGCTATTTTAGTTTTGAATTTATACCAATCTGTTTGTTTCATTTATATAAAAAGATGTGTCCCGAGTTTTTAAAGAGTGAATGAGATCACTATCTTTTCCACAGCTTTCTCTTAATTTAATAAACCAAAGAGAAAGAGAAATTTTGTTGTAAAAGCCATGATTATTTATTCCATAATGTTCATTGATAACCTATTATGTGTTAGTAATTCATTTAGGTGCAGCAGTAAATTCAGCAATAAACCAAACAGATAAAAACAACTTTCTTCAAGAAATTACATTCTAATGGGAGGAGGAAACATTAGAACATTAACTATATTGTATTTTATAAAGTGTAAATGCTACTGAGATTATATAAAAATAGAGCTAGGTCATGGGCATGGAGCATGTAAGGTCAGGAGTGAAATTCCAAAATGGCTAGTAAATATAAACTTTATTGATATGACATTTAAGTAAAGAATTGAAGGAGGTAGGAGAAGAAGACATGCAGATATGTGGGGAAGGAGTGTTCCAAGAAGATGGAACTGCCTATGCAAAGACTCTGAGGCAAGAGTGTGCCTGTCATGTGTAAGCAAGAACAAGGAGGACAGTGTCCCTAAAGCAGAGTGAGGGAGAAAGAGAATTGATGATGAGGTCAGAGGTAATCAAGGACAGGATACTATGGCTTGTTCAGGTAAAACAGTAAACTTTTGTTTTGGTCAGAGTGATGTGATCTAATTTAACATTTTAAATTATTCTGCTTGGTGTTTGAAGAATACATTGCATCAGCATAAAGGTAGAAGCAGGGAGACCAATTAGGAATCTAACTCAATAATCCAGGTAAGAGATGATTGTGGCTTCAGCAAGGATGCTAGAAAATAGAAGCAGTGAGAATTGCTGTGGAGAAGGAGATAACAAAATTTTGGCCTGAGCACCTAGAGGGATGGACTTTCCACTTCTTAAAATGGAAAAGTCTGTGTATGGAACAAATTTTATACAGACTAAAAGTTCTGGTTTGAATATCTTTAGATTGCAATGGCTTTAGATGTTCCATTGAAATATTGACTTAGGAGCAGCTATAAAAGCGTGAATCTCAATAAAGAAGCTTGGGTTGAAAATATAATTTTGGAAATTGTTGACATAAAACATTTAAAAACTTATAGATGCGTCTAACTGAGCTGTGAGGCATACCAACTTTCAGAGTTCAGGAGGATACAGAAAAAACAGCAAAAAGAACCAAGAAGTAGCCAGAAATGTAGGAAGACAACCACTCATGGCCATCACTCAAGAAGGAGAGAATGATCAAATGTGCCAAATAATTTGCTGGTAGACTAAGATAACTATGAATTAACCATTGAATTTAGTTACATGGAGGCCATTTGTGATCTTGACAAGAGAAGTTCCAGTAATATGACAGGAATAAAACTCTCACTGCAGATTGTTTTACAAAAAATAGAGACAAGGCAATTAGAGATAAAAGGTAGAGGCAACTTCTTCAAAGAATTTTGTTTAAATGGAAGGTGAGAAATAAGTAGAATAGTAAGTGTGATTGAGCAAAGAGTATTCTGGTTGCTTATTTGTGGATGAGATAAATAATATTTACTTGTTTGGGGAATAATCCAAGAGACATGTAAAATAAATAGTAAAGGATAAAGAGAGAAGAAAACATGGGCAATATCCTTGAGAAAACATGGGCATGCCCTAGTCCTCCACTCAGGAATGGTCAAGGAAGAGGGCACAGATTCATGTAGGATTTTGGGGATGGTTTTGGAGCAAGTGGAAATTCTCTTCTGAGTACTTCAATCTTCTCAGTGAAGTAGCAGACTAGATTTCAGACTGTTATATACATTGGTATAGTTAACTCATTGAGCATGTGCTCCAGGTAATGTGCTAGGCCTCAAGGTAAAAAAAGCATGCCTCCCCCTACCTCTAGGAAATTAGCGCTCTAGTAGAGATACACAATTAAACCTAAAAAATTATGGATTGTATGTTATGAGAAATATGGATTTCTATGAAACTATATAAAAAGCAGATTTGTGGGTAGGTGAAAACAAAGGAAGCTTTCCTTGGAAAGTAAAATCTCTAGATTGAAATGTTAGTGGAGGATAGTGGTTTAGGGGTTGCAATGAGTATTTCAGGCAGAAGGAGCAGTGTGTGAAAAGGCTGGAATATGAGAGTTAATGTGGCAGTTCATGGAAATGGCTATATGGTAGGAGAGAGGCCTGAGGTTGGAAAGGCAAGATTACAAATCCATGTTGAAGAGTTTTAAAAATAAATTTATCTTTGAACCTTTGGAATGGACTTAAAGAGGGGTATGATATGGTCTGATTTACAATTCCCCTCTAGAAAGATCATTGTATCAAGTATGAAGAATGGGATGGAGTGAATTGAGAAGTAATATCAGATTAGAGACTGTTTCATTAGTAATTACTGGAGGTTGGAGGTTGGTCAGACTGCCAAGCAGCAATGGTATTGCAGAGAAGTGGAAGCATGTGACAATTCTCAGGAAGAGGAATCAACTGGGTTTGAGTAGTGATTGGATGTGGATGGCTGAGGTATTGGAAATGAAGTGTCAGTGACAGGTTATCGCTTAGTTGTAACTTGAAGTGGAATAGAAGTGAAGGAGGCTTTAGGGGAAAGGTGATGAGTTCAGCTGTCAGCAACCTGATGTGACACCCAAGTGAAGTTCTGAAGAAGACAGAAATGGGTTTGGAACTCAAGGAAAGTTGTCTGATCGAAATTATAAATTTGAAAGTCATTTACATAAACATAATTTAGCTTGCACCCAACTACAAAGAAAAAAAACTTCAAAGAACAAACTAGGCCTACAAATTCACATTAAGGTCACGGTTAACTATTCTTATCATTAAGCCTGAAGGCCGTTAGTCTTTTGTTCACTTTTTTCTTTTGTTCTTTAGAAGGTAAATTACCATGTTTTTAAATGTTTCCATGTAAAATTCTCATGCATTTGAAGTGAAAGGTGTATAAATGTCATATAATTATCCTTGGCACTTTTATTTTCTTCAAATAAAGAGTGTGTCACTATAGAGTATTTATAACTAAACCTATTTTATTGGCCATATTCTCCAGCTACTAGTTTCTATAAAAGCTTACTTAGGGAAAACAAAACAAACAAAACAAAAGAGAAACACTTTTTATTAGATTGTGGGTTAAACTTAACCAGACTGTCCTTAGCGCAGGAAGTCATTTACTGTTGGCCTCTATCACTGACAGTATTTCCTCACAAATCTAGTGAGATTGGTTAAGGATTAATGTCACTTTTTAGCAACCAATGAATCTGAAGTATATGACAACTAGCACATTGTCTTTTTTAAAATTATTATTCAATTATTATATGTGTGCTTCTCAAGAATATGTCTAATAACCCAATATACAACAAAGAGAAATAATATATTGTGTCATGCATTATGCTAAATTTTTGTATTTCTAAATTCATTTATATTTCTTAGCCATACTGTCCAATTGAGATCACCATTCCTAATGTAGACTAAAAATAGGTGCCTGCAGTTAGGTAATTTTCCAGAAGTGACAAATAAAAGAAGTTAGGTTTAACATCCGTGTGTTCTCTATTGTAGTGTACGTTATATCCCAAAAGCAAACCAAAATGTAAGGCAATATGTATAAATAACAATCACCATGCAAGGGAAGGTCATTGAGAACTAGTTCCAAAGAAGTACTTGTCTTTTTATGGAAAGAATCCCCCCAATTTTTCTTCTTGTTGTCCTTCTGTACACTATTAATGTGTGCATTTCCTGACGCATTGGGAAGAATTTGAAGTCTTTACAATGAAAGATGAGAACTTTATTGTGACAGAACAGCAATCTAATTTATTTCTGACAAGATATCCCCTTTACCCAGCATAAATCGAGTTCCAGCTTAATGATGTCATTCCCTATAATGTGGAATATAAAACAAAGAAGAAGTCATTTTAGGGCCTACGCTGGGGAAAACAAGGAGCAATGTTTTTAGTTTCCTGTGAGCACCATTATCAAGGTTCCTAAATTTATCCCTAGAGTTTCCAAAAGCTAGAGATTAAGCGTCACATGGAACTACTAGAACTAGTCTCCCAGTGTCATTCTAGAGATAAAGTGAGATCATTTGAGTAATGAGATTTAACATAGTGACAAGCACTTCATACATTTTCCTTTTATTTTCTTTCTCCTTCTTTCTGTTAGTAAGGTTGATTACTTCAGAATTTTGCCAGAAAACTTTCTGTCTCTGTTTTTCTTTTTCAATTTATTCATAAAGTTTGGTTCTTCAAGCTAAAAGGAAAAAAGTCATCTTTTTTTTTAGTTTCAGTATTTTAAATTCTAACATCTAATTTTATCTAGGCCTGGAGGGAATAAAACAATCTAACAGATCTGCAAAAGGTAAAATATTGAATTATTTATGCTAAAAGTATATAAATGATATCAGCCACAAACATGATATTCCAATGGAGTGTGGTAAGGGTAAAAATAAACTTATTTAAAGTGAAAAAGAACAGAAAGAAAGGAACAAAGTAGCAGGTTTTTAAACTTTACAACACTGATACCTGTTTTCAAGGATTTGGTGAAATTTTTGAAATTTTCAAGGAAAAAAAATATATATAAACCTAGGAAAGGGAGAAAAACATGGAAGGGTATGCAAGGCACAGTGGTGTTCAAATTAGAAAACTGTGAATTTGGCATCAGTGAAATAAAAAAGCCAAAAATACAGAGCCGAGGTTGGGTCCATATTGTAGCAACCTTCTGTGCCAAAGAGCTAGACTTTGAACCAGAGCGGAACCATTAGAAAGTTGTATTCATAGAAAAGCCAAGATCTGAGCTGCGCTTAAAGACTAATTCTCACATCAGTCTGGAATTCTTCAGATTAAAAATCAAGTTTCATCCTTGACTCTTTCCCTCCACAGGGGAAACAAACATAGAAGTCTGTTCATTTTTACCACTGAATTATCTCTAGAACTTGTCAGCTCCTCTCAGTTCTCTCTGACACATTCCTCCTAATCTGCACCACTATGACATCTCACTTGGATTATTTAAAAGGTTTTCAAATGGGTCTCCCAAGCAAACCCTTTTCCTCAGGTTCAATCCTTTTAGCACACAGAGGTCACTTCAACTACAAATGCCATCATGCCGCACCTTTGCTGAAAACTATTTGATGTATTCTCATGACAACTAAGACTACACAAAATACCCTATAAATTTATGAAAATCCTGAACACCTTTTGCCTCCCCAGGTCTCCTTCATAACATGGACACCTGGTTTTTCAAACTCTAGTCCTACAGGTGCTCAGACCTTGGCTCAACCCTGTTGATTCTACCCTGGGCTTCCCCGAGTGCTATTCCTCCTGCCTGGAGCGCTCCTTCCGGACAGAACCTAGTGGCATCAGCCTTTTCTTCCCTTGAACCTCAGACTTCTCATTCACTATTGCTGGCCTTGCCTTCAGTTTCTGAGCACAGAAACTGAAGCACAGATTTGCATATCCTTTCAAAGTTTGAGGATTTATCTATTATTTTACATTATTTTACATTACATTACATTACTGTTCAGTGCTTACATTCCTGGCTAGATGAGAAGGATGCTGGGTCCACATCTTCCTTACTCACCAGTGAAACTCAAGTGCCTAACATAGCACTTGGCAATTTGCAGATATTTAATGACCTTTTGCCAAACAAATTTGCTGAATAAATGAATAAAATGGGATATTGTCACTGTGCTAAATATTATGGCTACAAAGAAAAACATGATTGATTGCCCCCAAGGAACTCAAAGTCCATTAGGCGAGAGAGAGTAATGAACAAAATATAATAGTCTATGAGTCATCCTAGTGCAGAAGGACAACTAGGGGCTACAATAACAGAGTGAATACAGAAAAGGCCCCATGGTAGAGGTGCCATATGAAGCTATTATGAGAGGGGGAATTGAAGAGACTTTAGTCAGGCTGTTAGAATGTCAGAGAAAGGCAAGAGAAGGCAAAGATGGCAGCTATATCAACTAGATAGGGTCCATGGATTCAATAATCATAAGTTTGAGTATTTTATAGTGACCCCATAGATAAAGATAATGGACACTAATAGATTTAATTTCCCTGAGGTAGAAATGTGAATTGTTTATGCTGTATAGCTAATGTGCACTTACCTTATTGCCTAATAACTTCATGGTTTTTAAGTGTATTGCCATAAAAATGGTAATAGTTTACATTACTATACTTTATAAGTTATAGAAGATATATCATAACCCTTCAGGATTCTTGACTATCTTGATACATAAGTTCATAAATGTGTGGAAACCTGGTACTATAAGTGTTAAAGTATATAGCATGTATAACAATGTCTGTGTGTGTGTGTGTGTATTTGCATAGAATACATCGCAGTAAAATAAGAATAGATATTAAGAACCACATTAAATATTTTTCACACATTGTCTAATTTCATCCTTATAATATTCCCCAAGAGACAGATGTTAATATCCCATTTTACAGATTAGGAACCTGAAGGCTTGATAGAGTTACTTGCCCTTTATCTTTGGGTTAAAAATAAAATTTCAACTCAGGTTTTCCATCTCCCTAGCTCATTCCCTAAATTGATACAATATACTACCAAAATTGATAAAGTTGATACCCAATTACCTCCTAGGAATGAGAGAAAATATTAATACAATAAATAAGAGATACAATATTGTTGTCTTTGGCATTGTTGTGGTAGAGCAAACAGACCTTAGTCTTCAAAGGCAACCATCTGCAAGTATTGAGTTTGCTGGTTTTGCTTTCAGAAGACAGTGCAACCTGTGTGACTGAGCTTTTCCACTGCTGCGGATTACTTTCAGGTATCAGAGGGGTACTGGTGTACCCTGATGGCTGGCTCTAACGCTGTTGGAGGCACATCTCATTCCTCATGCTGTGATTAGTCTTCTCTGTTGCCTTTTCATGTGTGAAAGAGACTAAGTTTTCTTGGTATTGTCTTATAAAATATATTACAGAAGACAACACAGAATTTTTTTGTTTTGCAGAGTAAAGGGGAAAAGAAGCCAGATGAGTCTGAGCACAGATTTGCATATCCTTTCAAAGTTTGAGGATTTATCTATTATTTTACATTATTTAAAAAACATTGTCTATGCCACTCTAGCCTCTTTATCCATATAAAGTTGATGCATCCTTGTAGACCAGAGGAGCAGGAGCTAGTAGCAAAAGAGGTCTTTACTTTAGGATTTACCCCATAAGTTTCTTGCCTTCTTTTTTTATACTTTTTAAAATATTCCATTTATTTAAAGAAAATATAAAACAAAAACAGTTCAACCATTTCTCCCACTCCTCATGCTTGGCAACAACCAATCTGTTCTCTGAATCTATAAACTCCTTTGGTTGTTTCTGTATCTTGGCTACTGAACATAATATTACAATAAACATAAGGGTGTGCATACATTTTCAAATTGTCTTCATTTTCTTTGGATAAATAACCAGAAATTAAATTGCTGGATCATATGGTGAGTCTAGATTTAATTTTTTTGAGGACTCTGTACTTTTTTGGTTATTGGCTGTACCAGTTACCTTCCCACCAACAGTGCACAAGCAGTTCACCAACATTGTTATTTCTTATCTTTTTTTCATGATAGCTGTTGTAAAAGAAGTGAGGTGATACCTCATTGTGGTTTTGATTTGCACTTTCCTGATGATTAGTAATGGTGAGCATCTTTTTATGTACCTGTTGGCCATCTGAAAGTCTTCTTTTGGAAAAATGTTTACTCTTTCTCCTTCTTGTTCCTTGCTTTTCTTCATGTCTATTTCCATGCACCCCCTTCTTCTATTTAGCTCATGATTCCTCCCACTGGACGTGTGATCTCATTGGTCCCCTTAGTTAGATACACTGAAAGTGTTCCAGACTTACCTAAACTGCACATCTAGACACTTTCTCCAACAAAGTAAGCAGATTAATCATAGTATTTCAGCATTAATAACAGTGCTTGGGATTGTAGAAATAAAGTCCACTCAAGTTAGAACAATCAGAACTTGTTTAATCACTTATTTAGTCAGAATTTGCTATAACTGGGAGTCAGTCACAATCACTTGTATGTGGCAGAAACTCAAAGGCAGGCAAGAGAATGGAAAAATTTTACATTTATAAAAAGAAAAAATCTTTGGGTCTGTTCTTATTGAAGGTTATTAGTATGGGGAAGCTTGAAGCAAACTAAAAGCAGGGCATGCTATGTAATCGGTTTGGGGAATACATTTGGCTTCCTCTGGTTGGTCCTGAGGTAGAATCAAAGATCAGTGAAATTGACAGTCATGGGCCAATTACTATACAGGCTGTGGTTTAGCTTCCTGACTTACTTGCTGCAGGGACTATGGGCCAGAGGTCTGGCTATTGTCCATTTATATATTCAGTCTTTTAGGAAGCATGGCTGGATATGATACATTCTTTGCCTTCAATGAGTCTAGCAAAGAAAACTGAATTATACATGAGCATATTATAGTAAAAGGTAAACTATTCAGTGACAGCTACATGTGTAAAATGCAGAGGTAAGATTCATTGGGGGAGATTGATCTTGGGGGGCGGGTGAAACTCTGGAAAGGGTAAGCTTATACTGGGTTCTGAAGGGTTAGTAGAATTTTGCCAAATACCCAAAGACAAAAGGGCATTGTGGGAAGAGGTAGAGAAATGTGAATTGACACGATATGTGAAGGAGCATGACTATTTACTTTGTAGTTGTGAAACAATATACTATGCTCAAATTTGAGAATAAGGTTCTGCAGCCAAATCCTACAGAACCTTATATGCAGGTCTAAGGAGTTCAATTAGTCTGAAGAAAATAGGGATCAAATGGGGATTCTCAGCCTATGAATGGTGTTGTTTAGTGTGTTAAGTGAGGAAATATATGAGGAAGGAGAGATATATTTATGAAGAGGACTTTCTTGGGGACTAGAGAAACTGGGCTTAGGGGTTAGAGAAACATTGGAGTCAAGGTCACTAACAATGTCTTGGGAAGAATGGTACTGAGTGGATGATTGGAAAATAGGAATATTAAATACAGTCTCCAAACTCAGGGCATGGACAAGGCAAGTAGGCACCAGCAACAGGAACAAGAGCAGTAGGGCAGGGCATGACAGTTGCATTCCAGAAGCCAGCACCTTGTCCACTTGTGAGTGTCTTAAAAGGACTGGTATGAACTTTCCTCCATATAATGGTCAGCATCTTGAGAAGCTGTCTAGCACCTGATACATAAAGGCTGACATGGGTGCACATGTGAATATATTTAAAAAAATTGTAAATATGATTATGATTGCTCCATTCCTGTTATTAGTATTTATAATGATAACTCAAATAGTGAATATCCAGATATAAATGATAAACAATAAAAAATATTCCAGCCAGTGACATTAGGTTAGTATTTCTTTGAGCTAATGACTCCAAGGAGTCATGTTTTAGAAAAAAGTTTGGTGCATAGGCCAAATCCAGAATGTACCACTTTTGTAAAAGTCTCGCTGGACCAAAGCTATGCCCAATCATATTTACATATTGCCCATGGATACTTTCATACTACAAGTGCAGAGGGGACAACTGCAACAGAAATCATATGGCCCAAAAAGCCTGAAATAGTTGCTATCTGGCCCTTTACAGAAAAAGTTTCCCAGGCCCTACTTTAGAATCTACGAGCTAGGCATAAATGGAACAAAATATATTCTAATTACTTGATATGAAAATGAGCACAATATATTAACTCTATTTTATGTGCCCAGCTCTTTACAGGAAGTAATCTCAATCCCATGGTATAGGTGAGGAAGGCAAGTTTCTGAGAGGTTAGGTATATAACTAGTGAACATTCATAATATGATGTCGACACATGTGTGCCTGGTTTCAAAGCCCCCCCCCCTTTTATTTACTGTCAGATTTCTTGAGTTGCAATGTGCTATTTAATTCAACAGATATTGACTGTTGACCCTCTCAAACCTAGCAGGTCACTGAGCAAGGTCTTACAGTAGTACATCAATAAAAAAGACATAGTAACTTACCTATGAGGAACAAAAATCTACTAAAAAAATATGTAAATGTACAAAAGGATAAAAAATAAAATAATATGAAATGGCATGTCATATAATATGTATATAAATATGTTTTATAGGTAAATATACATTTTAAATATATACATATATGTAATGCAATCTAATGTAGAATTTACGAACACAGCTTCTGAAGCCAGACTCCACAACAGGTAAGATGTGAAACCAAGGGCTAGTTATACAATCTGTCTGTCATGCAGTTTCTATGTCCATAAAGTAGAGATAGTAGTCACTTATCACACAGGGATGTGAAGTATATATAAGGAAAGACGTATAATGTATTATTTTATACAGTGCATACTAGTGAGTACCCACTCACGGCCCACATTGGTTGAGGCCCTCAAGAAATCACATTGAACAAAACACAGCACTCCTTCCATTGTGTGGCTTCTGATCTGCCATGGGGAGATAGACAATAAACAGTAAGATTGTCAATAACTTAATTACATAAAATGCAAGAATAAAATGTGTACTATTGAAAAAAGGAAAGGAGATCAGAGGATGGGAACCAGCAGCATGGAGCAATGAGGAAGAGGGATTTTATGTTACATGGAGCAGTCTGGACAAGCCTCCTTGAAAAGGTGAGGCTGGAGTGGAGGTTTGGAAGAGGGGCGGAGAGTGGTCACGTGGATATCTGGCTGAGAGCGCAATTGCCACCACGAGGGCCAGATAGAGCCCGGTGCCCATCTGAGGTAGTGCCCACAGTGTCAAAGGAGTGAGAGGTCAGCCATAGTACCTGGAATGGAATGGGGAAGACGAAATTGGCAGAGAGGAGTCAGAGGAGGTCTAGTTCATGTAGGGCTTTAGGAGACTTGTGAGAACTTTGGCTTTTACTCTCTAAATGCCCTTCCAGGGGTTTGAGCAGAAAATAACATAAGACATTAAATATTTAGAATAATGCTTTGCTTGGCTTATAATAAGTACCCAATAAATATTAGTTGCAATTATTATTACTATTATTATCATGGTGTTTCAGGGAATGGAGGATAATTCATGGTCTATGAAGGAGGTCAGTGATATGAGACTGGAGAATTAAATTGTTAGCAGACTGGAATTAGTGTCATACCAAAGAGTTTGTACTTTATTGTGAAGACGGTGAAAAGCTGAAACAATTTGAGAACCTTAGTCACAAGAGGACTATAAGATCAGTCTTGAGCTAAATCAGTTTGATCCATTAGTATCATACCATGTTTTCAGATCAGTTATTTGCCATATTCTCACTACATAAGTGATAAAATAGCTAATATTAATAACTACTTGCTATGAGCTATAAGTGCTTCTAAGTGCTTTGCCTATATCATCTGATTTTATCTAAAAAAGAAACCTCTATAATGTAGCTTCTACTCTTATTTCCATTTTATAGATCAATAAACAAAGACCCAGAAATATTAAGTATTTTGTCCAAGATTACACAGTATCTTAGTTTGGGTTCTCCACAAACATAAAAAAAAGAAAAAAAAAAAAAGCACTTACAAGCTAAAGCTTTTCTGCAATATGCAATCCCTGGGCAGTAAGAACAGTAGTATAAAAGATGATAGGCAAGAAAAAATAAGGTGTTGCATTAGCAGGCTGAACACAGCTTGACAAGACAGCACAGCAGCTGATCAGTCATGCTGGACAGATTTTAGAGAGAACTTATAAATCCACCATACCTGGAAGGGGGGAAGAGGAAGGAGATTGGTCTGATGGCTCCTCTTGTCTTCCTTTCTCTGATTGACACGCATTACCTGATAGGATGTTACATCCCTTGTACTTTTGTGTGTGTTACCTGGCAGAGTCTGAAGGAGCCAGAATCTTCACTCTCTGTCACGGTGCTTCACCTGAGCCTGAAGTGGTGGGAGAGCTAGTCTTCCCAGGTCTTGTTAGTTCTGATCTGGATACCAGAGCTGCAGGGCTCCTCCAGGGCAGGCATGCTAGTGCCCTGCCCTCCCAGGAAGCTGAGATAACCAATGTGTCAGAAGAGGAGGCACCATGGCATCCCGGCAGTTGAAATCCTTCATTGAGCACGTGCAGCTCAAGGGGCATGTGGGGTTTATAGATTTCCTGACAGGTGCATAAACTGGGTCAGACACACATGACTAAGATATAGAGTCTCCAGGAAGAGTGGATTCAACCCAGCAAGCCTGACTCTAGAAATCCCAAATATATTCTTAACTACTATTGCGGACTGCCTACCAAGCACTGCTATACCCAAAGGTTAGAACTCTTTAAACAAGAATAAATAATCCAAAGGGACCAAGATAAAACTCAAATGTTTTGGCATCTCATATTCTGGATTCCTACTACCAGTATGTGATTCTGAAGTAAAAACAGTGTAATATTAAACCTTACAGAAATAAATTACATAAAATTACTTCTATTTAATACCACAAAAGATTTCAGTCTTTGAATATTTTTTTCTTTAAGTAGTGGTACATATTGGAGGTGTTTACAGAGCATTAATTATTCAGTTTAGATATTGTAAGGAAAAGAAATAATTCTGGTTTATTGACAAAATTATCTTCACATAAAGACCTATCCCTGATCATGGTGCTAGTGTCTTACAGTTCATTTCGGTTAATCTTTACCTGAAGTTCTTAAACACTTGAATGCATTAAGGAGCTTGCTGACCTGAAGCAGGACCATTCTACTGTTTGTCGACTGTAAGGGCTAGTTATGCCTCTAAAGAGAAATACAATTTGAGTTCTTTAAAATTTCCAACATTTATATTTGAAAAGTATAGACAAAATAATAAAATAAAATTGATATAACAATCATGCATTGACTGCTTATGAAATATAGAATAGTGTTTTATGCATTGTGAGGAACTGTTATAAGTGACAAAGGATGTCTCTGTTAAAAGCTCACGATACTAATAGAGGACATGTTCCTATATCCCTTACAGTCATTACTCCTTAATCTTCACATCTATTCCATGAGGTTGGCTCCTGAATTATTTTTATTTGTTAGGCATAAAAACTGAGACTCTGCAAATTTAATTGACCTATGTACAAGGTTACTCAGAGAGTTAGTGCCTAAGATTCACATGTGAGATTCTTGGTTCCAGAGTCCAATATGTTAGCCATAACATCAGCTGAGGGTGAGAAAATCAACTCTGATGTCTTTGAAATAGTGAAAACTATGGTAAGTGTTACAACAGAGGCAGAAGCAATGTACTGCCCTGTGAATGAATAGCTCATTAATTCTAACTGAATTCAGGGGATGGGTGGGTAGGGGGAGGATGTGAAGAGGGAATATGCCTTGGATGGTATCTTGAATTACTAAAAATAAGAAAATAGTGAACTATTTGGGATCTTTCTAATGAAGATTAAGTTTTAGCAATGCTTTTTATAGAGTACTCATATGTTTAAAAATTTCAGAGAACAATGGAAACTCAGTTTTTTTTCTGACAGTAGAAATTTGTGGTTTAAGTTTAGGATTTCTATGGAACCAATTAAAGCCTTACTCTTTTTCTTATGACATTTCTGAATAATTATGAATAATATTTATCCAGCTGCTCAAGGCAGAAACTTTGATGCCATACTTGACATCAATTTTTCCCTGTCTTCCCCTTTAAATTCTACCATAAATCCCTATCAAATATATAATCTAAAAAACTCTGGAATCTTTCAGCAGTTTTCTAGCCCTTTCCACTCTTCTGAGTCACTATTGTCTCTCAGTTGGTTAATGTTTCTGGCTCTTTTCTGCTGTCCTTTCAACCTGAGCATGTATCTTTCTAATTCAATGGTTTAAATGGCTTCTCATTGGTCTTTTATGATATCTGCATGCCTCAACATGATCTAGGAGCTCCTGAGAGACCTGATCCATGTTTTTCATCTAGCTTTATCTCTCATCAGTCTTACCTGCTCAACCCTCCCCCAACCCTAGTCTGCACTCCATGATCAGCCAGTATACATTTATAATGGCTTAATGTTTCCTTTTATGCTTGACTCTTACTACAGGCTGGCTCTTCTGCCCAGAACAACCTTTCTCTCTCCCAAACAAAGCCTTGTTCTCTTCCACTTATTAACCGGCCTGACGTCTATACATCCATCAGTCTCTGCTTAGATGTTATATTCATGGCAGTCTTCTAGAGCACAGTTCACTTCCCAGGGTGAATATCTTTATCTGATTTTCTTTGATATTTTTATACCATTTCAGATATATCATGTGTCTCTGTCTAGTTTCCAACTGGGCGTCAACCTTTGAGAAGGTATATCCATTCCTATATCCATTCTCTGTGCCCAGCCCCATGTTTCCCTTACAGTACTCAGTAAATATATGGTGGTAATGAACTCCACCCAAACTTTTGAGAGAAGAGCAGGAATCCTCACTGATACTGTGATGTGTGAAGGGTAGGTTCACAGTTTCTTGTTTTTGCTGAGTTCTCTGGGAAGAATGATGGCATGGAAACAGCATAGTCTCTGGAGTTAAACCCAGGTTAGCAAAGACCAGGCCTTCCCCTTTACCTTTTCGTACAATCAACAGACGATACTGATGTTTGAGTGTAAGGTAACTGTCACAGGTATCATTCATCATTTTCCTTCAAAACAAAGATCTGTGCTAAGTGCACTGCTGAGTTGTATAAATCACACAACCACCATGCTGCTGTATTTAGTCTGATGAGAGAGAGAGAAACAAAGTGCTGGCAAACACTCAGAACTGATGGCCTTTCTTCTCTGACACGTCAGCCTGCTTGTACTGCCAGCTGCCGGAGCATCATTTATCTTTGTTATCTACACCCTGGGGTTAAGCAAGAATCAGGAACAGAAAAGTAACTTTGCCAGGTGAATTACTTTAGAAAGCTGAAGGCACTTTCTTTGGACCAGTTATGTATTTTACTGCAATGCTTACATCTTATCATATCCAGTTGTGACAGGATTGGAAGTACCACAAAGCTTTCAGCTTTCTTAGACTTGGTGCACATCAACAATCAGTGTTTTAAAAGACATGTGATAACTAGTAGCCTAGTAGATTTTCTCCATGCATGACAGTTTAAATCATACCATCATGCATGGAGAAACTTGCCTCCTCCCCCTTCTCCTTCCCTCTTGCCCCTCCCTCCATTCTCTCTGCCTTTGCCCCGCTTCTTCTCAATAAGAGGAGGGAATTCTGGTGAAAAGACATAACACTTACAAACAGAAGGAATCCTCATAGGTACTGTGACGTGTGGGGATAGGTTCACATTTTCTTGTTTCTGTTGAGTTCTGTGGGGAGGAGAATAGTATAATAGAAAGAGCGTAGTCTTTGGAATTAAACCTGTGTTAGAATATTAGCTTTGCACTTTCTGGGCGTAGCATATTTGGCAAGCTATTTGACCCTTATAATCCTTACCTTTCTTAATTGTAAAGATCAATAATAATAACTATCATTCAAAGAGACTGTGTGAAGTAACCTTGGAATTATAAATACTACAGGCACACAGATGTACGTTGTAAGAACACAAGAGATTTGTGATTGAATTACTTTTACATTAGCCTGGACTGTGTTGACAGTGGAAAATCAAAGGCAAGTAGGACATGATCCCTGCGCAGAAGAGCTCACAGTCAAGTTTGGGAAGAGAGACCAGTTTAGTGCAGGAATGCATACATCCTTTTTGCTAAACACTTTGCCTTCTTGTCTTTGTCTGTCCTTTAACAGAGAATTATTACTCAGCTTTTATCAACAGAAAATTAATTGAGGGTCTTTTATTTTGCCTTCCATGCCACATAATGAAACATGCTGGCAAATACCGGAAATAATTTATTATCATACATGTTATAATATATTAACCAAAAATCTGTCTTGATGATGGTAAGGAAAGGTGGTCTTTTTACTCTTATCAGATTAACAATGCATTTCCTTAGACACAGCCTAGAAAGACATTACCTGTAATATATTTTCATCTAATCTTACAACCTGATGCCTTAATTCTGTCTTCTGTAACTCAAGCAGAAATTGCTCTCCAGCACATTGAGATCTCAGTGCAATAAGCAAGAGAAAAGAAGCTGTGATGGGAAAAAGGAACAAACAAACAAACAAAACAAAGGCAAAGGGGAGTGGTTCACCCGTAGTTCTGTTTCCTAAGAAGAATCAGTGGGCTTGGTTTGGTTTGGGCTTCATTCATAAGCAGGCCAGCAAGCAAGGTGTGCAATGCCATGGTAGAGACGAGGCAATGTGGTTCACATGCCCTGGTGAGGCTCACAATCAGCAGGGCGGCAGGTTTGTGTTTGTGAGACATTTGTCAAATTTATAGAAGACTTCTAATCCCTGAGTGAATAAATCAGGAAATGATCTATATCCCCTGGGGCAGAGTTGGAAAATGTTGCTACCATGGTTCTTAAATCTGACTACTATTTTTTAGAATAACCTTAAAAGCTTTTTCAAAACAAAACTAAAAATGTTTAAGATCCTTCTCCCAAGCCAATTAATCACAGTCTCTGGGGTGGAGTCATTTTATTATAAACATTTTTAGACATACAGAAAAATTGAAAGAATTTTACATTGCCTATCTGTGTATATCCCATGTGGATTCTATATTAAAAAGTTTGCTGACTTGCTATATCATTTTCATCCCTGTATTTATCCAGCAATCCATTCTATTTTTGGTGCACTTTCAAGTAAATTGCAGGTATTAGCACACTTTCCCTTAAATATCTCATTAATAAGAATACAATAGTATTTGCAACATTTTTCTTTTGATATAAAATTTACCGACAATGAAATACACATACCTTAAGTGTCCACTTGCTGAGTTTGTTAACAAAAGCATACACCACTGTATCTCAAACTTCTATCTCAATACAGAATATTATCATGACTACAGAAAGTTCTCTCATGTCATTCTAGCCACTGCTCCCAGAAGCAATCATTATTCTAATTTTTTTCCTACCAGAGATTAATTATTGCCTTTCTGAGAATTTTATACAATTGAGATAATATACTGTGTACTCCTTTGTGTAAGGCATTGTTCCCTTTGCATAATGTTTTTTGAGGTTTATCCAAGCTATTGCCTCTCATAGTATTTTTTTTCCCTTTTATAACTGGGTAGTGCTGTATTACATAAATATACTGCAATGCGTTTATACATTCTCTTTTCAATGGGCACTTTGGCTGCTTACAGATTTTAGCTATCGTAACTAATCCTACTATGGACATGCTTACACAGTACTTTTGTATACATACATTTTCATTTTTCTAGGAGTAGAATTAATAGGCCATAGGGCAAATTTAGTTCAACTTTTAAGAAACTGCCTGAAATTTTTTTCTAGATGATTGCACCATTTTGCATTCTCAATAATAAGTTATGAGAGAATTCTAGTTGCTCCACAAGCTCATCAACATTTGCTATCATTAAGCTTTGTAAATTATAGTCATTTTGACAAATACATATGGGTATCTCATTGTGATGACCAATTATATTAACTACTTTTCCTATACTTATTGACCATTTATATATCTGCTTTTATGAAGTGACTTTTAAGTTGTTTGCCAACTTTTTATTACATTCTTATCTTCTTACTATAGGGTTACATTTTTTTTTTTTTTGGTTGGTTTTCTACATAGTTAAGATACTGGTGTTTTTTCAGATACATGTTTTGTGAAGCATTTTATTCCTGTGGCTTGATAATACATTTTCTTCATGATATCTTTCAATGAGAGAAGGCTTACATTTACTAAACTCTAATGTGTGTGTACATATATATGTATATATGTGTATGTGTGTATATATATATATTTCTTTTATAGACACTGATTTTTTAGACAGGTCTAAGAAAAATTCCTTTTTTTAAAACTTTGCAGGTGATTCTAACTTGCAGCCAAAATTGAGACCAACTGGATTATAGAGATCAAGAAACTTTTGTGGCAAGCTATAGAACTACTTGGTACACAAAAACATTGCATTTTGCAGAAATTTGTGTACTTGAAAGTTTGGCCTTGAGAGACTCAAGTACCAAGGCTTTCACCCCAAGCTTATGGTAGCTGGTGAATTCCAAACCCTCTCATAGTTCCTAGAAAGCTTCATGACTAGGTCATGATTGCTTTAGATACTGGCTGAGACAGAAGTTTTAACATTGGGGCATAAGTGACTACAGTTGAGCAGGAAAAAGAAGAATCAGGGATTGAAATTCTCAGCAGCTGAATCTTCAACATCCTATCCCCTTCAGGAATAGATTCAATATCCTGGGTTATATAATTTTCCTGTACTACTTGTATGAAAGAAGTTATGGCACAGAGAAAAATTTAAGTTATTAAATTGTGGGTTAGTTTGAGTTTAATTTGGACCAGGACCACAAAATTAAAATGTTCAATGAGGAAAGACATATTAGTTCAAGATATAATAGGTTCCCATTATTAAGTGTTTAATTTACATCATGAGTCGGCAAACTGTGGAAAACAGACCAAATCTGTCCCACTCTCTGGGAACATAGACACCTCCTTTGTTCACTTATTGTTTATGGTTACTTTTGTACGATAGCTGTTGAGTATTTTTGACTGGTAGTGTGACACACAAAGTCAAAATATTTACTACTCATCCCTTTACAGAAACACATGCTGGAACCTAGTATTTATTGATTTTATGTTGTATATGTCTATTATTGGTGTTTTATGTCCATTTCAGAGATGGAGAAACTGAAGCTCAGTAAGCTTAGATGACTCATTCAAGGCAGTCAAGGGAAGAACCAGAATTTAAACTCATGTGTGAATGGCTTCAGTGCATGTACTCATTCTATTATACCACAGTCTCTCCCCCAGTTATATAGAACTTAAGACAAATCCAGTAATTATGATTATTGAAATGCTTTGTCAAGCATTAGACATTGGTAAATAAAACTGGTTGATAGAATGTTTAAAGATTAAAGGAAAATATGGATAATTAATTGATAACATTTAAGATAAATGATATTTATATTCTATGAGCAGAGTCTGATCTACATTTTTCAGTCATATGTTTACCAGCAGTTCCTTCTTTGGGACAAAGCAATAGCATCAAGTCTATGTTCAGAGGGAGTAGCTTCGGGTTTGAGAGGGACGTACAATAGAAGAAATAACATTTTAACCACCCCTTGACAAATAGGTAGAGTTTAGGCTTGTAATATTGTAGGGAAGGAAATCAGTACACATATAAAGAGGTTATAGTTCAATTTTTCTAGAAAGTAGACTGCCGGAAATATTGCTAAGAATAATATAGAAAAGAAGGTCAGTGTTAGATCATAGAAGCTTTGAATGCTTGGTTAGGAAACTGCAAACAAATAAAGAAGTTTTATAGCTAAGACCAACCACCCTAATTTGCCTGGAACTCAAATAATTCCTGTGATGCAGGACTTTTAATGCTAATCCCAGAACAGTCCTGGGAAAATTGTGTTGGCTGGGCACTTTATTTACACTCTCACACATACACGCACACTCCTAGGGTAGCATATATTCCTGCGCAAATAATAAAGTACCATAATCTTTTCATATCCTGTGTTAATATTTAATAAAAATCATCTAAGCGATCATAAAGAAAGAAGGGATGAATTGAGTCAACTGGAATTCAGTTGAGAATGATATGAGGATTAGCTGCTGAATTCATTATCAATTATATTTCATTTTAGAAGGTTCCAGCATTACTGATATACAATATAATAACTGTAGAAGAGGGATAGAGACCAGAGAGGCTAATTAATAAAACATCCATTTCTAAGAAAAAAAAAAAAAAAACAAGCAAAAATAATCAGGCAATCTCTTTGGGGAACTGATTTTAAGATAGAGCTTTTTAAAATTAAAATTTATCTCATTTTTTGTTCTATATTAATAAAGAGTTTTAAATTGCTACTAACATACTGGACACTACAAACTTTGATTACTGAAGGGTACTTGATACAATAACACTTGATTTATTCATTTTTTTTTGCCCATTTATTCAATCACTCAAGGGAGAGTTTATAAGGGCCTACTAAATGTGGGAAAAATTGAGATAAAATAAATGCTTTACCCTCAAGTATCTCAAGATTCCCTTAGTAAAAGAAATATATAAATGCATATTAACAAAGCAAAAAGGCAAAAAATTAAAATAAAATAAAGTAATGAATGTATGCCCGGTTCTGTGGAAGAATGATTACCACTTCAGGTGAGACAGTCAGAGAAGGCTATACAGGAGAAGAGACAAAAGAGACAGTGGAAATAGATATGAGCACCTAAACTGAACTAACAAGCAGGCAGCTGGGGCCTGATGAAACATGCAACACATTAATTGAAAAAGTAGAGGAAGATGGTGGTGGCAAAAGCAGTGCAGTCATTGGTGTAGATCATGGAGAAGGGCATGTGCCTGCCTGTCTGAGGGGCTACCACTGCAGATTGAGGCCCAGGGGTAAGGTGGTGTCAAAAGGCTCCCAGGTGCTCTGAAGCAAGCTCTAAAGACTAAGAAGTAGCAAAAGACGCTGTGCAAAAGTTAGACAAAAATTAGAACACTGTGAATCTCAGTGTCAACTAGAAATGTAAGCATGATTATGTGTTGTTGTGGAGATGCTAGACTAGGGTATGTGCTCTTGAAAGCAAGCTGGCACTCTAGGAACAAGGGTCTGTTGACTCTGTGACCTAACAATTCTACTTCTGGGTATATGTTCCAAAGAAAGTGTTGTGGAGATCTGTAAGGTGGTTTTCACAAGGTTGTTTATTCTAATGTTATCTGTGGTGGCAAAAATTTGAAGACAACTTGGGTGAGTGCCCATCCTTGATAGAATGGATGGGTAAAATTTGGAGGAGTAATGTGCAAATTAGAAACCACGCAGAGCAGCTTGAAGGATCTGAAAGTGGAGTGCTTAGAACAATAATAAACATAGTAGAAAAACAGAATGGCATTTATAACACAATTTCATCTTTATATATTAAATATAACATACCCCAAACAGCAGTACAGTCAGTTTTTCATAATTCAACACATTTTTTTCTAAAAGTAATCTCACAATACAAAATCTTACAATAAGAACTACAGTGATTCTGAGAAAAATGGATTCGGGACAATGCTCAAAAACTTTGTCAGTGGCATTATAAAAGATCAGAATCAAATAAAAGCTGGAGCACAAGTAGATCATATAAATGATTTAAAAAATACATACTTACAATATGTACACATTACAATTTTTACATGGAAAAAGACCAGGAGTTTTCTTGTGAAAACAGGCATGGTGAGGCTTGCAGCTCATGAGTTATTATGAGGTGGTGGAATGAGGCTTGTCCGCACTTAGATAGAAGGTGGTAATGCAGATGTGAGCATGTATGGCTCATAACACATGATGAAATGAGGTAGCTGATAGGTGTTTGAGGAGTTGTGTGTCTTTTGGGTATTCCTGTGGGGCTCCAATCAACAGAGTGCAGTTTTCTACATTCACCTAGTGTTTCTCCTGGACAGAATTGCACTAAAAGTAAAATTGTGTTATGCTCAAATTATTCTGTGTTAATGGCATTGGAACGAATTCACGATTACAAAATAAACATTATAGTAGAAATGGCTGTATGAACACATGAAAACAAATGAGAATACTGCATTGTAAAAGGAGAAAATGTGTAAGTATGTAAAATAAAGGAGTCTGTCTTGAGCCAATGATACTTGATAATGTTCTTGAATTAAGGAGTGAGGTTAATCAGTTGCCTGCTACTTTTATTCAAGGGAAAAAAAAAAAAAAAATACGTGGCAGCCAAAGGATAAAGCTGTTTGGTCAAGGTGCATTTTTTTCAGGAAAGAGTCCATAAGAAACTCAGGGTACCTGATATTGTTTTCATGTGTTGTCAGCACTAACCAAAAGAGTTTATAAAAAAAGAGAGGGAGCTGCAGAGGACTTAACTCCAGGCATTAACAATGAAGAAGAGCATTAGAGATGAAGGATCAGCATCAGGATGGCAGAGAAAGCTCCACAACATGATCAGACGGAACTTGAGATAGAAAGACAAAGGGTATTGAAAGGAAAGATAGCTACACAGGTAATAGTTGATAATAAACAGGAAGTTGATCTCTACATCAGCCAAATGCATGAATCTGAGTCAAGCTTCCCTGCATTTTGAGCTTTGTGAGTGGTAATACTCATATATCCTTCCCAATATATGTCTCATCCAAAAGAGCAAGGCGATTATATAGCCAAAAATCATCAATGCTATGGAGCTGCAGAGAATACGCAATAATTTAGTGACTGACTACTGCTCAGCTTGATAGTGGAACACAGAGGGATGGTTATGGATGAACACAGAAACTGTAAAAGGAGATGTGAAAAGTAGCCTGCAGAGAAAATAAAAATTGCAGATTCAAGGACGAAAATGAGAAACCAGCCTCTGGATGGTAATGAACAATAAGATGGTTGATGGTAAAAATGAAAGGTGATAATGAATCACTTTTACACAGATGAATATTCAATGAGATGATAAGGCTTTAAAAAAGAAAAAAAAGTGCATTCTGGAGATTAAAAGATACTGTAGATGGCACAGACAGCTAATATTTCCCTTTTGGAATGATGTAAGCTGGACTACAACATAGAAATGTGCACTCTAAAATAAAGCTAGAGTGTTTTTTTTGAAAAGTTAGATACAATATCAACAGCATACAAACAATGGAGGGAGAGAATAAAGAGAGTGCTTCAAGGAAGGGCTAGATAATCTGATGCAGATGTTAAATCATTTACCTGCCTAGTTAATGATTATCCTTGGAAAGCACAGCTCTCTGGTGGGATCCTCTTTACTTCTCAAAACCTACATAGCATTGAGTTTAGCTCTCACTGCCAAAGAGGGGCTGCAGACATCTACTGCTCCTATTTCTAAGTTTCTGTTTCCTCATATATATCTAAAGTTCTGTTTCCAAGGCTCTCTAAGTGTTTAGGTACCTGCTCTCCCCTGGGTCGTCTTTGTTGACCTACGCTTGGAACATAAGTTCTTCCATTTTTCTAAAATCAACACTTGTAATAAATATGCCTGAGTCTGTTAGATAGCCCTTAAGGTGGAGTGTAAAACAGAGAAAGCTTTTTATCATGCAGTGTAGACCTTGCTCTCACAGTGCCCTTGGCTGCTACACCACTGTGGAGTTTCATAAATCTTAAACCCTAGTGACCAGTGACTCTCAGTTAGGGTCTTCTTTTGCTCTCCCTCCCCTTCTTCTCTTCTCAGTTCTTTTCTTTTCTCCATTATTCCAAGTTTAGTTGTTCCACATGGAGCATCTTGTCCCTCTTCTCTGAAGCCATGGTGCCAATCAAAAACACCAGAGCTTATCAAGGTGTTTTTCCATACAATGCAAACTCCTTCATAATAGAAATTCTGGTTGTCAGAATGATAAATTCTTTTACTTCTTTACACTCATTTTTATGGATGACAACGGAGATTCAGCTATGTTAAATGACAAATATGCAAGATCACAAAGCTCCTAAGGAGGCTGAGCTAGTATTCAAAAGCTGCTTTAAAAAAACAAACAAACAAACAAACAAAAAGGAAGCCTATTTGGAGAGATCCTGATGGAACAGGCATAGTGCCAGGAGCACCCTTCAGTTACCTACAGAGTGACCTGTGAAGTCCCATTAGCCCCCTTCATTGTAAGATGAGGAGACTGAGATTCAAAGAATATGAGATAATTTTCAAGGTCAAACTAGTGTTTTATATCGTTACATTTCCTCGGTAATGCGAAGAAGAGAAAGGCAAAGGCAAATATTTGAAAAGGAGAGTCGGCTATAGATGATATTTGGTGATTGAAAGGCTGTGGAGATCTCGCTTTAGTGTGATAGTTTGCTCTAAGAGCACACAGGACCCTGTGCGCATTTTTTATATTTTCTAGTTCATGAAACTGGTACATTTTTTCTCTTTCCCCTATTCTTTGTTTTTTGGTATTGGGAGGTCCAGTTATTTTTGGATTATGAATAGTAGCAACAAAAAGGATATCCTCTCCCTGGTTCGACCAGCTGCTCTCTCATTTCCTCTGAAAGGCTGGCAGCGTGAGGGCAGTTTTGGACTTGCCTGTCAGAAAAGAGGACTTTGTCATCAATCTCTCTCTGCATGTGGAAGAGAAGTGTGGCTAGCAAAACTTCCATCTGCAAAATTGCTTTTAAGGTGGGAAAAGATTATTTACATGTTCCCGTCCTTAGAGATTGGCACTTAGAGGGGTCTGTGGTGGGTCTGGATAAGACTAAAAAGTGAAATATGAATAAGCTATCACAGTAGTCTGGCAGGAACCTCATGGAGGCTTTTTCTACTGCCCTGCCCAGGCCACATTTCTGGCCCCAGCAGTTTCTTGGTGTCTTTCTCTGCTTCCAAGCCAAGGTCATGGAATGAATGTTGCTCCTCCCTCCTATGCTTTCCCGACACTGCGGTATACTGTCACAGTGCAGTGACACAGTCTCCCCAGATCTCCCTTTCCACACCCCCTCTGCAGACCAGCTCATAGGATTTTTTTCCTTTGAAGGGACGTACTAAGCGAGATGCCTACTTTAGCAACAAGAAGACAGCGTGAGGGCAGGTTTGGGGTTCAAATTTCAGCTCGCCCATGTCCTAGTCGTGTGCCCTTGGACAAGTGACTCAGACTACCTATGCCTTAGTTTCCATTTCCATCAAAAAGGATTGATGATGGTAGTAACTATTGCATAGGGTTAATATGATGATTAAATTAATTAGTACTTATAAAGTAACTGGTGTATAGCAAGTGTTATAGAAGTGCCTTAGATTAAAAATGCAATATGTAGTCTCTGAGGATGAGTAGACCTTTGCCCAGCCTTGTGGGTTTGGATTTGTTGCTCCTTCTCAGCTCCCCTCGTACTTCCTTTCCTGACATGTATCTCACTTTATTGAAATGACCTGTATTCTCAACTAACTGCAGACTGGTGAGTGAAGAACTCTATTATTTTTGTGTCCATTGTGCACCACTGCATAATCGACTACAGTCCTTCCAGTTTCAGCCTCCTGCCTCCATTGTAAATTCACTTTTGGAAAAGTAAATTTTTTTAAAAAGGGATTGGGCATCTGCTCCCTGTTATTTTCATTTCTGACTTTTTTTAATAAAAAGCCAGAGGGCTTCCTCTTCTCAGCAGAACCTCTTTCCCCATCATGAACAAAATGCTACCCAGTACAAAAAACAGAAGACGTGAAGCCCACAACACTGGGTCTGTGCCTGTTTTCAGAGGATCTGCCCTCTCAGCTTTCCTTTCTGTTACCTGTGGTGATTTCAAATTAGGGTGGATCAAGGTCACTCAAATATCATACAGAACACATCCAGGGACCAGTGAGGTAGAACTGAAGAGTTTGGAAAAGGCCCAGGTTATTTTGAGCAAACTTGGGGCTGGAAGATTTGGAGCTGCTTAGAACTGTCTGATTTCCCTGGGGAAGCACCTGGCAAACATTGCGCCATTGGTAAGACCACATGGCTTGGCAATTTGGCATGGCCAAGGAAGAATGTGCTTAACAGTAGAAACATTCACTGCCTTAAACATCTACCCTGGAAACAAATATAACAGACATTTACAGTAAACTATTTTTCATGTAACCGCCCAAGTTGTAAACACAGAAAGAGAAACTCAAGGAAGGGCAAACACAATTCTCATTACTGGTAATTGTGAATAATAGCTTTCAAAGACCAAGGGCAGAACTTCACAGGTTAAGTGGAGAATTTTGTACTTAGAGATACTTCAGGAATATATATGTTTATGTATGTGTACACATATATGTGTGTATGTATTTGTATTTCAATTTATAGAAAAATGTGTTTTATAGTATGTTCCACCTAAAAAAAGGCAAGTAACTGAGTTCAGTGATAGAGTGACTATTTCTCAGCTACCCTCACCCATTTGTCCCAGGACTAGAGACACCCGTGGCCCTTACCACACTTTGATTTCAGAACATCCCAACAGTACTGTGGAAAGAGCACAGGCTTGGCAGCCATGCGGGCTTGAGTTTGAATTTTAGCTCCTCCATATATATACTTGATGTGTGTCCCTAGACAAGTTAGTCGGTGCCTATGAGCCTTGGGATTTCAGCTATAATAACTAGGGGTAATTACAATACCAACCTCTCTGAGAAGTTGGGAGAACTGAATGAGAAAATATCACTTAAATTACATATATCAATTATTTTCAGTTAGTAAGATCCACTTAGTATTTATTGGATCTTCTAATTTATGGTGGAGTGAACACCCTAGTATAGTGACAATAGCCTGTGTGTTCTTGGTAAGAATGAGGATTGTTATCTTCCCCTTACCTAAGGCTCTATGACACATTTTATTGTCTTTTTGTAACCCAGAAAGCAGAGCACACACAAGGCAAATGGATTTTCTTAAAGACTGCTACCATAGCTACCTTATATTTTATCTTACAAAAGACCTTTAAATAGAAGTCAATAAATATTTGTGGAAAGAACTAATTAAAAACTAACAAGCCTGAGTCCTCAATTAACAAGGTTTTGTTATTGTATTTTCCTACACTCCACTAAAGAGGAAAAAACCCAAACAAACAAATAATAACAAGATAATATTGGAATTTAAGGAAATTTAACTGTGTGTGAACATGTGCATTAATTTCCTAGGTATGTTCTGAGGTAAAGACTCAGTAGGATACAAATTTCCTATTTACTCAGCATCTTTATCTTTTATTCTAGGTTATGAGAATCTATCTTTAGAAGGATGACTCTTAGCAATAATATTTAATTACTATCAATAAATAAACACACAGATACATTAGTGTCGGGTAACATTGTCAAGGGGAGGGTAGGAGAAGGAGCACTGGACGAGTCCTTAGACATCTGAGTTTCCCCCCCAGTTACTAGCATGTGAATTCAGATAAGTCACTTCCACTCTCTGAGCCAGTGTGCTTCTCAGCATAATGAGGAAACCGGGTTTCATACTCTATAAATTATTTTCCATCTTTAAAACCTTTATAATCATGTGGGTAGAAATTTGGTTGTGGTGCTTTAGAAACACTTGTGAATTCCTGTTATGCACTTGACACCATACAGAGGAATGATGCATTTATAGGTCTGTGTCTTTCACTAGACTGTGAACTTTAGGGTCTGGCCAAGAGCCTAAAACAGAGTAAGGTTTAAAATATTAATCAATGTTTATTAATTATGGTGCTCAAATATATCAAGACATTTCCAAGTTTGAATTGTGATTCAGTTTATCTTTTTTAAAAAAATGACAGCTAATGACTATTTTCAAATTGCTTTAGATCCTTATGACTTTTAAAAGCACTTCAGGTAAATATGATGATACAGAGGGTTAAAATTAAATGACTAAAAATAATACAGTCACCCATTTTTCAAAGGGAATAGATGTCTTCTGCTAAAAGCATCCCTTTCTTCCTTACATTGGGTGGTGTGCAGCATATAAGACTCTGCCTTTAAACTTGCTGCAGTCAACGTTTTTATCTGTAGTTTTGCTGAGGACATAGTAAACATTTCATCTAATGCAAGGGTGACAGGAACCTGGGAAGGAGACTGCAGACTGCCTCTGACTGAATCATGATCCAAAGAGATTTTAACAGGCTACAATGATAAGACAGTTTAATATTCACGAAATAAAGTTTAACAAAGATGAAAGTTCTATCCAGAAACCTGAAAAACCAAAAATGTGTTTGGACAGGATCAGGCAGATATGGCTTAGTGATTGTAAATGTAAAATATCTTAAAGGTTCTAAAATAATTAGAGAGAGAATTATAACAATAGCATCCATCATTTATTGAACACTTAATATGTGCCAGCCACTATCCCAAAAACTTCTTCTCTGCATTCCAAAACCAACGCCTTTCTGGTACGTAATGTTGGAAGATCATTTAAGACAACTGATGATAGGACTCCAGTATTGCTACCTGATCTTATAATGCATTAAAATAGTTTGGCAGGGAGGGTCCCTTGTTCTGAACCAATCAAACCTGGTTGAATTTTGTGTTTAGGTTTATATTTCAGAGTTTCATAAATATATAGAAAATATGTTTCAAGGGAAGATGAGAGGTCTTATAACATTGTTTTCTGAGAGTTAGCCAGGATAAAAGTGGAGAGGAGAAATGGTAAATGTTATTAAATACTGAAAATATTACCATATGATTGTTGGATTGTTGGACTCTTTTATCTAAATCCTGAAAAAGAAGCAGGCTGAAGAAAGGAGCATAAAAATGAATTTTGGTTTAACAGAGGAAAAAAAAAACTGAGTTCTGTTCTGATGTGAAGGAGTTACTGCTAAATGAATAAAGGGCCTGTTGTTAAAGGTGTACGGAGACAAATTGGGCATTCACTGATGGGAAAGGAATACTAGATGTGGGTTATGATGGAATAAGTGTTTCAAGATCACTTGAAACATTTCCAACCACTAATTTAATTATTCTATGAATATATATCAATAGAGAGTACATTAGCATTTGTAATCAAAAGATTTTTTAAAATTATTTATCTAAAGCTACTCCATATAAAATTCCTCTAGATATTGTATAAATGCTGTTATAATCCCTGACCCCTAAAATAGAATAACTAAGATAATTTTGTAAGTGTATTGGTTTCAATTCTTTTAAGTTACTTCTTATAATACTACTACGTTAAGGCATTATTCTACACATTGTCAAATGACAACACTGACACTCAGAGAAGTTAAGGAACATGCCAAATATTATACTATTAATTACTAGTAGCTCCATATTTCAAACACAAATAATTAACAATTCTGAATAATACATTTTTCTCCATAGTCTCCTAAACATCTGAAAATTAGAGCAATTTTGAAGAGGCCTTCAGTTTTGGATCTTTTTAATAATAGGCACGTATATTTTTTATGAAAAATGTGAAAAAAGTAAAAAAAAATAGAAAGTAGAATGATATTCATAACCTGACCATTTAAAAATTATTCTTTTTTTATTCTTTATCCATTTATTTATTTTTATTTATTTTTTAAATACATTTGTCTCTGCCTCCCCCCCACCACTTTCCCTTGCCCCCTCCCTCCTTATATTGTAGTATATTATTTTATGATGTTTTCATACATATAGTTTATGAACTATAAGCATACATAATTAAAAATAAATCTAGAGATAAATATTATGCAAACACACAAATATGTATAATTTTTAAAATGAAAATGGGACCAACTATACTATGGTGTTCTTTGTCTTTTTCAGGAAATAAAATGTGAGCATAGTCTAATATCACTAAATATTCTTCTGAAAAATAAGTTTTATTTACTTCAGCCTACAAAAGATACTGAGAAGACATAAAAATCTATTGTTATTGACATACTAGTAGAATAACTTCCTTGGAAAGTTGAGACTCATGGTTTGCCATTTTAGGGAGAAAAGGAGATATTTACTCCCTCTACCCTCCGCCTGCCGATGGATCAGGAGCAGCTTAAAACAGTCTCTGGTTTCCCTTTGAACTCCAGCCTTCTGAACCAACCCCTATCCAACACTAATGCTCTGCTCTAAACATTTCTGTCTCATTCTCTCCCCTAGATTTGCCAAATACATTCCAGTCTCATATCCTGAGCACTTGTCACTCACATGGTCTGAAAAGTTTTCCTTAGATATACATTTAGATCCCTGCTCCACCACGACCATCTTTCCTGCCATGTTTATTTCCGGTCTCCCTGCCATTTCTTTCCACTTCCCCATCGTCCTTTTAAATTTCCACTTTCCACTTTCCCATCACCTTTTAAATTTCTGTAACCCACTTCACTGCCTGCAATCATGGCATACATGCATTTGCTCCTTGGTACAGTCCTCTTTCAATGAGTATAAGGGAGACATAGTGCTTTCATCTTATCAACAGAACCCTAGAAAAATGGCTGGTGTAGAGTGGGGCATCCGTCATACACTTGCTGCATGAATGAGTAAATGAGTGGCTTGTACTGCTTGACTGGCAGAGAGATTCTATTTATTTGGAGCAGATTAGGAAGTCAGGGAAGGATTTTAAACTGCTTTATAAGAGAGATCATTGGAGAGGTTTGGAACTTAACATAAAGGTGGATTTGTTCCTTTACATTGGAGTTTTTGGGGATAACACAAAGCAGAAATAGTTGTCCTGATAAAAGGCCAGGAAGGAAAGTCCAGTTTGCCAATATGATGAGTCCAGACAAAGCCAAATGGAAGGGATGGTGAGGGGAAGGGTCATTCCACAGTGGAACCTAATAGGTAAATCTGGGAAATTCACAAGGCCAGGAACAGGTAGTAACATCATCTTTCTGTACATTTTCATACTTGCAAGATTGGATATCTTTAAAGGGCCCAGAATAAGGAGCCATCATTTAAATTTTTTTTCAATTACAGTTGACATTCAATATTATATTAGTTTCAGGTATACAAGATAGTGGTTAGGCATTTTTAAAGCTTACAAAGTTGATCTTCCCAATTAGTCTAGTACCCTTCTTACATCATACATAGTTATTACAATATTATTGATTACATTCCCTATGCTGTATTTTACATCCCTGTGGCTATTTTGTAAAAGGAATGCTCTTATTTTTATCCAAATAATGATAAACTCATCCAGTGTCTATGTGGACAGATAATGCAAGCTTCCAACATTTTCTATTTGCTTGCATTTTTTAAGTTTCCATGAAAGAAAACGCAATCAAATTGTGATCTCTGAGAAAAGAGTTATTCATCAGCATTAGAGTCTTGATGAGGCTGTATAGATTTTCTAAGAAAGACACTTCTGCAAAGGTGATAACATAGTTATTTCCCTGTCATGTAGTATAATTGATAGCACTATTCATAATGAACCAACTTTGGTGTTAGTGGATTAATGTACAGTGTGCTCTGAGCAGAAGCCTATCACTTCTGGGACTGTAACCCACATCCAGAATTAGACCAAAGTGCAAGGGAAGGGTGGGGAGGCCTCGTGGCTGAGGAGGCAGGAAAGACAAAAGTTTTTTTAACATGGCATTGGTCATGCAATTAGGCTAAACAACCCCACAGTTCTGAAAGTAAGACAGAAGGTTGTTCAAAGGAAACCTGTATTATGAACATCATCTCTTGTGTTTATTTCATTACCCTGAGATTATAGTTCCCATTAGTAGCTCTGTTTGAGCTCTTGTAAACCTGGTAACATACAGTACTGAAGAAATATTACATTAATAGGGGATTTCTATTGGTCTTCTATAGTTTAGGTTAACACCAAGGCAGTTTAATAGACACAGGATGGCAAGAATAATAAGAAATACTTACTACCATATGTAGTCAAAAGTAATGACATAGCTAGATTTGTGGGGAAGTGAGGATAAAGACAGAAAATCAAATGAAGGATTCACATAAAGACATCAGCGAATAGCCCCAGGCACCCAGGCACGCTTTGAGAAGCTGATGTAGATGCGGCAGGTTGTCTTGTCCTCTGTGAGGACTGGACTAGGAGAAAAAGTACCTTTCTGTGATGCTGAAAGATGACTTGTCAAAGGAGTGAAACAGGATTTCTCCTCTTATTCCTGGTTTCTCAGCAGATAGAATAAGGCCTTTGAAGCCATAAAAATCTTGGTTCAGATTCTGTCTATTTGTTCTATGTATTATTTTTGGACATTATTTAAACTCCTGGGGTATAAGTCTCCTTATGCATACAATGAAGTCAAGCAAACTAATTTGTAGAATCACTGTGAGGAATAAATCAGATAAGGTATGTCAAGGAGGCAACATGATGTCTGGAACAGGACTGTCATTGACAGTGCTGAGGTTGCACCCTGTACAATTACTAAAGGACACCATTTGCATCTGTGTAGGACAAATTTTTAGCACCCCTCTATGATATACACATATATCTTCACTGAGGACCTTGGAGTAGCAACTTCTAAGTTAAATGGCCTACTCAACACCATCTCAAGGTGTCCACTTTGAAAGTGCAAAAGCAAGATCATTTCCCATTAATTTCTCACATACTTTCTGCTGAAAGCAGTAACGAGAAATTGGGCTGAGGCCAAATTGTGGGTCAATGGCATGTACCGTTTCCTCCATCTAAATATTATTTGTCCCTCATAAAGTCAAGCTTGTGTGACTAGTTGGAAAGTGTTCCATGATGCCGTATGTGCCTTTTCACGCCCCGCTGAATTAGAGGCCTGTCTCACAGGTTACCATAGCCCCCACTATTGTTCCCACAGGTGACATTTCTCAGGGAAACTGCCATGCTGTTATATTTTGTGACTCTACCACAAGACTGAATTTCTTAAGGTTCTTATTTATCTTTATATATTTAGCTCCTATACAATGTCCAGCACAGTTACTGTTCTGCATGTGTTTGTTAAATGAACAAGGACACAGGATATTATATGTAAATGCACTACAGAATGACCTTGAGAAAGTTACTAAACCCTCTGAGCCTCAGCTTCCTCACCTGCAGGAGAGAAAATGCTTGCCTAACCAGTATATGAAGTGCTGTGCAAAACACCTGGGCCATAGGAGGCACTCACTAAGTGGCACCATATTCACTACTGTATTATTTAATAATAATATTTTGCTATAGTAAAAATACATAATTATTGAACAGTTTTTAAACATTTAGTATAAAGAATGCATTCTGTGGAGCCCCTTAATTTTTGAGGTTCCTGTCTCCCTACCAAATGCTATTTGCCCTCTTCTCACCACGAGGATTCATTACTGTTTCCTCTCTGCATGCCATCATAAGTTTTTACATCTATTCTGTCTGACAGCCACAAACCCATTAAGTTTAATGAATATCCATTCTGACATTATGCCGCTTAAATATGTGCCTAATGATTTTGCTTTTAACAATGACTCTGTATTTCTAAAAGTTAGCAGGGCTAAACATCATTTTAATATTTCTGAAATCCAGGTAGTTGCAGTTAATTATCTGCCAACACTTTTAGGCACCGGTCATATATAAGATGCAGCACTGGCCACTACTGGGGCACAGAGACAGAATATGGCTCTGCCTCAGCGATTTTGAACCTTCTTCATCTCATGGCACACATAAACTAATTACTGAAATTCAGCAGCACACCATAAAAATATATTTTTTTCCGATCTGACAAATAAAATACATGTAGTTTGGTTCATTTACACGGGAATGGCTATTGTGTTGGCTGCTGTCATTTTTTTTATTTGACAATCTAGGGAAAACAGGTCAGTGCCTCTGACTAAATATGAGGGAGACTGCCAAAAAAATGGAATTATCTTCTGGAGGGCAGGCCCCATGTAGTACAGACTTCTCCCACTAGGCGAGTGTTCTAGGAGCCCATCTGTACCAGTCTACCAGCTGGCGTTGCTGTGAGAGGCTGTGTTTGGCTTCAGTTATTTTTTTCTGAAGACTCAACATGTTTCCCCATTTCATGATGTGTGATTTAGGCATGTGCCCACACCACACTAACTGTTCAGCAATTTTGAGCAAAACCGGCATGATCCCCGTGCCCCACCTTCCCTATTCATCCAATCTCACCTCGAGTGACTTTTTTTGTTTCTTTGGATGAAAAAAGTCTTCAAAGGGAAACATTGTGCCAATGTAAAAGAGGTGGAAAAAATAAAAACCAAAACCACCCAGCAGCGGTACTAAAAGGCATCAAAATCAATGAGTTCAAAAACTGTTTTGAACAGTGAAAAAAACATATTGATGGGTGTATTGCATCAAAGGGAGAGTGCTTTGAAGGTGACTGAAATTTAAACATGTAAGAATAAATGTAAAATTTTTTATAAATAAATTCTGGGTTTTTTTGGCTCCTTTATCATATTCAGGTATGGCATGTTTTAAAAATTCTTCTATCACACCATTGTGCTGCATCACACCAGTTGAAAATCACTACGATTGTAGAGTCTTTTTAAAAATATGCCAAGAGCGAGCCACTCACAGTGACATTTTCAATGACTATTAATCAGATCTTTTGAGCTAAGCAAATGTTGACAGGGCAACCTGTAATGATGCCAGATTCGGGCTACATTCTTTGAAAATGGAGATGAATAAGACATATGTTCTGTTTTAATGGAGTGGGCAAATTAGCAATTAGAGACAATTATTTCAATATAGTAGGCTAAATGTTTTACTTGAATTGGTAGTGAGAGAAGAAATAAAGTAGACTAGAGAGTAAGGAAAACCTTGAGAAAACAATGACCTGCACAAAGTTTGTTTAAAAAGACATCTAGTGGTAGCTATCACATTTTTATCCTTATGAGAATCAAAAGGGATTTTAACTCAATGTTTAACATAGAGTAAATACTCAATCAATATTAATTTTATTATAAAATGGCATTTGTAATAATTATCATTATTAAGTAACTATTTTCTATGTGGAAGTAATTGAGCAAGAAAGGACATCCAAGGAAGAAGGAAAATAGGAGCTAAGATAAAGATTTTAGAAAAGCATAGTCTGCATGAGGTTACTACAAACTGTTGTATTAACAGTGTAGAATCAGGTATTAATAGTGCAGAATCAGGGTGAGGAGTGATGGAAATTGAGTATGGACATGCTGGAAAAATGCAGGCATGTCATGCTAGATTTTATCCTGTATAAGAAGGTATGCTTTTAAGGAAACAAATAAATCAGACAGATTTATTTTTAGAAAGGCTACTAGCAACTGCACAGAAGATTGATGGCATAAGTTGAGACAAGAGACAGGAAAAATGCTTAAAGGTCTATTACAGTAGTTCAAGGGAGGAGTAATGAAGACCTGAACTTTGGGCAGGGCTAGGGGATAAAAAAAAAGGGAGAAAAGAGGAGAGCCCACATTGGGAGCTATGGAGAGATGATGTAAGTGATTTATTTGATAATTTATGTGATGAAAATAAAGGGGATACAAAAGAATCAATGAGAATTCAAGGATTTCTATCTGGATGAGTGGCGGCATGGAGAGAAGAAGTTCAGTTCGATACATTGAAGTGCCAGGTGGGAAGGTCCAACAGGCATTTCTACATATGAATCTGAAGGTCCAATAGAGCTCAAGTTGGAAATAATGGTTTGAGAAACTTGTGCAAATAGAGAGCATAACAATCTTAAACATGGATGAGATTGCTTGAATAGGGCCTCTAGATAAGTAGAAGAAGAGGGCTAAGCATGAAACTTAATAGAGGTTTGGAACATACTACAAGGTCTGTCCCGAAAAAAGTCCAGCCTTTGTTAATATAATGAGGACAGTTTGTATGACATCGATGTAACCTGGCAGCCAAGACGAGTGGACTGGAATGCACAATGTGCATTCAGTGACAACTTCACTGTACTAATTAGTGCGGGTGGTAGATGCCGTTGAGTTAGCAGGTGTACTGTGTGGCCCTTGCATGCAAATGACTGATGAGTAGAATGATAAATCTGCATCAAATTTTGTGTTAAGCTTGAACATTCCTCTGTGGAAACTATTCAGATGATTTAGCCACAGTTATGGGCAACTGATGATTGGCAGCTTCATCACAGCAACAGGCCTACTCGTGCATGATGTCTCATGCAGTTTTTTAGTGAAACATCAAATCACCCAGATGACTCTGCTCTCCTACAACCCAAATTTAGTGACTTATAGCCACTGGATTTTCCCAAAACTAAAATCACCTTTGAAAAGGAAGAGATTTCAGACTGGAAATGAGAATCAGCAAAGTATGATGGGGCAGCATGATTGGGAGAACTGTGTGAGATCCCAAGGTGCCCACTTTGAAGGGGATGGAGGCATCATTGTCCTATGTACAAGGTTTCTTTTATCTTGTATCTTCTTCAGTAAATGTCTCTATTTTTCATATTACATGGCTGGATACTTTCTGAACAGACCTCATATTTAAATGTGGAATAGCTTAGGGTAAAAAAAATGGCAAGATCAGTGTGGTCTTTAGGAGCCTAAAGTTGATAGCTATCTACAGGAGTTATCAAACAATAGTGTGCATAATGAACAATTGGGGATCCTATAAAAATGAAGATTCCTGGGCCCGATAAGGGAATCTGACTTAGTATATCTAGTATGGAGCCTAAAACATTGCACTTCCCAAAAAACATCAAGATGTTCAGAGGCAGGAGATTCAAACTTGGAGATACAGCTGCTATTACTGGGAGAATGAGGGAAGACCAGACCCGAGGGACTAGATCATCAAAGTGTTATGCTTAAGGAACTAGATGTGAGCCACCTCCAGATTTGCTTGGCAGGTAACCAACAACAAAAAGAAATTCTTGTCATCAATCTTCAATTATTTCCTGAGCCAAAAATATCGCCCAAACCTGTGTCAAAATTTCACACACCCAGAGCAGAGTTTGCAGACACAAATAAAAGTCAGGCTGGGAAAAATGAAGGAAATCCAATGCAATATATTTGTATTCTGTCACTGAGGTACTGTCTAATGTTGCTGTAACTATGATGTATAGGTCTATCAAAGCATGTGTTACCATGGTCTGAATTTCCCAACTGGAGAAAAATGATTAATGTGGAGATTTGCATTCAACGTGGGCTTGGACATCAATATTTCAGCTTAGGTAAACAGGAACTTTACCTAATTTATTGGCTCTCATTATGGATGGCTTGTAGAAGCCAAATTCCCCCTCTGCCTCCAAAATGACCTTTCATGCTCTACAAATCAATCTAGAAGAAGTGAAGCAAGTTGGTTAATATTTTAAGGAGAGAAAAAAATGACTTCACATGTCAGAGACTTAATTGTTGTGATTTTGACCCATTTTGAAATTAGTTAACATTTGCTTCAGGCCTCTGACTTCATGCATTATTTATTTTCATCTTGGCCTTGCTTAAGTCTCTTCATGGGCAATAAGCCTATAACATGTGAGCAGCTTTTTCTAAATACTGCACTTGAATAATAGCATTTCGAGGCAGAAAATGTAAAGACCAAAATGTGTCCCCTCTACACACATGAATGGGTACACACACACACACACCCCCCCCCACACACACACTCTATAAAGCCATGCTGCCTTTGGGGTATATTTTAGCTTTCATTGGCAAAGTTTCTAGACATTACTGCCAGCATTACAGAGCAATTTCCCTGTAAGAGTTTCATGTTGCAAAGTATGTCAGAAGTTAATCAAAGGGTAACAATGCAAAAACCTATGCATATGCTTCCTGGAGACTGGGGCCCGCCCATGCTGTCATTCACTGTCAAAACTGTGGCATGCAGGGGCATATTGCACCTTTTTCTCTCCTGTGAGAAAATGTTCCTGCCCACAAAGGTCAGTGCCTTTATGGCACAGAATCTATTAGCCTATTGTTGTGGTATGAATCCTGAGGAGAAGGCGTGTCATCAGCTGTCTGTCTCACATGCATGGTTTCCACAGCTTCTTGCAGCAAAGGGTCAAGCCCTGTATCTTGCCTCTCACTGTGAGCAGCAGCTTTGGTCTCTCCTATCATAACCTGTGTGCTCCTGTGAATAATCACTTATACTTGGCCTTGAAAATGACTATTCCATTACTTTTTCTGTGCAATCATTGGAGAAGAATGCTTCTGGAATTATTAAACCAACTACACTCTCCAGCCAGCCTAGGATCTTTCAGAGTTTGGATGGGGAAAGGTAATCTACTAGAGTGTTCTATCATACCAACTCTATGGGAGGAGCACTATTTAGAAGCCCTCACAGAAAAAAAAATGCTCAGAAACTCCTGTGTATTTCTGAAATTTTTACCACCTTCTAATCACCTACATTTCTTTTAGTCTTGACACTCATTTGAAGTTAAACAAAAGCCAGTGTAAAGATGAGGCTGGACAGCTGTTTCCCAGATGTACTGAAAAAAACCACTGCAGCTGTCTGAAAAGGGCATTTGCATTTGTTTTGGTTTGAATTAAATTTTTCATTGATTTGGGTGATCACTTATGTACAAAGCTCATAGGACAAAAGATGCTTGTGTCCAAAGCAGCAGTTTGAAATCTTTAAGTAAGAATATAGAAATTCTAGGGATTACATTTGCCTCATAAAATGCAGTCTTATTGAAAATGATTTTCATTGCATGGACTTTAACTGAGAATCTACTTTGTTCACTGCACATTTTCTTTGTATGTTAAAACCCGCAGTTTTTCCACTTACTTACTACCTTCTCCTGGAAGCTCTCTCCAGTTCCTGGTGTTAGAACTAATTGATATTTTCCTTCCAGAATTTAGAACCAAACTTCTCTAGATTTGACCATGATCCTCTTTCCCTAGCAGTGCTCACTGAAGTAAATGCTTAGGGAACGTACATGGTATCTGAATGCCAATAACAGGCAAGGGAGGGAACCAGAGAGGGACAGAGGGGCAGAGTGTGGAAGGGAGGAAGGAAGGAGGGAAGACGCATTTCTATGAACTCATATATATAGTTTGGGGGAAAATATTTATATAATTTATAATTCATAAACACTTTAACTTAATTACTACTGAAAGTATTATTTTAATATTCTCACATATGTTTAGTGTAGAGCTTATCAATATCCCTTGATAATTTTCAGATGAAATCTGAAGCCTTATAAATCCAAATCCTAAACTCTGTTTTACCTCCTGATTTTTTATGGAGGACAAAGACTTCATTTTTTTTTAAACTTCTCTTCTTTAAAATTCGGACTCCCAGATCCCTCCAGTGTTTTGGTTTTTCTCTTCTTTATAGGATTCCTCCCCAGCAATTGCATTCCTTTTCTCTTAAACACTATTCCACTCTCCCTTCCTGCCCAGAGTATTTTGTTGTTGTTGTTGACTTTTGTTTTTGTTTTTTTTAAGATTTTATTTATTTAATTTTAGAGAGGGGAAGGGAGGGAGAAAGAGAAGGAAAGAAACATTAATGTGTGGCTGCCTCTCCCATCCCCCTTCTGGGGACTTGGCCGGCAACTCAGGCATGTGCCTTGACTGGGAATCCAACCAGAAACACTTTGGTTTGCAGGCGGGCACTCAATCCACTGAGCCACACCAGCGAGGGCCTGCCCAGCATTTTCTCATTGGCTTTCTTTCCTGGTCTTACATATGTAAGGCTGATGTTCGCCTATATCAACAAGCCCAGGTTATCTTTTTAATGTGAGAAATATTATTTATGGCTAAAAGCAATAGATATCTTACAGGTACTTCAAATACAGCATATCCAAGACTGCATGTAATGTCTTTCCTGTCAGGACTGCTCTTTCCACATATCCCAGCTTGGTTAATAGAGCAACTATCCACCCAGACTCTGAAAACACAAGCCTCTGTGTCTTCCTCACTTTCTCCCTTGCCCTCACTCCTCACAGCTGGTTAGTCACCACACCTGTCAATCCTGACTCCAAAATTGCCTTTCAGTCCTACCTCTCCTCTAGCACCCTTACCATGTTTTACATGAATTCGCTTTCACTAGCTTTTTGCACTACAGGCTCATTTTCTGTAAGGCCACAGACATCCTCTCCCATAAGAGAAATAAACAATTAAGTGTGGGTGTGTTTCTTATCTCTTATTTTCAGGAAAAGTCCTTTTTCCATTAATCATGGCATTCATTTATTCATAGCATTCCTCATATAAACCTGGCTTCCTGGCTTCTTCTACCAACCCAAGCCCCTCACTCCACTCCACCTTTAAAAGCACCACATTTTCACCCCCACCGGGTGGCTCAGTTGGTTAGAGTGATGTACTGTACCCCAAAAGGTTGTAGGTTTGATTCCCGGTCAGGGAACGTACGTAGGTCGAGGGTTCAATCCCCCAGTTGGGGTCACATACGGGAGGCACCAGGTCAATGTTTCTCACATTGATGTTTCTCCCTCTTTTTCCCCCTTTCTTGCTCTAAAAAATAAAATAAAATAAAATCATCATAGTTTCTAAATATATAGCTTCCTTGAAAATTTTAAGCATAGCATGCCTGTTCATTCCCCCAAGTTCGTATACATATAGGTTTCTCTGCCTGGAGTGCCTTTTTCTCTGTCTGCTAAACCACTCATCCTTGAAGTGTGAGTGCAATGAAGAGAGTCCTGACCCTTCAAAGTCCCTATTTCCGTGCCCACAGAACTTGGGCTTCCCTTGGTTAAGAAGAGTGTGATTGCTTTTAAAGTTCCTTTCTCTTACCACCAACTTGCAAGCCTCCTCAGAACACAGTCTCTTCTGATTCTTAGTAGCTGACAAATTTCCTCCAGGTTAACCGTTACTAACAAATGAAACTTTCATGTTTTCTAACTTAAATCTTGATATTTTAATCTTTTTTCCTGATTTCATTCTGGTATAAGAGCTATATTTAGTTCCTTATGTTTTTTAGCACAGTTTTTATTCTTAAAATGAGTGAGGTCACTATGCATACATGAGGACATGTCAAATATTTTCCATGTATGTTAAGTTCTCATCTTTTAATTTCTTCCCCTAATAGAAATATTAACCAGACAAAATTGTACTTATTCAGGCATTTTTTTTCATTCAGTGAACTCTCAGCTATAGAAATATAGTTTGTAGCAGACACTGTACAAAACAATTAGAGTTCATAACTGATTGTAATACCATTAAATATAAAGACTTGTTGATTCAGTGCAGGGTATTTTGCTAGTAAAGAAGTTAAGTAATGTCCCAAGAGACTTCAGTCATTTACCTCTCTCAAAGATCACTGTAGAGGATTAGAAGATGCGGTCCCTAAACTTCTTGAAATTCTTTTTTATCTTGTTCTTTCGCACCACTTTCTTATCCCTAGAATCTCTTACTAACCCAGTAACTAACCAACTAATTATCTAACTCTCTCTCCTTTCTCCCACTCCTTTCTCTTCTACATATCCTTTTCTGACTGTCTGATTCTGCTGACACTGAGATTCGCTGGACTAGCCTCATGCCATGTCTTCTCCACTTAAGCAATGTATTTCCTCCTCCCTTGTTTTTCTTCTGAGAATAAGCTCTCTTGACCCTACTTTTCCTATTCCCATCTCATTTTCTTCTAATTCTATAGTTCTGTGTTCTCTATCAGTTATCCCAATTCTACATCACAGAAGTCCTGAAACTGGTCAAAAAATGAAAAAAATTATGTTCAGATGAAAGGGTATGGTATATAGAAGTTATGGAGTTATCTAAGTGTGCAAAACCACATGCTTTTTTTGTTGGCTTTATTTTAAGCAGAGGATGGAGTGGTTTTGAACACACCTGTTAATAATTTTTGTCTCATCAGTGATTAAGATGTGGCCAACCTCCTTTACACACTGAAGTTACAATGGGAAAAAGAAACATACTGAACCAGGAACTATCACTTTATATGAAAAATGCTGTTATATAATTATGTGCAAGGCATTCTGAAGAAACCTCCAGAGCTCTAGTTTAGCTGCTTTAGCTCTAGTTTGGGAGAAACAGGGAAAAAAGTATCAAGACATTTATTGTCTATGATGGATAATTTTAAAATGATTTTTTGTTTGGACATTACATGCAAATGTGAGTTTGAACCTGGAAGGGAAATGAGGCAATGGATTTAATAAGTTCAGGATTCATCATAAAAACCTATTGATTGGTAATAAGCATTGTTTACTTAGTATTTTTACATTGGAGTTATTGGGAAGATGCCAACCTAGATGGATTATAACTTGCACAATGTCCTTTGCAAATCTAAGAAACTTTTTTCTCTTTCTAGTGGAAGTTCCTGTGCCAATTTTTCTTCTCCCATGATTTTAATGAAGATTGATTTCTAATACTACTATTTGATGTGTCTTATATCTACTAAAGTGTAAAATCTCTTCCTTTGAAATATTACATAAAGCATGAAAGAACAATGATACTGAAGACAGAAATGTAATGTTATGGCTGTGTATATTTGAGTAAAAATGTTTACACTGACAGTTTAAAAACACAAAAATGAGAAGACTTTTCACCTTGACCTTTGTGAATGGGAATTTGTATTTTAATGCCTGACTCTGTAAAGATATTAAGAAAACATGATCTTAAGTCATAAAAGTTAAAATAGTTTTAAGGTGTTGAGTTCTAGCATCTTAGAGAAATCATAGGGTTTCTACTAAAATAACTTATACTCTTAATCCTTTCATAAAGAATTAAAAAGCCACATTGATCGTGATCAACTATAAACATAGGCAAAGAGAAGAATTCTTTATTACATTTAAAAAATATATATGAATGCTAGTGCATCAGAATGTTTTCAGGATTCTTTCATGCTGAGGAAAATGCTCCTTCTCAAGATTTTGATTGCAGTTTTAGAGTTAGACTCCTCACTTTCATACCAGCATGAATTCAAGCTGCTTATTAACATGTGGATGATACTTTTGGAGAAGTCAAATCATGGAAGGACATACACATGTTGCACTTGCTATGTCAGAGGCATTTTGTAATTAGACTAGATTCATTTGCCAGACCCCTACCTGAGTTAGCAAGGTACTGCTGCTGAGACTCTGCATTCAGAAAATTGAAGTTAGAAAGATTAAATGACTCTTATTTCATCTTGTCAGGTCTTTTCTGAAGGCTAAGCACAACATGGGTTTAAATTCTCTAGGTGGTGTTTGAGTCATTTATAAAAAACATTATTTTCTCTACTGCATTTTTTGTCCTTTTCCTGTATTATGGAGTGAGATTGTTATTTTTACGGAAAGAATTGCACTTGTCTGAATGCTTTATATTACAATTTTATGCCCTATTCATTCTACTCCTATATCTCTCCTTTCCTAGATAAATCATATTTTCATTGGACTGATGGGACCAAAAAGGCATGGCTGAATGAGGTAAGCCATTTGGAGAGTTGCTATTAACACCCAAGTAGTCTAACCCACAATCTTGTGATGAAGTTAAATTTAATCAATCTGGCCGTATAGTGTGGTCAGGTCACACTCTACCAGCCTCCTTGGTCAGATCCTCAATTGGAGCTGAGTTCAATAAAGCAAACAGTACAGATGGGTAAAGAGCCATTACTATTTTGGTCTGTTTGCCTCAAATTGGCCCACAAGTTTGGCAGTGGCCAGCTGGGAATTGTCAAGTTAAGGTGAAATTGTGCTAAAACATAGTTGCACTGAGGTTGTCACCAAGGAATTTGTCTGCTTGTTTGAGAAGAAGGAAACTCAAGAGGCTAAAGTGTCTCAGGACATTTTCTACCCATTTGGGGGGACAGATGGCATGGCATTGTCTTCAGTCCACTGAACAGAAGCAGTCTAGAAACAGCACGTGCTTTGATATAGGTTCTGAATCAAAGGAAGTAAGAGCGGATTGGGAATGCCAGAATAAGGTGTCATTCCAGTGAGTGCTGGCTTTGCTGGTAGAATCTAGATTCTGGGAAGAGCGTTAAGTATTGGCTTCTTGGTCTTACTGTTTTTGGTTTTAAAATTGTACTTTTCTATTGTAAAATAAATGACTTTTCTTTGAAGAAATTGGGGAATGCATATGTAAACTCAAAAATATTTATGTCTATTGATCTGCTAATTTAGTGTAGAAGAATGTCTTTTAAGAATACCATCAAACACAAGTACTTACACTTATATTATTATTTTTACTGTAATACTATTTATAATAATGAAACACTAAGAAAAAAACTAGTAATAATCCAAGACATGTTAAATAATGGCATAGTCATATAATAGAGTATTATGTAGTTGTTAAGATTATGATTTTGAAACTTTTTTATCCCAGTAGAAAATGTTGAGACAAGTGAAAAAGCAGTATTCCAAATTATCTATGTGTGGACATAACCTCAATTTACACATAGAAAAAAGATGGGAAGAAAATGTGGTGACTAGTTGATTTTAGGATGCAGATGTATTCCCATTATAGCATCTCTGATATCAGCACATATCCTACAGTTAATGGTACCTTCTAGGTATAATTGTAAATGTTTTTTTAAGTGGCACATAAAATAATGTTGCATCTCTTTATCAATGGCATCTTAGATTTGGAAAGAATTAGTATGCTAATATAATAATTTCAGTGACTATATTACTGCACTTTTTTCCACAGTGAATATTTATTGTACAGTTAGAAAGGAGACAATTCTGTTTCAATCACTGATATAAGACATTGTCCATATTCTAACCCAGCAAAGTATTAGCTTATCCAGGGTTATTTACTCAACACCCTAAGCACGTTTCTAGGGTCTGTCTGGGGTAAAATATTTGTGTGGCACAAAGTTAATTTTTTATGAAATTTGTGTTTGGGAATCCAAAATCCTTAGTCCTGTCTGCAGATTTCCTTACCTGCCAACAGCAAGAGTCCCTCACTCATCACAATTTATTCAGAGAGACCTTGGTGTAACTGTGCCTGCCCATCGATTTCTCCTTAAATCTGAACCCCTGTCTGTAGGCCCCTTCAGTCTTTTTCTCTACTCTACCCTCCACTGACAGACATAAGATATGCTAATGAGTGCTCAGTATAGGGCTGGGGGTGAAATGAGAAGGGTGTGGCTTGCATTTCACAAAGTCTTAGACTTGCGAAACCTGCTTCTGTCCCTCACTGCCTATGTGACCTTGGGAGAGTCACTAACCTCCCTGTAACCCAGTTTTATCTTCTGTAAAATGGAGATAGTAATATGAGTCTCATAGGGATATTGCACACATTTCATGAGCTAATGTATATAAATCAATGGACACATGTTGGTATGTCTAATAAAAGTTTCTTTTTCTAACTCTTTTTTTTTATTGATATGTCATTTTTTCAAATAGGCACTACCCCCTCCTACACAGCCAACCTTCCCAAAGGATCCTCATTGCATCACACTCGATTTTATTTTAAGGCCAGAAGATCTCCCCATGCTCTTTGCTACCAAGGAGACCTCCCAAGTACACTTCTTCCACTTTCATGCAAAATCCTCTTCAGAGGCCTATAAATCCTGGCTTATACCTTGCAATCCCCTTTTCTCAGTTCTATTAGGTAGTATAACCAAATTAACTCTCTTGAATTTTCATCTGATTGCAGTGCTGTTGAACAATTACCTTCTCTGTACTGACTCTTACAAGGTTTAGTCAGGTGAAAGAGTAGGGAGGTAGACAGAAAAAATGTGTGAGTTTAGGAATAAGCTATTCTAGTAAGAAGCAAAGTCCTGGGGTAGGCGAGATGAACAAAAGAAAAATGGGTTTTCTTTTCTTTATTTTTAATTAAATTTATTTTGATAACTTTGGTTAATAGCATCATATAAGCTTCAGGTATACACATTTGTATACTTATAATACAAAATCTGTATATTCCCTAAGTCTCATCTCCTGTCACCATATATTTGAGCCCCATTACCCTCCTCATCTATCCCCAACCCCTTCCTCTCTGGTGTTCCTCTTATTCTGCTTTCTGAATATGAGTTTATTTGTTTTATTTGCCCATTTGTTGGACAAATAAAATCACATAGTTCTTGTTCCTTTCACTATGACTTATTTCACTTAGCATAATACTGTCAAAGTCTATCCATGTTGTCAAAAATGGTAATATTTCATCTTTCTTTATGGCTGAATAATTTGACCCATGATTTGAAAAAGGAGATTTGATACGTATACATAATGGAATACTCAGCCATAAAAAGCAGGTTCTTCTAAGTGGTTCCGGTACAGTCTTTGGGCATTGGAAGTCTGGAAGCTCCTCATGATAACAACTGCCTATTCTCTAGACTACTTTTTAAGGTCATTGGTAATGACTATAGTTGTTATCTGTCTGAGACCTTATTCACTGACCCCAACTTCCTAGCCTTTCAGATCTCTAATTTTCCTAGGAACCCACCTTCTAACCTCAGGTTGTTCTTATCTGCCAATCTTCACCTTATTTCACGTTCCTTCTTTCCGTATAGGTTCTAATGGTTTTAATGGTTTGCATTGTAGCACTGCTTTCCCTCTACCAAACCAATCTGATTCAACTCCATATTTCCTTATAATTTCCTCAAATATTATTCCATATATTCAGTCTGTAAAAATTGTCAATTTCACCTCAGATCTCCTTACTATGAAATTAGACCTCACTTTGTTCATTCATCCTCTAAAATCCGCAGCCTCTGGTTTACACTTGGGTGAAAATTTTCCAACTTGAGAATGAGGAAAGCAAAGCTCTGTCTCTCTCTCTGGAAGGAAGTGGACAACTCAAATGAAGTTGAATATTTAAAAATTTATATCAATCAATCAATCAATCAATCAATCACAACATTCCAAGTTATGTCTATCCAGGAAGACTACATGGTCCTGTACGAGGAGTGTCTTTGTGCTGTCTCACAGGGAATTCCATGTTCGAACCAAGCTCCTTTTGGCCAAAAGTAGTTTATGACTCTTTGTTATTACTGAAAAATCCTGACCCCATACGGTGAACCAAACCACATGAAATGTATCACAAAGTATTTCAAGTAATGAAGGGTTAATTGTCTGCAAAGACAGAGAACAAAATGAGAGTTTAGAAATAAGGTTCTCCAGTAAGAAGTAAACATCTAGGGTAGACAAGAGGAACAAAACAAAAGTGGGTTAGAAAGGAATCGAATGTCATTTCTCAACAGAGTAGGTTTACCCCTGCAACCACAGATGGTTCAGGATCATCACTAAATTCTTTATTGAGAAGGAATTTGAATTTTTTTACTTATAGTTTGTTCTAGAGATCCAGCATTCTTTAAGTGAAAACAAGCCAAAAAAAAAAAAACATATGCAACATATGCCATGAGAGTGATAACATTCTCTGCTATTTATTCATCTTTGTCAAGCAATGCATTGAGCACATGGATTCTTTCATTTAATTCTACAACTATCTGCAGTGTACAGTTTCTTTCTTTCTTTCTTTCTTTCTTTCTTTCTTTCTTTCTTTCTTTCTTTCTTTCTTTCTTTCTTTCTTTCTTCCTTCCTTCCTTCCTTCCTTCCTTCCTTCCTTTCTTTCTTTCTTCCTTTCTTTCTCTTTCTTTCTTTTTTAAAATAGAGAAAGCCTGAGGCACAGAACAGGTACATTAGTTTACCAAAAGCCCCTAAGCTATCACTAGCAAATAACTTTTGGATTTGAATGCAGTTCTATTTAACAGGACATACTGAGCTCTTAACCAGGAATCACATGGCCTTGCATATGGACTGGATGTGAAGGGGAGATAGGATTTACTTGGAATGGTTAGGCAGGGTGAAGAGGAGCTGAAAAGCCTACAGAAGTGGTCAGGGTAAAGGAGCTTAGAAAGTTGCAGGAAGCAGTCATTTCCTGCCATCCTATTCTTGCTTCCTCGCTGTCTCTGCCCATCTCTCCCTCTGCCTATCTCTATCTCTGTCCAGTCCTGTCTTCCTACCCTCAGTATTTTTTCAATGGAGGCCATACCAGTCTCTCCCACACTCTTGCTGAGTAACAGGACTATAGTTTACTTCTGTAGCAAACACCTCTCCCCTTGAAGCCTCCCCAAAATTCCTCCCCCTAAAGAAAAGCAGCTATGCCTTGTTTGCTGCTTGAAATTATGAAATGTGATTGTGTTTAGTTTTGGGGATTGAAACTAATCACATAAAAAAATACCTTTTTTAGGGGAGAAAAATGTCAGCTCTGCCTTGCATTCATATACCCAAACTTCTCTGACTCACATTGAACAACCTTGAGCAAATCACTCTCAGGTTTCCTTTTTGTGCTTGTGTGTTATACCAGCAGTGAGAGAGGCCACTCTAAATGTGGTTCATCACTTAAATATTAAAGCTTTTTACACTCTTTGTTTCTGTTCATTCTTTCTTTCCTTTTGATCTAACAAGACTTCTTAAATTATAAATTAGGAAGTTGAGGGGTTCTTTTCCCCCTCCGAGATAAGGAAAAAATGTATAACTTCAAAAAAACTGTTAGAGGAATAGTGTAGCACAGCACGACAATATTTTCATATACTATGTGGCACCTGATACTCTGAAAAAGATGCTGCCTTTAACCATGATTTCTTAAAGAGGTGTACGTTTTTAAGTACAGTGAAGCAAGGTAGCTGTTTTTATTTGAAAGATGAAACAACATTTTTAATCCTCTTTCAACAGCCTTAGAAATATGTAATCGGGTGTTTTAAAAACACCCGACACTGCTTTTGCCTCCTGAGGTTTTTCTCATAGATCAGTTAGTAAACAGTTAAGTTTTACGCTTTAAACAAAATCAAGGTATAATACTACAGGGAAGGTAAAGATCGAATAGTTTTTTGGACTGCCATATTTTGGAATACAATTAGCTAGTCATTTGAAAGTTTGTCTAGTTTATTTTTTAAATGTTCTTATATTTAAGCATGTAATGCCCTGTAGGAAGCCTTTGTTGGCCATTCTGCCTCCTCAGTCTAGGTGTCTGTCATCTGAGCTCTTCCACCCTACTGTGCACACCTACATGAAAGGATTCGATACATTAAATTGTAATTAAGCATTTGTCTCCCCAATGAGATTCTTAACTGCTTGAGAGCAGGGGGGCCATGTCTCTTCCTCTGTTATCTACCAGCACAGTGTGAGGCAGAGTGGGTACTGAGTACATGATTTTGGAAGTGAACTGAACTTGGCTGTGATACATGAGCAATGGTGGGGACACTCGTCCAAGTTGTTTTCCTTCCTTTCAGGGAGATAAAAAAAAGTTTAAAAGCAAATTCCAAGATGCAATAAAATGCCAAATGTGAAAACAAGACCTGGGTATTTCCCCCCCCTTTTTTTTTTTGAGCTACAAAAACAGTGCCAAAATCTCATAAGAACAAGGTAGCCCAAAATATGCTTATGTTTGAACAATTCAAAAATATAGTACAAACCATTTTTTTCTCACTATATCATTCCTAAACCAGAATGAATAAAATGATACAAATGAGGAGTTAACAAGCTACTTAATTTCCAGGGGGCAAGGGGTGGCAAAAACAATTAAATGACAACTACAAAAATCCTTAGATGGTCTTAGCATGATGACCTCAAACATTCTAATTTTATCCTCTGCTTTACTCTAAGCTTTAAAAAACATCATTGTGGAACTCACCTTCCTGGCCAAACAGCTAATCCATGACACACAAACATCATCAACAATCAGGACAAGATCTTACAGCAACAATGATGCTTCTCAATATTAGAATAGACTTTTACATTTTACAAACATTTTCACACATAATATCTGAGTTCATTTTCATCAAAATCCTTTATGGTAAAAAGACCACACCCTGCTCTCTTATCCCAGTCTTACAGTTGGCAAAACAAACACTGTCAACACCTTCCACTGTGTAAGACAGCCCCACAGCAAAGAATTATTTGGCCAAAATGTCAATAGTACCATGAAGCATTGCAAACCACTTTTGACACATAGAATGAGTCACAGCACCTTCTCTATACATGGCACAAATCTTTTTTTGTGTGTTTCAGTTGCATTTTTACCTTTCTTGACATAATAAAGCACAGTACACTGAACATGTTGCATATCTTCTGCAGTATTAAAATTGCTGCACAAAAATTCACCAATTTTGATGTTTTTTAAAAAAACATACACTGAGACAAATGTATTTGAAAAAATAAATAAATAAAAAAGATCAAAACTATGAACATTAAAATGACAATAAAGAAATAAAAATAAAAAAAGTAAAAAAACATACACTGATTTGACAGCTGTCACAACACAGTCTAATAAAATTCTTTAGAATGAACTTAAAGAAAACTAAGCACTATTAGAGCCATCATAGGGAAAAAAAAAAACTAAACAAACTTTTTTACCAGCTCAATATTTGACTTACATCATTTAAGATATTAAGACATGCACCTGGAGTTCCTGAAATTCTACAAACATTTATGGAGCTCTTTCTATCAGGTATGGCCACATAGTAGGGACACATAGCATAAAAAATATTATGTCCTAAATTTTTAATATAATTTTAAGCATTGGAAGAAAAGTTTTTATTTGAACTTCTCATAAAACTCTGTGGAGTCAGCAGTACTGTGTCCATTTCCTGCATGTGCCCAAGATAACAAAGAGCAAAAGTATCAGAGCTGGATGTTGAAACCAATGCTGTCCAGCTCCCAGCCCCGTTCACAACATTATCCTGCTTCCCTGAAGATGCAGCAGAGAATAGTTCTTATTAACAAGACTCTTGGAAAACCTGGGTAGGTCTGTGAGGAAAATATGCTTGAAAATAAAACACAATTTCCAAGTAGTAGTCATTATTAGTTCAAAATTGAAAGCAAGCTTGGAGAATGCTGCAAATCAGCATCTTCTAAAGCAAAAGAAGTCTGCAAACTTGTGGTTGTAGTTCCCATTCTCACTTTGTAAATAGTCAGGCTAACCTGATTTGTTTCTTTCTTGCTTTTGTTTCTTTGAAATTGATGTCAGCTCCATTCATGGTAGGAAATTGGTTGTTCCATGGTATAAAAATTACACATTTGTCTCACCTATTCAGCTGAATTTAAAATGACAGGACTTGCTTTATGGGAATTTTATATAAATCATGTCTATCTGAAGATAGATTAATTTGGTCTAAAGTTATTATAATGACAGGGTTCCTGCATGTCAACCACAGGATATGATAAGGGAAAGAAAATGGGGCTTCTGGATCGCACTGTATTGCTTTTAAGCTAAGTGACCTTGAAGAAGTCATTCCTTCACTCTGAACCTTTGTTTGTTTTTATGTTTTTATAAAAATCAAATGATATCTAAAGGAGTATAAGGATGAAGTTGCATCGTTATCATCCTTTTCATTAACAAAATAATATTAGAAATACATCTTTTGATAGAAGAAAAGCAATGTTTTGGCTTAATATATTTATGAACATTTAGATCAGTTTATCCACAGAAAGAAAGAGAAAGCACTCAGCAAAATGCAAAAATCTGCAAAAGATTTCTGCAGGAACCTAAATCTCCACCTCTTCTCTCCTCCCTGTTTCTCATTACCTAAGGATTATCTCTTCCTTTCTCCATTTCTTTTGGCTCTAATCCCTTCACCCCATCAGAAAAGCAAAGGATAGGATGATTAGTCTTTTGTACTCATTGCTGTTTCCGAGAGTTATGATGTGGGACAGAGGATGACTGCAGAGTGAAGCTAGAATTTAACAAGCAGTTTGACAAAGCCTCTCAGGATAGTCAGAGATAAGAAAGAAAAATGTGAGGTAAATGCACTGTGATCAAGTAACTTAAAGGCCAGGGGATGGCAGACCATAAAAGAAAGATCACAGGGCTGCACATGTGGTTGGAGCCCTGCTTTCACAGTTATAGGGAATAAAAGCTTTTTAACCTTCATAATTTCCATTTAAACAGGAGACATATCTCTGTTTATCTCATAGGGTAGATGTAGAGATTATAGGAAATAGTGTATATAAAATTGCATTGAAAATTATACAGTTCTATACAAATGTTACTATTAATATTCCTATTTTCTTTACTCTCATCCTTATTTTTCCAAATAGGACTTGTTGAAGTGTGGACTGCTCGTAATGATTTGCCTGTGCTGAAGGCTCGCTCCTTTTCAGTTCTGGTTCACGGTCCTTCACACGAATTCACTTAATCATCACTTCTTAGCAAACTCTCCTTGCAGATCATTAACATGTTATTACACACTTTTTGTTAAGTATGACTTTTTTCCTACCCTAAAAAATCAAGTAATGATCTCACCTATTAGTAGAAGCTTATCAAAAAACAAACAAGCAGGCAAAAATATAACCAGGGACATTAAAATAAAGAACAAACTGATAGTAACCAGAGGGGGGGGAGGGGAGTAATGGGGGGAAGTAGGGGAAGGGTCATCAAGGAACATGTATAAAGGACCCATGGACAAAGCCTAGGGAAGGTAGGATTGCGGGTGGGAGGTGGAGGTGGGTAGGATGAGGAAGGGTGGGGGGCAGAGAGTGGAGACAACTGTGCTTGAGCAACAATAAAAAAAATCATGTGTAATAATATCAAAATAATATTTTATCAATTTGTTTATGCTATTTATGAAGATATGGACTGAAAGTCAGATTTAACTAAGTTCTACAGATAAAGAGAACTGGCTGTTGGCAATAGCCAGCAAAGGACAGCAAAGGAAACTTTGACTTTGCATAATAATGTTATTACACATACAAAACATTTTTTGTCCCTTTCCTCTTGCCCTTCCCTCTTTATTTCTCTCTCTCTCTCCCTCTCTCCCTCCCTCCCTCTTTCTTTCTCTCAACCCCCCTCCCTCCCTCTCTGATAATTCATCCCTAAAATTTGGATGACACACCTACCTTATGGAGGTTGTAAGGATTGCCTGAGATGGTAGGAGTTCTTTCAACAGTTCTCAAGGCCAGGAATGGCTACAGAACAAGTGGAAGTAATTACAGTACAAAAGAGGTGAAAGGACTTTAAATGCACTGAGCACAGCCTTTATGCCAGGCCCCTATCAAAACATCATGTGAGTCTTACAACATCATGAAATGATATTGTTGTTATTTTTCATCTTCTTTATCACAATTGTGATCACCCTCCTCAGTATATAAATCATATTATGTGAGGAACCTGAGAAGCAAGGAGGAAATTTAACTTATTCAGGGCTACTGGACTGCTATATGGCTAGAATGCAACTACAAATCTATCTGTTTCTAAATCCCTTTTTTTTTCCTCCAGGAAGAATTGTCTGATAAAAATATCCCACAGCATAGTACCTCCTTTCTCTAGCCACTTTTGTCATTCTCGTAATATTACTATATTATATATTTTGTATTAAATTCTTATGGGTTTGGGGTCAACTTCCTGCATATTAGTCTTATCCCTCCAATTGGATTTAAAACATTTTGAGGGTTAGGACTTAGTCTTATCTCTTTAAATATGTACTGTGTGCTCTGAATGTCTAGCTATGTATGATGACATGTCAATGACATGGACTAACAGTACTTGTTAAATAAATGGATCTCCAGGTTAAGACTGTTATATGGTCCTAGTATCAACCACTACTTGTAAACTCTAGCTCTTTGGAACACAACCTTTGGCAAACATTAAGATTACCTGAGGAGAGGTTGCTGGGCCTCACCTCCAGAATTTCTGATTCTGTAGGTCTGAGAAGGAGCTCAGGAATTTGTTTTTTTGTTGTTGAATTAATCTTTATTATATTTCTCCCATTACTATGTAGTCCCCTTAAAACCGCCTCCCCCAGTAATCACCACCACATTGTTGTCCATGGGGGAATTTTTGTGCTGGTGATTGGGGACTGTTGAGGACCACTGTTGATGACCATTACTGTAAAGAATGCATGTGTAATGTGTTCTTGCAGAATTATAAATTTCATTAAATCATGAACAGCTAGGAAGACATTTTGTTTAAAAATCTTACCCAAGTACTAGTCTGTGAAATGTTGCAATTGCTACTATATCCTACATTTGCTTGTTACTGCTGAAGTCTAGAAGTGAAGTTAAAAGTGGACTCCTCTATATTTTGCCAGTTTAAATTCATTCCCATCGAATGGTCAAAGGCAAAGATTGACTATTGCAGCCTGTGAACTTGTCTGGCTACTGTGAGAAAGCATGTCAGACAAGTCTAGAACTATATTTTGGTTCCATTATCTACTTGTGACTTTAGCCCTCTGAGCTACAGTGTCCTCATCAGTGTTTACAAACTGGGATCATAACATTGGTCTAATTAATATTGTGAGCATTAAAGAAAATGACATATTTGAGCATAACCAGCAAATGTCTAGTGCTCAGGAAATGTTCAAACCAATAAAAATTCAGTCAATATCTACATCTCTTCAGATTAAAGAACCAAGGACTGGTTAATTCCACAGCTCCTGCTCATTTGTGGAATAAACTTGAAAATAATAAGTCATTTGAAAAGCTCAGCTTTAAGGCTATCTTAGTTTTGTTGAAACAGAAGAGAAAATGGAAACCTAGAAGACTTCAAGAAATTTAAGGCATTATTAAATACTTTTATAGCTATTACATTTCTTCCATATACTTTGCTCTTTGTTGTTTCTGATACTAAAACCTTAGGGAATAAATAGAAAAACACAAATACTTTTTTCTTTAATTTTATTTAAGTACTAAAAGAGAAGAGGCTTTCTTCATTAGAATGAACCATTTTCATATAACAATAAAAGAGTTGCATATAAAATAATAACATGTTAAGATTAATGAAATAAAATGATTAGAAACAAAGTGGTAGGTAACTATTGCATGTACTAAGTAGTAAGACATAAGTAAAGCAAATATTATTTTAGCCATTTTACAAATGAGAAAACCAAGGCTCAGAAACAGAGAAATCATTAAATATAGGAGGCAGGACATGAATGCTGTTGAACAAGTCTGTTGTCTTTTTTGCTAAAAAATAAAAATCATGTAAATAATCACATTTTAACTCCTTTCTTCCTCATTCTCCATGTACAATCCAGAATTAACTCAGAACAAGGACAACTTTTCAATTAAATTTATTATACAACACTTTTACCAATAAAATTGTAGTCATTTGCATGCCAGTCCTACAAAAACCTTAAATAAAGACTTAACAGGTGAGAGAACAAAAGGTCAATGAGTGCCTAGTCTGGGCTAGCACTGCTTTATTGTTTAACTCTCATACAGTGTCATCAGGTGTTATCCTGATTTTATAGATGGGTAAATTCCGGTACAGAGAGGAAGCATCATGTCCAAGTAGACCCAAGGGTATGAAGAGACAAAGTCTAACTTGAAAAAGCATGTGACTTGAAGAATAGCACACTTTTCTCTATCAAGCCTCTTGCCTCCCAAAATGAGGACAAATTAATTACAGTGAGGAAGCCCATCCAAGCCTAGATGCACCGGGAAATCTGTGATGTATTTATTATAAAACAGGCCTAAGTGTACCCCTTTCTTTCACATGAGACAAATAGCATTTTGCTTCAGATACGTACGAGCCCAAGGGTATTATGTGAATAAGGAAAACAGGGAAAGAATTGATTCTAAAAAAGGAATCAGACAGATTATGGGTGGAGAACAGCCTAAACTTATAAATGCATTCTATGAAAACTGGTTAAAGCCCCATGCCTTCCAGAAAAGCAAATGGCTTGTTCCAGTTGTAAATCATTAAATCGAGGAAGGGTTTCTCTGAGGAAAAAAAATGTATTACTTTTAAGGGCGATTGATTCACTAATCCCCAAAGGAAGAGCAGTCTCAATTTTACATCCTCCTGAGAGCTTTGAACCACTCTGAAAACCAATACCTGAATGGCATGGAGAGAAACTCCGTGGAAATAAACAATAAGTGAGCTGGCCACAGGGAACTCTGCCGTATCCATGACCTGAGCCTGCTGAAACTCCAGCTGAGAAAGAGAGCGGGGGACTCAGTACTTCTCCACCTCATACATGAACCTCCAAGCTTTCTCTAGATTCTTTGGGTTTGCTTTGGAATTAGTTTAACATTTTATTCTGCCCTGGAAGTGTGGGTTAGTGAGAAAGGCATAGTTTTGGTGTCAGACATACAAAAATTCACATCTTCTCATCGCTACTTACCACCCAGAAACCAATATTCAATCCCACATTATGTGGCTTCAAAGCCCTTCTCTTTCTTTGAATCACACTGTGTCCAAAAACAGACATTTCTTAGAAGTCTATTGTGCTATCTGATACACCACCATTGAAAACAATTCATAGATTATAGTTTAAGAAAAGGAAAATTAGTATTTAAGTGCCTCTGTGCCCATCACTCTGCTAGACACTTTCACAGCTGTATCCATACCCCCCCACACACACCCATTCACAAATACTTATACACACAGTTATATATACTTTTATAATTGACATGACTCTGTGAGTCAGGTTATGAGAAATTAAAATTACTCAGTTAGTGAGTTTCTATTGGAAATTGGTTTTAGAGAGGCTTGATACCTAAGATAGTTTGTTCTACCAGAACATGTAGCCTTACCATCAATCTTAATTAAAGGGAAAAGAGAAAAGAATCATTTAATATAAACAAAAATCTAGGACAGTAAAACCAGAAACAGTCTCTGGTGATGTCTGTAAGCTTGTTGAAGGTAGGGAGAGTTCTTTGTTGTTCACTGCACTGCACTTGATGTACTATGAGTGCACAAGAAACATCTTATGGGGGACTCTGGCCCATGAAGTCACCCAGTTCTCCACGGATGGAAGAATGAGTTGTTCCAGACATCGTTTGCCCGTCAAGGAAAGGGGAAGGTGATTCTCTCTAGTGGAGACTGCCCCGAGCCCCCAAGCTCAGTGGCTTTTATTGAGAGGGTTACAAGTAGGGGACAGGTAGCAGGAATATATAGATAATCTAATTACATCAGTAACTTAAGCTTACAGAGAATGAGTGTTGTTTAAAGAAGACAATGGCAGAAACACACCAAATTGCTTGGGTCCAAGTTAAGGAAACATTATGGTGCCAGGCGGGATTTGAGTCAGGGTCCAGGAATTTTATAAATTTCTTTCCCACCTTGAGCTGGTTATCTGGTGTAAGATTAACAGAGCTTGAGGGAGAAACAAAGCCTGCTGCAAGGAGTGTAATTTACTTCTAGGCCTGATTTTCCCTGGGGAGACTCGGAGTTATTATCGGGTCCTGTCTATCTACTGCATTACCAGTGTTCTGGCCAAGTCTTACGGGTCCTCTCCCAGGCCCCAGCTTGTGTGGGACTACAAGTCCCCAATACCACTCAAAGCGACCCCCTACAACATATAATCATAATAATTATTTTAAATGTGTTAGCCTTTGGGTCTGAGCAGTACTTGTCTCCAGTAATGATATTTTATAGTTAAAAGGTCATGATTCTTGCTGTTAAGTTGATAAATGAGAAGTGAAATTAAGAAGTGCCCCCTTATCTGTGGGTGATACCTTCCAGATCCCCAATGGATGCCTGAAAATGCTATAGTACTAAACACTATGTATACTATGCTTTTTCCTGTACATATATACACTTTCCTCTCTTTGGCATATCTGAATTGTCAGCATCATTATTCTTGCACTTTGGGGCCATTATTAAGTAGAATAAGTGCTACCTAAACACAAGCACTGTGATACTTTGACAATCCATCTGATAACTCAGCTGGCTTCTGAATGATTAACTGGCAGGTAGCTTATACAGCACGGAGATGCTAGATGAAGGACTGATTCACATCCCTGGCAGATTGGAGTAGGGCAACACAAGATTTCATTATGCTACTCAGAACGACATGCAACTTAAGACTTACGAATTATTTATTTCTGGAATTTTCCATTTATTATTTTTAGGCCCTGGTTGACAACAGGTAACTGAAACATTGAAAAGCCAAACCATGGAAAATGGTTGACTCCTGCAGTGGCTTAAATTTTGCTCCTTCTTCTAATTGCTTTTGTTTTTCTCCAGCAATGAAGCTTTTGTTTTGATTTTTGATCAGGCTTTTAGCAAAAATGTGAATCAGTAGTAATAATACTTAGCAATTTTCCACTCCCCTCTTATAAATCCTATACCCACTCTCTCCCTGTGGAAGGTACTTGTACTTCCCAACTCATAGATGAGGAAGAAGTAAACCTCAAGGTGGATATAAAGGAATTCTTTCAGGATACAAATGAGATAGGGATGCACGTAGGGCTAGAGAACAATCTTTTGACTTTCTGATCTAATTAGTTGGTTTTCTCTATTTTTGTCAATTATACTATTTACTTTTCCTTTTTTAAGTGCATAATGAAAGGGGAAAATGTGCTAGCCATCTAGAGAAATAAAACAGGCTTTAGAGGTTCAAGTAGAAGTAGCCATTCTCTAGGGTACAGAGAGTTAAATGGTGCATGCAAAATCTGAGATGAGAGTGGTATAGCAATCTTTCCATTGTTTTCAGTTCTAGTCATGACAAAATTATGCAGATTTTATGCTGCTGCAAAACAGACCAAAATTCCTGGCATATGCACATATTTCACAGTTAAATGTCTTGGGATATACATCTATCTACATATATTTCATCATTGATCTAATAATTACCATGTTGTTTAGCTTCTGTGTTACATCAGAATGATAGTTGGATGAAACAGGAGAGTCACTAACTGGTAGAGAAGAGGGCAAGTTGTAAAATGAAGGGTGTATGATCCCTCCAAGATAATGATAAACCTTGTATTCTGAATGAAAACAGGATGCAAATTCAAAAGTGTGAAATCCTTTATTCAAAAGATCAGCCAGAGAGTTCAACTAGTCATAGACTCTTCTTTAAAAAAAAAAAAAATCTGATAGAGTCCAAGGATTCTCTCATGTTCAATAAATACAAATTGTTATTTGAAATATTTATGCAGGATAAAAGAAAGGATGTGGACAAAGGGGAAGCTAAATAAGACACAGGAGGATGCCAAAAAAAAGGCAAGTTAACCCAAAAGTGAGTCAATCCTGAGAAAGGAATATAGGTTTGGCTAACATGATGTAACTGTGGTTGTCGAAAGTCAGAGCATCTGTCAGCTTCTGGGGTCCTTGTCCCTTTTGTTCTACGCCCAACCCCTTCAAGGATGTCTAGTTCATCTGTCTGTGAATGTGACACTGAAAAGGCAATCACCATGTCTGTAGAAGAAAGAGAAAGAAAGAGAAAGGAAGAATGGATGAGTGCGAGGCTTGGAGGATGGAGCCAACAGGAGAATCAAAGCACCAATAGAAAATGACATCCATGGGGAATTCGTTGCATGCATTTTCCATTCCACAGATTACAAAACAACCATAGAAGTACAGCTACATATGTATTATGGTTTACATGAGATGTTCACAATACAATCAATGTAAAAGGTGAATTAAGAACAGTATTCTGGTAGCATATTTGTTCTTTGTTTAAAATATGTATAGAAAAAGTAAGGATAATACAATAGAATGCCAACAATTATTTTTCTTGGTGTCTTTCCCTCCTTTTAATATAATACCCCTCTAAAACTTTATGAATAGAAGAATGATAATAATGAAATTAAAATATCTGAGAGCAAATGAAAGTGTCCTGGATAAGTTCCAGAGAGGGTTGTCACTCCTGGGGCACATGACTTTTAGGTACCTCTAGCATTTTTATGTGAGCAGGATATTTTGCTCAAGATGGTCAGGCGTCTTTTCACTTTTTTCAGGTGGAAATCAGGTGTCCTCTCCTTCTTGCAGCTGGAACATGCTCTCCTGTCTCAGTATTTTCATGACATTTTAGTCAAGGTGGTTCAGAATGGGGAAGGGGAAAATGCTGGTAAAAATAACTGGGTCCCCTTTTGAAAAAAAAAAGGGACTGCTTCCTGCTCAAACCAGTTGCTCTATCAGTACAAACTCCATGTAAACATCCCCCCCTCCCTCTGGCACCAACCACCACCACCCTTTGGGACCTACATCCCTCTCAGGAGTACTGATTTTTAGTAGTATTCCTGGTGTTAAGAAACCACATTAAATATTTCAGGCAATTTGGCTACTATGTGAAATGCATGTCAAGTACAAATACGTTTTAATGAATAACTGGGTAATGAGTAAGTGAATGAATGAATTGCAATTTGAATTCAGACATCCCAGATGCAATTTAACTACATACATCTTTAATGTTTTAGCATCTACTGTCTTGTAAACTTAGTTGCTTCAACAGAATAATAATAATAGTATAGATGCTTCTCAGAAATGTCAGAAAAATTAAATGAAGTAACATGTGAAGTGTTTTTTGTAAACTTTAAGGAACATACAAATGCCTCTTGTCTGGAACATAGCCCTTTCTATTTCTTTCTATAATTATTTTCCTGTATGCATCATTTCCCCCAACAACAATTTAAACTCCTTAAGGGTTTGGTCACAATCTAGTTCAAAACTGTTTCTTTGTTTTGTTTGTTTGTTTGTTTGTTTGTTTGTTTTATCATGTTATCAGTTTTAATTTATAATTGGTCATCAATAAATATTTTATTTGTTATATTTGTCAGCCAAAATTCTAACCCAGGCACTATGAATCCAAAAAATATGAAACAAATTTAAAGTGTTAGTATTAATATGTATCAGAATGAACAAAAAAGGATTTTTTAATAAATAAGATAACATACAATTTATTAAGCAACTTCTATTTGTCAGACACTATTTTGAGTGATTTATATCCATTATCTGACTTAATCTTTTGAATAAAATATCAATATTATCATTACCCTTCTCCTCCTACTCACACAGGAAAAGATTACATACATTTTCAGAAAAAAATTATTTCCATAATGTATTTTTATTATGGAACATTTTTAAAGGCGTAATCAATTTTGAAATGATGGCTAAAGAGGCCCTTATTTAGTTCATCCAGATTGAGTTAACTTATTTCCATTCAGGTGGGTACCTGAAGAAGAACTAAAGAGAGAGGAGGCAACATACATTTACAGGTTTGAAATGTTAGGATTCATGTATGCTGCTCTAAATATTTCCCAGAAATGTTAATAGAGTGAAAAAACACACACAAACATTTAATTTGGAGCTTGTATTTAGACTCACAATCTGAACAGAAAATGGGATAGGGTTTAGAATCAGTCACCTCTAGATTTAAATCCTAGTTACTCTTTCTCATTGGGTATGTTCAAAGACAAAGAACATCAATTTATAGTCTCTTCTGTAAACAGATTCATAATATGTACAAATTACAGTTTTACAGAAATAAATGCAGTCATACAAGCCAAAAGGCAACAGAGCACGCTAGGGAGAGGGACAAGCTCCTGGAAAGAGCCAAGGTGAAAAGGGCAGCCTAGAGGGGCTGAAAGGAAGCACAGAACTAGGAGAACTGCACGGCAGTAGTCAGGGTCAGCAAGGGCCCTACATGCAGAACCTGATGGACAACGGTAAGGATTCCTAGAGCAGCAGGAAGCTCTAAAGTTTTTAAGAAAAAAGAGGCATGCTCTAATATTCTTGTTTTTTTAAGAGCTCCTTAGTTTAAAGTGTGCACACAAAATTGTAGCCTTTCACTTTAAATATTTGCCCACTTTAAGTTGCTAACAGGTGTCAAGTACTGTATGAGTGTTTTTCTTTTATATTACCTAGATTAATTTTTGTAACTTTCCTGTGAAAAGTTTACCCTAAAATATTTTACATTGTATGAATGAGGAACTTAAGTTATAGAGAGAACTGGCATTTGAATCAAGGTGTGTCTGACTGCAAGTGCTCTCATTTACTACTACCTAACAATTAGTTTCTAAGCGCTAGTTGTCCCTGAAAAGGACTTGAGCAGTAGTGGTATAGAAAGTAAGCAGGGGCACCAGAAGTACAGGGTGTCTTTCTGGCAGGTACACCCTATTATGACTCCTTAGTTAGTCCTACTCTTGCATAACTCCCTCTCTCTGAGTGAAGGTAGGACCAGAAACTTGCTTCTAGCCAGTACAATATGGCAAGAGGATGGAATATTCATTAGCATTACAGCATTACACTCTATGAAAACTCTGTTGTAGTACACAAGAACAATTGATTCTCCTGCTGAATTTGAAGAAGATGCTATGTTATGAGAAAGCTGTGTGGCAAAGAACTGTGGGCAGACTCTAGGAACTGAGAGTGGTACCTAGCTGACAGCCAACAGGTAAATGGGGGCTTCAGCCCTATAAGCAAAAGAAATAAAATTCTGTGAACAGCCACCTGATCTTAGATGAGGTCCCAAGATACAGAAATAAATATGCTCCAGCCAACACTTTGATTGTAGTCTTGTGAGAACCTGAGAAGAAGACACAGCTAAGCTGTGTCTAGACTCCTAACCCACACAATTCAGCAATAATAAACCAGTGCAGGATCTGATATGTCAAAGTGAAAGAAGAATAAAAAGTGGCTACTGGGAAGAGGAATATTTGACCCGGGTCTGTGCAAAAAAAGAAAGAATTAAATGGTGAAGGAGCAAATTCTCCAGAATCACGGGTCAAGAGAATAGGATATAAATGAGAATGAACAAAGATTTGAGGTTGGGTCATTGGAACTGTGAGTTGACTCAAAGAGCTGAAATTCTACCTTTTCTGTTTTTCCTCTCCCAGACCTTCTATGTTTCCAAAAGGAAATCCAAAGAAGCAATTTTACAGGAAGATAGAAGTCCAGATATTTCGATATTTAATTTTTTATTCCAAGTGACTTTTCTTAGCTAAATTCAACTGCTTCTTTTTAATCTGCTGAAGAGTCAGCCTAAGACATAAAATAGAACTCATGTTCTATAGCAATAGCCCAAATAATCTTAAACCATTAATAGAGCATTTTCATGCATATCTAGGGTAGCTCTGGTATTTTTTTCTCTTCTTCCTTGAAAAGATGATATAATAATACACAAATATAACAATCGTATAAAATGAAATACAGTTTTTCATCTATATTTTTCCAATCATTATCTGTATGTATTGGTGTTTTTGAAAGTTACGGTCTTAGTGAGAATGCTTCCAACTAAAAGAAAAAGCAGTTCCAACTAAAACTAACTTAGACTATAAGGACAGTTATCTCATAGATCTGGAAGTCCAGAGGCAGAGTGGATTTATTTAATGTTAGTTTATTCACAGTAAAAAGTCAATAGAGGTATAAAAGTACTTCTACCAAAAAAAGTAAAAATAATATATGGTTATAGAAGTCAAGGTCTCAGGTGTTTTCCATCTCTACAAACTGCAATATTTAATGTCGGTTTCATTCTCTGGTCAAAAACTGGCTGCAGTGTTTGCAGGTATCACATAGGGATCAATAAGATGACTAGCTGAGGAAGCAGAGAGAGCTCACCTCCCTTCGCAGCTTTCTTAAAAGCAAGGCAATTTTCAGAAAAGCCCCCATGGGATTTTCACTGTAGCTCTTTAGCTAGAGCTGTCACCCATCTATTCCTAAACCAATCACGAGCAATGAGAATGGGATACACCTAAAAGCAAGCAGGGCAATCTGGAAGTTGTTTACCTACAAGATAAGACAGGAAGTAACTGAACAAAATCATACAAGGTACCAAAGCAAAAATGGATGCTGGGCGGTTTCCATTACAATGTGCATTGATTTTTCTTTTTTTAATTTTAAAGAAGTTGTTTTTCTTCATCATCTTAAAAATTATTATCTTGAGGACAATATAAAATACTCTCCTGTTGATATATCATACTTTATTAAGTTTTGCCCTAATTCCTGATTTTATTTTCATACGTTTATAAAGTAATATGTGAGAAGCTTTTTTCCCTAACCTCTTCCATTTATGTATTAGTATTTGCAATCAACCTCTGGTAGCATTTAGTTTGTTTATTTTAACTTAGGCTCACGAACTTCAAAGGATGTTTCCTTTGGAAAATCCTAGAGTTTTTTCAGTATTTTTTAATATCAGCAAGAAAAACAATTTCCTCCACTTACTAAGTATCTATTATTTGTCATATTATCTTTTGCAATAACCCTATAAAATCAATATTATTACCACCATCTTATAGAAATTAGCTTTAAGTAGATTACAAAAATGGTGAAGATGAAAATCTAATGTTTTCCAACATGAACATCCATTGCATTCCACTTAGCTAAATTGCCCAGTATAGTAGCTACTCAGTAAATATTGTTGAGTCAGTGTTTGAAAACACTTTAAACTCAAATGAGTGCTTTTGCTCCCTGGGATCATTAAAATGCCATTTTAAAAATCACTCATATATTCTCTACCAATTAAGGTACATTTAGCAAAATATTGTCTGTTCAGTTTAAGTTGACTCACTTGATTTGATTTGGATTGTTGTAACTGGAAAGAGTATGACCTTCCCAAGAACTTTAAATAATGTTCCTAGTTTTCCTTAGCCGCTCTACCGAAAGGGAAGGGGAAGGAAAGGAGCAAGAACCTCACCATTGAAAAGCTGTTTTACGAGCCTGGCTATTGTAGATTGAGTTCACTAGCAGAGTGGGAACTATAATGAGAAGATGACTAACATGGGGGACTTTTCTCATAAGTCACAAAAATTAGAAGACATGGGATTGATAAGGAAACTCTCCACTCTTACAACTTCGTTATGAAGAATTAGCGACTAAACCCATAATTCAGGAAGCCACCGTCTTAATGCAGAACCCTTCCAGTTGGAGTTGGAAGCCCACCAGCAACACATGCACCAGCTTCTATTTCTCATGCACACTGACACAAGTGCTGTCAGGATTTGGAGTGTGGTATGAGTTGGTGTGTGTCTGCGTGTTTGTGCATGTGCACATATGTGTAGCATACCATCAATTTGCTCTCCTATGTTATACGATAATGGTTATGTTACAATAACACAGTGAGTTCTATTTACCACTTGCTGCCTGAAATTCCCACACTCATCTGAGGACTATTGTTGGCAGATGCCAGATACCACGGTGCAGTTATTTCCAGAGATGATAAAATGGCAGCTGCTTCATACTCTTGCTCTTTCTCTCTTAAGCAGTCAGATATCTCCCATCATTCACTTTTACATCTAGGGTTAGGGATAAAAAAAGGGGGTTAGAAGAGTAAAGAAAGTCACATGTTAAAATCCTAGTATACTTTGGACATAAGACACATTGTATCTAACATCTTAATCATAACAACAATATTTTAAGTGGGTATTTTTCCAATTTTAGAGATAGGAAACAAGCACCCTTGAAGTTAAAGAACATATCTGGAGTCATAAAGCCAGTAAGGCTTCAATTTCAACTCAGGGTCAAGATAAGGAAGAAAAAAATCTAGAGATTTTTCTAAAATAAGAATATAATTAATGGGCAATGTGATACGATGACTCAGCAAGTTTATACAACTGTTACCTATTCTAATAGTTGTGCAGCTTCCAGGTGACAGATTGTTATGTATTATGACTTTACAATCAACACGGATTTGAAATATTGCATTTAATTCAGGTAGCCGTATTTATGAATCATTTACAGACTTCTGAATGCACAGAGAAAGATGCCTAAGGAATAAAGCATTCAAAAATTAAATTACAAAGAATTTATACATTTCAATAAAATACCTTAATCCCAACTCTTTACTGGAGAATTAGATGTTAAAGAGCAGAAGAGTTAATTTTCTTACCAAAGATCATTGACCTTTTTATTACTTCAAGCAGTAATGAAAACAATCCTAGGAAAAGTTTTCCCACAAGGACTTAAAAATATCAAGCTAATTTTCGATGAAGAACTGCCTACAGGGTTTGAGTAATATCTTTCCATGGGATGAAGCAAGTCTCCAGAGAACACTATCATGTTCTATGAAGTCCAGGAAGATGGCATGAGAACCAGTGAGAAAATGTTATAGGGAGGCCAATTATCAGTTTCTATCTGGTAGAATTTTTTGAAAATTCTAAAGTCTGACAACAAAGGGAAAAAAAAGAAAACTAATACGCTCTCTTAAAACAAAGTGTACTTTCAAAACAGTGTTATGAGATAAACTCATGTTTTAACCATCTCAAAAGTGGGGATTAGTGCTCAGGTGCATTAGTTTTGTTTTAGGTTATAAATAATGCGTCAGAGATGAACGTTAACCCCATTCTGTTTGGCTCTAAGCTTGTGTTCTTGATTTTCAATGACTGGTTCCCAAGAGACACTTATGTGGAAATTATTCAGATGTCTGTCAGTATTGAAGGGAACCTTAGATCGGAAAGCAGCCTAGTCTTCACCACTTCTTAGATCTCTTCATTTTCTCAGCTTCTTTGATCTTGTGATGTAGCTGGATGACATACTTACAATACTCAGGTAAGATGAATTATAAAATAGGGTACTTAAATGTGAACTTTGGAGGCTTTCACTTACCTGATCTTCTCTGTATATTTCTGTGGATGACTGGCATTTGGCTCCATTAAAAGTTTATACACCATGGGCAAAATGTTAAAATTGCTCCCTCCAACCTTACTATAACATGGTTCTTGGCAGCTAAGCCTTATATCAACTCCAGAGTGGTTTGCTTGGTGTGAAGATAATTACTCTAGGGTTAATTACAGAATCCTTCCAGCCTTATTATATGGGTTCCTCAGAGACAGTCTATTTTTTTTTTGGATGCAGTATGCAAGGCTGCTTACATATAAATGTGCAGCTTTATTTGCAGGCATAAGTCCACATAATTGAAAAAACTTCCAAGGGGCTGAACAGTGAAGTTTATTTGGTCCTTCTGTTACTACCTCACCTCACATCCCTCATTATTATGGATGTACAATGGCATTGTGTTAGACATTTCCTAATTTATCATGAGCTGGTTGGTCACATCATTTAGAAATCAGAGGTTTATATCTGCTTGATGAGATTTTCTAAAACTTTACATTTCTCTTTCTGAAACATGTAATACTGTTGAGCATTTCCTTTTTAAAACTCCTTTCTGTATATTCATTCCCTCAAAAAATTATCAATTATAATTTTTTCTTTGCTTTAAGTAACAGAAAACTCAACGTGACTTAAATAATGAGAGCATTTTTTTGTTACATAGATCTCAAGTTGTAAGAGATGCATAGTTAGGAACACAATCAGCAGCAAGTACATCAGGTGTCTGGTTCTTCTTCTCTGGTTTCTTTTTGTTCCATCTTTCTCAGTGTCAACTTGGTATTCAGAGTGGCTCATCATAGCCACAGGATGGCTAGTGACCACAGCTGGAGCAACATGTGTCCTGGTCCATATGCTGTGGGAGAAGAAGAGAGGCATTATCAGGGCATGCAACATGAGTCCTTCTTTTAGGCGTTTGGGGCCAGCTTAGGGTGCTGGGTCAAGAAGACTGTATAGAGAAAGGCCTCTTTCAATTTGGAATGCTTTAAGAATGTTTGAAATTTATTTCTAAAACTGGGGATAGATTCAGTTTCCCCTACATTGTGTGATGAGGGCAGAGTGGATATCTGAACATCACTAGTGTCCTATTGGGAAGCAAGACAATGCAATAGACACTGCATAGGCAACCCACGTTTTCCTCTCTGCAAGGTGGCACACTCTCCTAATGTCTACTCAGTTTCCTATGGGCTTAGCTCCTTTCATAGATGCTTCAGTGTTGATGTTCCCAATGTTCTGTCCTTGGACTTCTGTGTTCACACTAGAGAGTATTTGTGGGTTATTATAATATAGAATAGACATATCATATCATAGACATGTATGCTGGGCAGTGATAAAGGGAACAAATATGGATCTCAATTTACCCACTTGGTATCTGAATCATCTTAAGCAATTTCTTACTTGAATTTTATTTTCTTCAAATGGAAAACAGGGATAACAATAGCATCTATCTTAAACAAATGTTTTTATAAGGGTTAAATAACAAAGTATGAAAAGTGCTTGGGACAGTGTCCATAATTACATTTAAAAGCCCCCTTATCATGCTTCAATCTCAAAAAAGGATGACATAACCAAAGGAAGGAGAAACAGAAAAAATGGCATTATGCTGTATTTATCTATTATCCTACTTTACGTTTAGAAGGGCAACAATAATAAATGTCTTAAGAATGACTCTGTGTTCCTTTATGTTCACTCTTTTAAAGGAGGGACTCAACATTTACTGCACTTTATAGTATATGCTAGATACTGCTAGAGAGCTTTAAATCCACCTTCCCATGTAGTTGTCCCTAAGCCACACAAGCAGCATTATTGCCATTCTTTCACAAAGAAAGTTCCCAGGATCAGAAAACATGAGTATGTTGCCCAACGTCAGAAAATGGTAAAATCAGGATTTGAAATTTAATTAATCTAACTTTCCTTGCTCACTTTAACCTATTCCTTCAAATTAAGTTTACTCATTGTTCCCTCTTTAAAGCCTTTCCTACCACTAAGACTGAGTTCTGCAATTTATTTAATTGTTTGCAGAAGACTCTATACTTGCTGTTATGGTAATGTTGATCATATACTGTCATTGTCTGACATTGTCACATTGCTTGTATATATCCCTGCATAGACTTTTACCACTCATTATATTCATAGCAGACAGTGGCAACCACAGTAAACATTTGTTGAATTAACAAATAACTTAATAGGCAAATATGAGAGTTTATAAACCCCATGGTATTCTTTCTTCTATAATACTCACATCTTTGGTATTCCATTTAGAGAATTACTTGAAGGAATCTAGATAGATAGATGATAGACAGATAGGTAGGTAGGTAGATAGACAGATGATAAAGAAAAATATCAAGGTTCCTTAATGAATCCCTGGAAGAGAGGAGCCACGTATCAATTTTTATGACTCCTGGTCCAAAACCTTTGTACTCAAGCCATGACCCCCTTTTTAAATATACCTGCAGAGCAGACACATCTTATTTTACAACTCTGAAATATTTGGCTTGCATTTGTAAAGCGGGAGAAAATCTCAAGAAAATATCCAATTATAATAAAAGAACAAAGTATGTACTATGTGCACAAGGTCTGTCCAGAAGGTATCCAGCCATGTAAAATGAAAAATAAGACATTCATTGAAGAAAATACAAGATACAAGAAACATTGTACATAGGACAATGACGTCTCAGTCCCTTTCAAAGTAGGCACCTTGGGACCTCACACAGTTCTCCTAATTGCCATCAGCTGCCCCACTGTATTTTCCTGAATCTCATCAACAGTCTGAAATCTCTTCACTTTCAAAGGTGATTTTAGTTTTGGGAAAAGCCAGAAGTTTCAGGGTGCCAAATCTGGGCTGTAGGGGGGCCGAATCACCTGGTGACTTGATGTTGCACCAAAAACTCTGCACAAGACGTGGTGCACAAGCAGGCGCATTGTTGTGACGAGGCTGCCAATCATCAGTTGCTCATAGCTGTGGCCTCCTGAATCATCTGAATAATTTCTGCAGAGGAACATTCAAGCTTAATGTAAAATTTGATGCAGATTTGTTGTTGCTCTACTTGCTCAGTCATTGTGAATGTGACAGCCACACAATATACATGTTTACTCAGTGGCCTCTACTGGCCCCACTGACTGGGACAGTGAAGTCGCCGTTGTTCTTGCATGCAAATTCCAGTCCATTCTTCTTGGCTGCCAGGTTACATTGATGTTGTGCAAATCATTCTTGTTATATTAACAATGACTGGACTTTTTCTGGATAGACCTCACATTATTAGAACTGTAGTTCTAATATATATCTGTGTCTTAAAATGAAATACAAATCTTACAGTTGCTTGTAGCCATTTTAGCTTTTTTTCTTTTAAGAATCACTTTTCCTTTTGTTTCTATTAGTAAACATCTACTTTTGAGGAGCACTTATATTATTCAGAGTTAAAGGAGATCAATTTAAAGTAGGGTCAAAGTTTAGGTATTTTATGGGATCAGGATGATGTGTTTCAAGATATGGTTTGTGTGATTTGTGGTTTTTCTTTTAAATTAACACAATATATAGAAAAATTTAAAGGACAAAACAATTTCAATTTTCATAGTGAGTAAATACTGACTCACGCTTTAAATAGTGCTGTAGCTGTCTTTGGAAGGCAGGTAAGGAACAGTCCATAAAATTAAGTTTATGGATGTCATTTATTCCCTCCATGTTTGATTATTCATGTATCTATTTAAACAAAGCAACTCAGATGATTAATTTTATTTATATAGCAAATATTTACTTAATGCCTTTCAAGCGTTAAGTGCTGTGCTGGTTAAAATGTGATATGTCTGAAATCTTATTCTCGAGGAATTTGCCATCTAGCAACACTATTCCTATGGACTTCACACTACAATTAGTGGAGGTAGTTGTTATTGTTACTTTTATTTGCATTAACACATAGTTTTAATATCTTATGAGCTAGGCAAGTAGGTATTATTTTCTTTTCATTTTATAAATAAATGAGAAAATGGTGATATAAGGATGTTAAAGGACTTGGCCCAACTCACATTGGCTTAATAATGTCAAAATTTGAAACCAAAATACCTAAAAAATGTACAATGGACGTATTGCCCCACAATGACTTGGGAATTAACACTAAGGAAATGTACATCACTTCTCTAGTTCTTAGTTTATGAAACCAGAACCTCAATCTATTTATTAGTGGCCTAAAACTAAAAAGCAAAGTGAAATTCTGCCACTGCATAGTCAATTTTGACTATAAACTAATTCCTTATTATAGCATTGAAGTCCTTTTGTACATATCATTTACTATACTAGGCTTTGCTTTATTGGTATTTTTTTAAACTCCTTCCCTCACTAAAAAAACAAAACAAAACAAAACTTCTGGTGTTTTTACATACAATGCTTACTCAATAACAATGTGTTAAGCTGAATTTTGTGTATTGCCTCTAAGAAGCAGTTCACCATAGTAGTTAGAAAATCAAGCTCTCATGTCAGATTCCCTGAGTTTAAATCCTACTTCTACCACTAGCGAACTGCGGCAAGCTTCTTAGTCTCCTCAAGACTTAATTTCCTCATCAAATATGAGGCTGAAGGTAATAATGTTATGGTGCTGATTAAATGATAAAATGTTCTTAACATACTGATACCCTAGCTTCAATTGGAACAAATTTCTTTTACTTCCTCCTGTTTGTTCCTTATTTTACAGATGATCCTTAAGTTTAATATATATTACAGTGTGCATATGTATAATATATAGTATATATGTGTATACACACACACACACACACACACACACGCAGGGTCCAGTGGAAGTAATGCCTGAGTGTGGTTAGTAGGGTAATAATAGGGGTGTAATAATTTATAGTTTTAATTTGAATGTTTCTCCTAAAATATCATATGGTGTGCTTGAGTGTGATATTGTTATGTTATAGAATTACATGCTTATGACTTTGTAATAAAAGATTTTGTCATAAAGGGGGCACTATTTGTGTCAGACCCTGTGTGTGTGTGCATGTGTGTGTGTAAGTGTGTATTCCTGGAGAACCTAGATAAAATTTGGATTCCTGGGCCCTACCTCATAGGTATCTGTACCCTCTAGGTTTGATGTGGGCCTGAACAATTTGGATTTTTTTCACAGACATTCCTGGGTGACTTTGCAATACGTGACCATCATCCACATTTTAAGAGGCTCAGCATTGCTGCATTTGCATACATATTCCCTTGTGCAATCTGCACATCACTTCCAATTTCTGCCCCCACATCCTGGTCAGAAGCCAACACTGTGTATTTCCGTAATACCCTGACCTGCTACCCGCAGGATACCAGGGAATCTTCCAATCATCTAGTCATATTCACATTTTAACTCTGCCCTTCACCTTCACTAAGTTATTAAGTTCCTAAAAGCTAGAAGTAATCAAGCTTTTTCCACTGAACCACACATTTCTTTGACTTCTTTCAAGGTGACTTGAAATGTCAAAGAGAACCTCAAAAGCAACATTCTCAGCATAACTGTTTGTGGAAAGACTTCTGCACCATTTCCTGGGAGCCAGGTGCTCATGATAACTCATTCTTTAGAAGAAAAAAGGAAAGTAGGAAAGGAACAAGAAGAGTTCTGTAGTTCATACAAAAATTCTGCAGACGGGAAGTTAGAGCATAACACTGATCTGCCGGAAATACCTCCTGAGAAGCCTAAGTGTAAATGGCAGTTTGGGCTTAAGGTGAGAAAGTAAAAAAACAACTGAGCAATGCCTATTATGTAACTTTTGAAAGCATATAAATAATGAAAATAGCCACTGTTTATTCAGTGCTAAGTACTAAACACTATGGCAAGTGCCTGCTGACCATTTTGCATTGTCAAAGTTTTTATATATAGATATAGTTAAGTAGACATGGAGATAGAATTATCTTGGTCTCTCCTCTTCCCCAGCTTTATGAAAAGAACACACTAGTTGTCACCTCAGCTTCTTTCTTTGTCCCACCTTTTCATGCCAGAAGGCCCGAGGGTGCTGACTTCAGTGGTGACAGCTCAAAGAATAAGTCAACCTGACTGAGGGAGAAAAGGGAAATTAGTTAAGAGGATAAACTGGCCTGTGAAATAAAACCACCTGGCTAACGTGGAGGAAAGGGGCTTTGGAAAAGGAGAACAAAGCTCATATATGGTAAGCTGAGCGAGGTTTTACATACAGGTTTGTTTTGGTGGTCGTGGCTGTTAGGTGCAATCTATGCTTTCGCACGCTGAGAGGTAATACGACTCTCCAGCCTAGTGGCTGAGAGCGCAGACGGTGTGCCCAAGTCCCTAGGTTTACATTGCAGCTGCCTGACTTACTAATTTTTTGACCTCTGGAGTTATTTAAGTTCTGAATGCCTCCCTTCTCTTTCCCACATTGTGTTCTCTATAAATGGGGCTGGTGGTGTCATCACTAACTTTAGGCTGCCACTAAGAGTAAATGCTGGTAGTATATGCAAAGCACTTAGAATAAAGCCTGGCATGTGGTGACCACTGTTGAAATATGTGCTGTCATTTTCACATCTCCTCCCTTCAGCAGTGTTCACTGAGCTCTGGGAGGGCCAAGGCCATGTGTTATCAAGGCCCTGCGCCTCCGGTCTCTAGAACAGGACCTGGTTCTGAGGCGAATTAGCCAGTTAGGTGAATGGGCTCTATGCGTCATCCTTTCTCATCAAACCATGGTACTCAAAACCAAAATGGGAATAGCTCCTGAGTAGTTCTGGTCATGCTGCAGAAGCCAGGGCCTGATGTGCTTCTCCTTTCAGGAACTAGAGAGGAAGGTCGTTTGTTTCCATTTGACCTACCCAGAGCCTTAGCCAAGTCCAAAGAAATGGCAATAAAAAGTGATAGGAGGAGTAGATGGAAAGAAGTAAAACAGGGACAGACGTCAAGATAAAAAATATTTATTAAAAGTCACTGCTGTCTGCCCTGCTACACACATTTTCTCCTTTATTGTAGGGATTTTTGGCTCCCTCATTTAATGTTTACTTCATTTGAAGTGCTTTGTTTACTTTAAATAATGACTGCATTCATGTGTGCATGAGTGCAAGGAAATCCATGTTTACATCCATGTACACTCTCACACAGCTTGAGAGGAAAGGAGCAACCTTCACTTTAGCATTTTTAGATAGCAATAGAGGTGTTCTTTAATAGTAGCTACCTCAATGGCTACCTCCTGAGTATTTATATTCTTGGAAAGAACAGAATGAATGTGTTTAATATTAAGGTGTTGCTATGTTCATTTTGTTACTGACCAAGAAGAAAGTTCCCTTTCGACTCTCTAAAATTGTTTCATTCCTACTTCTAGGAAGTGGACTAAACAACTATGTCTTTGTTTCCTGATTGGCTCTTATGAATGGATGGATGGATGGATGGATGCATGCATGCATGCATATTTCCAGTCCAAAAAATGCACTCAGTTCAAATTTCTGAAGCATACTGTGCCAGAGGATTAATGAACTCTGGTTTTTGATGTTAGAGAAGAAGGAGGCTTCTTTCAATTTTACAAAAACCAGGAGATAAAGCCAGATGATGCATTTAAAGAAGCAGTTCAATTCCACCATTTAACTCTGTATCATGATCCTCTATTGCATACTTTACAAAGAAAACTCTCCGACCATCCTTTCCTGACAAAAGTGTGCCAGGGAAAATCTATAATGAGGTCTAGTTATTGGAAGCTTAACGTTTCTTCTCTGGTATACAATTTAAATATAATGAAGGCTTGAAGCCACTTTGACATTAGGTCTGATTTGACCCAACTGACTAAAAGGGTCAATTGGAGTTCATTGTTTTTTCTCTCTCTGAGGAAGATTTTAAGAAAATTAAGCCTATATTAGGATATCTTTGTGATTAGGAGAATCTCAAATGAGAAAAAGAGTTTTTTAGTGAGAGAACCCACACTCCCAAACTCTAGAGCTTAATTAGAACTCCTTTTTGATGCTAAAATGCACCTATCAGTGTACAAGTGATTGAAGGTCTTTCTGCTACCTCTTTAACTGATACTCAAGAAATGTAATCATATGCTGTGCTTCACCTTTATGGAAATAAAAATGTGGCCAATAAATTCCACATAGGCTCTGAAAAAATGTCAGTTTTCAATTTTGTTTTGGGTGATGATGTACTCGTGTGTGGGAGTGCAGGGAAACCCATGTGCATACACACACACACACACACACACACACGCATACACACACACACACAGCTTGAGAGAAAAGAGTTAATCTTGATTTCAGTATGTTTAGGTATCAATAGAGGTTGCTCTGGAATAATATAACCTTAATGGCTGCCTGCTCAGTATTTCTGGTCATCGGGGGTCAGGTGGAAAGCCTTTTTTCTTTTTTTATGCTATGTTTATTTTAGTTGTTTGTTATCTTTATGAAACAAGGATTTGAGTGATTATATCAAGAGTAATTAAGACCATTTTGATGAGGGTTGGGCTCAAATAAAAATTCACACAAACTAAATCAATAACCTAGACTAGATTTGGAACAACTGGTCTGGAACCGAGGAGCTCTGGGAAGAGGCACAATTTTTCCAGTTACTGCTCGGTGGTCTTGGCTTACTCTTTGTCTACCTGAAACATAAGTTTTCTCTCTGTAAAGTGAGGTTAGTGCTGATGCATGGCTCAGCTACTCAATATATAGAAAGTGGTAGTTGTTATTGTTATTTGATTCTACTTGCTTGTCTTTGTCTCTATTTCTAACTCCGTCGACTCTTTCAAGTATTCTTCTGTCCACAAAAAAAATGAGCAGATATACTTCAGTTTGTAAATATGATATTTATTTGAAGACCATTTGTGAATCAACTGCCTGAAGACTGAGATTTTCCTCCCATGCTAATAATAGCCAACTCATTTTAAACACCTTTTCTTTGCCAGACCTGTGTATTATGCCATTACTGTCTATAGAAGTTTCACAAAAGTTTCCAAAAGAAACAACCAAGATTCAGCAAGGTTCTTTGCCAAGGTTACACAAGATAGAAGCATACCTTATTTTATTATACTTCACTTTATTTCACCCCACAGGTATTGGTCTTTTTTCCACAAACTGAAGACAAGACACTCCACCAGTAAAAAGATTAAAATCACTTTTTTGTGGTTGTCTGCAACTAAATCCACAGTATCTCTGAGGTATGTCTATAGTTTATGGCAGCACCAAACTGATTATTAAATAAGTTTAGAAGTTAGCCTTAGGAGTTCTCTAAGTTTTTTCATATTTAAAAATATTGGTCAATGTCAAGACAGCAGCATGGGTAAACACAACTCACCTCCTCAAACAACTACATCAAGATTACAACCAAAATATAGAACAACCATCACTCAGAACCATCAGAAATTGAGTGGAATAGACGTCTGACAAATGCAAAAGAAACCACATCCATTTTTATTGGTAGGAGGGGCAGAGATGTGAATTGGACTGGTCCCACATCAATGTGCAGTGGATAAAAATTCCAGAGGGGTATCATGGGAGGACAGAGTCCGAGTCCCATGCCAGGCCCAGGGTTCCAGTGTCAGGTTTTTCTGGCTACAAAAACCAGTGAAATTGAATTAGTAGAAGAAACTCCTGGAGTCCCAAGCAGTTCCACTTAAAGAACCAACACGTGGACTTATTCAGACTTACTCTCTCTGAGCTCCAGCACTGCGGTATCAGCTTGAAGGGCAATAGTGATAATGCAGGGAAGAAACTGAAGTTTCTGGCATCAAGGTTGGAGCTGAGGGACAGTTTTCTCCAAGACAGAAAGGCAAGCAGAGGCCATCGTCCCTTTTCTGAGCCCTCCAAGCACAGACCACAAAGTCAGAAGTAAGGAGCCATACCTGAGACTTCATCAACCTGGTTAACACTGTTTACCCCATTCTCAAGGTCCCCTGAGACTCCATCCTACCCAATTTATAGGCCCACCCAAACTGTTAACTGTGGCTTTTCCATATGAATGGCTTGTCTTGGCTAATGCTTCACAACTTCCTAAATCCTATCAAACAAGCAACAGCTGGCTTCAGAAAGCCTCTATCCCTCATAGTTCTTGTTAATTGGCCCCAGGACCAGCACTAGCAGCAGCCAGTCTAGATTCACAGTTTGGCTTCACTTGGGAATCTCCAAGCCCAGTACAAGTAGCAACCATCTCAGATTGCTTTATAGCTCAGGCAGGGTGGCCCCAAGGCAAAACACAGGTCGGGGCTGACCTTGGCCTGCACCACACAGTAAACTCCAGGGCCTGCATACCCACTGGATAGCTACCGACTGTGTTGGAGCACCATCACCCTGCCCCTGTACAGCTGATCCTCCAGGCAGTGTGGAGGCTTGTGCTCAGTAGTCACAACCAGTCCTTGCACCTGACTGGCCTGGATAAATCCCTCCCATTGACCTGCCAACAGCAATCACAACTCAACTACAAGAGAAGGGTGTATGCACACAGAGGGTGCACCTTGAGTACCCACCTTGGGTGATAGAGGAGGTTCTACCTCTGGACCCTACAGGACATCTACTACATTAGCCCATGATACCAAAACAGGGAGTCATAGCAGCTCTACATAATACAGAGAAACAAACACAAGAAGGTGTGAAAATGAGGAGACAAAAAAAATATGGACCAAATGAAAGAACAGATCAGAACTCCAGTAAAATAACTAAACAAAATGGAGATAAGCAATCTGTCAGATGCAGAGCTCAAAACACTGGTTATAAGGATGTTCAAGGAACTTAGAGAGGACATCAGCAGTATAAAAAAGATCCAATCAAAAACCAAAAAATATGCTAACTGAAATAAAGGACAATTCACAGGAAAACAACAGTAGAGTGTATGGAGCCAAGAGTCAAATAAATGATTTGGAACGTAAAGAAGCAAAAAATCACCAATCAGAACAAGAAGAAAAAAGAATCCAAAAAAAAAAAAAAAATGAAGGTAGTGTAAGCAGCCTTTGGGACAACTTCAAGCATTCCAATAGTCCCATCATACTGGTGCCAGAAGGAAAAGAGAAAGAGCAAGAAATTGGAAATCTATTTTAAAAAACAGTGAAAGAAAACTTCCCTAATTTGGTAAAGGGAATAGACATGCAGTTCCAGGAAGCACAGAGAGCCTCAAATAAGATGGATTCAAAAGAGGCCCATGCCAAGGCACATCATAATTAAAACGCCAAAGGTTAAAGATAAAGAGAGAATCTTAAAAGCAGCAAGAGAAAAGAAGTCAGTTACCTGCAGGGGAGTTTCCATAAGACCGTCAGCTGATTTCTCAAAAGAAACTTTGCAGGCTAAAAGGTATTGGCAAGAAACATCCAGTCATGAAAAGCAGGGACCTACAGCCAAGATTGCTCTACCCAGGAAAGATATTTAGAATCGAAGGGCTGATAAAGTTCTTCCCAGAAAAGAAAAAACTGAAGGAGTTCATCAACACCAAACCATTATTACATAAAATATTAAAGGGACTTATTTAAAAAAAAGATCTAAACTATGAACAGTAAAATGGCAATATATATCTATCAACAGTTGAATCTAAAAAACAAACTAAGAAAATAAGAAGACAGAATTATGAATACAGAGATCAATTATTTTGATGGTTGACAGATAGTTGCAGGAGAATGGGTGAAGAGGTGAGAGGATTAAGAATTACAAATAGGTCATTAGTAAATTGCCATGGGAATGTACAATATAGGAAATGGAGTAGCCAAAGAACTTATATGCAGGAACCACGGACATGGACAATGGTGTGGGTTGCCTGAGAGAGTGGAGGCATGCCAGTTGGTGGGTGGGCAAAGGGGAAAAATTGGGACAACTGTAATAACATAATCAACAAAATATTATATAAAGAAAAAATATTTTCTTTGTTATTTTTGGTTTTTTACATTTACATTTGAGAATCCATTTTTGATTTCTACAGATGTGCCTGCTGGAGACAAAAGATATAGTATACCTCAAATTGGAAATAACTTGCATCATCATAATAATATAGTTCATAATATGACATTTGTGATATGTTTGAGTGTTTTAAAATACTTTTGAATGGAATTTTGTAGTTTTTTTTTATGTAAAGTTTTTACTTCTTTTGCTAAATTGATCTCTAAGTAGTTTTTGCTTGATAATGCCCTTACACATGATAATGATTTTCAATTTGGCCCTCCATTTTCTTATAGGTTTACAACTGCTTTTTGTAATTAACCTGATGCCTATGATATTGCTAAATTTACATAGTACCTCTAGTAGGGGATGTATTTGGTAGATTTCTTAGCAATTTCTACTTAAATAATAATATCATGTGAAGATTTAAAATTTTCTTATCCCTTTGTTTTTCTTACCTTTTTGCACTGGCTTGAAAACTCAGTATGATTTTAAATAGAAATCATTACATGAGATCTTATGAAAAATAGCTTACCCATTATTAGATTGAGGAATTTTCTTTCTAATTCTGTTGGCCAAGAATTTTTATAATGAATAGATCTTGAATTTTGCCCATTCTTTTTCTGTCCACCACCTCTGTTTCCTTTCCTTCAATTAATCAGTTAACTTTGACCCCACAAAATGCTGATCTTCTGTTATGTTCACTTAGTGATTTATTTTTTTATTTGCCTCCATGTAGAAAATTTCTATTGTTATGCCATTGTTTACTTTCTTCATTATTAGATTGGCAATAATTTAATCTAATGGTTTTATTTGAGATAGTGGATTTGTATTAATAGAAATTTTATTTTAATCCTTTTTAGTATCTTCCCTTTATTTCCTCATCATACAATTGCTTTCCTTTATCTTCTCGAGCCTATTTTTGTTTAATATACTTGTCTACCAGTTCTATAATCTAGATTTGAGATGTTAATATTTTTCAAAGGCTCTTTTCACCTATGTTCATGACTGATAATTCTTTAGTTTCATACACATATTATATGTAATATATATGAATTTTTATATTAGAGTAATACTGGCCTCATAAATTGAGTTGGCAAATCATTTCTCTATTTTCTTGAATATTTGAGTAAGCTTGGCTATTATTTTTTCTTAAATGTGTGGTGAAATTCACCATTGAAATTACTAGACTTGTTTTCTTTCTGGAAAATAGTTTAATTATAAATTAATTTTAAAGATTTATTTAAGAATATGCTACTTTTGTATTCTCTTCTTGTTTTGGAAAGTTGTATCTTTTGATAAAATTTTATTTCTTTTAGGATTTTAAAAAATAATTGGCACAAAGTTCATAACAGTACCTTAATAGCTCTTTAATATCCCTGTAAATCTAGTGATATTATCTCTCTCTCATTCTTGATATTGGTAATTCATGTTTTCTCTATTTTTATTGAGCACTTTAATTGCTATTTTTTCAATTTATAGACATTTCCAAAAGCAGTCTCTGATTTTGCTGTTTTCTATTATGTTTCCATTTTCTATTTATTGACTCCTGGATTTGTTTTTTACTACTTCTACTTATGTTGGATTTAATTTGCTCTATTTTTTCTCTATTTTTCAGTAGAAGCTTATTGCTTTGATTTCAGAACTTTCTCCATTTTTAGTAAAATCAATTTTTGTAATAAAATTTTGTATAGCTAAATCCTACACATTTTGGTAGGTTGTATTTTTATTTTAACTCCATTCAAAATATTTTCTAATTTACCTTATGATTCCTTCTTTGTTTCATTGGGTATTTAGAAGTATGTCTCATCATTTCTAAATTTGTATGGATTTTCAAAATGTCTTTGGTCTTGATTTTTAATTTAATTTTGTTGTGATCAGAGAAAATACTACAAGTGATTTTTGTTCCTATAAAATTAATTTAGAACTGTTTGATTGTATAACATATGATCCCTCTTGCTTAATGATTTACATACTCTTGGAAAAATGTATTTGCTGCTATTGAGTAAAATGTTCTATAAATGTATATTTAGGCAAGTTGAGTGATCTTATTCATATCTCTATAATTTTTGAATTTGGAGATTATAGTTATAGTAATCATTTAAATAGGATTTTTAAAGTCTCCAAGTATAATTTTGTTCATGTATATTTTCTTTCAGATTTGTTTACTGCTGCTATATGAACTTCGAAGTTCCATTTTTAGGTTCACACACATTCTTGCATGTGCCTTGATGAACTGACCTTTTTATCATTATAGTGTATTTTTCTTTATTGATGATATTTCTTGTTCAGAAATCTACTTTGCTTGATGTGAAAGCAGCCACTCCAACTTTCTTTTTAATTAAATTTATTGAGATGACATTGGTTAGTAAGATTATCTAGGTTTCAAGTATGCAATTTTATGATGTATGATCTGTACGTTGGATTGTGTGCCCACCACCAACAGTCGAATCCTCTTCACTCACCATATGTATGACCGCCTTTCCCTTCACTGCTCTCCAACCCTCCTTCCCTCTGGTAACCACCACCAATTGTCTGTGTCTAAGTTTAGTTTCTTCATTTTTCTTGTTGGTTTATTTGATGCTTTCAGTTTTCTTTCCCACATATGAGTGAAGTAGTTTAATTCTTGACTTTTCTGTTAGGATCCATCCATATTGTCACAAATGTGAGTATTTTATCTTTTCTTATTGCTGAGTGATATTCCATTGTATATATGTACCACAACTTTATCCAATCAACTGTCGAAGGGCACTCGGGTATTCCTTTGTCTTAGCCACTGTGAATAACGCAGCAATAAACATAAGGGTGCATATATATTTACAAATAAATATTTTAAAATTTTGAGGGTAGATGCTGGGTCAAATAGTAACTTTGTTCTTGTTTTGTTGAGTAGCCTCCATACTAATTTCCACAGTGTCTGTACCAGATTTCATTCCCACCAGCAGTGAATAGATTTCCTTTTTCTCCACAACCTCTCCAACACTTGTCGCTTTGGAGAAGATATTTGCTAACATCTTTCTTTTGATTGATATCAACATGGTACAACTTTCTTCATTCTCTTACTTTTAACTAATTTACATTTTTATTTGTCTCATTTATTCTCTATTTTTACCTGTCTTTTTAAAAGTTGAATGTTATATTATTCCATATTATTTATCATATAGGCTTTTAAGTGTACTCCTTTTATGAAAAAGTTAATGGTTACTCAGATTTTACTATGTGAACCTTTAACTTATTATAATTAATCATGAATTAATATTATACTATTTTATATATAACATATTAAGCTTATAACAGTAAACTTCATTTGCTCTTTCCCTGTCCTTTGACCTGACCTTTTTTGTCTATATGTATTATACTTAATTCTATATATGTTTCCCAAAAGAAATTCTGTCCTTAGTCAATTATCCTTTTTTTAACAAAATTTAAAGTTGTATTTATACTTACTATTTTTGGTGACCTTTATTCTGGAATGTAGATCTGAGCTTTCACCTAGTATTTTTTTTTTTTTTTGATCTGAGGAAATTCCCTTAGTATTTCTTCTAGGACAGGTCTCTGAATACTTCAGCTTTTGTTGGTCTGAAAAAATTGTAATGCTTTATTTATTTTTTAAGAATATTTTTGATAATTATACAATCATAGACTGATTTTTTTTCTTTCTCAGCACAATAGTGTTCCAGAATTTTCTGACTCTCATTGTTTCTGAAGAGAAGTCAGTATAATTCCTTGTTGTTTGTGAATCTGTAATGAGTTTTTTCTTACTACTTACCTTTATCAGTAATTTTCAGAAATTTAACTCTGATATGCCTGGATGTATTTTCTTTGAGTTTTATTTCATAGAGATTTGTTGAGATTCTTAAATCTATTAATATTTTCCATCCAATTAGGTAAAAATATGTTTTCATTGTTTTCATAAACTTTATCTTTCCTCTCATACTCTTTTGTACTCACATTACAATTTTTGACTGCTAGCTGTTTTCAAACTGAGAATCTAATTTTTCTCCCTAGCTTTTCATTCTCTATGTGCCAGTCTATAAAATTTCTATTGCCAGGTCTTCAAAATTATTTATATTTTCTTTTGAAGTGTCCACTCTAATGTTAAGCCCATATTGTGGATTTTTAATTTCAGATAGTGTATATTTCGGTCTTATAATTGAATTTGGCTCTTTTTTTTATTAGTTTCCATTTCTGTAATTATATTCTTTCTTTAACTGTTTTAAGGTTGTTTTCTGATAATTTTAATATTTCTGTATCTTTTTATAATTACTTTTCTTAAAATACAAATAGGTCACATTTTTGTTTTTCATACATCTAATAATTTGTTGTTTATTTGGCCATTGTGAATATTATATTGATGCTACTCTAAATTTTGTTGTCTTCATTCAGAAACATTTGAGTTATGTTCTGACAGATAATTTTTCAGAAAATCAGCTTGATTTATTTAAAAAATATATTTCAGCTTTGTGAAGATGGTTTTACTGTAGTCCTTATTATGAAATTAGAGTAGCTCTATTTCTAAATTGTGGCTTTTCTGAGGAGGCCCCAGTTCAATCCCCAGGTCATTCCGCAGTGTCATTTCACCCTGGCTGCTCTGAGCATCTGTGGCTCTCAGTATGGTATGATCTTGAACTTCCACTTAGTTCACAGCTTCCCAGTCGCTGTTCTCTACCAGGCATTGAATAATTTTGCTATACACATATATAGTTTGGTAGTCAGCCAAAAAGGTAAATTTTATTACTAGTGCTTCTTCTCTGTGTCTTTTCCTTTATTCTGATAGGAGAGAGAATGATAATTCAAGTATTACTCAGAATTCTCTAGATTGGATAGTTATATAATTAATTGAGATCGAGAACACTGCTAAATGTGCAAATTTTGAAATGGGAGGAGAGATTAAGGAAAATGGTGGATTCTGAATCACATTCAGTAACTTTGAAGACATATAGGTGGAAAAGTCCATTTAGTAGGCATTGAAGTAAGAAGAGGGGTACAGTTTAAAAATAGAGTTTAGAAATTAAAACTATAGTAGATGAGATATCCCCCAAAAGACAGTAAAGCAAGAAGAAAAAGAAAGACTTATAAAAGCCAAATAGAGAAAACACAAGTACCAATGTATACAGACTGCTTTAAGTGTGATTTGCCCTGTTCTTTTATTGACAGAGAACAATATTATATTCCAAAACCATTTATTAAACTACCCAGAATAGAGTTGCTAAAGCTTTGAATAAAGAATATCTTTGAAAACAGATATATTTTTGTGTTTGCCCCCTTGTGATCATCACAAAATCAAAATCTACAAGTATTACAATATCACCGGAGAACATGACAAGGCCATTCCCTCTCTTAAATGTCACCTAAATGTGAGAATAGGGAGTATGCATGAACATTCTTTTTTTTAAATGCTTTTTTGGTACTTGTCTCACTCAGCTGATACTTTGCAAACTACAAAAAAACACCCAAAAAAAATACCATGATTAGTCCAAATGGTGAACAGATTGCAATACAAAAAGATGTGTTTGGGAAAAATCTAAACAGTATGTGTATTGTGTGTGATTAGCTTTTTTCCAGTTTTGTTATTCTATGCCATTGCAGTCGATGTAATTGCATCTTGTGAATATGTTACAAACATGTGTTTTGCCCAGATGAAGAGTAATCACAACAAGTAATTTGAACTTGTCATTTGGAAGCATTACTATAAATGGCAGGAGAATATTGTGTTTAATCTTTATGACTTGTACATACATTTTTGTAACCATTCCAAAAAGTTGCTTAAGGTGGCAGATGCTTGACAAACGTATTTCTGTTAGATTGTTTTCGTGGCTTATGAAAAATCCATAATGAACTTTATGCCCTACCACTTTCCTATGAACTTGAACAGTAAATCATACAGAATCATGGGAAGCATATCATCCATTTTTCTACACAGAGAGACAGGCATGTACCCTATATGTAAATGAGAATCAGAGCATGTAATGACTTCTGTACTTCTTTTGTATTTGAAAAAAATAAGGCACCAGGTCTCCCTTCTGCAATGTGGTTGCAGTTTTCAGACGCTTTGCATCCTGCTTTTCTTCTATGTCTTTGGTGCACCCTACTCCCCATGTTTGTAATGTCTTTTGCCCAAATTTCCTCCCTTGTCCCAGGCTCATTGTCTCAGCTATTCAAGATTATATTAAAATGTGCTTATCTAAGGCTGATAGAGGTGTCCCTTGTATGTGCCTTTTATCTTACTAAATTCTGTTGTACATGTCAGTTCCCTCAGCACTCTGACACATGACTATAACCTGTCTGATATTAGGGATATTGTCTTATTCATGTCTGTACAGCCTTAATATCTAGCACTATGTCTAGAATATAATAGGTATTCATCCCTACCACCATGTAGTCACCCCTAACCATGACCCACTTTGTCTTTTTATTAACCAATGAAATCAGAACTTTCTCTTGGTTGGGAGTTGGGAGAAAGTGTGTGCTGAGCTCTATCCTAATACTATAGAGATTTACAAATCCTACAATGAACTTTTTGTCACTAGGCAGAATAATTATTCAATACATGTGTAATTAGAATCATAGAGTAAAATTTTAGAAAGTGAGTGGTAAATTCTCACAAAAGACTTCATGGGATAAGTATTATTTTGTCTCTGCTCTCAAAATATGTCACTTTTGCTAGGTACGGGAGGGTGTGTAACAAAGACTGAGCAAAGGCAGGAAAATGCAGATGAAGCTGTAGGGGCAGGGATTGTGGGTTCTCTGGGTAAGTGTAGTAAAGAGAGGGAAGATATGTGGAATTAGTTAGTCAGTGCAGTCAGCTACCATGTTAACACATCTGTATTAGAAAGAATTATTGAAATTGATTGTAACTATTTGTGACATTACAATCACATGAACTTAGTGCATGTGTCTGTAAATTTTTACTTATTGTGAATCTTTTAAACCCAAATTATCAGATAATAGGAAAAAATACTGGATAAACTACCATGTGGTTATTTAATACCTCAGCCATATCAAGTGGTGGCTTTTTTATTGTTTTTGTTAGAAACTAAATGTGTAGGGAAATGACACTATAATAAGCCTTAAAAATATATACATCTATCATGAGTATATTATGTGAATAATATATGTAATAAAATTAAATTTCCAGTATGCTGACATTGAAAAGTCGAATATTTCCCTGCCATGCTTTTCAGTTTTGTGCACGTTCCTTAATTTTCTATTTCTATCATTGTGATCTTTGTCCCTGTGTCTATTATGAGTAATGTCAGGTTTAGTCAGTAAATGAGTATGAGAAAGTATAAAAATTTTTAAAAACTGTCTATTTTCAAAGCCTGTTAATTTACAGTGAACAATAATAACATATTAACATTTGTCCTGTTATCTAGAAGAAATGTTAGGGGGATATATCTCTTGCCTGGGAGTTTAATCTTGCCAAATGAATCAATAACAATGGAAGCTTCAATTTATATGAGGGGATATATGTCAGCACCTCTAACTGGTGCCTATCATCACAACAAAGGTAAATTCAAGTCCTAACCCTCAGTACCCATGAGTATGGTCTTATTTGAAAATAAATCTTTAAAGATATAATAAAGATAAGATGAGGTCATACTAGATTGAGTGGGCCCTGAATCCAATAGTGTCTTTATAAGAAGACATGTAAAGTCATAGAAACACATGGGGAAGAGGGTCATGAGACAACAGGTAGACACTGGAAGAACAAGCCGAGTGCCAAGGGTTTCTGGTAACCATTAGAAACTAAGAAGAGGCAAAGAAAGATTACCCCTTAGAGATTTCAGAGAAATCATAGCCTTGCTAAAGTCTTCATTTTGGACTTCTGGCTTCCAGAACTGCAAAAGAATAAATTTCTGTTGGTGTAAGTCACAGGGTTTGTGGTACAATTATTTATTATGGCAGCCTTAGAAAACCAAAACAATGTGTTAACACAGCAGTGTTCACACTCACTGGTTGTGCTATAGAGTAAGAAGTGACATCCATGAACAGCTTTAGATAGTGCCTTCTTTTAAGAGAGAAAAACTAAAGAACTGGCATAACATGCCAATTAGGAGTATAGGCTTTGATGTAAAACAGGTTAGAGTCTCCAATTCCAACTCTCACCTGCTGTGTGACATTAGGAAAAACATCTACTTTTGTCACCTCCACTTTCCCATCTGTGTATGATACCAATGGGCCTTTTTCTATGGCCTAGAGAGATTAAGTGCTTTATCATAACACAAGTCATAGGACACAGAAGCAAGAGTTGAACTGTGGTCTTTTTGACTCTAAGATTCTGGCTTATTCCACAAGAAAATACATACGTAATACATACCTGCTCGAAAGATCTGTAATGCCTTCAAAAAAGCTAAGTTATTCTGATAGGGAAAATCAGTGGAGTTTCTTCAAAAGAGATGGACTTAGAGCCCAAACAGGATTTTGACAGGCGAAAACATCAGGGGCCAGAGGGGCGGGTTGGGAACTCTGAAAGCCAGTCAGACATTAAGTCAAAACTTTCATAGATGCTGAGGCCTCAAAGTGGGTGGCTTGTTTCAGGTGAACAGCAAATAGACCCATGGGGTTAAATAAATGTAGCTGAAAATGAGGCCAGAGCGGTAAGTCAAGCCAATTTCCACAGGGCCTAATTACTTGCTGAGTTTGGAATGTATTCTTGTTAGGGAGACATCATTGAAGGTTTTTAAGCAAGAAAATGGCCAAGATATGAATTATGTAAAGATTATTCAATAATTCAAATTTAGTCAAAGTATAAACAGTTTATAACAGTCCCAATAATATATAATGCAACCGTGTGTGTGTGTGTGTGTGTGTGTGTAATGCTTATCTGTCATAGGTGTTGTATGCATAATTACATTCACACTTACATTTATCTTTATCTGCAAGGATGTATACCAATATTACAGCAGTGATTATTTAAATATATAGGTAATGTTTACTTAACCTTTCTACTTTTTTTCTGTTTCATAACTTTTCAATAATGAACTAACCCTTATGTCAGTAACATGGTGAAAATCAAGCTAGGGACAAAGAGACCAGAAAGAAGAACACAGCCATAACCCAGGACGGACAAGACAAGGCTTTGGGTGAACAGAACACAAGCAGGAGATATAATTCCAGGCAGAACTGACAGGATTTGGCAACGATTCATTGTGGGAGTATGTTAGAGAGGTACAGCCAAAGTGACACAAAGATTTAGGCGTTAGCAGAGGATCAATAGGAGAATAAATAATGTGCTTAGTTTTAGACATGCAGAATTTGAGGTGACAGTAGACCACATGGATTTTAAGAAATCTCAAAGCTGTCACAGTGGGCCAAAGTGTAAAGGCAGAAAAAGGTGGAAGATATGGTAAGCTATTTCTAGAGCAGCTTAAAAAAGCCAAATGATGATGAGTATAATTGTCTGCCTGGTAATAAAATCTCAGAAGCATTCTGATGTAGGTAGATTCACCTGAGTCAATTTACTAAAAGATATAAAGCGATGCACTCTTAGAAGATGGATATAATTCACAAATTATAGTTAATGTGATGTGGGATTATTAGGCGTTCAAATATAACTAAAAATGCAGTAAACTCAACCACCTCCTAATAAGGAACTGACAAGCGACACAGAAAGTCTGCTTCAAAAAATACATCTCTGCTGCTTGTCACAGTGTCATCTCAGATGAGGTACATAAATAAACATGTCACTCACAGTGTTTTCACTTCCTCCCACAAGACTGTCAGCAAAGTGGAGTAAGAGAACAAAATCACAGGCCTGGCAAAGAGAATCAAACAAATAACAGTAAGTAAGTAAATAAATAAATAAATAACCCTTTCGGTCTCAATATTATGCTACCTGTAGGTTATGGAGGAAGTGCCCAAGCAAGAGCTCAGGGTATGTCTAGGATTGTGCAATTAAGGCTCCCCACCCTGGTGGAACCCCCTTCAGAGTCTAGTAAGCACTTTGCTAATTCTGGCACATCTTGAGCACATGTTTTTAAAAAATACATATTGTCAAACTGACACGTCACAAAACAAGACTATCTGGATTTATTACTCTCTTGTATGCTTTCTCTGCCCAATGAGTGGGCAGAAACCCTCAAGCAGATGAATGAGAGATCCATATGGTTTTAGTAAAATTGCTCATATTTCTGAGCCTTTGCATCGTCAGCTAAATAGGAATTATAATAGTAATCTATAGTTGATCAAGGTAATTGACTGGAATAAAGTATTCAGAGTCTGGGATGTATGAGTTAAAGGTAGAATATTGAATAAAATATTTATTTTACTCTTCTCACTTTTGAATGTCAATTAAAACAGTAGGAATAGTTGTTGAAGCTAAAAAGAAGCATAAATCTATAAGGATAAAGAGAATAGGGAAGTAGAAAGAAAAAAATGGGAAACTGGAAAACAGAAGATAAGTAGAAATTGATTTAGCTGACATGAGAAAACGAAATCTTAAGCCATCAGTAGGAAAACTGAAAACAAAACAAAACAAAGCAAACAACCTGGATCATGCCAGAGATCTCAAATCACTCAACAGTATGCAGCAAGAGGGTTCTCTGAAACTGGGAGTGAGGAAGGGCAGGAAGGATGAGACAGATCAAGTCCTCTAGGCCTTGTGGCTGAGGAGCACTGCTCCTTTCTTTTCCTTCTGATCAGGACAGAAGATTAGATGATATCTTTAAATAGCATAAAACAAAATGTGTCTCTGCTTAGAGATGTTGATACTGTACTGAAAATTATGAAAGTATGCATAATAGCACAGAATTGAAATCCAACCCTCCACTCCTACTTGATTCTCAGCATCCAGATAGCTAGCTTATAATTCCAGGCTGGATCATGAAGTTTGTTTCTCAGGTGAATGTATTAGATCAAGAGAAATATCTAAAGATACTGATGTTGGGCCACTAAGTATATGGAAAAAAAAACATTCACATATAGAAGATGGACCAGAACAAATAGAAATAAGCTAAGTGGAGAAAAAGAGGCATGCAGGAAAATGAAAAGTTCAAAATAATCTATATTAATATTTCTTATTGATATGAAACAATATCAGCTGTTCTGTTTAACAAAGTGGTCTTAGCCAAAAATGGCTACTTAAGTTTAAATTAAGTAAAATTAAACATTTTGTGGCTAAAGGCTTCTGTATTGAACAGCACATATTGTAGAACATTTCCATTATAGCAAAAAGTTCTATGGGAAGTACTGAAGGGAATAATTAGGAAACAAATAAATAAGAATGCCTTTGGAAACCAAAACCATGGAAAACTCAATGAGAGGGTTAGAAGATATACATAAGAAGATTCCACAGAGAGAAGAACAAAAATACAAAGGAGAAAGGAAAATATAAGATTTGCCTAGGGGGTCCAAAACCAAATTAAAGTTATGCCCAGATATGGAATTAGAAAAAAGAGAAAACCATCCAGGAGATAATGTCTCAATGTGAAAGGACTTTATTTTCTGATCAAAAGTCCCTGTTCGTGGATGAGCATAAAGGATGGATTTTACCTATATCACAGTATACCATTAGATTCAGAACACTGGGAAAAGGAAAATTCCAAAATATTTGGGAGGGAGGGGGTGAGTGACATATAATACTTCAGAAATCCAATAATTTTGAAAAGACTTCTCACTATGCAACAGTGGAGCTTGAAGAGGGTGGGACAACACCTTCTGCATTCCAAGGGAAGATGATTACAAACTTAGAATTTTATTTACAGCCAAATTGATTAATTCTATGCATAAAATAGGGTTTTTTATACACATACATGCCAGGACTCAAACATTTTATCCCCTTAAACACTTTCACAAGCCCCTGGAAGAGATGTTCTTCAAAAATAAGGAGTAAACTAAGAAAAAAGAGAAATGGGATTCTGGAATTTAATGATCTAATTAAAGGGAAAGGATGGGGGCAGGAGGAGGGAAAAAAGAAGAAAGGAGGGGAAAGACAAAGAGGAAAATGGGAAGGGAGATAACAGCACTAAAGTGACTTCCTAAAAACAAGCTCCTAAAACAACAGCTATCCACTAAAGAGAGAGAGCAACAAGTGTCTATGAAGAAGGTGCAAAGTGCTTTACAATGATGTCCTCAAGACATTGAAACTGAGAGAATCCTGATGTGTCTGAATATATTGAATGAAATGCAGACAAGTAAGGGAGAGTTTGAAAATGAATTAAAAAGAAATGTCTAGAAAACTAAATAGAAAGACATACATTTTATAACTTCAGGCAAAACAAAGTTCAGTAAGAAAGAAAAACGTAATTATAGTATACTACATGGCTAAGCAGTGAATCTATTTCACAAAGCCAAACAAATGTAAAAACATGATATTGAAGTAATGATACTTTAGGATGGAAGTATGTTGAGTGGTAGCAGGCAATGCAAATTGTGTGTGTCTATATTTAGGGAATAGTAGAATAAATGTGAGAACTATATACTCATCTTCTGTAGTCGAAAGGAAACAGATAATACCAGAAAGAAATAAAATAATAGCAATATGATAATGTAATTTAGAGATGTGGGGATAAAATGAAATATGCTTGCCTCTGTAGAACATGAAAAGTGAGGAAGGGGGAATCATTGTATTATTGTTTGTAATAATAAATCTTGCAAAAAATTTTGAAAGTTTACCTATATGCATGTATTATTTTGATAAAAATTTTAAATATTAATATAGTAGCAAAAGCTTATAATTCCAGGCTGGATCATGAAGTTTGTTTCTCAGGTGAACATATTAGATCAAGAGAAATATCTAAAGATACTGATGTTGGCATGTTACATGGCAAATATCAATTCTCAATAAATGTTATCTGAAACTGAATCAGGAGTCTAACCAACTATGTTTACTATGACTAAACATGTTCTCTTGTCAGGGCTTTCTCAGTATGCACAATTAGAAGGGTTTATGAAAATTTAATATGCTGTGCTAATTTGTCCAATAGGCCTGAGATTGCATACCAGTTTTATACAAAGCCTGTAAATCTATTTTTTTTTCTCTTCTCTCCCCACACTGCCTCCCCGCCACCCCTGCGTCCCAGCCTGTCTTCAGTGTTTCAAATCAATACATATTTAACATCTCTTGGAAATTAGAAGGTGTGACATTACTGGGCCACATTCCCACATGGCAACAATCAGCTATTGAGTGGTGGCTTCCATCTTTAAGTGAGGCATATGCTCTCCTGTTTGCCACAGTCGTACAACTCCCTTTTAGTTTTCCCTAAACCTCACTTTATAGAATTGCATTGTTTATTTGACATTGATGTGGGGGCAGGGAAGTTTGCATCTTCAACTCTTGCTTAAAAAATGAGGGGCCATTGTTATCCTGACGACATTTGCTCTTAAGTTTCAGGTGCTTGTTTGCATTCTAGTGTAAATGTCAGTTTAAGAGTTGGATATGAGTGGAATTTTCAGGCAGGACTGTGGCTGGAGATAAATGTGAGAGACATCATCACAGGGTGATATATTTGCTGCCTAGACACTGGATGAAATTCCCTAGGAGCAAGTGCATCTACAGATGGGGAGCACTGAGAGGAATAGTAAGAACCTGTGGACATGGTTTTCAGGACCAGCAGTGTGGTTCTCTTTATTCTTGTCATAGGTGCTAGAGAGTGGAAGAGATAACAAAAGCATAAAGATCTCTGTGGAGACAATCTAGTGTAAGAAATAGACACGTATTACAATAGAAGTGAATAGGTGATAGAATAGCAGTAATTAAGAAGTAACAAGGATGGCTGACTCTCTGGGGAGGTCATTAGTACCACAATGATTATTGAATTCCAGAGAAAGCATGATCTCTCTGAGAAAGCATGACACTGTGATTGAGCTTATAAGCCTATGTATGACAGAGGGATAAGGAAGAGGAGAAACCCAATGGGCTAAAATTAAATGGTCTCATGAATCCAAGAACAGTGAAAACTGAGTTAAACAAGAGATTGGCTCTTCATTAATAAAGCTTTTTAAAAATCTAGATCATTCTTAGTATTGATAATAAAGATGAGATTGAACTTTATTTTGTAAATTTGATATGTTTTAAACTGATTGACAAGAAAATAAACAAGATTGCTCTAGATAAATATTTTCTAGAATATATGGTACAGAACTTCAAGTCCTTAAAATGCACTTCAAATGTAAAGTTTTCCTCTTGGAATTAGGCTTTGTTTGACATATTTATCATTATCATATCTAATTGGGCATATGCTTTCCTTAATTTCTAACATCTTTATTATTTTAAATTACTTTGGGTTCCCCCAAAAGGCAGAACTATAACAAAAATAAATTCTAGGAGTCATTATTATATTTTCTGTTAAGATACTATGGTAAAGACCTACTAAATCAGGGACATTTCATTGGTTAAGAAAATTTCATGCTGTGGAAATAGAAATGTATTTTTAGATATGACCCTCAATGTTGAAGCAAAGAATCATCATATTTTTATTTAGGCTAACACTTTGATCCTTTGCTTCAGTATCACAATATAAAAATCTCTTGTTTCAGAATTATTCTGATTGCTTTACAGCTAGTCATCATGAGATGTGGGAAGAAAGGAATTTAGTCAGGCAGAATGGGATGCAGATTCTTGTGTCACCATTTATCAGGTGAAATATAGGTCAAGTTACTTCTTTTTACTGACCGCATTTTTTTTTATTTCCTCACTTGTAAAATAAAATTTTTAAAAAAGAATGATTCCTAGCTCACAGGGTTATTAAGAGGCTAAAATGAGATGATGAATGCCAACTCCATCTATCCAGCTCCCTTTTCTGCCACTTCCTGACTTATAATTGACCCTTTATTAATAGCAAAAGGATTCAAGTGCTTTTACCACACTGCTTTGTAATCCCATGCCTTTACTTTAGCAGTTTCCCCTATCTGTCTGGAGGCCCTTCCTTTTTTTAAGAGATTAATTCCCATGTGCCCTATTAATGTTAGTTTAGCCTCAAATCATCCTCTGTTGTATTCTCTCAGCAGCCCATGCTTACATTAAAATTATCTGTTTAATATTTGATATCCCACCACTTAACTAAGTTTCTAGGGACCAAAGACTAAGTATGTAATTTTTTTCTTCTTTCCATATTTTCAATGTCTACCAAACACGATAGAGCCAGTGTCTACATGCCTAGCATGCAGACAGTATGCAACTGATGTTAGTGACCTCATAAGAAAATCTACACGAAAGAGTGATAATGATAAAAAATCTGCATTACTGATGTTTTCTGTCCCACCCTGTGTGCACACACACTGAACACACCCACACTATGGTCCCAGCTGGATGCTTTTCCAACAAAAATAATCCCAGTTAATACAGAGACATACAGGGGTGACATGTGCTGTGAATTCAGTATCAATTAATACCATGGTTCTCTTATTAGCTGCCTCAGAACAGGCCCCCTCATGAGCATTCAATTTAGATTTTAAAAGAGCAAGGAGGGAAGTTATTGCATGCTAATAAGCTGTAACTTCCACCTTTATATGGTTGATTAGAGATGACAGGATAACTGCCAAGTGGGCAGAGGAGTTTTCCTGAGATGAAAGGCGCTAGAAGCTCCAGTATCCCTCCCTCCCTCTTACCTTTCTGACCCAGTAGTTTCCAACACGTTCACTCATCCAGTAGCTTCAAAGTCACAGGGTCAAGATGGTTTCACTGTAAACAAGGAACACTCTCACCCTATCAACCATGAAGCTAAGAGTCGACATGTGGCAGGTTAATTCTTCCTTAGTAAGATGGTATGTTGCCTGTCACTGGAATTGTCCTTCCTTCCTGCTCCTCTGTGACTCTGCAATGCCATCTACCTCCCTCATAAACTCTTCTATGTCTGTTCCCTTCTCAAAGACTATGTTGAAGGCAGAGATTTGAGTTTTTAAAATTTCTTTAGCTTTAAAGCTAACACATAGCAGGTGCTCAATACTACATGTTGTTTTTTCTTTTGTCGTGGTTGTTGAATAAACAATTAAACCTGAGCTGAACAACAACATGGAAAAGTAGGTTATTGGGTGCAACTGATATGGGTTCAACCCTGTGCTGAAGTGTACAACTGAAAGTCACTGTGCTCCAAAGATGCAAAGCAAAGGGCTTATTCCTGCCAAATTCATCTGCCATTCTACATTACTTTTGCTACCCATAACCCCTGCATATTTCTGATACCTGCTGACACAGACTGAAAGAAATCAAATAAAACCCATTTTTTTTTCTCTTTAACGCCTGTATCTAGAACCATCACATGATGTAGGTTTCTTCTCCTTGTCCAGGGTTGAAAAAATTTCTAGATCAAATGTACAACCAGCTCTCAAATAAAGCTTCCAAAGTTCCAAAAGAAAGTAAAGAAGAGGGAAAAATAATTTGAATGCATTCCCTTGCTTCCTCATCAAAATTCTCAACTGAGATGCCTGAGTAGACTGGAAGGATGGTTCAGAAACATATTGACGAAGAACTCGTTATTGTTTTCACACCAGGCAGAGCCCTCAATAAGGGGACTGGATAAAAGTAGAGAAAAGATAGGCTCGACCACACATTTCATGGACTACATGAGTCACACTTTCTTGTTTAACCCTTGCAACAATTCTATGAGGTAGGCATTACTATTATTATCCTCATTTTACACTTGAGGAATGGATGTTGAACGAACTCCAGTAGTTTATTCAAGGTTACAAAGCTAGTAAGCAGCGAAACCAAACCTTAAATCCATCAGTGGTAGGCCTATTCCAAAACACATACTATTAGCTACTATACCATATTGCCCAAGACAGATGTACATGAACTTAGAAAAAAAATAAAGTACTACATAAGTGCTTATTCTATCTTTATTGTAAGTTAATGCTAAATTTGTTTTTGAAAGAACTGTAAAGTCCAATCCCCAAACTTAACATCTGCTGGAGCCTTATTTTTCTTTTTATTGCCTTTTATTATTGTCATTTTAATTAAAGAAAATTTCCAGTATCCCTTCTATATCATTCAAGAACATCTGTAGATGTTGGGTGAGCAGAGTTGTGCAGGCTGATTAGATATCAGAGTACCAACTGTAGGTTTCAATCCTGTCATTCCCTTCCTTGGCTATCAAACACATGGAAAAAAAATAATAATAAAGGAGAAATGGCACTGTTTGAGTTTTGCTCATCAGAGAAGCAGGCAGACTTTGCAGAGTCACATCCCATTCTTATTTCACTGCGTTGCACTGGGATAGTGAAAAAGCAGAGCAGCATGTTTAAGCATTACTGAAGATGATCAACGGAAAGGAGATATTGTGTATGGCTCTTCCTTCTGGGTGGAGAATCTACTAAAATAGCTTGGTGTCTGATAAAGAAAAGAGAGCTACGGAATATCTGGACCAAGCCCATAATTTCTCTGACATGATAAGCTCTAGAAATATTGGGTGATAACAGGAATGAGGACGTATATAGTGACATATATAAATACTTGAACAATGGCACAGATATTTGAGAAAGACAGACAACTCCTCATCAGTTTTTCTGATAATTTAACAGCTTTTTTTTTAATGGTTTTCTTGTGAGAAATCGTTTTGTACATGATATATACTATAACGAGCCCCCTGGTATCTGAAAAGGACAGAATTTTCTCTCTAAGGTGATGAAACACACCATTATTCACTCCCAGGAGGAGTGGCTTTTTCTCCTGCCGCTCCTCCTCCTCATGGACACTGTATTCCCCCTGCTCTCACCACTGAGTGTCTCACCCCTCCCTATAGTGAATGATCTGGTGCCTTTACACATGCTCTTTCCTCTAATAATATTGCTTTTATTCCTTCTTTATGTCTCTGCTCTGCAAAACTTTGTGAATGACTCTTCATTTTTTAGGACCAGACTTGTACATCATTCTCCCCTGAAGTCTTTCTCCTTTCCCTCCCTGAGTAAGATATGCCTGCCTGTGAAGCCCCACTGCGCTGCTGGCGGGTGGCACATAGCCTACCAAAATAGAACAAGCTTTGTTAATAAATTAGACATGAGCCCTGGCTTGTATACCTCACTTGGTGAAAACATCATCCCATAAACTGAAAGGATGTGGGTATGATACCCAGTCAGGACACACACTTGGACTGCAGGTTCCATCCTTGGTCAGGGCATGTATAAGAGGCAACCAATTGGTGTTTCTCTCTCTCTCTCTCTCTCTCTCTCTCTCTCTCTCTCTTTCTCTAAAATCAGTAAACATGTCCTCAGGTGAGAATTAAAATATAAAAAAATAAATAAAAATAATCATATATGTATTTAATACATATTGATTACTATCAGGAGTGAATTAAACAGAAAAATATCTGTCTTTGTGATGTTAAGAATTTTAAAGGAGAAAGACAATAGACAAGTAAGCAATTAAATATAGAAGTCTGGGTCTTTGTACATTGCAGAATGAAGTACTATATGTTAATAGAGAGTGGCAGAGGGAAGGTGGTCAAGGAGAACCTTTGGGAAGATTACTTGAGCTGAGACCTATAGTGAGGGGGCTGGTCATATGGATATTTGGAAGTGCATAGTTCCTGAGGCAGGGGCACTTCTGGGATATCTGAGGAACAGTAGAGAAGACCGTGTGGCTGGAGCTGAACGTGCAAGGGGAAGGCGCAGAAATGAGGTCAGAAGATGAGTCACAGATGTCATAAGCATTGCCTTATAGGCCATGGCAAGAATTTTGAGTTCTTGTAAATCTGAGCAGAAACAATCATAGGACTGAATGCAGGAGGCCAATATCATGTGGCTGAATGTGGTTGCTGGTAGAGAACACCAGAATGGTGAGGGTGAGAGACAAGGCGGAAGACTCATGCAGTGCTCTAGGGAGAAGTGGAGAGGCCAGTCTGAGCTGTGCTTTTCAATCAGCAGTGTCCAACCCCCAGCCTGTGGGCTGCATGCAGCCCAGGATAGCCATGAATGTGGCCCAACGCAAAATCATGAATTTACTTAAAACCCTTTGTTTACTCATCAGTTTTCATTAGTGTTTGTGTTTTTAACGTGTGGCCCAAGACAACTCTTCTTCTTCCAGTGTGGCCCAGAGACGCCAAAATATTGTACACCCCTGTATCAACCTGATTTCAGCACCCTGACCTTCTCTCTGTTCTCAGGTGCACGAAGCCCTTCCTCACGCAGGCCCCCACCCTTGCTGTCCACCATTGGAATGCTCTTCTAGCTTTACAATTGGCAAATCCATTCGCAAATTTCAGACCTCAGCCCCTCAAAGAAGTCTTCCCTGGTTTTTCTGTCTGAAGCGGAGGCCACCGCAGAGAGCTTCCATCCCACTGCCACCATAAGATTCCTTCACAGCACTCAATGCAATCTGTAGTCTCTCTTGTTTATTAATTTGTTGCTTCATTCACTGTATTTTCTTCTGCTTGAATGAAGGGGTGTGAAGACAGGAACCTTGTCTGTTTTGTTCACTGCGATATCCCCACTGATTAAGAGCCATGCCTGGTATATCAGAAATACACAAAAAATTATTTATTTGTTAATGATAACATAACAAAATAAATGAAAAAGTGATCGAATGAACTAATCAAATGGAGAGGGTGCTAGGTGCCCAGAGGAGGAACTTTTAGCCTGACTCTGGAGACTTAGGGACAGATACTTAAAAGAGATTGTTAGTTTGCAAACTCTAATTGAAAAAGAGTGGATTTCAATTTCTTTTATTGTTTTCTCTCACTTAAGGACCTGGTGAAAGCATTTTTTTCAAATATAATGTAAAGAACATCTCCATTTAGTCATCTACTTCAGTCCTTCTATTCTTGGTAAAGCTTCTCATTGCTTTTGTACTCACTATTCTTGCTTCACATCAATCCATGCTGGGTTGTCATAATGATCTTTTATAGTTATTTACACAAAGTGTCTGCTTATGAATTGTTCAAGGGTTTGCAAGTGTTTGGCTCAGGAGTCTGCTTTTCATCAATAGCTCTTTACTGGGTGCCATCTTTACTTATTTTCCTGGGAATGGCTGTGACTGCTGTAGCCCTGCTTCATTCTACATCCTGATATGAGAGATTATTTTTCCCCAAATCTCTGTGTCCAGAGTCACACCACAAGAAAGGAGCAGATCCACCTAACACCATTATATCAAGCTTTTGTTTCCCATTATATCATGCTATTCAGTGAAATTACATATCCTATCACTAATCTTGTGCTGTTATTTCTTTGAAGGGGAGACAATATGTGAAATTATTGAATAAAACTCTTAGTGAGATCCAGGATGTATAGTAAGCATATGCTAACTCCTTATCACATAACCCCTTATCCCCACCTAATCCTGAGTTAGGTATTGCTATGCTTACTTTTCCACTGTGGGGAAAGAAAAAACTAAGGAGAAAACTTACATACCTGGCCAAAGCTCTCACAGCTACTAAATCAGAGCAGAGTTCAGCCCTATGTTTTTGTAAAACCCACAAAGCCCACCTGCCATTACTAGTCCCAGCGAAAAAGCTGAACATATAAAAATAGCCCTGCCAAAATCCCACTGCCTGTAGTTGTCTTTAGGTACTTTTTCTAGTGTATTGATTTCTTTTATGATTCTACAACATTTTTACTGCTTGGTCTTCAGAAAATTATGAAGGATGTATGATTTTTCTCCCTAGAAGTGTTTATGATATAATTAATCCCATTCCATTTGGTAAACATTTATTGAGAATTGATATGTATCAAGCAAATCATCAAGTAATGAGTGGAGATATTTAGATGAATGAGGCATGGTTCTGCCTCTGGAAAAGCTCATATCCTACCGAGAGATACAGTCATTAAAGCACTTAATTACAATCCATACAGTAGTTAGAATAAAAATACCTCAGTGTAGGAAAACAGAAAAGAATTAATTTTTCTAGGAGGAGCTGGGAAAACCTTTATGAAGTAGATGTTACTTGAAAGTCCACTGAGGGATAAGTAGAAGTTTACCAGGTGCCTTCTATATCAGGTGGTTTTACAGTAGCAAGGTGTAGCTATATGAATTTATAGCAGTGTTTAGAGACCATCAGTGGTCCCATGGTGACCAAGTTGTGTGCGTGTGTGTGTGTGTGTGTGTGTGTGTGTAAATAGAGGGAGTATAGTGATTGCAACTAATGGCACAGATATGCCAGGGCATAGCCTACACTGGCACACTAACAAGTTTAGGTTTCACAAAAGCCTGGGGAGATATCTATCACCTCATACCTGTTAATATGGCTATTCTCAATAAAAGGAGATCAGTGTTTGTGAGGATGTGAAGATAAGGAAATTCTTATACACAGTTAGTAGAAATGTAAATATGTATAGCCATTATGGAAAACATGGAGGGTCCTCCAAAAATTAAAAATATAACTACTATTTAGCAATCTTACTTCAGGACATATATCTGAAGGAAATGAAATAACTATTTCAAAGAGATAGCTGAACTCCCATGTTCATTTCAGCGTTATTCATTTAAGCTGAGGTATGGAAACAACCTAAGTGTCCATCCATAGATGAATGGATAAATAAAATGTCAAACACACACACACAGGGAAATATTATTCAACCTTAAAAAAAAAAAGGAGATCCTGCTTTTTGTGACAACACAGATGACTCTGGAGGGCGTTATGCTTAAGCAAAATAAGCCAGATAAAGAAAAATAATGTATTGTATTAGTTATATGTAGAATTTAAGTTAAACTTACAGAAGCAAAGTGCTGGGAGGCAGGAAAAATAGAGAGATATTGATCAAATGGTAGATTTCAATTATAAGATGAGTAAGTTCTGAGGATCTAATGTATAGCCTAGTGACTATAATTAATACTCTATTGCACACTTGAAATTCACTAAAAGAATAAATCTTAAGCATTCTCACCAGGCACACACACAAAGGGTAACTATATGAGGTGATAGGTGATTGTGGTAAATATTGTATGGTGTTTATCTATATCAAATAATTACACTGTACACTTTCAATGTGTACAATTTATTTTTTCAATTATGCCTCATTAAAACTGGAAAAATAGTTTAGGTTTCATCTGGAATGCAATAGGAAACTCTTGGAGGTCTTATAAGGAAAGGAAACCTGTGAAAGAGATAAATATAATGTAAGACAGATAAACTCCTATTCCTGTACATATTGTAGAAATGTAGAATCACAAGCTATAAAAAGCTGGGAAACATTCCCTGTACTCCCATCACATCCCAGGCATGCCGACCTTTCCCTCCTGCCCACGTTGCAGATCCCTTGTGTTAGATTTGTACCACATGGAAGATGCTAACATTTTGTTCACCAGAGTAGTGACGCTTTCCAGCAGCCAGCATTCATAAAAGTTTTGGTCTTGCTGCCTCCCTTGCTTTTTTTCCCAATCTGGACTATTGTACCCTGCTTGGGCTTTGGAAAGTTCTGTTGCCTCTCAGGGCCTCATTTTCCTCATTTAGCAAATGGAGACCATAATATAATCTACTATGGTGGTGATGTAAAAGTTAAAGGAGTTAGTACATGTTAAGTGCTGTGAAGAGTGCCTGGCACAGAGTACAAACATATCATGGAAAAATTGCAGGTTTGGTGCCAGGCCACAGCAATAAAGCAAATATTGCAATAAAGCAAGTCATACATATTTTTTGGATTCCCACTGTGTATAAAAGTTATGCTCACACTATATTGTAGTCTATTTAGTATGTAATAACATTATGTCTAAAAAACAATGCACATGAATTAAAAGTACCTTTTGCTAAAAATTTTAACCCTCATCATTTTAGCCTTCAGCCAGTTGTATTCCTCTTGCTGGTGGAGGGCCTTTTCTTGATGTCGGTGGCTGTTAACCAATCAGGTTAGTGGTTGCTGAAGTTTGGCGTGGCTGTGGCAATTTCATAAAATAAGACAACAATGAAATTTGCCTTAGTGGGTGACTCTTCCTTTCATGAATGATTTCTGTAGCATGTGATGTTGTCTGATATTATTTTACCCAGAGTAAAACTTCTTTCAAAATTGAAATCAATCTTCTCAAATCCTGTCACTGCTTTATCAACTAAGTTAATATAATATTCTACATTTTTTGTCATTATTTTAATAGTTATCACAGCATTTTTACCAGGCATGGATTCCATCTCAAGAAATGACTTTGCTCATCTGTAAGAAGCAACACCTCATCAGTTAGTTTTATCATGAGATTATAGCAACTCAGTCTGCTCTTCAGGTTCTACTTCTCATTATAGTTCTCATGTTATTTCCACCACACCTGCAGCTACTTCTTCCCACTGATGTAATGGAACCCTCAAAGCCATCCATGGAGGCTGGATCAACTTTTTACAAACTCCTGTTAATGTTGATATTTTGACCTCTTCTCATGATTGTGAATGTTCTTAAGGCCATCTAGAATATGTAATCCTTTATAGAGATTTAAAATTCACTTTGTCCAGATTCATCAGAGGAATCGCTGTCATTAACATCTATAGCCTTATAAAATGTATGACTTAGATAATAAAACTTGAAAGTTGAAATTACTCCTTGGTCCATGGGCTGCAGAATGGATGTTATGTTAGCAGGCATGAAAACAACATTAATCTCATGGTACATCTCCATCAGAGCTCTTGGGTGACCAGCTGCATTATCAATGAGCAGTAATACGGGTGGGGCAAAAGGAGGTTTACAGTTGTGAGTTGAGGAAACACAAAGTTTATTCTTGTATTATTACTTATGAAATATTGTATTATTTTTCATGTGGACAGCTGTAGACCTACTTTTGCCCCACCCTGTATTTTGAAAGCAGTTTTTTCTTCTGAGAAGTAAGTCTCAACAGTGGGCTTAAAATATTCAGTAAGCCATATTATAAATATTTGTGTTGTCACCCTAGCTTTGTTGTTCCATATCTAGTGCACAGGTAGGGTACCTTTAGCATAACTCTTAAGGGCCCTAGGGTTTTCAAAATGGTAAATGAGCATTGACTTCAACTTAAAGTCACCAGTAGAATTAGTCTCTGACAAGAGAGTTGACCTGTTTTGAAGCTTTGCAACCAGATATTGACTTCTCCACTCCAACTATGAAAATCCGAGGTGGCATTTTCTTTCAGTATAAGGCTGTTTCATTTACATTTAAAATCTGTTGCTAGATTCATTAATTATCTTCACTAGATCCCCTGGATAACTTGCTGTCTATAGCTTCCACATCATCACTGTCTGCTTCACCTTGCACTTTTATATGATGGAGGCAATGTCTTTCCTTAAACCTCATGAACCTACATCTGCTAGCTTTAAAATTTTCTTCTGCAGCTCCCTTACCTCTCTCAGCCTACATACAAGTTAGGACCTTCCTCCAGATTAGGCTTTGATTTAAGGGACTGTTGTGAGTTTGTTTTTTGTTTTTGTTTTTAATCTTCTATCCAGATCACTAAAACTATTTCCACAACAGAAATAAAACAGATTTTCTTGTCATTCATGTGTTCCTTGGAGTGACACTTTTAATTTCCATTAAGAACTTTTTCTTTGCATTCACAACTTGGCTGTTTCATGTATGAGGCTAGTTTTTGGCCTCTCTTGACTTTCAACAAACCTTCCTCACGAAGCTTAATCATTTCTAGCTTTTGATTTAAAGCGAGAGATATGCAAAACTTTCTTTCACTTGAAAACTTAAAGGTCATTGGGTGGTTATTAATCGGCCTAATTTCAATATCGTTGTGTCTCAGGAATAGGGAGGCACAGGAGTGGGAGAGAGAGAGGGGAGCAGCCAGTTGGAGGAATTAGAACACAAAACATTTTGCAACTAAGTTTACTGTCTTAAATGGGCATGGTTTGTGGCTTCCTAAAACAATTATAGTAACATAAATATCACTCATCAAAAGCCACTGTAACAAATGTAATAATGATGAAAAAGTTTGAAATATTTTGATAATTACCAAAATGTGACACAGAGAGATGAAGCAAGCAAATGCTGTTGGAAAAAAACGGTTCCTATAAGCTTGCTTAATGCAGGGTTGCTGCAAACCTTTAATTTGTAAATAAAATAAAATAAAAGCAATATCCACAAAGCACAATAAAGCAAAGTGCGATAAAATGAAGTATACCAGTAAGTGCTCAGTATTATTATTCTGGTATACAAAATGGTTATGGGTTACAAAATGACAAACTATTGTAATCTCTACCTGGCAGATTTCATATAAACAGAATAGATGATTGAAATATGGCTCTTATACTGAGGCCATTGCTTAAGCTACTCTCTGACTAACGGAGATTAGTAGCATTTAGGGAAGCATGTACCGTATGGTCGGTGTATGTATAGGCCTCGTGTTATTTACCCTTACAACCACAGAGTTATTGATACACACGTATTAATCTATATGCTACATAATCTTTCTTTTATTACAAAAGAAATGAGCAAGGTTTAAGTCTCTTGCACAAGATTACACAATTAGGAAGTCTCAAGACAAGGATTCTAAACAAGTTTGAGTGTAAATTTACTGTTTTCTTCACTGCACTACACTAGCTTTCATGTCAAAGAGGTCAAGGTGATTTAATACTTTTATTTTCTATGGTTAATAAATTATAAGACTGGCACATACACACAAAACTTCTTTGTATCATTTTTATAATTGGTGCTTCTTAAAGTTATATAACATGTTTTTCTAAACACACATCCTGTCCCACTTGTTTCTTATAGCAACATGCATACGGTTACTGCATTTTATACATGGTAACACTGAAAACCCTGAGTAGTGTAAGTGAATATAACTTAAAAGTGACAGCAACATCCCTTGGGACAAACTTGTCAAAAGCCAACATGACAGTAAATAGGCATAAGGCTACCATTTTCAGATTCTAACTTCATGAAGCAAACTTTAGATATGACCCAATACATTTGATGGACCGATAGTAAGGGATAATCTAGTTTCACCTTATACCTTATTATCAAACACTTCAAACCTATAGTATAGTGTCGAGGTCCATACTAAATTGAGGGGGAGAGGTGTGCATTTAGCAATGTCTTCTAATTTTCTCATCTATTATACATCCTAGTTAGTGTCATACAATTTCACTTTTTAGAGCACTATAGAGTTCACCTTTTGTGGCATGCACTTAGAAGAAAAAAATCATTTGTACTATAGAAGAAAACATTGATTAGATTAAAACCACATGGTAAATATTTAACTCTCATTCATCTCCCATATTAGTCACACCTACATTTTTTGATAAATCAATGTAACATTCAATTGTAGAACATGTACATAGTTATTATGGTGTGTTTACCAAATTGGAGGATGCCTTCTGTCATAAACCTAAATCAAACTTTTCACAATAGACCAAGATAATGTAATCTAATAATGTAAATATATAACTTACATGGTATAAGCATAATGTGGCTTTTATTTTATTCAAAATGCAAACCAAAATAACTTTAATAAAAATTATTTTAATCTTTAATTTACTTTAATGAAATTCTCATAAACAATGATGTTGACTAAATTATTTATTTATTTATTCATTCATTCACATAATATGTACATGTTTATTTTGTGATTTCTACTATATCCTAAGTACCCAATATATACCATAAGTTGTTCTTTGGTTTAATTTTTAAAAAAATAAATTTAAGTGGAAAAATGCTCAATTTACAACTGAATAAACTGATTTCCAGTGAAGTTTAGTTTTTCTAATGCATAATTAAAAGTCATTAATATTCCATATATGCTGGCAGTATTTTTTTAATATTATCTTTATGAGATGACAGAAATTTTAACAACAACTTGGACAAACTGACAAACAATCCCTCTGAGATGTAGATTTTAACATGGATTTTTTTCTTAATGGCATAAAAACAAGCAGTTAATTCACTAAATAATAAAGTAGCTGAAGACCTGAAAAACACTGAAGTTAAAGAGAGAGGTAGCTCTCCCTAGCTCATGCATTTAACAGTTTTTCATCTCAGTTATTTATTCAGAAAATATTGTTGACTGTTTACTGTATACCAAATGGTTTCTAGGAGAATATTAGACATAAATCAGAGGTTAAAAATACTTTAAATGTCCTGTCCTTTTAGAGTTTACGTGGTAGCAGGGGGATACAGACAATAAAGATATTGAATAAATGCATTATCTAGCGCAGTAGAATAAGTGCTATGAAAAGAGAGGGAGAGAGTACAGGATATGGGCAATGCAGTTTAATGAGACAGGAGCAGGTAAAGGAGTGAGTGGTAGCTGTAACTAGAATAGTCTGAGTAGTTCCCACTGAAAACATGACCTTTGAGCCCAGACTTTCAGGAGGTGATTATAGTAGGAGATAGGATATTGTGGGAATGGTGTTCCAGGCAGAAGGAACAGCTACTGCCAAAGGCTTGGGTTGGATTCATGCTCAGTATGTTCTTGTAGCAAGGAGACCCCACTGGATTGACAGGAGTGTAGTAAATATGAATTCAAATTGATAAGTGGGAACAAATCAAGAAAAAAAACTTGTAGGCCAAGGTAAGGAATCTTTCTTTTACTTTGGATATAGGAGACACTGGAAAGTGTGGGAAGATCTGATATGTCTTTTAAAAGAATAATGTTGACTGCTAACTTAGAAACAGGCTGCAGGAGGGCAAGGCTGAAAGGAAGATGATTGGAATAGTCAGGTAAGAAATGAGAGTCTAGTGGCAGTGAGAACGGTTGTCAGATTCTGGATATATTTTGGAGATAAAGGCTACAGCATTTCATTGTAGTATTGAAGTGAGAGCAGTTGAGGAACAAGGATTATTTATTTATTTATTTATTTATTTATTTATTTATTTATTGTCCTGAGCAACTTCCCCAATCGAGAACAAGAGTTCAGTTTGGGGCCTGTTGGCTTTAACATGGCTATCAAGTGTCAGTGTAAGGGCTGAGTAGGTAGCTGGATATACAAGTCAGTGGTTCAGGAGAGGGTTCTAGGCTGAAATAATACATTGGAGATTCATTGCCTGTGGATGGCGTGTCAAGCCACGAGCTTAGAGAGGTTCACCACAGGGGTGGGAGCAGGTGGAGAAGGTGGTTACAAAGTAGGCACAGGGATGTGAAGTACAGCATAGAGAATGCAGTCAATAATAATGTTAGAACTAGGTGTGATGCCAGGTGGGTACTGGGAATATCAGGGGGAAAACTTGGTTAAGTGTATGATTGTCTAACCACCTGAAAATAATACAAAAAAATATTGGATGTCAACTGTAATTGGAAAAAAAGACAGAAGACCAAGGAATGAGCCCCGAGGTACTCAATTCTTATGAGGTCACAGAGAAGTGGATTACCTAGTAATCAAAATGAGAAGGAACAAAAGTAAGGTAGGAGGAAGAGGGCAGTGTATGATATTGTTATGGATGAAACAGTGATTAACCGTTTCCAATGGTGCTAGTAGTTCATGGAAGGTAAATGGACTGAGCATTGACCATTGGATTTGGCAACAAAAAAGGTCACGGGCGATCTTTAATTTAATCAGTTTCAGTGGCATGGTAAGAATACAAGTCCATTTGAACTAATTCAAAACAGAGGAAAAGAATTCGAGATAGGCACAGATCACCCTTTCAAGGAATTTAAATGTACAGAGGAAGCTAAGAACTAGCATAATAGCTGAAAGGTGGATTACAAAGAATTTTATCTCACTATGAAAGAAATAGAAAGTTATGCCAATTTGAGTAGTCTACCATAAAGAGAAAAATTGCTAGGGTAATGAGGAAATGAATGGATTGGAGGTGTGTGTGTGAGTATGTGTGATGATCATAGACTCTGACCTAATGTCCCTAATCATGATTTAAAGGGAGACTAACAAGTCTGTGTCTGTGGTTTGTTCTTTTGTTCTCCGGTCCCTGTCAGCGGCCCATACAGGCCTAGAGTAAGTCCAGCTCATCACAGGAGTATGGTGTGAGAATGGTGCGGAAATGCTGATAAGGAGCAGGAAGACGCCGACCCCAGCTTCCAGCCTAGTGGTAGAAGGCCTATGTGAGAGCTGGTTGAAAGCAGAGGCCTTGGAGGGTAAGGGAAGATAGTTTTCTGTTAGAGCAAAAAGTTGAATAAAACATTCAGAGAAGAGTTTGAGGGTATAGGAGGTTTTGCTGATGATAGAGCCTGCGTTCCAAGGGTTTCAGTGGATACATTTAGAGAAAAAGAAAGGCACAAGAGCTTCTGCCTTATGGACATGAGAGAGTAGGAGATGAGGGGTGATAGGCAGCTAGGAATCCTTGCTTTGGGGACAAACACTCCCATGATAGAAGGCATGGGGGTGAGTTCTGTTAGACGCAAATCTGTGCTGGCAGTGAGGCTGTACTAATGATCCTGAAGGGTGTGTAACTAGGCTGACTGTTGCCCCTTGTCAGGGATGACATATACTCAGTCCCAGTGGGTCAGGCACTTTTTACTGTCATTGATGGAGCCGAGGATATCTGAAGGGATCAAAGTTACTCAGATTGCATGGGCACTTGCCCATCCCTTAAACTGCCTCTTGATCGAGAGGTCCTTCCTTAACTTATTAGGTTGGGTTTTATCTCTGTCTTCTGTGCTCCTCTACTCTCTTTCTGTGTCCAGTATTGCTCTCAAATCACCTTGGTATAAATTTTAAAATATATCTTATTTTTGCTCCAACATAACCGAAGATATTAGGAGCAAGGATCCCTTCAGTTGTCTCTGCTTTCACGGGTCTACAACAATCCCTAATACAAGCCTAGAACACAGTAGCCTTCACAGAAAGTTAAAGTGAATCATTGCACTAATAAGATTTATCACTCCTTGGGATTTTATTATGTCCTGAGTACTGTGCTGAGGACTTTATAAACATTATCATGTAATTCTCACAGCAAGCCTATTTTCTCCCCATTTTACAGAGGGGAAAACTGCAGCTCAGTAGAGTAAGTGACTTGCCCAAAGCCAAAAACTTAATAAATGCTACACCAAAGGTTTTTCTGTTTCAAGTTTATGCACTTAGCTTTTTTTATTTGCTCAGTTCTGGAGGAAGCTAACTACTCAGATTTAGAGCGAGTTTAATAGTTCTGACCATACTCTGATTTCTGAGACAGGATTGGATTTAGTATTTGTAATCCTAAAGGCACCTGAACTGACAGGTTTAGATGGAACCAGGAAGAGTCAAATTGATAGGGTCTGCCAGCTGGTTGCCACACATCTGGTGAGAAAGCAATCTGATAAATCAACCTGAAGATAAGCCAGATGTTAGCCTAAATCAGGGAAAGTGACAGACACTTAGCAGTCGGAAAGAATAAGACGTTGGTATCCAAATGCTAATGCATTGTTGCAAAATGTTCATTGTAGATCTTTTTAAAGCCCAGAATTGAAAATCAAATCAATGCAGTTTAACAAATGTAATTGAGTGCATACTATGTGATGTGCCAAATAGTATAGATATAAACATTTTAAAAACTGTGCTCTCTATCCTTGTGACGGTCAGAGTTTAGAAGAGAAGATGAACGTGAAATAACTTACATTGTGATGCATATATTATTTCATGGATGTCAATGCGCTGGCAGCTACTGATGCTGCCTGAGAAAGATCAGCAAAAGCAAATAGATTTCATCTGAGTCTTGAAAGAAGACTAAGAGTTTAGAAGTAGAAGGGCCAGGAAGAATCTTCCTGGTAAAATGAATAGCATGAGCAAAGGTAAATGGCATGAAGGACTCAGTAACTACTTTGTTGCAAATGGAACACTGGCTGTGAGAATGATGAATAAAACCCCTACAAAGGAATCCTGGGACTTGCATGTTATGCTAAGACTTTGGACTTCAAAATCAGTTTATACCTTAAACTCTGTCAACTGTATACTTACTGAACTCCTATGCAGACTAAGTGTGGCTTAGATGCAGGGGAGAATTCATCCACATAGAAAATGATACATCTCTATATACAATGAGCTTAGGTAGAGCTTAGGAAGGAAAAATAATGGATCTGAAATACTTAGAACACAAGTTGATTACAAAGTACATGTTGTTGAGTAGGAGTTTCAAGAAGAGCAAATTATCATGGCTTGAAGTCATAAGGAACCCTTCAAAAAGAGCAGGGTTTGAACTAGCCCCCAAAAGATGGGTAGAATTTGAATAACTCTACTTACAGGTAGTGTTTGTAAAATATCATCAGCTCATGTCCTTGGCATTTCCCATTTCACTTCCCTGTCCTTACAATTCTGATAGCCATAAAATAAACAGCAATACCACAGTTTCACAGGTGCAAAAGCTCACCAATTAAGACACAGCAGGGATTGGATCTTAGGGCAGATTTGTCTAATTCCATAGCCAGGCATCAGATTTTTGTTTACTGGGACACCCTCAAAAATGATTGAATTAGAGTGAAGAAAAGACCTTTCATTTCCCTCACAAAAGTCCAAGCTTGCACGGGTAAGTGGATGTGCAAGCAAGTGTCCTCACATCGCTATTGAGAGGCGCCCTTGAACTCAGTGTGACTCAGAAAGTGCCTGGGGGCAAGGCTGGGTGTCAACCATTGGGTCTCACATAATAATGGTCAGGGATTTAAAGTCAGCTTTATAGGATCTCTCAACATCTTCTTGCAGAGATAAAATTCAAACCCAGTAGCAAATCTGTCCAAGGCTGCAGGAAGCAGGAGACATTGTTTTTGAAAGCCTCACTCCACAGTCTTAGCAGATTTGGAGACTTTCTAACCCTGGGACATATTCCTTGTTATGATCAGGATTGGCTTGAACTCACTTTCTCACAGCCTGCATTCCTAATGAACTAATTGCTTCTATACATTCTAGGAATCCTTTTGTAATTTGTAATTGTATGCACTGTGCTCTTCTCTAGACACCATGTACACTGCCTCTGTTGTAGTCCTGGAAATGATCTGCAGTTACCTCTCCAGCCTCCCTCATGGCAGTTCTTGATGTGTGACCCCCATTGGAAAAAGAGAAGCAAACGTGTGGGGGGAGCTAGCTTTACGTGCATTAGCCAATTTAATCTTCAAAATAACCCTGAGAAGCGGTTGTTCTTATTATCCCCATCTGCACAGAAGAGAAAACTCAACTTCAGAGTTTAAATGAACTTTTGTTGGTCATTACAGCCAGAAAATGGTAGAGCTTGAAAGGAACCCAGATGACCTAACTCAATTAGATCACAGTACTATCATGTCTCCTAATATAAAAGAAAAAATACACACACACACACACACAATATTTTTTGAGATAACATATCGTACCCTGCTAGCTGTATTTAGCATATTAACAGAGCTGAGCGGTTGGAAACGAACAAACAAACAAACAAAAAATAGTAAAGAGATTAACTGGCTACTTCTTCATACAGATATGAAAGCCTGTGGTCCTCTTTATGGCAAGGGAGTCAATTCTCCTTCTTCCCATCAGTTCACCAAAAGATGCTGGACTGAGTGCATGTTTCTTGGTCCAAATGGCATTTATCTTTTTTTTTTTTTTTTTTTTTTTGTATCATGAGACATGATAGTGTAGAGAACCTTATCTGCTCAGAAATAGGGTGGAATAGCTAAGTCTTCTCTGAAAAAAATTGGAGGCTAGAAAGGAAAATGAGAACCCCAGGATGCGGAGCCCTCTAGGCAGTGCTAAAACTTGCCTGCGTGAGCGTCATCAATAGATGTGAGTGTGTTTCTGCTCTTCCATAACCCAGAACAAGAGAGCGATAGATGCACATTTCTTATTCCTGGCTGCACCTTCATCTCTGAATCTCTTCCGTCTTTATTAGTCATATAAGTAAATTTAACTATGACAGAAAAACTCAAATAAAAGTGGCTTGACCATAGAAGACATTTTATTTGTTTTCTTTATTTTTTTGTTTGTTCCATGGATGCCAGGGTCTGCAATGACAAGGTCCTGGACACCTTTTGTTTGGTCTTCTATAATATATGGTCTTTTATCTGAAGACACCTCATTATGCAATACAGTGTCTGTAGCTCCAGCCGTCACTTCCCCATTCCAGCTGGCAGAAAGAAAGAATGGACAAGGAAGGGCACTTCATTCTTTTTTATAGGTATTTCTCAAAAATAACACATCTATGTACAAAAAAGAATGGTAAGTATGGTATACACTCCAAATGTTTCCATTTTTCAGTTAACAAACCTAAAGAGCAGAGAAGTTAAATAACATTACCAAAGTCACATAGCTAGCAAACGGCAGGGTTCACATCCACACCTAGGCAATCTAGCACCAAATCCCACTGTTCTAAATGCTATTCCACATGCCTGTCTTCTGGATCTCTTGAGATGGTTAACGCTTGTGTTAAATTTGCAACATGAATAAGGAACTGATTAGCTGAAGAAACTGGAGAAAAGAGTGCCTCTGGGCAGGAAGGACAGAATGTGCAAAAGAAAGATGGACTTGATGTACCATCTGTAAAAGAGAAAATGTGTCTCTTTTCTCACTGAGTTGTTTCAAATAATCAGTAAGGTCATGAGTGTAAAATCACTCATCCCAGTGCCTGACACTTTAAGAACCGTCACTGAAATTTTGTTTAGAACAAAAGCTAAAAGTGTATCTGCAAAAGATTACACAAGAGCCTTGTGGGATATACTAACCTTCTGTTAGGGGACAGCATAATTAAGGTTGTGTTAATGATGTAAGTGTTGATTTTACCGAAGCATTTGATGCAATTTCTTGTAAAAAATTAATTGCAGACTTAATTCTTATTGTCTTCCACATGGATTGAAAGGTGGCTGGAGGAAAGCAATATAGAAAAACTCACACCAGCAATATGTTAATTGTAGAAAGGTGCCTAAGTGGAGGACAACAATGATTTTTAATTGTGTTAATTATCATTGGAAAGTATCTGTGTGGATGACAGTACAAAGTTTTGATCATTTAAAATCTAAGGATATGAACAGGAAGACTTCATTTGTCACCACCCATACCCCACATTAACTCACTTGAGCAAATTTAATCATATTTACGCTGAGATTTAGTCCATTGCTATCTCTGCAATGCAACTATGCAAGCCATACAAATACTCATACAAGCCTAGAAGTTAAATCTGTCGAGATCAATGTATTCAGCTCAATTGTTTTATAGATGACCTTCCTTGAGTTTGAAAAATGTAAGCAACTCTTGAAACATCCCATGGGAATCATTTAGATTGAGACTATAGGTTAGTCTTTGAACCTTTAAATTATAGGCAACTCAAGAGATCCAGGACCAGATATAGTAGGATATTCTTCCTGTAGTCCAGGGTTCTTTTGATGTTTTGAAACTAAAGACCTCAAAGAACTGCAAGGACATGAAACCATGAATACTGAGCAGAAAATAAGAAACATTTATTCAGTTGCCTTTATCTGAATTTTTATAAAATTTTAAATGTCCTCTTTTATATACACTTCAATGCATTGGAGTTATCTCATTTTTGTTGCTGACCTTTCCTTTCTGTCCTTGTTATCTTTAATTTATCTCTTTAGATCCCCAATTGCTCTCTGTTTTTTCTCCATTCTGCTCTGGTTCGCAGAAGACATACTGATATACTTCTCCCTTGCCCTCTTGTCCAGTTGGGGTTTGGTTCAGCCAAAAGAAAGTGCTTGGAGGAGGCAAGAGGCAAGCAGAAGGGGAGGATGCGACACCATGGTTACCTGCATCCCTCTACTGAAGGCTGTACATCATCAGGCAGCCCCCTTCTTGCAGCCGCTCTCTCCAGGGTCCAGTTGTGCTTCCACCACTTATTTATTTATGAATATTATTTGTTGGATACTGGAGCACTCCAAAGAATTTCAGAAGTTTAGCCTATGTTTTATAGACTACAGTAAAGCCTTTGGCTGCTTGGATCATGAAAAGCTACGGATTGTCCTGAAAGAAAAAGGCATGCTTCAGCTCTTGATTGTCTTGATGTGTAACCTGTATTGTGGGCAGGACAATACTAACTGTCAAGGCAGAATATGGAGACAGAAAGATTAACTATAGACGAAGGTGTCAGATACAGGTGCATTTTATCTCACTATTTGTCCAATCTATACACAGAACATATACAAAATTAAACACTGAGATAAATGTGAGGTATACATACATTTAAAATATTAACAAAAACAAGTAAGATAACTACTTTTCAGTTCACTTACTCTATATCATGGTCGAGAGTGGCCAGAGCCTATCCTGGCAGCTCAGGCCACAAGGTAGAACCCACCTCGGAAAGGATGCCCTTCTACCACAGGGTGCATGTACATGCACACACATACACGAACTCACTCACTCAAACTGAAACAATGTAGACATGCCAATTCACCCAACATGAATATCTTTGAGATACAGGAGGAAACCTGAGATGTGGAGAAAACCCACACAGACATGCAGAGAATATGACCCTGGCCAGGAATTAATATTTTTTTCTTATCAATTTTATAACAAAATGATGTTGAATGAAACATCGTTTGAGGACCTACTGTATTCTTCATTTTGTCCAAATTATTTAAGCCTGAAACTACATCTGGAAACTGTTCCTTACGTTAGTTTCCATAGTTTTCAAAACACTCTTGAGACAGAGATTATACTTTCTGAGGCTTATACAGACAGGACAAGTGACTCTTCTAAGTTTACAATCTAAGAAGAATCAAAACATCATGCCATTTACAAATATGGAACCATTGTAAAGAGCCAGAAAGAGTAACTAACTTTGTGGAACTTTATCAGCAATGTTGGAAAAGCCACTTGTTCTTGTCTCTGTAGTGAGAACTCTAAGGGGACTAGATAGAGCAAAATCTGTTATATTAATGTGCATATATGATGAGGTCTGTCCAGAAAGTATCTATCCATGCAATATCAAAAATAGAAACATTTGTTGAAGAAGATACAAGATACAAGAAACATTGTATATAGGACAATGACACCTCAGTCTTCTTTCAAAGTAGGCACCTTGGGACCTCACACAGTTCTCCCAGAATCATGAGCAACTCTAGCACTATGTCCCTTATGCTCTGATAGCAGAAGTCCTAGACGAATTGTGCCAGAACACATTTCATGCCAAGATCCTGCAACAAAATCTCGGACACAGTAGTTTTTGGAATCCCCATATTAGCTTCCAGTTTTCACACTGTCAGCCACTGATCTTTGTTGGTTGAAGCCAGTACACGTTCAGCATTCTCAGGTGTTCAGCTTGTTGCAGGCCTTCCAGAACATCAGTCACTTCCAACAGATTCTCAACCATCTTTAAAGCATTTGTGCCACACTTTTATTTGTGCTGCACTCAGTATATCATCCCTGGAAGCTTTCTGAATCATCTAAACAGTTTCTGTGAAGGAATGTTCAAGCTTAATACAAAATTTGATGCAGATTCATGGTTCTACTTGATCAATCATTTTGAACGTGACAGCCACATAGTACACATGCTCACTCAATGTCATCTCCCACCCCTACTGACTAGTACAGTGAAGTCATCATTGTTCATGTATGAGCATTCTGGTCCACTCTCTTTGGCTGTGAGGTTACATCGATGTCGTGTAAACTTTTCTCATTATACTAACAATGGCTGGACTTTTTCTTGACAGACCTTGTACAGCAGTCCCATGTTATTCATTGTTTTGCTTCCTGTGGTTTCAGTAACTCAGGATCAATGCCGTCTGAAAATATTAAATGTAAAATTCCACAAGCAAGTGATTAATAGGTTTTAAAAGACATGCTCTTCTGCATAATGTGATGAAATCTCATGTTGTCCCATTCCATCCTGCCTGGGATATGAACCACCACTTTGTCCAGTGAATCCAAGCTGTATACACTAACTGCTCATTAGGCACTCCGTAACCATCTGGTGTTTCAGATCTACTGTGGCAGTATCACAATGCTTGTGTTCAACTAACCCTTGTAGTAGCCTAACTCTAGGTGACAATGCCTACATCATTCACCTCACTTCTTCTCATTATGCAGGCATTGTATCTTCTCACATCAACACAAAGTCATGAATAGAATATAATGAGGTATTTCAAGAGAGAAATAGACTATATTCATATAACTTTTATTATAGCATATAATAATTCTGTTTTATCATTAGTTATTTTTGTTAATCCCTTACTGTGCTTAATATATAAATTAAGCTTTGATGAGTATGTTTAGGAAAAATCATAGTATAGAGTGTGTACTATCTTCAGTTTCAGGCGTCTTCTAGGGGTCTTGGAACACTTCTCCACAGATAAGGGTGGACTGCTATACAAATTTCAGAGTAAGAAGCTTCTATTAAATGTTTTAAATGATATATGTAGAATAAAGAGAAACTTCGTACCAATTTGTGAAAGATATTGTAGGGGGAGAGCAGCTTAATGGTTTAGAAAGAGACTTATATTTGAACTCAGGACACTTGCTAGGTGGATGCATTTGAGAAATCAATTTAATATTATTTTGGCCCACAGTATACCCCCTCTGCTTGAGATGTATATGTGGCCAACTCAAGGATTAAGTCTATTTCTCATTCAATTTAGTATTTGGTTACTAAGCTCTCTATTCTGAATATAAAATGAGCATCATAAACTTGGGCTGGCATAAAACTCTTGCTATGATAGGAAAATAAAAACTACCATGATTATAATTTAAGTGCTATGTATGTGGTTTAAGTACTCAGTCATTTCAGGATAAGGCATTAGGAAATAGAAAAAAACTGAATATTCTTCAAAAGGTGAGGGATTTTTTTTAAACACATGCAAGGTGGTTGATATTTACCAATAAGTCATTCAGTCTAGGATTTGAATCTTGGGTAATATTGGCAAAATTCCAACCCTCCTTCTCTCCCTTTTAAAAAAATCTTTAAATGGGAATAATAATAACAATACTCCTGTCCTAGCAGAGTGTTAATTAGATGACTTAACAAATGCAAAACATATAAACATGGTACTTAATAAATGCTAAACAGTAGATATTAGTTTCTACTAAAATTAAAACCATCATCATCATCATCTTCATTACCTTTATAAATCATCCTAGTAATTTTTTTTAAAGATTTTATTTTTAGAAAGGAGAAGGGAGGGAGAAAGAGAGGGAGAGACATATCAATGTGTGGTTTCATCTCACATGCCCCCTGCTGCGGACCTGGCCCACAACCCAGGCATGTGCTCTGCACTGGGAATCGAACTGGAGACTCTTTGATTCACAGGCCGGCACTCAATCCACTGATCCACTCCAGCAAGGGCTCACTCTTGTAATTTTAAGAATGTTGAAGTAATTCATAGTATTGGGAATCTACCATAAGCTGGATCTCATATGCAATAGTTTATGTTACTCTATTTAATCCTCAATTCAGTTCTATAACAAGCAGCAGCAGAATAAAGCAGGAGATTATGGCCTGGTAACTAGAAAAATTTAGGTCCAGATCCCAGATCTGCCGCTTCTTATCTATGTGACATTGGCAAATTACTGACCATGTTTGAATATTTTTTATCACATCTATAAAACTGAAATAATAATTATTAATTTGTAATGATGGTATGTAGGTTAATATATGTGTCTATTAGTATGTTCATGTATGAATATGTATATATAGTGTCTATCAATATGTATGTATAATTTAAGAGCTTAAAAATCATTCCTGAAATTGTAATTAATCATATTACTAGCATGACCTCATTATAATTGTAAATGTGAAAAACTAAGCTCCCAGAAATTTCTTGGTATGCCCATGTTCATATAAAGTTGCAGAGTGAGTACTCAAGGTCAGGTTCCCATCAATGCCAAGGCCTTCATTTTCTCCACAATGCTACGATGGCTCAGACATTGTCTTTGCAGAGAGTTCAATGTGGAATGAAGTAGAGGAAAGCTGCACAAACAATACACACTTTTTACAAATTTAAATTTCACTGTCCAAACCTATCTTAAATTTAAATTGCTCAAAACTTGTAATCTCTTTGGTCACTCACAGTCTTTGAGCCATCAAAGGCTATGTGCCATTTCTTTGATAAAGGCTGGTAGGTCACAGGGCAACTCTATAAGTGAAATTTATAAACAAAGAAACAAATACATAAGTAAGATATTCTACATTCTCATTTTAAACATTATTTCCAGGAAAAGAATTCATAGAAAAGTTTGGCATGAGGGAAACTTTCATAATGGTAAAAACACCTAATATTTATGATATGTTAACATATACTGACCAGGTTCCAAGCACTTTATGTATACTAGTACATTAAATTATCACAGGAACATTATGAGATAGGTGTTATTTTCATTTCTATCTTATATACAAGGCTATGAGGCAAAGGGAGGTACATTTCTTGTCTAAGACCTTATAGCTGGTAAAAGGCAGAGTCAGAACCTGAATCTAGGCAATTCGATCTCAGAATTTATGCTTTACATCTGCCAAACTTTGAAGTAAATTAAAGAAATCAAGCTTATGTCTTTCTTAATTATTTTTAACTTACTTCCACTTCATGGTTACAGCTCTGATTAGTTTAACTCTGTTTGATTACCATTTAGTGGGCACCTGCTAGAAGAAAAATTTGGCTGCACAGTCCAGAATTGATAAAAAATTAACAATACTACTTAAGGACTGGGTAGAGATGGATATATAAATAAAGTGATGAAATTCAAAAGGATCGAAATCCTCAATCCCAGGCTTTTTTCACCTTATGTATTTTGCTCCATTAGAGGGGAAAAAAATCTAGTTTGAAAAGCTATATTGCTTTCAACTAAAACAAAAATTGATTGGGAACTCTCTTTCTTTTTTATTTTGGTATGATAAGTGTGAGTCAAAATCAATACCCAGAAGAGCTCCAAAGAGAAAGAGATGTTCTCTGGGTACAAAATTCGTGAAGGGGTAATTCATTCCAGTGACAGAGGAACAGCCTCTGAGTGAAGCGTTAAACAATTCAACTTGTAATAAAACCTCTTCAAAAAAGTACAAGGTTTCAAGAAAACCTGGAAGAAGACAAAAAGGAAAAAAAGCCAACATAAGGACATAAGCCATTCTTCTTATACTGAATTCTGAATTCCTTTTTCCCTCCTGAGCTGGGTCAACTGATCTCTAACCTACCACGTACAAATAATCTCTCCACCGTTCTCCCATAGCCTCATACTTGGCATCTGGAATTTCACCAAGTTTTATAACCACATGAAGACTGAAAAGCATCTCACCTTTGCTTCTGATGAGTTTTAACCCTCCTTTAATCCCTTAATTCTGATGATGGTTGATGTCTGACATCTTTTTGTCAATTACCTAGTGTCCTAGTCATTCTAGAGTGGTTCTAGAACTTACTCTTAAGGGTACCTGTTCATAGTCTTGGTTATTTATTCCTGGATTCATTTGTTTATTCATCATCTCTTCAACAAAATAGTCACTGAATGCCTAACTATACCAGACATTTTGCTATGTGAGAAAAGTACAGGAATTTAATAAAATAGACCTGCTCTTCTATTTGTTGGCAGATATGTCTGCACAAGGAGTAATTTGAGAATTTTGTAAGATGCATGGTAGAGGGGTGTTTAGAGAGTTATAGAATCATAGAGGTATCCTTCGTGCTATCTTGAGGTTTAGAGGAGGCTTGATATAGAAAGTGGCTTTCAAGCTAGGTTTTGAAGTATCAGTAGAAATTTTAGAAGCAAAATGAATGAAGGACATCATATCCAGAGGGAGAGCATAAAATGGTAATAAATGTGATACTCTGAAGGCAAATAAATTTATGTGATAGACTGAACAATTTTGAGAGGAGTGATTGGTATGAAGGTTTAGAATGGAGACTAGGTTTAGGAAGAGAGAAGATTATGGAGGATTACATATACAAATCTAAAGTTTGGAAACCTTTATTTCAAAGAAACAGGAAATCACTAAAAAGAAAAGAAAAAATACTGAGGAGTGCATAATCATGGCTTGTTTCAGAAATTTGCCTGTTTAGAATCCATTGTCATGCCTAGAGGCTTATGAGTACACATAGTAGAGACAGGCAGATCTGTCCTGAGTGTTGACCCCTCTCTCATTAACAATTTACTCTTAACCAACTATCTTAGGCATTTAAGACTGAATTTTCTCTTTCATAAAATTTGAAAATCTTCTACCTCCTTGACTTGCTCTCATACAGTAATGGCCTTATTTATTGTTGATTTTCCAATGCTTTGTATCTATTTATGTATTCAGTTAAATAACATAGTAAGTACCTGTGATGATTAACCGTGTGTCCACTTGGCTAGGCTAAGGCATGCCTAGAAAACTGGTAAACATTATTTCTGGGTGTGGAAGACATTAACATTTGAATTAGTAGACTGATTAAAGAAGTCCACCCTTACTAATGTGTGTGGTCATCGATCATTTCATTGAGGGTCTCAATGGAACACAAAAGGCAGAGAAAGGGCAAGTTTTCTGTCTCTATTTGGGTTGAGAGATTCACTTTCTCCTGCCCTTAATACTTAATAATTCATTTATCTAGATAACCTTGACTAATACAGCACTGATGCTTTGCCAGGTACTATTCTAGAGGATACAGTGATGAACAACAAAAAGTCTTTGTCTTCATGACCTAATGTTCCTCAATCCTGGGCACACAGAAAACACTCAATGAATATGTGACAAATGAATGGTTATGCATTTTCTACTTTCTTTCTCTGTCCACATTTATAGCCATCACTTTGCCCATATAAAATAGGGACAGCATTGGATAAGATAGTCTGAGGGTTTTGAGAACATTTTTAGAAGCTAGTTTTAACTGTACTTCAAAATATTTTTATAGTGCTTATGGTTCTCTGAAATCACTGCATTTATTTCTTGAAATGAACTTTGTTCTTTTAAATTATCTGTATTTTTTCCATTGAAAGTTTCACAAAGGTAGGTATAATACCATCTCATTCCCAACTACATTCCTAGGACACGGACTGACCCATGGTTCCCTGGCACAATTCAGTTTAAAAACACCATTAAAAAGAGCATTTAAGCAGCAGATAAATGACGGGATTAGACAGCTTTAAAATTCCCTTCCTACTATGAATACTCTGATTCTAAATTGTCAGTCTTTGAAGAAACTTCTTTACCTTTTAGAAAAATGCCACTGCTCTAGACAGTCAAATGTTAGGAGATGGGGTACAATTCCCCGCAGTAGTTTGACTACATAAAATGACTTATTGGGAAGGAAAGAAGCCAATAGGTAAATAGCAATGTAAGTAATGCTAGGACACCTTATATGTTGCTGCTTGAAATCAAATTTGTATGGTTTATATGGGAAATCTATCTGATATGCTTAACTACTTGTAAGCTGTTAATATTTGCATATCACCGTGGAATATCTACTCTAGCAAGGTCATTTAACAGTTATAGGGCAGAAACTTTCCATTTTGTTAATCACTTACAACTCTAATTTCACACTACATCAGTCCTTTTACTCTGGTCCACAGCCCTTCAAAATCCCATTCTAAAAATCCACATGAAAACATCTGTTCAAAATGTGCTATAAGTAGCAGCTACTGACACACACCTAATGTCAGAAATTTCAGGGCCAAAGTAACAGAATTCGTGAATATTTTTCTAATCCCTATCTCTGTCTACTAGGTCTTGACTGTCCTTGACCTCATTGGCTATCTTCCATTCACAATTTCCAAGTTTTCTTTCAATCTGACTTCTGATGGCTTCTTTGTATCTATTATTTCTAGTCTTTTCTTTCCCAGTTCTCAATTGTCCCTGTCATCTATAGTTCAAGGGCTCACCATAGTCCCCAGGCATCAGAAGTCAGTTGGAAACAAGTCTTCAGTTATGACTCAACACTCTGGAACTCCCTCCAGAGTTCAAACCATGGATAAAATGCTCCTTAGACTTCCAACTGGTTCTACCCCTGATGGGCTTCCCTACAGGGAGAAAATGTTCAGAGAGAATGAGAGATCCAGAAGGCATGGACTCCATCATGACCCTGTATGCATTTGACAGATAAAGAACAGGTGCATGTCAATTCTCTTTCCAGCCACTTAAACATCTCATAAATCATGCAAACTCTTCACTCAGATTTAGCAAAGGAATTAAATGCTGGCTATTTTCTAGATGGGAAACTTTGATACAGTTTTTTTTTTTTTTTATAGAAGGCAAGATGACATGCAAAGAAAGAGCCAAGCCAGGAAATTAGACCAGTAAATCTGATCATTAAGTCAATGAGCATCCCGTTTTCATAGCACTCAAATAAAATAAAACAGCTTTGCACCCTGTTCTCACTCTGACATTTTGCTTTTCCAGTTTCATTTTCCTGGCTTTATTCATTGCTATAAGGCAGGGTCAGAGAAAGAAGTTTCATCTGTATCTTGTCAAAGTGCATTTGTTGCCAGCTGCATCATGATTCTCATTCCACAATGATATCTTGATGTAATTTGATTTTTCAGATAAATATGAATACCATCAGTTACCAATGAAACATGGATTGTGATGCTATCAAACCAATAAAAATAAGTCCATTCTTTCTTCCCTTCTTTCCTCTGAATTTTCTATGTTTATTTTATTTTATTTTTTTGACACATGGACTAATCTCCTTCAGGTCACATCATCATTGGTTGTTGAGTGTTATTGCATTAAGTAAAATCTGAGCTCCTGATGGTGAAGAAGGTCCTTCTCACAAGGAATAAGAACCAGATATGGAAAGATTTTAACCAACAAAATCATAACACTGCCAATTAAATGGACAACAGTGTGGTGACTGAGGGGAGGAAGAATATAAGGGGACTAAATGGTAAATAAAAAAAATTAATTTAAAAAAACAGAAACAGACTCATAGTTACAGAGCACAGACCGATGGTTGTCAGAAGGATGGGGATTAGGGGCATGTGTGAAAAAGGAGAAGGGATTAAGGAATATGAATTGGCTGTTACAAAATAGTCAGGGGTATATAAAGTACAGCACAGGGAATGTAGGTCAATAATATTGTAATAACTATGTATGGTGCCATGTGGGTACTAGACATATCAGGGGGACCACTTCATAAGGTACATAAATGTCTAACCACTATGCTGTATACATGAAACTCATATAATATTGAGTGTCAATGATAACTGAACATAATAAAAATTAAAATTAAAAAGAAAAAAAATAAAATACTCTTTTCTAAAAAAGAAGCAAATAAGCAATAATTTGCAGTAGTTTTCTTAGTGGGGTTGTAATTGTGGTTTGCACAGTGATTCACAGACAAGGTTTATTATTCTCTACTCAGTCCTACTTCAATACTCTTCTTCACCAACAGTAGGTACCATTAATCGTCTTTATAACTCCATATCATTTTCATGTATTTGATTAAAAATTTATGTTTAAGCACATTAATTACCTCTAAGCTTCTCATTCACATAAATAAACTCGTCAGCATTACTCTGAGTGGATGTCTTCCATTTATCCCTCCAAATCTCCTCTCCAACTAATTCCATGATCCATTGGATTCCAGTCAAGGAGAGCAACAGGCACACATCAAAGGAAAGAAAGAGAATAAGTCCAGAGCAGTAATTCCACTGGCGGCTTCCTGTGAGGTTGCTGAAGGCTGGGTGACTCCTTAAGCACAGGTCCTGTTAAGCAGTCCTCTCTCTACAGCCCTTTGTCTCCAGGTCCAGTAAAAGCTTGTGTTCTTCAGTGCAATGAGGTAATGGAGTTCCTCTGGTTTGACCCCCGGGCACTTGCCTGTCCCTTGTTATTTTCTTATATCCTTTCTGTACATTTATGAACATATCTATTATATTAAACCTTCCTCAAATAATCCTAATGTACATCATATATTTTCTACTTGACCCTGATTGATACATGTCTCCTTTAACTTCAATGTTATATGACTTTTAATGATAGTTCCTCTGCTTCAGATTCTCATGTACCCTATACCATTTTCATTCCAAACTTTTCACTTAACCAAATATCATTGATTATTTAAGTCTCCAATACCTACCCAGGATTCCTCACACTCCAAATCCTTCTTAACTTCCTCTTTATAAATATACATATATATATATATATATAGTTTCCTTTTATTTATAGCATATGCCATGTTCTAATACATTGTATAATTCAATTATTTATCATTATTATTTATTTCCTGTTTCCCTGCACTACAAACTAAACTTTTCAGGGCATGGAAATTGGTCTTTTGTTCACCGATCTATTGCAAGCATCTCAAATTGTACCCAGCACTTGGAATGTGTTCAATAATTATGTATTGAACGAATGGAGTTTCAGCTTAGAAAGTATGTTGTTCAAGAAGTTTTCCTAAGCCCTCCTTCTTCAGTTTCTCCTTGCTCTCCCCCAACTTGGACCAGGTTGTGCCTTCCCCATGTGCTTCCTTGAGCCTCTGATACTTCTACCATCATAGCACTTACCAGACTCTATTGCAACTGTCTATTCATTTCTCACACTAAGCTGTAAGTTCTGTGATGGCAGAAATCATCTGTGTCTTCTTCACAGTGCCTAATTTAAGAAGTCCTCCATATACAGGCTTTGGCAAAAGTAGGTTTACAGTTGCAAATGTGTGAAACACAGAGTTTATTCTTATATTATTATTTATTAATTATTGCATTATTTTCCATATGAACAGCTGTAAACATGCTCTGCCCAACCCCATATTTTTGATAAGAATATAGATGAATAAACAAGTGAAAGAGTGACTAAAGCTCACACCCTACTCTTATAGCAAATAACTTAAGACAATACAATACCTGGCTGTTCGAGCTGACAGGAGCGGAGTCCCGTGAGAACCCGGATAAGCACCTCCGCCCTGGTGCACTAACATAGGGAAATTGAGAATGGATATTGAGAGGAGGCTCCTCATAGGAGCCAGTAGTTGAACAAGAAACTTGAAGGATAACCAGGAGTTATAAAGGGCGGGAACGTTCGGGATCAGGGAGGCAGAAATCCAGAGAGTGGCACCAGCCCATGTGATGGCACTCAGAAGAAAGAAACAATGATTGGCTGGAGCCGGGCTATGGGAGCATCCTGACCAGAATCAGAAGATGAGGCTGGAGCAGTAAAGTGGCAGCAATTTATAAAAAGAAGGCTTTGCAGGCTCTGTTAAGGCTCTTAGACTTTATCCTAAAAGTTAATAGGAGAAAGGGAGATTTAAAATTAAAGGGTTGGCGGGGGAGGGGAGGCGGGATCACTCTCTAAATAAGCCACAACCCTCTCTGATTCAAATATGTAAAGCTCACTCCTGTTCAAAATTATCAAGAATTTCTTATTTCTTAATCGGATAGAAATCTTCCTTTGCTCACAGGGGAAAAAATGGTTGCAGGCCATATACACAGGAAACCCTATTCTGCTTCTCTCTCTATAAATGTTGCTCTGGTTGCCTCAGGCTACAGAAATTTTTTGTTTGGCTTTCCCTTTATGCACTTGTTTCCCCCTAGTCGTACTGTCGTTCCCATGTGCACGTCTTTGACCATGCTCTTTCGTCTACGTGGAATTCTGTATCTTCAAGCTATTTTCTTCATTGAAAACCCATGCTAACTTATCAAGACTAAATTCCACTGCAAAGCCTTCCCCACATCCGCAGGGCACCACTAATGGTTCTGCTTTCTGTGCTCTAACAGCATGCTTCTGTAGTCGCAAATGGCAATTGTACAGAAGCTATTTGGAAACAGATTAGTAGGTCTAAGTGAATATGTGCCCATACTACCCACCTCTGAGATACCCAGAGTGCATAGCAAATGGTAGATGGTAAATAAGTGCTTTTCAAACAGAAGAGTGAAGTATGAGTGATACAAAGTGTTATCAGGTGAAATTACCAAAGTTGAATGTCTGAGCATGAGGTAAGCACTCACAATCAACAGGAGTACTCAGACATCACAACAATAGCTTATGATGTCTCCATGAAAAACTCAAAAGGAAGTTTGTTTCTCTTTTATGTTCACATTGCAAATTGTTCAGATAATAAGTGGTCAGAGGTAAACCTGAAACCAGGGGAGGTATTTGAGAGTGAGTGAGTTCCATTTAATTTTTATTTTATATTGAAAAATGCCCTCATGTGTCTAGAGACGAAAACAGTTCTAAGAAAATCAATACAGAAATTAAACATACCATAAGCCGTAGAAGCAAGATAGTCAAAGAAGTATGTGTTGGATAGGGTATGGGAAAAGTAAGGTGGTAAAAAACATATGCAATGCAAATTTCACCCTAGAAGAGAAATAAATGAAAGATACAATTATCTTGCAAAGGCTCCACAGGGTGGATATTGCATTTTCAGTTTCAGAGAAAATTGTGTCTCCTGGGGAAAGAAAAAAAAAAAGAAAAAAGGGAAAAAAAACATATGTTTGGTTTACACAATCACTTGCTGACTCAGTTTTCTGTTATTGTTAGCTTAAAACACCATTTTCTTCATTGAAGTTTAATGGGGAAAATGTTACAAAGAAAACATTTAGATTCCAGAACTGTCTATTGAATGTTGGTGCACCAAGCCTAATCCTGAGTATTTTTCAACTCATTATCCCATCTGATTCATACAAAGTAGGGTGAGTCAGGGTGGGAATAGTAGCAGCCCCAGTGTCCGCTTAAGAGAAGTTTAGAATGGAGAAAAGGCTTTCCCAAGGCCAAGTAGGTTGTGACTGGCAAAGCTTGGGTGACAGTCAAGGTCTTTTGGCTCCACATTCTGGCCTTTTTCCTGAAGGACAACCGCCTCATTTTTATCAGTGTAATGGTAATGTTACTTGAAGCTTTAGTTTTCTCATTTGCAAAATGGGATGAATAATGTATAATTCTTGTAAGCATTCTTAAGTCTACTTTATGACAGAAGAAATTGAAGTATATAGCAAGACTAGGACCTTATGCATGGTTACAGAGTGAGAGAGCTGGACTTTAAACTCAGGTGTCCATCTTCATAGCCCATGATGTTATCATTATATGGTTTCTTAGTATTTTATGACACCTGGCTTGCAGGATTTTGATGAGGGTAAAAAGTTAACACAGTTTTTGGCACGTAACTAAGGCTTAATAAACAGCTGGTATTGCTATTGTTATTCTCATCTTTACATTGACTCCTGAAGCACACGGTGGTTTCCACTTACCTGCCGTTTCATTCTCCAGTTTGTTGTTACACACGGTCAGCCTCAGTCAGAAAACATTAAGTGGAAAATTCCAGAGACAAAGATTGTACAAGTTTTAAACACATGCCATTTGGAGCGACATGATAAAATCACACAACTGCTCTGCCCCATCCAGTATGTGACCCATCCCTGTGTCCAGCATCTCCATGCTGCGCATGCTCCCTGCCCCTCGGTCATGTAGTAAGTCATCTAGGGTATCAGATCAACTGGCAGGGTATCCCAGTGCTTGTTTTCAAGTTACCTCAATTTTATTTAATAATGGCCCAAAGAGGAAGCATTACGATGTTAGTAATTCAGTTATGCCAAAGAGAAACCATAAAGTGCTTCCTCTAAACGAAAAGTTGAAAGTTCTTAAGACATTTTATCATCTCCCATCTATACAAGAAGACAAAAGAGTGTGAGACAATATATTTTGAGAGAAAAAGAGAACATAGTTATATAACTTTTATTACAGTATATTGTTATGATTGTTCTTTTTATTATTAATCTCTTACTGTGCCTATTTCATAAATTAAACCTTATCATAAGTATGTGTGTATAGGGAAAAACATAGTATATGGAGGCATCAGTGCTACTCAAGGTTTTAGACACCCACTGGGGGTTTTGAAACATACCTCCCAAGGACAAGGAGGACCACTGGGTATGTACAATATGTAGGGAATGGATAAGGAAGAACTGACCAGAGTTTAACTTGTTACTTTTACTTTTTAAAATTATTATTACAATTCCACCCAAAGTATACAATGGAACACTAATCACTTCAGGAAAAAAAAAAAGTTTCAAGTTTCATGATATGTACTTTAGTGCACTGGTTCCCAGTCTTTTTGGCACCAGGGACAGGTTTCATGGAAGACAATTTTTCCACAGATGGGGTGGGGGAACAGGAGGACAGAGCTCAGGAGGTAATGAGAGGGAAGCTTCGCTGGCTCGCTCACTCGCCCACCATTCACGTCCAGCTGTGCAGCTGGTTCCTGACAAGCCACAGAGGGTACTGGTCTGCGGCCCGGGGGTTGGGGACCCCTGTTTTAGTGTACTGAAAGCTCTGTAAATCCATGCAAGGAAGGAAAGCCACTTCAATTGTGCAACACAGGGTTTTATGTGAGAAAAGACCTATGTGAAGTCTTCAGCCTGGCCAATGCTGATAACCTGAGTGTTATCAGTTTCCCCAGTCCTGCACTGACTCTCATCCGCCTAAATCAGCTGAGGCTCTTTGTAATCCAGGGGCCTACTGTATTTTTCACTGAGAAGTGCTGCAGCTTGGAGACCTAGAGCCAGGTGCAAATTCGCAGTTGTGAGTCATGTGGTTTTCTGAAGAGCAGGTAATAGGATTCAAGGGAATGGCATTGGCTGTCCTTCTAGAGGTCAACTGATGGTCATTGGCACCAATTCAGCACCAAGAAATCCCCAATTCGGGTTGCGGTGAAGAAAAAACTATATTCAGTGTAAACAGCTCAATGGTGACACAGCATGGCTGTGAGGCAGCCCTGGGGCCAGGCCCTTCTTCCTCTCAGGAGCTCCGTTTTGCTCAGCTCTGGCACTGGTCTGCTCCAGCAAGATGTCTTCAGCGTTTCAGCTCTAGTCAGGCGATGCCGCCTTCAGCCTTCAGCGGGAAGAGAAGGTGCTCTCCTGGAACCAGGGGAAAGAGGATTTATATGGACAGGAGTCTCTGCCCTGGTCCTTGATTGGTTCAAGAACACATAGGTAGAAGCATGAAGTCCTGTCACCTGTATCATATGTGCATGAAAAGAGAGGTCAGATGTTTAAATGGCTGACTTTATTACTCTGTCGTAATGACTGAGCTTGATTGATTTGATGACTCACCTAAACAATTAGGAGGAAGCTGGGTCTTTTAAAGAATGAAAATAAAACCATATCAAAGATACACAGCAGTGGATCTAGAATATATATTTACGTATGTCCTTTTTGTTCACTTCCTGATTTTCTGATTATTGACATAACCCCCAGCCCAGCTTTGGTTTGTTTTCAAACTGATTGTTTGCTTCTAGATTAATTGGATAATATCATTACCCATGTGTAGGTGGGCTACACACAGAAATCCAAAGTCAGGGCGATACCATGAACCACTTCTCGTGCATTTGAATAATAGTCACCTATCTTGAGTTCCTACTATGTGCCTTCACTAAACTAGGATCTTTAAAAAAATAAAAGATGATAAAATCCTCATAGTAGCCTCTGCAGATGATGGAACTAAAGCTAAGAAAGGTCAATGGCTGACCAAGCATATACAGGATTAAGTTTTATTTTTTAAAAATTTAGGCTGTGGTATTTTCACAACACTTTGCAGCTGAAAGTAGTGCTGAATTCAGCCACAGGCTCTGTCTGTGCCTTTAGAATGTGCATACCACAAAAAGGTGGAGGTTCATTTTAGTTATTTATCTATGTCCAGTTTCTATTACATTACCTAATACAGAGTGGATGTCAGTAAATACGTGTTAGGATGGCATGAACAACAATTGTAAAGTAACATCTCAGGGCAAACTTTAAGACTATGAGTATCTTTTTTCACTTAGGACTAAATAGAAAAACACATTTCACAAACCCCATGCCACAAATGGGGTTTAAGAAAAATCTATATAGAGCCTAAACTTTAATATCCAAATCAAGGAATTAAATTCTCATTCTAAAACTCCAGTTTCCTTTGGCTTGTCTGTCAGAGACAGTATTCACAGATTAGAATCTGGAAAAGCTAAAAAGATTATCCTGTCTTCTTTCTTAACTATATATTTAAGTTTACATATCAGTCAGTGAAGAACAATACATTTTACAGAATATGGCCACAGAGAAAGGTGTGTCCTTCCTGACCTCCTCTTTGAAAATGGCTTGTCCTCTTGTATTCCTTTTTCTGCATCCAAGAGACAGCAAAGTAACTTGTATGAGCTTGGAGGAGGGAAGCAAGAGAGTTCATAGATGGCCTTTCTACCATAGCAAGTTTTTTGGATTTTATTCTGAGAGATGAGAATAAATTGGAGGGGTTTGAACAAAGGTATAACATGATATGGCTTGAGTTTTGCATGGATTACACAGTTGCTTTATGGAAAAAGGATTTCAGAGCAATAAGGATATTGGAAGAGTAGCTTGGGAGGCTACTGCAAAGCTCTGGGTGAGAGAGCGTGCTGGCATGCCAGATTTCATGGGGGTCACAGCAGAGATGGTGGGACAGCGGCCTTTTTATTCTCTAGGCTTTAGTGGCTTGGAAAGCCAAGGGAAGCCATGTTCTTTTTGTGGCTTGTTATATGGCTCTGTAGGGGTAATAAATTCAAAATGTGCTGAATACTTGAATCGAGGGTGGGGCAGAAAAAAATGAGAAATTATCAGAAGAAAAGTCAGTGTTTGAAATTTGTCCACTGCAACTGTAGGCTTAGTGAAGGCAGGCGACTTGCTTGTTGTATTTTCATTGTTTCTCCACTACTTGGTATGAAGTAAACATTCAATTGCTGTTTTCTTAAATGAAGAATAAATTAATCTTAGTGCCATATGGAAACAAACGATCAACGGAAAAGACATTTAGTCTAAATAAACTTCAGGTCTTTTTACTTCTGATTGATTTTTGTTGCTCAGTATTGTTAGACAGCTCATTCAGTCAGAGCATAGGTCAGATTAAATTGGCTGTGCATAGGAAAGAAATTTCTGAAATCCATGGCCCCGTGATGTCTGAGTAGATCATAAAATGGCTAGTAGAGTATTTGGAAGGGGTAGTGCCCATCTGGAGTGGTGCCAAAGTGACCTTTCTACCCACCCAGTCACTGTCATGGTTGAAGTTTAAACTGTCAGATGAAAACACTAGGCGTCCAGATGCAGCGAGTATTTCTCCAGGGAGGCTCAGAGATGGTGAAGGGAAACCGCTTCAGTATCAGTACAGTCCTCTCATAGGTCAATGGTGGCACTTGGGATTCTAGCTGGAGTAAGGGTATTGGTGCCTAACTTAAAATTCCTTTTTGATGAAGTACAATATTTTTTATATTCCTTGAAATAGAACTCAAAAATAAAAGTTAAAGATGATGTGCAAATGGAATTGGATATAAAAATTTACTAAGCAATTTCATTATTTAAGGATACTACTTTTTTTTTACAACTTAAATAGATATCATTGTTATCCTTTTTATTCTTTTCTGTGTTTAGGATGCACTGATTCTTCTCTATGTGATTATGATGGTCACTTGAAATTCAGGAGAATCTTTCTGCTGTACTATTATATTGTCTGATTTAAAATGATTTCATGACTTATGCTTTCCTTTTGAAAATGACCCATGAGGATTAGATATAATTGGCACATTTCATATTTATTTCCTGACTTCATTGCAGATTCTAATTAATTGAAGGGTATCTGTTCTTTTAAAATAACTCATTGTGGAAAGCAGTGACCCAAATGGACCATAGACTTTCAATTCAGTGGCCCAAGGTAAAGTTTTAACCATGCTATTTACTAAAATTAGGTGACCTTAAACAAGCCATTTTGCATCTGAGTTTCCCAAATGGGTAACACGGAGCCAATAGGGCCTACAGTGCAAGGTCATTCTAAGGAATGAATGAGATGAGATGGACACATGGCAGGGGCACAGAGTCAGTGATCACCCCACTCCCCCGTAGCTACCTCACACGTTAGTGCCTGAGTGCTCTGGTCATTATGTTGCCCCTGCACAAGCAATTAGGGCTCAAAGAACACTGACCTGCTTTGCTCCCCTGGTGATAAAACATAATTTAAATAAAGAGGGAGAAAAAAGATATTTTTGTGACAGTGTGAAACGATCAGGTAGGTTAACATGAAATCAGATTAGAACAATATCGAAGCATTTTTAAAGTGTCCTCATTCAGTCATTTAATTCATGAAGTTTGTGGGCCAGGAAAATGCTATGTACTAAGTCATATGTGTGTGTGTGTGTGCTTGTGTGTGTGCTTGTAATGTCAAATATATATTCCCTGTCAACACATAACTTCATCACCGAGGATTCTCAATTACAATGGGATTGTTCAATGATTTAGTTAAACAAAGTGTTTTTCAGCACTGTTTGGCTCCTGGGCATGGCTCTAGTCCTGGATACTCTTTCCCTGCCTTCAAGAAGCTCACAACATAGTAGTGAGGGGATTGAGAGTGAAACCATCTGTTTCTCAGATGCATATCAATGATCCTCAATTTTGGAGAATCACAGTATTTATAACTGCACTAAAACACAAGGAGGAGTCTAACAGGCTAGCAGTGATGTGAAGACATCAACAGCAAACTGCGGACCATACACAAGCATTCATCTCGTAGAACAGCTCTCTAGGCAGCTTGATGAACTGCCACTTTAAGAAGGCTGTACCTCCCCTTTTTGGTTCCCTCAACCAATAACACAGATTGCCTAAAAGATTCAGCATTGCCCTTTCTCTTTTAGCCCCACATCCCTGAAATTTTAGGAGATGAGATATGGAAACTTCAGATACTTTTTTTTTTGTCTTTTACTGTGTCCCATTCATGTTCCTAAAACTTACCAATCTCATTAAACAATTATTGGTGGCATTTCCGGATGACACCATCTGAATTTGCATAAAAAATTTTGTCTCAAGATCTGGAAGGTATTTTCCAAGGCTTGATATCCTCTCACATTGGCCCAAATTTTGAAACATTTGGCAAGTTATGCTTTTGATTTGATGTTTTATCATGTCTTTGTTGTATTGAAAAGAATGCTGCTGGATTTTCCTTTATATTTATGTTATTTTGATGTTTTTCAAGGGTTTCAATGGACGAGAATAAAGTAAAAATGCCTTTTTGCCACCATCTAAATAAGAAGTCCAAATAGAATTGAATTTAAATTTTGTATTTACCACATCTCTCTTCACTATGTGGAAATGTGGTGTCCACACATACGCATACTTACTTTGACAAAAATCGTAGCAGTTTCTCTGAAGTATACTACTTCAGCAAAAAACACCCATTGCAGAAATTAACAGGAGTATGATATCTTTGATCTTATCTATGTGGAGTTTGCTTCAGGAACAACCTTATTGAAAAAAAAACAAACAGCAATTTTTCTCTAGCATAGCATTACAGTACGAAAGTAGTAACTTATTGAACAACTGGAACAATTATTTGGAGGAGTTTATGCTCCATTTTGCAGATGAGAAGACCAAGATATAGAGAGGTTTACCCTGAGATTATTCATACAGTAAGTGTCAGAAAACGGGGAGAGTACTTTTGTAATATTTCTAACACATCTGTGCTCCTTCCGCCGGTGCCACAACTGGGTTTACAGCTGGGATTGAACTAAGGCCCTTGGTGGCTTTCCTAGTGAGAAACATAAACAACGTTATGGTCAAGAAATGCTTTTTGACAACACTATTAGGCATTTTTATTATATTGTTCAAATAAGGCTGTGAACCATTATAGAAAAAACATTTACTGTTGTCTCATTTTTCTCCATGAACTCTGGTATTACAGGGCCTGCACAGGTTCAAAAGAAATATTCTGAAATTCTGATTTTCAGGTTAGTTATCTTTCTGGTAGCTTGAAATTTGGACTGTTTCTCTGCTCACCCAGATGTGAGTATTCACTGTCAAGTGTAGAAATTTGAGTGAGCTTAGATGATGGTTTTATAATTTAAGTTCCTGTTCACAATCTCGATTCATTAGTGTTCACCTAGCATGAAATATTTATTGAGGTGCCAGGTACAATGTACATGATCAATCAAACATAGAAGAAAAACAGGGGTTCCAATATGAAAGAAAAAAATCAGAGGCCTCGGGAGATTGACAGAATTCTTTCTTTCCTGCGTCAGGCTCCATCAAGCACATCCATAATACAAGAATCACACCTTTCATTCCTCTCTTCTAAGTTCAATTATTTTATAAGAAAAATAAAACAACTCATAAAACTATCCAACTTCTAGGAAAATTGTCTTTTCAGCCCAGATTTACTCCTTTATATTTTATTTCCAATTATTGTCTGTCAGCACTACATTTACAAGCAATAGTTTTCAACTCGCAAAAGAAGCAGATAATATCTACTATTTACTTAGCATTTTAATATTTATTAAGGCTTTTAAAAAATATTCCGTTCTTTTGATCCAAAGGAGTTCTGTAAAGTGGATATTACTAAAATTCTAATGTAAAGCGGTTAAAACCAGGACTTCCCTGGCCTCAAGGTCAAACAGGATGCGAGAAATGTGAAGACATTCAATGGCTTCATTTTCCTGTACCACATAGCCCAGGTCTAGGCATCTTGTCCCTAAAAAAATAATAAAAGCAATTTTTAATTCTACTCATTATTGGGTTTTTATCTGGAGACGGAGGTCTGTGTAATGAGAAGAAGAATTCAGATTATTCTTTCTTTTTTTTTTTTTTTGTTTATACTTAGGGAATATTTCATAAATTCCAGGCAGTGTGCAACTCTTTGAGTGTAATCTGTTATTATCTACATTATATAGTTAGGAAAAACAGGTCGACAAAATTTCATTTGCCCAGGACCTGGAGGCAGCTGGCGCCGCTGTTCCTACCACCAGCTCCTCATTTCCCCCCGGCCATCCACATATCGTAGAGTCACAACAAGCTTCTTTGTCACCAGGAGAATGAAGATAAAGGCAGAACCCCTGACATTGAAGAGAGAAGAGTCAAATGCAAATCATTAAGATTCTCATAATCCATGTATAGTGCTGCCGTTTGGTGAGTTTGAGTACAAAACTTACTGAATCTGAAACAAAATACTAAGAATTCTCCCACCTTCAGCAGAACACTACAATGGTTCCAGAACTGAGCATTGTGTTAGATTACTTGGATGCATAAATGTCTAGGTTTTATTATTGATGTATAACTGTAGGTACGGGAATCTTTATGTTTATAAAGATGCCCAAAAAACTTTTTCTGATGTGTGACCAGCTTTTCAGAAAACCAAGCCAACACAGGACACAGTTATACCAGACCCCCAAAATGAATAGTAATGCAAATAACTGTAAAAATGAGTTATTACCTTAATGTACATATAAAAAAATGAAGTGTTTATTTGAAATTATATATTATTCAGTATATTTACTTTTCTGTTATGTAAGTCCTCTTATTTAAACAAATTAGCTATAAGACTATGTGGCAATTGGTAGTAATTAATAGTGTAACTAGTTAAACAAATAATATGAATGAGAAAAAAATACAACAATATTTGTTAGGTCTTTTTCTGTCCTCTGACACACCAACTTATTGTAACTCTTTAACTGTATTGGAATTTTGCATTTTGTTGTTAACATTATGTGTATGCTTAAATTATATAAATGTATATAGATACAAAACTTCTTGAAAAAGAAAGCAGCCTGTAAAGTCTATATCACTAATAGAACTGCAGCCTTAAAGACGCCTTTGTTCCCTTTAATGTCGTCGTCAATCATGAAATTTACTTTGACATGCGGTTCTGCTTTTATCAAGCCCACAGTACAGTGGTATCTACTATCATACCATTGCAATGATATAACCTACCTATTCTCTAGAGAAAAGAAACATTTGAGCATAAAGTAGTTAGGATTTTACTTACTAGCAATAGTAGAAGTTTTCACTTGTAGAAATTTGTTTTCTGCTTTCCCAAAGTATCCATCCATTTTGTATGTATAGGCTTGTCTTGAAGGACCACGTGTTTATCAGTCATGTCCTTTGCATTTACACACTTATCATATATGCTATTTATATCTAAAAATATGCACCACTTTTTAAACACTCTGAAGTACAGTGGGTAGTATCCTAAGTTAAATTTTTCTTTCTCAGGAAGAATGGTTTTATGCACAGTGGTAATTCGAACTCCTAAAAGTGAAGCTGAATTCCAAGTAAGGTAGTTTTAGTAAAGAGCCTGGGAAACAGCTATTTAACTTGACTGCCCTTTTCTGGTGACTTTATTTGTTTAGTTCTAAAGCAGTCCTGTTTTCAAAATGTGAGTCATTCTTTTGACTGTGTGAGTTTTTGTTGCAGCCTAAATATAATGTCAGACAATTTGGAACAATCAGTTCATCTTTTTCTAAGCTATTTAAGACCTCTTCAAAGATTATCTAACAGCTTTGTTGAAACAATATGTACATTTCTGTTTTACTATACAATCCTTTCTCCATTTTTATCCTTAATTTATTCCCATATTAGAGAAGAATAGCCTTCTTGTCCTAAACTTTTAAAATAAAGGCAAACAGTTTGATATATTTTCTATGGCAGGCAACAATAGCCATTTTATAGACACGTGTCTAAAGAGATCATTCCCTTTCATTTCTCTGAAGCAGAAAATTTCATTAAGTCCTCCTGCACATTTTGAGGAGTCTGAGAAATGATTATAAACTTGCACTATGAAAGTCTCCATTTCACAAATAAATCAATCATACTCTTCCTCATCAATGGACACAAGGTGTGCAGGACATTTAGCAAGTCTTTTTACTTTGGTAAGAAGTCTATTAATTGAAGGGAATCTGCCCAAATTTATATTTGAACTGTTTGTTGAACATGCAGATTGTGGAGCAAAGTCTAGTTGGCCCTTGGACAAGATATCAAAAATCTTTTGTTCTATGTTTTCCACAGTGTCATTAAAATTGTCCTACAATTAAAATTAATTTGCAATTATATTTTTCAAATCAAAGTATTTCAGTGCTGGGGGGGGCTTAATTTTTGCTGTTGAAATTCAATTTATCACTCCCCATACTCAATAGAAAACATGATCATTGTTAATATCTCACAGCAACAGCTCTGCTCTGTGAGGAGCCAATCTCCCCTTTTGTTTGTCACAGGACAATTTAGTTGCAATCTATGAATCAGGAAATATAACTTTACTAAGTTTCATAGAAAAATCAAGAGAACAATAAGATAATGTGTGTTCATTCATGAAGTATTTCCAAGCTAATTCAACAGACCTTATTTTCCTCTGAGTATTGATATCTTTTTGGAAGATTGCAAAAATGATTATTTTAGAAGTACTTGTCTGGCTGATCTTGAAAATGTAAGATTCAGTCTCGCAAATTCACTTCTCTTTGTCATCTCTTTCTCTACTGTGCCAAAATTCCAAATCCCTTTATATTGTGTATAATCTATGTATAGTCTCTTCTGTTTACTCTACACTGTGCTTTGTTGGGGTCATTTTCCTCCCTAATTCACTTGTATGTGTCCTTCCATCAGTCATAAAAAAGAACACAGTTGTTTAATTTTTACTTTTAGTGTCTGGGTCATGCTGGCATTTCTATTGTCATGATTTTCATTTTCATTTTCATTATCTGACCACTTAGAGAACATGGTCATGATATTCAAAATGTTAAAAATTAAATCAGTACTATGTTGATATAAAACACAATAGTTGTTTTTCAAGCAGAGCCCTTGATAGACTGTTAACACTCATGCTTACAATGCACTTAAGTTGCACGCGTAAGTCACATACTCAGAGCATTGCACAATGTGCACTGCAAATCATGGCTGCCAACATTGGTGGACAGGGGGAAATTTAGCAACGGTGGCTATTAAAAACATGACCTATTCCATGCCCATTTGCCACTAACAAACGTGTCACTTTCATCACCCTCCCCTTGTTTTTTTTAATATTACCGTATGGATTTTGTACTTTTTCCCTGACTTTTTTATAATCTAATCTTTATTGTATTTTTTCATTACCATTTAGCCCTCTTATACATCCTTCCCCTTCCACAATCACCACACTGTTGCCCATGTCCATGAGTCCCTTTTCCTTTCTTGCCCACCCATAACTCTCATCTTGCTCTCCATCTATGAGTCTGTCCCCATTTTCCTTGTTAGTTCAGTTTGTTCATTAGATTCCACATCTGAGTGAAACCATATGGTATTTGTATATTTGTACTCATATTTGTACTGACTATTTGAACTCATCTCTGAATAGTGTGGCTTTAAGTATTCTGGGAAAGGGATTCTAAGGGTGTGGGAATTTCTGTATTAAGAATGGAACAGCTCTGGGCAACCAGAAAAATTGGTCACCCCTATCTGTTGGTCAGCTTGGTATTAGAGCCCAGCTGGATTGTTTATCACTAAACTTCCCTGCTGCCATAGTATTCCTGAGCTGAGCTCCTTGTCCAATGGTTGTGACTGTCATATGATTTCCTAGTGTCAAGTAGACAAAGCGCTAGCTAAGAAAAAATGGGGCTGTCAGGATGGAGCTACTCTGGGTTGTGAGGTGTAGAGAATGAATTTGACTGGTTCAAACAAAAGTTATCGAGGAGACGGTAAAGATCCTCAGGACATCCCATTACTTTTGAAATTATAAAGCCTCGAAAATCGTTAAAGATCACTAAAAATTGTTAAAAATCATTAAGCAGCAGAGAGTAAAGACCAAGCTCAGCAAGGCACCAGTATTGTCCTATTGAGTTAGCCGCTCTCTCTCTGCAGGCTTGTCTTCAGCCTCGACAGCTTTGCAGCCCAGGGTCTCACGCAGGGCTCCTTCATTGCCCCCAGTACACCATGTTCTCTCATTCTCTCACTCTCCTCTCACCGGGCTTGCTATCCTCTCTCTCCAAAATGCTCTTTCTGCTTTGTAAATTTCTACTCATCCTTATTTTGTAGGTAATAGGTTACTTCCTCAAGTAACTCCCGCCTCACCCCGAGCCTGGTATACAGGCCTCTCTCACCTACAATCTATGCTTGTTCTCATCACAGACCTTACAACACTCTATGGCAATTGTTTGTTTCTCTTACTAGATTCTGAAGGCATCCACTCCGGTTTTCACCAATGTATCACCAGTATCTGGGATTACTTGTGGCATGTTGTAAGTTCTTATTATAAATGCTTGATGACAGTTTTGAGTGAATAAGTGAATAATTGGATAAATGCATGAGTGAATGTCAAATACAGTTATCAACTACCATAATGATGTGACAACTTTTTATTTCCTGAACACATATGAGTTCTTTAATAACCTATATATAACTCATTCCATAGAACCTTTCAATCATTATGACTAAACTTTTTTAAAAATTAAAGCCCTGCATGAATAATCTTTTTTATTAGGTTTAACTATATGAAGCAACTGTTTTGGTAAGTTTTAAATGGTTTGATATCAGTATTTCAATATTTAATATAACAGATACTATGCAGGAAAAGTACCTTTAACAAACATTAGAAGTCACCATACTTAAAAATATAATGCTCCCTTTTTAAAGTGCCCCAGAACTATCAAGGTGGAATATTACATACCCAATTGTTACCTTAAGAATATCACTAATAGCAAAAATACTGGCCTTGGCACTATGTTCTAGATAAACATGGAGATGCTGCCTCCTCATTTAGTACTATAATTGCTCAGAAATGCTGTATATTCATGGCAAGCTTGTCTAAAAGTTTAAGAATAGCAAAGACTGGGGATAACCCAGTGTGTGGCATTAACTCTGTGTTTGGGTCTGTGCACAGGGCCGGAGGCACCCCCCACCCCTGCCCACCACCGCGCGCTTTGTTTCTGTGCCCTCGGTGCTGTATTATCAAGTACAACCAGGAGCTCAGTCTAGACATTCTGGCTTTTCAAAGTCTAGGCCACAAAGGGAGAGCACAAGTTTATTCTTTTACTTAACTACTTAATAATAGCTCATGGATGGTTAACAAAGGACACAATTGTCTCAGGGGAATGTAAATTTTTATTACGACAACGTATTTGTTATCTAGTATCACTGTAACAAATGATCACAAACAGTGGTTTAAGACAACACCCATTTATTATCTCTCAGTTCTATAGAACAGAAGTTTAAACAGGCTCAACTGAGTTATAGCATGGAATTGAAATCAAGGTGTTGGCTGGGTCGTGTTTCTCTCTGAAAGTCGTTTCTTTTCCAAGGTCTCCCAAGTTGCTGGCAGTATTCAGTACCTTGAGGCTGTAGGACTGAGGTCTGTTTCCCTGTTGGTTGTCAGCTGGGGTCACTTTGGCTAATTCTAATCATTCCTTCTCACATGACATATCATTTTCAAATCAGCAAAGGCCTATTTATGACTTAAAAGCAAATTTTTCATGCTTTGAATCTCTGACTTCCCCTTCTGTCACCAGCCATAGAAAGAAAACTCTCTGCTTGTAAAGGATGTATGTGATTAGATCCACCTGAAAAATCTCCTTACAATTCACTGAAAGTCTACTGATTATTAACCTTAATATCCTCTGCAGACTTGCTATTGCCACTTACCAGTAACATAACAAAGGTATGCTATCTTGAAATTTACAGTCTCAGGGATTATTTCAGGGGATTTTGGAGAGTGGGGGCATTTTATAATTATGGATAGCAGTGACCCAAGGTAGGCAGACCAAAACAGCAGGCTCTTCAGAGAACGGGCGCAGGACAGAACAAAGGTGCCCTATTTAATTGGATCCTGTATTTCAATGGTAAACATAAGACACGAGACAGGTGGTAATTGCAGTGACCTCATAAGTACAGAACTGAATGGCAGGAGAAGGGAAGGTTAAAAATAAAGTACATGCCAGGCATAGGGCAAGCCTCTATTGGTGCAGTGACCAGTGTACTCTTCGTAAAGATAGTCTGTTTATATCTGTTTATATTCTCTCTCTCATCCTCTCTCTCTCTCTCTCTCTCTCTCTCTCAACTTTAAACTTCTTGACACACTTACAACTGCTTTTCATTTATCCCATATTTCCCTCACTGAGCAGAGTGCCTGGCACTCTTGGCAAGTGGATAAGTGGAAGCACTAATAATGCACAATTTGATGAGTCACTGAACCAGTAAGTCCAAGAAAGAGCAGCACCGGGAGGAGAGCGCCAGGGTGAGCCTGAGCCAGGCGCTTCTCTAACCCACACCTTCCGAATGGCAGAACCCTTTAAAAACACCCCTGTTCAAGGCTCCATGACAACTCAGTCTTTGAGGATTGTAAAGGTCTTTTTTCATCTGTTTCTCCCTTACTGTCAAGAGAAGGATGTAGTTCCCACTTAGGAACCCTTGCTCTCTTCGATACGTGTGAACATGACACCCTTGGAGTGACTGTTTTTCTGTCTTTGTGGACTCAAGCCCCTGTCCTGCTAGGTTTAAGTTCCTAAATCTTTTTTTTCCCCTAAAACTTTCTTAATAGGAATCACTCTGGGACCCCTCTGTATTAGTTTTCCATTGATGCAATAACAAATCACCACATGTTTTGTGGCTTAAAACATATAGTTTCCCAGGGTCAGGAGTCTGGGAGGGCTCTGGAACTCAAAAGGCCAAAACTGAGGTGTTGGCCAGGCTGTGTACTTATCTGGAGACTCTGGGGGAGGGTATGCTTTCAGGATCATGCAAGTTGTAGGCAGAGTCTAATGTACTGCAGGTGAAGGACAGGTCTCAGTTTTCTCACTATCAGCTGAGGACTGCATTTAGCTTCTACAGACCTTGCTCTGATTTTTGTACATGACCTCCATACAAACAACTCAGACTCAGCAATTGTATGTATATCTAATCCCCGCTTTCTGGCATCCACTTCTGCTGCACTCTCTTGTTCCCAGCCTGAGAAAGTTTTCTGTTTATAAAGTTCATGTAATTCAACTGTGCCTGCTTGGATAGTCCAGGGTATTCTCCCTATTTTAAAGTCAATTATAACCATAATTGCATGTGTAAAGTCCCCCTTATTTGTAACACAAAATATTCACAGCTTAATATCTTTGGGGGCCATTCCACCTATCCTACCCTCCATCTTCCAGAGCAGAGAGCAGGGGGAGCAGGTAGAGATGGTACAGGTGAGGCAACTCTGGTCTGGATCTCCATACTGACTATATTCATTCCTTCTTTATATCAATATTACCTATTGATGAGTTTTGAGCCCTGGCTTGCCAGGGCTCTGAATAACATTTTCTCATTCAGTGTTGGGTACTTAATGTTATTTCTCTTGTTCATTGGCTTGATCAATATACAAGGTCCAACACAAATGATGCCCCTTTCTTATTACACAATCTTATATTACAAAATCATAAGCATGTAATTCTGTAACATAACAATATCACACTCAAGCACACTATATGACATTTTAGATGAAATATTCAAATTAAAACTATAAATTATTATACCCATGTTGTTACCCTACCGACCACACTCAAGCAGGCTTTCTTCTGCTGGACTCTGTATACTGGAACACCTACCATGTGTCAGGAACCTTAAGGAGGTCTTTGGAGAGAGTCTCTGCCATCAATGAATTTATAATACACTAGAGAAACATATAAGTAACTAGATGTTTATGATGCAGTGTGTTAAGTGATGTGCTAGAGTTAAAACATCAGGGACCACGGGAACCCACAGCAATGGCAGATAAGCCAGAAAAGTATGTTGGATGCCAATGATCATGTGTACGCGTCAAAAATATTATTGCTTTAGCAGAAAATTGGCTGCACAATTGGCGGCTGGTTAACAGAGGAGCCTAACAAATTGTAAAGGAACTATTAACCAAATATTTTATGCAGTGTTAAAGGCACAGAAAAGTGACAAGCACTGAAAGGCAAAGTTCCTGCTCAGAAAAAAGGCAAATACAGCTGAATATATGACATCTTTCTCCTTTGACACAGTGTGCACTCATATATTCCTGTTGTGGAAAGCTGTGATTAAAGGAGTGACTTGAATGTGTGGGGATTTGTTTATATGATAGGTGAATTCAACCTTTCCAGCTTAACTAAAATCTAAATTCTCTTTTCAAATCAATTCATTCCAGTTTTTTTCCATTTTTCTCTAAAGTATTTTGACTTCCTATTATGCAAAACTCCTTTATATTTTAGGAGTTTGACCAATATGCATATGATTTAGTATAGTTAGTGACTCAATAGCATACATGGCAGAGAAATATTTGTTACCACCTACGACCTCCAGTTTAAAGTTTCTTTGGCTAGTCTTTAAACAATTTTTACAATTAAATCCCTGACAATCCCTGAAAACACAGCCTGTTGTAGATGAGACCCTGAGAAAGTTACTCAGTTTGTATAAATCTCAACATCCTCATCCATGTTGGTACAATGATAGTCATCTTCAGAGTCTTCATTATATTGAATATTGTGAGTATTATAATTATTGAAAGAACTGAAAGAAATAATTCTTGACAAAATAGAACATTTTGTGACATTTTATTGGCACATAAAAGTCCATGGTATGCACAAAAAGGCAAAATAAAATGTGTCATATGAAAAATATGATTGTAAATCTGTATGCCTATAAATATGTAAGACTTTATTGTGACACACAAGTCTGTTATAATATATACTCGCTCCCAAACCTTCTGACAAACTTTTCAATTATGTTAGCACTTACACATTTGGGACATAAAATTTCAGAACAGATTTTTTTTTTAATTTGAAAAAAAAATTCCCAAAGGCTCTGATTTTGTAGATATACTTGAATTAAATATTTACTGCATCTCTCCTGTGTACACCAGGGTCTCCTGAGCACTGCAGACAAAAAAACTGAATGAAGCAGGGACCTTGACCTCAAGGGAAATCACAGGTTGGAGCAGAGAGTCCATGCAAATGTGCACCATGAGTTTTCCACAAACAATTGGTAACATAAGGTAGTTGTATATAATTCCAGAATTTCTGAAAGATTTACATGTGTGTATTATAATGGGCATCCAAGATTTCCCCCTAAAAGCTTGGGTACTACAGCCTAGTGAATTTGTTTTAACAAAGCCTGGGATGGCAAAAACAGAGTTGCTTTTCCTAGCATGTTTTATTTTAATCATCTTCATCACTATTAGTCACTTCAGCAATTATATGTCCTAAATATAACAGAGTGTCTGCAGTCATGCTGTGTTGTAATGGGCGCTGTGTGTGCCACTGAGATACTATAATGAACAAGATAGGAGTGTTTGCAGCCTTCATGGACCTTAACTGTTCTTTTTATTTTTCCCTTTGGCTGTTGATATCCAAGAAAAACCACATAAAAGGCAAATGCTAAGTAGCAGGTACACTTTCATAAATACCTTCTCATGCACACCTGGTAGAGAAGGTAAATCCGGTCACTTTCATATAAATTCAGCATAATGCAGTGATTTTATTTTTTTGTTTTTTGGGGGTTTTTTTGTCTACTAAATGTGTCCCTTAATCACATTCTGTTTAGATTCCTCCTTAGGAGATTCTTCCTCCAGGTCCACCCTGGGATCAATTGTAAGCTCTGGAGGGCTTGCTCTGCTGCTGACACAGCGCTGTCTTGAAGGATCCCTCTTTTCTGGAACGTCGTCTGCCTTAGTCTCATGCTGATCTTCCATTCCCGATGCAATCCACTGCATACTCAGTATAAGGAGCTGAGTAACTACTGGGGAGCCTTTAGGTACCCACAAGGCTCCCTGGCACTGACTCCTTGTTGAGATGTCATGGTGCCTTCACCTGAACCCCATGAGAGACTAGTCACACCATGTCTTTTTGATATGTCTTTACTTGGCTTAACTTGCCATGAATTTTCATCTCAACGTCTTCTGTATCAGTCACTTGCTACAGAAAAATCCAGACTCGTATCAGTGACTCAGATCACTGTAACAACCCTTATTGACATGTACCTATCAGAAGTACAGAAAAGGCTAAAGAAGACCCAAGTTGTCTCTTTTTTCCAGTCTGCCAAATTTCGAAGCAGACTTTCCCCATACTTTTTCTCATCTACCCTTCAGCCCACCACAGAGGATGATCCTGAAAAACAGGCCCCAGGCTCTTGTGAGTCCTCTTCGGCTCTGTTCCCTTAATACACCCTAGAAGGATTTTCTAGCCTGGAGCTGTTGAGGGGGGCAGAAACAGAACTTTGTTGGTTCATCCTCCCATTCAAATCTTTTCTTTTTTGTATTTTGATAAAAGCTATTGATTTCAGAAAGTCTGTTGATTTTTTTTATTATTGTTCTAGATTAATGACAACCTCATCACATCAGTATTATAGACTGTTTAAGGATGTCCTTAACACATCCTTAAATAATTCAAATTATTTTGCTATTATTGAAGCATAACAAATTGTGTAAAGATAAGAGACTAAAGGTCCCTCTTTTGTGTTCTCACAATGCCATGTCCACATTTCTATTAGTCACTCCGCTTCATTGAGAATCTACTTATTCAGTCTTCACCACTAAACTATAATTTCTGCAAGGACAAGGAGACTTGCCTTACTTATTTTTTTTTAATCCTAGTGCCTAGAACAGAGCTTTGCATGAAGTAAGTACTATGATTGGTAGCATTTATTGAGCTCTGGCTGAATGCTCTGCATTGGGTTGAGAGCTTTAAAAACATGATGTCTTTTGATCCTCACAACCCCATGTGGCAAGTAGTATGGCTATGTTCTGCATCTGAGAAGGAAAGAGATTACAAGAATGAAGAGATCACACCCAAGCCTAATCTCTATCTCACACGGCCTCTAAGTTAACATTTGAGTGTGTAAAACCCACATTCTAAATCTAAGTTCTAAATATCTGTGCCATTAGACTAGATGTCAGTCATATCTGAGAACTCTGCTATAACAGATACATTGTTTGATTTAAAAAGCTTGCATCTCCATACCTGGAAAAATGGTTTGATTGTAGGCAATTTTTCATTAATTCAATTGAATTCATTTATTTTATATTAGGATACTAGAAGTGACATTTCTGATTTTGTATTCTTCCGTAATTTTTATTTTTCTATCCCATTTAAATTAATTGTTTTTTATTTCAAATATAATTATGGATGGGTATGTGGATATAGAAGGCAAAGACCAATCGAAGGGAGCTCATAGTCCAAGACTGGAGGTAAACATATAAACAGGGTATAGTTAATGTTTAAATGCAATCAAGAACTTACATGCAAAGTAGAGAGGTAGCCCAAAGAGAATTTCACTTTATCTGTGGTGGGGAGGAGGGATGTGGTGGTCAGAAAATGCTTCCTACAGGAAGAGATTACAGGAACGAGGTAGACAGAAATACCAATGAAGGTCTTGGGAGCCAAGCCTCTGTACAGCGGTGCCCTAGGAAGCTGGGGGCTGCCTCTTGCTTAGGATTCAGTAATATGAGGGTGTGTGAGTTGATTAAGAGTCCTGAATCAAGGCTGCTCAGGTTCACTTCACTCAAGCACAATGTTTAATAGTAAATAGACAGTTTTTATAATATTTATTTATTCTATGTCTTGTCCCAGCCACTACTTAAGGCACCTTACCTACAAATATACAACAATTTTAAATATACAGAAAGAAGGAAAACAGAGAGGGAAAAAGAGGGAATGAAGAATGAGAAGAAAATATAATAATAGTGATACACAAGATATTCTGCTATTTGAGTCTTGTGTGATTTCTACAATTATGCCACAGGTTTGATTGCAAGCTTTCTAGCAGCTGCTACAAAGAGGGAACCACAAAATTCCCAGTACCCACAAAGTAAAAATGGAGCTGACGCTCAGGAGCAACATCGCTATTTATTCGTTTTATGGTGACCTAAGAAAATTCAGGCTCATGTATAATGTGATGAGCAGTGTTTTCCACAATATTTTTATGGCGCATATTCTTAGTTGAAAAGTTGGCTTATATTTACATATTATTTGTCACTAAATATTGATGGAATCAAATTAAGTCACAGTTTAATAGCTATATATACGCTAAGAGATAAAGTGAGACAGTTCTTGCTACACACATTCTCTGCTCTTTTGGAATAACCCAAGAATGGATATCATGGTCCAGTGGCAAACTTTAGGCTATCTTTCACAAGCACTGTTTCCTTTAATCATGCTTTGAGGTCAATATTGACAAACAGTATATTTGAGTTTGTAGTTCCCAAATTACCCCCTGTACACATCTATATTTTTTTTTTGATGAGTCCAGATGCTTTAATAGTCATCTGAACTGGAGGCAGGGTTCAATTCACATCCTCTCATGAAAGAGAAAAACCTGAGAAAGTCAAGGCCTAACTATATAGACATCCTCCCTCTAATTTCAGATTATGAAGCAGAGTCTGTGGGTGAGGTAAAGACAATTAAGATTTTTCTCAATCTTTAGTGTTGGCTCAGCTCTAATATTCCAAGTCAAAACAATTCCAACATTTGTTTATTCATTCATTTAGTCATTCAACAAATGACATGCTTTTGGCATCTAAGATCTTTAAATCAGGTGTTATTATGCAGTCCCCACTGAGGTCATCCTATGTACCTTAGAATGATTAACTTAAAAACAAAATGTCCTAGTATGCCTACATAATAAGTGGATTGTGAAATGCACAGCAATGGAATAGAATCAGTTACACTTCTGAATGGGAGATATCTACCTAAATTGAGCCTTTACTGTAGATCACGGATTTTTTCTGGGAATCACTGGCCAGCAAGCCAGTTCATCCATTTAGATCCTATGTGGTTGATGAGGATGAAAAGACAACAAGAGTGTCTGCTGGTAGCCCAGATTCCTCCTGCTGACATTTGTGGCAATGCTCTAGCTAAGACTGGTAGTTCCGCCATGCTCCCTAGAAGGGAGTGTGCAAAGCACACCCTCCTACAAAGTCAGCAGGTGCTGGTTGTTAGTGTTCCCACTGTTGTAGAGAACGCCCTCGAAGAACTGACAATCAAATGCAGATGGTTTTATGCCCAAGCTCAGGTGGATTTTCCTGCATTTGCAAGAGCATTCATACTCATAAGAAAGGTTCACCTGCTTCATACTCCTGTGTCCTACGACACCTGGCCCAGGCACACTCCCCCACAGAAAGGCCAGCAGCTGGATTACTGAACCCTGCGTTGCACTGAACCTTCTCTTCTGCCAGTAAATTCTAGGCGCCTGAAGCACTCCCTAGAGTTTGCAAAAGATTTCTGCTCTACAGAGATAAAAAACAAAATATTAATTCTGTAGGTCCCAAGAATGGAGAGTTGTACATCAGTTTACTGTATGTAACATCAAGTTATTAAAGCAAAAAAAAAGTTGATAAAAACCAAAAGAAATTTTATTTTTTTCATTGGAAATTATCCTTCAGAAGTCCTGTGAATCTAAGTGGTATTAACGTGGAAGCTTTTGCTAAACATCAATAAATAGGGGACAGTATATATGGCTGATAATGTTAAGCCTGATTCAGAAGCTTCTATTTAAATGCCAACGAAGGCTTAAATAAAGCTACGAATGAACTTTCATTAACCCTAACAGATTTTGCCATATGGTTGTAAAGTGCATGACAATGTCAGTAAGTGTAACAGCCAAGTCCCTAACACCAGTTTCCAAAGTATATCAGCCTGAGAATTCCCTAGGCTGCCGGAAACTGACACACATTGTAGTAAAATACCTATCAGCAATAGCACAATCAAATTTGAGACAAAGGACACAAATATGTTTTAAAAAAGAGGACAACTATTTTGAGTTGAAAAAATTATGAAAAAAACCCAGTAAGAGTCAAGACCTACTACTATCAAAGGTGATATATAAAAAATTATTAGGATAAGAAAACTGCCCTCATTTTTAAACTTTAAGTGTGTGTGTCTGTGCGCATGCATATATATATATATATGTTTGTTTGTTTTATTTACAATACAATAAACTAGTTTCAGGACCTAGGCAGAAAGGGGCCTTCAGTGGAGTGGGCTAGGTGGGAGAGATACAAAATCCAGGCCTCTGGAGGGACAGGATCAACAGTAAGATAAGCGGGAGGTCTTTGGGAACATCCTGCAAAAAGCATGGTGTTTTATTTATTTTAAATTATTCATTTATGCTGCCCCCTTGTCTTGCGGGGAAGGTGAGGAAGAGACGTAAGAGAAACCCGTGCAATGGAGCATAACCAGAATGATGCTCCCTCTGCACTTCCAGCTTCAGTGAATTGGAGAAAGGAGTCCTGGGGAAGAATTTCCATTTCAAGAGTTTTCATAAATCCGCAAACAAAACGTGATTTTTTTGTTTCTTCCCCCCTACGGAGTAGTTATTTTCCTTCCAGACCAAGTATCTTTCAAATATTATTGTGCAGAGCGAATTTAGACCACAGCAGGAGGTTTGAGTCCATCTAATGTAGGAATGTTTATAAATGAGCAAGCAGTGGCAGAGCATTTGGATTTAGGAGATTGGGGTTCAAGCTTCCTCTCTTCCAACATGAGAGCTATGTGACTGAAGTGGATTGCTTTGCCTTGGCTGCATGGAAGGGATCATATGAGAAAGAGGCATGTGACTTTACTACAGAGATATTATCAAACAGAGTGTGCAATACCAATGTCTCCTTTTTCGAGATCATTTGGAATGAATTTCTCTTATGACTTGATCTGAGCCAAATAAGCTATCAGTGATTCCCGGACACTAGCTGAAAGCTCAGGCCTTGGGTAAATTTAACCCTGGATCATTCTTAAACTTAATTTTTTTCCCTAAGTGAACACATTAATTCTGATATAGGATTGTTGTGGGAATAAATGAGATGCTTTTATATGTGATGTAGCTACAATCTATTACAGAGAAAGGGTGCAAAACAAAATTAGCAGGAAAAAAAAAAAGCAGATAGAGTAAAGTCAGGGGAAATCAGACACAGGCTTCCAAGATTGCTCTCTTGGTGGAATTACACAGGACACACTCAGTTCCTCCAGCAATGAGTTGTGGGAAGGGTGAAATGTTGTCTATCAGGGAAGCTCTTCCAAGGGCCAGTGCCCAGGGATTTCATTGGGGGCTGGTCACATAGACATACTCTCTGGCATGTGTCTGAATTCCAGAAGCCTAGGAGTAAAGCAAGTGTTTAGCATAAATCACCTTTTTTATACAAACTGTATAGTCACAGTGACGCACTCTTACCAGTCCAAGAGCCCTCCTGCAATCCACATTCCCAGAAGCCGACCAAGGGCCAAACTTTGCATGCAGGCCTTTCTAAGGATTCAGTCTCAGGCCTGCTTTGTTAACTCTTTTCATTAGATTTCCACTAAAAATTATTTATAACTTAAAGCAGCAGTCACCAACATTTTTGGCATCAGGGACTAGTTTTGTGGAAGACAATTTTTCCATGAATAGAGGTGAGGGGAGAGGATGAGGGGTAGCTTTATAGGCTGCCACCAGATGCAGCTTGTCATTTGCCACTCACTGATAAGGTTTGATATGAGCCTACAAGAAATTGACTTATTATGGCCTCTGTGCAGTCAAACCTCTCTGCTAATGATAATCTGTATTTGCAGCCGCTACCCAGTGCTAGCATCATGGCCTCAGCCCCACCTCAGATCGTCAGTCATTAGATTCTCCTAAGGAGCGCGCAACCAAGATCCTTCACATGCTCAGTTCACAGTAGGGTTCACACCCCTATGAGAATCTAAGGCCGCCACTGATCTGACAGGAGGAGGAGCTCAAGAGGTAATGGGAGTGATGGGGGTGGCTGTAAATACAGATGAATCTTTGTTCACTCACCTGCTGCTCACCTCCTGCTGTCCAGCCCTGTTCCTAACAGGCCACAGGTAGGGTACCATTCCATAGCCTGGGGGTTGGGGAGCCTTGATTTAAAGAATGCATGTTGGGTCCTGGTTTTTGTCCTAGTTCATCTTTATTTTTATGTTGCTTTTAGTTCAGCATTTACTTTACTTGTGTCTTTTGTTTTGCATGTATCTCCAAGCTAGCTCACCTTTCTCTTTTTAATAGTAGGTTCATAACAAATGTTTGTTGGATGGACATATGGAATAAGACTATACTGTGTTACATAAGAATTAGATATATGACTTTGGGCCACTCGTAACCTCTGTTAGTCCAAGTTCTCTAATATATTTTCAAACCAGACTATCTCTTTCATGGGACAATAATAATAGGTGTGATGATAATTATTTTTACTTTTTAAATAATCCATAGGGCTGTTTTGAATATCAAATGAAATAACAAAACTTAAAATATGTTATATATCTTATATCCATAAACACTTACAAGCTCTTATAATTATTTGTAATCTGATGGACTTAGATGGGTCACCTAAGTAAGCAGCATAGCTGATCTTTTCCAGGTAATGAGGAATGTTTCCACCTGAAAGTTAGAGGAACTAGGTCAAATTCAGTAGATGTAGGTAAGTTCACAGCCTAATCCTTCAACTTACTTGCAGGGTTAACTTGGGAAAATTTCTTGACCTCTCTTTTGTGTCTCAGTTTTGTTATCTGAAAAATGGGGAAAATAATACTTATCTAGCAGGGCTGTTGTAAGGAATAAATGAAATGATACTTGGAAAATCCTTAGCTCAGTTTGTGATATACAGCAAGAATTCAATTAATATGTTATCTTATTCTACATCTGTCTTGGTTATACATTTTAATTATTGGCACTTAAACGATTCATCTAAGTGCACTGAGCCTCAATAGCCCATCTATACTAACTGCACGAGGTGAGCTCTGAGGTTCCTTCTGGCTCTTACATGCAATGGAGTGTAATTGGGACACAACTGTCCTCCTCTTTCTCAGTGCATCTGCAGCACAGTTCCAGAGCCAGGACAGTGCAGAGGCTGAAGGTTGAATCCTAGACCCACCCCACTCTTGGCTAATTTACTCCATCTCACTAAATCCTAGTTCTAGTTAATGAGGTGAGGATGAGCCTCATTGCATTGTTACAGATTTCTCTGAGAAAATGCATGTGTTTTAGGTACTCACTTAGCACCTAGAATATTATAAATACTTGATAAATGCTTGCTGATCTTTATATCAACTTTTCCTACTGGGATTAAAACATTTTGGGAATTTATCACAAATTATCATCTTACAATTTTCAAAAATCAACATCTTCTTTTCAAAATGAGAATCCTTCCTTACCCTTCCTATTAGGGAAAATATCCTAACAGGAAGCTTTGGCTTATTAAATTGCTTTACAGTGTAAATTTTTGACAAAAGAAAACATAGATCAAGGAAATGTTTCTTGTGTAAGATAGGAAAAGACGCAGATCCTTGAAACCCATCCTATGATTCTGATATGATTTCAAGAAGTTAACAACTGTATTTTATTTCTTTGGCCAAGTGTTTATTTACAATTAGAACAGAAACTACATATTAAAGATAATATTTTACACATTCTAGATTCAAACATTGGCCCAAGAGGTAAATTCTTAAGCCCTCATGTCTGGCTCAGCATGTACCTTTATACCAGCCTTTTAATCAGTCTTCTAGTAAGCATGGTCCTACATCTGTTCTTATTCTCACTGGACTCAGGTCCAAGTATTGATACTTTTAAAAGCTGGAGGTTGAGATCTCTACCACTTACTATCAGAAACCTAAAACCAAATTCCCAACCTCCCAGTCTCCATTTTCTTGTTTGTAAAAGGGAGATAATTATAATGCCAGTCTGTAAGGCTCCTTTTTAGAACTAAGTCCACTAGCAGGAAAATGGGGCTATACATGCTGTGTGCATAGCTACTGCTGACCTATGACTAATAATTTTGTATTTCAGGATTAAATTTTATTAAATAGGCCTCACTATCTCGATGACTTATGCAGTGCAGCAGTTGCTCACAATGCACCCATAAGCATTGCGCATATGGAATCATGCCAGAAAATAAAATTTCCTTCCTTGGGTCTATCTCACCTCTATACGTCTATGAACCCCTAGAGGACTGGAATGTGATTTTCTTTTATTTCTGCATCTCCACGGAATTCCCCTTTGAAGATTGCTGTGGACTGAATGCTTCCTCTCCCTGCTCCAAATTCATGGCAGAGCTCTAACTCTCAATTTGATTTTATATGGAGATAGGGTCTTAAAGAGGTGATTAAGGTTAAATGAGCTCTAAAGGATGAGTTGCTAAGCCAGTAGGTTTGGTAGCCTTATGAGAAGAGGAAGAGAGAGAGCTCTCATTTTCTCTGTGTGCGCACACTTATGGGAGGACAACATGGCTCTCTGCAAGCCGGGAGCCAACTCTGCTGGACCTTGATTTAGGACTTTTAGCCTCTGTAACTGTGAAAAAATAAACTTCTGTTCTTTGAGCCACCCAGCCTATAGTATTTTGTATTGCCAGTCCAAGCTTACTAGAATAAACACATTAGCTGAAAGATAGATAAATCCATGATTAGTGGAGGATGAAGCCAGGGCTCACACAAAGCTGAGAGCTCCCAGGGAGGGGGCAGGTGTACAGGGCTCTCAGTGTCAAGCCTTCTTCCCCCCATGGGGCAGGAATCATCATTGCCACATAGATACCTGTTTCTATTGTTGAATGCTTAATAAATCCAGGCTCTATATCAAGTGCTTTGTATGCATTGTTTTTTTTAACTGCTCTATGTAACATTTAAAGCTATTTATAAGTAGAACCAGTTTACCGAAGAGGACACTATGACTCAGAAGTGCTCTATATTCTGCCTGTTGCCAGAGAGTAAATAACAGAAAATGGGTCTGAGGCCTATTTATCCTGTCTGCAAAACTCCGCTTTTAATCAGTATGCTAAATTCTTCTTTAAAAAATAATCAAATTGTTGTCATTGTCATCATCACCACCATTATCATCATCATTTTGTAACCTCTGTATAGAAAAAGTTGATCCATAACAATCAAAACACAGATTTGTTTGCCTTCCCCGCCATCCCTATAAAAGTTATTTAGTGGGAATTAACTTTTCTTCCATTGCTAGATGAGAACTTAGCAGGCCCCATAACTCTTCTGCTCACAATCAGATATTACAGTCATAAAGTCACTTTAAGTTACAAACACAGTATCAATAAGTTTAGTTTAACATTTTAACAAAATGCACACTTAATTTAGCATTAAATCACATCTTAAGCTTTCTTTAGATGGAAGAAGCTTTTGGAAATAGCGATAAGAATTTGGAAGTAGCGATAAGGCAGGCTTCTTTATATCACTGCCCAGCTATATGGCCACTGTCTCATAATCAAGGGTGATGGAGAAGTATTTTACTTCAGCTCCTTAGTTCTTAACTTGGCTTCATACTCTTCAGACTTACCGATGCTTACATGTGATGCTTTCTCTCATGGATACTTTTGTAATTCTGTAGTGATTCCCCTTACTGAATATTTTCCTCCTGCAGTTCATTTGACCCAGGCAAAAGCATCACTCTTCCTGATAGTCACTTGGACCTTTTAACTCAGCTCTAATAAGCCAGGTTCAGTTTCTAGATGCTGAAATCTCTTTTGCCCCTTCTGTGAGCTTATTGGACAGACCTCAAGACAACTCTCACTTTAACATTCCCTCCTCTTTAACCCACATCTAGGCCACAGAAAACACTTGCACATCCTTTGCCCTGATCACTTTCGGGCTTGTAGGATAGGTCCAGTGCGGTGGTACCCTGCCTATTCTGAAGTAATCAGCCAGGTTCTAGCCCATAAGATGTACCAGGCAGGAGTCAGGTCCCAACTCAGGGACACACATAGCAAAGTCTTGAGTGAGCCTGTTCATCTTTTATTCTCTAAACTTGAGGCAAAGGAGATGGAAACCCTCCAACACACACACACACACACACACACACACACACACACACACACACACACTCGTCCCATTGAACTCTCTCCCACAATCTCATTCTTAAAAAAAAAAAAAAGTTTTCTAAGCAAGTAAAAGTGTTCAAGTGCAATTAACAGATTTTGTTCTCTTTTTCTTTTTTTGGTAAATTTTGCACATGATGATTTGTCTCCCAGACATTTTGATTTCTAATGTTGATCATGTTGACACTTCAGTCGAAGCTGCCATTGTCATTACGAATCAAGCATTTATTAGCACAGATGATGTGCTAGATACTAGAATGCAAAGATGAATTCTGATTCGAAGACATAATAACTATATGACCTTGGGAAAATTACTTAAACTCTCTGTGCTCATTTTCCTCATCAGATTGATAGAGATAATGTACGTTCACTCATTAAGTAGTCGTAAGCATTAAATGAGCTATTATAAATAAAGGGGTTAAAATAGCATCTTACATTTAAGTGCAAAATAAATGTTTGGAGGATAAATGCATAGCTTTTTTACGGTGAAAGGTGGGGGGTGTAAATGCCAATTTCATGAAACATTAAGAGTTGTCATGGAACAGGGGTCTATAGTCAAATGCTTACATTTTCTACAATTCAATCAAAATGAGTAAAGTGGGTCAAATATAAAAAAGGCAAAGAGTAATCAGATTTCCTTGTTATTTTTCTCTATTTAGGTGAATATATTTTCTACATTATTGCTTTTAGAACAAATGCAGAATGTAATGACACAACTGGAATCCCTGAGATATAATAAAACACTAGTCTACTTTTTTAAACAAACAATTCTGTTATATAAGCACTCAGTTATTTCCATTGGAAAATATTTAATTTTACTCCTGTTTGGTCTCAACAAACATTGATTCTGAAACTTATAATGTGAAAAAGTTATGATACAAACATTGGGAAAATATTATAATTTATTTGCTTAAATATGTATTATTAAAAATCTTTTAGAGATTTAAAAGGATTATTTATATGATGAGCACTGATTTTATGTTTTGATTATCCTAGTAGGTTTAACTTGTTGCTTAGCCCTTATGGGCCTTTATGAAATGGTTGGTTATAGGGTCTTAATAGGAGCTAATGAAATTGCTGACAGCTTATGTTATTTACCTTCATGAGCTCCTCACTGAGAAATGGTGCAATGCCATTCAGCATAAGTAATAGGAGAACACATATATTTAATTATTTTAGCATCGATGTAACTTTTTGTTGTGAAGGACTTCTATAACAAACATACTTTAATTTATGTTTCAGTTCTAGTCTGAAATTCCCAATGTCTTATGTTTGGGAAAGGCAATATGAATTGTAGTTAAGAGCAAAGTCTTCAGTCAGGCATACCTGTGTTTCAGAATTTACTTCGCCACTTACTTGCTATATGGCATTAGGCAAATCACTAAAACTTTCTGAGCTTCAGTTACCTCTCCTATAGGATGGGGTTCATGATAATACCTTCCCAATAATTTGATAAAAGGATCAACGTAGATTATATTTATCAAATATGTAATAAGGTGCTCGACATATAAGGAGTCTTTATTGAATGTTAGTTGCTGTGATGATGATGAAGAAGATTAAAGAGAAGGAGAAAGAGGAAATATCTATGACCCTAGAAATGAAGGCACCATGAATAACAGAAGAGAGAGGTAGGTGGTCCATAGGAGGAAGTGTGTGTCCTTGTCTAAGATTCATATTATTTATAGCAAAGGGCAAAACAGTGATGAAAAGTATACAACAGTTCACACAATAGTCAATGGCCATACCAAGGCTTTACTGCCTTCTCTTTAAATAAACAAAGGAAATTTGGATATTGAGTAATACAAAGAGCTCTACTCACAAATTCAGAAATTAACTAGTCCAGCATCTTTATTTGGGAGACAAGAAGAGTAAACCTCAAGAGAAGGGAGTGACCTGCTTAGCATCACTCAGATGAACAGTGGTGGATTTGGGAAGAATGCTAGCCCTTTGTGAGCCTGGGTCCCACGTATTATATGTTTTGACTTCTTTCTTTCTTTCTTTCTTTCTTTCTTTCTTTCTTTCTTTCTTTCTTTCTTTCTTTCTTTCTTTCTTTCTTCCTTTCTTTCTCTCATCCATTCAATAGTAAGGATAATCTATCCCTGGTGCTGGGAAACAGTTATAAATAAAACAGATACAGTCACTATTCTCATGAATTTGTAGTCCAGTGGAGGAAACAGACTATAAAAACCAATTTTAAAAGTTAATATAATTGTTGATGGTAAAATTAAATGCTATTCAGAAACTAAAGGGTATAAATCCTAACCTTAGTTGTCTCATTTACTAGCTTGAAAAAAACCGTTTTTGAACTACCTCAGCCTCAGCTTTTTGATCTACAGATAAGCAGTGATAATTATTTCTTTTTCATGGCTGTTATATTGATTTGAGATAATGTCCATAAAGTATGTCATTTTCAATATTTGTGTGAATACATCATGGCTATTAGTAGTAGTATCATTAATGTCCAGGCACTAATCAAAGGACTTCATTTTTATTTCATATTATCCTCACAAGAAGCCTATGAAATGGATATTATTACTAATTCCATTTTTTAGATTGGGAAACCAAGACCAAAAAAAAAAAAAGAGAGAAGAGAGAGAAAGATTAGCTATTTTTCCCAAAGCCAGGCAGCTAGTAAGTGGTCTAATCAGAACTGAAGCCCCGGTGATCTAACTCCAGAACTCCTAATGAGAGCTTGAAGCTGCTCCCTAGGTGTGGCCACAGGTGGTGGGGAAAGAAGTTAGTTTCCTGAACTTAACTTAATAGGGAGTCAAGATACTCAAAACTTTTACAATTTTTTTCACCCTAAGCTCCAGAGTCCTAATTATTTATAAAATAGGAATATATAACCACTTTAGGGTATTGTAAGGTTGAAATGCTATAAGGTAAATAAATTGTAAGCAATTGTTCAGCCAATTGCAAGGGCTAAATACATATTTTGTCTCTTCCCTCACCATTTCTCTCTGACTTTTCACATTTTTCATTGTTTAGGGGAATTCTTCAATTGGCTCATCAAAGAATGCTTAAATATCTATCACATACACTGGTATTTGGAAGAGAAGACATAAGAAGTTGGGGAGAACACATAAGAAGTGGTATCTAGATTGATCTTATACCCTAAGAAAAATTTTGTCGTTCTTTTGTGCATTTTCAGTCCAGTAGTAATTGTATCTTACCATGTCTTGAGATGTGGTATTAGCCCATTTGTTTTAGGCCTGTTAAAACACTGTAGTCTAAGGCTCGCTCACTTCTGTGTTGTAACCCCAATGAAACTGCTGAGAGAGGTATATATGAAAATATCCATTGTGTACGTGCCCACAAGCAAGGGAAACTGCACCATGGGAAATTGCAATGCTAGTTGATAAGAAAGGCAACTTTTTCATTTTATGTACTCTGGATATTTGTGAAGTTACCCCCGCCCACCCCCTACCCCAACTCAAAGTGAGTTTTCATTTTTATTATTTCCAGAGATGTACATATTTTATTCTAGCAGATGCAGCTGGAAACTTCCAAAATGATCACAATCAGAGCCAGTGCAAATTGTGGGGGACGGTAAAGACCAGGAAACAGCAGCCATCACAAAACCCATCCTGCCCGATACTTTGTTTACTCCAGTCACAAGCCTTTCCCACACCTGTGGCCAGCCCAGCTGTGTGCCTGACACAAAGCCAGATGGAATAGGCTGGAAGACAGCCTGTGGGGAAAGTGGGTTGGGGGACTGTGAACATATACACACCACTGCTTTTCTAGAGAGCACGTCTGGCTGCCTGAGACACATATGAAAGCTGATGGGCCATTGGCTAAGTGAGCATGGCAGGGCCAGTGTCCTCCTCCATGACCTCTGCTCCCAAAAACCCAAGCTAAGAGATACCAGGCTCTTCCATGACTTGTGTTCTCTTCAGTTTACGAAGTGATCTAAAAAGGAAGCTGAAACTGCCCTTGCCCTTAGAAGTCCAAGGACATGAGAAAGGTGGAAGAGATATAGTGGTTTGATATGCAGCCTTGGTAGCCAGACAGCCTGGGACACCACTTGCCAATTGAGTATGCTTAGGCAAATCGCCTCTTGTTTCCTAGTTTATAGATTGGTAAAAATAATAGTAATCACCTCATAGGAGAGGGAAATAAAACAATGCAAGTAGAGTGCGGACATATAACAAAAACTAATAGGCAACACACCTACCCTAATATTAACATTTGTTATTAAAGTGTATAAAGGTAGGAGCCAATCATTGCAATGCAGTGTATTTACTAAAATAACAGAGATACATGCAAATTCTATTCACAGATTCCTTAAGGTTTCAGGAGAGGTTTGGAGGAGGAGACACATTTATTGCATCTGAAAGAATGTGTAAGATTCAACCAGAGGGTGTGGTCACATGGATGAGGAGATGGAAGGGGGCAAGCTCAAAAGAGGCAGCTTCGTCTCTGAGAGCACGAAGTGAGAAATGTCGCAGCGTATTCAGGGAACTGTCAGCTGTGTGAGGCGGCTTGAGCACGGGATCTGAAATGGCAAGGCACCGCTGGAGATGAGGCCAGAGCCAGAGCATGAGGAGTGTTGTCCCTATGTATTTGTATTTTATCCTGTGCACCCAGGGAGTCTGCAGGATGAAAAAATGCAGCAACTATGCTACTTTTCACATTTATACACATTCAGTGCTTCAGAAAACTTACTCGCCTAGCCTTGTTTGGTCAGTCTATGGGCATTTCTCCTTTTTTAGTTGGGGAAATAATTTCTAGAGAAGATAAAAAGAACATAGAGTTTTGACAAGACCGCATTTTGGCCCACTTCTTCCACGGGGCTTCCCGTGTCAGGCACCCACAGCACTAGCCACCGAGATAGACGGCTCCTCCATGACTTGTTCTCTCTCTCCCTTTGCTGCATAGTCACTCCAGCCTCACTACTTTCAGTCCAGCGTTGTTATGCTAGTCTTCTATAAAACAACATTTTTATTAATATTGCTGTCCAACTTAATTCTTCCTCACAACAGAAATCTAGTTAGTAAATGCAAAATAAAAGGAGAAAATAGAAAAATCCATATAAGTATTTATACCACAGTAATAAATGTTGCAGACAAAATTTTCCAATGGATGAAAGTTTGAATACAAATAGGATTTGCATTATCCCAAAGTGCCTCTACCATGATACCAGCTACAAAGAAAGTGGTAGTTATTTGACAGTGAAGAAATGCAGACGACACCAGTGTTACCAGGTGAACAAAGTTGCCATCATCAGTGATAACATGTAACATTATGAACCCCTTGATTTGAAGCACTGAGAACACAGCATGATTTTTGACAAAAATTCTCAACCTTACTTTAGTCACTAGAAATCATCATACAAACTCAAACTGGGGGTGATTATATAAAATATCTGATCATTACTTTACAAAAGTGTCAAGACTATGAAAAACAATGAAAGATTTAGGGACTGTCACAGCCTAAATGGAATAAAGAAAAAATGAAGTGTAACGTGATATCCTGGACAGGATCCTGAAACAGAAAAACAACAACAGCAAAAAAAAAAAAACAAACCCAACATTAGTGGAAAAATTAGTGAGTTTTAAATAAGGTCTGTACTTTAACTTATAATATTATATTAATTGTCCATTCTTGATAATTGTACTGTGATTGTATAAAGTGTTAACATTAAGGGAAGAAGAGAGAAGGAAGTAAGTTAACTTTACTATATTTGCAATTTGTGTATATCAAAAATTAATTAAAAAGAAGGGTTTTTTTAATTGCTATATCTGTATTCATGATTGTGTGACAGAACAAAATCTTAACATTGCATCAGGATCAAGTCCCTTTATACCACTTTGGGCTCATTTCACACCCCTCCACACCTTCTCCCTGTTGTCTAGACTTAAAACACAATTTCTAGGATGTAATTCTTACTTTTGTATGTATGTTCTGTACAATTACACTCTCTTTGCACCTAAACTTTCATCGGAATGTCAATATTCACCTACAATACCATGTAAGTCAGACACAGAAAGACAAATAATAAATGTTGTCACTTGTCCGTAGGACCTAAAAAAGCTAAACTCAGACACAGAGACTAGAATAGCAGATACGAGGGCCTGAGTAGGTAGGGAAAATGAGATGTTGGTCAAATGATATAAACTTCCATTTGTGAGATGAATAAGTACAGCATGGTGATTGTAGTTAATCATACGGCATTATATACTTGAAAGTTGCTCAGAGAATAGATCTTGAATGTTCTCACCACACACACAAGAGAAATGGTAATTAAGTGACATGATGGAAGTGTTCTATAGTAGTAATCACTTTGCAATGTATAAGTATATCAAATCAACAAGCTCTGTACTTTAAGCATGCCAATTTTATCTCAATAAAGCTGATAAAAAGAGGAAAAAAATAGAAACACAAGACCCTTAGAAATTCCAGGGACATAATTGCTGGTCACATGACAGTCCATGAATAGTTAGAGATTTGATACACATACATCTGTTAAAAACTTTAATATTCCTCTTTTCTCCGGATGATGCGGCAGTAAGTGGTGAGGAGTGGGTACCTGCTGTGTCTTCTGCTCTGAGCAAGTCCTCTCAAGGGAATGAATGGCGAGCACTTCCTGCAACCTTGTCCATTTTGCTTATGTTTCTGAGCAAGCGGCCCAACGTGAACACGAACAACCTTCACTCTTAATTAAATGTTTTGCCCGTCTTACTCTCTCCTCTGGAGATTCAGACCTAAGACAATGGAATGAAACCTAGAAGTTTCCCTTTATCATTCTTGAAACTAGACTGCAATATCACTCAAACCTGCATTCGGATCCCACCTCTGCCGCTGGTGTAGACTCATGCAAGTTATTTAGCCTCTTTAAACCTCATCGATAGAGTGTTTCAGTAACACAAGTCTTGTGGCTTTGTTGTGAGGATTTAGAAGTAATGTTTAAGAAATGCTTAGCATAGTGCTTACCCATGGTAGTTTCTCAGTGAATGGAAGTCCTCTCTCTCTCACTTACCAGCCAAAAGATCATAACCTTTCAGACACCAAAGTTTTATGTTTCCATTTCCTTCCTACCAAAGGTTATACCTGTCAGTCCTATTATCTCACTGAAAGGGCAGGTGGGAGGGTATACACACAGTGTGCAGGCGGGAGGCAGAACCCACACCACTTATTTGAACAAAGCATACTTAACATAAAAGCATTGTTAAATAGGTATAAAATCATTAATGTGATAACTGAAAGACAAAAAGAGAACACCAAAGTATCACAGAGGTTGAAACTGCAGAAAGGGAAGGGAAGAGATTGGATTTTTTTTTTAATTTTTAAATAAAATGTATTTGGGTGACATCAATTAATAAGATTATATAGGTCTCAAGTGTACAATTCCATGATGCATCATATATATACTGAGGTTGGAATTTTTAAAAGCTTGGAGGGGAGGCCCTAAGGAGCTGGAATTCAGGCTTCCAAGGAGAGCCCTGCTGCTCTGCTGGTGCTGAAGTTTCTGAGCTCAAAGAAGGCATGGTGGGGCCAGGACCGCTATACACAGGTTACGGTCCCTAATACTGGTGTACCTGAAGGAGGTGTGACTATGCTGCAAGGGTTTGCTGCAAGCTCTGTGAAACCTCTAACCTGAATTTACCTGCTGCTCTGGGAAAGAACAGCTGCTGGTGGTGGGAAGAAATGTACCAAGAGTGTATGCATGAGAGACAAGCAGGCAGGAAGCCCCCTGGGGTGGGAAGGAGTACGTTCCTTCTTCCTTCTCGAAACCTGTAGTCTCCTTCCAACGCCCCCTGCTGTCACGGCTTAGCAGGGGGCAGCTGGCAAAGCGGAGAGGTAGACTGCAGTTCTGGGAAAGGGAGCATATGCGATGGGAACCTTCTTGGTCTGACTCACATGTCGTTGTGATGAGTCCAATCCCACTTTTCTTAACTGAATCTTCTAACCTCCAACCCATGTTCTACAGAGTAGCTCTGGATCCCCTTGCTGAGGAGCTTGGCACAAATGAGGGCAACTGCAAGACTTCCTCCAATGTGTTTTCATCCGTGGCAGTCTTGACAGGGAAGACTGTTCTCTCCTTAGATAGCTACCATCGGGCAGCACCGATCTGCTGGCTGCACAAAGTAAAAAGGGGAGGAAGTAATGTCCTGCTCCCTGTTGTAGAAACCAGGTCCCCAATCTTTGTGGCAGTGTCTCTGGGGAGGAGAGGTGGCAGATACTGTTACTTGCTGTTAAGACGATAGCTGTATTGTTATCTTTCGAAGATGTAAAATAATTTAATAATTAAGTACATAATGTATTACAGCAGAGTATGAATATTTTTATGTATTATTGTAGTCATAACACAAATAATTATGTGACCTGGCTAATGATAATAACTATACAGATGAGGAAACAGAGATTTAGAGTTTATGTGACCTGAATCTGATCAGATGTATAGAATATGAGAGGTGATGTGGAGTGATAGAGTAAAAAACGCATGAATTTGAAGTCAGACCACTATGTGAATCCCAGTTCTGTCATTTACCACTTGACAGACCTAAGACCCAATTTTGACCTACAAATGAAAAGACAATATATTCCTGTTAATATTGTTATGAAGTTCAATTGATATAAGATATGTAAAATGGCTAGTACAGTTCCTGGCATGAAGGAGATAGTTATTGCGTTACTTGTCCTTATAGTCATTGTTGTTATAATTGTTGTGATGGCGGTGATTAGGAAGATGATGATGGCTTGCTTAGCTAAAATTTGAATGAGGACTTTTGTCCTTACGTGTTGTACCCTCCATAAACGTGCCGCCTTCCCCACCTCCCCCAGCATTTTTCTCTCTCAAGCATCAGGCAAGAGTTTAAATTTGATTTGTATCTACTTTTAAATAAAATTTAAGTCTATATGTTTATACCAATTATAACATTTGGAATGGCAACACCATCAGGCAATCTTATTTCAGTGTTTACGTGTGTGTGAAGGAAGACAGAGTGCTAACTAGCTACACTGCATAAAAAGTAAAACGAAAACAGCTTTCCATTCTTGCAAGGTAAGCAGAGGAACTCCATTAGCAACAGCGCTCAGTCACGCCAGCAGCCCCGTACATCATCATGTGGAATCAAAAGAGCTGCTGATACTGAAGCCAAGGTGTGTGAGTTATGTTATTCACTTTGTGACTGCTAAGCACAACACAAAAATTACCTGTAAATTACAAGGACAGTGTGTGTAAACCTTGAGAGATGTAACAAGGGACTTGATTTCATAACTAGGAAAAGAATAGATGACTATAATTCAGGCTAAATCTGTTTTCTTTTAGCAGTTTTAACTGATTGGGCATTGCTAAAATCTTCATCCAAAACAAAATTGTAAGTCAAGTCAGTGATACTCCAGGCAGCTCACACTAATAATTACCTCTCTTACAGTAATGACTCGTAGTGCCAGAACTTTCGCTTCCATTTGCTCATTAGAGGTTTCAAAAGGTTATATGTGTTACTGCATTTTTTAGAAGTTGAAATGGTACTGAGCTGTTTAAATGTTTGTATAATTGAGGCTATCATTTATGAAATATTTAATCAGCACCTGAAGTAATAATAACAGCTGCCATCTGTTGAACAGCAGAAGGCATTAGGATATACAAGGATACTCTGTATATTCCCTGAGCCATAGAATGACTCTTCTAGGTAATATGATCCTTACTTTTTAGATAAGGAAACTGACTCTTGGTGTTACTGAACTTGCCCAAAGTTACATACTAAATAGCAAATGTAGGAGTCAAATCTATCTCTGTCATCTCAAACCTGCATTCTTTACACCCTCATATTATTGATAGGCATATAATACGCCCCCCCCCAGAGTAGAAGCAAATCCAATAATATACACATAAATGTGTCATAAGGAAGCACCTTTAAATTCCACTTTTTGCCCCTTAAAAATGAGTTTTGTATCCATTCAAATTCTTGCTCAACCAGTTACCAGCTAGGGAATCCTGGGCACCTTTCTTTCCTGACTACAGTGTGCTGCACCACTGCCCGGGAGGGCTGCAAAGGGCATTAAAGGGAGAAGATCTGTAGAGCGCATTTACCATGTGTTTGTTCATTCATTCATCCCTTTAAGGGGCTTTCAGTGAATTTCCTGGGAGCCGGATGCTGTCTTAGGCACATGTAAAGTGATTACTAAGTACTCTTTTCTTTTGTCATTTCATCCCAGAAAGTTATCATTAATTGACCAGAATTCCATCGTGTCATAATGGCCTATTACTCAGTTTAGAGATGGAATCCCAAAATCCAAGATCAAAGAAAGAGGGGTTTCGATGAGCAAACTTGTATGAAGGAGAGAGTAATTTTTTGTGAGTTCTCCTATTCACCAAGAACAGGTCTATTCACTTTCGATTGTGCATACGGATGTCTAGTAACACTGAAAAAAGAGTCCATGTGAGAGAAAGGACTCCAGCATTGTTTCACCAAGCTTGAAACGGAGCCATATTTTGTAACACCAATTTGTGGTTAAGATAGGTCACAAATTAGAGCATTTTAAACATTTTTACTGGTTTAATTTTGAGAAAAAAAATTCTGTCTGATAAATATTCAGCCATTATCTCTGCATGGTATTGCAGCTTAAGTGTTTCATGTCATATTAGTCACTAGTTTATAAATGCACCACAGCATTTTTCTTCTGGCCATCTGAACACATTTGAAAGTTCCAGACGAGAACTTCAATTTGTGGCATCCTGAATATGGAGCAAAACATCCTTTCCTACTTGGATCCTCGAATGTCAAAGCTCTAGAGGGAATGAGTTTGGAGGAGCAGAACTCCTGACTCACACTATCATAAGGCCGGAAAGAAGTGTTGAAATCACCTGTTCCAACACCTCATTTCATAAATGAGAAACCTGAGGCCAGGGAGGCAACATGACTTGTCCAGACCCACAACTTGTCCCACAACAAATTTCCAAAATTTGACAATTTTAGGGACAAGAGTAAACAGATCAAAATATGCAGTTACACCAAGAAGTAGGGGACAGGGGGCAGAGTGGGAGGGAAGAGAAGAGGGAGAGGGTGCGCTCCTGGACCTTCAGCCACCTCCTCTATTGCCACGTGGCTCTATGTGGAGTGAGAGTGGGCTGATCATTCACTATCTGATGTGCAGGCTCTTTCCATTGTACTGCACTGTCTCTCCATATGGGAAAATTCCTGGCCCTCATTGCTTAATTTTATAGCTAAATGCAGCCTCTCATTCAACTTGGTATGCCCACCTCTTATTCTGTTAAATATGCTTTAAAAGTCAGAATGGCAAAGATGCACTTTTCATATTTCTCAAAAGAAATGCAATGAAGCCAATGGCTTTTTGTTATTGCCTCCATGGCCCCTAACGGGCTTGGTATTTGAGCCATCACTGACAGGGACCCACTGGCACAGTGATACATGGTGCTTTCCTCAGAGGACAGAAAGGAGGGGAGGACGCCTGGCCAGCGGAGCCTGGCTATATATTATACATTTGTCAAGTTGGTCACTGAGAGCAGCAGATCATTAGCATTAAGGCTATTTAGCCGCAAGGAATAGGCATATGCCCAACACCTATAAGCTCATAAACAACTCATGGGTCCTAACTACACATAACTCCATCAAGTCTTGGGTTCTTGATGGAGATATGTCTGAAATCTTGCTTCAGAAGCCCCTAACTTGGCCTGGCCGACTGTGTCTTTCAAGGAAGTCAAGGCTTGGTTTCGGTTCCCAAGAGATTTTATTCAGGGGCAATGTGAAATCAGGGTGTAGTTATAGTACATCCCTTAGAAAATGGAACCAATATCTAGGAGTTTAATTTTTTCCTTTCACTCATGTTCCACACCCACCCAAATCATTGAATATTAGGACTTTTCCATTGTAAGTATGCAAATGGTTTTAGAGCCAAGGAAGTGCATTTTATTTTATATTAGAACGGCCTCTTAACTCAGATGGACTGGGTTCAAATCATAGCCTACTGCTTAGTAATTGTGTGAGCTTAGACAAATTATGTAAAAATGCAAAATCTCAGTTTTTTCACTTTTTAAAGGAAAATAGGAATGCTAATCTCTTCTTCATAAAATTTTTAGAAATGGGTATTAAATGAGATTAATAAAATACTTAAAACAGTGCCAGCCACATTATATATTATTACTTTTTTATTATAAATATTATGTAGGGTTTTTTTTCTATTATACATATAGTATAGGATAAAGCCTGTGGTGATTAACCTCATTTACAAAACGAGAGCCAATATACCCATGTCCCAGGTTTGTTGTAAGAAGTATTATACAAGAAAGTAGTGAATGGATTTAAAGCCTAATTTGCTCATCCCAGTCATTTATCCTCAAGTTACTTGAATTCAGAGAACATGAAAAATTTACCCTACAGATATACTATCCGATTTCCTATACATGAGCTACGTTCATGCTCTTCCGTCTAGGTCAGCCCTGTTCAATAGAATGTTCCAAGTGATAAATAACATCTCTATCTGTGTCACTCTACAAGACAGGCACAAGCCACATGTAGCTATTGGTTGAGCATTAGAAAATAGGATAACTTAAGTGAGGGACTAAATTTTTAATTTTCTCTTATTTTAATTAATTTAAAGATAAATATTCACAAGTGGCTAAGGCAATGATATCAGACATTTTAGATACAGACTATCTCTCTTTATGTCTCAGTCCTTCATAGCTTTGTTCAAGGATATCATTTTCTTCCTATCTATGAGCACAGCATATGCTTCCATTTATTAGGATCATCTTCAATTTCTTTCTTCAATGTGTTATAATTCTCTGAGTATAAGTCTTTTACCTCCTTGGTTCAATTTATTCCTAGGTATTTTATGTTTTGATGCAATTGTAAATGGGAATGTTTTCTTAGTTTTATTTTCTGATAGTTCATTTTACTGGTGTATAACAATGCAACCAATTTTCTGAATACTTATTTTGTATCCTGCTAACTTACTGAATTCATTTATTAGTTCTAGAAGTTTTTTTAGTTGAATCTTTAGGATTCTTTTATATAGTATCATGTCATCTGCAAATAATGACAATTTTACTTCTTCCTTTCCAGTTTAGATACCTTTTATTTCTTCTTGTCTGATTGCCGTGACAATGACTTCCAGTACTATGTTGAATAAGAACAGAGAAAATGGACGTTCTTATCTTGTTCCTGATCTGAAGGGAAGAGCTTTTAGATTGCCATATTGAGTATGATGTTAGCCGTGGGTTTGTCATGCATGGCCTTTAATTTGTTGAGATATGTTTCCTCTCGTCCCACTTTGCCGGGAGTTTTTATTGTAAATGGGTGCTGGATTTTGTCAAGTGCGTTTTCTGCATCTATTGATATGATTTTAGGATTTTTATTCTTCATTTTGTTTATGTGGTGTATCATGTTAATTAATTTGCTGATGTTAAACCAAACTTGCATCCCAGGAATAAATCCCACTTGATCATGGTGTATAATCATTTTAATGTAATGCTGAATTTGGTTTGCTAATATTCTGTTGAGGATTTTTACTTCTAGGTTCATCAGGGCTATTGGTCACATTCTTTGTTTTCAGTTAGAATTTAGATTCAATATTATTATGTATTGATTTTATGTGTGCAGCATAGTGATTAGACGTCATATACTTTATAAAGTGGTACACCCAATATTTTGAGTACCTATCTGGCCGCATCCATAGTTATTACAATATTATTAACTGTACTCCCTGTGGTGTAATTCATGTGCCTGTGACTATTCTGTAACTACCATTTGTAACTTCTTAATCCCTTCACCTTTTTCACCCACCCCCTCAACGCCCCTCCCCTCTAGTAACCATCAGTCTGTTCTCAGTATTTGAATCTGTTTCTGTTTTGTTATTCAGAGGTAGGAGACTAACATACCTCTTCCCAGTTAACCATTTATTATTTTAAAATCTGCTAATTTTCTCACTATAAACATGCATAAACAATTTATAAAAGAACCCTTACTAATATACAGAACGAGTATTGCCCTGGGAACTAATTAGATATACAATAAGTAATTAGATATGCAATAGTAATTTTTCACTTAATGATTTTAAAATGCGTAGGAAAATATATTTGTTTCCATATATTTAAGCTTGTATATATGCAAACCCATATCCAGTACATATTAAAAATCCCTGCCTACAAATCAATAAGAAAATACATATAAATCAATAGAAAAATGGGCAAAAAGATTGAACAGACACTTACTTCACATATGGGATACCCAAATGGCCAGTAAGCAAATGAAATATTTCTCAATATCATCACTCATCCAGGACATGCAAATGAAAACCACAATGAGATACCACTGCACCCCCATGGGAATTGTTGCCATTCAAAGATAAACAAAACAAGACTCTAGAGTTACAGTAAATAAAAAGGATGCAATGCCTGCCCTCTTTCCGCATAAAGTACATAGGATGATCCATAAAGTTTTTTAAAAAAACACTAAAAATATTGTATGTTTACATGTTTACATGACCTGTTTTATAAGAGAAAAGCACCGACTGCTACGAAAGTAAGAAATGCTATTATTTTTTTTATTTATTTTTGCTGGGGAACTACGTGGTAGACAATTATGGACAGCGGCAAAGATTTGTCAAAAGGGGGTTAAAGCAGAAAACTGAAACTATTCTTAGCAAGAACTCCACCTTGGAATTCTCAAACCATTAAATTTCATAAGTAATTTTCTAATATTATATAGCAGCAAGAGAGCTCTAGTAATTTTAGCCCTCCATCATATTTTTTTTAACTGAGTTACTGTTGCAAAATGTGTTCAAGGAAGTGAAATGTCAGGATACTTAGAGCAGTCCCCATTGTGATAATTAGCTTGCATTCCTGCCTCCCTGGTGCATCCACCATGCATGTTGGTCTCCTTTGAATCCCAACTTTTTTCATATTCTTCTTTGAATCCTCATTTGTATGAACCGGGGGAATAGATCATTGTATGGAGAATAAAGAAAACATCCTTTTGCACTTTCAGAATTTTTAAAGCTAATTTCTGAATTAAATCAAGTTTAAATCCATTCTCTTTGTGGGGGAGTATTTCTACTTACTAAGCAAATACTTCTCAGGGTTTCCAAAGGCTGAAGGCCTGGTGAATGTTGTCCTCAAACCCAGTAATGCTTGGTTGCAAGGTAAGCTGACCAGATAGGGTTCTCAAATTAAAGTCTTCACATTAGACATGTGTCCACCTTCCTCACTTCTTCATGAGGTTCTGAGGTGCTCATTATTTAGTGAGCACCAGTTACTGTGCTAGTTTATTTAATTCTCACACCAAACTTACAATATGAGGGTATTATCCTTATTATGAAGATTAAAAAGAATACATCTGACAGGTTAAGCTGCTTTGCCCCAGATCAGAAGAAATAGCTCATGGTACAGCTGTGATTAGAAACTGTATGGTATCAGCCTAATATTTTCATTACTACATGCTGCTTGTAGAGAAAACGTTCCTTGAAAACTCTTCTTCCCTTTCTCCATAATTTGGGAGTCTTCAGAGATACTTTACTCCTGAACAGGATTTGATGAATCTGGAACTACATATTAATACACCAGTAGACAGGGGTTGAATTTTAAAGCACAATTACATGAGTCTATTTCTCTATGAACTTTGACTCTAGATTCTAGTGGTGCCCCACCCATATTACAGAGTTGAGCTATTTAGGGTTCCTCAAGAAAGTATAAATGAATTACAGATTTATATCAAATTGGCATAGGGTATTTTGAACATACTTGATTAAAGATGTTTTAAGAAATTAAATATTACTTTAAAGCAATCACTTGCATACATGCAAATAATAGCATAGCTTCTCTTTTCCAACACAGTGTTATTCAAAAATCTCAAAAGGCAGAGCTGCTCTGTGGGAGTAGGGTGACTTTTTGTCCCTGGCCACCCCACACCCACCCTCAAGCCCCAGATCCTTCCAATATACTTTCTCTGAAGCTTTAGGTCTCCATCAACAAGTGTTTGAAAATCACCTACTAACATCAAATATATCCAAAATTAGAATGCCCTGGAAGTGTCTACTGATAACATCTACTACCTTAATGTGATTATTCACTTACTTTATAGGTTTATTTTATCTGCGTTTGTCAGTCATTACAAAAATATATCTGTTTCCTAACACTTCTCACTCTCTCTTCTGTCTGTCTGTCTATATATCTTTTTATGTATGTATGTGAAGAGGGAGGTAGATTCAAATGTACTCTTCTGAGCATAGCAGAGGCTGATCTGTTTTTTGCCAAAATCTTTAATTCTCATAATTGTCAAATTTTAAGTCTTAAATAATTATGCAAGAGGAATTCATTCTCTCTCTCTCTCTCTCTCTCTCTCTCTCTGCTCTGTATTTCTCTGACCTAAAATCAAAATTGAGACAATATAACCAACACAAAGTCAACCTGTAACTTCATTCTACTATCTGGAACATCTGCCAATGCTTAATCAGTGTCTGCATCTGGAGTCCTAGCTGAAATCCCAAATCCTCTAGCTCAGTGTACTAAAAATAGAATATTCATAAACCATGACCACCAATACCCAGTAAGTTTTATTCTGTTCCTTTAAAAATCCTGATAAATCTTTTTTCTTTAATTTCTTTCAATGTGATCACCTTAACCAAAAATAGTTAATATTTTTTAATCAATCTGATGATTCTTTCCTCATAAGAAGAGAATGCAAAGAAATTGTTTTTCTCTAGAAAGAATAATTATCAATATATAATTACTAAGTCACATAGGGTGAGTCTCTACTTCTCTAGGCCTTAGTTTCCCTTCTTTGCCCGAATATTTATTGTTGTCTATTTGAAGCCTAGATTGCCTCCTAAAGGTTGCACAGAGTGAGAATGTGTCTAGATTGAGAGTTCTTAATCTTGTCTGCAACCACGAAAAGACACACAAATGAGCTGTAGGAATTCTGTGAACTCTCTGAAAATCTATATCTATCTATATCATCTATATCTATATCTATATCTATCTATATCATAAAGAAAGAGAGAGAGAGAGTCTGTCCAGAAAAAGTCCAGCTGTTGTTAATTTAACAAGAATGGTTTGTGTGACATTAATGTAACCTGGCAGCCAAGGAGAGGAGACTGGAATTCACATGAGTAAACAATGATGACTTCACTGTACTAGTCAGGGGGTGGTAGATGCCATTCTATAAGCATGTGTATTATGTGGTCGTCCCATTTAAAATGACAGAGAGAGCAGAACAATACATCATCAAATTTTGCATTAAGCTTGAACATTCCTCCATGGAAACTATTCAGATGATTCAGAAGATCACAGCTATGGGCAACTAATGATTGGCAGCTTCATCACAAAAACACATTCATTCATATATTGCATCTCATGCAGAGTTTTTTGGCAAAACATCAAATCACCCAGGTGACTCAGCCCCGCTACAGCCCAGATTTGGTGCCCTGTGACTTCTGGCTTTTCCCAAAACCGAAAACATCTTTGAAAGGAAAGAGATTTCAGACCATCGATGAGATTCAGGAAAATGCAACAGGGCAGCTGATGGTGATTGGGAGAACTGTGTGAGGTCCCAAGGTGACGACTTTGAAGGGGACTGAGGCATCATTGCCCTACGTACAATGTTTCTTGTATCTTCTTCAATAAATGTCTGTTATACATATTACATGGCTGGATACATTTTGGAAATATATATAAAATAAAATACACTTATGTATAAAGTTTGTATATATAATATACCTATGTATAAAGTTTATGTGTATTATACACCTATATATAATATACCTATATATAAAGTTTATATTTTATACAAGTACATAGTCATTAATGAAGGAGGATCCTAAACTTTTATCATTTTTTCAAAAAGTAGTATCTATTGACATAGTCAACAGATCCTAAACTGTGTATGAAGATTACCTACAATGTAAAAATAATGTTTTGAGTCTCACTCCATATTTACTGATTTAAACTCTTTTAGTGTGCATATGAAACAGAAATTTGTATTTTTAATGCACTGCCCAGGAGGTTCTGCCCAGTTGTCATTGCTTCATGGACCACTGAGCTGGGAACCACTGATGCAAAACACTGATTTCATATCTAAAATTATAAGATTTGGGATCTGTATTTGGAGGCTGTGCTTATTGGCATTATATATTTCTTCATAAGTCTAAGATGAGATAATGTTTTATTCCTGGAAACCAGGTAGACAAGGGGGGCACTAATCTTCATCTATGAGCTACCCTTTGGTGCTCCATATCTTTATTCATGGTCTTTGAATCAAATGTTTTAAATACAATTTATGTTCAATAAATATTTATTCAATAAATAAATGAATGAGTGACATGTGAAGAGAAACAAAATCCAAATTATATTAATGCTATAATTAAAACCTGTCCTTTAAAAGACCCTCATAAAGGACAGATTTCCAATGCAGATGAATTAATGCATAAACAGAATAAATATTTGTGTTTTACATCTGAGATAATAAATGAATACCGGGTACAAAATGTTGAGTGGCAGTGGGGAAAATCCTTTGTTGATGCCTCCAGCAAATAACTAATTCCTCATCTTGGTCAAGTTGTCCAGTCTTGGCTTCAGAGACTGGTTGGTATTTATATCCCTCTCATATCAGAGAGAAGCAATGTGTTGGCAGAGTGTTTCAGTATTATAATTAAATCACATGTTTCTCTGAAATTATTCGGGATGAATACCATTTGTTGCCATATATTTTTCCTCACCCTATGGAGTTAGACTGTGCCATTGGTTAACATAAATGAGGTTATCACAGGGAAGGAACATATTTTATGGACCTGTGTATGTCCTTGGATAGATTATTTAACATTTTAAGCCTCAGTTTTCCTCTATGCAAGTGGGGAATATTTAATATACTTCTCAGTTTTGTTAGACAAAACATAATCCATGTAAATCAGTTAAGCTCAAGGCCCTGAATAGGAATATTTAATATTATTATTATTATAGTAATGAAATATTATTACTTTAAATGAATTAAATATATATTTTAATAAAATTTACAGTTTACAGAGATAAGATTTACTGCCCACATTTGTCTCACTATAAATCTATGATATGGGCAGATGTGCTGATCCACCTCTTTTATAATAATAAACCGTGGCTCAGAATAGTTAGTCGACTTTCTCAAGTCATTTTTGCACACAAACAATAAGCAGCACAACAAGCTCCTAAACCACGGCCAACTCAGTATGTTCAATGTTCTTTTTCTTATTATACTATAGTCTGGGACAGCGATTTTCAACCAGTGCACTACAAGAATTTTTAAAACATGCAATACCAGCCTATTTAGTCAGGGGTACTGACCTCTTTTCCTTTTATTGTCAAATAAAAAGAAAATGACAACAGCCAACACAACAATATCTGTTTGATATGAATGAATCAAAATTATACCTTTTTATTTTTTGTCAGATCGGCAAAAAATACAGTATTTTTTTTGGTTGCCACAGAATTGTAGTAATTAGTTTATGTGTGTTGCGAGATGAAAAAGTTTGAAAATCGCTGGTCAAGGGGACCGGACATCCATCTGGTAACAAAACTGAAAATAACAGAGTGCAACAGTTATTACAGAAAGAATTTAGAAAAGCAAAGGGCCATGCTGAAATGAAGAGGAAAAGGGCCAATGAGACAATTGTTTTACATTAAAACAGAAGTATGGCCACTTAATTTGGGTCCTACAGACAGAATGCAAAAGTACCTGCCAGACTGCCAGGTAGAGCTGTGTTCAAATTCAACTTTACGTCATTTATTGTCTGACCTTGAGTGAATCTCACTTTTTCAGGTTTAGTTTCTTTCATCAAATCCAAAATGGGGCTAACAGCACCTCCTTGATTAGCTTATTATTTGGTTTAAATTAGATAATATACATAGAGTATATTAAGGGAGACATAACTGTTAGCTGTTTTTCTCATTACTATTTTACTGAACAGTTTGATTCACTTAGAAGTAAACCTGAGTTTGAAATCTTGCTTTTACTTTTTATAGCTTTGTCATTTTGGATGAGTGAATTTTTCTGAAACTTTGTTTCTTGGGGTGGGGGAAGCAGGGAGGAGTATCTGCAATATGAACAAAAGCAACCATAAAAATGCCCATCCTAACTACATTTAAAACATGATAGATATAATACAACTTAATGGATATAAAATTGCTTTTGAACACATAAATCACGGTACAAACATAAGTAGATATAAAATATGTTCTAGCATAAAAATATTTTACTTTTTAAAATTTGTTTCTGTTGTTCATGGCTCTGGGCTTCTGGGCTGCTAAAACCAGAGTGTATATAAACAAACTGTGTTAAATGGTAACTTCTTGCCTTTCACATAGACACATGCAACATATAAATGAAAGTAACCTTTGGAGAAACAATTTTCTTATCAAACCTGAACACACCTGGCCACTGAAAGGGGAGCACAAATCACCTACACTGGGAAAAGCTTTGCTAATTATTTCCAATAATACTTATAGCTTCTTTATGATTGTAAAAGTAATACATGTTCTGTACAGAAAATTGGGCGAAAAAATATATATAATAAAAATCAACTGACCCCCAAACCTAGGTAATATCTGTTTTGCTCTAAACCTCCCCAGACGTTATGAGAACTCAGGCTGACAGAGTTAAAATAATTTATTTTAGTGCTCAAGGTCGAAAAATTAACAGTAGAGCTGCCACTCAGTAGAATATAGCATTTTGTTGTTTGTCTATCTTGTCCTCACATAATCCCAGTTGGATGATGATTGGGTCTCTCAACAACACTGAAGCTATTGGAGGAAGTCCTTGTTGCCTCCACTGCACAAAAAAGGAAATTGAAACTCAAAGGTGTTTAATGGCTTATCCCAAATCTTACAGCCAGCAGGGAGGAAATTTGGAATGCAAATCTAGATCATTTGACTACAACTCCCAATCCTCTCTACTAGGTCGTTTTACCAAATTTGTCCGGGATGGTGGACCATATATGGAAGCAATAAAAACATTATGGCTAGCTTCAGAATTTGATAGTCATGTCTGAGAAATATCTATTGCTACTTACTCAGCTAGCAAACTTTACCAGTTACTCAGTTGACTTAGTTGTTTCCAGAAATAACCTACAGTTACCACCATGTAAATTTGGATAGATCCCCCAGTACCTTTCTGGGCCTGCCTCAATTTGAACATCTAGAAAACAGACATAAATGAGTTCTCTATTATTTGGATGCTGTTGGCTACATACACTTTAAAAAGGCAACGGCAACAGTTTAACCAATAAATAAATTTATTGTCTCACATCACATTTGTATGATTATAGAATAATTCGAAGGCTGGACCATGTCCTGAAAGACGTCCACTCCCATATGTACACACAAACATGTCTCATTCCTGCCCTGCCTAGCCAGGCTAATGCTTCCCCTGATCTCACAGCATCGGCCCAAGAAAATCACTAGAAGACGGGCCAGCTATTGGCAGAAGTATAAATATTCTTTCTGTAAATACCTTCTTAAAGAAAGGCAATAATTTCCAGATGCTTCTCAGTAGATTTTCTTTCAGGCCTGTTGACAAAGATTGAATCATATACTATACCAAAACCAATTACTGGCATGGCAAATAGTTGTCTTAAGGTATATACACACTCGATTTCAAACAGTTGTGCAATTATGCTCTCTAAAATGCCTGCAAGTTTTTCTGGCACATTATACTTTATCAGGCAGAATATAAGAGCCTTTTTTCACATTCATATAAAGTGATATCTTGTAGTTGTTATATATACACACCCCACCTCCCCCACAGACAATTCATACACATATTTTCTAACAGATGCACAAAACTACTGAAATTTAAAACACATCATACATACCATTATGTGATAAGAACAGTCTCGTGAGTTGGTGGTATTAAAGTTAGTACAGCCTATGTGAAACCAATTGGGAAATACCTTTCAGAATTCCATTGTTATATATCCTTTGACCCAGATGTTCTTTTTAATTTTATTTAATTTATTGGGGTGGCATTGCTTAAAATAAGTTATATAGGTTTCAAGTGTACAATCCTATACCACATCATCTGTATATTGCATTGTGTGTCCACTACCCCAAGTCAAGCCTCCTTCCATCACCATTCATTTGAAACCCATTACCCTTTAGTAGCCCCTCACCTCCCTTTTCCTCTCATAACCACCATACTGTTGTCTATGTCTATGAGTTTTTGTTTATCTTGTTCATTTGTTTGTTGCTTTCAGTTTTGTATTCCACATATGAGTGAAATCATATGGTTCTTGACATTTTCTGTCTGACTTGTTTCTCTTAGCATGATATTCCCATGACTCATTCACGTTGTCCAAGGGGCATTATTTCATCTTTTCTTATTACTATTATTCCATAGTACAGTCATACCTCAGTACTCATTAGCTTCAGAACTTGTCAAACCCTGTACTCATCGCATTTTGACAAGAAAAAATGTTTCAACACTCTGTGCTTGCTTGCCACTCAGTGCCCCTCTCTCACGATGAAACAGAGGCCAATGCATCAGTCTCACAGCAGATCAAGAAGAGTTCAGGACCTGTTGGTTTCAGCACTCATCATGAGTTCCAGAATAAATTGACAATGAGTACCAAGGTACCTCGGTATATATGAACCACCGTATTTATGTACCGCATCTTCTTCATGCAGTCATATAGCAAAGGACACTTTGGTTCTTTACATTTTGGGTCACCATGAATAATGCTGCAATGAACATTAGGCTACAATGTATATCTTTACAAATAAATATTTTCAAAATTTTGGGGTAGATACCAATAACAGGGATTGCTGGGTCATGCGGTAACTTTATTCTTATTTTTTTAAGGAACCTCTATACTGTTTTCCAAAGTGACTATATCAATTTACATTCCCACTAACAGTGTCTGAGGGTTCTTTTTCTTCACAATCTTTCCAATACTTATGGATATTGGTCTTAAAGAAGACTCTATAAATTTGACTTCAAATACAATGGAAGTAAATGCAAAATTAATCGAATGGGACTATGTGAAACTAAAAACTTGTAAAGCAAAAGAAATTGTCAACAAATTGAAAACACAACTGACCAAATGGGAGATGTTTGCAAACAATGCCTCTAATAAGGGGTTAAAATCCAAAATATATAAAAACTCATACAACTCAACATCAAAAATATTATCCAGTAAAAGAACCTGCAGAGGCCCTGAACAGGCACTTATCTCTAAAAGACATATAAATGGCCAAAAGATATATTAAAAGATACTCAACTACACAAGCTACTAGGGAAATGAGAATCAAAACTATAATGAGATACCACCTAACACATGTTAGAATGACTATTATTAACAGACAGACATTCTAATCGAAGCAATACATTCTCCAGATACTGTTAGTGCCAGGATATTGATTTAAAAATATTTGTTCAGAACCTACCATTGATTAGGTAGGCAATATCCAAGCTATTGGGAATATATCAGAAATGAAGATGAAAAATAGTTGCCCCATTATGGTACAGCATTATTATGTGACAGTAAAGCATTGAATGGTGTCAAAGATGGAAGCCACCGCTCATATATATACATATTATACATAAAGTTGCTTTATAAGTAAAGGAGAACTTCTATGAGAAGTTCTTTCTAAAATATTTACAGAAATCATTTTAAAAGATTTATAGAATTTTGTTATGAAGTGATAAAATAATTTAACTAGCAAGTTCCTTATTGAGAATTTTTTAAAGTATTATCTGGAAAGATTTATTGTTCTGTGGACATCTCCACAAGCAGTCATGACAGAAAGTTTCTAAACACAATGTGAGAAAAATGTACAAGCACCAATATAGAAAGATCTCTAAGAAAATTGTTAAATTAATATTAGATGAAACAATATCTGTATTTGCAGTATAATGCATAATGGGTTTCTAGAACAAGACAGAAGACATTAACAATTATTGTCTAGAAGCAAAGGCAGGAGAACTGGGTAGCTGTGGGACTGGAGAGAGAAGAATACTTTTCATTATAAATATCTCTTTGCAACTTCATGATATTTGAAAATTTATATCTATTACTTAACTAAATTTAAGATTTAAGAATATAGTATATATTGTGTGTTTACCATTGTAAAAAGCATGCATTTATTTTACTATTACTGTTATTGAAAATCTCAACTTAAACTTATTAGCCATTATTTTTTTCTGATTCATAGGAGGTACTTTATTAGCATTATTTCTATTATGGTTAGGTCATTGAAATATTTTCACCAATTTTCTATTTATTTGTGATGTTCTTTGCCCAATAGGAAACTTTACTTTTAATAAAATACCAAAAATTTTTTGTTAAAATTTTATAATTTTTTAAATTTCATTTAAGGATTTTTTTACAAGCCCCAACACCATGAAAGCAATCATTTTTTAAGAACCTTATATTATATTTAATTCATTTGAAATTTACTATCATATATGATTTTTGAAAGGGTTAAGAGTTCATTTTCCTAACACATTTTACTAAACAACTGATTGTGTGATGTTTGCACTCAGTCCCATGTGAGCCCCAGGATGGTGGTTAATGCAGGTTAATCTATCACCATCAAGCCCCAGGATCATCAATGCTTCCTACTGGTTTTTTCCCAACCTCCTGTAGTTTTCTCATAGACATGTTCTTATAAAAATTCAGTTGAAGACTCCAGGGACCTTCTGCAGATACTGAGCACTCTCACTGGGCAGCTTTCTCTCCTCCATGGCTGTGTACTGAAAACTCTAGCCAGCTGGGCACCTCAGACTCCCAGCTTGGGCTCCTCAGTTCAGGGTTCCAAGAGGTCCTCCTGTGTTCCCCTCTCAGTTCTGTGGTCTGGAAGCTCTCTCCAGGCAGAGTGGGCTCACTATGTTTTTTTCCTGGTCCTGCACTGCCTGATGGCCAAGTCCTGGAAACCCTTGTTTCATGTCTTTTACTTATTTTTCTCAGTTGTTTTATGCAGAAGAATAAGTCCAGTCCCTGCTATTCCATGTTGGTTGGGAGCAGAAGTATCCTATAATATTTCTTAATATGTGATAAGGGAATTGCCCCTTATTCCTATTTTTTAAATATAATCTTAGTTTTTGCTGTATGTTTAAGATTTTTTTTATTGTCCTTCAAAAACACCACTGGAATTTTGAACAAAAGTACATTAAATTGAGAGATTAAATGTCGTGGCGGGGGGGAACTTATCTTTTCACAAGTTTAGGTAGTGACATCCATGCATAGAGTAAGAGTATTTATTTATTTAGGTCTTCTTTTAAGCCTTTTATTTGAAGTGTACATTATTTTATCTTCTTAAAGTGATTATTCTTTATTAATTCAATTCTTAGATACTTTAGTGTATTTTTGGTAATGTTATAAATGGTCTCATTTTCTGTTGCATTTTATGGTCGGTTATTGGTATAGAGGGACACTCATAATTGCATATATTTAATTGAATGTGTAGCCAAAAATGTTGTTTATGTTTTCTAATTAGTTTCAAAACTTTTCCTGCTGATACTCTTTGATATCCTATATACATCTGTGATCTGTAGCTGATTATACTTCTGATTCTTTCCAATCTTTAAATTTCTTATTTCTTTTATATTTTTTACTGAATTGTGCACTATCCAGTGCACACGAACAATATTAGGGATAGATGGAATATGTGTTATGTCTCCAACCTAATAGGAAATTATCCTATATTTTTACATCTAAGTACATGTTTTTTTATTTTTGTTGTTAATAGGTGGCCATTAGCAAGTAAAAGAAGTTCCCTACTCAATTTTCCTAGAGATTTTTAAAAATTTAATCAGACAGAAATATGGAATATTACTAGTTTTTCTTTAAATCTATTGAGATGATCATTGTTTAATGCAGTGAATTTAATCAATAAATTTTCTGACATTGAACTACTCTTACTGTGCATTATATGTGGACATGCTTCTATATTTTTTTATTTGTTTTTGTAATGTTTATTTCAAGAAACAAAAAATATTTTTCCTCATTTTTATTTTCAACAAAAGGAGAGGAAAGCTGTCATGGTAGCATGGGTATAAACTTGTGTCACTCAGATTTTAGGTTCAATTCCAAACAGTAACCACATACTTGAATGTGTGGTTTAAGATCTTTAATTATTAGTGTATTGATTAAAAATCAAGATAGGGATAAAAGTCAGGAATAAAATTTTGTGATGCGGTGTCTTGTTTCCTTTGAGAAGCTGAATAAGATATTCAATTAGGGTTTCTTCTGTAGTCTCTCCATCTTTCTTTCTTAGTGAATTCATCCCAACATCCTCACCTCTGCCCTCAAAAACTCATCTGCTATGTATGATTTCTGGTTTTTTCATGCTTCCAGGTTTTTGCATATACCATACCTTCTGTGTAGCAGAGCCTTCTTGTTTTAGTTAGAATTATTTTATTAACAATGACTAGTTCTGCTTCTTACTAGATTGGGAAAATTGAAATTTATTAGAAAATTATTGAATAGCTCACAGCAGAGATGGAGAGAAACCAGAGTAATGTTGCAAATTTGGGAAACAGAAAACTCTTTATTGTCTAATCCAGGCACCAGATACAAGTCTCCTCCAGTGCTTACTTCAGTAGTACAGACACTAACATTGAAATAACATAGAGAAGATTAACATGAACCCTGTGCAGGTGCCACATGCAAATTCATGAAGTGTTCCCAGTTTAAGAGAGAGAGAGAGAGAGAAGAAGGGAGAGAGGGAGGGAGGGAGGGAAGGAGGGAAGGGAAAGAAAAAAAAACAAGGAAAGGAAAATAAAATGGAAATAAGGGAAAGGGAAAGAAGAGGAGGGGAGGAAGAATCTAGAAAACAAATGACAACTCAGCATGATGGAGAATGCTCTCAGTAATAAACACCCAAAGAACTACGCTGCCCTGAAAGTGAGGAATTCCTAATCATGGACAGTCCTTGGTTCCAGCCAGATGACCATATGACCCATAGGCTATAGAAAGAATTGAAGCTCTGCAAAGGAGATTGAACTAGATGACTTTTAAGGTCCCTTTCAATCACAGGAGTCTATGATGCCCTAAGACAATATCTTAAATAATGAGGACTTGGGGTGGGGGTGGGGGGCGGGGACAAGAGAGATTGGCAATAGAACTAGATACAAGGAAACAATTCATCCTATATGTAGTGAACAGCTGTGATTAAAGCACATACACAAATATTCCTGTGATTTTATTTTTGGCCTTCCCTTATTTGGTAAACATCCATGAGAAACAACCATGCTTCCTTCCAATGGTCTCAAGAGTAGTTTCTGTTAGCCAATACACTAAAGACATTAGGATGCTTCTGGAATAAGACAACCTTGAGATTTTTAGGTGTGTATTAAAAGCCTTAAAAATTAAGAGAATATGAGTGTCTAACTCAAATCCTCTCAGCCTCTCTGAGATCTTAGTTTTCAACATAATAAAGCCTTTGATATTTGGGTTTGTTTTGCCATTGGCAAAACAGTACTTCTATTGCTAGGAACTTTAGATGACCTTTTTAAAAATGAGTACATTTTAAAAACTAATATTTTTTGTATTTAATATAAAGAAGTTAAGACTGCAGTTTTTTTTTCCTTTTGAAGTAGATATGAATAAAATACTTGTTGGTTTAAGTATATAAAATAACATTTCAGGTGCTTTAAATGCAAAACTTTAAAACTCAAGAACTGAAGTCTTTTTTCAAATGCCAATTTGCCTAGAATTATCACCCTTTTTTTGCTCTAATATACAGAAACCTCATCGTATATCACAGAAGTGAGGTATACTCAAGTATTAAAACAAGCTGTTCACCCATTGTAAAAAAAAAAAGAGAGAGAGAGAATCACTACAAAATGATTGTGTGCAATTGAAAACATTGAGAACAAAATCCCACAAGATATCAAGATTCACATTATACCTTTAACCATTTATGTTTGTTAGATAACACACCCTCACTAACATTTGAGAACACTTAGAATTTAATTTGTATTCTAAGCACAAGTATTTCATTGTTTCTACATTTCCAATAGATAAGTAAACAGTCAAAATTGATATATAGATGTGCAAGTGTGGCTTAGAGCAGGGGTGGGTGTGGAATGTCTGATTAGAAGGGACACAGCACCTGCAAGGTAGCACTTTGTGTTGGCATTGTATGCTTCTTGGATGTGCCTTGAGAGGGCGTGACAGCACCCTGTCAAAAGCTAAAACCATGGTTCCCATCCCCAAATCCTTTCTTGGTTAGCTTGGTCAGTAAGATTAATTTCCCTAAGTACTAGCCATGTTAGTGTGTATATGTTTGTGCGTGTGTTTGTATGTGTACGTGCATGTGTGAAGAGACATAATTATATCTGGATAGTATTTTATAATAGCATGTTTATTTTCTTATCAAATCTTGACACTTGAGAAATAAGGACGACCTAATTTAAAGATTAATATAAAGAGATTTGCTGTGGCTACATGACCTCTCCAAAGTGATTCATCTATTTCTTATCACAGAACTGAAAACCATTCCTCTTTCACAAACTTGTCACTGAGCCTCAGTTTATTCATGACTATACTATCTCACAGAGATTCTGAAGGATTAAATGCGAGCCTATATAAATGCATGGCACTTTCTAAATTCTCAAAAAAAGTGGCTATTAAAAAATTATTTTTGCCCTGGCTGGTGTGGCTCAGTTGGTTAGAGCACCATCCCAGAAACCAATAGGTCGTGAATTCAATTACTGGTTCATTACGGGTTGGAGTATGTATAAGAGGCAGCCGACTGATGTTTCTATCATCAACGTTTCTCTCCCTCTTCCTCTCTTCCTTCCCTCCCCTCTATCTAAGATCAATGGGTATTTCCTAGGATGAAGATTAAAAATAATTATTTTTTCCTAGGCTCTCTCCAATATACCAGATTATATTTTCTAGCTCAAATAAGTTTTTATCTGCTATTGCATTTTTTGGATCCATGTAGACAGTCACCTGGAATGTATTATACCTACTTTGCATTTGACACCTGGGTAACAACATCAGTTCTTTTTTAGGGACTATGTTGCCCTGCCACAGCCGCCATTGCCATTGTACAGGCCAGCCATTCATCTACAGAGAGAAAATCCACCCCTCCCCCGCCCATGCATTCTGCAAATAGCAAACAAAGAACTGGGAGTAAGAGTCAGCAAAAGAGAGACAGCCACTGCCCCTTCATCATTTTTCTCTGACAAACTAGGTTTGTCTGCTGAGAAACTGTGGCTAGTTCCTGTTAGCAGTTAGTAAAGGCCCAAGATGGAGGCTGGGGATGTGAGTTGAATATCTATTACAGGTTTTGATGTTGAGTAATGGCTGGTATTCTGCCTACTGCTAATTCTAATTCTTTCTAGAGTGATCAAATATGCTGGTTTTCTGGTTCTAAGACATTTACTCGGATGAGGCACTCTCAGTGCTAAAAACAGAAAATTCCCAGGCAAACCTGGATGACTGGTCACCCTTTGTCCAGCCCAGTTTGTTAAAATCCATCACTTGATGCCTCAGGTACCACTGGGAAGTTTTTCACCTGCTTTCATTGGGCAGCCTCAGCTCAATCTTCTAGAAGCCCAAAACAGGACTTGTCTGCATAAGGTGATTGGTTTCCCAAGTTACATTCTTCTCATTCATACTCTCACATAATTTTCGGGGAGCAAAAGAGTTAATAAATAAATATTTATGATTTTGTTTAAATTATTCTCCCATATTTTTTCTTAAACTTTGGCACCTGCTACCACTTGTCTGCTAGCAGAAAACAAAAGGAATCAGAAAGAGCAAACAAATGTTAATGAGAAAACTCAGAAACAGCTGAGATGCTCAGTTTTCATCAGCTTTCTTTTTCCATAAACATGTGGACACATAGTTTTGATTTTTCTCCTGCATATTTATAACATGCTTATTTTTTTATAGTAAAGCTACTTCCATTTCTTACAGTTGACTAGAAGAGCAAAGGCTAAAAATATTGATAATAAATACTAAGGTTTCTTGAATACCTACTATGTGGTAGGCAGTAGACAGAGCATTTTAATTATATTAATTTGTTTGTACATCAACTTTATGAATTAGGTATTATATCTACTTTACATTTGAGCAAACAGAGGCACAGAGAGGTTAAGTATTTTAATTAAACAGTTAAACAGGTAAGGACAGGGAGCTATGCTTTTCTGTCCAAGTGGTCTCAGTGGTCTACCTGCAGAATCCAGGTTGCAGACACTTCCTAGGTGATCACTTTAGCATCATCATCTTCAAGGCCTTGGCTATCTGAACAACCATGAGAACCCTGGCCTGGTACAAATGTGTGTGTCTAATCCTTCAATATCTTCAGCCTTTGAAAACTGTGAGCATTTTCCCCCATGTGCCTAGAAACTCTTTGAAGAGACAAAATGTGAAAGAGACAAAGGGTCTATTTCCCCCCTGCCACACACATATTTTTTGGAAAAATGAAAGCCCTACAGAAACTTCAAACACACAATGAGAGTCAGATTATAAAATATGCCTCTTCTAAGACATTACTATACCCCTGCTGAAGGGTACAGTGGAGAGGGCATATAGTCATCAGCATCAGATAGCCCTAGGGTTAACTCTTCAATGATGACTATGTACTGATCTCAACCTGGGAAGTTGTTTTTCCTTCCCAAGTGTCAGTTTCCTCATTTGTAAAATGAAGGGCACAGTAGGTACCACCCATCTCTCCTGATTTTGAGGCTTTTGTTTTCATCTCTTGATTTTGCATGCTAATTAGTTCCTACGTTAACCATAATCCAGGTAGCTGCAGAGCACCTTTACTTCTGAACAGAGTTCTACCCTGAGTCCTCATCTGTGTTCTTTATCCTGGCCAGAAAAAGGAAGGGGAAGTAACACTGAGTGAGGACCTGACACTGTATGTCAGATGCTAAAGAACTTTTTTATTTCATAAAGTCCTTAGATCATGATATACATTTGTTTCACTTAACAGAAGTTCAACTGCAGTGGTTTAACCAAGGGGTAGTTTTAATTTTCTCCTGCAGCAAGAAGCATTTGTGTTGTGATGTGACTGCTCAGTCTCCATCCGGGCCTCTGTGCTCCAGTGAGAAAGAATGTCGAAGAGCAAAGGGTGAATGCCAGCTGGGTCTGTCTGAACTGGAAAAGTTTTCTCCAAAGCCAAAGGAGTGATTTTCACTTATATCTCATCGTCAAGAATTGTGTCACAAACAGTAAAGCGGCCTGGGGGATTTGATTGTTTAGGCTGGGCATATGGACACCCTGAGCTTAATTAGGTGTTTGTTAGCAATAAAAAAAAAGATGAAAGTGGATATTGAGGAAGCTCCCAGCAATGTCTAGAGCATCATGCACCAAATTCAGTGAGTGGGAGAGAGATTAAGAAGCAAAGCCCAGGCAACACGGTCACCACTTTCCTCAGTCTATCTCTTTCCACTCGGTTACATCTTTCTTAAGCGGCATTGCCCCTACCAAAGATTCTCCTTCCTGAAGCGGTTGAAAGAGAGAAGCATCTTTTATTATTCTTGCCTTCTTTGTGTGTACCTCTAAGGTTCAGGCACCATTCCAGGTAGTTGTTTTCCCTGCTGAGGAGTCTATGCTTAGAAAAGCGAAGCAGTCCTCCCATGGCCCCATAACTGAGAAGTGGAAGAACTGGGGCTCAATGGTAGGTGGGTCAAGTCCCTTCTCACTCCATTACATAGTGTAACCAACCAAGAGTGTGCGATATTTAGCAGAAGGCATCTCAGTGATGAAACTATCTTCAAGATCTACAGTAGAGGAAGTTCAGACAGTGGCCACACACTGTGGCCAGGTGTGGATAATTTTCAGTGTGGCCTACTGCAGAGCGGGAAATGTGAGATGTAGCGAAAGCTTTCCTCCTTATTCTAGTGTGTATTATTATAAAAACCAAATAATAAAAATGCTAACCTAAATGTAAGTCTTTTTTTTCCCCAAGCATTTCTTTCTTTCTTTCTTTATTTTTAAATACATTTGTCTCTGCCTCCCCCCCACCACTTTCCCTTGCCCCCTCCCTCTTTCCCTCCCTCAGCTCTTCCCCTTTGGTTTTGTCCATGAGTCCTTGCTATATATTCCTTGACTTTCCCCTATGCATTTCATATGCATTATCTCCTCTGGGGTCTTGTAACAATCATGAACAATGGAATAGGCAGACTTAGCTCCAGTGTTTGAAAGAGGAAAGTGGTCAGAGTGCTTAATACGAAGGTGGCAGTTGCGATCACAGCCATGAACCTATGCTTTCTAATATTTATTCATGTGTTCCTTCCTTAAACTCACTCTTCATGGTCCTTTCAGATGAAATATAAAGTGAAGCTTCATAAAAATCATATATTTTTAAGCAGCATTTAAGTTAGTATCTAATTTTCTTGCCAATCTTGTTTCAGGAATTATTCAAAATGCTCACTTTTCTCCCGTTATTTTAAAAATTAATAATCAAATTATTTATTAAAAACAATTACACACTAACAGATCACTTGACATTTTCTTAGACTAACTTTCTGTTGAAATTAGTGTCATTATATTAAAATAGTTCATTAATAGCTACTTGAATTGCACATCAAATAATTTTTTTAGTGTGCAGCATATTGAATAAAAAATCCAAAGGCTAAATCACCATCCTTGTTACCAGCATTATTGACAAAGATTTGTTGAGCGACTACTATAAGTAAGACTTTGTAGCACATCCTGAAAACAAAATATATAGGTTTACTAGATTGTAGATTTTCTGGAAGGCCATACTGGTTACAGTGCCTTGTGCATAGCATGTGTTTAAATGTTTGTTGAACTGACAGGAAGGAAGGAAGGAAGGAAGGAAGGAAGGAAGGAAGGAAGGAAGGAAGGAAGGAAGGAAGGAAGGAAGGAAGGAAGGAAGGAAGAAGGGGAGGAAATACTAATTCATTTGGTATTCTAATACCAAAGGCCTTCCTTCCTTTGCTAGTGTGTGTTGTTACAGTGGTCAGACAGAAAGGGTGCCTAATAAGAGGCATGGGGACTTTACTCCACTTCTCTGCACCTAGCACAGTATAAGGCACTCCAATTGGACTCAAAAACTTATTGCGGGATGAATGTATGAATACATACTTCTATGCCATTAATCTTCCTCATTAGTCTTCTTTCTGCCCAGGGTCCCTACTTTCAGAAGAGCTCTTCTATGTTTGGTCATGTATGATTGGTTAAAAGATTTTGAGATTATCCCTTCTGAAAATGACTTCCTTCCAAAACTCTAATCTTGCTTCCACATGCTGCTCTTAGTCCCACCCGCCCACCTGAGCGAGGGAATTGGAAGGCAGATAGCATTGTAGGGAAGCACTGGTGTGTTTCAAGGATGGGAGTCCTGTTCTTTTGCAGACTTGCTGATTCCTCACTTTTCCTCAACACTTTGCTCCCTCCCCCTCCAAAAAAAAAAGCTCCTTTGTCTGTCTCTAATTAGTTACGGATAAGAAAAGTAGATATGCCCCCTTTGTGGTTTCTAATGAATAAATCCCTCATGAAATCTCTTACTGTGGCATAAAAACAAAAGGCTGAAAGCTGATTACCACCCTCATTATTAGAATCCAGGCATGGAAAAATGGCTTCTTCTGGGATTCCTTTGCCTTCTTTGTCCAGAACTGAATTTCAGAGCAGGTGACGGTTGGCATAGTAATATATTTCAATGCTAAAGGAGATAATGCACAGTATCAGGTGAGTAGATCAGAAACCACATGTGAAAAAGAGGAATATAGTAGAAACTCTAACTTTTCTTAAGTCTTCAGAGAGAAGAGCTATTACAATTTTGTGGGACATTTCAAGTATACTCAAGGAAACCTTAATTTGAGCTTGAAACCTGACAGAAATAAATCATTGTAGATAAATAAAGACACATGGACTGTCCTAAGATGAGTCACTAAAGCAAAAGTAAAGATCTTAAGAACCACAGATCTCATCCTCATAAGTGACCTACCCACTAAGTGGCCACAGTTAAGATACATATCTTATACACATGTGCGTATGTGTGTATATGTACCCATTATTCCTCATAATAGTCGTATGAGAAATACTACCATATCTACCATATTTCATCACCTCCAAGATGCATATCTTTTCATACTTTAACATCTTTGAATTTGGAATGGATTTTTAAATGGCTTAAAATCTCAGTGGGCTGCTATTAAAGTTCTTCTACAGAAGCTTGCTCCGCTCTTCACATGGGGGCACTATCAATCTGGGCCTTCTTTAAATTTTCTGCTTTAGAGTGTTTTGCTTTTTGGCTTTTGCTTTTTTGTTGGAGATTGGATTTATACTGGCAGTGGAAGTCCAGAAGGCAAGCTGTCCTGAACATCTGTGGTTCAAGTTCTTAAGATGGAGACATGCACACTTCTAGAGGTCTCTCATGATTTCCCTAACACCAAAGGTGCAGCCCTTTGTATACTAGATATTTGTGGGAGTCTTCTATTAGACTACTTAGCTTGGACATTTTTCTTTCCCAGCAGAACATAAAATGAGTGCATGCCAGAAATTTAGGAAGAGCAGCATTATTATCCTCCCCATATATCCATGGGGGAAACTGAGGCTTAGAAAGAGAATTTAAGTAACTTTCCCAGAATCGCATTAAGAAGTAAAGCTGGGATTCAGACCCATTTCTTCCTGACTCAGTGAACTTTCCAATACACTATAAATAAATAAATAAACAAACAAACAGCTGTGTGACATTGGTAAAATAATGGTGCTCTCTGGACATGTTCTCATGTAAGAAATGAGAATGGACTGAGTAGAAGAATTTAAGAAAGAAGTAACATGTTTTGCTTGCATATGTCTAATGCAGGTACCTATGCATTTCCAGTCATCTAGCAATCAAATTAACTATGGCAGATATGCTTCATTTAATCTATTTACGTATAAAATTATGCCAGACAGGTGGAAAAAAACATGTCCAAGGTCACACAGACTTTTAGTGGTAGAACTGAGAGTTGAACCCCAATAAGCCTTGCTGAGTCAGTTTGCTTCTCAGAACTTTTAGGCCAGTTGTCTTCCCTATGAGACATAACTCCTTCCTGCAATTTTCAATTGCCACAGTGATATTATTGAGGGGTGCCCACGAGGCACATCATCACTGTTCATTGTCCTTTTTTGTATATAGCTTATTGGACATTAGTAGCTACCCCTGCACTCTAGCTGGATTTGGCCCTGCAAGCAGAGCCTGGGCAGAGAAACCAAAGAATCTGCAGGAAGTTAGGCAGAGTAGCTCCCAGGAACCTGCCACAGTCATTGCAGACTTTCCCCTCTCTGCTGTACCATAACTCCAGACCTCTACTGCATAGATCCTGGATCTAAGATCCTGAAGGTTGTCTGAGTTCTTTTTTTCTACCTCTCATAGATGATGTCAACACTAGGAGCTGCTCTCCAGGTTTTTCCTGTGTCAGGAAATATTTTTTTTCCAAGAGTTAAAAGATTCCACCTGTGCTGACATTTCATAGCCTGCTAAAGCAATAGCTTGATTCATGTATCCATTCATACTTATAAATATACTCTCCCCTTGACCAGGCCAAAATTCCAGGCATTGTGCCACTGGAAATGCAGAGCTCAAAAGAGATGCCCAAAACTAGAGTCAGGGAGAGAGATTCAAAAAAGCACCCAGCTGAACCTCTCTGTGAAGGTGGCTCCTTCTCATGGAGATAGATCCACATTCACCAAACCCACGTAGATAGATACATTAAGATCAGAACACAAATGCACTAATTTATAGTGAGTTCACTATAAGTAGGAGAGATTGAAATCAGTATACATCACAAATTCACCTCTTTTTGTGAGCAAATTTACAAAATAGTTAATAGAAGGATAGCTGATGAAAGAGACCAGAATAAAGACAATTCAAATTGTAATCTTAAGTCATATTGTTACTTGAAGCTCCCTATCCCTCTATAGTCAATGCCAGCAGGGAAAGCATGAGTATCAGTTAGATGAACAACCTTTGGGATCTTAACTTAGCTCTACAGCCTGTAGCCCTGTCGATTTCAGAAAATACTTTATCCTTACCCAGCCTCAGTTTTCCCACCTGTAAAATAATAATAGCCTTATGTACCTCCTAGAGTTGTGAGTTAGAACAAGTGTCATATGTGAAGAGCTCAGCACAATTTTGGGCACGCTAGTGTTCCTTGATTCTTAAATATCACTGATTTTAAGTTATTCTCAACGTTAATAGCAAATTTTCCGGCACACAATACAGAATTTGCAGAATTCTATATGCAAACTGATTGATCATAATTTTTTTTTCAAAACAAAGATCAATATAATTTTTGCACCAAGGAAATAATGGTAATAAATATTCACTATATGGAATTCTTATTATTCTTACGGTCATTGTCATTATTCCTGTTGCCAGTGGGTGGTAACAGACAATGTTCCTTGGTTGAGAAAGCATCTTGCCGCAGTGCACTGGGATGAGCACTGCCCACCCCCAGCTTACCGCACAGCTTCTGTCTGACCAAGCTGTGTTCATGTGTTAGACTGCTATTTCTTCTTCTAAGAAACTACTCCAAATGTGCTTAACATATGGGGACAGCTTCTTAGTAAATGTTCTATTTCCTGAGATGTCCTAATTTTGAGATTGTTAGTAAAGCAAGCTGTTATCAACTTGTTTTTCTATCACCAGCCTTCATAAAGAAAGGCCCCTCCTCGTGGTCTCCAGTGTGACACCTCCATTGCCCACAGTCCATTTGGAGGTCTGGGTGGGAGAGGTGCAGGCTGCCCACGCACACGGAATTGCAGTTTCTGTGAGGAAAGCTGTAAACTGAGCAGGAACATGCATTTCATTTTATGTTCTCAAGGAAATCTCAAATAATAAGCTCTTCAGGGGATTTGCTCTAAAAAAAGTGTATTTTAAAATTCATAAAATCAACATAATCCATTTCAGAAAGTTCACTAGAGAAAAAAAAAATTCCCTACATTGCAAAACCCATAAGACAGACACAGTTGTTATTTTGATATAATTATATTGTTTTATAGGTATAATATAATTAAAATTATAATGTACATATTTTAAAATTATTTTTACTGTTACTTAATATATTAAAAGCGTTTTTCTGCATTTTGGGGCAGAAACCCCCTAGTACAACATGCTAAGCCCTTTGTGCTCAGCTTTCCCCTCTAGCCTCATTATCTCTACCCTCCTGTCATATTTTACTCTCCATCCACCCTGGACAGCACATTGTTCTCGAACATTTCCCTCCACCCCTCCCATCTCTTACTCTCCCTTCATCTTGTATATCAGCCAGTTTGCCAGCAGGAAACAGAATCCACCCCTAATTGTTCAAATGAAGATACTTGAATGTGGGAACCATTTATTGAAGATTAGGCGGGTTTAAGGGAACTAGAAAATGACGATGAGGAAAAGAATAGGGAGATGCTCAGAAACTAGCAAAAGGGGAAATTCTTATTCCCCTAGGGCCAAATAGTTTAGAGCCAGTGGTACTAACACCGCTGTTTAGGAGCAAATAGTTTTGGATCGGTACTGGGAACACCGATGGGGGTTGCACCTGGCAGGAGCTAGAGTCAGGAAAAGAAACAACTGAGAGAGCTGTGCTGTCATAGCAGGGAGAGAGCAGGTAGGAGCATCCCATTTCTCTCTCCATCAGCCCTCTTGTTTCCTGTTGGCAGGTCCCATTGGCCAAGTCCCAGTGGGAAGCCAGAGGGCAAGGCAGCACCAAGTGGCCCCTTCTGCAGATGCCGTCCATTGGGGCACAGAGCGGCAGGTCAGACAAGGACAGAGAAGAGACAGGGAAGGCGAAGCCAGAAAGAGAGGGAAAAAAAATTCTCTTGCCTACATCTTATTTATCCTCCAGGTTTCAGCGTGCATGTTACTTTATCAAGAAAGTGAGAATGGCTGACCTTTCCCTCTTTGTGCTCTAACTGCTTCCAGTGTTCACCTCAAGATAACACATTTCATACTTGATTCAAATTACTTAAAAGCTTGCACCATATCTTGTTTAGTATTATTTAACCAGGAACAAACAGAGTCTTGCAGATAATAAACATCGTAAAATATTTGCATAATCACCATTTCCAAAGTCTTCATAATATTTGTTCTAGGAGCTGAACAATAATTTACTTAGCCTTTCCCCTATTACATTTTTTTTTAAATTTTTTAACTGTGTCTTGTTCATTATTTTAGTGTTGGTGTTACTTTTCCAGTTGATTTGCAAACTCTTTATGGGCAGAAGCTAATCCATATACATCTCTCTGTTTTTTTCTGCTACTACCACATACAGACATACACATGCGGACACATGACCAGCCAAGCTATGGTAGACATGGAATCAGAAACCACCTAAGCCCTGGCTGGTGTGGATCAGTGAATTGGGCGCCAGCCTGCGAACCAAAGGGCCGCTGGTTTGATTCCCAGGCAGGACACATGCCTGGGTTGCAGGCCAGGTCCCCACTAGGGGGAGTGTGAAAGGCAACCACACACTGATGTTTCTCTCCCTCTCTTTCTCCCTCTCTTCCCCTCTCTCTAAAAATAAATAAATAAAATCTTAAGGAAATTAAAAAAAAAAAAAACAGAAAAAGATTAAGGCAATACTTTAAAAGAAAGAAAAGAAAGAAACGGCCTAAAGTGATCAGGTGTCTCCAATTTTCCCAAAATGTCTCTATGTTCTTCTTAATGCTCTACACCAACACCTCTCTGTTCACATGTAATAGAGCTCCTCCCTCTTAATTTACAGAGAAAAATAAGATTTATTAGACCATAAGTTCCAAAGCCTCATGTCAACAAGCCAACAAAAATTATTATAGTCCCACTAGCAATGCTGTCCTCTCTCTGAATCTGTCCCCATCGTTGACCTACTCCCTGTGCCAACACATTTGCTTTGACTAGACCACAGTAATTCTTACTTAATGTGCTAGTTGAGGGGATTTGGTGAAAGAGGGATGGAATGAACAAGTTTGCAGTTCTGGCTTTCTGCTGCTGCTTCTCCACCGACTCCCTGAGAGATCGGGACAAGCACTGCCCCTCTCTGGGCAGTCCCCCTTCTATTAGATCCACATGATTCCTTTGGTCCCAGTCAGCTCTTTCCAGAGGCGAAGGGCGGGATTGAAGGCCTACCTGTACATATGTAAACTGGGTGTTCTCCATTGTATTTTCTCTCTTGGCCTTCGGTTTCCCTATCATTACATTGGTATCATTAAATCTGGTTCACAGACTTTTGTTGGGATTAAGTAAAATCAGATGGTAAGCTAGCTGCTCAATAACTCCACTGGCGAGGCAGTCATAGACATGGCAGAACTAGCGAGATGGCTCTGTGAGAATGTTGTAAGAATGGACATGGGAAATAACAAGATAAGAAGGGGGAGGGATGAGGAAGGGAGGGAGAAATCAAAGGAGGAAAGAAAGGAGGGAATAAAGGGGACAAATGGACAGAGAGGGAGGAGTTCCAGAAGAGAGTTTATGGATTCATAAAATATATATAAATGTATGCATGTGTATATATATACATATATGTGTGTGTGTGTGTGTGTGTGTGTGTGTGTGTGTAATTTTAGACAATGCTTCCCAATTAGAAGGGCCAACTCCAGTTTAGCTTCTTAAACTGTGAGGCGGTATGACATTAGCAGTTAGTAAAAAGATAAATTATAAATAGGTATGTAAATGGCTCAGCATGGAGGCTGAAAGTTGAAGACAGCTTTTGGCAGAGGTAATAATGAAGTGAATCCCATTAGTGATGGAAAGGCAATTAAGAAAAACCTCAATGAAGCTCCAGATCTGAGCATTCAGCTGAAAGATTGGGATTTTAGAGGAAAAAAGGTTAAGCACCTGGAGGCTGTTTATAATGACTTTAATTAGATAGCAAATGAATTGTTTTGCTCTTTTTTCCTCTCTTTAAGTTTGCTTTTTAGGTAACAAAGCATCTGTAACAACAGTGAGGTGCACTTGTAATTGCAGGTATCATGTGTAGGAGGTGTTAAGATTTCAGCGATTCCATGATACTGTTACAGAACGTTCCTATAAGAGTTTAAGAAGTCCAGCCATTTCCATCACAAAACCCCAGTGGACAGACTGTACAATTGTTAATGAGGAGAATCTTTGTGAAACTTGACCATGGTATAAGGCACTTATTCCCTAGCAAGACTCAGGCTGAATATTGCCTTCAACCTCTAAAAAAAAAAAATGGAACACATCATGTATTTTGGCAACCCAAATTATCATTACACGCTGTGACGTGAGTGACAAGGGAGCCCACGTTGGATGTTAATGTTAAGGAACATGGTAGATTGGAGGAAAGATGTTGCATAAATTGCCTTTAATCTTAAAATTCTGTATCATCTTGGTTGATGTCAACAGAAGAAACATCTATTATTATTACTGTTGACATTAAATTATGTAAGAGTTGAAATTTCCAAAGTAATGTGCCTTATATCATTGTCTTAAAAAAAGATTTTAGTGAAAGTATTTGTATCTCTATTGTATAGGTAAGGAAACACTCTGCACCAGGTTAAGTGATTTTTTTTTTCAGTGTCTCAACAGATAATAAATGGCACAGACAGCACACAAAATGAACCCGTATAAGCCTGTTATTCATATTGCATCCGTTTGGCTGTGGATGACTCATAAATAACAGTTGGATGCGCCCTTAGGGGCGATCTTATCCCGCAAAGGAGAAGAAAACGTGCACTGGCTTTTCTGGTGCTGTTGAGTGTATGCCTGGAACTAGAACCCAACTGGCAGAATTCCCTGAGCAGAGCTGAATGGTTCTATACAGAGAAAGAGTGGGTTATTTTAATACTTTTAATTTTGCTGTGGATCGTAAAAAGATTTTATTATCCCAATGATTGAAAAGTGTCAGTTATTTTTAGTTTTGAAAGTGACCTGGAGGTTGGATAACCCTCACCCAGCTGGTGGACAAATCTCCATGGCAACCAATTATTAGGCAGCAATTGATTCCAGAGGCAGAAGGTCTACAGAGCACTGACTTTCAGCACTGGCTGCACATTATAGAATCATTGGAGAGCATTTAAAAAAAATACTGAGGCCTGGGGTCCACCCCTAGAGGTTCTGATTTAATTGGTTTGGAATATAGTCATGGCATCAAGGTATTTTAGGTTGCTCAAATGATTCTAATGTGACAGATGGTTGAGAACTGAGGCTATAGAATGTGATTTTTAAAGATTATATAGGGTTTATGTATTTTTGCACCATAGGAAAATTTCAAAGCATTTCAGCTGTTTCAATTCCTGGCTCTTTTTTTTATTCCTTCTTTCCTGCCTGCCTCTCTCCCTCCCTTCTTCCCTTTTTTCCACAAATACTCACTGAGCACTCATTTCGATACGTTGTGATGGGCTACCCCTGCAATCATCGCTGTCGTTTAAACCTCATCGTTTCTGGGCTAGAGTATTTGCCAGCTTTCCAACTCACCTCCCGCCTCCACTCCTGCTCACTGTAGCCGCATCCCAAACAGTGACCAGCATATTTCTTCAACAGTGCTTCACTGCTTAAAACTTCTCAGTAAATCCCTTTGGGGATCACATAGAAGATAAATGTGAGGTTTTCTAGTATGGCATATAAGGCTCTTGAAATGAGGTCCTTGTGTGCCTGTTCCACTTCGTCTTTATTTGAACTCCCAAAATGAGAAGGGGGCACAAGGTTTGAAGCCCAGCAGGAACAAAGAACGGGATCTCTTAACATCCAGGACAGACATGCATCATTTTGCCCAGCATTTCACAAAACACTGGATTGAGTTTTGAAATTGGTAGTTCTGAGAAAGAAGCCAATGATTAAAAATTCGTGGGATTGCCCTGAAACTCGGTCATTAGCGGCAAATAAGTAACAGTCATTAATCTTTCTCTTGGCAGAGCTGTTTTTCTGAAGGAGAGAGAAGATGGTTGGAACACTTGATCTTTCCTTTCGCTGAAAGGTATGGGCAGCATTGCCAGTGACAGTTCTTTGGATCTGAATTTTTGGTCACCTTTTCTTCTTTTTAATTTCTCTCTATAACATTTTTTTTTTTTTTTTAGAAAATACTATAATAGGTTTCTCTCAAAGCAGTGAAAACATTTCAGATTGTGTTGTATTCTTATACTTTAAAAGAGAAAATGTTAAGAGAAGAAATTGGTATCTTTCTTTAGACAACACTACTGATTACTGAAAATTAAGCTCTTTGAGCTTTCTGTTGTCCAGGCTTCAGAGAGAAGCCTGTGGTGCGCTCCGTCTTGGGGAAGGGCCCAGGCATAAGTTGGTGGGTGCACGCCAAAGGGCTCTGGTTGGCATCCTGAGTGATTCAGCAATTTGTGTTTGGTCTGGACAAGCTTTGATATCTGTGAGAGTCTGATCTGAAGTATAGGCCTTAAAAAAAAATAGCATTGCTATAGGTAGCAGCATCAGATCTTTGCCGTTCCTTTCAATTTGACGTTGATGATTGGGAACACAGGCCAAGCCTAAATGAAGGACTTTGATCCTAAAGAAGGGGATTAGAACAAAAGCAAGGGATTGAGAAAAAAGCTCCTTCCTATGTACAGTGTGACTAACAAGGCAGGAACTGGAAGAATGGTGCGAAGAAGTGTTTCCTAACCTCATCCTATGTTTCTGTATGGGTCCTAGGATAGAGTATTAATTCTAAATCTCTTTTTCTTGGGAAGTCTGAGGCGACCAACAGATGCCACTTTGTGATTTCTAGTGCTGAGAAAGTCCCTTTTCTTTGTGTTCTGATGACCTCTCTTGTAAAACTGGGTAGATGCTGTGGTCACCTTCCTCACAGACCTAGATTTGGGGAAAATGAGGCCAGGAATTATTATGGCTCTCCTCAGGGACCTGTGTGACCATACTGAATGACAGGCAAGATTTCCTTCATTTGGGGATATGCATTTGAATTCTAAAATATTGCTTGGAAATAATACTACTGTTTAACATACAGTACATAGAAATATTAAGCAATATAAATTGACCATGTATAATATAAGTTTTCTTTTCACACATCCCCTTTCTGAAATATCAAACCCAGCATCGATCCTTGGTGTTACTGGTATAATTTTATGATTTTATATTCAAAGAGCTGCTCCTTATTTACAAAAGCAACAGAGTTGCTGTATGAGTATCAAGATTGGGCCTTGCCTTTGGTTTTCCTTAGGTAGGTTTTGGACCTCATGACTCTTATCAGAAACTTCCATCCAGAAAAGAATTGCAGTCAAGTGAGACTAGATCTTCCAGAAGTAAACCACTATATATGGTGTATGAAACCAATAGCTCAAATGTGTATGAAGGTAATTGTCATAACTAACTACATGGTCAACCTGAATATATGTGCAGATAATAGTCTTATTAGCCTCTATGTGCTCAGACCCTTAAAATATAGATACTTTTGTGTTTCCAGACCACTCTTGCGGGTGAAGTATATGTTCCTAAAAATCCCCCGGGTTGCATTGCTTTTAGGGAAGGTAGGACACCCTGTAGGTGTCTGGATGATCCATTGAGATGGAGCCAGATTGGTAAGCTCTACCACCCTGAGAGGTGGTGGTGAAATGAGAAAGAATATATGGGTACCTTGTAGAGCGAATATAATATACAGGTAAGTTTTGAGATTAAGAACAAGGAGAAAAGGTTTCCTAGGATGGGCATGTAATAATCTCCAGGTGGTTATAAGTAGTCAGAACCAAGGCTGTGTTGTGACCCATTGCATTGACTGGCTTTATGATGCAATTTGATGCATTACTTATAAAGCATTCAAGGTGGGCATAAAATTCACTAGGTTCCCAAAGAAGGAGCATTACATGAGAAACAATGGGGTAGGCCCTTCTCCAGTGTTTGCCTGCAACCCTCTATACTAAGCTTTAGGCATGAGGCCAATAGCGTGGGGCAAGAAAACCAAGTTCATAGACAGCACCCTGCTTCTAGGACCATAGTTCCCATACTTTATTGGGTACCAGAATCACATGGAGGGCTTGATAAAAAACAAGGATAGATATCTACCCCCACATCGTAACTGAGTAGGTCTGGGGTAGGACCTGAGGATTTGTATTTCTGACCGGCCCTCAGAGAATGCTGATAGTGGGCCCCTGATCTGGTATACAGGTTTCTGACATTTCCTCCTGACCTCTTTCTGTCCCAAAGGGGTAGAGATGGGGTAGGTAGGTTAAGAAACCTTTCTGCTAATCATTTTAATGAAGTAAACTCCTGGCAGACTCATAACACCAGTTTTTCACTCATACACAAACATCTGAATTCTAGCTGAAGCCTCCCAGATATTATGACAACCTAGGTTTGTAGAAATAAAGTAAAACATCCAAGTTCACAGGTGGTGGCAGAGGCAGGATTTAAACCCACATCTCTTGATGCCAGATCCAGGGCAGTTTCTAACATATTACTTATGATTGGGAGTTGTGGGCTGAGAGACTCCTTAAAACCAAGACTGTGATGACAATAGAAATTTACACTGAAACTCCATTCTAGTATAAACAGCAGGGAGTGAAATTAAGTTAGGGGAAGCTCATGGTCCTTGCTGCCAATGAGAACATTGACAAATCTATTTCTGAGGCACTCAGTCAAAGCCGGGACAGACTCATCTCTTCCTCTTGTCTTCATTCTGCCTGGGCCATCTGGCTGCATTCTGCTTTTCCAGGGACCTCTGGGTATTTCTGCTTTTTTTCTTTATAATATATAAATAAATAAAAACAGATTTCACTGATGAGGAAAAATACATTTGCAAAATCATCAGCATCAGTCATATTGGGCTTTACATCTTTAGTGCCATCAGTTTACTTGTGATCATACACAGTACTAACTTTCCTTCTCTCACACACAACGGCTAAAACAAGCAAATGACAAAAGCCAAGAGGAATCGGTAGAAGCAAGTATCTTTCTTGTTGGCTCTCCTTAAACTTCACCTTGGTTCATGTTTCCCCACAGATCTTTGTATGCTTCAAGTCATTATTATTTTTAATTAAGATATTTTTGTCCAAGATAATATAATACTAAGGGGAATTCTGGTGACAGCTGTTGTAATAATAACATTTATTTCATCTCTACCACCTTGTACTTGGAAGAGCAGTGAGGTGTAGTAAAAGGAATCTTAGGACCCAAATGATAATATTTCATGGGACTATGACTTTGGTATTGAGTTGGGATCCTTTGCTAACTAGTTTCTGCTAATATATCTCTTCTCAGATCTTCAGTCTCTTCATCTTTAAGTTATAATAATTACATTGTCCCTGACCAGAGCTGAAACTAAAATAATGTTTTCACTCCTATAAAATAATGTATAAACTGTAAATGCTATAAACATGGAAGATATTTTTATCAATTCTCAATAATAAATGAGTAAAACACTTTTTCCCTCATTCACTCTTCCCTGCCTCCCCTGTGAACATCTTTGGGTTGTCCTCCCTTTCAAAGGAATCAGAAATGCATTCCAGTGTCTTGCCCGGGGGCAGTTAACATTCCCTAGTACAGGAAGCTGCTTACCAGACACAATGGACTTCCGCCTGGAGTGCTGCGCTGGCCTCCCACAGAGGTCCTGCCAGGGCTGGTGGTTCATCTTACTCTTCTGCAACATTTTCATGGAGAAAAACATTAAGTATTTTCTGCTGACTGAATTGAAGGAGAATGTGGGAGATTTTAGAAACTCTATACATAAGAGTATTGACTTGGTGCTGCATTTCTTTAACGGGCCATAAGTTATCGAGGCAAGTGTAAACCAAGCCAATAATTCAGCTTCTCTATTAGTGTCAGACAACCCACCAGGGAAACAGAGAGAAGCTTCATGTTCATTATTGATTCCAGTTACTGCACAACCCTGCAAATTATGTATTGTTATTTTTACAACACAATCACTAGATTTTGATAAAATTAAATAGGCTGCCAATAGACACAGGTGGTGAATAGCCAGGCTTTGCCCATATCTTTGGGGCTCCACTGGGCAGAAAGGCTTTGCAGTAGAATGGTTCTGAGTGCGTACTGTGGGGACAAACTGTGTGGGTTTCAGTGCCTACTTTGCAACTTGAAAGCAGTATGCTTGGGTGTATTATTTGATTTATCTGTGCTTCAGCTTTCTTTGTTGTAAAAAGGGATGAAATATTTTACAGGGTAATAGAAAGACTAAATGAGTTGAAACCTGCAAAATGCCCCATACAAAGCCCCAATTCTAATTAGCTATTAATTAGCATATGTAGTCAAGTTATCCTCTAAATCTGAGTCCCTACAAAGTTAGCCATTTATCCTCAATAGCTTTACAGAGCACCTTCTGCTTGCCAGGTGCTGTACCAGGAACCAGAGCTCCTCCTTCTTTGATGGTGATGTGACAATGACTAAGTGATGCGATTTCACCTTCTGTTTGTTCATTATTAGAGTTTTTGTGAGCAGTTAGTTATTACCATAAGTTAAATTCTCCAATAGTGGCATGATCATGGAACAGTCAGGAGGAAGAAATTAAATAGACATGGAGGAAATACCATTTAAGGAACTTGAAGTATTAATTCAGTGCAACCTAAAGACTGAGAGTGGATTTTAGAGACTAACCACACAAATGTAGCCATAAAGGCTAACAACTGCATGGCATGTTTAGAGAACTGCAATTCTGTAGCACGTCAGTCAGAATAAATTTGAACAGAGGATTCAGAAAGATACAGCACAGTTTCTTCTCCATTAATAAACATTAGCCAAGAAACATATTTCAAAAATGAACCAGATACCATATTTTTGTTGTGTATAATGCACACTCTTTTGGTCCAAGTTTTTGAGGGAAAAATTAGGAGGTGCATTTTACATGGCTAGTACCTGAAATACCTTGCATCTGTTCTTGTGTTTTGTAATTATCTGTGACATAAAATTTTTGTACTATAATATGTTGAAAAACAAATGCTAAAATTCCTTAATAATACAAAAAAAACAAGTATCTAAATATAAATGAATAAACAATTGAATTAAAAAATTAAAACAAAAGAGTTTTTCCCTGAAAGGCTGGGCCGAAAACGTGGGTGTGCATTGTACACGGCAAAATACAGTGCATTTGAGGGTAGCCTCTGCAGCTTCCTGACGGCTTCTCTTGTAAAGCATCCTGTCCCACTAGCTTCCCCTTTTGTAATCTAATAAGTGCGTGTACATGGCCCTAAATATTCTCAACTAGGGGGTCAGAGGACTGCAGTTTTTTTGCCAAGCTGACATTTTCATGAGCAAATTAAATAACCTCTATAGTTCTTAGAGTCCTTCTCTTTTAAGAAGAGGCCTGTTAAGTAGCTGTGTTGCAATCAACCCAGGGTATTGCAAAAATCTTAGAGGAATATTTTTTCATTTATTCTTTAATTTATTCATTCGTTCAGAAAGTTTTTAATGCAGACTAACAGTGCTAGGCCTAGGGAACACAGAAGTAAGCAAAATCAGCCATGATTCTGTCCTTACAAGGCTTAGAGAGAGATTCATGATGGGTCCAAGCTATTTGGCAATATTTAAAATAACTAAAAGAATTCTATACATTTATTTATGACATTCTCGTGGACAACTCATTTGCTCTATTGCTTTTTAGCTAAAATTTTACTTAGTAAATTTCACTCATTTAATCTCATGTTATCTGTAGTTTTAAAACTTGGGTGCCTGCATGCGTGCACGTGTGAGGATGAGGGGACAGCAGAAGTGTCCATGATGCGCGCTGTGTTTGGAGGCCCTGGGTCACACGTAATCGCTAAGCCTAGCGTCAGAATCACGTGGGTGTGACACCCGGCTCCTCAGCTTACTGGTTATTTGGCTCTGAGCAGTTCACTTATTCTCAGCAAGTAAACTACTGTGATGGGCCATTTGGTGGGAACCTCATACACAAAACTTTTTTACTGGTGTTTTCCCGACAGCTCTGGGAATAGGCATTATTTTTCCTTATCATTAATTATTCCTTCGGACAGGTAAGGAAACTGAGATTCAGAGAGATGAATGCAAAAGACTCAGTTTATAACTGGTGGAGGTAGGTAACTGGTAGGATGCAAACACAGGATTTTCAAATCAAGGCCAGCTTTCTACTTACTGTCACACCATCTTCGTAATATTTAGAATCTCATCTCCTTTGTATCCCCGCCATGCTTTGCACAGTGTCAAACACTAGGTGGCGCCAGTCCTCCCAATACTGATGAGGAAGCAGCTCTGGCGGGGAGGAGCGGGAGGACCAATCTGACCCTCTCTCTAGCTCTGTGCACTCCGGCTTCCCTATCACAGGTGTACTTCTGCAACACCAATTAATCTTTTCCTTCTCTGAATTTCAAAACCTCAAAGCTTCTCCTTATTGTCAGCAGATATCTTGGAAACCTCATTTTCAACATGTTCTCCAATAACAGCAGCAATTATTCTTAATCATTATTTATACTAATTTGATGCTTCAATGAGAGTATGTATTATGCTGTATTATGCTTGTCCTTTCTACTTTTTTTTCTTTTTTTTTTTAACTGTAAGTGAGAATCAATGTAAGGGATTGATGTCAAGCTTTAGGTAGCTATTAACATGACTAGGGTTATCTAACCTTATTACATTGATTGCAGTTTCTCTTCTGTATCTTCCAGCAAACCCTCAAATTGATTTTAAAATGCTGCTATTGACCTCAAGATTCTTAACAACAGGAGGTTTAAATGCCTTTCATTGTTATTCTTCCTGCCTATAATACCAATTACTGTTCAAAGTTTGCAGTAGGGAACTGAATTCCATTGTAGATTTCAGTACAGAGTTAAGGGCCCAGAGTCTCCTAGAGACACAGATTAGGACAAGGGGTCACCTGTCATTCAGCGCCAACTCTCACACCCAGAAGAAATCCCTTGCCCACACTTGTGCAAGAGAGCCGTTTGGTTTCTGCTTAAATGATGCCTGAGAGCTGCTGACTCAAAGAGGAGCAGGAGAGTACTTGGACCGAGGGCTCAGAGGACCCGAGTGTAAGCCCTTGTTCACCACCAACTAATTCTGTGGCTTTAAGTATAATGCCTGATCTGTAAAATCTGTAATATCCATTTGTAAAATCAGGGTATTTGACTCCATCTCAGGAAAGGTGCTCGGTACCCATCTCAAATAAGAGCCAATGAGCTTTGCGCAGTGGCGGTATGTGGCCAATGAGATATATCAAATAAGAGCCAATGTTTGAAAATGGTCAAAATTAAATGCATAATTTACAATTATGTGTATCATTGTGTGCTTGTGTTTGTGTGCATGGTGCATGGAGGTTCCTATTAATGACCCTAATGTTGCACTTCACCTTTATAGAATACTTTGTTCTGGACCTTTAGGAAGGACTAAATCTCTGATCTTTGTGAGTGAAATGCCTCCTCTCTCTGACAGCCTTCAGGCTAATAGCTCCTCCTATAGATATGCTAATTAACAGTGAGATTTTGCTTGAGGCTTGGGCAGCCCTTTGTCTGTGAAGAACTGAGGACATGTGCACAGTGCAGGAGTCTCCAGAACCAGAATCAAATCTGTTGGTGGGGGACAAGAAACAAGGAGATTTAGAAATTTTGCAGTTTTCCTGGAACCCCCTTTAGGTGCCTGGCTGTGTACAATCCCCACCCACCTCGTCACCTCACCTGTACTCCCTTCCCTTGATATGTTAGACTCCTGAGTTTTAAGCTTTCTTAAGGTGGATTTGAGAACTCTCTCATCTTCTCAAATTAGGCCTTCTCAATCCATAAACCTTTCCCTACTCCAAACTCTGATCTATTGAACATTGGCCTTTCTTTTGAAGCATCGGACACAGGAACCTTGTACCTGTAATATCTTCAGGCCTTCAAGCCATGCCTGGCCTACAGCAGGTACCAAATATTGGAACTTTGGCCCCTTCTCCTCCTCCCCCTCCTTCTCCCCATTACTTCCTTCTTCCTCTTATTTTTCCTTTAATTTTATATGTGTTCACTTATAGTATCTAGAACTCTTTGATTGAATGAGGAAGAAACACACCTCAATCCAGCTCGAACAAAGAAGGAAATTGAAGGACTTGGAACAGGGTCTCAGTCAACATCACTATTTCTCATTTCATAACCATGCCCCCGCCCCCACCCCCTGTAATTTGGTCAAATATTGTTTTTTTGCTAAAAATTTACTTCCATGTTAGAAAATATGTATTCCCAAAATTTGCATCTTTTGTTCTTAATTACCAAGAGCATTCTGACTCTAATAAGAATCTTAGTTAAAGACACTGGGTGCCCCAAACAGGAACAGGTACCCAACAAGCCACTGCATTGAGTGATGGCTACTCCTATAGCTGCCACGTTTATGTAGGGGTTGGGGAGAGGAGGACAGTTTTCCAAAGTAAGATGATAAGCAAAAAACTTATCTGAGGGACTGAACTGGGTTCTTGGACCTAATCCCAATGTGTGTGTGCAGGGGGTACCCCCCCACACTAAGCAAAAATTCTCAGACACCAGCAGAGTATCCAATAATTCAACGCAATTCTGAGACTATCCAGAGGTAGCATGAGATACCCCCAGTTAAGGGTTTAGTCGCACAAACTGCTCCCTCCACACATACTTCAGATGCCACAAGCCCAGGCTCTTGCCTGTGTTCCTGCCTAACCAGCTATAATGGAAGTTCCATTGACCCCCTTCTTGGGCTGAATTAATTTTCTACGATGGATTGCAGAACTCAAGAAAACCCATTTACTCACTTCATTACCAATTTATTACAAAGGATATTAAAGGATACAAATCTACAGCCAGATGAAGAGATATATAGGAAGAGATCCCAAACAAAGGAGCTTCTGTCCTTGTGGAGCTTGGGGCCCAGTATAGTGGCATATGGAAGTGTTCTGGTTCCTCAAGGTAGACACTCTCAGGAAAATAAAAATAAAAAAAAAAAAAAAGGATTAACAAGCAGTCTTGGGCTGTTCCGGAAGCTTCATCACTTAGTCATGATTGACTAAGTCATGATGGACTTAGTCATTGGCCATTGACAATTGGAAGGAGTCCCAAGCCCCACTATTCTACCTGGAGGTTAGGGGATGGGACTGAAAGTCACAGCCTTCTAACTCTGTGGTTGGTTCCTCTGGAAACAAGCTGCCACCCTGGGTGGGGTTACAAAATCAAGGTACCTTCCTTAACATAACAAAGGACACTTATATCACCCTCTATACTTGGAAAATTCCTATGGTCTGGGGAGCTATGAGCCAGAAACAGTAGATAAAGAAAAAATATCATCAATTACAGTCCTACAGGGACAATGTCTAACTAAATGGTTATAAAAGTTGTTATACTGCATTTCAATATACCTTCCTTAAAAACCTTTTCTTTCCATCAATCTAATTTTGTTTTGCTTTTCAATTGCTACATGCAATATAAGTCTAATCTCTCTTCAAAGTGATGAGCTTCTTAAAATCTATTTCTTTTTAGACCAACATTCCCCCAAGAACAAACACCACCTGCACTGTAATTATTTTACAGATTGAAGTTATTAGGTGGTAAAATTCCACATTGGCTTTTTAAAAATTGGTTCTTGCATTGGCCTCCTTGCCTGTGTTTTGCTGTCCTTTGCTCAAGCTCCATCACTAGAGAGTGACTTCTGCTCAAAGCCCTGCATTGCTCAGAGTAGCTCAGACCCATCTGTCTGGCTGCCTACTCTCAAAAACCACCTGAGTCCTCTCCAGTGATCTAACCCACTATCTTTCATGCTTGGTATGGTCATGGAAAGAGTCAGAGGACATGGTCCACAACCAGCTGTGTGACTCCATGCATGGTAAATGACCACTCTGCGGCTGGTTCTCAATGAAAGGGAAGAAGGAGTCGCATACTTAACTTGTCCCAATTTTGCCAGGCATATTAAGTGCTAACCTCACTCTAAGCCTTCAAAACATATGCTGTATGTTATCAAAATTACTGAACTTTAGAAATGAAGAAATCATCAGCTACAGAGTGACAAGTTTTAGGCATCAATAAGAAGACCTAGATTTAAATTTCATTTCTATTTCTTATCAGTTTATAAATGTAAACTAGAACAACTACTTTCTCTCTCTGATTTCAGTTTATTTTTTGTAAAATAAATATAACTATACCTTCCTTGCAAGTCTTGTGAAATTAAACAATAACATGTTAAGCACCTGACACCATGTCTTTCAGATAGTAAATGTTTAACAAATAGCTGTGTTAATATATGTATATTTGTGTGTTCATTCATTCATTCAAAAGACTAACAGTTATTAAGGCTGGATCCTAGTGAACCTGAAACAGCCCTATACAGTTGCCTGAGTAAGAAAGTTTCAACTGCAAAACCAACACATAGTAATTCATAATGATTGACTTTGTAACTTCTCTTATGCAACTCATTATCTGAAATGACTATTATTTGTCTCTGTCTTTAATGCATATGTATGGTATGTCTGTCCAAATCAGCAGTAACACCATCTGTCACTATATCTCAGTTATAGTTGTTGCGGAACATGAGTGCCGTGGGGAGTGTCTCATATATCTTTTTATGGGTCATGCCTTTTATAGGGATTCCTCATTTTTAAGGAACCAAAACTGAGCTTTGGGTGTATCTTAGAGCTATCCTATAAACCATACCAAACCAAAAGTATTCCCTAAATCTGGTGAAAATTTATCTAGACATATTCTGATGCAATGAGAGATGGTTTTCTCAATAATTTATATGTACTCATTAACTCATTTATTCATTTAATAATTAATTTAATTTTCAAATGCTGAAATAAAAATTGGAAAAATGATATTTTTCAAATTATTCACTTGAATGATATTAATTGAGCAGTCAACAATTATATCATGCTCCATGGCCCTTCCATGATACTTTGCATCTATTTTGCTTTTAATCTATAACAGGATATATCCTATAGATAATGGTTTTTCTGGGAAAATAAAAACAATAGAACAGTTAAGTTTAGAATGTTTAGAAAGATTAAGAAACTTACCCAAGGTTAGAAAAATAATAAGTTGTCCCTTTCTCAGGTCTGTCTAGATCCAGAACTCTTAATTACCTCATTACAATGTCTCCTTCTATTGCAATAATCTTGTGATAAATTGTATTAGGTCCTGAGGCTATAATGCCTCAGGGTCTATAAGTTCATTGTGCAATATAGCAGCATACTGAGCAATTAAAGTGTTGCTAGTGCACATGAGACAGGCTGTAAGTGTTAAATACACTGGATTTTAAAAATTTTATATTAAAAAAATGTAACATATCTTGATAATTGTTATATTAATTAAATACTGAAATGATAATAATGGTTAATAAAATATATTACTAAAAGTAATTCCATCTATTCCTTTTCCCTCTTTCAAATGGCTGCTGGAAAAAATTTAAGTTTTATATGTATCTTACATTATCTTTGTATTTGACAAGGCTGGTCAAGGAGTCAAAGTAAATAGGCAATTTTAATATAGTTTGAATAGAGTTTCAAAAGATATCAGCACGTGGGAAAGGTCCAAGTAATCATGAAAGTCTCCTGAGAGAGGTGCGGGCTACAGATAAGTAGTTATTATGAGGTGAAAAGAATCAAAAGGTATTTTGGGAAGAGAAAATAAAATGTTTCATTAAAGTTGTAAGAAATAGCCAGCACATTTAAGGAACATCAAGACATTTAAAAGTGCAAAGAGTAGGAAGATAGAAGTGGCAAATGTTTCTAGGGTTATATAAAGAGAATTTTCATTATGAAAGACTATGAGCTACTCAGTACTGGGGATCTGAAATATGACAAATCCACGTGTATCTGCACAGGGAAAGTTTATCCATCAAGTGAATGCCGGTGCTTTGGTCACAGCCAACCCTGACCTTAGTAAACAAACAAACAAACAAACAAAAAACTAAGCAAACCAAGTAAGCAAAGATACTAGTGGTGTTATTGGCTGGAATTTTTGACTTGTATAAATTATATACTCTACTTTTTGACAAAGATATTTCTTGGACCTCGTTTTTTTTCTTTGTTTGTTTGTTTGTTGGTTTGTTTTTAAACTATCTACAAGTGACCCAAGCAAAAGTACCTGCTTAAATCAAACCAAAACAAAACAAACAAAAAAAAGGTATGAAAATTGAGATGGTTATAGATGTTGGAATGGATATTGTATATAATTTTGGATCTTTCTCTCTTGCCTTCCATTTGAATGCTCTGGTTCCCAATTACTCATGGTCTGACACACTCATTTTATTCCAAAGGGAAGGCATGCTGGTATTCTTCTCAACATGGGATAGGACAGGACACGGCCATTATATACCAAAAGAAACTGGGAAAGATTCTGCTCCTTGAGTGTCCTGAAGCAGGATGAGCCTAAATGGAGAAACCAGAGGGCTTTACGGAGAGGAGTCTCACTAGGAAAAAAATGGGTAAAAGGTCAGAGAAAACAGTAAACACAAAGATACGCATTTTCTAAAGTCTCCTGAAAGAGAATTTGTTCCACCTTTGGGTGTCTCCAAGCACTTAATCTGCTTCTAGCTTGTTTGCCTCTCTCATGGTACAGCAATGCTTTATGTATCTACGGTCTGTCTGTTACGGGACGGTGGGCTGCCTTAAAAGCTAGAACCTTGCTGTGGCCTCTGTGTTCCCACAGTTAACAGAACACCTGGCATGTCCCTGGTGATCTGCAGATGTTTACTTGAGTGTAGGAAAACATAAGTGAATGGATGAATTAAGTAATCAATCAATGAATGCATTAAAATTCTAGTGCTACATGAACTGGTTAAGTGTACTTAGACAAGTAACTTAATTTTTCTGGACCTTTTTATAATTTGTTCACAAGTTATATAGCACAGGTCTCCCATCTCCAGGCCAATGGCCAGTACTGGTCCGGGCCTGTTAGGAACTGGGCTGCGCGGCAGGAGGTAAATTTGAATGTAATATGCTTAAATCATCCCAAAACTATCCTCCCACCCCCAGTCCATGGGAAAAGTGTCTTCCATGAAACTGGTTCCTGGGTACCAAAAAGGCAGGGGACTGCTGCTATGGCCTCAGGATTTCCTTCCAGGCTTAATAATCCTTTTTTTTTTTCCTATTCCCTGAGGAATATGAACTTTCAAGAGTCTTTCTCCTTTCTCTTATAGCTCAATAATCAGGAAAAAACAAAAACAAAACAAAAGAATATTGGTAGCAGCAATACATCTATATGTCAAATTTAAAAATATTCAATAATACAGGTGTACCAAGTATTTTTCTCCCTTTATTTTAATCAGAATCCCATCTTCTCATGGGCAAATGGTTTACCTACTTGGTTTTAAAAACATAAAAAGAATATGTTTTAAGTACATGTCCCTGAAGATATTTAAGTGTTTAAAAAATAGAGGGAGACTGGAACCATAGAGTCACAAAATGTTATCAAGTTGTTTAATCACATTTTATTTTAAAGACATTTAAGAATTTCTACAAACTATATGTACATGTGCTGCCTCTCTTCATGTTTCAAATACTGCCTGGAACACAAACACTCAATACTACCTATAATATGTGAAATAAAACAGGTACACTTGAAATAACAGAGGGAGATTTCCCTAGATTGTATACCGCTTTCTGAATTAGTGTGTATTTGTGGAGTCCCTAAGTGAGAGTATTTTCTATTTTCATTCATCCGTCCTCAAAGTTCCTTGGAATAATTCTAACTTGAATTTATTCATTTTAGAAGAAATAAGCTACTTTCTGTAAGACACAGGCTTGTGAAAAATATCTTGTCACTCTTTATGTTGTGCTTCCAAATTCAGAGCTAAAGGAATTTTATATACTGCAATTAAGTTGAAATGGTGATATAGTGGTTTAATACCTTTTATGAACTTACCATACTTCTGACATATCACATATTTTCATGCTCTGAAAAACTCAAACACAGTAAATTACTCTAAGAATCACACAGAACTTATTTTTTTTTTACAGAGTAGAAATTTTCCTCAAATTTATTTATTTATTCAATGTTCATTTACTGATCAACTAGGATATGTCTAGTTGCTTTAATATAAAGGTAAATACCAGAGCTCCTGACTTCAAGATTGCAGTCCCAGTGGGGATACACACATAATATTAAAATATAGCTCGTAGGAAAATTGATAGAACTTGGTAAAGGGTAGGATCCTGCATTAGTTAGAGTCCTCAGAGAAGCCTGGTATCAAAACAGTGTTAGACATGCACAAGATTTATTTGGGTAGGAGGAAGGAAAAGACTCTAATAAGCCTTTGGATCAGAACATGGGTCTAATTCCTGTGGAAGGAAAGAGAATGGAGGAGACTTGAGGGAGAAAAATCTAAGACTGCATCATAATTTCAAGAAAAGTTCAGTCAGGGCCATAGGAAATATTCAAGGCAAAGGCATTCAGCGAAGGAAGGAGTCCTGGTTCTCTTTAGAATGGGCCTGCCTCTTACTCCAGATGTGCTCTGTCATTGGCTGTGTGCAAACAAAGCACCACCTTGACAGGAATGCACGGGGGCATCCAAAGGGGCAGAGGCTGGGGCCGTCAGTCAAGCAAGCTCCTCAGAGCAGGAGATGTGACTCACTCATTTCCATGGTTGCCTCAGATACTTAGACCATTACAAGAAATTAGGGATGTCTGCCTAAAAAAGATGTAATTTCTGATCTTAGATTTAAGAGTTGGGTATAAACATGGTCGGATGAAGGCTGGTAACTGTCCAGTTATGAAAACAAAGAGGTATACCTTGGGTTAAGTCATAGAGGTGTGCAACAGTGAGTTACGAAGGCAATTATTATTAGCAGTTTGATATTGGTGGAGCATAAAAAGTAAATAAAGCAGGAAGTGGTAAAAGATGAAGCCAGTTCGGTCAGGCAGAGGCCAAGCAAAGAATGAATCTGTGTTGCATTATAGTTTTCCAGGAGGGAATGGGGAACCAGTGAAATAATTGAGTCAAGAAATTCATAATAATATATGAAACTTAGTAAATCACTATGGTAACTTCTGAGAAAGAGAGACAAGAATAGAGAAGCCTGGATCCTTTGGGAAACTATTCTAGTAAGACGGGACCTATATTTTAGTAAGATGGGACTATATTAGATAATGGCAAAAGGAATAAAGAAAAGAGGGTACAGGGTATATTTAGGATGTAAAGTAAGATATGATTATGGGACATGAAGGAATTACAGAGATTCAAGGATGATTTGCAAGGTTGTATCTTAATTGCTAGGGTGGATAATGGTATTACTAAATTGAAATAGGCCTATTGGCGTGGTATTAACAAGTGTGTACAATGTGAGATTAGTCGACTTGAGTCCACAACTTTTGCTAACACCAGTTTTCTTAGATAAGAGAAGAGAAGAAGCTCACAGAGAATAGAAAAGTTGTTGTTTGGTAGATTTGAGGACACTTCAGACAAGGTAGAATTTCAGACTGTATAGAAGCATCAAGTTTCAAGAGAAGGAAAGTGCACAATAGTGCGCTAGAAGTGCTAGTACTGGCTTGTGATAACTTATTGTTACATTTTTAAAACTTTGCAAGCAGTTTTATGCATAACCATTATTAAATATTAAGTGATATAAACATAATAAACCACTTAAAAACAAAGCTAATAAATACTTCAAATTTTAACATTTCCTAATTATTTTACTAAATTTTGCTATTATCTATGATCTTGAGATTATTTGCATCTTTTATATCTGAATAGTGGAAACACTATAATAGAGTGCTATTCCAACTTCAGGTTTAGTCACATTATATTGGGAGCCATGATGAGAGAATAAAGGCTTTTTTCTTAAAGAGCCATCTATTGATAGAGTCTGGTCATGGGTAACCTAGAAAGCAGTTTTTATTTACACACATAGGAACAAAGTTAGTTCATTAGATACAATCAATGCCTCAAGGCATTGGTCTGTAGTCTTGCAGGAATAGAATGAGACTAGCTACAAGAGAAGAGTTTGCTACAGGTTCAGGCAAGTGAATCAATAGGAAAGGAGAAACTAAAACTACCCTAGAGCTGGGGAATGATGGAAACATTCTAGTCTTTTCATTAAGAGTAAGATGGAGCCCAGATAAACGAGCTATCCTTATGTAGAAGAATTACTTTCTCTCTGGGCTTGGTATAGAAAGTATACAAAGCATAGAACTAAAGAGTGCGGTGGGTGGGAGAGATTAGTAGGACAGGAAAAGAAAGGAGCTATGAGGTCCTCAGGTACTCCCAGTGAAGTAGGAGGCTCACGTCAGTTTCTGGGACTGTGTTAAACTGGACTCCAACAAAAGTGGGTGCTGATAAGCAGAAGGAGAAGCATTGATGGACATCGTCGAGGACTCAGCTGAGATTGGGGTCCTCAAGTGTGCATTGGTGCTCATCTGAACACCTGGACTCAGCTGCTGAGGCGCAGGCGTGGAGAAGGTGGAGGAAGGCATGCTCTAAGGTTGGGAAGTTATGGATGAGGAGGGTCAGAATGACATGGATTGCAGAGCTTTGAAGGGGCTGCAGTGAAAGTAGTTTAGATTTAGAGGATCAACAAAGACTAAGAAAGACAGACCAGGAGACTAAAAGCACCATAGAGAAGAGATGGTATTTGACCAGGGATTTACTCAGAGGCCATGAAGGCCCTGGTCAGAGCAAAGAAAATCTCCTGGATTGCAGGTTCCCAGAATGAACGTTGTCATTTAGAGCAGGGAGAGTTTTGGTTAAGACAGAGGCTCCTACTCTTTCTGGAGGGGCAGGGCAGCGGGGCATGGAGGGTCCAGCTTCAGTTTGGGGTCTGTGTCACAGATCAGATTAAAATACAGGCAAAAAAGCTCAGTAAGAGAAGAGAGGAGGGCTCTCCTGGGTCAAAGCATCATGGAGCTGCCTTCCTAAGAGGTCAGAGACTGGCTCTGAAATTAAAGGGAGCGCTTATGGATGGATAACTGACCTTTGCACTCTAAACTTTGAAGTGACCTGTGGCTAAAAGCAATAATCTTTAATCTCTAGAAATACTGTGCAAATGCCAAATTCTAAAGTCAAGTAAGGGAAAATATAAACACACATTTTTTTTTCATTAACTTGGTGACTAAGCATCAGTTCAGAATCTTGGACTATAGGGTCTGGACATGGAATGGGGAAATCAATCAGGAGAATCAACATCAGCAACCTTTTTCGAAGCTGACTGTTTTTTTACTCAGCAATCCATCTGGTTGCATTGGAAATTCAGATCTGTATGCCTGGCTTGAGTCTCTCATTAATTAGAGTTTAGCTAAACTGTCTTTCCTTCCTAGGACTGTTTCCTTTCTGAAAATAAGGGACTTGAATGACATGATTGTCTTTGCTAGGGATGAAAAAAATGAGATTAAAAAATACCCTCAAACAACCTCAAGCAAAAGAGGTTTATTTGAAAAATATAGGGGAAGTTCATAGACCCCAAGAGCAGGCAGTATAGCTAGACTGCACATAGTGAATGTGTGTGTGTGTGTGTGTGTGTGTGTGTGTGAATACTTGTCTCTTGTCTCTGCTACTCTCTCTGCTTCATTTGCAACTTTCCTCTGCAGACCTGTTTTCTCCATTTAGTTTTCAGTGACAAACATTGGCTACTGCCTCTGAATTTCCTGTGGCCTCATGGTTTTAGTCCCTAGGATCTTTTGTTCACAGTTTTTGTCTTTTGAGTTCAGTGCAGAGGAGGAAAAGAATCTAACTGGCTTAGCATAGATCAGTTGCTCATGAAGATGTGGTGTGGCAGCCAAAAATGACTGGACACAAACATGCCATGAATGAAACCATAAGGCTCTTCCCAGGAAGAAGACATGGGCTGGACATACTTCTGAAACATTTCATACAGTAACCTTTAAGATTACCTCTTTTTCTGAACATTTACAATTTTTTTTGACTCTTTAAACCTCTCTACAGTTTTATGCTAAGTTTCTACTATATTTGTAGGTACTTTATAGATGTGTTATTTTATAAACCTCTTTAATACATTCTTTCCCTGCCACAGCTCTTGTTTCAGCAGTTTGTGGATTTCCCTTGTTGACGTCTTGGGTGGAGTGCAGGGTTTGTTTGGCACATAGTTTGTGTAATGTGAACGTTGATTGCTGGCCTCCTGAATCCCTCCTTCATATACAGTCTCTAAGAGACTCTGGAGACCACTGCCCCAAACTCCTTGATTTCAAAATACTCAGTTGGGTAACTGTATTCACTACAAACACAACTACAAAACACGTATAAATTGTATGTGAAGACTGGACGTGTGTCAAAATATAGCAAACAACGAAGGAATGCGAGTGCAGAGAGAGCTGGTAAGAAAGCCACAGAGAAAAATCACGTGGAAGAGAGAGGCTTATTCCAATCTCTACCTCTGACATTCAAAAACATCACCTTTTTTCTCCTCTTTTATTCCATCAGACTGGCCACCAACCAAGAATGCAAACAACACCATTATAGAAGGAACCAGAAGGTGATCTGGGTCCTGGCCAGGTAGTTCAGTTGATTAGAGCATTGTCCTGATATGTCAAGGTTGCAGGTTCAGTCCGGGGTCAGGGCACAGACAAGAAGCAACCGATGAATGCATAAATAAAGGGAACAACAGATCAGTTCTTTTCTCTGTCTCTCTCTCTCCCTCCCTCCCTCCCTCCTTCCATCTTCCTTTTCTCTCTCTCAAGTCAGTAACTAAAAATTTAAAAATTAAATTTAAAAAAAAGAAGGTGAAATGAAAGTAGTAGAAAGGCCACTAAACCAGCTTGGGGTGGATAGAGGATCAGGAAAAGTAATGCAGAAGGGGCCAGAAATCTCTTTAATCATTATAACATGTAAGATGACCCTCCATTGCTAAAGCTAGAGACAGAAATCACAGAAGCTAAGCATATTATGTTCAGCATGTGTTTCCTCTGATGAATTTTGTAGCACATGGAGTTATTCCCTCCCTGTCTTCCCACCTCCCCTGCTCATCCATAGACCTCCCTCACCCCTTGCAGGCTGCTTACATCAAATCCTGGTCTAGACAAAGAGTGGCAATCTCCCAATTACCCAGACTCCCCATGGGCAACTCTGGTGCAAGTTCAAGCTTGCTTCGTGTTCTTTACTTGATAAATTCTGACAGCGTGTCAGCTCTATCCTCCTCTCAATAGCCATCAAATATTGATGGGTGGAGCAGGTGTGCTTCCTGGGGTGCAAATAAAATGATGGTCTGAACTCCAAGTCCCTTTTAAGAGCATAATTCCACTGTTGTCTGGTCAGGAATGTGGAGCTATCTCATGTTTCCTTACAGTTCTGGTGTGACACAGTGATATGCAGGTTCCTGACAGATCCCCCTGGCAGACCAAGCTGTTTGGAGCCAAAAATGCTGGCAAAATCTTCCTTTAAGGCCTCCACAATTCATCTTTCTCTAGTGGGTCTTAGCCAGGGAAAGGATTGCTGTGTCCAAAGCAATACTTGGAGATGCCTGGGCCACTCTGAGGCGTCTAAGATTGCTGCTGGCATTTAATGCCTCAAGACCAGGGACACATAACACACTTCCTTACAGTGAAGAATTGCACTGGAGCAAATGCCAGTGCAGCTTTGTAGCGAAACCATGCTTGATCTCCTGGGGCATGCACAGCAGTACCCAGGACTCCCTCGCCTGCCCCTCAAATCCTGAATAGGCCCCCAAGATCTCTGTGAATCTATCATCTAAATTACTGTGTTCAGTTTGCACACCCTATGGGAGAATTAAGAAAAATAGCTATATATCCCTCACATACTTTTTATTTGACATCTACAGTTTTTCATCATAAATGTAAATAGTTGCAGAACACATAATTTACAGAGTATCATAAAAACTAACATTTAAATGTAAAACTGTTACATCGCTCTTCTAAATGCATTCTATAGAATTTAAATACTAGGATGATTTTAACACCCACTGTCATCCAATTTTAAAAAGACAGGAGCAAGCTCTTCTTTAACAATAAGAAATCTTACTTGGTTACTATTTTCCTTGAACTTGTATTTCTAACCAACTTGCCCCACAGAATTTTATCTTATGTAATATATTTGTATGCTTGAAAGTCTCTTATTGATCAACTTATTAAACTTTTCTGAAACAAAATATGTATGTAAATTAGATTATTTAGAAATTCCCATTTCCTGGCACATACATTCTTAGTGTTATTTTTTCCTTCTAGATTTAGTTATCAGTACAATCATTATCCATATATTAATCAAAACCACATATATGTACTTTTAACATTAGCAAATAATCACTAGAGGTAAAAGCAAAATTTTAGTGGAAATACATCTCAATCAGAGAAAAGATTTTTTTTTCAATTAGTGCATGCATCCATGCATGAATATTATTTATGGGTAGATTAAAGTGGGATTCAGCATCCATTTTTTAAAAATTTTCTATTTGTTTATTAAATGCAAGCACTAAAAGAACTTACTCGCATATGTTACTGGATGGGAAGGGACATATTTTGTTATAGCAACTTTCTTGATATTTTTATATTTTTCTGAATATTCCAAAGATCACAGTGAGATACTTCATCAAAAAATATTTTTAATGATACATCAGCTGTCACTTTTATCAGACCTCCATCAGTGTCAATGGGAGGAGAGATTAGGTGATCTGTGCATTACCTTGGCTCTGGTCTTTCACTTTGGCAACTTTTCATCAGTCTTCTATGTTGGCCTGTGATTGTGGCCCTGATGCTTTTCCTGCTGGAGCAATGCACCCTCGGGAGGCTAGAGTGGGTGAGAGGTCTCCATTTTTTTTTTTTTTTTTTTTTTTTTTTTTTGTAGAAAAACGTGTTTTCTCGAAGAAAGGTAAAAATAAGAGAACTTACTTGCGGCAGTTGGGGCTTTGGGAAAATCTGCAGAAAAGTTAAGACAGAAACCCCCGTTTCTGTCTTAGTGTCTATTAAAGATTTTTCATCACCCAAGTATATACAAATTCTAATTTAAAGTTCACTTCTGTGTAAATTAATGTAAAATAATCCACTCTCTCTCCTTCATCCTCAGGTATTTTGCCCTGTCTAGACCTCAGTCATCTCTCATGTATACCAGGAGTTTTTGAAATGCATTGTGAGAAATCTAATGTGGGCCACATATGTAAGTTTAAATTTTCTAGTAGCCACATTATAAAAGTAAAAATTAAAAAACAACAAACACAAAATACAACACTGTTAATGATACATCGTTATTCTACTATGTGCAAAATATTACCATATATAAAAGTTAATAGTGATGTGTTTTTTTTTCCTTTGTGCATTTCTTGGTATTTAAATTTTTGAAATCTACTGTATATATAACATTTAGGACACATCACGATTCAAACTAGCCACATTTTAAGTGCTTAATAGCGTATGTGGCTCCTGGCTACCATATTTTCTAGAGCAGCCCTCTAGTGGTGTTAATAATTTAAAAACACCTAGCTTGAACTTTTGAATGACTCTGCTATTTTTCAATACAAAGTCTGAGCTCCTTAAGGACACTGGTCTGCATTCCTTGATAATCACGTCCTCGCTTATACCTCTAGTTTCATGTCTTACCGCTGCTCCCCTGAGCTCCAGCACCAGAACTAACTATGCTCTGCATACCCATTTCTCTATCATTTGATGTTCTCTTCATGGATCCTGCCCCACTGTGGTCCCTTTACCTTCACTTCCATCCTTTGAGGTTTAGTGTTTAGTGCAAGGGCTGGCACAGAAGTTTGACTGAATACATAAATGGTTTAGTGAATAAATTGCTTATTAGATGTAGTTAATAAATTAATCTGCCCTAAAGAGTAGGAGAGGGGCAGCATTTATATTTGCAGGAAAGAAGTGGGAGAGATTGTGAGAGGTCACATATGTTGTCCTGTTTTGTTTAAGTACAAAGACTAAATGCTTTTTCCTCCAGGATATGGATAGGGTGTGGGGTGGGGAGAAACTTGGCTGTTCAGTGATGTTTCTTCCCTATCAGATCAGAAAGGGGCTATGAAATAAAAATAAGAGGGAACAGGAGGATTGCACCTCCATCTATATGAGCAAAATGCCTTGCCAAATGCAGCTCTCATAATGAGCTGCTCAAAGCAGTTTGCAGACGATCTTGAAAACAACTAGTTCTCCCAAAGGGGTAAGTCAAAAACTGCAAGTTCCTTTGATTACGCTGATATTTGAGGAGCTGAGACATACCACTCCCTCATGGCTTTTAACATGTAAGCCATGATCAGTAGCCCCGATATTGGAAATAGATAATGAAGGTTGTGTGGCAGTCTCTCCTAGTCTGGCAAATGATGTCACAGAGAACTTTGTCCAAAATTAAGAGATGTTATCATACTACAGAACCAGCCACATTAGAGTCCCAGCTACTTGGATAATTAAAACACCCCTTCCATGGCTTTGAGACTTAGCAGGAGCACTGAGATTTCAGAAAGCTGCTTTTGCTGACTTTCTCCCTAGAGTCTTTTATTCATAGCAGTGTAACTTAAAGTCAAGGTACTAGTTAAATTCACCTTTGTCTCCCATCTCATAACACACAGAAGGAAGTAATAGGCTATATATATATTTGCTACATTAAATTAAATTAAGTTTAAATTACCTAATGATTACATAATATACAAGTGCTTAAAATATACATATCCCAGAGGAAAAACAGATATGTATTCATTTATTTAAACAAATTATTGAGTCCTTAATATCTACACAGCACTATGCTAGGATTTAAGGATATAATGAATGATTAATTAGACCACCTCCTAATGCAGAGGATTTTAAACTCTAGTAAGGAAGACATAGTTCAGTACCTGACAGCAGAGAAACTCACATACTATTTGTTAAACAGTAAGGGAACTCTGGGATTCAGGAGCTGGAGTCCAGGATCATTATATTCCCAGCAGCCAATGAATGATCAGCACAAAACAGGTTCACAATGAATGTTGGATACATGGATGATTGGGGTTGTTATTTTTTCCCCTTCTTTCCATAATACCCAATCATAGTTCTCCTCCCGTATCAAAAGGTTCAAGAAAAAGGGAGGGAGAGAAGAAAGTTAGGAGATTTTCTGCATACTTTATCAGGCAAGCAATCTAGCAAACCCCCTCCCCCTGAGCTTTTCATTGCAAACTTTGTCTAAAATTCACCATAAGCATCATGCTAAATACCTCCTATTAGAATTATTCTTTTTGAGCCTTTTTGGTTCTAAAATATTTCTGGGAAAAACTGAAAAAACTCTGCTTCAGTGGAACACTTCAGTGAACCGCTACTATATGGGGGCCTAAATGGGTCATCAGACTCAGCTGATGAGCTGACCAGAACTCAGGCACTGGGGAGATTATGACTTTGCTGTTTTAGAAACTGCACATAAGTAATTTGTGTGCAATTTTGCATTACCTAGAAGGCCACAGTCATGTATGGCAAACAGGTAAAATATAATATTTTGCTAAATTCACTATTAAATGCCAAGGTATTTGTTTCCATCAGTATTAATTGCCCTGATATTCTGAGCAAACAGAAGTTGTGTCTCTTTTACTTAATTGAAATTTAATTATTATAAGCAAACAGAAGTGTTGGAAATGACTGTGTATGTATGCACATACCTATCTACAGGCTTTCAAATCATTTATTCATTTAAGAGAGGTGATGGAATTCTCTCTGTGTGAAATGCACTGTGATTGGTGCTGAGGAAAGGGAGCCCACACAAGCTCCCTTTGAGACCCGACTGCATGTTTGGTGTTCGGCTCTGTGCATACCTACAGAACCCTATAAAAACTCAAGATTTGTAGTAGATTTTATATTGTTGTCCACATGTAAAAGTGAGGAATCAAAGACTCAGAGAGGTTAAATCATTTATGCAAGGTCACATAGTAACTGGTAGAGCTAGAATTTTAACCTGTCTGCCCAACTTAAAAATGTGATTTTTAAACCAAACGCTGGTTATGCCAAAATGGTACATGAAGTTAAATAATATTTCTTGTCCAACTACAGCTTCCTTTTAATCAAAATCAGTGATTCTGAGCAAGGGGAATTGTGCACCCTGACCCTGGGACATATTTCATTTGCATGGAGACATTGGTATGGGAACATTTTTCATTGTTATGGCTGAGAGTTGTTACTGTCATCTAGTAGGGAGAGGCCAGAGATGCTGCTAAACCTCCTATGATGCACAGGGCAGCCCCCCACAACAACAAATGGTCCAAAATGTCAGTAGTGCCAAGGGACAAACCCTGGTATAAATGACAATAAAAGATATTGTATTAGTTGAAGTTTTCTACTTGCTAGAAATAAAAACAATACCTACTTTAATGTTTTAAAAATAATTTGTGGAATGGGTATTGAAAATGCTTGTGTTATTAAAAAAAAGTTAAGTAACTGAAGACTGTGTTGTTCCAGAGATACAGTAACAGGAATTCTGGACTTTCCTCTCTTAAACACTGCAGTAGACATGCCTCACTCAGCTTCTACAGCCTTCAGCCTGCCTCTCTCTAGGAGAAACAGAAGTCAGATTCACGCAGTTTTGGTCAGGTGGCTGTCTCTGGTCTGGTGCAGTGTGTGACCTACCCATTTGAACTAGAGACTATTTCCAGTAAAGGCAGCCTCTCGTGGCAGATCCACCACCCACCTGTCTTCATTTCCTCTGATGTGAGTCAGTAAGCAATGTCACTTGAGGACACGGATAATATATGTCATGTGAGTTCAAGGTAAGAGATCATAAGAATCTTATTTAGCTTGTCAGTGACAAAGATTAAGTGTGTAACTTATTTTTTAAAACCCTTGATGTTGTTTTAGATTCCAACCAGATAATCACTCAAGGCTTCAGTGCAGGTGAGGCTTCACTAGACCTTTAGATCTAAAGCTGTAATTTAGCTGCTAATAAGCATAAGCCTATTTTGCTCAGTTCTTTAGGACATTTGTTCTTAGCACGTGGTCCTCACCTTGCCAGCAAAGGAATCAACCCAATTCTCTCCTCCCAGTGCCATCAGGCATTTTAATGTCAATTCAAGTTTCTATTTGGCAAATATTTATAAAATAGCCAGTATGTTCTAATCACTTAATGTTAATACTACATTCTTCTATATTTCACAGTGACCCATTGTAGAGAGTAAGATTCATCTAGATGAAGTAAGTTGCCTAATTTCACATAGTGAGTGGAGGAGCTGACACTCAGGCACAGGTATGCTGGTTATTATTCTGTCTCGCCACCTCTTTCCCCAATCAGTATTTGGTCCTGGTCCGTGACCTGGAGGCTGGCCATCCTGACATCTTCAAAGGTTCTTTGCTCTCTAGTCTTTGACAGGGTTTGGCTGAGGAGAGGCAACCACATGAGCCAGGCTGGTAAAGGAAGAGAGAGGTTAAAATACTTCTCTCTCCTTCCTCCCTGACTCTGAGAACTGGGTTTTGCCAGGACCTTCACTCTCTGTGTCTACAGCTGTTGGTGGGTGAAAGCTTGTCCACGGCTCTGGCCCTCACAGCTCCCAGGCACCTTCACCTTTCCTTGACCCCTTGGACATAGTCATAGAAAAATATCCTTAATGTTGCTGTTCTTCCCGGCATACCCCAACATTGTTTTTCTATTTAACCCTGACAATTTCTATAAAGATTGTCTCTTCATTCAGTTCTCTTGACTTAAGCCCTTCAGTGTAGGATCCTAGGTACAACACTCTAGTGCTTTGTCTAGTATACTCTAGTACCTTCAGATCTAAGAGTGAGTTGCTCCCCTGCATGGACCTCCTCTCAATGGGACTACAAATGGGAGCCCAACCCAAGTATTTTGTTTACATTTAGGATGGCACCACAGCTTGGGAAATACAACTTACCATTAGTAGGTTCCCAGAATATAATTTCCCAAATTTTATCTGATATCTTTTAGAAATATCAGTGGTCCCTAAATGACTTAAATATAAATCTATTTCCATTAAATCCAAATTGTGTTTGTCTTGGTAGCTAAAAAACCTAAACAAAATTTAATAATCAATTACAGTAATTTTGCTTTAATTGTAGAGCATTTTTATTACTTTCTTCGCTATTTTTATTTTAGCATGTGTTGTATATATTTAATACATTTCATGTGTTTTTTGAGAAACAGTGGCTTATATGTTATTTCTAATAGAAAAAACAATTTGGTACAGTGAGAAACAATTCTGGAATTAGACTAGAGGCTTTGTTCAACATAAAATTGTGGAACCTCTTTAAAGTTGAGTTTTCTCTCTGTGAAATGGAATTAATGTCTGCCTCATCATACTTGTGTAACATGACTTAAATTGAAATAGATTTATAAATGTATTGTTTTAATTATAACATATTACATTTTGAATGATGTCGATGAGGATGATATTGATAATAATCTTACTTTTAATTGGGCAGTAGACAAGATATGTTTTGGAAAATAGAGGTTGAATGCTTCCAACAATCCTTGTAGGATTTAAAGCTGACTAAGGGAAACAAGGTAGAAAGGTGTACCCAGAAACATCCACTGGGGCAGCATGAAGATGGAAGCAGAATATTATGGTACTAGTGTAATATGGTATAGTGTAGTATAGTGTAGTATACTACAGTACATAAAAGTGTACTGAATTAAAGAATAACTAAATAAATGATAGGTACTGGGAATTCTTCCAAAAATAATGAAGATCCTTCTGTACTGATATCTGATAGAGGCTCCTGCTAGTTATTACCATCATATTCAATGATTTTCATGCAACCAGAACTCCAAATCCAAGATCACAGTAAACTGTGGGACGGAAGAAGCTTAACTGTGCTTTGTGGATGGCCAGGTTGAAGGGAAGAAAGGAAAGGTAGAAGGCAGTAAGTGGGATTAGAAAAAGCCTACCTGTTAGCTTGGGTTTCAAGCTCAGAATCTCTCTCATACTTACAAGATGGCAAGAGCAATGGATATCAGGAGAGAATATCAGAATGTAGACCAAATATATGTATGTGTGTGTGTGTCTGTGTTGTATTTCTTACTGGCTGTTCTGCTTACTAGCCTGTGAGCTTGGGAAATTATAAACCTTTCTAAGTGATAGATTTTGTTTTTGTTTCGACATCTAATATGAAAATGAAGATAATGACAACATGTAGAGAGTTGCTGCATATTATACAGGAAAATGTCTGCAATGTGCTTAGTGATCTGAAAGCTACAATAGTTACAGTGGTTCTTAATAATAAGAATAGAGTTCCAGGCCAGAGTTGTACAAAACATAAGTTTGACCTAATGCTAAGTCCACAGAGTTGCCTCTGACTTAAGGACTTCTAATAAAAGAAATAAACAGTAGAATGGTTGTGACAGAACTGAGATAGCCATAGTGCAGCTTGAGCTGGAACCTGAAGGAATGCTGCATAATCAGATGGTAGCTGATACTGAGGACTTTTCAGGAAACATCCTCTACTATTAGAAGATTAGAAGTATAGCCTGGAGCCACTGGAACCAAAGCCACCAAAAGGAGCCTGTTGATGTCAAAAGGAGTAACTACTTTACAGAGAAGAGTAAGCTGCTAGGAGAGGAGGCTGACTATGGAAGGCATGTCTAAGAATCTATAATAAAATAAGGTGACTATTTCTATGGAGTCTATTGAGAAAAAGCCATTTAAAACATCTTGTAAGTATTAAAATAAACATGTCTATATTGTAGAATGTACTTTAGATTTTTGAATAAATGTCTAAACACTACCCCAAACTGAAGGTATTTTGCATTTGGAGTTTGCCCCTTTTGAGCTGTGGCTTCCCAGGCACTCAGTGTAGACCCTTATGCCCCTACAACATGAGGATACTTTTAGAGACATGTTCAAGGTCATAGGTTCTCTTGACTTTGGAATCAGGTATATTTAGAAAGTGGATGATGTTAAACACATCACTTAACCATTGTGGACCTAGCTGTTAAATAGGAATGAGAATGTCCAACACAAGTATTGTGAGTATTGAAGAATATAGCTTTGAAAAGCTCCATGTACCTGGTCCATAGTAGGTGCCAAATTAAAGTCAATTCCTTCCTCTTTCTTCCCACTTCTTTGTACACTGTTATAAAACCAACTGGAAACCAGTGTTTACCTCCCCTGTGTATTCTTTTCTCAGCAGCAAATCTTTGATTCAACTTTACTGTGTTCCACAGCTTGGTATGCGAGCTCTGGGTACAACAAAGAAAATATGAAATGCAATCTGTCTCTTTAATAAAAGCAGGGAAATTACATACATAAAATTCATTCATAAAATACAGAAATAATTAGTTCACTGCACTGTTCACAATATCCTGTTTCTAAAGTGCCCTAAACCAAGATTTCCACTGAAACTCATGGCATTTATTGATCTAACTTACAGTTTTTTGTTGTTTGCTAGAACCGTAGATTATCAAGACTAGACAATATTAGATCAGAAAATCAAGACTCATCTAACAGAAATACAAATTTCATTTATTCTCCACATGTTATAATTAAAGTCCCCATTTTCTTTCAAGTTTAAGTCAAGGTGTTACAGAACCCCAGCCTGTGCCGTTGTAAAACAGTTGTGAAGGGCCCGATTGCCCGCCACCAAGAAGTGTGACTCCCAGTGCCAGAGTTTGGTGAAAAGGAAAGGAATTGTTTATTTAAAAGTTATACAGATTTAGAATGATGGCAGAATTCTGGCATTAAATCCCACTCCCTTTAAAATAACAATAAATACTAAGTCCTGCCTCTCTTTGCCAAATCAGGCCAGCTTCAGAATATGCCAGTCAGATACCATCTTTCAGAACAAAAAAAAAGTCCACAGCTCAGCATTCTCAGTCATAGTTCAGCATTCAGGCATCTTCCATTAATTTGTGCTTGGCTAGACAGGTCCCACAATTCCCAGCACCATCAGGCATGTCTCTGTGTTCTCCAGCTCTTAATCCAAAATCATGTGGCACATCCCTACATATCAGACCTCATGGAGGGCTGGCGGGGGCCCAGAACCCCAACTCCTTCCCAAACTGCATGGCAGAGAATGAGAGAGACAGAGCCTCATGGCTGCCACATCCAGTCTAAGTCCTGGCCTGGACCTTCTGACCCCATTTCTGACTCCTCCTACAATGGGTTACATCTGTCTGTTCTTTGTACAGTTCACATTCTTTCGGCTGCCATGATCAGTCCAGGCAGGCCTGGCCCAGGGACACGTGGTGAACCGCTTTCCTGCCTCTTGCACAGGTGCTATAACAGGGGAACCGCCGCCCTGCTTCATGCAGATGCTGTAAGCTCCCTGCCCCGCCCATGTCATGGCTCCAATCACTAGTCAAAGTCATGCTCATCTCCCTTGCAAGCTTTTTAACAGAACTGTTAAGCTAGCCAGGTTGCCATAGATATGCAGGGTACCTCTCTAGGACAGTCCTCCTCTTCCCCCATCCTCCAAGCCAAGGCTCCTGGGGGACATCTCTGTTTCAGGGACCTCTAGCTCCATACTCCGTTACAAAGGCACTGCAGAAATACAAGTTAGCATTTATAAATGCTTGTAATAAATAGATAGAGTGAAGACTACCTCATTTTTTTTTAATTCTAAATGAAGCTGGAAAGAGGTGAATTTAGGGTAGTTAAATGAATGTGCTGCTTCACCTAGTTAAAGAGCTCATTAATCCCAGCAGTGTTATCCATTAGAAATAGAAGAAAGAGGAGATAGTGCATTATGCTGGAAAAAATTAGACACACTTGGGTTTCAGTCCCATCTCCCCATGTAAATATTACTTAAGTTGCACAAGGCAGTTTCCTTGTTTAAGAGGATGGCATAATAGTACTCACCTTATGGGGTTGTTGTTAAGACAGAACAACAGATGGCTGTGAAGTACCAAGCATAATGCTTGCACATGGAATGTGTTTCGAAAACGCTGCTTTCCTTTCTTTCAAAATTTTAACAAAGTAAGGGATGGTACACCTTATATCATTGTTCTCCAACTTTTTAAAAGCCGTAAGATTCTTCTCTTCTGTTTTTTTGTTTGTTTGTTTGCTTGTTTGCAAGTAAATGTATGTGCAGCAGCTTATAACATAAAGACTTCTCCTGACAAAAGTTTATATAAGTGTATGTATGTGTACAGACACATAATAGTTTAAAGGTTGTTGAATTATGAAGAGTGAGGATAAGCAAGCTGGAAATATTAGTGATATTAATGAGAAATAACTTTTCAAGATGGGCAAATACAGCAGAGCCTACACAGCAGCAGGATTGGCTCTGGCTGCCCAGAGAGCAGAGTGATGGGGGTACAGTCAGGTAGCAGAGGTGTGGGGTTCGGGTGTGAGCGCAAATCCTGTTCCTCAGTCTGACGAAGGAGGCACTTGACTGCGCTGAGTCTCAGTTTAATCACCTGGGAAATGGATAGAGACTCTGAGATTCCCACTTGTTTATGCTATTGTCTAAAGGAAATTATACTTTCATTAACTATCAAAGCCTCATATTTTTAGCATATAAAAGACTTTTTAAAACTGTTTCTATGCTCTGTTTTGTTCCTACACTAGCGAAGTTTCTAAATGATCTGATATTACATACAAGTACCCAGTCTTCAATAAAGTAGTTGTTGAAGAAATTGTATTTGCTTGATTCCCTTAGCATTTTATATAATGATCTTTGTCAAGGATGTCAGAGTTCAGCCTTCTAATATCTTACCAGCCCTTGGAAATAGACTGTTTTCACCACCACAAATATTCAACATTTGAAATTTGAGATAGTCTGATGCCCAGTGACTTATCGTTGAGGTTGAGGCAGACAAGTGATGAACTGACAAGAATCAGGGGGAAGGTCAGAGTACTTTGAAATATGCCTCTTTCTCATTTCTTTCACTCTTACTTCATTCTCTCCCCTTTAAACCTGTTTTTGTATAGTAGAATTTTTTTTAAAAAAGTGGTAATGCAGGATGTTATAGACACATCTTTAAAAAGGAGAGGATTTATCTTCCCTCCCCATCCCTCCTCCCCACTTCTCTCTCAATAAAATGAATGTCATACTAAGGGAAATGTGTTGGTGAGGAATGTTTTAAAACATGACTTAAAACTGGGGCTCTCAGAAAACAAATTTATAGGGGAAAGGAAACAGTATAAACCTACTTAGAATTCTAATGAAGATGATCTGGCTTTAAATTTTGGCCCAACTGAAGCTGAAGACTAGAGAAATCAAGGCAGGAACCTAGATGCATTCAATATTTATTAGGATCTCACATGTGTAGCACCAGAAGTGCAATTTGAATTGCAAATTAAATGTTCTCTGTAGTTTTGCCCATTCCCTAAATTGTATCAGTGGCTTGAATTATCTGACTTTTCATTTTTCATGTGACCTGTAGGCAAATCTGCTTTAAATAACTAAAAATAAAGTTTTTTAAAAGTCTTTTCCTAAGACAAAATGAAAAAAACTTAGGTTGATGGTATAACAGTAACTACAGCACTATAATTTTTTAAAAATTACAGTTCTTCAAGAAGCAACATGGAGAATTCAGAACTTTGCAACTATATAGATCTGGGCTTAAATCCTGTGTGATCCTTCGCCAGTTATTTAACATTAGCTTCCTCTTACATAAAATAGACATAAAAATTGTATCTACCTAATAAGGTTGTTCTGATAATTAAATGACAATATATACAAATTGCTTGACGCCAGACAGATGATAATTATTAGAAGTGTTTGCCTTATTTTTATGTTTTATGAAAACCTGAATTATAGGTGAGGAAACTGAAACACATACCTTGGGTTATAAAATTAATAAAAAGTAGAATCAGAATGTGAATTCCAGATTTTTGCTTGACCTCCTCGTCATTCTTTCTGTAACATCACGAACTGATTCACTATAATGCAATTTCTCTACCCAGCTAAGAATCATCAATAATCACTTTTAGTGACTTTTATATTAGAAGGGAAAATTTGACTACATTTCTTTGGAACTCACAGTACATTAAAAAAAGATATTTTAAACACAGTAAAGCCTCTCCATAGTGTTGTAACTGAAGACTAAAAACTTTAATTAGATAAAATATTAGGGTTGCACTCTTGTGAAGTTATTGAAATGACCAGCATTTCACAGCTGCTGAGAATGTAAGTGAATGGATAATTGACTTATTTCTGGATTTTCATAATGTGTCATACATTACTGCAAGATTATACTATAGTTAATAACTTAATTTGGTGAAAAATAAAAGATAATATTGATGTGGTATAACTCTAAGAATAATGATAGTAACTATGGAAACCCTGCCCTGAGCACTGATAAACACTGGCTATCAACTGGCCTCCTTCCTGGGACACACGCAATACTATACTCCCTAGCATTCCTTGCGTGTGGCTATGTGACATCTGGCAAAGAGGATATGGGTAAAATTGCTTCAAAAACCTTCCAGATTAGGTCTTTTAAAATCCCATACAATTCTTAATCCCTCTTTTTCCTCTCTGTGATGGCTTTGGGAGGCACAACAGGATGGAAGCAACCAGGGCGCTTGAGTGGCCACTCAGAGAATCGCTGGAAAGGAGAGCCTCCAAGCCCACACCAGTGGTACTGTGACTGAAAAATGACCATCTGTTGGGCTAAGCCTCTGAGATATCAGAGCTAATATGTTTCCACATCCTTGCTTCACCTATCCTGGCCAATTCAGCACCTCGAATTAAGCAATGCCTTTGTACCAGGCACTACATTCAGCACTCTCTATATATATATCTAATTTGAGCTTCAAAATGGAGATATAAAATAGGTATTCGTGTCATCATTTTTCATATAAGAATAATGAAATTGAGAGCAATTAAGTACTATGCCTATGATCAAAGAAGCTGCATTGGAATTTGAATTCATATCTGCGTGCCTCTGGAGCCTGTCAGCTTGATAAATAGGCAAACTTTCCATGTATTGAGTTGGCCAAAAAGTCTGCATTTTTTTTCCATAAAATAAAAGAAACATTTTTCATTTTCCCCAATAACTTCATTGATTTGGATATTTTGAGTATGTCAGCTATCTCTCATGTAGTATAATGCTGATTGTTCTCAATGTCTCAGTTTGATCACTACCAACTTCAACTGGTCTACCCAACTGTAGAGCAGCATCCAGTAAGAAATCTGCAGCACAAAACTTCACAAACTGCTTTTGACACATTCAATCAGTCACAGCACATTTTCCATACGCTGCATAAATCTTTTCTTTGCATTTCAGTTGCGTTTATACCTTTCCTGAAATAATAAAGTATAATATGTGGAACGTGTTGTGTATTTTCTTCCATCTTCAATATTAAATGACTACACAAAAATTCACCAATTTAGGTAAGTTTTTTTTTTAAGATATGACAACTGTCACAATACAATCTAATGTTGTTTTGAGTGAAGTTAAAGACAATTAAGTGCTGATAGAGCCATCCTACAGAAAAAAAAAAAAAATGAACTTTTTGGCCAATCCAGTATTAGGCAAATAAACCATTTGTTTGTAAATAAGAAGAAATCTCAGTAGGCTAGTCTGCTTATCTTGAGGGGCTGGGCTGTGAGGTGCCTCTGAGAAGGATGCAGGCACAGAGCAGAACACACAGTAGGCTGCTCAGGTCACCATGATGGACTCCAGTGTATATATGAGGTCTGTCTGGAAATGTCCAGGCATTGTTAATATGACTAGAATGTTTATATGACATTGATGTAACCTGGCAGCCAAGGAGAATGGACTGGAATGTGCATATGTGAACAATGATGACTTCACTGTACTAGTTTGTGGGGACTGTAGACACCTTTGAGTGAGCATGTATACTGTGTGGCCATAGCATTAGAAATGACTGAATGATAAGAGCAACACATCTGAATCAAATTTTGCATTAAGCTTGAACATTCCTCTGTGGAAACTATTTGCATGACTCGGAAGGCCGCAGTTGTGGGCAACTGGTGATTGGCAGCTTCATCAGGAAAATGTGCCCGCTCATGTATCATGTCTTGTGCAGAGTTATTTGGTGAAACATCAAATCAACCAGGTGACTTAGCTCCTCTACAGCCCAGATTTGGTGCTCTGAGACTTCTGACTTTTCCCAAAACTAAAATCACCTTTGAAAGGGAAGAGATTTCACATCTTCAATAAGATTCAGGAAAATACAACAGGACAGCTGATGGTGACTGAGGAACTGTGTGAGATCCCAAGGTGCCTACTTTGAAGGGGACTGAGGTATGATTGTCCTATGTACAGTGTTTCTTGTATCTTGTACCTCCTTCAATACATGCCTCTATTTTTCATAGTATATGGCTAGACACCTGCTGGACAGACCTTGTATATGCAGGAGGCTGTTTTCAGAGAAAATACTGTGTTCAATGATGTGTCAGAACACATTGCTATTTGATCAGTTAATGAAACATTTATGGGAGAAGGGGAAATTTCTTGAACTAAGTAATCAGAGGAGGTAAGAATCAAATTTGTAAATTAATGCCAAGTGTCTTCTTTTATATTTTCAATTAATATAAATTTTATGTTTTTTAAGTAGGAGTAATAGAACATATTCATCCCTTTGTCATAACTGTGCCACATTTCAGGTGACTGCTGCCAAAGTAATGGCAATAATTCTTTGTGACTGTGTGTATTGCCCTGTGAGACTTTTTCTAGACCAGGATAACTAAGGAAACATGAAACATAAATTATGGCTTTAAGTTTTTAGAACTCTTTTTGTTTAGTTTTTTTTTAGTTCGGGGTAATGACTTTTTATGGGTCAAGTCCATAAAGAGGGGAGGTGCAACATAGAGTATAAATCATGCTTTTGTATTGAAAAAATGATATAAAATGCATATGTAGATATGTACACTGCATAAATAAATAGATATAAGATATGTGTCAACACACATGTACCCATGAACAACATATTCACATAATGTACATAAACATATGTGTGTGTCTGTGTCAATGTAGTAACTGACTTAGCCTTAAAAACACTTTATCTCTAATGTGAGGAAAGAATTTTAAAGCCTCTCAGGGAGAGATGTGTCTTACAATCTACAAACAGAGATGCATAGCTTAGTGCACTGATGAGAAGCTCTAAGAGGCATCTATGGCATCAGACACTGTTTGAGTGAGTAATTTTACTAATTTCACAATACATAGTTCTTTGAGCATTTACTAATTACTTTACAGCTTGATACATTGGGACAAGGTTTAAAAAATATTAACACTCAAATATATGGGTTATTTTCTCTTATAACACTAACTTTCAATTCCCATTTAGTTTTGTTAGAAATAAGCAAACATATATTAAATGCCTTCCATATGCATGAGCATTCTGTCATTAGGGAAATTCAAAACTGAATTATATAGCATTTCTGCCTAAAACAAATTTACAAGCTAGTGGGAAAACTTACTATACCGTCCATGTTTGATCTGCTTCTGTTTTCCCTCCTCTGTTTAGTGGGGAAATGTTAGTTTCTCACCACAGTGCCCTGAGTGATGCCTTGTACCATGCATCCCAGCAGTTTATTACCCAACCCTATGAGATTCCAATCCTCTGAAGAACGGGGACTCAACTGTGTTTGGCTTTTAACACCTCAGAAAGAAGGTGCTAATTTACTTTTTTAAGATCGCTAATTACATGTGAAATGCTCTATGTTTTTACTATAAGGGAGAGCTGGCTGACTGAATATTTCAAGAAATATTTTAAGCAGTATTTCTGTGCAGTCATTGTTGCATCTTTTATCTTCTGGTTCTGAAATGTAAAGTGTGGAGAAGGTGTCAGTGCATGTGACTTCCTTGTGTTTCGGGGTTGGGCTCTGAGGTAGGGGGACCAGTGGATTTTGGCTCTTAGCTTCCACACTGTGGACAGAGTGCAGGTGACTTATACCTGCTCTCTCATTTGGGGTTAAATCACAAGTAAGCTGCAGTATTAAATTGTATAATATATAGAAAGATATAAACAATAGCTGCTAACATTCTTAATATCATTTATTATTTCTATATCACAGAGATTAATGCATTTGGCTCCTAGAAATACTTAAATCTCATCCCAGTGTTTTCTGAACTATTTAAAATCATCTATCAGATGTGAATTTGATATTGATAGATTAAAAGTATACTTTGGCTTGTAGATAAAATGGGGAGTAACTTAAATTATAAATGTACTATCTTACAGAATTTCATAACTAATACATCTATGACTTTAAATCTTTGAAGTATCTTTTTTCTCATAAAATTTAATACTAATTAATGTTTTAAAGATTACATACATAATACATTTGTTGTTTTCTGATGTATACTTCTGCCATTTAATAATCCTTTAAAAATTCATTTATTGGTTTCTTTCCTTTTCAGATTTTTAAAATATTTTAAGACAAACATTTGTAGACAGAAATATACGGGATATGGTGTGCTTTACACTAAAGTAGAACATCACAAAGTGGGATCCCCAGACTCAAGGGGCTCCCTGGGACCTTCTCAGAAACTTCATGAGGTCAAGGCTATTTTCATAACAGTACTAAGTACAAAGGCCTAGTACTAGCACAAAGAAATCATTTGCATTTTAAACCGTGTTGGCATTTGTACAGGTGGTATAAAATGAATGGTGCTTAAACTTGCCCACCTGTAGGACGAGGCCAGGGAGTGGGGCACCCAGCTGCACAGCTGTCACCACATTCTTCAGCACCACGTTCTGTTATTTTCTTTTCTAAAGCCAAGTTCACTGAAAAATAACCTGGATGAAGTAGTAAAAGCTATTAATTCTATTAAATCCTGAACCCAGAGGACACATCTTTTTATAATTCTGTGATAAAATGGGGACTCAAAGCTGTCTGTTGCATATTAAATTATGATGGTTGACTCAATAACAAAAACACCTTGTGACTATTTCAGTTATGAGCTGAACTAGCCACTTACTCAAGGAACATCACTTTTACTGGCAAGAACATTCTGGCAAATGAAATTACAGTTATTTAGGTTTGGTTATTTGGTAGACACTTTTTGAAAATGAAATAAAATGAGCTTATCACTTAAGGGAAACAATTGACAATATTTATTGCGAAGGATAAAATTCAGGCTTTCAAGTAAAAGTTAGAATTTGGGAAATGTGTATTAACTGCCATAAACTTGACAAATTCCTAATACTAAAAGGCTTCTCTGTTGAGATCAGGATGATGCTAGCAAATCCAATTTTTTGGTATTATATAATGGAATGTGTCAACATTTGGAAGATATGCATTGACTCATTGAATTGATATTTCTTAAAAATGCCTAACGCATAATATAAAATAAATGGGTCAAAGATCCAGTGAAGTGCAGAATAGACCAGTAGATTTCAATGTAACACAATGTGTTCATTGATATGCTTTCAGATACCACACTGCAAATAACCTTAAAAAAACAAACAAACAAACAAACAAAAAACCCCAGAAAACTCTACTTGTCAAGTTGTGGTACAGTATCAATTGCATGAAAAAGCTATTAAAATATTCTTCAATTTTCCAGCTACATACATTTGTGAAGCAGGATTTTCTTCATATAGTTCAATGAAAACAACATATCAAAGTATATTGAATGCAGAAGCATATATGAGAACTCAACAGTCTTAAATTGTTAGACATTTAAAAAGAGAGAGAGATGCAAAAGTGTTAAATAGGGCCACTCTATTCATATGTTTTTTGTTTTGTTTTGTAAAACGCAGTTGTTTCATAAAATTGCATTATTGGTATTGATACAATAGGCTTGTTGTTGTTTTAAAATACATTGACAAATTACTTTAAAAGGCTCATTTTAATTCATAACAGTATAAATATTGATGGATATACCCCACACGAACAAAAGCTTTTCAGAATTCTCAGTAATTTTTAAGAGGATAGAAGTATCCTGAAACCACAAAGTTTGAGATCTGCTGCTCTAGAGAACTTCAAAAAAAAATGCAGTCAAGTTATAAAGCCTACATATAATACCTCTGCTATCTAGTGAATGAATGACTCTGGCTGTCTTAGTATGCCTCAATGTTCTTATCAATAAAATGGGTATAAATATACTACATATTCCTAAAGTCATTTTGCCATCTAAAATTTATTGGCATATAATAAGTGTAGATATTATTATTGGCAAAGCCAGGGATAATCAAAACGTAGACCCAGATTGCTAATATTGTCTGCTTAAATCTTTCTGATGATAGTGATGATTGCCTCCAAACCTGGACAGGTTAAAAGTATCTAGTGTATATTTCCCATAATCTTTTTGTGCCTCTCATTGCCAAAGTCAACTCAGTCTTCTCTACTATAGCCATTATTTACTTGTATTTCTGTCTGTTAGTACAGGGGCAGTTTATGATTTTTTTATGGGCAAGGGCAATGTATTTAACACTGTATTCCAACACTTTTTATCACAGAATCTTAGTCCATTTTGGCTGCTATTTAAAAAATACCATATTTTAAGTGGTTAAAACAATGGAAATTTATTTCTCACAGTTCTGCAAAGGAGGCCCAAGATCAAGACACCAGCAAATTCTGTGTCTGGTGTAATCCTACTTCTTGATTCATAGACAAAAACTTCTCATTGTGACCTCGCATGACAGAGTAAGGTATTCTCTGAGTTCTCTTTTCCCAAAGACCTCACTTCCAAATACCATGACTTTGGGGGTTAGATTTCAACATATAAATTTTGAGGAGAAACAAACATTCAGTGAATAGCACATGGTATAGGTACTCGGTCAGTACCTCTTGGTTTATACTGAAATACTCGATCAATTGTTTCAACAGAACTGTGATTGTTTTAAGGGGTCCTGATAAAATCTGTAGAAATAAAAGAGAAGCTTTACACTATTCCTCTTTTCTTTCCTTTCTCTCATCTACCCATTTAACAACCTGCCCATCCATCTCACATGTGTTCAATATCAATATATATAAAACTTCCTTTAAGTCTAAGATGCTAGTGATTAAAAAATGTACTGTCAATTTAACCACAGCTTAGAGGAGAAGGACAAAGAAAAACATTGAATGTAAAATAAAAGCGATGCTTAGAAAACAAACCAATAATAGTACACATTTATATACATGGTTACAAGCAATGCTTTCCTTTAGTATGACCATCAAAGTTTTAGTTTAAAACTTTTTTACATTGAACCTAGAAACTCTTAGGCATGGATCACTTTTAGCTACCAACTAGCGCTCATGATATCACAGTGACAACATTCTGCCTCCCATAACCTCTGCTTGTCATCCAGACCATTTTGTCATGCTCCAGGCTGATACAATAATTTTGTACCAAATAAAAAATACCCAAGTTTTTCCACATTTGGATGAACTTGGCATTTTGAAATTCTGTAACTGGATTACATATTATGGGAGGTGAAACAGCTTTGTTTGCAAGTCAGCCAAAAGCTTTTTTTGACAGATAGATGTTATATTCCTGAGTGGTAGCTCTTCATGATGCATAAATTGGTCACACTAGCCTCTCCTAGGGCTGAAAATACCATTATCTATTCCCAGAAATGTGACAGTTTCTACTGACTCTAATTGCAATGCCTGCTGGATGATAGACAGTCTTTGACATACACAATAACTTTTCATTTCAATGGAACTTCAGAGTACTATATAATCTTTTTAAAGATATTTTAAATGACAATTAGATATCCAAATTTAAGTCAAAATTTAACTCTATGTAATGATAACAATCAAAGTAATTCAACTCAGGTGAAAACAGTATGAATGTAGCTAAATGGTACGTGCACAGGCAAAGATGAGCACATCGCTGCACACTCCTCTGCCTATGGCTGCATTTTCCATTTTTATAAAAATTATAAAGCATATTCCAGTTTCAGATACCTTAAAATGTGACAATATATATCTCAAAATCAAAGAAATATGGTATATATGATATTATATATATGTATACATATACCCATGTAGCATATATATAGCCTAGATAGTCTATACAGCTTAAACCATATGTAGTGTATATTTAAATTGATTGTATGAGTTTGTTTGAGTTTGTATATCAGTAATACCACTGTACTGTTATCATGGAATTGTAACCTAAAAGGTAGCAAAATTATAACATTTTGAATGAGCAGGGATAATTTATTTTTTCCAAAACTGTATATCTGTTTCTTTTGGGGGAAAAAAACCCTGATAGACTGGTGGATAAACAGCACTTAAGAACATAGACTTGTTAAAGAGAAATTGTTTTGACATGTTCAAATGATAAAGCATACTTTATTAAGGACTATTGTGATAGCCATAGAGACTACTGCAATGGCATTTGTCAATGTTAGAAAGATTGAGCTCAACTGTGAATATGATAAGGAAAAGTTATAAAAGGGATTTATTACTAGAAGTCAGAGGTTAAGGTTGGAGGATGGAGACTTACTGAGGAAACATCAAGGGTAGAGGGGGAATTCTGACTAAACAGACCAGACTGGATTCTTGCTGAAGGCAAGCCAGAGTCTTCAGACATTACCTGGGAAATGAGGAACCTGATCAGATATCAAGAGTGATCAGATATTGAAAATAAGTGATTCTGGCTAAATTGACTTAGGAGAAATTTTTGCTAAAATCAGGTGATGTAAAGGTGGACATAAGGTCTAAATGTTGAGGTCTAGTTGGGAAGAGGAATCAAAAAAGCTTGACTACAGTTTGCTCAAAGAGAGAGTCTTTATCAGCTTGTGATTAAAGGAAAACAGACAGTTAAATTACATTGAAGGGTAAAGTCAGACAAGTTTTCAGTTTTGTAGCGAGGCCCCATAGAGGTCTAAGAAATGGAAAAGAAAGTGGGGTTTAGATTGAAAGAGTGGAGGGAGGCTGTAAGAAACTGAAGCCTGGGGAGAAGCTGGTAAGAGCTGCCCAGAGGCAGGTGTGCACAGTGACTTTATAAACAGGATCATCTAGTATTCCATTTTAAGTCATGTGTTGTGATGCACTATAATGGTTGTAATTCCCTAAAGTTAGCCTCTCACCATTTGTGAGCACTGCTTTGGGAAAATCAAGAAAAAGCCCTTTTCTCCTTGTTTGAATCAATATAAACATTGAGTGGAGAAATATGTATCCCATCTAAAAGGGATAGTTGAGAGAGTCATGGATCTCAACAGAAGCATAATATGAAGAGGTCACCAGAGAAACACGAACTTCCTGAGGATTAATTATTGGGTCAATGGAATGGGGATGTTTGCATCCTAGAGATGGAGGTTCAAGAAATTTTGAAATCTTTTACTTGATGTGCTATATATAACATTATAAACAGTCAACTGAATACTTTGTAAGTATATAATTTGATGACTTTTTACATGTGTATATACTCATAGCCATCACTCAGATCAGGCTATGGAACATGTTTAGCAACTACAGACTCCTTTTTACCACCTCCCAATCGGTAACCTATAGGAGGTGCCCACTATTATGACTTCTATCACTAAAGATGAGTTTTGAAAGATATTTTACTTATTATAAATGTAATTTTATTTTAAATATAATAAAAAAGTCAACTCCAGGAATATGAAGGATTTCTGGACATCTACGATGTCATCTGTGGTACACTAAAATAGCTACTCATGCATGGAGCTTTGACACTTGGCTCATCATTTCCCAAGCACTTTAGCTAATAAGATAAAGACAGATAAATAAACACAGAGACTTATAGATTTATAGTTATCATAGAGGAAATTGAGGCACACATATTCTACATAAAAGACTCAAGATCATATGACTGGTAAGTGATAGAGTCAAGATTTAGATCCATGCAGTTTTACTTGAGCCAGAGAGTTTAACTAGTACTGTCTCCCACAAACCCTCTGGTCTAATTCTTAGAGTTTTCAGATTTTAATTACTAGCCGTGTTGTAATCTATAGACCAGGATTTCAACCATGGCTCCGGTACTCACAGAACAGTACCCCAGACCTAGGGCAATCTTTACACGTCAATGTTTGGTGGAGGAGTTAGGATTTGCATACAGTTCCCTCTGATACAAAAGTTAATGAGGTTTCTACAGAGATCAGGCTGTATTTGGTGAAAGGTTCTCACACAGGATAGGACTTTTTATCACTGTAGGACAGTTTCTTGCTATGACATTCCACTAACTGGTTCACTTACATGGTGTTTTGCAACATATTCCTACAGAAAAGCAAAACAAGAAAACTGCATGTACTACAAAAGTATTCATAGCCCTGACTGCTGTGACTCAGTTGGTTTGGCGTTGTCCTACAACGCCAAAGGTCGGCAGTTCAATTACCAATCAGGGCACATGCCTGGATTGCATGTTTCCATCCCCTGATGGGGGCACATACAATAGGCTACTGATCGATATCGCTCTCACATCAATGTTTCTCTTCATCTCTTTCTCTCTCCCTTCTCCTCTCTCTAAAAATAAATGATTAATCTTTAAAAACAGTATTCATAAACTTATCCCATTTCAGAGGTGATGGTCCAGAACCTATAAAAACGCAAGATGAAAAATGGTGCCTGCCCTTGTGTCATTTTTGCACACTTGAAGACCAAATGGCATAACAGTGGAGTGCACTTTTGTTTCTGAAAATGATGCTATTCTGCAAGGTTATGATCAGGAAACTGCATCGGTGTCATAGGGCTGTGTTGCCTTCCACACAAGGTTCACACCCTGTGAGTCACCCAGTTTGACAATTTGAGTAATGTCACCATCCACTCTATTCTTTTGCTTCCTTTATCCCTCTCCACCCTTGATAGTATTTTAGATATGGTTGCAAATTTGATATAATTATGGGAAAAAATTATGACCACTTATCTCTCACCATCTCATTGCATAAATTGCAACTTCAAAATGAATTCAAGATCTAAATGTGAATGGTAAACCAAGAACAAAAAAGCCAGAAAGAAAAAAAGCACACACAGGAAAGGATCTTCCTAACCTTGGAGCAACCAAAATGTTTTTGAACAGGATATAAAAAGTAGTAACTCTAAAAAAAGCATTGAAACTTGAACTGAATGTAGATTAAGAACTATGATTCTTAAGGGAATGAACAGGCAAATCACAGAGTATGTAAGGAATTATTTGCAATATCTAAATCTTAAAAAAACACTTGTATCCGAAATAAATAGAATATTCTCATATATCACTTAGAAAAATATAAACAATTAAGTAGAAAAAGGCAGCAATAGTTACTCTAGGAAAGATGCTTAACATTATTCCTCATAGAAATATGTAAATTAAAGCTAAAATGCACTACCATTTTTAATTGCTATAATGGCTAAAATGAGTAAAACAAATAATACCAAGTGCTGACAAAAATACAAAACAACTGAAAATATTACACAGTCCTAATGGAAATGTATTTTGCTGTAACTACTTTGTTAATTTTTTTGTTTATATCTACTAAAGCTAGACCAATACATAACCTATAATGCAGCAATTCCACTCATAGGTATACACCTGAGAAAAAAATACACACATATATTTATCGAAAGATACTTCAAACATACATTTTTATTAGCCAATGTCACCTCAATAAATTAAATAAAATTAATTTTTTAAAAAGACATGCACAAAAATGTTCCTGGTTCCATGATTTTTCATATCCTCAAATTATAATCTACCATGTGGTAAATTACACTATGGGTCCCAATTCTTTATTCCTCCCTATTTCCACACGTTTTGTTTTGTGACTTAGCAGTTGTGGCCAATTCCATGGGAACAGTGTACTTCCCTGCTCCTGGACACTAGAATCTTTCATGTATCAGGCTTTGGTCAATGGACTATTAGCAGGCATGACTTGAACAGAGGCTGAAATGCACTTGTGCCAGTGTGCTTGTCCTCTTATAACCCTGCTATTTCTGTGAAAAGAAAATGTTCCAGATAGCTCATTAATTAAAAAAGATTGAGGCAATAGACTGGTTACAGCTAATGAGATCAGAACAGTAATAATAAAAAAATAATTCCCAGCAAACAAAAGCCCGGGACCAGATGGCTTCACAGGTAAATTTTACCAAACATTCAAAGAACTAACACCTCTGCTTCTTAGATTATTCCAAAAACTTCAAGAGGAAGAAGAACTTCCAACCTCATTTTACAGGGACAACATTACCCTAATTATAAAACCGGACAAAGACACTACAGAAAAGAAAATTATATGCCAATATCTCTGATGAACATAGATGCAAAAATTCTAAACAAAATATTAGAAAACTGAATCCAGCAATACATTGAAAAGATCATACACTATGCATAAGTGAGATCTATTCTTGGGATGCAAAGTTGATACAATTTTCACAAATCAACTTACGTGATACACCACATAAACAAAATGAAGGATTAACTCCATATGATCGTATAAATAAATAAACAAAAGCATTTGACGAAATCTAGTGCCCATTTATAATAAAAACTCTCTCAGCAGAGTGGAATATGGAGAAGATACCTCAACATAATAAAAGTCATGTATGTATGAAAAACCCACAACCAACATCATACTCAATGGGCATAAATTACAAGTGTTTTCCATTAAAATCAGGCAAAAGACAAGGATGTCGGCATTCAACATACCTATTCAACATAGTACTGGAAGTCTTAGCCATAGCAATCAGACAAGAAGAAGAAGAAATACAAGGGTCCAAATTGGAGAGGAAGAAGTAAAACTGTCATTACTTGCAGATGAATTGATACTGTATATGGAAAAGCCTAAAAACTCAACGAAAAACTACTAGAACAGATAAATATATTCTGTGAGGTAGTAGGATACAAAATTAATATTCCAAAATTAATTGAATTTTTATACATCAACAAAGAACTATTAGGGAAAATAAGAAAAAATCCCATTTACAGTTACATCATAAAGAAATAATAAAATACCTAGGAATAAATTTAACCAAGGAAGTCAAAAATCTGAACTCAGAAAATTATAGAATCCTGAAGAAAGAAATTAAAGAAGATGCAAATAAATTGTAAGTATACACTGTGTTCATGGATACAAAGAATTAATATCATTTAAATGTTCATACTACCCAAAGCAATCTATAGATTCAACACAATTCCTAAGAAGATACCAATGGTATATTTCACAGAACTAGAACAAATAATCCAAAAAATTTATATGGAACCATAAAAGAACCCAATTAGCTTCATCCATGTTAAGAAATAAGAGCAAAACTGGAAGTATCATGCTACGTGATATAAAACTATACTACAAGACCATTGCAATCAAAACAGAATGGTACTGAGACAGAGAAGATGGCGGAGGAGTGAATGGGAGTCACGCTTGACCTCCTCCCAAAACCAAACTGGAATTGCAACTAAATAGTGGAGAAATCACCTGGAAAGCAGTGGAGAGATAGTGGGAGAGGAGCCTTGGTGCCGCAGACAGTGGATTCGACTCTCACACATCCCAACGGGTGAGAAGTGCGGTGGAGGCTCGAGAGGGTGGGCTGGGTGCTCACGGGCACTGGCACCAGAGGGACATTGAAACGGCCAGTTAGCTTCACAGGAGAAGAACGGGGTCTGAATCATAAACAGGGACCCCTAAACTACAGCAGCTAAAGCCAAGAAAATACAGACAAAACGCAACCCTGAAAAGCTTAGGGGCGCTCTCTGCCAGAGACAGGCGGCTGGGGATGCAAAGAGACATTTAAAGGGCCAACACAAAAGTTGCAATGGCAGCCACCCTCCTTGATCGCTGGGTAGAGGCGGCAGCAGGGTGGGCTGGTGCCTGGGAAAAGACTGGTGAGGAAAACTTTGTGAAGAGAACTGACACGGTGGCCGGTGGAGCCCAGGTGATGGCACGCCTCCCACTCTGCAGCTACCATCTCGCTCAGGCCTAAGGGAATCAATTAACCTGCCGTTTGTGCGCTCCGCACACAGCTTGTGCATGTGAGCTGGGGGGCTGAGTGCAGACTGGCTGGAAGAGCCTTAAGGAGAGACTGGAGACGGAGGCGTTGGGGAAAGAACGGGAGGAGGAACCGGGAGTCCCAACTCCCTCCCTGTAGTCTCCATTGTGGGCTGGCAAGGTGTGCCCCCAAAGAGGCAGAAGAGGGGCGCGCAGGAACCAGACTGCCTGCGATTGAAACACAGGCCTCACAGGTGGTGGATCCTTGGCCGAAGGGGTCACAGAACTGCCCAGAGACCCCTTAGGAGAGACTAGAAACTGAGGCATTGGGGAAAGAACGGGAGGAGGAACCGGGGAGTCCCGACTCCCTCCCCGTTCCATAGTCTCCATTGTGGGCTGGAAAGGCCCGACCCCAAAGAGGCAGAAGCGGGGCACGCATGAACCAGACTGCCTGAGATTGAAACACAGGCCGCACAGGGGGTGGATCCTTGGCCGAAGGGGTCACAGAACTGCCCAGAGACCCCTTAGGAGAGACTAGAAACTGAGGCATTGGGGAAAGAACAGGAGGAGGAACCGGGGAGTCCCGACTCCTTCTCCTTGCCTTAGTCTCCAGTGCAGGAAGAGGCCACACCCCCAAAGAGCCAAAAGCCGAAAAGCAAACATAGACACCCCCAAAACACCCAATGCAGGCGTGCACACTTGCGCCGAGTGACCGGTGAGGGTGGGCGAGCATGTGTGTGACCCATGCGGGCTGGCAAATGCTTGCACCGGCCAGCAAGGCCTCCCACAGATTGGCACTGATACAGCCTGCGAGGGAGTGCACAGAGCGGCAAGGGCAGGCATAAATTGACCCACCCACCCGCGATTGCGGAGCGGCCCACAAAATTAGTAGAGCTGCCCAGAGTCCCTGGAGGAGAGACCAGAGAAAGGATTAACCAGAGAGTCCTGGAGCTGACTTCCTCCCATTTCCGCAGTCCCCATTTGGCGAGGGCAAGCAATGCACACAAATAGCCAAAACCGGAGAAAATACACAATAGAAGACCTTAAACTGACCAGTGCCGTGGAGCTCGCCGGCCAGGGGGGCCAGATGAGTACGCCAGGTGGTGAATAAGCCCCCTGGTCTGGGGCTAGCACATGTAAGCCCAGGCAGGCGGGGGATCCTGCCGAGCTGGGAGCACGCTCAAGGAGCCCGCGTGAGAGTGCAGAGAGATCCCAAAAAATAGCCCAGCCCTGACCGAAGGGGTCACAGAGCTGCTCCAAGCAGGAGTCAGACACAGACATTAGACGCCTGGAAGGCTCAAACAAACAACCCAAGGTCATATAGGGTCAACAACTGACATCACCAGGGGCAGGCCCAGAAAGAAAAGTAAAGGACAAAAATACTTAACAGACTCTCACAAAAATGGGAAGAAAAAGAAGTTTCCCCCAAATGAGTGGAAAAGGGGACTCCCCACAGAGAGAGCTAAATGAAAGAGAGGCAAGGGAACTATCAGATACTGAATTCAAAACAATGGTTCTAAGGAAGCTCAATGAGCTCAGCCAGCTCAAAGAGAACTATGAGAAACTGCAGAGAAACTATCAGGATCTTACAGCAAACTATATCATCCTGGCAAAGGACACAGAAACTATGAAGAAGACACAAGAGGATATGAAGAATACCATTTCTGAATTGAAGAACACAGTAGAAGGAATCCAGAGCAGGCTGGATGAAGCCAAGGATCAAATCAGTGAGACGGAGGATAAGGTAGAAAGAAGCTCCCAGAAAGAACAAGAAATGGAAAAATGATTCAAAAAGAATGAAGAGGCATTTAGGGAACTGTAGGACAACCTGAAACACAATAATATCCATATGATAGGGATGCCAGAAGGACAAGAAGAGGAGCAAGGGATAGAGAACCTCCTCGAAAAAGTAATGATGGAAAATTTTCCTAATTTGAGGAGAGAAAGGCTCTCATGGATCCAGGAGGCACAGAGGACCCCACTCAAGAGGCACTCAAAGAGGTCCACTCCAAGACACATCATCATTAAAATGGCAAATGTCAAAGACAAAGAGAGAATCCTCAAGGCAGCAAGGGAGAAGGAGAAAGTAACATACAAGGGGGCCCCAATACGCCTAGGAGCTGACTTCTGAACAGAAACACTACAAGCCAGAAGGGAATGGCAACAAATATTCCAAGCCATGAAAAGCAAGGGCCTACAGCCAAGGCTGCTCTACCCAGCAGGGTTCTCCATTAAAATAGAAGGGGAAATACGGAGTTTCCCAGACAAGAGAAGACTAAAAGAATACATCTCTACCAAACCAGCACTCTAAGACATGCTAAGGGGACTGGTTTAAGCAGATGAAGGAAAAGAATGAGAGAGAGAGGAACACAGGTACAAAGAGAAAAGATGAGTAAGTTTCTATCAGTAATATCTCTCAATGTGAATGGACTAAATGGCCCAATCAAAAGACACAGGGTAGCTGAATGGATAAGAAAACATGACCCACACATATGCTGCCTACAAGAGACCCACCTCAGAGCAAGAGACCTACACAGATTGAAAGTAAAGGGATGGAAAAAAATATTCCAAGCAAATGGGCATGAGAAAAAGGCCGGCGTTGCCATACTTGTATCAGACAAAGTCGATTTCAAAACAAAGGCCTTAAAGAGAGACCCAGAGGGGCACTTTATGATACTTAAAGGAAGAATCTATCAAAAAGACATCAACATTGTAAAACTATATGCTCCCAATATAGGAGCCCCCAAGTTTATAAGGAAATTGTTGGATGACTTCAAAAAAGATACAGACAGCAACACACTGATAGTAGGGGATTTCAACACCCCACTGTCAAAAATGGACAGATCTTCCAAACAAAACAGTAATAAACATATTTTGGTGCTGAATGACACGCTGAATCAGAGACTTAACTGACATATATAGAACCTTACATCCCAAAGAAGAAAACTACACATTCTTTTCAAATGCTCATGGCAATTTTTAAAAGATAGACTACATGATAGGACACAAAGCAAGCCTCGGCAAATTCAGGAAAATTGAAATAATATGAAACTTTTTCTCAGACCACAAGGCCTTGAAACTCGAAATCAACCTCAAAGAGAAACCTCAAAAACTTGCAAACTCATGGAGACTGAACAGTACACTATTAAACAATGAATGGGTCAATAATGAGATAAGAGAAGAAATCAAAAAATTTCTGGAAACAAATGAAAATGAACGTACAACAGTCCAAAACCTATGGGACACAGCAAAGGCAGTCCTGAGAGGGAAGTTCATAGCAATACAGGCTTACCTAAAAAAGATAGAAACATTTCAAATAAAAGACCTAACACTACAACTTCAAGAACTGGAGAAACAACAACAAATAAATCCCAGAGCAAGGAGAAGGAAGGAAATAGTCAAGGTTAGAGCAGAACTGAATGACATAGAGACGAAAAGAACAATTCAGAGGATCAACCAATCCAGAAGCTGGTTCTTTGAAAAGATAAATAAAATCAACAAGCCTTTAAGCAGACTCACCAAGGAAAAAAGGGAGAGGACCCAAATTAATAATATCAGAAATGAAAGAGGAGAAATAACAACTGATACCACAGAAATACAAAGGATTGTCAGAAACTATTATGAACAATTATATGCCAAGAAATTTGAAAACCTTGATGAAATGGACAAATATTTAGAAAAGTATAATATTCCAACACTGAAGGAGGAAGAAACAGAAAGCTTGAACAGACCGATAACAGCTGGGGAAATTGAAGCCGTCATCTAGAAACTCCCAGCACACAAAAGCCAGGGCCGGACGGTTTCACAGGAGAATTTTACAAAACATTTAAGGAAGAGCTAACCCCTGTCCTTCTCAGATTATTCCAAAAAATCCAAGAGGAGGGAAGCCTCCCAGACTCTTTCTATGCGGCCAGCGTCACCCTGATCCCAAAACCAGATAAAGACCCTACAAAGAAAGAAAACTACAGGCCAATTTCACTGATGAATATAGATGCTAAAATCCTCAACAAAATATTGGCAAACCGCATCCAGCAATACATTCAAAAGATTATCCACCACGATCAAGTGGGATTCATCCCAGGGATGCAGGGATGGTTCAATATACGCAAATCAGTAAACGTGATACATCACATAAATAAAAGAAAAGACAAAAACCACATGATCATCTCGATAGATGCAGAAAAAGCATTTGACAAGGTACAGCACCCATTTATGATCAAAACAGTCAGCAAAATGGGAATAAATGGGTCATTCCTTAACATAATAAAGGCCATATATGAAAAACCTACAGCCAATATCATACTCAACGGGCAAAAACTGAAAGCTTTCCCACTAAGATCAGGAACACGCCAAGGATGTCCGCTCTCACCACTTCTTTTCAGCATCGTATTGGAAGTCCTAGCCACAGCGGTCAGGCAAGAGAAAGAGATAAAAGGCATCCAAATAGGAAAGGAGGAAGTAAAGCTATCATTGTTTGCAGATGACATGATAGTGTACATAGAGAACCCTGTAGATTCTACCAAAAAACTCCTCAACCTAATAAGTGAATTTGGCAAAACAGCAGGATATAAAGTCAACATTCAGAAATCAAAGGCATTTTTATACACCAGCAATGCAATAGAAGAAGAAGAAATCAGAGAAAAAATACCATTCGATATAGCAAGAAGAAAAATTAAGTACCTAGGAATAAATTTAACCAAAGATGTAAAAGACCTGTACACAGAAAACTATACAACATTGAAAAATGAAATTAAGGAAGACACAAATAAATGGAAGCAAATACCGTGCTCATGGATTGGAAGAATTAATATCCTCAAAATGTCCATACTACCCAAAGCAATTTATAGATTCAATGCAATCCCTATTAAGATACCAATGACGTATTTCACAGAAATAGAACAGACATTTCAAAAATTTATATGGAACCATAAATGACCCCGAATAGCCTCAGCAATTTTGAGAAAGAAACACAAAGTAGGAGGGATCACAATACCGGACATCAAACTCTACTACAAAGCCACTATACTCAAAACAATCTGGTACTGGCACAAGAACAGACCCATAGACCAGTGGAACAGAATAGAAAGCCCAGAAATAAGCCCAGGTCTCTATGGGCATCTAATATTTGACAAAGGGGGCAGAAGCATGAAATGGAGCAATAATAGCCTCTTCAACAAATGGTGTTGGGAGAGCTGGACGGCTACATGCAAAAAATTGAAATTGGATCATCAGCTGACACCATACACAAAAATAAACTCAAGATGGATAAAAGACTTAAATATAAGTCACAACACCATCAAAGTCCTAGAGGAGAACATTGGCAGGAAACTCTCAGATATCCCATGCAGCAATTTTTTCACTGATATGTCTCCTAAAGCAAGGGACATAAAGGAAAGAATAAACAAGTGGGACCTCATCAAAATAAGAAGCTTCTGCATGGCTAAAGAAAACATCAGCAAAATGAAAAGGGAGCCAACCGTATGGGAAAATATAATCGCTAATGATACATCAGATAGAGGCTTGATCTCCAAGATATATAAAGAACTCACTCGACTCCACTCCAAGAAGACAAACGATCCAATCAAAAACTGGGCAAAGGACCTGGGCAGACGCTTTTCCAAGGAGGAGAGACAGAGGGCCCAGAGGCATTTGAAAGGATGCTCAGCATCACTAGCCATCAGAGAAATGCAGATCAAAACCACCATGAGGTATCACCTCACACCGGTCAGAATGGCCATCATAAACAGATCAACAAACAATAGGTGCTGGAGAGGCTGTGGAGAAAAGGGAACCCTAGTACACTGTTGGTGGGAATGCAGACTGGTGCAGCCACTATGGAAAGCAGTGTGGAATTTCCTCAAAAAGCTGAAAATGGAACTGCCTTTTGATCCAGTGATTCCCCTGCTGGGACTATACCCTGAGAACACCAAAACGCCAATACAAAAGAACCTATGCACCCCAATGTTCATAGCAGCACAATTTACAATAGCCAAGTGTTGGAAGCAACCTAAGTGTCCATCAGCAGATGATTGGATCAAAAAATGATGGTACATATACACAATGGAATACTACGCAGCAGAAAGAAAAAAAGAACTACTAAACTTCACGACAGCATGGATGGAACTAGAGAGCATTATGCTAAGCGAAATAAGCCAGGGGGTGAAAGACAAATACCATACGATCTCACCTATAAGCGGAATCTAACCAACAATACAAAGATGCAAGGAAAATATGACCAGCAACACTGAAAGGAAAAGAAATCAACAGAGATAAGAGGGAAGGGGGGCGCCAGGGAAAGGGAAGGGAAGGGGAAAGTCAAGGAACATATAGCAAGGACTCATGGACAAAACCAAAGGGGAAGAGCTGAGGTAGGGATGGAGGGAGGGGGCCAGGGAAATGGTGGGGGGGGGGGAGGCAGAGACAAATGTATTTAAAAAATAAATAAATAAGTAAAGGGAAAAAAAGATGTAAAATATTTGTGTATATAAAATCTTTTATGTGTTTTACTTTTTTTTCAGGTTCTAAATAAAAGTTTCTTATAAATTAAAAAAAATACAGAATGGTACTATCTTGAAAACAGACATATAAATTAATGGATCAGAATAGAGACCCCAGAAATAAACCCATGCATATATGGTCAATTAATATTTAACAAAATAGGCAAGAACATACAGTGGGGTAAAAATGGTCTTTTCAATAAATGGTACTGGGAAAATTGGACATATGCATGCTAAAAAAAATGACCACCTTCTTACACTAGACCACCTTCTTACACTATATATAAGAATAAACTCAAAATGAATTAAAGACTTAAATGTAAGACTCAAAACCATAAAACTTTTAGAAGAAAACAAGCAATACAATCTCTCACATTTAGCAATATTTTTTCTGTTATATCTCCTTGAGCAAGGGAAACAAAAGAAAAATAGACAGATTGGACTATTTTTGCACAGAAAAGCTTTTGCACAAAAAAGAAAACCATCAACAAAATGAAAAGACAACCTACTTAATGAAAACCATAGTCGCCAATAATACATTTGATAAAGGTTACTACCCAAAATTTATAAAGAACTCATAGTGATCAACACCAAAGCACAAACAAGCAAACAATCTATTTCAAAAAATGAGCAGAGGACCTAAATAGACATTTCTCTAAAGAGGACATTTAGATGGCCAATAGACATGTGAAAAAATGCTCAATGCTACTAATTGTCAGAGAAATGCAAATTAAAACCACAGTGAGATTTCACTTAAACCTGCTATATTGATTATTATCAATAAATTCACAAATGACAAGTGCTTGTGAGGATGTGGAGAAAAGGGAACACTTGTGTACTGTTGGTGGGAATGCAACTTGGTGCAGCAACTATGGAAAATTGTATAAAAGTTCCTCAGATTATTAAAAATGGTACTACCTTATGACCCACGAATTGTACTTCTGTGGGTTTACCCAAGAAAACAAAATAAAACAAAAAACAAAAAAACAAAACTCCACAAAACCCTAATTTGAAAGAATATATGCACTTCTATGTTCACTGAAGCATTATTTACAATAGCCAAGATAAGGAAACAACCCAAGTGTCCATTAGTAGATGAGTGGATAAAAATGCTGTGGTACATTTACACAATAGAATATTATTTGGCCGTAAAAAATGAAACGTTATCATTTGCAACAGCATGGATAGACCTAAAGGGTATTATGCTCAGTGAAATAAGTCACAGAGAAAGGTAAATACCATATGATTTCAATTATATGTAGAATCTGAAAACCAAAAAAAAAAAGATCAAAATTAACAGACTCATAAACATAGAGAACGTAGTGATAGATGCCATAGGGAAAGGATATTGGGGGACTTGGTGAAAGAGATGAAGGGATTAAGAAGCACAGATTGGTAGTTACAAAACAGTCATGGGGATATAAAGTACAGCGTAGGGAATATAGTCCATAATATTATGATAACTATGTATGGTGCCAGGTGGATACACCTGAAACCAATACAAATTAATATTGAAAGTAAATTGTAGGAAGGAAGGAACGAAGGAAAGGAGGATGGAAGGGACGGAGAGAAGAGAGAAAGGGAGGAAGGAAGAAAGGAAGAAAGTTTTAAAAGTTGAAAGATTGAGAAACACAATGGAAAAGTCACTCTGCAACATGCTAATACATGGCTCAAGCCATAATGACCCACCTGAGCTAATCATAGGGCTGATGTTCTCCCCAATGAGGTACCATTTTTATAGTTTCTCTTAAATCAAGAATGTTATGCATGCGTGGCTTCAGCTCAGTTATACTACCCTATGCCTGCAGAAGACACTACAAAGAAGTAATAATAGTGCATACCTGGAAAATACACATTAAATTCTCTTCTGAGCAGCCAATCACCCCAAATCAGCCCAGCTTCCCAGATTTCCATAGGATTGAGTCCAGGATATTTTTTTTTAAAGAATATAGTTTTGGAGTCAGACCTGTAGAAAACTCTTAAGATTATTACCAACCGTCCATAGGCATATTTTATCACTATTCTGAACCTCAGTTTCCTTACATTCAAATTGGACACAATATCATTAGAGTTGGAGAATGTTAGTTATTCACATGGTCCAAGCATTTCTTACCTTTACGCAAATAATGAATAAAAATCTTTCCACTTTTACATTCATAGTCAAATTATTTTCTTACAACAGCCCTGTGAGATTAATGTTATGATCTCCATTTTATGAAGCAAGAAACTCTGAACAGAATGTTTAGACTTTATTTGTAAGGTATTTAGAAATTGCAGTATTATTGGAAGTATAAAATCTGTTGTTGAAAGATAATTATATTTGTCCAAGTAGGAAAAATTATAATATAAACTAGAGAATTGGAGGCGGTGAACAAATTCTAAAGACGGTTGAAATATTAACTTGGCCTTATGTGATGACTGATTGGACATTAGCATGGTGAGAGGCCTAAAGGAGGAGATTATAACTGGTTCCCTTTGTGTTGGGAGGTACTCTTCTCTGAAACTGGGCATCTAAGGAGAGGAGGAACAATTTTAGGGGGTGATAACAAACTTATTTTTTAACAGGTTGACTGAGAAGTAATTGTGGCATGTCCAGATGGAGGTGTTGGAAAGGCAATTGGATAAGATCTCAATCTCAGGAGAGACATCTAAGTTGGAGTTATAGAGTTGGAACTTATTTAGTTGACATAGCTACTTCAGAATTCCACTTTATTTGCATGTGCCTCTGAACATTAATTTCATCTTTTAAATGAAATAAAAAAGCTAACATAAATTTTCTTTCCAACTAAATTCTGATAAGAATCCCATTACATAATGGGTGGTTAGGTCATCTGTAAACATTCAAGTGCTACTTAAATGAAAGAATTATTAGTTCCATTTTCACTAGCAGCTGGTTGGAGATAACCTTCTATGTGCTTGCCTGCTGAAGCCTTGTGATTCCTGAGACTTGCTGGAGAATTGCTGAAATTACTGAGCATTGCTGAAAATTCTTAAAAAATAATATGAGCTTGGGTTACCCTAGAATTTCACATAGCCACAGGACAAAGTAGTGAAAAGGTTACAGATTTCTAATGAATAAGTTGTATTATTATCTTAATAAAAACAAACATTACAGGCATACCCAAGATGTTTCACTTTTAAATAGACTACCATTTCTTTCTTTTTTCTACTTCATTATTTATTACTTATTCTATTATAGTTGGCCAATTTTTTCCCTTTTTCCCCCTCCACCCGGCCCACCCCTCTTACCTACAGTCAATCCCCTCTCTGTTGTCCATGTCCATGAGACATTCATACACCTTCTTCATGTCCTTTGACTAATCCTTTCCCTTTCCTTCCACCATTCCCTGCTTCCCTCCTCCCCTCCTACAGCTATCAGTATGTTCCATGTTTCCATGTCTCTGTTTCTGTTTTTCTCATTTGTTAGTTTATTTTGTTCATTAAGATCCCAGTTATAAGTGATGTCATATTGTATTTGTCTTTCTCCAACTGGCTTATTTTAATTAGCATAATAGTCTCCATTTCTATCCATGCTGTCACAAAAGGTGGTACTTCTTTCTCACTGCTGAGTGATATTCCATTGTGTAAATGTACCATGGTTTTTTAATTCACTCATCTAATGATGTGCACTTGCACTGTTTCTAACACTTGGCTATTGTAAATTGCAATGCTATGAAAATAGGGCTGCATAAGTTCTTTTGAACTGGTGTTTCAGGATTCTTAAGGTATATTGCCAGCAATGGAATCACTGGGTCATAGACATATCCATTTTTACCTTTTTGAGGAAATTCCGTACTGTTTTCCACAGTGACTGCAACAGCCTGCATTCCCACGAACTGCACACTAGGGTTCCCTTTTCTCCATCCTCTCCAGCACTTGTTTGTTGATTTCTTAATTATAGCCATTCTGACAGGTGTGAGATGATACCTAATTGTGATTTGAGTTTGCATCTTTCTGATGGCCAGTGATGTTGAACATTTTTTCATATGTCTATGGGCAATCCGTATATCCTTTGGAGAAGTGTCTATTCAGCTCCTTTGCCCATTTTTAAATCGAGTTATTTGTCTTTCTAGTGTTGAGTCATATGTGTTATATATTTTGGAGATTAAACCCTTGTCTGATGTGTCATTGGCAAATGTTCTTCCATATTGTAGGTTCTCTTTTCATTTTGATGACATTTTCTTTATCCATGCAGAGCTTTTTAATGTGATGTAGTACAATTTGTTTATTTTTTTCTTTATTTCCCTTGCCCTAGGAGGTATATCAGCAAAAATATTGCTATGTTGGATGTCTGACATTTGTTGCCTATGTGTTCTGTTAGGACTTTTATGGTATCATGACTTATAAATATTTATGTCTTTTTTCCACCTTGAGTTTATTTTTGTGTGTGGTGTAAGTTGGTGGTCGAGTTTCATTTTTTTGCATGTATCCGCCCAGATCTCCCAACACCATTTGTTGAAGAGGTTATTTTTACTTCATTTTATGCTTCTGCCCCCTTTGTGGAATATTAATTGACCGTAGAAACTTGGATTTATTTATAGGCTCTCTATTTTGTTCCATTGATCTATGTGTCTGTTCTTATGCCAGTACCAGACTGTCTCAATTACAGTGGATTTGTAGTAGAGTTTAACACCAGAGATTGTGATCCCTCCAACTTTGTGTTTCTCAGGATTTCTGGGGCCATTCAGGGTCTTTTTTGGTTCTGTACAAATTTGTGGAATTGTTCTAGATCTGTGAAATATACCATTGGTATTTTAATAGGAATTGCATTGAATCTATAGATTGCTTTGGATAGCATGCACATTTTAATTATGTTAATTCTTCCAGTCCATGGACATGGTATCTGCTTCCATTTATTTGTATCTTCCTCAATTCCCTTCTTTAGCATTCTGTAGTTTTCTGAGTATAGGTCTTTTACGCCCTTGGTTAAATTTGTTCCTACGTACTTTGTTTTTCTTGTTGCTATAGTAAATGGGATTATTTTTCCTAGTTTCTCTTTATGATAAGTCATTGTTGGTATATAAGAACGCCATCAGTTTCTGAACATTGATCTTGTGTCCTGCTACTTTGCCAAATTCACTTATTAGGTCAAGTCGATTTTTGGTGGAGGCTATAGGGTTTTCTATGTACATTATCAAGTTATCTGGGAATAATGACAATTATACTTTCTCCTTTCCAATTTGGATGCTATTTATTTATTTATTTATTGTTGTTCTCTAATCACTGTGAGTAGAACTTCCAGTACAATGTTGAATAAGAGTGGTGAAAGCAGGCACCCTTGTCTTGTTCCTGATCTTAAGGGAAAAACACTTTTAATTTTTGCGCATTGAGTATGATGTTGGCAGTAGGTTTCCTGTATGCGGCCTTTATTGTCTTGAGGTCTGCTCTCTCTATTCCCACTTTGCTGAGTGTTTTTTATCATAAATGGGTGCTGGATTTTATCAAATGCTTTTTCAGCAGCTATTGATAAGATCATATGATTTTTGTCTCTCACTTTGTTTATGTGATCTATTATGTTTATTGATTTACAAATGTTTTACTGTCCTTGCATTCCTGGAATAAATCCCACTTTATTGTGGTGTATGGTGTGTTTAATGAATTGCTGGATTCAGATTGCCAATATTTTGTTGAGAATTTTAGCATCTATGTTCATCAGAGATATTGGCCTGTAATTCTCTTTGTTGTATATTTACCTGGCTTTAAAATTAAGATAACACTGGCCTCATAAAGCATTTGTGAGTCTTCCCTCTTTTTAAAATTTTTGGAATAGTTTGAGAAAAGATAGGTGTTAGTTCTTCTTTGAATGTTTGGTAAAATATGCCTGTGATACCATCTGGTCCATGGCTCTGTGTGCCGGGAGTTTTTTCATTATTTCTTCAATTTCATTAATTGTTATCAGTCTGTTCAGGCTTCTTGCATTTTCTTGATTCATTTTTTAGAGATTGTGTGTTTTCAGAAATTTCTCCATTTTGCCTAGGTTGTCCAGTCTCTTGGCCTATAGTTGTTCATAGTAATTCCTTACAATCTTTTGTATTTCTGTGGTGTCAGTTGTTATTTCTCCTTTTTCATCTCTCATTTTATTCATTTGGGCCTTCTCTCATTTTTCTTGATGAGTCTGGTTAAAGGTTTGTCAATTTTGTTTATCTTTTCAAAGAACCAGCTCCTGGATTTATTGATTCTTAGATTTCTTTGTTGTTGTTGTTGTTTCTATATCACTTAATCCTCTTCTGCTCTTGATTATTTCCTTTCTTCTACTCACTCTGAACTTTGTTGTTGTTCCTGTAGTTCTTATAGATGCAGGGTTAGGTTGTTTATTTGAGACTTTTCTGTGTATTTTAGGTAGGCTTACACTGCTATGGACTTCCCTCCTGGGAGTGCCTTCACTGCGTCCTTCGACTGTTGTGTGTTCATTTCCATTTATTTCCTATTACTTTTTTATTTCTTTCTTGATCTCATTGTTAACCCTTTCATCATTTAATAACATGTTATTCAGTCTCCAAGTATTTGAATGTTTTTGAGTTTTTTTCCTTGAGGTTGGTTTCTAGTTTCAAGCCATTATGATCTGAGAAGATGCTTGATTTGACTTCAGTATTCTTGAACTTGTTAAGGCTTGTTTTGTGTCCTACCATGTGGTCTATCTTTGAAAATGACCTATGTGTTTGAAAAGAATGTATACTTTGCTTCTTTGTAAATATCGATTAAGTCCATTTGATCTGGAGTGTTGTTCAATGCTAAAATTTCTTTATTGATTATTTGTTTGAAGATTTATTCATTGTTGACAGTTTGTGTTTTAAAATTCCCTACAATGACTGTATTGCTGTTGGTCTCCTTAAAGTCCTCCAAGATTTTCCTTATGTATTTAGGTGCTCCTATGTTGGGTGCATATATGTTTATAAAGCTATATCCCCTTATTGGACAACTCCCTTAATATTATGTGGTGACCTTCTTTGTCTCTTGTTATGGCCTTTCTTTTGAAGTCTATGTTGTCTTATATAAGTATTGCTACCCCAGCTTTTTTTATGTCCATTTGCTTGGAATTTTTTTCCATCCCTTCACTTTCCACCTATGCAGATCTTTTGTTCTGAGGGGGTCTCTTGTAGATGGCATATATGCAGGTCATGTTTTCTATCCACTCAGCTATCCTATGCCTTCTATTAGAGCATTTATTCCATTTACATTTAAGTTAATATTGATAGGTACTTGTTCATTGCCATTTTTCCCCTTTGTACCTGTGATCCTCTCTCTCCCTCATTATTTCTTCTTCCTAATGGAGTTTCTTTAGCATCTCTTGCAATACTGGTTTGGTGGAGATGTACTCTTTTAGCCATTTTTTGTTTGGAAAGCTCTTTATTTTGCCTTCCATTTTAAATGAGAGCCTTGCTGAGTAGAGTAGTCTTGGTTGTAGGTCCTTGCTTTTCATTACTTGGAATATTTTGTGCCAATCCCTCTGGCTTGTAGTTGAGAAATCAGCTGATGGCCTTCTCAAATCTCCTTTTATGTTACCAGCTATTTCTCTCTTGCTGCCTTTAAGATTCTGTCTTTGTCTTCAAATTTTGCCATTTTAATTATGATGTGTGTTTCATTTGGGCCACGTTTCCTTGTCTCCTCATTTTGGCAGTGTCTCTGTGTTTATTTCTATATATTAGGTAGAGCTGCTTTGACTCCCTGTCTTGGTAGTGTGGCCTAATATAGAAAAGTACACCTGTAAGTTAGATGGAGCAGAGCCTTAGGTAATCACCTGAATGGGGTAACCCATGAGAACAAGGTTGATGTAGTCTCATATATGGTGTTGCCACTCTGTGACTCTGTGTGGAGGAGGGCTCAGAAAAGAGACAATGTTGCTGCCTGGCCTCTGGAGTTTTGTCCAGGAGGGAGTGGTCCCCTGGCACTCACCCTCATGCCAGACACTTTAGTTTCTCCCAATATGCCACTGTTGCCCTTCAAGCCACTGCCCCAGTGCTAAAGCCCAGAACAAGTAAGTCTGCCTAAGTCCTAGTCCATTGCAGACCCTTTAAGAGGAGATGCCTAAGAATCCCTCAGTTTCTTCTGCCTTCCCAACCCCCACTTATTTTTAAGCCAGAAGTTTTGGGGACTTATCTTCCTGGCACTGACACCTGGGCTGGTGGGGTCCTGGTGGGTTGGATCCCTCGTTCCCAATATTTCCCTCCCAATTTTTATCCATCATATGTGGGTAGGGGACTGCCTATTCCATGTCTCTGTGTCTCCATGTCTCTATGTCTCTGCCCGTCCTACCTGTCTAAATGAATGTGACTTCTTTAATTCCTTGGTTGTCAGGCTTCCATATTGCTTGATTTTCTGATGATTCTGGGTGATAGTCATTTTGTAGTTTAGTTGTAATTTTTGCTTTCATTGTACAGGGAAGTTAGCTGTGTTTACCTACACCTCCATCTTGACCAGAAGACACACTACAGTTTCATGTTCATATGATACCAGATCAGATATTTGCCTTTCACCCATCAATAACAAAACTAGTGATTGAACAGAAAATAGCCTCTTTCTTGGGAATCTTTATGGTAAAATTTACTCCTAGGTAACTAAGGAAGTTGATTTGTTTTTCATATAATTTCAAAAGAAAGCAGTGACTAAATACACATCTCTCTTACTGCGTGTGTAATTATTGGCTGCTATTTCAGAATATCATGCCTATAGGTCCATGACCTCACCAGGAACTGAATATACAGATTCTGTCTTCACACACTGGCTCTGTTTGCACAAACTTGGGTTATAATCCATTCATATATGTACAGAGTCAAAGGGCTTAGAAAGTCAATCCCTTCTCTGAATTTAATTCAGTTCTATCTACATGCATTAATTCTTGTATGTGTATGCACTTGTGCTCGCGTGCCAGGACATAAACTACTACTAAAGAAGCTAATGTGCTAAAAATCTCAGCTAACAGGGATGATTGCAAGGCAGAAATAGAAAAACAAAAAGAATTCTTGGAGACCAGTGATCATGTAGAAGCTCTAATTGAATAGTCCTGGGAAATTAATGGACAGGTAGGTAGGGAGAAGCCTGGAGAGTTTTGATAATGTGGTAAAGGCCTAGATTTAAATGCTGGGTAAGCTCTTACTAGCTACATGATCTTGATTACAGTTATATGTTATTTATTATTTATAATTTATAATTTCCTAATTTATAAAATGTCTGTTTTATCATCATTATCATCACTTTTTCATGTGGTCATTGTCATGAACATCACCACAAGATTTTTACAAATTCAGTGAGAGGATGTAGGTGCAATATAAGCTCTATTCCTACAACACAGAAGGCAAGATGGCTCCCTTCCCTTCATCTCGAGGCCAAGACAAGAGAGTTTATCTGTAACATGCTTGCAGGCCTTTGGGCATACTGTAAAAGGAAGCTTCCTAAGTTGTCTGTCAAGAGGGAAAGGGAACTATGCAGAAGCAGGGACAAACCATGAAACACATCTGTCTCCAAATTTATTTTTTACAGTTCTACATTCTGGTCAAAGTCGTCCTACATAAGAACTTAGTTGATCAGGCCCATTAAGACCATAGTTCAGAGTAGCAAAATATGCCATCAACTTTGGACACTGTCTTAGGGTTCTGGGTTATGTTTAGTACAAGGAGTGGTATTTGAGTATTTTTATTGTTATTTTTCTTGTTAGAAAAAATAAAACAAAGGGTTTTTTTAAAGAAACAACTCATAAAACATATTTGGGTTATCTTGTGCAAGACCTGGTGGTCAGATTGAAAGCTGCTCCTTGCTTCGGGCACCTTTCATAGCGAGCTGTCTCTCTGGATCTGTCAGTAAGTGTCACTGAAGCTGTTTTCATCTGAAGTAGGGACAGATCTGAGTTCTGCCTGCCATGGGTTGAAATCACCTTTATTATCTGAGCTGTCCATCTGGTGAGTGTGTTGTATATTTGTATTTGTGTTTTCCTTTCCAACTCCCCCAGTCCATTTCCAATACTGAAGGTGCTGTAGGAACTGATAATGGAATGACCTTGAGGCCAAAAACATGCGGAGTGAGTAACGTTCAATAAAATGGACTATGACAGGTATTTCATAAAAGAGGTTTGTGAACAGATGACTTTTTACAAAGAAAATAAACTAACATTGCTTTGTTGTTCAGGTGCCAAAGTGATTTGCTTTTCTCTGCTCTAGCAAATTCTGATTGACTTTTTTCTCCTGTGAAAAATGAGGTAAAGGAGAGAAAAAGATTGTTCTATGTGATCCATTCAGTAAGAAGGCAGATCATTAATAGTTTTGTTCTTCATGTTACTACTTCTATCAATGCTAATGCTTCAATTTTCTTAAACTTCAGAAATAAAAGCCATCATAATTAGTTAATATTTATTGAGCACTTAATACATTCCAGTCACAGTACCATTTAATTCACAGGGGTTACCTAATGGGCACGTTAACTCTGAGAAGAAACTAAAGGAGTTTAAGCAATATGCCCAACATTTAGGAATAAAGCTGAAATTCACACTCAAATATCTCTGAAACCAAAAATATGTGCTTTTAAATGTTGCTCTTTTCTGAATTCTTCACTCTTCCTTACTGGAGGTACTGTGCCAGGTACTGGTGAGGAATAAAAAATGGAACAAGAAAAATATCGAGAAAATAAACTCTTATGGGAAACTACAACAGATGTACAAGCATCAGAATGATGTAACCTGGAGTTGGCAGGGTGGGGACCATAGAAAGTTGGGGGACATTTACCTGTATAAAGAAAAATATCAACCTGTAGAGTAAACCAACTGATGTCCTAGAGGAATGCAGACTCAAAGTGTCTGTATTTTCTGATTTTTTAAAGAGAAGCTAAAAATCCAGATTTTTATGTGATCTTTTCCAAGTTGAGACATTATTATTTCTATTTACATCTATCTATCTATCTATCTACCAACCATATATCATCTATTTACCTTCCTTAAAGGATTATACAGGTCAAACTAAATATATCTTTGAGATATTAAGCTATTGGCCCTCTAAAAAATATATGTAGAATAGAAAAAATATTATACCCTTGAAATTAGAAAGCTGAGATTTCATTCCCACACTGCCTCTTATTAGCAATAGGGAATTGGACAAATTCAGTGTCTTTCAGTACCAGTTTCCTCATCTGTAGAATGCAGTTAAGTTTATGGAAAAAATTAAATGAGGTAAACTTTGTAAAGCTGATAATACAAGTTTAGCACACAGTTGACAGTATTTTTATTTTCTGTTTTACCATCCAGCCTGGAAGATGATTAATCCATAAAAGCAAAGTATTATTTGGTGAGGAGTATCTAGAATGGCTTATAGAGAATAATGGCATTTGAGATGGACCTCAAAGGAGTGGTACTATTTGAATAGGTGATGCTGAGGGGAAAGTTCATCGATAACAATAATACTATGAGTAAAATCCAAGTGCTATGTTTATTTAGAGAGTGTACAATTCTTGTTTGAATGATATATACTTTTATGTAAGTTCTTGGGTGAAGGTTCAACTTTGAGCATGTACTGGGGCCACATTATAGAAGACTCTAAGTGTCATGGAATGTGTAGCGCATCAGTGAGATGGGATACAATGCCGCAGGGAGCGCTGGTTGCCAGGGTCCCGATTGGCCACTGTCGGGCTGGTCAGGACAGAGAGCGTCCTGTGGAGCACAGCGCTCCCAGATCTGAGGGTTACCTTCCGGGCCAGCTGAGATGGAATCAGGGACTCTGAATCCAGCAGAGCCCGTCCCAGGGGTGTCACAGAGGGGGGAATAAACACAAGTTGTCACAAACACTTCTCTGTTTGCCAGGAGAGGGGACATGGTGCATCCCCCTAGTGGGGAAAGCCCCCAGTCCCTTTGTTCAAAGGCTTTTATTGAAAAGGTTATCAGTGGGGATAGGTAGCAGGAATGCATATGTTATCTCATTACATCAGTATGTTAATGTTCACAGAGAATGGGTGATGTTTCGAAGAAAACAAATGGCAGGAACAAACCAATTTACACGGGTCCGAGAGGAGACTAGTAAACAAGAGAGCGGACTAAACGTGAGAGCATAATAAACACAAGAGGGCCTGAGGGTATAGGGTTAGGGTCTGTGAATAATGTGCATTTCCTTCCCAGCATGAGCTGGCTGTAGCTTCTGACTGAAGAACAAAGCACACTTTAAAGAATTTATTTTTAGGCCTGATTTCCCTGGGGACCGCCAGATCTGGTTTAGGACTGACTGGTATTGTTTGGAGCCTGAGCCAGGTGCGGGGCAGGAGCCGCCAAGAGACAAGGAGACTGCTTTAGGATAGAATGAGAACTCTGGCTATGTCCAAGCTGAGCCGAGGGGTGCAGGCCTTTTTGCCCTTTCTCCACATTCCCCAATTTCTTGTCTGCTGCCAATACTCGATCGAAATTTGTCTTAGGTTGATATCTCAGCTCAAGATAAGCTTACCTGTCATGGATTACCAATGATCACATGGCAAAGCAGAGGCAGGAGCTACGCCCCTGCCAAGGGGGACAGGTCATGTCTCCTCAGGAGCCTGTTTCTCTAAGGCCTCCTGATTATTTCCAGCCTTGGGGTCCTCCAGCCTGTTGGTGGGGTTACAGTTCCTGAAACCAGACAGGGCGTTTCCCAATAGGAATAGGGTATAATAATAAGTGCGAATATAGTAGAGACTCACCACTTTATTGCTATTGAGTGACATGATCAAATTAACTAGAAGAAGATTGATCTTGCAGCACCGTAAACAGTGGATGTTAGCAAGAGAGACAAGGAGTTGGAAGAACAGTCAAGGGATGACGTAGTGCAGGATATGGTCAGTGAGCTACAGTTAATGGGAATAAAGAAGAAAATCTAGATAAAAGCAATCCTGTGAGGTTAGTTAGAGTGACCTTAAAATAGCCAACTCTCCTACTGGAGTTGCTGATGAGAGAGAGGGGACAAATAAGAGAGAAGAATTCATTGTGACTTTAGACTTTAGAGCTCTGCAATCCAGGTGGTTTCAAATCCTTATACGGCCATTTGATACTTTTGTGACCTAGGGTTAAATTTCTTCACACTTTGAGTGCCAGATGTTTGCTGCATCAAATGAGAATAAAAATACCTACTCCAGTGATGTTTGGAGAATTATATAAAATAAAATGAAATAAAATATTTCACTAGGATATCCTTGACATACAAGTAGTTTCAATAAATACAAATTCCCTATTTTTCCCTTCGCACCCAACAGGGTGATCTTTGGAAGAGGATATAGATTTTTCCCCCCTTTGTCTTCGTAGGAAATGCTTGACTTTTACATCACCCAGTTGTGTTCCTGTTGCCCCTTTTCAAGTCAACAGAGGGTAGCAGGGAGCTGAGGCTGAATTTAATTCATCCACACCTCCAAAGAATTCCTCAAGGAGACTTGGTTTTTGAGATGAGCAAATTCAGTGTTCCATTAAAAAATCCAGAACTGTCTATGTACATTTTAAATAATAAATTGAGTTTTAAACATGGTCTTATTTTTTCTGGGGGCTTTGGACAATGCCTTAGAGAAGTATCTATGAGTTTAAGAATCCAGGAACCCCAAAGAAAAATTAGACATCAGAAGATTCCTATAATATGTGTACTATACAAACAGGAAATGAGCTTTATCTAAAAGCTTGTCTTACAAGGTCTTATATTCTGGGCATAGGAATCCTAACTTGCCCTTTGGGCAGAACTGGTTTAAGTGCTTTCTTACAAAATCTGCTAGAAATTATTTTATGTTAAGATTATCTAAGGTGTCTCCAAAGGCGTGATAATAATGTTATCATGTGACTAGAAGCATTTTACAGTAAATTCAGCATGCATACATGCACACATGAAAAGAAAAAGAACAACAACCACCAAACACTCTGTGATTTGTGTCTTCACTGTCTCTTCACAAAGGAATTGATAAATTCCATAGCCCAGAGAATCCAAGGGAAATGTTACTGTCTTGTTCCAGCTCAGAAGCTTTTCTTTATTGCACTGATTCTAAAAAGTCTACATGTTTTCTATATTGCACATTGCCTTTCATTGGGCTTTCTTTACCAACATTGATAAACTAATTGCAAAAAAAAAATCTCAATATATCTGCAATTGCTCAAGTTTCAGACTTGAAATACAAAAGCCTTGGTGATTGAATACCTGTAGTGCTGGCTGCTGTTGTGGCTTACTTGTGTCTGTGTTTGGGGCAGGGCTTGTTCTCAAGGAGGACCCTCTTCTAATAAGTGCTCCACAAACATGCCTGCTGTGATAGATTTGTCTGTTTGCACTAATGTGGTTGATGGGAGAGATACTGGCATGAAAAAGATGAGTTCTATGCTTAGTGCTACCTAGAAAAGGCTTTCCCATTGTGAATAAATGAATGGCTCTCAGATTAGTTCCTAGATTACTTAATCAGACATTCTCCTCAAATACCCACTCATGGATCTATTTCATGCCCACTTAGGCATGGGTTTTACTATCATTCTGTACAGACTTCAAAACCCCTCTGACTTACAAATGGCAGGCAAACACAAAGTAACCTTGTGGTGCAATTGCAGTTGCTGAGTATTTGCCATAAGTTCTGGCATATGGCTTCTGTCTCCCATCCGTTCTTCTGCTTGCCAGCAAGACCAGACATGAAAGGAGAGTCTCAGGATAAGGTTCACATCTAATCAACCTCTTCTCTTTGGGGACCACTCTTCACATCTGTTGTTCTGGACTCAGTCATTGGCAGTAACCAAAGAATGGAAAATCCACTTGTCTGCCTCAGCAGCCAAGAGGACAGTGAGAAACCTTCCAAACAGAGTGTGGAGCCAACTGGCAGGAAATTCCACTTCTTCTTTTTCAGGATAAAGTTATACCTGGCAGGGGAAACACACTCAGGGCACTGCTAAGGCTAACAGCATTTTTTTTCTTTTCAAATATTCTTGAACTTTTTATCAGTGTTGGAGAGGAGTCTACTTGGATAAAAATTCTCAAACTATATTATATATACTTGTGATTATATTATATATAATAAAAAAATTAAAAGATAACATTATAATAGACACCATGCAGCAGCACTGTGCTGAGCACTTCAGGTACAGTATCCTGTTTAATCTTCACAACAATGAGGGAACTATAATTATACCCACATTTTAGATGAGAAAATATATGCATCATCTAAGAGTAAACACCTAGGCAAGTCATGGATGACTTGATGTGTATATTTTAAAATCTTTCCAACATTCTAATAGATGCTTTAAATGCTGTAGAGTTCATCAGAAACCCTATGTGCTAGTCAAGGTATATGCTGAAGTGCCCATTTAATTGATGGAGAAACTGAAGTAAAGAAGATATGAGTGGCTTGCTCCATATTCTACTGCTAGGAAATCTTGGAGCTGAATTCACACCAGGTCTTCCAACTTCAAGTGAATTTTTGGCCCAGTATAGCTGATTAAACTTTCAAAGCTTTTCTAAGATAAAAGAAAAGGTTTGTGACCAGACAGCATATATTAGACAGGGTATGAGGTAATTTGGAGCAGGCCAGGTTTGCCTCTTTGAGTCTGGCTTTTTTCACCTGAAAACAAACAAACAAACAAACAAATACATACATACATACATACATACATAAACATAGAAATACTTGAGTCCTGATGAGGATTCGCAATGGTTGCAAGCATTCCTATCCCTGTTTCAGGTATATAACAGGCACTCAAAAATCGGAGTTTCTTCCCTATTTATTAAAGTGAAAGAGTGCTGAAGAAGCCAGAAATAATATGAATGCACTGTTGGTGATAGAGCTTTTATTTGTTCAGTTGCTCACAAATTAACGTGTGCGATGATAGTGGGATTCTTACTGTAGATCTGTCCAATGTAAGAAATTACGTTTATGTTTGCCAAAGAATCACGTAAGACTCTGATAATACCTCCCTCTTTCATGGTGAGAAAATTGCAAGATGGGTTCTCAGACAAACATGTTTTAACAAGTAAGGGACATTACTCAATATAACGCTCAAGATTAAGTTTAGAAAACAGACATCGCTCTAGATATTTTAAGCAAGAATGGACTTAATATAGGGAATCAGGGGTTACAAATTCATTATATAGGTTCAAGGAATGGAGTGTAAGCTCATTCTCCAGGAATAACCCCCAAACAATACAAGTGACCCATAGCAATACTGACACACTTTGACTACCTCTGGAGCTATCCCGCATTCCAAATTGCCACCACCTCTGCTCCCATTACAGACACCCAAAGTATGGAGGAAGTAAACCAAGAAATAAGAAATCAGGTCAAGGAGCCTCTGCCACCACCACCGTTGTTGCTTCTCCCAGCCCCCATGAAGCTAGGTGTGGGATACTGCGGCAGAGGAACTTCATGTTCCCACCATGAGCCTGCGCAGACAGACACAGTCAAAAAGAGAAAGGAAAAAAATGCCTGGTCTCAATTCTGCCTCAGATCTCAGGCAAATGAATGTGATACCACTTCTCCACCCAGAATGCAACAGACAAAGAAGTTTAAGAAATATTGCTTTTGGCTTAATTTTTAAAACTCTCCCAAGAGGAAGACAAATTGGGATGGAGGGTGAGGGAACATTGAACACACTCAACTAACTATAAGTGAATGGCCTTTTTCTAGACCATTCTATAAGCCTGGCTTATAATGTTTACATGGAGGTATCACTATATGATCTTGGCAAAGTGATATCGCATAATTTACTTTCAAGTTACTCCTTTCTAATGAAGAATTAAAATCTTAAGTTATTATTGTGAAGATGGTAAAGATTATGTATAAATTGCTTAAATAGAGCTTGAAATATATATTCTCAATAAATGATGGCTCTGTAGAAAATGTAAAGTATATATAGAACTTACCACAGTACACAGTAAATGCTCAGTAAAAATGTGTTTTGAAAGTGTGAATTGCATTATTTGGGGGAAATATTATGTTCCAGCATGCATTCCAAAAAACATTGTGTTACAGGATTATTCCAAGTGCTTTATTTACCTTATTTTACTTAATAATATATGCGTTAGGTCCTATTATAATTTGTTTTAAGGAAGAAAACTAATCTTATGTGAAAATACAGGAGTCTCAGACATTTCCTGAATACAGGAAATTTTCCATAGCATTTTTGGAATAGTAACATTGTAAGTGTGCATGTGATTGTAAATATAGAACTTTCAGATCAAATCCTGGTTGCTGCTACTGCACCCAAAAACTCTCCTGAAGAGAGAAGATTCCCTGCCTTTGTTGAAAGACGTTGTTCAGGGTATGGGGTTCAAATAAACCTAACTGAGGGTTCACTTTGCACCTACCAAATAATTGAAAGAACCTGTAGAAAATGGGCAATTGTCAAATGTCCCATAAATCTGAATGACACACATTTCTGGTATGTCTGTTGGTGGTAACTTTCAGCAGTCAACCCATCTACCTACATATTGCCAAATTTGTAAATTGGGACATTAATAAAGCCATTTCTTCATTCATTGACTAAACCCTAGAACTTCGATGGGCTAGGATTACTGGGAAAGGCTCCATCTACATGCTTACTGTGGGGATTAGTACAGCTGACCTCTAATACATCTTTTTAACACAGGACTGGGAAACTAAATTTGTAAGTCTAGCATCAGACCGCATGACAACATACCATATACCCAGTTAATACATTATTCAACCATGACTTTGTCCAATGTAGTGAAATGATCTGCTTTGTCAATTCAGCATGGAATTAAACACAATATAGAGAGAGCAATAGCATTGGTTTTATATGGAACAAAATTCAGTTCCCATCTTAGCCAATTATCTCTGGAATCTAACATCTCAAATCCTTAAGCCCTATGCCAATGGGGATATTTATCTCCTAGGTTGTTGTGAGTATAGAGTCTTCAATTGTTTATAAAATGAATAATAAGGCAGTGAGCATGTTGTTGATAATAATGTTGCAGTTGTTATTTTTATCAATAAAAGAATGCAGCAAATTTCTTTAGTGCTTCAGTTAAGATTATATTTATTCAATATTTAGATAGATTCCCAGGTAAATGTCAGGAAACTTTGCTTCCAAGAAAGTCAGAGTATATTTTTGCATGATAATATTTAACCTGGCTATGATGGAGAAAGGTTGCTCAAATCAATGAGCATGTGCTATCCAGAATACAGGAGGTTAAATAGAGATCCTAAGTTGCATTCTCCAGAAGTAGTATTCATCTGGAAACAGTTTGCTCTTTCATAGCAGCAAATACCCTATTTCAGTGACATTTTAAAATAAGATGGCTGGTCCTATTTGGGATAAATCACCTCCTTAATGAACTCCTTCACCTCCACATCAGTCAAATCAGAATTAATGTATTCTTTCAGCTCTCTAAAAGATGTGAAAATGTGTACAGAGAGAATATATTCTCATGGAAATAAGGTAGGATTTGGAATCAAAAGACTTTGAGTCTACCACAGGCTTGAGAGTAAATTTGAAAAGTTCCTGAAAGCCTTTGAGCCCATTTCTTTACTTATGAAATGGTGATAAAATAAAACCTGGTTCATAGATTTTTCTGTGAGAATTAAAATTAAGCCAAGTCTCTCAAAATGATGTGGGTAGTTGAAAGTATAGCCTTTGAGGTCAGATTGCCAGTGTTTGACTCTCAAAGCAACCTTGAGCAATTTACCCAACCACTTTGTAGTCAATTTTCTCATGTGAAAAAAATTATAGGGAGGGGCAAGTTTTATGACCTATGTGATATTAAGAGGATTGTTAAGGGGATTAAATGAGATAATGCACATTAGGGATTTATAGCACTTATGTAGTAGTAGGGACAAAATATGAAGTACTCCTATAATTGTTTTGACAAACCAATTGGTTTTATTCTGATCCTTCTTGCATTTGCTAAGTAGTGACTCACCTCCATGCCTGTCACCCTAGCTAAGACTCAAATTCCTGGAGGAGGGACGCCATGTCACATTCATCTTTGTCATGCCAGTAGTTGGCATGTCTTGCAGAAAATAGGAGCTTGTAAATGCTTGATAAATAAATAAATAATTTTTGGCTCATTTTAGGTGGAACTTGGGGCAAGTGACCCACACTTTTCAATGCATTTTGTCCTTGGTCATTGATGCTCTGTGATACATCAACCTCTGTGACACATGCTGGAAGACAACAGAGAATAAGTGCAACTATATACTTGCCTTGAAAATGTTCATAGTCTAGTTGGAAACTAGCAAAGAAACAGATCTTTAAAATGTAAGAAAGCTCAATGCTATCTCAAGGTACTTTTGATATTTTCAGTGGCCATTTAGGAGCTCATATATACATGGCTTTAAGCAGCATATGTGTCTCTTCATCTATATAAAAGTAAACCAGGCAGGCAGTCAAAGGCATGGCTTTTCATCTTTATTAGCCATGTATTTTCTGTATAATTTTTGGTAGAATAATTAATCTGCCTCTCTTGGATTAAATTATCTATCTATGAAACGATCTGTGACTTTATGTCTTGAGTCTACATGAAGATTGTTTATTTCAAATGCATTGACTTAGAAATCTAATAGTTTTCCAATGTGCTTTGCTTGATGCATATTCAAGAAATAAATATTAGGTTCTACCTTAGCATTCTTTACTTAAAACCCTCTAATTGCTTTCTGTACACTCAGAATAAAATTCAAATTCATATCTTAGCCTACAAATTGCTGCATAATTAACCTTAACTTCTTCCGTTTTCCCCCTCTGTTCAGTACTCTCTGGTGATACCAGCCTGCTTGTTGCTCTCTCAGACCTCAAGTTGTGCATAATACTCTCTGCCTGGATGACTCTATCCTCAGTTATCCACATGGCTCACTTATGCCTTTTTTGAGGTCTTTGCTAAAATGAAACCACCTTAAAATTTTCTTTCCTGACCACTTCATCTTAAATTCCTTACCACTTTACCCTTTTTACACAGCTTTCTTTTTATTTATGAATCATTTCTGTTCTGCATTTATTTTTTCATGTGCCTTGCCATGGTCAGTGATTTAAATGCCATGAAAGGGGTGGCTTAGCAGTGATTTGGACATAAAAGGAAGCTGTGTAGCCTGGCTGAAGGTCTGAGGAAGGCTTTCTGGAGAGTGATTGCTAAACTGACACTTTATTATCAGGTAGGAATTACCTAAGTGAAAGGAGATGAGGAGAATTCTATCCCAGGCCAAATGAAGACCAAATTCAGATTCAGAGCAGGAACGGAAGCATCAGCACTTTTGAAGAATTGAAGGACATGCATTGTGGCTAGAATATTGTGTTTTCAGGGGAAAGGAAGAGAGGCAAAAGAAGAGGTTCTAGAAGGTTTGAGATGTAGACCAGGGACAGACCATGGACCATATTAGCAAGTTTGACATTGTTGCAGAGGAAGTAGAAATCATTGAGAAGTTTTAAGTTGAATAACTCAATACAATTTTCTTTTATTTTTTGAAGATTTCTTTAGTTATAGGATGTTAAATGAAGAGGTAATGTTTAATCAATGCTGTTACACTGCAGATGAGAAACAATGAAGACCAAGATGAAGAACACAGTGGTGAAAGTGGAGAGGAGTAAATGTGTCCAAGAGAAGGAGGCAGGTGGTGACTGCTTAGAAATTTGGCAAGGGAGAGAAGCAGAGATCAAACACGGAACCAACATTTCTGGTTGGATCCATAGGAATCATTTATTGAGGTTCAAACACAGGCAGGTAGATGAGTTTGGTCAGAAAGATGATGAGTTCCATTTTAAGACTCATGCAATACCTCCAAAAGGAGATGAATGAACTATCTCTAGTTTCTCCCTCTAATTATAAATTATTATATTGCTTTTTCATGTTAAAGATGTAGTCACATTTTGTGTAACATAAATCTTTCCCTGTGCATAAATCTGTATCATCAGTGCATTAAGTATTTGCTAATTTCTTTATTTGTAGGCATTTAAAGTGAATATTTAAGCTGCCTTAGAATTTAAAATCATATAATTAAAACAAATTCACATATATTATACTAACAGAACACTTAACCTTGCTAGGCTTCAGGGATCCAATGGAAATAAAATATAAAAGAGCAGAATGACTTTGGAGCTAGAAGAAATAAATGAAGGATGCAGTGTAGTCACTTAGTAGCAATGTAGTTAAGGATAGTAGGAAATGTACACAAAAACTTCCACACATTGAATAGCCTCAATATCACTCCAGTAATTTAAGAAGCTATCATTATTTCACATAGTCCTCTCTACTTCCTTAATGAATGAACTCATCCTCTTCATCATCTCTATTATCATTATAAGTAACAATTACTGAGCAAATGTGCCAGGTATAATACATTATCTCTGTAAATCCTCAAAAGAATTTTATGAATAGGGACTATGCCGTGCCCACTTTACAGATGAGAAATCTGAGACTTGAAAAGTTTCAGTATATCACATAAGATCAAAAGGAAATATGTGGTGGCACCATATCTGTCTGTATGATTTTTATATAAAAATCATTATAGCATATGTAAGTGATGTTACAAAGAAGCTATTTTAACTAATAATCTACAGCACCTCACTGATTGCATAGTCTTTTCTGTGTATAGTTAATTACTTAATTTCACCTGTGAAGCAGATATATGTAAGTTGGGGAGGGAACAGTGTCCACCTTAAAAGGTTGTCGTTAATATTAAATAGGTTTCTATATATAAGGGTTTAGAACATTGCCCAGCATAGTAAGCACCATGGGTATGCTAGTTATATGTATAATTATCACCATTATTTCAAATATTCATATCAACCATGAAAGTCAAGCTAAGTTACTTGTTCAGGATCACACAATCAATGATGGTGGTTGAGGCAGGATTTAATCGTAAGCCTAGCTAATCATAGGGGTTCAGGGGTGTCCAACCTGGGCCACATGCAGCCCAAGATGGCTGTGAATGTGGCCCAACCCAAAGTCATAAATTTACTTAAAACATTATGAGATTTTTTTCGTGATTATGTGTCGCAATATATTTAATGTATGGCCCAAGATAGCTCTTCTTCTTCCAGTGTAATGCAGAGATGCCAATAGGTTGGACACCACTGTTTAAATCATTTTTACATGGAGCTTTATCTTGAAGAATTGGTTTCCTGTGTAATAAATGGTTTATATTTGGCAGTCCTAACTAAATGACAAAATCCAAGTTTTATTACTGTTGTTTGCTTCTTTGATGATTACAATGTTGTGGAGTTATAAAATTGCATTAAATATATTTTAATATGTATTCATGTTGCTAGATACTCATATAGTATGCAACTCACTGAATGATTTAAACACACACACAGACACACACTCACACTTACTAAAAATGTCTACTTCTGAATCAGGAATGCAATTTATAGTCAAAGTTCACAAAGCTGTGAACTTTATGGGAAAGGGCAGGCATCTGTCTTATACATAATTGGAATTCACAACACAGTACAGTTGTTATGCATCTGTTAAAGGCCAATATTTATTAAAGTGAATTGGAAGTTGTAGACATTCCATTCAGAAAAAGAATCCCTTAGTAATCTGTAGCATTATTGTAGAAAATTGCTCTGGAAAAAAAAATGAGGACAAATCACAGGGAATGACAGATCTTTGTGCTCATGAAATGCTAAATATTGTTTGAGAATAATTTTATTATTTTGTTCTTTTTTCAATAATTATGTCTTGGTGTTTGCTATGTTCTAGGCAGTATTCTATGTAATAGAGATACAAAAACATTCAAAGTCTCTTTGTTAATGGCGTTTATATTCTGGTGGTCACTAGATAGCTTTATCACATCACTTGTTATTGACATCCTTAAAATGAGAATAATACTAACAGCCATATGGAGCTTTTGGATAGCAACTAAGACCAAGCATGTATAAAGCCTCCATATACACTTATAAAGTGTCATTCAAGTAACAATAATTATAAAATGAATGATCTAATTAGAAAATGGGCAAAATGCAGGAAGAAACATTTCACTGAAGAAGTAAATAAGTACATAAAAATATGTTAAAAATCATTAGTCATCAGAGAAATGCAAATTAAACCATAATGAGATATTGCCACATACCTATTAGAATATCTAAAATAAAAAATAATGGCAACACCAAATGCTGGAGAGGATGTGGAGAAGTTGGATCACGTATATGTTGCTGTTGAGGATGAAAAACAGTCACTCTGAAAAAGAATTGGACAATCACTAAAAAAAAAAAAAAAACCCACTAAACATGAATCTATCATAAGAGCAAGCAATTGCACTCTTAATCATTTATGATAGAGAACTAAAAGTTTGTGTTAATACAAAAATCCATCCATAAACATTTATAACAGCTTTATTCCTAATAGCCAAAAATGAGGGAAAAAGAGAAAACAAAGCTAGATGTCCTTCAGTGGGCAAATAGACTAGGGTATATCCATACCTCAAAATATTACTGAGTAATTTAAAAAAAAACAAACTACTGATACAACAACCTACACAGACCTATAGAGAATTATGATGAATGAAAAGAGTCAGTTGCAAAAGGTCACATACCATATGATATCATTTTATATTGTGTTCTTAAAATGAAAAATGAAAAAAATGGAGGACAGGTTAATATTAGTGTTTTCTAGTGGTTGAGAAAGGGTTGAAGAAAGAAAGAAAGTGGGTATGGCTATGAGGGATCTTTGGTAATGCAAATGTTCTATATCTTGACTGTGTTGATGTCAATATCCTGGTTGTAGTATTGTATTATAGGATTACAAGATGCTAACATTAGGGGGAATTGGATGAAGGATGCAGGGATCTCTCAGAACTCTTTTTTATAATTAAATGTAAACCTACAAATAGAAAAAAATAAAAACAAGTTTAACTTATGAAAAATTACCTGCCTCAAAGCTATGATTATGAAGATTAAATTAATTATTCATGTAGTATTAGTACTTGGGTACATGGCTCTCAAAAACTGTCAGCTATTTTTACTTTCAGTGTTTTAAAAATACATTAAAGTGGACTAATGAAAGAAAGTAACAGTGTGCAGAAATATTTCCTAGAAATAATAATGATCTCAAATGGGATTTTTGTGGAATAGGGAGACTGTATTATAAAACAGGCTAAGTAAATGTTCAAAGAACTGAATCATTTTATTTATTTTTGTCCCCTTCTATTCTACACCATGGCATCAGTGAAACTGTCATTTATTAGGCAGCTATTTTTTGTTAACCAAATGTTACATAAGACACAGTCTTACTTTGGGAGAACTTATTTATTTATCAAGATAAGTGTGTGTGTTTGTTGAGTGGTATGTGTTCTTGGTACTCGAGTAACACCAGTGAATACAACAGACAAAAATTCCTGCCACTGTGGAATTCTCATTTTAGTATCTGTGCTCATGTCTTAATAGGAGAAAGATATAAATAAAAATAAATTACAGTATTATTTAGCAACAGATGAATGTATGAGGGAATATAGAGGAGAGAGGGAGTAACCCTGATATTGGAAGCTGACCTGGACAGCATTGGTTCCTGAGGAAGGCACATCAGTGATAGGCTTTGACAAAAGGAAAAAGCTTCACTAGGAGGTGCAGAAAAGGGAAAGACTTCTGTTGGGCAGAGCAAGTAGCATCTGTGAAGTCACAGTTACATGAGAGTCTACACAAAGAGGAGGTGATTAAAGACAAAGAACCAGAAGGGGTAGCAGAGAAGAGAAAGGGAACCAACAGGAAAGAATTAGGGAGAGGGGAGAGAAAACAAAGTAATAAACTGAGTATTGGAGAGCTTTGAAAGTCAACTGGAAAAAAAAGTATTTTAAATTGATGTAGAAGGCAATGTAGAGCCAACGGAGCAACTATGGCAAGCATTGGACAGACACTATTAAAAAAAAAAAAACCTATCAAAATGTTAGGGCATGATTTGTCCTTAATAAACCTGTGGTAATCTCAGCCCATGATTCCATTATCCTCAGAATAGTCATAGATTTTTTTGGTTGGTAATTTTCTATTAGCTCCCTAAATACTGATATGCTCCAAGAGATTTTCTTGTAGACAGATAACCACCTGATTATGGGTGACTTGAGCCAATTTGGTGTTTATAAATGTCCTCTGCCTCCACTTCCTCCATGATACATTGGGGACTTTTTTTTTTTTAATCATAAGACAAGTATTAAAAAAAGCTGGCATTTGTAATAAGTTCATTTTAAAAACATCTCTTGTTAAGTTATGTTTTACATTCATTTCAGGCTGTAGTACCCAGTACTTTTGTAGATGTCTTTCAGCAAGGTTTTGGTAATTTTCAAATTTTAATCCATTTGTCCATTCATCATTCTAACAGGCAGCTCTTGAAAAACTACTATGTACTAGGTTTTGTTCAGTTCTCAGAATTTCCTGATAGCAGATAGTCATTATTTTCAAGAAGTGCACAGCCGTGAGGAGAGACTGGGAGGAGAGACTTGGTATGGTTTGTGCTGCAGCAGATCTCATGCAACGTGTGGGAGCACAGACCCAGGCGCCTGTCTTAGCATTAAGGCTCCGGGGAGACTGCTTTGGAGGGCGTAAAATCTCAGAGTTCGTCATTTGTTGAGGCAGGAGCCAGGCATCCTAAGAGTTCTGGGGAAAGACAGAGGACCAAGAGAGCTTGATTCTTCAGAAATTCACAAGAAGGATCTGGCTAATAAGGCTGACTTTGGTGTCACAGATGTGATACCCGTAGGCTCAAAAAGGAGGAAAGGATGAGATGCTGAAGAAAATTATATTCCACCTTTCTAATTTTGGACCTTGCCCAAAAGGAAATGAGGACCCGTTGAACCATTCTGGCAGGGAAATATGAGATAGAGAATGGGGCACTAGGACAATCCCTCTGGCTTCCCCACCTTTTCTCCTTCAAACCTATATTCTCCTGTCAACACCTCTCATCAGTTTCCAAAGCTGGATCCCCCAAGGGCAAGGTCTCAGTCTGTTTGCAATCCAGTGCCAGGTACTTTTCCACCAAATTTCAGCTTCCTTCCCAGTGAGTCTTCTGAACTCCTTACTGATCATAGAAGCTGGGAGATGCTGAGCTGCAGATTGATTTGACTTCATTCCACTGGACTACATGTAATTTTATGCCTCCATTGAAAGACTTTCTGAGAATTCTCCAATCTCTCTGCATTACTTAACTGTATATATTTATCTCCAGCTTTATTAGACTCTAAATAACCCAGTTTGGGAGAAACTTTGGTATGTGAAGCACTGGTCATCAAGATTCAACAATTACTTTGATTACATCCCTCAAACTATTAGACGCTGTTCCAAACAGGGAAAGAAAGAGATTAAAGCTGGGTCATGTTAGAAGACCAAAGCACTGCAGATGCCAATACACACTTCTACAAAGAAAAAAAAGAGTCATTCTTCTTCACAATAAAGAAAATACACTTTAGGAGGAAGGTGGCAGGATGTCTGCAATAATTTGACAGAGATAGATAAATGATAGATAGATAGATGATAGATACATAAAATAGATAAGATAGATAGAAAAATAACTTTTTTAATAAATATATAGGCCTTAACATTTTTGAAATAATTAAAACAGAATGAAAAATAATTTAAGGAAAATACTTTCTTATATCATACCATTGCTAATATTTTCAGGCAGGTACTTTTAAAAAAATTAACATTATGATTTTACATAAATTGAACCACATTTGTATGTTTTTAAATAAACTTTGTTATTTTAGAATAGGTTTGGACTTAAAGAAAAAACTTTGAAGATAGTTCAGAGTTACTATTTATTCCACATCTAGTATTCCCTATTATTAAAATCTGATTTTAATACAGTGCATTTGTCACAATTAATGAACTGATATTAATTGATGCATTATTGTTAACTAAGTTCCATACTTTATTCAAGTTGACTTAGTGTGGGTTGTTTTTGTTGCTGTTTTGTTTGTTTACCTAATGTCCTTTTTCTGTTCTAGAAGGCCATCCAGGAAGTATTATGCTTACTTATCTTATCTCTTTAGGCTCCTTTTGTCTGTGACAGTTTCTCAGGCTTGGAAAACTTTGATAGTTTTGAGGAGTTCTGTTAAGAAATTTGAAAAAATATTTCTCAGTTGTGATTTGTCTAATGTTTTCTCATGATTAGTCTGGGGTTATAGGTTTTGAGAAGAAAGACCACAGAGGTAAAGTGCCACTTTTATCACATTATATTCAGAGTACATTCTGTCAACATGACTTATCACTGTAGATGTTAAATGTGATCAACCTGGTTGAAATAGTATTTGTTGAGTTTCTCTATTGTGAAGTTATTGTTCCTCCCTCCCTCCCCCTTTCCCTAGTCCCTTTAGGAAAGAAGTTGTATGCATAGCCTGCAGTATTAAGGAGTGAGGAGTTATGCTCCATCTCCTTGAAGGAATAGCTGCATAAATTATTCGGAACACTTCTACATAGGAGAGTTTGTCCTCTTCCTCATTAATCAATTATTTATATTAATATAGGCCCATGGATATTTATTTTATATATCCAATACTATTTAGCCTTTTTTTTTTTTTGCTCAGACTTTTCCAGCTTTAACTATTGAAAACTCTGTCAGTTACATCCTGTGTCTTTTCGGCATAGCCCCATCAGTGTGTGTGTGTGTGTGTGTGTGTTTCAGCAGTTCCTTACTTTCTGGCACTACAGGATGCTCCAGGCTCATTTTTTATATGTCTAACCTCAGTCCTGGACTTGGTTATTTCTCCAAGAGTCCTGGTTCCCTTTATTGGAGAATATCATTATAAACCACAGTATGAGTAGTAGGTATGCGCGTTGCTACTGGGGTGTCATTTCTTTTAGACCTCAGCTAACAGAAAAAAGAAATGTATGTGTGTATAATAACCTGCGTATATATACATATTTATAAATATTTGTAGGCATGACCATCTATGTTATCTATATTAAGCAAAATATGAGTTTATACTGATGTCTTCAACTCTAATTCATTCCCACGTAGATTCCAGTAGCTTCCTCCTTTTGCCTATTTGTTGCCCTAACAATAAGAAAACTGACTCTCACTTTTTTTATCCATTTGCCCAGTTGTTTAATTCCAGTATACGTGCATAGAACTATTTATCCTCTAACCTAAATTAAAAGAACTATCAACTAGAGTACATTGCTTATGTACAATTCCATGCTATTTTTAGAACCTGCTATTTCTTAAATAAAAACAGCTACGTTAAAGATATCCTTTTAAGTCAATAAATAAAACCTAACATGTTATTCCAATATATAAGTGTAGGCCATATTTGGAGATTTTGTCATGTCTTATAAGCCACTATAAGAATTTCGACATTTTCTCTAAATGGATAAAAACTACTGGAGAAAGAAAGTTCTTTAAATTTTTAGTTGATTTTTTAGAGAGGTCGAGGAAGGGAGAAGGAGAGAGAAAGAGTGAGAGAGAGAGAGAGACAATTTGTTGTTCTACTTATCTATGCATTCATGGGTTGTTTCTTGTATGTGTCCTGACTGGAAGTCAAACCTGCAACCTTGGCATTTTGGGGTGGTGCTCTAACTAATGAGCTACCAGGCCAAAGCCCTAACTTTTAAAGACCAATCTGGCTGCTACATATTAAATAAAGAGAGGCAAAGGAAGAAGTCAGAAGACCAGGAGGATGGTTCTTGCCTTTAGTCAGGTGATGATGGTGGCTTGTACCAGGGCAATAACAGTAGATTATTGAGAAGCAGTCACATTTGAAAGATTAAGCCAGTAGAATTTGCTGATAGATTGACTGTGGATATGAGGAAAAAGGAAGGAGAACTTCATCCTTAACTATTAGAAAAACAAACATATCAGTTACTAACATAGGGAAGACTGCTGAGGAAGAGAATATTTTGTTTTGTTTTTATTTTTAGTGGAGGGGGTTGATGACCTGGAAATATATATTTGTCATGTTAAATTTGAGATGGCATTTTTATATTTAAGACAAGATGGTCACCAGGTAGAAGAGATGAGGCCACCAGTATTGTTGCTGGTGAAAATAGGGCTTTTTTTTTGTAGTCACAAAGAAAGCATTCCAGGGACCCATGAATGGGAGACAGTGGCATGATAAGGTTTTATTATAGACGCAAAACCAAAGAACTGCTCCTGGGTTCCCAGTGTCCCATCTCCAACCATCCCGCCTTGGAAAAAGTCCGGTCTTGTCTTCATCAAGCCCAGTACAAAGGTCAAGGTTCAAATTTCTGTGCCATTTGTTCAGTCCATATCAAAGCTTAGCTCAGTACAGCCTTTATCCCCATCTGGCTACGTTAGCTTCTGTTCCTGGCTGCATTTCATTGCTGTACCCACGCCTGCGCTTGGAATCTGTGCAGCCATCAGACCCCAGGCAGCTGCTAGGGCCACATAGCTGCAATGGAGAAAGAACATGCAAGCAAAGGGCTGAGCACATGTTACTGAGCAAGAAAGATGAGAAAGACAGCCTCTTTGTTAAGCCTAGATTATATTATCTCAGGCTTGGGAAGGACGAGGCACCCTTTCAATCTAACCAGTCAATTTCCCAATGTATCATGGACTGATGCTAGGTCCTCTCCCTAACCAATCCATTTCCTACATCTTCCTGGGTTCTGTGTTTCTTATTCAATTCGATCCTTTTCCCAGGCTAGGCTGACAACCCTTTATAGTCACCATTTTAGCTCCTACTGTGCATGCCTCATAGTAGAAGCATCTCCCGCTGTGCCATCCTGACTTCTACTGGGCATGCACCCGGGAGAGGAATTTCTTCTTTATTGTCCTATCCCTCATCCGGTAATCTGCAGGGAATAAACTGGTGGTTCCCTGGGGAGTGTGTGAAGCTGTAGCTTCCTAGTGAAGCAGGACCAATATTGAATTCAGCTTTCCGATTTATTTGGCTTTTTAATGTCTGATTCCTTTTGCTTCCTTCCTCTATTAATATTTAGCTACCTATGCTAACAGTATCAAATAATCTACTTTATTTAAACTGGTCACTGTAGTGGGACACTGAATAGTCTACAGAGCCAGAACGTTTCCTGTAACAGAAACTCAACAATTCAAGTCCCCCCCGCCCCCCGCTTTATCATAGTATCATTTGTCCTGTGTGTAAAATCAACCCTTTTCTCCCCACAATTTCCATCTGGTGCACCTACCAAGACCACATGGTGCTCAGTAGTTTTACCTGTGATAATATTTTAATGCAGTGGCATCCCATAATGAGACATTGGGGAGTGGCCCTGATACAGCTCCGTCTAATTGGTTGAATTCCTCCTTTTTACCTCCTTTTATTTGATCCTCTTCCGTTTTACTTTATCTGCTTATCCCAATTTAAAGCATTTTCCTTTTATTAACTGACATACTTTTTAATTTTTTAAAAAAATAAATTTCCCTTCAGGTTTATTTTGACCATATTTGATATCTTGGTATATTTAAATACAGAGGATAGAGAGGTTTTTATTTTCTTAAATGGTCTGTTTAATATTTAACACTTGTTAACTTTGGACATGCCATTTGACCTCTCTGGCCTTGGGGTTCTCATTTGTAAAATGAGATTGATGGTGCCTGCCCTACCAAAGTACTAAGAGAGCTAAATAACAGTTGATACTTTATTTCAATGTTTTCAGATGACTTTTATATATTTGATTTTTACTCCAATTTTGGGAAACAGGTATGAATCTCTACTTAAGAGTAAGAAAATGATTGCTCAGAGATATCTAATATCTTACATAAGGCCATTCAGTTATTCACCTAACAAGTATGTGCTTTATGAATATTAATTACTAGGAGCCGTTCAAGGTACCAATGACAAAAAATAATGGCAGAGGCTCTCCCAATTGCCATGTTTACCTATGGTAGAGAACATAGGTACATATAGAGCAAATTCTAATTCAATAGGAAATGCACCTATCAGTCTATTTTATAGGGGTTTTGCAAAAATTTCAGCTATTATACTAAAAGCAGTCAAGTAGGAGAATATTCAGTAAATACTAACCAGTACAAGTGGCATTTGCAGTAATCATAGTTATATTAATTGTTATTTATAGAGTGCCTACTATGTTCTATAAGTATTAAAACCTTTTTTCATTAGAATCGTTTCATTGCAAGCAACAGACACGGAAGGGCTGGCTTATGCAGTGAAGAGGAGAACTTATTATAAAGGATACAGAGCTATCTTGTGGAACCAGCTCAAGGGCAGGCAGGCAGCCAAGTCACACAAAGGAAGAAGAACCAGTAAAAGGGAAAGTCACAAAGAAACCTGGGATTTTTCTCTAATTCTGTTTTAGCTTCTTTCTGCATATCTCTACCATTGTTTTGTTTTCTGTGTATCACCCACGCTTAAAATCTGGAAAATGTCCATTCTCTATATTCTAATATTAGTTTTGGTTTTTGTTGCTGTTGTTGTTATTATTTGTGATGTTTTGTTGTTTTTTATTAGTTTTTTCCCATATATCCATCCCATTCAAAAATAAGTGTAGAATGAATTGACATCTTGCAGGCTTAATTCCAAACTTCTGATCAATGACTCCTGATTAGATCGGTTTTGGGCCTACCAAGCTGTGGTCTGATCCACAAATGACTATTGAAAATTTACTTCTGTAAAACATAAGGGGGATATTTTTGTTAAGAGACTAGGGAACATATTTTTCAGAGTAGAGGGAGATGTCATTGGGAGCTGTGCATGCACCTCAAAAGATAATGGTATGTCCAGACCCCACAAGACCCCTTCCATGTAGAAAGGCAGAAGTCACTTTCCATTTTACAAATGTGTAAAACAAAAGTGTTGACTTAATCATTTCAAACAAATGCTTATTGAATGCTGACTGAATATCAGGCATGGTGACAGTGTTAGCATAGGTAGCTAAGAGTTAACAGAAAAGAAGGAGGCCAAACTGGTTGAGCCTGATTAAATCTGGAAGTTACAGCTTCAGGAACCCTGGGGGAAAGCCACATTTTCCACCAAAGGAGACTAATCCCTAGAAAGTCAGCCTTCCAACCTTTCTAGGGGACAACTGGCCATTAGCCAAGATTACCAAGGGAAGGATAGGGAAAATTCCTTCGTTAGGCACATGTGCAGTATAAGTCAAGATGGCATAGGGGGAGGTAAGCAAATGCTCAGTAGAACCAGATGGTGCATCAGAACTTTGCGGCAAACACAGCAGAAGCCAAAATGGTGACACAAAGAGACAGTTTAATCTGAGTAAAGAGCCAGATTGGATAAAGGTGCAGAACGCTAGAAGATCCAGGAAAAAGACTGGTTAGGAGGAGGACCCAAAACAAGCCTGGGAAAACCCACAAAGTATGTTGGATAGTTTGAAAGCATGTTTGCTCATTCCCCAAAAACAAAATAATATGCAGAATTATCTAGGACCTCAGAGCACTTGCTAATTGAACCTGCCTGCCCACTACTTCCCTAAGGGCATATGATTTCCCTTTACCACAATAAGTCTTGCAGCAATGCTTTAACTTCTTACATGTGTGTGTCCTTTGAAATTCCTTCCTCACAACCCCGCAGAAATGCATTTTTACTGGCAACAGCTTCGGGTTCAGCTCTGCTCCTCTTGTACTCCTGTCTATCTCCAACCTGGTAATGGCCCACAACTGTCTTGGGAGTGGCCCTGGCAAGCTCACATCACTGGCCCGTTTTTCCCCTGAAGAACCCTGGGCCCCATAATCTTACAAGGGTAAGTAGATAATGGTCTCATTTTCTGTAGGTTCTTCCTGCTGTCAAGAAATGTAGTCTTGCCTAACGTTGGGCCCAGAGATTCTTGCTGTCTGCCAAAGAAAGAAGATAGCAAAAGGGAAGGGGAGCCTTAACGTGAGAGTGAAGGGTTTTGTAAAGCTTGGGTCAGTCTGTTGCTGTCCCTGGAAGGTGTCATGCATGGCGTTGAGAGGATGGTGCTACTGGATAAGCTGGCCTCCTTGTTGTATTCTAGAGGTAACAAATTCGACAAGGTTAAGAGCCATGGTCCTGCCCTGGATGGCATGGCTCATTTGGTTGGGTGTCATCCCATAAAGCAAAAGGTCACCGGTTTGATTCCCTCTCAGGATACATGCTTGAATTGTGGGCCTGGTTTCCACTTATGGCATGTGCAAGAGGCAACTGATCGATGTTCCTCTCACACATTGATGTTTCTCTCCCTCTTTTCTCTCCCTCCCTTCACCCCTATCTAAAAATAAATAAATAAAACCTTTTTTAAAAAGGCATGGTCCAAAATGAGATGGGGAACTATAGCAATTAAAGGTCTGACAAGAGGTAAGAACCAGGTGATAGAGGAAGGGACCAACTTTACAGTGCCCCAGATTAAGTTGGAGGAGGGTCTTCTCTGGAGAAAGGTGTATCATGCCTGTCTGAAGCCCTCTTGTTTACCATACTTAATTTAAATTAGGTTAAGGGGAATAGTCTAAGATATCCATGAAGCAGGTCTTTCCACCTCAATTACTAGGGCAGAAAAAAGTAAGGCAGGTTCAAGGTTGGTAGAACTTGGCCCCTTCAGTACTGTCTTTAAATAATGAAGTTTTATATTCCAGAAGTAAAGCCAATAGACCACTTCATACTTCACCGACTCAACTACCTAATCCTAAAAACAAGCCAGTTCAGCCAAATTGTTGAATCTCATTTTATGAGGTGGCAATGCAGATGGGCTTCCAAAGTGAGGGCCCCACTGTATAAATAAACAAACAGGTATTTAATAAGGGTTATGCCTATGAAAACAGAAACAAAAAAAATAACCCACAAAGATTAGTGAATATAGCAAATCATAAGCCAGATTTTATGTCTGCAAGCCTGTCAATTGAGAAGACCTCCAGATGTAAGTCTTTTGCTAGAATAAAAGCAAATAGTGACAATATGATAAATCCTTCTTGTCTTCAGTTTGGGCATCTCTGGTGATGTCATAAGGTGCTCAAGTAAATTCTGTATGGTGTATACAAACACAGCTTAAGTCTTAGAATAAAAGCTTTAGTTCTTATTGATTCCTAGTCAAAGAATGAAATTAAAAAAAATAAAATCCTTAGTTTGGAGGATTGAAGGAAACTGGAAGAATTCAGGAACAAGTTCAGTTTATAGGTAAAAGACACAATACTTTGAAGACAGTTAACTGAACTAGAGTCTACTATCCACAACTGGGCATTGTGATTTCTACTGAAACATAATTCCTCTTCCTAAAATTACCCTCACTTTTATCAAAGAGTCAAGTTAAGCATTGAATCAGTTTCAATTTGGCCTGATTATTTTTATAAACACAACAAGAATAGCTATAGGCTTTTAAAAATCTTTTTTGCTGGAATCTCATAAGAAATCTTCAGATTAAGCTTTAATTAGCCCCTCAGGGCAAAGAAGCCAAGCCACACAGTCACCATCAAACTTTGCCTGCAATAACTATAGGATCGGGTAAATTCCTCAAGTTCTTGAGGTCCCCAGAACTGTCTTGAGGTATGTTCTTTGCAATCTCCCAGCAAGTTTTGTTCCTTTCCTGGAGAGATTTCTCTAAACCACATGAATAAGCAAAGTACCAGGGTATTTCTCCAGTGTGCTATTATCAGCTTTCAAAATCAGTCTTAACTCCTTAATGCTTTCTGGTGACATCCAGAGTCCGGGTGTGTCTTCCTCTGACATGATGTTCCAGTTAAAATCTTGGTTAATAAAACCACAATTGGAAACTGGCTTCATGTGTCTTATTATAAAGGGAACACATTCTTATTGGATTTAAGCAACGAAACATATTGCCATGACTTTCACATTAAGAATTGCCAAATTTTGGAGGGATCAGGTAAGAGAAAAATACAAAGCAAAAGGAAAATTCTTGTCCCTTTAACAGAGTGAAAAGGACTAAACTCCAACTCTGTATTAGACAGCTAAAAAGTAAGCACTTAGCATTCCTTAGATGAACAAACACATTTTATAACTTCTAGAAACATAGCTCTTCTATTGGCAAACATATACTTTTAAGAGACATACTTCCATGAAACAGGTATCATAAGGCAGAACACCCTGATTTAGAAAGAAAGAGCTGCAGTAAATTAAGTTGATTTATTCAGATGGTTAAGGTTTTTTTCCTCTCTCGACAAAATTTACCTCCCAGAAATTTGCATTCTAAAAGGTGGCCCAGATAAGAGTTCTTAAAGACCAGGTACTTTCACCTCAAAGATAAGGGAAAGAAATGCAAGCTTCTCCTAGAAGGATTTCTGTTTCATAAAGCCAGTTATCTATAAGCTTTTAGCTTGAGGAACCCAGGGTTAAATTTCTCCCAGTTGGCGTGTATGTACTTCAAAAGGTGTCTTTTGTGTCACTACGGAGGGATGTGGTATTATCCATTGTCTTTGGAGAGTGAGATTTTCTCCCTTGCAAATGAGGAAGGAATTGGGTAGCTAAGGGAAACATAACATCCTCAGAGCTTCCCAGCCCCACCTCGTGTATGTTGCCAGACTCTCAGATAGGAGGCAACCCTTTCTTTGCATGCCTAGGCTTCCCAAGGCCGGTTCCTTGCCCAACTTCATTGCCAGTCTTAGTGTCCCAGGGCTCATTTCCTGCCCCTCACCCAATGGAGCCAAAGGCCTTGCTGAAGATTACAATAGAGTATAAGATACAAAACTGACATGAGGGCCTGCAAAAAATGATCAGCAATGTTGGTCCAAATGATAAGAGCAAAAGAACACAAAAATACTGGTCTAATACAGCAGTGGAGGCTAAGCAAAGAGTATGAGAGCCCATCAGAGAAAGATTAGTTAGAGCTTTCCAGTGTTTTCCACTAGTCCTTTCATGGAACTGCTTCAGGGTTTGATCTCTGTTTTGAGCTCTTTTTTGTATTTTTCTTGAGCCCACACGGCAGCCTAACACATATGGCACATATCATCACCAGGTTATCCAGACACAGGAGACTTTTTTATTTTTTCTCATGGTGGCAGCACCCTAATGATTTTAAAATGCCTTACTATGCCTGTTATTCGTTTGTGGCATAAAAACACCTGGGACAGGGGTGGGGGGATGGGGAACCTCAGCTCAAATGGGTAGTAAGATCCCAAATCTTACCATAGCCACTGCTTCTTCAGTTCATCTGTGGTTACCAGAAAGCTGATGCCTGTGAAAATGGGTTTTTGCAGTGTTGCAAGAAAGGAATTTTGAAGGGCACACGAATGAGAGAAATTTAAGTGTAGTGGCAAGATTTATTGGGGTGAAGAAAATATTATGACCTTGGGAATATAGATGGTGATCAGGCTCTATAAGCAACTCCTCTGAGATCCGTAATAATTCTCCATATATTATTTTGGTTTTCCTGAACAAGCAAGCTTGCTTTCAAACTACTCAGCCTAATTCCTGGGTTTTCCCAGGCTTGTTCTAGGCTCTCGCCCTAACCACTCTTTGCCCCAGACTTTTGGGGGTTCTACTCTTATCAAACGTTATTATTTTCCCAGATTAGACCCCATCTCTTTATGTCACCATTTTGGTTTCTGCTGGGCTTGCCCCAAAATTCTGCTGCACCATCTGGTTCTACTAAGCATGTGCTTATCCCTCCCCCCATCCTGCCATCTTGACTTCTACTGCACATGGGCCTAACTAAGGAATTTCTCCTATTCATCCCTGGTTAATGCCAGATAATGGCTGTTTGTCCTGAGGGAAGATTTGAAAACTGATCTTCCAGGGATTAAGTCCCCTTTGGTGGAGGATGTGGCTTTCCCCTGGTTGTCTAAAGCTGTAACTTCAGACTTAATCAAGCTCAACCAGGTTTGCTCTCTTCTCTTTTGTTAAATCCTAGCTGCCTAAGGGAACAATAGGGAATGACAATTTTTAACTTGTGAAGATTGCTTTCTATCATGGATTACAGCCTTCAGATAAATTATCATATAACACATATATATTTCCAGTTTTAATAAGGACTACAAAGAAGTACAGGGTGTATGAGAACATATAACAGGATAAATGAATCTACCCTAAAGGTAATTGTGGGGCCTTACAGAATATTACCCTATGAAAGTGAATTTGAATTGAGCTCTGAGAGATGAGTAGCAACTAATTAATGGATTAAGAATGGGTCAGGGAGCTTTTCTGGCAGATGGAACAGCATGAGAAGACAGAAAAAATAACATGGCTAGTCTTTAAGTCTCTTTAAGACAACATCTTAAACACAAAGTCTTAATGAGAAGATGAGAAGAATGGTATATGATTAGCCGTTAAGGTAGTCAGGGTCAGAAATATGAGTAGTTTTAAAAAAGTGTTCAAGTGCGGTGGAGGATTACCTTTAAAATCTTTAAATTGGAAGAGTGACATGATCAAGTTTTGTGTTTTATAAAGTAACTTGGGCTACAGTGTTGAAAATGAATTGAAGGAGAACAAGAGTGGATGTGGAGAAAATAGTTCAGAGGCTATTTTAGTGGCTCAGAAAAAGAAAATGGGAGTTGGAATAATGGGATTGAGAAATAAGGGGACAGAATAGCCCAGACTGTCTTCTTCATTCTCATTTGACTTTGTGGGATTTCACCCTGTATCTCATGGGAATAGGCCAGGAAAAGCCACTAAGACACAGGAGCAATGGTTGTGTTAGAACTTAAATACAGGTGTTATCCCACCCTATGTGACCAGAACATGTTTGAGATAATGTTCATTTTATTATTTATTATAATTTGATGATATAGAGTTAGTGAAAAGGCAAAAGCATACAGCACAATGTTTAATAATAGCACATGGAGAGGAAAGAAAAATTATCTCTTGGGAGAGAAAATATTGAATTGAAATTCAAAAGACAGGATGTTTTCATTCCCTCAATATTCTCTTCATTCTCTCTCTTTTGTGGGTGTGTGAGTGTGGCTTTATTTACTTTACCATGGATCATTATGGATACACACACAGATTCTTTATAAAAAATATGACTTTTTATACTTAAAGAAAGATTTCTTTTCCAGATTTTAAAAGAAAGGTACAGAGGAAAGACTGAGAAAAAAATATTTGCCAACCTACAGGGAACCCAGGAGCAGGCAGATACAGAAGCACATGCTATATCTTTAATTTCACAGAAATACACAAGGTTTTCATCTCTGTAAGATTCTGCTCAGAAAACCCCCTGATCTCTAATGAAAGCTATTCTATTCCTGAACCTATTATCAGAGGAAAGCTGGGGAAGATAAACATGCAGCATCAAGGGATCAGGAAATGGAAACCCCAAATTCTCCCAAATACTTCTCAAGGATACTTATTGGTTATATTACCTTGGGAATATAACTTAAGCTCTTAATATCTTAGTTTCCACATCTATAAAATGAGGATACAAACAGTTCTTATATTATGGGGTTGTGTTAAATATATTATGTTCACCAAATGGGTAATTGTTGAGACAGTAAAAAAAAAAAAATTTTTAAGTTCCTGATTATTTTACAGCTCAGAACATGATGGAGATAACTGTGCTATTTTAGAGGTGAGCTCATTGTCTGTAAGATGAATTCATAGATTATATATAACTCATAATCCATATAATTTATTACATATAACATACTATAATTCTAAGAAAAAAAAGAGATGATTATGATATGATCACCAATTTCCCTCTTTTCATTCTCTGTTGATCAATTTTAATCAGATGTCTGTCTCTACCTCTCCATCAGAGTAGGTTTTACCAGTGTTGCTATAACTGCAGTGCTGATAAACCCAGAAGTTAATTCTTGGTCTCGCCTTACTTGATTTGTCAGCAGCATTTAACACAGATCATTAGTCTCTGTTCCTTGGAACATTTCCTGCACTTATCTTTTTAGGATACCACTGTTGCTTTCTTCTTCTCTCACTTCCTTCTTTCCTGGATCATCACCATCTTCCATATCTCTAAAAATTATAATGCTTTAGGGCCCATTTCTCAGATTTCTTCTTCTTTCTAAGGTTACCATTTGCTAATACCATCAAGTTACATGGTTTTAAATATTATATCTGCAAATCTAGGTCAGCTCGTCCTCTGAACTCTGGACTTGTGCACCCAACTGCTTATTTGACCTCACCACCTGGCTGTCTGACAGCCATCTCAAAATTAAGAGTTATAACAATGAGGTTCTTATTCCTACCATTTCATAGTCTCTCTCATTCCACAGTCTATCACCTCTTGAGAAATTTCAACTCTATTTTTCCAGTAGCTCAAGCAAAAACTATGGCTTCATCCCCGATTTTTCTTTCTCGTATCCCCTGCATCAAATCTGTTAGCAAATTTCAGTGTTTCTATCTACAAAATATATCCATATATCCACTCCTTGTCCACTTTATCTCTCCTACTCTGAACAAAGCCAGTATCATATTTGCCTTGTTCAATGGAAGGGTCTCTTAACTGGGCTCTCTGCTTCCCACCTTGCCTTCTTCTGTCTCTTCTCAACACAGTATAATAATTCCTTAAACTATGAATTTAATTATGGCAGTGCCCTGTCCATATTTCTTCAGTGTTCACTTAGAGTAAAAGCCAAATGTCTTACACGAGCCTCTGAATCCCTGTGCTCTGGGACTTGTCACACCCTGTCTCCTCCTTGTCTTTCCCTGTTTATTCTGCCTTGGCCCCACTGGTCTCCCTGGACTACCAACTTGGTCTCCTTGGGAGACCATGCCTTAGGGCTCTGAATTCCCTGCTCCCCATATGACCTACTCCTCCTTAACTTCAGCTCTATAATAAAATCCTTCAGTGTGGCCTTCTCTAAATATCCCACATAAAACTGTACTTGTCCCCTTAAGTGGCTGTCTCCTCCCTGATTTTTTTTTCTTCACAATATTTTATATCACTGCACATACCGAATATTCTATATGCTTTCTCCAATTAATAGAATGCAACCTTCATGAGGACTGGCACTTAGTTAGTTAGACTGGCACTGCAGAGGCCTGTTGTCACCCGACCATTGTCTGCCATATGGAAGATACACAAATAAATGTTTGTTAAGTAAACAAATAAATTAAGAATGCCACCTGTGCCCTTATAGACCTCACAGGTTTTGTTCAATAGCTTCAACTGATCAGTGCTGGTTCTTGAAGCTGGGGATGAATAAATTAGGGAAATGTGATTTCTTCCTTCTAGGAGTTTATTGCGGGGTGGGTGAGATGGATAAGAGTTTCAGATTGAATGCCTCTCTCCCCACCACCACCATCAAAACACAGGGCCTGAGAAAGAGTTTGCATGCTGATAGCTCACTTTGTGAAGTGACCCAGAGAATAGGAACAGAGCACTAGGAAGAGAGAAAGAGAGAGGAAACAAAAGCTAATATGAGTGCGGGATATTAAGCTAGTTGCCGTAAGGACAACCTGAGTTCAAATCTGATGTGCCCCTCTGAGAAATGGCGCCATCTTCTGAGACCTGTCTCTCTGAAGAAGGGAGACACCAGCCACCAACCCCCTATTTTGCCCCTGGTTGAAAGTCACCTATGGCCTGGTGATTCATACATGCTTCCAGGTTGTGTATTAGAAAACCCCAGGAGAAAGTGAGAGATGCCTAGTGCAGATGAATAGGGCACTGCTGGTCTAGTCCTGAGTGCTACTGGGCCAAAAGAGCGGGCTGGAGTGTGTGTGGTGAAGCACAAGAGGCATCCAAAACAACATATAAGACAGGCAACAATCCCCGGCTAATGTGGCTCAGTGGATTGAGCGCCAACCTGCAAACCAAAAGGTCTCTGGTTCAATTCCTAGTCAGGACACTAGGTTGTGTCCTGGGTTGTGGGCCAGGTCCCCAGTGAGGGGTACATGAGAGGCAACCACACATTGATATTTCTCTCCCTCCCTTTCTCTCTCTCTTTTCCTCTCTCTAAAAATAAATAAGTAAAATCTTTAAAAAAAAAAAAAAACAGGCAGCAATACTTACGATACGTAAAAATAAAATGCAAAAACAGAATAAGGTAAAAAGAGGTTGATCACAGCTTTGAACATAAGGTAAAACTTTGGGATAGTAGCATAATTTTAGCAGGACATTAAAATATGGTTAGAAGTTAGACTATCTTCTAAATTAGTCTCCTGGCTATTTTCATAAATAAGAAAAGGCACAGGAAGAGCTTAGTAACATTCATTTTAGACATTTCAATTCAAGTCATCCTAAAAAGCAAGCAGTCACAGTTGACCCTACATAGGACCTGAGACATAGCAAGGGCTTAAAAGTGTTTGATGAATGCTTATAACCCAAAATGTGGCACAAACTATGAGACTAGAAAACAGTGAGAAAAAAGTCTCCATTTTATTTTGTTTACAGTGCAAATGAGAGAAAAAAGTTTTTGCATGTATTTTTACAAACATGACACATTACATAATTGTATGCTACTTATTAATTCCACCTCTTTATTTTTCCACTTCCTGATTTTTAAACATTGAGTGCAACTTAGCTACCCAGCAGAGCTACAGAAAGGCCTTTCTAAAAAGTTGGTATGGGGTGGCACTAAAGTAGGGGGTTCATATGCATTCTGATTACTTGTTTATAATAGATGTACATATCAAAGTCTCCTCTAATCTGACTTTAGGCTGCTATAACAAATGACCACAGACTGGGTGGCTTAAATAACAAACAATTATTTCTCATGCTTCCAGTAACAGGAAGTTTAAGATTAGAGTACCAGCATGATCAGGTTCTTTTTTTGAGGGTCAGCTTCCTAGTGATAACTTCATATGAATGTTCCTTGGTTGGTACATACAAAGAAAGATCTTGTGTCTCTTCCTCTTCTTTATCATAAGAGCACCACCCTCATTACATCATCTAAACCCAATTACCTTCCAAAGGCCCTATTTCCAAATACCATCACATTGTGGCTTAGGGCCTCACCATATGAGTTCGGGGGAGATACGATATTTAGTTCATAGCAGTCTTTAACTGTATCTTCCTGTATTACTTATCAGATTGCATAGGTCAATCTAAACATAGGTGAAAGTGGTTAGTGGATGTAAAGAGTGTTCAGTTAGTGAGAATTTGAACTGGGGTAACAAAGGCAATTCTGGGCAAGGTGATTTTTAAGCCTAGCTAAGAAAGGAAAATTAGATTAAGGTTGGAGAACAAATTAACAACATTATATCAGTGGCTGCTAGTCCCAAATTCAGTGATGGGCACTAAGGTACAAGCATGAATTAGGGCTCTTATACTCAAGGAATATAACATCTAAAGTGAGCATGCTCCCAAATGAACAGTTGCATTTTGAAACAGGCAAGTTGAAGAAAAGATGAGGTGATATATTTCAATCCCATAAAAACTTTTTTTTTTATTACTTGTCTAGGGTATTTATCTAATAACTTTGAAAAAGATACACTAATACAAAGTTACCTGACATGTGTGCAGGTTCTACCCTAAAAGGAATTTATTTTTTTTAAATACTTTATTTACTTATTTTTAGAGAGAGGGGAAGGGAGGGAAAAAGAAAGGGAGAGAAACATCAATGTGTGGTTGCCTCACACACACCCTCCACGGGGGACCTGGCCCGCAACCCAGGCATGTGTCCTGACTGGGAATTGAACCGGCAAACCTTTGGTTCACAGGCCAGCACTCAATCCACTGAGCCACACCAGCCAGGACCCTAAATGAAATTATTTATACAAATAGTTTTTTGTCAGTTTAACATGTCATCACATTTTTATTTAAAATGTTTGAGTATAGTGTATATTCATCATTGTGGAAGGATAGATAGATAAATAGGTAGGTAGGTAGATGATAGATAGATAGATAGCTGATAGATAGATAGATTAGATAGATAAGATAGATAATGCACATTCCCCCGCTTTGAGATATCCCCAACCTACTCACAGAAGCAAACATGCTAGTCAACACTTAACTCTTCTGCAATGTGGCAATCCTCTGGTAAAGATATGCACAGGAATTTGAGAGTAAAAGAGGGAGCTAAAAAATAACTGCTTTGAATGTTTCTAGGAAGTTTTCAGAAAAGAAATTACTTTTGGGCTGTATTTTAAATGGAAAATTGCAATATAGGGAGACAGGCAAGGACATTTCAAGCAGAGGGCAAGCAGAACAAAGGACTAGTGAATGGTGTTTTTAGGAATGCTGAGTAGGTGATGATATGTCTAGAGGTGGCTGCAGTGTTAGGACGGTAGCGGGATGGGGTGGGGAAGGATCTCGGCAATGCCAGTAGGGGTGAGACGTCAGAGGCCAGGCTACAAGGCCAGGCTAAGGAGCTTGGCCTTCATGTCATTGGATGGCAGCTTCCAATTCTCCCAAGATGCTCCTCTAAAACAGGTTCCAAAGACAAATAAGTTTGAAAAATTCTTTACTTCTTGGAAATCTACATTGCACATCAGGTTATTAAAGCTACTAAAAAGAAAGAAATCTGTTTAACTTTGTTTAATAAAATCTTTAAAGTTTACAAATTTTTTTTTCTTCTCTCAGCATCTATTTGAATTTCATAAAACATCACTGAAGGAAATTCTTTGGAATGAAGAATTTAAGCAAGGAACTGGTGGGATAAATTGTGCCATTTATTTACTTGTTTGTTTGTTTATTTATATTTAGTATCCTCATCCAAGGACATGCTTATTGATTTTAGAGAGAGGAGAAGGGAGGGGAGAGAGAGAGGGAGAGAAACATCGATGTGAAAGAGAAACATTGATCGGTTGGTTGCCTCTCATACACACCCCCAAGAGGACTGAACTCACAGTCTAAGTGTGTCCTGTCCAGGAATTGAACTGCAACCTTTCTGTTTATGTGACAGTGCTCCAACCAATTGACCCACACCAGCCAGGGCCAATTGTGCCTTTTAAAAATGTCACTCTGGTTACAGTGTGAGGCATGTAGAAGACTTTAATTTGGAAATAAGATTAAATAAGCTGTTACGGCACTTTAATGGAAAGGGTAAAGTAGAAATTGGGTGTTGGTGACAGAGGTGAGTAAAGAGGGGAATGTGAGCAAGTTAGGAAAAGTTGAACATAGCCCTGTAGCACATGGTTCTCTATTTAGGATGCATCAAAATCTCCTGGAGGGCTTCTTGAACTACATATGGCTGGGCCCCACCCTCAGAGGTTCTGATTCAATAGGTCTTGGTACAGGATCCAGGAATACGCATGTCTAACAAGGTGTCAGGTGATGCTGATGCTGCTGGTCTGGATATCACACTTTGAGAATCTTTGTGGTCAGATCTCTCACAAAGTCTTCTCTGTCACCAGATCCCAAGGTACTTTCTTAGGCCCAGACTAAGCTGTACACCTGTGTCCTTCCCCACAGTCCCCATACTTTTCTCTTCTCTGCACTCTAAATTCTCAGTCAGAGTACCCCAAATGAGTTGACAGTATATCAGCTGAGTGATCTTTGTATTATAGAGACGCGCTGATGAAAAAAAGTAAAGGACATACTCTGGTTTAATCACACTACCTGCAGTCACCCAGCCCTGCTTATTTCAGCCTTTGTCACCGTGACCTTCACAGTCCATCCCTTCTTCTCTTCTTTGCCACCATGTTTAGGCAGTCCATGCTACCGACTCCCCAGTCAGCCTACAGAGTGTTAATTCTCTGCGGGGAAGTCAGGCTTGCCCTGATAAAGTCCCCTCACTGCTAGGAGAACTGCTAACCCCACACAAATCCTCTCAATGATGTTTGTGAAACATTTTAGTTGAACTAAAAGATTTTCTCCAGGCCAGTAGTTATTGTCATTAACATTTAGATAAGTTGGCTGTTCCCTGCTCTGTATTACTGTGTGTTCCATTCTCCCATAATGGAGGAAAATTGGGAGGACTGAAGAATATCAACCCAAATATTCTTTGCTAATAAAGCCAACCGCTCCATTTAGGATGATTTCTATATTCCATGCAGCTTACATCAGTCAGACGCCCCCTGCACCACCTTCTCCCTCCACCTGGCATTCCCCTGCTGGGGTCCATGGTGGTCTGGAACCCTTTTGTTCCTCATTTATCCCCAGCCAAAAGAAGATGCAGCCTTGCTCTTTCTTATGAGCAAGAATTGACCCATTTGGGGCTCTCAACTTATATAGTTGTCTGGTGTGACTCCCTGACACCTATTCCAGGTTCTATTGGTTTTAACCAGGACTAGAATCAGGGACCCCAGAGGCGAGCTCTGAGCACTCACTTTGCTCTCAAAGCACAGCTAGCCTCAATCTCCTCCGAGATTCCTCAGACACGGAGATCTGTACGCTGTGTCTGTCACTTAGCATTTTTTCCCCAAGTGGTTACCCAGGCTTAGATATAATTCTGGTCAGTGTGTTCTTATCAGAAAACCTAATCTATTGGTATGCAATCAGCTTTGGAGTCAGACAAAATGAGTTCCAATGTTATATGTGTTAGGGCAGCAGGTTGAGGAAGTGGAGAATTGGATTCAAGCCTGCAAAGTGGAGATGACTGCGCGCAAGGCTTTAGAGACCTGCTGGTGTCAAAGGAAACAGGCAGACCCTTAAAAGAAACTAGTTTTCCTTGTGCAGCTTTTGTGAGTCAAATACTTTGTGATGTGATTGTCATGCAGGTCCACTAGACTGTGCGTCCAAAGGGCAGTCTCATTAACTTCTAATTGCCCACATTAGGATGGCTGAGCCCCACTGACTTCATTGCTAACCCAAGTCATTTTATCCATATTATTGCACATTTTGGCTGTTTTTTTTTTATTTTTTTGTACTTTAAAAGTATTCAAGTATGCAAAAAAAATAATTGAAAATAGTACTTTAAAAAAAATTTAGTTTTAAACATCTTGCTCTGCCTCTGTCCTCTGTCCATGCACCACAAACGCACACACACATGTGCAAGACAAACATACATGAACATGCTTTTTTTTTTTCCCTGAACAACTTAAAAGAAGTTGTAGAGTTCAAATTAGGTTAATCCCCTCCACAAAAAGCTTTACTGACTACCAACTTTAACCTTTGGCTGCAAAGCTAAAACCATTTTCACAGCCTGATGTGAACATTTTTCCTGGCTCATGGACTTGGTGGGAGGTCGCTGAGAACTGCTCCCTGGAGTTGGGGGCCAACATCACTAGGCCAGTCTGACCACCCCACCACTCCTCCTAAAAACGAGAAGGAAGTCGCTCAAGTCATGTCTGCAGGGATCATAGGGTGACCAGATAATTTGTCATCCACACCAGGACACTTTTAAAAGTGAGCATTGAGAAACATTGTCCCTGGTTAGCAGAGAGGGTCACTCTCAGGCCGTAGCACATTTTGTGACCACAAAACAGTCAGGTCAGGAGCTAGCGGATGCGTGGGTTCAAATTTCAGCACTACCATTTATTAGTTTGTGGCCGTGGCCACATTACGCACCCAGTTCTAGTTTTCCTGCATTGTTGCAATATTACAAATAAAACAGAACACACACACACATACTTGGTAACATGTTTTAAATACTATAAAATGCTAAACAAGTGATAAGGAGGCTTTTCGACAGAGATTCATGTATTGATCAGTGAGGCAGTCTGATTCTACCTACTTCAGTTTAATATATTCTATGTCAAGAACAGGGCCAGGATTTTGCCATTTTTAATGAAATCCTCTGCCCTTCCCACTTTTTCAAATTTTTTTCATGACAATTCCTCTTTTAAAATGTCCCCACTCACATCTTTGCCTCAAAATCTACCTATTATAACTTCCTGCTGAAATATCATTTCTTCTAGGGAGACTTCCTGGGTTTTTAGAGAGAAAAGACTTCCCAATTGGCACCTACTCCCAATTGGCACCAATTTTCCCATCTTCCAGAACCTTCTTATTCCTGCATGATGTATCTTTTACATGAAACTAAATAGTACTTGAGAGCAATCACGGCAAATTTTTGTCTTGCTTTATCTTTGGCCCTGCACCAGTACTTAGATTAAACATGTCTATCAATTTTCTTTTAGCATTAAGTAACAGAAACTGGACTCAAAAATAGTTTAAAACATAAGAAAATTTATTATCTCTTGTTAGCAAAAGCAGAAGGTTAGGAAGGCCCTCAGTGAGGCTGCTAGTGAAGGTCCATCAGGGATCCTGCTTTGCCCTCCGTCCAGTGAAGGCCACAGACAATGCCAACAGACACTAGAGACACATTTCCTGTTTAGTTTAGCATGTAGAGAAAGAGAGGGGAAATCTCTCCCCTAACCAAGGGCTATAGTCCTGTCCTTCAACCAGAGAGGGCCAATTTAGCTCAATTATACATGCTTTTAAAAACAGAATTCTTAAACAATGCAGGACAAATTATTATGGTTAATCTAGAATCTCAGCACTGTCCAACAGAACTTTCTGCAATGAGGAAACAATCTTCACTGACTGATACAGCAGCCACTGGCCTCTCGTGGCTGTTATGCACTTGAAGCTTGCATGTGTATGAAGAAAATGAAAGGTTTTATTTTAATTCATTTTAATAGCTAGGGGCTACCATATTGAACAGAGCAGGAAAGTGATTAAGGCATTTCCTGAAGCTGGAGATAAAGTCAGATGCTCCTGAGTCTCATGGTCTGTAGCAGATAGAGGGAGATACGAATAAAATTTATATTGCGCTTAGGAAGAAAGAGGAAAATGAGTTCTGATTGGACAGGCAGATCTACACCCTTCCTGCTCAATGGGTAGTCCACAGATCAGAAGTAGAGGCATCACCTGGTACCTAGTTAAAAAAGCACCTTCGTAGGCACTGTATCAGAAAAACTGAATCAGAATCTGTGTTTTAAGAGGATTGCAGTTGCAGTTGCTTGTGTCACACCCATGGTTTGAAACAAAGACAGTCTAAAGGATGTGGATTTCCAGCCCAACTCTACCATTAACCAACTGTTAGGCAACTCAAGCTCTCTAAGTCCCAGTATAATCTTCTCTAAAAATGGTACAACAAAACTTGTCTCACAGGGTTATTATAATTTTTAATTGATTAATTTATTTGTTTTTAGATAGAGCAAGGAAAGAGGAAAGAGACTGAGAGAGAGAGAAAGAGAGAGAGATCAATTTGTCATTCCACTTACTGATGCATTCATTGGTTGTTTCTTGTATTGGGCCTGACCCGGGATTGAACTTGCAACCTTGGTGTTATCAGGACAATCCTCTAACCAACTGTGCTACTTAGCCAGAGCCAGTTATTGTGATTTTTAAAAATAAAATAGTATGCACAAAATCCTTAGCACAGCACAGAAAAATTAATATATGCTCATTAAATTATGGTGAGAGTTATATGTCTTATGCATGGAGAAATCCCCAGTCCTTTCCAAGATGACACATAATAGATTTTCAATAATGTGTGTTGAAACAATAACATATTTTTTTCATAATATCTTCCTCATTGCCAGACTGTCAGCTTACAAGGTGTTGCAAATATCCTCTGCATATATGTCCCTACCCTGGCTACCTTTAGAAGCATTTATGAATAGAGAAGGACATTCCTGAGTCCCCACCATACTTTACTCACTTACTTAGCTATGTGCTGCCTGTGGCAGACCCACATTTCTGGCTGGAGCATTTGCTGAAGTTCTCAGACATTTTGCATCATCACCCCAGTAGACTCCCCACTCTCCACAGCCAGATTAGAAGCTCTCCCAGCATCTCTCTTGTCCCATCTTGTGAGGCAGGTGACATTCTACTCTGAGTTATGTACCCTGTGCATTCTTGTTAAGCCCTGTAAGCTGAGAACTGTCGAAAGCCTGTGGTCTGGTGGTGGGAAGAGGGCAGAATCTGCCCAGATGACTGGAGTTGTCAATAGGCTTTGCCAGTGACACAGGGTATGGTCTTTGATCTTGGATGTTTTACAATGTCACCAGTCCTCCATATCCTAATCTGTAGAAGGCACCAGTAAACAAAAAAACATTTCAAACAATGTGTAAAATTTAAAGCATTACAAAACTGTAAGACATTATCTGTTCCTAATTCTTATTGTTTCTAGCCAGCATTCATTTATTCCCACATTTATTCATTCTCACACATTCAGTGTCCATCTGCTATGTAGCTGATTCTATATAATGAACCAGAGTTACATAAATAGCAAAGGACATAGTACCTGACCTCAATGAATTGATAATCTAGGATGAGACATAAAAGAGAAGACTGGGAGCACAAAGACGGGACCAGCTAGAGCACCCTGAGGTAGTCGGTAAATGCTTTCTGCAGGAGGAGAACTCTGAGGTCAGTCTTGAGAGATGAGTAGATATTAGCCAGACAAATAAAGGTGAAACGATATTCTAGACAGGAGGAAGAACCATGTGTTCATAACAAATACTACTTTTATTTTGCTTTGTTTAAAGACAAGTATAAAGTTTTTTCCCTACTTTAAATAAAAACCAGAAAGTAGAGAATTTAATTTCAGAAGGAGCTTTTTGTCTATAACATGGTTTTGCTTGCCAACTGAAAGGAGTGAAATTCAGAAAACTGCACCAGCATCCTCAAGGTCACACAGGTGGTTAGTAGCTAAACTGACGTCTACTCACCCACAGTTCAGTTGTCTCTCCCTCATGTCATGCTCACTCCCTGACCCAGGGGCCTGGTGACAATTTAGCATTCCTAGTAGTTGACTCTTCTGTCAACACTAAACACAAATGAACAACCAATACTTCTCAGCTGGATCCAGGTCATTTGTCAACAGAATCTGTGTAATGGATGTTTGCTATAAAGAAGAATTTTAAAAATTAGATCTGGGAGTTCTTGGCATATTCCCACCTGGCACCCACACTCTCTCAGCTTTCTAGAACTCTTAGGCTTAAGAAAAGCTTAATTACAATCAAGTCAATGGAGAACTCTCTGAGAAACTAACAAGACAACAGAAATAAACTAGGCCTTTTGTCTTTCTCTTCCTTTTTGCTGTTCTGTCACTCTCAAAAAATTTCTTATTCACCTATACTATATATATATATATATATATATATATATATATATATATGAAATCATCAAGCTTTCTTTATTTACTGACTGTATAGATTGATCTAGATGCTTGATATTTTAAGGAATTATAAATTTAATGTAATTATGATACTAGAAGTTGGGGTAAGATGGTTACTAGACACAAAACTCAGAGCTATTCAAAATTTAGGTCTGCTTAGGTAGGCTCCATAACAGATTGTGTGGGGGAATGAGGTGGAAGTGCCCAGAGTGGTGTTGGACTCACATCAGTGGACCTATATCTATTAATTTTCTATATTCATTGTCAAGACCTCCCTCTTAGCCTCACTTGCCTCTTCAATAAAATGGAGATAATGCCTGTGCCTTCCACTTACCAAATGATTCATGATCTAGTATATGTTTTGAAATATGGCTTCAAATATAGGAGCTGAATGGCACTATCTATCATTTGGGTTGGGATAGGGTGTAACAGAGTGTTGTGAACTATTTTAGATTGAATGGCCAAGAAAGCCTCTCTGTGGAGTTGATGTTTGAGCAGAATTCTGAAGAGAAGGATCCAGCCTTGTGAAAAAGACTGAGGATGGGTAGTCTTAAAAAAAAGGAGCTCAGAAAATACAAAGGTCCCCAAGACACTTATGAGCAAGGCATGAACAACAACTCAAATACCACTGATGGGTGTAATCAGACACAGTAAGGAGGAAGCAGCTGGAGAGAAATCAGACAGATCCAAGGGAGTCAGAACTTACTCTAGGGGGATGGGAGCCCATTGGAGGCTTGAACTAACATTTTTACTTAGGATATGACCTCAAACAAGTTACTTCTGATTTGCTGCTACTTCTATAAAATGGACATCATTATACTCATATTGAAAAATTATGGTGAGGATTGTATTTATTGATACTATTCTATATCATATATTTAATACTTGACACTGACAGGCATGGTGCCTGTTCCCGACTGCTGTCTCTGCTGTGGTTGACACTGTCATCATTATGACCATTATTGTCTGATCTGAGATTTCTACCCCTCCAGGATAGCTATTGGGAGGAAGGAGGCATAGCAGAAGAGGCAAGGCTGATATGACACAAAAGCAGCTCTGGTACCACAAAGTAAAATTTTATTTCCATAAATCAAATAAATAAGCCTTATCTTTTTTTTGTCCACGCATTTCATTTTCCTTCTAGTCACAGCTCCTGTTTCAAGCCATGGCAGGTGGTGCCTGGCTCCTGCACCACTCACGGCTTGTGTCTCCTGGCCCCTGAACCCAAGGGTCAGGTGGGAGCCTTCTCTATAGCAGCGTGTGTCAAACTCCCAGATCACAGTCCAGGAGGTTGGGCAACCCTCCAGGACCTTCCAGGGCTGATAACCGGTCTTGAATGTGGATAGCAGGTATTTTGACTCATCTTTCTTGAAAATCACAGTAATAGAACAAAACGCATTTACTTCAGCTTCATGTTCACAGTGTTTTGTGCAGAGGACGCCCAGAAAGCCTTGACTTAAGTGGAAAAAACAGAGGTGAGCTGGGAGGGTTCCAGGTCTGATAACTTCTCAAACATGCTTTGTAGATCTCACATTTGTTTTTATCTTATCCTTAGAACAAATGTTTAGGAATCTCATGACATGTACATAACAATCTTGACTAATGATTCTCCATCTCTTTTCTCCTTTTGTTCCCATTATTTTATATATATTTATCTCTTTTTTCCCTTCCTATTCTTCTTTGCCTCCTTTCCAACATGGATGTTGAATATTTATCAGGTTCTAACTAAGAGCCAAAGACTTTTCTGGGCACAAAAGATACAAAACAAATATCACTAGATAACTACAGATACACAAAAAAAGAAGGCATACTAGGGAAATGGATTGATCTTAATTGGGACATTAGAAAAGCTTTACTCTTGAATTGGTTTCAGAAGATAAGTAGACTGACAGAGACAGACAAAGGAGTAAAAGGCATTTGAAGCTGAGGAAACAGCAAAAGCAAAGACACAGTAGTGAAACGCTAGGATGCATAGAGGTAAGACGGCAGGTAGGCAAATCAGGGAGTTTTCAAGCTGTGCTAAGGAGGATGGACTTTATAAAAAAAAGGAAACAGAGAGCCAACAAGGAATTTTAAGTGAGGACATGAGATGAGCAACTCTGTGTTAGAAATACTACTCTATTTTATGAGTATAAAATAGGCGTATAAAATAGGCCAGTTAGGATTCTGTTGTATTGTTGACATGAAAATTGATAAATGTCTGAACCAAACCAGTGGCATACTAGATGGAAGAAAGAGAACAAAAAGGAAAAAAATATATATTAAGGTGACAGAAGCTTTAAAACTTAGCACCTGCCTAAGCAGGAAAATGAGTAAAAGGGAGTATGATTACAAACTTCCCAACCTTAGAATTTGACTTTCTATTAGTTACACTAACTAAAATGGGGAGGGGGAATGAGGAGCTTTAATACAGAAAAGGCTGCAGACATTTGGGGTTTGAAGTACCTGTGGGATATTAGTAAATAGATACCTTTATTGATCTGAGATTCTCTCTGGCAGTCAGTCTGTTTCCAGATTTGTAATGGGGAGATTGCATTTAGTTGTTGTATTAATTTGGAAAATATACATAAATCTCCTAGCAGTCTCTAGCATACAACTCTTCTCAAATATTAATTATTCCTTTCTGTTTGTTTTAATATGTCCATAGTTTTTGTTTGTTTGTTTGTTTTGTTTTGTTTTGTTTTTAAGAATCCTTAGGGGCTGCATGCTCTCCCTAAAAACTTTGACAAAAGGAAAACAGATTGCTTCCTGAAAGTGAAACCATAAAATTAACCACACATAGAAGGTCAGCACAGAAATAAACAATAGGCACTATCTTGGCTCTGTGACTGGCCTGATTAAAGGCGATCGTATCTAAAGAATATCAATCTCTTTGTGTTTTTTTTTTCTTTGTTAGTAACCAGGCTTTGTTCTGTGAATCTCTTCTGCCATTAATTCCAGAAGAAACGTGAGGCCAAACCACAATGGAAAAGAGAAAGAGGCTAGTGGGAAGAAAGAGCAGGGACCTTTTGGTTCTGGGTGTAGTCCCCAAAGGAGAAAGACTTGGATGTTCAGTGTGCTGCCTGGCTCCCCCAAGGGCCCAGCCAGAGGAGAGGTGGGGATGAGAAAGACAGCAAGCTGCACCTCTTCCCTTCTCCATCTTGGGGCTTTGGGGGTGGACAGCAGCAAGGAGAGAGAGAGGTTTTCTGAGAGCTGTCTCTGTATAAAATTCAAAAGACCCTGGGGTTCCCAAGGGACCTGGAGCAGGAGCCCCAGAGGTGTTGAGTAGATGGTGGCCTCTCTGAGAGCTGTGGCCTTAATGTGGAAGTTACTCAGTATAGGGTACTTCAAGGCAAGAGGTAATTAATTATTAAGCACTACAGGTATCAGCAATACCTGCTCTGCTTAAAATACATACATACATACATGCATTCATTATTTTTTAATTCTACTTAAAAAAAAAACTGGCACATAGAGACCTTCAAACCAAGTGCATTTAACAAGAAACTAGTGAGGACACAACCTCAGCTAGACCCCCTTTCGCTGCTGTCGTAAGGTAATGTGAGCTTCCCCCTGCGCCCAGATGACATGTCAGAGAAGAGGAGGAGGTGAGGAGACCCTAAGGAGGGAAGGAACAACCCTATCAGAGTGTTCGAACACTGAATTTGATCCTCTAGTCTGTCCAAAGAGAATACACTTTGTGGAAATAACCCACAATATTTTAAAGTATAAAGTGGTGATTATTAGTTTTACTCTTTGACCCCCTCCCCCACTTCCAGGAATAAAAGCTTGTGAGAATATTTTGATCTGTTACAGGAAAAAGAATAGCTACATTCTTTTGCACACCCAGGTAATAATAAGTAAACTTCAGGCCTCATTACACAATCATAAAATAATCAAATCACAACCAGAATAGGAGATTGTTAGCCCTGGGAGTAGAGCAAAAGAAAGATTTTATGGAGCAAACACTCTCAGCCAGTCAGAACAGGGGTCTCAAAGGCCAGATGATTCCTGGAGTGCCAGCGGGGCACAATGTGACAGCCCCAGAACTTCAGGTTGTACACCCGTGTGGCAAGCCCGTTCTTACTTGAGAATGCTGATTCAGGCTGTGTCCTTTACTGCTAGTCAGCACCCCATTCATCTGACATCCTTATTCAAATCCCATGCCCACCAAGCGACCTTCCTGATTACCTCTTGGCTCATCAAGTTCATTTTCAGGAAATAGTGTTCCGGTCACAGGAGGTTCAAAGCCTATCAGTCATCGTTCACAGTACACTTAGAAATAGTACACTTAGAAATAGTACACTTAGAAATGGTTCATAGTACAATTTCATTTCTTTTGTATCTTTAACTCAGGGGTAGAATTTGTTGATTATCCCAGTGCAAAAGTCCTAATCTCAAGCAAGTTCTATTTCTCAAGCTTGTCTCCATCTCTGCTGCTACCACCCTAGTCCAAGTCACCTGTCAACCTTCTCCTAGCCAGCTGGACAGCCTCCCGACTGGCAATCTGCTGAGCCAAAATGAACTCTTTACAACGTAGATCATGTTACTCTCCTGCTCAAATGCCCCAGTGGCTGACACTTGAAATAAAGCCTGAACTCCTTACACACAACCCACAAGGACCTTCAGGTCCCATCCCTGCCCACCTCAGTGTCCTTCCTCCTGCCTCTCTTTCCATCACACATCCCATCTGTCACCTCATCCTTGCTGCATGGCCCACACACCTGGCTTCTCACATCCTGGGAGACTTTGGTTTTCCTGAATGCTCTTTCTCCGGAGTTCTCACTGCAGTTGCCCTCTCTTCGTTCAGGTGTCTCCTCAGATACCATCTCCTCTTCGTTTCCTAACAAAGCTTCTTTCCCTGTTAATTTTGAACATAATATCCTACCTTAGTTTACTTCCAAGTATATATCATTGCCTCCTATATTGCATACTTTTTTTTTTACTCTTTCACAATAGTTTAATCCTAACAAATCTTAAAGTTACCACTGCCACTAGCTCTTAGAACAGTTTTTAGCACATATAAGGCGTTCAATGCATTTGATTGAATGAATGAATAATGAATGAAATCAGCTTTCTAATTCCAACTGTGATCTTCTGTGCATGTTAGTTAGATTTCTCTCAACCCAGGATACTATAAAGAGTCTGTCTCTAGTTCCAGCAAGGCCAGAGTGAGATTCTGGAATATACCTAATACAAAAAATAGTTCCATCTCTAGCTGTAGATTTAAGATGGGTGAGGATTCCAGGGCAAGTCATTTAACCTTTCTGAGCCTCAGCTCCCTCATCAGTAAAAAAGAGAACAATAGTATTTTCATCACAGTGTAGAGCCCAGCAATAATTAAATTCTAAATACACACATTTGTGGACATTAGTGGACATAATGTTCCTTCTAGTTGAAGTGGTGTTATTTTAAAAAAAGCCTACTGTGATCTTCTTATCCCTCTGCATGCTGGAAACTCTTCCTCTTCATATTTCCCCTCCAAAACCTTCTCATTCTCTGATCTTTCAGCTCATTTCATCTCTTTAATAGCTCATTGGAAAATATGTCTTTTTCTTTATATTCAATATTTCTTTGTGCCATTATGAGCTATACTAGAGCGCCAGTCTGAGTGAATGATGCTTTATCAAATAAAGCTGGTTACATTGTACTCTTGGGTGCAAAAGCTGCACTTTGCTCTTTTTTCATCAAATCATATTTACTAAGATCCTGTCTTCCTAGCAGCATGCTATTAAAAATATTTCAAATATAAAAATTCTAAAGCCCCATACTGAGAGAGTCTTAAGAGAAATGCAAGGAAAAAAATGAAAACAACTATTGTGTTATAAAAGTGACCATGCAGATCATTTTATCAAGTGTTAAAATGCCCTCAATGTGCTTGACATTTTACCAGATTAATAAATTGGGGGAAATTAAATAATACATTTCTGTATCTCCTCCTTAGTTCTGATTCTTCTAAAATAATAAAACAAGGCAAGTCTTTTCATGTCTAATCATTTCAAGTTTTCTCTAAATTTAAATTATTATCAAGTAATGCTTATTTAGTTGAAAGGATCACTGGGATGAATAATTCCTTAAGGAGAAATGTAGTTATAAAATAAACGTTGACCATCACTCTTATAAGTTTATGGTAAATGATTTCAAAACTATATCACTGTGTTGATTAAACCCCTTGGAACATTTGACACTCATAAAAATAGTCCTCGAATTTATCTCCTAGTAAGGACTATAGTTACCTACAGGGCTCAGAAATTGTTTGCCTATCTATCTATTTGTTTTGTTGCTAGAGGAAACAATACAACCTTGAATGTCAGGGAGTTGTGCCTTTGAATGTTGACTTACTACTCACCTGAGTTGCCTCGAGCACATTATTTGATTATTCCAAAACTTACTTTCCCCATCTGTAAAGTGGAAAAATAATGTCTTACTTTCTGGGATTCTTGTGAAGATTAAAAATAACCATGTATCTGAGGAACCTAATTTATAAAAGATAATCAATACATGTTTAACATTGCATGGATATCATTTTATATAAAAACATAAACACCTGCCTATTTCCCAGGAGACCTCATTTGCAGTAAAGCACAGTAATATAACACTGTTAATATGAGAAAAATTGAGTATAATATCTATGAAAGAGAAAGAAAATATTCTAACAAGAACTGAATGTTAAATCCAATTCTCAGCTTCCTGGTGGACAACACATTAAGCACAGGTCTCATGAACTAACAGGAAAAATGCTAGAATAGAAAACTATGTCCTGCTAACAGAGTCTAGACAGAGAACTCAAATCTTAAAAATACCGAAATTATAGCTTTATAAGAAATGGAAAGCATTCTAAAAGCATTTGATTTTGCCCATTTTATAGATTTAAAAAACTGAGTCCTTAGAGTTTAAGCATATGTCAAGATTATACTCTAATTAAGTCGCAGAGGTTGGATTTATTACCATGATTTTTGCTTATTTTGCTTTCTTGTATATTTTGTTTTGTTTAGTCTTTGAGATTGTGCAAAGAAAAAATAAAATTCATGAGCATTTTTTTCAGGGAACTAAGTTTTAGAGAATGAAGCTCACTGTAGATTTACCTTTCATTACAATCCTCAAAGTAATAAAACATATCCTACACTAGCAGAAGAATCCCTTTTTAAAGACATCACTGCTTTCATTTTTGGACTAATTCCACTGTTAGAAAAATTTGATATAGCATGTGAGTTTTTTCAATTTGCTGAGTGCATTTCCTGAAAAAGATGTGATCTGGGTAAGTGACCATGTACAAAATGTAGGTCTGCAGGAATAGGTCATTGTACTACAACATGGCAGTGAATATCAGATGTTAAAATAGATATAGGATTTATTTGTTCACTTAACTATTTGTCAAGTTCCTAAGTTCCATTTACTGTTATAAACCTGGAAAGAGACACAAGAACAATTTTGAAGATATTTCTGTCTGGTCAGAAAGACTGATGGGTCAGCAGATTGGTACAGAACATTGTGATCATAATGATAATATAAACCATGTGTTTATTGCTAGTTTAACATAATATAGGTGATCCTTTGTTAGTTCTGTAGCCTGAAATAGTCATCAGAGATGGTTGCAGGTGGGGTTCCTCAAGAAACGGACTCTGAGATTGATTTCAGCTTGCAAGAGATTGTGAGAAAGTGCTTTGGTGACTATTAGAGAGTTACAGGAAAGGCAAAGAGGCAGCATTGGGCAGTGGGAAAAGTCAAGCTGTTATAAAGGCCAAAGGACCACCTCATCTGACCCCCATGAGGAATTCTGATGATTGGATGACTCTTCATTGCTGTCCTGTATGGTGAAAATACTGGGATTTTGTAGCCTCCAGCCCATCAGTCAGGGATTATTGGCCCCCCTAAGAAAAGGATGCAGCCATAAGCAAGGTGACTCTGTATAGGTGGAACATTCTCCAAAGAAACTGAGGTCTGAGGGATGCCTGTCAGAGGCACTCCCAGAAGAAGGGAAAATTATGTTTAGTTCCTGCAGTGAGATCTGAGCATCACATCCAAGTACCTAGCATAGACCTGGACCCTGCAGCCTTTCCTTCTACCCATCAGTATATTGCCTTTCATCCTCAAAAGATCTCTTAATATTTACAAGATATCAATCCAGCTTTAAATATGACATTTCCACACCAGAGCATACAAAGCACAGAGGAAGCAAAAAGACCATTATCTCACACTATTCTTTCTGTTATCCAGGGATGGGTAGGGGGAACTATCCCAAAGAGTTGCCAGATGTCTTCTCCTTAGAGGGTTCCAGGTCACAATCAAAATTTGTTATTTAAGAAACCAAGAGAATGGCTGTTGGTTAGTTTTATGGACTAAATGTTTGTGTCCCCCAAAATATATGGTGAAACCTAATTCCCTGTGTGATGGTGTCTGAAGGCAGGGCCACTGGGAGGTGATTAGTTGAAATTGTTGAAGCCCTTATGAGTGGAATTAGTGTTCTGATAAAAAAAAGAGCCCAGAAAGCTTTCACATCTCTTCTGCCATGTGAGGACACAGGGAGAAGGTGGTTGTTTAAGAACCAAGAAGCAGGCTCTCACCTGATACTGAATCTGCCAGCACCTTGATCTAGAACTTCCCATAATCCAGAGCTATGAGAAAAAAACATTTGGAGATACCCGAGTTTTGCTAAGGATTCACAGGAGGGACCCCATGCAGAACAGTACACCATAAGGTAGAAGATGTTCATGTTCTATCCCTTTAAAGTTTCCATGTTAAGGTTTTTTTTTCAGGGTTTTGAATCTGATGTAAGTCTTGTGAAGGCTAATACTGCTCAGTCTCATTTTCCATTATCATTTGCAAATTGATAACAGTAATAAATATAAGACAGTTAAAATTTATGGGAGATAATGTCATTTAAAAGAGGCTTTAGGGGAGTAGTAGGTATTATTAGCAAGAAGCATTAATACTGAATTGGCCAAAGAGTTTGCTTTTTTCCCTCAAGATGGTTCTAGTAGCACATAGTAGTCTTTAACTTTATTCAGAACAATTTTGTTACGTTATACTGTGACAGTTGTCATATCAGTGTTCATTTAAAAAAAACATCAAAATTGGTGAATTTTTGTGTAGTCATTTTAATATTGAAGATAGAAGAAATACGCAATATTTTTGGAATAATATGTTTTATTATTTCAAGAAAGGTGAAAACACAACTGAAATACACACACACACAAAGATTTGTGCAGTGTATGGGGAAGGTGCTGTGACTGATTGAACATGTCAAAAGTGGTTTGTGAAGTTTTGTGCTGCAGATTTCTCCCTGGATGATGCTCCATGGTCAGGTAGACCAGTTGAAGTTGATAGTGATCAAATAGAGACATTAGTTGAGAACAATCAATGTTATACTATGTGGGAGATAGCATATATACTCAAAATATCCAAATCAATGCAGTTATTTGTGAAAATGAATAATGTGTCTTTTATTTTATGGAAAAAGCCATACAGACTTTTTGGCCAACTCAATAATACAACCTACTGAAATTTATTAGTGTAAATCCACAAAAAACAAGAGGAAGTTGACTCACATCTCAATAAGGCATACCATTAAAGACATGCTAAAAGCACTCCTTAATACTTTTCAATATAATACAATAATCTTTGCCAAGAAAATTTGATCTTGTTTTCTTTCTGGTTAAATGTTTTCAAAAAATCCCCAAGCCTTCTTGTTATATGTCAAACTCCTCACATTAGCAGACAGAGGTTTCCTGGCCATGGCCTGTTTTCCTCTCTAGTGCATGTCTTCTAAGCCCTGATATAATCTTCTTCAGCCACAAAGTCCCATAGCTTCCCACATGCATCAAATATTTTCTCACATCACTTTTCTGCCTCAAATGCCTTCTGTGTACCTCCTTAGCTGCTACCTCTTCATCTGTGACACTGCAGAAGCATCTGTCTTTCACTCCTTCAACTGAGATGCTGGTCCTCAAGCTTGCCCTGTGAACATAACCATTATAGCACACTCTACACTTTGTCATTTTCATTTCTGCATCCGTACTATGAAACTCTGATCTCCATAATAGTGGGGGGCATATGATGGCAGGAGTCTGATTTGTCTCTGCCTTATGAGTATTTAGTATGTTCTCCAAAAGCGTGTGTGTATTGAGCAGAGCTACTGCAAGCCATATCTCAGTAGGGTTTGTAGACATCCAATGTTACTAATAACATAGAATATTGTCATCTTCAAGCTATACGGCCTTTGGAAAATAATTTACTTTTCTGTAAATTTGAAGCTAAATAAGAAAAATTATGAAAGATGCCCAAGAGTACCAGACACAAACAATAAAAAAATTTAGTCATGCTGATGATGAAGATGAGGATGATGAGGGGAGAAAGAAGTCCCATGGATAAGTATCAAATCCCATATATCCTTTGCCTTCTATGGGATGTCAAATAATATTATTTGTATTATTCTTTGACTCGAAGAAAATGAACAGGATTCCTTATGTTAGACATGTAATAGGAGAGCAATAGTTATTGATTAATAATAAATAGCTAATATATGTAGGATTTGCCATGTGCCAAAGTATTTTAAAAGGTTTCATATACATTAACTGATTAATCCTCATCAATCCTTTGAGGAAGCTGACATTAGTAGTCTCATTTCCGTAGACAAGGAAACTAAGGCACATGGAGGTTAATTGACTTATCCTTCAGGTGAGTGGCAGAGGTGGGATTCAAACATAAGCAGTCAAACTCTAGAATCTGTCTGTTCTCATTATTATTATAATTATACTATCATGAATGAGTAAGTAAATGAATAAACCTCATTAGTTGAACATAGAAAAGAGATCTGTATGTTCTGTTCTCAAATCCAGTATAATTTAATCAGTCTGTCCCCCTTTTTTGAGCAATATTTTGTATTGACTCTACTTTTAATTTCCCCACAGATATACCAGGAAGTATAAATAAATCACATAAAATATGATGCTATCACTAAAAACATCAAAGTTTCTGCATCTCTGTTTACCAATTAAGAGTATACAGATTGGCATAGTAGAACAGATGGTCTTACTGTCTGAGGCCCACTCTATAGCCAGACAAAACTATCAGAGGTCCCACTCCTGAGGTTCGGTCTGACCTTGGGCCAGGCTGATCAAGTGCACTGTTTACATCAGCCAACAGCAGCAAAGTCAAAGAGCAAATCTGAAACATGACAGGGATCAAAAGCCAAAGAATAGGTTGGTGAAGTAATACAAAGAAGGATAAAGTATTACCATTAGGGGAAATGAGCCTAGAGTTGGAAAGTCATGATCCACAATGGATTGTGACGTGAGCAGATGTGGTTCAGAGTACGTGGTACCATTGAGCCTGCTATGGTGATTCCTCTGTGATGTCTAATAAAACATTAGGGAAATTTCTGAGCATCTTACTGTCCCTTAATAGCTCATTATAAATTTGTCTTCAATGAATTTATCTAAACCACATCTTAAAATGTTAACAAATTTAGCCAGAAACTGAATGTCAAAAGGGAAGAGAACTTTGAAATCATCTATTTATCCCTTTCATTTTAAAACAAGTCAACTCCGCCTGAAAAAGTCAAGAACTTGGTCCATAATCATGCAATTAAAGTTATGTACTTTACAAGATTGTAGCTGCTGTAGAACATGAGATTTCTTCTTACTCATTCTAAGCTTAGCGTTTATAATTTTCAAAGAGGTCCCTATGTCCCCAATCTACTTTGGGAAAATTATAATTAAATAATTAGTCAAAACTTCCATAAAGATATAATCCCCAGGCTTGCATGTAAAAGTCCTTAATTTATCAAAAATGATTTTCACCATTTCGCAGAGAATCCATCCATTCATGAATGAACGATTAAATGTACATAATGAATTTCAGCTGAATAAATACAGAGTGACACCATCATCAAAGTTACTTTTTGAATGCTACTGGACTCAGGACTTCAAAGTGCGGGCTGTGAGTAGAGACAGCACTAGTAATTGGGTCTGGATTATACTTCCCAGTGTAATCAGAATATGATAATTATAACTGAAAAATAGAAGGAACTCTCTTGTGCCCAGTCATGTCATAAATGTTTCACCTATATTATATGTAATTCCAGCAAAAGTCCTGTAGGTTCTATTTATTATTACCACTTTATTGATGAGGAAACCAAGGCTCGGAAAAATTAAGACGCTTAAGTTTAAGTACCCAGTAGGTGAAAGAGCTAAGATTGAATCACAATCTACCTGACTCTACATTAATGGACCTCACCCAGAGCAGCATACTGGCTCTGAATCTTTATTCATTTGGGCCAGGTAAGACTCTTTTTTGGACTAAATTAAGACTGTTTTGACCCTCTCTTAATGCACACATTCATTAAATTCATTATAGCAACTTTATTCAAGTCATATGCCCACAACAGATAGTAAATGTAAATGATAGATGTTATAGGTGAAAGTATCAATAGATGATCTAAGAGTAAGGGATTTGGTTGAGAAAAAGAAATTCTAAATATAAGTTTGGACTGTAGCACTTTCAAATGTGCAACTTTGATAGTCAATTACATCTTCTGAAGTCTAGTTTTTTATCTATAAAAAAGGAAAAAACCTTAATTACAACTATGGATGTGTGGTAGGGTGGGAAGGCTATGGTAAAAATTATTAAAAATAATGGTTATGTACAACCTATTAACTATAAATAAATAAAATGATAAAATAATATTTATCAAAGATTAAAAATCCATTAAAGCTGAGACAGTATGTCATTATATTATATATAAAACTATATATATGTGTATATTTTTTATATATGCCCTCATTTATATTATATATACAGATACATACAATCACACAAACACAAATATAGCAACTGGGATGTAATCAATATAGTATATTCCTCGAGTGATGATGGGTTGCCATTTATATTTTCTACTCTTTGAGGTTCCATATCCTCAACAGTAAATGAGAGTTATACTTCAGAGACAGCTGACTATAAGGAGTAAACCCACACAAATGATTGAACATGTTTGCAAAATTTCAAGAATTATTATGGACTAAAGAAATATTAGGTTAATTAGAATCTAAATCTATCAACACTTTATCTGTGTTTCTGGGGTGTTTTCTCAGATGCCAACTGATTTTCCTATTATCTAGCAGAAATCAGGTGTCCAACAATTCAATTCAGTTCTGAGACCTCCTACCTGACATCAGATCCCACAAATGAAAGGGATCAGTCCCACAAATCTACCCTCACTTCAGATGCCAGTCACAAGTCCTGGGCCACATGTGCTTTTTACGAACTGGTTTAAATTAGGGGTTCCCAAGGTCCCCTCCTCCGGTTTGACAAATTTTTGAACAATTCACAGAACTCAGGAAAATACTTTACTTATTTTCACCGATTAAGTTTACAACTCAGAAACAGCCAAATGGAAAAGACACATAAGGCAAGGTATTGGGGGTGGCACAGGAGTTTCCATACCTTCTCCAGACAACTCACCTTTCCAGCATCTCAATGAGTTCACCATTCTGGATGTTCCTCAAACATTCTTTTTCAAATATTTATAATCTAGTCTCTGTAACCCCACTCCCCACCTCCCTGCAGGGTGGAGCTAAGAGTTCCTATTCTGTAATCTGTTTGCTTTTTCTATTGACCAACCCCCAATCTTAGGCTGTCCAAGGACCCATCTTGTTCCTACATTAACATAAACTCAGGTGTTTCCAAGGGGCTCATTATGAATGACAAAAGGCTCTCCTATCTCTCAGGAAATTTCAAGTGGTTTAGTTACTCTGTGCCCTGAACCCAAGGACAAAGAACAAATATATTTTTTATCATACCACAGTATTTATTATAATATATATCAGTCCCTTAGACACATGGAGGATTTTTCTCTCCAGAATGGCAAATAAATTCTGAAGGTGGTAAAGGACAAGCAGTTGTGGGGCAAGAAAATGATCTTAACCTTTCATCAAAAATTTTTTGAAATATCTTTTCAGAGCTACTTGCATGTTCAGTGGGAACCTGTGTTGCTACCATTAAAGAGTGAGGGCAACTTTGGTTTCCGTATTTAGCAAATTGCAGTTTGCAGACAACTACACAGAGTGCTGGAGGGAAGGTCCTCAAAAGTATGGGATTCCAGGATTTTAGGTGAAGTGCTCTAAGTAACTTGAATGCTTTGAGTGAGATTCTCCTGTGGGTCTTCCTTTACTCTCCTCAGTTCCAACTAGAGATTCTCTCACTGGCCCTGTTAAGGTCAGGCATTTGCTTTCAAAAATCAATCAAATGTGGCCTGGGAAGTACTGACAAATTCTTAGCAATTTGTCATCTCTATATACTAATAGTCCAGTGATCATGGAGGAGAGGAACTATGTCAATCAGGCAAATATTTACTACAGGTGCTAGTAACTATAACTTCTAAAAAAAAACAACTATTGAATAAAGTAATTCTATTAAAAATTAAAGCTTTGGAAATTATTAACAGGTTAAGAATTTAAATTACCTTTGCTTTATAAATACCAGTGTATGTATAGGTGGTATCATATGTATGTACAAGTGTATTTCAATGAGTATAGCATATGTAAAAGGCCTAAGTAAGAGGCAACAATATTTATTTGAGATCCAAATGGAAATGAAGAGGAAGCACTGATTAGGCAGAAACCCAAATACTGTTCCTATTAGGTGGTGAAGACAAGTGGTATTTATGAGAAAGGGAAGAGGAATAATTACATGATTAGAAGGAAGAAATTTCTATGGGTGTTAATGAGCAAAGGAAGGAATTTCTATAGGTATAGATAAGCTAAGATGGTAATGCTAATTATAAAGAACGTCTCTAATTTTCAGTTAGGTAATCATGATGTCTGCTTTCCTATTAGCTTTGCAAACAGTTGTTCAGAATACAATGCTGGTTCAGGCTCAGTACAAAGTTTATTTGCCCAGTTTTAACATTTCAAACATTTGAAAAGTAAGACCTGCATGGCAGTTCCTCTGGGATGGCAGCTGTGACTTCATTTTGAAGCAGCTTCATTTTTTTTTATAGACTATACTGGAATTATATGTTATAAGTAAATCTGGGCATGACTGTCTTGATTGATGTCAGTGTTATCTCCTTGCAGATTGTTTCCATTTGTCAGAAATTAATGGGAACAGAATGTACTATTGTGGATGATGAGTTTCCAAAGATAGATTTTATGCCACTTGGCCAATCGGACACCCTACCTTGGCCCAGTTGGACTTATTACTGCTCATTCATACATCTGAAAATCTCTTGACAATTCTCTTTCATACCAAATGGAGTCTGCACGTTCAAATGGATCTTGTTAGACTTCTTATAAGACCAGTACACTAGAAACAGTTTCCATCTCAGAAGGGTTTCTGCATTTGAACTTATCAAGCCTCTCTATAGTTCTGTTCCTGATTAGCTATTTGTCTTCCTAAGAGCTTTAAAGATACACTTTTATATCTCTGTAATTTTATCCCTTTCCCATTTTTCCTTTATTGGCACATTCAAATGTATTTTACTCTTATCTTGGACCTGTCACTCAGCATATGTCAACTTCAAGATTGCTGGACTATAGCAGTGACTGTCGGTAATGCTTCAGGGCAAAAAAAAAGAGAGAAAAAGTCAGAATGCATGCATCAAATATTAGAAAGCTGCCTGCCTTAATAAATAACATTCTAGTTATTATTATTCTAAATTATTTCCATCAAAAAACCAAGTGGAAATCTATAGTCTTGTCTGGGAGAAGTAAAGAACTTTTTTTAGTATATGTTATCAAATATCATGTCTAATCTATTCCTATTATCTTTTCCTTTTAATGCTTCTAAAGCTTTTATTGAAGCTTCTTTTCTTTCTGATCGCTTCCTCCCTAAACTTCATGTCCTCAGCCCCACATTTCTTCTGTGACAGCTTCCTAACAGTCTCTGCTTTCTTTCTGATGTAGCCACCTTTACTCTCCTTCCTTTTACTCTCTGAGAAAACTTTGATCACTGTCCTTGCCAACTGTCTTTGAAGATTCTGATAACAAATCTGGATCCAAAACTCAACTACCAGCCCTCTATAGGCAGAGTCTACAACTTATCATTTGCACCAGGGCCTAGCTCATGTAGCTTAGATTAATGGTCTACAGATGTTTGCCTGCTAAATCAATAGTTGGATGGGTAGAGAGATGGATGGGTGAATGGATATATGAATAATTGGATTGCTTTCTACAAGCATATGGGATGATGCATAGTAGGTGCTTAGTAAAAGTTTGTTGATTTAAACTGATATTTCAAGTGTGAGGCAAAGTAAGTTACATAGATAAATATAAAAGTTTTAGAAAAGTTATATATTTAGTAATTTAAAAAGTAGAACGTGGGAGCTACAAATAATGACATACAAATTAAATAGAAAATTAGAGAATTTTGGTATACCTATTACATTCTTTCATCAGGGAAGGAATTGAACATGGACTCACATAAAATATTATTAGCTTTTCACACAAGGTGACAGTTAATATCATTTTCTTTATTCAATGGTCGATGGTTACTTTTTTAAATGCCTAAAAATTGTTGTGTTATCCTAAAAATAAAAAACAAAAGTTAAAAGCAGTATTTATTTTAAATTTTAAAAAATGCAATTCTGGGGCTAGATTCAGGCAGAAACCCAAATTATGTCCTGACTATAGGGTGAAGGCAAAGGGTTTTTATGAGGAAGCAAATGGGAATAATTCCATGGATGGAAGGAATTCCTACTGGTGTTAATAAGCAAAGTTATTCCTTAGCTATACGTAGTTATTTATGGATTCTAAAGGCTGTCTTTACTTGTCATTCCTCATAGTCAGGACATGCTTTTTGTTTTTAGCTTCATAAAGAGTTGTTTATAAAGGAATGTTGGTTTGGCCCAGTCCAAAGGTTATTTTGTCTGGTTCCAACATTCCAAAGGCAATGGAGTAAGTCATGCAAAGCAGTTCCTCTAGAATGGCTGCCCTAACTCCACTTTAAAATGGCTCCACTTAATCCAACTTTTTATATTTTCCTTTTTTACTGAGATCTTTCTTTGAAAGCATTGCTGATCACCACTGGAAGACTATGCCGATCGGTTATTCAAAGCCTCATTGTTCATCCATCACCAGGAAAGCTAGTTCCTGTGTGCCATGTCATTGTTCTTTGTTGCCAGGAAGGCTCATTCGTGGTATGTCATGAGCCACATAGGATGGAAGGTGGTTTTCTTAAGTCATATTTGAGCAAGAGGAGTGCCAGAGTACTGGAAGGCTTTACCAATCATGTTTCTTAGGGGTAAATATCTTCTGCGGTTAATTGAGGTTTCTCATATGAAGTCTCATAGACCTTAGTGATCATCTCAAAGCGCTCACTGGGTGACCACTTTCTGATTAGTGTTTTTATTATATAGAGCTGTAAAAAACAGGCAAAGTTTTATGGCAACAAAAAGTCTGTAATAAACAAGGTGCTAAGTTCAATGTGAAGAATAGATCTGCACCAGGAGGTAGTTAGCCTGAGAGTAGCCTGCTAAAAAGGTCATGGACCACAGGGTATCAGTGGGCATTGCATTTACCATTTGGCATGTGCCCAAGTTTTATCTAGTTCTGTCTCTGTTTACCAGAGGTAGACCTATGCTGCAAGCAATCAGGTATTTAATAAGAGGCATTTCTATGAAAACAAAAGAAAACCAAAGGTTAATAATTGGAAACCAATTTTTGAACTTAGGGATCAGCCAATCAAAAAGATGCCAGATTAGAAGCATCTTTTGCAGTTTAAAATGTCTCTGATGATATCATCAGTTGTTTAGATAAACCTTCTAAATGGCTTATACAAAGATTTTTCTAGGCATGAGTTAGTATAACTACGTGTATTTTTCTGAACTTTATAGTGTCATTTTTTAAATTTATTGTTGTTCAGTTACAGTTGTCCCGCCTTTTCCCTCCTTGCTCACCCCAACCCCACCCCCCACAACTCCCACCGTCAATCCTCTCCATCGCCCATGCCCAGGAGTCCTCTATTCATGTTGCTTTGCTTGCCCCTTCCCCTTCTTTCCCCTGCCCCCTCCCCTCTGGTCGCTGTCAGTTTGTTTATTTCCTAGTCTCTGGTTCTATTTTGCTCATATGTTTGTTTTGTTGATTAAGTTCCACCTACATGTGAGATCATATGATATTTATCTTTCACCCCCTGGCTTATTTCCTTTAGCATAATAGCCTCCAGTTTCATCCACGCAGTCACAAAGGGTAGGCGTTCCTTCTTTCTTACTGCTGTGTAGTTTTCCATTGTGTAAATGTACCATGGTTTTTTGATCCACTCATTTACTCATGGGCACTTAGGCTGTTGCCAGCACTTGGCTATTGTAAATAATGCTGCTCTGAACACTGGGATGCATAGGTTCTTCTGAATTGGTGATTCAGGCTTCTTAGGGTACAATCCCAGCAGTAGGGTTGCTGGATCAAAAGGCAGTTCCATTTTTAGTTTTTTGAGGAAATTCAAGTCATTTATAATCAGTTTGCATGGCTTTGGGGAAAAGGACAGTTTTAGTTCTCAATTCTCTCATGTCAAAAGTAGGAGAAAAATTAGAAACTTTAGTTTGGAGTGCTATAACCAAGTAGTTGAGAAAACTAGAAGAATTTAGGGTTCAGTCCAGTTTACAGGTGGAAAATCAAACCTCAAAGACAAAAAACCTAATATCTGTGAGTATTACAGTTTCTATTGAAATACATTTTCACTCTACAACCATTCCTGCTTTTACCAAAAAATTTTATAAACAAATTAGTTTTACTGTAATTAGGTCTAGTTTCAATAAAATTGGCGTGATAACTTATATAAATGCAGTTAGTATGGCAATTGATCATATAGGTTTTTTAAATCTGCTTTACTGGAACTTTTCATAAGGAATCTCTAGAGTAAACTTTTTATAGTTTCTTGAGTCTAAGAGGACAAGCTAAATACTTGCCATTAAACTTCGTCTGTCATACCTTTATTTGGGTTAATTCCTTTCTTCTCGAGGTCCACAAAATATCTGGATATTTCTGTGCCATCTAGGAAGTAACTTTCTTGCTCACCTGGTAGAGCTGCTGGGAACCCTGTAAGCAAGACAGTAGGTAGATTTTTTTTTTTCCCAAGGAGGCTTTATTAGCTTTCGTAAATGAATCTTAGTTTTTTTAAATCTGTCTGATCATATCTGAGTCCACATTTGCCTCTCTTAAACATGACATTCCAGTCAAATCCTTGGTAATATAACCAGTGTTTCCATTAGCGTCCCATTAGAACAGATTCTCATTGAACTTATGTAAATGAGCATAAAACCATGAAAACAGGAATACTCAATTAGTAAGAGTTTCCAAATTCTGGAGGTTTGAATGTAGGGAAAAAGACATAAATATTTCACTCCTGCTCATAAATGTATATTTACCAAGTTGCTGTAATTCATGGGTAATTTAAAACAAAAAGAGCAAAAGTTTTCCTAAGTCTGAAGAAACAAAACATAAAAATTCAGCAATTTTTAAACAAGAAGTCACAAAAATTATAATAATTTTTATTAGTTTATTCATTGCAAGTAATTAATTCTTGTTGATCTTGATTCTTTTTATGAGTACAGTTTTTCTTAGAGTTCTGTATACTCTCACCCAGTTCAATGATGTGATATGAACGGTGTCAGTTGAATGTATTATAGAGTACTTTCCATGAATTTCTTTGATGTTGAACACATTTGTAAAATCATTGATGGAAAACAATAATTATCTAAAAATAACAAAGATGCCAAGTGGTATGGTTAAAGATGTGATTCATTAAAATGCTGTTGACACAGAAATTTGATTATTTCTGAGACATGCAACATTTTAAGATAGCAAATAGAATTACAAATGAAAATATTATATACCAGGGCATTTTAAATTTTTTAAAAATGTATATAATTTCTGGAACATTTATATTAATAATGCATATACATATAAATATAACATAATTATTTATTATTTGACAATGCTTCCCATGTAACTTTTGCACATGAAATAGACCTAATTGGTTTTATTCTCCCCACCTATCAGTCAAGAATATAGCCTTTGAATTCCACCAATAATCCTCTAAAAATGTTTCAAAATTAGTTCATTTCGATTCGATTTTAGGGAAGTTTGGCAGAAATGTCAAAGTGGTTTTAAATACTTGGTCAAATAGGATCATAGGTCACTGCAAAATTATATTTAGTTATACATTTAACCATGGTGACAAAGACTTCACAAACAAACACAAACCGTTAAACTGTTTTCAGCAAAGTGTAGCTCTTTTAATATTAAAAAGGCTCAGTTTATTAGATAATCAAAGACCTGATGGTGAAGAGTACAGGAAATCATTTTATTAAAACACAAAACCTTTGCTTTTGCTTCTTAATCTCTTACTAAGAGTATGCCGAGAGTACAGAAACACTTTGTCCTTTTAGGAGATGAAAGGATTTTCAGCTTTAGTTTTTATAAATATACCATGGACATGAAAGCTTGTAATAAATATATTTAATCTTATCCAACTTGATCACACATAAATTTCTTTTTCAAGATTTCTTTTAATAAACCTTCTACAACTTCCTATGCTCATTTTAGTTGTCTCTTGTTGTGTGACCCATTCAGCAGTACCCAAATTTATTTTATGGCAGCATTGCTTTCTTTTATCTCCCTCAAAAATGAATCACCTTATACTTTCTTTCACAAAAACATATATTGACTTCCTTTTATATTAAAATTCTTAACACCTAGAAACCTTAATTTCTAGTGAAAACTAAGAAATACTCAATTATGATTTGTCATATCGGCATCCTATAGACTGGCAAACCCATGAATACATTTCATAATCTCTAGAAACATATGCTTCCTCGACAAAACAGAAGATATTTTTATTAAGACATTCAAAATTATTTTTTAGTTTCTTTGTAAAAAGAAGTCAGAAGTAGATAGACTTACTTAGCAATTAATGTTTCAGTATTTTATCTTACTTGGAAATTTCTAGACATGCAAAAATTTCTATTATTTAACTCATTACCAAGAAGATTTTGGGAAAGAATTTTTGGTAATATACTATAATGCATAATTATTGCTAAAAAGTTTTGCCTAAAATTTTTTTATTCTATTTACATCTATTTAATTTATTAGTTCTGTACAATTCTGTTTGGATTAACCATGAAATCATTTGGAGACATCAGAGTCAGTTATCATTGTAAGCTATTTTTTCCGCTGGCAAATTTTGTAACAGAGATAACATAAATGTAATAAACCCAAGTAAAACAATATATTAAAGTTGGTAGCACTCTATAGGCATGTTTTTTAAATTAAACCAACTTCAATAGCTTCAATTCCAAATATTTATCTAGAACCTAAACAATATCTGTGTTAGTTTTTATTTTTTTTAATTTATGTAAGAACTTAATTATTTTAAGCAAATTGAGCAGAGGTCTTTACAAACCATTTTAGTAATACCCTCTAGAGGTAGACATACATACAAATATATAGACAGACACATCCAGAGACCTGATAGTTTTATTTTTAAAAAAAAGACAGATATGTTTATTTGTTCAGATGGCTAAAGCTTTTACTGTTTATGGACATAACTTTAAGATTCGTATTTGCTCTTGACAAACAATTTTAAGGATGTTGGTGGTAGGGAGAGGGACTAGATTTAGGCAAAAAAACTTATTCAGCCTGTTTTGCTGTTGTAAAAAAAAGTTATCCTTTCTTATTTTTCCTCCTTTGGTTTCAATTTCTACTGATTGAATTAATCTGGGCTCCATCTCAGACCACTGTGGGCTGTGTTTAAATTCCTAATTTTCTAGAGCTCTGCAAGGCGAAGTTTTAGCTGATTATTTTTGGGAGAACCCGAGAAAAAGCTGAACAGGTTAAAAATTCCTTTCAGGCTCTAAATATCAGCTTTCAATTCTGCCAAATGTCTGATCATAGAGTTATTAAATATTTAAAAATATCTTGTCATGTTTCAGGTGGGACAAACAGTAAGAAATTCTGAAGTCTTATAAAGAATCTTGCTTTTAAATGCCAGAGTTAAAGATAACTACTCAAATGGACAAAGTTTTTTTTAACCTTTGTAGAGCTGTTTTTGATATCATTTTGACTTTTAGAAGCTTCTACATTCCAATTAAAGAATGCATTCTGTTGTCTTCAGGAGTTTTGTGATTCTCACTTTTAAAAGGGGGCCCCTTATCTAAAACAAAGTTTCTCCAGAATGGTCATTAGAGTTTTAAATTATTTAAGCTAGGTTGTTCAATAAATATAATTATATAAAAAGAAGGAATTAATTTCTATTGGTACTAATAAGGTAAATTATTCCTTAGCTATACATAGCTGTTTACTGCTTCTAAAGAATATTGATTCTCGTAGTCAGGATGTATGCTTTCCTGTTAGCTTTACAAAGAGTTGTTTGTAAAACAATGTCAATATGACTTAGTCCCAAGGTTATTTTGCCCAGTTTAAACATTCTGAAGTTTCAAGAAGTAAGACGTGCAATGCATTTCCTCTGGAATGGCTTCCTGACTCCATTTTAAAATGGATTCACTTATGCCAACTTTTTATAATTGGATCACTTCATATTCGATCCATTAACTGATAGTTCCTTTTCCAACTTGCTTGTAGTAGATTTGGAATCAGAATAACTTGTAAAGGAGCCCTGACTCTACTAATTAACTATATGACTAAAAGTATATTGAATGCAAACATTGAATTATCAAATATTTATTGAGGGTCTGCTATGTGGCAGAAAATATTCCAACTCACTGATTCTCAAAATCACCTGATGAAATATGCATTTCCCTACTTTACAATTTTAAGTGGTTAAACTGGAGCATAGAGTGGTTAGAAAACTTTGCCAAGATCACAAAGCTACAATATCAGTTTCTTATCTCTGCTGTAACAAATTGCCATAGACTTAGTGGCTTAAAACTACAAAAATTTACAGCTGACATATAATATTATATTAGTGTCAGGTGTGCACCCCAGTGATTAGACACCATGTAACTTACTTGTGATCATTCTGATAAGTCTCAGACTATCTGAAACCATCTAGAGTTATTAGGATATTATTGATCATATTCCCTATGCTGTACTTTGCGTCCCCACGACTATTCGGTAACAATCAGTTTATACTTCTTAACTCCTTCATCTTTAATTGAAAAATAAAAAACAATATTTAAATAAATATTTAAAAATACACAAATTTGTTATCTCACAGCTCTAGAGGTAAGAAGGCTGCAAGTTGTTTTTGTAGGCTTAAGTCAAGGGGTCAGCAAGGCTAGTTACACCTGGAGGCTCAAGAGGAAAGTCTGCTTCCTTGACCTTTCAAGCTTCTGGAGGTTGGCTGTGGGCCTTAGCTCATGACCGCAACCTCTCCTTGAGTAACTCCAACCTCTTGCTTCCAACACTACCTCCTACTTCCTCTTCTGTATTAAATCTCTATCTGTTTTCTTCTTATAAGGACACTTACGATTACATTTAGGGCCCACCCAGATAATACAGAATAAGGTCCCTGTCTCAGGATCCTTTAATGTAATCACATCTATAAAGTCACTTTTGCCATGTAAGATAATACTCACAGGCTCCAAAGATTCAGATGTGGGTATATTTGGGAGCCACTGCTAAGTGCTGGATCTAGGATTCAATTCCAGGAATTTTGGTGATATGGATAATTGGTCATGTCACTAGTATGCCCTGCTGCCTCAGATAATGGGGAGCAGCTTCTCAAACAACAAGGACTTTAAGAAAGAAGAACTTACTCAATGTATTCTAATAAATGTAGAATAAGATGCCTCATAAAACCTAAGGCAAGGATGCAGCAGAACCTCAGAAAAAGCCCAAGCACATTTATGAGGAGCTCCAAGGCCATACATTTCTGGGTCTGAGTGTCTTATCCATTCATTCCTCTCTCTGTAGCTCACCTTTCTCTCCTCTCTGTAATTCACATAGCAGGGGATTGTCATAGCTCAGCCTTACCAGTTTAAGTTCTTTCCATAACACAAAATGTGAACATACCCTTTCTCTCTCTCTTTTATAAGGGACCACTGGATTTTATTAATTATCCCCCCTAATAACAATAGAGACAAAGCAAACAAAACATGCTCTTAGCCAGAGTAATGGAATGCCACTTACTCAAGTTCAAAGATGTTCCCAAACATTTTGAGTATTAAACAAATCAGAATGTTCTTAGAATTCACAATATGGATATCAATGGCAATGAGAGCTAATATACAAGTTACCTGGGACTATATTGAACAAAAAAAAAGCATCAGATCCATTGAAAATGCATAAATCCTGAAATAGGTCAAACTTTGAATCCTGCCTCCCTTGCTTTCTAGCTGTAAATTTTACCTTTTGTGTCTCCATTTTAAAGTACTGACTGCTTTGTGGACACGCTCAAAGCATTTGGTTCATAACATATTTGGGTTCTGACACATATTAGGAACTCAACTATAATTTATTTATTTCTTTTTTTATTATGCTTTAATCAGTTTTTACTTGGACTTTATAGTCACACTACTGTGAATAGCAGAATATGTAACAAGCTACCACCAGTCCAACTACTTTGGGCTCACCCAAATTTACCCTTCACACGTGCTGCTCAAAAAGCAAGTTGAACAAACATCAAATGCTTAATGCAAATCCCTTCATTGTCCATATGTTCTAAAAGCCATTGGCCAGTTCCTCAAATTATCTGCAGGAAATGCAGCTTTTTGACAAATCTAAATTTAAATAGAGTTTCTGCATCCACCCAAAACAACCAAGTGGCTTAGTCTTAATATATAAACCATCACAGACAGTGCAGGCCATGACTATAAGGAAATTAAATTTTTTGTCCCATGAGGTGTCTAGGAGTCAACCTATAATCAGAGACAGGGTAGTGAGAAGGAATCTGACTTTGACAAGGACATGTTAGAAACATGGGAATTGGGCACTGACTGGTGTAGCTCAGTGGGTTGGGTGACCCTACAAATTGAAAGGTTGTCTGTGTGATTCCTGTTAGGACACTTGCCTAGGTTGTGGGCCAGGTACCCAGTAGGGGGCACACATTGATGCTTCTCTCCCTCTCTTTCTCCCTCCCTTCCCCTCTCTCTAAAAATAAATAAAATTTTTAAAAAATAAAAATAAATAAAATATTTTAAGGGAAGGAAGGAAGGGAGAGTGGGAGGGAGGAAGGAAGGAACGAAGGAAGGAACGAAGGAAGGAACGAAGGAAGATGGGAATTGGAAACCACAAAAGACTTGGTGTAGATACAAAGAAGCCAAGGTAGAAGGAATAGCCATTGGCATGGGAGAAACAAGGGAAATATCTAAATAATGTTTTCCAACAACCTTGGTGGGATTGCAAAAATGCAGACATGAATTGAGGTTTGATTGTAGTATAAAACATGTAGAGTATGTTCTATAGTTAATAAAGCCAATTTAAAATATAAAAATAATACCTGGCATAATAGCTGAAGCCAATATACACTAAATTATATTTGGGGGGAGTTAAATGTATTTATACAATAGTAATGAATGTCATTTATTTATTGTGCACTCTCAATGTCTGATACTTCATAAGAGCAAATTCAGATAATTTAGAAAATAAGGCATTAATAAATATAAGCAGAAAATGATATATTAGAAAGCACAAAAGCAATAAACCTGACAAGTAAATTTAAAAATTGTTGTCTTTAAAAAGCAAACAATCAAAAGTTATAGAACTCCAGTGAACCTGATAAATACAAAGCAAAAATACAAATACACAATATTTGACAAGGAAATGATAGCAGAAAGATCATAAATACCAAAGAAATCAAAATAATTCTATAAATGTAGTGTACAAGACTAAATAATTTATTTTAATATTTGAACAAATTTTCTGAAAAAAATTTTTTACCAAAATGGATTCCATCAATGCCAGACACCTTGACTGAGCAGTTGATAAAACTGAGAAAGTTATCACATATATATAACCAGTAGTGAGCTAGAATTGTCTTGCACTGGTTTTGAAAGATAGTCATTTATATCTCTTCCCACCTCCAAGTTCAATGACATGTTAATAAACTTGAAAGCAGCTATACTAGGAGTATTCACATTATGGAAATCATCAAATGCTACTCATCAGGGACTTCTTTTTCCCCCTGAAAAAATCACTTATTTAACATTTAATAACAGTGTACCACCAATTATAGTTCTGAGCTGTGAAATATCAGGGCTAGATGAGTTAATTCAAATTTTTAAGGAACAGCCATTTCAGTAATTTGAAAAATGTTCCAGGGGATAGGGGAGAAGCTTTCAAATCTTTGTTAACAAGCCCTACACTGATATCAAAACAAATGCATAAAGCTGAAGGCTGTGGACTTATCTTTTTTCTGTATATTTACATGAAATAAAAACACAAGTAAAATAAAAGCAAAATGAATCCCACCGTTTATTATAAACTATTGCAACACAGCCAACTAGAGCTCATTTCTAGATGTCCAGGGTGGTTCTATAATAGGAACTCCATTAATTCAATACATATTAATAGTAACTGAGAAAATCTGAGCTCTGTTCTCATGTAACTGAGGTGGACAGAGGAAAAAACAATCAAACAAAATATAGTATAATTCAAAAGAAAAATAAAAATATGTTATTAGGGAAGAACTCTTTCCAAACTCTTTCCATCAGAAGGACTTAAGTTGCTACCTTCTACTGATTTAGCTACCCACATATATGGAAGTATAAATATGGACAAGTTTAGAAGCATCTCTTTGCTTCAGTTTGGGACCATATATGATGCATGTCCTAGAATATCTCCATTACCTTAAACTTTAAACAATTATTATTATGAAAGGAAAAAAGAGAAAGAGGAAATAAAAGATTGGGTAAATGGTTTGAAAAGCAGGAGCAGGGAGAGGACAGGAAGGAAAGAGGGAGAGAAGATAAGAAACAAAGGAAGTAAGAAAAAAAGAAAAAATGAAGAAAGGAAGGAAGGAGGGAGAAAAGGAAGAAAGGAAAACAGGAAGGGGACAAGGAAAAGGGTAAGGAAGGAATAGAAAAAACTACACCCAGACTTCTTTTCTTTCTTTCTGGTTTAAAAGCTTCCTAAGGAGCTTGATCACTTTTGATTATTTGGAAAGCAGCATCACCTTCCATTCAGACAGGCCCATTAAAACACAAGAGCTTGGACCAGGCCCAGGCTCCACCAGTGAGGAGGCAGATAATGAAGGGGGATGAAAAGACCACAGCTCTGAGGTTTGCAGTGGGGTGGCCAAGTTCTTGCCAAATCAATCAAGGCCACCAGGGTCACAATTGCCTGAGCTTGCCAGCTGGTGGAATGTGCCTCTGTGCTTCTGATTGCAGCTGTTAATTGCCCTGGAGAGGTCTGGATAAGGAAAGGGGCAGGGCTCTTAAAAGTGGCTTAGTATCTCAGAGCTGGCCAAACCCTTCCACAGGGCCTAGGAGACAAAGTAAATAACCTTTTCTTAAACCAGAGAGGTATAAATCAAAGGAAGATTGAGAAAAGGGACAGGAATCAGTTGTCCCCTGATTTTTGTTTTCTTTATTCATTTGACAAGAAAGGTACTAATGTTTTCAACTACAGTATCCAGGCAGTATTAGGTGTTTTGCACATATCAATCTGTTATACTCTGACAGTATCCCTGAGATGTTCTCATCATAGAAGGAAGAGGAGGAGGAAGAACAGAAGAGAGAGACATGGTATTAGTGGCTGTGATAGTTACAGTAGTGGTTGTATAATAATAGTGTGCTGTTGGTAATAGGTCAAATTATGGTTGTAGTTATTAGAAGTCATTTATTCAAACCTATTTTGACTAAAAAACCAACATACTAGGTGACAAAAAGTGAATGTGCTAAGAGCTATGTGTTAAAGACCAACAGATAAAACTAAAAAGTTTTTTGGGAGGCTCTGAAATCTTCCCAAATGCTTTTGAGAGGAACTTTAGAAACAAGGAAGAGAAGAAAAAGAGTAAGAGAAGCAATAAGAAAGAATATTATGTCAGCTTGCAAATTGTGAACATTCCCCGTAAGTGATTATTATGAAACCGAATTGTGCCGCCTCAAATCATATGTTGAAGTACTAACCACCAGTAGGTCAGAATGTATAGAGAAGGGATTAAGTTAACATTATGCCAGGGTAGAGCATAATTTAATCAAACCGGTGTCTTTATAAGAAGAGGAGATTACAATATACAAAACGGACACCAGAGATTCACTCAACAACAAAAAAGACATGTGAGGACATATCATAAAAGCGACCATCTGCATGCCAGGAAAAGACGACCCAAAAGAAACCAAACATGGTGGCGACCCCTTGATCTTGCACTTCCAGTATCCAAAACTATGAAAAATAAATTTTTATTGTATAAATCACCCAGGCTGTGGTGAAAGGAAGGGGAAGAAGCAAATGTGGTACGTCCTTATTTTATGAAGGTGGTAAATACCACAATGTACTTCCAACTACCTTACATAATTTTATTAGCCAATATTTCTGAACATGTCCAGAGCCAAGTGTTAAAATTAAGGGTGGGGCCCTGTCAGTATGGTTCATTTGGTTGGAACATCATCCCATAAACCAAAATGTCATAAGTTTGATTCCCACTCAGGGCACCTGCCTGGGTTGCAGGTTTGGTCCCTGGTTGGAGCACTTATGAGAGGCAACTGATTGATGTTTTCCTCTCACACGGATGTTTCTCTTCTCTCTCTCTCCCTCCCTTCCCTTCTCTCTAAAATCAATAAACACGTCCTCAGGTGAAGATAAAAAAATTAAGGAGCAATACATTATAGAATCTGCTTAATTTTGGAGGTTTAAATTAAAGCAATTTTTCATTCTCATATTCCTGTTGCCTTACATAAAATATTATTTAGTATTGCAGAATTTGTTAGAAGTCAGGGCTTACCTGGCTGATGCACGCATATTCACGTCCCTGGCATCTATCCAAATCCTCATACACAGTCTCAGATATAGAGGATGTTACTAGATATATGAATAATCCTCAGGATTAGTATACTGGCTGCTTAATAATATCTGAATGATTTAGCAATTTCCCAATTTATCTTTCCATCCCCCTGTTCTCTCTCTCTCTCTCTCTCTCTCTCTCTCTTTCCCTGAAGGGAAAAAATTAAGATAGTAATAATCTTCGTTGCTTGGTTGAAAGTTTCCACTTGAAAAATTAAAAGGGAAATCTAAAAATCATGACAACATTACCACACTGCTTACTCATTTGCTGAACATTTGGGGAAAAATAAAGAAGTATAATGATTAAGGTTGAGCAATAGTTTGCTAAGTGGAAAGAGTCACCCAAACCATGCCTTCAGGGGCTCATTCACTCACCAGCCCTTTGCTCTAAAGAACTCTGCAGTGAGAATAGTAAGTGACTCCCGGAGAGAAGGCCAGAAACAGAACCAGGAAAAGTAAATAGGTACTAAATCAAAATGGAATTGCAAGGGACCATCTCTGGCTCCCAAAACATACCCCTTTCTTCAGGGTCTCACTAAAGCAAAGAGGCCTGGCTCTACCAGTCACCAGACTTTTGACATACCTGAATCCTATTTTCTAATCTATATAATGGGATCATTGTTTATATTTCACAGGAATTTAAACTAGATACTGTTGAGGAAGAAATAGAATTTTACCTTTGCCCTTCTAGGTTCTTGGCTAAGATCATCCTGTAAAAAAAGAGACAGATTAACAGGAGAAAATAAAAATAATTTTAATTACATATGCACATACAGGAGCCCCCCCCCCCCATATGAGATTCAAAGACAGCAGACAATTGAGGCTTAAATACCATCCTGCGCTAAAAAAAAAAAAAAAATGGCTAGGGACCTGGGTCTTCAAAAGGAGAAGGCACTTCATGGGGAGGTGAGAAGAGGAAATATTTGGTGATCCAAGGTTGCGCTGTTAGTCAGGTAAGTCTCTGGTGAAAAATGATTTCTGGTAATAGCTCTCTTCCTAGTATAGGCCTTTTTTGTAATGTAAATTTCCTTTCCAAAAAGATAACTTCTCTATTTTCCAAGATTCTCTCATGGTTTCTGCAGTTTCTCAAAATAATCAGGTGACAATAATCCTCATGTCAAAGAGACATATTTCAGGGTAGCATATACTTCAATACAAATGAAATAGTGACTGGAAAAGCACTTTTTATTTAAGTGTCAAGTTCTGAGCAAGTCCAAGATGGTGGTGGTGGTGATGACAAGGAAGAAAACTTGGTGGAAATAATCATGTTATCTTCAAAAATCCAAGTCACCACTGCTCTGGGAATTGCCTCCACTGCTCTTGCCCCAACACACCCCATAGCTCCATTGCCTTCCAGAAAGAAGTTGTCAGCTTTTCCCAGCCCCTCTATCTCTGGCCCTTCAACCACATGTGCAAAGGGTAAGTTTCTCTTTTGCTGTTGACAATGGGGGTTCAGTCCTTATTGATTCCAGGCCTTTTATTTCTTTCTTTCTCCTTTCCTGCTTTCAGAATCTTTTGAAGTATTCTTCAAATCTTTAGCTTTTACATCATAGCAGTGACTGGTTTGGGGAGCCTTACATGAGGTCTGTCCAGAAGGGATCCAGCCATGTACTATGAAATATAGAGATATTTATTGAAGAAGATAGAAGATAGAAGATACAAGAAACATTGTACATAAGACAATGATGCCTCAGTCCCCTTCAAAGTAGGCACCTTGAAAACTCACATAGTTCTCCCAATCGCCATCAGCCGCCCCATCATATTTTCCTGAATCTCATCAATTGGTTTGAAATCTCTTCCCTTTCAAAGGCAATTTTAGTTTGAGGAAAAGCCAGAAGCCACAGGATGCCAAATCTAGGCTATAGGGGGGCTGAATAACCTGGGTGATTTGATGTTTCACCAAAAATCTGCATGAGATGTGCTGCATGAACAGTCACGTTGTTGTGATAAAGCTGCCAATTATCAGTTGCCCATAGCTGTAGCTTTCTGAGTCATCCAAATAGTTTCTATGGAGGAATGTTCAAGATTAACGCAAAATTTGATGTAGATTCATTGCCTTACTCTCTTAGTCATTTTGAATGGACGGCCACATAGTACACACGCACACTCAACAGTATCTGCCTCCCCCATTGACTTGCACAGTGAAGTTGTCATTGTTCATGACTGCACATTCCAGTCCACTCCCCTTGGCTGCCAGGTTACATTAATGTCACACAAACCATTCTCATTATATTAACCATGGCTGGACTTTTTCTGGACAGAACTCATATATAGTTGCAAAGCAGGGAAACCATGGGCATTGGTGATAAGGCAAATCTATTCACTGAGCCATTGTCTCTCCTGGGTGTTCACTGCCACAGGGCCTTGCTAATCCCCACATTCAAAGGAAATATGAAAGTGGGAAGCCTCTTCCTACAGACTGAATGTTTGTGTCCTCCCAAAATTCATATTGTTAAAATCAAATTCCCAGTGTGAGGGTATTTGGACATAAGGGCCTCTGGATGTGACTCAGTGAGGATGGAGCCCTCATAAATGGGATTAGTGCCTTGTGAGGAGACCCCAGAAAGTTTCCAAGCCCCATCTGCCATGTGAGAACATGACAAAAAAATAGGTGTCTGTGAACCAGGAAGCAGGCTCACACCAAACACCAAATCTGACAGCACCTTGATCTTGAACTTCCTGACTCCTGAACTATGAGAAAAAAATTTTCTGCTGTGTATAATCCATCCAGTCTATATTTTTTTTATTATAGCATCCTGAATGAACCAATACAGCTATGACTGCAGTTCTTTACCCACAAATGATTCCAGAGTCCTGACCACATGCTTGGCTCTGAATTGGGTGCTGGGGGAAGGAGGTAGATGCAGGTGACCAGATAAGGACCTGCCCTTGGGAATGCAAGTTTTTGTAGAGAAATGGGACTTATATGACTTCAATTTGAGGCTCAACATATGGGAGGAAAAGACAGGGGCAAAGTGTTTCCAAAACACTAAAGAAGAAGAGATATCTTCCTGCTAAGCTTAGAGAAGTCTTCGTGAAAGATGAGTTGTTGGAACTAAGCCTTAAATTTGGGGAATTTTTAGACTTGGTAAGGGTAGGTGAGGAAGTATATTTCAGTTGGGATGAGAAACGTGGACACAAGCCTGAGGTCATGACTGTGCAGGAATTTAGGGGACCAGAGGTCATAAAAACAATATACTTTTGACTAATGCCAGTCACTATTCTAATTAATTAATGTATGTTTACTGGAACCCTCATAGCAGCTCTAAAAATCGACATCATTATTATTTTAATTTAAGATATGAAGAAATCAGGATGACAGAACTATTTAATTGTCAAAGAAAACTATTTCTGCCCTTTGGATTTATATGCACATGTATTGAAATGCAGTTAAATTAAAGGATAAAGAAGATCATAAGAGAACACAGGAAGCCATTCCTATTCTACATAAAAGAGCAGTTACACAGGAGGCACATCTTCACCAAAAAAGCAAATGAGGTAGCAGAGCGCAGAATAAGTGAATTTGAGGCAGAAGGGATCAACATGTGCAAAGGCTGGTATGAACACAGGATTTAATGTGGCCAGTAGGAATGTCAGAACAGCAAGTGTGAGGGTAAGTGGTACTTCGGAAAGTGTGAAAAAGGACTATGGGGGCATGCAAGGTCCTGCCACAAAGAGCTTCATATGCCAGGCTTAAGAGTTTTGCCTTAATTCTCAAGGCAATAGGATTTTTGAAAAAGGTTTAAAATTAAGGAGAGCCCTGATTGTTTTCCTTTCGTAAAGATCACATTGACTATAGTAAAAACTGAATGGTAAATGAGATAAGCAACAAGAGACAGTTAACAGGCCCTTACAGAGATATTCATGGAGTCAGTGGGATGGAATTGAGGGAATGTATTCCAGAGACATTTAGGAAGTTATACAGTCAGGATTCAGTAAATGCTTAGGTAGGTGGGATGGAAGAAGAGATTTAGTTGAGGATGACTCATGATTTGAAGACTAGTTAGATAAAAGAACCAATATCCAGATTAGGAAATTCCAATAATAATGATAATTATAGCCTCTCAGTGAGTCTCATTACTTCCAGTCATTTTATGCTTTAGTTTATTCTTCAGAATGTCATCAGGTTACTTTTGATGATGCCACAGTCAAAACTATCAAAGTCCACTGTTTTCTTTAAAATTTGGCCTTGAAGCAAGAGAGACAGAAAGATACACACATACACACACACATCAAGAAAGAGACAGACAGATGTCTAGAGGGAAAGAGGAAAGGAAGGAGGACAAAGGGAGAGAACATAAAACAAAGACTTGAATACTCAACTCTATTTTAAAGAAAGAGGTTGCTTTTTTATTTCATTCTATGGTTTGCTGCTACTTGAAAGTAATGGTAAAAGTAACTTAAAATTATAATTATTTGGCCATGACTGGTGTGGCTCAGTGGATTGAGTGTTGGCCTGTGAACCAAAGGGCCACAGGTTCGATTCCCAGTCAGGGTACATGCCTGGGTTGCATTCCAGGTCCCCAGTAGGGGATGCATGAGAGGCAACCACACACTGATGTTTCTCTCCCTTCCTTCCCCTCTCTCTAAAAATAAATAAATAACATCTTTTTAAAAATGTATAATTATTTGGTTTTTGCTAATAACCAAGAATATAATTATACGATTTTCACAAATTGTTTCTTTTACTCCTCATAATAATCCTCTTAACAATGAATTTATAATTATTCCTATTTTTCAGATGAGGAAACTAAGACTAAGAGAGCTTAAGTAATTTGATTAGGACACATACCTAATAAGTGGTTATTCTAGAATTTGAACAAGGCACTTTGACTCCAGTACTGTCCTTCTTCCACTGCATCATGACAAAAGTGTTTTTTAGACATACTCAAAGGAGGAAAAGTTTATGTGTGTCTAAGTGTGGAACTGATTTAAAGAAGAACTAGAGAGAAAATATGTGCTAGTATTCTCTTCATATCTCATAGCCAAATTCTGACAAGGTATGAGGACTGATTGATTTTTATATATGAACTGCATGTTCACCAGCTGTATAAATGCAAACCCTAAGAGTGGCCTAAAATAGGTTCCATTTTTTCATTTCGTAAAGCAAGCCCTTGGTGACTGCTGAGTACCAAGTGTTGACAGTCAGGCAGCAGAGTCTTTAGCGGCAGCACAGGAGAGCAAAACTGGTAGTGTCTAAATAGCACTGGATTAGAGAGACCCCACCAAGACTGAGTCCACTCTATCTGGACAATGGGGTCATTTTGAGAATAGCTTCCTGTATGTCTACTCACATTACTTTGTTTCTTCTTCCTTGTCACCAATGCAAAACCCTGATTTTAGCTGGTCTTGACATCTGTCTCTTCTCTGCCTGGCTTACAGCAGCTCCTACTGACAGCCCTGAACACATCCTCCTTGCAGATCACTGATGATGTCCAGTACCCGGTTACTGCTTTTCTGGCCCCAGCATCTGGTGTGGGTTTCTTATTCAGTCCTGTGGTAATCCAGTGTAATGAATACAATTTCTTTGGTGTGGCCGTATACTAGGAGAAAATATAATGGGAACATAGATGCATTGCCCAATAAATCTTGATTGAATTTGAATACAAACCTACAACTATATTTACAAATACAAATATAAATATAGTTGTAGCTTTGTATTCAAATTCAACAAAGATTGGGTATAATATAAAGATAGAAATAGAGAGGGAGAGAGAGAGTACATCTCACGGTAGATAGATTAAAAAAGAAAAGAAAAAAAAAGAGATGTCAATGAAGTAGAGATCCACCTGAAATTATTTGGAGACATTAAAAAAACCTCACAGCACTGGGCCATAAGAATCTTCCTTTTCAGGCTCTTATCTTTCTCCTTCAAAGTCTAATATAAATATTGTTTTCTCCACTACAATGTACACGAGTGTCCTAATCCAATGTGAAGGTCCACTCATAAGAAACTGTACTTATTAATTTACTAAAATATTTGTTGAGTCCTGAGAAAAGGCTTGTGCTATAAAGTGGGGGTAAAAAATGAAAAAGGCACATTTTTTTTTTTTACCACCAAGGAATTCTAATTTACTAAGAGAGATGGATACACAAAAAATAACCAAGGGTGTGAGTTGGGGGTAGGGGTGAATAGTGAGAGCACGGAGGATTTTTAGGGCAGTGAAACCACTCTGTATGATACTATAACAATGGATACATGTCATTATACATTTGTACAGACACCTAGAATATATAACACCAAGGATGAACGTTAATGTACATTATGGATTTTGTGTGATTTTGATGTGTCAATGTGGTTCAATGGTGGGGGGTGTTGATAATAGGGAAAAGTATGCATGTGGAGAAGATGTTGACAATGGCAAATCAATCTTCTACTCAGGTTTGCTGTGGACCTAAAACTGCCCTAAAAAAGTCAAGTCTTAAAAAAATTAACCAAGATAAGTAAATGCCCAAGATTCCATGATTGATGTGATGCCATTGGTAGAATTATATGCCCTGGACACTTAGATAAAGGCTGACTGCTTCATATCACCTTTGCTACTCCTATTCCAGACACTGAACATGCTGCTCACTGTACAGGCAAGTTGGGACCTGAATACGAGTCCCTGCAACCCTCTCTCCTTCCCTTTTTTTCTCTCTTCCTTCCTTTCTTCCTTTCTTCCTTCCTTCCTTCCCTCCCACAAATATACTATATATACAGCCATGTTCTAGATACAATGAGGGCAAAAATAGATGAAACACATCCTATCTTCGAGGAAAATATAGTTTTTATAGAAAATAAAAGAGAAGAAATATATTATAAGCCAGGCTAAAAATGCTGAGCATCAGATGAAAAGCCCAGCTAAATTTCTTTAAAATACCAAAAGGGACAGTACTCACTTTCGCTTAGAAAGATGAAAGACTTTTTCTAAGGGAAGATAGTAAATAAAAATAACAGCAACTACTACTATTACTACCACTGAAACAATAACAACTCCTGGTAAAGTACCAGGCTCTTTACATACATTATCTCATTTAATCCTCCAATGTCTTTCTGATGATCTGATCCAAGCCTCTTACCCACCAAGACACACTGCCTGCCATGGTCCCTCTGGGCTTTGACAGCATGAGCACAATATGCACATTTGGGAACAAAAGAAAAGGGAAATTGAATGTAGTGAAAAATGGAAATTAAGGACTTAAAAGAGAAAGGCTTGTGGCACATCAGGAAACCATAAAGTATTTTATTATTAAGCTAATTTGAAAAATAAATCAGGTAGGTGCATGCATATAAGCATGCATGCATAGAATCTATTTGGGGGTCTGTAATTTCTTCAGATTTAATTAATCTGGTTCACGTAGTATTGGATCTCAGTGTTAGATAGACCTCCTTTTCATTTTCAGCTCTAGCACTCTCTAGTCGAAAGACTCCCCACAGTTATTAAACCTCTCCAAATATTAATTTCCTTATCTGCACAATGTGCACAATTATATCTTTTTCCAGGATTGCTGTGAAGATTGAGATGACATATGAGACATGCCTGTCAGAGGGCTTGGCAAGTAGTAGAAACTCAACAAATGTAAAATGTCAAAAATGCTACCTACTCTAAGGTTTGTTATGAAGCTTATATATCACCTAAGCATGTAGGTGACAGATGTTGGGACTCAGTAAATATAAACTCCCTTTCTTCAGTGGGAAGAAAATGTCAAGGTGACAGATAAGGGCTCGCAGAGCAGCTGTGGCATATATGAGGCTCCCTAAAGAATCAGATGCCTCTCAGATTGTCCAGGTGTTGCCCAGGTGTTGCACTGCCTGAAGACTGAAAAGAGGAGGGGCCCCTACAGCCCCCGCTATGTCCTGTCTGCACGCCCATTCCCCAGCACAGCCTAGGCTAGGAGGGAGTACTGGCTCGTGCTTTGCAAAGTTTTGCATAAACCTCTTTTTATGAGTACATGGGCCTGCTCTATGTGCATACTTGGTGAGGTTCTTTTCATTCTTTCTTAATTAGTTTAATGCATTCAAGCTCAGGACTAAACAAAGCTGGGAATGTCCTTTGTATTTCATGATGCCTGGAAATGAGGACAAAGAAAAATACATTTCTGTAATTTCAGTTTCTATGTGTTTCGCTCATTCTTACATCTTTAGCTAGTGTCTGCTGAGTTCAAGGAACTTTGCTTACTATAGCTCATTGCAGAAAATAGAAAAGAGAAAAGGACTTGAATTTTTGGAGCACCCACATATACTGGGCTCCATGCTTACCATAGTTCATTTCATTCTCACAACAACTGTTTGGATAGATAGGGTGGGTTTAAGTAGCTTCTCCAAAGTCACATACTCAGGAAGAGACAGGGACAGAAATAAAAAACCAGGCCTTTCTTGTTCCAATGATCATGTTATAGCCATTATGAGCTCTGTCCCTAAACTAACCTAATGTTTAAATAAGAAAACTGAGTCCCAGGAAAACAATGTACCCAAGGGCTATACTTTGTAGCTAGTAATAAAGGCAGCATTCAAATAATGAATTCCTGACTCCTCGCCCAAAGTGATTTATTTTCATATCTTCCTAGTTTCGTTTTATTTTTCAAAACATTTTATAAATACCACTTTGTCTCTTACTAAATGAAGGTCCTGTTTAAGGTACCATGAAAGATACAATGGTAAAAACTATTAGAAACCCTGGCCTTAACAAACTAGAAGTCTGCGGAGAAAACATGAGCACATTAACCAAATGAATGAAGAAAATACAGGGTTAAAGTGTAAGTATCCTGAGAAAACTACAAAGAAGTGTTAAGAGAGATAATACAAATATACTTAGAAATGTAACTGGAGGCTACTTTATATTAGATGATCAGGGAAGGCTTGTTGAGGAGGTGACATTTAAACTAAAACCTGCATACCAGCGGGGAAAGCTGCGGCAGTTGTAAAGCGGAAGGGGAAGGAGGCCGGCGGCGAGCCTGGAGGCCAGGGAACGAGGAGGGGCGATGAGGCAAATGAAGTCAGAGAGGCAGTCAAGGTGAAGACAGTAAGTTTCACTGCAAGCAAAATGGGAATCGCTGGCGGCAACGTCAGTGGGAAACTCACACTTACCGGCCGCTCACCAAGTACAGAATGGGCTGTAAAAGGGCGAGTGTGGGCGTGAGGGGACGAGCCCAGAGGCCACACAGTAGTTGTCCCAGCGAAGCAGGGTGGCAGCTTAGGGCTGGAGTGAAGAGGGAGAACAGTGAACGTATTTGAATTTATTTTCAAGGTGGAGTCAAAAGATAAGTGTGGATGCTCTGTGAGGGTAAGAATTTTTTTTTCCTGTTAATATCTGTATCCTTAGTGCCTAGAAGAATGACTAGCACATAGTAGACACTTGTCAATGTGGGTCAAGGAAGTGAATTAAATGGAAGTATGGTGTCTCGGTTGGCTTAGGCTGCTATAATAAAACAATTCAGATTGAGTGGCTTAAACAACATTTATTCCAAACATTAGTTCCAGAGGTTGGGAAATCCAAGATCAAGGTGTCAGCAGATTCTGTGCCTAGTGAGAGCACTTTTTCTTATTTGTAGATGGCCGCTTACTTAGTGAATCCTCGTGTGAGAGAGAGATATATCTCCTTTTTTTTATTAGGGCATTAATCACACCATGGAGACTCCACTTTTATGACCTCATCTGATCTTAAATACCTCCCAAAGGCCCCACTTGCAAATACCATCATATTGGGAATTAGGACTTCAACATATGAATTTTGAGGAAACCCAAATACTCAGTTTATAACATGGGAGAAAGGGAGAGTGTGGTATCAAGAACAGCTCATGTTTTGGTTTAACCAGCTTGGTGGATGGCTGTGACATTTACTAAGGACTTGAAAGAAGTTGAGGGAACATACAAGAGTTGTTAGTGATTCCGTCAGTTCTGAGATGCTTCTTAGACATTGAAGTGGAGCTGTCAAGTGAGCACCCAGTGTGCAAGTCTGCTCCTCAGGAGAGAACCCCGTTAGAAACTGTAATCAGATAGAAATTATTTCAATCCATAGATTTGTATGAGATCACCAAAGGGGAGAGTGTGGATAGAGAAGACTAGTATTTCTATTCCTGAGCCTGGAGCCCTCTATTTGCAGGTCGAACAGAGGAGTTGGGAAAGGTTGGAAAATGCAAGGAGGGCATGCTCCATTGCCTGCGATGGTGCTTAGTGGTCACATGAGGTAAGCATTCTAAGATTACTGCTACAAGAATGTCAGGAGTAGTGATTATTATCATCATCATAAGAGCTAGCATTAATTGGGCACTTACTCTGTATCTGGCACCGAGTTCAAATACTGTATATTTACACATTTAATTCTCCTAACAAATCTAAGAGGTATATAAAATTGTTATACTCACTTATCAGATGAGAAAATAAAGACTAAAAAATCAAATGACTTTCTTAAGGTCATATAGCTGTTAAGTTAGCAATTCTGGTACTTAAACACAGAAGGTCTGTCTCCAGAGCCTACCATCTTTATCCTATAAAAATCTATGAATATGGAGGAATTACCATAATATTTATTTGCTTGGAGGCTACCGGTGATAAGACAAAAGGCTTGAGAGAAACCTAGACTGGAATGGGCTGGAAAAGCATATAAAGCCAGGAAGTGAAAACCATGGCTATCAGCAAGTCTCTAAAGAAGTTTTGCTCTAAAGAGAAACTTAAAAATGAGACAATAACCACAGGGGTGTGTGGGGTAATGGGAGGGATTTGCTGACTTGTTTTATTTTTTAGATAAAAGATACTATAGCATATTTGTAAATTGTTAGAAATGATCCAGTAGAGAAGTAGAAATCGATGCTAAAGAACACAGGGCATATTTGCAGGTGCAAGTTTCCTGAGTAGGTCAGAGGGGATAAAATACAGGCCTTAATTAGAGGGTTAGACTTAGATAGGAGAAGGGACCATTCATTCCAACAAAAGAACAGTTTGGGTACTAATATGGGATGGGGAGTGGTAGATATGATGATAGAAGGAGAACCTTGTGACTGAGAGGCCTTCATCTGTTTGTTCACCACTGTACCCCCATTACCTAGAATAATGGTTGGCACAAAGTAAGCTAAACATCTGTGGAGGGAACTGTCCTCGGTGGCTTAATGCATGGGAATCTAACTGTTTCTATTTTCCAGGTTAAGTATTAGATAGTGAAAGTGATGGGAAAGAAGTAGGTTTGAAGAGAAGCAAAATGAAAAATATTCATCTGGAGAATGGAGAGACCCATGCAGTAAGGAAGAGTATTAGGATAACCAAGAATTCTGAAATACTCATGAGGATTTGTGGTCATCCTTTTAAAGTGAGACCAGACACCAAAGCTATGTATATCTCAGAATGATAAGCTGTTCAGCTGCAGGAACGGAGTTGACGGGTATTTAGATTTAACTAAGGTTACAGTTTTGCCAGGAAAGAAGGAATGAGTTTAAAGAGAGAAGGAATGAGGAATGTAGTTACTAGAGCGAAGGAGTAGTTACAATGCTGAGCCATGAGACCTAAGCTGCGTAAGGGAAGTGAGAAAAAGAAGGAATGGGATGAATAGAAAACAAAAGTGTAGAAAATAAAAAATGGATGAGAGAAGACCTTAAAGAAGGTGAAAGAGGCTTGAATGGAGATCAACATGTGAATTAAACATAAAAAAGTGGTAAAAGAATTGTTGGGCAGGGTCTGGTTATTGGTGTTTGACAAGATTAACAATATGAGTGTTAACACTCTTGGTTACAATATGGTTACATTACATAGTAGCTGCCTGAGGTAGGGTGGTGAAAAAAGTCACTAGAGCCTACTTTAAAGAATAGAGAGGACCATCCTCTCTCCAAACACTGGATCATCCAAACAAATCTCATCCAAACAAATCTCAAAATCATTAGATATGGTGAGGAACAACATAGCAGTGTTGACTGGATCATCCACACAAATCTCGAAATCATTAGATATGGTGAGGAACAACAAAGCAGGTACTAAACCAATGAATGCAGGGGATTGATTAGGAGGCCTAGTTGATAGTAACAGAGAAGAGGAAGAGGTGATATAGTCTGATAATATCGATTCCCAAGGAGTTAGGTTTTTGAAGGAGGAGAGAAAAGACAATGTTTGGGAAAATGAAGCAAGAGAGAGCCGACATCCAATTTCTAACATGGGAAATAAAGACATATAGATCCACCCTGATGATAGCTGCAGGGAAAGTAGGTATAGCTGCTGAACAGGTCAGACAAGAGGTGACAGGAATGAGACCTCTGAGAGTAGCCCGAAGCACAAGAAGAGTGTACTGCCAGCTGACTTTTGGGTTCCAGAATGAATGATGAAAGACTCAGGCTATGCTAGAACACCAGGGGATGGGTCAGGGATGAGTCTCTGCCAACAGCAGGTCTAAAGAAGGACGAAAGTCAGAGAGATGCTTCAGTGATCCTGACAGTCTCCTAGCAGGAAGTGGATACTTGTTTAGTATGGAAAGTATGGGTCAAATCTTTCCTCCAACAGCTCGTAGAGGTGTGATGGCACAGAAGATGAGAAGAGGTCTCTTCTGGAGATACAATTTTCTTAGGAAGCTGGAGTCATTTGCCATTTTGGGAGTCTTCCCTCTTCCAGCCATACACGGGCATGCTAGCTCTATACAGGCCAGGGCAGAACCTGGGGGAGGGGGGCAGGGGGCATATTGAGGTGATCTGCTAGCTCCTCCAGTGACTGGTTATTTGAGGAGAAAGAGTACATCCATCTTCACCAGGCTATGACCTCATATTGTGTACTGAATATTTGGCAATTTTAATCCTTTCTTTTATATTCATGATATAAATCCTGAATACAGACTGACGAACTTCTTTCTAGTCATATTGAAAGTTACCTTTCTATAAGCATATGATATTGTACACTATAGAAGAATTATAATACTCCTGGAGCCAGAGAACCCTTGGTTTGAATTCCTCTTCTGGTCTTTATGAGCTATGTTGTAGAGTAGATGTTTTTGGTTCCTCATTTCCTTACTGCTTCTTTGGCCCTAATGGTTAAATGGACAACCACTGACTCCATATGCCTATAGATACCTTTTTTTAAATGAAGATTTCTGCTGAAGCAGAAAGGGGTCACTCTGCCCACTTTAGGCCAACTGGAAAGGGCAGAAAACTAACACACCTGTGAGGAGCCCTTAAGCAATGACCGACAGAAGTTTGTGAATGACTCCCCAGCTTCCTCCTATCTCAGATGGGACAACCCAGTAAATCTAGCCTTTCATTGTTAGATTGAGCTCCAGTGGGTCCCAGTGGACCATGGTCATACTTCTCCACTTCTGCAAGTGTAGAGGGTCTTCCAGCTTCTCACAAACCAAGGCTGCAGCTTTTCAAGTTACCTGGACTCCCTGAGGCTCAGTTTCCTCCCCTGAAACCCAAGGCTAGTAATAGTTTTTTAGAAGGTCATTTTACATTTAAATAAAAGACTATGAACAAAGCAGGCAGTTTGTTCTCTGGTACAGCTAGGCACTAGGTTAATATGAGGTGTCCTTCCCCACTTCTCACCCTCACAGCCCTCATGACCCCGAAGCAGAGAAAGACAGAAAGAGGGGCAGGAGGAGTCACCTAAATCAGAGCCTTCACCTGTTACGTTCCCCGCTGTTCGAATTACTCCAGGACACAGGACTTTTCGCAAGCGCTTTATTAGTTGGCCAAATGAACCTGCGCAGGGGCAGACCCTCCACCTACGAAGGGCGCGCCGCTGCTAAGGCACTAGGGTTTTTATACATAAGCGGAGCAAGCAAGCAGGATACAAGGGCGAGAAGTGGCAGTTAGCGATAGGCTACTTTAGGCAGCTTCTTTTCTGCTGATTGGGTTCAAGGCTGTTACTGGGCCCCCCTCTTCTGTCTTTCTCTGGTCAGGATGTTTATCTGAGGCAAGGCTCAACCGTTGCCCTATGCCTCCTCCTCATTCTTGTCGACTCTGGCCCAGCTGCATGGGGGCTGCACCCTGATATGTTTTTCTTGGTATTAGTTCCTCCCTTATCCTCAGCTTTGACCCTGCTCTCACGGCTCCCTCATCACCCATCTTGGAAGAGCCCTGAGCCAGGCTAGATTTCAGTAATGGGGAATTTGGAAGGGGTACACTTAAGGTATTTGCAGACTGTCAGTGATTAAAAGTTGTGTGGTAATAGTAAATAATGAAAAAGTTTAATTTAATAATATTTCAATTAGTATTAAATATTTAAAACTATTGTTAATTAAATAAAACAATATAGTCACATTTGTGGTGTTCAACACTGCACCAGGCACATAAGAAATAAAAGAATATCTGCCTGCAGCAACCGCAGGGGTAATGTGAGAAGATTATCACACTTGAATAGTTAACTAATTGTTCAGTTCATTGAAAAGATACTGTCTTGGTTGCTAGACTAAGGGGTTTGTTTTCCAGAAGGCAGAATTAAAAAAAAAAAAAAAAAAAAAAAGGAAGGAAAGGAGGGAAGGGAGGAGAAAGGAAGGAAGGAAGACTAATTGTATTGGAGCTGGTAGAATTTAACAGAAATAGCACATCTCAGTATCATAACAAGAAGTAAGAGGGTACTTAGAGAATAAAAGCAAAAGTAATAGGAAATACAACATGGGTAGGGACCAGAGGAAATTGCATGTCAGTCCCAAGTGAGGAGATTTTTAATCCTAAAGTATTTTTTAATCTGAAAGTGGGGGGGAAGGAAGGAAGGAAGGGAGGGAGGGAGGAAGGGAGAGAGGGAGGGAGGGAGGAAGAAAAGAAAGGAAGGAAGAGAAGAAAGAAAGAAAGAAAGAAAGAAAGAAAGAAAGAAAGAAAGAAAGAAAGAAAGAAAGAAAGAAAGAAAGAAAGAAAGAAAGAAAGAAAAAGAGAAAGAAAGAAAGAAAAGAAAATGAAAACTTAAAATGTTGCTTAAGGCCCATCCTGCCAATCAAAATAATCAAAAAAAGAGCCATAAACACAGGAAAGGGAGTTGAGATACTGATATCTTTATAGGGCCTGAAACTATATTATAATGAACCAGTTTTGTCTAACTCTCTTCTAAATGTGGAACTGGACATTTTCAAAGGCCAGTGTCACCTCTCAGGAATGCAGAAATGAGTCTCTTCCCTCACATTTCTTTGTCATGGAAGTAATTTGCATGAAAATGGGATTCCTATCACATCTCTGCTTCTTAGCTTGTTTCTTCTGAGCTGAAAGTTACACTGTGGCAGGCCAGCTTCAGGCATTCATAATTAAAAATAAGCAGGAACTTAAAAGAACTCACAGCAATTAAAAGAGTAACCTCTGCATTCTGGGAACTGAGGAGTCAACCTGAGCTGTAATTATGTTATATAAAATGTGACCAGGAGCTCAAAGGAGATGGTAGCAAGAGCAGGGAGCATTGGAGGAGAAAGGCAGGGCCACTGAGAGGGATCATTAAACTGTGGAATGAGGACAGACACAGTGACATGGAATTAGCAAGCTTTGCCTGATGGCTGGGCAGGGGGAGAACTGAGACACAGGGGGAGAACTGAGAAGCATGAGCAGAGTTTCTGAATGACGATGCCCTTGAAATAGTGTCTCTTCTTTGAGTTCCATTATTGGTGTTGAGAGGCACTTGTATTCTCTCTCTGTCTTTCTCTCTTTCCTCGCCCTCCTTCTCTGCCTGTCTGTGTTTGGCTCATTCATTCTCACTCAACATGCGACTCCTAAGAGTAAGGAAAGCCAGACCAAAGAGTTCTGGCCCTTCCTTACTGGCCCAGTTAAGCTAATATTTACAAAGCACATACTGTAAACATACAGATGAATAAATAGGATTGTCCGTGAGGAGTTCACACTTCAGAGTAAGAATGAAGGGTAGGGCAAAATAAATATAAAAGATAGGGATAAATTCAATAATAGACACATCAGCTATAATACTCTTGTAGCTGTCACTGAGCGCCTGCTTTGTGTCAGACCTTTCTCAGTATTGTCTCTATTCCATATAATATCCACATTAAGTTAATTGTATCCACTGCAACTACATTTATTTAATGATTAATAGGTATCATATACATGGGAACATTGTTAAATATTATTGCTCAGAGACTTTTAGTGCTGCTTTGCCTAGGTTAGACAATAAAACATGTCAGGTCTAGGATCTTTCTGGTCCTCAGCCCATGCCAAATATAGAATTCACATGGAAGAAATCATGTTTGTTTCTTATAGGAGCAGGCATGTGCTGGGAAGAAATGGAGAGAAGAAAAGTCATGTAAGTGAACATCCCCAAATGGAGGTGATTACTGAACCAGGTTTTGAAGGGTTTGCCAGATAGCTCAGAATTGGATAAAATAATTTAATGGCTCTCTCACCTCTATAATTCTATCTTATTCTCTTCTGTTATACTTTACCATACTTCTTCTGATCCATTTCCTTGATGATAAGAAAAAAATGATCCACTTATTTCTATTAATATATATTATATATTCCTGTTGTTAAACTATAAAGACCATAGTGAGGTTAGCAGTATGAGAAAACTGAGTCTTTGAGAGATTCAGTAAGTCACACAACTAGGACATGGTAGGGCCAGAATTGGGCCCCAGATGTACCTGGTTTGAAGCCCACCCTTGTTACCCCCAAGAGATAATTTTATGTTGCTGGGCTAGTATAGTTGAACAGTTACAATAGCAAAAAGAGTCCAGGCATGTCTGTCTTCCCTGAGTTGGCCCTTTTGTATGAGAAAATCACTCAGCGACCTGGCTTGGGAGAGAAAAGGAAGACTGGTTTTTCTTATCTGAGTGCATTTGACATCTCCATCCGAAATACCTGTTATGCTCTGAGTATTGTAGAACAACTAATTGTATTGGAGCTGGTAGAATTTAACAGAAATAGCACATCTCAGTATCATAACAGGAAGTAAGAAAGAGGTTGCTTAGAGAATAAAAGCAAAAGTAATAGGAAATGCAACATGGGTAGGGGCCAGAGGAAATTGCATGTAAGTCCCAAGGAGGAGATTTTTAACCCTAAAGTATGGAATACCCATCCAGGTAAAATGTGCTAATACTAAATATCATAGAAATGTAGAAGTTTCCATCTGTGCTTCAATTTTACCTCAAATATATATAACTTTTTTCCTCAACACAAGACTGCTGAGTAAACTATAAATACCTCTATGTCGGACACAGGGCTATGCAGGGGGGCAATAGTGGGGATAGTAGAGGGTGCAGATGGAAAAGGACTGTTAAGAAAAGGACAAGGGCTGTGGAGCAATGGCTAACTCTTTCCAAAGGAAAGGAGGAGGGACACATGGAAGCTGACTATCAGAGCCATGTGAAACAAAGAGGGTATACCACAGCTATGAGGGACTGCAGGCCTCTACAGCTGAGCAGTGGGACTTGAGCAGTGGTGAGAAAGGCAGCCAGATAGGTAACTTACATTTCAAAAGTGAAGAAAGAGTAGAATAGAATATATTCGGTTGACTGTTGGGTTATTCGTTGTTAAGCCATGTTAAGGTCTTGGAATCCGATTAACACATTTCCTGTGATAGTTTCTAAAAGAGCTGCTCCCTTCATTTTTTTAAGAGATTTTTTTTTTTAAGATTTTCTTTTTTTTAAAGATTGTATTTATTTATTTTTAGAGAGAGGGGAAAGGATGGAGAAAGAGAGGGAGAACATCAATGTGTGGTTGTCTCCTGTGTGCCCCCAAATGGGGACCTGGCCTGCCACCCAGGCATGTGCCCTGACTGGGAATTGAACCAGTAACCCTTTGTTTCGCAGGCCAGTGCTCAGTCCACTGAGCCACACCAGCCAGTGCTGCTTCCTTCTTTTCAGTTAAGAAGAATGACCTTCAGATTGCAGAAGGTAAAAGAAGCATTTCTGAAAAGAAAATTAAATGCAAACAAGTGCATAGCTCATAGACAGTTTTGATGTAGACTCTGAAATTTATTCTCAGACATTTTGGACTCAAGCCCTGCCCCCAAAACTGTTTGGCAAATCATTGAAAGTCACTGAGTCTTAGTTTTCTCATCTGTCATATCTGTTAATACCACACACATGCTTACATAATTAATGTTAACATTAGGGAAGAAGATAATATGGAAAGTTGATGTGGATAGAAGAGTAGGTAAAGTTACAGTGTAAAGTTTCATGGCCAAGAATATGAGTTACTTGTTCCTGTTCCCTTCATACTTATGTAGGAAATCTTTTCTCAAGCTTCAGACCAGAGGTAGTAATATTCCCCAGGACTCCATATCATCCTGCTCAAGCCTAGCTTGCACTATGTGATGTTGGAATATTCTCTGTGTCTTTCTCTTTGACTGCATTGGTCTTGAAGGAAAGAATTTGGGTAGTTCATCTCTATAATCCCATGACCCTAACAAAGGACAGAGAAGAGCCCTTAGTCATTTGGTGATGAATGCTATTCAACTGTAAATTTATCAAGGAAGCCTTCAGACTGAAAGTGAAGAGGAGGTGAAATGCCAGCCTGTCTAATACTTTCCCTGGATAGTCAAAACTGTAACTGAAGCAACAGAGACTAAAGAGGCCAGGACACTGTCTTTTATTGAGATGCTGAATGGGACCAGGACCTATGGGAACAGACAATACTTCAGGTTTTTAATCACATGAAGGTGCTGGTTTTGTTTGTCATTTATCTACAGGATTTTCAGTGTGTCAAAGATAACCTGGAATTATCCCAGATGGACTTTCATTGAATTTGGAGAGTTTTATAGCGCTGATTTCATTTTCACAAAAGTGTTTTAGATGATTATCATGTTCTCAAAAATAGGTACATCTCCTTACCTGAATTCAGCTTAGTGAAGTAACTATTGCCATTGTCAGAAAGGAGTCCTTTCTGCCAGCTATATCGGGCCTTCCAGAGAGACTGAAATGTTGCAAGCCATCAGTCACATACAGTTGGACAATTTGTGCTGCTCCCTGTTTTCACTTCATGTTTTCATTTTCATTTCTCCAATGCACTTTTCCATAATGGAGAAGCCAGTGATTGATTGAGTAAGGAGGCTGGAGTCTTGTACACCAGTTGAATCTGAACTGCCCAGTGTGGGACATGGGGTCTTTTTACAGTCACAGAAAAAGCATTTCTAAGGACTCACATGTGGGAGGATGAGATGTAGTGGTAAGATTTGAATAGAAATGAAATGCTGTCCCCAGGTTTCCAGTATCTCATCTCCCTCTGTCCCACTGTGAAAAAAGTTCAACTTTGTCTTCATTAGGCCCAGAAACAGGGCCAGTGTCCAGAAATTCTGTGCCATGCTAAAGCTTAGTCTACTTCAGCCTCTGTCCCTGTCTGGCCGCTGTGGGCTCTGTTCCCCACTGCACTCCAGCTGGCACTGCATTGACATATCCAGGCTCACATTTGGAGGCTGCACTTGGGGTCTGTGCAGCTGCCAGCTGCAGGTGGCTGCTAGGCCCACATGGCTGTTACAGGGAGGGAACACACAAATGAATGGCTGAGCACATGTTACAGGACCAAGGAGAGAGAAAGGGGGACAGGGGAGAGCTTGCTTTTGTCAAGCTCGGATTATATTATCTCATGCTTGGGAAAGACAGACACTCTCTAAACTAATCAACTTCTCAATTCTTCTTGGGCTAGTGTTCACCCTCCCCTTAACTAATCCATTCCCTAGATCTTTCAGGGTTCTGTGTACCTTATCCAATCTGATCTTATTTCATCTGGCTTATTTCACTTAGCATAATATTCTCCAGTTCCAGGTGAAATATGCCCCAGAATAGACAGACAGGACTTTATGGTCACCATCTTGGCTCCTCCTGCACATGCTTCACAGTAAGAAGATGTTCCACTGCTCCATCTTGACTTCTATTGTACATGTGCTTATCTCCTCCCTGCATCATCTTGGCTTTTACTGGGCATGCCCCTAGCAGAGGGATTTCTCCTTTACTGTTTTATTCCTCCCCCACTCTGAGTCCAAGTGCATGGACTGGTTACACCATGGGGAGATTGGAAAGCTGGCCCTTCCTTCCTACACAGGGGAGGAAAGAGTATTAATCCCTTTGGTGGGATAATGCTGCAATTCCCTGGGGTGTCTGAAGCTGTAACTTTCAGACTTAATCAGCCTTATAGTCCCATTCAAGTCCTTGGTTGACTAGACTTAATAATGTCTGACTCCCTTTGGCCCCTCCTTTTTTCAAATTAATATCTAGCTACCTATCCTAACACAAGTAAGCTACACTTGGCATACTTTGGACCACTTCTGTCTGTCTATCTGTCTATCTAGCTGGTCATGTATCATTATGATTTTTTTAAATGCTGAGACCACTAAGGACTTGAATCTAGGGTCCACTAAGCCAACTAAGGCCATAAATCCTATAGATCCAAAGAGGTAAGACCTCAATCCCAAAAAGGAGATCAGCCAGTCTAGGAACTCAAATGGGACAAATGTTACGACACATAAATTGTTAATTGCTGGACAAATCTAAGCTGATTGCATTTTTCCCAACTTTTTGTTTACAGAGCTCCTAATTTTGTTTTCTGTTTTTTTCTTCATTTGGAGCCATGGATATGTCCAGGATAAGTCCAAAATTAACCAGCAGATGAAAATGCTTATGATTAATAATAATAATAAATATCACTCTAGGGTTGCTGTGGCACAATGAAATATGAATTTGCTCCTCGTCTCTGTTTCTAGCACAAAGACCCTTGAAATTTCCTGAGTGTTGTGTCTTCATGAAGAGCACCTTTGGAACATATCTGAGCCAATGCTAATGAGGTGACTCAGGATGAGGCCCCCAGAAATATTCAAGGTGTTGGATGGTCACCAGAAACACAAAAGACATGAGTACAGAGTGAAAATTCTCAGATCCCTTCCCAATTTGATCTCTGGAGAGATGAGAGGGCTCCCTGTAGAATGGGTTATAAAAACCCTTGAACAGTAAAGTTTGAAGAGCTTCTAAGTTGTTGCATACATCAAGGTACCAAAAGGGTGTACTCTCAGAGAGCATATCCAAGTTCAAGTTCATGAACCTCTACCCCATTCCTTGCCCTGTGCATCTCTTCCGTTAGGCTTTTTTTCTGGTTGTATCGTTGATAATAAACCAGTAAACATAAGTGTTTTATTAAATTTTGTATTTCTAGCAAATTATTTAACCTGAGTGGGGGTCGTGAGAAACCCTGAATTTATAGCCAAGTTGAAAAGATGTGCCAGTACCTAGGAACACAGAACTTGTGATAGGCACCTAAAGTGAGGTCAGTCTTGTGGGACTGAGCCCTTAAACCTGTGGAATCTGATGCTACCTCCTAGCAGTGTTGGCATATGATTGAATTATGGGACACCCTTGTTAATGTCAGAATAAGAGACCTGCAATAAGGTACAGGAAAAAGATAAACTTCCTAGGAGTCAGAAGTCTTAGGTTCTATTCGTAGCTTTGCCACCGACCTCAGTTATAATACCACCAAGGGAGTTATATCCTAAAAAAAGCTAAACATAATGATAATGAGTGTTAGGAAGATAAGGAACTGACTGTGAAACTATTTTTTTTTTCTGGGAAATATATACATTATTCAATACTTCACCACCAATTATGTAACTTTGATTATTTCACTCACTTTCTCATGAATTTTATAACTTCTTCTAAAATTAATACCAACTAATTTGGCCTTCAAAACCCCTGCCGTTTTAGCACTTACTACTTTTTTCAACCCCATGCACAGTTCTATCAGGTGTCAATGATTTTGAAATCACAGGATCTCCTGGTGTGATAGAAAGTGCAATGACTTCAAAGCCTGGTTGTCTCATGGACAAAAACAGTGACCTACATAAAGCTAAGAATGTGTGTCCCTCATACATATTGTATATTCTGAGTCTCAGCTTTCACGTCTGTAAATGGAATTCTGTTATGGGTTGAATTGTGTCCCCCGCCAAATTTATTTATTGAAGTCCTAACACCTAATGCCTCAGACTGTGATCGAATTTGGAAATGTGGCAATTGTAAATGTAGCTAGTCACGGTGAGGTCATACTGGAGCAGGGTAGGTTACTAATTCCATATGACTGGAGTCCTTATGAAAAGGGGAAACTTGGACAGAGACAAGACAGAGAAACCACCATTTGAAGATGAAGACAGTTATCAGAGTAATGCTCTGTATGACAAGGGAGGCCAAAGATTGGTAACCAATCACCTGAAGCTAGGGGAGCGGACTGGAACAGGTTCTCCCTCATGACACTCAGAAGGAGTGAACCTTCTGACAGCTTGATCTTGGACTTCTAGCAACCACACTGTGAATAAAATAAATTTCTGCTGCCTAAGTCCCCAGTTTCTGGTACTTTGTTATAGGAAACTAATACAGATACTACTATTATATTTTTGGCTTGATTTTTTAAAAATAAGCTTAAAAAGTAATAACTATGCAAATAAAGAACTTGATATAGGGCATGAAACAAAGAACTTAGTATAAACATCCTGAGTAAACAAATAAGTAAATAAATGAATACAAATTAGTTCCTATTGAATCTCCACAATTACTAGAGAAAGCAGAGATGCTGACCTCAAGGAGAAATATAGCAGTTATTGTAAAGGTCAGAGATTATTACCGGAGGCTCAGAGGGTTTGATGTCTGCTTTTTGTGTGTGCTTTTCTGAATTGTTGACACTCCAAGAAGAATGCCTGTGATGATGTCTTTTGTTGCCTTTGCATTTTAAGAATATCATGTAGGAAAAGAACTTTGATTTGGAAGGAGAAAGAGGCTGAGTTCTATTATCTAACCTACTTGTATTTATTATTTTCATCCAATGTGTCAGTTCTACTTGAGGAATATTAGATAAGATGTTCATAGTTGCCAGGGGAAATAAAGAATTCACAAAGAGCAATGGATCTCTGTAAATGTGGCCCTTTTAATGCACCTGATTTGAAAGTCTGTGCTGGTCAACTTGTAAAAATCAAAGTATTTGAAGGAAGAAATGAATGTTGACACCAAAGAAAAATAAAAGATCACATTTTTCACATAAAGTTGGCAACAACTAAAGAAGAAGAATACCTGCTGATGAGAATAGGAGAACATGAGTGGGTGGATGTTTAATTTGATCAAATTTTCAGTAGTGTAAATAGGGTATGAGTATCAACACCCTAACAATGTGAATTTTCTATAAGACTCAGTGATTCCATTTTTTTAAATTAATACTTAAAAATAATATTGGATATTTAGTAAAAATATTTTGCAAATATATTTATTGCAATGGTCACAAAAATTTTAAAGTTAACTTAAATGGTTAAGAATAGATGTTATATTAATTAATTAAACTGGTTATTAGATTAGTTATTAAAACCCATATAATATATTTGTATGCAGACACTGAAAATGGCATCATAAAATGATAATGTAAGCATATAATATTTATTTTAGCTGTGTATATCTACCTTTAAATAAATATATTTTACTCATAATGTTTAAGAATAGGATATGTTACAGTCCTTATGTCTCCAAAATTAACTCTGTCACCACATCTACCTACATGATTGGCACTAAATTCGTCTTCAGACATAGTGGGTGGCATCCATGGGGTGCTGCCATTGGCCAAGGTCGGTGTTGGCTCCTTATATTATTTTAAAGATACTCACAATCCAAGCCTGTTTCTCCTTTTTAAAGCTGGTGGTTCCAGACACTAAACATGAAGATATTGTGCTGCAGCACCTAAAACCGTGACTCTTACTGGAACTCCCTCCTGCATGTCTATGCCATGTCGGGAGGTACTGGCCCAACTCCCAGGAGCTTTTTGGAAACAGGATGCAAACGTTGATATTAACAGCTTAAGGTCTTCTCCTCTTCTTTTCACTCACAGGGCATCTCACTCTCTGAGGTTAGGACATGCAAACTCTTAACTCTAAGCTCTATGCTCCCTGTCCTTCAGGTTCAAGACTGTCCAGTGCAATCTTCCTCTCAGTCTAAAATCATGAGGCTACCAAACAAAATCTCTGTTCATAGGGGATTGTGGCAAGGGAGAAAGTGGGAGAGGTGGAAAGGACAAGCTTATGCCTGAAAAGACACATTTCTTCTTTTTCATTCTTGGCTAGGAAAACTAAATTCCAAACTCAGTTCTTTTTGTAATAGTTGACTCTTGAATTGGCTCGTTACAGTAATGAATCTCAACAGCCAGATAACCTTGGCATTCCGCTCAGCCCTTACCTTTCCTCAGGGCCTAGGACAACTTGCTTATATCTTTCTGCTTCACTTTTATTAATTGTAAAGTGGGAATTTAAAATATGATCTAATAGTATTCCCTACCTGCCAGTAACTGTCTTAGGCTGGGGGTTCCTCCGAGAAGTCCACTGACGTAGAGGCAAGCGAGGGAGGCTTTACCTCAGAGTCTTCTCGGGAGCAGCACCTGCAAAGGAAAATGGCAGCTTGTTTGAACAGAGGATGAAGTCCCAACAAAACCAATCCCATGAGGAGCTCTGAAATTGGGACTGGCCATCAGATTAATTCAGAGATTGGGAGGCAGTTCTTTAGAGCTGAGGCAGTCCTCAGTGAGGGCTGAGGGCTGAGGGCTGAGGACTGAGGGCTGAGCACTGTCAGCAAGACAGCCCTTCTAGCAGGTGGAAAACCTATCCTTTGGTCCTGAAGTGGAACTCTGGAAGATGCAACACAGCTTCTATGATAGTAGTTACATAATATGACACTTGTAAAGAGAAATAATGCCTAATGCTTAGCACATAGTAAGAGCTCCATTGATACTAGCATGTATATGCTTCCACTTTATTAATATCCTTGTGATTATTATTATTATTACTCATATATACTAAAATGTCAACAGTGTTTAACTTGGTTGTGGGGCTGTGGCTGCTTGCTCTATCTTCTTTGTGGGACTGTGTGTGTGTGTGTGTGTGCGTGCGCGCATGTGCGCGCAGGCATGTGCACTTTCAATTTTGCAGTTCTCTATTGCACTAGGCCTCCTTCCAAAAACCTGGTGTAGATAGGGGCAGATGTCAGGCTCACTGAGTAGCTGAGCTATGTTCTGTGAAGTAGAAGGAGAGACACACCACCCTATTTATATTTCTTTATACAACTTTGTTCCACTTGACTCATATGTCTAAATACATCTCCCCAACACCTTATAGAGTTTGGCTCTTTAGAAGTACTTCATGTCTATTGAATAAATGAGTCAATTAAAATAAAACTATAGTATTATCTCATGTGCTTCTTGCATACATTCCTTCCTCCGTTTATTTGGTAATTCATATGTTTATGCATTTACTTATTCTTGCATTTATTCAACAATTATATATGAAATTCATACCGTGGGCCAAATATTATTCTAAGGGCATAGTCACAGTAACAGTAGTAGCTTCAGATTGATGTGATGACAGCTTCATACATCACTTGGGTCAATCAAGCTTTAATTACTTAAAGTTTAAAAAAGCAAGTCTGTGTAGTTAAGATGGTAACAGGACCACAAGTGCTGTACAACACAGGAAGAGGTGCAAATTTGGAACTTCAAAACCCTCAGTTGGGGAATGCATAATTGCATATGATACTGTCTAAGTGAATGAAGGTCATATGGAAACTATAGAAAATAAGTTCTGACCCACCCACACCCCAAGGACAGGCCTATGTACACAAGGCTGAGTGGCTCTGGGCTGAAGTCATCTTCTAACAGCCAGGTGCGCTTAATCACATTTTAGTCTTTGCGATATACAGCATGACTAATAGAATACAGTACAGTTCTCTACCCCCAGTCTTGAAAACAGTTTTCATTTGTCACTCTCTCTTCTCCAGCTGACAACACCAATTTCAGCGCATTCCTAAATTTGACCACTGGAACTAGAACAAGGGTCAGCTACCCAGGAATCTCTGGAGGTCATAACAACAGGCCCTTGGCCAGGGAGTATATTTCAGAGAGTAGACAATAAAACATGATACCCTAAGTCTTTTGATCTAGTAAAGAATATGGGAGATAAGCAAACCAAAAAGGTAAGTGTTCAAAGTAACACTGAGGTATAGTAAGACTTGCCTCAATGGATAACCAGAAGTCCAAAGTGATAAGCTAAAAGAAGCCAGTCAGAACTTAACGGAGAAGGTGGCACTTTGGCTGGTTCTTCGGGTGCAGATGGATAGGAAAAGATACCACAAACAAAGCTAATGACATGAACCAACAAAGAAAAATACACACTGCCTTAAACATTTATAGAAGAGCCATGAGATAATATTTTACAAAATATTTATTTAAATGTATGTCAGCTGGTCTTATAGCCTTTAAAATGTGAGGCACTACATATCTAGAGACTCCGTTTTACTTATGGGACAACATTTCAGTGTCTTTTTTTTTTTTTTTTTTTTTGGAAGCATACAGAAAAACAAATCTTGTTTTTCTCTAACACATGCACATACCAGTCATCTTCCTGATACCTTGTCAAGGGTTCTTCCTAAACACACTTGACCTCTTCAGATTACATTGCTGACTTTCTTAAGCATTAAATAACTGGAGGAAAAACCACTGGTTGAGGTCAAATCATTTATCAGGATCAATAGCTTTGACTGACTCTGGGTAGATGTGGTACACTTTCCATATCAAAAGGTCAGAATCTGTCAACTGGCAAGAAATGCTCTAAGCTCAAGTAATGTGTGTCAAGACAGCATAAAATGTTGATTGCACTATCCAGGGGCCATCTTGAAACATCATCATTCCTTCTGTGTCTAAAATAACCACTAGATGGCACTGCTGTTTCAAAATGGATTATTTAGGAGAAGAGTGGAAGCACCATCACTACCTCCAGCCCCACTTCCACCCCTGTTTTGTTAATGTGTGCATTATGCATGTACACTGGCCTCAGGTATCTGTTCATCTCTTATCTTGCCAGTTTTCAAATGTAAAAAATGGAGATAGTAATAAAACTTCCTTGGTGTTCTTGCGAGGGTCACATTCAATAGTAAGTAATATATGCTGTATGGATAGTAAGGTATTTTGTGGACTCTAAAGCACTAAATAGACATCAGTTTGTCTAATTATTACCAATGAATGTAAGTCAAGATGAACATAAATTATAAAAATGGAAACTGTAATTGGTAACTTCAATAGCTAAGTTTCATAAATCATAAGATGAAAAGACCAGTGACAAAAAATGGAGATTTTGAAAAACTGCCTCAAAAGCCTAATTGATAAAAAAAAAGGATACTTAAGAGAGCTTGTCTAAATATTATATTATGTGTTTATATCTCTAAACAGTCTTAATTCTAAATACACTTTTGGTCTTTAGCAAACATCAGAAGAAAAACCCATACGCATTTGTTGTAAAATATATTGAAAACATTATTCATTGTCTTACCTAGTGACCCCTTATGTACCATCTCAAGAGATAAGTTTCCATTAGAATTTAGTGTAAGAAAAATGATAACTGGTCTACTGCTTTTTATCAGGCTGTAAGAAATTATGCAACGTATCTTCTCTCTATCTCCTTGGCTACTAAAAGACTCAGAACCAATTTTAACGTTCATCCCAATATTAACCCTCCTGGTTAGCACACCCAGATGCTGCTTCTTTTTCATGGTTTTAGGTCTATTTCTTTTCCAGAAATCATAATGTGTACTTGACTTTTTTAATGGTCTATCTCAAATCATTTTTGAAATGAGTTAGAATGTTAATAAATATAATAATTTAAAATATATTTAAAACTGCCTTGATTTGTCAACCTAGGAAAAAAACACTATAGATTGATTTAATGATTACTTGCTTTTTGCACAGTACCCTCTAGGATTTAAGACTAAAAGAAATAAGTAGCCTCTAACTAGGAACCAGTGTTATCAGCAAGAGAAAATATACCATATACTTTTAAATTGCTTTGCATGGCATTATTTCACTTGGTGCTAAATAAGTTTAAAAATATTACAAAAGACTTAGGGAGATCGCTTGGCCAGAGGAGTCTGGAAAGTCTCCCTTGGGAAGTAAAGCTTAAGTATGTTCTCAGGACCAGGAAGTATTTAGATAAGCACACGGCAAAGAAAAGGTGGAAAAAGAAAACCTACTTGCTATCTAGGGGACAGTCAAATTAATTCAGCTTTAGTAAAGGGTCTGCACAAGTCTGAGTGTTGAAAATAAGAACTGAAGACTTGAAGGCAAGGTTAAGAAATTACTGCTCCTTAAGTAAAAGTAGCTGTTGTGTCAAATGCAGGCTAAAATGGGCAGCTCTCCCTAAGCCATGACCCTCTATATAGCGCACCTGCCTACTGAACTAATTGCCGATTCTTAAATATCCCCAGGCTACTCCTCGGGCTCCACAAATAACTGAAAGGCCAGGTAATCAAATATGATCAGTGTGTAGAAGACATCTATAGCAAAACTCCAGGAAGCCGTTTTAAATTTGCCTTTCGCTAAAGTCCAATTTAGTTGACCATTCAAAAATTTTCCTGTTTTTATGGGATGTGGATTTGTGTTGTGCCAGGTTAGTGTCCCTCAAAGTAGGTAAAATTCATGTTCCCAATTGTCTGGAGCTTTTTCTTCCTTGTAAGATTCCACAGATTGGTCCAGAAAAGTTAATTGTTCATAGATTTTTTTTCTTTTTAATTGTCTCTTTTTTATACAGGGGTGGGGGAGGGGATGTTAGGTATCGTGAGCCTGTCTAACACACAGAGTCCTTCAGTTATCTCAAATAACTGCAAGTATCTCCAAAACCTATTTTCCCTAGAGTAAACAGCCTTCATTTATCAGCTATGCCTTATGTGACATGGCCTTGAGATGCCACCTTCACAGCCGTCCCTAGATACCCATTTATTGCCTCCGTGTGTATACACATGTGTGTAGTTAAAGCTGAAACTGAAAGAATGAATAAAAGTTGAAAAAATGAAGAGAAAGTAGAGGAAAAACAATTTAGTTTTCTGGGATAGAGTAAGCCATTATGCTTTCTGTGTCTCAGTTTCTACATTTGAGAAAGAGACCAATTATAAATTCTATCACATGGAGTTGTGGGAAATAAGTGAAGGAATGGAATAAGAAGATGACTTGGCTTGGTGATGATGATGATAGGAAGGAGAAGGAGGAAGAAGAGGAAGAAGAGAAAGAGGAGATTTCTGGAAAGAGGGAGCAACAGTCAGAAAACCCAAAGGGAGGAGTATGGTAGGCTTGGTCAAGAAGCTGAATGAACAGTGTGTCCAGAGCACAGAGAGCAAGGGAGTGCATGGTGGAAGAGTGGGAAGAGAGGCCATTGGGATCCACATGTAGGAGAGTAAAGGCCTTTCAGAAGCCATGTCTGCCTTTTGATAGAACTGAGCATGCTCTTAAAGAGAGACCACTGCGTACACCCATTTTTCTCAGGAATTCTCCTTTTTTTCCCAACTTGTCCTTGGTTGTTCTTGTTTTTTGTATGACCTGGCTATAATGTTTAATGCTGTTTAGTGATTTGATAATTTTGCTTCTATTCCTATTAAATGTGTTCTTTAATTTGGGTGTTGCCTAAAACATGTGAAACAATTCTTCCGTCCCCTCCTTTGGAATTACCCTCAACCTTCTTGTGCCAGAGTATTTGTCAGTGTTTCAGTTCTCCTTCTGCCTTTCAAGTTCAGCTATACACAGTTAACTCCTTTAATCTTGTCTCACCCAGTTAGTCCCATTTTCTTAATCATTTTTGTTCCTCCTCTCACTATTCCCTAGAAAATTGCTTTATCTCATGGTCAATTTGTCACATAGCCATTTAATTTTTACCATGCACATAAACCCCTTGGTGAAAATAGCACTGAGAAGCATATTTGCAGTCATTGAAGATACTGTTTTTCTGAGTATATTTCTCATTCTTATAGACTGGCTTACATGCATAGCTCAAAAAGTTGAGTGCAATTAGCAGGATATCTGTGTGCTAATGACATTGCCATCTTAGCTATTCAGTATAATGGTGAGGTTGACTGGTGCAAAGAGTATGTATAGTGTAAAAAAAATCTGGACTGTGCAATTAGACAGCCCCACCTAAATAGCTATGACCGACTCAATTTCTCTAAGCTGCAAGGTCTTCTATTTTAGGTGGTGGTGCAAGTAGACTGCATCAGTCCAGCATCAGACTGGCAGGGTATATATCTCCACTTTCTCCTCTGCTAGTACTGAGAGCTCAGTTAAGTAGCTTAACTTCTTTTTACTTCAGTTTCCTCATATATGAAATGAGGATAATGCCCATATCCCTGTGAGAGGCTGTTGTAAAGATGAAATGTAGAGGGTTTACAAGACAGCCTTGTAGGAGGTGAGGGCTCAGTAAATGTTGGCACTGTTTTCTGTAAAATGAGTACAATAAAACCTACCTTACATGGATATGTACAAAATAAAACATGTAAATCACCTAGCTATTTCAAAATTTCATAGTTCGCTAAATGTAATCACTCTGTCTTCCACATACATTTCCTTTCATGAATGCACCATGTAGAGTTAAATTTTTCAAAACAGGATGAAAAATTCATCAGGTGACTAGTGGTAAATACAAATGAGTACTTACCAGTTTCTTGGAGAAATTATGGCTTTCTAAAAGTTTGATGCAATGAAAGAAATCACAAAGAGAAGATTGACATATAATATTTAAATGTATGCACAATGAAAAAACTATCAGAACTGATATATACTGGGAAACAACAGATAAGAAAAATATTTCTCCAAATATACCAAAGAAAATTGTTTTTGAAGATTCGATGAGATTAAATGAAATGATGTATGGGAACATGCATAAGTCAATTCTAAAACATAAAAATGTTTATGGTCTTAAAAATTACGCTACAATTTATTGAGCAATTAATTCTTATGCACCAGGCACTTATTATATCTGTATGATCCTGAGGCTGACTTGGGGCTCCCTGCACTTTAACACCCTCCTAATTTCCTGGCTTTGGGGTGACCAAAGCCTTAAAGGAAACAATTCCATTTATCTTGTGTCATCCTCTTCTCAGGCCCCTTAACTAAGCCCTGGGCACCTGAATGTCCTTGGGGATTTATTTGTACTGTCCCATTTCAAATTCAGTTCTTCCCCTAAAATGAATTCACGCCACAGATGTGAGTATAGGAACTTTAGGGAGAATTGGGGGTGTCACATGTGACACAGGATGTCACCACAAAGCCTTTGCCATATTTTTGTACTCTACCCCATCACCCTTCTCTTCTCTCTCCTTCCCTGGAACAAATTTCCTCCTTATTGCATGAATAATGGTTTCCTTTCGTTCTTAAAAGCCTTGAAGCCCACCTCAAGTGGGCTTATTAAGACAATTTCTGAACAAAGAAGGCCCTTTTCCAAAGGTAATTCTTACATTAGCCTCTAAGAGGATTAATTTTTTCTATGTAATTATGTATATTATTTCAAATCCTCACAAAAGTCATGTAAGATATGTCCCTACTCATATTCAGTGCATAAAGAAATGGAGACAAAAAGAGATGAAGTGCCTCCTTGAAAATATATGTCAATAGGTAGCTACATGGTCTTAATAATTAAAGCTATAATCTGTAAATATATAAACAGTATATGAGTGTATGTAAATAAATTAGAGAAAATACTTATATCTCAAGTGATATGAACTATCAATTTTCGTAACAGATAATACAAGCACTGCTTCTTTGCTTCTATCTATATAATGTCACTACTTATCTTAGTGATAATATCAACAATAATAACATGTAACATGAGTTGAGTGGTTATTGTGTGCCAGGCTACATTCTAGGTGCTTTACATGTAGGAACTCATTTAACCCTCATGACAGTCTAACCCAGCTAAATACTTTTATTATCCCTGTTCTACAGATAAGTAGAAGTATAAATAAATTTTAGAGCTTGTCCAAGCGCTTAAGCATACGGAGGCCAGAGGGAAACCAGCAGGTTCACATAGCCTCTAAACTAACACAGAATAAAAACTTTATTAGCACTTGCAATTGAAGACCTTAAAAATCACTCTATAGCAAATTCCAGTTTTACATTCTTTAAAACTAGGAAATGTTTTGTTTAAAAATAATATCAAGTACTAGTGACATTGGGATAAAACTGCATACACACATATAGTAAGTAGTCACAGAAAATTTTGCCTTTTGGGGAGATAAATAATATTTAACTCAATAACCTATCTCTGGGAAATTTATTGTAAAAAATATATTTTTTAATGTAAAAAAGAAAATATAAGCCATATTACTCATTGCCACTTAAATATCTAACAACCAATGGTACATCAATTCAGTGGAATATAATGCAAGTCATATGTAATTACATGGAAAAATATATACCTATAATGTTAGGAAATGAAAAATCAATGAAAAGACCATTCATGTATTATCTGTCTTTAAAAATATATTCTTGTGAGTAAAGACCTAAAAACATCAGTACAAAGTGAATGAAATTAAATTGGAAGATGACTGATTTTTTTAAATAATTAATCTAAAATTACATTTATGTTATTCTTTGCAAACTACAATAAAATTGGGAGACAATTTGGGGAACCAAAGGGGATGTGCTACGCATCATTCATGGCCACTCTCAGAGAGGAATCTAGCCTTGGACAGGGACCGGATACCAAGCTTTCACTCAGTTTGTCTTCTAAACATCTACAAACCAAGTAGCTTGTCCAGTCAACCGTGTGTAGTCACTGTCCCTCAAGCTTCCCCTTCCGGAATGCCTTTCAGCATCAGGAGTTACCAAGGAGAAACTGACATGCCCAGTCCCCAATTTCCTCATGAACTGCCACTCTCTGAGCCGCCATTATCATAAAACATGTCTTATCATTCAGCTGTTTTGGGAACTTGGAGAAAATTGAGAACCCCTGTAGACAGAATTAAATTTCTTACCTAGAAAACTATTTGCCCAGATCCTTATTACTCCTCTAAATGCCTTCATTTCTTGCTTTGAGATATGAATTTTCTTAAGTGTGTATTGTCTTCTCACATTGATTGGGAGCTGTTGAGAGTGGGTAGAATTGGGATCTGTTAATTTGGGTGTCACCAAGTCACAAAGATTTGCCGAAATTGTCCCTTCAGTATTGAGTGCTTTTTCTTCCCTTCACCTTCTAAGGAAATCCCACTCAAACCTCTAGTTCTAGTTGAGGTCACCTCTGTGCAGAGCTTCCCAAACCTCGTCAGGCAGCAAGAGGCGTAACTGCCTCTCACTTGCAATAATGCTCAGAACATCTTGTGCTATATTTCTGACAGTGGCTGTTTCGTCCTTGCATGGCAATATCCTTGTAATTATTGCCAGCTACACAAACATCATCTCCACTTGGTAAAATCTTGAGTAGAGCTACATCCAGGAGAATGAGAAAGCGATTACATTTGTCTTACCCCCTGAGAAGCACTATGTGTATAAAACACACTTTGCATATCCTGGTTTGATCACTTCATTGCACGAGTAATCTTACCAAATATACTGTTCAGTAATATGCTCTCCAAAAATCCACATAAAATGTAGTAAGAGAATTATCCATGCCAATTCATAGAGATTTGGTTTATTTTATTATTCTAAATAGGTCTATGGGGTGCACAATAACTTACCTAATTTTATTTCAGTGTATATTGAATTCAGTTGTATTTGATAATCACCATTCTTAAGTAATACTGCAGTGAATATCCGTCTGTATGTATCTTTCTTCACTTGTCTATTTTTTTTCTAGGACAAATGTCTAGAAATAAAATCTCTGTGTTAATCTATACTTACATTTTTAATTTGGATATATAACCACATTGCCCACCAGAAAGGCTCTACTAGTTGAAACCCCCATGAGGATGAATTGAAGTCCTTGATTTCCTTTGGCCTTGCCAGTACTGATTACTTTTATATTATATATATTTTAAATGCTTGTTTATGTCTCTGCCTTCCTATTAGATTGGTTTTATAGGGGGCAAGGATAGATAGTTAACATTTTTTTGATACCTAATTAGATATTTTCAAATACACATGAACACTTGGCAATGGAAAGCATTTGCCTTGTAAAATAAATGTGAAAATTTGAAATGATAAATCACGAAGCAGATTATACATACTCTATAATGTACCTGAGATGAGGTATTAAGACATTGGATACACAGACATGGCTTTGAATTCTGGTTCTGTCTCCTATTCACCCTATCCAGAACACAAAAAGTCTTTGAGTCTCAATCTCTTCTTCAGTAAAATGAGCACAGTAGTTCCTCTAAAATTCTGTTAACAGTATTAATATGAGGATTGAATAAGAAAATCCTATAAAATCTTGCTAATCTCATTAAGATTTATAAAACAGCAGCATTAGTATCAGCTGGGAGCTGATTGAAATGTAGAATCTCAGGCTATCCCCAGATCTGCTGAATCAGAATCTGCATTTTAACAAGAACTTCAGGTGATTCTTATTCAGTGTAAAATTTTAAACTGATCAGAACAGATACTACACTTGATCTTAGCCAAAAGGCTGAGAAGCGATTATTCAGTGTAAAAATTTAGAAGCACAGGTAGAAAACATTAAGTACAGCACCAGACTTATAATAGGTAATCAATGAAATAATGAGACCACAATGACAATGAGACCATCAGGACAATGATGATCCTGATGATGTGATGTATGTAAAGTACCCAATATTTAATAGACCATAGGTACCGTAGGCTTTATTAGCTGTTTGAGTTTGGCTTTAAAACAACTTGGGCTTTACAAAATGTTGTGTCTCTTTAATATATGTGAAAGTTCTATTTGGGGGTGTTCAGTGATGTGCTATGCAGTGGAAAAGAATGTGATTTACACTTGGCCATTCATTTGGGAGGCAGTGGAGCGTGGTGGGCCTTGGGAACCAGGAAAAGTTGGATTAGAGGCCTAGTTCTGCTTCTCATTAGCTGATAGATTTCAAGCAAATCACTAAATACCCTTGAGCTCTACTCTCTTCAGCTGGTTGTACTGAGACATTTAATAGTTTACCTGTAGAAAACCATGAACATTATTTGGCATATTTCAGGGTCAGGAATATTATCTTTTGACAGTTGCTGTGTGATAAGTTCTCAACAGTGTTCTAAATGCCTTAAGTAGTTATTTCATTTACTCCTCATGAAACCCAATAAGCTAAGATTTATCATCATCCCTATTTTATGGAATAAATAAAATAGTCTCAGAGTTAGGTTAAGTTATGCACCTAAAGCTACATAGCATCCTATGAGTGGCATAACTGAAGATATAAACCTAGACAGTCTGACACAGCCTAATTCACCTTTTTTCTTTCTGTCTTTTCTTCTTCTTCTTTCTCCCTTTCCTTCAGAAAGTGATGTTGAACTTGGTTTTAGAAGAAAAATAAGGGACTGCCATGTGCCAATTCTTATTTAACATTTTCCAAGAACTTTGTTCTTGTTCCTCATATTTTCCATTTTCTGTTTTTGTCCTCTCTACTTTTCTGGAACTCATTTTTTGATCAACTAGTGATCTCCGGAAGCACAGCATGGCCTTAGCAGCGATGCCGGCATACATCAAAGATTACTAAGGAATATTTTGTCTTTATTGTTTCATGTTTGGCAGGGCTTTTAATGATTTCTTTCACATGTAGACAATAATGATTAAAATGCTTATGTGTTTAATAAGTATCAGGCAATTTACCTGTAGTAACTCAGTCAATCCTTATAACTCATTGAGATAGGTGCTACAGCTGTCCCCAATTTACAGATTAAAAAAAGACACCAGAGAATTTATGTCACTTGCTCAAGGATACATGGCTGGTGTAGCTGAGTTTCAAACTCAGGTACCCTTGCTGTAGAATCTATAGAATCTATCCTTTTAATTATTACACCTAAGGTTTCCCTCCTGACTCTCAAAACTATGGAGAGATCAGTAGGAAGGTGCTAGAATCACCACTCGGTAGATGAGCACAAAGCCTCAGAGTAACATATGATTTGCCTAAGGCCACACAGATTGCTAGTTGCAGAGCTCAAATTAAAATCCAGATCTCCTCACTCCAGGCTATTGGAATCAGAAAGGTAACTCAGGAAGAACAGCCCTAGAGAAAGACATGAAGGAGTTTCGATGGGGACTGAGGTCTTGGACATGCTCAAGGGGAAGGGTTCTCTGGGTTGCCGTTAGATTTGATTTGTCAATCATGACTGAAGCAATAGTTTTTCTTCTTCCCAGAAAGTCCATTCTGCCTCCATCAGTTTGATCCTGCATTTGGAATCACATTTGACTTTGAATTTGCAATGGAAAATAATCGATTTTGATTTTGGTTGCATTTTTTCTATTCAATGTTTCTGATGCCTTTCTAAACAGTCTCTTCTGTTCCCCTTATCTCTGTCCACTGAGGCCGTGTTTAAATTAAAAAAAAAAATCTCCAGTGAATCCACCAGCATTCCTGTTCTCCATGGTGTGCCATTAACATGTCATTTCTGTTTTCTAATTATTCAGTCAGTTGTTTCTTTCCCCCTTTGTATAAATTGACCCTCTCTCCCCATTTTCTAGATCATGTAGCTTGTAAATGTTTTCCATTTATTTTTTATTCTGGGCTTTAATTTGTTCCCAAAGTGCCAGCTGTCAGCATTTTGAGACCCAATGTCTGATTTAAAATATTAAATTCTGGGCTTTTAGGGGAAAAAAGGATATTTGTTCAGAATTAATAAAAAAAAGTTTGTTTTTAAAATGTGCGAAGCATTATTTCCATTTAATTTCACTTGATATTTAGTGTAGTGTGAAGTATGCATGGAAGATATTATTCTTTTTTTTTTTTTTAGTATAAAAATAACCTCTGGTTCAGGGAAATAAAATCAGAGAAATCAAATAAGTGGCAAGAAGAAAGAGGCTGTCATTCTTCTATACGCTCTTACTTCATGCTATGGGTGTGGGGGGGGATATGCTAACACTTATAGTTGAATCCTCACTTTCTTCTTTAGCTCTTGTATAAACTTGGACATACCACATATCTTTTCCAATGAGATGTGCTTATCCACCAAAACAGAGTGGTCACAGATTATATTACTCACACTTAAAAAAGTTCACCATTGCAGTAAGTCAAATACCCAGAGTGCTCTGGTTTCATGTTCTGGGTGGATATTTCTACCTTTACTACAGGGAAGGTGAAATTACTCAAACGGCATTTGTTCTTGTGAATCGAAGGATCAGCGGACAGACTGGTTGTTAAGAGTTGTTAGGCTCCATAATGTCTCTGTTCTGCAAATGATGTCCCTGCCTTCTTTTGAGTGACCAGATTTATTCATTAGTCCAAGATATCACTGGAGTCTTCATTGTAGTTTCTTTAAAGTTTTTCATTACAATTGCATTATTCCAGCAAGTCCCAAAGTATTGATACATTTGTGATCTAAAGGAAGCAATATAAAGCAGTTATAACAGCACCTGTATCCCCCATATGCTCAGTAGGAAGTAACAAGAAAACAGTGAATTGGGCAAGATGAGCGCCACAGACAATGGTAGACACAGTTCTTGGAGAAGGAGTTGTGCTGAACCCTGGAGTTGCAGAGTAAATGGGCTGGTGCAACGGGAAGAAGTAGCCAGGTGATCCCAACCGAATCATCCCTCCTCTCCTGATCCCAGGTTCCATGTGTTGAAAACAAGGTACACAGCCCTGGGATTCTTGCAATCTAGTCATGGGGCTGGTGCACAGTATTCAGTAGGTGTATCTGGGACACAGGGCAATGCCTCTGTCTCCTTTTTCTTTCCTCTAATACAAAGGACAGAGACAGTAATGATTCTATAAAGACAGTTTTTTGGGGGGGGCGGGGGTTGCGTCTTGAGAAAAAATGAAATATCGACAGGCTTTACTATTGTAAAGAAGCAGATAGAAAAACAATCAGGACCATTAAAATGGACAAAGTATGAAGACCCGATGAATTACATGGCTTCATTCTGTTGACAGTGGCAAAGGAATAAAAAAAGCCATCAGCAGAGCTTTGTGGAAGATCAAGGAAGACCCTGCACACAGACAGCGAATGCTCCTTGGAGTACAAAAACCAGAAACAGGCCGTGTGTGAAGGCGCAGGGGTGCTGAGGGGTGCTTCAGATGACACATCTTCATCTGGCTCTTCTCTGCACCCTGCAACACTCTCTCCATCTTTTTCTTACACCACCGGTAACAGTCTCTTATAGGTCTTTGTCCACTATTAGAATATGAACCCCTCTAGAGCAGAGCTTTATTTTTCATGTCAGGCATGGTGCCTGGCTCAGAGCAGATCTCAGCAAGTGTGTGTGCTGTGACCAAATGAATAAATGAAAGAAGGGAGAGATGCGAGTTTTGGCCTCAGTCCCATATATGCTACTTCAGAGACTTAAAGGTTTTGTGGAAGAATATTTGTAATACTTTTCTTGAGTGAGACATCTTGAAGAATCTCTGTTTCTGCAAAAACCTGGCCAACTCCTAAGGGGTCCTAAAAATAGCATGACCTTTGCAAAAGAAATTTGAGAAGAAAAAGCATGTGACCAAAAAAGGCTAGCTACTGTGTGCTCAGGGCCACTCTTAAAGGCTTTGTTTTCAAATGCATTTAAAATGTGAATATATGGATAGTAAATATTATGACTCCTTTTCCCAGGCATCTGGATTTACAGAAGAGGTAAAATTCAGAAAATATAATTAGACCAAAATCACAGAGCACAGCAGACAGACTGGGACTTTACCCAAAGTACGTCTAAGTCCAAAACTCACTCTCTGTCCGTTATGCCCAAAGCCTCTCAATTTTATGAGACACTGGTGTTTTTATGACCCTGACATACAGGGAAATTGGAATCATGTCAGAGAAGGTTCACAATCACTATCCAACTTTTTTTGCTATACATATCAAATGACAGTGGATAAAAGGATACTATCCTTTGGACGTGGCTTGCTGGTTCTGAATTAGGGTCCCTGTTCTGGAATCCTGACTGCTGCCTCCCAGACTAGGCCCCTTATTCAGTGGGCATGTCTAAATAGAACTCTAAACAGTATGAAGGGAGATACATCACCATTCTCATTGAATAAAGGGGAAACCAAGATTTAGAAAATATGTCAACATCCCAAGGTCATGCTTGCATAACAACAGAAGAGCCTGGGGTTGACACTCAGGCCCCTGCCTTTTTGTCTAATATCATTTCCAGTTGTCCTCAGCTCAACGCAGCCCTGAGACATTACAGATCTTAAGGAGGGTGAGGGAGCACCTGCTATGGAGATAAATTGTCTTGGATCTGAATCTTGATGCTGACACTTATCAGTTGTTTGACCTTGGGCAAATTGCATATCTCTGAGGCTCAGTTTCCTTTCCCATGTAATGAGGGAACTAATACCTACCTCACTGAGTTGCTCTGAGAATTAAATTAATCTGTGAATTAATTAACTTATTCTCCGCCTTGTACCAGAAAGGATTCAAGGTGGCTTACAAGGACACAATAATATAATTTAAGAATGGGGAAGAAAAAAATAGGAACCGGGCAAGCAGATAGGAAAGTCAGTCCAATGCAATGGCTGTGGGTAGGTGCCCTGTTGTGCATAAAGCTGTCTAGTAGCAAACCCCAAAAGGGAAACCTTGACAGCTATTTTGTTTGCTGTGTTCACGAGATAATATCAGACTCATGACTTAAAGGGAGTATGACTATGTGTCATATTCCTATATTTAAGATATCAGTGATACTTATAAACAAGGTCTGGCAGAAATAAGGCTTGCTTGAGTGTGGTTCGTGATGTATGTGAATGTCTCACATGAGATAGGCAGCAATTTGAACATTTCACCTAAAACACCATATGGTGTGCTTGAGTGTGACATTGTTATGTTATAGAATTACTTGCTTATGATTTTGGAATACAAGTAGGGGTGTTATTTGTGCCGGACCCTGTGTATTCTAGGTTCCAGGAATTACATTAGGCAGGGGGGACCCATGCTGATGAAGGCAGATATGGCCCTTGCCCTCATGGAACTGACGGTCTTTATGACTTCATAACATCAATACGGTACATCGCATCCTTGATATCATCATTGTAAAAAATAGCAAAAAATAAAGTTCCACATGTCAAGCTCTGAGCACAGTGTTTGGTGTACAGAAGGAGTTTAATATTCATTTGCCCACTTATTTAACAAACACTTATTTATCTACGATATCTATCTCTATGCTTTTTCTAGGCACTGGGGATATGCAGGGGGAAAAATGCCTACCTACATTATAGTTTAGGAGAGAAGTGATCAACAAAGTCATTACATTAAATCTGTGGTACAATAGATATTGATACGGGAAGTGTGGTAAAGAGCATTGAGGCTGGTTCAGGGTGAATGGTTCAGGGGACCTCACTGAGAAGGTGACATTTGAGTACACACCTGAAAAAAGATAGGGGGGATGTGTGAAGGTTCTCAGAGAGCATTCTAAGCAAAGAGAAGAATGAGCACGTTCAAATGACAAAGACTGGCACAGGCATGTCGGAATCATGTGTTATTAGGCAAGACACTTTCAGTTGAAAGTAGCAGAAACTTAACTCCAAACAGGTTAAGCATGAGATTTACAGGAAGAAGACTTGGATGGTTCGTAGAATCTGAAGGTGAGATGCAGGGAAGCAGCCACCTCTAACTTGGGAAGCTATAGGGAGAGCCTAGTTTCCCTGGCTTGCCTTCCCTCTTGTCTCCTCTCTGGACATCGGCTGTCCTCTCAGGGCTCTTCCTCTAGTCACATGGAGCATATCATGGTAGCTGGCAGCTGCAGTCACATTTTTATAGCCTTACAGTCAAGCACTGTAATAGATATTCATTTCCCTGCCTGTTCTTGCATAAAAAATGCCTGGGCCCAAAAGTTCACTGTGGATGTGGGATGGGATATTGTATGAATGGCTCAGTCTGGGTAATGTGCTTACCTCTGTGGTCTGGTTAACAAAATCTGTCATTGAAAAGAGGTAGAAGAAAGGAAGTTGGACTCATTAAGACCGTAGCTTCCAAAATGACTTGCCTTAAGAAAACCAGTTTACAAATGTCATGGTGGAGACTACATCCTTATAGCCCATCAGAAATCATCAGCATCCTAGTTAATTTGGCATATGCATGAGACCTTGGACTGTGATATGTTCTTGCTGATTCCCAAGAGATGTTTTGTGATTTCTCTCATCTATACAGAGGACATTCTGTTCATTGTCATATGCATATAATGATCCCATAATCTAAAATGCTTCATGCTTATGATGCTGAGTGGTAGGCTATAATTACCTCTCCTTTGTTGTCATTACGAAGTGTTATGAGATTTCAAACAACTGAAAAGTAGGCCACAAGTACACACTAAACATCCAATAATGCACAAGTTAATTTTAAGCTGGGTCATTTTTAATGCAAACAATAATTATGATTGAAAACTAATTGAAACAGCAAAAGATAAAAATGTATGATATATAATGAGGGGATTTTTGTGAGATATTCTGGAGGAAACAGGCATAGACTTGTCATGATGGTAAGAATTAGGGGTATGTTACCACATTCTGATCAGTTTAGTCAACATGTAACTATCTGCCCATAAGGATGAGCTGCATCAAGATATACACATGTCCCTAAATACCTTGTGAGGGTGCTAATTCTGCCCATCCCGAGCCAAAGTGCCTATAGTCAGATATGCCTTCTTATTTCTCTATGTATTATTAATGCATTTTTGTTAACTCTCACTCCTCATCCTGGAATGCCCTCTGAGACTTCACCTCTGCCTAAATCCCACATCTTCAAATTCCTCTTCCAGTGACAGTTCCTATAGGATGCTTTCTCTAATCCAAAGATCAGATGCAATATCTTCCTTTTCTCTGGACTCCCACAGCTCCTTATCCAGCCTCTGTCGCAGTACGTACTTCTACTTTGTATGGTTTTTGTGTTTGGCACACATCCTCCTTAGTTAGCTACTGGGTCTAGGCCTTCAGGATTCACTTCCCAACAATATGCCAACAGTATACCTTGCACATGTAAGGCATTCAGGAAAGATCTGCTGAATAGGAGGATGAAGAGTTTGCTAAATTTTACCGACATCACTTAGACAGCTAATCTCAGACAACTGTGCCCACGTGTTAATATCATGCTCATTAATTCAGCTAACATTTCTGAAGGACCTATTATATGCCAGAAATGGTGCTAGGTACTAATTAGTTCATGGCCATAAAAAACTACAGATATAAAGTATATATTCATTGATCCTACAAATTCATAAAAATACTTCTCATTGATTTGAATTTTTAAAACCATCTGTGCAGAAATATATATAGGGTCCTTAAAATTCATCTTTAATAGTTCCTCCACTCTGATTTCTGCAAGCACTATAGTTTTTTTATTTTTTTTATTCTCAATAGTATTAATAGCCACCTCAACATATATATTCTTTGCATCTTTGTAGAGCTATGAGGCTCAAACTTTGCTGGCTGTAAGAAAATAACATAGGAGATTTAAAATATAAATTCTTGCCACATTAGCCCTCAACTCCACCTCAGACGTGTTGGATTGATATTTTGCTTGAGAGTGGTGCTTAATTTAAATCTTATCATTTCTCCCTTCCCACCTGACCTTAATTCTGACTTTGCTAACTACGCACCTGTACAAACTAGTGTCTAAGGATCATTGTTTTAAAGTAAATTTTAGTCATATCAAATCCTTGTAAGGAAGATAGTTTTTTTCTGTAGTTAATAAGTGAGGAAATTGCAGTTTTAGTATATTAAGTAATTTGGAAAAAGATACTAAAAAACTCATATAACTCAACAACAAGGAAAAACATTTCAGTTAACAAAATGAGCTGAAGACTTGAACACACACACTTCTCCCAAGACATACAAGTGACCAACAGATACATGGAAAGATGCTTAATTTCACTAGCTATTAGGGAAATGCAAAACAAAACCACAATGAGATACCACCTCACACTTGTTAGAATGGCTATTATCAACAAGACAGGAAATAACAAATGTTGAAGAGGTTGTGGAGAAAAAGAAGCCCTTATAAACTGCTGGTGGGAATGTAAATTACTGGAGCCACTAGGGAAAACAGTATGTAAATAACTCAAAAAATTAAGAATCAGGCTACCAAACAACCAGAAATCCTTATTCTGGTATCTACTCCACAAAAGTTAAAGAACATATGTACCCTTATGTTCATTGCAGCATGATTTATGATGCCCAAGACATGGAAATAACCTGTGTTCTTTGACAGGTGATTGGATAAAGAATATGTGGTGTATATATACAATGACACACTGCTCACCCATAAGATGAAATAGTACCATTTGCAACAACATAGATGGGGCTTGAGAAAATTATGCTAAGCAAATTAAGTGAGATGGAAAAAGTCAGGGAAATGTGGCTCAAGCAAATGAACAAAATAAATCTCTAGGAACTAAAACTAAATGAGGAGATGTATATGAATTACCTGACACAAAGTCCAAAATTATCATTATAACAATGTTCAGTGAGTTCAAGAAAACAATACACCAACAAAATGAGAATATCAACAGAGGCAGAAAATGTAAAAAAAAAATGAGGGCTGAAGAAGATAATAACTGAATTTTAAAATTCACTAAAAATGCTTCACCCACAGACTTAATTAAGCAAAAAAATCAGCAAAGTCAAAGATAGGTCATTTGAAATTATCCAGTGAGAGATGCAAAAAAAAAGAATTTAGAAAAAAAAAGTCTAAGAGACAGGATACTATAAAATGGGCTAATATACACACTGTGGGAGTCACTGAAAGAGAAGAGAAAGAAGGAATAGCAAACTTATTTGAAGAAATAATGATGGAAAACTTATTAAACCTGGGGAAGAAAGTGGATGTCTCCCTTCAAGGGGCTTACAGGACTTCAACTAAGAGGAAACTAAAGAGTTATACACTGAGACACACTATAATCAAACTGTCAAAAGTCAAAGACAAACAGAGATTTTTAAAACAATAAGGGAGAAACAATTTGTCACATACAAGGTAACCTCCGTAAGGTTCAGCAAATATCTTAGCAGAAACCCACAGATCAGAAGGGAAAGGGATGATATATTTAAAGTACTGAAAGAAAAATAAAATTGTTATCTAAAAGTACTGAACTGGGCAATAATGCCCCTCAGAAATGGTGAGATAAGTATTTCCCAGAAAAACAAAAGTGGAAGAAGTTCATTAACACTAAACCCACCTTACAAGAAATGCTAATAGGAATTCTTCAAGTTGAAACAAAAACACACTAGACAGCAACACAAAAGTTTTTCAAAATATAAAGTTTGCCAATAAAGGTAAATATGTAGACATATATAATATACTGTAATGCCAGCAAGTGCATAAGTTAACTTTTAGTTTAGGCATAAAAGTTAAAAGACAGAAGTATAAATAATAAATATAACTATAGACTATATTGATACAAAATATAAAGAGATGTAATTTATGATATTAATAATATAAAATGTAGGGGAAAGAGAATAAAAATAGTTTCTGTGTCCTGGTTGGTGTGGCTCAGTGGACTGAGTGCTGGCCTGTGAAACAAAGGGTCACCAGCTGGATTCCAAGTCTGGGGCAAGTGCCTGGGTTGCTGGCCAGGTCCCCAGTAGGGAACAAGTGACAGGCAACCACACATTGATGTGTCTCTCCTTCTCTTTCTTGCTTCTCCTCTCTAAAATAATAAATACAATCTTTTAAAAAATAATTTTTGCATGGAATTTAAGTTATCAATTTATAATAAGATGTTTTATGGAAAATCCACGGTAACCACAAAGAAAATAACTACAAAAGAAAATGAGAAAATAATAAAAGCATATCACTCCAAAAATATTAACAAAACATAAAGGAAGATAGCAAGAAAAACAAGAAGCTACAAGACTGAAAATAGTTGAAAATAATGACAATAGTAGGTCTTTCCCTAACACCAATTCTGTTAAATGTAAATGAATTAAACTCCCCAGTCAAAAGATGTAGAGTAGCTGAATAGGAAACAAATCCAACTATATGTTATCTACAGGAGACTCACTTTATATTAAAAGACACACTTAGCTTAAAAGAAAAAGAATGGAAAATATTTTATACAAATTGTAACATGAAAACAGAGATGGCCATGCTGATATCAGGCAAAATAGTCTTTCAGTCAAAAGACAAAGAACTTTATATATTGAATAAAAGAATCAACCCACCAGGAAGATATAGCAATTATAAATGTATATTCACTCAATCAAAGCACCTAAATATATAAAGCAAACATTGACAGAACTGAGGAGAGACTAGACAGCAACACATAAATAATAGGTGATTTCAATACTAAGATTTCAATATTGGGTACAGCCCTGAGACAGAAGATCAATAAGGAATCAGAGAACTTGAACAGCACTAAAGACAAAGTGGACCTAACTGACATATATATGATATTCTACCCAATAACAGCATAATACACATTCATCTCAAGCATACAGAACGTACATCAGTATAAATCACATTAGGTCACAAAACAAGTCTTAACAAAGCCTTTTTGAAGATTGAAGTCATACCAAGTATTCTTTTTTACCATAATGGAATGAAACCAGAAAAAGCAGAGGAAGGAAAAACTGAAAAATTCACCAATATGTGCAAATTAAGCAACATACTCTTGAAGAGCCAACAGATCGAAGAGGAAATCAAAAGAAAAATTAGAGGTTCCTGGACAGGCAGCATCAATATCGTCTGAGAACTTGTTAGACTGTAAATTCTTTGGCCTTACCCAGGACCTACTGAGGCGGGGTTTCTGGGGCTGAAGCCTCACAGTCTATGTTTCAACAATTCCACCAAGTAATCTGTGCTGGTGAAAAAGCTTCAGGCATGTGATGAGAAACAAACGAGACAGGGGATCTGAAAGGAACATTTCAAGAGATAGAATATACATAGTAACATTGTTTCTTAATTCTCTCTTTTCTATTATTTGCCCTGTTACGGTAGAAATATTGAAGACTCAAATGTCAGCAAAATTGACAGGAGGTAGGACAAAGACCAAAATCACACAGTGTGTACCGTAATAACTGGCTACTAAAAATACCGAGAATCAATGAGTTGGCAATAATAACAATTACTTTGTTTTCCCTAAATGGTTCTTGATTTTTTTTTCATGTAAACAGTGGTTGTGAAATTGAATTCCCATAAGTGTGGTCAAGACAATAGCAGTGAAAAATTGTTTTGTGTGGAAAAACAAATTATGTAATTTAAGCACTGCTCTGGGAGGTCTGCTTCTGATGGACTACTATATTCCCTCAGGAAGTTTCTGCTGTCTAAGGATGCCACTAAGGGAAGGCTGCTTTTTCCTTGCACACCCCAATTCAAGGATTTTTTCTTTTGTGCATGTAATGAGTCACAAAAACTGTGGAACAAATGAATGAACACCTCACTAACCACAAGCCTGGGAGTAAAGAGGTTCAAAATCTTCCAGTTCCCCAGAGCTCCTAAATCATTGCCCTTCCCCATTTCTTAAAAGCTAATTTTACTGTACCATCTTGTAGGTCTTCCAGAGTCATCCATTGCATTCCTGGGCACTTCCCCACATTCATCAGAAATTCTTGGTACTTGATTCGTAATCTTACTATATACCCCAAATCCTGTTATCATAAGGATTTTATTTTTTTAAATAAAGACTTGTGTCTTGTGGATGACCCACACAGCATGCTGTTATCTTACCTCCTAAACTTTTCAAATTTCTATAACTTTGGTCTCATTTAATTCCAGCCATGCACTACTTGGCTACCCTCTGGATCTGAACCTGGTGATCACTAGGACTTTTCTACTCTGTTGTATCTAATTCAGATATAGTACCCTCCGTCTCCTAACATTTTAAGTCTTGTGCTGAATGATTCCCATGATTCTAACCTCACTGACTATCTCAAGATATTTCACTGGTTCTTAATCAACAACTTCTGACTTTACCTATTCCTTATGAAGAACATAGACTCATCTGATGCTGGGAAAACAGCAAGATTTAATGGGATTTTAAGATGGCAAATGTGGTTGTGAGCAGTGACATGCAAAGTGGACGGGAAGGTGAAGAGTCCAGGGGGAGAGAGTACGCCAGTGGGCTGTGTGCAAGCCAAGGCACACAGGTTGAGGCGTGGGTATCTAAGGTCTTGCCTGGCCTCAGTTAGAGAATAGAACAGGAAAGTAAAAACAGAGGACATCGTGTAGAGGGAATCAACCACGAGCTCTCTGAGAACAGCGATCTTACTTAGTTTGCTCCTCACTGTATACACGGTTTCTATTTCATACTTAATTTCCTAATTTGAAAGGATGTGATAAAGGTTAAATAGAAATTGTATAAAGTGTCATAAAAATGAGCATTTCAGTAGATCCAGGCAAAGATGCAAGGCTTCTGACACTGTAGTCGTAGAGGTCCCAGACAAGTCAGAGGGCCAGGCTAGATTTCAAGGCAGAGAACTAACTGTACAGGGTATGAGCACCAGGAGGCACAGTTCATTGAGGAGACGGGCATCCCTCCAAACTAGCTTCAAGCTTAGACGTATTTTTTTCCTTATAGTTCTGTATAAAACAAAACACCTAACTCAGTGCTGGAGTGTTAATGTATGTAAAGAAATTCATCCTAAGTAGAAATTACAATACAGTAGTTCCCCCTTATTCATGGTTTCAATTACCTATGTTCCACTGCAGTCTAAAAATATAAAGAAAAAATATAGAAATAAATAATTCAAAAGTTTTAAATTGCGCCTTAATCTGAGTAGTATAATGAAAACTTTGTTGCACTCCATTTGCCTGGGACATGAACCATGCCTTTGTCCGTTGCACCTACACTGTATACGCTACCTGCCCATTACTCTCTTAGCCATCTCAGTTATCAGAGAGAGAGAGAGAGAGAAACTGAGAGAGAGAAAGAGCACATTCCCATAACTTGCCTGACAGTATATTGTTATAATTGTTCCACTTTATTACTAGTTGTTATTTTTATCTCTTATTGTGAGTAATTTATAGATTAAACTTTATCATGAGTATGTATGTGTATGAAAAAATCATAGTATCTATAAGATTTGTTATTATCCATGGTTTCTGGCACCCACTGGGGGCCCCAGAACATATCTCCCATGGATAATGTGGAATTAATATATTAACTCGAAGACATTTAGAGGGATCACAAAACATAGTCCATAGCAACCCTTTTTTTAAAAAAATTCTCTTTTGCTGAACATTCTTAAGCACCCTGACACTCATCAGAGAACGCACCCTTTTTAATACCAAACACATCCTCTTCTCATCAGTGCCGTCCTGTCCTTGGTCTTGGTCCCTCTGTCCCGTCCTCTCACTTCTGCCTGCCAGCCTGCGGGCTTTGTCATGTTCCCCTGACACATGGAGCACCTTGGAGTTGTTCTTGAAAGAAATATCTGCTCATCAGTATAATTTGAATTCCATCAAAACTAAAATTGCATCGTTATTTATTTTAAGAATTGATCATTTCTTAGCACAAAGTATATGTTGGGACAATGTATAAATTAAAATTGTAATAATTACTATACGGTAGAACATGACTACACTGAATATTTTTGCCAAGCACTCTTTTGGGCCCAGATGGGACTCCTCTTCAGGCCTGTCCTTTCTGGAGGCACTTGATCTCTCTATTCAAACACTGAGAAACTGGAACAAGAATACACTGCCCCACTCAACACAATGAGAGGGTCATAGAAACACCTGAGGAAGGGGCATGGAAGTGATGAGAGCATTGGGGTGAAGGTCAGGAAATCTCTGTCTGATTATCGATCAGCTGTGTGGCCATGAGTAAGTTGCTTAAATTCCTAGGCAACTGTTTCTCAGACTTTAATGTTCATGTGAATCTTGTGCTTGCTGGGGATCTTGTTTACATGCTGATCCTAGTTCAATAGATCTGAGCTGGGCCTGGGATTCCGCATTGCTAAGCAGCTCCTCTGAGGCTGATGCTCCTGGTTTATGAACCTCACTTGGAGAAATAGCTCTGTATCCCTCTTCTCTCATTTGGGAATGAGGACAGCAGTATGCATTCCTCTTACTCCTACTTAAACACACACACACGCACACACACCTTTATGGTTGTCCATTTTCTAGAAAAACTTATATCCAGACTCCCTGCCGGTCCCTTAGCATGGATCGCAGAACTCTGGGAATCAGGCGCCAATCTCATCTCCAACTAAGCTCTGTTACCCCCAAACCTGAGTTAGTCATCATTCTTCTACATGCCATAGTATCATGCACTGTGACAGCTAGTTCTGTCTCTCTGAAACCTCCTACATGAGCAAGTCCTAGCCTGTGAGCTCCTTTGGTAGTTCAAATAGAGTCCTATTAATGTTTGTAGCTCAAAATTTAGCATATTGCTAGTATATAGGAACTGCTCAATAAATGTTTATTAAATAAAATAGGTTCAGCTCCTGCTCACTATGCAAAGCATGAAGTAAATGTCACCTCCTTGATGAAACCTTGCTTAGCATGGCCAGATGGAGCTCTGGTCAGCACCTTATATATTTTTATATAACACTTTTGTGAATTTTAATATTTCTCTGTTTGTATTTTCTACTAGATTTTGAGATCCTTGACAGCTGAGGTAGGGTCTTATCCATCCCTGATTCACCTTTACCTAGCACAGGTCTAGGCCTAGGACACACCCTCTGTGAATGTTTGCCGAGTAAGAAATTGTAGTTGATAAAAGAAAGAAAGAAGGTGCACTTGAAGAGGCAGGCTTTGTTTTGCTTAAAAGAAATTCAGAACCACTCGCCTTCTGATTTTCATTCCATGGGTGAATGTCTGCTTCCTTCTATAACTTGTCCTTTGAGGGCACAGATGCAATGTGCTACCCCTGAGCAGATTCTTAATCTACCTGTCAGGGCAGCAGTGCTGTGGATGGGGTCCGCAGTACATCACTTTGTAGCGCTTGGCTTGCCCAGAGTTGGAACAATGGTCTTGTCTCACTCTGATAAGGATTAGGTTGTCAAGTGGTTAACGATAATGTGGGAGTCTGAGATGAAAGCAGGATTGAACTTCTGCCTGCAGAAACCTGTAGGGAGAGAAAAATCACACGGAGGTCATGGAACTCCTAACACATTTCTTTTGGAGGATATAATATGGAAACTACACTGACCAAAGGAGTTACTAAAAAAAGAGAGAGGGAACCTAGTAAGCACTGAACACCTACTATGTCCTGGATGCTTTCATACATTATTCTATTTAATTCTTACAGTGACTCTGCATGGGCAATATTACCTTAAGAATTATGAAGATAGTTGCCATGAAGTAAGCACTTTTCTAAATTATCTTACCTCGTGTTCAAAACAACACTACTACACCCCATTTTACAAGTAAGAAAAGTGAATATCAGAGCAGCTGAAAAACTGCTCCAGGTCATCAGGCCCTTACCTGGCAGAGCATACATTTGATTTGGTATCAGCCTGATATTTGCATTTCAACACCTGTCACACGTAGACTTTTCTATGGGTTAATTTCTTCACTAGTCTTGTAAGCTTCTTGAGACCCATATTTTCTCATATTCACATTCCCACTTCAATTCAGTTGAATTGGATTTCCCTACACCAAATTGCCTCAGTACCTCGTTGAGGGCTGGAAAGATGTGCTATCTGTTTTTACAATATATTCTCAATACCCTGTACATTGTCTTTTGCATTACTGATGAGTTATAGTTATTGGATGGATGGATGGATGGATGGATGGATGGATGGGTGGATAGATGTGTAGATGAGAAGGTCCACAAAAGAAATGAGAAGGAAACAGTTTTTTTCATCCATTCTGTCCAGTATTACAGTTTTTATTTTTCAGTAGGAAGACACATCTAGCACCAGTAAGTCTGTCATAGTTAGAAACAGAAGAAACACTGTGTTTGTAAGAACTGGATTGTCTAGGAAAGAACTAATAAATAGAAATTAACAAAGAAATTAGAAATTTGAAAGTGAAGGAAGGGATATGTGGCAAAAAACAAAAAACAAAAACAAAGAAGATGCTGTAATGGGAAAGGATCTTGAAAGTTGGTAATTAAGGGAGACATTTCAGGAAGGTTGTTGGCTTTGCCACCAGATACAGTGTAGGTCAGAACGAGGAGGTTGGGAAGTGATGTCTGTGACTGTGACAAGAGGTGCTGTGGTGCATCTCTTTGTTTTTTGGGTTACTTGCAGTCACTTGCCATCTGTGGCAGCACTCATAGCCTCTTCCACGCAGCTTCTATCCTATGGAACCAAATCAATGTGCTCAGCAGCAGGGACTCGAGTCAGAATACGGCTTGAAGTGTTCCCTATTAACTTGCAGCATAATAGGAAAGAAATGTCTTATCTTCATAAACAGCTGTAATCCAAGATAAAAGAAGAAGAAATACACGGAGGAAGGGCTATGTGTACTTGCAAGAGGGAGGAGTCGATACGAGCGTACACTGGGTTTAGCTTTTGAGTCGGGGCTGCCTGAATGGGTACATAGAACGAGGGTGCATGGAGACAGGGGAAGGAGTACCTTCAGCAAAAGGAAGGAACATCCCTCCAAGATAGAAATGAATTTTGTCTTCCCTATAAATATAATGAAACTGAAGTTCAGAAAAGTAGAGTAAAAACTGAAGATAGCATGGTGGATGAGTGGTATGGCACAACCCAAACCTAAATTTTCTTGCTGCCCAAACACAAAGTGCTGAAGAATTTGCCAGTGGCCTCCCAGGGAAGGGAGAGGAGACAACAGCTGGGAAGAAATAAGGTAATAATGGCAATACCAATACGAAATACTTACAAAGCAACGGACTTTTGAAACAACCTTATATATATTAAACATTCAGTCTTCACACAACAACTCTATTTTACAGGTAAAAATCAAAAGCCCAGACAGGTTAAGTAATTTGTCCAAGGTCACACAGCTGGTAATGATTTAAACCCAAACAATCTGACCCCAGCATATGTTCTGAAATAAAAGCTAGAGAATAAGAGGAATTAGATATGATAAAGGATTAATATCTTATAGATGCGCAAAAGTCTTCCAGGAAAGATTACCTCAGAACTGGTGCCAAAAGTTCTTACCTCCTTTTTCCTGTGGGTCTATCTTGGGTCAGAAATATGATTCTTCCTTCCTCATTTCTCTCACTTTTAAAATAGGGGGGAAAAACCTAAAAAAATTCAAACTGTGATTAGTATCTTTATCACTTGAATTCAAAACAAAAACTAAAAAGCATCTGAAAGGATTCCTTTGAAATGAAAACTATTTTAGATGACAGAAAAAGTATGCTAATTAAATATGATTGATAAGTTATTTTGTTAGTGACTCATGTTGCCTTGTTACAGTTTCATTCATTTTTAGTTGACTAATGAGCTCATTGAAATAAAGAAGAATTTAGATTGAATGTTATTTTCTTTTGGGTTTTCTATATGTTTACATTTTATTTCAGTTGTTAAGCAACCCCTAAAGTTTACTTCTATTACCCATTTAATTTGAAACTAAAAAGACTGAGAAGACCTTGCGATCTGTCTGAGACAAGGACCTTCTTTGTTGATACCAGTTGTCTGTTTAAACTAATGGAAATTTCCTTCCCTTAATAATAAAAAAATTATCATCAAAGAAACAGAATCATTCTTGGCCAATAATGATCACTGAAAGATGGCAGGGAAAGGTTCTGAATACTAACTACTTTTTAATATGAAAATAAGACTGGAGTTAAAATGTTGCTTCTGATTCTGCTTTGATTTCTTTTTAGCCGTTTGAACTTGATTGTGAGACTAAGCATCTCTGAGCCTGGACTAACTTCTTTGTTACCTAGAAATCTGTTCTTCCTTCTTTATAAGGGTGCTATGACATCGCAAGGGATGATATAGAAGACTGTTCTAAAATGTGTGATGGCAGAGAAACATATGGTCTTCATATTATTTGTAATGCTGATGCTTTTTATTCATGGGGAAATATCTTGGGGAGTCACAAGCTGTTAACAAAAGTCCTGCCTATAGATCTCCACCCCCATTAATGTAACAGACAGTGGGATGAGCAGGAGTATAAGACTGACTGAGTGACTTCTTTAAAAAATTTTTTCTTGATCCATCTTGCTAGGGACTTATCACTTTTATTCATATTTGCAAGGAGTTGAATTTTTAACTAATTTCTGTATCACTGTTATTTAAAATTTTTTGTCCTTTTCCGCTTTTTATTTTTTCTTCCTTCTATATAATTTGGGTCTCAGCTGGATGTCTGAGGAGCTAAGCAACATCCACTTATCAGATGGGACAGAACTTTAGCATCCTGTGCCCTATGCAACCCCAGAGCAGTTACTCTCTGCCTCTTCTGATTGTGCATAGCTTAACACATCACAATAGTCCCACAAGGAACTCTTATTCATAATTCTGGGGTTCACCCACTGTGCAGTTTATTCAGCCTCTCACCTACCTGCTCAGATGTATCAGCAGCCCCAAACCTGCCTCCTTAGCCATGCTCTCTTTGGGGTTCCACTCCACTGGCTACAGCCTAGAAAATGCATGTAGTCAGAAAGCTGGAGCGTATATTGTAACCAAACCCAAGTCCAGTTGCCTGCCGCAATGAAAGCCAAACCCATGAAACAGGTGCTGGTGAGAAGAAAAGAGGTTTATTCAGGTGCCAGCCACCCAGGAAGATGGGGGACACTTGTCCCAAAGCCCATCCTAATGTCTCAATGCAGGCAGATGTTTTTATAAGGAGGGAGAGGGAAAGCAGAACAAAGAGATCAGGGGAACATGCAGGCAGTGTCCTTGCTGGTCCTGAGATGGATTTGCATGGATGGCATCCTTGATGTGTCCAGTTGGTTGAGTTCCTGTGCCTGGAGGCCTTGAGGACAGTCTGCTCCTTAGGTTCACACAGGGACTAAAACTGCTGATTCTAGAAAAGTATACAAAAATACCATTTAACATGCAAGTTTTCATTTTGAGAGGAAAAATCAGGTTAAGGTGACAAGCTGGGTATAAAATTTACTAAAATTAATATAGGTAGCTTTACAGAATCAGAGCATATTTATTCTTCATTACAGTGTCTGCCTCGCCTCATGTCTTAAGAACCACAGCCTTGCAATTGCCTATTGTCCAATATCTGCAAATAGCGTCCTCGTATATTCTGTCCAGTTCTGCAGTTCTTATTTTTCCATGGAAGGACAAGTTTAGCACCAATCAGTCTGTCATAGCTAGAAGCAGGAGAAATATCATGTTTTTTTAAGAACTGGGAGACTTCGGACATAGTTGTGGATCTCCTCCAGTCTGTACCCTGTGCTTTAGTTTGTTTACTTGCCCAGTTGGTGTTAGCATCTTCATTTAATTTACTCACAGGGTCCTGGTGAAGACCAATTTACATAATGGCACTGGGGTATTTTGCATTCTAAAAATGTGTTGTATAAAATTATATAATATTAAACATGAATATTACCCATTAAGCACAGATGCTTAAAAGAATTAGTCAATGTGCATGATAAAATATTTTTTTTCTGGTACTTCAAAAAAGGAAAGAGGAGCAGAGGAATAACATCTATAATCAATTACTGTGTGCCACATGCTAGATTTGTGACTATTTATTTGAGCAACCCTATATAATAATACAGGTGCCAATTTTATTCCCAATTTACAGATCAGGAAAGAGAGGCTCAGAGGAGTTAAATCATTGCACGGTCAGTACATGATAGACTCAAAGCCTGATCTGTGGATTGCAAGGCCTGTTCTTTTTGGACTTGTGTTCAAAGATTTCTTTCTCAGACTGAGAGGCTTCATATAAACATCTAGACCAGATTGCCGAACCTCTGAAACTTGCCAAGTGCTAAATGAAACACAGCCTATTATGGTGTTTTGTTTTCTTCCCAGTGTTGTATTATTTTTTGACTTGTTAGAACTTTATTGTGTAAATAGTTCTGAGGAGCGTGAGAATCATTAATGATAGCTACTTCCCCAAATAACAGTTACTCACTTGTGTACATATGCATGTATGATAATGTGTATGTGTGTTTCTGGAATTGCTTCTAAGTAAACCCTTTTCTGCTTAACACCATAAGTCTGTCTTGAAATAAAACTATTAAATGTAGTGTAAACATTACTAAATTGGGATGGTAACATTTAAAAATTGTTCCATGCCTTTTAAATGTGTTCTGCTGTTTTCCCTGCCTAATTATCATTCTTTTCAATATTTATATGTAACTGTGACCTTTTTCTGATTGAATAACTTCAACTGGGTCTCAAGTGCTCACAATATCTTACTTTTAAAATTAAATTATGTTGCAAAATGACAAGTGAATCATATCACAAAAAGAAGCAGGGTGGTAGAAAGGTCATCACATCTGTCAGAACCTCCAAGCCATTGTTTTAACAAGTAAGAATCAGGAAATGTACGAAAAAAATGTCAGGACACAGGCAGTGTTTGAATCGTGACCATGTAGACACTGTGTTAGGAGTGATTTCATATACATCACCTCATTTAACATCCACAAAAATCCAACAAGGAAGGAATTGTTGCTGCTCTTGACAGTAATGGACTCAGAGGGGAAATGAGCTTGTACAGCTCAGTGGGGAGGTGGGGGGAGGAGGTGCTTCCAGACTTTTTTGACAGACAAGCCAGCTTTGTTGGCCATTAAATGTCTTCTTAAAAGCAGAAATTTTTTTGATTTTAAGAAGAAGCTGAGCATGTAAACATAGCTTCTTTGGGGACTGTGGAGCAGCCTCACAGCCCTGTGGTTGAAGTCTTGTTCCGAGACTATCCCAACTACTCCACTCCCACCCCTGAGTAGTCACCTGGATTGCCACAATGCATTTTCAAACTTCCAAGTTTCCTTCCAAAACCCCAGAATGTGCTCTCATGTAAGTAAATAATGGTCTGTGTTTCAAACTCCAATATGGTTCACCAGGGAGAGTTTAGAAATATCTTGAACGGGGTGGCAACTTTAGGGAGACTGTCAAGTCTCTCATGGTGACTACTCTTCATTTATATAGTGTGTTTGCCAAACCATCCCTTGTTACTTTGAAGTTGATTATATGTGACATATAATACAAGATAGACAGTTCATGATCCTGCCGGCCTCAGAGTCAACAAACATCTACCGAGCGCCAGCTCTGTGCTGGACACAACGCCTCTTGCTACCATGGCCATTATCTTATGAAAAACTTTTCTGAGGGTTAGTGTCACATATTCAAAATAACACACATTTTAGAGCCAGACAATCTGGGTCGTCCACCTAGGCTCTGCTACCTACTAACTATGGGCCATTGCCAGTTGTTTGATTAAGTATCTAAGTCTCAGTTTTAGCATATAAAATACAGAAATAATAAAAGCTATCTCTGAAAATTTGTTATGGACAATTCAGTGACATAAGAACTAAAAAAGCACCTGAAAAATCACCATACTAAATACCAAAGGAAGGGTCACATTTTACATTATCCTTACTCAATTAATGAGAAATAAACTGAGGTTCAAGATAGACAAAATGTCATAGAGTTCTGAAATACCAGACTTGTGTCTCAACCAAAATTCTTAAAATTCCCTAATGAGAGCTCCATGTCACAGGAGGGGCATTTCGGGGGTACATGGTCTTTGACCTGTTTTATTAAATTACATTGGGGTGTGGTCCCTTATGTTACTCAGCGTCTTCTTTCACCTGGCCTTGTGCCCTGTGACTGTGCTTCAGTGACTCAGTTGCCTTTACATCTGTCCACTGTAGGGAACTGTGTCCCATATTTGAGCTTCTCCTTAGAATAACTGCCCATTTATTTAATGACTGCGAACAAAGCCTTGATGCCTCTTCTCTAGACTAAATGCTTCTCACTTCTTAACCTCTCCTCCTGCTTGGATTCTATTTATTAACCCTGGTTCTTTTATAAACTTTCTGAAAATAAGCTGGCCATCACCTCATCTGTCATCTCTTATCTACAAATAAAAAAGCTATCTTTGGGCTCCTCATTTGCAAAGCAGAACAGGCACTCCCAGGAAAATCATTTACATACACACTTTATTTGGAATGATCATTTGCTAACCTTTCTAGAGGCAAAGAAAGAGCTGGTTCATGGCCCTCTTGTGACTTAACACTTTTGAAGGCAGGAATTAAGAACTGATTACCACCTACCATGAGTCAGGCATGCAATGATATTTATCTCATTTACTTCTCACAGCAAAGCTGGAATATAGGTGGTATTCCTCTTGTTTTACTGAATATGAAAAAACCCTAGCAGTGTCTTGTGTTTCTTCTCTCTCTCAACATGAAGTAAATTGAAGGAAAAAGTCATGAGCAAGCTGAAAGCTTAAGCACAGATTGGCCAAGAATAAACATCAGAGACACTCAAATCAGAGTTGTGTTACCAAGTCTGTCCATAGTATTTCTGGTGTGACTTAGCAGGTGTGTGGCACCATACAGCCTTTCAGCCACTAAAAAAAGAAAAAAGTTTCTGTGTTCCTGTGTTCTATAACAGATCCCCTGGTCCTGTCAAACTGCCTACAAAGCCAGTCTGGGAATTCAAAATGTTGCTGATTAACTTCAGTAAAATGGTGTTGTTTGTAATCAAAACCTTTGCAAGCTTCACAGAGCTGGTGTTTATTTGGATGACAACCCTCCCCAACCCCCACCCAGGACTTCTCAAGAGGAAAAGAAAGGAAATGCTAATATTTACTGAGTACCTACTGTGTGCCTTGCACTCTCCTAGCACTTTCATATGCAGTAACTATTTATCTTTGCATGTGGTGTCTTCCTGTTTTTAAATTGAAGAAACCATGTCTTTGAGAGGTTAACTAACTGGTTTTATGTGACCAAAGTTGCACAGGAGGCACGTGATGTTACAGACAAGTGAGTGAGCTCTAGCAGTGGGCAGGACTGGATTTGAAAATATACTTCTTTTCAGCTGTGATGGGAACAAGTTATGAAGCCTCTTGAACCTACACTTTTAGTTATAAATTAGGGTTCATACCAGGGTGGTTATAAGGATTAAATGAAATAATGTCTATGGATGCACTTAATACTTTCCCTGGCACATCCTAAGTGTTTGGTAAATGTGAACTAGTTAGTGGTGCATGCTGGTGGTATTAATGCCAGAAATGACATTTGTTTCAGTTGGATACCAAGTCCCCGTATTTCATTATATCACACAGTCTTCTAGAACAACCATTTCATAATGCTAGGTATTTCCTTCATAGAGTCATTAGTAATCTGAAACTGGCTTAGGTAGATGACATATAGTCTTATATTAAATCTATTAAATACTTGGTTACTAAGTTGCTTGCTTTATTAATTTCCCCTTCTCTTGGTAAATCTTCCCTTAGGTTGAATTGCGTTCAGTGCCACTCTGAGTGAAAAATGCAACACAGTGCCTCTCAGTCAGAATTAGGGAAAGGTTATCTGGACACATTGCCCAACATAATGGCAGAGCAAGGTGCACAAATAAAGGTGCTCCAATTAGCAGAGGACACTCTTCCACCTCTGGGAGATACAAGGATTGGGGGCACAAAAAGCCACACAAGGATTCTGCAAAGTAAGGGACTCATTACCATGACACAGTAGGGCATCATTTTATTCCCTCAAGCTCTGCACTTTGTTTCATGATGAGATCTGAGTTGTGAACTTGCAAAAGTGTGAAACTAAAGTACTGAGGCCTGACTGGTGAAAAAGAGGTATATTTTGGAGTCCAAAGACTTCAATTTGAGATCTGACTACAGCAATTACCAGCAGTGTAATATCATGGAGAGCATTCTCTCCACCCAGACTTGTTTTCTCTAAAATGGAAAAAGATAATAAAATATAAAAAATATCCCTGCTGTTATCTTTTAGAGGGATTGGAAACACCCTGCAAGATGACAGACATTAACATATTTTATGTTGATTCAGTTAGTCAGCAAATTTTTTTATTAAGTGCCTACATGTGAGATACAGTTAAACTTTAAAACAGTACGCAAAATAAGTGGTTTTGTTGCGAGTTTGGTTTGAGCCATTAATTGTTTCCAATTCATCAGAAAATAGCAGTTGAATATTCACCCTGACATCTAGGTCCTATTTCTAACTTATCTTCACACCTGAGGCGGAATGCTAGGCTATACATTAGGCCATATGCCCTCCCTTGAACGTGACAAGTGCAGTCACAACTCCGCATTTTTGCCCAGCATGCTGTTTCTCCCTGGATACTTCTCCTTGGTTTCCTCAATATCCAAACCAGGCCCAGGGATAAGAAATTTATATTGAGATTTAAACCCAATTGAACTTAGTCACAACGTCCATCTTCTTTTTATAACATATGCCATTTCTTCTCAGGTCCCCTCAGAATTTAATATGTATAAAACACCTTTGGATCTTGTTAAAATGCAGATTCTGGGAGCTTGCCTTTTTAATAAGCTCCCAGGTGATGCTGGTGCTGCCAGTCCATAGACCACGCTTTGAGCAGCAAGGTCCTTGAATACTAATTCTGGGTCCAAAATACTCATTGCCTGTAGTCCACAACCACATTTTCTTAAATTAGAGTTTATTGACAAATTCTTCTACACTAATACACATGAAAAAGAAGTAACTGGTGGTTTTAAATCAAATAAGAGACATGTGAGCTTAGACAAGTCACACAGCCACCTCGATTCATTTTCTCACCTGTAAAACAAGCACAAGGCCAATTCCTGCCTTGATCTCTTCACACTGTCCCTATGAGTGGCTTTAATATGTCACATGTCTAATTGTCATATGCAGCCCTATCTTAAAAGAATATTTTTTCTTTTCACAGATTTTACTTTCTTTTTTAAGTATCTTTCAAAGCTCTTTCTATGGGGATTGTTATAGAACTAAAAGCAATATCAAGAGGTAATTGGTGTTTTTTTGGTTGTCAGTATCTCTGCTAAATTAAAGGTTAAATATTCCAGAACCAAGGCCTTCCAGAGGGAATAGATACCCCTGAGTGCCACTGTTTATTACCATCTTTTCTCAAGTGCCAAGCGTAGGGTGCAGTTCTTTCTGTCTCCACTTCATAAATTTGCATTTTCTCTCTACCTTATGGCATAGTAACAAGAGCAGAGGTTTTGAAGTCAGACACTTGGTTGAATGTAGGAATCTTAATTCAAAGTGAGAAAGCCTCCTTAAACAAAAATGTTCTCATCTGATAATCTATAAAGTGGAATTAATAATAATAATAATGAGGAGGAGGAGGAGGAGAAGGAAAAAACTTCCAAAGATTTTTGAAGGTCAAATTAGAGCAGATATGTGCCTGACTTCTTGGGGCTTTGTAAGTGTTAATTTCTCCTCTGGACTATCCTTAATCATCTTTTTCTCTCTGTTTCTTATTCTCTCCTTTTCCAAACATATTATTCTTCATTGGGCTTCTTTTACCCTCCATTCATCCAAAAATACATGTATGAATAAATGAATGACTAGATAAAGAATTAACTAGCAATTGATTTATAAGAATAGTATTTTGCATTTTTGTTTTGGCATTCTACTTCTACCTTGAAGCATTTTCTTGTTTTGGCCTTATAACATCTTCATAAGGTGTTATTTTTAACCTTCCTTAAGGACACATTTGCTTTTACCTATTTCTTCTATTCTTATGGTTTATTAATATTACTGAGAACTTCCTGAGAGCGAGGACAACTTTCTATTTATCTCTTCATCAGCTGTATTACACACAGTGACTTGTATACAAGATTCCCACAACAATGTGGTTAAATGACTGGATAAGGGAGGGAAGAAATGAAAGAAAGAAAGAAGTTTACTCTTCTAGATAGAAAGTGGCTTATCTGTACAGTGCCTGGCACATAGTAAGTACTCAGTATGTATTCATCAAAGATATGCAATTATCAATGTAAGTCTTGGGTATATTCCCAAAGGCCAAGCTGATAATAAGATGGATTTAACTTGGGGGTTTACAGTGACAAACAATAAAAGTATAAACAGTGTTGGGAAAACTGGACAGATACATGCAAAACAATAAAACTGGGTCACTTTCTTATACCAGATATAAGAACAAACTCAAATGGATTAAAGATGTACCTTTAAGACTCAAAACCATAAAATCCTAGAGGAAAACAGCAGTAAATTCTTTGACATGGCACTTACCGATATTTCTTTTTTGGCTATGTCTCCATGAGCAAGGAAACAAAAGAAAATATAAATGCGACTATGACAAACTAAAAAGTTTTTGCACAACAAAGGAGATCATCAACAAAGTGAAAAAAAAACCCTACTAAATGGGAAAATTTATTTGCCAGATACAGCTGATAAGGGATTAATTTTAAAAATATATAAGAAATTCATCAACCTAACAGCAAAAAAATCCAATTAAAAGTGGGCAGAGGACCTGGATAGACACTTCTCCAACGCAGGCAAACAGATGGCCAATAGACACATGAAAGAAATGCTCAACATCCCTAATAATCAGGTAAAGGCAAATTGAAACCACAGTGAAATATCACCTCACACTTGTCAGAATAGCTATCATTAATCAATCAACAACCAACAAATGGCAAGGATGTGAGGAAAAGGAAACCCTTATGAACTTTTGGTGGGATTGTAAACTGGTGCCGCCACTATGAAAAACAGTGTGTAGGTTCCTTAAAAACTAAAAATAGAGCTGCCTTATGACCCAGCAATTCCAGTTCTGAGTATCCAAAGAAATCCAAAACACTAATTTAAAAACATATATGCACTTCTATGTTTATTGCAGCATTATTTACAATAGCAAAGGTATGGAAGCAACCTAAGTGTCCATGGATAGAAGGTGAGATTATGATAATGTGAGAGAGAGATATATAATCTCCATGATAAAAAAATAAATTCTTGCCATGTGTGACAACATGGGGGGACCTAAAGAGTATTATGCTAAGTGAAATGAGTCAAACAGAAGAAACAAAACAGAAACAAACTCAGAGTTACAGAGAACAAATTGATGGTTGTCAGATGGGAGAGGTGTAGGAAGATGGGTGGAAAGGGTAAAGTGAGTGAGAAGTACAAATTGACAGTTACAAAAATAGTCAGAGCCCTGACTGGTGTGGCTCAGTGGATTGAGTGCTGGCCTGCATACCAAAGAGTCATCAGTTCAATTCCCAGTCAGGGCACATACCCAGGTTGCAGGCCATGTCTCCAGTTGGGGCGTGCAAGAAGCAACCACACATCAGTGTTTCTCTCCCTCTCTTCCTCTCTCTCTCCCCCTCTCTCTAAAAATAAATAAATAAAATCCTTTAAAAAAATAATCAGAGATGTAAAGTACAGCACAGAGAATATAATCAGTGATATTGTAATAGCTATGTATGGTGTCAGGTGAATACTGGACTAATCAAGATGATCACTTCAAAGGTTATACAAATGTCTAATCACAATGTCATACACCTGAAATGAATATAATATTGTATGTCAACTGATATTGAAAAAATTTGTATTTTCTTAAAAAGTAACCAAGAAAAAAGAGAAAGAGAAGCCATCTTTTTTCAGGCAAAGAGATCAAGCTTTCTTGTCAGTGTCCACTATGCCTCTGCAGACCGATGGTTTCCAGGACAACAGGGGTGCCAAGTCTTTGCATTCGTGTAGTTTTCCATTGATAATTGCTAATATGAACAAGTGTTGGCTTGCACTTTACACCTGCCTGGCTTGCAAGTCTACCTTAATTGGATGTGCCAAGATTGAGGGAAAAACTAATCTCCTCTTTCAAGACAACTGACAGGTAGATGAAGTGTTGTTAGGGCCTTTATTGTTACAGTTTTGCTGACAAAATTACTATGAACTGTCTTCTTTCAATGCATAGCCTTCCTTTGTTGGCAGAACCCTAGCGTTTATCCTCTAGGGGTGGTATGTTAAGTCAGGGAATACTTTGATGAAATGTTTGGAACTGCTTTTAGGAAATTCACTTTTTTTTTATTCCAGTGTAGGGAGGAGAGATAGCATTGGGGAGGAACTCGAGGCCACAGGGAATTAGAAAGAGATGAAAGAGAATTGATTACCTACTATGTGTAAGATGTTGTGTCAGCCTATCTAATTAATATATGTCAGTTTAATCTTCAAATATGCCTATGAGTCAGGTGTTAAAATCTCCAGGCTAGAAATGAAAAAACTGACTCTAAAGGTGACTTCCTGCCTTTTTTTATTTTCAATTACAGTTGACATACACTATTGTATTAGTTTTGGGTGTACAACCCAGTGATTAAACATTATTTAACTTACTAAGTGATCACCCAATGATTCTAGTATTTATCTGATATCATACATAGTTATTACAATATTATTGACTGTATTCCACAAGCTGTACTTTACATCCCGATGGCTATTCTTTAACTATCAATATATATTTCTTAATGTCTTCACCTTTTTCACCTGTCTCCCCAATCCCCATCCCATACGGCAGCCCTCAAAATGTTCTCTGTATCTATGAGTCTGTTTTCTGTTCTTTTTATTCATTTATTTTGTTTTTTAGATTCTATATATCAGTGAAATCATATGACATTTGTCTTCCTCTGTCTGATTAATTTTTTCAGCACAATACCCTCTAGATCTATCCATGTTGATGCAAACAGCAAGATTTTATTCTTTTTACGACTGAGTCATATTCCATTGTAAATATACACCACTTCTTTATCCATTCACTTATTATTGAACACTTATGTTGCTTCTCTATCTTGGCTATTTTAATTAATGCTGCAATGAGCATATGAATATATATGTCTTTTTGATTTAGTGTTTAGGATTTCTTTGAATAAATACCCAAATGTGGAATTGCTGGGTCCTCTTTTGTCTTTTATTGTATAGCTTTTGTTTTAAAGTTTATTTTGTCTGGTGTAAGTATTTTTACTCTAACCTTTCCTTGTTTGTTTGTTTCCATTTTCAGGAAATAGTTTTGACCATCCCTTTACCCTCAGCCTGTGTACATCTTTTGATTTGAAGTGAGTCCCCTATAGACAACATATGTAAAGGTCTTGTTTTGTTATCCATTTAGCCTCCATGTGTCTTTCAGTTGGAACATTTAATCCATTTTAATTGTTGGTAGATATGTATTTATTGTCATTTTATTATTCATGTTTTTAATCTTTTCTTCATCTTCTCAAAGAAGACTCTTTAAAATTTATTGTAATGCTTGTTTGCTGGTGATGAATTCCTTTAACTTTTCCTTATCTGGGAAACTCTATCTGTCCTTCCATTCTAATTAATCATTTTTCTGGGTAGAGTAATCTTGGTTTGAGGTCCTTGCTTTTACTACCTTTGAATATTTCTTGCCAATTCCATCTGGCCTACAAAGTTTCTGATGAGAAATCAGCTGACAGTCTTATGGGAGCTCCTTTGTAGGAAACTAACTGCTTTTAAGTCTCTCTTTGTCTTTAATCTTGGCATTTTAATTATGATGGGTCTTGGTATGGGCCTCTTTGGCCTCATCTTGTTTGGTGCTCTCTGTGCTGCCTAGACCTCTAGGTTAGAGAAGTTTCCCATCATTATTTTTTTCACAGTTTTTCAATTCCTTGCTCTCTCTCTTCTCCTTCAGGCACCCCCATGCTGCAAATGTTGGTATGACTGAGGTTGTTTCAGAGACTCCTCCTTAAACTGTCATCATTTTTTGGATTTTATTTTTTTCTGTTCTGGTTGGGTATTGTCTACTTCTTCATCTTCCAAATCTCTGATTTGATTCTCTGCTTCATCTACTCCACTGTTATCTATAATGTATTCTTCATTGTTTTCTAGTTTCATTTGTATGTTTTCTATCTTTTAGTTGAAATTCTAAGTTTATCTACTCTTCCCCTAAGGTCACTGAGCATTCTTATAACCAGTGTTTTGAACTCTGCATCTGGTAGACTGCTTTGCTCCATTTTATTTCATTTTTTTTTTCTGGAGTTTTGTTCTATTTTTTCACTTTGGACACATTTCTTTGTCTTCTCATATTGGCTGCCTCCCTGTGTTTGTTTCCATGTATTAGGTAGAGCTGCTCTGTCTCCCTTATGTAGTAGGTATCCTGTAGGGTCCAATGGCAAATCTTCTCCAATCACCTGAGCTGGACCCTCTGTGTGTGAACCCCATGTGGGCTGTGTATAGCCTCCTAATGTAGTTGATTCTTGATTGCTGTTGGCCAATTGGCTGGGAGGACTGGCCAGGGCCATTGTGGAGGATCAGCTGTATAGGGACTGACCACAAGCAGCATGACTTACTTTAGCAAAGGTCTTGTGCCTGCTGAGTCCACCTCTTGAGTGTGTCTCTTGTGGAGGAGATTGGATGGTGCTTCAATGTTGTTTGAAGCTGTCCACCAGGTGTGATGGCTCTGAAACCTCGTAGGTGGTACAGGCCAAGATCAGTCACCACTTGTGCCATGCCTAAGGCCACCTGACATTAGCTACAAAGCAACCTGCAGATGGCTGCTATGTGTGCTGGGATTGGAGGTACCCAGGTGAGGACAAATTGTGAACTAAGGCTAAGTGCTGCTAGTGACAAGTCTGGGACCACTTAGTGACAAGTACGTGGCAAACTAACGCCAAATGCTGGTGAATTGAGAGATTAGGGTAGTCTGAAGCATGAGCCAAGACAGATATTTTATAAGGAAAAACCACTTGAAAGGGCTTGGGTGGGCCAGCACATTCGTTGGGGCAGGGTCTTAAGGAATCACCAGAGTGGGGCCATAGTGAAAGCCAGTTTGATGGAGACTCAGATATGATACCACCTGCCAGCTCTGTCAGGGGAGGACTAAAAAAAGAAACAATGGCCTCTTCCAGCACTTCTGTCTGGGAAAAACCTGCCCCTTCAGCTCTTGCCCAGACACTAGACTACTCAGTTCCTTCCCTTTAGTCCCTGGTGCCCCAGTGCTTGAACTTAGAGTAAGTGAGTCTGAGTGTGGCAATGACCCTGTAAGAGTAATACCTGGGACTCCAGTAGCTCTTTGTCTCACTCAACTACACTCCCCACTGATTTTTACAGCCAAAAGTTATGGAGACTTTTCATCCTGGAACTGAAAATCTAGCTGGAGGATGCGGTGTTGGGCTGGGACCCCTTGCTCCTTAGGAGGGATCTCTGCAGCCAAGATACCCTTCCCAAATTTTATCTTGTGTATTTGAACGCTGGACTAGCCCTGTCCATGACTCTGCCCCATCCTACCTTTATGTGGCTTCTTCTTTATATACTTGTTGTGGGACTCCTGTTCAGCTAAGATTTTAGGTGGTTCTGAATGATAGTTGTTCTGTAGTTTAGCTGTAATTTTGTTGAGGTTGTGGGAGGAGTTGTGTATCACATTTACCTACTTCACCATCTTGACCATAACCTCATGACTTCCTTTTTTTAATGTTTCAGATTGAACCTAAGCCATGCTGTCAAAATTCGAATTCAGGTCTTTTAAATGATAAATCTGTTTCCTTATCTATTTGTGGCATCCAATGAAAATTTGGACAACTCACTTTCCGTCATTGTTCTCATTTTTGTTTCTTGAGGGCTTTCCAAATCAGTCCACGACTTCCTCCTGCACCAACAGCTCTGCCAGTATTTAATCTTACATCTACCTTGGCTTAGTGAGCATTTAATAAGAGCCTGTCAGGTTCTAGGCACAGTGTTATGTGCTAAGAAGATATATGAATAACATGCTTCACTATTTTATAGGGGCTTTTCACCTAGACTCTAGATTCTAGAAGGGGAATCCATTGAGGAACAGATGAATTCACTTAGATGGAATCGGTTACAAAAAAAGTAGTATGCATTGGTGCTCTTAAGCAGAAAGGGGAAGAGGGAAGACATCTTGGGAAAGTGGAAATGTCAAGCATGGGTGAATTTCACTAAGGGAATTGTCTAGCAAACACTCAGAGGAGTGAAACAGTGTGCCAGTGGTGGAGAACTGCAGACCATTTAGTATTTTGAGAGCAACAGGTGACACTGGAAATCCTGGAGAAGGTGACAATGGAGAAAAGGCCACGCACAAGAGCTTTTTCCCAGAGCTCTGACCCAGAGATGGAAGAGACTGGTCTTTGTTGCAGTGCTGAATCTCCAATAACATCCTTTTATGGAAAAGATCAGTGAACATTTTCTGGGTAGGCTCAGAGAGTGAATATTTTAGGTTTTGCAGACCACATCAGTTTCTGCAACATATTCTTCTTTCTCTTCTTTTTTTACAACCTTTTAATAACATAAAAACCATTTTTCGCTCTTAGTTTCCCAAAGCAGGTTGAAGGCCATATTTTGCCCACAGGCTATAGTTTGCTAAATTCTACTTTATGGCATGATTTTGAATTTGTCACAACACTGCTCACCAGTTTTTAATTTGTCCATTTTTTTCTCTTAAAATGTAGTGCTTAGTTAAGATCAATATATATTATCTCACTTAATTTGCCCAATCTATTTATAAATTAAAAAGGCTTAATGATATTTTTTTAAAAATTGAGTAAACCCTGAAGACAAACAGAGCAGAAACACTTTGTAATTCTTTATCCATTTTCCATTTGCCATTAAGGATCTGTTAAATTTTTAAAAGGTAAAATAATAAGACTTTCATTTTGAATATAATTTAGCACTGCAGTGTTTATATTCTATTGTTCATAAGAATTAACCAAACTTTGTTGTATACCCCAAGCCAGGAATACTGTACCCTATGTGTGAAATAGGATTTTTCAAAATTGGCTTTGGTTACATGAAATCTTTCACCTATATGCTGATTTTAGAAGGAAACTTTTATCCAATAAGGTTTGAATTGCAGAGTGGAACAATAAGTTCCTTTGCTTAGTTCCTGGATCTCTAAAAATGCAATTCAGACTACATTAGTCAAGGTTATGTATTATTGTTATTTGTTTAAAAAGTTGTCATACATTGAACTGATCATTGACAAAACCCTTCAGCATTTTTTCACTTGCACCATGGCTAAACCATATCTCCTCCATTATTCTATACAAGCAAAATTGTATTGTTGTTTCTTTCTTTCTTTTTTTAATTTTTTTAATTTATTTTTTCAAATAAATTTGTCTCTGCCTACCCCCCCACCACTTTCCCTCGCCCCCTCCCCCTGCTCCCTCCCTCAATCCTTGCCCACTTTTGCTTTGTCCATGAGTCCTTGCTATATGTTCCTTGACTTTCCCCTTCCCCTCCTATTCCCCTCTCCCCTCCCTCCTTCCCTCTTGTCTCTGTTGGTTTCTTTTCCTTTCAGTGTTGCTGGTCTTATTTTCCTTGCATCTTTGTATTGTTGGTTAGGTTCCACTTATAGGTGAGATCATATGATATTTGTCTTTTGCTCCCTGGCTTATTTCGCTTAGCATAATGCTCTCCAGTTTCATCCATGCTGTCGCGAAGTTTAGTAGTTCTTTTTTTCTTTCTGCTGCATAGTATTCCATTGTGTATATGTACCATTACTTTTTGATCCAATCATCTACTGATGGGCATTTAGGTTGCTTCCAACACTTGGCTATTGTAAATTGTGCTGCTATGAACATTGGGGTGCATAGGTTCTTTTGTATTGGCGTTTTGGTATTCTTAGGGTATAGTCCCAGCAGGGGAATCACTGGATCAAAAGGCAGTTCCATTTTCAGCTTTTGGAGGAAATTCCACACTGCTTTCCACAATGGCTGCACCAGTCTGCATTCCCACCAACAGTGGACTAGGGTTCCCTTTTCTCCACAGCCTCGCCAGCACCTGTTGTTTGTTGATCTGTTTATGATGGCCATTCTGACCGGTGTGAGGTGATACCTCATGGTGGTTTTGATCTGCATTTCTCTGATGGCTAGTGATGCTGAGCATCCTTTCAAATGCCTCTGGGCCCTCTGTCTCTCCTCCTTGGAAAAGCGTCTGCCCAGGTCCTTTGCCCATTTTTTGATTGGATCGTTTGTCTTCTTGGAGTGGAGTCGAGTGAGTTCTTTATATATCTTGGAGATCAAGCCTCTATCTGATGTATCATTAGCGATTATATTTTCCCATACGGTTGGCTCCCTTTTCATTTTGCTGATGTTTTCTTTAGCCATGCAGAAGCTTCTTATTTTGATGAGGTCCCACTTGTTTATTCTTTCCTTTATGTCCCTTGCTTTAGGAGACATATCAGTGAAAAAATTGCTGCATGGGATATCTGAGAGCTTCCTGCCAATGTTGATTTCTAATTTAAGTGCAAATATTTTCTTTTTATACTAATCCCTGTTCCATTTCATCACCTTAATTTTAACTCTGCAATAAAATGGTCACAAGTTATCTTGAATCTTGGTTTCACCATCCACCATATCTGTCTTTCTTAATTTCATATAATCATAGGATTGGAGTGTCATTGAAGTTCTCTTATTCACTGAGGGTAGAGTTGGCACCACAGGCGCTAAACATTGAGCCATCTGCTCTCAGCTTGTGCACTTCCAGTGGTGGGGAATGGGGATGGATTCAGTGCCTTTCACTGCATTATTTATCAGTTGTAGTTGCTTAAAAATAGGGTAAAGGAAAGGACAAATAATATGTTGACTATCAGAGATTTGTATATATAATCTTATTTTCCAAACAACCAATTGAGTTAAAAATTCTTATAGTAACCTTACAGATGTGAAAATTAAGGATTAGAGTATCTTAGTACATTTGTTGGCCTAGCTGGGAAGAAATGGAGTTCAACTTCAATGCCTCTCTAACTCAAAAGTCCAGTGATAGTTCACAGATTCCACAGATGCTTCATTATAACTAAAGAACTTTTCTAATGTTGAGCCAAAGTTCCTTCCTTTTATGCTATGTTCATTATGCACTCTGGATCGACACAAAATAAATTAATTCCCTCTTCCCCTATTTTAGTGGTTGTTGTAGGGCTTATTCAAGTCAGGATAATATAGCAGCTGACAAAGTCTCCTGAGGAAGAAGCAGAATTGTGGGCCAGCTATGGGAGCTTTGGACACAAGTGTTAGTTAACACAAGATAAATTTGGGGTTGAATTCCAGGTCCTGTACTTATTTGCTTTGTAACTACAGTCAAGTCATATCAGCTTCCTAACCCTTATTTCCTCAATGTAAAATAAACAATATAAATTTTAAAATGTTTAAAAGAGGTCCAACCTCCTCGTGGTATTGCTGTGAGGATGGATGACACGGGGCTGAAGAGACCTGGACACTGTGCCCAGTAGAGGGAGTTGCCCAATCCCTAGCTGCCAGGTCATTCCTGTGTGTTCTGTTTTCCACAATAAATAACGTATTTATTTGTGTGTCCCACAAGGCAATATTCATTATTTAACATGTAATTTTGTCCCTCTTTTTGGTTACTGATTGAATGTATTGAATTATAACAGTTTCTACTTTGTGGTAAGTGCCAAGGAGTTTAAGCTCATCACACATACTGCCTCATTTTGGTCTCATAATATCCTTTTAAGGTAAATGCTATAATTATCATCTCCATTTTACAGAGGGTTAAACTGAATCTCAAAAATATTATGTAACTTGCCCAAGGTCACACAGGTAAACAGTTGTATAGCTGGAGTTCAAACTAAGGCTGGCTGGCTCCAGCAGCCCTGGTCCTGTCTTCTATGCTGAGATGCCTCAGTGTGCAACCTAGGTCTGTGGGAATAGAGATATCATTTCATAATCTCAATCCACACACTGCTCAGTATTCTTTTTTCTTGTTTTTTAAATCTCTCCCCAAATCCTCAATACTTTGTTTTCCATGACTTGTCCTGTTTCTCTCAAGAATGCTAAATTAATTCTCACTAATATGAACATATGGTTTGTCTTCTTTGAACTTATTTCCCCATGTATAAAATGGAGCTAGAACTATATATACAGCGATGCTGTTAGGAAGATTAAATGTAGTAATTCAAACCAAGTGTACTGATCAGTGTCTGGTATATCTAAAGTATATATATCTGATCTCTTTGTTCACTGCTTAGCAACATTTGCACTTAAATAGAACAATTTGGCAGGATAATTAATTCATTAACTTACTCAACAACTAATTATAAACTGCCTATGAAGTATAGGGTTTGATTTCTGTATTCGGTGAATCAGAAAAATATATGCTGTCACATCCTATAAGCTATATGAAGGAAATGGATGTGGCTTAGTAGGAGCCTAGAAGGTCAGGTAGGGCTCCTCAGATTGAGAGGAATTTAACCGGGTGTTAAACAATGAATAAGATTTATTTACACGGCAGAGGGAGAAAGAAGGCCTTCTAGACAGTCAACTGCTCATAGTAGTAGAAAAAGCGTGAAGCAGACAAAGAGTGGCTTGTTTACCCAGCTTGCAGGTCTGCTATTCCTAGGAAATTGTACCACTTCTTTTCTGCTAAGTTTTGTGTAATTTACAAGCAAAATAATGAAATGAATGAAAATTAAAACAAATGCTTCTGCAAAATACTGATTTAATGCCTTGAGTGTTTTTATTTTTCTTTATTGTTTTCTAATCATTATTAATGAGCTTTTATCAAATTTTATCTTTTTATTAACAATTCATTATTGCTATAAAATGCAATGTTTCTGTTTTTGATATTTACTATTACTCATTTCCATTCAGTGACTATTGCTTTTATTTATTATGGTATATGTTTTTAAACTTTAAAAAAATGATGAGGCTAACTATCCTGAGACAGATGCTTCATAAAGTTGCCAACACATAGACTTTGAATAAAATCCCTGGCTTCAAATTCTGGTGCTGCAAGTACTATCTTTTTCATGCTGAGTAATTCATTAAAATTCTTCCCTACACTGTTGTTTTTTACCTCTAAAATGGGGATTAATATTAACTACTTCACATTAATTGTCATGAAAATTAAATGGGTTGCATATGAAACATTGAGCCCTGTTCCAAGTTATTAATAGTGGTTGTGATTATTAGTGTATGATGTTCATCTTTCTTTACATAAATGCAAGGATATCTGATTTATATGATTTTTAGACAGGAACAAGAACACTCATTTCTTTTTTTACTCCAACTTTATTATGTCTACTTTTCAATAAAAACCTTATAGAGTTGCAGTGTTATCAAATGCAGCTTTATTCATTATTTTTGTTCAGTTAGCTGAATGTCTGCTTTGTCCTGACACTGCCCTATGCTACCATGAACTCACAGTCTAGAGGGGAAACAAACAAATAAACATATGTGATATGATTATGTCTATCCATCCACAAGGGCTGCATGAGGCTGCGTAGGACTGAGAAAGTAACACTTCACAGTGGCCCACCAGATCTCTGGATGACGTGGCCCCAGCCCACTCCTCCAACCTATTCCACTAATCCCTTCCCCTGTCTCCACCACTCATCCTCATTCTCCCTCATAACACACGCTTTATTTTGGTTCCCATGCTCCTGTTTTGTCTCAGGATCTGTGCACATGTTCCTCCTCTGCAAAGAACCCCTCCCTGACTCTTCACATGATGCCACCTTCTCATGGTCATCTCAGCTTAAATGTTTCCTCAGAGAGCCCCTGGGCTATTCATTGGCTGCTGCCTTCAGTTTTCTCCATTGTAGCATCTTCATCATTTCCTGCGTGGTACATATCAAGTGTGTAATTGTATATCACACCGCAGGCTGTGAGCTTCATACAGAGGCCATGCCTGCATTCATCCCTGTTCACATGACACCCAGTAGAGAGGACTGTAGAAAGGGCTCTAGAAAATATGTGTTCAACAGATGAAACTCGGGGAGGGTGATAGATATGTGGATTGAATCCCCAGCAGTTCACCAGGAGGACATAGAGAAATCATCACTGGTTAAGTATCATGATTTGGAGGCAAGCATTCAAATTGAAGATATATTCAGATTTGGATTCAAGTCCCAGTGTTATTATATATCAGCTATATGAACTTGGGCAAACCATCTTAATTTTATGGCCCATATCATCTTCATCCATGAAGTTGAAATAATAGCAGCTAATTGTGAAGTTGTTATAAGTAGTAGACCTGAAGTATCCAAAGCATGTGGGTAAATAAAAATAAATAGCATTGTTATGAGTATATTTTGATGTGATAAGGAGGATCATGAACTGCCTGAACTGAAAATATTTTGGCACAGTGTGTTCTCATGTCGCAGCTTGAGAGTGAGAGACAGTAGTCTGACCTGAAGCACTAGGCTGCTGTGAGAAAAATTGAATTGTTGCAAAGTCTTTGAAAGTACAAAGCGCCTATGGCAAATTTTTGAAGGTCAAAGATTTACAGTTTCTTTTTCAGTATTCAGAGGATGTAAAAATAATGGTTACTTCTTATCTTAGGCTTTAGTTTAAATACTGTGCATATAAGTAGCTCATTTAATCCTAACAACTCTATGAAATACTATCTCCCTGGATGTACAGATAAGTAAACTGAAGCACATAAATGTTAAATTTACTCAAGACCGAATAACTAGTCAGCCACAGGGCTGGGACTTCAAACCAAGCAGCAGGGAATTACAGTCCACAGTTTTAAAAAAATTATTTTTCAATTGCAGTTTGCATTTCAATTATGGTAATACAAACAAATACAGTTTGTATTAGCTTCAGGTGTACAGTCATATATTTTTTAATGAGTTAGACAATCATATATCTTACAAAGTGATCTCTCTGATATTTCAAGTATACACCTGGCACCTTACATAGTTACTACAATATCATTGACTATATTCCCTATGCTGTACTTTACATCCCTGTGACTATTTGGTAGCTATCAATTAGTACTTATTAATCTCTTCACTTTTTTTATCCAGTCTCCCAATTCCCCTGCTCTTTGGCAACTGTGTCTGTCCTCTGTAGCTATGAGTCCATTTTATTTTGTTAACCAGTGCACTTTACTGAATATATATGGCAGAAAGCCCTGTGTGATTTGAAGTTCCATACATGAGTTCAAATCCCTATTCTACCACTTACTAATTAGGTGGCCTTGCACAATGTTATTAATCTTCCTTTGCCTTTGTTTCCTCACTTGAAACAGAGAAAGACAGTGTTATCTGCTTTGAGGGGGCTGCCTATAAGCATTTAAGTAAGTCAGTGTTAAGTATGTAGTTGTTAGGTGCCATCTTTATAGTTGGTACTCAGAAGAAGGTGGCTAATGTGACTACTCAACAGTTGTAATAAAATATACCCATGGGTCTTGACGTGGTTGAGATTTTATAAGACTTGATGGCTTTTAATTGAGAAATATGCATCCATGACAGGTAATCAATACTCTCATTTGGCAGGCAGGTTGCAGATGAAATAAAGCTAAACGATGATGCAATTAGAATATACAAACAAATCTCCTGCAAAAGTCAAATAGGCTTGACTGCCTTCTCCATCCTAATTGCCTTGCCGTGTTTGGAATGCATCTGGAAGGCATTTTATTTTTTTCAGTAACTCTGTACCCAGCTAAGTAATAGAGCTTCTTTCCCTCATTGGCTCTTTGCTTTACCTGCTTTCTCCTCCGAGCTCAGCTTCCCGCCATCCAAGGGTAGACAGCGTGTCAGCATTTAGGCCCGACTCCCTAATTGTGAAGGACTAACTGCACAGCCCCCTGACAAACATTGTCCCCTGAAATTCACTCTGTCATTTCTTTTCTAGTTGTCAGGTAGAATGACAATAGCTGGGGATTTTAATGGGGGAAACAGTTCAGGAGGCAGGTTCCCCAGAGTCTCTTGCAAATATTTCTAAATCCACTTCTTTATTGGAGTGTGTGAATTATTAAAGAACAAGGCTATCTTTTTGGTCACCCTCACACTAACCTCCACCATCTTTTTCTTCCCGTATTCACAACTGTAATTTATTACATTGAAAATGTATCAAAACTGCCACAATATTCATGAGCATAATAAATTGTAACCTCATTGAATTTTTTAGTTGCTTCTTGGTTCAAATCTCAGATTCCTTACTTATTAGCTCTGTGTCTTGGGCAAGTCATGTTAGTACTAGTGCCTCAATTTCCTCATTTTCCCAAAGAAGATGATTATAGTTTCTGGCTTTCAGTTTGATGGGAAAACTAAGTGAGGTGACAGGTTTGACATCATCACTGGGACATAAGTTTGCAGTGTATACTATGACAGGTAATCAATACTCTCAATGATTAACACCACTCCAAATGTTAAGTCAAATATAAAAAATGAAGCTAATGCATGCCAATTAATATTTTGCATAGTACCTTCCACTAAGTTTGGCTCTACTGGAAAGAATGTAGGGTTGGGACAGATAAACTTGGATTCAAATTGTAGCTCAACCACCCTGTGTGACTTTGGGTAAATTACCTATCCTCTTTGGACATTAATATCCTCATGTGAATGTAAATACTGTAAAGTTATCCTCCCAGAAACTTGGAATTTTAACTTGAGCTAAAGCAAACAAACTTGTGAGTGTGGTAGATACCCCTGAAAATCTTCATTCACACCAGTATAATTAAAACTGTTTCCAAAGTAGCCATGCATAGGACCAGGAAACTGAAAAGGGCCTCTCAGTATCATCTTCTTTGATGCGTTCATTTTACAGAGAGAAAGAGAGAGGAAAAAAAAACAAAATAGATTTAAAGAAGCTAAGTGACTCATCTGCGATGTCACAACCAGTGGAAAAAGGCTGAGCCCAAGAGGAGAACTCAGTTATCCTATGGTGATCAACATTCCATCCTAATCTGCAGAGTAAGACAAAAGAACAAAATAAGCAAAACAGTGAATTCTGATGAAAATAAATGTAGAAGGAAAGGAAAAGAAGGAAAAGAGAAAAGGAAAAAAGAGAAGGAGAGAAGGGAAGGGAGAGAAAAGCCCAGTGTGTGGCATCATTTGGAGCACTTGACAGTCCCCAGGTTCAGAGTAAGGTGACTGCAGTGCGAAGGGGTGGGGAGAGGGCAGGGCTGAGGTGAGGCTGCAGGACTCCAGTCCTGACTGTATCACCTCAGAGCTGTGAAGACAAAGGAGACTTCACTTCTCAATGCCTCAGTTTTCTAATGTCGCCTTCTGTGCATGGTTGTTGTGAGGACTCAAGAGATGATTGATATAAAATTATTAGTACAAGGCCTAATGCGTAGGAAACAGTCAATACAGTTAGCTGCTCTTATTAGTAAATGTGAAATTGACTGTCACCTCTCTTTTTCTTTTTCTTCCTACTCTTAAAGCAGCTATTTTGAAGTCATTGGGGTATATTATGCTTTTTCAGTTAAATGCCATGAAACTAACACTGTGATGAGGTGTTGGAAGTAGAGGGCTGCTGGGGGAGGGGACTGTGGAGGAAACGAGCACTAACATGTACATAGTGCCCACCGTATGTGAGGCACTCTGGGGAGGGTTTCGAGTGAGTACCTTCTCCTTAACCCTTATCACAGGCCTATGGGGTAGGTAGGAAATGTTGCCCTCATTTTACAGATGAGGAAAATGAAATTCTGAGTGATTATATCATATGGCCAAGGCAGTTCTGAGAGAAAAACTCTCTCTTCTCTCTCTTCTAAGATATAGTCCTTGCCCACCAGGAATGCACTGACCTAAAAGTCTATTTCTCAAAGAATCAGCCTATATTCCCAGAATACTTAGAAGAAAGGTCCAAGAAAACCATCTATTACTGGTTTTCTTAGTTTTTAGGCAAACTATCTCTATTAGTTGTTTTGTGCCATTTCCATGAAGAACTTTTGTTCATTTCCCTTTCTTTTATTACTATATGTAATTATAAATTACCAGAATGAAAAGTAAGCACTCTCTGAGTTTACACATCTTCTGTGTTTTCTCATTCCCAGGATAAACAGTGTTGGTGCGCACAAGAAAGCTTGGGTTGCAATGTTCTTCTTGGATGTTATGGACTTGTCTAATTAAGGTAAAATATATATATATATATGTATATAATTAAGGGTTCTTGTACTTTTTCTATACTCAAGTGTCTGTGGTTTGCAGAAACATATTGGCAGGCAGGCGGGAAGAGAGAGAAAAAATTGTGGCATAATTTTTCTTTTTGCTTTTGTCTTGAGCAAAATCTTGTGGATTAGAAAGTAGCATTCTCAACAGACTTCTATCAATATAGTCTGTCACAGTTGGTAGAGGTGACTGATACTAAATGTGCAACTCTCTTTGGCTTTAATGGGTCAGTTCCCTTTTTCCCTTGTGAAGTGTTGTTTTTAATCTTTGGAGAAATGCAAAGGAAAAGACTGAGCTTCTATTTACAATGCAAAGGGAAGATCTGGCACTTAGAAAATTCATATAGATCAGATTTTCTCTGTTTAGGTTGACTAAAATATACTATAATGGAATATAAAAGGGCTATATTTAAGAAACTTTAGGTAAATTGTTTGCTATGCAGGAGGAAACCTTTCTCCCTACCCTCTTAGGTTTAGTGCCTGGGAATCGCAAATTAAACTGAATAAAAAAACATTACCAGGACAAAAAGTTTATTTACACATGCAATGAACATACCCATGGGAGTATTCAGTGAGAAGTAATTCAGAGGAGTGGTTCAATTTGGGAGTTCTATGACTAGCCAAGTAGGGGGATGAGAGAGAGCAAAAAAGGCTCCCAGGGAAAGAACAGAGAGATAGGTTTCTTTAGGAAAGACTATTAAAAAAAAATGAACAAACATGAGATAGAGTTTGTGATGTTTGCTCATACAGGTATGAGCAGCCTTTCCATCTACTTTAGGACCATAAGCTTTTCCAGGAGAGAGGACTTTTAGTAGATTTACTCTTCATCTCTCTGGGGGAAAACACACCCCAAAGTGGTATTTTATGGCACTCCTCATTTTTTCAGACTTTTCTGCTTTATTCTGTTTCCTCCCTTATTCTGTCAGATAAGGGAAGCTCTAAGAAGGCTTATTTTCTGCATTTGTTGAACCTCAAATGTCTTCAGGTTCAAATAATTTTTATACTAATTCAGGGCTTCCAAGTGGATCCACTTGTTTCCACATATTGTCCATCGGAAGATATTTCTGCATTTGTCTTTGTGTGTGTGTTAACTAACACATTACAATTCATCATCTCTTTTGTTTTGAGTGACCAGTATTTAGCAAGGCATATGTGAAAAATACAATGTCATATTTTAACAGGAACTTTTGTGGATTATTGGGTATTCTCAGCTTTTTCATATTTAAGTTTTTTATATCGACCACAGTTTTAAGAGACAGAATTCCCAAGGACACTGTGGTATATCCCTGTGATGGTGACATTTTCAGGTTACAAAGAAGAAAGAGGTATTTAAGTTATATCAGCTGATGAGGAATTATTTATAAAGCACCTGGGAAAGTGAGGAAACAGAAGATGCCATCAAGCAATAACATAGTCAGACTTCATGAAAAACAAGAACAATATTCAGCAAATAATAGTGACCCACAGGTATAGCCCAGACCATTTCATCTTGCTATCCCTTTATAGCTGCTGAGAACCCCTATGGCTGCAACCAGTCCTTTATCCTTCTAATTCTGAGAGAAATGAGCCTCATCTTCCATTCCCACTACTACTGCCTCTGATCCTGTCTCGTGGCTTCTGTGCCATGCTGAAGTGCACCACACATCCATGTTCCCAATGTAGAAGCATCACGTTGAGTTGGTTTGTCACTATCATTTATAGGGCATTCTAGGAGTAGGAGTTCCTATGAGAAACAGTCTACAGTTCCTTGGACTCCCTTATGCCTAGCACTTAGCTGTCAATAGCTTTTATGCAAATACATAGTCTAATGACTTGTGGCCAGGGTAACCAGTCTACATGGCTTAAACATGACAAAGTGGAAGAAAGAGTCATTGACCTCTTTCCCAGGAAGGGGGCTATGTGAATGTCAGGCACTTGCAGAAGATTTCTCATTCTTTGGGATGCTGGGTTTCTCGTCTGATCAGACTAGTGACTGGTGATACCTATGTATTGTAATGTTCTTTAGGGGTACCAGAATGGCATAATTTCCTCAGTTCATATGTGAGGGTATGACTGAAACTTGTTTGGGCCAGTCCAGCAAAAAGTCTGCCATTTGAATAGGAAAACACAAACTTGGACTATAAAGAATAATAGGCAAGCTACAACTCTATGTTATAAGGGACAACCTAAGGAAAGGGAGGAGCACTTACAAAGGAACCAAAAGAAGATGCTTGAGAAGAGAAAGGTCCAGGGAATGAGACATAGATGATCCCATGCTCTTCCATAGTGTTAGCTTCCAGAAGAGACTGGGATCCTTTGGGGGAAACATAGGAGGAATGATGAAATGTCCTTTCCTGGAACTCAGAGGTCTAGAGTCTGAGGGTAGCCAAAGAAAGGCAGCTTTAATAAGACCTTTAATGTTTCCATCCCAAAAGATCAGAAAGTGGATCAAGATAGAGACCCAAGCAGGGAAACCCTAGAGAGAAAGTGACTCAGGGACTTAATGAGTTCCTAGAAGGGAAGTTGTCCTAATTTCCCTTGTCTCCCTCTTCCCAGTCTTCTAATGACTTGGAGCAGTCTAAGGTAGAAAATACTGCCGTGTATCCAGTTGTTCTAAAGCAGCAATTTTCAACCAGGGTGCTGCAAGAAATTTTAAAACATGCAATACCTGCCTATTTAGTCAGGGGCACTGACCTCTTTTTCCTTACACTGTCAAATAAAAAGATGATAACAGCCAATACAACAATAGCTATCCAGTGTGAATGAATCAAAATTACACCTATATTTTTGTCAGATCAGCAAAAATATATATATTTTATGCTATGCCTCAGAGTTTTAGTAATTAGTTTATGTGTGCCATGAGATGAAAAGTGTTGAAAATCATTGCTCTAAAGTATTATTCTGTAAGAATTCAATAATACGAGACTCTCTTTCATAGAAAAAATGAGTTAATAGATAAAATTGTCTCATTTTTTGAGACTTCACTCCTGTTTTCTTTCGAACCTTTAGGACCTGCTGTTATTCAACCTTCCATATGCATCTGGAAATGATGAAATTAATAAAAAAAAGTTGCAAATAATGTTAATGGAAACACTCAGAAATTGATGATCATGCTTAGGTCATGATGTATGTTTTATAGATTTGAATTGCCTTACTCTGGTTTTCTGTTGCGTTTATATACACAATCTAGTCACATTTTCTGCTCATAAAAGTCATACCTAGTTCAGATACTGGGATTAACTGTGTCTTTTGTACAGGACTCTACAGTGATCGTGGTGTTCTGTGACTGACTTCCAGGTGTTCTGCCACCTGGACAATGTACAGATCTACTGTTTAAGGTCATAGTTTCCATATGTCACACCCACATGTGATTAGAATATTTGTTATTGTTGGTTACATTTCCCAGAACCCCTTTCTAAAGCATTTTTTAAGAGTTCTCACATGCAAGAGTATATATTTGCTCAGTTTTAACAGGTGGAGAGTTGAGGCTTGTAACATGACAGCCTGTAGATAGTCTGAGCCCACTGAGATGCATAGTAAACTCCAGGGAATGCCAACGCAAAGAGTTTCCCAAGATGTTCAGGAGATGAGTCCCCCTTTGGGGGAAATATCCCAGCATGACCTAACCTGTTACTGCCCTTATAAAGTGGAGGCTAAAAGCACTTCATAACCGGTTGACTGAGCCTAGAAAAGGAGCCAAAGACTTGGTCAAAAATGTTTATTGAGTACCTTCTATAGGCCTTAAAAATAAGTTCAGCTGAGGAGAAATGTCTCTAGGCTGATCTTTTGAATCAAAAGAGCCAGTTAATGGGAGGAAGGATCCAGGATACAAATCATATCAAGAAGCCTTCAAATTAATGAACTTGGGCAAGAGTTTTCCACAAGAGAGCTGGACGGTGAAATCTGTGTCTGGATCCAGGGAGTCAGCTTACCTGGAACACTAATGCTAGAAATCAGGTTTCCGAAGACTGGCTAGAGAGAGAGAAATTTTATTCAAGTAGCCAAACCATGGAGTTTCAACCCAAACTCCTGTCGAGATAGCCAGGTTTTAAGTAACATAAACCAAATATAAACTCTAAGTCTGAAGGACAAGATCTCCCTTTAGAAGGCAGAAAGAAGAGAAAGAGTCAAGGATCAGAAATTAAATGTCTATCATTTATGGAGCAATTACCATTTAAGTACCAAGTACTGTTTAATATTTAGACATATTAACTCATAAAATGAGAATGGTACTAATATCATTCCCATCTTTCAGATGAGAAAACTGAAACACAGAGAGTTTAAATAATGTTCCCAAGCTCATACAACTAGGAGGCTGTGGAGCTGGGATTTGAAATTAGGTAATACGTCTCCAGAACCCGTTTTCCCTATAGCCACAGTCCTTCGTGCAATTTCAAAGGAACTCATTTAGATATGGCTTTAAGAAAATGAGGGATATCTAGGATGATTCACTCAACAAAATTGTTTTTAGCTTGCTTTTATAGCCAGTGAGTGTCAGGCAGGCTTGAAGTTAGAGCAAGCAGGCAGAGAGCTCTGGAGGCATGACCCTGTGGTTAGAAATTCTCTGGCAATGACCTGCTACAAATCTGCAGTTTATCACAGTTCTGAGCATATATTTACTGAGAGATACATCTCTGAAATCCCTTCCCCATTTGCATTTCTGCCACTGGACTATTTTTCAGGTGATGTGTCTCTGTAAGTCAGTCCTAGCAGACACAGTCAAGTTAGCATCTACGTGGTTCGGACAGGAGCTGAGCCACATCTGTCTGCCAGCACCAGGGCATTCATCTGCACTGAGCTGAGGCCAGCCCCATGGCTCCAATACTGACAAACAAGCCATATGATTCAATCTCCTCCAAGTTGGCGCCAGGTGTCCTCAACCTTCAATTGCATTTCCTGGCTTTGTCTGAGCACAGGGTTGGCTGAGGTGACCCTCTCACCCTTATGAAACAGAAGGCCTCACAAGTCTTTCTCCCTGGACTTCCACCCGGGAGGTCATCTGGCTCCTAAGATGCTATATGTGAATTTTTGCAACTCTTTTCCTGTAAGAAAAGGCTTTTGGTATCGTAGTTTGCATTTGAAACCCTAAAATTAGACAAGGAAAATAAGGCTAACTTACTACTCCCTCTCTGCCTAGCACTGCTCTTATAATTAAGGAACAAAATAGGCCTTTCACCCCCTCTCCCATGTGAGAATTCCCCTTCCCTCCCCAGCACTCTAGCAAGCAATCTCTTTACCCTAGAATTGTCAGGAAAGCACTGGCTGACAGGCTGTGTTATTGCTTCTGATGCCATTGGTCACATCGTGTAACATCTTAACTCCTAACCTAATCCGATGGATGCAGCTTGACAGGCCGTAGCAAGAATGCTGGTCCAGCTCCCTCGAGTTGTGTTCAAGACCTCACCTCCCTGAAAGCTGCCGAAAACCTGCACAGCATTCAAAGTACTTCAGGGCATGCTGCGTGATCCAAATCAGTGCAAGTGTGGCAGCCTGTCCCTAACTCTAGGGTTAGGTCCCTAAGAATGTGGCCTTTCTTTACTTCTTATTTGAAGGTTCAACATCTCATCAGTATAAGAAAAATAATGTTCCGGGGACTGAGGTTGTGGTGACTCTGAGGAGCACTTTAAATGACTTTTCATATTCAGTAAAATCAATAAAAACTTAATAAAGAAAAAGTGAATGACATCTTACATATCCTCAGTTTAAAATAAGAGTGAATAGTTCTATGCACCACCTCTTCCTCAAGAGAAACTTTTAGCTGTTTATTTGTTTCATTTTGTTGTAGACAAGTGAATGCTAAGAGGAATTTAGTTTCTCTTCCTGGTCCTCCATTGATGTTCGGGGCCTTTGTCATTTCATGGCCCAGAACTGATTATCTTGGCCTTCTGGGTCCCATCTATGTGCCCAAATGTAGACTCAACACATGTGTTCTCAGCTCCTTTACACGCTCTGTACCCCCCTCCTGAGAAGTTTTAAGGGAAGCAGTTTATATCCAATTTCCTTTCTCTCTCTCTCTCCACTTACTTGAAAAAACCATCATTATTTTCTTGTCCTCAAATTAACTCTTTAACTATTTTATCTAGTCCTACCCAAACCCTAATTATTTCCCAATAGCTCTGGAGTCATAGAGATCTAACTGGGAGTCCTGTCTCTGATATTCACTAGCTGTGAATTCTTGGACAATTTACTTAACCACAGATAGCCTCAGTTCCATCATCTGTAAAATGAGGAAATACTACTTTAGTTTCATTGGGTGGTTGGAAGAATTAAGTGGTATGATGCATTCAAAGTGCTTAGCACAATGTTGGACCCACAGGACATGCTCAGAGCTAATCATTTTCAGGAGGACTCTTGGTGTGAATGGTGACAAGCATGGACTTTGAAATTAGACTCATCCAGGTTTACTTTCCAGTTCTGCCACCTACTACCCTTAAGGCCTTGAGCCAGCTTACTTGTACGAACACTGTTTTCCTCATCTGTCACAGGGGGTAATAGCTCGGTGAGCCTTGCCGTAACTGGATAAATGGGGCATAAAAATTCAATTACATAAAACAAGGAGTTGCTTTGCTGAAATGACTGTGGTGAGCCTTTATGATCTGCTGGCCAGAAGCTTGAGGAATCCATCTGGGCAGCCTAAAGCCATCCAGCTCCTGACTGGGATTTGATGCCCTCTGGTGGCAGAAGTCTGCTGCGGCTTAAATATTAATGGGGGCTATTCTGCAGCCTGTGGCTAACCGAAAGTCCTGCACTCAAATGTGGCTTTCCCCTTCTCAGCCTGTTAGACCAGGAGAACATCGGAGGCTCAGAAGCCCATCTTCAGCCTCCCTAATTCCCAGACAGGGTTGACTGACATTTCACTTCCCAGCCTCTCCTCTATCTACAGAAAATAAAAACTTCATCCAACATTCTGGGTCTGTCTGCAAATTGGGATGGGCAGAGAATGAAAGCTAATTACCAATCATATGATATGAAACTGTATTATCATGGGATATTTTGTCAGGGGAGTTTATTGTATCTATCTTTAAATTTTTGAGGCATTAAATGAGATTATTATCACAACCACTGTCTCTGCCTGTTTGGGCTTTATAACAAAATACCATAGACTGGTTGGCATGCAAAAGAGAATTTATTTCTAACGATTTTGGAATCTGAGAAGCCCCAGATCAGCACGCCAGTGTGCTCCGATGAAGGCCATCTCCCTGGTTCATAGCTGGTGCTTTTCATTGTGTCTTCACACGGCGGAAGTGGGCTAGGGATCTTTTCAGGGCCTATTTTATAAGGTACTAATTCCTTTCCTGAAGGTTCTACCTTCCTGACTTAATGTCCCTCCCAAGAGCTGTAATACTAATACCATCACCTTTGGGAGTTTTCATTTCAACATGCAAATTTGGGGAAACACATACATTCAGGCCATAGCATAGCATGTGTTCAGCATAGTTCCTGGCACATTCTTATTAAAGCATAATAAGAAATGTTATTGTTGATAAAGATAAAACACAAGTTCAAATAAAAGTTCTCCTAGTTTCTAGGAAAGTATGAAGAGGTAAACTGACATCAAACAGAACTGTATTTTGTAAGAACTGCAGGTTGGGAAGAGATTACTGTCATTCTGTAATATTAGAATTCATTAAATTTATCACCTAAAGTAAATATTTATGCAGGTCATGAAGCAGATTTGAATTAAATACATATGATCATCCCATAGACCTTTTTGCTTCACCAGGTTGACAGTATGGACATCTCTCTGACCTTTACATGCTCCTATGGCAGACCTTGTTAGGTATCTAAGACTTGATGTTCTTTTTAATAGAATTCCAGCTGCAAAGAATGGTGCAATTTCCCCATGTCTATATATCCTGGAGGAGCCTGAGAGAATATCTTTCATTGTGGTCTCTAAAATCCGTCCTCATCACAAGAAGGTCCTGGTACTTTGCTGGGTTTCCAAAATCACTTTTTTTTTTTCTGCTTAAGGCACAGCCATTGTAATAGACTCTTTAAGTTATTCTTTGCATAGTAGTTTTAATTACATTCTATAGCATTGTGCTATGTTTTATGCTAAGTTCTGGAGGCAGAAAAGTAAAAGAGCCGTGAGACGTGGCTGGTCCCTGATTCCAAGGAGTTCACATTCTTAATGATAAAAAAAATAACAGAGAAAAGAGCAGACAATAACAATAAAAGTGGAGGATGGGTTAGAGAGAAAAGAGTATAGAGTCTGAGAGGCCAGCAGAAAGCGTGTGCAACATTGCAAATAAGAGAAGGCGAGAGAGGGTGTGGGGCGCAGGCAGTGATGGCAGAAGTGGGGCGGAGAGAGGAAAGGCCTAAGCGCAGGGAAAGTGAAGGGCAGGGGGCAGCCGAGACACTCAGAAAATCCAGGCTGTAAGAAAAAACAGCTTTATACTACACAAATCAAAAAGGTTGCATGTCTCCCACTGCCAGATCAATTCTCAAGGAATTTCAGCCCCTAGTAATTTATTCCAGTGCTTTTAAAGCATCCCTGGTGATCAGCTGTGTGGTCCACTAAAAAACAAATTACTGATGAAATGTATATATTTTTAAATACTATTTCTCTCTCTCTCTCTGTCTCTCTTTCTCTCTGTTTTGCTTTGTTTTGTTTTGATCTCAAAGTGCATTAGACGTTAGAAGGAAGCTGTGAGTCATGTGCTGCCTAGCTAGGGAGGCTGGAGGGGCGTGACCCCTAACCAGCTGGTAGAAAATCCAGTTATAGGCCCTATTTGTTTTCCAGCATCTCCATGATGTGACATTAGGAGGGGATAGCTGCAGTTATGGGGAGACATTCAGTCCAATGATGTTCATAAATACACTTTGTTAGGCAGCAGAACTGAAGCGGCCTGCTTCCCCCTCCCTTTCTGAGGGCGGGCTGCTTTTCAGCTCTTTGATTTCTCTGTCTGAGATAGGACTGTGCTGTCCAAGATTTGGAACTCAGGTGTGAGACACGAAATATTCAGTATTTGTGCAGTATTTGTATAGGAGGAAAAGGCAGGATAGAAGGTGAAGGAAATTAGAGTCCAAATTCCTCAGGTTCACCTCCTGAGACTGACTCCAGGTTCTCCTCACACTCTTTCCTTGGGTATTCCTTTTATTTTTCTGCACCTGTTTTGCTTCTGCATGTGCTGATTCTTCTGCTCAGAAGCTCTTTCCTCTCTACTGCCTTGCCTAACACTCCTGTTCACCTTTTGAATTCCTTTGTATATTATCAGCTTCCTTGTGAAACTTGATTGTTCATAGGTTGTATATATTTAAATTACTGGTCTTGTTTTGGAGGATTCAAATGATTCAGTACTGTTTCTTCTCAGAACCTGAGAAGCCCTTGAGAGCTGGGTCTTTTTTTTTTTTTTTTTTTTTTTAATTGTCACTATCTTCCTGGGACCTAGCACAATGCTGGGTTGCGGCAGTCACTCTGTAATTTCCTTTAAATTGAACTGAAGAAGTGGTGAGAAGAAACGGGGTGGGACCGTTACAGCTGCTCTGGAAAAGGTCCTGTAAATAAGAACAGCTTTAACCAAGACGGCTTGGGAATGGACTAGGGAGGCCCTTCTTCTGAAAAGAAGGGCTATATACTAAGCAGAGCAAGTCTGCATGCAAAACAGTGCAGTGTGGGTAACAGGACCTCCTAGGTGAGAGGGATCCAAGCCTTGTGCATTAACGTGTTGCTGGGTGGAAAGGGAGTGGCGCTCTGTGATTTTCTGAAGTTCTTATTCTGAGTACACTGCTGAGGCCACTTTAACCACATAGGTTCTCTGTGGAGACAGGGCCTTCTTTTTTCCCCCAAGGCCCTGCCTTCATTTACGGAAACATAGTAAGTAGTTAAGGCCAATATTGAATTCGTAAGATTCTCCGTAGCATTTGGGACAGGAAGAAGTAAACCTCAGTTCCATCCAGTTATGAAAAACTTGCATTAAAGAAAGGAAGGAGGAGAGGGGAGGTAAGGAAAGTTGAGAGGAAGGAAGAGATGCTATCTCATATGTATGAATTCTACCCTCTGTGCCCAGGGCTTACTTCCTTCATTTTTGGTTCCTTTGAGGTCATTGTCCATGGCCAGTTTTTCAAATGTGCAATCTCAGTTTCTCTGTTCCTGAGTTGCGAGTTGAAAAAGTATCAATAGCTTTCTATAAGTAAGGCTTTCATACACAGTATTTTGCCAGCACCATTTTGCCTAAGCAATTCATGTTAACAATTGATGGAAAATAACATCTATACAGACCAAATAAGAAAATGATTCTAGTTATGAATCTGGCTTTGCCATATACAATGAGATTTGGGGTATTTAGGCTATCTGTACCCAATTTCTCATGTATAAGTACCATTTCAGTAGTTTCTATTTCTTTTTTTTTTAAATGATACTCATGCCAAATATTGTTAAAAAGCACTTGATTCCTCAACTCCTCACTTAGTTTGACTTCTGGGTAACTTGACCATCTATTAAAATATAAGGTTGCCATAAAAACATATCTTGGTATTGAGAAAAACATTACAAATATCAGTGCAATAGAGGGAGAGCACCTCGAAAGAGACCTGAAGATACAAGGACCAGCAACTCAACACATAACATAGTACTATCATTATTATTATTGATGTTTTACATGTGAGGATATTGCTATTTAGAAGAGGTAAGTAGCTTGTCAAAAATCACTCAGAGAGTAAGTGGCAGATCCAACATGAACCTGGTTTCCCTTTAGTGGCTTATATTGTAAAGAATGTTTTTTGTTATTACTGCCTGCTTTGATTTTCCAAATAAATTTTTTTATCAACCTTTTTTGGGGGTTTTGAAACTAAAGCAAAACAAAACAAAATTTAAATTCCTGTTGGACTATTAATTGGATTTGTGTGAAATCTATGTATGAACATTAAAAATTGGAAAAGCTAATAATAATGATTTTCTTATTACTACGTTCCTCTCCTTTTTAAAATAAAATGTCTGTTTACTACTTCTATGCTAAGAAATGCTCTGGGTACAAACGACAGGGAAATGCACTTTAGCCCATGTAGGGGGCAGACAGATTCATAAATAGTCTTAACATTAGCTTTGTGACTACAGCTGCTTAGAGTAAACATTTTTTATTGATTCTACCAAATATAATATAGTTTATAAAATGCCCTTGATGTATAATCATGACATCTGAATATGATAGAGATTCAAAGCATTTTATCTAAATTTCTCAGGGCCAGATATGTCCTGTAATTTAGAATTTTGAATGGTAAAATGGTGCACATTCCCCAAATTACATAATATCCTGAGCAGGGTCTGATGAAGAAACCCATAATCAAACACATTAATATTTCTACAACAGTGTAAGCGTTCACATGATGTGGCTTTATAGCAGCTCAAATCAGTATTTGCATCAAATGAGTGATGCAAAATGCTTAGTATGCAGACTATTCTGGATTTTTTAGAATTTCAAACAAGGGTTATGGATAGATGATATTTTTTTCTTTCTTTTTAATATATATTAATTTTCTTTTACATACTTGTTATACTAGGTAGACCTATTTAAATAATGTTAAACTATAGAGGGCAGACTGGACAAACTCATTTTATTTCTAATTTAGAGAGCTGTTTCTGGTGCCCCCTAATGAAGAATCATTTGGTTGAGGGTTTAAAATCCAAATATCCATAATATTAAGGAATAATTATTTTATTCCCACTTTAAAAATGAAAATGGTATTAAATGTCATCAAATACATTGAGAGGATGTTAAAATAATCATCTACTTTTGCCTTCATTATTAACCTACTGATAAGTTTTCATTGCATTATTTTACTTTCTTATATTTAAACTGAGTACATCCCTATTGGATTATTAAGTCAGCACTATTAGTTATTTACAGTTTGAATATACGTTCTTGGTTTAGAATTTTTCTATACTATCTTATGACCTTTGGGGATCAGGATCAAATCTGCCTTGTGGAGTGAATTAAACATTTTCTCCATCTTCCACTCTCTAGAATGGAACAGATTTATATATTTCTAGAATGCTTGAATTAAATCAATGTTAAATCTCTCCAAATCCAATGTTTTGGGGACAGATAGTTTTTAAAGAGCTTTCTATGATTCTACTTGTTATTGGTCTGTTCTGATTTCCTGTTTCTTTTGTAACTTCCTAAACTTGATTATCTTTTATTACATTGGGAAGATTAGCAGTTAAGGGAGGTGTTTTTACCTCATCCAGCAGTGAATGCATATGTCTTTGCATTACAGAATGTATGAGGGTTTTATTTGCTTTCAGTTGCCTTTTATTTTTTTAACCTGGGACTTCATTATAGAAAGAAAAAGATTTGATTTGGGTCCATGTTTATCAATTTATCTTTTACTGCACTATCTCTAATGATTATGTTTTTAAGAACAATTAGATTTATAGAATATCACAACCTCAGAAAGCATGAGAGATTATTTGGTCTAGTCTATTGATTTAGAAATGGAAAAACTGGGATTTCAAGTGGTAAGATAATTTACACAAGTTATACTGTCAGGAACAAAATCAAGCTCTTCCTAGCTAATAGAATGCCTTTTTAAAGTAAGCATAGCAATGAAACACCATGCATAGAGTTCCCATCCTTGCTGCCTTCAGAGCCACTGGCTCCCAGGTATTACGTGGGCTCTCTGTGTGCAGGCTGGTGCATAAGAGCACTGTGGTGTCCAGCAGCCTTTCAGCTCTAGTCTCCAGGGATATGTCATCAAATCAATAAAGTTCTTAGACACAAATACATTGTAGAAGGAAAGACAGGAGCAGTCCCAGTCACTCTCAAGTGACCTTCAGTTTATACCACTCATATTTATTATGAAGCATTGCCCAAAAACCAGCTGAGGGGATTACTTATTTCTTTTATTATTCATAAGAAACTTTCCAAAACATGAAACAATAAAGTTTTGACTTTAAAGAGTGGGAACTGTATTATATATAAATTGATTTTGAAGGTGATTTTATGTTACACTCTCTAATCAGTACCCTTCATACTGTAGAGTAACCATGAAATCATGCCATGGCCAAAGGAAATATGGATCTGATACTCAAACTCGCCTGTATCAATAAACATGACAATGATGTCACTTTACTATATGAACATGCAAATATAGAAAATCAGTTAGTGAGTTAATCTGACTCTCCAAGAGCTGGACTTAATGAAACTTCTATTGTTTTTCAGAGTATCCACCTGAGAGACCTGGTTTTAAGAACGTTTGTTTTTAAGCTTTTCTATGCAGTGCAAATCAGTCTGCCCGTTCTTTCATGTATAATGAATATAAAAATAATAATAATAATAAATAGTAATAATAACAACAATTAAGTTCACAGTGCTGAAGAACTGGAATGCCAGGATGAGAGGTGCTGATGTCCTGTCCCAGGGGTCTGAGCCAGCACAGTCAGGCAGGCCGAGGCTTGGAGGGCAGGGTGATTACCTGAAGGATATGAGAACAAATAACTGGTGAGTAAGTATATAAGGAAGCCCTCTTCTGAGGAACTTGGGGGGTCAAAGTTTGTAAAAGTTGCATCTGTCTTTAGTTTTAAGTGTTGAGCCCAGGGTAGAAAAATGGGGGACAAAGCCATAGAGATCAAAATCTACATAAACAGAGAATCAGAGTTTAAAAGAAAAACAATAACAACAGATAAAGTCAAAGCATTTTGTGATGGGGGCAGTTATTAAATGACCTAATGAGTATAAAGCACTTATGCCAAGAGCATGACATATGAGATATAGGGCTCAGTAAATGTTGACTATTATTAGAAATGAGAGTTTTAAATATGTATTTCTTTTACTTTAAAAGTTAAATAGCCTTTATAATCTCTTTCCATCACAAAATCCTGTCAGCTAATACTGGCAAAATATTTTCCAAATCTGATCGATTCACACTGATTCCAGGACTCTTTGTTCGAACCATTATTATCTTTCGATGGCAATAGCACCAAACCTGGTGTCTGTTTCCATTGTTGTTCCCTGCAGTGTGTCCATCACCCAGAAAATCATACAAGTCCCTTCTTTGCTCAGACAATCCCCATGGCTTCTCAGTGCACTTAGAAGTTTACACATACACTTTACCATGGCCTGCAAGGCCAAGTGTGATCTGTACTCTGGCCATCTCTTTAACTTCATCCTCTAACACCTCCCTCCTCACTCTACTTTCCTTGTAGAGGTTAGAAAAAGACAAACCAGATCTTACCCTAGACCCTTTGTGTTTTCTGCATCCTCTACCACAATATCTTTCTAAGACATGATCCAGTCTCTTCATTTCTTCAAGTTTTTTCCTTTTAATGAAATAGCAACTTCTTGGAGAAGATTACTCTAATGGCCCCAGTACCTAAAATTTTACCTTCGTCTTCTCCATGCCCTTGCTGCTTTCCTTTTGTCTTCATAGTCCACATCTTTTCAACCTGAAGTTTTATTATACATTTATTTGTTTTCTAGTTTGTAGTATGTTGCTTCTTATAATGTAAACTCCACATGGGCTGGGACTTGAACTATCTTAGTTACTTTGTGTGTTCCAGGATCTGGAACCCACTATAGTAGATGTTCAATAAATATTTTGGATGAAAGAAAAAAAATAGAAAGATCTTTCTAAGGATATGTGTTAGTATTTAGAATGGCATGCCAAATACAACATGATACAAAAAATATAGGTGCAGATGTTAAAAGAGCAAAGTGAATGTTGTCAAATAAAATTTAAACTAGCAGAAGTGTTTTCTATGAAGTTTATTTTATAATTGTGTTTTGTACATTTTTTAGATGGATCATAGACTTGACTTTGTCAATATTTATTGACAATCTACTTTGTGCCATGGACTTCCAAATACATCATTTCACTTTACATATCTGTATATCTATTTGCTATAGCTATATCTATAGCTATAGCTATATATCTATACATACACACTATACATTTAATATATTAATATATATAAAGGTATATCGTCAATGAAGTATGTATGTGTATATATATACATACACATATGATATACATACACACACACTTCACTTAATTAACCAGCTCTGAGGAGTTGGTATTATTCTGCCCTTTATTCATCAGCTAGGAAGACCAACAGTCATAAAGATGTGCTTGCTTACTTATTATCACTCAGGTAACACAGCCACAATATTTGAATATGGGTGTCATACTGAAGCTCAGGCTTTCCAATGTCCACAAACACATTTTGGAAGGTTTTATTCCTTACTCCACTGCTTTTTAGCTAGGCAACGTTATTCAGATGAATTGACTCTTCTGATGTTGTTTCCTCAGAAAGGGGTTTAATGTGCTTACCTGGAAAAAGTTGTTGCCTATTTAGAGGAAGTAATAAATGTGAAACACTGAGCAGAGAGGTTAGCTGCCTACACTGCTGCAGGGAGAAAAGTCTCTGAGAATCTGTACACGTTTAGCAGATGAAGAAAGAGAAGTAGAGAAAAGAGATGATAAGGTCTTGATGTTGATCGAGTAGCTAATCATTCCTGAAGCCAGCCCATTTTTCCCCCCACCATTTATAAATAGTAAATCTCCCAGTTTGACTTAAACTAGCAGTGTAACTCTCACTCAACATAAAGCTGCACGGTTAGTACAGAGCTCCACATTGACCTCCCAGGATCTCTGCCGATGAACTTCCTGGTACATGGGGAGCCCTTTCTGTTCAGTCAGTCCATACATACTTATGGAGTCTACTGGACACTATGGTCTAGGAGTGCAATCTTGAAAATGACAGAGTTTATTCTCTCAAGGAGCTCCATCACAAATCAGAAAACATACATTTAAAAGAAATATATGCACATTACATATGTGCAAAGCGTTATAGTGAAATGACATTTAAAGAAATTACATTTGAAATGAGCCCTGAAAGATAAGTAGAGGTCTACACTACCTCTGATTTGTTCATTCAGACATCCCTTTAAATCCAATTTAATACCTTTTATAAAGCCAACCAGAGTTGATGATCTCCCCAGAGAGAAGAATGGTATTTCAGGTCAAATGGTCGTTTTAGGCTCAAAAGTACATATTAAAAACATCATATACCTTTCAGTGCACCCTTCCCATTAGTATATATTCCACTGCTGTGGTTCTTAACCTTCTGGGGACTCATAGTCATCTTGAAGAAACTAGTATCATCATTTCCACAGAAAGACACTCACATAAGAATTATGCATACAATGTCATGAGTTCTGTACTATGTAGAATAAATCAATGACCCCTTCAGCAGAATTTTCCTTAGTTCCAGGGCTCCCCTGCACTCCAACAAATGGGTGCTAAGTGCCTCTGCCAATAGACTCATGACAGAAGTAGAGGGTGACTTGCTAAAGAGCTTTACAAATATGATTTACTTTCTATAATACCCTGATGTCCCAAAGTTATAACTCAAGAGATGAAGCTCATAAGAGAAATAAGACATTTACTTTCAAGAGTGAACTGTTCTCCAAGAAGCCAGCATCTAGCTCAGGAGACTCTCTTTCTCAAACAAACATGAGTTATGCAGCCTCTATCTGTACAGCATTGCGCATTTCCTCTCCACTGCTGCGTAAGATGCTTCCTAGCCATAGTTATTGAATTAATCAATCAAATTTTATTTTTATTACACCATTCTGGAAAATCCACTCATACCCCTTTCCAGTAATACTGAAAAGAAAAATAATCCATACCATCCAATTAAGAATAAAACATATGTCTTCTTGATGATGCCTGAGTGGTGGCAGTCCCAATGGTTGTTGGCTCTTGAAGTTACTCAACATTAGAGGCAAGATAGACTACTGAGATAATACCTACAAACAGATGTTTCATTGCAACCACTAAAAAAAAAAAAGAAAACACTTAAAAAGTGAGGGGTCTCAGATGCCCTAGTGTCTACAGCCAGAAGCAATAATAACATCATGCATGTATTGAGCACTTTCCCTTCTACAAGTTCAAAGAGCTGCACCATGTAATATTTAATTCACCCCTACCACGGCCTTCTGATTTATAACTTCTTCAGGGCTCAGGACTTGAGAAAGGAAGATTGCTTAGGCTTTCATGGATGGGCTTTGTTGATAAAGTTGCTGAGGGTGTACATTTTCTGCATTAGAAAAGAGAGGAATCTAACATCTAGAATGGGGGGTGGGGGATGAATATTGGATCTGACATAGAATGAGGGCCCAATGGCAAGAGACAGCTGTCCCCAGAAGAAGAGAGCCCCCCAACAACACTCATGAGCGATATCACCTTACGAAGAGGCAGAGCCTCAGGGTGGCATTCTCTGCCCTCCAGCTCCATAAACACCATGTTGTTAGTGGCCTAGAGTTGATGTAACTGATAGGACTTGCATGACTGTAAGCCAACTCATAAGATACACATTCAAATTAAGCCAGAATACCTGTCAGTGTATTTATTTAATCAGCAAAGGCATTTCTTTCAGTGACTAAATGGCATTGTTTGCTCACCAGGCATTGACCTGGTTTTTCCATATTAAAACTAACCAGCCAACAAATAAACAAAAACCTTGAGAACTGAAGCTTGGTCCTCTGATGCACGTAGGGTCAGATTAAAGGAGACTCTCTTCTGATCCTTGAAGGCAGTTATGGACACTATCTCTTTGTCCCAGCCTTCTTTCTACCTTCCTCCATTTTTCTGATATGTGTGTGTATGTGTGTATTATATGTATATCATATGATATATATGGTATGCATATCATATGTATATATACAAGTGTGTATATATATTATATATATATATTATATATATAAAAATCAGAAAGAGAGAGAGAGATATCTGTCCAGAAAAAGTCCAGCCATTGTCAATATAATAAGAATGGTTGGCACAACATTGATGTAACCTGGCATCCAAGAAGAGTGGGCTGGAATATGTATGCATGAACAATGATGACTTCACTGTACTAGCCAGTGAGGGTGGTAGACACTGTTGAGTGAGCATACGTACTGTGTGGCCACCGCATTCAAAATGACTAAGCAAGTCGAGCAAAAAATCTGCATCAAATTTTGCATTAAACTTGAACATTCATCCACAGAAACTATTCAGATGATTAAGAAGACCGCAGCTATGGTCAGCTGGTGATTGGCAGCTCTATCATGACAACATACCCATTCATGCATCATGCCTCATGCTGAGTTTTTTGGCAAAACATCAAATCACCCAGGTGACACAGTCCCCCTACAGCCCAGATTTAGTGCCCTGTGACTTCTGGCTTTTCCCAAAACTAAAATCATCTTTCAAAGGGAAGAGATTCAGTGCATCAAAGAGATTCAGGAAAATATGATGGGGCAGGTGGTGGTGATTTGGAGAACAGTGTGAGGTCCCAAGGTGTCTAGTTTGAAGGAGACTGAGGCACTGTTGTTCTATGTACTATATTTCTTATATCTTCTTCAATAAATGTCTATTTTTCATATTACATGGCTGGATATTTTCTGGATAGACATACACACACACTAATACACACATATTTGGTTTTTGACATATGTTTTTCTCCACCTACGATTACAATACTGTCTCTCTAAACCTACACACACATGCACTCCCCCCCCGCCACACACACACCCCACACACACACATTTTGGCCAACTTCTGTAAATCCTTAAATGTCAACACCCTATGAAGTATTTTCTAAGGCCCCAGTACCAATGTAAATTCTAGTATGTGTTTCCACAGTATGACACACTTCTCTCCTTTCAACATGGCTTTATATGTGCTTATGATATAGCTCTTATCATTGACATAATAGTTAACATATTTCTCATGAGACTGTTAAGTTCTGTGAGACAGAGATGAGTAGAATCTTGTTCACCTTTTTCTCCACAATACTAACAAGGTGTCTAGAATGCATAGCCTACATTAGGCTCTACACCACAATACAGGTTATGTCTAACATGTCTACAGCATTCAGATGTGTCAGGCACCGTGCTGAGCATTTTGCATGTATTATCTTATATACTCGTCACAACTTGTATTTGCATACCACAGTCAGCATTTTCAGAAAAGGAAAATGAAGCTCACAAGATAGTCAGTCTCTTAGTTTGAATCCCCCAGAAACAATCCACAAATATAAAATTCAGGTGCAAGCAGTTTGTTTTGGAGATGGTCCCAGGGAATATCCATGGGGGAATGAGGAAGTAAGACAGGAAAAGAAAAGCAGCCGATAAAGGATACCTCATCCAGCCAGAGACCACAGTGAGTGACTGGAACTTAATCCTGATGGGAGAATTTAGGCAGTCAGTAGAACACATACAGAGAGCTATCCCATCGGAGGAGCACAGAATTTGGGGTATTTATAAATCACCTTCCACAAGTCATTCATCGAGGTCTTTGGAACGTGAGCTTTGAAGACATTGTCTTCCAGCCTTTCTGGCTTGCTGAGTGCTGCAGGAGGAGCAGGCTGCAGCCATCAGGCAGTGTGAAGGCAGGTGTAGTGCACTATAATAGGAATCCCCAAGACGATATGGTATGAATTTCGCTCCAGGTCCTATTTTTGATCAGAGACAATATTTGGACATAAACCTGAGTCTATTTGACTCCAAAGCACATGCTTTTAATGACTGTTTTTATTCACATTTTAAATAAGTAAAGAAAAAAAAGAAGAAAATACTAAAAAATAAGGAAATGAATATTGTCACACAAATTTTTATTAGAGCTAAGATCTGATGAAGCTTCTCTATCCAACAACTGGGATGTTTGTGCTCTCTGGACTCAGTGTCTCTTCCCTTGGGAACAGCTGCACTGCTCTGTCAATTTTCTGTCTCTTCAGACTTCCCACAGTAAGGAGATCCCTTCACTTGGCTCTCTATTTTCTTTCTTAAGATATGATAATATACCTATTTGGATACAGTCAAGTCTTGACCTATCCTGGGAGCCACCCTGTTTCTATGGTGATCACCCATATATCAGGTTTCAGCTGCTATGCATTGATTTTTCTTGTTCCAAAGCTCAAATTACTGAGGGCACAGTTGCCAGAAAGCCTGGTATCCTGCCCATATGGTTTTTCTTTATATTCTCTTTCTCTCCTCATACACACCATCTTATTCCATGAAGGTTCCAAAATTAGTTTACAGTCCAAAATTTAGTCAATCTGTTTCATTGGTGAGGAAATGGCTCACTGCTCATAATGCAATAGCTTTGTTTTAAGAAGAGTCATTTGTTAATTCAGTTCTTCTCAATCAAATCCTTTTATAAAACAAATAATCATCTCCTACAGATTAGACTCAGCCACATCACTAGCTAGTGTTTGTAGGCTTTCTGCACTTTTGTTCATTAGTAAAATAAAATCTTACCTTCAGTTCAACAAATATTGATGGAGCACATACTGTGTGCTACTGTAATGGAGATCAAAAGATGAATAAGACATTCTCCCTGTTCATAAAATTAAGGTATGGAAATTCAATGTCAGTACATAGTGATACATGGTATCATAGAATTAAGCATAAAGTGGTATAAAAGAAACCTGTTAAAAGATAAAATAAACAGCCTAAAGGAAGGACAGGGTAATACGAGAGATTAGGCCAAGGGCACGGCATTTGTGGTATTGGATTATAAAAGGAACTATTGCAAAAGTTCTAAAGTGTAAGCATATATATTTCATTCAGGTAACTACAGAAGGTTCCATTTGATCAAAGAGAAGGTTAGAAGGCAGGCGTATTGGCCATTTTCTATTTGATCTCCCCTCTTCCCAACTCTGCAAATGTGTTAGCTCAACTCTTGCCAATGGAGACCCACCTCTGTCATTCCATTTGGACTAATTCTTCACTGAGAACCTGGTGGGTTAAATGTGGGATTTCTCTTTAGGTAAGGAGTTTGACCTTTATTCTACAGGGCAGTGACATTTCAAGTTGTGTTACACAGGCTACTTAGATTAGGAAGTGGGCAATAAAACAGAGTGGGAAGCAAACAAATGCTGTTTGGGTTCCCCATCTCGGCCTTAACTGAAACAGCTACGCTCATTGCTCCTTTGACTTCCTTTTCTTTTTTAAATTTATTTTTCAATTACAGTTTATATTCAATATTATTCTGTATTAGTTTCAGATGTACATACAGCAAAGTAGTTAGAAAATCATGTATTTTACAGAGTGGTCTCTCCACTGCTTCAAGTACCCACCTGGCCCCATATCTATTTATCTTGATATTATTGACTATATTCCCTATGCTGCAGTCAACAGCTCTGAGGCTATTCTGCAAATACCAATTTGTGCTGCTCAGTTTCTTCACCTTTTTAACCATCTCCTCAAAACCCCTCGCCTCTGACAGTTGTCAGGCTCTTCTCTGTGTCTATGAGTCTGTTTCTACTTCTGTTCATTTATTTTGTTCTTTAGATTTCACATAGAAGTGAAATCATATGGTATTTGTCTTTCTCTGACTGGCTGATTTCACTTTTCATAATACCTTCTAGGTCCATGAGATTTATGAGGCAGAATTTACCCAACAGAGAACACTGGATGGAAGGAGGAAAGGAAGGAAGGGAGGGAGGGAGGGAGAGAGGGAGGGAAAGGAAGGAAGAAAGAAACCCATGGTAATTTGGAGACATAGAACTTGAAAGGTTTTATACAAGTGAGTGAAATGATCAGGATTGTGATTTAGCAAGAACCTTCAGTCATAGGGGTAGGAAATGAAATGGAGGATGTTAAACAAAGGAAGACCAGTGAGGAGGCTATTGAAATACACCAGGTAAGATGTGACAAGACCCAATCTAGGACTGTATTTATGGTTGTGAAAAGGAAGTGCTGGAGTCCAGATATAGTAAGGCATAGTCAGCAGGATTTAGTGAGACTGGATTCAGGAAAATAATAATATGTGCTCATGAGGTTGTCATAAAAATCAAATACTATGAAATGTGCTTTAAACTGCATAGAGTGCAAATATTAATTATAGATGTTATTTTTACTAGATCATAGCTCTCTTCATTTCTAGTCAGTGTTCTTTTCACAAGTCCCTCCCATGATTCACTGTAAATTGAGCTTTCAACTAATTGGATTTGCTGAAAACAATAGAGAATGCCATTTGGCTACTTCCTCTCTAGGGAATGTTGATATTCAAATCTGCAGGTCATTATTTAGAATCCCCAGTTCCAACATAAGAAATTTAAAGTTAGATCTCATGTTAATCTCTAAAGCAAGCTCTCCTTTGCCTCCAGGATGATCAAATATTTGAACCTGAGAAAGAAGATCGTTTCTGTAATCTACAACATCTTTTTCCTAATTATCCAACAATGGTAACTCCTGATATTCTGAAGGGGCATGCAAAATTTGTGGCTCATACCCTGTGTTATTAATACTGAGGATGATGATGATGAAGATGATAATCATTGTATCTATCACATTTTACCACCTATTCTGTGTCAGGATATATGTTAGGTACTTTCTATATCTTAATTATTTCATTTAAGTCCTTTAATAATGCTCAATATTACCACAATTTTATAGTTCAGGAAATAAAGCTCAAATTTTTTTTTCTGTTGTATTTTTTGGGGTGACATTAGTTAATAAAACCATATAGGTTTCAAGTGTAGAGCTCTATAACATGTCATCTGCATATTGCATAGTGCAATCACCACACAAAGTCATCTCTTTCTGCCATAATTTATCTCCCCTTTGTCTTTTTCCACTTCTCCCTACCCACTTTTCACTCTGGCAATCACCATACTGCTGTCTGTGTCTGTTTTTTTTTCCTTTTTTTTGCTTAATATCTTCATATTTTTCACCAAACACCCCATCTTCTCTCCCCTCTGACAACCGTAAATTTGTTCTCTATGTCTATGAATCTGTTTCAGTTTTGTTTGTTAGTTTATTTTGTTCATTAGAGTCCACATATTAGTGAAGTCACATGGTATTTGTCTTTCTCTGACTGGCTTATTTCACCTAGAATAATACTATCCAAGTCTATCCATACTGTCACAAAAGGTAAGATTTTCTTCTTTTTCATGGCTGAGTAGTATTTCATTGTGTAAATGGACCCCAGCTATTTTATCCACTCATCTACTGATGGGCACTTTGGGCTCCTTCTAAATCTTAGCTATTGTAAAAATTTAAAGTGACTTATCTAAGTTCATCTAATGGATAATATATGGAACAGAGATTTGGTCCCAGCCTCGTCTGCCTGGTTCCAACCTCCGACTCATCATTTTTAGGCAGAAAGAACAAAGGGCCAGAGTTCTCTTACTCCTCACCACGCCCAGTCTCACCAAGTGAGACCCTGATTCTATCTCCAAGCAGAAAGTTTTGCCTGAATACCCTGGCCTTATCCATACTAGAGTGGATTTTCCTGATCAGGGCTGTCAATACATTGAGGAGGCCTCCCTAAGGAGAGAAGATGACAGGGCCCTACACAAGACAAACAGAATGACATCGTCTGTCACTCTCAGAAATGTGGGCTTAATGCATCAGGCTGGCCTAATGAGACTATCAGGAAACTGGGACATTCTTCTAGTTTCATGCTAATGTAGACCTTGGAAATCAGGTAGAAGAATTCAAAGCAGGCACTCAAGCTGTCTAATTGCAAACTGAAACCCATATACTACAGTTATATCTAGGGCTTGAAGGGATTAAGAATAGAACAAGCCAGACTTTCTCTTGAAGTTTTTAATTCTCTGACTCTACAGCACTGTGCCCAGGTGCCTATACTCAGCTACTTAAGAGTGAAAGCTCTGGAGACAGGCTGCTAACATTTACTTCACTGCTCAGCTACTCACCTACTGTGTGGCCTTCAGTGGACTTTTTTTTAACTTCTCTGAACCTGTGTTCTCATCTGTACAATGGGAAAAATGACAGCACCTTTGACATGGGGTTTTCAAGTAGAAAGAATTGTCTTATACATGGAATGAGCTTAGCTTAAAATTCAACATATAATGGGATCTTGATACATGATGAATATTAATATCATGTATATCTATGTATTGCACATATACATTGTAGGTACACATAAGTATGTATACACACACAAATATACTATGGACACATATGTATTTTTGATTATCAAGGGGGAGCATGATGTAACAGAGAATGCCTCAATCTGGAGCCCCGTTTTGAGATCCCTCCTATACAAGTTCCTGGAATCTCCATTTTCTCATTTTTGAAATAAGAAAGGATAATCACAGTTCCTTCACTTTGACCTTGTATCATTAAGTAGTATAATATGTATAAAGAGGTTAACATAGACCTGACATTTAATAAATAGAAGTTATTATTCTGGAGAAGGATATAGAGGCCAGGAAAGCAAAGGAGGGATGAGTCATAGAAATGATTTTTCTGTCATTTCCCCCCCTTTTTCTAAGAGTATATTTTAGACGTACTCCTCTGACCCACAGCTTCCTCATGTATAAAAGAGAAGGAATAATAACCTTCTAATGCATATGTATTTAATGAAGTAGCTATAGATAATAGATATAATGTATATAAATAGAGAGGTATAGGTAAAGACATAGAAATAAGCATGGTTAAGTGACTAGAACAGTACATGGTATACAGAGACCACCAAATATATGTTAATTTATTTTTAATCATTTTTCATTTCTATTTTCCTTCTACTTATATTTTTATGTCCAAATCTCTAGATCATGAATTATCTTTTACCCTACTTGATAATGATCCAGGTTGACCTTAACCCCTCTTTCCACACTAGACTACTTAGACTTTAAAATCCTTAGAAATAGGACTTACTCATTGTGTGTCTTTCACAGTGCCTATTAAGTACATGAGATATAGAACAGATTCTATAGATATGCATTGATTGTGTGTTGTTTGTCAGTAAGTGGGGAGAAAATAAAATTTATGCCTAGCAACTAAAAATGAGCAATATAATTATGAAAAGGGTTGTAACATTAATTCCTTGAATTGAGTGTAAGGAATGAATATTATTGGTGTTGATAATGGTCATAGGATTTAGGGTAAAAGGAATGAGTAACATACTGATCACTCCTGTATTTCATATTTTCTGCTAGCCATTTTGATATGCAATAACTTAGCCAACGAATGGACTTTATGAGCTAGGCTATGATATTTTCCTGTTCTTCACATATGAGCCATTCTGCTGCACTAAATTAAACATTTTCATGCAGCTCCCTTCAAATGTCCTATGTGTCCATCATATATGCCACTTAGTGCACATAGGTAGTGCTCATATAGTGGAAAGGGCTCCACAGTCCTATCAGGCCATAATTCAATATCTCTGGTGATTTGCTTTTGCATGAATTAAGGTGTTTTAAAAATCTGATGTGTGCAAATGGTTTAAGGAAACAATAGTTTAAATAACAACATATGTAACATTGAAAAGACAGTCCAGCCTGGATCCAGGAGTAAGTAATGGAGTCATGTAGTGCCCCTCACCTTGAACTTGGCTAAAAAGATGGAATGTTTATAGATCCATAAGGACTAGGAAGTTAAGGGCAATGGAAAATCATCTGGAGATAATTAAGAGGCTCTGGGTTGCTCACTCTCATTTCTCTCTGTTCTAGCACCTTCCATTTCCAACATTCCACTCCCTCCCAGAAAGATAAAGATATTTTTTTCTTCTCAAAATAGCCTTGATTTCCTTAGAAGTACTATGAAAACATGAAATATTCTTGGCTGCAGCATAGTATGTAATACATTTTCATAGTCAAGGAGTAACTATTAATTATAATAACTAATATACAGAGTACTTGATATATGCCAAGCCCTCTATTACGAACTCTTACCTTATTCAGGACTTAAACCACCAGTGATTTAGGCACTGTTATTATTTCCACCTTTAGGTGCGGAAATTGTGGCTTAGTAATGGGAAGGAACCTGCCCAAGGATAACACTTAGCAAACAATAGGCCTTGGATTTGAACACAAGCACTTTGACTTCAGAAACCATGTCATTACCCCCTCTTTGTATTCTTTTTGCTATGGATTTAATCCTTTCACCCAAACACTCACCCTACTGTTAATGAGATCCACAGCAGGCTAAGTGTTATGCTGGGCAGAAGGAATTCAGACATTAAACACCCTCTATCCTCACGATACTTAGAGCCTTAGAGCTATATGAGTGGTGTTCCTTCATTCCTTCCGATCCTTCAACATTTATTAAACATCTGTTCTTTTCAGGCCTTGAGCTAGATGCCAGGAGTATAAAAATGGAAGAACAGAATTCCTACCTCAATGAACTCCCAACCTAGTGCAAGGAAGGCAGTTACAGTGCGTTCAGGGAGTCACTCTGACCCCATCTTCAATTGCACTCTATTCCATGGGGCCATTATGGAATTTGGCCTTCGGAATCTGAGGAAGCTTCAGAAATCCCTCAGCACATAGCTCCAATTAATTGGATTCAGTACTTGAAATGAGACTTATTTGCTACTCTTACCTAGTGCAAAGACATACCTGGATGTATGTATGAGCTAGAGTGGAAACTCAAAGGGGTCATAGAGTTTTAAGGTCAGTCCTCAAACATCACCTGATTCAACCTTTTAACTTTTCAAAGGGACGAATGGAAGCCCTGACAAAGACCGTGAGTGAGGCAGAAATAGGTCAAGAGCTCAGGTCTCAAGCCCTTGCCACCAGATCACAGTGTGTTTCCTCTGCCTGACACAACTTCAGCAGTGAACTAGAGGCATCCAGGCCTGGGATTGTCTATGCAGCTAAGGAAAATGGGCCCTGCACTAATATTTTCAAGTATCTGCAAAACTTTCTCAGTTGACCTGGGGCAAAGAGACACCCAGGGTTGCTTCCTAGAACCTGGTACTGATCTGCTGATTTTTACCATTTCTTTAATTTATCCTTTCAATTAACATGTAAAAAATGACATCTCTCTCAGCTCATGCCAAGTCCCTGGCACCTTCTGCTTGGAACACTGGGGCATAAACTTAAGGTATCTGCAAGCAAAAGTTCAAAATGCTAAAATAAGAAGCATTAATGGTGAAACCACTGTGCGTGCACTTACCAGGATCAATTTTCCACTTAGACAGCTTTTGCCCAGTTGTGCTAACTACTAACCAATCTATACTTCCTAATGGATTAAAGCGGAAAGGTCAGGAATCATAAAATCATCCATTTCCCACTCATTAATATTCAAATGTGGGCTTCCGAACCTGCCCCAGGCTCCATAACCGCAAGGACATATTTATAAGTGAGTTACAAGACAACTGACAGCTCAGACTGTATAGAGACTTGCATTTGTATTAGTTTTCTGAAAGAAAGAAAGAAAGAAAGAAAGAAAGAAAGAAAGAAAGAAAGAAATAGTACATGAAGACATGATCATTGATAATTGACATGAGAAATTATAAAGGGTTTGGACTCTAGCTTGCCTGTCTCACTATCCACATGCCAAATTTAAGAAATGCCTAAAATTTAATTAATCGAGATAATATTTAACGCAGTTTTAAAAAGTGAAATTAATATAAATGTTTATAATAAAATACAATTTTAAATACAAATTTGATTTTAAAAATCAAATTTTAAATGTAAAATTATTTGGGGTATGTTTATAATAATGAGAGAGATTTAGAAAGATAAAGGACTTTGAATAAGAGTGGAAAACCAGGGCTATAACCATGCCTCTGGAAATCATTAGCTGTGTATCCTGGACATTTTCATTAACCATTGGCCTCAATTTTTTATTATTAAAATAGAGATAATAGCTCCCATCTTACAGAATTGTTAAGGATTACCTGCACTTAGGACACAGCTCCCCAGTTTATTTATTTCATTTATTTAGTCAAGTTTTTTGGAATACTTACTATGTCTCAAGCATCATGTACTGGTTACAGAGAAAATAAAGGAGGGACTCACATGGATTGAGTTCCAGATATTGTGTCAGACACTTTACCAAACCGTTCGTGTTTGAATGGAGACTGAACAACAAGAGACATTTTGACAACGTGATGGATGTTCTCTGGACCCAGGCTGAATACACAGGGATGTCATCTAGGATGTGAAGTAGTATCTACTGAACAACTGCTCCAAGACAGGCATTTTCACTCTATAATGTAATTGAATCTTTAGAGTCATATTGTGTGTGTTGAAGGTGCTAAATGTCCATGTTCTAAGTGAGTAGACTAACATTCAGAAAGTCTAGGTTAATTTTCTGAGATCACACAATCAGGAGAGGGACTGGCATTCAGTTCCCCCATGGAAACTCTCCCACACTTTTTTGTTAGAATATGGAAAATGAAAGCCTCGAGGAGGAGGTGCTCTCTCAACAAAAGTACTGTGTTAGGGGAATGCTAACTGGGGAAAGATTTGCAGAATAAATAACACTGAGAAGTTTAATTTCTTTAACCCTTCTGAATAAACCCAAGCAGTATGTTGCAAGCATTAAGTATCCCACCATTAAATTAAAAATTATAGTAAGACATTAACAAAAATCAGTGTTTAGTTTGGGGAACTTAAGAAAAAAGTACAAAAATTAAGAGAAGCTTACAAAGACACAGATTTGGAAGGGACTAAAATAAAAATAGGTGAATAATGGCTCATTAACAAAGTGGGGAGAACCTTATGGAACTCATAGGTTGTTATAAGCAATTGTATATGCCGAAGGCCTGAATTTAGCCAAGCAACACATGTAGCTACTGTTGTTAATATTTTTATTTGGAATTGGAAATGCATTTAAATTCTCTACGTGTCATTTATGTGTCATCCTAGGATATTGAGCTTTGATGCCAGTCAGTTTTTATTTTAATCCACAAAATGGGAACCAAAACCCAACATTTTAATTTCTTTAATATTAAATGCCATAAGATATCTATATCCACTGGCTAAGTGTCTAACACATACTAGATATTCAAAATTGGTGGTGGTAATTGTTATTGTTGTAACAGAAAAAAATTATTGTTTCAAATAATACTGACAGAAGCTGTTTTTTGCCTTCTAAGAGAACTGGCAGTATGAGTCATATCAGTGGGAAAATAAATGTCAAAGCTATTCCAATCCAGTTCCAGAAAAATGATTGGGAAGAAGAAAGAGGCCTGAAATTTCAACCTTTCTGCCATGCCTAGTGAGAAGCTGAAAGGTGACCCAGGTGTAGACAGACCTTTCAGTTAGCAGATATGTTAATGAGCTTTGGATGCAAAAAGGGAAACAGACAATAAAATGTTTTGATTTTGATGAATATAACCTCAAAACTTACAGTTACCACCATCACCCAGAGGCATATCTGTATATAATACACATCTGGATATTTCTAAACATCTGGATGGCTGACTACACTTTTTTTACACTTTTGCCCAAACATTTGGGATCAATATCAGAAAATAGGGGCCAGAATAATGACTTCAGGGAACCTGTCAGAGTGAATGTCTGTAATTGAAGTTTGCAAAAGTAACACCCAGGGTCTGCTATGTGACAGAAAAGCTGAGAGAAGTAAATTGCCTGTGAGCCAATAAGCAAGGCAGGTGTGACTGTGATTATGAGTAATTTTAGTCTCCCTAATTGTTGTCAGGAAACCTGTGAGACATCGAAGCCAGGAGGAGGGAATGACTGACATCTAAATGATGAGTTCCTAGAGCCATGTGTCAAAAAGACCCCACCAGGGATAATTCATTTCTGGATCTAGTGATACCTTATGTCTGGGATGTAAGTGAATAAGCAACAGTTCAGCCATTTGACCTAATGTCCGGGATTGGATGTAAATAGTATTATCTATAATTCAAAATCAGTTACTGGTAAGACAGGCATCCTTGATTAATGAGGCGACAAAGTCATCTGGAATTACATGCAACCCTTTATAAGCATAGCATAAAAAAAATCAGGGATTAAGAGGGCTGGCAGTAGCCAAGCTGTGGACAGGCAGCATTAGTGCAGCACAGGATTTGAATTATTACTCCAAGGAGTTACACGCAAGCAGCCTACAGGATGAGTTAATTCTCCAGGGGGTTTTATTTGGTTTGCATAGTATTAAAAACTAGTTGCATATAAATCCCTCAGGGCACCTCCTTAATTAGCTGCAGTGCCCACCACTCTTTCCTGCATTATATCAGGTCCCTTTACGTACTTATTTTAATATTACGAGATCACTCAAAGTGGTTGAGTTTTACACCTTGAGACTCACCCCTTCATTTTGCAAATAAAGGAGTCCAAATTTCAGAAAACATAATGTGACCACCTATTCCAAGTTAGCCATGTACATATGATGGGTCTAGATAGCTCAATAAAGCATTTATTCAAATACTTATTGAGCACTTATTACATGGCCGACCTGCTTCTAAATCCAGATGGAAGTGATGTTTGCATTTCTAAAATTTACAGTCTGATAGGGGAAAAAAACCTAAATCGTACGTTACACATTGTATATGCTCATTGACAATTAATTCCCTGAACCATTAAACCTTCAGAAAATGAAAAATCACTGTATACTTTTTTTTGTTGTTATTTTACCATTTTTGGTTTGTATGCCTTTGAACTGCTGACTTTTGCAGCAGGAGCTAGAAATGGCTTTTACAAGAATAAAATTCAGGGGGAAAAGACACCCAAATCTCTGCACAGGACTGTCTGTCAGTGAGAGTACAGGTGGCTTCCGTAGAAAACCAAGAAATGTGGCTTTATAGGAAGAATTCTATTTTTCACCCAAAGTTCGCATATGAATAGACCATAACTCAAAAATTCTCCCTCCCTCCCTCCCTCCCTCCCTCTCTCTCTCTCCCTACCCCCACCCCAGTTACTTGTGAAGTGTGATGATACTGCTGATAGTCCTAGACAGGCATTTTCTATATATTTTACATGTAAGATTATCTTATCACAACAACCTCCTGGTGTGGGTCTATTGTTATTTTCATTTCACATTTGAGGAAAACGAGGAACTAGAGGTTAACTTTGCCAAGTCCGCACAGCTAGTAAGTGGGAGAGCCAGAATTTAGACCCACGTCTACATGTTCCCATAACTTTCCCTTTACTTCACTTCAAGGTCTTCTTCACTTTTGCCAGCCAGGAGAAATTGTTCCTGTGAGAGCAGACAGTAACCACAAGGCCACAGCTTTGTCTTTATATTATAAATTCTAGGACTGCACTGCAGTGGCCGTGACAGAGGAGATGAGAGTCCAGTGAATGCTGCTACTATTTAATTTCATCAGAAAATGGCTAGAGCCAAAAGAAATAAAGATTTCTGCCTCACTTGGTGCAATATTCTTTGCCCTGTTCTCATATAGTGATTGCAGAGTCTTATTATACACATGTATAAAAATTGAGGGTATGGGAGGGGAAAGTACTCTAGATACTCCAAAAAGAAGAACCTTGAGATAGGTAGACAGTTACCAGGTTTTACTTTGCTACCCCCTGGAACTGTGTGCCAAGGGGAAGTTAGGGGGCATAATGGGGAAATCTTGGGTGTCTTTAAGCAGGTGAGTCTTCTCAGTTTCATGAACATAAGATTACAAAAGCCACCCATTTTGTTTTCCCCGCAATGAACCAGCATTCATTGGCCTTCTAGGTAGTAAAATCTTGTCCAAGATGTTGAACATTCTTGGATTTGGTGGCAGTATGGCTTTTCATTTTTTTCTCCTAGGTTTCACAATTACTTAACTGGTGTGATAGCAATGAATGGTGTTTGTCAAATGTTTTTGTTCTGCTCTTCTTCAGGGTTCATGATAGGTTTGCATTCTCTGGTTTCATTGTATTTGAGTGAGGATAGTTCTGGACAATGTGTTCTGAACTGCACGGTAGCATTTTCCACAGTTCCCTTTTCCCTCTGGTTCTCTGTTCAGAAACTTTCAAGAAGGCAGCTTCTCCATTAACCTGAGTGCCCAGAGGACTAGAATCAGCAAAGCCCATTCCACAGACAATCGCCCACAAAGGACTTGTAGGTTAGGTACTATGTTGCTTTCTTTAAAGACACTGAGAGTTGGGGGTTATTATTACAGCACAATCTAGTTTATTCTGACCCAAAAAATTGAACAATTAGGAGTCTGTATGAGGTAATACCAGCTAGAAGCCATTTTATACTAGAATTTTCTAATGTAAACTTAAAGACAATTATGCTACTTAAAAAAATACATAAATAAAAGTTCTCTATTTTAAGATAACACTTTTATCATACTCAATTATTAAGTGTTACTAGCTCTTATTAGATATCTAACTCACAAGTGATTCTAAAAGTGAAGCTCAAGTTTCATAGGGGAATATATAAATGCATCGAGTAAAGATTTTTTTTAAAAAACACAAAGGCAAAATTTATGTTGGGCGGAAAACATAAACATAGAATTACAATTATGATGTCACACCTGTACTTAGAACTTTTTAATGGCTTCCCTTCATATTCATGATAAAGCTAATGCCTTAGCCTGAGCACATTAAGTTTCTCCATGACAGGGTCCCATAGTTATTGCTCCAGCCTCTTCTCTCGTAACTACTTGCTCATCACAAGCACAGAGAACACATCATCGCCTAGTCTTCACACATGTTGCTATTTCTCCCTGGAACACATTTCTTCTCTTTGCTTTGTCACTGTATACTCCTTTAGATTTCATCTTGGATGTAATTCCTTCAGAAAACTTTCCTTCTCCTGTTTACACTAAGTCAGAAGTCCCAAAATATCTGTACACTTATCTAGGTGAGTATATATCGTGTTGTATTAAAGTTATCCATGAATTGGTTTGCCATCATTATTAACTCATGGGCACCTTACACATACGGATGGTTTTGTTCATTGTATATCCCCTCCACCCAACACAATGTCTGCCACACAATGTGAGTTCAATAAATATTCCCTGAAGTAATAAACATAATTAAATATAGTAAATGAATTGCCAGCTAACAAGCTATAACCTAAGTCATCAAATCATTCTTTAGCCAACAGATGCATGAGTCTGTATAAACTCTCAAAATAAGTTTTTAATTCTATCATTCCTTGATTTAAATCAGGCATTTCCTCCTGAGTAGGGACTTAAAGAATGTGTAATCCTGTTTCTTGCCAAAATATGTGGTGCTATGAAAAGACAAAAAAGAATGAGTCAGTTTCAGGAAGTGTGAATCTTCCAAACAACTTCATGATAATTTCGGTACAACATCAAAATGTAAAGTAAATACCAGGGCGTAAGGAAAACTTTCTAGGAAAGGACTTTATGCCTGCTCTATGAGAGTTTTCAGGACATAGAAATAAGGGGAAGGCAAATCTCTGTACTTAAGGAGTACAGAATTCAATGAGAAAGAACATGGACACACAAGAAATGCTAATAAAAGAAAGGGTGAATGCTAGATTAGAAGCACAAAAGAGAGTGCCAATCAAGGCATAAAAAGGAAAAGAAGGAAGAAAATCTAAAATTAAGCATCAGTAAAATATTAATTATTTTACATGCAAAATTTCATTTAGTTTCAGTATTACCAAAATGTCTTGGTCATTTTTTCTGAAAAAATAATCTGAGGCTCAAATAGTTTTTATAAAAAACTACCCATGGTCACACTGTTTGCCAATAATAAAGTTAAAGTTGACATTCTAATCAGCTAGACTTCACAGCGCCTGTTGTGTTCAACATGTAACTGTGTTTTTCCACAAAACTGCACCCAACAAAGCATGTTATTGAGAATTTTGTGGAGGTGTTTGTAATATTTTTTAATTGCCAATTTTATAGCTCAGACTTAATAAATCAAATTTCCAGGGCTTGATTCTGGGAATCTGCATAAAAGCATGCCCCCAACCACCACATATGATCTTAGGTACAAGAATAGTCAAGATGGACACTTGCATTACATTACATTTATTCCTTGCTGAAGGGAATCAAAGAGATGATAGTTTAGCCCAGAAATATATGTCCCTTTACTGGGGATGAGGAAGACCAAGGTTTTATTCATCCAAACTACCTACAAAATATAACCATTATTTTTATTAATTAATGATGCTCATAAAAGCTACAACAATAATAATGAAGAAGCCCTGGCTGGTATGGCTCAGTGGATTGAGTGCTGGCCTGTGAACCAAAGGGTGATTGATTCAATTCCCAGTCAGGGCACATGCCCGGGTTGCAGGCCAGGTCCCCAGTAGGGGGCACATGAGAGGCAACCACACGTTGATGTTCCTCTCCCTCTCTTTCTCCTTTCCTTATCCTCCTCAAAAATAAATAAATAAAATCTTTTAAAAAATTATAACAAAGAAAAACAACTGCTTTGTGTCCCTGGAGAGGCAGGGCCATGTCTTATTAGCACTAAATCTTATTTATCTCTGATTCCCCAAATTTAAAAAGGTGAATCTTAAATAATAGGCACTCAGTAAAAGTTGATCAAACAAATGAAATGAATTAACCATGTAAATCTAATTTCTCTGAATATGTAAGTGAAAAAGACAACTACTTATGCTTTCCTGCAAAATGTAATTTTCCAAAGGAAAAATGAAAGCTGATCATGACAAATGCTACCACTTCAGTCAAAATCACTACTAGAATTGGTAGTGGTCTCAGTTTGATAATAAATGCGCTTTACCTCTTCCCTGATTCCAGCGACCCCCTCACTTAGTGATGATCTTAATTAGGGGATGTCATACATTGAGTTCTCAGCAGTTACTCCAGGTACTCTATGCGTCAGTGCTGCAGGTGGGAAAAGCCATAGATTCCAGCTGTGAGGCTGTAAAGTCCTTTAGCCTCTGGTTTGTACATGGTAAAAGACACAAGCTGTGATCTGGATAAAAAATTGGAACATTAAAAAATGTTAACCTTTCACTGTCTCATGATTCACAGTGTCCCAGGAATCTTCAGCAATATCTAGCAATATAAGCCATTGCTACCTGGAAATTTCCACTCAGATATCTCATAGTATCTCAAAAGCATTATGTCCAAAGCTTAACTCATGAAACTTGCTTCTCCTGCTGTTTTCAATCTCTGCTATTTTCATCACCTACCCAGACACCCTACCCAGAAATCAGGGAGCGGCACACTATCTTTCTTCACCATCTTCATATCTAGTCACCAAACCCTCTCCAGTTACATTTCCTAAATACCTCTCACATCTAGAGCATCTGCTTTACCCCCACTGGCATTTGTTTCACCCAGGCTACCATTTTCTCTCCACCTGGATTTCTAGTTTCTTGTTTTGAGTCTTGTCACCTTACAACCAATTGCACGTAGTGCTATCTGAATTTTTTATCAACATCTCAGACCTGACCGTGTATATCACTCCTCAGGTTCAAATCTATAGCAAAAATTCACTCTTTGGATGAAAAACAAGTCTACCTGCCTTTGCACGTATCATTTCCTGTCTCTGAAGTGCCCTTTCCTCTGTCCGCCTACACCGTTCCGTTCATACCTTAAAGCCCACTCCAGTCACCACCGCTGCATGAAGCAGTGCTTGACAACTCCCTGCCGCCTCTCCCATTTGTCAGTCATTTCTGCTTTTTTTGTGTCCCTTTATTTTATGCGTGTTTCTATGACGGCACATACTGCTTTGCTTTGTGACTGCTTGCTCATGTACTTTATGCCCCAAAACACTGTGTATTTCTTTTAGGATAACCAGTGATTTTACTTTGCTTCTCTTTTGTTTCTAATAGGGTATCTGGTATAAGCAGGTATATATTTCCCAAATTTGTTGCATTATTTCAGTGATGCAATATGTCACTTGAAGAAAAGAAACATATCACTTGGAGAAAGGAAGCACGTATCACTTGAAAGAAAACATTCTCCTAAAACACTCAGGCAATGGTCATTCATAAAAGATCATTTCTTCTCTGTTGTGTTAAAGTCACATACTGTTTTTCCTGTTGAAGACCCTTTTATAGCTATATAAGCTGCAGAATAAAATCCAAATACCTAAGGCTGAAGTTTATGGCTACCTACCTACAGCTTGATCTCAGATTGAATTGTCAGTATCCCAAGACCCATGTTCGGCACACAGTGTGCCCTCAATAATGATGTGTTGTGTGAACTCTGTCTCTCAGGATGGCTCTGATATGAACTGCCCCTTTCTCTGTCAGTGCCCTCTACCCAGCATGCCAAGCAAACAGCTATAAGACAAACCCCTCTCACAGGTAAGAACACTGATTAATCTAACTGTGCTATTTAATTTCCAGCGGAGTATATTTGGCTATCTAGGTATTTGTCACATAAAACTTGTGCTGTGGGTAAGGTGTGGAGGAAGAGGTAAGCAGTAGAGCACAGTGTGTAGCTGGCATTGCAGAAAGGTTATGTACATCCTGAAATGCATGAGAAGTTAATTCTGTGTGTGAAATTATAGAAGACTTCTCAACAAAAATTCCATAAAACTGTAGGGCAGTCCTAAGGGCAAGGAAGTGGTAAGTGAAATACTTGCAGTCACATTTTATTTTATTTCCCTAAAATTTGCTTTTCAAAAACAAAATATAAAAAAATTAGCATTTACTTCCAATTAACTGTTCTGTCAAAATGTGTGCTGAGAATAAAAGGAGATTTTATTATAGCACCATGTGGGATAGTAAAAAATTGCAACAACCTTAATGTCCATAAATGGTGGCTATAATAGACAAATTAAGTTACCTTCATGCACTGGAATCCTATTCAATCATTAGGATTGAAGGTGCAGAATAAAACATGCAGACTTGGGGCATTGTTCATAATTAATCTGAATAGAATATACATGATACAAACTGATTATCAATTTTAGAAATATGTGCATAATAAATGCATGCATGAAATACTAGAAAGGCAAATACAAAAATCATAAAAGCTGCTACATGCAGGTGATAGGATGACAAGTAATTTTTATTTTCTTCTTTTTCATACCTATATCTTCTGTATTTTCTATATGAGCACCCATTACTCTTTTGTAATACTCTAAGATTTCTGTAACAGCTGCATTTCAATTTATTACCTCCATCTTTTTTTCTTTAACTTCATCCTCCTTTCTATGGCCATGCTTCTAAACGAGCCAAATTCTTTGAAAAACAATAAAATTTAGCCACGAAATCAGTCATTTTGAAAATAACCGTGTTTGCAGAATGCTTGGCCATTTGGCAGAATCCATCTGTGCTTTGGCTATTTCAGTGGTTTTTCTTCAAATAGGTTTTGAGAGCTCCTCCAGAAACTCCAGTTTTCTGTAGAAAGGAATTATAACTCCTAGTGTAGCATGCATGGCCCTTTGCAATGGAGCCCCAGTGTAAGACTCAGGTTCCAAACCCCAGCCTCAGCAGTTCAGATCGCAGCTCATGCCTCAGCACGTTGCCAGTTCAGTCTTCTTCAGTTTGCATAGGGTATGCCCTCTTGCCTGGGGCATTCTTCCTCTATTCTCTATCCTTCTGTCTTGCTCATCCTTAAGATACCCTCTGCTCTAAACCTATTCTAGATCCATTTTAGGCTGAATTCATGGCCATTTATATTTTCTTTTTTAACGTTTCAACCACACTTTCAGTGGTGTGTTAAAGCTACCTTATAAAGGTTGTGGGAGACAAATACCATATGATCTCACCTATAAGGGGAACCTAATCAACAAAACAAACAAGTAGGCAAAATATAACCAGCAACACTGAAATAAAGAACAAACTGACAGTAACTAGAGGGGAGAGGGGATGAGGATAACGAGGAAAGAGGGGGCAGGGTCATCAAGGAACATGTATAAAAAAATCCATGGACAGAGCCAAAGAGGGGAAGGATTGAGGGCGGGAGGTGGGGGTGGGAAAATGGAGACAACTGTACTGGAAAAACAATAAAAATAAATAAAAAATAAAAAATAAAAAGAGGTCATGGGAGCTCATTGTTTAACACTCAAGATTTTTAAGCCAAATTTTAAATTGAAGCTTCTTAGTTGGGACCTTGAACACAGTGGTGGAAATGTTTACACCAGGGAAGCTGGCAAATCCGGGCTTTGTTCCCCATTAGACCCAGTTTCCCAAGACGTCATTGCTTTTGCACTTGCCCTTCTTATAGCACATGTCCATTTCCACCTGTCTGCTGGTTAAAAATCAATCTCTCATGTGAAGTCATGAGCTCACTGAGGGCAGGGTCAACGTCTTCATTTTTCTACCTTTCAGAGGCAAGGAAGCTGGGCACATGGCAGGTGATCAATAAATAACTGTTGAGAAAAATTGAGTTGCTTTGACGCATATTTGCTAAATTACATTCGGAATTAAACTGTGATTTTTTTTTTCTATTCTGATGTTCTTGTTTCTCATTTCCAGAGCTAATAAGATTTAACTAAATAACTTTCATTTTTATTAGTATTTTTAAATATTGCAAAATAATTGACGTTTTCAGTGTGGCAATGATGTTGATTAGAATAGAAAACTAATAAGCATATCTTTTTATTATATATAGATACGATTACCCTCATATCTTTACTTCCAATAGCTTTGCTTAATAAAAAATCTAAGGAGAGCCTCAGGAAGGCATAATATGATTTTAATATACTTAGCTTCAGAGAACTTCTGATGGTTAGTTAATTAAGAAACTTTCATCTTTGAAGTAAAATTAGAAAAAAAAACTTATTAACTAAAGGATGCAGGTCAGTAATAAGACGGCTTTCCTTTTGAACCTTCCATCTAATCAATCCTGAGAGACTTAAGACAATTATATTTTATCAAAAAACACAGAGAAATAAGCACCGACAGGGGACGCTGAGTGGCTTTGCACATTTCTTACAAAATAGTCTTAGGAAATGATCAATCCTTTTGTAATCAGAGTCATTTAATGAAATGACAAGAAACATTATTTACAAAGCCACAAGAGCAAAAATTACAGTCTGAGGATTAGGAGGCCCAGTCTCTGAATTCGAAAAGCTGTCATATTGAGGCACACTTGAGCCGCACTCTCTCAACTTAAAGTCAGTCCAACAAATACAGCATTCATCCATTCGTTTGTTTTTCAGTTTGTCCATGCATCCATTTTTTTCTCTCTCTGAGCATAATTAAAAAGTGAACAAGCACTAATTTAGACTCACTTGGGTCATAATATCAGCCTCACAACTTGACTACTGTGTAACTCTGCCCAAGTTTACCTCTGTGAACTTCAGTTTTCTTATCTGACCTCATAAGAAAATTATATCTGACAGGTATAATGCTGACCTCATAAAGTTGCTCCAAATATTTAAATAAGATAACATGTTCCGTGTGAACACAGACACTGTATGAATATTATTGTTTTGGCCCCCACCTCCTTTTATTTAGTTTTAGGTATAAGTACACTCCATGCTCTTAACACATTGCCCTATCTTTGAAACATTTTTAATCTGCTTTATAAAGTCAGTCAGGGAACCGTGAAATTAATAGAAGACAGCATGTTGTAATGGGGGGACACTGAATGGGTGAAAGGAAAACTATATTTTAATCCCAGGCCTGCTGCTGATTTATCATGTGGATTTGAGCAAACTCCTTAAAACTCTCTGGCCCCAGTCTATGCAGCAAATATTTATTAAGTTCCTATCGTTTGTCAGGCATATAGCTAGGTGCTGGAGATGTAGAGATAAGTAATCTATGGTCTCTGAGCTCAGAAGCCACCATACAAGTGAGGAAGACAGACACATTACAAAATAAATAAAATTTGATACGCTCTATTGTCAAGTTGCCATTCAAGTGATAAGGAGTGAGGGGCTTGGTCAGCAGGCTTTTGCTTTCATCTATGAAAGGGACATCATACTGCTAACATCTGTGCTGCCTCTATGCAGGGCTTCTGTAAACATGGAATAAAATTATATGTGCCAAAGCAATTCATAATCTGAAAAGTGAAATGAATACTCACTTTTAAATGAAAATATGAGATCATGTGGTATGTGGCACTTGTGAATAGGGCAAGGCAGTGTCTTGTAATTATTTCTCTTTCTGGTTAATATATAGTATGTGCTCAATAAATATATGATGACTAAATGCATGCAAGAATGCAGAAACCCAGAAATCTAGGAATTCAGAAAAGTGAGAGTGATGAAGCATTAGAGTAGTTTGAGAGGGTTTCAGAGATTTAATACATCTAGAGCCAAGTTTAAAGCATGAAAAGGACTTGGAGTGGTGAGGAGAGTATCCTGGCAGATGGAGAACAACCAGAACAAAGATTGGTATACTTATATCATAATAACAAATATGCTTTGGGTATGAAATAAAGGCCAGGCAATGTGGATTTTGTTTCAATTGCCTCTTATTTAATCCTTTCTCTCTCTCTCTCTCTCTCTCTCTCTATCACACACACACACACACACACACACACATACACACTCACGTAACCTTTGCAAATAGAAATCACAGTTTTTATTTTCCAGTTTAAGTTCAGGAAAGTCAATTGACTCACCATACTCATATAAAAATTGAGTGTTAAGAGTTAGAATTTGAACCCATGTCAGTTAGACTCAGGAGCAAGATCTGGAAACAGTATGCAATCCAAATTGGTGCTTCCAACTGTGATCATCATTCTTGGCAAAGCAGCCTTCTGGTTTTGCTAGCCTTGACTGAAGAGCTCCTTCCCTATCTCCTTCACTGGGACCTTTTACTCTGCAGTTTACATTTTGGTCCTGTCTCAAAGACTGGCTCCAATAGTTGCCCAGCTGTATAAATCAAAACCTTAAGAATCATTCTTGGCACCTCTCTGCTCCTCCACCTCCTGTTCCACATGCACATAGAGCAACCACCCTAAAACTCAGTGGCCTGACATGATAAGCATTAATTTCACACAAGTCTGAAGATTGGTGATTTAAGGCTATGCTTGAGTGGGTGACCCATTTGATCTCAGCTGGACTCACTCACATGTTTCAGGGTTATGTGGTTGCCGCCTAAAACAGAACAGCCTGTGCTGGGATGTCCAGTGATTTGGCCTCGCTCCCTATGGCTCATCTTTCTATGGAGGGCATGTTCTCAGACATGGCCAAGGCATAAAAGGGAAAATAAGCCCAATGACAGAGAAGCGTTTTAAACCTGCTTGCATAGTGCTGGCAGACATTCCATTGACCAGAGCAAATGACATCTGCTTCTGACCCCCAGCCTCATGCCACGCCCTCATTCCTTCACCTCCTTGGTTGCAGCCACCTCTACCCTCTCCACACTCCGACCCAAACAGGGTTTTTGCACATTGCCAACCTGTCTGAGACACTCATGGCTCTCAGCTCATTGCCAGTGATTCTGGAAATCTCAAGCCATGTGTCACTTACTTGCTCATGAAAATCAAAAAGAACAAATGACTCTCTATCAGGCTCTCATGGCACCATGCGCTCCCCTTCAAAGCTCTTCTAATAGCTGCAGTGTTATTTATACTCTTATTTAAATAATTTCTCATTTGTTAACTAGACTCAATATTAAATGTAAGCAGGAATCACACCTTTTACTTGTCATTGTATCCTCAGCATCTTGCTTAGTACCTGACACATATTAGGTACTCCATAAGTATTTAATGAATGAATGAACAAACATATGAATATAAGTAAATGCAGGTAATAATAAACTCAAATAATACATAAATACAAATAATAAATAAATAGAAGAAAGTCACTTAGAATTTTTGTTAGAAGAGTGGGGCCACTTAGCTCATTCCTTAGCCTCTCCATATTGCCCAGTATCAGCAGAAACTTCCTAAAATACAAATCTAATCTGATCATGCCCTGAACTAGATTCCTCAGTGGCTCTTTATTGCCAATAGAATAGTTAAGGCTCTTGGCAGTGTGTGTCTACTGCCTCTGTGCATATCTATGTCTCCACCAAACAGTACCAACTCATAGTTCTCTTAACCCAGCACATCTTTCCTCCATGTCTGTGTATGATACTCCCACCAACCTCTCCTACTGTCTGGCCAATTCCAGGTCATCTCTTTTGGTCTAATCTGCTGTCACTATGGGGATGCTTCTCCTAACATTTCATCACTGCCCGCAGATTGTGCGTGTGCGCCCGCGCGCGCACGCGCGCACGTGTAGCACTTCTTTTGGGTTTAAACAGTGGTTGTATAATCTCGCATTATACAAGTCTTCACTTCCTCCATTATTTTGTGGGGTGTGCCTTTCTCTGCACTTCCTTTTCAGGAAGTTTCCTCAAGAGAAGTAGGGAACCCTTACCCCTTATTAGGATGAGGTCAGCCACATAAATGTGAAATATTTGTCATATTATTGATGGGTGAATTAATAAATAAATGGATAGGGAAACCAGCCATCTTCAGGTTTAGGTTTAGGGAGAAATAAAGAGGTGAACTCTGTAAATAGAGGCAGGTTCCAACCCTGGGAGCTCAGAATACAGTTCAGAACTGTTCTCCCTTTATTCCGAGCTTTTCTTTATGATTAGGAAGCAAAACTAAAATTACTGACTCTGTGAGTTGGCTAGAGACCTTAAGATCACATACTACCTATGTGCTCATCTGCCTGCAATGCGCTGTGAGAGTAGAGAGGAAAGAGATAGCCTAGACTTTGGAGGCAGAGGGCCCTGGGTCTGTATCTCAGGTCTGCCACTTATTAGCAGGTGGGCTTGGACAATCTCTCTGTCTAATTTTCCTTTCAGTAAAGTGGTTACAATACAATAGACCCAGCAGGGCTGTTTAATAGATTAAATGGCATAAAAATGGCATATTATTGTATATATCTGAGTATACTGTTGGTCTACACTTAATACTCAATGAATATGAATGTACTTCTTCTGTCTTTCCCTCTCTTTCCATTTTACAGGGGCAACTAAGACATCTTGGGTTCTTCCTTGGCACTGAGAATTACAAAATGCCTTTTTCCTAGATGAAGGGGGCACTTTTTTATCCCTCTGGACCAAGTTCAATATTGGTGATTGCCCCTTCCCCACTTTCTATCTTGTCAAGAGTTTGTGGTAGAAATTCCTGGTTTGCATTTCCAATTCATTGTTCCTAAAGAGAACATTTTAGATAAATGAGGAAAAAGAAAAAGAAAAAGAAGAAAAACTCAAAGACCTCAATATCCATTATGTCAGAAAGAGAAAGAAAACTCTTTAATTTTGTTTTCTGCCACAGAGCTGATTCAGCGGTTTGCCATCTTGTCCAGCCCAGCTCCATTTTTTTTCCTTTTATCCCAGGCCCTATTCTCATTATCTACAACACATCTCTGTCAGCAGCTTTATCCTATCTTTTTAAAGAAGGAACAACTCTTAATCCTTCTTGCCACTGATGACTTCCTGCCAATTTGAGTCAGGTGGCCCTCATGGGCCCAGGATGTCAGACCAAGCCCACTGCTGTCCCTCTTCAGTATTCCCAACATGGGACAGGGTCTGTCCCTGCCTCCCCTGGGCGCTGCTCATTCCTGGCCCTCTGTGAAGATCCCACCACGGAGCCAAAGGTGTAGTCCTGATTTAGCCTCGCTGCTTATGTGATTTGTGGCGTACTCTGGAAAACTATTGGTTAGTCCACCCTTGCCTGATGTGACAGAATAGTTCTAGGCTCTGTGACCTGCTACCCTGAACCCAGCCCACTTAGCAGATCCTGGGAGCCAGACAGAGGGACCACAGCCTATACAGTCAGCCCACATGGCTGTACTGCCTTTGCCACTCACTAGAGTGTGGTCTGAGGCAATGTAACATGACTTTGTTATTCATATGCAAAATGAAGATAATGTAGCCTCAGTATTTATGAGGATTAAACGTTTTAAAAAAGAGAAGGCAAGGATAAGAGATGAAGAGGGGAGAGAGGGGGGAGATAGAGAGAGAGTGGAGGGAGGAAGGGAGGGAGATGGTGCCAAGGAGAGTTCTGATGCTTCTTGGCCACCAAATAAAAGCTGATGGACTCTAACCGACATTCCTTCATAAGGAGGTTAGATTCTCCTCTCTGCTTCCTTAGCTGCTGCTATTCAGTTGTGGGTCTTACTTCAACAGAAATTTCCCAAAACACATATTGCTATGAGTTATATAAACAGTATTCCTTAATTGGTACATTTGGCTTTGTAAGAAATGCTCTGTCTACTGGCCCTACCCTTAAGGAACAGGTGGTTAGATCAGTCTGTCCCAGAGCTGGAAGACTGTTATTGGATGTTCAGCTTAGATGTTACTCACTCTAGGAAATCTTTGTCAGTAGAAGAAAACCTGGTTAGAGAAAGCCTCGGGGCTATACAGTGCCTGGTCCTTACCTATCGGTATTCTTAGGGAGCTCTAATATTATCTGTTTCCTGGGCTATCTTCCACAGTAGATACCAAGCTCTTAAAAGGCGGTAGGATACTAGGTCTCTTGCAGTGTCGGGCATGATTGGCACACAATTATGAGCTGCTTGGTGATAAATGAATGACATAAAAGAAAAAGAGAGGAATTTGCCTAGAATTATTTGGAAAATTGACTGAAATTATCTTAGCTTACTAGTAGGGGTACCCAACTTTTGGCACCTTTGGGCCACACTGGAAGAAGAGTTTTCTTGAACCATATATTAAATACATTGCCACACATAATCACAAAAAAAATCCCATAATGTTTTAAGTAAATTTATGATTTTGTGTCGGGCCACGTTCACAGTCATCCAGAGCTGCATGCGGCCCATGGGCCACTGGTTGGACAACCCTGGTTACAGGAACAAATTTAATCTTCTCAGGGAAAAGAAATGGCATTTATTTAACTCATTTATGGTCCAGGAACACTAAAGGTATTGTACTTAATTACTCAATTTGCTCACCTAATTCTCTCAACTTTCATGTAACATTTCCAAGCCCATTTTATAGACTAACCACTGAGGCACTGAGAAGTCACATCGCATACTTAAGATGCTAGTAATTGGAAGATCATACAGACTGCAGCCTCTAAGGCCACCCCACACCACCACCTACAATTCATAATTCTTGTTTGCAAAGAAACTACCACTCCCTCCGCTCTTGGAAATCAGGCTGAGAAGGAATGAATCTTTTTCTGTGCTAAGTGACAACTTTTTAAAGAAAGCTTTTACCTAATGTGAAGTGAAAACATTTTCTTTATGAGAAATATGCGATCCATATGTGTGTTTATATTTCAGAGCCCCCAATTCACTAGGATTTCTCTAGGCTGTTTTGTCAGGGCTTGAAAAATAGCTCCCTGTGATTTTTTTGATGTGAGTTAATATAGTGATAAGCACCATAAAGTCTCTGGGAATAACACATCATTAATTTACCTCAGAAAATAAGACTTCATTGACAAATAAACCTCATAAGGGCTCTGTGGTTAAAGTAGCTTGGCAAGCAATGGCTATTTGAATTGAATGAAATTAAAGGTAAAAAGAGTGCAGTGAATGTAACAAATAATTATTTTATGTAGCTGAACAACACATAGCCTGTTTTATGAAGGGTCCTTGACTAAGTTGAAGGGAAAAATAAATTATTGGAAACGCTCCATTTTAGTGGAAGGCAACATTATGTTCTGGGAAGATCATTGGATTCATAAGAGACCTAATTTAAATCCTTGCCTGGACACTAATGAATTGTTTGACCTTGAGGAAATAATACTTTCTCAAGACCTTGATATCCTCATCTGTTAAATGAGGGAATTAAATTCTAAGAAGTCACCAGCCCTATCTAAACCTAACTTTCTAGAATTCCACAGATTTTATGGCACATAATGATAGAAAACACAAATATGTTCTCAGGGAAGAGTGTGGTTCATTAGGCTTAAAGCCAAGGGATTCGGGCGATAGGATGCTTAATGGTTACGCATAAACTGTAGTAAACCTGACCCGGGCTTGAGTCCTTATCCTTCCACTTACCGGTCAGGTGATTTTGGATACATTTCTTCACCTTGTTTAGACTTGATTTTCTATGAGACTGCATATAATACTTCCCTCAAAGGTTTTTCATGAAGATTAAATAAGATAAAATATGTAAAATCCCATGCACAGTATTTGTCACGTGGTAGATAATACAAATGAGCCTCTACTATAATAATAACAGCTTGTCTTAATATCTTCCCAGGTAGGGGTTAGGGGCATGCTTGTAGAGAAGTAGATGGCAAAGAGGAGTTGAACCAAATCTTGGTGGTAGTCTGTAGGGTCCAGGGAGTATTCATCCAGAGTTGAAAAGCTTGCATAAGTACTAAAGCCAAAACATTCTGGAGTGTATGGAGTGAGTGGGGGACAGGTGTCCATGATAGAATCAGAGTTAGGAATGTGACCCAGGTCTGGGGTCAAAAATCTGAGACTCAAGAGCATATGGATGATGGGTAAAGCTGTAGTATGAATGAGATCACTCAGCCAATATTTCTCAGTCTTGACTGTACATGGGAACCACCTGGATAGCTTTTAAAAAATACTGATGCTTCACAGGTTCTATGTAATTGGCCTCAGGTGTGGCCTTAGCATTCCTATTATTAAAAGCTCCTTATATGTTTCTAATATTCAGCCAAGGTTGTGAACCGCTGACTTAGGGAGAAAGTGTAAGCAGAAGAGATTCAAGGACTGAGGCCTGGGCCTCTCCCAATGTTTATAATCCATCATAAAAAGAGGAGCCAGCAAAAGAGACTGAGGAAGGTTTATACTTCAACTTAACTTCGCTCTCCTCTGGATAATAGAGTTTATTATAATTTTCTTTTTACAGATTAGTAAAAATGCACAACTCTGTAGGGTCCTAGAATACCCAGGTAGAAGAGCCAGATTTCATACCACGCTCTTGGGTGACATATCCACCAAAGGCAGCAGTTTCATGTTATGTTTCTAATATAATATTATGGAAGATGAATTCAAATTCAGTAAATATTTATTGACTTACTATATGACTAGTATTGTTGGGGACCCTTGGAATATCACCATTATCCCAAAATACAAAAATTCCTGCCTATGAGGAGTTAATAGTTTTCTTCTTATTACCATTATACCTCAATATTCATTGGTTTGAGCAACAGACCTAAGAGTCCTGGACTTTATTTGGGGCAATGGGTATGTAGATGCAGTGTACAGATGTTTTGTTGAGTTATACACTTGAAACCTGTATAGTTTGGGGAACCAATGTCACCCTAATAAACTCAATTTAAAAAAAGAAAGAAAGAAAGATGGGAGTGATACCAGTTCTCATTCTGGTTTTAATTGACCATTAACTCACTAATGGTCTTTTTTTTTCTTTTTTACTTTTTTATTGTATTTTTTTCCCATTACCATTTAATCCCCTTATCTCCCCCTTCCTCCTGCAATCACCACACTGTTGTTCATGCCCACCAGTCCTTTTTCCTTTAACTTATTATTTGGCCAGATACAAGGCACTCACCTGGGATTGACCTCAGTTTTCCAATCTTTAAAAGGAGGAGTTGGGTTAGATTTGTTTGTGATATTACGATGCTCTGAAATACAGATTAGACTCAGGGACCAATGGGGAAAGACTCAGAGGAAAGGTTCAGGGATTTATTTAAATGTCTTACTTTGACAAAGGACCAAAAATGTAAAAGAAAAAAGTTGCGTGATTCTTCAGTTAGATAACAAGGTCTCCAGCCTACCCTCACCTCCAGGATATCTTTGAATTACAGCTCAGCTGACAGTCTCTGCTGAGGCAGGATTAGAAAGGTGACATAGAGATATTGCTTTGGTTCTGAGAGGGAGGCAAGCTAGATGAGTATCAGATAGCATCTTTATCTTCTCAAAAGTGATGTCGCATGCTGCCTGTGTCTGGCCGACATCTCAGTTCCTGGGAACTCCAGATTGAAAGTGACACCTTTAGGAGGACCTTTTTTCTTCAAGTAATTATTGCTTGAATTGGCTATTTAAAAGTTTTACTCCAAGGATGGTAAATTGTAAGATATTTTCATGCCAATTAACATCCTCTTCCTAATATTTAGCTAAAAACTGGAAATTGTTATTTCATCTAAACAGGAGGAAACAATATTTACAATGTTATTTTGAACTTAAGAGCTCAGCCTTACTAACTCTACCTGCCATTAAGCCGTTTTTTAGAAATGGAAGTAGGTAATTATCTTATTCCCACTTACTTAGCAAGCATTTTGCAACAGCACTCAGAATTCGGGGAAGAAGAGATACTTGTGGGGTGATGGGCTCTAGCAAATGCTTAGGCTTTGTTTGAGGGACAATTGCAATGTACTTTTATTGAAAATTAAAAATTTCTGGGTCTCCTAGACAAATTTTTAAGTGGGGAAAGATGGTTGATGGAGGAGGTGGGAATGAAAATAAAATTCAATAGATTATACTTTCCCTTTTCTCAAAGCTGAAGTGCCTTGGTGAACAGGAGGGGTATTTGTACATGAAAAGACTACCCGAAGGAAATTGAGGGCTTCTGCCTACTTACAAAGTGAGATATAGTGAAGTTAGGTGGGGCATGTAAAATAAACTCATTTAAGATTCTCTCCAGTCTACCATCTTTCTGCAAGTGTGATGGTGGTGATATTTGCCGCTTGCAAGGGTAATTTAGTGAAGCTTAATCTCCCCTGAGATGCAAGATCACCCATTTGAAGACCATGGGAGGACTCTGGTACATCAGAATTAAAGCATATTTTAGCTTTAGGTATGTTTTGCCTTTGACTTAACCTGCACACTACCTAGGTCTTAGTTTTTTCACCTTGATTGGCACTTCCCACCCTCCTACCTACTGGCTTCAGACTCACTTTTATATATGGAGCTTCAAAGTAAAGGTTCATTGAAAGTAAAAGGTAAAAACGTTTGTAAATCAAAGTAATAGATGACGTCTAAGGGTACTCGAGGTTTTTAACTTAGGATTCTAACTTAGAAAATTTTACCATTTATAAAGCCTCAATAAGGAATGGTTTTATCAAAAACATAATGTTTCCTCTGCCTGCTGGGCTAGTGCTCCTTGTAGAGGCCCCTTCTTGAGAATAAAATAAATTCTCAAAATAGACTTATATACATCGGCTTTCAACAAATGGTTTCCTGAGCTTTGTAACATTTTCTTTAGCTCCTGCCTTGATTTACAAAACAATTCTGTACTACAAGTTCTCTATCACACTAAAACAGCTAATGCAGGCACAAAATATTCCAGAGGCATCCATATATCAGTTAGTGCATGTTGTCAAGTCAAGGACATGAGAAGAGAGTCACCATCATCACCATGCCTGTTTTCCTGACGAGGACACTGAGACCTGGCTGTAGAGTAACTGGAACAGGGCAATTTTGAGAGTAAGCAGCAGTGTTAGGATTTGAGCTCAGGGCTTTCAGAGAGAAATCCACCAAGCCACGCTTGCATCTCATACCACTGTGCTTAGGCTGAGAGCCCGCAGCTTCAGAAAGCCCACCTGAGGTCTATTCACTGCACTGGAAACCACCCAGCTCAGTCTGTTGCCTGAACCTGCAGTGTTCTCTGCAGGAGCCAGAAATTCCAAAAGCCATTAGCATCCACAGAGGTGGGGAAAAATTAGGAACTCTCCAGAAAACACTGGGGTTCTGAGAACTCCCGGTTCAGATGGCAATTCAGACAGGTGAACACTGTGCTTACCTCCTTTCATGACCACATCAAAATTACAACTAAACTATAAAACAATTATTATCAAGAACGTCTAGAGTCTAGATGAACAGAAGTCCTATAACTAAAGGTATACAGAAGAAGCCACACTGAGACTGGTAGAAGTGGCAGATAGGTGGAGCTAAGGATATCTAGGCTGTGGAGGTCCCCCTTGAGTAGCAAGGAGTCCCAGCCCCACACCAGACACCCCAGCCCAGGATTCTAGTGCCCACTCCTGTCAGAAACACATTGTCATTCGATCATTCTCATCTAAATTCCTTCTGAATCCCAATCTGTGCTTTATACCTGAGTTATTATGGCATAGGCTTTTAGCTTTTTTCTCTTATGGAATCAAATATGATGGAACCTCATTATGATGATGATTGAACCAAAAGGACATTATCCGTCTGCATTTGGCACTTCATATTTGGAATGACGTGAAGCAAAAAAAAAAAAGAAAAAAAAATTCGCCAACAATCCATTGGTATCCACAGTGCTCAGAGGACATTTGTCAATGTCTGAAGACATTTTTTATTTTCGCAGCTGTGGAGAAGAAGGACTACTGGCATCTAGTGTTTTGATGAACAATTTTATAATGCATAGATCAGTCCTGTACAAAAGAATTATCCAGCCCAAAATGTCAATAGCGCGTAGGTTGAGAAAATCCCCCGTTGCCTATTGCCAAGTACCTGGCAGGAAATAAGTAAGCAATGTTTCTCAGACCATCCTAGTTAAAATAGCATAGTACCAGGCTCACTGCTGTTGTCTTGCATATGTGTTTGTTCTTGTGTGTATTGTTGGTTTCCTTGACTCGGACATAAACTCCATGTGGACCAGGAGTAGATCAGCCTGCCCAGAGTTCTATCTAGGCCATGGCAAGTCAGGTAAAAACTGAATAAATATTTGTCAATAGTAAATAAATAAATGCACAAAAATAGTGTGTAGAGTTAAAAAAATTAAAAAACCACTTCTCTTGTAACTGAATACAAAGACCACAGTTCTCCCTTTTTCTTATGAAGTGTGATTTGGGTTTTGAGTCTGCCCTGGATACAGACCACTGAGTACCACACATTCAGTTTGGAATCTTTTATCCTCTGAAATTTTCTGGGTAATTTCACAGATACAAATAGTTTAATTGAGCCTCAATGCTACTCTGTGATTTTCCTAACTAACCTCTTAACTGCTTCCTAGGAGTCTCATCATTCATGATTTGGGGCTAAATACTCATATTCAGAGGCATGCCTTACTTCTATGGTCTGAAAACAAGAGCCAAATGCCTTGAGAAACTGAGGTTTCTCTGTACCTCAGGCGTAAAAGTGAGATACCTGACCTCACATAAAAGGAGGAAGAAGTAAAAGTTGTCTAGCTCAAGGCTTTCAGGAGGAAACTCTTTCATAACATCACCTCAATAGAAATAGATTCAATAAAAAGAAAAAAATAATTATAGTTTACTTAAAAGTTATTTGGTATTAGTTTCAGGTATACAGCATGTTGGTTAGACAATCATGTATTTTACAAAGTGTTCCCCCCGATATTTCAAGTACCCATCTGACACCATACATAGTTATTACAATATTATGGAGTATAGTCCCTGTGCTATACTTTACATCTAGGGGGAACTGTTTCTGCAGCGGCCCTTGTGTCAGGACTTCTGTGGGAATGTGGTGGGAGGGACCCAAGGGAACTGTGGGTCTAAAGTGGGTGAGAGTTGCTGAGACTTGTCCCAAGGTGAGTCAGGAAAGGTAACTTGTAAACACACTTGGTCACTGAGGAGAGGAAGGCCCCAGGGAGAAACAGATCAGGAGACACATAGGCTGAGGGATGGATTAAAAATATGGATCTGGGTGCTCAAAGTTCATCAAGCATGGAGGTAAACCAGGGCCTAGTGAGACTGGAGAGGAAAGACCAGGTTTCAGGCAAAAGGCCAAATGGGTAGAAGATTTGGAATGGGAATGGAAGATGTCCACGTATACAAGTAGTGTAATGTGTAATATGTGAGGTCCCTTACACAATCGCAAGTACTAGAGTTATTCTCATTCTCTGTAAAGGGAAGCGAAACTTAGAGTGGACAACTGGATTGCTTATAGTCTACTAGACTGTGAACCCCATGAGGACAGGAACCAGACCAGGTCAGTTTTGTTCACTGCATGAAAAATTCTTGCTGGCTGACTTGAACGAAGTCAACTCACTGGCAAGAGGTGAATGGCAGGAACATGGCATCTAAAATTCCATCAGCAGGATACAGCTCTTCCCTGCATCAGATTGCTTTCCTAGCTAAAACCAAGTCATTAATCAAAGACAACTTAGCAGGAGCAAAGATGTTTAGGCACCAAACCTGTTCAAAATAGAGTTGTTACTTCATTTATCTCCCAACCTGAAAGGCCTAGTACTTGCCTTTTGCCGTGTCCACAGAGATCTAATGATTTCTCCATTTCCCTCAAATTAAAGAAGAGAAGCATTATTTTTTTTAAATATCTTTGGAATTAGATTGTTTTTCATCCAACTTTTTAAAAAGACCAACATTAATTTCAAACACTCAGGCATTGCAAGCTGGCTTGTGCCACTTTAAAACTGCATGAAATTATTTTGGAAGAAGATTACAAATATTTCATGACTGCTTTTTATAACATTAAATAAGAGCCCCATGGTATCAGGTGGTCAAGTATTTTGAATATTTCAAAGATATAAACTTGAATTTTATTTTTTAGTATAATTTAATTTAATGTCCTTATTGAATACCCTTTATGGTTAGTGCCAAAAGCAGTAAGACATAAAGTGTAAGTGAAAGAACCCACTTAGGATGTCTCAGAGCACTGACACAGGAGAGGATCACTAACTCTTCAAGAGAGTATCCATAGGACCAGGAACAAGCCCAGATTGTCAGCTCATGGGTATAGATGGGGTTCCGGTAACTACAACAATTTAAATGATAATAGTGTTTGTCTTGATCTGCTGGCACATATTATCCTATTTTCTATAAAACACAAGCATTTCTGATAACTTCCAGGCTGCACTCTCTTGTGCTGTTTAGCAACTCTGGCCTATCTGGCCATCGCTATCCTTTTATTGAGGATTGCCATTGATGTCCAATACTGCACTGGGCAGCTGGCCGGAGGAGGGAGCTTGCCTTTCCTTTGCATTCCCTACCATAAGCAAGAGCCTGTAATGGATGTTTCTGTGTACCCTCAAAGCACTTACGGAGTCTTTAGTGAAACATTTCTTCTATTATGTTACTTATTATCATTTAGGATAGTAGTTAAGGATACAAATGTTGGAGTCAAACTTCCTGGGATCAAATCTTGGCTCCAAGATTTGTGTAACTCCTAAAATTACACATGTATCTGTACAAAGGGGATAAGAGTAAAACCAGCTTGGCAGCATTGTAGTGAAGATTAAATGAATATATAAAACACTCAGAACAGTGCCTGACACATAATAAGCACTATATTTATATTAGCTATAATTAACACCATTATTAGTTAAGTAGTAGTAATTACTCATAAATAATAATAGCTAGATTAGCTGAGTGTTTACCATCTACCATGTGACAATGGGTATGGTAGGTGTTTTATATTTAACATTCACAGTAGCCCTTGAGGCAAGAATTATTGTTATCCCACTTTTCTAGCTGAGGAAACTAGGCTTAAGAAGGTAGTAACTACAAATGTACACACAGTTGGCATATAAATTGCAATCCTGGCCGGCAGGCTTACACCAGAATCTATGTGTACTATGGAGCAGGGCTGAGATGGTATAAAATGTTAGCCATTATGCTGAACTCACTGCTTCGATCCCCCTCCAAAGACAACGTCTTTATCCTGGTTGGGCTCAGTGCATCTGAATGCTTCTCCCTGTTAGCCGGGAGGCACTGCAGATGCTCGCATTAGTTAGTGCGTTTGGGGAAGCTTAAGTCACTCAATGGGGCCAGAGATGTGGTGAAAAAGGAAGCTGTGGAAGATAAGGTTGAAGAAATCAGGAGTCAGGCTATAAATGTATCTCTTTCTCAGAAGTATGTACCTCATCCCACATGCCAGCATTTCTCACACTGAGCTCTGTGTATGACCCCTGCCAATCCATGATAATATGATAATGTAGGCAAAGCAAAGAGAGAAATAGAAAAAAGAGTTCAATGATAAAAATAACTATAGAATTCTAGTTTAAATCAAAGCACTATGTTTCTTTTTTTGCTGTTTCTTTATTTTTTAATTTTTTTTTTGTTCAAATACATTTGTCTCCACCTTCCTGCCACCACTTTCCCCTGCCCCTCTCCCCTCCCTCCCTCCCTCTATCCTTCCCCACTTTGGCTTTGTCCATGGTCCTTTATACATGTTCCTTGACTTGACATTTCCCTTCCCTTTCCCTGTCCTTTCCCTCCTTCCCTCTTGACTCTGTTGGTTTCTTTTTTCTTTCAATGTTGCTGGTCATATTTAACTTGCTTGTTTGTTTTGTTGGTTAGGTTCCACAAAGCACTATGTTTTTTACTGCAAGACTTCTCAGAACTTTTAAGATTCTGATGTGCGTTCCAAAAGGAGGGAGTAAAACAGAGTGCTGCCCAGGTACGTTCTGCCATGGAACACTCCATGCTCACCAGCCCACAACCCCTGTTCCATGTCCCAGCCCCAGAGTGTTTTCTAGGACCAGTGTTGCTAGGAACAGCTTCATAGGACAGCTTCTGAAATGAAAGGATATTAATAAAGAGCTCTAACAGCAGAACCATGTAATCAAATTTATGATAATAATTCTCACAGAAGTGTAGAGAGGACAAGTTCAGTGGCCTGAAGACCTTCAGATGATAAACACAAATCCCTGCAAAGGGAAAATAAGCATCTCAATCAAGGCAGCAGGTGTAAGGATGGACACCAAGGGCAAACGTGCCCTGCCCCTCACCTCGCTCCCCCTCCAGTGCCACTCCGCCTCCTTCTCACCACGCTCCTCTCACCCTACCCTCTGGACTCGCTCCGCTACCAGACTATTCGGCCCCCACATCCTCACAAAATCTCCTTCCCCACTTGGGATAGTTTCTTAATGACTCTCCAAAACATGCATGCACCCACCTGTGCCTGAAGAACGGCTATTCATTATCTCATGGGTCATCTCAGAAGACTTTTCCTCCAGGAAGCATTCTCTGACCTTCTCAGCCCTCGATGATTCGGGCCTCCACAACACTGTTGGTCCCTTCTCAGCACTCACCCCAGGGTTTCTGATCGTCCCAATGTTTCTGATATAATCTCTAGATTCTGAGATCCTGCTAGGCTAGAACCAGGTCTCGCCCATCCTTATGTTTCCTCTACTGTGCTCGGACGTACGGAAGTGGAGCAATTATGTTCCCTCTACAAATGAATGACTTGAATCTTTACAGCCACAGAGGGAGGTAGATTTTATTTCTCCCATGTTATATATAAAGAAACAGAGTCTTATGTGGATGAAGAAACTAAAGTAAGTTAATCACATTTAGTAGAGAAAAGACCATCCCCAAAGAGCATTAATTTTATTTTTGAGCTAAGAATAAAAATAGTAACTTCTTAGGTCATATTAGATACATAACTGGAAGACTTCCAGTGTGGCCATCCTATCTTCCCTCCATGAGTAAATTACCTCTTAGGTTTCCTGAGCTCTGAACACTCAAAGGATACTGAGGAGCAATAGGGTCAGCGAGGTCATAGACAGTAAAATGGGGCCGTTATTGATAGAAGTATCAAGCAAATTCAGAAGAGGTTTGCAATAATTTAAAATGTAAGTCTTCTTTTAAATTCAGTCATCACAAAGTATCCATTATACATTTGAATGTCTTGTTACCTCCAGGGAATGGTCCAGCTTAAAAGAAATCATAGACAGTTGGGTTTCAAAGAACTGAAAATGGGGTCACATCTGCCTAGCTGAAGCAGTTTGAGACAGGAAGAGGCAGGACCTCAGTCTTAGAGAGCTCTGTGGGCCGCATCCAGGAAAACAAAATGCCAAGAGTCTATTTTAAGTGGGAATGTATGTTAATCCATCAAAGGCAAGTGACAAGAACTAGGATGAGAAGAGTGAATCCCGACAAGGAAGGTCCTGGGTGTTGCCAGGGAATGCTCAAAGGGTTCCCCCAACTCCCCCTTCTTTCCGGAACCTCTTATGCATTTTGTGTATTTTGGGGTGTAATATATGAGACATTCAGGGGTACTGAAAGGTATAAGCTGGAGCATACACCACAGGTAGAGCACTAAATTAAGAAATTTCAAGTGCAGTATCAACTGTATTTGAAAAAAATGAAAAAGAAATTCCAAGTGTATTTTTGTTTAATCTTCATAACATCCCTGTGAGATATGCATTATTATCCCCATTTTACAAATTGGGAAGTTGAGTCTCAGAAAAGTTACCCAGCTTCTGTACAATGAAGAAAGAATTCATTCCCGTCTACATGCTATCTATATTCTCATAGTCCTAAAATAAATAAATAAAAACCAATATTACATACACTATTATGGATATTGCATGTCTGCTCTCTGTCTCTTTCCCCGTCTCCCTCCCCACACAGAAGACTATTTTTCAGTATGTCTAAAATAGCTTCTCACTTTCCAGAACTGGAAAAAGAAAAGATTAAATTTAAGTGAGTGAAGCTTGTTAAATTTAAGACTATTAAATACAAGCTTTTAAAAATGAGGTATTGATGTTATGTTAATATGTCGTTTCTCATAATGGCTTGATGATGGCACTAATTCAGACTGCCTTCCTGTTGAGTACTAAGTTTATCAACCATCCGAAGGGCTGTCATTTCTAAGGTTTGTTAGTTTAGTTCAGCAGAATATATGCAATGTTTAGAGCCAAGATTATTTGGAAAAAGAGGCCTCCTGAGTGTTCTAGGAAGATGGGGCAAGAGGAGTCAGAAGACCTGGGTCTGAGCTCTAGTTTCTCTCTAGAAGAACTTAAATATAAAACTGGAAGCAAATAAGATAAAGAATATAAAAAGTATGCTGTAAAGTGAAAAAGTGAAGGGGGCTTTGAAGAGATTTATGTCATAGCTACTGTTTTCCCCCAAGTTCTAGGCACTGATAAAACAAACTTTAACCTATAAATCTACTGACCTCCCTATTGCTAAAAGATAGTCTTTTCAACATAACATTAAAGTGCTTATTATGCCAGTTGATGCAGTTTTATTTATGTTTTTGAAGGTCTTAATACCTCCACCCCTTCCTTCCCCAATATTCAGTCGTTCCTTTGTTTCCTCAGCAAATCTAAACCCCCCTCACAAAATGCAATTGTGTTACTATTACAAGGTTAATGATAGGGTCAGGAGAAGCCTGGCACATAAGGTAGAAGTGAATCATTAATCTTGTTATATTCAAATTCACAATATTGTAGGGCTTCATTTTTCTCCTGTTTAGCCCTGTACCAGATATGCCCCATCTGGGTGGGAGAAGTGGAGAAAAGTAGAGTCCTTTAAAGGAGGGAAGTGCAATAGGATTAGAGTACGTAAGACAAAGTTCTTATTTCTTAGGAGCTGTTCATAGACTGGCAGGGACTATACATTCACAAGAAATAAAATACGTGGCCCCAGTAGCCACTGGTGCAGGTCACCTGCCTCTCTTTCTGGAATTAATTATAACACCTACCTGGCCTCCTCACTGGGAGTCTTGTTTCTTCCAACTCATATCTTTGCCACCAAGTCTAGTTGTTTTATTGTATTAGTTACAGTCCCAATAGGAAAAAAGCATCATGTTGAAATTAGATCAGCCAAAGTGGGTTTGATAAGGACACAAGTTAGAATAGTGGGGACAGCACTGCATAGCCACCCAGGGCTAGGGGCAGTGAGATGCAGTATCCTTAAGCCAGGAGCGAGGAGGAGGGAAATGTCACTGGAAGCAGAAAGGAAAGAGAACTGTCCAGCTGCCTTTCTTAGAGGTCCGTGATGATGGTAGAGAGATAAAGCCTGTCTGAGGCGATCCTGCAGGAAGGAAGCCCGGAAATAAGTACGACTTCGTTCTCTTCCCTTTGTCCCTCTCATCTCCTGCGGGGACATCCAGAGGCCAACCCAACCCCGAAACAGAGTGTAAGGGAGGCTGCTGTAGATGTAGTCGACAAAGAACAGAGTGGAAGGGATGGAGAGTGGATGTACCACAGATTTTTTTTATTTAAAGTCTACCTGTTTGCTGGAAACACAAAGGAGTGGAATTGTTTCCACCCTGGAAGAAACTACAGTCAAGGGAGTGTTTGAAGAAAAGTAAACTACAAAGGAATTCCCAACCCTGAGAATGCTCTAAGGAATTTATTTTCATTGATCTGTTCTTTAACCAGACCTCCCCTGAAGTTCCCCTCTTTGACAAGGAGATGCAGGCCTTGAGGACTCTGGGTTGCAGGGATGTATAACAAGACACAAGCCAACTGTCTATAGACTCACTATCTATTTGCAGAGGAAGACATGTGACTAGTAAACTACAATACACAAAGCCCCGAGGTCTTCCTTTCAACTGAGCCATCTTTCCAGGTATCCACACACCCAGCTCATAAGGCACGATTAGTTCTATCCATCTTTGCCTCCGTTTGAATGGTAACTGGTTTGGACAGCAGCCTATGTTCAGTAGGCTTAGGAAGTTTCCATGTCAGTTAATTTGATTAATATCAGAGAAAACTCAATTAGACTTGTCAACTTTTTGCATATGACATTTAATATCTATTAAAATTATGTCACCTCCCTCAGCCAGGGTCTTATCTTCAGTTTCTCCAGACCTTCAACTTGAGAATGCCAAACACCCAAACAAGGGAGCTGGAAAATGTGTTGCTCTCATTCTCTCTACCCATTCTTAAAGTCAGTCTAACAATGACTTGAAAACAGTTTTCATGTTAATGTGTCCCTCGCCTCTATTTTCCTAGAAAACCATACTTTAAAAAAGAGAATATGAAAGACTGAAAGTTAATTGTTCAGTTAGTACTAAACAGAGAGGTAGAGAAAGAGAGCCTTTATAGGCAGAGAGAAGAATTAGGTTAGGAGGCTTGTTTGAGGGTGATTCATATACCTGCTGTCACTTCTGGACAACACCACCATTTCCAGGTCAGAACAAGGCTGTGAACTCCGCAAAGAATACTGTTACAGTTCTTAGCAAAATAGAAGAGAATGTAAAATTCTACTCACTAGTGGAATCTCTTTACATCAGAAGCTTTAAAACTATAAGTGAAATTACTACAAGATGTAACACACATAGAAATGTAATTATATAACTAACTATATCATTTCAAAGCAGAAAAAGAAGCTTAAGGATTTCAGTATTTACTCTGTGTTTATTTTGCTATTCTACAATACCGTCTGATTCTTGTGCTTGCTCCACAATTTATATTCTGTCTACTGGCAAATTCAAATAATTGGCTCTTAAAAAGGTATACATACCAGATTCACTTGGAAGATTTCTTTTAAAATACACACACTCACATCCTGATGCAGTCAGGATGGGACCTTGGAGGCTGGATTTTGTAAGGCACGCACAGGTCCTTCTAATGGGAGTTCTCAAATAAGAAAGATGCATGTGAATGCCCCCAGATGGTCCATGTTATTTTACACTGCTGGGTATTTGTTCCTGCTCTTTAATGAGTATTATGCTTGCTTGTTTTCCTGGCAAATGTCTAACACTTTTCTGAAGTCTCACAAGTTCTCTGAAGCCTTTTCTATAACCCACAGATAATTGCCCATCTGTATATTTTACCTACTTTTCACATTTCCACTATCTCACACACTGTATGTGCTCAGTAAATGCTTGTTGAATAAAATGGAATTAAATGGATGTTGAATATATTGAGGTCATCTATTACTTCCTTGGCTTGTTACTCATAATTACTCTCCATTGAAAGATAGTTTATACAACACATAAAAATTTAGTGGTCCCATGTGCTTCAGACTAATTATGTCAGTACATTATTAAAAGGGAAAGGGAACAAGAAGTCTACCAACCAAAAATAAAAATCACTCCAATTTTACTAATACTTGTAAGAGACATTAAATGAGATTCAATTTAACCAATGGTATGACTTGCACAATTTTTTTTTTCTCATTCTCCTCCCTTCTCACTATTACCTACCTTGCAGCCACCTAAGCCTTTTCTCTCCCTGGTTTTCACTTTCCCTAATGCCTTACCTACCTGGGTTTTTGCTTTTTCTCTCCCTCCTTTCTTCTTCTTTCCATTGGTTCTCTCTCTCATCTCTCACTTTACATAAATTAAAGAAGCCAAGTATTTTGTCTGTCCCTGCTATCTCTTCCCAACATTAGCCCAATCTCTCTCTGATCTCAATTCTACAACTTGCTCTGTGACCTTTAACAAACTAATATTTTCCCCCAACTTGGTTTCTCACTAATGGATAGTCCTCTGACAATTTTCATTTTGAGCCTCAAAAATGTCAAAATATGATTATAAAATTTGTGATGTATTTTAAATATTTATGTTTTATGAATGAACATATTTAAGATAAAAATGTAAATGTGTCCCAAGAAAAATTACAGAATATATAAAAATCCTCATTAATGGTCCACCAGGGGCAGTTTGTTTTGTCAATGGAACACACAATGAATGTCATTTTCCTTCAGTACATCCAGGGTATCCCGTCCAGGTGTCTAATCTCATTTACATAGAACATTTAAAAAAAAAGGTTTCATTCGGAAAAATAAACACTCACACTGAATTTTCCTTCTGATCATAAGTCTCACCACTGTTAATACAGATCAGAGAAGAAAACGCGCATAGAAATATTTGCATCCAGTCTGGATTCAAATTGCGGCTCCTCAACTTCTTTTAGCCGTGTAATCTTAGGGGAGAAGTAAGCTTTCACTTCCAAAGAGGGCTCTCTTACCTTTGAAAAGATAGAGTTATGTTTTCATTTCCTGTAGGATTGCTGTTTCTTAAGAAGAGGGGATGGATGGAATACTGACAGGATTGCCTAAGAGAGGGAGAAAGTAAAAATACCAGAAGGTCATATGGGAGGGCTCTGGAGTTACAAGACTTATTGCCAGTGTCAGATAAGTTACTCACTGGCTGTATGACGTCAGGCAAGTTTCTTAGTCTCTCTGAGACTCATTTTTGTCCTCTGTTAAGAACCATTATAAAAGAATGCACTTCACCGGGCTATTAGGACTAAATGGATTAGATGAGATGATGCATGAGCACAGATTGAACACGTGTATGCTTTTGTTTAATACCATCAGTGTGTCTGTCCTTGCTTGGAGACCCAACACAACTTTGAAAGGATGAAAGTATGATAAATTGGAAGGTTGGAGGAAGAGATATGGAAGTAAACACAACTTGAGGATTAGCCAAGCAGGGCTCCAATATCAGTATATGACATACTGTAGGGGGTTAGAAAGAACAATAATGACTTCAGCTTTGTTCATTTAGTTCATTGTTACAGTCCAAGCACTTGACATAGTTCCTACCACACAGTAGGTGCTCAATAAACACTTGCTAAATTCTCCATGTCAACTAACCTGCCATCTTGCGTACAGTATGTCTTCAATGAATATCTGTAAAAGGATAATAATAATAATTGTAACTAATATTTATCTTTATTATATTTCATGTTTTATATGTATAATTCATTTTGTTTTCTCTTTGACAGTATGAGATAGGAACTTTTACTACTCCTATTTTTCAGATAAAGGAAATAAGGTACAGATTTGCCACTTTTGAGTTCACATAGCTAACAACTGGCAAGGCCAGGATTTGATCGTAGGGTCTGGGCCCCAGCCTTAGGAATGTCATTAGCTTTGCTTCTAGTTTTTGGCTTAATAATATCCCTGGAATTAATTCAATGGTTTTAGAATTGAAATAAGGCTCAGTTTGCTAATCTGTAATTAGAGATCATAATACTTGGCCTTCCTATCAAAAAGAATTATTTGGAACGTCAGCGAATCTAATGTGAACTACCATTAAAATATATTACATTCTCTATACTGTAAAATAACTGAAAGAACATTGACTTTGGAGTTCAAAGACCTATATTCAAATGTTGGCCTCATTTTATTAGTTTTATGGCCTTGGGCAAGTCATCCTTCCTTGCCTTTTTCATCTGTAAAGTAAGAAATATTATACTGACTTTTGGAGTTATGATAATCACAAATGTGATAAAGCATGTGATAAGCCAGAAAACATTGCCCAGCCCATGTAGGTAGGCAGTGACTAGATAATGCCCAGTGAATGCTCTACCGTCTATAAATGTAATAGGACCGTGATTAGCATGTCTTGAGTGCCTACTTATTATGCATCTCATAAACATTTACTAAGAGAAACTTAGTAAATACAGCTCCTCTTCCCGCACTCCTCTCTCCCTGAAGTCACTTCAGGAGACCCATTCCCACGTCCTCCTCGGCAGTGTGCCCTCTGACCTCATCCAAGCAGTGCTCAGACTGCTTTCTGCCTCATCATCTGTATAAGTAGCATGTTTCTGGACTTGTGTTTTAATGAATATTTATGGTATAATTTATACTGGTGTGCAGCCCACAATGGCTCCTTTCTGCATTGTTAAGAGATCAGAAATTTTGTGCACTAGAGGCAGTATTAATGTCTGGTTTCCCTGGTTGCCATTAAGAAAATGTGTACTGTAAAGTTTAGTGGCGTGGGACCCTGGGGGCCTGACCCACACAGCACAGAAGCCCCTTTGCAAAGGCTTTTGTTGTTGTCTTTCAGTTTCACATTTTGTTTCAAGAAATTTCCAATCACAATTGACTGAAATACTCACTTTAGGACATTTTAGCAACTCATGAAGTCTTTTGTTTCTTCCTTTACTTTCAGGTAGAGTCCATTGTATCCAAGCTGAAGTGAGTCTTATAATAAACTCACTCTCTCTCTCTCCCCGCTCCTCTCTCCCTCCCTCCCTCCTGTAAGAAGCATGAGATAGGATTTTTAGTCTATGCAAAGACAAGTGGTTCTGAAGGTTCTGAATGCAGGGTGAGGGGCAGCTAGCAATGTATGGAGACATTTTAGGCTGTTAAAATTGAGGAGGTGCTACTGGCAATCAATGAGTAAAGACCAGTGATGGTGCTAAATACCCAGCAATGCAAGCAAAGCTCCCCACAACAAAGAAATATCTTACCCCAATGACAATAATACCGAAGTTGGGAACCTTTTGTGTAAAGAAAGTATTTTATCAATGACTCAGTTTCTAAGGCTATGTATAGCCTCCCCTGAAGAAAATCAGTGTTAACTTTTCTACCAATTTGTATTCTGGCCTCAAAGAGCTTAATATCAATGGTGAATGTTTTTGAATACATATAAGTCTAAATTTAAATCTTGTGCCACCATATTTTAGCCATGTGACCTTGGACAAGGTGCTTCACATTCCTGATCCTCAATTTTCTCATTCCTATAGGAGATACAGTCAATAATATTGCAATAACTACATATGGTGTCAGGCTGATACTAGACTCACAGGAGGTTCACTTTGTAAGTTATATAAATGTCCAATCACTATGCCATATGCCTGATACTAATGTAATACTGAATGTCCACTGTAATTGAAAAAAACCCCTATAATACCTATTCTGGTGACCTATTATGCAGATTACATGAAATAATATATATATAGCCCTTGAAATGTCCAATACAAAGCAAGATACTGGAAAATACTATTCGTATATTTTTGTAATAATATGTAACTGAAATGATCACCAGAAACCCTTAAAGCTGTCCTACTCACTCCATGTGTCATGTACTGAAGAAGGCTCAGGATGCTTCCCCTATTTACACACAGCTTCCATCTACAAGACAAGGACAAAAAAATGGAGGCATGCACCAGGTGCTATGTCCTGCTACCTTACCTAGGAGTAGGGGAAGACTTGCTCAAGGAGAAGATGACTGGCTTATCTTTAAATTGTTGTGACTCTGAGTTACCTAACATTGTCCCAAATAGTCTGTTAACTTATTCTATTACCTAACATTGTCCCAAATAGTCTGTTAACTTATTCTAATTTCTCACTGGCGTCTGTCATTTATTCCCTTAGCAAATTTTTGATATTTATATCATTAGCAATTGCATTGATGGTTTAATTAAAATTTGAGCATCCTATCCAATATCAGCCACCTGCTGTCTTTTATATCCACTCATATTTCAAGAGCACAGAATGTTCCCTTTTTAAAATATAAGTTGGTCATATTTGGCTTGGTTGAATCAAAAAGCCCAGGAAGGCTGTACTTTTGGAGCTGGGTGAATGTCCATTGATCTGGGTACATGGCACATTCATGCCTACATATCTACAAAGTATAGGCCCAGAAAGGTGTCCTTAACTACAATTGCAAGAGAATCTGTAGTTGAAAGTATTTACTGTTAGTGGTGTAAGGTCAATCATCTTATTACTTATGAATCTATTTATGTTCCTATTAGCAACTAAGTAGATATTTAGATCAATGTGCTCTTAGCCTGCAGTTTCCTATTTCTGATAAAGATATTGAACTAACACTGGAGTGTTGAATTATGTTTAAATGAGACATGCTATACTATTTATGTGGTCATTAAATAATGATATTCCTGAGTTGTGTCTATTACAGAAAATTAAAAGAAGGGATGAAATTGCAAACTACCACAGGACATGAAAGGATTTGGTTAGAGAAAAGTTGAAAATAACTCCAGGGTTTCTCCCTGGAGTTGGAACTATTACTTTCATGATTCCCTTGAGTTGTGTTCCGTTAATGGATTTATGGAAGATGTACATCCATTGCATGTAAGGTGTTAATGCTCCACTGTGAACACCTTAGGGGACAGGAGCAGAATTTGAATCATCTTAGTATACCCAGTGTCCAGCAATGTGCCTAAACAGGCATTCAATGACTATTTGCTGAGTAAATGATTCTTGACCTCTGTCTTTTATCCACCCCCCACATCTGATCAATTAGTAAGTTGTATTAGTACTACCTTTAAAACATATTATTAAACCTATAGCTTCATTTCCACTGTTTTCTCCTTCACTCAAGATACCATCATTTTTTACCTGAACTATTCCAACTAATCACTCATCTACCCTTACTCATCTACCACTTTGCTCTCATCATGCCATCTCCCAGGAACTGAGTTAACCAGTGGCTTCTGTGTTCAGGATTCCCCAGGAACTTCCTATCTGACTCATTTTAAAAGCTGAAGTCCTCACAATGCACAACAAGGCCTCGAATATTGATACCTCTTTCTATTATTTACTCTGTTACAGACATACTGGCCTCCTTGTTTGTTATTCTTCAAAATACAAGCAAGCTCCCATCTCAGAATGTTTTCCCTTTCTGTTCCCTTTGCCTTGAATAGTTATCCATACAAGTTCTCTTGGCTCAAACCCTTTCTTCATTTAGATCTCTGCCGTATACTATATCTAAAATATAGTAGTCTCATCACTTTTTACTCTCTTCTCTTGCTTTATTGTTACTTCATAGCAGTTATCCTACATGGAATTATATATTTATCTATTTGCTGTCTGTTCCCTTTACTAAAATGTAAACTCCTTCAGGTAGGGACATTTTTGTTTACTGCTCAAGAAGAGTGGCTGGAATTTAGGAGCTGCTTAGTCATGTGCTAGATGAATGAATGGACAGAAAGAAGTCCAGAAGTCCAGTGTAGATGCACCATTAGTGAGTGAAGGGGAGAGTGGACCATAGTAGGCAGCAGGCAGAGAGCAGATTATGTTCACCTGTAAATTATGCTCAAAGTTCAGATTTTATTCTAAAGGTCAATAGAAGAGCCCTTAAAGTGTTTTATGTAGCAAAGAGATATCACATAAATTATGGTTTTAAATATTAGCTACTCTGTTATAAAATAAATCAACTGCTTTGTACATAGTACCTGGAAGGAGAGCAAGAATAGAAATAAAGAAACAAATTAGAAATGTCTTGAATTAGCACAGGTAAAAGGTGGAGACAGAATGTGCCAGAGTAGTGGCCATGGAAAATCAGCAGAAGCAGGAGGGCTTGGAGTCTTTCACAGATGGTAGGGCCTGACTGCAGACTGAATATGGAGGTAGGGAGGAAGAGGATGGAAGGAGAATAATTAAGGGTTACCCCTTGATTTTGGTTTTGAACAACCTATGACAACATTGTTTATAGGGAAAAATAGGGGAACATTCATTTTGTATGAGAGAGTCAAACCTCTGTTTTGAACACTTTTAATTGACTACTAGGTATGAAAATAAAGGTGGCCCAGAGGCCTTGATATACAAGCCTGGAAGTGAGAGATTTCTGGGATACACTTGAGTATTTGAGATCCATAAAGCTGTAAAAGACAAAGTCATGGAACCAAATGAGATTTTAAGAAGAGAAGTAAATAGAGAATACCTAACCCACATTCTCACTGGAAAGAGAACAGAGTAAATACCCTAGTGGCCAGTCAGGTGACATAAGCAAATGTGAAGGACAATCCAACAGGAAATCCAAACTCCAAAGAGAAGCTGATTAAAAGAAAAAAGAAAAAAACCCCTCAGAGATTCACATCTGCACATTAGTAAGTGAAGGAATTCAGAACTGTCTAAGGAGGTAAAGGGCATGAGAAGGGGGAAGGGGTTTGGGTAGTTTAGAAAATTTTAGGGCCAAAACAGTAGAGGTCTCTATGAGATCTAAGAATTGTCAGGGTGGTAATATTTGAGAATGTGACCAAAAAATTAAAAAGTTGTGAGAGAACATGATGCCATGAACATCTATATTATGAAGTTGCCTTTGGATTTGGCAGTTTGTTCTTAACCTCTGTTAATGCGATCACTCAGGTTGACATCAATTGCAAGTCTTTATCAATTAACATGTATAAAGGTCTGTCCTTCCAAGATTCCCTAAGTGCCTGCCTGATTGTAATTACTCATAACAAGCCAAAGGCTCTTCTTTTTTTTTGCTTTGCATCACAATTCTCTCCCCCCAACTCTATCTCTTTCCTAATCTGAATATTTGGTGCCCTGTTAGCATCTCTGCCAACTTTTTCTGAGTATCTGTGCTTCCCCAAGGCAGCGAGCAAGGTACACTGTGGGAAGAACAACTTCTTGGCTGAGGTCCTACCTGAAAAATAACCCCCCATCACATAACACCATATTAAGTCCTGTGTAATGCCATTTACTACTTTTTATGCCTAAATATCTTCAGGATAATCATGTTTAATCACTTTAGTCTATACTACTACCTGGCACAGTAAACAAGTTAGTAGGCACTAAATAAATACTTGTTGAGTCATTAATGGATTTATACTTTTAACATGCATCTTCCACTTCCACATTGTACATTACCCAAAAGAGAGCCAAAGCTGATGTTTGAGGCAATCTAAACAATGATCTATAAATTTGAAAATATTTATCCTCAAACAATGGAGAATTTCTTGAGCAAACATACTGTAGATATTTGCTGTTGTTTTCCATCTTTTTTGTATTATCTAACCGATATAATTATTTATAATGTATGTCCTGTTTATACAAGGTCTGTCCAGAAGGTATCCAGCCATAAATATGAAAAATAGAGACATTTATTGAAGAAGATACAAGATACAAGAAAAATTGTACATAAGACCATGATGCCTCAGTCCCCTTCAAAGGAGGCATCTTGGGACCTCACACAGTTCTCCCAGTCACTATCAGCTGCTACATCATATTTTCCTAAATATCACCAACAGTCTGAAATCTCTTCCCTTTCAAAGGTGATTTTAGTTTGGGGAAAGGCAGAAGTCTCAGGGTGCCAAATCTGGGCTGTAGGGGGTCTGAGTTACTTGGGTGATTTCTGTTTCACCAAAAAACTCTGCACGAGATGTGATGCATGAGTGGGTGCATTGTCATGATGAAGCTGCCAATCACCAGTTGCTCATAGCTGCAGCCTTCTGAATCACCCAAATAGTTTTGACAGAGGAATGGTCAAGCTTAAGGCAAAATTGGATGCAAATTTGTTGCTCTACTCGCTCAGTCATTTTGAATGTGATGGCCATGCAGCGTATATGCTCACTCAATGGTGTCTACCTCCCCCACTGACTAGAATGGTGAAGTTGTCATTGTTCACACATGCACATTCCAGTCCACTCTCCTTGGCTGCCAGATTACACCAATGTTGCACAAACCATTCTCATTATATTAACAATGACTGGGCTTTTTCTGGACACACCTTGTATATTAACTGTATTTGCTCTTGCAAAATAGTACATGCTTGGAATATATGCTCCAGACTTCTACTACTTCATTTTTACATGGACACTTCATACAATTCTTTATTCCTTTGTAGATTATCATCTTTGGTCATTCCTTCCAGCAGGAAATCCATGTTGCTAATAGGCAGCTCAAAAAGTAGGCTGGCTCAGATAGCTAGACTTCTAGGGGACCAAAGCTAAGGTCCACCCTTGTTGCTGTATTTACAACAGTGCCTTGACAAATAGCAGTTGCTCACTAAATATTCCTGAGTAAATTAATGGGGAGAGAATCTCTTATATGAGCTACAGCCCCCAGTAACAATGAGAGAGAATGGAGAGCTAAGAATCTAGTGGTACTTGTTTGTGAGTGTGTGCATATATTTGCATGGTGGGAGGTTGGCACCAAACCAAAGATTATATCAGATGATCCCAGAAGATTATATCAGAAACTGGAATATAGAATAAGAAGGCAGAACATTAAGAGATTGAAGGGGGGGAGGGAGGAATAAAGTGATTCTCTTTGCATAGCTTTCATTGAATTGTTTTCCTTCATTAACTTTTATGGTCTCTGAGAGTTAATCATTGTATTTAATGCTTCAGAAGAAAAGAAATAATCATATTTAGCAATGGGACTTGTGAACATTAAGAACATACTTTGAAGTGGACATAAAAGTCCTTGTAGCAAGTCTAGATAAGTGAGGCCATGTAGAGTTTAATCGATGGGTTAGATATCTCAGGGTATTGGAGAGAAATGTTCTTTTATGATAAAAAGAGATATGCTGTGTAGTGGTTTGGATGCTTTTATAAGGCCAGAAATGATAGGCAGATCTTCCAATAAATTAACTGTGTTCATCCAGCAGCAACATTTACTGCATACCTACTGTGCAGCTGTCACTATTATTGGCACAGGGGAAAAGGTGTGGGCAAAGCAAAGTCCCCTGCTCTCATGGAGTTCAATGCCAGGCTGTTGGTTGATTTATTAGAAATACAAAGTGTCCAGGCTAGCTGATTACCATACGAAGAAAAAAAGAAGCACAAAATTATAATTTGCACTAAGAAACATTAACAAACTGACAATATTATCTGTGTAATATTGACAATGACATCTGTTGACCTATATCTGCAATTCTGTGTGATTTGAAAGTGCTAGAGATTTAAAGTTTAGAAATGACTCAAATCCTGGGAGACCAGAAAGAAGGGCTAGATATTTTATAAAGTAAAAATTCAAGTTCAGAGTCTAACATATTGTAGACATACAATCAACATGAAGTTCCTTTTCTTTTTTCTTTTTATTTGGTTGTATCTTTTTACCTTTATAAAGTTATAAGAAAGGCCACCTTATTTAAAACCAAGAGAAACAAAAACATCTGTACAAAAAGTATGGGAAGTAAGTTTCAAAATTTATATTAATAGAATTTATTTTAGTCAAGTGGATAAACTAGTTCCACCCTACTATCATGAAAGACAAATGAAAGGAAGAGATCCCCTTAAGACATGATTAACTGTCAATCATTTTTCTGTGAGTGACTGAAGGTCAAAGACAAGTGGAAGAGTGCTGATTAAATCAAGAGCACATAAGTTTGAAGGGCAAGGATGGAAGATTAAGTTAAATCATAGAAATTCAAGCAGATGAAATAACAATTACATTGATTAGCCTATGTCCTGCCAGAAAAGGGGAACATTTTTAGAATACTACTTTGCCATCAGTGTAGTGTTAACAATCCAATTTTGCAAGTCCATTCAATTCATCCACTCAACGGATATTTATTGAGTGCCCACTATGTGGCAGAAAATGTTCTAGGCCCTGGGAATAGAGCCATGAACAGTCAGGCAAAGTCTGTGTCTTCCTAAAACTTATTATATACTCCTGGAAGTGGACAATAAACAAATACATCCATAAAGTGTTGGTAGTGGTTAAGTGCGAATAAAAATAAGTTAGGCTCTGAAGTGTCAGACCATTATTTATTTCACATGCCTTTGGTCAAGTAAGTTAAAACCAGAAATCATTCAACTGAAGAAAAAATTAAGATTAGACTCCACTTTTTAAAAAGAGGAGTAGCAAGGATTTATAGTCATCTTTAATCTAGCACAGAAGTCTTTAGAGGTTGTAAGTGAGGAACAATACAGTCTGACTAAAATTTTAAAAGCTTACTCTGACTACTGTATACATAATCAACTGTGGAGGGGCAGGTTCAAAGATAAAGCAGGAAGATCAATTGTCTACATTTAATACTAATTTACTTCCTATTTGGGGGCCTCCTGACTCTCAGTGTAGTTATGGGAAAGATTTAATTAGGGTGATAACAACCAGAATTACATATTGATTGATTTTTTTTTCTTATGGGATACTCTATATGTGATGCAATTTTATTTGCTGTTCACCCAGTATTTTATGAGTACCAACTGTATGCTGGGCACCAAGGACACTGTGATAAGCATCCATAACCTTTATCTTTAAGGAGAAATACATGTATGTTCCTTAGAAAAAGGAAAGAAACCTATAACATTCAAATTTCAACATACTTTCCAACTGACATAGTATTAATCAGATTTTTGGTTTCTCATTATTCATTATAAAATGTCAACCTGCTTATCCAACTCATTTTCAGTATATAAAAATCCACCATTTTCCACAGCATAGAATGTCTTTCCAGACTCCCATCATAGATTGTAATCTTGAAATTACTCTTATACTGAAATTTATTAAAGCTCAAATTAGCAAACTGATGATTTGTCTAATGAGTGTAGCATCTGCCCACTTTTACAGGAGTTTTGTGGAGGACATTGAATGACTAGAAAGCTACATTCTAGTTTGGCCATATCAACCGAGGCCTTCTCTTAAATTTAATTGCACACCTATAGTTTCTTCACTTAATGGAATCATAAATTTTTAAAATTCAGCTAAACATGACACATTCTCCAAGAAGCCTTTGTTGAATCGAGTTCTCAGTGGAACTTCCACAGTAGATTGTTTTTACCTCTGTTAAATATTTTTAAACATGCATTTAATTCTTCCTTTTATGTAATTGATTGTAATGATTAATAAAGGAGTTGTAGAACTCTAATTTTAAGTACCTACCATGTGTCAGACATTAGGAAAGATTAGGTTTCTACATTTTCTCTTAATGTTAATGGAAATTCCTTAGGAATGGTTAATATTACATACATTTATAGATAAAGAAACTGAGATTCAGAGACTTTAAATGATTTTACCTAAAGTTATACAGTTAACGGTTTATTATAGAATCCAGGTTTCAACCTCAGCTCCTTTTGGCCTTTGTAGTGTCTTGAATAGTGTCCCCAATAACTTCATGTCCTCTTGGGACCTTAGAAGGGGACCTTAGAAGGAGACCTTACTTAGAAATAGGGTATTTCCAGATGTAATTAAGTTAGAGATTGAGGGTAGGTTTAAGGTGGGCTCAAAATTCAATGAGAGTTTCCTTCTAAGAGTCAGAGGAAAAAAGCATGGAGGAACAGACCCAGCAGGGAGGAAGTCCCGCAAATACAGAGGCAGAGATTGGAGCAACGCCGACATAAGCCGAAGAATACCAGGAGCCACTAAAAGCCGGAAGAGATAAGACACAATTTCCCCGAGATCCTTTAGATATATTGTGACCCTGCTGACCACCTAATTTTGGACTTTTGGCCTCCAGAACTGTGAGACAACAAGTTTCTACTGTTTTAAGCCGTTCAATTCACGGTACTTAGTTATGGCAGCCCTAGCAAACTTATACAGACCTAAAACCCATTATCTTTCCTTAAACCTCTTTCCATTTGAGGGCTCTCCTTTGATTTGTCCTAGGATTTTAGAGTAAACTTTCATCTTTCCCTTTGGACTTTCAACAATGCCACTGCAGCTCACCAACTGCTCTGGAAAAGGGATAAAAATCATAGAGGGAAATATTTCAGGATGATTTTGGGTGCAAGTTGAAGGCATTCAAACACGTGTATTTAGAAGGGGAATTTTTCGGTTTTGGAAGAAGAACCGAATGGAAGAAGAGTAGTGATGTAAGGGAGGCCTGTAACATGATAAGACCCAGTGTTTGGAATCACACCAGGTTTCTCTCTCCATCTCCCATCCCGCCTTTCAGTTGCATGTTTTCTTCATCTTCAGCCAACCAGGAGGCAGTCAGCACCTGGGGCTCAAAACTAGCAAATTAGACCACCATGGAAAAAGAGATTCTTTCTGGATTTCCAACTTGAAAATTCCTGGGGAAGATTTTTAATTTGCCAATCTAGCCCACATGCTCACAATCTTATCAAGGAGGCAGAGTTCTGAGATTCACTGTTGCCATGAGGACCATGCAGTTAGAGCAAGCAGAGGGAGCATTTCTTCCCAAAGTGGGATATTGTTATCAGAGGAACGGTGTGAGGCTGAGGCAGATGTAGGCATAGCTATGGTGTAGATCATTTCTATGCAAATGATACTCAGCTACTCTCTTGGATAAGACTTTCACTTGCAAAAGGCACAAAAAGGGCAAAACCAATATACAGACTTATTGACTATACATTTCCCAGCCACTTAATATGAATGTCTATAAAGATGTTAGAATGTAATCTAAAACTTTTTTTCAAAGGGGCCAGTCTCTTGCAAGCTTGTTTGAATATATGTGGAAATGCAATCAGTAGAACTTTCATTATACAGATTATATCACAAGGATTACATGGGAGGGAAGAGCGGTTCCAATTAATAACAGGTTCTGATCTTTTTTCAAATATTGCAGATTCCAGTATCTTCAGAGCTAACTTCCTCTCTGATTGCAAAGAAAACACTGAACATGTCAAATGAGAGAAATGAGAGGGGGAAGGGTGAACTGCTCTCCAGCAAAGCAACTCCCCCACAGGACTGGTATGCTCAGCGGAGTGGGAGATAGAATCACAGGGCCAAGTAATCTGCTTGCCCTGGCAGGCCAGTCAAGTCTTCCTTGGACCAAATGGAGGACAAATCCCCCAACGTTTACCTCTTAGATGGATTTGGTCATCTTTTAAGAAGAAGTTGGTTTGTGTCCAGAATCCAAGCAAGCTTGGAAAGGTACTTCTAACGTATAAATACAGGTGCCCCGAGACTGAAAATTGATTAAAACCTCTCAGAGCAGGTAACATCAGGCCAGTTCATGTTAAGAGCCAGCTCAGATGTCAGCTCCCCAACAAAGCCTTCCTTGTGATTGTATAGTACTTTGTAATATCCCCTATTATAACACATCTCACAACATAACTGCATACTTTTGTTTCTCCCCATTAGAATGAGTGTCTTCTCATTAAGAGTCTTCCCTTCTTTATGTTTATGTCCCAAGTCTAGCACCTAGATCTGTATATAGTAGTGGCTCAATGCATTCCTTTCAGTAAGAAGCTGAAAGAGACAAGGAACTGAGGGGAGATAAAGGGAAAAAGTTAGGTAATTTTTCTATATCTCATTAGAAAAGAGAAAAAATGAACAGGGGAGGGACCTGTAGGAAATGATTATGTATCCCATTCCAGACACTTGGGTAGACAGTTTACAAACTTTGCCTCATTTTATCATCCCCAAAGTGCCTTTATTTCCTGGATTCTTTCTCTAATAAGACAGTATATCAATATATAACTCATGGGATTGTGTAGTATTATCTCCACTCTGTGGATGAGGAAACTTAGGCTCAGGGAATTGAGAATAACTCAAGGTCACATAGTCAATATTACTCTTTTTTCTGCCTCTGTCTACTAAGGATTTGAGACAATTTATAATATTAAATAAAATAAACAGAAATATTGACCAATGCTGGTGCCAGGGAGACAGGCTTTTAGTTAGCAGTGGGCCTCGATTTCACGTCCAGCTCTGGCCCTGCTCTGTGCTGGCACGGCACCAAGAGCGGTGTAAATAATTAGGTCCCATATTGGGTCAGGCGTCATTACAGAATAGAAGCACGAAAATACACTGTCAGGGGAGACAAAATTAAGCCTGTGTTTTGTTTGATATATTGACACCTACTAGGGCATTTGAATGATTTTCAATAATTTAGGGCCTAGATTTGTTTTAAATGTAGACGGGTTATCACAATGAGAAATGTTAAAGCATCAGTCTAATGGAAGAAACCCACTCTGAGCCCCATCCCAACTCTCTAATGTAATAAAATAATTAACCATTCCACAAAGATTGCATGATTGCCATTGTTGTCAGACAAATGGGCCAGAGGCTAGTGTCCCCTGGCTTCTACCGGGCGGTCCCAATGCGCCTGCTTTCAGTCCCTGAGGATGGCTTTCATTTTTAGGACTACTGGCTTTGCAGAGAATAAATAGAACATTTTATTAATATATTTATTTATGTAATATGTACATATATTCATATATGTATATGTGTGTATACTTGCATGTGGTTATATATATTCAATACATATATTCCTATATACACATATACATAGTTTCCTACTTATTGCAGGCCCTTCTTTAACCATCTGATCTGGACCACATTATGGGTCTTAGCATCACATCAAAGGCTAGCACTCCCATAACGTACTTTTTTTAGAGCCTCCACTCCTTCCAGCTCTGACCCTAACACCCCCACTATATACATCTCTACTCTTAATTATTGATTCTATATATAATTCTAAATTTACTCCCTAGATTAATGTTGAATGACTCAAAATTTTATGCAAAGCTGGTTTCTGACCATACATATAACTTAAGTTTTGCTCTTGACATTTCATTGAGATTGATAGCGGATGGTTTTCTCATATGTAACAATCTTATTCACTTATTTTTATGCATATTTTCACAACTCTTTCACTTCATGGAATTAGGTAATAAATGCGGTGAAGACAACACTAATGATCATAACCAGTAAAAATATAAAAGTTATTGAACTTTTACTCTGTGCCAGGTGCTTCATTAGTTGCTTTTAATATTTTATGTTATTTTGTCCTCCAGAAAGATTGTCACGTGGCAATTATTATTCTCATTTTAATGACAAAATCCGAGGTTCTTCAAGGTTCAATTACTTGTTCATGCTGCCTTGTCCTAAAAGGTGAAGCAGTGAGATTTAAATTCAGAGATCTAATTCTAGGTGTCAAATTCCTTCAGATCCCCATAGTGGTCTCTTGTGTTCTGTCCACTTCATGGGCACTTACTACTTAGATGCGAAACAGAGCACAGTTCTTATTTACTCCCATCACTTGTAGGAGTCTGGCCACTAGAACAAAATAATGGGCTTCTCTGAGGTCGACACCGTATCTGGGGCACCAAATACCTATGTGATGCTAGGGGATAGGATGGTGAGCAGTCAGCACCCCTGCCTTCCTAAGACTTATTATTTTAGAGGCAGAAATACATTACCTACTAAATGCAAAAAAAATTCCATTGGAAAAAGGAAGAAGTACTATAACACTGTGACAGGGATTCTGACTAGATAGGAAGATTAAGGGGGAAAAAAAGACTGGGAGAAGTTAGCGCTCAAACATAAGGAACGACCAGTGAAACGAGAACGTGGTGGTTGTAAGAACCAAAACAAGGCCACTGTGGCTGTAGTTTCACAAAGAAGCTTAAGGGTTTCTCAAGGTAAGAAAGGACCCGTCCATGCAGGTCACACCCAAGAACATCAAGGAAGCCAACAGTAAATCTTCAACAAGGGAGGGACATGATACGATTTATGTTTTTAAATGACCATTAGGTGGAGGACAGATGGGATGTGAGATTGGCAAAGTAAAGGCAGGGAAATAAGTTCTGAGAGTGTTAGCGTTGTCCGGGTGAGATGCCAGAGGTGTCAGCTAATGCAATGATAACAAAGGTGGACAGAATCAGTCTTGTTTACCTCTGTATTTCTAGCACTTAGTATGGGTAGCGTGTTCAGTAAATGTTTGATAAATGAAGGAATAAATTAATGATGTATTTTAAGACCTCAGTAAGTTTGTTAGCTTTTATTTTACCATGTGTCTTTGTAATTTAGTTGGGTGACCAAATAAAATCAGGTATAATAATTAATACTTACTTGTTAAGTGAGTATTTTCTGTGAGGGACTTGCTATGTATACTAAGTATAGTACATACATTATTTGGTTTAATCATTCTATAGCCCTATGTTTTAAGGCATTTTCCCCCATTTTACAGATAGGGAAACCATACCTAAGGCCAGATTAAGAACAAAAATTTATTTCATCAAATCTATCCATCAGTAAATAAATGCATATTTAAATTAATTAGTCCAAAGAGGGTCTATTTTTAGGGGGACTAATTATAAAATGCAGATAAAATATAGGGAGACCACAAAGAACAGTGTAGAAACCCAGAGTTGACATAAGAGAAGCTGATATCACCCTATTTCTGAAAGCTTTAGGGGACACAGAGGGTATTAGAGTCTGAAAAAGAGCAGCATGGAGCAGCCCATCTAGACCGTTGATCAAGACACACACAAAACCTAGAGTTTTCAGGAGGGATGACAGGAAAATAAATACTTTGACCTCAGCCTCTTCCCTCTCACTGACCTCCTCTTGGGGTTCGCCATTGACTAAACCGAATGAGAGCCAGAAGGCACAAGAGTGCGTTAATGTAGTCCATGCAGGACAGCCCCCTAGGACAGACAGCAGTGTGGAAAAGGAAGGAGGATAAATATTGAGAAGAAAAGAGAGGATACCTGGCATATGTATCAATATTATTGAAAGTCTATTGTGATGATTAATTTTACATGTCAATTTTGTTAGGCTGTACTGTCCAGATGTTTAGTCAAACATTAATGCAGATGTTTCTGTGAAGGTACTTTTTTGATGTTATGAACATTTAAACCAGTAGAGTTTGAATAAAGCAGATTGCCAGCCGCAATGGTGGTGGGCCTTACCTAATCAGTTGAAGACTTTAAGAAACAAGTACTGTGAGGTCTCTGGATAGAGACGGAATTCTGCCTCATACTCAAGACTGTGAAACCGTTTTCCCTGGGTGTCTAGTCTGCTAGCCTGCTCTTCATATTTTGGACTTTCTAGTGCCTACAATCACATGAGCCCACTCCTTAATATTCCTTAATATATACACATACACACACATACACTCTCTCTCTTTTCTTCTATCCCTACCTCCCCATCTCTCTCCCCTTTCCTCTCAAGAGCCCTGAGTAATACATTACCATAATCAAGCATTATGTTAGGCCTGTACAATGTAAACACAAATCTTCCCAGCCCTTATCGCTTAGAAACTCACTTTATGCTGGCATGATAAGTCATATGACAAGGGTAATACAGGATGCTCTGTGAGCAGAAAGAGGGAACTCCTTACCCAGCCATGGAAGGGGCAGGGAGGAAAGCAGGGGGAAGCCAGGGAAGGCTTCCTGGTGCTAACTCTAAGACATAACAGTTAGTCATCAGTGAAGACCAATACTAATCCTTAAACCAGGGTTATTTTCATCACTGTGATTTTTGCCCTTCCCTCACACCCCACCTTCACCCTTGGTAGCTTGAGCTAGCAGCTTATGTCCACAAACCACTTGTCACCTCTGCTACACTTGTGGGAGTGATGGCTTTCAAATGGAGGAACAAACTTTGACATCTAATGTAAGGAAAGATCATATCCATTTATTTTTATAAACAACGAGGTTTTCCTATACCCCACTAGTATAAATACAAACCTTCTCAGGGGCCATGCAGTGGGAAGAAAAAGCCACCAATTAATGATTAGGGTTCAAATCCTAGCTGTACCACTCCCCAGCTTTGTAATTATAGGCAAGTCAATTAACCTCCCTTGTTCATATCAAAGGCTGCTGTAAAGAATGAGAAAAGACTTGGTAATCTTTAAAGTTTCTTACATGCAGAAATAAAAAGTAGTATTGAAGAACTTTTTCTCTTTTACTTGAAATTTCTAAAAGGCCCTCATTTTAATGTCTCAATTTCTTTCATTTTGCCATGAAACTACTTGAGCACTAAATATTGATCATTTGATTCTTCGAGAGCCAGGATTTGTCAGTGACCAGGAATTTTAAAATGAAAATTGCACTGTAATTTCTTGAAATGCTATGTTCAAGGGTCAATTCTCCTGGAAAAAGAATTGTTCAGTTAACCTGCAGTTAGCTGCAAAGCTATAGGTAATTTCCAGCAAAGAAAAAAAATATATTTAAACCAGATCAACCCACCATGATATAAGAAGTATATATATATGAAATATATATGTATGAAGTATATATATATATATATATATATGAAGTGTGTGTGTATGTATATGCGTGTGTGTGTGTATATATATATATCTTCTTATGTCATGGTGGGTCGGTCTGGTTTAAGAAGAAAGGCCAAGAGCCAGAGACAGCAGATCAGCATCAGCACCCAGTCTCTGAGTTTAGTCTGGGTCTCAGAGCTGTCTTCTCTTAGCTGAGATTTAGCTGCCTTTATAAGAGGCAAGTTCATGAGGCAACAGTGTACCCTGTGCTTCAGATTTATTCCTCGCTGCCTTGTCTCCCAGTTTCACTGCTCCAGGACTCATTTCCTTGTTAACACCTACCTTGTTTCATTCCAGGCTAACACACAGGCTTTGGTTCTCTTGCTGGTTTGGCCCAAATTTATCATCATTTTCTTTGTGCTTGACGGTATCAGGATTCCTTGTCCTGGTTCGTTCTCCAGGACTTGGTCCTATGGTTTGGATTTCACATTTTAATTTCAGCCCTGGCTACTACTCTCATGCTATGTGATAAGGAGGTGACATTGAACACCTGACTTGGTACATCCCTAAACCTCCCTGGGACTCAGTTTCTTCCCCAAGATGGAAGTAAGTTTCTTCCATCCACGAGTCTGTCAGTTTAATATTTATAATCAGCCTCCTTGTTGCCAGACCCTGAAAGGCTGTTTTCCTAATACATAGAGAGCAGGAACCAGCCCTGATCACAGCCAGTGAGAATGTTATCCAGCCTGTGTTCTGTGCCTGCTGTCATGGAGTAAAGCTCCATTTCTGACTCAAAAATGGAGATATCCCATTTGTAACTGTGCTAAACCAATGTACATTAGTTTATCTCATTCAAATGAGGCACTTGCTTGTTTTCAAACCAGGAAGGCAAAATGAAGATGATAAAGAAAAAGCCCCAATACTGCTGTTTTACATTTTTTTACTGTATCCTCTGCCTGCAAAGCCAAAAGTGCATTAAAAAGTAATATTGTGCTGAGCTCAGACATATGCAAACATCTCTAGATATCTTGTCTCAATAAAGTTTATAGAATGCATTCCCAAAGGCCTGACAACAAAACAGAATAAATCGCAATGCTCATAAAAATATAACGCATGCTTTTTTTTTTCCTGACTTGCATAAACATAAGCAGATGTGATGAGAAACGGAGTGGATGGACTTAAGAGGCGGTTCCTTCTCACAGTCCTTCTTATCATTAGCCCCAACACACAATGAATTAGCTCCAAAAGGCACACAAACCTGGAGACACAAGGAAAGAACGAGGTTTGAATACATTGCAAATGGTACACTCTAGGCATTCTTTGCTTCATTCATTAAATTACCTGGTCAGTTTTCTTACCTGACCTTTCATCCAGGCTTTATGGACTACCTGCTATGCCAAACATAATGGTAGACACACTAAATACAAAAGAAAACTGCACAGTCACTATTCTCAAGGGATTCACAGTCTCACAATAAACAGGCGTGGGCAGAAAAATGAACCACAATTAAGTGCTGCAATAGGAATAGTATTTCTTCACACTTTCAGTACATTGATCAGATATTCATTTTCGGGTTAATGCAAAAAGAATTACACCCAATTTGGCAAGTGAAATTTTATTATTACATATAGGGATAGCAGATGACTAACATGTTTCAGACAGAATTGTGAATATTTATGGAATACATGCAATGTACCAAGCTCTGTTCAAAACACTTTATGGTATTAAGTTCACAGCAACCCCACAGATTGGGCATTATTATCTTTTCCAAACATGTAGCCAAGGAAACTGGGGCTGAGGGAAGTTAAAGACTTGCCCAAAATCATCATGGCTTCTAAGTGGCAGAGCTAGAATTTGAACCTTGACAATTCAGCTCCACTGCTTCTCATAGATGTGCAATGCAACATCCTGTCTGCAGGAAATGTTTCTCCCTGTCTTACTCGGTCATTTTGCTGGTAAGCAGAAGAATCAGGATTTGATAGGGCAACTTTAGTGGAAGGCTATCGCCACCCTCTGTACTGAACCAGTCACTTGGAGATGAAGGGGAAGCCTCATACATTCACTTAACCTGCATCCTTTTCCTTAGCAGGTCGACTCCCAGAGAGAACTCATACTGAGACAGAAATGTCATATAGCTTTATTATGTTAGCAATTTCACATCATGTTATATTAGGATCTCCCTGTATTAATATTGCTTTTCTCTGAAAGATCACATTACTGCTTGTTTCCATCAAACAGAACTCCGAGTTTCCTGTAAACACAGATCTTGCTCTGGCTGCAGCCTTGCATAGGCACAGCAGCCTCCTTGCTGAAAGAATGAGTGTGCAGGAATCCCTGGACTCTCTTTCCCACAGGTTGGCACCACTAGTAGAATCACAGATACTTCTAAATTGAAAGAGCAATAAGAATAGAGCTAGATCATTTGTCGATATTTTCTATGCTGTGAAAAGAAATTATAGTACAATGAGTGACTACAAGGCACCAGATATAAGCTATTTACCTTCATGTTCTTATTTAATGCTAATAATTACTTCAAGGGGTACATGAGGTATATTCATTTGATATATACATAAACTAATATCGAGAAATTTGAGAGATTGGCCCAGTGCCACACAGCAGTAACAGTCTGCAAGACCAGCTATACTCGGTCTACAACACTCTTTAATTCAGATCTACTTCAACCTGAGCCCAGCCTAATTTCATATAAACTCCAGACTATGAGGTCTGAAACAATTTATTTAATCATCAGCATCGCTCCATGATGAGTGACAGGAAGGGGCAGTGGAGAGCGATGTTCTGATATTGCTCAACATAACGAAGGAATGATGTGTTAGAGTGAAGATAGGCTTTGCTCTTCTTCAAGTATACCTCACTTAAACAAAATAATTAAATATAGAAGCCCAGTCTTCTCAGTGTGCAATTCTGTCTGCATTCTCCATCCTTCTGTGGACTTCTAAGAGAGCTCCATGGGACCAGGGGATGATGCATGCTGGGAATATCAAAACCATAGCGTCAAGGCCCTCACCACATGGAGTCCTGGCCCCAAGACTTGCACCAGGGAAAACCGCTGATAACCCCATTCACTGACTCCCTTCATTATGAATTATTAAAAGTTATCTCTTATTATTAATTTCATACGTGAAGCAGGTTTAAATAGGTAAAAGGAGAGTTAAACAAAGGCAAAAATGATAAGTAAATTCTTTTGACTCCCAGAAATAAATTGACAATCTCTTCCAGGTTCATATAGAAGAAGGGGATAAGAAAGTAATAGCATGTATTATGCCTACTTTGAATTTCTTCCCATCTCATGTTACAAGGCACATGTTTCTACAAGGTGCTGGAAGGTTTTACTGGAGCTCACAGACATACAACTGCCATTATCATCAGTAATGAAATCATTACAGTAGAAGACAGTGTGATTTTTCATAGGAGTTTTAATTTGCATATTCTGTATAATTCTCAGGCTCCTGCAGGTATTTAAGGTTGAATTATAGGGTAGTTGTAAAGGTCTCAACAGGCTGGTCAAGGCTGTCTTAACACTTGTGTGCCTGGTAAGACACCTTGACACAGTTCATTTTTTAGGACTCTTACCATCCATTCTAAAAAGGCAAGTGCACACAGGATTTGACTGTGTATAGATATACTCGTTAATGTTCCTAAATACAGATACATAGCCAGAAAAACAGCTATTGGGAAGAAGTTTTACTAAAGGGAAGAAGAAGGGAGAAGAGCTTGGATTTCTTCCCCACCCGCTGTGTGTCAAGCAGTGTGGGATGACAAGAACAAAACGCGGGCTTTGACATCAGCCAAATCTAAGCTCAGATGCCAGCTACAATGGTTTCCAGATTTCTTGATCCAGATAGTTACAGTTCATAAGCCTGTAGTTTACTCTCTTAAGAAGTATATTTATGCCTTACATTTATTTTGCAGTGTTTTAAAAAATGCAAAATATAATGTATATTAGAAAGTTTTCAAGAAATACATATTCTATTCTTTTATATATATATATATAAACTAGTTCATTTATTTCTAAAAAAATACTGACAAGTAGTTATATATTTTATAAACATACTTATTTATAAAATAAAACACTAAGACTTCTCAGCATATTTGACTGACTTGTCCAAGGCTTAGATAATACATACTCATTCTATTATTTAGACAGAGCCACCCTTCAGGTGGGTAGGAGATCTAAGAAAATAATTTTTGTGTAACTCCTGTCTCTAGAAATGTCTGAGTCACCTCAAATCAACATGCTCACATTATTTTAGCAGCCCAAACCCACAAAATCCTACTCAATCAATAATGCCTTATTAATAACACCTCTTCTAAAATTTGACTAGCATCCTGTGAGTTATTCTCCCCATTATACTTACGAGAAAACTGAGATTATATCACATATTACAGAGCAAAATCAGGACCAGAACCTGGGTCTTCCAACTGCTAGACTAACAAATTCCATGACACCATTTTAGACTGGAATCACAGTGGAGTTCTTTCCCAACTATGAGACTTTTCTTCCTTATACCCCTTCATTGTAATCAATGTTAAAATGTCAACTATACTTTTATCAGATTCCTTACTGGGGCAGGGGTGGAAGGTGAAAAAGAAGATTACATTATAAGGTGCGCTTGTAGTAATTGGATTGGAACTAAAGTCAAGGGGAAAAACTCTTTCCTATTAAGTGTGTATATATATATTATTTTTTACTTTAAATAAGTCCTGATGTTTTCGTAAGCCTCAAATCTTCAGTTGTTCTACTGGAGTAAGGATGAGAGCAGCAATACAGGGAAAGTATCAGAGCTGGGATCCAGTTATAGTTCAGTCACTCCCTGAGTGTGAGAAGTCACTGTACTTTTCTAGGTTTTTTTTTCTTCATTAGCATACTAGATCATAGTGAATTTTACAGGTTATTTTCGAAAGGCAAGGTAATTTATTAAGACCCTGGAATATAAACACTCAATATGGGGTAGTCGTCAGTAGTGGCAGAAGCAGTAGAGTTACCTTCCTTGTCTTTTTCATCAAGTCATTGTGAAGAAGAAACATAATAGTAATAATCAGGAGGGCTCCAAAAATGCTAGACATCAATAACAATGCAAATTATGCTGCCATTATATTTTGTAACATCTCCTCTTCACAGCTGGATAAAGTCCTTCCTTTCATCACTATGTTGCCCACCCTCTTATGGTTGGTACAAATCTCCGCAGAAGAGAGGTGGGTTGTTAGATTTAATGCAACAGTTTTCAAACTGGTCTAGAAGAGACTAGTCCAGTCATATGTTTCATTAATATTAAGTTAAATAAAAACTATGTATAGGTGGTCAAATAAGTTTGGGTAATTAATATGTATATTAATAACAGAGAAATTCTTGGAGATGTTATATTTATTACCTTGATTGTGGTGGTAGTATCATGGGGGTATATATATGTTCAAACTTATTAAAAATTGTACATATTAAGTATGTTCAGTTCTTTATATATCAATTGTATCTCCATAAAGCATTTTTTTAAAATTTATGTGAGTTCATCCAAGATCCCAGTTTCATTGAGCTGTAGAGACACTTATTTATGGAATAGCTATTATGTACCAAAGGAACATTGTTTACTTCAGTGGCTGGATCTGGGCTTATCCCCACCACCACCACACTGGCTTTGAGCAGATACTCAATAAATTGTCAACATGCTGTTTACGTATTTTTTAAAATTTTATCAAAGTAAAGTTATAATGATTTTTTTTAAGTGAAGAGGAGAACAAGAATTATTTTTTGTAAGCTGGAGGTATGGCAGCACAGGAAATGTATCTTGCAAAGTATAAGGAGGGTATGTGAGAGGCGCTTAGGTGTGACACCTGTCATTCACTTATCACTAGGATATCTCAGACATGACTGTCCAGGCCAGTGTCCTATCTTTGTGTACTTCTGCTAAACTTTAAAGAAAGTCATCAGATACCCTCATTAGTTAAACTATTTAAGTAGTGGGTTGGTATGTTATTAAAAATGGGTGATTGTGTATGTATTTTCTTAGCATAAAAACCTTGTTAATCTGTTCTGCCTCTCCTTGTTGTATGGAATATAAAAAAGAAAAAAAAGAGAATGGGAGAAGAGAGAGGAAAGGGAGCAAGAGGGGAGGAAGAAAAGATAAAGTATTAATTTTGTTCCAAATGAAACTAGACCACAGACTAAGAAAGAGGGCAGCAATGACCTCAACTCCTTTAAAAGTTTTTCAATAGTCCTCTTCCCTGCTGCTCATCCAATTTTGGCCTTACCATCTAAGTTAACCTAGTCTCAGCTCTGTAAAAGAGTCATACATTGGGCCAGAATTCCTGGGTTTGAGTCTCTAGAGTTCTTACCAAGATTATTATTAAAAACGTAGCCATGGATTTTTTAAAAGTATTTATTTTTTTTAATCATGTTTATTCTGTTACAGTTGTCTCAATTTTTCCCCCTTTGCCCTCTTCCACCCATTCCACTTTGCCTCCCTCTCTCACAGTCAGTCCCCACTCTGTGGTCCACGTCCATGGGTCATTCATACATGTTCTTTGCCTAGTCCCTTCTTTCCACCATTGTCCTTCTTCCCCACTCCCTCCGGTCACTTTCAGTCTGTTCCATGTTTCCTTGCCTGTGGTCTATTTTGTTCATTAGTTTATTTTGTTGAATAGATTCCACTTAGAGGTTAGATCATATGGTTTTTGCCTTTCACTGACTGGCTTATTTCACTTAGTATAATATTCTCCAATTCCATCCATGTTGTCGCAAAAGGTAGGAGATCCTTCCTTCTTTCTTTTTTTATTTTTTGTTTTAATGCAGATTTTATTTATTTATTTATTTTTTTAAGTATTTATTTTTAAATGTAGTACCAAATAATGAATTTAAAGATTGGAAATATTTTATCATGTTGCTTTGGACAAATGGGGGTTTGAATTCTGGCTTATACCACTTGCTAATTATAAGACTCTGGGAAAATTACTTTGGATCCTGGCACTTTATTGTCTTCAATGATTAAATAGGAATAATATCTCTATAGTGTAATGGTGACAGGGAAGGACTAACTCATATACAGTGTTGTCTGTTATGTAACAAACCCTACAGAGATCTGCTTTACCCTTCTTCAGCTCTCTGTGCATTGCTTTTTCTCTTCTGTTGCTCATTGATGACAGACGAGTCATGATTATGTCAAGTTAGTCAGAAATTTGGAAGATTTACCTGGATGCCTCCCCCTTCAGGGATCTCCAAGGACTTCCTTTCTCCCTACCCCTCTTCTCTTTCCTTCTCTTCTTTTTCTCTTTCTCGGTCCTTCAAAAGAGATAATGAGGCAAGTAGCTGAGCACAGGATTTTTACAAAAAAAAACAAACAAACAAACGGTGGCAGTGACACAGTGTTTAGGGAACTCCTGATGTTTGTGATCAATCTTGAGTTCTTTTACCTCCTGTCCTTGCTTGTGCCTTCAGGCAGGATTGTATGGCAAGAGAAAACCCCAGGCTTCCCAATTCTCTGAAGTCCAAACAATCGTGAGTTTAACTCCAACTATATCCCTCCCTCCTTCTATTGCTGCAGTTTAGAGTAACCTATAGAAAAACATCTGAAACTCACACTGGCTGAGTTCCCCAGCATGGTTTTCCATGGCTCAATCTGTTAAAACAATAAAATTGATCCGCAGAAGGGAAAACAAAACCCAGTGTGGTCCCTGGAGTCAGGATGTGGGTCAACGTGCCACTGTTAGACAGCTAGGCTTGATTCCATTTCTGATTGCACCCTGGAAGTTGGGTTCCTGACAACTGGGCAAGGAAGTGTCTAGGGAGGCCAAAATGCAAGAGAAGCAAACCCTGGCAATTCATCCTTGCATGGCAAGCAGAATAAACTCATATAAAGGGTATCACATTAGTAAAAGAGCAATGCATTTCCATGTATTTAAGTAAAAATAGGTGGTATTGTGACTTCATATTTCAGATCACACCATATGATCTGAACAACAGGGAATACACCATGATCTACGACCTGTCTTTTGGTACTGAGTAAGGATTAGAGGAAGAGGCATAGGCATTTAAGAGACCATCTCTGGGCCACTGACAAATGCAATCTTTTTCTAAAATTTTGCTGTCCTCTCTGACATCCTACACTCTAATTTCTTGTACTTATATGCAACATTAAATAAAAGGTAAATGTCAGTAAATATCACCATGAAAAGCAAGAAATATAAAGAAGATAGCTTATTACTCCTCAAATCTTATTAGAATCTTAAAAAAAATACTACCTATTATATTTTTCCATGGAGGAGCCAACTTTCATGGTAACATAGGAACTCTTTGTACATATCAAGATGAGATGGAAGCAGTCATTTGAGTAGCAATACATTAATTTTGAATTTTAATAAACAACACTATATTATGCAAGTTGACAACTCTGAACTATGGACAAGAACTGCAGCAGAGGCCTTGACAGCCATGTTTAGGCTCCTGCTGCCCCAGTGATGGGCCTGGGAAAGCATGCAGATGCACATACAGTGACGGGCCAGAACAGCATGTGCACAAACCTCAGCCTGCAAGGGACATGCCAAAAACATGAACATGACCTGGCTTGCATGGCACAGCCCTTTTTTCTTGGCAGTGCTGTGTCTTATGGGAACTAAAACTGATCTAACACACTCTTGTGTTTCTCTCAATGTCTATGTGACTTTAATGAGTTGTAGGGCCACAGTTACCTACAGAAGAGCCAACAAGTAAATGGACCTAACCCCCAAGCAAATATTTTTTTTAATTTTTTTCCTACAGCATGCCTTCCAATAAATGAATAATGAATGAGACAGGAAATTCTATATTCTAGGAATGTAAATTTGCTTAAGCTTATAAATATGAATAGTGTATTTAGTAATAGAGGAGGAGCATGTTTTAAATATTTTTTCATTTTTATAACTTTTATTTTTACAGAATCATTGTGAAGATAGTACAGAGATTTCTTGTACACTCCACACCCTCCACTCACAGTTTTTCCTATGATTAACATATTACATCATTATGGTATATTTGTCACAATTCGTAAACCAATCTTTATACATTATTTTTAACTGACATTCATTCTTTATGGAGATTTCCTCAGTTCTTCTCTAATGTTATTTTACTGTCACAGGGCCCCACCCAGAACACCCTTACATTTGGAAGGCATGTCTCCTTAGTCTCCTCTTGGTTATGACAGTCTCTCAGGCTCCTTGTTGTTGATCACATTCATAGTTTTGAGGATTCCTGGTCAAGAATTTTGTAGAAAGTCCCTCATGTGGGATTTGCATGATGTTTTATTTATTTTTTTATGATTATACTACGTTAATATGTTTTGGGGAGCAAGATCATAGAAACAAAATACCATTCACATCATCTCTTATCAAGGACACATACCATCAGTATGACTTATCACTACTGATCTTCATTCTGGCCACTTGGCTTCAGATAGTGTTTTCCAGGTTTCACCTTTGTAAAGTTACAATTTTACTTTCTTTTTCTATGTTTTATTCTTTAAAAGAAAATCACTATATGTAGTTTATACTTAAGGGGTGAGGAATTATGTTGCACCTCTTTGAGAGAAGAGTATCTAGATAATTTATTTGGTATTCTTCTGCATGGAAGATTTGCCTATACTCTCCCATTGTTTTTTACTCCATAATTTATTTACATCAGTATAGACTGTTCATCTTTGACCATCAACAACTCTTTCAGATGGCTGCTGTGACCCTTTTACATACTCAGCATTAGTATTTATATGGTTGTGTGTGTGCGTGTGCATATATGTGTGAGTGTAGTTGGTTTCTTTGAGCAATTTTTCCCTTTGTGGTCCAGCCCCAGCCCTAGAATCTGCCACTTCTCTGAGGATCCCTGGTTCCTTTTATTGGTGAATGGTATTAGAAACCAAGATATAGGGGCTAATTTTGTTCGTTCCTACCAGGATATTGTTGCTTCTGAGCCCTGTCAGCTGACAAAGCAATAAAAAACACAGGTATGTATATATCACAGTATCTAGCATATACAGAAAGGAAATTACAAATTATTGCTTTTACTATACTTTAAAAATTTTTTCTAGTAATGGACATGATTTATGAGTAACACATCCTAATTAAGGAAAATAAAATAACTTGAAAAGTCTAACTCGTAAGCCAAAAATCATTGAATATTTGTACAGAGGACTGGATATTCATGTACACACACACAAATACACACACACACACACACACACACAATTGTTCTATTGTATGCAAATATCCAACAAAAAAAGTTAACTTTTTAGTTAAACTAGCACCTACATCTTGGTTTCTACATCTTGGTTTCTAATACCATTCACCAATAAAAGTAATAATTGTAGATGATCCTGAAATAATATATTTAGATGTAAATGAATGATAAAATAAAAATCAATTTTGTAATGATCATTATTATTCAAGATGTGTAAAATGCTGTTTTTTTAATTTACAATTTTTTGAAATTTAAGTGGCACATGTATAGTGTTTTATTCCATTCATTTGCCACCTATACCAAGCTTCTGTACTACAAATATATTTTTAATCATTATAGCACTTTTTCCTTCCTGAATACATGTTATCTGCCCTAGTAAAAGAGAGACATCAGTTTTCTTAGACAAAATTTAAGACTCATAATGGAAGATTGCTGAAAAAAAATGAAGAAAATGGAGAGAATGAGCTAAATTTCAGCCTCACATGTACAAAACAGGGTTTTGCTAAGCTTTGTGAGAGATTTTCAACATTGTTTTGTTTCTTTAACATAAGAAAAGTTGCCTGTGCAGTCTATCAGAGTAAACATTCTTTCCACCTGTGATCAGAGGAAGGCGTGTTATAAAGGAGGTGAAGTAAAAGACTGCCTCTTTCTGACCCAGTGTGTGACAGGCAAGAAAAGAGAACGTTTATCTCCCTCTCCCTCTCTCTGGGCTTTGGCTGAGAAAGTAGTTCCTCTACCAGCTTCATCAAACATGGAGATGTCTCTCCCACTTTTCATTTGGGACTTTCGGAGGAAGCCATGTGACAAGTTTTCCCTTAACTAAGAATGTGGTTGGACAGAGAGGAAGTCTGAGTCTTAGTTTTCATAGGTTGCCCTTGGTTTCCATGTGAGTGAACTCAGATACTTGAGACAAGGCACTCTACTAGAAAGAGGTCACTCATTTATACCACCATAAATTTTTCTGGAGTATTAAATTTTAAAAATTTCTTCTCACTATTGTAAGAATTTGAATGAGTCAGAATCTTAGGCCCTTTTATTGTCACTTGAAAGAAATAAGGAGTATGAGCTTTGACCTCCAAAGACTTGAGTATGATGCTCAGCCTGTCACTTACATTCTGTGAGACCACAGATGAGCCCCTGAACTCTGCCCAGCTTTGCCATTTGTAAAATGGAAATAAGAGTAATCATTACTTGTGTTGCAAGAATTCAGTGAAAGAAGGCATGTAAATTGATCGGCACCATTCCTGAGCTCTGGTAAGGACCCAGTAAAGAAGAAGACAAGTCATTCATTTACAGATAAATACTTAGCAAGGGTCTATTATGTGCCAGCTACTATTCTAGGTGCTTGAGATACCAATAATTCTTCAGATATGTCCTAAAGTTGCAGGAAGGACAAATGTAATAGCTAGCTTTTATTTAATACTTATTGTGTCCCAGGCACCTTTCTAAGTATTCTATCCATATTAACTAATTTAATTATCATAGCAACCCTTTGGAATGTAGTCATGTTTTATTTTGAGGAAACAGAGGCACAAAGAGGTTAAGTAACTTGCCTCAAACCACAATATAGATGGTAATCAATGGAACTGGGGTTCAGACTCAGGCAGGCAGAGTCCTACATCCATGTTTGTAAACTCTATGCGGTAACACTTCACTAACACAGGACCTTGGACCCGAGACAATGCCTATTTAAAATGACATGATGCCCAAAAAAGTGCTTAATGTACTTTTAACATGATTCAGCTTTAATTATTTTCTAAAATCCTATGTAATTGCTTTCTTTGACTCTTGGATTATTTAGAATTGTGTTGTTCAATTTCCTAATATATGAGTTTTTGTAGACATGTTATTATTTGTTTCTAATCTTATTCAATTTTGATGAGACAACATATACTGTGGGCTTTCAATCCTTGTAAATTCATGGATGAAAAGGGGGGTGTCACCTACTAAACCTAACAAGCCCAGGAAGAGGCCAGCATGAGGGGCCCTACAAACTTAGAGGCCTAAAGTAACCACATAGGATGGTCTGGATTTTACACTTGCTGGCAAAAAGTGAGTCCTTGCAGGTAGTCCTGTCCTAGGCCAGTATCTTTCTTGACAAAGGTCAATCTTTACCTTGACAGAGTCTGTCTGTTGTCTTTTGGTATCTACAATAACATACCTTTGGAATGTCTGGGTAATTTCCTTTATCCAGACCCCATAGGGCACGACCTCTCACTAGAGCAGGAGACCACAAATGTCCTCGTTGTCATTGCTATGGTGTTCATTGTTAACTGTTAACAATCCTACACCCATCAATGTAAAAGGAGTATGTGCCTATTGATTTTCCAATCCCAGAGACTTCTCCATCTTGTTTTCTCCCACCTCCCTAATCTCTCACCAATGGGTTTTATGTAACCCCTTTATGCCTGCCCCTTTGATGATGGTTATGATGTATAAAATAAGTGGTAAAACTGCCATTTTCTGGAGTGTATTCTCAATCCGTTGAGATTTTGCTTCCTAGCAATTGTCGTCAGTTTGGTTCAAATAAACTCATGAAAATTCTTACAGATTTAGATGTGTCTTACATTGACACTTGTTTTAGGGCACAGCATATGTTTTATCTTACTGAGTGCTAGAGTTGTCATATGTATGAAATCTATGTATGTTATAAACTTCGTAACTCAATGTTACTATTTTTTTCTTTAAACATATTTTTAAAATTATGTATTTTAGAAAATATAGTCCTTTCTGTAATAGGCAGTTAGACAGGCAGGAGCAGAGCAAGGACGATGAGCCAGCTATAGGAAGTCACAGGGGTCGACATCCCTGGGTGCCTAGCAACAGGCAAAACTGGGAAAACTAGGACCTTGTACCCAGGGTGACATTTCTTCCCCTAGCATATCTCTGGTCATGCAGCTCAGGCCCTCCCCTGACCTTTCGTCCCCTGGCATGTTACTACTCATGTGGTAGACCCCCTTGGAGAAGGAACATGTAGCCTAAGAGTGGCCTCCTGTGACTTCCAGGAGGAGCCCTTGCTCGACCACTTCCTAATACATTAATCCCTAGAGATAACATCTAGGCCTAGTCCTAGTGTTTCAGCTCCAGTCCCAGAAAAGCAGCAAAACCAGATAAGCAAAACCATGGCTGACATTAGGACCAGCTGCCTTCGACTAATGAACCCCTGGCACCAACCAATCAGTGGAGACCATAACCCCGAAAGGACACACCTGGAAAGCTGATGAATATTCTATCGAGACCTTCTTCTGGGACCACTCCCAAAATCCCCACCCTTAAAAGCACTGAATGGAGGATCTAGCCCTACTTTTTCTCTGGAGTACACCTGTTCCTCCCCCCATGCCCAGGTTCATTTTCCTTGTCTCTTTCTCCAAAGCTCCAAGCACCTTTCTTTGGCCTCTGTAACTTGTTTCCTGAACTCATTTCTCCTGTGGCTCAATTCTTCTACCTCTGTGACTTTCTAAATAAACTTTCTCTTATAGGTTGAGTCTTGGCTCTGAATTCCAGCTCAGCCAGAACTCAAGTACTAAGGCTACTCAACTGAGGTCTTATCACCAGTAACATTCTGGTGCCGTTTTGTTGCCAACACTTTGTATAAACCTATATATTTATCATTTCCAGTGTTCTTTATTTCTTTCTCAGTTTTCCATCTGTCTTAATTTCACTTCAGTCTTGGAGAAAAGCTCCCTTCAGTGTTTCCTATAGTATATAGACCTACTGGCAGCAAATCCTATCAGTTTTCATTTGTCTGTTATGTTTTAATTTTTAGCTCATTTTGAAAAGGATATTTTGGGGTTTTTCTCTGGATATGGTTTCTTAGCTCCCCCCCAAATATTGTATCAAAAACATTGTAATTTATATATTGTAAAATTTCTGCATTCTGGGGATGTTCCCTTGATGTGCATTTATTTATTTCTTTAATAGACTAACTTGACTGAACTCAAACTCCAAATTTTAGCCTTTTGCTGGTATGCATAAAATCTCTGCTTGCTTCTTTTACCTAGTTTTGGAGCTGGGATCTACCCCCCTACCTTCCTAGTTCAGAGGGCCATCAGACGTTTAGGCAGAATTTATATGCGGAATGCAGTATCTCTCTTCTTTGGCTTTTTTCTTCTTTGGTTTTCTACCTTGAGTTTTCCACTCTTGTCATCACAATACTCTCCCTCCACCGGTTTTTCAAGCTGTTAAGACTGAATTTCCAACTTAACTTAACTTTCTTGGTGTGGTGCCAACTGGGGCCTTCTCTTAGGAAAAAAAAAAGACAGAAAAAAGAAAAACCCTCCTAGATTATCAGCCGTTGGAACTGCTTCTGCCAGTGTTTTACTGTGCATGGTCATTTCTAGATATATTTTATGATGATTTCCATTTAAGGCATATTTTAAAGAAGAATGGGAATTTTAAAACACAAAGGGAGGAACAAGGGGAATTTGAGTGGAGGGGTCAGGGATGTCCTTAACCTCAGAGAAGGAAGACACATGTGCGTGCGTGCGTGTGTGTGTGCGTGTGTGTGTGTGTCTGTGTGTATGCACATGTGCCTGTGCATGGCCATGGGTCGCTACAGTGGGATGGCCAGAAATGGTCCAGGGATGTGCAGGCAGCAAGGATGACGTGCTTATGACCAGAATCTGAAACAGCAGAGATTCCTGTTGTACAGAATAGGCAGAGAGCAATGTATGATAAGCAATTGGGAAGATGAGATTCATTACATAGGCAGGATTTTAGATTGTGCAGAGAATTTAAACTCATGTGAGAAGTTGTACTTCCCTTCACAAGCCTATTGATAAGGTTATAGCTGAAGAGTGACATGATTCCTTGAACATTTTAGTAACTTCACTGAAACAGTTATGCAGAATGAGAGGAAGAGCAAAGGCAAAGAGACCAGCTAGGAAGATTCTGCTGTGTCCCTCAAAAGAGCAAACTAATGAGTTCTGTGCATAGATATTTGTAATGTGTAATGGGAGCCCAAAGGATAGGAACATTACTCTAATGATAAGAATTGGGAAATAATCCACGATAAAGATAACATTCAAACTAGAATTGAATTATGTGATGTTACAGAATGAATCATTTCCCCTAAAATTTATTGGTTGAATCTATAACCACCAATGTGACTATATTTGGAGACAGAACCTTTAAGGAGATAAATAAGGTTGAATGAGGTCACACAGTGGGGCCCTAATTCACCAGAACTGGTGTGCTTACAAGAAGAGGAAGAGACAGGAGGAATGTACACACATAGGGAGAAAGGCCATGTGAGGACACAGGAAGAAGGCAACCATCTACAAATCAAGCTCAGGAGAAATCAACTCTGCCAGCACCTTGATCTTGAACTTCTAGCTTCCAGAACTGTGACAAAATAAATTCCTGTAGTTTAAGCCATCCAACCAGTGGTATTTTGTTATGACAGACCTAGCAGATTATACATGTGGGTAGTCCATAATTTTTAGCATCCATACATTTTTCCATGCATCCTTAAGGATCAGTTATTTGCCAGCAAATGTGTTACATGCTGGGGCACACAAATGAACACAACATAGTAGCTAATACAAATATCCTTGTCCTACTTTCTCCCTCATCCTCCTTCTACCTCTCCTCTCTTCTCATCTTTCTTCTTCCTCCGCATGCCATCAGTGATAATAGTAGTGACTTTTGCACTCTCCCTGCAGTGATAATAATCATTAGCACTGGTCAAGAGTGCCATCCAAGTGGAGGGAACTCAATTTAATTACCCCCAACCTGCAGTTCCCAGTAGATGCCTTAATCTGTACATCTCCTGTAGCTGTTTAGAAAATGATCAAAGTTATCTGTTAAAATAAACTCATGGGAAGATAGCACAATGCCAGAGCAATCTCATTGTATTTCCATTTTCAGAGGAGGTGTGTATTGCAAAGGTTTATGAGCCTTTGTAATCACAAACCTCTTTTGTCCTGATAACTGCAGGCAGTCTTAACCCAATAGTTACAGAAAAGATAACAAACCAAATGATAACATTTCCTTGTTCCAACCCCTTGCTATCAGACTAGCTAGAGTATTTTCAGGGAATATGTCTCACTATCTATGCCATTTAAAAAAAAAAAAATGGTGTCCACTTTTTTTTTTCCTTTCAGTGATTTATCTTCTGATCTTTAGGGGATCTGATCACCCAGCAAGGAATTCATTGATAAACAACTTGATTCAGGGAGGCAGCCTATTACAACATTCAGAGCATGAAATAATTAGGTAGATCTGGGGTCAAACGCCTACTGGTTTTACCTATTCAGTAGAGAGTTCATCGTTTTGAGCACTGGTTTTCTCATCTATAGAATGAGGATTAAGAACATAGTTTGTAAAGCATAATGCCCCGCACAAGGAGAAGCCCCTAGGTTCCCAGCATGTCCTGGGATTGAGTCCACTTGAATTACAAGATTAGCTGAAGGGAACTTTCTCGCCAGCCTGATAGCAAAAGGCCCAGGAGGCTGAGATTGGCTCCATTCAGCAGACTCCTCTCCTGTTTATTATAAAGGCACCAACCCCTGGCAGGCACCTCAAACCTCATTCTCTCCCAGAGAATTTGATATTCATGCTGCTACATCAAAAGGTTGAGGCAGCTATTATGTATTAAAATGTGTCATTTTAAATTGCCTTTTTTTTTTTGCCAGTATGAGCAATATAGATATTGAAATTTCTTCAGAAAGTGCTTATCTCATCAAGACTAAAATTATAGTATATGAAATACTAATTACAGTATTATGAAGAAGGTTGAACTTTTCTGTGACATTCTGTCTACTAGGAGAATACTAATTTCCTCTATTTCTTAAGGCAGATAGAGCCATGTGATCCCCTACAACTTCCTCTATTCCCCGGTGCCATTTTCACAGAGTGGCGGCATAAGAGCTCCAACTGTTACACTTGGTCTAAGTCATCTGCATCTTTACCTCTGCTTCCAAAAGAGCACTACAAATGGCAACCAAATACACCGCAGACTGAGTTCTAATGCAGCAGGAAATACATTGGAACTCCAAGCACTGTCATAGGCAGATGATTTACAACATAAAATATATTTTTAATGAAATAAGGTAACATTTTCAAAATACCTGTCATTTTGCCCAGCCCGTGGTAAATGTTCAATAACTAGTAGCTGCTATTCATATTGTATTATTATTATTATTTTATGTAGTACATTCACCTAAGACCTTTAATAACCATTTGCCAATATAAATGACTTGCCTGAGGTGAGAGAGCTAACAAGCTTGGGAGAAGGAGTTTGAACTAGGATCCTATGAACACGATTTTTACTTAGCCATTCATTCATGTAACAAATATTTGAATGTCTGCTATGTTCCATACACTGTTCTAGTGCTGGACACACAAAGATAAGGAAGACTCATTGTCTCTCTTCCTAAAGCTCCCTCTCCAAGGGGAAAGGTGAAGCAGAAACCATCCACTTAATGCCATCTGGGCAGAGCAATTCAAGATGAGACCACAGCATCAGAGTAGGGCTGCAACATCCCTGCTTTCTTGCTTCCCAGGACGGGTGAGAACAAGCTGAGCTAAGAGCCTTTTCTGTTCCAGGTGAGGTCATCAGACTTGTCTGGATCTATTTTCTTGTCTGAAAAATACAAGCGTATTAAAATGGCACATTTGGCTCTCCTTACCTCAAAATTTTCCATTTTAATAAAGAGTTACCTGCCCAAATAATACTCTTTCAGAGTGGTTCAGAAAAGGGCCAATAAAGGTATCTTGTTAATTGTAGTGTAAGAGAACCGATGTACTTCTGCTTAAAGCCGTTCTTCCAAACTTTTTTCCACTCATGATGTACATAGACAATGATGATACAAACATGAAACACTTGAGTAAAGGAAATGGGCTCCATCTCCCTTGAGGACTGAGGGGGCTAATATCCCTGCACATCAGAAGCCCAGTTGAGACTCAGAACTGTGGCCACTGGACCCCAGTTAGGGATCACTGGATTATAGGATGATGGGATGAAAAACAGTCCTGAGAAGCATGAGAGTGTTTTGACACTTCTCTGAGACAGGCCTAGGAACCAATACGAGGCCTACCACTTGTGAATTTAGGCAGGTTATTAACCTCTCTGGTGCTCAGTTTCTTCATCCTCAAAAAAGGCTGGTCATTTGTCTCACAAAGCTGTTATGAGGTGAGAATGAGTTGCACTAATAAGCCTGGTACAGAGTAAGCGCTCAGTAAGTGCTAGCTTCCTTTACTGCCTTCTTTCCCAAAAATAAGCACGGACAAGCACTTTCTTTGACTCCTTCCAAGCTTTTGCTTTTGGTTTATAACATTTTTACTATTTTGAGCATTTAATTTCTGTCTGATCAAAAATCAAAATAAATTATCCAAACGAGAAAAACTATTTTTGCATGTACCCAGGATGAACAGCAACGATTAGAAACGTTAGGATTTTCTTTCCACTAACCTTTACCAACTTACTTCCCACTGCACAAAGATTCCAATTGTGGAAGATTTATTTAAACTCAGAAATGCTCACTGGCCTTTGAAGTCACTGCTTCTATGCACATAATCCATGCTCATGTAGAGTGAACAGGCTGAAGGAAGCCCTAGTGTAATGGCCAAGTTTAATAGCAACATATTGTTTGCTTTTCAAATATGGAACATTTTATTTTAATTTTTTCTGAATTTATTTTATTATTATAAAATTGCTACATGAACATATGGACGATACTTAAGAATTAAATAAAAGTGAGAAGATTAAAATGAAAGAAAAATTATTCCTCGTCTCACCTCTCCCCTAACTTTTAAACTCACACAGATTTGAACCATTAACTTGTCTGTTTGTTTTAATTGGTATTTATCTCTAAATAAAGTACTTATATTACCATTTCTTGATTTTTACTTCTGCTATAATAGATGAGCTTTTGGCTTTCTTCAAAATTAGCATTCATTCTTCAAAATTAGTTTTATCACAACTTTTTTCGAATCAAGGGTCTGGTAAAAAAATAGCGCGAGTAAATATTGTTTGTTGCCATTTCAAATTGTACATTATGATTCATTTCTTATATGTTATTGTAATAAATTACAATTTTTATTTATACAATATTTTCACAAATTATTCAGAAATATGTCAATAGATTTTTCAATTACCAAATTTATTTTTAAAAATCAAATTATGTATGCTTTTCTTCTTCTATAAGGAGGATACTGTTTTGGAGCCCTCTGGTTTCCTGCTCAAGTATAACTGATTATATCTGGTCATTCTAAGTCCCCCCAACCCTGCTCCTGGGGGAAACACCCCATTTACTGTATCATACACAGTATTTTTAATTTAATTCTTTTTCTGAAGTGCACCCTTGAATTACTAGAGTATATTTATAACTATTAAATCATTTCTTACTAAGGAATTCATTTTAATTATATTCTTACATCTGATTGAAAATGTGTCTGAAAGTAGTAGACAACCTCCCACAAAATGTGTTTCTTTAGCAGTTTGAAAACATTGCTCAGTGAATTGTATAGTTCACTGTTGCTGTTGAGAAGTCCGATTCCACTCTGATTCCTCATCAGCTGAAAGCGACTTGCTGTTTGTGCTCCTTGGAGCTTCTTAGGATCTTGTCTTTATTCCCAGTGACCTTGAGGTGGGTATTTCTTTAGCATGTGAACATGGACACTCTGACAGTGCAGAGACTTGTGTTCTTCACTTATGTGACAATTTCTATAATTTTTTTTCTAATTCTCTCCATTGACAAATAAAAGTAAGGAAACTGATTATTTTCTCACACTGTAACGAGGACACTCAGATTTGAAGATAAGAGGGTTAAGGCAGGAATTTTTTTTTCTTTGCCCTACATTTGTATAGGAAGGAGTAAGCAAGTTTTAAATGAGCTGATTTACAGTTTGTATTTTTTGTCTGTTTGTTTTTAATTAGTGGGTGGCTCACTCTGTCAACAAACAGGAAATATTTATTTCTGTTTACTTGTACTTCCAGGAAAACAAACTTCTAATCTTGGCTAAATATCTATTATTTGGGTGGCAGATACCCTCTTAGTTCCTATGTTAAATACCCAAATTTGCTTTCAGTGCAACTTTGGGGAGAATTTTAGAAACTTTTTTTTAAATTCATTTTTTTTAACATTGTTTTAATTTTTTAGAATTTTTTTCTCTAGTTATATATACTGTACTCATTTCCAGAATTCACTATCATCTTTTCTCTCTCTCACTTTAAATTTTCTCCAGCTTCTGTTTCTTTAAAGTTTCATTCATATTCTCTATCATCTCTCCTTATGTTGAATGTATTGTTTCAGGAGATGCTCACTAACACTTAAATATGAGACACTAAAGAGCAGATTGAAGAGTCTCTGAGTGGAGGGAGGGGAAGCGGATAAAGTTGGCTGTTGACTCCTGGGCTTTACTTCAGGCAAAGGAGAGGGCAAACAGCTCTCCTCCATGTGTTTTTATCTGTATGTGTTACCTCTGTTTTTGTTTGTTTGTTTGTTTGTTTGTTTTTTAATTTCTAGGGAGGAATCCTCTAGCCTCCAGCTTTGGAGAGATGCTTTGTTCTTTGCATTTAGAGGAGTAAAAGGAAAGAAGCTGAGGGCTCTACTTTTCAAAATATAGACTCTTGCTTAACTCCCTATATTTTTGGCCCCCCACCTCACTTCCATCATTCCTAGTTCCTAGTGTGCAAGAGTCCAGAGGCTCCAATGTTCATTTCCCTAAAGTATAATAAACGTCTGGCTTCCTAGGGGTGGGAGGATGGAGGAGAAGGGAGAGGGAGAGGCAGTAACACACCCCCTTCAAGAGTCCAGAAGACAGATGGCCCTATGAAGGGTAAGTGTTTTGCATACCATTTTAACACACCCCTTATTCCCATTCCTCTCTTCATTGACACCTTCCTAGGTTCTGCAAGCTACAAGGCTTTTTTGGGTTCCTAAGGGGGGTTGTCTGAAATCTCCGTGGTATGTGCCTCTCTAGGTTGAGAGGTTGTTATGACCACTGCTCACCTATGCCATTTACCGCATCCCCAGCTACTTCCAAATTTCAAAAGTTTATAGAAATCCCTTGTCTGCTCTTGTCTTCTCTTTATTTTCTTTGTAATGTTGCTTTTTTAACTACTAAAATTCCTTTAATTTTATTTTAAGAGAGTTTTGAGAAAAAGAAAATAAATGTGTATAGTTATACCGTTCTGTTGTAACTGAATTAAAATATGACATTTATTATCTACTTACTTTTGCCTTTTCATTCTTTAAGACACATTTAATAGTCATTGAGTTACCACTATAATAATAAAGTTATAAAAACAACATTAATAACTTTCAATCTTGAAGTAATATAGTATTTTAGAATTACAAAAGCCTTTTAGCATTTAATTATTCATGTGAAGTAGGTGTTTTTATTCCCATATTACACAAGATAATAGAGGTTAATAAAGTTTAAATAATATGTCTATGGCCACATGCTTAGTTGTTAAAGCGTTTAAAACTGGACCCCCAAACTCCTGACCCTTACTCTGATACTCCTTTTAAGACATTATAAAACCATTTTACTGACCACTTGTGTGAGGTGTAAGTATGAATAAGATCTAAATTTTGCCCCCAAGGAGCTCTAAATCTAAGGAGAAAAAACTCAGATATATTTAAACTTTATTATAAAAAAAATGAAATATGTACTTCAACATTAGTAGGCTTCTAAGGTAGATAAAATGCTTAGAGAATAAAAGAGAAGGAAGTCTGTTTCTAATTAGAAAGATCCAAGGAAGTGGGCATTTGAGCTCCAACCATGAAGGGAGGGTACGCACTTTTTATAGGAGATAGAGGAGGGCTTTCCGGAACGGGGGAAAAGAATAAAGAAGTACATGGTAGGGGGCAGTTCTCAGCATATTTATGGAACACATAAGGTTGTTGTTGCAGGATGAATGAGAGAGGTGAGTTGGAAAGATAATTTAGAGCAATACCATGTAGGTCTTGAAAGTATTGCTAAGGAACTTAAAACTGATTTTTTTTTTTAGAGTAAATGGAGTGAAATGAAAATATGATTGCTTTTTCTGTTTTTCTACCAATTATTTTTTTCCAAATGATTTCACACTTTCTAGATATAAACCTAATTTTCAGAACTTGCTAAAAAAGAATTGGAGATCTTTGTCCCTAAAGTTGTTTCCTTGTGCTTAGAGCTGTGAGTAATGTGAATAGACTGGGAAGTTACCAGAGGAAGAGCTTTTAATAACTTTCCTAGCATGCACAAACTTTGAAGATAAGAAAACTGAGGCCCAGGGAGCCTATAAGCTGTGATTCCTTTCATGTTTATCACAAACATGATTCCTACTTCTGTAACAACACCACCATTGTATATTTTTATAATACAATGCAACCATTAGGCTTCGGTTTCTGAAAAGCACTGTGGAAGGATGGTTTCTATTATAAGAACTTGAGACATTATGGAAAAAAAAAAGATTTAGTGAGAAGGAAATCAGAAGTAAAACCAATGAAAGACTTTATGTTTACTAAAATGAAACAGTAATGACAGAACACTCAATATAAATAGCACTCATGATATTTTATGAATTCTAAATTAGAAATAATGGTTTTCTGAGCAGTTAATTTTCATTTACTGCCTTATGAAAGGGTTCAGGGTTTTGTTCCCCCGTGGTTTTAGGAAAGCCCTGTACATTTGTTTTGTAGACACAATACAAAGCAAGAGGCATTTGTTTCTATGTGTTTCCTCCACACAAATATGTCTTTTGATTTTATGACTGGAATATTTGAATGTCTCTTGTGAAAGTTATTCTAAAACACCTAAGAACTATGATAGTTAATGTAGAAAAGTTCTGAGTGGTAAGTAACGGGGCATACGTCGGGAAACTAGGGTTGTGTTTTGAGCTCAGCTACTGAAAGTTCTAGTCTAAGTATATTCTTAGCCTTTCTGAACTAGGTCTTTGCAGGTGTTTCTTGGTTCACAGGTGCTCCTGTTTCCTTTTCCTCTCCCAAGACTTTATCACAACACACACACACACACACACACACACACACACACACACTGCTTCTCTTACTTTATGTTGCCTCACTTTGATATTTCCAATCATAATTTTACTTTCTTCTAATTACCCTAAAGGGTAGGTTTACTACACTCTCAAGTCTTGAATTAAAACACATGTGGTTTCTGTAAAGGTTTATCAATGCAATTCCTTTACAGAAAAATCTTCATGAAGGAAAAGTTTTCATTGTAAATAGCATTCCAGTCTCAACTTTCCACACCCTAGCAACTCAATCAGTCCTGGATCATTAGGGCAAGACCCCCAGATTTTATTTGCTTAAAAAGCATCCACTCTGCCCTTTTCAGCAGACTAAGGTTAGCTTTGGAAAAGGGATGTAATTTTTTCAATCTCTGTATGTAAAGAACTCATTCTGCTCATTGGGGTTGTATGCATAGGCTTAGTGCAGAAGACATAGCATGGAATCAGAGGGAAATGGCCACATAGTCCATCTCAGCATGATTGGCCTTTAGGCCAGTTTTCTCAGTAACCAGCCAACCCAGAAAAACAAATGAGATCCATATCTCCAGAGTCTCCACAGGAAATAATGCATTGTAGGCATTCAGTAAATATGTATTTAGTAAATATGCACTCAATAAATATGCATGTCCTTTTGACTGATTCTGAAAAAGGAAGAAGCACCCAGAAATGCCATTATCTGAGAAATATGAACCCTGGGAATGTGGAGGGGAGAAAAATTATTAGACAATTCAGGGGAACTTGCTTCCTTACTTATAAACCCTCTGCATATACCGTTTTGAATTAGGAGGGGGGAGACTTGAACACAGATAGCTAATTAGTTCTAAGAGTGTTGAAGCTGTTTTAAATATGTGGTATAACTGAACCAAACCACAAATCTATGAGTAAGATAGAGAAAATATTAATATTCTCTTTCTATAGATGGAGAAATCGGGGCTGAAAGAAGGAATGGGACACGTGCACATGATATACACATTAATAACAAGCATACATGCGCACATTCACACAATAACACCACTGTTCTTCCATCTAGGCAGTAGGATATGGCCATGGCACAGATGTTGGCCCACTGTTCAGAGTAAGCAACAGTTTAATATTCAGTTGTCTTGAGACACCTCCACAGAGTGTGAGACAGAAGATCTAAATAGGTACAAGCAAGGATCTTAAGAAATTAGCAAGATTTCTTTCCCTTTGCTAGGTTCCCTTTTTAATTTTTTATTTGTATCTTTATTGAGGTATAATTTACAAAGAACTTAAATGCATAGTCTCATTAGTTTTGATAAATGCATGCTCCTATGTAACTTCCAGCCCTATCAAGATACAGGACATTTCTATCACAGCAGAAAGTTTTCTTGTGACATTTCCCAGGCAACACTCCCATTTCTGCTGGCTTTTTTAAAATGGCTCTGTAATTCTAAAGAGACAGCATAACAATTTCCATTAATTTTTATAGCAGGCAGGCAACTCCAGGAAATTTATCATCGGTCTCTGAAAGTAATCTGTAAGCTGCACCTCTACCTTTTGCTCTTAGACACATTTACTTTAAATATATTAGGATCCTTCCCATAATTATTTATTTTTTTTACCCAACTCAGTATAGTGCATGGATGGAAAAATATATTGTATGGTTTCATAGGAAAGGAATTCACTGTATGTGCTTATTGAATAAATTTGTTGTCATTTTATATCAAAAGCTATCTTACACATTCTTACATTGGTCTCATTTTGTAAACAGATGATAAATTAAATGTTGCCTCTCTATGTCAGTGCTGGCTTTGTTAGATTTTTTTAAAATTATTTTTAATTTGGACGGGTGTTAACCCCTCATTGTCTTGGTCCTATTTTCTCAATGATGTTTTCAGGAACTTTCTAGCAGAAATATTGGATGAAGGTAAACTATTGTTTTGCTGGGCAGTGTAATTTTGTTTGTAGATTCTTACTTTACATCATCTTGAATAGTTCTTACCAATCTGCTCTAGCCTGTAAAATTTCTTTTGAGAAATCAGCTGATAGCCTTACGGAATCGCACTTGTAGGTAACTAACTGCTTTTCTCATGTTGCTTTTAAGATTCTCTCTTTGGATTTAATTTCGGCATTTTAATTATGGTGTATCTTGATGCGGGCCCCTTTGAGTTCATCTTGCTTGGGACTCTCTGTGCTTCCTGAACTTGTATGCTGTCACTTATAATCAAAGGACAGATAAAGAGTTTCCCAGACAAAAGAAAGCTACAGGAATTCATTACCACCAAGCCAGTATTATATGAAATGGTAAAGGGTGAAGAAGGAGAAGAAGAAGGAGGAGGAGGAGGAGGAGAGGAGGGAGGGGGGAGGAAGAAGAAAGAGAAGAAGAAAAATATGAACAATAAAGTGTCAATAAATACGTATCTATCAACAAGTGAATCTAAAACAAATAAATAAGGAGAACAGAAACAGAATCATAGATACAGAGAATGTTTTGATGGTTGCTAGATGGGAGGAGAGTTAGGGGGATGGGTGAAAAAGGTGAAGGGATTGAGAAATACCAACCGGTAGTTACAGAGTAGTCATGGGGATGTAAAGTACAACATAGGGAATAGAGTGACCAAAGAACACATATGCATGACCCATGGGTATGGACAGTGGTGTGTGGACTGCCTGAGGGAGTAGAGGGCTGGGTGGAGGGGCAGAAAGGAAGAGAAATTAGGACAACTGTCATAGCATAAACAATAAGATATAATTTAAAAAATTAAAATTAAAAAGGTATTCTATAGTTAATGACTGACTACAACTTTGACATAGCATTCCTCCATAGGAAATACTCTTTAAGGATTAGTATCATTGACTGTCTCCTTATTGAAAATGTTTCCTAAATATGGATTGGGGCAAAAGTAGGTTTAGAGTTGATTTTATAAAAAATAATACAATAATACAATAATTTACAATTGTGAGTAAATGAAGCACAGTTTACTCTTGTATAAATATTTATTTATTATTGTATTATTTTTCTATAAAATCAACTATAAACCTACTTTTCCCCCACCTTGTATAATCCTTGAGCATTAGCTATTCAGATTGATTACTAGATTTTGAAAGAGATTTGATCAGAGGATCAAATCTAGACTTTGTTTTCCTTTCTCCATCTTTCATCTTATTATAAATGTCTTACAAACATGTGATACTAGTGCCCAGATGAACAAGTGTGTATGGGCCTGTAAAAATCGCTCACTCTAACCAGAATTAAAGAAGCATGTGCTATCAACTGAAGGTTTAGAATTATAGAATTAACCCCTCCAAAGTGAATGAACTTTGTTGGACTATAAATAATTCTAGCAGTTACAGCTGTGCCATTTACTAGTGTGCTCCAAGAACCAGAGCCTGGCACAAAGAAGGTGACCAATATATGTTGACTAAATAAACAAATAGTCAGGAACAAAACTGGTTCCCATCCAACTTTATGCCTCTATCATCCAGCATAATACGTGGCACATAAAAGCTACTCACAGCCTTATCATTGAATAGAATTGCCAACATTTAAATGGTAAAGGGCTAAGGAGGCATAACAAATATATCCGAAGCCATATCACAGAGATTAGGGTCAAGATGTTTTAAAGTCATTTCACGTAAGTCAGTAACTATATGAGAGTATTTTTGCAGGATCAGGATGTAGTACGACGCATGTTGGATTTAGAGGCCTTCTCTGGCACCTATTAACCATGAGCAATTCCCTCAGCCTCTCAGAAACTCATATTTTCATCTATAAAGTGAGATTATAATACTTCCCCTAGCTCTGAGGATTAAATGAGATTTTCATGGGAAAGTTTCTGCATAATACTTGGCACAATTATTGAGATCCTTTGTTTTCTTGTTCTCTTTTTAAGGAGTGATGTCCCTCAAAATGTGGAATACTTATGAGATTATGAAGAAAAGAGTGAGGTTGAAGTCAACTCCCTCTACTTTGATATATTTTCTCACCCTGTGGGTTCTAGTTATATCAGCTTAACAGACAACTGTGAATTATTGCTCCTAATAGCCCTGCTGAGCTGTTGCTGCTACACGAGAGCAAGCTGCACTTTAAATGTGCTCTGCCAGCCAAGTTTACCTTGGGTTCTCTCTTCAAACTCTAGGGTGTCAGACTATGGGAACCCTCAAGCACAGCATTAATCTAAAGTGAGGCCCAATATTTTAGGCATGTCAACATAAGATTTGGTAGGATCATCACTGAAATGAAAGTATGCAACTTAAATCTCTGACCAAGCAAAGGATCGAATTTTGATAAAGAAATGGCTGTTTCACAGTCAGCAGGGGAACTTTGACCATACCCATTCTATAAATATTCATCAGGTACTTAGAGTTAAAAGGTAGTACCTCTCCACCATGGTCTTGAGTGGAGAGTGGACACAAGTTGGAGACAGTGCTGCAATTTCAAAACACAAGCAGATTCCATAGAACTTTTATGAGTGCTTATTTCAGGGTCATACCAGGTTTTCCTCTGATGATGTTTAATAGGACATTTCAAGTAAATGGGTAAGGGCACTAGCATTCTGGCTGGGTGGACTGGCCTTTTTTAGCCTCATTGAGCCCAGGTATCTTTCCCTTCTATTTATCCATGAAGCTCACTTCCCAGTGACATTGGCACATACCTGATGGGTTAGATCTAGGCCCGTCAAATACACCCTCAGCTCCAATACACCATGTTTTCTTTGGCCTTCTTACTTTTGCATGAACCGGTTCACAATCTGGAATATCCTTACCACCTTCTTTTCCTAGAGAAATCTACTACTTCCCTCAAGGTTCTTGGTCCTTCCTCTGAACTTCCATAGACTCTTGACTTTATAATAGCTTTGACTTATTTTATCTCCTTGTATGGAGAGCTTTTGCAGACATTAAGTCCAGACTGGGCCATGAATTGAGTCACAGTTGATGTTCAATAAATATTTGTAAAATAAATAATAGAGATTTAGTTAAGTTGGTTTTCATCCTAAGGCATAAATCAGCATAATGTGCATGTTGTAGGGAGGGGAAAGGAGTAATAGGGATACAAAAGAGGTGAGAAGATAGTGCTACATACCTTTATCTAACTTGATAGGTATGAGACTGGAAAAGTGGACTCTTCTCCTATGAGGTATGATACAAATAAGGATTTAGTTTGATGTTTTAGGCATCATTTACCAAGCTCTTGCTAAGTAGTTAGGTATTATAACTCATTTTAAGTTCCTAATTAAATTGAAAATAGTAATGTGCATTACTGTGGTTTATGATTTCCTAAGTATATGTATATCCATGATCACAGAAAGTGGTATTGTGTAGTGGTTAACTGCACAGACTCAGTATTTGCTTGGATTTGAAATCTGCTGTACCATTTATTTATCTGTAACCTTGAACAAGTCAGTTAACTTCCCTATCCCTCTGCTTCCTCAGACATAAACTGCAGATAGGACATAACTTAGAGGACTGTTGTAATTAGTAATGGATTTCTAATACATACAACCTACATTCTATTTAATTTTGATCTACAGGAAGCACTAAAAAAAAGTTAACAATGATAATAACAAGGACCTGTTTTGAATTTTAACATATAAGCTTATGGAAATAAGCAGGAGCGATTTAATTCTTTCCCATTGTATAAACAGAAAAATTGTATTTGTGTGTAAGTGTCTTTCCAAAGGACCCAATTACTACATGATGGTAAAAATGTGATCCCAAGTTTTCAGATTCTGAATTCAGCCTCTTTCTTTGTTGTATACTCTCTATAACCTGAAATGGTGCCTCACTGTTCTTTCTTTGGTTTGCTGCTCTTTGTAACGTCAGCCTTGGCTCCCATTTATGAAAGGCACGTTTGGGGAAGGAAGGATTTGTGTTCAAATGAAACACAGTTATAAAAAAAATGAACCTAACCATTTATCCCTACTGAGCAAGTTTGAAGGGAAGCTATTTTCCTATTTCTCTGCAAACCATTCCCAGTTACTATGAACAGTTGGTGGGAAAAAAATGTTGGTTTCACTATTTTATTAGGCATCTTTTGAAAGTGTTTCAAAAGGGTTTTATTTATGAAATATTGTAAAGGTATGAAAACATTACCGATCACAAAGATAGATGGTTGAAGTAAAACAGGGGCTGATCCTTTTGGACAAGAATTTCTAGTCTGATAACCCTGACTGTTTCTTCCTCAAATGTCCCTTCTGAGAATTCGGTGTTAATCAAACTACCGTTTAAATAGACTTACATTAAGGAATGTGTATTTGTCCTCAGAGATAACGCTGAATCTTTTTTACTCTTTATCAAAGCACATTGTAATTGACTGGCAAATTAAGGAATACATTCCCTGCATATAATATGAAGAAATATGTTCACAAAAAATAAAATAAAAGATTCATTATAGGTTTATCTAGCTGCAGAGTTATACAGCTGTACTCTGTTTATAACTACATCTAGTGTAGTGTAGCTTGGTTAAATTTTAGCAACTCTAAAAATTGAAGAAGAGGCATTAGAACTTTATGCACACACATATATAAATGTGTATGATACACACATATATGAGTGTTTGTATACACACATGCATGAATATGTATATAGACATATTAATAAGTATAAACCCATATTTTATATTGCATATAATGCATATTATAACATTAATATTGTGGCATAATTAGCTCATGTCTATAAACAATCCTCAACCTGGTAAAGCTCACTGCTATTTCAGAGAGAGAAGACAGGTCATCTTTCAGTCCAAGACTTTTACTGAAAACACTATGTTCAAAGCATGGTATTTTGCATTATATTTTATAAAAGGGAGAAATGGCAGAAATAAAAATGTACTCTTCTAGCCCTTAAGGAACATAAATTCTAATTTGTTATGTTGAGTATTAAATAATAAAATTTTAAAAGGGCATCCATAATTTATATTTTTATGATGCTTTGCCATTTTCAAAATGTATTCATGACCATTTTTCCAAGTGACCCTCACACCAACACTGTTAAGTAGGATTTGGCTCAAAACACTTTGCTAGGATATCACTAGTGAAGTAGATATTATTATTAACTCCATTTTATATATAAAAATTTTGAAAGAGTTTCACAGAGGGCAGTTGGCTTGCCCAAAGTGACTTGCTTATAAATATTTTAGTTTCGATTTGAATCTATTGGACAATGAGATTGTTAAATCCCGCTACTCTGGTTGGCAAGAAAAACCTAGAAGTCAGGAAAATTCATTTCTCTTGTGAGTCTAAATGGCATAACCAGATCCTGACACTTTTCAAAATTAAATTTTACCATAGTATTGTTCTTTTTTCTGCTATATAGCACCCGCTGTAGAATGACATGCAGTATAGTTAGTTAACATCTTTCTCCTTGAAACTTGAATTTCTGAGGGCAAGGACCAAGCACTTTATGTGTTCCCATTATAGGGTCTCATACAGTACTTTCCAACTCTCCTCTGATTCTCTTCCTAATCTGTAAATAGTATTGAGGCAAAAGCAGGCAGTTTCTCCAGCTCAAGTGGGTAGTTTGCAATCTATGTGCCTCCAGATATTACACTTTGCTCTGACCTGAGAGCATCAACTCACACTCAGAATTCTGAGTTAGATGCTGATGTTCAAAGATAGGGACTCCCTCCCTGAGTTTCCCTACTTTTCAGCAAGAGTGAGGAAGCCCTTTTCTATGTCCTACCTGACCCTTCTCTATACCGAGGTGCCCCTATTCTTTTAATTACTTCAAAAATGAGCATTGCGCCATTCCTCATGAATTACACAAGTCTTTATCCAGCTGGTGGAACTGAGGTGGAAGTGGTCTGATAGCAGGCACCCCTTCACATGCAGTTTTAAGTATACGAATCTCATGGCTGCCCCACAGGGACAAACTCAGAGGTCGTACCGTCTACTTTGTCCTTTAGCCATTCAAACTGCATAATTCATACCAGGGCTCACTCCCCCTGATAATGTTTATTTCTGTGTTTTTAATTTTATTATCATTTTCTTCTGATCTCACATCTTTATTTAGTCCCTGAAGTTTTGCTGTATTTTTTCCCATAATCCACTATATCTTAAACTAATCTCAGTGTAATTTATTTTTACATTTTATCCCTGAGTTCTTCACTCATTTGCTTAACTCTATTCAAAGATACAAAAAAAAAATTGGATTTTTTAATTAGTAAACTTTATTTTTAGAGCAATTTTAGATTCATGGAAAATTGAACAAGAAGTACAGAGGGTCCCTATATACCCTCTGTCCTACAAATGTACAACCTACCACACTATAGACATCCTGCACCACGATGGTACATTTGTTACAATCAATGAACCCACATTGACACATCATTATCACCCAATATCTATATAACATCATTATCACCCAAAGTCCATAATTTGCATGTGGGTTCATTCTTGGGTTTTGAAAAATTTATAATATATGTTTCCACCATTGTAACATCATGCAGAATAGTTCACCATGCAAAAAGTCCTCTGTGTTTTGCCTCTTTATCCCTCTCTCCTCCTTAACTCCTGGGAACCACTGATCTTTTTACTGTCTCCATAGTTTTGTTTTTTTCAGAATGTCATGTGGTTGAAATCATATAGTATAGAGCCTTGTCAGGTTGGCTGTTTTCACTTAATTATATGCATTTAATATTCTCCCTTGTCTTTTATGACTTGATAGGTCATTTCTTTGTACATTGTTAAATATTCCATTGTTTAGATGTGTCACAACCTATTCATTCACCTATGAAGGTCATTTGGTTACTTCCAAGTTTTGGCATTCATGAATAAAGGTTTAAAAATATGATAGAGGCCTGACACTCTTCTGTGTACTTTTACACAGACAACCATAACTCTCAGAACTACTTATGATGGTAACTATTTGGACCTAAGGCTCAGAGAAGTTAGGTGACAAACCCCAAATCACCAAGTTGGTGAATATGATTGTCAGGACTCAAACTACATATTTTTCAACACAAAGTCCATAACCCAATCTACTGCCCAGGAATGGCATGTGTACCACTCCTCTACCATCCCTTCTCGCCCATGGTACACATTATTGGATGAATACAGCATGTTTTCTTGTGAAGCCTAATTCAATATAAGCTGCCAATATTAATCAATTACAGTTGGCATACAAGATAAAAACTAGTGACATTCTTGCTGTAAAGGGATGTCATCTATCTCCTTAGAGTATAAATGTTCAACTTTTAACGACATTTTGGCTGACATCAATGAGGTATAAATTTTATTATGATTAATATAATGCCCTAATCCAAGGAGAAGCCATATATCCTTATGGTCCTTATAATAACATTTTGATACATTAGTAACAATGTCTTAATTCTATTAAATTATTGAAATGCAGTCTTTAACAACCTTATTCACTTCTATATCCATCCTTAGCAACAGACAGAATACTCTAACATCTGGTCTTTTTTTTTTTTTTCTTTTTTCCTGTATGTGCAAATGCTTCCCATATATGCAAGGAATTGAGCTTCAGGTCCCATTCATCCACAAAATGTCTCTATTACTGTTAGGATGGCAGACCAGCAAACAGAGCCTCAGAAAGAACATTCAGTCCAAACTGTCTTCTCTTGGACACCTCATACTTTTCCACCTTGATTAAGCTGAGCTTCTGCATATACCAAAGTCTCCTAATTTTGTGTATGTATGTATGTATTTTAAATGATCATCCACATGTAGTTTTTTCTTTTTATTGAATTTATTGGGGTCACACTGGTTAATAAAATTATAAAGGTTTCATGTGCACAATTTCATATCATCTGTACACTGCATTATGTGTTCACCACCCCAATTTGCCTCCCTCCATCACCATTTATACTCCCTGTGTTGTTTTTAATGTATGGCTGTAATCATGTTACATAGTTTTTGGTATCTTGATTTGTTGAAATCCCAGATCTCTCTGTTGGATACCTAGTGTATTATATGTTGTATAACAAATTGCCACAGATTCAGCATCTTCAAACACCATACCTGTATTATGTCATAGTTTCTGTGGGTCAGGACTTCAGGCACAGCTTAGCTGTGTCTTCTGCATAGGGTTTCACAAGGCCAAAATCAAGGTGTTGGCTGGGTTGACTTATCATTCCAGAGACTGGACTAGGGAACAATCTGCCTCAAACTTACTCAGATTTTTGGCAGAATTGCAAGTGAGTCTGCTAAGGAGAGAATCATAGATAATATAACTTAATCAAGGGAGTGACACTCTATAATCTTTGTTATACTCTATTGGTTAAAAGCTCTTAACAGGTCCTTTTCACTCCTGTTCAGAGGATTACACAAAGGCATGAATACTAGGAGGAGGGGATAATTAGGATCATCTTAGTCTGTCTACCGCCAGAATCTAGAACTGCTTGACCAAAAGGGAATTAGTGAAGATTCAGAAGAACTGGGACCTCATCCTGTCTCTCACGCTAAATAACATTTTGGATCTGAGACAAATTAGCATTGAAAGGACTTAGTTCTTTTACCCATTGTGTAAGTGGTTGGTTAGATGAACCCTAAGGATTCTATAAATTCTAACATTCTATAATAGGTATCTCCATGGAAGCACAAGATAGTAAAAGGTTTTCCCAAGTTCAGTGACTGAACTCTGGTGGGTTCTGTAACACACTGGTAGTTATTGATTTACTCACTCAGCAAGATGCTTGAAGTGATTCTAATGAAAATATGCATATTGTCAGTTTTCTTCTTCATTGATTCAATACTAATTACTATATAGTGTGAGGAATTTGAAACATAGTTATGTGTCAGGTTGCTTTCTTAGTGTCCAAAGCCCCTAGAACAGTGACCAGGATATTAAAAGCACTTGGGAAATTAATTGAAAAACTGTTGTTGAACTTTCTGGATCATCAAAGTTTCAATAATTGTCTTCACAAATTTTAGAAGTAAATAAGCTTCAGTGAATTTTATTTCTTTGAAATATTTGTTGCTATTTATAATATTGTTGATACTATTGATATAAAAACATTTAATTACTCTAAATTCTCCTTTTTCCAGGACCACTTTTTTAAGTAGAATCGATATACAATATCATATTATTTATATTAGTTTCATATATACAATATAGTGATTTGACATTTTATACCTTACAGTATGATCACCCCTTAAATCTAGTACTCATCTGTCATTGTGCAATATTATTGACTATATTCCGTTTATTTCATCCCTCCCCCTCCCTTGCACCCCTATGGCAACCTTCCCTTTCATCTCTGTTTCTATGAGTCTTGTTTTGTTTTGTTTTGTTTTGTTTTTTAACTTTCACATAGAAATGAAACCACACAGCATTCATCTTTATCTGTCTTATTTCATTCAGCACAATGCCCTCTAGGTCCATTCACACTGTCACAGAATCACAGAAGTAGTATGATGTACTTGGAATAAATATCACTTGGTCTTTTAGAAGAGAAAAAGGAGAAGTCAAAATTTTCTGCCTTGTCAGAAAGTGCTGAATGGTGTCAGAGGTTGGGAAGTAATAAATACCTGGGATCTAATCCTAGCTCAGTGTTTACTCACTATATGTCCTTGGAAAAATCTCATTATTTTCTCTGGGCTTCACTTTCTTCATCTGGAAGATGACTAGTGATTTTCAAAGGGTGTTTTTTTTTCTTTTCTTTTTTTCCCTAGACTTGGCAGTTCGTGGCCTGAGTAATCATTCTCAGGTTAAGATCTGGCTGAAAAATTTCAGCTTAATTTTTGTGCCATGTAAATGGAAGGAGGAATGATGGTCCACAGTATAGACTTGGCTTCTCCAAAACCAAAGAATGGCATAGACCTGCTGCTACCACTGTTTTATTTTAAACAAATCCCTTTTAATCCACAACATACAATATTCTCATGTCCTAGCACAGTAGCCATTCGTTCGAGGCTTTCACATAGTCATGAATCCTCCGTTTTCCTTGGAATGTCTAGGAGATCTAGGGCCAAGTTCATAATTATCTTAAAATTGTAATCTAAGATTTCAATTCTTGTCTGGTTCATTTCCTGTCTTATATAGAACCTCTGAGGAGTTATTTATGCAGCCGTAGACTCACCCAATGCCATAACCAATATTAATATGGCTGGAGGGATACTGGCAGACACTGAAATGTTATTTACAGAGTCTAGAATAAATCTTGGTGGCAACATTGCCCAGAAAACCAAGGTATATATGCTGTATCATGAATGTCTGCTAAGGTCTACCCACTATTCTGAGAAGAATGCAAAAACCAATACATTCTGCTCTCAGCATAACTTAGTCTAACTAGACAGAAAAATAGATCAGTAAACACAGTAAGTAACATCATAGAGTATGATAAGTGCTATGATAAAACTAGGTGAAAGTTGTATAGAATCATAGAGGAGGAGGGATGTGATCCAGCTGAGGAAAGTTGTAATAAAAAGCTTTTTGGAGTAGGAAATGTGGAGCTGGGTCTTCAAGAACACAAAGAAGTTATCTCACAACAGAATAGAGTGGTGTGTGTATGCGTAGGGGGGGTGTGTGTGTGTGTATGTGTATCTCATATATGGAACAGGCATACACATATACAAAATAACTAAAGACCTAAGGAGTAACATAAGGTGGATAAACTTATAAAGTAACTTGATGTTTTCACTGGAAAATTGTAATCAATATGACTACAGTGCAGAGTGCTCTGGGGACTGGGAGACAAAGCTTAAAGAGCCAGTGTAAGCTTAGTAAGGAAAAACCTTGCTAGTTTAAAATATTTCACTAGATAAGGTATGTATTATATGTATTTAATATCCTGTACCCAAGAAATTCATCTCCTAAAAAATATCTTAAGGAAATAAATTGGGTAAGTGCACAAAAAGAAATTAATATAAGATTGCTCCTGACATTTTTCTTATGAAATAGTGAAAAGTTGAAAAAGGCCATAGAAGGTTTTTAAAATAAAATATGGCACTCTATGAAATGCACTATGATACAGACCTTGTGTTAAAATGGAAAGATAACTACAATATATTATTAAGTGAACAACATAGGTTATACTCCTGTATAGAGTACAATCTCATCAGTGTAGGCATGTATAATTTTACATGTATTAAAACATGTGGAATAATATATTCCAAACCTTTGATATCCTCAGGACTTACACTTTTTTATACATCTATGTTTATTTGAATTTTTCCAATTAAAACAATAAAGGCATTTATATTTTTTTAAAACAGTTCTATATCAAGAAGCTTATTGTACGATTGGGATGGAAGAGTTTATTAGCTGGAGGAAAACCTGAAGTGCACTGTAACCAAGATTCACAGGTTACAGTGTTTCAGACAAGATATGAATTGATTTCCCTTTCGTGCAGCAGTTCAAGTTGAGTAAGAAGGCTCTGAGCCCGCAAGCCACCAGGGACCCAAGCTAATAGGGCAGGTGCAACATCCTCAAAATTGGGATCTGAGATTTTCCAGCTGTTGACATTTCCAGGATGGGAAGCGAAGGAGAGAAGAGTATCCTAGAGTGTTTATTAAGATGACTTGGAATCTACACACATCACTCTCTCTTATGGTTATTAGGGAGAATTTTGTCATAGAATGAATTGAGGGTTGGGGGAATGGTTATCGATCAGCAGTCTGCCACAAGGAGCAAAGAATTCTAGATGGAAGGATTGGTTTGCAGACTGATATATTCATCAAGCTACGAGATAAGTTCTGTTCTGTGTTGTTGTTTGTTTTTAAATAAGCCTCAGGTGCATAGAATTGGATTAATTGTCACCCTTGGTTCTCTATATTCTCTCATCATTGGTCCATATTCTCTCCTCTCATTTGATTATTTGTTTGTTTACTATCAAATAAATCACCAGCCTACATGAAAAATAAATTGCTTAGCTAAAGCCATATAATAAAGTACCCCAAAACTCAGTGGCTTAAAATAACAATGACTTCTTAATTTGTGCCTCTGTGGTTCAGAAGTTTGCCTGAGCTCACCTGGGTGGGTCCTGCGGTCTGGGCAGGTTTGGCTGGATGCTCTCAGATAGCCTCACTCTACACTTGTCTGTAGAATAATGCTGACTTGGTCAGTCCTGGCTGTCAGCTGGGTGTGGCGGGGCCGTGTTTCCCTACCAGGTTAGTTTAAGTGCATTCACATAACAGTGATTGCAGCCAAAGAGGCCAAGGTCAGTATGCAAGCACATTCCAACTCAGCTTCCATGATATTTGCTTTAATCCCATTCTCCAAAGTAAGTCACTTACCAAGCCCACAGTCAATGTGGGAGAAGACTACCCCAGAGTGTGGGTATGGGGAGACATGGCCCTGTGAAGGCCATAATTACAGCAATCTCCTACAGAGAATGAAACCTACATCAGCATATGTGGTCCTCACATAGCTCATTCCTCTGTCTCCCCCCATCCAAGGTAACACCACCCTGAAAATTATATACATTCCTTTCTATAAAGTTTTTTGTTTGTTTATTTTACTAGGTTTGATTTTCACTTTTTAAAAATGATTATCATGAAGAATATAACCTTTTGGGATTACTTTCTATGTAATATAATATTGCTAGCAAATTATACTGTTGTGTATAATCATAGATTATTTTTTCAACTCCTATATAATATCCCATTATATAAATATGAGGGCTGTCCGGAAAAAATCCAACCATTGTTCCTATAATGAGAATGATTTTATCAACATTGATATAACCTGGCAGTCAAGGAGAGTAGACTGGAATGTGCATGTGTGAACAATGATGACTTCATTGTACTAGTCAGTGAGGAGGTAGATGCCATTGAGTGAGCATTTGTACTGCATGGGTGTTATGTTCAAAATGACTGAGTGAGTAGAGCAACGGATCTGCATCAAATTTTGAGGTAAGCTTGAACATTCCTCCACAGAAACTATTCGGATGATTCAGAAGGCCGCAGTTATGGGCAACTGGTGACTGGCAGCTTTATCATGACCCACCCATACATTATATCTCGTGCAGAATGTTTTGGTGAAACGTCAAATCACCCATGTGACTCAGCCCAGCTATAGCCCAGATTTGGCACCCTCTGATTTCTGGCTTTTCCCAAAACTTAAATCATATTTGAAAGGGAAGAGATTTCAGACCATCGATGAGATTCTGGAAAATATGAGATAGGGCAGCTGATGGCAATGGGGCAAACTGTGTGAGGTCCCAAAGTGCCTACTTTTCAGGGGACTGAGGCATCATTGTCCAATGTACAATGTTTCTTGTAACTTGTATCTTCAATAAATGTCTCTAGTTTTCATATTACATGGCTGAATACCTTCTGGACAGGCTGCATATACCATATTTTATTTATTCTTTTATCTGAGAATGGCATTTGTGTTGTATCTGCGTATGAGCTTCTATGGACAGTGCTGTTGTGAACCTTCTTGAACATGACTTCTGTTAAACATGTGAATGTGTTTCTCTTCAGTAGATTTGGGAGTGAAATTGTGAATATTCAATTTGAGGTAATTGTGAAGTAATGCCAAAGTATTTTCCAAAGTTATGCAAATTTACATTCTCAGCAGCAAAATATAAGAGATCCTTGTAAGTTCAGTCTGCTCATTAGATTCCACAATGAGTGAAATCATATGGTATTTGTCTTTCTCTGACTGACTTATTTCACTTAGCATAATGTTCTCCAGGTCCATCCATCCATGCTAGCACAAAGGGTAAAATTTTCTTCTTCTTTACAGCTGAGTAGTAATCCACTGTGTAAATTTCTCATAAGTGTTTTATTCACTCATCTATTGATGGACTCTTGGGTTGTTTCTATATCTTGGCAATTGCAAATAATGCTGCAATAAACACAGGGGTGTTTATGTGACAGCTAGTGGAAGAGGAGATTAGGAGTGGAGGGATTCAGCAAAAAGGAAAAAGGACCCATAGACATGGACAACAGGCAATAAATTCACCTGACAAATTCAATCAGGTGATTTCTGGGGGAGGGAGGTACAAGGGTAATGTAAAAAAATACAATATAGATTTAAAAAAGAGAGCGAGCCTATTGATCCTCTACTTCTTCATGACTTTGCATAATATTGAATGTTGTCTTAATTTTTACAATTTAAACGAGTGTAAAATTGTGTTGCATTATGGCTTTGATGACAGTGATTACATGACCTATTCTTAGCCACTACCTTTGACAGCAGGACCCCAGAGCCCAGTCCTAGGCCTGCTTGATGCACTGGTCCCAGTCTGACTCCAGTCCAGCTCCAGCTTCTTCTGTTTCTCTGACAACCCCTGTGACTGAAGACCCAGCAGGCCCCACCACCAGCCCCAGGTAGTCACAATATAAAGTCCTTCCAAATGCGAGATTCTGCTTTTTTATTTTCTTTTGCAAAGTGTTCTTTCTCTGGCAGCCAAATGCAGGGAAAAGAACATGAGATTTGGGATTGAACAAAACTGCTATGAATTGTACTTCCTATATGTACCTAGCCATGCAAACTTGGGACGAGTTATTTAACAACATTGCTATGCCCCAGCTTTCTCATATGTGAAACAGATATAGCACTTCTCATTTTGTTGTGTTATATGTGGTGACATGTGTAAGAAGTCATGTGACACTTGGTGCGTGATAGGTGCTCAAAACTGGAAGCACTGCTGTTGACACAGAACATACTCTCCCGGGTTGAGTTGCAAGTTGAAGTGTCCAGCCTGTTATAGCATCACGATTAGATAGGTTAGCCTGGCCTGAGGTTAAATAGCTGCTTCAGTATTAATTCATGTCAAATGAAACTGCTTTTATTGTGGCTCATGAAACCTTAGTCAGATGTGACAAATTCAATCAGCTAATTTTTAGGGAAAGTCTTAATGATTGTAATGGAGATCATTAGTCACTATTCCACCTGTACATGAAATATGACAGATCTCAATGCCTAGCAGTTTCACAACTAGTATTAACAAGAGGGAAAATAAGGCAATTAAGGCCCCGCAGTGCTACTCTGCCAAGAGAAGGGGGCAGCGGGGTGAGGGGATATATCAAACATCGTATTCTTCTGAGGGTCAGGGGAACAAACCCAGCCCTGCCACGAACACGTTGGGTAATTGTGAATATATCTTAACTTCTCTGGGTCTCAGTTTCCTGAGAAAGTTGTTAAATAAACATTTGATAAATGCAGTTAAAGTGAATCAGATCTGAAAGATGGCAGTGTTGGACCAAGCCATGCCCAGTCCCTGGTTACCTTCTCCATGTTCTCCACACCTCAGCCGAAGCACCAGCTTCTGTTCCATTTCTCTGACTGCCCCAAATCTCCTGTTAAAGCCCTTTCCAAGGGACACATCATCATAAAACAATCCAACGAGACCTGAATGGTGATGCAAAGGTAACTCCAGTTTCCCAAGAGTCTCCATCTGTACTACGAGTGATGTTGAAGGTCTAGGTATGCTTGGATCCTGTGAATGAATGGCTTATGAGGAGTGAGATGCAAACCCCTTTGCTACCTTCTATAGCTCCCTTCCTATTATCACATGGTCTGCCTTGTGGGCAAGTGGCCTTTTCCTAGAAACTAAATCAGATATTGCTGCCACAGCACCGTTCATTTGCGTTCAGGACACATGTGTTAGAACGTCGTTTAGAGGACTGCCATTTCAACTCCACAAAACCCAGATAGGTATGAAAGAGATGTTAAAGCATAACCTTATCACCTGAATTTAGCACAAGACAGAAAGATCTAAACCTATATCCCAAAACTGAAGTTCTAATCCCAGCTCTTCTGCTAATAGCAAATATGATTTTTCAGTGATCACCTCTGCTTTCTGGGCCCCCATTTCCTTATTTAGAAAATAGGGATAATAATATCTGCTCTGCCTCCTGTGCAGGACCATTGAGAGGCTCAAACAAGATAACATATGTGGTATTGCCATGGTGTTGCACTGGGGGTGGTTATTACCAGGAGCCATCTCCATCTGTTTCTGTAGTGGCCCCTGGCAGCCCTCACTAATCCTTACCTGATGGGACACTGTCATAACCATCATCTGGATGTGTTGTGTTTACACAGCACTTACTCGGAGGAGCTAAAGGCAATGGGGCTTCTCTTCTTCACCATCCCTGGGGGAACTTGCATAGTGCAACAGCTCAGATCTCAGACATATTTTGCAAAATAATCAGCTCAAATACTCTTCTGGTTGGTTTCAGCCCATTTCCCCTGTCCCATTCCCTGGGACCAAACCTCTCTCCTGCAGTGGGGAGAGTAGGACTAGTGTCAGATTATCCAATTACAGAAGCTAAAAGTATCACTGCTATACATTGTGCAAATATATTTTTACATTATCAGGGTCCTGATACTGATTTCTGGGATGTCTCATTACATTACATGATGTGAGATTTTCTCTCTACTTTGTGGCACTAGATTCCACCCCATATAGTAGAAAGAGACAGGCTGCATTCTAATTGGGATGCGAAGGGCACTCTTTAGTTTCTTTGCAGAATAACATAGTGATTAAGAGTAGATTTTGGATTCTGAGTGCACAGAGATTAAAAATCTATCTATCTTTGCTATTTACTAGTTGTATGACTTTTGCACAGGTCACTAAATGTCAGTTTCCTTATTTGAAAAATGAGGTAATAATACATACCCCAACAGGATTGTAGTAGTATGAAGTGACCTAATTTACAGAAAGTGTTTAATACAGTGGTTGGCATATAGAACTCAATATTAGTAGGTACAATTATTATGTAATGTATATGATCTCACTCCCAACTGTGGTTTCAATTACATTCAAATACAATCTCCCCTATGGAGTGTCCGAGAACACTGGGGTGTATTAAAACTAAAAGAGAACCAGTCTAATCAGTTCCCTTCCACCACGCCTTCTTGCTGTCACACGGGGTCACTGTGGAAGACTGGCTCTGCACAGCCTGAACCTGCCCAATGCCCTGCGCTTGCCCTGTGAGCCAGTCTCAGCCTGTTTGCAGTCAGGCGTATTCTCACCTTTTCCTTACTTTGCTCTGAAGTGCAGGGTGGATGGACTGTTTCCACCAGAAAGGCGTTTCCAGGTCTCTGTGTCTGCTGCCTCCTAAATGGCTTCAGCCAATGGGATACTCTAGAGGTAGACTAGAAGGAGAAACTAAGGAGCCAAAGTGTTTCTCCCTCTCCTCTGCCGTAGGCATTCAGGTCAGATAACCTCTCTTACTTCCCTGTCCTGTTTTGTTTTGTTTTGTTTTGTTTTTCCTGTTATTGCTAATCTCTAGGTCACCCCACCGTCCTCTGCTTTGGCTTCTCTGTGCTCCATCATCTGCAAAACAAATTCTCCGTATTAAGACTGGGGTGGTTTCTGTTTTCCTGGCTGGCCCCTGATGGGCACGGTTTGCTGGACCCCTGCTGGTTGTGTGGGGGGCTCCTGCATTAGCTCCAAGTTTCTGGCTCTGGTTGCCATGCTTTGAAGCCCTTCTACCGCTCTCACAAACAAGATGCTGAGTCAGGGTTACTGAATCCTGAGGCGCTCCCCGCCTCAGCCCAGTCTGCTGGACCCAGGACTTCTCTGCAGCCCTGTGTCCATGCTGAGCCAGGGCCACAGGCCACACTCTCTTGCTTTCCTGGCAAATTCTCCTTCGCAAATCTTGTGCAAGATATTTCTACTTTTAAATTTCTGAAACAGAATTTGGGGTCATGGTCCCTCTATCCTCTGAAGGCTCTGAAATCTTTGCAAATCAATCTGTCATCTCCCCAGCACCCAGCCCCATGTTTTTCTACTCCAGTCTTTCCCAAGGGAAATGGATGTCTAGTGCTCTGACTTACAGTTGTATACCTAAGAGAGGCCACCAGCAGAAAGCTCTTCTTAGGGACCTTCTGGTATCAGTTACTCAAGATAAAACTGGAGCTCAGCCGTCACCTCCTCCTTCAAGCCTACCTTTCTTCTCACACCCAGTGTTTACACACTCTTCTGCGGTACCACAGTCCTCTGTTTATGCATCTGCTGTAGCACTTGATGCTTTATTTATAATAGTGTATATGTGTGTATGTTGAGAAACATGAAAACGCTTTTAAAAAGTGTTGGGAACTTTCCAAAATTATAAGACTGTAACTCAAGTCCTGTTCCTCCAGATTATATTCCCTGATGGTTTCACTCTGCTCACTTGGGGATCAGCTGCTTAAAGCCATTCATTCAGTATTCGCAAAGCTAATGGCTAAGGATCTTCTTTCTGCTTTATGTATAAGGAGACATTTCTAGATAAGGAAACATTGAGTTAACTTGTCCAAGATCCTCCAACTTGTTAAGTGGTCTAATTTAGATTTGCACCCAGATCTATGCAAAGCCAGGGTGGCCTTTTTCTGCTCCCCAGGCTGCCTTTACTGGAATGTACAGGGATGTGATTTACCTGTGCAGCTAAGGGGTGGGATGTGGCAGCATGAAAGCTATTACTGGACAGCGAATACTGCTTTGGAGGAAGTTGTTCTTTATAAAATAGAATATGGGGGAAAGAAAAACAAAACATGCACCACTGATTTCTACCAGGTACCCGCTAAAAGCCTCCACAACAGAATTGTGCAGGTGTACACTGTCATTTAACATTTTAATCCTCTTTTAAGTGTTTTTTTTTTTTAGGTCGATTGATTTTTTTTTTCTCCCTGAGAAACTGTGTGAGTACCCTCTGTCACTCACTAAATTCTAAGGCAGGTTCACGGCAGCTGTCTCAGGAACGTGTCCTTCGCCTGTCACTTCCCATGCCCGTCTGTCATCACAGGATGTTGGTCAGGGCAGGGATCTGATGCCCTTCCCACTGTGAGCTCTCTTATCCATTTCTTCACTGTTACCTGACTCATTTCCTCCCCTACTGGCTTGCGCACTGGTGCAGACTTTGCATCAGGCTGTGGGAATGGAGAAATCTTCACTCAGACGCTTCTTCACTCATTCATTCATTCCATACACTCTCCCTCAGCCCTGGAGGTGTACAATGTCTGTGGGGCAGACAAACTCGGGTACACAGTTATGGTGGCATGCTCTAAGAATCTTCACAAACATGACTCTAACAGCCTGTGGGAGGACATGGGAGGGAACAACTAGCCCAGCTCCGCCTACCGGCAAGGAGGAAGATGTTACTAAGGAGGAGACTTTCCTTTCAATAATGCTGGGCCGTTCCACTCCCCTAGATAAGCCATTGTTTGCCAGAGCTGAATGTGCTCGACACCAACTGTATTTACGCCAGGTGTATGCATTATTGCAATTTTTAATTTAATTACATATTGCATAAATTGAAAAAGAAGAGTTCTAGTTAATCTTAAGCAATGAATTAGGCACGCCCCTTGTGCTGATGGAGAGAGGGAAGTGGATGCAGGTGGCAGAAAGGCACTGCAGTGAGGCTTGGAGGTGTGAGAGAGTCTGGGGTAATCAGGAGCCCTTCTTCTCCCCCGTGTGGGAGCAGGAGGTGAGCCTACAAGGACCCTTGTGAGAGCAGCTCCAAGCCAGGCTGAGGAGGCTGCACTCAGTCCCATAAACAGAGTGCGACCAGAGTTTTAGGCCTGATGCCATGCCTGAAATGCTAAATAGGAGCACTTTCAAGGGACCTGTTGGGTCCAGCTGCCTCCTTAGCCTATATCATTTTTGCTGCCTGGAATTCCTGCTCTGTCAGTCATGTGACAGCACCATTGGAGAGTAACCAGCTGGGGCAAGATCCTGAACCTCATTCCTTGCAGCTGCGGCAGCTGCGTTAAGAAAAGATGTCTCGACCCATATCTCTTTCAGACATGGCAAAGCACAAACTAAGAGTAAGTTTGGTCCTGACCATAGTTTTTCGGAGAACCAGCTTTCTAGATTCAGCCTCAACTATCCCATTTGAGGGTTTTTTTTTCACTTCTGTGTTTTTGATCAGCAACAATCTCCTCCAAGAATGCCCTTCTTTCTACAAATTCTTCAGGTCCATATGAAGTTTTCCAGCTTAGCCTAAAGGATGTGATGGTGTCCTTCTTTAAGCTCTCAGAACAGTTTACCCTGTGAAGGTCACTTCTGCCTGGAGAGAGTTGTATGTAACAGAGAAGCATAGTCTTGCCTGGAATGCAAACTCCAGGCACCTGTGTTACCACGTCTGTGTTTCCTGAACCTGGACAGCACCTGGCTTTTAGTGGCTGTATAAAAATTGTGCAGTGGCCTGAGCACAGACCCAGGAGCCATTCTGGGCTGGGTTCCTCCTGTCCTGACACTAGCACCTGCTAAGTGTTATTTAACACTAAGTCAAGTAATTTTTTTAAATGTCTTTTTATCCTCGCCTGATGACATACTTAGAAAGGGGAAGGGAAGGAGAGAAGGAGAGGGAAAAAAACATCGATGTGAGAGAGAAATATCAATCAACCGGTTGCCTCCTATACATGCCCTGACTGGGGTGGGATTGGAAGGAATCCACAGCTCAGGCATCTGCCCTGACCAAGAATCAAACCTATGACCTTTTGGTTCACGAGCTGATGCTCCAACCAACTGAGCCACACCAGCCAGGGCTAGATAAAGTAATTTAAGCTTTCTGAGTTTTGAGCATCATTGACAGGTTAGAGATCCTGGAGGTAAAGCACCCAGCCCAGGTCTAGGACATGAGAGGTGTTCCATGAATGGTGTCCACTAATAAATACCCTTTCTTTTCCTTCTCTCCTCTTTGCCCCTTGCAACATGGGAGCTTGTTTTTCGGCTACACTAGTTTCCTGTTGAACAAAGAGAAAAATCTAAAGATCAAAAATCTCAATAAACTAGATTATAGAACTCTCACAGACCCCCCTCCATCCCCATGAAAAATGATCCCAGGGAATAGAAATACATAATCAAGGGGAGAGACAAATGTCACGCAAAATTGGCATCTCAAAATAAGAGTCTAGCCGCACCACATCCTTCCCCATAATCGCTTTGTGGAAACATGTGCGGCGCTGCATCGAGCCTAGAGTACATTATGAACTCCTGCAGACACAGAAATTTTGCAAGCTGTAGGTTGCAGGAACCCACAGAGCTGGGAAAGCAGAGGTTTAATGGTATTTTAAATGTTTTGACTATACAGAAGGCAGAATCTGCAGTCTAATCATTTTCAGAATACTTGATGTGCTGTAAGCAGCCGTGGATCCTGTGCTCCCCCAACCAGCAGTCTGCACACAGAGAAGGGAAAGTTTAAGGGAAGGAAAGAGGATTGCAAGTATATGGAGATTTTCTGTGTCAGGTGCTTTTCTTCAGTTACTTTCTTTAATGCTCCCAGCAGCCTTTGGAGGTGGGTATTCTGAGCTGTACCTCTGGGCCTAGAACGTAACGATGCCCTCGATCCTTTCTCCTGCCATGATCCCGTAAGGGCCACCCCATGACACATTCCCTTTTCAGAGTACCTGGACCCTGAAAGGTGAGGGTCTCAAGTTATGATAAAAATACTCCTAAGTTGACTTTCATTTATGTGTTAAAATTAAATTATTTACTACCTCCAAGTTGATAGCATTATTCAACATAGCCAAACTGTGCAAGCAACCCAAGTACCCATGGACAGATGAATTTATACACAAAATGTATATACATACAACGGAGTGCTACTCAGCCTTTGAAAAAAATAGAAATCCTAACACATGCTGCATTATGGATCAACCTTGAAGACATTATGCTAAGTGAAATAAGCCCATCACAAAAGAATAAACTAAATACTCTATGATTTCATTTATATAAAGTACCTTCAGTGGTCAAACTTATAGAAACAGAAAATAAAATGGTGGTTTCCAGGGACTAGAAGGAGGAGGCAAGGGGAGTTTTTTAATGGGTAGCAATTTTCATTTTTCAAGGAGAAAAGACACTGGGGATTGTTTGCACAAAAATACAAATACACACAAAAACACTGAACTGTACACTTAAAAATTATTAAGGTGGCAATTTGCATGTCATGTGTATATTACACTCCTTTAAAAATTAAATAATTCCAAACTTTGGCACTTTATTGTGTCAAGATAATTTACTGACATGTTAATCACAATCCCATTTCATTTCCTCTGAAGTGGAAAATGGACAGAAAGAATGGGAGCTGATAGTGACTCCCTTTTCCTGGTCCTGTCCCCATTCTAAGGAGGAGAACAAACCACTTGTTTTCTCCCCAGCGGGAAACCTACTCCTCCTGACTTTTCTGCAAACCAGTACTTTAAGGTGATTGTACTCATTGTTTAGAAAGAGAATCAAAAGCCATGCAGAGCAGGAGGACCTTCAAGTGAAAACTAAGTATTCCATTCCTGTACATCACAAGGTCAAGGGACCAACTGAAATCCTATAGTTTGTATCTGCTAAAGTCATTCCTGCCAACCTTACTTGTTTCTTCTGAGCCAGACTAATGCTATTACCCCTACTCTGCTCAAATAAATCTGGATCAGTCTCTTCCAGGAACCACTCCAGAATAGGTTTCTTATCATCGATTATTGGGAAAAAATAAAGTATGAGAAAACATTTTGTGTAATGTAGACTAGAATAAAATAATGAGTATTATTGCTATTTTATTTTTAAAAAGTCTTTTAGAGCTGAGTTGTAATGGGGTACCAGGAAAAGAAGAGTCAGAGACAAAATCAGAGAGGAAAAAAGAAGACTCTAGAAGGCCATGAAGGTAGGATGTAGAGGTCTGGGTTTACAAGCCCCAGATATCCTGGGAAACCCTCAGCCTTTCACAAGAAAGAAGGATTGCTGACGTCTGAAACATAGGCTCTAGGCAACTACCTTTTTAGGGCACAGCTAATTGGTCTAAAGACCTGAGGGCCCTGCCCAAAGGCTGTATTGTGCATAGGACTACTGGGAACTTTGCAAGCCCCGAGGGCTACAAACTTCAATATTTGTTGAGATTAGATTTTTGTATCACCTTCATAAGACCAAAGTTGTGTTTATGATTATGGTCAAAATTGTGTTTAATTTGATATTTAAAAAATTAAGTGATGTGACATTTTTGCATACTTGATTCTATGGGTATACATTCATAACTGCTAAAATTTATTCTTAACAAATTATTTGCACACACCTACCTAAGGTGATCTTCCTGATGCATGTTAAGTTTTTATACTCCATCTGCTCTAAGTATTCCAGAGCCTCCTCCCTCTCAGCTGCCCCACTGCACTAGCCCCTCCAGCTCAGATGGATCCTGCCTGAGCGGTTCAGGTTCTTGTTGTAGGTCCCTCTTTGGACTGCTATTTACTTCTCTACATGTTCCTCACCAGTCCGCCCCTCTGTTTTCTCATGGAGAGATTCCCTGCACCAGACTCAGCCCCAGAGACCCCAAGTCTTGCTCTGTCCTTGACATGTCACATAATTTGATAAACCTAGCTTCTACCCTTTCACCTACATTCTCTCCAAACCCACATTTGGTAGAGGATGGCAGAACTTTTAAAGGAAATTAAGGCTCAGATAAGTTGTCTAAAATCACCCAAAGACAGAAGGAAAGCCAGGAATATAAAATAAATTTCGTCTAGCTCCAAAGCCTGTATTCTTGCTTATATAGCAAGCTGCCTCTAGAATCCAGTGCCCTGCACTGTCCTGCGACCAATGTTGATTAAATAGTTTTGTGTTTCTCAGAGCAAAATATCTAACTAATAAAATGTACTTAGGACCTCTCACAGACGATGAAAGAGCAAGTGTCAGGTTCCTGTCTTGTTGCAGGGGAAGCACATTGGGGCACAGAGTATAGACCGTCTTCTGTTACCAATTGGTAATGTGACCTTCAGCAAGGCACTTAACCCTCTGGATTTCAGTGATCTCCTCTGCATAATGAGCATCTATAATTAAACCATCCCTAAGAACGTGCCAAACTTGTGATTTCTGCACCCCCAGCCTAGCCAGTTCCTGATGCCCCAAGTCAAGGACAAAGCTCTGACTAGCGCAGTGGCCATGGCACTTCCCCCTAAGCTTTCTGGGCCATGGATGGGTGCTCCTTGGAAACAGTGTCGTTTCTGCAGGAAAGGACGGAATTTGTCAGGCTGCCACCCAGAATATCTTCTCTCTCCTCAACTACAAGAGCAAAACAAATCCATCTTTGTCACATGAATATTTCTTCTCTTCTCCCCAGGCATAGTGACCTGGTCATTGCACTACAGTGACTTTCCACTCTCTCACTCTTCAGAACAATCAAGGGGGCCTCAGGCCCAGCTCAATGCTTGTTTTTTGGACATGTTGTAACATCATTTAAGCCATATCTCACCAACTACACTTTAAGTCCATTTCCTTCCTCCTTTTCTTTCTCTCCCCATTCTTTCGTCTTTTCTCTCATCTTTCTCTCATCTTTCTTCCCTTCCATTCATTTATTCTCATATATATGGCAAGGTAGAGATCCAGATAATAAAGTCCCTGCCTTCAAGGAGCCGAGTCCAGTGTTAGAGAGGGATGAGACAGGAATGAATTTCCACTGCTGGTCTGTGCTGGGACAGAGAAAGGCCAGGTTAGGCTGTGGCAGAAGCTGAGGGAAGGGCATGTTGGAAAAGCTCTTTAGGACAACTGGAATATTGATATGATGATAAAAGATGGGGAGGTGTTTTCCAGATGGATGGCAGATGTCATGGAAGTAGGTTGGGTTTTCCAAGATGAGGGTTCAACTTATTCAAAGACACAGAAGCCACCCCTCCAGGAGAGAAGCACAGAGAGCCAGGACAGGAAAAATGGGCTTCACTCATTCACATCAGCTGTGTGGGGTGCAGTGCTGTGCCTCTCACTCCTGTGACCCCAAAGGGAACAGCTTTGCCTTTAAGTCACCTTCATTTTATATATTTTTCTTTAAAAATATACACCTATTTATTCTTGTGAAATCTTATGTGCCTCATATGTGTGGGTGTGTCACGTGAAAGACTGAGGTACTTGACTCTTCTTATGCCCCTTTCAGGTGAGAGGAGCCCACTTTCCACATTCAAGCTTATACTGAGGAATGCAGAGCAGACGTGGGACCAGATAAGCTGTGCCTTACAGCACAATTTGAACCCAGGTCTCTCGTCTCCAGCAACCTATTCTTCCAGCTGCCAATGATCAGTTCTAGCACCTGGAGGAGGTGAATTAATGCCTCTGGAATGCAGGCTCCTCATTTGTATAAATGGAATAATAAGTATGTCTCACAGTTTTGTGAGGATTTATGAAATGATTGCACACAGCCAATAGCTTCCCAGTTTACCTCTCAGCACTTACTCCTACCCTCTTCTCAGCTGTTCTTCACAACCAGAGTGATCTTTTCAAAATACAAATCATTTTTCCTTATTATTTATTTATTTATTTTTATTTTTGTTCAGTTACAGTGGTCTCACCATTTTCCCTGTTTCTCTCCTGCCCCACACCCCACCTCCCTCTCCCACAGTCAATCCCCACCCCCATGGTCCGTGCCCATGAATCTTCCATTCATGTTCCTTGACTTGCCCCTTCCCCTTCTTATTAGATTCCTTCACCTCCTATCTTCACAAGCTTACAGCTTCTGTGAGTGTCCTGTTCTTTTTAGGATAAATATCAAAGTCCTATCATGGCCAACAGAGGACTCAGCTCAGATACTACACTCTTGCCACACTCTTAACAGTTCCTTAAAGGCTTCATGTCACTCGCACTGTCAGGCCTTTGAACTCTCCTGCTTAACTCCTTCTCATCTTTCAGAGTCCACTCAACTGAGTCAGCCTCAGGGAAACGTCCCTGGAGACCCACACAGGCCTCGCAGGCATTCACTTGGCACTACATCACCTTTCTCTTAGCCCATACCAGGCTGTGATCAGACACTGATTTGATTATTCCTCTCTCCCCACCAATTATAAGGTCTATCAAATATATAGTAAACATATAAGGGTTGTTTTGTTTACCATTGTAATCTTCACTTCTGGTGCAGTGTCAGCACATGGTGGCCCTTCAATAAATATGATGAATGATGTTCATTAAGTGTTAGGTTCCTTCCACCTAACAGAGAGGATGTGTCAGGAGGCAGTGGTCAGGTGTCTGAGTTTGACATTGCAGATGGAGAAACCATTATTTGTTAGCATAAGCCACTGAGGACACATTCAAAAGGGCTGATTCACAGGGGACTGAATAAGATGCCCAAATGTCGAAAAGTTTCACCTACAACAAGAGAACGATGTGCTAATTGCATATGGCATGTGGACCAAGCAGGACGAGCAGGAAGAAGCAAAGGAGGAGAAGCAGGAGGAGTAAGAGGACAAGATAATCAAGTAGAAAGATACTAGGTTTTGTGATAATAATAACTTTAAAAAATAGTGCCCCACTGAGTACTTTACCTAATTAATAATGTTGAGGATGAGGATAATAACAACAATAATAGTGAACAGGTAGCAATAACATTACTGTGTGATTACCAAATACCTAGTTTTCTACTAAAGTGCTTCATTTTATTTCTTTATTACTCTTCACCACAACTCTAAGAGATAGGTATAGATCAGTATCTCTGTTTTGCAGATGAGGAGATGGAAGCTCAGGGAAGTTAAACAAGTTGTTCATTGCCATGCAGATAAGAAGTGGCAAAGCAAAGATTTAAATTGAGATGTGATTACAGAATCTGAATGTCTTATCCAGTCTATTGGACTGGGTCTATCACTTATGGCTGAGTACATCAACAAGTTTCATAATCTCTCTCAGCTTCACTTCCCTTTTCTATAACAGAAGTTCCAAACCTATCACCTTGCAGAATTCTGTGACAATTAAAAACACTATTGGATAGAAAAGTGCTTCCTTACCTGTAAAGCACTTCAGAGCTGTGGTGCTAGTCTTACTGGTATCACTGATTGAATAAATGTTCAGAAGACTCTGGATATTTTTTCAGCAAAAGATGCAGTCCATATGTTTATATGGTGCTCCTGAGTCACTGGGAATAAAAAGAAAAAAAATGGAAAAGTATATTGTTGCAGGTTTGCTATCTTACTATGTGCCAGTTGCCATGCCTAACACTTGACGTGACTTTTTAAATTGTATTACATGATATGTATGATAATAACATAACATTTGATTCTCACACCAATTCTGTTGTTATTCTCATTGTGATGGTAAGGATACTGAGACACAGAGAGTGGAAAGAACTTGCCAGAGCCCCCCCCCCGCCCCCCCACCCGCAACCAGCTGGTGATGGAGGAAACTTCAAATCTGAGCAGTCCCAGACCTGGCCCTTAATTACTACCCAGCGCTGCCTCTCTAATCAGCAGAACAACAATTAAGTTGTTAAGATTTTCGACAGAGTGTACAGAAAAAGAGTGCTGTTTATCCTTTTTAATGCAATTCACCTGACACACTTGGAAAACACATTGGATGAACCAATTTATCTTGACAAAGAAGAAGAGTAATTAGTTAATGACAATTGATTTGGGCCTCTGCCATCCGTCCCCAGGAGGCTGATAAATCAGTTGGCTTCCCTTTCCTCCTTGGCCACTCCTTTATTCATAATGAATCACACCTCGTATGCACATCGTTATCTGGCAGTTATGTTTCCTCTTCTTTAAAATTTGAGCTTAGAGTCCCTATCAGCCTCATCTAGTGAAAGGAGAAGAAAAAAAAAAAAAAACAGTAAAAGCAGGACCCACCAAGCTGTTGAATAGAAAAAATAAAGTCCATAAAAAGGCACTTTTATTTCATTGTCTTCAATCCAACCTTTGCGAGCTGTCAGTTCTGTTATTAGCCAGCTGTTTAGTTAACTGAAGTATCGATCTGCCTGTCACACATTCTTTGTCTGTGGGGAACAAGGGAAGGTGCTGACCCTTCCCAGGAAGCACGGGTGACAGGTCTGTAATTTGATAATCGCTTGTTCAGGAAAGATTTCACTTTGTTCTTTGATGTTCATCCCACAACTGGTGAGCCTTGAAGGCCTTTGATAATGCCAACTTTTACCTCCTGAAAGCCTCAGTGTGGGAGAAAAGAGGGTAATGCAAGAACCCATTTCTCTCCGTTTGGCTTTCCTTTCATGTTTTCTTACCAGAGATTAGACCCTATTGTGGCTTCAATCAAAAAAATAATAACCATTTTTTTTATGATTTGTGGTTTTTTCAGAAAAGGAAAACCAGGCAAATAAACTTTTAGTGTAGGAGGGTAGCTGGTTGTTACAAACTTGGGGAATAATATTTTAGATGAAGCCAAATGCCTATGTACAGTAGCTATCAAATTCCCTGGCTTTGGAACAAAAAGTGGCATGCTGTGTTCAGTTTTAAGCTTAAAGTTTGAACAGAGAAAAAGGAAAACATTATTCCTTCTATTACTTTGTGTTCTTAGCACAATAGAATAGAGATGAATGAGCCTGGATTTGTTGAACAGTAGGAATTGTATTCCAGCAGTGTGGGGTTTAGTAAAATCCACAAATATGTTTTTTATCCTGCATTTTTATTCTGACTGGTAAGCCTCTTGACATTTTAATAAAACTTATCATAGACTGCTGATTGAATTGTATTTATCAAAGTATTGACAAGGCACTGTAGAATAGGGGGAAATATCCAATTTAGCTGTAGACTATGAGTTTTAGCCACTCTGAGTGAGTTTGTTTGTTTATCGGTTTTTATAACAATGTTCCATGTGGAGCCTCAGTTTCTCTCTCTGACGAAAGTGAACAATATTGAGATGGATAGCAAGCCTACAGGAAATGTGAGGTATGATGGAGTGCCATCTCTTTCACTGCGGGAAAATCACTTTGGGCCCCAGCACCCACAGCGCAGCACAGTATGATTCAAAATATCACATGCTTGGCTGTAGTCTGTTTGTCCTTTGCAAGAGATGACATAATTGGATATCTATGCCACTTTTTAATATCAACTGTTTTTAGTGAACTTTTTCTTTCCAAGCTGCATCAGGATGGTGGTTGGTGTGGAGAAAGAGTAATGACCTCCTAGTTTCCAGGTGATACATTATTGGCTCAGGCATCAGACTCCACCTAATCACTATAGGACAGGTAACTAGCTTGTGTGAGCTTGAGATCATATTGCAAATCACAGTGACTCATCAGAAAAATCTTGCGGGGTCGCTATCCTCAGGAGAGACTTGTGGGTGTGACAGGTACTGGCACCTTAAGAGACTCTCTGGGGCCCTTAGTTTTACCCTCTCCCTAACCCTCTCCCCCATTTCCTTGGCTTCATTTAGCTTTGTTGCTCTGAGTTGAGCTCCATCCAGCTTTGGGCTTATTCCCAGAACCAAAGCCTTCCACGATACAATTTCCATAGTGGATCCCCAGTTTCATACACTCAGCTTAGACGTAGCACACATTCCATCACCGCTCCTATGCTCATGGTGAACTCAGAGAAATGCCACCCATGCAGGCCCTGGAGTGAGCGATCGCCAACTGTGTGTCCCAGGCCACGAGACAGACTAGGTTCCATATGTAATATTCTTAGCCATAGTCCACTCCTTCTCCCTCTTTTCCTGTTTCTTGTCTAGTGAATAGCTCCTCCAGCCTTTGAGACACAAAAGCCAAATGCTTGGGAATTTAACTTAGTTCCCAATCTTCTCAACTTCTAACAACTTGAAGTGAAGATCTGTTGATCCTGTCTCCTTAATACTTCCTCACCTCTCTAGTGCAGGCCACCAGCTTTTATTAATTATAATATCACAAAGAACCTTCCATAGGTTCCTTGGTTATGGTCTTTATAGGTCACTAGCTGATTTAAAATGCTCTCATTGTTTCTTATTATCATCAGGGTAAAACTCAATCCCCTTGGAAGGGTCGACAAAGATTTCCATTATTAACCAATAGATGGATACCCCCAGAGTTTACAGCTGCTCTCCTCACATTTTACTTTCCTCCCAAAAAGAATCTGAGCACAACTCTGAACACACTTTGTTCTCCCTTCTCTAGATCTCACCATATGAAGATCCCTTGGCTTAATTATTTGTTATTTAAATTTTTATACAGTATATGCTATTTGCCAGGTCGTTCACAAATATTAACTTACTGAATGCTCTTGTTTATATTACAGAGTAGTTTCTGAGGGAACTGGGACACAGAAAAGAGAGACTAAGTAGGTTGCCCAAGGTTATTGATCTAGTGAGTAGTAGAGTCCAGGCATTGAACTTGGGCAGTTTATCTAGTTGTTCCTCTTGTTGTTGTGGTCATTTGCCTAAGGGCTACTTAATTTTTAAAAATTAGCCCATATATTATTAGCTCATAAAGAAAGTTTTCTGAATAATTTTTCTCACAATATTTCAAGGTTCAGTGCCCAGTCTTCTATATTCTCATATCATTGTGTCTACATCTATCATTCAGAATATTACCTAGTAGAATCAAAATTATCCTTTTATCTGCCCCCTCACACACATCCATTAGACTGTGAGTACTCTGAAGGCAAGGATATTATTTTATGATATTTTATTACCCTGAACATATTCCAGGTAAACTCTCCACAGTAGGTCCTCAATTGTTGTACCAGGCCCTTTCCTAACTACAGTTTATGTGTTATCTCACTTTAACCTCAAAAGAACTATATGATTATTCTTGCCTCACCCATGGGCAGTGACTTCAATATGATCAGTCTAACCTTTCATTTTGAAAGGAGTTCATTTTATTTCAAATTCATCTGAAGACTCAACTAAATTAAGAATGCAATATGTAAACTTTAGTTATTACAAAGTGACATTTTGTACTACATTTTAAGTTGTTTTGAATTTATATTTTTTATAACTAACAATTTAATTTGGTAGTGTTTAGTGTACATATCAAATATGACAGTTTTAAACAAAAACAATGAAATGTTTTTGACTTGTCCAAAGTCACCATAGTTAAAATGATCATTTCTCATACCAGAAGTTATTTGGAAAAGTATTTACTACAACATGACTCTCAAATTTAGCTACCTGACTTTGAAATGGGTGTTATATATATATAAACTAAACCTCTAGAAAGGTGAATTATACATTTTTGTATCTTGGAAAAATAATTCAAATCCTCCAATTTGATGTGGGTCAAATGGTCTCTGTGATGAGTTTATGAGTCTGGCCTAAAAGACCCTCCACTGCCCCTATAGGGGTTTCTTCTAAGTCATTTTTATTGTGAACTCTGAGAGGAGCTACTGTCCTTTTAAGGTGCAGTCTCTGTAGAGACCCCCAGAGTAGAGTGGATTTGAAGCTGTCCTAAACTCCGGGGCAGTAGCTTTTACACTTTGGTGTATAGTAGAAGAAACCTCTAGAAGACTTGTTACAATGGTCAGAGTTCCAGATATTCTAATCATGTAGGTCTGAAAAAAAAAAAAAAAACATATATATATGAGATTTTATCACACTAAGGCAAACACTGCCAGAGGGACATGAAGGGGAAATAAACTAGATCATTTCATTTTTGAAATGAGGTACAATCATTTGAAGACCATGCCTTCCACTCCAGGGTCTTCCCAGCCCCCAGTGGCAGAGGTCATCCTCCTCTCTCTCACAGGAAGAGACCAGCTCAGCTAAGAGATCAGCAAGAGGCAGGGCTGTTTACTCTTCCCAGTCTTCGCCCCTTACTTCTGGTTCCTAGTTCCTGTCTCAGAGCTTTACCACTCATACCCCTCCCACTGCTTTTTAGGGAGAGAAGGAGAGAGGAAGGGAGAGAAAGAAATATTGATGTGAGAGAGAAGTATCAGCTGGCTGCCTCTCACATGGTCCTGGACCAGGGATCAGATGTGGCCAGCTGGGTGACCAAACCCAAAACATAGGCATGTGCCCTGATGGGGAATCAAACCCGCAACATTTCTATTATTGGTCGACACTCCAATCCACTGAGCCTCACTGGCCATGGCTGTCTGAGAGCTTTTTATCCCTTGAATAACTGGTGTAAAGATCATAATTTGCTCCTGTGCAAGGGTCTGTGCCTCTTTGTGGCCCCCAAAGCCAACCATATTAGAATACAATAAATCTAACATACATAGTGGAGAGACCTATATGTAACCAGAGTTCCTTGTATTCCAGAAAGGGAAAACAAATCCAGGGCAGAAATAAGTCTTGCAGACCCTTAGTCTTGTAGTTAAAAAAGTAGAAAATAACTTTGTAGTGATTTTCAAAATCAAATCAAAAGTAGAAAGCAACATGAGTTTGTATCCTGACTCTGTCTCTGTCTATCCATGTGACTTTGGGAAAGTCACTTAAACTTGAACCTCAATATTTTTTTATAATGGAGATCATAAAATCCACCTTCTAAGAATTGTAGAAAAGCTTCAGGAATGACACATGGTTATTTTCTTTTTCTATTCTTTATTTGTTTTTATTGAGACATAACTCACATATAGTAAAACAACGGATTTTAAGGGCACAACTTGATGACTTTTCATAAAGTAAACACAGCCATGGAACCACCACCGGATAAAGATAGAGAACATTTCTGACACCCCAGAAGGTTCCCTTCTGTCCCCTTCCAATCAGTAACCCCCAAAGGATAGCCATTCTTCTGACTTATATCACCAGAGATTATATTTCTAACACATACTTTTTTGATAGATATCAATGTTATTTTTATGACACAAAGTGCGACAAATGTCACTAAATCACAAGCAGATGCTTCTTAAACAATGACTCCATTGAAGAGCTTGGAAAAAGATATCTGGAATCAGTAACACATTACAGGATGCATAAATCATCCTGGGATATCTTAGCTGTGAGAGGAGGGGTGGTAATGTTAGGTCCATGAAGGCGAGAATGTGTTCACTCTGCTATGAATCCATGTGAAAGTGAAATATTCACTTGGTGAAATATTGTATCTGACACCTGAAGGATGAAAGCATCAAAGTTCATGTAGATCATGAAGAAGACAGACAGATGCATGCAAAGTATACAAAAGAATATAAAGTGATTTATGTGATGTGGCATATAAAATTGCCATGTGTGGTCAATAACATACTCTAAGCCCGCACCCACAAAGCCTGCATGTTCAGTCTCAATTTTACCTGCTAAATTAGTATCTAAACTGTTCTCTTCTCAGATCCCCAAACTCCCTCCCTCCCATTGGCCCACTGTAGCAGCTTCTTATATGTCCTATCTTAAGTTAACCCGCCCTGGCCCCAGGGTGATTGTTTTCAACATACATCAAATAATGTCATCCTCTACGTGAGAACCAATAACTACATTTATTTCCAAGTTAAATTTCAATTTGAATATGATGTACAAGATCTTTTCTTTAACTCTGCCCTGATCACTTAGTCTTAAATTCAACTACTCCTTTCCCAGTGGAATTATTTGTGAATATCATCCTCCAAGGTTATAGCCACAGTCTAAAGAGCTTTGAGACAATGACTATAAAATGTTTCATAAAGAGTCATTGTTCTCAAGATAAGGCTCTCAAGGTATAACTTGGATAAATTAGATCCATAAACTCAAAAAAAAAAAAGCCAACCCCAAAAAACAAATAAATCCTTTCCATTCCCTCTAAATTAACCCTACACCACGGTTTCCTGCTCTCTCAGGTTTCCTTGAATTTTCCTGGACATGCTGTTTCTGTCCCTAATACAACTCTAGTCCTATATCAAATCCATGACAACTGTCACCCATCTGCTGAACCTTCCCACCCAGTACCCCTCTTAACAGGCAGACTACATGACTCTATTTTATGTTTCATGGTGTCATTTGTAAAAATACAGCCTTTGTCATGCTGTGCTGTATTTAGCTGGCTATATACATGAATGTCATTTTATAAACTGGCTCATTGTGAGGCATGTGGCAAGTGCAGGGCAGGGCAGGAAGCTGGGAACAATCTGTACTAGGTTAAAGGGACTGAACCACCCATGGATGCTGACTTCCTAGTGGGAGCCACCTGCCCAAATCTCAGGTTCCAAGGGTAAGTGGCAAGGATCATAAATTTCCTCTCATAATGAGGCTTGGCACCATTCCCTAAAGTTTTTTAACAGAGGGTGGGACACGGCAGCCAGGATCTCCAGGTAGAGGTGTGTGGTAGGCAGAATTCTAAGATGTCCCCATTATTTCCTTCCCCTTCCCCTGGTGTACATGCCCAGCATAATCCCCTGGACTGAATATAATGGCTTTAACTCTCATGATCAGGATACATTCTATGGCACATAATACGAGATTACCCGGGTAGGCCTAATGTAATTACATGAGCCCTAGGAAAGAAAAGAGATTTCTCTGACTGTTCACAGAAAAGGATGTCAGAGAGACTGGGAACGTGAGTGGAATTTGTCATGAGGAGTTTCCCCACTGCTGAGCTGAAGGGGCTCAAATGGCCTTTATACCTGAGAGTGGCCTTTAGGGGCTTAGAATGGTCCTCAGCCAGCAGCTAGAAAGACAATGGGGGCCTCACTCCAACAACTGAAAGAAAATAAATTCTTCCAACAATCAGAGTAAGTTTGGAAATGGATCTTTCCATACTAGAATACCTAGATGAGGAAGCAGCTGGCTGACACCTTAATTTTAGCCTATGAGACCTCAGCACAGGATCCAGCTAAAATGAAATGTGCTAAACCCTTAATTCATGGAAATTGGGAGATAAAGCACCTAAGTTTGTGGTAAATTGTTATGCTGTAATACAAAACAAATGCAAGATGCTGTTTGTGGCCCTGTATGATGAAAACCTTGTTGATTTCCATGAGTTACCTAGATTGGTATAACCCTGAGCTAGAAAGCTGTGAGGAGGGCAAGGACTGGATGGGTCTTGTGTGACAGGGGCCCTGGCCATGCCTACAGCTCCCCTTGGAGACTCAGAAGGCATCCAGGAAATGAAAGTGGAGTGAAAGCTGAAGAAATAAGGATAAGTGGGATGATGTTGCTTGTTGGATATGACATGCTTAGGATCGTTCTAGACACAAGAAAGTCAGGTTAGGGCAGCCAGACTAATGCTAGAACCCACCTACTAGAAATCTTCCCTTTCTGCCCATCTGGGGTTATTCTTGGATGAGCTGGCTATATAAACATCCTTGGAATGAAAGAGTGAGGAGTGATGAGGAAGGCAGACCAACAATCTTTTCCCTCCAACTAGAATGTAACTTGAGAACTCTTCTCTGGAAAATTATATCTCATTCATCTTTGCAGCCTTAGCATCTGTAACAAAATCTGGAATAAGCAGATTCACACTGTTTGTCAAATGGGAATTCTAGAAATCCCATATGTTGTAGAGCTGAAAGCCTTTAAATGACTCATTTGGTTCTTTCATAATTTATTGTGATTTAATGGAAAGACTCTGAGGTTTGTTAGCCAGACAGACATGAGTACAAGTCCTGGTCATTATTATTAACCTCCCTGAACTTTATTCTGCTGAGTACCTGCTACATGCCAGGCTTTTGAGATGGCCAACATCAAACAGGAAAAAAAATAGTCTGTTCATTTGGGGCTTCTCCAGTCAAACCCACAGTGAGTTTTCAAACTGAGGAGTTGCAGAGTGAGTTAATCTAAGAAATGTAAGTAAAGCAAATGTGGACTTTTGTTGTTTTTTCCTGCATTTCCGTGGTACTTACATTTGATTTTTTAAGGTAAAGATATAACCACATGGAAGGAGGGGCTTTGGAACATCAGCCGTGGGCACAGAAAGAACACAGTCCTTTACAATGCCCTAGTTATCACCAAGCTCTTTGAGGGTTGCTTTACCCCCACTAGGTTTGTGAACTTGGCAGAGTTAGCGAGTCTCAGCAACTCAGTTTCTTCACCCATAAAGTGGGAGCATTATGCAAATTAAGTTGTTAATATGTAAAGTAACTGAATATTTGTAAGGTGTCCAGATGCTATATAAATTCTAAATAAGTATAAACATCTCATTATCATCACTACAATCCATGAAATTAAATATTACTGTGCCCATTTTGCCAGTGAAGAAATTGGAATTAAGAGAGGAAATAGGAGATTTATATTAAAGGAAAAGTAACCAACACTAGGTAGCATGCAAGTATTTATTTAAAAATTCAAGCCTTAATTAATTTTAAGTCATCACACATTAGCTCAATATGTACAGAATATAAGGCATTGTGCGAATTTAGTCACACTTGTCTCCCCTAATTGTAATGTTGGAAAATGGTACAAACGCATTTATTATTAGATTTCATTTTTAGACTTTATTTGTTCAACAGAAATCCAGATTTGGAAGCACAATCCTGAAAGTCAACATCAGTTTCTTCCTGGAGCCCTGCGCTGAGCACCTGCAGGAGGAGATGACAATGGCCTGCAGGTAGCCAGCCTGCTGTCCTGCTCAAGTCAAACACCAGGAGACCACACAAAATCCTAAAATTTTTATTCAACACATCTTATTGGTATTTCAGTTTCTGCGGACATTGGACACAATATTCTGACCTTTAGAAAATGTCAGTCCTCTCACAAATTTTATGTAGAAAAGAGTAGGTTTATTTTTTTATCTCTTTCAAAACTAACTCACAAAGTTGTTCACATCTGTCACCAGGCCACGTGAGTAAGCCTGATTTTATTTCCGTGTTTCAGGCAATTCTCTTAGACATACTAATGGATAATGCTTGTTACACGAAAGTAACAATGATTGCTTACAACTCCCTCAATTTCTATCAATGATGATGCAGTTTCTTATACATGATTTTCTGGATCCTAGAAGCAACCCTGAAATGTAGACTATGTTGTCCCAATTTACAAATGAAAAAACAGGTCAGAGAGGTCATGTGGTTTTCCAAGGCTACACAGCAGTTAAGGGACAGAGTTAGCCCTGAAGCCTATCACTGCCAACTTCATTATGCCCAGGCACTTAACAAATGTTTACTCATTGTCCATTCACTTGTTCTTCCACTTAAATATAATTTGTACTGACAATATCCATAGCAACAATAGCTTATCATTTATGTGCCAGGCACCACGCTAAGCACTTTCCCTTGCGTTATCTCATTTAACCCAAGCCACCATACTCTGAGGTAGATAATATTATTTTCCCTATTTTATAGATGAAGTAACTGAAGCTTAGAGAAGTTAAATGTCTCACTCAAGATCATACAACTAGAAAGTCAAAGATCCAGGAATACAATCAAGATTTTTTACTTCAGTGATTGTTTCTTACCTAAGAAGATATCATATTCATTTATTCATTTATTTACTCATCCATTCACCAACAGTAGGGCCTCCTAAGCAGAATGTATTGTGCTAGGAGCTGCAGAGATAGCAGTGATATAATCATTGCTTCCAGGGATCATAAAGACTAGCATGAATTAAAATAAGAAATATAGTTATATTGAACTGTATTGAATTATATTGGATTGGAGCAGAGGGACTTGGATTTGAATTGAACTGAAATGAGCAGAATGGAAGCCATGTGTGCTTCTCATTCAGAACTGATGGGATAGAAGTAATCAAGCTGATTTGTGCTAGAAATGGTCATGATAAGGAAGTGAGCAACCAACCATTCTAGGACTCATGAAAACAAAATGAGACTCATCTGTAAAAGGCAGTAGAGGTTGTTGGGTGCATATAAGGAAGAACATATGACCCTGAGATTTGACCTACAAAATCTGGACATTCATTTCACAAACAGCACCAAGTACTGCACTAACATTGGCACTATAAGAAGAGTATGTTATAGTTTCTGTTTTCAAAAAGCTCACAGCCTTGAAATGAGCATGTAAAGAGAAAAGTGCACAAAAGCATTGGGATTGCAGGATGGGGCATGGGGCAAGTAAACTGACATGTTAAATGTTCTGGTATTTACATTTTTGAGAAAATTGTAGAAGAAAAAATCAATGATCCAGCTCTGCTCTGTAAATAACAAGGTATATGATTCTGATGTCCCAGAAAAAAATAAGAGCTTTACAAAGAAAGCATCATTCCACTTCTGGTCTTTCAACTTAACAGCTAAGTGACAATTAGTTACCCAGAGCCCAAGTGTCCTCATATGCAAATCAGGGCCTATAATGCCTACTCTAAAAAGCTTTGGTGAGAATTAGCAATGATGATGTGCAAGCAAATTTCTTGACACAAAGGAACAGCTCACCAAATATTAAACATCATCTCCATTTCTATCCTGCACTAAAAATTTGGCCACCAAGACCCAGAAGATTATTTATTCAGAATTTTCTAAACTATATCTATAAAACAGCAGTCTGGGAACAAATATATTTGAAATCAGTGTATATATGCTCTTACTTTGTGGATATCAGCATTTAACAGTTTTAGGAAACCTCTAAAACTTGTTTTCCATACTTTTTGATCACTAAAATATTTTGTCACTGAATAATATTTATTAGCATATTTCTGTCTCATCACCACACTGCTTTTTCTACACTTACTGCTTGTTTTATCAATGAATGCATAAATTGCATTAAACTGGGGAGAACAATGCCACATCCCTCCCCCCAATTTTAATATATTACAATAGTAGAGACAAGACTCTAACATAGATCTTTTCTCCCCTCAGAAAAATAAATATCCTTTTGGGAATGGCTGCTTTTTTTGCTGAGTTCTTGAATCTCAGGGCAGATGGCTTCTCCATCAAACCTAATTCACTGGTCACAGCAAATTCTTAAGAGTTTAGTGTTTCTTTTAATGCTTTAGAATGATGATGATGATGATGATGATGATGATGATGATGATTATCTGTGTGTTATCAAAGACCCTTTTTCCTGAGTTGAGATTCAGAGACTTAGGTGCTCTCTGGAATTCAGCCTCCTTCAGGACCTGACCATAGTTTGAGAGAGATTCTTAACAACTGGCATCTCAGTGCAGAAAGAGGTGCAGGGCACCCTCTTGTTACATTTCAACATCTTTATAGCAGAGCCCTTGCACTTTAACTTAACCCATCATCTCCTGGGATTTCATTAAGAACCTTGAGAAATAGGCAGCCGGAACGCAGCAGAAGTACAACCTAGTTCTCATCCTCATGCTCTGATCTTCTGGCTATATTGTCATGAATAAGTCGTGTTTCTTCTCCAAAACTTGATTTTTCTCATCCTGAGATTGATGTTCTAATATCTGTTTGTCCAGTGTCAAAGTATTATTTTCAGGATTCAACAACAAGTTAAAGCATTTAAAACTGCTAAACTCTCTAGAAATCCTAGGAGAGAACAATAGCAGTACTACCCCCCATGCCCTAAGAAAATGGAGCAAATCAGGTGTCAGTCTTGGCCAAGCACTTCCAGCTACAGATAATTTCTCCTGGCTTTTTGTTAGCTGGTCCAGAGTATAACTTCTGGAGCTTTGAGGCCTTATAGCCAGGCTGTACAAGCCATCCCAATTTTCCCTCAATTCTTCAACTAGCCATTACAAGATCCTACAAATGAAGTCTCTCCCCCTTCATTCTAATCACTCTTGCCTTAGTTCAAGTCTCTACTTCTTACTCCTTACCTTTTTTGTGCATAAACTTGGCCAGCATCCCCTAAGTATTCTCTATCAGAAAATGTGTATCAGGAAAGAAGGAAGAACATACTCAAAAGGGTAACTGATGAGAGCTTGGCGAATGGACAAGTAACAGGGGAATGGGTAAAGAACTTGTAAGGACTTGTAGCTGTGTGAAAGAGATTACTTGTCAGAAGTTGTGGACTTAAAGAGGATCATAGCCATTGCCAAACCCTTGCCCAGCAGGAAGTAGCAGGGAAATAAATCTTGCACTCCCTCTTCTCACCCTTTACTCTCATGCTGGTGCCTCTCAATAGCCAAACACAACTGGAAACCAGGGGGAAAGAGAGTTCAGGTGCCTAGGTATATAGGCATCATCTTCCCAGAGTACAGAGCAGGGAAGAGGTGGATCAAGATTGAATCTGGGGGAGCAAATGAAAAATAGCCAGCACATATGACATATACTTTCGTGCATCTATGACTTTGCTCAGGCAATCCTTCATAGCCTTCCCACTATAGAGCTATAGAACGTATAGTTCTTTCTGTAGGTCCAGATCCTAGTCTGCATGCCCCTAATTCTTGCTCAGTTATCACTTCCTGTTACTAACCACTCTCAGAATTAACAACTTCCTCCTTTCTGCCTTCTAGTGTTAGAGCTTTGGAGATAGAGTGTCTGCATTGAAATTCTAACCCAGCATTTATTAGCTATGTGACCTTAGTCAAGTTACTTAACAAATTGATACCTCAGTTTCCCCATCTGTAAAATGAAGTAATTAATGACATTTTTCTATGAGGTACTGTGATGACTATACATGGAATATGTTTAATCCCTGTCAGACAGCTAGAATATCTGCCAGAGAAAGCATTCAGGAGATAAAAGTCATCTTCATCATCATCATCATCATCATCATCCCTCTTCCTATCACGGGCTATTTTTTTAAATTTTTTAAGTGAAGGGTTTATTTATGTATTTATTTATTTTTCCTTTTTATTGAATTTATTGGGGTGACACTGGTTAAAAGAATTAAACAGGTTTCAGGTGCAAAATTTCACAACACATCATCTGTACACTGTATCGCATGTTCACCACCCCAAGTCAAGTCTCCTTCCATCATCATTTATCCTCTCTTTACCCTCCTCTACCTCCCCCTACCCTGCCCTTCTGCCCCCTGCAGGCACCACACCATTTGTCTGTGTCCATGAGTTTTCTTCTTGTTTTTTTTTTTTTTTGCTGAATCCCTCTACTTGCCCCCTGCCCAGCCTCCCAAACACCTTCTGACAGCTGTCAGACTTCTATGAATCTGTCTCTATTTTGCTTGTTAATTCATTTGATTCATTACATTCCACATATGCGTATTACAGCCTATTTGGTTGCATGATTAGCTCTATATAGATGGCTCCTCCAGCCATTTAAAAGCCGACACTTAGTTTGGGTACTTGACATTCAGCTCATTGCTTTGCACTTAGAGGTACTTAGTTAATATTTGTGGACTTGAGTTGAACTGAAGATGAAGCAAGGTAAACTAAGAGGGTGAAATGAACTCTTTTTTTCTTCCAGTCCTATGAAAACAATCTCAGGACTTTGAACCTACTGACAATCGATTGGTATTGGTTTACAGAAACTCTGCTTGTTAAAGCCAGGAGTTATCAAAGAGCCTTAATGGGCATCCCTTAACCTGTGAGCATTTAAACTAAGACTCTGATTGACAGCCTGAATGTTCTCAATTATTGGTGTCTGGAGAATCAGTGCAAATCTTTATTCCATCATCATTTTCTTTGTCACATTACAACTTGATCTCTGATCTCCATGGATTCCAAGAATAACAGAATTGAGTATATAGGTCCGTTCTTAATTCACACTCATTGTTTGGTTAAAGAAAAAAGTCTAGTTTGAGAGGGAATAGGAAAATATGTCCCTCCCCAAACGCAGTCACCATTCAAAAACTTTTTCAAGGAAAATATTGGTCTGGTGGTTCTAACTACAGATGTAAAAAAAGGTGAAAGGAAACAGTAACTCTGAAACACTGAAGATGATGGGTGAAGCCATTTGTATCTGTGGTCTTGTGACATTTGGAATAGGCCACTTCCATCTGATCTCACTCCCAAATATAATTACCCTGATAGAAGACAAAGCTATGCCTCTTGCCACAGTCAAGAACTAACATTTATTGAGCACATACTATATAGGTACAAGACTGTATCAAAACATTCATGACACAATCTAACCTTTTTTAACAAAACCTGTGATGTTGTTAATATAATGCATTTTTGTATATTGGGGATTTGTTATGAAGAGCACATTTAAAGAGTGGGTCACAGGTGCTGAGGATGCAATAGTTATCAATACAGAACTGCTTTCAGTCTCATGAAATCTTATAATTAAGTTGTTCTGCTGTATTTGTTCTTACAAAAGTTCCAATTATTTCAACATTATTCTAACTAAAAACAATTATTTTGATGTGGAAAGAGGGTCACAAATAAGAAAGGTTTTGATTTATTAAAACAAAGTTATTTTTCCTGCAGAACATAATATTTTTTTGTAAATATAAACTGTTTTGTTATCACAAACTGAAAAGGGATAGCCCTTCTGAATGGATAAAACCAAATTTCTTGCTTTGGGAATTAATCATAAATGTGTAAGGTACTTCTGGGAAAAGTAAGTGTCTGAACCTTTGTGAAATATAGACAATAAAAGGATGAAAAACATGTAACACTACAGAAATAGACTTGGCCAGTTACGTGTTGCCTCGGATGTGGAGTTCCTAATCCGTGTCATGTCATGTCAAGCAGGAGAAGTATAAGGGCATGACACCACTATAGCATTATCATATGAAAATGTTAATCTCATGGGTAAAAAGCAAAGAAACAAACAAACTAAAGGAATGAAAGTGGAAATACGAAGCAGGAAGGAAGCAATGCGAATCACCCAAAGGAAACAGTAGCTCCAGGATGAACAGGTGCAGCTTGCACGGGGCTGGGCGTGCATAGGGGAAGCTCCTAAATTGGGAACTGTTAACAGGTGCATCAAAGTTACCTGTGGATTTTGCTGACCACAGATTCCAAAGTCTGGCTCCTAGAGAGTCTAACTCGTGAGCTCCCTGGTTTGTTGATGAGTCAGGACTTTTGAAAACAAACCCAATAATTCTGATACTAGTGGTCTTTGGCCCCATTTTGAGAACTATTAATGGAACAAGTAAAGAGCTAATAGCAAAACCTTAGGGAAAAATAGTTTTAGGGAGAATGAAAAAAGGAGACAGCAAAGGAAATAATGACAACATGTGGGGCGGGAAAAGGAAAAGAAGCATGGAGCAGAATTTCAAGGAGAGTCTTGACAAATGCTGCAGAGTATCAACGAAGTGAAGATGGCGCGGAAACAGGATAACTCACCAAATAATCTGGAAAAGGTAAGTAAACCAGTGGGAATTCCATTCATTGTTCACTTTGATTAATGTATTAATCAATATATTAATTTCCTAAATATTTCTGAACTTGAAATAATTGTCTTGTTTGAGACTATAAGTTGTAGGATTCAAGAGCCAATCATTTTCCCCAAAATGTTTAACTGAAAACTTTGACATTATTGAAGAATGTTACAGTGGATACCCACATCCACACACTTACCACCTAGATTCTACCATTAATGTTTTATTTACGTGCTTTATTATACATCTATATATCTGTGTGTTTTTCTGTCCCTTATATCTGACTTTCAATGTACTTTACATTTTAAAGCATGAGCACATATCTCCTAAAATACTTCAGGATGCACATCACTAACCAGAATTCAATATTTCTTTAGTTTTTAATGTAAAATTTATAAGCAATGAAATGTATGCTTATTAAGTGTATATTCACTGAGTATTGGCAAGTGCTTACACCTGGATTACTCAAACACCTATCAAGATATGAAATGTTACCATTACCCCACTCTCCCAGAGGAAAACAATATTCTAAACTTTTTACCATGTTTCTTTTGTTTTCAAATTTTATATAAAATGGAAGCATATAGTACTGTATGCTCTCTTTTATGTAAGGCTTCATTCACTCAGCACAATGTTTGTGAGATTCACTCATGTTGATAAATGTATTCATACTTTTAGTTGTGAGTTGTATTCAATTAAATGAATACATCAGAGTTTATCCATTCTTCTATTGAAGGTTGCCAGAGCTGTTGCTGATATTAAGCTGTAAGGAATGCAACTGCTATAAACATTCTTGTACAAGTCTTTATGAACATAGTTGTTTTTTGTTTTTTTATTTTTTTGTTTTGTTTTGTCCTGGGTAAATGCCTGAGAGTAGACGCATTTGATCGCTATTCTTTCTCAAATGTATGTTTTGCAAATAGTTTTCCCTATCTGTGGCATGCTATTCACTTTATGATATTTTTGGATAAACAAATGTTTTTAATTTGAGTGAGGCCCATTTATCATTTTTTCTGTTATGGTTATTGCTATGGTTAGGTATCACCTAAGAAAGGCCTACACAAAAGTCATTAAAATATTCTGTTTTCCACCAAATGCTTTATAATTTTATCTTTTATATTTAGTCTATTACTCCTCTTGAATTAATTTCTGTGTCTGGTGTCAGGTAGGATTTTCATATCAAAACTATTTGTTTAAAAGATTTAATACCTTGACCATCACATTAATTTGGTGGTGGTGTTTTGGTCTGCCCAATCCATTATCATATGAAGGTAGGACTATTTCTAGATTCTCTGTTCTGTTAGATCTGACTAACCCTATTCCAATGCAACAGTGTCTAGATTATTGTGACCTTATGGTAAATCTTGAAGTTGGGTAGTGTAGGTTTTCCAACTTTGTTTGTCTTTTTTTTCAAGAATAATATCCATATTCCAAATGGATATCCAATATCCAAATATCCAATATCCAAATAATATCCATGCAGAATATCCATATTCCAGGTGTCTTTCATTTTAACAAACTTTTAAAAGTCTCCTGGAATTTTGAGAGAATTGCGCACTTAAAAAAGTCAAACCTTTCAATTGATGAATATAAGATTGTGATATTGTAATTTATAATAAGAAATATATATTTGATCTTTGTTTCTGGTACAGAGCTCCTAATACCCTTGGAATCGCCTAAGTGATGAGGGTAACAAAGGTGTTTCCTTTTGTGTTAATGAGATCACTTTCTGAAAACAGCTAAGGGTAGGGGCTGGTTATCAAGAAAACCAACTTTGTAATCAGAGGGCTGGGAATTTCAGTCTCACCACCCACCTCCAGGGAAGGGGAGGGACTGGAGATTGAGTTCAATAATCAGTGACTACTGATTTAATCAGCAGTAGGTATTGGCAAGTGCTTACACCTGAGTTACTCAAACACCTATCAAGATATGAAATGTTACCATTACCCCACTCTCCCACAGGAAAACTTTTGTTAAATTTACTCCTAAATATTTTTGATGCTGTTATAAATAGGTTTGTTTTAATTTTCTAATTGTTTGATATTAGAATATAAAAACTAAAATAGGTTTTTATATATTAACCTTGTATCCTGTAACTTGCTATGTTCACTCAGCTGTTTTAATAGTTGTTTTATAAATGTTTTAGGATGTTCCACCTAAACAACCAGGTTATTTTCAAGTTAGTATAGTTTTATTTCTTCCTTTGTGTCTTTTGCCCTTTTGTTTATTGTATTACCTAAACCCTCCAGTAGAATGATAAAAAGAAGAGGCAGAAGTGGCAGCTTTGTAATGTTACTGATCCTAATAGAGAAGTGTTAAATATTTAACAATTAAGTAATATTTAGCTATAAATTTTCTAAATGTCTTATATCAGAATGAGAAAATTCTATTACACTCCTTGTTTGAGGGATTCTAAGAAAATTGGTGTTATTTTGTCAAATTGTTTGTCTGTAATGATGATACAGCAATTTTTTTTATTTATTTTAATTTATTTTTTCAAATACATTAGTCTCTGCCTACCCCCCACCACTTTCCCTTGCCCCCTCCCTCCTTCCCTCCCTCAGCTCTTCCCCTTTGGTTTTGTCCATGAGTCCTTGCTATATGTTCCTTGACTTTCCCCTTCCCTTGCTTTTCCCCGCCCCCTCCCTCCTTCCCTCTTGTCTCTGTTGATTTCTTTTCCTTTCAGTGTTGCTGGTCTTATTTTCCTTGTATCTTTATATTGTTGGTTAGATTTCACTTATAGGTGAGATCATATGGTATTTGTATGGTAACAGTGTACTAGGGTTCCCTTTTCTCCACAGCCTCACCAGCACCTGTTGTTTGTGGATCTGTTTATGATGGCCATTCTGACTGGTGTGAGGTGGTACCTCATGGTGGTTCTGATCTGCATTTCTCTGATGGCTAGTGATGCTGAGCATCCTATCAAATGCCTCTGGGCCCTCTGTATCTCCTCCTTGGAAAAGCGTCTGCCCAGGTCCTTTGCCCATTTTTTGATTGGATCATTTGTCTTCTTGGAGTGGAGTCAAGTGAGTTCTTTATATATCTTGGAGATCAAACCTCTATCTGATGTATCATTAGCGAATATAGTTTCCCATATGGCTGGCTCCCTTTTCATTTTGCTGATGTTTTCTTTAGCCATGCAGAAGCTTCTTATTTTGATGAGGTCCCACTTGTTTATTCTTTCCTTTATGTCCCTTGCTTTAGGCGACATATCAGTGAAAAAATTGCTGCGTGGGATATCTGAGAGTTTCCTGCCAATGTTCTCCTCTAGGACTTTGATGGTGTTGTGACTTATATTTAAGTCTTTTATCCATCTGGAGTTTATTTTTGTGTATGGTGTCAGCTGATGATCCAATATCAATTTTTTGCAAGTAGCCGTCCAGCTCTCCCAACACCATTTGTTGAAGAGGCTATTATTGCTCCATTTAATGCTTCTGCCCCCTTTGTCAAATATTAGATGCCCATAGAGACCTGGGCTTATTTCTGGGCTTTCTATTCTGTTCCACTGGTCTATGGGTCTGTTCTTGTGCCAGTACCAGATTGTTTTGAGTATAGTGGCTTTGTAGCAGAGTTTGATGTCCAGTATTGTGATCCCTCCTACTTTGTTTTTCTTTCTCAAAATTGCTGCAGCTATTCGGGGTCAATTATGGTTCCATATAAACTTTTGAAACGTCTGTTCTATTTCTGTGAAATATCTCATTGGTATCTTAATAGGGATTGCATTGAATCTATAAATTGCTTTGGGTAGTATGGACATTTTGATAATATTAATTCTTCCAATCCATGAGCATGGTATATGCTTCCATTTATTTGTGTCTTCCTTAATTTCCTTCTTCAATGTTGTATAGTTTTCTACATACAGGTCTTTTACCTCTTTGGTTAAATTTATTCCTAGGTACTTTATTTTTATTCTTGCTATATCATATGGTATTTTTTTTCTGATTCCTTCTTCTTCTATTTCATTGCTGGTGTACAAAAATGCCTTTGATTTCTGAATGTTGACTTTGTATCCTGCTGTTTTGCCAAATTCACTTATTAGGTTGAGGAGTTTTTTGGTAGAGTCTACAGGGTTCTCTATGTACATTATCATGTCATCTGCAAACAATGATAGTTTTACTTCCTCCTTTCCTATTTGGATGCCTTTTATCTCTTTCTCTTGTCTGACCGCTGTGGCTAGGACTTCCAATACGATGTTGAAAAGAAGCAGTGAGGGCGGACATCCTTGTCGTGTTCCTGATCTTAGTGGGAAAGATTTTAGTTTTTGCCCGTTGAGTATGATGTTGGCTGTAGGTTTTTCATATATGGCCTTTATTACGTTGAGGAATGCCCCATTTATTCCCATTTTGCTGAGTGTTTTGATCATAAATGGGTGCTGTACCTTATCAAATGCTATTTCTGGGTCTATCGAGATGATCATGTGGTTTTTGTCTTTTTTTTTTTTTTTATTTATGTGTTGTATCACATTTACTGATTTGCGTATATTGAACCATCCCTGCATCCCTGGGATGAATCCCACTTGATCGTGGTGGATAATCTTTTGACTGTATTGCTGGATGCGGTTTGCCAATATTTTGTTGAGGATGTTAGCATCTATGTTCATCAGCAAAATTGGCCTGTAGTTTTCTTTCTTTGTAGGGTCTTTATCTGGCTTTGGGATCAGGGTGATGCTGGCCTCATAGAAGGAGTCTAGCAGTCTTCCCTCCTCTTGGATTTTTTGGAATAGTCTGAGAAGGACAGGGGTTAGCTCTTCCTTAAATGTTTTGTAAAATTCTCCTGTGAAACCGTCTGGCCCTGGGCTTTTGTGTCCTGGGAGTTTCTTGATGATGGCTTCAATTTCCCCAGCTGTTATCGGTCTGTTCAAGCTTACTGTTTCTTCCTCCTTCAGTGTTGGAATATTATACTTTTCTAAAAATTTGTCCATTTCATCAAGATTTTCAAATTTCTTGGCATATAATTGTTCATAGTAGTTTCTGACATCCTTTGTATTTCTGTGGTATCAGTTGTTATTTCTCCTCTTTCATTTCTGATATTATTAATTTGGGTCCTCTCCCTTTTTTTCTTGATGAGTCTGCTTAAAGGCTTGTCGATTTTATTTATCTTTTCAAAGAACCAGCTTCTGGATTGGTTGATCCTCTGAATTGTTCTTTTTGTCTCTATGTCATTCAGTTCTGCTCGAATCTTGACTATTTCCTTCCTTCTCCTTTCTCTGGGATTTATTTGTTGTTGTTTCTCCAGTTCTTGAAGTTGTAGTGTTAGGTCTTTTATTTGAAATGTTTCTATCTTTTTTAGGTAAGCCTGTATTGCTATGAACTTCCCTCTCAGGACTGCCTTTGCTGTGTCCCATAGGTTTTGGACTGTTGTACATTCATTTTCATTTGTTTCCAGAAATTTTTTGATTTCTTCTCTTATCTCATTATTGACCCGTTCATTGTTTAATAGTCTACTGTTCAGTTTCCAGCAGTTTGCAAGTTTTTGAAGTTTCTCTTTGAGGTTGATTTCCAGTTTCAAGCCCTTGTGGTCTGAGAAAATTTTGGTATTATTTCAATTTTCCTGAATTTGCTGAGGTTTGCTTTGTGTCCTATCATGTGGCCTATCTTTGAACAACTGCCATAAGCATTTGAAAAGAATGTGTATTTTTCTTCTTTGGGATGTAAGGTTCTATATATGTCAGTTAAGTCTCTTTGATTCAGTGTGTCATTCAGCACCCCGATATGTTTATTACTGTTTTGTTTGGAAGATCTGTCCATTTTTGACAGTGGGGTGTTGAAATCCCCTACTATGAGTGTGTTGCTTTCTGTGTCTTTTTTGAAGTCATCCAACAATTTCCTTATAAACTTGGGGGCTCCTATATTGGGAGCATATAAGTTCACAATGTTGATGTCTTCTTGATAGATTCTTCCTTTAAGTATGATAAAGTGCCCCTCTGGGTCTCTCTTTATGGCCTTTGCTTTGAAATCTACTTTGTCTGATACAAGTATGACAACCCCGGCCTTTTTCTCATGCCCATGCTTGGAATATTTTTTTCCATCCCTTTACTTTCAATCTGTGTAGGTCTTTTGCTCTGAGGTGGGTCTCTTGTAGGCAGCATATGTGTGGGTCATGTTTTCTTATCCATTCAGCTACCCTGTGTCTTTTGATTGGGGCATTCAGTCCATTCACATTGAGAGATATTACTGATAGAAACTTACTCATCTTTTCTCTTTGTACCTGTGTTCCTCTCTCTCTCATTCTTTTCCTTCATCTGCTTAAACCAGTCCCCTTAGCATATCTTGGGGTGCTGGTTTGGTAGAGATGTATTCTTTTAGCCTTCTTTTGTCTGGGAAACTCCGTATTTCTCCTTCTATTTTAATGGAGAGCCTAGCTGGGTAGAGCAGCCTTGGCTGTAGGCCCTTGCTTTTCATGGCTTGGAATATTTGTTGCCATTCCCTTCTGGCTTGTAGTGTTTCTGTTGAGAAGTCAGCTCCTAGGCGTATTGGGGCCCCCTTGTATGTTACTTTCTCCTTCTCCCTTGCTGCCTTGAGGATTCTCTCTTTGTCTTTGACATTTGCCATTTTAATGATGATGTGTCTTGGAGTGGACCTCTTTGAGTGCCTCTTGAGTGGGGTCCTCTGTGCCTTCTGGATCCATGAGAGCCTTTCTCTCCTCAAATTAGGAAAATTTTCCATCATTACTTTTTCCAGGAGGTTCTCTATCCCTTGCTCCTCTTCTTGTCCTTCTGGTATCCCTATTATATGGATATTATTGCATTTCAGGTTGTCCTACATTTTCCTAAAAGCCTCTTCATTCTTTTTGAGCCTTTTTTCCATTTCTTGTTCTTTCTGGGAGCTTCTTTCTACCTTATCCTCCATCTCACTGATTCGATCCTCGGCTTCATACAGCCTGCTCTAGATTCCTTCTACTGTGTTCTTCAATTCAGAAATGGTATTCTTCATATCCTCTTGTGTCTTCTTGATCGTTTCTATGTCCTTTTCCAGGCTGATATAGTTTGCTGTAAGATCCTGATAGTTTCTCTGCAGTTTCTCAGAGTTCTCTTTGAGCTGGCTGAGCTCTTTGAGCTTCCTTAGAACCACTGTTTTGAATTCAGTATCTGATAGTTCCCTTGCCTCTATTTCATTTAGCTCTCTCTGTGGGGAGTCCCCTTTTCCACTGATTTGGGGGGAACTTCTTTTTCTTCCCATTTTTGTGAGAGTCTGTTAAGTACTTTACTTATTTTTTTTTAATTTATTTTTGCTTCTGCTTCAATTGGGCTGTCTAGATTTCCTGACTTTGTGGATTAAACTTCTATGGTAGTAGGTGGGTCTTTTTTATTTATTTATTTATTTATTTATTTATTTTTGTCCTTTACTTTTCTTTCTGGGCCTGCCTCTGATGATGTCAGTTGTTGACCCTATATGACCTTGGGTTGTTTGTTTGAGCCTTCCAGGAGTCTACTGTCTGTGTCTGACTCCTGCTTGGGGCACCTCTGTGACCCCTTTGGTCAGGGCTGGGCTATTTTTTGGGATCTCTCTGCGCTCTCACGCGGGCTCCTTGTGCGCGCTCCCCAGCGCAGCAGGATCCCGTGCCTGCCTGGGCTTGCATGTGCTTGCCCCAGCCCAGGGGGCTTATTCGCTACCTCGCATACTCATCCGGCCCCCCGGCAGGTGAGCTCCCCGGCACTGGTCAGTTTAGGGTCTTCTATTGTGTGTTTTCCCTGCTTTTGGCTCTTTGGGTGTGTCACTTGCCCTCGCCAAATGGGGACTACGGAAATGGGAGGAAGTCAGCTCCAGGACTCTCTGGTTAATCCTGTCTCCGGTCTCTCTTCCAGGGACTCTGGGCAGCTCTGTGACCCCTTCAGCCAGGGATCTACTAATTTTGTGGGCTGTTCCGCAATCGCGGGCCAGGCGGATCAATTTACGCCTGCCCTTGCCACTCTGTGCACTCCCTTGCAGGCCATATGGGTGCCAATCTGTGGGAGGCCTTGCCGGCCAGTGCAAGCATTAGCCAGCCCGCGCGGGTCACACACACGCTCGCCAACACTCGCCGGTCACTCAGCACAAGTGTTCACACCTGAACTGGGTGTTTTTTGGGTGTCTATGTGTGTGCGCACCTGCACTTGGTGTTTTTGGGGTGTCTGTGTGTGCTTTTCGGCTTTTGGCTCTTTACGGGTGTGGCCTCTTCCCGCAATGGAGACTAGGGCAAGGAGAAGGAGTAGGGACTGCCCAGTTACTCCTCCTGTTCTTTCCCCAACGTCTCCGTTTCTAGTCTCTCCTCAGGGGTCTCTGGGCAGTTCTGTGACCCCTTTGGCCAAGGATCCACCACCTGTGAGGCCTGTGTTTCAATCGCAGGCAGTCTGGTTCCTGCGCGCCCCTCTTCTGCCTCTTTGGGGGCACACCTTTCCAGCCCACAATGGAGACTACATAACAAGGAGGGAGTTGGGACTCCCGGTTCCTCCTCCCGTTCTTTCCCCAACGCCTCCGTCTCCAGTCTCTCCTTAAGGCTCTTCCAGCCAGTCTGCACTCAGCCCCCCAGCTCACATGCACAAGCTGTGTGTGGAGCGCACAAACGGCAGGTTAATTGATTCCCTTAGGCCTGAGCGAGATGGTAGCTGCAGAGTGGGAGGCGTGCCATCACCTGGGCTCCACCGGCCACCGTGTCAGTTCTCTTCACAAAGTTTTCCTCACCAGTCTTTTCCCAGGCACCAGTCCACCCTGCTGCCACCTCTACCCAGAGATCAAGGCGGGTGGCTGCCACTGCAATTTTTGCGTTGGCCCTTTAAATGTCTCTTTGCATCCCCAGCCGCCTGTCTCTGGCAGAGAGCGCCCCTAAGCTTTTCGGGGTTACGTTTTGTCTGTATTTTCTTGGTTTTAGCTGCTGTAGTTTAGGGGTCCCTGTTTATGATTCAGACCCCGTTCTTCTCGGGGGAAGCTAACTGACCGTTTCAATGTCCCTCTGGTACTAGTGCCTGTGTGCGTCCAGCCCACCCTCTGGAGCCTCCACCGCACTTCTCACCCGTTGGGATGTGTGAGAGTCGAATCCACTGTCCGCGGCTCCAAGGGTCCTCTCCCACTATCGTTCCATTGTTTTCCAGGTGATTACTCCACTATTTAGTCGCAATTCCAGTTTGGTCTTGGGAGGAGGTCAGCGTGACTCCCATTCACTCCTCCGCCATCTTAATCTCTCCTACAGCAATTTTTATAATGATGATACAGCACTTCTCATTTATTCTTTTAACATGATGAATTGCACTGATTGGTGTGCAAGTGTTAAATAAAGCTTGCATTCCTGGAATAAACCCTTTTTGATCATGATGTATTGTCCATTTTAGACATTGTTAGATTTGATTTGCTATATATTTTTGCACTTATTTTTATGAAATAGTCTTATAATGTCTCTGTCTAGTTATGGTATTAGGGTTATGTTGATCTCACAGTTTGGGATATATTTCTTCTTGCTCTATTTTCTGAAAGAATTGTGTTATTTCATCTTTAAATGTTGGAAATAATTTAGAGCAGAACATGTGCTTGTAAACGGGTTTTTTTTTATACAAGTTCAGTTTGTTTAATAGATATAGATTATTCATATTTTTTCTTTTATTTTGAGTCAATTTTAGTTAAGTTTTACTTTACAGGAAATATTTTCTTTTCATCTAAGCTGTGTAATTTTCTGGTATAATGTTATTCATAAAAATAAGTTATTGTCCTTTAAATGTCACTCCTAATGTTGGTAATTTATGTCTCTTATTTACTTAATCAGTATAACTACAGGTTTATCAATTCTGTAGAAACTTACATGAACCAACTTTTGCTTTCTATTGTTTTCTATTCATTTATATTTCTTATATTTATTATTTCCTTCTCTCTAATTTCTAGGGGTATGCTAAACAATGCTCTTCTTTGTTTCTTAGCCTCTTAAGTTGGAAGGTTAAATTATTTGTTTCAGATATTCTTCTTTTCTATTATAAGCATTTAAACCTATACATTTTTCTCAAAGCATTGCTTTAGCCGGAACACACAAATTTAGAAATGCTTTGTTTTATTATCATTTGGTTCAAAATTTTTCTAATTTCCTTCCTGATTTATTTTTTATTTTTCCTCACTTTTTATTTTATTTTTTTCTTATTGTTCAAATACATTTGCCTCCATTTTCCCACCACCACTTTCCCTTGCCCCACCCACCCCCACCTCCCACCCTCAATCCTTCCCCACTTTGGCTTTGTCCATGGGTCCTTTGTACATGTTGCTTGATTTGACCCTTCCCCTTCTTTTCTCCGTTACACCCCCCCCCTTCCTTCTCGTTACTATCGTTTTCTTTTTTCTTTCAACGTTGCTGGTTATATTTTGCTTGCTTGTTAGTTTTGTTGGTTAGGTTCCACTTACAGGTGAGATCAAATGGTATTTGTCTTTCAACCCCTGGCTTATTTCACTTAGCATAATGCCCTCCAGTTTCATCCACACTGTTACTAAGGATAGTAGCTTTTTCTTTCTGCTGTGTGACATTCCATTGTGTCAATGTATCATCATTTTTTGATCCACTCATTTACTAATGGACACTTAAGTTGCTTCCAGCACTTGGCTAATGTAAATTGTGCTGCTGTGAAGATTGGGCTGCATACGTTCTTTTGAATTGGTGTTTTGCAATTCTTAGGGTATAATCCCAGCAGTGGAAATGCTGGGTCAAAAGGCAGTTCCACTTTCAGATTTTTGAGGAAATTCCAAACTGTTTTTCACAGTGGCTGCACCAGTCTGCATTCCGCGCAACAGTGTACTAGGGTTCCCTTTTCTCCGCAACCACACCAGCACTTACTGTTTGTTGATTTGTTTATGACAGCTATTCTGACTGGTGTGAAGTAGTATCTGATTGTGTTTTTAATTTGCATCTCTCTCATGGCTAGTGATGCTGAGCATCCTTTTATATGTTTCTGGGCCCTGTTTCTGTCTTTGAACAAGTGTCTGTTCAGGTCTTTTGCCCATTTTTAAATTGGATTGTTTGTCTTCCTGGAGTGGAGTCATGTGAGTTCTTTATGTATTTTGGAGATCAAACACCTATCTGAGGTATCATTGGCAAATATATTTTCCCATATAGTTGGTTCCCTTTTCATTTTGCTTCTGTTTCCTTTAGCCATGCAGAAGCTTCTTATTTTGATGAAGTCCCATTTCTTTATTCTTTCCTTTATGTTCCTTGCTCTAGGGGACATATCAATGAAAATATTGCTGCGTGGGATATCTGAGAGTTTCCTGCCCATGTTCTTCTCTAGGACTTTTATGGTGTCACGACTTATATTTAAGTCTTTTATCCATCTTGAGTTTATTTTTGTGTATGTTGTCAGTTGGTGGTCAAATTTCAATTTTTTGCATGTAGCTGCCAAGTTCTCCCAACACCATCTGTTAAAGAGGCTATTTTTATTTCATTTTATGCTTCTTCCCCCTTTTTTGAATATTAATTGACCATAGAGACATGGGTTAATTTCTGGGCTCTCTATTCTGTTCTATTGGCTCCATTGATCTATGTATCTGTTCTTGTGCCAGTAGCAGACTGCTTTGATTACAGTGGCCTTGTGATATAATTTGATGTCAGGTATTATGATACCTCCTAGTTTGTTCTTCTTTCTCAAAATTGCTGCAGCTATTCGGGGTTGTTTATGGTTCCATATAAATTTTTGAAACGTTTGTTCTATTTCTGTGAAATATGTCATTGGTATCTTAATAGGGATTGCATTGAATCTATAAATTGCTTTGGGTTGTATGGACATTTTGATGATGTTAATTCTTCCAATCCATGAACACAATGTATGCTTCCATTTATTTCCATCTTCCTTAATTTCTTTCTTTAGTGTTGTATAGTTTTCTATGCACAGGTACTTTGCCTTCTTGGTTAAGTTTATTCCTAGGTACAGTATTTTTCTTGTTGCTATAGCAAATGAGATTTTTTTCCTGGTTTTTGATTCTGAAATTTCATTGTTAGTATACAAAATGCCTTCAGTTTCTGAATATTGACTTTGTACCCCACTGTTTTGCCAAGTTCATTTATTAGGTCAAGTAGTTTTGCGGGGGAGTCTATGGAGGTTTCTATGTACACTATCATGTCATCTGCAAACAGTGATAGTTTTACTTCCTCCTTTCCAATTTGGATGCTTTTTACTTCAGTTTTTTTGTTTGACCACTGTGACTAGTCTTCCAACACTATGTTGAATAGAAGTGGTAAAAGTGGACAACCTTGTTTTGTTCCTGATCTTAGTGGGAAAGCTTTTAGTTTTTGCCCATTAAGTATGATGTTGGCTGTAGGTTTTTCATATATGGCCTTTATTATGTTGAGGTATGCCCCCTTTACTTTACTGAGTGTTTTTATCATAAATGGATGCTGTACCTTATCAAATGCTTTTTCCACATCTGTTGATATGATCATGTGGCTTTTGTCTTTCCTTTTGTTTATGTGGGTTTATTATGTTTATTAATTTGTGAACATTGAACCATCCTTGCATCCCTGGGAGGAATCCCACTTGATCATGGTGGATAATCTTTTTAATGTATTACTGGATGCAGTTTGCCAATATTTTGTTGAGGATATTAGCATCTATGTTCATCAGTGATGTTGACCAGTAGTTTTCTTTCTTTGTTGTGTTTTTATCTGGTTGTGGGATTAGGATGATGCTGGCCTCATAAAAAGAGTCTGGGAGTTTTCCCTTCTCTTGGATTTTTTGGAATAGTCTGAGAAGGACAGGGGTTAGCTCTTCCTTAAATGTTTTGTAAAATTCTCCTATGAAACCATTCAGTCTAGGGCTTTTGTGTGCCAGGAGTTTTTTCATTACTGCATTAATTTCACCAGCTTTATTGGTCTGTTCAGGATATCTGCTTCTTCATTCAGTGTTGGAAGGTTATATTTTTCTAGAAATTTGACCATTTCATTGAGGTTTTCAAATTTCTTGGCATATAATTGTTCATAGTAGTTTCTGACAATCCTTTGTATTTCTGTGGTATCAGTTGTTATTTATCCTCTTTCATTTCCGATATCATTTATTTGGGTCCTCTCCCTTTTTTTCTTGGTGAGTCTGCTTAAAGGCTTATCAATTTTGTTAACCTTTTCAAAAAACCAGCTCCTGGATTTGTTGATCCTTTGAATTATTCTTTTAGTCTCTACGTCATTCAGTTCTGCTCTGATCTTGATTATTTCCTTCCTTCTGATTTATTTTTGATTCTTTAGACTATGGAATTAAAAAAATTTCCAGCTATATCTAAATATTAAAAGTGTATCCTTTAATTTTTTAATATGATACTCTAGATATCTTACTGTGATTGATTTATAGTTTAATTCCTTTCGTCATAGAACATTGTAGACATAGAATATACTATTTATGGTTTCAATCCTTTTTAAGTTTGTTGAGTTTTTTAATGTAAATTAGAATATAGCTCATCTTGGCAAATGTATTATGGAATTAGAAAAGAATGTGTATTCTGCATGTGTGGAATAATGGGTTCTGTAAATACTTCAAAGCAGTTGATAGTGGACTCATTTTCCAATTTTTACTCTTTGTCTAACTTACATCATTTGTTAAGAGATGGGTGTTAAAATTTTTACATATTGTAGAGTTCATTTTTTCTTTTAATTTTCTTAAATTTTGAAACTCTTTTATTAGTTGCATAAACATTTATAATTGTTACATCTTCCTGGTGAATTGTCTTACCATTATGAAGTGGCCAATTTTATGTTTGGTATATTCTTTGTTTTGAGGTCTGCTTTATCTGATGATAATATAGTCATTCTGGCTTTCTTTTGTACACTGCTTATGTGGTATTTTTCCATTAACTTACTTTTATCCTACCTGAATCTTTAAATGTAAAGTACGTCACTTGTAGACAACATACACAGTATGAGAAAGCCTGATTTCTAAAAGAAGTGTTGAGCTTTTAATAGCATGTACTTAAAATAAACAATGATGTGTGTAAATTTGGCTCTACCATCATATTATATTTGTTTAGCTGCTGCTTTTCATGTGTTCCTACTTCCTTGCCTTCTTTTTGACAGGAAATACTTCAAAATTCTATTTTAACTTATTTATGCCTTTTTATATTTATGTCTTTGCCTCATTTTTAGTAATTACTCTAGTGATTACAACATACATTTTAAACTTTTTTGGCTTATTTATGCATAAATTGAATTTCTTTACATAAAATGTAGAAAACTTGTAATTATATAGATACAGTTAGTACTCTTTCCATTTGTCACACTTTGCATGTCATATATATTATATGTATAAAATATATAATAAATATCACAAAACAATGCTATAATTTTGCCATTAAAAATTGTATGTATTTTAAAGAAATTGTAAGGAAGAGTGTTTTACGTTTATCTACTTATATATCATTTTTGATGTTTTTCATCCTTTTCTATCTGATATCATCTGAGTTTTCATCTATCTTTTTCTTCAAATTGAAGAATTTTCTATAGGCTTCCCTGTATTGTGAGTTGGCCAGTACCTGGGTCTGTATTTATTTTTGTCTTCATTCTTAAAGAATATTTTTGTTGGATATACATATAACTCTGGTTTAGGAATTTAATGTCATTGTCAAGCGAGAGATTTACTGTGATCTAACACTTTATGATGAAAAGGACTCTGCATCTGTTTGAATACTGGAGTGGTCCAGGAATTAAAAGTTCTTGTGTTTAGAGCTGAAATATAATAATTACTCCAACCATATTCTGAAAAATGTCTAGTTCCACACAATTTCCTAAGCAGATACTGATAGGTGAAGCTAATTAATTGGTGGGTATTTTTGCCACTAAAATTATAAGTAGCTGAGAAGTGAAAGAATCTCCCTGAAGCTTAGCTCAGATTTGTAAGAAAAAGAACATGTTTATTGTAAGATCTATTCAATTTAATTTAATATATAAGTAAGAACTAATTAAGAATATCTAATTATACATTAGAATTTTTACTCAGCCCACAGCATTTGTTCTAACAAACCATCAAGTTTAAACAATTAGTAGTGCTTGCTTAAATTTTATTTAACTTGAGCTCTTTTAATATTGATAGATTCACTATCAAAAGCTCTGAAAATATGTTATTACTTCTAGAGGTAAGTGGGTCATGGAAACTACCACTGTGAACTCAGAAAAGCATCCAAGAGTCCAGGACCCTCACAGCCTGCCATGCTTGCACTGAAATAGGCAGCATAAATTGAATTAACCCCAATTCAGCAAACCATCAAGAAGGGCAGTATTATAAAAGTACAATAGCAGTGTGTGTGTGTGTGTGTGTGTTAATCTAACATTTTTGAATAGGTTCCATATGTTAACACTTTACCTGAGTTCTCATACACTCTTCAAAGCAGCCTTGTGTCATAAATTGCACCATTCTTGTTTCACAGGGGTCTTATTAGTCACTGAGCTTGTATGACTTGTCCAGATCACTTAGTGAATTGATGATGGAGCCAAAACTCAAATCTACTCTTTTATGTCACTCAAAAGTCACTATAACGCAGGGTATATTAGAAAGCTGAGTTGGAAAATGTTTGAATTATAGTATATGATTGTGAGCTATTCTATTTAGAATATTTAAAGAACTGAAAGCATGAGAGAAAATTAGGTTGTAGAATAATTTTATGCATGTGGAAATATTTATGCTAAAAATGGAATGCTGCCTTCTGGATATGGAAGAGAAAAACAATGTGAAAATGTATGACTTTTCTGTACAAATACTGTCAAACAATTTATGGGTTTGTTTATTCAGCCCATTCAGGTTTGTATATAAACCATTCATATCCATTTTTAATTAAAAATGCGCTTTTTCTTCATTTATATAAATGATGCCACATTTGCACTTTAAAATAAACTTGTTACATATAAGTTTAATGCCTCACCGAAAATGTACACTCAAATATCCTGCCTATTATTATAGAAAGTAGCAGAAGTTCTATTCAAGAAGGATTTCAGGAGAAAGAGGCAGACAAGGCAGAATGATAAGTGAAGAGAGCATCTACTCAATGCAGGGCACTCTGCCCTGTGATCGTATATACATCACCACAATTAACTTTCACAACAAAGTTAGGACAATAGTATCCATAACTTCAGGAGCAAATGGTAAAGCTGAGAAAAGATATCCTATAGTTTTTCTTTACCTTGTGATACCAATAGGTTTACAAAAAAGTACATGCAGGTTTTTTCCCCATATAATAAAAGACACGTTTTTCATTTTTACCAATAACTTTTGATTGGGATATTTTGAGTGTGTTGGCTATCTTTTGCTATTGGCTTCTAGTAGGTAGAGGCCAGAGGTGTTGCTAAACATCTTCCAATGCAAAAGACAGCCCCACAGCAAAGAATTAGTTGGCCAAAATGTCAATATTAGAAAGAAACTTTGCAAACCACTTTTGACTCGTCCAATCAGTCACAGCACCTTCTCCATACACTGCACAAATCTTTTTTTTTTTCACTTCAGTTGTGTTTTTACCTTTCTTGAAATAATAAAGCATAATACACCAAAAATGTTGCATATTTTCTTCAATCTTCAATATTAAAATGACTGAACAAAAATTCACCAATTTTGATACATTTTTTAAAATGCACACTGATATGACAGCTATCACAGTACAATCTAACAAAATTGTTTCAAATGAACTTAAAGGCAGCTAAGCACTACTAGAGCCATCGCATGGAAAAAACATAATAGACTTTTTGGCCAACCCAACATTAATGATCAAATAGTATCATTTGGTTTGTATGATAACAGGCTAAGGAAGTAATCATATTTAAATATTACATTTGGAACTAAATTCCTAGAAGTAAAATTTTTTTAAAAAGAAAGTTAATATTCATTACCACCCAAAAGAATCTTACCATTTTCAGGGGAAATGACATTCCTCTCACATACATGAAATCCTGTGAGGAATTTGTGAAGTGTCCTAAGCCAACTGTTGCTATGGAATGGGCAACCCACAGTAACTGGTGTCTCACTCTGGAGATCTCCAGAGATGTAGATTACCTAATAAAGCTTGAACTGTATTTGAATAGCCAATTTTTCTCATTAATTTTTCTCAGGGATGGATAATTTAGGCTTAGGCTTATACATTAAAGACAGAATTTCTTCAAACACACAAAGTCAGGCAGCCCATCTGAACATGAAGAACTAGAAATATGACAGAAGAGAGTAAAGTAATAGACTCAGAAGCCAGAAACTGGAAATGATAACCATGAAAATATTGTAAAGTGTCAAAGTATAATATTCAGCAAAGTTAAAAAAGAGACTCATTCAAATATAAGTGAACAGATGCCAAAGATTAATTCATTAATAATAGGAAACTAGCATATAATAAGTTTATGTATAGACATCACAGAAATAAATGTTAGAACAAGATGGCTAGATCCACATATAAAACTGCTGAATGTCCTAAAGGACAACAAAACTATAATGCTTTTTCTCTTTGGGAAAAGAAAACTTACAAATTAACAAGTAATTTCACAGAGTTTGCATTCTAATCCATAGTAAATATGCAAACAAGAAAAGGTGTATTCCCTAGATAACTAAGTGATCCCTGGGTGGGCCTGTAAGACAGTGCTCCTGTATGACCTTGAAAGGACATGAAGTTATCCTTTGGCTTTGCTTCCAGTAATAAATTGCCATTTAGAAATAACAATCAACTGGAGATGAGCAATAGCTGTTTCTTCTAGAAGGTGCAGGTGTCCTCTACTTTTCCAGAGCTCCCACTTCTTTATACATCTATACTTGTTCAATTTTTTAAAGGTTTTATTTATTTATTTTTAGAGAGGGTAAGGGAGGGAGAAAGAGAGAGAAACACCAATGTGTGATTGCCTCTCATACCCCCGCTACTGGGGACCTGGCTAGCAACCCAGGCATGTGCCCTGACTGGGAATCGAACTGGCGACTCTTTGGTTCACAGGCCGGCACTCAGTCCACTGAGCCATGCCAGCCAGGGCAATATACTTCTTCAATTTGTATTCGTTTAAATTACTGGTCAGTACATGTGGACTATTATGTTTGTGAACAGTCATCTAAAAGGTAGCTAACATTTTTAAACTGTTACTATGTTTAAGAAACTTACATATGTGATCTCATTTGTATAGAGCCTCACATGAAGAAGGAAACCAAATATCAAAGAAGTAGATAATGCCAAGATGAGTTAGGAACTGTCAGAATTGAGTTTTCGACCTAGTTATGTCTGATTCTAGAGCCTACAGTTTTTCCAATGCAGGTTCATATTAAGAGTATTGATTCTGTTCAAATGAAGTGAGCTGAAAGGTTTTCTTAACTTTGCCCCAACAATAAAATGGAGCTTAAAACCTTTCTCAGAGTAATCACAGAATTCAATAAATAAGCGTAGCTTTGTTAATAGGTTAGTTGATTGGTGAGAGGCAAACATACTTGTATAATCTAACAATTTTTTTAAAGAAGCTAATTAGGCTTAGTGGAAAGCCACATGTTCAGATCAGTAGCCAGTATTTAACTTGGACAAGTTACTTAGATTCACTTGTTTGATCACCGGTGGTTATTTTTAAATTTATACCATTTGAGCACCTGTGCTATGTGCTAAGGGAAGAGTGGTGAACAAGACAGACCCTGCCTCTATCTTCAATTTCCAGGGAAGCAGAAAAAGTGTGTTTCTGTTGGGAAAGAAGTAAGATCCCATAAGTGCAATATGTGTTCAGGAAATGGAAGCATAGGAGCCGCCTGACTCAGCCTGGGGGTGGACAGGGGAAGACAAGTTTGAAACTTGGGAGATGTGACTGGAGTTACAGCTTAAGCCAAGTGAGTAGGCAGAAGGATCAGTAGAGGCCACCATATAGAAAAAGGAAGATTTGTCAGACTGACAAAGAAGGATTTCTTTCTTTTCTTACGTCTATAGCTACTGCTACGAAAGGACATCATGGCCAACTCTCTCACAAATGACACGACCTCCTTCAGGAACATGTTGCTATAGAGAATTCCCAACTGCAGTATAGGATAGGCCATATAACTGCCATCTCCGATTTCAGTTGTGAATTTATTTTATTTTTGGAAGACAGAAAGAAAACCAAAACCAAAATACAGGGGTAGGAGGGGAAAATAGCACTGTGCACATAATAAACTAATTTTCACCTTTATCCAATGAGAAAATTATGGCACAGAGAAACTCAACAACTTGTACAGGGTCACAAAGCTAGTAAATGGCTGTGCAGGATTCAGATCCAAATGGTCTATGAACTTAACCAGATGAAAGTCCTACAAAGCTGATACTGTTCTCTCTTTGTGGATAAATGTAGAGACACAGTACAATCAGGGCAGCTGATTTGGACTCTGGGATCTAAGCAAGATGGGGCTAGAGTTTATATAAAAAAGACCTTAGCAATGTATTACCAGGGAAGCTGGGCAAACAGCGTCATATTACTTGCTCAGTTTTAGGTTCTGCTGCCTCCCAATCTACCACCTCCTTGAGAATTTAATTGAGTGGACAGAAGAGCTTACCTGAAGGACTTGAAGTAGAAGGAGGCTTCCTTTCTGCAATAATAGGGAGGTTCTTGATGTTTCACCTGTGAGAACCTCAAAGGTCAGAACAACAAATTATTTTCCTTATCATACATATGAAAAAAAGCTCACAGAGTTTAAATGCTTTCCCTAAGAGTTTTTTTTTTTTTAAGCTTTTATTTACTTATTTTTAGACAGAGGGAAAGGGAGGGAGAAAGAGAGTGAGAGAAACATCAATGTATGTTTGCCTCTCACACACCCCCTACTGGGGACCTGGCCCGCAACCCAGGTCTGTGCCCTGACTGGGAATCAAACCAGCAGTCCTTTGGTTTGCAAGCCAGCACTCAATCCACTGAGCCACACCAGCCAGGATGCAATGCTTTCCCTAAGGTTTAATAGTACAAAAAAAAATAGTAATATCAAATAGTGAACTTGGATTTTGAATTAGTTTAGTCCTAGCCAACAAATACTCTTATTATCTGGATAATTCCAAAGTCTTGCAAAATAAGTCATGTAATTAAAAAAAGAGACAGAGAGAGAAAGATCCACGAGCAAAGAGTTTATGAAGCAGTATGATGTTAGTTAATATATTTTTTTCTTATAGAGCCACTATTAGTAGAGTAAAATTTCTGAGAAATCATACAATAAAGAAACGTGTTTAAATTTAAGCTGGCATATTTTTAAAAAAGTGTTTAACTACCAGAAGTCTCTGTTCCTTCTCTCTGAATAAGGGCAGAATATGACTTATCACATGGACTCTTAAGATGATTAACTGAGTTAAAGAGATAAAATAAAAATGTGGCCAAACTCTGCCCTGAACTAGCAGTGTGACTTGAATACATCAAGCCTGCTGCCTAAATATAAGAAGCTCAGGCTTCTTATATTTAAAAGATGAATAATAACATATCACTGAATTGTTTTGAGTTGGGCCACAAGACCACATTAGCTCCCGGTCTGTTGAAGGTGATCAATGAACAATACCTCTCTTCCCTTCTCCTACTTTACTTTATCTTCTCTGCCATTCTTCTTTTCCCATGGCTGCCCTTCTTCCCTTCCATGCCTTGTCTCCTTTGGCTCCCAAAGCCCTACTCTTCCACCTGTCAGTTAAGTAAATGTGATTAAAGAGAGAAAGGAATGATATCTGAAAATAGAATTTTTATGTGATGTTGATACTTTCTCCACAACACCTTTGAGAAACGGACCTAACGGGAGAGAAGGCAGGTCTGTACTATTTTACCCTTGAAGATTCTTTAATTTCAACCATTTGGAAAAGGGGTCACACAGCACCTCCCACCTGTCAGCAAGTTCTGCAACAGTGAGCACAGAAGTCCTGTCATCTCTCTGGGATGGATCACAGCATCCCTAGCGGAACCCTCTACATTTCCATTTTACTTATTGAAGCTATAGTGGAAAGCTCTGTGTTTTTAAAATTGGGTGAAATGGTTAGGTTTGGAACCTTATAGCCTGGCAACTGAGGGCCTTGAAATAAACGCCTCTGAGTAAGGAAGGTCAACTAATAAACAGAGGCAAAAGCAGCATACTTGGAGCTTAGGAGAAAGAGAGAAGCAAGGAAAACACACCTGAGGGAAAGCGGTGGGGAAAGGCCTGGGCATACTCCAGAGACAGAGCCACACTGGATCCTCTGTCCTGAGAGCTTTTATCTGGAAAAGTATATGGGACCTATTGACAATTTTACCAACTCGGGTTTGTCCTTGGATGGAAAGCACTTCTCTGGGATCCTAGTTACATATATGCAAAGTATGGATGAATAAGTAGACTAATTCTGTGCAGGGGGAAAAGTCATATGAGAGGGTGGCACCTTTAGTAAACCGTCTAGTAGCCCAGTAACCTATTTTATTTCCCTGTGCCTACCCACCTCCAAGTTACCATTGGTGACCAGAAAGACGGTCTCAACAATTCTAGTAACAGGAGCAGGACTTTGTTTATGAGCTAAGCATAAAATGACCACAACTGAGACAAAGACCTAAGAGGCAAAGGTGACAGTGACCAACCTTGATAGTAGACAGATTTACTTTTCTATACTGGCTCTATACCCCTTGCCTGTTACTAATCACTCTGAACATTAGTTTCATCATCTGTCAGACTGTGATCATTATACCTGCCTCGTAGAGTTCTTGCAAATCCTCATAAAGTGGTCAGTAGAATGATAGTACAATGTATCTGTTCAAAAACATGGTAACTGGATTGAATTGAAAGCAAATACTCTAGCACACAGAGTCATTCACATGGCACCTGTGCCTTTTGGCTGCTGCTTAAATGTCTCCTGCACGGAGGAGTCATGAGCTTTATTCTGTGTTCCCCTGCAATGTTATAAAGAGAGTAACGTCAAAATTATTCAGGCCAATTTAAGTAAGATCTTTTAAATATGGACACTTAATCATCATTCAATTTTCTACTCTGTCTTTAAGGTCTGAATACAAAGTTTATGTAAAAGATGGTAGAACACAAAATTATTATTTGAATGAGTCAGCTCTTAATATGGGTGTTAATTTTACCATTTCCTCTGTTATTATTAAAAATAGTGAACATCTACATTGTTCTGGAAAATACAGTAGGTACAAAAATCCAAAATATTGATTTCAGCTTAGTGTAAACAATAATGCTTTGGAGTAAATATTGTTATGCCCACTTCACAGATAAAGAAATTAGAGTTCAGAATAAAGGTAACTAGTTCAAGGTTGTTCAGCTAGGAAGAGCTGAGCTGGGATGTGAAACCAAATGTGTTTCTCTATTTTGCAGCCCTTTCTCCTGAACATTTTTCAGTCTTCCACTTCACACTAGCAATATATCTACCCCATGTCTTATGTGTAAGGACATACAAAGCTTGCTCTCCTTGCCAGGATATTCCAGGATAGCCTCTTCAGAAAGTTTCCTAACCTCCATGCCAGGAAGTACACTCCAGACACTCAAAGTTTAGAAAGGGGCACCCAGCACTTCAAGGGCAGCCACAGTTAATGACAGCTGCTAATTACTGCGTCTGTTGCCTTCTGATGAAAACAACAGGTCAAAGATTTCAAAGAAATTAAGAATGATTTGCCAGTGGGACAAACTCAGAACAAAATAAACCCACTGACCCAAATAAAGACCATATGGAACAATTCAAATATAACGCACGTGATGGATATTGAAATTACTGTCTACTAAGAAAAGGTGAGTTAAGATTCTTGTTTATGCACTCAAAAATTTGCTTACAGGGTTTGTGAAAAGAAAATTTTATTTGTTCACTCATTCCTTTTACAAATAATTGTTGAGCATTTACCATTGCCAAGCAATGTCCTTGAACCTGGGCTAAAGCAATTACCAAGATAAGTTCCCTGCTATCCTGGGGCTAATATTAGTGAGGAGAAGACTGTCAGTCTTCTGCTCAATAAATCAAGATAATACAGGAAAAATTATCAAGTAGTAATAGCTGCTATGTGAGGAATCAGAATAAGTCATGTGAAAATGAGTTTGTTGAGACTACTTCAGGCAGGATGCTCATAGAAGGTTGGGAATGAGAATGACTGGAGAGAGTCAATCATGTCAATATTGGAAGAAGAGCCTTCCAGTCAGAGGGAACCTCTAACACAATGTCCCTATGGCAGGAGGAAGCCGGCTTGTGTGTTCAAGGAATTAAAAAAAAATAAAAAGATAATATGATGTGAGTGAAATGAGCAAAGAGCAGAGTGTCATGTGATGAGGTAAAACACACAAGAATGACTGTGAAATAGAAACTCTACTTTTTCATAAGCCAAGGTAAGAAGTTTGTCTTATTTTAAGTGTTGATTGAGGCCTTGTAGAAGATTGGAGCTGGTAACATGGATGTTTTGGTCCATGATATTGAAGGCCATCAGACTGAATGAAAGAATAGATGTAGAGAAAAGGGCCAAGAACAAAGGCTGGGTGGTCCACCAATCAGAGGTAGCAAAGGAGACTAAGCAGAGGCTGTAGAGAGAGAGGAGAAATGTCAGAACATCATGACATTAGTGAAGCCAAGAGAAGGAAATCTATCACTATACAGAGAGAAATCAAGCATGTCAATCATTGCTGAGAGGAAAAGGGACAGAAGAACTGGGAAGTAACATTGGGGATGATTGATAACCTTGACATAAACAGTCTCTAGATATGGTGGAGGTGGAAGCCTGATTGGAATGGAAAATGTGGGGTGATAAAAAATAGAAACTATACGTATCTCTTAAAAATTTCTCTTATGGAAGTACAGGAAAAAGTCAGGCTGTAGGTAGAAGAGAAAGTGATGAAAGGAGTAATTTTTTTCTAGACAGAAATTATAGAATTTTTTTTCCTTATGGGTTGGTACAAATTATCTGGAAGTACTCAGGAGAAGGATGATCACTTTAGGAGAAAACAAAGATTGCAATCATGGGAGGTGATACCATGTAGAGCACTGTGGAGAGGCTGACATTTGACTGTGACTTTTCCAAGTTCAGCACATCACAAAGAATAAAACCTCAAAATCACCCTATGTGGGAGATGGTATTATCACCATTTTATAAGTAAAGAAGCTAAGTACTTTGACCACTAAGAACTTAAAGTAATTATAATTCTCCCATCTATGGGATCCACCTGCCCCCTCAGATGGAACATTGAATTTCTACCTTATGTGGGAATGTTCAATATTACATGACCTTTAAAGACCTCAGCCTAGTCTTACAGTGTAATCTCTCACCTCCTTCCTAGACCAACCCTGTAAATCCAAGAACACCCAACAACTTGCCATTTATATACTGTATCATGTTCGTTACGCAACATGCTGCCTCTGGACACCCGCTTCCCTCTATAACAAACACATTGCCATCTCTCCTCCATCTGTTAAGTTCCTACATATCTCTCAAGACAATTCAAGCATCTTCTCTTCCACTCAGGCATCATTGACTTTGCCTTTACTCCTTCAGTCCTTGTTCTTTCCTTTTATAGCATAGTTGTATCACACTGTCTTATAATTAGAGGCTTATATGGCTGTGTTGTCAACTAAACTAGGAGAACTTTGAGTCAGGAAACTTGTGCCCAACACAGGACTTGACATAAAATGGGGCAATTGGTAAGTATTTACGGGAGGAGAAAAGGAAAGAAGGTCCATGCTTAGCATCATGCTTGATACAGTTACTTCAAGTATTTGAAAAACCATTGTATCACATATTTTTATCACATTATCACCATGGGAAGTGAGGACTCCTACTTTTTTAAATTTTTTCATGTTTGGGTATTCAAGGTTTACCCTCTAGCAGGGAAAGAACCTGGAGAAGAGAAAAATAGGAGTCTCTCTATTTGGGGTAAAAAAAAAATGGTTTCATTCTCTCAGCCCAGGTACAAATTGCACAGATATTCACATCTTCTGTAGAACATTGGACTTCCTGTCCCATCCTATAGTCTAAGACATATTTAAAATGCATACTCAGTTTACAAGGATAATCATCACTATTTTTTGTAAACTTGAAGACATAAAATAATTTTAGATTCAGATGCAGTTCAATCATTTTGTAACATAACAGGAATTTCAGTATATTGCCCAGTGAATGTTAGTAATCATAACCTTTCTTGCTTGTATATTTCTTTGCCATTCTTAAAGCACTTCCATGTACATATTTCTGAGCAATATTTCAATAAATACATGGGAATGAGAGTAAGAAATCTTAGTTCCAATCTTCATGTGACCCCTAACAACAGTCCTGTAAAGTATACAGGAAATATGCTATTGTCCCCGTTTTGAAGTTCAGAGGATAGAGGCTAAGGGTATCTCATACAAACTAGGGCATAAGCCTTCCAACTTTGGGGCTGGAACTGTTTTCAAAACAATGAGATCTGATAAAAGCCATTGACAAAACTTCTGTGGGTGAAAGCTGACAGTCTAAAGAGCCAGAGTCCAAATGTGTCTTACTATTTCATGAAGTAAAAATGTTGGTTCCCATAGAACCTGACATTAAATGATGCATTTGCAGGGGGAAAAAATCCAAAGGTTAAAGAAAGGTCATCATTCGTGACAGCAGGAGAAAGGTCCAATGGAATTAACACAATTGTGCAATCTCCAGTGGGAAAAAAAAATTGACCTGTCTTGAACCACTTCTAAGTCCATAAATCTATATTGCCTCCATTAATGCATTGTAGACTGAGAAGCAAAGACAGAAATCCTAGGAGTCCAACAACCTTTTTATAGAAGAATCAATTAGGTATGTGCTGTGCTTTTAAAATGCACCACTTCATATTAAGGAGTTTAAGGGGTGAATAACAAGCTCATAAAATGTTAATAACTATAATAACTGTAGCTTCAGCAACACCTCTTACAGTGTGGAACTGTCATGGGACGAGATGGTAAAATGCGTTTGGGAGAGTGCTGGGCATTGGAAAGGGCAGTGGGCAGGACAGTGGACTGAAGAGGCACGCTTTGATCCCTCCCATTCACCTTAGTCACCTTGGGCTTGGTGGAATGTAGGCTCTGGCCTGGGGTTTTGGAATCAGCTTTGTGCCCCCTGTTATTCCTAAATAAATAGATGGAATTACTCAGTACAAGGGCAAAGAGCTAGAAGTTAAAGTATCTGAGTCATGGTGACTTTCTGTCACAACTCAGTAGGTGGCTTTCAGAGATTGGCTTCTCTGAGCCTCAGAATCTGCCTCTTAAAAAAAAAAAAAAACTTAAACTCTGGTGATTCATGTATTTGAACCCTAGGGGTTCAATGGCTAAATGGCACTATTATTCCTATCTGGCAGATTCAAAGGCATGTCGCTTTGCCAAAGTTACATAACCAGGATCCAGTCTCTTTGTACTCCCCTGCTCCATTGTGCCGCCTAGTGAGGGGCTCTAAGTTCCCCTCGATTCCTCATGTCCTGTGACTCTGAGCCACCAAGTCACTAATGAAGGATAAATCAACATATTCAGCTGGAAAAAAAATCTTAAGAATGGCTTTTTTGAACGTAATTCCCATTTTTATTAATTTAAATAATAGAGTGAGTTCTTTTAACTTAATAAGTATTTTATTCTGTTTGACTCAAGTAAGAATTCAATCATAGCACTCATTTTTTAAATTCAAGTTATTCTAAAACAATATGTCTGACTGGCCCAGTGCTACTTTTAGTAGTAATATAAAACATCAGTTTTATAATATGGTAAAATGAAAACTGTATTTTATCTGTTTTAAAAGCATCACAAATATATTGCTTTTTTAGAATATTATTTTGCTTAGAATGTAAGAAGGTGAATCTAAGGCTGGGCAAATTGATAGCCACCAAGAGAAATATACGCCTTTTTCAGAAACTGCAGTCTCTCTTCAGCTCTGAAAACCACAATGCTATCAAAGGAGCTCCTCTGTTTGAAAAATACCTATGTATGTATGCATCCTGGAATACTTAGCTCAAACAGACCTGCTCTGTGCAGCCTTCCTGTCTCTGTGGTTCACCCTATCTCTTCTTTCATCAAACCCTTCCTATCTAGCACAGGTCGCATCGTACCATTGGTAAGCTTTCTGGGGGTGTCTGTGAAAGGCAGTTCAGAGCCAGGTTAGGAGCACTGGCACCGGAGTCCGATGGCCTGCTCTGGAAACCAACCAAATACTAGCATCATGACCTTTAACAAGTGACTTCAACATTCTATGCGTCCTTTCCTTTATTTGCATTGCTATCTGGGAGAAAAACAGTACTGGTGTTTCATGGTTGCCGTTAGGATTAAATGAGTCATTCCTTGTACTTATACAAGGGTATGGTACAGAGTAAGAACTTAGATGTGAATTATTATTATGGAAAGAGCATGGGCGTTGGAGCCCAACAGAACTGTATTTAAATCCTAGCTCTACCTTTATTAGCTGTGTAACCCTAAGTAAATCACCTTTCTGCTTTAATTTCCTCATTTTAAAAACAGAGACTATATTATTTATCTTCAGGGGTATCATGGGATTCACGTGTAATGTTGATAAACTCCAGCATGAAAAAGAGTAAAGGCGCAACGGCGGTGGTGGTGGCAGCAGTGGCTGTGGTGTGGGACGAGTGGTAGTAACGTTGCTGAGGAGGAGGATGGCAGAGGAAGTGAGGGGGCAGTGGTGACGGTGACGTTGGTCTTGCCCTTGGGAATGGCAATAGTGCGATCTATGAGGATGTTGTGCTTAGACATCTGTCTGCCATGTTAGACTCCAAACTCACCCTGAGTGTTAAGTAGTTTTCATTTGGTGTTCTTTGTGCACATGATACATAGACACAGGTACAGCCCATGTTAAGGACATCATGTCACACATCATAAGAAACTAGAAGAAGCCAGGCCTGGGCTCCTAGAGTAGATAATCAGCAGGTCTGACTTACTCTGGATGCCCTGAAGGAGTGGCGTTTATACTCTATAGTACCCAAAGAAAAGTTTTGAAACTGGATTGAATGCCCATCTTCACCAGAGGTCAAGGGGGGTTAATCTGGTTGATTTGTCCACAATAAAGTCTATAGGTAGTAACAGAAGAAGTCCATAAGAATGCTATCAAAGCAAGCTTCCAGGTAGTGATAAGGAGGGTAGGGAACACTTATATATATTAACAGCATGTAGGTGCTTTAAGGAGAACCTGCAATATCTTCTCTCCAAAGGGCTATGTCTTATTAATCCCCAAAATAATACACATAAAATGCTTTGATCAAGATTTGCAGCTAGAAAGCTCTCAAAATATTAGCTGATGCATTATTACTGTTCACCATTAATATCATTATCATCCTTATCAGACTCAGACAACTAGGCTGTATTTTAGAGCCAGACCCCAATTCCAATCTCAAGAACCTGGGGGAAAAGTGTAAACCAGGGGTGAAGAGTTCAGAAATAGAAGCAGCGGTAACAGCAAACAGGATGTTGAGGCAGAAACTCCATGTATAGACCAAACATTCAAGGCATAGTGCGATGGAAAACTGAGAGGGCCTGAATGCATGCAATGCCTAGCTTTCTCCCAGCATGCTGCATAGTACTACATGGCAACTCAACGAAGTCCAGCCATCTCTCCCTCTATTGGAGGTAACCCTCCTAATGTTTCCCCTGCCCTGTTCAGGCCTGGCTGAACCTTGAGGTCTAAAAGTAAATAGGGCTGGGAAACACTAGGCAATGTCACAACTATGCCACAGGGGGGAAAAAAAAAGATAAAACAGAGGCTGAGTTCTGATTCTGGCACGTCCAGAGATATGCCAGCAGCTAATTTGGTAAAACCCAAAATTATACTTTTAAATCCAAGCATTTCCTTTTTCAGCAAGGTAGGCAGAACTCCCGGCTGCTCCCGAAATATTACTTTTTGTCAAAGGCAACAGTCTGAAAAGTGATGGTAACAAATTATGAGCTTGCATGCCCCAGTGTTTACTCTAAATACATGAGCTGAAATATGATGTGGACCATTAAACTTTGGTATAAAACACTCTCAAGGTATCAGCCATAAAAGTAAGTGTGAGTTTACATATCTATGCAAAATATTTGAACAGAAGGTAGCACTAGTGTTTAAAAATCTTAATATTAGCCACAGTGGACCTTTCTTAAAACATAAAATGAACTTCCCAATGAAAACAAAATTTTACATTATGCATGATTTTACAAATTCACTTTTATAAGAATTATTATTTCATCTTTAATTGCTCTCCCCAGCCAACCCAACCCTCCTTCCATAAAACAAGATCACAGGGCTTTAGATATACACCCTTTCAATTCACAGTGATGGCTTTAGAGTCTAGACAAGAGTCAGGAAACTATGGGCTGTGTTGTGTAAATAAAGTTTTATTTGAACATAGCCATCTCATTTGTTTACATATCATCTGTGGCTGCTTTTGTGCCACAATGGCAAAGATAAGTAACTGAAACAGAGACTCTATGGTTTGCAAAGCCTAAAATTTCTAACCTTTGTCCCTTTACAGAAAAAGTGTGAATCCCTGGTCGAGAGCAATCAGTCTCAACATTGACTGTATATTAGAATCATATGGAGGGCTTCTTAAAACACAGGTTTTCAATACACAGGTTTTTTGCTAAGTCAACAACATCAATATCTCTGAGGGTGAGACTTTAGTATTTTTTTAAGTTCCTTGGCCATTCTAATGTGCCATCAAGGTTGAGAATCACTGCTCTAAAGAGCCCCTTATATTGCCAGAGCCTGGAGTACTGGTCCAATAGAAATACTCTTTGAATTTAGTTTAACATCTGTCAAATGGGATACAGAATACCTACCAAATAAGGCTGCTGTACGTACTCAACCTCTGTCATCTTCTATTCCTTAGAAAAAAAGTTCAGACAAATAGCTACTTCCCCTCTAATAGGTCGTTTTCTCACAATTTTTAAAATTTCCTTTATAATGGAGAATAAAGCTCCTGATAATAATCACCAATAGTCTTTAACACTGTTAACAGCTGCTATAAGATCTTCCTCTTAAATGAAGTCTTTCTTGAGGCTCTGCTCAGAATTTCCTGTAGGCAGCCTCCATAAAGGAGATGAATATTTGAAAAGACAATTGTGTATGTAAATCAGAAGATGCTTATATAATAATAAATGTGACCCTACCCTACAGAGATTTCCTTATAAAGTATATTCATATCTTTAGATTATGGATTAGCTGAATCAGCATGTCTCCAAAATGACATAGAAATGAACACCACCCCAAACTATAACTATAGTGGAGTACATAACAGAAACACACACACACACACACACACACACACACACACACACACGGAAGGGGAGAGAGAGAGAGAGGCCAAAGAATGAGAAGAAGTCTAGTCCCACTTCTGCCATTTTTCATCTACTGTGACTCCAAGGTCATCAGCTAATGTCTCCGAACTTCAGATTCTCATATGTTTCTTTTTAAGTGTGATTATATAAAGTTGAATTACACACTTTCTGAGAGCCCAGTTTGATAGGTCTGTGACTTTAATGTACTTCTAGTAACCTATCCTTCATCATTCCCTGGGGAAATGCTTTGTGACCCACACCCACACCCCAAAACACATAAACACTGGGTCTTTCAGCTTAGGCACAAGTAAGTGTACAATCAATCCATCATTTTACAGGTATTCATTAGACAAGCATTTGAGCTTCTTCTCTAAGCTGAGCATTGTTCTAGGTATTGGGGCTCTCAGGGGAGAAAGGAAAGATGAGATTCCTGCCCTCTTAGAGTTTAAAGTCTTATAGTGGGTCTGAGAGGCAAATCACTAATAATAGCTTACATTTTTCACACTTGATTTTTTCATAGTAATTCAGCCCTACAACTATGTAAATTTTATAGGTGAGGGAATAAAATCTTAATGAGATTTTGGAGACTGTTCAAGATCCCAGAGCCAGGACATTAACCTTTCTTTCTTGTTTCCACATCACATCACATCACATATAGTAGGCCTATCTATTTTCCTTAACAATAAGTATTTCTGGCTCCATACTGGTAACTTCTTTCTAATAGACTAAAGCAGTATATTACTTGTACATAATGGCACATTTCCTGATATATTGAAGACTTGTTTCTCCAGGTTGCCTCTACCTTGGCAGACAACAAGGGAAAGGGAATGGAGACAGATATGAATGATGGGAAGTGGGGATTGAAGCAAAAACAGAAATCTAACAAGCTAAAAATGAAGTCCCATCTCTGGCCTTCTCCCAACCACTCAAATTTTATGCATTAACCATAGTGTATTGCTTATGTGGCTGATTATATTTTTCAATACTTGCTCTTCCAAAAGTTTGACAATATTCCATGAAGAAGTGGTCTATGGTCCTCCTGATACCTGGGTGTGCCTTTGTGACTCCCATCTAATTAATAATGCTATGTGATTTCTGAGATTGAGTTTCTCTTGGTATACTTTCTATGGAACCTGGCTACTATGTGTGAGGAAACTCAGGCTCTCTCTGCTCTGGCTCCTCAACCATCCTGGCCCAGCTAATTCCATTCATCCACAGGTATCACTTCATCTTGGAAGCCTTACCAAATTTTCCAAGTTGAGGTTCAGTCATCTCCTCTGAGAATCTCTTAACATACTTACCAGGGAATGCATATTACTGTGTTTAATTGTGTATTGCCCTGACTAGACAGAACAGACTGAAAGTTGGAGTTGTATCTTGATTATATCTCACACAGCTAGTGCAGTATCTTGCATGCGATGACCATTAATAAATATCTTCAAGGTAATGAATTCTTTGAGTCATGGAGGGATAGGCACAGCTTAGTAGGAGACCATGTGAAGAAGAACTGTGGATTTTAGTTCCTGTGAAGCTTAGGATTTACTCAGAAGTGGAACAATGTCACCAAAGATTCTAAGACACTCTCAGGCTGCATTAACAGAAGTTTGGTATAAATAATAAAGGAGGTGATAATCCTGTCTTCTGAGTTTTTATTCTAAAATACATTTAGAATATTGTTCATTTTCTCATACTACCATTAAATATGCTCTATTATTCATTCTTAGACACAAAATTGTATTTTGAACAATGATTTTTAAAAAGAAGGGGTATTTTGCCTAAAGAAGAAAAAACTCAAGGGGGACCCAACTGTGTCTTCATAATCACTGGATAGTTGTCCTGAAAGGAAGGGGCAAGCTTGTGCTATTTGATTTATATGGAATGTCCTTGTCAGGTGATGTTCTTCTAGCAAGAGAGCCGTGTTTACCTCAAACAGGAATGTGTGATTTAAAACATGGACCATTTCACATCTTCTCTGAAACATGGTAAAAATGCTGTTCTGTGGGTTAGGAAGGTAGAGAGTTGTATTTATTTTTCATCTTAACAAAGGCTTATTTTGAGAATGAATGATAATACAAGGCAGCAAATTGGCCCTATGATCCAGGGGTGTGTTTGATTTCTGCACTGGGGGAACAGCGACAAGAAATATATGCTGGGGTCCTTGGGAACGCTCATGGACTGAACCTTATTGGTTCCTGAGTATCTGCCCTTGTCAGGGTTATACCTGGCTTCTAAGTGTGAATGCTCGGTGCATGAAATCATCATCTATAATCGCTCATTACACTCCAAGTAAAATGGATGCTTATTCAAAAGCAATTATGCTCACTATGTAGAGAGATTACCATTAAATCTGCATTCTCTGTGATGTTGGCATTGATACAACTCTCATTACTAGAGATGCCACTTGAGTATCTTTCAAACTGAAAAAATGAAGAGGTGAGGGAGGGAACTGATGTTCACTGGGTGCCTGCTCTGGATCAGACACTTTAATTGGCACTTTTATTCCTCACAACACAACCTCCTGAAATTTTAGCTATAACTGTCTCTCCTCTTCAGCTGAAGAAATGAGGCTCACAGGAATGAAGCCACGCCCCGAGGACTACAGACTTGGTAGGTGCTAGCGCTCTGATTTGTGCCTAGGTCTGCCCAGCTCCCACAGCCTGCACTCGCCCCACTCACTAGACCACGGCGTCCCCTTGCAGCCAATGCTCTCTGAGCACACGCTACCCTGTGCTTTAAGGAATACAGACTACCTGCTGATGGAGAGAAGTGGAGAAAAGGCATGTGCACAAATAATGTAATCCAAGATAAGAAGTAATGGAATGTGAAGAACGACAGGAAGCCGTAAGGTAATTCAAGGAAAGAAAAGTTTGTTTCCGTCCTGGGGAGATTTTCTAAGGAAAAATCTAGGGAAAGGTTTTTAAACAAAAATGTGACTTGTGAGAGGAAACCACAGCAACCCAAAACAATGTCATTTAGAGCCTCTGATTTGTGCTTCTTGTTCCAGAGTGTACATTAATTTCATTTTACCTCCTCCCTCGCCTCCTTAGGGACTAAGGTTCAGAATAGAAACCTGAAACTGGAATTAAAAAACTGACTTGCCTTGTATCCTGCCTTGGATAAAGAGCTGAGGTCAGATCTTTTCAGGTTTTTTAAAACATGTATTATGCAGCTTTAAAGATAAAAAACTTATATAATGAATAATAAAACAAACATCTCTCCTTTTAAGAAATCAAATGTTACCAGTGTAGTTGAAGCCATTGATTTGCTTCCTTTCTCAATGTCTTCCCGTCCCTTTCAGACAAAAGCACTGTTTTGTATTTTGGTGTTGACAATACCTATTCATATCTGAATATGGCTACTGTGTATGTGTGTGTAAATGCAGGTACTTTATGTATTTGTTGTGATAGTTAGTGAGAAATGGTATCTTATTGTGTTATAATTCTTTGTTGTTATAGAGGAATGAAATTTATTTTTACACATTTGTCTTATATCCAATAACCTTACTAATTCTTATTCTATTGATTTGTTTATAGATATTCTTGTGTCCCCCCAAAAAAAATTGTGTGTGTGGTTATACATGCAGTTCCACTATATAATATTCCACTGCTGCTTGTTTTTCAAACAAGATTTGTAAGAATCATTGATATTTATGCTTTCAACTGTAGTGCATTTTTATATCATTTTATTGCTATGTAATATATTATAGAATGAATATACTATACTTCACTTGTTCATTCTTTTAATGACCATTTAAATTGTTTTTGGCTTTTGGTAACTTTTTATTTGTTTGTTTATTGTTGTTCAATTACGGTTACCTCAGTTTTTCTCCATTGCTCTCCCCACCCCACCCACGTCCACTCCCTCAGTCAGTTCCAGCTCCGTTGCCCATTACCATGGGCCCTTTATACATGTTCCTTGACTAGACTCTTTCCCTTCCTGGCCCTCTTATCCCACTCCCAACTCCTCGCTAGTCACTGTCAGTTTGTTCCTTATCTCCATGCCTCTGGTTCTATTGTGCTCATTCGTTTGCTTTGTTCATTAGGTTATACTTATAGGTGAGATCATATGGTATTTGTCTTTCACCAACTGGTTTATTTCAGTTTGCATAATACTCTCCAGCCCCATCCATGCTGTCATGAAGGGTAGGAGTCCCTTCTTTCTTTCTGCTGTGTAGTATTCCACTGTAAAAATGTACCACAGCTTTTTGATCCACTCATTTACTGATGGACACTTAAGCGGTTCCCAGTGCACTGGCTGTTCTAAATAACACTGCTATGAACATAGGGGTACATAGGTTCTTTTGGATTGGTGTTTCAGGATTTTTAGCATATAATCACTGGGTCATAAGGCACTTCCATTTTTAGTTTTTTTAAGGAAATTCCATACTGTTTTCCACGGTAGCTGCACCAGCATGAATTCCCACCAACAGTGCACCAGTGTTCCCTTTTCCCCACAACCTCACCAGCACTTGTTTGTTGATGTGTTAATGGTGGCCATTCTGCCCAGTGTGAAGTGGCGTCTCATTGTGGTTTTAATTTGCAACTCTCTGTTGGCTATTGATGCTGAGCATTCTTTCATATGTCTCTAGGCTCTCTGTATGTTCTCCTTGGAGAAGTGTCTGTTCAGATCCTTTTTCCATTTTTTAATTGGATTGTTTATCTTTGTGGTGTTGAGTTGTATGAGTTCTTTATATATTTTGGAGATCAAAATATATAAAGGTATCATTGTCCAAGGTATTATTGGCAAAAGTTTTCCCATACAGTTGGTTTCATTTTCATTTTGCTGATGTATAGTTTAGTTCTGTTCTTTGTTTCTTTTAAGTGCTGAACACTCTTATATGTGACTTAGTATAAACCGTTGAGAGTTTTTCATCTTAGGGTATATATGTATACAATTGCTGTGTATGAATTCTTGTTACACCATATTTTCACCAATCAACACTTGGGATTGTCAGACTTAAATTTTGACCCATGTTATAGATGTAAGATATCTCAAAGTAGTTTTTATTTGCCTCTTTCAGTTTAACATTGAGGTTTAAGAGCTTCCATTATCTTTCATGTTTCTCATGAGAACTGATCATTTATTGTTTTTGTTGTGCTTTCTTGAGTTTGACTATTTGATTTTTTAATCTTTTTTTTACATTCTAGATAATCATCTTACATATTTTAATGTTCTCTTTAAGTAAAGGTTTATTTTTATTAAAGTAGTCAAATTTTATCAAATCATGCTTTCTGGTTTATGCATTTTCTGCCTGATTTAAAAAATCTTTCAACCCATGAGGTCAAAGGTGATAGTCTTCTATTTTTTTTTCCTGAAAGGTGTAAATTTTCTTTTTCTTCTTCTTTTTCCTCACATTTGGATTTTTACTCTGTTTGCAATTGACTTTAATATTACAGATGAAGTGGGGCTCAAATTTTATTGTTTTCCAAATGTGTGGAAAGCATTCACTAACTTGTTTATCCTTTACTCAATGTATAGCACTAAGCAACCTCTGACATATAGAAGTTTTCAGGTTTATGTGACCCGAGGGACTTTTATTCCATTAATCAATTTGGGATTTTTTGCACTAATTCCATAGTCTTTTGCTCTGAACCCCTATTATATTTTATTTTTTAATTGAGAATAGTGTTTTTATATATTTATTTATTTTTGAGATATAACTGACATATAACATTGTATAACTTAAAGCTGTACAATGTTTTGATTTGATACATTTATATATTACAATACCACTACCCCTGTGGCATTGCTAACATTTCTGTCATGTCATGTAATCATTTTATTTTTGTGGTGAGAACAATTAAGATCTAGGCACTTAGTAACTTTGAAGTTTATAATACAGTATTGTATAGTATTTGAAACTTATAGTATAGTAATGCATAACTATAATCATTATGTTATGCATTAGATCTGCAGAACTTATCTAGAAGTCACAAGTTTGTACTCTCAAACAATATCTGCTTAACATAATTCCCCAAACCTCCAGTCCCTGGTAACCACCATTCTACCTCCTGTTTTGATGGGTTCGGCTTCCCACCCCTCTCCCCACCATATGCCAACATAAGTGATATACATAGTATTTGTTCCATAAATCCCCTGGGCTTTCCTCACTCTTCTTTTAATTCTCTGTTCATTTCCTCTGACTATCTTATTTGAAAGTTCTTATTCTCTAGATCATCTGTTTCATATACTCTGCTTAGATGTTCTCAACTGCATTTTTCTTCTCGTTCATTAAATTCTTCAGCTCCAGAATTTGTGTTTGCTTTGTTTTTATGTTTTTATTTCTTTGTTACATTTCTTATTTTGTTCATGAATTAGTTTATTTTCTTGAATTGTCTTTCTGTGTTTTCTTATGGGTTGAAAGCTACTTTCTATCAATTCTAAGATATCCTCCTGTCTTCTGACTTCTATCATTATTATTAAGTCTAACTGCTATTTCTGTTATTCCTATGCTTTTTTTCCTCCCTCTGTATTTTTAAGATCTTCTCTTAGTCTTTAATGCCCTACATTTTCTCCATGATATATCTGGATATATGTTTTCATTCATTGACTTGGGGTCTTTTTGTTTTCTGACTCTGAAGATGTTATTTTTAACTAGTTCTGGAACAATTTGACCTGTAAAATAATATAATATTGCCTCTCTAAAATTATTCTTATTCTCCTCTCTGAGCCTCATTTTAAATGTTAGTCCTTATTATTCTATTGTCCATATCTCTTTAATACTTTCATTTCTTTGTTTTTTGTTGTGTTACATTCTATATAAGTTCTTCAGACATCTTATACAATTTACTAATTCTCTCTTCACCTATTTCTATTCTTCTTTTTAACCAAGATGTAGAGAACATTTTGGGAAGGGTGATACATTTTTTAAGTGTTTATTTTTTTTTTCACTTTTGGAAGTTGTATATGGTTCTTTTCAAATACATTGAGTCATTTAATAATAATATTCCAGCCTAATATTTTTGGTTCCATGTTGCATATCCTTAAACATCTTAAATATTTCTATGTGCTGTATAACAACTCCTAAAAATGTAGTCAATGGCATCTTATTCTGTTGTTTGTGTTTTTCTCGACGTCGGCATCTCAGCTTCTCTAAGCAGAGTTGACATTTACACTACTACCAGGATCCCTGAAGCATCATACAGCCAAAATTATTTGTAATACATGTTATACTTGAAAGTTAACAAACCGCACAGTGTACTTTCACATTCCAAACCTGCTTGAGATATGGCCTGTAGTTACAAATTCTCGCTGAGATATTTATCCTCCATCTTTAGAGATAACACCAATAAACAAACAATTATCTTTATGACTTTTCTTTCTAGCAGGTTTTTCATTCTCTCTAAACTATCCTTTAACATAAATATAGCCTTCGAGGTTCTTATTTCTATGTAAGAGTCCTAAGTACCAATTCTTCATCTTCTGTGAGTCTAAAGTCAGCAAAACTTAAGACTCTAGAGAGCTGGTCTTGGCAAATGCCCCCAAGCAAACCACTCAGCCCTTGTTTATCACCATAGTTTTTTTTCCTCTTTATTTAGGACCTATGGTGATTTCCTTGTGTGCTTATCTAAGAGGGAGTGCAAGCGAGTATCAGTGAGATAGGCTATGAATTTTGAAATGTTTGCCATTATTCAGTATCTAATACTTTTATGCATTTCTGAAAATCTCACCTGCCATTTTACTGGAAGTATTAGTTTGTTTTATTAGCTGAGGTGATTGATTTACTTCTGATTTGAATTATGTTTATAGTGCAAAAAGTTTGTAAAAATCAAAGAAGACTTTATCTGGAAATTTCTGCATGGCATACATTCTGTCATCTAAAAATATTGACTTCCCAGTTTTTACTAGAAAGTGAAGAGTGTCACATGTAATATTAATAAGCATTATTCAGAATTTGGCTTAAACATAACTTCTTCAGTGAGGTTTCTCTGATTATTTAAGTAGAACCCCCCCATGCACACACATTATTATTATCTACCATACTTCTTGTTTTCTTTATATTTTAATATGCTGAAATTATTTGCTTGCATTTATATAATATCTGTCATCCCCTCTAGAATTCAATAGACCATAAGTTGTGTAAAAGCAGGAATTATAACTGCTTTATTCACCACTGTTTCACTAGTACTTTAAAGAATGTATGATCCATAGCAAGAACTAAATTACTAATTAAATGGATGAATGAATAAATAAAAATAAAAGGAAAAGGAAAGCCTGGCTCAAAAATCACTAAATAACAAGTCCCTACCCTTAACCTTAGTTGCCATTTCCAAATGACATATTCTAAAATGAACAAAAATCATCTGAAGTTTTATCCTCTGAGACAACCTCATATATTTTTAAAATTTTGTGACAAGTAACCAAAATATTAACCTGACACTATAAGCTATAATTCAAGCCAATATTTTTCTAAATAATTAAAATTAGTTGTCATGGGAGTAAAAATGAATATTTCTAGATAAGATTTTTGTTGTTATGTTAAAGTTATTTAACCAGTACTCTCAAAATCAATTTTTTTAATGCTCTTACTACCCAAAATATTGGATGACTAATACTGAGAAGGAAAATAACAATGCTGTTCAATTCTATCCTCTCAGGTAGATTGTGTGGTTAATTTTGCCAGCACATGCACATTATAGATGAGGAAACTGAGACTCAAGGAAATGTAATTAATTGTTCAAGGTCATAGTAGGTGACTAAGGTAAAACAGGATCAAAATCCCCTCCCTTCTGAGCAAATTCACACTCTAGTACCTTGAAACAGGAAGTGAAGCAAGTGGTTCCACACCCCGAATGCTGTTGTACTCTGCAACAAAGACTACCTGTGAGGGAAGAAGAGTTCAAAAACTCCTGGCCCCCATATGCACACACAATTTCATAAGCTCAAGGAAAATGCAAGAACACTGCATCTTTTTCAGACTTTGCAACCCTCACTACTGCCTTTTACCTGATTTTTACCTGATTGTGAGGGTGGAAAGAAATGTGGAAGATGAACGTGCAGTTTACTAAAGATTCTATATCATGCCTCCAGTCCAGGAATTGCTCTGAAAACCGAGAAAACCACAAGAAATGTTGATAATATACTTTACACTGAGAACCGTGCCCTACGCTATACATAAAATGCACTTAAAATTCACATAACAGGATATAAGGCAGAAAATGCTAACTCCATTCACAGCAGAGGAAATGGAAAGCCAGCACCATGGGTAGCAATGCTCCTGTGGTATAATTGGCAAGGGTGGAGCTGGAATTTGATGGAAGTCACTTCATGGTATGCTAACATTATGTTTGGAGTATCATCTAAAAAAGAAGAGGAAAAAAATAAAGAGGCTTGATCTTCTCCTTAGAGTCCAGGAAGGGAGAAGAAAAGGAACTTCTTGGGCACAGTGGTGCTTGCCAAGGCGTATGTATTGTGTCTACGCTGGCCCAACACAGTGCAAGAGGCTAACAGGGATGAACACATTTTCTGATCTTCCATTGCACGTGGTCTCTGCCTCACCAGCCTCACTGAGTACTGTGATTTATGAGAAAAACTTACCTTAATGGAGCACTCTACACATCACAAAGAACTTTCAGGGATTATGCCATTTGATCTAATTTATGAACATACTTTATCTGTTCTACTACACAGTTATCTCATGTGAACTGGATCTGATTCAATTTTGTACCTGCCCATGTTGACCCTTTCTATTCTCAGTCCTGACTGAGCCAAAGAAACTGCAAAGAATAGGTATTTCAGTCTGTTTAGTTTTCTTATGCTCAAGAAGCAGCAATTCATGAAATTGTTTAATTGCCTTCTACCAATGCAGTGATTACTCTGGACACAATGCTAGTCTCCATTTGAATATAAGTCTCACCACAAAGAGTATCCTACTAACCTGTTCAGCTTCTTTGGGAATAAGCAATGACCCAAGTGCCACATAAGTCAACCTCACTATTTGAGTAGTAGATAGTGAATTTTCATCTTATCCAATGTTCTGCCATAGAGTTAGCTAGGGCTTCTATCCTAACTCCCTTTTGTTTCCCACAGGCCTGTGTCTTCCAGGCTCTTCAGAGCCCTGATGCATGATGAGAATATGGAGGGTGTAAGGCATCCCATGGAGAGCCTGTCTCTCGCCCTGGTGGCCCTGGCTGCAGGTGCATGTAAGGTCCATTGTGATAAGGAACTTGGGCTTTCCATCTAATTGGCAATTCTAGCCTAAACATTGAACTGGAAGTTAATAGTGTTCTGATCTGAATTGTGTCTCCCAAGAATTCATATGTTAAACCCTAACCCCAAGTACCTTAGAATAGAATGTGACTATATTTGAAGATAGGCTCTTTAAATGAGTAATTGAGTTAAAATGAGGCCATCAGAGTGGGCACTCATCCAATTTGACTGGTGACCTTATAAAAGAGGCAATTAGGACATAGAGAGAGACACCAGGGATACGCACACACAGGAATGGCCATCTGCAAGCAAGGAGAGAGCCCTCAGGAGAAACCAAACATGCTCATACCTTGATCTTGAACTTCTAGCTTCTAGAACTATAAGAAGAAAATTTTCTGTTTTTCAGCCATCCATTGTGTAATATTTGTTATGGCAACCCTAGCAAACTAATACTTATAGCTCAAATGTAATTTTCAATCATCCAAATAAATCTAATTTTTAAAACCCTTTGATGTGTACTTTTTCCCCAACACCTCTAGAGACCTCTATAGAACCTTCATATAAAAGCAAAAAAGTGGTCAGAGTACATTGGGTGGCATAGAGCATAAAGTAAAAACTATGGAGGTTCATTGACCATGAATGATAATTATGAACTGGCTGATCAGGGAAGAGATTCCGGAGCTCACACTTAAGCTGGATCTTGTTGATAAATGAAGTTTGCAGAAAAGGGCAGCAGACCATACTGAATAGGGAAAGGAAATGTATCTTTGTCTTTTAACCTCTAGTAAATAGTAGGCATTAAGTGTTTAATAGTTGAAATAAGAAAAAAAGGAATTTCTTAAAATATTTATTAGGAACCTACTGTGTGCCAAGCATTATGCTAGACAGACACTGGAGACACACAAATAAAAATAATTATTACCTGTGAAAAATCCACAGGCAAGTAGGAGAGACACATAAATAAATAACTAATAATTACATAATATGATAAATGCCAAAACAGAATGTTAGGGGAAACAAATAGAAGAGAGCCAGCAATCGGGGTAAAGCCAGGAATACATCACCCAAAGTGGCTGGTGAGCATGGGGAAGAGCCAAGGATTGGGAGTTCATGTGTCAGGATTCCTGGGGTGAAGGCATTCCAGGTAGAGGACACATGGCACAATCCAGATTCCAAAACTGAGGTGTGTGGGGGAGAAAAGCACGTGGGAGAACATCATGAAGGTCTTGTGGAAGGTTTTTTATCTGGCCTCTTTTCTTTTTGCTTGTTTGTGCTTATTTAGTTGGTATTTATTTAATTAGCAATATAGTTTCCCAGAGATTTTCAACTAGAAAATTCATTAAACTCTATTACAACGACCACACAAATTAATATCTCATTGTTCTGCCTAAAAGGGATTTGAAACTTCATCTTGTGCATGTTTTTCCTTAAACAGTTACTGGGCAAGCTACTCAGAAACACCAATTATAATAAACTTTTAATTCTTTACCTAATCAGTCTTCTTAGACATGCTATTTCTTATTTGTGAACCAGCCCTGCCTTTCTCTTGATTTCCTGCTGCTCCTCAAGAAGATGTATGCTCAGGAGACCTGAGAATTAATGAGATATTCCTTAAGGACACTTGTGGGGTCTTTTTTTTCTCTAAACTATTTTCTTAGTTGATGCAAGAAAAAGGAAGACATATGCGCTGATCCTCCTGGAAATTCTGCTAGGCTTTTGACTGTGCTCAGGAAGCATTTTTGGAGGCAGGTATGTTCAGTTTGTGGAGGCCAACCAATACTTATCATCTCTGGGAAGGTAGGCACCCTCAGAGAAGAATGTTTTGACAGACTATTTACTGTCACTTGGGCTATACCTGCAGGCTGTTTAGGAGCAGCTGGTATAGAGGGCTTGCTTACTTCCATCATCTCCATCTCCACATGGTTAATTAGGAAGGCTGGCCCCAGGCCAGCTGGCAGAAGCACTGAGGTCTGTGATCCCTGCATCTTCCCGTGACCAGCTGATGCCCCTTATCCACTCCCTCCTGCCACCTCTATCCCCAGGCTTAAAGAATTAGCACACAAAGGAAATAAAGAGGTTGTGTGGACCAACCCCAAACTTCCCCTAAAGCAATTAGAGTTTGGAGTATTCAATACCTTTCTAGGTGTCTGAGCCTATCTTTGAGCATTTTTTTTTCCTATGTGAAAGTATATCCTTATTTTGAGCAGATACTCATTCCCCTATTCAGTATTTATTGAGCACCTACCATGTCCCCCACATAATTCTGCTTTAAGGGAATACAAAGTCCCTCATGAAATTATTTATTCCAAAAGGAAAAGAGCCCCATTGTCTTCATTCCTCCTCTCTAACATGGTGATTAGTGCCTTTTGGGTCTCTGTATTCATTATATCTTTTGTCATTTTTACTTGTATTCCTGTAGGCATTCCCTCCATCATAGGCCTGGAGCGGCTTACTTACTCTCTGGATTCGCTCCCCTTTACTTCTCTGCTTTTCATGTACAGGTGATCCGTCATCAGCACCCCCCGCCCCCCCCCCCCCCGCCCCACCCCGCCCCGCCCCACTGCAGCCAACCTCACAGGTCCCGGTCATGAGGAGCAGCATGATTTCATCTCATGGTACTGTTTGGTGTCCTTTGTCCAAAAGGCCTTCACCTCTTTTATTCACCAAAAAAACCTCCTTCCTTCCCCCTTCTCTGCTCTCACATGTTCATTGGTGAACTTTGCCTTACAGACAGGACCATGACATGATCACCTATTGCTATTAACTAGCCCAGTGACTAACATATCAGAGCACAGTCAGTGTTTGTCAACTTCATTGGTCTTTTCTCAGATTCAGGGAAGGACCCCTGAGATCCATTAAGAGAACTATTATTGAGCAAACGCCCACATAGTGTCAGGGCCATGTGTACTGGCAGCCCCTGCTTCTGCCTGGCCTTTGCCATGTCTTCTAGTGGAAGGCCTTCCAACTTTGTATCCTCTTTCTGATCCTCATCCTCTTCCAGTCAGCCAGCCCTTTTAGCCCTTCACCTCCTGCTGCCTTTTCTGCACCCCTTCTGGGGAGATTTAGGGGATTAGGACTAGCTTTCCCCATACCATACTAGGGTCACAGGACTCTACTAGACTGCTACCATCTAACTAAACTCTAACTCGTCCTTTGCTAGTCTACTGCTCATGTGTGATGTGGAGCACAGGACTTTCCATCCAGTCTCCTGGGCACACCATGGGACCAAAATTGCATCCATTCTAAAACATCCTGGAAATTTATCTTTGATTTCCATGGCTCAGTCCCCTTCCAACCTGTCACAAGCCTCTAAGTTCCCATAATCAGACTTCCAGGCTTCCTTTACCACCTATGGGTCCCTTTCTTTATGGATCATAGGGTAAAGCTGTGCTCTAAGCCCATTATTCTCGTATTTTTTTCCTTTCAATCTCTCTCTCTCACATACACATACGCACATATCCTCCCTCCTTCCTTCCCTCCCCCTCTCCTTCTTTCTCCTACCCCCTTGGTTTTCCTGCTCTTAGCAAGTGTGTACCTATAATTTCCAAACTCTAGGCTGTAATTCACTATTGTTTCTGAATATTCTCTGTCTCCCTATGTTTACTGAATATGGACCTCTTATGACATTTGCTTTTATAGTGAGGAGTTACAACAAAAGAAAATAACATATCATTTAACAAGAGGGCAGCCATACAATAGTAAACTTTTAATGATTATTAGTTTTTTCCTCAAAGAAATCAATATTGTCAATTTTCATCTTGAAGTCACCAGACTTTAGGATAGCAAACATTTAGTCTAGAAGTTACAAATTGGTGATACACAAACCAAAGTTGAACTGTAGATTTTTTTCAACACTGACTTTTAAAATTTCTGAGTTCCAATATTCATATTCCTCAGTTCACAAAGGTCCTTACTGGTCCCTATTGTCATATAAAACAAGTACATCACCCACACAGGCTCCTGAAGGCACATTAGTTCCTAACTATCTCTTTTGAGGATCAGAGAGCAATGAGGTTGCATAACTAGTTAGCTGCAATGCTAGTATGAGATTGCAGCCTGTCTAGCTTTTAGTCCTGGGCTCTTCTGCTATGACCAAGGTGGGTCCCAATATACCTAATAGAACAATGTAAGTAGAATTTGTTTTTTCTTAGTCTGTAGAAAAGGGAAGGAGAGTCACGTTAAAAGCACAACCCCAGATTTTACTGGCTCCTATTCAAACCAGCACACAGAAGAAATCCAACTCATTGTAAAAGCTGACCCAGCTACAGTCTTAAAGTCCTCAGTGTGGGGGTCTCCCATGTGCTCAAAAACAAATTCATTGCTAGTCATCACATGGCATTTGGCACATTCTTCCTCATTCAATCTGTACATCCCTCCACCGCTGACATTGTCTGGACCTGGAGCCGTTTGAGAGTAACACACAATTGTCACTACACCCATTTTTTAGCCAAGGGTGTTGTCAACCAGTGTTACCAAAGCTATGCATCCTCAAATCCTGCCTTCCTATGTCCATTACAGAAATGCACCCCAAAGGGCTACTTTTTTCCATGCAATCTGCTTGGGCAAATGCTTGCACATAGGCCTCTAGTCCCCCAAAGCTTACCTTCTCTAGCAAGACATGCCAATCCCTTTAAGCTTTAGCCTGTAAACCTTGCATGGTTTTTATTTCCTTCTCTGAGGTTCATTTTTCCCATCATTAGAATCAGGTAGATCATGCCTCCCTCCCAGGGCTGCTGCAAAGATTAAACAAGACACAATCTCTGCAAGTTCCCAGCAAGCAGCCACAGGCAGCATGACTGTACAGCCTGCAGTCGGTAGTTCGTAAAGCCTTCTGTTCTCAGCTTCCATGACTTACCAGCCCCTCATGTTGAGTCATTATTTTGTATGTATCTATTTTTTATTTTAAGAAAACAAACATTTTAAAGTTAAAAACCTAAACAAATCTATTCAAATATGCATAGCTCTTGGGTTATTAGATTCTTGGTAAATGTTGTCAGTCTTTTCCACATGTGTCAATTTTCAATTTAATTCAACTAACCAGCCTTGAACACTTAATATAGACCTGCACTAGGCATATGCATGCCTCTTTTTTCAGAAATTATTTAACTATAACTAGACCACATTGTATTTTACTATAAATAGCAAATCTACAAATGATTAAATGACATGAGCAACAAATGATGCTGAATATACTCAGGTTGTAGTGTTTGAAAACCACATTCTATGAAAATTCTGAGTCATGAGACTTAAACTAGATCCTTATCCTGCCACCAAGTCATTGTGTAACCTTGGGAATGCTCTGTAAATTTTTGGAATTTCATATTTCTCATCTGGACAATGAAAATCAAAGACAATAATATTACACTGCAGGATTGTGGTCAGGAATAAACAAAATCCCAAATGCAAAACACCTGGTAAATTTTAAAATCTTTTAATATTTAAGAGTGTTCATATCTAATACAAGTGATCTTTTTTAAAGCTTTGTGATTATTTTTTTCATTTTGCATAAAAATTATTGTCAGAACTGAATTGGCCTGTGAGGCAATTTGCCAAGAAATGGCTGTTCTGCATTGTAATCATCTAGATCTTCCAAGAAGTAGACTCTAAGACCAGGCTAAATATACAAGGATTCTATTAGGGGCTATGCCTGCATGGGAGAAAACAGGGAAGTCACAGAAAGGCCAGTTTCTGACTCCAGGTGAAGGAGAGACGGAGGGAAAGTTGGCTGGACGCACCCTGGACTACCATGAGACCTAAGGTGAGTCAAGCAAAGCCACTGGGGAGCCTTAAAGCCAAAGTCAGCTCAGAAAAGATCACATCTACCAGGAACTAGTCTACCTTAGTATCTCTACCATGTTCAGTCCTTGCCTGGAGAAACTCATGAGAGGCATGAACTTGCTGCAGATTCGACAGAGAATATCCGACAGCTGCAGCCAGGGCCTTTGGTCAATTATTCCCTGTAGCTGGGGGTTCCAGGGTGCATTGTCATGGCTGCATCATACATTGCCTTCTAATGTTTACATTAAAATCCAGGTATTGCTTTGCTGTCTCTTTAGCAATATTTACTTTTACAGATCTGTTTCAACACTCATATGTCATTTCTTTTTCTTCAAATGAGATTTCAATAACCCAAAATTTGAGAAGAAATCAGTTCAGCAACACAATTGGTCAATTCTGACTTTTTGGTAATGGATTTACCAGATATTTAGTGATGCAATAGGTCCTGACATCTGGTAGTAGTACAGTGACTACTTCATAGAGATGACCATTGACCTAGGATTTGGTTAGAATTCGTTCTTAGCCCCTGTATGGCTATATGACTTTGGTTAAGTTAATCAGCTTCACTGACTTGCTTTCCTATTTTATAAAAATAAACATAATAATATCTAGAACAAAAAAATAATACTTTTGAGAATCAAATATGATAAAAATTGATGGATAACTAGTATGTTACCTGGCACTGTTCAGGCAATACATTTAATAAATCATTTTTTTTATTTATTATTGTTCAGTTACAACTGCCCTGCCTTTTTCCCCATTGCTCACCCTTAACCTGTCCCCCCCAACTCCTTTTCAGTGTTTTTTATTATCACTGTCTTTTGCAATCATCAGCCACATGATGATAATAAGTTGATGGAACCTCTATGTAGTATGGGTAAAGTTAAAATGTGCTTCTCTCAGCATAGTGATTAGTACATGCTAGATGCTCAACAAATACTAGCTTCCTTTCTTACCTCCTCTCAATTTCTCTGCCAATTTTTATTTTCCTCTACCAGAATTATTTTTCTATTGGTGTATATTTTAGAAGCCTATCTTTCATGCCATTCCTGGTGTGGTTCAGTTGTTTGGATTATCACCCAGTAAACTGAAAGGTCATGAGTTCAGTTACCAGTCCGGGCACATGCCTGGGTTGCAGGGTCAATCCCCAGGCATGTATGAGGCAATTGATCGATGCTTCTCTCTTACATCACTGTTTCTCTCCCTCTCTTCCTCCCTTCCCCTCTCTCTAAAATCAGTAAGCATATATCTTCGTGGTGGTCATTTGTTCTCTCTGTTTCTCTTTGGGCAGCCTAAGGCAATAACATATTGATGGGACTCCAAGAATTTATTAAACAATTTACTCCGAATTTGTTGGAAGGTGAGTTTGGGCCACACAGCAGAAATCCAGATGTGCATATAATTATTCTTCCCTTAAGTAGCTCACTGTGTAATGAGTGTAGGGAGGAGGGAGGAGGACAGTCCTGTAAGTTGTCTGGGCTTTGGACAGTGGTGACCCAAAAACAGTGTAATCCGCTGCGAGGGGGGATATGCACTTGTCAGGCAGAGCTGCTTCTTTTTCTCTTCCTCCTCCTTCCCCTTCCCCTCCTCCTCCATCATCATCACCTTTCCTCATTATTATTCCAGATAATGTTTGTTGATTCAGAAAGCTGTCAAGTGCTGTTCCAATGTCTTTATTCATATTAACTAAATTAATCATTGTCATAATATTATGGGTTATGTGTTTTCCTCTTACAAACATGGAATTTGGATCACAGAGAACTTAGTTGTCCCAGACCCATCCACTCACTAGTAAGGTAGGTTTTAAATCCAGATAATCTGGCTCAATGACTCACAGACATAACTACTAAGATAAGTGGCCTCATAGAAAGGAAGATGCATTTTGAGGAGAAGGGGATTCAGTAGTTGGGCAATCTCAGGGAGAACGTGGCTGACACAGGAGCAGTATGTGCATGGGCAGGCACAGCAGTATGAAGCAGGCTAGACTTATTTATTATGTGTCACACCTAACAGCTACACAGTGTTTTACACACTTCCTGAAAGTGAGGAAAAGAATGATTAAAGTTGTGCATCCTTTCCTATCTCCCATCCACCAAGCTATATCTCCACCCAATTTCTCTCAAATTTTCTATCAAATTTCACCTCAGCCAGGAAGTTTTCTCAGACTACATTTGCATACAATGACTTCCTATTCCCTAAAAATAATAATGTAATTCTCAAGTGGCACTTAATTATAAGGCATCTTATATAATTTGATCATTTTTAAGTACATATGCCACACAGACTCTCCAAAAATAGGTTCCATGAGAAGCAGTGTTGATGGAGTGGAAGAGGAATGAGTAGAGATCAGACAGATTAGCATTTAAATTACTCTCTCTGTCTTCTCTTCACCATCTGTATGACCTGGGGGCAATAGTTCACATTCTCTGTACATTATATCTCATCTTTTGTGTGTGTGTGTGTGTGTGTGTGTGTGTGTGTATGTTTTTGATTATTATTGAGATATAATAGACATATAGTTTCTGGTGTATAACAATGATTTGATATTTGTGTATATTGTGAAATGATTGTCACAATAAGTCTAGTTTAGCATCCATCATTAAACAGAGAAATTATTTTTTCTTGCGATGAGATCTTTTAAGATCTCTCAGCAGCTTTCAAATATATCCTACAGTATTATTAACTATAGCCACATGCTGTACATTATATACCTATGACTTATTTTATAACCGGAAGTTTTACCTTTTAACCACCTTCATCCACTTCATCTACTCCCCACCCTGTGCCACTTGCAACCACCAATCTATACTTTGTGTCTAGGAGATAGAGGTGTGGGGGGAAGGTTTTAAGATTCCACATATAAATGAGATCATACAGTACTTGTTGATTACTAACTCATTCCCCATGGCATGCTGCCCACAAGATCTACTCATGCTATTACAGATGGGAAGCTTTCCCTCGTTTTATGGCTGAATTATATTCCATTGTACATATGTATGTATATTATGTACACCTCACTTCTTTATTCATTTTTTTATCAAGGGACAGTTACATTTCTTTCATATCTCGGTTATTGTAACTAATGCTGCAATGAATATGGGATGGAGATATAGATATATATATATATATAGATATATATATATATATATATATATATATCTTTTCAAGTTAGTGTTTTCATTTCCTTTGGATAAATACCCTGAAATGTGGTAGCTGCATCCTATGGTAGTTCTATTTTTAATATTTTGAGGGACCTCCATAATGTTTTCCATAGTGACTGTACAAATTTGCATTCCCACCAGTAATGGATTCCCTTTTCTCCACATCCTCACCAGCACTCGTTATTTCTTATCTTTTAGAAAATAGTAATTTAAACAGGTGTGACGTGCTATCTCATTGTGGTTTGGATTCACATTTCCCTAATGATTGGTAATGTTGAGCATCATTTCATGTACCCCTTCTGCCCATTATTTTTAAACAGATATGTATTTTGGATATTAACCCCTTTATCAGATAGAAGATTTGCAATTTTTTTTTCCATTCAGTAGGCTGCCTTTTTATTTTGTTGGTTGATTCCTTTGCTGTAAAAAAGCTTTTTTAGTTTGATGTAGTCTCATTTATTTTTGCTTTTCTGTTGCTATTGCTTTTGGTATCAAGTCCAAAAAATCTTTTCCAAGACCAATGTCAAAGAGTTTATCTCCTATGTTTTCTTCTAAAAGTCTTAGGGTTTCAGGTTTTATGTTAAAGCCTTTAATCCGTTTTGAGTTAATTCTGGTACATGGTGTAACATTCTGGTTCACTTTCATTCTTTTACACGTGGTTGTCCAGTTTTCCCATCACCAGTTATTAAAGAGTCTGCTCTTTTCCCATTGTATATTCTTGGCTTTTTTTTTTTTGTCATGAATTAAGTGAGCATATATGCATGGGTTTATTTCTGGGCTATCTGCTTTTTCCCATTGATCTGTGTGTCCTTGTCTGTTTTTATGCCAATATCATACTGTTTTAATTACTATAGTTTTGTAACAGTTTGAAATCAGAAAGTGAGATGCCTCCAGCTTTGTTCTTTCTCAAGATTTCTTTGGCTATTTGGGGTTTTTTTGTGGTTCCATAAAATATCTAATTCTATCAATTAAATAATAAAACATACCTGACACCATCAAGTTCCCAGGCCTAGCACACAGCCCCTCAATCAATATGAATTTTTCTCTTTAGTGCTTTTTACTTCCCTCAAATATTTGCAAATGAGGCCCTTGATAAATATACTGTACGGAAGTAGGAAAAATGCAAACCCATTTACTCCCATCAGAAACCGTGGAGTACGTGTTCAAGACAAAGCAGATGTGTGCCTCAGGATCCCATTCTTGGAAATAAAAAAAAAACAAAAAACAAGCAAGGTGCTGCACTCTAACAGAAGCACCTCTGATAGTCAGCAGCCCTCTGAATGCAGATGTTAGGGGAAGGCTCTGTGCAGCTACATTATACTTGGTGCACATGGACCATTTAATAATGCTTGATAGTATGTACATATATACAATATATCACACCATTTCATTTTTAAAGCTAATAGTCATACATTTTTAAAAGAGAAAAGGACTACGTTCAGTCAAAAAGAAGGGCAATTTTCAAGGAGATGTAAGACTGTCTTTTGATTTGGCACTTGAAGGAATATGCAATTTGTTCTCAGCTATCGCTGTAGTAAGAAGTCTACCTTAATGTAACGTTTTTAGGATCTCAGAGGCAGTAACTCTGTAGTAAGTGTAGGTGGCAGGTGGGCAGCGGTGAGTAGAAATAGCTTCACAGGTGGCATTTTACCTGATAAGAAAGATATGCATGGCACAGGAACAGTAAGAGAAAAGGGAGAACTAAGTTGTTAAAGTCATGAGCTATCTAAGCTATTACAAGCAGTTCAAATGTTCACAGAATTCCAAACGGACAAAAGTGGCTGGAATGTCAATTCTGGGATCAGTTAGAGAAGAGGAAGCTAGAAACATTGATTGGAGTAATACCGAGCAAGTCTTAAATGCCCTTAGTACTTGGTCTGGTTTGTAGGCTCTCTAGTCCCACATCTCATCTTGCATATGGCAAAACTGCAGTTCAGAAAGAGAAGCTTGAGAGGCTGGCTCTTTCTGTTATGTAGTGCTTAAAAAAAATACTCCCAACATAGTACCTTAAAATAACACAATTTATTACTTTTTACAATTCAGTGGGTTAAGCCAGCTTCATGTTGTGCTTCTGTTCATGTTGTGTCAGACAGGGTACTGGGAGAGTGGAAGGTACAAACTGGCTGCAATCACATGGCTGGGATCTGGTGATGACCACCAGCTGAGAGCCCAGCTGGAGTGTCAGCCACAGCCTAATCCTCCTCCTGGTGAAGAACCATGAGCAATGAACCATGGAAAAATGTGGAGTGACCACATGGCTGCTTGGGCTTCCTCACAGTAGCCCAGCATGGCAGTCTCAGGGTAAACGAGACTTCTTACTTGACAGCCATATACCAAATAGTACAAAGGTGGAAGCTGTCAAGCCTTATTATGATTTATTGCAAGTGGCAGAATAGCAGTTCCTCCTCATTCTCTTGGTTAAAGAAAATCATGGTTGAAGAACCATTGCAATGTTCAAACCACTTTTGTTTAAAGCCTCCCAGGTTTAAAAAGGCTATACAAGAGCATACATAGTGAGACACATGGTTTATGAGGGGTAACCAAAGTAACAATCTTCCACATCAAATAACTTCCCCAAACTCAAAACCAGTAAGCATGTAGCATTTCTGGAATTAGAACGCAAGTCTCTCTGTTTTCTTCTAAAACTAGCATGATTGGGGGAAATGCACCACCACACTATCACCATAGAGCTTGAGTAAAAGCAACCAGTTCCCAGCAGCTGCTGGATAGTTACATTCTCTATCCTAAGAGTCCAAGAATGCAGCTATAGTTGTCTTTACAGAGAGCAACGCTCTGACCTTCATGGTTGGACGAGGGGATGAAAAACCTCTGGGTAATTAAGAAAATTGTCAGTGACGTAGAACACACTTTTGATGCCAACTGGCTAAAAAATCATTAAAAACAGTTCCTGTCTTCTGGGCAAAGTGTGAAAACTATTTAGTTCAGGACTAATGAACATGCCACTATTGATCTTCTAAGACCATGCAGGACTGATCAGTATCAAAGCCATGAATTATATTTATGAAGACATTCAAATAGCACACAATGATTACTTTTTCCCTTGAAAGCCAGGAGTAGCTGCAGATAGATCAGTTCTGCACAAGGCAATAGAGCTTCTTCTTCCACAGCTATTTGATCAAGACAGGAAGAGGGATATTCATTGATAAAAGGTACAATCTCAGTTTGTTGACTTGATGGTTTCTGCTGTTTCCCTTCTTGAATGTTTCATCTCTTTAGAAAAGTTAATATGTGAAATTATTCTTCATTTAGCTTTCACTTCTTTTGTGTTGTTGTTGTTGTTATATTTTTTTTAATTTGCCAATAAAGCAAACCAGAAAGGATCCTAACAAAGATGTATTTGAGAACAGAGAGCAAAGCCATTAGCTAAGAGAGTCACAGATATTCAAAATAGCAAAGGCTCTTAAAATGTCTATGGTAGAACAGACAGTCCCTGAAAAGCAGGTCCAATTCCCATTTTTCTGGGAGGGAAGCTGAGGCTCCCATGTGTGAAGTAATTTATTCAATGTTATATATAGAACGTTTGGTCTGGCACTGGCTGGTACCTGGTCACCCTGCCTTTACAGGCCAAGTTGCCCTCCATAACACATCGTTTACTTCACTCAGTTATTTGTCATTTTAAGAGGATGAAAGCTTAGAGTGCGTGTGATATAAAGCAAGGATCTGGATGTCAGAGTCTAGGGTTTTAGTTGAAAGTCTGACACTGAATCTTTCTGTGGGCTTGGACAAAGCACTTAACTTCTCTGGGCCTTAGATTCCCCATTACTACAATAACATTTAAACTAATTGAGTGCTATGGTCCTGTTCATCTTACAATTCTGATTGCATTTCCTGACTAGCTCTGAGGAGACATGGGTCTGTGGAGGCCGGATAGCCACATTACATTTTAAAAGGAATGAAAAAAATCAGCTCCAAACTTACCTTCAGAGGAGACTCTTATCCCTCAAAGGAATGGTTTTGCTGCAGCTGTAGAGGTCAGCAGCTGTGGGAGGCTAATTTCGGTTGTCCCTGGCTCATTGGCAATCATGAGGCTTGATATACATTTGAAACACACTAAACACTCCTAATCACCTCGAGAAAGGGATAACTCATTATAACTGCACGCTAAGGAACTTCAGTGACATTAATTCTGCATTTGTGTATAAATAGATTACATTATTTAACTAAATCAGTTTGGGCAGCTGGAAGATAGATACCCGTGTACTCACTTATCCCTGTGGAAGGCTGAACAGTGATTAAAAGAGAATACCTCTTTAATTCCAGATGTCATATACATCCCACAAGGAGGAGGTTTTGTAAAACTTGTTATTATAGCCTTACTCAAACCAAGCATCTCCGTTAAGGCCACAGCTGAATTTGGAGGTGAGGAGAGGAGCCCATTGTTCCATCTGGGACAAATTCGTCCTGGGTTTCTTTTTCCACCTTCGTTAGGAAACATGCTATTCCACATGCGCTCTCTGCCATGCCCAAGATTATCATAGTTGAGAACCAGAACCTCCTGTTTGATGGTTTGGTTCCTTAGCTTGGCCATCTGGAACTGCAGGTAGCACGTGGTCTCAAATGTGCGCTTTCCAATGGGAAGAGGACCTCATGGAATAACCTGACATTTGGGACGCATCTTGGTACTACAAGCCTTGGATGCTATGGTGTTTTTTGGTTTTTTTTCCTTCTTCCTTAAAGAGAAAGTTAAGTGGGTTACATTTGAAACATCTTTGTCCCCACGGTATAGAGAATGCCTTTCTGACAGAAACAACCAAATGCATTAGACTTGATGGGCTCTGTGAGAGCAGCTTGCGAACTGACATAGAGAAACTCAATTTGTTAAATCACTGTTATGAGTCAGACACTGTGTGAGGCAGGTTACATAATCTGTTCATTCTCATGACTGGCTGCGGTAGGCCCAGCCCCCTGTGCAGCCAACGCAGGGCCCACGCTTAGAGGGACTTTACTGTCACCATCAAGAAATTTTTAGTGTTTTTCTAATAAAGTATCCTTCAGTTTTACTTCATACGGGGCTCTGCAAATTATAGAGCTGGTCCTAGTTGGCTAAATATGTTATTATTTGTGTGTGTATATGTGTTAACAGATTAAAGAAATACAAGAACGTCTGCTGAATCTCAAAGTCAGGTCTTCCAGGCTCCAAATTGTATGCTTTTCCTTTTTTTTTTCCCTGAAAAATAAAACTGCGAAATATATGGCGTTATCTCAAAGGAATTACAGAATCTGTACCTTAAAATATCCCACCCTACCCAAGGGAGTAGGGGTAAGGTGGGAAATGATATAATAGTGACAATAGAAATAATAATAATAAAAAAATATTTCTTCAGGCATCTTATATAACTTTCTTCTTCACATGTATAAGTTATATAAATATACAGGGGAAAATAACTAGTTGTATCTGAGCTTTGGTAAATCATAAATCAAATAAATTATTATTTCAAATTACAAAGTCATTTCTGTCATACAGTTAAGTGAGCTAATGTGACTTGTGCCACATCACATATTTCTCAAAGAGAAAAAACATTTCAGGTGGTAAATAAGTCATGCTTCAACGTTAACTATTAGACTTGAGGCCATTTTTAAATAACTGCATTTCTTTTTCTAGTAGAGTAATGTGTCATCCGTTCAGAATTCATAGGCTTTGGGCTGTGTTCAAGCCTTTTATGTTGAGGCCCAAATTTTAAAAGTACATAAATAATTGGTATACATGCATGAAACAAATATATATTGATCCCCTACTGTGTGCCAGGCACTGTAGTCACACAGAGAATGCAAATATCAATACACTAATTCATCAAATATATTCTAAGTGCCAACATGGGCTACGTACTGTGTTGGCCATTAATGATAGATAATGAAAAGGCAGATAATTCCTCCTGCGCTCTAAATTTTACAGTCTAGCAGGAAACAGACATTTTTAAAATAAGTTAAAAATGTATGAAACATGATATGAAAGATAAATGCAGGGGCTTGTAGAATCACATTTTTGGTGGGCTTTCCCTGGAGAGAGCATAGCCAAGTAGGGAGAGAGACACACAAATGGTTTTAAAATAACAAAGCGCTAAGTTAGGAAAAAAGCAGCAAGGTGTGGGAATCCATGGGAAAGGCCATATGACCTAGAGTGGTGGATGGTAACCCAGGAGACAGTTCAGGGTCCTCAAAAGCGGCATCCTTAGAGCCCAGCACATTGGAGCCCCAACTCTGCCACAGTTTCCGTGTGAGTGAAATGGACATTAGAGAAAGGAAGGATGATCTCCTCAAACTGCGGGTTTCCTGTCAGCTCAGAGAACTCAGATTTATTGATATCAAGAGGCAATCTAGAGTGAGATTGAGAAAAGGTGAAAGGAATGCCTAGATAAGGGAAGGAAATCAGAGAAAGCTTGGGGCTAGAGGAATGTGTGCCACATTTTAACAGCAGCAGTCAGAGCCACGATAACAGAATTTTCCAAGGGTAAGGGCTGGCACTGCTTTCAGTGTTTCACATGCACTGTTTCTAATTCTCACCGCACCAGCATCATGTCTCAATTTACTAATCTGATTGCAGCTAATGTACACCTATTCAGTGTCTTTTACTCTGCACCTTTTTCCTGGCTGCTTCCCCAGCTCTAATCTTCGTCCACACTTACCAAGACAGCTGTTTCAGCCTTGTAACTTCTGACAGCTCTGCCTCCAGCACGCTTTCCATATTGCAGCCAAAATTGCTTTACCAAGACAAGGACCTGACTATCTCCCTGCCTTAGAACCAAAGGGGACTCTCACTGTATCCAGGATATAGGTCAAATATTTTACCTGGAGCTCAACATTACCTACAACCTGGCCCCAGGCTACCTCATGTCCTCACCCAACATACCATGCTATGTGATAGAAAGGGATTAAATTTAAAATCAGTCATGGGTTCAAATCCTGAGTCTTAAGGAGATGAGCAACCTTAGGCAAGTTAATGAGATGACCTGAGCTTCAGTTTCTTCATCTTTAAGAAGGGATTAGGTGAGAGAATAAGAAAGACAAGTGCTCAGCTCTAAGAATTTGGGCATGTGGCAGGGGAACACAGTCACTAAAGCGGAACACAATGTCAAGACACATTGCCTGGAGGCTGGATTTTGGAGGGTTTGTCTGGAAGCCTGAGTTAGCCTGTGCCTTAGGTGAACATATTTTAAGGAATAAAGAGAAAAGACTAATCTTCCCTCAGGTAGGGTAGATACCCAGCTGGTCTCACCATTGCAATACATTGAATTACAGATTTTTTTCTCATACTGCGCTGCAGGTTCCTTAAGTGAAAAAAAAAAATAAACAAGTTTTACTCAACACATTGAGCATCTATTTCCTCATCTGTAAAATTGGAATATTAATAGTAGTTACTTCATAGAGTTGTTGTGAGAGTTAAATTACATGATTCATATAGATGCTTAGAAACTTCCTGCCATGCCACATTGACAACTCTATTAATGTACATGAGACATTGACATTTACAGTGTGAATAGTCTGAAGCCATTGCTCACTCCCAGTGCTTGCATAAACATGGGCAACCCACAATTAGTACAGGGGCACAGATCCCTTACCTATGGTAATAGTAAATCTCTTCACAAAACTGGACTCAGATTTCCCTGTTTTTATTTATGGCTACAAGAAAAAAAATGGCAACACTTACACTGGTGAGAAGCTGATAGAACTCTAACTAATGTTTCATAAGGGACAAGGTTTGTCTTGTGTGCTGAACCACTTCTATCCATGTCTGACAATTAAGTGTTATTTCCTCCCAGGTTAAAGCCTTACATTAGGGTGAGGGGGTGAGGTAGATGTTAGCTCCTGGGAGGTACAGGGTACCCCATCACATTCCCTCCTCTTCCTACCTGACACTGTGCTTTCCTGTTCAGCAAATGCCTATCCACTTGATTAAGATGACAGTAATTATGATGCAAATCGTTTGGCTTAGTAGCCACAAAGAACTGATTTCCTTTCTAGTTTCACTTCCTACTAACACTATAGCCCAGAGCAATTTTACCTCCCTGAACTTCAGCTTTCTCATCTGTAAAATAAGAACACCTAAATATGCAAGTATTGTGTAGATTCAAGATGGCAATACCTATGATGCACCTTTTGTGAAACCTGGTAGAGGCTCAGCAATCAATCAGTGGCATCCAACAAAATTCACTTACTATTAAAACTTTCTCTTGACATCCTATCATTGCCTCCAAATTTATAACCCTTCGTTCTTAAGGTTGGCAAATCCATTTTGGAATAAGTCAAGTGGGACTTGTGTTCTATATCCTGGCAGAATCTTCTTTATATTGCCAGCAAACACATACTCTTTAACAGGATACAATATTCTTTTAACAGGTTTATTCTTGCATTCAGAGTTTCATTATGATTCAGTCATCGCTCTAATTTGGTTCAGCTCATGAAACATCTGTTCACTTAGCAGATCAGCCCCTTTTTCAGATATTAGTCTAAATGAGTTCTAATGTACTTGCTGTCTCCACCACCCCCACTGCCCCAAGCAACTGCCTAAATAAGCACTTGCTCAATATGGAGCAAGTCTTTGAATTGAAGGGGGAAAAAAGGATATTTTGTAATCCCCCCACGATATTTTTCCTTCTTTTAAAAGATGCAACCATAAAAAAGAAAAGCAACATCACTGGTGTTATTTGTGCACTACTCAACCATCACAGGACTAGACAGGTGTCCACAGGCTCAGTAGTGTTAATACCTGGTAATGCCCTGGACACAGGTGACATTCGACTGAGTCCGGGTCAATAAGCATATATTGAGTGCATATTTAGTGCCAGGTTCTGGGGAAAAAGATAATTTGTACAAACCATTTCTTTGAGGGCCTTATATTCTCTTAGAGATGAGTGTATAAGGGGTTAGAAAAACACCACTTTGAACTGGGCTGTGTAAATCTAGATTGCAGCCCTTCCAGGCCAAGAATGGCTAGAACCCAAACTATCAGGCATTTTGGGCTTCCGGGCACTACCTCTATGTTCTAAAGGATGAAGAGCTGGATTGTAATCCCCACACTACTATTTACTAGCTACACAGCTACCAGGTGCACTCATATCAATATCAATAGCACTAGCAATATTAGGACTGCTTGAAACAATATTAAACATGACAATATATCCTAAAATACTTTGCAAACCATAAAATCTTGTGTGCATGTTAGAGGTAGTAGTACTGATTCAAGATTGTCCATATTTATTATTCAAAGAACCATTTAGGTATTTGATATACTAGAAAGGGAGCTGAAATCTAAAGTGCACAGAAAGCTGTGAGGGCTATCTTCCCAGGTCTGCAGAAAAGCTTGCCAATCACAAGGACCTATGACAAAGTCTTTTCCCTGCCTATCCCCAATACCCACCTTAAGTAGAGCACAACTCTCTAAATTTGACTTAAATAAATGTATGTCATTGATTGCCTCGTGAAAACTCTTGCAAGGGCTTCTTTCATTTTCCTGTCCGGTATTTTAACATATTTTTAGCACTTATATGCTAGGCACCATTTTAAGCACAATATTTATCAACGTATTCAATTATCCCAGTAATTGAATCTCCATTTTAAAGATGATAAAAGGCACAAAGAAGGCTAAGTAACTTATCCCAAGTTATATAGCTCGTATGACACAGTTGTAGATCAATAACAAGCAGTCTAATTCCAAGGGTAACAGCCTTAACCCCTATGCTACTGATGTTAACATAATCAGATGTTGGTGTCATAAATATTATTCTGCTAGCTCTATGGTAGAGAGATTGTCTCTCATGTGGATTATTTCCATGTTGTTTTTGTTTTTTTTTTTATTTCTTATTCTCCAGTATCTCTACCATAGAGCTAGTAGAATAATATTTATGACAACAACATCTAATTATGCCATCCCCTTATTCAGAAGGCTTCAGTGGTGTACCATTGCCTATTTGTTTATTTTTTTAATGTTCCTTATTTTAATATTTTTCCACTTCCATTTAGTCCCCTTATATCTCCTCACCCTGCAATCACCACACTGTTCTCCATTTCCATGACCCTTTTCCTGTTGGCTCAATCCCTCTACCCCCAACCTCCCCCACCCCCACCGTAGTTGTTATCCTGCGCTCTCTCTATGAGTTTGTCCATTTTGCATGTTATTTCAGTTTGTTCATTTGAATCCACATATAAGTGAAATCATATGGTATTATTCTTTCTCTGACTGGCTTATTACACTTAGCACAATGTTCTCCAGGTCCATCTAAACTGTTGAAAAGGGTAAAACTTTCTTCTTTTTTACAGCCAAGTAGTGACTGTTACATTCCATTGTGTAAATGCCCCATAGTTGTTTTATCAGCTCATCTACTGATGGACACTTGGGTGCTTCCATATTTTGGTGATTATAAATAATGCTGTAATGAACATAGGGGTCCTTATGTTCTTTCAACTCAGTGTTTTGGGTTCCTTCAGATATATTCCCAGAATTATGATCATTGGGTCAGGAGGTAGATCCATTTTTAATTTTTTTTGAAGTATCTCCATACTGTTTTCCACAGCAGCTGAACCAATCTGCGTTCCCACCAACAGTACACAGGGGTCCCCTTTTTCCATATCCTCACCACCACTTTTTGTTTGTTGATTTATTGATTATAACCATTCTGACCAGTGTGAGATGATATCACATTGTGGTTTTAATTTACATTTCTCTGATGATTAGCAATGCTGATCATTTTTTCATATTTCTATTGGCCATCTGTATGTCCTCTTTGGAGAAGTATCTATTCAGTACCTTTGCCTACTTTTTAATTGGGTTGTTTGTTTTTTTGCTGACTTTTGTAAGCTCTCTATAAATTTTGGATATTAATCCCTATCACATGTATCAGCAAATATGTTCTCCCATTCTGTTGGTTGTCTTTTTATTTTATTGATGTTTTCCATTGCTGTGTAAAAACATTTTAGTTTGATGTAGTCCTATTTTCTTTTTTCTTTTTTCTTTTTTTCCCCTTGCCTGGGGAGATATATTCAATAAAATATTGCTATGAAAAATGTCTGATATTTTACTTCCTATGTTTTCTTTTAGTATTTTTATGTTTTTGGGTCTAACATTTAAGCCTTTAATTGATTTTGAATTTATTCTTGTGTGTGGTATAAGAAGGTGGTCTAGTTTCATTTTTCTGCATATGATCACATTATCTGTCCAATTTTCCCAACACCATTACTTGAATAAACTATCTTTAGCCTATTGTATATGCTTGCTTCCTGTGTCAAATATTAATTGACTATAAAGGTATGAGTTTATTTCTGGGCTCTCTATTCTGTTCCATTCATCTGTTTGCTTTTTTGCCCATACCATGCTGTTTTGATTACTATGGCCTTATAGCATAGTTTGATATGAGGTAGCATGATTCCACCAACTTTGTTCTTCTTTCTAAATATTGCTGTTGCTATGTGGGGTCTTATGTAGTTCCATATAAATTTTTGAAATATTTGTTCTAGTTCTGTGAAATAATGTTATTGGAATCTTGATAGGAATTGTGTTGAATCTATCAATCGCTTTGAGTGGTATGCACATTTTAATAATGTTAATTCTTCCTATCTATGAACATGGTATATGCTTCCACCTATTTGTATCTTCTTCCATTTCTTTTTTCCGTGTCTTAACAGTTTTCCAAAAACAGGACTTTTGCCTCTTTTGTTAGGTTTATTGCTAGGAATTTTTTAAAGAAATTATGAATGGGGTTATTTTCTTAATTTCCCTTTCTGTTAGTTTATTATTGACATATGAAAATGCAACTGATTTTTAGATATTAATTTTGTGTCCTGCTACTTTGCTGAATTAATTTATCCATTCCAGTAGTTTCTTGGTGGAATCTTTGAGATTCTCTATGTACGGTATCACGTCATCTGCAGCTGAAGACAGTTTTACTTCTGCCTTTCGAATTTAGATGCATTTTACTACTTCTTCTTGTCTGATTGCTATGGCTAGGACTTCTAGTACTATGTTGAATAAGAGAGGTGAAACCAGATATCCCTGTCTTGTTCCCTACGTTAATTGGAATGTTTTTAGTTTTTGCCTGTTGAGTTGATACTGGCAGTGGGTTTGTCATATATGGCCTTTATTTGTTGAAGTATGTTCCTTCTATTATCAATTTGCTAAGAGTTTTAATTATAAATGGGTGCTGGATTTTTTCAAATGCATTCTCTGCATGTATCGATAGAATCATGCTGAATTCATTTTCTTTATGTGGTTAATCACATTTATTGATTTGTGAATGTTGTACCAACCTTGGATTCCCAATATAAATCCCACTTGATCATGGTGTATGATCATTTTGATGCATTGCTCTATTCACTTAATTGATATTTTTTTGAAAATATTAGCATCTATGTTCATCAGGGATATTGGCCTATAATTTTCTATTTTTGTAGTGTCTTTATCTGGTTTTTGAATTAAGATAATCCTGGCCTCATAAAATGATGTTGGGAGCCTTCCCTCTTCTTGAATTTTTTGAAATACTTTGAGAAAGAGAAGTGTTAGTTCTTCTCAGAATGTTTGGTAAAATTCACCTGTGAATCCTTCTGGTCCAGGGCTTTATTCATTGGGAGTTTTTGATTACTGATTCAGTTTTACTAGGTGTAATCTGTCTGTTCAGATCCCTAATTCTTCATGCTTTAGTATTGGAAGATTGTATGTTTGTAGAAACTTATCCATTTCATCCAAGTTGTTCAGTGTTTTGGCCTATAGTTGTTCAAAATACTTCTTATAATCCTTTGTATTTTTTTGGTGTCAGTTGTTATTTCCTTTCTTTCATTTCTGATTTTATTTATTTGAGACCTCTCTCTTTTTTTAGTGATGATTCTGGTTAAAGGTTTGCTAATATTGTTTATATTTTCAAAGAACCAGCTCTTTGATTCATTGGTCTTTGTATAATTTTTTTAGGCTATTTCATTTATTTCTACTCTGTTCTTTAGTATCTCCTTCCTTCTCTTCACTTTGGGCTCTGTTGTTCTTTTGCCAACTTCCTTTAAGTGTAAAGTTAGATTTTATTTGAGCTTTTTCTTGTTTCCTGAGATAGGCCTGTAATGCTGTGGCTTTCCTTTGTAGGACTGCTTTTCTTGTGTTCCACAGATTTTGGATTGTTGTGTTTGCATATTCATTTGTTTTAAGGTATATTTTGATTTCTTCCTCAACCTCATTGTTGACCCATTCAGTGTTTTATAACACGTTATTTAGCTTCCATGTCTTTGCGTGTTTTTCAGTGTTCTTCTTGTGATTGATTTCTAGTTTCTTAGCATTGTGGTCAGAGAAGACAACTGATACGATTTTAGTCTTCTTAAATTTATTGAGACTTGTTTTGTCCTAACATGTCATCAATCCTAGAAAATGTTCCATGTGCACTTGGAAAATATGTATATTCTGCTGCTTTGTAGTGAAATGTTCTGAAGGTATCAATTAAATCCATTTGATCTAGTGTATTGTTTAAGGTCCCTGTTTCTTTGTTGACTTTCTGTCTGGAATATCTATCCATTGAAGTCAACGGGATGTTAAAATCCCTGTCATGACTGTATCTGTCAATCTCTCCTTTTATGTCCATAAAGATGTGCCTTACCTATTTAGATGCTCCTGTGTTGGGTGTGGAAATGTATACTAGCGTTATATCCTCTTGTTCAATTGTTCCTTTATCATTATGCAGTGTTCTCCTTTGTCTCTTGCTATAGCCTTGTTTTTAAACTCTATTTTGTTGAATATAAATGTTGCTACCTCATCTTTTTTTTTCTTTTCCATTTGCATGAAATGTCTTTTTCAGTCTCTTTACTTTTAGTCTGTGTATATCTTTCAATCTCAGTTGGGTCACTTGGTGGCAGCATATATGTGGGTCTTATTTTCTTATCTTATCCATTCAGCTATCCTGTGTCTTTTGGTTGGAGCATTTAAGCCATTTACATTTAAGATGACTATTAATAGATACATATTTAGTACCATTTTATTGTTAGACTATTTTCCTCTGTTTTTTTTTTTTTCTTTCTCTCCTTCTTCTTCTTAAAACCAGCCCTTTAACATTTGTTGCAGTTTTGGTTTGATATTAACAAACTCCTTTATCTTTTTCTTGTCTGGGAAGCCCCTTATTTCTCCTTTGATTTTAGATGATAACCTTGCTGGGTAAAATAGCCTTGCTTGTAGGTGTTTGCTTTTTATCATCTTGAATATTTAACACAACTCCCTTCAGGCCTGAAATGCTTCTATTGAGAATTCACATGAAGTCTAACTGGTACTCCCTTTTCTATAACTACCTGCTTTTCTCTTGCAGCTTTTGGAATTTAACTGTCTTTAGGTCTTACCATTTTCATTATGATGCATCTTGGTGTAGTCCTTTGTGGGTTCAACTTGTTTGGGACTCTCTGAGCTTCCTCAACTTGTGTGTCTCTTTCCTTCACCAGATTAGGGAAGTTTTCAGACATTATTTCTTCAAATAGGTTCTCGATCCCTAGCTTGCTTTCTTCTCCTTCTGGTATTTCCTTGGTGTGGATATTGTTATACTTCATGTTGTCCCAAAGGTTTCTTAAGCTCTCCTCATTTTTTAAAATTCTTTTTCCCTTTTGCTTCTCCACCTTGATGTTTTTTTCTATCTTGTCTTCCAAATTTCTCATTTGATCCTCAGCTTCATCTAACCAACTGTTTATTCCTTACAGTGCATTTTTTATTTTAGATGTTGCATTCTTTATTTCTGACTGTTTTTTAATGATTTCTATGTCTTTTTTCATGATGTTGAGTATCCTTCTAATCATTACTCTAAACTCTCTATATGATAAATTCCTTGCCTCCATTTCATCTAGTTCTTTTTCTGGAAAATTCTTTGTTCTTTCATTTCAGATCTGCTTCTTTGTATTTTTTTTTTATGTATTAGGTAAATCTGGAAAGACTCAGGTGCAGCCCTATGTCAAATAATGCCTGTAACTGGCCCTGGGCAACCTCTTTGGTGCTACCAGCAATTCACAGCTCTGGCTCCCTCTGCTGGTCATTGTGTATGCAAAAAGAACAAATCTACACATCAAGTCCAGCTGACACCAAAGGTCAGCAAAGTCTCAGAGCTCCCAGAGATCTGCCTTTGTTGTTAAACTCACCAAGGGTATAGCCTTAAGCTGTACTTAGTAGCCTGGCTAAGCTCTGCAGCGTGGGACAGACTAATTCCTGGGGACAGGGCTGTTACTTCCCCTCAGCCTGATGCCATTTGGAGGGAACTGTTCTGCCTGAGAAAGATGGTCTCTGCAGTATGGGGGCTGACTCAGCACATGGATCCTGATAGCTGTTCCTCCAGTTCTCTCCCCTGAGCCACCAATCCCAGACTGTCCTCACATGTCTCTAGTCCATTCTGCCTTCCTTCTGCTGGAGCTCAGGGTGAGTGGCTGCAAATGGAATTTTGTATATTGGCTCTTTAAGAAGCTCTCTGCATCTCCAGCTGTCTCTCCCTGGTGGACAGAAACTTCACTGCTTTTCACAGCCATGTATTATTTGGGTGCCAGTCACGGTTCTGGTTCTGTAGGCTGGGGAGCCCAGCTTGGTGTTTAGACCCCATACTTCTCACCTGGAATCCTCTGGCCACTGAAATATCCCTTTGGAACTTCAGCTGCTGCCTGTGGGAGTCCAGCCAGTCCTTTTGTGCCTCCTCCATACTCAGTACCACTCTTGTGGGCATGTGGCTTCTTCTGACTGTCCATGGTTATAAGGCTTCTCTCCAACCAGTGTTCAGTTGGTTATTTAGGGTGATTTTTCTATAATTTAGTTGTAATTCCAGTTTGGTCATGAGAGGAGGTAAATGTAGCTTTCATTTACTCCTCTGCCCTCTTGGGTCTTACATATTTATTTCTAAACTTTCCTTCAGACCACCAAAGTCATTAATTGGCAGTGACCCCTGATTTCGATCATTTTCTTCTGTCATTTTCTCTTCCTCCAACTTATACTCCGTATTCTTTTAAAACTAATCCATGGTACCTTGGTGTGGATGCTGTTAGGCTTCCCAAAATTATGCATGCTCTCTTCTCCTCCCTGCCTTTGCAGGCAGGTGTCATTTCCTCTGGTCACATTCTCAAACACCTAGTATATGACAGGTATTCTGACCCTCTTGTCCACACAGCAACTTCTTATTTATATTTCAAGTTTCTTCATAAAATATCACCTCCTCAGTGAAGCCTTCCTTGATTTTCACAGGCAGACTTAGGTATTCTACCTAGAATTGAATAATTGTGTCTTTGGTTTTCCAGAAAACTGTGAGCTCCTCCTGGATAGGAACCCTCTTTTCACCTCTGTGGACCAATGTCTTGCACAGTATCTGGCCCATGGCATCCACATAATAGATATTTGTTGAATAAGAGTGAATAATTTAATGAAAAAATATATATTTATCTAGAAAATGTTTGCATGCATGAATGTGTGTATAGGTAGATAACATGCAACTCTGTGATCAGACTTTATTTTATAGGATTGAGTTTATACTCAGCATTTAAAAAGCTTTTTATTTTCTTTAATAATTGCTCCAAGTGTATCATTATATATTGGTCTCATTGCCGAAAATCTAGGTAGAGTTTTCTGAAATAACTTTAACACCATTTTCTCTCAAATTGGGCATTAATGTATTATAATTTATTAAAACATTTAAATAGAAATACTTTTCAGTATTAAACAAAATTACATGCAAATAGCATTTGAATATGAGTGAAACACTGTGCAAGCTCTTAGGTACCTTTCTTCTAACTGCTAAATTTTATTCTGGTTTTCTTCTTTATATTTCCATGAATAAATGTTAACTCTATCTAAAACTAGTAAATTTTGTGTGTGTATAGCTTTGTGATTTCAATCCAGTTTGACCTCAAAACTTCTGTGGGCTCTCTCTTTTAACTGAGAGTTACTATTTTGATCAGACGCATCTTATGCTTTACAAATAGAAGAGATGTGTTTTACCAGATTTTCCACAATTCCATGGAAAAATAGTTGGCCATTATGAGCCTTACCAATGGTTATGATTTTTCATGTATTCCTAGTAGAGATAGATATTAAAGATGTCATAGATGTTAGAACTTGTAAAGTTATTAATTTTTAAATTATGTATATAATTACATAAATCATTATTATATCATATATAATCTATAATACCAGATATTACATAGAGTGTATATATAACTTTAGAAGTGTATTTGAAAAGACTACTTTCTTGATTCTTTTAGTGTGTTTAAACATCCAGTTTGCTTTCAAACCCAATTTTAAATTACTCTTTTCTCTGAAGGAGTTTTATATTACAGTGAAATTTAATTTAAATAAATTTTTCTGAAGTATTACATATATGTAGGAAAATACACAATCAGAAGTCTACAGCTCACTAAATTTACAGAGGGAATACCACTCAGGTTAGGATACAGGGCATACAGACAACCGAATCCTCCCTGGTGCCTGTACCAGTCATTAGCCTTTGCCAAAGGTCACTAGTTTTATGACCTCTAGCCCCATGATGGTGTTGCTTTTAAATACCAAAAACAGAATTTGACAAGGGTTCCAAACACAGACAGAAAGGAGGGAGGGTGGTGTAGGATTACATGACCTTAAAGTTTTTGCCAGTCTTGAGATTCTATGATAAATTATTCTCTTACAGCTCGTGTCCACATCATTTTGGTTATAGCCCTTTGAGTTTTCTTCCCAAATATCAATTTATTCCTTTTTGATCTCTACCCTTCCTTTCTATTCTCCATTTCAAATATATTACTCATATTAACTCAATTATTAGCAATAACTGTGAAAGAAACTCAAAGCCCATGACACATTAGCAATACACTTTAAAAATTTTTTTTGTTTTTTATTTTTTTTAGTGTATAATTTTTTTTTATTTATTTTTTCAAATGCATTTGTCTCTGCCTTTCCTCCACCACTTTCCCTTGCCCCCTCCTCCCCTCTCAATCCTTCCCCTTTGGTTTTGTCCAGGAGTCCTTGCTATATGTTCCTTGACTTTCCCCTTCCCTTCCTTTTCCCCCCGCCCCGCCTCCCTTCTTCCCTATTGTCTCTGTTGGTTTCTTTTCCTTTCAGTGTTGCTGGTCTTATTTTCCTTGCATTTTTGTATTGTTGGTTAGGTTCCACTTATAGGTGAGATCATATGGTATTTGTCTTTCGCACCCTGGCTTATTTCGCTTAGCATAGTGCTCTCTAGTTCCATTTATGCAGTCGCGAAGTATAGTACTTTTTTTCTTTCTGCTGTGTAGTATTCCATTGTGTAAATGTACCACAATTTTTTGATCCAATCATCTACTGATGGGCATTTAGGTTGCTTCCAACACTTGGCTATTGTAAATTGTGCTGCTATGAACATTGGGGTGCATAGGTTCTTTTGAATTGGTGTTTTGGGATTCCTAGGGTATAGTTACAGCAGGGGAATCACTGGATCAAGAGTAATGCGGCAATATCACAGAAAATTTGGACAATAAAACCAAAAATGTACTCACAAACCAACCATCCAAAGGAGTACATCAATTTTATAGAATGTTTTTACACAGATAAATTATTTGTATTAGACATCAACTCCTTTAATTTCTTATTATAGGTATTTTTCCATGCAATACTATTATTAATATAATGATTACTGGCTGCAAAACATTAGAGTAAATAGATATATTCCAATTTGTTTAAAGAACAATTTATGGGACTTCTAATGTTTTGTTAGTATAAATAAAGCTTCATCAAACATCTTTTTGCATATGTCTGTATTCTTCCTTTGGGTTTTTTACTTTGGACAGATTCCCATATGTGCGAGGGTTCATGTTCAGTGGAGACCCCAAACACTTCCAGCTTTGCACTTCACTTACTTCAAAATTAAAGTAGAGGAGCAATGGGTCCCTCAAAGCAGAGATCTGGATTCTGTGAACTTTTCTGGCATAAAAATCAGAAAGCAAATAAACTATTTCAGCCTGGACTAGATCAATTAGTTACGCACTCAGACGTTTAACTTAGAAAATCGCTTGGGGCTAAACTCTAGTATAACTGGGCTATAGCTGCCACTGTGTGCTAAACTAGCAAGTTCTCTGTCCCCACACCCCTCCACCCCAGTTTGTAAAATAGCTGTCCAGCTGATTTACAGCGATTATTGCTGCAACTTGAGATTTTGGCAAAAATCTATTATATAGAGCACAAGGCCTGAAAGGAAACCATTTAACTTGTCAAAAATGAGTCTGCATAGATGGGAAAGAGAAAGTAAAAAAGACAAAGAGGTGGATGGGAAGAAAAGAAGGAGACAAGATTTCTTTTGGAATTGAAAAACTTACATGTAACAGTAAAACTGATTGCCCCAGGGATAATTTTAGCCTCTTACCTGAGACATGAAACTGTTTTAAAACTTCTCAGAAACTAAGCTAGAGAGAAACTAAATATTATTAGCTGATTAATATTATAAAATTGGAAATTTATTTTTGACACTCAATTTCTATCTAATTAACTTAATAGAAGTAGCTAATTTAGAGGAAAGAACTGGTATAATTAAAATTTAGAGAAAATGCAATAGTGACTAAAATATGAGAAACTATCTCTATGTGCAGACTATTTTTATTGGTAAATGTATTATTTATCTTATATACCATTTCTTATCCCTAATAGTTCATTCCCAGGGGCACGTATGACTTCTCCTGGACAGACCAATGAAAATGATCGCAGAAGGTCCATATGATGATGAAACATGTGAATGAAATTTGAAATAAGAGCAGAAGTTCATCCATGAAATAAAATCTCACCTCTAATAATCCAAGTATTCAGTTTAGAGTTTGGGGTGGAAGAGTATAATATGTGAGTCCTCAAGGACATAGACACATATTTATAACAGCAACATATTAAAGTATGGGCTATAATAAAAGAAAGAAGAGATGGAAGAGAAAGGGAGGGAAAAAAGCACTGTGTTTGGAGCACCCAGACAAGATAGAGAGTCAGAGAAAGCTTCCTGGAAGAGGTTTCACTTAAGCTCAGTCTACATGTTAAGTAGGCAATAGCCATGTAAATTTGGAAATGCTTAACAGGGTGGGAAGCAGAGCAGACAAAAAAGGAAGTAAGAGAACATAATTGGAGAGCCTGCAATATCAATGGGAGGCAGTGACTGTGTCGGATGAGACTGAGGAGCCAACGGGTACTAAAATATAAAGTTCCTTGAATCTTAGTCTTTTTGTACTATGGCCTGGGGAGTTATTGAAGGATCTTAAACAGGTGATCAACAGCTGAATCTTAGATTGTTCACTGTGAGTACAGCGGGAGAATATATCAGAAGGTGTAGGACTAGAGGAAAGGAGAACAATGAGGAGGTTGTGGCAATGGCTCTGGAAAGCGGTCAACACACTGTGTCTGTAAAGGGCCAGGTTGTAAATATCTTAGACTTAGCAGGGCACATGATATCCGTCCAACTATCAGCTCTCCCACTGAAGCACAAACTCAGCCATAGACAACATGGCTTTGTTTCTAAACCATTTTATTTATAGGCAATAAAATCTGAATTTCATATAATTTTCACATCATGAAATATTATATTTCTTTTTATTTTTTTAACCATTTAAAAATGTGGAAAACTAATGGTAATGGAAAACTAAATGGTTATGGAAAAATACAATAAATATCAAATTGAAAATGTGGAACACATTCGACTGGTTTAGAGGACACATATAGCAACCTCAGTTGATGTAGTGGGTTTAAGAGGGGAGCTAAGGAGATGGATTTGCAAAGCATCTACTATGGGATTCAGTGATTAACTGGTTCTTGCTGGTTAAGGAGGGGTGGTGTCAAGGATAGAGCTCTCATTATTGTAGCTTGAGATCCTGGTTGAAAGGCAAGTCCTCCAACTTGACTGAGAATGCAGAAGGGAAAAGGATTTGGACACTGGAGAATGCAGAGACTGACAAATGTCTTCGCTTTTCAATGATTCAGCCTTTGCAGATTCTTGTATCATCCTGAGGAAAGTATGTCGAACTATGTGTGCTTTGAATAGTTTTGTTGTTGTTCTTGGCAAATAGTTGCTTACCATTTGGGGGCAATTTTTTTTAAACTATAGAGATTGGCAAAGAGAAATTAATGTTCTTTACTAATATCAATCTTATAAAATACATCACCTCCTTTGACATTTTCAGAAAACTGTCTCAAATAATCCCCAAATGCAAATGTGACCCATATGCCAATGCCATATATCTGGCTGTGTACACACTGCATTAAAAAAACTCTCTCAAGCTAGAATACTTTTATCATTCCTGCATGGAATAATTCTCATGAAATAATTAGGAGGTACACAAACTAATGATAAATGTTAGCTTTTTGAAATGGGTTTTGATGAAATTACCATAATCTGATTATGCAGCTTCAAAGAACCTTTCCCAAGCTCGGTTTTTCCTTGTCCGATCCAATCTGCAACTGTCTGTGGCCAGAACAGCCTCTGCATGAAGATTTATCATGAGGGCTTAGAACTGCCAGCAGAGTCACTTCTCCCGGAATCATAAATATTCATGAAGAACAGGTACTCAGTATGGCTTCCAGCCTCCTGGGCAACTCCAGCATTCTGGGCAAGGACCCATTCTACCAAATAAAGGAGAAAATAAGGAATGTTCAAATTGGGAAATAAATCACAATTTGTTTTGCAATATAGCAGGGTAGAAGTCATACAGTAGGTTAGGATCGTGGGTTTAAGTCTAATAAGTCTAGATTCTAGGTCCAGTTGTTCCCTTTACCTAATTCTACACCTTGGTCAGGTAACTTCACTCCTCTGAGCAGAGAAAAATCATGCTAACACAGAAAGCCCATCACATAGACAATCCAACATCATAATAATGTTTACTATTAGTGTTGTTATTTCCATTATTGTTCTGTTACTAAGATCTTGGTATACTTTCAGATAACTCATTATAGAGAATGTTTAGTATTAAGTCTTTGAAAATATTAATTAGTGAAACAAATCAATTATTTTTTGTGAACCTGCTATGTTTAAACTTGGCCTTTTGCATGTTATTTTATAACAACCCACAATGAATTAATAATCATCTGCATTTTATAGATGAAGACAATAAAGCCCTAAGGGACTAGTACAGTAGCATCACTATGTTAGTTTCACTCAGGTAGGCTCTGCTGTGATAGTAAAAATACCACTCTCTCACATGAGAATAAAATATAAGTTTATTTTATAAATAAAACATAAAATAAAATAAAATACCTATCATATCATCTTTATCCATTTATCCCTCAGTGGTTATTTAGGTTATTTCCATATCTTGGCTATTACAAATAATGTTGCAGTGAACATGAAGGTACATATATATTTTCAAGTTGTTGTTTTTGTTTGCTTTGGATAAATACCTAGAATTGGAATTTTGGGGTTATGTGGTATGGCAATTTTTAATTTTTTGAGTAACCTCATATTGTCTTTCATAGCGGCTACACCAATTTACATTCTTACCAAAAGTGAACAAGAGTTCCCTTTCCCCACATCCTCACCAATACTTTTTCTTGTCTTTTTGAAAACCACTATTCTAACATGTAGGAAGCAATATCTCATTGTAGTTTTGATTTGCATCTCCCTGATGATTAGTGATCTTGAGTATCTTTTTATATACCTGTTGGCCATCTGTATGTCTTCTTCGGAAAAAACAAAATGTCTATTTAGATCCTATGCCCATTTTTGAATCAGATTGCTTTTGTTTGTTTATTTAGGGTTTGTTTGTTTTTTGTTCTGTTGTTTTTTGTTTTCTTTTTTACAAATGAGGTATATGAGTTGTTTATATATTTTGGATATAAGTCCCTTATTTGCAAATATTTTTTCCTACTCCATAGGTTGCCTTTTTATTTTGTTGATTAATTCCTTTGCTGTGCAGAAGCTTTTTAGTTTCATGTAGTACCACCAGTTTATTTTGTTGTTGTTGCTAAAGGCTTTCTTATGATCATCTAATTACCAAAAACTATAATAACAGGATAAACTAGTCTACTATTTCTAACTTTTGAAAATAATGATTGTTCAGTGATAGCATTTTATGTTCAGAGAAACACTCTGTGATAAGTTGAGCCAAAAGGATTATCAGCATTTACTAAATGAGTAAACTGAGGCAAAGAATCCCCTGCTTAGAATCGCACAGCAAGTAAATATCAAACTCAGGACCATACTCCAGGGTCCCTGATTCTTGGCACTTTGATATGAATCTTAGACAACAACATCTGCCTTGTGTTTGGATCAAATATATTTAGAAAGTAGAAAATTGAAAAAAAAATTTTTTTTGCAGGACCTTCCAAAGTTACTAATGCATGATGAGCCTTTAGGTGGTGCAATATATTTCTTTTCCAAAGTTTTATAACCATAAAGCCCCCTTCTCCTAGGATGTCTCATAGGGCACAGCATGCCCTTAGGCAGACAATGCCTATTGTACTACCAATACCTTACAAAACATCACCTACTCAACCCGCTTGATTTCCCTTCAGAAAGAAGTCTAGACAAAGTTGTTGCTTTCCACAAGTGAGGAGTTTCAAGCATGGGATACCCCTTCACTATTCTTTGATGAAGAAAAAGAATTAGCCTACTTCGTTATTCCCTCTCACTTATTCTCCCTTCTCTTTCATACTCACTCACACACACAACAAACAAACCATGTTCATTTTCTAATCAGAATTCCACCCTAGGAGAATCATCATTCTGCTCTTACCACGCTTGTGAAATGCAGGCCCCTTTGTACAAAGATAAAGGAGTTTTCTATTCTCACCACAGATTGCCTGCCTTTTGAAATACATTTTGTGGTCCATTCAGTCCATTTCCAGAGTATGAAAAGAACAGCACATGATATTTAAGAGCAGTTACCGCACACGTGGCACTGTAATCATAATGGCTGGGATTATGGGCCCAATTTTCCCCATATGTTTATCTGCAGATGTATTCACTTTGATCCGCATACAACACTGCAGTGCCTCAGTTTCAGGCTGTCATAATTTGCTGCCTCATGTTTTACATTTTCACGGGCTTCCTTTTCCTCTGCTGGCACCAAGGAGGGTCTGAATCAATGGGGACAAGTTGGGGTGCTTCGTTCCCATGCAATTTCATCTGCCCTGTCTACTCACTTGCCTGGCACAGACAGGTTCCCTCAGTACAATTGCAACATTATTAACCACCAAACAGTGCTCACTCCCCTCCCAAACAGCATCACATATGTTGCATACTTTGTCCACCCTTTTTAAAAATCTGCATCTATTATGAAATTATTTTAAGGCAATGGATTCTATCGTTAATTAACTGATCATATAGCTGAGGCTAAGAGATATAAAATAATTTGACCATCCCTGGCCAGTGTGGTTTGGTTGGTTGGAGAGTCATCCCACAGACTGAAAGATTGTAGGTTCAATTCCCAGTCAAGGCACATGTCTGGGTTGCATGTTGGGTCCCCCTTTGGGGCATGTAGAAGAGGCAACTGATAGATGTTTCTCTCTCAAATTGATGTTTCTTTCCCTCTTTCTCTTCCTCCCTTCCCCTCTCTAGAATCAATAAGCATGCTCTCCAGTAAGGACTAAAAAAAAAATAATAATTTTCCCAAATTCACACAGCTGGCAAGAGTACATAGGAATTTGAACCCTCATTTCTTTGACTACAAAGCCACCCCTAAGAGAGACAGTGGAGTAATGTGGCTAAGATTGTAGGTATTGGAGTCAAGTCCCAGCCTAGCCATGGATTAATTGTGTCACCTTGAGAAGTTGCCCTATTTTTTTGCATTTTAATTTTCATACCTATAAGATGGAAGATGTTATCTAGCTTCCAGTGCTGCTCTAGGGATTAAGTGAGATATCACAGATATTACAGCTACTAAAGACAACACACATTCATTCCCTTCCCATTTTAGCATAATATAAACCTGGTGAAAGGGTGTTGGGCTCATGGGTAATTTTTTATTTCTTCTTCTTATATATCCATAATTCACAATATTATTCATATGACACACCCTCAGAAAGTGTGCGTGTGTGTATGCACCTCCATCCATTCATTTATTCCTACAAAACATATGTGTAGCAATCAAAGAGAATTAAAGAGAGTCCAACTAATAATAACAGGAAAGGTAGGGAAGCGTTATTTAGTTTTGGGTAGTAATCACCTTTCCTCCCTCATTTCCATTTCAAATGAAAAGCTCAAACCATTACCTCACTTCCAAACAGACACTTCTCATGAAAGGGGTGCTAAGCTGTCAGTGGTCTGTTGGGTGGGACACTAGGTGTAATTGTACCTCTTACTCAAAGCCCCCTGCTGGCCCTGCAGTGCCGATGTGAGGCCCTGAGTTCCCTTTGTCTGAGTCACAGAAGAATCTTTTTTCTTGCTATGAAGTAAAGACTTTATCCTGTTTGTATGGAGTTTCCATTCTTATAAAGCAAGCTGACAGGGTGGATGACACCAATTATGAGAGAACTGGGTGGAGCATCTTCTTGGCCCTCTGCTCCAGAATATACTTGTTAGGAGAGCTGAGTTCTGTGGCTCCCTGTACCATGCTGTGTGACCCTGAGCTACATACCTCCACTCTCTGAGCTTTAGTTTCTGCATTTGTAAAATAAGGATGTTAGCTATTTCAGAGGGATCCTTGAGAAGATTAAATGAGTTATTGCAGGATGAGCATCATACCAACAGAAGTAATTATAATTCTTCACCATATCAGCATAGCTTTTCAGTACTGGCTTCACACTCTTTGAAGAAACACAGTCTTTACCCTATTTTCTCAGCTGGAGTAGTTGGATATCACAATTATTGTTTTCCTCTAGAAACAAAGAATCCTGTATGCCACGTTCCCATAGGGCAACCTGGGAGGCCTTTATAACTACTGTGCCTTTACTCTTTGTATATACTATGATATGTTTTGTGCCATGAGAATTCTCATTCGGCCCTAACAACAACCATTGCTGGGTGGCTTTGCACATGGGTATATTTTGTTAGATAAGAAAACTGAGGCACTAAGAATTTAGACAACACACCCAAGTCCAGGCACAATTGGACACAGAATGAAACCTTAGATCTCTGTCCCCAAAGCTTCGTTTTCTTCTGTCGTGCCATTCTGCCTCTTTAGGAGGAATCTGAATGCAATTGCCACATGCCATCTGATATTACTCAAATTTAGATATGAACTTGAGTCTGATTGGAGAACAGAAAGAAAGCTCTACTCTTCTGTGTTTCTCTTCCATCCATGTTCCATGTATCTTTGAAAGGAGCCAAGCAAACGTGTAACAGAAAAAATAGCCATCAGGGATTCAGAGCTTAAAGCCATTATACATGAATAAAGGAACAGATTTCTTGGTACTCTTTCATAAATGTTTGTTTATTAGACACTTAACGGTAGGCAAAAATAATGCAATCCTAGTAAATATCAGTTGCTGTGGGATCGCAATGTGAGCTATGTCCTGACAGCCCCAGTCTATGTCCTGGGCTCTCGATGACCCTCTCTGTCCCTCGTACAAGTCACTTTGCCTCTCAGGACTCAGTTTACCCACGTGTAAAGTGAAATGGGGCACTGAGGCCGATACTTTCAGGCTTACTGTCCTGTGGGTCAGCATTTATTTATGTGTAATTTAATATCTTGTCCATTTCCTGCAAAGGATATTTAGTGACAAAGAAAACCAACAACATGAGTAGAGGGGGTACCTAAAGGCGGAATCAGCAACCATGCAGAGAAGGGGAATATAATTGTATGAAAAACAGGGATGAAATAATTACTATCATGGTGTAATAAATAACACCGTAATTTTTCTAGGCCCTTAATTAATTGGTCTGCAAGTTGGTACTTTTTTGTCCTTTTACTCTAGTTCCAATCTTGAATATCCATGATAAGGAGGATCTAGGGAAACCAGTCTTGGACTAGAGCAGCAGGGAAGTGGGGAGGAAGATACTTCTTATTATCACTAAATCTCTAAACTTATTCTAAATGTTAATTGAGTTCACATATCTGAAAAATTCAAAGTGAAAATCTAAGTGCACCTTGTAGCTCTCCAATCGCTGCCTTATTTGCAAAGGGACACTTCTCATGGAAGCCTGAGAGCTGAGCTGCCTTCGTCCAGCACGTGCCCTGTCTCATAAGCCTCTTCTTCCTGCCTTGGCTCCAAGTTACATGTATTTCTCTGCTATCTCCCCCACTGCATTATGAGCCTGTATACAGGGATGATATTTAAAAAATAATCCCTCCATGAATGAATAAATAATAGCCAGAGTTATATGATACAGTCAACACAAATTGCATATTTTATTCATTTATATCTTCAGTTATTCCACCGACATGTATAGAGCCTCACCACATGCCTAGCTCTGTGCTAGGCACAGGGTGCTCAGCATCTAGAAAGACTGTCAAGAGGCCATCAGTTAGTGTGGCCTTCGTAGGTACTCTTCTAGAGCAGGATTTACTAACATCCATACTGTTGACATTTTGTGGTGGGAAGTGCTTTGCTGTGGGGGAGGCTGCTCTGTGCATTGTAGTATGTGTTGCAGCATCCCTGACCTCTATTCGCTAAAGGCCAGTAGTATCCCACTCCCTAGCTGGGACTGTCAAAATTGTCTCTAAAATTTGCCAAATGTCCTCAGGTGGGAAATCTTCCCTGGCTGAGAACCACTGCAGAAGAGGGACACAGAGGGGCTTCAGGCCCCTGAGGCAGGGAGTAGTAACATGATGTCAAGAGCTCAGAGCACAGCACCATGCTATTGTCAGAGCTACAGACTTAAAGCCAAATGGCCTGCACCTACATCCTTGCCTTCCACTTTTTAGCCGTGTGACATGGGGCCAACGACTCAACCTCTCTGCATCTCAGTTCCCGTATATGCAAATGGGAATAATAATAGTGCCTGCCTCCTGGAATTATAAGAGTTACAATGGTACAGTATAATGGGTTGTTTGTGTGTCTATCTCGCCTCTAGTCAGTGAACCTCTTGAGCATAAGAGCCTGTGCTGCTTTGCCTCCAAGCCAACATCAGCACTAATAAGAGGATGTGAAGCACTGGATTTTTATGAGTTCAGACCCTGGTTCTCTCACCCAGTTACTAAACCCAGTCATGTAACCTCTCACCACCCCAGGTTCTACACCTGTAAGTATGGAAAAAAAGACTATAAGGAATTACTGATAATCACTGAACGTTATTGAAAGGAATAAATGAATTAATCAATATGAAAGTCTTTGTCACAGGTGTGTTCCATGCTATATTATTAAATAAATGTCTGAATCTGAGAACAAAAGCTGGCGGGTTGGGCAGAGGTGACGTCCACGATCTATGTTGTCTAAAGGAGAAAATACTAGGTCGTCTCTCTGGCCCAGGAAGAAGGCTTGTGCCCTGAGACAGCATTTGTTCCACGACAACCCTGTTGCGAAATGGAACGTTGACAATTCAGCCCTCCCTGCACAAAGTCATGCAAAGTCATGCACATATGCATGGTACTGAGGAGAGGAGCGGGTCTGATAGCAGTCTACAGTATCTGTCCTTCAATCAGCCCCTGTCTCAGCTCTTTGTAGGCCCAGGATGAGGGCAGCCAGGGACTTCCGTCCACTTCCCCCACTCCCCCTCACAAGCAGAGCTATTCCACCTAAAAGCCTCATTGCTTCACCTGCACCTTAAATTTCTTCAGCCCAAATCCTTAGCTTCTTCACATTCTCAGAGCAGAAGTTTGTCCCCCTAAAAGGTCCACAACTGTCACCCTTAGAGCCCTGGTAGTGGCTGATTACTGAACTTTAAGACCCCCTCCTGAGATCCGGATGCTGTTCACCTGTCCAGTCACTCTCACCCACTCTGCTTTGTACTGCACTCTTCAGGCACAGGGAGTCCTCCCAGACCCTGTGTTCTTGTGTCTTAATAATTTTACACAAGATACATGATCTCCCTGGAATGCCCTCACCCTGTGCACACAGGGACTCCCCAGTCTTCCTTAATGCAGTGTGACTTTCACCTTCTCCTGTGCATTTATAAGGCAGGGTTTAAATGGCCTGTCCTAGGGGTTGTCTCTGCATGGTATAGTCACCTCTGTTTTACAGTCTCACCGCTATATTATCAGATGCTTAGGTATCCGCTGGATCTTGTGGGCCATGAATTTTCTGAGTGTCTGGTCTAGGCTTTCATTCCACTTTGAAAACCAAATCTGGGGACTCCTCCCTTTCCCTAACCCCAGTACCATTAGTGCTGTCTCTGCTTTGCTACTCATCCACCCTGTAGGCCTCTCCCACAAATGACTCCATCTTTATTCACACCAGCTGTCATATGAATTTTATTTCAGATCTTCAGAGGCTTGGGAGAGGCCTTAGCCCAGCCTACAGTGCCTGCTCTCACTGCCTCCCCGGCTTTCCCATTTTCCTTTTCTTTGCCTTCTCCCCTTTCCTCAGCACATCAATCCTGTTCTTGTTTCATGCAGAGCAGCTTCATCGACTTCTCCAAAATCTTGGGAACAGAAGATATCCAATCTCCCCAGGACTCTCCTGCCATAGAAAACTAATCAAAGCAAAACCCAACAGAGTGGGCCTCTCTCTGGGAAAACCATTTGCCTGCTGCAAAGAGAATCCAATTTTTCTTGGTCTCATTATACCTGTATCTCAGTGACTGACAGGGAACCTGACTAAAAAATAGATGTTTAGTGGATGCCCGAATGAATTGATCTCTGAAATGATATATATGTGAAAGCCATTATAAACCAAAAAGAATATGCAACATTAGATATCATATCAATGTTATTACTTCATGACAACAATTAGTAACTAGTTGGATATGAGCAGCCCTGCCTTGGATTTCCCTTTATAAGAAGATGGGACCCCAGTCAGAACATCTCAGGTTCCTCTTGTGGGTCCCCACCCTACCAAAGGAGCCGATTGGTCAGGCATTTTACCTATGACCAGGGAGTCTAAGACCAGAAGGACAAATTGACACAGTTAGGCCACCCAAAAGTATTAGTCTTGGTGGAAATGGAGCCTCTGTTCAAGGAACAAGAGAGTAGAAATGCATTCCTTTTTCAGAGCTTTGTGAGGAGCTAAGATCAGGAAGCAGTGGGAGGCCATGTGGTCCTGCAAAAAGAGCAAAGTACTGGCAGAAATCAGGCAGAAAGACCTGATTTCAAATGTGTCTTTTGACAAGTGACCTCACCTCTCTGTGCTGATGATATGACATCTCATTTGTCCGGGAAACAGAACCCTGGAAAATCTAATTTTCTGCCTCTCTCAGACTCTTCAGTGGAGATCTAAGTAGAGAGGAAAAAAATCAGGCCAAGAAATCATGATTAGTTTGGACATTTGTCTCAAACTCTGGGTGGCCTGCTCTTGCTCTCAAGGGTTGGACTGGATTATGCACGAGATATCTGAATGACTTTGAGCTTTCAATTTAGAGGATTAGGGTAAAATCTGGGAGAAAGAAGCTACTTGGGAGAAGAGGGAAAAGAACTTTAAAGGCATGAGTTTTAGAAAAAGTGTGAATTCCACAATATTTAAGACAGAGAGAGAGAAAGAACTCCCTTATAGAAATCGGAGCTAATATCTTTGTCTGGCACAGCAAAGGCCTCTATGCCACCAATATGGTGACTTTGCCCAATTATGTCTCTGAACTAATTGATTCTGCCACAATAGATAATAGAATTGATCTCTTTCTCCTTCTCTCACCTTCTCTTCCTACACCTTCCTCTTCCAGAGTTCCAATTCATTAAGTAAGAGAGCATGAATGAGTCATCCAGCCATTGTCCAGTGTAGGGTATCACTGAGTTTTGTTGCAGGCTTCTACGCTATGACTTTCACTTGGCCAGCCAGTCATCAGTGGCCAGTTGGCTGTGGCTGGGGTGAGGAAGGAATCGTGGTACAATATAGCTTCTTCCAACAAGACTTCTAGATATAGCATGTTTTTTATGGGTTATTTTAAGCACAAACACCTAACACAGGGAAAAAATAGCACATATTTGGCCCCTTCACTGGTCAATATGATGAACTGGTAGAAAATAGAAGATGGTGGCCTTCTATTTGTCAAAAAATGGTTAAAAAAATATACAGATCTCTGATAGCTGGGGGTGCCTGTGGAGTTATAAAAGACAATGTCTCTAATTTTATAGGAAATAATATAACACCTTATGATACCTACAGCGATGGTGCAATAACAATCAGTCTCACCCTGCCCCAATTTATCCCAACTCATCTGAGAAGTGCCAAGTTATGCAGCCATGGAGACTAGCAGAGCAGTTATAAGTAGAGTGAAGGCCATTCAGACCTCAGTGAGGTCATGACTCTGCCACTTACTGCATTTACCTCAGAGAATTACATAAATGTTCTGAATTTTAGTTTCCTCATCTGTAATAACAGCAATTATAATAGTACCTGCCTCATAAGTGTCACTGTGAGGATGAAATGAAATAATGCCTGCAAAGAACTTACCACAGTGATCTACACAAAGCATCTCCATAAAAAGACCTATTTGCAGAAAGAATATTAGCCTAAAGCCCTAGACCTACACCTCTACCACTGAGATTCTGAAGTAGTAACTGTTTGTCTCCCCCCAAAAACACTGCAGTCACAAATGCTGTCATGGCAATAAAAATTGGCATTTCTGACTGCTTAGTGCCCTGGGAGGCCAGGCTGTCCAACCAGTCTCTGTCTGGATCCAGTCACTCAACGACTCCATCCTCCCCTCCAAATTATTAATTCAGGGGTATCCGAATTGTTTTCTTGTGTTCCTCCATTTTCCTATTCTTCTTGGCCTTCTGTGAATGGAATCTTCCATGGAGAATCTGGTTTGGCTATGGTGTAGGCTGCCCTTGCCTGAGAACTTCCCATGTGCCAGAAACTTTACCTGAATAATCTCATTAATACTCAGAACAACCATTGACTGTTTTTCCATTTTATAGAAGAGTATTCAGAGTTGTAGCTTCATAAGCCATTCTACTGGCAAATAATTGAGTATATACATGCAATAGATTCTCCAATCTCATTGACCTTTGCCCATCCTGTACTCCCATCCTTTAGTAAACAACTTTGAAAGTGATAATGATGATGACAATGACAATAATGCCAATAATTCTTTCCTATATTCCTAATTATGTCAATTTTCCCATCTTACTGCTCACATAGGACTTTTCAAAGAACAAAGACCTCTCATCCACAAAGAGAGACAATTTTGGGGACAGGAGGCTGTGTATACCCTTGTCATCCTCAGAGCAGAAAGCACCTTTAGAAAGCATCCAAGTGATACCATGACCTTGAGCCTTATGAAAATATGTCCAGCACCTCTGCTCTGACACTTCCCTAGCTCTTGTTATTTTTTTTAATCTTACCCTCTTAATCCTTGTTTTACAAGCATGAAAACTTTCCTTCTTTCTTTCTTATTTTTGTTCTCAAATACTCCATGCTCACAGACTACCTCTTTCCTCATTAAACTCATGATTATCCTCAAAGAATTTGCATCTGGAGTCTTCAAGTGAAGCCAGTTATTGCTCCATAACACCAGTGGTAGATATTTGGATCTTGGCTTACTCTACTGCCATTCCCACAGGCACCACAACTACTGCCATAATTCCCTTCATTTAGAACATTTTTATAGGCTTCTAAGAGTCACAGGATCTGCTACTAAATACATGTACTTTTTTACAGATTTTTCTTAATAGTTTATTGAGAATAACATATGAGGTCTGTCCAGAAGGTATCCAGCCATGTACTATGAAAAAGAAAGACATTTATTGAAGAAGATACAAGATAGAAGAAACATTGTACATGGGACAATGACACCTTAGTCCCCTTCAAAGCAGACACTTTGGGACCTCACACAGTTCTCCCAATCACCATCAGCTGCTCCATGTCATATTTTCCTGAATCTTATCAACAGTCTGAAATCTCTTACCTTTTCAAAGGTGATTTTAATTTTGGGAAAAGCCAGAAGTCACAAGGCACCAAATCTAGGCTGTAGGGGGCCTGACTCACCTGAGTGATTTGATGTTTTGATTTAAAAAAAAAAAAAAAACAGCTCTGCATGAGCCCTAGCTGGTATGGCTCAGTGTTTTGAGCACTGGCCTGTAAACTAAAGGGTCACTGGTTTGATTCCCAGTCAGGGCACATGACCTGTGTCACGGGCCAGTAAGGAGTATGCGAGAGGAAACACATTGATGTTTCTCTCCTTCTTTCTCCCTCCCTTCCCCTCTGTCTAAAAATAAATGAATAAAACATTTTTTAAAGACCTCTGCATAAGATGTGATACCTGAGTGGGTATGTTGTCATGATGAAGCTGTCAATCACCAGCTGACCATAAGTATGGTCTTCTGAATCATTTAACTAGTTTCTGTGGAGAAATGTTCAAGATTAACACAAAATCTGATGCAGATTCATTGCTCTACTTAGTCATTTTGAATGCAATGGCCACACAGTACACATGCTCACTCAACAGCATCTATTGCCCTCACTGACTAGTACGGCGAAGTCGTCATTCTTCAAGCATATGCATTCCGGTCCACTCTCCTCGGCTACCAGGTTACATCAGTGTCGCACAAACCATTCTAGTTATGTTAACAATGATTGGACTTTTCCTGGACAGACCTAATATACAGAGAAAAATACATATTTTATTATGAACAACTCAATATATTTTCACATAGTGAGCACACTAATGTAACTTCCACCCAGATCAAAAAAAAAATAGAACATTACTAGACCACTAGAAGCATCTTTGTACCTCCTACCAGTTACTACCCCTCACTTCAAAGGTAACCATTATCCTGGTTATTACATAGGGGTGTTTTTTTTGCCCCTTTTTGAATTTTATGTAAGTGGGATAATATAGTATGTTTTCTTTTTTTTTAGAATAAACATGTGTCCAAGGTTTATTAACTAAAGAACCAGGAAAATGATAAAGCCTGTTCAAAGAGCATATGGGGAACAGGAGTTGACATATATAATCAGAAAAAATACTTTAAAAATTTTAGAATGAGATTTGTAGGATATATACAAAACTCGTTAATACCCTACAATGTGTGTGTGTGTGTGTGTGTGTGTGTGTGTGTGTCTATGAGGTTATCTTTCCCATAGGGCAAAAGTCATTTGTAGTTCTCTTAGACAACAGCTATTTGCATTTCTATAAGTTTTCTACAAGAAACAGAGTTGTAAAATATCATAATCAATAAATAGTTTATAGAAAGCCAAGCAAGGTTACCTGCCCCCTAGAAAATCAGGTAATCCCTAGAAAACCTGCTGGACAGAGAACAGTTTTTTACTAAAAGATGCCCAATAGTGCTGTTCTCCTAGTTACATCTTTGGGATGATTTTTCTTAACAATCTACCTATTTGTGACTGTACCCTTGTGCTCTTGGCTGACTTCTAACTACTAAAAATAATATGTCCATACTCTTATTCGAGGACAGCCTTTCCAGTTGCAAATTATATTCCATCTACTTTTGCCTAATGAAGGAAATTATTACTCTAGTGATTCTGTTTTCTGTCTTTCACATAATTTTTCCCCTCTGTTCAATGTTTTAGCATAAAGATATGGTCTTCCACCTCCAAAACAATTTCTCTTGACTTTACTTCTGTCTATGGCTACTATCCCATGTTTCTCCATATTGTTACAGCAAAGAATTATCTACAACCACTGCCTCCTGTTCACCTCCCCCATTCCCGAAGCTACTGGAATTAGGTGCTAACCCTAATCATTTCTCCAAAACTGCTCTTGTCAAGGTCTTCCATGACCTCCACATTACCTAATCCAGTGGCTAGTTGTCATTTTCATGTTACTTAACCTGTCATCATCATTTGACTCTGTTGATCACTGTGAAACCCTTCACTAGAAGTGCTTTTTTTTTGGCTAGGTTTCCAGGACTCTTCTGGTTTTCCCCCTAGCTGCTCTTTCTCAATAAAGGCATGCCTTTAAATATTACTCTAACGACATCATTTGAAAATATATCATTTGTTTTATTTACTGCCACAAAGTGATCCAATTTAAAATTATATTATCCTCCACAAGCACGAGTTGTTACAAGTGCCAAGACTTGTGTCAGGCTCTGGGAATATATGACATAAATAAAAGGCAATTAAGACATGATGCTTACCTCAAGTTGGACACTTTCTAACAAGCCACAAGAGTACAGAGACGGAAAGGGGCTTAGAAACAATTTAGAAAAAATCCTTTGATTTTGAAAATTAGAAAATGCACTGCAGAGAAACAAATCAACTTGTCTCAGACCCCTTATATAATAGATGGTAGAGCTAGGACTAGAATCCGTGCTTAATAATATCTCTCTAAACTATTCTGTACAGTCTCTCTCTAGAAATTTAACGTCCTGATCAGCTCAGCTCTGTATAATTTTAATTTTAGTACATATGTTGCCAAAGTGAGCAATGAATGCATTACTCCTCATAAGCAACCCCCTCTAGGCACCCTCCCTCTCCCTCCAGGCCAGGTGGGTGACCTACATTAGTGTCCCCGGGCCTCTAGGATTTCCTGTCATAGAACTTACCACATGGTTTCCAAACTGTCTCCCCACTAGACTATAAGCTCTCTCAGTTGTAAAGACCAAGTTGTATTTGCTTTTAGCTCTCTAATGCTCAAGATGGGGCTTGGCACAAAGTAAGTACTAAGTCACTTTTGCTGAATGAATAAGTAGATGAGTCAAAAAAGTCATACCTTTCCTGAAACTACTTTTGTTCTATCTATTTAATCTATCTATCTATACCTATATCTATTAAATCAGACCAGATATGTAGATATCTCCCTTCTAATGTCTTTATTGACATGGTAATAGAGAGTATGGATGAAAGAGCTCATCACATCAAATGCCTTCAATTGCAGTGAGCACAGTAAGTCCTCAGTTAACATCTTCAACGCATTCTGTTGTTTTGAGTGAAACAACCTATAACAAAACCAATTTTACCGTAGGGTAATTGATATAAACAAGAGTGAAGTTCCTATGGCACCTTATCAACATTATAACAATGACATTGAATGAAACCACACAATTTGGGAACCTGCTCTGTCTGTTCTAGCAGAGTCAGGGTTGGCATTATTCCATCCATAGGATGGGAAAACAAAAAATGCTAAATAAAAAAAATGTTATAGTCATACCAGAGGGGTTATTTTTAACTTGCTGTATTTATTTGTGCCTTACATCTACTGTAAATGGAATCAAGTGAAGCCTCAAAACACATAGGGCTTTGTATTTTCTTTTGTTTTCAAAATGAGGAAGAAAACAAAAGTGAGAAAAAAAGAGGCCAGATTTGAGATTATAACATTCTTTTTCCATAACCGTATCACTTATAATAATAATAATAATACAAGAAAAGTATAAGTTTGGAGATCAGAAGACCTGGATTATATGTTTCCCTCTACTATCCACTTACTTGGTAGCTACCAGGGGCAATGACCTTCCTCTCTTATGCTCTCAGTTTCTCCCATCCAAGTGCTAACCAGGCCTGACCCTGCTTAGCTTCCAAGATGCCTACAGTTTCTCAATTTGTCAAAGAGACAGGTGGGGAAATAGACCATATTGGATACTTTTTAAACCCCTTACAAGCTCTAGATCTCTAAGCATCTTTGCTTTCTTCAATACATTTGTGAAGCAGGAATCCCAGGGACCAACAGAAATATCCCCCTTGTTTCTGCTGTGGTTGTTGTGAGTAGCCTTGAAAGAAAATAAAACCTGCTGTTTCTTTTGATTTAGTAAAATGAGCAACTTGCTTTCTTAAATATAAAAGTAGCTATCATTTATTTAGCCCTTCCTATATTGTACTATGCTAGGTATCTTTTATGCATTATTTTATTTAGTCTTCAGAACCACCCCAAGAGGTAAATCCTATTTTATTGCTACACAGGAAGAATTACTTATGTGGGGAAATTAAGACTTGCAGAAGTTAAGTTACTTACCTAAGGTCACAAAGGTAATGTGTCAGAGCCAGGACTGGAACTGATGCTAATGCTGCTGCTCTCAACACAATTAAATTTTAGGAGTATGAATTCATTCTCCTTCTGGTATGAGAACACTTTTTGTGCACATCCCATCCTGGAAAGTAGGAGGTTACTCATTATTGACATCTTACAGTTGCAAACCAGGACACGAAAGACTTGCATGCTAGGTTGAAAAGCAGGCATTTTTCTTGATGGAAATAGGGAGCCTGAGTAGGTTCTTAAATTATCATATGTCAAGATTTTCTTCTACCTTTACCATGATCCATGGTCTCCCCAAGAAAGCCATGGGTCTCATGGTTTTTTGACTCTCTACACCTCCATTTTGATAAATATTTAATGACTCCCTTTCTCTAGACAGTCCTTGTATTTCACCACTTCTAACCATTTGTTTATATTGAGCTCTACATTGTTTATATTGTATATACCCCCTCATTCAAATCCTACACAAGGGCCTTCAAGGTCCTCCTCTATTATCTACTCCATTTGCCTACCACTGCATCACTGAGAACTCACTTCTTTCCTGAGCGCCCTCAAAGAAAGGGAGAACAAATAGGTTTAAGGGTAGATATGAAGAAAATTAACCTCAGTTTGTACCTGTTATAGGCCAGGTATTATATCAGGTGCTTGTAGACACTATCTTTAATTTTACCAACCACCCTGCGAATACAAATTATCTCCACGTGTGTTATGAGGCTTGTGGAGGTGATGAAACTTGTCCATACTCAGCATCAAACTTACTGGTGGGTTCAAGATTAAAATATATTCCTCTTTGACTTCAGGATTCATGTTCTTTATACTATATCACATTACATCTACATATAAAATTAATTTCCACGACAACCTTACAAGAGAAATACTTTATAATCTGTTAGTTAGATGTGAAAACTTGGATCTGAGCATTTATGATCTTGCCCAAACCTACTCACAATCTCATAACTACTTGGACCAAGTAAGTCAGAAACTAGAACAGAGGTTGTACTTTGCCTGTTATATAATAAGATGATATTTTACAGTGAACTATACGAAGTCCCAGATGCTTCCTAGCTCTATGACCAGAGTATATACTTTCTGAGGGTAGATAGGTGCCTTGTTTATCTTGTACCCAGGATATAAAATGTTACAGCTCAAGATTTTCTATGCATTCTTTACCGAGTAAATATTACTTGGATTATGAAATAAGAAAAGGGATGTTTCATCCACCACCTTATGTTTGCATGGCCTTTTAGTTTCTATGAAATTTTCCCAGTCTTCCTTTATCAAATCACCTCTCAGGAGCCTCAATTTCCTGATCTTAATGGTGGAAGTAATGCCTTCCTGGATTCTTACTGGATTAATCGTGCAGGCAAAGTAAGTTCTGATATACTCAACAAATGATAGATAATATGAGAATGTGATGCAAAGGATGATTGAATTCTCACAAATTTCAATGGCTTAGATGAGCTCAGAGGGCATTGAGTCTCAGTGAGGGAAACCATCAGGAAGACAGTGACTCTCTGTGGTCTCCCACATTTTCTCTCTCTCTCCTGGAAAAATTGAGTTGCCAACTCAAGACTCTTAACACTAAACTTACTCTTCATTCCCCACTTGCCACACTGTGTTCCATCCTGAAGATTAGCTGGTTTGCAGCCTCAGGGTGAGAAATCCTGATTAGGAATGTTTAGAGGAAAAAAAGAACCTCAAGCTATGTGAACAAACCTAAGAATGGAAGCAGGGCAGCACTTCAGGAAGAGACCTGTAGACCAAGGCTTAGCAAGGAAAGGAAATAAAACCTCTGGGATGACAAAATAAACAAAGAAATTGGAAAGGGCTAAACCTAATCTTCACCTGGAAAATATTTTCCAGGGATGGAGAGTGTGGGGTGCTGCCTCCTCTACCACTTCACAGCTAAAGGAGTGTAGTTAGCTTGTTTTGACTTGCTGAATCCCTGTTCAAACCCTGAAAGGATTAAAATGGGGGATAATAGAAACAGGCATGGTTAACACATGTGGTGAGGTGAAATAAATTCACATGGTTGAAAGTGCTGCATCTCGGTTTAGTCCTGCCATTAACTAGCTTTGTTCCTTTCAGCGAGTGACAGCCCCTTCTGAAAGTGATAGACAAGATCAGTGTTTCCTTGGGAAGAGAGGCCACTAGGGAGAGTGCAGATTAATTTAGATATTAAAAACCCTTTTAAATTCTCTTTTATACCCTCTGATTATATATTAAGGAGAAAGCCTTACTTTGGTGCTCGCATGTCTTCAGTACCTTTCTTCTATATTAAGCACCCCTCTCATTTTCTTATGTATATATTTTTTAAATAAAAAGACAACAGATGTCAGGCTCAAAAATTTCAAGCAATAGTATTTGAGTAAGAAATTCTGTTGCTATTGTATTTACCTGTAATGATATTTGTTGCAGTGATATAACATTTTTGTAACTTTAAATTAAATTTATGGGGGTAACATTGGTTAAAAAAAGTATATAGGATTCAAGTGTACAATTCTATAATACATCATCTGACAGATGACTGGATAAAGAATATGCAGTACATGTAGACAATGAAATATTACTCAGCCATAAGAAAAGATAAAATGTTGTCATTTGTGACAGTGTGGATGGATCTTGAGCGGATGAATACTCTAAGCAAAAAAAGATGGAAAAAGTCAAGAACGATATGATTACATTCATACGAGGGACATAAAACTGAAAGCAACAAATGAGTAAACAAAACAAGGAAAACATACAACATATACTCATGGACACAAAAAACAGTATTGCGGTTATCAGAGGGAAATAGGGGTGGAGGCATAGGTAGTAAAGGGTAAAGAGGACCAAATATGTGGTGACAAAGGAGATCTGGCTTTGAGTGGTGAACATACAATGCAATATACAGTGATATATGTTTTTTTAAAAAGTGTTATTTATTGATTTTAGAAGAAGGGAAAGAGAGAGAGGAAAAACTTCAATTTTGTTTTTCCACTTATTTATGCATTCATTTGCTATTTATTGTATGTGCCCTGACCTGGGATCAAACCTGCAATGTTGGCATATAGGGCTGATGCTCTAACCAACTGAGCTACCTTGTCAGGGCCTATGGTAATATAACTTTTAAGTTAAAAAAGAAAAAAGTGAGCCTTTAAAATACAGTAGCAGCTAAATATCATAGCTGATGTTTGAAGGAATGAAGTTTGGGAAACACGGTGTCAGGTGCTCTCTAAGGCCTTGCTAGTCTAAGTATTATCTGCAAACCTGCCACTTCTGGAAGCTTAGTGGAAATATAAAAACTCAGGCTACTCCCCAGACCCACAGAATCAGATCCACAGAATCAGAAGCTGCACTTGAGCATAACCCCCAGAAACCCTACTCTAAAGATGCGTCTAGGTCTTTTTCATTCTTCCTAAAATAACCCCACCACCATGAAGGATTCTTACAGTGTCCTCTCTCCCATGTTCTTTATTCTCCTTTCGTTTTGTTCAGTATTCAAATAAAAATAGAAAGAGGGAAAGGGGGATGGAGGGTAAAAGGAAGGAATGGAAGGAAGGGAAGGAAGGGAGGAAGAGGGGAAGGAAATGAAAATAATTCTATTGTCACTCTAGGGCATGGGCTTTGGGGTCTGGTACACCTGGATCTCACCCCTTATTCTGCCACTGAATATGTACTTGAGAAATGCACTTTACTTGAGTTTCTTGATTTTAGTTTCTTCAACTATAAAATGGAGATTGTCATCCTTGATTCTCCCTGCAGTTGTAGTTTGTGTGTGCACGTGCATGCACGCACACACAGACACACAAACACACATGCAGTTATCTAAGTACCTAGAATGTAGTAGCATGTCCACAAATAGTAGTCACAGAGACACTTTGCTTTGCTTCCTATCTACTGTAGAAACTCTAGGTCTATTACCATGATGGAAGGTAAATGACCCTCCAATGCCAGCCAGGCACAGTGAATCTCTAATCTGTGTTGTAAGTGCCAGATAATTTAGTTTATATCAAATCATAGTGCTTTTGCAAATGCATGTCCCAATTAGCAAATCAGCTATCAAGGAGTCCTGGCAGATGAAGTGTCTCTGCCTTGCTTGCATGTATTCAGGGTGCCAGTGCAGTGCAGAGGAATTTCTGGTGGAGTGGGGCCTTGAGTGAGCAGAGAAAAGAGCAGGAATAAAATCTGGAGCATGGACTGCTTTTGCAAAGGTCGGCTGGTCTATCTTGCATTTCTCATACCTTGCCAGGTCCACATGGAAGTGCAGATTCATGCCTTTTTCTCTATTGCCCTCAGCATGAGGAGAGAGTAATAAAGAGAAAATGGGGTTTGCAGTCAGAGAGGCCTGGTTCCACTAGCTGTGAGACCTTGGGCAAGTTGTTTAAGCTCTGCATCTTAATTTCCTCAACTCGAATAACAGAGATAATCATTTTGACGGCTAGGGATACTGTGAGGATTAAGTGAATCCTGATATGTAAACATGCCCAGCATGATGCCTGAAATGTTAGTGTCACAAATGCCAAGCACCAGATCCTAGTGACAGTTTGCTCCTCTTGTCACTCTTCAAATTCTACCCAGCCAGATAGACCAGAATTTAAATCCTGCTTCTATCCTTTCCCAGTGTGTAACCCTGGTCATGTCATTACTTCCCTGAGTCCAGGTTCTCTCACTGTAAAACAAGGGCAGCAATACCTTTCTCTTTTTTTGGCAGTTCTTTAGTAAAGGAATGCAAGCAAAGCACCTAGCCCGTGGAGGCACAATGTAGGTATTCAGCCAGGAGATGTCAGCATATAGTATTCAAGGAAGTTGAGCTCAACACTTACCACCTCTTTGTGGCTGGCCTTTTATAAATCTCTCTTGTTTGCTGGAATCTACTCACTTTCTATACCTTTATGACTTACGGTGCTCAGGCTCAAAACCTTTTCTCTCTCTATATTCCATCTTTAGATGAGCTTGTGGAATCCCATAGTTTTAAATGCCATCTACAGCTGATGACTCTCAAATGTAAATCTCCAGCCTGGGCCTCTCTCCCAAACACTAGATCCATAAATCCAACTGCTCATGCAGTATTCCTACTTGGATAACATAAACTCATCTCAGATTTACCATATCCCAAATTGTGCTATTAAGTTCCACTTGCATCACCACCAAATCTTTTCTGCCCCTAGTCTTCTCCCTTCTCAGTGTCTCAGGCCAATATCATTGGAGTCATACTTGTTTCACCTCTTTCTTTCACAATGCACATCTAATCATCAGCAAATTCTGTTGGCTCGATTTGTAATGTAATCCAGAATCCAACCAGCTCACACAATCCTTATTCAAACAACAAGGATCTCTATCTTTGGTCCCCTATAAAATCTCTACAAACCTATTCAAAATGGCCCTTTAAAAATTCAATTCAACCCCAGCCATTGCGGGTCAGTTGGTTGGGCATCATCCCACAGACAGCTGTTGTCATGGTACAGACCAAAGGGTCACAGGTTCGAATCCTGTGCAGGGCATCCGAGCGATGTATCTCTCCCACATTGATGTTTCCTTTCCTCTCTTTCTCCCTCCCTTCCCCTCTCTCCCCCAAAAATAATAACCCAAAGAATTTAAAAATGCAATTGATATCTGGCCACTCTGCTCTAAGAAACTCGCAACAACGATCCAACTCAACATAAGTCCAAAGGTTTTAGCATAATCCACAAGGTCTTACATGAACCAGTCCCTGCCCCCCCAGCTCCTCATTATCCCCCTGAGATTGCCCCCTCCTACTCTCTAGATATTGAGGTCTCTGTGCCGTACTTGGAACATGCAAACTTCCTCTTGCTCAGGACTTTGCTCCGTGCTGTGCCGAGAGTGTTCTTTCCCAGTCATCAGCATGGCTTGCTCCCACATAGCATTCCAATTTTTGTTCTTGCATCACCAACTCAGAGACTTCCTATGATCACTTTATATAAAACAGTGCTACCACTTCACGCCAATGGTGCTCCCTTCTTTCCCATAGCATCAACCTCATACAGTCTTTTAATTATATGCTTCTTGACAGAAGAGAATTGGTACCTAGTAGGTATTCGGTAGATATTTATTGAATGGAGGAACCTGTCTAATTCTATTTTTCTCATTGCATAAACACTTGTGGCACACATTACTTTTAATTCCACTTCTGTTGTCTACTATTACACAGAGGTTAATATGCATAAATTACATTTGTATAGGATTCATAGTTTACATAGTTCTTTCTCCTTTGATCCTCATAACAACCCAATTAGAGAAAAGCATATCCCACCCATACCTATCGATGATGAAACTGAGACTCCAGTTTCAGAGATTAAGTAAACTGGAGAACATCACATATATAATAATGGAAAAATCAGGACTTGAACTCAGGTCTTCTTATTCTTGATCCAAGATGTTTTTCCAAGAAATGCAGATACATTTACTGATTCGTATTGTTGCTGAACTGATTCACCTTGAGCAGTACTTTTCTTTCCTGGTGAAAAAAAAAGATCAGTTTTATATATTTCTTTTGTATCTCTATTTAGCCTAAAATAGACTAAAATACCTAACAGAAGTTCATGATATAATTGTTGTTTGCAAGTGTGAATATATAGCCCCAAACTCAAATATCATAACAGTGTGTTCTTCCCACATGTCTCAAATACTGTATTTAGAAGACTTTTCTCAATCCATGAGCTTAACTTCAAAGTGGACTTAGTCATCTATGAAAAGTACAGTGAGAAATGGAGGAAGACAAGATAAGAAGAGGATGGATAAACAGACTAAACAGGAAACTAGCAGCATAAAAGGATGCCTAAAGGCATATATCAAATCAGGACTTGATTGAAAAGTATCCAGATCTGGGATAGGGTCAGGAATTTGAGGAAGGACATGGCAGTGGGAAGCTTGGACAAGCAGTGTACCTGTAGACAGGTGAGCGGCACTCTCTTGATAAAGTAGGCAGTATGGCTTGGAGTAAAAAGCTTTCCTGGGGACCTGTGCCAGAGGAAAATGTTAGTTGAGTCAAGCAAGGTATGTCTTCACCCAGAGTAAGGCTCTATTCCCAGTGAGGGAGCTAATGTGAAAATTAGGAACTGAGATCCACAAGAATGACGCAACTCTGTGAGCTCAGAGTTTCACTCATAAGCAGACCCAAGGTACTCAGAGAGATCCCAGATCATGTCCTTTCACTCCCATCAGCCCTCCTTTTTTCCCTAGTGGCTCTGGTCCAAATGGCCTCAGGAAGGACTGGATGTTTCTGAGCCTGTACTATTGTACTTATCTCAGGAGCACCCTACAGAAAAGGCACGGGGTAGGCAGATAAAAGCCTGATTCATCCACTTAGAAACCTGACCACTTCTGAGTCCTCCTTTTCTCCTATTTAGCTGCCACCCAACCTTCTCAACCAGCATTTTCCCTGACGTGGACCCATCAGCTTCCTTGGAGGCCGAAAGGAATTTCATACTTCCTTGCATGAACTCATGAACTTGGACAGGGCCATGAGCATCCATATCCAGCCACCAAGTCCCCAACAAATAACTTCCTGTAGGCCTATTTATCTTCTGTTTCAGCCCAGAAGAACCAGGGTCTATAAATTGTAGTTGAGATTCAGGACCATTTTCTCGGACAGGGATGTATTGCGTATCAGTAGGGAAGCAGAGTATCACAGTCCATTTGCCTACTGTAGTGAAACAGACATGCTCAGTGAGCAGCAGCCCCCAAAGTGGATGGGGTGGCCATAAACCTCACAGTGGACAGGAAATGCAGTGACTAGAAAGAAATGAACTGCTTCTGAGCAGCCCCAGCCCTTGTATAGGTTCTGAAAGCCTCTGCAGGCAGAGCTAAAGCTGAATTTTGCTAAAGGCAAATCAGTGCTTGGCTTGGCATTCTATTACAAGTGTGTTTAAGGATCTGGTGCATGTGTTGAACATACTGGGGCTTTTATGGGCCTGAACAAATAGCAGAGGCAGCAATAAACCAGGGGACTCTTGGGTCAGAACTGGTTTTAAATTCCAGCTCTGCACTGTACATTGGGACTTTAGGCAAATTGTTTAACCTGTTTTTTTCCCTGTGTAAAAGGACCTGATGCAGTGGATTTGATTACATGGATAAAACAAGATGAATCAAAGTGTCTGATACATAGTAGGCACTCAGTAACTTGGAGCTTATTTAAAATTTGAAATGCCTGTGTGGAAATGGAAACAACACTGAGACTGGCCGCACAGCATGGGAATTTTAGAGGAATTTGAAGTCAGACAAAATCAAATGTGAATCTCGGTTCTTCCATTTGTTCGGGTAACCTTGGACATGTTATGTACTTCTCTATGATGAAAAAATAAGAGTATCAGCCAGCTCATAAAGTTTTTGATGTGGCTAAAAAATGCCTTCAAAGTAAAAAGCATAGGACCTTTTGCATAGTAAGACCTTAATAAATGTAAGATGTACCTGGACTGGATAGCCAAAATCTTAAACTCATTTTAATGAGATATGTTTTAACCAAGCTATCTTGTGTGCATTTAATTTGTAGTTGTATATTCATTACGTGGGAAAAATAACATTAAAATAATATTTAGTTGAATTGTTAATCCAATTGAGTGGAACCAGTGTTTATTGGCTCTATTAGAACTGTGGGTACTGCATGCTGTGATGGATACAAAAATGAATAAGGAATGAGAGTAAGATTGATGTACCTACCAAGCACTGTGCTAAGGACTCTCAGATGGATTATCTCATTTAATCTTTTTGTCTAGTTTATGTTAGGAAGAACAATTCATGGTCATTGTGGAAAGGTTAAAAAGAGAAAAAGTTATAAAAAACAAAAATTAAAATCAGCTAGAATCTCTGTTAGCTATTTGCTATATTTCCCTCCTGTGCTTTCTCTGTGCAAAGTGCATGGCCTGTTTAAACCCCAATTCCCCCATCTGTAAAATAACATTCCCACCACCTGAGAGCAGTTAGACAAATGAGATCCTTCAAGAAAAGGACCTGAGAATGCCAATCATTTTGGCACTCAATAAAGGGCTGTGCCCTTCTTATTCAATTACATGTTAATAGTTTCATAGAGTTTTTTTCAAATAACAGATATTTGAGAATATAAGGTGGTCTTTCAAAGGGGTTTGCAAAGCCCAGGAATAGATTTGGAACATCTTCCTAGAGTGCCAATTTACTCAAAGGTTTTAGGGGGTGGTGGTAAAAAACATACGGTTTTTAATATAAATGTAGTTAATGAGATGCAAAATTCTTGACAATTTTTAAGATAAACTTTTTAAGAAACTGCAAAGAAACATTGCACTTGTGATGGGCCAGCTCAGACTAAAACCCCAACCTCTGCTGTATGCTTTTCCTTCTGCTAAAAAGTTTAAGAGGTCAAATAAGGGTGTTAGGCAGAAAAGTAACATGGTCAGTGCTAGGTGTTAGAGCACTTCGGTGATCATGTGGACGATGAGTTGGAGGGATTGCCACAAAGGAAAAACCTGCCGTGAAGCTGGAACGATGGCCTGGGCAGTAAGTGGCAATAGTAAGAACTAGGAAAATGGCAGAGGGAATGATGGGAGACAGATTTGAAAGAAGTCAAAAACAGAATAAAGAAACTCTTACCATTGTCCAGGTGTGGAAAAAGAGTTGGACAGGAGGGATCCAAAGGTGATCTCTGGGTTTTCATTGTGTGGGCAGAAGATCCAGAGGGACTTTGAACTTATACAAATGATGGAGATGCACAGGATCATTGGTAATAGATAGTAGATATAAACTCATGTTGCAGTAAAGCATCTCACTGCCCTACCACCCTAATTAAAATGGAGTGTGTGTGTGTGTGTGTGTGTGTGTGATTCTCCAAAGAAATGAAAAGCCAAATTGTCCATTTCTTGAAATGAATTTCAGTTTCACTGAAAATTATTTTAATACTACTAGTGTCCTAGAAAGGCCAGAATTTAATATTTACCTGCCTTAAACACTAGCTCTGAAGTAAAGAGGAAAGTGTGTGGCTTTGGAGACCCTTTCATCAAAGACCATGCCCGTGCCCAGGGCCTCTGTGAAACAGGTTGCTCTTGCTGCCAAAATGAATGTGGGACCACATTTCAGGACCAGAGCCCACTGATGTGAGGGCACGTTTTCTCTTTGACAATATCAGGGCAAAAATTAAACATTCATAATATGGTAATTAAGAGCTGAATAATTTACTCTAAACCAATAAAGTAGATGTTGGTAGTGTGATATTGAAATACAGTAGAGAAAAAAATAACAATGTTTGTTCATTAGCTATAAGCCTGGACTGTGCAGTGAACACTGAACATGTTTCCTCTGTTATGACTAGAGTTTGGAAAGAGTATATTCCCCGACTCACATACACTTAGCAGGGAATCCAGCATATACATCCCACCCTCTCCTTCACTCCATGATGAGTTATGTGACCAGGAGAAAATCACTCACCTAATTTGTCCCTCAGTTTTCAAATCTGACTTTGGGCATAAATAATTCCTGTCTTGCCAACATAATTTCACATCTAAAAAAACAACAATCTGTTATAATGACACCAGGCACACAGAAAGCCTAGGGTTGCATTCTTCCAAGGTGTTCACCACTATGATTGTCTGCAGTACTGTTAGTTGGACTCCTTATAGATACTCGGATAAGGGAAAGAAATGACCTGATGAAACACATGCATTCGGAAGTACATCAAAAATTATAAATTCATTTAGCAATCTCTGACAATCACAGATACCCTCAGAGTTTCATCACAAAGATATATTTAGAGAACATCATAATCCCAGATAGAGAGTAGATCAGAGGAAACATAAGTATATTCCTCTTATTCTTCTATGAGAACTATCAAGTTTCCTTTGATGAATATGAGCCATGTTCTCACATACCATTTTTCAATTCATTCTCTTACTTCAAAGCTCCTAAGTCTCTACCTTGTTTTGAGCCCAGTTTCTGCCTGTCTCCTGAAGGTACCCTGTTTCACTGTTTACCAGGTGGCCAAGCTGTGCATCCAAGGTTAAAATGCAGAGAAATACCACCCAGGGAAGAGAGCAGTGCAGAAGTCAATGTTGCTGAGCACAGACAACAAGCACACCACGCTCATATGATAGAGGGTTTACTTAGAGTGAGAGGCGAGAAAGAATACACAAAATGCAGCCTCCTGCAATGCATCGGTCCCTGGGGGCCAGCAGAGCCCCTTCTAAGTCAATACGGGAGGTGTAGCTGCACATGTTCCACTTCATACTGCCATAGAAAAACCCCAAACTCCAGGCAGTCTAAAATACAGAAAGCTGGGGCATGCCTGAGGGCCAATGATGCATGCACTTACACAGAACGGAGGACTGCATGTTGAGTTCGAATCAGGGAAAGATATTCCCACACAAGGTGAGAAGCCCAGCGCAGACTATGTGGCCCCTATATCTCTTGATTAAGTGTGTCCCATGCCCAAGGCCCACTTCTGTGTACCTGAGCAGGAGCTGAAGGGGGTGGCATGCATGAGACTGCTTTCCTCAGCATACCCAAAGACCCTCCTAGTCCTTCATGAGTAATACGTTCTAATGAATAATACTTCAACAAAACAAAGGCAGCTAGAGGAGGAGAGCCCCCTCACTGTGGTCTTTCTCATTTTTCTTTGTTGAGATGGATGAATATTGAGGTCGGAGTCCTGGAAGGAGTGTTGTAAGAACTACGCCAGGCCTCTGAACTACGGCATTTTCCCTGAGGGTTGCTGTAAGAATTAAATAAGATAAAGTATATATTGTATTGTTACCAATGCTTAGAATAAAATCAGGGTCAACATATGGGATTCATGGAGACTATTAAGTATCAAGGAGTGAGGTTTGATCCTGCTTCTGGGAGCTGTTTCTAGTGGAGAGACAGGTTTATAAGCAACTAAAATACAGAAAAGACTAAAGAAAACTACTTTACAGACACAGAAGCAGGGAAAAGTATTTCACTGAAAAAAAAATGGTTAAGTTTCAATAGTTGGAGGTTGAGTATTGAGCCTTTCTAACTGGAGGGAACAGCATAAACAGGAACCTTGATGAGCATGCTGATGATCTTTTGAGAAAAAGTCACAAACCGTTGTGACTGGAGGATGAAGGGACATAAAGAAATGATGAAGGAAGAGTAGTCTGGCCCAGTCATGGAATGCTTACAGCAACAAGACTAAAGTTGTTTGGGCCAGGTGCTGGAGGCACCACTGGGGGCAGCTTGGCTTGGGAGTTCCGCTGAGGAGCCAGAGGTTGGGCCACAGTTACAACCACTTCTTCTCCCTATCCCGGCACTTTAGCTGCACTGCGTGCAGAGCAAAGTTGACATGGCTGGTGGAGTTCCAGGGGATGCTGCTGAGTCCGGTTCGTGGAAGCGTTAGTGCTGTGACCCTCTCTGCCGGTCCCCATTCCCCTCCTTCATATGTAGACCCCATGGCCAACTCTACAGCAGGCGACGCCTTAGATGTGATCACGATGCCATTGCAACTCAGGAGCAAATTTTCAGAACATTGAACAAGAATATAGTTGTCATCAGAGGTGGAGACGCTTAGAAGTTGTTCTCAATCAGAATGAATTCTGTGCTTCAGAAAATCAGTCTCACTACTCAGCACTCTCAGAACCTGCATTTCCAGGTTCCTCCTGGATGCAGAAGGACCAGCCTACTTTTACTCTCCAACAAGTTGGAATAATGTGTCTCTTAAAAGACAAGATAAAATTTGGGAGAAGTATGAGCAAATCCTCAGTACCAAACGAGCAGAACAAAAGAAATCTTTTGTGAAATTCACACATGATTGGGTAATGTGAGGATATGAGACAAGACCCCCAAGCTACCTGTCCTGAAGCTTTCTTCCATACATGGGTACCAGGTTGACCCCAAGAGAGGGCTGCTGTGTACTTTTTACAACTGGTTTGATGTATTTCAGCTCCAACTTTGCATCCTGGGAACAATTAAAAAGTTTCTTCGGGTCCATTTTATACAACTTGAAAGACCTTGCTTATTGCCGCAGGCATATCTTTCTTTTCTGCTCATCCAATGGACAACTGTGTCCTACTGCAATAGAGTTTTCCAAACAAAATACTTGGAGCAGCAGTTTAGCAAAATATGCCTTCACTGGTGCTCAAGAAATGGAGTTTCCCCAGGCACAGTTCTGTGAGAAGTGTGTGTGAGAGAATAAATGTGTGTGTATATATATTTTAAGTTATTATTTGTATTGTGCCAATTTTTTTGATCTTGAGGATTCTGGCTGTGCATTTGATGCACAACATTTATGGTTAAAATCATTTGCTTAATCTACAGATCAGATCATTATTATGTGATCACTTAAGATATAACAGTGGCCTATTTTATATGTAGGTATCATTGTTAAATATGGGGACTGTTTCCAGGCACAGGACATGAATCATACATTGGGATGGATGGACATTAGATGTGAACACAATGACATAGCAAATGTCCATGGTTCTAGATATATAGTGTTCAGTGAGGAATTAGAATGAACTGGAAACAGGACATTAGACACTTGGGCTCTGCCTAGCCTTGTTAGAAAGATATTTGGACTCCTGGCCTTAAAATGCTCACATGGAGCCTATGCTCACCTCAGTCACACAAAGAACTCCCTGGACAAGGCCACTCTAGAAAGAAAAAGTCTCCCCTGAAGCAGGAGCATCAGAGTTTGCTTGGGCACATAGAGCAGGTAAGTTTGGGACTAGGGCAGGGCCAGCAGTACTGCTGCTTGGGAGGAGCCACTTTCCCTTTGTCTCATTATTACAAGTAGATTTGGATCATTTGGTCACAGTCTCACTAATTCTTTTAAGAGGTGTCCATGTTTAACTGCTTGGGCTTTGATTTGGCAACCCCCTGCCTGACGCTGCTTACAGACTGTTCTTCACCTTGTTTCTAAGGCTGAGGAACAGAAAGTAGCCTCTGTTTTGAGTAGGTGGAATCTAGGTATACATTTATTTTTTACTGTGGCTTCTTCAGGACTACATATTACAAAATGCTTTGTTTCACTTACTGTTTCTGGAGAGAAAAAACTCTATTAAATTTTTTTTTGTTTGAATATAGAATGGTTTTTAAATTACAGCTTATTTTGAAAAATTCTGAGTGAAATACAAATGTATGCTGATACCTTCCAAAGTAAGGCCATATTCAGAGACAGTTCTGATCAGATGCCTTAGAGAATTACCTAGAATACTCACATTGGAAAATTGCTTATTAATAAATATCTTTGACTTAAATCTAACCAAAACCTTTAACATTATTCTTTGTACAATTTTATTTATAGTGCTAATAGGATTAGTTGCAGACAAATAAAGTACTTCAGCTATTTGTTTAAAAGAATTTGAACCCTACCAAGTAATGGAGAGCCATTGAAATTTTGGGAAGGGGGTAAGGGTGTGACTGAAAGAGATGAATGTGGGTAAACTAGATCTCCCTTTGAGATTCTTTTGGGTCATCTTCAAGTCTTCCTTCTTGTATCCTCTGCTGACCTACCAGTTTCCTAGCTGGAGTTCTTTTAGCCCAAATGGCACACAGTATATACACAATAAATATTTATTGAACAAATAGTTGAATACTCATTATTAGCATTTTCCTGATCAGTACATCAGGAAGAAAGAATATCACTGTGAATTAAGTGGTTGCTTTGGGAAAGAGAGAGGGCAGGTTTTGTTCTGGTTCTGTGGTCTCTGACTGCTCGAACTTCACCTAACCTCCCTGGGACCCAGTAGCTCTCAGAAATGCAGAAAATAAAGACAACTTGCCTCCTAGGGTTTTAGAATGAGGAAACTAATTCAAGTTCTGTTTGCAAAATCTAAGGGAAAACATTAAAATCCAGGTCTCAGAGTCCAAGGTCAAGGATCTCTCTCTCTCTCTCTCTCTCTCTCTCTCTCTCTCTCTATGAGTGCGTGCGCGCGCGCGCGCACACACACACACACACACATGCATATCTCAGTCTGGTTGAGATGATTTAGACATCTCCCTTATTTATATGCTCACTCCCTTACAAAGAAAGGGGAGGGAAAGATACCCTTGTAATGTGTTTTTATGGAGACTATGCTTTGAAAGATTTTTTTTGTATCGAATAACCTACATTTATTTAGCAATAACTAATTTGGTTCATTATTTTTGTTAATCAAAGGTATATATCAGCCAATCAGGACTTATGATGTTCCAGCAACAAGTTACCACAAACTAATTTGATATATTGCAGGCAAAAGCAAAGCAATTCTTTTTAATTAACCTTAATATGAGTAAATGTATTATGTTAGCATTTTTGGAATGTAGAAAATAACTTTCAGTTTCCATTATCTTTTAAAATTCTAATGTATCTTGGAATTCTAGGTTGGGCATCAACCGTAAAGGACTCAGTTATTCTACTTGTAAAGAACAAAAGAAAAAGAAGCAACCAACCCAGCATTGTCAAATGTAGCTGAATGTGTTAGTGAAAATGATTCTTTATATTTATTCATTTGTTAACTATTTCAATAAATATGTGTTATGTACCAACTATAGGCTAAATATACATGATAAATGACATGGTCCCTGCCTTTAAGGAATTGATCATTTGTGACTTTTTTAAACAAATACTTATTATGCACCTGTTCAATGTCAAGTGCTGTGCTAGGCACTAGAGATCAGAAATAGAAGATATTCTTTCAAGAAGTTCATGGTTTAGTGCAGTAGTTCCAACCCACATTTACACGATGCATGAAGAACTCTATCAGCATAACAGGCTCTTACAACAATAATTCCTGCAGTGGGAGCAAAGGGAGAGGAAGGACCCCATCACAAATACCAAGAGTGGGTTGAGAGGAGAAACTCTGTTAATTTTTGAAACTACACTTTGCCTCCCACCACACACACACGTACCCTACAACTCACCCAAGGTGATTCTGATTTGTCCCTGATGTGACAAAGAATCACTGTTCAATGGGGAATGTGATTATAGGAGGACTTTTCTGAGGACATTTGAAATAAATGAGAAGACTATAGGAATAAGATTAGTGTAATCCAGAAGAAAGACCCTGTGACTGGATTATGAGAGTGGGAGTAAAAAAAGGAAGGGACAAATATAAGACATTTCTGAGATAGAATAGACAGAATTTGGGAAATGAGTGTGGAGAGAAAAATGGCTTAAAATCTTGATGGTTAGAAATTTGATAAGGATTAGGGGTTTTCTTGATCAGGATCAAGTCTGGGAGTTTGGGAGAAGAAACTGCTGTCAAGGAGGTAGAGAAAATGATACCCCAATTTTTAGATGTACTCTATAATGTAAAGGATATGCAATTTTCTGAACATGGCCTTTAAAGACAATCAAATCATATTCTGACTCTGTAACCTGAGACTGCTTGACCAAGGTTCTCCACCTCCAGCCTCCATTTCCTTATCCATAAATGGGGTCAATAGAGTTTGCACACAAGATTCCTGTAGAGTTAGTAGATGCAAGGGTGTATGTAACATGCTTTCACACAGGAGCTGCTCAGCAAACATTTCTTTCCTTCTCTTGTTATTGCCATTCTAAGTGAGCATGCTTTGTGAACTCCTGGAAATGTGGAACCAGAATTTCCAAAAAGACCATAATATTGTTCACATCTTTCTCTATAGTCTCTGTGCAGCTTTTCTTACAGGATCCCCTGATGAATAATTGCTCAGCAAGGACCATGTTATCAGATAAATTCCTATTATTTCATTCAATATAACTGCTAAGGACAAATGTGCCTTCTGCCATTCTGGCTTCAAGGAGTGTGTTTGATTTTTGGTTGGAGCATTCCACTAAGTTATGTGCCCGTCTCTGAATACGATCTTATTCACATAGCTGTTAAATTAAAGAATTTCAAGCAACAAACATAATCCAGATGTGCTGCAAAGAATCTGGAGAAAGAGGTGTTAGGAGGGTGGTTTTGTAGCCAACTGAGGACTTGACAAAGAATGACTATTAGGGATTTTGTGCCTTTGAAATTCATGGGGCTGTTGTAATGAAGTGAAGTGAGACAGGTCTCTGTTGCATTTCTCCAGTCCTTTTACTCTTTCTCTTGTTCCATGTCAGCTCAAATATTCGCAAAAGTAATTTTATGATCCTTCTTACAACTTCTTTTAGCTATATCATATAAGTTTTAGCTGGATAGTTGGGGGCAGGGGCATTGTTTGTTATTTATAGGCAAAATATTGTGAATTTAAAATTGGGGTTGGAACTTACTTTCTGCTTGTCTTGGATCAAGTCATCAAGTCCGTAAGGTAAGTAGTATGTGATTAGCCTTAGCTTCCTTATTTGCAAAATAGGGATAATAATCAAGTCTACTTGCCAAGGTTGGTGTAGTTATCATAAAGTTGTCAAACTATACAATGCTGTATCTATAACTATGTCTTGGCTTTCATTCACAGTGTTTTAAATGGTGCTTACTATCTCATTTTCTTGATCAACTCTGACAATTCTATTATTTTATTGATCTTTTCAAGAACTAGCCTTTGTCCTTATTTTTTCCTTCTACAATATTAGGTTTTATCTTACTTATTTCTATCTTTGTACTTTCTGATTTATTCTATAGTTTTTCTAACTTCTAAATTCAATAGTTAGCTTGTTCATTTTAAGCCTTCTTTTTTAATGTAAATATTGAAAGCTAAAATTTATTCTGTTGTTGCACTTCAGCTGCAACCCACACAGTTTTTTAAAAAATCTTCACTGAAGGACATGTTCATTGATTTTAGAGAAGAGGGGGAGAGAGAGAGAGAGAGAGAAAAAAACATCAATGTGAGAGAGGAACATCGATAGGCTGCCTCCCCAATGCGCCCATACTGGGAATCAAACCCACAACCTTTTGATGTATGGGACAACACTCTAATTAACTATGCCACCTGTCCAGGGCAACCTGCATGTTTTTACATATATGATTTTAATTATTACTCAGTTCTTAATATTTCATATATATTTTAAAATTTCATTCTATTTTCTGTCCTTTGAGTTATTTAAAAGTTTTTTTTTTATTTTAAATGTGTGGGGATTTTGTTTATATCTTTATTTACTTATAATTTAATTGCATTGGGTCATTCAACTTGGTCACAATGACATCAGTTGTTTTATATAGATTTGTACATGGTCAGGTTTGTAAATAATTCATGGCTTTTTGAAAAGAATGTGTTTGTTTATTGAGTGGGTAGATGAATTTATAGTCCATTTTTTAAAAATAAGGCTGTTAAGTGTTGTTAAGATCTTCTAAATTTTACCATTTTTGGTAGGGTTTTTGTTTGACCTATGAATTATCAAGAGCGGTATGTTGAATTCCCTCCTGACAATGGTGGAATTGTGAATTTCTCAATGTTTTTGACTAAATTTTACCTTATGTATTTAAAATTATTGAGATATGTGAATAATCATATGTATTTAAATCTGTGCATACAAGTTTAGGAAGAATTGTTGTCATTATGTAAACTTCTATGTTCTGAATAATATTTTTCCCCTTAAGTTACATATCTATCCTCTATTTTTCTTGGTTTATATTCATCAGATATATTTTTATCCTTTTGCCTTTCTGTATCCTAATATTTTATGTTTATCTCCTATAAATGTGTAACTGGAAGTCTGATATCTCCTATCTTTTATCTTGTTCATGTTCACTGGAGGGGTTGAACTTGTTTTACCATATTTTTTGCTGTTTTTTTAGTCATGTTTTTCAAATCTTTTTTTCCCCTTACTTTTTTTTTTTATTGAAAGGTTTGTTGATTAATTTACTTACTTATTCTAATTCCCTCACCTCTACTGCTTTTGAACACATATATTCTTAAGTAGTTTCCTTTTATAATGCACATTTAATGAAGTATAATGTTAATATTTTAATACCCAAGCAAAACAAGAACTGCATGATATATTAACTTTGATCACCTCCAAAATTATTGTCTACTGTTATTATTGTCTACTATTTCAGTTTGATTCTTTATAACTCCTTAAATAATACTTTACTGTTTCTATACAGATAAAATTTTTGTTGATTTACCCACTTTTTCCATTTCTTATGTCTCACACCTTTTCTCTAATATCAGCTTCTTTCCTAGTGAATCTGTACTTTAAAAGTTCCTTAACTTAAGAACTGTTGCTCAGTTTTTTTGTAAACTCAGCCTTTGTTTCTCTAAAATTGTATTTTATCCTCATTCTAAGACCATTTTCTTGGGTACATATATCTAAGTTAAGATTTATTTTTTCTTAGCATTATAAAGTTACCATTTCACCATGTTCTGCCTTCCATCAGTTCTTCTATCAACCTAGTTGTCATTCCTCCCCAGGTGATCCATCTTTTTATTTCCCTTGGTAGCTTTAATATCTTCTTTTAACCATTGGCATTGTGTATTTTCATGTTGTCATGATGAGGTGTAAGTTTTAATTTATTCAGCTTGATGAATTTTATGTTTTCTATATCTGTGAATTTGTATCTTTCATTAGTTCTAGAAAACTCAGTCATTCTATTTTCAAATGTTTCTCCTCCATTTTCTTTCTTCCTTCATTCCAGTATTCCAATTGTGCATATTAGGTTTACTCATGTACTTTCCTATCTCTTTACTGCTCTTCCTATTTTCTTCTCTCTCTGCTGTACTCTGCGTAACTCCCCCAGCAGTAGATTATTTCTCTAGGCATCTGCTGAACTTTGATTGAGCGCTCATATTTGATTATTCTTAATCTGTTTTAATATAAGGTCTTCATTGGGATATGTTACTCCAGGGAGGATTTACACTTGCTCCTGCTTGGGGCTACTCTGATTTCCTTTTAAGGTCCCAAGAAATCATCATAGCTGCCACTGGCCCAAGACATTTTTATTTCAGAAGAAATGAAATTACAGTATCTTTTATTTTAACTCTGTTAATTTAGGGAAAGTTTGGTGGAGCCTTGAAATTGTCTCTTTAATTGGTGAAAACTCAACAAAACCTTTAAATGGAATGTTTTACCTAGTATCTAGTAGTTTTGAAGTAGGACTTTTGAGAATATCTAGAATACCATAATTCCAGGAGCAGAAATCTAAGCTTAGCACTCATCACATCGTCTAAAAATGGAAGCACTTGGATTCTCTAGGAAAATATTAACATTTGGGGGCCATGATTTTCTTTGTATTCTTATTTATTTGACCCCCCCCTTCTTAGTTTGAGCTTCAGTGTCCTAGGAAAGGTAATGGGAACAATTGGAAATGATATCCAAACTTGCAGTTGGAAAGAAATTTAAGGCCCTCAAAGTGAATCACACATGTTTTTTGAATCCCCTCTACAGCATGTGCAAATGGCCATCTAGCCTCTTCTTACATTCATCAGTGACAGAACCCACTATTCATGGAAAAGCTTGTTTATTCATTTGTTCATTCTTCTATATCTCCATCTATCTATCTGTCTGTCTATGTATTTATCTATCAAAAGTAAAAAAGATGTATTGCAAGGAATTTGCTTGCCCAATTGTGGGAGCTGGTTAGGCAGTCCAAAATGAATAAGATAGTCTGAGGAAAGGCAGACTGGAAACTCTCAGGTAGGGGCTAAAGCTTCACTCTACAGGCAGAATTTCTTCTTCAGAGAACCCTAAGCTCTGCTCTTAAGGCCTTGCAACTCATTGCATATGTTCCATCCAGATTATCTAGGATAATTGACCTTGCTGAAAATTAACTGACTGTAGATGTGAATCACATCTACACCTTCACAGCAACACCTATATTAGTTTCCATTTAATAACCAAGGACGTGGACCTAGACAAATTGTCACATAAAATTGTCCATCACAGGTACCTACACTGTACTAGGAATATGTTAGACATTTTTTGCATCTCTTATCTTTAAACCTTGTAATGTTCCTTGAATTAAATGTTGTTTTTCTTATTTTAAGATGAGAACATTACACATCAGGAAAGTTCAACAATTTAATTGTTCTTGTTATTATTAATAATGTGAAATTAAAACATAAAAATATAAAATAACCTATCTTTAATGAACATGCAAAGCCCCTAGAAAATTGTCTACTACATTATAAAGCTTAGTAGATATCAATTCCCTTACCAAATTGTTCTTGGATGTCTTTATTTTAATACAGATGTTAGTAGCTGTACCTTCCACTGGGAATAAAATGATGCTTAACACATTCACTCAGGGCATGTTTGCACATGAGTGTGTGTGTGTGTGCGCGCACGCATGTTTGTGTGTGTGTTATGGTAGAGGAGGCCTTGCAGAGTAGTGCTGTTGAGATAATGCCAATAGAATCAAAGCTCATATTCTTGCTCTCACTGGGATATTGCTACTGTCTTTGGAAGTGATTAAAACCTCTCAAATTAGTAAAATATATTATTGTACTTACTGACTTTTTTTATGAAATTGCTCTGTGTCCCAATAGTAAGTTATACTCTGTGTGCATAAATTAAGGTAGTTGAAATACAAAATGCGTAATCAGAAATTATTTGTGTGGCCTCACAAACCCTTGAGACATGTGTCCGAGGAATTTGCTTGCCCAATTGTGGGAGCTGGTTAGGCAAGCAGGTAGCAGGGAGGATGCCAAGGAAGGTTGTGTTGGCACTGGGTTTGAAGAATGATAGCAGCAAGTAAAGAGGGTAGAATGGACTTCTTTGCTTTGGCTGAAATTATTAGGGGAATATGGCCAGACCTAGTGGCCTTCTTTGGCCCAAGAGGCTTATGTGGTGGTGATTAATCACAATTTTCACAGTAGAGATAATACCATGAAATACCTTTGGGCATATGTAGAAAAATAGGTTTTCTGAAATTAGGGTTTCACACAGGCCCTGGTACTTATTGATCTCCATAATAAAATTTTCTTTTTATATAACTATTGGCATCAATAATCTTTGAAGGCAAAACCAAAATTCAAATACATGATTTCATAAATATGTGAACGATAATATGAATAACACCTTTTGTATAGCACTCTATACTTCACAAAACATCTACATGATAATGGCAAAATGGGAACAACATTATACCCAGAGCTGTACCTGGTGTGGTGTGGGCTGTTTTGTTTCCAGTGTTTTCTGTCCTCCCTGAGGGAGAAAGGTACTCCACCATCCTTTCCTCCCCAGTCCCCTTTTTAGAGAAGATTTGGCCATGTGACTTGTTCTAGTCTAAGAACTGTATTGTGAAAGTAGAGCATTGCATGGCTCTACCCTGTCTCCTCTCTTTGCCACAGGACAAGTTAGGGCTGCCCCGCTAGTCTGGGGCACAGAATGACATGGATATGAAGCTCAGCCTTAGCCAACCTTCAGTTAGCATTAAAGTGGGTGAGAAAGGCTTTGCTGTGAAAGCCACTAACATTGTGAAGCCATCTTTTACCACAGTAGTAGTTAGTGTATGCAGACTGACACACGGGTTTGATTTTCTGGCTCAGCCATGCATTAGTTGTAAATCTTGATGAATATACTGAAATTCTATAACAACCAGCCCCTTTATTTTTTTTCTAAATTCAGGTTCTATAAAGATAGACATGTATTCTGAAGCTACAATTTTTTCAACTATGTTTTTAATTTCTTTTCAGAGAGTAACATTTTTTAAACATATAAAATAATTAAATCCAATCTGCAAACTAATGATACATCATGTTTAAAATAAGCCACAGTTCAAAGTTTAAATTGAACAATCAAAACTCTCATAATCTTAATTGTGACACTTTCCAGCTGAAGGAGTAACCTCCCTGAAAGATGGATAAACCCAAGGTTACTGCTGCATTTTATACAAGTTCACAAGTATGAACTATTCAACCTGGAAATAAGGAAGTGGCAAATTCATGAACATAATTACATTGTACAACTCATCTGTTGAGGAGCAGATTATAGAAAACCCAAAGAACCTTGAAAAAGAGTCTACACAAGCAGAGTCTGCAGAAAAGGAAGGCAGCATCTTTCTGCTCTGGGGAAATGCAGGGGAGGGGTTAGCATGTACTGGTTTCCTTAGAGACTCCACTCTGCCCTGTTTCTGAGATGAACTTCTCTTTGCCACCACCATCAGCCTAGAAAGTGGTCTCAGTACCAAGACACACTGCTTGATATTGTCCCAGGATTGAGCCTCTTATCCCAAACCCAGCCAGGGGGAAAGAGAAGGACACAGGAAGGGACAAACATTCACTAAGAATGGCCATATGTGCCTTTCCTTCTCTGAGTATTAAATACTGGAGATTTTTGCTGCTTAAACTTCCCCTCCATCTCCTCAAAAAGTGTCAAGAATTAAGGCAAAATTTAAAAGTACTAATGGCTACCACTGATTAAGATTTGCTATAACATTGTTATTATGAATAGGTAATATTTAATCCTCATAAGAACCTATTCAGATGGCCAATCAAAGGCTTAAAGAGGTTAAAAGAAGCTGTCCAATGTCACACAGTGAATAAGGACCAGAGCCACAGTTCATGCCCAAATCTGCTTTGGCTTTAAAATCAAGGCTCATTCTTGTATATCCTACTGAGCTGTGTGGTCATCTTACCTAATTAATTCAGAAAACACTTAAAAAAACAGTGAAAGATGAACTTCATTGGCTTTTCCCAAAGTCTGCTGGAGGCAGCAGGTGAAACAAGGATATAAAAGCTCTCTCCTGTGAATTGTTCTGCATTTTGTTTTAAATAAAGAATTGACTCACATCTGTAAATAGCATAAAGGGCACTTCGTTTTTTTTATTATTTATTAGAACACTCACTGAAAGGGATGCTGGAAATCCCAATCTCTTCTCCAGGGAAATGGCTGAGCCAGTTCACCTAAGGTCCTGCTGTTCAGCCAAATTCTCATTCTGCTCAAACATGACCTCCCCCCATAATCTCTCCTCTTGCTCCCCCAGGAGAAAGATGTGTCTTCTTTTGTGAAATGTTGATTTTAAAAAGTCATTGAGTACTCAAGTCTTGCCCACTGTCAGTAGGACTTGTTTTTCAGTAAACACAATAGATGCTAGTTTTGTCTTCAAATTTCAAAAACACCCTTTTCTTAACTCTTCCTCCTGCACATACCTGATCTGCATCGAGGGAGATTTGTAAGAAAGGGCAGGTACTCTCTTGTCGTGACTGTGAGGAATAAAGAAAATTTATCAGACCTAGAGAGGCCCCGGAGTAACATAAAGCTCCAGGATTGTGAAGCTGAGTTCTTCCTGTACTCCTGCCTATACCCGTATCAGCTACTGAACACATCTGGTCTTGAGACAGACATACCTTGACTTTTGTTTGGGAGAACTGAGCGGGGCAAGGGCTGATTCAGCTTCCATGTGCACTTTGCTACTTAACCTGTATCTGTGGCCTGGCAGCATCAATATCTCCTTCAAGCTCAGTAGAGATACCTCAGATGAACTGAATCAGGATCTGCATTTTAACAAAACGTCCAGGTAATCTACATGCACATTCAAGCTTAAGAAGCCCTGAGTTAAATAGCAGTTATCAATTTTGGCTGCACATTAATATTATGATATTTCCTGGAAGTTGTCAGCAATATAGATACCTCGTTTCCACCTTCAGAAATTCTAATTTAACTGGCCTAGGGTATAGCCTAGGATTAGCTATAGCTATAGTGTCCTATAGCCTAGGGACACTAGGATTTTAAAAGCTCTCTGGGCATCGCTAATGTGTGGTGATGGTTGAAGCCACTCCTGGCTTCTGAACAATTCAAGCATTGATTATTTTAAAAGAAAGGACAAGGTGATTTGTAGAGAGATGCATAGGAGAAGTTGTGAGCTATTGCCTGGTCCTCCCTTCCATTGGCAAAAGAGGTTCATGCACAAATGAAATTTGAAAGGAGAGAAAAATTCAAAACCTCCTGGACAGATTAGTGATAAAATATGGCACCAGCTGTCCAAAATTTCCAATCAAAGAAAATAAAAAATGAAGTAAGTAAGGAAATGATGAATAGGAAAATATTGAGGGGGGGGTGAAACCTACTAAAAAGCTTCCATTTAATCTCATTTCATTCCCTTGACTTGCAGTCAGCAAGATGTTCTTTTAATTCAAATATTTTATCTACTCTGGATTTATGTTAAATTCTCTAGAATCATTAAGTATCCCTCACAGAGAAATCTCTACCATCAACAATTACCATAACATTTCTTTTCAAATAATAGGTCTTGGGATGTCCCCATTGAGAAAAAGTATGTGAAAAATACTAGCTTTCTGTAGTTAAGCCCAAAGTTTAACATATATGCAGCCAAAATGGAGACACTAAGGAAGTGAGAGTTAAATGGAAGAAAGGAGACCTGCCTAATTTTGAAGTCCAAGGTCCTTCCATGATGGGGAGAACAAAGTAGTGTCGTGCGTTTGTGAGTGCTTCATTTCCCCCGGACCAAGGCTGACTTGTGGCACAGTTCCTTTAATAAATAATCTCATTGAAGACATTTTTCTTACAGTGCAATTTGTATATCAAACCAATTCCAGAATTGACCTGTTGGAAAAGGTGTTTAAAAACCAGTGCAAAAATGGAAATGTCATTTCATCTTCATTTGACTGCGCGTAGCACTAAATTTAAGAATCTTTCACAGTCAGCGGGACTCTTCGTGGAGACTCCCAGAGACATTGTGGCCTGAGAAAGTTGTGTTAATTCTGTTTTATTTTTCAATTACAGTTTACATTTAATATTATTTTGTATTAGTTTCAGGTGTATAGCATAGTGGTTAGATAATCATCTACTTTACAAAGTGCTCCCCCCAATATTTCCAGTACCCTCCTGGGCCCATACATAGTTATTACAATATTATCGATATATTCCCTATGCTGTTCTTTATATCCCTGTGACTATTTTGTAATTACCAGTCTGTATTTCTCAATCCCTTCACTGTTTTCACCCAGCCCCACAATCTCCCTCCCATCTGATAGCTGTCAGTCTGTTTTCTGAGTCTATTTCTATTTTATTAGTTTATTAGGTTCCACATATGAGTAAAATCATATGGTACTTTTAATATTTCATTCTTTTCTATGGCTGAGTAATATTCCATTTTATATATTTACCACTGCTTTTTTTATCCATTTGTCTGTTGATGAGTACTTGTGTTGCTTCCACATCTTGGCTATTACAAATAATGTTGCAAGGAACATAAGGGTGCATGTATTTCAAATGAGTGCTTTGGAGTCTTAGGCTATATGCTCTGAAGTACAATCAGAGTCATAATGTACTTCTATTTTGAATTTTTTGAGGAAACTTGTACTGCTTTGCACAGTGTGTGCAGCAGCCTTCATTACACCAACTATGCACAAGTGTTCCCTTTTCATCACACCCTCTCCAGCACTTGTTTGCTGATTTATGGATGATGGCCATTCTGACAGGCATGAGGTGATATCTTATGGTGGTTTTAATTTGCATTTCTCTGATGATTAGTGAAGCTGAGCATCTTGTCATATGTCTATTGGCAACCTGAATCACCTCTTTGGAGAAGTGTCTATTCAGGTCTGGGGTGAGAAAGTTTTAAAATCAGGAAAGAACTGAATAGCCAGAAGCAGAGAAGTACAAACTCCAAATGTAACTTTGGGCAATAAACGTTCCCAATGTTAGGAAGTAATCACTTTTTTTCCTCCCCAACCCTGGTGAGAAGATATCTGGGGACACATTTTTCAGAAGGTGGAACTGTGATGGTCTGTTATCTCTCTCCCACATTATGTAGAATAGGTTTAAATCCTCCATACTGATAGGTTTTAATATAATTCAAGATTTTTGGTGTAGTTATTGTAATTTTTGTATACTTAAAATTATTTCCAAATAAAATCTTTATGAATTAATTAAAAATGAAGTGTGACCCCTTCACTTCCAACACTATGATGTGTATTGGCAAATCAAAAAGAGCTATATCCATTTTTACCTTGTATCAAAAATGGCTCCACACTTTCTTTAACTTTCTTACATTATTGGTGAACTTATTTGAACTTCTAATAGACTGTGAGCCCCTCAGGGCAGGAACCATGTCTGATGCATTTTTTTTATCATGCATTCCAAGGGAGATATGGGCACAGAATGAGTGCCTTTATATAATTGCCACACCCCTCAAAAAAGATCCAAGTAATGTGTCAAAGAAAAGTAGCCACAGTGGTAGAATTCCTGAAATGCAGAAGAACATGTGACTGAACTGGGGCTGAAGAAAGAAACCTGAATATTTTAAACTACTTATTCTACTTATTTAATGATTAGTGGTCTGCTCATGTTTCTATTATTTCTTGAGTCAGTTTCAGAAAGTTATAACTTTCTAGGAAATTGTTTTCCCTAATTTTTCATATTTATTGGCATAAAGTATTTTTAAATAGTATTCTCTTATGATTTGAAATTTCTGATATACCCATAATTTTGTCTCACCTTTATTTCTAACCTATATCTTTGTAACTTCTATTGCTTTCTTGGTCAATCTTACAAAATGTTCTTTGTTTTGTTGTTCTTTCCTAATAGCAAACTTTGAGCATTTTATTCCTCTCTACTTTATTTCCTACTTGATATATTTTTATTGATATATTTTATCATTCTTTCTTTTTATTATATGTGTTTATTCTCTTGTTTTTGCTTGTTTTTCTAATCACTGAGATTGGATGCTCAGATAATTTTCAGCCTTCTTCTTTTCTAATATAAGCAGGTGGAAGCCAGAAATTCCCTTAGAGAACTGCATTGGCTATATACCATTATCATCCATTTGTAAACATATTCTAATTTTCACTCTATTTTTTGACTTGTGTTAATTAAAAGTGTGTTTCTAAATTGTTAGACTAAGAGTGAATTTTTCTTTTTTTTGATATTTTTATTTTATTTCTTAATTTATAAATCATTTTTATTCTATTATGGTTGTCTCAGTTTGTTCTCCTTTACCCCCTCCGTCCATCCCACCCCCACCCCCGACTCCCACAGTCAGTTCCCCCTCTGTTGTCCATGTCCATGGGTCATTCATACATGTTCTTTATCTAGCTCCTTCCCCTTCTTTCCACCATTGTCCTCTTTCCTCACCCCCTCTGGTCACTTGCAGTTTGCTCCATGTTTCCATGCCTGTGGTTTATTTTGTTTGTTAGTTTATTTTGTTGAATAGAGTCCACTTATAGGTGAGATCATATGGTATCTGTCTTTCATCAACTGGCTTATTTCACTTAGCTTAATATTATCCAATTCCATCCATGTTGTCACAAAAGGTAGGAGTTCCATCTCTTTCCTTTCTTTTCTTTCTTTCTTTCATGCAAATGATTTTATTTTTTTAAATGTCAAAGTTAATTCTAAAATATTAAAAAATTTATAACCATTACAAATTCTCAGCAATTAAAACAACATGACACCAGCATAGAAATAATCAAGTAGATCAGTGAAATATAGTGAGCGTTCTAGAGACAAATGTATATATCTGTCTAACAATGTAATATATGATTAAATTGATATTTCAAATCAATAAGTAAGATAAGGCTTATTCAACAAATAAGGTACATGGACCACTATTACTTGAAATAAAACAAACATAGAGCCTGATTTCACACATTATACAATAAATATTCAGGTAAGTTAAAAATCAATATGTAGAATCTAAGAACTTTTAGGAGAAAATATAAAATAATATTTTTCTTACCCTGAAGTAAAATATTCAAGCCCAGAAGCTATAAAATAGAATATTGACAATATGACTATATTAAACATTTAAGACTATACAGTAATCTACCTATTAAAAAAAGTTAAAGGACAAGTAATAGAATAGGAAAGTGTTAGCAACACATCTAAAAAAGGGTTAATGGTTGTTTTGTTCATTTTTTAGGGAAAAAATTCTACAAATACTTAATCAAAAAATGGATAAAGAATACCAAACAGTCATTTAAAGCTATTTTAAAATAATATAAATAGGCAAGAAATATACAAAAACAGGATTAGTTTCAACAAATAATAAAGGAACAATTAAAATAACACATCATTGTCACAATCAGATTAATACATATTAAAAATTATTGGTAATATCAAGTATTGGCAACTGTGAAAGGAACCGGATATTCATGGATATTTATAGACTCTTTTTCTTCATCTTAAAGCAGCCCCTTTAGCATATTTTGCAATGCTGGTTTGGTGGAGGTGTATTCTTTCAGCCGTCTTTTGTCTAGGATCCTCCTTATTTTGCCTTCCATTTTAATTGAGAGACTTGCTGGGTAGAGCAGTCTTGGTTGGAGGCTTTGCTTTTCATGACTTGGAATATTTCTTGCCACTCCCTTCTGACTTGCAGTGTTTCTGTTGAGAAGTCAGCTGTTAGCCATATCAGGGCTCCCTTATATGTTATTATGTGTTCCTCCCTTGCTGCATTTAGGATTCTCTGTTTGTCTTTGATATTTGCCGTTTTAATGATGATGTGTCTTGGAGTGGGCCTCATTGGGTTCCTCTTGAATGGGACCCTCTGTGCTTCCTGGACTCGTGTGACTTTTTCCCTCCTCAAATGAGGGAAGTTTTCCATCATTACTTTTTCAAACAGCTGCTCTTTCCCTTCCTCATCCTTTTCTCTTTCTGGTATCCCTATTATATGGATATTATTATGTTTTAGGTTGTCCTGCATTTCCCTCAGTGCCTCTTCATTCTTTTTGAGTCTTTTTTCATTTTCTTGCTCTTTCTGGGAACTTGTTTCTACCTTGCCCTGCAGCTCACTGATTTGATCCTCAGCTTCATCTAGCCTGCTTTGGATTCCTTCTACTGTGTTCTTCAATTCAGAAATTGTATTCTTCGTTTCTTCTTGTCTCTTATTGATAGTTCTATGTCCTTTTTCATGCTGATATAGTTTGCAGTAAGTTCCTCATAGTGTCCCTGTAGTGTTTTGTAATTCTCTCTGAGCTCACTGAGCTCATTCAGCTTCCTTAAAACCATTGTTTGGAACTCAATATCTGATAGTTTACTTGCTTCCATTTCATGTAACCCTCTTTCTGAGAATTCCTCCTTTCCCTTAGAGTTGGGGGTATTTCTTTGTCTTCCCATTATTTGTGAGACTCTTCTTTTTTGCTTCTGCTTCTTAAGTTGATCTGTCTTGATTTTCTGACTTTGTGGTGTGAAATTCTATGGTAGGAGGCCACTTTTTACTTTCTGGATCAGCCTCTGATGATGTCAGATGTCATTCCGGTCTGACCTTAGGCAGTTTGTTCAAGACTTCCAGGAATCTACTGTCTGTGGCTGTCTCTTTCAGCTGTTAATATAGTCACCTTGCACTCAGCAGGCCTACTTAGACAGGTCAGGGCAGAATGGTGTCCCTCCTGGGGGTGGGGTTATTGGGTCCTCTCATGATTCTGCCTTATGGGGCAAGAGTCAGCACTGGGATCCTGCCAGCTACTCTCTCTGTTCTTTCCCCAAATCCTCCATCCCCAGTCTCTCCTCAAGTGTCTCCAGACCTCTCTGCACCCTCTTTAGCTGGGGATCTACTATCTGTGTCTGTTACTTTGCACTCAGCAGGTGGTTTAGATAGCACAGGGCGGGGTGAAATCCCACCTGAGAGCAGAGCTATTGGATCCTCTGACGTTGCTGTCACTCAGGGGGAGTGGTCTCCGGTTGAGCAAGATGGCTGCTGCCACATGGGGGATAAGTCAGCACCGAGATCCTGTCAGTTACTCTCTCAGTTCTCTTCCCAAAGCCTCCTTCCCCAGCCTCTCTTCAGGCTTCTCTAGCCCACTCTGCCCCTGCTTTTGCCGGAGACCAGGGTAAGTGGCTGCAAATAAAAATTTATGCCTTGGCCCTTTAAACGATTCTTTACGTCTCCAACCACCTGTCTCTGGCAGAGAGCAACCCTGCCACTTTTCATAGCTGGCTGTTTTCTGTGTACTTTTTGGGCTCTGGTGCTGTAGGCTGGAGATCCCCACTTTTGGCTTAGACCCTCCTCTTCTCAGGGGGATCCAACTGGCCATTTCGTTATCTTTCTGGTGTTGCCTCCCGTGGGAGCCCCGCCCACCTTCTTGAGTCTCCACCGTACTCCTTACTAGTTTGATTGCACCAAAGCCAACTCTTCTGTCTCCAAGGTTACAAGGCTCCTCTCTCACTATTGTTTAGTTGTTTGTTCCAGGTGATTTCTTCACAATTTAGTCGTATTTCCTGGTTGGTCCTGGGAGGAAGTCAGTGTGACTTCCACTCACTCCTCTGCCATCTTGATTCTCTCTAAAAGGGAATTTTTCATTGACACTTCTTTTTTTGAATCATGGTAAAAAAAATGAACTCAATGATATTGATTCATTGATATATATTCATATTTCCTTTGTTTCCTAATCCATGATCAACTTATTTTAAAAGATTTTATTTATTTATTTTTAGAGAAAGGAAAAGGGTAGGAGAAAGAGAGCGAAATATCAATGTGTGGTTGCCTCTCTCAAGCCCCTGACTAGGATTCAAACCAGTGACCCTTTAGTTCACAGGCCAGTTGGTGCTCAATCCAGTGAGCCACATCAGCCAGGCCTATGATCAACTTTTTGAAATATTGCATGTGTGCTCAAAAAAATGTTGCTCTCTAGCATGTTCACTAGATCAAACTTGTTAAAATTCCTTACAACTATTGTTTTAATAAAATTTTAATCTTTTATCTATTAATTACCAAGATAATTGTGTTAAAATCTATGAATTATAACTGTAGACTTGTCAATTTATGTTTTAGTGTTTTCAATGCTCACTTTACATATTTTAAGGCAGGTTTAATAAATTATATAAGTTTAAAATGATAGAGCTATTTGAGGAACTATTTTTAAACATTATATGTTTAACATTAACATTATATGACCCTCTTTATTTTTAATAGTGTATTTTGCCCTAAACTCTACTTTATTCAATGTTTTTCTATCATACCAACTTTGATTAGCCTATCATTTTCCAAATATATTTTTCCATCCCTTTATCTTAGATTTTTGTGTCTTTGTGTTTTAGATGTGTCTCTAGCTAAAAACACAATTTTAGCCTATTTGCATTTATTGTAATTATTAACAATTTATTTGGATTTAGTTCTACCACATTACTCCTTTATGTTTAACATGCTTCCTCTTTCCATATTTTTTCTTTTAACTTATCTTCTGTTAAATTAATAAAAAAACATTTATTTCTCTCTTGTTGATTCTTCAGTTTTCTAGGATGTTACCCCTTCTACTTTGTACTATTTTCTTGGCTGGCTTTATATTTTTAAAATTATCAATATCTTCCCCCTCCTTTCTAGTGACACAAGACCTTAGAATATTTAATCTAAGTTACCCACTCCCCATGTCACCTATTATTGTTATCTAGTGTTTCACTATCACATTATTTCACTCTCCCTAAATTAAATATTATCACATTGTTGGTTTTAGATTTACTCACGTATTGATCAGATTATTTACTCCCTATTCCTTCTCTCATCCTGTGCCTTCATTGTGGATTCAGTTTTCCTCCTCCTGAAATAGATCCTATTGTATCTGTAGCTTGATCTCTTAAGTGGTTAATTCCTTCATTTGTGTGTATCTAAAAATCTTTATTTGTCTTTATGCTGGAATTATACTTCAGGTGAATACAGAATTCTAGAACAACAGTTTTATTTTCTCAGGCCTTTGAATGTATACTATTTCTTTGTTCCCTGTCTTTTTTGCTGCTAATGAGAAATCTGATGTCGGGAAACTAGTAATTTCTTTCTAGGCTATCTGTCTTTTTAAAGATCTTCTCTTTGTTTTGGTATTCTGTAATTTTACTGTGATGATTCTACATTTATTTTATTCTACATGGAATTGCAATGTTCAATCTGAGGGATTGTTTTTCATCCCTGTTTTAAAGTTCACGATAAGGATTTCTTTAAATATTGCATCATCCGCACTCTCACATTCCTTCTGTTTTCTCTCTCCAAAATACTATGAGTTATATTTTGAATCTTCTTCTAATATTCATGTCTCTTAATCACTTTTGTATTTCCTATCTTGTTTTCCCCCTCAGTGGTGTGCTATGGATAGTTTCCTTAAATATATTTACCTTACTAATTCCCTCTTTATCTAATCTTTTGTTTAAACCTTATTTCATTGGTGTTTCACTTAAAAAATTATGTCTAGAAGTTCTAATTAGTTCTTTTTTTCTTTATCAAGCCTATTTATTATTGACTTACAGTTTTAACCTATACTTTTATATTTGTAATTATTTAAACATATTAAATTTATCATCATTATCAGATTGTGTCATCAAATTTCTCAGTTATTTAGAGATTCTCCCTTGAGAATCTACCAGGCACTTAAGGAGTCTTACTAAACTAGAACCAATCTCATGTTAATTTCTCAGTTGGGAGTTTCCTGATACAGGTTGGAATCTCAAATCCACATGAAACATAGATCCAGGATTAAAATATCTGTCTTCTTTTTCTCAACCAAATCTTTGACACAGGCTACAGCATGAATTTGCACCCAGTATCTTAGCTGCCTCCCCCTGCTAAATGAGAATTGTTCTTTTTCCTATCCTACTTTTTGATGATCCTGGATTTATACAAAAGCCTTAGTTACAACTGCCTGTCTCATGCAGGACCAAGATATCATCTCATGTCTCCAAGTTGTAATTCAGTATTATAGAAACTGATCTCCATTTTTACCCATGCCCTGATGTCAGGCAGCTCCATCATCAGCTCTCTCAGACTATGTGTTCACTTCCCACTTCATTTCTTGAAACTGAAGCTGAAGAAGAATTCTTCTTTACTTCAAACCTAACTTGAGCATTTAAAAGATTTTTTAATATATTTATTCTAGTTTTATAGGTGTCATAACAGGGAAATCTAATAACAGGAGGTTCTTTAAATTATATATTCTGCTGTATATATTGCCAGAACCAGAAAGACGTGAGTGACTTTTCCATTGTCCTCTACCTGTTGCTATATTTTCTATGACTGCATGTGTGAAAGAATTGGAAGGGAGGGGGTAAAGGGAAGAAATACCAAACAGGAAATTTTTGTCATACATAGCAATCCTGGCCTTATCTCTACTTTGCCACATGGCCTTTGGCAAATTGTTTCTTGAGTTCTGTATTCTCCATTTACAAAATAATGGGTTTAGGTAATAAAAGATAGTAATAACCCTTATCAAGGCCCTTTTTGAAGGCTCAAGATATGCCTGAAGTTGTGCTTTATGCATTATATTATCTATCTTATGTCATATACTCAAAAATCCTTTAAGAAAAGTACTGTTGTCTATTTAATTGCAGATAAGGGAGGTTACACAATTTGACCATAATCTCAAAGGTACAAGTGGCCAAGCCATGATTTGCGCATAAGTCTGATTCTAGAGCATGTCTCTTAAGCACTGTGTTACTTTCCCCCTTATTTTCTACAAGACAATCATGATTCCTGTCATCTTTCACCTTCTCTGAATCTCTAATCAGTTTTCATTTCTATACGTATGTGTAACTTTCATTTTTCACACAGTCTTGTTCAGGGTCTCAATGTTCTCATCTCTACAAATCTAATTTTCTTCTTGTCCTTCTCACCTCAGGCTACAGCCATGTATAATTATAGGCTGAATTAGTATTGTGTGAGTGTCCTAACATGGCTTCTTGAAATATGGTTTCAAGAAGGTGGAAATGATTCTACATATATTCATGCACACAGATCACAACAAGACCAGACATGATGTACAGTGTTCACTGCTAAGAGCTCCTTTACAAGAGAGGATTTGAGGTGTTTTTTTCATAGGAAATTTCAGGGAGTAAGAACAAAACTACATTTAATTTCTTTAAAATAAAAACGGCCTTTCCTTTGTATTTAGATGGGTTGTAATATAGCTCCTTCAGCAGTAAAATCATATAGAGCAAAAAAACTAACTAAAGTGTATCAGAACCCTAGTGTTTCTTTATAGATCAGATTCTCCATATTTGTCTAATCTGTTCATTGCTGCAATTCATATACTTATTAAATAAATAGTTATTAGGCATTTATGTGCTTGCTAATTATTTATGGTACACCAGGAAATTTGCTAAGCATTGAGGACAAACTGATGAATAAAACAGAGCACCCGTTTTCATGGAACTTACGAACCGGTGGAGAGACAGAGAGTGAACATATAATTCCACTTATAAATATACCTGTACAAATTGTGCTAGCAGATGTGAAGGGAAGATTGGGCCATGGCAGAGCATAGCACTTAGAGTAAGGGAAATGGTCAGAGAAGGCTCCTTTGAGGCAGTGACTTAGTGGCTGAGCCCTGCAAGATGTGAAAGGTGGGAGGAATATCATTTCAGGCAAATGGAGAGCAGATGGAAGGCCTTGAGAGGAGAGAGAGACGGGCAATTTCAAGGAATGGGCGATAGGCTCAGGGGTGACCCAAGATGAGTCTGACTTGTTAGGGAGTGATGAGATCACACTCTTGTTTTTAAAGAACATTAAAGAGTTGGGGTTTTGCTCTAAGAACCTAATAAAAGCTTTACTGTGGAAAGTGATTTGATGTGTTTTATGCTTTTAAGGACCTCTCAGACTGCTGCATTGTAAACTGGAGAGTACCATATTAGAAGAATGGAAAACAATTTGGGGATGACTGCAATGTTCAGAAATAGAATGATGATGATGATATAAAATGGAGCAGGGTGGTAGGGATTAAGAAACTTGACTGAAGATATATGATGGAGAAGAGGGATGCTGGGTTAGATGTGGGAGGTAAGGGAGAAGTTTTCAAGGATACGTCCCAAGTTTGTCTCTTAGACAGCTGAGTGAACAGAAATACCATCTATTGATGTAAACACAGCAACCTATATAGGTCAGAACTTAAGCTAAAAGCAAGTACTGGCAGTTACAACAGAGGGCCTGGGTATTTTGGTTTTGTTTATGCATAAGAATTTTGATAGCTTATGTCATTGTTTGCTACCTAGGAGCTCTGTTCTAAGCATTTATGTATATCAATTTATCCTCATCACAACCATTTGCGGAAGATAATATCCCACTTTTAAAATGAGGAAACTAAGGCACAGTGATTCTAGGTACCTTGCCTAAAATCATTCAGCTAACAAATGCAGACTTTGAACTTGAATGTGTTGCTGGTGAAAGTGGGCTCTTTTGTGGTGTCACAGGAAAGGAATTTCAAAGGGTGCACATGTAGAAAAGTTTAAACATAGTGGTAAGATTTTATTGGAGTGAAGGGAAATAATACACCCTCAGGAATATAGAGGATGGAAAGGCTCTAGCAGTAACTGCTCCAAGGTTCCTGATGATTCTCCATATATTTTCTTGGTTTTGGGTAATGAGCAAGCTGTCATTCAAACCATGCAACCCACTTCCTGATTCCTCCTGGGCCTGAGTTGGACCCTCTCCTTAACCAATCCCTTTCTTAGACCTACTGGTGTTCTGTCGTTCCTATCTGAACTGATTCTTTCCCCAGATTTTCCCAGGTTAGATTCCACCCCTTCATATTACCACTTTGGTTTCCACATCACACACCTCAAAGTAGAAGCACCCCCCTACAAGAAGCATCTTGTTTCTAGTGCACACGTGCTCAGTAGAGGAATTTCTCCTCCATTCCCTCCCCTCATCCCATAATCCTGGTACCAGGGCCCAACTGCACCCTGGGGAGACTCTTCCTACCCTCCTCAAGGCTAAAGTCCCAAGGGTGGAGGACACAGTGGTACCCTGCTGAGTGTAATGAGCTACACTGTGGCTTCCTAGTAAATCAAGCTTAATGGAATGTCATAACTTCTCAGTGAAGCAGGCCCAGTATTTGATTCATCTTCACAGTTTACTAGGCTAAATGTCTGATTCCATTTGCTCTGTTCCTTTATTAACTAACTACCTATGCTAACAAACCCATGTAGTCCTGAGGCAGAGTCCGTCTTCCTAACCACTAACTATTTCTAATGCAATGACTCCTTTTTTCCCCCCAAGAATCTCTTGTTTTAGTCTAGAGGAACACACAAAAACCAACAATAAAAGATCATATGAGAAAAGCTACAATAATAATCACTAACATTTAGTGTCAGAAAATGGGAATGCACAGGGTAAGTTTTCTTTGAGAAAATGAAAATTAAGTGTTTTTAATAGTGTTGGAAATCTGAACGGTATATGTCTTTGACCCAATGTCATGCTCACCTTTGTAACTCCAGGACCTTACCTTGACTCACAGTAGGTGAACAATAAATGTTTCATGAAGCTGGCTGAAATGAAAGGCTCTGCAAACAAGGATGCTACCTCTTGAAAAACTACTCTAGTTTCAGCTTTACCAGAAACGTTTATTTCCCCACCATCCTTTAACAAACAAGACAAAGGCAATGGCTTTACATGTAAAAAAATAACTCTGCCAATTCAGCTTTTCAGCCAGTCTTCAGAACTGTGTTTGATCTAAAAGCAAGGATTGTTGCATTTTTAGTAAATTTCCCTGCAGAAACCTTTAATGAGTTTACCTATAATCTAGCCCTGCTTTTTATTTTCATTATTACTCAGGTTTTAGAATGCTATTTTAAAAAAACAGAGTGTACACACATATGTGCACAGACATAACCTGTCCCTCCAATTCACATTGCCTTTGAATTAGGTTTTCCAGGAATTTCCACTCAAAGATTTTACATGATCTCTCCTGTGTGGGTGGTCAATTACAACTGTGCCAAAATCAAAACAGAAACTTTAGGAGGATTACAAGATGTTTGTGTTTTTCCCATTTGACTTTGCCCACTGCATCTCCAGACACTCTGAATATGCCCCTGTGTGAAATTAACTTGTTTTGTCACATTGTGGCAGACCTTGGCTGGCATTTCTCACTCTCTGGGGTTCCTGCTACTTAATCAAAGCAATCCTCTTTTCTTATTCCCAACTTCCTATTTCTTAAGAGAGGCCTATTGATTTTGCCCCTGAAATGACACAATGTTATTTTCAAGTGTAGGGGAGGTCTCTGCAAGTGATGAGCAAGAAGATTTGGGACAAAGTAGAGTGAAATTAGTATTGAATGACTTTGTTCAATCCAAAAGTCAAAACATATATTGGATGCCTCTGTGCCTGGTAGAATACTAGGTGATGGCAACAAAGTTGAAAAAGGTACCTTTCCTTTACTCAAGGAGCTCTTTCAATCTAGTAAAGAAGACATCATAGAAATAAATAATCTTAATAACATGATGGAAGTGCAATGATGGAGGTAAGTGCAGGGTATTGTGGGCATATGCCAGAGTGATGGGGACACTAAAGGCTTTGTGGAAGAAATGATGCCTGGATTGAGTCTAGAAGGAAAAAATAAGCAGGTGTTAACCAGGAGAACACTTTTCCAGGTGTGGGGGGTTGCAAGGAAAACGATGTTACAGATCAAGGGAACATCTAGTTAAGACAGACAAGCAGCAGAATGTATGTGGCAAACAGCTCAAGTTGGATTGTAAAGAACAGGTAGAAAGAAAAGATAAGGCTGCAGGCGGGGGCTAGTGATGAAGGGCACTGCCAACTCTGCGAGCAAGGTTGGACTCTATTCTGGGGGCCTTAGGGAGTCATTAAAGTAATGTAAACTAGGGGTGGGTGTTAGGGTTAGATTATTGTGTTTACGTAGATCACACAGATAATGGTGACCTCTTCACACAAGGCCAGAAGAAGGTCCTGAGTCCTCACAAGGATCAGAGTTTTGAAAGTGGGAAGCCCTCATCAGTTGTCCCATCAGGGCATTCTGGAAACACAGAGGAGGCTTAGCAACAAGATTTCAGTGCAGGTGAGAAATAAAAATAGGGTAAAGAATTAAAGGTCTTTAAAATTCTTTTTTGAGAACACTTTTAAGCTATTTTTTATAGTAATTATCTCATTCCTATCAATATTTTGTTAGAGCAATATAGAGATTTCTTGGACAAAATTTAGGTCTAAAGATGAATGTTTTTCTGAATTATGTTTCATCTCCTATAAGACTACCTATTGGGCCAAAAACATTAATATCATACCAATAGCAATTGCAGGCTATTTTCCTTATAAAATTTTTTCAACAGTGTCTTTAGAACCCTTCACAGACATCTAATAATAACCATCAAAATTTATCTGGAAATATAACATGGCATTTGTTACCCTCCATGATCTCAAATGACAGTCCCATATCAAGAATTTAGCTATATGATTAATATTTTTCTCATTTAAATTCTGTTTATTTTCCCTATTGTTATTTTACTCTTCCCTACTTGGCCCCTTGTAATAACTGACCATATTTGCTTAGCAAGAGAGTAACTGGTCATTTGCATATGTCTTGTTCCCTGAGAGAAGCTGGAAGGCGGCCGTGCCCTTTTGCTAGCTTCTTGGTTACTATTGTCCAAACGAGTATATGTAAGAAAGTAAAGGGCAGTGTGTCCTAAAGTTGGAAACTTTATGTCCTAACCCTTCACTCTTATCTCCATTCCAAACCAGATTTCTAGAAATATAATTGAAATAAATCTAGGAGTAAGGGATGAGACACTGGCTTTTATTTTAAGTAATGATTGCATTTTTTCAATATAGGAAAATCTTCCTAAAATGGCCTCAAGCCAACATTTGATAGGGATGTATCCTGGCTCTTGGGAGAACTGGGAAGTAACATCTCCAAAAATCCTTCTGGAAATCTACCTTACTAAACCTTTAAAAAAGAAAAGTAGGACATTGCTTTATGCACCTTTACAACTTAAGATGTAATAATGGTAGACATGTACGGCAAAGCTTTGGCAGTCAGAGCTATTATGCCATTATTAATTCAGGTAATAAAAGTGTATTGCCTTGTGATATATATATTTATAATATATATAACATATAGATATAGATGTATCCCAAGATAGATATACATATATATGTATATATGTGTGTGTATACACAAGGGCTGGCAAAAATAGGTTTACAATTGCATTGTGGTGTTATTTTGCATTAATACAGCTATTGTAATAATCATAACCCGCATGCCTTCTTCCATATGAACAACTTTAAATCTACTTTACCCACCCTTATATATAGTATATGTGTGTCTATATGTAGAGAGAGAGGGGTATAGATATATGTAGCAGAATATATATACAAAAATACTTTTTTCACCTCTTTAAGTGCTAATTACCACTGTATGTAAATATAAATTTGAGAAATTGTGAAATTCAATTATTCACACTGGTGATAAAAGTCTGGAGCAATCTTGCGCATAAAGATGTACCCACAAAAGAACATTTTTGCACTGTGCATTTGACTGTATTTAATACCATTCGAGCTATGTTTATTTGTTACTTTAAAGTGCCCATTTATTTCACTCTGCTCACTTATTTCATAAAACATTCCAGCAAATGATAACAGTGTAGCCAAATAGAAATGAGCTGCGGTTCATTTGTTAATTTTTTCATCTCCACTTAGATTTCTAATAGTCATCTTAAATATAAGTTAATTATCCTGGCTTCCCCAACATTCTCCTCCAACCAACGCCACCCTAGTCTCCCCCATCTCAGTAAATAGTACCACCACTAACCCAGTTACTCAGGATAAAGATCCTCCCTTAGTCAGCTTTGACTCCTCTCTCACCTTTCAACCAATCATCAGCAAGCTTTTTCAGTTTTACCTACAAAAGAATTTTGACAATATCTTCATTTTTTCATCCCATGGTCATTTCTTTGTTTATCACTTCTTAGCACTTTCCTACAACCCTTAAATTAAAAATCCAAAATCCTCCCCAAGGCTTTATATAATTCTTATCTACTACCCACCCTAGTCATCTTCTAACTCTGAATGTGTCAGGATCTTCCCAGTATCAAGTCCTTCGCTCACTCTTTTCTCTCCTCTTGAAATGTTTGTTCCATAATCTTGGTTCTTTCTCATTCTTCAAGTCTTAGCTTAGGATCTGCAGTGAGACCTTCCTTGTCCATTTCTCTTTACGCACACTATCCCACTATCTGGTCCGTACCTCACAGTACTTATTCTAGTTTGTAATTGCTTCTTTTTTTAACTTGTGAGGTTTTTTATCTTTTACCTGATAAACTGTTAGCACCATATATGTCTTTCTCAGCAGAGCATGTCCTGGAATGAATGTTTGCCTAGCAAATAGCAAAACTCAAGAAAAATCTGATTGAATACATGAAATATGCTAAGAACTAAAGATAAAAAAGGAGTAGAACACTATCCCTGCCCTCATGGAACTCACACTGTAATAGGGAGATGGACAGAAAACAATAGATAATCACAATATATAGAGATAAGAGCTATGTAGGAGCTAAATGCAAGACTCGGCAATGGTGGAAAAGACTGTGTGAATAGTGTATAGATATTAGCCCTAGAGACAGACAAACTTGGTTGAATCCTTAATTACCATCAAAGTTTTCTTTACCATCAAGTAACCTGATGATTTGGGCAGATTATATAACATCTATGAACTTATTCATCTGTAAAAAGGAGGTAAGGACATCAACAACCTCAAAGAGAGACTATGAGGATTAAATGAAATAGGCCATGTAAAATGTTAGTCCCCTGAATAAGAGTTAGTAGGTAACTACTTTAAATAAGATTCACTACCACCATCAAGAATGATGTCTGTTTAATCAGAGTATACCCAGAGCTCAATATTCCTTCAATATGCTGTTGAACTCCAATCTTTCGCTTTTAAACCAATACTCAGTTTTTGCTACATAGAGATTAATATTTAAAAAAATCTCAACTCAGATTTCTACTCCTCCAAAAGCCTTCTCTGACCATTTTAAGGCAGTATATCATGCCCTCTTCTGAGTTGTCTTTGTCCTTCACAATTGGGAGGATGTTGTTATTTTAACAGGCCCAAATAACTATCACTGCTCTACTGTGTCCAAATGTGGCACAAGATGAGAGACCACCTGAAGTGGTAGCTTTATAACTGAGCAAAAAGTTGAAAACAAGGTTGACTCTGTTAGGCTTAAGAACCTCAGAATAGCCCTGGTTGTCATGACTCAGTGGATTGAGCAGCAGCTTGTGAAACAAATTGTTGCTGGTTCAATTCCCAGTCAAGGGCGCATGCCTGAGTTGCAGGCCAGGTCCCCAGTAGTGGGTGCATGAGAGGCAATCACACATTGGTTTTTCACTTCCTCTCTTTCTCTCTCCCTTCCCTTCTCTAAAAATAAGTAAATAAAAAATAAAGTATTTTTTAAAAAAGAATCTCAGAATAGACATGCAAAATAGGCTCTAAACTGCTGCAGGCCCCGTAAGCCTCTCTCTAATGGTAGGGAACAGACCAGAGAACATGCTCTCTGCCAATAGATGGATTCAAAAGGAATAGGAGAAGAAGAGTGGCTGAGCTCAGCATCACATGGTCCTTCCACTACCCAGGGGCATGCGTAAGGAATGAAAAAGTCCAAAGATGCTACACTAATTGTCAACCCACCACCCCGGAATCCTGAAGCCAACTAAAAGGTGTTTCCTCCCCTCTACCCAGCCACCATCAGAGTCACTCCAGCCTCCATAGACAGCAGGCTTGGGTTTATGCACTCACTCTGCCACTTACAAAGAGGAACACTCCCACCCATCTTAGCTTCCATATTCCCAAATGTGAAATGAGGATAATAATAAGAGTGTCTACCCCACAGTGTGAGGCTAAAACAAATATGTGTAATAAAGCACTTACCACTGTATCCAGCACATAACAAAATATTCTTGTCTTTTGACTAGGATTACTTTAACCTCTGTTTGAAATTGTCATTCAAAGAGATGAGGAAATACATAAATGAATAAATACATGCATTAATTAAAATGCTGGAAAAGAATGATCAGAGAAGATGATGTTTAGGCAAGATTTTTTAAGAGCAAACAAGGCTTGTCCATCCTGGGACACAGGCTTCCCAGGAAGTGGGTAGAGACAGGGCAGCATTAAAACTTTTTGATGTTTTAACGATTTGATGTTTTGCTAAAAGACTCTGCCTGAGACATGACATGTGAGTGGGCACATGTCATGATGAAGCTGTCAATCACCAGTTGCCCATAGCTGCAGCCTTCTGCACCTTCCGAATAGTTTCCAGAGAGGGATGTTTAAGCTTAATGCAAAATCTGATGCAGATTCATTGCTCTACTGTCAGCCATTTTTCATGCCACAGCCACACAGTACACATGCTAATTCAACAGCATCTACTGCCCCAACTAACTAGTACAGTGAAGTTGTCATTGTTCACACATGTGCATTCTAGTTCGCTTTCCTTGGCTGCCAGGTTACATCGATGTTGTGCAAACTGTTCTCATTATATTAACAATGGCTAGAATACTTAGCCAAGAAGACATAACTTCATAACTTTAATGGGTTAGGGAGCTAATTGTGGAGTTACCCAGGTTTCTACTTCAGGCTCCACCATTAACCAGCTGGGAGATCTGAGACAATTCCCTTATTGTGTGAGCCACATTTTCCCCATCTGTAACACAGGAGTGATAACAGTATTGATACTTTCCTCATAGGATGATTGTAAGAACCTAATGGGGGTAAGTATATATAAAGTGTTTAGCATACCACTGACATACATTAAGCACAGAATTAATACAGATTATTACAAAAATATATTTCAAAACATATTTTGAAAGCTTATTAACTTTGGGGAAAAGGAGAAATTTTTTTTAAAAAAAGAACACTGTGTGACTTTGAATTTGAAGGCCCCTCTCTGAAAGAAATTCAAATCATATCATTTCTTATAGTTGGGTGTGAGTGCACGAGCATGTGTGTGTGACATAGTTTATTTCTTTGGCATTATGCAGCTTATATATTCCATCTCACCATTATCTCTTCACTTGACCAATGTGCATTGTCCTGCTCTTTTAAGTATGCCAGGTTATGCTTTTTGAAGTTTGCAAGATATTTCATCATAGATAAGTAGAAAGTGCCAACAACCATTAGACTCCTGAGTTGCTTCTAGTTAAATCCTGTGGATTTAATATTTTTAGATTATTTTAAAAATCTTCCATGAAGTTCTCCTAAATTTCCCTTGATCCCTTTCTTCCTTCAGGTTTACTATCTTTGCAGAGAAGTGGGGGAAGCATATACACACACCCAAAGCCTTTGAAATGTCTACCATCCTCTGAAAGCTCTGAGTGCTGTGGTAATGAATTGCTTCGAGGTTAAGTTACCTGTCTTATTATGAGAGATCAAACCTGAAGGTGTGTGTTTGCTTCCAATTAACACCAACTGTTGGGATTTAAAAATCATGTATTTCATTCATTAACCTTCACAATGGCATTCAGAAGGGAGAATGTTTGAATTTACAACCTACAAATTATAAATTTATCAAAAGCAATAACATTAGTATGATGCTCACATTAAGGACCATTAGTACCCTTAGTCTCTACTGTAGACCATGAGGAGACCCTGTCTGCCCTGAGGACATCTTCTTTAATAATAGGAATCCTTTATCCTCTGTAGTAGAGATTTCTACATGCCTTCTTTCTTGTCGTCTTCACCACAACCTTGAAAAGAAATAGGCCAGAGGTTATTTTCATTTGATAGATGAGAACTGAGTCTCAGAGAGATCAAGGGATTTGCCAAAAGTAACACTCTTACAAAATGGTAAAACAAGAACTTGAAATCAGAATTTTTACCTTCTAGTCCTCTGCTCTGTCCATCTCTTCAGGTTGCAGTTACAGTACCAAGATGCACAAAATAATGAGGGCTGTTGTAGGCCAAAGTGTGAAGTATGTGATTAATTTCATGGCCCACTGCCTCTTAGGCATTGCTCTCCCTCCCAGGAAGCATTTACTGTGTTCCATGCTCATACAGGCCTGACCTTTCTTTGCCCTCCAGGTCCCCCATTGCACAGACTAAAGAGAAGGAGGTATAGGGGAGTGGAAGTACAGGCAGAAATGTAGCATATTTTAGGAGACCGGACGTTTCAACATCAGACACATAAAACTTCTAACCCCAAATCTGCAACTGTCCACATTGATGATCTCAGGCTACTTAAAAGCTTTGCTCCTCAGTGTTGTCAATTGTAAAACAGTGACCACAATACCTGTTTGTGAGGATGTATCATTTAGAATGTGTTTAAGAGCTAGTAATAGCATACAAGGGGGGATCCAAAAAAAGGAATTTATTTATAAAAAATTGTCTATATTCTTACATGATTAAACTTCAGTCACCTTCAAAGTACTCTCCATTTGATGCAATACACTTACTGAGATGTTTTTTCCACTGCTCAGAAAAGTTTTTGAACTCTTCAATTTTGATACCTTTAAGTGTTTCTGCCATTTTTTGTTTCACTTCTACCACAGCAGCAAAATATTTCCCTTAGATGAATTTTTTCATCCAGGGAAACAAACAAAAAAAATCACTCAAGGTGAGATCAGGTGAATAGGGAGGGTGGGGCATGGTGATCATACCATTTTTGGTCAAAAGCTGCTGAATACTCAGTACAGTATGGGCAGGTGCACTTGTAAATCACCCATCATGAAATGGGAGAACACTTCAAAAAAAATTCAGTGAAGCCAAATACAGCCTCTCACAACAATGTCAGCTGATACACTGATACACATGGGTTCCTAGAACATTCACCTCATGGGGGAAAGCCTGTACTGTAAGGAGCCCAACCTCCAGAAGATAATTCCATTTTTTTTGGTCCCCCCTCATATGTAACTACAGGTCTGTTTAACAATGAGAACATTTAATTATCTCACTTAAATCCCAAAGTAGGCTTTTCCACATTGACATCCAGCTGTTCAAGGATGTCATAGTTCTGGATCAGCTTTTCTATTTTGTTTTGCTTTCTCTTCATGACTGAACTAGCTAGCATGACTCCAAACATCAGATTCTCACATAACAACACCCAAATCAGAAAAGAAGGGGGTTGGAATTCTCCTTATGCCTCTCTCACTTTTTTTTTTAATCAAGGTGGGGTGAGGTAGGCTGAGTTCTTTTCCAGAAGCCTACAGCAAACTTCTCTTTTATTTCCTTGGCCAAAGTAGATCACATGTCCATCTCTACACCAGCCACTTGCAAAGAAGAATGGGGTGGTTACGAGCTGTTCAGACTACCCATGACTTTTCCTCTAGAGCTAGGATAGTAGTCCTCCATCCTTAAACACATCTGAACTTACATATATAAAAAAATGAGGTCATAGAGCAAGGCAGGGGAGTAGAATAATGACTAATGAGGACATACCCAGTTGATCTGCCACAGAAGGGTTTTGTGTTTAGTGTTTTTGTAATGACTAGAATACTTGAGGGTTGTGAGCCTAGCATGGCACCTGTCATAAAAAAGGTCTCAGTAAATGCCTCACATATTACCAACTTTGCAAGTTAGACAAGCATCCCCCAGTTTTGTGACTTTGGGAATGCCATTTAACCACTCAAAGCTGATTTCCTTGTCTTGAAAATGAGGATAAGAATTGCTACTCCACGCTGTTGTTAAGAAGGTCAGAAATGAAATAATATCTGGGCGAGAGTTTTGTAAGTTGTTCAGTGCTATGCAAATGTAAAGCACATTTAACATTTGGAGTCAAAGCTGCAGAGTTGAGTAAAGCAGGGTCAGATCACAACATTACAACAGATATTTGAGAAATGCTGAAAACTGAGTATAAGATTCTTCTGTGTTTGGCAATGTGATGCTGACATATAGAACACCAGTCATCTCATTGTTCTGAACACTTAAAAATAAATTCCAGCTTTTGTTCTGGGCCATCTTGTACCTAAATATAATGCAATGCAATAAATTTTTTCTATGCTTTAAAACTGACACACAAAAAGACTAATTCCTTTGTTTCTTTTTTTATCCAAATTCCCCCTCACAACTCAGCACCTGAAATTGTTAATGATGTTAGTTGGTTCCCTGTTCCCAAAGTCCCTGTGCTCCAACTCCACAAAAAAATGTTCCTGACATTCAGTGGGAAGAACATCTTCTCTGCCCCAGAAGCCTTTAAGTGCATGTATTCCTTTAATACTCTCAATAATTTTTACAAGACATTTATTTCTATTCCCATTTATCTGATAGAAAACCAAAGTGCACTGAGATTAGAGAACCTGCTGGAGTTTTATAGCTGGGAAAGAAGGAAGCTCAGGTTTGGACTCAGTGTTCCCCGGCCCTGAAGTTTATGTCGTTTCTACTATTCCTCGACTTTGCTACTATCTTTGCCAAAAAATCCTGCCGAGTTGACCGTCATGAAGCTGTTTCACCCCTCCTGGTTTCTTCGCCTTACACATTTATAAGGCCAATTCTGCAAGTGCTCAGTTTGCTGCAAAATTTCATTTGAGAGACTCTCTAATAGTGTCACCCTCTGAAGCTTAGAATGCACTGCAAGGCAGCCCACGTGCAGTCATACCCATGAAACTTGGAATGCAGAAATATTTATTGGAACATGATCCCTGGGGCAGAAACACAGATGTCTATCCTGTAATGAGATCTTAAAATTCACATATTCAGTCTTTAGTGTTGCCAAGAAATAATAATTATCTTACTTGCTGAGTTATCACATTTACTACTCAAAACACATTGGTGTGGTAAGCCTTGTTATGCTTATTTTACAGTATAAAAAATACAATACTGAAGCTCTGATACCATGTGATATTCACTGCATCACTCACTGTAAAGGATGCATAAGTTATCAATTGTCATAACAGCACTACATAAAAACCACCTCTAAATCTCAGTGACATGCAATAATTAGTGTTTGTCTATCATGTGCTGGAATTACCTGGGGTTGACTAGATGACTCTGCTGATATTAGCTGGGCTCAGTTTATATCTCAGAGAGAGCTGGCTGGCTGGTGGCTGATCTAGAGGGCGGACAGTGCAAAGTGATATGGGCAAAGGGTGTGCTTCTAAGGAGGCATTGAAAATTGAGATCATTATTGTAATTCATCACTAGAGAGTTTTTAAAATACCATTAATGTTTTCTAAACACTGTTGTAATAGATATACCCCTGCAAAAGCAGGTCAACAAAAATCCCTATAGTAATACTCCGAATGTTAAAGCCTCTGGCTCTGTGACTACTAGACTCCAATATGCCCTGCAAAGTGTCCTCTGTTGTTTCTGGGAGCTCCTAAGCCTAACATGCACTCAGTCTTCTTGTCACAGTGAGATCAGTGGCATCCATCATGTTCTTCCCTTCCTGGAAGCCAGCTACAGAAGCTTTTCTATTGCTATAATCAAAAATATTCCTTATCACATCACCTGGGTCTCTGCCATGAGTGCTATTTCCTGTGTTCTAAAGGTGTCACTCCAAGTCATGTCAGACAGGTGCCTGAGTCTGCCCAGAGGCGACATAAAGGCCCCTTCTCCAGTTCTGTGCTACACTTTGACACAAAGACCATAAAGGCTCTCTGGGTCCCCAGGGCCTCTGCCTCTCCTCTCTACTGCTCATTTGTCATACAAACTCCACAAGAGAAACGGGGAAAAATAAGTGTAAGTATACAGCATTTAAACACAGCTCCAGCTTAAGGAAACAATGTGTGATCCCAAACGCAACAGCTGCCTTCAGGTCAATGGTAGCTTCATGCTGTCCCAAGAAAAAAGGTGGGTATCCATTTTATATTTGCATGACTAATGGTCATATTTTTATTTAACTCATTTTTTATATAATACCTACCTCAGGGAGTCCCAGTGTTAAAACTGATTCATTCTGCTAATTTATCCTAAAGCAAAAAGGGAAAAAAGTTTGTCCTAGAAGTAAAGGCAATTCTCCACTTCTAAAGACTCAAAATGTGACATTTTACATAGAAATTTTCTATTCTATATTTAGACTGTTTACATTTTTCTTTATCTCAGTTACATTCATGCCAAATTTCCAAAATCTTAGGTTTTTTGGTTAAGATACTTATTTCTGAGTTATAGGAAGGAAGGTAATAATCTGGAGATGTAAAGCCGAGGTTGTTTTTATCCTGTCTTTTTGCTTGGATGTCCTCACCAGGACAGTCAGTTTTATTCATCCCTTGGCAAGAGGACTGTCAGGAATTCATTTGCTGCACTTCTAACTTTCTGTGGCTTAATCTCCTTCACTGTCCCAAGATGGCTGCTCCAAGCACTCAGTATCCCCTCATCTTTAATCCAGGAAGTGTAGAAGGAAGAAGGGAGGGGTTTTCAGCTACCTCTCTCTTTTTAATTAATAAAACCAAAAGCTTTTTAAAATACCCCAGCAATCTTTCTCCTACATGTTGATGGATAAAACTGAGTTCCCTGGTTACCTGGGCAGCAAGGCAAAGAGGAAGGTGAGTAGTTGGCTTGCCTGGCCCCTACAGTGGAGGCAGACACACGGTCAGGTGATGGGGATGGGATCCTTAGGTCACCAGACAAGTGTCTTCCTCAAGGACTGATACTGCCAAGAACAAAGAGATCACAGCTCAACTTCCAGTTTCAAATACAGATTTTTTCATGTTCATAACAAGATAATAATCTTAATATTCAGGTTTGATGGGATAAAGAAGAAATAAAAAGGAGATTTTTTTTAATTATCAAAGATTTTTGTTACATAGCAGTACCAAAGCTTGGTCAAGTAAGGTAGATGCTTACCAACAACTTGGAATGAACATCAGTAAGGAAATGGTAGAGTTAATGTAACACTCCCCAACCTATAGCCCTTGGCCAGGGTTGAAGGAAGAGGAGTGATCAAAACCTTGAGAGGAATCCTAGGTGACTGTAGAAGGATCCTGCAATACCTGATCTGATACCTCTAGTAGGCCCTGTTCAGACTATGTCCCAGCCCTCTAGCACCTGATCAAGAAATATTTGTGTGAACCTCAGGCTGGTCACAAAGACACATGTGTTGGCACTGATGGCATAGGAAGAGGTTAAATGTAGTTAGGCTTGTTAGATGTAGTTTTCACAAGCTCATAAATTAATGCTAAAGTTTCAGGGTGACATAGTGAAAGCTTCTTGGTCTTGGTCTTGGTCAGCTTTTACTTGGGGCTTCTGAATTGGGGTGAATTTTGCCCCCCACAAAATTCACCATCCTTTGGAGACTTAGAATGTGACTTTATTTGGGAAAAGCATTCTTGTTGATGTAATAAGCATTCTTGTTGATGTAATTAATGAAGAAAAGATCAGACTGATGGGCCCTAAATGCAATATAACTGGTAACCCTATAAGAAGCGGATGAGACACAGAGAGTGACACACACACAGGAAAGATGACATGAAGAGACACAGGGAGAACACTGTGTGAAAACAGACAGAGGCAGAGATTAGGGCTATGCAGCTACAAGCAAAGAATGCCAGCAACTGCCAGAGCTAGGAAGACGTATGGAATCTATCCTTTTATAGACTCTTCAGTAAGGAGAGCATGGTCCTGACAACACCTGGATCTCAGGCTTCTAACCTCCAGAAGTGGGAGACATTACATTTCTGTTGTTTTAAGCTGATGGATTTAGGGTAACCTGTTATTGCAGCCCTAGGAAACAGTACAGTTTACTACAGCCTTATAGTACCTTATGTTTCATGGGCTCACACCACTGCCATTGTCTTATGCACATCTCTTGCTGCCAACCCTCGAGTGTTGCTCACCCAGCAGAGGGCTCAGTTTCCTCAAGCCTTCATCCCAGTCCCTTATTGGGCCTCTTCACTGTTCTCCTTGCCCACAGAGTCCACCCCAGTAGAGGGGATGTATAGCAGATAGAACATAGGCAACTGCCAACTTACTTTGTCTGCATTTCAAAGGAGGATCATCCACTAACAAGCTACCTCCCAAGAATCCTCTAAAGCTAGGAATGTGGCCCTGCTTAAAAATTTATATGGCCCCATCATCCCTTACCCTCCCTCTCTATTGAGGTTGACACCCAAGGATCATCAAACCATAATGCTTCTATCTTCAATGTCTCTCTTCTCTTTTCCTTCTCTGTACCCATCTATTGCCCCATTTAAAATCCTCACTTTTTTCTCACTTTGAACGTGTTTCACTTATTCAAGATTCACTCTTCCTAAATTTGTCCTCTATACTATAAGTACAGTCATCTTTCTATAATAAGGGCTTTATCGTTCAATGTCCTTGTGCAAAACCCTTCAGTGACTTCTCACTGACTTCAGTTTAAAATCCAAAGACATTACTATGTTTTATTCAATTCAGCTTCTCCAGGAAACAGACACCAAAACAGAAGTAGAAGTGTAAGATTTGTGAAGATTTGAGTAAGAATTACCCCTGAGGAATAAGGGGAAGAGAAAGCCTGGGTAGGGAGAGCTTCAGACTGTGGTACAGATTTGACACCTGTGAAGGGAAAGAGAAGGAAGGAGAATTCAGTAGAGAGTACTGAAAACTGCAATACAGCCCTGAGAACGTCATGATCAGGCCAACTGGTGTGCAAAGATTGTAGAAGAGTCCTGTGCTAAACAGGAATGTCCCAGCCCTAGTACCCTACCATGCTCAGACATTAGCTGGGAGAATCCCCAGGAAAGGGAGGTCTCAGTATGAACCCAAAAGTGTGGCAGCTGGAGGATGTCAACTAGCCAATGCTCTGTGCAACAGGTTCTCTCTTTAAGGGACAACTGGGTAGCACGCTCACAGGGCTGTCACAGAGTCAAACAAGAGTCTCCATAATCTTATCCAAATGGGTCACGTTCTCTTGCTTTGACACCTCTGTGTAGATACCACTACTCCCTGCCTGAAATACCCTCTGCTTTCCACCTAGTTACCTGGTTAATGCCTCATCTTTTATATCTAATTCTGTCAATGTGCCTATTTCCTACCACTAGACTGTGAGTTCCTTGAGGGCAGGGTTTCTTTATTTACATACTCATTTCTATTGAATAGCATAAGTCCTTCAGCTTGATGAGAGTTCAATAAATGATGGATGGATAGATGGATACAAAGATATATTCCATAATATGATAAAGTCCCACTGTTAAAGATGTTTGGACATAGAATAGTTCACTCTTTGGCAGGAAAGTCCCTAATCTATCTCAGTCAGGTGAGAATTTCTGAGACATTTTAACACTGACACAGGGAGATTTCTCCAGCACTGCCGGTGCATGTTTCCTAATGTCTAACCTCAATCTCCCCTAATGCTATTGTTAAGCCAAAGGACCAAATTAAGAATAATGCCAGCAATTCTTTGAAAACAACTTACCACACTCATTCTAAAGCAAAAAATATATCCATTATCCTTGAAATATATGTGAATAGTTGACCAGAATAATTGTACCTGTCTACACAAGTGACAAAATTAAAACAAATGTATGCACCAAAGCACAACAATTAGTTTAGTGTGAGTAATCCAAGTTAGTGTTATATGGCCATTGTCAGGGCCAATCATCCTTTGTTTCTATAAATGCCTCCTGCCTCCTTTGAAGTCATCAGGTCCACCAGTAGCTAATAACGTGCTATAAGTCCCACACATAAGCTTGGTTTTTGTAATATCAGCCATGTTCTTACACTGGAACCAGCAGCTCAGACACAAAGCTAACAAAGGATGATCTTCCTCAATAAACATATACACAAAATCATAACAACTAATTCAGTTCATTGTTCCCTGTGGACTATCTCTTCTTTAGATAGAATCTAATGATAGAAAGTGGGCCTTCCTGAGAGGACAGATGAATGGTGAGGGTTCCAGTGCTATCATTATAACTAGTTGTCAACACATGAGAGGTGCCATTTGGGAACTTCCAAAAGTCAATGGGGGACAATTAGTGAGGAGGACATAAAACTAACGGGATTTTATAAAACTTCAATTTGAAATAAAACAACAAAATCAACATAAAGAAGCATATCCTTATGTCATTCCTAGACTGATGAAATCTGAGTTATGCTTACAAAACATCTGGCTTTTCTAGATGTTACAAAGCATAGCATCTAGATGTCCTTCTGTAAATCTTCACTCAATAATGCTACAACCAGTGGCCTGATGAACAGGACAACCCAGCTCCACAATCAGGCAAGACAACATCGTCTGGAGGGCTTCTTAGGGAACTGCTTATAAAATATTAGAATCAATTAAAATTGTGTTATGGCACTAGAGGGAAATCAGAAGCACTAGATTTAGGTGACAGTACATCTTTTTTCAAAAGGTTTGCTTTGTGATCAAATGAAGAGTGTGCCATTTCCCCTTTAGAAGGAGTTCTTCAGACAATGTTATAGATGTTAAAGGCATTTCTATTTTCACCAGTTTCTATAGTAATTTGTATGTCCCATCTCTCTCTCTCTTTCTGCTCTCCATCCTTCCTTGCTCATTGTTCCTTTTTTCTTTTTCTTTCTCCTTGTCTTATTCCTTCACTTCTTCTATTCTTCTTAAAAATTCCAAAGCCCTGTTATTTTGAAAGTATCAGAAAGCCAGCTACTATGATAGAAAATATTTATCAGAATGCATTTTTAGAGATGTGCAGATATTGCTATAGACTCCACAAAAAGGGCTCCTTAGTATTAAAGAAGACCATCCAGTTCAAACGTTGCTGAGCAGGTGTTATATACCTGGCCCTCAGCTATGTACTGAGACATAAAGACGAATAAGAGCTAGTCAGATATATGTAAGAACAGTAGAAAAAGGATTATTGCAGAAGTATACACTGATATATAATTTGTATAATGGAAAAACATAAGAGAAGAGACCCAAATATTCCTTTTTGGAAGTGATATTTGAGGTGAAACTTGACTCAAATAATAGTGGTTGTCAAGTAAAGGGAAAAGAAAATCTTAGGCCAAGGAAGAGCATGAGCAAAGTCACAGAGAAGATGAATAAGTAGTTCAGTATAAGTAGCTTGGTAAATAAAGAATAGGTAAACTGGGGCTGGAGAGAGAGGCAGGGTTTAGGTCACAAAGATTGAGTGGTTCTACTTAGTGGCTTGAATTATCCAGTACGCTATGAGCAATCACTGAAACCTTTGAGAATAAGAGTGATATGGTCAAGTTTTCATTGTAAAACGATCACTCTGGCAACCGTAGGATGGATGGAGGAAGGAGGAGGAGTGTAGAGTCTCGAAGCAATAATGCTATTGAAGGAACTCTTGCAGTAGCCCAAGGAAAGATGATGAGATCTGATGTAAGCTGTGGATGGAGGTAGAGATAACTCCAGTACTGTCTAGGGCTAAAGGAGAGGATTCGAATTTAGAGACTGACTGTTTAAAGCAACAGGAAATATGGGAACAGGAGAAAGTCCGAATGAAGAGAGGGGAAGAGGGGGAAGAAATTGAATTTAATTTTGACTATGCGAAGTATAAAATGCTAGGGGGAAGGCCAAGTGGAAAAGTCCAAAAGGGAGTTGTTATTGACAAGCAGCTAAAAACAAAGAAGACTAATCATGAAAAAGCAACTGGGGATTATCAGTATGCGTATGGCCTTGAAGGCCGAGAACAGATGAGTCACCGTATATGGAAATCATTGCCTTCTCTCATCTCAGGTTAAACACATTCAATTCCCTCTTTTTTCATTTATGATAATCACTAACATGTGTAGAGTCCCCAACAGCCCACAAAGCACTTTCACAATGCTTATTTTATTTGGATCCTGTCCTTTATACACCACTCTTACTTATACATATTATCCTATTTTGCTCACCAGGGGAATGAAGTCGAGAGGTCAAGTGGTTTTTCTCTGTGTCACACTGATTATAAATGGAGGGGCTAGGGCAACAAGTCTGGTCCCCTGGCTCTAAATTCTTGACAACTTCAGATTTAATTTTGTGTTGGTTTTCCTCCTAACACCTAAGTTAGAAGTAGTATCTTGTGTACCATTGAGTTTTTCCTGGCACAGTGTTTAGCAATATAACAAACCCTCAATAAATAGTCATATCATAAATGAATATATTTCTTGTCATCTTTTTTTAACTCTATTCCTGTAGCTAATTTCCCCCAGGTTTGCTTTGAATTAGTTCCATAGCTCACAGGAATAGTAGTCTGAGCCAAAAAAACTAGCTGCTGCTTTTCCTGTATGTAGATGACAATGTTCATTTATATATTATAGAACTTGACATACTCACTTGTGATCATTTGCCTGTGTCTGTTTTCTGCATTAGACTGTTAGCTTCTGGAAGGCAAGGGTGCCATGAATCAATAATTAAATAAACCTTCCATATGATTAAAGTGATTGCCAATGGCCATACCCTTCTTGACCATCCCTGGCCACAGCCACTCTGATACTCTCTTGTGAAACTTGGACCAGTTCTTCACTGCACTAATTGCATTAGTACAATGTAATTGTCTGTTTGCACCTCCCCTTCAAGACTGTGAGCTCCTTAAGGCTGAAATCATGTCATTTTATATTTATGTCCCCAGTGCTGAGATGCAAGCAAACAATTACACAGCAACAAGTTAATTACTGCCATGGAGACCTAAGCATGGGATGAAATCAATACTTATTCATTGAATAAATGGATGAGCAAATGCAAGATAAATTTAGTTCTAAAATGTCAGAACAGGGACCTTAGGAAAAATATATTCCTCCACTTCATTTGCAGGTGAGAAAACTAAGGCTGAGAAAAGACAATATTGCAAAGGTTCGATTCATCCCTCAGTGGCTCTAAGACTATTGCCTCTCCAGTATGCAGAGATTGAAGCAAGGAACTGTGAAAAGGAAGAAATGCAAAGAAAAGGAAAAAAGGCAAATGTAAAATAAACTGTGGTCATTATTGTCAATTAAGCCAAGGAGAATGAATAAAGGAATTCATCATTTCCAGTTGAGCAGGACTTGGCTGAAAAAGAGGCTTCAGGATTTAAAGACTTCTCAAAGATGCATATCGTTTTAGCAAAACAACAACAACAAAACCCAAATAGCTTTCAGTGTTTATATTTCAACACAGAATTAGAGGCAGTGTTTAAATATTACAAGTATCAGCCATGCCAGCAGCAGTTAAAGGATGGTTTCCCTGGCTCTTCCTTGAGGCTTTTGAGAGGTGGAGCCCCTAGACCCAGAAAAACTGATAACAATAGCCCCCTGGGAACTGAGTGCTCAGTACATGCCAACCATCATCACTAATTCAACCTTACAGTGACCCCATGGAATATTATTATCCCTAGTTTTTATATGAGGGAACTAGGACCCAGATTACACTTGGTGACATACCTGGTAAATCTGTAGTACCAGGATTTACTCCTAAATATTTTTTTATTCTAAACCCAATGTAAACCCACCTAGTGATGCTAAAAACTAATCTAACCCTTCTTGCCTGCCAGAAATCCAACCCAATGGCCTCTTTGCTAGGCCAGAAATACCTTTCTTGAATTACCCCAGCCTCTTTCTTCTTACAAAGGGAACATTGATAAATATTTTAAGCTTGCCCACTGTGTGGAAAGGCTGACTAGGCTGGCTTCAATGTACAAAGTCACATGCAAAGATGTTAGGTTTGGGAGTTCTACCATGTGTGAGGCAACATCTGAATAAATCAGAAGTCACTTACTCGTGGCTACATTTGACTCAAGGTTAAATTTTATTTGAGTTCTAGAGGTTTTTCTTAAATTTATTTTGTCAAAATTTAACAATCAGGCAATGTCACACAAGACTAGATTCCTAATGTCTTTTGAAAAACCAAAACTGTCAACACTAAGTCCTCCATTGGCAACAGCTGAGAATCAGCTGCCTCCTTCTAACAGAGTGTGTACGCTGCATTTCACTATAGCTGCCACCATTCCCTCTTGTCTTATCTCCCTAATTTAATTGTCCTGGGGTCACTCCCTGCCCGGCCTTCTTAGGCCCTTGTATTTGAGACCCATTGAACAGACAGACCAATAATACACAGCAATACAAAAATGTCTCCAGGTGTTCCAGCTTCTTAATAAAATGTCTAGTTACGCTATTTTTACTATTACACTTCAAAAATTGCTATATATGAATATAAAATACATGCAAAATAAAATGCCAGGTTTAGCTCCAGGGGTTTGAAGAAAAGTGACATATTTTTAACCCAGCACTTTAAAAAATGTCATTGGCTTTTTCAACTTTTAAGGATAGTTAAAGCAACCTGTCTCATGCAAACCACTTTTACCATCAGTCCTCCCACTGCTACTCTGACCTCATTTGCCGATAGTGTAATTTGTCTTACAACCCTACATAAATTTACTACATAAGTAATTTCCCCCTAAGGCTATTTTCCCATGAACTCTGTGCAAGTAAATTGCTTATTTTCTTTTCCCCAAGGTAGAGCAGAGGTCACCGTGACTTTTTCTACAGTTTCAATGCAGACAGTGGTTTCCTCTCTGACTTCCTTAAATGAGAACACAAGTTTGGTTTGTTCTTTTTTTAATGTCACCTTTGCCTGCTATTCCCATCCAGTTTACTGGGGCAGACCATTAATATGAAATCATAAGGGGAACACATTGAGGTTATGCATCCATGTTCTCAGGTGACCTGGACCACAGGAGTTGGGTGGGAGCTTCATGTAGAGACAAGAAGGAGACAGGGAATAAGCCCCTTTCAAGTCCAGTGAAAGAAAGAGACATATTGCAAGATCTACTGGGCTGAGTCATCTCCCAGCAAAATGGTGAATGAATATGTGTGTATGTTCTTCTTTCATTTATTCCTCAGTATTTTTATTGAACATCCACTGAATTTTAGGATGAGAGTGTTTTGGTACTATGTCAAGCCTTTTATGGGCAGTAGTGTATTTAATTTTGACAGAAATTTTATGTTGTGCGTACTCTTTTTTTTTTTAATTCTATTCATCAGTAAAAAGAAGGAAATCTTACCTTTTGCAACAGCATAGAAGGACATGGAGAGTATTACGCTAAGTGAAATAAGCCAGTCAGTGTTGTATATACTCTTATTACTCCAATTTGACAAAGAGAAAATTGAAATTTAGTAAAGTTCAATGTGCTGCCCAAAGTCACACAGCTATTAAATGGTAAGAAAGGAATTTGAAATCTCCCGAACTAACATTAAAACTCCCAGCATTAAGTGCTCTCCTTTTCCAGCTTGCATTGATGCCCAGAGGTATTTATAAAAGATACATGTCACTGTTCTAAGGTTGTGAGTACATTATTAAGATACTAACTATGAGAATTCTTCATATCTTCCCTTTCTTCAGGAAATCTCAGGGTCTGTATTCCTCTTTTTTACTCCACTTCTTTCTCCCTGGCCAACACTTGCCTCTTTATCCTACTCTAAATGTGCTGAAAACTTCAAAGGAATCTAAATCATGAAAACTGTTGATAATGTCATTATTACCAACTCACTGGAATTTAACAGAGGATCACTTTAATTCACATTGGCCAAGACTTTTTAATGCACCATAGCTTACATTTGTGATTTTTGCTGCCTCTTTCCTAGGTGGGCATTATTATTGTCAATATTTTACCAGAAAAGATTTGGTAGAGAGATGAAGTGACGTGCAAGACCATGGCACTTGGGAAGGCCACCAACCATTAGATTCAAAGAAAAATGCAGAATCTCTTTGATAAACTATCTTCATGAGAAAGGCTCTTTTGTCACCTTCTAATCATCAATCTTGATAACACAATACTTCAAAAGTATGATTGCCTTCTAAATCATGAGCTCAGTAGCTTCTGGGTCACAAGGTGGGGCAAGTCAGGTATATCCAGGTAAGTCCCAAACTTCCTCATGCTGGAACTCTTCCCTGCCTGCTTGCCTCATTTCTTCTTGTTTCTTTTTCTCTCTTCCCTTCTCCATGCCCCTCTCCCTCCCTGTGTTTCTCTGATGGAAGTCATATTCTAGCCTTTGCTGAAATTAACAGGGTCAGTACTGCAGGAAAGTACATGAGTTTTGGATTCAGATAGGTCCGCATTTAACTTCAAGTTTTGCTAAGCACTAGCAGTAGACACTAGTTACTGATCCTCTAAAACAGGAGTTCTCAAAATGTGGCCCGGGACCCAGCATCATTAGCGTCACCCGAGAACTTGTTAGAAGTGCACATATGTAGGCCCCACTCCATATCTACTAAACTTGTTAAAAATAAAAATACAGGACCCAGCCTCAGACCCCAGAATCTTCTGGGTGTAGAGCTCAGTAATCTGTAGTTTCACAAGTCCTCCAGGTGTTTCTGATTTTCTTATAAATACTAAAGTGTGAGAATTGCCACCCTAAAAAACTCCACATTTATCAAATAATACATATTTTCATGGCAGAATTACTTTGAGGATTAAATAAGATAATGCAAATGAAGTTGCAAATGAAGTATAGAACCCCATAAGAGATGTTAAACATATGGTAGGTTTTAGTGGTGGTTGGAATAGACCAGAAATAATTGAGATATTAAAAGCATAGACCATAGGGCTGTAGGAGTTCCCAGTACCTCATGAGTGTAAGTAAATGTTAGCTTGCTTTCTAAAGCCTCCTAATTCACCACACACATCTACTGCCCAACACAGATGCCCAGAGAGACCAATGTAAAGCTAGAGTTCTCTCCCTAATGTACTCTTATTGCTGGTTCCTCGGCCCTACAACTCGACCAGCTTTTAGGGGCTAGGTCAAGATTCACAATTATCTCCATGGTGACTGGGCATTTTGGTTCTTCAAAACATAATCATTAAACAAGGAAAATATGACTAGAACCTGGTGCAAAGAGCTTGAGCCAAAACACCACAACACAGAAGGAAACATAGGACTCATCTCAGGCAAGCCAAATATTACCCGGAATCCACCAATAAACAGCTTCCGGTGGGGGGACCCAGAAAAACAACGAAATCAATGAACCCATGGGATTTGAAGAGCATCTATCATTGGACAAAGTTGCCAATTAAATGTACACAATCTAAATTTTAAAATTCAAATAATAAAAATACTTCTCAAGGTCCATTATGATTTGGTAATCTTCAAAAGATTTCTGTAATCTTCACCTAATTGGGACTCTCATAAAGGCCAGAAAGGGAAAAAGAGAAGAAGAAAAGAGAAGGAAAAAGAAAGAAAGATAGAGAGAAAGGAAGGAAGGAAAAGAAAAAAGAAAAGAAAGAAAGGTAAAAAGGAAGGAAAAGAAAGAAGGAAAGAAAAAAAAGGAAATCTGTATTAGTACTGTATAAGGGAAAAAATATCATAAAAGATACATGTGTTTCAATCCAGACCAAAGAGCAGGTGATAAGATGAAGGCAGAAATACAGATACATCTACATGTTTTGTTTGAATTATCTTCCCCAATCATCACTGACCCACCCCATTGCTAGTTTCACTAGATCCTTTATGATCAAACTTAAAATTCCATTTTCTTCTCAATTCATCACCTAGTATCTTTAGTACAAGGAGTTTTCTTTCCTCTGAATGTAGAGAGGATTTGTTTCTCTCTCTCTCTCTCTCTCTCTCTCTCTCTCTCTCTCTCTCTCTATATATATATATATATAAATTATTTTACTCCTGCAGCAAATATTTGCAGAATGCCAAGGACTACTCAAGCTCTGTGCTAGGCTCTGAGGCTGTATGTAGTTGACACTCTGGTATAATATATAGATATTAAATATGTAACATAAATAAGATACATGAGATGTATGACTACAGTAGCTAGTACATACTATGAAATAGAAGCAAGGAAGGGGAGTAATAGAAGCCTATCTTAAATTTTTTTTTTTCAATTACAGGTGACATTCAATATTATTTCAGGTATAGAGCATAGTGATTAGAAATTTATGTAACTTACAATGTCGGACCCAATTGGTCTACCAACCACCTGGCACCATACAAAGTTATTACAATATTATTGACAATATTGCCTATACTGTACTCCTTTATATTCCAGTGACTATTTTGTTACTGCCAATTTGTATTTCTTAATCCCTTCATCTTTTTCACATACTCCCCCAACACTCTATTCCACTGACAGCCATAAATTTGTTCTTTGTATCTCTTAATCTGTTTCTGTTTTGTTTGTTTATTTTGTTTTTTAGATTCTACATATGAGTGAAATTATATGGTATTTGTCTTTCTCTGTCTGGCTTATTCTACTTAGCAGAATACCCTCTAGGTGCATCTATATTGTCACAAATGGTAAAATTTCCCTTGAGTAATATTGCATTTTATATGGGTACCACATCGTCCTTATCCAGTCATCTATTGATGGATACTTAGGTCATTTCCATATATTGTATATTGTAAATATCACTGCAATGAACACAGGATGCTTATATCTTTTTCAAATTAGTGTTTGGAATTTCTCTGGATAAATACCCAGAAGTAGAATTGCTGGGTTATATTTCTATTTTTAATTTTTTGAGGATGCTCCATACTGTTTCCACAGTCGCTGCACCAATCTGCTTTCCTACCAACAGTGCAAAAGAGTTCCCTTTTCTCCACATCCTCATCAATACTTGTTTGTTCATTTATTGATGATGGCCATTCTGACAGGTGTGAGGTGATACCTCATGGTGGTTTTAATTTACATTTCTTTGATGATTAGTGACCTTGAGCATCTTTTAATGTGTCTATGGGCCGTATGTATGTCCTTTTTGAAGAAATGTCTCTTCAGGTCCTCTGCCCATTTTTAATTGGATTCTTTTGGTGTTAAGTTATATGAGTTCTTTCGGCCAGTAACTCCTTATTCGAGGTATCATCAGTAAATATCTTCTTCCATTTAGTAGGTTGTCTATTTGTTTTATTGTTTCCTTTGTTGTGCAAAAATGTTTTAGTTTTATGTAGTCTCCTTTGTTTATTTTTTCTTTAGTTCCCTTGCCTGAGGAGAAAGTGGAAGCACTTTCAGTGAATAAGCCTAACAGAAAGCCTGCAGGCAAGGAGGATCTCTGGAACTTTTGAGAATTTAGTGGACCCTCCCTCAGACCAAGAGCTGAGAAAAGCCAACCTTTGTGGGCAGCCTGGTTCTTTCTATCTGCCCACAGGCTCAGTAACAGGGAGCTGCATTTTGTGAAATGCTCATATATACAAACAGGTTGCTCAGGGCCAGTCATAAGCAATGTATGATATAGTGCTGCCCCAGAAACCCTGCAGATCTACCTAATACATAGAAACAAATACAAAGAAGCAGCCAAACTGGGAAGACAAAGAAACAGGCTACAACTGAAAGAACAAGAGAATCTTTCCGAAGAAGACTAAATAAAATGGAGGCAAGCAATTTATCAAATAAAGGGTTTAGAGTAATGATTATAACGATACTCAACAGCATGAAAAAAAGACATAGAACCCATAAAAAACTGACCAGTTATAAATAAAGAATGCACTATCTGAAATAAATAATACACTGGAATAAATAGTAGGTTAGATAAAGCAGAGGGTCAAATCAGCAATTTAGATGATAAGTAAAAACACCCAAGCAGAGGAGCAAAAATGAAAAAGAATTTTAAAACTGAGTAGTGCTTAAGAAATTTTTGGGACAACATGAAGCATGCCTGCATCATGGGAATACCAGAAAGAGAAGAAAGTAAGCAAGGAATGGAGAACCTATGTGAAGAAATGACGGAAACTTCCCTATCTGGTGAAAGAAGAAAGCACACAAGTCCAGGAAGTGATGGGAGACCAAATGGAGATGGACCCAAAGAGACCTACACCAAGACACATCATAATTAAAATGGCAAAGCTTAAAGACAAGGAGAGAATCCTAAAAGCCACACAAGAAAAGCAGTCGGTTACTTACAAAGGAGCTCCAATTAGACTGTCATCTGATTTCTCAACAAAAACGTTTCTGGCAAGAGAAGGAAACATGTATAATCAGGGATACTTGACCCAGCAATGCTATCATTTAAAATTGAAGGAGAAATAAAGAGATTCCCAGACAAGAAAAAACTAAAGAAAGTTGTTAACACCAAACTAGTACTGCACCAAATGTCAAAGGGCTTGTTTAAAAAAAAAAAAAAAAAAAGAAGGAAAGAAAAAGTGGAGAGAAATAGTTAAAAGATAAAATGGCAATAAATATGTACCTATCAATAATCAACTTAAATGTAAATGGTTTAAATGCTCCATGCAAAAGATAGAGAGTAGTTGAATGGATAATAAAATAAAACCCATATATATGCTATCTCCAAGACACCTACCTCAGATCAAAATATACACAGTCTAAAGAAAAGAAAAAATATATTTCCTGCAAATTGAAAGGAAATAAAAGCTGAAGTAGCAATACTTTATTCAACAAATTAGACTTTAAAACCAAAGTTATAGTAAAAGACAAAGAAGGGAACTACATAATGATAAAGGGAACAACCCAACAAGAGGATATAATCCAATAAACATTTACATACCCAATATAGGAGCACCTAAATGTATAAAGCAAATCTTGATGGATATAAATGGAGAGATTGACAAAAATACAGTCATAGTAGGGGATTTTAACACCCCATTGACTTCAATGGATAGATCTCCCAGACAGAAAATCAACAAGGTGTCAGTGGTTTTAAACAATACACTAAATCAAATGGGTTTAATTTCATTCTTCAGAGAATTTCACTGCGAAGCAACAGAATACACATACTTTTCAAGTGCACATTGAATGTTTTCTAGAACAGACCACATGTTAGGACACAAAACAAGTCTCAGTAAATTTAAGATTGAAATCTTATCAATTATCTCTGACTAAAGTGCTATGAAACTAGAAATCAATCAAAAGAAAAAAAAACTAAAAAATACACAAAGACCTTGAAGCTAAATAACATGTTAGTAAACAATGAATGGGTCAACAATGAGGTCAAGGAAGAAATCGAAAGATACTTTGAAACAAATGAAAATGCAAACACAACAACCCAATACTGTGGGACACAGGGAAAGCGATCTGAAGAGGAAAATTCATAGCATTACAGGCCTATCTCAAGAAACAGGAAAATGCTCAAATAAACAATCTAGCTTTACAATTAAAGAAACTTCAAAAGGAACAACAACAAAGCCCAAAGTGAGTAGAAGGAAGGAAATAATAAAGATCAGAGCAGAAATAAACAAAATACAGTCTAACATATAGACACAAAAGGTAAATGAATCCAAGAGCTGGTTCTTTAAAAAGATAAATGAGATTGACAAAACACTAACCAGGCTCATCAAGAAAAAAAAAGAGAGAGGACCCAAATAAATAAAATAAAAAATGAAAGAGGAGAAATAACAACTGACACGAAAAATATACAAAGTATTATAAGAAAATGTTATGATCAACTATATGCCAACAAACTGAACAACCTGTACAAAATGGATAAATTCCTAGAAGCAAACATGCAGTCTTCAAAAACTAAATCAGGAAGAATCAGGGGATTTGAACAGACAGATTATGCCTAGTAAAATTGAAGCAGTAATAAAAAGAACTTGCAACAAACAAAAGGCCTTAACCAGATGGCTTCACAGGTGAATTTTTTCCAAACATTCCAAGAAGAACTAACACTTCTCCTTCTGAAACTATATCAAAAAATTCAAGAAGAAGGAAGACTCTCAAGCTCATTTTATGAGGCCAACATTATCCTGATTCCAAAACCAGATGTAGACACTACAAAGAAAGAGATATATAGACCAATATCTCTGATGAACATAGGTGCTAAAATCCTCAACAATATATTAGCAAGTCAAATACAGTAATGCATCAAAAAGATCACATACCTTGATCAAGTGGGATTTATTCTGGGAGTGCAACATTGGTACAACATTCCCAAATCAATAAATGGGATTCACCACGTAAACAAAATGAAGGATTAAAACCACAATATCACATCAATAGATGCAGAAAAAGCATTTGATAAAATCCAGCACCCATTTATGATAAAAACTCAACAAAGTGGGAATAGAGGGAACATACCCAAACATAATACAGGCCATATATGACAAACCCACTACCAACATCATACTCAGTGGGCAGAAACCACCAACGTTCCCCTTAAGATCAGGAATAAGACAGGGGTGTCAGCTTCCACCTCTCTTAATTAACATAGGTACTGGAAATTCTAACCACAGAAATCAGACAAGAAAAAGAAATAAAAGGCATCCACAATGGCAGGAAAGAAAAAAATTGTCTTTATTTGCAGATGATATGATATTGTACATAGGGAACCCTAAATATGCCACCAAGAAACTACTAGACCTAACAAATGAATTCATCAAAATAGCAAGATACAAAATTAACATCTAGAAATGAGTTGCATTTTTATATGCTGATAATGAACTATTAGAAAGGGAAATTAAGAAAATCCAATTCATTGTCACATAAAAAGAAAAAAAATACATAGGAATAAATCTAACCAAGGATATAAAAGGCCTGTGCTCAGAAAATTACAAAACACTGAAGAAAGAAATTAAAGAAGACACAAGTGGAAGCACATACTGTGTTCATGGAAAGGAAGAATTAACATCATTAAAATACACATACTACTCAGAGCAATCTATAGATTCAATGCAATTCCTATCAAGATTCTAAAGATGTATTTCATAGAACTAGAACAAATATTTCAAAAATTTATATGGAACCACGTGAGGCCCCACTAGCAACAGAAATCCTGAGAAAGAAAAACAGAGCTGGAGAAATCCCACTACCTAATGTGAAATTGTACTATTAGGCGATAGTAATCAAAACAGCATGGTACTGGTATAAAAAAAGTCACATAGATCAATGGAACAGAATAGAGAACCCAGAAATAAACCCACAACTTATAGTCAAATAATATTCAACAGAGGAAGCATGTGCACACAATGGGCTAAAGATAGTTGATTCAGTAAGTGGGGCTGGGAAAATTGGACAGATATGTGTAAAAAAATGAAACTAGATCACCTTCTTACACCATACATGAGAATAAATTCAAAATGGATTAAAGACTTAAATGTTAGACCCAAAACCATAAAAATCCTAAAAGAAACATAGGCAGTAAAATCTTGGACATTGCTTGTAGCAATATTTTATCTGATATATCTCTTCAGGCAATGGAAACAAAACATAAATAAGCAAATGGGACTACATCAAGTAAAAAGTATTTGCACAGCAAAGGAAACCATCAAAAAATAAGAAGACATCTCACTGAATGGGAGAACATAGTTGCTGATACATCTGACAAGGGGTTAATATCCAAAATTTATAAAGAACTCAATACCAAAAAGACAAACAATCCAATTAAAAAATGGACAAAGGACATGAATAGACATTTCTCCAAGAGGACATAGAGATGGTCAATAGACATATGAAAAGATGTTCAATGTCACTAATCATCAGAGAAATGCAAATTAAAACCATAATGAGATATCATGTCACACTGGTCAGAATCACCACTACTGGTCATGGTAGTGACCATCAATAAATCAACAAACAAGTGCTGATGAGGATGTGGAGGAAAGGAAACCCTTTTACACTGTTGTGTAAATGCAGTGCAGATTGATGCAGCCACTGTCGAAAGCAGTATAGAAATACCTCAAAAAATTAAAAATGGGTCTGCCTTTGATCCAGCAACCCCACTCCTGATACTGTATCTGAAAAACCCCCAAACACTATTTTGAAAGAACATAAGCACTCTATGTTCACTGTAGCACGTTTACAATTGCCAAGATATAGAAGAAGCCCAGGTACCCATCAATAGATGAGTGGATAAAACAACTATGAGACACTTACACAATGTAATGCTACTCAGCTTGAAAAAGAGTAAAGAAAAATTTACCCTTTGTAACAGTATGGATGGACCAAGAGAACACTATATGAAGTGAAATAAACCAGTCAGAGAAAGAAAAATACCATATGATTTCATTCATATGTGGAATATAATGACCTAACTAAACTAACAAAGTAGAGACAGATTCATAGACAGCAGGATGACAAGTATTTGGGGAGAAGTTAGAGGATGAAGAGATTGAGCAAAAAGGAAAAAGGACTCATGGACATGAACAACAGGTTGGTGATTGTTATAGGGAGGGGACAAAAAGGGGATAAATGGTAATGGAAAAATATATGGTAGAAATAAATAAATAAATAAATAAGCAAGCAAGCATTAAATAAGTGACTATCTTTACCTCATTGCATATGCATGCTTTGTTAGTCATAGATTAATTGACCACATAGGTGTGCATTTATTTTAGTACTGTATACTCCTATTTATTGATCTATGTATCTCTTTTATGCCAGTACTATGCTGTTTTGATTACTATAGATTTATAGTATAGTTTGATGTCTTCTTGTATAGTATAATTTGATACCTTCTTATAGTATAGTTTGACACCTCTAACTTTGTTCTTTTTCAAGATTAACAAGGTCATTCAGTGTCTTTTGTGGTTTCATACAGATTTTAGTATTATCTGTTCCAGTTTTGTGAAAAATGACATTGCTATTTTCATAGAGATTGCATTGATTCTGTAGATTGCTTTGGGTACTATGGACATTTTGATGCTGTTGATTCTTCTTATCCAATACATGGATACTTCCATTTATTTGTATCTTCTTCAGTTTCATTCTGCAATGCCTTATAATTATCTGAATTACAGGTCTTTTACCTTCTTGGTTACATTTATTTCTAGAGATTTTTTAATGCAATTTCAAATAGGATTGTTTTCTTAATTTCTCTGTCTTATAGTTCATTATTGATTTATAAAAATTCTGCCAATTTCTGAATGTTAATGTTGAATTGTGCTACTTTCCTAAATTCATTTATCAATTCTAAAAATTTTTCATAGAATCTTTAGCATTCTCCATATATAGGATCATGTCATCTTAAAATAATGACAGTTTAACTTCTTTATTTCTAATTCAGATGTGTTTTTATTTCTTTTACTTATCTGATTAGGACTTCTAATACTGTATTGACTGAAAGTGGTGAAAGTGGATATTGTTGTTTTCTTTCTGTTCTTAAATAAAACACTTTTAGCTTTTTACCATCAAACACAATATTAGTTGTGGGTTTGTCATATATGGCATTAATTACATTGAGGTATGTTTCCTCTATTCACACTTAGCTGAGACTATTTATCATAAATGGATGCTGGATTTTTTCAAATGCTTTTCTTGTACATATTGATAGGATCACATGATTTGTATTCTTCATCTTGTTTATGTAGTCTATTGGGTTATTTGATTTTCAGATATTGAACCATCCTTGCATCCCAGAGTAAATTCCACTTGGTCATGGTGTGTGATTTTTCTAAGGAATTGCTGAATTCAGTTTGTTAATATTTTGTTGAGAATGATGCATCTGTTTTTATCGGGGATATTTGCCTATGACTTTCTTGTTCTATAATATCTTTTTCTGATTTTGGGCTCAGGGTAATACTAGCCTCAAAAAATGAGTTTGGGATACTTTTTGAAATTTTTTAGAACAGTTGGGAAGAATAGGTGCTAGTTCTTTGAATATTTAGTAAAACTTACCTGTAAAACCATCCAGTCCAGATCTTTTGTTTGTTGGGAATCTCTTGATTACTGATTCAATTTCATCAGTAGGTACTAGTCTGTTCAAATGTTCTCTTTCTTCTTAGTCTTAGAAGGTTGTGTGTGTCTAGGACTTTATCCATTTATTCCAGATTGTCCAATTTGTTGGCATATAATTGTTTGTAGTATTTTTTATAATCCTTGTACTTCTTTAGTGTCAGTTTTCATTTCTCCTCTTTCATTTCTGATTCTACTTATCTGGATTCTCACTCTCTCTCTTCTTGATGAGTCTGGTTAAAATTTACCAGTTTTGTTTATATTTTCAAGAAAACAGTTCTTTGTTTCATTGATCTTTTATATTGTTTTTAGACTCTACCTTGTTTATTTCCACTCTGAAAGTTATTATTTTCTGTCTTCTACTCATTTTGAGCTTTGTTTATTGTTCTTCTTCTGTTTCCTTTGAGTATAAGGTTAGGTTGTTTGAGATTTTTCTAGTTTCTTGAGGTAGACCTCTAATGCTATGAATTTCCTTCTTAGGACTGGTTTTGCTGTGTCCCATAGATTTGGAGTTGTTGTGTTTTTATTTCCATTTGTTTCAAAGTATCATTTGATTTCTTCTTTGATATCATTGTTAAGTCACTCATTATTTAGTAGCATGTTATTTAGCCTTCATGTGTTTGCGTTCTTTTAAGTGATTTCTAGTTTCATATCATTGTGTTTGGAGAAGATGCTTGGTGTGATTTCAATCTTGTTTAATTAATGAGACTTTCTTTGTGTCCTAACATGTGTCCCATCCTGAGAAATGTTTTATGTGTGCTTGGAAAATGTCTATGCTGCTGCTTTAGGGTAAAATACTTTAAAAATATGAAATAAACCTATCTGAACCAATGTGTCACTTAAGGCCTCTCTTTCCTTGTTGGTTTTTTACCTGGATGATCTATCCATTGACGTTAATGAGGTACTAAAGTTCCCTAAAATTACTGTATTACCGTTGATCTTTTTCTTTATATCTGTCAATATTTGCTTTATATATTTAGATGCTTTTACTTTGGGTCTGCAAATGTTTACAAAGATTATCTCCTCTTGTGGATTGATCCCTCTATTATTATAAAGTGTTCTTCTTTGCCTCTTGTTATATCCTTTATTTTAAAGTTTATTTTGTCTGAGATGTAAGTATTGCTACCCCATAGAGATCGACTTCTTACTTGGAGCCAGGGAGCTCTCCTTGGAGCAAGTGCATTCCAGGTGATATGTGAAGGACATGCAGCAGTCATCCATGTAGCAACTGGTGGCTAAACATAATAGCACTTTGAAGACCATGAGGTGCATGGAATAATCCAAAAGAAGTTGGTGGGTGGGGCTGGGGAATAATGATTAAGGGTGACAAATAACCTAAAAACTTATAGGGAGCATTACGGAATGCAATGGGATGTCACTAAATAGTCTTAAGCAGAAAGGATACATAATCTGACCTGTGTTTTAACAATATTACATTGACTAGGGTGTGGAGAATGAATTAGAGGAAGCATGAATGGCACTGAAGATACCAACTGAGAGGTCTTTGAAGGAAGTACAGACTAAACGATTAAGTTGAGGTAGAGATAGTAGGAAGAGAACAGATGACCTTGAAGGGTTTTGGGGGGATCAAATAGGCAGCACTGAGAGATGGATTAGATTCAAGTGAGGAGGAGAGGGTGAAGTCAAGAATGACTATGAAATTTGTGCTCTGATCAAGTGGATAGATGGATGGAGGTGACTTGTACCCAAATAGGTGAGACTTGGTGTGGGGGTAGTTAGTTTGTGAGTGGAGAAAGTCTCTTAACTGTTTCTCCCTTGTGGTGTTAATTACAAAATATTTTCAATTTCATTTATATAAACATATATTTTGTGTATTTATAATATGTTAAAGGATTGAATCTGGATGGGTTTTATTCATCATTTATCCATCCACCAAAATGCCTAATAGAATCCCTGGACCATAGTAGGAGTTCAAGTAATATGTATCAATTGGTTGGTTAGTTGAATAAATTAATCTAAATAGTATTTCCATATAATGCCTGAAAAACAGCAAATGCTTAGCAAATGTTTAACTATTGTTATTCCACAGTAACACAATGCCTTTTACAAACTGACCCCTCTGTCTCCCGAAGGGTTCCATAAAAATTACATGCAAGGTGGTTTAGTGCAAACCGAATCCCCAGGTCCTGACACATTTACAGTTGAACAAAACACTGAGGCTCCTAATTAAAAAATATTAAGCCTGTCTATTATGGAGACACAAGTGTAATGGGGCAGTTGCATGTGCTACAGCTGTTACCTGCTCTGTAAGATTTACCCTCTGAGCTTTCCATTAAAAGCAGCCCTGAACTCACTCCTCACACCATATGCAGATCCTGAAAGCCTTTTTTTCCTTTGTAAAATGTTAAATGAAAGACAGAGTGAAGAAGAATGTGTGAGACATACATACACCACATTTAGCAGTTACGAGTTTATAACCCTTCATGTTCACCTCCCCAACCACCTTGGCCCTTGATTTGCTGTGTGACCTTGAACAACTTACCTGACATTTTTGCACTTGTGTGTGTAATTTAAACAACGAAACAATAGTACAAAAGTTGTTTTCAACCTATCTGATTGAGATTGGGTTTAGGGTAGTTAACACTATTCCCAAATACTTCCAAAATATGTTGCCAAAAATAATTTTCCTATGTTTACTAACTGAGCTTATCCAGTGCCACAGTAAGGTAGTAAATTTAATTCTATCAAATTACCAAACCCTCATAGGTGTTCCTAAATGGACTGTTACTCTAAAAAATATAAGAAGCAAACTGTACCATGCAGAGTTATGATTATTCAGAATATATGCTAATAGTATACATCTACAACTTCAGCTGTCCTGTAAATGAGACTAACCAGGCCAATGTAACATGGTTTGAGAGGTCCTGGAACTTACCTAGTCTGTAGAGTACTTTTTCCCAAAGCTTGTCATACCATCCTAAGGTCTATCTTAGGTAATTGAAGATGTAATATCATGGTAAGACTGTGCACCATCTACTTCTTTCAAACATTACACAGAAATGTGATTACTTATTTCCATAACTGTCCCTTGGAATGTAAGGTTCATGAGGTCATGGAAAATAACTGATTTTCTCTCTCTTATATCTCCAGCAATCATTGAAATACCTGCCACATAATGGGCCATCAATAAAACGCTGTTAAATGAATTAGTGCTTTCATGGATGGGCATGGCAGGTGGAGTTGGACAGATGTGAGTTCAAATCCCAAGTCTACTACTTACTAGTCATGTGACTTCAAACAAATTATTGTACCTGGAATGTATTTTTTATACCTGGGTTCAATATATTTCTAAAAATTCTTGAGGATCAAGTAAAGAAACATGTATAGAATATTCAACTTAGTGGCAAGCATACAACAGGCAAGCAGTAAATTTAGGCCCACTTCTACACATACCTCTGATTTTGGTTCAATCAGATCTAAATTCATCACACATGCTAATCCTTGGCAGGCTAATGAAGAGACATAAGAAAAATAACATACTACAGTCCTTACATTCATGAAGCTTATATAGCAATCAAGGGGCTAAGTCATAAATTTAAGACTTATAAAATCAATACTGCCCATAGACCCACAGAAGAGAGGACTGTGCCCCAGGCTATACACTTTGGAGGGCCCTACTCTAGCCCTCCTCTGGCTGTGCCCTTCCTCAAAAGGTGAGGATTCAGTAAATCCAAAAGGACATGCACACCCAGAGTCCATACCCAACTTCTAGTCCCTACTCTTTGTATACAGAACACCCACATAGCTCCAAGCCTTTTACCAAGACCTATGTAGGCCTCTTCAGGTATATCTTCCTGAGTGAAGACTGCATGTCAGGTGCACAGACCCCCTCAATATAAAAGCTGGTCAAGGGGCAGGGATTTTCCAAGGATATAGTAGGGTTTGCACACACAGGCTAAGATGTTCACACATGAGCATATACATGCAGGTACCTTTCCTTGAAAGCTTATGCAAAATAATGAATGCAAGGTATCAATCCAGAGCCAGAGACTTTGTAAGCACTGGATAAAATGGTAGATGGGTAAAAATGGTGTACTCAACTCATATCAAGTCAAATTCAAAAGAGTAGAAAGAACAAGTTACAAGAAGAGGCAGCATTTGAGAATCATGAAGAATTTGGACTATCGGGATAGAGAAATGAGCAATTCAAGCTATATTCAAGCAAAGTTCAAGAACTGGAAAGTGAAATGTTATTGGAAGCAGAGTAGTAAATGCATTTTGGCAAAAAAAATATTAGTTGTTTATTGCTGCTGTAACAAATTATCACAAACTTGGAGGCTTAAAACAACACAAATTTATTTTCCCACAGTTCTGGAAGCCAGAAGTCTGAAGTGAGTCTTACAGGGCTAAAATCAGAGTATAGGTAGGAGTTCTACCTGATTCTCCAGGAAGGAATTTATTCCTCATGTTTTTCTGCTTCTAGAAGCTGCCAGTATTCGTTAGGTTGTGGCTTCATCAATCCCATCTCTGCTTCCATTTTCATGTCTCTTGTGTGATCTGTGTTTCCTGCCTCCTTCTTAGAAGAACTCTTCTGATTACATTAGGCCCTCCTGGAATACATGATATTCCCTCTATCGTGAAATCCTTAACTTAATCACAAAATCCCTTTTACTATGTAAGGCAATACATTCACAAGTTCTAGGGGTTAGGTCATAGACATATGTGGGGGACTTTATTTAGCCTACCACAGTTGTCAGACCCTCAAATACTAGATTAAGAAGTCTGGATTTCATTCTCAAGAGAGAGGTTTCAGCCCTGGGTGGCATGGCTCAGTTGGTGAGGCATCATCCTACAAAGTGAGAGGTCACCAGTTAGATTCTAGTTAGGGCACACTCCTGGGTTGCAGGTTTAGTTCCCAATTGGGATGTACACGAGAGGCAACTGATTGATGTTTCATTCTTGCACCAATGTTCTCCCCCTCTCTTTCTACCTCCTTTCCCCCTCTCTCTAAAAATAAATAAATAAAATCTTTAAAAAAGAGAGATTTCAGTCCCGCTGGTGAGAATCAGCCATGTTGCTAAACAGTTTGCCAGTGAATGTTCATATGGATCCATTGTGCAGAAGGGGATTCGATGACTCAGAAGCTCATTGATCATGTCTAAAGCCCAAACTTACTTCATTGGGAATCTGGTAATTCTAGCATAGCATGGTCAAATTTTCAAATTTGTCAAGTAAAACTGGAAATGTGGATCTTTATAGGCAACCTGCCAATATTTGAATAGTGATTTCAGGTTTTTTCATTTGTTTAATTTTAATATATTAAAATATACATTTCTGCCAGCTGGATTTGGTCTGTTGGTCACAAGCCAAAGGATGTTGATATGAATAATGTAAGGCCTCTAAAGTTTTTAAATAGGGAGAAGACAAGATTTGAACTGGGTTTTAAGAAGCTCATTTAGGGGCACCATGAGGATAGACTGAGAGAATATCCAGTGAGGAGGTCGTTTTAGTAATCCACTTGCAGGAATGGTGAGCATCCAAAACATATCAATAACACTAGAAATGGGGACGGGACAAGGCAGGCAGGATATGAAAGGAATTAATAAGGTAGAATTGATTAAGGGGCTGACTGATGGGAAGGCAAAAGAAAAAGATGAGTTGAAGATGACATCAGGGCTTTAAGCCAGAAGGTAGGATAATTTGATTCCTTATTTCTTTCTCTTCTGAGTCAGTGTGTTTGGAATGCTAATCAGGAATAGCATGAGTATGATAACAAGAATATGGGTTGGCTAAAAATCCTAAATCTTGCCTTGGCCCAGCCACCCTTCACTATCTTGAGGTTCCTGAATAAACAGATGCATGAAGGCAAGTAGGATGAAGCAAATCTTTAATATCATCTGGAGCTTTGGCCTCAAATTTTACATGGCAGGACTTTTTCAATCAAGCCAGGGTACACAAAGGACTTGTTGTTCCTGCACTATCAGTTAAGGCCGAATAGCCTTGAAACTAATCAAACCCTTAACCTATATATTTTCATGCAAAGTGCAGACTCAATTATCTGTACTAACCAGAATGAGAGAGTGAAAGGACATGGGTACCAGTGTTTGAGGGGGGAAAAAAAGGCAAGCAAAGGAGAATGAGAGAATGAGAGATGTTTGATGCCGCTGAGGGGGCCTTTTACATTCCAGTATATGGAAGACTCCACCTCTAGCCATATACCTGAAAGGCACTAGGGCAGGTGAGAAAGAGACAGAGAAAGGAGTACAATAACAGGTGTGCTGCAACCATTGCCACTACCCTTTGAAAGATCTACCCTCAACAACTGTGACCATGCCCAATAATCTTAGTGCCAGTGGTATTTGGTAAATATAGTTGAGTATTCTCCCTTCATAGGGCAAAGAAAATGGTAGAGGGGAAGTGGGGAAAGAGACCAGAGAAGATTTGAAGTGCATATCAGAGGCCAGTATTTCTTATCTGTCAAATACAGGAGAATAAAGAGGAATAATGTTCTCTGCTCTCAACAAGGTCAGCCTAATGGGAAAGAGGCCCACAAGAGTTTTATTGAGAGCTATGGACAAAGTGTCATGAAAACATCCAAATATGCATTCTTCTTAGGTGGCCTACAATGGCTTTCATGTTTGAGTTGGAATTTGAAGGTTCTGTTAGGATTCTCCAAGGTGCTGGTGCCTGGCATGTGGCACATGGCTGGCACAGAAGAACAAAAAGAATAATGGAAAATTTCTAGTAGAGGATATATGGTGACTAAAGGTAGAAGAAGACCTAGACAACAAAGGATTTGGGGTAGACTGGAGCCCATATACACCAGGCAGCCATTGAAGGGGTATGACATGACTCACCCATAAATAGTTAGAAAAATTACTCCAGTGTGTGCTTTTAGAAGGAACCCATGGATGCCTTTCACAAACAGTAGAGTCAGGTGCTTGGTTTTGTGTCTCAGACTGAAGTTATCTTTGGGTAGGTAACCCCCTCCCATTCTCAGCCCTGGTTCTGGGGTTGCTCTGCAGGATGCCCAGGGGATCTAAAAGTGATGTTGCACTAGATAGCAAAATGCAGAGAGCTCATTTCCTTGTGGATGTCTCTGCAAGGCCATTCTCCTTAGAAACAGTGAGGTCACAACATTTTCTTGAGGTTCTCCATATGAGCTGGGCTGAAAGAGCCTTGTATGACCCTGGAGGGAAGACGTGCCCTGTTTATCTGTGTCCTAGCACTGGGATTGGTCAGCCTCTGAAGGGCAGGACTGCAGGTGAAGAGGCCCTTGAAGCTTCTGTGGAGGAACCTTCAGAATCTGCAGCATTGTTTTAACCTGGTCCTTAGAGCACAGTCACCAAGTACAGAATGTCCTCCAGAGCTCTCACAGGGAAGCAGCGGGATGGTAAAAGTGGTGGAAAAAAAAATCACAAGCAAGGCTCCGCTTATACTTTCAGACTTAATTTTGTCCTTGAAATGTGCGCTTATCTCCTCTTTTTGTTTTGCTTCTGGTCTACTTCACAAGGTAGTAATTTAAACACATGCTATTTAACTAAATGACAAAAAGGAGAGTATAAAAAACAATGAGTAAGAAGAGGAGGGTAGGTAAGAACTTCTGAGAGAGGGAGGGAAGAAGGAAGAGGAAACCAAAGAGAGCAAGGAATAACATTTATATGGCACTTCACATTTTATAAAGTGATTTTATAGGCATTATTTCTCTTGATCTTCACGTGCTTACAAGATGGAAAATTTTATAGTCAAGGAAACCGAGGTTCAGAGAAGTTAGGTACTTAGCCAAGATTTCACAGCTATTCAGTGACAGATTCAGGATTTAAATCCAGGTCATTCTTTATTCACCTAATATTGTATCTGGCAGTTTGTTCTCTCCTGAGTATAAAAAGATAAAAATGACTGTCCCTCATCAGTAAGAACTGCCAGGCAGCTGGGTAACCAGAGAAGAAAGCAGGTTATTTTTATGTAATAAGCACTAATATCACTGTGCTTGGTAAATAGTAGGTACTTAACAACTATATGCAAATTTTAAGTAAGTGAAGAATACATGAAAACTTGGAGTCCTAGTCGTGCAGGAAGCCCGCTGAAGGTGTGGTTTGCAGTAATCTTCTCTTATTTTTCCTTCAAAAGTTCTAACTCTGAACACACACTTTTTTTCCCTTGGCCCTACACCTGGCTTGATTCTCTCCTGCCCTCAATACAAGGCATATGAATCACTAGGAGGAGGAACCACCTGCTGCTAGTCTCCTGCCCCTCTTGGGTCCAAAGGGACTCACAGGTGCTGGCACCAGTACAACCCAACACTCATCAAAATCAGGATACAAACCTGAGTTCCTCCCTGCCTGCCTGGTCATTCAGCTGGGCAGCTCTGCCTGAGACATCCACCAAGTCCCCCAGGGGTGACCAGGTTGTACTCTGGTGCCTTATTATACACAGCAGTTGAAGAGTCTGCCTGGAATCTCAGCTCTGCCTTCTCTATAGCTTAAACCTTGCAAAAGTTACTTAAACTTTTTGTATTGCAGTTTTATCATCTGTAAAATGCAGATATAATGATACCTACAGGTTCAGTGCCGAGCTGCTGAGGGGAATAGATGAAGGAATACATATAAAGCTCTTAACAGCACTGCTTGGAGCATAGTAAGATTTCAGCAAATGTGGTTATTTTTACCTGGTGTCATAGGCTCAGCCATTACCACTGATGCTGAAAGACTAACCTAGCTCAGGGTGCGTTTTCGCCTTTCCTGGAGACAGCCCTGGGATCACAATTACCTCACCTTTTTAGTTTGAGAGACTTAATTCTGGTCATTCTCAGGCCTGACCATTAGATCCTAATTTTTTTTTTATTCCTGCAGACTTGTCTTGAAATTCCAGAGTCCCTGATGCAGTAGGCAAGTTAGTGCCTGCAGTGTTTCCTGATGCGCAAAGTAGAAATGGCCTAATACTTGTCTAAAGCCAAAGTGATGACCTTTCTTGATTCTAAACTTTAGAGTCTTCCTTCTTCTTTAGAAGTTTATAAATGAGAAAATTCCTTCTTTCTTTTTAAGAGTAGACAATGTTTTCTAAAATATATATTTCACCAAATTTTAGTATGTAGTATATGTAACAGGAAAGAGTGATAAAAGATTTAAAAGATTTGAAATACCACCTTTATCATGTTATTAGTTTTACATGTAGTTTTATTTCTTGACTTTTCATTCTATCTAGTTATATCCATCCATTCATATGCCAATAACGTATGTTTTAATTATAGAGCCTTTATAATGTTTTATCACCTGTTAGGGTTGTCACTGGACAGACTCTGAAATAAATGGTATTGAGACAACTGGAGAGCTGCGTGAATAAAGATGAAAATAAATTCAATTCTTAAACCACATCCAATAAAAAATTCCAAATGTATGAAATATCTAAAGATAAAACTGTGAAGCCATGTAAGTACCAGAATAAAACATGAGTGAATAATCTGTGACTTATAACCTGGTTCTAGGGAAAATTTTTATTAAAATGACTGAAAATATGGATGCAATAGACTGCAAATTTAACAAAAAAAGGCAAAAAAATCATACATGGTTTTCTAAAAAGATTTTTAAAAAGCAGCATTCCCAGGTCTCACAATCCATGGAAAGAAACAAATAGTTATTTCCTCTAGGGTATCATTTCAACTGAAAGATTGACTAGTTTGTATTATGTTTTGATAGGATGTCTCAATGTTTTTCATAGAAAAAGACAAAATTAATAAATGAGACAGTAGAAAAGTAGTTTGAATCACTAGCTTTGTAGTCAGCTAGCTCTGGATTTAAATCTCCATTCCAAAAATAACATGATATTACCTGGGCAAATAGCCTTTTAATACTCAGGGCTTGTTTTGTGGGTTGGTTTTTTTTTTAAAGTCTGTAACATGGAGTAATAATATTGTCCACAGGATTATTTTGAGGGTTAAGTAAGCTAATATGTGTAAAGGATTTTGAACAACTTAATAGGAACTAGAGATATAATTACTATCATAATTATAAACTCATAAATATAAACTTTTAAAAAATTACATTAAAAAGTCATAAAATAATTGTATTCAAAATCCTATATTCAAAGAATTTTAGACATAAATTTTTTATGTTCTTCTTTTGAACAATAGTTAAAACTCAGGCAAGCAGCTCCTCCACTGTGCAAGTGAGGCAAGAGAATGTGATTCTGGGAGGTCCTAAAGACAGATATTAATTGGGTTACCACTTTAACTGGGGAACAACTCAAAAGATTAGAAATAAAGCTGGCAAAACATTGCTACTGCACTAATTGGCTCTCTATCAGCCATGGATACTTTATATGTTCCCAGGCCCTTGGGCCAGAAATAGATCTTAGAAGAAATCTACTTTCCATTTTCTCACACAGCAGAACTTATTCCTCGCAGGGCAAATCCAGTGGGCATCTGAGAAGATGGCCTCACCACTTCTGGAAATTCTTTGTTGTTATAGAGACAGATTGAAAGTACATTCTTAGAAACTTAGATTCTCAAAATATGAAATAAAATCTAATTAGCACAGATAAGCTTTATAAAAAGTTTTATTGAAGAATAATCAAAATATAATAAACTACCCATATTTAAAGTATATAATTTGATAAGTTTTGACATATGTGAACACTCATGAAACCATCACTACAGTCAAGATATTATATACATATCTGCTGCTCCAAAAGTTTCCTGGAGCCGCTTTCTTGTATGTGGTTTGAAAATTGAATTTATTTTCATCTTTATTCACATGGCTCTCCAGTTGTCTCAATACCATTTATCCCAAAGTCCATCCAGTGACTAACCCTAACATCTGATAAAACATTATAAAGCTTTTCTAATTAAAACATGTATTATTGGCATATTCTAATTCTCTCATGCCCCTCCCTCTCCTTTCTCCAATCCAAGAAAAAAAATCAATCTGTTTTCAGTCACTATAGATTAGTAAAAGGAATCATTCATTCAAGACTGTATTTTCAGAGATTATTTCTATACTTTGTTAAAAGTAGTCATTCAGTTTGTACTTTTTCTGTTTTCTTTCACTAAGCATAATTATGTTGAAATTCATCCATGTTGGTCCATGAAGCAACGGTTAATTTTATTTTAATGCTGAGTCATATTCCATTGTATGAATATACCACAATATGTTTATCCGTTCAATTGTTGAGGATATTTGGGTTGCTTTTAGTTTGGAGCTGTTAGAAATAACTCTGCTATGAACATTCATATGTGACTCCTCGTATGGATTTATGCTCCTACCTCTTAAGTGCCCTGATGTAGAATGCCTAGCTCATATGGTAAATGTATGTTTAATTTGGGTGTGGGGGGAGGACTGCCAAATTGTTTTCAAGTGTTAGTTCCAGTTTGTTTTATCACCAGCTGCAGTTGATTCACATCATCACCAACATTTGATAGGGTCAGTCTTTTAAATTTTAAACATTCCAATATGTATTATGATATATCCTCGTGATTTTAATTTGCATGTTCCTAATGAATAATAATATTATTTATTACTGTATATTTGGCCAACTGTATATCCTATTTAGTAAAATGTATGTTCAAATCTTTTTGACATTTTTTTGTTTAACTTGTTTGTTTACTTACTGCTACCATTTGATATTTATAAAATATCTATTCTGGATATAGTCTTTTACCAAATACTAATTGTAAATATATTCTCCCAGTTTTGTCTTCTCTTTTCATTCTTTCAAAAGTGTCTATCAAGAGTAGAAGTTATTAGCCCTGACCAGTGTGGCTCATTTGGTTGGAGTGTTGTCCTGTACACTGAAAGGTCATAAGTTCGATTCCCAGTCAGGGCACATACCTAGGTTGCAGGTTCAGTCCCTGGTCAGAGTGCATATGAAAGGCAACCAATCAGTGTCTCTCTCCCTCTCTCTCCCACCCCCACCCCCACCTCCTCTCTCTGTATAAATATATCTCCATGTGAGGGTAAAAAAAAGAGTAGTTTTGAATATTTATGAAGTCCAATGTATTATTTTTCCTTTTATGAATTGTGCTTTTGATGATTTAAGAAGTGTACCTAAACCAAGTTCATGATCTTTTTTCCTTTTTAGAATTGTAATCTAAATGTGATAGACTATGCATGTTTCTATTCCTGATAAAGTTTTAGAATTTTTGTTTTACTTCTTATATTTATATCTATGATTCATTCTGAATTAATTTTTATAAGATGCGAGAAATGGAAAAACTTTGGGTTTCTTTTCTTTTTTGCATGTGGCTATACAATTGTTTCAGAATTATTTTTTGAAAAGACTATTCTTTCTCCATTTATTGCCTTGTCACCTTTGTCAAAAATCAATTGTCCATATGTGTATGAGTTGATATCTGAACTCTATTCTGTTCCATTAATCTTTTTGTATATCTTGATATCAATACTATATTGTATAATGTACATTGTACTGATTTCTGTAGCTTTATCATAAGTCTTGAAAGCAAGCTGTGTAACTTCTCCAACTGTCTTCTTTTTCAAAGTTGTTTTGGGTATTATCATATGGTGTAATTCCATATAGATTTTATAGTTATCTTGTCAATTTCTACAAAAATTCTGCTGTTTTTTTTAACTTTTTTTTCAGTTACATACTGAGATTTTGGTTGTGATTATGTTTCATCTGTAAACCAATTTGTCAAGAATTGACATCTTAACCATTCAGTCATTTAATCCATGAACGTAGTGTTCTTCTTCATTTATTTAGGTCAACTTCAATTTTTACAATGTTTTATAGCTTTCAGAATATAGGCCTTGAAAATTTTTCTTAATTTATCCTTAAGTCTTTTATATTTTTGTAGTGATTTTTTTTTAATTTTACTTTTTATTTTTACTGAAGTGTATTTGGTATACAATATTATATTACTTATATTAGTTTCAGGTATATTATATAGTAATTCAACATTTTAAATGAAATAATTTAACTTTGTATTTCTTATTAATCATTAATGTACAGAAATACAATGGATTTATATGTAGATCTTATATCTTTCAACTTTTACTAAATTCACTTATTAGTTCTAATACCTTTATTGTAGATTCCAACAGATAATCAGCATAGATGACCAGATCTTCTTCAAATAAGTCAGTGTGACTTTATACTTTCTAATATGGATACCTTTTATTTATTTTTCTTACCTTATTGCACAGGCTAGAACCTCTATTACAATGTTGAGTGGAAGTGATAAGAATAGATATTCTTTGCCTTGTCCCTGGACATGGGGGAAAGCACTTAGTTTCCTCTGGCATCCATCAGTCTGTCCTCTGTACCTATAAGTCTTTTTCTATGTTGTTTGTTTGTTTATTTTGTTCTTCAGATTCCACATATAAATGATATCATATGGCATTGGTCTTTCTCTGTCTGGCTTAGTTTACTTAACATAATACCATCTAGATGCATCCAAGCTGTTGCAAATGGTATGATTTCATTCTTTTATATAGTCGAGTAATATTTATTCCATTGTGTAAATGAACAACAGCTTTTTGATCCACTCATCTTATTGATGGGCACTTGGGTTGCTTCCATATTTTGGCTATTGTAAACAATGCTGTAGTGAACATGGGGGTGCATATACACCTTCAAATTAGTGTTTTGTGTTTTGAGTTTCTTTGGATATATACCCAGAGTGGGTCATAGGACAGTTCATTTTTTATTTTTTGAGGAGCCTCCACACTGTTCTCCATAGTGGTTGCAATGATATGCATTCCCACCAACAGGATGTTACCCAATTCTTAAAGTACATGGAACATTATTGTGAATGTATAGAAATTTGCTGTGGCTCTTTCTAAGGGAAATGAGTGGCAGAGAGATGAATGTTGAAATTATATTCTAGAATTAGAAAACCCCATTCCAAAGATATGCTGTTTTTTGTCTCTTGGTATTCTATCATATCCTCAACATCTCCTTCAGCCCCCTCTTCTTTAGTCCCATCCCCTAAAAAAACACATATCCAATCAGTCACTACCAGGTCCTAGTATTTTACTTACTATATCTCCTTCATATTTCTCTGCTTCCCTCTATTCTTCTGCCACATCTTTTATTCGTGCTGCCATTATCTCATGCCTAGATTGTGCAGCAAGCTCCTTTCTTGTCTCTTTTTGCCTGTCTCACTTAAGTCTGCCATTCTCCATCATCAACAATTTTTTTAGAACATTAAACTTGGTATTAACACTTCCCTGTTTAAAACTCTTTCAATGGCTTCTCCTTAGATATTCCCTGTAGTTCTCAAAGCACTACCCAGTCCAGTTTTACTTTCAGTGGAAAGCTAGTGCCTTTTCCTGTACTGTCTGCCTTGAAGAGTACTACTCTCAATAGGAGACCCGTTCAATAACAGCTTATACACTGGTTAGAGCTGTGGGTCCTGGCATCAAACTACCTAGGTCCATAGCTTGTCTCCTCTAAGCCATGTGCTGTTGAGCCCTTCCTTAACTTTTTTTTTTTTATCAGTAGTCTCATTGATTAAATAAGGGTAAAATTAGTGCAAAACTCATTAAATTGTGAGAACTAAATGAGACTTGTCACATAAATCCCTTAAAACAGGGCTTGAGTCATGGTCAGAACACTATTTTAGTTTTTATTATATTTATTTTTTGGTGTTCACCTCAAATGGGCTCCGGGAAGAAGGAGTGAGAATTAAATGAAGTAACGTAGACAAAATTCCTGGAAGAGCAGTAGACTGCAGCTGGCCCGCTGTAAAAGATGTTTTCTTTCCTTTCTTCCCCGACTATACTGATATCTACCTCAGGGCCCAATTTTCTTCAAAAAGTAAGCAGTTGTCTTCTGCATGCATGCACACTTTAAAAATGAAGTAATTGCACTCCTGGCTGGTGTGGCTTGGTGGATTGAGCGCCGGCCTGTAAACCAAAAGGTCACCGGTTTGATTCCTAGTCAGGACACATGCCTGGGTTGTGGGCCAGGTCCCCAGTTGGGGGCACTCAAGAGGCAACCATGCATTGATGTTTCTCTCCCCCTCTAACTCCGTTCCTTTCTCTCTAAAAATAAATAAATAAAATCTTTAAAAAAATAAAAAAGAATAAAAATGAAGTAATTTCAGTGGACTTTGTCATTGTGAATTTCATTAAGTTGGCACTTTGATTTGTAAAGTAGGAGCTTTGTTTTGTTGTTTTTCCTTCTTCCTCCCTCTCTGTTCTGTGCAGTTGAAACTTTTAAAGGCTTAATTAGAGCAATAAAAAAATACCAATTTTGCCTTTCCCCCCTTTTTAATAACAAGTAAAAGTGGAGAGCCAGCTGCGGGTGAACGCTATTTGAAAGCTGCTACCAATCTAAAGTTTCATTTTTCACTGCTTCGAGGCACATTTGAAAATTAGTGCTGACACATGCAAATGAGTTTGTGATGGAGGAAAAAATATATATAGATATAATGCAAGGTGCTCTGAGGACTATTGTGGGTAATAAAGATGACTTGTGTGGGAGTTTATGCTTGGCATGGGGGGATGAATAAAAAAAATCAAACTCTTATCAATTTTTCCACTTGGAAGGAGTATACACATTTTTCCGATGGTGATCCCTGTTTCCCTCCTCTAGTTCTCTGGCCAGCGCAGCCTTCACACCTTCCACAGGGTGGGCATCTCCTCTCTGGTAATCTTTAGCAGGGTGTTGAATTTTTGCCAGTTTGGATAATGTCCTGAATAGGTCTGCACATTTTTTTTCTTCAGGGGAGGGGAGAGAATGAAGACATCTGTAACAGTGTCAACAATAAAAAATAAAGTGAAAAAAAAGTTAAGACAGAAATCAATTAAAACTTTGCAAATGTTTTCTTTAAATTTCTCTGGCTAAGAAGTATAGTCAGCAGTTGGAATCACAAATACATACGCATTTTTAGAGAAACCCAAGAGAAATAGAATGCAGCCAAGGAAGGGTGACAAAGATGGAAGGGAAACTGTAAGCCAAGCTGGAGAGGTGAAAGGAAGGAATGGTGTGTGTAATGTAGAAAAGAGAAGAAAGGGAGTACTTCAAACCAACGTGGTTTCATTGAAGAGAAGTTTAAGTGGAGCCTCCAGGCCTTTCCCTCTGGCTACTCCTGGGCACCTCCCCCCCCCCCCCCCCCACAAATCCTAGCCAGCTCTTCAGCTCTCCTGTTCTTATTTGCAGCAGGGAGGCTAAGGGCCAGCATCCTATTCCATGGCTGCCTCCCCTTCTCCCTCTACCCTCTGCCCTCCAAAGCTCAAATTACCCCTATACAGCATGGTAGTTAAGGGCAAGAGTTTGAATCACATCAATTCATGGTTCAAGATGACTCTTCACCACATACTGCAGAATGATTTGAACACTCCCTCCCTCCATCCATTTGTTTAGTCATATATTCATTCACTTAACAACTATTTACTCAGTCTTGCTTTAGCCGGTCCTTCCTCTTAACCTCCTTTCCATCTAGGGGTAATGATAGTCCCAATCTCACCTTGTCATTTTAAGAACTAGAATTAATACATGGGAAGGATTAAGCATAATGACCGGCACCTGGGAGATGCTCCAAAAAGGGTAGCTATGATTAGTGTTATTATTGTCATCATTATTGTTTTCTATTCCCAAAGAGGAGTACATAGGTCTCATGTGTTTTGTAGGTTTTAGAAATGATCCCTCCTAAGAACAGGTGAGATGCAGTAAGGTAAGTGAATTTGTCAGATGAGCGGGAAAAAAGAATTTAGTGGAAATGCAGGGGAATTGAGGCTGAAGCAGGCTCCTCAGGCAGCTAGGATTAGCCACAGGTAGAGCTTTTCATCTGATGGTGCTCCATGTTTATGTTTCATTGTGTTCATTTTGTTTGGGGGAAATTTTTACCATTTGAGTAAGAGTTACAGAACAAATAGACCTGTGGCTTTTGTTTTGGAGTCTTTGTCTTTGATCTTGTATCCCTTTCATGGTTAAGTGACTTTTCGGCCAGTGGCCCTTTTCCTGTCTGAGCACTGTGATGTGACATTGGGTGTCATGGCATTACAAAGAAGTGGTGTTTGAGGATATGCCCCTTGTCCAGCCTCTCACCAATCCCTATTGCCACGTGTGTCTTTCCCATGACACCCTGGGCTCTCAAGCCACAAGTCTGCCCTATTTTATAGTAAGTGTATACTTCCCCATAGTTCCTCCCCAATTTGAGGCCAAAGTTTCAGAGCAAAGTATCCAACCTGTTCATCTCTTCATCATAGGTGACCAACCAAGCAGCAGTTGCTGTATTAAACTGCAGAGAATGCAATGGGCTATAGTAGCATAGGATAGTACAGGAAAAAATGAAACAGGACAGGATAGGATAAGGTAGGGTAAAGTGAGGTAGAGTAGGACTGCATAAAGTGCAGAACTGACAGGTATCTGTGAAGTAGAGCATATTGGTACTAAAAAATAAAGTTTGCACCAAAAAGTTTTGCAAAACTCTCTTATGTGGCTTACTTATTGGACCAGGAGTGGTGAAAATTCCAACTGAAAAATAGCTATGTTGAAAAAAAAAAAATTGCTTGCTTTTTGGGTTGTGTTTTTGAGCTTTGAGTCCATAGGTTTGAGGTGGTCATGGGTTTTTAAAAATCACTTGTATAAGTCTACATAAACACCTAGGCAGTATCTACACTTCCAAAGAGACTGTGGAGTTGGTAAGGGACCAGCTGCTACCTATTATTGCCCTTTTCTGTGCTTTCATTTTATTAAAACATAATAAGCTCAACTAAAAATGTTTTAATATGTCTGCATTACTTAACAACCTGGGAATAATTCTAATTATTATTGAATTTATCATTGTGACTATGGTACAGTCTTTCTTTGAATTCCTAGAGACTATTTAAGATGCAAATGATGCTGGCTTTATGAATAATTGCTGGGATGGAAGATTCATAATTAATTTGACCCCACCCTGCCACACACGCACACACTCCCACACATAATAAAACAAAACAATTTCTTAAAAAGGCAAAATGATTTATATGAACATGGAATGAATACTATTATATTTAGCAAAATCATTATTGGCAACTGTACAAAGCATGGTGGGTGAGCACAGAACCAGGCCTCACAGAAACAGCTGGATAGATGGATACTCAGTGCCCACTGAAGGATGTGATTGAGGAAATTATCCATAAACAAGACAGGTTAATCATATGACAGGGACAGTGGCAGGAAGAGGATGGAAGACCCATAGATTGAGCAGCAGTCTAAGCAGCAGGTAGTGGTTGAAGCCTGGTGGATAACAGCAGATCTTAACCAAAGCTCCAGACGTTAACTGAGATCCCTGTTTCTAAACAGCATACCATCCAGCAAGTTCTGGCCCTGGGAATAGGAGTTAAAAAGACCCAGGAAACAAACTGGGTCTCAGGATAGAAGCAGTTTTAAGAGGAGCAGGAAATGCTAGAGAGCAGAGGGAAAGTCTTCTTTCTAGCTTAGCCAAAGTCCATGTTTTATTCAAGCCCAGAATCTGGCAGAGCTGAGGTTTCTGCTCCTAAACTATATTCAGGGCTCAACTTGCATGTGTGTGTATCAAAATAGGGGGGTTATAAGAGAGGATCTGGAGAAGGCAACTGCTGGCGTGAACTTGAAACACTATGCCTAATCATTCAGCAATGCCAGGATCTAGCCGATCACAATGATCACATTCATCTCTTGGTGCAGGGAATAGGAGTCTTGTCTTTAAAATGTTCATCTCAGGTGATGCTACTGATCAGCCTGACCTAGGGGAAAACTTGAATTTGTTACCTAACATCTGGGATGTGCAGGAGTCAAGACTCTTGTTTCCACTTCTGCCAGTGATTCCTCATTTATATCTCCTTTTCTGGAATGTTACAAGGCATAAACAGCCTGAGCTGCATAAAGGTTTGATGAGCACAGAATCAGAATCCCTGGAGATGGGGCTCTGCATGATGCAACTCCCCATGATTCTCGCTGAAAACTGGGGTCCAGAATTCAATCTTTTTAGACATGAGGCAGGAACATACCTAAAGTGCCTAGCACGTGTAGATGCAAATGTCTGTTCTATTGATTTGATGTATTTTTTTTGTTTTATAATGATTCATTATTTATATTTTATAGCTGAAAACTTACATATAAATAGTTGAGAGAGTTAGGGAGGCAAAGCCTCTGATATGCACATGATGTCTATGAGATGCCATGGACTACTCAGGGTGATTTACATGTATTCTAGCCATTAAACCTTCAAGGGGATAGACAGTAAATAGTGTAACCATGAGCTACCAGTCCACTGGGGAGACAGACATAAACCAATAGTTGTACAATTAATCAATTAAAATTCTAACAGTGCTATAAAGAGAAAGCACACCGGGCTTTGAGAACACAGACCAGGTATACTGACCTAGCCCAGGAAGGTCAGGAAATGTTTCTATTAAGAAATTACATCAAAAATAATATTGTTTATTATAATTGGGAAAGGAAAAGCCATGTTCTGGTAACACTTAAGAGAAGGTATTGAGAAGAATATTGATTTAAATTTGACTTCAACATTTTTCCACTCAAAAAAGAGCCAAACAACAGGTCTTTTAAGCTACCTCCTATGCTGCAGAAGAGGTTTTTAGAATTTACCTGGTCCATCTGCCCCCAACTTCTATGGTACCCCCACAACTGTAACCAAGGAGCCTTTCATCTTTCTCATCTGCCTCCCTAGTTTTGCTGGGTTCTCACCCCCAACCCACCCTCACATTCCCAACAGCATTTGCTGTTTGAGCCCATCCTCTATTTCCATCACACCCATCCTTCCATGAGGTCATTCTAACTCCATGTCACAATTTCTCAGATTCCTACCTTCTGCTCAGAAAGAGTTTAATTCCACTTGATTTAATGTTGCTGATATTGGTGAAGGCTTACTGTATGCCAGGTTAGGTATACCAAGATTTTTAAAAATACAGTTTCTGACCTCAGAAATTTCCTTGTCTAAGAGAGAAGAACTGTGTATAGACCAAAACTTACAACACAGTATGTAAGGTACAATAGAAGCAATGATGTTAATGATGGTGATAATTATGATGATAGCCAAAATACACTAGACACTTACTCAACAACAGATATTTATTGAGTACCTAATATGGAAATAAATAATATTATACAGCAATTATGATTTATGCCCTTGTGGAATTTTTAAGGAGAGTGAAAGGCAATGAACAAAACAAATTCATAATTTTAAATGATGGTAAGATCCATGATGTGGTGATTGAGAGTAATGGGGAAGGGATACCTCAGGTAGGACAGCCTCTTTTAGGAATTAGACATCCTAGTGAAAAGTGTATATTTACAACTTCCTAGATATGTGGTCTTAAGCAAGTTACTTATACTCAGTTTCCTCAAAATAATTATAATAATAATAACACCTACCTTCAGTGTAACAATCAAATGAGACACTGATTATAAAAGGATTAGAGAACTCCTGGCCTACACAGTAAGCACTCAATAAAATTGTCATTGTTATTCTTTATATTATTATATCTTCTTTTAGCCTTAATCTTTCTGAGCTTCCGAAGCCTTCTCCATACAATGGAATAACAACACCTAGCTCAGTGGACTATGAATATTCTGTGCATGATGTCAGCTGCCACATCTGTGTAGCATGATTATAAAGGTGTTTGTATGACTATCATTAGAATTCTTGACATTGTTTAAACTGAAAGTTGTATTCCCCATAGCAAGAAACTGTGACTGAAATATGTTTAAAATGTATATTTCTTCTTTAGGAATAAATTGACAAAAGGCTGCTAGCCACATGTAAAGATTGTACAGACAGTGCAGACAGAACATTTCTATCATCACAGAAAGTTCTATTGGACAGTAAGAATATAGGAATACCAGACACCATACAAATATGTTGATAGAAGGAATTCTATACTCCAGATATTAGAGGTCAGGTAGGCCTTTGGGGGTCATTTAAATCATTCCTTTGAAATATGTAATATTAACAACCCCTCATATTTGAGCATTGTCTGCAGCTTTGAAACCACTTTCACATTGAACTAGACCAGGACTATGCACAAAGAATACTATAATCTCTTTAAACAAGAGAGAAATAACATACAGGAGTAATATTAGCAACTGTCATTATTAATTGAATGCTCTCTTAGGGTTCTCTGTTGAATATGGTGCTAAGTGCTTTAGAGTTTTAATGAGATAATGAAACTCAGAGAGATGAAGTGACTTACCTGTAGATAGTAAATTTGGGGCATGTCTTCCTATTCAGACTGAGTGATTTCTTCCATACCTCTCTGTTTTTCCTTGCACTAGTTGAATTCCAATTATCCATTCTTACAGAGACAAAGTGCTTCCAGTGGCTAAGTTATTAGAGCAGAATGTGTAGTAGAGGCTCAGCAATCAGGGGCACGTCTAGTTGATCATTGTTTCCGTGGAACTTCCAAATGGCTGACCCTCTCTCCTGCTGAAACAATGCAGTTCATGGAGATGAATGTTAATTCCCACTCAGTCTCAGTGTTGTCAACAGCTGCAAAAACAGCTGCTCCACTCTTAGTACTCCCTTCTCCCCCACTTCCCCAGCTAATTGCTACCAGCTAGTAGAGTAGCTATGAATATTGCCAGCCTTGGCCCCTTCAACAGCCTCTATCCAGCTGTTATTATTCCAGGCCTTTCTTGTTCAAGGATTCAAATTTGTTCTGTTTGGATGATTAATTCTAGAATCTAATTAATTTTTGGGTATTTCAAATCCCATCCAAAATACATTAAACCACTGTGTTGTATATAACTTGAAGACCCCTAAGCAGGCATAAGCCTTAACAATAGTTACCTACCAATAATCTGAATATATTTGCATGTGCCAAGCACGGTAATGGGCCCCAAGTCTGACCCTGAATTTTCAGGCCCAGAGATTGGCCCGTGGAGGACTACATTCCTATGATTAAATATTACAGGTTATAAAAATTAAACTAACTTTTAAATAAAATATGTTCTATCCCACACCTTTGACAAACCTAACTTCATAAAGACTCAGATGACCAAGTTCTACTTTAAAATTCTTGGATTCTTCAGAGTTCCATGTCAAAACATGGCAGTGTAGAACCAAACCCCAGCCGTTCTGTCTCTTTACTTCCATGCTATAAAAGGACACCTCCCCCCATTAGTCCAAGCTTGTCTACATCCCCACAGGAAGAAACTCTGTGGCTACACCTCAAGCCTAGGGAGCATACACAAGCAGGTGCATACATTCAACTCTTGGAAGTATGGACATGTGAAAGGAACCTATGCGGAGCTAGGGTCATGTGAGCAGGGAAATGTGGGTAAGTGTAATGCCCAGCAGAATATCAGGTATGTAGCAAGACACCAATAGATAACAGCTATTATTACCACCATCATACGCAGAATAAATTAAATAAAGTTTATTTGCTCTGGAAGAATGGCGGCAAAGTAGGTGAGAGCTGAACCCTCTTGCTCATGCATCCAACTGGGACACCTAGCTGATCTTTGGAAGAACTGAGCGAACAGCCAAAGAAAACCCAGCTTATTTGAAGTTTGGATGGCAAAGAATGCAGAGGATGTTTGATAACAGTGGTTAGGAGGTTTTTTAGGCTGACAAGAAGGTCCCCAGACCCTGTGCCAGGGATCGTGGCTGCCACAGGAGCTTTGAAGGTGAGCAGGCTCAGCAATTGTAACTTGTCAGCTCCCTCCCTTTCCAGAGTAGGGACACCACAGACCTGAATCAGTAGAAACCTGGTTACTGGAAGTCACTGGAGCAGATAAAGATGCAGTGGGAGACACATAGCAGGCTGCATTTTGTGGCTGGGTCTGCGGTCTCTGGCTGGGACAGCACCAGAGAAATAGGGGAGCCAGGTGACACCAGGAGATGGGAGACGAGAAAAGCTGCAACTGACCTTTATCCAGACTGTCCCAGGACTGGTCAGAGAGTTGGGCTGTGTGAAAAGCCAGTTGATTCTTAGGAAAGACTGCCTGCAACCAAGAGGAATTCACTGGGGAAAAAAATCTCTCATCTGCTGTGCAAGGACCTCTTGGTAGCAGGGGCCAGGCCAGCAAAGAAGGAAGAGGAGGTGCGATTTTCTCCTAATCGGGGCACTCCACGGATTGATCAAAGTGTGGCAGCAGGGACCAGAGAGGTAGCAGTCCCCAGAGAGATTTAATTTAATAGGGGAACTAAACTGCCTTGAAGAGACTTTGCACACACAGCACCCAGACTGGCAAAGAGTGAGAAGGAGAGGTGCAAGTTGGCCCCACTTGGTGCATCTCACAGACTAATCAAAGGGCTGCACGCTGAGGCGGATTAAAGGTGCTAGTCTGGCGCATATGGACAGTGTGGGCTGCACAGCACTCTGAGGGCTCTGCTGGAGGCTGACACCAGTGAATACTGCAGCCCAGACACAGTCCCCATTCTCACAGATCCCTGGAAAGGAAAAAGAATGGACTCCAGCCCCTCCCCTGCCTGACGCATCCAGGATGACCAGCAGAACCCACTTGTTGGGTTTAAAGTCAGCAGGAGGCTTTTTTCCTTTTTTTTCTTTTTTTTCTTTTTTTTTTCTTTCAAGTGTAAAACAATAAGACCTGGAGCTGTGAAAGGACCAAAGGCAGATCAAGGGAGAGAGAACAGAAGGCCAAGGCCAACAAGTGAGAAAAAATTTCACTTTGCTATCCTTTAGAACTTGCATTTTTTTAAATATTTTTTAAATGTTTTATTTCTCTTCCTCCTGTTTAGTTTTCTTTGTTTTGTTTGATTGTTTGATTGCATTGTTTGACTGGTTTTCTTGATGTCCCTTTCATATTGCATTTTAATTTTTCTTCTGTCACTGCACTCATATTCCAATAACACACTACTCTCGGTCTTTTACTTTTTATTTTTTTTACTCAGAGTACATATTTCTTGTCATATTATTGTTGTTCCAAATTCCACACAGCACCCTTCCTGGATCTTGGCCCATTTCACTATCTCCCTGAGCTTTATTACTGTTGTGGCTAACTTTATTCTCTCCCACATTACCCCAAGTTTCTATCCCTTACTCTTACTATATCTCAACATCTAACCTTGCATAGGTGTTCTGCTTTCTGGAGTCAGCTTATGTTCTTTTTCCCCCCTAATAAGAGTCTTAACTCTTTTTTTACCTTTTAAAAAATTGGCTACTTGGGTGAATTATGCTTATTGTGGTACTTCTCCAAGGATCTCCTATCTGTGCTCTACTTGTTGATACTTTCAATCCCATAGGATATACTCTCCCACTGTCTTACTCCATTTCACCTTCACCCTGACCATGATCACATACAAGATAAGGTGAGAGTTGTGAATACCAGTAAACCTGCTGGCGGAGAGAACCCACCAACAAAGGAACCACCAATAGGTAAAGCCCAAGAACAACAAGAAACCGCATACAAATGGAAGAAAGGGCAACCATAGAAAATCCACAAAAGGAGATCAAAGAGACCATACCACTGAGTTCCACTACCATAGAAGTTCACCCTATAAAGATAACTAGAAAAGCAGAGCATCTGGAAAAACAGAAACAAACAAAAAAATCACCTAAAATAAGGAGGCAAAGAAAGAGCCCACAATCAAAAGGGATAGAAGACTCCCCACTAAAAGAGCTAAATGAAATGGAAGTAAGCTAACTATCAGATATAGAATTCGAAAGAACAGTTATAAGAATGCTCAAGGAAGTCACAGACAACTACAAGAAACTGAATGAGGACTACAACAGTATGAAAAAGGAAATAGAAGCTTTAAACAAGAACCAGGAAGAAATGAAGAATACAATTTCTGAAATGAAAAAATACACTAGAATAAATTACAAGCAGGCTGGATAAAGCAGAGGACCAAATCAGTGAGCTGGAAAACAAGGTAGAAAGAAATACCCAGGTAGAGCAGCTGCATGAAAAAAGACTAAAAAATATGAAGATACCTTAAGGGAAATACAAGACAACATGAAGCGCAACAACAATAGAATCACAAGAATGCCGGAAGGAGGAAAAAAAAGGAGCAAGGGATAGAGACTCTGTTTGAAAAACTAATGACAGAAAACTTCCCAAACCTGGAGAGGGAAAATACCACTCAACTTCAGGAAGCATAGAGGGTCCCAATTAAGATGAAATCAAAGAGGACTACTCCAAAGCACATCATAATTAAAATGCCAAGTTTTAAAGACAAAGAGAGAATCTTAAAAACAGCAAAGCAGAAACAAGAAGTAACATACAAGGGAGTTACAATAAGGCTAGCAACTGATTTCTCAACAGAAACACTACAAGCCAGAAGGAAATGGCAAGAAATATTCCAAGTCATGAAAAATAAAGGCCTGCAACCAAGCTACTCTACCCAGCAAGGCTCTCAATTAAAATGGAAGGCAAAATAAAGAGTTTCCCAAGCAAAAGAAAGCTGAAAGTATACACCTCCACCAGACCAACCCTGCAAGATATGCTAAAGGAACTGCTATAAGAAGAGGAAGAAAAAGAGTGAGAGAGAGAGAAACATAGGTACAAAGGAGGAAAAATGAGTAAGTACCTATCAATAATAACCTTAAATGTTAATGGATTAAATGCTCCAACCAAAAGACATAGGGTAGCTAATTGGATAAGAAAACATAACCCATATATATGCTGCCTACAAGAGACCCACCACAGAAAAAAAGACCTACACAGACTGAAAGTGAAGGATTGGGAAAAAATATTCCAACCAAGTGGACAGAAAAAAGCCTGAGTAGCAATGCTTATATTAGACAAAATAGACTTCAAAACAAAAACCATAAAAAGAGATACTGAAGGATACTGCATAATACTCAAGGGAAGAATCCATCAAGAAGACAAATATTGTAAATATATATGCACCCAACATAGGAGCACCCAAATATATACAGAAAATCCTGGAGGATTTCAAGACAGATATAGACAGCAACACACTTACACTAGGGCATTTTAACACTCCACTGTCAAAAATGGGTAGACCTTCTAAACAAAATATCAACAAGAATATTGTGACATTTAACAATACCCTAGATCAAATGAACTTAACTGATATATATATAGAACCTTTTATCCCGAAGAAGCAAAATGCACATTCTTTTCAAATGTACAGGGGACTTTTTCAAAGATAGACCACATGATAGGATACCTCAACAAATTCAAGAAAATTGAAATCATATCAAGCATTCTCTCAGGTCACAAGACCCTGAAACTAGAAACCAACCTCAAGAAAAAAAACTCAAAAACACTCAAACTCATGGAGATTGAATAGCATGCTATTAAACAATGAATGTGTTAATAATGAGATCAAGGAAGAAATCAAAAAGTTTCTGGAAACAAATGAAAATGAACATACAACTGTCCAAAACTTATGGGACACAGCATAGGCAGTTCTGAGAGGGAAGTCCATAGTGACATAGGCATACCTAAAAAAAGATAGAAACATTTCAAATAAACAACCTAAACCAACATCTAAAAGAACTAGAGGAACAAAAACAAAGTCCAGAGTGAGTAGAAGGAAAGAAACAACCAAGATCAGAGCAGAATTAAATGACACAGAAACTAAAAGACAATTCAAAAAAATCAATACATCCAGGAGCTGGTTATTTGAAAATATAAACAAAGTTGACAAGCCTTTAAGCAAACTCATCAAGAAAAAAAAGAGAAAGGACCAAAATAAATAAAATCAGAAATGAAAGAGGAGAGATTACAACTGATACCACAGAAATACAAAGGACTGTAAGAAATTACTACAAACAACTATATGCTAAGAAATTTGAAAACCTGGATGAAATGGACAACTTCCTAGAAAAATATAATCTTCCAAAACTAAATAAAGAAGAAGCAGAAAGCCTGAACATACTGATAGCAGCTGGTGAAATCAAAGCAGTAATCAAAAAAACCCAGGGCCCACACACGTTCCAGACCAGATGGTTTCACAGGAGAATTCTACAAAACATTTAAAGAATAGCTAACCCCTATCATTCTCAAACTATTCCAAAAAATCCAAAAAGAGAGAAGACTCCCAAACTCTTTTAATGAAGCCAGCATCATCCTATCCCCCAAATCAGATAAAGACATAACAAAGAAAGAAAACTACAGGCCAGTATCACTGATGAACATAGACGCTAAAATCCTCAATAAAATATTGGCAAACTGCATCCAACAACACATTAAAAAGATCACCCACCATGATCAAGTGGGATTCATCCCAGGGATGCAAGGATGGTTCAATATTTGCAAATCAATAAACATAATAATACCACATAAACAAAAGGAAAGACAAAAATTGCATGATCTTATCAATAGATGTGGAAAAAGCATTTGATAAGGTACAGCACCCACTTATGATAAAATCACTCAGCAAAGTGGGAGGGAGCATACCTCAACATCATAAAGGCTGTATACAAGAAACCTACAGCCAACATCATACTCAATGGGCAAAACTAAAAGCTTTCCCACTAAGATCAAGACAAAGATATCCACTTTCACCGCTTCTATTCAACATAGTATTGAAAGTCCTAGCCACGGAGATCAGACAAGAAAAAGAAATAAAGGCTTTCAAATTGGAAAGGAGGAAATAAAACTGTCACTCTTTGCAGATGATGTGATAGCATACATAAAAAAACCTATAGACTCCATCAAAAAACTACTCAACCTAATAAGTGAATTTAACAAAACAGCAGGATACAAAGTTGATATTTAGAAATCAAAGGCATTTTTGCACATCAACAATGAAGTAGCAGCATCAGAAATCAGGAAAAATTTCCCACTTGATATAGCAACAACAAAAACAAAGTACCTAGGAATAAAACTTACCAAGGAGGTAAGGTTTATTACTGACATGTACTCAGAAAACTATACAACACTGAAGAAATAAATCAAGGAAGACATAAATATATGGAGGCATATACTGTATTCATGAATTGGAAGAATTAACATCATCAAAATGTCCATACTACCCAAAGCAATTTATAGATTCAATGCAATCCCTAATAAAACACCAATGACATACTTCAAAGATACAGAACAAACATTTCAAAAATGCATATGGACCCATAAATGACCCCAAATAGCTGCAGCAATTCTGAGAAAGAAGAACTAAGTCAGAGGGATCTCAATACCCAATATCAAACTATATTACAGGCCTGCTGTAATGAAAATAGTCTGGTACTAGCATAAGAACAGACACATATACCAATGGAATAGAATGGAGAGCCCAGAAATAAATTCATGTCTCTGTGGTCAATTAATATTTCACAAAGAGGGCATAAGCATAAAATTTAGTAAAAATAGCCTCTTCAACAAATGGTGCTGGGAGATCTAGACAGGTACATGCAAAAAAAAATGAAACTTGACCACCAGCTTATACCATACACAAAAATAAACTCAAGGTGGAAAAAGACTTAAATACAAATCATGACACCATAAAAGTTCTAGAAGAGAGCATAGGCAGTAAACTCTCAGATATTCCCATGCAACAACATTTTCACAGATATATCCCGTAGAACAAGGGACATAAAGGAAAGAATAAACAAATGAGACTTTATCAAAATAAGAAGCTTCTGCATGACTAAAGAAAATATCAGCAAAATGAAAAGGGAACCAACCCTATAGGAAAATATATTTACTGGTGATACCTTGGACAAGGGTTTGATCTCCAAAATATATAAAGAACTCATATGACTCCTTTACAGGAAGAAAACAAATCCAATTTAAAAATGGGCAAAGGACCTGAACAGACACTTCTCCAAGGAGGACATACACAGGGCCCAGAGACATATGAAAGGATGCTCAACATCACTAGCCATCAGAGAAATGCAAATTAATACCACAGTGAGATACCACCTCACTACTGGTCAGAATGGCTATCATAACCAAATCAACAAAGAACAAGAGCTGGCGAGGTTGTGGAGAAGAGGGAACCCTAGTGCACTGTTGGTGGGAATGCAGGCAGGTGCAGCCATGGTGGAAAACAGTATGGAATTTCCTTAAAAAGCTAAAAATGGAACTGCCTTTTGACCCAGCAATTGCACTGCTGGGATTATACCCTAAGAATCCCGAAACACCAATTCAGAAGAACCTATGCACCCCTATGTTCACAGCAGCACAACTTACAATAGCCAACTGCTGAAAGTAACCCAAGTGCCCATCAGTAAATGAGCGGATTGAAAAACTATGGTACATTTACACAATGGAAAACTACACAGCAGAAAGGAAGAAGTAACTCCTACCTTCATGACAGCATGGATGGATCTAGAGAGCATTAGGCTAAGTGAAATAAGTCAGATGGTGAAAGGCAAATACCAAATGATTTTTCCTATAAGTGGAACCTAGTCAACAACAACAACAACAACAAAAAAACAAGCAAAATATAACCAAAGACGTTGAAATAAAGAACAAACAGTAATCAGAGGAGAGGGAAGAGGGGATAACAGGAGAAAAGAAGGGGAAGGGTAATCAAGGAACAAGTGTAAAGGACACATAGACAAAGCCAAAAGTGTAGGATCAAGGGTGGAAGGTGAGAATGGGAGGGGCGGGGACAGTCATGGGGGGATGGGGAATGGACAGAACTGTACTTGAACAGCAATATAAAAAAATTAATTACATAGTTTATTTAAAGCTATATAAACCATAATATAGACAACAGTGTACAAAAAAATATATCATGTGTCTCTGGCATTACTTCAATGCCTTATCAAGAACCTAGAAAAACCCTTATCCAGGAATGACCAAGGCATTAGTCCCTTTTCTCTTTTTCATTAGCCTTGTAGTATCCTGATCCTTTATTATGTATTGCTGCTCTTTTCTGGTCCCTATCTATGAACATCTTCCGACCTCTGTGGACTGGTCACATTCTAGCAATTATAGCTAATTTTCTTTCTTCTTTTCAATTGCTCAGAATTTCACTTTAAATAAAGAGCCTTTATCAATTGCATCTGTTTCACTCTAGCTAATACTGTTTCCCATAGCATGAGCGCTGTGCTAGAGTAAAAGAAGTCAAGTTCTCTGCTCAGTCCCCACTGCCACCCTAGCCTTTTTTGTTTTCTTATACTAGACCATGAAATTAGGTTATCTATATCTGTATCATCTATATCTATATCTACACACACTATATATATAAACTAAATATATAAATGTAAATATATATATATATATATATATATATATATATATATATGTTGTGTGTGTGTGTGTGTGAAGCTTACTTTGAACCTGGAATGTCAATATCAGGTAGGTAGCAAGACAACATTATATATATATATATATAAAATGTATAATACATGAATGTATATTATATATATAAAATCTTCCTAATTCAGTCTCAAAACCATATGTTTTCAGTTGTGAATATTCCCATATTAAATAACTTTGGTTATAAAGAACAGAAACATGTTTAAATCTTGTTTTAAAAAGCCCTTTTTTTCCCAATGAATAGAGAGGAATTTCATGAAATCCAAGTATAGAAAATCTCTCTTCTCCTCCTCAGCATCTTTCTTTTCCACAGATAAAAACTCTTAACCCCTTGGTCCCTAGAATAACACATTTCAGAAGACCTTGAGTTGACGAAGCACCAACCTGTGCCTCATTTTTACTCCACACTACTGTCAGCGCCCAACGCCTCCCCATTCCAAGTTTTTAAAAGACAGAATCTGATTGACCCAGTTTATCAGTTCAGATTTCAGGCTATGGTCCTGCCAGTCCTGGTCATACCAACTCAACTATGACTGTGCAGTTTTAGATAAGGGACTTAACCATGTGGAGCGAGGCCACTTGCCTTATCTGTGAAACCAAAATAATCATTCTCAGCTCATAATAAGACATCAGAATTGATAATGTTATCCTTTTCCTTCACTATGTTATTCAGCTATTCATTCATCCATTTCATCTGGAAAAGTGGATATCCATCATCCATTTTTTCTTAAATTATATGTTTTTCCTCAAATTTTATAATACTTTTTTAGAAATATTAAAATAGTACTAAACTATTTTCCTGCATTCCAGGAAAAATATAACTATGCTTAATTTTATAATTGTAAAGTAGCTGGGAAAAGGAAAAAAGGATCATTGTAATTATAAAATTTAACAATCATTAATATTTCATTTTGGTTATAGGTTATTTAATTGAATTATGGGAAAAGTTATTTTAACATTTTCAAATAGCTTTTTCAAGCACATACACTATAAAATCATAAGATTTTTTTGTCAGCATTTCATGGTGTATCCCAAGACCTTAATTATGGAGGAGAAGAAAACCAGCATTTCCCTAAAACCTTACATATCCTGGGTCTCAGTCCATAAATGCTATACCCCTATCATCTCCTTTCATTCCTATAACAGCATGAGAAGGAAGTCATGGAGATTCATAACCCCTATGAAATATGATGAAACCAATGCTTCTAAAAGTTAAGAAGTCTCTCCCAGGTCATATGCCAAGTAAATGACCAGGCAGGAATTGGGATGTAGGACTGGCTGCCTGGAAAAAGTTAGCTATGATATCATACCTGTATCAAAACTTCAAGGTTCTTTGTGAAAATTTCATCTTCCCTTACAAACAGGTTATTTTATATCAGTAAATTATTGAGGAATAGGGATTCTATAAATAATAAGTTTTAGATTTTTTCTTTCAATAATACTAGATTTTACCTTATCATATCCTGCTTTAAAGTTCATTTGTTCTAAAAATTATGACAATGCAGAATGAAATTGCCATAGCACCCATGCCTAGGAATTAGATATTCGATCTTGGTTCTCCCTTTACTCTTCTTAGAAAACACCTAGTTCTGTGGTTCAACATTGAATTTAACAGCCTTTCTTTGAGTACCTCCTTGGTGCCAAGTACTGAGCTTAGCATGGGGTAACACCTGAACTCATGTTCTCGTACCCAGGCCTTTGCTCACATAATAAAAAACTAACCCTTAATCATTTTCTCTCTTTTGATGATGAAACTCTACAATTTATAGAATTTATTAACATTCTTAGGAGGATAAGAAAGTGAAGTTCAATGCAGAATAAATAGACCGGCTCTGCAATATTTAACAAATTATCTCCAGATTTATTTGTGCTGTGGAAAAGGGGTGGTAAAGGGGCAGTAAATGTTACTTATTTAGCACTCTCTGTGTTTAAGTGCTTCTCACACATCACAGAGTAATGTCTGCACAGGCCCAGGGGGTATCTGAGAGTGTTAATCATTATTTTGAAGTATAGGGGAGAGGGTTCCAGAATAACACAGAGCGGGAGAGGGGCAGTTAGTGGATATAGGCAATATGGTTACATCATTTACCTCCAGACTCAAGTGGTTGGGATGAGTTCCCAGGCTGGGCCTAAAATGATCATTATTTTCCCCTCAAATTGTTTGTTTGTTTGTTCATTTGTTTGTTTTAAAAATTCACAGGCAATGTTGGTATCTTTAGTCATCCTACAACTTTTAGTGTGTGAGAGACATGAGGCAGGGCCGTTGCAGTTTTCGTTTTTTCATGTTACGGCTTTAGAGAAAAGAAGATGAAGACTTAAAATGTGGAGTGGATACCAGAGTACCTACTGGGCATCATTCTTCAAACACAGCCACTGCATGACTCAAGGGCAGGAAGTAGCTAGGCCGACTGCCATTTGCTCCCTGTGTGACCTCAGACAAGTCCTGAAACATCTCTGAGCATCAGCTTTATCATCTGTAAAGTTATGGATCTGATTTGTTGTGGGATGTAGGGTTGGGGAGAAATGTGAACAGAAGTGATACTCAAGAGACTTAATCATTCATGAAGCACAAGGAACTGAGTGATCAGAAGGGATGGGGACCTTTGCACTAGAGCAGAGTCCGAGGGCCTCTTCTGTGTCTAACGTTAACCCTTTGCTGAATCAAGAAGAGGTAGAGAGAGTCCCAAAGAAGTAGCAGGTGGCCAGGAGACAGGGAGAGCAGGGAGAGGGGCAACCAGCTGTCTTGGAACAATGGCTACTTACCAATCTCAACAGAATTATTTGAATATTTTAGCAACCGATACTGCTATCCCTTTATATAGCAACTAAGTAGATGGGTTTGAAGGTTAAATGCACTCAATCATGTGGTTAGCACTTGGCCCCTCACAAAGTAGTGGCCATCCAGCAGATGTAGCTTGCCTCTTTCCTTACCCTCCCTCTAACTGTCCTTCTTCCAGCCCACCACGTCCTTCTATGCTCTGCAAGAGGAACGTTCCTCAGGCTGGGGCTACATAGCCTGTCTCTCTTCGTTGCCATTTGGTATAGGCATGAAAAGTTTCAGGTTGATTCTCAAAACATCTCTGAGTCAAACTCTGTTATGCCTTTGCAAAAACAGTACCACACCGGCTTTGGAATTGGCAGTGTGGTGGAGGTTGCCTGAGACCAGAATTCCCAGAGTATGAGGTTGCTGTGGTGTGGCAGGGAGCAAAGACCACAGGAATCAAAAACCTCAGTTTGAAATGATGAGAACTTTAAGCAAGTCATTTCTCTTCTCTGAGCCTCAGCCTCTCACCTGAATGAAGGGGTAGCTGGCTGAGATTAGTGGTTCTCAACCTCAGCTTCACATAGAACCATCTGGAAGATTTAAAATATACAAATGTATATGTGCCACTCATAGAGCCTCTGATTTAAGTGGTTCCGGGTGAGGCCTGGATGCTGGGATTTTTGAAAGCCCCCTGGGTGATTCTAATGGGTAGCAAAACATGAGAACGTCTGGGCAAGGTTACCTGTAAGCTTCAATCCTGCTCAGTACATTCAATTACTCCCTGATTCTATATGTCCTTAAAGCCCATCTGAAACCTGCATTCATGTAGTTTTCTCTTCATGATCTGTGGCAATAGAAAGCCTGAGAGCTGATGAGTAAGAAAGCATTGGTGTTTATTCCATATTTATGCATTCTGCTATCACCAGAACTTTTTTGTGCATGTGTCTGTGATGGTTTGTTATTTTGTCGTATTTTGACATTTTGTTAAAGCAGACTATTTCTCAGACTGAAACTAAAATGGTGATATATAGTGATCCCAATATCTCTCAGGAATGACTGAGAAAGAGCAAAATTAAGTTACTATGTGTAGTCGGCCTGACAAAATTGTCTTCTCCTAGCTAACCTCCTCTCACTAACTCCTATTTTTGATTCCATGGCTTTGCAAAATTTTTTAAAACAGAATTAAATAGAAATTAATGTGCCTGATGAAAAGTTTTAGAGGGAAGTGGTGAGATATTAAGACTGATCTCTAAGAGTATAAAGTCCCACATGTGCTGGTTTCTCAAGTGATTGTATGCACTAATAATCAGTAGGGTCTAATTACCTCCCTGTCACTAGAGAAATTCAAGCAATATCTGAACATCCACTTGATGGAAATATGGTAGAAGGAATTCAAGCTGAAAAAGGGTGAGGGTTGGGGAAGAACTGGATAAAGTGACACTTAAAGAGGATTTTTAATTTTGTGAGTTCTGAGTGCGCAAGTGTATGAAATCCATCTCTCTTTATCATACATAGATCTAATCTTCAGTCTTCTCTCAACTAGATATAAATATAGATAAACTATTAATTATATTATATTATATAAATGAACTCTGTACTTTTTATATCCTGTTTTGTATTCTTTTTTTCTCAGCTAATTGGTAAAACTTAATCTCACCTTTTCTGAACAAAAACTGACAATAGAGATCAATTTAATGTAATGCAATTATTTTACCAGCTAAGGCCAAGTTCACAGAAAAGAGACATACTTAATGTCATTCAGCTAGACAATGTCAGCTTTTTATACATCTTTCAAAAACATTCTAAAATGGAAATTCTTTATGAGAATTTGGTTCAATATCTAAAGGATTGCCTCTAAAAAGGACCTCGAATAAATAAGTGAGTAAATTCACAGAAAGATTATATCAGAAAGAAATTTTTATAAATGCTAGATCTTTCAACAGAAGGAATGAGTTGTCTTGGAAAGCTGGACATTCCTCCTCACTGTAGATGTTCAATCTGAAATAGACTTAGTATAAAGACATTGCAAAAAAGGTTCTGGAATGGCAAAGAATATTATTTAAGATAATGCTAGCCACTGTATCTTAACACAACAGCTGTTTATTTCTCATTCACATACAGTTCATTCAGAGGCAGAGGTTGAAATACTCTGCTCCTTGCAGTTATTTAGGACCAAGAATGATGGAGCTCAACCATCTTCAACATGTGGCTTCCAAGGTCACCTGTGCATCAACATCCCAGAAAAAGATAATATAAAATGTCCTTTATGGGCCATACCTGGAGGTTGAACACATCATTTCCTCTTCTATTACATTGGCCAGAACTCAATCACATGGCCATATTCAGCTTTAAGAAATACTCAAAAATACAATCTAGATTTTTGTGCTGAGGAGGAAATGAAAAGAATTTAGATCAACATCTCACTAATTTCTACTATAGTGAATGTGGTCTAGAGGACTTTTAAGATCTCTTCACCTCTTTTCAGCATTTTTCACCACTTCTGTTTCCATGTCATTTTGTACTTTTTTTTTAATTTTCTAGTTCACTAATTATCTCTAATTGTTCTATCCTGTAATTACATCCATCCATGTTGTTGTTAATTTTAATTTCTGTATTTTAAAGAGCTAGAATTTCTATTTGGTTATTTTATAGTTTTCCATTTTCTGCTGAAATTTATACTATGATTTTTATTCCCTTGAATGCACTAAGCCCTGCTGTTTTGAATGTTTCAGTCTCACAACTCTGACCTGAATGCACCCTAAGCCTCTGTGTGCATGTGTACACACGTGTGTATTGTTTCCATAGATTTTTCAGCACTGTCTCTCATCTCTTCTTATGCCTTGTTATTTTTTACAAAATGTGGATCATATTATATAAAACATTGTAGATAAAATTCAAACTTAGAATAATGTATATGCCTCTAGAAATATGTATATAGGCTTTGGGCACATTTATTAGTGTTAGTAGGTATCCTGGATCAATCCAGTTTGAGATTAAGATGTCTTTTTCTAATTGTTATTCAATTACAGTTGTTCCCATTTCCCCCCATTACTCTCCCTCATCCTACCCACCCCACTTCCTGCATTTAATCTTCCCCCCCTTCTGTCTTTGTCCGTGGGTCTTTATACATGTTCCTCAACAACCCTTTCCCTTTTTTCCCCCATTATCCCCCTCTCCCCCAACCCCTGCTTACTATCAGTTTGTTCTTTATTTCCACATTCCTGGCTCTATTTTGCTCACTTGTTTGTTTTGTTGATTAGGTTCCACTTATAGGTGAGATCTTATGATACTTGTCTTTCACCATCTGACTTATTTCACTTAGCCTAATGCTCTCTAGATCCATCCATGCTGTCATGAAGGTAGGAGTTACTTCTTTCTTTCTGCTGTGTAGCTTTCCATTGTGTAAATGTACCATAGTTTTTCGATCCACTCATTTACTGATGGGCACTTGGGTTACTTTCAGCAGTTGGCTATTGTAAGTTGTGCTGCTGTGAACATAGGGGTGCATAGGTTCTTCTGAATTGGTGTTTCGGGATTCTTAGGGTATAATCCCAGCAGTGCAATTGCTGGGTCAAAAGGCAGTTCCATTTTTAGCTTTTTAAGGAAATTCCATACTGTTTTCCACCATGGCTGCACCTGCCTGCATTCCCACCAACAGTGCACTAGGGTTCCCTCTTCTCCACAACCTCGCCAGCTCTTGTTCTTTGTTGATTTGGTTATGATAGCCATTCTGACCAGTAGTGAGGTGGTATCTCATTGTGGTATCTCATCTCTCTGATGGCTAGTGATGCTGAACTTTCATATGTCTCTGGGCCCTGTGTATGTCCTCCTTGGAGGAGTGTCTGTTCAGGTCCTTTGCCCATTTTTAAATTGGATTTGTTTTCTTCCTGTAAAGGATTCATGTGAGTTCTTTATATATTTTGGAGATCAAACCCTTGTCTAAGGAATCATTGGCAAATATATTTTCCTATAGGGTTGGTTCCCTTTTCATTTTGCTGGTGTTTTCTTTAGCCGTGCACAAGCTTTTTAATTTGATGTAGTCGTATTCATATATTCTTTCCTTTATGTCCCTTGCTCTAGGGGACATATTGGTGAAAATATTGCTGCATGGAATACCTGAGAGTTTCCTTCCTATGCTCTCCTCTAGGACTTTTACGGTAGCATGACTTATATTTAAGTATTTTATCCATCTTGAGTTTATTTTTGTGTATGGTGTCTTGAAGCTGGACTTCACACTCTTAGAGGGAAAACACATTACTGGTTCACCATTACTGCTAGGTATAAACTTTAACTTCTCCACTTGAAATAAAAGTGTTTATTAGAATGACACCTCATAGCTTGGGGAGTCAAAAGTCTGTACTTTGCTCTCTTAGTTCTAGGAATCTGTTGAAATTCTATGTACAACTTCTTGGCTTCTTAGATGCCTGTATCAGAACTAGCAGGCAATTCTAGAGGAAAAGCTACCCTAAATGGTTGCTCATTTATCCAGATTTTCTTGTTTTTCTGAATCTTAGACCTATAATTCTTCAATGATTTTGTAGCCTCCTTCTGCCTTCAAACTATATTTGTTAATTTTGGTTTAGTTTTTCTAGTTTTTGACAACAGAATGGTTACCAATTACTTAACCTATCTTATATAGCTAGTTATCTAGTTATAATCTGTATTTTAACTCACTTGTTCCCTTTGACATATATGTTGACAGTCATTCCATATCACTGTGTATGCATCTGCCTTATTATTTTTAATGATTTCAGCCCATTACATTCAATATGTACATGCTGCTTTATTTAGCCATGTCCCTATTGATTGATTAACATGTAGGTTGTTCACAATTATTCATAGCAAATATCATTATGTCTGCATGTGAATGTATCTATAACATAAATTCTAGAAATATAGTCATTACATATTACCAAATTGTTTTCTAAAAATTTGAACCAATTTATACTTCTACCAACAGTGTATGAGAATGAATGTTTTCCTACAAGCTTACCACCACCAGATTTTACCAAACTTAAAAATTTTGTCATCAACTGTTAATTTGGCTTCTACATTCCATTCTCTTCCTCCTTCAGCCCCGTTTCCACATTACAAACACATATATTTATAAATCATAAAATCTGATCATGTCACTTCCTTCTTTAAAAAATTTTGCCTCCCCACAAAGGACAATTACATCTGTACAAACTACTGCTTCTCTGCCCTCTGCTATCTCCTAGACCCACGTTCTGTACAACTCTTACCTGTACCCTACTGGACATATTCAAGTGTTCCTAAATATGCCACAATTCTTTACACCTCAACACCTTTGCATATTCTCTTTCTCTCTGGAATTCTCTTTCATTTTTTACCTATATAGGAAAAGATAAACTCCAATACCCCACTCACAGGTTAGATATTAAGTCTTTTGATAAACTTTCTCCTGCAGACTTTACCTCTCCCACCTTACCCACCCTCAACATACATAAGATGCTTAGTCTATTGTATCCTCCTTTACATCACTATTGTTCCTTATAAATACCCCTCTTGTAGCACTGGAACACTGCATTATATGTTTGTAAGTCTGTCTCCCCACCATTACATTTGTTCAGCAAAGGAGCTATGTCTTATTCATATTCTCTAGTCCTATGCCCAGCAGAATACCTGATGCAGAAATAGTACTCAAAAATAATTTTTAAAAGAATAAATTCAGTACATGCTACCCCTAAAAAATGCTCCCATTATGTGTTTTCAAAGCAACCTCCAAGTCTTCAGGATTGGGAATTATTTGAGCAAAGATCTGTCTGGACTATATTTAGCATTCAAATTTCAGCTTGAGCATAGTAAAACTCAAGGGGAAAACAATAGTGGTTTGAGTTATTAGACAGAATTTATACATTAAGCAACAGTTTCTCCTTCCAAATCTAAAGTCATTTGTATTCTAGACTATGTAACATCAATGAAAATTAGAAGTTACTTGGCATTTAGACCCTTAAGCTTGTCACAAAAATTGTACATTTTGGTAGCACAGATTCTACCACTTACATCAAAATAGTCACATGTTTTGAATCTAGTTTGACCTCTGGTATGGGACCTGCTTTGTATTTATTCTTTGCACAGTCCCTCTCAAAAAATACACTTATTTTTTAGACAGATATTTTGGCAGATGGGGTTCTTAGCCTGTTGATAGAAAATGTAGGAAAAGAAAAGCACAAGTGATTTATTTGTTTTAGGAAAATGAATCTGTGTGCTTACCAAGGAACATTTTATCACCCCCAGAAGATAATATTTTCAGCCTATTTCAGTGCCGTGTAGCACAGGACCCAGGAGACTGTAATGACACCTGCTATGATTGTAATCTGTGACTCATCTCCTCCCTTAAGGTGCTCTGATTTGCTATACCCCAGTGGCTCGTCCATTTGGTACCTAGTGTGATTGGGATTCTGTTCCCAACTGGATGTTCCCATCTAAACAGCCAAGATAATATCCATCTCCTCAGATGTCTAGAGACATGATAATGCCTGTGGTAAATACGGTTTCTATGTTATTCATTTGAATTCAATGCAGCTCTCAGAATAAAAGGGGCCTGCAATGGCAGCAGTTTTAAAAGCCTTACCAATCCTTGTACTTTCTCTACAACATCCCCACCAAGTGGTCATCCCACCTTTATTGGAGCATTTCCCATGATGGGCAGCCCACCAGCTTTCCCCATGTAATTTAGGAAGTTCATCCCTTATATAATAGTTGAGAAGAAACCTTTTTCTTTGTTGTTTCCACATACAGGCCCTAAGAGGAAATCTGATTTTCCTTGGGGGTTTCTGTCCTGGTTTTTTTCCTTCGTTTGTATGAGCATCCTTCAAATACTGGAAGAGTTTTCTCTTAGTTGTGCTGAATTATTCATTCTTCTGCCTGAAATGTCCATACTTCTTCAAAATCTCCTCAAAGAGTAAGGTTTTGGGTTTTCATCATATTGATCACTCACTATCCTGAAGGTGTCCAAGTTTTCTGCATTATCCCAGCCTCTGTCAGAGGGCTCATTGGATGCATTACTTGATAGATGTGCAAGAACCAGAAAACTAGAGAAGAGATGAACAGATTCTTTCATTCTTGCTCCCAAAAATAGTAACAGAGCCTCTCTCCATGCCCAGAGATTTCAGAAACTCCTTTATTTACCTCCTCAGAGGAATGACCTTTCTGTCTACCTTATTAAGATCCTGCAAACTGCTTAAAACTACATTTTGCTTGGAGGCTTTCTGTGTTGGTTTCTATGAACTCTTGCATATTACAGGGAAATTGGGTGGATACAAAATAATCTGTATAGAAAGACTGGCATTTTGGTGTTAGTTGGATCCAAATTTCAATGTTGATTCTGCTTCTTGCCTATTGTATGTCCTTAGAAAAAAATTAGTTTGTCTCTCTGAGCCAGGGGTTTATTCCTTATCTACATAGTGGAGGTAATCCTAATTATCATGATAGTTTATTATAAATTAATGATAATATACATAGAAATTAAGACAATTATTGGAAAATAGCAGATGCTTAATAAATATTAGATTTAATTATTTAAAAATATTCTTTACCTTGTAACTCAGTTCCAATTCTGGATCTCTTACAAGGAGTACCATCTTGGAGAAGACTTATATGTAAAATTGCGTAACAGTTAGAACTATCTTCTAAGGTTCTTTTGTTTAATTTAGAAAACATACTAAAGAAGTTCTCACAATTCATTAAATATGACATATGCTCTAGAAGTAAAAATTCAATAGGAAGTGCTTTCTTCAATTCAACTTCACATTCCCACCATATGTCTTGTACACAGGAATTACTACTTTCTGTAATACCCTATTCATTACCCAACTTAAAATATCAGTGGCCTTCTCTCTTTCCCTGTCAGTCCACATACAGGACCAGGATACACAGTGCTATTTCAGGTTGAGGGTGTTCTGTGAAGGTAAGATGGGTAGAATTGTGAAAAGTACTCTCTTCAATACCTTCAAGGAATAGTCAGTTCAACAGGGGAGACAATACATCAAAGACTAGTTGCATCACAGTATTACGATGGAGATATGTGCTGGGGATACTGGAATAAGAGGAGACATAGTCAACTCATGGGTGAGGAAAACATGGGGAAGGTGGAAATGATCAAATAAAGCATAGCATTTGATCTTCAAAAAATTAATAGGACTTGGCTAAGTCGATCAGGCGAGGAAGGGCATCCTTATTAAAAAAAAGGGGGGGGGGACTTTTGTAAAGACATGGAGTTTCAGTAAACACATTCTGCATTCTGAGAAGAGCAAATATTTTCCTAAGACTAAATGGTAGAACACAAGCAACAGAAGATTGTGAGGCCAGACATAAAGGGAGTCATATTCTAGGTTAGGGAATTTAGATTTTATCCTATACGCAGCAGGTTGCTGTTGAAGACCTTCAGTCAAGAGTAAACTTATCTGATTAGAGTTTTAGAAGTAGCTTTTGCCAGTGACTTTATGGAGGATGGATTGAAGCAGGGGCAAAATGAATCACTGAGGACCTCAATTAAGACTATGTTATTTTACCACCTTCCCACTCCTAATCCTTAACATAACTGAGTCATTTTTGCAAAAATTCAGAGTGTCAGCCATTTGGAAGTAAAACTCCAAAAGGAATTGAAATGCCTGGAGAGATAATTGTTGCATTTTATTTCTTTTTCTTACTGCTACTTTGGCAGGCCCCAAAGATAAATAGAATCCAGACACCAGAAGTCAGTAAGTAGCAGCCTTGCTCATTTCTTCCTCTCCTCCTTGCCCAAAATGTTTGCTCTTTTCACTATAAAAACTTCTGGACATTCCTGGCAATAGCCTTGACTTCATCATTAAAACACTCCACCAGATTGTGTGCTGTCTCCTTCAACCCAACCTCTATGTGCGTTTGCATGGAAGTCCTCCCTGCCCTGTTTCCCTGGAATGGAGTGTAGGGGTGTGAAGGTTGTTTCCATGGCCATAAACTTCCAAAGCCAAGAACAGTTTGTTCCAGGACATTTCTGGGGAAGACGGTGTGTGAACATGCACAAGCCATGCTTGAGTTACAATCTTTGTAAGCATCAAGCATTGCAAGTTGGCATGTGTGGGAAGCCTTGAACAAGGCCCAGTGATTTGTATTTGAATTGTATGGTGTGGATACTACATTGCATCAGAACCTTTCTCATTCCAGAAACATGGTTTGTGGTTTAGCAAACTTTATTTCTAATGATCTTCCCTAGAACAGAAAGTTTTGTGTGTGCTCAGATTATATGCAAGATAAATTCATTCAGCAGACCTGTTGGTGCCTTTCATATACTGTAAATATGAAGGTCAATAACACCAATCCATTATCCAGCAACTACATGGTATCATTAATAATGTCTACCCTATATTGAGTGCTTACCATATCCAGTCACTATAGGAAATACCTTCCATTTGTTATCTCTTCAATATTCATAAAAACTCTATGACAGATTATCTTAATTTCACAGAAGGAAGCTGAGGTTTAGAGAAGTTAAATAACGTGCCCAAGTTTATGTAACTATTAAATGTTACAGCTGGAAATCTACACAGATCCATATGATTCAAATGTCTGTACTATTTTCATTAGATTTCCTGACTTAAGATGCAGACAGTGAAGTGTGTAAACAGAGAAAGTAAAAATTCTGAGTGATAAATGACAATCCTGAAATGCCAAGGGAACATAGAAGAAAGGGTCTGGGGTATCAGAGAAGGCTGTGATGAGGGGAAGGTGTTTGAGCAGAATTTTACCTGATAAATGATCCCCTAGAAAGAGAGAGGGGATGAGTATTTTGAGAAAGGGTATGGAGAGGACCAAAGGCATGAAAGAGCAATGCCTTCTATATTGTGGATGTTTCATTGGATGTTATCATGACGAATTGTGAGACGTTCAGGCTGGCAAGAATGTGTGCTGTTTGGAAGAAAATTCAGATAAGACCAGAAGGGAGCTGATTTTGAATAATTCTACACAAGACAATAATAAATTTAGGTTTTATAGTGAAGCCAAAATTTCTTCCATGGATTGGTTGCAAAACTATCTGGCAGTCCTTTTAAAAATACAAGTAACAGGCCATAGCTCAAGATGTTCTAATTTATTTGGACAGTAATTAGAAAACTTCAGTGTTTATCAGCATCAAAGGAGCACTAATAAAAAAAAATAAAGAGAACTTCCCCCTCTGAATTTTTACCAAGTTTACCTTATAGTATTAATGCATTTCTGAAGTACATGTGTAGGACAAGAACTAAGAATCACTATAAGTTCTCTGCATGATTTTATATGCTATAAGATTAGGGTATTTACAAACATAGACAGCAGAAAATCAGTAGAAATCTTGTTATTATTACTTAAGTAGTTGATAGTAAAATTTTTAATGGTAAGTCTTTAAAATACTAAAATCATATTAAAGTTAAAAACAATATTAATATCTGGTATCAGAGAAAGATTCCCAGAAAATCAATGTGTCATAGCAGACTCCATCTTTTTTTCTGTAAAATTGGAATAATAATAAGACCTACCTATAATGTTAAGGCTGCACCCCAGACAGCTACAAAATAGTTTGTACTTTTGTATTTATATATATGTAATCTTATAATATGTGCTCTTTTTTTTTTTCCAATCTGGCTTTATTCTCTCACTCTGATTGTTTAGATATTGATTCCTGTTCTTACGTGCATTTAACTATTTTTTGTTTGCAAGTAGTATTTTATTTTATAGATTTGTGCCATGGTTTGTTTGTCCATTCATGTGTTGATGGACATTTGGATTGTCTGTCTTAGGGGCTATCTTCAATAAAGTTGATGTGAACATTCATGTAAAAAGAAAACGACCATGTGTGTGTTTGTATGTGTACACATGCATGTGTGTGTATGGATGGATATAAAATGGTTGTTGCTCATAGACTCTTTCTCCTTCTAATACTACATACCTAGCCCAAGTAGTAGCCTCTTCTAATTGGAATGCTCCCAGTGCTATGTTGGGAATGGCTCTGAACATTATTTTATTACATCTACCTAAACAGTTTAGGGTGAAAAAAGAATGAAGGAGCCAACACCCTATCTCTAAATTTAGGAAGTCCAACTTTGAATCTCTGTAGTTTTTCCCTTTTCCTCTGTCTTAGCTTTGAATGATCCTAACTTAGCAAGGTCAAATCCACATTCCTTAGCCTAGTCAAGATCCTCTGTGGGTTGACTTAGCCTGACATCTTCTACCACTCTACCCCAATCATCCAACTACCCAGCCCCTCCAAAATTCTTGCTAATTTCCTGAAACAGCCTTGTTTTCTCATCACTGGATGTTGCATAGCCCTAACTAACTGGTCTGCCAAGTGAGCACTTTGCTTCACCTCCTAGTGTCACCTTCTGTGTAGATCCCTCCTGATTCCTCGGTATTTAGGTACTTGCTCTTTTGTACTCTTCTGCTGCACTGCTTATTATGCTGCACTGGGGTTGACTCTGTGTGTGTATTGACACCCACACCCACCCACATTCACACGTATATATACCCATTTCCCTCCTTGTATTTCCCTTTATATTCCCAGAGTCTTGCACAAGATCTAGCAACAGCAAGTACCCAAATGCAACCATGCTGTTAAATTGCCAGCTAGTTCCTAGAACCTCAACTCCCTAACAAAGATGTTTTAATCATGCTTAAATTTCTGAAAGAGTTGGAGATTTGATAAACTACTCGATGAATACCATCTGAGCTGATCTCAGCTTCCTGATTCAAAATTGGTCCTCATAACTTTCACCTCTCCAAATGATGCTTCACTTTCACTGGGAGGCCTTTGAAATTTCAAAGGGGCATTCCAGTTTAGGGAAAGGCCTATTTATTTATTTATTTATTTATTTATTTATTTATTTTGTTGGTGAATCATTACATTTCTTGAGATTTAGTCACTGATGTTAGCTTTGAAAAAGCATGTACATTGGCATGAAAAATATTTTTAAATTTTTATCATCTGATTAGAAGATCATAGAAGTCTGCCTACACAGACAAGTTCAGCAAAGAAAATCTTAGGCAGTGAGTCCACAAATACTTGACTGCTATGGATCAGATAGCTTTCTAAGTAACGAGCAACAGAGGCAGTCCCCATCTTTAAGAAACTTCCATTTTGGTGAAGAAAATAAGTTAGGGTCTGGCAGAAGTAACTCCTGCTTGAGTGTGGTTGGTAGGGTAATAATATAGGTATAATAACTTATAGTTTTAATTTGAACATTTCATCTAAAATGTCATAAGGTATGCTTGAGTGTGATATTGTTGTTACCAGAATTACATGTTTATGATTTTGCAATAAAAAGGGGCATTATTTGAGCTGGACCTATATTGAAAAATGCTATAAATTTAGATTCTGAGAAGTGCTGTGATGGAAGCAATATTTGGCAATAGTGGTAGAGAAACGATATAACTAGACAAGGGAAAGGAAAGCTTATTTGTGATGACATTCGAGAGCTTTATAATGAGGAGTCAGCTAGACAAACTGGAGGAAAGCACTCCAAGTGGAAGATATAATATCAAAGTCTCTGGAATAGGAAGGAGCTTGGAATGTTGTTGGAACTGTGGCAGGAACATAGTGAATAAGAAGAGTGAAGGAAGATGAGATAAAAGATATAGGCAGGTTTAGACACATAGGACTATGTAAACCACCACAGTTTAGATTTTGTTCTGGTTGCAATATTAGAGGATTTAAGAAAATGGTATGATCCACTTTATGTTTTTAAATGTCCCCGCCCTCTGACTGCTGTAATGGAAGACAGACCATGGGTGAAGCTTCCAGGCTCCAGCTGAGACACAGTGGTGGCTCAAACTAGAATTCTGACAGTGGAAATAGAAAGATCATAGGACTTACTGCTGGTTAATATTTAGGTCTGTGAATAAGAGAGCAATCAGGAGTGACTTCTAACTATTTTTGTCTGAGCAGTTGAATGGATCATGGAACAATTTACTCACACGAGGAAGGCTGGAGAGGATCTGTTTTATGTGTTTGAGAGCATGAAGAATCTGCTTCAGCCAGGTTGTCTGAGATGCCTATTTGGCATCCATATAGAGATATTACATAGGCAGGTAGTAATCAGTGCATGACTGGAATTTAAGCCCATGTATAAAGATGAGATGAGAGAAAGATAAAACAGGAAAAAAAAAAAACAACATTGTCTAGAACTAAGCCCAAGGCCTGCCAACATTTAGAATTCTGGAAGAGAGGCAGGCTGTAGGAAAATAAGCAGTGTCTGTGAGGAAGACAAAAAAAACAACACACACACAAAGTGTGGTATCATGGGAGCCAACAGACTTTGTTTCAAAAATGGAAATGGGCAACCCATATGGTAAAATGCTGCTGCAAAATAGAATAAGATAGAGAATTGACTACTGACTTGTATAAGATCTAGATCTCTGCTAATTCTCAGTGCCATAAATAAATAAATAATATATGATTCAAAATTATGATAATAGCAACAATACAAAAGAACAGGAAGCTATGAGAGGGATTAATGAAGTAAACTGATACTGGAAAAGAGTCAAAGAAGATTACAGGAAATAAAACATAAGGTGAGATATAAAGCATGGTTAGGATTTTGCAAGTGAGAGAGAAAGAATGTACTCCTGGTAAAAGAAAAAACATGAATGAAAACTACAGATGGGAAAGAGATTGGTATATATGAAAAACTAAAAGCCCCATATGGCCAGGCTGTTTGTAACCTGGAGCAAGGAAGAATGAGTTGAGGTTGACAAGGCAGACAGGGACCAGATCTTATTTGCTTCTCTAAGGAGTTAGTTTGCCTTTCAATCTAAGTGTACATAGTGATTGTTAAGCACAGAAGACACATGGTCTGATGCATATTATTTTGAGTATTATTTCAAAGATTATTATTGTTACTCTGTGGGAAACAGATTTTGAAGAGGCAATTATTGAAGTTGGAAAACCATTTAGGAATTATAAGAGTAGTCTGGACAAGAAATTGTCATATCCTAGACTGTGGGGCAAGTAGAGGTATAGAAAAGGAGAAAGAATAATATATATTTGGAAGTTGGAATGCAAATAATATTAATATGCTCGTATCATCCTGATAAAGAATAAAAGTGATATATATGAAAGGCAATCATAAAATCTGGTACAAAATGATCATTGAATGAACTATAAATGTTCCTTTCTCAATTTCTGGATCTCCGCTATGTCCCAAACATCATACTGAGACCCTGGAGCTGAAAGGAACGTTCATGGAGAATCGGGGAGTATACAAATGGCAAAACAAAAAAATCAAGACGGCTAAGAGAATAGGCTTTGAAGGCAGGCAAATCTGAATGTTGGGTTGTAAATTTAAAACTTACTGTGTACTTTGTACTTTGTACCTGTGTACAAAGTACCTGTGTACTTTGAAGAGAGCCTTGTACATAATAGACTTGGGGTGGTGAACTTACAATACAGTGTACAGATGATGTGTTGTAGAATTGTGTACCTGGAACCTGTATAATTTTACTAACCAGTGTCACCCTGATTAATTTAATAAAAAGGAAAAAAATAATAATTTTTGAGCAGCATTGTGATTACATAACCTTATAAAAGTTCTATAACCTCCCCAAAGCTTAGCATCCTCCTTATTAAACTGGAGATAATAATATTAATGTCTTACAGAATTATAGTAAGAAATAAATGAGATGATACATGTAATACCTGTATTGGATGATTAAATGAGGTATTGTATTAAAAATGTCTGGCACATATTAAGTGCTCAATAAATTAGCAGCAGTTGCTATTATTGCTATTACAGCTACTATTAGTACTAATACTAGTATGGGTTGGTAGTAGAAAGATGTCACTATAAAAGTATGTAGAGTCATACAGTGAATGGTTTTACATCCTATGGTGAAAGTAAAAGTCATTGTTTTGGGACTTTCCTTTCTAATATTGGTGTTTACTGCTATAAATTTTCCTATAAGTACTGCTTTAGCTGTATTCAATAAATTTTTAATATTGTACTCATTTTTTACTTAGTTCAAAGTTATTTCAATGTCCAGTTCAATGTATTCTTTGTGACCCATGGAATATTTAGATGTGTATTATTTAGTTTCCAAATATTTGGGAACTTTCCAGAACTCATTCTTATTGATTTCAAATTGAATTTCATTGTGGTCATAGAATATTTGTGTTACTACTTGAATCCACTTATATTTATTGAGATTTGTAATATGGTTTAAAGTCTGGTCAATACTAGAAAATGTTTCAGGTATACATGAAAATACATATATTCTACTGTTGTTAGGTAGTGGGTCTACAATTGTAACTTAGGTCAAGTTGGTTGATCTACTAGATTCTTACTGATTTTCTTTCTAATTTTCTATAAATTACAGAAAGCAGAGTGTTGAAATAGTAACTATAATTGTAAATTTATTTCAATTGCTCTTGAAGTTCTATTGGTATATTTTCTTCAGGTATTAGAAAGCTGTATTCTTAAGTGTACAAATATTTAGAATTCTCATGTACTTTTGCTAAAATGACCCTTTTATTATTGCAAAAGGTCCCCCTATCTCCCTGGTGATCTACTTTTCATGAAATTAATATATACTATTTATACTATTTTCAGTACAGCATCCTTTTGATTATTAGCACAGCATACCTTTTATATTTTTTAAGTTGTAACCTATTTGTGTTTCTAAATACAAAGTTTGTTTCTCATAAGCAGTGTATAGTTGGGTCTTCCTTTGTATCCAGGTAAACTCTGCCATTTAATCAACATTTAATAATTAACTATTATTAATGATATGGTTAGGTTTAAATATAGTAACTTCCTATTTGTTTTCTATCCATTTCTATCTACTCTGTTATTATTATATGATTGGGTGCTATATGCCTTATATTTCTACAGGTATTTTGAAAATTTATTCTGGGATGCAGTTAACTTACTTGAATGCAGGCTAATTCTTTTTAACTTTGCCTAACAAGCAGTACCAGAGGAAGCTTAAATCTCGTGCTAAATTTACTTTACCACCAAGGCAAAGATAGTCCAAATATTTTGCTTGCTACTCTACTGACTATGAGAAATGTTTACCCTATCTGGTGGCAACAAGAAAGAACTCTTTCCAGCCCTGTGTGAGCTCTGATGATTGTTTCCTGTAATCTTTTTGGGTAGTGCTTCCCTTGCCCTAGGGTTGTTTCCTCTCCTGCAGGTTCATACAAGCACTCAGATAAAGACTGGAGGACCCTCTGTAAATCTCTGAGCAGCTTCCTTTTTTCTGATATTTAGTGCACTATCTTAACAGCTCAAGGTGTCCCTGATGCTCTGCCTTAGCCCCCTTCTTAAGCTGTGGCCCGGAAACTCCCTCCAGACAGTCAACTGGGGCAATTGTAGGGCACACCTCATTTGTATCCCCTCTGTCTGAAAACTATTGTTTTATATATTATGTCTAGATGTCTAGGTTTGGGGTTTCTTTTTTTCAGTTATTTTAGGCAAGTGGTTATATCTGGTCCCAATTAGTTCACCTTGGCCAGAATCCAGGGATTTGAACTTGATAGCCTTGAATGCTAGATGAGGAGTATACACTTAATCATTTAATAGAGGCAATAGGGAACAGTGGAAGTCTTTTCAGCTGGGAATATAAATATATATATTTTTTAAGAAATCAACCCTGTTAATTATAGGGAAGAGAGTTTGAGAGGGAGAGAGGCTGAGGACACAGTGATTATAAATGATAGATTGTAAGTAATTTTTGGCGGGGGGGGATGGCAAACAGAGGGATAAAACAAAATTAAACAAATGAACAGTTACTAGGTCATCCTGAAAAGTTGAGTGAGAAAATCAGAAACCAGAAGCTACCTGTGCCAACCTAGGGAATAAGAACTCACACATGTTAGCTTTTATTTCCAGTAGGGAAGAAAGAACTTTGTGAAGTTCCTTATTGATTGCCTTGCCTTTGCATGAAAGAATATGAAAGGAAGAAAAATAAATAAATAAAAGCAAATTAATAAGAGAGAAAATAGGCCTCAGGCTAAGATTTGTTAAATTCACCACAGGTAGTTGTTCCTTTTAATGGAGGCTTTTTTATTATTTTAAAGTATAAATGGTAATTGTACAGGGTAATCATCTCCTTTCCTTCCACCCTGAAACATAAAGAGAAAAAAGCCAGAATTCTGATGTTTTCCAAATTCTGTCCTTTTCTGATTACACATATCTCCACACTTACTCTTCTATACACATGATACTTAACAAGATTGTTGGTAGGGAAAAAAAATCTTCCCTGCTAATGTTTTCTTAGTCAAGTCTTATCACTGCTTCTATAGACCTTAAAAATGAACTGGACATAAACCAAAACTACATTTCTGAATAAGCCTTCCAAGACCCCCAAAGAATAAAAAGCTAATCGATTATGTATACTTTCTACTTATATTATTTGGATTTTCAAGATAACCCCAAATACAATGGCCTCTGGGCACTTGAACACAGGAAAAGGCAATGATTTATTGACAAATAATGTTAACAACGCAGAAATATACTGGAACAAATATGGTGATGTAGGGGTAGTAGCCAAACTACTGATCATTAGGGACACTGTATTGAGAAAACAGGAACAAAATCAAGTTGTTTTCATCATATACACACAGGGTTAGCACCAACTTAAATCACAGAGCCAAGAAGATGGCATAATTTGAGGAACAAGCGACTAAGGGCCTTTGAATATCACTGTTTAGAGTACATATTGTTTAAATCACAGCAGTCATTTGCAGATCACTTTTAAACCCACCACCTTGTTAGGGCCTATCCTCCAAGGTGGGTTGGATAATTTTTCTAGTGCATAGAGAAGGACATAAAAAAAAATTTTAGAGATGTTAATAAACTTGTTCTATGTCTCATCTACCTTGTACTCTTGTACCTAATCTCCTCCCTTTGTAGTGCAAGGCCTCATGCATACTGTGAAAAAACCCCTGTGATCCTACTCCTAGAGCCACATAGATTCTTTCTCTGATGTCTTGTGCTCCACTCCAAACCTTTCTGTTCTATCCTGGAGATGCCAGTTTATTCCTAGTTACCTCCCATTTGGACCGACCCTTCAGTAGGGCTAAGGTGGTGGATGTATTATCTTGATCTCCGTAATCATTCTACAATGTACATGTATAGCAAGTCATCACATTTTACATTTTAAATATATACAATTATATGTGTTAATTATTCATCCTTAATTTAAGCTTTTTAAAAGATTCCATTGTGTTCTTAAAATTTACTAAAAACCCCAAAAATATTTTGTTTATGTGGATTATATACAGCAATATTTGTTGTCTAAGAAATCAAAACTGAGAAAAAAATATTTATTAGTTATTTAAAATAATGACAAACCCAGTTCATGTTAACACAACATATTTTATCAAAAGTAGCTATATTTTCCAAAAATGAAAGAGAAGTGAATTGTTTTACATTTTCTTCAAATCTCTTTAATGTGGCTCAGTAGAAGACAACTGGATTATCCTATTTGGTACTTCACTGAGTCTGTTGCAAAAAGTACACCTTGCACAGCCTCTGGAAAGCTCCTCTTTATATCCATAAGACAATGAGAGTGAAGTAGGCAAGTAACATCCTAGATTGTTATTAAGTAAATAATAGGTTTGACCTCACAGACTTCTTAAAATGGTCTTGGTGAACTATAGAGATCCCTGGACCATACTTTGAGAACCACTGGCCTAAAACAAAGATTGGGAGTGAAGGTTAATAAGAAGAACGAATACCAAAGAAAGAGCTGAACTGGTAGTTAGGGAACAGATGACACAGAATACTGACAGCCCTGCTGAGTTGTTGGTACTTTATTGTGAAAGTCAGTGTTTCTCAAACCAATGTTCAATGAACCACTATTCTGAGTGTCATCAGTAGGAATGTGTTTGACAAGATGTTTCATAACCAAAAAGTTTGGGAAACAGTGTACACTGGGTCCTCTTGCAAGATTCACAGCTCACATAGTACATTTGAGGCTTGTACGAGTCCTGCAATAAAAAATAGAAATTTAAAAATTAAATGTGTAACCTGGTGTTTCCCAGGTCAAATTGAATAAGGAAAATCCCACTTATTGCACATCTTTTTACTTCTTCTAGAAGAGTATGTATTTTGCTAGATGCACAGTCAGTTCTGTGGGACCATCATTCAGTTCTGGGGTACCACCAAAGGGAGAAGTCTCAGGTCAGGGAATGTTCATAGTAATATACCTATGCTCTTGTGTGGAGCACAAGTTTAAGACTAGAAAGACTGGAGGCAGGAGAATCACCTAGAAGCTTGTTATGTGTGAAAACTGATAATGACTTGGCAAAGGTTATGAGAAGAGCAAAGAGGAAAGAAGTTGGTTTTAAAAGACAAATAAGTGGTTTAAATCAGCAATCTCCAAAACAGAGGTGATCTGACCCTTTGCAGTACCAGAAGAAAATACGAGAATTTCTACTTCCTAATCCCTTCCTAATTACTATTTTTGTATGTGTTTATAATTTATCTAATTCATTAGGAGAGTGGCAATATTAACAACAATTTAAAAAGCACATGTCACAAGAACTGACCCATTAGAACAGGGACCAATCTAAGGACTAGAGCCTGGTAATCCTGATGTTCCAGGCATTGACATTTTAATTGCTGCATCATAGGGAAGTCTGGGGGCTCCAAGGAGGAGTGTTATAGCCACATTGGTGGGAGGGAGGACACAGGGCGGCTTGAAGCACTGAACTAAACAACTGATAGAGTCATACCAGTGCACACAACCGAATTCTCTCAAGATAGGAATGTCTCATTAAATAAGCACGTAAATATAAGTTCCCTGGAACACATGGTTTTTTAAGAAATGACTTTTTTTTTAAGAATGAAGGTCTCATTTTGTGTAAAGTCTGCTGCTGAGGCCAAGGAACAATATTCCTACTGTGGTCTGGTCAGTGCATCAGATGCAGGACCGTCACCTCTCTCCTCCAGGACACTGTGTTTCTATTAATGCAACTGAGAGTCTTTCAGTTGATTCAGAAAAGCTCAGAGGCAAAACTCAGTGACTGAAATTTCCTACCCAGCATTATGACTAGTTTTGCCTCTAAACCAGGAAGACAAGTGAAAGTAATAAAGGGAGTTCTGGGCATATGTTTTCATCCCTGCGTAGAAACACATTCATGAAATGTTGCTGCATGCTGGCCTACAAGAAGCACCTATCGACATGTGGAAACCACAGCCTGGCTTTGCAGGGGGCAAGGAATTCCCCTGGGTTTGATACAGCAAATGACAAATGCTGCTTTGGACTGCAGCCCAAGCTTTTTTTTAATCTCTTCAGTTGGGTAGCAAAAGCATGGGCCTGGCCAGACTCTATGAGAATGATTATGAAGTTGAGTAATGCACTGAGTGAGTGGAATAAGGCAGATGGTCTTCAAGCACATTTAGGGCTCTCCTCCATCACTGGGGACCTGGGCAGTGCAGCTGCCCCACCCACCCCATCCCACAGCTTGGTGACAGGCAGCTCCAGGACAGAACAAATACCTGCTTTTTGTTAAGGAGGCCAGCGGTTTAACTAGGCTGCCAGTAGTCAGGATCCTTCTGAAGTTAGATGACCAGGTGGATTGGCACCTTAACACCTTTTAGAAGTGAGATGACTGCAGGCTTATTTAAAATGAAGGAGCAAGAGAGAGAGAAGGAAGAGAAGCAGCAACTACAACACTGAGACATAAAAAACCTATTTGAACTTTGTAAGTTCAAGTATGTGTTACTGTCTAACATCATGTGCCTCAAGGCATGTTTTGAACTCATTAGAACCCTATTATTTTCAAACTGGAAATCACAATCATCTGGCCCAACCTGCCCATGCCTTGGATGAGGAAACCAAGGGCCAATGAGGTGCATGACTAAGGTTGTCAAGAAAGTTACAGCAGGGCCAACACTGAGACCTGGATTCCCTGAGTAACCACTCAGTGCTCTTATGTCCCCAGAAAATATGGGAGGCAGGAGCCTGAAGTAATTGATTTGATCTTTGATTATTGAGAGTCAGAATTTTTAAGTGCTTTACTCAGGAAAGAGTATGATACTCAAAGCCAGGAAATATCTGGCCAAAACTCTGAAGGAGTAAACAGAGGAGTCTCTTAGTCTCTTGCTTGTCAGTCTGTACACTTGTAAAGTAGAGAGAATCACCACTTCATGTGTTTCACAAAACATTGAAGTGTTCCATGGAGGTTAGAGAGAAGAAGCCCTTCTTTGCTTGTCACCTCCCACACCCTTTCTCTGGAATGAGCCTCTTGAGCCTAAGAAAACCCCTGAAAACTTGGGATGTTGATCATTTAAGAAAGCTCATTGGTTACCTTCTATCCTGAATATTTAGCCTTTTGGATACTTTTTTTTTTAATCTTCCAAAAAAAAATCTATACACATGCATACTCACTCACACGAAATTCCTCTGCCATAAGATTTCTCATTTGATGATAATTGGGTCCCCGTTTTATTAAAGTGCTTCACCTGCCTCTTTATAGGCTCTGTCCTTTTACCTACTTAACCTCCTGAATGTAGTGATAACAACTAACAAATTACAGAGCCCACCAAGTGCTCTCACCAAGTGCTTTTAGGTCTCTTTTGTTGTAGGGCCTTGGTAGACAGGCATGCTAGGTTCAGATCTCAAGTCCAGACTTAAATATTATTACCCTCTATAAGCCTCAGATTCCTCATCTGTTAAAACACAGAAAAAAATATAAAATACAGATCTCAGAGAGTGGTTGTTAAGACTAAATAAGAAAATTATAGTAATGACTAACATTTATTGAAAATTTATTCTATGCTAAGCACCATGCTAAGAATTAAGGGGAAATGGAGTTATCTCTTTAATTTAAATGTGATCTATATAAAATTGCTTAGCAGAAGTGCTCACCATGGTACCTGGCATAGAGCGTGCAACGCAGTGGACAAATGTCAGCTGCTCATACTACTACTACTACTACCACCACCACTGATAACATTGGCACTGTTACTTGTGAAGAATCTCAGGAAGAATCTAGGAAGGTGATAATTTTCAAAGGAAGAAACTGATTTTCAGGAAAATTAAGTCACTTGCTAAGATCATAGCTTCTGCAAAAGAACTGAGAGGTAGTCCATAATGCAGGAGAAAGGAATAGAGGAAAGAAAAGAGGGAAAGAAATATTATACCCCCAAAGTCACAACATGCCAGCTGGTCAGTGAGGGATTCAAACAAAGTTGAGGAGTTCAGAGTACCTTGGGTTTCACCGCGGTTGGGTTCCATTGTGGAAGCTTTTTCTGTAACTATGGAAGACAGCTTCTCCAAGCATCTGCTCACCAGCCCTGTTAGTAAATGTGACAAAGGAAGTTAAATTCATCTATATTCTTGAATGGCATTATGAAGCAATCAATGATGCTGAATTTAACTCCTTCCTTTTTGGGACATTTCCTTTAAAACTAAATGCCCTGCTAAGCAACTTTTTAACCTATATATTTCAAATACATAAAATGATATTTTCCTACATTAAATTTATGACTAAATTTATTCTTTATACAAACAGTCACTGAACACTAACTGTTCCCACTGCTCTGCTAGACATTGGACATCAGAAGACCTGGGTCAAGTTCTTGAAGACCTCCGACTCTTTATAGAACAGATGTGGAGGCTTATGTAATACAATGCGAAGAGCTTTAATTGCTAGCCAAGGGGTTGTTATCATGGAGCAATAGTGAGCTGCAGAATGAATCTAAGTGGGAACTGATACGATTCCCTAGCAGGGATGCCTTTAGAAACATAAGGAGCTTCCAGAAATGACCCAGGCAAGAGAGGACAAGTGCAGAAAGGAGGGGAAGGACATTTAGGAGAATAAAGCTTGGTGATCAGTTGCAGCTGGCTAGTGAAGAAGGAGAAATAGTTGAGGATGTCTGTAAGGAGAATGCCTTGTACCTCAGTGTATTCCTTAAATAAATATTCACTAAGCATCTATGATGTGTCAGGCCCCATGCTGGGGGCCGAGGACAGAGCAATAAATCCAAGACAAATGCTAGGATAAATAGGCACAAGGGCCACGGAAGCACAATGGAAGGATTCCTGCTTCTAAAAGGAAGTGATATCTAAGAGACATCTTTAGGTTGAGTGGAAATGAACTGGCTGAAAAGATACAAAGGGCAACATTGCAAGCGGAGAATACAATATGTATACAGAGACCATGGACCATGATGTGCAGTGGGTGCTCCAGAGACTGGGTGAACCTCAATGTGGACATTACAGAGTAAGATGGGAAGAGATAAAAAATAAGAATGTAGAAGAGTGTCTGATGGAAAGCAGGGGAAGCAGAATGAGAGAAAGTCTCCTCCATTTCCTCTACTCTACCCTCCCATGGCCTGGGAAGTCTGGTATTCTCAAAGAGATCAGATCTGTCTCAGGATAGAGTTGGGGATCAAGCACCAAAGCTTCAGCAGACAGGGTAATAACAAGGAATCTCTATTCCGTCCCTCTTTCTCCTTGTCTTTCTCCTCCTCCCTGCTGCTGCTCCTCCTCTTCCTTTTCCTTTTATTTTTCCCCACTCCTCCCTGCCACACACATGCATGCACACATGCACACACACACCTTGCTTCTTCTCACTTCTAGGCTTTTGCACCTACTGTTTCCCCTGCCTGGAGCACTGTCTCCTTGGGACTTCCTTCAGGCTACTGCTCATGTATTATGCCTTCTCTGGAACCTTCCCAAAATTTTTACATGCCAAGTTAGATGCGTCTTTCCACTGTGTTCCTATAGCCAGGAATTTCCACTCTGTCATAATTCCAGTTCATCTATCTATCTCTCCTCTGAGAATAAGAACCCCATGTAGACAGAAACTGTGTATCATATGTCTTCATATCTTCAGTATCTAAATCAGTGCCTGGCATAATTGATGTTCACAAAAATGTCGAAATAATAAGTGCAAAATTCATGTTTGTTTGTTTTTTTAATTTGTACTGTTGACAGTATTGCAGGTGTCCTGATTTTCACCCCCGTTACCCAATCCTCTCGTGCCCTCGTCCCCTTCCCTCTGGCCATCACCACACTGTTGTCCATGCCCATGGGTTATGCACATATATTCTTTGGCTAATGCCTTCACCTTTCTCCCATTTCCTCCCTTCCCCCTTTCCTCTAACCGCTCTCAGTCTGTGCCATGTATCCATGACTCTGTTTCTATTTTGTTTGTCAGTTTATTTTGTTCATTAGTTTCTACATATAAGTGATCACATGATATTTGTCTTTCTCTGACAGCTAATTTCACTTAGCATACTAATCTCCAGGTCCATCCACACTGTTGCAAAAAGTTAGATTTCCTTTTTCTTTTTTTAATGGCTGGGTAGTATTCCATTCTGTAAACATACCACAGCTTTTTTGATCCATTCATCTACTGATGGGCACTTGGGCTGTTTCCAAATCTTGGCTACTGTAAATAATACTGTAGTGAACATAGGGGTTTATATATTCTTTCAAATGGATGTTTAAGGATTTTTAAGATATATTTCCAGAAGTGGAATTGCTAGGTCAAAGGGTAGTTCCACTTTTAATTTTTTGAGGAAACTCCATGCTGTTTTCCACAGTGGCTGCACCCGTGTGCGTTTCTAGTATCCTGCACATGTCCTGAACATGTCTGGATCACTGGCACTACTAGATTAGGACATGCTATTTAAATAGTCTGGACTTAATAATAAAGCTAACATTACTTTATCTTTATTATGTGCCAAACAGACTTCTAAGTATTAATACTTTATGTTTATTAACTAATTTAATTCTAACAACAAATCCATAGCAATTTGGCAGGTGAGGAAAGCAAGGCACAGAGAGGTTAAGTAACTTGTCTAAGGCCACCCCAGTAAATGAGGAAGCTAGGGTCAAACCCCAGCAATCTGACTCCAGGTCAATACAGCCTTAGCAAAGCAATTTCACATTCTAACATCTGTCCAAATTATTTATTATGAAACAAAAATATATTTTTTGTATTACAAATGAAGAAATCAAGTTGTTAGTCATAGTCTCTAAAGAAGGACTATCAAAAATACAGCCCTTTCTAGCCACCTTCTGCAGCCATGCTTGGTTCCTGGATATTCCTAAATAAACACACACACAAACACACACACGAGATTTTAGTGCCAGGCCCATCTCAAATGCCATCCTTGGTAAAAACTGGGAGAGGGAATAATAAAGACATGTAACGCTTTTTCAGTATGTAACCTAGAAGCAGGACTGGGTGCTCCATCATTCTTCTTTGGACCCCACCCTATACTCCTGTTGCCTTCCAAAGTTGGAAGCACTAACCCTCTCCAGGAAATTGGTACACCCCATGCATGTACCTTCCCTGCACAAAATAAAAAGAACAAACCATAATGAGATAAGAATTGTTTTGTTTCTGCCGTCAGAAAACTCCGTTCATTATTGTAATAACTTATCTCCCGAAGATCATCATTTTGCCTCTACTCCTTATTTCTGTTTCTCAGGAATTATTTCCGTTTTGAGGAGGGAGCTTTGAGTCACTGAAGCAGTGCGCTATGACCAATGCCATTGCTCTTGCAGGGCATATTGTATGGCAATGCCTGTGAGCAGACCTTTTGTTTCTGATGAGTACGGCACAGTCTTGTTTGTCTTTTTTTTTTTTTCCCTTTGGCTTTCTCTGAAATCCATATAAATAGAAGCAGGGTCAAACTCTTTCCAGATGCAATAATCAGGAAGAAGTACTTTTATCTCAATGTCTTTAAATGTTAACAGAAGTATAGATTTAACATAGAGAAAAGTTTGGAGAGTAAGGGAAAGGACCCAAACACATTCCTCATTCCTGTTTGTGACTTGGATATGAGCATTGGCTTCAGGTTTAAACTTGGCAGCACAGAAGTACTTCAACAAAAGTAATTTGAAGCAATATAAAAGGCATTTTGCCATTTTTTATATATAAATAATAGAAGTTCAAAAAAGGCAAGTAAGAAAAAATCAAAGCATTATTAGCTTGGGGATTTTTATTGTACTCTCATAACTAAAAGAATTAAAGTTCCATTTTTCAAGGACAAAATTTGTAAGACAGTTCTGAGCACAGATGACCATAGAGATATAGGATGAATAAGTCCAATTCCCTTGTCTAGTGCATGAAGTTAATGGTAAGTAATTAAAACAAATTATGTTTACATATGTTTTTACTTTAAATAATTTTTTCAGTTATAATTGACACGCAATATTATATTAGTTTCAGGCATGCAATCCACTGATTAGACACTATATAACTTACTAAGTGATCATCCTGATAAATCTTGTAGCGATCTGACACCATACATAGTTATTAGAGTATTCTTGTCTGTATTCCCTATGCTGTACTTTACATTCCTGTGATTATCCTGTAACTACAAATTTGGCCTTCTTAATTCCTTCACCTTTTTCACCGACCTCCCAACCACCTTTCCATCTGGCAACTATTAAAATGCTCTCTATATCTATGAGCCTGTTTCTGTTGCACTTGTTTATTTTTGTTTTTTAGATTCAACTTTTGATAGGCATGTGTTTACTGCTATTTTATTATTCATATTTTTAATTTTTTTCTTCTTCTTCTTAAGAAGACCCTTTAACATTTCATGTACTAATTCTAGTTCGGTGGTGATGAACTCTGTTAGCTGTTTCTAGTCTGAGAAGTGCTTTCTATGTCCTTTGATTCTAAATGATAGCTTTGTTAGATATAGGATTCTTGTTTGGGATTTTCTGTGCTTCTTGGACTTGTATGTCTATTTCCTTTACCAGGTTAGGGAAATTATACATCATTAATTGTTCTCTTACATAGGTTTTCAAACCCTTGTTGTCTCTCTTCCTCCCCTCCTGGCACACCCAAGGTATGAATGTTGGTAGGCTTAAAGTTATCCCACAGGTTCCTTATACTCATTTTTATGGATTCTTTTTTTCTTTTTATTTTTCTGATTGGGTGTTTTTGGCTTCCTTATCTTCCAAATCTCTGATTTGATCCTCTGCTTTATGTACTCCACTGTTGAGCCCCTGTAATGATTGCTTCATTTCAGTTAATATAGTCTTCATTTCTGACTGGTTCTTTTTTTGTTGCTTTGTTTTGTTTTCTAGTTCTGTCTTTATGTTTCCTATATCTTTCCTGAAGTTCTCACTAAGTTCACCTACTCTTCTCCTAAGTTCATTGAGCATCCTTATAACCAGTGTTTTGAATTCTGCACATACTAGATTATTGGTCTCCACTTTGTTTAGTTCTTTTTCTGGAGGTTTTTTTTTCTCTTCTTTCATTTGGGACTTGTTTCTTTGTCTCCTCATTTTGGCACCCTCCCTATGTTTGTTTCTCTGTATAAGATAGAGCTTCTATGTCTCCCAGACTTAGTAGAATGGCTTAATGCAATAAGTGCCCTGTGGGGCCCAGTGGCAGAACCTCCCCATTCACCCAACCTGGGCACTCCAGGTGTGCCTCTTCCTCTTTCCAGTGTGGTCTGTATACACCCTCCTATTGTAGTTGAGCCTTGATTGCTGTTAGCATGACAATGGAAAGAATTTTCCCTCAGGCTGACCAGCTACAAAGACTAGATGCAACCACTGTGGAGGATCAGCTGTGCTGGGGTTGACCTGATGGAGCAAGGCTCCCTTCAGCAGGGCTCTGAGTGCACCAAGTTAGCCTCTTGACTCTGTTGCTTGTGGAGGTGGTTGGGTGGTGCTTCAACATGGTCTGAAGCTGTCTACCAGGTGTACTGGCACTGGGGCCTCCGAGGAGGTACATACCAAGGTCAGTTGCCACCTATGTTCTTCCCAGGGCCACCTGGCATCAGCTACAAAGCAATCTGCAGATGGCTGCTACTGGTGCGGGACTTGAAGGTGCCCAGAAGAGGCCAAACTGAGAACTAAGGCTGGCTGCTGTGAGTGCTGGGCCTTGGGCCATTTTGCTAGAGGTATGGGGCATGCCAAGGCCAGATGCTGCTTGTTTGAGAAATTTAGGAAAATCCAAGGCATGAGCCAAGACAGGTCATTTGTATAGAAAAGCCACTGGAAATGGCTTCAGTGGGCCCTCAAGCTGGGTGGGGTGGGGTCTCAGGGAATCATCAGAGCAGGGTGAAGAGTGTTAGCCATGTTGAAGAAGACTCAGATATGGAGCCTGCCTGCCAGCTCTGTGTATGGGGGTGGGGACTCAGAAAGGGAACAGTGGCCTCTGCCAGCACTTCTGTCTGGGAGATAGTTTCCCCTCCAGCCCTACTCCTGTTGCCAGACAATTCAGTTCCTCTCCATATTCCCTGGTGCCTTTCCAGCTGCTGCCACAGTGCTGGAGACCAGAGAGAGTTAAGTCTGTGTGCAGGCCCTTTAAGGGGAACAACTGGGACCCTGGAAGCCCTCTTTCTCAGCCAGCCACAATCCCTACTCGTTTTTACATGCAGAGATTATTAGGACTTCTCTTCCTGGGACTGGAACCCTGGGATGAGGAATCTGGTGTCAGGCTGGGACCCCTTCCTTCTTAGGGGACGCCTCACCAGCCAAGATACCCCTCCCAATATTTATCTGCCATACACAGGTGTGGGACCAGCCCGTTTCATGCCTCCATCCCTTCCTGGATGAGGTTTCTTCTTTATATTCTTAGTTTTAGGACTTCTGGTCAGCTAGATTTCATATAGTTCATACAGAACAATGATTGTTCTGTAGTTCAGTTGTAATTTGGTTGTGGGAGGATGCGAGTACTGCATTTGCCTATACCACCATCTTAACTGGAAGGCTTACATATTTTTTCAAAAGAAAAAAGAATGCATTAAGCATTCATATTGTACTAGGCACTAAAGGAAAAAATAAAAAAGAGAGAAAAAGATGGGAGATATTACTTTCACTTTCAAAGGAGGCTAAAAGCCATACACATAACTAATAAAATGCAAAGAGGGCAGTGAACATAGGCAGTGCTAACTAGTATGGGAGTTGGGTGGAAAGAATAGTCATTTTGGAGTTAGAGAAACTTGGGATCCGTTTCCAACACCAATCCTGTGTGATATGGACAAATTATGTCTCTGACCCTTGAGCTATATATCTAAAAATGGGAACATGTCCCTTTCAGAGTTGTAAAACACTAATATGCAATACATGTACCGCACCTAATTCTTTAGCGGACTTATTGAAACCATTCAGTAACTATTACTTCTCAGCCTGCTACTCCCCTGTGATCTCAGTATGGAACCAGGCACTCTATGCTCAAACACCATTCTCCTCCTTACCATGATGAAACAGATGCAAAAATAGAGAAAGGCAGTTGCCAAGCTGGTGTTACTATGTGACCAAGGCACAGTTGCACAGCAGGTTAATTTTAAAAGTAGAGCTGGGGTTGGATTTGTGCCTGTGCTTGTCTTCCTGCTGTATCAGAAATCCTCTCTACATATCAAAACAAGGCCCTGATGCCCAGTATTATAAGAAACTAACCCAAAATGCCCCATTTAATAGGGGGAAATGATGTATTTGTTGTCTTTTTAGTATTTAATATTGTTTTCTATGCTTTGCATAAAATTATACATAGGGCAATGTTTTTACTATACCAATAAAAATTTAATTCTTTTACTGAAAGGACTCTTTAAGAGAAGGCTTTTTCAGGGAATTAAGCAGGAAGGGGCTGATGAGAGACCATAAAGAAACATCTGGAGCTTCCCCAGAGAGGGCCTGTGCCTGAATACAGGAATGAGAGTTTACCCAGGAGAAAGGAGGGAGCAGAGCTGGGGAAGGCTCCCGGAAACTCAGAGACTGGGCACGGAGATGTCATCATGCACTAGCAATCAGAAAGAGTGAGCAACATCGTTTGTGGTTTACCTGCTGAAATGGCCATAAATAATGAATGACAAGAGGGTACTCAAAAGAACAAGGGGGCACTGGGTGTGATTTGCCATAAGGACCATCATTTGGAGAGCCCCATGAAAATACCTGTAATAGCAGCAAAGGTGAGGTGCTAATGCTTTACGTAATGTATTGTGTGTATGCCAGGCACATATATAGGATCGTGTGAGGAAGGCATTTGGTGTCTATTTCAAAGATGGGAAAACTCAAGAGAGAAATGGAAGAGCTAAGAGTCAAAAACCAGTTAGGCACACCTAGAATGTAAACCCCAATCTGCCACTTTTCATCTGTGTCAATTTGCTGAGCCTCAGCCTCCTCATTTACAAAATGAAGATATAGAGAATCACACTGCAGCATCAATGTAAACATCAGAGGTAGTGAATGTACTGTCTTTCACAGTCCTTGATATGGAGTAGTGTTAGGTGATCTACAAAGGTGAATAATAAGTGCTAAACTAAAGTGATGGATGGATGGATGGATGGGTGAATGGACAGATAGCCAGATAGATAGAAAAGCACCATAAACTAGCTAAAATACAAAGAGAGCAATTGAATGTCCAAGTAGGGGTCTTTCACTTTTCATTTAATATTCAAAAGAGCTCTGAAAGAGGTATAAAACATATATGATGAATCTCATTTGAAATGTTAATAAACCTGGAGCCTGATCTCAAATAATGCCCCTCAAGCTCATTTCAGCTAATTTAGCTCTACAACAAATGTTAACGGAATACATACTCTTTGCCAAGTATATTTCTAAGCATTGGGGATACAGTAATAAAATATGCACATAAAAAAACCTTCCCACGTGAAACTTGTATTTGGGGGGAGTAGTGGGAAAATGAACGATGGACACTACAAATAATCGATGTATACTTTCATACCTTGAGGAGCTGAGGCAAGGATAGGAATCCTAATCCTAAGGCTGCAAGATCACATAGACTGGAATCAGACTGTGCATATCTACCACCCATAGACTCCAAGTAGCATGATCAAATACCCATGGCCTCAGCAACCACTTTCTGAACTCAATTTCATTTCTCTTAATGTTGCACATTTAACTGTGGCATGCATGTGGCAGAAGTGGTGCCAGGGTGCAGAGGTCCCCCACTCTGTTATAGCTTGATCGCTGAGGGCCCTGAGAAGAGCTGACCTCAGGACTTTTAGACCAATGGGAAAATTGAGGTCACTTTTTGGTCTATTGTGTTACATTAGTTGTGCTGTGATTTTATAGCTTCATGGTAGTGAAGCAGATGGAGTCCCTGACCTTGGGTGTTCACAAGCTAAAAAATAAAAAATATCCTTCTGGCTACATGTACTATCTGGCTAATATCACACCATAGCTAAAGGCCAGACCCTGACCAACATTCAGAAGTGATGACAATATGTTAGCAGCGAAGTAATGATGATGATTCTTTGTTAAGCACTACAACCCAGATCTGTAATGAGGGATCCAAACCATAGAATAAATATGACCCGAACCATCTATAAAACAGAGAGAGACTTTAAATTCTTACCTCCTAATTATTTCCTAATCTGTCCATTTCTCTCTCTTCCCATGACCATTGCTCCAGGCCTGACCACCATCATCTCTCACATGAGCTGCGTCAGCAGTTCCTGACCAGTCTCCCAGCTTCTTCCATGGGCCCCAGTGCTCTGAGGGAGAAGTACATACCCATTTTCATGGTTCACAAAGCACCTCAAGACCTAGCCCCTTCAAGACACCAGCCTTACCTCTTTGCCCATGCCACAGCCATGCAGAATTTCTTATAGCTCTCCCAAATATCCCTTGTTTTCTCTCACTGCAAGATATTTGTGTATGTTTTTTCCTCTCTTCGGAAGTCCCTTCCTCTTACTCTTTAGCCAACCAGCTCGTATCCATCCATTCTCTCTTCAAAAATGTTACCTCCTAACATTAATGCCATCTCCCTAAATTCTAAACTAAGATGGTGGTTCCTCCCATATACTGTCATATAACTGGGCCTTCCCAATCAGTAAACATTTGTTGATTGTATAACTGAATGTAGGTAAATAAGTGAATCAGACTGTGTCCCAGGGACTCAGTAGCAAAGCTGCATCCTATAACCAAGATCACCAATCTCTCTCTCCTATACACCTCAAAAGTACATGAGCCTAAGAAGTAAGTGCACCCACATTTGGCGGGTAGGTGCGTGGGTGGATGGGTGGTGCTTTGTCCTGAACAGTGTGCTACACATGGGCTTTTTCCTCCTAGGACAGTGTTCCCTCCCTGGGGTTATATCTATACAATTCAAGCAGTAGAGCTGGACCCCTGCAGTTAATTCCTTGTTTTCTACTTCAGCTCAAAACTAGAGCCTCTATGTGAATTTAGCTTTCTGGTGGAGATGTTTAGTATCTTGCCTAATGGGTTATAAAAAGCACTGTGATCTTTGTGTCATTGCCCCATTGAGTGTATCAGGGTAAAAGTCTAAGCTGTCCTCTGCCACTAAACATCTTCTAGAATTAGACCTACAGATTTAGATTATTGATTAAGAAAACACCCTAAAGATTATTAGATACATACCCCTTCCTTCCTCCTTCCCTCTCTCCCTCCCTCCCTCCTTCCCTCCCTCCCTCCTTTCCTCCCTGCCTTCCTTCCTTCCTTCCTCCCCTCCTCCATTCCTTCCTCCTGTTATTTTTCCTTCCTTCCTACAGCACCTCTCATGCAGCAGGCAGTATGCTCAGATTAGGAATTTAATCAAGCAAAAACAGATCTGTAGATTGTCTTATAAAGCTTATATTTCATCTGGGCCTTCAGACAAGTAGCCAGTCAATCACAACGCTGTTCTAGGTGATGGCTGGTTTGTTTATTCATTTGTCCATTTCAGGATAGGGAACATAGGAAAAAGAATTCATTGTCTTCAGTTTTTGTGAAATAGTTGTATTCTAATGAACATTCTATTTTCATTTGGAGTGTCAATTAAGACTAGGAAACTCAAAGTTTATGCTCAGTAAAGTTAATATGAGAGAAGTTAATATGCCTCATTACTGATACTTTGGCACTGGAGCAAGCAAACAGTAAACACTAAACAAATATTTGTCAGAAAGTATCAGCTTGTTTTAAACACTATTTCTCACCTTGTCCAAATTTACCACTCTTTCTTCAAAATGCGTTTTGGCTTGATCAAAAAATGAGTATATCATCAAAAGCCAAAACGAAAAAGAACCCAAATATATTAAGTGACAGATTTTTATAGCAGATATTATGTTACTTGCAGGATCTCACACAGCAACCTGTTTTTCAGGTGAAAGAACTTAAAGCCTATGGAGGTTCAGTGACTTTTCTGATGTGATGCAGCTTATACCTATGAAGCCAGCTGGGGTCTGTCTTATATACTTAGTTGTCCAGCATGTGATTTGAACAGATAGCATTCTTGCATTGGTTTATACAGATTTATGAAAATAAGAATCCCACTCAGTGATCAATTTTATGTTTAAATTCTGATCTTTCTGATAAAAATATCAATCACATTACTTTAAATTCAAGACTATATCCTGAGTGATTATACCTAAAATTCATCTCTATTTTTTTCTGTAATTTACATCTCTAAGGCTCTTTCTCCTTCTCTCTCATTCAGAAGGCTTTTTGTCCCAACTCTCAAATTCTGGCAGCCTGAGTTTTTAGTATCTCTAATTTTCATGTTTTCCTTTTAACTCATGCGCAGTTTGGGCATACACCCCCACCCCTCCGTTCATCCCTTACGGACTGCCCAGCAGTGTTTCCCACCGTAGCTCTGGGTGCTCTCGCTGTAGGGCCCTGACACCTGAATTGGATGAGGTGGCAGCCCTCACCCCGCTCCTCTCCTTCCCACCTTCTCACCCCCAGTTTGTTAGTCAGGCCACGGATTTTAAGTTACAGCAACCAGCCTGAAGTAGCTTGAGCAAAAATGTGGGATTTACTATAAAAATAATATGAGTAGACAGATCTAGGACAAATGGATAAAAATATTTATATTTTTAATTTTTTCACTTATAGAAGCAATGCTCTTTCACTAAAAAATATTAAAGTCTATAATTCAAATATGCAAGTGACCAACAAAAGTTAACATTTTAGATTCTTTTCTTGTTTTGTTCTAAGCTTGCATAGCATATAGATTTAATTTAACACAATGGAGATATTTCTGAATTTAATCTTCCAATAAATAATTAAATGAGTTTCTTCAAGAGTTAAAAACTTCTCTTGTATTCCTTTAGTCTTTTCACTGAAAAGAATTTTTAACTTCTCTTGTATTCCTTTAGACTTTTCACTGAAAAGAAGTTGTTAAGTTTAAGTTAAAGTTAAAAACTTCTCTTGTATTCCTTTAGTCTTTTCACTAAAAAGAAGTTTTAACTTCTCTTGTATTCCTTTAGTCTTTTCACTGAAAAGAAGTTTTTTAACTCTTGAAGAAACTCATTTAATTATTTATTGGAAGATTAAATTCAGAAATATCTCCATTGTGTTAAATTAAATCTATATGCGACGCAAGCTTAGAACAAAACAAGAAAAAAATCTAAAATGTTAACTTTTGTTAGTCACTTGTACAGGGTGGGAGATGAGGTGGGGCAGGGGAAAGTGGTGGTGGGAAAATGGAGACAAATGTATTTGAACGATAAAAAAATAAATAAATAAAAATTGTTAAAGGACTGTGATGCACTTTGGGCGGGGGCGGGGGGAAGGAATATTGGATAAGATAATCCAGATCAGGAGTTAACAATCTTAATGAAAGTATGCAGATAAGTAAATATCTTAGGTTATGAAGGTCATACAATCTCATTCCAACCACTCAACTCTGCTGTTATTGTAGCAATAAAGCAGCCAGAGACAATATGTAAACAAATGGATATGGCTCCAATAAAACTTTATCAAAACAGGAAATAGGCTGGATTTAGCCCAGGGACTATAGTTTGCCACCTTAAACTAAACCAAATGGCTTAACTAAACCAAATAGCTGATTGAGCTTTTACAGCTTCAAAGTTCTTACCATAAAAAAAAAAAAAAAGAATTAAAAGCTTCATTCAAAACTAAGAAGGGCTCTGGCAAACTTTTATGGTGACATGAGTTAAGAGTCAACTTCAAAAAAGCTTACTAAAGACAGGTTTCATCAGGCAAATTCCAATTTTGGATAATTAGTCGCCAGGAACCCAAGCTAGAAGGTTAAGTAATAAATAGTCTTGAGAAATAAAGTTTAGAGAATTAAGACATGTCACATACATCATAGGAAGACAGAATATAAGCAAGAAAAACAGAGACCAAAGATTTATAATAACTTTAACTCGATGCCTGGTTATATAAGTGCTTGATAAATAGTGACTAAATTATTCACTTCTTCTGTTATATTCAAATTGACTCCGTCTCTATAGGTATGATCAAACACTGAGCGCTCACTATATGGTAGGAACTCTACTAGTTACTGACAATACAGCAATAAATAAAATATATAACAATACAAAACAGTAAAGACCAGATTCTTTGACAAATTTTCACAATCCAAGCTGCTAAATGTTAAGGTAGAATTAGTAATAAGGTGCTGTAAAAATTTTTTTAAAAAACAAAAGAGAGAAAAATGGTGCTGTAGGAACATGGTGAACATGCACCTGAATGAGCTGTGGCTGTGGAGAGAGGTTTTCTGAGATGATAACTGAATGAGGTCTGAGCATAAATGGGAGCAGGCTGGCAAGAGATTTTATGGGAACGAGGGAGACATGGTTTTCAAAGCAGAGATGGCTTCATATTCAGTGGCCTATGGGCAATGGTGAGTGTGTGACTTTCTAGAGAAGCAAATGAGTTTGAAGTCTGGGAAGGAGACAGAAAGTCAGAGAAGCAAGAAGGCTGGAATCAGGTCCTGAAGAGCCCTGTAAACCCTGGCAAGGAGTTTATTCTTGACCTTCAAAGTGAAAAGTGATTTAAGCAGAGAAGTAACTTGATGATATCTGCATTTTAGAGAGAGCCTCAAAAATACACTAATGGAACATTAGAGGGTTTTAATCAAAATCTTGCTAGTTACTTCTTGCTGAGGGATGAACCTGGCTTCAGCATGCAGGCCAGAAGGGCTAGCTGTACAATAGACCTATGGAGTCATAGCTGAAGGAGAAGCAAGGCAGCTCTGACGTGCACTCCCCTTCTCTTCCCACCCCACCCCCAAGTCGGCCTTGCAATATGGTTCTGCAGAATACAGTCAGCCATATCCCCTGCTCGCAAATGTCTCCACTTCAACAAAAGAAGTAACACTCTTCTTTTTTCTCTTTACAGATCAGTCACTGATAGAACTTGGATTTGTCACAGGTCCCTGTACCTAAATAACTGGTTATGTTGGTGAGTACTACAGTTCTTTATTTCCCATTGGTCACCTTTGGTTATGAGCCAAGTTATGGTGAAAGCTGGGCTTGATTAGAACTATATATTCTTAGATTATCTTATATTCATGATTCTCAAACCTCTCCTCCAGGTCTTCAGAGTTCTGCTCTGCTTGTAGCTAGGCTACTCCACTAGGTATAGAGGTATATGGAACACCGTTACAGGTAGAGTCCCTCTAGATCACCTTTGCATTGCTGAAGAGTTGTGTATTAACCAAGTATTTATGAAGCATATATAAAATTTAAATCCTCTAGAGAATTTTTATGTTCAAAGGAACCCTGTAGCAAAGTGAAAAATATGTCTAAAAAATTAATAATTACTCCTTTTTCATCTTATTCAAAAACACAATCATTTATTCCCACTTGAAGTTCATGTTATGTTCAATAATGAAACTTCACTGCCATAACTGCTGTGATTTGATATGTTGTTGTAATGTTGGCTACAAAATATAGTATTTACCCCAAATTGAGAAAGTATCAAAGGGTAAACAATAAATTGAGATATTTCCAGACATCCTGAAAAGATTTCTCACCTTCACATAAGCTGCATTCCCATGGAAAATGGGGCATATTTCCAGCCATATTATCTATTCTGGTTTCTTTTTTTGAGCATGTTTTGTTGTTTTCAAACAACTGACTAAAATATCATTCTGGGTTTTTGTTTATTTGTTTGTTGTATTTTGTTTTAAGGAGGTTGATTTGGAGTTTTATTTATTGGTAGGCATGGTACCTACAGGTGTATGATAAGAAGCTTGTCTTTTCTTTCTATAAAGAAAAGTGTTCATTCTAGAGACTAAGTTGTTTTTTGCTTTTAGCGAAAAATATTTCTCAGTGCATAAATGCAGATTGAGAATAATAAATGTACTCAGAAGGCACAGTTAACACATTTTTTTCATACCCACACATTTTGCCTGTACTACTACCAATAATTTGGGAAAAATAGAAACAGGTTTGAAAAATAGAATTCACTTTACAGAGATTGGTTTCTTTTTATATATTATTTCCCCAGTATTAACACCTTTGTCAACATTTCCCTACCTCTTTATGCACTCCTGGGGCAATAGTTTTTGCTTTTCTGGGGAAGCCATAATTTTCCATCCTTGTTCCCACTGATGTATTTGGAGTTTTAGATTTTGTGTTCTGATTTTTGATTCAGAAGATACGGTCAATATATGTCCTCTACCAACCTGTTTATATATTCCTCCATCCCTTCTCACATTCCCATCACCAAATCACAAATGCCTTACTATTTTTACTTTTGGTTCTAAGCCAATTCCACTTCTATTTTTCCCATCTAAGAACAAAGTAATCACTTTTTGATTGTCAGCATATTTTTGAAAACATCGGTATACTCAAAACTTTTCATTTTTTAACATAAAAAAAAATCAGAATTTCAAGTACATTGGAAAAATATATTGCTCACATCTTAAAATCCTAAACTGTCACCTTAAATAAGTTGCTAGAAACATTTCTGTCATGTCCCTTACCACACCTATAGGAAATTATTGACATCTCTGTGATACTGTTTAATCCAGTTTGGTTGCTAACAACGTAGTACAGAGCATCAAGTGTTTCAGTACAATTATTTATGTAACAGGGAAATAGTATGTTCACCTTGTTTGAAGTCATTTTTTTCCTTCATGGCAGGTTGGATAGAAGACTTGTTCACTATCTCAGCAAACGTATTTCTGTAAATATTCTGGGAAAAAATAAAAATACAATAGTGTTAGTGCCACAAGGATCATTACATTTACAGATGCCATATTTTGGCCTTTTTCCTCAGGTTTTTGAGTGGTGTGGTGGATTCTAACTTTCCCACTTGAGACTCTTAAAGTTTAAAAGAAATAATCTAAAATTCACAATGAATACTTAGCGTCACTTTGTGGTGAAAGTTTATTAACTCAAGATTAAAGACAATCTTTTCTCAACAAGCATTTTCCTTTAACTTTAAACATTTTGATAGCTACTTAATAATTCACATTTGGGCTAATGTTTTAAATTTCTGTACTGATGTGACACAAATAATGTCAAAATTTAATTATGATGTATATATTATTCTGTAGCACTGTTCCAATCAAATACTGTCTATATTTTTCTTAGTTCAGATATTTTGAACCACTAGAACCTATTTTTAAAATTTATACTAATATCAGAAATATAAGTCTTTCACCTCATAGCTAAACCTAGTCCTTGGTCAGATTTCTCTCACTTCTGAAAATTATAGGATTCTAATTATTACTCTTGTGTCTTTAGTGATACCGACCTGGGTAGGCAACTTGGGTTAACTGTTTGATAGTGGAACATCTAAATTCAGGACTAAAGCAGTTGTGGAGCTGACAAGTATCATATTTCCTTAATTTTAAGACAGAATCAATTGTGAACTGGACCACTAATTTAGTTACAGTGTCTGGGGCAGTTGTTGGTGTAGAGCAGTGATTTTTACCTTTTTTAACCTCATGGCACAAATAAACTAATTGCTAAAATTCTGCAGAATATAAAAATATTCTGCAAAAAAAGTATATATATTTATTTTTGCTCATATGACAAAAAAATAGGTATACTTTTGATTACATTCATACCAGATGGCTATTGCTGTGTTGGCTGTTGTCGTTTTTTTATTTAATGATCTAGGAAAAGAGGTCAGTACTCCTGACTAAATAGTCAGTTATTGCATGTTTTAAGAATTCTTAAAGCACCCTAGTTGAAAATGGCTCGTGTGGGTAGGGGGAGTGGAAATAAATGTGCTAATTAACTTTTAGTAATACTGTTTAGTTTTTTTTTGTTTAATCTCCCTATATACATATCACTTATTTTAAGTGTCACCATCAAAATCTGAGTATAAACCTTGTTAACAGTTTGGACCCTTTGGAATCTTTTGGCCGTCAGCAGTTATGTAATTGCATCATGGGATAAGCCTGGTTTTTATCTCCTGTTCTAGTTCATTCCTTTACAAATGACCATGTGATGTCAAGGCCGTTGGAAGGAGGCCGCCACTTGATCCGCATTACCTACCTATATGGTTAAAGTCATAGTTATTCTTGTCTTTTTGCTTAATGGAAATAATTACCTCAAAATATTTCTCTTAAAAATCAGCCTTAGTTTCTAACAGACCACAGGCACCCAAATCTTCTTGAAGCATGACCTGTCAGCATCTACCTCTATTAAGATTTGAAAATTTTATGATCACTTGAAGATAGTTGGTGATTTTCACTGCTTTTAATTGCGTTGCCAAGAATGTACAGACCATTCTCCACATGTTGCAACTTTTTGCTGTAGTGTAACATCATAGTACAGCCTTTCTGGGGATATTTTGACCAATTAGTGTAAATCTAAATTCAATGTAAAACTGACAATGTGGTGCTACCAATGCACATGTCTCATCTGGGGCGTAGGTCTGAGTACATTTACCTTCTTTACGCTGCCTAGTTCACAGGAACCAGCAGTAACAACTAGATCATAAAGCAGAAAAGTCCTTTCCGGCATCCCTGGAACACATATTCAGATTTCAGAATCATTAAAATGTGAAAAAAGTGTTCCTCTCGGAGTTAAGAAAATAGAGCAATTAACATTTCAAAGGACAAGTACTATCTCCTGTATAAACACACACTCCAGAAAGACCTAAGCTCAGAGCATTCACTGCAGTGCCTGTAGGGACTGGTATCTACAGGGCCTTCCTCTTTTGTCCTTTCTCATCCTCCCTGTGCTCTTTCTTGTTCTCTGTTTTCCTTCTCCCTCTCTCCTGTTTGGTTTTATGTGTATGCCTCTCCTCCTCTGTTTATCTGTTTCTCCTCCTCTCTGAAAGAAAACAAACTTATTGTAACTATTTGTGTGAAAATTTTTATTACAAACTGTAAAATGTTTTGGGTTTAGAGTATCTATTTACTGTGAGCCTGTAACTAGGGTGACCATATATCCAGCCCAGAACAACTTGTGTATTCCTGTTGTCCCTATGTAATTATTACTAGGGATCTGGTTACCTCTCAGAAGAATCCAGGTTTTTCTGATCAATTCTGTGAATGGATAAGGAGCCCCAATCAAATTATAAGATACTTCCAGCTGAGCAAGTACCTGTAAAGTCCATGAACACAGGTGGCTGAGGACTGTGGAAGTGTCATTTTCCTCGTGACCAACAGTAGGAAATTGGGTTTAAGACATTCAAGGGAACTAAAGAAGGGGTTTTGGAGGGCTCGCCTAAGAATGTGACAAGGACTCTTACAGACAGACTTGGGTGGCACAAAATAAATGGCCTGGCAGTAGAGGCAGGCCTGGAGATGAGGAGGCACGAAGCCAGGCAGGAACCCCTGGGTGTGCACCAGCTGAGCAGTCTATGCTTAGCTCTTGCAGAGTCAGAAATCGGTGTTTTATGAATAACACAGTGGCTCCTGTGCCCCCGCTTTCTTTGCTTTTTTTCCCCCTTGGAGGTTCTCTTACTGGCAATGTTATTTTAAGAGTTGTCAGGCTCACCACCACCCAAACATGCCAAGGTTTTTCTCTACCCTGAGGCTAGATTCTAAATGTAGAACCTCAAATTTTGGGGAACCAGGGCTACCCCAGGAGCACTGGGGATCCCAGCCCACAGGGAAGGCAAAATTCACTAGGACACAGTCCTGGCCATCTAGACACTTTAAAAGTGAGCCAGGCTCTGTGCATTGTATAATGAGCAGAATAGTTCCTTACAGACCCTCCCTCTCCACTTGCTTTCCTCTCTCCCTACTCTCCCTACCTTATGTTCCTCTGTTTTGTTTTCCACTCCTATCTATCCTCTCCCTTCACTAATAGTAATACGTTAGGTAGAATTTGATGGCCCCCTCCTAATTTTAAAAATAAGCAAATGGAATATTTTAAGCTGCCTCTTAGTGGAATTAAAGGATAAATGATGTTGATTTTGAATTAAAATATTTTTATTTGTTTTAGTTTAAATTCATAAGTCACTAGCCCTCTAAGTAAAAATTACTTTCATTGTAATGTACAGGCTTGCAATGATCTTTTTTTTTTTCTTTCTTTCTCATAATTTGCCTGCAATCTCTAAGCACAAAGCTTGAAAACCAAGCCCTGTTTGGAGGAGGAGACCAGGGAAGCATGTCTGCTACTAGGTGTGAGCTGCACACTGTGGTGAGAGTGTGCTCACACAGGCAGCAGGGTGTTCTAGGGAACCTTCAATCATTTTTCAACAAATATTTACAGGGTGTTTACTGGGTACCAGATGCTGCTGGGCCCTGGGGTTCAGTGATGGAAAAGGTGATTAGGTAGAACTCAGTGATGGAATCCGTAGATCGATAAACAGCACAGGTATAGAAAATGGACAGATCTGGCTGCTAAATACGACTTCACCATTTACTTGTATAGTTTTGCTGGGTGACTCCATTGCTCTTATCCTCAGCTTCCCATATACACAACTAGTCGGAGAGAAATTATTCCTTTGAATTAACTTTGTGTCTGTCTTGTGAGAGGTACGGATGGAGGGTCATGGTAGATTTTTTGTTTTTTACAGATATCTAATTTTCCAGCACATTACTAAAAGTGTTTTCTTTTTGGCGCCTATATGACCAGCCCTCAAGAAAAATCTTAGGTGCTAAGTCTCTGATGGGCTTCCCTGGGCAAAACCATCATATGTGCTCCTGCATTTCTGTTGCTGGAGGAGCAGTGTGTGCCGTGCGTGCCTGCATGGAAGGGAGAGAGCACATGGGTTGGCTCTGCCTGTATCTTTCCCTTATGATCCAGCTGTTTAATCTTTACTATATCACTATAATAAACCTTAGTCATGGGTACACTAAAAAATTGTGTTAGTATGGCAAATAACAATTGATTTTTAAATGTTAAAACAACATTGTGTGATGAAAAAAACCTACTAGGTCATGGTGTTTTATCCTTTTGTAATATTGTTCATTCAATTTGCTAATCACTTATAAAGTATTTTTGCATCTGTGTTCATGAGGGATTTAGTCTAAATTTTTAATATTTTGTCAAGTTTTCATATTATGTTTATGCTGGCTTCAGAAAACAATATAGGAAGTTTTTCTTTCTCATATTTTTTAAATTAGTTTAATTTCTTTTTTTAATGTCTGATAGGATATTATTTCTTTCTCTAATATGTGATATGATTCACCAGTAAAAACTTTCTTGGCCTAAAATTTTCTTTGTGGGAGGATTTGATAGTGAATTCAATTTATTATTAGATACAGAACTTTTCAGATGTTCTGCTTTTTTTTCTTGAGTCATTTTTGCTAAGTTATATTTTTCAAAGAATTTGTTGAATTCTTAAGTTTGTAACAAACTTATCCATGATATTTCAAAATATCCTATAATTGTCTGTAGGATCTGTAGAGATAATACCACATTTAAACATGATATTGCTGACTTGTGTTCTCTCTCTTTTATCAGTCTATCTAGAGTTTTACTAACTTTCTTAGGCTTTTTGAATAATTGACTGTGGGCTTTTTAATTTTCTATATTGCTTCCCAATTTTCAATTTCCTTGATTTGTTTTTATTTTTTCCTCCTTTTTCTACTTGCTTTTTGCTTACTTTGCTCTTCTTTTTATGGTTTCTTAAGGTGAAATCAGAGGTTATTGATTTTTTTTAAGCTTTCCTTTTTTTAATAGAAGCATTTAAATAAAATTTCCTATATATACTGCTTTAGTTCCATCTTAAAATTTTGACATGTTGTATTTTTAATATAATTTACACCAAAGTATTTTGTAATTTCCCTCATGATATATTATTTGATCCATGTATTATTTAAGTGTATTGATTATCAAATATTTGATATATTCCTAGATATTATATTGTTATTGATTTCCATTTAATTCTACCGAGATCAGAGAATATGCTCTATGTGATTTCAATCCTTTTCAGTTACATTTTTTGTTTTTTTTAACTTTTTTTTATTGTTCAATTAAAGTTGTCCCACATTTTCCCTGGTCACTCTCCCCTGCCCCACCACCCCACCCCTCCCCACCCCACCCCACCCCACCCTCGCAGCAACAGTCAATCCCCACGCTGTTGTCCAGGTCCATGGGGCCTCTATACAGTTCCTTGACTTGCCCCTTCCCCTACTTTCCCCCATCATCCCCCTCCACTCTCCCCTCTGGTCACTGTCAGTTTGTTCTTATTTCCAAGTCTCTGGTTCTATTTTGCTCACTTGTTTGTTTTGTTGATTAGGTTCCACTTATAAGTGAGATCATATGATATGTGTCTTTCACTGCCTGGTTTATTCATTTAGCATAATGTGCTCCAGTTCTACTCATGCTGTCTTGAAGGATAGGAGTTCCTTCCTTCTTTCTCCTCCATAGCATTCCATTGTGTAAATATACAACAGTTTTGTGATCCACTCTTTTACTGATAAACACTTAGGCTGTTTGAACACTTGGCTATTGTAAATAATGCTGCTATGAACATTGGGGTGCATAGGTTCTTTTGAATTAGTGTTTCAGGATTCTTAAGGTATAATCCCAGCAGTAGAATCATTGGCTCAAAGGCAGTTCCACTTTTTGTTTTTTGAGGAAATTCCATACTGTTTTCCACAGTGGCTGCACCAATCTGCATTCCCACCAACAGTGCACTAGGGTTCCCTTTTCTCCACAACTTCACCATATCTTGATGAACATATGCACATAAATACAATGAGTAGTTTTTAGCCATTGATTGTAGTGTTCTATAAATATAAATCAGGTCAAGATGATTGAAATGTTGTTCTTTATGGCTTTATTTTTTTTTCTAGTTACTGAGAGAAGGTTTTGAAAAGTCTCCAACTATGACTGGAGTTACTTTTTTCTCCCTTTATTATTTTTTTATTGATATTAGAGAGAGAGATAGGAAGAAAGGAAGAGAAAAAAACATTGATTGGTTATTCCACTTATTTATGCATTTATTCATTGATTCTTGTTGAACCTGCAACCTTGGCGTGTGGGGACAATACTCTAACCAACAGAGCTACCTGGCCTGGGCCTTATTTCTTCCTTTAATTCTATCAGTTTTAAAGGTCTTCTTCATCAGTGTCCTTTTATCATTATAAAGGGACTTTCTTTATCCTTGATAAAGCTCTTTGTCTTGAAGTCTGTATCAATCAGAGTCCGAAGTCACACAGAATTTGAACAGGGCAAGTTTAATATAAAGAATCATTAATTAGTAACAGGGGATTAATTACTAGGAGCAAAGAGGCCTCTAAAGAAGCTAAGAATAGCCCTGGCTGGTGTGGCCCAGTTGGTTGAGCATCATCCCTTAAAGTGAAAGGTCACTGGTCTGAGTCCAGGTCAGGGCACATACCTGAGTTGCAGGTTCAGTCTCTGCTTGGGGGTGTGCAAGAGGCTACTGATGGATGTTTCTCTCATGCGTCCATGTTTCTCTCCCTCTCTTTCTCCTTCTCCCTCTCTTTAAAAAATAAATAAGTCTAAAAATAATAATAATAAGTAAAAAAAAAAAAAGAAAGAACACTAGAATAGCCTATATGGGAGCACTCACTGCCTCTGGGACTGAGAGATAGTAAGTACCCAAGGAAAAAACACATTTTGAAGAGAACTCAGACCTTGTTGGAAAGTGGGTGGGTTGGCACATTGGATGTCAGAAAAGTGCACTGAAGTGCCACAGATCAGAGATGGCATGCAGGAAAAAAACACAGTATGGAGCTGATGAATTTCCCTAGTCAATTATAGACCGAGGTACCACTGAGACTCACTGAGGAGCCTCTTTCTAAGGCATCTACCAACCTCTCCAAGAAGATGCATGTTAGGGTGCTCTGAAACTCACTGAGAAGGTGCCTATGAGGAGTCACTGGAAAATCAGCAGGGTTCCTGGTGTAAACTTGCTAAGAAGTCATTCAGAAGGATGCCACTGACACTCAGTGAGGAGTGAGCCCAGCCGGGTGTCCTGCACACACACTGGTACCCACCACAGGCCCCTGGAGGAAGGACAAAGTTCCCCCAATCAGGAAGAGAAGCCCTTTCTTCCTCCAATGACCCTACGCCGCCCTCTACTGACAAAATTTAGCAGAGGTGGCAAAGGTGAAATGTTTTCAGGTTCCACCTCCTATACCACAAAGCAGGCCAAGCAGGATGGATTTGGAGTGAGAAAGAATAAATTTATAATTGGCAAAAGGCGTAATTTGTTTGATATTAAAACAACTAGTCCAGACTTTTTAATGTTTGCTGTTTGGATGGTTAATCTTTTTCTACCCACTAACTTTCAAACAATCAGTGTCTTTATACTTAAAATGCATTTCTTTTAGACAGCATATAGAGTTGGTTCTTGCCTTTTTTTAATTATGTTTTGTCACTTTGTGATTTTTAATGGGAGTGTTTCCTACAGTTACACTTAATATAATTACTGATATAGTTGGTTTCAGGTTTACTAGTTTACAATTTGTTTTCTGTCTGTCACCTTTGTTTTACTTCTTTCTTTCTTCTTTACAACCTGCTTTAGGACCTTTTAATATTTATTTAGAATTCAATTTTATTTTATTTCTTAGATTGTTAAGTATATCTCTCTGCAGTTTTTTTTTAAATTAAATTATTTTTTTTTTTTTTTTTTGAGAGAGAGAGAGAGAAGGGAGGGAGAGGGAGAAAGAAACATTGATCCATTCCCTCTCGTACCCACCCCAACTAGGGACCAAATCTGCAAAGCAGGCATGTGCACTGACCAACTGGGATTCGAACCAGTAACTTTTTGCTCTGCAAGACAACATCCAGCCAATTGAGCCACACCAGCCATGGCTCTTTGAAATGTATTTAAGTGAATGTTCTAGTGATTCCAATGTATATTCATAACACTTCTCTCTACTTAGAGCTTATCTTGCAACACTTGTCATAAAACCCTTTAAGGCTATTTATCATTCCTCACCTTCCTTTGTGTTATAGTTGACGTATTATTACAACTACATATGTACTAAGCCTCATAAGACTGTGTTATAATTTTTACTCTGAAGAGTCCTATACATTTAAAGTAACTTAAGAGAAAACTCTAATATGTTTACTCAGATATTTACAATTTCTATCACCTTTCTTTCCCTCCCAAAAACACAAGGTTTCATCTGGTATAATTTCTCTTTAGCCTGAAGCCCCGCCTTTATTATCTCATATAGTGCAGATCTTCCTACAGTGAATTCTCTTCATTTTGTTTTATATTAAAATGTCTTTATTTCAGCTTTATTTTTGAAAGAGAATATCAATGGATATTCTTACTCTGGGTTAATTTTTTTTCTCTTAGCAATTGCAAAATATTTGTGCTATTTCCTGGGCTCCATAGTTACTGACAAGAAGTCAGGAAGAATCTGAATTCTTATTGCCCTTTTTGTTAGGTGTCAATTTCCTCTGTGTGCCTTAAGTGTTTCTCTTCATCTTTACTTTTCAGCAACTTGACTATAATTTCCCTAGATGTGATTTTTCTTTGTATCTCTCCTGCTTAGAGTTCTCTGCATTCTTGAATCTATATATTTACTTCTTTTCCAAAGTTTGGAGTATTTTAGCTTTATTTGTCAGAGTTCTTCAAAGAAACAAAACAATAGGATATGTATAGGTCTATATAAAAGAAGAGATTTAATATAGATATTGATTCATATGATTATGGAGCCTGAGAAGTCTCACAGTATGCTGCCCGTGAGCTAGAGAACTAGGAAAGCTGCTTCTTTAACTCAGTACAACCCTGAACCCCTCAAAAGGAGGGGGCTGATGGTGTCAGTCACAGTGCAAATCTGAAGGCCTGAGAACTGGAAGCACTGATGTCTTCCGTCAGAAGACGGATTTCTCAGCTCAAGCAAGGAGAGCAAATGCACCCGTTGTTCCCCTTCTTGCTTCATTCATGTCCTCAGCAGATTGGATGAAGCCCGCCCACACTGGTGAGGGTGAGCTTCTTTCCTCAGTCAACCAATTCAAATGTTAATCTCTTCTGGCAATACCCCCACAGACACACCCCGAAATAGTTTTAATAGTTATCTGGGTATCCGTTAGCCCAGTCAAGTTGACATATGAAATTGACCATCACATCAGCCATTATATCTTTAATTAATTTTTATGCCTCATTCTTTCTTTCCTCTCCTTCTAGGTCTTCATTCAGAAGGAAAACTCTTGTTATTCTCCTACAGGTTCTTTGAGTTTCCTCTCATTGTTTTCTATATTTTTCCCCTTTGTATTACAGTGGGAAAATATGTTTGGATAATACCTGGACTTTTTCCTTTGCTACCTCCATTCTGCTGTTATGCCCATTTAGTAGTTTTTATTTTACATACTGTATTTTTCATTTTAATCATTTTCATTTGGTTCTTTTTGAAACTTCCTTCTTTGCTGAGATTTTGTGTCTTTTTATTCACCACAAGTATATTTTCTTTTACTTTACTGAGCATGGTTGTAATAATGCTTTAAAATCCTTGTCTACTAATTCCATCCACTAGGTAATCTTAGGGTCACTCTCGGTTGGTTGTCTTTTCTCTTGCAACTGGGTTACAATTGTCTTTCTTGAAATGTCAACTAATATTGGATTTTATCCTGGTTATTGCAAATATTATGTTCTGAAGCCTCTAAATTTAGATACTGTTCTGAAGAATGTTGATGCTTTTATTTTAGCAAGCAGTAAGCTTGGTGTCTCAGGGTTCTCCAGAAAAACAGAACCAATACATATTGTTATGATAAAAGAAATTTACTAGGGCTATCAAGCCTAAAATCTGTAGGACAAGCTGGAGGCTGTAAACTCAGCTGGGATTTGATGTGCAGTCTTGAGGCAAAACTCCTTCTCCAGGAAACCTCAGTTTTGCTCATAAGACCTTCAGCTAATTGGATGAGGCCCATCTACATTACTGAGAATAATCTCCTTTAGTTAAAGTCAACCTATGGTAGATGCGAATCATTTACAATATAACTTCACAGTAACACTTAGATTAATATGTGATTAAGTAACTGCATGCTATACATTAGCCAAGTTGACACATAAGACTAACCATCACACTTAGTCAGACTCACACGAACAAACTTGCACACTGTAGTAGATGTGTGTTCTTTAACTGCTAAGTACAAACTACTTTAGTTTGCCTCAAATGTGCCAGAGTAAGGCAGAGACTAGGACAGAATTTATAAACAGAGTTTGACTCTTGTCTCTTTTCCAAGATTCCTTTCTCACTTTTCAGTGGCTATGGTTACTCTGAACTCTGTTATTTTGTTTCCCAGGCTAGAAAAACTGTGGGTTTTGTATCATAGCTTTACCCACTCTGTATAATATCAATTCAGCCTATCCTCAGACTAAAAGCTGTAAAAATGGAAAAAAGGAAAACCTTTGCTACTCTCTCCTTCCAAATTTTTTATTTCCCTTTAGAATCTGCCTACTATTTTGTCACCTGCTAGTGCCTACAGCTCTTTTTTTTTGTATTTAGTCCACAAGTTATAGCTCTTATCAATGGAAGGGTGGGATCTGGCAGGAGATATATTAAAAGCAGAAACCTCATTGTGAATATTAATTGAGACAATGAAAGTAAAAACTTGGCACATTTTGAGCACATGGGGAATGATCAATAAATAGTAGATATGATGATGATGATGATGATGATGATGATGAGTAGCTAGTAAAATGGTTATTCTGTGTCACCATTTGCTCAGAGCCAAACTCTAGATGGTTCTAAGGATTCAGGGATCAGAGAGTCTCCAAGTTTCTAAGGAAGTAATCTCTTAGGAGCAAGTCAGGGTCATAGCCGACGTTGTTTTCCAAGCTTGTTTCCAGCCCCTTTTAAAACCTAGTGCTAACTGGGAAATTGAGGCAGACATCCAATTGTGAAGATGAGACTATTCCAGAAATTTTTCAAAAAGCAGTAAGAGAAGACTGGGGCTTGGCATGCACTCAAGACTAAACTATAGACTTGCTACTGTAATGTAAGTTTCATGGGGGCAAGAACTTACTTTTGTCTGTTGTATTAATGCCTACATTCCCAATATCCAGTCCAGTGTTTGGCATACTGTAGGCGCTCCATAAATATTGGCTGAATGAATGGGTAAGAATTTAGACAACGGAGGTTGTTCATACCCCTACTTGGTAAGTTTGAAAGTGCTTAGCTGAATAAAGATGTCCTCAGAGAGGAAGAAAGCTGAGTCTGTGGGTGGGACCTCACCCGTGGCAGTAATGAAAAGGCCAAAAGGCCCTTCTGCCCAGAGCCTCCCTCAATCTACTCAGCCACAGGAGTTATCTTCTATCCCTGCCTGGCCTAGGGCTGCAAAGCATTAAGACTGAATGAATGGCCTATGGGCAACCCCTATTTGAGGTTTCATCAACATCTTGAAGCAGTTTTTAATCATTTAGGGTTTGGCACCACCAAAACCATGGGCTTTGCCAAACCCTCACTTTCTTTAATGCTTCAGCCCTAACATCCTTAAAACAGTCTTGAGCCTGTTGATTCTACTTCTTCCTTTTCACTTATATCATCAGAACATTCACTTTAAACACATCATTGGCAGTCAAAGGAATTGTGAACTCTTGGTTGGGGCACTGAATCAACCCAGTCTGGGTTATGTTCCCAAACACGGCACTGATCCCTCCATCACTTTCATGCTCCTTCTGTCTATTCCAGCTACAAAATCTTTGCACTGAGCCAGAAGCATTAACTCTTTTTAAGGAGACTAATATTTTTTTAATGTACACTTATTGGAAAATATTGGGAAATTTCAGATTAATATAGATCAATCTAAGGAAAATATTATCACCCAGAGAGCAGAGTGAACATGAATTCTTCCTTTTCATAGTTTTTCTATGCCATATGTTTTATACAATTGAGATCATGGTGTAGCAGAGTTTAGCATCTACTTCACTTAATATAAAGGGAAATTTTGCGTTATTAAACGTTGATTTATACAACTATAATGCCTATATGTAACCATTCCATCAAGAAATTTTTATTGATCATCCACCTAGATGTCTAGTAGTGAAGGCAACACCTGTGGCCTCATGAAGCCTGCAGGGTCGTCAAGGAGACATGCCATCAGTAAACTATTTTACAAGTTATAAGTGCAGTGGAGGAACCTAAGGCAGGGTAAGAAGCTTGTTTGCTGTTTGAGGTAGAATCTGTCTGTGTGGCTGTTTGAGGCGGTGGCAATTAAGAAAAGATCTGACTAAAGTGAGGGCTCTATAATGCTGTGTGAAGTGGGTGAACTACAATTCACACATCTGGCATTCAACTTGTACCTGGCTGAGAATATTTCATTATTAAAATAACACTGTTGTCCTGGCTGGTGTGGCTCAGTGGATTGAGTTCCAGCCTGTAAAACGAAGGGTCACGTGTTCAAATGCCACTCAGGGTACATGCCTGGGTTGCAGGGCAGGTCCCTGGTTTGGGGCGTGCAAGAGGCAACCACACATCTATTTTTCTCTCCCTCTCTCTCTTTCTTCCCCTCTCTAAAAGCAAATAAATAAAATCTTTTAAAAATGTATCACTGCCAAACACTTTGAGGTCAACAAGCATTCTGAGCTGAGTAGTATTTATGAAAACTAAAGCTGCCATAATGAACCAAGTTAAACAGAGGAGTAAAGAAAGAAGGAAAGAGAAAGTCAGAGAAAACAGAGGAAATGCATAAATGAGAGAACGGAGGAGATGATGTACATGCACATGCCCATGCGTTGTGTGTGATGGTACCTGTGCGTGTAGGAATGGAGAGGAGATGCTTTCCTGAAAAAGCAGAAGTATCAGCAGAAATTCCTATCTTATTGGCCGAGATAGGGCTACACGTAAAGGAACAGGGCTTTCTTACAACAGCCTAACATTTATCTTTGGTAACTGTTCTCTTCTCCCCAGTATTGCTATCTTGGCTGCCAATGGCCAGCCAGAAGCAGTTATTCCCTTCTTAAATTCATATAGAATTTTTTCTGTGCCAACCATAGTGCTTTGTAATTACTAGGTGTTTAAAAAAACTATTTCCTGAATGAATAAACAACTCAAGAACGACACTTTATGTAGCCTATCCTGTATTATAGTTACAAATGTGTTTTTTTTTCCTCCTGGGATGATGTCAAGTCACTAGGAAACAGTCCATCTTCTATAGTTACAGTGTTTGGTGCAGTACAGAAAGTTCTGTGTTAAGGGACGAAGGAAGAAAGAAAGGAGGCAGGGGTAAGACATAGGTAAAGGTAGGAAAAGTAATTTTTAAAAGGCCATTGCAACAGGGACCAGGAGTTCCACAGGAACCAGAAAAGGGAAAGACGAGACCAGGTAGATAGATAGATAGATAGATAGATAGATAGATAGATAGATAGATAGATAGATATACATAGATAGATGATAGATAAATAGAAGCACAAATAGGAAAACTGAGCAAGAGAGAAGCAGACCTTAATAGACAGACCTTAATTTTGAGCCATCCTCTCAAAGCCAGGAAGCAACTTATCTACTGTCATGAGGACTGGCAAGTCTGAATTGGATTCAGAAAAAAAAGCAAGATCCTATCTGGTTCTAGTACAAAAGACGTAAGGATTGTAAAAGTAACAACAAAAACTACCACAACTACCACCACAATTCCCACCATTTATTGAGTACTTATTATTATGGGTATAGAAGAGATTTTACAATTTTTATTTCACTTCATTTTCACCACATTATGGGACATTATTATTAGTTCAAAGTGAGGAAAATAAGGCACAGAGAGGTTAAGTAACAAGCTTTCAGAGCAAAGCAGCTGCAAAAGCCATACTTCAAATGCAGGTCATTTTCAAGATGAAGCCATGCTATAAACTAGCCCATGGAACTGCCTCGCTGTAGAACAACTAATGCTTGTCAAGTACTTTAGAAATTGTTTTATGCTTTTAAACCCCTCATTACAATCAGAAGCCCTCTCCAGTGGCCAGTCTCCCTGGGGTCCCCATAGCAGCAGACATCAGCAGGTATATCTGATCAGTTTCATTTGCTGCTCTGCTCAGTATGGTCAAGGCAGCTGCTGTGTTGCATCTCAAGGCTCATTGCTGCTCAGGGTCTGCACAGGGCTGAATACCCCACAGCCTCCTCATTTGCAGATAGCCCACCTTTCCTTTGTTCTTTGCCCGTAGTTCATAGTGCAGGAACACACCGTCCTGTATAACTGGCACGCCACATCCAATGCATGTCCACATGTGCCTTAACACTTCTAGGTGGAGGGATACCCTAGAAGGGGATTCTAGGCATGTGAATTAAAATAACTGATGCAGACTACACACAAAACATGTCGGTGTTTATTTGTGAGCTGCTTCTGCTATTTTTTAATCAGTGTCTCTTCTAGCCTTCTTACCAAATCCATGGACTAGTCAATAGCATGGGCTTCACATTGAAACTGACTTGGGTTAGAATTATGGCTTTGCAGCTTCTTTGCTCTGTGAATCTAGACTAGTTACTTAACATATCTGGCCTTATTTTTTTGTAGTTTTATTTGAGATACAACTGACATATAACATTATATTAGTTTCAGGTGTACAACATAATGATTCAATACATGTATATGTTGCTAAATGATCACCACAATAAATTTAGTTAACTTTCATCCCAACATATAGTTACAAATTTTTTCTTGTTATAAAAACTTTTAAGAAATATCCTTTTAGCAACTTTCAAATATGCAATAAACAGTATTATTAACTACAGTCAAGATGCTGTACATTGCCTCTTCGAGACTTATTTACTTTATAAGTGGAAGTCTATACATTTTGACTACCTTCACCAGTCACTATCCCCAACCCCCTGCCTCTGGCAACCACCCATCAGTTCTTTGTGTCTGCAACATTATTGTGTTTTTGTCTGTTTGATTTACTTTGCTTAGCATAATGTCCTCAAGATCCATCCATGTTGTTGCAGGATTTCCTTCTTTTCATGACTGAATAATATTCCATTGTATATAAATACATTTTGTTTATTCATCCATCCACTGATTGACACTTAAGTTGTTTTCATGTCTTGGCTACTATAAATAATGCTGCAAAGAACACGGTGTGTATATATCTTTTCAAGTTAGAGTTTTCATTTTTTTGGATAAATACCCAGAAATGGAATCACTAGATCATATGATAGTTCTATATTTAATTTTTTTGAGGAACTTTCATACTGTTTTCCATAGTGTCTGCATCAATCTACATTCCCACCAACAGTGCACAAGGGTTCCCGTTTGGTTTTATTTTTTCACATCCTCCCAGCATTTATTATTTCTTGTCTTTTATAGGCTAGCCATTCTAACAAATGGGAGGTGACAACTCATTGTCGTTTTAATTTGTATTGTCTTGATGGATAGTGATGATGAGCACATTTACTTGTACCATTGTCCATCAGCGTAGCTTTGTAAAAATGTCTATTCAGTTCCTCTGCCCATTCTTTAATCTGAATTTTTTTTTCCTGTTCAGTTGAATGAGTTCTTTATGTATTTTGAATATTAACGCCTCTGTGCTTTATTTTCTTCATTTTGCAATGAGGAATAATAATGCCCCATCCCATGGTGGTAAGTAAATGAGATGAAAATTATCAAGCCCCTAATATGCAATAAGAGGTACCCAATAAATGGTGGAAACTGTGGTGGCTGGTAATTGTTGTTGCTATTCCATTGTCACTTTTGTAGTTCCTGTGTCTTTTGCATTGAAACTAGATAGGCCTTGGCTTTTTCCTTTACCTATTATAAATTATTAATTCCTTTGTCCATCATCATCATTTTATTTACTCTTCAAAATAGCTTGGGAAGGAGTTGAGGAGATACTAGTTATTGATTTGAGGGATACAGAAGGTCTTTCTGGAGGAGATGGCCTTTGGTCCAGGCATCAAGGAAGGGTTTGATTCCATGGCAGGCCAACGAGAGAAGAGCCAGGTTAACGAGCAGCTGCTGTGCATTTCCCTTCAAAGTCTCCCTGCAGTACTGCCCAGGAATAAAGTGTGGGTATTGATCTCCATCCAGGGAGATAAAGCAAGCTTGTTGAGATTCTTTACTGCCCATATAAATACGGTGTACTTTAACACATTACAAGATCGTATTAAAGGGCTGCAACCAGCTGGTGATGGCAGCAAAGTTCAAGGACTATAAAGATCCCATGCAATGTAAGGTGACTTGGGCTCTTTGCACTGCAGGATCCATTAGTAATACAGGGTCTGGCACAAATGATGCCCCCTTTTTATTAAAAAATCTTTTATTACAAAATCATAAGCATGTAATTCTGTAACATAATAATATGACACATAAGCACACCATATGACATTTTAGGTGAAATGTTCAAATTAAAACTATAAATTATTACACCCATATTATTACCCCACCAACCACACTCAGAGAGGCCTTACTTCTGCCAGACCCTGTATTTTGGGTAGAGGTGCCATTGATCAAAACTAAGCTGTATGTTTTTGCGGTACTTAACAAGCATTCTTAAATGGGGCTTCACTTTGAATTTGGTGACATATTTACATTTCAAACCTTCTGTCTCTTAGTCATGCTATATCACCCATTGCCACACACACACACACACACACACACACACACACAATCAGGCCTCAACATCCAGTGACTTCTTAATACTTGACATTCTCTGACAGTCCCAGCTGAACCCTCATGCCTCCCTTCCAAATGAATGGAAGTGTTGGATGACAATTCATGTATTTCTCAGTTAGGTGACTCAAACCAACCAAACTTGGTCTGGCTAGTACTTTGGTTTCTGCTTATTAAAGCATAATTCATTTGCAAGTCTGTGTTAAGGGCAATGTATGGCAGCTCACAATTAAAGGCATGCTAAGGGAGTACCTCTCCTCTATTGTGTTGTAAATTAAATGAACCATGTTTATTTACCTGGAGGGTTGTATCTTTTATACTAAAAAACATGGAAATATTTTTGCCACACATCATAGCACAACAATAGCAGATATTTGTGCATACTTTGGGTTTGTAAATCTGATTGTTAACACTTGTATACCCAAAGATATATGGTAGAAGAAAATAAAATAAGGCTTAGATTGAGAACATGAGGTAATACATGAGCAAAATTTGTATAACTCACTAAAGGATGATTGGCAGTAATACTGATTGATATAATTATTATATTTTTAATCTAATTTTATACATGACATAAAATTAAAAAATCTAATGAGGGTAAAAAAAGAAAGAAAAATAACTTTTGTTTCACCCACTCCTCAAGCCCCACTGCCAGAGAAAGCTTTTTTAATTGTTTCATTTTGGTTCTTTGGTAATTACTACCATAATGCTAAATAATATTTTTATACTTTTACTTTATGACTTCGCTACTGCAGACTGTATCCCAGGCTCTCTTCTTTACAGGGAAATCGGTCTTCTTGTTTTACTTCCCTCCTGTCCTCCCACCCTCCTGGGAGTTTTATTATTTCTACTGTATTTTCCTGTTCCGTTTTTCCACCAGTTACTTTTATAACTACAAATACTCAGCTTAAACCTCCGTTTCTTTAACTCTCACTACAGATAGCTCATTGGCCAATCTGTGAGGTGAGAGAGTCAGCTCCTCTGTCCTTTCCTCAGCCTTTCCTCTGACTTTAATCAGCTACGCCATCACTGTTATTTTGTCAAGATTTTAGGGTTCTTAGTCAAAAGTCAGGATACCAGTTAAATTTGAAGTTCAGATAAACAATGGAAAACTTCTGGTATAACTATGTCCCAAATATAGAATGGGACATACTTATACTAAGGAAATGTTTGTTGCTTATCTGAAACTGTGGTTTAACTGAACACCCTAAATTTTTATTTGCTAAACTAGAAACCCTATGAAGTTTATGACATTTCTATTCTCTTCTGAAACTGGCCACAGTGATTTCATATTTTATCTTTAGATTGGGTTAAAGAACAAAAAGCCATTACCTCTTGCAATGTTGCTTTCTACTATATGATAACAAGCTCAGCTCAGGGCAGAGAATCTCAAGACTGTTAAGGCAGAACGTTCCTTGCATATGATTTGTTTCATTTTACTGAAGAAAAAATCTCAGATTTAAAGAGGATAACAAATTTACACAAGCTCAAAACAAGAGTTGGAGGTAGATATTTTATTAGCCTTTTTCTCTTTTCCACCAATTCTTTCCTCACCAAAAGTTTTGGTGCTTCTGCTCATATTGATATTTTAAAGACAATGAAGCAGAGTCCAGAAAGGAAGGTGAGCTTAACAACATGCAGGCATTTCTCCTCCCACAAGGATAGATCTGCTGTACTCAGTAGGATGTACTAACACAGAAGGCTTTAGAACTAGGCAGACTAGGGTTCAAATCTCAATTCCACACTGACTACTCTGAACTTGGGCAAATTTCTAAACTCTCTGAACCTCACGCCTGATAAAGTCTACTTTGTAGTGTTATTAAGATGGACTAAGACAACATGTGGTATGGTGAGCATTGTGCCTGATGAAGCATAGCAGATGCTCTGTCAACCGGGAGCTGGTTGTTTACTTAGAGGATGAGTCAAATCAGTCACCCCACATTCTGCACATACATAGGAATGAGAGAGACATTAGCACTATGGCAAATTAACAGATCATTTTTTCAGGGTCCCTTTTACTAGGCTCTTCCTTACTACACACTGTGTTTTTGCCTCCTGCCTCCAAGCTCCCAGTCCCCTGCCCCCCACCCCACAATCCCGCACTGCTCCAGAAAGAAGTGTCTACAGAGCAGATCCTACCAGGCTGCCCCTCTGGAAACACCAGCCACAAGCCCAGCAAGTCCTACTGGAGAGAGTCCAGATTCCATGGGCTAGCACTCAAATAGCCCCACAGTGCCCTTGATCCTCACCTGCCCTCAGCCTCCCCATGCTTTGCTCCAACCACATCATCATCCATTTCTGACAGTCTCACCTTCACCTTTGCCATGTCCAGAACACCCTCACTTTCCTTCCCCACACAGTTAGGCTCTCTGAATGCCTAATGCCCCGTTCAAATATCATACCAACCCCTACATCTGCACCCCAGACAAGGTAAGTAAATCCCTTTTCTGGAGCTTCCTGCTAATATACTCAGTACTCAGTTGTACCTTTGAAATATTATTCATCAGATGTGTGTGAGGACTGTTAAAAATCTCTCGGCCAAAAACTTGGCATCCAGGCCTTCTTCCCAGATGAAGTATCAGCTGCTTATTTCAGTGGTGGGTGCTCACTCCTCTTCCACCCCCTGCACACAGAAGACATGAAACTCCAACAACATCCGCCTTCAGCCTCTGCTGCCACCTCCCTAGCACCGTCCTGTGAACCAGGCCCCCTGCTCTGCAGATCCACTGCCAATTCTGGTTTCCACCTGCCAGAGTTTTAGTTACCAGGTACAACACATACCTCTTTTATTGTACTGACCACTTTGAAATTTTATTTTCTTTCTACCCTTGTGCTGCCTGGAGTGTCCTCAGGTTCAAAGATAAATGTGGACTAAAGATAAATGTATTATTTTATCCAGCAAATGCCTAGTACAGTACTAGGTTCACCATAGATATTCAAATATACAGATGAGTGATGAGTGAGTGAATGTGAATGAATTAATATTTAAAGGTTATGGAAGGTCTGACCAAACAACCAATGTATTATAGTAGTATACCACATGGGCTAGTCAGCAGTTAAACGTCCCCAAGCAAAAGGAACAAGAACAATGTGTCATGTCATAATAAGTAGAGCATGTCAGAACTATAATCTGTCTTTTCTTCTAAAAACATTTTTAATAAAGAATTTTCAAAGCTGTCTGTCAGAAAGGTGACCCTCCCGATAAGTAATGAGAGAGCAGTGACATAGTTGTCAAGACATCAGCCCTGGGGTAGTGGGCACAAGAAGGACTGACAGCTCCCACAAAGTCTCGGTGACCAGCACAGGGTGGTGCCTGACAGGCAGTGTCACTCAGTGAACAAAGCAACTGTGGATCGTGGGGCCTGCTGGAGCCTGGGACTCATGCACAGGCTTCTGCTGGGGGAACAAACACAGCACACAAGGCATGGCTTGGCCTTGGGAGGGTCTCTTGGCTTCCACATGGGGGGCTGAGGACTGTTTGTGGCCTAGTCATGAAGAGGAACCAGGGATATTGATAGAGCTCTGATTTTTGAGTGCCTATTGTGTGTATCATTTCATGTCATTCACAATAATTGCTCTCCATAGATCAGAATCACCTGTTCCATCTCACAGGTGAACACATTACCCAAATTAGTCAAAACTGAGCTTCCGTGTTCCCTAAATGTGCTATATGCATGTGGATGGTACACAAGAACTGAAATCAGCCTAGACTTGGGCATGCTGTTTATTCAGTTTGTCCACCTGTGAAATGAAGATTGTATGAATAATACTTAACAACAGGTGCTTTTGAAAATCAAGTGAGATTATATATAGGAAAGCTGTTTGTAAATGAGTAGATGCTATTATTAACAGCATTAAGTTCAGCATCCACATTTTGGAAACTGTACAATTGGAAGAGACCAGACATGTACAGGAAAATTAGCCTGATGCATAATGAATATTATTTATCTAGCAAGAGTTCCTTAGCCTTGACACTATTGACATTTTGAGACAGATAATTCCTTTTTATTGGGACTATCCTGGGGATCGTGGGATGTGTACCAACATCCCTGACATCTACCCACTCCTTGCTAATAGCATCTACTGTCCCCACATATTGTCTCAAATATTGCCAAATGCCCCAAGGGGGCCCAAATTGCCCCCAGTTGAAGAGCATCAGTCTAAGTATTTTTTCCTGTGGTAAACTATGTTAATAAGTTTTTTATCCATTTAAACTTCACAACACTTCTAATAGGTAATATTAAGTAAGCAGCACTACCCCCATTTTATAAGTGACATCAAATTTTGGAGGGTATAATTAATGTACCGACACTTGTGCAGAAGCTGGGCAGCCCAGATCTGGTCCAGGTCTTTCAGACTCTAAAGTCCATGACCTTCATTCTGCCCTACTAAAAAGGACAAAGCCCAGACTGGGTGACTTTGGGTTAGCTGACAGATGAAAAGAGGTGCCAAGTGTTAAAACTGGCCAGGCCCCTCTAGGGCAAATAAATTTCTCTCTTAGCTAACAATAGGATTTATTTTTATTCTGACTCCTTATTCCTTCCATTACCAGACTATAGCTCATTATGATGATGATATTTAAAGCATTAACCTTTAAATATATCATGGTCTTTTGGACCTCAGAAACTATGGAAAGACTTTTAAAGCCAGCACACTGTATTCAAGCCCTCCTTTGTTTACAAAGCCCATGTTTTTGCCAACCACAGATGGCTCTTGACTATATAACATTTGGCTTTTTAGCAACTTTTCTACTTTATGCATCATTGTCACTCAGTTGATGAAATAAACACAGTGACATGGAGATGCTCCCCCCACCCCAGACAACCATGGTGTCCCCTTCCTCATCTGTGCTGACAGTAATAGCAATGATAATTATAATAGCTAAGTAACAGCTACAGAAAGAAAAAGTAGGCCTTATTACCCTAATAAACTGAGTCAAGGACAACAAATATTAAGACTGTCCAACGAGTAAACTCTGGCCTCAGTTGTACACAGACTGAAACATGCCAGCTTATGTTCAGTTGTGCAAGAAAAAAAAAGCCACATTAAAGATCATGAACAAAATGAAAAAACTGTCTCACTGTTATGTCTAAAAAGTAAGAAAGTTGGTGAATGTTTAATTTTACTTAGCTTTTAAGAAAATGTCCTTATTCTGTTAGTTTTTTGATTGACATTCTTATGTTTCAGCTTTCACACCCATTTTCAAGGACACACAAGTGAAAGTGGGTATGCCATTCTCTCAAACAGCCTTTTGTCACATCTGGTTTCAAAGTCTCAAATTTCGTATTTCATGCTTCCTGCTTCCCCCTGCCCCTCTCCCCTTCCTCTTTGTCTGATCTAAAAAGTCATCAGCCAGAAGAGGACCTGGGGAAAGACTCTTAGGTTGGCATGAAAAATGAATATATTATGAAATGGCAGCTGTCTAGCAGCAGACTCAGAATCTGCCTGCAGGCTATGTGCAGATATTACATCTGGCAATAGAAAGGAAACTCAGTGATAATGGTATTGAGAATGGACAAAAATAGTCTGTGTCCTGTAGTGATGAATGGAGGGAATGGAGAGTGAGCCAAAGAGATTGTTCTGTGGACTCTACATGAGAGAAACACACGCTTTATAAACCCAGACATGGACAACGTAACTCCATGCTTTGGGATGTCCTCTTGTTTTGGAAGAAAAGAACGTTTGAGCAGCGTGGACTCCTGGTGCCAAGGCTTCTCTGAGTCAATGCCTCTCTGTTAGTCAGCCATGGCCTACTTCTCTTTGTTGATCAGGCTGAATTTTAATAGGCTGTGTCTACATTTCTCCTACACCACCTCCTTTTAGAAGCTTACAAAGAGGTTAAAGAAATTTACCAAAGAAATGACTGACTGGTTTTACTGGAAAGCAAAGCTCCTGACCTGTTGAGATGCTCTCAGGATAGACCCTTCCTTCTTTTTCCCAGATCTCCTCCTCATGGCCCATGCTTCTCCTCTTACTTTGGGGATACCATGTGAGCTTAGCAGTCTCTGTGTGAAAACAGAGGAAGGTGGGAACAAATATTGATTCAAGGGATTAGAGCCACAAAATAGAAAAGGATCTTCTTGAGGCCAGCCAAATAGGGCATAGTCTACATGAATCTGCCAAGAGAATAAGGTAAATCTTGTACCCAGTCAAGAGAGACAATGATCTGAGTCTTTGTCATGCCAGAGAGGAAGTGGCTTCTTAATCCTGGGTCATCCTCTTTTAAGTAAGTCTGAGTAAGTGGTGGCAAGAGGTTGCTGAGAGATGGGCGGAGTGCCAGCTGTTCTGCTAGCTGATGCTGAAGGACTCAGTTCCAGCAAAATGCAGCGGGAAGACACAGCAGAAAAATTTCCCTTCCGTTCAGAAAGACTGACTAAGGGTTGCCTGGTGCCAGACGCTGTGCTGGGTACTGAGCACCTAACAGCAATGGCACCCTCTTCCTGCCCCAGAGGACCCCACATTCTATTCTAAGAACCAGGGAGCGAATGCAAGGGAAGGAAAAAAGAACCAGAGCATATACATTCATTCATTCAACAGCTATAAAATGAATACCTCTTTGAACCAGGCACTAATGTGGACCCTAGGGAGAGAGGAGTGAACAATACAATTACAGCTAGAAGGTGTTCTGTGTCTGGCACTTATCTAACGTATAAATTATCTCTATAACATGACTATGAGTTCATTATTAGCTCCTTCTTACTTATCAGGAAAGTAAGGGAAGAGAGTTAAGTAACTTACTCTCTAATAAGTGGTAGAGTTGGAAATTGCATTTAGACCACCTGGGTCCAAGGCTTAAAGAAAGGAGTGGGGTGGAGGGATGGGATATTAAATAGGGATCATTCTCAAGATGATATTTGAGTTGAGAACCTGAATAACCACAACCAGGCAGCTGCTGACCGTGAATTAGACCCTGTGCCAATGCATTTTAAATGCTTGCTTCCTTTTCGTCACAACAGCCATAACCAGCAGGTCATAGCACCGTTTTCCAAAGAGGAAATAGAAGCTCACATTTTGGTAAGTCATGCCAATATGCATGACTTCGATGTGGCAGAGTTAGAATGTAGGCCCAGGTCTATCCAACTCCAAAGTCCATGCTCTGTCTACCAGCCACACCATGCCACAAAATGGAAAATGTCACCATAATTATATCTGGAAGATTTGGAATTTCCTAAGTGTGGCTATATCTTACCTGGAATGGGCTTAACAGAGAAAAAGCTAGCCTAACAGAGACCTACATGATGAGTTGCCCTGTTTTTGTTTTGGGGGCTTTTTTTAAGAGATGGGACAGGGTAGAAGAAATTCTAGGAAGCAGAAACAGCACAGCAAAGGTCCAGAGGTTATAAACATGGGGGTGTACCTAGGAAATACTACTCAGGTGTAGTTAGAACTATGTGCAAGGGGTGGAGAGTTAAGAAAACAAGTTGGAAGGCTAGGCTGGGGCAAATTTTGAAGAGACTTGTTGTATTCAGAATAAACTACAGTGAGCATTATAATAAAATCTTACCATATCATGAAATCCACGAAATGTGTTTCAAGCACCTCCTCTATGTAAGGTGCTAAAGTTGGAGCTCTGATCAAAATAAATGCCTTTTGTTTTCAATACTGTAGTGAAATCTCTGCACTGTGTACTACTCTACTCTCTAGACCTCCAAAGTACGCCACCCAAAGCCAGACTCCATCACTGTTTTCTGGCAGAGGATCATGCCTGGGAGCACTGGCCTGAGCGTCAGTTTTCATTTTAGAGCCTGTAGATCTAGGAAGAGAGAAGATTGGAATGAAAATCCGTATTGACCTCTGAGCAGACATTGGAAGTTGCTTTTCTTTTTAAAAAATGTGATATCAGCACATTTTATTCTGCTTTGCCTTTTTCTCAGGAAAAGAACAGAATGAAGCAGGTATAGAAAACATACCCTTTAAAGAGCAGATTCCTCCAACCCACCACAATTTCATTGTGTATGTCCACAAACAGTGGCTGAGTGCCCACGAGGCTTGTCCCTGCTCTTAGCCTCGGTTTCCCCTATAAGAAGAGGGGCATAACAAAGGCTATGTCGTACAAATAAATAAGGTACTGTGTATATAAAGTACCTGACACATACTTATGAGCAAACACTCAATATATGTTGAATTGAACTATAAGTTTCCCTAATAATTATATAAAGCATTACTTTTAAAGTGTGAAAAACAAAAGTTAGAAGGAAAATTTGCTATTGGGGAATAAATATTCCTCTTATCAGAGGCAAATGACCCAAACCACATTCCAGGCACATATCTAAGCATATACATACGATGATCACATTTAATTCACAGACCACACTGAGAGGTGTGAATTATTAGCCCATCTCAAATATGAAAACCCTGAGGCTTGGGTAGTGAAAGAGGAATTAAGGATAGGCTTTGTGTTGGCACTTGGTTGACACACAAGATGTTCACCTCTGCCTCTAAAAAAATATTTTTGAGTGTTTCCTATTTCCTATGGGCTGTGCCAGGCTATGTGGGGTATAAAATTAACAAAACAAACAGAAAGTCTTTTCTCAAAGTCTAACCTCAAAGCCTAATGGGAGAGACATATTATGATGTGCTTTACAAAGAGATAATAAGAGATCATTTACAAAGAGATCATTTACCAAGAGATCATTTAGAATGGGAAGGAAAGTCAAGGGAACAGGCAAATGAAATAGAATGGCTAAAGGACATGGAATAGGAAAGAATTTAGTATTTTCTGGGAAATGCTAAAGGGTCCAGTGGGTGAAGTTAAATGCATGAAAGGCAAGTGATACACCACGAAGAAAAAGGGAGAAGAGTGGCCAGCTCACATTAGCCCTGTTAAGGAATTTGTATTCTGATGTAATAGAATTGTTTGTGGAACATCTTTACTCCTATCGGAACACTGCTGGACATGTGACTCTAGTCTGAGGACCAAGTGGATAAAAGATGCCAGGATGACAGCCATCCCTCATTCAAAGAAAATTAGATTTACAGTATTTAGGAAAACCGGGATTTTTTTAAAATTGCATAACCAGAAATTTGGAGATAAATGGGTGCAAGAATTGTCAAGGTCAGAATTTTCATAAATCTTGGCCTTTCCATCATGCCCACCAGAAGGCTGTTGTAGTTCTGAGCACTACATCTGCATTCAAGTCAGGATTAAGCAAAGATGGCACAAGGTTGTGACAACTGTGTCTGTATTCTTTTATCAAGAAAGCAGATGCTTTTTTAAATATATCAACAAAAGACTTATGCTTATATGACATGCCCCTAAAATGAGTCACATGGCCACTTCTAACTGCAGGGGAGTCTAAGAAAGAGATTGTGTGGTTTTGAAGTTTCAATATTATGAGACAGCTAGGGAAAAACAGTTAGAAATAGCTTCTGATTGGTGATGTCAGCCATAAATACTATAGCAGGAAAAGATATTCCTTCCTAATAATCAGTGATGTTAGTTACATGCCAGTAAAGAAAGGTCAGTCAGGCCCTGACCTGTGTGGCTCTGTGGGTTGGGTGTTGTCCAGCAAAGTGAAAGGTTGCCATTTTGATTCCCAGTCAGGGCAAATGCCTAGGTTGCGGGTTTGGTCCCAGGTCGGGGGTGTACAAGAGGCAACTGATTGATGTTTCTCTCTCACATGGATGTTTCTCTCCTTCTCTTTCTCCATCCCTTCCCCTCTCTCTAAAAAATAAACAAATAAATTTTTTTTAAAAAAGCTCAATCAAAATGGTTGACAAATAAACAAAAGACTTGAACAGGTATGTCACAGAGAGAAAACCCAAATGTCCAATAAACATTTCAAAGGCACTAAAGAAATTCAAATTGAAACCATACTGAGAAATGTATAGGTGATACCAAATGGAAAATATTCAATATTGCCAAGAATATAAAAGAATTGAGACTTTTATGTACTGGTAATGGAATACAACTGCTTTGGAAAACAATATATTATTATATGTGTATATCTTTCCACAATCCACTCTACTCCTGGTATGTCCCCTATAAAAATTCCTGCATGTGTGTACCAGGAAACATAAAAATTTGCAAGATGGGTTTCTTTTTTGAAATAGTAAAAAACAAAAAAAAAAAAAGAAAGACAAAAACAAAAACCCCTGAAACATAAATGTCCATCAACAGAAAAAAATAAACTACAGTATATTTACACAATTAACTACTACATATCAATTAAAGTTTGAAATTCAGCTATGTAAAACTTGATGAATTATAAAATATGTAATTGAACTAAAATAATCTCAAGAAAAAAACATTATAAACACTATTACAAGATTCAAAATAAGCACAATTAAATTATTGCTTAGATGGTTTAAAAACATTTTTAAAACAAGGGGATTATAAACAAAACATTTCACACGGTTACCACATGGAGGAATATGGAAGGAGCTCATAGATATCTTCAATCATACTCGTAGTATTTGAATCTGTAAGTTGGATAGTGACCTCCTCATCGTTTGCTTTATCATCATGTTTTATAACTTACATATACATTACTTACAGTCCTTTATATGAGCTTAGTATTAGATAATAAAAAATTTTAATAGAAAGCAAGTTATCAAAAAGTATGATTAATATGAAATAATTGTACATCTATAAATATAGAGACAGAGGCACATGCAAGAATATAAAATACTACAAGTAGATTAATGGTAGTTTACATATTCCTCTTTTAAGCTTTTCTGTATTTCCCAACTTCTACAACAGATATATATTATTTTAGGAAGCAGAAAAATACAGAAAAAAGTGTTTATTGAAAAATTTTAAAGCATTATTTTTTAGTTCATTTGTTGTAAGAGTTGACAATTCCTGTTCAATTGTCACTGAGTTCCTTTAACTGAACATTGGCAGATATACCTGAAAGTTAAAGAATTTCTTGTTATCTATTTAGTGGCTCCCAAAGCCAAATCATGGTGTTAAGTAACTTACATTTTCCCTCCAAATTCCCTTTATCTATTAGAGAAAGGAAGTTTCTAAAATATTTTTGAGTGATGCTAACAGATGAGAATGGATGAAAGAGAGAACAAATAATGTTTTGTCTGCTTCAAGAAATGTCATTGCCTCTACCCCTTTAAACAATTTTGTACCCTTCTCATAATATGGGGCCTTGTGTCTATGCCATGGGTACTGCCTGTGACGGAAAAATCAATTTGAAAACTAGAAGACATGTTCATTGGCTTTTGTGGATATTCCCTCTACCAGTGTTTTAACTATGGTTAGCAAAGCCCTTCCTTTCCTCAGGTGAGAGATACCACCTCACTGCTGCTCTCTGCATCATCAGATCCATAGATTTCAGAGTCAAAACTGAGGCTCAAGCCTCAGCAATTCCCAGTTTTCCCAAGAACAAGAGCTTTTTTCTAGTGCCAGAATATTTTGTGAACTCCACCATACCAAATAATTTTATTTCTTAATGTTTTAAAAAAAATGCAAAATAGACTCAACAATTTTAAGAATGACGTATGTCTTATATTTTATCAATTATAACCGCACTTCAACATATGTGAAAGCATAATTCAGGCGTGAGCCAGAGATACTAAATTTTTAGACAGTCAACAATGTTTGGTACCATTGCGGGTGGATTACCTGATACCTTGCAAGGGTGCCCTGGGGCAGGGAACCACAGACACAAGTTGGTATTTGCTCTTCTAAACTATTCTGAGGACCTGAGGTTTAAAACAAGGAAGTGACTTGTGCAAGGCAGCTCCACTGGTCATTGTTGGGGCTGGAATTGAAATTCAGGTATTTTCGCCCTGGCTGGTGTGGCTCAGTGGATTGAGCACCAGCCTGTGAACCAAAGGGTCACCAGTTTGATTCCCAGTCAGGGTACATGCCTGGGTTTCAGGCCAGGTCCCCAGAAGGGGGAACACAAGAGGCAATCACACATTGAGTTTCTCTCCCTATCTTTCTCCCTTCCTTCCCCTCTGTCTAAAAATAAATAAATAACATCCTAAAAAAAAAAAAAGAAAGAAATTCAAGTATTTTCATTTCAAATCATGTTTTGTCAAGGTTTCACAATATCTGCATAAGTCTTCTCAGGCTTCCCTTCCTGCTTCTGCAGATACATTGAATGACTTTCTAAGTGATTTATTAAAATATTTACTTTATAGCTTTTGGGTTTGAATATTTTACTTCAGGTCATGAAAAATATTAGTTCTATTTTCTTCTAAAACTCCTTAGATTCTACATATTGATTTTTAACTCACCTGAATATTTTTTGTATAATGTGTGCAATAGGGCTCTATATTTGTTTTATTTCAAGTAATAGTGGTCCATGCACCTTATTTGTTGAATAAGCTTTATTTTCCCCATTGATTTGAAATATCACCTTAATCATGTATTACATGGTTAGACAGATATATACATTTGTCTCTAGAATGCTCATTTTATTTCATTGATCTACTTGATTATTTCTGTGCAGGTGTCATGTTGGTTTAATTGCTGAGACTTAATAATGGTTTTAATTTTTTTAATATTTTAGAATTAACTTTGACATTTAAAAAAATAAATAAAATCAATCTGCATTTAAGAAAGAAAGAGCGAGAGAGAGAGAAGAGAGATGGAACTCCTACCTTTTGCGACAGCATGGATGGAACTGGAGAATATTAAGCGAAGTGAAATAAGCCAGTTGATGAAAGACAAATACCATATGATCTCACCTATAAGTGGACTCTATTCAACAGAATAAACTAACGAACAAAATAAACCACAGGCACGGAGACATGGAGCAAACTGAAAGTGACCAGAGGGGATGGGGAAAGAGGACAATGGTAGAAAGAAGGAGAAGGGACTAGACAAAGAACATGTATGAATAACCCATGGACATGGACAACAGAGTGGGGACTGACTGTGGGGGTGGGACGGGTGGAGGGGGGTAAAGGGGTAAAAACTGAGACAACTGTAATAAAATAAACATGATTTATAAATAAAAATAATAATACTGCATGATTCCACTTACATAAGGTACCTGAATACTCAAATGTGTAGAAGTAGAAAATAAGATAGTGGTTGCCAGGGGTTAAGGGTGGGGGAAATGGGGAGTTGGTATTCAACAAGTATAAAGTTTCCTTTAGGCTAGATGAGTAAATTCTAGAGGCCTCCTGTACAACATAGTGCCTAGAGTTAATATGGTATTTGCACTTTAAAAGTTGTTGAGTTTAAGAGGGTAAATCTCATATTAAGCATTCTCACCGCAAAAATAAATAAATAAATAAATAAGACATAAGCATAGGAAACTGAAAGATTTTGGATAGGTCCTTGACTGGGCTAATTGTATCGCAAATGTCTGCATATATCCAAACTCATCAAATTGTACATACTCAATATATGCAGTTCTTTGTAGATCAGTTATCCCTCAATAAAGCTGGGAAGCATAAACAGTCTCCAGTTGACTATAGAAAACAGAATGGTAGTTATGAAAAAGATTGCCATCTCTGCTTCTTTCTTTAACATTTATCACACCCCTTGGTGACTAAAGCTGTCTAGAAGGGGAGAATAGAAGTATGTAAACAATGACAGTATAAAGTGATATGGGGAAATTAAATTCTGTTCTAAATTCATCAGGACCCCAGAAAGCATGAAGAATTCTTCCCTAAAACAAGAAAGGCCGGCTGATGAAGAAATAGCTGAAAACGGCCAAGTCCCTCTGATGCTTCTTTTCTTCAGAAGAAACCATTTCTTTATTTCTTCCTCATGCACTTGGTTTCCAGAGTCTTATTTGTCTTCCTCTGAAGATGGTCCAGTTTGTCTACACCCGTAAGAGGAAATAAATCTCTTATGTTCTGGCCTGGATCCAGAAAAGAAAAACAGGAATTTCTCTGATTCCGGACACTCTCTTTTATCAACAAAGAAATGCTAAATACAATTGAAAAGATGAATCAAAGTTCACAGGAAAAAGGTCAGGGCAGGCAAAAGGAATGCTTTTCTTTGCCACTAACATTTCTGATCTACTTCTGGCCCCAGCCCTTCCTCCAAGGTGAAATTCCAGTCATCTCCTCCTCAGTGCTGAGCCAGTGTGCCTATGGCAAACAGGAGGCACTCTCAAAGAGAAGGACTGCTGGGAGTGGAACAAAAGAAGCACAGCCCATGGATGGAGTGAAGGCATCTGGCACAGAATGGAAGAGCATCCAGAGCAAGCCTGAAGGAGCAGTTCGGTCAGCAGTTCTCAAAGCTGGAAATCTGTTGGGTCCCTGAGACTCTTTCATGGGACCACAAGCTCAAAACTATTTTTACAATAATACCAAGACATATTTTGCCTTCTCACCCTTATTCTCTCATGAGTGCACAATAGAATTTTTCAGAGGCTACATGACTTGTAATGGATTCATTGCTCTGAGGACTAATGGAATATACAAGGTTGGGCAAAAATAGGTTTACAGGTGTTTGTTATGGAAAATAATACAGCAATTAATAAATAATATTACAAGAATAAACTGTGTTTTGCGTGCTCACAATTATAAACCTACTTTTGCCCCACCCGGTATGTTTGTGTATTCTTGTGTTTGAATAATTGTCAGTTTTAATTTCTAACATGGTAAACTGAGAGAGATAAACACAAGCTCGTGGGGGGTCCTCAATAAATTTAGAAGTCTAAAGGGTCCTGAGATCAAAACATTTGGGAACTGCTGGGTGACTGCAGTTCAGAGGGGGTCAATGTAGAAGATGGCCACCTGGCAGGACCTGGGTAGTGGCCATGCATCCAGGCAGGGAGGAAGCCTGGGAAATAAATGTCCCAAGGAGCACCATCTTCTCCCTCTCTGCAGTGCCACCCGGGCCTCCCATGGACCAAACATACCTCAAAGCCAGAGAGTAAGGGTAACTGTTTCTGGAGCACCGATCACGGTGGGAAAGAGTGCATCGGGAGAAGCCAGTGGAAAATACCCACACCCTGGGAGATTGGAAGGATATTTTAAAAATTAAGAAGGAGCAGAAGGAGGGGGAGAAAGGAGCGGGGAGGGGAGGAGGAAGAAGTGGAGGAAGACAAACAGGAGAAATGGGAACATACGGGAAGTGAGGATCCTTTGAAATGAGATCCAGAGGGAAAAGCTTCCAAACAGCTCCCAAGCACTTTGTTTCATTCACTTAGCTGGCTAAAGAGGGAGGATCTGGATTTGAATTCTGACTCTATAATTTCCTAATTATGCTTCCTTAGTCAAGTTAATAGATCTCAGCTCAGTTTCCACACCTCCACCATGGGCTAATAACACCAAGCTCAGAGTGCAGATAGCAGTTTTGATTTAGTTGATTTGCAGTGTTTAGTGTAGACACTTCATGTTGGTCTATTTCCTTTATCCTTCCTATGCAAACACCTGGAAAGTGGTTCTAGTAACTGTGAGGGCATCTTGGGCCTCATGTGACGCTCAACTTTAAACCACAGAGTGGGACTCTGATCATCCTCATCTCTTTCTGAGGGTTTACTGCCATGTTAACTATTCAAAATGGTTAGCCATTTGGCATGAAAGAAAAAGAACACATAATAAAATATTGTATAAATGTCGATTTTGTCTTACAGGAATGAGTCCTTTGAAACAACCAATTCTTGGCAGCCTAAGATTTCATTGAGACCAAAAAAAAAAAAAAATCTGCAGGGTTTTCTGATTTGCATGCCTTCCCCTACATTTCTAATATCTTTCTCTGGAGCTACTGATGTTCTGCACTGGTTGTGGGAAGAGGCATTTGTTTAACTCAGAGCAGACTGGAGCTGTATTTGCTCCACACTGGTTTCTCTGCTGCATTTTTGTGAATGTTTCGATTTCTAGAGTCCCTCCACAAAGCTCCAGTTGCTACAGCCCTTTGATTCTTCCATGGGATGTTCACCATTAACACTTGTTTGAAACCTGCTGTGAGCATAAGCCCTGCTTAATAGAAATAACAGTGTGATTAAGGAGATAATCTGGTAAACTGTCAGTCACGTTTTGCAAAGTTATTATCCGGTTGCAAATCTCTAAGTATTAGAGGCTTCACTTTTCTTTTTTTTTTTTTTTTAAGGAACAGCCATTGCCTGTAGCCCCAGAAAGAGTTTTATTTGTGCATTTTAATTAGTGACATACATGTCTGCAATTCCAACTCCCTTAATATACCATCTCCCTGTGCCCAGTCACATCTTTCTCCCTCCCTCTCCATACACATGTATTATGTGGACATAATATTCATTTAAAATTGGAAACAATTTAGTAAAGGAGAAAAGTCCTCCCTCCAAAAAAACAAGCTCTAGACTAAACTGCAAATTTGTGTTGATAACATTCAGTTATCCAATTAAAGATCAGATGGAAAGTGGGCGGCCAATTTACCAATCAAATTGATGGATAGGATCAGGAACTGCTGGACCATTGTCGAAATGCAAATGATTTTAAACTCCAAACACTCAGAGAAAATGAGATTGATTATGAAGCTGGTTTTTCCTCCCATTACTCAAATGGGTAAATAGATGATAGATAAGGAGGCGTGGGGGCTGGAGGTTGCTACAGTAGTGGCTGTCTTCTCTTCACAGAAGGCATTTAACTAGTAAGTCTCTCTTATTCTGGTAAAGCAGGTTGAACAAAGACTTGGACTCTCCTACCATATTTTGGATTTTTTTTTAATAATGATGATGAAGATAACAAGTCCAGGGGGAGGGTGACTGTGGAGGGGGAGAGGAGAGCTACATCTTAGTCTATGATGAACTTTACAGAACTGGGATTGTTATCTCAACTCAGAGATCCCTTCTCTTCTCTCCACCTCCCTCCATGTGCCTCCACTCATACACATACATTCATCTCTAATGCAACCCAAAACTTAACAGTCAAAATTTGTACTCTCAACAATGGCATGCCCGTTAACTTTCTGTAGGGCTCTTTGGAAACACATTCACATTCTCTCCAAGACTCTGTTCCAATAAACCAAGAACTGTGGTACAGTATAAAGACAAGGACTTAGGAGTTAATGACACCATCCCCTCTGACAAGGAAGGCAGGAAGAAGAGCTAGATGTGGAAGGAAGATCATGAGTTGAGTATTGAGTATTGAACATGTTAAATTTAAGATGCTTTGAGATAGCCATGTGCACATGTCAAACATATATCAAAAATTAAGGGCCTAAAGTGAGGAGTGGACAGTGATCTCAGTGTATTATTGGTACTCTAGTTGTAATTAATTATCTGCTCAGTATCTGTCTTCCTTGACAAAAGCAAGCTTGTCTATGCACTACCATATCCTTAGTTCCTATCTCAATAAATAGTTCTCGATCAAAAGAGAGAAGCTGAGAAGGAGGAAGGGAGGAAGGAAGGGAGGGAGAAGGAGGGGAAGGAGACTGATGATTAGGCAGGCATTAGTGATCAACTTTGACTGAGCCCAGCAGGTAACAGACTATGGGTGTAAACTATAAATCAGCTTCTCAGATTATTTTACAAATCCTTACCACAAAGGAAGTAAAAGGAAAAAAACTAACATTTATTAAGAATACACTGTTTGTCAGAAAGACAAAATCCTAGGATTTCTACCTTCATCCCCTGCTATTTCTTCCAGAGTATGTTCAGCAGTTGCTGAAGATGCCGTGTCTTGCTGGAATATTTTGGCTGCTCACCCTCACTCCTTAGCTGATATTGATGAGTAAATGGACTGTTCTAACTTGTTTTCTTCTGTTACTTTACACCCCCTCCATCTTTTGATCTGAAACTGGTATGTTTTCTGTTTATTTTAAAATAGATTACAGCACATACTTTCCTTCCTCTTCCCTTTGAACAAATCTTCTCAAGTTGTCTTCTAACTACACTGAGAAGTCTGTTATGTTGTTCTGGTGAGTCTGTACATGTTCACAGGTCTGTCAGACTGGAGAGTGTGAATAACTGATGACTAATAAGACCCTGGCTGAGCTTTCTCTGACTGCAAGTCTAACATATTCAGGAATTTTTTAATGGCACAATGTAGCTCAATTTTGAAATTGTGCTAAATATATAATACTTCCCTTAATATACAGGAAAGAGCATTTACAGGTGTTTACTAGAGGTGAGCCACTGTGCTAGACATTTCTATAGATCATACCTAGTGTGGCCATAACAATCCAGTTTGCTCAAGATGATACCAGTTTATACCTATTGTCCCAGTATAAATTTTTGCAGAACTATCCCCCCACAGACAGTGTCACTGTTTGAACAATAAATTATACACCCACCCTACTCATGCCTCATTTAATAGTTTCTCTATCATCTGAGTTGATATCACCAGTAATCCCGTTTTTACATGATGCAACTAAGGACTCAATGAGGTCAAATCACCAGCCTGAAGTCTGACAACTCATGTGTTAGAATCCAGCTTCCACTTGAGGAATGCCTGGTTCTAAAGCAGGCTTTCCAGCATCCTGTGAGTAATTCTGTATGTATTTAGGATAGGATGATCAAAGTTCTTGGTTTGCAAGTGAAACACTTCTGTGTGATCATGGCCCAGTAATTCCCATTCTACAAATAAAATGAGCCAACACAGATGTATTTTTCTCTGTTATTAATGAATACCTGGCAGGATTTTAGTCAGGATCAGTGCTTAATAAGATTGGCAAGGGTAGAAAATTCAGCTTTCCTCCCTGCCCTAACTTTTCTATTCCTCTCCACTCCTGTAACCCTGCACTGCTCGATCTCCTCTCAAACAACACCTGGGAAAATGCAAAACTGTGTCAACAGAGAAATCTGAATTAAATTCCCAGAGCCAGGACTCACAGCTGCATAAAAGCACGCAAGTCGGAGGACCGCTCTGTGCCTCAGTTTCCTCCTGTGTAAAATTAATAATACTGTCTACTACATAGGATTGTAGTAAAGATTAAATATTAGGAGATCTGAAGCACTCACACAGTGCCAACATATCATAGGAACTCAACAAATATTAGTCCCCTTCCTGACTCAGCAAAGATCCGCTATTCCACTTCAATTTAAGGGAATAGGAATCTCTTCCCAGGCTGTTAACTGTACTCAGTTAGAGTGAATGGTGTCTAGAAAGACATGTCAAATATCCCTCACTAGCGGATCTGTGGGTACTTGGGAAAGGAGTCCTTTAAGTGGTTCACTCATAGTTTGTCTGGTGGTGGTGTTGTTAGTGCTATTGTTTGCATATTTGTTTTGCTACAAAGAGTATAAACTCTGAGAATGTATCATGTCATGTCATATACCTCGCTAGTGTGCCATTTGTCACGAGTCTTGATGAATCAATAGTTTATCCAGTGAAGGACAAGACCAGGGACTGTGTCATAGGAAGAGCAGGTGCAAACTTGTGGAGGGAGGAAATAGACCAGTGAGTAGCATGGTGTGGCTGGACTGTCAGAGAACTGGAATAAGATGATTCACACCTATTAAGCATGCACCTTGTGCTCAGTATTGTGCTAAGCACTTCACTTGGATGAACCCAATTAAGCTTCACAATAACTCATTATGAGGGAAACTCTATTATTCCATTATTCCATTTTGTACATGATATACAAGGCCCAGAGGGTGTGTACACCTAGCAAACAGTAAAACAATATTTTGAACCCAGGCATTCTGCTTGCAAAACCCAGACTCTTGGCCAAGGGATGAAAACAAAGCCTAGACTGCATGTTGGGCTCAGACTGTGGGGGTCCTTGTGGGCTAGAGTTGAAGATCATCTTTCACTCTGGAGACCCAGGTGGTAAGACCCACCCCAGGTGCTAAACCAGAGCAGGGAGAGTGTAGACTGTTGTTGAATTTAAAAGGAAATGAATTTTCTAATTGGCTTAAATCATTCCTCTTTCTGGCTTTGTGGTATTTACCAGTGCTTCTCCAATTACTTCAAGAGCTGTTGTGAAGTTCTCAATATAATCTCCAGAGAAAATTAATTTAAAAACATATTTCTTAATGTGAAGTATTCATGAGGATTAATGCATTTAGTATATATGAATTTAAATTAGTTTTATTTGGAGATTTTTAAACATTTCAGAGGTACACATACACAAGTTATTCATTCAATATTTGTTGAAAACCTACCATATCATAGGGAACATGTTAGAGATATGCCTTAAGACTAATAGATGGCCTGGTTAAAAATAATAATGTTCCCTGAGTGTTTGCTGCATGTAAGACACTATTCTATATATTTTACATATAATAACTCATGTATCCTCCATAATACCGCTGTTACTACATTTTATCTATTTGAGATGAAGAAACTGAGTAAATTGTCCCATTGACTCCAAACTGTTTTCCATCAGAGCAGATGCTACTAATCCTAACAGCTCACATAGATCCTTAGTATATACTTGTTGAATGAATAAGCCAAACATTGGGAGTACAAAATAATAATAATACCTAATATTTTGTGTAACAATGTGTTATTCACTTTCCATGAACCTTCTCATGAGAAATAATGTATGTAAAGGAGCTTAGTTTCTTTCAAAGGAGGTAAGATATGAACACCAACATCACACTAGTCATTTGAAAATATTAAAACATAAAAACCTTGTGTTTAAAAAGGGGAACTTAAAGATGGGGTATTTGTTCTACATGGAGAAATAGAGATGGTTCTTGGATGGGGTGGCAGCAGGCTGAGCCTTGGGAGATTTAGGCACACAGAGATGGGGGTTGGGGAGCAGAGAGAGAAAGGTTCCCCATCAAGAGATCCCTGTAAGACAAAGCACAGAATGAGGAAAACACAGAGCCTGTATGGAGAACATGGAGTAGTTTTCTTTATTTGCAATGCTACTATTCAGTACCACCTGGGGACTTTTTTCTGCTGTCTTGTCATTACCCTTCTACCAGGTAGGCCTACGTTCAGCTACAAGTACACAGGGAACCCAAACATAGTGACTTAAACATAAGAGTCTATTTTCCTCATGTGCCAAGTACTCTGGATAAATTGATGGCTTTTGGCATTGGTGTAGAGTAGTAGCTCCCCAATGTTGGGTTGGTTGGCCTCTTTTTGCATCTCTTGGCCTTTGCTTCATGGTTGTAAGTAAGCTGCCCCAGCATCAGTCATTACGCCTGAATCGAAGGCAGGAATCAACAGCAGAAGAGAGTTAGGCCACACTGAGTGAGTCTCTTTGTTTAATCATGGAAGTACAAGCATTACGAGAATCCCCCAGCAGACATTGCTCATGTCTTATGGGCTAGAACTCTGTCATCTGGCCACTCACAGCTGCAAAGGAGGCTGAGCACTAGAGTATTTAGTTTTTGTGGATTCTATAATATGAGAGAAAAGGAGAAGCAGGTGGGAATGCAGGTTGGATCAGCTAATAAGCAGGGTCCATCAGACACTAATAACTCCCCTCTTCCTGAGTGCTTCCTTCTGCCATCACGAGCTAATCACTTCACATATATTTCTCTCATTTAACTTAGTGTTCATTACGGTAGATCTGAGAGAGAGCCACTATCATCTCCATTGTACTGAGATTCACTTAGGTTCAGTCACTTGCCCAAGGTCAAATAACAGACAAGGGGTAAAAGTGCAACAATTCTAGCCGAGGTTTTAGCCAGGATGCTCTTCCGCCCACTAATTGTTCAACTACAATGTGACTAGCTTTCTGCGTTTGTTGTTTCTGTTGATTCACCAAAAGGTTATGAGTGGTTAGAGATAGTACCTTCTGACAGGTGAAGAAACTGAACCTCAGTGAGTTTACATGATTTATCCAAGATCACAAACCTGCAGGGAGCTGAGCTGAGATTAAAAACCCAGACTGCCTCCTTACAAAGTCCTCATCCTTTCTTCTATGCTGTGCCACACTTTATCGAGGTTCCACTGGGAAAAGAGCTCCAGTGTATCCCATCCAAAATGCTCCCCAACTTCCTCTCCTCTCCAGTCTGCAGCCACTTTCCTGGCTCAGACCCTCCTCACCTTGTAGATAGACTGTGTTAAGACTTTACCATGCACTCTTCACACCTTTACTTTCTCCTAAAGATTTACCTTCTCTAAACTTTAGTCATATCATGTGGCCCACCCCTCCACTCCATGGTTCTACACTGCCCAACAAGGGGAGTTCAATTTTCTTAACCAAATCTGCTTCTCACCAAATTCCCTACCTGGCCTCCTATTATCAATTATCCTTTGCTTTTGACTCTTCCCTTACTGTTCATTGCACAAAGCCTTATCTTGTCAAAGGACAAATTCAGCCAGTCCATGTGCCCAATCCAGTGGAATCTTGAAGGAGGAAAAGTGAGGAGATGGGACATTCGAAGTGAAAACACAGCAGAAGTAAAGGCATGAGGATGGAAGGAGGAAGGTTTTAGTCAGTCTTCCCATCAGTCAGATGTGGCTGCAGGAAAGAATATTGTAGTGGAAAATCACAGTGGAGAGTTCTGCCAATTTGTGTTCAAATTCCAAACTGGGAGAGAGAAAAAAAATCATGTCCAGCCTTATATCAGCATGTACCAATCTCAAAAGTGATTATCTGGGCCATGGTCATTGTCTAATGAGTTTGACTAATTCTCCCAGACAATCACTCCTCTAATGAGATCTTATTAAAAAAAAAAAAAATTGGCCAGCCTGAGACAGGAGAGTCAGCCCCTGTTTTCCTAGTTCCTCCCAATTAGAAAAGGAATCCAGGGTGAGTAAAACAAAGTCTTTAGCATCGGAACAGACATGGGTTTGACCCCGGCTGTGTGTGGTCTTGGGCACATAAGTCACTCTAACTCTCTAAGCCTCAAGGTCCTCATCTGTCAATAGCAGGTAATTGAGCCCATCTCTCAATGTTGTCACAAGGCCTTCAGAGTTCCAGGGCAGAGCTGTGGAAAGATGAGCGTGCAAGCACACCCACCTCGAATCATTCCGAAGACGCCTGGTTTTGTAGGGGAAATTCGTGAAGACCGGGCTCTGCCAACCTGAAAATCATCACGGCAGGAGTTATAATCAGTCTGGAAAGGCAGTTAAAAGATGCAATTTGTTTCATCTGGCTTCATTTTATGTCTAAGTAGGGAGGGAACTTACTAAACCACACTCATGACAAGGAAAGCCAAACTACTTGTGTGCAGCAGAATGTAGAGTTACTAGGTTAGGTGATGTAACGAGACTAGGAATATGCAGCATCAGAGAAGTGCCAGCCTTAGAGTGCTGAGTACAAATGGGTCAGGTTCTGGCGTTAGCCCTGCTGTTAGCTAGTTCTGTGACCTTGTACAGGTGATGGCGAGCTCCCTGCCTCCTGCATGACATCTATAAAATGGACATGAAAAAGAGACAATGGGTATGAGAATAAAAATGTGAAAATAGTTTTAAAATTACATTTCATTTAAATTATTTTGTTATAAAAGCATTTTAAAATGTGAAGCAGGTTATTGATGCTGTTATGTTGGTCCTTCATACAATAACAAAAGTCATCAAAAGGCCCTTCATAAATATTTCTGTCCTCGGGAACTCACATTCTAGTGGGAGACACTGACATGTGCATAAATCACTCTGATACAAGGTAAATAGTGGTAAGTACTGCAGGAAAGGAACAAGCCAAAGGCCCTAGGGACATGGGAGTCGGGAGATTAATTTCTAATAGGGGGATCTGGAAAGGTTTCATGAAGGAGATAGGATTTGGGTTAAGCCTTGAAAGCTTGGGAGAGCTATGATTTATACTATCTCGTCTTTGGCTCACGGAGGACACAGAGCTTTCTCCTCTCTGCTAACTCTGAGCTTCTGAAGGGGAAGGACATTGACTTTCATTTCTCATCACCAGCTCCCCAGCACAGGGCCCGGCAGCCGGTCGGTGCTCCGTAAATGTTGTTTGAGTCCAATTAACAATGATGATAGAAGGAAGAGGAGTCATACTCATAATATCAGTAGTACTTATCTTTTATCGAGAACATGTTTTGTTTCAGATTACTTAAAGCATCATCTCCGGAGGCGGTGGTGCTACAAGTCTGTCTGGGGTAGGAACACAGCCGCCCACACCTCCTCCCAGGGGCTGGCCTCTGCTCTTGCACAGCCCAGGCGCTGATGACCCCTGCAGGCCACTGAGGGTCAGGCAGACCCGTGGGCAGGGACCCTGGCTAAAGCCTAGGAGACTCAGACAGGCCATGAGAAGGCACCTGGCAGGCTCTCCCCTATCTGGGACTACCAGGCCCTGGGTGGGGTCACCTCGCACGTGATTGCCCACTGTCATGTTCATTGGGCTCAGACACTCTGTCCTTCCTGTCCCAGAGCAGGTGTGCCTGCCTTTAACCTTTCTCAGGACCAGGCAAAACAGAAGTTTGGAAGTTTCTTTTACCTCCAGCTGGCGCAAATATACTGCGGGTCACCCGCAGTTCTTGGTGAAGTCATAGTGCCTTGGATTCGCCTGTCTGTAACTTCAGGGGTTTCCAGGAGACAGGCTGTGATGTCACAGCAGCCCCTGGCCTGAACATTGAAGGGGAAGGCCCAGTTGGTTCCGGAGAGGAGAAGAAGAAAGTTCAGTCCCCTGATGCCTGGAATCGCAGCAGGTTTGAATCGAAAGTTCTTCGATATCAGCATTTTACAAGTTTAATCTTTCAAAAGAGATCAGACTGGAAGAGAAGCTATCCACTTGCTATTAACTGACTCTCTCCAGCAGGAAGTTTGGATAGGAGTCCTCAGTCCTTCACTGACCTTGACTTTTAAGAGCCTCTGCTATGTACCTAAAACAATGTTGGAAACCACGGAACAAAGTGCATCCTCTGAAAATCAGCAAGGAAACTCTGGGAGCTCCAATGAGCCACTGGGAGGCTGTAAATGACAAAGTATGCGAAGTTAGCTACATGAAAGAAAGTGTCTTTTCTCCCACTTCTCCTGGTAAAGTATCATCTCAAAAGCCTTTTGGGGTCCTTCCTCCGGGTGTTCTCTGCACTATGAGTGGGAAGAGTCCTGTAGAAAACAGCTTGGATGTTAAAACCAAGAAGAATGCACCATCTGCAATAATCCACCAGGGCAAAGGTGGAGAAGGGCCGCGTGATGCCTGGGCTGTGGTGAAACCAGGAAATACCAAGGAGAAAATCACATTCTTTGCAGCCTGTTGGAGTAGCAATAGGATAGGACCTATGAAAATAAAAAGCTCTGGGGACATTGATGGGAGAGCTACTAAAAGAGGAAAAAAAGGAGGGATCTTGAAGAAGCTAAGATACAGTTAAAAAAGATGAGGGAAGTCTACAGCAGGTGCATAGCCAGAGCCTTTTGTGTGTGGCACTGAGCACAGTACCGTGCATTATGTGAGTGACTGCGAGGACCATGTCTGTGCCAAGAGGCCTCTGTGGGTCAAACAGATGGTTGCCTTCCCAGACCGAAGAGTCAGTGCTGCTCTGCTAGACGGCTGAGTGAAAAACTGCAGTAAGTCACCTGCCACGGTCAGGATTTCTGGGCAACTCAGAAGTGTTTCCGTAGCCTCTGAGCCCTTTTCTGGTCCAGGAGCCTGTGAAGAACCCCCAGAAAGAGGAAATCCTCAGGTTGACGAATGACAGAGGCAGCCAGTCCGTGTCCTTGCCAGGGTAGCCAGGCTGGAGTCTGAGTGCCTGAGGCAGCATAGCCAGCGTGAGCCTGGGAGCCTCTTGAAGAATAAAAGCTGTGGAAAAGGAGGCAGGGTGTGGTTTGCAAAAGGCACTCAGGCTGATGAAGCCTAAACAAAGATGCCTTGGAGGCACCTGCAACTCATGTGTATCCTGCAGGGTCTGTATCTGTGGACTGCGGCCAGTCAAGAGCTGACCATTGTTCTCTTAAAGGGAAGCAGGCCATCTTCAGGGCTGTCCCTCATTGCCAGCACGTGGATAGTGTTAGAGCCCTATCAGCAAGCTGCTGTGACAAACATCAATAGATAAGATGTAGAAATAACAGAGGCACTTGAGTTCCCTTTTCCTCCTCAAATCTGTCCCCAAGCCATTGAGTTGCCCGCAGATGCTATGGATTGTGAGCAGAGAGCTTGTGCCACAAAGCCCTGATCAAAAAAGAAAATAATCTATGTGCATTAGCATCACTGAGTCCAAGGTGAAGAAAGACCAGCCTTCTAGTTTCAAGTCCTATGAAGACCCACTTCCAGGGAGGTCGTTTTTCTTGCCACCTGGTCAGCACCAGTTGGACTGTTCCCAGTTGAATGAAAACACAACAAAAGAGCCTTCAGAGGCCAGCCAGCTTGCAGATGCTGCCAAGAACGGCAGTGCACCTGAGGAAAAAAATGTTTCAGCTGATTCGCTTGTGCCAACGCCAGCCCCTCCTGCAGATAGGACAGCACCAGTGCTTGAAGCATCCAGTTGGAAGAAACAGGTATCTCATGCCTTTCTGGAGACCAGGCATGAGACAAGGCTCCACCACAGTATGTTGAGAATCTTCAGGTTACTTCCCACCAAGAGTTTAGTGGCTCTTAAGTGTACCTGCAAGTTTATCATTGAACACTACAACATCAGGCCAGCAGCTTTTCACTGAGTTCAAGACCCATGCTACAGAGAAAATCCTTGTAAACAGTGCAAGGAAAAATATGTGAAAGGGGATGTGTCTCTGTGCTGGTGACAGCCCAAGCCCTATCGCCAGGCATTGTGCTACTGGCTGGGACATTGGATGTGCTGCCATCGCTCTCAGAAGGGCTTCCCTGGCTGCAATCGGGGGCTTCCTGACAATCCCGGGGTCCCTGCTTGCCACAGCTTTAACTGGACAATCCGTAAGAAGGCAAAAGGGACTGAAACTGAAGAGGAATACTAAAGTCTATGAGAGAGGTGACAAAATGACTGATTTTTAAAATTGCAAACCACCACCTAGATTTCTGTCCATGTGAACCTGCATTTATTCCTGCAGGACTGCTATTGCTTGGGCATTTTTTTATTTTACAAACTGTACAAGAAAACTGGTCCCATTGTTTTATAGCGGCACCTCACATTTGATCCAGGGTTGTAACCCACAGTTTGAGTCACTTGGCTATGAATAATTATGCCTATTTCCCCAAATCAAATGATCCTAGAAGGGGAAAGACTTGCCACCATCAAGGATGTTCAGGAAAGTTCACTGCGGACCGTGCGGGCAATCCCCCCAAAAGGGGTTCCAAGGCATGTTTCAAGCACTGGCACCATATCTGAAATAAGTGAGTCATGTCCTTTGAAAAGTGTCCTATGGATGAGAAGTATGCTCACGAAGGAGAAGTCACCTTACCTTAGACCTGATATGCTTGACTCTGTGAGATGGATGTTGGTGGTTGGAGACGGACTTCGTGCCTACAGTGTATATAACAGTGTTATTCTCATAGGGCTGTGAAAGCACACCTTAAACCCGAGTGCCTTTACCTTAGATGGGAGTTTTAGGCCCCTCTGTAACACTGTTAAAATCCAGTTGTATATAGCAGACAGCCGGCTGAACCACATAATCACCACAACGTTGTGGCTACAATTTTTTTCATTGTCTTAAATTTGTCTATTCTGTATAAAATATGAATGTTTCCCAAATAAAGTACAAACATTTTCTGTATAATATGTGTATGTGAATGTTTGTGAGAAGAAACTCTAAATACTCAAGAGGTTAACGTGTTGGAAAGATATCAAATAGTGGTGTAACTAGACAACCTTAAAATTAGCATAGAGAACAATCCTGTGTTGTGTTTCAGTGATCCAACAAGAATGAGATTGTATAGTCAGATTATAACATTCTTATCTACTTACTGGTTACAAATATATTTTTTTTAATTTAAGTAAAAACATGCACCTTTAAAAAAAAAACAACACACCATCTCATTTGACTATCCCAGCAATCCCTGAGCAAGGGGCTAACATCACACCCCATGCCCCACCACCTGTCTGACAGGTGAGGGAACTGGGGCCCCGAGGGCGTGCTGCCTGCACCAGGCCCCACGCTAGTAAACGGTACAACTGGATTCACTCTCGGGTCAGTTGAGTCCCAAACTGATAACCTTGATAGACAGTCAGAACATGAGAACAGCATTCCTGAAAAACATCTGAGAACAATGGGTTTAATGACATTTCTGGTTGAAAACAAAGTTTGAATCTAACACATATATGTATCTGTCAGGGCTTTCCAGAGAAACAGAAATAATAGGCCACATTTCTATATTGAATCTTTGACAGAATTTCTTCTTCTCCAGGAAACCTCAGTCTTTGCTCTTAAGGCTTTCAACTGATTGGATGGGGCCCACCACGTTACGGACGTTAATTTGCTTTCTCCGAAGTCAGCTGATTGTAAATGTTAAGCCCATCCACAGATACCTTCACAGTAACATCTAGACTATTGTTTGACTAACAACTGGGTACCATTGCCTAGCCAAGTTTACACATAAAATTAGTTATCACAAAATGTGGACAAATAGGGACCCCAGAAAGGTTTTAAATGTAGGCTACTGTACCCCTATGCCCACCCTTATTGTTTTTTTGTTTTTAATTAGCACATTTTTAATGCACAAGAACAAAAAAAGAAAAAGAGTTTGAAATTCTGTGCATTTGTTAAGGAAAAATATACTTTTCTCATGAAGTGAAGACTATTTTTTAAAAATTCATACATGGATAAAAAAATAAAGGGAGTATAAAATGCCAGGTTTTTATTTAAAAATCAAAATATTTTATGCATGTTTAATTTGAGATTTTGCTCTCCGAGGAAGAGTATTTGACTCCTCTGGTATGTGCATCCTGACCTGCTTTAAATATATTTCTACAAGGGAGATCTGGCTCATCATTCTGTGCAACCTCACGTGTTACAGACCGAAAAATTAGGACCCAGATCAGGCACTCCAGTGGCACAGCTTGTCACCTCAACCAGGACTCCTGCCCCGCCTCTGGTGGGGCTTCATTCATCAGCCTCATTACCCAATTTTATTATCAGCAGAGAAAAGAAAAATAAACACACAAAACCCACATTCTGTGCCATAAGGTTGCACGAGCCTCACTCAGGCCAGCTGTGAACCAGATGTCTGCTCTCCCCAACCGGGGCTGCAAGGGATTCCCTGGCTCTTGATGAGCAGATGAGGGAGAAGATGAAGATTTCAGGTTGAGGGGAGCCCAGTCTCCCTCAGGGACAGGATGAGCTGCTGAATACAGTCAGTGCCACCTGGAGTGGGCAAGACTATGTGTCATGGGGAACATCAGGCAGGCAGTAAGGTGTGGGACAAAGTGAAACTGTGAAGGTAGAGTTCTGAGTTTTAGTCCCTGCTCTGCCTTCTATTTGCTGTGAGTTTGCTTTTCTGGGTCTCAGTCTTCTTTATAAAATGAGGAAAATAATGGCCTAAAGATAGGAACGCAGATAAATCAGAAGACTCAGGTTGAAATCCTGCCTTTGCCTCTTACAAATGATTGGCCTTTGGGCTATTCACTTAGCCTCTCAGCTCGTAGGAGAGGTAATAATTCCTTGTAAAGTAACTCATGTGAAATGCCAACCACAATGTCTGTCCCTCAGAGCAGGTACTCAATTCTTCCCCAGACTCCCCCTTTCCCTCACCAAGTCTAAATTCCAGAGACCTCTGCTTTCCCAAGATCTCCAATCACCTTGAGACCCATGCAATAATCTCTACTTCACCAGCTCCACACCCATCAGTCATTCAACAACTATTTATTTAGGGACTCTCCTGGGCTTGCCCCTGCCTCTAGAGCCTGCATGCTGAACCTCCAAGCCACACCCTCAGTTATGATCCACAGACAGACTGGCTGTCCTCTGGAGACAACATAACTCAGCTTCACCTTGACTGTGTTGGTGTCATTGCTTCCAGGCCCCAGCCCCCATGAGGGAAGAGCTTACCAACACTCTCTGGTGGGAAAATCACCAGCTTCTCAAGAAGGGTGTGGAGTCCTAAGGGTGGGTCCTGACAGCTGGTGCTACTCAAGTATTGATGACATCTGCCACCCACACTTTGGAAACTAGGTGTGGCTGCCTTTGAGTCTCTCTCCCAAATAGTAACAGGGGCCCTCTCCTTTTCATTTGCTGAGGAACCCATGTGGTGAGTTTTCTTGAGATCTTTGTTTCTGCCAGGCAAAATGTCAGTGGTCCCCAGAGGCCCGAGTGACATCTGGAATCCAGCTCCCAGCTGGTTTCGGTGGGGCGAGAACGGCACCTGTGCACCAACCACGTTTGCCCCTGGAAACCAGGGGAGGTTATGAACAGCATCCTCTGGAGCGGGCCTCATGTGTGCAGGCGCCTGTGAAGGTGCTGATTGCAATCTGGCATCTGAAGCCTGGCTGCCCCAACACTTTTCACTGAGTCACATGCAAATCTGAGCTCATCCAAGACATATTTGTGGGGTTTCCCCAGGAAGGCAGAGAAATAAAATCAACATATAATGTGTGAGCCGGGAGGGAGCTGAGTGATTATCTAAACCAATCTCCTATCGTGGGAGCCTCTGGAAATTTCTACTGCTCAGGCTCAGGGTCCCTGCCCAGGCTCTGGCTGGCAGCCTCCTCCTTTCCTTTCCTTCTCAAAAGCCCCAGGGCTTCTGCTGCAACCTTCCCCTGGCCATTCCATTTCTGAGGATTCTCCTCTCCCCCTGAAACAACGGGCCCTGCAGCTCCATACTAGCAACTCCACAGATAGATAAACAATAAACAAGCCCTCTATGGTTTCCCTACCTGGGACTCAACAACCAACCAACAAATGGGAGAAAGCACCCAATATCTTTAGGTGAGAGTGGTCTTATGGCCCCTGGTCTGTTGTTCCCAGTGCCCTCTCTGCAAAATATAGGGTATAGGACACTCCATTTCATTTTCATTTCAGAAGATTGAAATCATTGAAACTTCTCTCATTCTACGAACTTAAGGTGACCTTTCTTTCCAGGACTAACTAGGTCAAAGGATACAATCCTGGGTCCAACTTGCCCCCAGACAGAGACTTTATCCATAGAACTATCACCCCTTTATTCCATATATGAGAAACTGAGGCCGAGTGGGTTTAAGAGGTTTTCCAAGGTCACGCTCTTTGGGTGTACAGCTCAGATTAGACACATGATCCACCACTGTGTCCATACAAGCAGCTTCTCATCCTGAGGAACCTCCAGGTCCTGTCTTGGTCATTTTTACTCAATTCCCTAAGAAAATACCAAATTCTTCTGGTTTGGGGCATAAATATACTTTTTACTTTTTTTATATTTTTTACTATATTTTTATAAAATATACTTTTTAGGGTTAGATAAAACACTGTCAAACGATTTAGGCATAAACTCCCTTTGATCTCCTTTGAGTTCAGTTACTAGTTCTCAATATTCTTATTCTTTTTGACCTGCAGATTGAGCCAGCCTTATCTAAACAACCTGCTGGAATGCAAATAGGGTCAGAGGCATTGGGAAAATCTAGCTCTCTCTTTTGGAGTTTAGGGTGATAGGGATGGTGCCATTCACTAGAAAATGGTAGTGGGGTAAGAGGGCAGGGAATGCTTTTCGGAATTAAGCATAAATGTAAAGCTTGGCTGAGCCTCATGGTATTGTGTGATCCTAGGGAAGTTACCTAGTGTCCCTGCGTCTCAGCAGGGTCCTCTGTAAAATTGGAACAATGATACTTATCGCTCAGGATTATTGCAAAGATCCGTGCCGTGATGTAGGAGAAACACCCAGCACCATCTTTGCACTAAACAAACAGTTCTTTACTTAGTTTGCCCCAGCTATCCCATTGTGGGGTGTTTTTTTTAAGTAGTAATGACTACTTACAAAGCTCTTTTTGCTGTGTGCATGTGTGTGGTGTAGTGTAGATTTGGCTAGAAAAGGGTACAAATGGCCTCAGCAGAAAAAAAAAAAGCCTTGCAGCTTGGCAACCAGATCCTCACTGTACATCAGAAACCCCATCCTCGATCTGCCTCCCACCAGCTGCATTCCCTCGCACAAGTCGCATATATGCCTGCCCTTCAGTGTTACCTGTAAAATATAACTCATACTGCCCTCCTCACTTTCTACTCTCACAGAATGTAAAATATTAGATTCTGTGCACACCTGGAAGGTGTGGTTATCTAGATCAGCAATTCCTAAAAGGTATAGGTATAATGCAAAAAGTAGTGTTCTCTGACCAAATCAGTTTAGGAAATACTGGGCTAAAAAGGTTTCTTATTGTTGGACTTCTCTGTGCCTTTAAGCTGCCAATATGCCTTAGGAATATCTAAGTCTGGGATATAGTATACCATGTTTCCCAAGGACATTTGCCCACTAGCATGACATTTTGAAGACCACATTATGGGCCCAGTGTTCTATAGGACCCAACATTTTGCAAAGCACTCAGCAGACATGCTTCAAACTGCTTCCACAGCCCAGAGCATGAGATTTACCTACCTCACTGTCTTCCCTGGGCGCAACAGGGAAAGGCAATTTAGTAGCATAAAGGATAGCTTTTAAGAGCAATTCCTTCTGGCAGCAAGAAGCAAAGAGGGCAGGTACCAAGCTTTAAGAACCTGGAGCTAGACTGTAATGGCATTAAATGAAGGAGTCACTGGGAGGCCCAGTGAACCCCATATAATTACAGAAAGTTTCAGCTTGGAGGTGGCCCAGCACACGCAGGGCACTAAGGACCAATGGATGTGAAATGGCTGGATTTTCTTTTTTTTAATGTTTAACAGTAAGGAAAAAAAGTGAAAATCAGAACTTTTAAAACTATGGCTTGGTATTGAAAGCAGATCAGGAACATTAGCAGATAAATTCAGCATCTTCTATGCACAAAGGATCCCTCTGAAAACGATCATACCCCCAGGGCCACACATGGCTGGCAGTGTGAGCCCTGTCACAGCTCTGGACTGGTTTTTTTGTTTGTTTGTTTGTTTGTTTGTTTTAGAAAGAGGGAAAGGGAGGGAAAAAGAGGGAGAGATCAATGTGTGGTTGCCTCTCATACGCCCCCTACTGGGGACCTGGTCTGCAACCCAGGCATGCACCCTGACTGGGGATCGAACCACTGACCCTTTGGTTTGCAGGCCAGCACTCAGTCCACTGAGCCACACCAGCCAGGGCTACAGCTCTGGACTTTTGCATAAGCTATTTTCTCACCTGCAATGCCTTCCTCCCTCATTCAGGTACCAGGGACCACCCCATTCCAATACCCTGTTTTGCCTGCTATTTATTTTTTAAAATCAACCAGTGTTATAAAACCAAGTGTAATCCAAACATCTATCAACTCTTCCTTCTTCTCTTAGCCCGAAATGTCTGCTCTACCACCACCACCAAATAAACATACTGCACATGAATATCAGGGGCAATGCAGAACTTTGAAGAGTCCATAGAGGAGACTGTGGAGGGAATTTACATTGCACAACAGCAGAAGGTTTGGGGTTTGGTTTTTTTTTTTTTACATTTCTTATCTCCACCAGGCCATTTCCCTACCGTGCTTCTCTAGGGTACCCTGTCTATTTTACCCTTTCATGTGGTATATAGCCAAGCTAGCACCTGTCTTTTATTCCTAGATCTTAGAGGTTAAAGGCAGAGCTGCCACGATGCAGAGGCATGGAAGGAGCACAATTATTGAAGTCAGTACAGACCTCACTTCGAATTCTTGCTTTGCAACTTCTGGGTTGAGGGATATTGGTCAAGTCTCTTCACTTTTTTAAGACTCCATCTCCTTTTAGAGAATATGGGGATGATACTATGTTGCATGATTGTTTTGTGGCTGGGAGAAAAAGAATATGAAACAGCATGGTGCCTGGCACAGAACAGGCCCTCAGTGGACTTCAGGAACAAGGATGCAGAGGAATTGTGATGTATCTGAACCCAGATGGTGGCTGTTAAAATGGGAAAGGAGAGGCAAGTGCATAAGACATTATGTCTCAACATAAACTGGGGCTGCACTGGAGTGATGACAGGTCTCCGTTAAAGAGATTAACTGCTTGGCCTGGCAGGAAGCGCACAGTGCCGGCCATGATGGGGCTTGACAGCTGAGCATCAGGGACCGCTGTGAAAATAAGCCAGGTGTCCCCCAGGGCCTGCCCTGCGGATAAAAGGCTGAATTAATTAATTAAAATAATAGTTGCAGATCTGCTTGATGTCCAAGCAGATAAATGACAGGGCTACTTAATTGGTGAGTGTGAATGGGACAGTTAATAAATGACTTTTTGATTATAGGTTCTAAAACATCTTTTAAAAAGTCACACTGTTTTTCAAGTTCTCTTTGCGCATATGCATGTTTCACATTGCTTTACAAAGTGACTACTGAGACATTAAGTTGACATACTTTGCTCTAATTTTCAACCTGGTTGCAAGTGACAAAGAGCATATTGGCTCCTCCAGAGAGCAGAATAAGTCAGAATGGTCTGAAGGTCTTGAATGCTACCGAGTACTTTTTATTAGAAAGACTTAGCCTTCAAGCTTATGCAAAGAAAGATCAAAATCCTATATTTGACCCTCAAGAGTATGAATTTGGCCATATTATTTAAGTTCTCTGAGCCTCAACTTCCTTATCTGTGTAATTTCTTCCTGTCTCAGTTGTTCTAAGGCACAATTAAGATGATCTAGGGGAAAGGAGTGCCTGGCACATGTTTAATGCTCTGTATACATTAATTTCCCTTCCTTAAAGACAGGATTTACATTATTGTGAGTCTTTGTGATGGGTGTAACAGGGGAAACAAAAGAAGACTGTTGAGAAGTTTATGCATGGCTTCAGTTGTCTGTGGTTGGTTATTGGGAATAGAGGTAGGAAGCTAAAAGAACTCAAGAATGTGCACCTGGAATTCCAATACCACTGGTGGGCTGACTTGCATGATCATAATATAACAGTGGAAAGAGAGGTGCTATTTAAAAAGAGGAAGGAAGGAAGGAAGGGAAGAGAAGGAAAGGGAAGGGAGAGAGAGAGGAAGAGAGGGAGGGAGGGAAAACTCTCCTGAAGGAGGGATTGAGGATCTAAAAGTATTAAGATGCTGAGTATCTATATAGTGCTGTGGAAGTGCAAGGTAATGCACTGAGGTCATGGATAAAAGGTAAAAAAGACACATGAATGATAATATCATGGGATGAGCTTCCAAGTCATGCACCCTGTTCATCTACAGGAAACCCTAACACAGAAGCCAGAACTTGTGCAGGGTCACAGCCCCCACTAGTCTCTCAGGTAATGGGAGAAAAACTGACGCATTTTTTCCTTAACCATTTTATACTCAAAGGAAAGAGTCACATGAAGAATTGCTTCTCAGGACCCTCCTCAAGGCTGAGTGGTACTGAATCATTGATGATGATGCACATGTGACATGAGTTTGGTAGAAATGGACTGTGCCATAGTGTAGTCAAACTAAGTCAAGACTTCCCATTTGAACGTCATGCATTCTTGACTTCAGGAAAGCAGATTTCCAGAACCTCAGCATGACCCTAAACCTTCAAAAAAACAGACTCAACTTTTCAAAAGGGAGATTTCAATGGTAACATCTTGAGTTACCCGGTAAGTTAGAAAAGGCTGCGTGGATACCTGCACAGTCACACAGAAAGCCAAGGTGCATGGCTAATGACCTCGTACACGTTGGTGTCATGGAAGCAGCAGAGACCTGAACTGGGCGTGCCTGGGTTTGAATTTTAGGTCCATCACTATGGGCTATGTAGCCTCTGTCAACTTCTTAAAGCTTTCAGAGTGTGTTTCCTTATGCACCAAGAAGAAACAATGCTGCTTATATTGCAGTATCAAATATGATTAAATAATATATGCAAAACACACTACCCATCCCTAGAACATAGAAACTACCCCAGGTAAAATATGAGGCTCTTTCTCTTCTGTTTTGTAGGATTATTTGGCACACAGATTAGAGGAAAGCCCAGGGGTGAGGGGTGGGGCAGACTGCAGAAGTGAGTCTGGAAAGTTTCTCCTGCTCTATGGGCAAGATGATGGAGGGGCAGCATTTTATCCCAAAGTGTCTTGAATGGTGGAATTGACGGTCTTTTGGGGGGCGGGATATTATTTTGGACATATTAGATAGAAGAGAAATGTTCAGGCAGAATTTTTCCAGTCACTGTGCAGGCAGGCACCAGTCTTGCCATAAGGACCCTTACTTGTTCATCAGGGAAAATTTATAGAGTTTCCAGATCACCGCTCAGACCAGTCCCCAGCCCCTCTTTATAAAACCTTGGGCCCTGGCTAGTGTGACTCAGTGGACTGAGCGCCAGCCTGTAGACCAGAAGGTTGCCTGTTCGATTCTCTGTCAGGGCACATGCCTGAGTTGTGGACCAGGTCCCCAGTTAAGGGAGTGACAGAGGCAACCAATTGATATTTCTCTGGCACATCAGTGTTTCTCTCCCTCTTTTTCTCCCTTCTTTCCCCTCTCTCTAAAAATAAATAAATAAAATCCAATCAAAAAGTGAACACCAGAGGCACTTAAAAAAAAAAAAACAAAAAACCTTGGCTTAGGTTGCCCTTTCACCACATTGTTTTGGCAGAGAAATGACTCACTACATTCTATGTTTTTCTCCCTTCATTCCTTCCTCCCCCCCGCCCCCCGCATTTCCAGTTCCTTTAAGGAATTGAAAAAGCTTTGGCACAATGAGGCCATAAATACAACCTGAGAACATAGAGCTCCTATGAATTCTGGCCTGAAAAGGCAGGCCACTAGAGGAAAAGCCAGGGACCTGGGACCTAGTTCTCACTCTGCCAAATTCTTAGCTCTGTGACCTTGAGCAAATGGCTGGAAATCTCTGGTCCTTAGTCTCCCTCCTCATCTGAAAAATGGGGAGATGTTGGACAACATTTGGGATAATGTTGGGACAAAGTGTGGAAACAGTAGTTATCTTAATTTAGACTGTTGTAAAATCTATTCAAATGTGAGAAGGTGTGAATCACTAGCATGGTGAAGTTGAAACACCACCTTAAAGGTACTGAATAACTACCATGAGCCAGAAATCATTCAGAGTCCCTTACATTTTTAATTCTTTAATCTTCGCCTCTCTATGAAGTAAGTGTTATTACCCTTCCCATTTCACAGGTGGGAAAAATAACCACAGAGAGGTTATATGACTCACCCAGCATCACAGGGATGCTAGGTGCCAGAGTCAGAGCTTAAACCCAGTCTGCTGGCTTCAGGACCTGGAAGCTTTGCTGCTGATCTCTACTTTGGAGTTGCGCAGACCTGGTGGATGAGGGCCCCTCACTTAGGATGTGTTTTACACAAGCTGAATTCTGTAACTCCTGTGGCCTCAATGGCTTTGTTTATAAAGTAGAGATGCAATTTCCTCCCTCACAGAGTTGTGGCAAGTAAAAAGTCACATCAGTATGTATAGCGGGATGAATTAGTAAGAAATAAATTGGCATTTTGATTCCCACTCCCCACTCCAGGAAGGAGAAGCTAACACAGTTCTGTAAATCTTGGCTTTCCTAAGAGTAGGCAGCAAACTGATGGAAATAATCTAATGGGAAAAAATGAACAAAATAGTTATGGAGAAAGTAACCAAGATGATAATAGGGAAGAACAAGAGATACCTACGTGAACAGGGTAATCAGTAAAGAATAGTGAAGAAGTAATAAATTGAATAAAAAACCAGTGGGGATGCTTCTAATCCTGTGGCAAGGGTTGGAGGACCTCTGATAATGACCAAGGCAGCTGGGAGGTCTGGGAAGAATTTATTTAAGAGAAATAATGGAACGATGATGGCACTTCTTTTGCTAGAGGTGGCACAACAGAGAATCCCATGCACCTTTTCTGTGTATAGCTAATACCATGAGTAGGGCCGGATAGGTCCTAAACAAATCTGGTTTTGTTCCCTCTCTTGTTATTATCTCCTATTATGTGGCAGTGGCAGTGGCCATGGGAGGGATATACAATTAAGCATTCTCCTTTCATTTGGAAAAAAGGATGCCACTGTGATCTGATTGGAATCAACACTTCAACTTCTCTCTTCCCAGAAAAAAAAAAGATTTTGATTTTAATTTTAACATGAAAATTTGATGAGCCGAATATGCAGCATTGCCTGGGTCGATATCTACATTTCAAATGCATTTACTGTCATTACTGAAAGAATCTCCACTCGGTGAACCATTAAGACAAAGCACTGAGTAAATTAGCTAAATTGTGCCTAGGGTAACCGCTCTTCAGGGCTTGTTGGGAAGACTCTCTTCCTGCAAGTGATGATTGGTGAAGGAAAGTTTCTGGAAAATGGCCTGTCTAGGAAGGAGAGAGCTATACTGCTGATCAGGATGGTGGCAGACCATATGAAATATAATGGAATGGGAACAAATAGATCCTAGCAAGCCTTGTTTTTGTGTCTCCAACCAGCTATGTGAATATGTATTTTACAAACATTTATTGAGCACCAACTATGTGCAAGGTGGTGTTCCAGGCACAGAAAATTTAGCAATTCACAAGTCAAATACATAGACAAACCCCTTCCCAACTGAGGCTTACATTCAGGTAGTAGCAGATTATTCTAGACTAAATGTGCCCTCCCTAAATTCATGTTGAAACCCTAACCCCAGCAGAAGGGCCTCTGAGAGGTCAAGTTAGATAAGGTCACAAGGTGGGCTTCTCAGGATGGAATTAGTGCCCTTATAAGGAGAGATCCAGACCACTTACTCTCTCTCTGTCATGTGAGGACACAGTGAGAAGGTAGCTGTCTCACCTCCTTGCTACAAATTAGAAAGTGAGCTCTTAGCAGAATGCAACTAATCTCAGACTTCCAGCTGCCAGGACTGTGAGAAAATTAATATCTGTTGTTTTAAATCACCCAGCCCATGGTATTTTATTATAGCAGCCCAAGCTGACTAAGAAAAAGATAAATAATAAATAAATACTTGAAAATATAGTGTGCCAGCTGGTGGGAAATGCTTTTGAACAAGGAGGCAGGAATGGGAAATGCTGGCAATGGATGGAGGAAGGGGACGAGCTATGATTTTAAACAGGGTGACCAGGAGAGGTCCCCTGAGCAAAGCCCTGGGTGGTCGCAGCATAGAAGTTGAACACACAGCTTATTAATTTTTTCTGACCATCACTCTTATAGCTCTAAATCTCAGCTACACCCATACCAGCTGGCTGATATAGGCCAGTACTTTGTATAATTCAATCAAATTTTAATCTGTATCATAATTACCTGAAGGGCTTTTTAAATCCTATTTCTGGGTTCATCATCAGAATTTCTGATTCAGTAGGTCTGGTTCACCTGGATATTCTGCACTTCTCCCAAGAGTCCAGCTGATGATTCTGCATGACTAGGGTCCGTACTTTGGGAACCATTGCTCTAGATAATGGATGTCACTCATAACCTTAGCTTCCTCATCCATAAATGAAAATGACAATGTTCACACGATAGTATGCCTGTCAGGGCGTGGCACAGTTAGTTCTCAGTCAATGATGGCCACTGCTGTTGGTATTTTCATTCTTGTCAGCGAAGTTTCAACTCTCTGGGTCTCAGTTTCCTCAACTGTAATATAAGACCTTTCACTAGGAGAGTCAGCCTTGTGCTAAGGGTCAGTGAAGGGACCCTACTCTGTCTTGGAGATTGGGGATCACAGGATGATTGCTGGAAATGATGCTTGACCTTAGTCTCATTGGGTATTGGGGCACTGGCCAAGACGGAAAGTGGAGAGGAAGACAGGGGGAAGGTCTCCCGAGCAGGGGAACCAGCATGTGCAGAAGCAGGGCAGCAAGGAAAAGCGCTGCATGTTCAGGGAACTGTGAAGGTACAATGTGTTATAGGTTGACAGAGTGAACAAGAGCTTGTATGAGGCTTAGCAAATCTGCTTGTTTCTTCCTGAAGCCATTGGGGGTCAGTGAGGCTTTGAGCTGGGGGGAGTGTGACTATGTCAGATTCAGTTTTGAGTGCTTTCCATGGATAATGTAGAGGAAGTACTAGAATGGAACAGCTGGGTCTGGAGGCCAGGAGACCAATGAGGAAGTAGGTTGTACACTGTGCTAGAATGCTTGACTGGGAAAAAATGGAGGTCAGATCAAGCCCATAGTTGGCTCGCAAGCAGCTCTGGCAAGGGGCTAGGTCAGTCCAGAGGGAAGTCAGTTCCTTCTCACTTATCTGCCCAGATGGATCATCATTTTCCAATTTTTATGTTAGCTTGCTGTGGGGGCTTGTTATTTGTCTTAATCCATCTGGGCTTCTATAACAGAGTACCATGAACTGGGTGGCTAATAAGCAACCAAAATTTATTTCTCACAATTCTGGAAACTGAGAAGTCCAACCAAGATCAAGGTACCAGCAGATTCAGTGTCTGGTGAGTAAACCACTTCCTGCTTTTAGATGGCCACATTTTCTTTGTGTTGTTGTTAATTTTTATTGAATTTCTTGGGTGACATTGGTTAATAAAATTAGATAGGTTTTAACACATCATCTGTATGTTGTATCATGTGTTCCCCACCCAAAGTCAAGTCTCCTCCATCACCATTTATGCCCTCTTTACCCTCTTCTACCTGGGACACCCTGCTTTCTCTCTGGTAATCACCATACTGTTGTCTGTGTCCGAGTGTGAGCTTTTGTTTTGTTTTGTTTTGTTTTTGTTGTTTTTGCTTAATCCCTTCAACTTTTTCCGCCCAGACCTGCAACCATTCTCCCCTCTGACAGATACCAGTCTGTTCTCCTTATTTATGAATCTGTTTTTCTTTTGTTTGTTTGGGTTTTTTGTTCATAAGTGAAATCATATGGCATTTGTATTTCTTTGACTGGCTTATTTAACTTAGTATAATACTCTCTAGGTCATCCATTCTGTTGCTAAATGGTAAGATTTCCTTCTTTTCAGTGGCCAAGTAGTACTCCACTGTGTAAATGTACCACCACTATTTTATCCTCTCATCTACTGATGGGCACTTTGGCTGCTTCCAGATCTTGGCTACTGTAAATAACACTGCAAAGAATGTAGGGGTTCATATATTCTTTCAAATTAGTATTTTAGATTTCTTCTACTATATTCCCAGAAGTAAAGTGCTGGGTCATAAGGCAGTTTCATTTTTAATTTTTTGAGGTAACACCATAGTGTTTTCCACAGTGACTGCACCAGTCTGCATTCCCACCAACAGTTGCACAAAGATTCCCTTTTCTCCACATCCTCACGAACACTTGTTTCTTGATTTTTTTTATCGTAGCCATTCTGACAGGTGTGAGGTGATACCTCATCATAGTTTTATTATGCATCTCTCTGATGATTAGTGACATTAAGAATCTTTTCATATGTCTGTTGGCCACCTGTATGCTCTTTTTGAAAAAGGTGTCTGTTAAGGCCCTTTGTCCATTTTTTAATTGGTTTTTTGGGGTTTTTTTTTTTTTTGGTCTTTTGGATGTTAAGTTGTGTAAGTTCTTTATAAATTCTGGGTGTTAACCCTTTATCAAATTATTATTTGCAAATTTAATTATTATTAGCAAATATGTTCTCTCATTTCATGGGTTGTTTTTTCATTTTGTTGATTATTTTATTTGCTATGCAAAATCTTTTTAGTTTGATGTAGTCCCATTTTTTTTTCTTCTGTTTCCCTTAATGATTGGAGATAAATCAGGAAAAAATATTACTAAGATTTTACTATGTTTTTTTTCTAGGATTTTTATGGTTTTGAGTCTAACATTTAACTCTTTAACCCATTTTGAGTTTATTCTTGGATATGATATAAGAAGGTGGTCTAGTTTCATTTCTTTACATGTTATCTGTCCACTTTTCCTAGCACCATTTATTGAAGAGACTGTTTTTACTCCACCGTATGTTTTTGCCTCCTTTGTCAAATATTAATTGACCGTGAAGGTGTGGGTTATTTCTGGGCTCTCTGTTCTGTTCCATTGCTCTGTATGTCTGTTTTTATGCCAGTACCATGCTGTTTTTATTACTATGGCCTTCTAGTATAGTTTGATATCAGGTAGTGAGTTTCCTCCAACTGTGTTCTTCTTTCTCAAGATTGCTATGGCTGTTTAGAGTCTTTTGTGATTCCATATACATTTTAAAGTATTTCATCTAGTTCTGTGAAATACACCTTTGGGATCCTGATAGTAATTGTGTTGAATCTGTACAATGTTTGGGGTCATAAAGACAATTGAATGATGTTAATTCTTCCTATCTATGAACACAGTATATGTTTCCACTTATTTGTAGCTTCTTCAGTTTCTTTCTTCAGCATCTTATAAACTTCCAAGTGCAGGTTTTTTACATCCTTGGCTAAATTTATTCCTAGGTACCTTATTTTTAAATGCATTTATAAATGGGATTATTTCCTTAGTTTCCCTTTCTAACAGTTCCTTATTGGCACATAAAAATGCAACTGATTTCTGGATATTAATTTTGTATCCTGCTACTTTACTGAACTAATTTATCAGTTGTAGTAGTCTTCTGATGGAATCTTTAGGGTTTTCTACTGTGGTATCATGTCATCTGCTAGATGCCATATTTTCAATGTGTCTTCGCATGGTAGAAGGAGCTAGAGAGCTCTCTTGGGTCTATTCTATAAGGCGCTAAACTTATCCATGAGGGCTGCACCCTCATATCTTAATCACCCCCAAAAGGCCCTAGTTTCTAATACCATCAAATTATGCATTAGGTTTTCAACATTTGAATTTGGATGGGGAGGTGGATACAAACATTTAATCTGTAGCAGCAATTATTACCTAAGAGAGTGTGAAACCATTCACTAGCAGTGGTAATTGAGAGGAGAGGGCTTAGCTGAGGAGAGATTGTAAAAAGAAATGATTGGACCTACTGTTTTTTACAAGTGAAGAGTCATGGCCCAGAGAGACTAAAATGACACCATGAAACTCACAAGTGAGAATCAGGATTCAAACTCAAAACTCCTGTTTGTAGGCTCTAGATATTTTTCTTCAAAATCTAAACAATCTAATGCACCTCCCGAAAGGACCTGAGTATAGTATTGATAATTCTCATTTTCTGAGTTTATTACGAGCCGATGCTGGACAAGGTGCACTGGGTCAAGTTCTTTTCCATATATTATTTCAGTGCAGTGCCTGGAACACAGTAGAACCATGATTGTTTTTGTTCCTTTCTGGCCTGCCTTCATCATTACAGTATTAAATGACAGCAGGCAAAGCAAGGCTCAGAATTAGAAGAGTTCAGTTTCTAAGAACAGTTAGTATTTTACATCTCTTCCTTCATATATGTAGAGAAAAATTCACATTATATGGTGCTTGTTGTAAGTGGACATATCATGAGCTTTGGGGTTTGAGTTTTCCTCTGTCGCTTACCATGATGAATGTAGCTGGGTGACCATGGAAAGATTAACCTCTTTCTTCATTTTTTGGCACAGAGTACTTTCTCAATAAACATTTTTTTTTTGTAGGGGGGGAATGAATGAAGAGAAGAACAGATGATGTGTAATTGGCATTTCAAATGGGAACATCTAGGAGACATATAAATGAGAGCATAGAGCTGGGGCACTTAACCTAGTTTCATTTGATATTAAAATCTATTTTGATATCTTTCAAACCCATATCATTTAAGGTCAGCTCTTGAAAACTCAACAAACTGAAAGTCAACCAACCCTGCAAAATGCGGTATAAACATCACAAGCCTGTGTTGTAGCTGCACTATCAGCTTCTCCCATTTCCCAGAACATTCCAGACCCTTTCTGCCTCCATTCAATTGAAGTTGCTTCTTACATCTCCTAGTGTGAGTCACAAACATCACCTTTTCTGGCAGTTTCATTGATTTCCCAGTCCCAGCCGAACAGGCCCTTATTCTGGGGAACCTTCTCTGATTCCTGCTAACAGACAGTTGAAAAACCCCTGGTTTTTCTCAGTCTCTCTCTGTTGCTTTAGGTATATTGTATCCTAATTTACCTGTTTACATGCCTGTTTCTCCCTATTCATCTCTGTATACCCAATGGCTACAAGTGAGTCTGCCAATAGGATTTAGTTGAATGGATGAGTGAATGGGTCAGGAGGGAAAAGGAGGTGTGAGTGGGTGAACGGGTAGATGGAAGGATGAAGGTTTTGCTTTGTGGTCAAAAAGAGAGCTGTGCTGCTGTACCAAACATGTTTTGAACATTTACACAAAGAAGGTTCTAGAGGTTTACAATCTCAGACTGAATCACTGCTAATTCACACCTTTCCCACCTCCTCCTCAGTTCTCAGTCCCCACCCTGCTCTTCCTGCTCTGTGTCAGTTCTGCTCCAGTTTCCTGGGAGCTTCACCTGGCTCCCAAATGCAGCGAGACACACCCCACTATCTGTAAAACCACAATGCTAATGACCCAGGCCAAAATGAACACTAACATTCCTTCCATCACTGAAGCAAGACTGGACAAAGGAAACAAGGGAGAAAAGGCTGCTAATATTGGCTCCCACTTTTCCATGCCACCCCATGCTTTGCCTCCTGAGTCTTTCCAGGCAGAAGTATATTAACTAGATGATAAACTGACCTTGGAGGAAAGCATCCTTCCTAAAGACAAGGAACTCAAGGATTCTGAACATCCCTGCCCCTAGTTCTTCCCAGGCATAGAGCGTTTGAAGGCAGTAGACCCAAATTATTAGAATCACAAACTTTATCTTTACAGAGACTTTTAGAAGCCAGTCCTAAGGTTTTGAACTGCATCAAACCTGTGCTCATTTGTTCAACCAACACTCGGTGGTTGGTATGGAGACCAGCTCATTGAGTGGTGTCAACAGATTGATCTAGCAATCATGATTAAAGTGAGATAGTGCAATTTATGTTCTTAGCACAGGAACTCAGTAAATGCATTGAATAAATTTCTAAACAGTAAACATATCAAATGAAATCCTAATATCTTTCTATATCACTGCTACTTGACAGGGTTCAGTTAATATTTTCTTTTCCCCAACCAATAAAAATTCGTTTTCTTCATATAACACATCCTGACCACTTAAACCCCAAAATGACTTGGAGGCTTCTTCCTCCTCCTTCCCACTGTCCTAATACATTCCTCTTGTGGTTCAGTTACCTTATTCTATAACAAACAGTTGTTGTTATGTGTATTTGTCCTACTAGGCTCTGAATTCCTTGAAAACAAGGATGGTCTCATTGATGTAAATTTCTCTAGCTTCATGCATAGGGCTTCGCCTAGAGCAGACACTCAGAAAATGTTGAATTACTGCTGGATTTTGTAATTTTACTCTCCTGAAGGTTTGAGGAGGGAGGGAAGGAGGTATGTGTTGTTATCTCTACCATGAAAATGAAAATGCTAAGACATAAACATCTCCAGTGACATTTCTACACACTTACTTATTGGCAGAGCTAAAAGTGGAGTCTCTGTCCAAAGGATGCTCTCAGGATGTCCCCAGCCCCTCCTCCCTTCTCCAGCCTGTGATCTCATCTCACAGAACACAGTTCCTGTGCTCAGAAAAGCTTGCTAACTGACATTTTGAGATGGACAAACACAAGTACCAAAGCTTGCTTTTAGATGGCAGTGAGGGCTAAGTTGCTTTGCATAGTAAGGTAACAGGATTTGTTACTTTTCTGTCTGTGGTTGGGGAAGACAGGAATTAGGGGTCTCTCCAGCTAAAGGGAAAATCAAAGATGGTGCAGAAGGAGGCTGGGTGCAAGGTACACTAACTCCAAGCAAAAATGAGACAAATCTCTAGGCCCCAACCATACTAGACAAAGTTGCACATTGGATGGAGGCTCACTAGCTAAATGGAGCCTACAGATGTATTTTGTTTAGGTATAACATTAGACGATGTTACATAAAATCCAGATTTCATGCTTCGCTTAAAAAATCAGAAGTTATGATAACCCAGGTCTGCTCCATTGAAGCTGGATACTTGCTGCCACCTTTTTGTCCCTTTGGGGATTCCACTCTCTAGTTTGCCACAGTTCCCATGACTCCCTACAGTCCCCATGCTGCCCTGACCCACTCAACTCCTTTGCAATACCTACCTGGTAACTGTTGCCCTTTGAGTTTGCAACATCTGCACAAGAAGAAAGGGACAATTTATGAAAGAAAAGGACAGACTTTAATCCCAGCTCTCCTGTGGGGTACACCTAGCCATGTGGCAAATTTAACACCTGTGAGGTCAGAGAGAGGCAGAGAATTATTTCCATCTTAAGGTCGATGAAACTAAGGTTCAGGTAGGGTAAATCTTATGACCATGGTAACAAAGCAAGTAAATGGGAGAGCCAGGATTCAAATCCCGGTTGATCTGATTTCAGACCCTGTACTCTGTCAGAATTACGCCTCTAAGCATTTGTTAATTTCTCCCTCTTCCATCTCCTCCCCAACTCCTTTGATTCTGAATTTGAACGCTGACCCAGAAGTTCTTATTCATTTGCATATTAATTGAATGTGGTCTGAGAGAAGGGTCATTGGTTCCAGTGTGCAGTCTAAAGTCACATTTTTAAAAATCCTAGATAAACCAATGTGTCATTCACTGATTCTTCTTGGTTAAGAGAAGGAGAAGGAGATATAATTAAATGACCTGCGTGTTTGGACTTCGATATTCAGGCTACTAATTGTTAAAGGCAGGAAACTGATAAGCGAGGGGCAGGAGCTATGCTTTAGTACATCAAAACGCTTGTTTGTTGCAGACATGACAAGGTAAGTTATATCTAAAGAGGAGGGTGTATGTAATTAAATGTCAAAACATATTTTGAAAAATGGTTTTTAACTTCTCAAATTTCCCAGCAGGATGAAAAAGAGAAACTCTCTAATAGAGCTGGTTCCGCCTCATGGGAGGCCACAAAGTCATCACTAGATGGCAGGAACCTGGGGAAGAGATAGTCCAGATGTTGGCAGCATGTGCTTCTCTTTTTTATCAGATGGTAATAGCTAAACACAAGGAGGCCTGAGTGCATGTGTCAGGCGCTTGGTGCATTATCCCATTCAATCTCCACAGTCGTTGTTCAAAATGTGATTTGCTCCCATTTCACAGACGAGAACACTGAGATTCAGAGGGATTTTAGTAACCTACTAAAGGTTACTAAAGGGAACTTTCCATTCCCTTCCCTCAACTCTCTGCTTTAGTTAGTAGCCAGCTACTTCCTACACAGGTCCTGTAAATCACCAGCATGTGAAAAAGCTGTAGAAAGAGACAAAACTGAAGACTTCAGTAGACCTAGGTTCCAATCCTGACCCTCCAGCAGTGGCAACTTGGGCAGTTTAATGCAGCCTCTCTGAGATTCATCTTCCTCATCTGTAGAACAGAAAGAATGGACTTTCAGAGTTCTTTGTAAATTTAATGAAATAATATGCATGAGTGCTTGGAATACAGTAGATACCCAAATACTGATATTGATTTTTTTATCACTAATTTAAATGAGTTGCTTCCCTAGTTTTTCCAGAGAGCAAAATAAACTTTCCATTTATTCTAGTGGAATGAGTGGTTTCTTCCATGTTAATGGGGGTTTGGTCTTTGGCCAGCAGGAGAGAGTGTCCAGGACGGAGCCTGAGTGACACACTGGCCTGAGCCCTGGGCTGGAAGTCAGCTGGACCTGAGTGTGGGCCTTGTCTTTGCCATTTAGTAGTCGTGAGAGTTGGGCCAAGTTCTTTGAGCTTCAAGACCACTAAGTGGAGATAATAACTACTCGACATCAAGGTGGCAAAAATCAAATGAGATAAGACTCCTTAGAAAGACTCCTTAGTGTGAAGCCTAATATTTCTTCTCTGAAGGCAGAGTTTTACCCGCTTTGAGGGAATGGAGAGCAGTAACTCTAAGCTTTTGAAAGTCACAAATGCTTTCCAAACCCAGTGACAATCATGGACTCCCCAATCACCCACATGCAATGCATATAAAGCATATGTGTATGATTTCAAGGGTTCATAGGCCTCTCAAAACCCATCCATGACCTCCCAGGGAACATTCCCATCTCCAAGCATCCAAACCTTTTTCTACCTGTGGAGGGTGGGGAGTGGATAGGTCCTACTGTGGCTGCTGATGTTTACTTCAGGGAGCTCCTAGGATGCAACAAGAAGGTAGGCAGAGAAGCTACAAGTATGAGCCACACTAACTGCCAGAGAGGGAGAGCTCAAGAGAGAAAGCAAGCCCTGAGAGACTTAACCTACCCTTACACACCGCTCTTTGCTTTAGCGTCTCTTCAGGAAGTATTGTGCCCAAAGGAAAAAAAGGAGCAAAGAAGAGCTAGAGACCAGTGAAAGACTCACCCCCTAGGCCTCTAGAACACATTCTGAAACTAATGCAAGGAAGCAGAAAGGAGGAGAGTTCCACTGAACATGGGAAAAACATAAGCCTTGAGTGCCTCCCAGTTGGGAACTGTGACCTCCTCCTGACTGTATCACCAATGTCTAGCACAAAGGTGAACAATATCAATGGATCAATGGATGACCTTCTCATGAGACTGAAAAGTCTGAAGAAGTAGACCAGATTCAACTCTCAGAGTAGAATTGAACAAGATGTTCTTCAAGTCAAACGGAGGCTCCTAAGGACCAGCTTTGTCAAAATTAACTGAACCATTTGTTTAAAAAAAAAAAGTGTTGCCAGACCCCACCCCAGATGTACTGACTCAGGATCTGCTGGGTAGAGCCTGGGGGGTTGTAGCATTAGTGTGTGTGTATGTGTGTGTGTTTTGTAGCATACCTTTACTAAGTTAGGTCTTTTAGTCTGCTTAGGCACCATATTTTTGTGAGTGCAGCATGATCATTAGGGGTTTATCTCGGTGGCATGATTAATCTAAGTTCAAGTTCTATCTTGGCCATTTAATAGCTGTGTGATATTGGGCAGGTTACTTGAGGGAGCTAAGCCACAGTGACTTCATCTATACAATGGAGGTAAAGACACAGTTAACCCCAGGGCATTATGAAGGTTCAATGGGATCCTGCACAGACAGTGCCTGGGCTAGCTGTTGGCTCTAGGGTAGCTTTCAGGAAGCATTAGGTATTGCTGGGGGTGGCGGGGCTGGTGGAAGAGAATTGTTAATGTATTCACAGTAACTCCAGGGAGTCAGCAAGGCAGGTGCTCACAATTTCTATATTATGGATGAGAAAACTGATGTTCGCCATGGATTTAAGGCTCATTTGTGGAGCCAGGATGTGAACCTACACATGTTGTCTGGCTCACACTCCTGGACGATGCTATTTGGATTCCCGGGGGCACAGCTTCTTGGTGTCCAGGGTGGAACTAGGATCCACAACACACCCAGGGCATAGCTCAGACTGGCCTGGGTGGAATCGGCCTATGTACCCCAGGACTCAGCTCAGGTTGCCCTGCAGTGCAGGTTGAATTAGACACAAGGAGAGGACGGACTGTTTTCCATGAAGGAGCCCCTCCCCCGCCCACATCCACCCTGGGCCTGGAATGGACTCGCTTGGCCGATCCTGTGTGTTAACTGGTGTGCTGACACCACTTGGCATAGACAGATAGCTTTATTAGATAAAGGGTCAAATGCAATAAAATGCTTGGAGGCTTTTAAAAAAACATTGGAAACATTTACCATGACATTATTGACAATCTCGTTAATAAGCTGCCTGGACTAGAGTAATACTGCTGGGATCAGCGGCTTTTGCCTTCCCCTCCTCGTTTGCTTGTGCTCCCAAAGTATTCACTTTGTGCCCCCTACGGGGTGGTTATTAGTCTGCCTTGCATCAAGATAATCTCCTCTTCCAAGCTGAAGGCTTCTTCAAGGGCGAGATCGAGTACTTTTCCATCTCTGCCTCTCCAGTTCTTAGCACATGTATTGGTAATTAATAGCACTAAATAATAAATTAACATAATGACTATTTTTAAAACTTACTTTTTAAAATATATCTCCACTAACATTTTAATCACTTCCATTTTTATCTTCTCTTCCTATTTTCTCTCCTCTCTCCACTCTCACCTCAAATGATCCATTTTTACTCTTTGGCTCTAATAAAATAACGTAATGTAAGAATTTATAACATGAGTAAACGCCAATAATTTAAGTGACTCTGCCTGAACCTTCTGATTCTTCCCCTATCCCCATTCCCTGAGAAACCAGACGGCATATGTATTAGCAAAGTTAATCTCCTGTTAGTCAGAAAACGGGCTTATCCCTTTGGCTATGAAATATTCATCATTTTTAGGTATAATTTTAAATTCAAAGGTAGTGCTAACCTGGAAATAATTTACTTCACTGAGATAGTTAGCATGCCAGTATCTTTCTGGGCCTCAGTGTTCTCACAGGTATAAAGGAGTTAAAAACCACACTAACACACCAAATGCTAACAGAAAGATTGGATATGATAAAATTATCACTGAAGGGATCTGTGTCTTTCTACGGGGAACAGTTCTAGCTTTCTCAAGTTCAAAATGCTGCCTCCTGAGTAGTGCACTTTTGAAAATGCAACTCAAGATTGTATTATGGTTCACAAACATTCACTCTCTCTGCCTGGGAGAGGGTGACACTTCCCCACCTTGCTGATGGCAGACTTGGTCATAGGTCTTTTTTTTACCAAGGAAATGTTAGTGGAAGTGGGTGTGCTACTCCTAAATAGAGGCTTTAATATTCAGTATGTGATTAACCATGTTCTCTTTTCCCTTCTGCCCTGATAGCTAGCAGTGGAGCTGAGCTGTGGCTGACCTGCAATTGTTACACAGAATGAGTGAGGAAGGAAAAAAAATTAAAACTTCTTGTATAGTACAGTCACTGAGATGCCAAAGCCCTTTGCTAGTGCCTCATAGCATGGTCTATTGTGACAGACACACAATAAAACACCAAAGAATTCCAATGTAGAAGAAACCACTGAAGCAAGGCTTGGCAGCAGATGAGATATAGACATCCCATGGAATAAAGGTTTGCAGACTGAGTATGTACTGGAAATGCAACGGGGGTATGGCCAAGAAGGCATCCTCCATGAGTGTTTACTTCATTCCATACTCAGTGAGGAGCTGTGCGATCATTTGAACAAGAGAATGAAAGGATCAGGAATTCTTTCCTAAGCCATAGAAAAGCATAACCAGTGACCTCGCAATTGATCCGCCAGCCGGAAGGGCTGAGAAGGCCGCAGACTATGAAGTGTATAAATATTATTGGCTTTGAAATTATTGGCAAGGTAGCTCCTACGAACCCACAGAAGCACAGCCCGGCTTAAAACCTCAGCCCAAAGATATTTATGTGCATGCTCACCGTAGTCTAATTACTCCATATCAAGTACCATGTATCAAAATACCCTTCAAGATTATAACAGGTTTAATTAAATGCACAGTGAAATCCACTTAAGATGAGCTAATTGGGTAGAACCTGATTTTCCTATTCGCTGCATCTGACAGACATGAGGACATCCCAGAGAAAGGGCAGCACGTGAAGTGGTGCTGAAGGAGGCAGGGGTGAGAAGCTGGTGCTTTAGGAGCTGCAGCAGGACTGAAGTTTCCCAAAGGCAGGAATGTGGAGCTAGGAAAGGCTGGAACAAGCCCAAAGACAGCAATCCTCTCCCACCCTAGAAGAGACATTATTCCAAGTGTGCCCCCACCCCCAATCTTCCCCAGCTCCATAAGTGGCAATTCCAAACTACTGTTACTCCAGCCAAAGACACTGGAATTGCCTTTGATGCCTTTCTTTCTCATGCTTCACCTTTGCTCCATCAGTCAGCTTGGTATTCAAAACACAGAACCCATCTGAACATTTCTCACCGTTCCACCCCCTCTGCCCCAGTTCAAGCCACCCTCCTATTTCACCTGGCAACTGACACAGCCTCCCAGCCTACTTCCTGCTCCTCCACCCCCCACACTGTCTTCTCAGCCCAGCAGCCAGAGAATGATCCTTTTAAAGCATTAGCTGGATCTTGTCACTCCCTTGCCCAAGACTCTCCAAGGAGTCTCAATTCATTCAAAATGTGATCCACTGAAGATCTTTACGATGACTTATAAAGCCCTATGTTATTACCTCCATACACAAAATAAATTCTAAAATGGGGTGAAGGTTCTGATGGATGAGCTGCTTCACCTCCCTAGTGAGATGAGTCCTAGATTTCTTGACAAATACTGCCCTGAACTGGACTGCTGCCTCTCACGGACATGGCAATGAGAGTTTTTGCTCTCAGCCAGTTTCTGGTCTTGTTGGCAAGAGAAACTCATAAGGTCAGATACTATCGATAGAGAATAATGTGGCCACTGGCAAGGGTAGAGATAAGCATCAAGTTTCAGAGGAGTGCCAAGAAAAAACATCTAATCTAGCCTCTCGATAAATTAGTTTTGATGGCCAACTGTTCTATTCAAGTTGATCTTGTCACCAGTAATATTCATTATGAACTAGATTTTTTTAAAAAAAGGAAACTAATAGAATTGGGGGTATTTTCACTTAATTCACAAGCAATATATAATATCCATCAAATATTTCAGGATCATACTAATGTCTTCCTCATTGCATTCCTAATCTAACAATTCCAACCCATCTACACGCTACATGTGCCAAGAATACACAATGGGAGATGAGTGATCTCCTCAATAGATGGTGTTAGGAAAGCTAGGTATGCACAGGTGAAAGAATAAAATTGGACCCTTATCTTACACCATACACAAAAATAAACTCAAAATGGATTAAAGACTTAAACATAAGACCTAAAACCATAAAACTTCTAGAGGATAACACAGGGAAAAATTTCTTGATAGTGGCCTTTGTAATGAGTTTTTGAATATGACACCAGAAGCTCAGGCAACAAAAGCAAAAATAAATACATGGGACTATATCAAACTAAAAAGCATCTGTACAGCAAAGGGAACAACCAAGAAAATGAAAAGGCAGCTTATGACTTGGGACAAAATATTTGCCAACCATGTATCTGACAAGGGGTTAATATCAAAGCAATTTGCACAACTCAATAGCAAAAAAACAAAAATGAACAAAGGCCCTAAACAGACATTTTTCCAGAGAAAGGCATACAGGTGGCCAGCAGGTACATGAAAAGGTGCTCGACATCACTAACCATCAGGGAAATGATGATCTAAACCACAACGAGATATCTCACACCTGTTAGGATGAGTATTATCAAGTAGATAAATATTAGCAAGGATGTGGAGGAAAGAAAACCCTTGTACACTGTTGATGGGAATGTAAATTGGTATAGCCACAAAGGAGGTTCCTAAAAAAAAAACTTAAAATAGAACTAGCACATGATCCAGCAATTCCTCTTCTGAATATACACCCTAAGGAGATGAAATCAGTACCTCAAAGCAATCCACACTCCCATGTTCACTGTAGCATTATTCACAATTCCAAGATATGGAAACAGCCTAAGTATGCATCAAGAGATAAATGGATAAAAAAAAATGTGGTACCTACATATAATGGAATATTATTCAGCAACACCATGGATGAATCTCTAGGACATTATGCTAAGTGATACAAGGCAGACACAGAAAGAAAAAAGCTGCATGACCTCACTTATAATTGGGGCCTAAAAAAGTGAAATATGTAGAAGCAGAGAATTGAACAATGGTTACCAAGAATGGAGAAGTAGGGAAAATGAGAGATGTTAGTCAAAGAGTTCAAAGGGCACAAAATTGCATTTCCTCTATGAATAAGTATAGAAATTGAATATACAGAATAATGCTAATAGTTACTAATACGGTACTGAATACTTGAAATTTGCTAAAAGAATAGATTTCAGGTGTCCTCACCACAACAAAAAAAGAAAAGAAAGAAAAAATGACAACTATCTGATGAGATCATGTAAATTAGCTTGACTATAGTAATCATTTCACTATGTCTATCAAATAATCATGATGTACACCTTAAATATAAATAATTTTATTTTAAAATAATAAAAATAGTATAAAAGTAGAATGAAACAAAAACAGAAAAAAGGACCAAGAGTTCTGACCCAAACAGCAAGATCAAATGCCCTGCTTTCCATGTTTCCTAATACATCTCTGTGAGGTGTCCAGCCAACACTGGGCGGGTAGAGTCAATCATATCCACAGGGGAGATGACCCTTGTAGTGCAGGAGAGGGAAGAGTCAGCTGAAGCCAAAGTTCATGAAGCCGGTTACCCTGGCAACACTTGTGAGGAGACCCCAATCCCACTGCGGCCAACATAAAGGGCTGGCCTTGGCACTTGCCATACAGCAGACACTCACTAAACAGGTCAGAGCTGGAAAAAGAGGAGCCCCATTCCCAGACTCCAGTTCTTCCCCAACAGAAATCAAGGACGTACAACCTGTGTTAGCATCACTTTATTCAGCATGAAAGTAAAAATAAAAGTAGTCTGCAAGTCCAGCCGCCCGTGCAGCCGTGACTACAGGCACCTGAGGACATTGGAATGGAGATAAAACAAGAGATCAGCTTGACCCTCTGCTTCCTCCCTTGAAGCTGTGTAAATGTCATACAGGCCAACATCACAGCCCCCCAAAAAAATCAGACCACCATGGTGTTTTGCTTTATTTTGTTTTGAGCTTCTACATAGTTTGTCATTAATTATAAATCTGTAAAGTTTAGTAGAGATATAAGCATGCTCACATACACAGAGCAAAGGGCAGAGATTAATTAAAAGCTTCTAATTCTGCAAACATGTCTTGAACACCTACTATGTACCCAATGGCTTGCTGGGAACTTTTAAATGTGATACCAGGGAGTCATATAACTTTTCATCAAACTAAGACATGTTGGAGTTAAAGGGGCACTATTACTAATTATGTCTGAATAAGTGACATAGACCAGGACTATCCTGGGCAAACCAGAGATACAGTCCCCTAATTATATCTCACTGTCTTCAGTAACACCGAACAATAAGCAGTTCTAACTCCCATTTTACCAATGAAGATCCTGAGGCTCAGAGAGTTTGTGGTGTCCATGATTATACAATTGAATCTAGGTCTTTCTCTCTAAAAGCTCTGTTGGCTCCATCTTCCATGGCAAAAGTAGCCGTAAGTTCAAAAATGCAATACAAAAGTGACAAAAGTTCAATGTAAGAAGATAGAGAAAGAGGAAATATATTTAACAGAAAGAATCAAGGAAAACATGCTAGAGGACGTGCATTTCTATCTACTCCCAAGAGGTAGTAAGATTCAGACTCATGGAGGTAGAGGGTACACTTTCTGTAAGAGAGAGAATGAGACAAGGAAGAGAAATTGGGCAGGTGCTGGGCACGTGTTATGACTTACCAGGTAAAGCAAGGTTCAGCCCCTCATAATGGCCAGAGGAGCGGAGCTGAATTTTAATAGCTTAAGTGAGCTCTAACTGTTTCTTCCATTCTCAGTGATGAGTTACAAGCAGGTTAGGCTATATAATTTGCAAAACCCCCAGTGTGAAGTGGAAATGTGGGGCCTTTTGCTTGAAAAAGTCTTAAAAATTTCAAGGTATTGACAGCAGAGCATTAAATCAAGGTTGGGGCTCTTGTAATTGTGGGACCCTGTGCAGCTAAATAGATTGTATGCCCATGAAGCTTGACCAACATTAGAAGTCTTTTTCTGCCTAAGTTCTCACTGAATAGGAGCTGAATAGAAACAGCCAGAGATACCATTTTTGGTTCAAGTAGCAAAGTGGGTAGAAGATGAACTATTTCGTTGCTCCAGTGAGTTCTGGAATTCTAGGGACAGCCCTGATTCTCAGCTTGGTAATGTCTCTTCCCAGACCCATTCTTCCTCTCCAGCCCTGACAAATGAAGCGGATCACCATGACACTATTTTTTTGTTTCTTTCCAGATTCCCTTTCACCCAGTTCACTCCCATTGTGCGGTGATGTACCTTTGGGGTGCAGTTTTACCTTGAGATCTGTGGCCTCAGAAGGGCCTTTTCATGGGTACTTCTCTGTTGTCTTCTTCCTTCCCCTTTCTTACAAATAGTCAGAAATTTGCATATGGCATCAGGAAAGAGTGTGGACAGTTATCTCTCATAAAGCAGGCAGGTGGTCTCTGCCTCTGATCCTAAATGTATAGGTAGGGTGAACTCAGGGTCATAACATTCAAGTCAGTGGACATTTGATAGGACAGTACCACTCTGTGCCATGCCTCCCAGGAAGAGAAATTCAGATTTGTTGCAGAGCCCATCTGCAGTTCCCATCTGCAGTATCTGTTATTCAAGGCCTTCTGTGAGTCAGCCCCTAGCCACCTGTCCTTGCTTCTTTCCTGCCACAGCCTGTGATGGACCTCTGGTTCCAGCCAAGTATTTATTCCCAAGTGTTTCCTGTGCTTTGGGCCTCATAACTTTGCTCCTGTTGTTTCCTCTTCCAGAAGTTCTTCCCCTACACTGATGAACAACTTCTGCTTCTCTCTTAAAGCCTAATCCAAACATTTCCAACCAAGTCTGTCTTGAGCTCTCATTCAAAGCAATCACCTGCATTGATGTTCTGATTAGAACATTTTCACCTGTTTCCTGTACTCTCTTCTGAATCCTATCAGCATTTTCTCTAAACCCACTTCCTTTTTTAATGTCATGGGCCCATGCTTCATTCAGTTGGAACTCTCTGTTACAAATGTCTACTAACTAACTCACCCCATTGTCAGAATAAAGGAAACTACTATTAGCTTGGGTTAGGGCAATCTCCTGGCTCTCCTTCCTCTGGGTTGGCTCCATTCTCAGCCAGCTTCCCTCAGAGTAGTAGCCAGTTGGTAGCAGAAGCTCTAAGCTTCATATCCTTACTTTCAACAGCAGTGAAAGCCAGGATTCCCTCTAGCACTCTCATCCCTAAGACCCAGGGTTCAGATTTTTCTCCTTGACAAGAATTGGCCTAGGTGCCCACCCCTAAATCAATTTCTAGAGTGAGCTCCTTGTCCCTGTAGCAAGGAGTGGAGGCCCATCCAAACAGCATGGCCCACAAGTAACGAAGTACAGGATCCTTTTGCTCAACAGAAAGGGTGGATGCTGCCAACAAGTAATCTCTTTTCCTTGCTAGATTATAAGATACTTGGATAGAGTGCATGATTCTCCTCTTTTATTCATTCAGTTCATTACACAGATATGAGTCCCTACCATTTCCAGGCATTTTATTAAACAGTTGGGATTTTAAACATGTTAGACATAATCTCAGTATTCAAAGAACAAAAAGTTCATCCAGTCGTGTGGCCAGCCACTCTGCTATAGCATTTGAAATATAACAGTTCACGTAACACACACCATTCCTGCTCTCATAGGCTTTTTTAATCTAGACACCAAACCAAAAATTACAAATAAGTAAACAATTACAAATTGTGCAGTATAATCAAGCAATGTCCAGTGCAGGTTGAGAACACAGAGAAAGTGACCTGACCTAGGTTTTTATAGGGGAAGAAGGTGGGAGAGTAGATCCAGAAAGACTTTCAGGAAGAGGTACCACCTGCACTGAATCTTGGGGGAATCTGAGGTAATTCCAAGGGTACCTTATTCTTTGCCTGCCATGGGATAGATTTCCAATACATGATAGATGAATGAATGCATTAATATAAATGTTCAAAGCTTTCCTTCAGGGAGGATAACTGAATTAATAAGCCCTAATCCCAATGACCCATCCCAATGGAGGGAAGAGTTTTAGCTTGAAAAACATGCAAATTACTCATTTTTGCTTTGAGAATGCATCCTGGTTCTTGTGCATCCTAATGTTTTGCCTAAGCTAATATTGAAAGATGTCTGTGTGGCATGTCCTCACTAGAGTTAGTAAGAGGCAGCCAGGAGTAACGTCAATTAAAAGAAAAAAAAATCAATCTTGGACCAAGAGTGACAAGTAATAGATGAAGTGGATAGATCAGTTGGGATTTGCTGAAAGTTAACTGTATTCAGGGGGAAAATCCCCACAAAGCATAATGAATTGCCTGTTACTGATTCAACTATAAAATCAGAATAATAATAATATCTATAGAGTTGTAGGAATTTGAAGTTAATGAATACAAAGCATTAATTAATATTTGCTCATAATATATCAGCTGTCACTGCAATTGTTATTGTTGCTTTTTGTTGTTGTTGCAGTCCCCAGAATGTGTTGCATTCACTTGTCCCTCCTTGCCTCCATCTATGGTATTCTTTCATCCAGAGCTCCTTTTACCACCTGTTAATGCCTATTCACCCTTCAGGTGGTATATTGCTTCCATAAAGTATTTTCTACCCATCCCCTCCCCCAGGCTGGTGAGATGCCATTTCTGAGCCACATTTGGACTCAAGCACTGACCACACTGGACTCTTACTGCCTGTGCATGTGTTAGTCTCTCCCACTGACCTGGGACTGCCTCCAGGGCACAGAGTGGATATGTTTTTTAATCTTTGTTTCCAGTTATATGCACATGGCCTATGCTGTGCACATGTTTGCAGAGGAATGAAAGAATAAATGAACAAGCTACAGAAAAGAACATATGCATAAAATATTAGAACCAAAGATATCTCAGATTATTTTATCAATTTGTTTTAATTATAGGGAAGGAGAGGCAATGATTTTCCCAGGACCACACCACATCATGAAAAAGGAGAGAACTGGACTTAAAGCATGGCTATCCCTGGGTCCCAGACACCCAATCTGGGGCTCTTTCTATTCTATCATTCTTGGTCCTGGGACTCAGAAAGAACTTCCAAGGGTTTGAATTTATTAGGCCAAAGCTAGTCTAGCATTCTTCTAAGTATGATCTACTGAACACCAGCTCTGGAAGAAAAAAGATTATGTGAGCAAAAACATTTTGGAAAAGTTCTCCAAACTTATATTCTCAGTGCACTTCAACTCACTAAAGACTTTTAGTAAATAACCCTATCTAATTTTGTTTAACCAAATTTGACCATTGAATCCCTCCTTATATTTTGTCTATTCTTGATTTGTTTGGTCTATTAGCAGCATGTGACCCAAAACTCTTCCTATACTGCTAAAGGCTTAAACAGTGACAGTTGAAGAAGCTGTGAGCTCAGTTTCAGGGCCAGGCTAGGTAGAAGCCCTGATGTCTGCTGCCTGATGGAGAAGTGGCACTGATAGATATGTGGGAGTCAAGTTTATTCTCTCTCCCCCTGTAATAGTGACCTACTGTTCTGGGCCATGTTGCTGTTGCATTACAATATAATTCCCTAGGTTGACAGAGTACCTTAGCCACCAGTGACTATCACTGCCTAACCTCCTGATAGTTCCTTGGATCATTCTTGACAGATGAGGGAGAAAAGAATTAAATAAGAGAGTCAAAAGCCTTGCCTAACTAAGGTGTCGCATTTAGTGAACAAAGAAGTGGAAAATGTACTGGAGCCAAGTTTAAAACTCCTTTCTGATCTCTTCTCCTGTTCTTTACTCACACTATCTTTCTCTTTATTTTGTTCCCTAAGCAGAATGGAATGTGTGCTTCCAGACTCTCTAGTTCCCCTTGACTGCTGTGTCTTTTCCTCCTCTCAGCTTACCAAAGTCATATACATTTTTCAAGACCTACTTCAAAAAGATTCCCCTTAGTTCTATTGCATCCCAGCCATGAACTTGGCAGCTCACCTGCCTCTAGATTGGGATTGATTTTACCTTGACTACAATCTTAAGACATCTGTTCACATCCAAGTCTCACCTTCACAACTGGCTTATTAAGCGGAGGATCTTGTTTTATTTCTCCTGTATCTTCTCTATTGCAATGGAATTCAGACAGCCTTTGAGCCAGAAAGATGGAATAGAATTCCAAGTATTACACTGTCTAGTTATTACCTCTCTGAGTCTGTTTCTCCAAAGGTAAAATAAGGACAGTAGTGCATAGACTTCAGGGTTGTTGTAATGGCCAAAGGAGACACCATGGGAAAGTGCTTCGCAAAGCACTTTGGAACACGCTCAGCAATGACTAATAGTGGGCTAGTATTAGAATCATACCCAACCAGCACCTTCATACATATCCAGGAACATAGCATATCATGTACTTTACCCTGTTACCACCCCGCAACACTTACCATTCTCCAAAATCTTTAGAGAGCCATGTACTTTTCTTGATACAAACACTATGCCATACAAAGCCTGAAATGTACTTCCGTATCTTCTTTACCTTAAGTATCTCTTCCTTCACAGAGTCCCTGATTACAGGTGTTGTAACTGACCTGTCATTACAAATGAATCTTTTTATCCATTTTTATGATTTAATCTTTGTTGTATTTTATCCTTTACCATTTTGTCCCCTTTTACATCCCTCCCCGCAGCAATCACCACACTGTTGTCCATGTCCATGAGTCCTATTTCCTTTTTGCTCAATCCCTCCAGTCCCCCACCTACTCCCCCACTAGCTGTCATCCTGCTCTCCATCTATCTGTCCCAATTTTCCTTTTTAGCTCAGTTTGATCATTAAATTCCACATATGAGTGAAATCATATTGTATTTGTCTTCATCTGACTGGCTTATTTCACTCAGCATAATGTCCTCCAGGTCCATCCATACTGTCACAAAGGGTAAAATTTTCCTTTTTTACAGCTGAGTAATATCCCAATGTGTAAATGTTCCATAGTTGTTTTTTCCATTCATCTACTGATGGACAATTAGGCTACTTCCATATCTTGGCAACTGTAAATAACATTGCAATGAATATAGGGATTCTTATGTTCTTTCAAATTAGTGTTTTGGGTTCTTTCAGATATATTCCCAGAAGTGGGATTGCTGAGTCAAAAGGCAGATTTATTTTTAATTTTTTGAGGTGTCTCCATACTGCTTTCCACAATGTCTGCACCAGTCTGCATTCCAGGATACAAAATTAATATCCAGACATCAGGTACATATTTAAATGCCAATAAGGAACTAACAGAAAGGAAATGAAGAAAACAATCCCTATTACAATTGCTTCAAAAAGAATTAAATATCTAGGAATAAACCTAACCAAAGATGTAAAAGACCTGTATGCAGAAAATTATGAGACACTGAAGAAAGAAATATAAGAAGATACAAATAAGTGGAAGCACATACCATGTTCATGGATAGGAAGAATTAACATCATTAAAATGTCCATGCTACCCAAAACAACCTATAGATTCAAAGCAATTCCAATCAAGATTCCAATGACATATTTCACAAAACCAGAACAAATATTTCAAAAATGTATATGGAATCACAAAAGGCCCAGCATAGCAACAGCCATCTTGAGAAAGAAGTACAAATGAATCTTTTCCTCTATTTTATCTATTTTAATTATGCTTACCTAGTCAACAGTACATGGGTCTGTCATCCTCATTGGATTATGCATTTACACCTCAATGTTTACATCATGCTGACTAGTTCACTGTCAACACTCAGTATAGGACCTATGAACAAATGTATGAATGCATGCATCACTTGTTTTTTTTCATTTTAGGAAAAATTCATAACTTTTCACAAAATCAATCCCATTTAAAATGCTTTTCCCAAAATAATGGATTTTTAAAATCTGCTTCATGGTTAAAAGAAAGTTTATAAATGCTTGTAGACTCTTCTAGAGATGTAAATCCACTATAAATACTTGTAGGTCTTCTCTTGTAGAGAATTTGGCATGCCTTCCATGCTTTTATAACCATATTTTGGTACAGATGAGCCAAAACATCCTTCTATTTGGAGATAAGAGATCCCAAAACCCCAGTCACCTGAGACATACTCTCAAAGCCACAGATAAGCCTCTGGCTTTTTCAACCAGCTGCCTCACAGTGTAAGCTTCAGGTGTAAAGACAGGAAAGTAACATTTATGGAGCCTCTGCAGGTACTATCCCCAGTGCCTTGAGAGAGAAAACTATTTGCTGAACACCTCCCAGGTGTCAGGCCCTGGTCCAAGTGTTTTCACAAACATGATCTGAATTAATCTTTACATAATCCTTTGGGGAGGTCATTATCTTGTCTTCCAGATAGCAAATAGAGGGCTGAAAGAGCTCACAGAGCACTTAGGTGGCTGACCCAGCATTTGAATCCAGGGCCAGCTGTCTCCAAAGTCCTTGTCCTTTCCCTCAAACCATTTTACCTCTGATATCAGGTAATTCTATTTTTGTACAGTACCACCTTCTCTGACAGCGCTAGACAGATTAGGCTGTGTTATACATACACTCACACACAGCTGCAGCTGCCCTTACCTGTGATACATCAAAAGAAGGGGCCCATCCCTGGATCACAGGCATCCATTTCTCACTTATAATTGAGAATTACCTTTCATGTTTTTCCCCACCACACTGAAACTGCTCTATATTTATTTCATTGTTATTATCATTTTCATCATCCTAACGATTATTCAGTATATACTAAGTGTCTCTGATGAAACATGCAGGAGATGAAAAATCCTTGGGTGGGTTGGCATGCTTCAAATTGTTAGTGTATTATTTATTAGTGTATTAATATTGCATGGACTATATTTTTATATGCAATTTAAAAAACAGGTAGGTTAAAATGGGAATGAGACAATATTATCGGATCAATCAGAAGCTTGAGCATTCACTCAGGGCTTTTAAATGATCATTTCAATCTGTTGGGTGAGAGAACGTGTTGTCAGAAATATGATGCATCTGCACTGGCTATTTTCAGGAAAGGAAAATGCATCTCAGCTGAGAGATGGGTAGGACTGTTAAAGTAAATGCTCTTTTGAATTATGCAAACACAGGGAAATTGGGTCGAGCCCATGGTCCATCCTGGCAGGAAGCTGTCTCCATCCAGCATGGGTACCCCAAGGAGGGAGGGTGGGTACTGAGGTTGCCCTGAGGGCTTCTGCCTTGGCATTCTCCTTGGTACAGAGCTTGCTGTGCTCATGTGCATGTAAATTACTCACCTTTCCCTCCTTCACGTGGTCCTGAAAGTAAGAATGCATGTGATAATTGCAATTTGGGAGGTTAGGAAAGTAAGGCCCAGGTCAACCCCTCAGCCATACTCAGGAAGTTCACAGAAAAAGGGCCCCAATATCTGGAACACCTCTAGGCACTTTTTCACTTAGAGCCCACCAAACTCTTCAAGGTAAGGAGCAGAGTAGGATCATCCAAGTTAATATAGATGAGGAAACTGAGTCCAGTACCACATGAGGTGAGCCTTTGGTTCTAATTCTCCATTCTTCCCATTAAAATCTACTTAAGGAAGGCTCTGCTATCAGATGCACCCACCCCCACCAGGGTAGCTTATGTCAAAGACCTGCCTGTCCCTGGTCTCTGTTAAACTTGTCCTTGAGCTATATCCCTAGATTCCAATGGAGAAAAAAGCTCAGTTGAAAGTCAGAAGGTCCTGCTGGAGTCCCAACAGAGAGGCCTTAGACAAGCCCACCCTTCCTTCTTCTGAGTAAAAGACTCATGTATAAAAGGAAACCCTGACTTTTAGAGATTACAAACTCCAGTGCCTTGAGGAGCAGATTGGCAATAAGAATTGTTAAAACAGGAGGTGTGTAACATAATAAGGGATCTTAAAATATTTAAAGATGATGAAACCAAACGAAACACTCTATAGGCTAACCTTGGCCAGCCAGACATCAAAGAATAAGCTCTAGACTAGAAGACTACTGTGCAGTTCCTTTTAGAATGGCCTCTGCTGTGTGCAGTCTCAATCACCAACCAAGCTTATTCTAAGTGCAGCATCTGTAAACATGAGGGCTCCGGCAAGGACCTCCAGAATACTGACACAAGCACTCTCATGTGAGTATTTCTGAACCTAAAATCAAACAAAAGGCTTCAAAGAGGTTAAATAGACATAGGATTTCAAAAGTGGAAAGAGAGCCTTCAAGGCCTTTTAACTTAAATGTCCCATGGTATAGAAGAGAGAACTGAGACCCAGAAAAAGGATCCAGCTAATTAATCCTACTTATTTGTCTGGGGCTCCAGGCTCCTGCTCAAGTTCCCCGGTGGACTTAGGACCTGCTGAAGTGGGCTGTGCCAGCCAGCCCTGCACTGGCCACCCCCTCCGCTCAGTCCATGAGGTCCGTGAATGTAGGAACAAGCCCAGATGCAGGGGTAGCAGGAAATGGCTGCCCTCTGAGCCCCATAAAAGTTCCCACAAAGCTGAAAGAGAGACTGCAACAACCCCCCTTGTCTAATTACTGCCGGCCATAAAATAAGTTCTCATTTATCACATCTCTGATGACAGGAAGAAGAGTCTCTTCGGTACTGTACTTCCTGAGATCAGAACCACACAGCTCTATTACATGCTGTGGGCTGATATCTGGGATTGTCCATTTTGACATTGTTCTCACAAGCATACATTAGTTCATTAGTTCATTCATTTATTCATTTACTTGTGAATTACTATGTAAGTACCTTCTTTAGGCCGGGCCTCATTGATAGGTGAAGATTGGAGATGAATGTGACAGAGGCCCTCACTAGCAGCCAAGAGAAAAATGTTTACTTCATATTTATTTACCATCTATTTTTTATGTCTGGCTCAGTATCAACTCATGCTTATTTAATCAAGACATGGGAATTATTGGACAGTTTTCAGATAAGAATCTGATGCTCATAAAACCCCTTGCTCAGTATCATCCAGTAAGCAAATGGTCAAAGCACAAGTCCACCTGGATCTCTGTCTCCTGCTTGTCCCATATAATACCACAGATATGCAAGGTAATTTTTACAAGGCAGAAATACTCAAATAGAAGTTCAGTTACTAAACTGAGTATGGGGTTGGGATGATTAAAAGGAGCAACCAGCCTTACTCTCTTCTTCTGACTTCTCACTTCCCATCATCTCTCTCTCTACTCCTCTTCTAATTTCAGGAAGCCAGGAAAAGCAAGAGTATACCATGTTAACTAAGCAGGGTCTCTCTGCCACTTAGAAAAGTGATTATTCATTTCTCAGACTGTTTTCTGGTATGTTGCAAAAACTGTTATCCCATGACTTCACATCTTATGAAAAAGATGAAGAGAAAAAACAGTAACAGCTTCTATATATAATATTCAGCATCATCTTTATTCCAGGCATGGTATTTGCCAAACATTATCTCTGAACCTTACAAGATCCTTGCATTCATAATCCCAACCATAGATGAGGAAACCACTTTTCTTAAGATCTCCATGATCACTAGCTGCTAAAGTGTCCAAGCCTGGATTCCAGCCCCAGTCTGTCTGGCTCCCCTCCATTCTACACTGCCTCTTCAGTGGTAGCAGCAGTTGTCACTTGTTCAGTGCTGAAGACGGGCCAGACTTTTTTTTTCCTAGTACTCACAGCTAGCCTAAGAAGCATGCATTAAGCACCTCCACTTATAAGTGTAACAAAGGCTTATATGGATAAGACAACAGAGCTAATAACCTGGATTCCAAACAGGGATCTGCTTGTCTACAACGATATAACCATCTGAAACAAAGTCCTTCATTTTTACCTTGTTCTGCCCTCCTGTTTTAGAGAGCAAGGGCTCTGTCTCCAAGCCAGACCCAAGCACTCCCACTGTGCATGCAACCCACCCCACAGCCCCTCACCGGATAAATCATCTGCTCACATCAGTACCCTTTCCATGAAGACGCTCAGGTTTATCCAAGCTCAAACCTTTCCCTCGCCTTGCTAGTCTCTTACCTCTCTTTCAGTCCAGAGTTTGCTGACCCAGTGGACTACAGTCTTTTTCTTTCATCCCCCTCACTCCTACATTCTCTGCAATCCAGTTCCTGCTGCTACAGATCTTCTGAAGTTGCTCCCTTAAAGGCACCAGGCATCTCCTGCGCATCAAAGACAATAGCCTATAGCCTCACCATCCTGTCCCTTCTGTGGAATCATCTCTCCCTGAACCACTTCCATCTCAAAGGTCTCACCTTAGTGACTTTGCTGTGACCCTGCTTTGTCCTAGTTTCCCTCAACCTAACTAAAGGTTCTTAGACTAGATGGATATGCAAATGTCTTGAACTAAAACCCCTACCCAGAGCACGAATCCTGGAATATAGTCAACTAGCCTCTTCCAACATTCTTCCTGCAATAGCTAGCCTATTCCCTTGGTCATTTTGGTAATTATTTCAAGGGTGGGCAAAAGTAGGTTTACAGTTGCAGTGCAAATAAATAATACAAGAATAAACTGTGTTTCATGTACTCACAACTGTAAACCTACTTTCTCCCACCCCTGCATAATTTATTCATTGGTTTTCAGTGGTTCTCTTTTTGTAATCCTGTTATTTTGGTTTCTTTTTAATTATAAAAGTAATATATATGCATTCTAACTAAAAAAGAATAAATAAAAATCGAATAGTTATCCTGCTCCACTACCTTTTCAACACTGCTCTCCATATCCATAAAAATATACATATATGCACCAATAGCATTGCTGTTGCTGTTTGTTTTTACCCTCAAAATTATGATATAGATATTATACTTGCTTTTCTCATTTAGCAGTACCTTGTAAGAGTACTCCAGACCAAAATTTATAGGAAGATATAAAATAACTCATGTAATATAATAATTGCACAACATTCCCTAACATAAATATCCTACCCTTTTTTCACTATTCCCACGTTAATGGGCATTCAAATTGTTTCCAGGTTTATTTTGTTGATGTTTTGTGTTGTCTGCCACAAAAAAAAAAAAAAAACTTGTTATAAATAAGTCCTTAGATGCCCATATTTGTAGGTAGAGGATCTGGGACCAAATGGTATGCATAGTATTAATTTTAAAAGATATCGTCAGATAATTTCCCAAAAACATCACTGGATCCCATTCCCGCCAGCAGTGTTGGAGACCACCCGTTGCCCTGCACCCTCCTTGTAAGTATTTTTGCTGTCTCCAGTGTTTACCAATCTAGAGAGTAATAAGTAGTCTCTCACTGTGGTTTTAATGTCCACTTTCCTTGCTGGTAGTCAGGTTGAGCATCTTTTATGTGCTTATTGGCCATTTATATGTTCTCTTCCATGAATTGCCTATATATAATCTTTGCCTATTTTTTAAATTAAGTTGCTTAACTTTCTTCTGTCAACTTGTGAAAACACTTTATATAGACCCATTAACCTAGGTCTCTATAACCTTACTTCATATGCACTGCAAATATTTTTCCAGACTATCACTTATATCACTTATTTTGTTTGAGGTTTTGGCCTTTGCTTATGGTATCTTGACATGGACAAATTTTAAATGCTTACATGTTCAAATATATTTATCTTTTCCTTTTAAGCATCTAAATTTACTGTCTTACTTAGGAAGGTTCCCCTAGTGCCCAAGGTTATACAAATATTCTGCTAACTTTCTTCTCTTTTTTTGTTTAAATCTTTAATGCACCCGGAGGTTATTGTTGTGTATGGTAGGAGGTAGGAGACTGATGATAATGTTGCCTACTTGGGTTAAACTGGAGGCTACGTTTAGCTTGTCTCATCTCTGGGCCATATCTCTGCTCTTTCTGCTGCCCTCCTCAAGCTCAATGACTGTGAAGCCCTGACGCAAAATGCGGCTCTCTTCACCTTCTGGCACACAGGCTGAACCCCCAGCCTTTGACTGGGCTCCAACCAATCCCATTTGGAAAGACTGATGACATTTTATTTTAATTGTAGTGCTGTTTTTTTTCCCCCTATCTCCTCCTCTACATTGTGAATCCTCACTGGTGTGACTTCACCCCTGAAGCTTAGCCAGCCCAAATAGCAAGTACTTGTCTGGTTGAATTCCTCCTGCTATACTTCAAATGTCAGCACCCTTCACTCCCTGAGGCAATACCCTCCCCCCTGCCGTCTGGGGCCAGAGCACATCTGAAGTGTTTTGTCCCATTTATCTCGGGATGGGCTCATGAAAAAGTGCCACTCAATTAAGACCTTTTGCGTTTCCTTGGAGCACTTGCCAAAATCATAATTGCATATTAATTTGCAAGTCAAGTGGGTTCCCATACTTGCTGCAGGGGTTGCAGTAGAGAGTCCACGTGCCACCTGTGTCTAAGGGAGGAGCGGATGCTGCTGAGTCATGAATTTCTCCAACAAGGGAGAAGGCAGCCTCACAGAATGTCCTCGTCTCATCAGTCCCCGAAGGTCTGATGGGTATCATGGTGCCTCATTCAGGGTTGGCTCATTTTTATGCACATGCATGCCTGTATGTTCTAGGAAATAGATTCTTTTTTCTTAATGCTCAAGTGGGAAAGAAAACACACACACAGACATAGAGAGAAGAATGAAGAGTTCAGTTTGCTTCGTCCTTTGCCCTCCCCTCTAATTCAATTCACTTAGTATTTAGCTGGAAAATTATTATGACTTTTGAGTTCTGAGTCCTAGTTAATTAACATTTTACCATCTGTAAAATGGGAAGGGTAATTCACCAACTCATGGGTGTAAATGAAATGAATCATGTAAACTGCTTCGCACAGTATCTGATATTGAGTGAGTGCTCAATAAATTATAGCTGCTATTATTTTCATCATCATTATTATTATCATTATTTGGTTTTGGACACTGTATGAGGCGTTGAAGGTAAAGTGATAAATAACACAGAATTTCTGCTCTCAAAAAACCAAATGCCTAAGACAGAAGAAATTCTAAGCAGGAAGAGGAGTTTAATGGAAGAAATGGGTATGAAATGTGAATTATTAACAAGACTGGGAGAAACAGAGAAGAGGGGACATTTCAGATGATTGTGTAGAAGTGGTAGAGAGTAAGATTGGTGACAGCAGGGGAAAATTTGGGAAAGAGAGCAGGGAAACACAGGAATGAAGGAAAGTTATTGGCTCCATATGCCTCTTCAACACCAGCCGCCCATTGAGTATGGTTTCTTGCTGGATGCTGGGGCCACAGAATAAGAAATAGTCATTTTGCTGCCTGTGGAGGTTGGGTCTCTGGTGCACTGAAATTTCAGTGAAGACAGTGGACCAAGTTGTACAGTCTTTCCCAGCAATTTGGTCTTCTCAATCCACAAAAGAGACCCTACATGAGTTTGGGCCCACAGTCACATCAGCCCGCTTTTAGCTTCAAAACGGCCCTCAAATGTCAAGTCTAAGCTGTGGCTATTGCATCGTTTCCCCCTTCTCTAAGTTCTGTCTCTCTCTAGAACCCCTTGTTTATCTCTGACAAACGAAGTGCTTGTAGCACCTGATCCTGCAAGTGCCTTCAAGTTCTGCTCTTCTGGGAATTCTCTCTCTGGATGCATTTCACAAGAGGAGTAGAGAATAACCACTTGTAAAATGAATCAGTGGTTTCTTTAACTTACTCAACAAATATTTATTGGGTGCCAAGCACTCTTCTTGAAGTGAGGTTGCTGCAATGAGCAAATCAGACAAGTGCCTGCTCTTGTGAAGCTCACATTGTAACAGGGGAACAGACAGAAGGCACTGTTGTCAGGTCATGGCCACTGAGTGCCAGGAAAAAAAAAATAGTAGGCTGGGGTTGGGGGGATAGTGAGGGAGATACATGAGATGGAGTGGCAGGAAAGGTCAGGCTGAAAGACAATGTTTAAGCAGAGGAAGAAGAAAGGAAGAGAGAGAGGGAAGGAGTCCAGAGGTTGACGGTTTCTCTTGAGTCAGGATAAGCCTATGCCACAGTCTCTTTATCCATGGCTAAGGGAATCAGTGTGATCTCATCCTCAGCCAGGTGGCTGCCTGTCAGTTCCTTAGTAGCAGCCTCTAAACCATGTGTCTTTGTCTGATACAATCTAAAGGAATCATTTATTCCTAATAATGAGGCACCAGATCAGAAGTTCTGCAGTTCCTAAAGAGGTCTCTCAATGGTGCTCCCTCCTCTATGCACCTGTACATACAGTTTACAAACTCTTGCATTTGTTACCTCTTATTTAACCCTCACTAGGGTCTTGCTTATAGGTCAGGTTCATTGTATGGCTAAAAATGCCTCACCAGTAATCTGGTCCAATCCCCTGCTGTTACAGATTATGAAGAAGAAACTCTTAGAGAGAAAGGGGCCCATGGAGGCCCAAGTAAATGGTAGGCAGTATGACAGGCCTCATGGCTCCCAATGCAATGCCCTTTTCCTCACCATCACTCAACTTTTTTGCAAGATCTAAAGATGATGGGAAGCGTTTGGTTTTTTCTTTCATAGGCCAGTAAACAGCATCCGGAGAGCTGAAGAAAACCTGTCCAAAGTGATACGCCTAGGTCCATGTCTTTTAGTTCTTTGCTAATTTTCCACCTTACCACTCTCTTCATCAATCTCACAACCATAGTATGATAGGAAGAGTATAAGCTATACCATGAGACCAACCTGAATTTGAGTCCTATCTCTCCCCTTTATCAACTAGTCTATCTCATTAGGCCTTGATTTTCATAATCTATAAAATGGAATCACAATAGGACCTATCTGCACTGGTCAGAATAGGTCAGGCTTCACTGCAGTAATAAATATCCTCAAACCTCAGTGGCTCATTACACCATTACTTGCTTATGCTAAGTCTGAAGTGGGTAGAGTAGCCTTTCTCTATTGTGTAGCCCCCCTCTGGAACATATGACCTCTGAGGTTGCTATGGAAGAGAAGAAAAGAATCAGAGGGTTAAACAGTGTTTTACAGCCAAGCTTAGAAGAGGTATAATGTTAAAAAAAAAAGAAGAAGAAGAAGAAGAAGAGGTATATGTTGATCCACATCCAGTTGGCTAGAATTTAATTGTATGGATCCCAACATAACTACTAGTTGGGATGGAAAATGTCTTCCTTGTGTCCAGGAAGAGGCAATGGTATGATGAACACATAGCCATGCCTTTACCATACTATGGCATAAAGTAAATGTGAGGATTAAATAAGGTCAGGTTGTCAAGGTGTCTTGCCAAGGTATCTATCAAATTGCAGCTGCTCAATAAAATGCAGCTATTGTCATTATGTCATCACCACCTAATTTAGTCTGGGCCTGACCAAGGCTGGGTTTGCAACAAACACTCAAACCTAAACCTACCTCTCCTATCTGGGCCTCAATTTCATCATGAGAAGAGCGAGGAGAATAGAAGTAATCTCCCAGGCTCGCTTTAGCTCACTGAAAATCTTATCACTTGAACAATTCTTCCTAATACTCAGTAGTTCTAAATGTAAACAAAACAACTCCCCTTTCTACATTTCCTTTACAAAGCTGAGCCCTAATAAATGTGGGTTGAGGTCCCTTGAAATGCCTGAAAAAGATCAGATAGGAAATTGACGATCCTTCACCCAGTCCTACCATCTCCACCTCATAGCTTTTCAGGCCTGAGTACCTTCAGGCATCCTTCTGGGTAGGACATTGTAGACAGGTGAACTCCAAGAGTCTCCACTAATGAGGAAGTTCATGGTCAATCACATTGCAAAGTTGTTTCTGTTTTGGTTGTTTTTGAACATGATGACTCCTATCTCCCACCCACTCTCTGCATTTTTTACATATTGGTATTCCATGCAGAATGTTGCTTAAAGGAAAACTGTGCTCATAAGAGGAATGTTGAAAGACTGCTGTAGAACATAAGAGATCCAAATTCTTGTCTGCCACATAGGACCACCTCCCAACCCCTGCACTTCAGATGATGTCTGTTGGCAGCAAAGGCTCAGTCTCTGCTTACCTCCCTCACAGGAAATATCCCCAGGATCTGCCAGTAAATCACTAAATAAAATAAGACAACCCCATTTTATTCATTATTTATCTTTACATAACTCCTGCCTCTTATCCATAAAATTACTTTTCAAATCTTTGTTTCCCTCCCCAGACTCCAATCAGACTTTCTTTTCTTACCCACCATGATATATACCATCTCCTTGGGTTGATAAGCACTCATGGCCTCCGCGTATGCAAAGACCTTCCTTGCCAAGGGACCAGCATTGTCAATAAAGACCAGATGGAGCCAGAGGTCAAGCAAGAAGGTTCCAAAGGACAAGGTGGAGGACTCAGCAATTTTCTTCTCTGGCCAGAGTGCCATGATGAGCTGTGGGCAGTATTTTCTTTATCTTCTGTGTGCAAAGAAACCCAGGGAAATCACAGAATCTGCAGGCAAGCTCACCAATGGCAGCATTGCCCTTTGAATGCCTTAAGAGCAAAACAAAAGGCCAACATCTCCTTTCAGGCTGACTGGGCACCAGCTGCCCTCAAGCCACTCAGTGAGGACCATCCTGACACTCAAAATGGCAAGGTTAATAAGGAGGGTGACTTCTGCCGACATTGGCATAGTGAGTTACTAGTCACAAGACACTTTCAATTTCATATCATTTAACTTTCCAGTGCCCTGGGAAGTCACTTTCAGATTTATTTTGCAGATGAGAAAACTGAGGCTTAGAAAGGATTCATATTTAACCAAGGCCACACAGCTAGAAAGTTGTACCTTCTCTAGGATGAGATCTTTGTATTACCAAATAGATAAATCCTACATATTTACAAGTTCATATAACCGATCCATAAATACCAATTGTGTGCATATTAGGTGCCAAATGCTAGGGAGAAAGGGTCAAATTGAGACCTGGACCCTACCCTCAAGACACATGGAGTCTGTAATATAGTTTATAAAGAACCTTCAGGAGACGGTGCACTGATTCAGAGGTAGGGATTTCTGGAAGCAGGTAAGAGGACACAATGCAAAGTGTGTAGATTTGGCCACTGGGGAGGCCTGAGTTCTGTTTGCACTATTCACTGTGTGACTTGGGATGTTACTTCCAATCCTGGTTTTCATTCTCATCTGATTCTAGAGCCAAACTGCCAGAATGCAAATCTGGGCAGCCTGACTCATTTCTCTATCCATAAATGGGGGTACTATTAGTGTCTACCTTATAGGGTTATTGTGAAGATTAAATGACACTAACTCAATTATTATTATTTATTAAATGAGTTATTAAAGCATTTTTATTACTTGAGTTATTACATGTAAAGTGTTTAGGACAGTACCTGGCTGACAATAATCATTTAATTAATGTTAACTCTTATTGTCAATGGTATTATCATTATTATAACAATAGAATTGGGCTGGATAATCTCAGAGCTCCCCATATGAATGCATTTAGCCAGTTAAGGTTTAATTGAAAGTGTCTTTGAAAGAGAATGCCTGCTCCCTTGTCAATGCCTAGTTTAGGAATAGTATAAATAGTGCAGGTCCCAAAACAGCCCCCTGTGTTCTTTTCTGCCCTGTCAATTATTTCCATTCACAAGTCTCATTCCCCCAACCTTCTGATGTTCCTGAGGCAAGCCAAGTGTAGAGTCAGGCACATAGGGCAGTTTCAGTAATTGTTTATTGAATGAATGAATTAATGAATTAATGAACCAACAAGATTCAAGAAGGCTCCATGCCCTGATCAGCTAAACATGTAAGGAGGAATTTCAATGACATCTATTTTCTCTGTCCTGGTAACATGCTAACGAGCTGGAGAGCTCCAACTAAATTGCAATTTCCCAAAATGAGTTAATTAATAAACTGATTTTGGGATGATTAACAGGGGGGCACAGTTAACATGATTTTAATGGGAAAGCGTCAGTGAAGCACAAACTCATTAGCGCAAAACTATTTCCTGCCCCAGCAGGCTGTCACATACTACTTTTTATGGAAGAAGCAAACGGGAAAAGCCACACTGACAAGGACTAGGCTCATGAATAGCCAGGAGTGCCTCAAGACAGCACACACCCCTAAAAGAATACCCTGGGTGGTGGGTTCTGACAGCATCCCTTAGAAGTGAACTCTTTGTTGATGTCTCATTGGTTTCAATGGATTGTCAGTTGCTAACAAACATATTTAATACTTTAAGCTCCAGGTTACTGCTATTGAAGAATAGGGACAGAGAGTGTGTATATAAACTAGTTCTGTTTGGCTCCCAAATATTAAAAAATAATAATTGTAGTGATAAGTACTACTACAGTAATCTTTATAAAGCACTTTCCTTATGAGTAAAATGGAAATATAATGCCATTTCAACTCTGAAGGGTTATCATGAGAATCAACACTGATAACCAAAAGCTGCTCTGTACCAGCTACCACATTAGGCACCTTCTTTGAGGATGACCTGATCACCTTATTTCTAGATGAGAAGACTGAGGCGCACAAGAGTAAAGAGAATTCACATGGATAAAAATAGTTTCTAAAGCCCAGTTTACATATATTGTATTATTACAATCTTCTGAGCAGCCTTAAGAGATGGATCAGAAAAATGTTAATGCCTCTGTTTTTCTGGTGGGGACATAAAGACTCAAAGAGGTGGTGACTTGCCCACCAGAGGCAACAAATTATGCAAGGGGCCATTTGGATCAGCTTCAGAAAACAAATCCCATGTTCTTGGTATACACAATGTGCAAATATTATAGAATGTGCAAGGCAAGAGAGTGTTTCGCCTCCCAGGGACTGGGAGGGACTGAGACAATGGTAACTAGGGAAAAATAGAAGAGTCTGTTCTAGAAACTGGATATAATCAGAATTCTGTTCTGCATTAAACAGAAGGCCCAGTTTTATTATTTTGTAATATTCTTTAAACTGTGGCAATACATAGGCAGCAGATTTCCAAGTTGATTTGAACTTGCTCATGATATGCAGTGGAGGGGTAACTGACCTGGACACCTGAAATCTGCTTGGTGTAACAGAGGGAAAGGCAAATATCTGTGGAGGAGGGGAGAAGTGAGATGTTAAGGTTTTTCAGCAGACTGCTAGTTTGTTCTTGAAGAATGTCTGTCTGGGTTACATACATCTAGAGTGCTAAATCTAGAATGGATCTTAAGAGACACTCTAGAACAAATTCCTAAATAATATCTGTTTTAAAGATGAGAAAATTGGTTTCTGGAAAGGTAGGTTACTATATTCCTGACTGCATGAGGAGTTAATGGCTGAATCCACATCAGAATTCAGCTACCCTGGTATCCAATCCAGTCTCAGCATTAATATATCCTTTCAACAAACAAGTAAGAGAAACAAAAGAGGATGACTTGTTGAGCGCTCACAGTGTGTCAAGCAAGCATTGCTGGGTACTTTCAATGTGTTATTTCATTGGATTCTCTCAGTCCTGAGGGGTCAATGGTACCTTTTCTATTTTGAAAGTAGGAGCATTTAAACTTAAAGACATGACTTGCCTAAACTAGGCAGTGACAGTGCAGGAATTCTAATTTTGATCTGCTTAATTCTAAAATCCATGTTCTTTCCACAATACCACAGGTCATCAAATGCATCACTGAGTACTAAATGCAAACCTGCATCTCTCTCATCAAATATTGACTTTCCACTTCCAGCGAGGGCTTGAGGTAGAGGTTCTTTGTCTTCTGAGTGAAGTGTTTTATACAGAGAACCAGGGTGAAAACCCCTCCTGTCTTCCTTAGGCCCCATGAGGAAGAGAAGAAAGATCTCTGGCCAGAAAAGGGAGGAAGGGTCTTGCTTCTCACCCCTCAAGACACTGCTCACTCTTAACAGTAGAGAGGGGGCTGTGAAGATGTTCCAGCAGTGTCTTGGTCACCAGCAAACCTTCAACATGAAAGAATTGGCTCCTCTGAAGCTGACTCTGATGCAATGGCCAGAGCTAAAATCTGGTCCATGTCTTGTGGTTCAAGCTACCCACTAAAGATGGCCATACCTCTCTGTCTATTCATGAGCAATTTATGGTTTTGATCAATGTAAAAGTGTCCAGGCATCAGGACAGAAGAGCCCAAATACAAATAAACCCACCTATATTAAAATATAGAGCTCTATATTAAAATATAGAGCTGAAGTCAATTTCTCACTCACATTTTAAAATGTGTTTTGCCTAAGCTCAAATGACTGCAGCATTCTCAGATATATCAGTATCAGATCTTAGGTCTACAGAAACCAGCTAAATTAGGGAATGACTGGTAACCACAGAAAGAAAGCATCACTGCGAAGTGTTTTCTGTTTAAGGGTGGAGAAGGTAGGTAGCAAAAAGGGTTTATCAAGGGATCCCATCCAAGACTCGGTCTATACTGAGTGCTAGAAGAACACAATGATAAACCAGCTAAGGTCGTGGTGCTCAACCGCTTAGAGGGGACAAGACAAAGACAATAAATGCTGCTAAATCAAGGGAGAAAGCAGCTCAGATCATAAAAGATGCACAGATAGCATGTGTTACAGGTGTGGAAGAACACAATCAGCCACACCTTCTTGTTAAGTTTTGTTGTGGGGTTAGCAGTGGCGAGAGGTCTAAGCTACCACCTGTTGAGTGCTTGCCATGAACCATACTTGACACTGAGAGCTTTATATGCTTCTCTTGTTTCACCCTCACCACAGCCCAGTGAGGCAACTACTAAGATTAACCCTACATTACAGGGAGGAAAACTGAGGTTCAGAGCAGTTAAGTGACTTGCCACAGTTTCAAGAGACAAAATGTGAACTCAGACATAGACTCCTGAACCCCTCTACATTTAGCTATTATATTACACACTTGTGTGACCAGGATATCACCTATTCATCTCCTGCCCTTAACAGCAATATGAAATTGGCTCAAAATTGCATTCTAAATCCTATGTAAACTCAAGATTTTCACCAAGAACATTGCAAACTCCATTGTCTCTAGCCCTACCTGTAGTCCCTAAAGAAGTTCTATCAGGAGCCACCTTGCACCTGAACTGTCACCACCTGTGGAAATGTTTGTTTCTGTATCTCCTGCCAAATAGAAAACCAATTTCCAGAACTGTCCTGGGCCCATTATGGCAAGTGGCAGGTAAAGGGATATACACCTGGCATATTATTGTGAAAGCTACCTTTGGGCTCCCTAATTCTGTGACTCAGTGAAGTTATTATTTCACTGTTCACAGAGATAGTTTTGACACTCTGTCTAGGAAAAGAACATTTAAAAGTATAAACAGCATTAAAGGCAAGAAACTCAACTTTTCCTTCAATGGTTGGGAGACTGGACCAGAGCTGACTTGAATTTTTTTCACCAAATCCCTATAATGGCCAAAATGTCCTTTCTTTAGAGGCCTGGAGGCTTAGCTGAAGGCAACTGCTACAACCTTAAAATTTCTTTGATGATTCCTTTACTGTGTACATTTTGATAGGTACTACACAAAGCATAATATCTTTGTTTTGGTATAAAAATTACACTTCAATTATTTACCATTTAACTTATTTAACTGTTTTCCCAATCAGGGATTCAGGAGTGGGCGAGGTATATTCCAGGAGTATACTTAGAGCTTTACGAATGCTACTTTATATAATTCTTACTACAACCCTAGGAGGAAAGTATTCTTATTCCTGCATTTTAGTTGAGGAGACTAAGGGGTGCAGTAGTTAAAATGCTCACCTATGGTCACACAACTAGTAAGGGGAGATAAAAGATTGTAAGTTCAGGTCATCTGACCCCAAAGTCTAAGCTCCTAAACAGAGTGGCCCCTCTGTTAACTTTATAGGGTTTGCTGAGTATCCATGAATTTATTTGCACTTACTGGAAGACCTGTCTATATCCAGTTTAATAAAAATCACACTGAAGTTTGCACTTAATTCAGGAAAAAGGGAGTGTGACAGCTCAGCCTGCCATCAGAACCCAGAGGGCCATGGAATCTAAAAGATGATTATATCAGATAGAAGGAGGTCTCCTAAATTAGTCCCCAAAGACACTCTATCAGGAGCCCCCATGCACCTGGACTAACACCGCCTGTGGAAATGCCTGTCTCCAGCTCCTCTGCAAACTGCCAACCCGATTTCCTGAGGCATCGCTGGGGCGATTAGCCTGGGCTGTGGTGTAGTGAAATGCACCTGATAAAATAAAAAGACTTTGCACAAAAACACCCTGAATCAGATAATATGGATCCCAGCAGGTTGTCTGAAATCCAAGTATGAAAATAGCTCAAGCAATTTGGCTACAACTTGCAAAGTGAAACAAGAAGGATAGATCTCTTTCCTCACATGCCATTTCCCACTTCTTCCTGGAGATTTGAGGATCACTTATCAAACTCATGGGAAATTTTCAAAACTGAAAAAGAATATAGTTTCAGAGAGGCAGACACTGTGCTCACCTCCAGGGTTGAAGGTAACCATAGTACATTGGGGAACTGCCCTAAATAATAGTCGCTTAGTCTGCTGCTACCTGCCCCTCACCATACACCAGAGGAATGAGAATGTTAATATCAGATAGACCTGGGCTCTAACATCAGCCCTGGGGTCTGAGGTTTCATGCTATGTGGTCTGAACAAATTACTGAACTTAATCACTATTTTTCCCCTTCTCTAAAATAAAAAGAACAAAGGCTTCCCTAGAAAAACAAGTGAGATGCAATACAATAGCAGAAACAAAGCTCCCGCACATAGTAGATGTTCAACAAATTCGTTCTCTTCCTTCTTTCGCTATACATCCTGTTTCATACCTCCATAACTTTGCACAGGCTATTTCTTTTGCCTAAAATGTCCTTCCTCATCTTCTACCTGAGAAACATCTCCCTGATCCGCAATGACACATCTCAAAAGTCATCTATTCAAGGAAGCTGCCTACAATCTACTTCCCACCCTCCGTCACAGATAGTATAGCTTCTCCTTCCATGCCCAATAGCCATTCGTCCATATTCAGAGCAGGCGATGATTTAGGCAGGCACACATGCACCGGGATCAGCAGGTTCATCTGCTTATCCCAAGGCAGATGGCCTGGTAGACAGCAACTGCAGGACACAGTGACTGACAGGGAAGATTCTGACGTGCAATGGACCAAGACTTGTGCAATCCCTGTGCCATTAACCTATGGATCCATCAGTGCCACAAATAGTGATTGGGTGCATATTATGGGCAGGCCCTGTGGAACATGCAAATATAAATGAGTGGGAAACTCAGCTCCAAAATAATTCATTGCCTACCAGAGGGAAATATATGGGCAGAGAGACTATAAAATTCAGAAAGAAAGCCAATCAAGCCCTAAGAGTGACTCAGATCAAGTGCAATGGAAATTGAGAAAGGAAGTGAAAAAAATCTGCATACAGCATCCAGTTTGCACCAGGCACTATGCAAAGTGCATTAACAAAGTCATCTCCCAGTCAACCTGAGAGGAAAATATTATCGTCCCTATTTTTAATGATCATAAATCGAACACTGAAAATGGGTTCAGCAACATACTCAGGGTTATAAAGCTAGTAGGAAGTGAAGACGTGGCCCATGCTGATTCCACACTGTCCCTGTTCATTCCCCAAACTCCAATTTGCAGGTAGTCATGATAATCCAGGAGGTATCATTGCAAATCCAAATGACACCATTTCCTTTATATTTGAAAGGACAGTGATACTTTAATCCCCAGAATTTAGACAGAGCATGCAGTGGCCTGTTGTTAATATGCTGATACCCTGCATTAGGGCCTCCAGGTCAATACTGGATCATTTTGTCATAATAAATGCATGCTCAAGTCAATGTGGCCAAAGCTCTCATTGCTTAGCTCTTAGTGCCTATATTAAAGCAGAGCTTATTACTTTCTCTAAGCTGAACAGGATCCCACCCGATATGTGTAACTGTTACATAGTTAATTGCCTTCCACTACCAAAGAGCCAAGCATTTGGAGAACCCCTCCCCTTGTGATAATTCTTCAGTATTTTATCTTTCTTGACAGCCAGCCAGTCCACACAGGGCCCCTTTTTATAATTTTTATTGATTTGCATTTATCCACAGCAGTACCCATTTGCAGACCATCACTGGAGTTATTGGTCAGTTTTAATGACCAGGAAACCCATCATTGGGAGTTGACACAACTTTCAAACATCCATGTGAAACAAGGGTATTCATCCCACTCACCTTGAGGACCCCACGATCAGCCCAATGTTAGTGACTTTAAATAATTCTACCACAAAGGCAAATCAAACTGGTCCCTTACTCTGCAAGTCTGAGTCCCTTGATTCATGACACCATACCCATGGCAGCCTTATGGAGCTAAAAAGCAGAGGTCACCAACTGACAGGGAGAGACCTCGTCTGGCTCACAGAGCCGATGGTAATTTTAATTAGAACTAGTTGGCAACATTAACAAAAAAATGTGACATGTCATGCACAAATCAGATTTCAACTTTCCATGGAACTGGAATATCTGGCAGATCTGGACCCAAATGTCTTCCTGAAGATTGTCAGCTGAGCTGTTTGGTAGCTTCTCTCCTAGACAGACAGTTTCGTACTTCAAGTGGTTTTTTACCCACATGCTTTAGTGCTTATGGAACCTGCCTGGTTCCTTTTCGCTTTTGAGTGGTGGCCTCTAATTTAAATGTAAGAGATTGATGTTCAAGTCTTAATTCCCCTGACAACCAGCTCTATGGATTTGGGCATGAAGACTCTTATACTCTGAGCTTTTGTTTCCTCATTCTTAAAAATGAAGAAATGGTTCTATTCATTTTTTTGTAATCTAGGCTAGGCAATCTGCTAGGTGCACCAAGGATACAAAAACCAATTAAAGATACTACTCACCCCAGGCTTATTATTTAGGATAATAGGTAAAAGTGTTATTTTTATAGGCTTATTATTTAGGGATAACATGTAAAACTGTATTTCAAAATCACGTGTCAATGTGTAACAATGCAGAAATGTGCTGGAGGGAAGACGTACCATAGGGGACTCATCCATTGCAAAGATCAGGAAGAGCAGAAAGACAGCGCAAGGAGAGACGCCAGGACAAGGACTGCAGGGGGAAGAAAATGTATGCGAGCCATGTTCAGGGAATAAGCCAAGGTCCAGTCCTGATGTAAGTTGAGGAAGCAAGAGACAGGGAGATTTGAGGAGACTTGAGTGTGCCTTAGGTTAAAGACCTTAGACTATGGTCAGTTGGAATCAGGGAGACACTGCAGAGTTTGGAGGGGATGTTGGAGGAATGCGACCAAAGGAGGGTATCAATAAGGTCACTGTGGAGGAAATTGGCCACATAGTATCTTCCTGCTTGCCTGATCCAAGAAATTTGTGTGAATGAAGAGGTACAGTTTACTCTCAGAATGGAGAAGCTACCAGATATCTGATATCCCCAGCTTCTCACAGATCTGATGGAAACCCTAGGCAGGAGGCCAAACTGGAAGAGCATATTGGTGTTCACCATGGGAAGATCCTCAAGAGATGCATCTGGAGTATAAGAAACTTCAGAGATCCAGGTCACTGCAAGGGAGAGTAGACACTGAATGACAGTTGTCATTCACCTCAGAGAATACCACACTTGGAATTTCTAGCATTAATCATGGCTTTGTTTTATTTTTCAGAGGTATAGGTGATACTGTTGTGTATAAGAAAGAAACAATGGGGCTTATACTGCAAACATGAGGGACAGAAACTTACTGAGTAAATGGAACAGTAAGAAAAACAAGTCTTTTCAATGAAGCAAGACATGAAGAAAAGAAAAGAGAAAAGAATACAATAGGAATGGCCAAGGAAGACTTTGATAGGGTGCTAAAGGAGAGCTTTTAAGGTAGGGCTGCATGAGTTAAAACCTAAAAGATGAGGAAAAATCAGCTTTGGAAAGACCTGAGAAAGAACATTGCAGATCTGATAATCTACCAGGACCTGTACAAGGGCACCGAGAGGACACTGAGCCTAGACCAGTGGAATTGCTGTTTCTATCGCCATGACTTCCTCCAAAATAGACTGCAGAACAGTGCCATTGGGAATGAACTCCTAGCCGTGTGCCCAGGAACTGAAGAGAGATCTTCCCTACTGATTCTCCAAGCTATTAATGGAAACTTGTATGTTCATTTGAATTATGAAGGAATGCCCAGACAAAGCAACTCAAGCAACACTTTTGTTATAAATCCCTTTCCCTATCGTCCCATCTCCCCGTTCCGAATCACATTTTACATTGTGGACATCCAGATCTGAAGAAGATAGATATCCTGGCAAAGCTCAGGTCACGTCTTAGGATAAGGATAGGTCTGCCCCCACTTAACTGAGGATAAAACGGTGAAGAAAGAGCCAGGATAGGGAATCCGTTCACGGCTATCAGATAAACAACTCACATGCATCACCTCCACCTTCCTTGCATGTGGCAGACATTATTAATAGATCCTGACTCTCTTTTCCTGCAGAGACCAACTGTGATTGAAGAATCCTTCCCAACTCACAATTCCAAACAGCCACAATAAATCGATTAAATTTGGAACAAGAGATGAAATCTGTATGTCAACCCACAACTTTAACCATCACTAGGGCAAAGCAAGACATTATGATGCAGCTCTCTAACCAAATAATGTATGCAGAGCATCTCAGCTGCTACTGAGGGAGACAAGTTGGAGAGTCAAGTCTGTGTATACAGGGTCTAGCTTTTACTTTAGGCTCTGGAACTGGGCCTCTCAGTTTCCTCATCTATAAAATGAGTATAAGAAGTATGCCTCCCTCATAGGTCTATTGAAGTATTAAATAAGTTAATGCATGTAGTGTTTAAAACAATGCCCAGTATATAGTGAAGGCTTAATGAGTGTGAGAATATGTAAACAGATTAAGGCCAACCAGAATTCAGAGGCACCTGAGATTCAGAAAACCATGCAGGAAGTTTGCCTTCAGTGGTGAGAAGCCCTGGCACCTGAAAAGACAACTAGGAAGAGCAAGGCAGGGCCCAGACCTAGAAGGGACTGGGTTACCCTGGACTGTTTAACAGAAGTGGGCTCCAGGACCAGGCAGACCTGGGCTGTGATCTCAGCTCAGCACCTTCTCAGCAAGTCACTTGCCCTCTAGGAGGTTTAGTTTCCTCGTTTGTGACATAAGTACACATCCTAGTGCCTGACTGGCAGCTTTGATGTGGGGATCCAATACAAGCATTATGTCCAGCTTCAAGGACAGGCTCAGAAAATGTGAGTTACTACCCAACAACGGAGTTTCTCAGGTCCAGGGATAAAGCTCAGGATGGAGTGGAAGGGGGTGAAAAGACAAGAGGGAGAAGTGTTCTGACTCCTTGATAGGGAATCCAGGGGAGTCCAGGAGTCGGGATTTAGGAAGGTGGAGACTAGGAATCCGGTGCTGGCTGCAGCCCAGCGTCAGAGCATGGCAGAGGCGGGGCCAGGCCTGGAGCCAGGGCCAGATGCTGCAAGTCGTATGGCATTGAGTCAGAGCCTTAGCCTCTCATGGCCAAGGGCAGAGAGGGTCATAAGTAAAGAAAGGAATTGCATATGGGGGCCACAGGTCATGGAGAGAAAAAGAAACAAGCGGCTGGGACCAGCAGGGCCTTAAGCACAGACCTGCTCAGCCACCAGAAAGCCAAAGGTCCTAGATTCTTTCAAGTCGTGGTTTTTAACCTGTTCCCTCAGGACATGAGGGGAAGTTCAGGAGAGTAGAGCCCTGCATGTTAACCAGAGTCACTTCAAATTTTACTTATTTTATACATTGAAATTCCATGGAATTTTTTTTAAAGGTAAAGTCATGGTGCTTTTTAAAAATAGTTTCAAAACCACTAATTTGAAGCATAGAAATTTTGACTTTTTGAATCATAGTAGCTTAGAATTAAAAATCCATCCTCAGAGATATTTAGTCTATCTTCCCAAAGCAGAAAATATTCCCTGCCACCTATGAGGGCAACATCCAGCTCTTTTCTTGGATATGTTTGTTGACAGGACATCACTACCATACAATGTCACTGTGGAGCTCCTCTAATTGATAGATAATTCACCCTGTCATCTTGAGGTGAGATCAGACTTCCTCTGACTTGTATCCATTGCTCCCCGCTCTGCCCTCAGGAAATTGGCTCCCATTAGCCCCACAGCAGGCTATCTGTTACATTTTCTAAAGAACATGTCCATTCACATCACTCTCCTTCCAAAAGTACTCTGCTGCTCCAGTATGCGCTGAGTACAGGGACCATGCTGTGCCCACCTCTGTGTTCCCATTGCCAGAAGGAAAGAGCTTGATACATTTTTTCATGAGTATGTGGATAAAAAGGAAGGAAGGAAGGAGGAAAGGAAGGAGGAAGGAAAAGAGAGCAAGCTCAGGCTTTCACAGAACATCAATTTAACACTATCATTTCATTAAAGGGCCATTAAAGCCCAGAGAAATTGTATGAACTACCCAAGAATGCTTAGTGGCTGAGCCAGAATCTGCAGCCAGCTTTCCAGCTGCCCATATGATATGACCGCAGAACCAAGAAAGGACCCTGGGAAATATGATTTGCAAAGGCACCTGGAAAGTGTGGTTTGCAAGATTCGGGGCCCTGTAATCCTGAGCAGAGTGGGGAAGGGTAGGGCATGGTTCTAAAGGTACGTGGGCACATAACTGCATGGGCATTAGAGCAGCTGCGTGCACTTCACAGCTTCCTTTTCCTGGTCAACTCCACAAACCCTTCTTGAGAACACTGTGAGCAAGGCTCTAAGCCAGGGCCTGACGAAGAATCCCAGGTGACCAAATCTCCTTGAGGAACGTGTTCATGACTAGACATTATCCAAGGCAGGTTGTGTTTTGGGGTACTTCAGAGGTGTCAGCAAAGCTCCATGAGAAAGCAGAGGGAGGAGCAATCAATTCCACCCTGGGACACCTGAGAAGGTTTCATGAAATAAAATGACTTAATATGACTTAAGCCATAAGTGGTGAAAAGGCATAAAAATGGGGAGGCGGATGAGCAAAGGCAGAGAGTCCTAAAATGAAGAAGAGGGGTATGGCATGACTGCAGCTGTAGGGGACAAGCGGTGACCTGGTAAAGGAAGTTAAAAGACAGGCTGGGGCCTCCCAGAGGGACCATAAAGCCTAGCTCAGGACTTCGCCTCTTTTCTATGCCAGGGAAGTTACTGAAGTGTTTGGAGCAGAGGAACGATATGGCGATTAGGAATATTGCGGGCAGCCTGCCCTGGAAGCCTGTTCTACAATAAACGAGCCATGCCAGGGCCACACAGACTCTTCCATCCGGCTGCCTGAGGAAGGCCAGGCCTACCAATTGCCAGCACCTGTAGCAGCCTTCAGTGTGGCTCCACCCTCCGGACCTTTGAGGTTTCCTTGTGCAGTTAAACTGAGATGGACATGCATGGATTGAGATAACGCAGGTAGCAAAGAACTTGACCGATCCTCCTCTCTAAGAGTGGGAATGGAGAGTGTAACAATAGCTACCAGGATGCTCTGCCTGGGCTCCACGTGCACCACAGGACTCAATAGCCAGGAACCTTATCATTCTATACGGTAATGACCCGAGTCCCCTCCCTGCTAGACATGAGTTCCTCTATTCAGAGGCATTGTAAAATGTGGCAGAATTAACAGCCCCAATTTCTCTCTTTCCCAGTTATGTGATCCTTAGGCAAACCTCTGAGATGATCTAAACTTCAATTTCCTTATCTTTAAAATGGGAATTATAATGCCTATCTCAAAAGGATTATTGTAAGAATTAAAACTCCTAGCCCAGCCCCCAGCCCAAAACAAGCAAGCAATCAGTAGATGGGAAATCCTTTCCCTTCTGCTCCTCCAGACTTTGTTTCCCCCAGTGCCTAGCACCAAGTGAGGGCTTAATAAATGATCGGTGAGTGACTGAGTGGGTGAAACTTGGCATCTTCTTTGTAACCTTTGTACCAATTACACAAAGCCCCTTGATTCACCTTTGCCTCCCCTGCCTCTCAACATGGATCTTTCCTTTTTGGAACAGAAGGTGCAGTTTGGATAACTGATCTGTGACTCACCATGCTGAATGAATAGAGTACTGTTCTGCGGCAGGCTGTTTGAGTGGTGCAGATGCAAGGGATGGTGGAAGCACAGAGTTCAAAAAGGAACCACAGAGGTGTCTTTTCATGGAGCTCTATGTTTTCTCACATTTAATTAACATGGAAATCAAAGAACTCTGGAACCATCCGTCATCACTGTGTCAAGTGGTCTGGGGACTCTCACTGGAGCTGACACAGCCTGGGGAAAGTGAGTCATAGAAGATCTGAATTCAGAGCTAGAAGGAAAGTTAGGGATTCTCATCATGACAGTGACTTGTAGAGTCAGAAAAGATCACAAGCTACTTATTCACATACACACAATGTATATATTCTACGCTATCATGTTCCAAAAATAAATGTTTAAAGTGGCATATACACACATGCTTGCCTTTATTACAGAATTTCATTATTATAGATACTGTAATAAGTCACTTATTTGTAGCATCTCATTTATTCCTTAGAACAGCCATATGAGGGAAGTACTACTTAATATTAACTATTATTGATATTAACATATCAATAGTAATCACTGATATATTAATATCAATTATTAATATATAGTAATTAATTGATTTCCTATGATGCAAACAATTCTTTTGTGAATTTGCAATGCTTAAATGTGGGCTCTGGAGTCAGAAGAGCTGGGCTTGGGTTCCTGTTCTGCCAGTCCTTGCTCTTTGACGTTGAGCAATCCCCTGAGCCTCTCAGAGACTTCATTCTCTCATATGGAAATTGGAGAGATGATATCACCCTCCCCATCAGGTTAGAAAGATTCACTGAGATAATCCAAATAAAGGTTCAGAATAATGCCTGGCACGTGATACATACACAGTGAATCTTAACTAGTATTATTAAGTGACTTACCCAAGACCACACAGCTGGGAGAATCGAACCCCAACTTTTCTGACTGCAAGGCCATACCCTCCCTCCTAGGTGTTTGCCTCTTCTTTTTCTCCCCACAGCCTCATGTTTTCTTCATCTACTTGGTTAGAAACGTGAGATGCAGGGCAGCTTAAGAACTTGTTCAGTGCCACAGAGTGACATAGGACAGGGCCCACAGAAGTCCTAGGTCTTTTGATCCAAGTAGACTCGTTTGCTTTTTGTGACGCTACTCTGCCTCCCCAATCCTCCACAGTATATGTTTAGAAAAACCAAGGTTCAGAAAGGTTAAGCAACTTGACTGGTGATACCCAACTATGACGTGGCAGAACTGGGGCTGGAACCTAGATCCCAAGCTTTCTCACTCTTTCCCAGGTATCAATTCTATACAGTATATGCAGTTGCCTTTCAGAGACACTAATTTGACAAAAGAACAGAGAGGAAAAGACAAAGATACAGACCCAGAAATAGAGAGAAAAAGTATAAAGAGAAATTCAGACTTCTATAAGCTAAGAACACTTTTAAATCTTTCTTCTTTATTCCTAGAGGTTCTTAAAATGATGAGAAGTTGGTAATTTTTAAGAGGAGGGTGAAAAAGGATACAATTCTTTGGCAAGTCTGAATAAATAAGGAGCAATGCTGAAATCATGAAATCATGACTCTGACAAGCTTAAAATTGTTCAGTCAAATACTTACCCTCTCCATCCTGCCTTCTGCTCCTGATCTGTAGGAAAAGCTAATAAATGCAACGAGGATTACCCAGGCGCCCTTGTGCGGTTGAAGATGTGAGAATCATTTAATTAAACACTCAGAAAGTGGAGACAAGTATTTTGCAAGTTCAGGCTCCCATCAATTCTTGGAGTTACAGTGATCTCACCTGTACCTGTTGAACATCAAAGGTGTCCTAGAGAGGACAGCCAGGCAATTGCTAAGCTATTACCTGCATTGATGCAGAGACCTTTGGAGGGCAGAAGAGAAGCAATGATCTGGATAATCCAGGCCACCAAGCCATGCCATGAGATAATGAAATCTGGGGATTTGAATTATATCTCACCTGAAATGGCCTGGGATCTCACACCCAGGGCAGTGATTGGCCTTCAATTGGTACTTACAAAGCTACTCTTTTTTGTGTACAATGCACTTTCCTACCCCTCTGCCTAGATATATACTTTTTCCTGCATCTGACATGCTCTTTCTGCTCAGCCCCATCTCTAGTCCTGAATCCCACTATTCGGGCACAGTTAAGATATGTTTTCTCCACTGTTTCTCTATACCACTAGCTAAAATCAATCCCTTCCTTCTATGAAAATGCATAACGTTTTTCAACATTTCTTGTGGTTCTTGTAAATTTGGTTTTCATGGTACTTCATAAAAAAGACATACACATTTATGGACAGCCCATGCAAAAGAAGGAAAATATGTAGTTTATTATACATGTAACTCAATGTGTGTGGGATTACCATGCTAAGGAGTCCCTTCTAGCTGACTCGGTTCTACATGTTACCACCAATTCAGGAAACAAAATCAGCTGTTCTTTATAAGAGGTGGCCACTGGCTGGACCAGGCAAGTACCTTGTCTAAGAATGACTTCTTTATTGCCTATCTAGGGACTTGTTCATTAATTTAATAAATATTATTCGAGCTGATATTATATGCAAGGCATTGTTCTAGACACTGGAAAGACAACTGAAAAAGAAAGGCTTCTGCCCTCTTGGATTTTATAGTTTGGGGTTGATAGCAACCAACAAAAAATTAATAATAAGTCAGGTTAGTAATAAGTGCTTTGGGGGAAAAGAAAGCAGGGTAAGGGGATCTGAAGTGACATGAGAGGGGAGAGGAGTGTCATTATATATCAATGGTGAGAGAAAGTCTATCTTATAAGGAGTGAGTATGACGGATAAATTTATGTGTCAACCTGGCTGGGTCACAAAGTGTCCAGCTACTTGTTCAAATATTATTCTGCATATTTCTGTGAAGGTGTGTTTGGATGAGTTTAACATTTAAGTTGACAAATCAAGTAAAACAGATTGCCCTCCATAATGTGAGTGGTCCTCATCTAATCAGTCAAAGCGCTGAGCAGAACAAAGGATGACCCTTTCCTAAGTAAACGGAACTCCTCCTTTTTGACTGCCTTCAAGCTCAGACATCAGATTTTTCCTGCCTTCCTACGAATAGCTCTTCCTGGGTCTTCAGGTGCTGGCCTTCGGACCTGAAGGACACCATCACCCCTCACAGGGCTCCAGCTTGCCAACTGCAGATCTGGAAGTTGTTAGCCTCCCTAATCACATGAGCCAATTCATTATAATAAATATCTTTCTAATCACATATACATGCTATTGGGTCTCATTCTCTGGAAAACCCTGACTAATACAGGGAGCCACGTGGACAATTGGGGAAGGAGAGGGGCAGACAGTGAAAACAGGACAAGCAAATGCCCTGAGGTAGGAGTGTGGTTGGAGTAGCTGAGGAACAGCAAGAGCAGAGGGAGTAAAGGAGCAGCAAATGCTGAGGTCAGAGAGTCACCATGCCCATTGGTGTGTGGAATTGAAGGCTGTGGAAAGGCTTGGGGTTTCATGCTGCAAAAGATGGCGATTTGTTAGACGGTTTTGAGCAGAAGAGTGACGTGATCTGACGTATTGTTAAAGGATCATTCTGGCTTAGATCATTACAATTATAAGAGATCATTATAGTGATCCAGAAGAGAGGTGATGGTGTTTGAACCAGTGGTATTTTGCGGAAGATGGGCACTCGTTGATCTCTAGACATAGTTGGAAACAAAGAATAAACTGCAGGTTGTTTGGATCTGGAGTGGTATTAGGGATAACTCCAAGTACTTTAGCTGCAGCATCTGGAAGAACAGAGTTGCCATTTACTGAGGTGGGGCAGGCTGCCAAAACATGGGCTTGGAATAGGGGCCAGGAGTTTGGTGTGAGATGCCATTGCACATCCAAGTACAGATGTCAACAGGCTATTGGGTACATGAGTGTGGACATGCACGGAGGTCCGGCCTGGACGTGTAAATTTGTGAAGCATCAGTATAGATGGTGTTTAAATCATGAAGCTGGATGAGATCACCTAAAGAGAGAGAGAGAGAACGAACAGAAGGGGGCCCAGAACTGTGCCCTGAGGCCCTCCAACATTGAGATCAGTGTTTTTCAAGCTGAGGATTTCAACTCATTAGTGGATTATGAAATCAGTTTGGAGGATAACGAGCAGTAGTTTCTCTAATGGGAGAGGAAGGATTCGGAAATACCGGAGTCCTTTAAGAGAGTGTTGTTTCATGAAATATTTCTCAGTTATATATGTTTCTAAACAAACATTTGTTTACATATGTGTATGTTTATACATTTGTGTGCCTGTGTATGTTGTACATATGACTTTATCTTTACCTCATGATGTGTATATATTTGTGTATATTAGTATATATATACTAATGATGTAAGGTATACTTTTTACAATGGATCATAATGAAATGATTTTTTTTTCCAAATGAAAAAGCCCAGTGTTTTCAAAGCCCAGTGAAGTACCCCAGCAGCTGAGCTCCACCCAACTGGAGAAATAGTGGTGAATAAATCACTCCCGCAAGCCCCTGTGGCTGGACTGGGAAAGTGGGTGGCCAGTCAGCACAGGGGAGGACTAGAGCAGGTGGACAGAGAGAGTGGGTATCTCCATGAAAAAGAAACAAAGGCAGAACCAGAAGGCCTTCTCCCTGCAGCCAGCTTGTGCCTCCATTTTGGGTCCACACAGGATTTCATTCACAAAGATTTGTTATCTTCCTTACAGCAAGCAAGCTAATCCCAGTAAAGCTGTGACCCCAGCTACTAATTCCACTTCTTGGCCCCTCCATTTCTATGCCCTCAAGATGATGCTAATACTATCTTCTTGAGGATATTATGAAGATTAAAAGGTAAAAGGCAGTCAGTGCTTCATGGAAGAGGCAGCAGCCGATGACCTCTGATGCCCTGCAGGATTCTGCTGGTGCTGCTCTGTGCCTGAGCATCAAGCTCATTGGTGGCACAGTCCAGGCACGGGGGTGAGCCATGGCCTCTGCCCCATCCAGAGGAGGGGCCCCACGGTGGCCCAAGCAGGTACACACAGTTAGGCCTCTTAAAATAGGGCGGGAATTTAAAGAAAAGGCAGAAAGACTAATAAAATGAACTGGACTGATGTCATGACTATCTTGCCTGCCGTGGCTCCTCTTTCAGATTGCTGAGCTCACTCCTCTGCAGCTGGCAGGGAAGATGGGCACGGTGTTGTCCCGTCACAGGCCAGAACAGAGCACGGGAGAAAGGAAACACAGACGGTAGATTAAGTGGCTCTGAGGTGGGTCTTAGAGGAAAAGGATTGGGTCTTCTTCCCTACTCACTTTGTTCTGCCAAGTGATGATGCATTTTTTAGGTAAGGAAGAACTCAAATGTGTGGATTAGAGGAAAGTGGTCTAGCAACATGCTTCTGTGACTTCCTCTGGTCCAGATCTGAAGCAAAAGGAGCATTTGAAACACACATGGTTCTGCTGCATTATCAGGTTGACACAATTTGGACCCATACCTCCTAATTTTCCTGGCTTTGTTTTTTTTCTACTATGTGGTGCCACATCAGATCGTTCTAACACCATCATTTTACAAAGGAGGAGCGTCCATGAAGGTGTGTGCCTGCCAGGGTGTGTCCTAAGAGCTTTTGTCTTCTTTGCATGCAGAGGGTACTCAGAACCTTCTGGACCCCACTAACCAAACTCACCACATTCACAGTGCTAGATTCCTAATCAAAGTCCTTTTCCTAGCCAGGGACAGTGTGCCTGCCACCACCTGCTGCCCAAGGTAAATGCAGCCAGCTCTGCTAGCCCAGGGCCAGGGACCCGAGCCACTGTTGTTCTTCCTCTGAGCATGGTGGCTGCTCCTGGAGTAAGGCTAGTTGCCTTGCCTGGTTCCCAGTGGAAAGTGTGCCTTACCACAATGTGGAAACTTTCAAAATCAGAGCTCTTTAAGTTTTATTTACTTATATACTCTTTAGTGTCCAAGCTGTTAAACTCAGCCAAGTGGGTTTCAGAAGGCAAACCCTGATAGGACATAATCATGGTGCCTGATCAAGGCCAATGGGCTGACGGTGGCCTCAGGCTTCACACACTCTTAAGTCTGGGTCTGCCCTTCTACTCTGGATAAAAATATACTTTAACTTGCAGCATTGGCACCGTCATTATGAAAGGAACGATGGCTTATGTAATCAAACACACCCAAAATATCAAAGGGTTAGGCGAAAACTTGCCTTGATCATCCCAATCACACTAATTTTTGCCTCCTCTAAATTATTAGTGATTCACCTCTAAGTGGCTACTTACTGCCTCACTGTACCGTGTTTATTAATGATGTATGTGTTAGCCAACCCCACGCCCCTGGGCTTCCACAGCACCTCAGAGGCACCGCTGTGGTTCCATTATGACACTTCGTTTTACATTTTATATTTGCATCTGTCATTTCACAAAATAGCCACGAGCTCCTAGAGCACAGGGTCTTGGGTACTCTTCTTAGCACCTGACACATAGTAGGTGCAACATATATTTTTGCCAAATTTATCAATTCATTTCAGCAAGCATTTATTGAGCATGTACTATATACTAATCATTATATTGGTTGCTGAGGACACTGCTATTTCCCTACCTCTAGGTATCTCAGATTCCAATAAGGGAGACAAATATTTAGCAAAGAAACATGATGTTGAGAATAAAAATTAGGAGTTCGTTAAGATACAGGTTTAGCCCAATTAAAATAGTGATTAATTTTTTTGAGAGAATAGAGAAACTCCTGAGAGGAGGAGATATCTGAGCTGGGCTTTAGAAGATAAATAGGATTTCAACAGGTACACAATGGATTGGGGTGGGTAGAAGGGAAAGGCATTACTAGACAAATTAATAATACTAATGATCAATGAATAAATTATTCCAACTGCAGTGTACGTATTTTAAGTTCATAAGTGTCTCTACAATGCTGTGAGCATGGTGCCAAATATCCAGTGCATTCTCAGGGACTGCTGGCTGATGATGGTACAATGACTTAAACCCCCTGGCTGGCACAAGTCACAGTAGCAAAGCAAACATGACCTCGGGGCCATCAATAGTAAAATAAGGAGGTTTTGGAAGACTGTGGGGATGGGAACAATTGATATCTATATTATTTTTTTTTTACTTAATTTTTCTTTCTAAGGATGGTTGAATCTAATTTAATATGTTAAGCAATTTGTTCAAATGAGCCAGACTGCCTTCCCATGTGGATGGGAACTCCAGAGGCTATATTACACAGGAATGCAAGTGCAGAGCAATCCGGTTGATCAAAAATGAATTAGCCAGAGAGTGCCACAAGTTATGTGATCAGATAAGATACTTCACAGCAAGATGTGGTAATTAAGAATTTAGTCTTAGAAAAGACAGCCAAGGACAATGTAAGCTAATGTCTCAGCCCCATCATTCCAACACAGAGACATTCATGGGGGCCTGCCCACTGTGTGCAAGGCCCTCCCAGTGAAGGACTATTGAGATGAAGGAGGTGAGGCTTGTTCCTTCTAAGTGCTCATGATAAGAAACAAGTGCGACTGTAAAGATAGCAAGCATTTTTTAAGACCCATTCTATAATAGCCATTGTGGATGTTCCGGTCCATCATCATAAATCACCTTCCATTCAACACTGAGACATATGGTTAGCCCCATTTTATGGATGGGAAAACCAAAAGATGGATATGAAGGAGCGCCGGGCGAGCATGGGGGCAGGAATCAGCAACTCTACAAGGGGCACTCTCCAAGGGTCCATGAAGGGAAGTCATATCCCATCCAGTCAGTCCATCATTTAAATAACATTTGATGAGCTCCTAACAAGCACAGTGGTAGATGCTAGAGATATAATTGTGAACAATGAATGATGTGGCCCCTGCTGTCATGTTACCTAGAGTCACAACAGGAAACAAATATAATGAAATAACTGCAAATTAGGATAAGTGTTCTGAAAGAAAAGGGCATGGTTTTCTGAGAGCATATGACAAAGGACCTGGTCACCTAAGGAGGTGCTAGGGGAGGAAGGAGTCCACGAAGCCTTCCTGAAGAAGCGGTGCTTGAACTGGAGGACGGGGGCAATGGGCTTAATGGGAGCATTAAGAGCTGTGGGGTGGCCCAAAAACATGCTGTAGAAGGAGAGAGCATACGACAGTCAAGGAACTGAAAGTGGACCGGAGCCCAGAAAGCCAGGGTGAGAGTGGGATGGGGTGAAGGCAGGTGCTGCAGGGCACATAAACCATGTGGAGGATTTTGAGCTTATCTTAAGAGAATTGTGTTAACATCAGGTGGGTGACATGGAGCGTGAGCATTTTGAAAAGATAACCCTGGGTACCATGAATAGAATAGAGGAAGAGAGAGAGTGGATGCAGAATGGCCAAGGGCGGACACCACTGCCGTGTCCAGGCAACCTGGGATGACAGCTTGGCTTAGGGCACAGAAGACGGATGCAGCTGGAGAGACTGCAGGCGGTCCTACGAGTGAAGCGGGCAGGGTTTGGCGATGGATTGGAGGGCAACGTGGCTGAGCAGGAAGGAGTGTCAGGGCAAATCAGGACACAACCACAAGTGATGTCAAGGTTTCTCACTAGTGCCTGCTTCTCTGAGCTGGGGAACAGGGGATGAATCCTGCATCCTAGAAAATGGGTGGGAGGTTCAAGCCATTCCAATGTGGAGGAGGCTTGACTGAGGCCCTACCCTAAAGGGCCAACATCGCCCAGGGAGAAAAGCTGATGTGCCTCCACTTCAAATGGGCCCCAGCTGTAGGTAACGCAGTTTCCCCTTTAATCATACATGTTTGTGACTTTTGTTGCTAACTGACTTCCTAGAGAGTTGCAGCTTATTAAAATGAAGCCCTTTAAGTCTGCGTGCTTTTCCTTCCCCTAAGCACCTGCTATCCCCTCTTCTCAGTACATAACAAGCCACATCCAAAAATGCACTTGTGAAAGGAAAGAAGGGGTTGTTTTTCAGAGAATGGTAAGCTTGAAAGTTTCCCCAGAACTGCCCTCCTCCCCTGCAAGCTGAAGCAAAGTGCCCAGTGACAGTGGGGGGAGTCCACATGCACCTTTATACAGACTGAGAGCCTGTCTCTTACCAGCTCCTTCACAGGAATTTCCAGATTAATTATTGCCTTCAGCACCGCGGCAACAGACACTCCAGCTGTCTGGGGGGCAGGCACCTGCATTCCTAGGCACTAGCTCATTGTGAGTCCTCAACTTGATCTCAGCCTCACACTGCCCATCTGACAATGAAGTGGGAGGACTGATTCCTTCCAGAGTGAGTATTTCCCATCAGCTTTGAGTGACTGACAGGAGGCACATATTGTCACATGTGACAGGAACATAACTGTATTGGGGGTTACCCAAGTATATGTTTGCTATACTGCTGCCTCTTACATCTAGATAATAAAGTACTGTCTTTGTAAAGGATGAAAATCCTCTTTGATTCTTTGTAGAGGGTGAGAAAGGAGACAAGTGTAGGGACAGGAGTTTCTGAAACAAAGAAAAGGCTCTGGAAAGGCAAAACAAGTCTTCAAAGATGACCCCAGAAAAGGCCCACATATAGTCTTGTCACTAGAGTCAGTGGGATCAGGAAAAAAGCCAAGCTTCATGATGAGGGGTGGATGGGGAAGGAGGGAAACAGGAAAGGTAACAATTGTTGCTTTTTTTTCCTGGTTGTAAGAAGAATCAACATACGGTGAAGTTCAGACAAATATTTAGATGCAGGCGAGGGAAGGATCCTTCATAATTCTGTTGTCCAAAGGGACTCCTCTTCTTCCAGCTTCTTCTTAAACAGATTGCTTACATTGTTGAGATCACACTGTATGCACCCTTTGCCTCCTATTTTTGTCACATGACATTATAACTAGCAGCATGCTGAAGCTGGCTCACACATGTCCACAAAAGCTCATGTACATGCCTTTCCTGGTCTGAATTTACTGGTATCACCTTGGAGCTTGAAATCAGCCATGATGGCAATGTGTACACCACAGAAATTGGCAGACACTACAACGCAGGGCTGTTTTATGTTTTCAGAGAGCCTGTTGTTAAACTTTTGCAAACATATCACTGATTATATCATAAACATTTCTCGGGTCTTGGCATTTTCTTTGTAATTAAAATGTTAATGGCTACATAATAATCTATGAAAAGTCCTAAGTCCCAACCATTATATTCAATTTTTCATTATTACAAATAATAGTGTAGTGACCATCTTAGTGTATAAATACGTTACATTTCTTACTATTGCCTTAGCATAGATTTTCAATGGGGAGTTATTAGGTCAAAGAATATGGATATATTTCAAGCCCTTGCAAACAATTGGTAAATTGCTTTTCCTGAAAAGTTACATCAATTACATTCCCACCAAAAACTGCTAAAATGCCTGTTTAACTCACTAGCATTAAATGTGGTACTACTACACACACAAAAATAAAACAATTCAATGGGACAGAATACTCAGCCAGACAAATGTTACTATATAAGGACTATATAAAAATAAAAAGTTTCCATATGTTCTACAAATAAAATTGAAACAACAAATTAATTTAAAATAGGATAAATTTGATATGCAGTAGGCTATTATGTTTAATATAGAGTTTATGTGAACCAATAAAACGCATCATAATAAATAACAAAGGGCTAAGAACTTTAACACAATAATATTCTAATTCATCTTCAAGTATCCAATTCAGAAAATAGGAACAAAGTACAAGCCTTAGGATGCCATGGCTTCCTGGTCAAGTCTCTTCTGTTATTTCAGTAATGCCCATGAATGGGAATGGAATTCACTAGCATTTGCTATAGTCTGAATAAAACCAAATTATCTTTCTTACTGAAAAAGTCATGCTTAAAACAACACAAGGACAGTGATATAAATAGGTCATGTAGTTTACCACTCAGAAAGAGAAATTAGGAGGATGCAACGACAGTCAAAGACCAATTCCAGCAGAACAGATGGCTCCTCTCTGGTGAAACGGAAGCTTTGTTGATGCTGCCCACCTCTGTGGTTCCTGGAGAGGAGTTCATTATTCCTTGAAGATTTCAGCTATTTCTATAAATTTCTGGCTCAGGGACTGCAGAAAGCTGAAGAAAAGGGGAGAGAAAAAAAAGCACCCAAGGCATCCATTGTTCCTGGATGTCAAACTGCTGTCAAGAGTCTGGGATGTTATAAGTTTGAGAAAATTAGTCTTTCTGCCAGTAAAAATCAGAGCCAGAGAGAAACACATTCTGAGTTGTGGTACTTTTCATTATGTAAATTGCACAACACCATCTATGTAATGTTATAACCATACGCCAAGTGTATGTGGAGTACCATTCAGCATCAATGTAGGTGTACGGAAACAAAGGCGACAAAGCCCTGATCCTTGTCCTCAAAACACTTTGAATCTTTTTGAGACAACTGTCTGGGATTAGGACCAGAAGTAACATAATGGGCTAACTTCTACAGAACCAGCACAGTGCTGCTGGCATTCAGAGACAGGAGTGAGAAGAGTGAGAAGAGCGAGAAGAGCAACAAGAGCATGAGCAGCAATTCCAGAAAGCTTCATGAAATAAGTAGAGATGAGCTAGGCTTTGAGCTAAGGATAAGACCAAATGAGACTACTACCTATCAGTATAATGTACCAGCACCAGACCAAGGTCGCCACACATCTATTTTTCCAAATAAAGTAAACAGCATCCCAATCATGATTAAGTTGTTTGGCAGGACTAAAAGATGCCTGGTCATTGTGTGGGCTGACCCAATGTGGTCCCTTCACTGAAAAATGAAAAGAAAAAGAAATTGGCTCTAGCCTATCAAGCATTAATAACCAAACAGCTTTCATTTCCCCCTATTTATTTATTTTTATAGCAGTAATATATATATATATATAACATAAAATTTACCACTTTAATATTTTTAAGTGAATACTGCAGCAGAATTAAGTGCATTCAAATTGTTGTGCAACGCTACCATCATCCATCTCTTTAACTTTTTTATCATCCCAAATAGAAACTCTGTACTCATTAGAGAGTAACACCCATTCACCTAGTCCCTGATAACCACCATCCTACTTTCTGTCTCTATACATTTGACTATTGTAGATACCTCATATAAGTGAAATCATTCCATTTTTTATAAAATATATGGTGACTATCAGTAAGGTCCCAGCAAGAAACAGATGGCACACTCAAATTTGATAATTGAGGTGAACTTAAGAAATAGAATATCTGCAAATATTTGGGCAGGGTTTAAGGAAACTGCAAGGGAGGATATAACAGCAGGGAGCAGTTAGTGCCCATAAGCTGAAAGGGGCAGTTTTCAGAACCAAAAAAGGTGGCTGTATAAAGAGGGACCTCTGACAGGAGCTGTGGCTTTCAGTACAGGGCTGCAGCCAACCCACCGTGTCCCAACAATGTGTGAGCCAAAGGATTAGGTACCCTGACCTCCACGCTCCTCCCACCTTTCTCCCTCTTCCCATTGCCTCCCACTGGCTAAACCCAGTCAGGGGCCAGAGGTCAAGAGTATTGAATCAGCCCTAGAGGGTTGCCTCTGTGGAAACAGCAGGATGGAGAAGAGTGGAAAGTGTATCTGGAGGTCAGATGAAATAGATCTATGATAGTGACCTCCTTTGATATACACTGGGCATGTGATAATGCGATTGAGCCAGAGGTTGAATATGCAATAAATTAAGAGGAAGATGATGTGGAAGAAGGAAGTAAAAACAGTATTTTAGAACTTATCAGAAGGTGGAAATAAACATATCACTTTCTTTCAAAACAAAATAAACACCCCAGATAAGTCAAAGAAATGGGCCTAGTATTTGGGCAAAGAGTATGAAGCCCACATAGCAATTATTGCACTATCATAGACAGTCAGAGGTGGAAGATTCCTAGTCTTGTCCACTTAAATCATTTCCTATATAGGACTCTAATATGCAGAAAGGGTGGTCTCTATATATTGCTCTTCCCCCAAAACCCCACCTACTTGAAAATGTTTATATCAGTGGTTTTTCTGAACCTCCTGTTAGTCCTCACTCAGTACACATAAGTATGACTTTGAAGTCATCTATCACATTGATCAGCATTGCCTGAAAAACCTAGAGGGTCACTTAAATTTCCTGGCCTTTGGTCTTCACAGTTGCGGCAGCATGTTTTTCAACTGTGAAGCTCTATATGACTATAAAAGGATGTTAAAATTGTTGTTCAATATTAAGAAAAAATGGGGAAACTGGCAAGCATAGTAGAAACTGAACAATAGAGTAAGTCCAATTAGTTTTGGAAGGGTACAAGGGAAGACAGAAAGCATCATTTTGCAAAGTCCAGAAGAATCCATTAGTGTTTCACTGTTCCAGAGTTCAAGAAAGTATGAGAGGTAGCCCCTCCACAGGGCAGGGACTCCCAGTTGGAGAAATAATCACACATATGAACAGGAAAATCACATGGTAATAGGCAGGAATGCAAGTATCCTGTGAATATCGGAGCCTGAAAGGTCATAGAAGAGAGAGCACCTCCAACCTATGGGTGATGGGCAGACAAGGAAAGCTTCGTGGAGGAGGAGGGAGTTGAACTAGATCCTGAGTGGAGGTCCAGATGTTGAGAAGACAAAAAGGGTATATCAGATTGCCAGTAAGCACTGGAACCAAGCATTGACATAGGTCTTCAGTCACAGAGGCAGTGTGTGCTGTATCACTGTTTGCTGCACTGTGTTCTCAGTGCGTCTGTCCAGGAGTAGTTAGTTGCACTCCCCCTCCACCCCCATAGAGCAGGAGACTGAAAAGGAAAAGCCACTGCGCCACTCTAACTACCTGCCCTGTATACAGAGGCTGGAACCAGCACTCAGGGCACCTGGCTCTTGCCCCAGCCCTGCCCCTACTGCCTTGGGCAATTCCAGAAATATCTACAGCAGCAGCGTGAAGGTGACTTCCCTTCTCTGGGCCTCAGTTTCCTCATTGGTAAAATAAACCGTTTGGACTAGGTGATCTCTAAGGTTCCCTCTATTCATATCTGTGTGCTTTTTGCTTCTGAAGACTAATTTGCCAATGCCTATCACATTTACCTTTTCATCATAATTACCTATGCTTACATTTTCTTCTGGGAATGAATGGATATTCAAGCTTTTGCTCCCACACTTCCAGCTTCCTATAAATCTCCAAACATGCTACACTCCTTCTCAGGCCTTTATGCAGTTCATCTCAACTGCCTAGAATTTGTGCCCACCCTCCCTCACCCTGGCAGGAAGGTCTCCCTTGACTTCCCAGGCAGACTAAGATGTTCCTTCCCTTGCATCCATTTCACCCTTCACATTTATGCAGTTTTACTACCCATTGGTGAGCTTTGCCATTGCCCCTTTACACATGTCTTTCCCCGGCAGGACTGTGAACACCTAAAGATCAAGATCAAGGGCACCTAAAGATCAAGGTGCCCCATCACCCCTGTACCCCCAGCAGTTAGCCCAGGGCTTGATTTAAGCTTGTTTATTGAGCAAACATACAAATAGGGCTTTTGTGGCTCAAGGAACAGATATTCCGGCAGGGCTCCTGTGGTGGCTCTAATCAGGAAGCCTCCCTTCTCCTCTCACTGCCCCATTCTTCCTTCCCATTCACCCTGCTCGCAGGCCTCTACACCGTGGCTTCTCCTCGCTCAGTGTTTTGCTCCTTCCTAACTTCAGTTTACATGTAATTCACCAGTACCTCACTGGGCTCTCACTTCATCTTCTCTCTTCATCTGACCTTTCAGCTTCAGCTCTCACCCCCAGCCGCCTCCTTTCCTGGGGATTTCTTGGCTCTCGTTCACAAGACACTGATTGGCCCCGCTGATCTTTTTGCACCAGACCGCATCATGGGTCACTGACCAGCCTGTAGATTGGCTACTCTTTATTATTTCAGTCAGCACTCCCCGGAGGGCAGGACCACGTATATAACTCAGGGCTGCAGAGAGCAAACACAGTCAGCTTGAGCTTCAGGCGCGATAAGCTTGACCCCTAGAAAAGGTCCACATTGGCACATCAGGGCCGACGTCCACCTCCAACTTCAGGCTAACGTCTTAAGAGTACTGCATCGCGATCCAACCTGCAAGTCCCAGCTCTGAGAATATGTATTGTAAATGATGACCAAAGGAAGGATATTCCCAGACGTGGCTGCCAGAAACATCATTTGATATTTGGAGGCATCAGGATGGAAACCAGTTTCCATAAAAGATACCAGCAGCCAGAAACCATCACCCAGCACCATGAGTATCACCCAGAGGCCAGCTGTGGAGGCTGCAGCCCTGGACATGCCGGCAGTTGCACCCGTCTCTTTTACAGGAAATCAAATGTTCTAATCTCTGGCTTCCTAAAATTGTTTTTCTGGTAAGAAAAACATACCAGGCTTTTTCATGCCCTGGTGAGGCATTGGCTGAATGTGACTGGAATGCAGAGGTAGCAATAGCATGCACAGGACAGTGCTCACAAGCCGTCTCTGCACCCAGACCGCCAGAGCAGATTCACAGATTGATTTAAAGAGGGCTTTTTGTAATAAATGGTTCCTTTCTTCACTCACAGCAGGGGGCCAGCTGCTGCCAGCTCTCTCAGCATGGAGGGCACAACTGTGGATTTAGAACCAGGGAGAGCAGATGGGCGTCCTCTCAGCATCTTGAGCATGGCTGCCAACTCGGGTTTGTGCTGCCATTTGATCTATTTTTTTTTCTCCTGATGCTCATAGCATGCAATGTGTTCAGCAGCATGGTGTCTGGGAGAGAGCGCTGGACCAGGAAGGCCAGGCTGGGACCCCAAGTGTGTTCCTGCTTGTTCTTCACAAAGACTGAAGTTTCACTTTGCAGCACGTCTTTTGTTAACCTTACTGAGCTGCAACCCTTACCCCAGAAGAAGTCACAGTGCAGTCAGGGACAGACTAATAAACAATCATCGTACGAAGTTGCAAGTGCAATGATAAGTACATTGAGCCAGAGAGACCTACTCCAGAGCACGGAAGACTAGTCCTGGAAGGCTCCCAAGAGGAGGAAATGCCTCCACAGAGGATTGAAAGGTAAATAAAAGGAGGCTGTGTCAGTGGGAGAGAACAAAATGAGCAAAGGCCCTGCCTTACGAAAAACACTTATCCAACATTTATTCAATACAAAAGTAGAGCCACTGCTGTTTTTGACTCGAGAGAACGCAATGAAGTGAAGAGCTACAGGAGCAAAACCTGGAGTGGTGGGCAGGGGCCAGGTCATGGAGGACTGTATACAAGTTGCAGATCATCACCTGGATCCTCAGGCAAGTAAGTCTCATAGACTGTCTGAGATCAGTTTCCTTCACTGTATAATTGCTGGTAATAAAAGGTCTCACATTCACTTTACAGGCTTGTTGATGGGATCATTCACTCCTCATCAATAAACATTTTTTGAATGCCTCCGTGTGCCCAACATTGTAGGAGGGCTGGGGATGCAGAGATGAATCAGACATTATCAGAACTCTTAAGTGTCCTTAGTTGTCAGGGTGAAGATACCCACAGAAAGAGCTAATTAGTGAATCAATGAAGTTAGGGCAGAGAGGGCCAGATGAAGAAGATGAAGGGCAAAATAACTATACTTATTGCATGGGCAAGCACTGTGCTAGATGCTTTGGGGGATGTTATGTTGTTTAGCCTTCTCAGAAGTCCCCTGTGGTAAAAATGGAATGTATGGCTGTCCAGAATATCTCATGGGGACAGAATTGCAAATCTCCTGGGAGATGGAAGCATTGGCCCCAGACTCTGGGTCAGGCTTGCCTCCTCAGCCAATGAAAACTAAAAAAGGGCCTTAAAAATATCCAACCTGACTCTTTCTTTTAATTCCAAGATTTTGCCTTTTCACTATTTAAAAGAGAATATTTGCTCTCTTAGCTCTATGATGAAAGCTTGATTTATAGGACTTATGAAGAGCTACTTGAATATGTTTCTGAGTCTGGGTATTTTGAGGTGGAAGCAGTCTGATGCTGAAATACCTGTTGGCAAAATAATTCATGTACAGAACAGAAACGAATATTTTTTAATTACGATTCTGTTTCATGGAATATTCATTACGTTTGAGGTTATGTCTTGAATTATATTCTTGTCTCACCCCAGACCTATTGTGAAGAAGAATTGGGCTATTGGAACTCTAAATAAAGAGCCACCATTTTAAGCTAAATTCATTCTTTAGCACCCTCATTAATGATAATGATGAATGAAGTAGGCGTTTTTATTTATCCATTTAATCATTCATGCACTCATTCAACAAATGTTTACTGAGCACCTAGTATATAATACGCACAAGTCTCTGTTCTAGGCAAATGGTAATAAGCAAGACAGACATGGTCCCTGCTGCAGAAGGATCTTAGATTCTACAGAAAGAAGACAGACAGTAAACAAATTTTTAAAAACATATAATGTATATGATTGCAACTGATATGATGTACATCATATGCAAATTATATGTTATGATAACTAGAATATGGTAATACAGTATACTTTAAGAACACAAGGTAGGGAGGTCTAACCTAACCAGACTGTTTAAAGAAATCTCCCTTGAGGAGACTGCCTTTAGGCTAAGCTTTGAAAGACAAAGAGGTGTGAATGGGGTGAGGAAGGTGAGGAGTACTCTGGGCAGAGAGCACTGTATTAGAAAGATGCATGCATAAAGAGGTTTTCATCGATTTGAAAGGCAGCCAGTATGGCTGTTTGAGTAATCAAGAAACTGAAGGAAATAAAAAGGGTACTGTGATTAGTGCCAAGTTAGCAAGGTGGGTCGGTGGATGAAACAAGGAAGAGTAGGATGGAAGAAACAAGGTGTTATAGAAATAACCACAAAGTCCATTGCAACTCTGGTCTGGTAGCCAGCAACCAGATCTAATATCTCATACTCTAACTCTCCTACCCTTCAAGGTACAGCATCAGTATCACATCCATCTACTCTGGGAAATGATGCATCACACAATCTCCTCCTTAGAGACTCACAGAGCAGTTTATGATATCAGCAACTCTGAGAAATCTTGTAACTAAGACATGTATTTATCCCAACATTGTCTAAATATCTTAAACTACAGTAATGTGAGAGACTCTGGTATTCCAAGAAACATATTTGGGGAAGCTGTTTCAGTGGACTGCGTTGTCCATTCTTGGACTGAATTTTGACTGCGATGTTTAATAGCTGTTGTTGTTTAATGTTGTTGGTGTTTAATAGCTGTGGTATTTGATAGCTTGGTATCTGCAAATAGCTGGGACAAATTGTTCCACCACTCTGAGTTACAGAGTCCTCACTTATAAGCTATTAATGCCAACAGCTATCTTGAAGTTTTTCTATGAAGATAAAATAAATAGCACTTGCAAAGTGTCTATTTCAATGACTAAAACATAGTAGCTGTACAATAAACATTAATTGCCTTCCATTCATTCAAACTTTGGGGAATCTTTATACCATAAATCAATGTGAGACCAGAAAATTTCCCAGAACTAAAGAACAAGTGTCTCCAATTTAAAGGATTCATTAAGTTCTGAATGCAATGCATGTGAAAGACCTACATTGAATCATATCATCATGAAATTTCTGAGCTCAAAGAACAGAGAATTTCCTGAAGCTTCCAAAGAGAATAAAAGGTCACAGACAAAGAACTTGTAATCAAATTGGTCTCAGATGGCTCAATACCAAGACAAGAATTTGGATGACAATGGTAAGTGGCTTTAAGTATTTTGAAATAAAATCATTTTCAAACTAGAAATTTATACCCAACCAAACTGTTACATAAATTTAAGTGGGTAATAAGACAAAGACTCAAAAAGATTTTATAACTTACACGTCCTTTGCTAAGAAAGTAAATTGAAAAGAAAATTACAACAAAACAAGCTAAGTAAGGGCTTTGGGGAATGAAGTCAACTCAAGAAAGCCACAAAAGGAGAGCCCAGGATAATAATCAAAAAACGACCCCATACACCAGCGGTGCAGCCATCCTGGAAAACAAGCTGTTGAGACGGGAGCAGAAAGGCAGCTCCAGAAGGATAACCTCTAGGCAAGAAAAAAAGAAAAGAAAGCAAACACTGGAATTGATATGTTTAAGTTCATGGGAAAATTACAGGTAGGTGAGTGAGAGAGGTGTGGGAACATATGTGGGAAATTAAAGCTAGATTAGAGGAAAGTATACATACAAAGCAAGGGAATTATTATATTTTAAAAAAAAACAAAGTATAATACAAGAAGGAGATACAACTTGATTCTGTACAACATCCACAAAGTAATAATAGCAATCCTAGGAAGGAAGCGAAGGGAGTAAGAAAGCATGTCCTCCTACACTGTCTGAAACAGTCAATATCTAGAACTGATCAATTAAGGAAAAACCACATAAACACATTATTTACCAAAAACATGGAGATCAGTATCTGAAGCAACAGTTAGAGGAAAGCAAGTAACACCAGGCACTGGTGTTTTCTAAGGCATATATTTTACACTCTCTGGCTTTTTAAATTATTTATGTATTACTTTGATAAAAATAAAACTTAAAAGAATACCAAACTATAGCTGTAAAATAATTAAAGTTTTAATTACTCAAAAATTATGTATACTTGTAGGCAAGGCCTGAAAAAGAGCATAGCAAATGTCAGCAGTTTAATTTGTTAGGATAATAATATCCAGAGACATGGAGAGCCTAAGCGTAGCAGTCAGACTAGCCTATTAGCAGCTGTGACGCAGCATCGCTTTGGGCCTCACTTCACTCTTCTGTAAAGTGAGGATAAACTAGAACCCATTTCATGGCAGTCTTACCAGAATTATATCAGAGAATTCATATTAAGTCCTTGGCACATGTTTTGGACAGTGATCTCTAATGGGCAATAGTTTTTGTTAAAGAAGGAAGAAAGAAAAGAAGAGAGAGGGAGAGAGCGAGACTTTGTTCCGCCTAAGTCATGGGAGCGAGAGCCATCGGCCCAGCCTCCCGAGCAGCGTGTCTGTGCAGGCTGCCCTCTTAGTGACCATCTACTGAGAGAGACTGTGTCAAGGTTGACAGGCTCGATTTAATATACATTAAAAAGAACTTACCATTTCCTCTGTTCCAAAAAAGGCTGTCAGTATCTGAGAGAGGGTCAGCTTCACTGCAAGGTTAAAAGACTTGCTCAAGGAAAACACTCCATGGTCCAGCGCCTCCCTAATCATTCCATTTTGTTTTTACAGCATCCAAGTTCTCTCTTGGAAAATGTGCTTTGCCACACATACACATCATTGAAAGCCCAGATCCGTCAGGTGAAAGATACTTGCTGGGTATAATTAGGCTCTTCCAGGCAGCGTTCAGGCTTCCTTCCCATGGGGCCCACACTGTCAGGCTGCCTCCTGTGAACTCAGAGTGGCTGACAGGGACCACACATTCAAGCCCAAGAAGCAGTGCCCCTCTGTGAATTCTGTTGTATCTGTTTGTAGAAAGCAGGCCACAGGACAGAACAAGCAAGTTTGTACAGTAGTAAAACATGGAGAGTGGGAATACAGAGCTAATAAGTTTTGAAATAAAGATAGAGGACTGGGTCTGGCTGACTGCAAGTCCTGTGCCGGTCTCCGAATACCACTCCGCCTGGATTTCAGAAAGGATACCGCACAGCCTGGGCAAGTGGAAGGAATGTCCATGTGTGATCCCAGCTTTTCCACTTCCCAGTTCTGCAACCTTGAATAACATCCTTGAGCCCCCTGACTCTCAGTGTTATCATCTATTAGAATAATCATATAATTGGTCCTTGTCTTGATGACCTCATGGTCAGACAAAAGCGCATCTGAAATGGACAAAAGCGCATCTGAGATGTACAAAAGCTAAGGAGAGGGACTAATGCTACTGGCCAAAGAGCAGATAATAGCAACCCCCTTCCCTTGGGCCTTGCCATGGCTCAGGCCTGCCCTACCTTATGCCAAGGAGAGCTGGGCACATCAGAACTAGTCACTAGCAGCAAGCCTGGACTCACCTGGAACCGCCCTCCTGCTGACTGGCTTTGACATGACCTCACTACTCACATCTCCCTGGCTCTCCCACTCCCTGGCTTCATGCCCTCGTTGTCTATGGCTGTTCCTCTTTTTGTTTACCAAGCCCATTCAACTTCCTCTCTCAGCATCTGATGCTCAACTCCACACAGCTCCCAGATTTGGACAGCACCTACTGTTCTAAGGTATAGGCATGCTCTGGCCTCTTTGGTGAGTTTACAGCTGAGACCAGAGGACCAGGAGCTTGGTCTTGGGCTCCCGGTGTGGGCCCGAGGGCTCCTTCAGTCTTCAGCTGCACATTTCTGCTCTTCAGAGTTCCATGGCTCACCGCTGGGGGCTCCTGCCAACTTTGCAGCTCACAATTATGTCAAAGGAGAGTTTTCTTCCCTGGGGCTCTGTTTTTGTTTTCAAAGTAACAGCCTTATGACCAGTTCTTGATCAAAACTTGATGAGAATGGGGAGGGAAAAAGAACACCGTGCAAGAGGATTTGTGGGGGAAGGGTAGAGATGAGAGGGGAGTAAAAAATGAAAGAAGAGGAGTATGGAAAGTGAAAGCAGAAGCAGAAGACAGAAAGGGGACTGCCACAAAACTAATGAAAAGAAGTCACGCCAAGAAGGAAAGTTGATTTGCAGTACCATGCACTTCACTGCCATCAGTTCCTTTACTCTTCAGCTTCCCTTCCAGTGGCAAGTGTTTGAATATAGAACAGATGGGTGTTTTCGCCTTGCCTGGCAGGCTCTCTGCCACAGATTCTGGAGTCTGATGTGACCCTGGGACATAATGCAGCAATCCCTCCTTCAACATACATCTAGATCAAATTTTGTGGGATCACTTGCTCAAGCAAGTCTTTTACCCCAAACCTCACTGTCCTCATCTATAAAATGAGAATTACGTCTCCAGTCCTGCAGGATTGTTCGGAAGACTGAAGGTAGCACATGAACAGCAGGCACACAGTATCCAGCACATGGCCCTCACTCTGAGGATGATCAGCTCCTCAGGACAGGGCCACCACATTGGCCACAGTGCACTGTAGCTGTCATGCACCCCATGATGCTGCTACTCGCTGCTGCTAAGGGGTAGCTTGGTTTCAACTGGTCTTGCGCATAGTGGTTCTTTGGTGAACAGGCTCTGCCCCACAATCATCTCTCCTCCTTTGCTTGACCCCTTTTCAATAGTTTGTTGCAGTTTCTCAGAGGGAGACATACATTTTTCAAATTACACGAGCTTCTGAATTAGCACTTGAAAGCAGTTGTAAATTCATCAGCCAAACCATCAGAGAAAGTGCCACCATCTCCATCTCGGAGGATGTGATTTCACAGCATCTGCATCTAACCCATGTGTACACACAAATGTGTGCCTGGGAGGGGCGTGGGTACCCCCAGGCCACGTGCATACCCACAGGTAATCGTGACATCAATAACACCAAGTCCACTTTGTTCACCTTCATCCTCTGAGGAACTCCTCAAATTCCTTGCTCCTGTATGCAATTAAATACATTAGATTGGCTGGTGTAATTGAGTTCAGTTCAATTTCTCACTTCAGACTTGGAAAATTATGTGTAAGGAAAGATTCACATGCCTTTCTAATCAGCCAGAGTTGACAGGAGAAAAGGAAAAAAAAAGAAAGAAAACTCTGATCAGTCAACCATTAAGCAAATGCTGCTGACAGTGCCAGTCTAATTACTAGGTTACTATGGGCTTTGGTATTTAAAAAACAACACCCTAAGTTGTTAGGCCTCCACACTCCAGAAATCAATGGCTTCTCCCTTTCACCCCCTTTGCTCCTGCACAGGCTGCATGGGGCCAGTCTCATGGGTCCTGAGTAGACAGCCTTCCCTCACACACAATGGCAATAGCTCTAACCACGTTTGGTGGGCTCCCACCACAAAGTACCATGCATTTTATTGCATCAGTTCCTTTAGTCTTTAGCTTCTCTTCTGGTAGTAGGCATTTGAAATATACAGGAAGATACATTGCAACATTATGCACAATAGTCAAAAGGTGGAAACATTCCAAGTATCAATCAATGAATAAACTGATTGTGGTATATCGGTGGAATATCACTCAGCCATGAAAAAAAATGAAGTTCTGATATATTTTACAACATGGATGATCCTTGAAAATAGCATGCATGCTAAATGAAATAAGCCAAATACAAAAGGAAAGATACTCTATGACTCTACTTACAGAAATATCTCAAAGAGGTAAATTCATAAAGATAGAAAGTAGGTTAGAGGTTACTAGAGGCCGGGTAAAAGGGAAAATGGGGAGCTATTGCTTAATGAGTATAGAGTTACTGTTTGGGGTGATGAAACCGTTTTGGATCTAGGTAATGGTTACAGTTACACAACATTGTAAATGAAATTAATACCACTGAATTGTACCCATAAAAATGGCATATTTTATACATACTTTACCACAATTTTTTTTAAAAACCAGTAAAAAAAAAAAAAGATACAGACGAAGAAATGAAAGTTCATTTAAACCACTGAGTCAATTAGGATTCTATCGGATGTAAATGACAGGGAGCCTGATCCAGCTGACTCATGTAAAGGGCAAATTTGTTAGCTCACATAGACTGAGCAATCTAAGGGGTAGGGCTGGATTCAGGACCGTGCCAAATGACTTCCTTTTGTTGCTCCAAATTCACATGCTACCTTTCTTCTCCCTGCCCTCTGTCCCCAGAGCCTACACTGCGTGGGCCACATCAACAGGGCTCCTGTAGCCTCGGCCTCCCAGGGGACTTGGCCAGTGGGAAGATGGGAGCAAAGGGAAAGCAGGGTGTCTATTCCCCTGGCTCCCTCCCTGTAGGGTCATTCCAGGCTGGCTTTGTCCCTCAGTCCAACGTCACTGTGTCTTTCTACATGAGCCTCTCCTGTAGGTTCTGGTAACTACTGCTTCACAAATCCCTTTCCACCAACAGGTGGTACTGGGTCCCTGCAGAGTCTTTGCATGGAGTAGTTTGGCACCCGACAGTCTGCCCACAGTGGATGGTCCCTTTATTAAACCCTCCTCATAGTACCTAGTTCACGTGAGCTCTCTAGTTCCTGACTCTAATGAGATCTCTAACGTGTCTTTCTTGTCAGGACCTTCTCTTCATCTCACAGCCTGTCTTTTCCGGGAGTGGCTTCCATCTTCTGCGTTTAAGCTACCAGTAACAGCAGCAGCCCCTGTGTTCTCTTCGTTAAAGGGCCCCCGGGAAAAATTGAGATTCTCATTCCTACAAGTATTCCCAAAATTCCCAGTTTCTTGCAGTGGCTCTGAGTGTGCTCTTTGCCCTTCCCTGAGCCCAGCACAGGGTCCAGAAGAAGGCTCTGTGCTGACTGGCTTGAGTCACGTCTCCACGCTGGATGACAGTGTGGGCGACGGCAGTTGCCCAGGGAAAAGGCACGGGACCATTGCTGTGATGGGGTGATTTATAATACGTAACATATATTTGATCTTTATCCCTGTGTCTGGCACAGTGTTTCTAAAACCTTTGTAATTTCTTAAGTGATGGGACTAATACAGGTATCTTTTTCTTATGCTAATGAGGTGACTTTTGGGTGGGGGCTGGGTGCCAAGAGAAACAACCATGTGATTAGAGGGTTGGACCTTTCAGTCCCATCCCTTGACCTCTGGGGAAAGGAGAGGGGCTGGAGGTTGAATCAATCCCTGACGGCCAATGATTTAATCTATCTTATCACGATTATGAAATGAAGCCTCCGTAAAAACCCTAAAGGACTGGGTTCTGAGAGCTTCGGGGTCAGTGAACATGTGGAGATTTGAGACTTGGGGAGTGGACATAAAAACCCGGTGCCCTTTTCCCTTACCATCTTCATTTGACCTTAAAATATAAGACTTTTCTGATTTGGTTGTTGATAGAGCCAAGAGCCTATTGCCTTGAGGCCAAACTTACAGACTCCAGGGCCCAAGAGAAGTTCAGAGTCCTCACAATTTCAAGGGAGAAAGTAGCTCTTTGGTTCTCTTTAACTGCATCCCCCTTTTGTTTTAATTATAAAGAATTACATGATCATTATGAAAAATTGCAAATTCAAGCAAATTTTTATCGCATCTGAGAATCAACCACAGATGAAAACATGTTGTCTTATTCTTCCCAGGATATTTCTTAGCGTATTTTATCTTTACACCTTATTATTGATAACTTTTTTCTAAAATTTGTTCTGCCCGATTTTGCTTAACATTATATCATAAGCAGCTAGCCATGCCATGAAAATGCCTTCATAAACATCATTTTAAATTGCTACAGAATGTTCTATCCTACATAGATGAATCATAATTTACATAAGCAATCCCAGGTCAAACATTTAGATTATTACCAATATTCACTATTGCAATTAGAAGCCCTGTCATAAACATGCATGTGCATAAAGCTCTGTTTGCATTTCTCATCAGATCCTTAGGCCAGACTTGAGGAAGAGGAATTACTGGGTGAAATGATCGGAACAGTTTTCAAGCTCTTAGTATTTAAGACCAGGTTATTTTCCAATGATGTTGCCCCAGTGTGGACTCCACCAATAGTGCATGAGAGAACCATCTCTCGGCATTGCTCACACTGTCTTTATTTTCTCTCTCCCTTTCTTAAGTCCACCCATTTGCACAGGTATCCCCTTCTTTTCATCCAAACCCATCTTCTAGGTCAAAGAGACCTGGGGAAGGCAGGGACAAGGCTGAATTGATTGCATTTAAGCCCTTCTCCTTTTACCCAGCAGGAAAAGCAAAGCCACCTCAGGCCCTGGAATTTTAATTAGCCTCTTAGCAACAGGAATCTGATCCCTGAAGTTAGTCATTGCTCTGAGCTCAGTGCCAGGCCCCCAGCAGGGGGGGAAAGAAAGATAGACAGAGACTCTACAGGTGATTGACAGTGGTGGATGTGATCGTGTATATAGGCAACAGTCAGGGGCTGTGAGATATGGTCTTAACCTTCTGGACAGGGAGGCCACACGATTCCATCAGCTCAGAAGTAGGGGATGAAAGAGCCCATTAGACGTATAGAAAAGTATTAACCTGGCCCTTCCAAGGGCCTGCATCAGGAGCAAATTTCCTTGCCATGTGGCAGTTCAGGTCCAGGCATAAACCTACATGGAAAAAGACCAGGAAAAGCCAGCTTATATCTCAATCGAATGGACTTGAGTCTGAGCTTAGAAGGGAGGCAGAAGGCTACCAAAATCATAGACTATTAGAGAAATCACTGGGTTAAGAAACGAACAAAGTACTTTGGGAAGAAATGTTACCAAGTGTTCAACAGAGGCAAGGTGGGCACCAAGCTCTCTGACTTCCATCTATTTTTCTTTCTTCTCTAATATTCTGCCTGCATTTTGTTCAGAGAGAGTTGGTCAGTGGGCTCTTGTAGAAATGTAGCTGTAAGAAATGCCCAGTTGCCTGGACAGAATAGTTCCCCAAGAGGCTGTGTCCTCCCATCCCCTCTCCAAGCTACTTTTTCTGGAAGAGGTGGAAGGATTTTTGCACATATGGGTTATTTTTCTGAAATGCAATGCCCCCCAAACCCTACTGTGTGGTGACCCCATTCTTCCTGCAGCACCCCCACCCCAGTTCACACATGTGACTCAGAAAGAAGAGCATGATCAGCCTGCACCAGACGAGGTTGCTGGTGGTATGTTTCTTCTCAAAAACTGTAGAGCCAAAAGGAATCTGGGCAGTGAAAAGTTAACACAAGAATGGCAGACCCACAGAGGACTCTGTGGGTCCTCTGCAACTTTGTAGCTACTCACTGTTTCCAGACTCAGTTTTTTCATCTTTAAACTGGAGAGGACCCCATTTCTTCAGTGTGTGTCTCAGGAGTCATTGTTGGGATCAGCTGAGATAATGTGGTGAAAACTCTTTGTAAAATCAAAACACTCCCCAGATGTTTTGCCAGACACAATATGTGAGTGAGAAGGTACTGGGGTGGAGAAAAAAATGGTAGCATTCAAGGTCAACAGCAGCTGTCAGCTTCCACCTCCCTCCCCTGCTCCAAAGATCTGCAGATCTTCCTGAGCCACCTTGTGGCAGCTGATCCCTTAGAGCAGTGGTTATAACTTTTTAAAACCATAGAATCTTTATTGATAAAGAAATATTTCATGGAATAAAGTTGATAACAGTAACATTGCTTCCTTTAGATTGAAACTAGATAGTGGAGCGGTAGGGAAAAGCCATGTCTTTATTTTTAACTTCTTAGGTGGCAATTCACCAAAACTGAAACATTTGTCCATTTATCCAGAAGAGATGTACTAGCACTCCTAAATGCTTAGGTTCTGGCTGGCCTAATTCTGCCTCCTGCCCCTGAGGGGTCAGGGAAACAACCCTGCCAACTGGGGATTTCCACTTACGATAAATTAAGGCTCTCCTTTGCGAGCCTGGGAGGTCTTCTTTTGTACTTTTCACTGATTGTTTTATTACTCATTCATTCATTTAGTGATCTTATCATTCCGGAGTCAGAGATGAGAAGTACTCTTCCAGGACAGCCAAAGTTCCCATCAACAGTACAAGGCAAGACTGTATAAAGAAAGAACTTAGTGTCTGAAGTCCGACTGACCTGGTTCCAGACTTGTCTCTACTCTTAATAAAGACGATAGTTTGGCTAATCCTGAGATAACCACTTAATGGCTCCTGGCCTCAATTTCCTCAATTGTAAAATGGGGCTAGTAACGTGTACCTCCCAGGATTGAATGCTACAAAAGATAACATAATCCCCATACCACCCAGGCACATCTCAGCAAACATTCTCAGAAAGTATTCCAAACAATAATATTTGTTTTGTCAAAGTCTGCCCTACCAGTTATACTGTAAACTGCATGAGGGCAGGGGCTGGACTTCATTGTTGGTCCATCATTGTAACCCTACAACCTAACATAGCCCCAGGACATGGTATGTTCCATATATATTGAAGGAATGAATGAAGGGATGAGAATAATCTGGGTACCACACTCAGCACTTTGCCTGCATCAGCTGAGTAAATCCTTACATGCCCTGTCATTATTACTGTTCTTTACAAATGAAGAAACCAAAATTCACAGAGGCCTAAATAAATTGTCCTAGTCCATATAGCTAGTAACGGGCTGAACCTGCATTTAAGAACCCACGTCTCTCTGCCCTGAGGCTCTGCATTAGTTAGCCACCACTCACTTTTGGTTGGCGAGTTTGAGTGACTCATGGAGGTCCACCAGTGCTTAGACAGAACTTCTCTGGTACTTGGAGAAGGACAGAGAAGGTCCATCTGGAGTCCAGGTGGAAGGATAAGTTGATTCAAATTAGGGGTATTCAGAGACTATCATGTCATCCAGGGCTCTGAGGACTACAAAGCCTGAAGGAGGGTGGAGTCAGTTCATGGACAGCTTTTGTTACTGGACAAAAACCAGCCCTGGAGCAGGTCTGCCTCAGGCTGGCCTGTAGTGTATGGGATCTTCACTTTATGAGTCTGGGTGATTTTGAGGTTATGTTTTTTTATGCTAGGGACAGTGAAACAAGAAAGGGCTTTAAGTAAAAGAAGCAACAGCAGAGAGCCTATGCAGTGCTTTGCTTTGGCTCCCAAGAAACATTATAGGAAGGGAGTCAAGGCAGGGTTTCTGTTGGCTTACTATAAAATCAGAGAAAAAGTGGCCTTGGAGATTGTTTTGGGGATCAGCCTGGGATGAGCTGCTGCTGTCCATTGCTCCCATGGTCGCAAATCTCATGGGAACTCTTAGAGTTTTGGGGAGAAGAATAGAGATACATGCCCAAGAAAGAAGAAAGTTGATAGGCTTATGTGACTAATACCATGTGGAAAGACTCCAGGAAGTGGAATCCATAACCTAGCGGCTCCAGGATGTCAACAAGCAATTCAATCTTTGTGCCCCAGGAGATCTGCAAGCCAAGAAAATGGTATCTGAGCCATTGAGCTCCATGGAGGGAACTTCTGTGATGCAGACAGACTTGTTGATCAACCGATGAAGAAATCCTATGGAAATTGCAGCCGGACTGCAACTCATTTCATTAATTTTTATCCAAACCCTTACCAACCTTTTCTTCTCCTTATAAAAATGTCGGCTTGAGATGAAGTATTAAGATAGTTTTTAGTTTGGATAACCCACCATCTTCTCAAATAGCCAGCATTTGAATAAAGCTCCCCTAAAGTTCAATCCTTGCCTCTGCTTAATGGTTCTGGTTGTGACAGGCAACATGAACACCAACTTTTCTCATTTCATTTTCATCAGGACAGTAGCACCAGCAGACTTGGAAAAATCAGTCTGGCAACAGGGTTGAGGATGGATGAAAATGGAGAGGATACATATAGACACCACTGAGGCTGAGGAAGGGCTCTCAAGTCAAGAGTCCCCTCTGCCTCCCACTCGCTTGGTTAAGTGATTTGCCGTTCTGATTTCAGTCGTCTCATTTCATTTGTATTGTGGGGCTAATGTAGTACCTACCTCACGGCACTGCAGTGAGGGCTGAATGGCCTGAGACATAAACAGTCTGTGACACTCACTGGGCTGCTTTTATGTAAGTAAGAGGTGGGGAGAGAGGATTGACAGGGGAAACATAGACGTATAATTACTATTTTTAGCTATTGCTTCGAGATCAGCGATATCTGCAGAAATGGTGGTATGATTAGGAAAGGTGTCAAATGAGATACCCCCTTCCCAGACAGAACCCTGAACCAAGTTCAGAAAGCACCTCCATTGCCCTGCTCCCCCAGTGGCCATGTACTAGGTATTTTGAAACACTGCTTAATTCTGTCTCCCCCCAGACCAGGAATAGTGCTTCGGATTTCTCAAATAACATTGAGAGCAATCAAGAAAACCCTCGTGTTATTTCTCTACTCTTCTTTGTAATGATTATTAATCGTAACTTATATTTGTGTAGTACATTCCAGTTTACAGAACATTTTCACCTATAGTGTATCAGGGATAAAAGAAAATTTATTGAATATAACTGGCTTATTGAAGAGCTGGAACTCAACAGGGCACAAATACAAATAGGTTTTCTTTTTTTTCTCTAATCACTCCTTCAACCATGTTATCATATCTCCCTTTCCCACTCCTGAATGAAACCCTTGGAAGATTCCAATCTCTTCTGGTTGCTTTTGAGTCTAACAATCCCCCACCTAGTTTGAAACTTCAATCTCATGTCCTATTCAATGTCACCCCCTCCTCTCTCCACAAGGGCAAACCAGTCTTGAGCCTCAATAACTTGTCATGGAGGCAGGGAGGAGGGAAGCATGTCTGTAACTTCAAGTACAGAATAGAAGATGGGATGAAGCAAGGTTCTCTTGCTTATCTGGCTTGTTGTGGTCACCTCTGGTTTGAACTTCTCGAGCTAAGCACCCTATCTGCTGGATGATGGATTTCCAAACCCTGGCTCTCTCTCAGGCACACAGAAGAGTTCTTCAGGTTGCCCAGTGGGGCCAGGGGCACTTCCCACTTTTCAGATCTTTGATGAGGGAAGGAACTCACATCTTGGCCAACCTCTCCCAAGCCTGCTCCCTCCCCCAGCTGCCATCAATGTGGTCCCTCCCACCCCTCAGCCTCCTACAGCCAGGTCCTTGTGGGTGATTCTTTCATCCTGCTCACGAGCCAGGCTTGTAACTCACGGTTGAAGGATTTCCCTGTCTCTCTAGTCTTCCGCTTAAACAACTTTCTGGATGAGTGGGCCAGGAGGTCAGGGCCAGAATGTGTGGCCACTGAGCATGTTTCTTAAAGTGTGGTACTTCTCTTCTTTTTGCTCCTAGATTTGGACTTTGGTAACTGGTTGTCTACTCTCTGTCCAGTTACCTAAACTGTGTTTGTAACTTTTATCACTCCTTCCTTCCCTTTTCCTAAGGAGAGTGGATTCTAGTTTGCAGTATCAGCCCTTTTGGGAAGTAGGTGTGTAAAGCCACAGAAGGGAGGAATGGGAAGAGAGGGAGACCAGATTGCTAACACAGGAAGGAGTTCACAAGAGTGCCCGGCACTACTGGTGTCCAGAAGGGCAAAGCCTCTGTGGAAACTGCAGTGTGTACAGATGTTGACAAATAGAGTGATGGAGAAAGCAATGTTCTAAATAATTGTACATTATAAATACACTCTACATTTAATGTATTTGAAAGAGCATGTGGTAAAAAATTAAGTTGCTTGTCCATTATTTTTAATGCCCTTTGGAAATACAAAATTAAAATGGGGTTGGTTTTTAAGCAAGTTATATTACCTTTTGCCAAGCATAGCCCTAGAAAGTTGCTATTTCCATTCCCATTTCTAAGATGAGGAAATGGAGGCATAAAGAGGTTAAGAAAATTCCCAGAAATATAAGTTAATAAGGACTAGATCCAAGACTCCAACTCCAGCGTTGGTCTGATTTGAATTACCAAAATTGTTCTGTTATATAATACTGTTACTATATAATATTGAAGAGAACACTGTGACTCTTATGAATTCTATCAAAGCAAGAAATATATGAGGGAACATACCTTAAAAATGTTATGACTTCATATAGGCTGAGGATCCCCCAAATCCATCTATAAACTGAAGCTGAAGATCCCCCAAAAGTCACCTTAAGGAAGAAAAAGGCACTGTTCCTGTAGATGTCTGCTATTGCCACCCCATAGTCACTCAGAGCCAGAGGTCAAAGACCTCAGTCACGGTTACCAGGGCCAGGTCTCTGACTCTGGCAGCATCACTCCAGAGAAATAAGGAGCCATGTCTATAGAAAAGCAGAATCTCAGAGTCCGCGTCTAAATACAGGCACCTAGAGGGTATGGGCAGGCTCCAGTCTTGAATTTCACACCAGCCTATAATGGGAGCAGGTAGAAATGATGCAATACAACAGCTCTACAAGAACATAGAAAAAACAAGATGGCTGGGCTGTGAGGAGCCAGCAGAAGCTAAGAGCCTGACGCAGGACCCATTGTTGGAGCCAGTATTGATGTTCCCCAGGGTGCAGAGTACATGTGTATGCCTTTGTAGAGGTTGAGCCTCCAAAATGACACTTAGCTTGACCTAAACACCAGGCTAAAGAACACTCTAGTGCTCTTTAAGAATACTTTAGTTCTGTCTCAGTGTTGGGGAAACAACCATTTTCACTGAATATTGAACTCAGGTTTATCCAGTGTTTCCTTTTTCTTGATCTCATTTCTCATGCAAATAACAAAATCCCCTGGCTATATAATACATATGCACATAATTAAAATGTATATAAATATGTTCATATGTATGGCCCATTAAATGGTTATTGCCTTCAATAGTTTTTAATAGTTTTTTTTAATTGGATGTGCTATATGCCAGGTACTTTATTACACCTCGTTTGATCCTTACAATGGTCTTGGGTATCAGGAGTTGGATCCCCAACTTACAGATGGAGAAACTGGGAACCAGGGTATACTTGTGATCTTTCTCAGGCCTCATTTTACAATATCGTGAGACTCATGTTCTAATGGAGATGTGTGAGCGTCTCATGTGTGACAACACAATTTACACATCACAGGCATCCCAGTACACATAGGTGGAGACCACAAAGAAGGGAAGGGCCAGAACATGTTTGATCTATGAAATGACATGGGGAGGCAGGGCATTGCGAGAGTTTGTTTGAACACAAGCAAGGCACATACACAAAAAAATAGCCTGCAGAAGAGTATCCAGGACATTGAAAAATATATATTCTCACCTTGTTGTCACGCTCCTCACCTTCATCAGGAAAGTAGCAATAAAACAATAGCTCTTTGACTGGGCAGGGCACTTTGCATTTGTCTCATGGATTTTCGCATGCATGATGCATTTGAGTTTCAAGTAAACCCAAGAAGAAAGCAAGGTAGGATTATTAGTTTCATTCTACTAGTGTGTCCTGGAGGTCCGAAACGACTTACCCAAGTTCACACACTGAATGGGAAAGGTGAAAGTAGCTGTCCTGTTTGTCACTATTGTTTTTACAATGATGAGTAAATCTGATTACAGAGTTTTTCAGCTGAAAACCTCATCTGAGGAAAAACCTCTATATCATCCCTAATCCCTGCCAAACTGCCACATTCTGCCACTCACCCCAGCCTCTCTCTAATCCAAGTTCCAGAATTTGCTAATAGTTCTTGGCTTCCCAAATATACCATGTAGTTTCACCCCACTGTGCCTTTGCATCTCTTCTTCATCTGCTTCAGATGACCCCCAACGCCACGGTGTTCCCAGGCTCTCCAGAACACGCCTGCACGTGCAAGACCCAGATCACTTGCCTCTTCTGAGCAGCCTTTTCCCTTCTCTTCAGTTGGACTCACTTGTAGAAACTTCTTTGTTTCCTTTTCCATATTTGGGCTAAAATGTAACTTTCTGTAGCTTTCACACATCCATCTCTTAGAGAACATAACAGTAAGTCTTAAACTCTGTTTTCTCAACACTGTTTAATACCCAAAGATCCCAATATTGTCTCCCCCAAATCTCTTCTTTTCAAATTAGACGTTTTATCTGCTTTCAGCTGGGCACAGGACATGGATTCAAGTCCTTCATGATCCCAGTCACTCTTCAAAGCACAGGCTAAACTATCACCACATTTGTGCAGAAGGAAAAAAAAGATTCATTCCAGGTGTCACCTGATCAGCACACAATGTTGGAACCCATAGGGACCAAAATGTATTGAGCTGCACCAAGAATTCTGCCAGCTGCTTTATCATCTCATTACAATCTTCATTGACTAATATAGTGGTATTACTAGTTTCTGTACACCAATAAGGAAATTGAAGCTCAGAAAGTTTAATGACTTGTCCAAGAATGCACAGCCAGTAGGTTGAAAGGCAGGAAAGCAAACCCTGATCTGACCCACACCAGCCCCATGCTCTTCCTACTACATTATTAGCATCACTCCTCGTTTCCTGGATACTCCACTTCAATTAATCTAGCTGCACAGGGAAGTCAAATATGAACGGAGCAGGCTATTTTTTTTTCCTGCTCTGCCAAATATCCTCTGATTATCTTGAATTTCCTAGAATCCAGATAATTTTCTGATTTGTGAAGGTTAAAACTGTGATTTCAGTTCCCCTCTTCAAGAAAATTAAAATAATTGGTGCTCTCCATCTCATCTGCTCTTCTGTACCTCTCCTTATTGTGCCAGTTGCTGAACAAACACACCAGCTACAATAGTCACATCTTTAGCAGTCTCCATCTGCTTTATTGGTTTCTTTAAATAAAATATTACTGTGATGAATAATATCATCTAATTGTAAATGTGCACATTGCAGCTCAGATACTGCTGGTTCGAGTGGCTTCTCAGAGTGCCTGATGGGGACTACAGACCTCAATGGCTCTCAGAAGTACCCATGAAAAGTCATTTGGACAGAGACCACAGTCCATCTCTCAGCCACACAAAACAATGTCAATGTCTCCCACTGTCTGTTATAGACAGCGTCATCCAAGATTCAGCGGACAGGGTATGGCCGTGACTACATCCAGGCACTTTCCACAACACCCCAGCCACCCAATTAGAGATGAATGGATAGATTAAGTAATTAATTAACATAGATACAAATGGATGCCAGAGAAGATAAGAGAATGAGTGGATGAACAGACCTTCAATGGTTAGATAAATAAATGAATAGGTAAGTGGAAAGATAGGGTGAGTACTCATAAAAAGAAAAGAAGAGGGGGAGGGAGAAGAGAATAAAAGCAAAAGGAAGGGAGATTCAGACTAAAGGCCTGACATCTGTGAAAACTTATGACATAAAATTTAAAGGGGCCACTTGATAATAGTAATAATAAAAAAAAAAACTTTAATTGAGTACTTACCATGTCTCAGGCAATGAGCTAAGCATTTTACAAAATTATCTCATTTACTTTTCACAAGCAGCATTATTACCCAGGAATAAAGAGAAATGCAGAAACTGTAGAATGGGCCACAATAAATGCCCTTTTCCATACCTGCCCTGAACTAGTGCTGTCTTCTGGCGTCCTGCAGACCAGGCATGCTTCCTCTCCCCAACAATGCAAATTAAAATCAGGAAACATTTACTGAGGTCTCATACTATTTGAGGAATCATATTTGATACTAGAGATTTAGGGGTAAATAAAACCAATCCATCAAGGCACTGATGGTGAGACAGGAGAGACAAATATATATAGCAAATTTACAGATATTACACTGTGATCTGTTAAACAGCAGCACACACTGTTTAGGGTTTCAAGAGAAAATGTGAGGGTTGACCCTGTGAGGGGGCAGTAATCACATACACCCACTTCTGACACTTCCTTTCCCAGGAGTAGCTTCCCCTCCTGCTTGTGTGCTCTTCTCCACACCCCTTCAGCCTGGCCACCATCCTCTCAGTGGCTCCAGCTTCTCTACATCTTTCTCAGAATGGGATTCCTGGGAGAATAGGATTGGTGAAGAGAAAGGATGATATGGAGAAACATTTCCTGCCCTGCCCCATATCCCAGATGCTGGAATAAAATGGTTAACCAGAGAAGCCATGAAGATTAGAGACCCTAATCCCCTTCCTGGATCATGCAATGGTTTGGGCCACATATGTGCTATTGCAGCCAGCTGTCTCCATTCTGCATTGCTAGGAAACAGTAAGAGCACATGATATCTGGTAGCCTGTCTTTACTCATTCATTTTGTCTGTTTCTATTTTAGATAAGATTGACTTTTTTGATTTCTAACCCACATATAACAATGAAAAGTGTTATATTCAAATACATACCAAGCAATATCACTCTACCCTGTAGTGATGACTTTTGAACAGTGGTGCATTGTTAGATGCATGGAAAGATTGACCGTGTGTTCCCAATTAGTTGATGATAGCAGAAGCCTACATGTGCATTTCTCCACGTTAATGAACAGATGAAATTAAAGGCACATTGTCTCAAAGCATGTATCATCGGATGTCATATTTTTCGCATACTTCATTTACGGGGTCATGCACTCATAAAAGGGTATAGTGAGTCATCTCTTTAAAGGTGAATTTCAAACAATATAATGATAACATTCTTCACTTGTGTCTGTTCCCTGGGGATCCTTCAAGCCTTGACCCAATTTTTCCTCCTCTCTGAAGGCTCCCTAGACAGTGGTCCCTGAACCAGCAGCATCAGCATTTCTTGGGAAATTCTTAGAAATTAATATTTTTGAGCCACACCGAATCAGAAGCTTTGGGGTTCAGTCTAGTTATCTGTGTTTTAGCAAACATTCTAGGTGATGCTAGTTCATGAGAAATATTGCCCTAGAGGGATGGTCCCTGGGGAGTATTCAGTTCCCTTCAAACCACAACATTTATAGAGAACCTACTATGAGGTAAGTCCTGAGCTAGGCACAGAAGTAGACTAGTGTAGTACTGTGCTGTTGCTTGACTACAGCTGGGCAATAGAATACCCAGAGCTTATGCATAGTTATATATTTCTATATAATAATTATATGTTAAATATCCTATGTATAAATTGTGTGTGTGTATCTATTTCCACAGATTCAGAAAGTCTAGCATGAATACCATGAATCTCATCCTATCTGAAAACATTATGTTGTGATTAGGAGCACAGGTTTAGAGTCAGACGTTGGTACAAAACTTGCATCTATCATTTGTTAGTTTTGCTATCTTGAGCCAGTTGGCCATTCTGCTCAGCAAAAGGATATGATGTAGTGATTACAGGCATGCAGCCTGAAACCCAATTGCCTAGTTTTGAACCCACCTCTACCACATAACTAGTCATGTGATCTTGAGTGAGTTAGTTAAATTCTGCATGCTTCAGTCTCTAAATGGAAGATGGAGCTATTTTGTGAAATTATTGCTAGGAGTAAGTCTGTTGTGTGTATAAAGGACTTAGGAAAGTGATTCAAGCTATGTGGAATTTGTGGTGGATGAAGTGATGGTGATGATGATGATGGTGATGATCTCAAATGAAAAATAAAATAACAGCCCCTATTTTATAAGCTTGACGGGGCAATATTAAGTGAGTAAAAGAAAAATGAGAAATATTTTATAGGGAACAAGCTCACTCCACCTCTAACTTAGGGTTTACTTTGCTTCATTGTTCCTCCTTTGGGCATATATTTTCCTGTGTAAATTTACTGAGTAAAGAAATAGCAGGTCAAGGAAGATTCAGGTATCTCTGGTTCTCCTAGCCAAATAGCAAAGCAATAACATCTTACTGACACCCTTTGATATTATTCAACTTTCCCATGACTCTTGACCTCTGGCTATGCTATGTGTACCATGTCTTCTGAGCCTTGACAATTTGATTGCAAGCACTACACTTTTGAATATGTCACTTTCTACCCTTAATTTTCACACTTCATTGTGCATGTGAATGAATCACCTGGAGATTTTATTAAAAATCAGGTTCCACCCTGACTGGTATAGCTCAGTGTATTGAGCACTGGCCTGCGAACCTAAAGGTCACTGGTTCAATTCCCAGTCAGGGCACATGCCTGGGTTGCAGGCCAGGTCTCCACTCATGGGCATGTGAAAGGCAATGAATCACTGTATCTCTCACACATTGATGTTTCTCTCCCTCTCTTTCTCCCTCCCATCCCCTCTCACTAAAAGTAAATAAATAAAATCTTTTTAAAGGAAACAAAACAGGTTCTGACTGAGTAGGTCCAGGGTGGTGCCTGAGAGTCTGTGTTTATAATAAGCTGCCAGAGGTCACTGGTCTATGGTCCACACTTTGAGTAGCAAAGCTGTAGATGGTACCTAACAGGCCTTTCCAAATCAAGTCCTTAGTGCTCTCAAAACCTCCACAAGTGGAACTCCAAAGGTTGTTGGACTCTCCTTCCAGTCCCTTGAGACCATAGTATAAGAAGCAATGGATGGGGAGGTAGGAGGCCTTGTTTCAGGTCCTGCCCCTTCTCCTCACAAGCCATGTGACTGAGAAAATTACAACCTGTTCTGTGTGTTTCTAAGTTTCTCAATCTTACCCCCTTCACATTCCTCACCGAGTGTTCTGGAAGTCAAATGAGGATATTGTATTGTGAAAGTATTTCAAAACTGAAAAGCACAGCACCAAAGGCAGGCATTATTGCCAAGCTTAAAGCTAGCCAAGGATACGCACATTCTACTTCTTTATCATCCCCCTGAACCTGAAACCTGGGCACAAACTGCCTTCCCTCCTTTCTCACCCTCTATCCACTCTCACACTCGGATTTCTCAGCATTAATCAGGGTTCAGTGGTAGAAAGGAGAATTCACTCCAGCTAATTTAAGCAGAAAGGGATGTATGATACAAGGGTAGGCAAACTACAACCCAGAGGCCAAATGTAGCCCTCTGCCTACTTTTGTAAATAAAGTTTTATTAGAACATGGTCATACCCATTTATGTATTTTCTAAGCCTGCCTGCACCCTGAAATGGCAGAGCTGAATAGTTACAACAGGGACCATGTTGTTCACAAAGCCTAAAATATTTGCTGCCTGATCCCTTGCAGAAAAAGTTTGCTGACACATGGACTGTAGGACCACAGAGAGCTGAAGAAACAAAGGCTAGGTTGAGCTTCCAGGAATAATTCTCAAAGCCACATAACAAAATTGAGCTTCCAAGAGAGCTTCTGGTCCTGCTGCCATCAGGAAGCAATAGAAAAAGAAAGCTGCCTAGTACAATGGGGAAACTACCACTTCACATGCTGGCTCTAGAGCAGTGATATAAATGCTGCAATATAAACGCTGTCCCACTAGGGACCTCTGCTAGGGACCAGAGGAAAAAATCAATGCCTCTAGGACTGTCCTTGCCAACAAACACAGCAGAAGCCCAGCTGCACAATGACCCACCTTGCATGGGTGTGTCTTAATAGAGAAACCTAAATCATATCTAAACCCCAGCATTAAGCAGACTGGAAAGTCATTTTTAGCTTTCCAGGTTCTCCATTATAAGAAGATGTGATGGAAGGAGATTGGAACACACATTGAGCAAACCAGTATCCACCGCAATCAGGAGCAGGAGCATCATTCCTGTTAGGGCTTCATTCCATCCCAAAAGAAACAATAGTTTTCCAAAATCATTTGAATCTCTGTCCCTTCACAGCAACTGAAGGGGTCCTATGAAACAGGAGCTTTATAAGCTCAAGGAATTATTTATTAAGAACTGAACCCACACTACGGAAGGAGCTACCCAGAACTCACTAACAGGTCTCCTTAGCAGACCTATGCCGGCACAATTATAAATACCTCCACAACCAGCGCCCCCGCAGTCATGTGCCCATGAATTCCTCAGAGGAAAGTTGTGCTCATATCCTGTGATGCTATTTCTAACCTGCTGAGTGACTTGGGGAAACTCTTTCTCTTCCATTAGCCTTGTCTTCCTGAACCAAATGTTTTCTGAGATCCCTTTTCACTCTAAAAGGCCATAATTCTCAAAACAGCTTGGTTCCCAAGAAATGACAATGGGATTAGAAAGCATGTTAAATTGAAGCTAGTGTTGCAAAAATCCAGAATTTCATCTACCCAGGCAGAGGAAGAAGAGGCCTGGAGTTTCAACATCACAGGAGAGCCAGACTTCATGTACCAGATTAGAAAACAGACCTGTCTCCGGGAGATTATCTGTTTAATTCCTAGTCCAGAACAGCCATTTCTCAAGAAGCACTGACCTGTCACCCTCGCCTGGGGGTTCAGCCACCCCTTCCCAAGCCTTCAGTCCCCCTCTGTCTTCCCTCAATTTCATTTTGACAACTTAAAAGATGACAGTGACAAGATGGGTGCAGCCCAGGAAGATAAAAACAATGTGAAATGCGGAGATTGGGAGCTTATCAGCCAAACAGGATATGGAATATAAAAAAGCAATCAACCTAAAGCTCTTATCGAAATCTCTCCCAGGGAAAGGTTTTAAAATCCTGTCATTGCTCAAGGAAAAATTATCGGATTATTATAATGGAATTTCATTTGCTGTGCATTCTGTACACAAAGAATGCACACATTCGTGCCAGAGGCTACAGGTAGTTCATGTCTTTGTTATGATGTCTGAAAATTTTAGGCATCACATTCCTTAAAAATAAGACAAATGATATACACACACAGGCCTACCAAGATCACAATCACTATACTAATTATAATTCTCCCTTAGTGTTCTTAACATTATACTAGATATGTCATATATGTTCTTTCATTGATTCTATTCAATAATTCTTTCGTGCTTGATATTACCTTCTCCACTTTACAGATAAGAAAACTAAGACTCAAAGAAATTGCCCAAAGTCACACATGTAAAAGTATTAGAGAGAACCAACATTCACAGCCAGGACAGTGCTCCTCCACAGCCCATGAGACACAGGTAAATCAACCTCACAGGGGCCCCCTTCTAGCTTTGGAATAAAATCCAAATTCTACTACTTTAATCATTGCAGGAGACCATAGTGTTAGAACACTTTTGTCCAACTCTCAGTTCTTTTGAAGAAAGAGGAGGAGTCCCAGGGTGATAGAAAGTAGACCACCCCATTACTCAGTCCTCTATTCCCCTACCTTCCAAATATTGTTCAATAGTGGCATGATTTGGAATACAGTATCTGATTTATACATTCAGCTGTTTGTTCCCGTAAGTCAATCTGCCTTCTTTAATTGTTCAAAGCACACCTGATACAGTCAAAGCATTCCAAATTGGGTTACATTTGAGGAAAGCTAATTTTGACATTTTCTTAACTATCTATCAGTATACCTATCTGATCACTTTGCTAGAAAAAGCAGGGCAGCAGCCCAGGGCCAGAAGATAATTTGGGGGTGGGGAGGCATTGGGTCCAGCCCTTCCCATGAAAATGAAGAAACTGAAGGCTGGTGAATAAGTGAGCCCAGACCCACTCCACCAGCTAGGCAAGAACAGGGGTGCCTGATGTTCATTTCAAGGACTCCTTTTGCCCAGCCACGGCTCCTAAGTTGCTTGTTGCCCAGAGAAAGGCTTTGCTCAGGCAACCTGAAGACTCAGCAAAAGGAAAGGACGATGGTAGTTGGTCATTTTTAGTGGTATGGGAAAAGGCTTACAATATTAAAGGACAAAAAGTAAACTTCAAAATTGTACTAAAAAAACAGAACTCAATTGTTTTATTTAAAAATTAGCAAAAACAACTTAATGAAAATATGCCAACTTGTTTATTGTGATTGTTTTGAAAAGATAAGATCATAAATGAATTATCTGTTTGGTGACACTTCTCTATACATTCCAGATATCCTGATTAGATATAGATATAGATAGATGTAGATATAGATAAATTTTATTTATATATATAAATTTTGTAACCAGAAACAATTACTGCTCTCACAAAATATAGTGAAGAAGGCTATTGGGAAGGGTAATCTATTATGAGAGCTGAATCCCCCCCAGGTAATCCCAAAGATGGTCCAGAGGGACACCCCCATCCTCAGTTCAGGGGGCAGAAAGTCTGAATTCTGTCCTGCCCGTTACTGTGTGAAGTTTGAGCACACTGCCATCTCCTCTGGGTCACTTTCTCCAATCTGCAAAACGAGATGCTGAATCGTCTGAGGTCCAAGGCCCCTCCTCACTCTGGCATCCTGTGGGAAAGAGACCTGTACAGGGCCGTAAAAAGGATGAGCCATGGTCAGTCTCTAGGCATTGGATTACAGTCAGCACAGTGGCTTCTCATGTTTTAGATGCAGGCCAGTTAGCTAAGAGGCACAATGACAGAAGGCAACAGCTGGAGGGGCTGTCATCCTGGGGTGAAGGACGCCGTTGTAGCTCAGTGCACTATAGAGTGAGAAAGCTCAAGAAGGGATGTGGAACTGCACCCTGAGAAAGCAACCGTCCTGGGGTCCTTGCCACACTGTTCTTACACATGGGGACACTCCAGCTCTACAGGTCCAAGTCCTTATCCTGAGTCCTGTAAGACCACATGATTTCATTTCAGAAAGTACAAGGAATTATCAAATAAAATGTCTTTCAATCAATACCCATCTCAGGCACTGACCTTCTCCAAGAAAACTCCCCGGTCCTTACCCAGCCAGCCTCAGCTTATACCACACATCACTCCTCTCTATCCCTCTACATGCTGAGTTTCCCACTCCCATGAACTGACCACATTTTTCAGAACTGTCTATTTGTGTGTCTCCCTCATCAGACTGTGCAGGTCTTCCGGCAGGGTTGGGATTCTTTCACTTAGCACAGTACCTCATCAGGATAGATCAGGGGTCAGCAAAGTATGGCTGATAGCCACAGTGGGCCACCACCTGGTTTTTTAAATAAAGTTTTATTGGCATACAGTTGTGCCCATTGTGTCTATGGCTGCTTTTGCTCTACAACAGCAGAGCTGAGCATTTGCAACAGTGACCATTTTTTCCTGTAAAATCCAAAATATTTACTATATAACATTTTAAGAAAAAGTTTACCAACCCCTGATATATTAGTTTGCCAGGGCTGCCTTAATAAGGTACTACAAACTGGGTGTTTTAAACAACAGAAATATATTCCCCCACAGTTCTGGAAGCTAAAAGTCAAAGATGAAGGTGTTGGCAAGGTTGGTTTCCTCAGAAGCCTCTCTCCTTAATTATAGATGGCTGTCTTCTCCCTCTGTCTTCCCAAGTCTTCCCTCTGTCCATGACCATGAATGAATCTCTTTTATGAGGACATCAGTCGTATCAGATGGGCCTACCCTAATGACCTAAGTGTAATGTGATTATCACTTTAAAGACCCTATACCCAAATATAATCACTTTCTGAAGTACTGGAGGTTAGAATGTCAATATATGAATTTGGGGAAGACACAGTTCAGACCGTAACACCTTGGTATAGACCTTCAATAAGTGTTACATAAGCTGAGCCTTTTCACCCAAAATGCTGGCACATAGTTTGTGCTCAATCAATGTGTTTCCCTCCTCTGCCTCAACAATAATCCAAACAGATTCCTTAAAGTTACGAAAGCTCATGAGGGCAGTTTCTACAAAAATGGAAATTAAAGCTGTGTTTATTTTAGCATCTTTCCAACATTCATTCACTGGTTTTTGGAAGTCTTCCACGCCCTCAGTTGTGTTCTTTCATAGTTTGGGGAGTTTCTGTGTTGTACATTTGCCAATCAAAAAAGCTCTCCTTGCATTTTGAGTATGGACAGCAGTAATGAGGAAACTGAAAAGAAAAGGCACGAAGCCATAGTGGATGGAAATGCTATTCCAAGGGATCCATGCCCAGACACCAACATAAAAAGTGTGATGTGATTTTTACACATCTTAATTGTGAAATGCCAAACCCCCCAAGGAAAGTCTGCTGTCACTCCCTCCCCGATGTGTTCACAGCATAGTTGCAAAGCACATATTTCCAAATCTTGGCTCAGAAATTAGGCAGATGGGAGAGGACACGATGCTGCAGTAAACCCCCAACAGAAAGGTGCTCATGCTCATGTGCCAAGACCAGCCATCAGCAGCCTCTTAGCAGGGGCTATTTGACCCTGTGACGCTTCTGACTTGCCCTCAGCGAACTGATTTCTCGTCACTCTGTGTTTTTATAGTCATAGTCTGTATATCTCTAAGCCTAGAAAGTTATGGGCCCATAATTCTGGAATGAATGTGTCCAGGGCATCTTGAGCATACCTTTGTTATATCAAGCAGCATTTTGCATATCCTGGAAGTCAGTCCTCTCTGCTAGAATGTGACTTCAACAGGGAAGGACAGTGGGGTATCTCTGTCACCAGGACCTGGCACTGCCTTGTTAAATAGTAAAGTTCTTTTTCATTTCTAATGAATGAGATAGTATAATACATGATATAAAACATATGAGACAATTTATATAAAAGGCTTTGTACATAGTAAGAGCTCAAGAAAATTGCTGCTGTTAATATTATCTGTTTTATAGATGGTAAAGCTACATTTGGGCCCAGTCTTCCTGATTCCAGTGATCTCATCCAATTGTGCCTCAGTAGATGGTTTAACTTTCAAGCCTTTTAGAGAAGGAAATAGAGGGGACAAGGAGTGGTTCCAATTCTCCTAAAAGAGCATGAAAATACATGATCCTTCATCGGTTCTTTTGGAGAGAATTAAGATCTGAAGAAAAGTCTTAGTTTAGTTTTCTGCTTCAGATCAGTTTATATTCAAGAGGCAAAGAAGCAATGGTGGTTTATGAGTGACCAGAAGACCCAACTTGTCTAAAGGAGTTCCAGTTTATTCCAGTTGCCCCAGTCTAATAGTTAGTAGCATTCCCTTTCACTTTCTAAGTCATCTCAATTAGGATGATAGATTATATTTCCCCCAATTGTAACAGAATAAGCAAAGGTTTTAGAGTCACAAAGATCTGGGTTAAAATCCTAACTCCACCACTTTCTGGTTAATTTTATGGTAATTTACCTCTTGAAGCTTCACATTCTCCTTCTGTAAAATGAGGACAATACTATGTGTCTCCTGGGGTGTTGTGAAGACTCGGAAAATAAGCTAAATATGGAAGGCACCTGGCATATAAAGGTTAATTCTCTTTGCCTTACTCTTCTCCTCCCCCATTCATCCAACACTATATAACTCAGAAGAATATGGATTCTTACTTTGTAGTTCTCCAAGCACCTCTTTAGGTTATATATCCTTTTCATAATTCAACTCAGCACATAGGGATAGAGAAGGACATTGCATGCCCTAAAGGTGATACAGGCATTTTCACAAATAGCTCTAATACAAGGCAGCTTATAGTAAGTCCTAGAGGGGAAATACAAGATTCTCTGGGGTTTTTAGCAGGAAGTGATATCCTCTGGTTGGGTTTTCAGGTTTCCTCAAGAAAGCAGCATGTATGTGAGATTATCAAATGGTGGGTGTGACTACAAGAGACATAGTTAAGGAAAGACATTTTAGGCAAAGAAAATATCCTGAGGACATTCTAGTATGAAGAGGTATTCATGGAATGGTGGTAGTCCAATTTAACTGAAATTATAGATAAATTTGGAACATGTTGTAGAAGGCCTTGAAAGCTAAAATAAGAAATGGGGAGCCACTGAAGATCTATGAGGGCAAGGGCTGGTCTTACCACCGCTGAGCTTTAGAAATAGTTCTCTGGCTGCTGTTGAGTAGAACTGATTGCAGGTAACACAGAGAGGCAGGAGGTGGGGAGCTCGGTTAAGAGGCTATTTATTACAAGAGCATTGTTTGGTCAACATTATAATCAAGAGTTCAGCTCAGCCAGCCTCCATTGACTCTTGACTCTGTAGAACCAAACAGAATCTATAAACAGAATTATATATAACAATGTCTCCCTTTTCTAACCATACATCTAAAGATGAAATTAAGTTGCTTTTAACTATTTGATTTCTCTTTATAAAGCCAAGTAGATTGCTAGACAACTGGTCATAGGAGAAGCATTGAAGTTCACTTTTCTCTTAATGGAATGATCAGGTACTTCATATGATACAGGATATTACCTCCTGGGTTTTTTAAAGAAATTTACTCTCATTTTTTACATCCCGTTCTCTCTTTATCCTTCCAGCCCCTACAGCGCCATCATATAGAGGAGAATGGCCTAAAAATACTGGTCTACAGTGCTCTCAAACTTGTTCTTTGTGAGTTTTTCCATCTCATGGGGAGTCTTAGCCTAAGTTCCTCCCAAAGCAGAGCCTAAGGCTGTGATATGATATGATATGATGATATGATATGATATGATATTGAGTTAGTCCCCACTAAAACAACAGCTTCTCAGTCCTACCAGGACTTTTCCAGAAGTCTATTGACATGGAACTCAGAATGAACTTATATTCTGAATGCAACTCAGAATTAGGATGAGAGAAATAAGCATTTATCCTTTGTGTCCTTTCTTTCATGAGTCAAGGATGGCACCATAGGCATTAACTCCCCTGAACTTCCTATCAGCATATGTGTAGATATAGCAGGTTCCATAAGATATCTGAGAAGTCCCAGGGAAGGAATAAAAGACATGGAGCATGAGACTAAAGGTGCTGTCCAATCATATCTGCATAAAGCCGTCAAAACCTGTGTGAAACTGGTCATCAGGGAAGTAACTCAATAAAAAGTTGAGCCTAGATTATATTGGGGTGAGGCACAGTGTGTAAGTTTTGTCCGAGAAGAAGCCACCCTACCCTGTGCCAACTGCATTGTGCACATATTTACAACTGCATTGTGCTCTTTGGTGAACAGAAATTCCAAAAGGTCAATCTCTAGTTATACATCTGGAAAAAAACTAAGGATTATGAGTTTGTAATTGATGATGTCATAAGCAAAGTTCCATATGTTACCTCAAATTTTGAACTTCTTTATACAACACTATCAATCTCTTTCCTGCCTTAATAAGCATTGTAGCCATGATTGGATTTATCCTATATATATTCAGTATACTACTAGTATGCCAGATACCAAGAATCACAGCTTTTTCCTCTCTTTCCATATCAATCATTGATTAATATCAACTAATTCTATCTTTCCAATGTCTTTCAGTTGCCTTCCTTTTTATTCTCTCTGTGATCACTCAGAAACAGATGCTCAGTGGAATGATGAAGAGACTCCTTAATTCCATTTTCTGTTCCTTTCTAATTCAATTCTCTTTATCTGTAAAATGGAAATAACAACAACTACTATTCTGTGGGACTTTCATGAGGCTAAAATGAGATCTATGAAATAGTGTATATGAAGCACCTAGTTTGGTGCTTGGCATATTGGGGTATTTAAGATTAAGTTTGGCTGAAGGTAACAGAAAACATTATGATGGTTTAGATGAGATACAAGTAGACATTTCTTGTTTTAATTTTTTACACATAAGTATAATCTTACTTCCAGCTATGATGTAATTACTTGTAGTAGAGTAGTCTTTTTACCATAAACAACTAGAAAACTGAGCAAAGTATATGAAACAAACTTTCATAGACATTAGACAAAAGTAATGCATGACTGTGTTCTTTACAATAAGGGAAACAAAGAAGATAAAACTCATGATTGCCCCAGATTTCTACCTAGAGGCTTTCTCTGTGGAATGAGGGGTATAGGGACCCAAGCAAAGTACAACAGTTTTATAAAACCAGAGTAGTTAGGGAGACTGAGGCAACTAGAATACAGATTACTATAGCAGAGAGGAAGAAGCTATAAAAAAAGAAAATTCAAAAAACTCTGACTAGGGATACTCTTCATTGTTGATTTAATCCTAAACTGCTCTACAGAGACTGAGACTAACTTACTGAAAGAGAAAAGCAATGGGGAAGCTGTAAGCTAAACAACTACCAGAGTTTGAACCTCCTTGAACACTTAGTAAATATTTAGTAGGGACTCCATAAAGATCATATCTTAGGAAGAGAACTAAACTATTTTTGTAAATGCTTGACCTACCATAACAAAAAAAGTTTTTAAGCCTCAAAAAGGTCAAGCTCATCTATAATAAGTAAATTGACTGCTTCCCAAAATCAAGCACAATACTCTTTAAAAGAAGAAGACAAAATCTAGAATTTCAAAAACATAGTATACCTAATGTTCAGCACCCAATAAAAATTACTAGACATGTGAACAAAGGAAATATGTAACCCATACTCAGGGAAAAATCAGTCAACAGAAAGAGTTTACAAATATTATGAAGTTAGTGTAGAATGCCTTTTTAAAGCTATTAAAAATGAAGATTTCAGGGAAAATATAAATATAATGAAGAAAGAAATGGGAACAAATAAAAAGAAGGAAAAATGAAAGTTCCAGGGCTGAGAACTACAGTATTTGAAGTAAAAATTTACCAGGTAGGCTTACCAATGAGTTTGATCCAGCAGAAAATAAATCAGTGACCTTGAATAATATTAGAAATTACCCAAACTGAATCACAGACAGGGAAACAAAGCTTGGTAATATAGAGCCAGTATGATCTATAGGACAAGATAAAGCAATATGACACCATGTAACTGAAGTCCCATAATCCAGGAGGGGGGTAGGGAACAAAAACAAACTTTGAGGTCACAATGATTTAAATTTTATGAATTTTACACACCCCAAAAAGTGTAAACACAAATAAAAACACATCAATGCATGTCATAATCAAATTGCTGAAAATCTACAATAAAAAAGGAATCCTTTTTATTGTATTTTATTGTTTAGGCTATCACAATTGTCCCTACTTTTTATTCTTTTGCCCAGCTCCACACAGTCCCTCTCCCCTCCCTCAGGCAATCCCTTTGTCATTGTCCATGATCATGGGTCATGCATATATGTTCTTTGGCTGATCCCTTCATCCATTCCCATGACCTTGGGCAGCTGTCAGACTGTGCCATGTAACTGTGCTACATGGTTCATATGTTTCTATTTCTATTTTGTTTGTTCGTTTATTTTGTTCATTAGATTCCACATGTAAGTGAGATCATATGGTATTTTTCTTTCACTGCCTGGCATATTTCACTTAGCATAATATTCTCCAGGTCCATCCATGCTGTCACAAAAGGTAAGAGTTCCTTCTTTTTTATTGCTGTGTAGTATTCCACTGTATAAAGGTAACATAGCTAAACAAAGAAATCTTAAGAGCAGTGACAAAAGCAATGACATTACAAAGAGGAGCAAAAAAGGAAATACTACAGACTTTGCTTTGGGTGCACTCTAAGCCAGAAGGCAATGGAAAAGCATCTCTGAGTGCTTTTAAATAAAAACCTAGGGGCAGCTCAGTCCTGATGTGATACTCCATAGCATCAGGCACCTGAGCTCCTTATCTCTCATTGACTCACCACTCTCAGTGCAATGCTTTCACCATGATGCAAGACTGCTAGCTGCTCAGGATTCATCTATTACATCCATATTCCAGCTGGGAGAAAAGAGAAAGGGAGAAAGAATGACACATCCCCTCTCTTTAATGATATTTCCTCTATGTAACACAAAAACATTGAGTGGAACTTAGTTACATGACAACATCCCAAAGCAAGGAAAGCTTTAAAATATATTCTTAATTCCAGTGGCCATGATCGAGACTAAACTCTAAGGATTCCATTACTAAGGAAGATGGGGAAATGGATATTAGAAACAACAGCAATTTTTGTCATGGTAAATAGTCAAAAATGTTAGTTTCTTTTCTTGATTCTGCTGTTACCTTGAGTAACCAACCTACAATTCCTTACAGATAAAGTGAAGGACTTAGAATAGATGATCTGTAACAGTTCTTACATTTTTGAACATCTTTGTTTTTTATCTTGTTGCTGTCATGAACTGACATGTACTACGTGTTCTTTTATCAGAACAGGAGTCAGAAAATTAGAATTTACAGGCCAAATCTAGCTAACCACCTGTTTTTAGAAATAAAGTTTTACTGGAACACAGTATGACACCATTCAGTTGCGTATTGTCTGTGGCTGCTTTTATGTTACAGTGGCAGAGATGAGTAGTTATGAGAGGTTTTATGGCCACAAATCCTAAAATATCCTAAAACATTTACTATCTGGACCTTTTACAAATAAAGTTTGTCAATTCTTTCTTTAAACAAATAAGCAAATCCATGTAAACAAACAGTTTAAGAAAATTCTTCTTTGTGCATCACCCCTTCTTTAGCTCATTTACTATAATTTGACAATGAAAATAATACGGTCTTAATTTCTAAGGATTTTAAGGGAAACAAATGTAGATACTCTGCCAAAGAAATAAGTGATGGAGTGTTTTCTGAATTCTTGAAAAAACTTTCATCTGCCCTTGAAATATCAGGTTTTAAACACAGTAGTCTTTCTGCCAGAAATTGTACTACAAAAAAAAAATTGTTGTTTTGGAACACATCCCAAAAGAGTGAGCACATAGGGGATAAAATCCTGGCAAAAAGTGCTCAAAACATTTCTGCATTTGTCGAATATGTTCTCACATCAAGGAAAAGGATCACAACCCAAGCGAACTCAGAAAGAAGAGTAAGCCAGGCAGGGTCTGTCTGGAGCTCAAGCTACAGAAAATCATTAGATAAGGAAGGGCCCCTGATGCAGGTTAACCAAAGTTCAAATTATAAGTACTTAAAAAATATGACAAAGTTGGGCCTGATTCATGGCATTTGAGACACGGCAGCCAAAATGCTAATCAGCAGTGATGTCCAAGGTTCAGAGAGTGACTGTTGTCCATACCATTTAGAGAGGATTTGCTTCAGTGGTTTCTCAAATAATGATGGACAGAGTCCATCTTCCTAGGCCAGATTCTGGAGAATGCCAGTCAAGGTGTCCTTCTAACAAGCGGCTAGAACATTAACTACAAACCATGAAAGAGGCCCCATCCTTGTGCTAAGACCAAAAAGACATGTGTTTGGCAAGGGGCTGCTTTTTAGGGGCCTCACAGGGGCCCAGATTTCCCACTTAGAAGTACCTGTTAGTAGAAAGAATTAATTCTCTGGAGTCTGAGACCTGGGTTCACACACCTGCTCGCCGCTTCTAAGAGATGAGGTCTCAGGAGATGTATTTGTCATCTCTGAACCTCAGTTTCCTCAACCACAGATTGGGAATACTGGCTACCCTGCAAGATTGTTAGGATTACCAAGGAGTAAGTGCCTAAGAATTGATAGGCACTGCTCTTGTCACTATTATCATCAACAACATTATCGTCATCATCATCATCATCATCATTGTTTTGGAGGTAATGATTTGAGGCCAAAGTGTGTCCTCACTTTTGACCAGGACTGGCTTTGGAGCTAAAAGGGCTCAGTCAGAAAGCTGAAGACATCAGTGTCTATGGAGAAGTGGGACTGAAAAAAAGGCAGAACCTAAGGAACAGGAAGGTTTCTATGGTCTGCTAGCCCTTTAGAAGGACTCTGGCCCTGGACTTGTCAACAGTGTCTGCAGATATGAGTGGACAGAAAAAGAGAATGAGTGTGTGAGGGAATGCATTCAGCAGTCCACCATCCCAAGTTGCTTTCCACAGGCACAGGGAGAAAATGTAGTCCCTCTGTTACTCTCATGTTTTCCGATGTATGCACATGGTGTTCAAGGCTCCATATCACCTCTCTAAACTCATCTCCCACTGCTCTGCCTCTCATTCAGTCTGTTTCAGCCACTTCAACTCTCTGGCTCTTCCTTGAATTCATTGGATTTGCTCCTACCTCATGTCCTCTGCTGTTTCCTCAGACTGGATGGCTTTTTCCTTGGACATCACCATATCTTGCTGCCCATTTTATTCAAATCTCTGTCTCAATCTCATGTTTTCAAAGAGACCATCTGTGACCTAAAATGAGGCCCGTCCTCTAACGTTCAGTCTCTGGCACTTTACCTTGCTTCATTTTTTCCCCACGATTATCATCGTTTCCTGACATCTTTTGATTTATTTTTTTATTGTCTATCTCAGCCAATGAGAATATAAAGTTCATGAGGCCAGAGACTTTGCTTTGTTATCCAATGCCTCTGTACCTAGAAATGTACTTGAAATATAAAAGACATGCAATAAATATTTGTTAAATTAAATCTTTCTTAAATGAATATACCCCACCTGCCTCCAGTGAAACAAAATAAATAGTTTTGTTCTAAAACAAGTGGGGGGGGGGGGCAACCAATCTACAGATAGAAGAAAAATATCAGAAAGAATTTAAGTAATAATAGGGAGAAAAGGGATGGAGTTATCCTAGAAAACTTAAGCTATGGGTGGGCACTATTGCAGTTGAAAACATGTCACAGTTCTGAGCATCCTGGTAGCCACAGCAGAAAAGAGAAAAGGAAAAGCAATGATAATCAAAGATGACTGCTTCCTCCTGCCAAAAAAATACACTTAAGTCACTCATTTTTAAAACATTTTAATGGTGAAATTCATTTTCCCTAATGAAATCTTACCAAGAGCCCCAATTAGAAAAACAAAAGTCTGCTTAGCTTCGATTTTTTTTTTAAGTTCAAAATGTAACATTGATTTATAAAATCAATGAGAACAATAAGGTTGTGAAGTTACAGCCTTATATCATCTTCAGTGTTCATTTTACTTCTCTACATTGAATAGTTTTGGAAGTCTCAAGAATATCCTTATTTGCCCATATAAGTAGCTGTGAATGGCACATTTTTAATAGTTTGCCTTGCAGTCTCAGGAAGCTCCTCAAATCATCTGATTCAAAAGCTTCAAAGAGGATCCAAAAGCTTCAAAGAAGAGAAGAAAGATATTTGCAAAGTTGAACCACAAATGACCTCCAACAACACTTTCTATTTTTTTTTTACATAAGCATGAAAGATAGAAAAGGAATACTTGAAAAGTACAATAAACAAAAAAACTATTCCTAATTCAATATCATCACAAAACAAAACTTTTGAAATGCTATTTTCCACCTAACAGTCTATATTGTTATAAGTGAGCACTAAGAATAGTCACCTCAGCCTTGCTGGAACTAAAGAGATCACATCATTCTCATCAGCACATTCTGTGCTGTGTGGGTCAATAAATTCACATGCACAAGCAACATGCACGAGTCTGACTTTTAATAATCAAAAAAATGTAGAGCTACAGATCCCCTCATCAATGACACATATGCAAGAACTTCAAAGTATGCACTAAAAAATTCTATATAGACTAAGGAAATCAGTCTTTTATCTCTCACATGTGCTATGTGCATGCATGTGTGTGTGTGTGTGGGCGCACGCACGCGTGCGCGCACGCTTCTGCATATATATTTACTAATATTTTTAAGGTGTGAATCTTTGATTAACCTGGAATTTATTTTCATGTAAGGAATGAGATAGGGGATCCATTTTTTGTTTTATCCTAATGGTTATCCATTTGTCCCAAAACATTTATTGAAGATTTTTTTCTTCTTTCTTGGGGGGTGGGGTGGGGAATGCAACCTTTAATTATATATCAAATTCACATATGCAAACGCCTTCTTTATTTTACTTCATTAGAAAAAAACAGAACTTCTGACATTAAAATCAAGCATTTGTAGGACCCTATAGCAGCTCTGTGGAATCCTGAGGCCTTTACATCAGTTTTACATTATGCACTAATCCAGCATCAGGCTGAGCTGTAACAGACACCTCTGTACTCAGCAACCAAGTAGCCACAAAATCTGGGCTCCTTGTAGTCCAACTCCTCACCAAAGGCAGGAATCCCAGCCACAGCATTTTCAGAACGAGAATCTCATCACCTAACACTGTCTCCTATTTCACTGAATAGTGTTGATGGTTTATTTTATCTGCTTCCTTGACTTTCTACCAATTATTCTAATTCTGTTATCTACAACCACACAGAATAGGTCTAATTCCTTTTCTGTATAACCATCTACTAGAAGACAGAGAGCATGTTTCCCATTGGCATTCTCTGATTCCTGTTTTTATTCCTTAGTTTCTTCAAGGATGCCAGGAAATCCCAAAAGGCAGGACTGAATTTTTAAAATTAGGTGTTTGCAGTGGGAAGAGTCCTAAACTTAAAACAGCTGAGTTTGAGTTTCAACTTCGCAACCTCGAACTAAGCATTCAAACCCTAAGCCTCAGCTTCCTTACCTATAAAATGGTCATGATGATAACTATTATGATTACTAGGGCTACAAAAGAGATCTTATACTGACAACCAGCATCAACTATATCACAAGATTTTGCCCTAGAGGCATTGTGAAGTGTGAAATGGATCTCCTTCTCTAACCTGCCCCACCCCTACCACCTCCACATCCTTAGGCAGATTCTCACAGCTCTGACTTGATACCCAAGTAATGTGTTTTTACTTCATTATCAAAGGAGGAAAAAATACACAGCCAGAGTTTCACCACTGCGTCACCATATAGACTTCTCCCCCATCTATGTAGGACAGTATTTGCAGTGTAATAAAAATGCATTTTCCTTCTCACTGTGATCAGGCTGAGTTGGTTTCCCATCTCACATCCTAGAACTGATGCCAAATGTCAGTCACAATGATTAGGGTGGAAAAGGAGGCAGCCTTCATTCACCCTCCCAGAGTTTGGTAGTTTATCCCTGGGCAAGTGGGAAGGCTGGGAGAACAAGTCAATACAAGGTGCATGTCTTTCTGTTTCCTTCTTCAAAGGAAAGCAGAATTTCACTCACAACATAATATGAAATAGGCAAGGGTTGCTTTGTAGGGCATACTACATTTTTTGCAAACAAGACCATTGAAAAATGTAGTTAGCGCCATTCAAGTTTCAGAAGAGGAAGCTGCACCTTGAAGTTGCCTCGTGGTTCCTGAAAGTAATTCACGTGCATATCAAATTTTGAGAGACTCAGTCAGGCTTGAATGTACAGTAGGTGTTTCCCAGTACTCAGCGGCTTATGAATATTTAAGGGTAATAAATGTCAAATTACATGTTTAATGATCTTGTTTACATGTAAAAGACCTTGAGAAAGGTCTGTTAAAGATGGTGCTGGTACCAGTTTCAAAATGTCTTTATTCTCTTTTTCTTTGAGGACAGGAAGATGTCCTTTAATACACTGGCGATTTTGTGGCTGCTGAGTCCTATATTTTAACAGTTTGAAATGTAGATGTTTGAATTTGTTCACTGGAGTTTTAGGGTTTTTCAAAATGACATTCTTTTCACCAAGGAACAGAGAAAACTTCAGAAGGGAGCTTCCAGTTTTCTGGAATTAATCTAGCTACAGAAAAGGAATCTAATCAGGGCTGCTGATTTGTGACAAAGAAACATTGGGCTTTAGCATTGTACCAAGCTGGGTTTAAACCTTGTCTCCGTGGCCTGCTAGCTAGGTAATCTTGAGCATGTTCTTCAGTATCTCTGAGCCTCAGTCTTCCTTGTCTGTTAACTGCTTCATTGGGTGTCTCTGGGGCTCAAATGGCATAGATTCAACAATTTAACAAGTGTAAAAGTAACTGAAATAGATAATATATGCTTGTTATAAAATTATAATTACTAAATATATTCACTGTGCAACCTACTTTGTTCATGAAGACCTAAACTCCAGCAAATGAGGAAGCCCCTAGATATTCAATAAAATATTTCTTGTATCTACCGCATGAGAATACAGGTGAAAGTCATCGAGTTCCATCAGTTTAATGAGCCAGTCAGTTGCCACCCAAAGGAGCTCATATCTACCCCGAGTTGAGAACTCACTGTTGTAAAGCAAAGAGCACTGGAATTGGGACAGCCCAGTTTCAAGTTCTCCACCTTTATCTGGGTAAACTTAGCCGTGATATGGCTCCTCTCTCAGCTTAGGTGCATGCACTGGGAATGATGACAACACTTAGTGTTGACATGGGGATCCAATGAGAGGACTGCAAAAGCCATGAAGGATTACTGTCTTAGTTGTCTACTACTGCCCCCCCCACAAAAAAAGACCCCAAAATTTATTGATTTGAATGAACAAATTTTATTATCTCACAGTTTTGTGTGGTTTAGCTGGGTCCTCTGGCCCAGCTTCTCTCAGGCTGCAATAAAGAAGAGGGAGTGAAGACCCAGAGGAAAGGACCACTGATAGCCACGTTAGCAGCTGCCTGCCACAGTCACCCCAATCTGAGGGTCAGTGTTTCCGTCCCATTTGAGGTGTACCTGTTTTCCTCCATTAAAACTTTGACCTTTCTCACTCTTGCCTCAACTCCTGTTAGCCTGATGGACTGACCGACACAATTTAGCTTTTTTTTTTTTAAACTTCACTTTGGCCTACAGGAAGCCTTAAAATAAGAATACACATAGGCCCTGGCTGGGTAGCTCAGTTGTTTAGAGTGTTGTCCTGATACACCAAGGTTGTTGGTGTGATTCTCAGTCAGGGCACATACAAGACTCAACCAATGAATGCATAAATAAGTGGAACAAGAACTCGCCCCTCTCTCCCCCTTCTTCTCCCTCTATAAAATCAATCAATAAAAAATTTTGAAAAAAGAATACAGATAAATGCAATGAAAGCATAGTATATAATAAATTATAAAAGATGAATTTATAAAATATATAAAGGTTAAAAGTCAAAAATTGGGGCTAAGAGGAAGAACAAAAATATAATTGCTAAACAAACCTAAAAATATCCCTCAGATCTGGCAGCCAGAGCCAAAAGGGATACCCAGTTAGTTATGTAGTCTTAATCATCGGAGGAAGAAATAGAGTTGTTTCTCAAGAGATAGAAAATATTTAAATATTTCCTAGCACTTAAGACTTTTCTAAAAATTACTTATGAGGTTCACCAAATGATGTAGAGAATAATGACTTTAACAACTTCACCACAGAAATACAGAAAACAGTTTCATGAGGCAATTTTTGTATCATTACTCAAAAAAAAACCTAGGGCATAGCTGCCAAGAGCAAAGAAAGTATAATACAAATGAAAAGCTTTCTAGTGGTTTGGCTTCATCCAGAAACAGGGTCTAGAATGCTCGTGATGTCAAAGAGGTTTCATCTGGATTGCCAAGACCAGATTAGGGGAGGACTGCCCCACAGGCTATAGTGAGAAAGATTGGGATCCTTTATCTGAGCTCAGCAAGAAAGAGTGCAGCCATCCACTAGTGATGTCTGACACAGACACAGGGATGAGGAGGGAAGCCACAGACTCTGTTTCTGGACCTGGTCTGGGGCAGAAGTCCTCCAATTTTTTTTGACCGGAGCCTATTGATGTGAGCCAAAAGGTGCCACAGCCCAACTACGTCACCTCTACCTTCTTCCCAAATGAGAAAGGACTCAGGGACAACAAAGAATTAAGAAGGCAGAAATAACAACCAAAATAGAATAAAGCATTACTTAGATAATAACAAAACAATAAATATCCCATTTATCAAAAAACAGAAATGTGTATTTCAACAAATCTAAAACGCCAACAAAGTCTCGCCACTATTAAATACACATTAATAAAGGAAAAAAACTCCACCAGTTAAACTGTGGCACAATGCTTCTTTAATATCTGTGTATCTTAGAAATGAGGCATATGGTGACTGGTTAAATATCAGCAATTGAAAATCCTACCCAAGTCCACATGGTTGTACCTGGAGGCATGAGAGCACTGTGTTTCTGAAACACCCCTGGTGGCTCTCATTCAGTGTGTGCACTGTGTGTGCGTCAGTGCTGAAGGTGAGGGGGAGGGGGGCGGCGGGCAAGATTCCCCCCGTCAGTATCTCAATATCTTGTCTCATTTATTCTTCCATTTAATCATCCAGTTAATACTGACTATGTGCACAGTCCTATTGTATGTATAGTTACAAGGGGGTGTCATGACATGTGGGAGCTGGAGGCTGAACCCAGAAATTCTTCTTGAAGCCCTACACGTCACACTTCTTCTAAGAATTTCTTGTTCAACAAACTTGTAAGTTCCCCCCAACCCCCACCCCCAGCAATATTATGTAAAACTTTCTAAGGAGGTTTTTCAAAGGCAAGTAATACTGCCTCAGAAGAACATTTTTTTGAATTTGGCGGTAAAGATAAAGTTTCCATATAGATGCCTAATACATAGTAGGTAATAAACAAGTGAAGGTGCTGCTTTTTCTGTCTCTGAATTCCCTGTGAGTTGTGATTAATCAAAGACAGTCCCTTCCACTGAGCAGTGTTAATGAGTTGGACACTTAACATGGAGGCCTCCCGGCATGGGAGCTGCCCGCCCTCCTGTCCCCACTGTGCCTGACACAGGCCCCCCTGAGTTGCAGGGAATGAGTTCTTTTCATGGTGAAGAATCCCCACTGATCCAAATAAGGAGCCCTGATCAAGCAGTGATTCCAACCAAGGAGCCAAGATGCTGGGGCTGCAAAAGCAGGATAAGAAGAGCCAGCAATTGCAATCCTGGATGTAGTCCTTAAATCACTCCCCTACTTAACACTCTCCTGAGTATGTACATTCTTCTCATCATTATTTAAAAGTTCAAGTCAAGAAATTAGACTCTCTGATGGAGACCTCCCCAGAAAATGACCACCTAGAAAAGTTTTCCACCTCTACCAGCTCCCTCAGGGCCCTTATGCTATGGCAAGCACTATTGTGGGTCTTCAGAGGGACCCAGAGGTGGTGTCGCCCAGTTCCTTCCTGCCAGAAGCATGTGGTTTGGCAAAGGGATCAGACAAGGACCAAGAGAAGGGGTGGAGTGGGGATCACTGCAATTTACAGCATAAATTAACAGTAGCCACTTGTGTGTTCTAAGGGGATGGGACCTAATTTAATTTATATCAGGATTATCTCATTCCTAAAGTGCTCCCTGACCCTTACTGAGACAGGTAGGGGAGGCATGAACCCAAATTCTAAAGTCCCTGCCAATTTCTTATTTCTGCTAAATGATAGGCCTGAAGTAAATGGCCGATTGTTTAGTAGAGCATATCCCTGAGTCTTTGTACATAGCAAAGTGAGACTCCCCAGGAAAGCGCGGCGGCGAGGGGTGGGGGGTGGTGAATGAGTAGAGAGGAGAGATGGAAAAGCAGGAAGGGGGCAGAGGAACCTGACCAAATAAATTCTTAGGTCCTGGCCGGGTAGCTTGGTTGGTTAAAGCATCATCCCCATATGTCCAGATTGCGGGTTCAATCATTTGTCAGGGCACATGCAAGAAGGAAACACACACACACACACACACACACACACACACACATCATCATCATCATCATCATCATCAGAGAAATGGAGAGAATTTGGTACTTCCATTGGCCATGGATGGGGTTCAAGCCAAATTAATTTGAATATCAAAGGACAGCAAACTCAAGTGACATTTTGGTTATCTATAAAACCAACTAGTGCATAGTCCAGGGTGAAAGGTGTGCTAAAGAAAAAGGGAGACAACATACTTTGAAGTTGCTGGAAGGAAATGCTTTGAACTTGGTAGAAAAAAATGGTAGAAGAAACTATTCGTTCATCCTAAACAATGGGATGTATTGACAGGGGTAGTTCATTGGGTGTTCTATCAAGAACCCCATTAACCAGCTTTGGAGTTCTCTCTGGTAGGAATAAATGGAAAGGATTTGCTAAGTGCAGTGCCTCGGTGGTCAAGAATTCAGGCTCCAAAATCACAGCCCCAGGTTCAAGTTCTATGTCCTAGGGAAAGTTGCTTAGATTTTCTAAACATTGCTTTCTTCTCTGTAAGATGTGGGTAATTGTGGATCTCAACATTAAATGAGATGAAGCAATGTGCTTTACAAAGCATATGGCACAGAGTAAGTTAATCCTAAGTGTTGGCTCTTCTGCAATACCAGCTGGACTCCCCAGGATGAGGCCGCACTGAAATAAGATACTCTCTCTCCTGCTCCTCACTTGGGAGGCAGGTACATAGAGTTGCATTTATAAGAAGGGGCTTCTTTACCGATCAGAGCCTGTAGGACCAGTCTGCAGTTGGGCTTTTCTATTTGGCCCTGATAGTACAAAACACTGATTTTTTTCTTAGTCCAAGTTGTCTTGAGATGTACGGCATACTTATCCCAAACAATAGTCATACAGGGTTTTCCTAGAGGATGGCTCTCTGTCTGAGAGAGGCCTTCAAAAGCCACCGAGTTAAGCTCATATCAAGCACCTGGACTTATATATGAAGCCAGAACACCCCACACTGGTCTAAATGTATGCAGGAATTTTAAGATAATGCAGTAACAATTCCACAGAAAGAAATTCAATTTTATTTTTATAGATGAGTACTAGTATTATCACTATTATCATCATCAAAATCATTATCATCATCCAAAGTGCATTAGTTTCCTAGGGCTGCCATAAGAAAGTACTGTAGACTGGTTGGCTGAAAACAACCAAAATTTATTCTCTGACAGTTCCAGGACCTGGAAGTCTGATATTGAGGTGTTGCCAGGGCTGGCTCTTTGTTGAAGTCTCCAGGAGGGAATCTGCCCCATGCCTCCCATCCAGCCTTTTACAGTTGCCAGAAATCTTTAGTGTTCTAGGTATATCACTCCAACCTCTGCCTCCATGGTGTTCTCCTCTCTGTGTCTCTGTATGTCTAATGTTCCCTCTTCTTATAAGAAATCAGTCATTGGGGTAGGGCCCACCCTCATCCAGTGTGACCTTATCTTACTGAGATGATATCTATAAAGGCGTATTTTCAAATGAGGTCACATTCACAGGTTCTAGGTAGATATGAATCAGGGAGGGGGATAATATTCAACCCAGAGGTTATGACTCTTGAAAGTTTCAAATTCACAGCCAACATTGAAGATGGTAGTGATGGAAAGCCACAAGTCTATTTGAGTTTTACAATATGGCTCATGACAATCACCTTTGTCTGACCTTCTGTCACTTTTACAGATGAAAAAGCTGAGGTTTCATCTGTAAAAAAAGTCACACTCTGAAGGAATAACATAACTGTGTCTAGGACCCAAGTTCTTAATCTCTAGTCCAGTGTATTTTCCTGAACCTCTGCTGCAACTCATAGTAGTAGAATATACACTATCATTTATGTTTCAGTTTGTGATTTCTGTCTTCTCAATCAGCTTAGACATTCTTACTCTCTTATAAATAGAGATGAAACAATTTGTAACTCATAGGTTTGACATGAAGATTAAATGAGAAACTACATATAAAGCACAGGCAGAAACTAAGTAAGTATTCATTTAATGTTCGCCAATATGATAACTGTGCTTTTTCCAACTCCAGTTTCCTCTAAAATTCATAGCACAGGGCAGGATGCACAATCAATGATCATTAAGACTATGGAATATGGTAACTTGAATTACATTACTGTTCTAACATGGCATTACCAGTGATGCCACCTAGTGCTATCATGATATTTGGGGTTGAGCTCCATTCATTGCAGTAGCCATTTATTGAGCTGTTCCTATGCATCAGACAGTCGCCTAGGCATTGAAGACTGATACAAAATGCTACAAAGCAGAGAAAGATACAGCCCTTGGCATCAAAGAACCCAGAATCTTCTGGCATAATAACAGTGAGCTGCCATTCAAATCACAGCATGACGGATGCTATGGAAAAAGGCAAAGTATAGTGCTTTGATGGAACAGACATTATGATGGATTCCACCTGAGGTCCTCAGAAGAGTTTTTACAGAGATGCTGTTAGAGTGGGGCCTCTAAGAGAAGTCTGAATTTGCTGGGTGGAAATAGCATCCCAGGCAGAGAAAATAGTAAAGACAAAGACATTCTGATAGAAAGTCCATGGGAATTTGAGTTGTGGTAAGTACTCTAATGAAAAAAAAAGACAAAATGTATGTGTTGGGAGGAGATGAGTAGAGCAGCGAGATACAGAAAGACTAAGCTGGGATCATTTTTGAAGGCTCCTGCATGCTGGGGCAGGACAGAGATGGAGGACATTCCTTAAATATCTGACCTCACCGAGATTTTACTCCCAGGCCCACCACTTACCAGTAGCGTTCTTCCAGCAAGTTACTAATCATCCTTAATTCTCAATTTTCTTCACCTGTAAAGTGGAGACAATAATGCCTTCCACACAAAGTTGCTATGAAGATGACATAAAATAATAAAGTGTTGTGCCCAATATATAAATAGTACCTACTGGTACTTTAAAATTTTGAACTTTCTTTCTTTCTTTCTTTTTTTTTTTTTTTGAGTAGACATTGATTCTTTGCACAAACACTGATAAATTGCCCAAGGGGGTGACTTGTTTTCCCCAGCTGGTGGTAGAAAGTCATTGGAGGTTTCAAGCAAGAAATTAACAAATTTGGCCTGGTAACAGAAGAGCTTGCTAAAGGCAGCCAGACGCTGGGAGGAGAGGCAGATGATGCAAGCTAAACCAGGACCCTGGCAAGGGGGATGGGGAAGCTGTGATGGTAGAATAAATAGCAACAAAATAGACCTGATGGGTTTGATCACTGATTGGCTAAGAGCTACAGATACAGGATGGCCTCCAATTGCCAACCTGGGATACAAGGTGTGATTAGTGAGAGCACAAAACTCAAGAAAAAACAAAAGTTCTGGAAGGTAAGGTGAGGAGTTCAGTTTTGAGCATCTTCATATTAAGGGATCTATGGATGAAGACGACCAGCAGGACGTTGGCTAGAGGCATTGGCCTCATCAGCACGTGGTTGCCAACTCATGCCTTGGCACAGGGGTGCACTCCATCATGAGAATACAGAGACAGAAGAGAGGCAGGCAGAATATTCAACATGGGAACCCCAACACTTAAGAGGTGAGACAAAGAGGGCCAGCAGAGGGAAGTACAATGGCAAAGTCAACTCTGACTATGCCACTCAGAGTTGGCCTGCCTCTCATTATATGTTGGAGCTGGCAGGACCCTTAACATCCATTAATTCAACCTCTTTATGAACACATAAGGAAACACAGGAAACACAATTTACCCACGGTAACAGAGCACAGCAGAACTAGAACAGAAGTCACCTCACTTGGGTCCAGGGCTTCCTCCTTACCCTTGCTGCTGTGTTTGCCTAGAGGTAGCCAATGTGGAGCTCTCTCCCATCCAGGTAGGTGCTCAGCAGGCTGACATTCTTTCCTACTGTGAAGCAGCCTTATTTCTCTCAGTCTAAAGGAATGGCTGGGTGACAGCTTCCAGTCAGCTCAGGAACAGCAGAAGTTGTCTTTCATAACTTGTTCATTTCCCCAAATGTGAGTTCTTGTCATGGGTCACTGCTCCAGGCAAAACACACCGCACTCCCAGTGAGATGCCCAGAAACCTGGGTGAGTCTGAAGGGGGCTCCTGGGGTGCCATTTGTGACTCTGTACTTGAGTTGAGTCTGGAGGTTATGATTAGAAACCAGAATAGACAGAATAATCAGTATTTCCTTCTAGTGCATGTAGAGTCAAGGCTATCAGAGACCCTTGGCCCTCTCAAGACTCCTGAGGGCCCTGAGTCATAGCAAAGTGGCCAGTGTACATCAAGGGGGGAATTCATGGAGCTCTCCCAACACTGATCTGTGCATTCTCGACACCGAGGTTGGCAGACCAAGGGAAACAACCAAGGCATGGCATTGTTCCATATTAAATAAGCATTAAAAGATAAGACTGTGATTAGACAAAACCTCTGTCCAAATGGCATATTGCAAGTTTTTAGGGAATATGTGGATGAATTCAGTACCCCTAGCCCCAACCTCTCTCCTGACTCATATATCCAATGATTATATGAAATCTCCATTCAAATATACAAAATGATCTTTAAATTGTTATTTGAAAAGTGCTGTGGTGATTCCTACACCCTGACCATAAACCTGCTCTTCCCACAGTCTCCCACATATTGCCAAATGAAAACTCGGTCCAGTGGCTCAGGAGCTTTATCCCTCTCTTTCTCTCTTTCCCTGCATCCTCCATCAGCAAGTGTGGTTGCTTCTCCCTTCAACATGTACCCTGAATCTGCTCACCTCTCACCTCCTCCATCACTGCCAGCCTACCCGGAGCCACCACCAGCTCTCTCTTGCCCCCACACCACCCCTGCGCTAGTGTGCCTGGTTCTGTCTCCCATCATCCCCCTGGCTGCTCTCCATCTAGCACTCAGATGAGCTTTTGAAACCACATCAAATGATGGCACTTCCTGCTCTCCATCCTCCAAGGGTTTGGCACTGCTGTTCCCTCTAACTGAACAATCTTCAGACACTCAGAGGCATACTCCCTCCATTCATCTGGGCGCCTGCCCTTGGCACCTCCTCAAAGAGGCCTTCCTCTGACCACCCTATCTAAAATAGCCCCCTGACACTCTCCATCTCCTTACCCTACTTGATTTGTTTTCTTAAGCACTTACCTCTGCCAGATACTATGTATTTGTTTATTCATCCTCCCTTGGAATTTAAGCTTACCCAGGGCTGGGACTTTTTGTCTTGTGCGCTGCTCTATCTCCACCACCTAAATAATACTTATTTCACAATGAATCCTCAAGGAACATCTGTTAGAGGGAGAAAGGAGCAGAGGACAGAAGGGTAGCAGGAAGAAATAATGTAAATAATATGTCATATTTGAGGTCATTTAACCCTCACTAAAACCCTAGGGAAAAAGCACTACAAGTTCTAGTCCTGCTGTGCATTTCCCCACCAAACCTAGCAGAACTAGGCAAGACACACAATAGGTGTTTTATAACTACATTTTGACTGATTAACATATTATCACTACTCTTCACATTGCCAATCACCTTTAATTTATAGAAAACTTTACAGAGCCAGATTAAATTCATAATATTTCAAAGAGTTACTACTTGATATCTTTTAAAAGCAATATTATGTTGACTGTTAACCACTATCCTTTAATTACCTACCTATAAGCATTTAGAATTTTAAAAGTACTTTTACATCACTATCCTGTGATACTCAAAACAAGCCTGGGAGGAAAAGACAGTGAACTTTGTTCTTCCTATTTTTTAGCTGAAGTCACTAAGGTTCACAGAGGGTATAAGTGCTTGGCAAAAAGTCTCCCAGCAAGTCCAGGTGTCCCTCCCCCAGGATCACAGTTCCATTATTCCAGGAATAACGGCTGTCACATCAAAAAGCAACATGAGGTCCCCTACGATGTTTTATCTACTATTTCCAAATGCCTTGCTGGGCTGGTTTATTGGAGAAGGAGACTTGAAACCAACCTGACCTGTGATTGCTGGGTGTTGGGAAATGGCTATCTCTAACCATGCGACCAGAAGATAGGCACCCATGTGTCACTTTACAAGGACTGATTTTCTTTTAACCACTACAGGAGTCATTGCCAAGGACAATTTACTTTCTATTAGCAAAATGGAACCAGAAATTATTCAAAACTGCTATTAATCAGAGAATGGAGAGGTCTCCCTACTCCCCCTATCAGAAATAGAGCAGACTGCTCCTCTGAATTAATGGTGTGCACTTCCAAATGCACCCTGGGCAAAAAAAAAAAAAAAAACAGGAAGAAGAAATTAATTAAAATAATGAAATGCCCTGTAATTAATGGAACTGTTGTTATTTCTATGGGATTTATCTCCCCTCTTCTAAATATCCAAAGATTATTTAGCAGTAGCATTTATGCTAAAATCTTGAACAATGCATTTCAGGATTTTAATTGTCAGAAGATGATCACAGTCATGCTGAGACTTGTATAGCTTTTCTTTTTTTTTTTCCCCCCCAAAACAGGATAATACAGAATTGTCTGATAATTTTTTTTAAAAAGCATTTTGGAAATGCTTTATTCTTATGTGGAACAGATCTTGCCCCATGCCCTCAATCTCGTTTTTTACTATCAGATTAATTCAATTCATGCTGTCTTAGTGTCAGAAATTTTGAGCTGAGAGAGCCCTTGGAGACCATCTAGTTGAAACTCCTAAGTGTCCACATGTAAAAGCGGCGGTTCAGAGGGGTTAAGGGTTGCCTTGGTTTCCTCTTTTGTCAAAGGTAGACTCTCATCTACCTTTTAACTTCTTGCAATATGGCAGGGCTCCTACAACACCAAAGGAAAGATGGATGCAGGTGGGAGCAAGAATAATAAGCTCAAATGATCAATATTCACACACAAAATTACCTTCTCTTCATTGCCCTGGCATTTCAAGGCACACAGCCTGAGATGAGAGCAAGGAGATAAAAAGACAGATGGACATTTCTCCCAAGAAGGGGGAATGATGAAACAGTGATACAATCAATTTTTTAAAATGACCTTGGAGCAAGAATGAATAAAAAGTAAGACTGATAGCAAAGATTACATGGTATTTTCTATGCACCAGGAACTGTTCCAAGAACTTTACGTATGTTAATAAGCTAGCAGCTCCTAAGGCAATTATTAGCAATTACTATCTCCATCGTACAGGTGAGAAAACTGAGGCTCAGAGTTAAAATTCCTTCCCCAAAGACACCAAGCTAGGGCGTCACAAGGATGGTATATAAACACACAGATTTGTACTGGAGGTGATATTCTCAACCATGGTCCTCCCTTGATCTCTTGTCTTCAGTCATACCCAGGGCTTTTTCTGAACCAGACATTTACAATAGGCAGCTTCTCTAGGTGCCCCGGGAACCTTGATGATGAATGTGGGGCAGGATGAAGCTGTCTAGAGAAGAGGAGGAAATTGTCCTATGTTTACTAAGCTTCTAGAATGTTCCCAGTACTTTAAATATTCCCATGACACCCTCATCCAACAGATAAGGACCACTGAGGCCCAGAGAGATGACCTCCCTCACCCAAGGTCACTCAGCTAGCAAGTGGCCAGCCATCATCGGTTCCTGTGTTTACCTGGCTCTGCAGTCCTTTCACGTAGTTGTGGAGCTATACTGCCTGTGAGGTCTTGTTTTTATGCTGAGTTTATCGTCAATTATGTGTTGAGTGCATAAGGGGCAGTGATGGCCCAGAACCAAGCTTAAAGAAAACATACTGGGTCAAGCACAGGTCAGCTGGGGTCCCAGAAACAACCTTGACTGACTCAGGCTGCCCATGAGGCCGACCATCCCCCAGGGTAATTTCTGCTGCATCCAGTTCCTTCGTGTACTTCTGTTTAAAGTTGTAATTGTCAAGTTAAGCCTTGTATGAGTCCTTTGCTCCTCACAGAGTAAACCATTCTTCTTACACAATTCTCCCCACTCCCCGGCCCCACCACAGGGAAAATTACAATCATTAATCTCAATGAAGAGAGATATCAGACTTTGATTTCCTTACCATGGGCCCCCATTATTCATACTTTAAATATTTGGTAAAGCTAAGATGACAAGTATAGAAATAAGTCCCCTGGAAAGGGAAGAGCCAAGACTGATGAGTCCTGTTTTCTTCTGGCTAGGAGGCCATGTTTAAAATATTTATTCCCCTGTTGTTTTGCATATTCAAGATATAACATGGATTTGACTCTACCACTTGCTGTTGACCTTTGTGCCCACACATCCTCGGCTAAAACTGGGTTTTCCAACTGTTTCTCCTGATAAACTTTCCTGGGCTCTTTAAGAACCACCTCCAAATTCACTTCCCTAAACTTCCGACCAGAGGAACATACCAAATGTGCATCCTGGGTAATTCTGTGTAATTGTCCTTGTTTGCATGTTGGTACCCCCAGATGTGCAGGTCCTCCTTGAGGGTAAGAAAAGGCTCTTTCTCATCTCTGTTGGAGGGCTCTACCATAGCCATTCAGTCCTGGGTGGCACAGCTAGGACTCTCACAGCCAAACATCCAGCTATCAGGATAAAGAAATTGCAGGACAACAAAATAAAATCAACTTCCTCCTAGGCTGATATTAGGTTGATGGCCTAACTCTACATGGTTAGCCACATGTCTTACATTCTTGGTTGAGGGGCTTTTGAGAAACATGGTACAACCGAGTGACATATAGGTATTGCAGACTCTGCACAGTGCAAATGGAACAAAGGTCATCCAGGCTGACTTGGAACAGGCCTGGCAATAGCAGTGAGTTCCTAAACCATCCAAGGCATTTCAGAACAGCTCGGGTAACCGTGCTTCTTAAATAGGGGGTACGTACTCAGGGGGACATCAAATCAGCCTTTCTCTGTGCTTCAGTGTCCTCCTTCATAAAACAGGAATGGCAGTCATACATACACAGCACCCACCCTCCCAAAGAGTTGACAGCCAGCTTTAACACAATGGTATATAGGAAAAACACTTTCACGAACACCAGCAAAAATGAAACTCCAAGAGGCTCAAACTAGTACTCACCAAGCATCCCCTCTGATTCAGATATTGTCTAACTGTTTTTATTTGTAATGCTTCATTCATTTTCCAGCAAGTCTAAGAGGTCAATTTTTCAAATTCCCATCTTCCAGGAGTGGAAATGAAGGCTCACTTTTAAAGCTGTGAAGCCAGGATTTTTCATCTGGATCTCTTGTCTCCAGAAAACTTATTCCCTGACACTATGACACTTCCAATGGGAGTCTTCCCTTTTCCTTTCAGAGGAATGTTTCCTAGAAGTCTAGAGGGGCAAGGGTGCATCAGAGGAACTCCCTGCCACTGAAGAATCCCAAGTCCAGGAAGACAGCTAGACACAGCCTTGAGAGGCAGTGGAGGGTGAGGGTCAATTGTGCAACTAGCTTCTGGACTCACTTCTATCTCTTAGCCATGTGAAAGCTCTGAACATGTGATTTAGCCAGTCCAGTCTAAAGTCTCCTCATCCATAAATGAAGTTAATAAGAGTACCTACCTACAGGGGTTTGGGGGAGAATTAAATGAGTCAATTCATTCAGTTCAATACTTGGCATGTAATGAGTGCTAATCATGTCAGCTATCATTAACTGTGTTAACTATCAGTTGCTTAGAAAACAGGACAGTCTATGAAAAGGAATTGAGAGCTACACTGTGAAATGAGAGACTAGAGAAGGGGCAGCTCTGTCAAGCCCAGACATTTACATGGTTGAAGGGGAAAGGAATAGATGTTCAGTCAGCCTCTAACATGAGCCTAATCTAGTCAGGGTCTTCTTCGTTTGCTTTGTTTTGATTCAGGATGCTTGATTTTTCAGGGGCTTCTGATTTGTCATCTGGAGGCAGGACGCATGATCAGAGAGTTAGATGAAGGTGCCAAAGGGGAGAAACAATAGAAAAAATTAACATTGGGAAATGTTTTCAAGTTTGTATCACACACTTATAGCCAATAGGTCATTCAACTCTCAAAGGAATGCACGGGACTAGGTAAAACAAGTAACTTCAAATACAATGTACAGCTGGGGAGACCAGTACTCTGAAGAATGAGAAAAGTAGAAAAGGGAAGTGGCAATAACTGAGCAACTACTAGGGAGCATAATTTGACAGACGCTGTGTAAGTGGCTCCCTGAGCTAGGCACCAGAGACCCGGAGCTAACTAAGCTACGTTTCCTGCCCTGAAGGAAACTGTCCACATTCTGATATAGAAGCACAGAATGAAGACCTGTCATTTCAATAGAAAGTAGCAAGAACTTTGATAAAGAGACACATACATAATGCAAATCAAAGCAATCAAGGCGGCCTCACAGAGGTGACAGATACACTGTTGTGAAGCTTGAGTAAGAGTTAGCCAGTTTAAGTGGGGAGAGGAAGGAAGAGGCTTTTCCTGCACAGGAAACAGCATAAAGAAGGGGGAGAAGAGCAGTTGCCACATGGCCTAAATGACAAAAGCCAGTCCTGGGTCCCTGAAGTATGGGTTGAGAGGCAGGGCGGGACAGGTGAGCTGTGATGTGGACAGATGGAGGGTTACAGATTCAGGTCACCTAAGCCCCTGCGAGTCATCCTGAAGAGGTGAGATCTTGATGATGGCAATGGGGCACCACAGGAGGATTTAAGCCCAGAAATGGCACATTCCATTTGTGGTTCTGAAACTTCATTCTGACAGCTCTGCGGAAGAAAAACGGCAAGGAAAGGCATTGAGAGCTGGGGGCAGAGAGACCAGGGAGTGTAGAGGCTACTGTGGTCGTCCAGGAGAGGGTGGATAAAAGCCTGACCCAGGACAGTGGCAGCAGAGATGGAGAGAAAGGGAGGACTTCGAGGAGGTAGGGTCAGCGGGACGTGTTGTTGACATGGGGAGGGGGGCAAGGCCCCTCATTCATCTCCAACTTCCTACTGTGACTTCCCGACAATGTCACCTTGGAAAGGAGCAATTAGATGGAAGATTGAAAAGATAATGGGGTACCGATTTCACACAGCAAATCTCTAAGGACCCAGAAGGCAGAAGGAGACAGAGGTGCGAGATGCTAAATGCTGCTTATTTTTCAGATTTTTGTGTTGAAAAGGCTGTCCTTGGATTATTTAAAGCTCCTTGTAAAAATATACACTCAGAGAGAGATGTGCCGGCTCCATAAATTCCCAGTCAATTTCTTCAGACTTGGGACACAATTTTTAAAATATGGGGAGGGGGAGCAGGTAAGGGGAGAACAACATTTTATGCCAATCACTTTATAAACAACCCGACTTTGCTGATGGGAAAATAGACCTTGGAAAAGTGCAATTCATCAATACAGCAGAGGTCAGACTCCAGTAAATAAAAGAAAATTGCTATAATTGCTGATAAAATGCAGCTTTTGTCATTTCATTTGTGCATTTCAATTGCAATTAGATTAACAAGGATTTCAAGGGGGAGAAATTTCCATTGCAAAAGACTTTTCAGATTGAACAAGGAAGGAGTTTCAGAAATAGCTCAGAATCTACAATTATGGGCCCAGAGGGATAGCCAGTGCCAGGTCTTCTACCGCCCTAACCCTGCAGTCCCATCTCCAGTGACATTGCTCTATTTTCAGGCCTGATTCCAGTGACATTTGGGAGAAGGGATAAGGGGGCAGGGAACAGGTCAACCGGAGTATTAGCATTAAGGGGGTGCACTGTCTGAAGAGAATTTTAAAGCAGTGATAAAACTGAAAGTCAGACTATTATCCCCATGTTCTGACACTTCTAAAAAATGTCGGTAATAAAATATTCCTCCCAGGGGTCCTCTGCTCCCACCCTATTCCTTGGTAAGCCGTGCCTAAATCAATGAAGTTCCAGACCAACAGTGGGGCTCCAGCATTTGATGATTCACTCATTATTCACTCACAAATTCAAGCACTGATGCATCCCACTTAACCCTCATTGCTCTCTGAGGTACTGAGTATATAGTATGGCACTGAGTAGATAGTAATTTCACAATGAGAATCCCAAGGCTCAGAGAAGTGATGAAACCTGCCCATACAAATCCAAACCATAGGTAAAAAAAAAAAAGAAAAAGAAAAAGAAAAAATCAGAGTTTGACTCTAAGACTATCTCAGCTCCAACACCCACAGGTTTTCCGCCTTAGCAATGCCCTAACAACAGTCAGTCCTAGGCATCCCTGGTCCTTTTCTGGAGGCAGATCCCTGCCTCTCAGGCAACAGGTTCTACTTGATTCCCTTCAGGTTTCCTTCCAGAGGAGTTAGCCTAGGGAGACAGGTGGACCTGTGGGGAGGAACATTGTTTAAGATCCCAGATGTAAGGGACTTCTTAGAAAACTGGACAATCAATCCCCTCAAATTAATATTTCTACCTCATTGCTTACTATGAGAACAAGATATTTTTATGCCAATGGGACAAGAGAAGGGCAAATGAAGTGAGGAAGGATTGGAAAGTTATTTTCTAAATGTACTGAGGTATGTGGACCTGACACTTACTTTTTTTTTTAAAATGCTAGATGTCAGACAACGATAAGGGACAGACAATAAAGAAAAGTTGGTGGTAATATGATACATCAACTCATCAGCATTCCCAGAGCAACCCCGGTGTGCCCAGGAAGCCTAGGCGCTAGAAACACAGTCGTAACTAAGTCAGGACCAGCTTGCAGAGCTCATGCTCCTGCAAACAGCTTCTCCTGACTCTGCCACCAGAAGGGAGGCCCTTCACATGGGTAAACACCTGTCCTCCCTCAAATAACCCATCTTTTATAAAACTACCAAGATATGATAATAAAGGTTTTTTCTAAATTAACTATTAGAATACTACCTCTGAATTACTGTAATAATGTATAATTGGTAACAAAGCATCAGCAAGACTCACTTTTTGGATGAGGACACGTGTGAGCTAGGGTACGTGCGCTTGCCGACCCACCAGCTGTAACTGCCCTGCTCACAGACAGCTGCAGAGGCGAGGGGTGAGAATGGAGGAGAGAGCACGAAGCTCTGGGCAGAGTGCTGGCGGAGCCCAGGGGCAGATGGGATTGCTCTGGGCTGAAAGGCTAGGACAGGCTTTCCGGTACTGGTGGCCTTTAATGTGAGTCTTATTAGAATTTTGACAAATGTAGCTGGGAAAAGAAGAGCTGGGTTTTGGGTGAAAGGAGCCGCTTGACTAAAGAAAGGCATAACAGTGAGGAGAAAAGTGGCATGAGGCCCAAAAATTAGACCCGCAACACCAGTCTATCATAGAATTAGAAGCGTGGTGGATAAAAGCCTGAGACGTCGAATGCCAACCTGGTACCTGGACTCGAATAGTCTCCACAAGACATAGGCTTTTTCCTCCTTAAGCTAGAGCTAACCAAAATTCCCCCTTTTCTTGAGCCATGAATTTCGTGAGGGGCTTTCTTACTATTGAGGCCATATCGAAGGTGTGAAAATGGGGGGTCAGGGCAGTCAAGGCACAATGACTAGAGAGCAGAGAAGCCTTCAGGTTAATCAGGTGAGCAACCAGGCCAATCAGATTTGAAGCCAGGGGCCAGGGCACGCTCCACAGGTCCGCGGGGTGGCAAGGGGCAGCTAGGTCGAAGAATTTAAAAAATTCAGGTCACTAAAAATTTAAAAAAAAAAAATACTTGAAGCCTATGGCCCTTGCATTGCACTAGGCTGCCTCAAAGGCTCCCTGTAGAGAGTCAGCTCCTGACAATCACCTTCACCTGCAGTCCTGAGAACCTGGTATCTTAGGCTCAAATGCTCCCTGACCAGAACCTGAGGCACTTATGCAACTGAACTTAAAATATTCAAGGTCAACTCTAGCTCTCTCCTCCCTGCCTCCAAGGACAGCCAGCCTGATGTCTTGGATCTAATAGACTTAAATGTAAATGATAATAGTAATGCCCAGTTTATAAGGTTGTTGTTAGGAATGTACTGACCATCATTTTTTATACATAGTAGGTGCTCAATAAATTGTAATTATTCATTCATTTAGTAAATAAAATCATAAAAGATGCTACCCAAGGAGAGACAGCAGCAAAAATAGAGTGGTGAACTCCCAAAACCTACCTGTCTACAAAAGCAGTGAATAAATTAGCAAAAGTATAAGATTGAACTTTATGAGAACTCAGAAAAGAAATCAAGAGTTTACAACAACCAAGCGAACATTTAATCAAAAAATAGCAGCTAAACCTCGGCATTTAAGGCAGTCTCTGTTGAATCATTTGTATACTTTATGCTTACACAATGTTATATGCGGTTTGTATCTGAACAAAGCTGTGGGGGCAGGGGGCGTGGAGAAAAGATGCTCAACTTCATTAGTCATTAGGAAAACACAAACCCAAACACTGAGATACTATAGCACACCTTCTAGGACGCTCTTAATTTTTTTTAATGGCAAATAACAAGTGCTGGAGATGAGATGATGAAATGTGAACTTCATACATTGCTGGTGGGACTGTAAAATGGTGCAACCACTGTGAAAAACAGTTTGGTGGTTAAAAGTTTAACATGAACCAGCAATTCCCTTCTTAAGTATATACCAAAGAGAATTGAAAACAAGTGTTCAAGGAGAACATGCGCAGAAATTTTTGTAGCAGCATTGTTTCTGATAGCCGAACAGTGAACACACCCAAAGCATTCATCAACAATGAATGGAAAAACAAAATGTGGTATATCCAAACAATGAAATATATTGGCTATAAAAAACAAAACAAACAAACAAAAGAAACCACAAAGTACTGATACATGCTGCAATATAGGTAAGCCTTGCAAACATTATGCTAAGTGAAAGAAGCCAAACGCAAAAAACACCGTATTGTAGGATTCTGCTTATATAAGCCCAGAAGAGACAAATGCACAGAGAGAAGTAGATTAGTGCCTGTCAGGGGCTGGAGGGCAAAGGAGAATGGGCGGGGGGTGGGGGGGTGGGGGGGGGGTCCCTTACTGCTTAATGAGCAGGGTGTCTTTTTGTTGTTATGTAAATATTCTGGAATTAAATAGTGGCGATGGTTTGACAATCTTGTGAATATACAAAAGGCCACTAAATTGCATACTTTATAATGGTGAAAGTGATGAGAAAAAAAATGCATTGTACAGGAGATGCTACCCTCAAAGGAAAGCCAGAGTGGTAGGGAGGATGATGTGTACATAGAAAAAGATAAAACATGCCAAAAAAAAATAATAATCAATTATAATCAATGAGAGGAAAATAAAATATCAAACTAAAATATTAGAAATGAATGAACATTTCAAAATATGAAGAAAATAAAAAACAAAACATGGACTAAGAATATTTGCAAGGAAAAGGACAGAATGTCATGTGTGATGTACTCATAAATAAGTAGGAAACAACTATGGAAAAGGTATAAAAACATGAACAGAATAAGAAATACAAGTGGCCCATAGATTTACAGAAAATGTCGAACCTCTCTAGTAATTATAGAAAAGTAAATTAAGACAAGATGCCATCAAATTGCTATTTTAATAATAACAATACTCACTGCCGCAATAGTGCAACAAGGCAGGCATCATACGCATGGTGACTGTGTGTGATTCTGGGCTGTTATCATCCAGAAAGGAGTTCAACCACAGTATTAAAGAGCCCTAAAATATTCAAACTCTAAGGTTCCATAGCTCTTATGAAATACATAGACATGGACTGAACAAGTATTTTTCATTACAGTATTAGGATTTTTAAATAAAGTATTTGTGTTCATTGAAAAACTTTTAAAATTTTGTATTGTTGTTCAGTTGCAGTTGTCCCCATTGTCCCGCCATTGCTCTCCCCTGCCCTGCCCATCCCTCCCCACTCCTCCCACATTTTAAACAACAACAAATACCAAAAAAGAAAGCAAAACCATCAACCAAAATCTTACTACCTAGTAATAACTGGCATTAAAAGAAGGTGACCACTTTCTAGGTACATTTCCGAACCCGCATACACGAATACAGGTAGGTGAGGTTCCTTGGTGTTTGGATAGATGAAAATAATTTCAGAAAATAGTTTCATATGTTGCTATTAGTAGGCAAACAAACCATTCTATTTACTTAATTTATAGGGGGAAAAACAGTAATTGACAGTAATTGAAGTAAAACTGAGAGATCATTAGTGTTTCTTTACCACAAGAAAGTTTATTTATAAGGTAAAACTTTTAAAAATCTTGTATTAAGACTGTGGTAACAAACTACCACAAACTAAGTGACACAATAGGAATTTATTGTCTCACAGTTCCAGAGGCCAGAAGTTCAAAAGCACAATGTCAGCAGCACCGTGCTCCCTCTGCAACCCTAGGGAAGGACCTGTTCCAGGCCTCCCTCCCAGCTTCCGGCAGCCTCAGGTGTTCCTTGGTTTATAGGTGGCCATCATCCCTGTGGGTGCATGTCCTGTGTCCAAATTTCCCCCCTTTTTCTCAATTACAGTTTTCATTCAATATGATTTTGTGTGAGTTTCAAAGTGCAGAGCATAGTAGTTAGACAATCGTATACTTTTTGTGTCCCCCTTGATACTTCCAGTACCCAACTATGCTTCATACATAGTTATTATAATTATTATATTTTCTCCTTTTTATATGGACACCAACCGCGTTGGATTAGGGCCCACCCTAACGATCTCATTTTAACTTGATTGCTTCTGTAAAGACCCTATCTCAGAACAGGGTCACCTGAGGTTCTAGGCGGCAGGAAGAAGGAAGACCAAATACGAGGTAGACTGATTCCATGAAAGAAGCCGTAGGCGTGGATCTGCAGGGGCTGAGCAGGGCTGGCGAGAACAGGACGTTGTGGACATCACTCATTCACAGGGTCACCGGGAGGGGGAGCCCACTCAACGCATGTAACCACCACAGGGGGTTAGAGCTCCCATGTATGTATTGGTGGGGGGTGCACAATTCAACCCATAACAAATATATAAATAAAATAAGAAATATCTCATAAGACAAAATATTCTGAAAAACCGTAAGGAGTTTGAATCATTATGTTTTTTAACCATGATTTAATTTTAGACAATATTGATCAGCTTTTGCTGTGAAAGATGAGAAAATTAGAACTTTTAGAAACCTCTCTCCACCCGTACCTTATTTCCCAGGTTTTAGATGTATTGATAATTTTACTTTGTCAACATTTATCATATTGAAAGTATGTTATGTAACTGTAATTCCTATAATTGTTTGGTGTTTGTTTTATTTTTGCTATATTTAAGTTGATGTAATGCTAACCTATGGTCCCTTTTACTAAAGCATCTTCATTCTCGAGTTCTGTAAATTGGTTCATCTTTCGGTGGCTAGCTATCACCCACCAGCTTTTTATTTTTTTTTTAAACAAAAGACTCTCACTTATGATCTCGGAGTTCCTAGGAGTTTGAAGATACAGTACTCCTTTGTTGCACGTAGGTATTACAGACAATTTGGCTGAACATAACAACCATGGGTCCCACTTTTCCCCTTGGGTCCTGCAGACATTGCTTCTCTGTCCTCTGCCTTTGAGGGTGACACCGGCTTTCCTGCCTTCTCATCTCCATTCACACCTTCGATGGCTGGATTCCCACTGAGCAGTTTCTCTGTGGGGGCTCATGGATGCTAAGTCCCTATGTTATATTTCTGAATGTCTACCTTTTCCCTGTATATACCCACAATAATCAGGTCAGATACAATAATGTTGAGTCCCTTTGTCATTCCCTCAGAACTCTTCAGACATTGCTCTGCTACCTTCTGGCACCGAACATCCTTGTAGAGAAGTGTGGAGTCCGCTTGATTTCCCTTCTTAAAGGTGGTTTGTTTCTCTCTGTTTAGATGCCAGAGGAATAATTTTTTCATTATTCAAGTTTGGCAGTAACAAGATATTCTCTCTTGCTTATTATTCTGACTCAGTTTTTTTCTGGACTATGGGGTACCCTGTTGATCCTTAGATAAATGAATGAAATGTACATTCTACTCCACTTGTTTGATTCTCTTCCACAGAGACACCAATTATCCTTCTTTTTAAATCAGCTTTGTTCTTCGCACGTATTACCTGCTTTCTAACTGCCTCAATCTCTGTCTTTTTCCTCAGCTTTCACCGTTATTACAGCAAATCTCTTCTCTGTGTCAGAAACACAATTTTCAGCTGTCCGGTTAAGCTTTTTTGTTTATAATTTATGATTTCTATAATATTGCAGTTTGAGTTCTCAATTTGCTTAACATTGTGAACTCTCTTTTAACCTCATTATGTTGCATTGTCATCTAACTTCTCATTGTTGAGCTCTTGTTTCACTGGATGCAGATCCTTAAGTTCCTCTGTAGCATAAAATTGGAAGTTTTACACATTGGAAGTAGTACACATTGGAAGCTTTTATTCTTCGGATATATTTTCTTTCAGACTGGGTTTTTCATTTGTCTTTTACAAACAATAGCCTTTCTTTTATACGCTTATCTTCCTTTCTTCCTCTTTTCCTTCCTTCCTTCCTTCCTTCCTTCCTTCCTTCCTTCCTTCCTTCCTTCCTTCCTTCCTCCCTCCTCCTTCCTTACTTCCTTCCTTCCTCCCAGAGTGGGGTGGGGTGGGGAGGGAAATCTAATGTGTTCTCTTAGTTGCTACATTGTTTCTCCTCCCCTTTCTCATGCTTAACTTGGGCAGTCCTGACTAGACTTTCTAATTCTTTGTAATTCAGTGCAGTGCGGTGACACTTTTTCGCCAGGCCCTTCCCATTGTATCTGATATCTGCTCTTCCTTTTCCAGCTCTACAGGAATAGCTGTGGTGTTGCACTACCAGGCACTTTTCGGTGGTCGCAAGCAGCGCTTCCTCACCTGTTTCCCAGTGTGAACATAATGCACTAGAGAAACAGTCAGCGGCATTGCCTTCCTGCGTTGACTTCCTCCTCAGATCGCGGTGATAGTGAAAGAGGATAGGAGGCTTTACTCTGGATGGTCTGCCCTCAGCCTTTCTCTGCTTCTCCCCAGACATGCAGTGATTAGTGAGAAGCTCAGCACTTTGCTTAGTCCCCTCTTCTCCCCAGTCTGGAGAAACAGGGGTGGACACCTACCTCAGAGAGTTGTTGAAAGAATAATGGCTGTGGAGCAAGTGTCAGGACTGGGGCTCACCCAAGTCAGCCCCCTCCTTCAGGGATGGGAGGATGCTGGGGTATTGTGGGACCCAGGGAGGGCATCGATGACTGTGCCGGTGTGTCAGGGATAGGCGGGAGGGTCACTGGGCATCTCAAGAGGATGGGCAGCTGGACACCAGGTGAGCAGGGGCCAGGAGCTGAGGTGTAGGTTGCAAGTTACTCAGACTAGGAGAGGGTGCCAGAGATGGGAGGGACACTGCTCTCACTAATGTGGGGGTGGGTGGGGACAGGCCTGCCAACTCCCACATGCAGGGTATGTAGTCAGCTCCATCTTCACGCCTCGCCCCCACATCACGCAGCCCAGGAAGCCACCCCAAGAGTTGGAATAGCCATTGGTACCTGCCCACACTCACACCAACAGCCGCTCGAGCGGCAGCTGTGAGAGAAAACCTGTGAACACCACGCATGTGCTGGCAGCCCCACCCCACCCCCAAATCACATGTGCAACTTCTCAGTGCTATTTGCCTCACCCTTTTTTTTTCTCTTGTTCTTTACAACTGCGGAATGAAGTGCAAGATCATAGCCACCAAACAGCCTCCTTATTAGCATCAGAACTATAGTCAAAACACATTATGCTTGGCTAATACATTTATTTTTTTATATAACAGAAAATGCCATCAAAGCAGAGTTAATTGGAATTTAATTGAATCATAATTGGAGCTCTTCTGCACAAGGAAGAAAAATTATTCTTTACTGTTGCAGATGGAAATGTACCACAATTACAGAAGTAAATTGTAATTTACTTTTTTAAGTAAATGACCATTATTGCCTAGAGGGGTGTGTCTAACACCAGGTCTCCAGGACCGGCAGTGCCAGGATCCCTCACGTCCATGGGCCCACAGATGAGGCAGGGGTGGGAAAAACGCACTGATCCAGGGCGAGATCCTGCCTCGCTGGGCAGCCTCTCTAAGCCTGTTTTCCTCCCTGTGAGGGAGATGGAGAGGCGTGCCACAGAGAGGGCCCCGGACAAGCCAATGAGATGTTACACAAAGCTGCTGGTCTCTGGTTGGTCCTTAGAAGAGGGAGCTCAAACCCAGGTGTGGTTCCTACATCATGACCTGTCCACCGTACCAATAGCTCCTAACCCGGCTCCCCAGCAGGAGTGCAGGGAAAGCCTTTTAAAAATACAGACAGATACCCAGATCCTGGCCCGCACTTTCTGATCAAGCTCTCTAGAGGTGAGATCTAGAACTCTGCAGGGGTTTTTATAAGCCCCCAGGTTCTGAGGACTGCCAGGCTTTGGAACCACTACACTAGACCTCGGTGTTCCTCATGGTAACTAGAGCAACCGCACCCACATGCATCCCCAACAGATCAGGTTAAAACAGACCAAGCCTCTAGCTTCCTGAGAGACCTAGAGAACTTTCATGTAAATGGAATAATGCAAACCGGAATCAAGCCCACATGCACACATGCGTGCACCCAGAAAGGGTTCCATCGGCACATCACAGAGTCTGCAGGGAGCTGTGGCATCCACCTATGGAAACTCCTCCCCCTTCCAAGTCATGGTTTGGGGACAGTTTTCTTCTCTTCCATAGTACATGCAGAATGAGTTAGAATCTCTGTCGTCACCTTGCAAGGAGGATGGGAATCACATACCAGGGGATGAGTCTGGTGAACCCAATGGTTTCCACCTTTGACGTGATTCAGGGCGCTGAATGGCCCCGCGTAGACACTCAGCCATGCCCTCCCAGACATCCAGGCCCGAGGCCACGTGCAGGAGGGGAAGGGAGAGGAAGCTCAGGTTTCCTGGGAGCATGAGGGACTTCGAGATCTCCATAGTCTCTCCAAGAGCAAGTTTTTCCAGAAGTGGCCAGGGATACAGTAGCTTAAAATTTTGGCTTCTTGAGCACCTATGAGTCAGACAAATTCATCATGACATGCAAGCATAGACATTATTATTTTCACTTTAAAAGATGAGGAATGTGAGGCACAGAGATCCAGGGAACTTGCTTGATCTCATGACGCGTAGAATTTCAACAGGAACGGAACTGGCCCTTCCGCGCCCTTTCCATCCTGCCTCTTGCATTCCCCCAAAGCTTGTGCATCTCCCTCAGAAGAGCAGGAAGCACAGTGGAGAGGGAAAGAAGATAAAACATCTCAGAAAGAAACATCTCTTACCCACACCCCGAATCACAGGCGCCTGCCGCGAGATGTCGCAAAGGCTGGACTAGTTGAATAAGAACTGTTTCCCAGGGGAAAAGGAAAGAGATTCAGAAAAGAACATAGGTTTGAAAGTCTAACAGCCCTGGCTTCATTCATAACCCAGTTCTCATATTTCCTAGCTGTGTGTTCTTAAGTTAGTTAGCTATTCTAGGTTGATTAGTGATGGTTAAAAAGGGGAATAATACCTGCCTCTTAAGTTACATAAGGGTTAGACAAAATGTATGTGAGTACTTAGCATAGTACCTAGCAAGTGAGCAAGTGCTTAACAAGCAACCACTGACACTGGGAGTAGTAATGGCAGTAGTAGCGAAACACCTGAGGCAGTGCGTGACACATAGTAAATGCTCAATAAATATAATGTCTCATGTGCCTCTTCCTAGGCTCAAACTCTCCAGGCTTTCTGCAACCAAAGAGACGAAAGGCCTGGATTCGGGTATTTGCTGTGCCTTTTGCAGGCTCTGTGACCTACAGGCAGTCCCGTTACATCTCTGAACTCCAGTTTTCCCCTCTCTGAACGTTAGGGGTTGAGCTAAAAGGATGGTGCTGAACACCCCTCAGCACATCATAGGGGGTCAGTTCTCATGGACCAAATGGAGGGGCTTCAGGGACCCATTTCGTTGTCTCCTGAACCCAAACAAACAAGGATCGCTCCCTGCAAATGAATGGGACCAACAGAACTTGGCAGTACGGCCCCTGTGGCAATTATGGCAGGCCCCTAATTGGCTACCCTTGGTCTCTAATCACTGAGGAAGAGGTGACCTGACAGTGAACCTGGTCAAAGTGAATTATGAGCCAGTTACCAAAATACACGCGTGTGTGCACACACACACACACCCTGAGATGTCGCAGTTGGGAGGCAAGCAGGAGACATTACATCCAAAAATAAAAATCAGAAGAGGGTGAGAGCTTTTAAACATATATATATATTAAAAGCATTTCAAGCTAGCAAATGGATGTTTTTAAGTCCAAAGTGATTTTTAATATTTGATGGTGGAGGCTTAATTCCCTGGGCCCTGTTTCTAGTGGCCTTGTTTAAAGCACAAGTTTCCAATATTACAATTTAAAAAAAAATCCAACACACAGGAAAAAAAGAGGCCTATTTTTCTCAACCCACTTAAAAATAGTAACACCAGCTCCTCAGCCAGCCGCAGCTCTGCCAACACACCTGACCACCCCCTCTCCTGCCTTAACCCGTCTGTTTCCACAGTCAGCCGACTCTTGCTCCCCCCTCAGCCAGAGACCCACTTCCCTGCAAATCCCCTCATGGGGAGCTCCCACTTGCAATGTTGCAGCCTGATTACTGCACACCTCTGGTGTATCCAAAAGTTGGCATTAAAGTGGAGCTTTGAGTGTCTTTTTGCCTGATCAAAGCTACTAGTTTATTTCACTTTGTGGCTTTGGCAGGATTGTTTGTCAATGTAAGAAAGGATGAGGAGGCAGGAAAGCAAGAAAGGATGAGGAGGCAGGAAAGCAGGTGGGAGGGTAACAGAGGGCCAGTGGGGTGAGGAACGATGGCTGGGCAATGACCTGTGAGACTAGGGTGAAGGAAGGGCAAGGGAGTGGCACGAAGAAACCAAAAGCTGGCCCATTTATCATTTTAACAAGGCTGGTCCCGTGGGCATTATATAATTTCTTGAATTGACTTAGATGCTGCTTCACTCCAGAAAGAATTTGAGGAAAGTTACCCAAAATGAGCTTTTATGATAAACTCATGAAAAATAAGAAAGGGTCAGAGGAAAAGGGGGAAAAAATGTGTTTAAAGAAATAGGGAAAAACCAATGGGTGCAAAACCCGGTGCTGGAGCTTCCGGGCTCTGCCGTGGCAAAAGGAGCGACCTGAGAGCTCCCACCGGGCTCCTTGCCACAGCAGGAAAGTGAATGACCACTCTCTGGCCTGGGACACGCTTCTCCCAGACAAAAGTCAGAGAAATTCCAGGCGTGGGGCACTCCCTACAAATTAGGGAACGATGTGCAAGTGAGGAAAAATAATGAACAGGCTGCTCTTTGGGATTTTGGTAAAAGGCACAGCCTGAGTTCTGCAGAGCAACCTGTTGGGGGGATGGGAGTGGGGGGGAGGTTTGGGTGCCAGGGCAGCCAGGCCAAGGGGGCACATCAGGCAGCACTTGGATCACAGCCAGGTGTCAAGCAGTCCTTTCTCTAGCACATACAAAAATGTTTTACTTTTGGGTTTTTGTGGGGTGGAGGGGACTTGAGACTGGATATCGTGGAAAGATTTCCTGAGGTTACTTATGTACGCACATGCCACATCAAAATTTAGAAGTTTCATTTTTGTACATTTACAGCAAAATTTTGCCCCATTTATTCCGTGACTCTGTTCACCTCCTGGCACACCGCTGACAATCCCTAGCAGTTTGAGAAGCACTGAGCGAAAGGTGGGGGTGGTCCTCTAAACCTCCTTCCACGTTCCGCACAGCAGGTTCAGGCTTTGAAAAATGTCTCTGGAACAGAGTTAGAGGTGAGCTGCACGGGTGGATAGAATGTTCACCACAACCCAGTCAAGCTGGCCCACTCTCTAGCCCCATTCTACAGATGGGACAACTGAGGTTTTGAGAAAGTAAGATGGTGCCTGCAGTGAAGTTGGTGCCCCAACAGCAGGTGATGCAGTCCTGGTCACAGAGCCACAGTTTCTGTGAGCTTTTTAAGCAACCAGGTTTTCAGAGGAAAAAGTGTTCAATCCACGAGACACTCGTAAGGTTGAAGACAAATCATTTTCTCCAAAAACATGCAACTATTTTGTGACACTGAAACCACAAAGGCCTCCTAAGGAGCCTCCAATTATAATATACATGGAAGTGATTGGAAAACTATAAAGATTGTAAAAGTCACATTGTTTTGATTATTTATTAGGCAAATAATGCTAGGTAAACCCTTAACGCTCCTGACTTGACATATTACAGGTTATTCTCAGTTGGCAACGGAACAAACTCAGCAGTCATTTAGGGACCCAGGCTCCTTCCGTCTTGTAGCTCCCCACCCCCCGCCACCACCCTTTATGCCTTCCAGCGGTCAGAAGGCACGATCACAGGTGGGAGGCGTCCACGAGCCAAGTCTGCAGCCGCATACACCCCATCCACCCACTTTCCGTTGGGTGACTGGGGCGCATGGACATACCTAACTGCAAGGGGGGCTAGGAAATCGGCACAGCCGTGGTACCATGAGCTAGCAGTTCTGTGCCACACGCTTCTCCCTGGCCCCAACTCTCTCCTTCCCTCCCAAGTTCTGAGTGTCTCTGTGGCTCTGACGGTCTTTCACCCATTTCCCACACAGTCTGCCAGGCAGGGTGTTTGCGTGGGTCAGATGTGACTGTGGTGTGAAAGTGTTTATGTCAAGGCCCTGTACCATAGAGAGTCCCCATGTCCTTTGGTTCCATGTGGCCCTATCGAATGGTTCTCAAGATTAATCATACTTTCCATTTGTCATGAATCTCAGTGCAGTATGCTCAGATCGCTCTACCCTCATTAATAATACAGACACACCCCCAGGAGACAGGCACATGTTAATGATGAGAAAACAACGGAGGTGCAGGCAGAGGTTAAGTGTCCTCCCAAGACAGCCCTGTAAAAGCCTAGAAACCAGGGAGTGACTTTTCCAACTTCAGAGCTATTAATTCTTGTTCGTGCTGGAGGAGAAAGCTGACTAGAGCACTGAGGGAGGAAATGAGACAGGAGGCTTCTCTACCAGGTCCCTAACAGAGTGGCAGCAATCCCTCCTGTGCACACAGTCCTGCATGAGTTAAACCCCAACTCCCTTAGATGCTGGCTCTGTGACCTTAATCTCTATGAGCTTTTTTTGCATGCTCAGTTTTCTTATCTCTAAATGGGGGAAATAATACCTATTTCATAGAGATTTTGTGATAATTAAATGGATGGTTTATATTAAGCATCCTTATCTGGAATATACCAAGTGCCCCAAAGTTGTTGGATGGCAGTGATGATGATAATAATGATTATTAGCAGCTCCAAGCACTATGTCCAACCTCAATGCTTCTGTCTCAACAAATCTTTGCAGGGGGCGGGGGGAAACAAAGGGATCCTCTACTACTCTATAACATTCACAATGCCTAACATAGTATGGACCAAAAACAAATATCCTATTAATAATTGGTGATCTACTAAAGTCATGCGGATAGTTTGGTAACAACCTGAAGACCACACAGCGAGTTCCTATGAAATGGAGGGTGAATTTGGCTTTCATTGATTTCTCTCTACCCTCTTTTCAGACACAAATCCCCTCTCAGCCATATCGCAGTTAGGACTGGCTAATTGGGACTTGGCTATGGCACCTTGCAAGAAATTCTCTCTCTGCTCCTCAGTTTCCTCATCTACAAAAGTGGAGTGAGAGTTATTCTTGCCATGAGGATTAAACAAAAGAACGTATGTTCCGTGCCTGGAACTAATTTCAGCTACTTAGAGCAAGAGTAATTGCAGCCCTCCCTGGCGATGACATGAAGGCTTCTAACAACCAGCACCTGAGTGAAGTTAAGGGCGTGGACTCGGGGCATTCATGACTCTAACCAGGTTGCAAAGGAAGGGGGTGGGATCCACGCCCAAGGCAACTCTGTAATCCACACAGCACATAGCACAGGGGCCAGCATTTGTTCATGGAGAATGAAATCAGACGAGTAACATGACCCAGGTGTGGTGACCACTTGATATTAATAAAAAGGCACCAAGTATTTAATATAATTATGCTAAGACACCTTTATGTCTAAAGTATACCAAGTGCCCAAAAGAGGTTGGGTGACAATGATGCTATGGTGATTAGCAGCTATAAACACCTTGCCCATTTCAAACGCTTCTGTCTCAATATATCTATAAGAAAAAGTGGTCCTGCACCAGGCTAAGCACTCTACAAACATAATCTTATTTATTTTCACCCTCCTGATCCTGCAACAAAGTTATTATCTTCATTTTATAGATGAGGAAACTAAAGGGCACAGAGCTTGAACCACTTGTTAAAGGTCACTCGACTACAAGTGGTGGAGCCAGGAGCAAAAGCCAGGTTTCTGTGCACGTGTAACGCTGTGACTCTTCACTGCCAAGCTGCACTGCCCCACCAAAGCAGGTTGGTTTCACTCCCAGCAGCCGCCCAGGGACAAGGGCCTCTGAGTCTGCTATTGTTCAGAATAACTAAAGACTGATGAATCGAATCCCTGCTCAAAAGCTTGCTTTCTCTATAGCCTCAGGCCGATAGTTTAATCACCTTATGTTCCAGTTTCTTCTTCTATAAGCAAAAACTTATACCTATCTACATGCAACTAGACTGGAAAGATTAATCAGATGTTCCAGAAGTGCTTTTAAGATGAAAAATATGGATTATTTGCATTATTATTTTAATAGCTTTGGACTTTGGTGTCCCAGGTTTACATGGAGGTGGAAAGCTTAGAGGAAGGAGATTGGTGAGATAATTTTCTCCAGCCAGGTCCTCTAAGCCAGACAGGGAAATACAGACACCACTTAACCTGAGATTTATGGAGGTCCCCCTATGCCCAGCCTAGTTGTGCCATGGCTCTAAGGGCTCATGGCTACCCACACCATCTGTGATGTAGACATCCAAAGAATTACGGAACGGCAGTCTACTACCTGTCTCCACAACCGGGATGTGAGCACAGGAAGGACAGGGGCCTTTTCTACCTTATCAGCATATCCCCAGCACCTAGAAAAATGCCTCATACACAGTGGTGCTCATTAACTATATGATGAATGAATGCATGATTAGAGTGAGTGAGTGAAAGAACGAACAAACAACAAAACTAACCAGGAAATATCAGAGTAGAGAGAACACACAAGGAGATTCTCTTTGCCAGAATGGAGAAGCAGAGTTGTCTTCCAATGGCCATCCCTATTTTGAGCACCTCCTATGTGCCAGGTGCTAAGATAGAAACAAAGTTTGATAGTCCCTAACCTAATGAGTTTAGAGGGAGAGCATCAAGTTCATGGACAGTGAGTAAAGACAACCACAAAGTACATTATAAGCTATTAATTTCACCTGGAAGTTCAAGGAAGACAGAAGAAGCAGCATTTTAGCTGGACTTCATGGAAGAACAGGGGCTTCAAGGGATGAGATAAGGTAGTCTCCTGCCACAGATTGGAAGCTCCATGAGGGCAGGGATTTGCATGTGTTTTGCTCATTAATGCATCTCCAACCCTAACACATTGCCAGGTGCCTGGTAAGAACGAGAACGAAAGAGAGAAACCATGTCCAGTGTGTAAACAGGCTGGCTGGCAGAAGCAAAATTGTAAACTTGCAAGGATGATAAAAGAATTATTCTGCTCTACAGTGAGGCAGATATGCATTATTCGCTGAGGAGGAAGAAGGTAGCAACAAGAGATGGGGCTGGTAAAACGGGGCAAATTCGGAAGGGCCTTGAATACCATACTCAGAATCAGGATTTTTTATTGTTTCCTGTACTTTGTCCTTGCATATTTCAATTTAATCTTTCAAACAACATTTTTTTTTTTCCTCCTAAGGCTTTCTTCTGCCAGGCCTGAGGGTACGGACATAAAATAGAAAATCAGTTTAAATAATTAAACCCGTGGCCAAGAGCCGTGGTCAGGGTAGAGGGCCCTGGCCTGTACCATCGTAAATCACAGCCATTCCTGGTAGTTGGCCCAGCCCAGGAGTGTTCGGGAAAGCCTGTGAACAGCCAGCGGGCCCTGCAGTGGGAAGTGCCGAGTCAGGGCTCTGCACTTGGTTTGGGTTGGGTTATGGAAAGGAGATAGGACACTACGCTGCCCTCCCTCTGACAGCCCAGTCTCCTTGCTGATGGAGGAAGGCATTGATGCCTTCTCTGCTCTACTCCCCTCTTTAGCATCAAGTTGGCTTCCTCAAACCCCAGCAGAAGGACTCAGAGTCGGAGCAGTGACTGACGTAGGAGGGGCTCCACTAATTTGGGCTGAGCCCAGGCAGCAGCCATGTTGACCTTGAGGCATGTGAAGAAATCCCAAAGTCTGTGGAAGAAGGAATGCAGGGTCACCTCTCCACTGTGAGGCCACCGGGGGTGAGACCCTGGCTCTTGACAAAAAACTAAGTCTACCACTCACTAGCTGGGTGAATTCAGGAGAGTTATTTAACTTCTCTGCACCTCAGTTTTCTGACTTTTAAAAGGCAATAAATAATACAGTTGTTGTGAGGATTACATGGGAATTATATGCATGTCAATCACTCAGAGCGCTGTCTGGATCATAGTAAATGATGTATCAATGTGAGCTCCAACGACTGTCCAACTAGCAAACACTCACTGAACATCTGCCCATATGCCAAGCTCTGGGATACATGCTTTACGTCTAATCACATTTGTGCATTCACTTAATGAGTATTAATGAGCAACTATTACCTATCAGTTACTATATGAGGCGTTTCCTCTGTTATCTCACTGATTCACTTTAGAAACATTTATTAAGCTTTTGCTCTATGCCAGACCAAAGCCAGGGATTTACATAGTGTATAACTTCACTAATGCTCCCTGTATTTTCTTCCTAGGGCTGCCCTAACAAAATAACACAGTCTGGGTGGTTTAAACAACCAAAATCTATTGTCTCAATGTTCTGGAGGCTACAAGTCCAAATTCAAGGTGTCTGCAGAGCTGGCTCCCTCAGAGGGAGCCTCTCCCCTGGCTTCTGGTGGTTTGCTGGTGATCACTGGCATTCCTTCACTTGTACGTACATCACCCTGACCTCTGCCTTCATTTTCACAGGCCTTCTTCCGGCACATGTCTCTCTGTCCAAATTTCCCTTTTTTTAAGGACACCAGTCTTTTTGGTTTAGAGTCCCCGCTGATGCTCATTTTAACTTGATTACCTCTGTAAAGACCGTATCTCCAAATAAGGTCTTCTGAAGTACCAGTAACTAGGACCCAAACATTTATTATGGGGGACATCATTTAACCCATAAAACTCCCCAATATAATCACTTCTGCTAAGATATCACACGCGCTGTCTCATGCATTCAACAAACATTTGCTCTAGTCCAAACCACACCAATGTTATCTCACCTTGAACAAAACTTCCTTTCATGAGAGTTCCAGGTTTTATTACCACTTTGTAGACAATAACACAACCTCCACATTATGAGGCACATTTTACAGCCAAGGCACCTCTGTCTTGAGACTCCACGTCTACCCCAACACCCACAGCCTTCCCATTGTGCCCTCTACCTCTGAATTGCAAGAATCTGTGTTTCTCCTGTAGCCCAAGTCAAGGGAAAACCACTTTCCCCTGTCCTAGCTTTCCACGAGATGCAAATTAATATGCTGCTTATATTCCAGAACAGCTGAAGAAATCATTAAAAAAAAAAAACACGCACCACCCAAGAATGGACAGCTATCCCATTGGTTGTTTGGCAAAGCCAGGAATAACCTTGCACTGACCAACTCAGGGTGGGGTGGGAGAGGGAGCATGCGGTGCCATAGCGCGCCTCCAGCACACAAAAGGAGTGGGGATCACTGGCTGTGGCAGAGGCTTAGTAAGGAGAAATGCAGAGGAAGAAAGAATAAAAGGGTTCACCCTTAATGAGAAATGACCTTCATAACTCCCTGGGTCTCCCTAGAGTTTCCTTTGTAGAATATTAAATTTTTTCATATCTAATTTCAATCCATCTGTCTTATCACTAGTGCAGAAATATTAATAAAGATAGTTTTGTTTAGGCCCTTTATTTATTTTAATATATATAAAATGATTTTCTATTCTTTTTTCCTCTTTATATTCTTTTCTCTTGTTTTGTAGGTTCTTGAATATTTATTTTAATATAATTAATATCTCATGGGGTAAAACTGACTCCCTGGTCCCACTGATGCTCTGGCAGAGAGCTGGGCATGTCTCTGTCTGCCCACATGTGGCCACACCCCGGACTGGCCAGTAGATTTTCCATGTTGGGCTTCATCTTGATCTGGCCCAAAGCCTCAGTCCACAGCTCTGGTTCCCCAGGAATGGCCCGTGGTTCGTTTGACCCTTCCATTTCATTTCCACATTTTGGTTATACCTTGTTGCTGATTAGCAGTAACTGTAAGAGCTGGGGATTTTCATTTGGTTTTGCATTGCCTCTGGCTCTGTTTTTTCCCTCTCTCTAAGCTTCCTTTGGTCTCAGCCTTGCTTTTAAGCAGTCAGTACAGGCTTTTACAGGTTCTGAAGTGAATCTGGGCCCTCCTCTCACTAGCTCTGCATTCTTGAGCAAGTGGATTAGCTTCTCTGAGACACAGCTTCCTCAACCATGAAATGTAACTGCTAGGCCCAAGCCACAGCATCACTGTTATAGTTAGTGTGACGATATAATCAAAAGTTCAGAAATGGTTGGTTTGTTTAGCACCAGGTAATGATTGGGTTTCTATCAAAATTAGCCTTTATCTAGTTTGGACTCCACATTTTATTCTTTTTTAGGTATGTATTTATTGTCATTTTATTATTCAAGTTTTTTGTATTTTTTCCTTCTTAAAAAAGACCCTTTAACATTTCATATAATACTGGTTTGGTGGTGATGAACTCCTTTAGCTTTTTCTTGTCTGGGAAGCTCTTTATTCTTCCAATCTAAATGATAGCTTTGCTGGGTAGAGTAATCTTAGTTGAAGGTCCTTGCTTTTCATCACTTTGACTGTTTCATGCCAATCTCTTCTGGCCTGCAAAGTTCCTGTTGAGACATCAGTTGACAGTCTTATGGGTGCTTTCTTGTAGGTAACTTTCTGCTTTTAAGATTCTCTCTTTGTCTTTACCCTTTGGCATTTTAATTATGATGCATCTTGGTTTGGGCCTCTTTGGGTTCATCTTGTTTGGGACTCATGCTTCTTGGACTTGTAGGTCTATTTCCTTCACCAGGTTAGAGATGTTTTATATCATTATTTTTTCAAATAGCCTTTCAATTCCTTGCTGTCACTCTTCTCCTTCTGGCACCCCTATAATGTAAACATTTGTACACTTAAAGTTGTTCCAGAGGCTCCTTACACTATCCTCATTTAGGGGGGAAATTCTTTTTTCTTATTGCTGTTCTAATTGGGTGTTTTCCTCTTCCTTATCTTCTTCCAAATTGCTGATTTGATCCTCTGCTTCATCTACTCTACTATTGATACTCTGTAATATATTCTTCATTTCAGTTATTATATTCTTCATTTATGACTGGACTGGTTCTTTTTAATGTTTCCTATCTCCTCTTTTATGTTTCCTATCACTTTGTTAAAGTTCTCCCTGAGATTACTGAGCATCCTTATAACAAGTGTTTTGAACTCTGCATCTAGTAGCTTGCTTGTCTCCATTTTGTTTAGTTCTTTTTCTGGAGTTTTGTTCTGTTCTTTTATTTGGTATGTGTTTCTTTGTCTTTTCATTTTGGCAGCTTCCCTGTGTTTTTTTGTTGTTGCTGTTGTTTTTGTTTTTGTTTTTTTATGTACTAGGTAGAACTGCTTTGTCTCCTGGTCTTAGCAGAGTGGCCTTATATAGTAGGTGTCCTGCAGGGTCCAGTGGCACAATCTCCCCAGTCATCCAATCTGGGCACTCCAGGTGCACTTCCCTTATGTGCAGTGTGTGCACCCTTCTGCTGTAATTGACCCTTGATTGCTGTTGGCATGTCAATGGGAGGAATTTACCCCCAGGCTACGGAGTTCAAGGCTGCAACCACAGCAGAGGATCTCCTGTGCAGGGGTTGAAACAGAACTTGCTTCTAGGGTTCTGGTGCACAATGAGTCTGCCCCTTGAGTGTGTCCCTGGTGGAGGTGGTTGGGTGGTGCTCCTGCATGGTCTGAGGCTGGCTTTTCAGTGTACTGGCTCTGGTGCCTCCCAGGAGGTACGGGCCAAGATCAGCTGCCTCCTGTGCCTGGGAGGGGCCACCTAGCATGAGCTACAAAGCAATCTACAGGTGGCTGCTACTTATACTGAATTGAGAGAGGTCTGGGAGAGGCCAAACTGAGAGCTGAAGTCTTCTGCTACTAGTGCCAGGCCTAGAGCCACTTAGCAATATGTACCAGGCACACTGAGGCCAGATGCTGCTGAATTGAGGTTTGTGAACCTTTGAGAGATTTAAGAAAAATCTGTAGCATGAGCCAAGTCAAGCTGATTGTATGGAAAAGCCATTGGAAAAGGCTTTGGCAGACCAACATGTTGTGTTAGGTGGGGTCTCAGGGGATTACCACAGCAGGACCAACAGTATTAGCCAGGTTGACGTGTTAGCCAGGTTGATAGAGACTCATATGTGGTGCCTGCCTGCGAGCTCTGTGAGGGGAGGGCTCTGCAAAGAAACAATGGGCTCTCCCAGCACTTCGGACTGGGAGAAAGCCCTCACCCTGAAGCCAGATCATTTAGTTCCTCCATGTATGTCCCTGACTCACCTTTCCAGCTGCTGCCCCAGAGGTGGTACTCAGGGTGAGTGAGTCTGAGTAAGTCTTTGCACAGGCTTTTTAAGAGGAATACCTGGAACACCAGAAGCCTCTGTGTCACTCAGCCACAATTCCCACTGGTCTTCACAGCATAAGTGATGGAAATTTCTCTTTCTGGAACCAGAACCCTGGGCTGGGGCCTGGGTATGGGGCTGGGATTCCTCACTCCTCACAAGTACCTCCGCAACCAAGATATCCCTCCTGATTTTTAACCACAACAGATGCATGGGGGACCAGTGTTCCAAGTCTCTGCCCCTCATACCAGTCTCAACATGCCTTCTTTATATACTTAGTCATAGGACTCTGTTCAGCTAGATGTCAGGTGGTTCTCAATGATGGTTGTTCTGTAATTTAGTTGTACTTGTGATGTGCTTGTGGGAGGTTCCAAGTACCACATTTACCTATGCCACCATCTTGACTAGAAGTCTCCTACACATTTTATTCTTTAAAAAGTCATACCCTTACCTGATTTGACGCAACCACCAAAAGGGAAATGAGTAGGGCAAATATTATTATAACCACCCCCCCTTTCACAGAAAAAAGAAGCTCATGAATCAATATGAAATCAGAATTGAAAGGGACCTCAGAGATCCTCTGATCCCTTATACAGGTGAGAAAACAATGGCCAGAATGGGAGAGAATTGCCCAAGGTTAAAGGCAAAGCAGACTCCTAACTGCCTGGCCTGGGCTTTCGTTGTTCCTTGAGACTGCTAGGCACTGGTTAGATGCTTAGTGTTTATACATACTTTAGTTCATAGCCAAAGATCTTCTGAAAATGGCAAGTTTGGAGGTAACACTCCTGGTTAAGCCTTAAGCTTTCCTTAAGCAATCCCAATTAACAAACCTGTCTTCAGCTTCTCCTGCTACTCTGCCCTCACTCATCCCACAGCCGCCAGAGAGTCTTCATCTTAGTCTGGGCACACACCTTCTGTCAAAGACCTTCGCCTCTCCTTGCTCTATCTGCCGGTGATATGCCTCCAGGATATCCTCCTTACTGGCTCCTTCACTTCCTGCAGGTCTTTGCTCAGAGATCACAGTCTAAGGTTGGCCTTTTCTAACACCGTATTTAAAGTTGCAATCTCTTTCCACCCCCCGCCTTCTCTATCCTGTTCCTATTCACCTTCAAAAATGTTAAATATGTTTATTTATTGTGTTATCTCTTTTCTCCTACTACTATGTAAGTTTCTTGAGGACCTAAATTTGTGTCTTTTTTGTTCACTGCTGTATCCTTAGAACCTAAAACAATCTCTGTACTTAGTAGTTGCTCAATAAACATTTATTGAGTGAATGGATGAAAGAATGAATGAATGAGAGAAAGAGTGAATGAATGAAGTAACCTATGCTCTAAGGCCATCTGCACAGTTTTTTTCATAAACTACAGTAGAAGCACACAGAGCTGGAAAAAAAAGTTGGAAAAACCAGAGATATGAGTGTTGATTTCAAAGGATGTCCAATGCTTATGAAGAGATGGAAGAAGAAACATGACCTCATGAAATTCACACTTGAGGAGGCACCCTATCAAGGTGGCCCCTAGGGTTTGGGGGTGGGACCTAGACCTGTGTCAGGGAGGTGAGTTAGAAGGCTGCGGCAATGGCCCAGCTGAAAGAAGCAGGTTTAAATTGTGGGTGGGAGCAGCAAGCTAGAGAGGAAAAGGTGCATATGAGAGAGATTTCAAGAACAGAGTAGTCAGAGATAGAGCCAAGATGGTGGAGCTGAGGGAGATATATCCTGGATACCAGGATACAGGGACACCACCTGGACTCTGGTGGACTGAGCAATGAAAGGAGGTCCCGTGGGTTTCATATCCCCTTGCCCTGTGCTGAGCATGGGTAGCATGGGAGAGTTATCTATCCCATGGAGGGTTTGAGGGAAGGTCATTCAGAATGACTCTGAGACTCTTTCTCTCAACGTTTGTCTCAGGACACCCTAGAAGCCATGAGGGAGGAAAGGGGAGCCAGATCTTTGCTAATCTGACCTCTGGGTTACAGCTCTTTTCTTCTTCTTCATCAAAAACCTTTCTAATACGTCACATACACACACTCTTCATCACCTTCTTGACACCTTCCCTCTGCTCAGATTCCCAAGGAACACAGCACACAGGAGGCTCCAGCTTAAATGGAAGATAGATCTCAGACGTGGGAGGGCAAAACTTGAGCCCTAATGCCCACCTCCTACCCTTCCCAGTTGTGTGCCCTTAGGAATTTAATTCATCTCTCTGGGACTCAGTTTCCTCATCTGAAGAATGGGGTTGATAATACCCTGCTGAGTTGTTGTGAGGATTAGCTAGGGAGCATGTCAAGGGCCAGCAGACAGCCTGGCAACAGAGGAAACAGCACTGACACCTAACATTTACTGAGTGCTTCCTACGTGCCAGGTACAGCTCTAATCACCGTGCATGCTTTCTCTCCTTTAGTTCTCTCTAGGTGAGCGTAGGTGAATGTGCTCTTCTCAACCCACTTTACAGATGAGAAACTGAGACACAAAAAGCTGTAGGTACCTCTTCCTGGCACATATACCAGTGAGAGGCTGGGGGCAAATGCAGGGATTCTGGCCATACCGCTCACCACTCTACTGACTAAATGCTCCAAGGAAGCACCAACAAAGAAAGCCGCAATGAGAACTTACTGTATGATGGTCATAGGAATTCATCTCATACATCTGAAGCCCAGCTTCCTTGCCTACAAAATGGGCAATATAAGCGAGCTGAGTCCCCTGGTTTGACTTCCAGCAGAGGGACAGCTGTCACCATGAGCAACGCCTGGACCAGGTCCCTCACCATGGAGGTCGAGAAACCACAAAGGGCTGGGGTTGAAAGTTGCAGGCAGGCTGCCTGCCCGCTTGGCATTTGCTCCTGGCACCTCTGTGCCCAGGCACTAAAAATAGCCTTCGGTGTTTCTTCAGCCAACCCAGCTCCCCACCGAAGATTCCCATCCTTTATGGGCAGTGATCATCTGCTTTCTTCTGACTCCTGTTGACAATTAAAACACTAGATTATCTCAGGAAAGGATGTTCCAGAACTCAGGCTGGGCCTGTGAGCTTGGAGGGAGGCCATTGCTCCAGCCTCCCAGCTAAGTGATCTCCAAGCCAGCTGCAGAGGCAAGGGTGGCCAGGATCCTGGGGTGGGGGAAGGGGTGCCAGGGAAAGAGGGTGAGAAGTGGGGCAGTGGGGTGAAGAATCCAGGTCACAAGAAGGAAGACAGCTGGGAACAGGAGGAAGAAATAAGAAGGCCTAGGTGCTTTCTTCCAAACATCAAACAGTCTTGAGCCAGAATAAAGGGGGCAAGTTACAGGCAGAAGAATTAATGGCATCATACTAGCTGCTTGCCGCTGGCAGCCCACATTCTACAGATGTGCTGCTTGTGCTCAGTACAAAGGCCTGTAGGCTAGGGTGGTGAGTGGGGCTGAAACCTTTATGAGCTGTGTTGCCCAAAGGAAGGGGTACCTTTCTTTAAAGCCTAATTTACAAAACATGCCACATGGGTTCACCTTAGCCCTGATCATTTGGCACCTGTGTATGCCCAGGGGAGTATAAAGCAGTTTCTATTCTTTGATTTAATCCCACAGCCCTGCTAGCTAGGTCTTATTTCCCCATCCTACTGAGAGCCAGAGAAGTTCAGTCACATGCCCGGATACACAGAGCTAGTTAGTAATGGAAGTGGATCTTGAACCCTGACCCCAAAAAACAGAAAGCTTATGCTGTTCACACTAGGCTACTAGAGTTAGTTATAACAACAACCATTGATCAATTGCTTGTTATGCCAGGGATCATGTTAAATATTTTCCATATGTTCATTCCTCAAAATAATCCCCTGAGGTAGGAAAGGCCATCTTCAAGTTGTAGATGAAGAAAGCTGAGATGCAGGCAGGTTAAGTAAATTGTTCAAAGTCCCCCATTAAATGGCCAAACCAGGATTCAAACCTGGGTTTCCTTATTTGAGAGCCCTTGCTCCTCAGAACAATAATGCATAAGCTGTCTGAGCTTCCCTGTGTAATTCCCTAATGTAATTCCTATGAAAATTACATTAAAATGGACCTGTATGCCACGCATCTACACATGAGCCCTCCCAGGTGTCTACAAATTCCCTGGAATGTGGGTCTTCACTCCACAATCAGTTCTAGTCCCTCTGTTCCCAACAACAGCACTCACTTTCCTCTTCTGACCAAGGAAAGATAGGCGTGATTGGCCGCCACTTGGTGGGGAGGTCCTGGGGGCCTTTCCTGCCCAGGCATACTCCATGTCAGCCCAGCCCCACACGGCCCTTCAGCTTTGATCTTCCCCAAGGTGTGCCACAGACTCATGGAGGCCTGGGACATGGAAAACGTTTGCATCACAACAGAGAAAAGGGCATAAATGGGAATATGTGCCTCCCTGGCCTTTGAAAGCCTATAGCCACCCCACTCACAGGATCTCCTCACAGGCCACTGCTCCCCGTGCATGCTGGTGTTCTGCCAGTTTGTACAGACTCTTTTCTCTCTTCTTCATGTTCCTCTCCTCGTCCCCAAACAGCAATTTCCCGTTCCAATCTTGTACAAGATAGTATAACTTAACGTCCTCTCAGACTGTTCCTCATCTTCCTTTGTATCCACAAAAGAAGTGGCCTCCTGATGTATTTCTTAAGCAAATTCAATTAATTCAGTTCTCCCCGTACAATTAAATCTAGTGCCCACTGTTAAAATATATTTTTCACCCCACCTCACCCCTGTGATATAGTGCCAGAGATGGAACAGGCTGCTTTGAAAGGTGGGGTGTTCCCCAGCAATGAAGGTAATCAAGCAGAGGCGGGGAGACAGATGTCAAAAATATCATTCAAGAGCACAGGCTCCCAAGTCAGACTGCCTGGGCGTAAATGCTGACTGGAAATAAGTGGTGACTCATTGCTTAGCCTCAGTATCCTCATCTGGAACATGAGAATAATAACAATGCTCACTTCACTTATTGGTAATACTTGACAATAACCAACAGGTATTGAAAGGGCTGAATAAGAGGATGCCTTTAAAGTGCTTATCATAGTGTCTGGAATGTAGTAAGCTTACAACAAGAGTAACTATTGTCTTAATCAGCTTAGGTTGCTGTAACAAAGTACCATAGACTGGGTGGCTTATGAACAACAGAATTTATTTCTCACAGTCCTGAAGCCTGGGAAGTCTAACATCAATGTACTGACAGATTTAGTTTCTGGTGAGAAACCACTTCTTGTTCCATAGTCATCCATCTTCTCAAGTGTCCTCACATGGTAGAAGGGAGAATATATAAGGGCACTAATATAGAGGCACCTATATAAGGACACTAATTCCGTTCTTCAGGGCTCGGCCCTTATGACCTGATCACCTTTCTAAGGCCCCACCTCCAATACTAACACATTCGGAGTTAGGATTTCAACATAAGAACTTTTCAGGGGTGGGGAGACAGAAATATTCAGTACATTGCAGCTCTCATTATTTTTTGTTTATATATTGATTTTTCTCCTAGCCCTAAGACTACCAGAGACTCTAATTTTCTTCTCTGCTATATCTTCTAGGTCTATGTCAGGACCACACATAGTAGGCACTTAATAAATATTTCTAGAGTAAATAAATGACTAGGAATGGATGAAAATGGATAAATAAATAATAAGAGGATCTATCTATACATCAGAAGATCAAGAGTCATTCTTGGTGTCCAGTGGTTTGATTTAAATGTCTTGCTAATCACTGTGTGTGTTATATTGCTTGCCGGGTATTACAGACAGCAGAAAGTAAAGTCAGTTCTGCTATATCGCCATGTACATGTTCAAAAAAATCACTGTGCTGTGCAAAATCATGTACTAAAAACCACAATGCTCATAGGGAAAAATGGAGAGAAGGACACATTCAAAAACTTCACCAATGACACAGTTAAAAAAAATAAAATGGGAACCTAATAAAAATTGCAGCACAGTTTCCAAGATATTGATTAAATGCATAAATACTACAATAAATATGGCAATTACCTTGAGAAAGACCTGCAGTTTGCTTGTGAAAGTGAGCATCAAAACCATGAATTATTGTAAAGAAGGATCTGAAACTGGGCAGAATGGGAACCCAGATGTGAATGGGTGTGGTTTGTACCACAGGCAGTGAACTAAGGTAGCTGGTGGGTGTTTGATGTGGGGGGGGGGGGGCATGGGGAGCATTGTGTATTCTTATGTGGGTCCATTCAACCAAGGTTTTGGCATTAACTTGTGTCTTTCATGGGGGAAATGTCCATGATGTTTACGTCATTCCCTGCTATAAATTACATTAAAACAAATTCCTATATTCAAAACAAGCATTTTAGCAGAACAGAGTATAAGTTGTTTCATTTTTTTATTACGTTTTATTGATTATGCTATTACAGTTGTCCCAATTTTCCCCATTTGCCCCCCCCCATCCAGCACCCCCCATCCCTCAGGCAAGCCCCATGCTGTTGTTCATGCCCATGGGTCATGTATATAAATTCTTTGGCTACTCCATTTCCTATGCTGTAATTTACAACCCTGTGACTATTTTGTAACTACGTATGTGTACTTCTTAATCTCCTCATCTCTTCACACAAACTCACACAACCCCCTTCCATCTGGCAACTATGGAAATGCTCTCTGTACAGAGAAACAACAGTAGAGTGGATGCAGCTGAGAATCAAATCAATGATTTGGAACATAAAGAAGCAAAAACCAACTAATCAGAACAATAAGCAGAAAAAAGAATTTTAAAAAATGAGAATAATGTAAGCAGCCTCTGGGACAACTTTAAGCATTCCAACATTTGCATATAGGGGTGCCAGAAGGAAAACAGAAAGAGCAAGAAATCAGAAGTCTATTTGAAAAAATAATGAAAGAAAAATGTCCTAATTTGGTGAAGGAAATAGAGATGCAAGTACAAGAAGCACAGAGAATCCCAAACAAGATAGATGACAAGAGGTCCACTCCAAGACACATCATAATTAAAATGCCAAAGGTAAAAGATAAAGAGAGAATCTTAAAAGCAGCAAGAGAAAAACAGTTACTTACAGGGAAGTTACCTACACTTGACTTCTCAAAAGAAACTTTGCAAGCCAGAAGGCATTGGCTTGAAATATTCAAAGTGATGAAAAGTAGGGACCTATAGCCAAGATTGCCCTCCTCAGCAAAGCTATCATTTAAAATAGAAGGGCAGATAAAAAACTTCCCAGACCAAAAAAAAAAGAAAATTAAAGAAACCTAAAGGAGTTCATCAACACAAAGTCATTATATGAAACGTTAAAGGGACTTATTTAAGAAAAAGATCAAAACTATGAACAATAAAATGGCAATAAGTACATATCTATCAACGACTGAATGTAGGTTGTTTAATGTTTATATTTTACTGCTTAGTAGTCCTCTTCATGTTTCTGCTTCCTACCAAAGGGAGCTAAATAACTGATGCTCCTTCCCTCCAATCATCCGTGCTTTCAACAAGTGCCTGTCGAACACCTACTATGTGCAAGCATTAGAAACATAAGGATAAAAACCCAGACTTCTCAGAGCCTCCAGTCTAAAGACAGAAGCAAAATATTTATATGGTTCCTCAAGTGATAAGTTGTATCCCTTGGTAAGAGGACTTCTAAACTTAGTAACACCAAGTTCCCCTCCACATAGCACATCAGCCCTCACTGTAATAAATCACGCCCAAAGCTACAGTGATGTCCACTGCCCGTAGTTTATGTCAGGGGTGCCTGCCCTCTAATGAACTGCAGAGCCACATGGGCAGAAAGAAAACCCATTTTTCCTATTGAAGACAGGATGTGTTCTAAAAACCTGGAAGAACACTGGCAGGATACTCTTTCAGGTTTTTAGAAGAACTAGGAGGATGGATTGGTCTTGACTGGAAGTAATTTTTCCTTTTGTCCCAAGAAAGGGTCTTCATCCTGTGGGGAACTTTACACAATACAATAGCTATTTATCTCTCCTTTTTACAATCTTCCACAAGCTTCCAATTTGTCTTAGCCAAAAATCCTAACCCCTCGCCATGGTCTAAAAAGTCTAGTATAATCTGACTGTAGCCTAACTCTCCAACTTCATTTTACTGAAGTCTAACCACACAGGCTCTGTCTTAGTTGCTCATCACGTTGCCTCCTCTGGGCCTTTGCGCCCGCTGTTCCTTCTGCCTGGATTGCTCTTCCTTGGGCTGGTTGACACATCCTCTCCTCAGATAGTCCTTCCATGGTTGTGATCACATCAAATTGGTTCTTTTATTTATAGCTTTGATCATAATCTGTAATTACTTTTTGTACTAGTTTCCTATTGCTAGTGTAACATTACCACAATTTTCATGGCTGAAAGCAACATAGCGCTATTCTCTTACAGTTTGGGAAGTCAGACGTTTAAAATGGGTCTGAGTTCCTTCTGGAGGTTCTGAGTGAAAACTCTACCCTTGACTTCTCCCCCTTCTCCAGGCTTCCCTTCCTCCTTGGTGCCTGGCCCTCTATCGCCCTCAATTACATCAGTCCAGCCTCTTCATCCATCATCACATCTCTCCCTCTGGTATCCTACAGCCTCTATTTCCTAAGGACTCTTATTATGACATTTGGGCCCAGCCAGATTATCCAGGTAAACACCCCATCTCAAAATCCTTAGCGTCATCACATCTGCAAAATCCCTTTGTCACATAAATTAACCTTCACAGGTTTTGGGGATTAGAGTGTGGACATATTAAGGAAGGGCATTATTCAGCCTACCATATTTTGTTTATTTTCTTGGTTATTTGTTTACTGTCTTCCTACTTGACTCTAAGTCTCATGAGAAAAGGGCCTTTTTTGTCTTAGTCACTGTTATTTCCCCGAAACCCAGCATAGTGCCTGGCACATAATAAGTGCTCAAAAAATATTTGTGGACTAAAAGAATTGATGGGTGGGAGTTTTAATAAAACTATAAGGAATCTCAGTTTTTTTAAAAGTTATATAGAGAGTATTCTATATTCTAGTTGTAGGACAAGAATACTAAACTTTCTCTGAGAATTGTGACTAGCCGAGTGACATTGGGCAAGTTGCAACACCTCTCCACAGCTCCATGGCTCTATCTGTAAAATTGAATATAATAAAAAATACCTCAGAGAAATTGTAGGTGTTAAATAATATTATGACTAAGAAAAGCACTTGGAAATGGCAAAGCATTAGTAGCTATGATAATTACTGTTACATGGATTATAGATGAGCAAAGCTGGATCTAACGGGGAAATTACATACATAAATAACTAATGCAAGGCAGATGTATGCTTTACTAGGGTTACCGGGTACTGAGGGAGATTGTAGAGTATAGTGGGAAAGGTTCATTCCAATTGGGGAGCTAAAGAAAACATAGTTATGAATATTGTAAAGCAACCCAAGTGATGGCAAGAAATGGCAGTGAAGAGGAAGGTATTAGATTGTTGCCAGGAACCAAATTTAAATAAATCCCTAAGAGCAGCAGTGGCAGAAAAGGGAGATGCTAGAGGACCCATTTGCAATGACCATCTGGCTTGTTAAAGTTGATTAAAGGTAAAGAGAGAAACAGAGATCTGTGTCTGTGGCATTAAATTACTCCTCCAGCGAGCAGGTCCTGAATTGCAGACTTCCCTTGCTCCAATCTCTGAGCTATCCAAAGACATGATTTCAACTTATAAAGAAAATTTCTTTTAAAATTCCAGTAGAAGCAGGCTTCATTGAGAAATGTTCAACATTGCTCAATTACTTTATTAAATCCCTTTTTTTATGTGTTATAAAGGGCAGTATGGTGTTCTGCAAAAATAAAACAGGCTTTGTTTCATGTCCTAGCTAGGAAATAGGGACAAAGGTGTGCATTGTATCCATTGTAAACTTTTTTAAAATGGTAAACATTTTGTAATAAATTTAGGAGAGGAAAAAATAATAATTAGACTTTGGGGTGAGAGGGACCTGAATATAGGTATCACTTCCACTGCCTTCTGGCAGTGTGATCTTAAGCAAGTTAGTTAGATTTCTGAGCCTCAGTTTTGTCTTCTACAAAATGGCAATAATCATGACTACCTCACAGGTGGTTGTGGAAACAGAGGTAGCACCACCAATATTTCCTGTTCATGTCACAGAACGCACCACAGAGGAAGTCAATAAATGTTGGTTCCCTAATGTAGAAGAGAGAAGAAAATCACTCAGAGAAGCAGATCCTGATGGAATTTCAGATGTTCTCATGCCATGGTGAAATAAAGAAATCACTCCCTTCTCTGGGCATGTTTCCTCTTCTAAAAAACTCAAGTGTTCATGGAAGACCCAGGAATTGACTGAACCAAGAGGCATAGCCAAATGGATACTTTGTTGCAAAGGATTCTGAAGTCATATCCTGATTCACTGGGGAAGATGCATCAGCAGCGCCGAGCCACAGACAGGGTTGTAGGTCAGATGGCTCGCACACACTTTGTGTTTGCTCTTTGGAGTTTCTGACCTCTGAAAAGCACTGACAAGTATGCCTATTGACAGCCTCCTCTTCTAACAGGAGAGGAGGCTTGAGGTAGACACTTGTTTATGTGCCTGTCTGTTCCATCAGGCGCTGCTTCCTTGAAGGCAGAGGTCAAGCCTTAATCATTTTTGTAAAACCAAAGCAAAGGCAAGGTATTGTAATAGAACGAGCATCGGCTCTGCTTCACCTTCTGGCTCTACCACTCCAAGAGCCCTCAAACCTCAAGAAGTCATTGTATTCCTGGATCTCAGTTTCCTCATCTCTCAAGTGCCATGATAGCTCCTCATATAGCAGGTGAGGAAGCCAAAGTGGGGTTGGGATTGAGAGACCAAATGGAAGACTACCCCAGGATTCAGAGAGGGAAGAGAAAGACCTAGAGAGGAGCAAGAATGGACAATGTGCCAGGTCAGGAACGGAGAACTGAGTCAGACCCAGCCTGAGGCTGGGCAGTGCCACCACCCCTGGGGGTGAGGTCCAAGAAGAGAATGGAGTCAAACTCTTGGCCGAATGTACTTCCCACCTTTTTTCTGTGCCCCCTTGTAAATCTCTCAATATTTGAGTTACGGGTTTGATCCAGGTTTGAGGATTGATGAGAATGTTGATTCAGGTTGGAACAAGGTTATGACAACTGGTTTTGATAACAAAAAGAATTGCCATGCCAAGCACAGGTGGTGACATGACTGCCACTGCCCGGAGGTTCCCTTTGTCCTCCCAGAGGCACCTGAGGTCAGTAGTCTCAGCAGCCTGCAAGGATGGAGAAATCGCCAGATTAGTGTAGCCACAGTTCCCTAAATGGGCAATGTGTTTCCTGGGTTATAGGACCTCCTGGAGTGTCAATGATGCGGGCCTGGACAGGGCCTGCCACCAGGGGGAGCCCAAGAGACTGAAGCTGAGGGTTGTAAAAAGGGTTAGGGGGCAGGAAGGGGCAAGGAAAAGCAAGAGGAGGCATGTCGTGCCTTGGGTGACACAGGATTACCCTCAGAGGAGCTGCTCTGTTTCAGGAGCAAAGCTGGTGCTAGGCTTACATGACAGTGGGCAAATGCAGGAACAAGGCAGTATGAAGGGAAGTCCCCTTCACACAAATGGGGCAAGTCCCCTGTAGAGCCAGCTCTGGATTTTCCAGCCTCATTTGTCATGGAAGGTCAGCCAGCCTGTATGAAGCAAGGCAGGGCAGAAGCCAGGGGCTTGATAAAGACCTCTTGAAAAAGTAATATTAATTCCCCACAAGCACACCTTAAATTCGTGCACAAGGGAGAAACCAGATTCCATTCCTCTTAGGGCTTATTGTTTTTAATGCTGATGAGTTGTAAGATGAGCATTAGTGGGACATAAAAATTATGATCATGGTAACAACAATAATAAAAAGCATTTAAATTTGTACAGCACTTTATACTTTACAAAATGCTGTCTCATTCATTAGCTCTTGCGAGCCTCCTAATCACTCCCTGAGGAAGGCCAGATGACTGTCATTATCGTATTTTGAGGGTGAGGAGCCTACCCGGAGAGGAAGAGCAACTGGCTCGAGATTACATAGCTGCTGGGGGCAGAGCTCTTTTCCCCAAGTCCAGGGGAGCCTTCAAAAAGAGGGGTCAGATCACCCTCAGATCTCTTTGTTGTTCACTGCCCTGCAATTGTCCCCCAAAGGACAACCTTGGAGAGATCCTGGTAAGCCCAGACAGATGGGCCAGCAACTCCACAGTGCAGCTCTGCTGACAAGGGGAGATTTGACCCATTAGAAGGGAAACACACTGCTGGGTACATTCTCTGCCACGATGCTCAGAATATAAGCAAAGCTAGTGCAGAAGCTCCGGAATTCCAGCCTCCCTCTGTAACTATTGGGGACCACACTGATGTCAGCTTCAAAGACAGCACATTTTATGATTCAGGAACAAAGGTGCTAAAAAGTGACAGATATCAAAGCTGGGAGGAGCCCTGCAGAGAAGGAAAACAGAGAGACAAATGACAGAGAAGAAATGGGTGAGAACAGAGAGGGTGAGATTTGGAGAACAGGAAAGAAAGGGGACAAACAACAAAGGGGAAGGTGAGAAGCGGGGGCGGGGGGGGGAGGGGAGAGCAAAAGGCAGTTCAAGAGCAAAGGAGCAGGAGACAGGGAGAGAGGGAGATGGAGAAGCAGAGGGAAGGAGAGAGGTAGGCTGGGGGGAGGGGAGGGGCAGGGGAAAGAGGGAAAGACTTTGACAGTAGCAAGATGGAAAGCATTTCTTTTTAAGAGAGCAGCTTAAATATCGTATTCTCCAATCCCCAAAATGTAAATTTTCCTTTTCCTCAGGAGTTAATCAAGCTTAAGCCAATTCTAAGAGCTGAAGGACTCGGCTTAACTGCAACAAAACATGTGTCCACGGAAGCCGACCTCTGTCCCGCCGCTCAGCAACGGCAGCAGAGGACAGGAGATTGACTGAGCTGCCTTCTCTCTGGCAAGGCGGCCAGTCCTGCACGGAAGCAGCTTGAGTACTTTGCTCCCCCAGCAGGGCAGACAGCTGTGCCCAAACAAGAACAAGAGCCCACAGTTTGTCACTCAGCGACAAAACCACATCTGGTACCGCTCTGTCTCTCCGGCCCCAACCACCGTGGACGGGGCGTGGAGAGGCTTACAAGCTGGATTCTCATTGGCTGAGGGCTCAGTGGGCGTGGCAGAAGTCCAAGGGGAGGAGTTCTGGCCGCTGGTGAGGAGCTATGGCCCCTGGAGTAGACACACCCTATGAAACGGTCATAATTCTAATAATTGCTCCAATAATAAATACCATTACTTCCTCTTATCCAGTCTTTACTATATGCTAACAGTTTATTGGAATCCTGTTCCAACAACTATTGCCTTGTAACAGATCACCCCAAAATTCACAGTTTAAAACAACTCCGTTTCTGTAGGTTAAGCATGAAGAGTTTGTTTCTACTCCACCATCATGATATCCGCGGCTTCAGCCTGCAAGGCTCAAAGGCTGAAATCATCTGGAAGCATCTTCACTCCACATCCATGCAGCTGATGCTGGCTGTTGGCTGGGGCCGTTGGCACGACACATACACGGGCCCTTCACATGGCCTGTACTTCTTCCCGCGAAGGAGGGACCTCTTAAGTGACAACCCAGATTCAAAGAGGGAAATTAGATACGGACTCTTGATGAAAAAGAGAGGGGCAGGCAGGGTGCTTGTGGTGGTAAGATTTGAGAAGAGCATTTCAGATGAGAGATATTATTGTGGCCCTCTTTGGTGAATACAATCTGCCACAACTTAGGAAAGACTTTTTCTCCCTTAAATCACTGCAATAATTCTATAAAGCAGGATTATACCCCATTATAGGGATGAGAAATCTGATCTTAGACATATTAAGTAATTTTCCCAAGATACCCTAGCTAGCAATTAGCAGAACAGGGATTTGACCCAAAGCAGATTCCAAAGCTCTTGCTCTTTATAACTACATTTTATTGCTTTCCTAAAACAAGAATAAAAATGACAGCTGATACACAGTTCTTGTAGCCTTACTACATGCCAGACTCTGTCTGAAGCATTTTTTTTTTTTTTGCTCTTTAACTCATTGAAAAAAAAAATCACTGTTTTTTATAGAGATTACTATGTGCAAAGCCTTACGTTAAGTACTGCAGATGTAATATTTCCAGTCCTCAGAACAACAATAATGAGAGGCAAGTATTATGTCTATTTTATGAAAGAGGAAACTGAAGAGAGATGATGTAACATGCTCAAGGTCACAAAGCTAGGATGTGCCGTAGCTGGGAATCTACCCTGCATTATCTGAAGCCAGAGCAGGTTGGAAGTCAGTGCACACTGGGTGGGCACCACTGGTTCTGCTCCAGATTGTGAGGGTAGCAATATCGACGGCTCCGTTCCAAGTAGTACAAGCTTTGCTGACGGGGATAACTGAGAAGCTAGGCATATATTTGCAAAGATGGACAGAGGCACTTTGCATCTGACTTTTAAGAAATCTCAGGGCTTTAGGATACCAGAAGATAACCTTGCCTTCTCTGAGAAGCCAGTCCACAGGGCTAAGGAAGTAAAAATGTCCCCTGTCCTCAAGGGGCTCCCACTCCAGAGGGAAATATAAGGAATATAAAGTGAACACAAAATAACTAAATTATGGAAGAGATTAAGAGAAGTCCTGGGCTAAAACATGAGAAAAGATATTACTTACTGAAGCAATGAGAAGGGTGCAATCTCTCTAAGAAGGGGGACAGAACAAGAGAGAGAGGCTTTCTGGAAGAAACAACATTGGGTTCTTGAAAGAAAAATGGGATTTCACAGCACAGAAATGAAGAGCAGAGCATTACCCTTCCCACCTCCCATCTCTGTTCCTTTGAAGTCTTAGTCTCAATGAGCTATGTCATCAGAGGATTAAAACATACTAGTGTGTGAATGACTAATTGCCTCATGAGATATTCTTACCAGGGAACTCAGAGGAGATAAAGAGTCTTCTTGGCATAAGGGACATATGACCCCGCTGTGGAAAATGTTGAAGGAGACCTTATAACTTCTAATCAAGTTCCCAAAATGCTGAGATGAAGACCCCATCCCATTCTTATGTCATAAAGTAAGATTATGTAATGTAGGCCTCTTACTCTTCAAGGATAGACGTTGCCAGGAACACATAACCCACGCTGGGAGAGCAATCGATGCTCCAAAAGAAAAATTATACATCTCCATACCAGACAGTGCCCCTCAGATCTCCTCCAGTCCAGTTTGGGAGTCCTGGCTCGCTTTGGTCAAGACAGCTGGCTATGTAACCTGAAAGTCATTTAATTTTGATAGAGCTCAGTTTGCACAGCTGTAAAATAGGGACATTTTGAAATAAATATTAAGGTTTTGTGACACCTCTAGGATCCCAATATTTTACCAACCAAGCATTACTTCAGAATTCCATCAAAGATATTATATATAATTTATGGTTACTTTTAAAAAGTCTTGTTATAGACCAGTATACACACAACCATGTGCCAATACCTGGCTTTATCCACCTTTCCTTAAGATAGTTCTATGGTGTGTTACATGAGTTTATAAGGAGCCCTAGGGATTTTGAAAGTATCATGAAAATGTAAATAACAGAGAGGTTTATACACATTTTCTTAATTTGAAAAGAAAAAAGAATTTTCTTTGTAGGTGGCCACGAAAATTGAGGCAAAAATAAAACATACATAGCAAAAATTTTAAAAAGTTTACATTGATATCTTAAAAGCATATCAAAAAACAACCTGTAAATCATTATGAAATGAAAGGATGAAAAACATAAATTAGGAATGCCGATGCCCTAATGAGGTTTGTGAGACATGGGACAGAAGATTGAAAGTTTGTGTGGCACATAAATACCCGCTCTGTGACGTTCTGTTGCTAGTCTTCAGAGAACTATGTAAGGTGCTCTTGACATGGGGGGCTGTGAGAGCCGGGCTGTGGGGGGAGCCGCTCGGCTCCTGCTGTGGCATCTTGCTGAGGCCGTTGACCGTGCTAGGGGCAGAGGCCGGGGAGGGGGATGGGCATTGTACTACCATCCTCGTTTTTCAGAGTGAAGACTCCTTGTTCCATAATGGTAGAGTTCCCCCAAGAAACAGCACATTCTTATCACAGTCAGGAGGCCACTTTAGAATTTCCAGCTCTGGCATTTACTTGCTAAGTGACTCTGGGAAGTCGCAAACCCTTTCTGACCCCCTGTCTTGGCCTATGAAAAATGAGGATGTTGTGAGGGTTAAATGATGAAATTATGTGAAAGCTGTTTAGTATATTGTCCTCACTGTGCAAATTTAGACCCTTCAGATTCTTTTTGCGGAGTAAGGAATGGTTTAGGTCAACTCATTAATAACACATTTACAATTATTTTAATTAGTCCAGGAGGGGACAGGAGGTTAAACTGCTCAGCAAGCAGGATTGGGAAAGTGCCTGGAAGCTGGGCATGGGCCAAGAGATGGTCCTCCTCTGGGAGGTTGTGAAATCTGTTTTGCCTAGAGGGTTTGGAGGAAGGGTTATTGCCCTCCCAGCTTTGTGGGGCTACAGCAGGGAGGGGGTGGGGTCATCCGGGATCATACCAACCACTAGCCCCTCCTTCCCCCCCACCCTCCTTTGTATGCAATTGAAAAGCTTCTTCCTTGCCCTGACCACCACCCCCTGCTTCCCAATCCTCCTATATCCCCCATGCACACACCACACACCACATCCCGTCCTCAACCCCAGCACTAGGGCTCTCAACCAATGACAAGGAATGGTTGAAATTTCAACATGCAGGACCAATGTCCGCAGGAGAGAGTGAATGCGTGGCTTGCTGGGCAAAAAGCCCCCTCTCACTTCCACTGCAACATGAGAACTTGGGAGGGAGAAAAAGGAACAGAATTGTGGCCCTCAGGAAATGGCACCAACGTGCACATAGAAGTTAGGTAGGTCACAAACAATTTCAAAAAAATTTGTGGTAACATCTTACAGTCATGTTACATCACATTAAAATAGCCACATTCTTGGCGTTTGTTGCAAATGAGAAGATCTGATAACTCTTTGTGTCCCTCCCACCTGCCCACCCCCGCTGGGTGAGCTGAAGCTGACAAGCAGCCACCCCATATAAGTGGGGAAAGAGGTCTGCAGAGGCAAAAATAGGTTTATAGTTGTAAGTATGAGAAATACGATGTATTCTTGTATTATGATTTGTTAACTATTGCATTATTTTCCATACGATGTACTGTAGTCTCACCACCCCACCCAGACATCACCGAAATGGCCTGCCCAGCCTCGATGTGCAGGCCGCGTGAAATCCAGGGGACTGAGGCTACAACCTCTTAAAACCAGTACATCTAGGTTTTAATCTTATCTACCTTGAGGCTTTGAGCAGATTCCTTTCATTTTTTTCCAGTCTTCCCCTGAAAAGGACCTGTTGAGCAAATTCCCTAAGCTCTTTGATCTAAACTTTCCTCATCTTAAAAAGAGATATAAATGAGTTCCTACCCATTGGGTTGTCACCAGGATCAGGTGAGACAATGCATTCAGTGTGTGCATAGGACAGAGCAGTCACTCAACAAATGTTAACCATCATCGTTGTTATTACAGCCCCAGTCACTACTCTTATTACTCCTGCTGTCACTGGGGATTTTCCATGCCATTGAAAAGGGTTGAGCAGATCAACGGTTGCCGACAATGAACCCATACACCAGGCACAGTGACCCCCTCACTCCAAGTAAAAAGGCACAAGACCCAGCCTGCACTGGGCAGGAAGATCAGTATGGGGACTTCTGCATTGGGTGAGAGGTGGACCATGTTCCTTATCAACATGAAGACTGGGGTATTCAGGAGCAGAGCTGGCACTTTTTATACCTCACTTCATTAAAATCTCACATCAGCCTTATGAAATAGACACTAACTATTATTCCCACTAAACAAATGAGAAAACTGAGATTCAAAGGTAAATGACTTGCCAAAGTTCCCAGAGAGGGAGAGTCAGAACCGGAAGTCAGGATTTCCTTCTGCCACTTCTCAAGAGAGATGTTTCTTGCTAATTGAGGAAACTTCCTGAAGCAGAGTTTCACAAGTGTTATTAAAGCATGCACACGGTTAAGGCTGATAGTTAAATAAGCAAAATATGTGTTTCCCGAATGGATAAAGTCCTGTTTTGGGGCACCAGGGCATAGACCTAAGTCTAGGCTTGGTTGAACTGGACTGAATTATTTCCTGGAGCTCAGAGAATTAGTATATATATCCCCCATGGTTGTCTCAGTTCCCAGCACAGCGCTTCTCTGTTCCACAGTCACCTCGTTCAGAGAAGGGAGATGATAACTGTACCTACCTCCTACAGATGGCAGGGGATTGAGTGAGTTTCTAAAGCTCTTCAAACAGTGTCTGTCTGCCACATGGTGTAAGTGCTATGTATGTGTTGACTCTTACTATTATTATATAAGTACTGTCATTGATGTGAATCCTGTCTCCTACATTGGAGCAGGAGAGAGAGGGGAAAAAGGATGCAATCTTACTGCTAGGTGGAGGATGGGGTTACAGTCAGGGTGCCCATGTAGGCAGCTATTGCTATAGGACAACCCAAGTGGGCAGGATCAGTGAGAGTGGAGCAGAGAGGTGTATAGTATTGAAGTCCACTCACTCCATGGGGCCAGAGCTCCTCAGCCTCCTCTGAGGAAGGGTGTAGCTTCATGCTGGCATGTGGGAGTAGAAGTAGCCTGTCCTGAGAATCAGCAGGCCTGGTTCTAGACCCTGCCAGTCACTCACTGAGTAAAAAGCATTTTTTTCCCTGCACCTCTGTTTCCTTGCTCAACTTAAAGAAAGGATTAGTTAAGCTATCCAGGAAATTCCCTTCCAATCCTGTGACTGAAGGGAACAGGGCTTAAGATAAAGGCTACAGGCATTGCTGCCAGACAGACCTGGATTTAAATACTGACTCTGCCTTTTACTAGTCGTGAGACCTTGATCACCTCAGAACTGCCTGGGCCCTGTTCACTCCAAGGATTGGACCCCATGCCAACAGAACCTCCTCTGTCTCTGGTTCTTTGTGATTCCCTGACCTCTCCAACCAAAGGCACATCCACCTGCCTGAGAGAGAGCCCTTGTCCTGGGAGAAGGCGATGAGCCCACTTCTTTTTTTTTTTTTTTTTTTTTTTTTTTTTTTTAATTATTTTAATTGTCTCCATTTTCCCACCACCACTTTCCCCTGCCCCACCCACCCCGACCTCCTCAGTCCTTCCCCACTTTGGCTTTGTCCATGGGTCCTTTATACAGGTTCCTTGATTTGACCCTTCCCCTTCTTTTCCCGGTTACCTCCATCCCTCCTTCCCTCTCATTGATGTTGTTTTGTTTTTACTTTCAATGTTGCTGGTTATATTTTTCTTGCTTGTTTGTTTTGTTGATTAGGTTCCACTTACAGGTGAGATTATATGGTATTTGTCTTTCACCCCCTGGCTTACTTTGCTTAGCATAATGCTCTCCAGTTCCATCCATGCTTTCGTGAAGAGTAGTATTTTCCCTCAAGTATTTTAGGCCCTTTCATCTTCAACATACTTGAAAAGGCAATTGGGACAGGTTTCAGACGGATTTCCAGACACTGCTGTTTTGAAAACTCATGAATGACCAGTGCTTTAAAGTGATTCCCAAAGTCACCAGTGTCCGGCCAGGAAAACATCATTTCCCTCCATGTCTCAGCCTCATCCCCGCCCCCCCCCACACCCCAGGTTATCTCTCTGATGCTCCCACTTGTGCTGGCCCTTCAGACGTAGTGAAAGCAAAGGCCACAAGACCAAAGACCAAAGACCAACCACAAAGAGCAAAGGGGGTCTTCGGCTGCAGACCCTGCCAGGAAGAAAACCACAAAAACCCTCTGGGGATCCTGAGGACGTACCCGGAGAGGGCAGTACGGAGCCCCCAAGAACCTAGCGCTGAGGGAAGGTTCCTCTCTGGGACTCAGGCTGCCGTGCGGACCCTGCGACGTCTGAGCAGGATGCCTGTGCGACAATCCAAAGGCAACTGTGTCCCACTTGCTCTGTGAGGCCAGAGCTACCTTCTCCCCACAAATAAAATCTAAGGTCACCATCTGGGAATAAAAAGGCCTCCTGTCACTTCTGTCACCAAAACAAAATGCTGAGTTCAGTGATTACTGTAAGGAGCCCATGGGATAGTCACAGTGTCCAAGTTCATTTAAAGTGGGATCCTCTTCCGTCCCCTGGAGTGGGCCTGCTTCGCCTCCTGGCGATCCCCTGTAGTGGGAAGGTGTTGTCCCTAGATGTCACCTTTAGCTTCCTTCCGTCTTCCTCTGGCCCTTCAAGGTGCTGTTTCATCGTCAGCATGTGGGCCCACCCTGGGCCTTCTGCTTCTCAGGTAGCGCACACCCGGTGCTGAGAAATCCTGGGAAGACATCCATCCTGGGGCTGGCATCCTGGGCCTCACTTGGCGCCCCCACCTGTGCAGTAGCCAGTCAAGATCTCTTGCCCTTTAGATTTACCAGGTGTAAATTAGACATCAGGACAAAATGTCCCCCAAGTTCCACAGAGACATATGGAGTTCTCTGAGTGGTTACATGGAAGCCCTGTCTCTAGGCACATGGAGAAAAGGACAAGTCTGGAGCTCCTTCCAGAAATCCTGTTCAAAGTATCCTTGGCCACTGATTCTTTAGAAGCTGGGTCTGTGAACACGTCTGACCAATCTCAGCCACATGGGTCTCGCCCCTCACTTTGGAGCTGGCAGTCTCGGACGCCCTTCCTTACAGAGTTTTAGCAGAAATGAAGACAGGAAAGTCCCTTTTAAACTGGGAGGCACAACAACCCCAAGCCAAGCAGGGCAGAGTCAAAATCGCTGACAGGTTGGCAAGATTTGCACACATGGCACAAGAAGTGTTTCACTTTCTAAAGAAAGAATGTGTATATAAAACATAGTGGTAACAACAGCAATATTGGGTGGTACATTAATGGGAGGCTGTTATATTATCCTCTTGCTAGTTTTGAAATTTCTTCAAAGAAAGGAACGTTCATATCAAGCAAATTTAAAAAAGGGAGAAGCGGGGAGACCATCACTGGGGGTTTCCATTCTGGTCATTCATTCATTCAGTTATTTATGCAGCAAACACTTACTGGGCACCTACTGTAAGCGCTGTGTTGAGTGCCGGGACCCTCCCCTCAAGGAGCATGTGGGTTCTACGGAGCCTTGACATGGCACATCATGTTAATACTCTGGCATCCCAGTGCGCACGCATTTAACAGAAGCAGTGTGGTAGGCAAAAAGAATCCCCAAAGATACTCTGTCCAAATACCCAGACCTGCGAATGCGTTACTTTACGTAGCAAAGGAGAGATTGCAGATGTGATTAAGACCCTTGAGATGGGCACGTTATCCTGAATGGTCCAGGTGGGCTTGGTGTAAGCACAGCTGAGAGAAAGAAGCAGGAGAGTCAGGGAAGGAGCCGGGAGGTGGGAGCCCAGGTCTGAGCGATGTGGTTCACTGGCCTTGAAGATAGAGGGGATCAGAGCCAAGGAATGTGGGCCCCCCTGGAAGCTGAAAACACAAGGAAGTGGATCCTTCCCCAGAGCTTTCAGGTATAACATGGCCTGCAAACATCTTGATTTTAGTCCAATGAGACCCATTCTGGATTTCTGATTTCCAAAATTGTAAGATAAATTTGTGTATTTTAAGCTAAGTTTGTGGTGCCATATTTTGCCATGTATAATGTGCACTTTTTGCTCAAATTTTTGAGAGAAAATTAAGGATGCACATTATATGTGGGAATAATGATTATATGTGATATAATGGGTATAATAACCCCATGTCTAATGCACACAAAAACTGTGGGTACACATTATACACAGCAAAATATGGTAATTTGTTATAGCAGCAGTAGGAAACTAATATAAGCAATTTCAACTAAATCATTCAATAAAGAAAAGGAGAAGTATAGGAAATATAGTCAATAATATTCTAATAAATATGTACGGTGTCAGATGGGAATGAGATTTACTGGTATAATCACTTAATAAGTTATATAACATCTAATCACTGGGGTGTGCACCTGCTAACATACTATTGTATGTCAACTTTAATTGAATAATAAAAAATTATTAAATGGCAAAAAATAAAATGTCATTCTTAAAACATTAAATTAAATTAAAATTTAAAATACACATAAAAGGAGAAGTATAAAGGATTAAAACAATATATATAAAGATTATAAAGAATTGCAGGATAGCAATTCTTCCTGCCCTTTTGCCAGGAGATGTGCCCAGAGCGGACCTGAGGTGGGTACAGGATACTTTTTCTATATTTGGCCTCAGGTGTCGTATGAGCTTTTTGCCACACTTACGGCTTCAGGGGACTTTCAGAGACAGTGGTAACTATGCCGTTTTCCACGTGTTTCTTGATTTTAGAATTTAAGCTTAGTACAAGCAACATCATTTTATTGGAACTGAGAGGCAGCTGAGTCTAGTAGTTAAGGTCTGTGGCGTTAGACAGACCTGAGCTGAGCCCCGCCTCTGTCCCCGACTCGCTATGTAACCTCGGCCAAGCTTCAGAACCTCCCTTAGCCCCAGTTTCATCACCTGCAAAGTGAAGAAAAAATGATACCTTCCTCCTATTTTGTGGTGAGGGTTAAATCAGATATGTGTATAGAGTGGCCCATAGTAAGCTCCTAATAAATGATTGCAGTTAGTACGATTGGAATTATTATTGGGATTATCTCTGCTGTTGGGACAGAATTACCCTCCAAAGGCTAATTTTTGCCTCCCAGACAGTTTGCCTGCCTCCAGTACCCCTTGCACAAGCTCCTTATTAATAAGCTTTCCAGTCTGGTTTGTTTAGCGCGCAAAGTCTCGGGGAAAAAACAAACAAACAAACAAAAAAACAGAAACGAAAACAGGATCCCGTGGGGATAATAATGAAAAGAAGGTCCTTGGTAGTGAGCAGAATGAGTCAACGGCATGATTATTTTGCAGATATAATTCATCTGACACAGCAAAAGGGGACACATGCTCAGAGATGATGGTGCACGAGGGCAGGCCCAGGGCTTCCCAGCTCCTTTCCAGCTCCCCTCCCAGCACGACACATTCCTGCCGACCAAGAGTAATTACAAGGCTGCTTCAGAACTACGCAGCAAGCTATTAGGATCCCTGGTGACCCCATGTCAGACTAGACATGAATATTTCTTGCTCATGTTATCCTAGTGATTTGTATAATATATTTATACTCTCCCAAATCTGATTCCTGAAATACAAATATCAAATATCTCAAAGATCACCTTTTCCATCTGTCCAACCTTCCAACATCCTTCATTACCATTATTTTATTTTTCCCTGCAGAAATTTATTATAAGATCAAACAGACAAAATAAAATGAACACACACAAAAATAATTAGCTTGTCTACAGTAGGTAATGGGTTAAATTTAAGGGCAGCCCCTTTTTGCCAATGCTAAGGAGAGCTCCCTTCTAGAAAGTACCCTCTTCTGTCCTTCCTCCCCAAGTTGCCAATGCAACAACATTTGTTCCAGGCTTCCCAATGAGGACAAACAAGTCTTTGGCCCCTTCTCTAGAAATTTGAAAATAATCCTGAGTCATTTGGGGCCAAATCTGGTGAACATGCTGAATGGTCAAGTTAGAGACCAGTGAATTCTCCTTGATGTTGTTGAGATGGAAGAAGAGGAGCAGATCTAAAGGTCCTTGTGTGAGGCTTAGAAATGAGCCATCTGAATGCTATCCCCAAAGAAGAAATCCAAGGAAGAGGGCAGACACAAACTTTCCTTTATCCTCAAATTTATTCCGGCTGTTCTGATAATCAAATAGACATGAGACAGATTAGCAAGAGAAAACAACCACATTTACTACACATATATGTATTGGAACCCCACATACATGAGAGAGTCAGAGACCCCACACGCAGGAGACGTTCAGAGAGAGAAAGGGAACATGGATATATAAGACATTTTGCACTAGGGATGAGGTAACGTACCTTGGGGGCTTCAAAGGGTACTTTCAGAATAATTAGAAGAGCGGAGGTTTAGTAAATGAAAGTTTGCCCTGCCATATAGGTGGATCAAAAAGTTATCATTGATAATCTCTTATCATGGGAAAGGCCCTTAATTCAAGTTCTGAGTAGTTAAAGGAAGGGACACAAGTCTCTCTTGAGCCTAAAGCTACAACTACCTTTAGCTCAAAGCAATCTGCACACCATAGAGACACATATTGGGGTGGCTTGTTCTGAATCCTCCCATACCCTCCAAAGATTTAAGCAACAGTAAAAGCTTTGAAATTTATCTTTAATTTAGATGAGAATACAAAAATAATATCCACGTTTGCTAAACACTTAATACATGATGAGGATCTGATGATCATTTTCCATGAATGTATGATCCTACCAGTTACCCTTTTAAGTAGTTATCATCATCATCATCATCATCATTTTGTAGACGAGAAACTGAAATTGAGAGAGTTTAAATAACATATTCAAAGTCAGACAGCTAGAAAACGAAGATAGGACTTGAACCTGGATCTCCTAGGATCCAAAAAAAGTTCACATTCTTAACCTCATGCTGTTCTACATGTGAAACTTTTACAAGCCCTAACCAGCAGAACACAGGATTGGAAAAGAGAAGGAAGAGAAGATCTTACACTTTATGGTTGTGTTTTGGTGTCTCTAAGTTGTATGCTGCATTCATTTATTCAACAAATAAATTTGAGTGTTTCCTTTGCTTGGAACAGTGATTAGCATAAGGTGAACAAAACAAAATCAGGCTTTGCCCTTTTGGACTGCGAGTCTAATCAGGGATATGGACATTAAACATTGGAGCATTTTAAGAGGAAGAGCAACATGATACCCAACTTTTATTTAGAAAATATCTCTCTGGCTACAATGAGAATTAGGTATGACTTATATCAAACACCAGAACCAAAGTAGTTGCAACAACAAATTGTATCTAAGAAAGTCAATCGCTCTCATCCTTCTTTTAACTTTTCAGCATTTTGTTCTTCCCTTTTTTAATCATCAGACAAAGTTATTTTATTTTGACTTCCAGATCTGTTTTCACTATTAGATTGTAAGAACCTTGAGGCCAGAGTTTGTCCAATTTTGTTTCTCCAACATCAAACAGATTATACAATAACTTTGGTTAAATGAGCAATTCCTTGTTACCCATAATGTTGAATTATATTTGTTATATTCATTGCAATTTAATACAAAAAATATATATAGCCCAGAAAAGGTTTTACGTGTTGGGGACAAAAAATGATTCTTCCTTTACGTCTCTCTTCAACAGTCCTAAGCACAATTACTCTTAGCCTCCAGGCCTTAGTGAAATACTTGCCATTGTTTGCTATAGAGTCACTAATGTAAATCAGATGAAAAGGCCCATTAGTGGCCAGCAGTGTAGGGGATGGGTCTGGGCTGATCCCACTCTTCATCATTCAGTGCTGGAGCACTTAATTAATGGCAGCTGATTTCTCTTTAAAGTAAAGTAAAAATTATATCACAAATTTAGCAAAGTAGAAAATTGTATTTGTGTTTTTTTTTAATTGTAAAGCTAATTCTTAGGATTACTTTTCTCTTAAAAAGCCCGTTTATAATATATCATGAGTCACAATGAAATGTAAGTTAATTAAAAATTATGGTAAGAACTGAAAGTCAACCTAGACACAGCTTTCCATTTGCTTGTTGTTGATCTTAATTAAATACAACATATTTCCATATTTTAAAATGACATAAATATTTCAATCTATTCCCTTCCAAGATTGTAATTCTGGGAACTTCTTATCTTATATTCATAACTTTGGGAGGCAGCCCAGTCTCCTATCTTTGTGATTAGCAATTTCATGACCACCGGGGCAATATCCTCTATGAGAAAGAAAGGGAACCCATCCATCCATCCATCCATCTATTCATTCATTCATTCACTCACTCACTCACTCAGGAGCCCCTCCTCTTTTCCATAGGCTAGATTAGTCTCTGGGGACACTGAGCCGATAAGGTAACATCCTTGGTAGGGAGCCGGTGGTCTGCTAAAGAGAACAGACCAACCCTTTTCATGTTTTAGTATCCATACATAGAACACTTTTTAGATGAGAGCATTTACACTGGAGAAAACTCAAGTGATGCCTGGTAGATTCAAAATGCCATTGACATTCAGTCAACACATACTTTCCCTTTTCTGATAGCATTTTTAAAAATGCCAGAAAAGTTCCAATCCCTGACTACCTCCCTGGAATGCTGGGAAGTTAAATACACACTGGCTATGCAATGCTTTAAAACCTGGAAAGTGCTGAGGAAGAATAATTTCAGCAGCAATACTTGTGAGGCACTTTAGAGTTCATGCAGGGTTGTAAGCTCCTTCACCTCATAGAGTAGGCTGGGCTGGACACTGTCCTCCCCACTTTACAGGAGCAGAAAAGAACGGGTGACCCAGGGACTTACCCATGATGCACAGTATATGGGTGGCTATAATTCCTAATGATAATTCTGGTTGTTACAGTCTCCCTGATTTAATTGGAGAGCAGGCAGCTCAAAGCCTGGTGCATCGCAAGTGTGCAGTGAATGTTCCTTGGAACTGATTTCCACTCGTAGTTCTGAATACCACTCCGCAACCCCCATCCTCTCTCCAAATGACACACGTCTCTCTGAGAACCCAATGGGAGAGAAGAAGAGAAGAGCAAGGGTGTTTGGCCTTCTTCCGATAAACCAATGATTGTCCACTATTTATACCAGTACATCATAATCTGTAGTGAAGTATGCATATTTTTTACTAATAATAGCTCCTAACACCACCTGATTGATGTTTGCTAATAATTTCCTTTGTACAGCTAGAGTAGCTTCAAGTTTACTCCTATAACAAATGTCACTCACTCTAGCATTCAAATCTCCCTCTTAGGAGGCAGGCAAGGGGTGAAGGTATAACCAGGTTCTTTGCCACTTAGCCTCCTCTTCAGGTCCTGGTTTTGGAGCTACCAATCCTGGGACAGTGGTGTACTACAATACTCAGGTATGAAACATCTTGCTCAACCTCCTGCCAGCACACTGGGTTTCAGGGTGAAGAAGAGGCCTGGAGGATGCAGAATAAGGGCTGGCAAGACCTAAATGCCAAGGATAATCCTGAGGAGGGAAGAGAGCCCTGTCCGGCAGGCACTAGCCAAAGGCTATCCAATGGATGGATGGTTGCTCCCTGGCAAGGAGGTGAATAAGCCTGGGAAACTCCAGTCCCCAAGCAGTCACATCACAGTCCCTCATGAGCCTCTCAGGTATGGCGGGGAACTCAGGAAGGATCCTCCCGCCCTTCCCTGGGAAAAAGATTGGCAACAAATGAGCAGGATGACATTGTCATGAGGCAGCAAATGTGTGGGATGTGGCGCATTGGGTACTGAGAATGCTGGAGGGAAAACCAAGGTAGATCAGTAAAGAGGGGGCTTCAGAATGGAGAAAGGCTGCATTGGTGCAAGCTCATTCTAGAAAACTGTTGTCAGGATCTTTGCCAGCAAAACTCACCTTAAGAGTCATCTACTGGTGGAGAGAAGGCTCCTTACTACCCCCTAGGCAGGTGGCACTGAAAGCAGGATGCAAACTCTCCTGCAACCTCCTGAGCTTCACCAGTCTGGCCTGTCGTCCTCTATGCCTGATGCACCGCTGCCTTCTGGCCTCACCCTTATCCTCTCTCCTCCGGTGATTTCCCATTTTCAGTTTCATATCTTTTCCTTTTTCCTGGTTTATTCCTTTGTTTGGGGAGAAGACATCCCTGTAGCTTCTGGAGGAAATGCACATAAAAGGGAAAATGTTTTAAAGCCTTGAATCTCTAAAAAGGTCTTTTTCCCACCCTTCTGCCTTCACATATTGAATTCTGTAGCAGAAGTGATTCCAGGGTTGCCACTGAGCAATCCGAAGACTTCCACATTCTTCATCCTTTGTCTGGGTCTTACCTGTCTTTGGAAACTTATAAGATCTCTTTGTTCCCCGTGTTGAGAAATATCATAGTGATGAGCCCTGGGTAAGCATGTTCAACCATTGTTCTAGGCACTCTGTGAGTGGGCCAATAAGTCTCAAAAGTCGTAGCTGCTATGGTTCAGTGGATTCAGCACCAGCCTATCAACCAAAAGGTTGCCAGTTCAATTCCCAGTGTAGGGCACATTGCCTGGGTTTGAGAGGCAACCACACATTGATGTTTCTCTCCTTCTCTTTCTCTCTCCCTTCCTCTCTCTAAAAATAAATAAATAAAATCTTTACAAAAAAGACAAGTCATGTCCTTCAATTCTGGGAAATACTGTTGAATACTCTGATTAATGATTTCCTCACTCCTTTTCTGTTTTCTCTTTCTGGAATTCCTACTACCCACGGAATCTCATTAACTGGTCTTCCAATTTACTTATCTTTTTCTTTCACACTTTTCATTTTCTTTATTTTTGTTTTGTTTGGATTTTTTGTTTGTTTGTTTGTTTGTTTTTGTTTTACTTCCCAAAAGATCTCAACTTATCTTCCAACCCTTGTAATGAGTATAATTTCTCTGAAAGTTTTTCTTTTCATGTTTTCTTCTCCCTGTGTCGACTCCATCCCCTCCAAGTTTCTTTCCTGTTTTGGTCTCCATCTTTCATGCTAGAGCTCTCCTCAGGTGCCTGCCAATATATGAGAACTGAAGCTGCAAAGCTGGTCAGGCATGCCTGTGGGGTGGGCCCATCAGTGGAAGTGTCACTGTGGGGAAAGCTGGCTGCACCATCTGTTGGGAATTCATGTTGTCAGTTTCTTTAGTTCCTTCTTGAAACAAGTCAGATTTTCTAGAGATCTTTCCAATACTTTGTGTGGTAGGCACACCAATGGTCCCCCGAAAATGTCCATGTATCAATCTTTCAAAACTATAAATATGTTATATTATTCATCAAAAGGGACTTTGCGGATATCATTGATATCTGCATGCTGAGTCATATCTGCATGACTCTTAAGGTGAGTTTTGCTCCTTACTAGGACCTTTGCTAAGGACCTTGACATGAGGAGATAAACCTAGAATATCCAACGGGCCCACTGTAATCATAATGGGCCCTAAAGGAAGGAGGCAATAGGCTCAGAGTCAGAAAAGGAGTTTTGACTATGGAAGCAGAGATCAAACTGATGAGGGGCCACAAGCCAAGGAATGCAGGAAGCCTCAAGAAGCTAAAAAAGGCAGTAAAACAATCTCTCCCAGGGCTTCTGGAAGGAACACAGCTCTACCAACATCTTGATTTTAGTCCTGCCCAGCCTACACTTTGATTTTAGTTTAGCCTGAAACTGATTTCAGGTGTCTGACCCCCATAACTACAAAAGATAATACATCTGTGTTGTTTGGTAATTACAGCAGCAATAGATAATACAGCCTGGCATTCAGAGCTAGCGGTGGTGGTGGGAGGGGGGTGGGTCTGGGGTCTCGGTGTGCAGATATGTACTTGGCATCTTTGTATTCAGCGTGGTGCCCTACCTCAACCATGCCTGGTGTTTTTTTAGTCCAGAGTAACTCCACTGAACACCCATCCTCTCTAGAAAATAAATCTGCAGTTGTTACCATGTAGGGGAGGGCCAGTCTCTCAGAAATGTGGAGCAAGTGTGGGTCTCTAGGAATCTAAGCACGCCATTCCCCTCCCCACCCCCATCAGTTCCAGAAGTACACAGAGCTGCCAATCCCTGAGCCACTGCAGGTTCTGCGGTGGAAATCCTGCTTACCCACAGCTTTCCCCACCACTGGCTCAGAGTCAGGCTTTCTCCTGATTATTGTCTCTTGCTTTCCAGCAGCTTAAATGCTATTGTCATCTTCTTTTTCCCTGTCTTCAGCAGAGTATGGCAAAAACAAACAAAAAACAAACAAACAAACAAAACCTCCTGTAGCTTTAGTGTGTTGTCCAAGGGAATAAAACCAGACAAGTGCTAAATCCACCACCTTTTCTAGGAACTCTTCCCTTCATATGTGAAATCAGAGCTTTCAGGGACCCTCTGGGGAGCCACTGTCACACCTCACAGTGTGACACTGCGTCTCTGGGCACTTCAGAATGTCTCTTTTGACTAATGATCAGGGCCTCTCCAACCAAGGCCTTCCTCCTAATGTATGTCACCTTGTCTCAATATGGATTCAACGGGGTGCCCCAGGATGGTTGTTGCAGTTGTGAAAATGCCGATGGACTTTCCTACTCAAGTAAAGAGCCAGTGTTCCTACTCCCCAGCGCTCCCTCCCCTGCACCCCCCTGGCTCCTCAAGATGCTCCACGTCTGTACTAGTTTGCGAGGGCTGCCTTAACAGATTAGACAGCAGAAGGTTATTGTCTCACAGTTCTGGAGGCTAAGTGTCAGACCAAGGCAGCAACAGGGTTGAAGTCCTCTGAGGACTCCCTCCTTGGCTCCCCGCGGCCACCTGCCTGCTGCCTCTTCACGGGGTCTTCTCTCCGTGTGCAACCCTCCTGTCTCCCTGTGTCTTCTAATAACCTCTTCTTTTAAGGACACCGGTCAAATTGAATCAGGACACATTTGAGCTAAATCACATCTTTAAAGAGCCTAGGTCCAAATACAGTCACTTTCTAAAGTGCTGGGGTTTAGGACTCCAGAATATAAATTGTGGAGGTTGGGGGGCAGACGACACAGTCAAGCCTCCACTGGCCATCCCCTGATTCTGGGCCAGGATTCTGACAGCTCTGTTTCCCTTCCATACCTGTGGTCACATGTCTGGAATAGCAGCTCTGACCCTGTCACATTATTTCTCCGCCACAAGCCTGGGCTCTGAAACCAGTGGGAGCCAAGGTACCCCCAGACCAGGGCCCCTGCCTCGGAGCCCCATGGAATGCCACGGAGCCCTTTGTGTTCAGTGTCCTATTTTTATGTTCCCCCCCCCGCCCCCGCCGCTAACAATAGTGTAACATACAAATGAAAACAACATATACCGTGTCCCCATGTATTATCCATGACTCAAAAATAAAATTCTCATTTAATGCTTCGAAGATTTGGAATACTTCTGTTCACATTTCAAGTTCCAGTTAGGACAGATTGTAAGAAATCTTTGGACAAAGGCCATTCATACCTTATTTAGATGGGCCTTTTAAAATGCCCGCAGAGGGTGGAAATCTTTATAGGAGAGAAAAGTGAATAAAAGCAGAGGTTTGGGAATCATACAGATCTGCATTTAAATTCTGCTTCTAGCATTATTAATTGTGTGACCTTGAGCTAACTGCTGAACCTCACGAGGCCACCGTAAGAAGCACAGGCACTAAGGTACACGCAGCATCTAAGCTAGGACTGGACAGGATTGGGGGCTGTCAGAGCAATGTAAAACTCCCTCCCCTCCCCCTGGGACTACAGACCAGCAGAGACTGCACAGGCCCAGGAATCACACCCCTCCCCAGCTCTGTTCTTAATAAAACCCTCCATCCCCTTTCACCCAATGAAAAGGGTTTGTGCAAATCCTATGTTAATAGATTCCTTTGGCCAATTCACAAGGCAGGTTTTACATTTGAAAGAATATTTGACAGTTTCACTCAGCCTTTCTCGGGGGCCCTAGGGAAGGTCTAGAAATCCTCTCAGAAGTAACTTCTGGCCTCTCTCAGCTGCTCAGACCAGCTCTTCAGCTTCTCTCACTCACCCTCCGCCCTCCCCACCCCACCCCCAGTCCCCTTACGGAAGGTCAAAATATGCTGGCTGAAAAAAGTTTGGGGGAAAAATGGAGAGGGGAAGAAGGAAGAAAATGAATGTTTACTGAACACATATTTTTAAAAATCTGTGAGGTGCTTGACATCAGTGACCTCACTGAGTATTTTACAGGTAAGAAACAGAGAAACAGAGAGGTTAACTAGTGCAAAGCTACTAAGTGGCAGAGAATGATTCAAGGCCAAGTCAGCAAGTCGGAAATCCAAGTCCAGTGCTCTTCCCAATGTTTCCAGCTACCCCCCACCCTCGGTCCCTCAGATCTCCCTACAATATCTCTTCTTGACGTTTCTCAGCCCCTCTCTTGCATCCATCACTTTCATCTTTGTGTTATGGTTCCTTGCAGCCATGTCTTCTCTCCTTGACTCTCTGGAGTCAAGAGTAGTGCCTGATTCTGATCTTTTTTCCTCTCACACCCCCTACAATGCCAAGAACGGAGTAGACACTTCAGGGGTGTGTTCAATGGCTAATGAGTTAAATAAATGAGTGCATAAATAAATGAATATATAAATTAATGGGCTACATATCTATGAAAAAATATATATATGGGAAAGATGAGATGAATGAGTGTGTCAGCAGCGAAAACAGCACCAGGTGTTAGGCTGGTGGAGTGGGACAAGATCTCACTTCAGTAACCTCAGTACTTCAGACCTGGCTAAGCAAGAACACAGAGTCAAGACTCAGATTATAAGCAAAAGTTTATTTAGAAAGTTACAGAGGTAGAAGAAGTGAACCATAAAAGAAATGGGTTCAGGAAACAAGTTACAGTGGCCAAAGATGGGCCTTTGGAGCTTAGGAGAAAGACAGAAAGGTAAAGGAAAGGTATGTTGGGTCCTACATCCTAAGAGCTTCTAAGGGCATGGATTTTAGTGGGGAGGGCGCCAGGGGAGGATCTTAACAGATAGATTCATCAGCTTTCCAGGTGTGTCCTTTCAGCGTTCTGGTTGCCACGGATTAGTCAGCGCCCAGGGTCATTAGTTAATGTAGCTGGTTCTGAGACACCCTTGGCTTTGCTTGTCTGGTTTGGCTGCTTTTCTGGGCCTGGGGCTGAAATACAATTGAGGCCTCGCTGTTATCCTTAGGGAGGAAAGGTTAGAAAGTCTGAACTGCTGGCACTATGAAAGGTCAGTGGGTTTAAACTGCATAACAAGTGATATACTAGGGGAGGAAAATTTACTCTCGGGGTGAGGCCCTTGTTTGCCCAGTTTTTCCCATCACTAGGCACCCAGGGCTTTTCATCCTGGTGACCCTGTGTACCTGGTCCCTCATCCTTATTCTGCTAGTGTCTAACTGCCTGCCACATATGGAAGGATGCCTAAATAAGTTTGGAAAAGAATGAATGAATGAATGAATGGATGGATGGATGAATGATGGATGAATGAATGAATGTTTAAGTAGATGTAGGAACAAATACATGTAAGAAAAAGTGAACGCACAAATGCAAAAGTGAACGTATGCACTTTCATCAAACATATCGATTGCATGTGTGGATTAATAAGTGAATGAATGAATATGTCAATGAATGTATGAATTGAGTCAATAAATACATATTACCAAATACACAAGTGACCATATGAAAGTAGATGAATAAAAACATAAATGAACTGAGGCAAAAAAGACTGAATGAATACATGAATGAACTCATGAATTCATGCTTGCAGAAATGAACGAATGTGTGAAGGAGCCAACAAATGGGTGAATGAATGTCTTCTCTATTCCCTATAGGACCACCATTCCCCCTAGAACGTGGTCCTGATCAGAAAGCCTAAGATTCAGAGGGCAAGTTTAGGTTCCAGGAGCAGCATTTAAGTTGAAGCTAAAGGTCTGAAGGTAGGATTAAGGGCTAGGGCCCAACTGTGCTTAGAAAATAAAATAACTTTGGTGGGAGTCCCCTATAGTACCAGCCATGCTTCCTAAGAATTGGACACCAAGGTGGTCAAAAAGAGCAAGTGAGAACAGTGGGTCGCCGCTCCAGGGAGCTTTAAGGTAAGGCCAGTCCCCTTCTGCTCAGTATTCCCTTGGCCCTATGACCCATACTCCCACCCAGCAACCGGTCCACGCCCAGCCCAGAGCAGAGGCAGGCAACCGAAGACAAGGAAATTAAGTCTTAGCATCCAAGAACAGCCTCCTTTAATGAAGAGGCTGCTGCAATATCTTTGCAACAAGCGGCAACTCACATGTTTGATTACAACAGGTTGAGCCATTCCACCCTCCCCAGTGCCAGGGCTCAGGGAAAGAGGGAGGAAAAAAAACACCTAAACACTGAGCAAGAAAACACACTTCCTGAAACAAGCAGCCAGAGGCCCTGGCTCTGTCCAGGCTGAAAAAAGCCTAGGGTAGTATTTCTTGCCGAAGAGCCCCATGTCTTAACGCCTCTGCCTGCACATCTCTGAGCGATACTTTTCTTTGCTTCTTTGTTTTCAGCTTCAGAATCTGAGCCACAGAGGATTTTGAGTGACTGACACCTTCTCTCCTCTCAGCCCTGGGAGCTGATTTGTTCAGGATTGTGGCAAACCGGTATTTCAGGTCCCCTTGGCAACCCCCCAGTGCCCTATCTCCAGAGAATTGCGCTTCTAAAGGCCCCTGAGGAGACCGGACTTCTGGGTGAGAATCAACACCTTCCTCTTTGTTTCTTTGCTGCCACATTCAGGCTGGGTCACTATTTCAAGGAGAGGAGAGTTTGGTTGGAAGGAAAATCTGTCCTGGAAGTTACAAATGTGATGTAAAGAGAAACCCCTGGGTGTTCAGGGACTGGAGGAAAGAGGATGAAACCTACAGATTCCTTCCCGCTTTCAATTTTCACTCTTGTCATTGCTTGTCTTCTGATGCAACCTTAGAGTAATACCTGCCACTGGAGGTCAGGGTGCCCGTTTGGCCCCAGACGCTTGTCAGTCATTGAATTACTCATTTCAGCACTCATAGAGGCAGGAGGAGCTGTCCTAGCTCACAGCCTGAGCGGCAGGGAGGCTGCCCCGGGGACCCGGGCAGTCCACGTGGTCTCAGGGGCTGAGGAGGCGTTCCTGTATGCTGTGTTTCACCGGATACCTTTCATCTCTGCCTCTGGGTTCCCCCCCTACCCCCCACGAAAGATTGCTTAAAATTATGTATTTTTCCATAAAGATCCTGGGCAGAGTCGGGGGGGCCTATATAGCTAGTCCCTGCTCCCACTCCTTACTCAGCTTTGTGCTTTGTTTGGGGAGGGGGTGGAAGAGGGTGAAAGCAGCAAGAGAAAGACCCTGGCCGTGGCGACTGACTTAAAACAACAGGCGCTGACAAAGATAGTGATGTGCAAATTACTGATTTTTATTGGACACTTTGGGGAATATAGCTGTTTGTCAGGAAATGAAAGAGAATGTTTGTGCTTATAAAATTATATGGAAAATCAATGCGGTGTTAAGTACATTTTTCAGTTTGAGTCAAGGACTGTTCTCCAGCCAATTCTAGCAGCTCAATGGGACACAGAGGTGTCCCTCGGCACAGCCAAGGGGGCTCAGCGGAAAGGTCAAGCTGCATTTTTTGCTGCACTTTTTCACTTGGAGAAATGCCTGAGTGGGCCTGAAGTGACATAGGCAATGCAAAGTTCCAAAGGTGGCGGTGAGACTTCAGTGATTAATAGCCCAGGACCACGCCAGACAAGCGCTCTGATGCCTGGACCTGTTCTGTTTTTCCTTTTCATGTGCTCTAACCCAGGGATTCTGAGCACTGTGTCCAGGTCACAGATGAGCTGATCCCTGGGGGGAATTAGGTCGGAAAAGCATGTTGCAGGAGTGAAAATAAGAGCCACCCAAAATGCGAGAGAGAGTGAGAGTTCCGCCTTGTCTCCTTGGTTTTGCCACTTCTCTCTGCTGTGTGACCCAGGACCCATTACTGACCTCTCTGGGCTTCCTGTTCCTTTGTCTGTATGTTTTGTTGTAAGGAGCTCCTTAAGATCTCTTCCTGCTCTAAAGTCTGTGATTCTATGACAAAGAAGATCTTAATGATTTGTAGAATGATAGTTCAGTGAGTGATGCGCTGAGGCCTGCACTGATGGGGATGCAAATTTTCAGCTTCATTTATGTCAGTTATTGGCTGTGTGTCTTAAGCAGGTCACTTAATCTTCCTGTGCTTCAGTTTTCTTGTATACAAAGTGATTTTGTTAGTATTTTTTTCTCTCTCTCTCATTGGACTTCTGGTGAGGATTAAATGCCTTAACACATGTCCAGCATTGAACACAGTACCTGTCGCAGTGGATACATGCTAGCTATTGTCATTACAAAGTGGATAAAGAAAACAACACATTTTAACAAAGTATCTTAACTCCTCAAAACACTTATGGAAATGGTTGTAAAAATAAATAATAAATTTCCACTGATTATTATTAAAGACCAAACTGATCCCTTTGTTACCTCATGATAGATGTGACTGAAGGACTCAATTAAGGTATCGGGCGCCAAAAACAAACATAAAAACCCATTATATTCAAATTCCATCTTTTCCACTATGCATCAGTTTCACCATCTGTGAAATGGGGGTAATAACCAAGGACTGTTGAAGGATTAATTGTTGTGATACCTTTTACAAGTGCTTGAGGCACTTGATAAATGACACCAGTTATGATGTAAGCATTTATTATTTGAAATCCATAATTTTAAAACAAAAGATGAAAGAACAAAGGTCAAAACCGTTTTTGAGGTATCTCAAAAGGTAAATCTGTTTTTAATGTCACTTTTCTGATACTTGGACCCTGTTTTCTCTACTAGAAAGCTTCTCAGGGCTGGTTTCCTGTCATTTACTCATTCGCCCATTGTTTTCTAAAGTGATGGGTGGAGGTAACTGAATGTATTATTTGGATTTTACTCAAGTATTAGAAATTTCTCAAGGCTTTAACTGCATTGCAAACACCACCCTTCACTGTTTATTTCATTAACAGACACTCCCTTGCCAGACAGCAGTGAAATTTGGGGGCTCAACGTCTTTAGCGGATGTGCCTGGGCTGGCTGTGGTTATGACACGTGGCCGTTACAGACCCAAGGAAGTCTTACAGAGTGTTTGACAGTACGAGCAAGAACCCTTAAGAATGATTGGCCTCCTTCTTATTTTTATTGATGTAGATATGGATAAAATAAAATGCCTTCAGAACCTCAAATTACTAGTTAGGTTTGCTGCCTCCTTTCAATCCTGAATATGAGTTCCTGAACATGCTGAAACTGGAGCCTCGGTGCCCAAAAGGAGGGTAAAAAGAGTTCCAAACTCTTTCAAAATACACTCCCCAATAACTATGAGTCTCTGTTTTGTTTTGTTTCCTTGTTTATGTTGTTATTTTAGAGTCCATTTATCAGTGAAATCAGATGCCATCTGTCCTCTCTCTGACTCATTTCACTTAGCCCTCAATCCACGTTGTCGTAAATGGCAAGCTTTTATTCTTTTTTATGGCTGAGCAGTACTCTATTGTATACATGTACCACATCTTCTTCATCCATTTATCTATCAGTTATAAGTTGTTTTCATATCTTGGTTATTACAAATATTGCGGCAATAAACATAGGGGTGCATGTATCTCTCCAAATTAGTGTTTCCGTTTTCTTTGGCTAGACATTCAGAAGTGGAATTGCTGGGTCCTATGGTAGTTCTATTTTTAATTTTTTGAGGAATGTCCATACTGTTTTCCATAGTGGCTGCACCAATTTGCAATCCCACTAAGAGTGTTCAATGGTCTCTTTTCTCTACATCCTCACCAACACTGTTGTTCGATGATTTATAGATGATGGCCATTCTGACAGGTGTGAAGTGTTATCTCATTGTGCTTTTAATTCGCATTTCCCAGTTGATTAGTGATGTTGAGCATCTTTTCATGTATCTGTCAGCCATCTGTATGTTTTCTTTGGAAAACTGTCCATTCAGGTCCTCTGCCCATTTTTTAATCAGATTGTGTTTTGTTGTTGTTATTGTTTTTTGTTTATATTGAGGTATATGAGTTCTTCATATATTTTGAATATTAATCCCTTATCATATATATCATTTGCAAATATCTTTCCCACTCAGTGGGTTGCCTTTTATTTTGTTGATGCTTTCCTTTGCTGTGCAAAATCTTTTTAGTTTGATATAATCCCATTTGTTTATTTTTGCTTTGTTGCCCTTGCCTGGGGAGACATATTCAAAAATATATTTCTAAGACCAATGTCAAAGACTTTACTGCCTATGTTTTCTTCTAGGAGTGTAAATGGTTTCTGGTCTTGTATTGACACCTGTAATCCATTTTGGGTTTATTTTTGTATATGGTGTAAGAAAGTGGTCCAGGTCAAGTTTTTTGCACGTAGCTGTCCAGCTTTCCAAACACCATAGTTATAGAGAACAGACTGATGAGGAAAGGGTTGGGGGAAGGGTGAAAAAGGTAAAGGGGAATAAGAGGTAGAAGTCTCCAGTTATAAAATAAATAAGTCATGGAGATGTAATGTACAGCAGGGGAGAATAGAGTCAATAATATTGTAATAACTTCGTATGGTCACAGATGATTACTAGATTTATTGTGGTTACTTCATTAGGCATATAAATGTGGAAACACTGGCCTGACCAGTGTGGCTCAGTTTGTCGGGCATCATCCTGATTCCTAGTCAATGCAGTTGCCTAGGTTGTGGGTTTGGTCCCCGATCGGGGTGCATAGGAGAAGAAATTGATCCATGTTTCTCTCTCACGTGGACACTTCTTTCCCTCTCTTTCTCCCTCCCTTCCCCTCTCTCTAGTAAATAAATGTGGAATAACTATGTCATACACCTGAAACTAATATTGTATGTTAACTATATTTTAATAAAAATAAGCTAATATTTTAAAAAATATACCAAAGTTACAAACTGAAAATACCACCATTAGGTATTTTTAAATGCATCTGCAATAGTGTCTGCTTGTCAGTTTCGTCCTGTGGGTTTCTCTGTGAACTTCAAGTAAGGCCGTCTCCCTCTGCTCCGGGCATGGATGGAGTATGTCTTCCTTCCTCTCTCTCAAGCACTTGTTCAATGAACTATAATCTCTTAAATTATAATGATCTTTCCTCCAATGCAAATGAGGATGGGGCAACCAGTTAGTTTAAAAGTCATGTTTTTAGGAAACAAAAAGTTATGAGGAAAAGTTTAAAAAATCAATAAAAATAAAAATATTGTCTTGAAGGGTAGAAATGCTATGTTAAAATTGTGGTTCTCTTCACAGGTAAAACTGTAATTTTCAATCTTCTCCACTTTCCTGTGTTTTCTTAATTTCCCATGATATATGTTTATTACTTTTAAGTAAAAAGTCTTAAAATGATTTTTATTAATTAATAGTGCTTTTTCAGTACAGCATGTTTTTACTCTTCAAGTCAGAGAATAACAACATTTCACCTTTGTGACAGCAAATGTCCCTACCTTTAAGCAAGTAAAAAAAAATGCATTTTGCACATTGCTACTTCCATGGAGAGTTGACAACAAGCAGACATGCTCTGACTGGCTTGTCTTGACTTCAGCTCTGGGTTAAGGCTTAGTTTTAGGAGGTCCATACTCTGCCCCTGCTATCCCGAGTCTGGCCAGCAGCTCCTTGGTGTGATGGGCTCCTTGTGGCGCTCTGGGGGACTGGGGTCTATGTTTAGACTTTCTTGATGGGGTCTCCACCACAGGCTGCCTACAAGTTTTCTTGTCTGACTTGTCAATAACACTTTGGGGCTTTTTTTTTTCCTGACTCTCAAAACAATACATATTCCTTAAAGAAATATTACAGCTAAATGTAGAGAAAAAAAGACCACCACAATACATTATTTCCTCCACCCAGAAATAATCACTCTTGCACACTTGTGAATTCCCTTCCTCTCTGTGTGTGCATATGTATATGATATATTTTTAGTTGAGTTATATTATGTATATGTGTATATATATGTGTGTGTATATATACATACATATATAATGAACACTTTATAATGTACTTACAACTGTTTATAACAATTTTTGTGCCTGCACAGTAATATACAAACCATAACTTATTTAACCAGTCCTCTTTCCTGGGCATTTAGGTCTCCCTCCTCCTTAATTTTTATTAACATACATAATGCTGTGATAAACAAACATAATTCATATTTCCATATTTGATTATTTCCTTTTACTAGTTTGCTAGAATTTGAATTAATGAGTCAAAGAACATTGACATTTGAGAAACTTTTTAGAGTCCAAGAAATGCAAAGTGGAACAATAATGAGAAGCAAGTATGCATGTATCAAATGGAAAAAAGTAATAACATTTCCCACATGCTTACAAAATTGGGATTTTTCTTTTTCACCTTTGACATATTGATACACCAAAACTTGTCCTTTAATATTGTTTTAATTTACATTTCTTTGATTATTAGTGAAATGGAACTTTTTCATGTTTATTAGCCATTTATCTATAAGCTGCTATGAATTATCCTTGTCCATTTTTCTACTGACTTTTTTCTCATCTTTATAAAAGATCCATATCTACTAAAGATATCAGGTCTTTGTCACTTCTATTAAAAATATTTCCTCAGTATTATTTGCCTTTTATTTTTTAATGAATTTTTTAACAGGTAGAAATTTAAGTCTTAAGTAGTCATTCTACTGATATCCTTCATTGTGATTTCTTCCCTTTATTATTCTTAGAAGTACTATCTCATTCGCAAATCAGATACTCACTTTCAGCATTTTTTTAGTCTGTTTTTAATATAGAAATAGAGTGTGAGGATGAATCCCATGAATTTTAGCAGGTAGCTGCCGCTTCAAGAGGCTCTTTCTACTTCTTGCATCATTAGAACAAATTGAGCATTTGCTTTTGAGAAGTGCCCAGTGGTTCTGGAGACGCAGGCACAAGGCAGCACAGCAAGCGACAACCTGGAAAAATTTAGAAACAGGGATTTTGAGTAAGTAGTCATGGGTGTTTCTACTGTCGTGTACCAAGCGTGATTTGAAACATTAGTAACCGGGAAGGCATTTGGCACCGGGCCTCCTAAATGCGGGTAGGTCCCCGGGAGTGTGTCTGTGCGTGTCGGGAAACGCATGCTCCTCCGCCAGGCCCGGCCACTGGAGGAACATGGCTGTGCTCTCAGGTGGCAGATATGAAACTAAATGATTCTGAATTAGATCTTTGCTCTGGGTCACATCTGACCACCACAATTTTCTCCTGTCATTTTGAGGCAATGGTTTTCACCTCGGAGCTCTGGACCCCGTGAATTCTGCATAGAGGAGGAAATCGAGGCCTCTGAGCAGCAGCTCGGTGATGGCGGAATCGATATGCGCTTTGGAGCACAACAGACTACAGTCTGACTCTTTGCTCTGCCAGTTCCTAGCAGGGTGGCTTTGAGCCTTGGTTTCCTTGACTATAAAATGGGGATAAACGTTAGCTTGCATGTTCACTGTAAATGACAATACTTCATACATGGTGGATACTGGTAGCATGGGAACTTCAGAAACAACTCAGTTCGCAGCATGTCTTTCTGGTCCCACATTACAAGGCAGAGGATGGTATGCGTGTGCCAATCTACCCAGTGGGTGTCACATGGACCACCAGTCTATTGGGACCTGGTTTCTTCTAACTAATATCAGAAGAAAGGATTTGTTGGATTTGATTTCTTCCAGTTGGTGAACTTATTTATATAGGAGTGGACAAAAGTAGGTTTACAGTTGCGAGTACACAAAACACAGTTTATCCTGTATTTTTTATTTATTAATTATTATATTATGTATTATTATTGTTAAGCTACTTTTGCCCACCCTGTATACATGAAAAACCTAACAAAGTATAAAGGTAGAATCACATCCCATTGTATATTTAAAGATTTGCCTTTATTTTTTGAAAGAAGTAAAATTACAGGAAATCAGAACTGAAAAATCAAGCATGACCTTATATACAGTATTCAGTGCCTTTAATGTTGGAAATGCTTCAGATCTTCCTAAAAGATAAACCTATTTTTAAATGATCCACGTTAGTCATTATATGAGTATAGCTTGCACATGTTGTAACACTGATTCGCTATGTTACCATAAGCAGTTACTTTACTATGGGAGGTATTAATTATTAACACTTCTTTAAATTAATGTTTACCTTGTAGCTTTATGTATAAAGTAGAATTAAATAGAAACATAATACTAGTATATAATAATATAAATAGAGTAATAGTAAAGTGAAACTGTAGCTCTTTACTGAGCAGTTACCGGGCACCAGATTATGCTCTAGTCCCCAAGGCAGAAAAAGGGGGACGTGGGGCTCCTGGCAGGAGGTGGGGGACAATCATGCCAGATGCATCAATTTGCCATTGAAGAGTTAAGTCATCTTGGAGAATAGGATATAAATTTCAATGGCACTGCCAGATTTAAGTAAAAATTTAATCCCCTACCTTCTTCTGAGTGCCTTAAATAGTGTTACAATCTTTAAGTATTTATGAATTTGATTTATATGACATACTTGAAAAGCAGTAAATAAAATTTTAAAATAAAAATGAAAGTACAGGACCTGGAGGGGAAGAAGGGGAAGCCTTATGGAAGGCACCCATGTCAGCCTCCTTGTTCCATACATTTCAGGTGCTGGGGCTCCCAGGGCACCTCTGACCTCCACAGACCCTACAGCCAATTCATGGCAAACCTCTCTGTCCTTGACTTCTGGTCTGGTGCTCCTTCCTCCCAACCCTGGGAAGAACTCCCTGGATACACACACCCCTCCAGTGAGGGGCTGAAGAGTCTGCTAAAGATTCAGGCAGAACTGGCTTCAAATCACTGCCTCTTTGCGTAACTTAAGAAAGGTGACTAGACTTTCTACTCTGAGCTTTCTCATCAGGAATCGAGGCTAATAATCCTGGATGGCATACAACCTAGGGGCGCCAGGAAGAACAAGTGAGGAAATGTCTGTGCAGCTCGTTGAGAAGCCAGGAGGAAAGCTAAAAACTTAGTTACTTTTAAGGCACTGTTAAAATGACAAAGCAGGAGAAATAGAGTTGAAACCTCTGGTTAAGAATAATCCACACTCCTTCCAAGTTGTTCAGAAAACATATCTGATTTTTTTCTATCTATATACGTTTCTAAATAGTAAATTAGGTAAAGAAGTACCCATGCAGTTGGGTACTTCTGATGCATTAGACCAGTATCTTACAAATTTTCAATCCAAATAAAGGGAAAAATATTTTATGTGGGGAAAAAAACGAGTACTACTTAGGGCATTAAAAATATGTGTTCTGTAAAACAGGGATAACAACATATTGTCATGCCTTTTGCAGCTTTAAAAACCCTTTGTTAGTCTGAAAACAGAACAATGCATTATGTATAGGTTTCCTCATAAAATTATCATGCTGGGTGTCCTATATTTAAAAGTACCATCTATTCGGACAGCATTTACACACTTACTAATTTAGTTTATTTTTTAAAATGGGCACAAGTGGAGCTGCCGAACTTGAAAAAAAGCTCTTGGCCCCCTGTCTGTGCCCTGTTTAGAAGCAGCCAGGAAAACGAGGCCTGAGCCCACAAGAGAGCATCAGCATTTGTATAAGAAAAAAAAAAAAAAAGCCTGGTATTTTTGGATTTTGAGTCCTCACAAATGTTAAGCAGATTCAGAATGCACTTATTTTCACAAATGGTGAAGTGGGGCTAAAGTGGAGGGAAAAAAAATTCTTCTATAGAGACAACTTCGCCACGTGGAACATGGTCCAATCAGCCTCACTCAAAAATCAGTATTTCTTCTGACACATTTGCAAATCATGCTTCCACCATCCCTCCAAACCCTCATCAGAAAATCTAGCCGTGTAGAAATGCTTCCATATGCTAGAAGCCGGTTTCTCTATTTTTGCTGATGGGGGAATAAGAAAAAATGTAGTAGAGTAGCCAGCTTGCATTTACGAGGAAACAGGTTGCTGTAGCACATATAGATTGAGAAATAGCAGCCCTCAGAGTTAACCATAAATAACTTTTCAAGTCTCCAGTCCTCAGCTCACAGATCATGGAGGCTCTGCCACAAAATGGCCTATTAGCAGGGAATTAATTATAATTTATATGGGTTATGGAAACAATATAACATAATGAAATTATGGCTCAAGAATTCTGAATTTAGAAATATTTAAGATGGGAATCAACATATGGCAGATGGAACTTGGCATCATAAGTTTCAGAAGCTAATCTATCTCTGCCAATACTTAGCTGGGTGACTCTCAGATGGGCTGCTAGACCTCTCTGGGTCAATTTCACCCATGAAACATGCAAATTAATAATAATAATAATAATATCTAATCCCAAATTGCTGTACAGCAAATGAAATCAAGTAAGCAAAAGCACTTTGTTGCCCTGGCTGGTGTGGCTCAGTGGGTTACGCACCAGCCTGCGAACAGACAGGTCACCCACCAGTTTGATTCCCCATTAAGGCACATGCCTGGGCTGCGGGCTGAGTCCTCAGTTGGGGCTTAGGAGAGGCAAACAGCAGTGTTGCTCTTCCTCCCTTCCCCTCTCTCTAAAAAATAAATAAAATCTTCAAAAGTGCTTTGTCTACCACCCAAAAAAACAGGTGCCTGTGTTGCTATTTATGGTACAAAACCGGGAGGGAGGGGCACAGGTTCAGTGCAAGGAGCACTGGCTTTAGAGCCAGACTGAGTGTAACTCTTGACTTTACCCTTTGCATTAAACTCATATTTGATTTCCTGACTTTTGGCTCCAATATCTCCATCTGTAATACGGAGTCATCAGCGATGCCTAGTTCATCACTCAGGCAATATATGTGAAAGAATCTGGTAAATTGTAAACCACTCCAAAGGGACCATGTCTGCATTTGCTCTCCATGGTGTCCTCAGTGCTCAGCACAGTGGCTGGAACATTGTAAACACACAATAAATATGATTCTCATGTTTCATATTGTTTCAGAGCTCAGGGCAAGGCCAGGTAATGCTGTTTCCAGCCATAACCCTCTTTCTTATTCCAGGATCAGGCAAGTCACAACTTGTTCTGTTTTACCTCTGAAACAACATGTAACTCTTTCTGCCATTTCTGTGCTGCTCTTAGATTGGAAAATGAAATCAGAGAGGAGAAGGAATACTGCTCCATGCCAGCCTCATCATTTGCCCAGAGAAACACAGCTCCTAAGGAGTAGAGCCAGAAGTGGCATTCTGGCCAGTCTAACTCAAAGCTCTCCTCTTTTCTTCCTACTTGGATACGTTCAATGGCCTGAAGCTCACTGTTATCCAGAGAGAAAGCCCACGTGCAGAACAGGCACTAGAAACTCCTGCCTTCATTCATGAGGGGAAGGCCCACCGGAGGCAGAAATGCAGAGCAGTGTTGGATGCCGACACTCCACTGCAGACACTGTGCACACAGAAATCATAATAATGCACTTTTAAGCATGGTTGTAGGTAAAACGCTGTCAGTGAACCAATCTTGGGAAATTGCTTTAGGGGGACATCAAATAACCTGACTTAAATATCTGAATCATTCTTCCACAATAATTTTCTAATCAAAAAATTGTATTGGTGGTAACAAATTACCAGGAAAGAATCACAGATTCACAGAGATATTAGAAAAGCAGAAGTGATGAAAAGATGTCTTTTTCAACTCCCCCAACCCCGTGACTTGTGACTATGCTTTCAATATCTATAAGAGTAACCTGATAGGCAGATGCTGTTCTCCATTTAATACTCGAAAAGATATTTTAAAAGGAAATCATTGAAATCACCTAATTCCCTAGAGCCCTACCCCAAAGTCCTTGGAAAATGGATCTCATCTTTTTCTCCTCTTACTTAAAGATGTCCCCAGTCTCAGACATCTTTACTGATCTGACTACCAAAGTCAAAACATGTCTTTTCCTTAGACAGTCTTGCCAGCTTCCCTCAGAAAGACTGATGGTTTAGGATAGTCTACACTGGCCATGGGCATAGTTTTTTTCTACAGGAGAACAAAGAAAGTCGTTTCTTGTCACACTTGAGTGTGCACTTACAATGTGCTGCGTTTTTTCATGTTACCTCATTAATGGCTTTATGGATAAAGTATGACATTATGCTTATAATTCTGCACACACAATACTTGCTCCAGATCGTGTGCACAGAATGTTACTAATATGTATATTAGTGGGAGTTTTGACAATGTTGTGCTTTTAAAGGCTTTGAAGAATACCATGGGCACATTTTTTTAAAAAGCAGTGTGAAATGAGAATTTTAAAATACTAGTATATGTATAAAATAAAGCTAAGCATTAACCCTTGTTCATAGTGAATATGATATTAGCTTAACCTTCTTCCTACAGTTCATACTTGACTATTTGTTGATTTGTCTCAAAGTATAATCAGCAAGATAGGCACCTGCCCTCCTGAAGTTTTCAGAATTGCAGTACATGCAGAATAAGCAATTACTGGTAATGCTGTGTGTGTGTGTGTGTGCGTGTGTGTGTGTTTGTTTAAAGAGTCAAGTATAAAAGTAAGGTTTGAAAATCCTTTTATTGTGTGTCTGTTACAAATATTCTCTGTCTAGAACATCCTGCCCTGCCCAGCTTCCCTGTGAAGGGGATCTTTTAGACAAATGTCATGTTACCTCATGTGTTCCCTAACCCCAAAGGCAGAATCAGGGGCTTTTCTCTTTGTGTTTCCAGAACGTGGTCCAAGCCCTTTTATTAAAAGGCTTCTTAGAGCCTCTCAAGAGCTCCAGCCCTGACATCAGCCGCTTTGGGCTTGAGTCTGGCAGGATTATCTACCACTTACTAGTTACATGACCTTAAAAATTAAGATTATGTAGCCCCTGGCCTCAGTTTCTCCTTCTGTGAAATGGAAATTTAAAATGGCATATAACCCTCTGTATCATTTAGAGATTAAATAAATTTATCATAGACAAGGTACTGAGAACAATGCCTGGCATGTAGTAAGTTCTTATTAATTGTTGGCTCTTGCTATAATAGCACTAATTAATACTTTATATTGGCATTATGTGTTTAACATATCTATCTTTCTCACTAGACCATAAATTCTTAGATTTCAGAGTCCTTGATTTATTCATCCCTCTATTTCTAGCCCTTAGCACATGGCTTGGCACAGAGCAGGGACATAAAACGGGGTTTGCCAAATGAAGGGGAGAGTGGTAAGTCCCCACAAACGTGGTGCGCTGGGCCCAGATCAAGGAAATTTAGGTTAAAGTCATTCAAGGAACTTGGCTCATGTTCCCCTATATGATTTTGTTCTATTTCTTGGTGAAGAACCAGTAAAGGAAAAAAAAATTAAGTGCATCTTTAGGACAATCCCTTGGTGTGCTCCTTAGTTCTTTTATTTAAATGTGTGGTCTCCTTGGGTTTCTTGAACACCACAGACAATAACTGACATTTGTTAGATGCAGCCATCACATTCTTTGAATGAGAAGACAATATCATGTCTCTTTTTTAATTATGCTAAGCCACATGTGTGAGAGTCATCCAACACAATGCAATTTTATTTTGTTAAATGCCTTTCATCGCAAGCTGCATCCCTGACATTCAAGTTATAATAAGTAATACAGCACAAGGTATTTGGGGAAGTGGGGCAGGGAGGAGGGGAGTTAAGGGGCCAAAACAAAGGAGGAAGGCTATGAAAGCAGAGAACCTAAAATCAGGTTTTAAAGGACCTCCAGCTCTCCATCCAGTGGTGATTGCCCGGTAACGCTTCAGACAGAATAACTGGAATGGGATGTGGTTGTACAAATGGCTTAAACAATCACTTTGATTTCACGGTGATGACACAGTTGCACTGTATTTGTTGTGCTGCTTTGGAGCTCTTTATATACCATGCAGAACTTTCTATTTAGAAAGACGTGTCTCAACAGACAACGGCTGTCCCCCTCTGTGTTGTTAGAACTGAATCAAAGCAGCCATGGGGATTTCTGACTGGCACAGTGTAGTCCACACATGTCCCTGAGTCAGAGACTGAGAGGCAATATTGAGGACATTTATTGATACTCCCTGTCTGCCAGGCATTATTGTAAGTGCTTCACATACTCTTTTTCATGGGTTGGCTAGCTATGGCCCACAGGCCCAGTTCACCCAGGGCCTGTTTTTGTGCAGCCTGAGAGCTAAGAATGTTCACATTTTTTTTTTAAAAAATTGTTTAAAAAAAAACAATAAAATGAGTAGAAGAAGAATATGCAACAGAGATCTTATGTGGCCTGGTAAGCTTGAAATACTACTCTCTGGTCTTTTCCAGGAAAGTCTGCTGATCCTTGCTGTGTCTCATTAACATAGTCCGTGCAATAACACATGCATTTATTGTCCCCAATCTATAATTTGGACTCTGTATCTTAGAAGGATACTAACTTGATACTGCCCAGCTAGTCAGTGTATCTGATGCCCAGGGATGATGAACTTAACTATTTACAGGACTCGGGCACAGCATATAAACGAGAATGATGGAGCCGGCAGGGGCTGTGACAAAGCAGCGGGCGCACGCCCCTGTCACAGGACGGCCACAATGCAGTTCAGGTCAGCGGAGGCTCTCCACGGCCACGCGGCCCATGCTCCCATTTTCTGATCTGTCAAGAAAAGCTGGGAAACCGTATTTTTTATGTAAAATCTCCCCATTTTTAAAGGCTGGCAATGGATCCAAAGTTTTTAAGAGGCTGTAGAGATCAAGCAAAACATGCTTGTGGGCTGAATGCAGCCGAAGAGCCTAGAGTCTGAAACCTCTGCATCTTATTAGGAGTTCTTTTGGTCCCATCCCTTCACTTCACCGTGAGAAAACTCAGAAGTAAAAGGGAAGAGTCAATTGCCTAAGATCACAGAGCTAATAAAGGGGGAAACCCAAGCCATTTGATTTTACACTTGGAGCTCTCTCTACTGAGTACTCCTCTGATTTCTCTAATTGGTAGGATACATGGTTGGTATATAGGAATAATTTCTTATAAACTTTTTAAAGACTACTAAGTACACTAAGTAGATGACAGAGGTGAAACAGACTGAAAGGTGTAGCTTAAAAATCACTTAGGTCTTCCCTTCCTCTTTGTTTTATGATTTGGAAACAATCAGAAAGGGTTATTAAAAAGCCCAAGATCACACAGCTAACTAGGGACAGAGGTGGGTCTCCAACCTCAGACCCCAGACTTATTTCAGTGCTTTTCCTTGGACCCAGGATGTACTTGAATCTCTGAGATGCATCTCCAAAACCTCCTTTACTGTGCCTTGTCTCATACACAGAGCGTGGTTCTAAAGATGGGAGAGTTGCTAGCTGAGATTCACACATAGCTAGGTACGTCTGGCAAGTTAATGGACCATCGCCCCTTACACCCGGGTTGAAAGGTAGCCAGAGTTGACTTGCTATCAGGTAGCAAATTCTAGGAGAGCTAGGAGCAGGGGGCGCATGAGAGGGGAAGGGATGCAAGAGGACAAAATTACAGTTCCCTTGATCAGTAAGGCTGCAGGCAGCAACTGACGGAGCTGTCTTCACAAGGAACCTGTGGCATTCAGTGCTTCTGCCTGGGGTCCGGATGGCTTTGAGAGGGTGGGGGGCTTCTTTCTATTTGTGTAAGAAACATAACACAACTCTGCCAAGGGCTGGTAGGAAAGAACTCAGTCCCTACCCACACCTTGAGGGTCCTGTGTTTCAGAACACCTGGGGTGTGGCATGCCCAGAGAAAATCCTAGAAACAGTGGTAACTGAGGGGCTACCCTTGGATGACTTCAGAGGTGGTGGAAAGTAGTAAGTGTCTTGCAGCCAAAGCAGTAGAGAGGACAGTGAGCACATAGGAGACAGACAGGGGCTCCTAGGGAAGGCACATGGTGGGAGGAGTAGGGATCTGGTGGTCCTGCTCATGCCCATAGGAGAGGGAGACAGTGAAATGGATACCATGTGGTGCAGCTGCCTTAGAGAGACCAAATTTGGAAGCCTCACTACTCAGAGTGCAGCCCCTGGGTAAGCTGCTCAGGGTCACCTAGGGGCTTGATAGAAAAGCAAAATCTCAGGCCTATGTCAAGCTTCCTGAACTCAAAGCTGTACTCTAACAAGATTCCCCAGGTGTTTTGTGCACACATTAAAGTTTGAGATGCTCTGGCCTCTGCATTATGAGGTTGTAATTTGAAACCTGCCCCACCGGTGTTGCATGATACTGACCAAGTGATTTAACATCTCCACACCTCTATTTGCTTATTTCTAAAATAAGATAATAATGGTACTATGTACAGGGTTGTGGTGATGTTTAATGAAATAACATGTAAGGCATAATGATTGATGCATGTATGTCCTTGGTATTAGTTATTATCATTGCTATTATTATTTTTTATAATTTAGAATGTATCACAAAAGCATGTCAGGAAAAAAAAGAGGCCTCTCTAGGTCCTTAGGCATTACTTTCTCCTTCAGTAACCCAAAAAGCTTTTCTCCCACCCCCAACACAGCCTGTAGTAATCATAATATTAAAAAATATAGCTGGTGCCCTGGCCAGTGTGGCTCAGATGCTGCAGAATCATCCTGTATACCAGAAAAGTTGTGGGTTTAATCCTTGGTCAGGGCACATGCCTAGGTTGTGTGTTCGATCCCCAGTTGGGGCACATGTGAGAGACAACTGGTGATATTTCTCTGTCACATTGATGCTCCTCTCTGTCTCTCTCTCCCCCTTCCTTTCTCTCTAAAATCAATAAATACATATCTTTGGGTGATGATTTAAAAACTATATAGCTGGTATATATTAATATTCTCCAAAGGACTAGGAACAAAACATGCAGACCAAATAACATCCCAGTTATCCTCACTACAACCAACAAGGCAGGCGCTATTTTCTGCTCTCAAAAGATAAGGAAACTCCCAAATTCACCTGCAGCCCTGGGCGTAGTAAACAAGAGAGCCCGTGTACCTCTGGGAAGGAGCTCAAGACCATGGAAGCGACTGGGTACCTCTTAAAGTGCTGGCCTTAGAGAAGAGTTTGGATTTTGGTTGCATGTACACTTTTATACCCACCTACTCCCCTTCCCCCTGCCTCCATTTAAATTCCTATGAAAATGATAGAGAAATGAAAGAAACAAAACCACAAAGGGGAAAAAAAAAAGAAGAGACAATAGCATTTTGGATCTATAGAGCAGATGGACAAGAAATAATTGACTTAGGCAGACCTGAAAAAGTAAAACACAAGCTGTTAGTTGTGAAGGCCCAGGAGCTATCTCATTTTTCCTGCAGAGCCCTAGGACAGCTCAGATACTGGAAAACTGGGCCCTCCTGAAAGCAAGCGGTCTGGGTAAGGTTGAAAGCAGAAAGACTATTCAAACAGCTTAAGATTCCATCCTCTGTTCTGCTCTCCTGGGTGCCAGCCCCCTCCTTTAACAAGGAGATGACCACCTATCTACTGCCTAGAGTGAATGAGCCACAGAAACTCTGGATGTGCAGAAAATGGCGCAGCTAATGGTAGATATACTCTGCTGAAAACAGCAAAAAAGAGGAGTAAATGAAATCTGTACAGAACTGTTGAGGCTACCTCCCAATCCTTTCCTCATTAAACTTTTAGAAAATTTTAGCAGCCAGTTTTGTCCTCTCCAGAAAGACTGAAGGATCTTTTTCTGGTGAATCTGATCAGCTCCTGGGAAAAGACAGATATTGTTAGGGAATCACCAATGAAATGATCTTGCCAGATCATTCTATAGGGAAGCTTACCAGACAATAAGTCTTTCTGGAACACCCTGAAATTCCCAGTCAGTTTTTAGCTAATTGGCATTGGTAGCCAGAGATCACCAAGAACTGAGCAAAACCCTTACAGTGAAAAATAAACACAGAAACAAAATAACTTTTTATACCTCAAAGAGCATAGAGACAAAGCAGGGAACAGTAGAATATTTTATAAAATATATCATTAATATTCTTAGTTGTTTAAATGTTTCTCTTTAAACAGCCTCCAATTCCTGTTTCATCTACACAATATCTTTCTTTATCTCTCCAAGGATATTAATGATATTTTTTATAAAATATGACAGCAGAAGCAAAAATGTCAACAGATGGGTTGGCAGACAAAGCTGAGAAAATCTCCCAGAAATTAGAACAAAAGACAAAAATATGAAATATAAAAAAGAGACGATTGAAAATGAGAAACAGTTTAAGAAGCCCAATATCTGAATAAAAGGAGTCTTGGAAATAGAGAACAATGAAATCAGCAATAAAATATTTCAAAAAAAATCTCTCAGCATTTCCAGAGTAAAAGAACCCAGAAAGAGCTCAGCACACTGAGAGGAAGAAGACCTGTAGCAGTCATCACACGGCTTTTGAACACTGGTGAAAAGAAAAATCCTAAAAATGTTCAGCGGTGGAAGTGGCCAAATGCACAGGAGAAAGAGGAAAATGGTATCAGACTTCTTAACGGCAACACCAGAAACAGGAGGACAATTGGAACCATCAGTGTCCTCAAAACTATAAGGAATTTAGTTCCAACCTACAATTCTATATCCAGCCATATCATGCCTCAAAAACTTTACCTCCCTTGTATTTGTTCTCTGAGGGAAGAATAAACCAACAAGGAGGAAGACATGGGCTCCTGGAAATAAAAGATACAAGTACAGGAGTGAGATTTAATAAAATGTCCAGGAATATGGTGGAGGGAGAGTCTCGAACAAGGCTTGCATAGCCAGCATAGAAGGCAACCCGTCCAAATTGGAACATTTAGAGAAAGAGAGTTAAATTCATGGAAGAAAGGAAAGGAAATATAAGAAAAGAAGTTGGCCATTATTTGGTGGTCTGGAATTTATAGAGTAAATTTATAATTTGGTAGAGAATTTGGAGATGAAATAGTGATAGGTACCTAAAAGATTAAGCAAATATGGAAAAAAGCTCATTGTTAACCCAAGAGGAAACAAAAATTAATACAAGAAAATACATCATAATACACTAGATGGCTCAGCTGAGAATAATTTTTACACAGTCATAATAATGGAACCACCAATATTTAACCAAAAAAATATTATGTAAGTATATTGACAAGATGGGAGAAAGGAAAGTATCTGTGTAAAGAGGAAAATGGCAGTTAAATTATTGTCTTCAGTAACAAAAGTCCATTGGCAGTATCTAACAATTAAAAATTCTGAAATTTTAGTTGAAACAGATTATTTAGTAATATGAAAATGAGTATCAGAAGAAACAGCTCGAATAGTTGAAAATGGTTGCCTCTGGGGATAAGGAATATTAGGTGGAGCATGTAGTAAATTGTAAGTCAGGGGACTGCTGTTTCACGTTAAAATCCTTATAGAATATTTGATTTTTAAAATTATGGTAATGAAGCACTTTGATAAAAATTAAATTGAAAAGTATTGATATTTTTATGGGCCTCCGAGTCTCCTGCTAAAGAAAGAGGGTTCTAAGGATAACATTCTAAGCAGCAGACAGGCCACTGCAGGGTCTTTTTGTCTTACTTAAATGACTATCATCAATAAATCAACAGCCAACAAGTGCTGGTGAGGATGTGGAGAAAGGGGGACCTTCGTGCCCTGTTGGTAGGCATGCAGCCTGGTGCAGCCACTGTGGAAAGCAGTATGGTGGTTCCTCAAAAAATTAAAAATGGATCTGCCTCTTGCCCCAGCGACCCCACTTCTCGGAATATATCTGAAGAAACCCAAAACACTAATTTGAAAGAATATATGCACCTCTGGGTTCACTGAAGCATTATTTACAATTGCCAAGATATGGAAGTAGCCCAAGTGCCCATCAGTAGATGATTGGATAAAACAGCTGTGGTATATTTACACAATGGAGTACTACTCGGCCATAAAAAAGAAGGAAATCTTACGGTTTGCAAAAGCATGGATGGACCTGGAGAGTAACATACTAAGTGAAATAAGTCAGTCATAGAAAGACAATACCATATGTTTTCACTTATATGTGGAATAACCAACCAACAGAATAGAAACACTCATAGATACAGAGAACAGATGGACAGCTGTCTGAGGAGAGGGGAATAGGGAGCAGATTGAAAAAGGTGAAGGGATTAAGAAACAAAAAACAAAAAACACTCCCAGACAGAAACAACAGTATGGTGATTACCAGAGGGAATGGGGGGTGAGGGAGGTAGAGGAGACTTGAATTTGGGTGGCGAGCACACAATCGAATATATAGATAATGTATTATAGAAATGTACACTTGAAACCTATATTATTTTATTTTTTAAAGGATATATTTATTTATTTTTAGATAAAGGGGAAGGGAGGGAGAAAAAAGGGAGGGAAATATCGATGTGGGAGAGAAATACCAATCGGATTCCTCTCATATGCGCCGCACCTGGGACCAAACCTGCAACTCAGGCATGTTCCCTGGCCAGGAATTGAACAGGTGACCTTCCAATTCACAAGATGATGCCAACCAACCACACCAGTCAGGGCAAAACCTATATAATTTTATTAACCAATGTCACCCTAATAACTTTAATAAACAAACAAAAACATGATCGTACAGTAATGGTCATATAGAAACAGATGTTATATAGGAAGAGAACAATGACTAAGAAGTCAGGAACCCTGAGTTCCATCATATATGATCCCCTTTTAAACCTCAATTTTCTCATCTTGTAAGACAATATTCCTATTCTGTCTACTACTGCATAATGCTGCTGTGACAATCAGGAAAGATAATAAATGTAAACTGCTTTGTAAGTTGTAAAGCACTCCACAGATGTAATAGAACATCATCATTCTACCCACATGTAAGATTAGCAGTTTACTATATTATAATTTATACCATCTGGCTTATTTTTGCCTTTTTTGCAAATTTTTTCTTATAGCAAAAATAAAATGGGCTTATTATAGAAATTTTGTAAACACTAAAAAGCAAAAAAAGGGAAAAAAATTACCATTAATTTCATCATCAAGAAATAATCACTAACTTGTATCTTTGATATATCTTCATATATATGACATGTATATGATTTATGTCTACCTATGATTTTTCCATTAAAATAGGTATTATGATTGTTTTCCTAATCATTGAATATTTTTTCTGTAACATCATTTATTATCTGTGATGAAAGAAGGGAGATACAAATATAAGACTGAAAAAGTAGGTAAAAACTGAATTAGGAGTATTGATATAGACTCTCAGTGAATTTTCTTAAAAAAAAAAAAAAAAGTATCTCCTAACCCTTCTAATTAAAAAGGCTACAACCAGTACTAACCCAGTAGCAATGAGCAACTCCTAGTACCAAGATTGTGGTTTCTAAATACCAGTTCCAACTAAAAAGAACCAGGGGTCCTCTGACACATGGATGATTTCAGGTCGGGCTTAGGACAGCGACAAGATGAGTCTTGGTAAGCGATGCGAAGACATTCCCACTGGCCGGTGATAGGACAATTTGAACATCAATGTGAATAATAACTGAAATGAATGAAAATACATCAGATATATTGAAATACTTGAGCTCAAAATGACAAAAAAAAAAAAACAAACCCAAAATCCAACTCATTGTTTACCTCTGGAGGATGCTAGGGAACCAACTTATTCTTTGGAAACATGATAAATAAGAGGAAAGAATCAAACATTTATCCTGCTTTTTCAGTAAGTAAATAGTTCATAAGAGAAAGTTTCTCTTTATAGAATTACCTCAATTAAAAGAGAAGGAATGCTAGAAGTAGAATGTGGGCAGGTTACAACCCCTAGTGAAATGATGACGCTACAAGGAGCGCCAAAGACCGCTGTCAACATACAGACCAGTGGTAGTACAAACACCAGCTAACATTGGCCCTAAAGAATTAACTCTGAATTGAGTTGAGCTTCTAGAACAACAAGTTTACAGGAAACATAAGGTGTAGAAGACCGTGTTAAACCAGAAGACTGCAATCGATAAACTCAGTTTATGAGAAACTCTACAGGACACACAGCCCAGTCTCTTTAACAAGTAATGTGCAATTGAGGGAAAAACAGATGGAGGAAAAAAACTGTAGTTGAAAAGAGACTTAAGAGATATAACAACCCATTGCATTGAGGTTTATCTGGTGTGTGAACAAGCTAAAGGAAAAAAAAGAAAAGGATTTCTGAGACAAGCAGGGCAGTTTGGACAGTAACTAGGAAATTGATGACATTAAGAGGTGACTGTTATTTTAAAATGTAGTAATATACTTCAGAAATATCTACTGAAATATTTTGTTTGTGGACATAATAACCTGGAATTTCCTTCATAATAATGGGGAAGGGAGTAAGTGAGGAGGCACACAAGTAAAACAAGGGTAGCCACAAATCAGTCATCATTCAAACTAATTGATGGGTGCAGTCTATTCACCAAACTATATTTGTTTGGAATTTTTCTTAATAAGTTAAAGCAAAGTCACAAAAATATTTATTGTGAATCCTTTTGAAGTTCATTAAATATTCTTCTACAATATGTTCTATTATAATGGCTGTATAATATTTCATCATAATGTGATGTACCATAATAGGTCTGATCATTAACTAATTGTTTGACACTTAGATTGTTTCCAGTTTGTCACTGTTACTAACACTGAGACCCTTTTACATAATTCTTTGGGTCTATTTATGATTTTCTTTTCATTAATTCCATTAAATGTTGACATAGATTCCTGAGTTGAAAGCTTCATATAATGGAAAGATTTGGGTAAATATACTCAATTAGCAGTATAGGGAGAGTAACTATTTCCTAGGTATGTCTGTCATTTTTCTCTAACACTTTTCTTATTTAATAAAGAAAATGAAAGAATCATTATTGCAATCTTGCATATCTTGGATTTATGAGTGAGTTACATATATATCCTGTTTAGCTTTGTAAATTAGCTTTTTGTACTTTGCCTACTTTTCTATGAAGATGCATTTTTCTTATACATTTATAAAACCTCATCATATATTAAGGATGATAGCACTCTTCATGTACGTTTTAAATATTTCCCCAATGTCCTGTTGTTCTTTTTATTTTTGTCATGATTTAACTAATATATAAAAATATTTTGAAATGTTTATGCAGTCAAATTTTTAACATTTTCCTTTATGACATTTTCCTTTCCATGACATACTTAAGACAGTCTTCTTTCTTTACCTCCGAAATCATGTAAATTGTCATCTATTTTTTCTTCCAGAATTTTCATATTTTTATGTTCGGTCTGAAAATTTTAAAGGGATTCTGTAAGTGGCAGGGATCTAACCCTCCCCCAACTGCTGCCAAAACAATGGTTTTCATGTCCCACAGCACTGCTAATTACTGTGTTTATCTCTTTCCTACTGATATGAAACTTCATCCTCCCCTAGATGGATTCTTTTTAAAAGTCAACAGACTTGAGAGTGATAACATAATTTAATTTGCTTATTTGAAATTTTTGTGCAGCTATTATGTGCCTCATCTTACGTTAGTTGCTTGAGATTTATTTAGGTGAGTAAGGCGTAATCACTGCGATTCCTGCGGCTGAACTTCCATAGTGCATCCAAAGGATGAGGAGGCTCTTATTTCCAAGATGTACTGCTAACAGAAAAAAAGTAGTATGCAGAACAGAACAGTGCATGCTTATCTGGGAATGCATACTGATGTTAATCCTTCTGTCCCACAGGTCGATAAGGCCTAAAAATATTGTATTACAATCTGATTTGGCAGTAATAATAGAATTTATTTTATAAGGCTTTTATAAGGAGCAAATGTTTTGAGTCACTCTACAGCAGCTTTGGTAATTTAGGGGAGGTCTTTGTGGTTGCTTTTCTGTTTGCTTTGTTTGTTGCATTCTTGGTTACCTCTAGACCAATGGTGATGGCCCTCTGGACCAATATGCAGTTCTAAATAAAAGCTGCAGACTTCCAGTACTAGGGAATGGATTTGATTTATCTTGGTTAGAAGACCAGTGTCTGCCGCCTGATCTACCCTGTGTGAAAAAGGCAAATGCACACCAGTGGCAAAGAAGCCCCTTAGGCAAATGATGAGAAAAGACATAGGACAAAAATTGCCAAGAAAGGAGACTTTGGTTGAGATGCACCCTTTCAGGAATGTATCACATAGTGTTAAGCCTGTAGGAGGAAAGCTTTAAGAGAACTCATATCGTGGCGACCATTGACACCAACCCTCAGAAAGAAAACGTTACGCAAGCGATGTCAGCTGATACAGCACCTCTCTGCTGTAAAAGTGGGGCCTGAACTAATCAGAGAGGATGCTTCCCCTGTGGAATTTTGCCAGCTCATCACCTTGACCGCAACAGATGCTGCTATTTTCTCGTCAGTGTTTTCCCCACTATTCAGGAGCAAATGTCAGCGGAGGAACAATCAGAACCGTTACGTATTCATCTGAATCTCAGTCTCACTGCCAGAACTATATGCTCTCCAAGGCAGAAAGTACAGTGTGGCATGGGGTGGAGTAAATTCATGTAAAATACACCTGTTACAAGTGCACGTAAGAAGGATGGGAGCCCCTGTACATTGATTCATGTCACAAATATTTATTGAACGTCTACCTTGTGCCACTTCGCTAGGTTCTGGGGATCACCGCAGTGACCAAGGTACTCATGAAACTTACATCTTATTTTGCAGACTGGGGAGATGCTTTTAGGAAAGTAAAACAAATGCATACACAAATAATCGCAGCTTATGACACAGGTGATGAAGGACATAAACAGGCTGCAACTGGGGAGAGTAATGGGATGGCCTACTTTAGAGAAGACTAACCATGTATAAAATGCGCTGCAGTTCACGTAGAGCTCACTTCACAGCCAATATCATGAATCCCATCCATCCACCCACCCACCCCAGGGTGGTAGCTGGGTGCCTAAACTCAGAACAATCCAAGTTGGAATCTGGCTTTGCCGTTTATTAGTCATGTGGCCTTGGACAAATTGCTTAATTTCTCCAGTTCTCAGTTTTCTTACCTATGGGATAGGAATAATAATCATATCTATCATGTGATATTGCTCTAAGATTTAAATGCGGTCATGCCCTTTTCTCAGTCCTGGGTACAATGTTCAATACATGGCAGCTATTTTGTTAGTAGCCCTGGTTTCTTCACTCAGTGAAGGGGTAGTTGCTAAGAACCTCTAAGTGTCAAATACTCTGCTGAAGACTGAAGAGGGGGTGGGAGAGACAAGATCCAACCATTTCTCTAAAAGAGAAAACAGCAGATCCAAGTGGAGGCTTTCCCCTTCTTTTTTAGCAGACGCTTTCAAAAGCCATTTTTTTTTTTACCTCAATACCAATTTTTAATTCCCACAAGACAGGTTAAACTAAGAAGCCTGCCGGAGAATAATACCTAGCCTTACCTCTTGGCTTTAAAAACTGAGGTTATGTATGCTGGCCTGGGAATTCTGGACAGCTGGGTTCCAATTCTGATTCTTTTTTTTTTTTTTAAGTTGAATTTATTGGAGTGACATTAGTTAAAAAATTATATAGGTTTCAGGTATACAATTCTATAATACATCATCTGTATATTGTATTGTTTGTTCACGGCCCCAAGTCAGGTTTCCTTCCATCATGATGTATCCCCTCTGTACCCTCATCTACCTGCTCCCCACACCTCCCTTCCCCTACTCCCTGGACTGTTGTCTGTCTATGAGGTTTTTCTTTTCTGTTTTCTTTTTTGTTTAATCCCTTCACCTTTTCACGGTGCCCCCCATCCCATTCCCTCTGACAGCTGTCAGTCTATTCTCTGTGTCTATGAGTCTGTTTTTATTTTGTTTATTATTTTATTTTGTTCATTAGATTCCACATGTAAGTGAAATCACATGGTACTTGTCTTTCTGTGACGGGCTTATTTCACTTAACATAATACTCTCCATGCCATCCATGCCATTGCAAAAGGTAAGGTTTCCTTCTTTTTTATAACTAGGTGGTATTCCCTTGTGTAAATGTACCACAGCTGTTTTATCCACTCATCTACTGATGGGCACTTGAGCTGCTTCCAAATCTTGGCTACTGTAAATAAGATGGTAATGAACAGAGGGGTGCATACATTTGTTTGAATTAGTGTTTTGGGTTTCTGAGGATATATTCCAAGAAGTGGGATCACTGGGTCATGAGGCAGTTCCATTTTTATGGAGTTACCTCAAAAAATAACTCCATACTGCTCTCCACGGTGGCTGCACCAACCTGCATTCCCACAAGGAACATAAGGGTCCCCTTTTCTCCACATCCTCACCAGCACTTGTCTTTTGTTGATTTATTGATAATAGGCATTTCGACAGGTGTGAGGTGGTATCTCATTGTGGTTTTAATTTGCATTTCTCTGATGATTAGTGGTATTGAACAGCTTTTCATATGCCTTTTGACCATTTGTGTGTCCTGTTTGGAGAAGTATCTATTCAGGTCCTTTGGCCATTTTTAATTGAATTGTTTATTTTTTTGGTATTGAATTTATAAGTTCCTTATAAATTTTGGATATTAACCCCTTATTATATGTATCATCGAATAAGTCTCTCATTCATGGGCTGTCTTTTCATTTTGTTTATGGTCTCCTTTGCTGTGCAAAACATTTTTAGTTTGATGTAGTCCCATTTGTTTATTTTTCTATTTTATTCTGCTTGCCTGATTCTGATTCTTTTGAACCAGAACAACACAAGCCTCAGTTTACTCACTCTCCTTCCTAAATTATCTTGAGGATTTGATGAGATAACATGCCATGAAAGCTCCAGAGCCACACAGAAGGCTTTCCAAGGATGTCTCCTGGCCTTTCTTTAGTTCCAGCCACCTATTGCTCTGCACCTCTGGGTGCCTGTTCCTCCCATGTAAACTGGAAATAATAGGGTCCAAGCCAGGTGGGTGCAGGGCTTGAGTCAATCAACAGATGTGTTGGGGGTGAAAAGGTGAAAGGTCTATGCCTGTGTAAATGTTAATATTATTAGATTAGGGGACCTATTCACACAGACATATTTCTGTGAGGTAGAAACTCACAGATGCTGAGGGAAACTTACCAGAGAGTCACAGCAACCTTTTCCAGGAATGAGAACATCCCCTGGCTAGCAGTTCCAGGCCCTGCCCCCACATTTATGAACATTTGATGGCACTTTTCGGTGGGTGTCCAAATCCTATGCTTGCATATTTCATGTAGTAACAGACAATGTGCACGAAGAATCGTTCCTTGCCCCTACATGTGTCCTTGCCTGGAGTAACAGGTTCTGAAACAATTTTATAGTAGCTGTTAGACTCAAGTGTTTTTGCAAATAAATACATTTCCTAATTAAAACTTGCCCTTTAAAGACTCACATTTTCTTGGCCCCACTCTAGGTTTTCTTTTTCTTGTAACATATCACAGAATCAATAAGGGTAATGCAAACATCTTTAATATATACAGTTTCAACAGCTCTAATAACATATCTGCCTGCCTAAGAACGCCTTCTCCCCCTTTCCAGCCCAGCTGATAATTTCCCCTGATTTTTTAAATGCCTTCTTATTTCATTCTCAAAGATAAAGTTTAACAGGCAGTTAGTCTTCAGAGGTGGGGGTGGATTGAAAAGGGAGAAAGTGGAAGAGGGGGTGTCACAGCCATTTTTTTAATGACAGCCTTTTAGTTTTGTTATGAAAATAATGAATGTTCATTGTGGGAAAGAGTATAAAAAACATGAAAAAGGAAAATATACATATCACTCATAATCCTATCATCCAGAGGATAATAACTGTTCATATTTGGCATGTTTTTTTTTTCCAGAGCTTCCTCCATAAGGATTTTTATCTAGGTAACAATTTTGAAGTTTGTTTTAAAAAAATTTTGTGTGATAACACTGGCATTTTTCCATGGACTGAAAAACTGCAAAAAAGCAAAACTTTAGAGCGACTGCATATTATTCTAGCAAGGCTGTCCCGTTTTATTTATCCTACTTGACCCTTTAGGCTGTTTCAATTTTCTTCCATTATTACAGATAATGTACTGCTACCATACCCAATCTACTGTGTGGTTTTGGTTTTTTTTTTCTGGGTAATTAATATGTGGGGCTGGCTGGTTGGAAGGTCTTAGGCTGAATTTTTTTTCCTTTTCTTTCTTTCTTTTTTAAAATCCTTAACCCAAGGATATGTTTATTGATTTTAGAGAGAGAAACATCAAAGTGAGAGAGAAGCATTGAGGGGTTGCCTCCCATCTCCAACCAGGGATCCATGCTGCAACCTCGGTACGTGCCCTGACCAGAGATCAGACCTGCAACCTCTTGGTGTATGGGATGACGCTCCAGCCACCTGAGCCACCTGGCCAGGGCTTACGCTGAATTTTACAGCAGTGTTTCCTAGGGCACAGAGCAGCCATACAGGAGACTCTCAAACTAGATACAGTGTTAGATTACAACATGGTAACAACTAACCTTACTTTTCCCTCTAAAACTTCCACTTTCCCCTGAATTCTCTTGATGTTGAAGTGAATAGTGCTACTGTCCACCCATCCAGTCAGGAGCCACTTTACACTTCCCTTGCCTACCTACCCCCAATCAACCAATCACCAAAATCTGTCTATTTTCTGTATCCTTGTTCTCTTTCAAGTCTTTCCTCCCTTCGACATCCTCACTGCAATTGCCTTAGTTTACCTAAATGACCTACCTGAGCATTTCTGGTCTTCCTAAGCCATTCCCTTTAATCCATTTCTCCACACTGTTGCCAGATTGTTCCTTTCAAATACACCTTAAGATCACATGCCTCTTTTACTTAAAAGCATTTAATATCTATCTGCTCCCCACCTGTACCCACTATCTAAGCTTCCAGGATATTTGAGATCCTTACCTTTTATTTAGGCCTCTTCAAGATCCAACTCTACCTACTGCTTTAGACTCCACCCAGGTACTTCCTTCATGGGCCAAGTCTGTGGCCACAGTGAGTGCCTCCAGCTTTGTCCATGTTCTTATACTGTTACATCTACTTAAAAAGCAACTCCCCTCCCTTCATGGTCTAGTTGACGTCTTGCCTTCAAAACTCAGCTTGAATTCCATCTTCTATATAGGAAGCGTTCCCCGGCCGGACTTAACCGGGCATCCTTCCAAGCCCACACTCTGCCAGTTCCTTAGGCAGACACCCGCCACACTGTGCCTCTCCTTCAAGGTGGGACTTGGGCTTTGTTCATCTTTGTTAACCTCCAAATACTTCAGTTGTGTATTTTCTAAAAACAAGAAGAGTCTCCTACATAACCACAGTAATTATCAAAATCAGGAAATCAACATTGATACCTATTGTTATCTAGTCTACAGATCTTATTTTAATTTTACCAATTGTGCCATTGATGTCCCAGTCTAGGACAACATGCTGCATTAATTGCCTTGACAATCAAACCATTTCTTTAATCTGGAATTGTTCTGGAGTCTTTGTTTTTCATGACATTTGGATTTTTGATGAGTCCATGACAGTCGTTTCATTGAATGGTCCTCAATTTGTGTTTGTCTGATGTTTCTTCATGATTAGATTCAAGCTATTCATTTTTGGCAGGAAAATCACAGAAGGGATGTTATGTCCTCCTCAGTGCATCCTATCAGAAGGCACATGATGTCTATTTGTCATATTCCCAGTGATGCTGACTTGCTAATTACTTGATTAAGGTAGAATTAGCCAGGTTTTTCAACAGTGAAGTTACTACTTTTTGTCTCTGGAATTCCAAAGATACTTTGAGTATGCAAAATATCTTGTTTCCCATTAACATTCACCTACCATTTTTAATGGCCTCTGTTTTCTCATTGGTTAAATGAGGTAAATAGAATGAACAGTGGATTCCAGAATTTTTACTCTCAAGGATCCCTTTATTGCCCCCTTTTCTGTGAACCTCGTATTTTGAAAGATTTTGTCCACCAAACAGATGCTATTTTCAATGTACTACATGGAACTCATTTTCCTATTACACACTTATCAGATATGTCTACTGCACTGTATGCTCACAAAGGTAGGGCACGTTGGCCTCACCAGTGCATGTCCAGAGTTAATCACAGCACCAGCCACAGAGTAGGTGGTCAACAAATATTTGTTGAAGGACTGAAGCAGATTGCCAATCACAGCTTATGTCCAGCATTTGATGTCTGCAGTGAGAACACAAAATTGATAAATGCTATCCAAAGGCAGAGACTTGACATTTTAGTTAGTCTCGGAGGCTTTGTCAATGGTCAGTGTTCAGTTGCCATGAAGATTTTAAAAACAGATTGGACAGAGTGCATGAAATCTCCTACCTACCCCATCCCTGTCTTTCTGGTAGCCTCAGATAGATGTGGAATGGACATTCCAGCAGCCCAAGTTTATAATCTCTGCGTCGCTTCTTTAATCAGCAGATGACAACTGACTAGACAGTCTCCTGATCACACAATAGAGTTTTTAAAATATCCCAGACCCGTTTCACTTGTATATGACATTAATATCGTCACATTTCCTCCCTCATTTCCTTAAGCACTGTATATCATGGAGATATAATGTGGTAGAAGATCATGAAGGGAATTTTTAAAAAGGATGGCAGGGAAGAAAATGAACATTAGTTGAGCATCTCCTATATGCCCAGGGCTTTCTTTCCTTTGTTTGCTCTTTTAATCTTCACCATAACTGGAGAGGTAGGTATAAGTGATCCGTTTATAAATGAGAACACTGAGGTTGGGTGAGGGGTAATGTCTTGCCCTAAGTCTTACAGATGGCATGCAGCTGGGCTGGGAACGGGGTGGAGGTGGGGGTGGTGGGGGTGGATTTCTCCAGTCTCTTTCGAAAGCCCTTGTAAGTGGCCACCGCACCAAGCTGCCTCTCCCATCATGTAAAAACGCCCTTCTCTTGAAAATGTGCTGGCAATCACGATCCAGACATACGAGGGACAGGCATCTCTTGGACCACGTTCACTGCAATGATTACTTTTTCTTTTTCTAAACGTTGTGTTATCAGGACTCACTATCTGTTACTATAGTTTGGAGGAAGTTGTCCGAGGAAGGAGGGAGCCTTTCTTTGGGCATCTTGCATGCCTGAGGGAGGAAAGCAAGCCCTCGGCTCTTAATTACCTCTGGCTGTGCTGCAGCAGCAACATGAGAGAGACAGTCCCTGGAAAAGTGTTGGGGGTGTGAAATAACATCAGGGGGTAGACAGACAGGGAGGTCCGGGCCCCAGAGACAGAGCTGGGCACTGGCAAAGGACGGAGAGAGAGAGGAGACAAGACAACATCGCGCAGAAACGGGGGAGAAAGCCAAAACGAGAGGAAAGAGAACAAAAGGCAAGGGAGGAAGTAGAGGAAAGTCGGGACAAGGACGGAGAAAGTTTGACAAAAGGGGTGAGAAAAAGCAAGCACGGTAAGAGGAGACCGAGAAAAATCAACTAAGAGAACTCGGAGAACTCGAGAAAGAAAAGAAAAAGGAGAGTAGATGAAGAAAAAGCAGAGAGGAAGGAGGGAAGAGGAGAGAGGAAGACACTGAAGACAGCAGAGACTTGGGGGAACGGAGAGTCTGGTGAGTGGACCGGGAGGAAGCGCATCACCTGCGTGGCGCCCCCCCGCGCCGTGGTGCGGCCCTGCTCCCAGCGCCTGTGCTCCGCGACTCGCCCAGCCGCGTAGGATTGGCTCCCGCCTCCCATTCATGTAACCTGCGTGTGCGTGTGCGTGTGTGTGTGCGTGTGTGTCTCTCGTTCGCCCTCTCTGTCTGTGTGTAAGAGAGCGAGGGTGGGGGACGGAGGCAAGCAGGCGAACAGACAGGGAGGGGAAGAAGAGGAGGGAAGCTATTAAACACACACACACGCGCACGCACACACACCAGCCCCAACCCCCCAGAAGCCTCGGGATTGCAGCTGTTTCATGTGGGGCAGCAGTGCTGGCAGGGACGCCGGCCGGGAGCGGCCGGGAGCGGGAGCCCGGCGTGCGCGCGCGGCTGGAGGCTCGCTGGGGCCCCGCTCCCCGCGGGAGCTATTGTTGGTCTCTCTGGAGCTGAGCGCGGACCCAGGACCTGCTCCTTCCTGGGCGCCCACTTTGGGCTCACGAAACCGAGGAACCGCGCCACCGAAAGCAAGAGGAACCACCGGCGCGGCGCCTTACCTCCCTCCTCCCCGCTTCCCCGGTGGTGGCAGTCTGCAGCCACGGTAAGGCGGCGTGATCCGCTCCACGGAAAAGCGCCTTGGGGACCGCGGCGGCGCCTCGCCTGCTCTCTAGCTTTTCTGAGCGCACTAGCTGTGGCAGGGTCGGGACAGCTCGCAGGGAAGCCCGGGGCTCCGGGGGACGCTTGCCTGCTCCCCTGACCCACACCGAGGGAGGTAGGGAGGGAGGCTGGGGCGCGGGTTGCCAGTGAGGCGAGCCAGTCTGGAGCCCCGAGCCTCCGCCGCTGCAGACCCTGGAACCCGCCGCGGACTGGAGCCTGGGAACGAGGGTTAGGGAAGAGCAGGAAGGTGGGCGCGGGCTCAGGACTCGGGAGAGCGGGTGGGAGGGAGGCGGCGTGTCCCGGGTTCGTCTGCTTCGCCGGGATCCCTTTCCCGTCCCGGCCCCAGCGCCCGCATCCCCTCTGCAGACCCGCCCGTCCAAGGGCCCCCGCGGGCGCTGGAGGAGCCCGCGAGGAGGCGCCGGGCTCCGGCGGCTGCAGCCTGCCCTGTGGGGGCGAGCGCCGGCTGTAGTAGCCCCGCGCGCGCCCGGGTTGGAGCGGAGAGCCTGGAGACAAGACCCCTAGCCCTGCGCCCTCTGCAGCGGGCTCGGCGCTCGCCTCTCCCAGCCCGCCGTCTCGCAGCTGTTTGTGTTCCCCTCCGAGCGAGTTAAGGCTGAAGCCGCCGGGTGGATACTCGGAGCGCTCCGGGCTTGTGTATACGACTCCTCGTACCTCGGGCTTCGGGAGTGTTCCTGGTTGAAATGTGATCGCTGAGCTCCTTAGTCATTTTCCTCGAGATTTAAAAATGCAGGCTTTATATTGGAGGAGCGGACGGGAAGGTGGTATCGCGGTGTGTGAATGTGTGTGTGTGCATACACAGCCAACTACTAGGGACGAGGGGAGGTTCAACTGCGGAGTCCTCGTTGGCGGGGCTGTAAGGTGGGCTTCGCTGGTGGCCGCCGCTTCTCTGCCCTGCCCCCGCCTAGGCTAGGTTGGAAAGTACTAGAAATTCAACTGCGTGGTCTCTAACTTTGGAAATTTGCTCCGCTTTCAGGGTGAGGCGTTAAGGCGATTTGTACACCCTGGTCCATGTGGACGAGGGTATTATTACTCACTTGGGCACAGGCCCTCTCCAGAACCGCGCCAATAACCCCTTCTCTTCCCCAGCCCTAGAGAGAAGGTTCATAGATGTGCAGTTACCCGTAAGCCATCAATGCAGCGAAAGGGGTGAAGAGAAGCAGCTTGGGTTTTGCCGGAGCCTGAAGTGCACTCCTGGTGTTTGACTAGCTCCCGAGATTGCCCTGCTGCTTTGTGGAAGGCCGCGGCGGGGCACGCTCTCGATCCGAGCGCGGGGGTGAGGGGGTGCTTCTGTGCCTAGCTGTGCGGCCGTGCACGCAGGGAGATCTGCGGACCGGCCTCGCGAGCAGTTACATAAACTGCCTCGGTGATTACCCAGAGCGTGACGCCAGCACCCGGTTCGCGAAAGACAAACCTGAAAGTTTGCCTGCTTAGGGAATGTAAGTAGCGAGGCGCTCCCACCCCTGGAGCAGGGAGCAGGAAGACGCCTCGCACCTCGGCGGCTCCCACTTCTGCCATGGGCGTTGGGTGCTGATGCTGCTGTCCCCAAAGAACCGGTTATCAAGGCAGGGACTACGTAGAGAATCCGGGATTGATCAGAGAGAAAAAGCCGGTCAGAACCCAGAGTCCACTGAGTCCCCAGAGCCCGAGTGGGTGTTGGGAGGCCTTCCTGGGAATGCTGTTTTAGGAAACCGACTTTGTGTCCTGGGAAACCGTAAAGCCCTTCTTCTCTGCCTCTCGGAGCGCCTCCTCCCCATCTTGCACACTCAGTGCCCTTCACGTGTTTGAAACCTGCCGGCGATGCCTGGTCCCCCTTTGGAGACGCCAAGCGTCCCGGCTATCCGGCCCCACTCTGGCGGGGGGTTAGGAGGAAACGTGCTGGCCTCTGCCAGGGTCAGCCCCATTAAGTAGCTATGCCTGGTTTCCTCAGCTGGCCCCTAGCTCGTGGGGATGGGATGCGGATGGGTGCGGAGTATGGCTTCCTACTCCTAGCTTCTCTCCTACGCGGAAGGCAGTTTGCCTCTGTTGCGTTCATTCTCACCTCGCTACTTCCCTTCGCCGCCGCCGCAGCCCGTAGCAAGCTGATAGCCTTTGAGAGAGAAATCACAGCAGTAGAGTGTTTTTAAATCTTGTTTTTCGCCTGTAGAGGGATAAGCCACCCAAGACCTGACAGAGCTGTGCAGAACGCTGAATGAAGTCTAGGGCACAGGGGCCCTGAACTCTCCCCCCCACCTAGTCGGGAGGTGGTGGTGTGCCTGGGTGGGGAGTGTTTTGTTTTTGCCACATTCCAGCGTCCTGAAACCCCGAATCCCCTCCCCCCGAAATCTCGGGTCTGAGTGTGTTCCGCACTGTAAAATAAATCCTCCCCCTCGCAGACCTGTGGGGCTGTTCGGATTTCCTGCCGCTGCCATGATCTTTAACAATGCGATTGCAAAGCTCGTGCTCGGCTGGGAAAAATCTCCAGGTGCCGGCCGGCCGCGCCTTGACCTTGTTGAAGGCGCCTTTAACCCGGTCGGTTAAAGAGAGTCCGGGAAGGAGGAGGGCTCCCGGGAGGGACTGGGTTCGCTCCCGGTCCAGGGCGGGAATCGGGTCGCCGCCCGATTGGCAAGGGGAGGATGGGGCTCCGTGGCAACCTGTTTCCCCGCGTGCAGCGGCGGCGCCTTCCCTCTCCCCCTCCTCCGCACTCGCCCGGCGCTGCCCCCCTCCCCGCCGGCCTCTGACAGCTTTCCCGAAATCCCGGGTTGGCGGCGCCGGCCAAGGCCCCTCGCTCTCTCAGTCGCTCTCTGCAGGGTTCCACCGGGCCGGGGCTCCTTGGTGGATAGAGCCGCAGTCCACGCGAGTAGGGCCGCCGGGTGGGCGGGGCCTGGGCGGGAAACCTGAGCCGAGACCGCCCCGTTCCAGGCCAAGTCCCTGCCCCAAGCACAGCGCCGTGCAGGGTTCCGGTTGCGCCTCCCGCCCCTCTGCTGGCCTGGCCCCGTTCTCTGGGCCCCCGGCGCGCCCCGGGCGTCCTACCGCTCAGCTTTGCCTGGGAGCTCTCCTTGCCAAAGTTAGGGATGTTTTCACAGGTGGTGGCTGTGGAAGAGTGAGTGTGTGTGTGTGTGTGTGTGTGTGTGTGTGTGTGTATGTGTGTGTACGCGCGCGCGCGTCCTGGGAATGGAGGTGTGCGGCGAGGCCAGACACCGCTCAAAAACGGATTCCGCTCTTGTAGGTGTCATAAGGGAATGATGAGAAAGAATCAGTTTTCTCTGGTGAGGGGATGACGAGAAGTCCTTCCACGTAGTGGAACTGGACCAGTCGAAGCTGATTTCCTGGGGTGACGAGGGCCGTTTCTAGGCCTTGCCTTGCGTGCAGGAGTCCTTGGGAATATTTGCGGAATGGAGCCCCCAGGTTCTTCAGGCAAGACTTAAGGACGTAGATGTTCTTACAGTTTTAGAGAGCTAATAATACTGGGAAGGTTTTATTCCCAGCATGTGTCTTTAAGTGATTGGGGGCAGGGTGTTGGTTAACCCGTGAATCAGCCATGTTCCAGGATGGGGAGGTTGTCAGGAAGGCAGAGGTTCTGTTATTCAGAGAGAGATATCTCGGATTCCTCTGCCAGCATCCTATTTTCATCAAGGCCTCTCGTTGGGGATGGGGACTTGAGGAGGACAGTAAGCCAATAAACCACTGTGTGGACTGTGGAGGGGAGGAAGGGCCAGCCTTGCACAGTGCAGGCCTCAGGGGGCAGAACCAATGCTCAGCCTGAAGAAGATCCATCAGAAGACAGATCTACAGTGAATAGAATGATCTGGAATACGGGAGCTCCCCATGGAATAGGTGTTGCAGTAGAGGTTCGGGCATTGCAGTAGTGGGCTAATTGGAACGCCAGGGCTCTCCTCAAGCAGATCTGACTCTATGAGGTATAATCTCCTCACTTCTGTGGTTTTGTTGATGGCATGTGACTTTAATCCCTTAATTTACTGGGTGGGTATTATAGTTGTGTGGCTGGCCCTAGACAAGTTACCTTTGGAACTTGAGTTTTCTCATGTGTAAAATGGAAGGATGTGTCTAGTTTACAATACTGCAAGGATTGATGTAAGTAAACCTCTGACACATTGTAGGCCATTTACAGATGATCATTCCCTTCCACCTCCTTCATTGGTTTTCAGCATTGTGCATTTGATGGGTGGGGGTTGAGCAGAGGAATCAACAGCCCCCCAAAACCCAGCAACATTGCACCCATAGTCTATTTAAAACCAGCTCAAATGCTTGAAACAAAAATATCTTCTCTTTTCTTAGAAACGCCATTTCCAGTTTTGTTAGAATTCCTCCCTCATTGAGTCCTTTTTTCCTGACAAAATTACATCCTTGTGCAGATTGGCATGTTATATAACCTGATATTTCCAGATCAAAAGTTACAAATATGGGAAAGAAGGGGGTTAGGAATTTAACATAAAGATTGTTGGGCAACACAAGCAAGGGACTCAAGATGACAACTTAGACTTCTTTAATGATCGTAGAGGTTGAAGGAAAAGGAGATTAGTAAGCGTGTGGTGCAGATCCTCACCTAGGCCCTGTCTGGTTCTAATAAACAGATACTGTATTTGGACCCAAGCCTTCTGTTGTTCCTGTCCAAGTATATTCTCCCATATCCATGAATCTAAACAGTGAAACAAAAGAACCTTGGAATTTAAATCACCTCCTTGCAGATTTGATTCCAAGAGCCTAGCAGGGTAAATCAACATCAATTCCAGACCTAAGTGGATGATTTTACCCACCTTCTTACATGGTTATTGTAACTGATAGCTGAATCCATCTTTGCTTTATGCTGATAGACTGCTGTGGGGGGCCACTTTGAAAGTAACACATGCCCCGGTTCCAAGGGAACCGAGTATACATGGATCTCTGAACTTAGAATTTTCCATAAGGAAAGCTTCTAAAGAAACAATATAAATGTAGATGCTTCATTCTCTGTGGGTTGTAGATTTATTACTTTGTCACAGTTTTTCTCCCAACTTTTGTCTTTATTATATCTAATTACCAAATTATATAATTAAATATAATACTAATTGTATTTAATTGCCAAAGTAATATATGTTCACTGTAGCAAAGTAAGACAATATAGAGAAAAGCAAAAAGAAAGTAAGGTTTACCACATTTTGGGTTGTATCTTGTGACTTCATGCATGAAGAAAAATGAGATCATACTTAAACTATTTTGAATGCTTATTTTCATTTAACAGTAAATCTTGCCATGATACAACTTTACCCCCATGGTAACATTTTAATGGCTACATAGAACCCCAATGCTTTAATATGGAGTAATTTATTTAAACAGTATTCACACTTTGACTTTTTGTTTATTTTTAGTTTTCTATTATTATCGTAAAGCTGTAGTAACTATCCTTGTACACACTGCATTTTTCATATTTCCTTAAGATAAATTCCTAGAAAGTAGGATTGCAGGGTCAAAGACAGATGCCATGTTGCGACTTCTGTCACACATGACAAGCAGTAGGGTACACTGTGATTTCTGCTCCATCTTTTAACTGTAATATGGCTGTTTATGTTGCAATCCCTTGCCTGCTTGAAGCCTAAGTAGTGGAGGGAGGTAGGGGTGACAATCAAACCTCAAGCAGGGGATTTGCATAACTTTGAGCTGTTCTGCTAAACAGATAGGCAAATCCTTTTCCCAAGAACATTTTTCTTCCCTGGCTGTCTCGGAACCATCACTCTGTAGAGCCTCAGCCAGCAAAGGAGTTGAAATATGTAAATATGTTCCTCTCCATTGTAGGTGGGGCTGGCTCCATGATGAATGACAAACAGCTCCTCAGAGGAGAGTGTGTGTGTCTTTAGCATCGCTGAGACAGTGCATTCCTCACTCACGGCCCTTTTCCTTGTCCTTTGGTTCTGAAGCCTTAGAATGGCCACCTGGGAAATCTAACAAAGCGAACAGTTGAGACTAGCCCCCACAGCAAGCTTACATGCTGCATGGTACTTTACTGGGGAAATCAGCCCAATGGCCTCAGTTTACAGCCCCTGGGCACAAAGAGGTAATTAATTGACATGCCTACATACTGCTGCCAAAATGGAAGGAGTTGGGATCTGGTCCCATGCTTATATGGGCCAGTTCAATCAGAGTGTGTATTTGTCAGTCTCGCTCTTTGATGTGTCAGATTTCTGTGACCCAGAAAAGATTTGTTCGCTGTGGTTAGATGACTAGCATCTGACAAAGAATTCCGTGGAGCCAGCGGAGGAAGCCCAGTCCTCCCATTTCCAAGGAGTCCCCATACTCAGCAGGAGGCTGCAGGGGTTCCTTTGGATTGGACAGCGAGGTCACCTCAGGGCTGTTGGATGGTGTGGTCACCACAGAGGAAACTCGCTCCGCTGGTGGCCGACTTTGAATTCTGACGAGTGTTTAGATGCTTACTGCCTTTGATACTGACACCACTCTGGTTTCACTAGGGAAGGTGAGGGAATGTTTGTGTCTTTTGTCATGTTCTGAACATCAAATCAGGGCTTTTCTTTAGTTTGGAAAACAAAAAGGGAACAGGACATAAATGTAGCAGGGTCTCAGGAGCAGGTGAGCAGTGCCCCTACTCCCTGTCCCCTTGCGTCCTGCATTCGCTTCGTGGATGGCAGCTCTGTGGCCTGGGCCCACAGTGGGAAAGGGTGTCCAATGCAATTGATGAATTATTTACAGTCCTCAAGAACTTTAGGTTTTAAGAATGTTTTTCTCTTAAAAAGCCAATTTTCTTGTTGTGGAATGATTGTTGCCTTTCTGAAAATCTGGTCTTTGAACCACTTGAAAGTCAAGCCAAAGGGTTGCAGCCAATTCATTATGGCTTTGGGTAAAACCCTTGCCCATTCCCTCTGTACAAAATTAGATTTAAGGAGAATGGATTTGAAGTTTTGTAAAGCAGTTCTTCTCAAACTTGATTATATACACGTTACCCAAGAATCTTGCTAAATGCTTGTCCTGATTCAGGAGGTCTGGGGCAGGGCTCAGGAATCTGCATTTCTGACAGGCTCCCAGGCGGTGCCATCCTCCTCATCCCGTGCCCACACTTGGAGTCACAAGGTTTCAAGAGACTTCCTACTCTGACATTATTCCAGAAAGCAATAACAATGACCATCAGATGTCAAGAAGAGCTGTCTTGTATTCATGGATTGGCACTGTAAATGAAGGTGTCCATCCTTTCCTTTTGGGTTTCAATAATCGGCAGCTCCATTTCAGAAGACAGTGGGGAGGAACATAGTCAATCTTCTCATCGAGGCTGGAGGGAGGAGATGGAAGGAGAAAAAGCAAAACAAACACGTACGGAGTGCCTTCTGTGTGTCAGGTAGCCCCATGTTCTGGCCGAGGACACTAAGGCTTAGTAAGGCAAGCCATTTGCCCAGGGCAACACACCTAGGTCTAGCATTTGGTCATAGGTCTCTCTAGCTCCTGCTTTTCCTAGAGTGGTAACTTTGTAACTGTTAGGCTGCCGTGTAATAAAAACTAAGTGCCTAGCAAAGTATTTTACTTCAGAGGTTCTTTTACTGGACCCACTTTGAGAATAGATCAAGACATTTAAAAATTTGTGTCATTATCATGCAAGCAATTAAAGTGCTTAACAGCTTAAAAGCAATTTGTTCAAGTTGGTTAAATATCTGCCCTCCCCAATCTTGTTTGTAGTATTAATTTACTCATCAAACTGTGACATCAAAACCATTTCGAAGGTAAATGTCACAATCTTCTGACTGGTGGAACCTTTCAAATGAAAGCAGTTTGCACCGATGGTGGGTACAAATGGAAGGATCCAGTTCAGGGTGAGTCAGAGAAACCAGCCTTTTACTAAACAAACCCAGCCCTGCTTTGGCCTCTGGATGAGAATTGGTCGTTTAAGTGTTTTATTAACGTGCAATTATTCTGAGAATCAGTCAGCAGTGCAGCTCTTTGCAAACATTAATTAGCTAATCTTCACATCACCCCCACATGGCAGATAAATAACATTAACCCTGCCTTCTAGAAAACAAGTGGACACTGGAGATGAGGGAGGAAAAGGCGAGCTCTTTTTCTTGTAGGATGTATGGGAGAGGTAGGTGGACTGAGGAGAATGCACGAGTTTGTCACTTAGCAAATGTTTATTGGGTGATGTGCTAGATATTCTAGAGCTGTGCTGTGCAATGGGGTCACTAGTTACAATTTAAAGTAAATTTAATTAAAATTAAATAAAATTAATAATTCATTTCCTCAGTTGCATTAGGCAGATTTCAAGTGCTCAGTAGAGGATAGTGCTACAATGCCAGACAGGGTAGATACAGAACATTCCTATCATTGCAGAATGTTCTATTAGATAGTGTTTGTTTATTTTATTATTTTATTTTTTTATCCTCACCTGAGGACATGCTTATTGATTTTAAAGAGACGGGAAGTGAGGGAGAGAGAGGGGGAGAAAAACAATGCAAGAGAGAAACATTGATTGGTTGCTTCTTGTATGTACCCCAGACAGGAACCAAACCTGCAACATCGGTAGTCCTGACTGGGAATCAAACCTGTGACCTTTTGGTGTATGGGATGACGCTCCAGCCAACTGAGCCACACCAGCCAGGGCAGACAGTATTTGTTTAGAAGCTTGGGACAATCAAAAACTAATGTAAATATCCCTGCCCTGGTGGATTTGCTCATGTAAAATTTCCTCAAATAAGAGTTGACATGTGATCAACATTACATAACCCAAGCTGTGGCCAAGGACTTTGGGGCACAGGCTAGGGACCCAGCCCCTGAGGCTAAGTAACTTGAGTTCAAATCCTAGTTCAGCCACACGGTGGTTATGTGTAGAGGTAGGTTATTGACACAGAGCATCTTTGCAGATTCCTGCTACTATTTTTTACTTCTCTTATTAACCAAGATTATTTCTAAGACAATGTTGGATTCTGGAGAAGAAGCCGGGAGACAGGTACTGTCCTTTGCCACTGGGGGAAATGCAAATTAATACACCCTTTGAGGAAAGCAATTTGGCAGTACTGTCAGTAGTCCTAGAGATACTTCCTTCCTTTAGTCCAGCATTCCAATTCTAGGAATCTCGCCAAAGACAATAATCAGAGATTGGCAGAAAAGATGTAAGAATAAATATGTTCATTGCAGTGTTATTTATAATAGTGAAAACAAGATAAATAATTGAATAAGAAACGTATGGCAGAGCCCAACAGTAAGGTATTATAAAAGGGTCAGTGTCATTTTTAAAAACACGCAAAATGAAACTTACGTTTTAAAAAAATTCTGAACACTGCGCTGTTAAATCCCAAATATATTTTTCAAAGCCGGCATTGTGAAGCAGGACTAACGGTTGGATGTTAGGAAGTGCGTCCTGGCCTTGGAGACAGACAAACACTGTGATCTCTCTGCTCTGTCATGTGGTCAGAGACTCCCAGCTGCTCTAATCTGCCCTGTTTTCAGTAATTTTGGAATTTTAGGCTTATCCGGCCTAGTGTTTGTCTCTCTTCAAGGCCAAGATGTACTTCCTAAGGTCAAACCTTAGTTCACCTTTAGGCCACATACGTCAGTTTTCTACGTGCACTTTGAGGTCGTTCAGCCTGAACAGCATGGAGAATGGGGAGCCTGAAAGAACAAGGCTCAGACCTGGACCCTGACCTCCTTGTTGTGTAACCCTGGGCAACCCTTCTGTGTCTCCATGTCCTCATCTGTAGACTCAGGAAGCCGTAGATCTCATCTCACACAGGAGGATTAAGTGTTCACTTCAGTAAAACATCTGGCACATACAGGTAATTAAAGACACAAATGGCTTCTAAGGCCATATTAGATAGTGGAAAATGCCAACAGGATTTTGGTTGAATTTTCTGCTTTGTCACCTGGCAGCTAGCTGCATGAATTCAAGCAAGTTACTTAGATTTTTGGAGCTTCCATCCTTTTTTTCCATTTATAAAATGGAAACTAGAAATATCTTTCTCAAAAGGTTGTGTGGGATTTGCGAAGTAACTTGCACAGTGCCTAAAAGGCAGTGTCTTCTATGTGATGGTAACTCTTGGCATTGCTATTTTTCCTGCTGTCTCTTCGCCCACTCAGCCCCTTTCCTCTGATTCCGGCTTCCAGAGCTTGCACTGCACTGTCAGCACTGTTCAGTGGTGGCCAGAAGTGCAGAGGGGGTGCTTTGAGGGTCTAAAGGGGCCTCTTCCAGGTCTGAGAGGACCTCTGGCCTCCCTGAGAAAAACCAAAGGGCTCTAGAGTTATACCAGCAGATCCTGGTCCTGAGTCCAGCACTGACCCTTTGCCATTCTGCACCAGCTTGGTTCTCGTATTCTCTGCCTGCTTCTCTGAGCTGCTGTTAGGCGCTCGATCTTGAGTTCCAGCACAGTGCCCAGCACAGTGGATCCCAGCCCCAGCTAGATATTAGAATCACCTGCGAGCTCTTAGCAGCCACCAGAACAGAACCAGGCATCAGGGCTCGGAAAAGCTCCCCAGGTGATGATGCCACAGTGCAGCAAGGACTGGGAGATGGTGCATGCGAGTAGAGCCTCATTAAATATTTGTTCCCTCCCTACTTCAAAGAAGCATAAAGGGATCCCATATTGAGTAATTTATGTATGAGGTGGGTAACCTAATTTATTTGAGCCATGGGACTATGAATATAGTAGTCAGGGCTTCTTTCCCGCCCCTTCCCTGTCCTCTGGCAAACTGAAGCATCTGGGTCAGGAAAGGGGCCCCTCTCCCTCTGCCCGCCCCATCTCATTCCAACACAGCTGCATTCCAGCTGCTGGCAAAGGCCTGTCCCTTGCCTGAAGATGCCCGATAGTCCTTTGACTTGGTTTTACTTTTTTAATGCTCATTTCTGGGCAGGGCCCTAGTAACCATTTACGTACAACTCTCCACCCAGCCAGCAAGGCCCAGGAGGCTTAGGATTCCCACTTAGAGGAGGGCATGCCTGATCTCTGTTGTTTATTACAAAAAGCTTATCAGGTGGGCAGTAGTTCTCCAGGGTCAATGCCAGAGACATGACGCTGCCCAAGGGCCTGGAGGCCGTGCACTCCTGGGTGGTCAGGCTGATATTACATCTCTTAGAGAATTAATATTTGCCTGAGAAAATTTCTCACTTGTTTTTGTTTTTTTAAAGTTCATTTCAAGTTCATCACAAAGTGGAGAAGAGTGTTGTTTTAGAGAAGGCTTTTTAAACTTAATGCTGCCTGGGCACTTGTTAAAAGGAAGGTTCTGATTCAGTGGATAGAAGGGTGGGCTGGAGATTCTGTATTTCTAACAAGCTTCCAGGAGAGGCTGATGCTACTGACTCAAGGTCCCCAGGTTCTACAACCTTGATCATCCTTCCTGCTTCCGTTTTTCTCCTCCTTCTCATCTCCCCAAGGTCAGGAGTGCCAGAGGTGGAGTGTCAGGGAGCAAATGAAGCCGGTCAGTTTTGGGCAACTATTTGTCAGTGTTGTGCTGGTCTCAGTGGTGGCAGCTGCAGTGTGAAGGCAGGCACAGTGCGTAGTGGCCGTTTTCATGGTGCCACAGGGAAATGCCCACGCCTGTCCTTACATGGCACTCTCCAGGCTGCCTTCTTGTCCTCAAGTTCATTAAGCCTCATGGAACATGATAGAATAGGTAGAGATTTTCATTACTAGGATAAGCATTATTTTGAAAGTAATCATAAGCACATTTTGCTTTCTGGATCTGTGAAAGGGTCTGTATTTTGAAGGAAAGAAGGAAAGGAAGAAGAAAGAAAGCTGTTCACACAGTGTCTCTTCAACTTTAGGCTCATAATCAAAATATATCCAGAACCTCCATTGGCACATCTACTGTCTTCATGGAAGGCCCCCTTCTCTCTCACCTGGATGACTGCAGTAGCTGCCCTCACTGGGCTCCCTGCTCTACCCTGGACCCCTTACAGTTTATTCTCAACACAGCAGCCAGAATGATCCTTTAAGACATATGCCAGAACATGTCACTCCTCTGTGCAAAACTTTGTATGTCTCCCATTTGTCTCAGAGTAAACATCATAGTCCTTACACAACCTACAAAACCCTCGTAGACATTTTTGGGACTCCCCCACAACTCTAACCTCACCTCCTCACACTTCATCCCTTACTTCCCATGTTGGAACATGTAAGGCCTACTCCTGCCTCAAGGCTGTTCATCTGCCTGGAATATTCTTCCACTAGATATCTACATGGCTAGCCGCCCACCTCCAAGTCTTTAATCCAATATCACCTTCTTAACAAGGCCCATCCTGACATCCTATTACATTGGTAATCCCCCAGTGTTCAAGACCACTCTTACCCTACTATATATTTTCTTCTTTTTTAAATCCTCTCTCAAGGATATGTTTATTTATTTGGTGGTGGGGGGGGAGAGAAATATCAATTTGTTGCCTCCTGGACACACCTCGACTGGGGATCGAACCTGAAACCTAAGCATGTGCCCTGACTGGGGATCGAACCTGCACACTTTTGGTGTATAGGACAATGCTGCAATCGACTGAACCACCCGGCCTGGGACTACTATATATTTTCTTCTCTCCATGATGTCAAATACTATGTTTTATGATTTAATAAGATCACACTGTCTGCTCTATTTAAGAATAATCTGAGGGTGGGGTCGGGTGGGGGCAGGTCAAGGGCAGAACACGCTAGATAATTTACTTGTTTATTATGTTTATTGATTATGGAAATAAAAGAAGACCACCCAGATGAGAACAAGCAGAGGCTATTTCTTCAGAGCTTACTGTAACAAGGGAGTCAGCCACTATCACCTGTCTTTGGTGAGATGCCAAGGCAGGCAGGAAATTGGGAGAGCTTCACAGTGAAGAAGGGCAAGGCTTTGGGGCTGCTTTGGTTGGAGGCTCTTGGCTCAAGGTAGCTGGAGATAGACTAACTGGAGGTGGCTCCTTACTGGTTGGTTTGGGAAGCATATCTGGCTCTTTCTCATTGGGCCTGAGGTGGAAATGGGGGCAAAAATTAGACGAGCTGGTAGGCTACTGACCATTTGGGCTGGGTTCTGCAGAGGTTAAAGGGTCAGAGCTCTGTTTTCATATATGGTCTGGCTATTGTCCGTGGGTCGGTTTAGTCTCTTGTGACTTTTGTAAATCTCCATGACACAGTGACTTTTGTCCTTTGTTGGCTAAGGAGTATCTGCCAATAAGAGGCTCTTGATTTTTGTTGAATTGTGCTGCATTTGGCGTACATTACCTCATTTAGTTCTAATGACAAACTGAGGCGTTGTTTGCCCCATTTTCCACAGAAAGGAAGGGGGCTCAGAGAGCTTAGACATCTTTCCCAAGGTCACCCCACCAGGGAGTCAGGGAGCCAGGGCTCTGGCACAGATCCCCTGGACCATCAAGCAAATATCCCTGTCCCAGAGCTGTTCACAGTTGGTGCACAGGAAATGGAGGGATGGGGGAACGTGCCCAGTGTACTTTGCGAGCAAGATATACACCATATTCCGATGTCTCTAATCTTTCAGCCAAAACTTGTCATAGAAGAAGTTTAGCCCTTCTCATCGCCTGCCTGCACTGATGAAGGGCACAGTGTATCAAGAGTTAATATGGGTTCCCAGAAGGAGAATTTCCTTTCATAACCTACCCATGAAGGTGGGAAATAAGGTGGGATATTCATTCTCCATCAGCATTTGAGTGATGGTCTCAGGCATCAAAGAAGGTTTCTAAGGCCCCACATTGTGTGTGTGCCTATAATTTATAGCATATTCTTAGAACTTCTCAGGATAAAGTGTTGCTATGGTAACTGTCATGATTGTCATTTCTTGATTTGTTGTTGTCACCCATCTTAGTTTCCCATCCCTTTAATAATTATGGAATTGAATTCGCTGGTTCAGAAGTGGACCCCAGAGACAGGGAGGCAGAGGCCAAAGAGAGGATGTGATGTGCGGAAGGCCAGCAGGTGTCAGAGACCTCGCAGCAGAGAGGGGAGCCAGGTCCACATGAACAGACCCTGCCAGCTAAGATAGTTAGACCATTTGATCCCTACTATGTGCTGCGCTGCCTACTACGTGCTGAACATAGCAACTCTGGCAGGTAGACTTGTGATGCTCCATCACCAACTATATGAACAATGGAAACAGGATTTGTATCTGGATCTTTCTGGCTCCAAGTCTATGTTCTTCTACTCCACCATTCCAGAAACCAGGAGAAGAATATGACCAAAACTTTGAGGCTGGTCTCTTAGGGGCTAACCAGCAGCTTTTCCACCAGGGCTCCAGGGGCTGAGGTAGGCTGTGAATGAAGGGAGAGCTGGATTCAGTTACGTCAGGGAGCACAACCTACCAAGCACTGGACTGCCTGTGAGGGGAGTGAGCTCCCCATCATGGGAGGAGTGCAAACAGGACCTGTCAGGGTATTGAGAAGCTTCCTGTAGAGGGTGGGGGTATGGACTCACTGTCCTTTTAAAAGATTCAACTACAGAATGCCTGGCTCCCTTCGGTGGGGTTGCTTATCTTGATCTTTAGCACCATTGTTAAGTGTCAATCAGTGAGCGCTTACTGGGTGAGCTGTATCCTGGAGTCAGTGTCATTTGGGACAGAAGGGCAGGAGAGTCCACCCAGACCTCAGGGCGCTTATAACAGAGTTAAGAGATTACCAGACATCATGAATTTAAGAGTCAGACTGACCTCAGTTTAAATCCTGGCCAAGCCACTTCCGTCCGTGTTGGCCCCGGTGATTAGATAGTTCTTGGCTGTCCCTGGTCGAGACCCACTGTGCTAGCCTATGTGACCTTTGGCAGATTAGCCAACCTCTTGGTTCCTTCCTCTTTAATATGGAGTAACAACACCACCTGCTTTCTGGATACAATGGAGTAGCATTAATCAAGCTTCTAGCCCAGAGCCAAGCATGAAGGAGACACACCAGAGAAGGAACTCTCATACCCGGGTTGACTAGGGGAGGCCAGGAAAGCTTTGAAAATAAAGAAGCGTTTTCTAGTCAGACTTGGAGGATAAGAACATGTTCTCGGAAAGGACAAGAGATATGATGTTCATTATTATTCCTTCTCCTTCTTCTACCCTTCTGGGCTTCCTCTTCCTTGCTGATCACTCCCTCTTCTCTCCTATAAAGTCAGCTAAAGAGACTCTCTGAGATCCTCAGCTCCTGGAAGCAGGAGCTTTTGTTCTGGCCGTCTGTTTAACAGTGCCTGCTGCTCTCAGTGTGTGCTTAGACTTGCATCCATACCTGGAGCAGGCCAACAACAGGCCGTGTTTCGCTGTCTTGTTAAGTATGAATTGGAAATTTGTCTCCATGCAGCTCCTTTGCAAGAAAATGCACTGAGTAAGCGTTCAGATCTGGCTTGGAGCTACAAATGCAGCTGAATATTTCATGAAGGCCTTTTCATGCCACATGCTCTGCTCTTAGGGAGGGTACAAGGGAGAGAGCGCAGGCTGCAGAGCCAGCAGAGCACAGTCTGAGCCCTCACTCTTCCCTGGAAATTTGGGGGAAATCCCTTAACTTCCCTGAGCCTCTGTTTCCTCATCTGTAAAATGTGGAAGCTTGCACCTAATTTCAGGTTTCTTTTGAGGGTTACAGGAAATAATATGAGTAAAGTACCTGGCAGGGTGCCTGGAACATAGTAGGAGCTTAGGAAATGTTTGTTCTCCAGCTGGAGTCTTCCCGTTCATTTTCCTGAATTTGTGCTTTTAGGGACAACGTAGTCCTGGGTCACACTGGCTAGTTGGGTTCAGGGTCGCCTACCTGCCTGCTCCTCTAAATCTAAGCTTTGGTATCAGGCCCAGCATCCTTGGAGAGCTCATCAGTAGGTCCCCTTCTGAAGGCAGAATACGGAGAATTCCCTGCTCCAGGAGCCCAGCTGAGCATGCCGTCAATTCAAAAATAAGGCGCCGATCTGATGGCTGGTTTAAAATATGGAGGTGGCAAGTTGATGCCTGCCTGGCCTTTGTGCAAAGATGAGTAATTAGAAGAGCCAGAATAGAAGCCTGATGGAGCTCCCCTGCCTCAGGCCCAGCCCCGGCCTCAGACCGGACCCGAGCTCCTGCTCCTACCAGGGACCCAAGGCAGCTGTAGTGAAAACAGGAGGAGTGTGGTATTTTGTAACTATTTTTATACCTACATCAGACTTGATGTTAGTGCTTCTGAATTATTTAACATTCTTCTCTCTCAGCTGGCCTCTCCAATAAGTTGTTCTCCCTGGGCAGAGGGAGTTGTTCTATGGGAAACAATGGCGGCTCACAAACACTGGCTGCAAGGCTCCTGATCTCACATCGAGGGAATAACATCATAAAGTGTCCTATTATGAACCAGGGGACTCCTATGAAACTTAGGTGGCAGATGTTCTTGTCTCCAACTTACAGGCAGAAAAAAGGAGGCTCTGAGAGGTTAGGTAACTTGCCTTAGACCACACAGCAAGAAGTGAGGGAGTCAGGATTCAAATTCAGGTCTTCCTGACTCTAGGGCTGGCGCTGCTTCTTTCGAGAAGGGCTCTTCCCTCTGTTGTCCTTGACCGAGTCTGTGTGTGTGTGTGTTTAAGTTAAGGCCACCGGTTAGCTTATGGGGCTTCATGTCAAATCACCCCCAAAGAGTGTGGCAGTAAATGGAGGTAGAAAGAAGGACCTCATAGGCTGAGAAATGAGGCGCAGGGATGAGGGCGTTTCTTGGTTCAAACACCGTGTATTGGGATAATGGAAAAAGCTCTCACTGCTTTTAGCAAGCGGTCCCTTCAGTGCCCTTTGAAGGGCCCCGCTTCTGTCAGCACCACCTAAGGGGTAAGAGCCCCTCCCTCGCAGTCCAGCCATCCTCCTGAAAGTGGCATCTGCATCTTGGGCCTCTTTGAAGGAAAGATGATTGGCAGCTCTAAAACACCGCGGACAACGGGAGGGAATGAACTAGACTCTTATTATCTGCTTCTCGTAATTAAGTCCATCGTAGACTTTTAATGGGTATTTCGAAATAGACATCCAGGCTTGAAAGGAATCCTACTGTAGATGGAGATCAGGTCTCCCTGCAGAGGCACTTTCTCCCTCATAATCTGTTTTTATTTCAGAACCAGGGAAGATTACACATTTTCTGTATTCTGTTCCTTTAGCTCCTATTTAATTATGGGTGACCTCGAGATGACTCTCTTTCAAGCATTTTAAACTCCTCATTCTACCTTGGAAAAAACCCTGGTGGAATTGTCGTATGAACTCATGGTGGGAGATAGGCTTCTGGAATTAGCCAGGGACGTGTATTTCAAATGTGCCCATCGTTACGGTTTCAATAAAACACACTGGGATAAAACAGTTGTTAGTAATGTTAGTAACAGCTGTATTTTGATCGGAATGCACTTTATGACTGTATCAAATGATACCACATTCCTTTAAATAAAGTAATATTTGACATAGGCAAATTCCTTGATATTAAATTCCAGGTAGCTGCTTGAAATACTCAGTCTCCTTCACATATATATGTATTAAAGCAGCCCTGCCATTTTTTTTTCCTGGATGCCTCTATTTATGAACACATGCAGACTAGGTAATGGAATGACATTCCGAGACGGCTGCTTATGTGAAAAATTTGATTTAAAGTTTTATGAGTACTTTAAAAGTGACCAGTGTGTTTTCAAATGTCTCCACTTGTGATTTTGCAAGGAGAAGGGAGGGAGTCACATTTTTAAAATACCTATTGTGTGCCAGGTGCTTTTGTACATACCTCGTCTCACCTAATGCACACATAGGTGAGTAGGAGTAGAGGCTATCAGCTCAGTTTTCACTTGTGGCAAAGCTGACATTCTGGAAGGTTAGGTAACATCCCCAGGCTACGCTGCTTGTGGAATTAGGATTGAACCTGGTCTCTCTGGTTCTGGAGTGCGTGCTGTTACCTCTGTCCAGAGTGATTCCTGGAACTGGATTTCAAACATTTTTTTCCATATTGTGAGGGTATCTGGGTGTGTGGAGAAGGTCATAATTTTTATTTTCCATGAGGGAGAAGAATTGGGCACGCGCACTCACACACACACACACACACACACACACACACACTGGTGTATGCACAAATAAGTTCAGGAAATGCCAAATTGGACAGGTTAAACATGTTCGTGCACTGCAGGAGTTCTCAGAGCCTTTGCTATGACAATGCGGAACCCAAGAGAGGTAACTAGCACATAAGAGTTCCCAAACTTCCAATCTGAGATTGTTTCTTTAATGCTTGCAGAACATCTCCTAGTAGTAGGGTCCCTCCAAAAACTCTTTGGGAAAAACAAAAACAAGAACAAAAACATTGGAGTTCTGTGGGAACTCTGATGGATTCATGAGTGAGGAGGGTTATGAGCACTCTTCCCATCTTGGAGAGGGGGTCAGAGTAGAAAGCAGGTCTGCACAGACTCTGATTACTGAACTTCTCAGGAGGCTGCAGGTTTGCACTTTCTGAGGCATTAGTCATTCAGATAAATGGAGTGGTTTTCTGTTCCAACCCTTTGCAACCTCTTTTACCAGAAACATCAAAGAATTCATATACAAAGACTAAGGATGTAACTCTTTTTGTATGCTATGTCATCAGGAGGGAGAAACCCTTTACCTTGTGTTGTGGAAGGATTTGCAATTGTTGAAAGAGCTAAAAGACAAAGATAAGCTTTTAAAATAATATATGGAACAAAGAGAACACAGTGGGTTGGAACCAAAATATTTAAATTTGTCTTATTCCATCAAAGAGCTAAAAAAAAAATGATTTTGCACTCATGTTCTCTCTCATAGGTGCACACATACAAAATATCACACAGAAAGTCCCACATCCTAAACCCCACACCTTGCGTCTGGAAGGGAACTGAGGAAGAATGTGGCTCACCTATGTAGCGGGAGAAACTGAGAACTCAGAAGAGGAAGGGGCTTGCTGCACCCACAAAGCCAGTTAGTTTACAGGCTATCAGGCCAAAGGGTGGAGACAGGGGTGCTGACCAACATGTCTTGAACTCTTACTATGTGGCAGAGCCTGACCTCTTCATCTCCTCACGGCCAACCTGGAAGGTACATGTTATCTTCACCTCAAACTGAGAAAACAGGCTGGGAAATATTTAGGGATGTGGCCCCCAGCTGGTAACCGGCCGAGTGTAAGCCACCCTGAAGTTTATGGTGGCCTAAGCTCGGAATGCAAGTTTCTTGATTGCCAATTAGATTTTATATGTCCCCCACCTCAGCCTTCCCACCCCCGTCACAGGAAAGAGCTGGGGATCGACCTGGTTGCCTTCTAACGAGGCAGGAGGGACCCCATGCCATCCTTGTGCCGTGGTCACTCCGGGTGCTATTCTGAACATGGAGGGAGGGAGGACACGGTGGAGCTGTGGGCGTGAGCAGCTTGGCTTCCTTGTTTCCTGCTGCTTAGGTGGTTTGTAAGCAGTGGGGTGAGTCACCAAGCAGACAAAGGCCACTGACTCAGCACAAAGAGGGAGCTTCCTTAGGTTCTTAATTCAGCATTGCCATGGCTTGCAGGGGATGCTTTGGAATTCTTTGAAAAGCCAGATAGGAATTTTGTTTTGTTTTGTTTTTTGCTTTTGGAGGGTTTTTTTGTTTTGTTTTGTTTTGTTTTTTACAATTACAGTTGACTTTCAGTATTATTTTATGTTAGTTTCAGGTGCACAGCACAATAGCCAGACAATTATATAATTTATGAAGCGATCACTATCCCCTCCACCCCCAGTAAGGCCAACTAGGTTTTTATCTCTTCAACTGCTTTAGATGCCTTTGTCCTGAAGACAGGGAATGGCTCAGCTGCTGACCATGAGCTTCTTTCCATCCTACACTTCAAATGATTATAAGCTAAGCCTATAATAAATATGGGCCAGAATGTAAGCAATCCAATGAGTTTGGCTTCCTTCAGAGGTGGCACTTGGAGAGGCCGCAAATATATTAAGGTGATGCTGCCATTGCTAGACACAAAGGTACACGCCTCTTTGAGAATTTGAGTAATTAGTTATTCATTGACAAACTCTTAGAATTAATATTTGCCAAGAGTGTCCAATTTGCCAATTGCTACGGCGGGCCAAGCCAGGGGAAAAGACAGCCCCGGCCCTCGAGGAGGTCACAGTGTGCTGGAAGACACAGCCGCTTGAAGGAATGATTGAAGAGGGATGGAAATACACCAGGGGACATACAGGAGGGTCAGCCAGCTCTGCCTGCAGGCAATCCGGGACGGTGTCACAGAGGAGGTGGAACGGGAACCGTGTCGAAAGATGATCAGAGTTAGGACAGTTGAGGACATTTCAGTTGGAGGGAACAGCATGTCCAGATACATAGGAAAACGGAAAATCAAGTTATTTCAGTTGATCTCAAGCACAAGATGTTGTATTGGGTGATGGAATGGTACAAGGGAGAAAAACTGGAGAGGTTTCTAAGAGCCAGCATTGACCATCAGAGAGAGCTTATAACCACATAGTTGGCTTTGTTGGCTGTGGCTCATCAGGGAAAAGTGGCATCTTGCAATCAGTATTATCAGAATTCCTGATGTTCTTTCTGACCCCTTTATTGCAGTCCCAGTGTCTTTTGCTTATTTAAAGAAGTCAATTCCACCTTAAAGAAGCAAGTGTGCCACCGTTGAGAAGACTTCCACAAAGACCTGTACCTTTCAGTAAAGTTTCTGTAATGATGGAGATGTCCTATATCTTTGCCCTCCCATGTGATAGCTATTAGTCACATGTACCTTTTAGGTACTTCAAATATGGCTACAATAGCACTTTAAATTTTACTTGTATTTTATTACGTTTATATTCCTTATATTGTTATGCATAATTATTTCTCATTTTATGTTGTTCTTCTATTGGGACAAAACAGATAACCCATTACTGATGAAAACACCGTGTGAGATAGAAAGGAGGAAAAGGGCCTCCCTGGAAGAGGGGCCCATAACTGGGGAGAGTACGGTGTAAGAGGTGACAAGATCTTCCTGGGGAGAGAGGAGAGACTTCTTCTTAATGGGCTCCAAGAGTTGAGGAGATCTGCAAGTGGGGAAAAGTGGAGGGACTCCCTGTGCAGAGGAGAGAGCATAGGAACAGGGTCAGAAGCGCTGGAAAAAGAGAATCCACCAGGGGAGCAGGTTAGGATGAGGTGCCCTCAGGAAGAAGGAAGGTTGCTAGGGAGCTTGGACTTTTAAAAATGATGTCATGTTGTGAGGATCAGCTGGAGAGTCAAGAGCATCCTCCACGATGGCTGGAGACATGAACGCTGTTCTTTGAAGGGCTGGATTATTCTGTAGACATGGAATTTAAGCACCACAGTTCAGAGGCAAGGTTGTAAAGTCAAAATGCAAAGTTGACATTTCTTCTACTTAGGTAGGGCTCTCCTTGTTATATTGTCACATTGACTGCCACTCTCGTGTGTGACGTCTCCTGCCACTCTTGAAGTACAGACACCGGCATCCCAGCACTAGAAGGCATATTAGGGAGCAGCCTCCGACGAGCTGCTGACAGCCCAGAAAACGAAACTGAAGTCCAGAGAGTCCAGCTGGCCTGCTCATGGCTGCTTAGCTTTCCAGTGCACCACATGGCTTTGCCCTTGGCACTACAGCTTAATTCCTGGGCTGAAGAAACTCTGGACGAATTTCTGAGGCTTGCCTAAGAGTGAACGGCTTGAAAAGCACCTGCCTTTAAAGAGCAAAAATAAAGCTCTTTGAAGTGATTTCTTCCGTACAACATAAATGTGTTAAACATTGATGTTCTTATGCCAGTCTTTAGATTTGAGGCTCTCGGTTAACTACTTGCCAGCTATCTGCTTTGCCTTTAATGTTATACAGTCTTGATATATTGATCAGACCTTTAGCCACAGTGTTTCTTGGCTAAACTCTGCTATGTTCCTGGCAAACGGAGTGACTGTGTGAGTGGTGAGAAAGCAGCAAGGTTATGTTTGTGTTTCATTTCCTTCCTTCCCTCCTTCCCTCCCTCCCTCCCTCCCTCCTTTCCTTCCTTCTTTCCTTCATTTCTTTTTGCCATGGTATGATTATGCTCCAAAGTCCTGACCCTGCCTGAGGTATGGAAAGTGAGTCTTGCTCAAAAGCAGTGTTCATGGCAGGCATCCCCTGCGGGGTATAGAGCACAGGCCCGGAACTAAACCCGACCCCACCATGGACTAACTGTGATGTGGGACAAAACACCCAGCTTCACTGTCTCACGGTCCCCATTTGTAGAACCAGATGTTAATCCCATCTCAGTCAGGTGGTTATTAGGGTGAGATAGTAGGTATGTAAAACATGTTAGCATGGTATCTGTCACACAAGAGGGTAATGGTTGCATAGTTTAATAAATGGTAACTAGCACTGTTATTTTTGTCATATTTTCATGTCATAACTAGTTTTTTAAAAAAGTAACTACATGAAAAGCTGCCTGACTTCATTAGTCATTAGGGAAATGAAAATTAAAACTACTGTGAGATATGGTTTAAAACTGGCTTGAGTGCCTAAAAGGAAAGAGACTAGTCATACTGAGTGTTGGTGAGGATGTGGAGCAACAGAAGTGTAAAATGGTGCTTCTACTTTGGAGAAAAGTTTTGCAGCTTCTTAAAAACCTAAATATATACCCCTGGATGGGTGGCTCAGTTGGCTAGAACATTGTCCCAATAGGCCAAGGTTGCGAGTTTGACCTCCAGCCAGGGCACATACAAGAATTAACCAGTGAATGCATAGGTAAGTGAAACAACAAATAGATGTTTCCCTTTCTCTTCTTTTCTGTCTCTTTCTCTCTCTAAAAGCAATAAATAAAAAATGTATAAAAAATTTAAATATATACCTAGCTGTGATCCAGCCAATTTACTCCTAGGCACTCATCCAAGAGAAATGAAAGCATATTTACATGGAAAGACCTGTACAGGAATATTCATGGCAGCTTCCTTGGCAGCAGCCAAAAACTGTGCATGACCCAAAAGACCATCAACAGGTGAATGGGTAAAGAATATGACATGTCCATACAATGAAACACTACTCAGCAATAAAAAAGGAATGAATTTTTGATAAACCCCACAACATGGATCGATCTCAGAATAGTTATACCGAGTGGAAAAAGCCAGACAGAAAGAGTATGTGCTGTTTGATTTCATTTATATAAAATTCTAGAAAGTGTAAAGTAATATGATAGAAGCAGATAGGTTGTTGCCTGGAGGCGGGGGGAGGGGAGGAGGGTATGTGGGAACTTTTGGGATGATGGTAGTGTTCACTGTCTTGATTGTAGTCACGTTTTCACAGTTGTATACTGACATGAAAACTCATCAAGTTAAGCAATTCAACATGTACAGTATTATACAGCAGTTATAGCTCAATAATTCTTTTACATTAATGTCCATTATAAGGAGAAACAAATAGCATACTCATAAACCAGTGCTTATTTACAAGATGATGAGCGAGCTTCAGATGCTACCACAGTGGATGGAATTGGACTTCTACTCTAAACATTCACTGCGTCACCTTGCGCAGGTTAATTACCTTCTCTGATATGTAGTTTTCTGTATGAAAGTGGGGGTGATGAATCTACATCACACCATTGCTTTGGTATAAAGCTCTTTTCATAGGGTCTAGCATATGTGGATGCCTCATACTGCTCTCTATAATGATAGCATTATTTATTGCTTTCATGTACATAGAGTACTTAAATAACCCAACCAGCAAGAAACATGAAAATCCTTATGAATCAGGCTGAGTGAAAACTGAAATACTTTGTACTTCCTTGGGGCATAGACATGGGTGCTTCCAACTTGCTCTAAAACAGTTTGTTCCCTTGGTTCATGAGGTTTGCTTTACTTTCACAGATACCTGTCCCATTCAGCAAACATTCTTCAAAGGATTGGGAGGACTTCAAAAAGGAAGTGACTGGTCATAGCATCTTAGAAGCAGATGAGACAGGAACAGCCTCTCATCCAACACTGTCCTTTGACAGGGGTGACAGCTGAGGCTGGGGAGGAAAGGTGCCTCAGTTAGGCTTCCATTGCGGTGGGTCCAGAGTGATCCGGGTCCCCGGGCCACCCAGCTAGCATGCTTGCCTGTGCACCATGTGTCCTCTCCTAAGCCAGACTGCATTTCACAGATAGAACAGTGGCAAGGTCAGCTGAGGCCGAGTCTAAATCATCAGAATTAATGGATTCTGAATGAATGAGGTTTTCTGCCCAAGTCTTAGATTCAAGGGGCTCAGGAGGCAGTGGGCCAAGGTTTTAGCATTCTTTGTTCATGACCCAAGCAAGACTCTTTGGTTGGGTTCCATCTCTCTGCTCAGCCCCTTTGTCTCTGCTGTGTGTTTCAGAACCATTTATGTTAGATTGCTTTGGGAATGTCTGTATTAAAAAAAAAAATCAAAAAACCAGTTGTGTTTTTATTGCTTTGGCTATAACATGTAGGGCTAAAAGAATTACATCTGTTTCCAGTAGCAGGCAGCTCAGTAATGTATATTCTAGGAGGCCCAATTCCAGAAGATTGACATAAGAACCTTTAGACAGGCTACCCCTCCATGCATTCAGTTTTTGGGATCTCTTACTAGGGAACATAGGTGGTAATAAGGAACATTCAGATGATTTCTTTACAGCCTTTCCTCCTCTGGGTCCTTGGACTAACCCTGTGTGATTGGTTGGCAGAATTATTATATTCCTGGGTGACCAAGGAAAGTGAGACTCAGAAAAGTTCAGTGGCTTCTCAAGACCATCAGCTGCTGGGCAGCAGGGCTGGGACTCAAGTCTTCCAGGGCAGAGTCCCAACTCTTTACTGTTCCAGGCCAGCTATTCTGGGTTTTGAACTCAAAGGAAGTGCCCTCCAGTGTGTGTGTGTGCCTGTGTATGTATATGCATGCACGTGCATGTTTCTATGTGTGTGTATGTGCTTGTGTGGAGTTGGGGTACAGGACAGGGCCAACAAAGCGTTTTTTGTTTGTTTGTTTGTTTTTGCCTTGGAGGGCAAAGTCAAATTGAATTTTGAAATATGGAGATAAATAATACCTATATATCTTGTGTTTCTGATGCTCTCTCTCTAGTTCTCTGTAAGTCTACATGAGTAAGGTCTATATAGAACCACAAGAAATTGATTTTTTTTCCTCAAAATATTTGCCACATAAGCATTATCTCTGTGTGTATGCATATGTATAGATATATATTTTCTCCAGTTTTTTCATACGTGCCTCTTCTAAAAAAGTGATCTATATAACCATGATCCAATATTTATACTGGAGAAAAGTAATAATAATTTACAATTGTTATCTAATGTCCATACCATATTCAAACTTTCATATTTGTCTAAAAAATGTTTTCATGTTTTTTTTCCCCCCTTCTCAACTAGGATCCAAACAAAATTGGTGTATTACGATTGGTTGGCATGTTGAACCAACATTCTTAATAGGCAGTCTTTAAAGTGAAAAGGGCCTTGCCAGCTGAGGCAGCTGTTAGGGGCTGGCCTTGAAGGTCTCATGGGAACATTTGTGCCTTCCCGCTGATGTCTGCTGACTGATCAGTGGGAGGAGCTGGAGTCACTGTGTCAGGATGGAAAGTCTCAGTGAGGTGGGGAAAGCAGAGTGATCTAGCTTCTTGCCAGAAAGTCTGTGGATTTCAAGGCAGCTGAAACCAGAGTGAACTGAAACCAGGGAAGTTACAGGAAACAGAGAGTTTCCAGAGGAGTGGTAAACAGAGTGCAGTATGAGTCCATGGCTGCAGGCCTCGGGAACGGGGACCATGGCCAGGAGGTCTGGGAACCCTGTGGAAAACAGCAAATTTGGAACGCCAGGGGCCAGAATATGTGTGTTTATTCTGACCTTCCTTCTTTCCTTCCTTCCTCCTCTCTCTCTCTCTCTCTCTCTCTCTCTCTCTCTCTCTCTCTCTCTCTCTCTCTCTCATCATTTCCATTTTGTTTTTGTTATATCCCTTTTAGAATGAACTAGTCCCTGGAACATCCAGAGGTTATTTTTCAGTTGTTGTAGACAGGTTAGATGGTTCTTAATTATTGCAACATCATTAAGACACAATGTAACTGATACTTCAGGAAGGTGCCCACCGCTGATTCCACCCTCACCTTTGCTACATAGTGGCCCTTACCCCCTCCCCATCTCTTTTGGCCCTAGCCTTGTCTAGGGTTGCATCCATAGTGCTGATACGGCGCCTGGCTGTGGCACAGAGAAGGTGCTCATGGAATAGAAAGGTGATCCAAAGTTATAAGTGCTATGATCAGGGAGAACATTATGGGAAGACATAGGAGAAGAATGAATGGATGAAGGGTGCTTGTATGCAAATATACTAATTAGGTATGTTTTCCAAGAGCTCAGTACTAGGAAGTTATTGGAAGATGTGATGAATATTTACTTATTTGATAAGTACTTACAGGGGACTTAATGCAACAGTGCTATTTTAATTGCTTTATAAATATCTCATTTCATTTTCATATAACCCTGCAAGGTAAGAACTGTTATTTTTCCATGTTATATTTGGGAAAACTGGAGCATAGAAAGGTTAGGTCCCATAGAAAGGACTTGTCCCAGGTCATGTGGGGAGTGTGCAGTGGAGCCAGGACTTGGCCCCAGGTAACCTGGTAGCAGAGTCCACGCTCAGCCACCTCACCATGTGTAGAGTGAGGTGCTCCAAGATCAGGGAAATCACTCTGGTAACCCAAACCTGTTTACCATGGATGGCGTTATGGATGTCCTGAGTGACCAGACAGCGGAGAGGGCCTGTCACCCAGCTTGGCCACCTTGAAGGAGCCAGACATCTTTGCCACTCCTGGGTCCTGGAGCCTCACACCCTGTCGGGGGCCCTTGCGGGGCAGGGTTTCAGAGCCTGTGGATACTTCTTTAGGCTGCTCTCGGAGTTTACTGACTGGCTGCATTGCTTATGGAGTTGGGAAGGCTGTGTCCTCTGGGGGTGTTCAGGAGGGCTCCAGAGCTGTCACAGTGCCTGTGCCCGTCCAGCTGTTCCGCCTCATAACCCGGCCTGGCCACGGTCTCATCACTGGCAGGGGGGCGGAGCCTGCGTGACTGCTGTCACGATGGAGCCCAACAGCAGTGCTGCTCCTCCGGGCTCCCCTGCACATCTGTCGTCATTGGCTCCCACTGTCATGGAAGGCCCCCTTGAAGATGAGCATTTGTTGGTGTTGAATGATGCTGTTCATTGGTTCGAAGTGCTGCAAATGCTTGTCTTTACGTGTTGAGGGAGCTGAAATAGGACCACCAGAGAAGTAGCCTTCCCGAGTTGGAAGGGAGCTAAAACAGCTTCTAATCAACACCTGTTGAGGCTTTGATCACTTCAATCGACAGATCTTCTCTGAGCTTCTAACAGTGTCTTGGGATGAGATGAAGAAAACCTCAGAGAGCTTGTGGTATAGTGGATGCTTTCATTTCCTGCATTTGTGAAACAAAAAAGCAGAGACCGAGGGGCCGCTGCAGGTGGGCACTGGGGAAGCAGAGATAAGGAACAGGGGAGTGGGGTCGGGGCGGGGGCTACAAGAAGCTGGCCTGGGAGGGACTGTGTCTTCGCAGGACAACTTAGGCTGTGAGTCGGACACACCTAGATTTGATTCTTGGTTCCATTACCTATTCACTCTGTGATGGAGGACAAATTGTTTAACCTCGTGAAGTCTCAGTTTCTTTAACTGTAAAATGGGCTAATAATAACTACCTCAATGGGTTTGCTGAGGACAGTGCCCAGGGCATACTTTTCATTAAACAAAAGCAAAAGAAGGGCTGTTAGCACAGGCATATAGATTGCAGCAAACCTCAGCAGGCCTTTAGGCATGAGTCACAGCCTGTGGTCTCTGGAACTCACTGCAAGCCTACTGCAGGGAGCGTGGAGAGGGCGGAGGCCTTAGGAGTCAGGCAGGCTCTGCGACCTGCTAGCGCAGAGGTTTCGAGCAACTACCTCTTCTCTCTGAGCCTCATTTTCCCTCTCTGTGAAATGGCCAAGTAGCCTATATGGAAGGGTTGGGACCTGCCTGGAAGTGTTTAGTGCATGGAGGCAGGAAGTATTACACAATATAGAATACAGCTCGCTGCGCGCGCGCGCGCGCGTGTGTGTGTGTGTGTGTGTGTGTAAAGGGACAGGGATAATTAGCAAGGGGCTAGGGGACAGAGGCAGGCTGAAAGAATCCCCCTCTCTATAGAGTGTAGGGCTTATTACGGAGGTTGAGAGAGAAGGTAAGAGGAAGAAACAGAGAATGAAATGAACTCAGTCTTGTTAAATACGTGCCAGTCCCAGCCACTTTACATCTCTGAGCTTACAGCCTTCGTTGGTAATCCATTAGGGAGGCAGTACTATTCCTTGTTTTGAGATGGTTTCAAGAAGAATCAGAGAAGGCAAATGATTTGCCGAAAGCCATGCAGGTCTCTGAATTTCAAACTCCTTTTCATTAAATCCCTTTGCAGGTGCATAGGTGTGTGTCAGGACAGGACCATATTTGCGGAAAGGGAGTTGATACCAAGAAGCGAGGATATAATTTATCTACCAGCTTATCTCCTTATTGGTTGTGTTTCCACCCTGCCCCATGCATGAGTTCCCACTGCCAGAGAGTCCCCAGCAGAAAAATGCAAGTACCTGACTTGAGGTGAGAAACCTTTAGTGTGTGGAGACGGTCCATGGAAGCTGCAGGCGGGATGAGGGGACGCGTAGTGCCTGCTACCGAGGGTGCGGTCAGGGACACAGCATTCGAGCTAGGACCTGAATGACAGGAGCCAGGGCCCGTTAAAGCTAGAGTGGTTCCTGGCAAGCCATTCTTCTGCCCTCCTTTGTGGAACCTGAAGCTCCAAGAGTGAAATCTCATCCGCCCTGGCCTTGAAGATGCAAATACAGGTGCAAATGCAAATTGCTGGAGGAGCTGGGTTCTCTGACCTCCTCCATCCCTCCTTGATCCCTCTTGCTGGGTAACACTAATATGCCTCACTCTTCTTTAGCCAGCAATATTTACGGATGGCCTTAGAAATCCATCTCTCATCAGATGATTTAAGCTCTAGTCAATTGCATCAGGATCCACCTTTAAATGTTTCAAGTACTCGCAAACAGCTAGAAAATGTGCCCCCCAACTCCACCACAGCCCACAGCCAGTTTCCAGCCCTTAATATATTCTTCCAGCCCCAATATGTTCTGCTTTTTCTGGAAGAGAAGCTCGTAACAGGATTTGTCTTTGAGGCTTATTTTAAAAGCAACAGCAACAAACAACACATACATACACATGCACGAAATATCCCCCACAGATAACACTTCATCAATCAGGCAGAGGAAGATAAAAAGGACTACTTAATACTTCCCATTTATTCCATTTGACAGCAAAGTGCTTTACAAAGCCATGGAATTATATTGTTATTTTATAATTATTAATTTTGCAGTGAGCTCCAAAAAAAGCCCAGATGCCTTCAAACACTTAGGAGGCGTCCAGGAGATCTTGCGTGTGACACGCCGCTGCCGCTGCGTGTGCTGGGTGCTGCCAAGGGTGGCCTTCTTAACCAGTTGGTGGGGGCTTCGATGGGTGTCCCACCACGTGGCTCTTTCTTTTTTATCAGCTTCCCGTTTCTAACATCTTTGTGCATAGAAGAGACAAATATAATTTTGGGGATGAAATACCACTATTCCCCACGATGCAGTTTTGTTTCTTTCTCTTTCCTGTAAGGCATTCAGTGAAAAACTGAGAATGTGTTCTCTCTTGAGAACCATTTATTAATGATATTAATAGAGATTTATAGTATTAATTTAGGATAAATAATATTAACAATAAAATAATATAAATACTATCGTAATAGGTGTTAATGAATTAATACTGTACTAATAGGAGTTAATAAATTAATATTAATTTATTGAGTACCTACTGCTTACCAGGTATCTGGCAGGTTATGCACATAAATTCATTTAATTAATCCTTACAGTGACCTTACCCAGTAGCTCTGGTCTCCTTTATAGATGAGGAACTCAGCCTCTGTGACTTGCCCAAGCTCACATATACAGCAAATGGAAAGATCAAGTCTCTGACCCCAGTCTGTCTAATTCTAACTTGATCCCCAAACTGGGTAGTTCTCAAAAATGTGGGCTCCAGAACAGCAGCATCAGCGTCTCTGGAGACCTAGTTAGAAATGCCGTCCCCAGTCCTAGTGAATGGTTTGAACAGCCCAACAGGTGACTCTGGAGTTTTCCAAAGTTTGGGAAACACCATCATCACCCATTTGTTAACTAATAAAAGGCTAAACTAGAGGTTAAACTTAATAGAAACTTTCAAATTTTTCCTGCTCTTCGTGAGTATAATTGAAATGAAGAGAATTCCAGCATACATTTTGTTATTTTTCCTCTAGTGAGTATGTCTTTCAAATTTGGGAAGGTCTGAACTTTCAGTCCGCTACCTGGATTTGTATCTAAGTCTCACTACTCGTTAACTGTGTGCTCTTGGAAAAGTTATTTAACCTCTATGTCAGTTTCCAAGTCTGTATATTACAGAAAATAGTAATTTTTTATAGGCTTCTTGTGAAGATTAAATGAATCAGTGTCTGCAAAACTGTTGAGCACAGTGCCAAGTGTATCGAAGGATCCAGTAAATATTAGCTAATTGTAAATAATAATATGATTGTTGTTTTCAATATTAGCTATTGCTAGTTTATGGTATCTCAACTGTGTAATATTCTTAAAATTGTATGCTTTGCTAAGGAGTTCAGCATAAGTTTTATAAAGCATATTTCTATAACTGATTTGAGAGATATTTTTAAACCTGCCATTTTTATGATGTTTGAATCTTAGCAGTAAATACAGTTATCAGAGTAACTGTCTAGAAGAGACATTCAGTGCTCCCATAAAAAATGATTTATGGAAATATGACCCACAGGACATGCTCATACATGTTTGCAGGCTAACGGATTGAGTGAGTGATCACTCCACAAATGCCACCTCCAGCCCCAGCACTGCCCGCACACACTGCTGGGCTGGCGGTGGGGCCAGACGCTGTCTCTTGTTCTCTGCTGTAGGCCCAGCACGCAGCGCAGGGTCCGGCACTGAAGCCGATGGTCACTAATTACTTGCTGATTGAATTTTTCAAGAAATCCTTATATCTTTCCTTTCTTCTATCATAATATGTTTTGAGATCTTACAGGCACCGATCCAAGTAAAAGTGTGTTTTCCTCCCTGAATACTCCACTGCCCAATTTTTTTTTTAAATAAGGTTTTCAAAGAGTGATGAAATAAGACTTAGAATCCAGGAGACCTGGATTTTTGCTTCTGCTTTGCTGTGACGCTTGGTTGTGACAAAGGCCTGTCACTTAACTTTCAGCCTCTTTTATTTGTGTGTGTAAATGGAGAAGGTTGGACTAGATCCGTATTTTCTACTGGGGACTGGTACCAAATGGTTGTAAGTGTGTTACCTAAGCAGGGTGTTAAATAACATTCAATCACATGGCAGGGGAAGTGTTGTTTCAATTTCTTTTCAATCTTTGTGATTCAGTGCAGGAGAGAGCCTGGAAGATATTTAATACCTCGGTGACACTCACTAATCTCCCTTTTAAAAAAGGCCTGAGTCTGGATGAAGAGGCAACAGTATTTACTGTAGTTTGTTTTCAGCATTGATATTTTAATTTTTTTCTTCTAGCCAGGAAGAAAGAGATGGTGTTTGTTGACTTACCATATTGAGATGCATTTTCCCTTTTTGAATAAATTGATTCCAGAAACAAAAGCTGATTTTTGAAAAATTAGGTTAATAACATTTCAGGTAGCTTTGGAGGTGTGGCAGAATCTAAAGATGAAGCAGGAAGTTCGGAGGTTAGATGAACTTCCACAGACCCCAGGTTCTGCCAGCCAGGAGTTCATGTAGTGAGGAGGGGCACCCTCTCTCTGTTGAGACTGCAGGTCTGTGCCGTCAGGCCAGGGAGAGGTGGGCAACGTCACCCCTGGCCCAGCCTCTTAAGAGCAGAGCACCAGAATCAGCCCAGCCCAGCCCTGGACACGCCAGTCTTAGGTCCAGGGTGGAACCAAGGGGTATGAATTTGCAGAAACCTCCACAGATGACGCTCTTGCCCAGCTAGGGTTCCAGAGGAGGACATGAGGTCCAGGGCACACCTGGAACCTCAAAATCCTCAGGAACAAACCTGAAATGCAGCGAAAGCCAATAGACAAAAACGTTCACTGCAGCATTATTTATATGCACGCATAACTGGAAATCACTCACCTGCTCAGCATTAAGATAAAAGTTATCACATCCTTGGGAAAGAATATATATAGCTATTCAAAATTATATATATGGGGACTTGTAGAACTGTGGGAAAATGTTTATGGTACAATGTAAGGGGGAAAAACAGTATACCCAATTGCTTCTCTAGGTTTGTTTCAGCTACGTAAAAGACATAGAAACTATTAGAAGTGAATATGTTAGATTGTTGTTAATAGTGGTTATTTCTGGCTAATGTGATTCTAAGCCTTTAAAAATATTTATATTTTAAGACTTTCCACAATTGGAAGCATTGAAATCTACGCTCTTGCACCCCTCCCCCACTTTTCAAATCACAAGCATTAGTCAGATGGACTTGATTAAAATCCTGTCCCTGTCATTACTAATGTGTGATCTTGGACAGGTACTTAACCTTGTAAGCGTCATTTTCTTCACCTGGGAGATGGAGTTTCTTTCTCATGGGTTGTTGTGAGCATTAAGTGAGATGATGCCTAGGAGGCATTTGTGGAGTCTCCCAATAAGTAGTACCTGCCACTGTTTAATAATAGCCATATCATGATAATGCTATTATTGTCATTGTTATTCTTATTGTCAAATCTGGTGAATTTGGGAGGTGTGACATGTTATAAAAGCAAAGAATCAAGCTATAAAAATGTACTTCTGAAGGCTGTCCTTCTGCCCATTGTATAAACATACGTACAAGCACACCCTTAGCACGTGAACAAAAGCACAGGCACACACACAGGCCTCTGGTGCTGGGCACTCTGGGTGGAAAATCTCCATGTCCACAGGGAACTAGCTTCTGCTAACAAACACTATTGAGGCATCGTCTCTCTGACAGACTCTCCGCTCAGCGCACACAACTCTCCTCTCTGCACCTTTTTAAAAATTGTGGTAAAATTCACAGAACATAAAATTCACCCATTCACCATTCTAAAGTGTACAATTCAGTGGCATTCCATACGCTCATAATGACGATCACCTCTCTCTCTTGGGGGTGTCCAAACTTTTGGTGTTTCTGGGCCACACTGGAAGAAGAGTTGTCTGGGGCCACTCATGAAATACATTGTAACACGTAGTCACACACACAAAAAAACTCGTAATGTTTTAAGTAAACTTATGACTTTGTGGTGGGCCGTATTCACAGTCATTCTGGGCTGCATGTGGCCTGCGGGCTGCAGGTTGGACACCCCTGATAGTTCCAAGGCGTTTCTCTCACCCGAAAGGGAACCCTCTCCCATTAAGCAGTCACTCCCCGTGCCCGCTTCCCCAGCCGCCAGCAGCCGCCGGGTTCCTTTCTGTCTCCGCAGCTTTGCTTTTCATTTTCACTGGACCCGAGTGTCCAACTTCAACCTTGTGTTCATTTCACTGGCACCTAATGGTCTTTTCCCTTCCCTGTTGGTTATTGATCCCCTGAGAAATGAATGAGTGGACTCAGCCTCCATTTCCCTGAAACCATTGAATTCATTGAAAATACAGCTTTTTTTTTTTTTCTCACAAAGGATTTGGGGCTTTTGGGGCTTAATCATAATATCAGGTGCTTTAGTCCACATGGGGACCCATCGCAGAGGCTTCGCGATCAGGGTGGTCATTTCCTCTCAGGTCAGGTCCTTGTGGGCCTTGTTAGTGTTGAGCTGGGAGCTGGGGGTGGAGCACACTCAGCTCTCCAGCTGGTAAAGCGCTTTCTTGAGACTGCCCTGCTGTCCGGGAACTGCTCCTGGGTTCAAATTCCAGCCCTGCAACTCTCTGGGCATGTGGCCTCGGGCAGGCTAATGCATTCCCTGAGCCTCATTTCTGCATCTCTAAAGGAGTGACTCCTGTGATTTTTTGTGGAGGATTACAAGAGATAAGGGCTGCCAGAGGCTCCCAGGGATCTATTACCACATACTTTGCTTTGCTTCTTTGGAAGCAGAGGCGAATATTAGAAAGATTACCCAAGCATCTAGAATCAGATGCCCGGGGTTTTACCTTTTAGTCCTGCTACTTACCAACCAAGGGCCTGTAGGAAACAGTAGAACAAAGGTTAAGGGCAGAGGGCACAGACTGACTTCAGACCGGGCTCTTCCACTTCAAGCTCTGTGAGTTGGGCAAGTCACGTAACCCCTCACAACCTCACCTCCAAGTTGGAATAGTAGAGCCTCCTTTACAGGGCTGTTGTGGGATTAAAATGTGATCATGCATATGAAGTGCTGATCACAGTGCTGGTATGTGTGGTCCTGGGCATGTGTTCATTGCCTTTCCCCACAGGTCATGGACTCAGATGTCCTGATGCGCTGGACTGGTTAGTTCATGGCCAGGAGTGGCTAGCAGGTGGAGGAAGACAGTGGGCGAGAGGGGAGTGGTTAATTGGGAGAGGCTGCTCTCTTAAGCACTAACAATCACAAGACGGTAGAACAGCTTTGCAATGAAGTTTTGTTTTTTTTTATTTGCAATCTATCTGGCAACAATGATGGGAGGGAGGGCTCAAATTTAATTACTTAGGTGTCCCCCCTTTTGACCCCTTTCTTTCAGGAAAGCCTCAGTTTCTTCATTTGCAAAATGGACATGTTAGTGCCTCCTCTGGCCAACATCACATCTACAAATGAGATTTAATGAATGTACCTGAAAGCATTTTGTAAACTGTAAAGTGCTATGTAAATGTAACTGAGTATTATTTTACTTGAAATTGTTTTGTTGGTGTCTGATCCAAAACAGTGCTAGTCTTCCCATTTGGTCAAAGTGGTGATGGCCTTTTGTATCATGAACTTGCAGAGGGGAGTCATGGCTTAGCGGGTCTTTTGCTTTATCCAAGTGGTCTCTGATCTGGAAAGGATAGAGAATTCCTTCACTAAAAGGCCATATCTTTTGAGTCTATTGACAGAATGTCATGTGCAACTCAAAATTGCCTTCGTGAATGCAGATAGATTGCATCTATTAGTTTCTTCTTGTCATCATGACCTGTCAGAAGGGAAAATTAAATGTGCCTACAAATATTTCAATATTTATACTGTGTGCAAGGTTTAATATTCATCTGGAGCACAGAGTAGAGAGAGAAAAAAATCCACATTCTTTACTTTGGGCTAAAAACGTGCTCAGTTCAGCAAAAAATCTTTGAGTACCTACTAGTGAGTGCAGGATGTGCTAGGGTCTATGAAATAACACTAAATTCTAGTACTGACAGCTTCACATCTACATAGTGCTTCAGAAGCCACGGAGAATCTGAAGTCATTCCTGTGCGGATGACGAAATCTACCCAGAGGTTGGGAAGAGAGAAGTAGGTGGAGTGGATGGCAGACTGCTGCAGAGGTGTTTGCAGTGAATCGGGAGAGAGGAGAGAGGCAGGGGGTCCATCAGAAGTCAGGGACACACCTGCCTGTTGGGATGTGGGTGTGTGCTTGCAGGTGGGACCAAGAGATAGAAATCAGTAGCTCAGAGTCATAAAAACTGAAAAATGTTTAGCATTTGGATGGGAAAAAATACAGAAGAAAATGACTCTTAGCAAGTGAATTTTTTTTTCCAGTGATGCAAAAATGGATTTAACACATATATTGTTGTAGCTGCGAAGGGGAGAGCTTTGCTAAAGGGATGGATGGTAAATGAAAATAATTTGTGAAGCATTGTTAGTTTAAAAGTATGTTGATAATGTGTGTCACTGATATGTGAATTTTGGAATATTGCTGTCATTGTCTCTTTATGTCAATGTAAAAATATGATGATTTCATAAGTTCACTCGTGACTTCATTCCCCTAACCCTATTTTTTCCCCAGTAAGGTCCTAAATTCCTCAAGCCTGACTTCTCCTGCCCCAGGGGTTTTCAGAAACCTAACCCCCATGGTTGGCGAGGGACTGCTGTGTGGAAATGGTAACTGCCCTCAAGGAGCTTACAATCTAGCTGGGGGTAAACGACTTGCACATGAACGCAACTAGACTGTGAGCTTCTAGAGGGCAGGGACCTTACCCTAGTCATCTCTCTTCTCACCCTGCACACCCTCCCTGAGCGATCTCATCCATCCCATGGCGTCAACCACCACCTGTGTGCCGAGGAGCCTCTAGGCCTGGACTCTGCTGTGCGCCACTCCCTGCTCTCCGACCGCCCACATCTGCGGGATGTGGGATGCTCTGCAGGCACTGCCGACTCAACCTGCTCACCGAACGCAGCTTGTCGCCTCTCTCCTTGGCATGCCCTGGCTCCTGGGCTCTGGGGCCCGTCCCCCAAGTCAAAAATCCCAGGGTCACTCTTATGGACTGAGCTTGATGGAAAAATGCCTATGTTTCAATGTTATGTAAAAGGGGAGCCTATCAAATTGTATTGACTTGATGAGCTCATTTATGTTAAATACATGGATTGAAAGATAGAGAAATCCTCCCGAATGTGTCAGTGGTTGCTTCTAGTGGTGAGAAATGGTTCATGTTTTCTTTTTCTGGCACTGCTGTGCTTTCTAAATCTCCTGCAATAAATGTGTATTATTTTTATAACCAGCAAACTTACCTAATGAAAATGGTTCAAAGGTCTCTATTTGAGTGTCACCTTCTCCAGTATCCTAATTCTTTTAGTTCCACTTGGAACCTGAGACCTCCGCGGTGGCAGTCTCAGCATTTGTTTTGTACTTACCTTGTCAGGGAGCTTGTCCCGCTGTGATCTCTCTGTAAGCCGGCTACCTCCTAGACTGTGAGCTCCTTGAGGGCAGAAACCAGGATTAGTCGTTTTGTATTCCCAGTGCCTAGCATAAGGCCGACCCAGGTAACCACTCAATACCTGTTTGGTTTTTAAAAGAAAGAAAGAGGGAGGTAAGGGAAAAGGAGGATGAAAAGGGGAAGGCCATTGGGATTCTAAAAAATATGTTTTTTAATCTCATCTGTACCATTTATTCTTGCCCTTCTCCAAGATCTGTTGTTTATTGGTTTTTAATCCATTGAACCAATGCATTGTTAAATCAGTGATTCAAATTGTTCTTATTTTTATTAATCAAAGGCCCTATAAATGCCCATCAGAGCTCCTCTAGAGTGGAGTCTGGCATATGTTAGCTGCTGTCTCAAGTCTGACTTGGGCAGAGTGCCCCCTGCCTGACACACAGGGCACAACACTCAGGACTGTCTTGAGTCGTGGAGCTGAATGTATTTTCTGGAGTGTCCCTTTCAGTGGAACAATGGCAAGCTGTAGGGCCTATAGAAGGAAGAGATATAATAGAAGAAACAACAATAGCCAACTACTATTGTGTGTTTACTCTGTGGCAGGCACTTTGCTAAGCATCAACATGTCTTGTCCCCCTCAACCCTCAAAACAGCCCTACATGGTATGTACTGTTCTGATCCCCATTTTGTAAATGAGGAAACTGAGGCTTAATGACAAACTACATGGGGGAACTGGATCTTGAACTGTGGTCTGCAGATGGAAGAGCATGAATCCAACACAATTATTTTTTTCTCTTTTGAAGTTACGGGGAAAGTGCTGGGAGGAGAGGATGAGAGGGGTGTGTGGCAAAGCAGGGGCGTGGCAAAGCAGGGGCGCGGCAAAGCAGGGGCGCGGCAAAGCAGGGGCGCAGCGCCTGCGCTTGCAGGTCCTTGTTTGGTGAGGTTCTAGAGCAGCGGCACTTCGCCTGGAGTACACAAGCCCTTCACGAGGTCTGACACCCCTGAGGTGGTAGGCAGTTTGTTCCATGTGTGTGCAGTGTTCTGGGAGTTCTTCAAAGGATCTGTGCGGTTTTAAAAATCGATTAAGAAAGCAAAGCATGGACTGGAGAAGAACTGTAGTGACTAGAGTCTGGCTCCACGCTGGGAAGGATTTAACCATTAAGTACCACCTAGTGGAGAGGACTGCGGTCTCGTTGCTAAAGCATCTCTGAGAACTTGGCGAAATAATCAAGGGGTGTGTGTGCACGTGTGTGTGTCCCTGGGTGTTTCGAACAAACTGATGACCGAATCAATCAACAAATATTTATTCAAGTAGAGACCTGACAGCTCTTTAGTTTGTCAGGGTTGTTTAAAGAAGGATTTCTGCCTTGGGTGGGAGTTTGGGCTAATGAGATAATAATAATTACCATTTATTGAGTGTTGGCTGTGCGTCGGGGAACTCTGTTGGACAATTTATATACACCAGACCTCTTAATCTTCACAACCCCCACAGCAAGGAAGGTTTATAACATGCTCTCTACAGAGGAAGAAGCTCAGAGAGTTTGAATGTCTTGCCTAAGGTCATAGTGGCTTAATCTATGTAAGCAGAGGAGCCAAATTTGACTTAGTTTCCAAAAGTCCACATTTTCTCTTCTGTTTCCTTCTTTTTCTCAATGTTCAATGTGTGTGTTTCCGCGAGAAGTCAGATCCATTAAATTATCCAATTAATGAATGCAAGTTACTCAAGAAAAGACTTCGTACCTGCTCGTCGGCCAGGCTGTTTTAAAAGGAAGCCTGGCCCTGGCTAACTAGTCAAACTAGGTCATCTCCAAGGTCTCTTCTAGCTTGAAGTTCTCCTTCACCATTCAAAGAATCAAAGCGTTTAATTGTTCTGACAAAGCAAAAAATAATGCCCTCCCACCCGCCAGTCCACCTCCTTGGCCATGGTCACAGAGGTCACAGTTTTTCTCTGTCTGCTGAACAGATGAATCCTTGTCCATAAGTCATTTCCAGCAAGAAGGAAGTAACCATGTAAATATAGGAAACCACTATTCCTTTCAGCTGCTGCTTCTTCCCCAGGGAAGAATATGGGACCAATAGATTTCTGCTCACTGAAACAGTTGGAACTGAGGTGCCCAATGCATTGGTTTGACTTCAGAAAATTGCTAGCAAATCACAGTAAGAAAGGGCAAAATAAATGTTAGGGGTCCTTTGGGTCGGTGAGGTTTGGGGCTGTGTTCACACATCAGGGTGTGAAAAGCCAGGCAGTGCCATCCCCATGGGTGAATACGTCCTGCTCCCTCCTGAAGAAGGAGCGGGGCTGGGCTTGTGAGGCCCACGTGGCTCCCATGAGACTCACTCGTCCTCATCAAACTTCAGCCCTTCTCTCTGCACACCATCCTGCTCAGACCTCTGTGACTTTGTCATGCTGTTCCCTCTCCTTGGAATGCCTTCTCTTTGTCCCCTTGGCCAAATCTTACTTGTTCCCCAGGACTCAGTTCCAGCATCTGCCCCTCCCCCATTAGCAGCTCCTTTTCTGTCTGAGGCCTGCCGTCCCAGCCTCCACTCTGGGCCCCGCTCTGTTCTAGAACCTCACACACTGTGCCTCTTAGTTTTTTCAGTATCTGTTGTCTTCCATCACAGGGCCACGTACTCAAATATGTCTGTGAAATACAGCTGAATAATTCTGTCGTCTTTCCTGAGCATGTTCTATTATTCAAGGTTACGTCTTATTGGGTCCATAATATCGAGTGCCATTTACCCGGGCAGAAATGGAAGTGAGCCTTCTCATCTGTGCAGCAGTTTATGGCTTACAAAGTGTGTTTATGTCCCAGTCCCCGCTCACTCCCCTTAACACAGAGAGGTGGCAGGGTGAATTGAACACCGCTGACTTTCAAAGGCACCTAATCTAATTCTCAACACAGCTGAGACACCCCCCACTCCAACTGTCTGCTGCTTCTGAAAAATCAAACCTTTGCATATTGAATTCTATTTTGACCCCACAGGCAGAATGAGGGCCTGGGGTGTCCTTGGTTAAAGGACACATGTAGTGGGTGCTCCTAAGCATGAGAAAGCAAGAAAACCACAGGACTTGCAGAGCCTTGGGCCACATTTTAGATTTTATACCTCTTGTCTGCATGGAACTCTTTATAATTTTTCTTGCATGAGTTGGCGAAATGTAAATAAACGTGCATATGTAAATTCATTAATTTAAAAAATAGTCTCTCCGAGCTGTAATTTCTCTTCAGTAGGAATGATAACAATAATGCCTTCTGTGCAAGGTTGTCATGCAGATTTAATGAGAAACCCCATACAAATGGGCCTTGCGTGGTGGCATAAAGTTGGCATTTTTAAATGCTAGACTGTTTTCTTTCTAAGTCTCTACCAGGCAGCCTACCTTTGACAGCATCTGTAGATTGATTTGTTGATTGCTTGCAAGCCCCAGAGGAAGGGAGAAAAAAAAAAACATATCTGCCCTCCTGCAGGTGCCAGACCATTTGGGTGCCAGCCCTCTCTAAAAATTCTGAGACAAGTAGACCACCCTCCACTGAAGTCCTGTGACCCCCAGAACTGAATGGCCTCAGCACTGCTACCTCCTTGGCTCCCAAAGCAGCCCAGCTGCCTCTGCTCCCCGCTAACTCTAATGCTGTATCTACTTCCTGGGTGTCCTTCCTTGCTGGGCATGAGTGACAGCTGCCTCTGGCCTGGAGAGGAATTACCCAGATGCCAAATATTTGATAATAGCAAGGAACTCCAGAAACAGCATCTGGAGCAGGAGCAGGATTGGAACATCTGTGCGGGCACCCAGTAGCCATGTAGCACGTGGCCAAGAGGGCAGAGCGGATGGGCTGCGAGGTCACCCAGACCTGGATCAGAATCCCAATTTGCTCCTGACTGCCTTTCAGCTTGTCCAGGTTACTCAGCTCCCTGCCTTCGTTTCTTCCTTTGCAATGTGCTGATGTTAATAACGAGAATACCCATATCCTAGGGCTATTTTGAAGATCAAATAAAATAGTGTATAAAAATTAATGAGCACACGGCCTGGTACAGAGTTGACAGTCACGAATCTCATGCCCCCAGCTGTGGCTCGCTGGATGGCCTGTGCCTGCATAGTTCCTGCTTTTCCCTGCCTCTCAGCCCTTTGAGAATTCCTCCCTCACTCCTCAAGCCAAAGTTGCCGCCTTCCTTCTCTGTGCTTTCTAAGTCTGCCTTCTGAATATAGAGTTCCTGCTGAACCTTCTGTGTCCTTGACTTGGCTCTAAAGCACCTTGGTGCAGCACTCAGAAAAATCAAAGAAGGAGTGAAAGGCAGAGTCCGCTCCATCAGTGAGGATGGTCCCTGGCAGGCAGATAGTGGTTTTCCTCTGAGTGTGTCTTTCTGGGCTTCGGCAACTCACAGAGTTAACTCAGGCTGCTCTCCCTTCTCTGCCTCTGAGAGATTAGATGGTCATGGAGTGTGAACCAGAGAGGGGAGAGGTGTTGGGAGACCCAGCCGCCACCATGCCTGAAGGTCAGAGGGAGCTCTGCGTCTGAATAGGCTGCGGACACACAAAAGGAGAGGAAGCAGATGCTCCCGCTTGGCCACATGGCTATCGTGTCCCTGCCTGCCTCCCAATTAGGGCTGCAGTTGGCAGCCATGTCCTCCCCCTTGAGCGGAGGGGCCCCTGCAGGAGTGTGAACAGCTGGGCTGCTTTGGGAGCCAGGAAGGCAGAAGTGACGAGGCCATTCAGGTCTGGGGATCACAAGGCTGCTATTGAGGAGGGTCCCCTTGTCTCAACTTTTGGGCAGGGCTGGCTCCTGAGTGGCCCAATAATCAGGGGGGTTTATGTGGCCTTTTTTCCTCCTTTTTTTCCCGAGGCATACAGTGATCAAACCATTGGCAAACTAATCTCTAGATATTCCTCGAACGAGAATAAGAGAGAAAGCATGATACAAAGAAGTAGGAGAGGCAAGGAGGAGCTAGGGTAGGATTAAGACACAGAAGAAAAGATGCCTAATTGGACCGTACAACTGGGGAGATTATTGAGACGTGCGTGGTTATAGAGGTCAGAATTCTCAGGAGTGGTTAGGCTGGTCAAGAAAAGCTTACAGGAGAACCAGGATTTCATCTAAGTCCTAAAAATGTATTGGCCATGGAAAAGTACTGATGAAAGGAGAGGACTTAGACAGGGCAAGACCTGAGCAAAGACATCACAGGAAAACAAATCCATGAGGATCTGCTGTTTATAGCACTTGCTGAGTGTTTGACACTTGTTACACGCTTAATTTTCACACTAATGATAAGCTGTTATGCCTTCATTTTATGGACAGGCAAACTGAGGCCAATGACCTCTAACTCTTTAGCTGCTTGAGACCAGGGAGAAACACATCTTGATAACCTCTGTACCCTGAGTGCCAAGCCCCAGAACAGACCCAGCGAACACTGGAAAGCAGATAGCATACTCCGGAGCATATAGAGGAAGCCAGGAGTCTAAATCAGATTCCCCAAACCCCATGTTGCTTGCCTGTTTGTGGAGTAGCTATAAAGTGTTTGCAAACGAGGGTTAGGCAGTAAGTGTCCAGAGAAGGATGGGTGGAATTCTGAATAAAACCCAGGATGATGGGACCTAAGGCTATAACCCCTGGAAGTCACTGAAAGTTCTGAGCTAAGATGTGATCTGATGCCCTTAGCATTTCAGAGCTTGCGGTGTGAGTTTGTCAACACGGAGCTGCTGACAAACAGGTCATGTTTTATTCTCCTGCTGTATTGCCTTAGAGCGCTGTGCATGCCATTTCTCCCGTACCTGTTTCCCGCCTACCATTTCTTGTTCAGAGTGTCCTCCTTCTGGACAGTAAACTCCATGCAGTCTGGGGTCTCTGTGGCTCACCTCTGTGTCCTCCATGCCTGGCCCTGGGACAGGGTAGGGGCTCAGGATGATGTGATGGATCAGTGTTAGAAAAGGGTAGTCCTTACCAGTTAGGCTCGTTTTCAGAGATCGCTTCCTGACCCCAAGTCAGAACTGATCGAGGACAGGCTTAGAAGGCAGTCGGTGGACGTGAAAGAGGTGGCAGCCCCTGCGCGCGTGCGCAGTGGAGTGACTCGCCCCTTTCTCTGCGTTGCAGCGCTGTGCTTTTCTCCGTGGTGGCGCGGTGGCTGTCTTAGTTTCCTAGAGCTGCCATAGCAAAGTACCACAACACCGCGTGGCTTAAAACGATGGAAATTTATTCTGTTGTGATTCTGGGGGCTAGAAGTCCAAAGTCAAGATTTTGGCAGGATTGGCTTATTTCCCCTAGTTTCTGGTGCTTGCGAACAATCCTGGGCGCTACCCAGGTTGCTGCTGACAACTCCAGCCCCAGCCCCTGTCCTCACACGGCCACCTTCCCTCCGCGGGTCTCTGTGTCTTCACGTGGCATTCCTTTCTCTCTGGGGGTCTCGTCTCCTCTTCGTAAACATGCCAGTCATGCTGAATTAAGGGTGCACTCTACTCCAGTTTGACCTCATTTTGATTTACACCTTGTCATATCTGCAAAGACCCTAAGTCCAAACAAGGTCACAGACACAGGTACCTGGGATGAGGACTTCAACTTATCTTTTGGTGGCAACACAATTCAACCCCCAATAGTTGGTTATCACATGTTAGTGGTAAACAGAGCAAAACGTGTATGTATATGGTGTTTTATGGCTCTTGCAACAGTGATTATTCCATTAAATTCTCACAAAAGTCCTAAGGGTGGTGGTATAATCAGCCCTATTATAGATGCCAAAACAGGTTTAAAACCTGATTTGCTTAAGTTGCACAGCTAGGAAGTGACCGAAGAAGGACTTGAAGCCAGGACATCTGACTCAATCTTGGCTCTTTCCCACTGATCTTTAGGGGGTGCTGGGATGTTGGGGCAGCCATGTCGGCCCCAGTTACTTGCCCAGAAGGGCTCATGGGACACCCAGAGTACCCTGTAAATATCGTTGGCTCCACTTGCATTCGAGAACTCACTCGTGCTCGGGAGAGACCCTTCGAGCATAGCAGACACCACCATCACTGAACATGTCAGAAAGCATAAAGCAAATTTTGGGAGAACTAGGGTTTAGTGAATGTGTGAATGCTTCTGTGCACGAGGTGCTAATTTCACTCCAGGTTAGGGGTAGTCAGGGTTGCAATTTTAAAATTTTTCATTTATTTATTTTCAGAGAGAGGGAAGGGAGGGAGAAAGAGGGGGAGAGAAACACCAGTGTGTGAGAGAAACATCGATTGGTTGCTTCTCGCACACTTCCAACCGGGGACTGACCCACAACCCAGGCATGTGCCCTGAGGGGAATCGAACCAGTGACCTTTTCAGTTTTCAGGACAATGCCCAACCCCCTGAGCCACACGGGTCAGGGCCAGGGTTGCAATTTTTATTTTCTTCCTTTCAAAGAACAAGCCGGAGACCTCTGCCAAAGTTCAAGCCTCAGAAGCTTCTCGCTGTTTTGCCTGGACTCCTGCCCTCCTTCAGTCTCGCCCCCTGTGGTCAGGCCCACCCTTACCTGTTCCCTCCCCTAGGGTGACTGCCAGAGCCGGGGGCATATGCTTCTTACTGGCCCTGGTGTCTCCCCAGTGCCGCAAGGTGGAGTCCAGACTCTCCTGGCTCACCACCTTCTAGAACATTTTTTCTCCCTGAGTAGTTAGACTCAGCTTCCCTCCTGTTCCCAATATACATCTTGGAGTTCCCACTTTTGCTTTGTTGGGCAAGTCTCTCAGCCCCCATTTCCTTAGCTGCCTTTTTAAAAAATTTGATCTCATTGGTTATTGTTAAAGGAAGAGAAGCTGCCCAGAGACCTGGCATGGTCCTGTCATGCAAAGAGTCCATAAATGGGAGACCCTACCAGGACATTCTGATAGTCCCTGGGGACTGATGAAGGCCTTCTGACGTCCCATTTAGCCTTTACAAGCATCCTGTGAAAAAGGTGGTATTAGCACGGTGGGCCGATGAGAAAACGGAGGCCCAGAGAGGCTTAGAAATGTCCCAGGGGCCTAAGCTTGAGTACCCCCTCTGCCAGCCACCACCAGTCCTGTCACTCCGGGCAGCTCTCCTCATCTCTGAGCTCCACCGCCCCTTCTCTGAAAGGCGTGTGACCTGTCTATTCCACAAGGCTGTTTGGAAGACTAAGGAAGGAATCTTTGTGAGTATATGTAGCTGGCACATAGTAGGCACTCAGCTGGTTATAGCTGGGTTTCAGAGTGGAAGGGGGGCAGGGGGCTGGCAGGGAGGAGCCATGAGAGCAGAATGATTCTGAGGAAACGAGGCCCAGATGCCGGAGGGTGTGGAAGAGAAAAGACAGGGTGGTTGCGCCACTGGGGTGGTGGGTGGGAGGGGAGGGCGGAGGGGAGAGATGAAGTCAGGGTCCCACACTGAGCCACACTGGGTGGAGAGCCGTGGAACCAACGTGGATTTCTCCCTAGTTGTTTAGTTGTCTCTCCATTTCCTAACCATGTGTGTATCACTGTCCCTTCTTTGTGTTAAAATGCTGAGAATTCCACATTTCATTTTGAGGGAGGGGGAAAAAAGGGAGGACGAAAAGGCAGGCCCCGTGGTTGAAGCAGCTCTAGACTCAAAATGTGTTTGACTAGGAAGGCATGCAAAGATCTATGCGCCAGGTTTCACGGGTCTGCAAGGTGACGGGGCGGGGGTGGCGGGAAGGAGGAGCGCTCTGTGGCTTGGCCCGAGTTGCCCAGCAGGTAGATAGCAGAGATCGGGACCCAGGTTTCCCAGGTGCTGGTCTAGTACCCTCTGCCCCTGTGTGCCACAGGGGCGGGGTGGGGGGCGCTGTGCCCAGGCAGACCACTTTGGGAAATGGGGGCCCTGTGAGCGGATCGGGTACTTCCTGCTTTCCTTACCCTTTCTTTCCTTTTTGGCCTGGGAACCCATACAGGGGTGGGCAAAAGTAGGTTTGTAACTGTAAAGAAGAAACACAGTGTTTATTCTTGTGTTATTATTTATCAGTTATTGTATTATTTTCCATATGAACAACTGTAAACCTACTTTTTGCCCACCCCTGTATGGAAGCATCATATGGGTGTGTTTCCTACCTGAGACCCTCCTTTATCGAGGGGTGTTTTCATTAGCAAGCAACCCAGCCAGCCGCCTACTAATTTTGCCTGTCACTCCAAGGCCCCAAGGCTATTAGCAATTTACAAAGTGGGTATCTCCCAATTAGTCTATGAAGTAATTGTTCCATTTACCACGCTCCTTCTGCTTCCAAGTTCACGGTATGCCTCTCTCCTGCCCTGCTTCAGCACAAGCCTTTTGTGTCCGCTCAGAATTTCCCAGGAAGCAAACATCACAGGGGAAGTGTAATCTTGGGTTGCGAGACAGAGGATTAAGGCTTCCCTCTGAGATACCCTGCTTCATCTCCACGCCCATCCTGGAGTGTTCCCCCGGGGCTAAGGCAGCGAGACATCGGAGGTCCTTGACCTCAGACCTGGATTTTTCTGTCTGAGAACAGTCTGATGAAGTCCAAGCTGGCTCTAAGATAAACATCTTGAGAAATATCAACTGCATAAAAAGAGAAAAGCCAATTTTATTTCTTGGCTCTCTCTTGAAAACACCCCCCTGTTGATTTCTTTTTCAAAGAGAAAGAAAAAGACATTTGGTTATGGGCAAACACCACTTTTCTGTATCTTTTGGCTGAGAGGCATGAGAGCAGTGATCACAGCTGTCCCATGGAAATAATAAATGCGTGTCCACAGTCTCTTATCCAAAGCTCTTGGTGTCGGATATGTCTAGGAACTGGTTGTGTTGCTCAATTTCAGAAAGGAACTAGGGTACATGTACCGAATATTCTGTAATACCCCAGTGGGACCTAGGGCAGGGCTCCATAATCAAACCCATTAGTTTTTCTGCAACAAACAGTTCACACTGAGTGGGAAAAATAAAGGCAATAAATAGCTTCACATCGCTTCAGATCTGATTTTGCTACCAAATGAGTTATTTTTAAAAAAGCAAAATCTTTTGGTTTAGAGAGTTTTCTGAGGGCCTGGATTGATAAGAACCTGTGGCTTTATGTGAGAAATATTTACTACATCCCTATATAAATCCATGCAGAGATGAAGATCGCCCGCGTGAGGCTGTATAAACCCTTGTTCATTAGTTTACAAAGATGTAAGGACCTTAGGTATGTGGGGGGAGCCTCACTCAACTTGGCCTCCCACGGGCTAGCGCAGGCCAGGTACTGAGGCAGCACCTGGAAAATGCTGGGCACATAAACCACCCGCACGCTCACTATTGGTACAAGATCTGTTGGATCCCAATAACTGGCTTCATGTTAAAATTACCATGGAAAATAAAAATAACTATGAGTCAGTACCAATAATAGCTCACATAGAACACTTACTTTTGCCAGGCACTGTTTCATAGGCCCTATGTATTTTAACTCACCAAATTCCCTCGAGTACACTATGAGGTAGCAAGTATTTTTATAAGTGACTCACCCAAGGTCACACTGTACATACGGAGTTGCACACCGGACTCCAGCATGTTGGCTCCTGAGTTCACAGTACACTGCACCTCTGCCTATGTACACTCCAGCCAACTCAAGCAAATGAGAGTTAAGACTGCTGTGAAGGACTCATCCTAATGAAATACTAGGCATCATCGAGCACTTACCATGTGGTAGCCCCGGACTAAGTACTTTGTACTCTCCTCTTTAAACCCCTCACCAAAGTATACGGGAGAGTCTCAACTCCCACTTCCAGGGTGAAGGGACTGAGACTCAGAGCAATGAGGACATGGCAGGGCCAGGATTTGAACCCAGGGCAGATTGGCACTGAGGCCGAGGATCTCGGGGTGAGAGCACCGGTTCTGGCCTCCAGGAGCTTACAAGGGGGTTCAGGGATGTATGTGATACAGAGACAAGGAGGACATTCTGAGAACAGTTAGGGGCCAGACGTGTGGCTTTGCCCCAGTCAGCACATGGAGAGGAGTACAAAGGCTCTGGGTTGGCCAGGGGACAGCTTCTCTCTGGGCCCCAGCTTCCCGCCTGTAACGCAGGGACAGTAACACCCACCCTGCCTGCCATACTGGGTGGTACTTGGGGTTCAGGGAGCCAAACGATATTACAGCACACTGGTTCTTTGTGCTTTTTTGACTGTGCGCAGATGTACCAGGAAGGAAACTGTCTCCAGGGTCTACAAAGAGCAAACGGGGCCTTTGGAAAGAAGGGCGGAAGGCAAAGAGGTCCTAGCTGTCTCCCTTAAATGTGCTGGGACAATTCTCAGGGCACCCCACCTCTACCCGGATGGGGAAGTGGAAGTGCTGGCTGCTCTGCATGGTCTTTGGTGGTGCCACGGACACCTCCTGGACCTCCCTCTTGTCCTCACTCCACATGTGCATCAGCCCCCAAGCCCTGTGCATGTCTCCTCTAACTTCCAAAATCTAGGCCCACCCCACCTCCATCCCACTGCCCTGGGTCATGTCATCTTTTCCTGGGTCAGGACTAAACCACGGCCACTTCTCTGGCCTCTTTCTCTCCAGACTCTTCCTCAAGTTTGTCCTCACACAGCTGCCAGAGCCCTGTTTTTAACACATCCGCCATGTTATTCCCCTGCTCCAAACTGACCCATATCTCCCCAGCAATTACAGCAGGGTCAGCAAACGTTTTCTGTAAAAAGCCAGATAGTAAATGTTTTACGTTTTGTAGTTCAAGAGGCAAAATTGAATATATTATTTGAGTACTCATATAAGAGAGAAAACAAATTTCACAGAGTTTTTTCTTATTGATATTCATAATAAAATAGTAACGAAAATGTGTATTTTTTTTGTAATACAAGTCTACTGATGAGAGGAATAGATTTTCATTTTTTGGGGGGTGGGGCATAACTTTTTGTTTAATTGGAGTTTAAATTGGGATTTGCTTAACTGGAGTTAGTGTTTCCTACCATGAACTCAGTCACAAATGTTTATCTGTAAAAAACTGTTCTTAGTTCTCAAGCCCCGAAGAGCTAGATTGAGCACCAGACCCATAGTTTGCAGGCCCTGAACCATAAGCTTCTCAACACCAGCTGCACGCTAAAATAGCACCAGGGTGCTTCGAAGAAACACCACATAGTGGGGCCCAAGCGTAGGCCTGTGATGTAACCATTTCTAGACATGAGGCCTGGACATCAGCGTGGTTTCAAAGATGCTCAGGGATTCTGATGTGCAGCCAGGTTGGCCTACAGGACAGAGTCCACAAAAGGCCAGCCTTGATCTCTGCTGCCACTTTCTCCTGTCTCTTCCCTGATATTCCTTATCTGCACTCAGCTTCCGCAATACCTACCTACCTTCTGGGTTTTGCTCACACTATTCCCTCTGTTGGGAAGTGTCCACATGCAACTCTTTATCCTTCAAGCTTTAGCTCTGGTGCCCCCTTCTCTAGGAAGCTGTCTTTTCCTGTCTGGTCCTTGAGACCCTTGCGTTTCTGCATTTTAGCAGGCAACTCCCCGCATTGTCATTGCGCATTTCCCTCTTGGAATCCTGTACAGACTGTGAGCTTCACGAGGGCATGCTCCAGGCTTATTCTCCTCTAGATGTCCTGTGACCACCCACGCAAGGCCGGCCCCCCCAGGCATCCCTGCTCAGTAAGTGCTTGCTGGAGAATTGTGAGAGGACTTGCCCTCCACCCCCACCTCAAAATGAGCCAGGTCTGGAGGGGGTGGGGATGAAAGGATCACAGTGGTTGGTAGCCAGTTCCTTGTAATCACAGGTTTATTTTCTGAGAATCTCATGCTTTCTGTAACTTGCACTTTCTCACATTGTGACTTGGCACTTGTTTTAAGAAAACAGTGGTTTTTCCTTAACTTTTTCTGTCTGTGAAGAATTTTGCTGCTGGAACACTCAGCCCATTTGTGGTTAAAAGAGAAAAAAGTGTGGCCGCTATAGTGGCAGGCAGCGCCCTGCTGCGTTCTTCCTGTCATCTGTTTGTTCCCACTGTCACTGGTCCTTGGTTAACCCTGATCTGGGTGGGTCCTGGGTCAGCGCACAGCCATGTTGCTGTGAGGCAAGGCTGGTTCTAACCGGGGTGGAGGTGGGGATTGTTTTCACCCATTGACTAAACATTTCAAGACTCTGATAAGCCCGGTGCTCTGTTTAACACTCCAAATACCTTTTGTTTTGTTTTTTTTTTGTTTGTTTATTTTTACAGTCAGATGCTCTATCCCTGAGCTGTAACCCCTTGTTTGTTTATTTTTAAACGTGTAAAAGGGAAAGAGATGGTTCCTTTAGTTCCCAGGTTGTGAGAGACTGTTACGGAGTTGCAGTAGGAAAGGGAGGGGCCGCTTATTTATGGAGTGCACGCTCTGTGTGCCAGGTGCTATATATGCAGATACATTTTTTTTCCATTTTATCCTAGCAACAATTCTGCAAGGTAGGTGGAAACTTCCAGAAGAGGAAACTTAATACCAGGTAGATTTAGTGCCTTGCCTGAGATCGCACACAGTTAAAAGGTGGGGCAGCCAAGTTTGTGTGTGTGTATGTAAACTTTTAATTGACATATGATACAAAGAAAAGCCCACCACTCCTAAATAAACAACCTGGTGCATTTTTCACAGTGAACATACTCATGTAACCAGACCCTTCCTTCATCATGAACTAGAACATCACCACCTCCTGAGGTCCCCTCTTGCACCCTCTTAGTCTCTGTTTTCTCCTCAGTTCCTGCAAGGATAACTGCTCTCCTGACTTGTAATACTATCGATTAGTTTTGCTTGTCTTCTAATTTAATATAAATGGAGTCCTACAGCAAACACTCTTTTGTGTCTGTGTTTTTTACTCAGGATTATGTTACATGAAATTTATCCATGTTATTCCATGTGGTTGTAATTCATTCATTTCTATGCTCTGGTGAAATTTATCCGTGTTATTCCACATGGTTGTAATTCATTCTTCTAGTGCTCTGTAAAGTATTGCCTAGTGGTGGACATTTGGTTGCTTTACAGTTTGGGGCTATTACAAATGGCGCTTCAAAGAATATTCTTTACATGTGTTTTGGCACTAATTTGGTCCTAGGATTGGAGTTCCTGGGTTATAGGATATATGTATGTTCTGATTTAGTAGACACTGCCAGTTTTCTAAGGTGATTATACTAACTTATACTCCACCAGAAGTGTATGAGAGTCCTGATTGCTCTATTCCCTAGTAAATGCCTTTTTCATTGTAGCCATTCTGGTGTTTGTATAATTGTAGCTCATTGTGTTTTAAAAATGAGATTACTTTTCTTTCTTCTTTTATTTGTAGGAATTCTTTGTATATTCTCTTTTTTGTAATAATTCTTTCTATATATTTTATTTGTAAGAATTTTTAATATATTATTTGTAGGAATTCTTTATATATATTATATATTTGTTAAATATTGTCAATATTTTCTCCTATTCTGCGGCTTATATTTTTATTATCTGAATGGTACCATTCGATGAAGCGAAGTTTCTAAGTTTGAAGTTTAGTAGATCATATTTTCTCTTTTTTGGTCAGCGCATTTTATGTTTTGTTTAAGAAAACTCTGCTTACTCCGAGGTCATGAAGATGCTCTCCTGTGTTTTCTTGTAAAAGGTTTATTGGTTTGCCTTTCTATTGAAATCTGCAGTCCATCTGGACTTGATTTCTTGTTGACTGTAAAATAAAGGTAAGGTTGGTCCTTTCAATGGGTGTTGCTAAGTCAATTGGTTATCCATATTCAAAAAATATTTGAATCCAGCAACATCCATTGAAAGGACCACCTTTCCCCCACTGCACTTTGGTGTCAGGTATCAGGTGACTGCACATGTGTGGGTCGGCTTCTGGACTCCTAACGTCAGATTTTTAAGCCAGAGTTACCTGCTTGCAAAGTGGTCTTCTTTTCATTATTCTATAGTGGCGAGAATATGAATAAGTGATTTTGAGACAAACTAAGGATGAAAGGACATAATATGCTGTCTGAGGAGGAGTGTTCTGCACTATCTGATAGAGACACAGTAGGTGCTCAAAGTCCTAAGAGGCAAATGGAGGTTTGTGGGTGGGAGGGTGGGGCAGCCTGGAGGGAGGAGGGACGAGGGACAAGTTTACACGTTAAGAAGGGGATGTTATAGGAAAAGCGCGGGCAACAGGTGAAACCCAAGAACCAGGACCTTTGAAAGGCTCTAGGAGAATGATCTCTAAGAAAGGGGAAAAAGCACATTTTTCTGTAGTTATAAAATAAAGCAAATTATTAGATAAGGGGCTATTTATTGAATAAATAGAGTTTGTAAGAGATTTTAATGAGAGTACATAATTTGTACGTAGGGATTATTAGCTCCTCAAAATCTTGCTCTAACTGGGTTATTAATAATGTTTTTTGATTTAAAAGTTAATCCATATATGCTCTTTTTAATAGGCGATTATAGTTTTATAAGTGAAGCACAAGTAAATAGAAAATGTTTAATAACCTGGCTTCTTTCAGGTTTTTGTGATTAAAAAACCACTTACCTTCTGAGACTAAAAATATATGTTCCAAATGGATATTATTGACCATCTGGTGGATATTCCCCAAAGTATGGACAGTGAATTTTCATCAGTGGTTTTCAATTTTGGCTGTACATTTGAATCACAAAGGGAGCTTTGAAAAGTACGTATGCCCAGGTATTCTGACCTGATCGGTGCTGGGAGCATTCTGGGCGTCAGGATTCCTAAAAAAACTCCTCGGGGGATTATTGCTACGTGCAGCCAAGGTGAAACCCATTGGGCCAAATGGCGTTATTTCCCTCTCCTGGGACTTGCCCTCCATATATTGCAGTACCACTTTGGGCTGCAAGTCCACCTGTGTCTTTAGGCAGCTTTTCCTTGCTGTCCCTTATTAGGGCTCAGTGACAGCGGGCTTTGGGATATGCACTGATATTTTTTTCACCATGGGGTTCTTCCTGACCATCCCCTCAGCCACCTCATTGTGCAGGTGGGACATCCGAGGATCAGAAGGATGGAGTGGCTTGTGCAGGTGAGTCAGCCATGGGCTGAGACTGAAATCCAGGTCCCCTGAGTCACAGGCCAGGAGCTCAGGATCTGGCGATGGCAGCACGGGGGCGAGGATGAAGAGCAGGACAGGGAGCGGGTGCCGCTGACCCGATGGAAGGACACTGAATGGGGGAGAAAGCTCTGCAGACCAGGGAGCAAGTGCGAGGCTGGGCGCAGGTCAGACGCTCCACAACTAATGTTACGTGGATCCACAAGGCCTGGCTCCAAAGCCTCATGATACTACTATTGTTATTACTCTTTTCACCAGAGGAACGCTAAATCCTACTTAGCAAAGCAAAGAAGCTGTGTGCCCTGGGAGAGAACTCCCAGTCATCTGGCTGAAGTGCGCCCACGTGTGTGTGTTTGTGGGGGCGGGGGTGTGTGTGTGTTTCCTGCTAGACTAAACCAGAAGGGAGGGAAGGGCGAGGGGCAGGTTATCTTTATTCAACTCCAGAAGCTTTCCTTGGCTGTTCATTAGGGACGTGGGGTTCCATACATAGTTGGCGGTACTCAAGGGCAGAGACCAGGCCTTCAGAAACTGGTCATTTCTGTACCGCAGTTTGTGATACAGGGCTTGACACACAGAAGGTTCTCAGGGCAGGTTTGGTGAATGGATGATGGATAGAAACATTTCTATTACTATTTCTAGCATTTTGTTTACCAAGAATGTGGATAATGTGGTATGCTGTTTCAGACCAGGGGTAAAAGGAAGAATCATATATATGGTGTATATGTATGGATACTCACACACACGCAAAGTGAAGAGAGAGAAACAGGAATGGGTGCTCCTCCCTGGCTGTGGGACACCCTCTCTTGCCCAGCACCCCTGCATCTCTAGAGCCCACACATGGCACCGAATGCCCAAACATCCCCGAGAGGTAGTGATTGAGCAAGTTTATGCCTTACCTAGTTTGTAGCATGGATCCAAAAATATTTCAGTTCTCTTCCTGATTTTCTTCTTAGATTCCCATCAGAAAATAAAATGCACCCCACGTGGTTCAAATAAAGAGACTTTAATGCAGGATCTATTTAACATGAGTCAGCAGAGTTGAGGGAATAAACCGGAGATGTTGGGGCCACTCAGATCGGGGGAGCCCAAACCACCCCAGGTCTGAAGAGGCAAGGAGGGACACTGGTATTTCTAGAGCCCAAGGAGAGCGAGAACAGCAGGGACGCTGTTGAAGAGGCTGTGGCAGGAGCGGAGGTGGTGAAGGGTGCGGCACCCATGCAGGCAGGGAGCAGGAGAAAAAGCCCTTAGCCTCTCCTCCTCCGGCCCTGCTATCTCCTGCTAGTTCCTTCCACTGGCCAAAGCCAACTAGGCTCTGGTGGTGGCCACTGATTCATCTCCTGGGTTATCGTCTCCCTGTCTCAGAGCAGGGCAGCATGGAGTGTGGCTAGAGGGCAGGGGTAGCCGCTGAGAAGCAGCAGCTCACTGGTGCAGGGGAGAGACTGCAGGGGCTGAGAGGGACCGAAGAGATGAGGAAGCGGATCCATAGGCAGAGTGTTCCTGCCCTCAGTCCCCGGAGAGTGTGAGCTGCGGGGAAGTAATTAGACCATATCCAGGAATCTCATCCTGGACCCATAATTACATGTACAGGAATTTTTTTAAAGACTTGATGGCAATGGTTTTAATGTCTCATAAATATTCCTCTAAGGATTCTCCCACAAGAAAGGGGTGGTTTTGTTTCTCAGGCCGGGAGCCAGCCCTGAGCCTTTGGAGATGAGGCTCCCAGGCTCTTCTGGGGAGGGACTCTTGTGGTAGCAGCCTCCCTGTGTTCCCACCCCCAGCACCACTGAGAGCTCAGGCCCCGGGCTCCAGGAGCCCTGGGAGCCCCTTGGATTCTGCCCAAAGGGGAGCTTCCTTCACGACGTCTTCCCCAGGACCTGGCAGTGGCCTTACTGACAGTGATCTCAGGGTGCGGAGGGATGCTGGTGCTGGCAAAAGCTTCTTTGGGAACTCCATGTTTGCTCATTTTGACTACATTCTGGCATGTGCGTAAGCAGGAGGCTTTTATTCCACCAAAGGCAAAGCCTGCACAAGGCAGAGGAAAGAAATGCAAGGCAGGAGAAACAAGAGCACAAATGCGTATGTGAGGGGCCCCCAGGTTAAGGAAAGATGTTCACAATCATCTCTAATCTTCAGAGAACGCCCAGCATGAGCGCTGTTTGCTCAGCTGAATCAGCTCAAGAGTTGCCCGCTGCATGGTGCCCCGGTTGAGGACTTAAGCTTGAATCTCAGCCCTCCCTTGATGAGAGCTGTGGCCTTGGGCAACTTCCTATACTTCTCTGATTCTCTTTTCATCTTTGTAAAGTGACATCATAATTGTGTCAGAGTTGAAATAACTTTTGCAGAAACCTTCTACCCCATTATCTGGCACATGCCAAAGGCTCCCTAAACATGAGCTGATCGGAATGAACCAAAGCCTCACCCTGCCCTTTGACATAGACCTTTGCTCATGGCTCTGGCCCACGGCTCACCAACCACTAGTCTGCCTTTCCTACCAGACTAGTTTTCCTTTGTACCCAGTGCCTCGCCCTATGCTCCATCCAGAGAGGGGATCGGTCAAGATATGTTGAATGAATGATTGAGTGGTGAGCAAATGGTGGGGACTTGAAATACAGGGCTATAGGTCTTGCATATCTGAGCCACTGCAGAAGCCATGGTGGCAGTAGACACGGAGCCCTGGGGTATTCCAGAAACCCGATGCATTTAGAAAGCTGTGCGCACTGACTTTTTCCTCCTGGAGTTTTTTCAGGCCATTTAAGCTGTGGGGCATGATTGCGCCATTGGCTACAATTACCGCCTGCCCAAGGGGGGCTTGTTTTGAAGTCCGGATTGGACTTAGCTGCCCCCTGACTGGTCACTTGAGAAGCCTGATAATGGCTGGGAATTGGGCCACCTGAGGAGCGCTGTTGCCAAGGGAAGGTGGAGCTGGTGTAGCAGGGAAGTCAGCAGGGCCCTCTAACCTGCACAGGTCCCATGCTAAAGAGTCAGGGCTGCGAGGAGCCGGCCAGAGACCTCAGAGCAATTAGAGTCCTACTGTGTGCTGGTCCCCTGCAGCTGGGCCTTAGCATAAGTTATCTCCTTGAATTATTTCAGAACTCTGTGTTCTGTGTTATTTTTATCCTCAGTAGACAGTTGAGACACCAAGATTCAGAATGGTTCCTTAGCCCACTCATGGTCACAAAGCATGTATTTGGCACCAAGCCTTACCACGCAGCCTCTAATATTCAACACTCCCTACAGGACTTCTAGTCACACACAGAGGAACCTTCAATACTCAATTCTGAGTAATGTCTATGGCCTTTCCCTTAAGAATGAATGGGATTAGATAAACATTTCCCCACATCTCTTCCCTGGAGCACTTGGGCTGTGAGATGCTTGGCTGTTAAAGTGTTCTGATCAAATATATTTGGGAAATTATTTTCCTTCTTCTTCTTGGAGAGTCACAATGCACATTCCCAGGTGTAAGATTCTGAGAGGTCCTGCAGTAAAGAAGCCGTATTAAGCCAGCCTTTTCCAGGCCTCCGTGACCAAGAACCTTTTGTTGTTGTTGTTGTTAGCATTTATTAGCATCCTACAGAGCCAAGTAAACACTGAAATCGATGAAGCAGTCTTGTTCCTAAGATCTGACTCAGCAAGTAGGCCTCAGAATACAGGATCCTCCCCGTCACCGCCCTGTCCCTGAAGTATCTTTGCATCCCCACCTCTAGGACTCAGTACAGCCCTGTGTTGTCACCTATTTCCATTTTGTTCCCACTGTCTTGAGGAAAATGCCCATGTATGCCGCTCCCAAGAACTCCTAATACCTCATGAGAAAATTTAAAACGCAGTTCCACTGGATAATTTTGATTTGCCTTTCTTATTAAATGTTTACTGCCTTTCTGAACATGTCTACCCTCCTTCCTCCATTTATAAAAGGGCACTTGGAGACGCACACCTGTATATGTTGGGGAGGGAGGGTTATGCAGATAGAGAACACTGGTCCTGGCTCCCTTTGCCCCACCAACCCCATCTGCATAGCTCCCTCTGCTACGTTTTCAGGGAACGGAAAAGGGGCAAGGAGCAAATGAAGGTGACTGGACCTCCACGTGTCCAAAACAGAGTTCTCAAACCATAGAGGTCCTCCAGTCCCCGTCCCCCTACCCTGCCCCCCCCACAAGCCAGTCTCTTTCTCAGTTATGCTCATAAGTAAACAGCACGGCCCTCACCCCAGTAGCTCAGGCCTATGCTCTGGAAGCCACCTCTGTTTTCCTTTCCCTCAACACCCATCAGCCAGCCTAGTGTCCAGGCCTGTTGGAGTAAGAGCAGTTCATGGCGCGGGCTCTGGAACCCAAGTGGCCTCCATTCAGATCCCGCCACTACCACTTCCTGTGTGGTCTCGGGTAAGTTACCTAACCTCTCTGGTCCTCTGTGTTCTCACCAGGAGATAGTAAGAGTACTGACAGGAGTTGGCTCCAGGAGAGTCACATGAGATAGCGAATGCTCAGTGCTTTATACAGTGCTGGACGGCACTCCAGTAAATGTCGGATATTATCAGTACTCCTTCTGACCCTGTCCATCTCTCTCCATCTTGATTGGTGCCACTCTGGTCCAATGCCCTGTCATCTCTTCCTGAACTGCTGCAATAATGTCCAAACAGGATCCCATTTCCATGCTCTGCTAGCACAGTCTCCACATAGCAGCCAGAATATGTTTTTTATTTTTATTACCCTCACCTGAGGACATTTTTTTCCATTGCTTTTTAGAGAGAGAGGAAGTGAGAGAGAGGGAGAGAAACACTGATGCGAGAGAGAGACACTGATTGGCTGCCTCTTGTATGCTCCCTGACCAGGGACCAAACCCACAACCCAGCCGTGTGCCCTGACCGGGAATCGAGCCCACAGCTTTTGGCAACACAGATATGACAGCCTCACTGTACTGCATAAAAGTATTTAAAGTAGGTTTTTCATTACAGTTAAAATGAGATTTAAACAATTCAGAGGTGACCTGGCCCATGAAGTGGCCCCTTGACCTTCTTCACGCCATTCTTACCTCCCTATTGCAGTGCTAGGCACCCTGATATCCAGTCTGGTCCTTCAACCCTCTCCCGCTTTTGCCACAAAAAAGAATTTGCATATCTTGTTGCCTCATTCTTCTCTAATGTACCTGTTCTGCACCTTACAAAGGCCTTCCCCTCAACTTTCTCATCAAAACGTGAATTTCCTCACAGCTGTAATGATCTTATTTTCTCACTTATTGTCAGGCACCCCTACTAGCCCTGGACCCTCCATGAGGACAGGGACTTTGGTGTATCGCTGTGTTCCCAGAAAGAACGCAGAAGGAAGAATAAAGAAAATAAAAATTATAGCCTGGCTGAGATGTACTTTCCTCATCTTCTTTTTATTATCCCCATTTTGTGAATGGAAAAGTTGAGTTCCTTTCCCAGGATTTCCCAGTTCATCAGTGGTGGCACTAGCATTTGCACCCAGGCAGTCTGGAGCCTGCACCCACCGCTTAACCACGCCCGTCTGCCTCCTTTAGTAGTGGAGACGGAATCTGAACTGGAGGTGGAATCTGAACTGGAGGCGAAGTAAGGAAGTGGTCGTTCGCAACAAGGTGGCCCCCTGTGTGAATATGCACTGGAAATCCAGAAGAAAGAACTGGAATTTTCTTCCCACACCGGTCACTTAGCTGGGCAGCTAAGGAACCTGCCTTTTCTATGAGTCTTCCTCATTGTCATTCATCTGTTTTTGAATCCTCCCCATGTGCACTCTGGGAGGGCTCGATCCCACATCCAGACTGTGAGGCCTCAGATGGAGACCAGAGGAAGAAACCAGACAGGGCCTCCTGGCCCAGGGCTCCGCCTCCAGCCTGACGTTGGCTCCCAAAGGTGTGGGACAGGTTTGGGAAATTGATAGGTTTCCTTCACATGGTATGGTTGATAATTTCCATAAGAGAGCAAAGTGTTAGTACTTTGGGAGAAATAGTCATCCTTTCAGCCCCCAAATTTGTAGGCGATACCAGCAGCTTTCTTCCCCCCGCCCTTTTTTTTAAAAAATTTTAAACCGTCGGGTCTAGAAAAAGTTAATTCTCAAGGAAGGTATGGAGAGTAGAGATGACAAAGTGAAAAGATACTCAGCTATGTTTAATACTTGAGTCTGCCCTTTGTGTTACAGGAAAGATACACTGGGAAAATACCCTGGGCGGGTTCAGAATGGTGGGGAAAGGTAACCATGGCAGAAAGAGCTCTACGGTAGTCCGCCCTTCTCTGCAGGGGAGATGTTTCAAGATGCCAGTGGATGCTGGAAACCAAAGATAGTACCACACCCTATATACTACTTTTTATTTTTTTCCTATACATAGATACCTGTTCACTTAAAGGAAATACTTTAGAGCTTTTCTTTGGCATATCCAAATTGCCAGCATCCCTATCCTTACTCCTTGGGGCCACTATTAAGTAAAACAGTTTACTTAAACACAAGCACCAAGGTACCATAAGAGTGGATCTGATAGGGTGGCTACTAATAGGCAGGTAGCATATACAGCACGGAGACACTGGACTAAAGGGTGGTCCACGTCCAGGTGGGACAGAGAGGCCGGGTGGCATGAGATTCATCCTCTACTCACAATGGCATGCAATTTAAACTTTATGAATGGTTTATTTCTTTAATTTTTCCGCTTAATATTTTTGGACTACTGTTGACCTTGGTTAAGTAAAACCATGGATAATGGGAGATTACTATATATTTTGGGACTGGTCTATATTTATTGGTTTTTTAAATTTTTTTACTTGTGTTTCTTTCTGGGACATTGTACCTTTTCAGTTAATCCCTTTCTGTCTCCCTATTTCCTCAGAAGCACAAAGCATCCCTCTTTTAGGGGTACATTCAGCCCTTTGGACTCTCTCCTGGAAATGCTGCCCGGTACCTCCTTCTCAAGTGAAGACTTAGCTCAGTGTCTGGCACAGTCAGCACTTGGCCAGAGCTGACTATTATTTTCAGAACGGAAGTCAACTTGGTGGCTTAAAACAACAGAAAATTATTCTCTCACAGTTCGGGAGGCCCCAAATCTAAAAGCAGTACCGCTGGCCTGAAATCAGGTTTCCAGCAGCACTGTGCTCCCTCTGGAGGCTCTGGGGGAGAGTCCATCCCTTGCCTCTTCCAGCTCCTGGTGGCCGCAGGCATCCCTTGGCTCGTGGCCACATCACTCCACTCTTTGCCTTAGTCTTCATATCTCCTTCTCATGCATACGTCAAATCTCCTCTTGCCTCTTTCTTACAAGGACATTTGTGGTGCCATTTAGTGCTCACCCAGATAATTTAGGATAATCTCCACATTTTAAGATTCTTGATCACATATGAAACAATCCTTTTCCCAAATAGAATAACATTTATAGTTTCCAAGAGTTAGGACCTGATGTCCTTGGAGGCCATTAGTCAGCCTATCGCCTAACTCTGGGGTCTGCACAGAGAATGTACACGGATCCTCTTCTGAGAGCCGATATGGATGGGCAGGGGCACACTGCCCAAGTAAGGGCAGGGCAGAAAGTTAGCAGGGAACCATTGCCATCCTTAGGTAGAGAGGTGTGCTTTGTCCAGCTTCTAAATGTGAGATGTTGGGACCACAGTTCATTCATTTATTTATCAGTAAATTATTGGGCAGCCCTGACTGCTGTGGCTCAGTTGGTTGGGCATCATCTCACAAACCAAAAGGTCACCGGTTTGATTACCAGTCAGGGCATATGCCTAACTTGTGGGTTTGGTCCCTGTTGGGACATGTACAACAGGCAACCGATGGATGTTTCTCTCCCACATTGAGGTTTCTCTCCCACATCGAGGTTTCTCTCCCTGTCTTTCTTCCCACCTTCCCCTCTCTCTAAAAATAAAATACAATTTAAAAAAAATTATTGGACAGATATTGCACACCCAGCCCTCCAGAGTTCTCACTTCAGACAGTAGAACAGGTCAAGAGACTATATATCGTATGTACTGTGGCAAGTGCTGAAATAGAGGATGTATTGACAAGGGTATTTCAGCCCTGCCAGAGAAGGCTTCCAGGAGAAGGCAATACTTGAATAGAGGCTGCAAGATAAGTAGGAGTTAGCCAGGTGGACCCAGGTCAGGGAAGGGGCACCAGCATAGCAGCATTTACAAAGCTGTGTGATCAAAGCTCAGCCTACTTTAGACCTGACAACATTGCCCACTAGTCAGTTTAGGACTGAGAAAAATGTTGGCTGAGGACACCTAGAGCCGGAGTTTCAACTTGTTACTTTGTTTTAAGTGTACCTGTTGCTGTTAATTGTGTCTGGTATCTTTCCCACTCACAGCCCCTCCTTGTGGGTGAAAACTGACCAAAGGAGAAAGGACGGGGCTCTGCGAGTCTCAGCAGGGTGACAGGGCTTGCCTCCTGTCCTGCTGCCTTGTACAGGTGGCCTGTAGCGACGGGCAGATTGGCCAGCTGTGAAATCTGAATGCAAACGGGCTGCTAATTAGAGACTTGTCAGGTCCAAGGAATCCAGTCCCATGGTGTTCTCAGTGTTAACATACCTTTTCTTTTAAAATGTAAAACTACATCCTGTGTTTCTCACAGTGTGAATGGCTTTTCAATGTGCTTGGTATAGAGTGACCTGCAGTGCTACTTTCTGTCCCTCCTGCCACGCACGCTCCCAGGATGTGGACGGTGGTTCCTCCAGCCGCTCCACCTTCCAGCCTGTTTCCCTCTGCTGAGACTCCTTTACTCCAGCTCTGACTGGTCATTCCCTGCCTCATCTTAAAGGGCACATCACTATTTACAGTTACACAGCTTTGATTAAATATGTGTGTTAATTGTTTAAGATTTTTCTTCCTGAGGACAGGGTCTATGACTGTTTTTTTGACCCGGTCCCTACCATATAGCAAGCATACACTAAATATTGTTGAGTAAATTAAAGGATTTTTTTTAAAAAAAATCAAAGAAAACATCAGTAGTATTTAATGAAGAGAATGATTTAATGTTCATGATACATCCATGCGAGGTAAAAATCTTTAGCCTTATGTATGTTTTAGAAAGATTTTTTTATTAGAAAACTTTATACTGTCGAATGGAAGAAGCAAGATAAAAATCAATGTATAGTCTAATCTCAGTTTTATAAAATTCACGTATATTTTCTTGAAAATATCAAAGTGTTGGCGTATGGATGGTGAAATGATGTGGCAATTGTTTTTGTTTTACTTTTAAATTTTTTCCAAGTTTTCTTTAATGAGAACATACAAATTTTGTTTAAAAAAAATGTTAACATGTCGGTGAGGCTCCTTGGAGCCATCTGGTGTCTTGGCCCTTTCTTGTATGCATTCTAATCTTTTACTTACACATTATGGGCTTACTGGGAATGAATTGGAGGTCCCCACTAGAATGATTTAGCCAATTAACTTATTCATTAACTGCCATAGCATCTTATATGTGCTAGACAAAAGATTTAGAATAATCCTTATTATGGGATGGACAAAGGGAATATTTGAAACCTCTCTCTCTCTCATTCCTTTCCAGCCTTTCTCGTGGAATTCCCACAGGGACTAAAGCCCAGAAAAAAAAAGCACAAAGTGGCTTTAGAGTCTTTGAAAGAGGAATGAGTTCAAGGCAGGCCTGTAGTCGTAGCCAGAGCAGAATTCCTGTGAGGTGTGCCTGTGTTTACTAATTATCCCAGACTTTCAACCACATTTACCTTCTTTGCAATGCATTCTTACAGTTTGCTAAAACTTTATTGTAGCATTAGGTCTTTCTATATATTGCAGCTATTTTAGAAATTAACCTGTCATCACTTTTTTCTATTAAACTACCAAAAGGAAATTTTAGTGTTAATTTCTATTAGTGAGTCTGTGACAAAACCAGCATCCTCATATAGACCAAATCTTCCCAATCCTTTTGTAAAATTTGTAGACAAAGTTTATATCCTTGACACAGTGATGCCATTTTGAACTCTTACCTTAAGGATATGATTGAAGATAAGACAGAAAAGATTTCATACCGAAAAGTAGTATTACCCTGTCAATAAATGTGAAATAAAAGTCTGACAATAGGGCAGTGGGGTTTTCAGTCCAGCTGGCCCTCTGTCTCTGTGGGCTTGGCATCTGTAGAGTTAACCAACTCCAGATAGAAAATGTTTTTTTAAGAAAATGTTTTGTTGTTGGTGACTTGGACTATGTAGTTAGGCCTATGATGATTGCATCTATACTGAACACATATGTACTTTTTTCATGTCATTACTCCCTAAACAATGCAGTACAATAACTATTTATAGCTCTTACATTGTATTAGGTAGTAACCTAGAGATGATTTAAAGCATTTGGGAAGATGTGTGCAGGTTATATGCAAATGCAACACCATTTTATATAAGGGGCTTGAGTATCTTCAGATTTTGGTATCCACGGGAGTGGGGTGGAGTCCCCATGAATTCAGAGGGACAGCTGCAATTGTTTCACTCAATAGGCTAAAAGCAGCTATTTGAAATGATTGTTTTAAATAACTCAGGGCAGTATATAACATGTTTATCACCTTATATTCAGTTTCTACATTGGTGTGTAGGTATATGTAAATTTATATATAAAGATTATGTGACAAGTGACTTAGTCACATAAAAATACAGATGTCCTCCCCGCACCCACCCTAATCCCTGAAGAAGTGCACAGGAGGCTTTTCTGCTGGTATCATTCTTAATTATGCATTAATAACCACGTCTGTTGGAGGTGATTTAGAGGGGTCAGTGTGTCACAGAGTTGGAATGATTTATCTCTGAAGATTTCAGTCCTTAAGGAATGCCCATCATTTTCTTGAATTTTTTTCTTGGTAAATCATCAGATGACCCTTGGCTCTGGCTTGATTGACTTCATGGAAATTGCCACCCCCCCGCCACCCCACCCGTTGAGTTTGGTGGCCAGGCATTGACTGCTCCCGATCCAGCATTCCTGGCTTGCTTGTGCGTCCCCTCTCTCCCACCTGCTCCCATGCTCCAGCTTTGGACACCCTGAATGTCCTGGGGCACTTGCTTTCCTCTGCCTGGGAATTTGTGGAATTGAAAGTAATCTCTAGGAATCGGGCCCTTGACTTTGAGATCTAGACCTTTGCCTTTAACTTACTGGTTTCTTTGAGATTACATTGAACTCCATGGTGCATTGGACCTTTATATAAAGCAATGATTTTAGGAATCATCCACCTCACCAAATTTCAATTTTCAGATTAACAAAATGGTGTTTATTTTACTTATTTATTTATTTTGCTGGAGAAAGTGTAGAAATTTGGTGATCTCAGATGCTCTCCCTCCCTCCTTCTTCTTCACTGTGTCAACCTGCTGACGTTTTCCTCACCGCCTCTCTGGAATGTTCCCTGATCATCCGCTTACCCACTCACCCATTCATTCACACCTCCATTCATCCATTTGTCCATCCATCTGTCCATCCCACAGATGTTTACTGAGCATCTCTTATATATATCAGGTACTATTCTAATCACTACAGATAGAGCAATGAACAAAAAAAAGACAAGAACATCTTCCCTCATGTATATTTAATGCCTTTTGTTATATATGTATTTTTAAATTTTTCTTTAAAACTGCCCCAATAAATAAGAAAGCAGGAACTTCTGTAGCTAAGCATTCAGTGATCTCTCCTCCATGTTTTGAAAATGGCTACGTCAATATACTTTATTGGCTTCTTGGCTGATTCCCCACCAGGCTGTGGAAGCAAGGCTCTGGCCTGAGTCAGCTTGTTTCATGTATAATGCAGTAACTTAATTTGTCAAAAGTAAGGGACAAATGTGGGACCTGATATTTATTGAGAAGCTACTGCATCCTGAGCCCCATATTCACAAGCTTGTGTATTCTCCCATGCAAGCATTTTGTTCCTGTTTCATAGCAGAAGAAACTGAGTCTCTGAGAAGTCAAATGACTTGTCTGGGACAGGCCTCTCTGCTTACATTATCTGCTGTGAGGAAAAGATCAGTTTCTGATTTTACACATAAATAATTAGCAGGGGAGGGATTGACCACACCTCCCTCTACCTATTACCTTTGCTGATTTCCTATAAGGACCCCGGAAAGGAAGAGGCATGGTTCTACCAAAGGAGCAGGGATACAGCAGAGCAATCCACTGTCCTCAACATATAATTTTAACCTCTCTTTCTTGCAGATTCTCTTATTACATTTTACTGCCAAAGAAAATGGTCCTGCCATCCAAATCCCATCATATGGGTCCTGACTTTATTACAAACCCTGGGATGTCCATCTATTAAGTATTGGATTGACCTTTTGAAACTGAGATTGGAAAAAAACAAAAATAAAATCACCATTCAAAACATAATTTATAAGCTGGGATAATGATACAAAAGTCATTCTGTCTATGCCAAACTCTTTGTGACCCTTTGAAGGTCCCGGCATCTCACCTGCACTAGGGTGCAGAGGCAGCGTGGGAGCCCTGCTGATCTGGCCCTCAAAGGGCTCCCCGCTATTTCCAAATCCAAGTTCTACCCCTGACATCCCGGGGTTCTTCCTCCGTCAATGGGAGCTGTCATTCATCGCCACCTCTCATCCCTGCACGTTTTCTAAATGCTGCCTGGAACCATTTGCCCCAGTTATCAGGACAGAAGTGCAGCTCTGCACTCAGGAGATAAAATGAAGTCTCTTTTCTTCAAAACAACAGGGAGCTGGGGACCTGGGTGATCACATGTGCTATACATATTCCCCAGAGGCTTCTGCATTCCCTAGCAATAACCATAATCCTATTAACAGCTCCTATTTCCTTTGAGCCTTTTCTCAAGGGATGCAACAAATTTGGGGACCACAGTTCCCTAGTTTGTCTGAAAGCACACCTCAGGGAAACGCATTGCTAGGACAGGACCAGAGACCTGGGTGGCTGGGAAGGGCAAGACCCTTCATTCAGATTTTCCCATGGTGGGGGGTGCGTGGGCTGGGAGTGAGTCTTAGCAGAATGAGAAGGCAACTGTGAGCCCTGTGTTTAAGGGCATGTTATGGTCTTGCCTTGGTAATAACATGCCAAGATGGGAAAAGTGATATATCCTATGTGTCAGAGCCCTAGAGGGCTTCCAACCACGTGACCAAGAACAAGCTCAGCTCTTCTCTGGCCCGAGTTTCTTAGAAGCATTCAGTGAACTTGGGACATGAAAGCACCTTGAAACTATAAGATGACCATGTAGAACTCTTATCATTAACATTCTTGTCCTTGGTGCCAAGGGGCCAGAATATCACATTTGTTTATTGGTCAAGTCGGGCAGAGTCACCTGGTACAACGGGTACGGCACAGGGGTCCTGGGACTGGGATTTAAGGCTTGTTTCTGGTGCTTAGTTGCTGGGTGATCTTGGGCAGGTCATTTCCCTTTTCTGAGCTCTATTTCTGCATCTATAAAATGAAGATCACTTTTGAGTCTTCAGGGGGTTTTTTGGATTAGATTAGAAGATGGGAGTGAAAGTGCTTTGAAGATCATAGAGCTTTATCTTCACTCCCTAAAAAGATGGAGAATTTTGTGAGAGGCATTTTGACTGTTCCTTGCAAGACTAACTATTCAATCAAATCAATTAATGTTTGGCAAATCTAGTTACATACACCCCTTCATCTCCACATACTCTGCCCTTGTTGTTTTTAATTCATCAGGGTTCAGCCCTAACTTTTCAAATAATACCCATCCCCAACCTCCTCCTTTGGTTCTCTATCCTTGTTTCATTTTTCTCCATAGCAGACATCATTCCCTGACTGCTGAGGTTGTATTTCAGCCTCTGTATTGTCTGTCTGTGATTGTTCTTCCCCCATTAGAACTAAGCTCCATGACAACAAAGGTGGTGTCATTTGTTTATGGCTACATCCCCAAGCCTGGAAATGGATCTACTGGTGTACAGCAGGTGCTCACTTGTGAAATGAAAGAATGTCTGCCTTGCCGTTCTACCCTCTCTACGAAGCCTCACCCTGAGAGGAAAATGATCCACTAGTAAACGAGGCAGAGGCTGGCGTAGGGAGGCTCCATCTGGAAAGCTTACTGACCTCAGGAGCCATGGAAGTGTGATGCTGGCTGGAGTGCATGGTCCTGTGAGAGTTGTTCCCATCTCAGCCTGTGGGTTCATTGCTCTAAGACCCTGTGTCATTATCTATAGAGTGAAGATGAGACTACCAACTTTAACGTGTCTTTCTTCATTTTTATCCTCACCCAAGGACATTTTTTTTCATTACTTTTCGAGAGAGAGGAGAGAGAAGCATTGATTGGTTGCCTCCAGATGCATCCAGACAGGGGATCAAGGATGCGCGGACAGGGGATCGTATGTGCCCCGACCAGGGACCAAACCCGCAACCCTTTGATCATGAGACTGTACTCCAACCAACTGAGCCACACTGGCCAGTGCTACCATGTCTTTCTATCACTTAAGCCAGGGACGAGTGTAAAAGAGAGCTGCAATAATGGTGGTTAGTATGGGTTATAGATGTTTTGTGAGAGGAGGGTTGGCTAGGGGTGAGGGATGCAGAGGTTATCATGAGGATGTTGGACACCTTAGAGGTGATAGAATATCAGGTGCCCCATATGTACCCAATGAAAATCTTACAGTCACTCAGAGAGGATGGGGTCAGTAGCCCACCTCACGCGGAGCAAACTGAGCCTTAGAGAAGGTTCAGTGGCTTGGCCGAGTCCCACAGCTGTCACATCACAGAGGAGGATTTGATACCAGATCATTCTGATTTCTAGACTCATCACAATCCCCTGGGTCACCAGAGCTTTGCCGGAACATGCCATGGAGGCCGCCGGCTTCCAAGAGTCAGGCTGTGCTGCTCCCTCAGTCAGGAGGGTCCAGCCTTTTGGCGTCTCTGGGCCACATTGGAAGAAGAGCAGTCGTCTTGGGCCACACATTAACTACATGGTGACACATAATCACACGCACAAAATCTCATAATGTTTTAAGTAAATTTATGATTTTGTGTTGGGCTACATTCACAGCCACCCTGGGCTGCGTGCGGCCTGCAGGCCGCAGGTCGGACACCCCGGACCTCCAGTGGGTGACAGGGCCCGGGCAGCAGCCAGCATCAGCGAGGCATGTCCGTGCTCCGGCTGTTTTTAGACATCGGGTGTTGATGTTTGAGTTAGTCCTTGTTCCTGTTATGAAATGTCATCCTTGGACAATGCAAAGGCCAGTTTTTGGAACTGCTGGTTCCCTTTTATCCAAATTCCCCGCTCTTATTTTCTTCTTCCATATGTTTGAGGTTGTTAAGCCTTTTGTTTATGTGTGTCTTTTTAAAGCAGGTTTTGTTTTTAGTTCAAATATTTTTAAAATACCTTGATGTACTGCGCTATAGACCTCATTCTCTCTCCTACTTTTTTCTTTTAGCACTTTGTTTCTAAGATCCATCTTTGTTGCTGCGTATGCAGTTTACTCCATTGTTTCTCACTGCTGCAGAATAGTCCTTGTGTGCACATACTACCTTTTATGAATGCATGCCCCAGAGAGGGACACTAGGGACGATTCCAGCTCCCTACCAGTATAAACAGCACTGCAGTGGATGTCCTCCTAGCGGCCCCAAACAGACTTCTGTAAGAATTGTTCAGTTGTGCCAGGCTGTATAACTGGCGTAAAAAGAGCGTGTGTACTTGACTTAGTCACAGATTGCTCTCCCCAAGGCTGCCCCAACCTGTGCTCACCCTGACATGAAGCTTCCTACTTCCTGTATCTCCTCATAGCCTCTGACACAAGGCAGATATGTTTATTTTTGCCAATCTGATGGGTGCAGGCATAGTTTATAATGTATTTTTATTTGTTTGCTTTTATTTATTTGATTACAAATAAGTTTGGATGTCTACACAGTATGTTGGCCTTTCGGGTTTCTCTTCATTGAATTACGTCTCCATATCCTTTGTCCATTTATCATTTAAGGTTCCTGACATTTTCTTGTTCCCTGGAAGTAGCTCCTAGTGTATTCTAGATGTTAATCCCTTGTCACTTTTAGACAAATATTTTCTCAAAATATATTCATCTATTTATTTTGTGAATCAAACACTTTAATTATGGGATTATCAAATGCATCACTTTTATATCTTAAAATCTGTGCATTTGGGGGTTTTGAGATGTTCTTTCTCATCACAGATCACAAACATGCTCTTCTGCACTTTCTTCGAACAGGCCATGAAGGCAGAGGGAGCATTGGCCTCGATAGCAGAGGCTCCCGATAACGGAGGCTCAAGCTTATGAATCCCAGGCTGTCATGGAGGGTAGAGAGTTTTATTTTCTTTCCTTCAATGGACCCCATAAGCCAACAGAAAGGCAATTAGGCAGAGAGGCTTTAATTAAATTTTCCATTTTTTAATTTTTCTGAACTTCAGGGGTGCTCATACCTTGGATCACAGAGGCAATCGTTAATGAGCGGAGGCGTCCCTCAGGAGCTCTGCTGCTATAACATCTTGAGACAAGGAAGCCTGTGGCCCCCATCTCCACTCAAGTCTGATAACCGCTGCTGTCGGGCACAGAGGTGCCTGTGAAATTCAGGGCCATTGAAAATCAGGGAGGTGCCAGGCCTGCGCCATCTTAGTGGGTGCATCTCTGCACAGAAGGGCCACAGTGGGATGGGAGAGGAGCCTGGATCAGGGAATCATGGGGCCTCTGTCATCTGCTAGCCTTCACAACCAGGCCCCATGGCTTATTCACATTGGTTCTACATGATGGTGAAGTTTAGGAAATTAAGGCAGTGCAGGGGAAGTCTGTGAATGTCTCCCTGTGGGGCCTCTTTACTGTAATGATGGGGAAACAGACCCAGAGTGAGGCAGTGAGTTGTGAGTTGAAGACTCATGCTGCTTGTGAGTTGGAGACTCAGGCTAGGACCCAGGCTTCCTAACCCAAGCCAGAGCTCTGACTACTGCCCTTGGAAAGATCCTACACTTTGGAGACAGTCCCCCTAGTTCTAACACCTGTTAATTTAATAATTATGTAAATAAATATAGTTGCTGTTGTGGTCAGTGTTTTAAATGAGATGTACTCAGAGCTGTGATATTTTGGAGAAATTTGACTTAGTCTCAGATCAGAGAAGGTTCAGGTTCTAGAAGTAAATGGGCTGAAGTCTACAGATGAGTCCAACTTAAACTGTATGGGGGAGTTTGTTGGATGGTTGGATGGATGATGGATAGATGGATGGAAGATGGATGGATGGATGGATGGATGGATGGATGGATGGATGGATGGAGTTAAGCCTGGGGTTAAGAGGTTGGTTCTTTTCCCATCCTGTTCTTATTCTCGCTCAGGGAGGCCTGCTGGTAAACTACTATATCTGATAGAGTGTGAGGAAAGGAAGATCTCTTTCCCTGACTCTCCATCCTTTGAGTATTTCACTTAAAACTGAACACCTGTTTTAATGAAGCACTCTCTTCTGTCCCTACCTGCTTCTTTGAACTCTACCACTGGTCCTTGGGAAGGGAAAAAAGCAAAAGAAAAAAAAAGAGTGAAAGCAGTGTTAATCACGCTGAAATGTGATGCTCCTCTCTGAACCTCTGAAGATGAGAAATTATACATGCTGATTTCATCCTCTACTTAACACAGGGGGTGACGGTCTGCAATTGAAGAGGGTTTGGCAGGTTAAGTGCTATAAACTTTTGCCCAGGTTCTTAAGCCTCTCTGGGAAACCTCTGAGATCCACTGGTAATTTGGCAGGGACAATTTCCAGTCAAAAAAAAAAAAAAATTCCATTCTGGGCTAGAATGTGGCCTCATTCTTTTGTTGCCTGAGGACTGTTAAGAGAAAAGAGGGTGGGGAAGAGATTCTGCTAAGAAATAAAAACAGGCAAGAATGGGCCTCGTATGCATTACAAACGCTGTGGCTCCACAACAAAGCTTGTTACCGGAATGGAAAAGAAAGGACAAAAACTAACAGTGACTTGGCATTTACTGTGTACTAGGTACCTGTCATCCCTGAATTTATTGACTCCTTACCTCTCTGTGAGACAGATGTTTCATTCCCATTTTGCAGGTGGAAAATTAGTCTAATTAACTTGCTCAATACAATGATAATGACGATGATGATAGCAGTTAATATTTATGTGCCAGACATGATTCTAAGCCCTTCCCATGTATAAACTAATTTAATCTTTGCAATACCCCTGTAGGGTGGGTGCTATTATGATCTACATTTTTCAGATGAGGAAAGTAAGGCCTTGAAAGGTTAAGTATGTTGCCCTTAACTAGTAAATGGCAGACGTGGGATTAAAACACAGGCAGATGGGCCCCAATGGCTGTGCTGTTAACGACAGTAGGATGGAGGTTGGAAGGCAGGTCTGGCATACTCTAAAAGTCCTTGCCTTTTCAACCCTACCCTGCTGCCCGCTCCTTGAGGAGCATTTACTGTTATGAATAATATTACAGGTGACCATTTAGTGAAAACTGGCCAAAGCTGGTACTGTACTTGTTGCTTCATATTGCTGGGTGTTTAACTCTGTCTCCCATTGAGGTAGGTGGAGACCGAGGTTCGGAGAGGTCAAGTGACCTGCCCAAGGTCACGCTGGTAATTGTCATTCTGGGCCACTTTCTAGATGGTTTCACATGCTGGTTCATTTTACTACATTGATAAAATCATTCCTGTACGTTTAATCTGTTGGATGAACAGTGGTTCCACAAGAAGTGAGTAGCTTCTATTGGATGCTCTGGGTGAGGCTTGTGACGCAGGGGCAGGCGTGAGACCAGCCTAGTCGTCCTGCCCTAGTGGAGCCCCTAGTTTTGAGGCGGGGGATGCTCCTCCCTTCCCACACAGGACACAGCAAACTAGAAACGGCAGGGCTTTTCCTTTCCCAACACCATGCTGGCTCTCAGCAGCCTCCACCTGCTTTGGTCAGATCCAGTTACAGCCAGAGACTATCTCTATTATTATTGCTATTAATCTGACACAAAGGAGGTTTGAAACTCTTGATCCTGAGGAATGAAAGACCCCCCCAAAAGAAAAGAAAGATCAATAACCATCCAAATTGTCACTTTCTGCAGGCTTCAAGGAAAACTTGTTGGGTTCTTTCATTCTTTTCCTTTTTTTTTTTTGTCAAAGGCCATTTGAATGTCACATTTGTTCTGTCTCCTTGTTCTTTTCTTCCAATAATTTGGATCAAAATGCTGATGAAATTACTCCATTTTTAGGTGATTTCAGAAGACCATTGACACATTGGGTTAGCGTAAGTAGGTTATTTCCAAAGCTTTAATTCATATAGCCAAGAAAATTATAAGCAAATAATTATATGTATATATTTTTTCACAAGTAGTTATTGACATAATGATGGCAATTTTCCCATTGTACCTAATCAATAACAGATGTGCGTCAGGGAAGGTGTGATATGTATTAACTCCTGGCAGGAAGAATAGCTGTTTAAAGGAACCATTTTCTTAGACACTCCTGGGGCAAGCGAGGGAGGGAGGCACGGGGGCAGGGAGGGAGAACAAATGAAAATAGTCTTGCCCCATACTGTGCAAATGTCCTCTTTCTGGCTGACTCATGGGAAGTAGCTGCTGTATATAAACCCTCCAATGAGAGCATCAGGACTTCTAGCAGGCATGCATATATTAAAGTCAGAAGGAAAGAAAAAACATTTATTGAACAGGGATTTCTTTGCAGATGTTCACACAGAGATTTGCTCATCTTCTCCTCTCAATCTTGCCCAACTAGTTAGGCCTTGATTCCCTCATTTGCTAGATAAGGAAATGAAGACCCAAGACCCAAGGCAAGGCTCGTCTAAGGTGATCTAACCATTTGTCTCAGAATCAGGATGTGAACCCAGGTTTAAATAAGTCTAAAGTGTTGTTCCTACCTTTTGTAGTACTTTTCTTTTTTGCCCAAGATATGTAAATATACCGATCTTATTATTATTATTTTTTGATGCAAGAGAGAAGAAAATATTGATGTCTTAGATGAGAGCTGTGAGTAAGTACCTATTTGTTGACTGATGCATGGTCCTGTGCCTCTGGCAGAGCTGTGGAATGAATGATAGGGCTTATCTGTAGCTACTTGTATTATTCATTCATTCATTCATTCATCAACCATTTACCATAATGCGATTTCTCCTGTGTTTAGATATATTTCAGCTGCTCGCTACTCTTAATGGGCCTAGAGATACAAGGAGAACAGAACACATCTGCTGTCCCTCAAGGAGCTTACAGTGAACAATGGTGGGAGGAGGCAGAGAAGTTGATTGGCAGGCACAATACAGTGGCATAATTGGGGGGTGGGGATGGGATTAACATCTAATGTCAGGGCAAGAGGTGAAAATTGCCTATAGGTTGCATTACCCTTGAAAATCCCTTAAATTGCCCAGAAAGCAGAGAGATGAGATCACACCATGAGAAGCTCGAGGGTACAGTGGACTTACATGTTCAGGGTGTATGCATGGATTCCAGGGGCTGGTGGTTTCTTATGCTACCAGTCTCACTTTTCCAGGGCCTACAAGCTATACAGCTGAAGGGGCATAAGCAAACACTCCTATGACCCACCTCCCCCATGTAGGATGGCAGCTGCCCTGTTGGTTGCTCTGAGTGGCTGGGGGAATCAGAGCAGCCTGGGCCTTCACCGGGAGGCTGACCTGGAAAGGATAGTTCTGAGCAGGGTTCTGGAGAGGCACCTCTACAGACGTTGCTGTGGGTCCTCAGTGGAGACCCTTCCACGGTGTCAGAGCTGGGGGCGGAGCAGTTGCGGGGAAGTCCAGTGGAAAGAGCGTGGTCTGTAAAGTGGGTACACAGGGGCCTGTTGTAGAAGTTCTTTTAAGAATTAAACAAGATAGTAATTTAAACGGCCTAGCCCTATACTATCTGACATGATGGCCTCTAGCTGTCTGTGGCTCTTGGGCACTTCAAGTGTGGCCAGCTCAAGCTGAGCTGTTCTGTAAGTGTAAAATACACATCAGGTTTCAAAAATTTAGTATCAGCTTAAACAAATACACACTATATCCCAGTAATATTCTTATATTGATTACACATTGAAATAATACAATTTTAGATACACTAGGTTAAATAAAATCTCAATAAAATTTTATGTGTTTCTTTTTACTTTTTTAAATGTGGCCACTAGAAGTTTTAAGTTACTGATGTGGCTCACCTTATATTTCTCTTGGACAGTACTGATCTAAACCAGGATCTGCAAATTATAGCACAAGAGCCAAATCTGGCCCACCACCTGTTTTTGTGTGATCTGTATGCTCAGGATAGTTTTTACATTTTAGGTGGTTGGAAAAAAGTCCAAAGAAGAATATTTGTGACATGTGAACATCATATGAAATTCAAACTGTAGTGTCCCTAAATAAAGTTCTGTTGGAGTACAGCTACACTCATTTGTTTACACATTGTCCGGGGCTGTTGCCACGCATCAGTGGTCGAGCTGAGTAGCTGTGGCAGAACCTGCGTGCTGCCGTGTGTGCCCCTGCTTTCTCCATCTCCTTATCTTTGCTCACACTGTTCCCTCTACCTGCAGTCTCCCCATGTCCCAGCGCCCCTGGTCCTTCAATGCAGAGCTTGATGCCACCTTCCTTGGGAAATGGTACCTTCCTTCTCTACTCCCGACACTAATAGGTGCTTTGGGAAAGTTACTCAACATATTCAAACCTCAACTTTCTCATCTGTAAAACAGGGATGATAATGCCAACTGTAATGAGTAATAATAGGGAATAAATAATGTATAGTGCCTATCACAGTGAGCAGTCAATAGGTAGTGTAGCTGTTGCTGCTGTTCTTCTGTTACTATTGCCTGAATGTATCTTTAAAAAAAATTTTAATTGTATTTTTCCATTACCATTTATCCTCCCTACACCGCCTCCCTCCCCACGGTCCCCACACTGTTGTCCAGGTCCATGAGACCTTTTTCTTTTTGGCTCAATCCCTCCGCTCCCTAATGGCCTCCCACAGAGCTGTCGTCCTGCTTTCTATGAGCCTGTCTCTATTTGGCTTGTTAGCTCAGTTTGTTTATTAGATTCTATATATATGTGAAATCATATTTGTCTTTCTCTGACTGGCTTACTTCACTTAGCACTATGTTTTCCAGGTCCATCTATGCTGTCAACAAAGGGTAAAATTTTCTCCTTTTTGCGGCCGAGTAGTATTCCATTGTACAAATGTCCCATAGTTTTTTTATCCATTCATCCTGATGGACATGGGCTGATTCTATATCTTGGCAACTGTAAATAACGCTGCAATGAACATAGGGTTGCTTATGTTCTTTTGAATTAGTGTTTTGGATTTCTTCAGATATATTCCCAAAAATGGAATCACTGCATCAAAAGGCAGATCCGTTTTTAATTTTTGAGGTATCTCCACACTGCTTTCCACAGTGGCTGCACCGATATGCATTCCCACCCACAGAGCAAAAAGGTTCCCCTTTCTCCACATCCTCGCCAGCACTTGTTGTTTGTTGATTTATTAATGATAACTATTCTAACCAGTGGGAGATGATATTTTATTGTGGTTTTAATTTGCATTTCTCTGATGATTAGTGATGCTGAGCATCTTCTCTTATGTATCTTATAGAATGTCTTTCTGAAAGTTGCATATCCTACCACGACCTAGAATAGTTTTAAGATGGTGTTATTCTCTTCGAGGACATGCAGAACAGCCCCTCCCTTCTGTATCCTCAGCTTGGACCTGGTAGGGGCTTAGGGAATATTTGTGATGCATTTTGGTCAATCTCTTCCTTTTATCAAACACAAATGGCAAACACAAATTCGATTCCTTTTCTTCATCCCCACTGCTACCATCTGGTCTCAGCCACCCTCCTTTCCTGCCTAGTTTACTGTTCCAAACTGGTGTTATTACCACCATCTTTGACCTCTCCAGCCAATAATACACCAGTAAACATTTAGCAACTGGTTCTTTGAGGTGGGGGTGGAGGGAGAAGCCCTGATTTGCAGTGTTTGCCGATTTCTGTGGTGTAAACACTCTTGCCATGGCTGATTTAATGCCACAACATAATGTTACTGAATGTGGAACTGGAAGAGATGCACAGAGTGGCTCTCTCAAGCTATGCAAGCCAACTCTGCACCCCAGTCTTCAACCCAGTGTCCACTCAGTGGAATGGTGACCTTTCACAGTGGACACCCCTGCTTAGAGCCCATCAGTGGCTTCCCACAGATCTCAAAACAAAGGTCAAAGTCCTGAACTCATTCCCAAACCTTGTATGATCCAGTCCCTGCTGCCTTATCAGCCTTATCCTGACACACTGGACATCCTTATGTTCCTCAGACACACCATGCTCTCCAATGTCACTTCCTCCACAAACCTTCCCAAACCTTCCTGAGATCTGGTGGAGCTACCCTTGTTCTTATGCTTCCTTAGCTCTTCCTGCTTCTCTCTGCACTTGTCACGATTGTGGTAGATCACTAACCCCATAACAGGTTCTTAATGCTTGTCTGCCATCTGGACAGAGGACAGCAAGCATGGCTGTTGTGTTCATCACTGTGTCCTCAGCACAGAGCTTGAGATAAATGTTTCTGGAACAGATCAGAGAATTTAGAGAAGCTGGGTGAGAAGGCAGCACTGATTAGCCTCATGTGGGTATTTGACTTCTCTCTCTGACAGGATTTTCTTAAACTTCTCAGAATATATTTTGTGAGGGGAGAGCACTTGGGGTTGAATTTTGAACTGGCCAGGGGGAAGAAGTAAAATGTCACAACTCTCAACTCCTCCTTCTGAACAAAGTTTTCTTTAGGACAGAGAACACATCTTGAAGCGCATTTAGTACATTATTACACACCCAGCAAATAAACAGAGATGACATTTTAAATACTTTATTGAGGCATGATTAGCATCCAAAAACCTGTCGATATTTAATGGATACTACTTGGTGTGTTGGGTGAAGCCGTCCTCACTATCAACTCCTTCAACTTATCCATCACCTCCAGAAGTTTCCTCCCATCTGTTAGGATTTAAATACCCAGGGTCTTGTTTGCTTTAACATTTCATGGTTTCAACCCCCCACCCCCTCCAAAGAAAAGGATCCGGCATCATTCATAAACTAATTGCGGCTGGGAGCTCTGAGGCTGGTGAACTGATCGGGGCTGTGATGGTCCTAGAAGGGGGCAAGGCCAATGCGCTGGCTTTTTACTTCCCCAAAGACCATGCAAACACGTTATCCAATTCTTTGGGAAGAAAGTCGGCACAACAGAAAAGCACTTATCTAAAGTCGAACGGATATTTTGGGGCAGGTATGGTGCCTAACATCTCAGCCCAAAGCCTCTTGATACTGCAGTTTTCAGTGCCAGGAGTTGAAAAACAATTTGTATTCGTACTTTGCTAAATCTTTGTAATTACATATATTTTCCCAAAAGCCCGCGTGTCAATCCCATATTTATACTGCAATCAAAGCCATTGTGGATTATCAGCTAAATACCTCATTAGGAAGATTTTTGAAACATGTCTCCCAAAGGTTTTTGCTTTCCTCTTAAAAACAACTAAATTTTAAAGAAAAAAATCAATGTATCTATTGTATTGCAAATGTCTCTAGCTGAATAATTTTGAGTATCCCTATAAAATCCACTTGAGAGAAAAGATTTACAAGGTGACAAATTACAGAGAGTGGTTTTTTAAGGGAAATATAGGAAAACTAGTATAGTAGACATAACCATTTGTATGAGAGTCAAACAGGCCTGGGGTTAAACACCCATTCTGGCATTTCCACCTATGTGACTTTGAGTTTGTGTGTGATCTGGGCCTTTGTTCCCTTTCCTCTAAAACTAGGATTGTAAAACTTACCTCAGAGGAGTTCTTGCTGAATTAAATGAGATAGTGTAGTGCCTGCCAAATAGCAGATATTTAATAACTGCTCATTATTTTTGTTGTCATTGTTATTAATACTATCATATAGTAATTAATTGCCCTGTAGTAAATTTGCCTGATTCCTATTTTTACTAGACCTTTTCAATGCCTGTGAGGAATTTAGTTAGATATACAAGGTCTGTCCAGAAGGTATCCAGCCATGTAATATGAAAAAGAGAGACATTTATTAAAGAGGATACAAGATACAAGAAACATTGTACCCAGGACAATGATGCTTCAGTCCCCTTCAAAGTAGGCACCTTGGGACCTCACGCAGTTCTCCCAATCGCCATCAGCTGCCCTGTCGTATTTTCCTGAATCTCATCGATGGTCTGAAATCTCTGCCCTTTCAAATGTGATTTTAGTTTTGGGAAAAGCCAGAATTTGCAGGGCAGGGCACCAAATCTGGGCTGTTGGGCAGGGGGGTCTGAGTAACCTGGGTGATTTGATGTTTCACCAAAAAACTGCTTGAAACATCATGCTTGAGCAGGTGCGTTGTTGTGATGAAGCTGCCAATCACCAGTTGCCCATAGCTGTTGCCTTCTGAATCATCAAAATAGTTTCCGCAGAGGAATGTTGAAGCATCATGCAAAATTTGATTCAGATCCGTTGCTCTATTGGCTCAGTCATTTTGAATGCAATGGCCACACAGTACACATGCTCACTCAACAGCATCTGCTGTCGCACTGACTAGTACAGTGAAGTCATCATTGTTCACACATGCACATTACAGTCCAGTCTTCTTGGCTGCCAAGTTATATCGATGTCACGCAAACCATTCTCGTTATATTAACAATGGCTGGACTCTCTCTACAGACCTCATATATGAAACTTGATGTTGCTCTTGATGGAGAGAACTAGAAAAAAGAAAGACTTGGACAATGAAAATAGTGGTAAGGTTGCTGAAGGGGAGCTGGAGAGAGGTGGGGTGACCCTCACTCCCCCACCTCCAAAGCCTTGCCATCGATGGCAGGCACATGGGACAGATAGGAGGCAATTAATGTAAGGACACTGATCAAGGTCTGATGTGCTCAGCAAGTAAGTACATGTGGTTCATGGGCACAGGGCCCAGGTCTGTCACATTTACTTTTTTATCACAGGTCCCCAGCAAGTGCACAGTCTGACATGTGTACACATGGAACATGTATGTGTGTAGGGAATAGAGTTACCATGGCCAGAGGTAAGATGACGCAGCCTTCTGCTGCATGGGTGGTGTTTGAAAAGCACACTCCTCAGTAATGTCACTTAGGTAAAATATGGGTCCCCAAAGCATTTTTCAATCTCAATCAACAAAGTAACCTTTTACCTCAGAAAGCACAGTGAGGTTTGGGAGGTGGGAGCCGATGGCTTCAGGTAAAGACATCAAAATCATTAAGATGAAGGACCAGACCCAGAAAAAAAATTCCTTTGACTTATGTATTATTTGCAACTAAGTAAAAAACCAAAAACAAAACAAAAAACCACAGTCATCTTGTTGAAATCCGGAGGGAGGAAAACCTTGGAGTTTTCTAGCTAGACTGGTACATGAAAATGAAATATATAGGGCAATTTATGTAAAAATATGTATAGAATAGCCTTTTTTATAAGTGTCATCTATTATTTGTAGTTTAATTTAGTGAATCAATAGGAAGAGATTTCAAAAGTTTATCATCACCTTGGTCCCCAGCTCTATCTTTTCCCAAATAATGATTATAATTACATCTTACTGAGAGTCAGCTCTGTGCCACACACTGTCCTCAGCACTTTGTACCCACTCTCTCATCTATTCCTTTTACCTACCCTGGTGATAAGTACTTGATCCCCATTTTTCACATAAAGAAATGTGAATTTCAGGGACAACTCAGACAACTGAGTTTCAGAGACAAAGTGTACCAAGGCCACACAGCTGTGAAGTATCAAAGCCATAAGTCAAACTCAGGTCAGATTCCAAAATTCACATTCATTACATTGTAAGTTGCCTTCTGATAAAGTTTTACATCTCCCAAATCCACATTTTTCTACCTTCATGTTGAGGGAAGAAAACCTCACATCAGGATGAATCCCCATCTCAAATGCCTGCAGGGATCAGGCGGGCGGAGCAAGTGGGGTGGGTGGGGACTGTGGCAATGGAGAATCCCTGTGGCCCTTCTAAGGAGGGCCCCTGCCATTCACCTATGGCTCACTGTTGCCAAAAGGGAGTGCAGGTATTTTATTTTGTCACCACACCTTTTACTGCCCCAACAAAACTGGAAATGCTTATTTCTGTGTGGAAATTTATGATCTTGATTTATCGTCGCTTAATTTGATTTACAGAATAAAAATCGTGCAAAGCCAACAAAACACCTCAGGGCTGTGTTCCAAAGGCCAGTGTGCTCATTCCAGTAGCATTGCCATCGCTAACATTTGCGAGCCCTCCTCTGAGACTGTCGATTGGAACAAGACAATGGGCCGCACAAGGAAGTCAGTCTAAAAGTAATGGTTAAAGTCATTGACTGCTAAGTATGTGCAGGTACTTTATTTCATTTAGTATGCTAGCACCGCTATGGGGTATTTTCATCCTTCTCTTACTGTTGACAGAACAGATTTGGGGAGTTAAGAGAGACTTAGCCAGAGTTACAGAGTCGCAAATTAGCAGAGCAGGACTTGAACCCAGGGCTGCCTGGCTTCTAAATCTGTACTCTCAACCTCTGCACTAGACTGTCTCCCACAGATTCTATTAATATTGAGGAGCTCCTCCAGGCATTTCTTGTTCAGTGCCCGTTGTTCCCCAGGACTGGATGTCAGAAAGTGTGGGAATCTGTTCTGGAAATAAACACCTTGCCTGGAAAAGCATCAGTCTTCTATGGAAAGTGCTTTGTGCATGGTAACCCCTTCAGTTTCTTGCCGTTATATTTTAGGTCCATGAGGGATAGATTGCAGTTCATGCCTTCCCCCTGATTACAGCATCCTATTTACGTGTGTACAGTACCTATTAGATCGTACACTTTGTAGAAGTAGCTCCCTGGTGAACAGGTATTCCCCCTCTCCCCCACTCTGCTGACATGCAGCAATGGTCTGCACTGGTTGTGTTTAGGACTCTGCGCCTGAAACAGGTCCCAGGGGAAATGGTGCATAACTCAGCAGTTACATGTCTTGCCTTCAAGTTCAATAATGTGTGAGACCAGGTCCTACTGGTTGTATCTTCTTTGCTACTTATTAGGTGAAGCTGGGCAAACCATTTAATCAGTGAAGGCCTCAGTTTCTTCCTCTATTAAATGAGAATGACGCTTTTCCTTAACTGAGTGCAGGGATCTGGTTAAAATGATCTCTTGAGATAACAGCTGTTTTTGCTCAAACTTCTGTGATTCTTTAAGTTTCTGAATACTTGCTAAGTGTTGAGTAATTCAGGACCTAGTTTTTGGACTTGCCTTGTAAGTACATGTACATCCAGTGTGTATGGTCTAGGTGTGACTTTTCTGTGTGGCCAGCCACTTGTCCTCACAGCATTTATGGAACAGTCTGTCCTTTCCCCCTATTTCCTTGTATTGCCACTTCCAGCAAAAATCAAATGCCACACATGCAAGGCCTCTGATCCTCTTCCGTTGATATGTTATTGTTTATCTCTTCATTTAGAACACACCATTTAAGTAACGTAGCTTGATGTGTGGAAGAGACATCATTGCTCCTTCATCACTGTTTTTTTTCTTTTCAAGATTGTTGATTTGCGCCAGTCAGGGTCTCAGCAGGAGACAAATGGCACATTCAAATAGGCTGGCTGTCTATGATTTAATGAATGGACTCCTTGCAGAGCAATGGGTAAGGACAGGGCCCCATCAGGGGATAGTGAAGTCCCCAGCAACTGGCAACAGCGGGAGCTGTTACCACTTTAGGGACTAGGGGTAAAGGGCAGACAGAAGTCCTGGAACCCAGAAAAAGTAGCTTGATGGATGAGGATAGATGAAAGGGTTTAAAGCTGACGATGGCAGGGTTTGGTTCATACCTAAGAGGTATCACTCTAACACTGTGGTGGGATGGGAATAATCGTGCAGAGGACTGGGTTTGAGGCTTGGTGAAAATGGGCACCCTAAACTCATAAATCTGATAAGAGTTCAATTTTACTCCATAAATACATAAGCTCCATTTTCAGCCAAAGATACGAGATGAGTGTTGGGGCCGATCACAGAGTCCTATTTCTCAAGCTTCTCCATTTCCTCAGTGCTAGTACTGATACTGTGCCTCTCAGATCTGATCTTCCACCCATAGTGCTCCAAAAGTCCAGCATAATTGCGTTAACTATGATCTGGATCTGACATCTGGGCTCTGAGGTCAATGCCTTCAGAGCCATCTTGCCACAGGTTGCACAATAGACACGAGGCATCATACATGATCACACTAGCAGCTCCATACTGGGACCAGGCTGTGGCAGGGTAGTTTGGTCTGCTGCCTCAGAAGGCCCAGGGGTTACTGGGCAGGACATTCTGGTGAGGGCTGCCACCCAACGGTGGGGGCGGGGGAGTTGCCTCTTACAGGAGTTGCCAGTAAGGTTTATAGGACCTCGCTTGTGGACAGTTTTTAGTTCACTTGGGACATGATGCGTTTGAGATTCCTACAGTACATCCTGCTACAAAGGCATCGGAGGGTTAAATTTAAGAATCACCCTCCGCATTTTAAGATGATATCTCATAGATAACGAGAAGGTCTCATTTAAAGGCCGTTCATTCATAAGAGATACCCTTAAAATCACCAAAGCATCAGGCCTTCAGATGGCTAAAAATCTAGAAGTCCATCTGACCACTCAGATCCCAAACATGCGTTCAGCTTGATCATTGTAATTGGGATTTGCTTCTGTAGTTGAATGCCAACTTTAAACCGTATTTTATTCCCTTGACTCTGAGGGTTGGTACATGGTATGGCACATACCATGCTCCTTGGTAAATTCCATTGACTACAAAGTTGGCCACAGACAAATTCCTACTGCTGCTGAGAAGGGAGAGGTTCTTTGTGTAGGCAGAAGCAACATGCCAATCTGAAGGGGAAAGAAATGCACATAATCTATTTTTTTTTTTTGACCCATGAGGTATTACTAAATTTTAGGGGAAACATTTTAAAACGTACAAATTGCATCAGGATTTTTTGAAATCAACTTAACAAAGCATTCACTGTATGTCCAGCCCACTGTGAGGAACGAGGACTCCGGAGTGGGAAGATGTCATTTCTGCCCTCCTGGGGGTAACAGAGAAGTGTGGCGCATAAATGAACATAATATCGTGGGGCAAATACTATGCTCAAGCTGCACAAAGCATCGTGGGGGCCCACTGAGGAAGAGGCTGGGTTCTGCATGAAGAACCTGACTAAAGGAGGGGTTTTTTGTGTGTTTGAAGAAACCATGGTGATGATGGTAATTCTTACGTCAATGAGGAAGTAAAGGGAGTTTTAAAAAATTCTGTATGTCCAACTGGCAGTCTTCTCTCCTTTCCCTCCAGGTACCTTCCCTGCTCTTCTTCAACCCCACCCCCAACTCCAGGGCCTCAGCACGACCCAGAAGATTTGTCTTATTGATTTTTATGTGGTGTTTTTGTTTTGTTTTGTACCTTTTTTGGAAAATTTCAAACTTATGCAAAACTACAAGTTCGTATCATAAACCCCCCTATACCCTCCACCCAGCTTCAGCAATTACCAACACCCAGAGACTGGATTACTTTGAGTCAAAATCCCAGACATTATTTTATCTGGAAATACTTCAGTGCTTGTCTCTAGAAAATTAAGGCTTCCACACCTTAAAAAATAACCCAAACCGCGATCATGTGTTACTCATTGCCAGTAAGTCCTTAATAGGACCGGCTGTCCAGCCAGAATGCCTATTGCCCTGATTGTCTTATAAAGTTTTACAACCAGCTCCTTTTAATACTATACTTATTTCTGTGCTGAAAAGAAAAATATGCCTTTTTATTTAAAAACGATAGGTTGTGAAAATACATGAAAGCACAATGAAGGATAAAGGTTTTTGTTTTTTTTTTACTACATCATCACCCATATCTAGCTAAGTGCCTATTCCATACTAGGCGCTCAGTTAGTATTTGTTAAGTGAGGGGAGGGAAGGAGAGAAAGAGGAGGTTAAACTAGAAAGTTAGGAAGGAAGGGAGGGAGGGGCGAGGGAAGGAAGAGGAGATGTGAATGCCTAGCTATACCACTTACATCAATTTTTTTAATGCAGCTTTTTACAAATGCGTAATTTGGTTCTCTTGTGATTATACAGTGTGTACCATCATGTATCCTGTTCTGTGGTGATGTAAGCATTTTACATTGGGCGCATGCGCGGTGGACAGAAACCTGTCAAAACTTGACAGGACTTCCTGCCTCTGCCTCCTCTCCCCAGCCGGGACTGGCCGTAGCCTCTTCCCCATTTGTCCAGAGCTCCCCAGGGAGAGGCCTTCCCCTCACAGGCTGCCCTGTGATCAGAGCTTTCTAGGCCTCTGAGTAGCACCATGTAATACTGGCATTTACACAGCTGGCACTGTGCTAAAGGTCATTTTTTAAATATTTATCATTTAATTTCCTGAAAGTGTCAACCCCATGTTGGGGGTGGGGGACAGTTTGCTAAGTGGATGAAGAGCTAATAATTCTAAGGCATTTTGGATGATTCTTCACCCATCAGGAGTGCTGAGATGCCAGGCCTGATTTTACCGGAGCCCAGAAGCCTTGAGAAGGGGAGAGCTGTGAAGGAGCACTATTTCTGGGTGTCTGATTTGCCAGGTCACGGTAGATCAGGCTCCGGGCCTGGTTTTGCTGTGTTAACGTTTCAAAGTGGAAACATTTCCATTCCATTTAGTCTATTTCTATCTCTCAGTTAACCTACTGCATCAGATATAGGAGCTGCTTTGATGTTCCAGAAATTGAGTGTTTTTGTGGTATATCTTACAGTGTTATTTACCTACAAATATATGAGGTCTATCTGGAAGAAGTCCAGCCATTGGTAATATAACAAGAAGAGTTTGTGTGACATCGATGTAACCCAACAGCCAAGGAGAAGTGATGGGAATGTGCGTGTGTGAACAAAGATGACTTTGCCGTACGAGTCAGTGGGGGTGGTATATGCTGTTGAGTGAGCATGTGTACTGTGTGGCTGTCATATTCAAAATGACTGAGCAAGCAAAGCAACGGATATGCATCAAATTTTGCTTTAAGCTTGAGCTTTCCTCCCTAGAGACTACTTAGATGATTCAGAAGGCTGCAGCAACTGATGATTGGCAGCTTCATCTCAACTCAGCTTCAACTCGCCTGCTCATGCATCACATCTCATGCAGAGTTTTTTTGGCAAAACATCAAATCACCCAGGTGACTCAACCCCCACTAGAGCCCAGATTTGGTGCCTTGCAACTTCTGGCTTTTCCCAAAACTAAAATCACATTTGAAAGGGAAGAGATTTCAGACTGTCAATGAGATTCAGGAAAATATGACAGGGCAGCCGATGGCAATTGGAGAACTGCGTGAGGTCCCAAGGTGCCTACTTTGAAGGGACTGAGGCATCATTGTCCTATGTACAAAGTTTCTTGTATCCTGTATCCTCTTCAATAAATGTCTCTTATTTTTCATATTACATGGCTGGATACCTTCTGGACAGACCTCGCATACACACTTGGACACATGACACTCAGGTACTTGTTGGTATAATTGGGCAAGAGAATTTAGGGGTGGTCAACCCAAGGTATAAATTTGACCACCCCCAAAAGTCACCAGCTACATTTATTTTCCCATTTTTCTTTTGGGAAGATGGTTGAATTTGGTGTAAAGTGATTGTGATTGTTTCTAGAATAATTCAGGACCTGTCATACCACAGATAGCACTTTGTGATTACGCCATATCAGTTAGTCACATGACTGCTTAAAATTTCCCCCTGGAACATGCTTCAGGAACTGCCACGGCAATGGGCTATAGTCAGGGCAGTCAAGAGCAAGAGTGATGGACTCAACTCTTGATAAAGATATGTAAGCAAAGCTCTGGGTCCTCATAGCTGGGTTGAGCCGAGGTGCTTGGTGGGAATAGGGACATCTCCAGGTGATATTTAGAATGGCCTCAAATTGTTCCTTGGGACCTGGCTTGAGACGCCCCCTGCAAGTCCCCACCAAGCTGTGTGCATCTTCTCTGAATCTTTCTCAACAGAACCATTGCTAAAGTCAGACTGATATCAGAGCTGGCAATGAAAGTGGCCTCAGAACAGAGGGAGGGATATCCTGAACCAAACCTGCATTGTGTGTCTTTGGGGACACTTAAAAGAGTGTGTAGCATTTGAAAGCATGTTATTTCTTTGGAAACTTCTAGGCAAGAGGCTGCCATCATCCAAGGCATGTGTTAGTTACTGTCTTGTTTAGTAGGATGTTTTAAAGGGGCCTGTCCTTTATGTGGAACCAGCACCGCATCTACTCTGTCTTCTGGCTTAGAGAGGCAGGGGTGAGTGGGTGGGGCAGGCCTCTGCCTGGGGTACTGGTTGGCTGTTTCTGGGGGTTTCTTTTTGGCCCATAACTTGAGGATAACACCTTTCCCCAGCAGCATTCTGATGTCACAGAAGAGTCTCTTCCTGGGATACAGCAGGCATTAAAAAAAGGACAGCTCTAATTCTAATACCTGTTATGGATGAATAATGTAGAAATGATTGCTGAGAACAAGTACCAGATCATGAAACAAAGGGGACACATAAAAAAAGAGCAAAGGACGTTGGTCTATCAGATATAAAAATGAATAGCAATGGTTCTGCAAATTATTTCCTTACCCAATACAATAATACTTCCATCATTTGAGACTGACAATAGTGATGATGCTAATGACTGATTCATTTGTGGGCACTGCTTTACTGTTTACAAAGCCCTTTCATAACTATCATCTTCCTTGACCCCAGCGAACAGATCTTAGAGAGATCAGTATTGCCGTTTGACAGAGAAGAAAAACAAAGCTCAGAAGGCTTATGTGGCTTCACTCAGGTCAAATAGTGAGTCAGTCCGATGATGAATCCGAGCAGCCCCAGGAGAAGTCTTTCTCTTTCTTACATGGACATCGGCGCAGCCCGGTGTGGTAGTGGTGATGGTGGTGGTGGTCATAGCTCCCATGTGTTGGCAGTGACTCCACCAGGCACTGGGACAGTTTTTCACACTCATTTGCTTATTTGGTCCAGACAGCGAACCAACACATAGGAATATTTATCATCCCTCTTTAATAGATGAAGAACTTAAGGGTAGAGAAGGATGTCACTTGACTTTAGTTACCCAACTAACTGACTTGAATCCAGAACTCCAGAGTCCCCTTATGACTACTACATGACAGTCTCACTGAAACAAGTTTAAATACAGAAGGAAAAGCACTCTTTCCTCTCCTTGGATCCATGTCTAGACGCCAGGCAGGGACCAGCTGACTGACACCACACCTTGCACTTGTCTTGCCCAGATGATGCTCACCACCAGTGAGACCCCCCAGCCCCTGCTGGCTCACAGCGCCCTGCCTGCGTGAACTCTGGGTTTCCAAAGCTGTAGACCTAAGGAATATGAAAGAAATTCTGTCAGACTTGGGCCCTTCAGACCCCCTACGATAGAAAATGATTTGTATTTTTTTCCTGCAAGTTTTTGACTCTGGCTGCTAAAAGAATCAGAGTAATTTTCATTTCTCAACTTGCCAAACACTCAGTTGTGTAAATTTGTTCTCGCTGAGGCTCTGTGATTCATCACTCTTGTCTCAGATAATGCAGGTTTGAGCCAAAGCTCTGCTTATAGCCAGCTGGCCATGTGACTTTGGCTAAGGCACTCCTCTCAGTTTGTATTATCCTCCTCTGTAGAATGGGAGGATGTGATAGGTGTCTCATCATCCTCAGGTGACTTCTTTTATGTCTTTATGAAGCTTTTTTTATTACTTTTCTGTGAGCTTTACTTTTTCATTTTAAATCTTACTTGTATTATACATTTGCATCATAAATTATTTTTAACAGCTGTATTGAGATATAATTGACATAAAAATCGTGTATGTTTAAGGTATAAAATGTGATGTTTTGCTTTACACATACCCTGTGAAGTGATCACCACAATCAAGCTAATGCACCATCCTGTGGTGGTGCGGGGTGGGTGGTTCATAAGATTTACTTTAACATTTATCCTCTGTCAACCACTGGAGCCAATTCAAGGACAACAGTAATCCCCAGTTTGGGGTGCGGTAAAGAAGGAAACTTTATTCCGTGCAAACAGCTCAATAGTGATACAGCACAGCTGTGAAAACAGCATGGCTGTTAGGCAGCCCTGGGGCCAGGCCCCTCTTCAGCTAGGCAGCCCCGCTTCTCCCCTCTCCGCTCCACTCCAAGCAATGGCAACATGTCTTAGGTGGCAATGTGCACTTTCTGAACCCGTGGAGAGCCAGCTTATATGGACAGCAGTTCCTGCTCCTGGTCCCTGATTGGTCTGTCCTTATGCAGATGAGGACTCCAAATCCTCATAGTTTGATTGGTCCGAATGGTAGTGTTTTGATTGGTCAGAATAGAGCTGCTCTGATTGGTCAGAGATGCACAATTGTGATTTGAAGGAGAAAGCCTTAGTCCTACTGGTTGAAATAGGATTCCAGGAACTCCTTTATAAGGGCTGGCTCAGGTGGCAGAAACAGTGTCGGCGGCCAGTTCAGTGCAGGCTTCTTGGTGAAGTGCAGTTTGTGTGAGAGGCCCCTGTGTAGAAATGCTGCTAGGCTCTGCTTTTTTTTTTTTTTTTAATTTGAGCTCACAGAACCACCAGGACCCCGTCTTAGTAGGTGTCTTTTTTCCCCTCAGGGTTCACACCTGTTAGCAAATTACAAGTATAATACAGTATTGTTAGCTGTCATTACCTCATGTGATTTTTTTTGAGATTAAATAAAATAAAATGGAAATTCTTTATAACTTACCAATACTCTGCACACATAGCACATTATGTTTTTCATGTCAGCTTACCTATAGGACAGACACAAATCTTTTGGACTTTAGATTTGTTTTGTTTTGTTGTTTTTGGCACATTTCACATTGAAAATAATCATGTATCCTTGAAACTTTAATTTTTCAGCAGCATGCAGTCAGAAAAGAGACAGATCAATGGTCCTGGTTTTCTCCTCCAAAACTACTGTAAATTTTGTACATAGAAAGACTAAAATATTTGGAGGCAGACTACTGTGTCACCACTAATCCTTTTTCTATGTACACAGTCCCCCTTATTTGCAGTTTTGCTTTCCTTGGTTTCAGTTGCCCACAGTCAGTGACAGTCCAAAAATATCAAATGGAAAATTCCAGAAGTTAACAATTCATAAGATAAGCTGAGTAACGTGATTAAACCTTATGCCATCTCATCGCGATCCACCCAGCACAGGATGTAACTTTCCCTCTGTCCAGCATCTTCCCGCCGCAGACACACCCTGCGCACCCCTTTGTCACGGAGTAGCTGCCCTCTTGGTTATCAGGTGAACTGTCTAGGTATTGCAGCGTTGGAGTTCTAGGAACCCTTGTTTTAGTCAATAATGGCCCCAAAGCACAAGAAGAATGAAGCTGACAATTCATACATGTCAAAGAGAAGCTGTAAAGTGTTTCCTTTAAGTGAAAAAGTAAAAATTCTCAACTTAGTAAGGCATTTTATTATCACAGATCTCAAGAAGAAGGGTAAATACAGGACAATGAAGTATTTTGAGAGACCACATTCACATAACTTATTATAGTATACAGTATATTGCTATGATTGTTGTATTTTATTATTAGTTGTTATTGATAATTTCTTACTGTGCCTGATTAATAAATTAAACTATCATTGGTATGTATGTATGGGAAAAAAACAGTGCAGCAGGTCCTTGAATAAGGTCATTTCCTTCAACATAGATTCACTTAAAGTCGATTTATTATAATGTTGATGAGATACTGCAAGAACTTAACTCCTGTTTATATAAATTAACCTATGGTAAAATTGGTTGCCTTATACCTTGTTTCACTTAAAGTTGCAGAACCTATCCACCATGTCAAGAGAGGACTTACTGTATACAGAGGGTTTGGTAGTATCTGGGGTTTCAGGCTCCCACTGGGGATCTTGGAACATATCCAGCATGAATAAGGAGGGGCTACTATAACACACCATACGCTCTTTCAATCACTCAAAACAATGGACTTAGCTTTGAAGCTGATAGACCTGGGCTTGCATTCTTTGGCTTTGTATAACTTGGTGTGACCTCACTGAGTCTCAGCATTCTCCCTTGTTAAATGGCACCAGGTATTTATGAGAAACAGTGTTGAAATAATATGAACTTGGTAGAGAGTACTGCTCACTTCATGATCATTTCCATCACTTCCTTTGAGAGTCCCTGGAATTTATTTATCAGGACACGGAGTACAGTTTGTCAACCAGCTCTGCCTCCCCTGAACGTCTGCATCTCCTGGAAGCAGCATCTGCTAAGACAATGTTGATGACACATAGATGATACTCGATGAGAGCTTCCTTTGTGCCAGACAGGGTGTCAAGTATGTTAGGTTGCTTTTATTATTTATTTTTTTTACTTAATTCTCAGTCTGAGAAATAGTTCTTATAAACCCATTTTGTGAGTGGGAAAAATAAAGTCACACAAAAAACAGGTGTTGAATTTAGCCCCTGCCAACAAAAAATGGTGAGTCTAGGTTGTGTTTCAGAGGTAGGCGGACTTCTCTGAAGACCCAAGATGATAAATATTTTAGGTTTTGCAGGTCCCACAGTTTCTGCCACAACTTTGTAACTCTGCCTTGTAGAAGAAAGCTGCTCTAAACGAGGTGTAAACAAATGGGTGTGGCCATGTGCCAATAAAACTTTATTCACACAAACCAACTAGCTGGATTTGCCAGAGGTTGCCAAGCCCTGCTGGGTAACATTGCACTACAATGCCCTCTTCCTTTTTCCCCTCTTTTTTTTTCTTAGTATCTTACTTTAATTCCACGTCTGTCACCGTTGATCCTTTGTAACTTTTCTTGAAGTAGGTATATAACCTATAAGCTATTTTTACAGTGTTTCAGATGTACCTGATTGATTATAGGTGTTCTGATTGATTATAAGTGTTTTTCATGTTCCAGGCAACATGTCAGACTCATTTATAAACCATGATGCATTAGAGATCGCCGCAGCTCTAGGATGGCACGTTTGTGGAGTGAAAGATGAGGCTTAGGAAGTCTAAGCAATTCACAGAGTGTGGTGTGTCAGGTTCAAGGCAAAGACTATTTTTTCCCCTCTATAACCACATTAAAAGTGAGTCCAGGACGACATTACTTAGTCCAGAAAAACATCTGGGCCTGACCATCAGAATGGAGACTGTCCCTCTCTACAAATCATCAACCAGAAGCCCTCCCTGTGCAATGTTTCATCAGATAGATTTGAAGGGAAGGAAAACCCCCAAAGAAAGCAAATTTAAAGTAAACTAAACTGAAACAGAAGGTCATGGAATGTAAGAAATTATCTGGTCTGGGCAGGGAGATGCATGGTCATGCCATTTCCTCCTGCCCTTGGCAAGTATTGCTTCCTCCTGCCTTCATGCCAGCTCATCTTTTTTTCCATGCCCATGAATTAAAAGTGTTTAAAATTTTTAGAATTTATTTATTTTTAGAGAGAAGGGAAGGGAGGGGAAGAGAGAGAGGGAGAGAAACATCCATGTGAGAGAGAAACATTATTGATCGGTTGCCTCTTATACATGCCCCGGCTGGGGACCGAACCTGCAACCCAGGCACATGCCCTGACTGGGAATTGGACCAGTGACCTTTCACTTTGTGGGATGATGCCTAACTCACTGAGCCACACCGGTCAGGGCTGTAAAAGCATTTAGGACCCAGATTGCCCCATGCTCTTTTCTCCTCGCTAACCTCTAACTCAGAGATAGGTTTCTCCCAAACTTTAGAAGCAATGTTGTCCAGACATTGCCAGCCTCGCCCATCTTCCTGGGCTGTCCTCACCTCATTCTCTGGTCCACTTCTCTTTGCCTCACATTGCCTTTTTCTCATGTACTTCTTGAGAGAGAACTTGGGCCTGGGTCATAGTGAATGCTCAAAAACCTTGATTCGTTGTATGCCTGTGTCTATTTCTCTGTCTCCGGCCGTCTGTCTGCCTAACTCTCACTCCCTCCCTTCATCCCTTTCTCCTTGCCCTTGGAATAAACTCACAGAGGCCAGGCTGGGAGGCTGCTGTGGGACGAGCCAGCAGGCCAGCAGAGAGAACAAGGGGCAGACTTTCCCCCACCTGCCTCTCTGACTCACCCAGCTTTCTCTGCCTGAAACACCCCACTCCTAATCTTCTGTGGGGGCTGTGCACATCCTTCTGTCAGCAACTTGCACAAATCAATTAGCTACAGGCAGTCATGCTCTGTGGCTCTCTCTGTTCCCACAGATGTCACCCAAGCAGTGGTATGAGGAGCCCATTTGGAGGGAGGAGGCCGGTTGGGTAGGAGCTGGGCATGACTGGGGCAGAGAGCACAGGAGGGAGGAGGGTGCTCTTGGTTCAGTGGGCGCCCGCCTGCTCTGCGGCCCTAGAGAGCTGTGGCCTTACCCCTTCCACAAATGACTCATGATGGTGTTTGAGTTGGGCATTCAGATGTGCGCTGGCCGTCAGGGTCGTCCTGGCCACATGCCCCTCATTTGTGCCCCTCCGTGCTCTCTGCAAGGCTCTTCCGAACTCAGCACCAGGTGAATTATTTTTTATCAGGTGTCTTCTCTGTGGCATGTATTTTTCCTGGAACCCTTCTTATACATGTTATTTTGTTTTATAAAATAGGCATTATCTTGATTTTACATATCAGAAAACTACACTGAGGTTTAATTTGGATTTGAGGATAAAAGAGGAACTAGAAGTGACTCCCAGGTTTCACTTTGTTCTCATGGTGCCAGCTCAGGGCTGTCACCTCCTTGGCTCCAACTGAGGCTTCTTGAACTATTGAGCTGAGCCAGAGGGTAATCATGCCATTAACAGAAGAAAGGATGTCAAAGGAGAAACAGGCTTGGGGTGAAGAAGGTCATTTGTCCATATGTTTGTTTATTCAACAAGGCATTTATTGAGCACTTTCTATATGCCTGGCACGGTCCAGGTCATTGGGATATAAACAAATAAGATAAAAATTTGCCCTAATGGAACTTGCATTGTAGTAAGGAAAGACAGATAGTAAGCAAAATGAGTGAGTAAATTATACCACCTATGCGAGGGTGATAAATGAGGGAGAGAAAGCAGGGGATTTGCAATGTTGGGTTGGGGATGGGATGGAGGCTGCAAAATAAAAGAGTGAGATTTGAACAAAGATTTTAAGGTCAGGGAGCAAGTCTTGTGAATTCTCGAATCCCCGTAGGGAGGACATACCAGGCAGAGAGAATAGCAAGTGTCAGGGCTGAGGTGGCTCCATGCCTGGTGTGTGGAAAGAAAAGCAAGGAGGTGAGTGTGGCTGATGAGAAGAAGCAACGAGGTGAGGAGTAAAGAAATAAAGAAAGTCCCAGATGTAGAATGGGGCAGATCACGTAGAGCCTTGTAGACCAATATAAGGACTTAGCTTTTTTACTCAGAATAAGTTAGGGACATTGGAGGGTTCTGCGCAGAGGAACGCCAGATTGATCCATGTTTCAGGGGGATAGCTCTGGCTGCTGAGTGGAGGACATACTGAAGGGCTGTGATGGCCGGGGCCAAGGGCAGAGGCCGAAGTTCAGAGGCTGCTACAGTATTCCAGGCCAAGAGATGATGGCAGGGAGTTGAGTGTTAGTAACAGGTCTGTCTGGGTGCTGGAGGTACACACTGGTCATCCCTAGCAGTCGTCAGCCTGGAGTCAGCACCTCGTATATGTTTGTTGATTAAAGAGAGGAAGATCAGGAGCCTGGAGAGCTTTTCCTTAGTGTGTGCTGGACGGGCAGTCCCATTCTGGAGGACCTGGGGCAGGCACGTGCTTTGTAACATGAGGGACAGTTACATGTGAACTTGTCTTACATGCCTCACACACCTGGAGCTCCCTGGGAACAGGGATCACATCTGCTTCTTCTCTTTAGCTTTAGTGCCTGCCCAAGGCCCAGCACACACTGATAGCGGGCAGTGTGATTGGATGGGACATGGGAGTTATTATGCAATGCAGACTGTGTTCACCTTGTCCCTGAGTCTGGCTTCCTGGATCCAGATGTGAGACTTGGCATTGTCACAGGTTGGAATGGACAGAATATGAATCCTGGTCCTGGGCCACCAATTACCTGTTTCATGAGTCTGGGCCATGTTTTCATATGTATAAAATGAGGGTCCAGTCATTCCTTCAGCAATATCAGTAATTCCTGCCCAGACCACATCTCAGAGGAAGCTGTCCCAGCTACTTAAAACAATTTCTCCAACACTGACTTCCCCTTCTGTAGCTGTATTTTTTTTTACAATACTTGCCAGTATCTGAAAACATGTAATTTATTTACATATATATAGCCTTTTTCTCAACTAGAGCATAAACTCCATGAAGGCAGAGTGTCTTTTTTACTGCTAAACTCCTCGTATCTAGAATAGTGTCTGGGACATGAAGTTGCTAATTCTGTATTTATGAATGAATGAATGAATGAATGATTGTGGAGTCTTAACCCAACAGTCTATGGAAACATGCTTTACAAACAATAAAGGGCAAAGCCAGTGAAAGGCATTTGGCTTTTACTATAAATGTGCTTTACTCTAGCAGAGCTCTGACTCCTCCAGTGGCATTTTTCAAGGCAAACATGGGTGAGAAGTTTGTTCCCTCTATTTGGATTTTCTTCAAAAAGAAGAATGCCAACAACCTAATTTAAGAGAATTTCCAGGTGCAGAATTCAGTGATGGATCCTCATCTCCTAGCAACCTCACGCAGAAGCCACTCACCACGTGAGAGAGGTGACAATTTCAAGTGGGTGTGTAAAGTGTCAGGGATGAGCACAATGCTGAGATGGGTGGTGAGGAGGCAGGACGAGACTCTCCCTGAGTGGTGGAGGGGAATAAAACTGGAACAGGAGCAAGAGACCCCAGTGTAGGCTCTCCCTCAGGAAGTAAACCTGGGCTCGCCGTTCCCCTCTGAGCCTCATCTCCTCCACACAGCGAGAAGCTGATGCAAACCCTTCCAGCTCTGTCACTCTGTGATTTACATTTCCAATAGGGCACATCGAAGAAAATAACTACCATTTATTGAGCAAGTCCCCGGGCTAAGCATTGTATATTATTGTTTTACCTACCCTCACTTCAACTCTGTGCCCATTTTCCAGATGAGGGAACTGAGGCATATAGAAGATAAGCAACTATGGTCTCAGTATTATTCAGCTAGGGCTGCCATAACAAAATACCATGTGGGTGACCTAAACATTAGAGATGTATTCTTCACAGTTCTAGAGGCTAGGCAGTCCAAGACCAAGCTTGGTTTCTGGTGAGGGCTCTCTTCCTGGCTTGCAGATGGCCACCTCATCGCATGTCCTCACATGGCATTTCATCTGTGCATGTGCATAGAGAGAGAGAAGCTCTCTCCTTCTTATGAGACCTTTAATCCCATTTTGAGGGTTCACCCTCATGACCTAATCTAAGCCTAATTACGTCTTCAAATATCATCACATTGGGGAGTTAGGACTTCAACATATGAATTGGGTGCAGGGGAACATAAATATTGAGTCCTTAACAGTCACATGGCTGGCAAGTGATAGAACCAGAGTTTAATGCCAGTTGTTATTCGCAGGCCCCTCATTCTGATTCTAAGGCATCTTGCATGATCCCTCTGCCTTGATACCAGACATCAATTAAGGAGACTCTGCAGGGCTGGAAGGGACCTTTGGGAGAAATGAGTGCTTGCTGTTAGAGCTCCATGAGTCTGGGGATTGTGGTGATATTGCTCATCACTATATCCTTAGCATGTAGAGCCTCATACCAGAGCATGGAAGATATTCAGTAAATATTAGGTACATAAATGAATGACTCTGTTAAAGACTGATGACTGTGGTTGAGTATGGAAAGCTCAAGAAATGGTTTTGTTCAGTTATCCTGGGAAGACAAGGCCCCTTGAAGTCTCCTCAAGGGAAGTGAGGGGAACAGTAATAATTAAACATCTGATATATGCCACATTCTTCCAGCTGTTTCTCACATATTTTACCTCATTTACTCTCATACCAACCGTGAGGCACATAAGTCCCTGTTTTTATAGGGCAGGGAAAGAGAGGCTGAGAGAATTACAGGACCCCAGGAGCTGAAGAGCGGAAAGCAACTTGCCAAGATCACACAGCTGTGTGGAGACTATGGCTCTCTGCAGGCCTCACCCGGAAATAGGTGATGTCCGAGTGCCACGGGAGTGAGGTCCTCCTTGGAGGAGGTGCTGAAGCCAGCTCCCAAGCCCCTGCACCTCATTTAGTGGGGACAAGAACCTAAAGTCAGTCAGTCACTTCAATCTCTTTTCATTGTCTTGGAGTTCACCATGGTGAAGAGACGAGTCAAGTCCACCTTACATCCTTGCCCTCAGATCTTGGCATCTTAGGGGTTCCTTAAATGGTTGTTTAGAAAATGCAGAGGAAGCCATGAGGGTTAGATACAAGGGGCCTCTGGAGTCCGTAGGACCAATGGAGAGGCACCATTGTGGTGGGCTGGGGCGGAGAGGGCAGGGAACAGGGCTAAAGGAACTGCCTGGAAGCTTCGTACGCATAGCAGCCTGGAATGGGGACTAAGGGAGTTTTATGGAGGTTAAAGCATCCTCCCACCATTACATTTTAGAAGAGAAAGGGCAGTTTCTCAGGAAGGTTCATCCCCAGTAATGAACAAATTGGTCTGAAGTGGAAGAGAGTAAAAGCCCCGTTGGAGTTTGCAGGCACCTGGGCAGTAATGGAAGGCTCTGCAAAAGCAGGGCGTTTGATGGGAAAGGGAGAAAAAGAGAAGCGTGAGAGAAAACAGATGAGAGCAATCATGAGATCCGGGCTCGGGGCCTAGAAGGAAGCAGGGATCACAGGAGTCTTTTACATTTGTTCAACTGGCATTGTGTGGCCCTCTGGTTGCAAATGGCTTTCAGATGCTTTATGTCCTGAGCCCTTCACTCCAGGCCCAAGGCAGTCAGAGGAAATGGTATTATGTCCATTTTATAGATGAGGAAAGTGATGTTGTCAGTGGTTAAGTGGCTTTCCCCGAGAAAGTTACTAGGAGACAGGAAGAGAAGTTAAATATTCCAGTTCTCCTTTGTCTCCTCCACAATGACAGGAGGCGATGACTCTGAGATTTTGACTTCGGGAACAGGGATTGGTAGCTCCTTTTGCAAAGGTGGCAGCAGCTCCAACCCACACCTCCCACTCCATACACACACGTTATTACTATTACTAAGGCTCCTGACACCACAGCTATGATTGAGTGCCTACGGTGTGCCAGACATCACATGCAGCACTTGTCATCTGTCTTCATTAATTCTCAGACAGCCCCGGAGGTAGGTATTATTATCCTCTTTTTACAGGTGAGGTAACCTAGGTGGAAAGGAGAAGAGACTTACCCAGAGTTTGAAGGCAGGCCTGGCTCACATCAAAGCCGTGTGTTGCAGACTCTCACCTACCTGAATCAACAAACAGCACGTTTTCATCGTGCTTAACGATGAAAAGGAGGGTAAAATGCTCTCTGGAGGACTACAGATGCTTGCGTAATGGAATTAGCCAGAGTGGACTTTGAGGTTTTATTGGGGAATTCCTCCTCTTGGCTTCTCTTATGTCCTTCTGATTGAAACTAGGTAGTCTGGACATTTTGGAAGGCGGTCTCTTTTTGTACTAACTCCATGGAATTGTTATAATTAAACATTTTTTTTCCCCCTGGAGAAGGACCTAAGAGTTTGTATTTCAGTAAGTTTCCATATGATGCTTGATTGTTGCTGGTTTGTCAGTGGCAGAACAGTAAGGGTTTCATCTCTAAGGTCCTTCCAGCTCCGTAAGTCCATCTGGAATAGACCACAATAAAATGCAGTCACACCGGTGTGTGCTATGATGAGAGATCTGGCGGCATGGTTGGAATTATTGATAAAGTACAATAACAGATAATTCTTAAGCACTTCCTATGTGCTTAAGCACCTACTATGTTGCCTCCTAAGCAACATGTGATTATTTTTGTATTATTTTTTGTCTGTTTACAGATGAGGAAACCACAGTTCAGAAAAATAAGTGCATCTAAACTCATACTGTTAATAACTGATGAAACTAGAATTTGAGGCCTATTTTCTCCACTCTGAAGTGTGTGCTTTTTTCCATAGATGCAAATTATGACTATAAAAACTACAATAATTGAGAAATGAAGGCTCTTGATACATTGGGCCATTATTTCTCTTGTTATTATAGAGATGCATAGGAGAAATGTGTCTTGCAAATTGTCAAGACCTTTGTTGATGCTATTTCTTATTATTAACAATCAAAGAACGATAATATGAAATTTAATGACACCAATAACATAAGAAAATTTGAGAGAGGGTAAGCATGTAAATCCGTGCTTAAACAAAACATAACATCTGTAATAACACCATGTAAATACAGGAGTAGAGAAACTAAAGAACAATGAATATCCATTGAGAAAAAAGCCCCTGGCATTAGAGAAGAATAAAACTGAGGAAGAAAAAAAAACCACCTGTGTTGTTTGGCTTTCCTTCCTCCCCTTTGGGTTCAGAAAATAGAATTGAGACAACACCAAAGGGGGTGGGTAAAGAGTTTGAACAATGAATACACATTACCAGCATCAGCTGGGTATCTTGTTAACATTAACCTGATGCATTGCAAGTGAGCTGCAGTTAGAACAGTAATTACAGTAAATAGAATCCATTTGGAATCCTCAAGCAAATATGAGCAGGGGAGAAAGATGGGCTGAAAAAAATCCATTACCCTTTTGGAAGTTACGGAAGCTTCGGATGGCAGTGATTTCTACTGTGAATTGCATCCGACTAAAAAGCGGCAACTTGAATGAATCCATCTCAGCTCTCAAGTGTGTTTAGATGGTAAATAAAATGAATTACCCAACCATTCCAGCCAAATGCAATTTCCTGAAATATTTGTCTTGGTAATTTAGGTAGAAAATTTAGGAAGAATTGGGAAGGTGGCCTGTCTGTTCTGCTTCCTGCCTTGGGCTGATGGCTTTTTTAGAAAAATGAAATATTGCCATTATGGGATGGTCAGAAAGAAGAGCCAAGGTGCAATGGGAGGAGGTCGAGAAGGAGGCTGAGGCTCTCAAAGCGGTTCTGCCTCTTGAATGCTGGTCAAAGAGAAGTTTCACCTTCAGAGGATTCAGTGCCGGGCCACTGAGGCCAGGTACTGGCAGGCTCCTTCTGTGGGTTTAGAACAACAGCCCTCCCATGTGGTCTGTTCCTGACAGCTCCTTCGTTCCAGCCAGCTCAGCTGGGGCAGCAGCAGGAGTTTGAGAGCAGCTCACAAGTCCCTGTTTCTTTCACTTCCTGGCTCTACTCGCAGCCCCTCCCCCTCTGCCTGGTTGCCAAGTGCATGCCCAGGTCAGGCTCCTTCCAGCTTCCTGACCTGACCGTCTCCAAACCTTGGGGAAGAGATACCGCTTCCTAGGATTCAGGGTCACAGAAGCCTCATGCTCTGAGCAGTCCCCATCTGGCCCCCCAGGTGACTGGAAAACTCATGGATACTAAGTTTATGAATAGGGAGACCTAGGCAGTATAAGTGAGTTTTAACATGTTCGTTCATTCAACAAATGTTTACTCTGTGCCAGGCACTCAAGTCTGAGAACATTTGTAACACATTTCCTTATAATGGGACCTGGGATCCACTACTGATGGGAGACAGGCTTGAAAAAGGAAGAAAACATTGAATATCAAAAAGGAGACACAGCAATAGCAGCATCTTTGTGAATGCAGCTGGGCAGTGTCTGGGACGCCCGAGACCTCACACATGTTCCCTGTGCCACCTGAGGGGAGGCAGGCCCTCGCGGACCCGGCAGCAGCCTGGGAAGCGGCCCTGCCTCAGCTCCCACCCCCAGCATCCCAGATGGCTGACCTCGGACACCTTCTTATTGACAGGATGCCAGGACAAAAGCTAATTAGCATTGGTAGCTCATTAGTTTTTCAGAGAACACGGAGAAGGAAAAATGGGAAAAAGAATACGGTGGTGTTGATCCATTTTTTTTTTTCCTTTGAAAGTTGGCCATACTCTCTGTTCACACCACCTACACATTAGCATGGAGTCATATTTTAAAAAGCAAATCAGGGCCATTTTTCCAAAGCATCTGCTGAATTCTAAACACTCTATTTGCTACTTTATACATAGGTTAATATGCTACTTTTTTAATGCTCACAGTAACCCTGGGAAGGAGGAAATTATGCTATCCCCTTTTCACAGGTGGGAAACTGAGACACTGCCTGTCAAAGTTTGGGGTCTGGAGTCAGCAGACCTGGGGATGGGACCCAGCTCTTAGATTTCCCATCTGTGAAACCTCAGGCTAAGTCACTTCACTTCTCTGAGCCCCTGTGTTCTCATTTGCAGAAAAAGATGATTTCAAACATCTGCTCCATAAGGTGTAATAAGGATTAATTAATGAGCATGCATAGGAAGCACCTAGGGCAGTGCTGGGCACAAACCAAGTGCTAAGTAAATGCTATTTCTGTCTCCAGCGGCCAGCAGGAAGGAGCTCCCCCATTCCTATTCCCTTGTCCCCAGGCCACTCAAGCTAGAGGTCAGGCACAGAGAGGCCCTAGTGATGGGGAAGGTGAGCTGGGAATGCTGAGACCTCAGGAGCTCACCCCTCCCAGCCCCCATCAAGTGCTGGAGTATCTCAGGACACGGCCACCAAGCCACTGAGACTTTGTGTAGCCTGCACAGGGAAGGAGGCTGTTGGAACTTTATCCTCAAACAACTGCACAGACAGCCCCCCATGGGCCTAGTTCAGGCCAAGGACAGGAAGTAAAGTATCACATTCAGGCAAAACTGCAGGGCTGGAGGGCATGGATGGGGGAAGGGAAGCATCCGAACAGTACTGGCAGTGGCTGAAGGTAATTAGTCAAATTGGAATCCGGATAACTGGTGGCTGCAAGGTGGCACAAAGGCCTAGAGCAGAGCTTCGGAGCCTTGTACTTCCTTTGGAATCACCTGGGTGCTTTGACAAAGTGTTGACTACTTTGATCCCACCTCAGCGGTCTTCAATAGGACTGGAGCGTAGCTTGAACACTGTGATTCTGACAACTCCCCAGATGATTCTTCTGTTCAGCCAGGGATGGGAGCCCCTCGGACTTTTAGCTCCTTGTCTGACAGGAGACTTTCAGAGGCCCTGAAAACTCCTTCCTTCCATGTGGCCCCACTGTTCTCCCAGGCACCCACACGACTCTCTCCTTCCCCACCTCTCACCCCTCTTCACCACCCAAACCCAGCCCCCAGGCCGTACAGGACCCTGAGGCCTTTGCCCCAAACCCCATGCCCCCAGGTTCTCAGAGCCCCCTCTTCTGATTGGGGCTTTCTCTCCTTTGTGCCTCTGCTCAGCCCACAGGCCCTCCCTTAATGCCCTCCTATCCATCAGAGTCACAACTGTCTTGGACAGTCACAGGCTAGCTCTCTGGGAAACTGTCCCATTGTCTCAGCCCAAGGTGACCTCTGTCATCTGCCTGTAGGCAGCACCTGGCTTGGACAGCCTCCATGGTACTTAGGGCAGCCAACCTCTTATACATTGTGGTGGAGGGCTGTATCAGCTTGCGGGCCCTCAGTTTCCCCCTCTGCGGCTGGGGAGTGAGACCGCGCTGGTGCAGAGCTTTGTCTCGAGGCCCAGAGGAAAGAGCAGTGATCACGCCCTCACCTGTGCTCACTGGCGCCCTTCCGGCAGCTGCATGAGTGTGTCCACTGATGAAGAGGCTGAGGTTTAGGGAACACATTTGGAGGTTTCTTTACTCTAAATCCTGGACTCCCTCCACTTTACCATGCCGCACAAAAGGAAAACTCATAAAAAGTGCACAATAATAACAGTGCTTTATAGTATTGTTATACATGATCTAGCTTAATTAGAAGTTTTAGTTTCCAAGAGAAGCTATCCCATCTTCTACATCCCTCACACAACGGGGTTCGATGAACAAAACAATAGCTCTTGAAAAGGATTGGGAGGCCCCAGGTCAGATGTTTACTTTCACAGAGTTGTTGGAGTCTCCATTAAACTAGGCTTGGACCAGGCAATGGGGACCCAGAGACAATCCAATACCTACCCTATAACTCAATTTTCTAGTGGAAGAGAGTGACAAATATACGATTACCAGGCATCATGTCCCGGATTTAAGTTCCAGCTCTGTCACATACTACCTTTACAGTTTTTTTTTCCAGCAAGTTGTTTAATCTTTCTGGGCTTTAGTTCCCACGTCTCTAAAATGGGGATAACAGTGCTTTTCCACAGTGGTGTGAGAGATTAAGTGAGTTAATATATGTGTGGCTCATACAGTAGGCCTGGTACATGGAAAGCACTCAATTTATGTTATCCGAAGGCTATGGCATTGTGGGGGATCTCTGAGAGGGAGAGTGAACCCCACCCAGGCATATTAGTTTCCTGTTGCTGGCATAAAGCAACACAAATATATTCTCTTACAGTTCTGGGGGTCCGGAATCCAACATTAGTCTTTCTGGGCTAACGTCATGGTGTTGGCAGGGCTGGTTCCTTCAGGACCTCTGAAAAGAGATTCCGCTTTCTCGCCTTGCTCATCTTCTAGGGGCTGTCTTCGTTCCTTGGTCTCTGGCCTCTTCCTTGTGTAGCTCTAGCCCCTTACTTCACATCTCCTCCTGCTACTCTGATCTTCCTGCCTCCTTCTCATAGGGACCCGCATCATCACGTTGTGCCCTCCTACATAACCCAAGATAAACTCAAGGTAACATACTGGTAGGTTCTGAGGATTATACATGGACTTTTTTTTTTTCAGGGGAGGGGTATTATTTGGGCAACCCTTCCAGGGGACAGAGACTGAACCCTGCCGAGCAAAGAGAGGTCAGGAGGCTTATTTCAGCTGGTTCTGGAAGCAGGAGTAGGAGTTTGCCAGGCTGACATGCAGGAAAGGGCATTCCAGATAGAGGAAATTGCTTCAGCAAGGCATGGAGGCGTGGAAGGAGAGACTGCCCTGATTGGGAAGAGGTGAGAAGTTCATGGCAACTGAGATGTGGATGTGAGGAAAGGAACAATGGGTGGGCAGGCCTTTCATGCTGTGACCCTAGAAGCAAATATGTCTGGTATGGCAGCAGCTGCTTGTGTCCTCTCCACAACGTGACGTCCTGTCCGGGGAGTCCCGACATTCCACGCAGGCCCAGTCTAGCCAGCCTCAAGAGTATCATGTTCCAGCCGGGTGACATTTGTGTCTGGCCATCAGGAGCTGGTGGTCCCTGGGGCTCTCACATTTGTCTCCTTTTCATTGCCATCCCCTTCAGCCCCCAAACCCTAACAGAACAGCCCCCAAAGTCTCCCGGGCTCCAGCTCCGCAGCGCCTGAGCCGCAGAGCGAAGGACCAGCTCCGATGACGGGGGACGAGACCCAGCGCCCCTTTATTGGAAGCCATTTTCCTTCTCAGTTTCTTCTACAGAGGTGGACCAGCAAAGCGACAGCCCTACAGAAATAATTTTTCAATTTTGTACAATAGGACATAAAAGTCGGCCCAGGGAAATTGATTCCATTCAGAGCTTCCTTTGTAAGACACTTCATCTTCCATTGCGGCCTCTGTATTTCAGCAATTTCTAAAGCCTGAGGAAATCTCCTTTAATGTTTTTTCACCATCCTGGCAGAAGGCTTTTGTAGCTCAGCTGAATGGCTCTGCTGACCTGTCACTTCCTCAGCCCCGGGGGCGGGCATGGGGGTGCCTCAAATCCCACCCCCTTCTACTGGAAGCGGATTGCCAGCTTCCCCTCCATGTCGTGTGTCACTCGGGCCTCGAATATGGAGGGCAATTTATTCTTGTTCTTTGCTGTTTCTTCTCCATCCTTCTTCCTCCCTCTCTCCTCCTTGCTTTCTCTTAAATCTTTCTTTTTTCAATAGTACCTTTCATTTTTTTCCTTCTCTTGCTCTTTCATTTCTTTCCCCCAACTCCCGTCTCTGTCTCATAGGTTAGTTACATCATCTCTAAGCAACCATGTGACCCACAGTTTGTCCGGTCTCCCTGGATCTCAGCCTCTTCATCTGTAAAATGGGGATAGTAATGTACATTTCACAGGGTTGTGAGAAGGATTCTAGTTAGGTGTTCAGTAGACCCCACGGGGAGAGAGGGATGGGGGAGCAGAGCAAGTGCTGGCGTCGCAGCTCCACACAGGAGCCCCTGAACTTGGCGCCAAGGAAGAGTATACAGAGCTGCTTCCAAACTTTGTGATAGCGTTACTGGCAAAACAATGAGCCCTCAGTTCTTATCTTCTTAAAGGAAAGGTTTCAGTGAAGAGGCAAAGTGCAGCAAAGCAAACAAGAATTTATTGGCCACAGCAAAGGCATGCTCAAGACAATGAAACAAGGAAGGGCTTAGCATAGAAGAACCAACAGGAGAGACCTAGGCAGGGCTGCTTTGGCTTCTATGGGAAGTCAGAGAAAAGGGGGCCTTGGGGACAGGTTCAGGGGGTTCGCCCAGGATGAGCTGCAGCTGCTCATTGCTCCCCTGGTTGCAAGTCTCATGGGGTCCCCTAGAGTTTAGGAGATGCACGCCTGTCGGGGAAGAAACTGGGGAAGGGAAAGGCATGAGTACATTTCCAGGAGGGAGACCATAAGCTGGGTCCTTTGTTTCGAGGGTTTTTAAAGGCTGGGGGATTAGGGGAGGATTTCAATGGGCTATTCATCAGCTTTTCCACGTGCCCTTTGAGGGCCATGGTCTCCAGGTCAGTGCCAGGACAGGGGGTCATTTGTCATTGCAGCCAGTCCTGGAGTCGTCCACCTGATTCTGCTATTTTTCTGGGCTTGGAGCTGAAATACAACTGAGGCCTAGATATTATCTCCAGGGAGGAAAGGTTAGGAAGTCTAAACCCATGACCAGCGATATGTCAGGGGAGGAGAGTTTACCATGGAGGTGAGGTCCTTGTTTCCCAGTCTTGCCCGTAACTAGGCACCAGGGGCTTTCTGCCCTGGTGACCTTCTGTACCTGGCCCATCGTCCTTGCTCTTCTCTTCTCTGTCTAACTGCCTGCCATGATAGGATGATATTCTTCAAGGGAATAGACATTTTCAGTTGTCCAAGACTTTTCTGAACTGTTGCCATGTTTGATCTTTATGGCAGTGCTTTGGTGGAGATTGAGCAGGTGTCTAGCCTGCTCTGTAGAGGAGGAAACTGAAGCTCAAAGAACATGAGGTGATTTGCCCCATGTTACTCAGCTGATGAGTGGGCACTTGTGTCATGTGCCCGTTGAAGCTTGTGTGCTTTCTCCACTGGCTCATGGAATGGGATGGCAAGGACAGCCCTGTTCAACTCTCTGCTTCTTGGCCTTCTCTCTTTCTCCTGACCCTGGCGTTGGAGCCTGGAGAAGCAGGCTATCCTGGATCTTCCCAGCACAACAAGCCCCTGCTCTCCTACCGTGTTGTGTATGAGATTTGAAAAGGATGAGAAGCCGGGCTCCATCATCTCCCACTTCAATGCTCAGCACAGGGTGTGTGACCCCAAAGCAAACAGTCTATCAGCAGAGTAAACCTGACTTCCATGTCAGCCTGCTCAACAGCCCCTTTGAATGCTCTGAGCAGATGGATGTTACTCTCTACTGGATGGTATTATTCTTCTCCAACATTTGAGGGATCTGAGGCTCAGCTAATGCTACTTGCCCAAGGTTCAGCTGAGACAAGAACCCAGGTCTTGCCAAAGGCTTCAGACTTTTTGATTTCGGGGACATTAAACAACTAGTTCCATGTCACCTCACCTAGCAAATTTGGAATTCATGCCTCCCCAGACCCATTCCAGAACATTTTTCATTCCATACTCCACTATGGTAGCTTAAAGTGCTCGTATGAGACCCTGAGGCCTAGAGCCAGGGCCAAGGGGAAGGAAGTTACAGTTAGTTTAAAGTCAACTTCTCGCCTGCCAGGGTGGCGCCATGGTGCAAAGGACTATCTCGACCCTTCGCTCCCTGACATGGCAATTTGGGCAGGGGCAGAGGTCACTGGTTGGAGATGCTATGGCAGGAATTCCTGCATCCGCTGTCTGGGTGGCAGTCAGAGGCCACCCCGTTCCAGGGATTTGATGGTCCTTCACTATCCCTTACTCCTAGAACTGACCGGGAGTTAAACCCAAACGGACAGCAGCTGCTTTTCACAAACAATTCCCCAGGGAGAAAGAAGTGAAGAATTTCCCCAGAAGAATCTGGAATTCCAAATGAAACAGCACTTACTGCTGTCTGTGGGTAAGGATATGCAAACCTCCCTAGTTCTCATTGTGGCCGGAAAGTCCTGGGACTGATTAATTGATTCAGCCATTCATTTGACAATTTAAAACATTCATTCTGCAGCAAACCCTCCTCTAGGCTGAGGGGAGAGAGCAATAAATAAGATAACACTCTTCCCACCCTCTCAGCATTTATATTCTAGTGGAAGAGACAGATGATAAACAGATTGTCACAATATCTGTCTGTCTAGTATCATCTCTTCTTGCCTCTGGGACTCAGTGATAGTTACTCAGCTTCTTTTAGCCTGAATTGCAGAGAAGTCCAGCGGAAAGAGAATAGAGCTTGCGTTCTGAGAACCTGGTTGGCCTTGAGTTGGGACAGATGCTGACCTAGCTGCAAGAAGCCAAGTGTCAGTACCTCTCTGTGTCTCAGCTTCTTGGTCGGTAGAGTGAGGATAAAAGTACCTACTTTGAACTGTCCTGCTCAGGGTCGTGGATTGTAAAAGTGAGAACTTTTAGCTAACTCAAGCTAACTCAGGGAAAGGGTGGCTCTTTTGAGGAGTCCAAAGGCAAGAACCTCCATGCATCAGGGCCTTAAAGAAACCAAAAATGGGAGGCTGTCAGCTGCTAAGAAGCCTATGGGTCTCTCTTTCTCTCTTAGCGGTCCTGATTCTTCTGCATTTCCCTCTGTTTTCCTCTCTGCCCACCCATTTTCTTTGCTTTTCCATGGATTGTAGTCCCACAAAGCTTTGACCGGCAAATGTTCATACTGGCCACCCCACCCTTCTCAACAATCTGACACTTCTTAGAAACTTCTTTTGATTATTCTCCTTTCTGCATACTACCCAGTCTCAGTTCCCCAAATCCAGCTCTCAGTCCTCAAAGGAGGAATCAAAGTGAGACAAACAGCAGGTTACTGGAGAGTCAAGCCAAGGGTTAGACCCTTCGTGGGACAGGTGTCCACCCCATCCAATCAGCTGTGATTGTAATGGCACATGATCGCATGCTATATAAACCATGACTGCTGCAGGTCACATGGTACACAGCATGGCTGGCAGCGGATGGTGGTATTGGTGTGCAGTCACTGTAACACATCTGGAACACACCTGCTCCTCTCAGGCTGCCCTGACTGATTAAATGAGATTTTTAAAGAAAATGCCTAGCATGTTGACTCCCTGTACACTGCAAGGATTTATTGAATGGATACTGTTTGCAGAGGCCTTTGGTAAATTGTAAGGTGCTGTGCAGATGCGAGGTGTGAGAATCACTGCAGACTGTTAATAGAATTTAAACTTTGCAAAGGCTGCCTTGGCTGGCTTTAGGCCAGTTGCTTTAATTGGGGAACGATTAGCTTGGTAACCTCCTTGTTCCCTTAGCTATTGTGTTTGCCTGGGGCCTGGGGAGGCTGTGCCTTGAATGTGGGTTTCTCAAAGTGGCTCCATGCTGTGTCCCTGAGTGGGGCTAGGCCTCAGCCTTGGAAATTACAGTTTGTCTCATCCTGCTGGGCATGATTGAGTAAGTGCCGCCATGCATATTGGCCGATCCCAGCAGCTGGGGGCCTCCTGGGCAGCTGGCCAGTAGGAGTGGCAGGCAGCTGGCAGGCTGCTTCTCTCTCCACATGGTTTTAGAGACAGGGAAGAAGGGTGGAGAGAACCTCAAATATGTTGCCTCTCTATTGGGCCTGGACCTTCACATACCTTAATCTATTGCATCTTTATAGCAATATTATCAAAGGCCATTATAATCCCCATTTCACAGATGAAAGTAACGAGGCTTAGAGAGATTAAGTAATTTTCTCAAATTGAAAGAAACCGAGTGAGAACCCAATCTTGGCTCTCTGGGCTCCTCAGTGCATTGTGGTGATAGCTTACAAAACGTTCAACCTGCCAATTTTTTTTCTGAGCACACAGTGTATACTGAGCACATAGGGTGGTATGCTTTTTTAACCTCTTCCCCCACTTACTATCCAATACCCAAGGAAGACAGTATATAAGATGGCCCATCTTATTCCTATTTAACAGAGCAGAAGCTAGAGGCCCAGAGGAGGATAGGGGCTTGCTCAGAACAACATAGCTCGTTAGCGGCAGAGCAGGGTCTTGGACTGGATTCCGTGACGACACTGTGGGGCTCTGTGGACCAAATCATGCTTCCCTTCCACCCCTCAAGACACTTTTCCATATAGTGGGGGAAATGTCCAAAGATTTGTAAATTTTTCTCTATTTAGATAAGATTTAGCTAATGTCATAGCACACATATTAGTCAGACTTGGGTTCAAGTCCTGGCCTGTCAACTACTTGTAATGTATGATCACTCAGAGCTTGCGGTTCCTCATCTGTAAACTTGTAATAATCCCCATGAGGCAACCTAGCACACTGCTCTGGGAGTCTACACAGGGAGTCAGCAAAGAGGGCCTCTAGAGGAAGTGGCTCCTAAGTCAGCCTCCTTGAAAGGGAGCCAGCAGTGTGTTGCCTGTAAGACCTGATCCCAGAATACTCTACCTATACTTTGAAAGCCTTAGGAATCCTCTCCCAGTCTTCCCAGTAGAATGAAGTCACTCCAGTGCCTGGGTTTCTAACAATAAGAGTCAGGGGAGGGAGTAGCCGGCACCTAGACCTCCCTCCTTCTCTCTGAACATGGATCTTTCCCAGACTGTGTCACCTCCAGGCTACTCCCAGGCCAAGATGCACAAAACCCCATAGTGAAAGACTAAGGTGGAGTTACGTTCATCCCTTAGTGGCTTTAGTGCTTACAGACTCACTGCCATGCCTCAGAAGCTCTTCTCGGCGTCCTTTGGGAAGCATTCGCAGATCTTTAATCATTTAAATTTTGCATTTCCACCTAAGCTGAATAAGAAATTGATCCAAATGCGCTGATGGCTAGTTTGGGCAGAGTGAAAAGACACAGCCATGTCTTAGTTCGTGCCTTCTCCGCAATGCTAATCAACCTGGCTTATAGCAAACTAGCTGTTTCCTAGCAACTGCAGTGATGTAGCAGGATGGCATCTATTTTAAATCTTCCTGAAGTGACCTGTTGACTTTCTTTGAGAGTGGCAGCCACTGCCTTGAGATCATGTTGCCTTGCCAAGGAGAGGGCCGCCCGCCCTCCCTGCAGTCACGGCCGCTGGGTTCCTGGCTGGGTTCTGCAGCCAGGCCTGGCGGAACCACACCCCCATCATGAATGTGTACTCGTTCACTTCCTCATTCACTCATGGACTCGTATCCCATCACAGAATGACTTTGGATCACCGTTCATGAACCTTGCCAGACACTGGCGTTTCTGGAGAAGAATCAGGCCTGGTTCCTGTCCTTGCGGAGAGACAGACTTGTGATAAGTCCTGAGATAAGTGCTATTATCAAGGCGAGAACAAAATCAAGGCTGGAGTTTACAGGAATATTTTTCAGAGGAGTTGTAAGTTGAACCAGGCTTTGAAGTATGAATAAGAGCTTTGTAGGTGGTGAAAGAAGAATAAGGTATTTGTTGGAGGGTACAGCCTGATGCTGTACCCTAAAGGCACAAAAGATGCAGTGGAAAGTTGGTGACATCACCAACTAATCAAAAAATCCTTCCCTTGGGACTTTAATGGGTGTCATTCAAATAAGGGGTTCTGCCACCAAATAACCAATTCAGGCTTGAATTTAAATACATCTTTTCCATAACAGGGCTTTTTAGCCACATGCAACATGTTAATGTTCATTGTGATTTTCAAGATCATGAAATCATTTGCAGCGTTTTCTAGACCTGCTGCCTTCTCAGGATACTTAGACTTGACATCTTTTAAGAGTAGGGTTTTTGGAAACTACCTGGGAAAATGCCAAGCTACAGAGTTGTTCCCTAGGGATGGTTGGAGACATAGCAGAGCGAACTCCTCAGAGGCCTCTGATCAGTATAAAATGAGGAGGGAATTTTTCCTTGAAGCTGATGGGCAGCCAGGGAAAGGCTTTCAGCAGGGCCTTGTGTTAGCAAGTACATAGGACACAAAGGGAAAGTGGGCAAAGAAGGGGAGCCGCGGTGCTGGGATTCTAGGCTGGAGGCTGTGATAGTTACTCTTCGGTGTGGATGTATAGACATCCTGTCACCTGGCCAGGTCAGGGGAGTCAGCCCCAAGCCAGGACAGTCACAGTCAGGGACATTGTTGATGACCTCCAGAAAGGATCATATTGAGGTCCAGCTGAGTCCTGCTGGGCTGTATATGACACTGTAAAGCATTCTCCTCGTTAACAGCAGTTCGTTATTTGGAAGGCGCCTGGGATCTGCTTGTTGGTTCTGGTGCTTGTTTTTGTTAGGGCTGTCATTCTGTTTACTTTCTGCCACAAGCCCAGTTAGGTAGTCAATGGTGTTTGCCGTGCTCAGCATTGATGTGCTCAGAAACTACAGCTGACTTAGATGGATCATTTTTTTGTGCTAAGAAAGGCGGAAAGAGTCACCAGGATATTGGATCAAAGACAATAGTCCAAAGCAGTAGTCCTGTTCAAAGGAGAGAAAATTTAACATGTATGAATGTGAAACCCATTGGGAAAATATAAGCCCCAGAGCCAGAGAGCCAGGGGCTCATATCCCAGCTCCATGACTCAGTGGCTGGATCATCATAGGTAAGTCACTTAACCAACCCAAGCCTCACTTGTCTTGATGGAAAATGGGAATCGCAATGTGAATTTTAGAATGTTTTCAAGATGCTTAGCACATAAGATTGACTTAATAGGTGTAGTTCTAATTTTCTTGGGTCTTTAAACTCAATATCCCCAGACCAGGCATGGTTTAGTGGCTTTAGCTATGAAAACAATTTTCATGGTTTTGTTTGAAACATTGCTTGTGGGAGAGCTTCCAGGAATGCTGACATGAGCATAGGCTCCACCAATAAAGGGAGAGTGCCCAGGTCAGGGAGGGCACACTGCCAGCCACATGGCTGTCCAGACTCTGTTCAAAGATTGCCTTCTGTTTTGGGCAATAACTATAATAAGGGCGTTGACACGTGTTGATGCAAACAAATCAAGGAAGGAGAAAGTCCTGGAAACTGACTGCGTAATGAGCAGAGGAAAGAGCTCAGGTGTCTCTGCCTGAAAACAATGGTGAAATGGTAGGGGAGAGTAGGAAGTTGTATCCTTCTGTATCCAGAGCAGTGCCTCATACATAGTTAAAAAGTGCCTAATACATAGTTAAAAAGATTTTTGGATGGATGGAAAGGGGACACAGAATCAGGCAGACCTCATTTTGAATACTCTCTACATCCTATACCAACTATGACCATGGGGATAGTATTCAGCCTCCTTGCACCTTAGTTACACATGGTGGTAGGAAGCCTACAGTGCTGTGCTCTTTTAAGGTTTCCATGGAAACGTGTGTTGAGTACTAAACACCGAGCTTACTGCCCTTAGAAGTGTTCAGTGAAAATTTTGCTTTATTCCTCTTCTGTCCTCACTGTTGGTCTCACTGTTGGTGGTTGACAAAGCTTGTCACGTGGAAGGGGAGTTGAGCATACCTCCAGGCTTCCAGAGTAGTACCAAGCAGGTTCGGGTGACTTTCTCATGATTAGAATTCTTCAAAAAATGCCTCAGGTTTCATCATAGGAATGATCTTCCTGGCCCTGGAGGAGGTGTGCAAGCTGAGGTTGTAGGATACCCAAGGGGGATGGCAGGGAGATACTGTATCTTCAAGATCTCTCATGTTCAATAATGTCTAAGATATTAGTCTCAATTTATCCATCTCTGAAATGGGGGAGCAAAAACATTGGATAGCTGAGAAAAATGAGACAATAGATGTGAAAAGTGCTTATAAATCGTAAAGCAACAACGGAGGTTTTGCAAACTGCTATTCCAGGGCCGGAATTGGCCCCCACTGGATTTTGGTGGGCCTGCATAAGGGTGCGTGCGTGCGTGCGTGCGTGCGTGCGTGCGTGCGTGTGTGTGGTTTGTTTGTTTGTTTGTTTTTAGAAATTTCACATGAAAGTTCAGGTTGTTCAACTTATTCTGAAAAAAAGATGAAGATGTGTTGACGGGGCCCTCGTTTTTCCCTGGCCCCCGAGAGCTGAGATAAGGCATTCTTCTAGTTTGTCACACTCCCTGCCATTTCACACTCTTTGATACAGGCCAGTCCTGCTTTCTGGCCTCTGATGACATTTGGTGTGTGCCCTCAGCCCTCTGTGTTAAATTCTGGGCTTCTGGCCTTGTTGCCTCTCATGTAACCTGTGGGCAAATCACTCATGCTCTGAAGGAGACAGCCTGGAGTGATGGTTAAGGGTTTGGCTTTTGGTGTTGGGCTGCCTTAGGTCACATCCCAGCTCTACTACTTATTTGCTGTGTTGATGCTGGTGAGTTACTTAGCCTCTCTGATCTCATTTCTTCAGCTATAAAATAGGGATAATAAGCCTACTTTACAGGATCTGTAAGGTTTATATTGTGCCTGGCACCAAATAAGTGCTTAGCAATGGGCATTTATTATTGTTAAAGCAAAGCATTCTGTTATAATGCAAATTTTTCTCTCCTTAGGCTAATTGGATTTTGCTGTGGTGCAGTGAGCACCCAGATCTGACAAGTTTCTCAACAACAGACAACAGTGATTTCAGAACAAGTGTCTTTTTTGCATGAGTAGTGGAGGCTCTAGAACTGGGAATGCTGTGTGGTGAAGCGAGGACTCTGCCTGGAGTCCCACTGCAGTGGGTTGAATCGGGGGAGGGCTGGCTGTGAGGCTCCCCTGCCGGGTGACAGGAAGCCCTGTGATTTACCGGGACCATCAGCTTTCCTCCTGGGAGAGAGGGAACTAATGTATCATTTATATTTGGATAACATTTAGAAGGCAGCCGATGGGACTTTTCCCTCCTGCCCAGCTGCTTGTACCATGTGTCCTAGACAGCGGGTGCATGGGACTGCTCCTTGATGCAGTTCGCATGCCAGCTCCCCTCTCATTACACCCTACAGGCTCTGTCAACCTCTGAGGTGAGATTCTCATGCGCCCCCATTCTATAGATGAGAAAGTGGAGGTGCAGGGAGCTTACATGGGCTACTTGCTCACCGTCCGTGAGTACTAAGGGTAGGGGCTGCTCGGGACACTGACCCCAAGGCCTGGGCTCCTAGATCTCTATCAGCCTGGGAAAAAATGTTGGCCATGCAAAGAGGTAAAAAAACCCCACTTATCAGTCAGGGACAGGTCAGTCTGTCTCTATCAGGGGAACACACTCGCCATTGTGCTGAGCACAATTAGGGCTTTTTCCAGCAGGGCAGCCATGCCTCTGTTCCTACTCTCTTTCTCACTCCGAATCATTCATCCTAAACAGTGCAAGCAAATGCTCTTTTGCTCTGGGTGGGCCTCTTTTTCACTCCTTCTTGGTCAGGAGGGAGAAAGATCTGGTTCCCAACTCTGGACTGAGCTTTGCTTTATTCATGTTTTGCCTGCAGAACTTGGCAAAGCAGAGGTGGATGACGTGTCCTCGACACCCTGTGTGGCCTCTGCTGCTCATGGTGAGAAAGCGGAAGCTGACCAGCCCTTGGCTGGGGTGGCCCTAGCAGCTGAGAATGTCAGCCTGACCGCCTCGGGGTGTTTGAACCCTGGCTCTGCCACGTATTAGCTCAGTGGGTTTGGACACATGGCTTAATGGCTCTGAGCTTCATTTCTTCATCTGTCAAATGGAGTAGTAAATGTCACAGTGTCGATGGAAGGACTGTGATGAAATGCCTCTGGGACCCTTAGCTCTTGATCCTGGTAGCTGTGATATTATTTCCCATTTGATTCTCACAGTTACCATTGGAGAGTGTTACCACCCCATTTTGCAGAAAAGGAAGCTCAGGTCACCCATCCGCGCATTTGTCCTTTATTAAGTTCCATCTGTGCACCCAGCTGAGTGCTGTGTGTTGAGGAAACAGAGAGGACTAGGCCCCAGGCCAGCTCTCAGGGAGCCCACACCCCGATGGGTGTCCTCTTTCCCCATAGCCTCCTGCTTTCAGGAACTTGGGAGGTCAGGGAATGGACAGAGGCCAGTGACTCAGGACGTGCCTTCTTCATTCTGGTCATTGGAGTCCAAATTCTAGAATTCACCCTTAATTTCTCCATTTCCTTCTGCCCACACCAGCCCATTAGCAAGTGCTGTCTGCCGCTGCATCCAGTGTGCGCTGGAGCCAGAGTCGGCTCCGCCCAGCTCCTGAGAGTTAACTGCTCACAGCTCTTCCTGCTTTGGCCTGTATTGATGTCACACTGAAATCAGCCAGGGCGGGAGTATGCACACCAGGGAAACTGACAAATGGGGCTTTTTTTTTTTCTTCTCTGAGAGCCTCTTGTTAAACATTTACCAACACACCATGACCCAGATATCTCCACCTTCCTTTATTTCCATTTCTATCATTTTAGCCTCAGCCACGTTTGCCTCTCACTCAGCAAGTTCTGCTCAACTGCCCTTGCTGGCCCTTCTGTTGTCCATCCCCTACAAGGCAGCTGGAGAGATTTTTAAAAATTGTAAATCAGCTCCTGTCACACCTTCCCTTGGCTTCCCAGACCACTCAGAATAAAAACTTAACCCCTGGCTGAGGCCCGCACAGCCTACTCTACCTGCTCTGCCAGCCAACTTATGATCTCATCTCCCTGTCTCCCCTGCTAACCCCACCTCGGACTCACTGGCCTGCCCACTGTAACTGGAAAGCCAACATCTCCTTGCCACATGGCTTTGCTCTTTTGCTGCTGCAAGTACTCTTGACTCCAGGTCTTTGCATGGCTGGGATCTTCTAGTTATCCAGATCTTCATTCGAGAGCCACCTCCTCTGAGAAGTCTTCCTTGACCACCCCTTGCCCTTAAACATAGACAAATCCTCTAGTGTACCTGCCCCTGCCCAAAGTCACTTTCAATAGCTCCCCAGGTCTTCTGTTTACTACTTAATTTGCCATCTCTTCACCAAAACAAAAGCTTTACACTGCCTTTTACTGGAGTTCGGATATTAGAGGCGCTTAGCAAATATTTGATGAAAGCATGAAAGTCTCAGTCTTCCAAGGGAAGGCACTCCATGGAAGGTCTCTCCCAGCACTGCTGAGCTGGGGCACTGCAGCCAAAGTTCTGGATCTATGTGTGGATGGGTCTGAAAGAGGAATGTTTGGTTTCTAGAAAACAAGAGAAAGAGAGGTCTTGTGAAGGGAGCTTTTCCAATAATCTGCCCATGCTTATGTACCCTTGGGTCCCTCAGAGCAAGAGGGGGCTTGATCAGGTCGGTGGCTGTCATTAAGTGCACTGAAGCATCCACTTCCTAAATTGTGCCCTAGAAGCATTTCCCTTTACAGTTTATGGGCAGAACCTGAAAACCTTTAGTTTTCAGGCACTTTCCTATTTTAGTGGCATTTAAAAGGCAATGGTAGAATTGTCTCTTTGGAGATACACAGAGGCCTTTGAGGTACCTGGATGCAGACAGCTAGGCTTAGATTCTTCCCCTCAGCTAGCATTTACCGTTGGTTCCTTACGCTGATCTGGTTTTGTGCAGTGAGGAGTGGGGGACAAAAAAAAAATTCTCACTTTAAATTCTGACTCTGCCTTTCCTAGATATATGGGTGACTTTAGGCAAGATGCACAAATTGACTGATTCAGTTTTCTCAACTGTAAAATGGGAGTGATAATGATTCGCTTAACTCACTGTGAACTTTGAATTGAGATTGACATAAACTCAGTGAGCTAACCTAATGAGTGTTTTATATAGAATATTTCTTGTGGTGGTAGTGATATATAAATTGATAGAATATAAAATGCTCCTCTCCAAGGTACTTTTGCTGTTGGCCCTAAACTTTCATTTACTGTATAGGAGTGAAATGAAAGGTAAATGATGTGTAGACCTTCCTCATTGATACAAATTAAACTTTACTGTCATTCAGTGGTGAAACCCTCGGCCTCCATCTTGATCATAGTGTTTTATTTCTGTGCAAATGCCGTACCCATTAAAATTACCTATTTCTGTGGCACTTAAAATTGTCAACATAGTCTTTTTGCTTCACCTTCTGGCTGACTTATCTAACCTTGTTTTGCTAAGGCTGGGAGGGAGGGTAATGTCTGTGTGCTTGTGAAGATTAATGTTCTGTTTTAAGTATCCAGATCTGAGCAGAAAAAAACCCATATCCTCTATTGAGCATCTGCTGTAGCCAGAGCATTAAAGGGAAGAGAGAAAACTAAGTAGAATGGAGCCCTGTCCTTAGAAGCTTATCATCCAGCTTCTTTTTTTCTTTTTTTACTAATGTATTAGTTTTTTCCCTAATTTCTCCCATGGTTAATAGATATTTCCAAAAACCTACTATATATGTAGCACTCAGTGGTAGGGCCACCCCCCCCAAAGGAGGTATCTGCCCGGTTAAGGAGACAGCTAGGAACATGAAAAGGCTCCAGGGATTGGGAGAAGGAAAATGGGAAGTTGAGGGAACTGAGTACGAAAGACAAGCCTCAGGCCCCCAGTCAAATGCTACTTAGAAATCTTCCTCCTGGTATGTGGTTGCTCTTAGAGAATCTGACCTGACTGTGGTAGCGAGCAGGACAGAAGAAGGTATGAGAAATATACAAGAAAGTGACAGTTCATCATATAATAGTGTGCAATAAGTGACAAGTGAACTAAGAGCTACAAGGCTTCAGGTGAGGAGGGGTTACTGGGGACTGGGGTCTTTAGAGTGGCTTGGCAGGAAGGGGAGCTTTCGAGGACTGGCTAGGCACTGGTGGGCAAGGATAGGGAAGGCACTGAGTCCACGGTGACTGCAGCAAAGGCACGATACAGTAAAGCTTGCGGGCTTCACCTTGGGTGGCCGGGTTGGCTGGGTTGTGTATGACAGGAGACGTGGAAACCAAGTGGAAAGGCAATGAAATGAGGGGCGTCAGTCGTTAGGGACTTTCACATCTGTAGAGGAGTTAGTACTGTGTTCTTCAGGCTGTGGGGGGAGCCCGAGATGGGTTTTGAGCCAGGTTCTACTTCAGAGAGGTGAGACTTTTAAACAACTTCTTGGTTACACTATATTAGGAAGTCTCTTCCCCCCGACAATATGTTCCTGGGGTAAGGCGCATGTTTCCTTTCCGAGGGTGGTGGTTAATAATAGGAGCGTGACCCACAGTGGGAGCAGGAGAAGCACACAGATATGGAAGCAGGCACATGCTTAATGAGTTCACGAAGTGATTTTGATTCCCAATTTTCACATCCCACGTCCTCTTGTCCCCGACCCCACTCCCACTCTGGTGCGAAAATTCCCTGCTGGAGTTGGCTCTCATGCTCGCTTGAAGATGGTGGCAGCTGCAGGTTGTGGTCATGTAACTTCTCTGGGGCTGTGGAGCCCATTGGGTGTGTTCTCACAGAGACCTGCAAGCAATTCACCAAATCATCCATATCTTTGACCCAGTGAATTTTAAGATAATGACGATAACCTCTGTTGACTGAGTGCCTATCAAGCACTAGACAGCATTATCTTAACTCATACTCCCCACATCTTGGAAGGCAGGCATTGGATGCTGCTGCTTGGAGATAGTGCGTTGCTTATTCATGCTCACACAGCTAGTAAGAGGTGGAGCCAGAATTCAGGCATTCTAGCCAGAGCCTTCCATGGGCAAAGAGGACAAAGCAGAGGGCAGTTTTCAAGGTCTTTCAACCCAGCTCTGAATTCCAGTTCCATCTGGGTCACTTTGGTTATCTGAGTTTCCTTGTCTACAAAATGGGTGTGGTCATTCCTCCTTCCTAGTATCCTTGACAGGATTAAGTTGGCCTGTGTCTGAACCACTTCAGGCATCATAGATGTTAGATGTTCATTATACATTGGGAGGTTGGGACCCCTCACTTCCCTTGTCTCTGGCAGCAGTGGATTTTCAAGAACAGAGCAGAGCCAACTTGAATGTGTCCCTACCCACCTTTCCCTGTAACCCCTCTCTCTCTTTCTCTTACATGCCAACTTTGGAACATCTCAACAGCTTATTCAGACACTGATAGATGGGGGAGGGGAGTTAAAGCAAATCAGTGTCCATCTCCTCAGAAAGCCTGTCACTGGCCGTGTGGCAAATTACATTTTCCAGGACATTTTTCTGAGAGTGGCTGAAGACAGAGAGGTGAGCCCTGTTTCCTGAGAGTGACCCTTTCTGGCTTGACCCCTAAAGGCTAATTCATCACACTCATGGTTCTAGAAACTCCTTTTCCCTAGTCTCTGTTTCCCTTCTGCAAAAACCTCCTGGAGATGGCCCTGGAGGAATGTGGTCCAATCACCTACTTAGAATAATCAAGAGTCCCTTGTCCCTGACAGGGCTCTCCACAGGAATAGAGCCAATAGGATCTATATCTATATCTATATCTATATCTATATCTATATCTATATCTATATCTATATCATCTATATCTCTATCAATATCAGTATCTGTATCCACAGTTATATATCTATATCTACAGTTATATGTCTATATCTACGTCTATATTTCTATGTCCACATCTATAAATACATCTATATATGTCTACATATATGTCTGTGTGTGTATGTGAATGTATGTGTGCACATATACATACACACAGATTTCTTTAAGGGATTGACTCACATGATGGTGGGCGCTGGCAAATCTAAAATCTGTAGTACAGGCTAATAGACTGGAGATTAAAGTAAGCTGAAGTTGCAGTGTTGAGTACGAAATCTACAGGGCAGGCTGGAAACTCAGGCCGGGTTTCTAGGTTGAACCTTGAGGCAGAATTGCTCCTGCCTTGGGAAACTGCAGCTGCTTGGATGAGGCCCACACACATTATGGAGGTTAATCTGCTTTACTTAAAGTCAACTGATTATAAATGTTAATCATATCTTTAAAAAATACCTTCACAGCCACCTCTAGACTAGTCTTTGACGAAACAACTGGGCACTATCAAATTAACCCTTGCAGCCCCGAGAAGCCTTGCCCCGGGGGGTGAGGCACATTGCTGAGGAAGCTCTGGTGCCTGACGAAGGGCTCACATTGCTGCCAAATCCCCAGACTCAGGGAATTACCACCAGTTACATGGCCAGAGAGAGTGGGTTGGTGTTTCTGAGCAAGAGTTCAGTGCTGGAGTGGAAAGAGTTCTAGATGGACTGTTAGAAGTTCAGTACACTTTTATTTATTCATTCATCCAGCCATCCAGCTGTCTGCCCAGCTACCTGGCCACTTTTCCTAGATGCTGATTATATGTTGAGCCTTGGTCCTCTGGGACTGGAGGTAGAAGGAAAAGGCCACCCGCCTTGAGGAGATGGCCCCCTACACAGATACCTCCATTATGGCTAACAGTACATTCTCAGTTCCAAATTTTCCAGACTTGTTGTGGAGACTATGCTTTGTGAAAAGTCCACCAGCCTGAATGGCAGGTCATTACGAGGAAGCATCCCCCATGAGGCGCCCGTGATTGCAGCCCATTGAATCTTAATCCGTTTTGCGTTGTGGGTTCATCTGAAAGTCCAGCACAAGCCATGGAACCTTCTCCCCAGAACAGTGCTTGTCTCGAATGTCATGACTGTTTTAGGAAGAGCAGACACCAGGCTAAAGCCCCTCAGAGAAATTTCAACTTGTCTCAATGTTAGGAAGAAATACTATTATCTTATAACCACAGAAATGTATGAACAATAATGTCTCACCTTCCCTACGGAGCCGCATAGGGCCAAATCTGAGGAGGTGCTGTGAAGAAAATTAACCTCATTCCTGACTTGCTTTTGGTTACCAGCCTTTCTTTTCTCATCTACTACCAGCTTATGCCAAATTGGTATTTGTCGTGGTTGTGTTGGATTTTATTTTTTACGTTTTTTGCATCCTTTTTAACTGTTTAAATATCCTATTTGGGGGCAACAAGGCAGGTAGAAAGAGACAAACAACTGAGAACGGTGATAGGTGCAACCAGCGAGGAGTGACCAGGGCGCTAGGAGACCACAGGGAGGTGAACGCCTGCCTCAGCCTCCTGCGGTGGGGGCAGGTCCAGGCTCATAATTCGCGGGACCTAGTGCAAGTGCAAAAGGCAAGCCCTTTTAAAACAACAATTGAGAATTTAGACACAGCAGCAGCAGAACATTAAATCAAGCACAGTGCTCTTCTAAGCACAGGCCCTGTGCGGCGGCACAGCTTGCAAGCCCATGAATCCAACCCTGGTTTGGGGCAGGAGGCTGCCAAAGTCAGGTGACACTTGAAAAAGCCAGAGGCAAGGTGGGACTTGGCCAGCAGAGCATAGGAAGGGGAACCATCCAGATAGAGGGAGCAGCTGGTGCTAAGACACAGAGATGTGGGAGTTAAGGCATGAGAGAGGATGTAGCAGGAGATGCAGGCAAGGTAAAAATAGGTGAGGCCAGCAGGATGTTATAGGTCACCAAGAACCGGTTACCTGTAATTTGTATCAGCCCCAATCCCTGAAGGTCCATATGAAACTGATTTCCCATTGATCCCAGGCTCCACATAGTCACATTTTGGGCAAAGACCCAGGGCATCCTTTTCCGCCCTTTGCCCTTCCCTTTTAGGCAGCCTGATATTCCCACCATGCACTGGGACAAGCCAAATGGTCCTTGTTAATGTGAAATTCATACATAAGCCTCCTAATACCTCAAGCTCCTGGTTGCCCTGACTGGCTACTAAGATGGGGAAAGTGCCGAGACACATTTTTTCACTCAGTGTCCCAGTCTTTGTGTGACTTTGAGACATCAATAGGCCCTGTGAATTTCTGCCGGCTCATTCAGCATCTCCCAAATGTCTATTTGGGGCCGTTCCCTGCTTGTACAGAAAGTCGTCAGAGGCAGCCCCACGACAAGTTGTTTGAGCTCAGACAGATTGCCTGCTCCCTCCTGGAGGCGTCAGCCTCCTCCTTCCCAGCAAGAGCCAGGCAGTTAACCCCCTTCTTCTTCCCTGCCATGTCTTGCTGCTCTTTTACATCACCTTCTCTGATAAATCATCAGGGACACTGTGCTGTCAACAGCATTGCCGTAAACCCTTTCTACAGGTCCATAAATGAGATCACGCTCTGAGGAGGAGCATTAAGCAGCAATTTGGGAAGCATTTAAGGCTGTTTATTTGCTTGAAAATGTAATAGCCAGGATGGTGGGGAGGCACATGTGTTCAGTCTGAAGGTAGCACTTTTCTCCTCTTCTCAGTTGAGAAACTATCTCATATAAGTCATTCCAGCACCAGGGGTCCTGGTGCATCCAGGCTGGAGGGATGGAAAGGAGGCCCCTGGTTAAAGTCCCTTACTGTCCTCACAGGTTAAACTGAGGCCCAGAGAGGCCAAGCAACTTGTCTAAGGATGTATAGCTAGCAAATGGTGAGCTGATCTCCATACCAGGTCCCCTACTCCTGAGATGTAATCATGACTAGGGTAAATTCTGCCAACCTCTTAGCTGTGTGTCCCTGAGCCAATCTCTTAACTTTTGTGAACCTCACTTTTCCCATCTATGAATCAGGGACGCTACCACCTAGAGTGCTAAAGGAAGCATTTATATGGAGGTACCTGGCTTAGTCATTAGCCATATGACCTTGGGCAGGCTGCACAACCTCTCTGAGCTTTAGTTTCCTCATTTCCAAAATAAAGTTGGGGGGATTAGAAAATGTGAATTTCAGCAGTGCCAGGAGCTTTGTAAGCATTACCTACCTGTTAGCTATTTTCATTATTATTATCCGCATTATGGGTTTGGCTAAGCAAGCCCTTAGTAATTATTTTCCTCCTTTGGGTAGGCAGAGTTGCAATGTGCCTAGAATAAAGGGCTCTGAATATAAATGAACATGAGTTTAAAACCTAGTTCTGCCACTTACTGGTAGTGTGAACGTGCTTCTCTAGCATTCGGAGGCTTAGTTGCCTCATCCAAGAAGTAGGATAGGAGTAGTCACCTTGAAGAGCTGCTTGAGAGGATCAGAAATAACTGTCATATTGGTTGTACTAAAAATTTTATAATAGTTATTATTTCTTTCTCAACTGCAGTTTTGATTAATTTCAAAGTGAAATTCCTCCAGACCAAGAGCCAGGCGGGCCTCCCTGCTTCCGGGCCTGTTGCTGTAGGAGCTGTTGCCCACAGTTCAGGTAGTTTGCATCATGCAGCTGTGCTCAGTGTTCTATGCCATGGAGGCATGATGAAAAAGCAGCTAAGATGCACAGCAGGTGACCCAAACCTCCACAGGTAAACACTGAGTACAAACTCTCGCATTCAGTTGTAATCCTTGGATTTTGCTAGACATAGAAGGCTGCAGACAGGAGAGGAGGAGAGCCAGTGAGCTCTGAACACTACCTGTCCTACTGAAGGCAGAGCACATTCTTCTTGCCCTACTGGGACCTTCTATCATAGTGGAAGGTAGGTGGACAGTGTATAGAGGGTGTGAGCTAACCTTTAGGCCCATTTATCACTGGGGGAGCCTCCTCTACCCAGTAGGAACATCTTATCAGCCAACTATATGCCCTGTTGGGGTGCTCACCTCATGGGGACTCAGGGAATAGGGACAGAGCTTCAGGATGGGACATGCTGGAGGGCTGTTGGTTTAGTGTGGGATGATCTACTATTTTACTGAACAGTAGAGAATGTGGTGGTTGGTACTGGGCAAGATGTCTGCACTCACTTGCATCTTTACGATGCAGAAATATGGTGTCTAGTTTGTCCTTCCTTCACTATTCCTTGGTTAAAGGAAAATGAGTTTGTCATTTATTAGCACAGAGACACAAAGCTTTAAATCCAGCTGCCCATTGCTAGCAGTTCCTGCAGTATGCCTAAATTAAGTGTCCATTCAGTGGAAAAAAAATCTAAGTTGTAGATAATTTGACTTTTCATTTACTTACAAACATGGTGATTTTATATGAGTGTACTCAATTACAGATTTAGGTTGTTTGTTTATTGCTACAAAAGAAAGGAAGATGCTATTCATTTAAGCGCTTCCTTTTGTGCTCTTGGTTGACTTTAGGTCTCTGGATTCAGAAGGGTGAGATCGCAACTGGGAACAGTCCAGCTCTTCTTTCCTCATACTTCACTAATCATTTTGCCCTGAAGGATAATGGAGGTTCATGAGCCAGTAGTGCAGTGCATTCTCACAATACCAGTGTAATGTCCTGGTTTAAGGAAAAAGAGATTCGGAATCAAACATTTCAACACTGCCACTTACCATTCTGTGACTCTAAGGAAGCTACTTAATATTTCTAAGCCTCAGTTGCCTGCTTTCTAAAATAGGGATAATATTAGTCCCAACCTACCTTATGGGGCATTAGTAAAGATAAATGAGACAATGCATGCAAAGCTCTTGGCACGGTCACTGGCACATGGCAGGTACTGAAGTGCCTCAGCAATGGCACTAGCTGGGGCTGCCACTGCTCTGCTGCCTGAATTGGATGAGGTGAAAAGCTCACTTAAAGATTCAGGTAATCATACCCATGACAAATGGCTGCCCTGCCTGGTCGCCCACCCCTCTCCTGTGGTAAAGGGCCTGGGAAGTTGTGGAACTCCTTGTACTGGCTTACGAGAACTAACTGTTCACTTTTCAGGGATTTTGTGCAACAGTTAAGAAGCACATTTTACTAAATTAAGTTATAAAAACTTAAGCTTAAATAAATTATAGGGTGAGGCAAAAGTAGATGTATAGCTGTTCGTATGGAAAATAATGCAATGATTAATAAATAATAATACAAGGACAAACTCTGCGTTTCACATACTTATAACTGTAAACCTAATTTTGCCCCACCCTGTATGTTAAAGATAAAAAGAAAGAATACTGGACGCTGAGCACTTCCTGATTATTTTAATATAGTGTATGTTGCCCCTGAGATTATTTACATTCCTTTTGTCTGTGTGGTGGAAATAATATTCCCAGCTCCACTTTCAACAGCTCTACTTTGCAAGCTTGTAATCAGCCATGATAGGAGAATTCACAACACAGAAATCAGAAAATGCTACAAATCAGGGCTTTGTTGTTTTGTTTTGTTTTGCTGGAGAGCTAGTTGTTAAATATTTACCAGTGCTCCTTTGGGTAAAACTTACTAATAAGGTTGGTTATTTCATTGTTAGACAAGTGCTGATGGTCAGAAAAATTTTTATTACACTGAAAAATTTTTATTACACTGCTTGAATTTTTCAGTGTTTTCTTTTTTTAACTTGTAAAACACTACCATACATAAATACCCTGGTCCAAGTCGATGTTGAGGTACCTTGTTGTGTTCGCCCCACCTACCCTCTTCCTAGTGCCTGGAACATGGTAAGCCCTGGAGAAATGACTGTTATATTAAATTGACTGTCTTTGTACTCAGATCAGGAATTTTTTGGAAAGGTTATTTCTCAGACGGAGTTTTTCTCCCTAAGCATGAACCAGTTTCAGAAATCCTTAAAATGTGATACTGAAGAAATTCAGCCTTAAAGTTGAATTATACCTAAATTTCCCCACTTTGAGTATATGCTGTTTGACTCTTTTTAAAATCACTGACTGAATAGAGGGAAGCAGGTCTCATTTAGGGCCACTGTGGAAAGCCAGTCCCTTTCCAGAGATCCCTCTCTGTAAATGGCCAGCCACCCACACAGGACAGCTCCTTCAGTGCCTGGCAAAACTTGGGGGTGATGTCTGCCTGCTCAGATGCAAAACCCAGAGAGATGAAAGCAGCAATTTGGGAAAATAACTGGAAGCCCGTGGGAAAGAAGGTTATTGTGAAACACTGGGGTTTCTGAAACTGAGGCATAAAAGCAGCTGAACAAGTTCACACTTGGTTAACTTGGTGCGAGCTTTGAAGCCAGACGTGTCTGGAGTTTGGATTCTGGTTGTGTTGCTCTGACGAAGTTGCTCTGTGACCTTGTGCTAACTGTCTCTGAGTTTTCATTTTATCATCTCTGAAAATAGGGATTGTAATACTCATCCTATTGTTTGTCAAGTAGATTAAATAAGATAAAGATACAAAGGCCCAGGAATAGAGTACTGCCCTACCAGTAAGCATTAGCTATCCTCTTTCCATATTAAAGGTCATGACAACTAATGTAGAGTAAGAGGGACTTAAAATGCCCCTAAAAAATTAGGTGCTCTGTCTGCATCAAAAATAATTTGTCTTATAGATCGTAGAGATGTATTATTACTTTGTCATTTTGCTTATTTAAAAAATAAACTAAAACAGTTCAAGTTGTCCTTATGATAGCTCATGATAGAGGAGACAGTCATCTTGACTCTACCATTTTGCAGGACAAATGCAAGTTTGGGTGCACAAAGTTGTGTCTTCCTAGAAGCTGAAACCACATGTGGGTGTTAACAAACTTTTCGTCTCACATCATGACCTTCATGCAGAATTTCCCAAAGTGGAAATACGAGGCTCAGTGCTTTATAAACTTCCCTAGCCGGGGAAGAAATTATTTTAAAAGTCATTTTTTGTCATTTTCCATTAGACACCAATTTCCTAAGCAAAACAGAATGTAGGCCACTGTTGAATAAATGAAATAACAGGCATGTGGCAAGAGGTTAATAACTCCCACTGCCCAGCTCTGAGAGAGAAAAATCCCAGTGTCACTTCTACTGTTGACATTCTGTTCTATGTCACCTCTTGAAGCAAACAAAATGGCTGTGCATTTTTAAAAGGCCCCTTTTCTTTCTTTTCAAACTCCTTTGTAATTGTGCCTTCATATGATGTGGTTGACGGCGAGCCGAGGGAAGCCTGGTCTTGCTGAGGAGCCAGCACTGTAAGTCATGGTGCTCCCTGCTCTCCGCCTTCCACCAGCGTCTCTGGAAGCGGTGGTAGCAAATCGTCAGAAAGGTGAGGGAGTCTCGTGTACAAAAACATCAACTGTACATGCCGAGAAATAAAAACTCACCGCAATGTTTGTTCTAAAATTTTACAAAATTTTATTGAAATTAAAAGGAAACTAAGAGCACTTAAGTCTACAGACAATAACACTCAAATCCAGTCCCCTCTGCTATGTATGTATGTATGTGTGTATGTGTGTATGTATGTGTGTGTGTGTATGTATCCATCTATTTAAGTATTTACTTACTTTCTTTTTTATCTTCTCCAGTGATCTCTCAGCATACACCTCTTCACCAAGCCCGGTCTCAACTTCCCATTCTCTTTCTCTATTGATCTATAACCTTCTTTTCTCCAACACTCTGTTTCCTCTCCTGGCTCGGAATCCTGGGAGATATTGAATAAGAATCACCCATGTCCCAGGATTAGGAGAAGCGAGCAGTAGCTTTTAGACTTGATTTAAAATGCAACTCATAGGAATAACTACTTCTTAGATCCTGCTCAGTATACCCCTATCTGTAATAACAAAACGTATTCTTAGGTGGGATAAACTCTGACATTTAAAGTTCTTTTTTGTTTCATTCCATTCTTTTCTTTAAAAATGCTGTTTCCAATGAGCTAATTTAATTTTTTGACTCTCAAAAGGGGAAAACACTGGCCTAGAACAGCACGCTTCAGACTTGAGTGCACACACAGGCTACCTAGGCCCCGGGTAAGTGGCAGATTCTGATTCTGTAGGTCTGGGGCAGGGTCCATAACCCTGCATTTCTACCCAGCTCCCAGGAGACACTGACGCTGCTTATCTACAGACCACACGTTGAACAGCCTGGTCCTCCAGCACAGGGACTGTTCAGCACCATGGACAAGAGGCCCTTCCCACCAACCTGCACACCTTTGAGTCACCCTAGTGTTTGGCCTCTCTGCAAAGAATGTGTCATCATTGAGGGGGAACTTTCCAGAGGCTGCCTGACCATGCAAAAGTAACTTACTCTCTCTTACTCTCTCTCCCTCTCTCTCTGAGTGGTGGAACGCTTTGAGCAGTGTCCTGGCCAAGGACTAGAAGGCATGTAGTTTAAGGCTGGGTACCCCAAAGAACTCTGCTCATAAGAAATAGTTCAGCCCTGGCTGGATAGCTCAGTTTGTTGTGCCAAACTGCCAAGGCTGTGGGTTCAATCCCTGGTTAGGGCATATAAAAGAATCAACCAATGAGTGCATAAATAAGCAAAATGACAAATCGATGTCTCTCTCTCTCTCTCTCTCTCTCTCATATCAATAAATAAAGTTAAAAGAAAAAAACAGTCCAGCTTTTCTCACTTCCCTCCTGGTTGCCCTGGTTTGCTCCAGAGTCTGCCTGGTAACTCACTACACCTCTGCCTTTATTTGGGATCTTCCAGAAAAGGCTCAGAACGCCCTTCCTTCAGCTCTTCCTTCTGGTGAATGCCGACAGTATTACTCAGCCTAAATGATAAGGCAATCTCTTTCCTTTTGTGTGTGTTCCTCCCACCCTTTGTACATAACTCTGTTGGAGACCTAAGCATATATTATTAACACATTTCTGTATTCATATCCTCCCCAAAATAGGCTGGTTGTTCATGGCCCCGGTCACATTAGAATCACCTAGGGAGCTTCTGCAAAATACTGATGCCCAGGCCTCACCAGAGACCAACTAAATCACAATCTCTGTGTATGACACCTGGGCAGCAACATTTTTTAAAGTTCCCTAAGTCAGGGTTGATAATTACTGCATTAGTCTGTGAGCTCCACGAGGATATAGATATGTCTTATTCACCTATTCTTCCCCTCAACCCTCCCTCCTCCTCCTCCTTTTTACCTCTTCCAGCACAATAGCACAATGTCCTAGATTACTGTTAGGTGTCCAATGAATAAGTGACTAACAACTAGCTAAAATTTCCTTAGCACCTACTATATGCCAGGCACTAGCTTTACCTCACTAGTACTCACAATGGTCCTATAAAGTAGACCTTATTTATCACAGTTTGCAGTGGAAGGAACAGGGGCTTAGGAAGGTCAAATCAGTTAGCAAGGTCACACAGCAAGAGGCACAGCCAGAGTCTGAACTTGACCCGGGTGCACTGGGCAGTTTGGAACTGGCGTACCAGCATATGCAAGTTCAAGCTCCAGCACCTTTTGTCACAGGGGATACAAAGCCACAGGTGAACTGAATTCATTTCTCTTCACCATCAATTTTCTCAGAGTTTTAGGGAAAAATAATAGAATTCTTATCAATATTATACTATTATATTTTTAAACAATAAAACCCCTTATTAATGCCTTCTGTTTGCCAAGCACCGTGCTTAGTGATTAACATCCACCACCTTCATTATCCACTGAAGCTTCATGGTAACACTGCGAGGCAGGCATTATCATTTCTACTTTGCAGGTCGGAACGTGGAGACTTAGAGTTAAGTGGCTTCAGCGAGGTCACCCAGTCTGAAAGTGGTGAGTCAGATTTGAACCCAGGTTTTCCTGACCACAAAGACAGTCAGTCCCCTTCGTGGCTCTGCCCATTCTGTATTTGCAAAACATGCTCTGCATGTTTATCTCATTAGATCCTCAGAGCTGGACAGCGAGATGGATGATATGACTGGAAGAGAGGCTGGGGCTGCAGAGTGAGGACGAAGGATTATAGGGAGTGGCCGCCTGGGAGAGGAGAACATAAATGGGGTCTCCACAGACCAGAAGGCTTCACATTGAAAGTGGATGTGGCTCAGCCTTTACTTGTATCCCGGAGCTGCCAGCATTCTTGGTATCCCTCCCGAGAGAGTGGGGGAGGCAAGTCTAAGGCAGGGCCATCACTCTGCCTGTTCGTGGAGGGAAACAGAGGACCCTCTTGTTGCCGCTGGAGCTCCACAATGATAGATAGAGGGCCATTTGTTGAGCCAGAAGCCATCAGTCATGGAAGACAGTCGCCCACTGGGACCCAACACATTTGGGGAAGAGCATGAAGCAGACAGAAGCAGGATTATGTGAAACAAAAGCAAAGGAAATTTGTTAGAAGTCTGATTTCCAGAGCCTGGAAATCGGCCGGAATGAACCTCTTTCTGCATGAGAGTTATTAGCAAATGTATTTAGAGCCGAGGCAAGTTCGCTGGCTTCCTCGTGTCCGTTACCAGTAAACATTGGAAATGATTGTGCAGGATTTAGTGAGGATTATCCTTTTGGAAAGCATTCCATGGGGTATATTCTGATAGAAAGGGAGGGACTGGTGCATGTAATTTACTGTGCTTTCTGGTGAAGCACTGAAGTGGGGAGACCTGCACCCATAGCTTCAGAGCCATCACCCGGGGTTTTCTTTGTCCAGAGTCAGTCCCTTTGCACGAGGTCTGGGAATAAATAAGCTGAAAGATGAATTTCGCTTGGCTTTTGAATCATATTCTAAAGTACTAGGATGCCACCCTCCATTTTGTCACCTGTGGAAAAGTTTGCATGTACAGAAGGGGGCTTACAGTTCTGAAAACAGCTGAGATCAGGAAAGAATGATGTAGGGTCCACTCCCTTGTCTTCTAGTTCCAGGTCTGGGAGCATCATCAGCCATACAAAAGGATTATTTGCAACAGTGCCTAAGGATGGGGTCTTCTGGAAGACAGACTGAATGTGTAGGAAGGAGCCTTACTGTCTATAGAAATAGGTGGGCAGCTAGTCCCGATGGTAGCAACACTCACAGCCCCTAAGTCTAGACTCGCTGCTAAGAATGAATTAGCTCGCTGTGACAGGGAAGGCCGTGTGGGGTGGGGGCTGGTGTATCTCATTAAGAGGAGAACAACCCACTTCAGAATGTGCTTGTGGCAGGCTTGGCAGGGACAGTATCCACTCTGCCAGGTGCGTTTCCCATCTTGTGTCTCACCATGCCTGGTGGCAGCCTTCCAATGAAGGGGTGTTGGGAGCACTTGCTAATTGAGCCCTTGCTGACTGCTTCATTCTTTGCAAGGCACTGAGGATATGAAGTTGAATGAACCCAGGCGTGGTATTGCTCAGTGGTTAAAATCATCTTTGCTAGAGTCACATGGCCTGCATTTAATCAGGAGCTCTGCCACTTGCTTGACCTTAGGCCTATTACCTGACCCTCTGCGAACTCAGATTCTTCATGAAAAAAATGGGAGTACTTACAGAAGGCTGTGAGCATTCAATAAGCTAGTATATATAAAGCATTAAATAAGCTAATATATGTACAGTATTTACAATAATGCGTAGCAATAGTGTCATGTTTTCTGTTCTTGTTATTATTATCGTTATCATTATTTGACATATATTTACTGAAACACACTCTATGTCAAGCTCTGTGCTGTGTTCCAGGAAGGTGACAGTGAACAGGACAAGGCCCCTACCCCCATGCATTCACAATATCGAGGAGCCAGCCACAGAAATGGCTATATGGCAGGAAGCGATATGTCCCCTGAGAAAGATTCTGATGGGGTGCTGTGGAGAGTCGTAGGTGGGAGAGATAAAGACCAGTCAGGTGGGCCAAGGAGAGCTTCTTGGAGGAGGGAGCACTCATCATGAGCATTGAAGGATGGGGAAGAATTACTCCCATGGAGTCATCGGGGTGAGGGCCTGCACTGTCCCTGTCTTGGTGGAGCTCTCCTTCATGTGAGAGTATGTGGAGACCTTGAGGGATCAGAGACACACTCAGGGCCCCGCAGCCAGCCAAACAGTAGTCCCGGGGAAGAAAAGAAGAAGAGAGCACAAATGGGCTGCTACGCTGAGCATCACGGGGTTCTGAGGAGGGAGACGCATCAGGGGCTTCATTTGCAGGGAAATGCTTCTCCTGTGGCTAGGGAGCAGACACTGGAAGGGTTTGGGTTGTTCCAGGAGAGGAACAGCATGAGCAAACAGTTCAGAGGCAGGAATGGGAAGAACACGTTGAGAGAAGGGCCAGCAGTCATGCTGGGAGGGGCTGTTGGGCAGTTTGATAACGGAGAGCCCAGGTGGTTAAGCTCAAGTGTTGGGCTTTAGTCTTCAAGATAGTGGCAGATGAATTTGATTTCACTCTGAAGATTTTATGGGTTCATAAAAAAAACTGTATATTGTGGGCTTGTAAAATATTAGCTCAATCGATAAAGCATTGGATTGGCCAAAAAGTCTGTTATGTTCTGTAAAATAAAAGACACTTTTTTTCATTTTCACCAATAACTATTGATTTGGATATTTTGAGCATGATGGCTATATCCCTCTATTGGCTTCTAGTGGATAGAGCCAGGAGTGCTGCTAAACATCTTCCAATGCATAAGACAGCCCCACAGCAAAGAATTATTTGGCCAAAATGTCAGTAATACCAAGAAACTTAGCAAGCCACTTTTGACATGTTCAATCAGTCACAGCACCTTCTTCATGTACTGCACAAATCTTTTTTTGCATTTCATTTGCATTTTTACCTTTTTGGAATAGTAAAGCATAGTATGCTGAAAAAATGTTACATATTTTCTTCCATCTTCAATATTAAAATGGCTGCACAAAATCTCACCACTTTTGATAAGTTTTTTAAAAATGCACACTGATATGACAGTTGTCACAATACAATCTAACAAAAATTGTTTTGAATGAAGTTAAAGATGACTGAGCGCTCCTAGAGCCTTCCTGCGGGAAAAACGTAAGGGGCCTTTTGGCCAATGTGATAGGATTAGAAAGGTGCAATGGAGGCCAAGCCTGAGGAAACAAACGGCACATCCACTGTACTGGTTCCCCTCCATGCATCTGCTGCCTCAGTCCCCAACAGCTCAGTCCCCAGCTTTCAAGTGACAGTGTTAGGGCACAGGGGGACCAGGAATCAGCGTGCTGGACACTGTGCTGACTAGTTGTCTTATGTCTCTGCACTTGATCATCACCACAGAAGCCCTGTGAGATCCAGGCATAGAAACACCGTGTCAGACAGGTTATGTGAGCTTGGACTTGAGTCTCTCTGACTCCAAGCCTCTGTCTCATCCCTGTACAGTGCAGGGAATCCCGTGTCCCCTTGATTCTCGGATTTGGCATCTTGTCCAGGTAGAAGCGGAGAATGCTCAGTGCACACACTGAGCAATCAGAGTGGTGTCCGGTGCGTTAGCTGTGCCTTTCACAATCCCCCTTTTATGTCCCATCTCACCGCAGCTTCAGTCATTGATAGAAGGCTAATGAAGGAACTAATGCACCTGAGGACTTCTGTCTCCAAGTAGGCACCCTCTAAACCAAAGTTTCCTGTAGGTAACCTGTAAATGTAAAAAAAAAAATATTTAAAAAACAAAATCTAATGAAAGCAGAACAGAACCTTCTCCCTCCTACCTGTTGCATGGCTGAAATGACTGGGGAGGTGGGGGAGAAGTTTGGGGATTCTCTTCTGTCTGTTGCATTTTACTCATTTTCCCAGAGAGACTTCACAATGACTACCTTGTTTCAAGCTCCCAGACCTGTGACAGTGGCAGGTCTGGAATATCAGGGCTGGGTTGGGAGTGGGGAAATAACTTATTCAAAGCTCCACCTTGCTGCACCATGTCTGGTATAAGCAGTGGTTGGACCAGACACGGTGAAGGAAGTCCACTGTGACAGCGAAGGTGCTGATAGGACGGAGAACACTGCGGGGGTGTGTGGATTGGCTTCAGTCCTGCCTTCTTGCCGGGGATGAACCTTGCTTTTCTCATTACACACCTGTGAACTATGAAGTCGGTATGTTAACCTTCTGCACAAGTTCCTGGGAATTTAGTGAGGCAGTGTGTCAAAGTGTCCAATGTGGAGCCTGGCACCTATGGATTTTCAGGAAAGATTTTGCTCCCACATTTCTTCGCAAGAGGGATGATCAAGGTAACCACGTATCATCCTTACCTGCATTTTAGCTGGTCTTTGATGTTGTAGGACCAAAGTCTCTATTTGACCCTAGACTTGGGACAATTTGGCATGTTAACTGGATAGCAAGAAGGTGGTGGTGAGCTTTCCCCTTGTAGTCTTTATGTGCCACTCCCTTATGCCACTCAAGGTGGACTTACACTGGACATTGCTCAGGGCTTCCTTCACAGAGGTTTGTGGAGTCTCTCCCATGTGCCAGGCCCTATGCTCAGCTCTGAGTGACAGAGCTGGAGTCACCGCAGGCTGGAAGGGCAGACACATGCACCAGCAGTGGCAGTCCTGTGTGGCATGTGCTCTGGTTGATGGGAGGCAGTGGAAGGAGGCAGGGCAGGTTCCCAAAGGTAGACTCAAGCTGATCTTGAAGGTGAAGTCAGAGACGGCCAGATGAAGGAAGGAACTGTGTGAACAGCAGCATTGGGCTGCAGAGAATATGACACATTCAAGAAACCGAGGGGCTGTGTTGGTGTTTACAGATGAGGAAACTGATGCTATGAGAAATCAGAAGTATAATGAATGCCACCCTTGGCAAGTCTTCTCCCATCCTCTGAACAGAGGTCCCCTCCAGGACAAATGATCCAAGATTCTTCAAGTCTGTGGCTCAGAGCCTGCAAACTAGCAGAAGAAGACTTGGATCTCTGTCTATTTATCTTCCTATTTATATTTAGAAGCCTGTTTCTTCTGTTAGAATTGCCTGCATTATGCTCCCTGGAAGTGTCTCTGTTTACCTTGCTATGCTGTGAGCACAAGTCAGGCTTATTAATAAAACAAGGCAGCCTTGCAGCAGCGCGAGGTAGGGAGCATAATGTTATGACCAGCTGTCTCCGTTGGAGGGATCTTAGTTGCCCTAGTGAGGATGCCTACTCTGCATGGGCACAGCTGACCTCCAGGACCAGCCCTGGAGGGATGAGGCGAGGACCCTCTAGGCCCGTATGGGAAACGCTGACCTGTTTCATCTCCTTCCCTACCTGTACACTCCAGGGGCTGCAAACTGACAGCCTACAGACATGTTTTGGTGCTCACATCCTGTTTCAAATATCAAGATATTTAACGTAAAAACCGGGACACTTTGCAAAAAGTACGGATTGTCATCATCTCTTAGAAAGTCAGGTTTGGCAACACTAGGCCCCCCTCTGCCCACATTGGAGGGCCACCTTCCAAGTAGCATGACTCTCCCAATCCGTTACACAGGTCCAGCATTTCACCTTCCCGAGCCTGGCTTCACGTCTTCCTGGGTGGCATCTTCCACGGGCCCTGAATGGCGGCTGCCCCTTTCAGAGGGGCATGAGTTCTTGCGTTTGCCACAGTTCCCACCCCTTCTTTATTGTCTTACTCCTAAAGGCATTGCAGTGTACCACGCTGGGCCTTCCCCGTCACTGACTCCCAAGGTCCATACCCTTAGGTTTCACATGAGGCAGTATATAATAATTACAAATTATTGATTTACACAAGTGCAGAGCACTCTACGGGTAACAAGGCCCTTTCTATATCCTTTCCTCATCCCGTTCCTGCAGCCTGTAGAGGTGGGTGTGGTTGTTCCCATTTTACAAACAAGGAGAGCAAGGCTCAGGGAAGTCAAACAATGGTCCTGTGTAGTGGGGTTGGGGAATCAAGCACTTAGGAGGCGGCCCAGCCAAGTGGGCCGAGCACGGCCGGGCAGCCGCCGGAGGCCCGTACTAGAACCTGGTTTGAACTCTCGGTTGCTGGGTAGCTCTGTGCAAGTCTCTGCCCCTTCAGGGCTTCCTCCTCCATAAAGTCAGGTCACTGCCGTAAATCAAAGGTTTTTAATGTGAGCATGTGACTAGGAAAAAAATTAGCATTTCTTCGACTGTGAATATAGGCAATAAGCCACAACAGCATGAGAAGTCTCTCGGACTTCGTTACCAGGAGGAATCAGATATTTTTGTATCCCTTTAGAGTTGTTGGAGATACCTCAAAATAGCAGTTACACTCATTGCTACTTCAAGGTTGTGAGAGTTATTAGACCTGCCTCTAGATCTTGTTATAAACCTTGACTTATAAAAAATAAAAATATTACTGTATCACAAAGTTATCAGTTTAACATTTTGATAACCATTTCAATACAGTTAGTTTCCACTGTAGCCCTAGGAATTTTATTTTATGCATTTAGAAACATTTTTCTGGGAACGGATCTTTTAAGTTTCAAAAACCTGACAAAGGGGGGTCCATGAGACACAACGGTTAAGACCCTTCTCCCAGATGCTTTCTAGGTCACCTGGGTACCTGGGACTCCACGATCCATGAGTGTCAGGTGGGGGGCACTCACTTGGCAGACCAGCCCACACTGCGGCCCTACACATAGCAGCTCCAGAGAGAATTTGCGGGACCCTGTGCTGCCTGGTTGGAGTTCAGTTACATCAGACCAATGTCTCCCAATTGTTGTTGGCTTAAAGATGTCCAAGAAAGCTCGAACAGGGCCAGAGGAGCAGGAATGGGGCCCCCACCTGTCCCATGGCACCCCTGAGGCCTCCTGCACTGGGGAGCACTGGATGCTCATCCGTCTAAGTCTACAGATCCTCAGAGTCTCCATCCACCCACTTTGGTTCTTCCCTGCAGGTCCTTGTGCGGGAACCCCAGACCTAGGGGGCCGAGGCATTTCTCGTTTTGCAGGGGAGGGAGCCTCTCGTCAAGGTCAGAGGAGGGACTGGAGTCCATCTGGGCTGATGCCCATTTCCTGGATCATGTGACCCATTCTCAGTTTACCAGGGGGCTGCCTTTTCATTTGAAGGTGAATCTTCCATTCATCTTTTCTTGCACCTTCCTACTCAGCATTTTTCTTTGGAGAGCTTATTTTCTCTCTTTCTCCTTCTCCCCTTCTTCCTCTAGTTTTCTTTCTTATTTATTTATTTATTTATTTATTTTTAATAGTTCAAATGCTCTCCTAAGAGTTCAGCTGGGTCCCTTAGAGAGCTTTACTGCTGAGTTTTCGGATCCCTTCCATGCATCAGAAGAAGGGATGTAAATTAATTGTCTATTCCCTGAAATCTCTATAGTAACTCTTGGAATTTACATTTCAGCCTTCATCCTGGAGACAGGGGAAAGGCCCAAGCTTACAGCCTCATCTTACTGACTATTCTTTCACCAGATATTGATTGAGCCTTTTCTTTGTGTCAGGAATCAGGCTGAGCGATGGGATAAAATGACACAGTCCCTGTCCACATGAGGCTTCTTATTCAAGGCAGACATTGAACAGGTAGTTCAGGAGTGCTGAGTGTAACAAAAGAAGAGCAGCAGAACATATGAACAGCCTAGGGTTAGTCAGCAAAAGCCTTTCAAAGGGCGGGGGGCGGGGTGTGTGTGTGTGTGTGTGTGTGTGTGTACTCATCTTTTAAGCTAAACCCCAGAAGGTAAATAGAAATGAACTGGGGAAGTTCTAGACATCAGGACAGCATACACAGAGGCCCTGAGGACAGCATGTGTGTTGATATGGAAATAGAAGAGAATTAGGAGAGAAGCAGACAGTGAGATTAGAAGGATAGAAAGGGCCCAAAGATGAAGACTGTGGAAAGTAAGGTGTGGATCTGAATGTATCTTGAGGTTAGTGGGGAGACACAGAACTTTTAATAGAAGAGAGACATGGTCATATAGCACTTTTTAAGACCAGGCTCAGTGCAGGAGAAGATGCAGAGGTGGGTGAGAGGTGAAGCAGGGAAACATGCTAAAGGAGTGTTGCAGACATGGGAGAAAATGGTCCTTTGGACTAAGGATTTATCTGATTGGGAAGGACCTGGGGATGGATTTGAGAGCTCTTTATAAGGTGAACAAAGTACCTAATGAGCAGGGAAAAAAAAAATCAAGCCCAGAAAGACTCTGCCTTCTTTCTATCTCCTGAGTGCCTGTTGGCAGCCGAGACCATGACCTCACACTGGCGGGACAGGCAACCCCTCCACAGCTGCTTTGCCCCTCTTGATGCTCAGTTGCATCAGCCCTGTGCTTTTTTAGCCTGGTGCCTGACGTTGTTGGAAAATGTGAACAGATTCAGACAGAAAAGTGGAGGAAGCAGTACCGCCCCATTCATTTCATTCTTCATGTCATTCAGGTCTTCTTTATTGAGACTTCACATGTAAACCTAACTTTTGGGCCCCCTGTCCTCCCAGAGTTCATGACTCAGTTACCGGAATAAGTACGAGGTCTGTCCAGGAGGTATCCAGACATATACTATGAAAAATAGAGACATTTATTGAAGAAGATATAAGAAATATTGTACACAGGACAATGATGCCTCAGTCCCCTACAAGGGCACCTTGGGACCTCACACAATTCTCCCAGTTGCCATCAGCTTCCCCATCATATTTTCCTGAATCTCATTAACAGTCAAATCTCTTTCCTTTCAAAGGTGATTTTAGTTTTGGGAAAAGCCAGAGTCATGGGGTGCCAAATCTGGGCTGTAGAGGGGCTAGTCACCTGGGTGATTTGATATTTCACCAAAAAACTCTGCACGAGACATCATGCATGAGCACGTGCGTTGTCATGATGAAGCTGCCAATCACCAGTTGCCCATAGCTGAGGCCTTCTGAATCATCCAAATAGTTTCCACAGAGGAGTGTTAAACCTTACACGAAATTTGATGTAGATTCGTTGCTCTACCCACTCGGTCATTTTGAATGAAATTGGCCACACAGTACACACGCTCACTCAACAATGTCTACCACCCCCAGTGACTAGTACAGTGAAGTCAGCATTGTTCACAAATGTGCATTCCAGTCCACTCTCCTTGGCTGCCAGGTTACATCAATGTTGTACAAACTGTTCTCGTTAGATTAATAATGGCTGGACTTTTTTCAGACAGGCCTTTTTGTAACAATGAAATGTGGGAAGCATAAGGTCAATAGCAGAGGTGACATGCAAAATATTTAATGACTTGGACTGCATGTGCACAGGCTTCTATCACCAGGAGGAATCGGGATATGTCATGGCCTTCTGTGAGCCATGGCATATCCTCTGGATGGTGGGAAGGGCTGCAGGATCCCAGGGAGGAGCTCGGGTCACAATGGGAGGCTTCCAGGAGCTTGGGTAAGGAATACATAGCAGCTGGTGTGCAGGTGTTTCCACATTTTAACCACAGGCCCAACAGTCTGGTGAGTACATGTTGATCTAGACTCGGAGTCTGGGAAGGCTTCCTGGAGGAAGTGACATCTGAGCTGAGATATGAAGGGAGGGCCTGCTAAGCTGGGAATAGTAGTAGAAGAATCAGCTTGTATAAATGCTCTGAAACAGTCCAGACAATGGGATGTTTGAAGATATGAAAAGGGCAGGGCATATGGCGAGAGGAGGTAGAGCCATCAGCAGGAGTGAGGGATCACATGTCTTACTGTACAGGATGCAGGGAGACCAGCTGGGAGGCCACTGCAACAGCTCAGGTGAGAGTTGTCAGTGGCTTGCGCTAAGGTAGTGTAGGCAGAGATGATGAGAAGTGGACAGGATTGAGCAAGTTAGAAAGAGCAGAATTTGATGATGGGTTAATATGGGGGTGAAGTGAAGGGGTAGGATATCAAGGGATGGCCTAGGTTTCTAGTTGTGCTGCTGGTGGAAAGTGGCATCAGTCACTGAGGTGGGGACCAGCAGAAGAGATCCCTTTGGAGGTCAAGATTAAGCTGTTGCATGTTGAGTTTGAAGTTGACATGTCGGTCTGAGTGCCTGGACACAGTCTTCTAGTTCCTGCTCTGTGTAATCAGGGCAAATCACTTCACTGTCTGAGCCTCCTTGTCCTCCACTATAAAACTGAGGAAGTAACATCTGCTTTATGGGGTTACTATGAACATGTGGCAGAAGCACCTCATACATCATAAGCAGGCAGTGACCATAGGCAGTCACTGGCAGCAACTGATTTTAATTAGACATATATGATCAAGAATTGTACAAGATCCTGTTATAATGAGGCACATCTGGGACATCTTCTCCTTTATGAAATAAAATTCTGAGTCCACGACAATGGTGGTGATGACGATGATGATGAAGATGATGGTGGTGATGATGATTCTGTTTCCTTGGCTCTTTGAAGCATATTAAGCATCTGCCTCCATCGTTTAGGGAGCTGGTATCGTATAGGGGGAGGATCACTGGGCTCCGATTCAAATATTTGCGCTCCATTCCTGCCTCTGCTGCCTTGGGCAGCTCATGTAATCTCTCTGAGCCTTAGTTTCTTCAGTTGTAAAATAGGGATGATGATAATATATACCTCCCAGGATGGTTATAAAATTCAAACTAAATGGCTTTGTGTGGAGTTAATGTAATGCCCATTGCCAGATGCACAGTGGTGCTTAAAAGTTACTGCTTTGCTCTTTCTTCTGTGACCATAGTTCTTGTGCCTGAGGCAAGTAGAAAGTGGCATCAGGCCCTCCCAGGGGGACCTCAGCTCCACTTGTGCCTTTGCCTGCTGTCACGTCCTCTTCATCCCCTGTGGTCCAGCCATGGAAGGCAACGCCACTTCCTCTACAAGGGCCTGCCTTCAGCCTGGAATTCCCTTTTCCTACCCCGTGCTGGCCAAATGCCTCTTTAGTCTCTAGGGCCCAGGCAGGTGCCACCTCTTTCATGTAGCTTTGCTGATCCTGCCGAGGAAAATCCACGGCTTTGTCTCTTTTGTTCCCGCAACGCTGTCACTTGTCACACCTTTGAACACATGAGCACTCAGCTGTGGGTTACAGAGAGGACCTGGGTCCTTGACTATAAACCTCTTGGGCCCACAGCCTGGTCTGTTACAATCTCATACCTCCCCTCAACCTGAGCCTGGGTTCACACACAAAAATAGTTGAACTGAATAGAATTGAATTGATTTGACCGATTGAGGCCAGGACTGCATCTCACCCTGACTGTGGCTCCAGGCAAGGGCTGTGAGATAGCACGGGGTTTGAAAGGCTTATGGCAAAGGATGCTCTGGCCCAGCTGAGTCAGAAAAGACCAGGTGTTTGGGGGGATGGTGTTTGATGCCTGCAAGGACCCTTGGCAGGGCAGCCCCTCAGCAGCCTTGCCCACAACCTCTGGTAACTGGGCCACTGGAGTCATGCTGTGATGAGGAGCTAGGCAGAGGCGACTAGCAGCCTCATGAAAGTTAGGGGCACTCCATTTGGGCCTGGGTCAGCCTTGGCTCCACGGCTCTCCCGCCCCAGCCTCACCCCTCCAGTCCATCCTCACAGCAGCCGGAGCGGGTGCTCTGAAGGACACACCTGGCCCTCGTTGCCCAGCTTAAAACCCTTTGATGGATGAACCCATGACTGGAATCTGCCCTGTGAGGCCTTCCTGCCCCCTGCCCTGTATCCTTCCTAGAGCATGTGCTTTCAGAGGCTCTCCTTCTCTTTCGGCTGCTCACTGTTCTCAGGTGGGTTCCATGTTTCCTCCTACTATGGACCTTTTCGTTTTGTTTGCATACACTGTGCTCATGAGCCCTGTTTGAAGCCTGTCCTGGTAGAATTGACCCCTTCATGGCTAGATCCTACTGTAGATCACAGTCCTGCCTGTCACCCCTGCCATACTACCTGTGACACGTGGTACCTTTTAGTGCTGGAAGCAGGTCTTACTCATCATGATTAGAAGTGGATATTAAAAAGGCAGTACATGCTGTTCTGGACTGACTTGCAGCCCTGAGCTAGGTTTTTGAGAAAGGCTGTTCCAGAGAATTCTCACAGCAGCCTTGGAAGGTGGGGATAAGGATCTCCATTCTACAAAAGAGGAAGCTGAGGCTCAGAGAGGTTAAGTCACTTTCTCTGTGTCACACAACTCATCGGAGTCAAAACTGGGATTTGAACATGGGTCAGGACCATGCCATAACCATCTTCCTGGCCACCAGTTCCAGTCTGGGTCTGAGCCACGGAGCAGGCAGCCAGGAATGATTGTTGCTAGAAGGGAGAGCCTGAAGCTGCTGGGTGGAAAAGTTGATGTTTCAAGGAAAGATGACTTGCGTGGTTTTTAAAAATTAAAGAAAGCTCCCTCTCATGGTTCCATGGATCTGGTTGAAAAGAAGTGATGGTATCGTGCAATATCTTGGATCATTTTTGGACTTTCCATGTTTTTAGATAAATAGTAAAACCCATCATTATCTCTGCCACAAGACACACATAAAAAAAACCTGTCTAACTCTGAAAGCAACTTGAGGGACCCTGGCTAGGGGGCAGCACGGGTCAGGGGACCCAGAGGAGGACAGGGCCAGTCTTTGGAAGGCCAGTTAAAGCACTGGGGCTTCACTCTTCCTCTGCCGAGCCACAGTGGGTTGTGAGGTTGTTTGGGCCAAGGCCCTGTGACCAGGGGACAATTTCCTCATCCTAAATTGCTCATGCTGCCCTGGTCGTGCACACAAAAAGAAATCTGACCAAGAGGAAAGGAAAACTCTTTGACTCTTAAATGCCAGGAAGAGAACTAAAGTGAGCAGGTTTTGAGGACTTAACCAGCAGCAGAAGTCCAGGAAAAAAAATATAGGCTCACTGACACTGATCACGCTGGAAATGACATATCACAGTCCCCTGGGAGAACTCCCCTCGCTCAGACATCTGGCGGCAGTGTGGCCAGATAGCACGGATCAGTAGTTTCTTGAGATCAGTGTCCATCCACATCTGTAGAGGAGCTACTTAGAGCTCAAGAAGCATCTCGGAGCCCAGGGTTCCTAGGACCCTGTGCACAGGGGCAGGAGGGACTTCCTGAAAGGTGGCCTGACCCCATGCCAGCCTTCTGCAGCCCCACTTTGGGAGTCACTGGCACCCCTCCCCTGCAGATCCTGACCCACTCAGTCCGCCTGGATAGAGGGGGAAATACAGCAGAACCTCAGCCCTCCTAGTAGATGGGGCCTGGAAGTTCAGTTACCCTTTTTCTAGCCACAGAGTAACTAGGGCTGACCAAGGACATCCTAGTACCCACTTCCATTCTCGTCATACTGGCCCAGCTCACAACTAGGCTTCTACCCCTGTTTCCTCCTGAAAGCCCTGGTTCTCACCTGGAACTAGATGACCCTTTTGATCTTCAGCGAGCTTGGCTGACTCCCTGACATCCTGCTAGACCGAACCCAATTAATCAACCCAGCTGCCTGAGGTCCTATGTGACTGAGTAGAGACCCATCATTAACAGAAAGAGTAATTGTTAATAACTAAGAATTATGGTAATTATTACATAGCAATTATTATGGTTAATAATCTAGTGGTTTAGAACAGACTGCCTTGGTTCAAAATCCTGGCTCTGCCATTTATTTTGTGACTTTGGGCAGTTTTATTAGCCTCTCAGTTCCTCGGTTTCCATTTATAATATGAGAAAAAATAATGGTCCCTACTTTATAAAATTACTTATGAAGATTAAATGAGATAATATTTGTAAAGTGTTTAGAACAGTTCCTAGCGTACAGTAAGTACTACGTTAACTAAAATTACAATAGTAGCAATGATAATATTTCCCAAAATTTATTGAGCCTTTGCTAGGTGACTGTGACAGTCACGTAAGCACTGCAGCAACACCAGATGCAGGTGTTTTTACTGTCCCCACACTTCAGATGCTACACAGAGGCTTAGGGAGGTTAAGTGTGCTGCTCAAGGTCACCCAACTAGGATGAAATAGAGCTAGGGGTCAAGGCCATACTCTTTTATTCCAGGGCCATTACTTCTTAACAACTTACAACAGAGGCTTATCAAGCCCCAGTAGGTATCCCAACGACTCTTCCTTGGATCTGGAGTGGAGAAGAACATTCCAGGTAGAGGGATATTCAAAGAAAAGGAATCTTGAAGCAGCACCTAGAGAAGTGGCTGGGGATGATGCTTCAGACGTGGGCAGGACCAAAACTATTTGAGGCACCTGATCCTGTCTTTGCTACTGAAACCCAGTCTCCCCTAGGGCAAGAGAGAAGGGTTTATTCTTCTAAGCCATCCTTGGCATGGATGAGTGTCTGAGCCTTCCAAAACAGACCCCAGTAAATCCCTGATCTGATGATCTCCCTCCACCTACTGCCCCAGTATGTGTGTGTCCAGAGTTGACTAAAGTAAGTCCACTGATACCTTATATACAACTGAACATTATTGTCTAAGAAAGTGCTTCATGTTAACTCAAGAAGAGTTCAAATTCAGCTAAGGGAAGGTGGCTCCCCATTCTTGGCTTCCATCCCAGACACACTGTAGGAAGGTGGGGAGAGAGTACAATTTCACTAAATTCAGTACACTGAATGCTGACTTGAAGAGCATGTATATACTCGGGAAGCAGGGCAGAGTTGTTGCTACAAGAGAACTGAAACACTCTGACCTACAATTCACTTTTTTTTGTTTGTTTTTAATTCAGAAAAATAACGTAAGAAGGAATAATCATAAATGTAGATACTGATCCATAGAAGGAAAAACTATCAAGTCAATAATGCTATATAATGCAAATTTATTTTAAATAAGCCATTGAATTATATATAATTACTATATAATTTGACACAAAATTAAGTCCATTCAAGAGCCATTCATTGAATGTGGGCAAAACACAGGTTGGAGAAGAGAGAAGGGAGCTACAGAAAAGCACAAGACATCAACCTTGCCTTTTGGATGCTTCTGCTCTTGTGACCTTGTAGTTACCAAAGCCAAGGCTTTCACTTTTTAACATGGGAAGATGTGGGACAATCCTTCATGATTAGGCTTAATTAAACCAGAGACCGTGCTCTTAAAAGCAGGCCTGGTTTTTCACCTTATCAGCCTTCTGTATGATGACCCAACTTCATTTATTTATAAAACCTAGAGTAGAGAGCATGGAACTTGAAATAGACAGGGTTGTTTTGTTTTGGATTTTTCAGAGAGAGAGACAGAGACAGAGACAGAGAAATGTTGATTTGTTGTTGCACTTATTTATGTACTCATTGATTGCTTTTTGCATGTGCCCTGACCAGACATTAAACCTGCAAACTTGGTGTATCAGGACAACGCTCTAACAACTGAGCTACCAGCTATCTGGCCAGGGCAAATAGGTAATTGAAATTATTCTAATTTAAAAAGGAAATTAAAGCTGTAAGTATTTGTTGAGTACCTACTATGTGCTGGGTACCATGCTGAGTTTCGAGCGGGCAGTGCTGGACAGAGAGTCTCAGTTCCTGCCGTTGTAAAGTGGGCAGCATCATGCTCATTAAACAAACTGCCAAATAGTACTTAGTTCCAGTTGTGAGATGCACACAAAAGAGAACACTGGTAAATAGCCAGAGGAACTCACTTAGTCTGGGGGTTCAGGGCTCCTCTGGGGAGGGGGTGATTAAGCTGAGAGAACCGGAGGAAGAATATGGATTAGCTGGCAAAGAGGATTGCAAACAACTTTGCATGGAGAGGGCACAGCACCCCCTGAACCTTGAGCTGGGAAGAAGTCTGACATATCTAAGGACCTGAAAGGAAGCCAGGATGACCAAGTGCAGAGACCACAGGGGTCATGGGTGAATTCAGAGACCCATGGAGTACAAACACTGGGTCCTAGACACAGTATGTAAGGCACAGGGACACATTATGGACTCTGAACTTGATCTTCCGTGGACTAGGACGCTGTTGAAGGGTTTTAGGCAGGGGAGATGATCCGATTTGCATTAAAAAGTCCTTTTAGCTTCTGCATAGTGAGAGAATTAGAGAAGAGGATGTGGAGAGGCCAGTTAGGATGTGCAGTAGTCCCATCTCCCAAGGTGGGAGATGGTGGCAGTTATGACAATGGAGAGGGATAAAAATGAACAGAATTAAGGCCTGCTTAGGAAGTAGGATGGCTAGGACTTGGTGACTCATCGGCTGTGGGTAGTGGCATGCAGGGAGATGTCAAGGCAAGTAGGTTTCTGATTGGGCTATGATTAGATGGCAATGCCATTTACTGTGATTAAACCTGCTGGAAGAAACCTGAAAGCAATAATCAAGGCAAAAGACAAATGACAAACCCTATGTACCAAACAAGAAAGACACTAACTCCTGACCAAAAAATGGGTAAAGGACAGTGAACTTGAAGTTCTCAAGAGAAAGAGTGCAAATGGCCACGAAACATAGAAAAAAGATGTTCAACCAACATTCAAAACATGGAGATTAAAATATCTAGGCTTCATTTGTCTATCATAGTGGCAAAGGTTAAAAAAAAAAAGAAGAAGAAGCAGCCTGCTTACACCTCATAGTGATGAGAGCATGAGGAACTGGCATGTCCGTATACTTGCTGTTGGAAATTGAAAGTGATAGTCTTTTGTGAAAGGCAGTTACAATGTTTTTAAATGGTAAGCAGTATAGTCCAAGTACATAGCCAAATAACCACACTAAGATATATGTACAAAAATATTAGCGTATCTTTATCAGCAGTGAAAAATTGGAAACAACCTATATGTCCATCAGTAGGGGATTGTGTATCTATGTACCCTCTAAACATAGATTAAAATTAGTGTGTATCGTATGATCCCATTTTGTAAAGTATCTGGATGTGTATGTTTGTGAATGTCTGTGTGTGAGGGTATTTCCACAAGACGGTTTAGAAGGAAATATATCTAAAATTATATTATTAGTGGTAGGTGAGTATTTAATGTATTTAACGTACTTGAGTAAGTTCAAGAAACAGTATTTTAAAAGTAGAGAAGACAGTAAGTGCAAGAGAACAGACACTGTAACTAAAGTGCTACCAGGGGGAACCCAAGGGTAGGAGTGGCAAGTGCGGGCTCGGGTTGGTGGTGAAGTCTTCAGGGAAGAGATGTCCTTGGATGGAGTATGAATAATCAGGGTTATGTGTGTGTGTGTTTTGTGTTTCTGCATGGTTTTGTAGCTCATACTCAGTGAGACATGGGAAACACTACAGAAAGAAAGCCCAAGCCAGTTCTGCAGGCCTTTCAGTGTGTTTGCTCTCTGGTCATAAAAAATTCATGCCAATTAATTTTAAACCAGATGACAGGAAATGGAAGCTTAGAGCTCTAGAAAGACACTAAACAACAGCTTCGATCAGAGTGCAGCACAGTCGCTTTGCACTTTCTCCTGCGCCCCATGGCTCGGTTGGGACTGTATGCTCATTGGCACTGGGTATCAATCATGTCATCAGCCCTATTTCCTTGGTTACTATCTTGGATCTTTGAATAAAGAATTACTTTCACTTCCCACTTTATAAATTTGGTTTTAGCAGTTATATAGCTTCTTACCAAAGTGCCCTTTTGGGAACTTAAGTATGCATTGATAAGATCTACTTCATGGAAAACCTGGTGACCTAACAGAACAGAATGACCCTGCCTTGACTGGGAAACAGAAATTAATTGGTGGCCTGATGCCACAGAATTGCAAATTTGGGGTCTGATGAGGGCCAGGAGGGAAACTGAATCCACGCCCAGAACACCGGATCAGAAGTGGGCACGTGGGGACAAGTCCCAGTCCCTTCAGTTTTAGCTGTGTTGACACACAGTAAGTGTTAGCGATTTGCTGTCTCAGCTTTGAGATATGGCGGACTTAGGTTCTGAGGTCCAGCCACAGTACAGAGGGGACCTGGAACCATTCTTTCCAAAAGAAAGTCAGGCCACTGATGGGAGCAGGGTGGTACAGGGCTCAGCATTTAAATTGCAAAAGTAATTTATTTTAATGAGTATTAAAAATACATATGTATAACAGCACCCAAACCTACAACTTCGTAGTCTTACATAAAATAGTCATGATTAAAAATTAAATTTGTTAGCAACCATTTTGCAATGATAGAGTCTATTTTAGTTGAAAAGTTGCCTTTCATTAGACCATAAAGAGAAGAGGAAAGAAATAAAAAGCTGCATAAACATTTTTTTAAAATTGTTAAAAGTAAAGTTAAGGGAAAATTGTGAATTGATTTGGAAAAATTAAATGATAGCAGAGGTAAGACATCAATATAGCAAAAATTGTGAATATGGCCTCAAAATGACTGCTGTAGGCCTGGGACGGATCCCAGAAACTCACCGAGTGGTGGTTGTCTCATCTGTAATATCTCCCAGGCTGGTTATAAGGATCATGAGATGTCTGTAGATATTATTAGTTCAATAGCTGTCACATAGTAGGGGCTCAGACACATGAGTTTCCTTCCCCTTTTCTTAGCCTTCCCTTATTAAGTTAAAAATGATCTCTCAGGTTGGTGAGTCTGGTTTGCTTATTTTCCAGATGAGGTAACTCAGCACCGGTTGGGGAAAGACCAGCCGAAGTTTCCTGAAGTCACTGGGCTCAGGCGTACACTCTGCCTGCCAGAGACGTGACCACAGGCCTGAAAAGTCTTAGGGAAACTGACAAAGGCATGGGCATAAAAATGAGTTAATAACATAGGTGACAGGGATGGCCTAGCCCTGGGGACAGGGAGGGGTTCATGATCTGTATGGTACTTTTCCGTGTAGTGCACTATCACCGACCCTGCTCTCCAAAGTGGTGAGCTCTATGCACGGAAGGGAAAACAAAATGGAAAAATACCTTCAACTGTTAGAAGTGAGTATGCTGAGGTAGTGTCATTTTTCTTTGCTCTGTTTCTCCAGGTATTAAATGGTGTTTTGCATTTTGACATCTATGAAAAATAAAAAAGTGCCAAAATGATTAGGAGGTTGAGTTTTCTGTATCAAGAGTTAGACACCATCAGAGCCCTGTTTGTCACATAGTTATTAATGATCACACTTTATTTTTTTTATTATCACACTTCATTTTTGAAATAATTCTCTTCTGCTTCCCTGATCATGAGCAATTTCCCTATTTACCTAGGATCATGAGTAGCTGGTAACCAATATTAGGTGTAAACTCTATGATGCATTTTAGTGCAGTGGTTTTCAGGGATTAATTGTAATTGTCTTCTTGTTTTGCAGATGGAAAAACTGAGACTCAGAGAGGGCAAGTGATCTCTTGGACTGCCTAGTCAGCAGGTAAGTGGTGATGCTGAAACAAGATATATGTCTAGTCTCTGAATCTCTGCAGGCCCATTGTCTCACTCTTGTGACTTTTCTGATTTGTGCAATTCAAGGCAGGAAGTAAGAGGAGTTGTTTTGAGGCATTTTGGTATTAATTGCACTTGTGGTTTCTGTTTGTTCCCACTGTCAAGTTGGAATGTGTAGCAGGTGAGTTTCTGAAGGCCTTGTAGGCGCTGCCTGGCCCATATTGGATCTCTCCCCGAGAATGGTAGAGCTCAGTCAAACCTGGCCCACGCTGTGCCTGTGTCATGATTGAGCCTTCAGTAGACCTAGCTGTTTGATATGTCTAGAACAGGGGGCCTTGTACTAGGGGAGTCAGGGGAAGTGGGTTCTGGTCCCACCATAAGCTGCTCTGTGACCTTGAGCAAGCCACTTAACTCATGGAGTCACTTGTTCTTCATTCTTTCAGACTTTTCCCCCAGAGAATGTGGCGCCAGACTCTGTGCCAGGCATGCGGGATAGCAAGATAAAAACCACACAGGCTTTGCCCTTGAGGCACACATAACCCAGCTGACGAGCTCTCCCATTTCTTCATTATTGTCTCATCATGAGAATTGCTAGCATCTGCCTTGGAGTTTACACTCTATAGGACATTTTTTGATCTTCCCCGAAACTCCATAAGATGAAAAGAAGTTATTGCCGTTCTGTAGAGGAGAAAACTACGGCTTAGAGAGTTGGCCAAGGCCACATAGTGCGTAAGGGTTACAGTTGACCTTGAAATCCAGATTTACTGACTCCAAAGCATTTGTTTCTGACAACAGCAACTGTTTCATCCAATTGTTTGAGTATTCGAGCGGGCATTTAGTACTCTGCCCCTTAGCAGTGAGTGAATGTTGGGGTGATCAGTGCAAGGATAGCCCCCTTGCTGGAGGAGGAATTCTTATCTGCAAGGGGTACTTTTCCTGTGTCAGGTTGATTATTCCAGAAAGCAAAGCCTTCCCTGCCTGAGAGTGCAGTTAGCTTTGGGCACAGGGATAGCTGGTAACCAGAGGAAAATACGCCTAGGGCGCAGGCTCAAGGCCACGACCCTGGTGAGCAGGGAGGCTGGAACTCAGCATATCAGAGAGAATCTGCCATGGGCCTGGTTGCACAACTCCCTTCTTCTGCAGTGACCCTAGTGAACTGTTGAGTTTCACCAAAGCTTAATGATCCTGGTAGCTTCTGCTGGTGCAGGGTTGTCTGGCCTTAGGCAAGATGTGAAAAATGAGATGGATCAGAGGCTATGCTCTTTGTTTGTGGGGATGACAACTGCTTGAGCAGGAAGCTCTTGGGCTCCCTCAAAGTCTGGAACTTCAAAGGGTACTGAACAACCTCAGGGACAGGGCCTGGTTTTTCTATTTTGCCGTCTGTATGTATGTTGTGAATAGTGGCCATCCATGATGAAGATGTGTCTCCATGTATGGATGTATGGGATTTGTGGGGAATGTGTGTGTACATGTGTGGGGGGTGTGAGGAGTGTGTGCGTGCGTGTGTGTGTGTGTGTGTGTTTAATCTCTAGGAAGCAATTCTTATGACAAAAAGAAAACACGGGTGTAATTTTTCAACAGGACCCAAAAATGGGCTTTTAATAAGCATCATTAAACTCTTTGATTACAAGGGGAAGCCAGCCATTCTTTCATCCCGGCTTGGATCACACAGCTCTCCCTTGCCCTATGCTTTGGGGTCAGATAAAAAGTCCTACTATTTGTCTTGGTCTCTCCAAACCCTTTCTCCCCCTTCCTGCCCTCCCCAGCCCCTGCCCCTGCACGTGCTTGTCTGATCTCCCTGCTTGGACCCCTACACACACAGGTCTGGTGTCAGGACTGACAGCTGATAGCTGCGGGTGTGCCTGGAATCTGGGTGTCCTGTGTCTCGCACTGTCCCAGCAGGAAACTTTAGGGTCTTTGTTTGGGAAGTGCTCAGAGCTGAGAGATCTGGGGTTCCTTCCTTTCCCCGAGGGTCACTTACAGTCACCGACACCCAGCAGGGCTGTGTGTGTGCAAACCCTTTCCTTTATGGATTGGGTTTCCCCTTGTCTGACATGGGAGGAGGAGAAGCTCTGTTGAAAGGTAGGTTTCACTCTAGACTGAAAGTATTCTGCCAGGTCTCCTAAGGAAGCTGGTTCCCAGAGTGATTATCTTTCCTGAGCCGAGAGCAAGGCGCTCTGTGACAGGAAGCAAGGCAGGCTTAGCAACAGGCTTATCAGACTGTTCTACAAGAATGTTCATTCGTGTAAATAGGTCTGGATTTGTGCAGTTTTTGTTCCTCTCTGTGCGCTGGCTCAGTTCTGAGGCTGGTGTGTTCTGATTTGCATGGCTCCTTTTCAGAGGTAATGCATTCCATGGGGTGTGGAGTTCTGCCTGCGTCGTCCCTGGTCACCCCAGCACAGAAGTACCTGGCATGGCATGGAGCTGAGTATGCAGGAGCAGGCAGGCAGTGTTTGTTGTCTACAGAAGCCGCTGGCTCCAGGCAGCAGATTGCCCCAGGTGTGGTACTCATGCCTTGCATAATGTAACAGATCTGCATTTAAGTCCTAGGTTGGCCTCTTACTGCTCCAACCAAGTTTCTCTGTGTCTTGGTCCTGGAGGGCCTGCCCTATTTGGAACATTCTGCCTAAATCTTGCCAGCAGCTCCAGTGGAGTGGCTAGCCACTCGTCCCTGTGGCTCCAGTCATGGGCTCAGAACTGGCAACAAACCAGTAAGCCACTAAATATCACCGTCCTTCCACACATCCCAGGTGGACAAGCTGCCTCGACCTTGAAACCTACTCAGACAGAAGCTTATGTCCAGGGCTGGGAACATTAGCCATCAGCATCAGTTCTCCAAACACCATTAGTCATTGCTTTAAAAGACATTTATTAAGCTCTATTACGTGCAAGGCACTGTGGTAGCATCGTAGGTATATTATTTCTAATTTTTATACCCAGTTTCCAGATGAAATGACTAAGTTTCAAAGACATTATTGTGCCCCAGTGTACATAAATATTCAGTGAATGTACCTAGATTTGAACCCAGGTGTTTGGATTAGAAAGCTTATGCACCTGCCCTGGCTGGGTAGCTCAGTTGGTTAAAGCATTGTCCCCATGTGCCAAAGTTGCAGGTTTGATCCCCAGTCAGGGCACAAACAAGGATCACCCAATGAGTGCATAAATAAATGGAACAACAAATCAGTATTTCTTTCTCTCTATTTATCTCTCTCTCTCCCCTCCATCTCTCTCTCTCCCCCACTTCCTCTTTCTCTCTTTCTAAAATCAGTTTTTAAAAGATGCTTATGATTTGACCTCTATAAGGCATACAGAACACAATGGCTAGCAAAAAAAATAATAATAATTGTTGTTACTTATTAGTAATAGTTTTTTTGGGGGGTAATCATTAATAAAGCCCTACCATATGTTATCCTAATTGTTGGATTGTCTGTGGTCCTCTCCCTCTGGATGGGGAAGTTCTTGAGGGGAGAAACTGGAAGCCCCAGCCCCTAGCAGGGTACAGGTTTATAGCAACTGATCAATAAATGTTTGATTAACAATACAGGCATAGGCAAAGGTAGATTTACAATTGTTTATACGGAAAATAATACAGTAATTAATAAATAATAATACAAGAATGAGCTCTGTGTTTCACATACTCCTGACTGTAAATCTGCTTTTGCCTACCACTGTATGAATGGCTAACTATTTGATCGCTGACTATGTACTAGGCAAAGCACTAAGTGCTTTATGTGTATTATTTTGTTTAATTCTTTAAATAACCCTGAGATAGATATTATTATAACAATTTTATATCAAAGAAAATAGAGGCTTGAAGGGTTTTGAGTAACTTCCCAGGTTTCCCAGCTGGTAAGTGACAGAAAGGGGAATGGAGTCCGGCTGTCTGATAGGGGAGTTTGGTGTTTGACCGCAATGCCAATGTCCTGCCTCGCCCAGAGGCACGGGCCTCCCCCAGTGTTCATACCACAGCGATGCCCACGGCTCCTCCTGTGAATTCCTGTGGAGCTGTCACTCAAACCCACTGCCTACTTATCCAGAGCTGTATGAGGTTTCCATCAGAAGGAATGCAGCTGGAGAAGGCTGGGAGGCCATAGTCATGTACGAAAGACAGTATGAGGCGTCACTTATAGATTTAATAAGAAAAGGGTATCCTTTCTGCAAAGGAGACCTGATTTATAAGACACAGTGGGAGTAGAGTAACATCAAGAGGGATAATCTTTTGAGCTCCATGGGATAACTGTGGTGAGGGGTTTCAATGGTGTTTTCTGGGGAAATTTCTTAGGCCTTGGCAAGTTGCTACCACAGACTTATTTGTGGGTGAGGCCAGGCCAGGGAAAAGGTCTACATTGTTCTCAAGGAAGGCTTTCCCTTCTAGTACCTTCCCACAAGACTTTATGAATCAATGATTTATTTCATCATGTGGAGCTTCATCTTATGCAAGACGAAGAAAGATGAAGAAATGGAAGCAGCTTCACTGCCACAAAATAATTGACTCCTGGCAACTTAATACGAGAAGTAGCAGGAGCGTGTGCTTTTGGTGAAAGTTAAACAACAGGGAGACAGATTAGAACTGGGTAAGAGAGGGGCTTGAAGCGGCTCTGGGGGCTGCCTGGGCAGGACTGGGGTCCGAGTGGGGTTACTCCTGGAGGGGCTGGGGCTCACTGTGCACAGCTCCAGGCTGTGTTCTAAGGCTGTGTGCATTGGCACGGTGAGGAGTGCCAATGGCCTATTTAAGTGCTAGAACAGAAACAGCTGTTTTAGGAGACCACAAACGGGTACTCCTCGCCCAGGGGAAAAGTATGCAGAATGACAACAGGATAACATATCAGTTAGAACATTCCTGGGCATGTCTTTTGGGAGACTTGGAGCTTTGCTTTTCAGGAGGCTGGCCCTGTGTACCCTGAAGGGAGTGGCAGCCTTGGGCGTTAAAGCTGGACCTCAAGGGCACTTACACGTTCACGCATAGCAATGGTCAGACTGTGCTCTGTGGAGCCCTGAAGGTTTAGTGGAATTCCCTCTGAGACATCCTTTGGAGACAGACAGACAGTTCTCTGTTGGCTCTTGGGCCCGCACCTAGCAGATTCTCTCCTCCTTGTTTGCACATTGGGCTTCCTTGTTGCCGAGACTGATGTTTGGCTGGGATGTACTCTCATGGCCGTGCTGCTTGGTCAAAGCCAATGTCTGTTCTCACTGGCCATTGTGTCTGTTCTGATTGGTGCTAGCTGGACCGTATCAAGTGTTAAATATCTTAAATTTTACTCCTGCTTGCAAACCTTCTTTTGCGTAGAGCCAGAAGCCACGGCCCCCATACTATCTGCATCTAAACGCAGACGCATCACCCAGCGACCAGCCTGCAGACCACTGCTGCACAGAACTAAAATGGTTCTGCTGTTTTTGAAAAGTGCTGGCTGTGCTTCCTCATCCTTCCTAGGGCTGTAGTCACCCGAATGTCCCTAGCCCAGGTGGCTGATGGGGCTTGGTGATTTGTCTGTCTTTCCCACTGCTGCCAAAGCAGAAGCCCCGGTTTTGCTGTGGTGGCAGACCTGAGAGCAGAGTGGATGGTTTCCGTTGCATCCCCTGTCTCTTTAGCAAGCAGGTAGCATGTGTTATTGCCTGCCCGTGGACATGGCTCCCAGATTCACTCAGCTGTGCCTTTAGGAGCACTCTGCTCTCCAAATGTGCCAGCTTCTCTGGAAAAATTCCTTAAGAGCCTTTGTTTTTTAATTCCCCCTTTAAAAAAGGGGGGGGGAAACAATGGTAGAAGTCACATACTGGAAAGTGCATGTACTTGGGACACATGCAGGCCAGGATGTATATGCAGGCTCTGCCACTGAATAGCTATTTGACCTTGGGGAAATGGTTCAATCTACTGGCCTCAGTTTCCTTGTTTGTAATGACAACTAGCATCTACCATGCCCCTGCCAGAATTTTAAGCATTTATGTGATATCCAAGGTAGGTAAAATTATTCTCTCCTTATCTTACAGATGAGGAAATTGAAGCCCAGAGTGACTTTTCCAAGGTCACACAGCTAAATGGCAAGGCCTGGACTCACATGCAGGTGGTCTGGCTACAGAGCCCATACCTTAAACCCCAGTGATTCACTAGCTCTGTCGCAAGGTGGTGTTAGGACTGATTATCAAGTCGTGTGCCTAGAGCTGGGGTTGCTCTTCCTGAAAGTTAATTCTCTTCTCCTCTTGTTCTGTGTCTAACAGAAATAGAAAAAGTCTTTTTATTCACTGAGTACTTGTTATTACACTATGTGCTTTGCATTCATTATCTAATTTAAACATTGTAGTTTTCCCTTTTTAATATTGTTTCAATTATACAAATGAAGGAACAGCAGAATAAATAGCCCTTGGTAGGTAGTGAGCTCCCCATCAAGAAAGGGAGTGGTTCAAACAGGAACAAGATGGTCACTTGTCAGAACTGTAGTGTGGATTCTGGCATTGGACCGTTAGATCATCTGTTAGATTTTATAATGCTCTTCAGTGCTTGGTCTGGGATGTGAACAGTTCCCAAGATTTTGCCAAAGTGGAACAGGGGCATGAGAAGGCGATAGGTCTCCTGAGCTACTTCCAGTGTTTCAGTGTTCTCCAGAAAAACATCCATTGACCCTGAGCACACAGCACAGAGCAGCTAAGTAATTTCTGCTTGTGGCTGGGAATCTATATGATTGGGAGTGAAGAAACCCAGGTTCTAGTCTGGGTTCTGCAACTAGTTAGAAAATCATTTAGCCTCATTGTACTTTTTGTTCACGGAAAATAATAACTTTAAAGAGTTGCTGTGTCTATAAAATAATACACCTTAGTCAAAAGCATCATGCCAGAGAGAATCATTAGCATATATTTTTCCTCCTCCCAATAACACCTTCAATCTCTAACAATTTTAAGAACAAATGCTATCTTTTCCAGAATTAGAGGGTGGGAGGAGGAATGACTGAAAATGGGAGGAATAGAGTCAACCCATCATTTTTATATTAGAAAGCCTTCAAGCCTAAAGAAGAAATTTACCTCTACATAGGCAAGAAAAGAAAGAATGGAGAACTTATCTCTGAGTTTCCTAACAAACAAGGGGAAAGGGGAAAGCTGGTGGATCACATGTTGTTTCTATTGGCTAACGTCAAGCCTTTGTTGAGGTGTAAGTAAACACAGACAGCAAGCTGTTCGCTAGGCACAGAGAGGTATAGCTTATGCAGGACTGGCGATTACATGATCTGTTAGGTTGTGCTCTGGGGACCAGACTTCAGGACAGGGACCCGCGTGCAGCAAGTTTACTGGGTCTGCTCTCAGTATAGCACCTGGAAAGGGATAAGAGAAGTAAAATAGGAACAAGGGAGGCGTTGGGCTGCAATGCAGTCACAACCAAGGCATCAGCCGATCCCAAAGGAAGCTGAAGAGGTGGGGGTGGCCCTTCAGATACTCTGCCTTGAGTCAAGAGGAGCTGGCCTCCCTGCCGTCTGCAGGAACCGCTGTGGACTGCCTCGCGTGAGGCAGCTCTCAAGGGCTGAGGGCCATCCCTGGAGAAGGGTCAGTTGAGAACTGTCAGCAGTCAATGGCAGAAGGAGAAATGGGTGTCTGGGTCCCAGAGGGCTTACGAGGACAGGCCATCCCAGCGCCCACTACACATGAACACTAGGCTGCCATTCTCTCCTTACATCCCACTGCAGACATTGCTAATTGAAGCAGTTCTTTTTAGCACTGTGTTCAGATGAGGTATCAGAATTTTTTTTCAAATGCAGGGCTCCAGGTAAATGCTATCAGTTGGTTGGAATGGGCATGTGAGAAGGAGCCCATTTGCTCCCATTGGCCTGTACATCTACAGGAGATGTTATGGCGGTATAAGAATGTCTCCAGTGTTATGATTGCTCTTTCAAAACTGAACAGTTGGCAAATCTTAGACAATTTCTCTGACATGTCTAGTGGAAAATGTAATTTTCTTGTATTTTTCCTTATTATCCCCTCTGACCACATTCCATTTGGGCTCTGAATTGTTTTCCATTTACTCTACTAAATGCAGTTTTTCCAATCATTCATTTCCTTTTCTTCTCTCTTTTTCTCTTTTTACACCACACTCTTGCTTATCCTCTCATCCATTTTTTAAATGTTTCATTTTTTTAAAGATTTTATTTATTTTTTAGAGAAAGGGGAGGGGAAGGAGAGAGAGAGGGAGAGAAGCTTCAATGTGCAAGAGAAACATTGGTCAGTTGCCTCTCACATGCCCTCAAGTGGGGACCTGGCCTGCAACCCAGGCACGTGCCCTGACTGGGAATCAAACCGGCAACCTTTTGGTTCACAGGCTGACACCCAGTCCACTGGGCCACACCAGCCAGGGCGTCTCATCCATTTTTATCTTTGAACCATTAGCCCCCCTCAGACAACCCTCCGTCACCCTGTTTCACATTACCTATATCACTTGCCAGATGTGTGCATCTGATTAGCCTCTGGCCTTTCTAACAAAAATAAATGGCATCCATGTTTAGCCAATGAAGAAATGGGAGCTTAGAGAGGTTATGGTGCTTTCTGAAGTTGAGACATCTTTCAAGAGTCAGGTCCAAGTTTTATCTTAGGTTCTTTAGCTCCCAAAGTCTGCCTTCTTTCTTCTGTAACTTTTGTACTTGTTGGGGGTGACTTCTTGACTCCACATTCTACTTATTCAGTCTTCCAAGGCCGAGAACTCTACAAACTTCTGTCGTTAATCCCATGAGTCATTATGAATTACTGCAGAGTGCTGGGAGCCACTGTACCCCACTGGACAGGATGGAAACCCCCCCCTTTTCCCCTGAAAAGGGCAATTACAGAGTGCTGGGTTCAGCCTGGGCCTTGGGCCTACCAGCTATCCATTCATTTAATTCCACAGATGCTCCAATGGTGAGGAGCCTTTGGGATCACAAACTCACCATCAGAGGGATGGGCTAGGGCTGACACTGGAGCCAACTAATGGACTTGTTGTGGCTCTTGATGAACGATACTTCATTCAGACCTGGCCAGCTGCCAAAAGTCTGGCAACATCATTGGGAACCCACCTGGGCCTCTGTGCCAAATGCCTGCACTCTGTTTTTTCTTCAAGGAAGATGCCTTTTGGTAAAGAGAGGTCTTCTTCTTTTGGCTGGAAGTCAGTTCCATCAAAACCAAGGGTCATTTAGGCCATTGTTAAAGATACCTGTTGTATCCTTTTTTTTTGTGCCAGACAGAAAGCTAAGCCATTGGGGATGGAACGGTAACACCGGTGTCCCACCCCCTTCACCCTTGAGATGGGAGCTGGTCATTTGTTAGTATTGTGTAAATGGAAGGCAGGTTCCTACAGTCTCCTGATGCTGGGAGGCTTCTGAGCTCTCACAGTCAGTTTGTTGATTCTGTCCTCTGCCTTTGACCCTAGGACTTCTTCACGCAGAGAGTAATTTAGAAGTCTCATGGTGAGTGGGAAGAGAGGCTGATTTCAGTCCTCACTCCTCTCTCTAATACAGATTTTCTGTGTGACCCTGCCAGAGCACTTGACCTCTCTGGTCCTCAGTGTTTTCTCAGTGTCACTGTAGAAAATGGCCACTGTCATGCCTCAAGTCTCTGTTGTGGGGGAGGCACCTAGTACAATGCGCTGGGCACAGGGGGCACTCTATCAACAATACCTTGTTTTGCATCCCCACCCCAACTCATTACTTAGTGAGATCAGTGAAGAAGTGTTTACTAGGCAGTGATGACCTACAGAACATGGATATTTCTTCAAGAGATATATTTAATCTTTTGTGGGATCAGCCCAGGCTCAGTAGGTTCTAGTGTCTCCATCTGGCCTGCTCTCTCACTGGACCCCACAGGGGGACAGTTTGCATACTCAGGACCTCCTATTGCCCCTGACTGGTAGAAAACTCCTGCTCATTTTCTAATTCTTTATACCCTTCACCCCATTTTCCTTTGTAGTGGGATGTAACCTCTGATTGCTCTGAAGAAGGGGCAGCTCTGACAAAGTGAAAAGGGCCTGCCCCCATGAGCTGGTTTTATGAAAACGGAACACTCTCCTGAACTTCCAGGACTCAGTCTTCTCACTTATAAAGTGGGATAATCATACTCCCCCCTCCCCCGCCCCCCGGCACTCTCTGAGGATTGCATATGATGGCGCACAGGAGAGTGTGCTATAGAACAAACATTGATTTGTGGTGACATATTCTTGCTTCTGTGAGTTTTCATTTCTTAGACTGGCCCCTTCACCGATAGCCCTCAACACACGTTCTCAAATATATTTGGTCTGTGCAGTATTTTGTTTACCAAGCTGTTTGGGGATGTCTTTACTATGAGCTTTCCCAGTGAACTTGTTTTAGTGATTTGTTTCTGTCTTTACCAAGATTTTTAAGAACAAAGTCTGATCTTAATTCCTCTATATCCGCATGTCACAGATGCCCCCGTTAGTATTTGAATACATAAAGGAAGACAAAGGAAATGAGCACTAAGGGTATCTGCTGTTTATCTGCGCTGGGTATGTAAGGCCTCAGGGTAGCCACCCACAGCCCTATGAGGCGGACAGCGTTCCCACTCCCGAGAAAAGCCGCCTACTCAAGAGTACACAGTGAGCAACTAGCAGGGTAAGGGATGGCCACCTCAGAGCCCTGGACTCCGAAGCTCCTGCTCATCTCCTATACTCTCCTCTTCTTTGTACATTTTATTTCACAAACAACAACAACAGGAAAAAAATAAAATCCTCTTCCATCTCACCCACTTCTAGCAAGTCAGCTTTTTCCATTTTCCACATTCCCTACAGTCTCTTTCTGGCCTGTTTTTTACAGCAGCTTTATTGAGGTATAGTTCCTATGCCATAAAATTGCTCAATTCATTGTTTTTAGTATGTGTACTGAGTTGTGCAGCCATCACCACTGTCTAATTTTAGAGCATTTCTTTACCACAGAAAGAAACCCCACACTCGGTAGCAGTCACTCGCTGTTCACCACCCTCCCCTGCCCCGGGCAGCCACTAAGTTCCTTTCTCTCTCTATTGATTTGCCTATTCTGGACATTTTAAATAAATAGAATCATATAATATGTGTCTTAATGACTGAGTTCTTATACTTAGCATAATGTAATTGAGAATAATCCATGTTTTAGTATGTATCAAAACTTTATTCCTTTTTATGGCTGAATAATACACACACATATACACAACACGTTTTGTTTATCCATTTATCAGTTGATAGATATTTGGGTTATTTATACTTTTTAGCTATAATGAATAATGCTGCTGTGAACCATTGTGTATGAGTTTTTGAGTAGATATACATTTTTAGTTCTTTTGAGTATACCCCTACGAGTGATATCGCTAGGTCATATTATAACTCTATGATTAGCATCTCCAGGAACTTTTAGTCTGTTTTCAAAAGTAGCTGCACCATTTTACAATTCCACCAGAAATATATGAAGTTTCCAATATTTTTTCACATCCTTTTGAACACATTTCATTGTCTCTCTTACATTTTATGTATCCTTGGGACTTTGATGTGGTATCTCATTATGGCTTTGGTTTGTATTTCCCTAATGACTAATGATATCATCTTTATGTGTGCTTATTACCCATTTTTATTTTTCTTTGGAGAAATGTCTATGCAAGTTCTTTGCCCATTTTTTAACTAGGTTTCCTTTTTACTGTTGAGTCATAAGAGTTCTCTCTATATGTGTGTGTCTACATATATATGTGCATGCACGTGTATATATATGATAAAAGTCACCTGTTCAACATATGATTTGCAAATATTTCCTCCCATTCTGTGAATTGTCTTTTCACTGTCTTGATAATGTACTTGGGAACACAAAGCCTTTTCATTTTGATGAAGTCCAATTTATCTTTTTTTTGTCACCTGTGCTTCAGGTATCATATCTAAGAAACCATTGCTTAATCCAAAGTCTTGAAGACTTACTCCTATGTTTTCTTCTAAGAGTTTTATAGTATCAGTTCTTACATGCAAATTTATGATTCACTTTAAGTTAATCTTTGTATCTTGTATTAGGCATGGGACTAACTTCATTCTTTTGCACATGTATATCCAGTTGCCTCTGTGCCATTTGTTGACAAGGCTGTTCTTTCCTCATTGAATTGTCTTGGTAGTTTTATTTCTATTCCATTAATCTATGTCTGTCCTGATGCCAGTATCACACTGTCTTGATTACTGTAGCTTCATAGTAAATTTGGAGATTGGGAAGTGTGTGCCCTCCAAATTTGGTTTTTTTGTTTTTCAAGATTGTTTTTAGTATACTGTGTCTGTTGTATTTGTATATGAATTTTAGGGTTTACTTATCAATTTCTAAAAAAATATCCAGCTAGGATTTTGATATGTTATGCATTGAATCTATAAATCAATTTGGGAGTATTGCCATCTAAACAATATTAAGTCTTCCAATCCATAAACATAGCATGTCTTTCCCTTTATATTGTGTTTTATAATATTCAATATTATATATATAGCATATAAAAAAGTCTTGCACTTGTAAAAAAAGTTTTGTACTTCTTTTTAAAATGTATTCCCAAATACTTTATTTTTTTGGATGTTATTTTAAGTAGAATTGTTTCCTTGATTTTACTTTTGGATTACTTGTTGCTGGTGTATAGAAAACAAATGACATTTTAAAAGATTTTATTTATTTATTTTTAGAGAGAGGGAAAGGGAGGGAGAAAGAGAGGGAGAGAAACATCAATGTGTCATTGCCCCTTGTGTGCCCCCTACTGGAGACCTAGCCTGCAACTCAGGCATTGGCCCTGACTGGGAATCGAACCAGCGACCCTTTGGTTCTCAAGCCAGCACACAATCCACTGAGCCACACCAGCCAGGGCAACAAGTGATTTTTGTACATTGATCTTGTGTCCCGCAACCTTGCTCAACTTTTAGTTTTAATAGTTTTTGGTGGATTCATTAGGATTTTCTATACACAAGACCTTGTCATCTGTGAGTAGATATAGTATTAGTTCTTCCTTTTGGAAATCTGGATGCTCCCCTCACACTCCCCACCCTGCTTTTTTTCTTGTCTAATTTCGCTGTTTAGAACCTCCAGTACAATGTGGAATAGAAGTGGTGAGAGCAAACCTTGTCTCTAATCTTAGCAGAAAAGCTTTCAGTTTTTCACCATGAACTGCATTGTCAGCTGTGGGTTTTTCAAAGATGGCCTTTATCAAGTTGAGGATTCCTTGTATTCATAGTTTTTGTTGAGTGCTTTTGTCACAAAAGGGTGCTGGATTTTATTAAATGCTTTTCTGTGTCGCTTGACAGGATCAAGAAGTTTTCTCCTTTATTCTCTTAGTATGGTGTATGACACTGATCACTTTTATGTTAAACCAACCTCAGTCTGTAGTTTTTGTTGTCGTTTTTTTTCTTATGATATCTTTAAGTGGTTTTGGTGTCAAGGCAATGCTGACCTTATAAAATGAGTTGGGAAATGTTCTCTCCTTTTTTATGTTTTGCCAGTTTGTGAAGGATTTGTGTTAATCTTGCCTCCCTCCTTTTTTATTTTTATTTTTTGGAGAACTTTAAAAAGTTGTGATGAGGGCAAAACTTATGGCAGCTCATAGTTATGCCTTGTCATGTGCTTGTATGGGATAAACTTATGAATCCAACAGAATCTTGACATTGGATTGAAACCTGAAATTTTACCTATGAGTGGGATGTGAATCTCTTGCCATTTTGCCACGGAAGACACTTAATACTAGGAGCCTGGGGTGGACATACAGACTTGCTTTGGCTCTTTTCCTCCCCAGTTTTAAATGTTTCAGCACAAATGTCTGGATGAATACGCTATTGAAGCAAAACTTTCTTCTCCAAAATAGTAACGGATTGGCTTCGTGACCACGTGCTGAGAAAGACCAATGCTAACAACATATCCCCTGGAACTCATTCTTGTCCCCCTAGAAAATTAAAATATCCATAAGTATTAAAAGCTCAGCATCTAGGTTAACAAAAGAGTTGAGTGTTTGTTTTTGTTCATTTTCAAAATGTAAAACTGAGGAAAGACTATTCCTGACTGAAATTGCTTAGAACAACAAAGAGGAGTCTGAGATGGCAACCTGGAAGGTAGCAATTTTGCTACATTACAGTACACATAAAGATGATATTCAATCTCTGAACATTACTAAAGGAGAGAAGCTTTGAATTACAATTATTCCTTCCTTCCTTCAGTAACTTCATTAATTCATCCAGCAATTTTGCACATTAATCTCCTTTTCCATGCCAGGCTCCGTGCTGAAGTGTCAGGTCACACAGACAGGAATTCATATCAGTCCCTGTCCCTGCGGAGTCCCCAGTCTGATGGGGAATAGCAGATTCTGAACAAGCAGTTGCTACCAGGCATGATCATGGCCATAATACAGGCATAAAAGGCCACAGAAATGTAAAGGGAGAAATTTTAGGAACAAAGAGTATCAGAGGAAATGTGGTCCACACAGAAGCTTGAAAGATGCATAGGAATGTGCCTCGTGGGCCCATGGGACAGCGCTCTCCGTGCCCAAGCAGAACAGGAGGTCAGTGAGAGCAGAGTCTACTGTCACACTCAGAGTCATTCATGAGGGCTCAAAGGACCAGAACTGAAAGATGATTTGGAAAGATTCCCAGGCGGCAGATTTTTGTTGTTGTTGTTGTTGTTGTTAAGAGAGAGGGGGAAAGGGAGGAGAAAGGAGAGAAACATCAATCAGTTGCCTCTCCCACACATCCTAACTGGGGACCAAACCCCCAACCCGGGCATGTGCCCTGACTGGGAATTGAACCAGTGAGCCCAGTGACCCTTGCTGGATGACACGCAACCAACTGAGCCACACCAGTCAGGGCCCAGGAGGCAGATCTTAAAGGCCTTGTGTGCTTTTTGAATGAGTCTAAACTTTATCTGGGGACAGTAAAGGTTCTAATGACTTAGGACCTCTTCCTAAACAGCAGCCCAAGGGCACCAGAGAAACTGAATTTAAACATGATTTGGTAACAAAGGTCAGGTCTAGACCTTGGATAATTGTCCCTGAATGGAATATACATCCCTAGGACCTTGTCATTGAGCATTCCTCACCCCTTGGACCTTGTCTTCCCTGGAAGGTCCTCTTAGCTTACTAGAAGGTCAGACTTAAGAACAGTGAGTTCTAATCCTGAGTCCCATTTCCAAGATAGAGTGGCAATGCTGAATCTCATTTGCTATTGTCAAAATAGCAATATTGATGTCTACTTTCTAGGGTTGTTCTGACAATGAAATAAAATGAAATTTTTGAAGATTCTCCAAAATCTTCTGAAAGGTCCACTAAAACCTGGACCAAGGGTGTGCCCAGTCCATTACGGAAGCAAGACAGACCATCAGTGTTGGGAGCTCCATAGACCTGGATTCAAACCCCAATCCACCTCATGGCTGCTTAACCCTGGACAAATCATTTAACTCTCCGAGCCTCAGCTTTCTCATCTGGGAAAGAGAAATGAACTATCTCTCACTTGAGGTTGCTGTGAGAAGCAAATGTAATGATCTCTGCGACATCCCCAGACATATTAAAGGTGCTGAAAAGTTGCCTTTCTAATCTGAATGTGGACAAGGAAGCTCTGCCTTTTTGCTAACACAGGAGCTCTCGAAAGGCGGGGTACACCTCTCCCTCATCTCTCTGTGTGCAGAGCCTAACACTGTGCTTGGTTTGTGAAGACACCAAGATGTTTCTGCGGGCAAATTTACTTCCACCCCTCCATCCTTTTCTCATTCCAGGTTTCTGTCCAACTGAAGAAGAAATTGACTCTGACCTTTCAGAAGTATAAATAAATCAATAAAGTGAAAAAGATTCTAAATCATCTCATTTTGTATGTTTATTTTGCTGAGTAGGACAAGCAGGTACTAATCAGTTTGGGGGTTCCCCAAGAGAGCAGGCAGGGCCCCCAGCTCCTGCTTCCATTAACCCAGCATGGCTGCCCCAGTTTCTCCAGCTGAACAGCAGAGCAGTATCCCTTGTGCATCAGGGACTTGGAAAGTTCAACCTGGGAGAGATGTGTCTTTAATGATGTTTTATACTCGGGGGCCTCCCCGGAAGAGAGCTTCGGGAAGGTTAAGTGGGACAGGAGGCTGCAGGAGCCACATGCCAGGGGCAAGGGCATGGGGAGATGGAAAGTGTACCCTCAAATAGGTTGGGGCAGCGTGTGTGATTGTAGCGGCCCTTGAAGCAGGTTTAGTGTATCTGTGCCACAGACTTGCTTCTATCTCCACTGTGGTTTCCATATTTGACATTCACTGTGCCTTGTGTTCCTACCCACATGGGGCGGGGCAAGCTAAGGGACTCAACAAAGCCCAGAACCAGGCCCTAAGTCTCCTCCTGCTAGTGTCGCTGACTGGGTGCCAAGCTGTGGGACAAGTGGAGCTGCTCACCTTGGGGAGACAGACGTGCAGGGAAGAAGGAAGGTCTTTGGGGACCCTTTGGGGGCTGCACTGACTCTGACTGGAAGGAGTGGGGTGGGGGAGAGGAAGATCGACAAAAGCTGCAGGAAGGGTAGGGATATTCGATGTATATTTTGAAGAATAAGAAAGAGTTCAACAGATGAAAGGAAGCTGTGGATATTCCTGACAGAGGGAAAGTTTGTACAAAGCCTCTGAGACCTGGAAGGGCCTAGACTCCTGGGGAGATGGGGACAGGAACAGTGAGTGAGGGACAGACATGGGGGAGGGTGGGTTATGGCTTGGTTAGGAAGGGCCCTGAAGGCTGGGCTGGAAGGAACATGGGCTTGATATTCTGGGCAGTGGGGAGGCAAGAGAGAGACCAAGTAAGGTTGGCCCGAAATAGCCCGGCATTAATTCAAGTACCATCCAGGGAGCACAACCGAGTGCTCCCCCCGGCTGGGCTCTGGGGGTCCAACAGTACAGAAGCAGATTTGACCCCAAGGAAGCTTATACTTCGTCTCTCTGCCTGCCTCTCCCTCCTTAGCACCATCGTCTGCTGTCCCTCTGAGCTGTCATTCTCCCAAAGGTCAGTACTATTCATATTCTGCCTGGAGCAATCAATCCAAGATCTTCAGGGCAACAGGTGATTAGGAAACAGCTGTGAAAATGAACCTTGTGGTACTTTGGGGCATCCCTGAGGTCATCAGAATGGAAATTTTCAAGAAGTGGTGCCTAGCAAAGGAGACCCTAACGTGGGGAACTTTCAGCTTGGAGGGACCGTGCTGCCTGGCCCTAGTGTTAAAGTCTGAGGACACTTAGAGGGCTGAGCCACAGATGTGTGTCTGTGAGTCTGGGGATTCTGCGGGTATAGAGGCGTGTGAACATATCTGCTCTGCAGGCATGCACATCTGGGCCCCGTATGTCTGTGCTGGGTGCATCTATGAGTCTGGGCCCCGTGCACTGGCCCTAACTGTACATGTCGGCACGCCTGTGCGAGTTCCCTTTAGGCTCTGTTTGTTTCTATGTGGATGCAGAGCCCCTGTCTTACCTTGAAAACAATCCTGTTGTTTGTGATTTCCTGATGGTGACAGTGTCGCTGCGCCCGTCTGTCACTCATTCACATGCACACACATACCCAGCACCACTGGGGAGCCGCTGGCTCTGAGAATTCCTGAGAGACTGTCATGGGCCATTTAGTGGCTTACTTTCCTCCTCGCAGAAATGGTCCAGGAAACATTTCCGGAAACAAAATTTTAGTATTGGAATCAAATACAACAAAGATGAAGCGGTAAGGGTCTGGGGACTTCCTCTGACTCCTTTTCGGGGGGAAGCCGTCTCAGTGTCTGGAGTTGGGGAAGGCACTCCTTCCACGAGGATCCCAAAGGCTTTCAGGCAGGCCCTGTTCTTTGGTCCTGAGCCTTCAATCAAAACGCTGACAATGGGGCTAACTGCCCCGAAAGGTGCACCACGGCAGGTGCCAGAGTGTAATGCAGTGGACAGCCATGAGTCACTCTGTCTGGCCAGTCTCATGTTCCAGGTGGAAAGAGTCAGGCGTGTATAACTTCATGTTTCTAGACTTGATCAGCTGTCTTCTCTGACTTCTTTCTAGAAGAATGGGGTCGCTCTCCTCTTAGGTATTCCCAGATCCTACATCGTCCTGCCATAAATTCTCGTTGGAACAAAATGGGAAAATGAACAATGGAATGACATGAATACCTACTGTTCACCCCATATTATTACCAGCCACTCACACTATCTCTCAGATCTGCTTTCTCCTTTTTTCTGAGTGCATGTGAGAAACCAAGAAGACCTTTTCTGCACTATGTTGTTTCAGGCAGAATTAGCTTTCCTTGTTCTCTTTATTTTGTAGAGAGGAATTGCAAGACAGTGAGCTGAAACCCCATCTGGAAGGCATGCAGGGACCTCCTGGTCCATAACACATTCAGTTTTTTCTCTGCCCCCTCCTCACGCCTTACCATGCTCTTTCCAGGTTGCATTTCTGAGCTGGAATGGAGAGAACTAGAACCCACTGAAGAAATGCAACACAGACTCCAAGCATCAAAGTTAAAGTGCCTTTGGAGTTCCTTCATCAACATCCCTGCCTTCCACATGGGAAAACCAAGGCTCAGAGAGGTCTAACCAGCTGGCTTGACAGAGACAGGCCCAGAGTTCAGGTCCTCTGACTCCAGGTGAATGCTTTGCTTCTCTGATCCTAACTATGGACCATACAGAGGAGTGTACTCAACACCATTTTCAAGAGATTTTCCACCATTATGGAAGCAAATAGACCTGACGGCATGATACAAGGCCGAGAGTTTGGAGTCACCAAGACGTGGGTACAAACATCATCTTTACATTGACGAGCCGTTTGTCGAGGGCCCTCATCTGTAAACAAAGATAACAACCCTGCCCTTCTCATAGGGCTGTTGTAAAGACGCAATGAAATCATGTATTTGAAATCCTTAGTAGTGTCCCTTGCTCAGAGTAAATTATCAACAAATGTTAGTACCCCCTCCATCTGGAAGCTGACAAATTCAATTAACCAGAACCATCTCCACCCCCATTTCCCAACCCTCCCCATTCACAGAATCATAAATCTTGTGTTGGAAAGGAGCTCCATTAATCATCTGGCTCAGCCCCCAGTTAGCAGAGCTCTCACTGTATTTGGCTCAGTGTGGTCCCCAGTCTTTTGCTGGCTCAGCCCGCCTTACTGTAAGTGGAAGAATTCCCACCAGCACAGCCAAAAAAAGGGAATAATGCTGTCAGTGGATTCCACAAAAGGGCTAATATTAGCTGGGCAGGAGGATGGGGGAATGTGCCTATATTTAGAACCTGTGTCTTCAGCCCTTTCCTGAAGCAGCAGGAGCCGGGGGGACAGAGGAGAGGTGTGGTTGCTGCCAGCTGACCCTGCCAGGCTGGCAGAGCAGCTGGGCAGGTTCTCTGTCTCTCATGTTGGTTGGCTTCCTCCCCCTTCGGAAAGTCAGGGAGCACAAACGAAGACCCGTGGGAAAGGAGGGACATCCCACAGAGCTGCAAGGAGGACGAATAGTGACAGAGGCCTCCAAGGGCTCCCACCACACCAGCACAAATAGAACAGAGCAGTGGGGTGGCCCAGAGGGGCAGAGTCTGTAACTTGCTCTAAGATGCTGTCCACATAGGGATTTTCCAGGCCTGGTCCTCCTAGAGATGCCTGAGATCGAGGCTCAGGTGTCACAGGGTGCTGGGCCTAGGCCAGCAGAGACGTGTATAAACCCTGATCCGCCCCTAGCCGTGGCCCTTTGCACACCCTCCCTCCACAGAGTGTCTGTTCTCGCTTTCTCTGCCTGATAAACTCATCCTGGGGCCTAGCTCTAGCCTTTCCCCTGTGGACACATCACGCTCCCAGGACGTCCTGCCAGCCTTTTCAGCACTTCTGTGAGATTTAGAATAAGGTGGCCCTCCTCCAGGTAGGCCCACAGCCCTGCACCAGGGCACACGACCAGGTGAGCAGAGTGAGAGCCGAGGTAGATGTCGTATTCACTCCGTGGTGGTTGCCCTTGTGCAGAACACAATCTTAACAAACCACACATGGGAGCCCTGACGCTCTTCCTTCTCACAGGCCCTGTGTTCCTATATGTCCTCTCTTAGCCCAATGAAGGTCACAGTAGGAAACTTGAGCCTTAGAAGCTGAAGGAAATGGCCAGTGGCCTGAGGTCTAGACTAAATTATTTTCCTGTACTGGGGTGATTCCCTGCAAGGAGTTTTTCCATGCTGCGTCTGTTTTCCCATCCTTAAGGTGAGTCAGATGAACTAGCTGATCTCTAGGATGGACTTCTTTTGGCTCTGCAGTCTATTCATCTTCTCATTTTTTGGTGGCATGGTGAAGATACAATCAGAAAAGCATGTGAACTCTATTCTTCCCGCCCCCAGGTAAAACCCACATGATCTGAAGAGAAATAGAAATTATTTTGTATTTATTCACAGTCTGCCTTTCCTCTTATTTGCTCCCCTCTGCTGGAGCTTCAGGCTGGACCAGAAAGCCTGTCTGTGCAGGATGCTAAAGATTCCCAGTCACCCAGGGAGAACAGCCTCAAATCTTATTGGCCCTCATGCTGGGTCTACAGCTGTGACCTCGGACAAGCCTCTGTCAAGTGTCACCCAATGAGCTTTTAGAAATTTTGCAAGTCTGCAGCCCCTTCAATGCATTATTTCTAACACCACATCCTGCCTTGAAATGGTTACTGGGCTGCATTTTCTTTTTCCATCTTGGAGAGAAAGGCAAGAATCAGGAAAGGCCTGGGGGATGGAGGCAGGGCCAGCAGGAGAATTAGAAAGCCCAGGTTGTGGTTCCTGCCTGGTGGAGCTGTGTTTCTCTCAATTGGTTGGCTTGTTGCAAGCCATGGGACAACAGTGTCTTCCCCACCTGAGACTGCAAAGCACATTGTGCGCACTGGGCAAACAGACTCACACTGGCCCCACTTTGCCTACAGGCGCTTTATGCTCGTAAATAACTTGAGAGCAGCCAACTTTCCAGGTGAAATGTTTGCACGTGGTTTGTGTCTGAGAAGCAGAGTCATAAAATAAAAAAAAAAAACAACATTGAAGGATTAAAGCACACACACACATGTACAGGGCTCACACAGACTCAGCACCTCAAGACTTCTTTTAGTATTATTGTTTCCCGCAAGTAGATCGCAACTTGGCCGTTTTTAGAATCAGAGAATGTCACGGATGGAAGGAATGCCTGAGATTATTTAGTCTGACAGATTTCAAACTTTTATTGGCCACAAAAGCCAGTCTTCAAAGGAGGTTTTACAGGAACCCAAAATGTCTAAAGTGGAGGAAAACAGAACTGTTCTGGAGAAAGGGTGGGGAGAGCGTAGGATTCCCTTGAGCACAGTGTGAAAGCCGCTGAGCCCTTCCAGCTCCCTCAAGGAAACTGAGGCCCAGAGAGAAGTGTCCTGGACAAGGTCGCATGGCACATGAGTAGTGGGGCCTAGAATGGAACCCAAGGCAAACCGTGGCCGGGGTCATGTCACAGCTGAGTTAAGAGGAAAATGCCGCCTTCCCCAGCGATCCAAATCCAGTCATCTTTCTATCACATCAGGCTGCCACTGTTCTGTGTTTTGGGTTTTTTCCCCCTAATTTATAGCAGAATCATCGAATGCCACAGCTGGGAGTACCGGCTCACGGGTTTCCAGTCTCTCTGCTGCCCTGCCCGGTGCTGGGGTTGCAGCAGAGGATGGGAGGAGAGGGGTCTGGGGTAGTGGGCGCCCTGGCTAGCCCTGCCCTCTGCCTCCTCAGACCAGCTCCCCTCCTTCCTGTTCTCCAAAGATTTCAGATGGAAAATAGAAAGGGATGGAGAGAGCTACTTTAAAGAAAGAAAATTCCTGAGAAACTCTCCTTAGGTACAGATATTTTCAGATGAGAAAATCAGTGACCTGATTTAGTCGCCTCCATGGGAAGAGGCTGAACTTTCTAAGAAAATGGAATTAAAGGAGAAAAGCTCTGTATCTTCAGTCTGCAGGACCAGCGTTTGTCATCTAGGCCTCAGGAACCTGACAGAGCACAATCCCGATACCTCCCGCAAAAGACTCTCACACAAATTTAGGAGCAAATTGGGTCCCCCATGGCTAACAGGGGACCTTCTGCCATTTAGTCTTTTGTCCTTCACCTCTGTTGGCAGCTAAGCGTTTACATTTGACCTATAAGTTTCAGGACCTTAAGACCTCAGGTGGCTTCCCCACACTCGGAGCACCCTATCTAACACCCCCTAACCCCCCTGCATGGCCACCCCCCAGGACATTTCAGTCCCTGAGACCCTTCAGCATTTCTCCTTCCTGCAACTTGGTGTTCTTGAGGAACGCTGAAGCTCGCTGATGCTATGGAGGGAGGAGGCCAGCGTGCTTTCTTCCCTTCGGCTGGATATCGGAGTGAGCTGAGCTGTACAAACCCCTGGCTCTGCCAGCCTGCCGCCCCTGGGGAGGGCGGCTCTGCTCCTCCTTCAGATCTTGGCAGGGGTCTCCTTAACCTGTTGTTTGCAAGGTTTGTTCCTGGCATTAAATCTAATAAGCTCATGCCTGACGGTTTGATCCTGAGCTGCTTTGAGGCATTGCGGGCCTTTACTGAGCATTAACAAGATGCTGCTGACAAGGCTTTGGGAGCTTCCAGCAGCCTCAGGAGCCCGGGTCTTTGGAAATGGCATGGCTTGCTGGAGGCAGCAGAGGCTTCGAGCAGTCAGGCTCCCGGCCCGGTCCAGGCTCTGCCCTGGGCAACGTAACCTCTCCCAACTGCCATTTCTTCCTCAGAAAATGGAGGAGTATGCCTAATAACATTGTTTTGAGGAGTCATTAAAATAACATAAGGGAAGTGGCTGGACTGTAGTAGGGACTTCCTCACCTCCCAGGGAAAGCCCAAGTCTCATGAAGCCATGTATTCAACACAAACCAGATTTCTGCATCTCCTCCCTAAGAGTGCTGGTTGGTTACTCACCCGGGGACAGAGGAGAGCATTTACCACATGCCATCGACTTAAAGACATACATAATTCAACATTTAAACATCTCTGCAATAGGGCTGCATCTTACATATCATAGGGATGTCACTGTTTAACCTCAGGGTTGGTAGGGCTTTTTTTTTCTTTTTTTTTTTTTGGTGGCTCATACAGTTATGGTATATCTCATGACTGATGCAGTTGTAATTGATGACATCTTCAATTTGATGAAAATGGGCGTTAAGCACTCACCATGTGCTAGGTGCTGTTCTAGACCACTATACACCAGCTGTTTAATCTGTGCAACAACTGTGCAACAACACAGGGTAGGGATTAATAGTCCCATTTTACAGATGGGGAAACTGAGGCTCTGAGAGGTCAAGGGACCTGACCAGGACATAAATTTGTTGTGGTTGAATCAGGATTTGAACTAAGGTTGGGCTGACCCTGATGTCTGTACTCTTTTAGATAGCTGTGCAGAGAGACCACCCGTGGGAGGATCCAGGTCCAGAGCCCGAGGGAGCTTCATTTTAACACAAACTCACTTGCATTGACAGGGCTTCCAACACATGCTGGGCACAGCCGAGGCATTGGAGATTCGGGCATGATATACATGGAGCATGACTGCAAGGAGACCAAGCACTTTCAACCCACTTAATATGGTTTTAATAGGACCCTACAGAGCATGTGGGAACATGTAGGAGGGGCCCTTACCCTGGGCTAAAGGGGCCAGGGCAAATTTCCAGGAGAAAGTGACCCGATTTGAAAGTTCGCTCAGCGCAGCGGGGTGGAGGTGGTGGATGACGTGCTCCAGGCAGGCGGAAGAGCGTGTGAGAAGAGGCTGGAGACTGAGAGGCCAGCTGTAGGAACTGAAAGATCTACACCTGCATGACCCTCTATGATAGTCAACAGCCCTGTGTGGCTATGGCACCCTTGAGATGTGGCTACTCTGAAAGGAGGTGTACAGTAAGCATAAAATGCACACTGGATCTCAGCGACTTAGTGTGAGGACATAAAGAATGTAAAATATCCCATTCATAAATTTCTGACATTGACTCATGTTACAGTTACGTTTCAGATAAATAAATATACTTCTAAGGGAAATAAGTGGAATATGTTGTTAAAATTAATGTGACTCGTTTCTCTTTACTTTTTAAAAGTGTGGCCACTAGAAAATTGGAAACCACATCATGTGGCTTGCATTTGTGACTCCCATTATATTGAGACTAACACATCGGGAAATGAGAAGCCCTTGAAGGCTTGCGCCCTGGGCAGGGTGGGGGGCGGGGCAGTAAAGCTGGGAGATAGTTAGGAAGTCGCAGAATTCCGGCACATTTGCTAGATTAGCTCGTGAGAGACGAGAGAGAAAGGGGGAGAGAGAGTCTATTCAGGTGTACAGCTAAAGGGACTGAGGCTGAAAGAGGAGAAGGACTTAACCCGCGTAACCCCGCATGGCCTTGCTCTGTGCGTGGCCATCCACGTGCAGTTCAGAGCCCACTGCCCAGCCTTGCCAGGGGGGTGGCCACATCCCATGTCTTCCGAGCCGAGCCTGTCACAGTGTCCATTCTCTGCATCCCATGTTTGCCTGTCAGCCTGCGGATGACTACGCGGTTTAGGACACGGGCACCTGGATAATCTGGATCTGAACTTTTCACACCATCCCTAGGACGGGGTTTCCTTTACAGTTACCTTCCCAGATCCCTTACGACAAGCAGTTAGCCAAGACGTGAAGCTTGACAATGACTCCCCCTGTAAATGAACTATGAGGCCTGGCTGTTTCTCCAACTTCACTATGTGTTGTTGAGATCATCACTGTTTTCAGAAAATGGTGCTTTTTGAAAGAACATGGAGCACTCCTGAACATTTCTCATCCCTTCTAGATGGATGATTCTGTGCCCACCTCCCACCCCCTTAGCATGAACACGCAGCACACGGCCCATTCGCCATTAGCGCCACATCCTGCTCACCAACCCCCACAGGACAGGGAAGCAGCCGAACAGAAACCTACGAATGGCTCCAGACTCCCCAAAGGACCGTGTCCTGGGGCACAGAATTTTTGTTTTCATTTTCTAAAATCAAAGATACCCTTACAAATGATTACAAAATGAAATAGTGTAGAAGGTCTTATGTGAAAAGCAAAATCCTTCCCCAACCTCAGCCCCCGTCCCCTGAGGCAACCACATTGAACTCCTTTTGCTTTTAGTTCCTCTGGTGGTTGCTTCCATGTCATTATATAGTATTTGCTTAAACTGTTCCAAAGTGATGTATCAGCTTTACACAGTATCTACTGCTTGCCTGCTGGGTTAAGTGAAGGCTTGGCTCACTGACACCCCGCCTCTCCCTCCTCCTCCCAGGGTGCACTTGCAATTAGGAGTCAATATAGACACGTTTGCAGTTCTTCCACTCGTCACCTTTGTAACTCTGAATAACACACTTAAAGGAGAAGAGTGTTGAAGGGTCAGTTCTCCCCTTGGATGCAGCTCTCCAAAGCTCTCTTCCAGCTGCAAGGTAGCTTTCTGCAGAAAGGCTGCTTTACAGAAAGACTTGTTCTGTAGCATCTGAAAGGGGCGAGCTCTTAACATTTGGAGGTGGCTTGCTGTCATTAATCCTTCATCCTACTTTGTGTTGTGGGTAGTGATATGGGAATCAACATTCGCATTTCCGCCTTTTGGGAGGAGCCTCGCTCCTGACGCTGTCGGGACAGCGGTGACTGAGGGGCTGTTGGATAGCACCGGCTCACATCTTGTCGAGTTCGGGGTTGTGGTTACAAAACCTTACTCATCTCCTTCATTAAAAAAAACTTCACCAGAACCTTAGAGGCCCTCTGACCTGATTCACAGAACATCAGAGCTTTAGGTATAACCTGCAAGTAACACTTTTCTTTTGAAGAGCTAAGGTATAGGGAGGTTAACTAGATATGGTCAAGTTAACAAACTACTTAGAGAAAGAGCAGGACCTAGAAACCCAGGTCTTCCAAACGTGGTGCGGAAGGAGCGCATGTCCATCACGTGACACTGCTCCTGAACCTGGAACTGCAGAGCCACTCACATGCCAGAGAAGGGACAAAGGGTGATGCTCACAGTCGGCCGAAGTTAACTTTCAATCTAGTCCTGGAGTTAACCGGGGTTATAATAATTTCATTAAATTAGCAACAAAATGTCAGCAAGAACAATACTGCTTTGTACTTTGTATATATGTCGGGGGTGGGGTGCAAAATCATTAATGCTAAGCTTAACTGTTAACAAAACATTTGTCTTACATTTTAGAAAATAAAAAAAAGAATTTTTTGTTAGATACCCACAGTATGTAGGGTTCTCTCCTGAACACCGAGGACACAGGAACATTGAAAATATTCACATATTTGATGAAATTTTAGTAAGCAATTTCTGCATACCAAGTGCAGCGAGAGCTCAGAGGATATAGCAATGACCCCATTCCTGCCTTCAGGGAGTGCACCATGTGTTCGCGGACGGACATATGTCTGCAGGCGGAGAGATGTACCCATACCAGGCACAGTCAACTAAGAATGTGGACTTGAGAGGCAGATACATTCTCACTCTGGTGCTCACAAGCTGGATGACCTTGAGCGATCATGATACATCTTTGTGACTTGTTTTCTCTTCTGTGCCAAGGTAACATCTGCTTCATGCAGTAAGTTGTGTAAGGTCAAAGTGAGATTAAAAGATATAATTATGTAAAAACCCCAGCCTGAGGCCTTGTAAATAGTAGACTGTGCACAAGTGAAGGCCCCCTCTTTTTAAAAAAAAAATTTCCACCCCTCAGATCCCAGACCTGCTAGAGGAGGTTAGAGGAAAAGGAGATCATTTGTCCATGCTGGAGTGTCAAGGCCCCCAGGGGGCTGGACTTGAACTCAGCCTTGCAAAGAGAAGGAAGAATCCAAGGACCGGGAAGGGGCTGAGCCAGGCGTTGGCTAAACCATCTCTATGGCACCGTGAGAGGAAAATGTAGCTATTCTTAAGACCAAAATCAAGGTGGACTTAAACTCTACAATTAATTCCCTTTGTCTCTGTAAGGAGCCCTGGGAGAGAGATTGGGATACTGTTTGGGGCCAGGGAGCTACCTGCTCCCAGGAAGCTCCTCCTGAACCTCAGGTACCCGGCAGTGGTTGTGCCTAGCAAAGCCTTGGCCTTCAGGCTGGCCTGGCCATGCCCTTGTCCCAACAGCAGGGTGATCATGGACCGATGACAAAACTCACTTCAAGTCTCAAATCCCTCTGTCTTAAATATGGGGAATAATGCAACAGAATATACCTATAGTGTTGCTCTGTGTATTAAATATAAAATCTTCAGAACATGTCTGACATACAGTAAATACTCAAGCTAGATGCTAGTTTCTTTAAAAAAAAAAATCATTGCCCTCGTACCTAGTGTGCATCACTTCTTGCTAAAATTAAGGCTTCTACCTATCTCCTGAGTGGCCTGTGACTTTGGTACCGTGCTTTAATTGTCTCTGACCCCATGGTTTGGGAGCTTAACCTGCTCTCTGCTGGGCACTGAATCTGGCCTGCTTACTGCCTGGAGCTTTCTAGTGGGGTGACTTCCCTGCAAATTATACAGATTATACAAGGGAAGCAAAGAGGTACTGTCTGAGGCTGAGAAGAATCTTGCCAGGCGTCCTGGAGGAGGTAGTGCCTAAACGGAGCCTTGACGGATGAGTAGGTGTTTGTCAGGGAAGGAGGTGAGAGGGAAGGTGCTCTAGATAGAGAGGATATGAAGAGCAGGCAAAGCTCGACTCTTAAATGAAGAGGGTTTGGGGGTATGTATGGGACCTCCAGTCAATGGGAAGCGGTGAAAAGCAATAAATTAGGGGACTATAAGGGCCAGGAACTTGAGGAGTTGGCCCTTGATCTTATGCAGATGATACCAAGCCACTTAAGGGTTTTGAGTAGGGAAGTATGGTAATTAGATTTTCAGTTTACAATTGTTTATATGGAAAAACACATGCAGGTTATGATTATTACAATAGCTTTATTAACTCTGTGTTTCAGATACTCACAACTGTAAACCTACTTTTGCACACCCCATAGCAGATTTATTTGGATATAATTCACCTACCCAACAATTTGGTAATTAGATTGCAGGACTACAAACTAAATCACAGTGGCTACAAAGTGGCAAAGGGAATAAAATCATCTGGGATGTTCTGTGTGTGCACTGCTCCAGGAACTAAGCATCAGTTACACTCCCTGGCTCATTGCTAACAACCCTAATCCGCCCTACATGCTTCCCAAAGCCTCTTGGGGGGGAGGAATCTTCCACACTGTGAACAACTGAGGAAAGCAATATTAGAGGCTCTTGCAGGTGGCAAGGCAAGAGGAGATGCTGGCCTGAAGGATGGCAGTGCTGGGGGCTGGAGAGAGGGGGCCGTGGGGGCAAACCTAGGAACCGCTGGGTTGTCACGGCAGGAACATGCAGGCTTTGTTTCTCTGTGAGGTCCAAGCAAGTCCGGAATGGACTCCTCTGGAGGGAGAGGGAGGAAGGAAAGTGGGGAGAGAGGACATTCACAGAGCTGCAGGGAGGAGAGAAAGCCCAGAAGCAGTTAATCCTGCTGGTTGAATTGTGTTTATAAACGACACTCTAAAATCAAATAGATGCAATAAAAACACAGTGGCCTTTTCATTAAACATGCCACAGAGGCCCCTTGTTCAGCAGCCGTTGTCAATCAGATGTGGGCCATTGTCTCTTTCCCAACCCCCCATAATTGGCATATGTCTGGGAGAAAACAAATAAATACCTGGCTGGCATTTTAACCCAGGCAGCAAGGAATGGGAGCTCTGCTTTTTAGACTCTGCAGAGACATCGGGACAGGTGAGAGTCCTGAAGAGGACTGTCCCCTCCAGGACAGGCTCAGCGGCAGGGCCCCAGCAGGTGCAGCTGCCTGCTCCCTTCCCAGAGAGAAGCTGCTCTCATCTTTGCTCAAACTCACTGCTCCAGAGGGCACTCATTTCTGCTTTCTGTCTGCAGAAGCCCCTGGTAGACAGGCAGTAGGAAGGCTTTATTTTTGGTATATTGCCCTCAGGAAGTTGAGGGGAAAGAGACATGGACACATTCTCTGGCTGACTTTGCATGCAACCATTTAATAGCAGCAATACAGCACTCGTTAAATAATACAAATAGAATTAAACTAACATGGTTAATTAGTAATGGCATTGTTGCAGCATGAGGAGGTAAGACTATTGTGATTAACTAGTAATGGTAGCATAGTCACAGCATTGTTATCAACTGAGAGTTTTATAATAGCATTATTGTTAGCAACAACTTTGGACAACACATCCCTGTACAGGTGATTCTCATTATTCCTGGTAGTTACATTGTATAAAATAGAACACTGAATTAGTGAATCCTGAACTATTGCTCCTAGAAAAAAAATATGGTGTTAGTTTCCTGTGAGCCTCTGGTCACAACATTCTCATCAGGTGATCAATTCATAATTTTTTTCAGGTGTATTTATGTTTAAAAGCACCTTTCATAAAATAAATTGTTGGCACATTAACATTGCACTCACAGCCAACAGTGGTATCACTCATGCTGAACAAAGCTTGTTTAATACACATATTTTCTCATAAGGCACATCATAATCTTCTTGCTTAGGAACACTAGATAGCACTTTAGCACTATACTTGGGACCATTTTAAACAGCAAAATCACCAACAAAAATGTGAAATGTGACACTAAATAGACTGCGAAAAGAATAGTGTTTACAGGATGAGAGCTGGAAGAAGAACACAGAGCAGCGCCATGACCGACCTCAGCTGGGGATGCGCGCATCAGGAAACATATTTCCCCGTCCTGTGCGTGCCCGTGAGAGACTGCAGGGGTGCAGTCAGTGTTGACTTGGGGGTTACAAATAAATTTTAGTGAGTAGGAAAATTCGCAAACATGTATTCCGCAAACGAGGATTAACTATTCTTTCGTTTGTTCTCACTCAAACCGGTAACTCCCATCTTTTGGTATGGAAAACTAAGTTTCAAAGAGGCGAAATGATTGTTCAAGTCAGACAGCGGGAATGCAGGCCATTAGATGACACCAGGGGTCAGGTAACACAGCCCAGGGGCCAGCTGCCTGTTTTTGTAAATAAAGTTTTATTAAAACTTTCTGTGTGTGCACTGCTCCAGGAACTAAGCATCAGTCATACTCATTTGTTTACATATTGGCCATGTAGCTGCTTTTGTACTACAATGGCAGAGTTGAGTAGTTAATAGAGATCATATAGCCACCAAGCCTGAAATATTTATAACCCAGCCCATTAGTGAACACTTTGCTGATGCCTGTGTTATCCCAAATTCTCTCTTTGAGTTCAGAGGAGAGAAAGTTCTCTCTGGTCCTAATACCAGAATAGTTTGTGCTTTTCATAAACACTTTTTTTTCTCTTAAATACTGGGAATTATATACCTGATTATGTTCCCTTCTTTACATAGATGTTAAGAAGCTCAAAGCCTAAAAAGGATGGAGGTTTCTGGCACTCACGTGATAGGAACAGAAAGGATCTTCCATCTTGGTTACACTGCAAGGAGTTAAATGATCTCAGCACAGTCAGAAACATGGTCAATTTTGGGATGGTTATGTAAGCATCTGGAACTTTGAGGCAATGAAATGTTTCACCTGGAGCAGGATGGGGATTCTATATGAATGGTAGTCTTTCCTAAGGAGACAAAGATCTACTGTCTGCAAATAATCTTTTCAGCCAACCGCCATTTAAGAACTTATGCTATATACTGGGCTGAGTGCTATATGTGGCTTCTGTTACGTATTCTCGATGGTATATAGCATGCAGGCAAAGACAGTCTGTATCATGGAGCTAAGTATGATTATCTCTTTTTAAATATGATGTTACCCAATTAGGGCCAAAGATGTTAACTGTGACCACAAAGGAAAGAAAAAACAGATTTCAGATTTGAAGCTCGATGTGTCTGACTCCTGGACTTACTCCCTACACCGTGCTCTGTCATTCTAGATAGCTTACCCAGCCTCAACCATCATCCTTCCAGCCCTCAGAATTAAGACTGTGGGCTGCACAGTGAGGCATTCCTGACATTCTTCTCATATTAGGACATTCAAATTTGGATTTGAACAGGTTAGGTGGCCCCTGCTGAACATGGTGGGTGAGGGCAGGGAACATCTCAGAGCCGACAGACACATGGAGATCAGCGAGGCTTTGCAGTACCCCAGGTGCGTGATGGAAGTGGGCTGGCTGCCGGTGCTGGCAGTGTGGGTGGAGGGGCATGTGTAGGAAGTAGAACTGACAAGATTCAACGCCTGACCACATGTGGACGGTTAGAAGGCGACAAGGCTGCCTCCCGGTTTCTGGCTGGGATGACCGTGTAGATGACGGGGTCATTCTGTGAGACTGGAGAGCGGAGGTGGTTCTGTGTGGGCTCAGCTTGTCACTCCCACAAGGTGTCCAAAGAAGATGCCGCCGTCAAGTGATGGTAGCCTTTGTCCTACTCTGGTTTGTTTCTCATTATATGTCTCTCCCACAAGACTCAGTGCAACTGAGGACCAAAGACTCTTTGTTTAATGAATGCATCAGTGTCAACTCCTTTTTTTAATGGTTATTCTTTCTAGATGATTCTGAAAGTCCTACTGATCTTCTTGGTCACTTCTGCTGTGCCTGTAAGAAAAGGGAAAGTCATGCTTTGGTCAATTCAGAGCCTCCTCTGTCTCTATCAGAACCAGTAAATACCTGCTGTCACACTGTTATTGCTCCTCCTAAACCCTGTACTACACAACGTATGTGGAGAGTTGTAAAGACTCCATTAAGGAAGTCCCGAGTGAGACCAGAGCAAACACAGGGGCCTGCACCTTTCAGAAGGATGGGGTCTAGGGCACAGGAGCTTGTCTCCCTTCTTGTCCCTCCCCCATCATCATTCCTCTTGTCCAGCAGCAACGTTGGTGATTATTTATTGACCATCTGGGCATCCAGATGATGCAAGCTGCTTTTCAACACTAGCAAAGAAGCCCATGAGAGTAGACATTTGTCTGCTTTGCCCATTGCTGCACGCCCTGTGCCTAGACTATTCTTGGGATGCTTGATACAGAATAGGTGCCCAGGAAGTATTTGTTGAGGAGATGAAGGAATGAATAGAGACACTTCCCCTTTGGTGAAGGAATCCATCCATCCCTTCATCCAGTGTTTACTGAACACGAGTCAGATCCTGAATCCAGCCTCGGCAACCCAGAGTAGATGAGCCCTGTGTTCAAAAAGACTTGTGAAAGAAACCAACTGCCCCCCGCAAAAAAGAATCACAAACATTGTTACATAACAGTATCAGCTGTTGAGAATTATTAGAATAGCAGTTATCAGGTGAGCACTGGGAGAGGCAACAGGGATACTCCTGACTCCAGCTGGGAGATCAGGGAGGGCTTCACAGAGGAGGCACCATTCGACCTGGGATTGAAGGAGGAGTAAGAGTTCCCTGGGTGGGAAATGAGGAGGGCATCTGGACAGAGGAAATTTGTGGGGAGGGAGCTGAAGCAGTTGCTGTGGTCATTTACAAGGAACACCCTGGGCAGAGGGTAGGAGATGGGAATAGCATATCTTCCAAGCCCTAGAGAAAGACTAGTTTTGTGTCTTTTTAAATCTTAATCCCTACTCCCTCTTCATCTCTCATATTAAATCATTCTACTAGAAGATGAGTAGGAGAGGAGAATAAAAGAGGATAGGTTTTACTGGAGAAAAATGTCGAAAAAAATCACACACAAGGAAGGCAGAGATACATGAATAAAAGAAAAAAGAAAGCATAATGGCTCACGGGCCAGGGCAGCACTTTCCAATAGAAATATAATAGCTAAATGGTGGTGCAGCTGAAATCAATTTTAATAATATATTTTATTTAACACACATTCAAATATATAATTTTAATAACATTTAATGAATGTAAAAATGTGTTAACAAAAATTTTAAATTCTTGTTTTCACACTCATTCTTTGAAATGCATTCTGTATTTGTACTCATACAGCACATGTCAGTTTGGGCCATAGTTCAGGGGCTCAGTCGCCACATGTGGTCAGTGGCTGTTATTTCGGACAGTACAGGCTGGACTCCTAAACTCTTTAGTATACAACGTGAAACGGAAGAATTAAGAAGTGTCTGGGGTTCACCCATTCTCCTTTCATATGCCTCTGCCCACCCATTCGTGCACCCACACAGGGTTACTGAATGCCCACTCTGTGCCTGGGGCTTCTGACGTGAAGTCAAACAGAAATGGCAAGTGTCACAAGCAAGTACGCGGTTTCATGCATTACAGGCCAGTGAGTTAGCCATCTACAGGGGCCTGGAATCTGCCTGTTTATTAGGGATCTCAAACGGGGGTCTGCAGGCTTTGTCTGGTTGGCAGATGCTTTGGATTTGGCCACCTGAATGTTCCTATACAGTCTCTTCAAAACAATGTAACCTGGCAAGTGGTATGCTCAGTCTCAAGACAGTGTAGCATCTTTACCCCAAACCTGGCCCCCTTCCCTCCTTAGGTTACCTCTGGGCCCATTGCAGACATTTGTGTGTGAGAATGCTGGATCAGAATTCTCTAAGAAATCCCATTCATTGATAAGACCAAAGGTAGAATAAACCTAGAGAGCACCCAGGTCGTGGTTGGCGATCCCCACGTGCATTCTAGAACCTGGAGCACTTTTTCAACATATCATTTCTGGGCCCCACCCTCAGAGATTTGACTCACTTGGCCTGCCATAGGGATGGAGACTGAGTGTAGAAACTGCAGCCCAGAGAGGCTGTTTGTTTTGGCCAGGGCCACAAAGTATGCCAGCCTTCTGACTCCCAAGCCACTGCTGTTTTCCCCAAACAACACCGAGGGCAGAGGGGCCCTCTGAACCTTCCTGAATATTCAGGAGGCATCCCGCTTGGAGCAGGGGGCAAGAATCTGTAGCTGTGTTGCCTCTTCAAGAACAAAGCCCTTGTCGGTTGTACCACTCTGGGAAGATTGCCAGGCTCAAGTATTAATAATAATGTCTTTGTTTTTTAAATGCATTATAATTGCATAAATAAAGCTTATTTTCTCTCCTTTAATGGTAATGAGGCTTATTTGACTGATTGGTTGATTAAATATAATACTCTAATTCTTTTACTGACAAAACAGGAAGGCCAAATGATGGATGCTGGCTGCCAGTGGCTCGGGATGGGAAGTAGCCATCAGCCATCCCGGCCAGTTCTCAGCTGCTGCCCTGGTATCTCTGGGAGAAGAAGGGTAGCAAGGTTTCTCTGTAGTCAGATCCTGAGAAGTAAAGGTGATAGTGAACCGGAGGAAGCTGGCCCTGCATTTTCCTGCAGGAATATTCCTGAACACCTCTTTCCTCGCATTCCACAGTGTCCATCCTTTGAGCACCTGCGGGAGATGTTTCTCTCTCGGGTTTTAGTACCAGTAACGCGTGCACTCGGTTAGCATTGTGCGCCATACACCAGTGGACCCTGGGAACAGGGAAAGTCATTGTGATTGCTGCTTCCAATTGGCTGCTGGGAAACTCAGAGCCAAACGTGTGTCCTACCAACAACAAGCATAAAGTTCTCAGCGTACGACTGGTGTAATAACAGCTCACATTTGTTGAACATTTGCCGTCTACATGGACTCCTTGTACCTTACTTTCAGGAAACTGCATGTTCCTGAAAAACTAGACTGCAGATCTTCCTTTTCTAAATCAAGGAATGTTTTCAGTGCCCTTGGGCAATAAGGGAACTCATTTAAATTGGAGTTCCCTGTGCTGTGAATAATGACCTCCTTACTCGACCGTGTTTGCGTGTCATTTGCCGGTTACCAGACTTGCTCTTGACCTACAGAGGAGGCCACCTGGACCTGGCTGCTGCCTCTGAGTTGGCCATGAACTTCAGCTTCCTTTCCCTGAGCCCAGAAAAAACCCTGCTCCAGCTGCGGATCACAAGGCCGGAGCCGAGCCCCGATGTGGGCCCACAGGTGTGGACGGCTTCTCACTGTCACTGGCCCAGAGACAAAGGGAAATGGGAGGACTTTTTATTGGTCACCTGCCTTCTTGCAATGGGCTCCTGATAGATAGCAGATGGAGAGATGTGGGAGTTAATGAGGTCGGCCTTCTGGCCAAATGCTTTCCATCTTCCTCTCATCACTGGACCCACTGGAAAGGAATGTTGTGCTAGGCGGGCGGGTCGGGGTGAACCAGATAAACTGAGCTTTCACCGAAGAAGTTGCGGGGCAGGCGAGGAATAGTATGTACTTCAACTCAATTCAGTGAGCATTTATTAAGCCCCTCATATATTAGTCACTTTAGGTATCACCCCACCTTTTCCTCAAAAATACCCTTCCAGGTAGTTATCGCTATTCCTATTTTATGGCTGAGCTACTTAAAAGACTGAGCGATGTTAAGTGAGTTGGCCAAGATCACACAGCCAGCCTAGGACTTAGCTGGAATTTGAATCTAAGTCTCTCTCTCTTTCTACCTAAAACACCCAGCTGCTTATCCAAGCAGTTACCACACTCTGTGTTACACATTCCTGTATAAATTGTTTTCAGAGTTACATTTTGAGGTCTCATTTCCGAAGCATCTCTTTTTGCTGTAGTGAGGAAATGGGGGTGGGAAAGAGACCCATCTTCAAAGCATTGGGGGAAATGGATGAAACGAGCAGTTTACACTTATAAAATTTGTTTTCAGTTCTAGCCAGGGGTAGTGGTAATTTAATCGTCAGGGCTGGCGTCCACTTCCTTGGGGGCTCCCTGCCCTGAGCCAGATGTTTTTTGTTGAATCTGGTAATTTTCAAAGAAAGGTCCAGATTGGAGTGTCAGATCGACGGCTGGTCTCCATGAACAGAGTGAATGGAAGGGCACGGGAAACCACCAATAAACTGTGCCGCACAGCACTCTCCTGCTCTCCAGCCTCCCCCTGTTCTCTCTCAGTGGTGCCATGAGGCAGGCATCAATACTGGCCTTGCACACAGGTGAGAAACCTGAGCCCCCGAGACCTCCCCTTGTCCAGTGCAGAGCTGGCACCCATCATGACTCCAAAGATGCAAGCTGCATGCCTGGCACGTATGGGCGCTCACAAAACATTGTAACTCCAGGCTCCTAACTCTGAGGCTTTTTTCTTCCACCACACCGTCTCTGCCTCAAGAAAAAGTAATCTATCCTGAAGGCTACTTTCCTCAAAATATAAGAAAACGCTTGCTGGGCTGTGATCTCATGTTCCTCCACAGGCCCCTTTGGAGTCTCCACGGACCGTGCACATGACTTGTTTTCATCCATCCAGAGGTTATAAGAAACCAAATGTTGGCAGCCTAACATCTTTCTCTGGAGGAGCGCAGAGGCCTGCCCCAGTATTTGTCTGTGGGGTCAGGCAAGAAACTTGAGAGGCTGCAGAGGAAAAGGGGCTGGCTTTGTTTTGTCAAGATCTGTGTTTTTTAAACAGTTTCATCTCCAAACCTAAGGCACCCATCCTCCTATAGAAAAAAAGTCCAAACAAATGTTTAAGCCACCATGCCCCATGGTGCCCACAGCGCTCAACCGTGTATGTCTAGCTTGTCCCCCAGACCCAGGGGAGAGCAGGGAGAGCTGCTCCCGGGATCCCTGGTGTGGGACTCAGGTGGAGCTAAGGCTGAGCTTAGTGAGTCCTGACCTTAGTGAGTGAGACAGGGTCCAAGGGAACCCTTAGACACAGGGGACAAGCCAGGCCAAGAGGGAAAGGCAGGCGGAAATCTGGGGGTACTGTCAGATGGTTGAGAGTATGTGAATTCCAACAGATAAGGGACTCATCAGAGCAAAGAGCAGGGGGTAAGGAGCTGGGTGCGGGGAGGGATCACAGGAGGGCACCAGAGGTGTTGAGTGCCCCTTATATGCCAGATAATTCCCATACATGTTTTCCTCCTCCCCACCCCCCAACACCCCTATGAAGTTGCAAGATGAAGTTGAGGCTCAGAGTCCCAACAACTTGTCCTAGGTCCATAGTGTGTCTTAGACAGAACTGAGAGCAGAGCCCAGGTTTCTGACTCCAGAGCTGGAGTCAAGATCAGGAAGGAGCCAAGCTGCCGATACAGCTGCAGGCAGTGCTCCTATGCGTAGCCTGGAAAATGCTGTGCAGTTAGAGGCACGGGATCTAGAAGTAAAGTTTGATTTATCAGACACACTATATGCATTGTAGGTCTAGACCTATATTGTCTGATGCGGTAACCCCAGGCTATTTAAACTTAAATTCATTAAAATAAAATAAAATTTAAAATTTTATACATGCCACAATTCAAGCGTTTAATTTTACATGTGACTAGTTCCGTATTGGACAGTGCTGCTCTACGGAGTTTCAGGTCCAGCCAGACAAGGTGAATGGTTTAAATCTCCTCCACTCTGTCCACACCCCAGCCAAGGCCAGACCCAGAGGGCGGGTGAACAAACCTGGCCCCTCCTCCAGGTGTTACTGGTAGCTCTGGAGCTCAGACTCCTGTGACCTTTGTACTTTTAACCTCCCCTGTCTGGGCCCGTCAGTACCAGTTGTGTGCCCTCCAGCTTTCCCCTGACAGGGATTCCAGATTTCCTGAGTCAGCTCCAAAGCCGTATTTCATTCTACTGTGCCCCCAATTATGTTATCATGAATATGCCAAGAACAGAGCCTAGCACAAAAATCATAGGCATTGTTGAAATCATAGCTCTTTGAAGAAGACAGACAAGTAAACAGTCATTACAGCCTTCTGATAAGTGTTTATTACAGACATGCATTTACTCACTCATTAATGATTTGGTACCTAGTATGAGCCAAGCATGGCAGATACAAAAAGAGTGATATTTGGGAGGAAGCGGCGGTTTCACCCATCGGCAGGGTGACAGTGGAGATGGAGTCGAGCATGAACCAGGGTCCCTGGGAAGCATCATCCCAACTCTTTGTGCTCAAGGGGCTTCCTTGGATGCTGAGAATCATGAAGGTCACAGGGAAGCCCAGTATGCATCCAGCCTTTGAGGCCCGAAGCAGTGAACAGAGTGACATTTTCCTTTTGTAGATGGTGAACCTGAGGCCCAAAGAAAAGCAAGAAGCACTGGGATCCAGTGGCCATCCAGAACCCAGGCCACCAGCTCCCAGGCCAGGGCCCTCTCCTCCCCTGTGTTTCATTCTTTGTCCACGTCCCTTCCTGCTCTGTAACGTGGCCGCTCACCACCAGGGAACGCTAACCTCGGCAATCCTTCTGAATTTAGGTCTCAGGGAAGGAAGGCACTGAGCAGAGTCAGTGGTAGCAAGACAGGGTCCTAGGGAACCCTTAGACACAGGGGATAATGTCTGTGAGTATTAACTCATGCCAGAAAACCAGGGCTAGGATCCCACCTCTGCCACTTACTTAACTGTATGACCTTGGATGAGTTAACTTCGTTTCCTGACCTTCACGTCGAAATGAGATCATAGTACCTATCTCTTTGGGTTGTGGTGGGGAATATATACGTTGTGATATTTGAGGCCTTTGGAAGAGTATCTGGCATATAATAAACACTGTAACTGTGTTAGGGCTGGATTATTATTCTTTGCCCCCTATCCACAGCTAGATATGTGATCTGATGTGTGTCCTATGGGGAAGCTGGGGCAGGAGGTTTGCATTCACAGAGCAACTTAGAAAAACCTTGTATCCACAATCTGCCTGAGCCGTTTCTGATAAACTCAGTGCTCCTGAGCTTAAATCTCCCACGGAGCACTTGCCCTGTTCCTTCCTACAGTCTAAATCATTTGAGTATTTGGCTTATCTTCCCTATTAGAAAGTAAATGAGTAAACTACATTTTATTTGGTAACTGACTCAGATCTAGAGTTAGAAAATATGGACTCAAATGATTTTCTCTTATTGATACCTCTCTCTCTCTCTCTCCCACTGTCTCTCTCTCTCTCTCTCTGTCTCTCTCTCTGCAACAGCTTTATTTCAATATATTTCACAAAGCATACCATGTACAATTCAGTGGCCTTTAGTAAATTCACAGTGTTGTAAAACCATCACTACAATCAGTTTTAGGACATTTTCATCCACCCCAAGAGGAAGCCCAGACCCATGTGCCCTAGCACTTCAGTAAATGAAGGAATACATGGGAACAGGCCTTAGTATAGAGCCAGCAAGACAGTTGGTGCCTAATTACTATCTGTTCCACAGACCTTGGTACAGGCTTGCAGGGAGGAATTCAACAGCTTCCCACATCTGAGAAATGGGAAGGCAGCTCTGTTAGGTCTCCTCCCAGAAGCCCAAGGAAGCTCAGCTCCCTTGCAGAGGTCCATTGCCAAGTGTGGCATTACGCTCAGACTCGAGGTGGGAAGGTGCTGGGCACAGGGTTCAGCACAAGGAGAGGGATTGCCCAGGGAATTTTCCATACACAGGTCCAGTCTGCATGGCCCATGTCAGAAATTACCCACGAGACAGCCTCCCTCCACAGTCCTGTCAGGTCAAGCCAAGTAGGAACACCAGCCCCCATGCCTTGGGGCAGACTGTCATTCAGTTATGGCATCCTTTGAGCCCAGGTGATTATAGACTGACCTGGCTGCTCCTCTCTAAAAGTGGCTTCATTTTCTCCATTTTGTTTTTCTCTTTGAAGAAGTAGAAGTACCAGTCTCAAAAAATGTCATTTTTATAGCCAATTTGTCTCTATGATCAAGGAGCTCCTGGAGAAATGAATGAAGTGGCTCGGGAGCACTGGGCATTATCTGAATTTGGGTCTGGAGAAGAGCCTCAGGCCCCTCTGTGTAGGAAGCAGGGGGCCCAGGGAGGGATAATGAGGGGCAGCCTTGGGGAGCCTTGAGCCAGCACCAGAAGGTGAGTTATCTGGGGAGGAGAAAGGGCACTAAATTAAAGTAAATGGTGATCCACTGATTCCACATCATGTACCTGTTGCCTAAGGTACTCATTACATGCTAGGTCACAAGAAGGACAGGTCACATGGCCTATCCTTGAGGGGAGCTCTGATCAGAAACAGACAGATCTGGATTTCATGGATTTCATGACTATGACCTTAAGTAAATCATATACTCTCTGTAGCCTCAGTTTACTCCTATGTAAAATGGAGCTAAGCATATCTATTTTGTAAGGTTATTGTAAAAGCTAACTAAGATAATTGCCAGGTATTGTAAAAGCTAGCACATTGCCAGGTACAAAGAATGTGTTCATTAAAGGGCTACTCCTATTATACTGCCGTGATGTTGAGATCTAAGTGAGGGACCAGGAGTTAAATTTAAGGAGGCACTCTCGATGAGGGTTGTACAAGTATAGAGTAGGCTCTTGAGAGTGAGCACCTCCTTAAATTTTTCATCCTTGGTGCCTCACTCACCTTACCCACACAACCTTGATGTTATATAATGACTGAAAATTACCATCAGTTCAATGATGTCCTAATGAAATTACGTTTTTATCTGTCACAATATCTACTCTCTCAAGAAACAGTCATACAACTATATGGGACACAGTATTTGTTGAGTCTACAGAAAATTCACAGCCCTCCACATAGAGCCCATGCATTTCAGTTACCCACAGTCCTCCAGTTGATGGTGCTCAGCCTGTCTCCATTTGAAATTAACCCTTTCTTGTATTACAGAGGTATTTAACTGGGGTATCTAAAACCATGGGTCTTGCCTGGATGACTATAACTATAATACATGACAACTAAGGATAGTTCTTGTTTTTCTTTTTTTCTTTTTTTCTTTTAATTTCTTCCTATAGGCTACTGCAGTGGTGAATACATAGTAGGTTTTTGATGGGAACTTGGTGATTGAATTGATGGGTATAGGCATAGATGAGGGACAGATGGATGGATGGATAGATGGATGGATGCACAGATAGGAAGAGACATGGATGGATGGATGGGGGATGAATGGATGGATGGGTAAATAGGTAGATTTTATGAGAATATAATTTATAGGAAAACAGGGATTTTCATCTGTTCATTGATATATGTCCATTCCTATTGCTTGGTGCATAGTAGACACTCACTAAATATTTGTTTTCGAGTTGAGTGGATAAATGGCTGAAAGAGTATATGAATGGGTAGATAAATGAATAGATGAATGAATATGACTTTACCTTTGAATAGTACTTTACCATTTATATCCTTTATTTTACTCAATCTTCAGCCCATCTGTGCAATGTTGTCTGGTCAGGTGCTTAATTGACACAACCCTCTTTTGGGCTAAGCAGTACCCTTACATAGCTATTTCAGTCTTAGGAACCCCCTCCAGTTCCTTTTAAAACTATGAGCTCACCCAAGCCAGGGAATAAATCTGACTGATGTTGCCAGTACTGAGCACAAGGCCTCACATACTAGATAGTCTATATTAGTAGACCAAATTAGTTTGATCATAGTTACTTTGGAATGGACCAGAGAAGTAATGAAACTATTCCTGACCACACATTTAGTAGGTGGTGGAGTCAGGACTGAATCTTGGCTTTGGATTGGTCATCTTGGGCATGTCTCTTGTCAGGTGAGCGTGAAGATGATTTGGCTGCCTGGAGAAGTAGGCAGCTCACATGAATAAGTGACAGACCCATCATTCTAGTAGCTGGGGAGCCAAAGGTGGACATTTGCTTAAAACTGACAAGCAGCTTTCCCTGTTTGAAATAAGTGCATCTGCCTAAGCCCCGGGCTGAGTTAGCAGACAGGGATTACATGATGTGCTCCAAAGCCAGGCTATGTATTGGTATTTAATGGAGTCACTGCCAGTAAAGATTCCCCGGTGCGGGAGGCTGATAGGATTTAAATTTAAAGGCAGGAAACTTCTCACATTTGAAGAATAATGTTTGACAAGCCAAGGCCACTTTTGCTTACTGCAGACTTGACCCTTGTGAAATAAAGCCCTGTCCTCGTTCTTACCAGTCCAAGATGAGAGGTTGCGTGGTGTTGTTGAAGGGGGTTAACCTTTGGCTTCATGAAGACTTGGGTTCAGCTGTAGGCCTTGCTGTCCACTAGCCTGGGGAGGTGGGAAAAGGGAAGAAAGTAAATGCTTCCTAAGCACCCAGTTTGTACCAGGCCACTTTTACTATGTGGAGGCGCATTAAGTCATTTTATCCTTCCCATAGCTCCGTGGGGTATATAGTTGTCTGCATTTGATGCATGAGGAAACCAAGGCTCAGAAAGGATATGCATCATGACCAAGGTCTCATCATTGGTACCTGAGAGACCTGTTTGCCTGACTCCAGTACCCTTTCCACCTTGGCAAGTAACAAGCCACCAAACATCTCTCCTCCTCTTGAATACAAGAGGGATAATACCACATTTTCCATTCCACTCAGTCTGTGCCCACGTATCAAGTGACCCATCACCTCCCAGGTATTTTCAAGAAGGCTTGAAGTCTTCCACCTGATTGGGCTCTCATTGTGCATGCTGTGTGCACCCACAATGCTGGCGGAATCTCAGATGGCAAGCCTTTTGAACATTTGCCAATATCTCAACCCTTCTAATTAAAAGCACATTATCTGTGATGATTCTTAATGATAGAATTTGTGAAGTTGGGATACTCTTTGGTCTCAAGTGTAGTTTGAAGTTTTCCCTCCTGAGCACACATGCAGAGTGATGGTCAAATGGAGATTCTGCATGACCTACTCTGGTAGCCCGTGTATTCCCTTTTATTCCAGAAGCCTCTTCGTGGGGAGGCTCAGCCTGCCTGGCAGATGTCTGGCAGCCCATTTGCCAAAGCCATGTGTCAACTTTCCTCATGTATTACTTTTATTGCATTAGCTATGTGCTCCTCGCCCACTGCCGTTATAAGGTGCAGCTGAACAGAAGCAAGCAGGTCAGTATTTGCTAGCCATGGCTGCTGTCAGGCTTCAGGAAGCACCCCTGGCTGGTGTTTTGGCACCTGGCTCTTGACCCCTCCCACTTCCCACTGAGGACCTTTATTACCTGCAGAATTGGTGAGCTCAGGCCTTAGGTCCAATCCTGACCTGAAACTGGAGGAGATTAAAGAACAGCATCTTGAGTGATAGGTTTCTAGGGATTCATGGAACTATTCCCTTCACTTCTGAATAGGCTTGAAAACATTTAAGTTTTTTGAGAAGGCACAACAGCTCTTTGAGAGACAGCTTCCAGTTCTTGAGGCTTGCCTAGGCTGCTTTGACCCAGCCCTAATCTTATAACTTAGACCTAGTTCCTTAGTACACTGAACAAGTCCCCCATGACTGTCCTTTCCAGCCAACCACCTACCACCCAGATAGATCCCATGCCCCGAAATGGTGAACTTTTGGCATTCCATGCACATCAACCTTTGCTCAGACTACGTTCTATGACTGGACTGTTCCTGCCTCCTTCACTGCTCCACCTCCCATACCCCTACCACACTAACTCCTATCCATCCTTTAAAATACAACTCAAGGATTGCTTTCTTCAGGAAGACATTGCCACTTTGCTAGGTGAGGTGGCCTCTGCTGTGCTCACACTACACCCTGTACAGATCTTGTTCTACAGTGTGTGACAATCAACTGGTGGCGTGTCTGGATATCTGATCATGTCTCACTCATCTTGGCAACCCCACAGGGCCTGGAAGAGAACAATCCCCTAATAACTGTGGTGCGATAACATGGATGGATGAAGGAAGACAGAGAGGACTGATTAGTTACCTGAGCTTCCTTCTCACTCCCGAGCCCCATCCCCTGAAAGTCCAATAGCACAATGGAAGTCATGAAATCTAAAGGTGGCCAGTGCAAGGCTCAGAGTTCAGGAGCAAGGCCTTTAGGAGTTGGAATCCATGAGGCAATGTAATAGGTAAAAAACAAGATTCCTACCAGTTCCAGACACATCTGTCATGAACAGTCTTAAAAACCCAGCTTTCTAATCCTTTCAACTCCAAGTTAAAACTTTGAAATGGTTCTTTTGCAGCTGGCACCATTTTGCAAATTCTCACTGGTCACTTTAATTTCTCAGCAAAGTAATCAAGTTGTCAGATCTCCTAAGCTTTAAGGTTGGAAGTCCTGGCTTGAGATTCTGGTTCTTCCAGTTCCTAGAGCTGTGACTGTAGGCAAATCAGTTATGCTCTTTGAGAGCCTCTCCTCCTTGAGAAATGGGGAAACTAAATGGGGCAGGAAGTGGTAAGTGCAGGAAACTGATGGCACCCACAAATGTGGTGGTCAAGGAAAGTTTAATGAAGGTCAAGGTTTCAGGAAACCAATAAGGGAAGGTGCGGCACCTCAGAATTAACAACAGCAAGGAGCCGTTAGTATTTCTGGGCCTAAAAGGGAAGGGGTGGGCATAGTTACTGAGAGAGACTTGTATCTGCAGGAGCAGATGATGGAAGAAGGAAGAGGTCGCCACAAACTCACGGCCTAGTGGGAGGGGCGGGGGAATAAAAGCCAGCCTCTCTTGCCTCCTGTCCTCTGGGGCTGGTGCCTCCCATTGACTAAATCCAACCAGAAGTCAGAGGGAAAAGGAATATTATTAATAATACCCCCAAAAGGTCATCCTCCTGGGGCACAAAATAGTGTAGAGAAAGGAGGTGGAGGGGCAAACGGAGAATATTCTGTCCTGCTCTGTCCTGACACGCCGCTGCCGTAGCTTCTCAGTGAAGGCCACTTCCTTCCCTTATTAACACCTCAATCTCTGTAGAAAAAGGACAGAAGGGAAGATTAAACACATCTGAGCATTTCTTATAGGTCCTCACAAGAGTGTGTTAGGGACAAAGTTGAAATGGAAAGAAAGAATAAAGGGTTTTTAATTTTGATTATGTGTGGATTTCTTTTATCCACCTTATCTCTTTCCACCAGTAGCTGGGATAATTGAAACCTCATTGCTCTTCCCTAACTGCAGCTGTTCAAGGTGCTGAATGCACATCAAAGCTGTTTTTGTAAGGAGCTGTAGATTTTAATTAATTTTAATTTTATTTTTACATTTTATCTAATAGAGTCAAATGAATGTTGGTTGCTCAGCTATCGCCTAACTGGTGAAATAGGTCAGCCTTTCCAGGAGAACTCATTTGCATACATAAATAACGCCTACTTGCAGACCCCAAGCTCTAAAGAGCTGGCTGCAATCTTCCCAGGGATCTGTGTGAGACACTAACAAGGTGTCAGGACAATGAGAGGCCAGACTGATGGCATCCAGTGTGTTCCACAAACAGGTCCTCCTGTGTGGCAGGCACTGTGCGGGGCCGCTGAGTGCTCCTGGAGACAGAGGGGTTGCCTGCCCTTCTCAACCTAAGAGTCTGGTGTGAAAATAAACTTGGACACTTGAAATGGGAAAATGGAGGCATACTTATTTTTCTTCCTCAACCTGCCTGACTGCAGGAGGATTTGCACCCACAGCCCCTCTTCAGTGGCTAAAGCTTTCCTCTCACCCACGGGGCTGCTGCCCACGCTGCCCAACCCAGGGGACCTCACGTAGGCTCCTCCCGCAGCCTCCCTGGCACCCTTGCTTCTGTCTCCCCGTTGCCTAGGAAGCACACTGTGTCCTATCCCCTTTGTGGCTTTCAAGGCTTCACATAGAAAAATGTATCCTACTCTGACATCCGCTGTCTCCTTTCTACCTCTCAAGCCCCAGGTGCTTCTTTTCTGATTGCCCCCAGAGGAGAACAACTCCCACTTTCTAAAGAAATCCATACAAAGGATTCCATCTGCCTTGCCATGTCCCTTCCTGTACCCGGGGCAACTTCCCCTCGCGTGGGAGGCTCTCCCAGTCTCAGCTGCATCACTCTCACCTCACTGGCACTTGAATGCACTAGAATTAACACATAATATACTAAGTTGTAACATTTAGTAGACTTTTAATGTGTGTAAGGAAAACAAAAATGACCTTTGATGTCACTACCCATGTAACTCGTGTTAAAAATAAATAGATATGCACCATCCGAAGTGCACAGTACAGGAAGATAAATCAAAACCCATAAGTCATCTTAGGTTCCCAGTGGCCTTTCTCCAAAGGTGACCACTGTTAATGTGTTTTTTTTTTCTTCAGGAAAAAAATGTAGACCCATGTTTTATTCCTTCCAAAGAGATCATTTACCCACTGCCTGCACCTTGTTTTTTTCCCTTGACAGCATATGGAGGTGACGTTTTGTTTTCAGTCCCTGCAGAACTCGCTCACTCTTGTTCACTGCTGCATGTTCTTCCGTCACTAGAATGTGCCATAGATTGTTAATCCTGTCCTCTGTCCATAGACACAACTATTTCTAGTTTTTTTGCTATTATGGATAACTCTTTAGCAAATTCCTTATGCCTATTTTAGCACATTTTGGTAATGGGTATAACTAGAGAGTATATTCCTAAAAATAGAACAACTACCAAAATATATGCATAGTTAAATTTTGTGAATATTGTCAAACTTTCCTGAAAAATGTTGCACCAGCCTACATGCCCCTTAATAGTATATAAGCAGAGCCCTTTCCTAGTGGTAAACACTGAAAATTGTCAAGCTTTTCCATTTTTGTCAACCTGATAGGGGAAAAAATGATATTTTATTATTTTCACCTAATTTTCTTTAATTATCAGTGTGGACAAATATTTTTTCAGATGTTTATTAGCTGTTTGTATTTGTTCTTCTCTGAATAGACTCCTCATATCTTTTGTCTGTTTTTTCTACTGAACCAGAAATACATTTCCAAATGTTTGTGGATTCAAAAGCAGAGTCAAAAATCTCGAGTATTTTAACTCTACCGTCAATTTTCTTTTTGTTTATTTTGAGATGGTAAATTTCAGGGAGGAATGAGGACCTGATCATCTTTATCCTCTGCTACTTAGACAGGGAACCCTCTGTAGCCTCTCAGAAGGGCCTGCCCATTCTCACCCCAAGTAGAACAAGGCAATTAATTATTTAGCATCCCAATGGTTTGGAGGGGGAGCTACAGCCGTCAAACCTGCTCTGGCAGCTGCTAAGTACCCTGCTCTGAGACAGGATCACAGTGGGACTCCGCGTAGCCCATTGAGATGAGGCCTTCACTGACTGCCCGTTGCGAAACTCCAGAGGTCGCATCCTTGACGCGGTCTGCTGGACCATGAAGATCATCAGCCTGCCAAGGACCCTGACAGACTGTGATTATTTTCCACTCCAGTGCAGAGTTTTTTCCCCCTGGCATGCAGGGGATTCATTTTGTGGGCAAAGTCTTTGTACAGCAGACATCTCATTAAAGATTAGCCTCTTCGGGTACACTGGTGAGTCTGTCCTGGCCGTAAGGTGGTCAGGCCCTGAGTATGAGTTTGGGTAAGTGCAATTGATGTTTTTGGCCCCAGTAAATGGGCTGTTATTCATCTGTCCATTCAACCATCCTTCCACCTAAAAAACATTTATTTTTTAACAAAGCATTATTTTTTTTTTGAAAAGTAGATATATTCACTTTTATTTTCTGATTTTATTTTTTTCTTTAAATTTTATTTTAATTTATTTTTTCAAATACATTTGTCTCTGCCTCCCCCGCCCCACTTTCCCTTGCCCCCTCCCTCCTTCCCTCCCTCAGCTCTTCCCCTTTGGTTTTGTCCATGAGTCCTTTCTATACGTTCCTTGACTTTCCCCTTCCCTTCCTAAAACATTTTTTTAAAGCAGTTTAGTGCAGAAGTTAAAAGTTTGGGCTTTATAGACAGAATAAGCCTCAGTTCTTGAGCCTACTCTTGTGTGACACTGGGCAAGTTGCATTACTTCTTCTTCTTGGAGCCTTTGAGTTTCCTTAACTGTAAAATGGGGCTGCAATGCCCGCATCAGAGTTGTGAAGTCTGCTGAGATAATGTGGCAACTTTCACCGCGATCACACTGCATTAATAAGCTAATTGAAAATTCAGTGGCTTAAAACAGTAATTTATTCTGGCTCATACACCTGGGCATCCGCTAGGTGTCGGCTGACCTAAACTGGACTCACTTGGGTTTGGCTCCACTCTGGAGGTTGGCTCTGAGTCTCTCATTCCCCTTGGATCAGTAGGTAGCTCTTAATTCTGCCTTTACTGGGAAGTACTGAAAAGTTCAGGAAAAAGGACATGACGTGAGGGATGAAGAATTAGTAACAATAATACACTCTTGCACTCTCTATAGTTTATCATATACAGTAGTTGCTCCAGTTTTCTGGCTGATATAAGATGCAAGAGAGTAGACTTGTTGACAGAACACCATTCTCCCCGTGAATGATTGCCAGTTCTTGTGCTTCTTTTAATTCTTCCACTCATCTTACTTCTTAATTCTTCAGCTTCAGGTGAGATTCTTCAGACATCCTTGAGAAAACTAAAGGAAACCAGTACTCTGAGCTTTTACCATTTTTTCTTTGCCTTTACTATTGCACAGTTTCATGTTATTCATCAGTTTTGAAATATTTTCAGCTATTATTTCTTCAAATATTTCCTCTTCCCCATTCCCTCCTTTTGAAATTTCTATTAGATGTATGTCGGATTTTCTGATTCTGTCTTCCTTGGTTTTAATAGATGTATCACATTTTCCATCTATCTCCTTATACTGCATTATGAGAAATTTTCTCAAATCTATCTTTGAATTCACTATCTCTCTTTTCCACTATACTTAACCTGCTGCTTCTTAGCCTCTGAATTTTAAGTTAAATGACTGTGAGGTTTGGTTTGTTCGTTTTTTAGTTTCTTGGGTTTTATTTGGTTCACTTTTGAACCTGCCTTTATTTTTTTCATAGCGCTTGTTCTTTTAATATGATTTTTATCTCTTTGCTTATCTTTTTAGTCATTTAAATACATTATAATCTATCAGTAGTATTTCCAGGGTGTTAAGCCTCCTTGTTTTTGCCTACTGGTGAAGTGTTTTCTTGTTATTGTTGGTTTTTTTTTAATAGTTCAAATACATTTGTCTCCATTTACCCACCACCACTTTCCTCTGCCCCTCCCACCCACACCTCCCTCCCTCAATCCCTCCCCACCTTGGCTCCGTCCGTGTGTCTTTCATACATGTTCCTTGATTTGACCCCTCCCCTTCCTTTCCCCTCTACATCCCTCCTTCCTTTCTTCTTGTTTCTGTTGGTTTCTTTTTTCTTTCAATGTTGGTGGTTATATTTTCCTTGCTTGTTTGTTTTGTTGATAAATTAGGTTCCACTTATAGGTGAGATCATATGGTATTTGTCTTTGGTGAAGGGTTTTCTTTTGTGGGGAAGATTCTTAATTCTTTTTTCAAGCTCATCTTTAGGTAACATGGTTTTTGATGTATTTTTTTCCAGTGGGGTTTCCCTGCATTCAAGGTTGTGGAGGGGCTCCCACAGAACCTATAGAGATGTTTGGTGCCTGATTCAACCAAGCAGCACAGAGGTTTCACTGGCCCTGGGTGAATTTCTACATGAATTTCTTGGTTTAGGATTCCTGAAACACAAAGGTGGTATTACTTTGGACTTTGGACTTGAATGATAGTAATTTTTTTTATTTTTTTAATCAAAGCTCTGAGCGCAAAGAAGCTTCTTGGCCTCTTCTATATCGTGATAAGCAGAGATTTCATTCATAAGGTGAAGAGACCCTTCTGAAGCCTGACTGAGGCATGGGCTTCAGGGGCTTCATGCTGTCTCCCTGACGCGCCTGGCGGGGGTCCATGTCTTCTTCCCCCCGCAGAGATAGGAAAGCCCCAGCCCTTAGCTGTTGATGTCTATGTTTGTGTTTCATGTACATCTGAGCCACTACAACTTCAGTTTTTTTTTTTGCTCATTGCTCCAGGTAAATGTTTCTTTTCTTTTTTTTTTTTCCATTTTATTTTGTCCCACTTAGCTATATGGTTTTGTAGGAAGGAAGAGCCCTTAAATTCAGTCTGTGATATTGCCATAACCATAAATCCAATACTTTAAGTTTCTGAATATAAATAAATAAATAAATAAATAATCCATTAATGGGTCCTTTTATTTTAAACTTCTTCCCAGGACGTAGCCTAAAGAAATGCCTGTTCATTAAATAATTGAATAACCAGAAACTTATTGGAGTTAAAAAACGATTAGAATTAAAGCTTTTGCCTAGCAAGTTGCTATCTAGAGTCATCTTCTATTGACTCTTGTAATAATTAGAATTTCAATTATTCATTTTCAATTAGAAGCATGGCGTAATGATCACAAATGTCATTAAGAAATTGAATTTTGTCTAATGTTGGATTGATAGAGGGCAATATTTCCTGGGACCACTCTCCTTTCTTTAATGCCTAGAAACCAGACAGCCTCAATTAGAAGAACATTAGTTATTGCAGAACTTTTGAAAGATGCTAAAAGGTGTGTATGACAATGGGATGGGCACTCAGTGACTTGAGAATGGTAAACGTCTCCAATCTAATTACTCTCACATGCAGGTTTGGAAGTTACCAAATGTGTGTTTCAATTCCAGCTCTGCCACTTCCACCTTGTATTCTTGGCAGGTGGCTTCAACCCCAACAAAAAAACAATGGCCCTGTAGCCAGAGAGGAGACTTTCAGGGGCGGGACCAATACCAACTGTGTGGCTGCCCTGAGCCTGGCACCTTGCTAACCCCGGTCCTTGGACTGTTTCATTGGTCTCACAACTGACTTCCCGGCATTGGTCTCACAACTGACTTCCTAGAGAGAAATTGCTGCAGAGCACAAACAGACAATGCCCTGGGAAGGGTGGACGCATAGTAAGTGTTTATGTAATGGATGAATAATGCCACAACAACTACTGATAACTGGATAGTCAGCTCTTACTGGGTGCCAGTTACTGAAAACAGCCACCTTACGTACATTTTCTGATTTAATCTTCAAAATCTCCTCCTGAGATTATTTCTATTTTAAATATGGAAAACCACTTTTGAGAAGTTAGATGATCTACAACTAGATGTCCCACAACTAGGGAGTGACAGATCTGGAATTCAAACCCAGATCTCTGATTTTAGATGGCTAGTTTGTTAACATTGTATATAGAGAAAGTAAAGAAGTTGAAGGAGTATTTTTCAAATAAATAAAATGTGAGATTGCTGTATGTCTGGGTAGCTCATAGGCCTCATTTTGGCATAAGTCTTGTTTCACAGAAGAGTTTCAGACAGCTGAGTTTGCTGGGTAGATAAATTTGAAGTAATATCTAGTACTGTGCCTGGCAAATAGTAGGGGCTAAATAAATATTTAATAATTCAATCATTTTATTAATGATTTAGTTACTGGTTGGGGGTTATACTGTCATTTCTTTCAAAAGATACACTAAAAGCATAGTAGAGAATGCATGGATGGACTAGGTATGGAATTAGAGGGGCCTCTGTTCAAATTTGGGCTAACATGCTTACTATGTCCGTGCCTGGGGGTAGGTAGATTAATCTCTGCAGGTCTCAGTTTCCTTATCTGTAAGACGAGGATAATCTTAATATCCACATGGTCCCTGTGAGGTTGACATAAGCTAACACATGTAGTACACTCAGACTACTCCCTGCAGATAGTAAATATTGTTTTTTATTGCAAGCACTCAAGCAAATGGGAATTGTTATTAACAATTGTTAGTGTTATTAATGATGCTGAGTAAAATCAAAGAGCAAACCATTGTTGAAGAACAGGTGGGAAACCTGGATGCCACAGAGAGCATCATCAGAAAGTTGGAATTCAAGGACATTCTTCTTCCTTTAGAACCCTGGTTACCAGCTTCTGCTATCAGAGCCCTGGTCAAGGGAAGTAACAATTCAAAAGGAATGGGGAGGGGGAGAGGTAGAAGAACCTTGTCTTTCCACAGAAGGAACAAAAACAGCCCATTATTCAAAGTCTCTGTTGAAAGGGAAAAAAAATCTGTGCAGAAAAAGTTGACCAGATTCTGCAGAAGATGCTGTAGTTTCCATGGCAATTAATGGTGTTAAGTGCACTTCATAACTCAAGGGTCTCTAGTGAAGATAGAGAAGGAAAAAGGGGGAAGGTGTGTGTGGTTTTTTAGAAATAGTATAAATAGTATTTGAAGTTTTTTTTTTCTCTGAAAATCTTTTTACTGACTCTATGGGGCAGGAGTTTTATTTTTGAATCCTTGGGAAGATGTATGAAATGATTTCAGGGATAGAATTATAGATACAATTGAGACACCCAAAATAGACTCTCCCTGAAGCATGGAAGGCACTTCTGAAAGAATCTCCATATACTTACTCAGAGCAGCCAGCAACATGCCCTCCCTCTAACACTGGATACCTGGCCACAAAGGGAGGGGTTCTAATTCCCACAACTCTGTGAACTCTCAGGTAGGAGAGGTTTGCCTGTCCCCTGCTCCAACCCCTCAATCATCTAGGCCATTCAGTGAATACTCAGTCAACAAGTTTTTATTAAAATACCCACTGTGTGCCAGGTACCTTCTTGGGAGCTTTGCCCAGGTATCTCACCTAATTCTGAGTTTGCATGATAGTGTCTCACTTTGGAGGGTCTGGGCATCAAAGAAGCTCAGTTGACTTCCACAAGGTCATCCTTGGTCACCCCAAGCTCCAGAAAAGCCAAGCTATCTTGAGCTCTTCTGCTTCAACAAGATAGCTGTTTGGGCCCTGTGCCTTTATAACGGGCCAGATTCTGAGCTATTGGGGTGAACAGGGCTTCTGGGCCCTCTTGGGAAGGCCCAGCGAAAGGTACAGGCCACTCTGCAGCTCACCGACCTTTCCCTCAGTTTTCTTACCTACACAGCACGGGAGGAAGGAACATGTGATCATAAGCTCTTCGATGTTCAAATGCTCTGGGAGTCCAGAAAATTCCCTCATTTTAGTTTTGTCTTTAGTTTAAAAAGCACGTGTTTCTGAAGACTGTGAGTCCAGTGTGGAAGGAGGAGGCCAAGTAGGAAATGCAAATCGCACCAGGCCTTGGCTTGAAACAGACCTGGGTGGAACCCCAGTTCTTTCACTTCCCTGCCAGGAGACCCTGAAACTTGCACATATTTTCATAGCTGTAGAATAAATTACTGATGGTTACATTGAGACCTGTCGTAAGGATTAGTTATGAAAAACGTAAAAACACCCAGCAAAGGATCTATAACCATTGCGCCCTCAGCAGGCAGGACCTGTGCTGATTATACTTTCTGCTGTGGAAAGAGGGGACCCAGGCCTTCTGGTAAAGGCCTGGCATCGCCACATTGTTCTGCTGAATTCCATTCTGTTCCCTCCTTCAGTGTCTCCCCTTTAGACTGCGGATGATATTCTGGAGTCATACTGTATGATAAGCCTTATTTTTTTTTTTGTTTGGAATTTTCAAATATTTAATTGTGAAATATGGTACTCGTGTGTACCGTCTGCCAATAATCACAAAGTGGACACCCATGTCGCCGCCGCCTGCAGCAGAGGCAGAACACTGAGAAGGCCCCCAAAGCCTCCTCAGGCCCCTCCGCCTCCACAGCCCTCTCACCTCTGGGGAGGGTCTCGAGCTTCCTTTTCTTCATTGCTCTGACAAGATTACTAGAGTTTTGTCTGCTTTCGTACTTCAAATAAATGGAATCATGCAAGAAGTATTCTTTTTGTCTGTCCTTCTACTCAACATTAGGTTTTTGGGATTCATTCAAATTGTGTGTAGTTCAAGTTTGTTCATTTTTTTATTGTTATATGATACTCTATGGTACAACTATGCAATAATTATCCATTCTACCGTTGAGGGGGATATGGATTGTTTCTAATATTTGACCTCTAGTAGTCCCTAACAATGCAACTAGGGACATTTTTGTACATACCTTTGGGTGTGCCTATCTGTTGGTTTTGTAATTGCTATGTCATAAACCTCATATCTTCAGTTTTACTAGATAATGCCAAAATATTTTCCAGAATTTTCACGTGTCTTTTAATGCAAGCTATAGGGAGACAGCTCTGCCAGTCCCTTGTAGAGAAGGCCCAGTTTCCTCGCGTGTAAAATCTGAGAAATAAAAATCATTTCACAAGGTGGTTATAAAGATGGAATGAACTAACACTTATGGGCTTAGCAATGTCTTAATTATAGCTAACATTTAATGAGCACTCGGCAAGTGCAGTCCATTTATTGCCCCCTTCGTTTACCCTTTCCATGCATTTATCTGCAAATTTGTGGCTGAAATTATGTAAGAATTTAACCTCTTACACCGCTCGCTGGCTCTCTCTCTCTCCCTCTCATTTTGGGTCTCCAGTTATACTGACTTGATCCTTTTCTCCTTCCTTCCTCCCTTCCTTCTTCCTTCCTTCTTCCTTCCTTCCTTCCTTCCTTCCTTCCTTCCTTCCTTCCTTCCTTCCTTCCTTCCTTCCTTCCTTCTCTCCTTCCTTTTTTCATTCTTTCTTTCAGGACGATGCTTTGTGCTTTTCATGTGCCATCTGATAACCTTCTCAACCATGCCATGTCAATTCTATAATTATCTCTGGCTTCCACATGAAGAAACTGTGTGCAGAGAAGTGAAATGACCTTCCCAAGGTCCTCCAGTCAGTAACTGGCAGAGCCGGAGTTCATTGCCAGCCTTCTGCCTCCTGGAAGGGCATGCAATCAGGACTCAGCATGAAGGAATATTTTTGGTACCAGTTAATGCCCTATTGACATTTTGACACTGACCTTGCTTCCTAGTTTGGGTTTTGTTAGTTTAAGATGGGCCCTTACAATGTTGCTATGAGGTTTCTTCTTTCAGTGTATGAAAATAGACATGGAGATTGAGAAACTTCATCAAGTCAGTCAGTCAGTCAGTCAGTCAGTCAAGCATTCAGTGGTTTCGGGGCTCCTGCTGTACTGCAGGGCCCACAGCACACAGGATGGGGGCTCTGGAAAGGAGGCATGCCTGTGTTCTGCCAGCCCCAAAGGTTCATTGCCACAGGAGAGCAGCCATGACCATAAAGAGCTGACATATAAGAAGATGGGTTTCTGTGCTTAGAGGCAAAGATAAAGAGCCATACATTTGAGAGTACTTCTGCCTGGAGAAATCAAGGAAGGCTTTCTGGAGGAGGTGACCTCCAACGGCTTGCTTCCTCAAGCTACCTTCTTAGCTAATAATCAGGCTACCTTTAAAGAAGCCCTTTTCTCCAGGCAGACTTTCTGGGCTTTGCCTTCCTTCAGCACAGAAAGTCTCTGGTTATTTAGGAAAGGTTCTGGGCAAAGATTTCATCCCTTGCTGAGTCCCTTTCCCTGTCCTCCCTTCCCCTCACCCCCACTGCTAGGTTGTTGCTGATACAGGCTTGTGAAAGAGAAGACTGTTTGTTTTATAACAGGAGCTTAACATGATTCATTTCACATTCCCCAAGGACTTTTGTAAAGTTTGGACTGAGTCATAATATATTTTTTCATTAAACTCCAAGACCCAACAAGCAGGAAGCTCTGTTCGACAACATAATATAACTGATATACTGCAAAGCAGGCTTTTTTATGGTTGCGTCCTCAAGCTGCCCCAGAAACCCTCTGGCCTTTCTTATCACCGCCCTGTTCTAGAGGAAAATTACAAGGGCTTTTGACACTTGTCATAGGACTCCTAACATACACACACCTCCTAATGCGGTAGCCAAAAGCTGGGAGTCTCAGGGCAAAAGCAGCACTTCTTTGCAGTTCCACCTCCAGACCCATCCAAGAACAAAAGCCTACTGTGTTCTCCAGAACACAGACAGGCCCACAGAGCAGCATGTGGGCAGGCTGAGAAGTGCTCCCCGCCCCAGCAGATCTATCTGTACTATAAGGCAAGATGCTCAGAGAGGGGTACCCAGGCCAGCAGCGTCACCTGGAACTTTTATAAAATGCAGTCTCAGGCTCCATCCCACACCTACTGAGTCACAAACTCTTGGGGGCGGGGGCCAGAAATTTGTGTTTTAAGGGACTCTCCAGGCAACCTGATGCTTGCTAAAGTTTGAGAACCACAGTAATAGGGCCTTGCTACTTGAAGTGTGGTCTCTGGACCGTCAGCGTCCCCATCACATCACTTAGGCACTTGGTGGAAATGCAGACTCCTGGGGCCCTGGACAGTCCTGCTGCATCACAAACTGCATTTTAATAAGACCTTCCGTTGAATCTCACCCACATTAAAGTTTGAGAAACACAACTGTAAGACCTCATGGGTTCCAGCCCAAGCTGGTCCAGAGTTGAATTTTCACCCATCTCTTACTAGCTGTGTGATCACGGTGGGACTCACAACCTCTCCAAGCCTTTGCACTCTTGCTTGTCCCACGTTTGTGACAATGCCTCCCACAGGCCCAGCTCCCCAGGAGGTGCTTGGAACCTTTATTCCCACCTCTCCCTGTGAGCACATAGCCCTCTGCCCTGCTGACACTCACCCTCCCTGGGTGCCAGAAGCTCTGTTCTTACAGCCCTCCCTCCTCTTGTGTTTCTGTTTTTCTCATGATTAAACATCCCCCACAGCGTTTGGTTAAAGCTCTCCAGTTCTGCTTGTAGAAAGGTTCACACGGTTTACCCTTTGAAGTGCTTTGTTTTTCCCTTTAAATTCAGCACTGCCCTCTGATCAGGGCATGCCCAGTGACCTCTATAGCACAAATCGGACAGAGAGTTTCTGCAGTGCTATCCAGAACAGACTCCAGAAGCCACTGTGTGAGGGTGCATTGGAACACAGCTGTGTAACGCCTCGTCCTGCACATGTGGTCCTTAAAAAAAGGAGAAAACAGGATACCTTGAGTCTATAAATTGCCTAGAAGTGCTAAAAATGACCTCAGAAATACAGATACCTCCCCCATTCCTTGCCTCCTGTTGTGTTATGGATCCTTGATGGGAATAAGGAGCATACAGAGCCCTCTCAGTGTCCCCAGATGAAAAACAATGGACCCTGGCCAGGTAGCTCAGTTAGAGTATCGTCTCGATATGCTAAGGTTGTGGATTTAATCTCTGGTTAGGGCACATATAAGAATCAACCAATGACCAATGAATGCATAAAAAGGTAGAACCACAAATCGATGTCTCTCTGTCTCTCCTTTCATCTGTCTAAAATAAATCAATCAATATTTTTTTTAAGTAGATGAAAGGCAATGAAGCACAAGGGGAGGGGACAAGGGGGGAATGGAAGTCCACTTACCCATCCTGGGGCCACCACTAAGGAGACAGAATAATCAAAGCCCTCCCCAGGCCTCAGACAAGTTGTGATCTCTCTTCCCAGGGTGTAGGGTTTAAAAAATTTCCAAGACAGGACTGCTGCATACACTGAGGGGCCTCATGCGCTGCTGGAGGGGCGGGTACTGGGAATGCTGGCCCAAAAATGCAGTTTGGCAGTGTGATTCAAAAACCTCAAAAAATTCTATACCCTTTGGCCCAGTAATGCTACTTCTGGGAATCTGCCCTTAGAAAACAATCTGAAACGCAAACAAAAAATTATGCACATGGTCGTTCCCTGCAGCTTTATTTATAAGAGTGAAAAATTGGAAACCACTAAATGCACCACTTTAGGCAATTGGTTAGGTAAATTATGGTTCATTCATAGAATGGAATATTTTGTAGCCGTTAAAAATGATGTTTACTAAGCTTTTAATGACATGCAGAAATGCTTATGGCATACCATTAAATGCAGAAGGCAGGATATAAAACCATGCACACAGTGCGACCTCAGCCATGTAAAACAATTAGAGAAAATGTACAGAAGAAAAACACAAAAAAACTGAACAGTGGTTGTCTCCGGGTGGTGGGGCTGTGGATGATAGTCCTCGTTCTTTTGACCTTTCTGGTTTTTTTCTACATTTGGAACTGATTGCTCATCAGCTTTGGGAAATGTGTTTATTTAAGCCTCACAGCCAATGAAGGGGAAAATCACCCTTAGTTTGAGACCTGGTGAGGGTTCTGACAGCTGTTTATTCCTCCTGCACATCTATTGTTTTTGGAGTCAGAGAAAAAAATTAAATAAACATCATTTACCAAATTAAAATCAAATCCAAATAAATAAAAAGCACCTGATGCTGAGATCTCAGCCTTCCTGTTGAGGGAGGTTTCTGCTCCCCCCAAGAAGTGACTGCCTGTTTCCAGCTTATCATTTTTGGGGGATCTTATAAAACCAACCACTGTGAAATTGACTTCTAACTGATCTTAATTGAGATGGGGCACAAATGCAAGGATCAGAAATGGAATTCAGGAAGGCCACCCCATGGGCTAGGCCGTTGTTGGGGCCTGCAAATCCCAGGTTACAGATGAGCCTGCTTGGGGTTGTTCCAGTTTCAGGTTTTACTCACTGCTTTTCATGAATGAGTCCAGGGTCTGGCCACCTGTTAGCTGTTTTTTCACTAACTCAGGGTCGAGTGAAGGGTGCATTTACACTCCTCAGGCCTACAAGCGTTCTTAGGAGGCTTGTGTTTGACCATTTCATCCTCCACCGTACCGACATTGCCCTGCCCAACCGCACACACTCACTCATGTATGCACATATCTGTGGGTCTGCCTCTCTGCATGAGTGTATGTGGCATTTAGTGCTGGTCTGCAATGAGCGGACACCATGCTAGAGCTCTAACAAGTATCCCCTGGGTAATCCCCACAGGTACCCTGTGAATTATCATGAAGCCTCATGTTAGAGTGCATCAAGCCCAAACATTCTTCCTTATGTGAAGTTCGTTTGATTTCAGAGTCTAGTCTCTCTAGGATTTCCTCCAGCTTTGAGTGACCAGTTCTCTTCATGTTAAATTAAATGGTCTAGGGCCTGGCCCATAGGTTGCAGGAGCCCAGGGCTCTCCCTAGTCTCCCCAAGTCTCCTTGGCCAGCTTTTACTTGCTTCCCATGTTGGTGCCTGGCCCTCTCTCCCTGCCCTCCCCTTTGGGTCCCCCTTCTCTCCCAGGCGTCTGCTCTCAGATTCGTTTGCTGCTTTCTTACATAGAACAACATAACTCTTCTTTGTTTTAAACGAGGAGGCCTCCGCTTTAAGATCCAAACAGGCCCCTTACCGCGCTTTTCCTCACCAAAAGAGTTCTCTCTCAAAGACACGCCCTGACTTATTTTCAAGCCAGGCAGATTTGACTGTGGCCAGCATTTTAAAATAATATTGTTTGTGTGTGCACTTCTTATTGCTGCAAAATAGATGTAGCACTGGAAAACATCTAATATTAAAATGAGGAGAACTAACATATGAGAAAGGAAATAAAGCAATGGGGTGTGATTTTAAATGGTAACAATACAATGCACTATTGTACTCTAACAAGTTTGAGAATCTCCATAGGCTAGGCAGTTTTCTGGGAACATGTAAATTACCCAAGCTAACTCAAGAAAAAGTAGAAAAACTTTTAAAAGGTCATATGCAAAGGGAACATTGAGAAAGGTTTTAATTGAATGATTTATTTTGAAAAGACCCTACTTAGGTTAAGATGATTTATTGCTGAAATTTCCCAAGTATCAAAGCACAGACGATTCCCATGTTTGCATATTGGACAAGCTTTGGGACCAGATGGCCTGTGTTTAAATCCTGGTTTACCATTTACTAGTTGTATGACCGAGTTACTTCATCTCTCTGAATGTCGGTTTCCGTAGGGATTCAGCAGAGGAAGCGGTCGTGGTAAGACACAGTGGTCTCGGTCAGCTTTCTGGAGGAGCCGGCCTGTGATGGATTTGACTTACCAGCTATAGTTACCGATAGTTTTTCACATTGTTGTTCAGACCCCTTACAATGAAGGGAGGCACTTGTAAGTTGCCTGGCCAAAGTTATGGTGAAGTCCATGTTATGGACATGCTGAATATCCACAAATCCTATGATTACTTTTTGGATATCTAAAACAGTACTTCCCACACTGCTCATGAAGCATTTCCCATGCTCAGATGGAATGCTAACTTCTATACTCAGTAGCTCCCTTAATCCTAAAAACAACCCTGTGAGGTAGATGCTATTATCATCCGCATGTTAAGCAGGAGGACACCAAGGCAAAGACAGTCATCGAGAGTGCCTTACCCAAGGTCACACTATTAAATACAGGTACCTGGTAAGACACACCTGTTGCTAAGAAACTCACAGCCTACTCATGGAACACAGCATGTGAGCTCAGCTAATATGGCAGCGATTGCACCATTACTTGTCCCCAAAAAGGCTATCCAGGCCCCTCCCTGCATATCTCCAGCCCACCACCTTCCAGAAGCCTTCCCAAGCGCAGCACCTCATGAGAATTTCTCACATCCCTGAGGTCCGATAACTCTGATTCTCTTTAGAACCCCTTTGGTATTTTCATTTGCATGCCATGTCCAAACCTGCTTTGCATTCATTCATTCAGGTCTAGTGTTGCCATTTTCTGGCAATAAGATAAATGCCACTTCAAGATAGGGACAGAAGCACCACTGTTCTTAAATAGTCATCATAGAGTCAGAATATGTGGGATGGCACCTTATCTCTGGCTTGCCCCTTCTGATCTCTATACCTGAGCACTCATTCCTCACTTCCCTCATTCCTGGGATGGAGATAATGACGCCTAGCCCACAGGGCTAGGGTGAGGATGAACTATGCAGAGCACTCAGGAGAGTCCCCTATGTGTAGTAAGTGTTGATGATTAGAATAGTTATAGAGATTATTATTATTAAGTGACTATTACTCCCTTTGCCCTTCTTGAGCACAGAGACATCTAAATTTTGCTCTTTGATTCTCAGTCCTTCTCAGTGCATTCTCATACCAGAGTTAGTGAATGTTATATGTACAGGACAGAACATGGATCCCACATTCAATGCATCTAGATCTCTGCCACCTCCCACATTGGTCCCACACTCTATGATTGACCTCTCTGAACCTCAGTTTTCTCATTTATAAAAATGAGGATAACATCTTCCTCACAGTGTACTTGGGAGGGTTAATGATGTCTGACTCCTAATATGCAATAGCAAATATACAATAACTTCTTTTCCCTCTATTGGTTGTATTTTTCAGGGAACAGAGCCATATTTTTGACAAAAAGCAGACATATTGCAGAGTTTCTGTTGTGGTTTCTTTAGTAGGACATTTCAAGGCTGGTCTGATGAGAAAGTGTTTACTGAGCACTGACATGAGCACAGGACTTCGTGGGGATGCAGAGGAAATATAAAATGTGCCCCCCATCCAGAGGTCCTGTGATGTTTTGCTGTGGCTTCATGGGATCAGATTCTAGTGCAACCAGAGCTGTCTCTGCAGAGAGTGCTCACTGGAGAGCACCTGATCTCAGGGTCCCATTTCTTTGTGTCCCCATCTCAAAAACAACTTTTAAGGGAACATTCATTTTCAAGTACGTAGAGGGATACTAACCGGACAGCACTCCCAAACTTTTAGCTGCGTATTAATCTGCAGTAACTAATACCATAACATAATTAGTATAACAGTGCTTCTAGCTTCAGTGAAAATGCTGCATATGAGGGATAGTTAATGAGAAATGCAAGGTTTGATGATTCACAACTGCTGAGATTTAGCGGTTAAGTGGGTGTAGCATGGAAGTGTTGGATTTATTTCCCTTTGCTATTTTCTTTGTACATCTGGAGAGGAAGGGGTCGGAAAGGAGTTGCTAACAGTATGTAGGGTTAGAGAACTTTGATTATCTGGAAGTCCCTCAGCTATTTGGAACCCGGCAGAGAGCCAACCAGGCAGGAAACGGAAGAAAGGCCTCTGCGGCGACAAAACACATTTTAATTTGTGCACTGCAGTCTTTTCACTTTTCTGATAAGAAATCCTCTCAACCCACATCACCAGCTATTTGTTTATTCTCACTTTATACACGATCTTAATAAGCTAGGTGACCTGATTTCCCAAGCATTAATAAAATAGCAGCAATGCATCCTGGCAATGGTGGGCGGGGCCTGCGGAGGTGCCTGTCTGTCCACCCCCTCTTATCCTAGTGATGCACTCAGTGGAGGCCTTAAAGACACAGAGTGTGATTTGGCCCAAGGAGAGATGAAGACGCATATGAATCTCTACTCTTAAGGAGCACGTAGGTTTTGGGTGGATAGATGTCTCCACCAAGTTTCTTAGTTTCAGACAACAGAATCTACTCTGGCTAGCTCAAACACAAAAGGGTTTAGTATGGGATATTAGGTGGCTTGAAAACTTTCCAGGAATGCCAGGGACCTAATCTTGGATGGCACAGAGCCAGAGAAATACCCAGCACTGCACAGGCTTGTCATGGAATCCCCTGTGTCCCTTCCCCATGGGACTCAAAACTCCAGGAACAGGTAGCGGTACCTACACGGCAGCTGTCCAGATAAATAAACACCTTGGCCACTGCACGTTTGGGAAGTCCTGCTCACCTGAGCCCAGCCCCCACTTGTACAACAGCATCGCATTGTATGATCCTGGCCATGCCCTTGCTCTGTAGAACCTGGGTCTGGCCTCAAGGGAGGCGGTGTGTTGTTTCTAGCTGGTTGGCCTCTGTGAATAGAAAGTCACACTGGAAGGGGTTGGACGTGGGGATGGTGTCTGCTAGAGATGGGGCCAGCAATTACAGTCCAGCGAGCCATGTCCAGTTGTAGACTTGTGTTCCAAGGACTAATTCACTGACCCGCAAGAGGAATGACCGGTGCGACAAGGTGAACACAAAGTGACACTTGACAGGGAGGACATGGCAGCATGAGAAGGAGTGAGACTAGAAACTTGAAAGACCCGAAAAGCCAGGATCATCTCATTTAGGAGCAAATATGCCTACAGAGGTAGTAGGCACGTGAAGAAGCGCATCTATGTCACAGAGCTGAGCTGATCCTGAGCTCCTAAGAAGAGTTCAGATTATATCCAGGAGACTTTGATTAAAGAACGGAGGGCTTCTGAAAGATTTCCACAAATAAAGGTGTGCATCTCTTCCCTTAGTCTTTGTGCTACAGGACTGAGATGTAGATATTTGGAGCTCCGTATTTTCTGTGTTATCGCATAGCCTTTGTTCCATAACAGTATCAGGTGACACAGGTACTGTGGCAGCGTCAGAACCCGGACTTACATGTCCAGAATGAGTACTGTGTGGGGCAGGACCATGGACCCCCAAGGGTCCTTACAAGAGGCAAGTCGTTACAAAACAGAAATGCAGGCACAGAAGCCCATGGCTCACAGTGGAGCAGCATCCTCCTCCTGTGTCTAGTATGAAAGTAGAGAAGAGTTTCAATCTCAGTCATGAGGGTCAAAGGAATCGGTCTAAACAGGCAAACAAATTCAGCTAAAAAACAGAAATAAGATGAATGTCTTAATTCTTATCCAGAAGCATCAGATAAATCTCTGAAAACTACAAGAGAGTGTGGGGAGGAGTCCAGAGAGAGGAGGGTTAAGAGAAAAGAATACAGGCAAACCTCATTTTATTGTACTTCGCTTTGCCACACTTCATAGGTGTTACGTTTTGCACAAATTGAAGGCAAGACTATCCACCAGCATAGTGATTACAACTCACTTCATTATGATGGTCTGGAATCAAACCTGCAGTATTTCCAAGGTATGCCTTTAGTTTCCACAGGCCAGTGATCAATTTTTAAACATGACAAGCCTGATACATATATATACACATATATGTATATATATATATCTGTACATTTACACACTTATTTATATTCATATGTTTATGTGTTTGTGCCTGTATGGAGGCTGGCACTAAGGCCTGTTTCCCCCACTGCCTGACCCAATTTTCTGTTCTGAAGTCTGTCTTTCCAAACACTCCTGCCCTGAGTTCTACTTGGTCCACCATGAACAAGATTACTAGGAATAACCATGCAAAATCTTATCTTAACTTGATCCTTCATTAACAAGATCATTAGCAATAATGCTACCTGTCATCATTATGTTATATTAAAGTCCCCGCTTCCCTGTCTGGAGTAGCTTCCATGTGTCAGACCCCACTACTGGAGAGGAGAGCGGGAGCCCCGTCTCAGACCTCAGCCCCAAACCCTCGCAGTTCCTCTCTACGGCAGGTCCGCCCTGCCTTTCGGAATTTAATTAGAATGTTTGTCAGGGAAACTCTGCTGGGATTTTTAGGCTTCTCCTCTTAGTATTGTGATAAGGCCACGTAGCTTCCCTGAACCCAGTGCCAGATAGTTGCTTCTGGAAACCTGAAGGCTTCCCCAGGTTATTTCGTCTTGCTCTGCCTCCTCTCAAGCCAGGTGCCCTGCATCCAGGGGAAAAGCCCCCACGGAGCTCCATCAGCACGGATACAGGAAAGGCTTCACGTGTGCACTATGTTTTCCTGAGGGAGGCACCAGCTTTGGGGGGAAAAGCTGCCCCCATTCCCAGGTAGCAATTATGTGCACAATTACATTTCCAGCAGGTGTCACTTACAAGGGTGAAACCCATTAAGTGTTCAGATGAGAAAGCAGGAAGGAGCCTGTGAGAATGGCCAGGAAAGCTGCTGTCTGCAGAGGTGAGGGAAGCAAACATGGGACGTTTCCTGAGCATTTGCCACTTACTTTCCCAGAACTGATCTCATCCCAGCCTGAGGACAGCCTTCAGTGCAGAGGTTAACAGGCCCTATTTGAATCAGTGCAGAAACTGAGCTGGAAGCCCTGGAGTGAACTGCCAAGATCACTTAGCCAGGAAACATAAACTGACACAGGTGTGCACGCTTCTGCAGGGAACGGCATGTTCATAGCATTCAGTGTTTTGTTCATGTCCAGAGAGGGCCAAACCCTTTCTTAGATTTTTTTTTTCCCTAGCTTTCATAGTGCCCAGCATAAAGCAGTTACCCAGTAGGCACTTGATAGGCTTCTTTATGGCGCTTTTCCTCCCCATTGCTCAGGATGAAGGAAGTATCTAGAGGTAAAAAAGATCAAAGGGAAGAAAGTGCCAGGTATGTGCAAGTTTCTCAAAATTGACATTACAATCAAAAGTGGGAAATACTGGCCTCATTTTTTAGATGAAGAAACAGAGGCTCAGAGAAGTGAAGAGACTTGCCAAGGCTGCTTGCCTAGTTAGTAGCAAGCCTAGGATTCAAACCCTGGTCTGCGTGGCTCTAAAGTCCGCACACCTTGCACTCCATTAATCGGCCTCCCTGGAGATCCCTCACCTTGCAGAGGTTCCTGCATGCTCCGCCTGGGCAGCGCTATGTGGGCAGCAAGTTCAGGGCTTTCAAATTCTTCAATGCAGCTATAGGGAAAGACCCCCTTCCTCACTGGAAGGACCCCAGACTCTGTGCTGAATCCGAAGGGCCTTCTATTTGCTCTCATCATGTAAGTCCTGTCTTGGGGCCATCTTAACCAAGGCCTGCCCTCCGGACGTTCATGAAGGTATGCTTGGAGGCAGGTAAAGAATAGGTACAGGCATACCTTAGAGGTAGTGGAGATTCGGTTCCAGACCACCACAATAACGTAAGTGTCTCAATAAAGCGAGTTATAATCTTTTTGCTGGTGGAGGGTCTTGCCATTAGTTTGTTTTTAAAAAAAAAAAAAAAAAGGCAATACCCCTGAAGCACAATAAAATGAGGTATGCCTGTACCTCTGCTCTGCCAGTCCATGGGCCTCTTCTCTTGCTGATAAAGCCAGACTCACCATATACTCTCCCCACTCACCACCCACACCAGCCAGTAAGAAGTACACCCCGGTCTGTATCTTGTCTCAATGCATCACACTCTGCTCCATCTGGAAATGGTGGTTCGGTCTCCATGCACCATTTCTCTCAGCCGTTCCCTTCCATGAGCTTACCAGGTTCTACCAAATCCATCTAACAGATACCTTGAATCCTCTGCATACTTTCCTCTCCCTGCCTCTGCCAGAATCTGTACTATTGCACCAGCCTCTCTAGTGGTCTCCTTCACATCTCTCTTTCCACCCCTGTCTTCCATGTACTTACAGATGAACTTTGTAAAACACTTATGTAACCCATCCAGTCTTCCGTCCATCCCAAAATTATTTGTGGGATATATGTGTTTGCCGACCATCAGTCTTCATGCTACCCTTGGGATGCAGAATTAGATAAGGAATAGTCCATCCCTCGTGGTGGAGAGAAATGAACAACGGTGCAGGTGAAGGGAAACCGAAGGGATGGTGTCTGACTCAGCCAGCAGCTTCAGTGGAGACGTCAGGAGGGGCTGCGGTGGGGTCAGGATGTTTAAGGAGAAGTTAGGAGAGAGAATCCAGACAAAGCGACTGTGCACATGCAAGGGCTGGACTCTACACTGCACATATGGGGAACTGCACATGCCTGACAAGGTTACAGAGAAGGGTGATTGCTGGGAAGGCAGATGCCAACTCATGAAGTGCCTTGTTCTGTGAGTGTGGAATTTCCCCCTGTTGGCAGCGCGACACCATGGATGGTTTTAAATGAGAGACTAACAGAGGCAGAGAGCTCTTAACACGCCACCCTCCACCCGTCTCTGGGCCTGCTGGTGAGCTTTTGTCTGGGTTCCAACCTCCAACCCCATCACTGATGAGGCCCCTTTTCTGGCTGGTCGAGGTCCTGCCTGAACACCACTTTTACTCTCCCAGGCACTACTTCCCCATGAGAGTTCTGAATCACACTCAAAAAAATTTCTTTTTATTCTTGGTTCCAGACACAATGTGTCCTGAATATTAGCGCAGTTCACTGGGCCTGTGGCTGTCGAGTGTGTGGAGAGTGAATTGTTTCGGGATGCACTCAGCATCTCCTGCCTCGCTACATCTGCCCATTACTTCAGAGTGCATGGGAGGCACCGATAATCAACAGGCCAGCGGCCACCTCCTGCTTTCCTTATCATCTGTCAGAGAAATGGAAAACCCATTCTCTGTCATTGCTGACTGCACATGGGGTCAGCAAGCACATCTTCAGTTTAAGAGCAAGGACGAGGAAGCGCTCATGGTGGGACCACCCTACAGAGGGCGTGTATGCCTGATGAATCCGCCTGCAGTCTTCACCCACCCTGGCCCTCTCTTCTTAGCTCCCACCAGCATCTGTGCCACCTGAAGGGGGCCCTTGGTCAAGTGGCCACCTCTCTGAGTTTTGATGTCCACACCTAAAGCTCAGGTCTAATGCTCCCTGCCTTGCTAAAGTTCCAGAGCTGCGTGAATCAAAAGTGTTATCTTAAGTGAAGAGACTTTTTAATTGTCACAACAAAGCTCAGAGGTGTTAAATAACCTGCCCAAGGTCACACAGCTAGAAAGTGGATTCCCTGAAATAAGATTCCTCTAGCGAGGGATCAGGTCCATTTGTTCATTGAGTATGCCTGACATTGTAGCTGGTACGTAGTAGGTGCTAAATAAGTACTTTTAAATGGCTGGCTCTAAAGCATTGTGAAATCAAAAAGGTTACTAATTTACATAGAATCCTGTTTTGTGCTCCCATTTGTATTTCTTCGATTACTGGAGAAACTGAACATTATTTCCATGTGTGTATTCACTTAATATACTTCTACAACATGCTCATGTCTGTTCCCAATTTATTTATTGGTGTCCTAAATTTTTTCCCCACATCAATTTGCACCAGGTCTTTATTGAATGATATTAACCCTCTTCTATCTTCTATGCTACAAATATGTTTCCAGCTTAATGTCCTTTTTACTTTATTTTCTTTCTTTTTTGTTGTGCAGAAAAGTAAAATTAATTTCCATTCACATTAATTTGTGTAGTCAGCATGCGAAAACTACCCAGCCAAGGTTTGGAAGCCAGTTTCCCTAGGCAACACATACCTCTACCCCAACCCCAGTAAGTCCCCCCTGAGGATTAAAACAAGCATCAAAGGCAGACTCTAAGGTAAAAACCATTGCAGAAGTGTAGCACTAAGCCCCAAGGGCCTTTGCTAGGCAGCCAGAGGGCAAAGCTTTTGTACTATAAACCTATGATTGGCTTATATATGTGTTTTACTATAAACACTTGATTTTGATCTTAGTCCAAGCACCCAGCAACTTGTTTTTAAAGCTTTACCTGGTAGCTCCCGCCTGTGCCGCTCCCTGCTGCCTTTCCATGCTGCGGTGAGCAATATAAGGGCTGCCTTGCAAGGAGGGCCCTTAAAGCCATTATCCCTCCGTTTCTGGTGGGCTCTTTCCTCTTTTGTTTCTTTCTCTGTCCCAGCCAGTATCTGTCTGTTTATATGTTTGTCACATCCAAAGTCTTCCTTGGTGACGAAGGATGCTCAGCCTCTCGGCAGTTCTCTTATATGGCACCTGCCTGCAGCTGTGTCATAGCACGAGGCCTGGGTCAGGGGTTGGCAATGACGGCAAGAGTGCTTTAGATTGGGCTTTACAGAGTATAAAGTGCTTTTCCATCCAGTTTTCGGTTGGTCCTCACAACAACCCTCTAATCGTGGAGTAGGTGCTAATATTGCTTCTGTCATCTGCTGAGGGAACTGCAGCTCACAGAGGTGGTCCATGTCTCCCAGCGAGCCACTGGCAGAGAGCGGAGCCCTCTCCGTGGACGGCAGAGCTGCTACTGTTCCTGCCTTGTCAGGTTAGTTCCTGGGGATGGCCCTGACCTTCCCGTCGGGAGCAGGAGCGATGTTCAGGGTCAGAAACCCCGCTCTAGAAAGAGAAGGCCTCACCTTGCCTAGAAGCTCTTGGATCCAAACTTCTGCAGAAGATCTTGCATAATATACCTCATCCAAACTTCTGCAGAAGATCTTGCATAATACACCTCATACTTCGAGCCACATGGCGATGCTACTCCGTAGAGTGGGTAACGTCCTGAAAGAAGGAATGATGACTAACAATTTCCTTGGTTTTCTCATCTCTGGAAAGGACTCTTTTCCAACTCAGCTCCTCCACCCACAAATGTTTTCCACTTCACCAAGGTCGAAATAAGCACATGCGTCTGAGTGGGTGGGCACGTGAGGTCAGAAAATTTGGTGGGGACGCTGAAGTTGAGGCCATGTCTGCGCAGAAGTCTCAGCACTGATTTCCTCTCTGGGACCCCCTAGAGGTTTCCAGGGAGGTAAGGCATGTGGTGGTTCATTAACAGCCTGCTGTTCCACATCTGGTGGTCCTTTTAGTTCCTGTGGGGACTATTGGTCCGGGACACTAGAGTCAGTTAATGAAAGGCCACCTGTGACAAGCACCTGAGCAGAAGCAGAAAGCAAATGCATCATGGACCCAGAGTCCCTTGTCCTGGCCGTGGGAGGTTGACCTCTGCTGGGAAACTCGCTCACCACACAAGGGGCTGCAAGCCATTGTTCCTCAATTTCTGGTCGGCTCTTTTCTCCTTTGTCTTTTTCTTTTCTTTGTCTTTGTCTCTTTGCCTGTCTATTTATATGTTATCACGTCCAAATTCCTCCTTAGTAACCAAGGATGCTCTGTCTCTCAGCAGTTCTCCTATTTTGTCCCTGCCCCCCATCCTCTCTCAATAAAGGATGGCTTTCCCCCATCTTTGGAGTTTGGAAGGATCGATGCTAACCCTTGACAGTTGTAGGTGTCCACAGAGACAAGACCCAAACAGGCCACATCACATAAAGATTTCAGTGTCTCACTAAATCCACGGAGGGATGTCTTCTTGGGCCTGTCTCAATCTCATTAAACTCCTGGCTTCCCTATAGATGTTAAAACATCCTAACCTGCAAAGGATTTTGAAGTTTTACTGCTGAGCTCCTGGGCATCCACTGAGATAATGATTGGCTTTTCCCAATCATTAGTTTACCTACCAATACAAGAAGTCACATTTAAGCTGAGTAGACTCATGAAAGAAAAAAGCAGAGACCTGATTGTATGCCCCTACCCTTCTCCTTCCAGAGCTGCTCCCCAACCTCACCAGTTTCTCACAGGTGCCCTGTCTATTCCTTGTTCCCTCTCAGGCTTAAATTACGTGGTCAGTTCTGCATTGGCCACCTACCCCCGCCCAAGCACTGAACCAGGGGCTGCAGGGTGGCATTTCCACCTGGAGATTCCTTCTCAGCACCTCTGTCAGTCCGAATCTAGGCAGGAAAACAGAAACCACTCTACGTCTTTCCACAGAGGAAATTGAATGTAGGCTATAGCTAAGATCTCTGAGGCAGCCCAGAGATCAGCAGTAACAGGGGGCATGACAGAAGGTGATGTTTCTAGAGCCCAGAAGCTGGGACAGCCCAGCAGGAGCTAGAACCATTATGTAGGGCGCCTGTCAGGACCAGAAGCCACAGAGCTTATGCGGCCACTGCCAGGGAAGCCGTCTAAGCAAACCAGAGAGGGAGAGATACCCTGACATCTCTCTTTTTCTTACCTCCAGTCTACCATGGTCTTCCATTTGGGAAACCGACCTGCCCCAAAGCTGGTAAGCCAGGGAGCCTGAGCATTGCAGTTCTCTGTGAGACAGAGAAGAGCAGGGACTGTGGGGGATGGGCATCCATTTGGCTCTCCCTGCCCCCAGCCCCCGCCCCGACTGGCCTTTTGTTCAGGCTGAGTTGGCCCCCACCTATTCCAGAAAACTACTCTTTTCTAATCTCTCTGACCAAGATAGCTGGCAGCTTGATATAGGTCTCATATTTTTACATGATCTCCTAGATAGAATAAATGAGAGGAAATCAGGATCTTCCTGTACTCTGGGCAGGGAGGGTGAACTTTGTAATATCGGTAGTCACCCGGTCCTGCTCATGTGCATAGGGACGGTCCCTAGTCCTTTGGAGGAGAGCAGCATATCTGCTCTTTTGTAGGACCTTCAAGGTGGAGTGGTTTTGCTCATTCTTGCAATGGTGACAGCCACAGAGACTCAACTATACCTTGAACAATTATTTTGTATTCTGTAAGACCAAACCCATAAGCCACACCCTGCTCTCCAGCCACAAGCTGCCTGTGAGGGCCTGTGTCCCATGGTTATTCCAAAGGGCTGGTGGGTCACTTCAGGGGACCTCCAGCTCTTGTCTGAGATGGTTTGCCCTTTCCAGCCTGGCTTCCCTCAGATTGCCACTGTCTTCATCTGCTAGCTTGTTTTTGGCGTGGGAGCTCAGACAGAGGGGAATGTGGATAGGAAGAGTCCAAGGGCACCGCAGAAGAAACAAAGGCGCCTAAGTTTGTGTAGCCAAGAAAACATGAAATGAGAGGAGGGATTTGGGCTGGACTTATTTTGTTTTGGAGCATTTCAAGGGGGCAGGCATGCAGTTGTGTTTGGATTGGGAAGAAAGGCATAACTGAGCAGGAGAAAATCCTCTTCCGATTTTATTCAGGCCGTTACTGGATTAAAGAAAACACCAGGAAGATTCAACTGCGTGAGTATATGAAGGCTGTTGCGCTCAGACAGGAGGGGGCCCTGTCTCTTCCTGGGACGTGTTTGGACAGCATTTGGAAGCAGTGGGCTTACTTGCCTGTCGGTCACCTCTCTGGTAAATTCGACATCAGTGGCAGCCATTCACCTTTTCTTAACCTTAATGATAATTATTAAATATTAATAACTTAGCTAGGCCTGTTGGTTCAAAGTGACAGAGGCCTCAGAATTAACTTACTCACAACAGAGGGACTTTTACTACTGCCTCATAAAATCTAAATTACTGAACTCTCAAGCTAGAGAAAATTCAGAGATGCAGTGGAACTGGGATCCAGAGTTTAATTCTCTTCCGTGTAAATGTGGTCTGACTTTTTGCTGGTGTGGTCTGCTGCTCTCACACCTGCGAGCCTCTCTCTCTCACCAAAGACCAGCTGTCCCCACGGTGTTAGTGTGCCGGGCTGCTGTAACAAAGCGCTGCACACTGGGAGCCGTACACCACAGAACTTTGTGGTCTCACAGCTCGGGAAGCTAAAGGTCCAGGATCTAGGGGCAGGCAGGGCCCAGCTCCCTCTGAAGGGAAGGGGATGTCCGCGGCCCCTCTCCGAGCTCGGTGACTCCCGGGCCTGTGGCAGCACAACTGCTCTTCACACGGCGTTCTCTCTGTGTGCGTGTCTGTCTCTATGTCCAAATGTCCCCGCCTTTTATAAGGATTTTTATTGGATTAGGGCTTACCCCCAAAGACCTCATTTTAACGTGGCTGACTCTATAAAAACCCCGTCTCCAAATAAGGTCCCATTCTGAGGTCCTGGGGGTTAGGACCCCAACACATCATTTTTGGAGATCACAAGTCAGCCCATAACACCCACATGGCCGCCCATAGCTCTCAGGGATTTGCATCTCATGGTCTTCACCGCTAGAGATTACATTCCATCTCACTTCGTGTTTTCAAAACTGTTCAATTTTTGAACAGGTTCCACTCTCCCCGTGGACAGCCAAGCTTCATTAGACTGATTGACCCAGTTTCATTAGGGTGCCCAGCCCAGAGCCAATCAATGATGGCCAAGGAGGCAGGGTCCTTTGGGGATGTGCCAGTTCTCATAGGACCAATGTATCTGTCAGATTATCTAATTAACGTTGGATACAAATTGCTCCCAAATCATAGCGTCCTGTAACAACAAAAGGTTTGTTCTCCCTCATAGTCTGTGTCCACTCTGGGCAGTGGGGTGGGAGAGGGGAGGGGTTCTCATAGCCCCCCAAAATCCAGGCTGACAAACTAGCCCACTGCCAGCCATCCTGCCAGTGTGGAAGAGAGCTCTAGAGGGTCCTGCATCAGTAATTACATCTTCGACCTGGAAGTGGTACATTTCTGCTCACAGCCCACGGGCTCTAATTAGTGACATGGCCCTTGTCAGGGTGTGCCCTCCCACCTGTGCCTGGAAGGCAGAAAGCCAGAAATAGTTGCCAAATCACACTGACTCTCACAACCCACACGATGGGAGCAGTGGAAAACATGGTTCCCAGAACCAGGGAGGCGCTTCCCCAGATAAAATCGGGTGCTGCCTGGCAAATCCGTGGTGAGCATTCCAGGGGCCTCCCAGGCCAGGGAAAGGGCAGCAGAGAAATAGGTATTAAAAACACCTGGGTCTGGCTGGTGCCTGGAGGGTCTGAGGGGAGTGGTGGGGGGCTGGGCTGGAGAGGTGGCCAGAAAGGGGAACTGCTTGCTCTAGGGAGGAGTTTGGATTTTGCCCCCAAAACAATGGGGACCAACGGAGATTCAAGCCAGGGAGACTGGGGTCAGATTTGCATCTTAGGAACAGCACTGACAGTGCGATCATTTGAAGGGAGGAACCGAAGAGCATGAGACCTGTGCTGAGGTCTCGCAGGAGGTAGTGGTAGAACCAACCAGACATGGCGACTCTGGCTTGGGAGGGCAGTTGTCACTGGTACAACAGAGATGGCTTCGTGGAAATGCTGGCCCCTGCACTGTCCCTGCAGGAAGAGAGGAGCTGGTGGAGGTGGAAGGATGGGGAGGCTTTGCAGGCCGACTTTGAAGCTGAGCAAAGACCTGGAGACCTGGGAGCACTCAGGTGGTTGAGAACAAGAATTTCTGTTTGTGCTGCACATGCAAATCCCAGAATTTTTGATGGTGTGCGTGAAGGGATTAAAGGTGAACACTGGTTAAATAAAAGCAAGTTTCAGAAAACTGGGAACCGCCCTGCCCCCACTGACACCACAGACCTACCACAAACCTCATCAGGTAGCATTCTAGCACTTATGACTGTTTGAGAACCATTTACTCCTCATCTGTGCTTCCTTTCCTGCTGCTTCCTTCCCTGCCATGTCTTGCAGGCGGAGTTCTTGTGCATCTTCACAAGCACATGATATTTCTCAGTGAGAGCCCAGCATCTAGTGACTGGACTCCAATGTTGATGCTCCCACCTGCTGCATTCAACCTTCTCTCTGTCAAACAGCCCTGCAATAGCATGGATCCTCAGTCCTTTCAAGGACAACTAGACAAGTGGTGCCGATTTGGGCAGCTCACCTGTGAAAGATTCACGAGCCATCGCTTGCCATACTGACACTGAGAACCACTTGTGAGTACACACAGGAGAGAACAGTGAAAGGAAACCTGGATTCAGCTGTGGGCAAGAAAATGGCAAACAAGCTCGACCCAGCCTCCCTGCACAACAGAACCATCCTTATCATGACAGGTCTGGATGGGGCTGGCTCGCCGGACTGCAGAGAGCCTGTAAAAACACCTCTTAGCTTTCGTGAAGGAGGATGCCCAGTTAAGAGTTCATAGGAAGATGACATAAAACCAGCTGCTGCCTTTATTTCCCCCTGCGTGCAGAAAAAATGTGCAGCTGCTCAGCAAGAACTGTTCCATTACACTGTGTGGCTCACAGGCTGGTCTTGGATTTTGGGGGGGGCAGAGAGGACGCAAGGCATGGGGATAAGTAGGGTGAGCACACCCTGGATTCCCTCCTGGATCTGCTTGTCTCCAGCAGGATAGCCCAGATTTCACCACCCTGTTGATGTGCTCTCTTAAGGAGGCGTCTATCTATGTTATGTAGTTGATTCTTTCAGTGAATTGTGTATGTGTGCGTGTGTGTGTGTGGTTTTTTTCTTTTTAATCTGAAAATTGGTCTTTGAGTTCACAAGCAGCAGCTGCAGCTACCATAATTAAAATGAAATAACCTGCTTCCTTCACTCCGCAGGGAGAAAACTTTTTTAAAAAATCTATATTCTAAATGGACTCAGGAATGTGGTGAATCTTCCTTCTCTTCTCTCCCCCTTTACGTGCAACAAGTTTTATGGCTTTGCTTTCCTCTGGAGTCAGAGCAGCAGAAGGGAGCTGGCCTATTCTGGGCATCTGTCCCGGCCCCAGGCACTCAGCAAGGCTGTCACATCTGCACAAGCCAGGCTTCGAACCCAGTTTTGATGTGTCGTTTTCCCCCTCTGCCATGTGCTCTTTCAGTGTCCAGTTAGACCCCAGGTCTCTGAAGCAGGTCTGAGTCTGTCTGGAGACCTGCGAGGTTGGGCATTATTAAGATGGTATTGGATATGTTGGCCCATATAATTGACTTTGGATTAGAAACCAAAGCTTTTAACAGAATAACAAGGTGAAGTATTCCATCCTAATGATTACATGATAATGAGATGGCTTTTAGAGGATTGGATGTGTGCTTGGAGGTGTTGCTTAAAAGTCACTCTTTAAACCAGGTTGGGAAAACAAAATCCCGGAAGAACTGCAGACTCTGTGGTTCTGCTGGTGGGATCTCAGAATATGGTAACTAATGTAGAAAGGGACAACCACATGTTGGAAACCGAAGATAAAGTGGACACCATCTCAAGGAGCTCCCGGTCTGGTGGAAGAGAATGCTGATAAATAATTATTATAAAGCACTGGTAGTAAACATTAGGTCACAGATATGAACAACTTGCTCTCATTTCAGCACTTTTTTTCCCCTCCAAAATCCATTTCTTAATTGGTAACTTTGTAAGGAGGAGAGTAACCTCCATGTGAGAGCAATGCCCAGAATGTTGAACGTAGAAAATTGAGAAGAAACTATCATACGTTCTTATGTATGTATAAGGATCTGGCACTTACTCTCTTCTAATCTCTTATTATCATTTTCATTTAATAATGAAGAAATTTAAGGAGTAAGTAGCTTGCCCGAGGCCGCATTGCCGGTCACTGGACACACCGTGAGTCAGACCCATTCTATCTGCTTCCAAAGTCCCTGCTCTTGTCAGGGCACCGCTAAGAAAATGTGCACCCTTTTGCAAAGTCTATAGCGCAGTCATCACCATGTCTTGTGTTTAGAATGAGAAATATTTTTTCCCCTTGAACAAACCAAGTTTTGAAGCAGGGGTCTGGGTGGGGGTCATTCATGATTACCATCTCTGGGCGGCAGCACGTGTGACCATCCAGTTTAAGTGCATAGAGTCCTCTGGACAATCCTCCCAATGAGTGAAGTCAGCCCAGAGCATAGAAACACTAGAATGTCAAAGAGGAACCAGAGTTCTTGTACCCAGAAGATGTTCCCCTGGGCCCCCAGGTCCAACACTCCTATTAACATGCCTTAGCTGAGAGGGGAAAGAGAGAAACAAGCATTTCCAGCAAGGAAGGGGGGTGGTCTTCTGCTACCTTTGAAACTCTCTGCAAAAGACCCAAGTCCACATTGTTTGGTACCCAACTCAATGAATGCACTGTCTTATCCCCTTGATGTGTGGTCCCCTTGGGAAAGGCTGACAGAAACAAAGACACTCTGCATCTAATTCCAACTGACCTCTCAAAATGCAGTCCAGAAAGTGATCACACTTCCACCCACCCTAGGGTAGGTGTCGCGGTGCCCTGCGAGTGGAAGGTGTATCGGCAGTGTCAGGCATACAGGTGTCATGCACAGTTGTCACAGCACACTTTGAGGCTCTCCTGGATCAGGAGGATAGGGTTCAGATCTTGTCTCCACCACTCCCTAGGTAGGGGATTAGGGGCAAGTTGCATACACTCCCCGAATCCTCCTTTCCTCATCTGCAAGTCTGGAAGGATAAAGCCTGTCTCTTGCAGTTGCCTAGAAGGTTAGATGAAATCAACAGTGTCCCAACAGCTAACACTCTGCCCGATGCTTGGCAGACAAGTAGGAGCTTCTGTTCCAAGCACCACCCCTTACTATTCACTCTGTGCAAGGCTTGCCAAATTCATCTCCCTGCAGCAGATCTCCGACTATGTCACATCTCTGCTCAAAAGCCCTCGATGGCTCCCCATTACTGACTGACTGATGACTGTCTTCTCGAGACTGGCACTCAGGGCCCTGTCTCCTGGAACCCACGCCACCTATCAGGGCCTGTGTCCTCTGCTTCCCTCTACACAGCCCATACTCTGGAAAGCTGAGCTGCGCACTCCTTCTTTATCATGCTTTCCCCTCCTGTGCCTTTACTCCCGCGTACAGAGCATGCTTCCCTGTCCCCGTGCCACTCACCTGACACTGTCTCTGGTGCAAGGCTGTACTGAACTGAAATGTTGTCCTGTAAGTGCTCCCTGATTTGTCAGCCAGGGTGACCTCTCCATTCCTTGGTTTTCTTCCTCGGTTTTATTTGTTTCTCTCTTACAAAACTGCCAAGCATTATAATTACTGTGGCCATATCTCGTTTTCTTTGCTAGCCTGTGAGCCTCCTGAGGGCAGGATTTGCTTGAGTTCTCAGTGTATCCTGTACAGCACCTAACATGCAGTGTATGAATGAATGCCACACTCCCTTCCTAACTGGCTTTCCCCTCCACAAAAATGCTAGCATATAAATACTTATAAAACCTTTGGTCAGCCCACGAGTATTTTGACTTTATGAGCAGTCATTGTGAAGCTTATTGGAGGACCTGTGAAAAAGAGGGAATTCAGGGATATGAATTGAAAAGGTAATAAACAGAAGGAAAAGAATAGAGGTTTCCCCTGAAGCCTTGGCAAAGGTGAGGGTGGAAGAAAATAAAACTGCAGTTCCGCGGCTTCTTCAAGAGGGGAGGGGTTGGAAGGCACGGACGGGGGGCTACAGCCCACGCTGTGGAGGCAGAGTGAAATATTATCCCCTGGCCAAGGGAGAGGGCTTGAGGAAGACCCCGAGTGTTTCATCTAAGTCCCTGGATGGGACCAGGCCCCAAGCAGGATCCTTGCGGGGCAAAGCCAACAGCTCTGAGTCCTGACGTCCACCTGGGCAGAGGACTAGGCTCAGGAGAAAGTGCACCTAGTTTCAGCAAAGCAAGTTCCTGCTGATCTCTGAAACGTTGGAGGGTAAACTTGTAATGAACAAGGCATGGTAAATAGAAATTAGGAGCACGATAGCCATTATTACTCATTCAACATGCACAAAATGATAGTCCTACCCTGTGTAACGTCCTGCCTCTTTTTTATTTGTGTGAATATGGTATGATTTAGAAAGGCTTTTCTAGGTTTACCTCCAAACTTTGGTTAACCCTGTGTTGGGTCCCTCAGGTCTTCTATGCGGGGGGTGCACAGGATCCTCACCCCCCGCCCCACACCCAGGGTGAAGAAGGGGTTCTCTGCCCCTTCTGTTCCTCCCCAAATACAATTACTCTTTTTTGTGAATAACAAGTAAATTTTTTGAGAATTTACAGTAAAGAAATATATTAAATGCAGAGAAAGCTAGAAAAATTTCACACTTTGGAGAAATTCATTTTTAATGGAAATTACCAGTAATTCCTCACTGTATAATATATAATATCTCTTAGCTAGGATCTTTGGTATATTTGGCAAATATGTCTTCAGAAAATTTCTCAAATAATGACTTTTTGCTTCAGATGCCTAAATGTATCCATCATGCCTTGTTCTTTAGCCTAGTGGGTCTTTTATATAAAAAGACATTTTGTGGTGTTTTCAGTGGGTGAGTGTGATCGTTGGTGCAGAGCAAAGTACCCAGATCTTGAATCTGTGAGGACCTGTGTTCAGCTCTCAGTTTCTCCTCTTGCAATGACCTAAGCAAATGACTTGAAACCTTTGAGCCTCCCCTCACCCTTCTTTGAATGGGATAGGACTTTTTTTTTATTCATTTCACAAACCTTTATTGTGTACAGCTATCTCTGTAGGCACTGGAGATCGGAGATGAATCAAATTCAATGTCATAAAATTCTAGGGGCAGACAGGACCTCACATGTCATCTAGTTCAGAGTTTTCCTCTTTCAGATGAGGAAACAGGCTCAAAGAGGGGAACTGATCTGCTAGGGGTGATAGTGCAACAAGCAAGAGGGCCAGAACCAGAACTCTTTTGTGAACGGAACTGTGCCCAGCTGACTCCCAACACTCCCACATGGCGTATCACAGGGGTCGTCAGTCCATTTCATAGGGCAGGACGTGAAAGCTCAAAGAGATGCAGTGTTTTCCTGAATCAACCACAGAACTGCTCCAGGGGCCAGTGTGTCCCCCATAAGCTCTATCTCCTCGCCCCGCACCCTTACACCCATCCCAGCAGATAGTCAGTCCTTCTGCACAAAACACCCAGTTTCTACTCTGTTCCTAGCCCTTGCTGGGCACCTCAGTGGTAAAGAGGACTGACTGGTAGTCCCTGCCCTTGAGAGGTTCTATAGGCTTGAGGAAACGCACACAAGATGAGAAGGGAGAACAGAGCAAGACTCACCAGAGCCTTCCTGGAAGGCTGCATGGAGAAAGCTGCTTGGGGTTCACAGGGTATTTGGGACCCCACTTCTCTGCATGGCCAAGGGACTGGGAACAAGGCCATCTCCCCAGTGCTGTGTGTTTGCAATGACTGCTGGGGAGAGACCTATGAGAAATGGTCAGGAGCATCTTGCCACCTCACTGAGTGGGGCCTGTGTTCTCTCCTTCAACAGAAAGGAGCCTGCCCCGCCCTCCAGGACCGGATGGCCCGTGGACACTGCTGACTCTTCAAACGCGCTGCCATGGAGCCAGGTCAGCCCCTCGTCTGCTCTGATCTTCTGCATCATCCACTACAAGCCTGTGGGCTTGATGAGAAAGTCCACCTTGGAATCTGAAGCCATGGTTGTTTTTTTGGTTGGAGGTTTTTTCCACTAAGGAGTGTGGGAAGTGTAGGAGGTCAGGCCAGAGTGGAGGGAGCCTTCTGGGGAAGCAGGTGCAGTAGGAGGACTTGTGGGTGCTGGAACCTAACCAACAGCCAGAAGCCAGCATGGTTGCAGGACAGAACAGGCAAGGGCCAGGCACCCAGCTGGAATGTGACGGGAAGCTGGCAGTTGGGAGGCACCTTGCAAGTTCAGGACCACATATGCAGCGGTGGTGAACAGAAGCATTCTAGGGCCCAGGGGACCAGACGCATGGTCCAGAGTTCAGTGGTTACATTTCAAGCTGAGCTGGAAAGGGATCAGAGGCATAGTTGAATATGGCGCAGGAGGAGGTGAGTGGGTGGCCGCCCAAAGGACAGGTGGTCTGGGGGCCAGGCCCAGCTGGCCAGAATGGCTCTCTGGAGGCGTTTTGTTATATTACAAGCAGAAAAGCAATGGCAAAAACAGTAGGAAGCACCTGGGTTGAGTGGAAAAGTGGAGGGATGATATTTCAATCTAGAGAAAGAACAAGGCCCAGGGAAAGGTGGAATTGTAAATAGAGGCTGGGTCATGAGGAAACAGGCTGAAGAAGCAAAGGAGCCCAAGCAGTCTTGCAAAAAAGAAGCCTGAGTCTTGCTAGGCTCAGTTATGCTGCAGTAACAAATTCACTCCAGGATCTCGGTGACTTAATACAGTAAAAGTTTATTTCTTGCTCATGCTACATGTCTAACTGAGGTAGGTGGAGGGCTCTGCTCTACCTAGTGACTTGGGAGTGGGCTGGTAAATACTCAGCCAAATTTTAGGTGTACCATCTGGAACATGGAGCCAGCCACCTTGGTCTCTGCAGCAGGGAAGAGATAGCTGGAAGGCTGAGCACTGGCTCTTAAGTGCTTCAGTCCAGAAGTGATGCACAGCCCGTGGGCCAGAACTAGTCATAGGTTCCTGCCTGATTAGGGTTCCGGGAAATATGGGGAAGACATGGTTGTTTGGTGAGCAGTAGCTGCCTCTACCACAGCATGTATTATTTTTATTTTACAGGTAAGGAAACAAGCTCAGAGAAATGAACCATCTTATCTGAGGTCTCCCAGCTAGAGAGAGCTGGATCCTAGACCTGACATAATCTGATTTAATCATTTACTAGTATTTAACTATTCAGCAAAGACGTATTGAATGAGAGCCATGGGCTCAAGACTATATTAGGCCCTGGGGATATAACAGGGAACAAAAACAAAGGTAGCCTCTGCTCGCAGAGCATGTATAACTACAAGCAGGAACGTATGTTTGGCAGTAGAGACATACAGTTCTCTGAAGAGATCTATTAAGATTCTTAACTTTTCATAGAGAGGGAGAGATAAAATGGGCTCATGTTTATTGAGGCATCATGCCAAGTCCCTGATTTATTTATAGCTTCCACAAACCCCTGAGGTAGTTCTTAAAATTCCATTTTTAAGATTAGAAAACTGAGGTTCAGTCACCGAGGGAAGATAGCTAAGCTGAAGGTGACTTTTCTAGCCCGTCCATGCTCACTTGTGATGACATGAAAGTTAAAAAATAAAATAAATTTCGTTTCCACCACTCCAGCTACCCAGGTGTGTCCAACCAGCAGCCTGTGGGCCACATGAGGCCCAGGATGGCTATGAATGCAGCCCAACAGAAAACTGTAAATTTACTTAAAGCCTTTTTTTTGCTCATCAGTTTTTGTTAGTGTTTGTGTATATAAATGTGTGGCCCAAGACAACTCCTCTTCCAATGTGGCCCAGAGACATCAAAAGGTTGGACACCCCTAAATGTGGTCTCCTCTTCCTGCTCTAAGTCATGCATCCAGGACTTTTTCCCTCTGGTCCCCCTGCTATCCTGTGAGTGTCACAACATTTGAACACAGCTCTCCCTGACAATGGGAGCTTCTTGGAGCCCAGACTCAGGGTCCCTTATCCCCTTGTTCGTGCTGCCCGCATAGCTGGGCCCAGAGCAAGACTTGTTGAACTCCAGGAGGTAGAGAAGGCGCTGCAGAACTATAGGGGGCAGTGTCTGAATCTGACAGGATAGGTTTGAAGCTGAGCCTTGGCAAAGGTGGATTCTTTTGTCTAGAGTGTGGTCCCTTTTCTCACCACCCTCATGTGGCCCCATCTCTCCCCTTACACTCTGTGCTCTGTTTACACTGACCCCATCACTTCTCTCCCCTCCTCAGCACATGTGACCCCTCCCCTGGCCCCACGCTGGTCCAAGCTACTTTCTCAGACCTGGGTTAGCACTACCACCTGGAGTTCTGCTACCACCCTTCCCTCCGAGGGTCTGGCATCGAGGTGTCAGTTAAACACGAGTCAGATCAGATCAGCCCCTCTGCCCCACACCCTCCCATGGCTACACATCTCACATAGAGGAACGGCCAAAGACCTCACATTGACCCACTAGGGACATGGGTCTCATTGCTCTTTCTTCAACCAGGAACACGCTCCCGTCTCAGGGCATACAGCATAGAAGCCATTTTTCCAGTCCCAGGGCAAGCTCTTCAGGCAGAGGGAACACTAGTGAACAGGCCTCTAAGGCTCCATCCAAGTAAGCAGAGCCCTCATGGCGCTGAAAGGTCCTGGTCTCAAGTGTGTCTTCTGCTGAAGGAGTGTCAGGAGGCCAGTGGTGTGAGCAAGGCGGACGTGGTGGCGGTGAGAGCAGCAGGCCCGCCCTGACCACCCCGTACAAGGAGCAGTCTTCCCAGGCCAGTTCTTCCATTTGATCGTTCTACATCTCATTTCTCTCCACCTGATGCAATAATTACACTGTAAGTCTAATTGCCTATTTCTTATCTTCTCCTCTCCGAATAGAAGTTCCGTGAGGGTAGGCACCGACTTGGTGTTGTTGCCCTCAGTGTTCTTGTGTGCTGAACGCAGCCTGCTGCGCAGCAGGCACTCCATAAATATGCCGTGAGTGAGTAAACAAATAGTTGCACAACAGATTCCTTATTCTTACTTGCTTATGCTCTATTGTCCGTAACCATTCCTCCTTTACAAACACCATTCTCTCTTCCTAATGTCCCCCCGCCTTCTTCTTTGCACTGACTCCCTCATTCTTTCTCACTCACTCTGCCTGCCCGGGGAGTGAAGTCCCCACAGCACTTGGCACAGGCATTACCCATCCCGCCCTGCGAGGCTGGGCTTTTGAGGGCAAGCGCAGCGCCTCACCTCTGGGGCCCCCAGTGCCTGGGGTAGAGCTAGGCCCAGTTTCTGTGTGTTGGCCTGGGTCTCGTGGACCAGAGCACCATCTGGAATTGCAGCCTGGGGGCCCCAGTTCTCTTCCTCTGCGTGTCCCCCTCATGTTCAGTCAGGAAACAGGATCTCTTGTTGCCAAGTCAGTCTCTTCCTGCTTCACAGCTGCCTCAGAGATCAGGAAGACAAGGCAAATGGGACACTAATGAAATTCAGAGAGAAAACTAAATTGGGAGGTGTTGCAAACACCATGGAGGAGGGAGATGCGACTCACAGGGAGCTCTCCGGCATGGAAGGGGTGGGGGAGAGTGTAGGCAGAGCTGGAGGTAGCGTCACAGGGACCCTCCTCTGGCTCCTCCAGGCGGGGTGTCCAGCGTGGCTGCCCTTGGGGCTTCACTTTTCTAACTTGAAATCAGGGACCTTTTCATCGATGGACTCATTCATTCATTTATGCCTTCCCACCAACGTGCCAAAAAAGATTTGAGTGAATTAATAATTGTAAATTGATTACATAGTTAAGACAAAGAATATTTAATGCAAAATTCAGGTAGAAAGTAATGGAGAAAAAGGGGCGGGGGAGAAGAAAACAATTATCAGGGCCACCCAGGAAAGGGGTTCCTGAGAAGTGGCCCAGGGCTCACGTGACAAGCACATGGGGCTGCAAATGTTAAGGACCTTTAGGGATGGAAAACTCGAGTCAGATGGTAGTAACGAGGACTGATGTCTCAAAGAACTTTCAGATCCATTGTCCATTCCTTCAGGTATAGTCGTTGGCCATATGCTGCGTGCTATGGAACCCCCATGTGGTACTTTTTTCTATCTCACTGAATGTTCATAGCACCCTGCAAGGTAGTCTTGTATAGCTCATTTTAGGGATGAGGCGACCGAGGCTCAGAGACACTAAGCCATCTCTTCACATATGGTGCTGGGACAACTGGATGTGCACATGCAGAAGCATAAAGGCGGACCCCTTCCTCGCACCAATACAAAAATTCACTCACTAGAGGTCACCAACCTAAATCTAAGAGCTAAAACTCTAAACCCTTAGAAGAAAACATGGGCATAAATGTTCATGACCTTAGATTAGGCAATGGTTTGGCACCTACAAAAGGGAGAAAGGATAAAACATAAACTGGGCATCATTGAAATTTTTTTTAAATTGTGCTTCAAAGAACATCATAAAGAAAATGAAAAGACAACCACAGAAGGGGAGAAATTATTTGAAATCATAGGTCTGATAAAGGATTTGTATCCAGAATATATAAAGAACTCTTACAGCCCATTAATAAAAGGACATATAGCCTAATTTAAAAATGGGCAGAGAGTTTGAATAGACATTTCTCCAAAACCAGTGCAGAAGTGGTCAATAAGCACGTGAAAAGATACCCAACATTTTGAACCATCAGGGAAATACAGATCAGCGGCCTTGAATCATTTGTTTGGGCCCTGATATCTGACACCAAAGCCTCCTGACCCCACGCCTTCCTGTGCCTGGGGAGGAGGTGACAGTATAGAGAGAAATGCGGCTGCCAGGGAGGCTTCTCACAGGAAGGGGAAGAAGAGGGAGGGACAGCGAAAACCGGGCGTGACAGAAAGGTGTCGCCAGGGACAGACTGCCCGTGGGTCTTTCCCAGCCAGAGGCAGACACTGCCACCTGAGAAGGAGCGGTTGCGCACTTGGCCCTCTTCTGCCAGTTCACAATATGTCCTAAAGCACTGGTTCTACCTCTCTGGTTTCAGAGCTTCGTTTTACTCTTCAAAATTATTGAAGACCCCAAAGAGTTTTTGTTCATGTGGATTTTATCTATCAAAATTTGTCATACTAGTAATTAGCACTGAAAAAATGCTAAATTTGTTATTAATAACTTATATAAAATAATTACAGTAGACCCCTACATTACCATAAATAACACACTTTGATAAAAAATGATTTTTCCAAAACTAACAAATGAATGGTATGATGTTGTTTGAAATTATAGCAAATCTCTTTCATAGTTGGGTTAATAGAAGATATATCTGCTTCTGCCTTCAATCTGGAAGACTCCACCATATACTCATAAGAGAGTGAGGATCGAAAGGGCAGGTAATGGCATAGCATTATATAAATAGTTTTGACCTCACAGATGTTCTGAAAGGATGTCTGGGATGTGCAACAATCCCCAGGCCATACTTTGGGTGCAAGAGGTGAGATCCTTGGCTGCAGAGTTCAGCAGGGAGTTGGAGAGAAGTCACTGTGAATCTGGACAAGAGGAAGGGAAGTGAGGACAGTCTTAGTGGAGAAGGGACTGGGATTCTCATGGAATGAAGCCCCGCTGCCCTGCGGATATGACATATGATAGTCTTTTGGCTCAAAATGCTTCCTGCCATCTTGGTCTACTTGTCAAAATCCTCCTCATGCTTTAAGGTTTATTTAGGTGTAACTGCCTCTGGAAAGCCTCTCTTACTATCCTTAACATCCCCAAGGCTGGGATAAACCCTCCTCCACAACAGCACCTTAGTGCATCTCACTAGCATGATCTTTGCAACAACAGAGTGGGGAAGGGAGGAGAAAGAGAGAAACATCGATGGGAGAGAGAAACACCATTTGGTTGCCTCTCACACATGCCCCATCTGGGGACCGGGCCTGCAACCCAGGCAGGTGCCCGGACCCAGAATTGAACTCGTGACCCTTTGTCTTCAGGGTGACTCCCAACCCACTGAGCTACACCAGTCAGGGCTTTGTCATTGTTTAAGAAAATGAGGAGAAAGATGTTGAAGGGTTTTTCCCAAGTACCTACTTGATGGTATTCAAATTTGTATGTAGAGAAGATTGTGGTCACCAACACTCAGATAAAAGTCATCCACTACTAATTCTAATTCACTAGCAAATAAAGTATTATCATTTATGTGGAAAAGAAGGGCTGATGAGAAAAAGGAGGAGGAAAGAAACTAACAGCTTAATTGAGCACAAGCTATGTGTGAGGCATTTACCATGTTACCTAATTGTCACAGCAAGTTAGGTAATATTTTCCCCATGCTACAGATGAATAAACTGAGGCATCTCCTCCACCGAGGATACCTTGCTAGTAAGTTCAGGCCTGGGATTCAAAAGCGCGCCATTCTACTTCTAAAGCCCATGATTCTGTTTCTCATGACTCTCCATGAGCTTGGTACCATTTATGCAGCCTAGAGCATTTACTGCTGCATATTCCTCTTTTTAAAATGTGTTTCTATCATATCTTTCCAAATATATTTTTTAGCTCTTGGAAAGTTGAACAGGAACAGCAATTATGCTTATTTGTTCTACCCTTTTGGAGTCTACCATGACTGCATCTCTGCACACAGAAGACAATCAATAATCTCCACTTTTATATTGGTTACTTTTCACAGAAGACATGGCCACAATGGCGATATTAATCCCAAGTTACTATTAACTAGAGTTATTATTGACTCAGAGAATTTTGAGTGCTCAGGCCTGGACAGAACTTTCCATCTTCGTAGGCGCTGGGAACCTGGGAGGACAAAGGACTTGGGACAAATAATATTGCTTTTCTAGGTCAGGTTGGAAAAATTATCTTAAATGGGACATCTTAGTTTTTATGTGAACATTGAATAAGGCAATCAAGGCTTGCAGTTATGTCAGTAAAGCAAGGATAAATCAAGATTTATTGAACTTGTACAGTGGGTTAGTATCTATGACAGGTGTATTGCATGTTTTACCCTCTTTTGAAAACCTATCTGTTTTTGACTCTGAGATAGGAATATCCCCATTTTCCAGTGATCACACAGACGTGTGTCTTGCTCAGGGACATAGATGTCCTAATAGATGGTGGAGCTGGATTTTGGAGCCAGGTCTGTTTGGGAACATCCTGCTGTCCTTCACCCAGAGAGAAAATGCTGAGTCTGTCCCCGAACGGGCACCATGCTCCGACTGATGAGGTGTGACAGCCTAGCAGAGCCTTTGTGGCCACTGATATCCTCAGCTGGAGTTAGGCTCTTTTCTTCCCAGACCATTTGTCCATTCTCCAAGGTTCCTTTTCCCTCCCTAACTATGCACCTTCAGTCTTCACTCAGAGCACCTGGAATGCCCGCCACTCTACCTGGAATGCCACCATCATCTTCCAGGACCCAATATCTGCTTACTCAATGTTCCTGGGCTGAGTGAACACATTGATGGTCTCGGGGAGGAAGAAGAAAGAGCAGGTGACCTACGATTAGTTCCCAAAGTGCCAGAGATTAAGCTTGAAATCCAGGAGTTTCTTATCTGCTCAAAATAAGAATCCCTGCAGGGAAGCATGCCCGGCCCCAGCCCCCAATGCTTTGGGAAGCAGGGGTGGAACTTTATCCTTCCCCAGAGCCCGCATAGTTGGGGTTGGCAGAATGACACAGCCACTGCTATGGATGTCACTTCCCCTCTGACCCTTATTTTCCTCTCCCCCATCCTCAGGGTGGTGCTGCTGTGTAGTCCTGGGTGCACAAAATGATCACAGAGCCATTTACAAGCCATTTACAAGATGGCTAATTTTCAAATGGGAAGGTCAGTGTCATTACCCTTGGTGGATTCAATGACCAAATCTTCATAATGGTAGAGATTACTTCCTGTCGCTAATTGCATCTTCATCTTCACATCTGGGCAGCCAGTTTTGCCAAAGCAATCAAGGTCATGGCCTGAAGGCCTTTTTCCGAAGTCTGTGGACGTCTGTCACTGTATGGCCTTGACTTACCTGCTGTGAAATGGATGTATTTAGATATCTTCCACCCCCATTGATTTTGTGAAAGCTCCCTTGGTGGAAAAAAGCCGTGAGTCAACATCGATAAGCACAGAATCTTGTGTCTCTTTGGATTCTAACCATGGTGGAAAAGCCGAGTATGCAGAAAACACTCCACGGGTGAGAACAGACATTTGTTGAGTACCTATTATATGTCGGCCACTGCGCTAGGCATTTCACAGTCCATTTAACCCTCACAGCTACTAGTGAGGCAAGCATTGTTATTTCTGATTCACAGATGGGGCTGTATAGCCTCAGAGGGGGTCACTGACTTCAAGCCACACAGCTCGGAAGTGGAGGAGCCTGGAGTTGAATCAAGGTCATCTGCTGCAAAATGTAACTTCTTCCCACTGGGTTGAACATAATAACAAGAACAACAGCAAGATTTGGCACTTATTATGTGCACACTACATACCTGACTTGTATTAGCTCATTTAATCCTGACAGCAACTCAATGTCAGGTACTATTATCCCCATTTTACACATGAGGAAACTAAGGCACAGAGAAGTGCTCTCAGGATGAAAAATTTTCCAAAAATGGGTGTTCAGAAATCTGTAAGCCCCAGCAATCTGTCACTGTGTGCTATTCTGCCATAAATAGCTCTTGTCTAAAATAAGCACTGGCCTTGCTCATAGGATGTGCTTAGTATTGGGTTGGCCAAAAAGTCCTTTACGTTTTTTATACAATGGCTCTAGTAGTGCTTCGTTGTCTTTAACTTCATTCAAAACAATTTTGTTAGAGTGTATTGTGACAGCTGTCATATCAGCATGCATTTTTTTTAAATCTTATCAAAATTGGTGAATTTTTGTGCAGCCATTTTAATATTGAAGATGGAAGAAAATATGCAACATTTTCAGCATATTATGCTTTAGTATTTCAAGAAAGATAAAAACACAACTGAAACATAAAAAAAAAATTGTGCAGTGTATGGAGAAGGTGCTGTGACTGATCGAATGTGTCAAAAGGGGTTTGTGGAGTTTCATGGTACTATTGACATTTTGACCAAATAATCCTTTGCTTTGGGACTGTCTTATGCATTGAAAGATTTTTAGCAGCACCCCTGGCCTCTACCCACTAGAAGACAATAATGGGAAATAGCTGACGTACTCAAGATAACCAAATCAATAAAGTTATTGGTGAAAATGAAAAATGTGTCTTTTATTTAATGGAAAAAAACCTAGTGGACTTTTTCACCAACCCAATAATATTTGCTATTGAAAGTTAGCTTCAAGGTGTTCTTGTGATGCCAGTGGAATGGGTATTCCAGTTGTTATTAATAGCCTATACTAGCCATTGAGCAGCCCTTGCTAGGGGAGACTTCTGGTAGATCAGAGAATCGTAGAGCTGGAATCCCAGACATTAGGAGTCAAGCAAGGTAGAGGATGTATAGTGTAGTGGATCAGAGCAGGCTCTGGAATCAGACCAATGGAGTCCAACCCTATTGGCTTACTGGTTCTGGGCAAGTTATTTAATCTCTCTGTGCTTCAGTTTTCTAGTATGTAACATGGACATACTGTAATGAGAGCTCATACCTCAGTAGGCTAGTACATGGATTTAAAAAATCATGCAAAATGCTTATAATTAGGCATAGCACAGAAAAACAGGGACCCAGTAGATGTGTTCTATAGATGGATATTATAGAATATTAGTCTATAGAATTGCACTTATGAGGTGATCTAGTTCTACCCACTCATGTGCAGATGAGGAAACAGAGGCCCAGAGACAGGCAGTGATTGGCCCAGGTCACACAGCATTTTAGTTCTTTGATTCCAACACCAAGCTTCATTCTGATACTGCCAGCCGTATTTAGAAGAGCCTCAAGAAGCTCACTCTGTCAGTCTCATTTCTAGAAGTTTTTAATTGGCTCTCTTTCCGTCTGCTTTATCTTTTTTGATAGTCCATTCTTTGTGTATACTTTCACTGCGCATATATATTTTAAACATTGTACACATTTATTTCACCTTCTGAATCTGATCATTTCAGTACCTATGTGTTCATAGGCATGAGTCATTCGTTGTTTCTCCTGCCTCTAGCTCATGGTGGCTTGTGTCCCACATGGTCTGTGATTTTCTAAATTGTGGGTTCATATGTTAAAACTGTATGGGACTTCTTTGAGGCCTGAGTTGAAAACACATTGCTCCGGAAAGGATTTGCATTTGCTCCTGCCAGGTTGTTGGAGGACCACCAACTTGGGGTCACTTTAAGTTAAATGCTCAGCTTGGATGTGGGTTTGTTTTCTGGCCACAGGGTAACATGTATTCAAGTGAGAGGCCCACCTGAGGGCCAGTGTGTGACTGGGAATTCCCCTCTGCCCAGCCCTAGGGTCAGGTTTCCTTACTGTCTTCTTCTGTGGAGTGGGATTTTGTTTTTTTCTTATTCACCCTTCATCAAGGTGTAAATGTATGCTTTCAGAGTCCTAGCCCTAAGTGAGGATCTCAGTTTGTTCTGCCTTTTAAAGAACTTTGACTTTGCTTCTTTTGTTGGCCTTTTAATACCACAACCCCCGGAATACCAAGGACTGGCAGATGTTCCCTAGGACTGTCACCTTCTCAGTGCTTGGGAACCTCTATGGATTCATGCTTTCTTGTGCTTACTGTGACCTCTGAGGATTTCCTTCTGTTCTCGACAGCGCAGCTCTATATCAAATATACGTATGTTTTTAATGTAATAGTTTTCCTTTTCCTGCGTTAGGGGAATTCTTTAGGGTGAGTGGCAGCTGTAATTCTGGAAAGAGAAGTCTAAAGTGGTCACCACTGCCCTTTGCAGGTATGAACATGGGATTTCATTAGCTGTGGCTTTCCTGGTGATCACTCTTTGGCAGTTTATCCTCTTTTTGCCTCCAGGCCCACCCAGTATACCCGGAGAGCTGAGGGGAAGTTTTCATGTCATGGGCCACGTCCCTGCCTCTCAGTGCCACCCCCCTCACGGTGCTGAGTCCTCAGCTTGTGTTTGTCTCAGCCTCATAGGGATGTTGACCTAGCACAATAACTATAGATGTTGCCAGACGAAAACTCTGGTGTGTAAGTCATGCCCAGAAGGTACCACATTCAGAAGGCATGCCTGTGTGCTATTGCTGTGATCCAGCCATCCCAGATGTGGTCCTGAACTACAATTTGCCTATTGGCTCCTTCACTGCACAAGCACTTACTGAGGATCTTCTACATGCTCGGCCCGTGTTAGGCTTAGGGATACAGAGATGGATAAACCCTTCCTCTTGTGTACAAGGACATTTATACGGACAATGATCGTTGCTGGCAGAATGAAACTGGAGGAAAAGGAGGCTAACCCAGCCTCACGAGGGAGTGCCTAGGCAGACTTTCCATAGGAAGAGGCAACATGTATAAGGAACAGATAGCAAATCTGGAAAAAAGAAAAAGGATCATGAATCACCAGATCCTCAAAAGAAAATATGAACACGCCACTTGAGAAGAAATGGTCCTACTGCTTTTTCTTTCCTGATCTTGGTCTTTGGGTGAGCATTGCCCTCTTGCACTCTGATGACAACGCTTTGAGAACCACTGGTATAATGTATGCATTTTCAGCAAGGCCACTGTTTCTCAAGGGGGCACAGCTGGTTTTGGTGGGTTGGGGATTAAAAAAAAGTCTTAGTTATTGTAATGATTCGTGGTCCGCCAAAGGGCCACAGTACATAAATGGATATACTGTATATTTTCAGTATTAAAATTTCATAGGAAGGAGGGATATTTGGGGAAAAATGTCTATAAAGGCTCTTTGGCAGGGTGGGGTGAATGGAGTTACAATGAAAAAGAAATGCTGAAAATCACTGATGTAATGGAATGAGTGGTAGCATTGGAGCTAGGTAGACCTAAGCTCAAAGCTCTCTCCTTCATTTAACAACCTATACAACCTTAGACATATTAATCTCTCGGCGCCTCAGTTTTCTTATCTATAAAATGAAATGATAACACCTCTGCTCACAAACTTGTTCTGAGGATTAACTAAAAGCACACATGTAAATGTATATTGTTAGGTCTGAGTTCCCTGCCCCGATCCAGCCCAACACACACCTGTTCTGGAGGGGTCCGGAGCTGATGGCACTTGCAGAGGGAGTTGCTCTCAGGAAGTCATGGCCATGAACCGCACACGTAGAATTCTTCTCCCTGCGACCACGTGAATGTGTTATGTCCCAGGAGCTCTTAGAATTATCTGAGAGAGAGATCGGGTGCTCAGTCCATTTGCATTATCAAAGACCACATTTTCTGGTTCATCTTTCAGGGACACAATTAACAGTCAACCTGTTTGGAGCAATTAATGTCAGGGAAACAGACATCCAGGTGGAGTTAAATCTTGTTAGTGATTGTCTCTTAAGGGGAGAGAGTGGGATTTTCCAGTGGGTTGCAAGTTAATTTGGGGGCCTTGACTCGAACTCCTGGCCTTTGAGGCCTCTGCACCACCACGTAGGGGAGAAACTGCTGGCCTTGGACAGGCCAGGAGTAGAAGGGAGTGGCCTGCGAGAGGAGGGGGCGGGCAGCAAGGAGAGTTGGGAAGGGAGGTTTGAATGGCTCTTCCCTTTGTGTCCTCACTTGTGCCCTGGTGAAGTCCTACATAGATTAGGGTAATGCCTGGCCCATGACAGACCCTCATTACATATATGTGGAATGATTAATTTACTCCCACCCAATAATTATAACTAACATCATTATTAAACAATGCATTGTGTTTTACCGCATTATCGCACTTAACTCTCACAACTCAACTATTTTCTTTCACGTTATCGATGAGGAAACAGGCTGGGAGAAGTTAGGATGGTGCCCCAGATGACTGAATTGCAGGGCAAGCAGCAGCTCACCCTGCTTGGCTTTCAACCCCAAGCTCATATCCACTTTGCCGTTGTTGGATCTTTCTGAGGCCAAGGGCAGAAGCTAGTTCAATTCTGAATCCCAGTGCCTGGCACAAGGAAAGGATGGGACAGCCCTGCTTTCCAGCAGCAGGCACATCTGTCTCCCTTCCCCCACCCCCCTCCCAGCACCGCTGCTGAGTTGGGCCCACCCAAGTCAGGCGTGACTCCGTGTCATACCTCCATATCGCCAACACCCAGCCGGCAGTGCCCCACCCTGTGAAGGGGAGGGGAGGGGGCACTGCTGTGCCCTGCAGAGCTGGCAGAGGGGCCTCGTCCTGACACCTGCTCTGTTCCCCCAACAGGCCTGTCTTGTGCGGTGAGGAATGGTGTCTGAGCAGGTTTATTATCTCCGCTCAGAACATGTTGGGGCACAGGCCTAGCAAATCCAGATGTGGTCTGGAGAAATGGTCCGCAGCTCCCTCACCTCCCCCAGCCTCAGACTCCCCCGCCACCACAGGAGATACACACAGACAGACTTGCAGACAGGCAGGTTGTCCAGAGGCCCTGGAGATAAACTAGGTTTTAAAATAATAAGATAATCTCTCACTTTGTAAAGCACACTGAGGTTGGCCAGGGTTTTTCTGTGTGTTCTCTCAACATTGCAGGCGTAGGGGTGGTTGTTGCCATCCCAGCTGGACAGCTGAGGGAGTGCTCTGCCCCGGGCGCTCTGGATTCTCCAGAAGTCGCAGGGCTAGAGGGACAATTGATCTCTTCCCATCCAGCCTCCTCCCAGCCTAGACCCAAGGAGGCACAGAGCTCTCAGCAGCTCCCAGAGGTGGCAAGTGGCAGAGCCAGGGCTTAAAGTGAAACCTGGAGCCCACTGACTAGGAAGGCCACGTCCTTCTCCTCTGTGGGTGGGGATGTCTGAGAGGGGGAGACGCCCTGGATACTGGCCCAGCACAGTGGGCAGAACCTGGGAGCCTCAGGGAAGAGAGCATCCTTGCTTGGAGAAATACTAGCCATTGGGCTTCCTTGCACTTGCGTTTGGTCTTGGAGACCAGGGAGTGGGTTCTGATCCAGCCACACACAGTGGAAGGTCAGAGTGGTGAGGTGGAGCCCAAGTGGACAGTGTGGAGCTGAGTGGGTCTGGAAGGCTCTGGAGAGGGAAAGTTTCCCGTGAGTGCTGCTTGAGAAATTTCACCTGGTGCCGGCGATAATGGAAAGGGGCGTTGCCTAATTCTCCAAACCAAGCTTAATTTTAGCTTGCTGAAAGGGTACCATAACAAAAAAAAAAAAAAAAAAAAAAAGGAAAAGAGGCTCAGAAGAAAAGCAATAAAACCAAGGAAATGGGCCTTCAGAGACATTGAGGAGGGCACTTGGAGTGCTCTTCTGGAGAGTGTTGCTAAAACAGAAATCTGCTTGTGATCCAGTCTTCTTAGTAATTTTTTGCGGCTTCACCTGGACCTCCAGAGGAAATCCATACTTCTCTTTGTATCATAGCAGGCCCTGTGTATCCTTTTCTCGGAAGAGTTTATCATTAACAACAAGGAGCTTGGGCCCTGGGTTCAAATCCCACCTCTCGCCACTTCTGAGAAGTGTCATCTGCAGCAAGTGTCTTAACCACCCTGTGCCATGAAGTTCGAGTGTAAAATTGACATGACAATTTGCTGTTGTTAGGATGTGGTGAGACAGTACACATAAGGCTCTTGGCGCAGTGCCTGGCCCGTAGTTAGGGCTCTCCGCTGAGCTGTAATATCATTATTAGCGGCCACAGTGGGAGTAGCTGTCATCCCAGCTCTTCCGGCCCCTGGGCACTCACACATGCTGCTCTTCTGTCAGGGTGGGAGCCCTTTGGATGCTCTGAACTGGTCAGAATGGTTCTCATTCACCCAGGCCCGTCTGGAACGGGAGCTCTGCAGCAGCCTGCTCTGGCCCAGACCGTGGCCTTGCTCCGGTCTCTCTCCCACCCCGAGGGGCCACAGAGCCCCCACCGGCTTCTCTGCACACGCTGTAGTTCTCTGGGCACATGCGGCGTTTCTGGCTGTCCCAGCTGAGACTTAATGAGGGCAGGGCGTCTCCATGACAGGCAGCCCCCAGTGGATGTTTGTAGCATGAATCTGTCACTGCCCCACGCTCTTCCCAGAACCGAGAAATTCATAATTGGTGTTTGCAGGGATTTAGGCAAAGAAGGTTGAGGGGGTGTAGGAGGCACACAGGAAGCCAGGGCAACACCTGTCTGTCCTGCACCTGGCAGCAGCAGATCGTATCAGGGCTTCATTATCCACCCACTGGCAACAGAATTGCCACACAGCTTTAACGTCAAGTAAGAAGTTCCCAGTCTTTTTCTGTTGCCTTCCTTGGCGTCCTCTATCCCAGCGCGGTTCATGCAGCCACATTGCTGCAATTTCAGATTTATCCCAAGAGCCTTCAGGAGATGCCACATTCCTTTCCATCTGCCTCGAGCACGCTGCCCTTTTCTTCTGCCTTCTTTGTGATTTTCATTTGCAGCAGCCCACCCGCACACCCAGGCTTCTGAAAGGGCTCTGCAACCAAATGGGAGGTTCCCCAAAACACATGCCCTGTGGGCTGAAGGACCTCAACAGGCTTCCTTGCACCTATGTGAGGCGTAGGGCCACCAAACAAGTAAAGGCCCAGGCCCGACTTCCTAAATGCCAGGCATGCCAGGGGCCCAGAGCCTTGGCCTCAGTTGTCACGCTGAGCTTTGCTCTCTGGGCTACCCTCTACCAGCACAGTGGCTGCACAAGGCTGGGCCAGGAGCAGTAGTACCTCCTTCTTCTTCCCTTTCTTTATTTCAATTATGAAATATTCTTTGCATCAAAAATAGGATAAATAATACATTGGAAATCCAAATACCCACCACCCAATTGGAGACTTAAAACATTAAGTATTATAATAGCCCCAACCTGGAGTTAGTTCAGATGTCTGTTTAAAAGTGGATGGTGAAACAAACGGATATGTTCATACCGTGGAATACTACTCAGCCATGAAAAGAAGTGGACTATTGACACCTGCAACAACATGAATAAATATGCAGGGTTACGCTGTGCGAAAAGGAAAAAAAAGCCAATCTCAAAAGGTTATATACCGTATGAATCCATTGACATATCATTTCTGAAATGACATAATTTTAAAAGTAGAGATCAAGTTAGTGGTGAGTGGGTTTAGGGACAGGGCAAGGTTCAGAAAGAGGGGCTGAGGCTATAAAAGGGCAACACGGGGAGGGGTCCTTGCAGAGAAGGAACTGCTCAGTGCCTTGACTGATGGAGGATTCGTAAGCCGGCACAGGTGATAAAATCGCATGGAAAGTAACACAGGCACACGCAGACACAAGTAAAACGAGGGAAACCTGGATAAGTTTGGTGGATTATTTCTGTCAATATCCTGGTTGTCATAGTATATTATGCCTTTGCAAGATGTCACCTTTGAGGAACACTGGGCAAAGTGTATAAGGGGATCTCTCTTTATTATTTCTTACAATAATAATTTCATTTTCAATAATGAAATTATTGAATTCATTTTCAATAATAATTGTAAAAATAATTGTAAGAAGAGGCTGCACGTGACGCTACTATTATCTCAATAAAATTTCAATTTAAAAATAAGACAGTGCAAGTAACTTCTAAAAAGAAACATTATAGATACAATTGAAGACCCCAGTGCCCCGCCCCCCGTTTTAGTCCTCCCCTTTCTGAGAAGCAACCAGTATCGGGAATTTGGTGTTGATCATTCCCACACCTGTTCTTATACTTTTACTACATATGCATGCGTTATGGATGGTATTGTTTGCTGTGTTTTTGAGTTTTGTATTCAGTGCATTTTGTTGGAATTTACACACTGTGTATAATCCGTTGTATCACTATAGCAGAATTTGCTTGGTGCTTCTCTCATTGATGGACTTGGTTATGTCCAGTCTTCTGATGTGAGCTGTGTGGCCATGGACATCGTTCATGTCCCCTTCTGCCACATGCAAGAGTTTTATCTAGGTAATAGCCTAGGGGCACATGGAGTGGCTGGGTCATAGGGCACCAGTATCTTCAGTTCTACTAAACACTGCCAAACTTCTTTCCAAACCATGCCTACGTATTTATTCTCCCTCAAGCAGTGTATCAGAATACCTGGGGCCGTGCGTCTTTGCCAGGGTGGTAATGTCAAACTTTTACATTTTTGCCAACCCAGTGGTGTGAAATAGTATCCTCCCGTTTAAATTCCCTCAGCTTCTTCACCCGTGTGTCATGATTATCTGTGCCCACATCCTCTCTTTCCATCCAGAGTAGGGGCACCTAGTCACAGGCTCCCAGAGATGCGTGTCTCGTACATACCAGCGGCTCAAGACTTATTGAAGGAATGAAAATAATAATAATGTTAGATGCTTTCACTCGAGAGGATCATGGTTATTTTTTTTCTTTCTTTTTAATATTCAACCATGGGCTTTTAAAAATAACATTTTTGACATGTAAATTCACACGTTGAAAGTAGTATAGAATTCACTGACGTTGAATGCATTTACAGAGCTAGGCAACCATCACCACAGTCAGTTTTAGGCCGCGGTCATCAATTCCCCCCAAACACTCCTACACATTAGACTCGGCCCGTAGTCCCCCCCAGCCCCCAGCCCTAGGCAACCGCTAAACTATTTTCTGTCTTTATGAGTTTTTCTACCCTGCATATATCATATAAGTGGAATCATGTAACATGTAGCCTTTCTTAATGGGCTTCTTTCACTTAACCTAATCTTTTCAAGGTTCATTCATGTTGTAGCATCGATCAGTGCTTTACTACCTTTTATTGCCAAAGACGAGTCCATTGTAGAGACATACCACGTTTTTATTTATTCATTCATCAGGTGACGGCCATTTGGGTATTTTCCACTTTTTCACCGTTATGAATAATGCTACTGTGGACATGCAAATGTCTGTTTACATTCAAATGTCTGTGTGCATATATGTTTTCATTTCTCTTGGACATATACCTAGGTGAGGAATTTCAGATCATATGGTAACTCTACATTTAACCATTTGAGGAACTGCCATACTGTTTTCCACAGGTGAGCTATAGCACTTTATGTTCCCGCCAGCAGTATGTAAGAGTTCCAACCTCTGTATATCCTTGTCAACACTTATTATAATCTGTGCTTTGTTGTTTTTTTTAACTATCTCCATCGTGGGCTTTTGAATTAAGCAAAATGGGCTAGAATCCCAGTTGTGCTATTTACTAGCTGTGAGATCATAACTTTTCCCTCCATTTTTTTCCCTCTATAAAATGCGATTAATAATACCCACTCTTCAGGGCAGTTGTGAGGATGGATTAAATAAAACAATTGGCTTCATAAAGGCTTTGGCACAGTGTGAGATACAGTCACTTCTCCTTGGAACAAAGCAGCAGTGATAGCTTATCATTATGAGCCTCCTCTAGTTCATGGCCTTTCTGCATGCGTTGCCCTTAAAGTCACCTAGAACTTCTGTGAGTGCCTCCTCCGAACTGGTTGGGAGCCAAGGTTTGAGTGAAAGGCCCGAGAGCTGCCCTTTATTAGTGCCCAGAGCTCGCGCGGATGCCAGAATAGTCCCCCTGCCACCGTGATTCCCCAGGCCTCCTTACCAGGCTCCATAGAGGAAGCCTCAAATTGGGTCAGAACCACTTGAGTTTATTTAAATAGATTTTTTTCCCTCATTTTCTTTGGCAGGAGCCCCAATTTTCATGCCATCATTTTTGCAACAATCAAAAACATTATCTGCAAGCTCGGGCATTGTATAAGGCGAATAAAAAGGTGATTGCTTGCTGATTGCTGTTGTTCATTTTGGAGATGACTCCGGGGAAGGGAAGGAGGACACAGCTGCGTGTCGGAGGAGCAGGAAACAGCCGAGCTCAGTCATTCCAGGGCATGGGGAGGGAGGGCTGGGCGGGAGGCCCTCGCAGCGAGGCAGACCTGGCAGTGAGCGTGGCTGCGGCTCTCAGGTCTAGGGGTCTCTTGGTGGCAGTGTCACAGTTGGTGTGTTTACAGGAGGCACAGCCTCATCCTCTCCGCTCTGACCCCATCTGCAGTGCTCCCCATTTTAGCCAGTGAGCCATCTTGATTCTGCAACCTCCTTCATCCTGTACACCTGGTCTCTCAAATGCATCCCCCTCTCTCCACGATCTCCAGGCCAGACCACCATGGCAGCCCCCTCGCTGTCCTCCCGCCGTGCCTCTAGCCTTGCCCTTCCTGACGACTCCTCCTCCAGCCCACAATGATCTTCCCATAAAACAAACTACGGCCCTGTCACTTTCCGCCTTAAAACCCTGCAATGGCATCCCTTCATCCTGAGGATGAGGTCCACTCGCCCCTCCTCTTCTCCATTCTTCTGCAGTTTGCTGTGATCTCTGCACTGACTTTTGGTGGTTTATTTCTGTCTTCGCCATTTACCCCAAGGTTCTCTGAGGTCAGCCGTTCTGGTTTATTCATGTCCATGTGCTGGCGTCAGAGCTCTGACTCATCATAGGTGCCCAATAAATGTTTGCTACCCCTTACATTTGAATAGTCTTCACAATTTCTCCAACTTTCTTGCTTTAAGGTATTCTCTCCTCCACCCTCACCGCTCTGAGGCACAAACAGTAGTTGTTGTTCCCACTGGACATACAGGAAACCCAAGACTCAGATGATAAGTAATGGTCCGAGGCTCCTACACAGCAGGGACAGTGGCAGAACCATATGGACACACAGGTCTTCCCAGGGGCCTTCACCAGAACCCCATGCGGAAGGCAAGGCCGGTTACTCTTGCCTGTGGCTCTCAAAATGTGGTCCCTGGATCATCAGCATCCATATTGCTGTAAGAAATGCAAAATTCGGGCCCCACCCACAAGGTGACAGAATAGCAAGTAGCCAGGCCCAAAGTTTCCAGCCACCTTCCAGCCAAGATTATATTCTTTGTATTGTCCAGGGTTCTGCTTCTGAAGATACTCATGCCCTTGAGTCCCAGTCATGGGCTCTGCTGTGCCAGGAGAATGAAAGCTGTCCTGCCTACAGACCATTCGCAGCATGGCCTTTCTCCATAAGGTCAGAAAGCTTTGCGGGCATAGTAATGTCCATTCTTTAAGCATACTCCCTGCCAAGACAGATTAAACCAGGCCTGACAAGCACGTCTTCTGGGCAAGTTTGGCTGTTGAGGCGACCAGAGCATTAGTCACTTGTAACACCTCAGGTAGAAGTATTTCCAGGGCAGAATAATCTCCCAGTATGGACAGAAACCACTACTGGCAGGCACAAAGTTCAGAGGCAGTGCTTCGGCCTGGAGCAACAGCTTTGACTTTAAAACATTCTGTCAAGAATGATCAGCCCAGAATTGAAAGGCACCCATCTGCCTGCTGAGCCAGAGAGCGGTGGGATGAAAATAGAAGTTGTGCTGGATGCTCATCCCCCGAGGGTACCAAACACGGCCACACAGTGATGAGGGGTAAGCCTGGAAGGCCTGGCCTATATCACTCTGATGTGTGACCTTAGGTGACCCTTGCCCTCTCTGGGACAACATGCTGTGATGCTAAATCCCCAAGGCCCCTTCCAGCTCTGAAGTGGCTCCTTGCTGCAGTGGGAGTCTGGCCAGCTTTCTCTCAACTTCATGATGGGGAGTAAGCTGATACCACAGGACAAGCATCAGCCCTGGCTGTTTCAGCTAAAATTGTGTGGCTGTGGCCTCTGAAAGAAAAGGGGAGGGGAGAACCCGAGGTCAGTGTCCTCCTGCCTCTCAGTGTCTCTGGTTCTGTAGGGCTGTTCAAGGTCACCTCGTCCTTTCCAATCTGCCTGTCCATTCCGATCTCCACAAGCCCACTGGTTCTCAGACTTCTCTGTGCCCCCAAATTCCCTGGAGGGTCTGTAAAACTCAGTGTGCAGTTTCTGATTGGGTAGCTCTGGGGCAAAGCCCCAGCATTTGCATTTCTGACCAGCTCACAAGTGATGCTAATGCTGCTGCTCCAGCGTCACCACGGAAACCATTGCTCTGTCACACAGCACCCACAGATCCTACCTCTGCTGTCTGTGTCCTGGGACGGGGGCTCCCCATCCTGAGGCAGCCTTTCCACCCACTCTTCATAATTCCTCCCCGTAGAATCCATGGCAGGTATGAATACTTGAAGGTGAGAATAAGTTACCTCCTCTTGCCAGGCACCAGGCTAAGCACTCCGTATACAACATCTCACAGATTTCCTCAACCATATGGGAATAAAAATATTCTTCCTGCCTCAAAAGTCACTCATGTGTAGAAATCAAAAGAATCAAAAAAATATGAAATTGCTTTGCAACTGTATACACTGTTCAGAGTTTTGTTTTTGTTGTAAAGCTTCGTATTAGTTTGGGCTGCTCTAGCAAAATATCACAGACTGGATGGCTTAAACAACAGAAATTTATTCTTTTTTATCGTTCTGAACACCAGAAGTCCCAGACCTGGGTGCCAGTGGGCTGAGCTGCTTCTGAGGCCTCTGTTTGGCTTCCAGGTGGCTGGCTTCTCACTCTGTCCTCACTCGGTCCTCCCTGTGTTTGTGTTGTCCTCATCTCTCCTTCTGACAAGGGCACCGGTCACATTACGTTAGAGCCCACCGTCATGACCTCATTGTGCCACAATCACCTCTTTAAAGGCCCTGTCTCCAAATACAGTCACATTCTGAGGTATTGGGGGATCGAGCTTCAGCACGTAAATGGGGTGGGGGATGGGCACAATTCAGCTCGTAACTTCTCACTGAAGCCTGATTAATGATTATGTGCGTGACTACAGAGAAATCATCTAACCTTTCGGAGCCTTGTTTTCTTCATCAGGACCCAGCTTATAACACTTCTAGGCCCAGTGAAAGGATCCAAATGTGGCAAAAGATGATTAAACTTCCTAGGGAGTTGGAATTGGAATTGGATGGAATCTGGCTCAGAATCAGAGCTCAGGGTGTCCAGGCACCACTGTGGGCTGGTGGGGGCCCTGGCTCACACCCGAGGGGGACGTTTGCAAAGGAAGCCCCACATGTTGCATCGCTGCAGAGTTTAGCGAGGCTTTGTGGAGAAGCCAGAGACAGTATCCTTGGGAACGCACGTGCTCGAGGCTCTGCCAGCTTGCACCCTCCGCTCGCCACTCACCAGGGAGTCTGCCACTAATCTGCAAGGTCTCCAACCAGGGTGCCGCCCTCAGAGCCCTCCCTGTGAATTCCAGAACTTCTCAGAGAGGCATGGAAGGAGAACATGGGTGTTAGAAACAAGCTAAGTATCTATCAACAAAGGAATCATTAACTCAATTACAATTCAATAGAGTTTGTTGATTATTATTATAGGGATGTACTGAGCAGTTAAAAACACTACCATACTTTATCTTCATAGCAATCCTGAGATGGGTACTACTATTGACCCTATATCATAAATGTGAGAACTGAGGCTCACTGAGTCTAAGTGGCTGCCCATGGCCACAAAACCTATAAGTGGCGGAACCAGGACTTGAACCCAGATCTTTCTGAAGCAAAGCTTGCGTGCTCAACCTTTATGCTATGCTCACATTAAAACACTGTGTTGTAGAAGAATACTGAGTGACATAGAAAAGTACCTTTGATGTGATATTCATAAAAAAGATGTAAGATACACTATCCTAATTCCATAAACAAGGGGTGTGTGTGTGTGTTTGTGCACGCGCGCATGTGTGTGTGTGCATGATGGAGAGGGAGGAGAGAGGAAGAATAGACTAAAATCAGTGGTTATTTCTGGATAGTGAGATTGCCTTTCAATGTTTTCAATAATACCTAGAATAAATGTTTGCTACTTCGAAAATCAAGGGAAAATGGATATTCCAAGTGGAAACAGAGCAAAGGGTTTGGAAGGAGACAACCCTGGATGAGAACCGCCAGCGCGGGCTCCCGTGCACCTGGAGCTGTGCCCGTCTCTGGGCCCTTCTGACGGGTTCTGGGCTGGGTAGGGAGGGACAAGCAGTGAGGAAGCGCACCGGATTGGGGTTCTGTTCTTGAAGGAGGCCTGCACTGAATCCCCAGAGACCGAGCACATTGTATTTCCCTGAATAATCTCTGCTATTTTTAAAGGGCACCTGTGAACTGCGCCCAAGGAGAGAGGAGCAGCTGGATGCTCTGGAGGCGCTGAGATGTCAGTCGTCTTCAGAGGTGCCTCCCTAGGACATTGATCATCAGCCTCCCTGTGCCCCAGGTCGGTGCAGTGTGGCTGCTAGTGTCCCTTCGGCTGTAAGGGCAGAGAAGGCTGGGCGCCAGCCCGAGGTGACCCCTCTACACTCTTGAACCATGTACCCTTTACAAGGATGGTCAGCTCCTAGGGCAGAGGAAGTGTTGAACTTGACGTCTCTTTGCCATCCCAGGAAAGCAGGCAGGAGAGAATTGTTGTGGGAGCAAAGCTTCCACGATGTGTTTGTGAAAATTTTTAGAGACGGGCAGAAATCTCTGGAGATTAGAGATAGGTAGAATCATGGATTCCTAGAGCGCAGGGCCACCTCCTGGCAGCTGCCTGGCTTGAGTGCCAGGACCAGCCCTGTGCTTGCACACCTGCGACGAAGGGCACTTCCCCTGAGAGTGCCCCTCCCACTCTGGGCGGTTGGTCATTTGCACATTTGTTCCCAGAAATGTCATATCCTCTGTCCATCACACAGAATGATTAAAGATCGATAACGGTGATGGCAAACTTGTATTGCCTGCTTACCATGTTATCACGTAGTGTGGTAAGTGTTCCACCTATATTTTCTCTTTTAATCTTCACAATAACATTCTGAGTTAGAGGCATAATTACTTCTATTTTGCAGATGAGGAGGCTGAATCAATGCCTAAACCATAATAATAATGATAGCAAATGTTTGTATAGTACTTAATGTGTTCCAGGCATTCTTCTAAGTGGTGTTCATGAATTAACTAATTTCATTTTCACAAAAGCTCTCAGAGGTGGATAGTATTATCATCCCCAATTTGGAGATGGGGACAGTAAAACACAAAGATATTAAGTATGTAACCTAAAATCACAGAGCTTACAAGTGGCTGAGGCAGGATTTGAACCCTAGCGTTCCAGTTCCAGTGGCCATGCTTCTAACTGCCAAGACCACATTATCCTGCCACTTTGCAAATATCTGACCACCGCCTGCCTCTCTACTCTCATCCTGACCCATGCTCGCTCTCTCTTCGTATACATTGCCCAATTTTTGGTTTCTCTAACTGCCAAGCCCTCTCTGGTGTCTGGGGGAGACTCTGTCCCCTCTTCTCCTGGCTACCTCCTCCTGGTCGTCACCCTTCAGGTTACAATTTTGTTGTCATTTCCTCGAGGGATGCTCCAATTTCCCCAGACCAGGTCAGTCCCCTGTTACCTTCCTTCTGATACCTGTGCTCCTTCTTCAAGGTCCCATCCCCCTCACCCTATCCACTAAGGACAGCAGCTCCGTGAGGACAGGACAGTGCCCCTCCCAGCCCACTACTTGCCCAGCGTGCTGCTCAGGGCCTGACACAGACCAGGCGCCCAATAAATACTCGTCCATTAAGTGCTTGGGAGCTGGAAAACGGGGCTGGCGCCAGCTCCTCCCGGAGGCACGGGTGTGGCTGACAGCACACGTTGGGTGTGTTCCATCAACCCACCTCACGGTACTGAGAGCGCGTATGTGTCCCTCTGAACAGTCTGGAAATTGTCTCCTTGCGTAACATCAACCATTTGCGAGGGGAGGGAACCAAGGTCCTGAGGAGGGAAGAGAAAAATTATGCAGAGGTCCTCAGACCTAGTTGCTCATTGGAATCACCTGGGAGCTTTGGCAACCACCCCCGCCTGGGCCCGCGTGGGCTGACCAGGGCCCACCTGGGCCAGGGGGGCCAGAACTACTTGATGGGGGTGGGGGTCAGCGGGGAGGGCTGGGCATCAGCACTTTTTACATTTTCTGTTTCCTGAGCCTGATCTTCATAGACTGTGTTTTGGAGGCCAAGCCACACAGAGAATTTCTTAGAGTGCCCAGTCCCATCCTTGCTGCTCAGTGATTCCTCTGCACATCACAGCCTAATTGAGGGGCCTGGCTGTGCAGAAGCCAGAGTAGGGTGGCAGTTGAATAATGATCATCTGCAGCGTTTAGTTATAAAAGCTGCTTTTTTTTTTTTTTTTTTTGAGTAAACAATGTCTGGGGCCTTTTGCAGTCCTCCTACTTTATTTTCACAGGCCTGTGAACTGGGAGGGAGGGGCAGGGGGTGGCGCTGTCTTCCCGAGGAGGATGCCCCGGTCCAGTGCCTAGCCAAGGTCACACAGCAGGGTCGTGGCACAGCCCAGGTTTGCACTCGGGCCGCTATGGGCCCTGAGCCTATGCTCCGGGTGACCTGCACAATCTATGGCGTGTCAGTTTTCTGTCCTGCACAGAGAGCGCAGTGCAAAGGCAGGTGCAAGGGCTTCTGGCCTAATGACTAACAAGACTCTGGAAGAAAAAAAACCATCCTGACTGGAAGCGTGCTACATTGTGTGCTAGGATTTAGAAGACAGAAAGGCAGCTTTCCCTGACAATGTCCCTCAGCAAAACAATGCATTTTAAACGGCTCCCAAATTGCTGAGCTATTTCACTGCTTCCGAGGAGAAATAGCTTGGGGGAAGCTATTGGCCCTTTATGCCCTGAACATCAAAACAAAATGCCAAATGGGAAAATGCAATCACAGGAGGTTATGGTAAGTGATGGGGATTACATGGGAATAGTTTGCTGCTGCAGGTGTAGGGAGAGTGTTGAACCTGGATTCTGGGTGGATTCCAGGGAGGCTGTGGAGTGTGGTCATCATGAAGCTGGGCTCTGGGGTCAGATGGACCTGGTTCAAACCCCAGCCCAGGACAAATGCTCCCATGGTGATGTGCCTCTGAGGGATAGGTGTAAATAAAAGGCACTTCCTAGGCAGAGGGCTCTGCATGGCATTTTGGAAAAGGCTGGGGTCGGCCCGGGGAAGAGGCGGTTGTGACAGCTCCCCAGGGGACTCCAGTGAGCCACCGGGCTGAGAACCTCAGCCCTGCCCCACCTTTCCCCTCCCTGAATCACTCTCTCCCCTTTTAGAGTCCCTGCGTTCTCCCCTCTGAAACGGGTGTGATGTTCTGTGAGGAAAGAGTCCCCAGACCTTTCGGTGGGACTCAGGGCGGGGCACAAACCTCCTGGCAGCAAACTGAGGTGAGTGGGTGGGAACAGACCCATTTTCAGTCACACCTTTGCCTCCAAGAGGAGCCAGCACCGGCCCCGTTTTCTATCTGGCTCAGGAAAAAAGCCGTGGGCAAGGGCCTGCGGTTGGCTTGGAGCACTGAGGACTCAAGGCCTTGTTTGCTTTTTGCTGAAAACCCCTGTGCATGGCACCTGCTGAACATGCCCAGTGCACACCTAGCCTGTCCCTTGGAGGAAGCAGTGCATTCATGCCCAGGACCAGAGCTGCTGACACAAGGCTGTCTCCATGAGGCTGGTTGGAAGGTTCTAGAAAGGTAAGGTAGACTGTCGGTGAGGCCTGTCACAGCAGAGAGATAAATTCTCAGGTCCTGAGGAGGAAAGAAAAATAAGTTTTCCAGCCTCTGGAGTTTTCTATTTGCCGAGCAGTCTGGTGGCGTGAGAAGCCTGACAACAGGCACACGTGTTAGAGGCCCTTCTAGGAAGGGAACACATCTCCTGGAAACAGCCCTCAGGAAACACAGAGAGCAATTTCTGACCTGTACACAGGTCTCTGTGGCTTGCTTTCATGATAGCAATGGCCAGGCTGTTGTTGATGGAGCACCAGCCAGGGACTGACTCCTCAGACATTGTCACCACTACCCCCCATACCCCTGCCCCAACCAACACACACACACACACACACACACACACACACACACACACCGCACCCCCCAACAACCCTGGGAGGCAGGGGCGTGGGGAGAGGATCCTGATTTCACAGGCAGAGAAACAGACTCCAGGGGACACAGAACTAGTCAGTGGTGAAGCTCAGTCTTTTGAAAATATAAAGCTGCAACTTTCAGACCTGTTTTTTCATTTGATCTTTTCAAGAGGTCTTTGAGATGGGTCAAGGAGAAATTATCTCTTTTATATTATTTATCTATGTATCTATTTATTCATTGGATTTATTGGGATGACATGGGTTAATAAAGTATCCAGGTTATCAGGGGTGCAACTCTATATAATACACCATCTCTATGTTGTCTCCTGTGTTCACCATCCCAAGCCACGTGTCCTTCTATCACCATTGATTCCGCTTTCCCCTCCCCCACCTCCTCCATCTTCTTTTCCCTCTTGTAATCACCATACTGTTGTCTGACTATGAGGCGTCTTCTCTTTTTCTTTCTTTTCTCCTTCCTTCGTTCCTTCCCCCCGCCCTCCCTCCCTCCTTCTTTCTTTCTCTCTTTCTCTCTTCCTTCCTTCCTTCCTTCCTTCCCTCCTTCCTTCCTTCCCTCCTTTCCTTAATAACCATGCAGAGAACTGAGGCTCAGAGCCACACGGTGATTTCCCCAAGTGTCACACAGCTAAGGAGCAAGAGGGCTTGGACCCTGAGGCCTGCTGGGCTCAGATCAGTGCTCCCTCCCCTCAGCCAGGCCTGCAGGGCACGTGGTCCTGCCATCCACCAATCAGACCCCCGCTGGGCGCCCCACCTGCTGGGCTGCCCCTGTGCTCCGAATGCTCCCATCCTTCCTAACCCTCCGGAGACCCACCCCATTTGCTGTTTTCTAGCTTTGTGATCTTACACAGGTTGATGATGCCCTGACCTCTGTGAGCTTTCATTTTCCTGCAAGTTAGGGAGAGGAAAGCCTGTCTCCCAGGGCCACTGTGACAACGATTGAGGTAACTGTCTCACACAGGGGTCCCTGCTGGGCGCTAAAGGGCACTCGCAGGATCAGGTAACAAGCTATGAAGGAATTCCCACAGAAGTCACCCCGCCCAACCTTCCCCTCGCAGAGGAAGAGCTGAGGATGGAAGGAAACAGTGACTCAACCACCATCATACAGGAAGATGGGGCAGGGCTGGCCAGTTCTCAAACCCTTGTTTCCTGATTCTCAGTCCACAGCTCCATGTGCCACACCAGACAGCACCCTAGGGCCTAGGGGAGAGGCGAGCAGGAGGGACTAAATCCAACAAAGATCTCGCCATCTTAAACCTATAATCTAAGCTGTCCTGAGGGGCAGCAGCAATTCATTGAGAAGGAGCCCCAGTGTTCCCTGTCGGACACCTGAGCCCCGGCCTGCCCTGCACTTAGCAGGGCATTAGCCCTCCGAGCCAGCTTTTGAGTCTATGAAATAAGGGGGAGGGGGCTGCTCAGGAAATGCTACCCATCATTCTGAGGCCTTTTTCTCATTCCTCACGTCTCAAAGGGGTATGGTCACACTCCTGTTTGTGGTGGGAAGCAGGTAGGAAGCCTCTGGCACCCGGCCCTCTCACTGCTCACGCGGGGTCCTGGGAGCTGGGGGCGGGGGGTGGGGTGAGGAGAACGAGTGTATCTGAGGGAGCTTGTGTGGCTTCTGCTACCTTCTGCAGTGTCCCTGACCTTGCTTGGAAAGAGTCCCAAGCTAGGAATGTGGAGCCGATGGCTGAAAAACGTTGTTGCCACTGTATCCCTATAAAAGAAAAGAACCGTCGCCTCTGGATTATTCTCCAAAACTTTTCCCTTTATGCCTGACACCCTGATGCAGACTCTGTACTGAAATCTTTTTTTAAACTATAATTATAATTAAACCTGCTTTGCAACATGAAGGAAAAAAAATGCTCCTAATGCTCCTAGAATTGCATCACCTGTTCGAATTATTTACATTTTTATGTGATTCCTTCCACATTTATTCTACCACAGACTGTATTTCTGTTTGGAGGGGCAGGCTGTATCCGGGTCTTCAGGATGCTTGGTGGGAAGGATTGGGGGACAGCATTGTGTGAGCCTGCCGCTCATTCATTCATTCTAAAAATACTGAGTATTTACCCTTTGCCAGGCTCTGGATAAAGTCCTTGAATGTCTTAAAGAAAAGTAAGGCTTGGCTCTGCCTTCCAAAGGGGACAAGGAAAGGGAAAAGGAAGAGTTGCCATTCATGGGGTACCTTTTATGCTCAAGGCCGTGTGCTAAGCACTTTACACGCTTTATCCCATGTAAGCCTCTTGCCAGCTGTGAGGCAGGCACTCTCATGCCCAGGTACATGAGGAAGTTGAGACCAGGAAGGTAGAGTCAGTGCCATGGGCATTTTAGCTGGGAGCTGGCAAGAGGCAGAAATGGAAGCTTGTGCCCGTTTAACTGGAAACCATGATAATCTTTTCAAATGCCTTGGTGGCGTCTACTGAGTAAGACACACGTGCAAACAGTGAATTATCCTGTAATGGGGATAGAGCTGCAGGATTTTTTTCTCTCAAGCTATAGTAGGAGCAAAGAGAAAGGAGAGATCAATGTTGCCTGGGCTGGACTTTCCAGAAGGCTGCCCAGAGGAGATGCCATTTCAGTAGACTGGAAATCGTCTCCATCGAAACCGTGCGAGGGGTGGGGAAGCCGGTGTCCATTACAGTAAGAGACTGACTGCCCACTGAAGTGTTTCCTCTATGCACAGTGGCCTGGAGATCCCATGGTCCTTTGTGACCTGACACCAGTAGCAGACCCATCAGTTGAGCCTGCCTAGGCGAGTCTGGACCTGGCAAAGCCATAAGGACTGAGCAATTTCTAACATTACACTCTCAGGCCCCTCTCTTCTATTATTCATGCCAACTATGGGACCCAGTCAATATTAGCTTTGGTTCTATTTCAAATCAAAGTAAAATCCATTTTGCAAATATTTACTAAGGCCCTACGACTCTTTATATGGGCACTACTTATCCAGGGTGTAAAAAGATAGGTAAGACCTAACTTTGGTCGTCAAGGGACTCTAGAAGGGAGTAGAGAGCTAATTCATATTGCCAGAGCTGTCACAGGGCACTGCAGGAGTGTTTGAAAAAGAAATATGTGATGGAGTCATTTGCCGTTGTCTAATGAGCACTTACTCTGCCCCAGCACGGTGCTGCGGTGTGGAAGTCACAAAGGAAAGGACTGTGGTCCCTAATCTTAGGAAGTACACACCCTGCTTCCTAAAAATCAGGAAAATAGACATATAATTCTGAGAAAATATATGTGAAATGGTGGAGAAGAGGAGAACTGAGGGAACTCAGAGGAGAGCTGACTGCCAGTGGAAGAAGGGAAGGAACTAGTATTTGTTAAGCACCTACCAAGTGCCAGAGATGTACACGTGTTACCTCACTCACTGCTCTGTTGTCCTCAATGGAGTTCTTTGTACAGATTTTGGAATTGAGACTCACAGAGTTATAATAACTGGCTCAAGATAACAAAATATGAATATATAAAATTTCACATTCTATTTCATAATATATTCATGTTTATATCCATGTATAACAATGTTTTAAATGACTTGCTAATAAGCAAAATTTATACTCCATTGAGATTCACCAGATGTCTCCACTGCTCACTCTTCTATACTTGTGTAGGTACTCAGGTGGAGAAAAAAAGCAAGAGGGTTCAGGAGAACAAGATCAGGAGAAAATATACAAAAGCCCTTCAATGTATTTTTACATTCCCTGTAATTAAAAAAAAAAAAAGAAATCCCACCTAAGGAATGATGACAATTACATCTATTTTAATACCTATGGATGTCATACGAATAATTTCCATGAGCACCAGGAACTCCTTAGGATATACCACCCTTCACAATTGCAGTGAGATGTTTAAATATTTATTTTGCATGCTTGCAGGTAAAACATGTGCTAAAATTTCCCCACAGCTGGGCTTGCAAGTATTGCCGCCTTTCTGAGGTTAGGACTGGAATTTGCCAGCTGCCATATCCTTCCGCTTTACCAGCCTGGACCAGCCACAGGCAGCCCGGCCCTCTTGCCTTCTCCCTCCTCTAATGCTCCCCATCCCCTCCTCTGGCCTTCCCTCCTCTCTCTTTTTCCCCTCTTTTCCATCCTCACTCCCATCTGCTCTTCTCCCTTCTTTATTTTTCCCTTCCTTCTTTCCCTCCATTCTCCTCTTGTCGCTCTTCCGTCCTTCTTCCTCCTCTGTCTTTGTGTCTTCCATTCTTCCCTCCTCCCACCTCTTCTCATCTTCTTTCCTCTTCCCCTCTTCTCTTCTCCCTTCTTCCTCCTCTATCATCTCATGTGGACCAGGACTTCACTGGAACCTACTTTAGGGGTTTATGACCTGGGCTCCATGGTTCCCTACAGGACCTGTGCATGAGTTTCAAAGTGTTCATTAGCCCGGGACCGAGAGTTCAGCATTCTGGGTTTGTGGGCAGGGACGGCTTTGATTCCTGGATTTGGGCTCACCATTTTTCTTTGCAATTCTTAGTCTTCAGTTTGTTGTTTCCCTAACTTCCCACAGCAAGTGAGACTCGCTGTTTACTTAGAATTGATTAAAAAATATGTGACTATTGAAAAAGCAGATACACAGAAAACCTTTGTAAAGAGAGCTCACTGTCAGGGAAGTGCAAGTGTCCCCAGCAGTTGTGCGGATTAAATGAGATCTCATGGGTGAGTGTTCAGCATGTAGGCAATGCTAAACACAGTTGCCATCCCTCCCAATCTATACTGAATCATCGTTCTTTGCGGATGAGTAAAATTGTTTATAGCTTGCTAGGGCTGACAACACAGGACCACAGACTGAGTGGCTTAAGCAACAGAATATTATTTTCTTCCAGTTCTGCGGTCTGGAAGTCCGAGATGAAGGGGTCAGCAGGGTTGGGTTCTTCTGAGCACCTCTCTCCTTGGCATGTAGATAGCTGTCCTCTTCCCAGCGTCTTCCTGCTGTGTGGGTCTGTGTTCCACCTCTTCTCAAAAGGACACCAGTCACACTGTTCTAGGACCCACACCTATGGCCTCATTTTACCTTATTACCTCTTTAAAGACCCTGTCTTCAAATAAAGTCACATTCTGAGGTACTGGGAGTTAAGAATTCAACATGTGAGTTTTGGGACATACACTCTGGCCCATGACAGATTGGGTGGAATGCCGTCCCTCACCAGTGTCCTGCCGAAGGGGGCAGGCGCCGGGAGGGGAGTAGTGCTCAAAGCCAATCAATGGAAAACAATTGCATTTAGAACTTGGTCTTAATTCAAACCACTATTGACAGAAGGTTATTTAGGAAGCACTTTCTGGCTGAGCAGGTTCAACATTAATTATTAAGAATCCATTCCCAAGCTGGGCAGGAGTTGTGACATCACGTGAGCCAGCAGCAGCGCCACGTGGTTGCCCCATCTTCCTGACAGGAGGAAGACGTGTTTTATTTATATGTGCAGCTATTCTTAGTCTTGTACTTTTCCCTGTATTCCCAGTGGAAGGGATTATTGTAACTGCTCTATCTTGAACCCCTCTCAGAGTCATATTAATCGATGGGGTTCAGGTCACTGCCCTGGTATTCAAGAGCCAAGGTGTATTAACCCAAATGCATTATCAGAGCATCAGAGTTGTGTGTGTGTAAAAGTTTAACTCCAGAACAGGAAGTGGAGGGAAAGCTTGGGAGGAATGGGGGCAGTGGAGCTAAGAAACGTTTAAATTTCACATCAATATGCCAATCTCCTGGGAGAGTTTGGTTAACAAAATACTTGTTATAATATCGCCTGCATTCCTGACCAGTGTGGTTCAGTTGGCTAGGCATCATTCCATGAAACGAAAGATCGCTGGTTTGATTCCCAGTCAGAGCACATGCCTGGGTGTCAGGTTCGTCCCCCGTCGGGGCATGATTGAGAGACAACTGATCAATGTTTCTCCCTCTCATCGATGTTTCTCTCCCTCTTTCTCCCTCCCTTCCCTGCCTCTAAAAATAAATAAAATGTTTTTTTTTAATTACCTACAATAAAAATTAAATGGTCAAAAGGAATCTTTCACCAAAGCCAGTGGCCAGAGAGTCAGGCTCCAAAAGGCTATTCCAGATTCAATAAATTAGAGCTGTGTGCTTAATAACATACACTGGATGCGGATGAATCAATAATCTCAGTGCATTCAAGTATAGATCCAAAGTAGTTTATTTCAGGAACAATAGCCCATGCTATTTATTTGCATAGTTCTATAACCTTAGGCAATTTTTAACAAAAATTTGAGATGGTGAGGGTCTCTCTTCCCTCACTGTCCCTCCCCACCCTCCAGCATTTCATTTTGCCAGATTGCCTGCCTCATGGGCAGTAACAGCACTTGCAAGCTCACACCACTCTCTGCTTTTCTCTGTTTTGTAGACTGGCTCTGGTTTCTGCCATGAGCAACTGCAATATAAAGAGAAAAGTGCACCACTGATTAGCTGTTTTGCTTTGGCATGTCATTACGTTTCTGAGCTCACTATAAAATGAGGATAATATATTTGCTTTAAGGAATTGCTATATGGATTAGAGACAAAGCATGTGAAGCTTCCTTGATAGTTGCTGGTGTACCAGTTGCTTGAAAAATAAATGTAGTTGCTATTACAAGTCCCAAAGATGGCTTCAAGAGGTACAAGGGATGCTCAGGGTGGGCAGTACCCTGGATTCTTGCCTCCTTTCTGTTACCTGGGGCATTTCCACTCCAAGCTGCATCTGCCGGCCTAGAAACTGAGGCTCTCACTAGCTTTGCCAACTACCAGCATGAGGCTTGGCAAGATGACAGTACTTATCCAAGACATGCAAATATCAGTGAAGACAATGTAGTATAGGAGAAAAAAAAAAAAACAGTATAGTTTTTACAGTTAAAGAGATCTGGATTCAAGTCCTAGCTTTGCCACTTTACCTTGGGCACATTACCTCCTTTCTCTGAAGCTCAGCTTCTTGATCTTTAAAAGTGAGATAACAATATTTGCTCGGAAAGATTATTGGAACAATAAAATTAAATTGTCTACGCATGTAAAATAACACCTTCAGTCGCTGGCACAGAAAAGCCACTCAAACCTGGTATTGTTATCACCATCATCATCACTGTTATAAATATTATCTCATTGGCAGCTGTTTTTGGAGACTTTTGTGTAACTATATCAGGAGGAATTTTGAAAAAGGAAGTGTTCTCTGCAATGTTAATGTTCTGCTTTGTTTTGTTTTTCCCTAAGCCAATGCACTTCTCCTAAGGACTGCTAAGGTTAATTATTCCATCAGAATAAAGAATTTGGTGATGGGCATGAAAAGTTGCACCCCAAACCTTGGGCAATGCTATACCACCCTTTACTTTCACATGTTCCAAACATGTGAAAATGAAATGGTTTATGCCAATACTAATGGTGAGTAGGCTTTTTGTGGAAAATTCCACATTGATTGTCTTCTCCTGGTACCAAGCCAGTTGATGGTGATGCAGTATGCAAAGTGGTTGGCCAATATCTGGGCCCAGTCGGTCCCCTGGACACTGCCTCAGATGTGAGGCCAGAAACTTCTATTTTATCACTTTTCAAGCCATGGGCCAAAGAGTAAAGGACTCTATAAGTTTTTCATGTATTTTTAAAGTTTTTTTTTTAATTTCAATAAAGTTTGTAGATTGGTTTGGCCAGATTATACGATGGGACAAAATTAGGTTTACAGTTGTTCATATGGAAAATAATACAATTAATAAATAACAATACAAGTATAAACTCTGTGTTTTGCATACTCACAACTGTAAACCTACTTTTCCCCTACCTGTTATAAGACATAACCAGTCTCTGGCATTTGTACTGAGAAGGAAACATTGAAGGCTTTATTTACTTTTTAAATTATTAAATTATGGTAGATAGACATAAGATAAACTCACCGTCTCAACCATTTTTAAGTGTACAGTACGGTGGGGTTAAGTACATTTATGTTGTTGTGCCACCTTCCACACCATCTGTCTCCAGAACTCTGGAACTCTGTACTCGTTAAACAATAACTCCACTTCCCATCCTGCCCCAGCCCCTTAAAACTGCTATTCTGTGTTCTGTCTGTGCTGAATAGCCTAGGTACTTCATGTAAGTGGATTCATATGGTATTTGTCCTTTTGTGTCGGACTTACTCGTGTATCTCTTGGCATAATGTCCTCAAAGTTCATTTATGTTGTAGCCTGTGTCAGAATTCCCTTATTTGTTAAGGCTGAATAATATTCCATTGTATGGTTATACTATAGTGTCTTTCTTCATTCATCTGCTGTTAGACACTTGGGTTGTTTCTACCATTTGACTGTAGTGAATAATCCAACTATGAACATGGGTATATAGGTATCTGTTCAGGGAGCTGCTTTTAGTTCTTTTGGGTACATACCCAGAAATAGAATCTCTGGATCATATGGTAATTCTCTTTTTAATTTTCTGAGTAATTGCCACACTGCTTTCCACAGCAGCTTCATCATTTCACATTCCCACCAGCAATGCATAAGGGGTTCCAATCTCTCCACATTTTGCCAACATTTGTTATTTTCTGGACATCATCCTAATGAATGTACAGTATGAAGTCTTATTTGTTTATTTACTTTCTCTTTTTTTAATGGATAAATTTTACTTTTTTAGAGCACTTTTGTGTTCACAGAAAAATTGGGTGGGAAGCATAGAGGGTTCCCATATAACCCCTGCCCCTACACCAGCACAAACACCCCACGTTCAAAATCACACACCACAGTGGTGCCTTTGGTACAGTTCATGAACCTGTCTGACACATCATTATCCCCCAAAGTCCACAGTGTATATTAGGGTTCACTCTTGGTGGTGTGCATTTTGGGGGTTTATACTAATGTATAATGAAATGTATCCACCGTTATAGTATCATGCAGAATAGTTTCACTGTCCTAAAAATCCTCTGTGCTCTGCTTATGCATCCCTCCCCTGCCCTAACCCCTGGCAATCACTGATTGCTTTTTTTACTGTCTTCATAGTTTTGCCTTTTCTAGAACATTGTATAGTGAGAATAATGCAGTTTATAGCCTTTGCAGATGAGCTTTCTTCACTTAGCACTATGCATTTAAGCGTCCTTCATGTCTTTTCACATCTTGACAGCTCATTTCTTTTTAGCACTGAATAATATTTCATTTTCTTGATGTATCACAGTTTATTTATCCATTCACCTATTGAAAGACATCTTGGTTGCTTCCAGATTTTGGCAGCTACAAGTAGAACTGTTGTAAATATCCCTGTGCAGGTTTTTGTGTGGACATAACTTTTCAATTCATTTGGTAAATAGCAAGGAGCCCAAGTACTGGATCACATGGTAAGAACATGTTTAGTCTTGTTGGAACTGCCAAACTGCCTCCCAAAATGGCTGTACTTTGCAATCCCATCAGCAGTGAATGAGAGTTCTTGTTGCTCCACATTCTCGACAGCATTTGGTGTTGTCAATGTTCTCAATATTGGCCATTATAATAGGTGTGTAGTGGGATCTCATCGTTTTAATTTGCAATTTCCTCATGACATATGGCGTTGAACATCTTCGCATATGTTAACTTGTCATCTCTATAGCTAGCTTCTTTGGTCAAATGTTTGTTCTGGCCTTTTCCCGTTTTTTAATTGGGTTGATTGTTTCCTTGTTGAATTTTAAGAATTATTTGTATATTTTGGATTACAGATCTTTATCAGTTGTGTCTTCTACAGATGTTTTCTCCCGTTGTGTCTTGTCTTTTTCATTTTGTTGACACTGTACTTCAGAGCAGAAATTTTTAATTTCAGTGAAGTCCAGTTCATCAATTATTTCTTTCACAGGTCCTGCCTTTGGGATTGTAGCTAAAAAGACATCACCTCCCAAGGCCACGTCGGTTCCCTCCTGCGTTATTAGCAAGCATTGCTTATGCTTCTGTCTTCTGGCAGAGGTTGTAGAGAACTGGTTTAATTTCTTCCTAAAATGTTTGGTGGATCTTACCAGTGAATCCCTCTGGGCCTGGCACTTCCTGTTTTGGAAAGTTATTAATTATTGATTCAATTTCTTTAATAGATATAGACCTATTCAGATTGTCCATTAGTCTTATTTATATTTAACTGCATCATTACAAAAATATCAGGACAACACAAATGACTAAAAAACCAAATGAAGCATAGTCATGACTCACCATCACAACTGTTCATTGAGTGTTCCTACAGGCCTTTATAGTTGTGATGTGTGCAGTATTCTTACTTCACAAATAAGAAATCCGATGGTTAGAAAGATGTAAGCACCTGACCCACACAACACTGCTGGTTCACATCAGAGCCAGATCCAGTACTGCCTGATAGCTCATCTAGTGTTCTAGATACACTAGATGCTTATTCGATCCTGAGGGTAGTGTGTATGTGCCATGCAGTTCCTGTGAGGAAACTCACTTTCGATGCAGGCTTTGTCTGCCTCATGGCCACATTACGCCCATGGTAGCCACAGAAGCTCCACAGTCAGACACAGTATTGATACTTGAAAAGCAAAATCAATGTTTTCTCTTTCCCTGTTTCCTTGGTTAATGATAAGCCTGTACCTAGACCTGTTAACAGAATATGGCACCGTTGAACCTGCACTGCAATTGTAAACTCAGCCCTTAGCCTTTAAAGTCAGGTAGATCCTAAAAAATAAAAAAATAAATAAAGTAGAGAGATCTCAGTTCAGCTCCAAAAGCTACCATTTGCTTACTGTGTGCCCAGGAGGGAGACACTTAATTCTCTAAGCCTCAACTTCTTCTGTAAAAAGGGCCAGAATTATAATACTAAACTCAATGAGAGTTCTGTGAGTTAAACAAGATAATATATATGAAGCCTTTAGTGCCACTCCTGAAACAGGCTGGAGAGTCAGTAAATGGTAGCATATTATTTCAAATCACTTTGAACACCTACTATATATCAACCCCTCTATTGCATCACGTGCATGGCCTTCGGACTTTTTTTATCATCTCTCCCTAGCAGGAAATGGTGCTTCACTAAACATTCTTAACCTTTTCATCTTTATTTACAAATTATATCCATGATTCACTCTCAATCCACATACTAAACATTAGGAAAGTTTAATGCTTCTTTTCTTAAGATTAAGAGAGAGAGGAGAGAGAGAGAGAGATTTTCTCCCTAAATTCCAGTGGATTGTCCTGAGCACCTTGTTTTGGAGGTGTCTGGTTTTGCTTGTTGAAGACAGCAATTGGAAAATGTTTTCTGTAAAGGGTTAGGTAGTAAAGATGTTTTTACTTTGCTCAGTGTCTGTTGCAATCACTCAACTCTGCTATGTAGCACCAAAGCAGCCAGAGACAATATGCAAACAGATCAGCATGAGCCAATAAAACTTTGTTTACAAAAACAGGTGCTGGCCACAGATGCAAACCTCTGATCTGAGACAACTTGACCTGCTATTTAATTTTATTTTTCAATTGTAGTTACATGCAATATTTTGTATTAGTTTCAGGTGTACAGTATAGTAGTTAGACAATCTTATACTTTACGAAGTATTCCCCCAATATTTCAAGTACTCGCCTGGCACCATACATAATTATTACAATATTGACTATATTCCCTATGCCATTCTTTACATCCCCATGACTATTTTCTGACTACCAGTTTGTGACTCCTTAATCCCTTCACCTTTTTTCATCCATCCCCCCAACCCCCTCCCATCTGGCATCCATCAGTCTGTTCTCTATGTCTATGAGTCTGTTTCAATTTTGTTTCTTTCTTTATTTTGTTCTTTAGGTTCCACATATCAATGAAATCATATGGTATTTTTCTTTTTCTGACTGACTTATTTCACTTAACATAATACCATCTAGGTCCATCCATGCTATCACAGATAGTAAGATTTCATTCTTTCATTGGCTGAGTAATATTCCATTATATGGGGTGTCTCAATATATACTCTGAAGTAGACTTGCTGGGTCATAAGCAGTTTCATTTTTAATATTTTAAGGAACCTCCATACTGTTTTCCACAGTGACTGCACTAGCCTGCCTTCCCAACAGCAATACACTAGGGTTCCCTTTTCTCCGCATCCTTGCCAGCGCTTGTTGTTTGTTGATTTATTGATGATAGCTATTCTTACAGGTATGAGGTAATATCTCATTGTAGTTTTAATTTGCATTTCTCAGATGATTAGGGATTTTGAGCACCTTTTCATATGCATATTGGCCATCTTTGGAGAGTGTCCTTTTTGGAGAAGTGTCTTTTCAGGTCCTTAGCCCATTTTTAGTTGGATTATTTGGGGGGTTTTTGGTGTTGAGTTGTATGGATTCTTTATAAACTTTGGATACTAACCCCTTTTTGGATGTATCATTGGTGAATATCTTCTCCCATTCAGTGGGTTGTCTTTTCATTTTGTTAATGATTTCCTTTACTGTGCAAACATCTTTTAGTTTGAGGTAGTCCCAATTGTTTATTTTTCTTTTGTTTCCATTGTCCAAGGAGATATATAAAAGAAAGTATTACTAAGAGAAATGTCAGAGTTTTTACTGCCTGTGTTTTCTTCTAGGAGTTCTCTGGTTTCTAGTTTTTGACCTGCTATTTAAATATAAGTTTTCTTTAAAGGGCTGGGCCAGCAACACTTGCAAATGTTGTGAGCTCTCATTGGCAAAGAGAAAAAAAGTAAAGTGATACATATAATAGTGCCCTCTAAAATGTACAGAGTATGTTAATTCATCATTGTTATTACCATTAAAACATTTCCCAGATACAGGTGAGCAAAGCCACAGACTTACTTATCCTGGCAGGAATGACATGGAGTCTTATGTAATCAAGGGCAGCCCTAGGTGACCCTTGGTAAATAAGATATATTATTTCACTTGATTTCTTCTTCTGCCTTTTTCTAACCCCTTGATCTCATCCAGATACATACACATCCTTGCTGTGAACATGTTGAGGTCCATAAACAGGGACATATAAAAGATTAGCGGCTACATGGAGAAAATGGCTCATCCATTAGCAGATGTTTCTCACTGTCTGCTGTGTGCTAGACATTGGGGGTGGCAGGAGGGATATGGAAATGGATGAGAAGTGGTCTCTCCAGTCAGACTTTCTCCTCACCACCCTTCCAGCTTTGCTCTTGTCAAGGTCCCCAGCGATCTCCATGCTGCTAAATCCAGTGGCCATTGCTCAGTCCTCATATGACTCAACTATTTCACGTGGTTGACTACACACTCCCTGAGTACATCCTTCCCTTGTGCTCAGGACCCCAAACTCCCCTGGTCCTACTTTACCTCACAACCCACTGCTTCTATCTCTTTTGCTCCTTCCTCCCTTTGTCTGACTTCCAAACGCTAGGGTGCCCCCGCGGTCCAGATCATGGGCCTCTTCTTTCTGCTGTGCACTCCCTGGGAGCTCTCATCCAGTCTTGTTGTTTAAATCCATCTGTACATAGATGGCTTCCAGATTTATATCCCCAGCTCAGACCTCTGTCCTAAACTCCAAACTCTTACCTGCCCAAACCCATTCCCTGACTTTCTCCAGGGCATGGAGATCGTCCGTCTCACCAATCTGCTTTTCCTGTGGCAGCCCCACTCCTTGTTTCACTCAGGCTAAACACCTGAGAGGTTTTGGTTTCCTCTCTTTCTCATTTCACATCCCATATCAAATCCATTACCAAATACAGTCAGTTCTACCTTCAAAAGTGCGTGAAGCATCAGGCAACTTCCCATCATCTTCACGCTCTCACCCCGGTCATTTCTTACTCCGATTATTATAATAGTCTCCTTCTACCTGATCTTCCTCTTTGCTCCCCTCCAGTCTGTTCATGTGACTTCGTTGCTTAAAACTTTCTGAAGATTCACCATCTCAGAGAAGACAAAGTCTTTGTAATGTCCACTAATGTCCCGTGAGGCTCTGCACTTCTGACGTGCTCATCCCAATTCGGCCACACCAGCTTCCTCGCTGCCCAGCTGCGCCGGGCGCTCTTCTACCACCACCCCTTGCCCTGGCCGAGACCCAGTCTTCCCAGATGTCTGTAGGGTTGGTTGCCGTGCTTCCTTCAGGCCTCTGCCCCATGTCACTTTATCAGAGAACCTTCCATGACCTAACTGCCACCACTCCTTCCTCCTTATTCCCTCTGTTTTTCTCCATAACATTTATCATCACCTAATATGTCATGTATTTGTTTCTGCCTGATTCCCACATTAGCTTCTAACACTCTGAAGCAGAGGTTTGGTCTGTGCAATGCCCTGAGCCTAGAGCAATACTTACAGGTATTCAGGGAACCTCTGAAGTGAGAGAAGGAGAGGGGAGGGGAGAGGGGATGAGGAAAGAGGGGAGGGGAGCAGGGAGAAGCAGTGTAGCGGAGGAGCTCAGCACTGAAGCAGTGATGTGTAGGATGATGGGTGTGCTAGATCTGGAAACCATGGAAGCCCAAGTGGGCTGTCAGCCCTGACCCTTGCTTTAATTACAGCAGCTCTTCATTTGTCTGTTTATATGCTGAGTGCATATGTGTACGGGTGTGTGTGTGGATACAGATATATATACATATATCTATATATTATACATATAGTTAAGCAGTTAATGTATGTTATATATTTAGTTAAGCAGTTGATTAAGCACAACTATTCTAGGCAGCGGGCAACCATCTGAGCAGGTGGGTGGCTTGAAAATGTCTGTGTATATGATGATAAGTCTGGCCGAGGCAGGGGGCATCCTTAGAAAAGCAGTGAGCACCAGAGCAGAGAATATAGCAGCAGAGGCCGTAGTGGGGTCAAGGTTAAAGGTGATGACACTGTGAACCACTCAAGCAGGGAACCAAAGGAACCTCAGCAGATTCTCACTTTTTTCTTCTTTCTGGTAGGCGGATGCTAGCAGCACACTTCAGCCCATGCCTCCTGTGCCCGGGTGCATAAAATAAATGTGATTGTATTTACATGTACTAAATACTATATTATTATTACCAAATATTTACCGCAGAGTATGCATTACTATTTACTAAATCCTGTAGCTTGATGCAGGTGCAGAAACTTGTCTTCACACACAGGACTGTGCACGCAGCTTCACATTGACTAATTAGTTTCTCTGAGTCCTTTGGAGAAGGAGGCAGAGTCAAAATGAAGGAGTAAATACTTAGGTGTCAAATAATTAAAAGTACTGTTGAGAAGGAATGCCTTTTAAATACTTTTAATTGGGTTTTTAATATGACTCACTTGCAAAGTTACTCTCAGAAGATGGTGTTGATTGACAGGCCATATAGTTATTAATAACATGGAATCAGTCTGCTAGGAACATATTAAGTATTCAGGAGAGAGAACATCTGAAGATGGCTGCCAAGGATTCGGGCAGCAATCCTGGTTCGGGCCACGTCTTTTCCTTGGTAGACAATCAGCAGCCACTGTGCCGGGCTGCAGCTGGTGGTGTAGAGAATAAGATCCCTGACGGCCTAAGGATCTGCCTCTCGCTGTTCAAATGTCAGCCACACAGAAGTCATCAGGTAAATGGTTGGTCCTGTGGGCAGGACATTCAGCAAACAGTTTGTAACCACAGACTCCTGACCAAAACCTTAGGAACACCACTTCTCTAAAACTGGGCTTGGTGACTTAAAAACAAACAAACAAACAAACAAAAAACCTTTCTTGTTATATTTGCTCATTTAAAAATTAGGTCTATTCATTCTGATAAATTTAGAAACTACAGATAAGCAAATGGGAGAAAATAAAAAATATTTATTACCCTGCTATATTACAATAAACGCTGTTGTTCTCCATAAAAACACATATACACATGCACACACACAATCTTCATCTTTTTTTTATTTCTAAAAATAGGCCCACACCCCCTATTGAATTATGTACTCTGCTATTTTTCATTTAACAACAATAATATGGAACTTTCTATGCCATTAAATATTCTTCTGCAGAAAGAACCATTTTGTAAGGCTGTGTAGTATTTCGCCACACGAAATGCCAGAGTTGGTTTACATTTCTCCTGCCACTAGATATTTAGGTTGTTTCCTACTTTTTCCTCGCTCCTCTGTTTAGTATTGCAGCAACTACACAGCACTGACATCCAGCCAGCTGGCGCTGACGCAGCGGCCCCTTTGCAGCTAGAAAACACCTGTGACAGTCATTACATATTTTAAATATTGCCCTAGGAAACAGATTTATATAAATCCATGGACTCCTTGGCTTATCAGAACTATCAGAAGTTCTGGCTTATTAGATTTCAACATTGGTATGGATTTTTGCTATATTTTCACAAACACCTCCAGAAAGTAAATACTAGGCAATACCAGGGTGGACAGTCTGGGAAGCCCTTTTGAGCTCAAACCTTCTGGGGCATTTGTTCAAAAAGTTTCAATAGGCAAGAAAAGAGAGTTCAATTTGGAGTCAAATAAAGATAGACATAGATATTGACATAGAGCTACAGTGTATTAATTGGTTCCTGACAAGAAACCATTGCATTTCAGATGGGGAAATTAAGGAGGGTAGTCAAGACACTATTCTTCAAGTGTGGCAGGATTAGGGGCAAGGACAAAAGTTGATGAAGCACCCGAAGGTGAGCAGCAGCTGAGAGCCCAATGGGGCAGAAGCAGGGAGCAGGGACAGGCACCTGGAGAGACCGTTAGCTATATTGTAGCTCTAGCGAAAGGATGCCCCAAAAGAGTTGAGCCCTCCTACACAGGAATACAGCCACCACCAACCCACAACCAAGCAGGGAGAGTGCCAGGAGAATAAACACCCCAGCCTCATTCTCCTCCCAACCTTGACCTCCTGCCAGGGCTCCCATTGGCTGGACCCCACACACAAACAGAGGAAGCCCATTGATCCAGGTTACAGAGTGGCCTCCCAAGGAACTGAGCAGGGTGGAGAATGGCAGAAGGCTCTGGACAGGCACACTGAAACATTCAGCTTGCCCAGCCCTGGGCCTGAGCATGGGCGTCGATCTTTTCTTTTCAAATCAGTGTTTGAAGATGGAAGGAAGGGAGTCTTGAAGTAAAGGAATTTAAAGATGGTGACCCCTGGCTGGTATGGCTCAGTGGATTAAGCACTGGTCTGAGAACCAAAGGGTTGCAGGTTCCATTCCCAGTGAGGGCACAGGCCTGGATGGCAGGCCAGGTCCCCAGCAGGAGGCATGCGAGAGGCAACTTCTCATTGATGTTTCTCTCCCTTTCTTTCTCCCACCCTTCCCCTCTCTCTTAAGAAAATAAATAAATAAATAAATAAATAAATAAATAAATAAGTCTTTAAAAAGAGACAGAGAGAGAGAGATTTGTGAGGAAACAACCTTGAAATTCCAACCCTATCTTTTGCCTGTAATTGGAATATCCAGGACAGAGGAGGTATGAGTAGTAAACCTCTCCTGGGAGCATGATGAACTCCGTTTCACCTTGCCACCTCTTGTAAGCCACTCCCAGCAGAGTTTTGAAGGTTTTCAGTAGCACCTAGGCAAAGAACAGACAAAGGGAGGATGAGGTGGGAAGGGGGGAGGAACCAGAATAATCTTACATAACTTACATTCTTAGAAAAACTCGCTTTGCTTTTAAGAAGTGCTGTTTATGAGTTCTTCAGGGGATTAAAAAGCATAAGAGATTTTTTTGTTTGTTTGTTTGTTTGTTTTCATTGGATGTCAATCCCTACTCCTGGAATAAATGATGTTTTTGTTTGGGTTTTCTGTTTTTCAAAAAGGCCATCTGTTTTCATAAACATAAATGAGAATCTCTTGCCACCTTTTCCCTTATAACCCTCTGTCTCTTTGCACAAATGACAATATTCCCTTCGTGATTCATTCCTGAAGTCATTCTTCCGGGGTAAATGCTGATGCTAAATTTGTACTTCAGTTTTCACGGAGTCCCACATGATCCTTGCTCAGCCAGCAACTGCACTGTGACAGCTCTCATTTCTCGAGTCCCAGATTGTTATACCCTTGGGTCGCCAGTGGCTCCATACCAGGCTTTGTGCATCCCATTTATCTTATTTTTTCAAGGGATGTTTGGGGTCTTTGAGGGAACCCAATACGTAGCACTTCTATTTCCACTCGAGTCTGAACAAATTGAGAAATAAAGGGTGGCAGATGGAAGCCAAAATATCATGTTTATCACTGATAATGAATAACTTGGCTTGGCACGAGAGCCCAATCAACTTGATAATTGGATCCAGGATTAGGCCAACTGACCCATTCGGTCATGGGCAGGGCGAGATGGGGCAGAAGAGCTGGCTCTTGGAAGAGGTCACAAACAGTGTTGCCAGCTGCCAAGAGGAGGAAGAATGGGGCTCAACTGGGCATGTCTGGTTTACTCCTCAGTTCACCATCCACGGAGCTCATCTCACTGCCTGTGAGTGAAGAGGTGGAGAGAGACCAGAGGGGACACTAATGGGCTTCCCTTCACATGGAAATAAATACTGTATCAGGAATTAGGAGGACTCCCAACAGCGACATGGGTCACAGAAGCTAGAAGACATGGCTTCCGGCATCCTTGTACATAAAGTATACTCAGCAAATTCTTGCTGACCTTGTACGTTCATTCTTTTAACTAATATTTATTGTACAAAGACGTAGAGCCAAGGTAAGGAGTTCAGCTTTTTTAATTTTCAGTATATAGAGCTGCTAGAAGATTCTGAGCAAGGGAGAAACATGATCTCATTTACATTTTTGAAAAATTACTCTGGTTGCCTTTTGGATAATGAATTATAAGGAGAAGTGGAAAGGCAGAGATGGTCTAGAAGGCTCTTGCTGCTGTCTAGGTAAGATGTGAAAGTGCCTAAGACTCGGGTGGAATCAGAGGAGGAGCTAATGGGCAAGTGGGGATGTGACGTGCAGGTAGAGTTGGCAGGGTTTGCTGACAGGATTGGAGTGGGGGCGGGCTCTCAGTAAAGGAAAGAGAAGAATGGAGAGTGATCCATGCTTTTTGATTAAATATATTAGTGTAACATTGGTTAATAAAATTATATAGATTGCAGGTATACACTTCTGTAATGCATCATCTGTATGTTGTCTTGTGAGTGAGAGTGGTCTGTGTTTCTATCTGAGCAATTGAATGGGGAGAGAGAAAGTAGACAGGGAGGGGCAGGTTCTGTGTAAATGAATGAGTGAAGCCTCTTTTGGAGGCTTGTAAGTAGGCTGATCACACATCCCTGTTTGCCAGACCAGTGCTGCTTTATACCTGCTGACCCAACATAATTATTAAGAACGCTTCCTTTGACCATCAGAGTGACTTGCTTCAATGCATAAAGTACCCCATTACCCCAGCTCAGAGAGAACTTTTAGCTAGTAGAAAAAAGTTGGAAAAGTTCTTTGACATGTGAAAACACTATAAATGTAAAGCATCAAACAACAATAACTATGTTAATGAAGATTTGTCCAAGAGCTGAACCTTCTTTGCTCATTTTTTTAGGTTACATTTGCCTTCCATGCCATGTGGCTCCCAAACCTGGAATGGGATTCTGTTCCCACATCCTCCTCCTCCTCCAGCCTTCCCCCAGTTCTTAATGATTTCTAAAACATCACACTTTATTGCCCTGCGAGGACTCTGTATTTAAAAGAAATCCATGGTTAATGTTTTTATAGATCAAAGTCTTTGTTAGGTGCTGAGCAGTGGCTCCCTGCCCTCCAGCTTGGTCTTGGCTGGGTTTGCCTGAAGAAAGACGTGGTCTTGAAAAACAATCCTCCAACAGTCCAGCACCCTGGACCCAGAGTACTTTGTGAAAATGAAAATACCCACTTTCCAAAGCCTTCTCTTCCCAAGAATGTCTAAATATGCAGTTGTACTCACAGAGTCTTTTATGTTTCACCCAAATGCAACAGCTCTGTGTGTTTTCCTGGTAAGTCATGTTGACACTTGGAGAAAGACAATGCCCAGGCTTGAGTCCTGCTCCACCCTTTTGTGGGACACCAACAAAAATACTTCCCCTCTTCATCTGTAAGATAAGGGAGGGGGTCTCTCTGATCTTTGTAATTGCTTCTAACTCATCATTTTTCATTATGTAATAAGGGGGAAAAATGTGATTCCTGATGTTTGTGAAGCCAGGGAGAATCATATCATAATCTTTACTTCTAAAGTCAATTTCAAACTGACCTGAGCCTCACTCACAGATTGATGCAAGTTCTGATTGTTCTTTTATGCTTTTTCTGTCCTGCTCCCCTTCCCCAAGTTATGCTAAAACCAAGGACATTTGCACAATCCACTCCCCGCCACCAAAAAAAGGTCTCAGACTCCCCCTCCCTAACCTGTATTAGTTTCCTAGGGCTGCTATAACAAAGTACCACAAACTGGTAGCTTAAATAACAGAAAGTTATTGTCTGGAGGCTAAAAGTCCAAGATCAAGGTGTCAGCAAGGTTGGTTCCTTCTGAGGGCTATGGGGAAGAATCTGTTCTGTGCCTCTCTTGAGCTTCTGGTAACAGTTGGCTGGCAATTTTAGGCATTCCTTGGCGCATTGAAGCATCACCCTAGTCTCTGCCTTCATCTTCCCACCTTCCTGTGGGTGTATCTGTCTCCAAATTTCCCCTTTTTATAAGGACACCAGTCTTCCTGGATTAGGGCCCCTCCCTGCTCCAGCAGGACCTCATCTTAACTACTTATATTTATAATGACCCTATTTCCATATAAGGTCATATCTGAGGTACAGGGGTTTATACCTTCAACATTTGGGGGTACACAATTCAACCCATAATACTTCGCAAGTATGGGAAACTGTTTTCTTCAACTTACTGCTAGAGTGACCACCAGTCACTGGCCAATGGCCATCTGTCCAGTGCTGGTCTCTCAATGCAGCAAAGCCTTACTTGCCCAGCTTCCTACCCAAGCCTTCTTGACCTTGGAAGGATAGGGATCTTCCTGGTGCTAAATATTTCCCCTGAGGCTCCTCACTAGACTCCTGAGGCCAAATAGGCTCCTTAGCACCATTCTCATCCCGGAACCACCAAGGTCCCATCATCTCAGAGGTGTTCAGAATAGCTGGCCAGGAAGAGCACATGAGGATGCAATAAGGCCAGCCAACTCTCTTTAGGGGCAAGGATACTCCGACATCAGAAACAAAGTCCTGTTCCATTCTTCTTTGGAAAAGGGGGTTAAAGTTACGTTTCTTCCAAATCAATGTAAGAGTCCCCTGCCCTACAACAAGATGGCTTTCTTGTTCTATCAACAAATAGGAATGATAGGAATGCAAGTTAAGTTCCCCATAAGACATCCTGCTACAGTGTATATAATCAGTAAATGTGTATTGAGCAACTACAATAGGCTGTATTCATTAGATTCATAGTTAGATACCCCATGGTTCTGCCCTCCAACAATTTATGGTCTATGTTTTAAATAATGACTTGACCCCCAATCTGCCAGAGAGAAGGCCAGTGACTTGCCCAAGGTTATGCAGCTGGTAAATGTCAGAATTAGAAGATCTATTAGCTTTTTGTTCATGTTCAAAGTCTGTGTGGCTTTCAACTTGGTGGCAGGAAGTTTTGAACACATGTCTCTTGCTGCCTGACAAGTGTTGCCGTGGTCTCTGGTCACAGTGAGGCTGGCTGTGGCTTGTGGTTAGGTGCTGGTCTCATCATCCTTCAGGTGGGAAGGAGGATGTCACATGGTCTGACACTGGATCTTGTGAAGAAAGCCATCTCAGAGAGAATCAGAGCATGACTAGAGATTTGTTAAATTAACAGTCTCCGAGGGAGCTTCAGTTACGGTGACACAAATGTGTTGATTAAAGAAGCAGCTTGGTGGAGGGGGAAGGATTGGGAGGCCTGGGTCTGCATTCTGTCGCCGCACACTGGCTCTGTGATCCTGAGCAGGTTACTTAACCTCTCTGAGCTTCAGTGCCTTCCCTGTCATGACCCACTCAATGCCGTGCTCAACGGAGGAATCCAGTTGGTTCCCAACTGCCACTGGGGCCAAGAAACTAGGCTTCATTCCCAAATGTACCAGTGTATTTGTTACCTATTGCTGTATAACAAATTGCCCAAAACTTGGTGTTTTAAAATGTCTATCTTTTCTTGCTCCTTAATCCATGAGTCAGCTGGGCAGTTCTGTTGATCTGCATGAAGCTTGGCTGAGCTCATTCATGCACCTGATGTCCGCTTAGGGTGACCAGCTGTCCCCATTTGCCTGGGACTGAGAGGATACCTGGGGTCCCACACTAAAGAGGATGAGTTGGGCACTCTAGGTCAGCTGGTGGATGGGCTGAGGGCTGATTGTCTTGCCATGCTGGGCAATGGAGGTGTAGGGGTGGGGTGCATGACATGCCTTTTGTCATCCAGTAGACTAGCCTGGGCTTGGTCACCCAGGTGCTGAGCAAAACTCCAAGAGAGCAGGGAGACATGAGCAAAGCCTCTTGAGTCCTAAACTCAGAACTTGCACATTGTCATTTCACCTCATTCTGCTGGTTAAAGTCAGTCACCACGTCAGCCCAGATTTACCAGATGGGGAACTGGTTGTCACCTCTGGTCACTTTGCAAAAAACTGTAGATATCAGGAAGGAAAGAATTATGTCCATGTTCTAATCAATCTACTGCAAGCACTAAGAGCCCTGCTTTTGGCAGCAGTCCAATACCATGTGTGCCAGCCCCTGGGATGCAGGTGCTGCGAGTGAGATAGTGAAACAGAGTGGGCTGGGGTCCTCCCAAAGACTGCCCTCTGTCTCCCCACTTTCCCCCACCCATGTGGAGTACCCTGTCTTCCTCTGCCTGGCCAATTCTTCTCTTTTGGAATGCAGGTCGGTAGTCACTTCTTCCAGGAAGCCTGCCCTGACCTGCCAGGCTGGTTTAACATTGCCTCCCCCTCCCTAAGACCACCACCTCATGTTCCTACAACCCTCTGTGATTACCTATAGCACAGTGTTGCTCAATGGCACCAGCAGTTTGGTTGGGAGCTCCTTGACTGAAGGGGTGGTAGGATTTGCTTCTGCAGCCCAGCACCCTACTGGGGGCATTGCACGTAGTAGTTGCCCAGGAAATGTTTCCTGAAGAGGTGGCTTAAGGTCACTGCTTATTAAAGGTCCAGCTGGAATGAAAGCCTGCATCTTTCTAAGCCCCAAAGTCATTGCTCTGCCCTCTCCACTCAGCCCCTGTCAGCAGCAAACGGAAGCATCACCCGATCCCGTCTGCCAGGCAAACGACAGTGATCTAACCATGGCCCCAGCGCTGCAAACTAGTTCATGCTTTTTTGGGCCTTGGTGTTGCATAGGGTGAGAGTCTGCAATCGGTGCAACAATGATGTGTCAGTGTGGAAGTCAGACCTGTGTCAGGCTCTAGCTACGCAGTGGTGTGACTCTTTTATCAGAATCCCTTCAGGTGCCCCAGCCTCAGTCCTGCAGGCCTTGTGGACTCAGGAGCTTGATTTGGCTGGGGGGAAGCTCTGGGTTCTCCTCCACTCACCCCTCACCTGGGACCCCAGCAAGGTTCTGACAAATTCTTCTTGCACCTGTGGCCACCAGCCTCACATGGGCCTTGTCCCCTTCACCTGGAGTGTTCAAGCGTTCTCTGAACTGGACTCCCTTTCTCCATACTCACACATCTGCCTTGCAGTCAGAGTGCCCTTTCTAAAATTCAGGAGGCTAAGAGCAAGCCTCAGGAGCCAGATCATCCAGTTTCTACCAGTCCTGGCCCACTGCCTTGAAGCCAGGAAGGAGACTTGCCAGAGCCTCTAGCTGGAGCCTAGAAGCCCCACAACCAGACCAGCTGGGTGACTGAGCAGCCAGTGCAAGTGGAGGGAGGCAGAAGATGCAAGGGGTGACCACGGTTTCCATTCCACCTCTTTGAGACTTCTTTTCCTCCACTGCAAAGCACAGCTGACGAATAGATTCAGTGACGGAAGAGCTGGAGTTGCAAGGAAGCCAGCACAGTGCCCACATTCCTGGCCCAAATTCAAAATTAACTGAGACATATGGGAGTCGGACAGACAATAATTGCAAATACTTACAGAGTTAAGTTCTCACCTAATGTCATGGATAGGTTCTGCAACTTTAAGTGAAATGATATATAATAAAACCAGTTTTACCAAACACTAGTTAATATAAACAAGCGTTACGCTCTTACAGCATCTCATCATTGTTAGAACAAAATGAAGTTGAAAGAAACAATGTCGTTTGAGGACCTAACACTTATTTGTTAACCTCTGTTCAGAGCACTTCACAATATAATTAATTTTAAACTCATACAATTTTATAAGGCAGGCGCTCTTCTTATCCTCATTTTACAGAGTAAAACACCAAGTCATCAAAAGTTTAATTTGCCACAGATCCAACAACTAGTACATGGCAGACCAGGACTCAATACCAGGTGGTCTGGCTTCTGAAGCTGTGATCTTGACCACTACGCTGTACCAATTACAATGGCAAGCACACAGTGTGGTTTTAGATCTGTAGCCAAAGGGACTTGCTAACATTTTGCCTGAGATTTAGCCTCATCCGCCCCCTGAAGGAGAAGAGAGGTTTGCTTTTTGTAGGCCATCTGGGAGGTACGGGGCTAGTGGGGAATGATTCAGGGAGCAGCAGGTCCAGTTCCATCTTCCAAACCTACCAGTCCATTAGCTGCCACTCCTTTCAGAGCATGGCTTAGTTTCCTAGGTCTAGTGCAACAAATTGCAATGAAGTTGGTGCCTTGGAACAACAGAAACTTCTTCCACAGCTCTAGAGGTTAAAAGTACAAAATCTAACGGTCAGAGAGTTGGTTCCTTCTGGAGGCTCTGAGGGAGAATCCAGGCCATGCCTGCCCCCCTCCCTGGCTTCCTTGCCATTCCTTGGCTTATACAGACTTCACTCCAATCTCTGCCTCCCACTTCACATGCTGTTCTTCTCCTTTGCATCTAAGTTTGTTATTTTCTGTCTTTTATAAGGATATTCTCATTGGACTTAGGGTATACCCTTATGATCTCATCTACACTGTTATCTTAATTACATCTGCAAAGACTCCAATTCCAAAAAAAGACTACATTCTGCAGGTCCCAGCAGACAGAAATTTTGAGGGGACACTATTCAACCATGACAGAGAAGATTAAGTGAGGGAACAAGAGAAGCCAAGAGTGTTCCTCCAAAGGAAGTCTCTCCGTAGAGAGACATGATGCCAAAGATTGCTCTGGTATTCATAGATATGGGCTTGGCTGACTTACCAGAGATCAAAACAATGGTGACCAAAGCATAGCAGATGCTCATTTCTCTTGCACATGGAATCTCAGCTTGGGTGATAGAGAAGCTTTGCTTCATGAGGTTCTGCAGGTATGGAGGCTTCTTCTGTACTGTCTGCTGCTGTACCTTCAGCCATTAAGGATGAGATGACACACTAGAGAAGGTACTGCTTTAGCCTGCAGGTAGTGAAAAAGGACGTGGTGAATCAGTGAGTAAATAAATGAAGAAGTTAATCAGTCAGTGAGTGAATGAATGAATGAATGAGTGTGATTTTTGAGTACATGAATAAGTGGAAATTTGAGGAACGCAATGTGAATGAGTAAATAATTGTAAATGAGTAAAGAGATGAATAAGTAATGGGATAAATGATTGAATCAATGGATGAGCAAGCCAGCAGCTGATATTACTCTTCTGGGCAGGTAGGATTGGCAGCAAGACTGGAATTGTATGGCCAGACTGGAGCCCAAACCAGCGGGAGGCCCAAGATCAGAGTCCACCGTGATAGCTCATAGCTCTAACATTGATCCAGCTTCCTTCTAAGGGCACAATCAAGAAGTTGCATATAACAACTCTGCTCACACCCATTGGCTAGAATGTCCCGGTCACACCTTGCTGCAAGGGGTTCTGGGAAAGCTAGTCTTTGGCTGAGAGGTCATGTGACCAGCTAAAACTCTTATTTCTGAAAGAAAGACCAGAGATTGATCAGTAAGGGACAACAACCATAAAACATGGGAAGTACATGGCATGTGGTAGGTGGTCAGTAAATTATGATCTTGATCTTCTGTGATGTTGCTAACAACATCCAGTGAATCTCCACATTTTCCATTGACCCTGTCACCTGTCATCGTAATAACCTCAGCCCAGATAGATCATGACTCCGCAATCCTGAGATGGGCGGCTCCTTTTCCCACCCCTTAACCTGGTTCACAAAGTCGACTGCTCTGTGGGCCTGCCTTCCTCTCCAGCTCATCCCTGGAACCCTGGTTGCAAGCCCTGCAGGAGAGAGGCTGTCCAAGTCCCCTATAGCTCTGCCTGCCAGGAATCTGCCAGGGGCCTGGAATCCGAACCCCCAGGCACTGCGCGCCCCGCTCAGGCTGAGGGGTTGCCTCACTGCATGCTGGAGGAGTCTGTGGAAAGAATTTTCTGGCATTCGAGGGTGAAAGTCAAAACAGTAATTACAAGAACATCTGTTCCTGAGTGGAAAGCGTATCCTCCGCACACCAGGACGCATGCATGCACCGTTCAGCAAGCTGGAAGTTAAAGTGGAAGAGAAGGTTCTGGGAATGAGGACTAATGGACCCAGCCCTGATGCAGGCTCTTCTTCCTGGTAGGATGCTGTGCTGGGGAATAGGGAGGAGCATGTGTAGGTGGAGAGTGAGGGACTGAGTGAGCCAATGCACGAAGGGAGGGCGTGAATGGCTAAGTGAGTGAATAAAGGAAAGGGTGAGTGAAGGGATAAATGAAGAAGTAAGTTGATAATGAGTAAATGAAATAAATAAGCAATAAATAAGTGAATAAGCGAGTAAATAAATGAAGAAGTTAATCAATGAATGAATGAATGAAAGTGTGATTTTGGAGAAATGAATGTGAATGACTGAGTAAATAATGATAAATGAGTAAAGAGATGAATAAATAATGGAATAAGTGATTGAGTCAATGAGTGAGCGAGCCAGCGGCTGACTTCCTCTTCTAGGCAGAGAGGACTGGCAGCAAAGCTGGAATTGTAGGGCTGGATTGGACTGAAGGCTCAAGATCAGAGTCAGCCGGGCTAGCTCACAGCCCCGATATTCTGGGCCTGCGGGCAGACTCTAAAGTCACTTCCCACGCAGCCAGTGGAGTGGAGCCAGAAGCTCAAGCCCATGCCCCATCCCTCTGCAGCCTGTGCCTTGACTACCACCTGGCCTTTTTCCTGGGCAGGTGGGTGCCTTGAGGCAGCCTTTGTTCCTATTGTCACAGTTGCCTACACTTTTCACATAACTGAAGCTCTCCTCTTGCAGGGAAGAACTTGAAACCATTCTAAAAATTTAAACACTTTTGTAGTTAAATTAGTCCTCTGGCAGGCAACATGTAGGTAGGATGGCTTGGCTGAGAGATGTGGGGAAGTGGCAGATGGAAAGGAGTAATGGGAATCAGAGAACTGAGTGAGAAGGCAAGTTCAGAAGCTCAGATGTGCCTCCCAGATACACACCTGCATGCCTAGATCCCAGATTTCAAGGAGAAAATTAAGGCCAAGATATTCTTAGAGTAGGAAGGAGGAGGGGAGTTAGGGAAGGAGGCAAGTTAGTGAACTCTGCTTGCAAACAAATATCAACCATTATTTAAGCATCAAATACTACCAAAGGGGGAAAAAAAACCCAGCAGGTTTCAGAGCATTCTGGAGTCTATCTGGATACGCTGCCTTTACTCTGGAGTTGATAGGAGAAAATAGCATTCTTAAGTACCTATATTAACTTGTCTGTTGTTCTATGGACTGTGACAGCTGCATTTTACACCTTAATGGCTGTTTATTTCACACACAGCCTCAGAAGGTATTTGTAGCCCACAAAACCAAGTATTCAAGGTTGGAAGCTTTGCCCCCAGAAATGGGTTGGAAGCGGGCAGACGCTCCCTGAGGAGCACCCCCTGCATGCCCCCTCCATTTACCTGATCACCCAGTCTGTCCCGTTTCCAAATCCCCGTCTGGTTTGCCTCTCCAGGCCTTCCTCCAGGCTGTGTGGTCTCTCAAGAGAGACACTTTGCTCCCTTGCATTACAGTTTGGCCACAGTGGCAAGTGATGCATGGAAGGGCTTAAGTTCAGGGGAGAGCCAGCGAGAGCCAGGAGAGCAGAGGAGGAGGAACGAGCCAGACCAGCTTCAGGGAAGAAGAGGGCCGTGAACTGGGCTGGGGAAGAGGATAAGGCAGAGATCCTAGTAAGAATAGCTACATTTACATACTACCAACCACCTGCCTGACCTTGTTCTAAGAACTGTATTATTTGATCCTCACAGCAACTCTAGGAGGTAGGCACAGTTATTATCCCTTTTTGAATCAGTGAGGAAGCTGAGGCACAGAGAAGTGAAGTCGCTTGCCCAGAGCACCACAGCTCCGAGCAGGGCGGCCAGGCTCAGGCAGGGTATTCTGGCATCAGCGCCCATGTCTGTGACCCTCTGCTGCACATCCCCTCCATGTGATTTCTTACACATGATTTCATCCCTCAAGTATTTATTGAGCACTTACTCTGTGCCAGGATACATCAGTGCACAAAGCAGACACAGATTAATTGGGTGACCATTGCATGCCAAGCGCCCTGAAGTCATCACCTGAGGACGTCCTGGTGAACAGGACAAAAGGGGACCTGCCCCTTTCTAGTTGGGAAGATAGAAAATAAGAAAATAGTTCTGCAAATAAGTGTGTAATTACCAGTGCCCTGGACAATGCATAATGGAGGAAGCTCCCCTGGACTGAGAGGCTGAGGAAGCACTTCCCAGGAAGTGCTTCTGTGTCTATGCTGAGACCTAAACCAGGAGGGGTGGACTCCTGCAAGGGCAGACAGCAATTGCTCCCAAGTATAAGGGCCCGAAAGGCAACTGGTTTGCCAGGAGCTCAGGAACAAGGGGGGCAGACAGGAAGACTGTGTGTGTGAGGTGGGCTGGGAGCAAAAGTAGAAATGTAATGTTTGGTGAAGGGCAATAGGAAGCTCATGAAGGGCTTGAACAACAGCAACATATTCTTTAACGTTTGGCTCAATTCCCAGAGTTTTTCACATCCACCCTTTTTTGTCTGAAAGCAGTCTGCTCTCAATCTAACAGATCAGAACAGTGAAGTCCCTCCAGAATCATCACTGAGAGTTGAAAGAGTGAGGACAAAGGTCCAGCTCTTCCTGCTCAGGGGCTGGCTGGAGAGGCAGAGAGGAGTGAGGAGCCTTCACAGGCCCACACAGGCTCTGAGAAATGGCGCAGTGTGACAGTACAACAGGGTTTGGAGAGGAACTGCGGCGAGAAAGGGTGCAGACTCATGGTACTGCTCTGTAAATGCCCAGCCTTTTTCCTTCAATGAGAGGAAGCTTTGCTTTGGTTTTTCACCCTGCCTGGCCACCATCTCTACCTTCCACATCAGTGGGTGCTCTGGAGGACAGTTGGCTGGTTTTGGTGCTGTGCATTAGAGAGGAGGCAAGTTGTCCATGTTCCTTGCCCAGGTCAGGGTCCCTGCTCCTTAGCCCCAGGATGCTCCGTCCAGAGATGTTGCAAAAAGTGAATGGACTTGCCTCTGCCCAGACTCTGTAGACAGCAGCTCTGGGAGACGACTTCCCAGGTTTCCCCTGCTCCACTCCTGGCTCTCTGCTGCAATATTCTATAGTGCCTTCTGTGGTCAGAAATATTCTTCATCAGAAAGAGCTACTTCGGAAATTTACTTACTCAGAATCACTAGCCTTCACTAGCAAAACGCTTTCATCATTTAACCACTCATTTAGTTTTATGAGATAGTTATTTATTTATCAACACTTTATAAAGGGGAATTGAAGTGGTTGTTATGTGTGGCACACATAAAATGAAACCCCAAAAAATTTTCTCTGACCCCAGTCCAGTTTTCTTTCAGCTGCGTGACTCTCTCTCTCTTAGTTCTGTCCTTTGATACTGGCTGCTCAGAGACACCACAATAGACTTTTCCCTGCCTTTGGGATTTCCTGCTCATTGGAAGGGGGATTTCAGATGTGTGTCTGGCCACTGGAAGGGTGAGCATGGACCCTTTCAGAGTCATGACTACCAGAAGACCAGAGCTCCCAGTCACAGTCCCTTCTCTGTGGCACATCCACCAGACATCAGCAGATGGATGCCAGCCAACACTAAAATTGTGGCATTTGAAGGGGCCAGAGGAATGTGGCTGGCTCCCAGCCTCTTATTTTCTTATTCCACTGGAAGGTCGTGTTCACTTGAGCATTTAAACCAAAAATAAATTATTGTAATCCATTTGCTAATTATACCATGCTGAAGTTCTAGGCGCTGTAAATTGCAGCCGTGATAGATCTACATGAAGTTTCTGGGAGTTTATTTTTAGCCATTCAGAGAGCACTCTGTTTCCTAGAGGCTTCATTTGCAAGTCTAAGAAGGGACAAGAAAAAGGCATCAGCACAGTCCTTGCCCTGTGACCAGGATGGAGTCATCTGAAGCAGGTGACTGTAGTGGCCGATTGGGAGCCCTGGCCGTCTTCGAAGTTCTAACTTTCATTTCCTGACTATGGAAACCAGAATGTTTCCAAACGTGGTCTTTCCCTGCTGCCTAGTTCATCCTGCCAAACGTCCAAAGCTACCACCCCAATGTGTTTGTGAACCATGGAGCACAGGCCTTCAGCAACCTCTGCCTCAGTGGATTCATGGTTCCCCTTTTCTGATTCTTATTTTTGGCAAGTGGAGAGAGGTATAAGGATTTTGTATTTGTTTAACACCTCCTATGTGCATCACACTCTGCTACGTGTTTGCATTTGAGTGATGTTTGGGCAGCCCCCCCCACTGAAGACCAGTGTCATCCAATTTCAGTAGGTCAGTCAGTCTCAGACATCTGTGTGCCATATACTAGGCTTGGTTCTAGAAACACCATAAGGGTGAAGTGGCTGCAACTCCCAGCCCCAAAGGGGCCAGGAGGAGGTAGAGCATGAAATGGATATGATGAAGTGCTTTTTGAATGTAGTATTATCTGATAAAAATATTGCGTGCCATCAGAGATGTATCATAGATACCTTATGGTGGGGGTCCCCCCAACAGGAAGAGGAAAATCGGGGAAAGCTTTGAGGATAAAGAGGTACTTGAGCCAACTAGATGTATAAATAGGATTTAGAATGTGAAGGAAATTTGAACAGACCTGTTTGGTCACCTTGGAAACCTCCCTGGGCAGATCACAGAGATCTCTGTCCCTGACCAGCCAGCATTCACAGGTGCCTAGCGGAGCACATTCCTCCCCCACATATCATGACCTCTAACAAATTTTCTTCAATACCGACAAAAATATTATGAATTTTTTCAAAGGGAGAGCATAAAAAACATCTTTAAAACAATGCCTTTTTTGGACGCTTCTGGTATGTAGACTTCTGGATAAACAGTCTTCTACTGTGTACTTCTTGGGTGAAAAGATGGGCATATGGTCAGAGGGATGAATGGATAGTTTGGGAACCTTGTAGAGCTGTGGGGAGACGGGAACAATTCAACTGGCGAGGCTGGAGGATCGCTTCATGGGAGGAAGGCCACTGGATCTGGGCCTTGAACAATGAGTAGAATTTTCTTAGCACACAGCACTGATACAGACCTTCCATTCAGAGGGAAGGAAAATGAAAACATGAAATCCATGACACTGAGGGACAATGGTGAGTCGCAGAGGTCAGGGTTTAGAAGGGTAAGATAAGTAAATGAAGTGGCTGCAAGCACAGGTTTTGAATTAGACAGATTGTGGTCTGAGTCCCAGCTCTGCCATACAGTAATTAAGTGATCTTAGGCAAATTACATTTCATTTTTTAACTTCTCCTTTCTCATCTGCAAAATAGAAATATTAATAATACCTACCTCAAGTGGTTTTAGTGAAGATTTGGTGAAATAATGTTTAGCACAGTGATTAACATACACTTAATAAATGGTAGTTTATGATTCCTATTTTATTGAAACAATTCTAATGAACCTATGAAAATGCCAATTTAAATTACAGAATTTAAGGAGGGAGAGATGAGGGGGCTCTTTCCTCTTCCACATTTATGGATGAGGTAGAGAAAAGGGACCAGCAGAAGAGACAGAGAAGGTCCTTGGAGGAAAAAAGGCAAATCAGGAGAAGTCGGTGTTCTAGAAGCTGAGGCAGGAGAATTTCCAGAGGAGGCGGGGATCCCATTGGCAGGTGGCCCAGAGAGGCGACAGCAGATTGAGAAGTCTCTGGAATTTGCAGTGACAACATCACTGTGACCTTAAAAAGAGCGTTGGGGAGCCACACTGCAATGATCTGCGGTTGGGGGCTTGGGGCTGGAGGAAGTGGTGGTTTAGATGACCTGGGAGTTCTTTCTGAGAAAGAGAAAAAGGAATTAGGGTGCCATGAGGACAAGGTCATGGGACGAGCGTTGCTAAATGAAGGCTATTTAAACTCAGTTAGCACAGTATTTCTCTACCCTTCTAAGCCTGTGCCTCCATTTGATAGACATAGACATCACTCCTCCTTCAAGATTCTGATGGTTTGGCACCCACGACCAAACACTTATCCTCAGCTCAATTCTGGGAATCATGCCTACCAAGAAAATCTTGTCTGGATTTACTCCTTCAAGCTGTATTTCTAAAAGAGTAGAAATTTAATAATTTGTTGGAATAAAGCAGGTAAGAAATGATGTAGCGTGATCGAGGGTGATAATGAGGGCGGGATCTGTAAGACGGTGAGTAAACTGAACTGAGCATGTGAGGAACAAGGGGCAGAAGTCAAGGAGGCTCCTGGGGTCTGGCTCCATGGACGGAGTGAGTAACCACACCTATGTCCCTTTTCCACGTAGGTCTTCACCTCCACCTGTCTGGGGAAAACCTCACGGGTTTGTAGAGTAAGAAAATACACGGCACACATGGTCATCGTGTGGAAGCTTTCAATTGCTTTATAAATTTAGGGTATTATTATTGATATTGTTATAAGCAAGAAATAGCACCTTGGCTCTCTTTCTCGTGCACTTCTCTCTATTTTTGCCTGAACAGCCCCTACGTCAGTAAGTGTCCTTCTAAATGGCAGGAGAGAAATAGCATGTATTGCTCACATACCCTTTTACAGAGAAGGAAATGGAAGTGCAGGGGTAAGGGGAGAGCATTACAAAAAAACTATCGTATTTTGCCATGTATAATGCACACCCACATTTTGTACACATTACACATGGGATTATTATACCCATGGCATGTAATCATTATACTCATGTATAATGTGCATCCTTGTTTTTCCCTCAAAAATTTGGGCAAAAAGAATGCACATTAGACACGGCAAAATACGGTAGTCCAAGATTACACTCAACAACTGGAGAATATATGCACAACAACTGCTGCATTCTAGACTATAAAATATGTCTCAATAAATTTCAAGGGGTCAGCCAGAATTCAACAAACCGCATTCTCAAGCACAGTACAGTAAAGGTAGAACTCAGTAAGAGAGAGGCAATGTTTTAAATGTGTGTGTGTGTGTGTGTGTGTGTGTGTGTGTGTGTGTGTGTGTGGAGAGAGAGAGAGATTTACAAAAACACTTCTAACTAACTCATGGGTCAAAAAAATGATAATAGAAATTATAAAACACTTAAAACTTAATTGCAAAAATAGTAAATATTAAAGTTGTGGAATATAGCCAAGAAAGCACTTAAGGGAAATTTATGGCCTTAAATGCTTGTATTCAAAAAGAAAAAGGGCTGAAAATTAATGAATGGGCTGAGGATCCAATTGAAAATCAGCAGTAAACATAAATAAATAATCTGGCCCAGGGTTGTGTTGTTATGAGCGGTAGATATGGCTGGCTCCAAAGCCCTCGCTCTTTGCACTACATCATGAACATTTCTCTGTGCCGTTTTCCAAAATATGCTCAGTGCCCAGAAATTCTATTTCTCTGTAAGAGCCAAAGAGATAAGCCTATAGGATAACTCCCTGTATGAAATGTTGGTGAGAAATCTGACGCATTTATTCATCCATCCTTTTTTACTCATTCATTCATTTAATATTTATTCAGTATTTGCTCTGTGTCAGGTCCTGTTGTCTCTACCTTAGTTGCCTTTTCTCTGAGGGTTCCAAGTCCAGTCTTTGGCCTGGGGCCAAAGCTGCTGCTCCTGCTGCTACTGCCAGTTTCTGCCCCCCGCCCCCTCCCCCAGCTGCCTGAATCTTCTCTGCTGCTTGTCAGAACAGCATCTCATCAGAAATGACTGATTTCTCTCTTGTCTCTTTCAACAGGTAGACTGAAATTACCATGTGTCCAAATTAAAATTGCATACTTCAAAGATTATTTGAAGGACTATTCTTAGACCCTTTTAAGAAGATTTAAAGAAAAGTGAGTTGATTTTTTTTTTTTTTTACCCTTCGGAAAGTATTCATGATTTAAGTTAATGTTATGGGTGCTTTTTTTTTTCTCTGCCTCTTTCTTAAATATGCATTAATAGTTAGACTTTATCTCCACTTATTTTGTAATACTTTTTTTTCCCCAAAGAACAATGAGCAGCGAGTACAAGATTGCTGCTTGTCTTCCCTGTAAGATTTTAGTACGTTTTAAAGCTCGTGGAATTTTAAATCTTTCAGGGACTTTCAGGGTCTTAGAGGCTTGGACTGTTCAATGGCTGGATGGACAAAAAATGAACAGATGGATGGATAGATGGATGGATAGATGGATAAGTGTAGATTATAGATATTTAGCCTATGCTTGGAAATATGCAGGGACTGATGAGAAACTTGGTTCTCACCACATTTAGGATTTTTGGAGAGTTCTTCCATATTCTGGATTTGAAATCCACTCCTCCTCACATCTTGCCAAGTCTCTTTCTTATTTACTAGACAACCCTAAAAAAGGTTGATGACAAAGACCATGTCTTCTTTTGAGATCTTTTCTTTTTCTTTGTTCCTTCAATTACTTTTCATAATTTGGTTTCAAGAGCAGTTACTGCTTTATTCACACTCTTTCAAATCTTGTAAATGTCTCCTTAAAAAGAGGCATCAGCCTGGAGTGCAGACGAAGGTCTGACAGTGTCCTTTGTCCCAGGGGTTCATGAGAATCTGAGGAAGAGCAACCTGAGGACCAGACTTGGGTTCCAGTCCCAGCTCTGTTCTTGCTGTGCTCTCAGGAAAGGCCCTTCATCCCTCTGAGTTCAGAAAACAAGGCAGGTAGGACAAGAGGGTCCCTAATGTGCCACCCGCATCCATATAGGCAGTTTTCTGACTCAGAGTAAAGAAGTTATTGCTTCTCACTGTCCCAGGCCCTGGAGCGGCCAGCACCTGGGGATCAGTGGGACCAGAGTCCAATCCCTGTCCTATTGTTGCCTGACTGTGTGGCCACAGGACTGCCCCTCTCTGAGTGTGTCTGTCCTCATTTGTGAAATAAGGTTATGAAGACATGTGGCAAAGGATTTGTGTGAGATGTGCTGTGATAATGCACACGAAGCACCTGATCCCAGGCGTGTTGGAAGTTTTGGATAAATGCTAGTCCCTGGGAGTGATGGAGTGCCTTACCTTTAGCTGGAGGAGAAGGCAAGAGGTGGTGAAGACTCTAATAAGAGGAGAAGAGAGAAGATGTAGGCATGTTTATTAGGGATAGGGGCAAGTATCCATCTCCCATAAATGCTCATGCAAACACAAGCCCACCTCTAGAAAGTTCGTGGAATTAAAACTCTACTCAAAATCAGATAAGGAAGGACTGGTTGCAATATACAGTTAAAAGGAAAACTTTTAGGGTAAGTCTGAGGACCTGCACACATTCTGCCAACCTCTGGTTGTTGCCACAGCCTCAGCTTTGGGTAATAGGATTGGTGTCTCCAGAAGGTCCACAGACCTCCACTGGACTGGGGAATCTTGGGAATCATCAAATATTTATATATGTTCAGAAGACTGATTGTGAAGGTCAGATGAGAGACTGAGTGTAAAAAGGATTTATAAACTGTAATGTGCTCTGTACATATACATGTTTGTAGTATTCATGTATTATGGGCTGTTTCTATACTTTGGAAATTAGGAGAGATGATAAAACTCAGATGAGCTCAGTGTGTAATGAACCAGCAGAGTTCAGCCCACTTCTGAGTAAAACAACATGTATGTGTGCATGCATTACATTTCTGCATTTCCGTGCATATGCGCCCTTGTGCCTGTATGTGTCTGCCTGTGTGGAGGGGTTTCTGTGTGCGTGTGTGTGTATGCATGTATGAGAGAGAGAGAGAGAATAAGAGACAGAACCTTTGGGCCCTTTGAATATGGTCACCACTATTTACACAGTGACTGGTTACTGAAAAAAGTATAACATGAAAGTGAAAACACAGCCCATGGGGTCAGTCATCCTTACTCTGTAACTGGACTTGGCCACATTTTTGACCTGTTCCACAGCCCCTTTCATCATGGAATTTAAAGTCTGCAAACAGAGCTACTCTGAGGAGTTTGGAAGGTACTGTGTAGGATGTATCTTCACACTAAGAAAGCGCCAAGGAGGCATGGGTGCCCTTCTTCCATGATAAATGGAGTCTGTCAGAGCTTAGGGAAAGTCATCTTGACCTATTAGGTAAAAGGAACCTCCTGAGGTATCTTGGACACCACAGGACCATTCCCCTGAGGGCCCAGGCACCTCGGTTGATGGACAGCCCTCATGGGTGAGTGTACCCTCTAGCCCTGCTGAAATATTGCACACTGCAGCTTCAGCGACCCTCACAAACCTATTGCTGAAAGCAAAAGCCAGGCACGAAGAAACTTTATGACTCTATTTATGTAAGATACAAAAACAGACAAAACTAATCTCTGCTGTCATCAAGGCAGGATAGCGATTGTCCTTGGGGACGAGTTGGTACAGGGGAGTGAATGGGAGGGGGGTTTCAACGTACGGCTCTGTCTTTTGCTCTAAGGACTGGTTTTCAGTTGTCAGAACGTATCAATCTCTTCATTTATGACATGTGCACTCTACTGTCCTAATGTTGTGCTTCAATGAAAGTTTATAAAATGAATAGAAAATACAGCTGGTACCAAGGGAGCATTGTGAAGTGAGACTTGAGTTACGTGTGTGTTATACATGAGTCAGAGTCCAAAAAATTGAGAGCCACTGATTTAATCTAACCCTCTCTCATTTGAAGATGTGGAACCTGAGACCCAAAGAAAGGGGGAGTTAAGAGCAGAGCTAGGAGCAGAGCAGAGCCCGGAAGAAGACTCTGGGTCTCCTTCTGCTGATCATGTGTCTCCCGTGGCCACCACTGATGGGTGGAATGGTGTATTCTGTTGAGTGGGGCTCTGTCTGGCACCTTCATCTCTGTGAGGCAGCCCTGTGCTTCTCGTCCAAGGGGAGCGATTGTTTTTCCATCCACAGCCGGGTTCAGTCAGAGACCCAGACACCTCTGCAGGAGCCCGGCTCCAGCTCTCAGCCCCGTCCCCCCTCCTTCCGGCCTCTTCTGCCTGACCTGCTTCCCTCAGAGCTCCGGAAGACCATCGCGCCCAATTGTGTGCTCATCTGTGCAAAATGACTGTCATGCCAAAGCTTTTTTGTGGTTATAGAAGTTAGAAAATTGTGAAGAACATGCACTGGGAGAATAAAATCCAACAAGGCAGGCTTCCATGCTGGTTTTGTGCTTTTATTTTGTTACAAAAATGTGAGTCTCCTGCAGGAGTCAGGGGCCAAAGAAGAGCAGGCTGCAGCCCTATCCCTGTCAGGCAGAGCTTCACAGTGGAGGGGCCTGTTGTGTGGGTGCGAAAAGGCTCAGTGTGAACCTCTCACAGGGCCTGGAACTATCTTAAGTGGGTGGGTTACATAACATCAGTGGCTTCCCTCTCTCTTGACTATAGCCTGTAGCACAAAAATACATGGGGCCTCTTCACCCAGGACACATGCCCACCCCACAGGAAGACAAGGACAGTTTAGGATGTAATAGCCCAGGCTGCCCAGGAGGGGCATCTAACCCAACCATGGGGGCAGGGAGCCAGGGGCAGCCTCCAAGAAGTTTCATAGACACCAAGATGTCTGAGCGAAGGATGAAAGTAAGGGAAACCACGCAGGCGAGATTGCTGAGGATTCAGCAGGTGGGACCCTCATTTGAAATAAGCCATATTGCATTTTGGAAACTGCCTTGTGGTTCTGTAGAGTTAAAGTTAAGGGACTGTGTAGAGAGTATAGGGGAGGATCCAGAAGAGGTGGGCAGGGGCCGGGTGGCAAAGGGCTTCCTCTGCTCCTTGACAAGGAGCGTCCAGGGTGAAGAGAGAACATTGTCTTGAGGTTCATAGAGGCAAGAAGTGGCTGTAGCCTTGGAGACAGAATAAGAGATGCAGACTCAGCTATGAGTGTTGATGCAGCACCAGAATTTTATTTATAGCACTCACCTGTGCCAGCCTTAAAAAAGACAAAAACAAAAAAAGCTTTTGGGCAACTACTCCCTTCTAGGCCTGGTGGAAGGTAGGAGCTGAGGAGCTGGACTGATGAGTAAGACAAGAGTTTCCGGCCTCAGAGTCCTGCCAGTGGCCTGAGAGGTCAAAATCAAACACAAATTTGACATATTAGATGTTTACTGCTTCTTTGGCTTCTAATTTTTAAGCATAAAGTGACAAGATAAGGTATGCTTTTAAATAAAGATTTGAAATCTAATTCAAAAATATTTTTTGAGATAGTAGTTGTTATTCTAGGGTAAAATGTTCCCAACCTTGTTCTAGGATACATATAATATTTTTTTTTAAGAAGGAGGGCTTCCTTTAGAGTGATCTGAGAAGTACTGTACCCTGAATCATTCCTGGTAGATCTCTCTGCAATTGGCACTTTAAAGGTTCTGAGAAGTCCTGCAGTGAGGATGCTAGCCTAATGTTCCCAAAACTTATTTGCATGTCTATTCAATCCCTCTGTTTTTCAGAACTTATTGTGGAAAAGTCCATCCTAGAGAATAACCTGAGGCCAGGTGGCATCTCTGAGGCAGGACAAATGGGCTCTGCCAGAGAGAGGACAGGGATTCCGAGAGGATGGAGATTTTGTGCGCGTTGTGAGGCCCAGCCTGAGACTAGCATGGGTCTGGCCCCCAGCAAGTGCTCAGTAAACAATAAATAGTGAAGGAATGGCTACTATATTTGTGGTGAGAGGAGTCCAGGGTTCTCAGCACAGGCAATGGCGCTGTGCAAGCGTGCCTTGGGCAGTTCAGTGCAGGGTCTCTTTTCTTCTGCTCACCCTCTCCCTTGACTGTTCTGGAAAAGGCAGCAGGAGGCAGTGAAGGCAAAGTGCTTTAAGGTCACACACAGTGGAGCCAGACTGCTTGGGTTTGAATTCCAGCTCCATCACATCCTAGCTAGTTCCTTAGACAAGTTGCCTTAACATTTCTGTGTCTCAGCACCGTTATCAGTCAAGTAGACCTAAAAATAGTGCCCAGCTTAAAAGCACCAGGATTAAGTGTTAATACAGGCATGGTCCTTAGACAGGGTCTGCAGATCATAAGCACCACTAAGCACTAGCATTGCTAGCGTCTTTGAGTGGTTACCTCCCAGTTCCCTTTCCCCACATTTCCCAGAAGATTGCAATCCTCATATACCTGAGCAAGGCTACCTGCACGCGTGTTTTTCCCCTGCCAGTATTGGGAAGGGCTGGGATGCTGCAGCTTCTTCACTTTCAATAGTCAGGGCTGTTTGAGGTGAGGCTCAGGTTCTGTTCCCAGTTATTGGAGGTCAACCACTCCAGCTGAGTAAATGTTTCTGAGGGAGTCCAGCACTTCCATTATTAATGCACTTCAAGCTGTTGCTGTACTTTCCAGAATTGCTTTGGCCTGCAGATGTTTTTTGTAGGCCATGAGGAGGTCTCCCAACCTGAATGCTGTTTGTGGGGTGTGGCAGCAGCCAGTCCCTCCTGTCTTTGTTTCGCTGAAGAAGACGGAGAGCTGTGTGAGCAGGAGGCAAGAGGTACACATTGGATCCTGTGTGATGCTGAGAATGGAGCTGGCAGAATCTTGTTCTTGCACCTGCTACTTTCAGCTTCACACCGCGCTTATAGGCCAGAAACCTGGGCGCCATCCTTGAGAGAGCCTTCTTTATCATCGCTCCATGTCCAGTCAGTTACCAGGCTCTAGTGACACCATCTCTGCAACCTCCCCAATCCAATCCCTTCTCTCTTGTCCTGCCCCTATTCAGCTAGCCCAAACAGCCATCTTCTCTCATCTTCCCTGATCACTAAACTAAATCAGAACCTCTGCTTTATGTTCCCATAGAGCCCCCTCCACACTTTCTTAATTGCCTTTTTATCTTTAAATGACTTGTTCCTGGTCTGACTTCTCTGCCATATATGCCCTTGAAGATAGAAACCAAGTTTGTCTTGGTAATGGTGCTCAAAAAATAAAAATCTCCTCCCAGTTAAGGACAGTCAAGAGTTTCCTTTTCTGGTCTTCTTTCCTGCCTCCCTTCCTTCTCTCCTTTTTTTTTTTTTTTTCCAGTCCTCATCCAAGGATATGTTTATTGATTTGAGAGAGAGAGAGAGAAACATGAATGTGAGAGAGAAACATCAATCCTGTATGCACCCCAACAGGAGATAGAACCTGCAACACTTTGGTGTATGGGATGATGTGCCAACCAGTTGAGTCACCCAGCCAGGGTGCCCTTTTCTTTTTCTTAATTATAGTTGAAAGGGGACTGGTGACTCCCTAGTCAAATTGAGGTTCCTGGAGGAACCTCAAGGTCACTGTGGGAGGAAAGGAAGCAAAATAGCAGGACCCTGAGCCCCCAGCCCCTCATCGATCCAGAGGCAATCTTATCTCCCTGAGGCATTAGAATTTTACTTTATGTATGTATGTATGTATGTATTTTAGGGAAAAAAGAAAAGTCATTCTTCTACAGTAAAAGGTTTGGAAAACACTGATCTATTCTTATATTCTCATTTTTCAGAACAAAACTGTACCAAGTGTTGTACACATGTTTACTCATTAACAAGAAAGGTATTATCCTCAATTTATAGGTTAATAACTACTGCCCAGAGTAGTTAGGAAACCTGTTCGTGGTCACACAGCCAATGTGTCCAGAATTCCCACCCAAGATTGTCAGACTCTAAACTCTTTCTGCTACCACCTGCTGTCTCCCAAAAACCTGTCCCCCAACAAACAGCGGCTTCCCAAGCCAACGTCTCCGTCTGGCCCAGCAACCAGAGACGGGTTGTCGGTATTTGATGGGGCACCACATGCTCAGAGTGACAGGGCCTTCATCCCTAGGGTTTCTTGGCTGTGAGATGCTAATTAGAGACAAATGATGTCTGTTTAAGCCACGGAAGGGCCGGGCTGCTTTATTCCTAAAGTAATGCTACCTAGACTAGGAGCTGTGAGTCCCAGACACCCTCAGCACAACCTAGGTTCCCCTTCCTTTGTGTCAAGAATTTCTCCCAAGGAATCTTAGACAAACTAACAACACAGGGAAAGGGAACTAACTATGCTCTAGATTGTGTAAGAAGACAGCGTTTGTTTTACTTTGAGCTCCAGAGTGTCTCTTGCCTTTCCTTTGTCCCCAAGGCAGCTTATTTTGACTTCAACTTTGGGGTGAAGTCTGGCTTATTTAAACCCCACTGAGAGTAGAATGGAAACCGGAAAGCTGAGATCTCGCCCCAGCTCCCTCGAGAACTCACCATGCGACTCCAGGTGTGTCATGCAGCCTCGCTACATCTCAGTCTCCTCATCTTTCAAGTGAGAGTGTTTGGACGAGGTGAGCCTGCCCACCATGGTGAGGGGAATCCAAACACTGACTCTGCAGCTGTACTTTCTAAGGAAATCCCAGCTGCATCCCTACTGCTGTGTGGCCTTGAGCAAATGATGGTCAGTTCCGTTAACTGTGGTGGGAGCATAGTACACTCTGTCTCACAGGTTTGTTGTGGGGGTTTACAAATAAAGCACTTAGAATAATGCCCCACATGTTGTAAGTTATTTAGCTATCTACTGTGGTTCTGGTTGTCATCATCCCCATTCATGAAACTATATGTGATGATTCTACACTTCTTTTTGCCTAGAGCATGTCCAAATCTCCCAGTGATTAGTACTTCTACTTTCAGCTTTCATTGGCTGAGAAAATATGACAAAGTTGCTGTGAATTCAGTCGTGTTTGAACTCAATGTGTATTCATCATAATAGCCGCTACATATGTTGTGTAAGACACTGACTCGGTTACAGACAATGCTTGGTGAGCCAACATTCAGTTTCCCAGGTTCTTCCAGTAACAGTATGTCCCCCACTTAGAAACCTCTGATCTAGATTACTGCTGTTTCCTCCAGCATATTCACGGCACTAAGTTAATGTTTGAATACACAAGTGACTAGACAGATGGATGAGTCTGTTTTACATTTGCCTCATTATTTGAGCAGAATAATAACTATGCATATGTGTTAACATGTGTATCTATGAACATTTGCAAAGAAGGCCTCAGCTCCTTCTGCCCCAGGGAGGAAGATGTTCATAGTTACATAGTTTGCATATTCCCCCATGTTTTAGTTTATAAAGTCATTTTCACTGGAGTCCTTTCAGCTGTCTGGAGTTGACAAAAGATAAGCATTCCCTCTGCCTCTCCCATGCCTTCTTCCTCCAACAATGAGGGCTTTGTGCTGGGAAGATTGCCTATGGATGCTTCTTTCCCAAGGCCCCACAGCCTTGTCTGGCTTCTGTCAAGAGTATTGACGGGGGAGGGGGCACAGACAGTTGAATTCAGGGAGCAGTGCCTGTGGCCTGGTGCCAACTCAACAAGTCAGGCTGGGGTAGATAATTCAATATCTGTGCTGGGATAGAGGCAGCCTGATAACCTGAGCTGGTCTATCCAGCTATCTGCAGCCAGTGCCCTGGAAGGCATCAAGCTCTGATATCCCAGACCCTTTCCCTCCGGGCCCAGGAGAGAGAAGATGCAAAGTTGGAGAGGATGGGTGGGTGACGGCAGAGGTGGGTGGCTAGTCTCAAGCGGGTGAGAATTTAACCCCACAGAGGGAAAGGGCTGCTGTGGTCACTGCATCATAGGGCTTCAATTTACTAATGAGATTACAACGCCCAAGGCTCGCCTCTTACTTACTTAAGAACACATGGCTTGAGCTGCTTAATGAGTGTTAGGAACCTAAGAAAGGCCTGGGCAGGCGCCTGAGCCTGACGGGGTGCCTTGTTGACTGGAATACTAAATGTGTCACCCTTGAAAAGCCAGAGATTGCTAAACAGCAAACCCAGAGTGGCAATTTTCCTGGTAACCCTTACGTCCCCACTATTCCTACATGTTTACAAACCAGGAAGCTGATCTGGGTGAAGAGTGCTTCTGAGGGTGGTTTCGATTAAAGACAAGGACAACAATGACAAGGACCGCAAAAATAAACAACAGTTATCCAAACTGGCTGCCCACCAGACACACCTCTGGGTTTCTTTTGGGGTTTTGTTGTTGTTGTTTTGAAAACACAGACTCCTGGGCCCTACCCCTAGTGATTTCATTTCTCTAAACTTGGGGGCCCAGAAAACTATACACATAAACCAGCACTTTGGGTTATTCTGAAGTTCCTGGCTGAGCCCATGCTTTGGAAACCACTACTCTGTAGGATAAGGCACGCTGGACCCGATCGGCATCTGACTGTCGCTTTCTCCACCGCAGGGCCTCGTACCTCTTGCTGAGCCTTGCAACCTCAGATATGTCATTTTTGAAAAGGGGTTAGTTAAAATGGTCGGCCACTATGGTAAACAGAGCAATCACTCCTCAAAAAATGTAAAAAATAGTATCACCATATAATCCTGCAGTTTCATTTCTGGATATATACCAAAAGAATTGAAAACATGGACTCAAAATATCTGTGCGCCCACGTTCATAGCAGCATTTATACACAATAGCCAAGGGGTGGAAGAAACCCAAGTGTCCATCAACTGATGAGTTGATAAACCAATGTGGTATACACATACTGTGGGATATTAGTCAGCATTTCAAAAGGTCGGGAATCCTGACACATGCTACAACATGGATGAACCTTGAAGACATTATGCTAAGTGAAGTGAGTCCAAAGGGACAAGTTCTGTGTGATTCTACTTAGACGAGGGAACTAGAGTAATCAAATTCATAGAGACAGAAAGTAGAATGGGGAGTTTTTGTTTTCTGGGTGTAGAGTTTCAGTTTTGCATGGTGGAAAGAGTTCTGGGGATGGGTGGCGGCGATGGCTGCACAACAACATGATTGTACTCGATGCTGCTGAGCTGTATCCTTTAAAATGGCCAGGAGTAGTCAATTTTATGCAATGTGTATTTTACCACTTTTTTTTACAAAAAGGATTAGGTAGTATCTTCTCTCCAGAGTCATTCCAAGAGTGGCATAATTGTAGCATCTATAAAGGGCCTAGCACAGCGATTTTCAACCTTTTTCATCTCATGGCATACATAAGCTAATTACTAAAATTCTGTGGTACAAAATATATATATTTTTGCTGATCTGACAAAAAATAGATATAATTTTGATTGCTTTACAAAAAATAGTAACTACCGACCCTTTTTGTTCATTTTTTGATAATGATTTTTTAAATATTTTTTATTGTATTTTTTCCACTACCATTTGTCCTCCATATATCCTCTCCCCAACTGCAATCACTGCACTATTGCCCGCGTCCATGAGTCCTTTTCTCCTTTTGCTCCATCTTTCCAACCTCTAACCACCCCCTTGAGCTGGTTAGACTCATAGCCTGCTCTCTATGAGTCTGTGTCTCTATTTTGCTTGTTAGTTCAGTTTGTTCATTAGATTCCACATATGAGTGAAATCATATGGGATTTGTCTTTCTCTGACTTGCTTATTTCACTTAGCATAATGTTCTCCAGGTCCATCCCTGTTGTCACAAAGGGTAAAATTTTTTTCTTTTTTACAGCCAAGTAGTATTCCATTGTGCAAATGTCTCATAGTTGTTTTATCCACTCATCTATTGATGGACACGGGCTGCTTCCATATCTTGATGATTGTAAATAACGCTGCAGTGAAGATAGAGGTGCTTATATTCTTTTGAATTAGTGTTTTGGGTTTCTTCAGATATATTCCCAAAAGTAGGATCTCTGGGTTAAATGGCAGGTCCATTTTTAATTTTTTGAGGTACCTCTATACTGCTTCACACAGTGGCTGTACCAATCTACATTTCCATCAACAGTGCAAAAAGGTTCCCCGTTCTCCCCATCCTCACTAGCATTTGTTGTTTGTTGATTTACTGACGATAGCCATTCTGACTGGTGAGAGGTGATATCTCATTGTGATTTTAATTTGTATTTCTCTGATGATTAGTGACAGTGAGCATTTTTTATGTCTATTGGCCACCTGTATGTCCTCTTTGGAGAAATGTCTATTCAAGTCCTTTGCCCATTTTTTAATTGGATTGCTTGATTTTTTGGTGTTGAGTTTCATTAGTTCTTTATAAATTGTGGATATTAACCCCTTATCAGGTGTATCAGCAAATATGTTCTCCCATTTCATGGGTTATTTTTATTTTGTTGATAGTTTCCTTTGCTGTGCAAAAAGTTTTTAGTTTGATGTAGGTCTTTTTGCTTATTTTTTCTTTTGTTTCCCTTGCTTGAGGAGATATGTCAAATAAAATATTGCTACGAGGAATGTCCAAGATTTTACTGCCTATGTTTTCTTCTAAGATTTTTATGGTTTCAGGTCTAACATTTAAATCTTTAATCCATTCTGAATTTATTCTTGTTATGTAGTATAAGAAGGTGATCTAGTTTCATTTTTCTGCATGTTATCTGTCCAATTTTCCCAACACCATTTATTGAATAAACTCTCTTTAGGCCATTGTACATCCATGCTTCCTCTGTCAAATATTAGTTGATTATAAAGGTATGGGTTTATTTCTGGGCTCTCCATTCTGTTCCATTGATCTATGGGTCTTTTTATGCCAGTACCATACTGTTTTGATTACCATGGCCTTATAGTATAGTTTGATATTAGGTAGTGTGATTCTTCCAACTTTGTTCTTATTTCTCAGGATTACTGTTGCTATGTGGAGCCTTTTGTGGTTCCATATAAATTTTTGAAATATTTGTTCTAGTTCTGTGAAATATGTAATTGAAATCTTGATAGGAATTACGTTGACTCTGTAGATTGCTTTGAGTAGCGTGGAAATTTTAATGGTGTTAATTCTTCCTATGTGTTTCCCTTTATTTGTAGCTCCAGTTTCTTTCTTCAGTGTCTTATAATTTTCTGAGTACAGGTCTTTTACATCCTTGGTTAGACTTATTCCTAGGTATTTTGTGCCTTTTGAAACAATCATGAATGGAATTATTTTCTTGATTTCCCTTTTTGATAGTTCATTATTGGCATATAAAAATGCACCTGATGTCTAGATATTAATTTTGTATCCTGCTACTTTGCTGAATTCATTTATCAGTTCTAGTAGTTCCTTGGTGGTGGAGTCTTTTGGGTTCTCTATGTACAGCATCATGTCAACTGCAAATAAAGACAGTTCTTCTTCCTTTCCTTTTTGTTCTAAAGTGAGTTTTTAAAAAACGACATGCCTATACTTGTATAGAAGGATTTCTGCTACCAAGAATTAGCCAATCAGGTGCAACCTTATTATGTGACATGACCAATAAGATACAACTCTATTAAATGACCTATATATTTGTGGTTCATGACAGGGCATTCACATCAGAGTGCTACTGTTGTGTTAACTATTCTCATTTTTTTTTATTTAGCAGTCAAGGGAAAAGAAGTCAGTGCCCCAACTAAATACTCAGGTGTTACATGTTTTAAAAATTCTTGCAGCACACCAGGTGAATATCGTGGGCCTATAGCACAATGCCTGACATGCATCAGCAATGTTTCTGTTCCCTTTGTCATTATCAACTACTTTTATAATCTTTTTCTTCTCCTGGGCTTTTTATCTTTGACCCTTGCAAAGGTTGTCTGAAGAGAAAGGGGAAAGGGAACTAGTGTTTGTTGAGAGCTATTGGACCTAAAAGTGATCCAGTTTGACCCTCACTTACCCTTAGGAGGTGGATATTCCCATTTTATAGATGACAAAAATATGGCTTAGAAGGGTCAGATGACTTAACTCAGACCACAGAACTAAGTAAGGCAAAGTGAGGCTTACCTCACTGCATCTTCTCAGTGACTTCTGATGTACAGAGGACAGGAGAAGGTGACCACTGCTCTCCAGGGAGAAAGTGCAAAAAGCTCCGTTTACTGATTGGCTTTAACATCATTTGAGGCAGTGGAAAGTTTGGTTGAGCATCTCCTTCAGAATCCTTTGAGGAAGCAGAGGCTAAGCCAAGGTTGAATGTGTCACTGGGCACTCTGAGCCAAGCACCTGATAGCCATTCTCATCCAAGTCACTGTTAGGCAAGACCCAGTCATGCTCAAAGCATCTAAATGACAACCTCTGCTAGAGACTAGGCTTCTTTGACCTCATCTTGATGATACATTAGCTTTGAAACTACCCACCTACCCGCTTTGCCCAAGCAGGAAAGATGAATGCCACTCATGTACAAAGGAATGCTGATTCCCCTCACAGCACATCTAATATGCTCTTGGGTCTGAAATGAAGACAGAACTGAGGACGGAGAAAATCATGTGGGCACAGTGTGATCAGGATGTCAGGGGTGTGGTTACTGCAAAAGTCAACATTAAGGATAGAGTTTCCATACAAATGCATGAGTTGAATTCGACAGTAAATTGAATACCTACATTATCAACATCAGCATCATAGCAAATTAAATAGCTCAACTGAATAGCCGAATAAAATGATGATGATGATGGGAGTGGTGGCGATAATGACAGAGGTAACTTGAGCAGCTTAATTGGATAGTAAATTGGATCACCTAAAAAATAAAAATTGTACTTATATGTGGATCCATGCTAAGCATTTTATACCAATTTCCTCTATTTCCTCCCCCCTCCCCAAAGTCCTGTGAGATATAGTCTTGTCAGTTTCACAGGTAAGGAAAATAGGCCAGGTGACCCACATGTCCAAGGCAGCAAGCCAATGTTGATCTGGAATTGGAACCTGATGTCTACCTGGCCCCAGACAATGTATTTTTTGACTCCAGCAAATTTACTGTGTAGCAGGTAAATAAGGGTTGATTATTCATTTTCAGAAACAAAATCAGTTACTTGCTTTACAGGAAACGTCCTTTGAAAAGCAACTCTCACATGGTGCATTTAACATAAAACCCTGATTATAGAGATTCATGTAGAGGAGAACGTTTTTAAGAATAATTTTCCCATCTGTGTGGTTATGATACTACTTCAGAGCACTGAATTGTGTCACAGGAATTGTGTTAAACAATGACTTGACTTAGACATAAGATTATCACTCTCTATGGCAATACCATCTATTAGGTATCTGCTGCGGTTTAAAAAAAAAAAGCAGGATTTAGTGCTGAATTTAAATCCTAACTCTGCTACTTGCTAGCTATATGACTGAAGGCAAGCTACTTGACCTCTCTGAGTCTCAGTTTCTTCATCTGTGAAGTTGGCATAACTGGGGACTTATGTATAATGAGTATTAAGCTCTTGTCCTCGCCACCCACCTGTGCCTCAGGGGTCCTTACCTTGATCACAAGAGTCTGGTGTCCTGGGCAGGTACCTTGGAGTGCCCTAATAGAAACAGCATCTGAGGCCAGTGGAAAGTTGGCCAACCTTATCCTCAGATGCTAGAAATCCTCCAGAACAAAGGCAGTTGCATATTCAGATTCAGAGTTCAAGTACAGGGCAAGAGCTGGAGAATAAGATTCCAGCTGAAGCCCAAAGTAGAAGCAATCACCCTGGAGAGGATATATCAGGAGAAGAAAAGGCCAGACCAAGTTTATTGAAAGGATTTAAGAGAAATGAAGACCCAAGTTAGCACCTTGTAGTAGAAATAGAAGAAAAATTACTAAGGTATAGTCAATAGGATGTGGTTTCTGCTGGTTCAAGGGTTGGGGAAAAAGATAAAGTGATGATTAAAAGTTGACTGAATCCCAGCCCCTCCCAAATCCTTCTTCTGTCCACCCAGGTTGGGCAGGCTGTTCCTCGTCTATGCTCCTACCAAGCCTCTCCATGACAAACCTCACTGTGTATTGCAATCATCTGTTTATGTGTTTATATCTTGCACATTTCCATCATCCAAGTGCTTATTCACTATCTTTCAGGCCCTAAGTCAAATAGTATGGCCCCCTCCTCCCTTTTCTGGCTCCCTTATTTTGATTTATTGTTCTTTATAGCACTACCCAACGTAGATAGTTGTTCGTTTATTGTGCACCTCCCCTGACTAACACTAAATTCAGTAAAGAAGGGACTAGGCTTGCTTGGCTCACGGCTATATTCTTAGAGCCCAGAAGAGTGCTAAAGGTGCTCAGTAAACATTTGCTAAGTATCCCCTGGCTCTCCACATCCCCAAGCTAAGCATTTCGAACTCTCCTGGTGCGGTTTCCTATCCACCCTGACCACAGCCTCGGAGACTCTCACCTGAGACAGCAGTCCACACTCGTGCTGTCAGCATTGTTCTCTTCTGGATAATTCAACTGCTGGGTCTCGATGACGACAACTCTGATGAACAGGACCAGCTACATAAATTGTGGGGGCCAGTGCAAAATTAAAATATGGGGCTGTTTGTTGAAAACTTACTAAGAATGTCAAGATGGCCACAGTAGAGCGTTCAGCCCGGCGTGGGCCCTCTGAGGGCAGGGCCTCCTGTCACACAGTCATACACCCAGGAAGTTGGGCCTTTGATAAGGACTAGATCGTAGAAGGTTGTAAATACCAGGCTCTGGGTTTCTATTTTGTCATGTAGAAAATAAGGAGCTAGAGACAAATTTTGTATACTAGAGACCTTTAAAGTTTCTTTCTTTCTTTTTTTTTTTTTCCTGACTGTAAGCTATACTCATTGTGAAAGTTCGCACAAGGAAGGAAGGTGTAAAGCCCTATTAATCTCCTTGTCCTCCTCCTGCCTTGTAGGTACCAAATCCAAGAGTAACCAGTGAGCATATGGTTAATTCCCTTCTCCCTTTCTGAGTTTTTGGTGGTGGGGGGGGGGGTTTCTATGTAACATAGTTAAGATTATACTTTAGCCACAACTTGGAGTCCTGCTCTATTTTTCCTAACATTGAAAGAGGAGGAGGGGGACTTCTTAAATGCATGCTTGGGGAGATTGGCCCTGAGGCCAGTTTAGAGCGGACTTGGGGTGTAGAGTTGGCAACAAGGATGGAGGTAGAGGCAGATTTAGGGTCTTGGAAGAGAAAACTGAGGAGGCCCTGGACTAAGGGTGAATTCCCTCCACTCATGGGAAATAACGTCACTGTCTGGCCCTGTCTTTCAGGGTTCTGCAGGTGACAGCAAGCCCAGGGGTCATTTCTCAAACACAGCTCTTTGGCTCCTCCTCCCTATGGTTAGACCAGCCCCTAGGGCTCAGTTTGCAAAAGCTGGCCAGGATAGACAGCCTTTGGCAATAGCAAATGGGAATCAGGGAGAGGGCAGGCCTGGTGGGGTCAGGGTTCTCAGTGTCAGCAGCAGATGCCTCAGGGTTTTGATTTGCCCATTCTGTTGCTGATCTCTAGTGCCTGGGCTGGCAAAGGGGAGAGTTAACATTGTCATTGGATCCTTAATTATGCGTTTCATGAATTTTCATGTTTCCGCTTGCAAGCTTAATGTTGCTTTCTCGGTGAGTTTTTTTGTACTTGAGCATAAGAGCTTTGTAATTATGGAGTGTTGTGGATTGCAGAGAGTGATTAAAATGGATTTCATGAAATCTGAAGCTCCCTCTCTTACCACCCCCCCCCCCCCCACTTCGTGCGCGCGCACACACACACCCCCACCGCAGCCACCGCCACCGGTCCAGTAGGTCGGGGAGTAACTCAGAGTCCCATGAAGAAGTTCAGAATATCAGGATATAAAGGACATGAATTTTCTTCCCGATGTTTTTTCTGTTCGGGTCTTGGATCACCTCCAACACAGCCCTCCCCCTCCCCTTCCTCCTCTCTTTCCTGAGTTAAGTCTCCCTGTATCCCTGACCCCCAGCCAACTCTGACCCCTCAGGCTGGCTGCTTTGTCACTCCAGACACAATCAAACAGAGTAGATTTTCATCTTAGCTTTTGCACTGCCATTCAGTGTGTTTCATTTACCTGTAGTCCTCCGACACTTCCATCTGACAGGGTCATTCAATTTGAATGGAGGCCTGAAAACTGCTGCATCCAGTGGTGGTGTGAGAATTCCCATTTCCAAAGTCTTCCTCCTAAGGCACGTTAGTGCTTGATAGAGGTGAGCTCTGATCTTTAACTCACTCTGCGTCAGAGAAGACTGGTCGGAGATCAGAGGACATTAAAACAAAAGGGAGCTGGGAGTGGGGACCAGGTAGGGGGAAGAGGGTGGCTGGCAGGTTTCCTGAAGGCTGTGAGACTCTGCCTTAAAGGAAGAGGAGGACCCTGGTGGGATCCCTAGAAAAGGAGCTCAGTCTGTCTAAACCGGATGATCTTTCCCAGGAATGATCCTCCTTGACCAATGAGGAACTTAATTGAGTGTGCACGTGTGTGTAATGGTAGTGCTGGAAGGGACTTGGGAAGTCACCTGAGGCAGCTCTTTCATTTAAAAGAATCTCCACGTACCACAGCCAGCCTGACCCAGCACAGCCCCTTTGTGGGAATTAGGAATTGGGGAACCTCCCTACCCCAAACGAATCCAGCCCTACAACACCCCATCAGCTGTGTGTTCTTGAGCAGTGAACGATCTGCCCAACCATATGCAGCTTCACTAGCATAGAGCCCGAAACAGGTCTCTTTTTGTCAGTCCACAGCCCTCCTTGCGCCCTCTGCCATGCTTTCTACCACACCATAGTCTCCATCGTACTGAACTCTACCTGAGTTCCTGAGAATTTCCTTACATCTCAGAGCTCAACCACACACATTCTAGAACTTGACTGGTCATATTATCTATACATAAGCAGACACAGGTATACTCACTGTGTGCGTCTCACTTAAGCATTTAAAGGTGGTACTGCTGATGGCAAGAACGCACTCATGGTTGGGCAGAAGAGACCCCCTCCTCTGCACCCACACAGAATAACGCAGGTTGAAGCTTCCTTCTGCGGCCTCATCACCCCCTACCTCTCTCTGCTCACACCTTGCCCACCCACTGTGAATGTAGAGCTCCCCACATAGACAATATTTTTCGTAACTCCATATCTTTCAGTGCCAATCCCTGTGCCAGGAGTGCTTTTCTCCCGCTGATTCCATCTCACAAATGCCTTCAAAGCCATGTTTCAGCTGCATCTCCCTGAGGTCTTCTTGGACCTTCCCTCCCACTCCCCTTTCTCTCTCTCTGACCTGTGTCCCTGTGCATAACGCATCTGTTGTCCCCATGGCATTGTATTATATCTGGGTTTCTGTGGCAGTTTCCCCACTAGAGTTAGTGCTAGAGAGAGTGGCCTCCTGAGAGCAGGCTCATGGCCTTCACCATCTCTCTGTCTCCTGTGCCCTGCACAGTCCTGAGCGCGCTTGTTGTTGAATGGAGCTGACACCCTTTTGGTGGCTGAGTTAGCCCTGGAAGAGGAAGGGGGATCCTTCTCAGCACCGACCCAGAAATGGCCACACTTGATAGCATGGAAAAGCAGGATCAGATGCTTTACTGACAAAGGGCTTGTCTCTCAGATACTCTGTCCCAGGTTCCAGTGTTGCCCTTTCACAGCAGACACACCTCATCCATCCTCCCAGACAGGTAGCCTGTGGAGCAGGCCAAACTTTTTTTTTTTCTTTTGCTGAACTTTGGAACTCCCCTGAAATGCACATCCCTTGGACATAGCTAGGACTATAGTCTCTTCTGCTTATCGATCCAGAAGCCAAAACAGACAATCCTGTTCTGTCCTAGCGCAGCACTGTCTGCTGGTCCTGCTCAAAGTGTGGATAGGGAGAGGTGGCAGCTGGTAAGAAAAGCCCGTGGTCCATCTTTCTCTCACCAGCTCATGTTCATTCTTCTGGCACCTCCTGAGCTCCGGACTGAAGGACTGCAGGCACCAGGCCAGAGCTACCCACCCAGCTGCTCAGTGTGCTGAGAATGCGTTACAGTGGGCATGGCCGTCAGCCCTCCACTGCAGGCAGGCTAGGGAGGGGCCTGCTGTGCTGGACGAATATTACCATCTTCTCTGTGTGCTGCGCGTTGATAAGGTCTGGACAGCTATGTGGCAGGTTTGCAGCAATGGATAAAACCTGATCACACCCTGAAGATGATAGAGGTGAGAGGGTCTCCTGTAAAGCAGAGTGGGCATCAGATGGGGAGAGTCAGCATGAGGGAGATGTATGGAGTATCTCAGCTGCAGAGAGGTGGTGGGGGAAGGGATCTCATTATTTCTATTCAATAGACTTTGCAGAAGAGGTGATATTCAGGACTTCACCAGCAGAAAATGTCTTTTGGGCCAGACTATTGAAGGAAGTGGGCAGACTATAAGGGAAGAAATTACAACATTAATGGCAATTAGACTGGCCACCAGTGGAGTGCCAGGTATGGATTGTCTCATTTAACCCTGCTGTAGCCCTGTGCGTGTCCCCGTTTTACAGCTGAGGGGACTGAGGTCATTGCCCAGGGTCACACAGGAAGTAAGTAGCAGACCTAACATTCAAAACCAAGCTTTGTCCCACCAAGAGGCCACCTTCCTATAAACATTAAGCTACAGATCTCTGAGTACCTATTATTTGCAAGGCAGTGATCAGCATTTTCCTAATGGGAACTTTACTGGCCCTTTGAAGCCCTTCATGCCCACTTTAGGTGTGGGCAAGTGCAAGATTCGAGGGGTTGCCACGTTGTCCACCTCACTGGACGGGGTGGGGCTTTGGCCCTCGGCCTGCCATCTGCCTCCAAAGCTCCCCCATCACATGTCAGAGCCAGCCTCCAGGGGTGTCCCACCTGTGGCCTGTGGGCTGCACTTGGCCCAGGATGGCTATCAATGCGGCCCAACACAAAACTCTAAATTTACTTAAAACCTTATGAGATTGTTGTGTGTGTGATTACATGTTGCAATGTATTTAATGTGTGGCCCAAGACAACTCTTCTTCCAGTGTGGCCCAGAGACACCAAAAGGTCAAACACCCCTGCTTAAGGCCTGCTTCCTGGAGAAGGCCTCCTGGGCTCACCCTCTGGGCCCCTCACAAGGAGAACTGCTGCCTGAAAAAAGCCTGTAAAATGAGGCTGGTTCGCATTCAGGCTGGAGGAGGCTCACTGCACGTGTCTCTGCCCTCAGAGCAATTAGGCCGCCGCACCAGGCCTGCCAAGGCTGCTTCATAAATAACGTGTGGTTGGCCGAATTTATTGGCAAGCTCTATTAATCACATTTTTAAAGTGGAAAGTGAAATAAATAGTAAGTGGCAGTATTCTGCTTCCATAAAAACCACCTGCAGCCCAGGAAGGTAGCTGGCACCTCGCTTCTTGAACTGTCACACGTCCCTGCTCGCCACTGTTAATGTGAACCTCCCTCCTTAGATAGGTAACCAGCTCCGACAGGAATCCACAGATGTATGCAAAGTGACTCACTGCTACACTGGCATCATCAAATTGAGGCAATGGAATTATCCCGGGCCTGCTGGGTGGCAGAGAGGAAATTGCCAACTATGGGTGTTTGCAAGTCTGAGTGTGCTTGTTCGCGGGGGAGGGGAGGAGAAGGAGGGGTGCAGAGAGAAGAGGGCAGACAGAGAACAGACCCTCATCTGAGAACATTCGCCCAGCGTGAGTCCGTTTCTGGGTCAAGTGCTTGATGGTGACCAGGCCCGGAGATCAGTGCCATGGTCGGCCTGGGAGCACCTAAGGAAAGAGGAGGGATCTTTTTTATTGTTCGATTCACATTTTTACCTTTTTCCAATTGCAAAAGTAATATCACTTAAATGATTCTGTGTACTTCGGAGAGTATAGTATTTGAGGGCACATGACACACTTTTGCCCCTTAATGGTGACATTCGCTGTGATAACTTGGTTAAGATGGTGTATCAATCAGCGTTCCCAGAGACAGAGAGCAAACAGAATACTAATATAGAGATATAGATGTAGACACGGATGTAGATTTTTTTTAAGGAGTTGGCTCAAATGAATGTGGAGCTGGCCTGTCTAAAATCGGTGGGGCAGTCTGGCAGGCGGCAGGCGAGACACTCGAGCGTCAGGGGAGTTGAGGCATCAGTCTTGAGGTAGAATTTCCTTTTCTGAGAAATCTGTTTTTTGCTCTTTCGGTCTTTCACCGGATTGGATGAGGCTCACCCAATTGCTGAGGATAACCTACCTGTTTTACTTAAAGTAACTGATTATAGATGTTAACCTCACCTGCACAACATGTTCACAGCACCGCCATCCAGGTCTGATGAAGTAAGGGTGCTACAGTCTAACCAAGTCCACACACAAAACTAACCATCCCAGATGCCTTCCCATTTATTCCATTGCCATTTTTTGCCTTTGTAAGATGTTTTTTATAGGGAGATACTTCAAGACTAATGAATATCCTGTTCCTCACCAAATTTTCTCTCTCTCGATTTAGCACTTATGACTGACTCTTGCTGGGATCAGTTTTTACTCTGACAGTGACATAAGAGCTTACGCTCAGACCAAGGATTTGGGATCTTGGTTTCAGGCCTCTGCTGTACCACTCAGTAGGTCACGAGGCCTCGCACGAGTTACACAACTTTCCCAAGCCAAGGTCCTCCCTGCTTAAACAGGGGTGACAGTGTTTGCCCCCACAGCTTGGGGTGCTTCGTAAGTGCAGTGGCAGGCACCAGGAAGGGACTCCATAAGTGCCTGTGGCCTTGAGGGCATTGAAGACACTTCCACACTTCAGTGGAGTAATGGCTGATCTTATGCCTGGGCATCGCGGAGGAGCAGAGTGGCCCGAGCCTACTGAGAAGGTTCCCCCGACATCATCATCACCTTCTTGATCTTCCTCATCATAGGATGCAGTGTCAGACCCCCCCCCCCCATTAACACCGACCCAGGGAACATTGACCAATTGTGACAGGAGATGCTGTCTGAAAAATGTTCTCAGAGCCGGTGACACTCCAGCAGAGTCCTCAAGGGCAAGGCTTGAAGTCGGACAAGAGAGGAAAAGCATTCCAGGTGAAGGGAGTGGCCTGGGTGATGGAGATGAGGGCGAAGGAGAAAGGCTGGTTTGGAAACTTAGGTTGGTACCTCCAAGTTTCCCAAAGAATCACAGAGGGAACTGTCTATTTGTATTGCTTACATTTTTCCTGTTATTACTATTAAGATTATGAATGTCATTGCTGTTCTCAAGTGACATGTAGGTACACTCTTGTATACCTGGTAGAAAGCAATTCATTATTCTGAGTGAGATGTGGCATGGAACAGTGGTTGTCTATGGACTCTGGAGCCAGATTGCTTGGGTTCAAATCCCAGCTCTACCGCTTTACTAGGTACAGGACCCTGAGCAAGTTAATTAACCTGTCAGTACCTCAGCCTCTTCATCTGCAAAACGGGGATGATTGCAGTAGTGGCTTCATCATAGGATTGTGGTAATGATTAAATGAGTATGTTTCTTAAGGCCTTAGTTATTACCTGGTAGGCAACAGAGAAAATGGTGGATACTGGCTTGATAATTAAGAAAGTATATTTTAGACATTTACTCTTTGGTCAAAAAATACTGTTTTCCTTTAAGCTACCCAACAACATATTATTAATTATTAATTACCCAACAACATATTATTAATGCTCTCATTTATCCCCATTCTACTTATATTACAGTTTACTTGGTTGCAGTTTTGAAGAGGTAGCCACTAACCTGCTGGCACAGAAAACGTAGAATGTGAGGGGCCAGGAGATGTGAGTTCTGGTCCCATCTCCTGTCTGAGCCTTGATTTGCTTATCTATAAAGTGGAATTGGCCTATCTTTAGTGGTTCATACTGGTGCTATGAGGGTGGGTGCAGTCAGGTCAATTACAGAATTTAATGATAAATTGCACTTTTCTGGCTATGCATGTGTGTACCCATATATTCAAGATATAACCTTTCCAGATAGTTCAACCATTTAAGAGAGTTCATTTCAAAAATGTAATGCCTTCCATAAGCCTGTACAACTAAGCCCATAACAGCTTAGCCACTAGCTCCGGGCAGCTATTCAGGTAGGAGGACATAGAACCTACACAGGGGTGCTCGGCCCTGAGTGCGGGGCCCCTGGGGAACCTTGTCCATCTCTCCTGTGAGGCAGCAGTTGCCCAAGGCATGGAAACGGGCCTGTCTCCCATCTCTTCCTCAGCCCCCTCTGAACCTTGCTGAAAAGTTCTTGAGCATAGAAGGATTTCTCACCTGAAAAGTGGCCCCATTCTCAGTATGTATACAAAGTGCAGTAGTAAGTCCCTTGGTGGACATAGTAGACAATCACGCAAAGGTGTCTGTACCAAGATGCTCCTTTGCAGCACTGCTTGTCAGCACAAGAGGACTGGAACAACCTCAGTGCTGCCTGCTGGGGCGGCTTAAATCAATTAGGGTTACTCCACTCAAGGAAGTAGTACACCCCCTTTAAAACAGGGCTGGCCCGCTGTGTATATGGATGTGAAAGGTATTGATGATATAGTGTATGGAGGAAAAAAACAGGTTACAAAGCAATATAAATAGACAGATTGCATCTCTTTTAAAAGCAGTGACTGTGTATGGGCGCACACACGCAGAGCACGTCTGGAAGGGTCGCTGTGCACTCAGATGTTAATTGCGGTTCTCTGAGTAGAGGGGCCACAGGGAGTCTGTATTATTTTCTTGACGCTTTTCTGTATTTTGAGTTACAAAAACTTCTTCAGTACCCACCAGATAAAATCCTTGCTTTTGAGAAGCTTACAATCTTATTGGGAAGACACAGTAACAAACACACAATTAATTCCAAATGCTGATAAGTGCTGGAAAGAAAACAAGATAGTTAATTTGAGAGAAACTGAGTGGGGGAGGGTGAGAGCAACTTCAGCTGGGCAGGTGAACGAAGGCAGCTCTATAGAGAGGCCATATAAATGAAGCCTGAAAGTAAGAGCAGAGCTCCCAGATGAAACCTTGGATAGGCGTGTTATCAGGAGAGGAACAGCTAATGCAACGGTCCTGAGGTGAAAACAAATTTTGTATTATTTCTATAATCAGAAAAAAACATTTTTGTTCAACTATCCCTTTGATCTATTAAAAAAAAACACACACACATGCACAGGACACATCTAAATCTCCCTGTGCTGGGTGCCCAATAAGAGAGCATTTGGAAGAAGAGAAGAATAGGAGTGAGGAGCTGAGCAGGTGCCCCTGATGAGCTACCCTTGAATGATTCACTAGGGAGGCAACTCCCAAGAGGCCAGCTCAAGGTTTGCCTCACTATTTTAAGCGTTTTTTTTTTTCCTTTACATTTGGACATTTCTGAAAGAAGAAAGTGCCTTACAATCAATGTGTCATTTACACATTGGGCTTTGTTTGTTTTCTTTTCTCAAAAAAAGGCTGCTACTGAATCAATGATGCATCTTACGATCACTGGCATCTCCGGGCTCTGAAATCCAATGTTCATGCCCACAATGCTGAGAGGACCAGCCTTGGGAAGGGGAAGGGCCTTGGTGGAAGTCAGTGCCGCCTCTTCAAAGGGAGCAGTGGGGGTCACTAGGATAGGCTGTGTCATACCCATCTGTCTGTACACCCAGGCACCAGCCATAGCCAGGCCCTGTGCAGGGCACTGGCCTGCACAAATACTTAGAGTGTGGCCTGGTCAGCGCTCAGGGAGCAACTAGAAAGAGAGCCAGGATAGTAACCCATCAAATACACTTCTGCTGGATAAAAAGCAGAATGAGGAAAAGCTCTAGAGGCTCGGGGAGACAGAGGTGGTATCCTTACCCCTGCTTGGATGGGAAGAAGCCAGAGAAAGTTTCCTGAAGAGATTCCCAGGCAGACAAAGCAAAAAGGGCATTTGAAACAGAGGGATAGAGCACAAGCCAATGTGTGCAGGTTCACGCTGTGAAGCCATGGCTGCAGGGCAGGCTGTGCTCAGGGAGCACCTGCGTCTGGAGACTGCCGGGCCTCGGACGTATGTCAGAAGGACTGAAAGCCTGGAAAGACATGAAGCCAAGAAGTGGTGTGCCTGCTTATTGTGTTGTCCAATATGGTAGCCACCAGTCATAGGCAGCTAATTAAATTAATTACAATTAAATAACTTTTTTAAAGCCATGAGAACACTTGAAAAATTTAAATTAATTGGAGTGATCACTTCATAAGTCATATAAATGTCTAACCCTATACACCAGAAATTACTATAATACTGAGTGTTGACTGTAAATGAAAAGACATTTTAAATAAGGAAAAATCATTAAATTAAATTACGAACTCATAGTTCCTTTGAGTCACGCTAGTCCCATTTCCAGTGCTCAGCAGCCACATGTGGCCAGTTGGACATATGGCCAGTGCAGATCCAGAACATGTATATCATGACAGAAATTTCTTTTGGACAGTGCTGCTTTAGAATGACCGCTTGAGGATGGGCAGATGGACAGAAAAAAGACCAGTAATGTCTACAGCACTAACTGCGTGTCGGGCACCATCTAAGTGTCTCACCTATGTTATTCCTTGAACCTTCATGACACCCCACAGATTCACAAACAGATTCACTGGGGGGACAAAGCTGCAGGCCATTTGTTAGCATTTTCCAAGACTTTATCTAGCTCCGATTTTTCTGGCTTCTCCCAGACTCACAGTTCTTTTGCTAGGTGTTTTTGAAAAGGGGAATCTGAGAAGTGTTAGAGCTTCATCTTTGTTGAAAACATTGCCTTCTCGGCCTACTTGGCCAAGAAGGCACTACTAGGGGAATCCTCCAGATTCCACGATGGACACGATGCAACCGTGCAAGGAATTTTTTCCAAGTGTCTAATTCAGCTTTCCAGTTGCTGCCAGCAGTTGTTTCTTATGTTTAACTTTTCCCCTCAGAAAATGGAGACTCTGTCATACTAATATAAGGCTTACTCTGTACTAGATACTATTCAAGCACTTTACGTACTAACTCATTCAATCCTTGTAAGTGCTCTGTGGCATAGCTGTTTATTTTCCAGTAAGACAACTGTTTGAGTCTCGGAGAGGTGTATCTACTTGTGCCAAGGCCATGCTTTATCCAAGCTAGTAAGCAGTAGTGTTAGGATTCGAACACACACTGTTTGGCCCCAAAGTCCAGTTCACAACCATGGCGCTATATAGCCTCTCATCATAAATCTTATGGAACTAGAAGACAGCTGCTAAGTGTACTTTCCACCTGTTTTGGCTGGAGTGGTATGAGAACTTGATTCCATTCCAGAAAACCTTGGCTGAAAATTATGCCCAGTCATAACACAAATGACTCCCATTTGGGGGACACTTTATATCATTTTAACAGTACTTTTCTGCCAGGAGTAGTTACAGTAATAGTCATCCTACAGTTACACCATGTTTTCTGGTTTACAAAGCAGCTTCATTTACATGTTCTCATTTAATCCTCACACCAGCCCTGAGAGGAAGGTGAGGCAAAGAGCATAGTTTATTCATGTAACACAAGAAGCTCAGAGAAAGGAAGGCACCTGTTCAGGATTACTCAGCCCCTCTGGGATGCAGCTGTTTCTTGAATTCTGCTTCCATTGATCAAAAGCCTCTCAGCCTCATCATTGGGTTGCAAAGTCAAGTCAGCATAGCAGGTCGTAAAGCCAGGACCCTGTGTGCCAGCCCTGGAGTGTGCTGAGGTCAAGACATAGCCCAATAAACAAGAAGTCACTGCAGAATAACTCGAGACTTCCACTTCACATTTTTCAGATGGTGCAAGAGACACCAAATCCACAGTAAAACGTCCTGAAATCTGCTTTTTCTATATTCCCTCGACTGTACTTAGAGAATCAGCTTCTCCTATATCTCTTTTAAAATATTATGCAGTTTTTTTCATAATAATGCTCTTTCATAATGAAGCACATTTAAAACAAATGTGTGCAGTTTAAAGAATAATGTCCCTGCCAGCTAGCTTAAGAAACAATGCGTGACGCCACCTTCAAAGCCCTGTGGGGTCGCACCCCCACCCTCCTCCCAGGTAACTGCTCTCCTGCACTTATTCTGATGCCTTTCTTTATAGTCTGACTCCACCAGCTTGGGCTGCCCCAATAGAACACCACAGACTGGATGGCTTATAAACAAGAGAAATTTATTTTTCCACAGTCTTGGAGGCCGGAAGTCCAAGATGAGGTGTTGGCAGATCCAGGGCCTGGTTCTTGGTCCATAGCTGGTCTTCCTTTCACTTGACCTCACATGGGAGAGGAGCTAGGGAGCTCTCTGGGGTCTCTTTTATAAGGACACAAGCCCCATTCATGAGGGTGACACCTTCATGACCTAATCACTTCCCAAAGGCCCCACCTCCTTACTATCCCACATTGGGGATTAGGTTGCAACATATGAATATATGAATATTGCGGGACATTAACATTCAGTCCATGACCTAGTCCTGGGCCACTCTTCAATCCTCTCCCAGCAAAATATTCTCCCCAGCCATAGCCCACACGTTTCTTGTGACTCAGCCCTTGCCCTTTGCTCTCTATGGTCGCTGTGACCATTTCTGGGGAGTGGGGAAGAGCATGGAGGAAAGGACTGAGGACCCAGGATGCTTTGCCAGGGAAGGGGAGGGGAAGGTCAGGAACACTCCCGCACACACATTGGGAGGAAATGGGGAGGGCGTCCTTTTAATGTCATTTCTGAAGCAGTGTTTTCACCATGAGGACTTCCAAACTGGAGAGGCACTTGCACAGACTGGGGCTTCCTAAAGTTGTCATTTGTTCCACAGATACTTACTGAGCAGCTGCTATGTTCCGAGCAGTGTCATAGGCACAGGGGGTGGCGTAGGTGGGAAATTTTCTGATCTCGAGGGAGGTCAGGGGGAGGCCTCGTCCCTGCTGCACCGCTGGCTCGGCTCCTCCCTGCACTATCGCTAACCTATTAACCTTTAAAGGTCGGCATGGGGATAAAGTTAGATGATACTTGAAAAGCTGAGGCAGATCCTGGCTGACATTGCTTGGAGGACCATTATGATCCCTGAAATCAGGTCAGTGAAGCACTAGTCTGGAGCTTTGGGTACTCACACCTGTAGTTACCCGGATCTGCCACTAGATGTCAGTGATATGCAGGAGGGGGGCAGGGAGCCAAGAGTGAGCTTTTTGACTAAGTTGTGAAAAGTGCAAAATGACTGCTTACTGTGTGCTAGATGCCATTCTAAGTCTATTTGTTATGTCTACTAATGCTCACAGGAACCCTATGATTTAAGGGTTGCACACAAAAACTCTCATCCCCATTTTACTGATGGGAAAACAGGTGCTCAGCAAGGGGAGGGATGTCACTGGCAGTCTCCCCCAGCCCCATGTGAGTGTACCAGGCAAAGGCTGCTAAGGAGATTAAAAGAGCCCTGATATGAAAGAGTGATCAACTAGGAGGCCCTTTACTGCTACTAAACTGCTGTGAGCAGCATCTCCCATTCTAGGGAAGCCAGTGGCTGCACAAATGCATAGAAGCCAGAAAGCTCTGCAATCATTAAAACCCCTACAGATGCCGTGAGGTTGCAGTACAGGTGTTCATTAGGCAGATACACTGTTCAGCCAAATGGCAGCGGGAGGACTGTCTGTGCTCTCGGTCAGGCATGCTGCAAGCAGCAGTGGCTATTGCCAACTTGGGCTTGCCATGAGGTTTCCAAAAGGTCTCCCAGCCTTAACAAGCATGTAAGATGCCCAGGTGTCAGCTATGGAAGGCTCTAGTCCAATCCCTGAAAAGCTGTGCTGAAAAGTTAGAGGGGAAGTGGGGAAGGGTTCACAGTGAAATTCAACTGGTAAAACGCTGTACATAATAGCTACAATGGATAGGTCCAATGATGACATCGTTCACCTCTGGTTTTACTCCCAGGGAAGCAAGTGCCCATGGGAGGAGAAATGACCACGTCAGGGTCACAGAGACGAAGAGGACACCAAGTCTCTAACCTAAGCGTTCACAGGCGTCGAATTCATGCCGCAGGGCATGACAGAGCAAAAGCCATGATCTGTAGCATGATGGGGTGCTTCACAGAACACTGCCTTGCAAAGGAGAGAAGGGCTGGTACAAGGCACTGGGGCTAGATCCCCACTGAAGGAAATCCCAGCACCACTTCCTCAAATGCAGCCCCTCCCAAGAGGGGAACCCGGGTGGCGCTAGAAGCAAACCTGAGACTCCCTTACCCTCCAGAATAGCCGAGGGATGGCGCTGCTTAGACGGGAATAGGGAAAGCTCAGAAGTCCTGTGTGATGTCTCAGGTACCTGTGGCCACAGGATGAGTTACCAGCAGCAGGTTTTAGCCCAGCAAAAGAAATGCTTGTATTTGTACCAGGTAAGCAGTTAATAAATCCATTTTTTATGTATATCGTCTCGATCAATCCAGAAAGTTACCCTCTGAAGGACTTTTTATCCCTCTATTATAGAGGAGGAAAGTGAAGGTCAGAGGAGTTCACTTATTTCCCCACATTCTAGAGCTGGGACTTGAATTAGGGTATTTCTAGCTGCTTCACTATGTTCTTTTCACACTGAAATTGTCCAGAGATGATGAGGATGATGTTCATGGTGTTGTTGATGCCTGTGAGTGAGGGCTTGTTCACCATGTTTTGCAGATGGAGGCTTCTAAAGGTGCCAACACAGAGGTCTGGGTGGCTCAGACCAGCGCAGCAATCCTGGGGCCAGGCCATTCATTCCATGAGTTGAGAATGTTCTCTGCACCTTGTCAACTATACTTAATTCTTTGTAGACTTCTCCCATTACAGAATAAAAACCCTTCCCTTCCTCTCCTTAGGTTCAGCCTTGATTCAACCATTTTAGTTTCTCTTGGGCCACTGTATTCTTTGTTTCACTTAATTGTCTCTATTTTTTTAAACAAGTTTTAACCATTTTATTTACTGACTTGAGAGAGAGAGAATTGAAGGAAGAGAGAGAAACATCAATTTCTGTTGCTCCACTTATTTGTGCATTCATTGATTAATTCTTGTATGTGTCCTGACCGGAAATCAAACCCACAGCCCTGGTGTAGGGGGATGACACTCTAACCAGCCGAGCTCCGTGGCCAGGCTTGTCTGTGTATTTTGTTTTATTTGCTTGTGGTCGTTTAACTCAGAATTCCAGTCCAGGTGGTGTTCATTTATCAAGGCCTCTTACCTGTTTCAGATTCTGGCTTTAAAGAAATAGGAACATGTGAATGTGAGCTCGGTGAGAGTTTCTGGGTGAGAAATATCATCTACTGTATCCCTGAGGTTGCCGAAGGGTGTTGAGACAGATCCGCACGTTCACTATTCTGTAACATTTTGGAAATGCCACCCTGAGTGTTGATTTTTCTATTCTCAGCTTACAGGGCAAAATGGTTTTCACTTCTTCTATTTATTTTTGGAGAACATTCAGGGGGAAGAAGAAATTCCTTTGGCATATTTTGAAAAGGACAAAAATACAACCTAGCTTTTGTGTGGTGAAAATGTGGGGAATTTCAGTTTCCAAATATCTGTGCAGGAGGAAGCAAGCTGAACTTCAAGGCTTGGTTCCTGGGTTCTAGGCCCAAAGGGAGGGACTCCTGGCAGGGGCTGAGTTGCCCTGGAGAGTCAGTGAGCAAGTCACAAGTCAGTTAGAAAATGCCAGAGCAACTTCAGGTTCCTTCCTGCGTCTCCAGGGCCATGGACTCCAGCAGTGACAAAGAACCTCTCTTTGTCAGCCTTGTATATCCAAAGAAAAGAAAACATACCCACGCAGAGGAAACCTCTCCAGCAGGCTAACTCATTCAGCACAGTTGGAGGAGGCAGCACGGAGAGGAAGGCGGGCTCCTGGACACCAGGGCCTCAGATCTGCACTGCTGACCAGCAGCCTGACCTTCGCACGTCAGCCCACCTCTGTGACCTCATCTGCAAAGTGGGGGCAGCTCGACCCCTCTCTCAAGGGTTGCTGCGAGGACTAATGAGACGATGAGGATGATAGCTACTTCTTCCTTAGCGTGTACTAAACAAACATTAGTTGTTGCGGTTATTAGATCTGTCGCTGAAAATGTATTTAATCATGCCCAGGAAAAATTTAAAATGTGTATGTGCATGTGTGCTTCCGTGCACCCACGCAAGAATTAGTCTTCCAAGAAAAGGGATTTAAGTGTGTGAGAAAGGAGCAAGTTGTTCCCTTAGAGACTGGGACATCCTGGGAAAATTTCTATAAGTTGCTGAGACTATGTCTTCTCATTGCCACAATGATTCAAGAAACAGAAGAAGTCAGCCAGTGGTCCAGCTGTTGACTTTACTGGGCTGTAGGTCCATATGTTTGGCGGGATTCAGCCTTCTGGCATCCCAGCCTTGGAATGGCTGCCCTGGGTACCTTCCAGACAGCTGCTTTGCTGTCCTGAAGAAACAGCACGGGGGAGGTCTGAGGCACAGCAGGGGAAGGGGAAACTTGGCACTTTCCTGATTTGGGTGGGACTTGAAGGCAATGGAAACCAAAACTGCAGTGGATGGGGGATTCCCTAGGGGTCCGAGCTATTGGATTGACTGTCCGGGTTGATGAGCTCCATCTGGAAAACTCCCCCCAGTGATAGCAGTACCAGCAGCTTTACCCAGCACTTTGGCAAGACGTCATCCCGATCCATGTCCTTGTTGGGTCAGCAGCCTTCTTTCTCTTCGTTGGTTGTGGACTTGGCATTAGCCCCATGTTGCACACCTAGGGAACAGAGCAGTTGTGACAGCGAATATTTGTTGATTGCTTACCATGAGCCAGCATGGTGCTAGGTGCTTCTCCAGGATGAGGCTTGTCACAGTAGGTCCCTGAGGTAGGTAGGTAGATAGCTATCCCTGTTTTGCAAAATAGGAAACAGACCCAGAGAGGTTAAGTTACTTGTGGATAGTCACACAGCTGGTAAGAGGCAGCACTGCGATCCAGACCCAGACTCTGCCTCTCTAAAATCCACACTTGTGACCCCCGCCATGTGCATTGTGGCTTTGGAGGGAGTCACCATCTGGCAGAGAAACAGAGATGGCAGTTGTACTGCACTTCACAGACCCTCCCAGGGTAACCCAGGTGGGCACAATGTTAGAGGCTAGATGCTACAATGGGAGTGTAGGGGGCTTACAAGCAAATACAGTCCAGTTGAGCCCTAGCTCTATTACTTATTATTATGAGGGCATTAACCCTTTGGGCTTCTGCAAATCATATAAAAATACTGACTTTGCCAGGTTACTGAGAGGAATTGTGATAACTGGGGACCTGGTACTTCCTAGATGACTGACTGTCTTTAAATGGCAACTAAGTATTATGATTGCTGGAGAGTTAGAGCTTCAGTGAGCAGTAGGGAGATTCTTCCCCTTCCATTAGGAAAACCAGGTTGGTCACTGTAGGGACCTCAGGCTAGAAGAGACCTCACGAGGTCACCAGGCCCATGGCTGTCCTGGCAGGTTGCAGGCCCAGACACTGGCCCTGGCAAGGGAGCTCATCCCAGTTTATAAGCTTCCCAGGGATGAGTAACACAATCTGCTCACATCACTCATTTGAGCTTATGGAAGAGTGTAAAGGAATGTCTACTTCCTATTAAAGATATAAGTTGTAAGTTTTGTCTTTGTTGGTCAAGGAAGACTTGCTGAGTGTGGGGTTCTGCCCAAGGAAGTGGAGTACAAGAAGCAGTTTTGGTGTCAGGCCTGGGTTTGAATCCTCTCCTGCTGCTCATCACCTGGACACATCACTTGTCCTCTCTTAGCTTCCACTTCCTCCTATGAAAAGGGGAAGGTTCTAGCTCCCTGGAAGGGTTGTCATGAGGACTGAAGACTGGCTTTAGGGCTGCATCTGCAGGCAGGGCTTTCTGACCGCAGGCCGGACCCTATTCCCAAGAGTGGCCTGGCAACGTTCCCTCACCCCCTCACCCCATCTCCTATCAGGCAGGACCAAAAATGCCTGCGCTGATCCAAGAGCTTAGAGATGGACATATCTTGTGCCAGGTGTGGCTGACTCCAGACCATCTTGCAGAAGAGAAGGAACAGATCTGGCCCCAAGCCGGTCCAACTTCAGATGCCTTGAGCCATCCTTGGACTCATGAGTGTACAGCTTGGAGCTGGTGCAGGCACTGTGTCTGGGACAGCCTGGAGCCACTGGCCGCCTTGTAAATCAGGCACTGGCCTTTGAAGCTTCTGCAAGCTCCCTGGGAGAGCCCGAGCAGCTTGATCTTGCAGCAGGAGCTCCTCCCCCCTGGTCTAGAGTCTCCAGCAGTGAGTGGGGCCTGATTTATGGAAGCCTCAGACAGCAACAGCCCAGCCTGGGAGGGCAGGCCCAGGAAAGAATGAGTATGCCCTATGACCTGGCCTCCCAGGCTAGAGAGACAGTCAGAGCTACCTCCCACTGGGCCTGTGCAGGCAACATCCCCAACCCCTACTGGAATTTGAACCTTCTTGCTGAAAAGATTCACCTCTTCCCTTCAGAAAAAAAGTCAGGAGAGGAAGTGCTTCCAAACCAGCACCCTAGAGGAAAGAGGCATGGTACATGGATCCGGGCTTGGAGTCACCCCTGAGTCCACATCCCAGCCATTTCCTAGGTGTGTGGCTTCGGACAAGTCTTTTCACATTTCTGAGCTTCAGCTTCTTCATCTGTTACAGGGATTAATAAAATGGCACTGATGTAGAGTTGGTGCGGGGATAAATGAGCTACCATTAGCGAGGCGCTGTGGCCAGCACGTTGTAGGCACTCAGAGAATATTCTCTCCTTTCCTTTCTCCTCCCTCATTTCAAACACCCATGCCACCTGGCCCCAGGCCCCAGGCCCCAAGCCGAGGTCATCCTGCTGGCCTGTGCTCTGCAGGCAGAGATCTGGCCTATTCTCTGATCTTCCCAAGCTTCTGGACCAGCACTGTCAGCTAGAATTCTCTGCCGTGATGAAAATGTCCCATGTCAGCACTGTCCAGTACAATAGCCACTAGGCACATGTGGCTTTTGTACTTTTTCAATGTGACTATTGTGATTGAGGAAGTGAATTTTATTTCATTTTAATGATAAATTTCGCTACACGTGGTTGGTGGCTTCCATGTTGGACAGCATAGGCCTGACGTGTCTTGGCATTGACTCAAATATGTGACCTTGGGCAAGTTATGTCACCTCTCTGCACTTTCAGTTTCTTCATCTGTAAAATAAGGGCAGTTGGTAGAACTAAGTGAGGCAAGAAGTGTACCTCATTCAGTAGACACACACATAGTTAACGTGATTATGTAGAGTTTATTGAGTTGAGAGAATAGAGGCTCTGCGAGGAGACAGCATGATCCCTGTCATTGGTACAACAGTGCAGAGGAGATCACCTCTGCAACGGAGACAGGAGGTAGAGTTCTAACCCTGCCCTAGCTTTTTCTCACCTCTGAGCTCTTCCGACTGTGGCTTTGCTCCAAAGACTTTCTACATAGGACTGTAACTAACTGTTTTCAGGATCAGCATCTCCCCCGCTTTTCCATCTTAATAGCTTATCCCTCAGGGTTTATTATTAGACAGCATCTGGTTAGAAGCTGCAGCCACTGTGCAGGAGAGACGATGGGGCCTGCGCGGGGCCGGTGCCTCAGGAAGGGGGGACGTGGGAAAGGAAAGTGAATCCACTCCACCACCCTTCCGAGGCGATTTTTGGTCTTCATACCTCTCACTTCATGGTCTCAGACAACCGCTAGAACTCACGTGTTACCACAGCATTTAAGATGAGAATAAGAAAATGAGTAGGATCACCCACTGTCTTCCCCAAAGTTCCCTCAGCCAGTGGACTTCCTTTTTCGTTTTACTGGCCAGAACTGGGTCCCATGGTCACCATTAGCTGCAAGGAAGGCTGAGAAAGGGAGTATCTCTGACACAGAAGACAGTGTTGAGCCAATGAAAAGGATTAATGATATTAGTATAAAGGCTCATGTCTGACCCTTTTGGTTTTGAACAGATAATATTTGTTTGGATGTTAGGTGAATTAGTCATTGTTGAATTGCTACCAGGTGGTTATTAATTAGTCAGTTGGCCGATGGAAATAGAATAGTGGGAAATATAATAATTTGTCTGATTGCCTTAGCCAAATATTGATTTGTTGCCCAGGGCTGAGTATGTGGATCTTCCAAACAAAATTGGGCTTTTGTTAGCCTGAAAAAAGGGCAGAATGTGTGTTTGGGGTTGACCACTAATAATTAGTATGACTACCGCACAGTTAGTATAGTGCTGTTCAATTTGCCAAGCACTTTTGACTAATGATTCTTTTCGAGCCTCTCAAGTTAGTGAGACCGTGCAGGGATAGTAGTCCCCATATTGCAGTTGCAGAAGACAAGGCTCTAGGAGGTAAAGCAACATAGTCAACTAGTAAGCAACAGATCCCAGTCTCTGAACTCTCAAAATGCCTCCTGTGAGTTGTAAAAATAACTTCTGCTGGGGGAAGGGATGGGCAGTCATTTATCTTTAAATCCCAAATATCTACCTCAATGGCCTGGCATAAAGTAGGTATTCATTACATGTTACATGGACATATTAATGAATTACTTTAGTTAATTAATTAATTAATTACTCCTCCTTCCTGTCACTGAGAACTTTGATTTATTAACTTAACCCCTGGAGCACAGGAATGGAGACTCTGGAGTTGGCCATCTACTACTTACTCTTCCATCAAAATGAGGCAGCCTCATTTTTTCCAGGCCTGGCTGGCTGTAAGCGTGTCATATCCTCGCAGTCATGCTAGCCAGGTGGGAAGACAGAGGCCAAGCAGAAAGGAGTCCCTCTGGCCAGGAAATGGGGAGTGGAGGTGGGTTCACACACATGACTCAGCCTACTGAGAACTCAGTCCAGAAGCCAGGAGCACTCCCTCAGGGGGACCATGAGGAGGTCTGCTGGGAAAGAGAGAAGGAGGAGGAGAGCCACTGACCATTTTCCCAAAGAGTAAAGCCACCTGGTTCCCATCGGCCTCAAAAATTTAGATCAGTAAGCATCCCATTCTTTGCCACCAACCTGAATGTAGAATATGTGCCTGCACTCCTTACTTTAAAAGACTGTCCATCCCCCCAGAGAGGGTGCTCCTCAAGACAAACTCTGACTTCTGCCTGCATCCCTGGAGACTGGCAGCACAGGGGTTGGGGTGGATAAATGGATGTAAAAAAGAAAAGGCCTGGCCCTTACCTCCAGGGCTCATCGTCTTTTGAAGGAGACAGGCCCACCTAAATGACAGACACAAATTCCAGAGCACTGAGTTCTCTAGCAGACACACAGTTACTGGGCTGGCTGAAGAAGTGTTGGGATGATGGGACCAGGGAGTCAAGCGGCAGGAAGGAGGGGAGAAGGGCTCTAAGGAGGATCCCAGAGGACTGATCCTGACTCAAGAAGGGAAGGGATTTCAGTTGACAGCCAAGGAGGGAGGATATTCTAGATCGAGGGCCCCACATGTATAAAGGCTTGGAGACAGAAAAGGACAGGTGGGCAGGGCAGGCTGGTATTGAGTATGATATGGTAGAGAAAAGAGGGTGGAGATGAGACAGGACAAGTAACAACAGGTGCCAGGACGTGGAGGACCATTGGATATCCTGCCGTCCTGTGCATCTCAGATACCAGTTTCGTAGGAATCACCTGGGGGTCTAGGTAAAGGTTCCAACTGGTAGGCCTGAGGTGGAGCCTGCGATTCTGATTTCCAATAATCTCCAGATAATGCTGATGCCACTCGTCTGTGGTTCAGAGCCACACTTTGAGTAGCAAGGCTTCAGGCAAGAAGGAGCCATTGAAATGTTTTGAACGGGGACATGATTATAGTCCAGTTTGCTTCTTGGAAAAATCACCCCGAAAGGTGAGAAGAAATTTCAACAAAGTAGAAGAATGCAGACAGGGTGAGAGATTTATCTCTTTTCTTTATCTCCAACATCTGGAATGGTGTATGCGTCTTAACTTGCTTTTGGCCAAGGATCTGATTCCTCGAATGAAATCCTAAATGGACATCCAGTGTGTGCATCAAATAAAAACAACTCCATGCTTGGTTGACGCAGGGGTTGCGAGCCTGGTACCCTACTCCTTCCCCTTCTTGCAGATTCCCACCGCCTCTTCCAGACTCTCAAAGGCATCAGGAGCCCCAAGAAGCAGCTTAACTCCTTCCCTGCTGCCAGGCTGGGTGAGGTGACAGTTCCTCAGGATCTTAGCGGGTAATATCGGATGATGACTCAGTTTCCCCCATGAGACAGGGCAGCCTTTCAGGACAGGGCCACGAAGGAAGACCATCCCGGAATACTCATGCCCAACCCAGGGACCTGGTCAGACAGGAGATCAGGAAAAGACAATGGGCAGAGGTGAGCCAGCAAGTCCCAAGGGAAGGGCTTGACTGAGTTCCCAGCACCCCAGACATGCTCCTGTCCCTCCCAAGGAGCAAAGGCAGATGGGCAGCAGAGATGTGCAGGGGATGGAGTTGAGATTGGAGTGAAACAATCCTGGGTTCAGACCCCAGCTCAGGCACTTGCTGACGGTGCAAACTTATGTAAGTCCTGAGCTTCTCTGGGCCTTGGCTTCTCATCAGTAAAAGAGGAATAAGCAGTCCTTCGTTCAGAGGGATATGATACAGAATGAGTGGGTTACTAGATGCAAGAGTTGCTCTCTAACCCGTGCACCACTCTCCACACTCTGCCCTTGCCAGCTCACAGCCGCCTTTCTTCTGCACAAGTGTCTGTACATTGTATTTAAACAGGAAACATCAGTCACGCTGACAAATCTCTGTGCCCCCAGGCAGTGTTCCTAGCCAGTTAGAGGTTTGGCATTTATTCTCAACTGCTTGTTGTTATATTTTTCAAATAGTCGAGTATTTAAATTTCATCAGCCTGAGTGCTCCTGCAGATTTGTAGCCCTTGTCCTGCATAGGCAGGTGTTCCAGACGGCAGCTGTGGCCTAGTGGAAGCGACATTAGGCATCAGAACATCGGGATCACGTTCCAGCTCTGCTCTTTGCCAGCTGGGTGACCTTGGATACATCGCTTCACTTACTGGAGCCTTAATTTCCTCAACAAGTGTAAGAAATATTTGCATAGCATTTCATGGTTTCGAAGCCACATCCACCTGCTCCCGTGACAATCCAGCCTCAGAGTATAACTGATCTTCATCACCCACCATAGAGCTCAAGAAATGGACACTCTCCGGACGGGGCTCCGAATCCCAGTGCCCTTAAAAAGATGTATGACTGAGAGCAAATCCTTGCCCCTTCTGAGCCTTAGATTATATAAAATGGCAACGATTTGGCAAACAAGTATCATCAGGCATATAGTAGGTGCCCAGTAAAATAAGAGCTACTGTTTGTATTCATCATTTATATATTATTGTCATTTGCCTAGGGTCACAAAGCCACGTCTCAGAGTTAGCTCTCCTGAGCCAGAACCCCATACTCCTGCCTGCCTGCCCCACTTCCCTGTAGTAATGAGGATGTGAAACGTACTTCTCAGGGCAGGGCAGGTGAGCAGGGTGAGCGTGATTGGTGGTGCTGTGTAAACTGCCAAGTACCGGGTCCAGGAAAGGCCCTGGCATTATGTTTTCTCAGTGTGGCCCCAGGGCCACTCCCTCTGGGAAGGTAAATTCAATTGCTTGTCACAGACTGTGCATTTTAAGCCTGAACTTTTTCAAGACTGTGCTAAAAATTATTCTGTAGGTCCTTTCCATTTGCTTCCCAGCTCAAGGCTCTGATTTAAGTACCCTTCTCTTGCACTCATGGGACAGGAAGAGAAGGTAAAGGCAGCAGGCTCCTCCCCACCCGCCTCCCCCCATCAGGCTGAAAGGTAGACAATTCTGGAAGGTCAGGCAAATGGGGGTTTCTAGCCTTCTGGCCTATCTGTGGGGCCTGGCCCTCCTGGGGGCTAATCCCTGCTTTGTGATGCTCCCTTGGAAGCAGGCACGGTGCCTAAGCCAATTAAAACCCTCTCTTTGAAGAGGGGTCAGGTTTCCCAGAAAGCAGGGGCTGCACAGTGACTGGCCATTGCGTAGGTCATCACTTCAGGGGCTGCTCATCTCTCCTCCCCCGCTGGCAAGAGCTGGAGGAGGGCCAGCCAGGGCTCCAGTCTGAGAAGGACCGGTCGCATGTTCCCTCTCCGGGCCCCCAGATGACCATGTGTGTCCCCGGAGAGGCAGGATGTCAGGGATACAAGTAATGCCTCATCTTACAGATGAGGAAAGTGAGGCCTGGAACAACTTGCCCATGGCTCATGCATAGTAAATGCAGTAATGAGATTTAAAGTGGAACAAACCTTTTCAAAACCAGTGTCTTTTCTGCTCTAGCCAGGTGCCTCAGTTGGTTGGAGCGCCATCCCATACACCAACAGATTGCACATTCGATCCCAGGTCAGGGCATGTAAGGGAGGCAACCAATCAATGCTTCTCTCCCCTCCCCCACCACCTGCACTTCCTCTCTCTGTAAAATCAATAAACATATCCTCAGGTGAGAATAAAAAAAAACAAAAACTATTGTCTTTTCTGTCTTTCTGGGGCAAGAACCAAACCCTTGTCACCTTGCATCCAAGCATGGTTCTGAGCACATAATAGGCCCCTAGTAAATATTTGCTCAGTGACTGAATGAATAAATAATGCTAAGCAGGGCCATTCATGTCTTTTTTGTTTTCTTTCTTTTCCTCTCTTCCTCCCTTCCTTTCCTTCTTTCCTTCCTTTCTACCTTCCTTCCTTCCTTTATATATTTACTTTGGAGAGGAGAAGGGAGGGAGAAAGAAAGGAGAGAATCATAGATGTGAGAGAAACATCAATCAGCTGCCTCTTGTACACACCCCAACCAGGGACTGAACCTGCAACCTAGGCATGTGCCCTAACCAGGAATCGAACCAGGAACACTTTGCTTTGTGGGATGACATGTAATCAACTGAGCCACTGCAGTCTGGGCATGGGGCCATTCATGTCTTAATGCAATGGTATGAGTCGGGTGTAGAAACCCAGAACCGCATCTGGGCCAGAATCAAATATACTTTATAATAATAATAATAATAATAGTAACAATAATAATAAATAGCCAATGCTTAGCCTGTTCTAAGTACTTTGCACATATTAACTCATTCAGTCCTCCAACAACCTTATTTGTTAGGTACAATTATTATCCTTACTTTAGACTGGAGCAGCGGAGAGGTTAAATAACATGCCCAGAGCACACGTTTGGGCAGCAGCAGAGCTAGGATTGGAACCCTAACTCTTGATGTTCTTGGCCACTTTCTCTCTGCTTTCTCTTTTCTGGGGGCCATCCTCATCTGCAAGCTGGAGGTGGTGATGATCACACTATATCACAGCTTGACGGTGTCTCAGTGACTGGAAATGTGAAAGGGCTTTGCAGGAGAAATGCTGTACTAGCCAAATCTGGGTTGTTGCCAACTAGCAGAGGCCAAGCAGGGCCCCAGACCCCTTAACCCTGCTGGGGTCCAGCCCTGGAAAGAAGCAGGCAGTCCTACTCGGCTTCCTCTCTCGGCTGGAGTAGCCTCAAAGACTGGTATAGTTAACAACCCCAAAAAGCAGAATTAATGGAGTGACAGGCAGAGTTTTTAATGAAAACAGATTTAGGACTACAGTCAAGAGAACAAAGTGAGCGTCTGGCCGGCAAGTCAGACTGCAGTGACCCAGGTGTAACACTAGCCAGCGAAGGGCCAAGGGCCAGAGCTTCCCCACGGAGAAGACGGGCTCGGGGCCCCTCTAAATCTGAGAGGCAGCTGCAGCCACTGAGCCCCCAGGGGAGGCCAGCCCAGTGCCTGGGCAGCCTGGCAGTTTGCAGAGGAGCATGACATCTTTCCTGTTCCTGGTGGCTGCTGGTAAGGCAAACAGAGCCCCCTCAGCTAGAGTCTGGGGTTCAGGGAGCCAGAGTGGTTGAGGGCATTCTGAGAATGTCACCTCTGTGTGTTGAGCAGCAGGGAAGAGAGAAGGGGGCAGCTGGAACAGGAGAATGCAGAGCTCGGCGCTAACATCTGCTGGGCCCTCAGGAAGGAACATGAGGCCGGGGCCCCCGGCCGAGGGCAGGGCTGTTCAGCCTTCCTGTGTTTGCTTGGTGGTTTTGCGTTTGATTGGGGGCACTCCCGTGGGGATTTGGGGCTGGATGGTACATGTCCTCGTGGAATTTGTGGTAACAGGCACCTCTGATCCCAGGCACAGAGGTTCACACTGCAGAACATTGCTGCTCCAGCTGGGAGCTTGGTTTGATTGGAATCCCCTTAGCATAGGGACTGGCATTCCTTAAACATGTGGAAGTCATCCAACAACATTCCCTCCTAACTGTGGGTTAGTTATTCATTTCCTTGTCTGTCTCCCCTCAGGATGCACAGAGAATTTAAGGCAGACCTTTGCACTTAGAGTCAAAAGACCTGGACTGCATCTCAGCCTGCCTCTTGCTAGCTGTGTGACTTTAAAACAGTCTCTGTCTACAATAATAGGGTCATCACATAGCTACTCAGAGGTGTTTGTTCATATATTCAGTTAGTCGTTATTTTTTACGTGCCTATTATTTGCAAGGCTTGAAGTTTAAGATTTGATGCTGAGACAAATGAACACAACCCCCATCTTCTTAGAGCATATAATTAAACAACTACTGAAGTGTAAATATAACGTTGATAAGTTCCCCAAAAGAGAGGTACAGGACGGTGGATTAAATTGTACAATAATGCAAAGGAAATTCATAAGCTCTGATGTCCTGTTTAAACATTAGGCACTACCCTTACTATCCTCACTACATTTCCTCTTATTTTTTAAGATACTTTAATGACCTGATCCTCAGTTTTCTCATCTATGACACGGAAACTATAATAATACCTGCATCAGTTAGGCTTCCTATGTAACCTATCCCTGTAAAACATGGTGTCTTAAAATGACCGTTTATTGGTTCCTGTTCCTGAGGGCCTGTGACTTGGGCTGGGCAGAGCTAGGCGATTCAGCCAGCATCCCTGGACTCACTCACGGAGCTGCAATCTACATGGGGCGGGTTGGCTCAGCCCTGTGTCTGCAGCAACAAGCTGGCCAGCCTGGGTCTCTTTATATGATGGATGTTTTCCAAAAATAGCAAGCCCAAATACTCAAGGGTTTTTCATGACTGTGATTCGTGTCTGCTAATGTTCCCTTTGCCTCTTGGCCAATGCAGGGCACGCGGCCAAGCTTGGAGTCAGTGTGGGAGGCTACACAGCAAACTGTGGGTGCAGCGAGGCGGCATTACCAGAGCACTCTACCACCATCCCTAACTTCCAGAGTTGTCCCGAGGATTCTGTAGTAGATGTGTGATGCCCCCCTGCTGGCGTTTCTATCAATATTAGTGCCTGTGTGTAATAGATGTTTAAGAATTGGTAGGTGAATATGAATCTCAGCAGCTTGCTACCTTATTGGGAAAATAAAGATATTGCAGAGGAAATAAGTGACAAGCAACTGGCCAAAAACAGCATGTAAAATGTGGCATCATAGCTAGGAATCATAAGATGTCCCAGCAGTTTCTAATAATGAAACTGTTATCAGACTCTGTTTTGGAACTCTGGTGTTTTAAACCGTGACATTGACCAAAAGACACTTTTCCCAAGGACAATGGCTGGATGGAGGCGAGGAGGGCGGGGATGGAGATGTCTCAGAAATGTGTATCCTGAATAATAATGTAACATGTTCCCCTGTTGTTTATTAAGTTTTTATTTATGTGCCAAGTATAGAGTTCAACAGTTGCATTGACTGCCTCATTTCAACCCCCAGGCAACCCTGAAAAATGGGGTAGATGTGATCCCCATTTTACAGATGAGGAAGCTGAGGTTCAAAGAGTTTATGTGTCCAGAGTTGCACTGCAAGTATATAATATGTTCAACATTCAAACCCAAATATTCCTGGCTCCAAAAACCTATTTTTAATTGAAACTTTTATTGAGATCACGGTAGTTCACATGTAGTTGTAAAAAACATAATACAAAGCTATCCTGGGTACCTTTTACCCACTTTTTCTCGTTAGTAACATTTTGAAAAATTATAATAAAAGAGCAGTTACAACCAGGATATGAACATTTTTAAACACCAATGATTTTATTCTGATTTCCCCAGCCTTACTTGTACTTAGGTGTATGTGTGTATACTTCTGTACTATTTTGTCACCTGTAGCTTAGTGTATCCGATCAAAATAGTAACCATTTTCTTCACCACAAGCACCCCTAACACTGCCCTTTAATTGCCACCCCGCCCCCTTCCCACCTCTGTCCTATTAGGGACAACTAATCAGTTCTCGATTCCTAAAACTTTGTCCTTTCAAAAAATGTTCTATAAATGGAATCACGTAATATGTAACCTTTTGTGACTGGCTTTTTTTCACTCAGCACAATACCCCGGAGATTCATTTGTATTATTAATTCATTTCTTTTTATCATTGAGCAGTATTCTGTGGTATTCCCTCATTTATTTAACCATTCACCTCTTGGAGGACATCTGGACTGTTTCCAATTTTTGGCTATTATGAATAAGGCTTCTATGGACATTGTACAGATTTTTGTGTGAACATAAATTTTCATTTCTTAGGGATAAATGCCAAGAGTACGGTTGCTAGGTTGTGCAGTAATTGCATGTTTAAATTTATAGGAAACTGCCAAACCGTTTTCCAGAGAGGCCTGAACTACTTCTATTCCAACCAGACGTGTTATTCTGACCAGAAGTATATGGGTCATCCAGTTGCTCTGCATCCTTGCAACCATTTAGAGTTACCACTATTCTTTATGTTAGCCTTTGGGATAGGTGTGATGATACTGTGGTTTTTATTTGTATCACCATCATTGTGACTTTCATTTGCATGTCCCTGATGATCGATGATGCTTTTCATGTGCTTATTTGCCATCTGTACATCCTCAAGAGCAAAATATCTGTTTATATCTTTTGGCCATTTTCTAATTGCATTGTTTGGGCTTTTTACTGTTGATTCTGGATGCTAGATCTTTGTTGGATATGGGCTTGCAGATATTTTCTCCCACTCCGTAGCTTGTCTTTTCATCTTCTTCATGGATTCTTTCACAGAGCACAAGTCTGAATTTTGGTAAAGTCTGATTTATTGAGGTTTCCTTTTGTAGGTTGTGCTTTTGATGGAAAGCTTGTGTTTTTTACCACTGTGCTTGACCATCTCCCAGAGCCAGGGGAGGAGAGGTTTTGTTCTGGGACAGAGGGAATAGGTGTGTCTGTGAGGTTCTAAGACAGAGAGTTAGGGCCAGCGGGAAGGCTCTTGAAGGGAGCACATTCAAGCCTATTGTCAGAATGAACTCTGAGGCCAAGCTGAGAGGATGAAGTGTTTAGGAGACCAAGCAGAGGCTGCTGGTGCCTGTGCAGACACACAGAGGGAGTCCGATTGTCACATGGGCCTTGAGCGACTGTGTCCTCCGTGTTCTCTTCTCCCTTTAAGAATCTAGAACGTGGTGTTTGAATTAGCCCTGCCTAAACAGACATGTTTAGCAAATATACCCCCAACCCCGGAACTGTGTAGGTTGAGAAATTTAGAAAGACTTTGAGTAGTCCTCTAGGCTGGGTTGAACCAGCCTCAGCAGGAAATGGCTAGCAAAGCCACAAGTGTGCAGTTGTCCTTCTAGAGGGACAAGGCACAGAGGCCAAAGGCTTGAGAGGGCCCAGTCCCGGGGGCCAGGCCAGCCACCTGCCCCACCTCCACCGCAGCAGCCTCTTCTTTGCTCAGACTGCCAAGGAGAATCACTTTCTTGACGGCACTTAGGAGACTTAATTACCGATGGCGAAGTCCTTTGAGGCCTTGGATGAAAGGGATGAGAGCAGCAAGGCTTGATTAGGCGTGTAGAACCCTGGGCACAATTAACTCCGTGAGAGACTGGCCCTGCCTTTATCTGTTTCCAGTTCTGTGTCACTTACAGCAGCTAATTATTGAAATGAAAATCGCCTGACCACCCAGCTTCTAGAAAGAGGGCCCTAATATCTATTAAGGCTGCCTTTAATTATTGGAAATGGCGGCAGTTTTAGGCAATTAGGATTTTCCCATCATTATGAACCTCTTTCTTTACTTTTTTGAGGCTTGAGTACACAGAGATGTAAGTGAAAGTCTGCCAAAGCCATGGCTACCTCCCTTGCTTTCCTCCCGGACATCCCTTTCTGGGACGCCTTGGCTAACAAGCTTTGTCTGCTGCCAGAACCCCTTCTTGGCACCTCCCCAAGATGCTTTGCAATCATTGCGTCTTAAAGAATTTTTAGGTCTTCACAGAGTACTTTCGACCCCTGGTGAGAGTGTGTGTGCACGTGTGTGTGTGTGTGTGTGTGTATTTGTGTGGGGGGGAGCACAAAGGCAGCCCTCAGGCATGGATTACATGTGACTCCCCCACCCGCACACCACCCCATGTTGCAGGAGAGAAAACTGAGGCCATGAAAGGAAACACCACAAAGCTGATGGCTTTTGGGTCTGCACTTGCTGGGTATGGCCGCCAGCGGTCACAGCCTCCCCAGCCTCCACTGCCTCCTCTCTATAAACACAGAACCCTGAGCAGTCCTGCAAGGGCACACGCAGTTGCTGCCTTCACAAATCTGGGGGGCTCATGTGAATTGAGGGAGTTAGTGATAGAACTAAGAGTCTCCCATTTACAGAAGCCTTCAGCTAACGCCTGCTCCCTGCGGCACTGGGCTTCCCCTCACAGGGTGGAGGCATAATGCAGGAGCCCCTGGTAATTGCAGATTAAGCCTTGGACACAGTAGGGGATGTGCAATTAATCAGCCTAACTATCTCTCCTCTCCCTCTGATTCTCTCATAATATGGGCCTAGAATAAGCCCATAGAAAATCAGAAGTCTGTATGGGGACCTGTACACTTTTTGCAAAGAATTAGCACTCTAATAGGCTGGGCTTCGGGCTCTTCCCCAAAATGGGTTTTCTAGGAAGAAGGAAAGAAGTCCCTTTCAGTGGGGGCTAAAGCAGAAGACCATTGCTCAAGCTGTTGTTCTTGAAGATACTAAGTCCCAAGCAGACAGCCAGCTCAACCAGAGGCCCCCGCAGATGTGCTCCCAAGAAATCCACAGGCGGTTGGGACGCCCTGTGGGTGCAAAAAAGACAGGTGCATGGGGGACATTTCTACTGTACCAAGAGGTTCCCACTAATTCTAGCCAACCTCACATGAAAGGCATGTGGACCTGCGTGAGCACCCTCTTCTCCCTGTCCCCAGGCTAACTCCTGCTCAGACTTCCAGCCTTAGCTCAGGTGTCACCTCCTTCAGGCAGCCCCTGCTGCCCACCTTACCCAAGCTGGTGTCCCCTCTCAACCCCCCGACCGTCTCTGTCTGAATACAAAAGTTGCTCTTTTGTATTCACTGTGCTGGAACCACCTGTAGATGTGTCTGTCCGACTTCATCTGGTCCAACTCCTTGTCCTTAAATCTTGCCCTGGACCTTACAAAGCCTTATTAGATGGGAAAGAGGGAGCACGGATGGATGAACCCATGGAACGTTCACTGGAAAGGTGAGGCTTGAAAATTATAGGAATGGCCATCAGTCAGAGAAGACTAGGCCATCCTTAGTCTTTTAAAAAAATATATTGTATTTATTTATTTTTAGAGAGACTTGAAGGAAGGGAGTAACAGAGGGAGAGAAACATCCATGTGCAAGAGAAACATCGATTGGTTGCCTCTTGCACACCCTGAGCGAGGACCTGGCCCACGACCCAGGTGTGTGCCCTGACTGGGAATCGAACCAATGGCCTTTCAGTTTGTAGGACAACGCTCAAGCCACTGAGCAACACCATCCAGGGCTCATCTTTTGTCTTGAAGGACTGTTGCCAGGGTACAAGCATTGGACTTATTTTCTGAGACCCCAAGGAGGAGAGCTGAGGCCCACAGAAGGAAGCTAAAAGGAGTCAGGATTCCATGTCAGGAAGCACAGTCAGAGCCGTCCCTGGAGGTAGTACAGGCCCCAGCTTTACACGTGGGTGTGGCCAACAGGTAAAGATGGGACCAAGGCAGTTCAAACACCTATGGCGCATGAGCCGGCTGACCTCTGATGGTACTTTCCATCATACAATCATGAATACATTTTCTGACACTGAGATGCCACCATTTGTAAAGGGGAATCATGGGCTGGTAGATGGCTTCAGGAGGGGAGGATATAGATGGAGGAATCTGGACAACACAGCCATTGCACTGCCTGCTGCTGGCCAAGGGCCTGTCGTGTCCCCAGCCCTGTGTGTCTCAGCCCTTCGAGGGGTCGGGGCAGCCCTGGTGCGAGCTCGCCCACTCGGGACTAGAGGAGCAGTGCCCGCACAGCAGCCGCCTGCCTTCAGACCCTGTCCTGTGACCAGCCCTCCAACAGAAGGGCGAGATGGCCCCTGAGGGCAGCAGCACCCTCTGTCACCTGCCTGCCAGCCGCTGATTAGGGAAGTCCCCACAGCCAGGCTGGGCACATGGCCACACTCCACCCCGAGCCCAAGAAAGCCCTTTCCCAGGCCCACGGTGCTACCTTTCTGTGCAGGGCACACTTTGAGAAGCAGCTGGAAAAGTATTCCTCCCAAGAGCCCAGGTCAGGTGCTAACTCATTTATCCAAGGAATTAATACTAATACTGCTGAAAAAAAAAAAAGAAAAGAAAAGAAAGAAAAGAAAAGAAAAGAAAAGAAAAGAAAAGAAAAGAAAAAAGGAAACAAAGGAACGCTTAAGAGCACTTAAGAAAATTAAAGTAACAGATGACCTGTGTGGGAAGCAGGATAGGTTCTGATTAAAACCTTGAGCCTTAGGGTCTTACAGACCCAAGTTCTGCCACACCTTTGCTGTGAGCCTCTGGGCAAGGTACTTAACCTCTTTAAATCCTCGGCTGCTTCACCTATAAAAGGAGGATGGTTTAGGGGTATAGCGAGGATTAAATGAGATAGTGAATGGAAAGAGCTTGCCATTAGCCACCGTTATTATAACTACTGTTTAAAAAGGCAAGGATTTTCCTGAAGTGACAGGGCCAGAGAAATGTACAAAAGGGAGTACCAACTTGGGAGCCAGATCTCCCAGATTCCAGTGTTGGCATATTGTGCGAACCTGAGCGTCTCTTTGCTATTCTGAACTTCAGTCTCCAAGTCTGTGAAGTGGGTACAATGATGCCTACTTCTCTGGTTTAAACAGCCCAATGCAGTGCCTGGCATAGAACAGATGTCCTTTCTACCCCATTTACCTTCATATCACACTGGCGTTTAAAACAAAGGACTTGCAAGACCAAACTTTGAAGGACTCAGGCAACAAAAAATGTACGATGATTTTACACACGTAGACATACACACAGATACTGCCCAGGGATTATATTTTATAGAACGCATTTTAGCTCTGAAATATTTATGGGCCCTTTCTGACACAGAAAGAACTAAAAATATCACTGTGTGCTTGTTAAGGAACACATATAACCTTTAGGCCAGTGGGAATTCATCAATTTGGTTCGTCCTGGCTGCTTCGGAGGTTTTCAGGAAGCCCGGGGTGGTGACAGCAGCCCCCATCTCCCTGAAGAGCTCTGGCAGGAGCAGAGGGGCCTCAGGAGGGCTGCGCTCCTGAGGAAGTCTCCCTGAGAATGTTCCAGGCCCTGGCCCCTCATAAATAGTGCTGGAGCCCAAGCAAAGGGCCCACGTTTGGTTCTTGAGTTTCACCCTGCACATCAAAAGCTCTCTTGCCCCATCTCCTCTCCTCTCCTTCAGTCCTACACATTGCCCTTCTTCCAGTCCAGATCCTGTCCCCACCCCCGCCCAGAAGAGCCCCTGAAAAACAGCTGGAGCACATGTTCCCCAGAGATCTCAAGATCAAGGCTTTCCGCCACATGCACGATTGCATGTTGTTGTCCACTTGTATTATAATCATCCATGGAAGTTCCTGTTCTTTCTACCAGGCTGCTCACTCCTCACCTCTCGAGCTTTGTCTTGAACCTCCCTCCCTCCCTGGAGTCTGGAGTTCAGGAAAGGCCGGGCCTGTCTGCCCCTGTGTGCTCTCACACCTCTGCTTTCATCCGTGCTGTTACCTAGGGAGGCGTTTTCAAACTGTAGGTTGGCAACCCGTCCATAACTCTAGTTTAGTAGAACAGAGTGAAATAGAAAAGACCAGATTTCACTCATGAGGAAAAGTTAGGCATAGTTTTTGGAATTTTTGTTTTAGTTAGAAATTTATAGGTTTATGTGTGTACTAGATTGTGAAATAAATATCTTTTTACTGCAGGTCAGAGAAATTGGAAATTAGACTTCTTTTCTCTCCTTACCTGAGAACTACCCAGTCCGGCCCGCTTTCACATGACATCCTTGGGTCGTGGTCCAGATGTCACCTTCTCTGGGCAGTGGTCCCTGATTGTGTCTTCACCTCTGGCCCGCTGGGCCTGGCTTAGGGGCCTGTGGTGACCTCCTCCTGCCTCCCTCCCTGTTGGTCTCACCCACTGTCTTCCTGAAGCTCCAAGGAGAAGCAAGCTCCCTGGTCTTGTCCACCAAGGCCTCACACAAGACTTAGAACAGCCGGGTAGGTGGCAATGTTGTGGGGAGGAGGGGAGGTGGCAGAGGGAGAGGGCGAGGGAGGCGGAACAAGCGGGGCTCAGTGTGCTATCTCCGTGCTTCTTCCATAGCATTTAGGACAGAAAAGGTCCTTAGTAATTATTTGCTAAATGAATTAACTTATAGTACTGGGTGGAAGACCTTTCTTCAGGTTTAAATATTCTCTTCTGGCTCAAATCCAGACCCTGACATGTGATCTTATCTCATTTGTAAAATAAGAGAAAATATAAAATAAGAGGGAAATATCTAACCGCATACTTGTTGTAGGAATTAGAAATAATCTGTACAAAGTCCCCGGCACATGAATAGGTGTTCAATTAACAGTAGGTATTTTATTGTTATTGCCTCTTTTCCTGTCTCAAATGATACTCTGACCACCATCACCGCTCTGTGTCTCCCGGGCCCCCCACACTCATGCACCTGTTCAGACCTTCCAGATCCATCCAAGCCCAGCGTAAGAGGAAAAAAAAACCTAAAATGTGGATTTTAGAGTCAATCCCAGTGCCGGCACTGGCTGCACAAACATGATCACTCGACTGAGTCATTTAGCCTCCTCTCTCAGACAAGAAGTAACTAGGGTTCTTGCAGGTACGTGAAAAGCAATGCACAGTGCACCCCTGTTTCTGTCTTTGTCTTGTCCCGAGTCCACTCTCCTTCCCCATACACAGACCAGAAATGACCCCCACGTCAGCATGAGAAGCAGCCTATAAAACTGTCTGCAGTTCCTGCTTTATCAAAGCTCTCATCCTTGTCCCCTACGGCTGACACATCCGAAGAGACAGTGAGTCGTCCCTGAGGGGCTGGCATCCAGCTCACCTCTGGGACCAGAGTCCAGTGCAAGACTAGCCTGTAACAGGGCATGGAAATGAGCTCTCTGAAGGCACCTTGGCGGTGCTCAGGGTTTACCTGGAGAAGGGTTTCGGCAAGCCACGCCTCGAGAGCAGGCCTGAGTCTCACACATGTCATGGATGTGGTCTGTGCCAGCCTCCTCCCATGGGGGCCACAGGCCCTTGGTCTTGGCTATAAACCTTGGCTGGAGCCATGGTTAGACCCTCCTGCTTAGCCTGAGGCCTGCAGCGACTGAGCTGCTAGTCGTGTTCTTCAGGTGTGTTTGCAGCTTGGCTTCCCAGAGCATACTCAGCTGCTTGATTTGCTCTATGTCAAAGCAGTTGTATGATTTGTTGATTGGAAATAACAACAAAGCAGTGAAGATGATCATGATGGCATTAATAGTAATAATTCTTCAATCCCATATGCCTGTAGGTATAAGGCGCATTACAGTTGACAAAGTATCCAACAAACGCAGCATCCTGGGGTGAGGGACGTACCCAGGGCCACACAGCCAGAAAGTGGCTAGGGCCAGACCAGCTCTAAACCTGGAGCCCATTCTGCCTATTACTGTGCATGGCAGAGGGTTCTGGGAAGGAAGATTTGGCAATGGATGCATCCAGCTCTTGATTCACTTCCTTCCTGTATGGTTTTAAGCCAGTTATTTAACTTCTCCAAGCTTTAGGTTTTTCATCACTAAAATGGGACCCATACACAGATGAGGAATGGTGACAATGAAATGGTGACATGTATCCAAAGCATTTCACCCAGTGCCAGGCCTGTGGTACAGCCCGAGTAAGTGGGAGCTGTTGGTGTTACTAGTTCGGTGATGAGGATAACCATGATTACTGGCAGTGCACCAGGGAGTGAGAGGTGAAGCTGCCTCATAGGTCAGGATCCCCACAGGGACCATGTTCATCCCAGATGGTTTAAATGAACAGACTTGAATAAAGAGACCCAGGTGTGGGCAGGTGTGGGCAGGGGAAGGTGACGGTGTGACACCCAGGGTCTATCTGCAGCAGGAACCTGGGGCACCCGGGGCCGGGACAGAGGAGGGCAGGGGAGGAGGTTTGCAGAGCCCTGTAAGAGCAGGAGGCCTGGAGGCGGGGCCCCCTGTGTGGAGGTGGCGTGGACAAAGGGCTACGAAGCAGGGAGAGAGCAGGGGAGCCACACCCCCACCTCTCTCCTACCCTCTTCCTTCCCCTTCCCCGTCAGGTGGCTCCCTGAGGAGAGCCCCGCCACCCCCAGATGCAGATGCTCGGGTGAGGATGGCTGAGACGAGGCAGGTAGCTCTGTGGGGCAGAAAGAGAAAGTACCTGGGAGAGAGGCGGGTGGGGCTGGCAGGTAGTTCTGTGCGCTGTGAGAAGTGGGGGGACAGTTAGGAAGAGTGGGCTAATGAGTTTAGGGGCCGTGGGGAACCCCTGGTCGGCAGGTAAGGAGGGACTGACATGTTTAAACAGCCTGTGGGTGGGGGTCACAGGGGCTGAGCTAGGCCCCCTTCCCCAGCACGTCACCCCTCCTGCTGCCGGGGTCTCAGCATCGCTGTCCTGCAGACCCTTGCTCCGGGGAGCTTCTCCCCACTGTCTCGTCTCCCCTCCCAGCCCCTTCTTTCTCTCTCTAATAAAAGCCACGTTGAATGTGAACCATGACTAACTGACCATCTGTTCGGGAAAAATAAATAAATAAATATTTACTGAATTACTTGGTAAGCCTAAAATGGAAAAAGGTAAAAGGAAATGGGAGCAAGGCAAATGTTTTCTCTGCCTCTGCTTTGTGACAGGGAAGACCTGAGTTTTGAGGCTGTGTTCTTAATAATTTGTAGCCGCTGAGTCTTTGCCTGGAAGCCAGCGTCTTCAGTCAGCAGGCACATACTGATAAGAAGACAGTCATCCACCAATTTAACAGCTTAAAATGTGTCCCAGCCTTATTAACATATGTTTCTGAGGGGCTGTTTCTTCTCCAATTATAACTGACACCTAGCTGGAGACTTTAAAGTGTACCTTTTAAAAATAAATGTGGGTTTGTTTGTTTTTTTCTGATGATAATACTGGCTAACATATATTCAGCACGCCTATGTATCAGCGACCAAGTGTTCCAGGGACATGTATTAATTCATTTAATCCTCAGAACAACCCCAAGAGGTCGGTACTATTTTACAGATGAGGAAACTGAAATACAGTGTGGTTAAATAACTTGTCCTCAGTCACACAGCTGTTAAGTGCGGGCATATACTTCAAACCAGGGCTACTTTTAAAAGAATGCTTCTAAGCAATGCCTATAATTCCATCTGAGATGTACCTAATACATATTTACCTAAGTTGGACTCTCCATATTGTATATTACATAAGACTGGTAAGAAAAACTGAAGTCGATTCACTTATTTACCCCGCACACGTGTCATGGGTTCTGTGGATGCCAGGCCTGGACTCCCAGAGCCGCAGGCCAGGAGAGAAGCAGCCATCTGCTTAGCTGGGCAGCGTATGATGAAACCACATGCACCAAGGTAGAGAGGTTGCAGAATTAATGTCCAGAAAGTGGCTCAATGAGGTGGAAGTGAGACAGGCTGGGCATAGGACAGCGTTTGGACTGAGAACCTGGAATTCACCCTGAAGGCTCTGAAGGGCTGCTAGAGGCACCTAAGAAATGCAGAGGTGTGATCTGGGCTTTAGAAATGCACATGGCATGGCAAATAAAGGCGATACGCTCTAGCAATTATATCCACATGCCAAGTTCAACTGCCTGGGTCAGAACTGTGGCTCGCCACTCATGGGCTGTGTGATCTTGGACAGGACACTTCACCTTGCAATTTCTCATCTGTGATTTGCAGACATAGTACCTATATCACTGGATTGAAGTGAGGATTAAAATGTTTCCATATATAGTATTAGTAAAAGTAAGTACTCAATAAGTATTAGCTACTGTTAAAATTATACGGGCTATTATTAATACCATTATTAATATTGTGAATTATTAGCAACTACTGTTAATAATGGCTAACATTACTTGAGTGCTTACACTTATTATTACCATCCTTGTCACCTAGGGGTGGGTTGGAGGTGAAGGGCCAGAGGTCACAGGAGCTAGACAGCAGTCACCATAAATCCTCATCGAAATTAGACCAGAACAGCGCTTTGGGTCAAAAGCTATTACTAGGTCATCAATTTTGGGAGTTATAATCAGCCTTTTTTTTTTAAATTGAAAGAAAATGAATTACGAAATGTCAGAGAACATTGCTCATTCTATGGTAACTTTGGTGTGAATCTTATTTCGATTTTATATACTTAAACACACACTCACATAGATAAATGTGTGTTCAGGTCACAATGTAAGGTGTTTTTCAAATCATGAATTCCAGAGTCTGTTTTACGCACGCTGGAGCAGAAGGTGGCTTCACCAGTGCCCTCCCCTCGGGCACAAAAACACCATCATCCTGTCAGTCCACGCCAAGAGCTCAGAGCTCTTAAGTTTGAGCCCCAGTAAAGGATTTGATTTCTGTGTACCCTAGGTCATACTCCTGTCCCAGCACTAGTTTCCAGGGATAGTTTGAGAACTGGGTCTTCCATGTTGATTGGCTCTTGTTACAGCCCTAAGGCATTGTCGTCTGTTTAGTAATGCTGGCTCTGCCACTCACTCACCACGTGGCCTTGGGCAGGAGGCTGTATGGCTCTGTGTCACTGTTGTCCCATGTGTAAAAGGGGGTGAAAATCATTGTCTTATATGCTTCATGGTTATAATGAGGCACCAATAAAATCACAAATGTTTGCACTCTTTCAAAATCATGGAGCACATGTAAAGGAAAGTCTACAGTAGATATTTGGGACCTATGATAAATCCCAAGACACCGAGTGGTAACCTCAGACATTCCCTTGCTGAGCAAAGCAATGCAGCTTTTCAGGTTAGGACATATGGACCTGTTTGAGTGGATCTACAGAGCTCTTTAAGGAGGACAGTGTCTGCATTGGAGCCAAGGTAAGACCTGACCATCAGAGAGCCTCTGGAGTTTTGGGACGGAAGAGAGCATCTCCAGGCCAAAGGGATGCTTCAGATGTCTATGGTTAAAGGTAGAATTTGGAAACCATTAGTCCTCAGACCAAAATGACTCATCAGTATGTTTTGTTTGGCCTGTAAAGTATTTTGAAATTATATTAAAAAAAAAATAATGGATAGCATTTAAAAATCATACATTTTACATTTAAGTCCAAATTTCCAGCTTGTCTTAAAAATTCACAAGGCACCCTGCACTCCTCCATCGCAGCATTGACAGGAACGGGTAGCCGCTGCCCTCTTGGACAGGCCCACCTGTCCGTCTGTCAGCGGCCTGACCCCCACACTGCGACCCCATGCGACACTGCAGCTCTCACTCTGTGGTTCCTCTAGTAGTTACACAGTGGAGTGTTTTGTATACCCATGTTGCTCGGAAAAGTGGAACAATGAAACAAAGAACTGAGTAGGCTGTATGTGTCAAGAGCTCTCATCATACCTTGTGCAGGATGTTCTACTTTCCTTCTGTGCTGAACTGCCGGCTACCCCAGAGCCGAAGGAAAACATTTGGGAGGACAAAGAGGGTGCTTTGACAGCTTTAAAAAATCCTGGGGTGTCAGTCTAGGGCCAAAGGTCAAGATGAGGGAAAGAGGAAAAAGGGAGATTATGAGCTTTCCACCAATCAGACACCCTGGCAACACCCAGACGTATGGGGCAGGCACTGTACCTTCCCCAGGGGCTGAAGGTGCCACCGCTGAGATGGCGAGTCTGAAGGAGAGGGGGTCCTCTCTCCAGGCTGCCTGGCAATCAGAGTTAGCCTAGCCAGAGGGACACTTTCGTGCAATGAGAATGGGAAGAAGGGGGACATGAGAGCATAGAAAACACTTAAGTTTAGAGCCAGGCAGGTCTGCGTTCAGGTTCTGGCTTTGTTACTTACCACCTCATGACCTTGAAGAATGTTCTGAACCTCAGTTTTCTCCACTGTCAGATGAGGATTAGTGGGCCAGTTAATTAAACCAATGTGTATTACATGTGCCAGGATTCACTCAAGGTACTATAGACCAGGAGTGGGAAAACAGGTAAAGCCCCTGCTCTCATGGAGCTTATGTATTAGTGGAAGAAAACAAACAATAAGCAAGTAATTAATTACCCGGTGGTGATAGCGTGGATTGGTTGTTTACACCTTGGCTCATTTGATTTAATGAGATAATGAGTGCAAAGTGCTTACCCCAAAATGAATGAATATAGTCATTCATTTTACAAATTCTTAAGGAGCCACAGTTCCGTGTCAGGCCCTACCGCAGCTAGGACGTGATGTGAACAAACACGTGATTCCTGTCGAGGAGGATTAGGAAAACTAGTGTCCTCTGGCCTTCATTGGCTTTCTTGACACAGACCGTGCTGAAGGGACAGGCTGAGCCATCTGCATGGTGAAAAGGCAGAGGAGCAGAAAGGCTCCTGGAGGCTCTGGGTGTGAGGACCCCCTTGCTACTTATGGCTGTGTGGCTTTGGAGCTGTGCCCTCACCTCTCAGAGCCCGAGGCCCTTCTCTGCAGCTTTGCAGGGAGAATCGAGGTCCAGGATGCACCAGGCTATTGTCTTTGCTTCCTGGGGCTCAAGTTCGCTCCTTTTCTTTTCCTTTCCCCGGCTCCAGACCACTCAGCCCTGAGTGCGGCGAGGACCCTGTTCGTGGATGTGGAGGAGTGTGGGCCGGAGGCCATGGACGTGAAGGAGAGGAAGCCATACCGCTCGCTGACCCGGCGCCGCGACGCCGAGCGCCGCTACACCGGCTCCTCCGCGGACAGCGAGGAGGGCAAGGCCCCGCAGAAGTCCTACAGCTCCAGCGAGACCCTGAAGGCCTATGACCAGGACGCCCGCCTCGCTTACGGCAGCCGCATCAAGGACATGGTGCCTCAGGAGGCCGAGGAGTTCTGCCGCACAGGTGAGGGTGGGCTGCGGGCAGACCGTGGGCCAGGTGAGCACGCAGGTGTGCCCGTGGGCGTGCGCTCAAGGGCACAGCAAGGCGAGCGAGGGCGCCGCTTCAACACCAAGTCTGGTATCTTGGCACCAGTATCTAGTCAAAGCCTGCCCTGCAGTTCATTCTTACTTCATTCTGATGGTCACCCAGTTAGTAAGTATAATGAGGTGGTTAGGAGCTGGGTTCTGTGTGGTGTCAGACGGCCGGGGGGTTGAGTTCATAGCCTCAGGCTCTCCTTTCAGCCTCAGTCCTCACCTGCTGGGTGGGCATGAGTGGTCTCCCTACTGCACTGAATTGTTATGAGGACTAATGAGATGACGTGTTTTGGTGGTAAGATGATACCACCAAGTGCTGAATGTCTTAGTTATTAGTTTTGTCATTTGTTCATGTATTTATTCATTCAACAAACACAGTACCTTTTTGTGTCAAGCACTGTCCTGACCTTGAGTGGAAGCTGTTTTTGAGACCTAAAAACTTAGTAATTTGGCGGCTATCCTGGCTCCCACGCCTTCATTTCCTATACACTGTAGTTACTGAAGTCGATCCATCCATCTACTCCAGAATACCTTTCAAATTCGCCTCCCTTCTCCATCCCCTCTGCCACTGTTCCAGGTCAGGCCCCTATCATTTCTCTGAGAGGGCTGACTACAACGCCCTGCCCAGTGCTGCCCCCTATGGACTATTCTCTGCACTGCAGCTGGAGTGAAGTTGGAAATAACACCCCGTTGCTCTTACCCTGAGCTCTTTATTAACCTGGCTTAGTAGGGCTTACCCCATATTCATTTGTCTTTGGGGATTATTTTACCACCTACCTCTCCACCTCACCACCCATGCTCCAGACCCACTGGACTCTCATTATTTCCACACCTACCATGATATATGTTCTCTACCCTGGTGCCTCTGTGCTTCCTGTGATTCTGCCTGCAGTGCCTTGAGCCTTCTTTGATGCCTCATGGGCCCCTACCAGTTCCTTCATGTTCATGCAGCCCTCCCTGATTCTGCTCTGTCCACTCCCCTTCTACGGACAGGGTTAGCCAGGCATGGTGCCGTACAATTTATATATGTTTTGACATTGTTATTTTATCCTTACACCACCACCAAGTTGAATCATTTGCCCAGGATCACAGAGGTAAGAAGAGATGGGCAGACATACACACCCATGGAGCCTGACAGCCTACGGTGGCCTCCCCCACAGGCCTGGATCCCCATGAAAGCTGACTTGTTAGCAAGGCTGCCTCTCAGGCTTGAAAGATGAGCGGTCTGCTCCTTTTCCCCAGCTTGCGGGTGAGAGGTCAAACTCTGGCATTAGACAGACCTGGGTCTGAATTCTGGCTCTGCCACTGCTACTACTCCCAGCCTCTTCCCTTGGGCAATGGGAAGATGGTCAGAATTAATAAGGACTATAAATAAAGCACTTGACACAGTACCTGGCACAGAGCAGATGCTTCATAAATGCTGCCTACTACTAATTGTCATCTCTGGGTCTCACTGAGGGGAAGGGACAAAATGGTATTAAAGCTTTTCTCCAGCTCTGTCCTGCCCGTGGTGATAGAGCTCAGTGAGCCCTGGCAGGTCCCGCTTGGCCTGGATGCCACCCTAGCACATGAGGCTGCAGAAGGAGTCCCTTCTTGTCTTTGTAAATGACAAACAAGAAGCATTCTCATCTCATAGGCAGGCATGAGCATTGCCATTTACAAAATACTCTCTCTCTCCTTACCTCCCCGGATCCACAAAAATACTGAGGGTAGCAAGTCATAGGTTATTGCCCCACTTTAAAAGGAAAACATAGGCCCAGGTGATGTCACCAGCCCAAGATTGCACAGCTAGATGTTGAGTGAGGTGGGATGTCAGTCTGTATCCTGGGCTCCTCAAGAAAGAGGCCAAAAAGACTTAAAGCAAACAGGAGGATGTCTCATGTTTGATAAAATAAATCCTATACTCTCACACATCAGAGGGACCAGGCTGGCTCAACGGGATCGCTGAGTCCTTAGAGCGAGCCCTCACCTTGCATTTCTCCAGTCCTGGGATGTCTCAGCTCACTCATATTGACACTGAGTCTGGCTGCTTAAAAGGGCGTGCGTGGCAAGTCATATGGAAATCAATGCAGCCAGGGCTGTTTATTGCAAATAAATTTGATTTTTCTCTGAATGTAGCAGTCATTCTTCATAATGTGTGACTGGTCTCCCTGGAGAGGGCTGGCCCAGAGAAGCAGGAATGGGGGATGGGGTGGGGAAGCTGCGGGGTGGACAGGACAGGGGTGGGCAAAGGAGATCAGAGGGAGGCAAACTGGGCCTGCAGGAAGTGTGGTGCGCGTCAAGGCTGGGAAGCAGACTGAGAGAATGTAGGCTCCAGTTTGGAGTTTTCTTCTACTTAGAATGAGAACAAAAGAGGAGAGCAAACTGGGCTATGGCGCGTAGGGGTGATATTCAAAATGTTTAACATCTGGTATGTCCCACACTCTGAAGAGCCCAGAGACCCCTGCTGCACAGAGCCTGCTGACATTAACCTTTTAGTAACTGCATCAGGGCGAGACTGGGAGGTGATCTCATCATGGTGGGTGGGGGCACTATAGGGAAGGGGCTGATGTAGGCAGAGCAGAGCTTGGGAGCACTGGATATGAGGGTTAGGCTTCAGTTATGGACTAAGCAGTATGGAACTATTGTATGACTTTAACCTCCTTGCTGGCGAGTGCCACGCCCCCACCCCACCTGGAAGAGGAGATTTGAGTAGAACAAAGGCGCTCCATTTATTTTAGCAGACATTTATTTGGCCCCTCTAAGTAGCAGATTTTTTTTTCTGGGCACAAGAATGAGCAGGGCATGGTCCCTGTCCCTGATCGAGGTCATCAGTGGAGGAGTCAGGCCCCGAAGTCTGTGCTGGATGACAGGGGCCAGGAACTTTCAGAGGAAGAAGCTGTGACTTCTGCACGAGGGGTAGGATTGGAGGAGGCGCCACAGAGGAGGTGCCCTCCAAGTTGCCTTTGCTTAAAGGGTGTAGAGGATTTGAGCTGGTAGGGAAGGGGCAGAAGGAGGCATCCAGGCAGAGGAGAGGCATGGAACAGCATGCCTCGAAGGAGAGCAGCAAGAGCTCGAGCAGAGTGAGCTCCAAGGACAGCAGTAAGTCCTGGGGTGAGGGGCCAGGCTACTGGTGGGAAGACCTCCCCGACCCCCGTCAACACTCTAACCAAGTTTATCTTGGTTTCCCCCCAGGAGCCAACTTCTCCCTACGTGAGCTGGGGCTGGGGGAGGTGACGCCGCCTCATGGGACCCTATACCGCACAGACATCGGCCTGCCCCACTGCGGCTACTCCATGGGGGCCAGCTCTGACGCCGACGTGGAGGCCGACACCGTGCTGTCCCCTGAGCACCCTGTGCGACTGTGGGGCCGGAGCACACGGTCTGGCCGCAGCTCCTGCCTGTCCAGCCGGGCCAACTCCAACCTCACGCTCACCGACACGGAGCACGAGAACACCGAGACCGGTGAGTGGTCCTCTTGGCCTGTGCTGGGCACCAGGGTCGCGGGACTGGGTTTTAATTAAACCATTGATTGTGTGCTCCATGACTTGGGGCTCAGGCGAAGTTGGGGAAAATTGCTTTGCTCTCAGTGGTCAAAAGTGAGAGCTTTTTGCGCAGTCACATGAAATACCCACCAACTGGTGACATGACAGAAATTAGGTCTTGGTTCTTTCTTTCCAGATTAGGGAGCTGCCTAAGGGATGAGGGAGCAGAGGAGCCAGGGGATGCTGGAACCTATCCCCGACAGCTTGTCTGCTAAGGCGTGGGCCTCACTGATCCTGCCTGAGCCCTGCTCGTGCAGACTCCAGCCTGCAGGTGCTCAGCAGTCCTGGGCAACTGCTGGGGATGCTGCCCCACTCCAGGATTTTATGTTGATCAGAGGAAGGCTTCAAAACATAAACTGTCATGTTGGAGTAACTTGAAACTTGAGGTTTTGCTTTAGCTTTCTCCCATCTGCAGATTTGGGGAAGTGCTGGCTGTTCTGGACTCCTTATTCTACCCCTGTCTCTGCAGCCCCTTCTTCCAAGGCTTCCTTTCTGTGGTGCAGGAAAGGGAATCTGATTTCAGAATTTTCCTGCTTACTCTCAGACCTGAGGGGCTCTGAATTAGCTGCAGCCCACAGTTTGCTGCAGGGGGTGTGTGTGTGTGTGTGTGTGTGTGTGTGTGTGTAGGCAGTGGGGGGTACTGGCAGTGGATCTCCCTTTCTTTTGTGTGTTGTGCCCCACTTGTCCCTGGGTAGCGGTGCGGACCCAAGTCTGCTCTGAGGATGGTCCTACTGGAGTCTGGCAGCAAAGATTTAGGGAGGGTGGCAGAGATCAGAGACAGCCCCTCTGCCTGAGGGAGGCTTTTGTTTCTCAGAAGTCCAGTGAGCAAGCAGGTCTGCTGGTGCTTTGACCCCAAAAGTAGGAAGGGGATGTGGGGAGGGCGGTCTGAATGAGCACTGCAAGAGCCAAGCTCGGCAGCAGGGCCCCCTACTGGTTTCCAGCGCTAGCTTTAGAGTTGAAGGCTTAGGTGGATTCGTCTCTGAAAAGGATGTTCCAGCTGGGTTACACAGGATGCAATTCCAGATGTGGGATTGAACAGAAGACAGGTAAAGTCATGGTCAGATTTGGGAAATTTACCTCTTTAAAGAGTCAGGTGCACAGAGTTCTGTATCCATTTTGCCACCCCTCCCACGTAACATAGAGGTTTTCTTAGGGAGTCTGTGCCCCTGTCTGAGGGGAAGGAGAACAGCAGGTCATGGATACTGGCTTGGCAGTGTAAGCCTCCCCTGACCCCAAACCAGCACCCTGAGAGGGCCAGTGAGCTCTGCGCCTGAAGAGCTCCCCCGCCCTGCAGTGGGGAGCCAGCCCCACTTGTCATCTACCGTATTTTGCCATGTGTGATGAGAACTTTTTGCCCAAATTTCTGAGGGAAAAATAAGGATGCACATTATACATGGGTAGTACTAATTCTGTACTTATATAAATGTTTTTAATTCTTTTATTTATGCTTATGTGTTAAAAGTGTAACTCTAGAAAGCAATGACATCCGTATGCAAAATAATACCCTGCAGTACAATAATCTGTTTTGTTTCTAAATAGAAATAAATTTAAAATGAATTCAAAAATTAAAATGAAAGGGTTTTACTTTCTGAAAGTCTGGGCCAAAAACGTGGGTGCACATTATACACGGCAAAATATGGTACCTTCCCACCAAGGCCCGAGCCCAGCCAGCGGCCTGTCCTCTCCCCACCAGGGCACCCATATGGTGTGTGAGGCCTCTGCAGAGACAGGATACTTCTGTTCCATCACTGACCTGGGATGTAGCACCAGATAAGTTGGATCCTTTCGCTGGACCAACTTCAGTTTCCTCATCTATTAAATAAGTGATTTAAATGAAATCAGAATTGACTGTATTCTGAGAACATTAATAGTTCTTGGATGGGAGGGAAAGGAATTTGACTCTGTGGTCAAATAATGTAGGAAACACTGGGTTAAAGGAACTTAAGTTGGTTTCTTTGTGCAGAACTTTTCAGAGATTCTAAAATATGTTAATGTGCATGCTATTGGATAAATTACCAAGGAGCAATAGAAGCAACATTCCCCAAATTGATCTGAGCACAGAACCCTCTATTCCCAGAGCATCTGCTTGGGTCCGTGTTCTAATGATCTTTTTGGGTATAACTGAGCTGAATCATCTGCAAGCCCAGTCAGATCTAGGATTCTATAATTCTAAGTGCTTACATTAAGATGAAGGTGCACAAGAAAAGGATAATAATAGCATGAACAATTCATAGCTGTTGCTGATTATCAGACCCCCAGCACAGTGCTAAATATGTTAGTGATACGGTCTCACTGACTCATTCTATTCTACAACCCTGTGAGGTATATTTTATTATCGCCCCCTGAACAAAATAAGGCAACTGCAACACCAAAAGGTTAAGCAACCTACACAGGTCACAGCTAGTAAGATGGGACTTGAAATCTGGCCTGTGTAACTCTAAAATCCTTACTCTTGCATCCCTAGTTAGGGTGAATTTCCTCTATAGCAAGCTTCTTGCCATGGTGACAAATGATCACTTTTTCATAAAGTCATGACAGAGTGAGGTGCACACCGCCCACATTATTGTATATTCCCTGAGAGCTGAATTACTGCTGAATTAAGCCTCTGTTGGGTGATAATGACACAGTCAATGAGCCTGAAGAGCCTCAGCCTTTGATAATGGGGACAGGGAAATGGCTGCCTGCTCCCCCTGGCTGCGCCCCCCTCTCCTTCTGATTATCCATTTCTGCTCTGGCCGCCACATGCTAAGCCTCACTGTACTCAGGGAAGGAGCAGGCAAAGGAGGTGGGCACAGGAATCTAACACAGAGCCCCTGGCCCCTGCATCCCTTCCAGATCTGGATTCCCCAAACCCAGACACCCCACGGTGCCCATGCCCTTGTCCACTTTCTCCCAGTTGGAAATTACATTAACAGCTTTGTTCTACTCGGGTCTAAATGACAGTGACTCACACTGACAGTAAATGAGCCATAGGAATGGCTCCCTCTTATCCATTGATGAGGTTGACAGTACTCTTGCTCACACCATTGTCTCCTCAATTTACAGCTGAAGACGGGCTCAGAGAGACGAAGGGCACACGGGCCTCATCTCATTGAGCTGGAGCCAAGCTCTCCTTCAGTCTGGCTCTTTCTCTTGCTCTCTTCTCCCTGTCCCCCCATCTCTTCAGTCTTCCTCCCGTGACCCTTCTCTTTCTCTCATTCATGCTACTGGTCCCCTTTCTCTGCAATGAGAACTCAGATCTCACCATCAGAACAGGGCTCAATTCCACAGGACATGTACAGCAACACATCACAGTGTGGATACTTTTCAGGAGTAGAGGGAGGACATACTGAGGGCCTACTGTGTATATAACCACTGAACATATGCAATTGATTGCTGTGAATCCTTGTGACAACACTGGTATTTCCATCTCCTGGATGGGAGAACTGAGACCCCAGAAAGGTCAACTCACCCACCAGAGATTGCACAGGCAGTGAGTCTTCAAGTCGGCAAAGCTTGGATTTGAACTCAGATCTCTATGATCCTGTAGTCTGAGCCCTTTTCCTGGCTCCATTTGAATCATCAAGAGTGCTGGCCTTTCAGTTGAGGCCACCAAAAATGTGTGACCGGTTTCTCAGAGCTCCTTACCAGATGCAAATGCAAAGCACAATCCCCAGAAACTTCCAGCACCAGGAACCAGGCTCTGCCTCCACCCACACCCGGCCTTGCATTAGTCAATAGTAATTGTCAACAGTATTGATAGCGGTGGAGGCTTCTGCTGAGGTCACAGGGATGCTGCATGCAGCTGCCATCAATAATAACTTTTATGGGGTCCATTAAAGCCAATTTCTGCCCCTGAAGGTTAATGTCAGCAGCTTTTATGTCACTGCTTAATATCCAAAATAAATACAGAATTGACTGGGTAATGTAAACACAAATCTTCCTCTTCAGGGCCGCCGGGCAGAGCCGGCCCCAGCTTTAGCCTTTCCTGCTGAGTGCGGCCTGCAGGCTGGAGGGCGGGGAGAAGGAGCTGGCATCATGCCATGCACACAGTTGGCATTCGATAAATGTTTTGTAGAAAGCAAAGGTTGCACTGTGAGCTCCATTTCCACCCACAGGATCAGGATGACGGTGTCTCTTTTGTAGATTCATTCCGTAACTTGTTCTATAACTACACCGAGTTCCTGAGTATACCAGGAATTATTCTAGAGTTGAGCCTCTATACAGAGGCTGTAGATGAATATTGGGGAAGTGGTAATATGACAATCTTGTGGCCCAATCTCTCATGGAAGGGTAGCAGACACTGTCACAGAGGGGGAAGAACTGTGGTTTCATTCACAGTTAGTGAGGACACGTGGCCTGAAATCCTGGCCATGCCATGTCCCGGCTCTGAAACCTTGGGCAAGTCTCCTCACCTCCCTGAGTCACAGTTTCCTAAAACAACATGCCAGTGGTTACCAAGGGATGGGAGAGAGAGGAATGGGGTGTTAGTGTTTAATGGGTGCAGAGTTTCAGTTTGGGATGATGAAAAAGTTCTGGAAATGAGCTGGTGGTGATAGTTGCACAACCATGTGAATGAACTTAATGCCACTTAATGCCTTAAAAAGGGTTAAACCAGGCCAGGACTGGGTGTTCCATACCAGCTTCCCAATCATGAAATTCCAGCAGAGGTGGTAGTGTGGAGAGTAGGCCCCAGGTCAAACTTCACCAAGGCAGTTTGAGGCAGGTAAGCAGAAGGAAGGGCTGGAATTATGGCCCAAGGGAAGCCAAGATTATAACAAAAAAAGAGAGTGCAAAGTGTCTCACGTGGAGGGTAATGCAAGGCTGGGAGTGGGAGCTGGTGGCAAGGTCAGAAACCAAGATGATCAGCAACAGGATGGAGAATGGTATGAGAAACAGGCAAGGGGTGTGGTCTTGACCACGGCCATGAACCATGAGAGAGAGTGTGGAATGTGGCATGAGACAGACCACTGCTACAGAACTCGGCAACTGAGCCGAGGAAGCTGTGAGGAGAAGGATCAGACACGCGCCGTCCCCTAAGGATATCTGGGAGCCCTTTGTGGTCACAGAACCTGAGAGTATGGAGGCCTCTCTCACTGCTAAGAGCTCCGACACTCAGCGGCGAAGAGGCAGCTCCTTCCCTCTCCAGGCTGACCCGTTCCCCACTGCCTCCATGCCCCGACCTGGCCTGAGCCCCTGTCCTGTCTCCTGGATTTCTGCAGGAACCCCTACTTTGACAGAGCCCACTAGAGCTCAGTACAGCTCCCAGTGTGATCCTGTCACTCCCTTGGCCCCCCAGGCACTCCCTTGGCCCCCCGGGCAGTGGCCAGCAGGCATCTCTGCCCCACACTGCCTCGCTGGCCCCCTGCCCTACTCCGGTCACACTGGCCTCCTTGCCTCTCTTCAGACAAGCCAGGTCTTTTGTTCCTGTCCTTCCTCTGCCAAGATCACTTTCCCTCCAGACATCCTCAGCGCTCTCTGCCTCACCTACCTCAAAGGTCATCTTACCAGCAAAGCCGTCCCTGGCCACCATGTTTAGAACTGCAACCCCTCTCCCCTATTCCCTCTTCCGTAACTTACCATCTTGAAACATCCTATATAATGTAATTGTTAAACGTGTTTATCGTCACACTCCCCATGGGTGAGTAGGCAAGTTTATCTTTGTTGTTCATGCTGGAAATCCCCTACCTAACACAGGAGCTGGCTACGGTAGGTGCTCAACAAATTCTTGTTAAAGGACAGACAATCCACCTAACTTGCCAACCTTCCCTCCCAGCACAGCCTGCTCCCACAGTCCCGGTGACACACCAATGTTCCAACCTCATGGGACACAGCTTATGTTGGTCCACCTCCACACCTTTGTCACACAGAATCCTCTTTCTTCCTTCTCTTGACCTGTTAAAGTCCTTCCCTCTCCTCAAAGCCCAGGGACCAGCTCTTCTTCCATGGAACCTTCTCAGATACCTTCTGGCTGGAATTTTTCTCTTAAACCTCATGACTTTAAACGTCCTTTCTCTAGTACATCACAATTTGAGAGTGGCCTGGGATGATCTCTAGCTCCTGATCATCTCTAACAGGTCATGGATTCTGTTTGTTTTCTGGAACTTCCTAACATTAACAAAAGTTTATGTTTTGGAAACCACTAGAATCATCTCTTAGATTATATATATTTTATGTTAACAAAAACCAATCTCTACAGAACAAACTGTAGAGTGCAGCGGTCAATAAAAACAGTATGCACTGGAGTGATGCAGACCTGGACTCAGCCCTGGCTCTCCCACTTACTAGCTGTGCAATCATCAGCAAGTCACCTAGTTTCTCCAGATCTTAGTTTCTGTGGCTAGATTATGAGAAAAGGCTAAGAGTCAATGTCTCTAAGTTCTCTTCTAGCTCCGAGATTCTCAGGTGCTCTGACTCTATGGGACCCTTCCCTGTCTTTTTTGGAACTTGGAGCCTTGCAGCCCTTATTACATGGATAACCCTGTCCAGTGGGAGATTCTAATGCCCTGAGAATATTGGGCAGCTGTGCATTCCTGGGAGGAAGTGTGGGCCGGCTCACAAAAGCAGTCGAGTAGTCAAACGCGGGGATCCGATCCCTGCTCCGCCTAAGGGAGCCTGGCTTCCTGTCCCAGATGAAGTACAATGGCTGGGCAGCTGCAGGACTCTGGCCACTTAGGGAATTAATGACAGACCTTCTTATAGATTTTTAAAACCACGTCTCATGAGCATGGAGCCAGGGAGGGTAGAGGGTGAATTAACTTGGTAATAAGCTTCTTTCTCACTGTGCTTTGGAGATGCTCACCTAATCTCCTGACTTGAATAAGCAATTTGGCTGCCTAATTAGGTTAACCAATAATTTCCCTGTTGACACCCAGGCTCCTTGATAATCTGGGGGTAACTGCGATTCTGTTGGTTTGTCTTTTCTAAGTGAATTTCTCAGTTTGCCTCTGGGGTCAAAGCTGTGGGTAAATCCTCACTAGTCTCCAGACCCTCCACGCCTCTTCACGCAGCCTCTACTGGGATGCCCCTCTGGTCCCTTTTGCTCAGTGGGATCCTACCTGGCCTTCAAGCCCAGGTGCTTACCGTGAATGGGATGAAGGAAGGGACCTTTGCACCCTCAGGGCAAAACGAATGGCTCCTCTCACTGTCATCCTGAAGCTCTTTAAAAAATTAATATTAATAGCTAGCATGAATTATGGACCAGGCCAGACACCTCACAAATGTACTACAGGCTCACGACAACACTTCAAGGAAGGAAGGTGACATGCTGATTTGTTGCTGTTGTTAGTGTGGTAAGGTACACAGAACCCGTTCAGAAGTATCCCAAATCCACTCCCGACTGGTGAGTTCTGTTGCTCCCCCTGGTGGGCAAGCACGTACTAGTACAAGAGCACCCTGCTTCTGTACTGGGAGGGAAAAAAGAGAGATGGAGATTCAGAGCTACAGTAAAGATAGATTGCATTCTTGAAACTAGGTTAGGACCCGCTGTGTGTGCACAGAGGTGCAGCAAACCAGTTTTGCTTTTAATTTGAGCCAACATGACTTTCAATTCCAGTGGAAGCAATGATGTGCACAATGTCAAACTTCCTACCAGAAGACATTTGCAAGGCATTTCTTTTTTCCCATCAGTGAGCTCAGCTTTGTCCAGGGAGAACGACTCCTGGGCCTCTTTCAGCTTCATCTAACCCAGGATGACTTCGGGGAAGGACAGAATAACTGATGATGGAAAAATAACTTCCCACCCACAAGAGCCTAATTCCAGTGCTGGGTATGTAGAGTCTAGGGATGAATCTGATTTCAATTTGGGGCTCTGTTACCAGCCCCAGTGGAGCCTGGACCAAGTCATTCTCTCTGGGCATTCCTTTCCGCATCAGCCTAATAGGGGTCATTGGAATCTCAGGCAGCAAGATAACTCTGAGGGAGAATGGACTTTGGAGTCAAACACTGAATTCCAGCTCAGCCACTCAGGAACTGGGTGGCTTTGTGCAAAGTATTGAACTTCACTGAGGCTTCTCGCTCTCTTCCTCTGTGACATGGGAATGAATCCATGTCTGCCTCCTACAGTTGTGATAAATGTGAAAGAACTGTGCACATGAAAGACCCAGAACTACATTTTCCAGACTGTGGATCGTCAGTGATCCTGAAATCATTGCTGTGGCTCAGCACTGTCATTTAAAATAGCAAATGGAACAAAGAGGAACAGAATAGCGTGCATAGCACATAGTTTTAGTTTGCAAATTTTTATTTTAGTTATACTTTACATACAACACCTGTACTAAGTCACCACATACAATATATTGCTTACTGAGGAGTAATTTAAAAAAATGTTTAAAATATGGTGCCTGGAATATAGCAGGACCTTGTGACTGTTAATGCTTTTCTTTCAAGACCCTTCTCAGCTTAATGATTCTGCGATTCCCAGTGCCATAGTCCTGTCCAAAACTACTGACGTAGTATTTTAGGGCCCCCTATTGAGAATGAATATATATCTGGGCAGGGCCTCATGGTTCAGTTGATTGGAGCTGGGCTCTGGGATTAGATGGACTTGGCCAAGGTAACAGCGTGGCTTGTTTAATGACAACCGGAATCCCTGGTTTGCAGACCCAGCCAGATCTTCTGCTCTCATCCCCTACGCCCTCCTATATCAATGGCCATTGGGGTTACTGATCAGCCTTAGGTAAGTTTTGAGCTGTGAGGAGAGCGGGAAAAGCACCCCAAACAGGCAGAGCCGACCTAGAAGAATACAGGGGCTGAACGAGTTATAACCCCAGTTCATATAACCAGCTGAATCTCTCCACCGAGCACAAAGGCAACTGGAGAAGAATCCTGAGCACCACATGCAACCAAGACGTCCTCCAACCCACGGATCCTTGTTACAAACTTAATCTCACACTCATCAACACAGGCAGGCTGGCCAAAATGTGGGAATGACCCTCTTCCCCTTGCCTTGAGGCTGGAGGGAAAGCATGTGCAGCGAGGTATGAGGAAGGACTGCTGGAAATCCAAGGGGGTTTGACACATGATGCCTAGTGCAGGAGGGCGACAGTGATTACCCCTAGGCTCTCTGGAGCCAGGCACAGTGAGAACCCCACAAAATACCCCTTTTGGGAAGAGGCCTCAGGGAGACCAGACCCGCCCCCCAAACTCTTCCCAAAGTGACAGGCCCAACTTCTTCTGTTTGGGAGCAGAGATGGTAAAGAAAAGGAATGTTAAACTGGCAGTCAGAAGCCTCGGATCTGACTCCCAGCCGTGTGGACTGTGTAGAAAATGCAAGAGGTTCAGTATGGCTGAGCCTGCGGGGATTAAGAGAGGATGAGGCCAGAGAGGAGAGCAGGGCTCTGCCTTTGCAGAGGACAGATCTGAAATACTGATTAGAGAGTTCAGCCTTTCTCCCGAAGGTCATAGGATCCACAGGAAAGGTTTAAACAGAGAGAGGTCAGAGGTGGCAAATACCTGTCCTGATTTCAATGAGGACATCAGCCACGAAGAGTTTGTTTTTCCCATTTTTATGGATGATGAATTGGGGCCCCCTACTATGGAGAGAATTGTGTCTCTCCTTAAATTCATGTGTTGAAGCTCTAACCCCTATTGTGATGATGGTAATTGGGAATGGGCCTTCGGGAGGTAATTAGGGTGGACCCTCAGGATGGAATTACTGCCTTTATAGGAAGAAGAAGGGAGAGAAAGCAATCTCTTTTTAGCCAGCCAGGAGGAGAGTCCTCACCAGAACCCAACCACACTGGCACTCTCCAGAACTGTGAGAAAATGCATTCTGTTGTTTAAATCACCCAGTCTGTGGTATCTTGTTGTGGCAGCTCTAGCTGACTAACGCAGGCCCCAGCTGGGGCGTCACGAAGTTGATACCTCACCCAGGGTTATTGCAGTCCTCAGCTCTTACCCCAGCCTCTTGGAGACAGGAATGCAAACCTGCTTGAGTGAATGTGCCTACCAATGAGTCCATGGGTTAAAAAGGTGCCAATATGTCAAACCTTCCCTTCAGAAAAAGAAGAAAAGCACTAAGTAACTCACATCCTTTTCTACTTATTAGCTATGTTACCCTGTATTACATAAAACATGCTTCTTAACATGTCCGTGCCTCAGTTTCCTAACCTATAAGATAGGTGTAAGTATTCAACTGTCTACCTCATAGTGTAGTGACACAAATTAAATGAGCTCACAGAGTTAAAGCACTTAGAATAGTGCCTGGCACATAAGACGTGCAATATAGGTATCTGCTGTTTGTGCAGTGCTTTGTGATTTATAGGGAGTTTTCACATTCTGTTTTAACATTTGCACCCGTCTGTGAGGTAGACATCAGTGTCATCTCATCATTGTTTGAACGTGCTCTGAGATGGCACAGCAGTAAAGTGGTGGAGACGGGATTCCACCCCAAGTACCCCTGGCCCCACACTGGGCACGGCTGTCCATAGCTCCATCTGGCGGCCGGTCAGCCTGGCTCTTTCTGCCAACAATGAACCCCCAGCCAGCAGGGTCAAGTGTGAGAAGACTCCAGCAGGCCTGTTGTCCTCAGGCCAGTTTCTCCCAGTCTGTGGGAGAAGGATCTCAGCCCAGGCTCTCTGTCCAGGAGGAAACTTCTCTTCAGATAAAGAGCCAAACCCTTTATGTTCCAAACACTGAAGAAGACACTTCTGTCCACTTCTGCTCAGCAGCCTGGCTCCTAAATGAGTCTGCTGGGCTCTGCGTTGTAGGACCTTAAGTACCAAACAAGGTGCTGTCTTGAGTGTGCCTCCAAGAAGGAAATAATCATATGGAACAAACCAGGTAAAAAGTATGCTATAAACTAAGAGAAATTGTTTACCATTCCAGTGCCTTCCCGGGATGGCAGGAGGAGCAAGGAGCATCATGGGTGTGAAGTGGGCCGTGAAAACTCAGAGGAAAGCTCTTCAAACTGGAGCCACGTGGGCTCAGTCAGAAGCTAGCACATTGGAAGGGAGGCATGCCAGTCCCCACTCCCACCCCACTGCCTCACACTGCTTAAGCCCAAAGGATTTACCCCTTTTCCTACCTGCGCTCACAGCTTTCAATAATTTATTACCTCGGCACTAGAGTTAGTAGCGCTAAAAGGTGTATTTTATTTGGAGAAAATAGTGTGTCATTTTTTCCCCAGCTAAATTTAAAAAGCTCTTCAAGAGTCTCCTCTGGTATTGGGCCATTAGCACTCACATTTAGGGAGTGTGTCATAGCTCACAATGTCCTTTAGGAGCCAACGTTCTATAACTTATCACATCATCTCCCTGGTCCAGGGCACACAAGCCCACACCCTGACTTCGACTGGATCTTTGCACTGGAGGCTGTGCGGGGGGTGTCGAAGGCTCAGTGAGTCCCTATAAGGAGTCACTGGACTCAGCATTTAGTGGGATTCAAGGGTAAGATTTACAATTAGAGCAAAAGGATACAAAGCAAACCAGCAAAGGGGAAAGGTGCAGAGGGCGGAGTTCAGAGGAAACGAGGCACCAGCTTCCAAAAGGCCTCTCCCAGCAGTCACACGGGGTGCCCCGACTCCTCCGGCAGAGTGAGGATGCAAAATACCATCCTCCAAAGATGCACAAGGGAGACCCCCTGCCCAAAGATTTTATCAGGGGGCTGGGCACAGGGATACCTTCTGCCTAACCCATGCCAAAATTCCAGACCCTCAGAAGGAAAGCAGGTATTTAGCATAAACCTCATTTGTACACACAGTGTAGGCACAGTAAGCCGCTCTATAATCATTTAGAGAAAGTTTTATGTCAGGTAAGGAAACGTTGCCCCACCACATTCCTGGATACCGGCCAAGGGCCAACTTCTCCAAGGTGGCAGTCTTAGGCCTGCTTTCCTGCACGAGCCTCTTGGACTGTCCTCCAGTTTAACTCATGAGTAACCCTAGCAGAGCACCCAGTGTATACCTGTCAGCTATGTATTCCTTTCTCCTCTCTTTGTCTTTCATGCATTAACTCTTATAAAGTGATTATAAACTTTACCTATGAGAAATTGCTTCATAAAGAAAGCTTTCCATTGAGTACTGGTAACAGAGGAGAGAAAATGAAATGATGTCTCTTACACAGGAAAAAGAAAGAGATTTGAAATGATCCCATAGTGCTGCAGTGCTACTTTTTGGTCTATAGTGGTGTTGATGAGTTGGGGTTGGGGGAAGGAAGCTAAATGACTGAGCAGGTGCTGTGTACAGGCCTGCATGCATTCAGCAACCATCAGCAACACTAAGTTGCATGAATGCTGAGGCGAAGCAGGCATGGTCTCTGGCCCCAGGGACTCGCGATATAAAGCAGGCAGACACATACCTAGGCAGTATCCTGCCATGTTATATGAGTGCTGTGAATGACCCCGAGCAGCCAGCAGTCAAAGGACCAGCAGAAGAAACCTAGCCCTGCGTAGGCAACTGAATAAAATGATCCCCAAGTCCCCCATCTTGGGAGCGCTAGGACAGGGCCACAGGAAGAATGTCTACCACAATGGCCTCTCACTCCTACCAATACTGGAACACAGTTTTCAGGAGCCAATGGCAAAAGAGGAAGCTGTGGGTTCAGAATGCCTACCTGACACAGAAGGTACGATAAGGAAGAAAGCTTTACCTGGTGCACAGGTGTGGGAAAGGCAGACTCCCTATAGCCTAGATCAGCCTCTCTACTAGGGCAGGGTAACAGTCAAACCCTTTAATATCCTCCAGCCAGAGACTACCAGGAACTCACCTGCAGTTGAACAAAATGGAGGTTATTGACTCTTTTCCCGTGAGGTTGGAGAACGCACACCATGGGGAGGTCATTGGTGTCCCAGGAAATGGTGTCAGGAAAGGTATTCAGGGTTTGGCTTTGTGTTAGGTGGTTTGGGGATGGGTTCAAGGCAGAAGTGGAGCTTTGTTCTGGATTGGACGGTGTCAGGAAGCAGGGGTTATTCTGTGCCTGGGTGCCTTAATAAATGTTATGTAGAAAGCAGGGAGAATGAAGTGAGGTTAAAGTTGTGACTGAGAAAGAGGCAGCAATCACCCATATTAGCCAGGGTAGGAGGATATTTATTTGGTCATTTTGTGCTTTGGACAATGTTCTTGTTATTTTCAGAGTTCAGACATGATTGCGAGTGGCCTAGCCTTCGTCTTGACCCATTACGGTTGCAGAGGTGCCTGCCAGTCAGAAGTTGTCATGTGAAATTGCTTGTATTTAACAAGAGAAAGCACTGCCTGGCTGTGAGTGCCAGGGTAGTGCCTGGCTGTCAGGAACTGCCTTGCTCTCTCTCTCTCACCTGAAGCCAAAAGACAAGGGACCAGACCCACTGAACAGACACGGAGTTTTGGGGACCACAAAAATATCGTGGGCCCCAGAAGCCCAGGCCCATGCAGAGTGTGGTGGTTCCTTGGGAACTGCAAAGGGAGTCCATCTGGCGTCCCCAGAGAGGGAGGGTGAGCGGGACCTATTTTTTTATTCCTGCACAATTGGCTAATTAATATGAAAAAGAGCTGCCCATTATTGATTAATTTTTGTCTTCCACCATGACAATGTCTTAATGAAACTCAATACCTATAATTCAAAAGCTGGGGTGAACCTTTTAAGTGGCTGTGATGGTTAACCTCGCCATCCCCTTTCAAGATTCAGCAGATTTAATGGGCTGGGGTGGGGGGGGGTGCGGGGCGGGCGGGATTCTAAGACCTGTTTAAGCTGGTCCCCTGGTTAGAGGCATTGTTTTTCTTTCTGTGGTCCATTTTGTACTTATCTAGAGATGTTTTCACAGATCTATGTAGTTCTAGGCAAGACTGTGGTTTCTTTCTCTATCTCAGTATAATCAAGGCCTGGCCCATGAATTTCTGTAAAGATGTATCACTTAGAACGGGTGTCATTGCATCCTAATGAATAAACATGCCAGTGATTCAGAGTACCAGACTGAGGCTCAGAAAGAGCAAGCAGGCAAATGGAACTAATACTCTTAACTGTATTTTTTTTCCTGTGTCTGCGGTAACAAAGTACCATGAACTGGGCACCTTAAAACAATAGAAATTTGTTTTGTAGTTCTAGAGGCTAGAAGTCCAAAACCAGGGTATCGTTGGGGCCATGTTCCCTTTGATACCTATAGGGGAATCCTTTCTTGCCTTTTCCTAGTTTCTGATGGTTTGCTGGCAGCCATTGGCATTCCTTGGCTTGAAGCTGCATCACTCCAATCTCTGCTTTCATTGTTACATGTCATTGTCCCTGTATGTGCCTATCTTCACATGGCTGTGTCTTATAGGTATACCAGTCATACTAAATTAAGAGACCATCCTACTCTAGTTTGACCTCATCTTAACTAATTATATCTGTAATGACCCTATTTCCAATTAAGGTCACATTCTGAGGTACTGGGGGTTAGGACTTGTTTTAGTCCGTTCAGGCTGCTATAACAAAAATCCTATAGACTATTGCCTTAAACAACAAACAGTTCTCACAATTCTGGAGGCCAGAAGTCCAAGATCAAGGGGCTGGCAGATTGAGTGTCTGGTGAGGGCTGCTCCCTGCTTCTTCTCAGTGTGTCCTCACATGGCAGGAGGGGTGACGGAGCTCTCCAGGGTCTCTTTAGTAAGGGCACTATTCACATTCATGAAGGCTCCACACTCATGACCTAACTACCTCCCAAATGCCCCACCTCCTGATACCATCACCATGGGGGTAGGGATCGCAAAGTGTGAATTTCAGGGACACAAAATTCAGGCTGTAGCAGACTTCAACATCTCTCTTTTGGTGGAAGTCAATTCAATCCCTATCAGATGCCTATTCAGTTCCAGCCACCATCCCAGGCACTTTGGCCCCCTCACCACGCCGCAGCCTGGCTCTCCAGTGAGCTTGCAGCTCCTTAGTGTCCTAGGAACTCTGAACAGGAGAACCCCTTTTAGTCTGAATGACATGGCCGTTGTGACTCTCCACGCTGGACTCCAGGGCCACTGGGTTCTGACCGCGTCCCCCGTTTCCGCTCCCAGGCTCCCACTGCCTCACAGCTGAGCAGGCCAGCCCTGGGCACCCAATCTTTAGCCTCTGGTAAGTGAGTGCACCCCTTCAGGGGAGATGTGTATGCCACAGAGAAGATTCCTGCCTTCCTGCCTGATGTGTGGGTGACCCTGTGGCCTTGACTGTAACAGCAGGGGTGTGTGTGAGAATATGTGTGTGCGCGCGTGCACACGCGTATGTGGCTAAGTGCTCAGTGTGTGGGGGTTTAGGAATGCTTGTGCCTGTGTGATTCTAGTATAAATATATTTGACAGTATATGAGTTTGACTGTAATACAAGTCAGTGTCATTACATTAGAGGAGGAATAATTGTGTGACAGGTGTGAGGAGCACACGACTAAGAGCATGTGGGTTTGTCTGCACAGGGGGCTGTTTGTGTGGGTCTGTGCGCAAGTGAGGGTTTCTGCCAAATACCTGTTGTATTTTAGACTCAGGTAGCCAGCAAAGGTGAAGTCTTTACTTCCATTAAGATGGGGAAGAAAGGCTTTGGGGGCCTTTTTTTAACTTAAAAAAAAAATAAATAAGAGGCATGATCTAGTTAGTGGTTGTTAATTAGGACCAGGTCCCAGGGAAGCTGCTTCTGCGGCAGCACCAATAAATCACTCATTAACTGTCCATGGCTGCCTGCCTCCACGTCTGGCTTCTCCGCAGCTGCAGCTCCGTTGGCAGCCAGGCCAGGGCCTACCCACTGCAGATTTATCCAAATGGGGATTGCACATCTCCCAGCCCCTCCTCCTCCTAAGAGCATCCCCAGGATGCACTAGGCAGAAGAGATACTGAGCCTCGCCCCCATTCACTGATTCATGGACTCAAGTCCAAGTTTCTTTCTTTTTTTCTGTTAAAACAATTTCATTTAATGAATGGTCCACGACTGAAAGAAATAATTTTTTTTGTTGTTTTTGAAGATTCATTTCTTATTTCTTTTTTTTTTTTTCAGTTAGTTCATTAGATTCCACATATGAGTGAAAGCATATAGCATTTGTCTTTCTCTGACGGGCTTATTTCAGTTAATATTGTGTTCTCCAGGACCATCCATACTGTTGCAAAAGGTAAAATTTTCTTCCTTTTTATGGCCGAGTTGTGTTCCATTGTGTAAATGTCCCATAGTTGTTTTATACACTCATATATTGATGGACATAAAGCCCAAGTTTCTATGTATCAAGAACCGCCCCCTCACCCCTCTGTCCTCTTTGACCTCACCTCTCTCTATTCTTCGTTGATTCAGGTTTCAGATCAAGTGCTACCTAATCATAGCCTCTTTCACAGCCTTGCACTTTCTTGATAGAGCTGCTGCTATGCATCTACCTGTGTCTCCTACTGAGGTAAATGTGCAGTGGGTGCTTGGGAAATAAACTCTTACTTGACCAGACAACTTTCTCACCAAAATACTATCTGTCCACCAGCAATGTTTTAAAGTATTGAATTTAGCTAAAGTCACCATAGACTTTCCCATAGGAAGTGATAAAGGGAGTAACTATTTAATAAATATGGGTAATTTTTTGGAGGGCAGGTGATGAAAATGTTCTAGAATAGATAGTAGTAATGGTTGTACAACACTAAGAATGTACAAAATACTACTGAATTATACACTTTAAAAGGTTAAAATAATTTTATGTTATGTATATTTTTCTGGAATTAAAAAAACACTTAAAAAAATGAAAACTGACCTAGAGCACCTTGTCCATCCATTCCTTCAGTACACACTACTGAGTGCATCTGGAGGGTCAGGCCCCGGATACAGGAATGTCTGGAATTAGGGGATGCACACAGACATGACACAAATAGGTGCTTCCTGTTTAACACAGTGATCTGTATAATCCTCAAAATACTGGCATGTTGCTCTTTTTGACCCTACTTTAAACATGAGCAAACCAAGAATCATAGAGGCAGGGGCTTGCCCAGAGTCACAGAGCTCCTGAGCGGTGGAACAGGATGTGAATCTGAGTCAATCTCCAACAAGCCCATCCTGTTTCGATGTGCTTCCTCCAAGTTTTGGGCCTGGTACTCCAGCTAATTTAAGAATAGCATAGCTAGAGACTGAAGAACCCTGTGCTTGGCAAAAAGGCCATTACCTAGAACAATTGCCCCACTGCTTCCTTTGGTTGAGGGCGCTACATCTCTCCTCTCCAGGCTCCAGACATCCAGGCCCCCCGCCCCGCTCCATCCTCTGCCCTGCCAGCAAGCTGATCTTTCTGATCTGATTAGCTAGATGCTCTCTGCTGGATGTTTGTATTCGTGGCCTGACCTTCTTGCTAAGCAGTAATTTCAGGAACCTGTGACTTTGGAATGACATTCTTTATGTTGGTGTTTATTTTTGAAAGTATATAAAATCAATCCAAATCTCACAGCCTCTGCTTTTATGCTTAACTGAAATGTGTTGAAAGACTTAAGGATAATTACTGAATATTTTCCCCATGTGTAAAAAGATATTTGGTCTAATGAGGCCATTCTTTAACCTAGTGGAGAGGAGTGTTAGAATTAGAAGCCTTTGGTTCAAGGAGCTTAGGAATCTGCATCTTTGCAGCCAAGTCCAGATGAAACCCTGAAAGCATAAAGTTCAAAGACAGATTATGGATTTGTGGAAAACTGGCAAATATATATCATCAGTGCCCTTCCTCCACACACTGAGGCATAAGCCAGGATCTGCATCCAGTTTTGGTTGGTATCAATACAGAGATACTTAAGAGAGAGGAATCAGAAGGTTAGTTCCTGCCTCTGGAGCCAAATGGATATAGGAAGAACATTCTGCTAGTGTAGGGGAAAGAGGAGTATAGAGGTGCTTAATATATGCTATTTTCTTTTGGCTCCAGATCTCATGTTCTTTTTTCTAGGCTTCTTCATTCATTCATTCATTCATCCATTCATAAAATGTTTATTGGAGAATCTGATATTTTCAGGCCCTGTTTTAGTGATTATAGACAGAAATAAGGTTTCTGTAGTAGTTGGTATAGGTTAATTTGTGTTGCAGTAACAAACAACCCTAATATATCTATGGCTTAACAGAGTTTCTCATGTTACGTATTCAGCATGCTTTGTGCGTGATTGGGATAACTGTGTGGAGGCAGTGAGAAAATGTTGGAGCACATTTGTGGAGAAAGATAATTAGCCAAGTGTTCGACATTGCTGAGTCTAAAATCCCTGTGGAACCTCCAAATCAAGATTTCCATGAAATTCTTGGATATTAGGGCCTAAAGTTAGAAGAAAGTCTAAGCACCCTTAGAACTTAGTACTTTGGTACTCTGAATACCCCTGGGGAGCATTTAAGAAATGAAAAGTATGGAGGTATGGCTGGGCTGAGAATGGCTCTTTCCTCCAGGGATCTCAAATTATGTTTCTCTTGGTACCAGAATTGGTTTCGAAATTCTGTTTCAATCCGGGTGTTTTCCAAAGGGAGTCATTTCCTGCTGATTAGCTCCCCCAGACCCAGTTTCCCTGGGCTGAGGGAAACCACTGTTCTCTGGCCTCCACAACCCCTACTGTGGCCCCTTACCAAGGTGCTGTTGTTCAGCCCTGGAGACCCCAGAGAGTGGTACCTGTTCATCTGGCCAACCACCCAAGTGCTCATTCTTGATTAAATGAATGAATTAACTACAAACTATTCCAAATTGTTGGGTCCCTTGTGAGAATATAATAGTACTTGCATTTTCCAAATGGCTTTAATAAATTATAACTCACCAAATTAAAGTAAACATTTGTTTTAACTTCCACAAACCAACCCCCTGGAGGATTTGACACCTGTTCATCTTCAAAGTGCTTTCAAAACAAGAACTGGCTTCCCCCGAAGGCCCCTCTTTGGAAGCTGTAGACTGTAAACAGATATAGAAATGTATTACCATTCAGAAGTGAAAATGCCTCGGGCCAGGTTGGAAGAGAACCTTCTCCAGGAAAGAAAAGCAAATTGATTCTTTGATTTTTTGCGTGCCCTTCAATGTGCCAAGAGTTGTGTTAAGGGTTTTTAATATCTGTTGCCTTTTTCTCTCAGTGATTCTGTGAGGTAGGTATTCTCATTCTGACTTTAGAGAAAAGAAAACTGAGACGGGAGAGAACGTGATCTACCCAGAGACACACGCACAGCTGGCAAGAGAGCGAACCAAGAACCATTTTTAAGTTCTTCAAACTCCAGAGCCACTGACCGTTCTTTGCATCACTGCTCCTCAACTTTGGCTTGCATATGAACTTAATTAGGCACACACAGGTGTGAATTCTGAGGCTCTGTCCCAGACTTATTGGATGAAACTTCGGAGCGAGATGTTTGGGCATCTGCATTTTAAATAAACTTCCCAGGTGCTTCTTATGCACACTGAGGTTTGATAACCTACACTTTATACCTGTAATGGGTTTCTAAAACATTGAGATATTTCTGTCTAAAGCGATGAGAGAAAAATTAAAGGGGTGTGCGTGGTAACTAGGCCCTGGACATTGTGTGCCTTCTGCTAGAGGTGGCCGATTCAGCCTTCTGCACACTATGTGAGGCAGCATCTTCCCCCTTCTCTGCCTTTCCAGGCTGTGCTGGCCAAAGTAGAAAGCTTCCTCTATGCCCCTGCTTTTCATGGCAAGCTTGGGTGATGTTTTCTCTCCATTCCATATGGACTTTGCAATTAACTCACTAGAAAAGTAAATCACAGGGTGCCTGGAATAATAAGTGCAGTGAACACCAGGCCTCAGCCAAGCAGACTGGGACTGGATCCAGAGCGTGGCTAAGGTTGCTGGGCTGGTGCAGGGAGGAGGCAGGAGGCCAGAGGCAGGCGGCTCCTGGAGGCTGGACAAAGACGAGAGAAGCAGAAGCGGGGGGGATTACTGGTTGAGACTGAGCACCTTTTGTATTTGTTCATCTTCATGCTCAGTGTTTTACATTCTTATACCACCAGTTCCACACAACTCTTTCTGGTCAGTATTATTGTCCTCATTTTACAGGAAAAGACACTGCAGCTCAGAAAGACAAAGTCACTTCCCAACTTCAGCTTCTCCAGGAAGCCTTAATTCCTTCTCATTTACTGTAATTTGTCCTGTCTCTGAGCAGCTAGAGTAGGAAGACCGCTTACAAGCAGACAACCTAAGGGCAGTTGGGGGACAGTGAGAGCTGATGTCGAGGAACCCGGCTCTTTGCCTGTGAAGTGGGGCGGTGACTGTTCCCTAGGCATCAGGGCTAGTGTGAATACTGAAGCTGATCTCTGATGCGGGAACACCAGACACTGCCTGGCACATAAGTAAGCCCTTAAAAGTGATCTCACTGTGGCCTCCACATCACTCACCTAAACTTTTTCCACAGAATGAGTGATCCTTCTTTCCAAAGGTAAGATCCCACTGGGTTACCACAAAAAACAGGGAGGCATTCAAGCTAGCTCAAGGAATGGGGTTTATAAAAGGGTTATCCATGGAATGAAAGAGCACCTGGCATGGAAATCAAGAACAAGTGCCAAAGTAGCCTGGTTTGGACTGGACTTTGCACTGGACTGGAGCTAGTTGGCGGTTCTGGGTTCAATGCTAGAGGTAATATTCCTTCACCTGATGTTCTTGCCTTCTAAGGGGCTCTGTGTGTTTTGGCTTCTTGCTTCTTGGTGGGACATTTCCTGAGAGAAAGAATTGAATTAGTTAAGCCCATCTTCACATGTCAAGCCACAGGCCAAAGATAAGTGGGTGGAGTCAGGCAGGGCAGGCTGCGCCTCAGCAGAAGTCAAGGGCACACAGCCACTTCTGAAGGGACCATGGGCGGGCAGGCACAAGAAGCTCTCTTTGCACCAGGCGGCCCTGTCTAGACTCTTCACTCCAGAAGAAGAAAGATTTTTGTCTTCTCCATCTTTCTGTCCTCTCACACTGGGCTTGCATTCAGTCCTCAGGAAAGGCTTACAGGGCCAGCAGGGAGAACAAAGGGAGTAAAGATGAATAGAGGTTCTATTTGCTGTACCTGGCTGTGGACTCTTGACAGAAATGGCTTACCTGAAAACATGCGCGTCCCTGATGAGGGAGTCCTGCCCGTCCGCTGGTAGAGTTCTTTTCCATGAAAGGGCTCTGTCATTCCTGTGAGGTCCACATCCAAATTTGTTTTGTTTACAGGCCCCAAGATGTTTTCTCTTCTTGCCTCCAGAGTCTAAAAAACAAGCTGGCTTCTTTTTGCTTCTCACAGCTCCCTGAGCAATAAAGATTCCAAAATCTGAGCCAGGCTGACAGCCCTGTTGATGTATGGGAAACACGGGGCTGCAGTTTGTGCTCTGTGCGGTGGCATTCACTCTGCCGTCCTCACAGCTTCACAACCCTTGGGGGGCTATCAGGCAAGTGGGCATGACTCAGCAAAGTACAAGAACAGACACTGGGAATCAGAAGAACACTTTGGCTCTTGGTAGGATTTCATGGTTGTTTCCTTGCCTAGCCAGAAAATAGAGCAAAGAAGGCAGGACTTTAAAAGTAGATGCAACTTTTTCAGGAAGACTCAAGAAAGGAGAGGAGCACCCATGTCCTCTAGAGTGGCTCTCTTGGAGAGAGAGCTTTGTGCAGTGATGGAAATGTTCTGAATCTGCACTGTCCTGTACAGTAGCCATTAGCCACATGTGGTTACCCAGCATGTGAAGTGCAGCTAGAACAGCAGAAGAAATGAATTTTTAATTCTATGTAATTGATTTAATTTTAATCTAAATTTAAATAACCATATGTGGTTAGTGGCTACCATATTAGACAGCACAGCTCTAAAGCCAAGAGACCGTTTTCAGCCCTGGCCAGTGTCTCGGTTGGAGTGCTGTCCCGTATACCAGAATGTTGCGGGTTTGATTCCCAGTCAGTGTGTATATGGGAGACAACCTATAGATGTTTCTCTCTCACATCAATGTTTCTCGCTCTCACCCTCTCCCTCTCTTCCTCCCTGCCTTCCTCTCTCTAAAATCAATAAACATATCCTCGGGTGAGGATTAAAAATACATACATACATATATACATACATAGTCTTTTTTCAGCTCTGTGAGGGCAAGGAACATATCTTGTACCCATATCTCCAACATCCTAGCACACTGACTATCACTGGGCTCAATAATATTTCAAATGAATGAATGGAGTAGGCACTGGTTGTGATGACACGGAGATAGTATAACCTAGGAGGTAGAGTACAGGATTCAGAGTTGGTCAGACCTGAATTCAAGTTCTGGCTCCAACATTTACGTGTCTCTGTGACTATGCGACTGTTACTGACATCTTTAAGCCTCTCTCATCTGTGAAATGGTTACAGTGCCTCTCTCACAAAGTTAGGTTATGAATAAACGAGTTGACATATTCAGAGTGAGTAGTTCAGTGCCTGGCCCTCAATGAACCCCTGGCATAAAATAAGTAGTAGCTTCATAGAAAAGACAGAGAAAGTAAAAAATAGCCTTGCCAACATCCACACTGTGATATTCCCAACAGACACAAACAATGCTCTGTATAAGATGTAGGCGAAGCCTCTCTGTGACCGTGTTCAGGATATAAATGTGGATAGTATGTGATCACAAAGGTGACCAAACATCCACCTCTCTGTCATTGCCTTTCTTGAAGTGAATGTCACTTGCTTATTTCCCTATTGCCAGCACTAGCCCAGCTTTAGTCCTCCCACTTCTAAATAAAAACACTCATTCATTTCATCGTCCCTACTTCTTGAGAGTCTTCTCTCCAGAACTAGCCCCTGCTTCCCTGATTCTTCTTTAAAATCATCCAACATGAGCCCAAGCCCTATAAGCGGCCCCTCCTAAGCCTGACTTAACCCCAGGATGTGTTCTTTCTTGTTTCAGCAAGCTAAATACCTGTTTCCTGACTACAGGTGTCTTCCTGCTGAACTTCATCAGTTTAAACCACACTTGTCCATGGTTATACCTGAAAGCAGAATAGTCACAAAAAAGCTTCTTCCTTTCCTGGTTCTTTCTCTTCATGTGAGGCTAGTCTTCCTACAACCTAACTGCTAAGTTAAAATTCCTGCACAAGCCAGGATTTGAACTTTTGACATCTGTAGTTAATGGCCAGAGCTCTTGGCCATTCCTGCGTCCCCTGCCTATGGTTCTGTTTTATTGCAGCCAGAAAAGCAGCAGAAGGAAATGAGAGAAAAGAGCAAAAAAAAGTTTTTTGTCTCAGCTGAGAGAGAGCTCAGAGAAAAGCTTAGCTGCCTGTATGTTTGGCTCATCTCCTCCTCTCAGTTTACAAAAAGCCTTTGACTTTAGACTCTATTTTTAAATAAGAAAGGCTAGTGAGGAAAGGCAGGCAAGGAGTGAGTTTCCAGGGAAAGCATCCAAGAGGAGTAGCATTTGCATTGGAAGTTCAGTAGATGAAGAAGGTGAGAAAGAACAATTCAGAGAGTCAGATGGTATCAGAATTCCGGAGTCCCAAAGGGCAGTTTGTTGGGATAAGGTGGTTTTTGATGAGTTGGAATCTGAGATACGATGAATTTGAAGCACCCATGAAACAGCTAAGTATCGATAATCACTAAACACTTGAAGCTGAATAAGGGTTCCTGGAGATAATGACCTAGAAGTGATCATTCATTCCCTCACCCACGTATTCACTCCTTCTTCATTCAAGGGAAGTGTATGCAGTCCCTCATCTCAGCCGACCCTATGCTAGGTGCTGGGAGTACGGTGATGAGCGAGAGGTCCCCGATGATGGTGGCCCCTGACTTTCTTTTCCCAGCCTTGCAAGACCTCTGGCCTTATGTCCCTGTACTGTTTTCCTTAGAAGAAAGGCATCGTACAGTTGAGGTTGATCTCAAACATTAGTTCTTCTGCTTTGTTCCACCATAAGAGTCATTTTCTAGTTCAATTGTTCTGATTTGATTAGGAAAAACCAAAATATTTCTGATGATTCTCACGTAGATCAAATCCATGAAAGGTGTTTTAGAAATATACAGGGTGGGCAAAAGTAGGTTAACAGTTGTAATACAAATAATACAATAAGTAATAAGTAATAATACAAGAATAAACTATGTTTTGCATATTCACAACTGTAAACCAACTTTTGCCCATCTTTGTATATTTAAGTCCCTTGCCCCTTGCATTCTTTATTTTGAATATCCTAATGGATTTGAATGAAAACTGTGCAAATAAGTGTCTGCTAGCCATCCTGGGCCCATTTTGGTCATTTGGGGGGAATGATATATATTTTTATACATATTATGTACAAATCATGGAGGAAAGTCACATCAGCAAAGAAAATTTGGGACATGTTTGTCAATTAAGGAAGGGGTTCTCCTAAAGAGTTTGGATGAAGCTATTCTCTAGTAGCCAGTAGTTTCAAAAAATGAAGCAAAATAAAATATGGTGCGCTTAACTGGAGAAACTGTAACATGTCTTCCAGGTTCTTGTTGTACTGTCCTAACCAAGCAGACTGATCATCCAGACTTATTATCCCTTAGGCACTGCCATTCCACCGTAACCAGTGCTGGGGTGAGTGCAAGGAGGCTGTCATTTAAGAACCACACTGGGTGGAATTAGCAGTGATGTTGAGGGTTCCCTTATGTGAGGCAGCAGCTGATGGCAGGAAAGTCTCCTCAAGGGCCACACCTGAGCCTGGAGCAACAGGTAAGGAGAGAGCAGGACAGCATGTTTCTCTCCTGCCATCAGCTGCTCCCAGGTCCCTTCCTCAGGCTCCATCCATCACCTGCCGGAAAGCATTTGACCACTTCAGCTAAACTGGGGTTTCTAAATCTTGCTATGCCTCTTAGGGATTTCCCCCCACCCACGCCCACTAGGGTTAAGACCTTTACTTCTTCCCTTGGATGCCTTTTGGTCCAGCATTCATATAACACCTATGGGGAGTTTGGCACTGTGGTTATTACTTCTTCTGTTCTTCTGCATATTTATTCCCTGAAGAAAAGGCCTGAATACTTAGTTGTCTTTTATTACAGGACCTAGATCCTCCCAGAAACTTCATACCACCAGTCACCCAAAATCTTGACGGAGATTTGTGTGTTGGGCTTAATTATGGATAATCAAGGAAAGTGGATGATGCAAGCATGGGTGTGGGGTACATGGGAGAAAATGGTCAAGTCAGAGTTTCTGCTGGTCAAGGAGAAGAATGCAGGTCTTGGGCAGATATGTGCCCTGGAACCTTGCTCCTCAAAATGGACTGACAGCCATCAGCTGGTTGGAAGTGAAGACTCTCAGCCCAGCTCCACGCTGACTGAATCAGAATCTGCTTTTTAACAGGTGTCCAGGTGGTTCATAGACACAATGAAGTTGAGAAGCACGCCCTACCAGGGGTGTCCAACCTTTTGGCGTCTCTGGGCCACACGGGGAGAAGAGTTGCTTGGGTCACACATTAAATACATTGCAATAATAATTGAAAAAAAAATCTCATAATGTTTTAAGTTAAATTTACAACTTTGTTTTGGGCTGCATTCATAGCCATCCTGAGCCTCATGTGGCCCACAGGCCACAGGTTGGACACCCTTGCCTAGACGTTCATGAAAGGTGACTTCAGAAACTTCAGAGAAAATACCAGGTTTAGTTTTAAGGCCAAATCTTTGATAAAAATGATTCAAAAAGGGTTGAGAAATAAAACAGTAAGGATAAGATCACCTTTCATGTTTTTAAACATCAATGTAACATGGAAATAAATAGGATAATGTCTTTAATACAGCATTTAACAGTAGTTTCCTCAGGAGACAAGGGGGAGGGATGGCATGGGAAAGGGTGAAGGAAGACTTGCATTTGTGTTCAGCTTGCTTCTGTATATGTTAGTATTATTCTGGATTTTAAAAGTATGTAAATTAACCAATACAATGAAAGGAAGAAGGATGTGTGATTTTGGTACGTGTCAGTTTGACAACACAGCAGAGACTAACCCCAGGAAGCTGCACAGGCATTTCTCAAATGAGCTTAAATTGCAGAGGAACACATTAGCAACATAGTGCCAAGTGGTGGAATTGTGGGTGTTTTTTGTTTTGTTTTGTTTTGTTTTTTCCTAAGTTTTTAAATCTTCAGCATTTGAACGTGCCACTATGTAATAAAAAAAATTGACCAACAATATTTTAAGGAAGAATTATAAAAGCAAGATAAAGAGACACAAAGCTAACATGGGCACAGTAGAGTGACACAGAGATGTGGATGCAAGTGGCTTTAACTGATGGTGAGCTGAGAAAATTTTTTAATGTAAAAGAGAAAAGCAACAAAAGAAGGTTTTAGATGTCCTGGGTGTCACTTCTTGAGCCTCTGCTGTGTGCCAGCGATGTGCCAGCGTGTGATCTGCAAAGTGACAACAAGGCCATGGCAGAGCCAAGGAGACAGAGGCTGAGAAAGGTCAAATACCTGTCTTAGGTTAAGACAGGAACGAACTGGCATTCAGACTTCATCTGGTCCCTGTGCTCTGGACCCCTTGGTTCAGAACAGTGGAGGCAATGTTGAGTCTGAAGATGAACACTTAAGGTGTAGGCCACCTAAAAGGCCTCATGTCTTCATGATTTTTCCAAGTTTTAGGGGAGCTGCTGTGCAAGGAACAAGAGGACTGTCTTAGTCCATTGGGCTTCTATAACAGAATACCACAGACTGGGTGGCTTATAAACAACAGAAACATATTGTTTACAGTTCTGGAGGCTGGAAATCTAAGATCAAGTTTCCAGCATGGTCGCTTTGTGGTGAGAACCGTCTTTGTGGGTCACAGCTAGCACCTTCTCCTTGTGTCCCCACATGGTGGAACGGGCCAGGCCACTCTGTGGGGCCTCCTTAATAAAAACACCAAGGCCATTCATGAGAGCTCCACCCTCATGACCTAAGCGCCTTCTCGAAGGCTCCACCTCCTAATACCATCCCACTGGGCTTGAGGGTATCAACATATAAATTGGAGGGGACACACACATTGGAACCATAACAGAGGCCATCGCTCCAGCCCTCTGTAGGTCCTGAGACCTCCTCCAGGAGCCTGTGGGATTCTGCTGAGCACAATGTGAAAACCAGTTTTCAAGCAGAGGTTCTGAAAGTTTGTTCTGTGAATAACTAGTCCCCCAGATGCCCTGAGGAGTAAGGTTTCAAGATGTATTTGGGGACCTCTGCCTGCTGGGCCCCTCTTAGAGCCGGGCTGTCCACGCCCGCACGGCACATGCCCAGACACGTCCCGCAGGCCTGCTGACCGCAGACGGCTTTCTCGTGGAATGCCCATTAATATCCCACAGAAATAGTGTTCCAAAAAACCACGTTGAGATGCTTTTTTAGGCCCCGTGAGGACCTAACATTTCATTTTTTAATTTTTAAAAATTAAACTTCCACAGTGTTTTCTACATGGTAATTTAAAATGTTTTGAGAATATGCTGTTCTTTGAAGAAACTTCTAGAGAGCTAAAAATGTCTCTAATTGCACCCACAACACGAGCAGGAGCTCCCGTGCAAGCCTCTGAGGGCGGGAGGCTAACGAGGATCACGCCTGGGTGAGGCCCAAGAATAGCATCTGGGGCTGCACTAACTCAGCTACAAACAACGAGGCCCTCCAGCCGTGACGGGAAGTGGGAAGGGAAAGACGCCGAACTCAAACGCTGACATTCATAAGCAGTTCTACCGCTGTACTCTATTCAGGGTGGTGGTTTATATTTTTAACTTTTTCGATGTATATGATGAAAGCTTTTTTGAAGTAAAGGACCCACAGGTGAATATAAAATGCCAAAATTTCCCCAATACCTGTATCTGATGCCTCTATGTTGCTTTGCAATTTACAAAACTGTTTTCAAGTCTGTGTCCTTAAAACAGGCCTGATAGACCTGGGTGTTATTACCCCATTTTACAGACCCCCCCAAAAAAAATCCCTGAAAATCTGCTAGTAAGTAGCAGCCTATGACTATACCCTGTTTTTCCCACTCTCCATCCTATATTGTTTCCATTATACTAAATTGCCTCCTATTGTTAATGGTTATAGCAAAACCCTAGATTTCCTGGGGTGGACCTGATTTCAAGGAATTTAAAAAGTAAAATTGACTCAGTAAGTGCTTAAGCAGAAGGCAGTTTATTTGTCCCTTTGTAGGACTTTTCAAATAAATAACCTCATAAATCTGAAGTCCACAAATCAAATGAGTATTTGTTTGTTTACTTGTTTGTTGATTTAGACTTAGGAATAAGCTTATAGTGTTCTGATAGCACAAACAACTGCCTTTATCAAATGTCTGCGTTCGATATGAAAACATTGGGAGCTGAAGCTCTAATGTGACAAATTCCTACCAATCCAAGCAGCCATCATCAGGGGTCTCTTGAAGCACAGGAAGTATACTGTCTATGCGACAGGAGACCCTGCGGCCCCTGCTCTGGCGCCACATCATCCCGCCCCTCGGAGTGCTCTTTTCCCGGTCAGTGAACTGAGGACAATAATGCCTTGCTTACAGGCTTGTCAGGTGGCCTTGAGTGCCTTGTGCATAGTAGGGGACCTGAAAATTGCAGCATCCTTCCTTTTTTGATAGAATCGGAACATCAAAATAGTAGTGAGTCCTTCATCCCCACACATAGACACCCCATTCCTCCTGTGGTATGCACCTTCTCCCCTGGGGTACTCTTCCCATTTTACTTTAACATAGCAACAACTATTTATTGAGAACCTGCTGTATGCCTACCTTTGGGTCAGGTACTGGGACAGATCTCAGTCTAGTGGAAGAGACAGATGAGTTCATTAACATACCGGGGTTCTGGGATGTAAGGGTCAATGGATCTGGTGATGGCCAGGGGTGGGGAGGGGCAGGGGCTGGGTGGAGATGGGCAGAGCGGAGGGGTAGGGGATGGGGCGTCTATAATAGTGTCAACAATAAATATAAAGTTAAAAACAGAATCAGTGAATGCAGCAATAAGTGGAACAACAAATCAATATTTCTCTGTCTCTTTCTTCCTCTCTCTAAAATCAAATTAAAAATTGTTTTTTAAAAATAAAGGATCTGTAGGTCATCAAATGGTGCAGATTTAGTTCTTCCTTGAGAAGGGGGGTTAGAAATGATTTAGACTCTAAAGTTGGAGGCTGGTACAGAAACAGAATCTCCAGAGGGGGTAAGTGGATGGCGGATAGGGGGCAGAGGGAATTTTACTGCTCCACGACTTGTTACATTACCCCCTATCTTTCTGGCTGAACCTTAATTTTCACTCCAGATTAGCTGGTCACAGGCATGTTCTTTCTGGACAAATGAATAGCAGCTTTTTGTCATCAAAATAAGTCTCAAAAGCCTGGGGTGTGGAGAAGAAACATTACTGCCTGGTTTGGGTGCTAATCTTTTTATTTCCTAATACCACCTTTTCTTAAGACAATAGGGTGGACATGTCCTAATTATTTATAAAGTCACCTTGCTCTTTGGGTCTTTGGGCTCCCTCACGAATGCTTAAGGACATCTTGAAGCAATCCCTTCTGTGAAAAGTGAATTACTCATCAAAGCCATGGGCTGCCATCAGAACCTTCTCCTAGGCTCTTGCTCCTTTAGCCTCAGGTGAGATGTACCTGATGACCTGAGCATTTATTTGAAAGGCTTTCAAGACATCACTTACATGTATTATATACTTATCAATATTGCAGGAGGCAGTTTTTAGAAACTCAAGCCACCAGTGGCTCTTTCTCACGGAAAGAGCCCTAGGCTGGCAATCTAGAGATCTGGGTCCCTGGCCTGGCTCTGCCACTCACTTGCCACGTGACCCTGGACAAGTCACTTGTCATTTCCCTCTTGAGACTTCAGCGTCTCCGTTTGTAAAAGAGGGCAGTGAGACCAGCTGTTCCTATGACAGCTTCCTGTCCTCAAGTCCGGGCTTATGAATCCCAGAAGGACAAAGGGACGCTGTCAGCACAGAGCCCCCCCGCCGGGTGCAGTGGCGCTGACTGGTATGGTCTTCAGGTTTCTAGCTGGTCCGCACAATGAGTTATGTTCACATCGGTTTTCTCTGAGTCCCACACCACTGTTGTCTGTTTTAAGGGGGGAAAAATCAAGATGACAGATAATCTGTTTTCTCGTGCCAGGATTCAATAAATATGGATGGTAGTGATCTTAATTGTGGTGACGAAACTACCTGAAAATGAGACCTGAGATTCAGGATCGTGGGGGGTGGGGGCAGCCATGTTCCCATCGAGCTACAGGCCAGGTAATTCTTCGTTGTGGGGTCTGTCCAAAGCCTTGCAGGTCGTTTACCCAAATCCCTGATTCTACCCACCAGATGCCAGTAGCAGCCCTCTTCTTTCATAACAGCCAAAACTGTCTCCAGATATTGCCAAATGTCCCCTGAGGGGGTTGGGGGAGGGGGTGAAAACTACCCCTCTAGAAAACCACTGCTCTAGAGTGAAATTAGAAACAGCGCCCTCTTATGTTTGCCCAGAAGCACTAAGTCTTAAGACAGGGCACGTTCAGCCCAGTATGCCCCTTTACAAAGCCTCTGTGCCCACCTCACAAATCCCACTGTTCTTTCATGGGTGCAGTCCTAAACCCCTCATCTTGACCTTCTTATGCCAAAATCCTGTTCTCATTCATTCATTCATCAAACTTCTACTGAGTGCCCCTTGCATGACTGGATTCATGCTGAATTCTGAAAAAGCAGTGATGAGCTCCTGACTCAACCACAGATTCCCCATCCCCACTCTATTCTGGAGATTGAATGCCTGTCACTGGCTTCTTGCTGCCTATTAGAAGGTTTATTTCCTTTCTGATTCTCCATTATGGCTTTGAAGTTCCAGGACTTAGCCTGGGCTCCTCCAGTTGGGCACAGCCCTTGGTCCTTAGCCCTCAGCCCTCAACACTTTCATCCCTTGGTAGAGCTACTGGGCACTTGTCCTGGAAACTGGGTCCCCTTCCTGCCCTTCCAAAATACTGTCCATCTGTATGTGTCTATGTAATCCATCAGTCAAAGATATACTGGGCAACTCTTATGGGCCAGAACTTGTGTTCTCTGTACTCTTACATCTCCTTATTTTTAATTTCCTTCACTAAGTACTTATGAACATGTTCTGTGTGTCAGGCACTGCTGGGTGCTAGGAATACAAGAGTGAGCAAAAGCAGACAGAGTTTCCACAGTGTATTGGGAGGGGCAGCTTTCATCACATAAGTAATCACCCGCATCACTGTCCTTTATCCGCCTCCGGGTCTCCTTCCTCTGTCTTCCCCCTTTCTCTCTGCCTCTCTCCCTTTTCGCGGCTGTCTCCTATGTCCCTCTGGCTGTCTCTGTCCTTCATCCATATCCTGCAGTGTCCTTGGTTGGGCCCAGCCAAGAGGCTTCCCAGGGGTGCTGCCTCTCGCTCGGATACCTGCCACCCATGCTTCCTCCTAGTGGGAGAATTACTGTCATTTAAGGGGATCTACTGAGGTTGTGTGACAGGAGTCAGCAGGCTCTAAATAAGAAGAATCACTCCTTCCTGGGGATGGTAGAGGGATATGAAGCCCATAAATCATCCTCTGAGAGCAGGGCCCCGCCAGAGCATGGCTCTGTTCTGCTCAGTGGGCCACGGGAGGCAGACCCCAGACATGGAGAGGCACTGAGGGAGGGCCAGTACCCCAAGAAGGACAGACAGCTGATACCCAGTGTGGGGCCCTCTCCCTTTCCTGACTTAAGGGGGTATAACTGCCAAGTTTTGCTTGTGGTATGTCCAGCTGAAATTGTTCTACAGGTTTGTGAGAAAGGCACAACCGTCCCATTTATAGGCCAAGGTGGCTCCAAACCCAACGTATCAGCCAAGGTGAGAGTTTCAGAGACTTCCAGATTTAGAGGGAGTGATTTATAGTGGCTTGAGAGCCTAACCTGGGCTCCACATCCATGCTGGGTAAGCCTGCACAGTCCCTTCCCTTCTCTGAGGTTTATGTAAAATGAGAGTGATGTTAGATGCCACATGATCCAGTAGGAGACGGACTCACATAATGCTATAGATGGCCTCACACAGTAGCTGGCATGTCAGTGCTCAGTAAATGCCAGCTCTAGTCCCCCATGTTGCTCCCTGAGCTTCCCAGTCTCTTCCTCTGCTAACATTCCTGACTGCAGAATGCAGAGGGGGAGGCAGGAATCTTGCTCTGGACCCTGGGTACATTCTGATTGCCTCCCATAAAGGAGGTGGGGTTCTGTCTATTCCCTCTCCCTAAATTTTTCCAGAGCCCTAAAATCTCCCTTTCTCTCACTAGAGCAATGCAGCTGTTTAACAGCTGTTAACTCTGTTCAGGAGATCAAGTTCATTGTCGGTGACATGAGTTCTCCCCATATAGGACTGGGGAATTTCTTAAAATGAAAGCTGTTACCAAAGAGAATAGTGTTATTAATAGGGCTTCCTGGAAAAGAGCCCACCTGGATAGAGAGAGCTACTCACCGCAAATACCAAATCACTCTCGTCCCATTTTACCCCCTCCCCTTCTTTCCTTTGTCCTTTGACTTGGGAAGCACTTTCTGAATTAAGATTCCAACCACAAAGCCCCGCTGGGAATGGGACTGAGAAATGTGAGTCCTGGTTTCAAGGAAATCTAAATCACCCAGTTCTCCAGGGTTTTCTGTACCCTCAGGGGCTCTTGGATTTCCAAGACAGCCAAACATCTAAGATACAATAGATTGCTGTATTTGGATGAGAACAATTTAATGATGCAGAAAGTAGAAAACAGGGACAGAGGAGAAAGTAAACCAGCCACATACTGCCCTCAGACAGAAAGAAACTGATTGAGGATGAGGATGAGGTGTGGGCAGTTAGCCCAGGCAAAAGAAGTTTGCAAACTTCATAAGAGCATTGGTTATCAACTCCCCAAAAACAAATTTGAAAACAAAGGAATCCAGTGGGCCAAGAAGAGGCCAGTAGAAAGATTGCAACTCTGGAAGATGCCTTGTATGTTATTTCTCTGCTAGACTCTGAGCTCCTTGAGGGAAGAGGCTGGGTCTCCATATTTTTATCCCCAATAGGTAGTAAAGATACAAAGAGAGGCAGCCGGGCTTCTCAAACTGTGGCGGCGAGATTATCAGAAAAGGTAATGATGACCTGTATTTCTGAAGATAGGACAGAAAGATATTTTTGTATTAAAACAAACATGAACATATCATGGAAGAAGATGCAAAAGTGGGGTGAATTCTTAATATCAACTATAAGAATTGAATGAAATATCACACAAGCAGCTGATTACTTCAGGCCAATTTGTTTAGATTTATGCCATCGGTTCTCAAACTACAGGGTGCACACCTCCCGGCTTGGGGGCCTGTTAAACGTGCAGAACCCTGGGCCCCTTGCCCAGAGATTATGTTTGATACTAGTTCTAAGGTGGAGCTCAGAAAGCTGCACATAAGCAGTGCCTGGGCCATATTGGTGCAACTACACTAACACAAAGCCTGCCTTGGGGAGGAGGTCACTTACCCTTCTGCTCCTCCAGGTGGTAGCAGGTGCTCTGGTGCCTCGCTCAGATGTCCCCAAGAGGAGGCACTCATTTTCCCAGATGCCAGGGAGTGTTGGCAGCTCACCCTCCACAGCTACTTCTTTCTCAGGGAATTGTTTTCCTCTGAGGAAGCTGCCTTTCCCAGCCGAGATGAGCCCTGGAGGCAGCCTGTATCCAGGGACTCCTCCATGGGGAAGGGTGCTGGGAGTGAGGATTAAACAAAGACCCAGACTCCTTGGTCCAGTCTGACACCACTCTGAAAGGTCAGCTCAGCTCCAGAGCTCTCGGTGCGACTGGCTGAGGCCGGTGTTGCAGCTCCACTGCAGTTTGAGTTCTCGCTCTGCCAGACCTTGCTGCCCTCCCTCCCACTGAGGGCCGGCTCCTGAGAGCAAGAAACTGCCCACCAGCACGTTTCCATCTCAGGGTCTGTTTCCCAGGGAACCTGACCTAAGACAGGCAAGTTTGGGAAACTATTAGATAGTGGATAATGCCTAGTCCTGAGAATCAGGTATCCTAATATAATGATAATAATAATAATAGCAAGAACTAATATATTACTATGTTCTGAGTACTTAATATTTATTTTTTTTCCCCTAAATCTTTACAACAGCTCTGTTACCATTTTTATTTCACAAGTGAGGAAAGTGAGGCACAGGAAAGTTAGGCAACTTGTCAGGGTCACATAGCTACTAAGGGGCAGAGCTGCAATTCAAATCCATGCTGTCTGGCTCTAACAGACTCTTAACCTCTATGCTTTACCAGTTCCAGGAGTCAAATGCAGGCTTTTCCATGTGCTAGCTATATGCTCTTCAGGCACATGAATCTAGCTGAGCCTCAGTTTCCGACCCTGAGAAATAGGGTCTGTAGTACCCACCCTGCAGGGCCGTAGTGGGGCTGGCCTGAGGTTCAGTCTGCGGAAAGTACCTAACCCGTGCCTGGGGCCCGCAGGTGCCAGGCGAACGGGTAGTGTAGCCTGGACAGGCACTCAGGAAATACCTCTTAGTGGATACATGAAGGAAGAGGGCTCTCCTGCAGGAAGCCCTGAGATGGTCAAGGTTCAAAAAATGTTGGAAAAAAAATAGTCAAGGAAATGGGAGGCATGGGTGTCAGAGAAGATGAGTATGTGCGATAAGACTGAGGAGAGGGAGGAATAAGTTACAGCAACGCACAAATCTGTCACTGTTGAGAAGGCAGGAATGTCAGCTCAGGAAGCTGAAGGTGCAACTGAGAATTCTTGTTTCCAGGTCTTTATGGGAACAGTGACATGGAAGACTCGAGGTGCTCTGGTTGGTTCCAGGCACCGTGGCCCCCCAAACCACGCAATTCTTAGCTGAAAACTACTAGACTCTGACTCAAAGAGTTTCTTTTTCTTAGTTAATTTATTTATAAAAGAACTTCATTTTATTTTTCAACTGCAGTTCACATTCCATATTATTTTGTATTCGTTTCAGGTGCACAGCACAGGGGTGAGACAATCATGCACTTTATGAAGTGCACCCCCCACCCCGTATTTCCAGTGCCCGCCTGGCGCCACACACAGTTATCACCATATTATCGACTCTGTTTCCTAATTACCAATTGCTGCTTCTCAATCCATTCATCTCTTTCACTCAACCCCTCAGGCCCCCGTCCCTCTAGTAACCACCAGTCTGCTTTCTGTGTCTGCTTCACTTTCAATTTCGTTTATTTGTTTACTTTCTTCTTTAGATTCTGCATATAAGTGAAATCATATAGTGCTTGTCTTTTTCTGACTGATGTATTTCATTTATCATAACACCTTCCGGGTACATTCATGCTGTCACAGATTGTAAGATTTCATTCTTTTTTATGGCTGAGTAATAATCCATCACACACACACACACACACACACACACACACACACACACACACACACACAGAGTTCCTATACTGTTTTTATGTGCTGGCCCTTTAAGAGGATTTTCGGGTTTCTAGCAGAATTCTCCCCAGGCAGACATAATCTTTGCTGAGTTTCAGAGCCAGATGTTATGCGTGCCTCTCTTTCTAATTCTGGTGCTCTGAGCTGGGGAGCCCAGTGTGGAGTTGAGACCCACGGTTTTCAGGGGGACCCTTTAGATTCTCAGTCTCTGCACATCAGTGCAGGACCAGGGCTTTTTGTACCTCTGCCCTTCCTCCCAGTTTCAACATGGCTTCTCTAAATCCTTGGTTATAAGGCTTCTGTTCAGCTAGTCTTCACTTGGTTATGCAGGTTGATTGTTGTATCTGAGAGGAGGCTAGTGCAACTTCCACCTGCTCCACCTCCATCTTGGATTCCCCAAGAGCGTCTTATCCTGGCTCGGTCGCAGACACCTGTGTGATCCAGGAAGAGTCACCATCGTCTGACTGCTGCCTCATTTGGAAATGGAGGTGGGAAATCAGGACCCGTGATCTCCAAGACACTACAAGTTCAGAAACTTGGTGATTGCAGAAATCTCTGGGCTGCACCTTAATTTGTGGAGAATTATTAGTCCTCTGTGGTTTGCAGAAGGAAACCACAATCCTACTATTAGAAGCATTTTCTGCCCTAACCTCTTCCCCTAAATTTGCCCAAGGTTCCCTTTTAGAATTTTTATGTCTGGATAATTCCAGGTTCAAGCCTCTTGTTTAACCCACATTCACCCCATCTCCATCTCACCCGTCACTTACCCTTTTGTATTCCACATGGAGTGTCTGTCTTTGAGCACCTTTAATAACAAGGGCTTAATTCCAACCTTAATTCTTCTTCCAGTTAAAATGGCAGTATAGAGGTCGCCTCAGGATGAAATATCCAACCAGAACACCCAAACTATGATTTACAGATCTCACTGCCACCCTCAGCCTTTCCCTTCTCTTCCCTTCCCTTTCCTCTCTTTATCACTCAATTCTGATTTATAGAACTTGCTGGCACCCCTAGCTTGTCCTCTCTCTCTCTCTCTCTCTCTCTCTCTCCCCCCACCCCCACATACACACAGTAAGGTACCAGAATCTATACAGAATGGCCAGCTCTGCACAAGGTTGTTTGGATGGAAGGCTCCCAAGAACTTTCATCTGCATTTCTCTTTTCTCCAAGTCCAAGAAATTATTCCTTTTCTTGCACAGTCATCTTGATTAATCACTCCATTTTGTCAAGAAAGTCCACAGCCACTCTGTTGGTTTAGGGGATCAGATTTACCAGCTTTTAGTCAACTGACAAGTCATTGAATTCCCTTTTCTATAAGGCTAAAATAATAATTTTCACCTTTGGGATTGTTGTGAGGATTAGATGAGATAATTTGTTGAAAATACCCAACAGGGCCTAACCAAAAGTAGGCATTCTAAAAAGCACTGAAGTACTACTTGTAATACCATTGTCGGTTGCAGCAGGGCTGAATTCTGCTCAGTCTTGGAGATGGGGAAGATGTCCCAACTGCTCAAATGCTTTCTTTACCTGGTTTCTTTGGTACAGAATGGTCCTGTGTGTGCATCCATGCTGCTCTTTATAAACCAGCCTCCCACTCACTTCCTCGGGTAATAATCATTAGTTCCCTATTGCCTGATCACAGTCGGAAAAGGTGCTGCCTGGAATCCTACCTGCAAACACTTGCTCTTGTTCCTCCTTGAGATAACAGTGCCTGGTTGGTGAGGCAACTTCTTTGGCTTGGTTTTACTATAGTTACTGTTACACTTTTACTCTCTCTGGTATCACACCCAGAGTCATGTGGGGCTGGTAGAGTACTCTTAATGAATGTCAAACAAAATAAAAATTAAGAGAATATATTTCAGGTGCTTTCATTCCCCCCCCCCCACAAAAAAAAAAAAGATAACTATGTGAGAAATATATTAACTAGGTTAACTATAGTAGTCATTTCACTCTGCATATATATATCAAATGCATCAGGTTATACACCTTAAATATATACAGTTGTCACTTAAAAATAAAATAAACATGCTACATGTAATTCCTCTCAGCACTAGGACTGTTGCCCTCCCGTTCACACCTGGCCAGGACCTGCCCCGAATCCTATTCACAGTTGCTGTGATCACTACCACCGTTGCCCTCTGCTGTTGGTGCACAGGGAATGGAAGACGTGTGGCCTCTAGGAATATTTTAAGAGATCTGAATGGGTCTGTTGTATTTCTGCCTTAGAAAAGACAAGTAGACACACACATACTCCCACACACTTATACTCATAAGCAGCATGCACGTGACTCCGAGCTAGCCATGAAGCTCACTTGCAGACTCATGTTCCCTGTAATTCAGAGACAGGGTTTGTTTCTACTATTCCTGTAAAATTCCCAATTTGCCTTTATTCAGCTGAAAGGACTGTCAGCCTGACTGTCTCATTAGGGCTTCCAACTCCAAGCTTTGAGAATGTTGATCCAGGCAGTTTGGCCCTAAGTGGAGATTGCTCAGGCTTGGGAGTCAGATCATTTGGCTTTAAACCAAGTTACTACCCATGTGACCTTAGGCAGGTTACCTTCTGGGGCCTCAGTTTTCCCATATGAAAAAAAGGGGTAGTGATAGTATCTGTCAAAGAGAGTTGTTGCCAACGATTAAATGAGTTATCACCAGGCAAAGGGTTGGCACAAGCTTAGTGAATGTCAGTGACTTACACTTTCTCTCTGACCTTGGACAAATCTCTTAAACTGAGATGATAATCCTTGCCCTGCAGAAGTGTTTATGAAAATTCGTAGAGCTAGGGAGACAGTGATTATTATTATCCATTAAAAAACACAGAGCATTTTAAGGAACTCTGAGACTATACCTGCTATGTGAAAGCATCTAGATGTCCCCCGTTGTATTCACTGAATTACTCATTCATCCATTCTTCCATTCACCCATCCATTCATTCATTACAATGTGCCCGATCTTCCCGGGTATTGGTGGGGGCAGGGATACACACAAATATGACCCAGACCCTGGTCCAGGGAGCTCTCAGAGGTGCACTTAAAATAAGCAAGACCAATGACAAGAAGTGACAATTCTTTGAACTGGAGAAAGTACAAGGAATCTATCCCTCACTTTTTTTTACTCTGGTGTCCCCCAGGGTTGCCAAAGGATCCATGACAGTTTTTTAAATGCCACGTTTGGCAGGTGTTTCCAAGGGGTGCTCTGTCTTCAGGAGAGGCAGGTCTTAGTATCCTCATCCCTCCTTTTAGGGAGGAATTTCTCCCTCATTTGAGAACAAATGACAAGATCCTCAGCATATAGCTTATGAGGCCTGGTGCCAGCCCAGCTCCACTGCTTCCTGCTTGTGTGGCCCTTAGACAAACTCTTAGGCCTCTCTGAAAGTCCATCTGTAGAAATATGGGCCCCATGGGCCCAGGGGTCCATCCGTAAGAATATGGGGATAGTATTCAAAGTATTGTTCAAGATGACTTCTGTGATAATACATAAAGGCACCATAGCCTGTGCTGAAACTATTTTTTATATTAATTCAATAAACAGTATTTCTCAATCCCTCTTCATGCCCAGGGCTGTGCTGGGGTCTATGTGGCTATAAAAGAAGCAGGTGACACAATCCCTGCCCTCAACCTGCCCTCCTTCTTACTGGGAAGAGAAATGAACACAGATGATCTAGTCAGGCAATGAAAGAAGGAAATAGATCTGGTTTAAGAGTATAAACTTGTTTTCTAGATATTGAATCTGGCTTTTCCATCGAATTACCTATTCACTCCAGAGATGTGTTGTCTTGGGTATGAATTAATGTGTAGTATTCTATGTCTTTCTGTTTAAGCTACATGTACTGCCCACCTCTCGCCCATGCCCCATTCTCTCCTGGGGTTGTTCTTGTCATCAGACAAGTTAAAGGATAAGTCAGCAATCTGTAAAACAGTCTTAGAAGTCTGGGGAGACTGTAAAGGGATCCAAGAGACCCCACAGGCCAACCACTTCTGTTTACCGGTGCAGCTCCTTTGGCACAGAGGTCAGGGGAAGGCAGGCAGGGTCAGGGTGCGAGGCAGCCCACTCCAGGCCTTTCCCTATTTCTGTCCTTCCCACTGCTAGAGGTGGGGAGGGTATTTCTATGCAGAGAAACCCTTAAGTAAACTACCAACCTCACAGATAGATACAGTCAAATCTGAATTCCCCAACCTACTAAAGGAATGAACTAGAGAAGACATTTAATTTCTCTGAACTGTAAAATTGTAGTAATGCCTCATGCTTCTTTCATGGTGCCACTGCACAGTGACACTCAGTAAATGCCAGAGAATGGAGCGCCCAATGCCCATCAGGCCTCCCAGGGGATAGTGGTGTAGCAGTGCTGCCTGATTCTGCAGGCAGGCTTGTCCCCCAAATGTCAACGCAGCATTAGGAGCCATTAGGAGCCCTTCTCACTGGCCCCCCATCCTGGTCAATGGGCTCCTTGGCCTAGAGCACAGCCTTCAGTGAAAAGCAAAACAACCTTTCTCCTTATCAGCCAATTACTGAACAGCTTTTTACTGCAATATTTATTAACAGTGAAGCTATTCATTGACATTAGCTTATATAACTTCAAAAACCATGAATAGTTTTTCTTTTTTTGCACTTGTTTTGGGAGGATTCTATGAAAATAAATCTTGATTTGAATGCAATTCACCCTCATTTTCTTCTATCCCTAATGCGAGGATAGAGGCATTTTCTTGACAAATTGGGAATTAGAAAGATCTAGCAGCTATTTTAAGTGTACCTGGGACTACATAAGTATTTTTAATAGATGGATGAATTTTTTTAAATAGTCAAACAAATTGAGGAGTAAATGAACGAAGCAGGTAGATTAGTGGTTACAGGCACAGGACTGGAGTTACAGTCAAGCACAAAGCTCTTACCAATCCCTTGCCATGCCTAGCAGGCTCTCCACAGTTTACTTCTGGGTTTCCCTTCCTTATGGGTGAAATGGGAATGATAATCCTCATCTTACAGGATTATTGTGATAAGCAACAATAATGTACATGAAATGCCCAACAAAGTGACTGACCCATGCAGACGCTCAGGAAATGTTAGTTGCTGCCGCCATCATCATCATCATCATCATCATCACCATTTTCTTAATTATAATCACCATCTCAATATAACCATCATCATCATCACAATAATCTTCATCCATCCATCATCATCATCATCACTATCTTCTTCATTGTCTTCATCCTCTTCATCATTTTATTTTACAAAGTTTGTATGGATTTGATCAAAGTGAAACTTTGCCCTTATTGGAAATACCAGTTTCAGAGAAACAAAATGCAATTTTTCGCATGTCTTTTAGAAACCTTTTATTTTGAAATAATTGCATTTCCAGACAGGACCCTTTATTCTGCAGACTTCAGGATAATTGCTGCAGCCACTACTGCGTTGAAAGGTTTCCAGGGCGGTGTGAATGGATGAATGTGGGAGAGTGAGGACAGCTCTTTCCCTGGTCCTGGGACTGATTATCTTGTTTGCCTTTAATCACAAATCAGCACAAAGATCCTTTTGCTGGGGCTGTTTACTGCATAGCTGAGCCCCCTCGCACCTCCTTTGAAGGTCTGTGGATGAACAGCTGTACAGAAGGGCACTTTGGGGTCACGGAATGAGAAACAGACTTACATTCCCACCTTGGGTTTGCATTTACTATTGGACCTCTCTGAGCCTCAGTTTCGTCATCTGTAAAATGGTATTTTTATAACATCTTGCAGGGTTGCTGTGAAAATTAAATGATATAAATTCATGTGTGTGAAGAGTACAACACAGTGCCTAACACAAAATGGGTGGTTGGTAAAATGTCAGATGATTTGGTGAAAGCCAAAAAGGTGACTGGACCTCCCTATATTTCACGTTAGGACCCCAGCCCAGCACCTCTCCAGTGTTGTGGGTTGTCTTATTATCTCATCTGCTTTCTATATATTTCTACTTTCAACTAAGAATAATTTAACCAAACCAACTAGGTATCTGGTACACCCTCTGGTCACACATGTACCTCTTACTTGCTCAACCTAAAGGCGAAAGGATTTTCTTCTAAAGATGCTTTGTACTTTACAAGCCAAATGGACACACAGAGTGATGACATTTCTAGAATGATCAGATCCCCCCTAATCCTAGCCTCCAGATATATGATGAATGTCCAAATCCTACACTTCTCTTTGGTTTCTCTGGGGGTCCCATGTCATCATGTGATCATAATTCCTCATCTGCAGCTACTTCAGTGGGTACCCCATTCCTACTCTCTGTTCATTGTAGTACAGTCACCCCAACTTCCAACTGTACCTTTTTTATTTTTCTCTGAGGACTTTCTGGCTTCTGAAGCAAACCAATGCTTGATGGGCATTGGCATATAGCTACCCCAGTTTCCTGACTCCTCAAATGGGATAATTCAGAAAATGCACCCATTATTGGCTGCCTTCCCTTCCCTGTTTGACAAATCCTGTTTTTCAGGGTTTTCTCCTGGGGAAACTTAAACACTAGGACACTAGTCTTAATATAAGACCAGGCACTGAAGGAAACATGGCCATTCACTCAACAGAAGTTTCTGGAAGACCTATGAGTGAATTACAAAGTAGCCCCTGCCTTCAGATGTTTACATTCTTGGGAAGAGATTTTGAAACACTCAAGTTCAGTGTGATGAGGGCTGTGTAAAAGAAAGGACTTTGTTCTGGGTTGCTGTGAGGTGTCAGCAATGTATGTAAAATTCCAAGTGATTCATTAATATTCAGCAAGCCTTTGAGTGTCTGTTGTGCACTAGGCTCTGGACCCAGCAAAGATGCAAAGATGAGTAAGACACATCCTCTCTCCCTGAGAGGATAGAAACAGGACAAGTCCTTTCGTAATTGGTGCCGTGTTCAGCTGCAGGGAATATTGTGGGATCTCAGAAGAGCAAGGCATGTGATCAGCAGTAGTTGTTTTTCTTTCCCTGTGGGGTTACCTTTTCGGACTGAAGTCTAGCTCAGGGCTTGGCATTGAGTAGGTGCTCAGTTGATAACTGGCTGAACTGAACTGACCATTTCATCATGAGAGGAAAAGACCTCTAACCACAAGATTCCTTTGCCCAACTGAGAAACACCTTTCTGCATAGATCATTGATCTTGAGGCCCAAGTGGTCTGAACATTGTCAGTCATAGTAGACAACTGGGTCAAAAATATAAGGGTTTTTATTTTGTCTTTTTATGCCAGGAAAAAAAATATAATTTAAGGTTTGAAAGCATTCAGAATGGGGTGGGGAGGAGGAATCAGAGCTAAAGGCTGTTGTTCGTGCTTGGCTGATATTTAATCAGTTGGTTGGGTTGTAATTGAGAATAGAGCTCCAGTGACACATAAATTCCACCAATCAAGCCAAAGCCAGTGAGTCTTCCTGATTATTTATCTTACCATAGAAATAACCTTTTCATTATTTAAATATAATTACCAAATGTGATAGTCAATATTAAAACAGAATTAGCAACATGAGTTCAACATTTGGAAAGAAATTTCTAATAGCGCTTTTTATGCTTCCAAAATTAGTGTTCGGTATCAATCTTACGGTTGCATTCGCTGATGGCTGAGGCTCTGGGAGGACCAGTTCCAGCTGTATTACTCTGTAGCAAGGGGTCCTCTTTGAATCTTCTGGGTCAGTAAGGTAACCTGATATTGTCTGTGCCTGGAAAACAGGAAGCTTTTTTTTATCCTAAATGTGGGCCATTTTTGATCTATTCTGTTTAACCAAGACATGATGAATTCAGAGAAAAGAGTAGGGGGTGTGGGGGTGTGAACAGTGAGTGAGTCATGCAATCACCCCAAAGCTAAAAGGCTGGCAAGGTGGTAGGATATATGGTAACAAAATACCAGGTGCTCAGGGGGCCTGCACATGTCTTTACCTTTTACCTTTGCACCACCTACCTCCCCACCAACCCCTCTGCTCCACCACCTCAGGCTCACCTTTCAAGAAGCAGCTCAAGATTCAACTTCTCAAAATTTTCTTTTGAGCTTTGTGGCTGGTCTGAGCAGTTGTTTTTTGTTGTTGTTGTTGTTTTTCTTTTTAATTAATCCTCACTGGATGACATTTTTGCATTGCTTTTAGAGAGAGTGGAAGGGAGAAAAAAAGAGAAACATCAATGTGAGAGCAAAACATCAATTGGTTGCCTCCTGCATGCACCCCAACTGGGAATCAAACCCACAACCTGGATATGTGCCCTGGCTAGAAGTTGAACCCACAACCATTCAGCATATGGGATAACACTCCAACCAAATGAGCCATGCCAGCCAGGGCTGAGTCACCTTTTTTAATGACATGTTTTCTATGTTTTCACCTCCCTCAATCCCCATCTTGAGCATAGTGAGAGTATCTTATTGGTGTTTGAATTCTGCGCTCCTAGCACAGAACCTGTACATAAGACAGAACACATTACATAGCAGGTGATCAATAAATAGTTGCTGAAATCTAAAGAAATGAGGATGGAGAAAGTGATTTATAAACAAAGTAAAGAGAGCTTTCTGGAGGAGGTGACATTCAAACATACAGGAACGTGGCCTATAGGGAAGGTGGTTCTACCTTTTCCAGCAGAGCCGCTGTCATGGCTAGTTGAGGGGAAATGCACTCTGGGTGGTTTGACAGGTGCAGAAGTTGGGTTTGGAGGAAGTGGGCTGTTCTACTCGGTGACCTTCGCTGATGGCCTTTTTCTTTCCTCCATCCCCCAAAAAGTGAGAGAATGCAGGTGTGGGATGACACTCAGGACCTGTGGCCAGAATCCTGCACTGACTTCCTTCTGTACTACCTGTCTGGCGGCCTTTCTCTCCCAGGCACTGGGTCCAGGCCCCGGGTCTTAGCAAGGGGTCCAGCCCTTCCTTGGAGGCATTTTCTTTCTTCACTCCAAACAATGGGATTGTAGGTAGAGGCAGTCACTTTCCGGGATAGGAAAGTATGCAGAAGAAGTAGATGGTCCAGAAAATGCCTCTGGATATTGGTCGTAAAGGGTTTGTTTTGTTTCCCTGCATTACCTCCAAACATCTGCCACCGAATAGGGAGTCCCCCAGAGGATCTCCAAGTAAGGTGCCAGAGGAGGACTGAAAGTTAGAATTCCGGAGTATAAGACCGGGGCAAGCCCCCCCACCCAAGTCTCAGTGTTCCCCTCTGTGACATGAGGAGGTTGTACTACTATCTCATCTCTAAATTCCTGCCAGCCCTGTCATTCTCAGAAAGTCTGATCAAAGAAAGTCACAATGAACATGTGGATTAGCTTGGTTGGGGTGGATTACCTCCGTTCTTCACTCCCTGCCCTGCTCAAATCATATTTTACATACTAAGCCTATTCTGAAAATAAAGGGAGGGGGTAGGTCTCTGGGAAGCAAGGAAACATGTTGCAAGTAATCTCTCTCTGGCCACTCTTTCCTCTGAAGACAGAGATAAGCACATTGTTTCAATCAGGCCCGCAGTCCATTTCCTTATCTTAAAGCTATCTCCTGCCACATTATAAATAATCAGCGTACCAGTGAGCTGGGCCAGGCATGTGTCTGTGTGCACACTGGTGCTTGGTATATCTGAGACTTGCTGATGAGGTCCAGGCAGCCGCCTTGAACCTTAAGCAACCCAAGTGAATGAGGTGTCTCCTGGCCTTAGGTTAGGGTGGCCATACAGGTTATTGTCCAGACTGTGAGATTTCTCAGAGTAAATGGGATGACTGTTAGTAATTACACTGGGGCAGCAGGCAGCAGGCACAAACCAGAACCATCGCAGGCCAACTGCAGCATGTGTTCATCTGAGCTACAGAGCACTGGTGTAAGAGACACCTATAGACAGTCCCAGCATTCAGCTGGGCAACAAGATTTTCTTTCAAGTTCCCACAGTTCATCCTCCTCCCTCCGTGCTTGAAGCTGTCCCACAGAATTCAGCCAAGCGCTTCCCAACCCCAGCTTACAGTCCCCAAGGATAAGGAGGAGCTCCATGCTCCACCCATCAGGACCTGCCATATGATTTTTAGAACCCAGTGCAAATAGAAAATGCAGGGCTCCATGTACAAAGATTATTAAGAATTTTGCCCTGGCCAGTAGCTCAGTTGGTTAGAGCGTCATGCCAATACAACAAGGTTGCACATTTGACCCCCGGGCAGGGGGCATGCAAGGATCAACTAATGAATGCATAAATAAGTGGGGCAACAGATCAGTCTCTCTTACTCTCTACCTCTTCCTTCCTCCCTCCTTTTCTCCGTCTCTAAAAATCAATAGTAAAAATTTAAAAAAAAAAAAATTAAGGCAGCAACAGTAAGGCTTGATTTGTTTTCCTGCAAGTTACCTCCAAACTCTTGCCGCTGAGTAGGAAGTCCCCCAGAAGTTACCCAAGTAACTTCTGTGTGTGTGTGTGTGTGTGTGTGTTGGTGGAGGTGGGGGGGCGTGAGTGGGAGTAAGAGTGCAAGGATGTAAATAAATCAGGAGTAGGGACTTCTGAACCCAGGGCCCAGTAGCACTGACTACACAAGCCCCAGGCCCATGAAGCTGGTGCTGGTGCTTCCCAAGGCAGCCTGTGCTGTGTTTGAGGTGCTCTGATTCTGGAGCTACTTCCCTTCCTGCCTGCTTGCTTGCCTGCTTCCTAGCTTCATCAATTGTATTTCTAATTTAGCTGTTTGAATATAAAATATGTTCACATGGTTCAGAAGTCAAAGATGATAAAATGATATATGATACCATTTTTGATTTCACTCCTTTTTTCCCTCCTTCCCAACCAATTCCCAACATCCCTATACCCTTGCCACAGGTAACCACTTTGTAATTTCAATGTTCCACTCCAGGATTTCTTTATGCAAATATAAATATATAGTTTTACCTTTCTCCCTTTCTTAATATCCAAAGGTTGCATATTAAACAGAGCGTCTGCACCTTGTATTAGAACATTCTTCCTGGTATCCACTAGTGGTATGTCTCACTGAAGGTGCTCCTGCTGATCCACACCACTTTGAACCACACAAAACAAGGCCAATTCTTTGTCCCTGGTAAAGCCCTTCGGAGATAGGGAAATGGAGACCCATTTTCCACTCACTCTACCTCTTCCAGCCTCAAGTTCTTTTATCCAGACTGTCCCTTCAGCCTTTCCTCACACAGTGTGAGGTTTGGACCACTCTTGTTCATCTGTGACTTTTCCGAGTGTGTGTGACCCAGAATGGGCCCACTGATCCACCAGGGGTGGTCTTCCCTGCACAGAGCAGAGAGAAGCTGACCTCCATCATCCTAGTCATCTATACATCCAGCATAAGGGTAATAATTGTTCCCATGGAAATTTGCTGTGTTCCAGGAAACACACATGCACCTGCAAATATCACGTTTACCCTTCTAACAACTATGATGTAGGTCTTATAACCAGACCTTTACAGATGAAGCATGTGAAGCTCAGAGAGGTAACCCAATAAATAACTGTAAAAGGAAGGTTCCAAAGTTAGGTCTAACTTCAAACCATGCTCTTGATGTGCTCTTGACCACCTCCCCTCTCAACCACCTTGGGGTCTTTTAGTGACCCCAGTATGAGGCTGGCAGCTGAATACTTCCCCCAGTGACTTCCTCATTCATGATATTAACTATGAAATGTCATGCAACTAGTTTTTCTTAGGCATGGTGAACAGTGTCTATTTTATTATCTGTCTTGTCATTTAGGAGTCCCTACCTTAACTCTCAAGGTGATCTCATTCCTTTCTGTGCCTGAAATACCAGTCAGATCTTATCTTCAACCCAGACCTCTTCCTCAAACTGCAGACTTCCATCTCCAACTACCTGCTTGGAGTAAGGCTTGATTTGTTTTCCTGCAGGTTACCTCCAAACTCTTGCCGCTGGGTAGGGAGTCCCCCAGAAGTTACCCAAGTAACTTCTGTGTGTGTGTGTGTGTGTGTGTGTGTGTGTTGGTGGAGGTGGGGGGGAAGCACGAGTAAGTAATGTCTCTAGTTGGGTGTGTAGTGAGCCTCTCAAATTTAACATAACTAAAACAGAACTCATAATCTAATGTATCTCCCCAAAGTCTTCTTATCAGTAAACAAAACTATCTACCCGCTATCTATCTATACCCCCAAAACTATCTATACCTAAGTTAGATACCCATAGCATTTTTGATCCCTGCCTTTCTTTCAGTTTCCATGTCCACATCACTAACTGGTGCTATTGGTTCTGCCTTCAAAAATGCATCCAAAACTCATCCTTCTCTCCATCTCTACTCATAACATTAATGGAAGTCCCCATGGTCTCTCACCTGAACTACCGGGACATCCTGCTTACTCTCCTCCCTGTTTTCCCCCTTGTCTCCCACACAGTAGGTTTTTGAAAGATATAAACGGGAACATCATTGTGTCCCTTCTATGATTTCCCTTCATTCCTAAAATAAAGCCCAGAGCATTTATCACAGCCTGCAAGAATCCCCAGTATCTGTGATTCAGTTTGGCTCATTTTCTGTCATTCTACCTGTCTTGCCCTAGCCACATTAGCAGCCCTGTGGACACATCAAGCTCATTTTTGCCTTTGGATTTTACCCAGGGTGTTCCATTCTTGGAATGTCCTCCCAAATATTTCTGGAATTCTTTGTCCCTGTCATCCTTTAGGTCTCTACCTAATTGTCACCTTCTCTGAGAGGCCTTTCCTAACAACCTGATCTGAATCAATGTCTTGGTACCCTCTCTCAAGGCATCCTGCTTATTTATGTCCATCATGGCACTGTGACCGTTCATTTTTGGTTGTATGTTGTGTTTCTCTGTGTTATTATGTATCTCCTCACCAAACTATATGCTCCATGATGGCAGAAACTATGTCTCTTTTGTTCACCATGGTATCTCCAGCAGTGAGCACAGTGCTAAGCACATAACAGACTCTCAAAAGCTGTGGAATCTGTTCCTTTCTTTCCTTTGGTTCTTCTCCACATATAGACCTTACTAGAAAGCTCACTATAATTTTTATTAAATTATAATTTTTAATTAAATAGGCATCTGCACTGTCAGAGCAAAGATGTCTCAGAATACATACACACATTAAAGGGCTTTTTTCTGATGGAATCGGCAGTGTAGCTTTTCCCCATATGTTGGGGACACACATATGAAATGGAAAGAGGTGTCCACTAGCACTCCTGGCACCTCTAGAGGCTGTGGCGCATCATCTGACTACAGTGGTTCCTGACACCAGAAGTGCAGCAAAAATAATTGTAGTGCTTGTGGCTTAGACCACAAACTTGGGGTCCAGACTTCCTGTGTGGGTTCAAGTCCCAGTCCCGCTTCAATTCTTCGTCTCTATAGTGAGGTAATAAAAACAGTACCTACCTCCTGTGGTAGTTGGGAGGACTCCACGTGTCAGCATGTGCAAAGCAGTTAGTGCCTGGCAGGCACTTGAGTGTCTAGTCAGAGTTAGTGATCATTAGCATCATTACCATATGCTGAGCTCCATACATATAGTTGCTCCCAACAGCCTAATGAGGTGTTTTTATTTTAGTTCCATTCAATAAACATCTTCTTGTGTTTCCTGCCAGGGCCTGGAGATACAAGAATGACTTAATCCTAAAGGGGCTTTCAACTTTGGGGAGTGCCACACAAATGTTGTAGAGTGAAGCAATGCAGTAAATGCAGTATCAGAGTGTGACTGAGTAAGCCAGAGTATATGTAAATATGTGTGTCAGTATGTCCATATGTGCGAGTGTGTCAGTATTTCAGAGTGTGGCTGAGTGTGTCAGAATATGTGCAAGTATGTCAGTAGGTACAAAGATGGCAGCGTGTTCATATGTCAGAGTATGCCTAAGTATGCCAGAGTGTGCTTCAAGCCCAGTGAGGGGCCATTCTCTGTGTGGAGAGCTGTGTGCAGATCTGCTATCCTTACCTTCCTGGATGTAAAGGTTGAGACGCTTGTCCATGGCTGCATTAAGCTTCCTTGTACATCTTTGCCCATCTTTGTGTCTTAGAGACCACTTTCTCTGTGGTTATAACTCAATTGACAAATGACAAAAAAGAAGAAAAAAGCCTTTTTCACTCATCACTGGGACCCCAGGCTAGGCTGTGTCTCACTCTCTAAGAGCCCTGGTGGCCACTGTTCAATTAGACCGTTTAGGGGCTAATGAAGTGAAAAGGCAATTCCCTGCCCTGGACCCGGGAGTGCAACAGTTACAGGCTGCTGAAGGCAGACATTAAGGGGAACCATTTTAATTGATTAGAATGCGCATTATGCTGTATTGCTTTAGTTTGAGGGCATTTTGGAACAAATAGCGCTGTCATTGTGGGCCTTAATTAGATAATAAATTAATAGATAAATGGATTCCAAGTTCCGCTGGCCTCCCCCGCCCCTTGCCAGCTAACTCCAGCACAGAGATAGGGCTTCCTTGTAATTTGCTCTGAGCTGTGGGGACGAGGGGACAGAGTGGCTGGGCGATGGCTTGTGAGGTTCTCTTGGCTCGCTCATCCTGTAGATAACATTTAAGTCAGATGCTGAGGCGGAGGGCAGCATTTCGTTAGAGTAGAAATGGCACACAGCATGAGCCCGAGACTCGCTCACTTCTTTGCTATCAGTTCTTTCCACAAATATTTAGGGACTGTCTACTGTGTGCCAGGGACTGTTCTAGGCAATGGGGACACAAATAGCAATACCCCTGACCTCATGGACAGAAAAATAAACTTGTCATAGAGTATGTGAGGTAGTAAAAACATTACTATAAAGAAATAAAGTAGGAAGGGGAAAAACCAGGAATATAAGGTAGGGAGGTCAACAGGGAGGAGATTGCAGTTTTAAAGAGTAGTTAGTAAAGGAACAGAGGAGGGGACATTTAAGCAAAGAATTAAGGGTGGTGAGGGGTGAGTCAAATGGGAGAGGAATTTTCCCAGCAAAGGACAGGCCAGTATGGAGACCCTTAGGGGAGAGAGTGCCTGGTGAATGGTAATAAGGAGGCTAGTGGGCTTAGTGAGCGCAAGGAGAGAAGGGGCGAGGAGGCCAGAGGGGCAGCTAGATCCCATGAGGCCATAGAGCTTAGGCTTTGACTAGGATTGAGGTGAGGAACCTTTGGAGTATTTCCTCATCTGCAATTGACAAGGGTGCATTTAATCTGTAAAGGCAGACACATGGCATGCACAACACAGCTCCCTCCTCCTACACCCTTGACAGATAACACTAATTGATCACAGCCCCTTTACAGTGAGCCTGATTTGGCCTTGGAATCTTGTTCATGCAGCCTTCCAAAAGCTCTACCAGTCCCTCCAACTGGGTGCTCCAGAGGAAGTGCTGGATTCCAACCACTTCCCCGGCATGTCTGCACCAGGTCTGCACTGACAGGGGCAACAGAGCAGCCCTGGGCCTGGCTCCTGTCCCAGAGAGCTCAGTGCAGAGGGCTAGTGGGAATGTAGTCATCAAAAATGAAAAAGTAAATAACAACAGGACAAGTCTAATAAACACTATGGAGACACGGACTGATAAATTCTGCCTGAGGAGAGCCTCCCTCAGAGGGTGACATCTGAGGGTAGCATGAAGAATAGGTAGGATGTGATCAGTGTGGAAAAGCATAGGAGTCTGACAAGGCATCATGAGGAATGCAGGAGACTGGAAGGAGTGGGGAACAGTCTGGCCTGGCTGCTCTTGGTGAGGGTATAAGAAAAAAAATCCAGGAAGCATTTAATCAGAGCTCTGTGTCCCCTGAATGTTTGCCAGGGCCTGAATGACCTCTTTACAGTGAAATCCTCTCACTAGAGGCCAGAAGGATTCCAGGCAAGCCCTGCCATTACCTTGATACAAGGCCTAGGTCAAGTATCTGGGCATCAGTTTTTCTCATCTGTAAAATAGGAATGTTAACTAAATGATTGATAATGCCCCCCCCCCCCCTTATCAACACTGTTGGGTGATCCTGTGGCTTAAGAGTCAGGATTCCTGGATTCAAGGACTGGCCATACTGCTTTATAGAATATAAGAACCTATATCTCAGGTGCTGGTTATACACCCTAACAAAGGGCATTTATTACCCCTTGCCTTGGACTCCAGTCATGGGTGCGCTTGTTTTATTTGCAAGTAGGCTGGAAACTCATTAAGGGGCTGTGTTTTACTCATCACCACCTCTGCAGTATCTAGACACATACGGCCGGGTCTGTGGGAAGAATCCAATATATGTTTGGGAGCCTACAGCTGAATTTGGGCCCAGCTCAGGCACCTCACATACCTAACAAAAGCTCGAACACACCAAATTCCCACTGCCAAAAGCTGGGGCCTTGGAATATCCTGGGAGTGATTATTGTATAGTTAAATATGAGTAACTAGAAATCCATGTATGTCCAGCTTTGAGTTTTGCTTAAAAGTTTGCCAAGAATAACAAACTGGTAAAAATAATAATTTTTTGACGTATATAGTAGATAATCTTTTCTAGAGGAAATAGGAAAACACTAAGACTCCAGTAGAACAAAAGAAATACAAACAGATGATACAAAAAGGAGCAAAATGTTCAGCCTTACCATTAATCCAAAAGTGCAGATTAAATCACAGTGAGATGGCATTTTGTACTTTGCAAATTAGTAGACATGTGAAAAACTAAAGATCTGTGTTGGCCAGAGTGTGGTAATATAAACATTCTCATGTATGGAACTGTAAATTGGTAACACCTTTGTGGAAAACAAGTTGGCCAAATGTATCAGGACACTTTAAAATAGATATCCCTTGATCCAGTAATTTTTCTTCTAGAAATCTATTCCAAGAAATTCATTGGAAATATGAGCAAAACTTTATGTTCCCAGATGTTCATGGTGTCATTATAATAAAAAAAAAATCTGAAACCACTTCCATATCTAACAATATGGAAAATAGTGCTACCACTTTATGGTATATCTACCTAATGGAATTTTATTAAGTTACTTGGAGCTCTACAAAGCAATTTTCATGACTTCAAAATGTTTCTCATAAAATGTTTAAACAAAAGTTACAAAACTCCATTATTACTATGTCCAAACTATGTCCAAAATATATGTGTGCATATATAACAGAATGTTGACAACCGCATTGAGTGGATGATGCACTGAGAGCTCATTTTCTTTATTTTAAACTTTTTATTTTATTTTTTAAATGTATATTTTTAAAAATGGAAAGGAAGAAAAGTTTGCTGGCAGCCAGAACCGGCAGGACCCATTTGTCTTTGCAATCACCAGACCGCCTGCTAAGGAAGCCCGTTAAACTCAGGGTGGCAGAGCCCCTGTGCTCAAATCGCTCTGTCTCCAGAGCATATTTTTTCTTTACTGAGGAAATTGCTTTCCATAAAACCAGCTCTCTGACACCTCTGAGTACCAGGGAACCATGCAAGCCCTCTTTCCTGGGGACATTCTCTAATGGGGAACTCCATCACGTTCCAGCTTGGCGCTTCCAACAAATCCCAGTCAGCCATAAAAATTGTTAGCACCCTGTATGCAAGACTGATTGTGTCGGCCTCATAAAAACCCCATTCACCGAACAAGAGCTGCAGGTCTAAAACTCTCCAGTCCCCTGCTGTTTTAAACCCAGTGGCATGGCGCATTGCTAAGTGATGCCTGGTAGAACTCTACACAGCAAGTCAGGACTGGATCTGGGGCGGAACTAGTAAAACTAGGAAAAAAATGGGCTTGTGCGGAGTGTACAGTGTACAGTCCTGACAAAAAGCCACCTCCTCGCTGCTCAATTAGAGAGGGAAAGTGGATTTGGCCAAGCAAGGGAGAAGATTTAAGGGCGATGGCCATTCTTTAAGAAGGAAAACAGGTATAAGGTGTACGGATGGAAGAGTGAGCAGTAGTGACATCCTGGCCCCCATACATGCTTAGCTCACTTTGAGCTGAGTGGGGCCACCCTTTTGCTCTCTGTCCCTAGATGGGAGTGGTAATGCACAGGCCACTCAGCACCTCTTAGCCCTCTGGGAGGACATCTCTTACCCTCCCCCATGAAGGTGGGTTTCTGCACCCCTCCATCAGTGGCCAGATGACCTAAATTTGGGTCAGGAGCCCCTCGCCTACACACAGCTGGCATTTCTTCAGTTATTGGAACCTTAAGTCCAAAATAGCTGCTTCTTGCCACATGCACTGGATCCAAGAGGCCTGGGTTCTAGATCCTGCTTTTCCCCCAGTTTGCTTTGTCACACTGTGCGAGTCACTTACATGGCCTGAGTCTCAGCTCTGGTTTTCTCATTGATAGAATAAGGATAATAAATTCCTATCTTTCCCTGTGTACTTCTCACATGCATTCTTTCTACCCAGTGTATTAAAATGTTATCATAAAAAAATTAAATGTTCCAATCAAGTAAAATCTTGAAATATCACTTAAGAGCTCAATGTTAAGTTTCCGAAAAAATTTCAGTGTTCCATGTGCTTCTTTGTGCAGAGTTCTCTGCAACTCTATCCTCTGTAACAAAAGGTAGCAATGTTTCTCTCTAATGTAGGACTCAAGGCCTGTGCCGTACATTTAAATTTGGTGAATTCACATCCCAGTCCTTACACATCCTGTGTGTCTTTGGGTAACTTGCTTAAACTTTCTGAGCCTCAGTTCTTTCATCCATCAAATGAGACTCATGCTTACCTCATAGGTTTTTGGGGAAGATGCAAGGGAATAATATTTTAAAAACACCTCATATAATACTTGACCCAGGTTAGGAATTCAGCAAATGAACCTGTCCTGCATTTTCCTGAGTATGAATTAGACTTTTGAGTATTGCTCAGAACACCAGTTTTAGATCTGTGTGTATCATAGCTATCCTATATGTGTTTAGGGTAATATAAATAAACACTCCCTATTTATGTTTCTGACACTGAACATCAGCCCACTTTAAAGTCTCCCAAGAGGCATGGTGCCACACATTTACTTGGGGTTGCAAGTCCTAATTGAGTAGGGAGAGAGAGAGGTAATGATTAGGGACGGGGGCGGGGGGGGAGAGAGAATCAGTGAGAACAGCATTCTGACTTCATCAAAAAGTATTCCGTTCCCAGGACAGGAACAGCTACCCCATGGTTGCCGCAGGCCACACTTTCCTAAACCAGGAAACGGATGATGAAGACTCATATTTCTATTTGTTGTTGATTTCTAAAGTGCAGTAGAGAGACACAACTTGTATGGCCTATCCTGGATAATGGTCCATACTAGCCTGAAAGGAATGTTTGTTCTTGAATAGAGTGTTCTATAGATGTCTGTTAGGTCTAGTGAGTTTATTGTGTTGTTCAAGTCTTCTATATTATTGCTGATCTCTTGTCTAGTTTTCTACCAATTATTGAGAGTGTGGGGTATTGAAATCTCCAATTATTGTTGTGGAATTATCTACTTTTCTTTCAGTTCTGTCAGTTTTTGTTTCCTGAATTTTGAGACTTTGTTGTTAGGCATACACTCATTTATAATCCTCTTATTTTCCTGACATATTGACTCATTTATTACTAGAAAATGTCTTTCTTTGTTTCTAGAAATATTTCTTGTCCTAGAACTATTTTATCTAATATTACAGTAGCTACTCCAGCTCTTCTATGTCTCCTATTTTAATAGTATGTCTTTCTCCGTTTTTGCTTTCAACTTGTCTTGCAATCTAAAATATGCTTCCTGTAGACAGCATATATTTGAGTCTTGTTTATCTAGTCTAACAATATCTGCCTTTTGATTGGCTCATTTAGACCACTTATAGTTAATATTATTTTTGATATTATTCAGTTTGTGTTTTTCACTTTGCTATTTGTTTTCTATATGTCCCTTGTCTTTTTTATTCCATTATTCCAACTCTCCTATCTTTTTGTATGTTAAATATATATTTTTAGGGTAGCATTTTAATTCCTTTGTTGATTTTTTAACCATATTTTAAGAGTTTTTTAGTGCTTATGCTAGGGATCATGCCACGTATTTTAAATTAGAATAATCCATCTTAGGTTAATAATAACTTAATTCCAGTAAAACCTAGAAATTTTACTTCAAGATGGCTCTATTTTTTCCTCTCTTCTTTATGCAGTTTTGTCTGTATATGTATAAATTCAATGTTATACACTAACTTTTACTGTGTACAACCTTATGTTTTTAAAAGATGTTAAGAAAAGAAAACAAAAGATACGGGGGTTTTTTTACAGTAACTCACGTATTTTCCATTTTTGATGCTCTCTGTTCCTGTGTTTTTCAGTACATTCTATATCATTTCCTTTTAGCTTGAAAGACTTGTAAGGAAGGTCTCTGAACAACATATTCTCTTCATTTTTGTTTATCTAGGAAGTCTCTATTTTACCTTAGCTTTTTAAGGATAGTTTTGCTGGGTGTAAAATTCTTGGTTGACACTTTTCTTTTAGCTTTTCTGGCCTCCATCATTGAAGACAGGAAGTTGGCCATTAATTGTACTGATGCTCTTCTGTAAACAATGAGTCATTTTTCTCTTATCATTTGCAAGATTTCTCTTCGTCTTTAATAGTTTGTCTATGGTGTGTCTATGTATGGATTGCTTTGCATTTATCTTATCAGAGTCATTGAGTTTCTTACATGTATAGATTCATGGTTTTCATCCAAATTGGGGAAATTTTAGCTATAATTTCTCCCAATGCTTTTTCTGACTCCTATTTCTTTACTCCTTCTGGGGACCTTTTCATATGATTTTGTTATGTTTGTGTTATCCGAGAGGTCTCCGAGGCTCTATTCATTTTTCTTCTAACTTTTACTTCCTCTTCTTCAGATTATATATATATTTTTTTATTTATCTTAAGTTTACTGAGTACTTACCCATCTAAGTACTAACCAGGCCTGACCCTGCCTAGCTTCCAAGATCAGACAAGATTGGGTGCTTTCAGGGTGGTATGGCCGTAGGCGTGAGTTTTTCTTTTGCCATTTAGAGTCTGCTTTTAAGTTTACTTGTGAATTTTTGTTTCCGTTATCATACTCTAACTCTAGAATTTACTTTTGTTTTTTTTAAGAGTTACAATCTCCTTATTTAGATTTTATATTGATAGATTAATTTTTGCCATTCTTTCCTTTAATTTTTTAGACATCATTTCCTTTAGTTCTTTGAACATTTTTTTTTAGTAGTTGCTTTGCAATATTTATTTTCTAATTAAAACATTTAGGGGCACTGTCAGTCAGTTTCTATTTACTACTTTTGTTCCTGATTATGGATCACATTTTCCTCTATCTTTTTATGTATTGTTGTGATTCTGTTGGAAAACTGGACATTTTAGTTACTATAATGTAACAACTCTGGGTTCTGATCTTCCCTCATGAAGACTTTTGTCACTGTACTTTTTTAATTTGTTTTTTTCTTTGTTTAGAACATGTCTGGGTTAAGTCTATGAAATCTTTCCTCTGTAACAAAACACTGTTTCCTCTGTAACAGTGTGACCACTGGTGTCTCTGTTTATTTTCTTATTCTTACTTTTAGACTTCTGCTTGCATAGTTTAGTGGTCAACCAATGATTGGACAAAAATTATATGCAAACACATCAAGCCAGGTGTTCTGCCAGTGGAGCTCAATGTGGTGAGGGGAACTCATTCAAAGCTCAGGTCATTTTTAAGTCTGTTCTGGCTCTTGCTTTCCACTGGGTCTTTTTACATCTCCTATATTACTGCTAGCAACTTCAGGGTTCACCAAGAGTATGTTAATACGTTGGGCCCTCTCTGATCTTCACTATTCATTCACATCTCAGCCAAGAACATGCTTGCCCCAATCATGACCTCATACTATTAGAGCCAATTGCCCTCCCCAGTTGCCTGATGCTAAAGGTCATCACTTCCATTGGCAGTACCACTGGCCAATGGCACCACCCGCTGCTTCCAACCAACTGAATCCTTTCGACCTGAGCAACCAAGCTGCCAGTCCTCATGGCAATCTGACCCTGGTAAAACCTTTGCTCTGATCTAACTGGGGAGAATGGGAAGAGCCCAGGGCAATAACAACACTGCATCCCACTGTTCTTAGCTACAGTTCAGCAGTGTTTTCCAGCATAAACACTTCTGAGATTGTTGTATGCCTTTGGTCAATGTCCAGAGTATTGAAATGGTTGTTTTTGTCAGCTTTGTCCAACTTTATACTTCCTTTTGAGGGGAGAGGATTCACCAACCTCCTCATTCAGCCATAGCCAGAAATACCTTCTATAGTTTTTAATGTCCTTTTATATCCATGATCTCATTTGATCCTAACAATGTCTAACCAAGATTAGTCCCATCCCAAATATAAAGACATTGATGCTCAGAGAGGTGAAATGACTTGCCAGTGTCATCCAGCTTGAAACTGACTGAGCCAGAATTCCAGCTTGGTTTTCTGTCTATTTTTCTATATTTTCTACTATACCTTAGAGCCTGGGTAGGGTTCCATTAAGTTATGAGCAAGGAAGCTGTCTTAGTTGGCTCTGGCTGCTATACCAAAATATCATATACTGGATCACTCAAGCATTAGATTTTTATTTTTCATACTTCTGGAGGCTAGAAGTCCAAGATCAAGGTTCCAGCAGATTAGTTTCTTGGTAAAAGCCTTCTTTCTGTCTTGTAAACAGTCACTGTCTTGCTGTGTACTTACAGGGTCTTTTCTTAGTGCCTTTGCACAGAAAGGGAGCTTTCTGTCTTCCTCTTCATAGAAGAGCTCTCATTGTGAATGCCCACCTCCAAATACCATCACGTTGCAGGTTAGGGCTTCAGTATAAGAATTTAGAATGGAGGGACACACAAACCTTCAGCCCGTAACAGAAGCTACCCCAGGACTTTCTTTTGCTGCCTTGAGGCCTGACTAATTTCACTGGGTCCTCATATTTATCAAAAGCCAAACTTCAAAGGGAAAGAAACAAAGAATAAACTCCAGCTGTGGATGCTGATGCTCTGCTGGTCGTCTTCTCACCATTAAGATGAGAGCTGATAATGAACTTCCTTTTCCTACAGCCAGCCTGCTGATGGATTCTGAGCTTCATCTGTGGGTAGCCCCTGAATTATAATATGCATGTATTTTGATCTGTATTAAAGTTGTAACAGTCATTTTATTTTTTCAGCTTCCTCTGTTAAACTGTCCAGCAGAGAAAGATAACATTTGCTTTAAGATCCAGGGATGTATAATCACTCCCCCACCTCCAAAGAAGAGTATTATATGTCGTTCTAGAACAAAGGCTTACATGTGCAAACTTTGGAGCCTGACAGGATTTGCCTGAATCTCTAGGTAGTAGTCTAAGCTCTGCATTCTTAGGTTGACTGCTGCTGCCTCTGGAATAACCCCTGAGCAGTCAGCAGGGGGCAAGCTCTCATGGGGAGAAAGTGCTGGACTACTCTGTTGTTAATGTCCTGTATGACCCTGGGCATTAGGGCCAATTCTCTGATGATACACGCTGTTACATATTGAGCACTTACCATGCACCAAACATGCAAGGAGCTTTACATACACACAAACCCTGGATGTCCCCACACCTCACCAACCTATGGTCTCACTGATGGTAATATTCCAGATTTCCTGGATTTCTCCCTCAACAACTTATCTGAGACCTCCAACTCACTCAGAGTCTTGCTCAGGGCTTTCTGGAAGACTACAGGGGCCTCCCATGTACTTAAGAAGTCTTCTCTGGTTTCTTCATATCACAAGCCACTGGGAGGGTAGCACCATGCCCCCGCCCATTGAACTGGAGCCCACAAACCACCATACTTCTGCCAGAGGGGCAAGCCGTAAGAACTTCCAAAGCTGCAAACCCTCAAACGGTTACACTGTTTACAGTGCACCATAGACATTGTTCCCCAGAGAGAAGGAGAAAGACTCTAACCCTGACTCTATGCTAAGTCTTGGTCCCTAGGCCCCAAAGCAACACTGCTTGGGTCCAGAATCTAATAGCTCCTGCAGCTTCTCAATAAGTCTCAGACCTCTACTGGGTGTCCTTTGTTGTACAAAAAACTACCCCAAACTCAGTGGCTTAAAATAACAACCACATATTATCTTCCACAATTCTGTGGTTTGACTAGGCCGTTCTGTGAGTCCTTGATCAGGGTCATAAGGCGGCAGTCACATAGTGTCTGAGGCTAGACGCCTTACTCATATGTCTGGTGCCTTAGCAGCATCCGCTGGAACTCTGGCACCCCTGTCTCTCCAAGTGGTCTTTCCACCTGGCTAGCTTGGGCTTCTTTTCATGCAAGCTGGAGGGTTAATTCAATTAGCTGAAGTAGGCACAGGGCCAGCCAAGATTTAAAGGGAGAGAAAACAGACTTGACTTTCTGATCGGGTTAGTGACAAAAAAATTGTAACTATCCTTGATGCACCATCATCCCCCCAGATTTTGAGGCTGTTCCAAAGGAAACTTTTGTCCTCATAGGCTCTTTTCTCTCCATGTAAGTCAGCTGAGCATATGAACGTCTAAAGAGTTATGATCCTACACAAACAAGCTCAGTTTAGGCTCCGTGGCAACCACTCCCCTGATCTCACATGTCTCACTTCAATCAACAAGGTACGTTTTGGTATTCTCCAATTTGTAAACAAAGGAACTAAAACTCAGAGAGCTTAAGGGACCTGTCAAAGATCACAGCTAGTAATGGGCAAACCATGATTCAAACTCAGAGTAGCCAGACTCCAAAGACCGAGGCTGTTTTTGCTGCTCCCATTCTGCTTCTCATCTCTCTGGGTCTCACTCACCTCTGGTGGAATTATAAAGTTAAGTGAAGAACAGAATAATTTTGAAGAACCATGTTAACTCTAAAAGTTTAGCATTCTTCCCTTCCTACTACCTTCCTAAAGAAACACATCTTTACTTACTGCTTTTCTGTATCTCTGTTGACAAGGTTTTAATACTGTAGGGTTTGTTTCTAAGTGTTTGGTACTATATTTTTGAAACTCCAAATGACTTGTAAAAAGGTAATTCAAATAAGTGGAATAAGTGGTGGAAGAGAGTTAACTTTTAACACCCCTCCCCAGTGCCATGAACCCCCCTTTGAATATTCAGTGCTTTTCCCAAAAGCTGGGAGATACCAACGATAAGAGTTTTCAGGTTGTCACTCCCTTGCTTAAAAGCTTATCATGGCTCCCCCATAGCCATCGGGATAGAATCTAAACTCTTAATATGGCACCCAAGACTCCTCATGGCTGCTTGTCCAGTCGCATTTTGCCACATTGAGATACTTACAGCTTCCTGTAGATACCTTGTGTCTCTGTGCCTTTGTTGCCATTGTCTAGAAGGCTCACTCCACCCCTTGTACTCCTAGTTAACACTCATTCATTCTTGAAGTCACAGTGTATATATCATAAGGAAGCTAGGGCTAAAAGTCTGCCTCTCTTCTCCCAGAGCGCCCTAGGCATAACATTGTCATCTCACTCACTACTTTATGTTGAAAGTAACTCTTTATTTATCTCTCTCCCCAAAATACTCTGAACTCCCTGATGACAGAAATTGCATTTTATTCTTCTTTATAACACCGACTTCCTGTACCAGCTCAGTGTTTTGCACAGAGCAGGCATCCAGAGAATGGTGGAAATGAACACAGATCAGAACAAGATGTAAACTCCATTAGGGCGAGTCTCCATTTGTCTTATTCATCACAAAATCCCCAGTGCATAACACACAGCAGGAGCTCAATAAATATTTGCTACTCATGCTGTTTCTTCTGCCTGAAATGAACCTCCTCATTCATTGCATTATGTCCAAATCCTACCTATTCTTCAAGAAGCTATTCCAGTTCTTCATTTTCCACAGTTCCACTTCGGCCATAATGGAGTAACTGGAAGTGAACTAGCCATCCTACCATAAACAATTGTAAAAATGAAAAAAATATATGAATTACTGCTCTCAGATATTGGACAAAGGCAGCACAGCCCTGGCTGGGTAGCTCAGCTGGTTAGAGCATTGTCCTGCTATGCTGAGGTTGCAAGTTTGATCCCTGGTCGGGGCACATACAAGAATTGGCCAATGAATGCATGAATAAGTGAAACAAAAAATTCAATGTTTCTCATTCTCTCCTTTCCTCTCTCTCTCTAAAATCACTAAATAATAAAAAAAATTAAAAATAAAGACAACACAAAATTATGGTCTCCAAAAGAAAGAAAATAAACAATATGAGAACAGGTGGTTGCCCCAGCTCTCAGCATAGAAGAATTTTCTAAAACTGCAGGGAAGGAGAGGTCAGGCAGAGCACAGCCTCCTTACTGAGTTTAGGGCAACTGACAAATCTGGAACTGATGGGGCAAGGTAGTAGTGAGAAAGAGTCCAGAAACCTACATGGAGATTCCCTTGAGTCTCTGGACAAATACTAAGCTTCACATACATGTTCAGGGAAATACCCATGAGACTGGACAAAGAACACCTACTGGGGAAAGAACAGCTACCTGGAAACAGAACAACTACCACGCAGCTGTCTGCCAAAGCTCACACAAAGCTGAGAGATGTTTAAGTTTTGACCTTCCAGAATAAAGAGACCTAGGTTTTCAATAGAGACCAAATGCCATGCTTTAAGAATAGAGTTAATCCAACAATAAAGACTATTTTAGTTTTATTCTAATGAAGCCAAAATAGACTTTGAAAAGATCAGCTAATCTGCAAGTAAATTAGCTGCCTACCTAAACAGAAACACAACATTTTTAGAGGAAGAAAACAAAAATCGAGACTCTGAACATTCTAGCATTTATAATATTCAATGTACAATCATAAATTACCATGCATGTAAAGAAAGTGGTTATGGAGCCTGTTTCTAAGGGAAAATAAGTCAACAGAAACAGAAATAGCACAGATGGTGGAATTAGCAGACAAGAACTTTAAAACAGCCACTATAAATATGTTCAAGGAGTTTAAGAAAAATATGAACATAAGGAGTGAGCAAATAGAGAATTTCAATAAAAAATGGAACCAGATGTATATTTTTTAAATGAAAAAGAAATGTCTGCAATAAAAATATCATTGATGAATTTAGTAGCAGATTAGACACTGCAGAAGAAAAGATCCATGAACTCAATGTATGGTAATAAAGATTACTCAACCTGAAGCAGAAGGAGATGAGAAATAAAAAGGTGAAAAAAAATGAACGGAAACTCCATAAGCTGTGGGACAATATTAAAAGGTTTGATCTGTAATTAGAGTCCATTTGACATGCAATTAGAAGTTTTTAGGGTCAAGGAAGGAAAGAGAACAGAGAGATGAGGACAGTAAAATAATTGATGAAATAACGACTGAACTTTTTCCAAATGTGACATAATCTCTAGCCCGCAGATCTGAGAAGGTCCACAAACCAAAGAAGAGTGAACACAAAGAAAGCCATAATAAAAGTTCCAGAAAGCAACTATAAAGCCAAAATCTTAAAAGCAAATATAGAAATACACAGGGCCCCCGTTTTCCGTGAATTGACTTCCCCATGTGTAAAGCTCCCTCTTCCTTCAGGCTTCTCTAGCACCTGCTCTTCAGCTCTCCTTTTACTCTGCTTTGACCATCACTTTGTGTCTCTGCCTCATCTTCCCTACAGGATTTTGAGCTTTTTGATGGCTAGGAATCCATCTTACTCTGAGGCTGTCACAGCATATTGAAACATCTTGCCAATAGTTGTTGCTCAGTGAGTGTTTGTAGAATGAATGTGTGAGGTACATGAATGAATCAAGGTAAGAGTTACACATGTTGGCTATCATATCCTACACCTCTAATCAAACAATTTTTAAGAAGCAGTAGGGTCCAAGTCATCCCATAAGAGAATTATACCTGCCTTTTCAAGTTAATAATATTTTAAACTACAATTTATTAAGTACTCACTGCATGTGTGGCACTGTGGTTAAATCCTTTACACACACCTGAATTTAAGTCTTATAATGAGAAAACCAAAGGTCTAACAGCTGAGTACATCACCTCAGGTCACATATATATAGCGACTGATGTTGTCAGAATTTTCTCTCAAAGTTGATTTCAAAGGCTAAAGTTTTCACCACTTTGTCCCACTCCCTGCTCACCACACATTTATTAATAATGTTTTTATATTTTTATGTTTTGCTCATGTTATTCCTCTATCTGTAATGCTCTTTCTAGTATCCACCTGATAAAGCTCAGTTCCTTGCTCAAGCTCATATCAGACACTGACTTTGGCAGGGAAAATTAGTTCACACACCACCATGAATCTGCAAGGAGAGCCCTTCCCAAATGCCCACACTGCGTTAGGCCAAAGGAATCCTGAGATGAGTAAGATATATTTTCTGTCCTAAAGAAACACACAGTCTAATCAGAGAAAGAATCCTTTAACAAGTGAGGTCAGTACTGGAGAGAAAGAACTCCGGGGACTTGGAGGGCCATAAGCCAGCCTGGAGTGGTCAGGGAAGGCTTCCTGGAAGAGGTGACACCTAAGATAAGTCTCAAGGATATGAAGATTAGCCAAAGTATAAAATACTATGGTAAGAAAAAAAAATCCATTGTGCCTATATATAAGAACACAATAGCAAAGAAGCCAGAATGTTTGGAATGATGGGAAGAAATTCTCTTCCAAGTTGCTCATTCTTCCCATTCTCTTTCCAGCAGACTTGTATTGCAGGTCTCAGTTCCTGTTCTTTTCCTAAGAGATGTCATCTGCAGTAACTCTGACTCCTGCTCACCGCATAACACAGGGAATTAAATTCTTTTTGAATGGATCTACTTTAAGAGTGAGAACTTAATGGCTCACAATTTTTCAAATTTAGGGAAAATCCATAGTTGTCCCAGCTTTTATAGCTTGGCATTATTGGATAATCAAACACAACTATTTTCTCAAAATAGAATGGGATTTCCTCTGCCCCCCCACCCCTTTTCCCTTCCCAGCTGCCCCCACAGGAATTAGCAGAGGTGGTGGGTAGGCAGTGTTTTGCCTGGGTCCAGGCCCGCAATGTTCTTTTTATTCTAGACTGTGTAATTGGTTCTTGCAGACAGAGGTTAATTTCCCACTGTGACTTCCCTAACAAAGTAGCGTGAGTCGGGGGTGGGGAGGGGCGGGAGGAGGGAGCAGAGGAGAAATTGCTTCCAGGTGCCACCTGGTCGCCTTACAGAGCTGTGAGGAAGGACATGTCTGGAAGTGCAAGGAAAGGAGCAAAGGCTTGAGAGGCTTACAGGCAAGGGTTTGAGCTGAGCTATTTCCCAGCCAAGTGCCTTGAGGCTGGTGGTCTCCTCAAGGCTTTAGTTTACTCATCTGTAAAATAGGAATATGACACCCTCTTAACCGTGGTAAGAAAAGTAACAGGCCGGTCAATTCTTATGTGGACAGACATTCAGCAAATGTCTTTGCCTCTTGGTTGCTAGGGACAGTCTTGTCACCATCTGCATCTTTCTTCCTCTGGGAACTCTCTTTTTCTGAGATAGTCAGGTACACTACCTTCAGCATGTTTCCTCTTTGTCAACAATAGGTAATGATGTAATGAGTACATTTTATTTTTTTACCTCAAAGGAGATGTGAAGCTTAAGTGAGAGAATACACAGAGATATTTTAAAACTCTGCATTTAAATATTCTACCAGTATTTCTTAGCAGGGCTCCACTGGCATTTTGGATAGAACATTATTAGCATCCCTGGCTCCAGGGTGTTGGGTACCAGCAACAGCCTCCTTAGTCATCTTGGCAACCAAAAACCCCCTCCCCACAACGCCAGCCGCACCCAGCCCACACAGGCACTCATACGCCATACCCCATCGGAAGAGCCACTGCCATGTGACAGACAGCCTGATAGCGCTAGCTCAGTGTGTCATCTCTGAAAGCGTCTTAAAGCATCTTACTTATATGTGGAATCTAATGAACAAAATAAACTGATGAACAAAATAGAAACAGAGGCATGGACACATGGAACAGGCTGACCGCTGCCAGAGGAGAGCGGGGAGGGGGAACTGGATGAAAGAAGGTGAGGGGAATCAGCCAAAGAACAGATAGACATATATATGACCCATCGATACAGACGACAGTGTGGTGATGGCCTGAGGGAAGGGGGGTGCGGGCTGCGTGGAGGTGGGCAAAGGAGGGGAAAAGACAACATCTGCAATAGTGTCAATAAAAATAAAATGAAATGAAAGGGAGGGGGGAGAGCATTCATGTAGAACCATTATTTTTAATGTGTATTTATTTTTAATATCTTTTTTCTAATTATACAAGTAATAACATGGTACTTGAAGAAGTAAATCAATAGAGAAGTGTGACAAGTAAAAAACAATGTGAATGCCCTCAGAATTAACGTTTTAAACATTTAAACTATACTATTTTTTATTATAAAAGGAATAAAACCACAGGGTTAAAAATTTAACAGTGCTAAAGGTATACAATGAAAAGTAAAAATCTTTAGCATCAATCCCATCTTGTCATAAACAGTTTTATAGGTATCTTTCCAGAAATTTCTATACAGAATCATATGTGCATATACCTTTTCAAACACAAATGGAATCATACACTCTATTTGCTGTTCTGTAAGTTGTTGTTGGTTGGTTTTCACTGAATAATGCATTTTATAGATCAACCCTCAGCAGCACTTTTAGATCTTCCTCATTCTTCTTAACAACTTCATAACATTCCATGGACTGTGGGCCCCAGTTGTTTCTGTGCCGTTACTATTGCAGGCAGTGCTACAGGCGGGACTGTAGTCAGTACAGTACGTGGACCCCTCTATCCCCGGGGGATATGTGCCATCCCCGGTGGATGCCTGAAACCACGGAGTGCGGATATATACTGTTTTCTCCTCTACATACATACCTATGATAAAGTTTAATTTATAAATTAATCTCAGGAAGAGATTAACAACAATACCTGATAATAAAATGTAACAATATATTGTAATAAAACTTAGGTGAAGATGGTCTCTCTCAAAATACTTAATTGTACTGTACTTACCCTTTACACCTTCTTGTGACTGTGAGACCATACAGTGCCTACACGATGAGAGGAAGCGGGCGTTGTGGCACAGGCATGGTGACGAGCGTTAGTCCCCTGGAGGGGTTACTTGAATACAAGCATTATGATACCTTAGCGGTCGACCTTACAATCTAGACAACTCCTAAGTGACAAATGGGTGGACAGTGTCTACAGCGTGGAGATGCCAGACAAAGGGATGATTCACATTCTAAGTGGGACAGAACTAGATGGTACAAGATTCCATCCATCATGCTACTCAGAACAGCACATCATTGGAAACTTATGAATTGTTTATTTCTGGAATTTTCCATTTCATATTTTCCGATCACAGTGAACCGAAAGTAAATGAAACAGCAGAAAGCAAAACCACCGATAAGGGGGCACTATCATACCAGATGCAAGGCCCTCTTGTTGCCCATGGTAATAAGGGGATGGGGACTCCACAGATGTGGGAGGAGGTACCCAAGCGACCCCAAGCCGAGCAGGAGAGGCTGGAAAGGCATATGGCGGGGAGTCGGAATACCTGGGTTCCAGACTTGGCTCAGCCACTCCGTCGTGCGGCGACCCTGAGCAGGCCTCTTTGGGCCAGACTTTCTTCCGTTTTAAAATTAGGCGGTGGTTCCAAATGGCTTCTACATCTCCAACATATCTGAGAGTCTAAAACTGTGCAAATAAGTTCTAAACGATACTGTGATCCAGTAAGTGTGGTAGAAATGCGAAACCCCCATTTTTATCCTCATGCCAGGCCACAGCTGCATTCATTAAGCGCTGCCACTGAGAAGAGAGGGAGCATTCAGGGAGGACCCCACTTAGGACAAAAGGACGGGAAAACCCCTCTTCTGGCTAGTGAAGAAGGATGGAGTTGTTGAACCTGCAGATGAGAAGGCTGAGCTGCGATTTAATTACTCTCTGAATACATAACAAGGCTTCTCTAAAGAGAGTTCTTAACACTAGTTCTTCATGTTCTCAGAAGATGAAGCAAAAGAGAAGGAGCTGAAATGAAAGCAGCAGAAATTTGTGTGGTTGGAAAAAGGCTTATTTGATGATTAGGATTAAACAAAAAGTAGAAAGCGGAAGTGGCTACCAGAGGATATTATATATGTCTGTAACTCTGGATATATTTATTCAAACGTAGTTAAAACATCTGCCTGGGGATGGAAGGGCTGGGCCATAACTATTTCTAGGTCCTTTCCCACGTCCTGTGATTCTTCCAGTCTTTAAATGCTAAGGTCTGATCAAAATGTAACCTCTGGTAAATGTTAACAGAACCAGGCAAATCTTGACATTAATGATTAACAGTATAATGAAGGAAGTTGATGTTAGACACAGTGGAATTATTGATATGCTCGGGGCTGCAATAGGGCTAATTTATTAATAAATTGCAGATTTTTATTTCTTCTTTGTAAGATTTGACATTATTCAGGTTTACAGGCTTAAGGTTCGGAGGATATAACTAAAGTAGGCAATGACGGAGGCCTGGGCCTCAGCCGTGTGCGTACGAGGACAAAAACACAAAGTTAAAGGCAGTCGTGTCGGCTAGTGAACAAATAAACATGAGGCTGTGCATTGATGAACAGCCACCACAATTGTAGCCTTCGGGCAGGGCAGGTATTATTGGCTTTACATTTTCTTTAAGATTTAAGCACATCTGTGAGAGCTGCTCGCCATTTAATCCAAATGACCCTTCTCTTTTGTACTAGCTATCAATTGCTATGTAACAAAGTATCCCAAAATTTAGCAGCCTCAAACAGCAGTATTATTTCGCACAGTTTCTGTGAGTCAGGAATTCCTGAGCAACTTCCCTGCGTGGCCTGACGTGGTATCTCAGCCCGAGCGAGGATCACCCGCAGAGGCGACTGGGGCTGGAGGATCGGCTTCCAAGGAGGCGGACTGCTGCTGGCTGTTGCAGGAAGCTGAGCTTCTCATTGCAGGGACATCTCTGTTGCTCCTGGAGTGTTCTCTCAGCATGGCAGCTGGTGTTCCCTAGAGCAAGTGATCTAAGCAAACACAAGAAGAAACAATGTCTTTTAGGGCCTAGCCTAGGAAGTGCCATTCTGTATTTCTGCATATCCTCTTGGTGTTCCCAGGTCAGCTTTGCTGAGGGGGAGAGCATCACACATGCAAGAGCGTGAATCCCAGGAGTGAGGGTCGTCAGGGGCCCTCTTGAAGGCTGGCCGCCACACCTCACATTGGGGTCCTTTGTGTTGTTGGGGGTCAGAGCACAGCCCTGGGAGGCTCAGAAACTAGATCCCGGGTCCTAGCCCTGTGGGGGTAAGTGTCCTGAGGCAGAGATCAGAACCTGTCGTACCATCAGTTTCCTCATCTCTCAAATAGATTATGTGGATGAGATGAAGTGTGGCTCACAGTGCTTTGCAGTAAAGGAATTGGCTTGTGATCAGAACTACTCTCTTTATTATTTCAAATATTTTCACGTTGATCTTATTTTTCAGATACACATTTGTATTTGACCTCCTTGAGAATTTTTTGAGGAAAAACATGCATACATTAAAGTGTTTACGTATACTTAAGTGACATATTACAATGTAGCCATTCCTATAACCACAGCCCAGATCAAGATATAAAATACTTCCCGTAGCCCTCAGGCACCTCCCCACCCTGAGACAACCACCATTGCAGTTCTCTGAATATTGCTTAGTTTTACCTACTTTTGAATTTTATAGAAACATACAGTACACACTATCGTTAATGATTTATTGTGAAATTACAATTGGCATGCAATAGTATATTAGTTTCAGGTGTACCCCATAGTGATTAGACTTTTCTATAACTTCCAAGGCGATCACCCTGGTAAGTCTGGCACCCACCTGACACCATGCACACCTATGAAAATACAGCATTACCGACTGCCTTTCCTGTGCTGTGTTTTACATCACCACGGCTACTTTTATGACAGGCAGTCTGTACTTCTTAACCTCTTCACCCTTTTCACCCATCCCTCCAGCCTTCTTCTGGCTACCATCAGTGTTTTCTCTGTATCTACGAGTCTGTTTCTGTTTTGTTTATTTTGTTTTTTACATTCCACATGAAGGAGAAATCATATGGTGTTTGTTTTTCTCTGTCTCACTTATGTCACGTAACCTAATATTTTCTAGGTCCATCCGTATTGTCACAAATGGCAAGATTTCATTCTTTTTATGGCTGAGTAATACCCCATTCTATATATGTACCACATCTTCTTTTTCCATTTCTCTATTGATGGGCAGTTGGGTTGCTTCCGTATCTTGGCTATTGTAAGCGATGCTGCAATGAACATAGGGATGCATGTATCTTTCCAAATTGGTGTCTTGGATTTCTTCATATAAATACCCAGAAGTAGAATTGTGGGGTCATATGGTAGTTCTATTTTTAATTTTTTGAGGAAGCTCTATACTGTTTGCCATAGTAGCTGCACAAATTTACAATCCCACTAACAGTGCACAAGCATCCCTTTTCTTCCACATTCTTGCCAACACATGTTGTTTGTTGATTTATTGATAGCCATTCCCACAGGTATGAGGTGATACCTTATTGCAATTTTAATTCACATTTCTCTAATGATTAAGTGACATTGAGCATTTTGTGACATGTCTGTTGGCTGTCCATATATCCTCTTAGGAGAAATGTCTGTTCAGGTCCTCTGCCCATTTTTTAATTGAATTGGTTTTGTTATGTTAAGTTGTATGATTTCCTTATATATTTTGGGTATTGACCCCTTATTGGATGTACCATTGACAAATACCTTCTTCCATTCAGTAGGTTGTCCTTTCGGGGGTTTTTGGTGGTTTCCTTCACTGTGCAAAACCTTCGTAGTTTGATGTAATCTTGTATCTGCCTTCTTTTACTTAACATGAATGAATCCAAAAAATCAGTTAAGATTCATCTGTATTGTTGCATTTACTAATAGCTTTTATAGTTGCTGTGGAACTTTCATTATATTAATATACTACAATTTATTTGTCAGTTTACCTACTCATGGGCATTTAGATTGTTTCCATACTCTTACAAATGAAGCTGCTATAAACAGCACTGTTACTATATTATCATCACAACATAGATTAAGAATATGAAAGTATCTGTCTTGAACCCGGTATGAATATTAGAGACATGATGAAGAGGAAACCATAAAAAGCTGTCGCTGTTGTTATTGTTATTATTATTATTATTCCTATTTATTAAGCTTTTTCAGTGAGCCAAACATTAGACTCTGTTCTTTTGCATTTTTAACCCTACCAGAAGAACTCATGAGGAAACCTAATTATCTTCATTTGGCAGTTGAGAAAACTGAGCTCAGAGAGGTTAGGTTACTTGTTTAAGATCAAAGTGACAGTGACCCAAAGAGCCAAGATAAACTCTGCCCATTGACTCCAGAGCACTGAACCACTAAGTAGGAGTCAAGGACTGGCACGCAAGTCCCCTCGTCCACTCCCAGTGCCACAGCTTCCTGTGTCATTTCTCTAGTCTACAGCCCTCCCATCTGAAAGCCAAGATGATCCTACTTATGACCACAGAGGATTAAAACTGTTAAGAGGAAAAGATATAAAATCACTTTCTTCAGTGCCTGGAATATAGCATGTGATTAATATCATTTTTTCTTCCTTCAATATTAAAAATCTTAACTGTTAGAGTGTTTCTTTGAGTTTTAAAGAACGCTCAAAAAGCTTAATTCATTCCTTCAACAGACAGCCAAGTTAGAATTTCCCTTGAAACTGCAAATTTTCATCACATTTTGTCTGCCCCAACATTTCCGTGTCTGCATTCCAGGAGGACAAAGAGCCCCGAAGGAAAGAGGGAATTGCTCCCAGTGTGTCCGAACTGAAAATCAAATTTTCTGAAGGGATCGAGTCCTCCTGATTTACCCTGGGGAAGACCAGGGTCTTGAAAAAAATGGAAAAGACTCATATCACATGCAGGAGGTCTCCTGAGTGCCGGGGAGGAGCACAGGGGCGGCGTCCGAGTTTTGTCTAAATGCGCCATCAGACCCAGAGGGAGCCTGGGGAGGCCTGATAACAGGAAAACAATTCAGGAAGCTGGCTGGTCTTCACTGAACCCAGAAGCCATAAAGAGAAAGACTGAGAAATACTAGTTAAACACTTTGGCTTGATGAGGAAAAAGAAGAACCACAACAACATAAACAGTGTCAAAGGAAACTGGAAAAATATTTGCCTTATGTAAAATATATTAATTTATTTAACATACACGAAGCCTCACAATCAGTAAACTGGAAAAATAATCCAAAAAGAAAAAATGTGCAAAGATGTATAGCAAGTCATGTATATATGAATAGAAATATCTGATATTAGAAAAATGCTCAAACACTAACAGAGTAATGAATATTGAAAGGACTTTTAAGATATTTTCCACATATTAGATAAGCAAGGGTTTTTAAAAGTTTTTAGTTTCAGGTGTCCAGCATTGTGATTAGACAGCTATATAACTTACAAAGTGATTGCCCCAATAAATCTAACACTTACATAACACAATACAAAATTATTATTATTGACTATACTCTCTATGCTGTACTTTATATCCCCATGACTATTTTTTGAAATCTCAGCATTTTTTATTATTTTTAAATTTTATCGGTTACGTTATTACGCTTGTCCTGATTTCCCCCCCTTGCCCCCCTCCACCCAGCGCGGGCCACTCCCTCAGGCAGTCCCCCCATCCTTGCTCATGTCCGTGTGTCCCCATGACTATTTTTATAACTAGAAATTTGAACTTCTTAATCCTTTTCACCTATTTCACCCATCCTCCCAAGCCCCCTCCCATCTGGAGGCCATCAGTTTGTTCTCTGTATCTATGAGTTTGTTTCTCTTTTGTTTGTTCATTTATTTGGGGGTGTTTTTTTTCCCCTGACTCAACATATAAGTGAAATCATATGGCATTTGTCTTTCTCTGTCTGACTTATTTCACTTAGTATAGGTCCCTCTTAGTATAATATGATCCATCATGTTGTCTCAGGTAGCAAGATTTCATTGCTTTTATGGCTGAGTAACATTTCAATGTGAGTGTGTGTGTGTATGCACAAGGGTACTCTTCTCTACATCCTTGCCAACATTCGTTTTCCGATTAATTGATAATAGTCAGTCTGACAGGTGTGAGGTGATACCTCATTGTGGTTTTGATTTGTGTTTCTGTTATGATTAGTGATATGGAGCATCCTTTCAAGTGTCTGGTAGCCATCTGTATGTCCCCTATGGAGAAATGTCTGTTCATGTCCTCTATTAATTTTTAATGATTGTTTTTCTTTTTTTATTTTGAGCTGTGTGAGTTCTTTATTTTGGATGTTAATCACTCATCAGCTATACCATTTGAAAATATCTTCTCCAGTTCAGTAGGTTGCCTTTTTGTTTTGTTGAATGTTTCCTATGCAGTGCAGAAGCTTTTTAGTTTGATATAGTCCCATTTTTTTACTTTCACTTTTGTTGTGTTTGCCTTGGAGACACTTTAAAAAAAGATTTTACTAAGACCAATGTCAAACATCACCTATATTTTCTTCCAGGAGTTTTAGGGTTTTAGGTTTTACATTTAAGTCTCTAATACATTATGAGTTTCTTTTTGTATATAGTGTAAGAAGGTGCTCTACTTTGATTTTTTGCATGTACCTGTCCATTTTTCCCAACACCAGTTATTGAAGAGACTATCTTTATTATATATTATAACCTTTTTTGTCATAGGTTAATTGACTATATAAGTGTGGGTATATTTATGGGCTCTCTATTCTGTCCCATTGATCTATGTATCTATTTTTAAGCCAGTACCACGCTGCTTTGATTACTATAAACTTGTAGTACAGTTTGATACCAGGAAACATGATGCCTTCAACTTTGTTCTTTCTCAAGATTGCTTTGGCGATTCAGAATCTTTTGTGGTTCCATAAGTTTTTGGATTATTTGTTCTAGTTCTGTGAAAAAATGCCATTGGCATATTGACAGGGATTACACTGAATCTGTATATTGCTTTGGGCAGTATGGACATTTTCACAATGTTAATTAACTCTTCCTACTTATGAGCATAGTATATGCTTCCATTTATTTGTGTCTTCTTAAATTTTTTCTTCAGTGTCTTATAGAGTTATGAATTCAGGTCTTTTCTCTCCTTGGTTAAAGTTATTAGTAGACATTTTTATTGTAAATGGGATTGCAATTGTAAATGGGATTGTTTTCTTAGGTTTCCTTTCTGATAGTTTATTATTATTGTATAAAAATGCTTCCAATTTCTGAATATTAATTGTGTGTCCTGCTACTTTACTAAATTCATTTATCAATTCTAATAGTTTTTTCTTTTATGGAATCTTCAGGGTTCTCTATATATAGCAGGATGTCACCTGAAAATAATAACATTTTTACTTCTTCCTTTCCAATTCAGATGTCCTGTATTTCTTTTTCTTATCTGATTGCTGTTGCTAAGACTTCCAGTACTATATTGAGTAAAAGCGATGAAAATGGACATCCTTGCCTTGTCCCTAATCTTAAAGAAAATGTTTTCAGCTTTTCACCATTAAACATAATGATAGCTGGGGATTTTCATATATGCCCTTTATTTTGTTGAGGTATATTCCCTCTATTCCCATGTTGCTGAGTTTTTATCATAAGTATATGTTGGATTTTGTCAAATGCTTTTTCTGTATCTATCAATATGATCATATGATTTTTATTTTCCATTTTGTGTATATGATATATCACTTAGTTGATTTGCAGATGTTGAACCAACCTTCCATCCCAGGAAAAAAAATCCCATGATTATGGTGTATTATCTTTTCAGTGTATTCCTGAGTTCAGTTTTCTAATATTTTGTCATGGAATTTTGCATCTATGTTCATCAGAGATAGTGGCCTATAATTCTTTTTTTCTTTTTTGTACTTTCTTTGTCTGGTTTTAGTATAAGGTAATACTTGCCTCTTAAAATGAATTTAGAAGCCTTTCTCCCTCTGCAACTTTTTAGAATAATTTGAGAAGAATGGACATTAATTCTTCTTTGAAGGTTAGATAAAATTTACCAATGAAGTCATCTGGTCTAGGGCTATTGTTTGTTGGGAGATTTTTAATTAGTGATTTGATTTCTTTAGTAGTTAACAGTCTGGCCAGATTTTTTTGTTTCTTCCTGTTTCAGTCTTGGAAGATTGTATGTTTTTTGGAATTTATCCATTTCTCCCAGGTTGTCCAATTTGTTGGCATACAGTTGTTCATTGTATTTTCTTATAATCTTTCTATTTCTGTGGTGTCAGTTAACACTTCTCCCATTTCATGTCTGATTTTGTTCATTTCGGCTCTCTCTTTCCTTTTCTCAATGAGTCTGGCTAAAGGGTAGCTCAGTTGGTTCGAGCATTGTCCCAGTATGCCAAGGTTGCAGGTTCAATCCCTGTTCAGGGCACATATAAGAAGCAACCAATAAATGCATAAATAAGTGGAACAACAAATCAATGTTTCTCTCTCCCCGCCCCCCCGCCCTTTCTTCCTCTTTCTCTGCAAAATCAATCAATAAATTTTTTAAAAGCCCTTAATTTTAGTGATCTTTTGCATATTTTTTTACTATATTTTGTTTATTTATGCTCTGATCTTTATTATTCCTGTCTCTCTTCAGGCTTTATTTGTTGTTCTTTTTCTTGTTCCTTGAAGTGTAAGGTCAGATTGTTTATTTGAGATTTTTCTTGTTTCTCCAGGTAGACTTTGTTGCAATGAATTTGCCTTCTTAGACCTGCCTTGTTTGTGTCCCATAGATTTGGGGTCACTCTGTTTCTGTTTTCTTTTGTCTTAAGGTATAGTTTTATGTCTTCATTAATCTCATCATTAACCTATTCATTGTTTAGTGGCATGTTATTTAGCCTCCATGTCTTTCTCTGTTTTTCAGTTTTTTCTTGTTTTGATTTCTAGTTTTATACCATTGTTTTCAGAGATGATGGTTGATACACTACCAATCTTCTTAAATTTTTTGAAATTTGTTTTGTGGCCTAATGTGTGATCTCTCCTGGAAAATGTTCCCTGTATACTTGAAAATAATGCACATTCTGCTGCGTTTAGGTGAACTTTCCTAGAAGTTATCTATTAACTCCATCTGATATAACATGTCATTTAAGGCCACTGTTTCCATGTTGATTTTCTGTTTGGATCATCTATCCATGGTTATCAATAGGGTGTTAAAGTCCCCTACTAATTACTGTGTTACTGTTGATCTCTCCCTTTTTGTCCATCAATATTTGTTTTACACATTTATGTGCTCCTACATTGGGTGTATAGATGTTTATGAGAGTTATATCCTCTTGTGGGATTGATCCCTTTATCACTGTAAAATGCCCATCTTTGTCTTTTGTTACAACCTACTTTGTCTGATAGAAGTATTGCTACCCCGGCTTATTTTTCTTTTTCCATTTCCATTTCCACAGTATACTTATTTTCATTCCTTTACTTTTAGTCTGTGGGTTTATTTTGGTCTGAAGTGAGTCTCCTGTGTGCAGCATATGAATGGTTCTGGTTTTTTTATTTTTTAAATCCGTTCAGCCACTGTATGGCTTTTGATTGGAGTATTTAGTCCAGTTACATTTAAAGTAATTATTGATAAGTATGCAGTTATTGCCATTTTATTAATTATTTTTCTGATTGCTTTTGTAAATCTTCTCTGTTCCTTTCTTAATCTCTCCAAAAAGCAAGGATTACAAATGTACCAGCCTTTAAAAATATATGCCAACCTTTAAAAAACACTCATGTTTTGACCATTGTGTTAGGCTACCCTCATTACTGTTACTATTATCGATATTAATTGCACAAAACCGTTTGTCTCCACCTTGTTATCGGACCTTGGGCTCTCTCTGTCATTGCTACAGGCCTCAATTTTCTCATGTGTAAATGTACAGATAGGGTTAGAGGAACTTTGCTCCTTCTAAGCTTCACAGAGAAGGAATTAGGAGCCCAAACTTTGGCTGGAGTCAGCTACCTGGAGCCACTTCCTGGCTCTCCCATTCCTAGTCAGCTTTATGACCTTGGCCAAGTTGATTGACCACTGTACATTTTTGTTTCATCATCTAATGTGAGTAATAGCAGTTGGTACTTTACAAGGTTGTTATAAGAATTAAAATGGACATATGTCTATACACAGTTTGATAGAATGTCTTGCAAAGATAATGTTCGCTGTCAATGGTAGCCATCATAATCATTATTGTTATTAACTAGTCATCTGTTCTCTCTTCTGCATAAAAGTCCTCTGAGAGCAAAATACTGTTTTTCAGGCAGAAAGCCTGAAGGCAGTTTCTTTCAGAAAATCATAGACTTACAGTATATACTCACTTAACCTTTCTTTTGAACTTTTCTTCTTTCATCTGCTAAATGGGGATAATAAAGAGAAACTCAGAGAGTTGGTGTGAAGATTAAGTGGAATAGCATAAGTCAGTCTTGCTAGCTTTCATTATCGGAGCTCTAAGAGAGTTTAGAAGGCAGCCTGTGTAACCATGCTAATTTTCAGCTAAAGAGGCCCAGAGAAGTTCAGTGTCGATTCAGACGGCATAGCCTAGTTGCTACCTGACGCCGGGGCTTAGAGGCCAGGAAGGAGGGCAATCCCTGGATTCTCAGAGGGCTTTCTGGGTAAGATCTGAACCCTACCTCGACTCCCACTCATCTCTTCACCACTTCCACTCCCTCTGCTCCAACCATGCCCAGCTGTTCATACTCATAACTCCCTACCTTGGGTCTTGGCACATGCAGTTCTCATTGCCTGGGACACTGAAACCAGCACCCCCCCTGTACACACACACATGCACATACCTCACACATGACACACCGCACGCATACAGACATCCACAATGCCTCCTTCACCTGGCCAACTCCTCGTTCATCTTCAGGCTTTTGCTTAAACATCACTTTCTGCAGAAGGGACTCCTGTGCCCCAAGGCTGCATTGACTCAGGGCCTGCCTGCCCTTCGTGCTTCCCACTCTCGCAGCACCATCCGGTTTGCCCAGCCACTAACCTGGGAACTTTTCAAAGGCAGGCAGGACCCAATCTGATTTTCCTCCGTAACTTCATCTGGGTGCTGGTTGGGTACCCTGTGGTATTGCTGAGAGCCAAACAGGCAAGATCTGGTTGACAGGACACTCCAGAAGGGTACTTATATTTAGCCTTCTTCCCTGAGATGGTGGCACTCCCTTCCCCTGACTAGTCCAGGGGCCTGTGACATATATTGCACAGAACCTGACACCCATCTCAGCCATACAGCCCACTGGGTTCCGTGAACTCAGCACGTAGGAACATCCCTAATGTGTTTCCTACCCTGCAGGCACCTCTCTCTTGTCTCACTCCTCCAACCATGTGAAATCCGAGGCAAATGCAGTCCATGTGTGCCAGCACTGAAATCATAGGATGCTGCTTCTCAGGCTTTGCCCCAGACATGCCTAAGAAGCTTTCTACTCTAGCTTAGCCCAGTGCCCTCCCCTCTAGAAAGCAAGAAATCCTGTCTGCTAGCAGAGATCAGACTCTGCTAGCCAAGCTGTAGGACTGGGTCTGAATTCCTGGGCTTGGGATATTGAATGGCTTTAGCCTGCAAGATACAAACACTTCCCTCTCCAAATGAGACTGTTTGGTTAGAAGAAATAAAACCAACCAACACCTTTATTCCTTTTATAATCCAGGACCCTCAGTCAGGGTGACCAGAGTTCCTGAGCAGCCTAGGTCAGGGGTCCCCAATCCCCAGGCCACAGACCAATACCTGTCCTGTGGCCTGTTAGGAACCAGTTGCATAGCAGAGCCAGCCTGAACAATTAAAGCTTCATTACCACCTCAGCTCCACCTCAAAACCCCCTCCCCTGGCCCGTGGTCTTCCACGCAACATGTCCTTGATGCCAAAATTTGGGGACCACTAGCCTAGGTGATAAAGCCTTTTCATTAGCTACTTGTGTTGGTTTCTGGCTTCATTTCTGGTGTCGGATCCCCAACAATGCCCATGATCTGGGCGCAGAACCAGCATGGCTACCGAGTCCTCCCACGTGGGTTCAATCCTGCTCCTCCTCTCAAGGACTGAATGACCTCAGTCTTTCTGGGCCCGTTTTCTTTTATCAGTAAAATGGGTACAATAGTATCTACCTTGTAGAGGTGTCACAAGGGCTAAATGTGATGATGGATGTAAAAGCTCCTTTTATATAAAAGACCACCAGCTGACAAAATGCAATACCTGCAAGACAGGGTGGTATGGCAGACAAGACACGGGCTTGGAGTCAGACCTAGATGTTCTGTTTACTACCTGTAGCTCTAGGGTAAGTCACTTGGCTTCTCCATGCCTCAAGTTATTCATTTGTAAAAGGGGGCTCCTGTAGCCCTGCCTGGGTGGCCCAGTTGATTGGAGCATTGTCTTGTGCACAAAAGGTTGCAAGTTCAATCCCCAGTCAGGGCACATACCTAGCTTGCAGGTTCTATCCCCAGTCAGGGTGCATACAGGAGGCAACAGATTGATATTTCTCTCACACTGATGTCTCCCTCTCTCCCCCCCACCCTCTCTCTCTCTCTCTAAATACAATAAACATATCCCTGGGTGAGGATTTCTTTTTAAAAGAGAGCTTCTGCATTGTAAGCTCCACAGAAGCAGTATTATGGGCTGAAATGTGCCCCAACCATGCACACACACACACACACACACACACACACAGAGATTTTCAAGCCCTAATCCCAAGTACCTCAGAACGTGATCTTCTTTGGAGAGAGGATCATGGCAAACATAAGTTCATACTGGAGTGGAGCCGTGTCCTTATAGGAAAATAGCCCTGTAAAGACAGACGCATGTAGAGGAGGCCCTGCGACAGTTGGAATGCAGAGTTTGGAGTTAAGCAGCCGCAAGCCAAGGAGCACCAAAGGTTGCCAGCCAACCACTAGAGCTTAGGAAGAGGCAAGGAATGATTTCTCTACAGGTTTCAGAGGGAGCAAAGCCCTGTCAGCACCTTGATTTTGGACTTCTAGCTTCTAAAACTGTAAGACAGTAAATGTCTACTCTTAAGATACTCCATTTAGAGTACGTGGTTACAGCAGCCCTAGGAAACTAAGCAAACACAGACAGGAACATGACTGTGTTTCTGCCTTTCAGTGCATCCCCAGCACCTAGCAGAGAGGCTGGCACATGGTGGCCCCTCAATTATTTGTTGAGTGAGTGAATAATCCGTGCTCTGAAGGTCACGTGGAAAAGCATGTGTAAAGTGATTAGCATAGTGCTTGATACACAGCAGATACTTGGTAAATGTTTATTCCTTTCCCTCTCTTATCATCTCAAAGGCTTCTTTCTCTAGAGAATGTAGTTTGGGGTGAAAACAAGCCTGTTTTTCTTCTAATTTTTGCCTAATACCTCATAAATGGCCTCTGGCTTTGGGTACCTCCCTCTGGAGAAATTCAGTCTCAGGGAGACCCCGCCATGGAGAGTAGCAGATTTGAGCAGCCATTTCTGCACTTCTACCCTGTCCCTCTGGACATCGTTGATTTGTTAAGATTGTTTTCCTTGATTTTTCAAAATTTCCTGGAGTGAGAGTAGAGGAATTTCTGGAAAGCTCAGCCATTACTACCCTTGTGCTCATCCCCAAAAAAGTTTTAAAAAGCGTAATATAAATCTAATGAAAGCAGAGGCTTTGGCACAGTGAGCAAGTTCAGGGAAAACTGCCTAGAATCAGGACATTTATGGGGGGAAATGTCAAGAAAATGCCTCTTGTTATGTGCTTACATTCACACCACAAGGCTTTGTTATTAAAAAAGAAAGAAAGAAAGAAAAAGAAAGAAAATAACTTTTGTTGAACCGTGGTCCGGTAGCTCAGTTGGTTAGCTAGAGCATCATCCCAATACACCGAGGTTACAGGCTCAGTGTCCCATTAGGGCACAATCAAGAATCAACCAATGATGCATAAATAAGTGGAACAACAAAAATCAATGTTCCTCTCTTGCTTTCTTTCTCTCTCTCCCCCTCCCTCCCTGTCCCTCTAGCTTTCTCTCTCCCCCTTCCTATCTCTCTAAAATCAATGCATTTTTTAAGTGTTTTAAAAGACAAAAACCTTTGTTGTAATATAACACATCCAGAAAACTGCAGAAATGATAAATCTACAGCTTTGGCTTTATTTCATTTTTTTCTTCTGGTTAATTTTTTTCCCAGTTTATTGAGTACACTAATCCTTGTTCCCCCTTTAAGACTCTATGAAGGATGGAGTAAGTTTCTAAAAAGAACCCCAGCTGTAGGCCCAGGTGGTCTGGGCTGGAATCCTAGCTCCACAATCACTAGCTCTGTGGCTTTGAGCAAGTTGTTTAACTTTTTGAATATTATTGTCCCCCTCCCGTGGTTGATGGGAGATCAGGGCCATAAACCCTCTAATGTCCAAAGGCACATTCTTTTATTTAGATTCCAAAAGAGCAAGGCCCAGCCTTGCAGCCACCAGAGGGTGACCTTGAGTAGACTCGTTCTGTGCCTCAAATTCTGCATCTGTCAGTTGGAGAGATCATAATGTCCCTGCAGGAGAATGAAGCAGATTGAGATGATGTATATAAAAGACCTTCTGCAAGTGGACACATGGTAGTGACCCAATTCATATCAGTTCTCTTGCCTCTTCCTTCTGTACTTAATCCTGCATTAGCCCTGCAGTATGTAAGTAGAAATGGGATTTGACAATCAGGTTGTGCTCATCCTTTGTCCGGGTGCCCGGAATTTTACAGCTGCCTAAATGGAGTGGGAGGAGGGAAATATATACATATATATGCATACACACACACACACACCCAGGAAATAAGTGACTTTGAAAACAGCTCTTTGGAAGCACTTTCTCAATCAAATCTCAGTGCAAAGCTCGAACCTCCCTGTTGAACAGAGTGCTCTGTGACCACAGATTGTTGAAGGCCTGCCATAAACTTCAGCGCCTCCCTGGTCACGTTGCCAGCAGATTTTGACAGGCAGAGATAATCCCGCTTGCATTGTACCTTCCTCTCCCCTGTATCTCATGGAAAGTGGCCTCTCTGTCCACTGCGGCCTTCCGAATCATCCTAACAGTTTCTGCAGAGGAATGTTCAAGCTTAACACAAAATTTGATGCAGATTCATTTCTGTACTCACTCAGTCATTTTGAATGCGACGGCCACACAGTACACCTGCTCACTCAATGGTGTCGACCACCCCCCCAACCAGTACAGTGAAGCCATCACTGTTCACACATGTACATTCCAGTCCCTTCTCCTTAGCTGCCAGGTTTCATGGGCATCATGCAAACCATTCTCATTATATTAACAGTGGCTGAACTTTTTCCAGACAACTTCATATTATATGATTCCATTTATATTCAATGTTCAGCTTGATTAGAACCTCTGGTGGCCCAAATGGATGATCTTAAACCCCTTTGGAGGCAACTGCTGGCAAAGGTTAGAAGAACCTGTTGAGAACCTGAGGTTGCCCCTGACAGTTGGAGATCCATGAGTCTCTCATTTCCCCTGCCCTCTTCCCCCAGCACCTCCCTCACCACCCATCCCCTCCCACATCCCTGCCTCTCTCACATTATGTAATGCGTTTCTATCTCCTTCACCCAGCCAGCTGGGCTCTCCTTAGAGGTAGTTCTGTGTGTCCAGTACCCAGGCAGGGCCTTGCACAGAGAGTCTGCTATCAGTGATGCTTGCAGAACAATGTCTAGGACAGGGTAGTGACAAAAATAAATAATTGATGAAAGGATCAATGCTTGCCGTTCAGTAATAAAAAAAGACAGATAACTCGGTTTTAAAATGAGGATCCAAAATAGACATTTCTCAAAGAAGATATACAAATGGCCAATAAGCCCATGAGAAGATGCTCAACACTATTAGCCATCAGGCAGTGCTGACCAAAACCACAGCGAGGTACCAGTTTGTATCCACATGAATGGCTATAATCAAAAGTCAGATAATGAAAAGTGTTTGCAAGGATGTGCAGAAATGAAAACTACTGGTGGGGATAAAAAATGGTGCAGCCACTGGAAAACAATCTGGCAGTTCCTCAAAAGGTTGAACAGAGTCACCATCTGGTCCAACAGATCCACTCCTAGGTGTATATACCAAAGAGAAATGAAAACATTCATCTACACAAAACATTTACACAAAAGCTTGTAGCGCTTTATTCAGAATAGGCAAAAAATAAAAACAACCCAAATTTCCATCAACTGATGAATGGATAAATAAAATGTGGTATATCCATATGATGCAATGTTAATTGGCAATAAAATGAAATGAAGTCTTGACCCACATTACAACATGGATGAATCTTGAAAACATTATATGAAATAAAAGAAACTAGTTGCAAAAGGTTTGTCCAGAAAGTATCCATCCATGTCATGTGAAAAATAGAGACATTTACTGAAGAACATACAAGATACAAGAAACATTTTAAATAGGGCAATGACGACTCAGTCCCCTTCAAAGTAGGCACCTTGAGACCTCTCACAGTCCTCCCAATCACCATCAACTGCCCTGGCATATTTTCCTGAATCTCATCGATGGTCTGAAATCTCTTCCCTTTCAAAGGTGATTTTAGTTTTGGGAAAAGTCAGAAGTCACAGTGTACCAAATCTGGGCTGTAGCGGGGCTGAGTCACCTGGGTGATTTGATGTTTGCCTTAAAAACTCTGCATGAGATGTGATGCACGAGCAGGCACATTGCCATAATGAAGCTGCCAATCATCAGTTGTCCATAACTGCGGCCTTCCAAATCATCCTAACAGTTTCTGTGGAGGAATGTTCAAGCTTAACACAAAATTTGATGCAGATTCATTTCTGTACTCAGTCATTTTGAATGCGACGGCCACACAGTACACATGCTCACTCAATGATGTCGACCACCGCCCAAACCAGTACAGTGAAGCCATCACTGTTCACAAATACTTATTCCAGTCCACTCTCCTTGGCTGCCAGGTTACATAGGCATCATGCAAACCACTCTCATTATATTAACAATGGCTGAACTTTTCCCAGACAACTTCAGATTATATGATTCCATTTATATTCAATGTTCAAAATAAGCACATCCGTAGAGACAGGAAGTAGATGCGTGGTTGTCCAGGACTACAGGAGGTTAGCATGGAATGGGGAGTGACTCCTAATGAGTGTGGGGTTTATGTGGTGGGCTGATAAAAAATATCTAAAGTCAATTGTGGTGATGGTTGTACTCCTCTGAGAATACAGGGATGGGCAAGAGCAGGATTACAGTTGTGAGTACACAAAACAGTTTATTCTTTTATTATTATTTATTAATTATTATTGTCCATACAAACAACTGGAAACCTACTTCTGCCCCCCTATATACTAAAAATCATTGAATGGTATGCTTTAAATGGGTGACTGGTATGTGAATTATAACTTGTGTAGTGTGTGAATTATCTCTTAATAAAGCTGTTTTTACAAAAATATCAATGAATGTCCTCATTTAATATCCCTGTGTCAAACAGCAGACTGGCTGGTAGGTCATTCCTGTTTAAAGAGACCAAGGTGCTCTCTTCTCTGTCTTGAGGTGGAAGGGGCTCCAGGACCTGTGCCTTCCTGGGCAGGCGGGTAAAAGCAGAGCTCCTTTCTCTGTGGATGCTTAACAAAAACAAGAGTGGCCCTGAGAAACGTGTGAGGAGGAGAGCGGGAGATCAGATGGGCTGAGCCTGAGAAATTTACAGCGTCCCGTTTTCCAGAGAGCGTTTTCCCAGCATAAGTCACAGAGACAGATGGCCCCGACCTGCTCCCGAAAATAAGCACTGTTGAGGAGAGAAGAGTTGGCTTAGTGGGAGCTGCCCAGCCTGAGAAGGAAGACCCACAAGATTTAATAGGCTGGAAAAGAGGCAAATTGGGATCCAGGAGGCTTCAGTGCTGCCAAGCTCATCCCACTGGGGAGCCAAAGCAGACACGGCTGCCATTGCCGCCTTTCTGTGTGTGTGTGTTTTCTTGTCCTTAAAATAACTTTTATTTTCATTTCATCTTATTATCATATTCTTGAAAAGATTAGAACATTTAGAAAAATATAAATAAAAAATAAAATTCCTAATTTGGTTCTAAGGCAACATGTATTAACATTTTTATACAGTTTGTGCACTCACACACCTTTAAACAGCATCAGAATTACTTTTCTACAGCTTTGCCTCATGCTTTTTTTATATCCTATTTTCCATGTCCCTAAACATTCTTTACAAGCATGACTTTTAATGTCTGCATATTAACACTTTACTGATGTGCCTTAATTTACATAATTAGGTATTTTTAACATAAGGATCTTTTTCCTTTTTAACATTTAATTTTTTTTACTTTTTACTATTGCAAATGAGGTTGTAATAAATATCCTTATAAGTAAATCTTTTGTGAAGTCATAATTATGTTATTGGGTAAATTCCTAGAAGTTAAATTGTTTGGTTAAAAGGCTTCCACATTTTAAAAATCAGTTCATACCAAATTATACTAACAATATCAGTGCATAAAATCTTGTTTGTATTTAAAACTAACATCTATATTCATACTTACTAGATGCCAGATATTTTCACATTTATTATTTCATTTCCTCCTGAAGTTTTAAAAAATAATTTTGAAAGTATAAAAAGAGCCCTGGCTGGTGTGGCTCAGTGGGTTGAGTGCCAGCCTGCAAACTGGAAGGTTACAGATTCGATTCCCAGTCAGGGCACATGACTGGGTTGCAGGCCAGGTTCCGCAGCTGGGGGCATGCGAGAGACAACCCATTGATGTATCACTCGCACATTGATATTTATCTCGCTCTCGTTCTCTCTCTAAGAAGTAAATAAATAAAATATTTTTTTAAAAAAAGACAGTATAAAAATAACTATGTGCTCCTTGTAGAAAAATTTGAAGCCATAAAAATCATACTTAAAAAAATAAGAAGTTGCCCATATCAATGATAACCATCGTTAAAGATTTTTTCAGCTGATCTTTTCTCCTATACATTTATACATATTCTATAAATGTTTTATGAGCATTTACTATGCTGAAGGAGTCTGACTTTCCATTGTAACTGAAATCATTTTTAAACTGTATTTTTTTTATAATCTCCTTTATTCCTCCAAAGAGCCCCCTGAGATGTGGACTACGGTAACTCCTATCTTATAGAAAGTTGGACCACAAAAGAACCTCAGTGTTGTAGTGTAACTGCCTGATGGGGCATTTGAGGCATAGAGAGGTCAGAGGACTTGCCCATAACCCCACAGCATATTGCTGACTTGCACTCAGATCTCCTGACCCCTCATCTATTGCAGCAGACTACAGCCTCTGACGTGGAGCTGAATCTATACTGCCCCCAAATGGGGTGGCCCTATAATTAGTTGTCCAAATGAGGACATTTTTAGAATAAAAGTAGGGCACTATTACAAAGTAATGCAGGATAACAGATGTAAACTGGGGCTGTCACTGATAACCCAGAATGTCCGGTCCCTCTAGCTCTCTAGTTACAGGTTTCTAGCACTTTAAAATGCTTCGCATCAGTGGATTTCAATTCATTTCAGATAACGGGAGGAATCCGTTCTGCCACCCTTTTCTGAGCTGAGGGCACAGGGAGGAGCAGAGCAGCCTGTGGTTCCGGCTGGGCAGGCGAGGTTGTTTAAGCAGTCGAGGTGCGCATCGCTCTCTGGAGTCCAGAGCACCACTGCAGGGGAGCTCCTGGTCTTCCGGCATCGGCAGACCTTCATTCTAGGAGGAGTTCCCCATTTTCCTCAATGCCCCATGCTCTGTTCTGGACTAAGATTTTACTAGTTCAATTAAGTCCTCATTAAGAGGAAATAGGTATGAAGTTGATGCATGAAAAGAGGAGGAATGTGTCTGGTTTTAAGTGGAGGGACTAGAGTATTTCCAGAAAGGAGACTGAGGAGATGAAACGCAGCTGGCCTTCACAGGAAGGCTGAACCCATCCGCCCAGGGTTCCATCGAGATGAGGAACCTGTGTGGGTCTAAGGGTTTTGTTTCATTCCCTGCTGGGCTCCCCATCCCCCTCCCATCCACCGCACCCCCATACAGCCTCCCCCCCCTCCGCCCCATCCCCCTGGTGTCTTTTATTGATTAATTGCTGTGTACTGGGCATTATGTAAAACATTTTACATACTGGTTTCTAAAATGCAGGGCTGCCAGGTGAAAGGTTATTAGGAGTCTCTTGCAATAAATATCCAGGGAACTGGCTGGGAAGAAAGTGCTCTCCCTACAGCACACAGCAGGAGTTCTGATTTTACAGATAGGGACTCATGCTTCCCACCTGTGTAAGCAGGCCAGGCTTTTCAGTACTGTAGCCTACGTGGGGTTTAATATAGATCAGTAAGATTCTGTTTGGGCGTTTAGATGGATTTCTCAGACTGCAGAGAAAAGTGTTTTTTAAAAAGTGCATTTCATTAATGGGCTTTCATTCTTTGATACAGTAATAAACTTGTTCATCAGCTAGCCCTTCACAATTTAGTCCTGTGGCATATCCCAAAGACGTACCCAGAATCCAGAATGCTGGAAGGTTCATCCTTGAGAACCAGCGTGCCCTCATCATAAGCTGCATTTCAGATGCTAAGGAAAGCTACCATGGAATCACACGAAGGCCGAGCTCAGGACTCCCTAGCTACACGTTCTTTTCATCTAGCACAACTGCCTCCCTAACACTTTCCTTCTTTTTATGACCTCAACAAATAATACACATTAATAAACGTGTCACCAGGCTTGTAAATCTGTAATTGTCTAGTCCCCAAACCACCCCCTTCTTGCTATGAAAGACCTACAGCTGGAGGGAGGGCAGAGGGAATCTGTGTTGTTTGAGCTCTTCCAATGAGACTGCCGAGGTTCATACGAGCATCACATGATCAGTCCATGAGCAACTCTTTGCAGTGGGTATTAGCACTCCATTTTTCAAAGGAAAAAACTGGTAAGTGACTTACCCAAGGTCATCCGTATACCCAATGTGAAACTGAGCTTTGAGCCCTGGTTTATGTGATAAGAGGTCTGTGGTGGCCTTTCCTCTTCAGATGTGTTTGAGTGGATGGAAAGGAGTCTCCCTTTTTCTACTCCAAACCAGGGCTGATCAATTTAGTTTACATCACTTGGTGGAAACAGCATTGCAGTTATAGGTTCTTCTCCAGATCTTGTGACAGATTCCTTGACTTTTCTAAGCCTCCAATTTTTTGACCCTGAAAATGGGGGTGAATTTCCCTCATCATAGGTTTTCTGTGAGGAAAAGATCTTGTAAACCACCTGGCCAAGTTCCTGGCCTCCAAGAGGAGCTCTGCAAATGTTTCTGACCCCGCTCTGCCCCAACCATATGAGTGTCTGCACTTGTCACTTTGTTGCTTTCTTTCTCCATCCTTGTCTACTTGGAGCTGGGCTCACAGGGAACACCTAAGAGACTTGGATGGCTCCCCTCACCCTTCACTGGCCCCCTACTTGTTGGGGTGAGATGTTCATTTCATGTAGGGAGATTCACTTCAATCATCTTGTCTCTTTTTTACCATGACCAATGGAAAATTCACTAATACCAGGCACCCTTCAGCTGATGACCAGGACACATGGGAAGGCAGCCCTAAATTCCAATTTCGTCATCTCATGGCATTGGCACCCTTGTTTACCTAAATGAACATGCGTCTGGGCCGCACCCAGAAGGCAAGCATCCTGGCTGAGCTAAGCCAATTAGAAAGGAGATCTGGGTGGCTGAGCAGATGCCTCAAATTTAAAAAGCAGACCCCTCTAAAGCACGGGTTCCTGCCTTTAAAATATTTCTACAACTCGCCCTCACCCAGCAGCTCAGTCGGTTAAAGTGTCATCCTGGTAGGCAAAGATCGAGGGTCCAATCCCTGGTCAGAGGCACATACAAGAAGCAACCAGTGAGTGCATCAATAAGTGGAACAACAAATCAATCAATCAATCAATCTCTCTCTCTCCACCCTTCCTCCCTCTTTCCATCCCTCCCTCCCTCTCTCTAAAAAATAAAAAGTAAACAAGTAAAAATTTCCACAACTCCCCAGGTAAGGTCTGATTTCTTTCTCCTTGTGTTCAAACCCTATATCTACTGTTCAGAGACTCATTTCTCACTCTTCCCTTTACATAGACCTTTTGTTCCATAACCCTAGCACTCTCCTTCCTTCCCACCTCCCTTTCTTCATTTAACCAATATTAACCAATGCTTTCAGTGTACCAGACACTGTGCTAGGCCCTGGGGAAGAGGGTAGTGGGCAAGCCGGGCAGGCTAGTGGGTGGATACAGACAAATAAACACTGCAGTATAGCAAGTGTTGCAACAGGGAAAGTACAGGGACCTGTGGGAGCACCAGAAAGGCATCAGGGAATCCTTCCTGGGGGAGGTGACCATGAGGTTAAGCCTGAAGAATGAGTGGGATCTAGTGAGACACACAGGGTGGTAATAATGAAGTAAAGGGAAGATGAAAGGAAATGCTCAGGGAGAAGGAAGAGCATGTGCAAAACCTCGGGCAAAATTTTGTAGCTGTGCTCCGAGGGGTGTCATTCAGAGGATTCAATGTGCCCTAGAGTTGTGCAACTCAGCAAACGTGGGCAAAAGAGAAAGCAGGGAATTTCTGGAAATAAGAGCAGGCTGGCATATCTCAGTAGGTTTGGTGGGAAGTTACTGGTAACTAATACATGATACTTGAGAAATAAGGGATGGGCGGGGGGTGCCAGAGACCAGGTAAAAGATGACAGGATGAGAGAACTTGAAGCCAGGTGCGTGGGTGCTCATCCTTCTGTGATGGATGCTTATGCCTCCATCTCTTCCCATTGGAATCCTCTATGGCTCCAGAAAGCCTTTCCATTTCCTCCTGCTGAAATGAGCCCTTGCCTTCCATCCTCTATTGCACTGGGCCATCTTCTGTTCTGAAAGGTCCCACCACTGCCCTGCTCAGAGCTCCAAGGGACCCTCTCCCTCCGCTCCCACCAGATCCTTTGGGGCTGAGCCTCTCTCACTGTGTGTGTCACTCTCACCTTCTCGCTAGATCAGTGGATGCTTAGGAAATGTTTGCGGAATGAAACAGTGTTTCCCATACTTTTGCAATCATGCGCTGCACTTATAAAAAAGAAAAGATGAAGAAAACCAGTGCCCTCGCTTTATATACATATATTTACGCATCGTGATATCTAACCTTTATTAGGTGTTTATTGGCTGTCACACTATTCTCAACATGTTACCTGTTTTAACTCCTTTAATCTTCAGTGCAACGCTGTGAAGTAGATGTTCTTTTATTTTTTTTATCTCCATTGTATAGATGAGGAAATTGAAACACAAGGGTGAAGTAATTTGCCTAAGTTCACGTGTACTGAGCTAGCAAGTAGTGTAATTAAAAATCAAATATTGCCCTGGCTGGGTGGTTCAGTTGGTTGGAGTGTCATCTCATACACTAAAGTTTGGGGTTTGATTCCTGGTCAGGGCACATACCTAGGTTGCGGGTTCAATCCTCAGTCGGGACACATGAGGGAGACAACCAATCAATCTTCCTTCCTTCCTTCCTTCCTTCCTTCCTTCCTTCCTTCCTTCCTTCCTTCCTTCCCTTCTTTCTTTCTTTTTTTTCTCTGTCTCACTCCTCCCTTTCCTCTGTCTCTAAATTTCAATAAACATATCCTCAGGTGAAGATTTTAAAAAACATCAAATGTCCACAGTTCCTAAGATTTAACACAGAAAAAAATAAAACTTTATAAATTAAAAAAGTCAAATGTAGTATCTCTTAATACCACTGTATTTTTCATATGACTCTGCACTGCTTTTGTAGATGCTGATGAATAAGAGGGAGGGAATTAACATGTTTCTAATAGCATTGTACTTCACAGAAACCTCCTGAGTTATTGGGTACTTACTAAAGGGCCGGGCACCTGGTAGGTGCTTTGTGTGTTGGGTTAGGTATAGTCAGAGCAATCCTGTAGAACCGCAATGATTTGGAAACACTAGTTTGGATGATTTTGAGGTGACTGGGTGGAAGGGAGAAGAAACAGGCAGGAGGCCTGGGAGGGCATTGTGCTATTCTCAGCCCAGGGTCTCTGAAGTCTGTAATGGAACAATTTACTTAGTTCTGGAACTATTTATTTCGGTAAAGTTTGACAGATTTACTCAGGAAGAGGCTGTAACAAATACCCTGAAACAACATATCATATTTCTTAACTTTTGTCTAAAATTGTAACAACTCAATGTGGTGTGGTACTGGTTATCTCAAGCTCATCAGAACCTCTGATTGGAGATTATAAAATGTCTTTGGTTAATAAAAGATGAGGAAATTAAAGTCTATTTACTTAATAAATGCAGCCTGGTCGACAAAATCTTTCCAAAACTGGGACCAATCATGAATGGGTTTCTCCATGGGGTGGTTTCGTTCAATTTAATCAACATTTGGTGAGTACTGACCCAGGGCTCTTGCTTCCTCATGCATACCGTGGGCTCAGATTTAGTATCTGTAGTCCTCACAACATCTGTACAAAGGGGGAAGGGTAGCCAGCTTACAAATGAGGAACTGGAAGTCATTTTCCCAGAATCATAGAGCTAATAGGAGGCTGGGTCATGATATGCACACCCCAATTCTGTTGCTCTCCACAGCCCACTCCAAGAAGGTACTGTGCCCCCAGAACGTGCCATATATACTGTTAACATGTGAAACAGCTACAGATAACTACAAACACAACAGGGCAAACATGATGTCAGAACTGAAGACAAGGGGACAGAGAAGAATGATTACCCCTAGAGTGACATGCCAGGGAAGGGTCTCTCAAGGAGAAGTGGAAACACTGGTTTGGGGGATCTTAAGGTGACTCACAGCTCAGATTTTTAGGTAAAGAAACTAAAACAGAGGGGGAAGCCACACAGGGGTTGGACCATGGTCACTGATCCGTGCTGCCTCGATCGGTCGCTCTCACTGAACTTCTAATATGAGCCAGCCGAACGGTATACACAGCAACTCTATAAAATGCTGCATGTGGTTGTCGTAAGAGTCACGGAGCCTGCGAAATCCTGCAGGATTTGGTGACTATGAGTGGGCTTCTCTTGGTGGAAAGACTACAAAAAAAAATTTTTTTTTTTAATTTTTAGCATTTTTTAAAAATTTCAACCATCAACAGGTCTCTGCGCCACCTCCCCCTTTGAGAGCCCCTTCAAATCTTAGGATCACATGTCCGGGCTGCAATATGTTTCCTAATATTCGATCTTTTTCTAAAACTGGATGGATCTGACTATGTTTTAAAATTTCTATCAGTCAAGGTGAGAGAAAAGAAGCAGCCCTTGCTGTTGTGTGGGTGCAATGTCTTGTACTGTAAACTTTTATATGTCTGTGCTTATGATGTTCCCTCGCGTGTAGATGATGTACTGCACACATCTGAAGGCCAGCCTCTGAGAGGACTGTAAATTGTCCCATCTTGAAAGTCTCGTCCCAGGCTTCCACCATCTCCTTCTGAAGAGTTGGGAGTGTGCTCACAGAACTTAAAGAAAGCTAGGACTTTAGAATCATAGACTCCTGACATGTTAGAAACTTGGCGTTGCACTTACTGACTGAGTGCATCATGGAACGCTCTGAATATTAGTGTCCTAAAGTCATAGAATTGTTTCATCGGAGACTATCAGAATTTAAGGATCCTAATACGTTAGACCCCTGGATTTCACCTATTCAGCAAATGTTTAGTGCCTAGTATGTGCCAGGTACTATGCTAGATTCTGGGGATAGAGAAGTGAAGAAGACCGCTAAAGTCATTGCTTTCAAGGAGTTTGCAGAGAGTGCCAGGATTTAAGAATCTCAAAATGTTAGATTCTTAGAAAAGTAAAACATTAGAATGTTGAAATCCTAGAATTTCAGTGGTGGAGGGAGGCCCTGGATCACTCTCTCCAGTTCCTTCTACCTTTTATGAGGCCCAGAACCTGTCCCAGGCTTGTCCGATTACAATCTCGCTAGTAAGAACATCATTTCAGTTTCCTGACATTACAGAATGGCCAGTTCGCAGGGACTCTGCGATCACCCAGTGCGGCTGCTCATTTACCAGTGAGGCCACCGAGGTTGGGCGCGAGGTTCAGCGTGAGGTTCAGGGCAGCTGTTTGATAGGTAACAAGGCGCGCCAGGACTAGACCCCAGGTTCTCGGGCCTCTCTTAGAGAACAGGCAAAGCAGGAAGGGCTCCCCTGTGTTTTCGAGGGTGCCCTCTCTCCAAACCTTGCAGACTTCTCTGCACCGAGGCCCCTCCTCTTCAGAAGGAGTTTGCACTAACTTTCTTTCTCAGCGGCATCAGCCCCGCCCCTGGCCATGTTGTGCAGTAGATCGACCACTGTTGCGAGCCCCCCAACCCCCCCGTTGATGAGTGTTTTATTTTGCCCCCTCCCCATCCCCGCGTGCCTCAAAACCAATTTTCATTATTTTTTTCTGTCTGTGTTTGTCTTTGTGGTTCGCAGGTGCTCCCTTGCATTGTTCATCCGCTTCATCAACCCCTATTGAGCAGTCCCCCTCCCCGCCCCCCTCCCCTCCGGCCAATGAGAGCCAGAGGCGGTTGCTAGGCAACGGTGTGGCCCAGCCAACCCCGGACTCAGACTCTGAGGAAGAGTTTGTCCCTAATTCATTCTTAGTTAAAAGTGGCTCCGCCAGCCTGGGGGTCGCAGCGAACGGTAAGTCCCTCTTTCTTCCAAACTTTTGTGTTCTTCCCCCCTTTGGTTGGTGATGCTGATTAATGTGCCTGCTCGAGCCGCTTGCAGGGGTGGAAGGGCCTGGTGCATGGGGCTCTCGGGGTTGTTGGGGGCCTGGCGCGGCTCCGCAGCTCGGGCAGCCCGGCTCTTGCCTGGCTGGGGTGCGCGCGGGTTGGGGAGCTGCTGTCCCCAACCGCATTACAGATGTGGACAGAGCTGCATGGACAGAGATGCACAGACAGACACAAGGAGACAGAAACATCAGGTGGAGACGGAGGCAGGAAAGATACAGACAAAGATGGACATAGAAAAAGAAGGAGGTTAAAACTCAAATAGCACCAGTTGACTGCCTACTATGTGCCTGGGACTGTGCCAGCCCTGCCATTTGTTGCTTCGTTGGATCCTCCTCACAGCCCTGCCTAACAAGCTGGTATTGTAGTGTCCCAGTTAACCGTGAGAAAGATGAGGGGAAGGGTACTACTTGGATTCAAGGCTGGCTTTGAAAGTTTTGGGGTTCCACACTGCACAGAGACAGAGGGCCCTGAAGTGCCAAGCCGCTGCAGGGCTGAATGCTGGCTGCAGAGAGAGCCACTGGGCTTAAGCATCCATGTGCCCGTAATAAGCGCTCTTCTTCTGAGCCCTGCTAGGACTCTCTGAAGGAGAATCAGTAAGAGGGCTGGGAGGAAGGTGGGGACCTCCAGGCTGATCGGGTGCTGTGCGACCTGGGGCCAGGCGCTTGCCCACTCTGTCCAGCAGGGGCCAGTCAGCTTCTTTATAAGTATGCCCTGCAGGGGATTCAGGCCTCCAAGAGGGGACATACACAGCCTCTGTTCCCTTTGAAAGTTAGAGTGCTCTTTGGCCTTGATGGTTCTCTTCTGGCAGGATATCAGGCCCTGCGTTCTCTTTGCCCAAAAGCCCACCTATCCTCCAGGACCTTTTCCCTGTGCTCCCTGAAGGTGTTGCCCTTTTGGTGGTTGGGTGTCATGTCTCCTTTGAACCTTTTAGCTGCTCATGTTTCAAGTTATGCACAGAAACAGGAACCCTGGGCTGGGAGGGAGGAAACTGTGGTTCAGTCCCAGCTCTGTGGTTCACTGGCAATTTCCTCCGCAAATCGCCGTCCCTCTCTAGGTCTCAGTTTCCTCAGTTGCCAATGATGGAGGAATCTCTAAGGTACTCTGATTTGATGAGTGTCACGTGGTGCTGACTGAGGTGTCCCTGCCTGTAGCCTTCTTAAGCTTATATGGGGGTGGGGGATAGAGAGAGAGAGAGAGAAATAGATAAAGATTCATTCTTCATTTCTGAGTAAGTAAGCCTTGCAGGTAAAAGAGAAGGAAGGAGATTAAAATCTGTTATCTCCCACTTTGCTGATTAACTGAACAAGAGCAATCACTTTGTTGTAAGTCCTGCAGCAAATTAATGACACTATTGCATTACTAATGTGCAGGGAAGATAGGAGGACTTCGGCTTACAGCTTTCTGCTTAGTTATGCCCCTCTGTGCCCCTGCTCCCCAGAGGACCTGGAGACTCTTTGGATTTCTTCCCTGGGGCCTTGCTCCGAATGTGCCACTGCGGTTGGCAATGCATGTGTTCCCTGCCTGAAGGGAGAGCCTGTGTCCTTAGTGCTCTGCTGCTCTGGGGTTGGGGGGTCATGAGACGCCCGTGAGTCTCACCCCACACCTGGACCCTGCCTGCTACCTTCCTGTCCCTGAACGCAAACCGAGGGGTCTCCTATAGGCTGAAGAACCCACTGGGACTGGCATGTACCCAGTGTAGCAAGTGAAGATGAGTGGGCCTTGCTACATAGCGGGTCCAGCAAATGTTTTAGGTTAATTTTTTTCCCATGAAAAATAATGGGAAATTATTTTAATGGGATCGTCTTTATTGTTTTTATCAATTATAAAAGTAACAGTGCTGGTTAACATTCAAACAACACAGAAAGTTAAAAAGTGAAATTCTCTGTAATCTTTCCTTTCAGAAATAACCACTTTTAACAGTTTGGTGCATGGCCCTATAGATGATTTTTATGTAGTGTTAACTGAATGAATGAATTAATGAATGAATGAGCGAGCCGCACAAACTATGGGAGAACCACAATGTGGAAGAAAGCAAAGGCCATGGAGGCAAACTTTCTGGAGTTGGGTCCCAGATATGCGACCCTGGGTAAAGTACCTAACTTTTCAGAACACCAGTTGCTCCGTAAGTGGAGCAGGGAAACTTATCAAGGTTGCTGTGGAGTTTAAAAATGCTCAAGGTGGTGAACTTCCTTATCTCCCTTCCCTATATTCACACCCCCACCCTCTCCCATTAATTTAAGGCCTTAGAAGAGGCCATCCTAAATGGATCGATTGCTCTAGAGGCCTGCTTCTCCTGAGACCTCCTGCAGAATGCACTTTCAATGACAAAGGCGGCCCCTCTGGCTCCTAAAAGGTGAAAATGATGGGTTTCCTGTGGAGGGAGCTGACTCAGCGCCCTGCCCTGCGCACGAACAGGGCTGGCCCCCTGGGAACCAGTCTTCTGGGAGCTGCGGCTGTGCTCTCCAGCGGCTCCAGAGAGGCCTTCTGCCAACAGCTGTGTCAACTCCAGCCCAAGGCTGCGATTCCAGGTCTGCGATGCCTCAGAACCACCCTGCTAAAATCCCCCTGGAAAGTGCAAGGAGAACACGCGGGGCATTACAGAACTGCTCATTGTCCCTGCGGAAAAGAAAACAGGGGAAGTAGGTCTTTCTGTCATCAGAACTCTAATCCACCCCCAAGGATAACCATCTAGAAATCACTGATATATATAAAGAAAGATTTCACTAAAATACCAACTAGTCACAGTTGAAAAGCTAAGGAAGTGGTTAGGATTAAGTAGGTATTTGTCCCTACCCCATAGAAACTTTACAGAATAAATATTAAACCTTCCATGAATTGTTCTAATCTAAATTCTAAAGCGAAAGGACTTTAAAAACGTGAGGGTTAATATTGAAGAGGGTCAGGGAATAAATAGCTCAGAAAAAGCTATCAGTTTCTCAAAGCCTAGGTGAGGAAGGGGTGGCTGGGAGAATCTATGTGTAATCAGCACCTTCTGTGTGTGTCTTTTCTTTATTTACATTACCTTGTTTGAGCTCCCATTCATCTGCATTAATCAGTGGGCCCATGACTTGCTCGTATCTCCATCGCTCTTAAGGGGTATGGCAGAGATGCAAACCCAAGCCTACTTGATTCCAGAACCCCTATGTTCTTTTTATTTACTTTTCTTTTTTGATTTGTTTTGTTCTGTTTCCAGTACCAGATCTTGTTATTTCTCTTTAGTAGGAGGCTGGAGAAGATAAGAGAAATTTCAAAAATGAGAAATGTTAAAAAAGCTAATTTTAAAAGAGTTCCAAGTAGTTGGATTCCTGTTACTCACTCCACAAGCCTTTAGGAAGCACTTATGTCAGAGGTGTTTTAGTTCATTGAATCTCATTAAATTTCTTGTTTACTTTGTGGCATAGCCATTTTTAGTCTCATTAAAATAATAGAGGCCCAGAGAGGTTAAGTAACTTCCCCTAAATCACACTCTGTCTAAGTGATAGATCTGGAATTGAACCCCAGATCTGTCTGATACCATGGAGTGGAATACTTACATTGTGTTTTTGTGAGTACTGTAGGATTTTCAAATCAGACCAGGTGACTTGGACACTAAATTTTGATGCTGCTTCATGAGAGAGCTTTTTTCTCTCCCAGCACTGGGCCTTCCTGCTTCTGCTACTGATTTCTCAAGCTGGTCACACTGCTCAGCATCACCGTTCTTTGGCAGTTTCATTGACTTTCTCAGGTCTTAAGCTGCTGGGCTTATTGTTTTGACTTCCAATCCAATGGAGGAATGTTTATTTTTCTTTCTAAATGGGAAACACTGCTATGCATGCAAGCTGCTTCCAAAAAGTGTGCTCTTAAAACAAAACTACAAATTCAACTTAATTTAGAACCAATCCAGATTCAGTCTGCGAGGGTCCTTTTAAGTCAGTCTGTGAAATCTGAAGGCAAAATTGTGCCTTTTTCCTACTGCTGAGGTCCAGTGAGATTTTTGTCTCCTTTCACTGGAAATTTCATGGAGCCTGTTTCCATTGTTGCATGCCAGCTGCAGGTATGGGGTCTGTGTGTACCCTGAGTTCCAGAGTAAAGGGACCCAACTGGTGTGTGTGAAGTTTTCAGGCAACGCTATCAACTCTTGCATCAACAGACTCCTGTTAGTCAATAAATTCTTATACCAGCCACATAGGGAAGCACCTAACTCCTAGTTTAAAAAAAAATAAATCGATTTCTTCCTTTATTCATTCATTCATGATGACATTTGAAATATTTTCAATGTTTTCACCACAAATGAGGGGTAAAGGACATTCTAAGCAAAGAGACTCTATAGAATAGATATCTAATTTATGGGGCCAAAATCCCTTCAGAGAAACTCTTGGAGTCAGAAGCTTTTCAAAATTCAGAAACATTGTGATGTAAGAAGGGACATAGTATACATATACTGTATTCTTCCTAAAATCCCGAGAGTGCTGGGATGATCCATGGTAATCAAACATTAATATTTCTGCAGTGAAACGTATGATCATTCTAAGACTGAGCCTCATTTCAGTGAGGTCGGGTTTTCCCAGCAAAAGAGTTTTGATAAAACATTGTCTTAGATTTTTAGGACAGTGGCTAATGAATGGTGATCCTGAATTGTGCTTTTTAAAAATAGGGAATATTGGGCCTCAGAACAGTTTATGACTTGCCCATGGTTGTAGAGACAACTAGATAACTTGATAACTAAAAGGCATAATACAGGTGCAAGTTGCTAACTGGGAAGCTGTATAGAAGTGCCTGTTGTTTATCCATTGAGACTGTTTGGAAAGGCCAGGTGTTCTCTGCTATAGATGTGGGACCTCGCCAGCAAGCTGGCTGGCTCATAGGCCTGGGAATTCAGGAGAGTAAAGGCCAAGTACTTCATTCTCCAAAGTCTAGAACTCAGCAACTCTGAGTTCTGAGGGAACCTTTCAGGCGCTAGGGTGTATGGACCCGTTTTTTTGATACCCTGCTGCCTTCTATACAGACTCCCCTAATAGTCTAGAGACCCAATTATTCCTATGTCTGGTTTCCTCATTCCACTCCAAGTTCCTTGAGGTAGGTTTTGTCCACAGCTCTATTTTCAGTGCTCAGCACCTGTTGGTGCTAAAATCGAAATTGAAAAAAATATTGGTTTTTTTCTCGTCTTCCTTCCCACCAGCCCCTTCCCACACAACCACACCCCTGGGAACAGTGCAATGAGCCACACACATGTTGTAACTGCAGAGACTCACAGAGATGAAGCAGTTTGCCCAAGTGCAGAGTCAAGATTCACAGCCTGGCCCCAGACTCCAGTCGCTTTCTATCTTACCAGGTACCGCCCCCAACTAGAAAAGCCCTCACCTGTGGCCTCCCACCAGGGACAGGAGATTACGCCCCCATAATTGGGGGCAGTGGGGACAACCACACTGGGTTCACCTCTGTTTCTGTACAGTTTACACAGCCCTTTTTGATACATTACCTCAGGCAAACTCTGGTAACTCTAATTTAATTGCCACATTGGCTTTATAGGAGGTAAAGCTTCTTCCTGACCTTACAAAATAAACAGGTCACATTCTGAATTAATGTAATCGAATGGCCTGGGAGAAACAGGGCCTTCTAATTAGTCACTCACGTGACACGATTGCAGACTCGTTGCAACTCCTTTTCCACTAATTTCCCCAAATACCATTGCATTAAAAGATACAAAAATAACATTTTTGGTGTATGCCGTGATTGGATCTAGGAATTCCGAGACCACCCCCTAAGGAAGGCACATTAGCCGTGTGTCCGGGCTTTTTCCATCAGGAAACTCAGCCTGGTTTGTGTCCTGATGAAATGTCAGTGACCTGCTCCATGGTGCCCTGGTAGACACCTGACTACATCTTAAAGCATCTCCTGACACTTCAGGGTCCAGACTGCTGAAGGGGTGCCTGGAAGGATGCCAAGGAGAGCTTGGGAGGTTAGTTAGTATAACTAATGTTTGCGTAGCCCTCGCATCCCCAGAGCGCATTCACATCCATCATATCTTTGGATCCACAGCACAGCGCCACGGGGATGGCCAAATGTGGAGCTCTGTGCGCACCGCTGCGTGCTGGAGGAGACAGGCAGAGTGAGAGAGGGACACAGCTCGGCCCGGAGCTGCCCCTTTAGCCACACAGGCCAGAGCCAAGTCAGTCTGACCGGTGAGGCCCACTGCCCTCCATTGTCAGCTCACTGTTCCTGTTGTTAACGTCACCGGGAGAAGCCCCACCTTCATCCCACCTGAGTTATCCTGGAAACCTGCTTGTGAAAAGGCACGTGCCCAGAGCAGCAGGCCTGGCTTCTGGGCCCAGCTCTGCCTCTCTCTGACCTGCAGCGTGGCCTTGCAAGTCGTGTCCTTTGGTTCCCCAGCTTCCTTGTCTGCACAATGAGAGCACGGAAGGAGACCCCATTTCCCGAGGCTCACCTATTTCTCTGTGTGTCACTGTCAGTCTGTGCTGCAGCAGTGTGCCCACCTACATGGCTATTTACTTTACTTCCTTTGAAACTGCCTCCTTTTTCGAGCTTTTTTTTTTTTCCCTAAATGAATTTATTTATTTTCCGAGGAAATTGTATATTACTGCTGTAATTCACTGGCTGTAAACAGAAGGTAGCTGTGAAAATAAATACAGTGAAAGCAGGCTATCACATTTTGGAGGGAGAATGCCTATTCAAGGACACTGAGCAGAGATTTGCTTCTCTTTGTTAAATAGGGACATTGGCAAGTGGTAGGTGTAAAAAACACTATCACCAAACTGAGACTCCTCCACATCATCAAAGCTTAAGAGGATTGAAAGAAAATGGAAGCTGTCCTGCATGTGCCAGTGTGATTTAAGGTCTGTTCACGCTTACGCTACCCAAAGTCATGTCCACAGGACGCACAGCAACGTGCCCTCTGCTAGTACTCCACTAGGCTTGTAATGCTGCACCCCCACGGCCTGCTCACCTTGAGAACAAACATCTCTTGCTGCTCCCAGAACCTACTCTTCTTTCCTTTCCCAAGTGTAGTCTTTTCCGAGTATCTGTTCCCACCCTCCCCCGCGCAGCCTCCTGCCCTCTGGCCCTGTCATCAGGTCTGAGCTGGGTGCTTTGAGCTCAGCTGGATCCCCCATTACTGGTTAATGGCTCCCAGTTTGGACCAGAAAACCATGTGGCTTTCTCTTCTTCCCTCCCCATCCTTTTCTGTCTCCCCTCCTCCTACTTACTCCCTCTGAACTGCCGTTATTTATATAGGTGTTTGAGATTAAACAACTAAAAAATAAATAAATAAATAAAACATTCCCTCTGCTTGAAAAGGCCTAAAAGGACTGAAGTCAGAAGAAAAACAGAAATGACATAATGTGCAATCAGGGAGGGAAAGATAGATTACCGACGTCTACAGATCTCTGCTGTGCTGTGCAGCCAGGAGCAAGGTGCCTAACCTCGCAGGGCCCCAGTCTCCTCTCCTGTAAAATGGGTATTGATTTTAATAGTGCTTCACAAAATTGTTGTGTACATGAGAAAATATGGGCAAGACTTCTAACATGGTGATCATGACAAAATAGGTGCCCAGTGAATGATAGCTTCCTTATTCTTCTGGAACCCAGAAGTTTTTGGGCAGATCTCTCTGGAAGGAAAGCAGATTCCTAATACTCCCACCCGTCTAGGCTTGGAGGAGCTACCACAGCAGCGCTGTCTTGGAGTCCTAGGCTTTAATTCCCCTCCCCTTTCCTAGTGATTTCCAGAGATTTAGGATGGGGGAGCGAGCCCAAGGCAGCAGCTAAACAAACACAGCAGGGGGCCTTGGAAACCAGGCCTCAGCCTTCCTTGCTGGGGCTTCCCTGCCTGGCCTTCCATTCCCCACAGTTCCCGCTGTGATGCCTTTTCCTTCTGGTCAGCGGCCTTCCCCCCAGGGTTGAAAGGAGAGGAAAATGACTGGTAATTCATTTATGTTTCACTCCCTCTCTCCTGAACCGATCATATTTCTATAAATAACTCCGGGAAGCTGCTGCACAGGCTAACAACAATAAAACATACATTTGCACTTCCAGAAGCCCCTCTTTAGCTGCCATTGAGGCTCTGGGGGATTATACACCTAATGTGTACCAAGTTCCCCTGCGCACTGGCTGGATGACCTCACCTGATCGCACCTCTCAGCAGCGTTGCCCTTCTGCAACATGGGGGATAAGAACTGCAGTCAGCGGGTTGGTCCACATGTGCGATGGAAGAACATCTAAGACACTGAGGCCACTGTAGGCTCAGTGTTTACTGGTCTCCCCTTTGATTTTTGGCAGAGAACGGAGCATGTTTTTAGTTGGCAAGGAGGTTATCTGATCAAAATTTAAGTTGTGACCACTCACCTGTTTTCATCCTGAAGGTGGGCAAAAATAAAAGTTGAAGTGATCCTTATGTATTTGCTAGTTTTTTAAAATTCTGCACCCCTTAACCAAAACATTTCCTACTATGCCACCTCTCCTCCCTGGCCTCCCTGCCTCCCTTCCCTCCCTTTAATCCGTCCTCACACTGTCCCAGGGTGACCCTTCAAAACCCAGGTGCCTACTCCACAGCCCTCCGGTGACTCCCTGCTGGCTCCCCACAGCCAGCCGGTGGCTCAAGGCCTAACTCGGCAGCAGGGCTGCCAGCGCCTTCCTCACAGAGCCCTTCCCGCTCTCTGGCTACGTAGTTTTGTGCTCCTGCTAGGAGCTGTGGCCACAGCAAATGAGCCCAGTTCATGAGGGGACAGAGGACATTCCCGATGCCCAATACAGGGCCTGTGGGGAATATCTGGAAATAATCGGGAGCAAAGGCTTGTGAACATAATCTTAACAGTTGAAAATGAGAACAAGGAAAGGTCTTTTCTGATTTCAAGTGACATGGGAAGAAATGAAGCTTGTTTACCCTTCAGAACCAATTCCATTCAGCATGTTATTATTAAAGACCTACTGTGTGCCAAGGCCCATGGAGGACAGAAGGCAGTCCACGCGCCCGTACACTGCTAGAGAGGCAGACGCCTTAACAGCTCTGCCCTAGAGCAGGAGTCCATCAGGGGAACAATGCGGGTAAGTGCACCAGGGTGTAGGGGGGCTGCTGAGGTTTAGTGCAACATGGGAGCTTGTAGGGACCGTTCTCAAGAAAGGGGATCAATCCCTGAGGGGCACAGGCAACTTTACACAGTCAGCCTCTACCCGGAAGTGAGCTGTAGTTTTATGGATCTATAGGGCTGCTATGGACTGCAGTGTGTCCTCCCAAAAGTCATACGTTGAAGCACTAATGCCCCTCCCCCCACCATGTAATTGTGTTGGTGATAGATCCTTTAAAGATGTGCTTAAGGTTATAAAGGTCAGAAGGGTGGAACCCTGACCTGAAGAAACTGGTGTCCTTATAAAAGAGAACGAGACAGCAGAGCTTACTTGCTGCCTGTCATGTGACACAGCAAGAAGGTAGGTGGTCCTCCGGAAGCCAGCCCAGAAAGAGAGCTCTCACCAGAAACCAAACCCTGCTAGAACCTTGAACTTAACTTTACAGACTCTAGAATGGTGAGAAATAAATGTCTGTTGCTTAAGCCACCTAGTCAGTCTATGGCACTTTGTCATGTCAGCCTGAGCAGATGAAGACAAGAGCCTAGATGGTATAAAGAGAAGCCTAGAAGTTCATACTTTGCTTGTCAGTTATCTGTGTGTGACCAAATCCTCCCAGCCTAAATGTGAGGTCTTGCAGCATTTATCCCCTAAACATTCATTCATTCCTTCATTCAGCAGATTTTTTTAAAGTGCATGCTTTGTGTAGGGTCCTTTGCTGTAGAGTTCTGACCAGTGGTCATCTGTGCCCCTCCATGTGTAGCCATGTGCTTAAGGGACAAATGAAGGGAACACCAGGAGCTGCCACTGAGGGGGCAGGGGTGGAAGGCAGGGGTGCCTTCCTCTCTACGAAGAAAGAACTAGTGCAGCTAGTGCAGCGGGGCCATCTCCACGTGACCTCCTTCCCACCCTCAGGGAGCAGCAGCCTGTTTAAACGTCTTGATTTTCCTGTGGGAGATGGAAGGAGCAGCAGGGCCTGAGGGCAGGTTTGCTCTCTATGTCCCACTCATTGCAAGAGCCTACTGAGAGGGGCAGAGGCGGCAGGGTTAGCCTCAGGAGCTGAGGAGGGCCTGGCACACCTTTGGCTTCTATAACGGAAGAGCAGCTTCCATTATTGCACACCAACAGGGTGCCAGGTACGTGCTCAAGCTGCATGCACCTCTCCCACTAAGTCTGTACACGGCTGGGCTCTAGGGCAGAAGAGTTAAGCATGGGGGTTTGGATCTTGGCTCCCTCGCTGCCAGCTGAGATCTTTAACAAATGATTTAATCTCTGAGTTTCCATTTTTCCTCCTGTGTAAAATAGAGGTAATAATAAGACGTACCTCACAGGTATTGTTAGAATTCAATGTGAAATTATTTATGAGAAGTGCTTAGCAAAGGGCCTAGTTACTATAAAGTCTTCAATGGAAACTTCTGTTACTGTTATCATTGTTTTTCTGTTTACTGTTTTACCAAAGTGAGTCTCAGAAATGTGCAATAACCTGGCCAAGGACAGACAGATGGAAGTGGCATTTTGCATCCCAGGAGTGCCTGGCCCCTTCCATCCAGCCTCTTCTCACCCCACCAGGCCCCCCTCTCTCCTTAACAGCCACCTTCCCCCTTACTTGACAACTCGTGGGAAGCCAAAGTTCTCAGGGAGCCTCCCCAGGAGATCAGGGGTTTCTGTTGCCGAGCCCACCGTCCTGCATGGAGGAGGAGGCTGCGCGCACACTGTGGCAGCAATCCCCGACCCCTGGCCGGAATCTCCCGAATGGAAACCGCTGAGTTGCACTCTGGCTCCTAGCTCTTTTAAGACGCCCCTGTTGGGTCCCTGTGTGGGTGACAAGATGATGCATGAGGCCTGCCTAAGCAGCTTATTTGTCTGAGCTGGTGATGGCCTTTGTCCTGAGGTGGGTTAATAGTAAGGGGCAGTGGCCCTTTAAAGCCTGGACAATGGACAGGCTTCTCAGGTCACTGAATCACTCGGCAAATGGCCGGAGCCCCTCAGAGCATGGGAGGCCCCTGCCCCTTCCACTCAGGGCTAACCCTGCTCTTCATCTAGTCATGCGTTGCTCCCGCCTAGCAAGAAGAAACACTTGGATTAACGGGGGAGAAAGACTCAAAGAGGATTAGAAAGACAAAAGACTTCAGAGGAGGAAACTGAGACAGAGAGGGACAAGGGCTAATTCCTAACTTCCCTGACCACCCTGCGCCCCACTCTGCCGTGTGCTTTCCTGGCTTTGCTTTCTTCCCTCTCCAAATGCATCGGATCCATAGTGACCAGACTGATTTCCCAGCAGCACCTTTCACTACTGAAACCTAACTTTACTGATTACAGTTCACACTTCCTAGGCTGGCCCTCAGGACCCATTAGAATTTACCAGGTTCCTTGCTTGTTAAACCTCTCTGTCCTTCCCTAAGCACCCACTCAAAGTGAGGCTTTCATATTCACTATGTGCTTCAACCAAAGCAGCTTCCTTTTTTTCTCTCCTACATTTGCTCCTGAGTAAGATCCTATTTAAAGAGCACTCAGGCCCTGGCCAGGTAGGTCAGTTGGTTAGAACATCATCCTGATACACCAAGGCTGCGGGTTCGATCCTTAGTCAGGGCACATTCAAGAAGCAACCAGTGAATGCATAAATAAGCAGACAACAAAAATCAATTTGTCTCTCTTTTCTGTCTCTCTCTTTTTCTTTTTCTCTGTCCTCTTTCTCTATCAAATCAATAAATTTTTTAAAAATTTTAAAAGAACACTTTGAATACTAAACATTTCTTTCAAAATATAAAAACTACTAATTTAAATTTACCCTTTCATTGTATGAAGGGTGGCAGAGCTAGATTTGAAGCAGGCCTTCCGACTCCTATATCTAATCTTCTCTCATGTATATATTCATTCACTCATCGTACAAAGATTTCTTGAGCAGCTACCGTGTGCCCCTGAGACAGGCTGAGGAACGCTGACATGAATAAGACAAAGATCCTGCCCTCAAGGATGGGGGCCTGAGGGCTCAAGAATGCACATGTGAAAAGTGCCCACTGACATTGTCATCTAGATGGCCATTGATGACCTTGGCAAGGACATTTTCAGGGTATGGAGGCTAAAATCAGGGGAGGATTGATGGAAGATGAGAGGATAGAAACAATTTAGATGATTGATTCTAAGAAGTTGAACTTTGCATCACAGGTCACTTGCTAATTACAATAGGTAAAGGTTGCTTTACAGTGAGAAGATCAGGATTCAGTTGTCACCTTAACAAGTAATGAAATTTAGTGATCAAACAAGAAGTACATTCCACCACACATGAGACGTGCTTGCTGAAAATGTTTTAACCTGAGTCTAGTCATCAGAAAGCAATCAGACACATCCAGAATATATGACAGTCTATGGGGCAACTGTCCTGGCCTTTCTAAAATGCGATCATGAAAAAAAGAGATTGGGAGTTTTGGTGGGTAGGAGGCTGGTCTAGATCAAAAGAGACTAAAAAAGTATAACAGCCAAGCCCTGGCTAGGTAGTTGAGTTGGTTAGAGCATCGTCACAATATGCCAAGGTTGCAGGTTTGATCCTCAGTCAGGGGACATACAAGAATCAACCAATGAGTCCATAAATAAGTGAAACAACAAATCAATATTTCTCTCTCCCTTCTCTCTAAAATCAATTAATTTTATATATCTATATGTATTTGCGTGTATATACAGATAGATATATCCGGAAATATTTAGTCCATCCAGAAAAAGTCCAGCCGTTGTTAATATAATGAGAATGGTTTGTGTGACATTGACATAACCTGGCAGCCCAGGAGCGTGGACTGGAAGGAGCGTGGACTGGAATGCGCGTGCACGAACAACGATGACTTCACTGTACTAGTCGGGGGAGCGGTAGACACCATTGCATAAGCGCGTGTACTGCGTGGCCACTGCATTCAAAATGGCTGAGCAGGCAGAGCAACAAATCTGCATCCAATTTTGTGTTAAGCTTGGACATTTCTCTGTGGAAACTATTCATATGATTCAGAAGGCTGCAGCTGTGGGCAACTGGTGATTGGCAGCTTCATCACAACAATGTACCCACTCATGCACCACATCTCGTGCAGTTTTTTGGCAAAACATCAAATCACCCAGGTGCCTCAGCACCGCCGTCCCCCCCCACCCCCCCGCCCCAACAGCCCAGATTTGTCACCCTGCGACTTCTGGCTTTTCCCAAAAATTAAAATCACCTTAGATTGGGTAGGCATTTCAGACCACCAGTGAGATTCAGGAAAATACAACAGAGTAGATAATGGCAATTGGAAAAACTGTGTGAGGTCCCAAGGTGCCCACTTTGAAGGGGACTGAGGCATCATTGTCCTATGTACAATGTTTCCCGTATCTTATATCTTCTTCAATAATTGTCTCTATTTTTCATATTACATGGCCAGATATCTTCTGGACAGTCTCTCTCTCTCTCTCTATGTATTTGTTGCCATATATATATACACACACATATATATATTTTTATATTATATATATATTTGCATTTGGCTGCCATATATATGGCAACACTTGAACCTTGATTGGATTCTAAGGTTTTTTTAAAAGACTATAAAGAAAATACATTTGGGAAGAATTGGGGAAACTTTTAAATATGGTGTATTGGTGCATGCTAGGTAATATTCTGAAATAATTATTCATTTTCTTAATTGTGATCATGGTATTGTAGTTAAATGGGAGCATGACCTTACTCTTAGGCGACGCATGCTGTTGTAAAGTGGCTTGATGTCTGCAGCTTTGTTTCAAATGGTCATAAAAGATACTTTCATATAGAGATATATAAAGCAATGTGGCAACATACCAACAATTGACAAATTTTGGTGAAGAGTATATGGGTTTTTTAATAATATTCTTTTGACTTTTCTGTAGGGTTGGAAGTTTTCAAAATACAAAGTGGGGGAGATTTTACTTAGGTTGGAGAGAGTTTGGACAATAGCAGCTTAGTTTTTGGAAGGGTTTCTTGGCACGGGTGAGATACGGTCCCATTTTTTTTAACAAGATCCCACCCTCCCCCTTTTCGAGAACTCAGACTGTAGAAACCCTCTGAACCTTTACAGAGAATTGATAGTTCAGCAGTTGTGATAAAACAGGCCCTTCCTGGGCGTGGAGGGGCTTCAGCCAGGCCCTGGAGCCAGTAATGGGAACCACATTGGTGGGGGTGTGCAGAGCCCCGCCCCAGAAACAGCCCTTCTGTGCTGAGACAGGACAACTGGAACGAGTTATGTACACTCATACTTGTTAAACTGCCTTGGCACCAGGAGTGATCCTCGTAACCTGAGCTTTACAGAGGCGCAGCCACAGTTAAAGTTGGGCCAGCCTTGCCCCCGCACCCTCTGTCGAAGGTTTATAGCTAAAGCATAAAACAATTCAGCATGAGCTGAAACATGAAAAACTCCTCTGGATTATAAAGGCAGACCTTTCTGTTTAAAGTTTTCTAGGGAGGCAGTGTTTGGGAATAAAATATTTTCAGTCTTCTGCTTTTCCAGCCCTTGGCCAGGGTCCCAAATATTCCACCCCAACCCCAACACTCCTCTCCACCTCAAACCCAGACCACAATCCAATCAAACACAGAAGCTGCTACGTTTTGTGGTTGGAAGGGTTCTCTTGTGACTGGGGAACGCGGGGTTCTGAGTCTGAACCCCGAAGTGGTGTGGCCTCGAGCAAGTAGGTTCCCCACTCGGAGCTTCAGTCTCTTGGTTTTTTTATAGGTCATATTTATTACAGGGTTGCCCCCAAGTGGGGGTGTGGTCGCTGAGTGCATGGAGCCTGTACACAAAGTGGCGCTCTGTAAATGTTGTCTTATTGATTACATCAGAGTGTGTCAAGTACCTAGAGATTTGTAGAGAATAGTTGTCTTATTGGATCGTGTAGAAAAGTTTTTCAAAAATTACCCTTACTTTTATCTAAAAGGTAGCCAAAGTACAGTTCTTAATGGAAGAGATTACATGGAAAGTCACAGGAGAATTTGATTTTATTCTAATACTAAGATTTTTTGGTATCAGGGGGAATAGGATTTAAAGTCATATAGGCCTAGGTTTAAATCCCGGCTCTGCCACTTACTGGCAAAGGGACCCAGGCAGGTTAGTAATCCATTCTGAGCCTTGGTAGCTTTGTCTGTATAATAGGGTGTAATAAACTGACCCAGCAGGGTGAGTGAGGAATCAGCACACTCTGTGAAAAGCTCTTTGCCCAGCACCTCGCAAATGAACCATTCAATGAGCAGAGCGGCGATTCGTGCTGAATCTGAGACGAGGAAGACGCCTGATTTCCAGGCCTCTCTTTCAAGCGGTCTCCTTGGGCACCAGGAATGATGGACCAAGGGCAACCAGCTGACCTCAAAAGCCCTGCCCTGCAGAAGACCTTCCAGTGGATGGTGAAAATGCTCTATGATTTCTGCCCTTTTGAAGCTGTCTCTTAACCTAGCCCTTCAAACTACTAGGGGTTTGATGGGCTGGAAGGACACTGAGAATGAGAAGAAACTTGCTGATGATTAGCAAGGTAGGTAGACAGCTCCTTCAGATGGGGCAAGCTGGTTTGTCCAGAGCCTAGGACCTACCCAGACATGGATATGTGTCAGGCAAAAGGGACAACTTTTGCTAGCCTGTTTCTTTTGGCAAAAATGGCTAGAGACGGGTGGGAGAGTGTGGACCAGAAGGAGATTCCTTCCTTTTTTTTCTGCTTAAGGCAGGATGAAGAACCCCAGATTGCTTTATCGAAGGTTCAGCTTTTTAATTTGAGTCACCACAGGTCACCAGTTCATCCTCTGCGGGTTTCCACTTCCAATCCTGGCTCTGCCCCCAATAACTGTGTGACCCTGGGAATTCACTGTACCTCCATGGCCCTCAAAAGGAAGAATAAGACTACCTGCTCTGCGGGCCTCTCAGCCTGTCCTGTGGCTTCTGTGAGAGAAGACGTGTGACGGTATCAGAGCTACATGAAGGGAGGCAGGGGAAGGCCGTCCCCAGGAGCTTGCTCTCCAGCCCAGGCAGCTTGCTAGGCACATGTAAATGCACAGTGTCTCCCCAAAAAGCTGTGTGCGAACAGAGGATGTTATTACCCAAATACGTGGTAAATAGAATATTTCATAAATGGAAGCATTGTAAGTAAGGGTAGAAGATAGAGATACTAATATTTCCTTACTGTCTCTCATCCTCAATTTATTCAGGTTTTTGTATTGAGAGCCTTGACTGTGTACTTTTACACACAAAGTGGCACACCTGGATTGTCAAGGCTTTCATACAGGTCATCTACACTGTCACTAAAGACCTAGGTATATATCTTTCCTAGGAAAAAAAAAAAAAGATTTTCAAATGTGACCTAAAAATCGCCGTCCTTTGGGGCAGGTGAGAATTTACAACAGGCAATTAAATGATGTGTGTTTGCTGACTGTGTATTTCTCCAGCTTGAGCAGAGGAGGTGATACCTAAAAAGGGGCAGAGGAGCGTGGAAAGGACCTGGACTCACTTCCTGCTCATTTGCAGGTTGGGTCGAACTTTCTAATCTCTGCACTTTGGGGGATAAGACTGCTATTCACACCCAATGCCAGCCCCTCGTCAGCACACCAGAGTCCCTTTCCTTTTCTGTCACTTTTTTCAAGAGGCAAAACCCTCCGATACATGCCTTTTCCAGGACCGAAAAGTTGTAGGGGGTGATATTACCCCCTTCCTGGGGGGCCTCCTGCCCCCGCTGAGGGGGCTGCCCCTGCAGACCGGGAACAGCTGAGGTTTCTAGTCTGGAAGGCTCGCACTCAGGAGGTATCTTTAGCTGAGGATCCCTTCTTTAGGGCCAACAGCAGGGGCACATTTCCAGGGTGGGAAAAAGGAGTCTGTAATAAAGACCCTTACAGGAATCTGTGCCAACGTTTGAGGAGAGAGTTTCATCGGATTGAAAAGTCAGGTCGAAACTCCCACTGTACTGTGAAGGCCGGAAGCACCCTCCGCCTTCGGGGGTTCTCTTGGGAATGCACAGCTCTAAGGAAAGGCGCAGGCTTTGGAGTCAGCCAGAACTGCCTCAGCTCGCTGTTTACCCAGTCTGTAGCCTCACACCATTGGACCATCTGTCTCCTTCTCTGAGTCTTATTGTTGTCTTGTGCAAAATAGGGATGATCATTCATACCTCAGGGGACGGGGCGACGTTTACAGGACTCAGGTAGTTATCTGTGAGAAAATGAGCAGGGAGCCTGCCTGGCATGTGGTACATGCAAGAAGGGTCAGTGCTTTGGGCTGCAGGCTCATAGAGGACAGACACCCCTGTGATTGCCCACAGAGTGATAAGGGATCTGAGCAGTGGGAGGTGGATCTGCCTTTGCACCAGAGGAATGCCGGCTGTTTAGCCCACAGAGGTACCCCTGGGCTGTCCTGTGTGGCTAACACCACGCATCTCCATGTTTAAAAGTCCTCCTCACCTGAAGCCTCACTTCTGCTCAGGGATGGGAGTAACTCCTTCCCAGAACTGTCATGGGGATCCGATGAAATCATGCGCACGAAAGTGTCAGGCACAGTGCCTGGCACATAGTAGATGCTCAGAAAATGTTGGACCAGCCAAAAAAAGAAATCTGGCTAAAGACAGGCCAAGAATGCAGTCTGTGTTCTGTCACAGTCAGCTCGCTGCCCGCGTCAGGGACAGCTTTGCAAGGTGAGAATGAGTCAGGGCAGCCTCGGGCTGCAGGGAGAGCCTGCTCTGGATTGTACAACACATTGGGGTGGGCGCCAAGAGCCAAGTGGTCCATGTTCCTGTGTCTGCCCTGCCCTAGCACCTGCTTCTAGCAGGGTCCCCACGGGCACCCTGCCAGGGCTGCCTTCCTGCCTCCTGGCCCTGAGGCCAGGCAGCTTCCAAGTCACATCCAAATGGGTAGTGCCAAGACCTGAACGGAAGAACAGCCTTTCCCTGTTGGACACCCCTGTCCCCGCCCTCCCTGGGCAGCCTGGCCAAGCGATTTCTGCAGGTCCCTAGGCCTCCGCATCCAGGCCCGCCTGCCAGCCATCAGTGCGCCCCTTTCCCTGTAACTCAGACATGCCCGGCCCCTCTCACAGCTCTGCACCCTTCCACAGGAGCACTTTGCTAGACGCCCGTGGTCCTAAGTGCGTTTGTGTCTCTTGTCTCATTTAATTATCATAGCAGTTGTGGGCCACCAGCACTATTCCCTTTTCACAGGTGGGCCAGCTGAGGCTTAGAGAGGTGGAGCGATTTGCCTAAGGTCCGGCAGCTCGCAGGTTGCAAGCCCATGCGGCTCTGGGGCTGGGGCATGGACTTAGCACCCACTGCACTGAGGCTCCCGGGAGGAGAGAGCTTCATGGCTCCACTGGGCTTGAGGAGAGGGGCCTGCCCAGGCACTCCAAATGTGGGATGTTTGTTCATTCTCTCGCTGGACAAAGTGAGGCAATTTGTCAGGTTCTTTTCGGTTATTCTTAAGCAAAGGGGCTCAGGCGAAGACAGCTCTTGGCTTTAACAGAGAATGGCTTGAGGGTGCTATTTCTGGTAGGCCCAGGACCAGAGAGAGAAGAGAAAGCAGCTGTAGAGATTGGGGTAAGTGCTCAGCTTGTCAGAAAGATAATCCCCCCACACCTGTGCCCTGGAAACACAATCCAGGGCTCTGAGATGTACTTTCATCTGTCACCAGGGCGTCCCCAGGGTGACCTGGCCAACCGTATCCAAGCTGGTAGGGCTCAGGTTACAGGGCCCATTCTCAGGGCCCTTGAGTCCCAACAATGCCTGTTTGTCCTTTGGATCTGCCATCTCCCAGGAGGAATGTTAATGGGACCAAGAATGGGGGGGGGGGGGGGATGAGCAGTGAAGAGCCTGACTTGAGTCTGGGCCCACTCCCAGGTCACCCTCTTGAGTGAACTCATCCGTGTGTGTCTGCTAGTCCTTCCAAGGGACACTTAAGCCAGCTCCAGGAAAGAGGGATTTGTCCTCTGCTTTTCTTAGGCCACACCACCACCCCTAGAGGAGGTGCGGGTTTTCCTCTGTTTAATTTGGGGCTTAGTCGATCCCTTGGAAGAACTTACAATTCACCTCAAGAAAGATTTTCAAAAGCAGAAAAATTGAAAATGACTTAGATGTCCAATAATCAGAAGTTGATAAAAAATAACAGTATTATTTCTGTCCATACGTTTTAGATGGCCATTAAAATCATATTTATCAGATAATATTTAAAGATACAAAAAACGTCTTAGAGTATAATTTTAAGTGGGAAAAAAAGTTGTATAGAAAAATGCCCATAAGGTATGAACCTAATTTGAAAAGTATATGTTTAAGACTAGAAGGAAATAGACCAGGGAATGTTAACAGTAGTTATAACTAGGTGTTGTGGCTGGGATATTTCTTTTTGTTCTGGTTTTTTCCTTTTCTCTTTTATACATTTTCTAGTGAAAACATTACTTGAGGGTCAAAGAAAATTAATTTCTTTCACTCCTAGTGTATAGCAAGACATTGTGCTAAGTGCTGAGGATGAGAGATTGGAACAACCTCGCCCCTGCACTCGATGAGCTCATAGCCTTGTGGGGCATAAAGATACACAAGCAGATTTTTTTAAATGTTGTTTTTAACAACAATCGCAGCAGCAACAACAATTGTACTGACATACTTAAGTGCTCTGGAATGTTCTAAACGCTTTATGTATATTTACTTTTAAACCTTAAAACTCCATGAGGTAGGTAGTTATTAAACCATTTTACTAATCGTGAATACAGGCTGCTGTAGGAACTGAGAGAACAGAGAGATTAATTCTGTCTTGCGAGATCAGGGAAGCTGCAGTCAAGAGTTGGCACTTGAGCCGATTCTTCCAGGATAAATGTGAGTTCTCCAAGCAGAGCTGGGAAGGCATTTTCAGGCACAAAGAACATCATGAACAAAGGTACCAAGGGACGTGAAAGAGCACTGGCTAATCCCACACTCCTTCCTCCCCAATGAGAAGCTAGAAAGGCCTTCGGGGCCACTTTGTGAAGGGCACAGAAGATCGGGCTGAAAAGTTTGAGCTTAATTCCATTAGGCAGCGGTGAGCCGTTGAGGAGCTCTGACACAGTCAGCTCTGCATTGGAGAAAGATCTTTCTGGCTTCTTAAACCCCATGAAAAACTCAGCTGCATGCGGAGAGAGAAGTGTTCCTCCGGAGACTGAGTGCTGCAGGAAAATTCATCTCCGTTCCAGCTGAAGTAGCAGAGAAGGAGAAAGGAACCGGCAGGAGGCCATGGAAATGTGTGATTTCCTTTATAACCCTTATCTGCTTGTAGAAAGTCACTGCAGCCACGTGGATTCCAGCCCCAGGATGGGAGAGTTTGTGCACAGAAATGTGTTTACCACCGAGAATGGATAAAGGTGTTACTGCCGGAAGGGAAACTTGGGAATTCCAAATGGACTTTTGGTTTTGAATGCAATTTCTGTGCTTAATTAGCACGTCTGTTTTTGCCATAAAAACAAGGGAAAGTCTAGTGTGACAATGCTCGAAGTGATTATATTCCAGGCTTGGTTGGAGCTGCCTTTACTACAGATGTCCCCAAACCCCTCACCACAGCGCTGACGAAGTGCTGGAAAGCGAAGTCCCTCCTTGGCTCCCTCTGCCACATCTTGCGCAACACGGTACTTACCAGACGATGGGCTGTTGTGCTTGGCCGCAGGGCCTCTGCCACCAACAGAAGAGGCAGTCAAAGTGGTGCAGGGATTTCCTCATCAGGGTTGTCTCTTAGTCTAACACTCTCCTTCCTATCGAAAAGTCCCCTTTCAGTGAAGCACTGAGGAGTAGATTTTGTTATTTTTGTTTTTAACGTTTTTAAAAAAGCACATGACTTTGAAATGCAAGAGTCTGAGAACCCCTGAGCCTAGGCCTTACTGATGTGTAAGGTTCTGGGAGAAATGCAAAGGTGAATCCGATACAGGAACGGCGCTTAAAGACAGGGGATTGAGCGGTCATCCAAGGATGTAATGAGTATCATTGGGAAAAGGCTGGATGTTATCATTGGGACACAGGAACTTTGTACTATTTTTGCAACTTCTAAATGAATCTGAGATTATTTCAAAATAAAGATTTGTTTTAAAGACTGGCATCTAGGGTGAATGGTCAGGGGTCCAGAGGGTAGGCGATAGAAAGGTATTGCCTGGGATTGTCATTTAAAGATGCATAAGGGAGAAATCTTGAATGTCAGGCTAAAGAGTTCACACTTGGCTCTACAGATAGTGTGGAGCCATGGAAGGTTTTGATTAAGGTAAAGTGTGGTCAGATTTCCTACTAGAAAGATCACTTGCTAATCAGAGGATGACTGATTATAGAGAAGGGAACCCGGAGGTAGTTGAAATAATCCAGGTGGGAGAGGGCGATCTTTAAAGTGACCCAGCGAGAACTAGCTCTGTGGGATGTTAATAGGTGCTACATGAAAGAAGGGTTCCGTGCAGAAATAAATTTGGGAAATGTTAAGGTTACGGGATACCTTACTGCAGGAGTCCTCAAAGGCATTAACCTGGTTGTATGCACTGTGATTCTCTAAAGGGAAGAGATCATATGCAGTGTTTCTTAAAGCTTTTTGACCATGGAACCCTCTTGCAAAATTCTTACAGGACTTGTATTCAGAAAAGAAATACTTCAGGGAATACTGGCTGGCATTGAAAAGGGAGAGGAGCAGGTATTTCTAGCACAACCCTTCTATATTCTGCAAAATAAAAACCGTGGCCTAAATATGCTGGGGTAGCGGGTGCCCCCCAGGAATCCCTACCTTCCTCATATGCCTGGGGTCACCGCCTTTCCCATTGCACAGAAGGCTCTTCTGTGGGTTCATTAACAGCAGGATTCATTAATAACGTCACAGATTCCTAGGTGCATTTCCAACAGAATTTTTTAAATTGCAATAATGAGAAATGATTCGCTGTTTTTGTAAGAAGGGAAGCATTTTTGAAGGATTCTTCATTTTCTAATTGAGTAAGTCCCTTAATTAATCTCTTCTTTTGCATTTGAATGAACAACTATGGTGGTTTTTCATTCCTTTCCCCCTTATTACTTAACTCCACCTTGATTTTAACCTGTGTGCTGTCATCATTTAAGATGGCCTCTTCTCCCTCCCCACCCACCTTCTCACTCTACCTTGTGGTTGGCAATAGCACAGAATGATTTTTGAAATACTCGAGTTACTCAGCATTTACATGTAGTTCATGCAACCCTCTCTGATCTTCTCACAGCTACGGGTCTTTACCAGTTGTTTGACTTTCAGCAAGTTATTTAACCCCCCCGAGCATCACTTTCCAATCTTTAATTGAAAAGAGCAATTCCTACCTCCCATAGCCAGGGCAGAAAAGTGCTGAGCACATAGTATGTTTCGGTACTCAGCAAATATTCTCTCTAATGATGTCCTTACAGTGATTAGCAATTCCTCAGAAATGTTTGTTGAGTGAATGCAGGTACATACACATAGCTGCCACTAGTCTAATAAAGATATGAATTACGGAACTCACTTTACCCTTTAAGATCTTTATTCTCTCTTTTGCCTTCCTTTCAAAAACAACACCGATCTTGGTGATAATAATAAGCTGAAGCAACCCTATGAGGTAGATATCATAGCTCTCCTTTTATATACTTGGAAAATGAGGCTCAGAGTGAAGCTGTATTAAAGTTCAAGTCTTCCTGATTCTTAAGTCCATGTCTTTTAACATTGCACCAGGAATGATAAGACCCATTCCTTCTTTCATTCTCACAGTCAACTCAACAGTTATTGACATGTGCTGGGTGCCAGACATGAGACACATTCCAGCCCTCTAAGAACTCACCTTCTAGTTGAAGGAGATGAAACATGTGCATGAAACTTACAAGGCAGCCTGGTAACACCTCATTTATCCCTCACTGGGGAATGAGCTGTTGTACTAAGTGAATTTTACAGATGGAATCACAGAGCTTTAACTCAGAGGGGCCTTAGAGATCTCAGTGTACAACCCCATTATTTTAAGGGGGAGAAATGCTCAAGAACACTGGTGGACCGGCTTGATCAAGGCAGCTCTCTAGAACTATTATAAAGCCAAGACTGCAACCCAGCTCTTGATTTCCAGCCTAGGACATTAAAAGTGTTAACCATTTTTGTAAAAGAGAGTATATATTTCTTCGGAATTTGTAACAGATGGATGGTTCCCGTCTTATGCTTTTCTACATGTTTGGGATCATCTTTACAATCACCATTATAACACTGGCCTAGAACACAGCAATCCCTGTGAACCTTCAGACATACATGTTATGCCATAGTTTGCTCTTTATGCTGTGGTCCCAGACAGTTCCCTTTACTCAAACTCATGAGGGCTTTCCAGTCCTTAGAAGCATTTTTCTGGTTTTCTTTTTATAGACATACAAAGATAGACAAAATTGAACACACCATGGGAACTTTATAGGTAAGCAGACTTTTATTTAGCTGATTAGTCCAATTATTTTATTTCTCTGAGCCGATTTTCTTACCTGGAAAAGGGGCACAGCGCCATAGCCGATATCATAGGCTTGCCATCCGAGGAATAAAAGGTGCCTGGAACGTAATAATTGGTGCTTAGCTCCCTTCCCCCTTCCTTTTCTCCAAGTGTTCAAGAAACTCTTAAAAGTTGCACACTTCCTCAGTCACAATGTGCACAGCAATAATGAATAGAAACAAAATATGTGTTGGCCATGAAAAACAACCCCCTCCTGAGTGGTAAATCAAAAGTTCCTCTACTCCAAAAAAACACGTATAATATGTCTAGTTTCTTCCTCCCAGGACAATAAAGGAGGCTTTAACACAAAGCATAATTCATATCATCTCCAGATTTTGGGCCATAGCACCTCATGAAAACTATTAACACATCTCCCACCGCCTACTTTATGAACTCATATAAAAGCAGATCAGGTGAGCTGAGGCCTGGAGAAGGGCCGAAATTTCCCCAAAACACAGTCTGGGACAGACCCCAGGAGAACCCTCCGCTCATCACATGGCAAAAACAAGGAGGGACAACGGTTTAGGTTTTCTTGTGAATTTTGTTTGTGCCATTGTCTTAGAACTTTGTCCCCCCCGCCCCGCCTTTTTATTAATCCTCACCCAAGGATTGTTTATTGACTTGAGAGAGAGAAGAAGAGGGAGAGAGAGAAACAGACAGACAGACAGATAGACATCGATCTGAGAGAGAAAAACACCCATTGTTTGCCTCCCATACATGCCCTGACCCCACAACCTAGATATGTACCCTGACCAGGAACCAAACTGCAAACACGGGATGATGCCCCAACCAACGGAGCTACTTGGCCAGAGCTGTTCCCCTTTTTTGAATGAGCATGTCATACGCTACGACTCTAAGATTCTTTGGATTTTGGGAACAGAAAAATGAATGTGTGAATGAACGGAGCTGGGATCAAGGCCCTTGTGTCGTGACTCTGACTGTAGCCCCGATTTGTCTTTTTCGCAGTGTCTCCCTTTGAAGCATCACCCCAGCCCCCGCTTCCGTGGCCTCTATTTGCACCAGAGGACTTTGTCCGCACTGGCGCTGCCCTCCCTGGCTAAACATACTGCTCTGACTTCTTGCCTAAGTGATGGGTATTTTCTAAATCCCCAAGAGTAACTTTCACACAGACAGGTCTCATTCCCAGTGCATCGTTGGAGTAGGAAATCAGTGAGCCAGTCTTGTTCCCTTTCCCCAAGAAGGTATTTTGAATTTGAATCTGCAGTTGGTAAACAGAAATTGCCAAATATAAGGTGAAGCAAGGGAGAGGAGCTCACATTTATTGAACACCTGCCAGGAGGAACACGCTATGTCTCTTCCAGATGCAAGTATTCTTACCTTCATCCTGCTGGGGCCTGGGTAGGCTGAGGGAGCCCTGGGCTCACGGGCACACTGTGGATTCCATCCAGCTTGGGTCTGCACGCCCTCCGAGCTGCCTGCACCGCTGCCCCAGAGCAAACCTCCTTGGTCTCTTCATGCTTCTGAGATTTAAACTTAACAAATCAGCAACAGTGTTCTCTGCGTTTAGCTGTTGCAAAACCTCATTGGCATTTAATGTGGTTGGGTGTTGGAGAGTATTTTTATGTCTTGCCTGAGGCCTGAATAAAAGTTACAAGCAGCACTGAAGACCAAACCAAAAAGAAAATGTGGGAAGCCAACCTTGTAACCTTAGCTAATCTTTAATTATGCTTTCACTTAGAACCTATGAAGGAGATATAGTAAGGCTAAGAAGAATATGTTGACTTTATGTAGCATTTTAATTTTAAACTCCTTCACATGTGTTATAATAATAATAATTGTTGCCATTTACTGAACCCGGCTGGGTGCCAGGTACTGCGTGAAGTTCTTTGCATATACTCTTATTTCTCCCCTCTTCCGTTAAGGAAAGTATTATCCCCTTCTTACAAGTGAAGGAACCTAGGCTCCTGTGCCCAGGGGAGCAGCGCTCAGGAGGCCAGGCAGGAGGTCCAGGCCACAGACAACACTAGCTTCTAATTTATAGGTGCTGCTACCTGGGACCCTAGGTAGCTTTTACAAAGTGCTTTCTGTGTGCCAGGCAGCCTACTAAGTGCTTTACAAGAATTATTCTACTAAGTCCTCCTGTAACCCTGTGAAGGCAGGTATTATTATTATCATTGTCATTTGTAAATGAACAAACGAAGGCACAGGGGTTCTGTCAAGTGGCCTGAGGTCCTAAAGCTAGGAAGCAGTGGAACTCACATGCAGCCTGGGCCCATCCCTTCATCAGATACTCTGTATGGGAACAGTAACAGCTCTTCCGCTGGATGTATATCAAGATTAATTAAGATAACAATTTGCCAAAAGGCATTGGGTACTAATGATATCTTTCCATTCCTTCTTTCCTTCTGTATGGGATCAGCAGCCAGTAAATACCTCCTGCTTTATTTTCTAGATGTCTTGATGCAAATGCAATTCCCGCTACCTGTTTTCTCCTGCTCTTTTACATTTAACAACTGAGAAAACCAGTGCTTTGGGCTGTGTGTTTGGGAGTCAGACAGCCCTCCAGCCCCCGACTAACTCCCTTCTGACCATGCCTCCTTCCGGGACTGTGGATATGCTTTTTAACATGTTAGGACTCAGAGGCAGCATGCCTCGAAAAAAATACTAGCTTCTGATAAGAGAGAGAAAGAAGAGAGGGAAGGAAAAAACCTCGCAAGCCCTATCAGGAAATCATGGGCAGGGCGCTTCTCCACAACCTGTTCTGTAATTTTCTTCATGACTGGTGGACAGCGGGAATCCGTGTACATCTGGCACCTTTTGGGGCTGCTCAAACAACGCGCCCAACCCCCGCCCCCCGCCCCCCTCCCTAAGGGGGGAGGTTGGGGGTGGGGAGAGTTGCTGGCGGCCATCAAAATGATAAAGTGAAATTTCAAATTACATTAGATGTTTGCTTAAGGAACAACAGATGAGGCCCTGTGGATTCTCAAATCCTCTTGGCAACACTGCAAAATGAAAGCATAACCATTTGAAACCCTTCCCCTGGACCCTATGAAGTCTGGGCTGAGAAGATGACCTTTTAAAGATAGCTTCCTGCTGCTGAAGGGTTAGGGTGTGTCGAATTTTCCTTGGCTAAAGTCCTGGTTTTAATCATTGCCACAGTCAGAAGAGTGAGCTTATACGCACACTGTTCACAGTTTTAAATATCTGAGGTGTTCTTCAAGTTTAAAAATCAAAATTTTTTGGATAAGGCCCCTGCCCTTTTCCTGGTACTCTTTAGATTGAGAATCTACTGTGTGGTTCAACCCAGTTCACATAGGTGGGTGAATTTAATTTTCTGAAAACACTGGCACTGAGACTTTGCATTTTTCCCATTTTATAGATGAGCAAACTGCAGCTCAGAGGCTAAGTCATCATCAGGATCACACACAGCTAATGGATGAGTAACGCTTAGCCCTATGGAAAAGGAAGAAAAGGGGTTTCGAGCAGAGGGACCTGTCTGTGTATGCAAAGACGAACTCCGAGTCCCATATGCTCACTGCGCTACAGCTAACTCTGTAATTAGAAGGAAATGGGGCTGTATTCAGCGGGCAACGGGGAACCACAGCAAGTTTCTGAGTAGGGAAGGGCAGCATCAGAGCTTTGGGAAGATGCTGGTTTGTTAGCTTCTCTTTCTTCTTTCCTATGTCAATTTAATAATACCAATATCATTCATCACATTAAGACCATTTAAGGTGCCCTGAGAAAGGGTACACATTGTCCTGATATGGAAAAGGAGGCCTACAAAAGTCACATAAGCTGTCCGTGGTCACAGGCAGTAAATGCTCAATGATAGTTCTTCTCAGACTATTTTCCCCTGGGGAACAGCACCTCTGCCAGCTCTTTGCTAGTCTGCAGAAGCCCATTCTTGACTGAAAAGCTCTCATGGTAAAATGAAAATTAGTCCTGGACAGAGGCACAGAGCTGCCCCAAGTCGAAGTTGTTCAGTCTCTCTCCCTTGCTCCACCCCCACCCCACAAACTGCAGTGGATTCTGTTCAGTCCAGAATCCAAGTTTAATTAGTTTCCAAAGAAACCTTTGGTGGCAAAATGGGCTCCCGGCAGAGCAGCCTTTGTTTTCAATGTTTGGTGGCTAAAAATGGCACATTTCGTACCAAAATGACAGAGTCTGGGGGTGGTGAACTTTTGACACAAGAAGAATAATTCCTTCAGGAGAAAATCTACAGCTACCTGAAGCTTGGCTTGGCTGTATTTATGCAAATCAGCCCCAGCCCCAGCAGGATATTACCGGCTGTTCGAACAGGGTACCCTCTCTCCCTCCTCCCCCAAGCGGCCCTGATCCTCAACTTAAGCCTTACATTTCCATAATAAAGGCCACCGCCTTCCATTTTATCCCTTACTCCTCAAGAACCAGTTAGAGACCTAGGCAGCCCCATTGTGGGAGGATTTCCCTGGATCCCTCTTTCCTGGCCTTCTCTTCTCTCCGGTCACTTCTGAACCTGCTGTCCCTCCGGCCCCCTGCCAAGGGAGAGATTAAATCAGTTGCAAGGAGCTGTTTAATTAAACTTCCCCCCTCCCACCTGTAAAGTTGCTGGAGACTTCTTTTGACTTCTCTTTGGCAAGGCCTAATCACTGTAATTTAGCAGATTCTGTAATTACCTGCCACACACGGAAGCAGTTTGATTGCTGTTTCTTTGTCTTCCCTATTTCAACCTCAAATGACAGCCGAGTTTACACCCAGAGAATGTTTAGAATATCCTGGCAGGCAGGTGGAGTGCTCTGAATTTACAGGCACCCTTTAAGTGGGCCAGATGTATGGGCAAATGGGCCAAAGATGTGGATAATGAGCATTCTCAGGGCGAGGGTCTTCGCTGCTTGGTGACCTTCCAGGCTGCAGGTGTAGGCACGCACCTGCAGGTGCACCCACCCACTGGGGTGGGCTTTGTGCTCCAGGCCTCTGCCATCAGCTTCACAGTTCACTTTGCTATCAATCTCCAGCCAGGTGAGTTTTTCATTCTTCAAGTTGCAAACACATAAACAGAGAAAGCGACTAATACCACCATACTGGGATCTTTACATCCACAGAGGTAGCCATTGTCTCCATTTTGCAGATAAGGAAAGTGAGACCAAGACTTTCCAACTCGTAAGTGGCGGAACCTGGATTTAAGTCCAGCCGGGCTCACTTCAAAGCCCCATTCCACGCAGTCAGTGCTCATACCTGGGTGTCTGTCATGGTGCTAAGTATCTTTCTTATTTTTCTTATTTAATCCTTACAATAATTTCTTACATAATCATAGACTAGGGTTCATTATTTCCATTAATGATGAGGGGAAAAAGGATTCAAAAAGTTATGCAACAGCCCTGGCTGGCGTGGCTCAGTTGGAACATTGTCCTCTATACCAAATGGTCGTGGGTTCTGTCCTCGATCAGGACACACACTTAGGCCACAGGTTCTACCTCGGGTTGAGGTGCGTATGGGAGGCAACTAATGGATGTTTCTTTCTCTCCCACTCTCCCTTCCCCTTTCTCTAAAATCAATTGAAATATCCTCTGGTGAGGATTAAAAAAAAGTTATGCAATGCATACAAAGTCACAGAGCCAGCAAATGGGAGAGTTGGAATTTGGACCTATGTGGATCTAATTCCAAAGCCTACACTATTACCTTCACACTTTACTCCCTTTCTTATTTTATAGTGAGTTTTCATGTATTCTGAGATATATTTCAAAGATAAGGAGTCAATTCTGTCAAGCCCTTGCAGACTTTTGAACTCTTTGAACATCATTTTAAGTGTTTTGGCATTCTCATATATTTACATATTCTAGTAGCTGAGAGAGCTGTTATATTAGGAATTAACGGCAGAATAGTGGTTTTCCTCTCAGGCTAGGAGAAAAACTCTTTTTGCTTCTTAAGGCATAATGTTGCCCTCTTGAAACTTTCCAGCAAGATGGGTGGGGCAGCTTCCCGTGCAGACTCCATTTCCCCGGGCCTCCCAATCTGCTTCCAGGAAACACACTGCACGGGGTTTCAGCAGTAGGGAAAGCCGTGTGGGGACAAAGAGCCAGCACACCCAGGGTGAGTGGCGTGTGAGTGCTGCCAGGAGGAAGTGGGTCCTGGGACCCCAGCCCTCTGCTCGCTGAGGCAGCATGGCGTGGGTGGCGATGATGGTGACAGCTTCGGAGAAGGCGGTGTTCCCAGCACAGGACTGTGTTTTTAGATGACAGCAACCAGTGGGCAGGGAGATGGAGGTGAGGCGCTCTCCTGGGGAGGCTTCAGGGAGCCCAGCAAGGCAGGCTTAGAAGCACACAGCACATCCTTCTGGGTTCTGGCTCTCACTGAGGGTTGCTTTGAATTAAGGATGGAGAGAGAGACGGGGAGAAAGAACACAGAACTTGTTTCTTCCTTCTGGAATGGAAGGGAGAAAGCAGGGTCTGACTGAGCGCCAACGGCCTAAGAGATTCTGTGCTGTGACATGGTCCTGACTCCAAGGACACTGATAGCAGAAGTCGGCAGAAAACTTTACACCCATCTTCTAACCCTTAAAAATGCAGCGCCTTCGCCTCAGCACGGGTGCACGAGTGCGGGCCACATACGTCTCGTCTACTGAGCACTTGGGGAGACAGTGACGTCTCCTATATCTTGGGTGAAAGCTTCTATAAGAAAAACCCTGGGAGTCATATTAGTCCCTGTTCAAATTCAGTCCTTCCCCCTAGATATCCCTCTCATTATTTTTTATTTGTATAAACTTTCTCTCCATTTACATCCTTTACCCTATGACATTCTAATGTTTCTTGACACCTGCTTAATTATCTTTAGTAGTAAAGGAGGGGAAGTGTTATAGAGCCAGCTTCTTTCCTTACAAATTTTGTTTGCTTTTTTTCCTAAAAGTAATACATCATTGGCCCTTTTCTTAGATAATCAAAGGCAATAAATTCCTATGCAATCCCTGTAGACAAAGTGAACATATCAGTAAAAAAAATAAAATAAAATAAAAATGGCACACAGCAGCTAGCAACCTGCTTTGACTTTAAATCAATTCCTATGCTAGTAGCCACAATGCACACAAGCATATAATTCATCAGACACAAGCAAGCTCCAAGCATACAACAAAATAATCCATGTAAAAGAATTCCACCATCATGCTCACACATGCACTAAAAGCAAACGCATCACTGACCATTAGTACATTGTAAACAAAAAAATTGGTTTATCGGAAAAACATATCTCGGTGAATAGCAATGCTTTATAACAAGCAGGAAAAATATACAGTATCATGAAAATTTTAATCTTGATCCACCAAAACTAGAAAGTCATCATCTGCAAAGCCAGGTAAATCAGCATTTCCTACGCCTCCAAAAGCCCATGTCATTGATGGATTCCAGAGGAGTCTCCTAATCACTGGTGTTCACCACATTAGAAGGCGAGTTATCTCGGTCTGCGAAATACCACCCTGCAGTTCACCATGTTCTTTCTCAAAGTGTGACATTAACATCAAGCCTAGTGTTAAAGCTATGCCTCCATGGCTTAAAAAAAAAAAAAAAAAAAAATCCTTTTATATGTAATTATTCTTAAATGAAAATAATATGTACTTAAACAGTTTTAAAGTTAAATTTCAGGAAAATGTTTGTAATAAATAGCTGCCCCTTGCCCCAGCGCTCCCCACTCCCAGCCCCTCTCTTCTACAGACAACTCTGATCTCTTCTGCCTGCTTTCCCTTGATATTGACCTCCATGTTTCTAAATAATGTGCGTATACTGGTATTTCATCCATTTTAGACATTTTCTTTTGACTTCCTGCAAGGGAAAAACCTTCTCTGTTGCTTTTCCTCTCCTCACACCCCTAGCATAACTGTTATAATCATTTTTGGTTAACTGCGTAGTCATTATATAATTATGATTATGTAAAATAAGGGCTTTGAGGGTTGGTTTTGTTTTTTGGCTCCTGAGCCAAGCAGCACACTATCACCATCCCTACTTTCTTAAACATGCCTTCTTCTTTCTTGGAGCTGTCGATCACCTTTCTTTTATTTCCTTCTTTGGAAAATTGCAAATGGTTCAGTGTGACTAGGACAGGAGACTTAATATAAGGGGTATGATGACAGATGAGTCTGTGAAAAGATTGAATCTTAAAGAAACTTGACTGCCAGTCTTAGGAACTTGGAATTTATCTTGTGGGTATCAAGGAGCCATAGAAGGCCCATAGACAGAGGAATGACCTTCTGAAACATTCCTCTTGAAGCTGTGAGAGAGAATTTCATGGAAACAGTTTTCAAACTGGCATGAAAGTGTGTTTGAAAGCATCCATATTCTCACCATCTTTCCAGCATAATGGGTGCCATGTTTAGGCAACTCCCCGACTTGGATAGGTGTTTGTCAAGTTGCTAACAGACTCCAGATCTCCTACATTTTCCTTCCACGCAAATATCAATACATTTGTAAAGAAGGATAAAAATAATCTCTCTGGCTGCCCCCGAGTGGAATTTCCCAAGATTCACTTGGAACTATCTAGTCACAAAGTGCTGCAAGTTGTGGACAACAGGGAAACTATTCCTTCCAACTGCCCCTGACACCACTTTTTAATGAAGTCAAAATAACTAAAATGCTGCTGGATAGAATTTGTGCATCACCCATCACCAATGAATTAGAATTTTATTCTACACCCAAAATGTAGCTCTTAAGCTGAAATCACACACATCTCAGTTGGTACTTCTTGTTTTGTTTTGTTTTGTTTTGTTTTGTTGGAAAAGAAAGAGAAAGAGAGACAGGAAATTTTCAAATGAACAAAGACTATGGAGTGAGAATTAAGATTTGGAAGTTTACTCAAACAAAAATAGAAACTAGGGTTTGTATCAGTGGCAATGGGTATGAAATTATTTCGAGTTTTGCAAAATCACAGTTTTGCCATCATAACCTGCGCAGGTGAACCTTGTCGTTAGCATTTGTAAAGAAGCCCTGCTGTGATGGGTGAGAGGGGAATGACTGGATTTCTGAGAGAGTAACTCACCACCTGCCTGTAGAATGTGTAAAGTGATTGAATTTGCTCATCAATTTATTTACATTTTAGTAATAGTTTTACATTGCTATTGATGCAAAAAGATTTTTTAAAAAGATTTCTGCTGCTTTTATTTGCAGTTGGGAAATTCAGCTCATAACCAACTCATCACTAGGAAATACAGTGGTAGATAGCAGTCTATTAGGTCCAACATTATCATCATCATAATACCTATCATTTGATTGAGCCCCTGCTGAGTGCCAGGCACTGTCCAAGCATCTCTGCAGGCATTGCCTCCTTTAATCTTCACTACAGTCTTATAAAATGTGCCCTCATTTTCCAGTGGAGAAGAGAAAGTGAGGCTTGCCCAAAGCATACTGTTGGTAAGTGGCAGAATCAGGATTTAAAACAGTTGCTCCATTCAATGTCAATTAAGATGCTTTAGGCTGCAATTAACAGTTAGGACATATATTGTGTCACATAAAAGGGAGCTCAAAGGTAGGGTAAGCTTTAGGGTTGGCTGCTCCAGTGACCAACAGTATTGTCAGGGACCCAGGTTCTTTCCATATATGTTTCTGCTCCATTATCCATGAGCTGGTCCCCTCTTATAGTTGTAGGAACGCTGCTAGTGGCCACGTAGTGTACATGCTACTTCTTGCTCACTTAATGGGCAAGAAAAACTGGTTTCCCCTTGCTAAGTATTAAAGTAAAGAAGAGCCCTGGCCGCTGTGGCTCAATTGGTGGGAGCATCAGCATGTAGACCAAAAGGTAGCAGGTTCAATTCCCAGTCAGGACACATGCCTAGGTAGCAAGTTTAGTCCCTGGTTCAGGCACATACGAGAGGCAACTGATTGATGTTTCTCTCCCTCTCTTTCTCTCTCCTTTCCCTTCTCTCTAAAATCAATAAACATGTCCTCAGGTGAGGGGGAAAAAAATAATTTTTCGAGACGCTTTCAGCAAAATTCCCCCTCCAGGTTCACTGGGGATCCCATTCCCAGAACTTTGTCACATGCTCCTTCCTGAACTGTTCATTGGCCCATGGGATGGGATCCCCTTTAGATCACTCAGACACATTAAATGGTGATCAGTTCCCCAGACCACACTGTTACTACTCAGTGGGGAAAGGGCAGAATGGAAGATGGATGACCAAGTTCTTGCCTGTATCAAGGGCAAGCTACATAATTTGTAAGACCCAGTGCAAGACTTTTTAAGAATTTCAAGATGGCGGCAGCAAGCAAACCAAGTGCAAGTCCTCTGGCTGTGGGACCCTATGTGACTGTAGCAGTCACACACCCATGATGCGCCCTGACCACATCATATCTACTGTGCTTATAATTATTTACTACTTTGTCTTCCATTTGAAAGCAAAGACCAGCCCTTCCTTTAAGCATTTATTTCCAGAGAATTCCTTCCAGAAACACTTTGTTCCCCAAGCATGTATTATGTTCCAGGCATTGAAAGAAATTCTCAGCTGAGCTGAGACCTCTGGTCTGAGGAAATAGAGGCAAGGGTGGTTGTGATGCTGAAGGTCTCTGAGCACCAGCTCTGTGCCAAGCACTATGCTATGCACTCTGCATACCACCTCCACCCCCACTTATTCTGACATCAGTCCTGAGATCTTCCTACTCCGTACTGAACCTCCCTAGTGCTGCTGTTTGTATGAACTTCCTGAAATCTAAAATCACAGGCCCTTAAGATTATGATACCTACGGAACTACAATCTCACATTTGACACATCTGACCAGGATTCCCACATCGTTGATTCATTTACTTCTAGTTTTTGTGTGACCACCAAAGGATTTTGTTGTTGATGAACGCCTACCTGGATAGACTATTTAGAAATGGTATTTGCTCTTGATTCAGTCCAAACAGTGTTCTTTTATCATGTAGGAATGCAGTCCTCATTTTGTCAGGAACACTTGAGTCAGCTTTTGTTCCAAGCAGAACACTGTGTGGACTCTGGGGAGAAACAGAGGTTTAAGGAAGCATATAGACACATGTGCCTAGCTGGAGACACTGGGCAAAAACCCAGGAAAAGTTAACTAACAAGAACTTTCATCATAAAGATATGAGAGCAGGACTTAATGAATTGCCTTTTGAAGGGTATAGACTACACTCCCTTTATTTTCTGTCTGCTTGCCTGCCATTGCTCAGCTCTCCCTATGTATTCCATCCATGTTTCCTGTCATCGAACCCATTCTTCGAGACCTTGATAGATAGCCTCTGAGACCAGGTATAGACACATTCTGCAGGAACCTGCTGCATGTTCCTGTCTGGTGGGCATGTATCGCCTTCTCCTAGGCCCTCTCTCTCAATTTTGCAAGAAAACATCCCTTCCAGCTCCATTCTGCTCCATATTTATCCTGTATGCCAGCAGGTCCATACTGTATCTAGTTAAATTCATTGTCTCCAAGGCATTCTCCTCCAGGAGACTCCACACCTTGATGATAGAGATGATATCCATGGCTCTCACTCTTGCACTCTGTGCCTGTTACACAGCCTTCTACACAAGAAGTACCAGTAAGAGTTGGTTGGCTTGAGTCTGTACTCAGAGGTCAGAAAAGGAAAGAGTCTATGGGTTTCAGGGCCCTGAGGGCGTGCTCACAGTCCTCTTAAAAATTCTGAGGTCAGCGGTGAAGTAGGTAGGGAGGGATCTCAGTCTAGTGATGGACCCAGAACAAAAATTGCCTTGAGCTGTCAACCAGACACCAGGCTCCCCAGAGCTGACACCTCCCTCATTGCCATGACCCCTTGCCTTTCATTTCGGTCCCTTGGGAACAGAGGATTCCCCCAGGAGCCTGCCTGCATTGCCTGCCTGTGGTGGTTACAGCCCTGCTGTGCTGTACAGATGGGCTCCGACAAGGCCAACACGGAGAGTGCGAGAGGGAGTGCCCCTGATTATGGCTCGGACCTCCAGTGTGTGTGAAGAGGGCAGTCAGGCTCCGTCTTAGAAATATTCCCAAATGCTTTAAGTTCTAGAGAAGAGGAAACGGATGACTGTCTGAAGTTCCTTTGAATGTAATCCACTTGCCATTGGACATGGTCACTGTGACATGGCAATCCCTGGGCAGACCTCAACTTTCGGGAGCTGAGATATCTGCTGGGTCACAGGGTGTAGGGAGGTCTGTGTAGGACAGTTCCAGACATCTTCTCAGGCATAGTTTTCTTCATTTGGAATGATTCTGCCATTCCTCTCTAGGACTAAGTAAGGCCAAGCTATAGATGGAACCCAACACAGCTTTGTTCAATCCATTTAACATGGGGGAGAGAGAGAAAGAACCTGTGCTTGTAGAGTCAAGCGAATCCTAGATTTCTTTTGTTTTGTTTCAATTTTTAATTGTGTGTGTGTGTGTTTGTTTTTAGACAGAGAGAGAGAGAGAGAGAGAGAGGAGAGAGAGAAACATCTATTTGTTGTTCAACTTATTTATGCATTTACTGGTTGATTCCTCTATGCGCCCTGACTGGGGATTGAACTGGCAACCTTGACATGTCAGGACAATGCTATAACCAACTGAGCTACCTGGGCAGGGCAAGCTAGTGCTAGGTTTGAATCCAGAACTTACTGGGTAACCTCAGGCTGATCCCTTCCCTTCTCTGAACTTCAGTTTCCTCATTTGTGAGGATGAGAGTCATAAGTTTACAGTGATGTATGTACCACAGATCAAACAACGTATATCTGAAGTGCCTATCACTGTGCCTGGCACACAGAAGGCTCAGTGTATGCTGATGAGAGAAGACAGGCCATCACAAAGATGCCTCTCTAGTGGACCCAACACAGAAAGGGTCATGAGTAACAGCCGCAGCAGCCCCAGGCGAATTTTTCTCCGTTTGGAAGAATTCTGCCTGATTTGCATGGACAGTTAAGGGAATGGAGACATTAAAGTTTTTTTGTAACATCTCGTTTGATGACTTCCTTTCTGGGGGGATGCCTAACATGTATCAGATGGCTGCTTTTGCCGAATTTCAGTCATTACATTAGGGAGAGATGAGGTAGCTGGTCCTCAGGGGGGAAAAAAGAAATCAATGTGAGTAAGTGTGATTAGTAACAGTGTCTGTGAATAATGCAGCGGGAGGATGAGAATTTGAACAAGATGCCTAAGTGGTACTGGGCCTGTGGACATTCCCCCGCCTCCAGGCCCAGCACCGCAGCGGCCCCCACCTCCATGCAGGTCATCGTTTGCCGTCCAAACGGGGACACTTTCTTGTTATTTAATATCTACAGATCATTATAGGACATTTTCTTATGAGGTAGAAATGTTCATTCTTTATAGTAACGGTGCATTTCTTTTTAATTAGAAAGGATGTTTGTGAGCCTTTGCTTAAACTTTGGTGATGTCAGAGCGTATGAACCTACCATGTGGCAAGCACTGGACTGGGTACAAAGGACATGGAGGTGAAGAAGTCACCTCAAGGGGCTCACAGTCAGCGGGGGACATGTGCCACGCACACACGTTGGAGTACTGAGTGTGCAAATGCAGATATGTTGTGATTTCTTGTTCATGGGGCCAAAGGGGGACATGGTCAGCCCTACCTGAGGAGTATGGAAGGCCTTTGTTGTGGTGTTCCAATCTCTGAGTTGAGTTTCAGCCTCATGGATTGAAGATGGTGCTACAAAAGGGACTCTAAGCTGAGTAAGCCATGGAGTGGGTTAGACCAGACTTCCAGCTATAAGGGTTGAGACCCAACTCTGACTGTGTTGTTCTTTTTTTTTTTTTTTTAAGGAAAAAAATGTATTGGGTGATCTAACTGTAAAACCCAGGAAGGCATTTTCCCATCATTGCAACTACATCCAGTAGTAAAATCTTCCCGGATCTTTTTCTCTATCTTGCGAGTTGTTTCCCTTTGTTTCAGACTCATTCTCATGCAGGCGTTCCCATCTGATGACAAAGAGACCCCTCCAGGATTATATGCTACCAGCTCTGTAAACCCAGTAAAAAGTATGCCTCTTTCCCCACAGCACCAGCAAAAATCCCAGGATTAACTCTGACTTGACCAGGCTCAATGCCCCTTCCTGAATCTAACATGTTGCCCAGAGGAATGGGTGCTCTCATTGGCCACCATGAAGCCAGTTCCACCCAAATTCATAGTCTTGGAGTAGGGGTCCCCAAACAAGATAGAATTTCTATTATCAGAAGAAATACCAAGCAAACACAGGCCACGCAGGTACGCTAAAGAGGAGGCAAAGACGTAATGGAAGGAAACATCCTTGAGCAAGAGAAATCCTGAACACCTTCCAGAAATAGAGACTAAAGAGGCAGCAGTTGCCTCATTTTCCTTCCCATCACTAAGGTCTTTGGGTATAATCACCAGCGGAGCCAGTCTCTGACACCTCATACTCAATCCTAACTGTGGTTTCTGGGCCATTAACGATCAAGTAAATACAGGGATGCTATGAGTAATTGCCATTATTGTGAAAAGCCCAGCCAAAAAACGTGCTCTCATCCTGCAGTAAGGCTGCAGTGGCCAGCCTTTGGGGCTTCCTCTTACTAAGCATGGAAGTTACCAGGCCACGTGCTAGGCACTCTGCATGACCTGCCCAGGCTATAGAGTAGAATGGTTAAGAAAACAGTCCGACTCTGGAGCCAGACTGCCTCGGTTTGGATCCTGTCTCCATTATGCAATTCAGTCCTTGGGCAAGTTATATAATAGCTTCTTCATAGCTGTTTCCCCATCTATAAAACAGGAATAATGACAGTAACAACCTCATAAAGTTATTATGAAGATGGGTTAATTTGTGGGAAACATCTAGACTAGTGCCTGGCACATAGTATGCACTATGTATATGTTAACTACTATTATTTCTATTTATTGTTATTATGCAACTTCACAACAGCCCTACAAGATATGTCTACTAGTCTTCCTTTCATAGATGGGAAAGTTGAGCCTTAGAGATTTAGGTGACCTATCCAAGGTCAAACAGCTTGTAAATGGTGGAGCTGGAATTTATATCCAAGAGTTTCTGACTCCATATTTTCCCACCATATATGTTCTTCTGCTTAATACAAAGCATTCATCCATTTATTTATTCATTTACTCATTCATTTAGTAAACACAGGGCCTACTAGATGTCAGCAGCAGGCCAGGTACTAAGAATCCTTTCACTGAATTCTCTTGGTCTTATCAGAAAGTCTGATTGTTTGTTTTACCTGCATCTGATTAAAAACTGAGAAAATATTTTTAAAATGCAAGGTAATTAGGGGTAAATTATTAATAGGATTCTAGGAGTGAAGAATTTGAAAACAACTGATAGATACACTTGCCAAGCAAATGAACGAGGTCAAACACTCTCCATTTACACAGGAAGGTACTGAGATGCGGCAAGCTGGGGTGACTGAACCGTGTGTCAGGGAGATCATGGCAGGGGCGGAACTAGGATCCACCCCTGGCATCCTGCCAGCTTAGGATAATGGGCAGGGCAGCAGTCGGCCAAATCAGGCCGCCTGGGAATTTGGGTGGGCCCCTTCCCTTCCCCCAACCCCCAGTTATTCAGGAGATTTCTCACTTTGATTGTATGTAGGTAGTCTAGAAACCTGGGAAGCCAGAGTAACAAACACACAGCCAGCCCACTGGAAATATTTAACAGATGTTGACTGGAAATGGCAATAAAGTTCCTTTAAATATCCTGAAGTATAACCCTCATTTCTGAATTTCCCCAGGGAATCTCAAAACATGAGAGGTCAAAGGGAGAAAGAAACAGGAGGTAACTATCCTTGAGAATCTGCTGTCTGCTGTGCAGAAGTGTGGTAGGTGCTGTGAAAGGAGGGGCAGGACAGAGATCCTGGGTTGCAATCCTGGCTCTGCCCCTGTGATCTGGACTCCAGTGGCTCCCACTCTTAAGAGGTGTGTTATTCTGGACAAGTCTCCTAACTTCTCAGAGCCTCAGTTACTCAAAACTGGGAAAGGGATAATAATACATGCTTTACATGTTGGTTTCAGGATAAAGTAAGATCATGCATTACAAGATTTTAGCAGTCCCAGGCACATAGTAACCCCTTAGTAAATTATGGATGTGAGGATTGTAGGCATAGTCAATAAACCTTTGAATTAGACTTACAATAAAGTAGTACTTGCACTAGGTATTGGGAATACAAATCTCACAGTCTAGTAGGAAACTCACTGTTCTCTCATTCAATCTTCAGTCTCTGAGTAGGTAACATTATCTTCATTGTATAGATGCTCTCGGAGAAGTTGAGTAACTTGTCCAGGTCACACAGCTAGTGAGCAGCAGAGCCAGGATTCAAACCCACGTCACCTAGGCTCTGAAGCTCTTGTCCTCTCCTGGACACTAAGGAGGCCTGGCGCTTCTATAACACTTTATTTCTTCCAGAAAACAAAGGAAGTAGTCAGGCAAGTTTACTTCTTCCATTTTCTTTTTTTTTTTTTTAAAGAAAAAGAAAATGTAGCATGACATTCAGGTGTTGGTAGAATTCTTAGGGGATGTGCCTCCAAAGGCAGATTTGTTCCAGATTCATCAAGGTACCAGGCCTGGAGATCTACGCCCTTTAGAGGTGTCACTGAGCCTGTGCACTGCACCCTGTATCATCAAGAGACATGTTCTTAGGGGGCCCCAGGCTGTATAAATTAAGCAGAGCCGCGATCGCTGTGGTTATGAATAGAACTGTTTGATTAAGGTTCTATGCCGGCTGCATTATTTGTTTTGCAAACCTGACCTGGGCTGATTGGATTTCTCTCTCTCTTTTTTTAACATAAGTGGATTCTGAAATTGGAAAAATAAAATATTCCACAGCTGAGAGAAAAGAATTAACTTGGAGACTGAGCCCAGGTGGCGCCCAAAGACTGTATACTTTTTTGCATTGGAATAAAGTTAGTGCTGCCTGTGCCCTTGCTGCGGGGACTTGCTCAGTAAGCTGTTCATAGCAAGAGAAGAGGCAGGAGCTGGGAGCAGGCTATGTTGGGAGAGTGTTGACTTGTGAGCATAGCACTTAAGGAGACACAGTCAAGTATGAATAATAATACCATTTACAGAGCACCTACTATGTGCTAGATGAAGCATGGAAAGTATGTCATCACCATTAAGAACATGGGAGTTGAAGATAAACAGACTTGAATTCCAGTCTTGGCATTGAGTAGCTGTGAAGTGTGAACAAACTGTGTCATTGAACCTCAGTTTCCTCATCTACAGAGACAATAATAATAGCTAGCATTTAGTGAGTACTTATTATGTGTCGTACCTGTTTTTAGCTCTTTACATGAATCCTCCTAACACATCCCATGACTATTCTTTCCATTTTTGAAGGCAGGAAGGTGCAGCACCAGAAGGGCTAAGTATTGTGCAGGGACGCCCAGCTAGGAAGTGATAGAGCCAGGATTCCAACACAAGCTGTCTGGCTCTAGGACCCACGCTCCTAATATGCTGTGCTGTGTTCCTCTTACACCTGCCTCAGGGGACTGTTAGGTAGATGAAATGGCAAAGAAGTGCATTAAGATGCTTAGCAGAGTACCTAGCAGCTCAGTAAGGCTTCAGTACTTTGAGGTCATTATTAGTACTATTATTACATTTCTGTGGTCTGGGGATTGAGCTGGACACTTTGCAGCGGACTTCAGGAGGACAAATGCCTTTTATCTGTCTCTAGTATGACTTGATTTATGGACATTGATGGATGGAGTACCTGCCTAAGATCTCCTGAGCTTGTATCAAAAGGAAAGCCCACATGTGGTCATGTCAGAAATGATGAAAAGCATCTCTCTGATCTGTATAATGAGTTGGATGCTTTCTGCCTTTTCCCCTAAGTGGGGCCTTTTATGGCCTAAAGAAGAAGGTAAAGAACACTTGAGCAGAGGCCTCTATGCTGCCTTGTTGAGGTCGGGTGGGTGCTCTTCGGTCAGAGAGAAGGTGGTTGCATGGGAATCTCTCTACAGAGACTGGAGAGGGCACTGGGTGTTGAGTCTCTGCTTACTGGCTGGGCTGCCTGGGCAAGCCACTTAGACTTGCTTATAGAGCCCCAGTTTCCTCATGTGTGAAAGGAGGGCAATAACACCTGCTTCTTAGGGTTGTTGTTATGGTGTGTTATCAAACATTAAAACTTTTTGTGGTTCCCAAAACTATTTATAGGATTGTCGTTCTGTCATTAAAACACATGCATACACACACACACATGCGCACGCATGCATGCACACACGCATATGCATGCACACACACAGAGGTTTTTGTATTTAATTGCTGAATATACCTGCTTAGCTTAAGTACTTCAGAATTTATTTATTTTTTTCTTTTGCTTCTAGGAGTCATCAGGAGTAGAAAGAGCAGAGAGATCTGTGTCAGGGTCTTGCTTTTACCATTTCCTAATGTTGTGGCCATGGGTAGTTTTCTTATTTTGTCTTTTTCTTTTCAGATCAGTTTTTAAAAATTGATAAATGTTTACATTTAATAAAGTTGTCCCAAATGCTAGGGCATGAGATAGTCCATTGTTGAAAAAAAATGTAGGTTTATGAGGCTCAGTTTTCTTTTTTGTAAAGTGGGAAAATTAAGACCTACCTTATAGTGTTGGGTAGGTTTATGAGGCTCGGTTTTCTTTTCTGTAAAGTGGGAAAATTAAGACCTACCTTACAGTGTTGCTCAGAAGATGAAATGAGGAAACCTGTATTTTTATTTTTTGAAGATTTTACTTATTTATTTTTAGAGGGAGGGGACGGGAGAGAGAAACATCCATGTGTGAGAGAAACATCTATCTGTTGCCTCTCCCATGTACCCTGACTAGGACCGAACCTGCAACCCAGGCACATGCCCTGAATAGGAATCTAACTTGAGGCCTTTCACTTTGTGGGATGATACTCAACCAACTGAGCCACACCAGTCAGGGCTGAAATGAGGAAACCTTTTTAACAGCTCTGTGCATAGTTATGAGTCAATAAATATTAATTCTCTTTCCCCCAATAACCTCCTGGTTCCCAAACCTGGATGGACCAGGGCTCAATTTAGTTTCATTCAACAAGCACTTAAGAGCGCTTAATAGCCTTTAAGGAAAAACAGCTGAAGGTACAGGGAAGCCCAAGCACTGGGTGAAAAGACAGATATGGTCTCTGCCCTTGGAGACCCTACAGCTCCAGGGAAATGTAAATTTCTATATCTGTAGATATATTTCTAAGGAGCTATGAGGGTGAATTAATACTTAACCTCACCTGAGTCTTACCTATTTTCCAGTCCCTGTGCTAAGAACTCTGCACGCACTGTCTCACTAAATTCCTGAAACAACACCAGGAAGCAGATGGCACCATTACCTCCATTCTACAGATAAAGAAACCAAGGCTTTCAGAGTTTAGACTCATCCAAAGCCATAGCATGCTAGCAAATGGTGGAGCCTGGTTTCAAACACAGCTCTGTCTGACTTAGCGCTCACCTTCCTGGCCACTATACTGTTTGAATGAGGTTCATGGCATGAAACTAGAGTCCAGAAAAGATTTGTAGTGTGGCCAGTGGGTAAGTGAAAGAGGATTTGAACCCAAGGCAGCTTGAGCCTGAGCCATGGCACTTAGCCACTGTGCAGTGATGCTCTGCGGGTTCGAGCCACCTGTTGCTTTCATCCAGGGATGCCAGTGTCCCTTCCAAAAGAAAGCAGTTTCTTCAAAATTATTGATGAATATAAAATGTAGGGGAGCATGTTGACGTGATGGATGAGACGTCACCTTTCTGTGTCCTGGTATTTAGCCTCCTGCAGGGTCCATGCAGTAGCGGGGGGGTGGGGAGGGGGCTGAGTTAGGAAAAATGATCTGATAAACTGCCTTGACCTTCAGCGCTGGCGTCTGTTTCCAGAAAGTCGACTGTTCCCAGTGGAAGCCTTGAGATTCATTGTCTTGATTTCCTCTTCATGGCATCTTCAACTATTGATAAAAAATAAAGAATTTATGCCCACCACAATGATCAGCTGTCTAACCTGTGCGGTTTGGAGAACTTCGGGTCAAGTTTAAAGACAAAAATCAAGGTGCCCAGAGTGTCCAAATTATACCAGGCCCCTCAAAAATCAGCGATGGCTCCTGGGTAAAAAAACACTGCCGTGTACCCCAAAGAGAGGAGTCCTCTGCTTCTAGCTGCACTGCCTGTGATATATTAAGACAAGATGTCTGCCCTTGGAGCATACAGTCTGGTAGAAGAGACAGATATGTAAACAAATGATAAAAGCTCAGAGTGAGCCATGGGGGCTAGAAAAGCTCAGAAGAGGGGCCTCTAACCAAAACTGGGGGTGGTGGTTAGAGAAGGCTTCCTGGAAAAGGTAACTTCTACTCTGAGTTAACCAGGCAAAGGAGTAGAGAAAGCTGTCCATGTTAAAAAAAGCCAGCATGTACAAAGCCATGGACATGAGTCACAGTGAGCAGTTTCACAGATGGCTTATAATAGCCTGTTAATCTCGGCAGCTTTTTAAAGAGAGGAGTGGAGAGCTGTGAGTGGTGGGCTCAGGCACATGTCAAGGAGTCCTGTCCTGTGGGGAGTGGGGAGCCACTGAAGGTGTTATAGCAGGGGTGTCACATGATTGTTTTAGGTAGTTCACTCCAGCTGATGGATGGCAAATGAATTGGAGGGGGGACGGTGAGCCTGTGCGCTGGGACATTAATGTTGGCTATGACCCTAGCCAGGGGTCCACAGGTGAGGGCCTGAGCTAAGGTAGTGACCCGTGGGAGTGGTGAGGATCCCAGAGATTGGGAAGGTGAAAGAGTACTTGACAGTCACTATTACTTTGTTGAATGTGAAAAAGAGAGAGGTGGCAACGGTGACTCCCAGAGGTCTAGTTTGATTGATTGGGTGGGTGGTTCTGGCAGCAGCAGGTGATGTTCTCTCAGGAACATAGGAGAGGGAACAGAATTGGGGGCTGGGGAGCTGGGAGGCATTAGGGTTAGGCCTGCATATATTTTATTAGACTGTCAGAGGCTTGAAGTTCAGGGAAGAGGTGGGGGCTAGCTATTCAAGCCTGTGCTTCGTTGACAGGGCGCTCATTGTTTTGGGAGGCAGTCCCTCGTGGAGCAGGGCAGGAAGGATTCCTTAAACGGAACTGCTGGTTGCTTCAGGTAGCTTCCTGGCTTTGGTCCTGATTCCTCCTCCTAAAGCTCTTTCTTCCACGCTGTAGCTCTTTGAACGCAGCAGTGGTGTTCTGCCTACTGTCTTCCTTCCAGGCCATTCCCTGAGGGGAACAAGGGAAGGCAGGGGCACTCAGGCTGCCAAAGGCTGCAAGGAACCTCAGGTGATCATCTATAAGATGAAGGAGCCTCACTTTTCAGATAGAAAAACTGAGGCACCGAGAGGGAAAGGGACCTTCCCAAAGACACAGAGTGAGTTAACAGTCAAGCTAGGAACAGTTCTGCAATGTTAGATTACCACTATATCACACAATTGAATGTTTAATTTCCTAGCTATGAACTGTGTGGCATAAGTGACAAGACTTGAAGAGCTAATCGCAAAACATTTGGTGTGTTTCACTGGGACTTCTAGGCACACATTCTCCCGAGCCCTTCTCCTTTCCAGGCTAACAGCATTGGTCTTTTGTCCACCGTCCCCCTCCCCACCCCCTGCCTTCGAACAGTTTCTAAATCCTTCACCAACCACTTAAGGAAGCCCAAAACAGCATTAACTCGCTCCAGAAGCCTCAGGGGATGATCAGCCTCTACAACAGTGGGATGACCCACCAGCTGGGTGTCCCTCCTCTGGACCTACTCTAGCTGATCGGCCCAGTATGAACATCACTTCCCTTGTTCTTAGCGCTTTGCCTCTGGGAATGGAGCCCACTACATTTCCGTGCACTCCTTATCTGCTCCAACACTCCTGTTGAGCTGAATTCCACCCCCTGCACTCACACACACATACACTCCTCTCTTACCTGTCAGCTGTGTTTCCTGGTTGATCTGGGGCTTGACCTAAGAGTCAGGCCATTTTTGAAAAGGGTAAGAGGGTGACCGTGGAAGAAAGAAAAACTCACATGACAACCAGAAAGCTTTCTTAGGACAAGTTCTGCCCTGAGGTGGACACAGCTTTAAGTTGGGGAAAAGCCATGTACCCAGAAAAGATTCACCCCGGAGGCTGCAGTCGGCCTTTTCCAAGCAGTCTGTTCAGATTTTACAGGCAGGGACTCTGTCTAATTCATCTCTGTGTCTCCAGAATAAAGCGGGAGGCCTACCTATAGTGACCTTTGTGAAAGGAATGAAAGCAGGAATGCGGGGGGGGGCCTCTACACCTCTTTCTTCCATGCCTTTCTTTGGAGCCCAGTCACACAGCACAACCCAGTGCGTGACGTGCAGTGCACACCTTTTGCAAGCAGATGTTCATTAATAAGTATCCCAGTTTCCTCTGCAAAGAATGACAAAGTCTTGATTTTTAGAATTGGCGGGGTCGGCGGGGGGGACTTCCACCACCCTTCCTCCTACCTATCAGTTGGGAAAACTGGGGCTCAGGTAGGTTAGGCGCCTTGCCCAAGGTCACACAGCAATTAATAGCTGAGAGGGACAAGAGCAAGAATGAAATTTGGGTGAACATATGTTGAGAGGTCATTCTTACAGGTTCAGATGGTGGCCCGGCCAAGTTGTTCATACACCATGCTTTGAACAGATACACTTGGATGCTCTTGGCTTAGTTTATCTCCAAGTTACTGTGACCCTGGGAATAGAGAGCAGTGTCGATTACGCCTCTTCGGCAGAGACTCTGACATTTTGCTCTTCCCTCCGCTGTCCAGTCAAAGGCATCAGGGGACCCCTCTCCGCAGCTCTTACACTAGGAGAGCATTCACTGCTGGATGAGGAATCCAACGTGAATTTTAATGACACCTCGCGATTCGGATTCACTCTCGTTAGTGAGCACTCTGGCACTTGGCTTTGAAAGGGTGGAAGTTGAGGTGAGCCCTCTGAATACCCTCAAAGCTCCAGGCTCCCAGGCCGGCCTTCCCAGCTCTTGGGTGTTGGCTCCAGCCTTGTCAGCCTCTGCTCCGGAAGGAACCCTCATCTCCCAGCCCATGGGCCTTTGCTCATTCCAGCCCCCTGCCTAGAATGCCCGCTCCCTTCCCTTTATACACCTCCATCTTCAGTACTCAGTTCAAGTTCTTGTTCTTCCTGGGCTTCCCCAGGCTTCCCCAGACCACTCCATCTGTAAACTAGTGTAGCCTTTCAGTGTCCTGCTGTGCGAACAATTAGCCAAATCTGTCTGGAAGGGTGGGAGAATGGGAGCTCAGCTGACCTCTTAGGGGTCAGCATCCTGTGACAGAGAAGGGTAGAGAGTGATCTGAAATTGGGGATGGGGTGGAGGAGGCAAACAGAATAAAATCTGCTAACTGGACCGTATAGCCCTGGGGGTCGCTGGGTCCCATGCAGTGCATGTGACTGGCTTTCTTGGCCTCTACTGCTAAATGCCAGTTATGCTTCCCAGGCATTGTAACAACCAGAAAACACCCCCTTCCACATATCCAGACACCCTTGTTTGAAAACCACTGTACCAGACAATGAGGCTTTTGCATGAGTTTAAGACACAACAGTTATTACTATTTCTCAAAAACAAAGCACAAAGTCAAATACAAAGTGTTTTCCCAAAGGTCCAGTCTGACTAAAGGAATGAGGAAGAAGCAGCTGTATTGTGACTTCAGGGTTCTCTTTTTTACTCCCCGTCAAGACTGGAAGGGTAGCCTCCGGAAGCCCCATAGTCTGCTGCTCCTCCTCCTCCTCCGGGAGTCCACCCTGGGGTTTCAGGCCAAGTACCCTGCCGAATCCTTGCATACTGGCCATGATGGAGAAGGAACAGAGCAACCATAAAAGTGAGCAGAAGGCATTTGTTCAGGGAGGGAATCAATGGGCAGAGAAAACAACACGAAAAAATTCCCCTAGCCCCATGCTCAGACCAATGGTTCCATTTTGTACTTCACTATTTTTATTCATTCTGGGTTGAAGCAATAATAATAACAGTGATAGTTATCTGTAACTGTTGGACAGGACCGTACAGTTTGCAAGGTGCTTTCATATACACTTGACAAGTGATGAAGCTAAAACTCAGAGAGATTAAATCAATTGTCCGAGATTATACAGCATGAAAGAGGCGGAACTGAGACTGGAAGTCAGGCCATTAGATTCTGGCTGCCGACTGTGGTGACAAAGAGCTTTCTGGCCTCTCTAAATTGGTCGTGTAGGCCAAGGTTCATTAGCTAAGCTCTCAGCACTGCTACATCACCACCCCGAGTCAGTGGTAGTCGATGGCATTTTAATGGAAGCCAAATAACTCTTTCTCCTGGCATTCTCAGGCAGCTGGAGTTTTGTCTTCTATGATAATTAAATACCATCATCTTTCATATCTGACAATCTTTAGGGCCCGATTAATGACTGTAGTGCACGCCGGGGTCATCGCTAACTCCGAAGCAAGGAGACCTTCGGGCGCCTGTCGGTGGTTTTGCAGGGTTGGACGTGGGGCACCCAGCCTGGCACCTTTCTTGGACCCAGTGCCTTACATCGCAGGGCTGTTGACACATCTGAATTCTTTGCCTGAGCCAAAGTTCTGGAGGTTTATGCCTTTTCTCATGAATGTGCTCTTATAAAAGAATAACAACATACTCTGCTGGAATCTTTCTAGCAGTCAGCATCTGCAGCTGGTCTGGGCCCTGCTGGTAGTCTGCCCCTGCCTGGGTCATGCTCAGCGTGGCCACCAAGAATATTCCTCAAGCAGTCCCTTGCTCAGAGCCCATCTGGGGACCGTCTCTCCCTCCTGATAAAAATTGGGTTCTTTTACTGGGTACCTCCAGGCAACCAAGGAGGTGGGCACACCCCAGGCCTGCCCCCCAGTGTGCCCGCCTCCACTCTTGTCACTGCCTCCTCACAGTCGTCACACTACTTACAGAAGTTCCCCAGAAGAGGGGGCTCTTAATCTCTCTCTCTCCTCCACCCCCCTCTCTCTTCTCTCTCTCTTATCTCTCTCTCTCCCCCCCTCCCTCTCTCTCTTTCAGGCTCTGGACTCTCACACATGCATCCCCCTCTGCCTAGAATGCCCTTTAGACACAGGTCACATGTCACTTCTTGGGCAGCCTTCCCTGACCCCAACAGTCAGCCTGGCAGCCACCTCTGTGCTCCATGGAGCTCCAGTGGGGCTATTGTGTAGGCTAACAAGGATTATAGGAGTTGACACTTGTAGAGTGCCCTTTGTGTGACAGGCATTAACATAAGCACTTTAAGCACTTTGCCTGTGTCGACATACTTAATGTGTGTAAAGAAGAGTGGTTAATTGACAGCATGGACTCTGGAACCAGACTGCTTGAGTTCAAGTTCTGGCTCCATCGCTTAATGGTTTTGTAATCATAAGCAAAATACTTAGCCTTTCTATACCTTAGTTTCCTCATCTACAGCATGGGGAATAATAACAGCACCTTCTTTATGGAGGTGTTAAAGGGTTAAATAAGTAAAGCACATAGAGCCAGTCCCATAGCAAGCACTCAATAAATATTAACTAGTATAATTTCATTACATCACCATTTTGCTTTGGTATCTGTTAGAATGTCTTATTTTTATTAGACTGTGAGCAACTTAAAGTCAAGAACCATTACTTATTTCGTATCTTGATTTCTCCATATTCAATCTATAGTAGCCCTTCTTCGTCTTCCTTTTATTATGTTACTGTTATGAGGGGGGACCCCCAAAACTGGAATTTATTCATAAAAAAATTGTGTACTTATTCTTACATGTTTAAACTTCAGTCATCTTCACAGTTCTATTTGATGCCATACACCTATCAAGACTTTTCCACTGCTCAAACCAATTTTTGAACTCATCAATTTTGATATCCTTTAGTGCTTCTGCCATTTTTTGCTTCACCTCTTCCACATCAGCAAATTGTTTCCCTTTGAGGACTTTTTTCATCCAGGGAAACAAAAAACGTCACTTGCAGCAAGATCTGGTGAATAGGGATTGTGTGGCACCAGAGGTCATGCCATTTTTTATCAAAAATTGCTGAACACTCAGCACAGTGTGTACAGATGCACTTACAAATCACCCATCACGAAATGGACAAATTTCCATTGAAAGAGTATTTAAAAAAAATGAAAAATTCACTGAAGCTGAATGCAGCGTCTCACAACAACGCCAGCTGGTACATGGATACAGATGAGTTCTTAGAACACTCACCTATGGGGAGAAGCCTGTACTTCAAGGGACCACCCTCCAGAAGATAATTCTGGGTTTTTTGGGTCCCCCCTCATATATGTTCATTTTATAAGTGAGGAATTAGAGGCTCAGAGGAGTTAAGTGACTTCTGAAATCAGATACAGAGCCATGGCTGAACATAGGTCTGTGAGGCTCCTGAGCTCCACTCTTATACCTTCCTTTAATACCTGGCAGTTTGTCAAGGTTAGGACTCATCTTCATCTTAAAACTCATCAAGTCCCTGTATACAACGAAGAGCTGTTTAATGTTGCTGATCGGTAGAACCACCTCATGGGCCCTCTCCTAAGGGTGCATCTTGCACCCAAGACAGAGCCACGCCGTGGTTTGCTCTGACATGTTTAGCTAATGCAGAAAGGGGCCCTCATCTTTGAAGACATGGAGACCCCACGTGGTCAGTTCTCAGTGTCAGGCTGCAGCCATTCTCTTTGTTTCTGATTAGCATGTTGCGCTGTAGGCACCTTCCTGAGATCAGGGCTCCTGGAAGCCAGCGCATTGTCCAGAGCAGATTCAGCTGTAATAAAAGAATACGATATTTCTATTAGATATTTGCCTGCTGTTTCTTTCTCACGGTTTCTTGCATCGGAACCCCAGTTGTAAAGGCTGGGGATTGATCATCGTGGTGACGACTTAGCACTTCACCACTTCTTCAATCAACATAATGTTATCATAACTGTGGAATTGATAGTTATTGCCATTTTTTAAAAATTGCTGTATTCCAGGCACTGTGCTAAGCACCTTTACACATTCTCACTTACTTCTCATAACACTACTATAAGGGGGGCATTATCTCCATTTAGTGATAAGAAAACTGAAGCTCCAGAGAAGTTAAGTAATGTGATCAAGGTCACACAGTTTGTAAGTGTCAGAGCCAAAACCTGAACCCAGGATTGTCTGCTCCCAGGCGCCCAGGTCTCCACACTGTCCTTTCTGTCCCCTACGGCTCTGCCCAGTGCACTGGGGAAACCTCACTAGGATTTTAGTTCAGGGAAACGCAGCCTGGAGGACTTGATCTTTAAGATTTTTGTGCGTATAAAATGAAAAATGTCTGAGGTGGTTGAGTGAACCAACCACTGCAAACATATTCAACAACTTGTAGGGCGAAAAAAAGAAAAAAAAACCCTTCCTGGAAAACCAGGCTTGTAAAACTCAGATAAGGAAGTGGACTTTACTGACAGACGTATGCAATAGAACAGTAAAATGGCTCATATTCGGGCTTGATTCAGAGATACACTTGGTGGCTATATCCACAAGAAGAGGATGTAAATTGGAATTTACAGCACAGGTTTGCAATGTCCTGATGCTTTACTGTCAGGTAGCAGGAGAGAAGCCATTGCCTGCACAGGCAAAAAGTCCACCTACCTCATTTGCTCTTCTGCCCCCATATTCTGTAAATATTTGCTGGGAATATAGAGATGAATGGCACACTGGCCCTTCCCCTCAGGGCACAGTAGCCCACTGTGTACTTGGCACTTGAGCAAAGGACATCACTTTTCATCATCCAGAAAGTGCTGACATAGGAATGTGTACACCCTTTCACAGGTACACAGACCAAAGGCCAGGGAGGTGAAGCGTGTTATTGGAGTCCACCCAGCTAGTGAGGAGAAACCAGAAGAGTGTTCCTGTTTTAGGCCATCTCTGTCTCATCCACTGTTGTAATCCCAACAGCTGGTTTACAGGACTGGCACAGAACAGACACTCAGTGCACACTGAATGAGGGGGCTGATTCTGAGTTTCCCTCCAAAGACAGGAGTATAAACTGGAGAGGAAGGGGAGAAAGGAAGGCCCCTCTCAGGCCCCTCCCCTCTGTCTTCTCTCCTGGCCATAAGAGCGGAAAGAAGACTCCCTTTAGACCAGAGGAAGCTTTTGCTCCTTCAGAAGGTCGTGTCTCTTTTCGCGGGATCGAATGAGCTTCCATTGCTGAGTTGAGTCCCAAAACACAGAGCCTTTCCCTTGGGAACCTGGAATGTATCAAAGTCCCGATTCTAAGCAGTCTCAGAATGGAAGGGGGAAGGGAAGGGAAACAAAGAACCCAGCTGAAGCATCTGGAACTCTGGCTCCAGGCAAGTAAGTAAAGGCCTGTGTAGGTCCATGGCCTGGAGAGCCCAGGGCGGCCAGCTCTCAGTTTTTGGAAATAAATATTCTCCACACTAGCCTTATCCTCCTGGACAGACTGCCCAGGCCATTCACATGAGCCATTCACTCAGTAAACCTGTAGGGAGCATCTGCTCAGTTCTAGGACCTGTGATCACCAGCAGAGAGGGGATGGGAGCTTTTACAGCTACCAGAGTCTGCAAGCTCTGGCAGGGAAGGAATAGGTGAGGGACCCAGGTTTCCTACTGTCAGCATTTAATGGAGGAAAAAAGAACTTTAGGGAGGATAAATCAAGGAAGACTTTCTAAAGGGGGTGACAACTGAGCTCAGCTTCAAAAAATAGAGAGGATTTGAACCAGGATGTTTCTTGTACCTATAGGAGAATTTCCTTATGGTAGTTTGATTTTTAGATCTATGACCAGTGGTCTTATAGTTAAAATCTCATCATTTCAGGACTCATGGCAGTGCTTCTAGTTATCAAGCCAGAGGCTGGCATTCCACTTAGTCACAAAGCAGATGTCTGCAGGCAACCCTGTCCTGAACTGGACCTCAGGTGCTTGCTGTTTGCACTGAAGGTCTTTTCCTGCCTTTGGCCATGGACTAAGACAGTCGAGCAGATGGTTGTGTGTTATGCAAAGGCACCATGGTTTGGTAGACAGAATTCAAGCATTGGATTTATAAGGACCTGGTTTAGTGGTTTTGTAAGCCTCAGCTTTCTCACCTATAAAACAGGAATGACAAAAAGAACCCCTAGGGGTTGTTGTGAGCATTAGCAAAGTTAAGGCTGTGAGGGTAAATACACATTGTAGGTGCTCAGATACATAGCAGCAACTATGAATATCAATTAGGTAAAATGTCATGAAGGGGTTGACTTCTAGTGTGGGGCCAGGAGCAAGGATTAGGTCACTCTTGCCCGTTGGCCTCCCGATAACCGCTGGGCAGTAGGGGGCCAGCCCCCTCACTGCTCTGGTGCGTTGGACTGCACCCAGCAGCCTGAAGGGCCAAGGGTGGAGGGGACACTCAATTATCCCAGGAGGCTCCTTCTGCTGCTGGCTTCTGTCCCAGGCTCCAAATGTCTCCATTAAAGTACTGCTTGAGGATAGCTGGACAAAACAAATGACCTTGCATGTTTCTGCCTTCTTAGGCTGTCTGTTCTCTGAGTGGGACCCTCTGCCTGTTCTGCCAGCCCCCGGGCTCTCTCCCCTTCCACCCAGAGGCATGCTGCTGGCTCCCTTCTGGTTCAGGACCACAGCATGACACATCTCTGGAGGGTACCAACCACCCTCTGTGGCTCTCCTGGGTACCATCCTTGTTGGAGTGGAGGTTTCAGCCACTGAGCTGCCTCAGCAAATCTCTGTCCCCTGTGGAAAAGTGTGCCTGGATTGGAGGGTACAGGGAAGGAGCTGATGAGAGATGAGGCTGGAATGACAAGTGTGGATCAAATTCTAAAGGACTTGGTAGACCTGATCCATGTGGGCCTTTTCCTGAAGGTAGCAGTTTGTAAGAAGGAAGTGATTGCTCAGATGGGCTTCTGGTTTCCTTTTTTTTTTTTCCTGCCTCTCCCCTCCACACCGTTCCTACCAGATTTGCTATGTAACTCATTAGCATAAAATATTAGGTTACTTAAAAAGCAGAGAGCGATGCATCTTCCACTCAACAGCCATAATAGTGATAGTGCCTCACACTTAACTGAGCTTGATGGTTTCTAGAAAGTGGTCTCCTGGGCCAAGAAAGAGCAGAGCCTTTGGAATAGCACAAGCGCCTTGGTCTGGATCCTGTACTCACTGATTCTTATCTCTTCTATGAAATACAGGATTCTCATGAGGAACTAATGAAGAGGAACACTTTGTAAACTATGAACTTCTGAAAGATTTCCTTCCCAAGGATTGCTTCATTTGATATCACTGTAGCTCTGCGATTGCCTTTTTAAGCTCACCCCCAATTCACAGAGGAGAACATTGAAGCTCCAAGAGGTTAAGTGACACAAATTACCTTAGTCTCAGGCCTATGGCAACTGCACAGTGGCCCTGATGATCTCTGAATCACCTCCAGTCTGGTCTTCCCTTTTCTTGAAGAATAGTGCAATTTTGTATCCTAATAGCTTTAGCATCCTGTCCTGTAGAATCGAAGAAGTCCAACAGCTGTCCTTCCATCTCCATCCCCTTCAGTTCAAACTGGCAGTGTTCCCCCTGGGATGGCTGTTTAGGGCCACCGTTTAAACCCATAGTAACCTCCTTAGCAAATGGCCAACTAGCCACCTCTTGGGCGTTCTCTCCCATACATGCTTTCTCTCTCTCTCTCTCTTTTTTATTTTCAATATGGACAAGCTGAGAATTTTCCAAATCTCTGTCATGCTTTCTTTTTGCATATTAATTCCTTCTTTAATTCATTTCTCCTTTCTTGTATTTTATTATAAGCAGTCAGAAGGAACCAAGCCACTCCCTCAGCACAGGCTTAGAAATCTCCTCAGCTAAATATCTGATTTCATTGCTCACAATTTCTACCTTCCACAAAACACTAGAACATAAACAGCTCAGCCAAGTTCTTTGCCACTTTGTAACAAGTATTACCCTTTATCCATTGTCTGGTAACCTGATCCTCATTTCTGTCTGAGATTTAACTAGTATTGGCCTTAATGTCCCTATTCCTACCAATATTTTATACATAAATATTCATGTACTCTCCAAAAAGATGGAAGATGGAAGCTTTCTCTACAGTTCTCTCTCTCTCTCTCTTTTTTTTTTTGTTCCTGAGCTCTCACCATAATTACCTTTAACAGCCCCTTTATGGCAATGTAAGCTTTTTTTAGCATGCATCTCAGAATTCTTCCAGGCTTTACCCATTACCCAGTTCCAAAACGGCCTCCACATTTTTAGATATTTGTCATACTAACGTCCCCACCTCGCAGTACCAATTTCTGTCTTAGCATGGGCTGCTATAACATAGCACCTTCGACTATGGGGTTTAAACAACAAACATTTATTTCTCACAGTTCTGGGTGCTGGGAAGTCCAAGATCAAAGTGCTGGTAGATTTGGTGTCTGGTGGGCCCTCTTCCTAATTTGCAGAAAGACACCTTCTTGCTCCGTCCTCACATGGTGGGGAGAGGGAAATCTAACTCTCTGGTTTCTTCTTCTAAGGGCACTAATCTCATGAGAACTCCACACTCATGTCCTCATCGAAACCTAATTACCTCCCAAAGACGCCACTGCCAAATACCAGCACATTCAGGGTTGGGGCTTTAACATATGAATATTGGGGTCACGAACATGCAGTCCACAGCAACAGTCCCCCCCCAGTATTCATATGCATAACAAACATGCAGTCCATAACAGTGTGGTTAATAAGTGGCAGAATCGAGAATAAAATCAGTTTCCTCACTTCTTCACCTTCATCACATCCTCAGCTTCCAAAGACGAGGCTTTCAGTGAGCATAGCTTATAGGTGGATGGCAGTTAAGGTTTACCTCTAGGACTTGCCTCGGTTGTGGCATCACCAGAAATTTGACTTAGGTCTTTTTAAATAACATTCACTTAGCCATGTGCCTTTGGGCACTTTACTTACCTGCTCTGAGTTGTTCATCCATAAATCGGGTGATAATATCTATTGAGGAGCTGAAAAGGAGTAAATAAAAACATACTGATTCCTTTGTCTGTAAAATGGGGGTAAAAACAGTAGCTGCTCTGTATTGTGTTGTGAGGATTAGCTGAATTTAAAATGTAAAAGGCTCCAAATAGTGCCTGGCACATAGTAAGTGCTCAATTAATGTGAATGGTGGTTTTTAATATACTCCAGGTGATTCTTCATTAAGCTCATTCCCTTGACTCAAAATGTCACCTTCCCGGTCCATCACTGGCCACCTATCCTAAAATTTCACCAGTCTGTCTACAATTTCACCATTGCCCCCACATATACAGGCCCCTTCCTGGCTCTGTGTGTTCTCAGATTTATTGCCATCTCGGGAAACTATATACAGGGTCCAGCACAAACAATGCTGCTTTTTTATTACAAAATCTTTTATTACAAAATCATAAGCATGTAATTCTGCAACATAACAATATCACACTCAAGCATACCATGACAGTTTAGGTGAAATGTTCAAATTAAAACTATAAATTACTACACCCACATTACTACCCTACCAACTGCATTCAAGCAGACATTACTTCTGCCTGACCCTGTATTCTAACTTGTTGGTTTCATTTGCTGTACATAATTAGTGGTTCTCAAATTTTAGCATCCATCAAAATCAGCTGGAGAGTTTGTGAAATCAGATTGCTGAGCCCCACCCAAGGGTTCATGATTCAGTAAGTCTAGTGTTAAGGCCCAAGAATTTTCATTTCTAACAAATTTTCAGGTGACGTCAAAGCCTCTGGCCCCAGGCCACACTTTGAAAACTACCGCCCCGAGAGTGTATCAAAGAAACAGTGTGAAACTGGTGACAACGAAGCCTAGTTTGTTTGTTTTTTTCTTTAATCTTGTTTGGTATCTCTATCCTACCAGAATTTAAGTTCAATGGGGACAGGGGTTGTGTCTGTTTTGTTCATCGATGTATTCCTAGCCCAAAAATAGTAGGTACTCAGTAAATACCTGTTGAGCAAACATTTGTTGAATGCCTTACTAAAATTTATGATTTGCCAGAGCTTGTTCACCATCTAGCAGTTCCCGCCGAGTCCCTGTTGGGACCTCCGGCCGCGCAGTGCCCGGCACTGTCCACTGACCAGCGTGTTTGTGCCCTAGATCACCCGGGTGGCCTGCAGAACCACTCGCGTCTCCGGACGCCGCCGCCTCCGCTCTCGCACGCCCACACCCCCAACCAGCACCACGCGGCCTCCATTAATTCACTGAACCGGGGCAACTTCACTCCCAGGAGCAACCCCAGCCCGGCCCCTACGGACCACTCGCTGTCCGGAGAGCCCCCTGCCGGCGGCACGCAGGAGGCGGCCCACACCCAGGACAACTGGCTGCTCAACAGCAACATCCCCCTGGAGACCAGGTATGGGGCTGGTGGGCGGGCTGGGGCTGAGCCGCGAGGGGATGGCCAGAGGGCGGCCCAGCTGAGACCCCAGGGTCTCAGGAAGCCAGGGCAGGTACGCAGCATAGGGATGCAGCGCTCTGGCTGCCAGAGAGAAGGACCATGGGATGGAGGTAGGGCAGAAGGAGTGTGGACCTGAGAATCAAACAGCCCCCACGACCAGGGCTAGACTGCCGCTTTGTAAAGGTATGACCTGGATCAAGTTGCTAACCCCCCTGCACCTTACCTACCTTCCTTGTCTACACGATGGGGATGCTGATCGCTGGAGAGGGCTGTTGTAAAAGCAGGTGGAGTTGATGTCTGTGACGGTACCCAGCACAGGTATGTGGCAGACATTAGGCTCTCAGTCAGTGACTTGGGTCCATACCTCCTCCTTTCCCAGCTGTAGTTTGGTCACCCTGGGCCTGGTATGGGGCCTGCCGGGCCTGTGGTGGGTGCTCAGCGAATGCTGTCTCCCCTCCTCTGCGCCTCTCCTGCTGGCCTTTGTACTCAGAGCCCTGATAATCTCTAACATTGATGCATCCGCTTTTGGATACAGGAGCTTTCATATCTGTGATATGATGTAACTGTCACATTTTATAAAGGGGGTATTATAATCATGGTTCTGCTGGGGAGTGTGGGAAGCCGAGAATCAGAGAGGGGCAGGGGCCTTTGATGTTCAGCTAAGGTCTCCTGACTCTGCGTGCACTGCTGTTTCCCGGTACCACAGCTGCCTTTCCCAGGTGTCTGCTGGCCTGGACCCCGCCACCTCTCTTCCTTCCATCCTTGCGGAATGCTTCCTTTAGTTTGGAGATTTCAGACAGTTTCAGTTCTGTAGCTGTCCTCCTTCCCTCTGATTAGCCACTATTTTTCCAAAATTGAATTCTTTTATGATTATAAGAGCAACAAAAGCTCACTGGAGAAGAATGTGGAGATGAGAATTAGATTTACCCCAACACCTACCCCTCTGTGATAGGCACTGTGGACTTTGGGAGACTGAGCCTTTCCCTGCTTTCTCTCAACTGGAGATGAAGTGTCCCAGGGTGGCACAATTGGAGCCTCTTAATCTTCCAACTCATTTCTCAAACGAGTGGGAAACATAGATTTTATTATCTCAGGCTCCTGCTCCTTTTCTGTAGAGAGGACAAAAATCATAGCACATTTAAGGAAGAGGAATTAATCTGTACACGGAAAGTGTACCCATCTGACTCTGCCTGGCATGTGACTATATTTGCACATTGAGCCTGTGGGGTCCAGTGAGAGAAAAATCAGCATCTTTTGTGTCATTTCACTCCTGTAGAATCATTTTTCCAAAGGCAAATTTCTCCGAGAGACAGCCCAACCTGCCTCCGGTCTCTTAATTTATATCGTTTTTGTTGACAGCCTTTAAAATCATGTGTGACTTTCCCCCATGTGCCTCCTTTGCTCTCATCAGGGACCAAGTTGGATACTTATATGTCGTCCCACCCAAAGTAGCTTAATCAGATCTCCATTATTCCCAATGTGCTTATTGAATGAGCGCGCATGGCTGAAAGAAGCCAGCAAATAATCAATGGTTCTGATTATCTGCACGGACTATGGTAGCCTCTCCCTTTGCTTGGATGTTCATGTTTGTCACTTAGCAAAAAAGTAGGTGGTTCTCCAGATTTTTCAAGGGAACAGAAGATAGAGCACAAGTGGCAGGCACATTTTCCTGTGAGATGCGAAGGTGGTCCCAGCTTACCTTTCTTGCTTCATCAGCCAGTCCTCACCTGCCTTTCTGACCCTCTGTCTTCCCACATCCACTGCCCCAACCACATGGAATTATGATTTTGTTTTCCTTTAGATTTTATTGCTCAAGTAATAAATGTTCTGTAGAACAGTTAGGAAATGGAAATAAGCAAGAAAAGAAAATCACTCATATCTACTACCAAATGATAACCATTGTTAACATGTTGTCATATATTCATGTACACCATTTTATATATATCCATACTTAAGTATAACATAGTTTTTATGTAGTTAATATTCAACATATGATGTGTATGTAGATGTGCATATATGTGTATTTATAAGTCTTGCCCCAGTTCCTCATCTCTTTCATGCCTCTGTGCCTTGTACCTTCTCTTGGACAACATTCTGCCAGAGTCACTCTGTTCTTCATTTCTCGATCTAGCAAAGCTCTACTGATCCTTGAAACCCAGCTGAAATATTTGAGATAGACTGCCTCTGTGACCCAGGTGCTCTGCCTCTAAAGATGGCCTAATACCGAGAGGAGTACCTAATATAATGGGTAACACAGTCAGAATTCCGGATCTTAATACTGACCTTCACTGGTTGATGGCACAAAACCAAGAGGGTGCAGTTTAAGAGGGATCAATGTCAAGTCTGGCAGATAGAATCACAAGTAATTTTGACCAACTTGGTGAGGGGGGAAGAATATGGGCTTTAGAGTCAGACCTCCTCGGTCCCTGTCTTGGCTTTAACACTTCCTAGCCAGGCAGGTGCCTTAACATCCTGAACCTCGATTTCCGCATCTGTAAATGGGGATAAGAATGCATTCCTCTCAGGTGGGAAGGGAATAAAGAAAATATCATGTGAGAAGCACACAGCACAGTGTCTGACATTAAAGTCGTATTATAAAACAATTTCCCTTTTTTCCCCCATAGGTATCTGCCTCCCATATCAACACTGTGAAGAAAAAAATTCACTTAAAGAATATTTACTGAGCCCCTACTCACCAGAGGAGTTGAGAGGAAATAGTAGATTGTACCTCTTCTCTACTTTGGAGAAATAGGGTTGGCCCTGAGGTTCTAAGAACAGAGGTGGTGGTCCATTTACTGTAGCAAGTTGTTCAAAGCTCAGGTTTTAGGGGCAGACATGTCCTGTACTCAAACCCCTACCCCAGTGCACACTGGCTGTGAACCTAGACCTTAAATTTTTCCCTTAAAAAAAGGAGAAAATATTAGTAGCTACCTGTTCTGATTATCTAGTGCTACCTAAAAATATGCTACTGCAAAACTTTCTGCCACCAGTTAATTATACTTTACAGCATGAGTTGGAATTTCAGGAACGCTCAGCTGGGCTAGTTTTCTCCAGCATGTGGTGTCTACTGAGGTCAATAGTGGTATTGATCAGTTGGCTGGGCTAGTCTAAAGGCGGCTTAAGTCACATGCCTGACACAACACTTCGGGGGAGACAGCTGGAAAGCTGGGCTCACTGGGACTCCTCTCCCTCTAACATGGTCTCAGGGCGTCTCCACAGTCTTCCCAGAAGGGAGTTATACTTCATACCCAGTGGCTCAGGGCTCCATGGCACCGAGATAGAAGTCATTGATCCTTATAAGGCTTGGCCTGCCTGAAACTGGTGTAGTGTGACTTCCACCATATTCTGTTGGTCAAAGCAGTCATAGGCCAGCCAGCTTCCAGGACAGGCTTCATGCCTCATGCCTCATGCCTCATAAGGCTGTTATAGCAAATGCATAAGGTAATGTCTGAAAATGTCTTAGCACACAGTGAGTGCTCAACTATTTATTATGTAGTGCTTTATTATTCAGTATATATCCAGTGAATGCCTACTGTGTGTCTAATGAGCAAGATACTTTAGGGAACAGACTCTTGCAGTAGGATAAGTGTTGTGATAGAGGTAAGCACAGAGAAGGTGTGTTTTAATTGCCCTGGGATCCCTAGCACACGATAAAGTGCTTGCATCCTGATGGGTGCTTGATAAATATTAAACACAGGTGAAATAAAGGAGTGATGGAACAAAGAAAAGAATAAATATTCTCACCTGAGACTTGAGTGGAACAAAGGGAAGACTTTCCAGTGGACCTGGTGTTATGTGACTGAGGACTGAAGAGCAAGCAGGAGTCCCCAGGTGGAGCCGGGGAGGTGGGAGGGCCTGAGAAGCGCAGCCTGAGGAGAGGTGGAGACACCGGAAAGCAGGGTCTATTTGCGATAGCTGCCCTAAGCAGCTTATCCAAGCTCCACCGGGGTAGGGAGCCTCCTGATGCCAGACAAACCATCACAGGCCTTTTCCTAATTGTCAGATTGAGTCTACATTGAGAAACTAAAATACATAGCTGAGAAAATACCGTAACAGCTGGTAGGATGACCAGAAGGGATTTAGATTTCATGCTGGCAGAAAAAGAAAGCCTAGCAGAAGGACAAAGGAGAGAGAGGACTTGGTTAACCCACGCCTTCCTCCGCTCCCTCTGTGGCTATGGCACTCCCCAAGGGCGACTGGGTGCCCCGGGGAGGAGACCAGGCCTACCAGTGCTCCCTAGAGCTGGGGTCAGATGTTGCTTTAAGCCCTGCAGGTGCATCTGTAGTCCATTCTGGTGGAAGCCATGTGTTCAGGGTCTCCTAAACCTTGACCCACTTCCTCACACTCTGCAGCAGCAGACTCTTAATTGATTTCCCAGGGACTATCTGATTAATAACCCGTCAGGCTGCTGTCTGATGAAGGGGAAGCCAGAGCAGAAGGCTACCAGACCTTGGCTCTAGCTCATCTGATCTCAGGCCAGGTTTGGGAGCCTGAGGCCCTTTTCCAGTCATGCTCAATTTGAGGAACAGCCCTGCTGCCCCTCAGGGAAGGGAGGACATTCTCATGGTCTCCCACCCAGCCCCAGCAGGGTTCCCAGAATGGCACGAAGGAACTTCTGGTGGACCACACCAACCCCTGAGCATTGCAAGGAGTTGGGACGGACAGTCACCCCTGCGATTTGGTGATTCAGTCAGAGAGAGGCATAAAACATAGGCCATGTAAGAAGCTCCTAGCCCAGTGAGGGAGTCAGACCCTACCCGTGCGTGAATGAATAAAGACTGCACGCTGGATAATGCTCTGACTGAGAGGGTACTCAGTGCTAAAAGGAGGGTGTGGCTCCATCTGCTTGGACGTCAAGTAACAACCAAAACAAACACTCATTGAGCCCTTCTGGGTGTTCTAATGAGCTTCCAAACAAGGAAGCTCACTAGAGACTCAGTGCCCATAGGCACCTTCTGCCTGGCAAGTACCCACAGTCCAGACTGCCAGAAGGAAAGCAAGTGTTCAGCACAGCATAGGCCATATATTTTGTCGCACTCTTATCAGTTAATGGCAGACACCTTCCTGGAACCTAAGTTTCTAGACACCAGCCAAGGCCCAACCTTATAAGCAGGCCTTCGCAAGGATAGCAGTCAGGTCCGCTATCTTAACTCTTTTCTGCACAGGTAGGCGGTCCTATTATCATCCCCACTTTAAAGATGGAGAATCTGAAGCACAGAAAAGTTAAGTAACTTGCCTGAGGAACCACAGCCAGTAAGTGGCAGGGCCAGGATCCACGACCAGGCCAGGTGGTTCCAGAGTCCATGCACCTAAATACTACCCAGCGCCACCTATGACAGATAGCTTCTTGGGCAGGCATTCAGAGGAACTGACGGGAGAAAGGAATTCTGAGATGAGGGACAGTTGTACAAATGCATGGAGTCAAGGGCGAGCTTAGTACCTTGGAGAGATGACTAGGAGGTGGGTGAAGTGGAAGCACAGGAGGCCTCACAGAGATGAGAGTAAATGAGGGTCAGTAATGGAGGGCCTTGAGTTACAAGAAAAAGAGGCTACGCTTTTCCTGTGGGCCCAGGGCCTGAGGGTGGGAGAAGCGGAGATGAGTAGTGATCAACCTCTTTTTAAATAAGAAAGTAATGTTAACGGATTAGCCTTTTGAAAGGATCACTATGGCCTGGAAGACTTGCTTCACTTCTTCCTTTGTTCGTTCATTTGTTCAGATGTCTTTGTGTGGTCTTGGCTGAGTCTCTGACACCCTGCACACCTTGGGGGTCTCAGCTACAGAATGTAGGGTATGATCCCTACCTGTCCTGCTGCCCTGGTGGTTATCCCAGGGCTTTGTGGACAGAAACACAGCCCAGGACAGCAGGCTCATTGTAGGAAGATGGGCTGCTGAACAAGGCAGTAGTGGAGAATTGGCCACTGCAACTTCCTGGCCACTTCCTTCCCAAAAGCTATTTGTTCTGCCCTTGAGAGGTGAGCTCAGCCTGCACCAGTTACTAGACAGGCAACTAGAAAGCCCCTTCAGGCAATTCAGGGACTAGTCTAAGGCTCCCTTCAGGCTTAAAAGGGAGCCAGTCCTCTCCCCTCTCTAGCAAAGCTTTAAGTGTGGCCCAGCCCTTGGCTGCAGGGCCCTCCAAGTGCTTTGGCTGAGAGCCTAGTCATCCTATAGTAAGTCTTTCCTGACAGGCAGCTTGGGGCTCTGAGCTCAAAGAGATCTGAGTTTGAGTCCGATCTCAACCTTCTGTCATTGCCGTAGGATCTTGGGCAGTTACTTAACCTATGGCGGCCTCAGTTTCCATATTTGTATAATGAGGTAACAACACCCACTCAGGTAAGGGTCAAGTGAATTTGGTATCCATGCCTGACTTCTGGCAGCAGTGAGCTGGAGACCATACAATGCTGTGGCCCAAAGAGAGCTCAGCAATTTAGAGTCCCCAGCAGGAAACTTGTAACTTTTGTTTTCCAGAAGACCTGCGCACCCAGCATGTTGGGGGTGGGAGGTGGACAGGAAATTTAGTGGGGAGCCTTAAACTGGGAGTCAGGCCACCTACGTTCTGGTTTCAGCTCTGCCACTGATGGGCAGTATGTATGGGAGCAGGACATGTGTCTCTCTGGGCCTCAATTTCATCTTCACTCAAATGAGGCTTAATAATTTGACCAGAACTAAGTTTTAAAGTACAGGAGAAGGTTATTTCAGGGCAGTAGTAGCATTCGGGATAGGCAGTGTTTTCAGCCAGTGTTCACATCCTCCCAAGTCAGCATGAGTGTAAAGCTCTCTCAGCAAACCTTACACTCCAGCGCTCTGGAAGCCCCTTGTTCTGCTGCGCTGCCTCTTGTCCTAATAGACCTGTACCTCTTAAATACTTCTTCTCCCTCTTTTTGAAATAACTGTTTCTTTTTAAATTATAACAGTAAAAATAAAAATCACTCTTGATCCAGACACTGGAAAATCGCCACTGTTAACATTTTGATCTTTATCCGTTATGTCTTTTTTTCTCTGAATATATTTGGTTGTTTCTGATGGATTTAAGGTATAGCTGTGACTCACTGAGAGCCTAGTCCTCGCATGGCGTTGCAGGTCCGCCTCCAGATATTCACTGGGACATGCCCTGCAGGCAGCCTCTGGCCCCAGGGAGGCAGCAGGAGCTGACCCTGGGCCCTTGGGCAGGGGCAGGGAGGGCCTGCTGAAACTTGGCGTATGGGCTGTATAAAGACTGAAAATTCCCTCCTGAAGTGCAGGGAATGGAGGAAATAATAGTACAACATCCCCTGTGCTACCCTCGATTAACTACCAACTACGTGCCTGCAACATGCCAGGAGTGCTTCCCTTTTCATACCCCACTGTTCAGTCTTCAGCAAATATTTACTGAGTGCCTGCTGCCATGTTCCAGGCCCTCTTCTAGACTCTGGGCACATGGGCAGAGAACAAGAAAGATAAGATTTCTATCCTCATGGACCTTAAATTGCATCACAGAAAAAAACAAAGCAAGCATGTATGTATGGTGTGTGTCTGGGCCTGTGGGGAAAACTAAAGGAGTGCAAGAGGCCAGGTGGGAGGGCAGGAGCTATTCTAGTTGGAGTGAGGAGAGAGGGGCTGGTCTAGGCAGGTAATTAGGGGAAAGCGATTCAGGCCAACAATAGCAAAGGCTTGACTTGCTGGAGTAACAACAAGGAGGCTGATGAGTGGAGCACAGAAACTGAAGGTGCAGGGGGTCAGATCTTGCAAGATCTTGTGGGCCTGGTAAGGATGATGGTTTTCTTCTTGTGGAGCCATTGGAGGGCTGAGAGCAGAGATGTGGCATGATCCAAATTACACTGTAGCTTTTATAAGGAGAGTGATTCTCCCAGTTTATTACTGCTCATTGGGATCTGAGATCAACTTGCCTGCCTGAGGGCCAGTGAGTGATGGAGCTGAAACCAGTCTGACTCCAGGGCCAAAGTACCTCTCAAATGTGCCATGAAGCCACCTCCCTGGCAGCAGAAATGAGGCCACTCTGAGGGACTTCCACATCTCTCAGTATCCCCCAGTCACCGCAGGAGCCCAAAGGTCCCTGAACACCACTAGAACAGCGTGCCAGACAGGCTATAGAACTGCCTGGAAGGGGAGGTCCCTACCACCATGACAGTACTAGTGGCCCAACTGCACAACAGTGTTTCCTTGCGCTCTCCCTGTCCCTGGGAGCAAATGCAGGGGCTCTTTGAGGTGGTACTTACAGCTCCTCCTCATCTTGGTCTGTGCGGCTGACCGGGGGCAAAGCCACGGCTGGGCAGCCACACAGGGTGGTGAGCAGAGAGGCCCAAGCTCTGGGGTCAGGCAAACTGAGGTTTTATTCTGGGCCTGCTTCTTGCTTACTCTGTGACAGGACCTTCATAAAGTTACTTCTCTGAGCCTCGCTTTGCCAGCCTGCAAAACAAAGACGATGGTACTGACTTTGCAGGGTTGTTGTGAAGAATAAGATTCACGTCAGGTCGCAGTTGCAGAGGTTCAGAACAGTGAATAGTTTATGGGAAATGCAAGATAGATAGCAGTTCTGATGCTCAGCGTTAGTATTTCCACAATCTTTGTTTAGCCCTTAAAAGTTCTTCCAGAATTATTCATTTGGTCCTAGAGCAACTTTGTCAGTTTAGTGTTGTTATCCCCATCTTATAGATGAAGGAAGTACACAATTAGAAGACATTCAAGTTTTTATAGAAAGTCACACAGCAAGAAAGTGGCAGAAAAGGGACTTGATTTTGGGTTTTGTGGTTCTGAAGACGTGGTCAAAGTCCAAAGAAAGGCCCCTGGCAGGGCTGTACCCAAAAGTCAACTTTCAGCAGTCTGTCCTTCCCTTGCATCCATGCAGCAGGCTGATGCCACCACCGGCTTCTTCAAAATGGTTCACTCTTGGGTTTTCAAGTGAGGTGGCAGCAGTCCCGAAAATGTCAGAAAACACAATTGTGAATAATACAAATTAGCAGGCATGGTTGTGACCAAAAAAGGGCTAGTATGTCTCTCTTCATTCTGGGTGTGAAATAGATCAGGTCGCCCCTGAGGAGTACTATACCCCCTCAGTGCATTTGGGGGAACAGAAGAGCCCCCTCTGTTGTCTCTGGGGCGCCATTTCACTAGTCAGTCATAGCCCAGGTCCCTGCACTGCTCAAGGACCACGGCATTCCAGATACGGTCAGCGTCGACTTGGGGGCTTGCGAGCAATGCAGGTTCTCAGGCCGCTCCCACTGACTCCGAATCTCTGGGGGTGGACCCCAGTAAGCACAGCTCTTCAGGTGTTTTTGATATTCACTCAAGTGTGAGAACCATTACTTTAGAAAAAGTGACCTAAAATGCTTGTCTTTTTTCTTTGGACTGGCAAAATGAATGTCTGTAGCTATTGCTTACACAGCGGTAGGCAATATCAAGTAGGGGAGAAAGCACAGGCTTTGGAACCAGATAAGCCAGAGCTCAAATTCCTGCCTTGAACTTCGCTAGCTGATAAACTTGGCAAGTCCTGCTACCTCTCCACCTCTGCCTCTGCACCTGTGGAATGGGGATAGTGCTGTCTTCCTTGCATAGCCTGTTTTGAAGATTTGAGATAAATGGATGTAACATGCCCAGCTCGGTGCCTGAGACAGAATGAGTCTTCCTCAGTGAGAGCTGTGATTTGATGCACACAACGGCCAGACATTCTGGTTTGTGTAGAGAATGCTCCCCCTGTATGCTCTGTGCCAGGCACACACCGTCACATGTGGCTTGCGCACAGACCCATCACCTGAAAACCGTCCCGCTGGTCTCATGCACAGCTGCACCAGACAGCCACTTTGTGTGTTTTCTCTACTGTCCCCCTTCATCGATGCATGACTCATGGCTTCATTCATGTCTCCATGTGTGCGTAGAAACCTAGGCAAGCAGCCATTCCTAGGGACATTGCAGGACAACCTCATTGAGATGGACATTCTCAGCGCCTCCCGCCATGATGGGGCTTACAGTGACGGGTAGGTGACATCCCCATGCTCTTCTCCGTGTGTGCTCTCCCTGCAGCTCCTGCACTTGCATGTGGACCTGAGACCTTTCCCTGGGACCTCCTGGGGGGAGGCGATGATGCCCTGTTGCATGCCCATTCCTAAGTCCATGTTCAAATTACAAGAGTTTATACTTGGAATACCCTGCTCCCCCCAACCCCTGCCAGCATATTAACAGCAGTCTTGTTAATATGCAGCTCCTGGCATCTCATTGGCTGCCTCTGCCATTTTGAAAGCCATTTCATATAGCAATTTTTATGCAGCACCGGCCCTGTATTACATGTATTCTGGCCCTGAGAATGAATTCTGTGGCCTGAGGCATCTTGCACCATAGCAGGGTGTGAGATTATCCCTAAGATGTACCCTTAACTCTGAGACTTGGGGGTATGCAGTGCAGCCGGTGTACCCCATTTCCCAGGCTGTGTACGAGTCCTCCCACAGCCATGGTTAAGGCCAAGCTGTGGAGGATTTCTTGATACCTAGTTTGGCCACAACCATGTGCTTTGGCCATGCCACACTGCCCTCAAAACCGGAGCTAGGATGCAGGATGCAGTTGCCTGTGTGTCCTCCTGCAAAGCTTTCACCAGGGGCTTGGAGGGCCGCAGTGTGGCTTCTGAGCAGAGCGCTTCGAATGCATTTGCTACCATGGGCTGCATAACAGCCACTATGAGACTCTTGACCATGGCAGAACTTAGTGGCAGTTTCTTGGTTCTCACGCTTCCAAAGCCTTCTTTTAAAAGAATGGTATTCCATTCCTTCACTGAGATGTACTAGCAAAGTAGGTATTGGAGGGAGAAGAAAAATTTTAGGTTTTATTATCTCCAGGGGACAGAATAGGATTTTAGACACTTTTCCAAGTTATTCCAGTAATTTCGGACAAGAGGTAGTTTGTTCCCCAAGCAACAGCATTTCCAGCCCCATCCATTCCCAGGAAAAGGATCTCAACACTCAGCCTTCTGTCGACTTGGTAATACCTTCTGCCTTGACCTGGGTGGTTTTCCCCTTGGGTAGGCTGTCCCATCCATGTTTCGTGGAAACGCGTCTTCGTGTGCCCTGTTTTGTGGTCTGGTACGTGATTCTCCTTTCTTCCTCTCCCTCCGTCTTCTCTGTGAGATCCTCTCTCTCCCCAGGCTCCTCTGCATGCTTCTACTGCTGCCTCTGTCCTCCAGGTGGACCTGGGGCCCTGGTGAGCCAGCCAGGTGACGCTGACATTCTCTGGCTTCTCTTCATCCACAGGCACTTCCTCTTCAAGCCGGGAGGCACCTCCCCGCTCTTCTGCACCACATCACCAGGGTACCCTCTGACTTCCAGCACAGTGTACTCACCTCCACCCCGGCCCCTGCCTCGCAGCACCTTTGCCCGGCCAGCCTTCAACCTCAAGAAGCCCTCCAAGTACTGTAACTGGAAATGCGCGGCCCTGAGCGCCATCATCATCTCAGCCACGCTAGTCATCCTGCTGGCATACTTTGTGGGTAAGCACCTCCCTCACCCCAGCTTCCCTGGGCTCCCCATTGGCCCACCGGGCAGTGGCCAGGACACCTGTGGGCACTGAAGGCACCTTGCCAGTATGGCAGTCAAAGTGTGCTGCTTTGGAGCCCTGGGCTGTCCTGTACCCCAAAACCATTAAGGTCTGCTCCTCTGGGCCCTCTTCTTCTCTCTGAACATATCCCAGGAAGTGAACTTAGCACCTTCTCTTTCACGAGCTGGATGTCTCCCATTAGGCATAAGCAGTCAATAACACCGGTATTTCAAGTGGTGGTACGTGTGACATGAGTGTCATAAACTGGAAAGGCTAGACAGCAGGCAGGCTTCTCTTGTTGGTATCGTGTCACTACAGCGAGGATCAGAAAGGAGGTAGAGGGCCCTGGGGTTGCAGGGAAACTGCCAAAGTTTGGACTGTGTGACCTCAAGCCAGGAAAGCATGTCTGAAGGTGAGGGTCTGACAAAGTGGCCTGAGAGGACTGTGGGAGCCGGGGTCCAGAATGAAACCATGGTTAGGAACCGAGAGAAGAGCAGTCCCAGGGTACAGGAGTAACAGAGCAGTTAGAGCTGGCCGAGGGATGTGCAGAGACCCCAGGCAGCCCTCACTGGCCTTCCTGCCAGACCCCAGAGCAACTCCATGATGTAAGACACCCCTCCTGGCACATTGTCCTGCTACCACGGTATGCCTCCCGCTGAGTGTCCGGTTTCCTGCTCTGGACCCCACTCTTTGGTCTTCTCCCAGGGAAGATTTTAATCTGGAGAGATCCATGAACATTGTGTAGAGCCTGCCTCCTCTGTGTAAATCAGCCTGTTCATGAAAGCATCCAACAGGGTCAGCTTCACCCTCTGTCCTTTCCAGCATTCAAATTCTATAATTCCAAGATTTAAGGTAGGTCAGGCCAGCTTGAAAAGGCCTTGAACCCATGCTAAGGAATTATGAGATAATTTTGTCATCAAAGGGGATTTGTTCAGTAGAAGCCCAGTAAGTAGAATTGAACTGGCCAGAGAAAGAGAGAGTGCCACCCATTGTGAAACAGGACTCTGCACCAAGTGAAGGCATTTTGGATAGACGAAGGACTCTCTGGAGAGGGAGTTGGTGCCATCACCAGGAATGCTTGAGAGAGCGTGGGTCCCCACTGTAGAGGACGTGCAGAAGTGATTCGAGCGTAGATGGGGGTTTGGGTGATGCGAGCTGTAAAGTCACTGTCTTCTCAGGATCCTTGAATCTCATAATAACAAGTAATCAGGAAAATGATAGTCCTACAAACAAGGCAGTCTCCTTGAATACCTTGAGCCATAAAAAGCTTCCTTTTCTGTGCCAGGTCTCTGTTCCCCTTGTAAAGATCGACTTAGAGAATTTCATGGCTCCAGGGCCAGGTTGGCACATGTTCCTTCTCTTCTATATAATGGATTCGTTATTGCTGCCTAGAAAGCTGTGTTGAGAGGGATCCTGAGGCTACATTCAGACTCAATGAAAAAGTCTCTGTGATTGAGTAATAATTTATCTGTCATGGTCACAGGAGTGGGGAATATTGATCACATGCTAGGTTTATGTCATCCTGCTATGGGTCATTGGGTAGAAGGAACACCCTGACTGGGAGAGATCAGTGCCCAACCAGACTCTGTGAGAGGTGTAGGTGATTGATAGACTTATATGGGTTACAGGTAAGAGCGGTAGAGTTCCAAGCACCGTCACCCAGCATGTAAGTTTCTTTCCAACACCACCAATACCCTGTGTCCCCACAAACCACTAGCACAACTCTCGCTTTGGACTGACATTTTCTCCTTCCTCAATGAGTAGACTTTTGAACAAGCAGTGTGGCTGTTCATCAAGAGTTAAGTTGTTTGCCATGTATAGATGTGCTTTACATTGAAGTCTTAAGGTTTATACTGCATAACCTAGTTCAGGGAGAAGGAATAAATCTTCATATGATTAAATAAGCTCTCCTCCGTTTCCATCCTGTAGTCTTCCTTTCCCATTTCATGAAAATGTGTAGCCAGCCATTAGGTATCTAAAGATAGGAACTACTGTTGGAAGTAGTGTGCTCCCTATCATAGGGAAGGTACAAACAGAGCTTGATGACCACATAGTAAAAATCAGATTTAAGCTCTGACTGGGGGATTTTTACTGGATGATCATTACCTTTCCTTCCAACTTTGATAGTTGATAGTCTTTGAATCTGATTCTGTGATTTTTATTTTTCATTCAGCAAACCATATGGAGTACCTGCTTTGAGCCAGGCATAGTCTAAGTTTTAGGGCCAAAGTTGTGGTCCTTACCCTTGAAGTGTTAACAGCTATGTTGTCAGTGACTGAGGCAGCTTGGGCAGGGGGAATATCTTGCCCCCGCCAGGAGGACTAGGAGAGGTTTCCTGGGAAAGGTAATGTTTTAGCTGAATCTTTCAATCAGAGTTAACCATAAATAGACACACAGGGAGGGTACTTTAACCAGACGGATGTTTCAGACTTGAGAGAGGACAATGTGGTGGCAAAGACATTTCCTGTGTTTGAAGCACTTGAGGGGTGTTAGAGTTACTGCAGAAGAGTTTGGTCAGATTCTAAAGATTGCATTATAGGCCAAGTTAAGGAATTTATTTGGCAGGTAATGTGGAGCCATTGCCATTGGAGGGTTTTAAGCAGTGGCAGGACAGTCAGATTTCATTTGAGAAAGATAAGGGTAGAGGAAGAAAGGATAGGTCCGATTTCAATAAATGAGTCAGGGGATGCTGAGGGCTTCAGCTAAGACAGTGACAAGGTGGGTGGAAAGGAGGGGTTCATCTGAGGCCGAGGTACTGGCATTTGTTCCTCAAGTTATTAGTGGTCAGTCCATTGATAATGTCTCCTGGACAGGAATAAATACTCTTTCTGATAAAACTCTATCTGTATGAAAACGTTAAAACTGGACTCTAGGTTCCATATCCAAGAACCAAGTCAGAGAGGCGAGTCTGGGGTGCTCCCTTTGCTACATGGAGACTTAGCTCACGCGCACCTCTGACAGCCCGGATCCACTCCTAGCTCTGCTACCAGGCAGATTACCCTGATTTCCCCATCTAGAATATAGAACCCTTTACTTCCGAAAGGTGGTTGTGAAGCTGGGGTAAGTTAGTGCAGATGTCTGCAAGGCCACCCCTAGCTCTCCTCAGGGGCTGGGGATGGCCGCTGTGGTGCCTGATGTCCTCCAGCTGCTGAGGGATGAGCAGCTTGGTGCTTGGCCATACTCAGAGGCTGTGATGACTAACTTGTAAGGAACTGTCAATGATTAAAAATCAAATTAATTGTCTCAGCTGAGCATAAATATCCTTAACAAAGACTGTTTCCAGCAGGCCAACCAATCTAATCAACAGGCAAAAGCACAGATATGTAATTAGATTTTTGATGAAAAATTGTGTTTAATTTCAAGTATAATCAATTATTAATTACTGTAATGAGTGAGTCTGACTGGGTTTACTAATTAACTCATTTAAAAATTATGAATAACCTTTTCATTTGTAATTATTTTCTACATCCTATCAAGTTCTAGATAAGAATTGCATCACCTCACCAGCACAGCAGGGGGAGGGCTCAGAGGGCGGATGAGGCATGCGCTTTCTCCGGTGTCTGCTCAGGGCCGCCATATCGGGACGGAAACCCGACAGATCCATTTGACACTCAGTTTCTTGGTTGGAAAGTTCCTTAGTTAGAAACGAGCAGACAATGACCTTTTACTTGAAGAAACATTTGCAGTTATTTTCATAGGAAGATAGAGACATTGGAGTCAGCACTTAACACCCAGCCCGACTGCAGCAGGGCTGGGGCCTTGCCCCTGGGCCGAACCCCCCTCTATCCCACCCTTGTTTTTTGCACTGTTCTGGGCCTGGGATGCTAATCTAGGGAGGACCCTCCAGAGCCTGGGGAACCTCTTCAGAGAGAAGATGTATATGTCTGAAATTAGGCTCTGCTGCTTACCATCTGTGTGACTTTAGGCAAGTGTATGTAACCTCCCTCAGCCTCAGTTTGCACATCTGTAAAGCGAGGATAATAAGAGTAGATACTTGACAGGTTGGTGAGAAATTCCAGTAAGAAAATTGGTACTGAGTACCTAGCCCACTGCCTGGCACAGAGTTAGCATTCAATAAAAATTAGATACTGTTGTTATTATTAATAGCATTATTAGTGCTATTAGCATCACATGTAAGAGAATATTAGTAGGTCTTGAGCAAGAACTTGGGCCAGCCTTATCCCCCTGCACTGCCCACGGGCCCCCCAGACCACGTTAGTCACAAGGGCAGCTGACAGAACAACCAGGGGGACCTGTCAGGAAACCTTCGTAGGAATGTCTCTCTGCTCCGGGGAAGCAGCCACAAGAATCATTACCAAAAAAGCACTTCATGTCATTTCTTTAACTAGGACAAAAGTTGATTTTTGCTTCAGTGACAGTTGCTTCTATCCAGATAACACTGACAGCCCCACTTCATCCTGAACCTCTGTGTGAAAAGCAGACTGTGAATGCCGCAGAAGAGCTGTGGATTAATATCTTGAGGAGTCTTCAAGTGCCTGTCCTGCCAGATAGGCCTTTGGGATAGGAGACGAAAAAGTCTTGTTAATAATACAAAAGTCAGGAATAACTTTACATTTAAATGGAGACATGAGATTACCCTAGGATGCTATTTCTTCTATCATCGGTCCAGGTCTATGCTTCAGGGCAGGGGTGTCATTCACCAGGGTTTCTCTAAGGCAGCGCTGTGTTCTCATCCAAAGAGAAGGCAGGATTCGGAGTCTGACTGATTCGGTGGAAATCCCAGCCCTGACTCTCCAGCTGTGTAACCTTTTGAAGCCTTGGTTTCCTCATTTCCAAAGTGAGAAGAGTGATAGTACTGCATGAGGCTGTTGTGCCCCATGAAAAGCTTAAGATGATGTTGAAAAAACAGGTCACTTGACAAGAAAGGTTTCCCTTGCTAATGGCCTCGGGAGACTGTCACCCCTTCTTGGAGCTCAGTTATCTCAACCCAGGGTGTGGTGGGAGAAGATGATCCTGCTTGGTCCTTCCTGGTGGACATTTCTCTGCCTTTAGGAAATTGAGCCAAAATGTTAGGGTAGAGTCACAATTGTGGGCTGCACCAGCGTCTGGGTAGCTACAGTGGAACATTCCTACATGCTCAATGGAAATGAGAGAGCCTTTCTTTTTCAATTAGGTTGTGTTTTTCACCTTCACCACAACTGAATGTGGATTGTAAAAAAAATAAAATCAAAACCCTTGCTTGAAGTGGTGCTCATTTAATTTGTAACTGAAAATGTTGCTCAGCTTAATTACTGCTTTTCAAAAGACAATTATTAGAGAGCATTGCTTGTTGGAATATTATTGCAGTTTCTGGTCTGGAAGAGCCCAGGACACTCACTTTGATCAAGGTGGACTCCAGCATGAAGTGTGACTCACATAGACTTGTGCAGGCTCTCTCGCGACCTCTGGCATTTCACTGTGCAACCTGGACTTCAGCGTGGCAGCAGCCCAGTTAGGAAGGATAATAGGCTCTCTTCTCTTTAAGGGTGGCGTTACTTACTCTCCTGTCTCCTAATGTCTTACTCTCTGCTGCATAGTCAGGTCCTTGCACAAAGCCTGGCACAAGCTAACTGTGCTGGGTAAGACTTGGTTGAATAAAAGACCATGCAAAATGGTTAAACCTGCCACGGCTTTTCTAGACAGAAGAATAGAATGGGCAAAAGTATGGCGACAGAAGTGTGCATTTTATGTCCTGTGGCTCAGGTACAAGTGAAATGGACATGAGATGACTAGAGAAAGGATTAGAAATAGAGGCCAGGGTGATTGTACCCCTCCTTCCTCCCATTATCCCTCTCTTGCTCAGCTCTTGCAATATCAGGATCCCAGATGCCATTTGCTTCATAAGCACAGGCCTGTTGCACTTTGGGCCTAGGTGTTATTAGTGAGGAATAAGCTCATTTTCTCTCCTTTCTGTTCGCCTTCACATCATGCCTTTTGGATAGAAGCCATAGATTGAGCTTTATAGCCCAAAGAATGGGAAATGGAAATGATTGAACTTGATCTTTTAGGAGGGATAAAAAGTGATAAAGATACAGGATCCTGTATTAAAGCCTTCTTTCCAAGATTGATTCCTTCATGCTGCTCTGTGGGAATTGCTAAGAGCAAGATATATATAGATTGTTCTCTTTATAACAGACCCCAGACAAATATCTTCCAACTCCCAAAAGTAGGACCTGAGGAGACCAGCAGAACTCTCTGCAATTGTCTGAAATACCATGCGGAAGAGGGGACAGACTTGCTCTGTGGGGCTGCCCAGGGCAGAGCACGCCCTCAGGGTAAAAGTAGCAGGAAGGCAGATTCGGGATCCCTGAGAGAAGATTGCTCCAGAGCAGCTGCCTGAACGGGGTGGGCTTCTTGTTCTGAAAGAAGAGGAGCAAGGTTATGTCCCCAGGCTCTATAGATGGGTATATCTTGTCTGTATTGTCCTTCTGCCATTACTGACTGTGCCATCTGGACAAAGACTTAATTTCCTTAAGATGCTTTTTCTCATTTGTAAAATAAGAACAAACAAACAGAAGATTAGCTGAAACGATTATATCATTTAACATGTTTTGGCTCAGCAGGAAAGAAAATTTTCCATCTTGCAGACCTTACTCTCTCCCACCCTCTGACCTCCCATTGGTGGAATCCAGTCAGAAGCCAGAGCCCAAGGGAGCCCACTGATATAGGCCCAGGGCACAACCTCCCCAGGCACAGAGTGGCGCAGGGATGGACAGAGTGGTTCTGGAGGGCAAGTGGACATCAGTATCCTTCCTCTTCATAATTCCTTCCCCTAACAATGTTAGAGCTCTGACTGTAATCCTAAGGACCCAAGACTAAGCTTGAGACCATACCACACTCAGGCATGTCTCTCTTACCTGTACACCCACTGAGCCACCAGGTCCTGGCCACTAGTGTTTAAAATCAGAGTTACTGAGATATAATTTACATGCAGATATTAACACATTTTTTTTTTAATTTAGCCAAGATAGCTCATTCATGTATTTTACTTATGCTTTGGGGCAAAACTACCAGTCTCTTTCTAATACGTTTAAGTTTAAATTTTATTGTTCATATAATTTGGGTTAAAATTCCACTATTAGAATTGTTTAGTGTTGGCTTAAGGCTTAACGCCTGGGAGTCAATTTCTAGTGATTTATACCTTAGCAAAATTGGATTTATTAGCTCCTTTTCTAAGAATAGGTTTTTTTAAAAATTATATTTTATTGACTATGCTATTACAGTGGTCCTGGTTTTCCCCTTTTCCCCTCCTCCAATCATCACCCCACACAACCTCAGAAAGTCCCCCCACCAGTGTTCATGTCCGTGGGTTATGTGTATAAGCTCTTTGGCTACTCCAGTTCCTATCGGCACTTTACATCCCCGTGGCTACTCTGTAACCACCTATTTGTACTTCTTAATCCCCTCACCTCTTCACCCATTGCCCCACACACGCCTCCCATTAGGCAACCATCAAAACACTCTCTCTACCCATGATTCTGTCTCTGTTCTTCTTGTTTGCTTAGTTTGTTTTTTAGATTCCATTGTTGATAGATGTATATTTTTTGCCATTTTATGATTTATAATTTTGTTGTTCTTTTTCTTAAGTAAGATCTTTTAACATTTCATATAAGAGTGGTTTGGTAATGATCAACTCCTTTAGTCTTTTTCTTGTCTGGGAAACTCTTTATCTGTCCTTCCATTCCAAATGATAGTTTTACTGGGTAGAGCAATCTTGACTGTAGGTCTCTGCTTTTCACGACTTTTAGTATTTCTTGCCAATTCCTTCTAGACTCCAAGGTTTCTTTGAGAAATAAGCCGATAGTCTTATGGAACTCCCCTATAAGTATCTAACTTCTATTCTCTTGCTGCTTTTAAGATTCTCTCTTTATCTTTAACCTTTGGCATTTTAATTATGATGTGTCTTTGAGTAAGCCTCTTTGCATCCATCTTGTTTGGAACTCTCTGTGCTTCCTGTACTTGCATATCTGATTCCTTCACCAAATTAGGGACATTTTCTTTCATTATTTTTTCAAATAGATTTCCAAATTCTTGCTCTTTCTCTTCTCCTTCTGGCACCCCTATGAAGCGAATATTGGACCTCTTGAAGGTATCCCAGAGGCTGCTTATACTATCCTCATTTTTTTTTTATTTTTTCTTCTTGTTGTTCTGATTGCTTATTTTTTTTGCTTCCTTATATTCCAAATCATTGATTTGATTCTTGGTTTCATGCACTCTACTGTCGTTCTCCTGTAAATTGTTCTTTATTTCAGTATATCCTTTGTTTCTGACTAGATCTGTTTTATGCTGCTGAGGTTCTCACTAAGTTCCTTGAGCATCCTCATTACCAGTGTTTTGCATATGATAGGTCACTTATCTCTATTTCATCTAGCTCTTTTTCTGGAGTTTTGATCTGTTCTTTCATTTGGGCGATGTTTCTTTGTCTCCTCTGCTTGGCAGCCTCCCTGTGTGTGTTTCTATGTATTAGGTAGAGCTGCTTTGACTCCATGTGTTGGCAGTGTGTCCTAATGTGGTCGGTGTCCTGTAGGGTCCAGTGGCACAGCCTCCCCCTTCATGGTGCACCCTTTGCATGGGCTGAATACACCCTCCTCTTGTAATTGAGTCTTGGTTGCTGTTGGCAGAGACCACTCCATTGGGAGAGATTTCCCCAGGCCAGTCAGTTGCAAGGATTGTGCCTCCTGCCCTGTTTTCTATGACCACTTACCACAAACCTCTTCCCTCTATGGAGAATCAACTCTGCAGGGGTAGGGTGATGGTGCTCGATGTGGTTTGCAGCTGTCCACTGAGTGTGCTGGCCCTGGGGTTTCCTGAGGGGTACCTACCAGTTTTTATTTAGGTGTACCATTCTATGAACTTGGCAGAGTTGTGTTACCATCTCCATAATCACAATATAGAACTTGGCCATCACCTCCAAAAGCTCCCTTACACCCCTTTGAGGTCAGTCCTCTCTCTTCATTCTCAGCCTCTAACACCCACTCATCTAGTCCCCAGCTTGGTAGTTTTAGGTACTGTTTTTGAGAGGTGTAGTAAAGAAGTGATTTATTTATTGGATCCAGACTCAGGTGTTACTTTCAATAACCTTCAAACTCCTAGGATATCAAAATGTTGTTGAGGAAATTTTATGATATAATCTGGGATTCAAGATATCGGGGAAACAACTGAAACATTCTAGGGTTTTCCATGTGCTACACTTGACCTTCTTGAAGGATAGCAGCCAGAAACCTCTCTGTGGTCAGCATGAATTCACAGGTTTACATTCTTCTGTCCTTCTCATGGACCATTTTTGCATGCAGTTTCAAGAACTGACACAATTTTCATTCTTGACAAGATTAACGGCTCTACCATATTTGCACCATTATTTTCATTCTATTTCTGCTGTTTCTAACTGTTTGCTATTATAAATGGTGCTCTGAGAACATCTTTGTGCCTCCTGCCCTGTTTTCTTCTTTCATTTATTTGGCGGTGGGGGGACAGAGGGGTGTTCCCCAGAGCAGTATTCCTGGGTCACAAGGTATGGACAGGTTAAAGCTTGTGTTATGCACTATGAGGGGCTTCTCAGAGGGAGAGGACTGAATTCCAGGACCCCCAGCCACATGTCCACTTTCCCCACAGTCCTGCCAGTGTTTGGCTTAGTGTCTCACCTTGGGTCAACTGGTTTAATGGGGGTGTGAGGCGGGCAGGCAGAGGAGTTTACAATGGGCCTGAGACCTAGAGAAGCTGAAGGCTCTTCATTCCTGGAGAGAGACCCGCCTCATCCCCTACCTTCTCCCAGTCAGTTGCTTTTCAACACCTTTTCAACAAGTTGCTAGTTCACATATCCCATCCTCAGCGAAACTGCTCTGAGCTCCTCACGCTCAGCCAGGAACCCAGTTATACGCTCTCACAGTGCTCATAGCACTCACCACAATTGGAACTGACTGTGTCATGGATTGGTCTGTGTCTGTGTCCACTGTTGGATTGTCCACTGCCACGAGGCAGAAACGATTTCCATCTCTCTGTGTTACAGCCACAGCTTCTTGCACCAGGGTCTGTCATGGATGTAGCACATGTTCAGCAAAAGTTTGTCGAAGGAGAGAAAGGAGGAGAGGATGTCAGAACTAGAACCTAGCAGATGTTGCAAGGCACGGAGTGGAGGGAAAGCGTGTAGGCTCAAGTCCTTACAGGGAGAGAGATTGAGAGCCTAGAGGCGGCGGTGAGATGATGTGAGAGTGAAAAATGATTCCTAGAAACTAAGACAAGGGAAAACCAGAGGTGGCTGCCAGAATGTAGTCGGTATGGCACACAGGCCAGGCTCGGACCCCGTCTATTCCTTATGGCTGTGCGACTCTGAGAAAGAACCGTGCTCTCTCTGAGCCTCGGTGGCCTCCTCTGTGAATGTAGATAACAGGCTGTTGTGGGGATGCAATAACAATCACCTAGCTCTTACTAGTAAGAACCACTATTGAATGAAATTTGTCTTCCCCTCCTCCCTGGCAAACAAAGTGTGTTGAACCCAAGGGCCAAACAGTCCCAAGTTTGGAAAGGTCGCAAAAAAGGAAGGACCCTAGTTTTCTAGTATGCTCATTTTTTATAACAACAGCAGCTGCTGCAGAGACAACACACTGTCCCAGGTCTTGGAGACCCTTGGCTTGTGGGCAGTTTCAAGGCCCCCGAAGAGGCAGTGTAGCCACGGTTGGTCAGAAAGTCACCCCAACCAGGTGCCCAAGGTGCGCCTTCCATAGCTTTACTCTAGGAGTATGGAAAACATATCGATTTTTATAGATTTTCAGCATCCTTGGAAAGGATTTGTTCCAAGTCCTTGTTTTTATTCTAGACAAATTATTATAAAATAAAATAGTGTAATGGCACTTAGGTGCAGAGAAAAAGCAAGAGCATTCTCCCTGATGGCTGTTGTAAATACCTCGCTTGTGGAGAGGAGGTCAATGAAGTCAGGGCCAGGCTGAGGGCTGCAGACCTGGGACAGAGGTGACAAAGCAAGCGAGCTGTTCTTCATCACACTGAACAGAGAGGGACAGGAGGGAGAAGGGAAACATGAGAGGAGGAGAGAGGACTGTAAAAAACAGTATTTCTTCCATACCTGACAGCAAAACAACAAAACCACAACTAAACAGTTCCATCCTTTAAAGAGGGCAGTATGGTCTGGTAACAGAAATACAGACTTTGGGCAGCGTAAGACCTGCATTCCAGCCCCGGCTCACACGGCTCCTTTCATCTCTCTGAGTCTCGATTTCCTCATTGGTGGAATGGCAGTTAATATCTAAGAGGTATTTTTAACATTAAGTGCGAAAATATCTGCCCACGATCCATCCAGTCTGCGGGTGGCCCACAGTGGGTGTTCAGTAAATGCAGTTCTCAGCCTTTGGGCAGTTGGATCACCCAGAGATTTAAAACTCTTTCAGAGTCAGTGGCCAAAGGCCACCCTCAGACACAGGGATTTCAGGTAATCTGGGATTAAGGAGAGGGACCTTCCCCGAGCTCATGTTTGAAATGGCGGGGAGCATTCAAGAAGCCGTCTGCCCCATTGTGTCCCCAGCAAAGCCGGATAAGCTAGCATCACTGCTCCGAGTCACCCATGGTGTCGTGGAGAGCCGGATGTGTGAGTTGCTGACGGCAGTCGATAACAGCACATTACTGGAGTTTGCACCTTGTCCCTGTTTTTCTTGGTTTTTTGTTTGTTTGTTTGTTTGTTTAGTTTTGTTTAGTTTAGTTTTGTTTGTTTTCATTTTGGGGGGAGCGATCCATTCTTACCAAGAAGATCAGATAAAATTTCCCCACAAGGCCCTGGGGCCTTGGAAATCAAGTAAGATAGTGAAAGAGAAGCTAGGAATGACTTTCTGGAAGACATTGAACAGCCTAAACAAAGGCAGAGGACAGTAGATAGAAATGTTAGCTATTTTTGGCACCTGTGTCAGAAGACAGTGCATTGAAGTGTTGTGTCCATTTGTGCATTTGACATGTCTGCAGACCTCAGTCCCTATTTTTCTGAAGGCTCTTAAACATACAGTTACAGAAACCACAGCGGTGGCAGGAGGACACTGCTGCCTTCTGCCTGAGAAGACAGGCTGCCCTAGGCCACTGCATAAGAAACGCTTCGCCTTGGGTGTGAGGCCTTTCAAACTCATTGGTCCTCTCCAGCAGTCCGTGCACTGTATGGAGTTATTAACTGCGTTTCCTTGTCCTGCAAGCCCCACGTGTGGAAACTGAGGCCCACTGCAGTTAAAGAATTTGTTCAGCTGCAATGACTGGTAAGTACCAGGGCTGGGCCTCGAAACCAGATCTTCTGATTGGAGGCTTGTGTCCCTGATATGGGCCATGGTGCCCTTCAGAGCCGTCCTCTGATTCCTTCTACTGCTCTGCTCCATACGTGAGGCTCAGGTTGAACAAGGGGGGCTTTGCCAACCTTTTTGGGTCTTTACTCTGCCCGTGCTCCCAGCTCTTCTCCCACAACCTAAGCTCATGTAACAGAGATGGCAGCTCATATGTATTGAGAGCTTACCATGTGCCAGGCATGTTCTGAATGGTGCATATATTTTCTCAATTTTCTCAACAATCTTACTTATCCAACAAGTATTTGTCAAGTACCAACCATGTGCGAGGTACCATCCAATTTTTATTGCCACCTTATAGATGAGAAACTCGGGCCCGAGGAAGTTAAATCACTTGTCCAAAGCCACATCGCTAGTGAGTGAAAGAACCAGGACGTGCTCACACAGCCAGCCGTCTCCCCACTGCGCTCCGCGATGATTCCCATAGCTGGGATGGCTCCCCTGATCGGAATTGCTGCGAGGCTGCCGGGGGCTCCTGACGACAGAGAGACCAGTGCATTTTTTTATGAAAGAAAAATTAACATCCAGCTGCCCTTGCCATGCATGGGGCCAGGGTTGTTAGGTGCCTGCAGCATTGAGTGGGGCTGTGGTCTGCACCCACAGTGCTTCAGGATTGGAGAGGAAAGGAGGCCCAAAATGACATCGGGGACCTCGATGCACATGGCTTATTGAGCACCAGCACCCCGTGTTACCTGATTCTGCTGTTCTTTTGGCTTCATCTGGCACGAGTAGATTGTCACTGGCCTAACATTTCATTCGGGAGGAAGCCCTTCCCGCTGGTATGTGGAAGGCAGCTAGACTTATCCTGCCTTTGAGCCTGGAGTTAGGTTTTGTTCATAGCTTCCAGTGGGGAATGAGAAAAAAATGCCAGTATCATTAATTGTACTGTGGCATCCATTTTATCACATTGTCCTAAATTTTATCATTCAGGCCCTCTGTAGAATTCCATCGCAAGATCTGCTCCTTGGGCCCCTGTTTGTGTCTGTGTGTATGTGAGCACATGTGACTCTGCCTGACTGTGCATACAGAAAGGGTATTTGAGAGATGGAGTGGAGGGTAGCAAAGATTAAATGAGAATTTTAGGAAAAATAGCATTTTTCTTTTTTCTTTACCTGAAAACTCTTCTTTTGCAACTGGTTGTTTGTCTCCTAACTATTTTGTAGTGTATTAAATTCCTTAAAAAGTACTGTTCATACACCTCATTGCATAGTTCTGGGGCTGTTTTGAAAGTTTCATATATAAATCTTTGCGTTAGTCTATGTATTAAGCTTTGGGTATTCTTCTATTCAGTAACTTTTAAGCAATGTAATAATAATGCCTTATACTTTCCATATACTGTATAATTTGTAAAGAACTTCCACTAAATTTAATATTTACAAGAACCTGGAAGATGGCTTTGTATTATATTTCCATTTCTGCAGATGACAAAACTGAGGGTCAGAGTGCTTAAGTGGTTTATCTGATGATGCAAACATAGCTGGTGAGGGCCAGCGGCTGGCTCTCTGCAGATCTGTCCCACGGGGTACAGAGATGGACAATAGAGCCAGCAAGAAACAGGGAGCACATGCCAGGGCAGTAAGCCTGGGAGAGGTGCTGAAGCAATGGCAAGGTGGCCCAGGGCTGGAGAGGGGAGAACAGAGGTCATTTTTGGCTGGTATAATGCTGGAAATCCTCGGAGAAGAGGTGATTTTTGAAGTAAGCCTTGAAGGATGGGAGAATTTTTTTTGTTGTTTGTTTTGCTTTGTTTTGTTTTGTTTTAAATAGGAAAGGCAGTGGTCATTCCACAAAGAGACATTGCAGTAGCCAAAGCCTGAAGGCTGGACAGACAAGGTGTGTTCAAGGGACAGGAGAAATACACACAGCCTAAGGCTCCTGAGCAGGGAGGAGTAAGAGGAATGTCAGCTGCTGTGCTCAACAAGCATTTAAAATACTCTTTGAAAATTGTTTCTGTTATGAAGAGATATTAACTCAAGTTTTTATCCTCAGGAAAATATTGCCAACAAAATTTGAGCAATAAGGCAGGTCCATATAATAATGAGATTTGCATTTCCCCCCCGTTTTAGTCTTTTCTACACTTTCACATCTAGGCAGAAAGCTGGCTTGTATTGTGGTTAGGGACAGGTTCAGGGCAATTTGGATCTGACTCAGACGTGAAGTTACCCTCTGCTTCTTATTAAATATGTGATCTTGGGCAAGCTGTTGAACCTCTTTGAGCCTCAGTTTCCCTTATCTTGCAAATGAGAGTAATAATAGTACCTACCTGATAGGGCTTTGTGAGGATTAAATAGTAGGTGTTTATAAGCACAGAGCACAGTGCTTGCTTGACACAATATAGCTTTAAGTCAATGACAGTGGCTATTGGTTTTTTGTTTTTAGAGAGAGGGAAAGGGAGGGAGAAAGAAAGGGAGAAACATCAATTTGTTGCCTTTCTATAATCCCTGACCAATGACTGAACCTGCAACCTAGGCACATGCCCTGACTGGGAATCAAACTAGTGACCTTTTGCCTTGTAAGACGATGCCCAACCAACTGAGCCACACTGGTCAGGGCAGCAGTGGCTATTATTAACCTGATTATCAACATCATCATGGTGCCTGAAACTCTGTGTTGTCTTAAACTTCCCAATCTAAGGACTAAACCAAACCAAAGTCCTGTGTATAGCAGAGAAAGAGAACTCACATTTATTGAGAGCCTTGCTCTGTGTACAGGCAAAGACAGGGAAGCAAGAAAACGCGGTGTGATCTCAGTCAGAAAACGTCCACGGCGCAGGAGACTAGGAAGCTGTGACATCACACACTCTGTCCTATGAGATTTTAAAATGCTCCTGAAATGCTTCTCTTGCTCTGACTGCTGTGGGTCAGTGGACCAAACATTGTCTTGAAAACCAAAGGGTCACCGGTTCAATTCCTGGTCAGGACACATGCTTTGGTTGCGGGCCAGGTCCATGGTTGAGGGTGTGCGAGAGGCAACCGATTGTTGTTTCTCTCTCACATGGGTATTTCTCTCCCTCTCTTCCTCCCTCCCTTCCCTCTCTCCAAAAATGAATAAATACAATCTTTTTTAAAATTGTTTCTCATTTTGAAGAAATAGTATCCCAAGTTACAAATCCAGTTACAAATCCGGGTGGCAGGCTCCACGTTAAGCTGTCTGCCCTCATTCCTCTCACCAAGGTGAATGTTCCAGAGGGAAAAGGCCTATCCTAATAATATATACACAAATTAAAACTCCATTTAGAGGTACAGTGGGGACTACCTCCTAATTGACTTTGATTGTTGAAAAAATTAGTTACAGGGCTGGTATGCCAAAGGAAATCAGGAAGTGGGAGAGTCGCTCTCCAGAGCCCTGTCTCACAGTATGTTTTCTAGTAGCTATGGAAATGGTACCTAGCAACCACTTCTTCTTCTGTAGCTCCCAAAGCTTAATCAAACCCATGGTTTTTTCCTGCCCCATTTGACGGTTGGTACAGGTAGAGGAAGAGACCAGGTGCCACACTCAAGAGGCGAGTCCTTTGCAAAGGCCACATGCTTTTACCTAGAAATACTGTAGATGCCTTGTGACTAATGTTGTCACGTGGGTGCCAGAGCCACAAAGAAAGGAAATCAGAAGCTGTGTAGAGCTTCATGCCAGCACTTCCCCTCCTTTCCAGGAAATGACAGGCACTGTGCCTCCCCGGTCTGGGCTTGTTCTCCAGGGCAGTGCCGCTGCTCACCCCAGCAGAGCAGTTTGACAAGGCTGGCCTCCCCCAAGGTGTCTTTGATCCCCGGACCATTAGTTAAGCCTTGAACATAAAGGGCAACAAAGTGCCTTTTATTAGGTTTCAGCACTTCTTCTGTGTGGAGTCACTTCCTTAAATGCGTGCTTTTTTGGCAGTGATTTGATCAGAAACTGCATGTTTACTCTGATCAAGACTAAGGAGAAGCCTGTCCTATACTTCCATGACATCAGTCTGAGAAAAGCTTGGGATTTGAAGTAACTGGAACCTGGTTTTGGATCCTGGTGCTGCCATGATGAATGAGGCAATTTAGACCATTCTGGAGCCTTGGTTTTCTAGAGATACAAAATTAGATTAATAATATCTACCTTGTTGCTATGCTTTGAGATGCCTAATCTATAGAACAGGGTACCAGTATCTTCTTTAAAATGGTCTGAGATTAAATGGCATAATGAATGTGAATCCTCCAGCATTATGTCATACACATGGTACAATTTGAATAAATGACAGCTGTTATTATTGTAATAATAATCCTAATTATGTCTGTCTCCTTCCTTTCCTCCCTTTCTTCTTCACTCCTGCGGACCAGGTGCTGCGGGATAGAAATGAAAGGAGTAATTCCCGCCCTGAAGAGAAGGCCTCACGGTGGCCTGACCTAGCAGGTCTGTGGGTTTCTTCCCTTTACTCGAGGCTCAAGGAGAGGACTCCTTTAATCTGAGAGTGCAGTGCTGATGGAAGAACAAGCAGGAAGAGGGCTTTACTGCTCTTACAGGATTTCCTGCTGGGACTTAATGACAGGGTCATTTAGTAGAAAGAGCTCTGAACTAGGAGCCTACAGACTGGGGCTCTGGTGCAAATGCACCAAGTCTGAGTCTCCTCCTCTGTGCAGGGAGGTGGGGTAGGCCCCTGGGGCTGGAAATTCAGTCCTAGTAACAGCCCCCTAGCACCAGAGCAGGAGCTCAGTCTGTCAACTCTCTCAAGAAACTTCCTTCCTTCACTTTCTCAGTAAAAATTTTAATATATAGTAAAGATTATGATGATAAGATACCAACAAAGAGGGCCAGCCCCCCGCAGGCCCTATACTTGAGTAAATGCCAAGCACAGTGATTTCCAACAGTTTTTATCTCATGGCACATAGAAACGAATTACAAAAATTCTGCGGCATGCCAAAAAATATCTATCTTTTTGCCAATCTGACAAAAAAAATAGGTATAATTTTGATTCATTCATACCAGACTGCTACTGCTGTTTTGGCTGCTATCATTTTTTTTTTATTTGACCCTCTAAGGGAAAAAGAGGCCAGTGTCCCTGGCTAAATAATCAGGTATTTCGTATTTTAAAAATTCTTGCGGCACACCAGTTGCAAATCACTCACCAAGCACCATAATAAGCTCCTAAAATACATTATTTTCTCTAATCTTCACAATAGCTCTTGGATCTAGGTGTGATTGTCACCATTTTATAGATGAGGAAACTGAGGCTCCAAAGGGTTCAAAAACCTGAGCCAAGTCACATAGCCATAAACATGAGCACCAGAAAAAACACTCAGGACTGCTGGCTGCAAGGGCCGTGCTGCTGGTGACCACGGTGCTCTGTGCCTTTCGTTTCTGTGTCTCTGGCACCAGCACAGCATTGGGAGGAGGGCGGGGAGAGGTCTGAGAGCTGGGCTGAGGTCACCGCAGGGGCTGGTGGAAGTGAACAACCTCTAAATTAGTTCTGTTCAGGAGAGATCTTAGTAGAGCCTGTCAGGTGAAAGGTGCCCAGAAATGACAGCTCTCTTATTCTATTACTGCAATAATAGCAGTTTACTCTATTCTGTACAAATTAGAGCCCGGCCGTGGTTCCCCTGCAACATGCCCTGTCACCCGTTGTCAGTGCCCGCCGATGAAATCGGTATTTCCCCTCCACTTGGGCGGTGGGCGTGCCCGCTCCCCACTTCCCAGGCTCACTGCCCCTGAGCCTGTCCCTTGTGCCCAAGCCAACCTTGATTTACAGAGATATTGAGCAGCTACAAGCGAATCCTTGCTTAAAGGCCTCCCTTCCCCACAGCATTGCATGGTGCAGAAAAATGATTAGGTTTGCCAGAGTCCATTCTCCAGCCAACACTTAATTTGGGGGTGAGAGACAGTAACCCTGATTGTTGCAGTCAGGTTTATCTGGACACAGGAAGAAAAGCAACATATTTACTTGATTTAAAATTAGCCACACGTAATCACCAATGGGATTCTGTCAGCTGCTTTATAGCGATTCCACTTTTAAAAACTCCTTTATCCATTGGGCAAATGTCCCTAGTTCCTAAGGCTGCCAGCTAATGGGAACAGGTTAGGAGAGGTCTCTGGGCTTAAAGAAATTGGCAGTTGCAGAGAGGGGAGTCAAAGAAAATACACAGAAAAAAGATAAAGGTGCCGTAACAGAGCTGGCTTTAACAGATCTTGGAGTGGATTCAGGAATTAGGAAAGTCAGTGTAGGAAAATGACAAGGATGACAGCTGCCATTTACTGCATTTCTCCTGCGTGCCAGGCACAGTCTAAGCAAATTACATACATTACTTCATTTAATTCTTTGAGGTAGATGCTGCTGTCTTCATTTGGCATGGGAGGATACAGCCTCGGAGAGGCTAAGTAATTTGCCCAAAGTCATGGAACTAATAAACAACCCTAACTGCGAGTGCCCTGGAGAGAGCTGAACCTGAAGACTGATTCTGCCAATGGACAAGTCACTTATTTGCATCGTTGTGGGGATCAACCGCACCTGGGGGAAAGGTTGGGGACCCCATGCTTTATCCCTGAGAAGAAAGCCCCTTAACACACTGTCTCAAAAGAGCAAACCTGGCTGTGCTGTCAGCAGAGGCTTTGCTTTAATTTTTTTTTTTTTTTAATTTCAACCTAATTTCAGACATCGGAACCACCAGCAGTGTGATAAACCAGGAGGAGACCCTGGACTTTGGAACCAGTCAGTTCTGGGTTCAAATGTGACTTTATCATTTTCCATCTGGAAAGTGTCTTTGAGCGAGTCATGCAGCCTCGCGGAGACTCCAGTTTTCCTCATCTGTAACGTGTGAATTACAGTCTCCTGAAGGTGCCCGCGACTCCCCGGCCTCGTGTCCCACACGGCCTGCGCTCAGAGCGGGCGCCCCTTCCTCCGCTCTGTCGTCCTTCTTTCCCTCCTGTCCCTCCTCAGGCCAAGTTGTAGAATTTCCTTTTTAACGTAAAATGGCATTAAAGTAAGTTTGGAAAATAGCAAAGAAAATTTATCTATAACCCTACCACTGTAATTCAAAGCCTGATGTCAGTTTTTCGTATGTCTTTCCAGGTAATTTTTTTTTCACATGCATATCTGGTGTTACGGAGATGCAGGCAGCAGAAATATATGATTTTGTGTCCTGCTTTATTCCGCTTAACATTATATTGTAAGCATTTGCCTTCATTGCTGGTTGTCAGTTATTTTTTTTATAATGATTGCCTTGTATTCCATCCAGTACCTGTATCCTATTGAGCTAACTCATTTCCTATTTTTAGACATCTAGGTTGCTTTCAATTTTTTCCTATTACACGGCAGCACACATTTCTGTGTATATAACTTCTTGGTTTGGAACTTTTGAATGCTGTGGCTTTGTGGTGAAAATAAGAACAGAACCTGGGAAATGAAACTCTGTTGTGTTGTTTTTGCTCTGTTGTGTTGTTTTGTATTTTCTCCACTAGAGAACGATAAGTCACAGAATTCAGTGACTTATATTTTACACAAATTATGCTATTTTTTTAAACGAGCACCAATATAAGACAGAAAAGTGGGTACCTGTGTAGCTGAATTGGTTCCCACTGCCTTCTGCAACCCAAAATGCCACTTGCATCAACAGTCAGTCATGGTTATAACCACCTGTAGTCACTACCTGGAGCTGCTCATTTACAGATGCAAGTGGGTCCAAGCATTCAGTTTGGGGAAGGGAGGTGAGCGTTGGACAGGACAGGTCCCCTGCACCTGTACTGACGGCTGCTGCATGATGACTTTGTTAATTGCCTCTTGCCGGCCAGGTGCTGGCGCAGAGCCTTCGCTGTCTGAACATCTATTGAGCATTTTTCTTAAAAATGTCAAGGTGGAGCTTGCACTTTCTCAGCCATCCCTCATGTCTTGCTGGGCAGGAAAAGGCGACTGGAAAATGTCAGCCCTCAGATCAGATTGACTAGAGCTGAGGGAATAGGAAACTTCCCCCAGCCCAGCTCTTGGCTTTCAGAAATCATTAACATTTCAGTGTGGGTGATCTGCTGACCCCACCGCCTTTCCACAGCCTTCCTCTGAACTCTTTAGTATCTTTTCACCTTTTCATTGAATTACAAACTAGTCTAAAGGCAAGCCAGTATCAAGTTTCTTATTTATGTCACTTTCAGTATGCTTGAGGAGAGTTTTGCAGTTACAAACACAAACCACATGGTGTAATTTAGATAATTCTATGATGTACAGTAGTGGTAAGTGGTTATCTTTAATTCCTTAGGAAACAGGGAATATGATGATTAAATTTGTATTGTTTCAGTTTTTGACCAGTTTACTTTAGTCCATCTTCAAAGCAGGCCAGAGAGGACCATCTACTGTATATTTCTTCAAAGCTTTTTGAGATCCATGGCTATTAACTTTCAGATCACTTGGAACACACGCTCCTGACTCTGAAACTTGCCTCAATCTTATACCAGCTGTGTGGTGTTAGGTAACTTACTTTACCTCTCTGAGTAAATCACAGTGTAGCACTTTAGCTCAGTTTATATTCCGGTTTCATTGTATACATTCTCCATTAATGTTTTTTTCAACGTATCTTTAAGTGAGGATTCAATTGAATTATGTAAATAAAGCATTTAGCATTTAGCATACACTCACTTGATACCAAGTTTTGTGTGGCTATTTCTATTTTGATTATTATCCAGGATAAAGAAGAGCGGTTGCTTAAGCTTCTGTCTTCTTTGGACAGTGGCTGGCTGACCATGTGTTGTGTCCTCTGGGAAAAGGAGAGCAGGGAAAAATACAATATTTCTTTCCTCTCTTCCTCTCCCCCAGAACCCAGAACCCTGAAATTACCCACCCACCGAACAATGCAGTAAAACAGTGGGGAGGCCCCTAGTGTGACTTACATTTAAGACTCTGTATCACAGATTAAGGCTTCCTTTTTATTTTGGCTTTAAGGCAGCTTCACTTCTCTGACTCCACACCGTCCTACTCCTCTAAATCCTACCTTCCAGCTAGTGCAGTCTGGGTAGCCCTGGACTCACTGCCCTACCCACCAGCCTCCTAAAGTATTTCTGAGTGACTGCATCTTCTGAGAGGGTCCAAGTTGGAGCTGGATCCAGAACTTTGCTTTCCTAGGTGGTTTTCAGGGGCACGTCTTCCCCAGGTCACAGAGACTGGCCAGCCCCACAGCCGTGTGGGGCCTCTGCTGGTGACTGCCGGGGGCAAAGCCAAGGGGCTTGGGCACCAGTGTGCACCCTAAACCTTGTCCACAGCTGCCCTGGGTACCTTCCCTGGGACACCAGATCTTGGGATCCTTTCACCTGTAACACTTTGCCACTGGCTTCTCCTTCTGTATTGTTTTAAGCAAGGACTTGCTTTTGCATCTTATTAACAGTAAGAGAAAACTTTGACAATAAAAATGTTCCTCTTCACAAAGCTGTGAGAGTTCTGTTCATTCTGGGATTAGTTAATGCTCATGACCTTTGAACAAGACAGCACTTAGGCGCACTTAGTTGAGATCATTGATTCTAATGGGGAAAGCGGCACCGCACATTTAACTGCATATATCCGAGCCATCCATAGTTCAAACAATTTCTCCATCACCTTGGAGGTGCCAGTGTATATATTAAAACAGTAAGGAGGTAAGCAGAAATGGAAGCTAATTCAGCTTTGGAAATAGCCAACTATTTCCAGTTCTTTCAGGGAAGTTAACTTTTATTATTATTGGCAACTAAGCAGAGATAGTCAAAATCAGTGTAAAGCATTTTAGTGTCTGGGACCTAAAAAGTGCTCAATAAATGTTAAGCTACTCTTTGATCATTATCATCAATGGTACAATTATAGTGGTTATAAAACATAGTTTTTCACATGTATGTACAATTTACAAAGCACGTTGCTCATATAATACAACAGTCCTTTGAAATAGTTTTATCCCCATTTCTCAGCTGAAAATACTATAGCAAGAAATTGCAGTTAGGATTTGAAACTAGTTTTTTTACCTTTGGCCCTTCACACTTTCCCCTGCACCGCAGTCACCTGGGGGAAAGCACAGGGGCAGATTCTGTGTCTGCTCCCGGAGTACGTCTTGTGGATAAATCAAATGGGTGTGTGTTCCCTGAGTGGCTTGTGTCTGGACTAAAAGTCCAGAGGATGTGCTGTGTTCTAGTCTCCTCTATACAGTTTTTTGTGTCTTGAAGGCAGTTACATGGTCCCTGAAGACCACGTTCAGTGGACCCATACACAGATGGGGGCCAAGTAACACAACTTGCTGTCCACCCCACAGGGTCCTATGTTGTTACTTAAAAAGACACATAAAAGCCTTGGAGGCTGCTTGATGTGTGAGGGGGTATAATTGTAATGCGCACACGGCTTGCTAGATGGAGCTAGTGAGAGGCAGCATGGCCACGTGGGTAGAGCCTAGGCCTGCAAGCCAGAAAGACTGCAGGTGTATGAGTTCAGGATTTGAACAGTTTGGGATTCCAGTGTAGACTCTGCCACCTGTTAGCCATTTAACCTTCCATATGTCAATTGGTGTCATTGTGTCTTAGTTTCTTCATCTGTAAAATGGGGTTATTAATGCTCACCTTTTAGGATCATTATGAGAATTAAAGGAAATACTGCATTTACTGCGCTGAGCACAATGCCTGGCGCATGGTAAGCATTCAGTAAATTATAGTTTTATATAATTATAATTTTAATTAACCTTCTCAGCCTTTATGTGCACATCTATAAATTGGGTTTGACAGGCGAGCCATGAGAATTAGATGGAATATATATATATATAGAAATTACTCAGCATGCTGTCTGGCACATAGTGGCTTCTCATTAAGCATGATGACTATGAGCCTTCATATCTTTGTAACTCCTCCCTTGTGTTCCTAAGGCCCACTTAATGGGTCAGTCTCCCCCTTCTCTGGACCTTGTATCCTTCTGAATAGATTTTGTGGCCTGTCTCTCTCCCCTACTTGACTGTGAGCTTATCCAGGCAGGGGCTGTCTGATTCAGTTCCTAGCTCTCTAGAACTGACCGTCGATACTGGTGCAGAGTGGGCTTTTAGAAAATGTTCATCAATTGAACAAAGGTGTGATGCTAGATACAGGATGCTGTGGGAGTCCAGGCACTGGAGTACTTAACTCTGTACGTGGGGAGTCAGGGCAGCCATCCCAGAGGGCGAGCATGGGGCATTGCCAACACTCAGTCTTGGATCTTCAGATGGGATTAAGCAGACATTTGTCCTAGATTTTGGGAACAGGCTTCCTGGCCTTCCCCAGCATGAGGTATCCCAGGGGACAAGGACCATTCTTCGGCATCTCATGGTCCCATCTAGGTTGTTGCCCAAGACTATTTAACTCTTGCTACATTGGAAAAATATTTTTAAAACAGAAATACATGCATATGATACAAAATGAAAATGTATGACAGACAGACAATGATAAGTAAATCTCCCTTCTGTCCTTTTCCCTTAGCATCTCTTTCCTTCATAGGACACACCTCCTGTTACCAGTGTCTTTCATATCCTTACAGAAATATTCAGTACGTATATAGCAATTTTTTCTTACCAAAAGGTGGTAGTATATCAATACACTGTTCTGCATATTATATTTTCCCTTGGTAAAAACACATACAAAAAGTCTCCTTACTCTTTTTTTAAGGTTGCATAATATATTGGGTGACTATAACTTATCTAGCCTCTTATTGATGGACTGGTTTCCAAAATTTTGCTATTATAAACAATGCTGCAGCAAATAACCTTAATAATAAGTATATGTACATCATTTAGTATGTGTGTGAGTATCTGGAGAGTATATCTAGAGAAGAAGTTTCTAGAATTGGAACCTCCAAGTCCCAGAGTAAAGGGTATGTGTATTCTAAATTAGACAGCTTTTGTCAAATTGCCCTCCATAGCATTTATACCAACTTTCGCTCACACAAGCCAAGTATGAGAATGCCTATCTCCTACTCTCTATCATTACCATGTATTTTCAGTCTTTTTTAATCTTCTCCAAACCATATGTGAAAAATAGTTTTTCAAAATTTAATTCACATTTCTCCTATGAGTGATGTTGAGAATCTTTTCGTATAATTGAGAGCCAGTTGTATTTCTTATTCTGTAAATTGTCGGTTCCTATGCCTGTTTTCCTACTGAGTTGTTGGACTTTGCCTATTACTTATACGAGGTATTTTTATATTAAGAAAAGTAATCCTTTGTGATACAAATTGCAATTTCCCCCCTGAACTGAAGCACAAGTCCTAGACCTCCCATAACTCCCCACCCCTGCCCCCTCCCAGGTCCACTAGACCATGAGTCCTTGAGGGCAGGTCCAGGCCTTGGTCATCTCTGTGCGCCCCATTCCCTAGGAAGGGCTCGGCACTGCAGGAACTGTCTTCAGGGGCTATTTGTTCAACTGAGCTGACCTGAATTCCTGTGTTCCCCCACCCCTCCTACCCTCCCCTATGGCTTGGGAGTTTCATTTCCGCCTCCAGCAGAAAAAGATGACTTTTCTCATTGCTCACCACAGCCATGCACCTGTTTGGCCTAAACTGGCACCTGCAGCCGATGGAGGGGCAGATGTATGAGATCACGGAGGACACAGCCAGCAGTTGGCCTGTGCCAACCGACGTCTCCCTGTATCCCTCAGGGGGCACTGGGTTAGAGATCCCTGACAGGAAAGGCAAAGGAGCCACAGAAGGTAGGGTTGCTGTGTTGTCCGTGTCGTGAGTCCTCTGTGTCTGCCTTTCAACTGAGGAGACCTCCATTATGCGCGTCATGTGCCTGACTCACAGCTCCATGCTCTGGCGCTTCCTCCATCCCTCTGTACTCCACGCCGGCCGCCGGTCCACCTGTGTCTTCATCGCAGCTCCTTGCCACTGTGAGCTCATGGCAGGGCTTGGGCAGGGCTCATGGTGCTCCGCGGTGTCTCATCTCATGCCTTGAGGGAAGCATTATGGGCTTGCGCACTGCTGGGGTGGCTGTCCCTGATTGCGTGGGGTACAGATGAGCTCTTCTGGAGCAACCTCATGGGATGAATGGGCATCTCGTGGGATGAATGGGCATCTCCAGGGGCTTGGTGAGATGGGTAGATAGTGTGTTGTAATTGAAACATCCTTGGGCCCTTGTAGTTTAATGGAAACACCAGTTAAGGTATTCTAGCACTTACCAGCCAGGTAACTTCAACAAGTCACTTAATTTTCCTGAGCATCAGTTTCCTCATATGCAATAATAATAGTCATTAGTGTTTGTACACTATGTTTGTTTCAAAGGTTTTCGCTAAGAGCATTTCACATTTAATCCTCACAGGGATACTGTGAGGTAAGTATAATTATTTATACCCATTTTAGATGCAAAAACTGAAGGTCACATTACTTAAGGAACTTGGCCAGAGTCATCCACCAGTAAAGAAGGGATTTGAGAATTTGCGCCCAGGTCTGTGTGATGCCAGGGCTCTTGTTGTCCCCACAAGCTGTCCTTCCTGACTAACCCTATGGTTACAAGATCCTGAAGGAGATGTGGATGAGAAATCCCATTGTACAGTGAGACGCAAATTTCTTTTTCTACCATTGATGAAAATGGCAGTGACATTAGGAGTTTGGCATTCTTAAACGGGACACCACACCCACACTCTGAACTTCTTAGGGGTTTCTCTAACATGACATTGACACAGATTCTCTCACTGTCAGCCAAGAATGGCACAAACTCACAAAAATTAGTACAAGGAAGGATGCCTGAGCCGGCGGGCCTGTCTGATGGTCCTTCGGGGCAGTGTGGCCATCCGTTCTCCTGCACCTGCTGTGGCCCGCTCGATCTCTGGTGTTGCCTCATCAGCGACGTGGTCATAGCTGCCTCCAACCCTCTCTGCTTAATCTTCCCTTTCCTCTCAGTTAATTTTGAGATCATGGCTTCTGAGCTTCCCTGTCCTTTCAAGGATTTGCCTTCCAGGCATCAGTTTGGTTAACAAGGTAGCATATGCTTGTTGGAGTATATATTCATGACCTCTGAAATGATGATCTTAAAGGCCAAAATCGACTTTTTAGCTGTCATCATTTTTATGGGAAGTTAACTGGGGTTATTGCCACAGAGCCAAATAAGAACCCATGCCTACAATTTGAGGGGGCAAAGCCCAACTTTTTCTTTAGAAATATTTTAAGACTTAAAACCTTAACTAATTTACACTTTCTTTGCCCCTTATTAGGCTATGAGAGCACATGCATAGGGCCATGGAAGAGCTCTGGTTTAGGAGTCAGGAGCCCAGCTGCTGCCCACTGCCCTGTGATGTCACCTTAAGCAAATCCCCTGAATAGACCTTTTGCACTCCATTTTCCTTCCATTTAAAAGGAGGTTGTTGAACTAGATTATCTCTCAGATCCATTCTAATTTGCAAGTTCTGCATATGAAATTAATAATAGGATCATCATATGACTAACCAGCTGGCTCTTTAGAATTTTTTTCAAGATGGCCCTGTCCATGGTCCTGCTTGCTGGCGTGTGATACCCAATCCAGTTTGTACTGTCAGGTGCGCTAGGTGAACGCCACAAAACAGAGGCTGTCTTTAGAGCAGCATCTCCAAATGCAGGCATAAGATACATTTAACCCTAAGGCTGTTGGTGAAGGGTCTCATTTAGCAAAATGCATTTTTTTCCCTCCAAGATCTCTATCAAACATTCTTTAAACAAGAATTGGATGTATCTGAAGTCATTCACTCTAATGAAATTAGTTTGTGGGTTGTTTAGGCAAGGAGCAGGAGGTGCAGATAAGAGACAAAATAAAATTGCACCAGCTTATTGGTTTACTTTAATTGGAGGATTTTTGCTTAAAGGGATTATCTATCATTACTAATGCAAATGGAAATCCTCTTTATAAACCCCTAAAATACAATGCAGTGCTGGAAAGTGGTCAGCATCAAAAGCAATTACTGTGACAAAAAAATTACATCAGTCTTGGAAAACAGAGGACAGAGCTTTCTATAGTTCATGTGAGACTACATGGTCCTTAATTTCTTTTGCCCTGGTCAAACCTATGTCCACTCAGTTTATGTTTTTACTTGTGATGTTAAAAATCTAGTTCCCTAGACACATCTCAAGGGGGAAAGCCTCAGACCCTGATCTGAGTGCATATTTGCTGTCCCTTCTGAAGGTATCAAAGAGGAGAGCTGATTCCGGAATGAGGATGAGAGACCCTGTTCCACCAGGAATGGGGAAGCAATGGGGTGTGATGGCAAAAGGATAAAAGGGCCTTGGGGCCAGAGAGTCCAGGGTTCGCCCCTGGCCCTGACATGTATCAGCTCTCTTAACTCATGCCAGTCACTCTGTCTCCTTTGGCCTTAGTTTCCTCATCTGTAGAACAAGGATGAAACCTAAAGAGGCACTCAGCAAATGTCTGTTCTTTCCTTCTTGCTATTCAAAGCCAAAGCCATTATAACATATCAGTTATTATATGGAAGCCCACACTAATTAACATTCTATCCTTAAAGATTTTGGAAAGATCCAGGCATTTTTTGAGTATTTTTAAAGGGTATATATATTGTTTAATAATGCAAATGAAACATATTCAAAATATTCACCATGTCTTTGAGAACAACATCAAACTGCAGTATATATTATATTTTTCAACATGGCTGTAACCGTTTCAGGGTTGTCATAGGACAGAAACCAAATACAGCAGCTTTTGCAAGTAAAGCCATAAGAACTTCTGTTATGCATTAATAGAGAAGGGGGGAAAAAAGCAATGAATAAACAAGCATTTCTGATGGTTGAATTGGTGGGCTAGGGATAGCATTTTCTTCTTTCTGCAGTGAAATCAAAATTGCCCATCAGTTTGAACCATGCATATTGCTGCACGCAGGCTCTGCTGGGCTCTCCAAAATGAAACAGCTTATTTTGATAACCAAATAAATTTCAAACAGTTGCTAAGGAAACTAAAGGATCCTTTATACAAGTTATTGCATTGAGAAAGAACCCAAAAAAAAGGTGGAAGGAGGGAGAGAATTTTAATTGATTAGAATTTTAGAACGTATGTCAATAGATCTCAGTTCAGCAAAGTAAAGGCTGTGATTGGGCAGTGCATGGAATTTCAATTCTTACAAATCTCTAATATTTTACTGAGCTAGGCAATCATTTCAAAATTTGCTGATAAATTTCTTTTATGGATATGATTGTGTATTTGTACAGCATTGCTATAGGAAACCTGACTTTGTATATATTTACAAAGAAGAAGGCCATTACCAGTAGAATCTGCCTTGTGAAACTTAATCTTGCTGTTGGGGTCCCTAATTCTGAGTTAAGTATTTTATACTGTTTGTTAAGCTTCTGGAGGCACCAACTGATGGAATAGTGTCCTTCTTATGAATGTTTGACATGGTGACTGTCGCCTTTAACTTTGAGGCCTGTTTGCCGGCTGCCACTTTATAAAAATTGTCAACTTTTTGTCACCCAGGATGCCAAGAAGTTCATCAGTGGGCCTTGCATGTACCTGGTCTGGCCTTGGCATTTAGCCTGTTCAGACTGTACCTTAAGTTGGACTATTGCTCTTGAAAAGGGTCAGTGAACTCTGCCTCCAGTGAGAATGTCTTGGAAGAGATATAATTAATCATTCATCAATTTAATGCTCTTAGAAGCAGTGTTCTAATAAATAAAAGGGAAGCCCAAATGGCTTCATATCTCAATGGTTTCTTAAGGAATCTGAGCCTCAGTATATGTTTTACTAGTATGAGAATTAACTGACCCAATATATGTGAAGATGCCCACCATATAGTTAGAGCTCATTAAATGATAGCAAAAACTACCCTTTACCTTCATTGCTATTACTACTACTAATAATACATTATCATCATCATCATCATCATCCAGAATGTACATAGGAATAAAAGGAATTTCATACACAGGGGCTTTCCCCTCCAGGTACCCCTACCTTCTGCCCTCTCTCAGCATTCCATCAATCGTAGGTTTTGCTGTGTCATAGGGTATTTTCTGTCCCACTGCACACAGCTTGGTGTTCAGAATTAAGAACAAAGAATCTTGGGTTGTAGGGTCTGGAAAGAAGACAGCGGTAAGGGTGTTTTAAAGACAGGAAAGGATGGGGGTGGTTTCACCCTGAACAGCCCTTAGCCCAGCCAGTCCAATGCCTCTTTCCCATCAGGCCGAGGTACTTGGCGGGCTGGAGCTCTTTCCCCTGAAAAGTACCCCCATCCCTGTGGTTAGTCCAGGGGACCACTGGGAACCAGAGGGGAGGAATAATAGATATTAAATCCCCAGGTGGGGCCCCTCCTTCCTTTCTCAAACATTACCCTCAGGACCTAGACTGGGGGAATTCTGGTCCAAGGTCTCTTCTGAACCAAAGTTCCAGAGTGGCCCTCACAGTGTCAGCCAAAAAAGTCATAGTCCTGGATGTGGAAGGGGTGCCCTAGACCAGAACTTATTGTTTTGATTTCATTGTGTACACACCAAAGAAAAATTTTTTTCTCCCAGTTTGGCCTCCTTAGGTTAAATAGTAGAGTGCTAGAAAAAATCTTTCTCCTCCTGTCTCTCCCTCCTCTGGGGTAAGAGCCAAGTAACTCATTTATGCCCCTGAGCCCACAGACCTCCCTAGAGTGTCTCTGGGTCTGGCCCCTGACCTGTAAGGCTAAAGAACGCAGCTGACACAATAGCTGTCTCCTGAAAACCTGCTCACTGGAGGGGAAAATGAACTGTGCATGGTTTTCTAGCAGCATGCCAAAATGCGGGAGAAGTTTTTATTTATTCTCAGACACAGGAATTATTGGAAGGCAGGCCATTCTCCAGTCTTATCAGCTCTGACTCCCACCTACTCACAAAGGAAATGAGTCCTTGGAATTAGCAGCCTTGGCCTTATTTCTGTGCAGTTTCTGGGAGTAAAAAGCTCAGAACTCATTCTGCTTTTGTTTCGTACTCCCTCAGAGTTCTGCTTCCTGAGGCAGAATTAGAAGCCGAAGGATATACTATTTTCTACCTGGACTGTAAAAGGATTGTGGTATTGAGAAACCAGAAATCAGATAAAGAATGAGAAAGTAATTCTCTTCCATCCTAATGCTTAGCAAATTTGGCTCCTGTCTCTGAACTTCAAACCACATGGTGGTGGTTTGTGTGTGTCTACATTCTCAAGGTACAAGTCTAGGGCACATTCCTTCCATAAAGGAATTGAACGCAGTCTTTCCCATGCTAATGACAGAATACTAGTGGTACTTATATTGAGAGCACGCATTTTAACTTTTTTTCTTGGCATATTTTAATTAAAATAACATTTAACGGTTTGAAGCTAAAAAACCTGATGTTTCTGCCTGGGAGTTTATAAGGGAATGATAACATATGGAGGAGTTTAACATTTAAATTGAATTGTATTATTTAAAACAGTAAAATATTTTATGACTACAACAATGCCCTGCCAAGCTCCATTTCAGCATCAAATATGCTTTGTAAGGAATCTTACAAAGCTGGGGGAAAAAGACATTTTAATTTCTTATTCCCCAAATGCTTTTTATGAAAAGTTCCCATAAACGTGTTTTCTTTACAAATGGCTTCTTGTTCTCTAAAGTGTCTCTTCGAACATCTCTAACAGCACAATGGGCTTAGAACTAGGATATCCAGGGGGTGCTTTCTAATGACAAATAAGATGTTGACTTTATTTGGGTTTTCCATTGTTCTAGGGGTGATCTTCTAATGCCCCTAGAGTCCCCTGCTCCCTCCCAATTCCTCAGAAGGCCAGTGTCTGGCAGGAAGTTACGGTTTATATTTTTTTACATGTGAATGTGTTTAATTACTAAATAGAGGATGTTTGGTAAGCAACCTTCCTTCCTGGCACCTGGGGTGTCCCCAGAAAGCTGTCACTGTCTTGATTGGTGAAAGAAAAAAACATCAAGAGACCCTACTCCTAATCAGTGCCCCCCAACCCCCTACGGCCTGCAGGGTTGGGGGCCTGGGTCAAATTTCCAAGTATGTCACAGGCTCTATGCCTAAACTTGAGAAATTCCCTTTGCCCCTTTAGCACCAAAAAAAAAAAAAAAAAAAAAAAAAGTTATTCGAAGACCTCCATCCTAGAAAAGGAAGCATTTTTCCTTCCTTCACAGGTACCCTCTTTCTCATCTTCCCCAACCCTACTATCCTTGTCCCCAACCCAACCCCCACCCCCATCCACATATCTCAGCCTCAGAATTTGACGTCCAATTATATATAAACTAGTGAACTTGTAAAAGGCCTTACTCCACTCGGGTCGTGTTTTCTACTGCCAGGGGAAGCACTCTTAGCTGGAAATTTAATAACAACACCTTGTTTCCCCTAACCATTCTATTTTAGCTTGCACGTTCTCTCTCTCTCTCCCTCTCTCTCTCTCTCTCTCTCTCTCTCTCTCTCATACACACACACACACACAGCCATTCTCATGTGACTGCAAATGAGTATATTTAGGATCAAAATATATCTTAACAAGCTGTGGAATTATGCAGTAAACAGATGGCCCTTGGGGAGGCCCATACTGCTTTGGAGGCATGAGTATTTTTAGCAGAACAATTTGAGTATCCCTGGAAAAGCAGTTCTGGACGTTTCTGCTCTTCAGTAGGGGAAGTGGGGAGGGGTGCTAGCGGCAGGCCATTGTGGAGAGGAGTGTGGACAGAGGGAGTCCTGCTCTTTCAGATGCAATAAGTGCTTGATTCACCTGTGTCTAATCCTGACATTTTTATCTTCCCTTCCCTGTGTCTTGGTAGGAAGGCCCAGTAGTTTCTTTCCAGAGGACAGTTTTATAGACTCTGGAGAAATCGACGTGGGCAGACGGGCTTCCCAGAAGATTCCTCCTGGCACTTTCTGGAGATCTCAAGTGTTCATAGACCATCCTGTGCATCTGAAATTCAATGTGTCTCTGGGAAAGGCAGCTCTGGTTGGCATTTATGGCAGAAAAGGCCTTCCTCCTTCACATACACAGGTAACCAGAATCTCACACACCTACGGCACCTATCTCAACTCTTAACCCAAAGACAAACACTTAATGCTTAAACCTGTGTCCTTGAGGGGAATTTTATGCATTTGCTAGCCCATTCATCCATCTGGCCTCTCTCAGACCCTGCCTTTCCAATGAGTAGAGTTACATCCTGGGGCTTTGAAAGAGAAGGGAATTCTAGGATATTTTTCAATTGCCTTTCTGGGTATATTGCCCCGTCTCCCAAGTTAAGTTATCTCAGAAAAATAATCTAGAGGAAAAAAGTATGCACTTTGGAGTCAGACAGACCTGAGTTTGAGTCCTCTCATTATCAGCCCTGAAACCTCAAGCCTGTTACTTATCCTGTCAGAGCAAGTTTCTTAATCTATCAAATGGGGATAACACTACCTATTTTGCAAGGTTACTGTGAAGAATAAAGAAGAACATTTATAAGGCAGCTACTGCAGGGTGTGGTTCAGAATAAATGTTATTTCCTTAGTCTCTTCCATTCTTTCTCCTTCAGAGTTTCACCTTTACTCAGCCACGTGCACGCCAGGAACACTAAGTAAACTCATCCAGGATAACTGTCATGTTACCAGTCACGATGGGTACAGAACAGACTGTTGTAATGTCCTCCTAGCTCTGGGATTGGAGTAACATAAATCATACGTATCTAGCAGACATTCCCAGGCCAAATGCAGTCCTCCTAGCACCCGCTGTTTTTACAATTTTTAGGTAAAAGCTAGATACATAGGTACATTTCCTAAGGGTGGAGTCACAGAAAAACAGAGAGAGCCTGGTCCCTGATTTTTGTTGTAGGACTGTGATTGCTAGTCCTTTCATTGCTAGTCCTAGACTTCATGCCTCCAGACATTTTTACATAAAATAGAATGAACTCCTATCTTGGTTTTTCAGAAAGATAGGTAGGTAGATATGGATAGGTAGAGATGACCCATGGTCCAATTTGCTTGCTAGCAGGCCAGTAGGATTAAACCACCTACCCATGGTAACACTGTGTATCTGACTTCTCCTGGGTCTTACACGAGCAGGCTCGGATCAGTTGGCAATTGTGTTTGACACGGCATGTAATTATTGATAGAGTTTTGAGCTAGTCCAGGTAAATTCCCCTGAAACTGCCCCCTGAAACTGGAGTGCTTAAAATGGATCATTGACAAAAGGAAGAGAGATATAAATCAACTTTTCATTTTCATGTGACCGACATTTAAGGCACACCCAGGGCTTCAGTCCCTATCCTAGACCCCTGGGTTTCCAGGATATTAAGTGGCTACGGTCGTTAAGTGGCTACGTTTCTGACCATGTGCCCACCTTTGGAAAATCATGGTTGTCCTGGTGTAGGCTCAGCCAGATGAAGACTTACCACACATACACCAAAATTATAGTAAAATGAGACCAAAAATGAATCCACTTATTGTTCTGTACTTACAAGAGAATAAACAGATTATTACCATGAAAAAAATGGAGTCTGGGGAGGACTTGGAGTTGGTCGATCAACCTTCCTGTGGCTTCAGCCTCTTTTGCCTGTCTCAAGTTGTACTTCTTGGGGTTTTCTCCAGGACAACCCTGAAGAAAGACTCTAGCATTGTGGCAAAGCAGATCCACTACTAATTGTGTTCTCTTTGTACTTCAGTTTGACTTTGTGGAGCTGCTGGATGGAAGGAGGCTCCTGACCCAGGAGGCACGAAGCCTGGAGGGACCCCAGCGCCAGTCTCGGGGAGCCGTTCCTCCCTCTAGCCATGAGACTGGCTTCATCCAGTATTTGGACTCCGGCATCTGGCACCTGGCTTTTTACAATGATGGGAAGGAGTCTGAAGTTGTTTCTTTTCTCACCACTGCCATCGGTAAGGAACCGTCATCCCTCTGTGGGATATTATTGTCTGTCTGCGTGAGAAGATGCCTGGGGTCACTGGGAGCCGAAGGTGACCTGGGGGGGTGTGCAGTCCAGAGCTGTCATGCTGCCTGCAGGCTAGCGTCAGGCCACCTCGACCTGCTGGACAGGGGATGGGAGTGAGATGTAGGGAAGTGAGGGAAAGAGTGACTGGAGGGGCTGAAAGGCTGTTCTGTGCTGGCACCTGAGCCCTGAGCGCGGAGCCCGCAGCCTTTCTCACGTTGTCTGCGGCACAGCGTGTGGGCCAGCGGGGCATGGGAGAGGCCCGACAGTGAGACAGCAGCCCTGGGTGCCCAGCCACGTGGAGGCAACATTTCTTTTCCTGAAACTTCTCCAACACCTTTTTTTTTTAAAAAACAGAGTCCCTTGGTTCAACTCACTGGTTTGTTATTTGGGTTTTTAGGGGGGGCGGTTTCTGTTTGTTTGTTTCGAATTGGGAGCTCTTAACCCCCAGCAGGTGAGAGGACAGGATAAAGGCTTGGAGGGTGAGGGGGCGTGGCAGTGTGAATGGCTGGGTGAGCGATGTCACCAGTCTCACCGGGGTTTGCTGGGGAGGGAGACGGCCTGATCTCCGACACAGTGAGCCCTGGTGTCTTAAACACATGCTTAACACCTTGGCTGCTCTCACCAGCAGGTTCCTGTTCAGCCAGAGCCTTTGACCACCTCTCAGGCCTGCGGGGGGTCTGGAAGCCTTCCCCTGTTGTAAGGACTGTCTCCCCTGTACCCACACATTCTATAGACTTTGTCTCCTCCTTACAGCACCACCGCGTGCTGTAGGATGCAGTAGACAGTGGGTCAGGTCAGACAACATTTTTTTCTGAGTGTATATAGGGAAGCACTATGACATGGGCTGGGGATAAAAATTTCCTCCAGGAGAATAAAACTTAGAGGAAGATAGCACATCATGAACCAGAACACTTGCTAATTAACGAAAAGTTCTGTGTGGTGTAGAGTTTACCTCAAAACTCTGTCTCGGTCCCTGGCTGGGAGTCTCTCTGAAAAACAACGTCTGACTCTGGCCGTTGGTTTCTAACACTCCTGCAAGACCCTGGCTCTTTTTCCTAGACAGCAGTAGTCATTTTCCGGCCACCTTTCTCTTCTTTGCGACTTTGCCCTTAGTGTTGAGGCAGAGAATCCCCTTCCATTAAACAAGGGCATGATTTATAAGTGTCTGCTCCAGCTGCGGTCTCTAGGGACAGCGGTGGGGCCATCAGGCAGCATCAGCTCAGATGCAGGAAACACCACCTGTGCTGTCCTTGTTCAGAAGTTTCTGTCCCAGCTGCCGGTCTCGGAGAGTCTGAAGGACAGGGACTTTGGCACAGTCTCCCCGCCACCAGCACCCAGCCAGGCCCCCACATGCAGTGTCACTCAGTCACTTCAGGAATGAGTGTGGGCGTGGCCCTTCCTCTGCGCAGGCCCCTTGGCAGGACTGGCAGCCGCCGCGGTCCTGCAGGTGCACTGCCGCGGTTTTCTCCCTGCGGGCGGCCTTGTGAGGGAGAGTGGAAAGTGTGCTCAGTGCTGAATCTCCACCACCAACCTGTGATTTGACCCTGCACAAATTACTGAAGTTTTCTGGCTCTTGGTTTCTCGAGATCCTGGAATTGGAGGCTGCCGCTCAGTGGTTGCTGTGACCCAGAGGCTAACGGCGCAGCCCCATTCTGTCATCGGAGAGCCGGTGCTGGTCCTCGCCGTCAATTAGGCTGTCACTCTGTGGGGTTTGCCAGCTTCCAGACCCTGTTCCTGCTTTCTTTGCAGACACGGCAGCTTCACTGTAGGGACATGATTATCAAGTCATTAGCAGTGCCTGAGTTACAGCTCTGTGGTGTCACAGCCTGCTTTCTCTCAGACGTGGTTCACCAACCAGCATAGAGCATCTTGCTTGCTCAGAACTAAGCTCTCTTAGAATCAGAATTCATTATTTGTAATAACTGAGCATGCATATGAAAGGATATTAGCACAAACCCCCAAAGAAAGTGACTTTTAATTAGGATATGCATCTTAGAGAAATAAAATATAGGTACAGCTAGGTGCCCTTCCCAACTCTTGGCTTGTCGCAGCTTGCTAACCTGCTTTGTCATAATTAAGGAGATGGTGGTGTTTTTCCCTCTGGTTCTCCTCTTCTCACCTAAATGATGAAATCTGTCTTCACCTCCCTTAACCCTATAGTGTCTTTCGGAGCAGGTAGGCTGCCCTGTGCTTCTCAGAGTCGTAGGAATCACCTGGTGTCTTGATAAAATGCAGACTCTGCTTCGGCAGATCTGGGCGGGTCCCTGGAGTCAGCATTTCTCACCAGCACTTGGGGACACCTGTGCTGCTCGTCTGCCGACCACATTTTGAGTAGCCAGAGGTTATGGTATCTTAGGAGTGGTCTCAAACGTTGTTGCACAAAGGAATCCCCTGGGAAGCTGGCTTAAAATTCAGACTCCTGGGCCTTTTCCCCACAAATGCGACCCAGTGGGCCCGAGGTAGAGCTCAGGGGATCCCCATGGTCTGTTAACTAAGCTTTGCAAGCAAATGCCTTATGAGCCCTGACTTCCATTCCTTCCTTCCCTTCCTGTCTCACATTAGCGCCTTGACAATGGTCAGTCACCTCACCTCTCTGGGCCTCATTTGTCTTGTCTGAAAAATGAAATAGCAAGATTACTGTGCACTCCCCATTGCAAAGATGATAGGGAGCAGATATCAAGTGGCTAGCACAGGCTTTAGGTGCTGTGAGCACTCGATAAATGGAAGTTGTTAATGAAGGAAAACTTGTCTTCCTTCCTTCAAACCGCAGTGATTGTTTAATGAATACCTTTTATTCTTTAATACACAAAAACAGACCAGTTCTGATGTTGCTGTTAATCCTTTTCTCCCTACGAGTTGCTGGCATTGAGGCTCAGCTGTCTGTGGTTGTTACCTGTGAGTTATGCGTTGTAATTTGTCTTGGCAGGTTAATTAAAAGTTTAGGTCTTGTTTCAGTGAAGTCATTATGGTCCCAGTATACAACTGTAACTCTCAGGTTTGCACAATACACAGATTGGAATATGACCCTCCCTTCATTACATGTTGAAGTGCAGACTAGAATTTAAGGAGATCTGCGATGTCAGGATCCAGAGCATTTATGTCTGTTTGTAATTAAGTAACAGGAGAAATAATTGTGTTTAATTTAACAAATGGCTAGATGGTGTACCTTTTTGCTTTTCCCTCCATTTAATGCAATCCAGCTGATGATTTTAAATTAAATGAGTTTATCTTTGCCTTAAAAATATCTAAATGCACTTTACAAAGTGTATGCACAAATATCAACACACAGAGACCTGATGTTGACAGAGCTCCCTGTGAACTAGATGTATTTACACAGGCACCCTCCCCCACAACCCACTGAAACAAAGTTATGGAATGAAACGTGGCAGCTTTTTTCAGAAAGAACAGGCTTTCCCCCATATGTGGAAATACAGAATTTGATGATACTGGTGTTTCTAGTCCTTGCTCCTGTGGGGTGGGCAGCCTTGTTGACACCCAGAATGGAATGAAGCAGGAGGATGTATACCAGTAGCCAAAATAGAACTTACCATTGCAATTTACAAAGGGCCTTAAAAACCTTCTTTAAGCCTTGCAGTGATTCCATGAGGCAATGATTCTTATTTGTATTATCACTCCCTGTTGCAGATGAGGAAATTGAGCTCCAGGGATGCTAAGAGAAAAGCCAGGACTTGACGTGGCCTCTGTCTGTCTCCGAAGTTTGTTGTCTGCCCTCTTTAGCAACCTGCCTCCTTCCCAGGATAAACCTCTTCTTTCCTGTATTACACTCACTTTTCGTTTTCCACCTATTTATTCATGCAGCAAACATTTATTTTTATTTTATTTTTCAATTACAGTTTACATTCAATATTACTTTGTATTAGTTTCAGATGTACAGCATAGTGGTTAGATAATCATATACTTTACAAACTCTTCCCCCCACCCCGTATTTCCAGTACACGTCAAACATCATATGTAATTATAATATTATGGACTATATTCCCTGGGTTGTCCTTTATATCCCTGTGACTCTTCTGCAACTGCCAATTTGTGTTTCTTAATTCCTTCACCTTTTTCATTCAATCCCCCAAACCCTCTCCTCTCTGACGGCCATCAGTCTGTTTTTGGTATCGTGAGTTCGTTTCAGTTTGGTTTGTTTATTTTGTTCTTTAGATTCCACATATAAGTGAAATTATGTGGTATTTGTCTTTCTCTGACTGACTTATTTCATTTGGCGTAATACCCTGTAGGTCCTTCCATGCTGTCACAAATGGTAAGATTTCATTCCTTTTTATGGCCAAGTAATATTCTACCATATATATAAAATATATTTGAAAAGCATTATATATATGCAATATATATGCAAGATACATATATATATGTATCAATTTTTTATCCACTTGTCTATTGATGGGCACCTCACTGCTTTCATATCTTGGCTATGAACATAGGGGTGCATATATTCTTTCAAATTAGTGTTTTGGATATATACCCAGAAGTGGAATTGCTGGGTCATAAGGCAGATCCATTTTTAATTTTCTTGAGGACCCTCCATACTGTTTTCCACAGTGGCTGTACCAATCTGCATTCCCACCAATAGTGCACAAGGGCTCCCGTAATGTAGCAAACATTTAAAAAGCTCCTACTGTGAGTTGGAGGCTATACTTAGCTCTTTTCTTTATGTAATTTAATCCTCACAAGACCTTAGACAGTATGTATTTTGACCTCAACTTTACAGATGAAGAAATTGAGGCTCAGAGAATCTAATTGACTTGCCCAAAGTCTCAGTTTGTAAGGGCAGAGCTGGGATGGAAACTTTGTCTCCAAACCCCTCCATCTCCACACTATGCCAGTGTCTTAACTATTTGCAATGATACTATTAAATATTTTACTTCCATTTGTGTTACATGGAATATAATTTCACTTTTATTAACTTGCAAGCATCTTACATCAACCCAGGAAATTTTCTTAAGTCATTAAAAAGACCATGAAAAAATATTAAAGCATCCAAAGCTTTTCACATAAAAATGGCTTCATGTGCTTTACTTGCAACCCCAAGACCTGACAAGTCAGTTTTACAGAGCTCTGGATCTCCGGAGAGCATCTTATTAATTTTGGTTGATCCTGAAGCATAGAAGGACAGAGCAACCTAACATTGTGGCAGTGTGAGCCAAGTTGGAAAATAGCAGAGGCTCCACAGTGGATTTAGAAACCCAGAGAAGAGAAATGAGAATCATTGGTAGAAAACCTAAGCCCTGGTGATTTTTATGAGACAGGTGCTGGGGTCTGAGGACACTCGTCTAATTAAGGAGAAGGGTCCTTTTGTTCATGCCCAGACAGCTGCTGCAAATTGACATATTCTATGTCCAAGAACTAAACAAACATTGCACCCCCCGCTCTTTCCCAAGTTGGAGATACAGAGAAGGTGCGACATGGTTTCTGGCAAAAGTAGCTAATGGCCCAGATTAAGGAGAGGAAACATTTACACAGTAAGTACCTCTAATCCAAGAAAAGGACAAAGAAAGGTCACTCCTGGAGTCACTGGTGAAAGTGCTATGAGGATGGGAGAAAGGCAGGGGGCATGTCCAGGTGGATGGGTCAGGGAGGGCTCTCTGAATGAAGTGACATTTGATGGGACCTTAAAGGGTGGGCAGAATCTGCACATTTAAAGAAGGAAAATGTGGCACAGGGGGTGCGGGGTGGGGGGAGTTGTTGAGGAGTTCATTCTAGGTAGCAGGGACAGCATGAGCAAAAGGCAGGTAGGCAGAAAATTAATTGCTGGCTGTAAGGAGCCAGCACTTCCATTTGATGAGAGCCCAGGACGCCCTGAAGGGAAGAAGCGAGCCATCAGGGAGAGCCTTGAATGCCGCCCTAAGGAAAAAGTGCATTCTGCAGGTTTTTGAGTGAGGAACTAAAATGATTAGAGCCAGAGGGCTTACAAGAGCCTATTAATTTATGTAACTGAAAGAGGTTACTGGGATTGAGCTGTGTGATTTCATGAGAAAGAGAGAAAAAGGAGGGTAAGGAGGAGCCAGAACAGACAGGACTGGTTCAGTGAATTAGTGGTGTTTTTCCCTGCTGTTCCTGCAATCCGTTCCTCTCTTTCCTAGCTGTGAATAGAGACTTTCAGGTAAGTTTCCATCTTGCATGGTGTTCAAAATTGGGTTCTTTCTGATTTTCCGAAGACCACTGGACTGTGCTATTTCTATATGCCCCTTGCTGTGATTAGGCAAGACTACTGTTCATTGGCCTCTGAGAGCTTTTGCCAGGATCTGGAGAGAAAATCCCAGACGTTCTATACTGTAATTTGTATAAAAAAAAACCCTGCACTACTTCAAAGTAAGTGAAACTAAGAAAAGTGATTAGGAATGGTTTTCGGTCTTTAGTGTACTGTGCCTTCTCTGTTCCACATACCCCCTTCCTCCAAATGGTAAGATACCACACCGCACTGAATAATCAAGGGCTCTCGGTAACCAGTCGGCCTTCTTGTAAATGACATTGGCAGCACTTTGCAAACTTTATTTGGAGAAGTGCCCTGTGAATTCCCCTCGCCCTGGTAGCAGAGATTTATTCGGAGCAGTCTGGTAGAAGTGAAATGAAACCGCAGGCTGAGGGAGAGCTCCAGACAGCAGAGTGGAGACGAATTGTGGCCAAAAGTCCGTGCCGGGGAGGAGAGCCGGGACATCAGAGGGCTGCGGCCCGGAGGGCAGCCCTACTCATAGCCGTCCCCTTCATGGAGGGCCACCGGCGGGCCCGGGTCCCACCACCCTGCCCTGCCTCTCCCCGCCCCCCGCTCCCAGACCTGTCTTGGACTGCTGAACCTTCTGAATTCTCTGGGACCTGGGACCTCAAGGGCAGGACAGAAGAAAAGGTACCTCGAGGGCACAGTGGGTACCAAGCAATAAAGCTGGTCTCTCTGTGGGAATAGCTAGAAATGCGTTTAGTGTGCAAATAACATGATTCCTAGCAGTGGCTTCTCAGCGGGGCTTGAACACTCTCGTGCATACTCTCGGTCTAGGGAGCATCCCCTGGGCTGGCGCAGCGGGCCGGCCCTGGTGCTGGGGCTGCTGTTTCCACGCTTGCCCCCACCTGCGGCCCTAAGATGCTGCTCCACCTTGAGAACCCATGTCTGCATATCAGGCAGGAAAAAGAAGAAAGGGGGAAGGAAACAGGGAAGCCAAATTTTTCCTTAAACACTCAGCTTACATTTCTTTGGCAGAGCTGTGTTCCTTGGACACTTAGAGCTGTAAGGAAATCTGAGAAGGTGAATTTTTTGAAAAAAAAAATTTATTGACTGATTATTAGAGAGAGAGGGAGGGGGAGAGTGGGGGAGAGAAGGGGAGAGAAACATCAACCCATTGCCCCGCCCGTCCATGCATTCACTGTGACTCCTGCAAGTGCCCTGACCCAGAGATCAAACCTGCAACCTGGCACAAAGGGACAGCGCTCCAAGCAACTGAGCTACCCCTCCAGGGCAGTGGGGAAGAGTATATGGGGCCATCAGTGTCTGTCACAGGCTTCACTGAATCGGTTCGGTTCAACAGATACCGGCTGAGAGCTTCTTCCTCTGAGCCAGCCCCTGGCCGGGGCACTACGTGCAGAAATGGCACAGACATGGTGCTTGCCCATGAGATTATCTCGGACTAGTAAGTGAGGCTGAGAAAAAGGAGAAGCTGGACCATATAACTGAGCAAGAGGGAAAAGGCTTGGTTCAGTCTCATTACAGCATCCAAGTGGCAAGGCCTTTTTTATGAAGCCTCAAAGCCCCTTGAATGATGTGATAAAAGGGATGGGCAGAAGCAGCAGCTTCAGACGGGTTGCAGGCAGACCTAGACACTGTTCGTTTTCTCATTCAACCAGTGATTACAAACTGCCTTCTATGTGCCGTGTCCTCAGCAGGCATTAGTATCTCTGGCATATAGCACAGCCATGCTTCTTGCTCTCAAGAAGGTTACAGACATGCTTGAGACAGCTGGAGATCTTAAGTTTAAATAGAATCATCAAGTATACATACATATGTATGTATTATGTCATGGTAAATATTCATTGTGGTAAAGAACAGAAGAGGGTACCCTAGAGAAACAAACAGGAAACCTAATTTAGATTGCTGGGGCCGGGATGGGAAGAGGAGTTGTTTAGATGAAAGTTCGGAGAAAGAATATACCAAGTAGATGGAAGAGCATGTGCAGAGGCCCCGGGACAGACAAGAGCTGGGATTGTCTGAGGAACTTGAAGATGGTCACATTGTAGGGTGTGGGGGTCAAAGGGCCAAAAGGCATCAGGTAAGGCTGAAGAGAAACCAGGAGTCAGACTGCACAGGGCTTTCCTAGGCTGGTGGAGAGTTTTTTCTTCTTTTGTTTGTTAATTAATCCCAAGGTAACCGGAAGACGCTGTGAGACTTTGAGCTAACGTGACCTGATTTCCACCTTTGAAAGTTTCTTGAGCTGTAGGAGCTGGGACACTGTAATCTAGGGGGGACTCGGGCAGGAGGCCTTGGAAATGGAGATACGTGAACAGATTGGAGCTTAATATATATGGATCCTTGGAGGTTATTGGCAAACCCCAATAAGATGTTAACATGTTTCCTAGGGAAAGAGATTAAAGCAGAAAAAGGGTTGAGGAACAGTCCCTTTTAGGGGTAGATGAGTAAAGACACGCAGCTGGCAAAGGAGGTTGTGAAGGTCAGCAACGTGAAGAGGAGGGGACCGGAAGAAAGTGCTGGCCAGGAGCTCAGTAGGAAGAATCCATATATTTTAGGAGTCTTCCCTTTGAGCACTTTAGCCATCCTCCCCTACCCAGAGCCAGAGCTTCCACTGCACTTCCAGGGTATTTTTGCCACTTGGGGATACATAATGCCACAAGCCTTCCCAAACCTTTTATTTTTTTCAATCTCACTTTTAAAGATAAGGAAACTCACACAACTCTCCAGGGTCACACAACTTCCAAGCGGCAGAGCCAGGATCATAACTACAGCGAACTACTGATGGAGCACTGGTTCTGTGCCAGGCACCGCACTGGCTGCTTTCCTGCTTAGTTCTCAGAACAACCCAGAAATTACATCATGTTGTGTTTACACATAGCAGATAAAGAAACTGAGGCCCGGCGATCTTGTGCAATTTGCCAAATAGGAAATAACAGCTAGGGTAGCAACCTAAAGCCTGTGCTCTTTCTCTTACCTCCTAGCAGCCAGGTTTCTAGTGTGTGATGATATCCGTGTGTGTCCTCATACGCTGTCATAGCCGAGGATTGTCACTGTAGGTGGGGTCTCAGAGATTATGACGTGCCCAGCTCCTAGGCTCTCAGTGTGCCGGCAGCATGCCTGCTGTCAGCAGCTGCAGGGGGCCCGTCTGCCTTGTCTCAAGAGCAGCCTGACCTGTCCTGACTGCCGCTGAAGGGGCCCCGACTCCCACCCCATGCAGGTGGAGCGCCCAAGAGAAGATATTTTATTAGCGATGGTTTAATTTTTATAGCTGATGATGGAATTTTTATTTTCTGATAGCTCTCTCCTCTCTCGTGTGATAAAAGTAGCTCATGTTCATCTCGCCAGCTAGCTTTTCTATTGCAAATAAGCACCTTTTTTAGAAGGGATCTCACACGTATCTTTTTTCTCTCCCTTTACAGTACCACTGATATGTGGGACATGGTTAATGTCTGCCCTCCTGTCCTGTAACCAGGTCTGCTAGACTTGACACTGGTGGTAGATAGTTGAGATTGTCACTGTGACCAGAGAGGCAGTGTGGTTTGGACAAGGGGCAAAGGCTTTGGTTTGGAGTCAAACAGACCCCGGTTTGAATCCTGGCTACACTATTTATATGCCACGGGACCTGGGATAAGTCTGAACCTCACCTAACGTACCTGTAATTAGGGAAAAACCCACTTTAGAGAGTCTGACAATGACATGAAGCATGTGATTTGTGGTAAGTTCTCAGCATGTTTTGAATTAGTCAGCATTTGCTGAATATCTAGAGATTCATCCGTAACTAAAACAGAAGCCTTGCCCTCAAAGAGCCTGTAGTCAACTGGGAAAACTGCCTGTCCCATAGATAATTCCAGTATAAAGTGATCTGCTCCGATGGCATGGGCTCTGCAAGCTGCCGGCAGAGAGGAGGGCGGCTGCCTCTGCCGGGGGATGCGGGGGGCGGGGGCAAGATGAGGGTGTGAGCATAAAGGGCTTACTGTGAAAAAAGTGCTCAGTGAGTGTGCGGATATTAACTGTTATCCACATGGGGCCAAACAGAAGTAAGAAGAAGAAAAGAAATATAGGAAAAGTGTTACTCAAAAAAAAAAAAAAAATAGGAGAAATGGACGTAAGATAGTAACCATCTCTGCTCAACCACAGACATGGTCACTGTGGACCATGCAGGAAGGGATCGTCATTTGCATTTTGGAAATGGGGAAACAGTCAACGCACAGTAGCTCACAAGAGGACCTGAAGCCAGCTCTTCTGAATCCAATCCCAGCAACTTCTCCCGAAGCCCAGTTGCCTAGAACAGGACTCTGAACATGGCAGACCCGCATCAGAAGATCAGTGAGCACCACATGAAAAGATCAAAGATCACAGATGCTCCCTGCAGCCTAGAACCTTCTTCTGTGGGCAGCTCTGAAGGATGGAGCGCACAACTGCCAGTTCAGGGCACTGCCGGAGGCAGCTGGCCGAGGAAGGCTCGTTCAGTCCTGGGGAACCTGTGCCCTCCAAGGCTGCTGGACTCAGAGGGCACAGCACCTCGGAAACTGGTTCAAATCCTGCAGTCTTTTTATGTGGGTCCTGCTGCAGCTCAAAAATGGAAATGTGTGTTATAGAACATTCTGAGGCACTGTTATTTGTCCTTATAAATCTGATCATCTTCCGATTCCATAAGGAACTCAGGTGATCCATTCTAGTTTCAGGTCTTCTCATTCTTTATAAACTCCTCCCTGCCTCTCTGAAACTACTTGGGAAAATCAATAGTATTAATAGCTACTGTTTATTCAGTGCCTACTATCTGAGTATTATCTTAGATGTTTTACATAACTGTTTCAGGCCGTTACAGCAGATAAACAAAATAGGTGTTCCCACCCCCCGACAGGAAAGTGGGGCTCGCAGTGTTTAAATGGCTAGGCAGCGGTTTCACACCCAGCCAGTGAAGGAGCTGGGACTTGAACCCAGGTCTGTCTGACTCCAGCACCCACACTTTTCTTCTGTTTTTTCCTGCTTATGCCTTTGTGCGAGAGGGCCTACTGTGTGCACTGGAGCGGAGAGAGGGCATGAAGGGGATGGTGCCCAGAGAAGAGTCTAGAAAATGAGGCAGGGCCAACCTGGGAAGGTCTGTGCAGTCCAGCTGGGAAGTCTGGTTTCTAAGGTGGTGGGCAGGGGGGTGGGGGGCGGGGAGGCACAGGACTGATTTTAAGCAAACATGTAGTGTGATGGAGGTCTCGGGCAGATCTCTCAGGCAGGTTTCTCAGACTAAAACAGGGAAACCAATTGGAAAACTATTCAGTAACCAGCAGGGTTAGGTGAGACAAGAGGGCCTGAATTGGGGCAAATGCCAGCGCTCTTGTACGAAGGAGGGGAGGGGATGCATTCTAGAACATTACAGACTGGTCTTCCAGACCACTGTGTTGTAGGTGTAAGGGAGAGGCAAGAAGTTTTGACCTTGGAGAATGGATGCATAGTGATGTCATCAATTAGGTTGAGAAATAAGGAGAGGAAGTGGGTTTGCTGGGGGAAGGAAGTAGGGAGGTGGTAATTTCACTAATGGAACTGCTAATAGAATGTGAGCTGCTAATAGAATTTCCAAGTGGATGTTAGTTGTTGGCAGTTACCAATAGATAGATGGATAGATAGGTGTTGACTTGGGGAATAGCTCTGCTCTAGAGATAGACACCCAATGGGCATCATCAGTGTGGACATGAGAGGGGGCAGGTGGGAGAGTAAAGGAGAAGCAGGGACTCAATGATGGAACCCCAACATTCAGAGGGTGGGCAGGGGAGGACATGCATAGAGATTATCTTTAGAGAAAAGTTAGGGAGCTGATTACAAAGAAGCTGCTGGAAGTGGTCATTAGGAGGTGATGGGCAACCTCAGTGGGCACTCTCTACCCCCTGTTGCAGGTGGAAGTGGGGTCACCATGAGTTCAAGAGTGAGTGAGATGTGTGGAGTAGAAATAATTCCTCCTAGACAGAGCAGGGAAGGAGACAGAGCTGAGTAACCTGAGGAGGAGGCAGGTTCAAGGAAAGGTTTACATAAGGTGGGGGGAGTCTTGAACGTGTTGTCAGCTATGGGAAAGGGGCCAGGGGAGGGGATTGGAGGCTCAGGAGAGAGGGAAGATGATTAATGAAAGGAGGTGGGAGACAGAATGAAGGGCAGATGCAGAAGGGCTAGACCTCGGGGAGGAGGAGAGGCACCTCCTCTTGTGGGACAGGAGAGGGAGGTGAAGATGAGGAGAGATGGAGTGAAGTTTGAAGGAGGAGGAGAGTGGAGTACAGGGCAGGGTGTGCACTGATCTCTGGGCCGCAGTGCTTTCTGGAAATAGACTGCCTTACTGAGCAAGCCCTTTCTGGCCTGAACTGTGTGTTCCCTTCCATGTAAAGGCGGCCGCAAGGCAGCACTGAATCAGTCAGTTCTGTGGTATGATACAGCAGTAGAGAGAGGGGTAACCTGGCTTAGTGGTTCGAGGGGGGATCTGAAGCCAGACGGCCTGGTTTAAATCCAGTCTCTGCCACTTACTGATGGTGGGCATGATAGATAACCAACCCATCATTGCCTCAGTTTCCTTACCTGAAAAATTGGTACCCTTCATGGGAGTACACTTCATGGGAGTAATTATGAGGACAAAATGAATTAATATGTGTTAACTGCTGAGAACATGCCAGGCACATGGTAGGTGCCATACAAGTGTTTGTTGTTGTCATTGGCAATATTAGTTGCTAATAATTTTCAGTATTTACAGGGCCCCAGGAGTGTGTTAAGTGTTATACAATGTATGCATTATCGAACTTAAATTTTGTAACAGTCTCGGGGAAGCAGAAGCAATTATTTCCTTTATATAGATGAAAAAACAAGGCTCAGAGAAATTAATGAACTTACCCACAGTCCCACAAGGAGTTAAGGGCAGAGCCGGGATTTGAGTCTAGGGCAGTCTGACTCCAGAATCCACACTTTTTCTACACTGGCTTTTGTACACTTTACCTGGGCCCCTCCCAAGTCAGCACCTTCATTTCTCCTTTCCCTTGTCAACGGGTGAACGTTTCAACTCTGCTCCGACGACTGCAGGGCACACACAGAGAAGTGCTCGGTCAGTCCTTGGCGCTTCCCTGGGCCAAAGAGTTTGTACCTAAGGATCTCTCTGCTTGTGGAAGGAGCTCCTTTATCTTTACAATCAAGCAGAGGTTTAGTGATTGCAAATCTAACAGAAGTTTGGGGCAGGTTTCTTGCTGCTTAAACAGAGCAGGGGACCTTCTGTTGAAATGACAGGGCTATAAGTGTTATATGAAGGGTTATAAAAAACTGTAAGCCAGAAACCTCAGAACATCTGGTTTTAGTTTGAGTAGCTGCTTGTTCATGCCTTTATCTGAGCAGCGCTCATGTTCAGAGCTAATAGAAGCACAGTTTGTTTCATTCCTGGTTCATATTACATATCAGCCTGATTTTTTATTTTCATTTGTGTCGCAGGCCAAAGAATCCATGCAAGAGTGCAAGGGATGGACTGTGTATTTTAAAAAAGTGAGAAAAGTCCTATGTAACAAAGCAGGAAGGCTGGGGTGGTATTTTTCACAAATACGGTTTGAGTTTTCTCAAGCCTATAAAGGCAAGCTGCTCTTTGGAAAGCTTTTATTTGGGAAAGTGTACCGCTATTATCTCTTTCTTTTAAATGGTAGTAGAGGAACATGAAATCGGGTCAGCTTCTCCTAGGTGTTAAGTACGATGCTAAGCAAGATTTATTTACATTAACTTTTTAATTCTCATATCCAACCTTTGCCCATCGAAGTCATTATCCCCATTTTCCAGATGAGGCAGCAATTGTGTTCCATGTCACGCAGAATGAGAGCTAGGATTCAAACCCAGGTACATCTGGTTCACACCTATTTTGCAAGTTTCCAACAGTTTTTGAATGCACTGTGCTGATGTCTGTCTTATGTGTTCAATAAGTGATAAAAACACCTTTGATGACAATATGCAGTATTAACAATATTGAAAATGAAACATGAAAAAAATACTTTGCATAATAAAGAACATCGATTTCCAGTCAAAATCCAGTGCTTCCTGGTTAAGTATTAGACAAATTCCCTTTAAAATTACTAAGAAGTAAGGGTATATTTTTATTAGCATTGTTTTAGAAGTTTTGGCCAATAGGAGACATTGAACAGAAATAAGAGTCTAAGACAAAGCTGTCACTATTTGTGAAGGATGTTTTTGTATTCCTAGAGATGACACAAACATTAATTGAAAAAACTATTTTACTTAATAAGAATTCAGAACTTGTAACTGGGGTACAAGATCGCTTCATAAAAGTCAGTAGATTTCCCATATACTTACAATAACCAGTTATGAAGTAAAATGAAAAATGTCTCAGTCAAATAAATCAATAAAAATTAAAATATCATCTTAATGAGAACTATATGTGACCTGTGTGACAAAAACTGTGAAATTTTATTGCGAGCTATAAAACAGGACATGAATAATTAGGAAATATAACATGTTTCTAGATGAGAAGGTGAAATACTCTAAATATGTCAATTTATAGGTTAATGGAGCTCCAGACAGAATCCTAAAGGGGATTTAGGCGATTTGGTTGAATGGTTTAAGACCTCAGCTGGAATAATAAACAGATGAAAGTATGGAAAAAATTCCAAAGAGAATAGTGAAAGGGCACTCATCTTTAAAAATATTAACATACCATAAATCTATAATAAAAAAGAATAAGAGTCAAGCAGACTAATGAAATAAAATTGCCTACAAACATTACCAGTTATATGTAAAAATTTAATATTTTAAAAGGGGAGAATTGCAAATTATTAGAGAAGAGGATACTTAGTCAATAAACATTGTTGGGCTCTGGCCAGGTGGCTCACTTGGTTGGAGTGATGTCCTCTACACCAGAAGGTTGCAGGTTCAGTTCCTGGTCAGGGCACATAACCTAGGTTGTGGGTTTGACCCCTGGTCAGGGAGCATGCTGGAGGCGACTGATTGTTGTTTCTCTCTCATCGATGGCCCTATTTCTCTATATTTCTCTCTCTCTCTCCCTCCATTCCTCTGTCTCTAAAAATCAATCAGTGGACATATTCCCCTATGAGGATTAATTTTTTTAATTAAATTAATACATGTTGTTGGAATAACTTGGATAACCTCAGGTTAACCCAGAGGCTGCAGAGTGGCATTCAGACTGATAGATATGGTTGATAGACACAGAGAAGTTTTCTAGCCTACAGCATTGGCCCAATATTTAAGAATTGGACAATTTCCCATAAAACTACAGGTTTATGGTTTACCTTTACAAATTAGAAGACGAAAATCCCTGCAGGAACAAGCCTCTGCCCCCTGAAATACTCCGTAATTCAACACAGTCTCCACCTCATCTCTTTTTCCTCCTCACTTCTTTAATTTACCTGCCTGGCCCCTGGGGGAATTTGAGTTTTTACCCTCTGATTCAGACTTCACCTCACACCATATGCCAAAATAAATTCCAGATGGATTAAAGAGGAAAATACTTAAAAGTCAAACTTAAAAAAAAGGGTAAAACCCAATATTCATGTATCTCTGATTTAGGGAGGACTTTTAAGCCTGAAAGTCATTGAAGAAATCACAAAGCAAAAGGCTATCAAATGCCCACTTAACAATGTAAAACTTCCATATGTCTTCCAAGACATCAAAATAAGAAGAGAAATAGTAGATGGGGAAAAATGCTTGCAGCAATTATGAGAAATCAAGGAAGAGTTTCTCTCTATATTAGGTTAAAGTGCATATCCTTTGGGGGGAAAATATGATCTCATAGATAACTGACTAGAGCTCATGTGTAGAAAAGCTTCCCAAAATATATGGTATGCTGTAAACATACCTAAAATATGTTTAACCTCATTACTAATGTAAGAAGTGCAAATTAAAATAATTGTGTATTTTTTTTTTACCTAATAAATTAGATACCCCCCTCCAAGTTAATATGCAGTCCCAAAAGGGCTACAGTGCAACTGTACCCATATATATTCCTGGTTGCACTGTAAATCAATACACCTTTTGGGAAAGCAAATTGGCATTTTGTATTAAATCATAAAAATGTTCACATTTTCAATTTCTGAGAGCCTTTCTTAAAGAAATAAGCCAATACTTTTAAAAAGCTGCTTGCTGAGCTCAGCATTGCTTACAGTTGTGAAAATTTGGAAACAATACAATTTCTAAAATAAGAAAGCATATGAGCAAATTTTGGAATGTTCACTTAATGAATGTTATTCAGCCATTAAAAATTACCATTATAAAGAGTATGAAATATGGGAAAATGCTAATAACTCTCAGCCCCAGAAGTAGGACAGAAGTTATGTTTACAGTATGAACCCATCTGTAAATAACAATGTAATTTCCTAAATCAATAGTTTAGAAGCAGAATTTGAACTTGAATTCAAGTCTCTCTACCCTGAGACCACTGCTGTTCCCACCTGCCCACCTCCTGCTGTTGAAACCAAAATGACATTTCGAGGATGTTCGTCAGAGTGTTTGTCCGGCTGGCCATTGGCATCCGGAGCTCTTCCACTCTGAACCTAATGCAGTGCTTCAAAGCACTAATTGTGGCAGCTTTGAAAGAGGAGACTATTGTCAACGTAGGAGCTGGGATTTTGTAAAAGTTTCCTGTTCTCCCCAGTTGGCACAAGTGAAAGAGTGGGCAAATCTCGAAGACCGGAAAAGGATCTGAGTTGAACCAAAGTCTGCTGCCAATGTAATTTCTTAAGTGCTGCAGGTGCTATGGACACGCATGTGTTCCTTCCACTCTCTGTTAGACACCTCTGTGTATATAAATATTTTCATTGTTCTTTTGTTCTTACTTTTTAAAGAATGTATTAAGTTAAAACTATTAACTGTGAAGGCACACCATGCTTTCTAAATCAGCTTTGCTTAAGGTGAAAGACGAGAACACAGGTGGTCCATCCACCCTGTATGCTGGTGTTAGAGGATACCAGAGAAGGCTTAGTGGAATTCACTTTAAGAAAGCAAGCGTATTTGAAAGAATCCCGAGATTTGAAACCTGAGCCCGCAGTTCTGTTTCCTGCATCCTCCAAACCCAAAACAGACAAGAATTTTCTGTGTAACAGAGTTCACCATGATAGTAATAATCCCCTATGTTGTACACGACTTTTAGCTTACTCAGCACAGTGGTATGAGGTTTTTTCATTTTTATTCTGTTCTCCACAACCCAGTGAGGTAGGATGGTACTCAGATTTTGTTCCTATTCAGTGGAAGCAGCAGCTGAGCTACAGAAGGAAAGGCTCTATTTTATTTTTTTTATTTATTTTTTTTTGGTCCAAGATGACACATCAAGTATATGGACAAACCTGGGTTTGAAACCAGTTCTGTTTGATTCATTGGTCCATTTATCCTTGCAAGCACACATTCATCTAATATGTGTTTCTTCCACACGGTCTACCTTGCATGCCCTCTGCTGTGGCCACGGGGACAACGGTGAACACAGGGCTGTGCCCTTGTGTCTCACTCAGCCTGCAGGGAGGACATTGACCAGTAATGGGATTGTGATGGGTTACAAAGGAGTGGCCGGGCTATTGGCGAACACTGAACAAGGGCAGCTAACGTAATTGGGGTAAGATCGGAAAAGACTTATTTTGAGTATATGACATCTAAGCTCAGACCTCAAAAAAATTGATGAGGGCGCAAGGTGAGCGGCAAGAGATGGGTAGGGAGGAGGGTCTAAGACAGATACCTGAGGATGACCAGCACTTAGTGCATAGAGGAAGAGCCTGAAAAGGCGGGTGGGGATGAACGGCTGTCGGAAGGTATGCTGTTCTTAAAGCTGAGGGAAGAGAGCTTCAGGAAAGAGGGGCTACAAAACTGTCTCAGATTTTATTGAGAAGAATTTGCTGTTAAGTGTTAAATTTATCTCCCTCTTGGAGTCCCGCCATAATGAGAGCAATGATATAAAACAAACAAATGAGGAGCAAACCGACAAGGACAAAAGGAATAAGAAGCAATAGCTATCAAGAGATGTCAGGGAACAAGAAAGCACGTTGAGTTAGCAGCATGGAGAAAGCTGGATACTGAGGCCCTGCTGCTGGAGATGTCAGTGAGGAGCAGAGCCCCAGCAGGCCTCTGGGACAAAGCTCTGGGTGCAGCACAGGGCAAGGGTGAGGCATGGTGCTGACAAGTGGGTGGCTCAGGTCTAAGTGATATATAAGCGGCAGCAATCAGACCTTTAGGGTTTCTCCTTCAGCTCACATAGACAATCAGATTACCAGTCCAGTATAAGAGAGAATAAAGATATTTATAGCCATGCACTAAATGCATACCTCCGATTCACCTTTTCTTAGGAAGCTGCTGGAAAATGCACCCGATCAAAACCATGAAGCAAACCAAGAAAAGTGGGGGGTGGGGGGGGGAAACAAAGAGTTCAATAAATGAGAGAGGCAAAGAGAAGCCACAGTATAAGGGATGTGTAACAAGGTCTAGAAAACAGCAGACCACAGTGGGGCAGAGCCTGCAGAGCGGCCTCCCCACTAAGTGCACAACAGATGTTAATACTATTGTTATTCCCAAATCCACTTGCATATTTATTGTTTTCACAAAAGTCACACAATGGTCCAAATTTAGTTTTTTTCTTTTGTATACCCAACTCTACTAATTCCGATAAAAAGCAAATCAATTTAAAACCATGTGTATTGAGCCCTGGCTGGGTGGCTCAGTTGGTTAGAGTATTATCCCACACACCAAAAGTTTGCAGGTTCCATTCCCAGTCAGGGCACATTCCTCAGTTGCAGGTTTAATCCCCAATCAGGGTGCATACAGGAGGCTACTGATCGATGTTTCTCTCTCACATTGATTTTTTTTCTGTTTATCTCCCTCTCTCTAAAATCAATGAATATATTCTTGGGTGAGGACATTTATTTATTTATTTATTTATTTATTTATTTATTTTAGCAAAGCACTAAGCTGCTCCCTGGGGGAGGCAAATGTATGAAAGTCTGGGGTCCTTGTCCTCTCAAAGCTTTTCAGCCAGAGAAGACATAACATTAATAGCACTGAGGACAACAGATGGGGGGGGACCGTGCAGTGCAAAGTGAATTGTTAAGGGAATTTTGAGAAGGCCAACAATCTAGGGTAGAACAAGAAGGCCTAGGAGGATTTGGATAGGAAAAAGAGGAGGCAGGAGTTAAGGGACAGAAATCCAGGATGAGAAGGCACTGGGAGTACAGGGTAAGGCTGAGTGCCTCTGGGAATGAGGAGAGCAGGTTCCCATCCCAGTTCCGCAGCACCCAGCTGTGTGACCTTGAGAAAGGTGATTATCCTCCTTGAGCTCCAAAGGGACTTAATGAGATAGCACATTGGCATCTGCATGACACTCAGTGGGCTCCTGTATTATTTTCCTTAATTTGTACTTGGAGCCTGGATCCCAAAGCATAGACATGTTGACTGCCTAAAGGTCTGAGTGCAGGCATTTTCTTGGTGGCAATCCGAGCCATAGGCTCAGACCTGTAGTTCCAACCAACCCAGTTATTGTTCGTCTCAAAGAATTATTCAGAAGGAGAGAGATTTACAACAGTGGGCACTCTGATTTGCCTAAAGTAGAGCTCCTTCAGACCTCCAGCTCAGGCTGAGGGAAGTCCTTTGTCCCTCGTTACTGGCACCCATGACCTGACCGCCTTTCACAGCCCGAATTCTGCTTCTCATCCTGCATTCCAGCCCTGGCGCCCTACCTGATTCGGGAACACCGAACATTCGAACGTGGTCGGCTTTTTCTAAATTCTCAAAGGCCACTGCTCTGCATAGAGACGCTCTCCCCAGCCTCAGTGCTGAGCTACACTGCATCTGTGGAGGACCCCTTGCTTCCTCCTCTGGGCTTTACACATTCACTGCAGGAACTTACTGCATCGTGAGCCAGCTCGTCGTCACCCATGTCAGACTGTGAGGTCAGAGGGCCGAGGCTGTACCTTCATTATCTATCAGCAGATCATTTACCAAGCATTTGCTCTTCACCTGGCCTTGAACTGCAATCTTGAGGGGCCTAGACCCCACCTTGGCCCTCCAAAGCACCGATTGTGCTGCAGGAAGCAGGCATGGAGATGCCTAACTGCCATGCCGTTTCTCTTGACCTGTGCAGGGAGAGGGCAGGCAGAGAAGGGAGTGATGAAATCAGTTAATCTCCTGTACCTGGCACAGAGTAGGTTTTCAATGGTTTGGGCAAGCCACCCCACTTCTTTAAGCCTCCATTTCCTCACCTGAAAAGTGAATAGTGACACGGAACTCTTACTGCTGGGCTGACGGTTAAATGAGATAACATAGGAGAGTAGTGTGCTTATCCCAGTGCCTAGCACAGAGCCGGACTCGATAAAGGATGGCTATTGTTCTAGTTATTGTTACTTTATTGGATGTCTGTATTTATTCCTTTATTATTGAAAATCTGTAGCTCCACTAGAAATCCAAGCTTAGAGGGCAGAAGTGAGAAGTCAAATATTCTAACCCATCTTTGACTTTCAGAGGACATCTTTGAAAGTATTCTCTGGCCAGTGCCTTTCTTTTAATTTACTGTCCTGGCAGTTGAACCTGAAGGTTGGGATTTGCGCAGGGTCTGAGAGGGAAGAGGGGCGGTACTCAGCCATCATGAACAAAAGCTGCTCTTCCTAACCCTTTCAAACCATCAGATGGCCAGGGCAGCAGCCTCCTCAGACCCTGCTGCTTTGGAAAGGACATGCACCTGTGTCTTCTGGAACGCTGGCCAGCTGCCAGGAATGGAAGCAAGGTGACAGCAGGCTCTGCAGCTGCTAAGGCCAAAGCAGGCAGAGATGTTGTCTCTACAAGTGCAGGGCTCAGGATCAAAGGACCTTTTACCCCAGCTCAGCTGGGGCCTCTGTTCCCTGGGAAGGTTATGATCCTGCTTTCTACTACCTTTTTTGGAGGCCTCAAGGCCCAGCAAGCCTAGCATTAGTGCCCATCACCCTCAGTTTAACAATGAGCAGGTGGCAGCTTCTCTTCTCATACAGGTGCCTGCGTGTGTGCACTCTGCCTTTGGCTGCTGAGCCCACCCCCTAGCTGAAGTGATGGATCGTGCCCAGTCAGCAGAACCAGCCTCCCATGTCATGGGTACAGCCAAGGTGCTCAGGGTGAGGGAAGAAGCCAGGGGTTTGTAATGTGGAGAGTTGCATGAGACATGTCCCTGAGGCTCTAGGAGACTTGTCTGTCACAGAAAGAGGGGATGATGTCTATATAATGTACATCCAAGCCTTGGAGATATGGGCTGAGAGGAAGAGAGAATTCAGTGTCCTGCAGTGTCCATGCAGGCACATCCCAGGATGTTGCAGGGTGCCATGCAGGTGGGAGAAGCACAGTCTTCCATGGACTGAGTTGTGTCTTAATGAGAAAAGCCAGTACCATGTGGAGACGGTGTTGGGGCATTAGGTGGTGCTTTCCCAGGCTTAGAGTCGGTTCCCTTTGGTCCTGTGGTCAGCATGTACCCACACTTGTGAGGTTAGCAAGAGGACAGCCAGGAAATACTAACCCACTTGGAAGGTTACATGACCCCCTGTTCATAGTCACCCAGCTGCTAACGCTGTAAGACCTACTGTGTGTCACACACTGTATAATCACTCCCATTTTACAGACAAGAAAAGTGGGCCACAGTGAGTTGTTCAAGGTCACGCAGGTGTCTCACTCTAAAGCCTGTGCTCTTTCTGTTGACCTGGCCTGTCCAAAATGGGTTTGCTCTGTTTGGTTTGTTTTGACTTGGTTACATTTTACCTGCCATTGATGAGCCATTTACTGCAAGCCCTACTGTATATTTACACGCATTAGCTCGTTTACTCCCCAGCTTTGCTATGAGAGAAGTAAGGAGAACAGGGTTTCTTTAAGGCTCAGAGACCCTAAATGATGGGTCCAGGGTTGTACAGCTAGTGAGACTCAGAACTGGAAATCACACCCAAGTCCATCTGATTGCATGACCCATGCTCAGTCGTGGTTGGGGAGAGTTCCAGCCAAGTGAAGTCAAATCATGCCACAGGCAGGATCCAGCCCTGAGGAACTGAGCACGCCTGGGCCTACGCTCACATTCCAGCCCAGTGGACAAGCACAAGGAACCAGGGACCAGGGAGGAAGGCCAACCAGCCACAGGGCTGCAGCCTCCTGCTCCAGGGCCCTCACCTTTCAGGCCCGCTGACAGGCGAGAGTAGGGGCGATGGGCCGCTTCCAAACTTCTCACTAGGTAGAGAGCAGACAGCCCTGCCACAGGGATGGGCCAGCCTTTCATTGCCAGGGAACTTCCCTTTCGGTCAAGGCCAGGCAGGAACTCAAGTTTGTATTGTAAGTTTGTACAGTGGCATCTTAAAGTCCTGCTGCTGCCAGAGAGTCAGAGGTGGCCAGAAGGTTCCATAAACTTTTCACAACAGCAACTATTATTTCTCAATTCCCTGTAAAATATGTAGCTTTTGTTTTTGTTGTTGGGCAGTTTCTGCCTAGAGGCTGAGGGAGTGATCTGTCTAGATGGCTAGAGCAGCTATAAAATATTTAACTTGAACATATAATTACATTACCATGATCTCTAATAGGATTTGGTGTCCCGCAGAACTCCAGCCTGGCCTCTGGCCCTAAGATATAGACCCAAGTTATTATGTTGAGTGTTGCCTACTAGATAAATAAGAAAGAAATACTGTTCAAATTATTGTGAGACAGACCAACACACATTATAATTACTGTAAAGAAAAATCCACCAGAGTCTGAGAATTTATCCACCTTTTTAATCATTTTATTGCGTATGTTGTGGAAGGAGTCATTTGAGTATGTAATTCACAGAAGCCATCTTGACAGCTCTTGCTAGAGAACAGATTTGGGGCCCTGCGAAATTTTATTACTGCACACGCCCCAGACACATGGTTAGCACTGTTTTGGGAGAAGAGAACCCAGTACGGAGGCGAACAGCGTAACAGGCCCAGACAAAGAGGAATGAAAGTGAAGCTGCAGGTCTGGGGGAATGTTTATAGAGATGAAATCTGAAAAAAGAAAAGAAAAAAGCAAGGAAGTGAACAGTCTAGGCCCCACAGAAGGAGGCCGGCCTCAGGATTGGAGGCAGAAATCAAGCACCGTTGCCCTGTGTCATTTGATATTTGAGAACTGCTGAGTGAGTAGCTACTCTGAACAAGGCAAGTATGCCAGTCACTGGGAGACTTGGACAAGATGGCGAATTGGAAATGGATCCCTTATTTTCAAGGAATTTGCAGTCTACCAGGGGGAAAGGCCATATTCATACACAACTATACTTCAAGATAGAAAGCAGTAGGTGATGAGTGAAGGATAGAAATAAAGTGCCATTAGGATTCAGATGAGAAACCTCTCTTGTTAGAAAAGATCTAAGGAGGCTTCGTGGAACATACAACGTTAAATTGGGCCATGAAGGATGGTCAGGATTTGGACAGGTGCAAGGGGGTGGGCGGGCGGCTTTGCAGGCGAAGGCACCAGCATTGGCACAGCCGGGGAGGCTGAAAGGGTTGCGTGGGCTCGGGGTGGGTGGAGAGCAATTTGGCAGGAGCACAAAGTGGACATGAGGAGGACCCTTGTGACAACACAATTAGTTCGGAAAGGGAAATTGGAGCCCTAAACTCGTGGTTCAGAAATTCAGGCTTGCCCCTTGCCAGTGTTTCCAAAGGTGTAGTTCTTAAGATTATTGTAGATCATATTTAGATCATATAGGCAGATTCTTTTTCAAAAATTATGAATTTATTTTAGTAAACTAATTATACTTTTTTCGTATACTTTTTTTGACTAACTTCAACAGACTAAAATTAGGTATGTCAAACCATGATTTCATAATGATATTGAATTTCTGTTTTAAAAAGATTTAAGAAAATCAGTGAGTCAGGAAAAATCAAGTGAATAATAGGACAGGTGGTACGTGACTGTGACAACAGCACAAAGGCGGTACTGGAATAAGCGTTGGGGGACCCTCCCGCAGGCCAGGGTCATGTATCAGTACGCCTCAGGGGCCAGGCAGGGGGCAGGAGCACAGGGGGCTGCAGACACGGAGTGTGTCAGTCCCCCTTGTCCTGGCTTCTGCTAAATGAGAGAAGGTTGTTGCCATTCTGGGTTTTCCCGTTTTTCAAGAAAAACTAGTGTGATTTTTCTATGAACTCTCCTTTAAAAAAAGTCTGACAACTAATTCAAAGTTTTTAAAACACTTTCCAAACCAAAGTGTCCACAAGCCTCCAGTCTGTGATATTTATGCAAGATGCTATGGCGCAGTGACCTGGAGAGGCACCATTCCAGGACGACAGCTGTTGCTGACAGGGATAGACGGAAAGGGACAAGGCCGGAGGCAGACGCCCACTTAGAAAGCTGACGCAGTGGGTCAGGCAGAGGTAACACTGACCAGACATTTCCATTTTCCAAGTGAAGTCCAGGCCAGCATGTGAGTTTTAACCCGCAGGTATGTAGGTCATCTTTGCATAGTTGCGTGCGTTTTCAGTCCTGGCTATGCTGATAGAAAGGGGGGAGGGCGGTTGGTTTTCTCATGGTTTGTAAGCAGTATCAAGCTTGGTGACAGGCTCTGATAAATGATGGGTGAATAATTAGCAGCACCCCCCCCCAACTCATCAGAGCCTGTTTCTGTTCCCCCATTGTCTTTCATCACAGAATAATTCAGCACAAAGTGATGCTCATTAGATGGAACCCTCTAGCCAGCAGCTGAGTTGAGCTTTTAAAAAACTGATTTCTTAAATAATTTGTTCTGAAGACAGACTTGACATGAAGTTGGCATGATGATCAGCAGGTCACTGTGTGGGAGCAGCAAAGATGATTATTCTGGATCTGGCTTACTCGACCCCCATCTTGCCCAGAACTGCTTTGCATTTCAAAAGGCTGTCAATTCTTTAAGAGCTATTCAAATACCACCTCCTGGAGGACCAAGCCCTCCTCTTTGGAAGTGGTCCACATGTTTTTTGCAGTTGTTCTGAGTTTGGATCTTTCTGTCCCCTCTGGCTTGTTTTGATAGACCTGTGTGTGAAGTCTAAGCCTTTCTCCAAGATCTGTGGCTCTGAAAGTGGTACCCAGACCAAGGGCATCAGCATCACCTGGGACCCTACCCCAGACCTATTAAATTAGAAACTCTGGGGGTCAGGCCTAGCAATCCATGTTTTAACAAGCCCTTCCAGGGACTGACACAGTCTAAACTTAGATGATCACTGAAACTATTCTAGAGACAGGAGTGAAGCAACATTTCCTGAGTGTATATACACACACACAGATATGTACCTAGTGGTTTTACTTAATCCTCACAACAAGGATATAAGACAGTGGTTTTCTCATTTCACAGATAAATAAACCACGATCTCAGGTACTTATTCTAAGTCTCACCCTTAGAAGGCCCAGATCTGTTCCTACTCCAAAGCCCAAAGCCTTTCTGCTGCTCCTTGAGAACCAGCACCACACTTTGGATCCTCTTGATGGCATCAGTGCAGTGGAGTCCCCAGAGACTTATTTGAATGAATGGGTGATAATGCGTAAATGGATCGATATTACTGTCTAGTATGATACGGTTGTGAGTGGCCCGAACCACATTTTGCTTTTTGACTGCAAGTAGGTATGTTTTAAAATCAGAATTTCAATTAACAAAACTCAAATAGATGCTGTTTGGAATTTCCTGGTCCTGGCAGCATCCTTTGCGTAGTCCTCCCTGTGTGCCTGACAGACGCAGGCGGAAGGAGTGGGATCAGCAGGTGTTCTTATCGGACCGGCAGTGGCGGTGTAGTGAAGGCGCCCCTAGATTAGGTAGGCCTCGACAGTCCTGTCACTTATTAGCTGCGTGAACCTCAGCAAGTTCTCTGTGCCTTCGTGTTCTCATCTACAAAACAGGGAATAGTAAATAGCACCTTCCCTACCTCCATACAGAGCTATTGTAAGGATCAAATAAAACTATATGTAGAAATGCTTGAAAAACAATAAGTCCTGCACTTATCAGTTATCATCAAGGCCTGCAAACCACCGGGTGGAGGCTGATAAGCTCCAAGGCGAATAGATGGGTCAGGATTCTTTCAGTTGCAAGGAGCAAAAACACACTCAAGCAACCCCAAGGACAGGCAGGTGTGGCAATGAAGTAGTTTCCAAAAGACTGATACAGTTTGAGACTAAAATAGGCACTGAGAAGCCTCTGGAAGTCCGGGCACTCTAGGGGCCCCCTTCATTCTCTTCTTGTCATGGGCTGCGTGGCCTCTTGCTGTGGTGTCCCTGCTTCTCTCAGAGCTCCAGCTCCATCCACCTATCCCTGCTGACAGGCTGGCGTCCTCTGCTCACTCAGGACTGCTTCCTCTGGGCTTTGGCTCCTCCCGGCCAGAACGGCCTTACCAGCCACTCTCTTTCCACCATGTCTCCTGACTTCCCCTCTCATGCTCTCATCACAACCACCACATTCCCTGGGTACATTTTAGTTCAAATACTAGAGGCTGGAACTGCAGCCCTGTCATAGAGTGCTGGTCAGTCAGCCTGTCGATCAGATATCCTTGGGTCAGGTGCTCATCCCAGTCCAACCACCTCCAGCCAGTGAGAAGGTGGCATCACGTGTCTACCTATGTCTGCCACTTCAGCAAACCGTGGGCAGAGCAGTGCTCCTCAGAAGGAGCTGCGGGTAAAGGATTGAAAAATCTGTAAGAGAAGGAAAACCATCTCCAAATACATGAGCAGAACCTCCCCTTGGAAGGCCCTCATGCTCTTGAACAGCATAGCACCTGTCATTCTCATCACCATTTGACATGTGTGTCTCAGTGGCCTCTGGCATGTGCGCACAGGGCATGGAGGAAACAATGCATGTACAGTGTTCCTGGGAGAGGCAACAGACCCAGAGCCAACTGCGGGGACTCTGACATCTGTGAGAGCCGCTGCTGACAGCCCTGGGAAAGGATGAGGGAGCTCTTAGCTAGAGGCGACCAGGGAGCCACCTGCTCTCCAGTCCCTGCTCATGCAGCCTCGGTGACTCACCAGAGACCCCTCTCACAGGATAGGTGATCCTGTGATGCTAGGGAGGTTTGAAAAGTTGGAGTCTGCCCTCAGACAACAAACTTCCTTTTTCTCCTCCAGGACCTAAATATGATGATGATCTAAGCTTTTTTTTTTTAAATATATTTCTAAGAACTGACAATTTGGTTTAATTTATTAGATCACAGGACATTAGATCAGAAAGATCACCCAAGCCATCCACTTCCCTTGGAACACTCCCTGAACCAGAGGAGATACTCAGGAAATACCTGCTGAATAAATGTGATGAATTTCAGAGGTGAAAAGGAAGTCCCTGAGAGAAAAGGACCAGGCCAAGGTCACCTGATGAGCTGGTGCCAGGCATAGGTCTAGAACCCAAGTTGCTTGATATAGTCCAGGCATGTTGCCTTGCACCATGACTCATAAAATCATAAGATTTCAGGTTCAGAAGATGCCATACACCTTAGCTTTAATCCCCCTGCAATATCCCCACTAGTCATTAACTTGCCCTCTTCTTGAATACATCCAATGACTGAAAATATATGACCTGATAGGTTACCTAGTCAGTCCATTCATTTAGTCACCTATCCAACACACATTCACTTACCACCTACTTTGAGTCCAGGATGATACTATTTATTGAAGATTCAGAGATGAATAACACATCTCCTGCCCTTAAGAAGTTTACCATATTTGGGCACATACATACCCATCCACAGAACATAACCCAAGATAGTAAGCAGTGTTCTGCTCTGCCTCTTACAAAATTCTTTCTTCTTTGAAACAAGTCCATTTCCCAAAGACTCTCGTCCTTACTCATTGGACCTAGGTCCACCTACTAGGGCCACAAAACAAAAATCTAATCCTTATTTCACATATCAGCCCTTCTGATACTGTTAAACAGAGCTCATACCCTCTTAGTAAGAGAAATTCCCAATTCCTTCAAGAATTCTTTATTTGAAATGTGGTTTCAAGCTCTCTTCTTCTGTTTGTTCTTTGATGAACACGTTCCAGTTGATCTTATCAGGGTCTTAAATGTGGCCCCCAGATGTGAACTGTTGAACTCCAAATGAGGTCTGAGAGTATAATACAAAACCGAACCCCCCATCACTCCCTTCATTCTAGGCATTGTATATAAAAAATACAGGACAAGGAATCAAAAAGCTCTTGGCCACCAATTGTTCTCTTGAATCTGTTGTGCCATTCTTACTGCCCTGACCACTGCCCTACATCTCATTCCTCCCTTGGATTCCTGCTGCGTTTCTCAACAACAAATCTTACTGAGTCTTTGTTTTATGTGTAGCACTCACCAGACTCTTTGAAGAACCAGACATGATGCTGGTCTTCAAGGAGTTCAGAGTCTTATTATTGAAATTTGATTTGCCCCCAAATAAATAATTAACAAAGAACCAAGACAGAATATAATCAAGGAAACAGTCTTTTCCCCAGACCCCTCCTTAGAACTGTTCTTAATAGTGGCTGGTAGATTTCTGGGTATGATTGAAAACAGATCTCCCAATTCAAATGCCAGTGCAGAACTGGCTTCAAGCCCAGGCTGTCAGAGGCTTTGTCAAATTTTTGTCATTGCATTGACCTAGACTGTTGCAGATGAAAAGCGTTTGATTTCCATCATCTGCAGAGAAAGCTGGGGCACCTACAGGGATTGACACCTCCCGGGCCATGGACCAGTTTTCCAGCACCTGGCACCTGCCCAGTGCCAATCTAGAGTGTAGAGGGAGGAAGTTCTTTCAGTTGTTGGCATGAGTCCACCTGTGTTTGGGCTTCTGGGAGACAACAGGTTTAATTTGCTTTGACATTGCTTTTCCCCAGGAGGGAATTTACCCAAACACCCTGCCTTCTTCACATTCAGCACAGTGCTTGTCTGCTTTCCTGTTTTAACTGTGGGGACTTTCTCTGTGTTTTATATGCATATGTGCGTGTGTGTGTGTGTGTGTGTGTGTATGTGTGTGTGTGTGTGTTTACCCCCAGTAACCCACAATGCTTGATTTGGATTCATTAGACCAAGTTAGTGTGTTGTTTTGGTTCACAAATGAAATGCATATATGACCCTTTCTTCAAACAAAATACCAACTCTGCCAAGTCCTGAGAAAACCTTTTTACATGCACAGACTTACACTATTTGCTCTTCAGAATAACCCTCTGAGGTGAATGCTCTTATTAGCCACGTTTCACAGATGAGGAAACTGATGTTTAGAGATGACTTGTTCAATGGGCATGTCACTAGTAAGAAGCAGCCTGGCTCCAGAGCCCAGACTTTGGTCCAGGCCATAGACCACAAACTTTGGCTTCAGATAGAACTTGGTTCACCTACCAGATTTGCCCTGATAGCTGTGACCTTGAGAAAGTGACATCAGCTCTCGGTGTCCATCTAAGACTGTAAAATGGTGGTAAAGGTACCTATTTCTCATAATTATGATAAAGAATGAACTAGAATATATATCTTTCATAGTTCCATTTAAGAGAATGAGAAGACCTATATTAGAGGCTTCCCTCAGCTTTGAACTGCTGTAGAATTAAATCCTAGCTATGCTATATAGTTTGTTTCCCTCTCTTCTTTTAGTTGCCAATAAGAATCCCAATCCATTTTCAGGATCATGGAGGATGTAATAGATGTAGCCTAAACTATAAATGTCACTAGCTGCAGTCAAGATGACATCCAGTCATCCAACTGGCTGTCCTGTGTCCAAGTTCTTTCCTTCTTGCCTGAAGCATTAGCATCCATCCTACAGAGTAGCCAGAAGGAGGCATCGGGGAGTGGGTCTCTGCCAGACAAGAGTTGATCTTAGTTCCTCAACTGAGCACTCCCAAACATTTGCCAGCATTTACTTTCACAACTTAAGGAGAGACAAGAGAAGTAAAGAAAGGAGTTGTAAGTAGCAAACACAAGCTTCTGTTATCTGGGACATATCACAAGGGAATAAGACAAAGGAGAGGCTAGGAGGGAGGACTAGTGCTAGGTGAGCAGAGAGAGAGAGAGATGAAGGAGACTTAGTAAGCTCCGACCTCACTCACAGCGGGTTTCCTCTTTCTTTGGTGCTAGAACCAGCATGAGCATCCTGTGACCACCAAGGTGTGCCTGCTCAGACCAGGGCACAAAGACATGCCCCAGGGAGGTGGTGCAGAGAAGAGCCCCCTTTCCTCTTCTCGTATCACTGGCCCTGGGAAACGGGAGTCTAGTAGCCAGCAAGGTTCCGACTAGTCCTTCTCCAGGCAAGATTTTCCTCCGTGGTCTCTCCTTGTGTCCTACAAGATGAGGCTTTGGGATTTCAAAACAGAAAAGAAAAAGGTGGCAAATGAAGGCAGGCTTTTCCGGGCATCAACCCTGGACTCAGGAGGACATATTTATCAACTGTTATCCTTTCACCTTGACATGTCAATGCTAATGATTTTTTTTTCTGGAAAAGTGTAGTGAGCAGACAAAATGAGGCAAGGCAATGGGGCGGGGGGAGGGGGGTGTTTCCTGAAGCCTCTGGTTTCCTGTCTTCCAGGTCCCCTCCAGGGATGAACACTGGTGTCTATTCTTCCTTCTGCAGATGCCCCTTTGTATTTCGAGCAATATTTTGTTCACCATGCAGAAAACACGCCCACTCCTAACACATGTCCAGAGAAGAAGCTAAGAAAACATTTAAACTCTGTATTTCAATATTGATGGAAGGAAAAACAGATTACTGAGAATCAGATTTTCTAGCAGGACCCACTGCTGTGACAGAAAAACAAAGCTGGGGGGAAGCACTATTTTCCAATATACCATGTACCCAGTTATGAAAATCAGTTATTCACGGGCGGCTGAAGTTTTCATTTAGATTGGAGCGGATCCATAGGTGCACCTTCTGCAAAGTGAAGGCAGCTGCCATTTGGACGTGAGCAAAGCAGGAAGGAACTGTAGAGGGGAGAAATTCACCAAGCACTAATTGGAAACGTAACAACAAATATATTCAATAAAGTTCACACTTCTCCCACTCCAATGAATGTCGCTTCTGCACTAGTGTTTAGTATGGAGATATCTCGTCCGTGGGGACTTACTATTTGTGGGATCCCAGGGGAACCCCAAGTAGTTGAAATCTTCCCAAGTGGAAGAAAAACTATATACATAAACATTTCATCCAAAGGAAATATTCTCCAAATGTCTACCTTTTACTTCCTTATTACTATCATAAAATTATCCCACATTTTCTAAAACTTCTGCCTTCACTGAAACCAGTAGCCTCGGGCAGGTTTTGTAGCAAACAACATTCTATGCTGTCAGATTCAGCAAGCAACACTGTACTCAGTCACAGAAAATCTACTTTCCTCACTTTTTCACTGAAAAGGCTTTTTGGCAGATGATTAACAGGTGTGTACCTTGCAGGCTTCATAAATCCAAAACTAGAAAGTATGTAACACATATCTCCAATTGATCCTGTTAAAAATGCAACTCGTAATTATAGAAATTTTTATTAGGAGACTGTTTTATACGATGGTTTTGAGAAGTACTGAACGACAGGGTTTTAGGTCTGGGAGAGATCTCCGAGATCATCTAGTTGAATTCTTTCAGCGATTGCAACGAAGGTTTATTCAGACCCTCTGTGAACCGTGGCAAATACATATGTGAACAAACTCAGTTCCTGCCCTCGGGGAGTTCATAGTCAATAATGGGGACCATTTGGGGCTTTAGTAGGGGTGAAGGAAAGGGACAGTCCTCGGGTAACTTAGCCTGTTTAAGAATTCAGGAAGGCTTGTCAGAGGAGGTGACCTTTGAGCTGGATGTGAAAGAAGGAATCGGAGTTGCCCAGCAGGCAGGTATGGGAGGAGCAAGAGCAAGGACGAGGAAACAGGTGCAGAAAGATGAAGTGACATGGTCAAGGCCCCGCAGCCATTCGGTGGCAGAATGAGACCTACAGGCCAGACATTCTGCCCCTCTGTCCACCACTCTTGCAATACTGCAGGAGGAACCCAGCCTCCAGTTGGACCTTTACCCAGTAGCTACAAGTGAAAATAATCATACCTTAAACATACTCAAAATTCTTATTTTTAAAAGAATATTCAAAATGAAACTTTCTAAGTCATTCTCTTAAAAAAAAAAAAAATGTGTTGAAGAAGCCACTTCACACTTAGAGGTATCAATCAGGAACATGGGTTCTTCCAAGCAGAGCCAATGGAGAGCAGAGATGCTCCGGGCCCTGGCTTGTGGGTCTCATTCTGCAGGGAGCCAGGCCACTTTGCCCTGAAACAAGAACATACACTGGATTAGAGGCTCTTGTTCTTAACTCTGTGTTAGTGTAAAATGCTGCCTGTATTTAACTTTTTAAGTAGTTTCCGAGTTGATAATGGCAGGCAGTCGGGAAAACACCTTTCTGGGAAGTGCCGCCATGCCATGAACTCACCGTCGGCCCACCTTTTCCTTCCTCCGCCCACACCCAGGCCATCCCTCAAGCCCACCTCCTCCGAGAAGCTGCCCTCTGCTGGTTGTGCCCCATAGCAGTGGCACGAAGTGCTTTGCTGCATTTTAGGCTTCATGCCCTTGTCTGGATGCCCTTTCTGCACAGTTACTCTCTTAATTAATTAGACTCACAGAATTTGAGAACAGACCCCAGTCCCAGGGATCATCTCTGCCATCACCTTTGTTTCACCTATAAGGAAGGTGAGACGCAGAGATGGGACAGAAGTAGCTTTAGGTCACCCACGATGGCACAAGAAGGATGGACCCCAGAGCCAGGTTTCCTTACCTCCTGGCAGAGCTGCCTCCATGTCCTGTGCTGCTACCCGGGTGACAGTGATATCTCATCCTCCCAGTTAGGCTGCAAATGCCCTGTGAGCAAGACTCATGTCCTGTATGCTAACATCTCATTTGACAGAGACCTTAGCCTTGGCTTCCTAACCGAGAGCTCTGAGCTAAGACACATGGTTGAATCCTCCGCTCTGCCCACCTTACTAGCCTCTCCCTCTGCTTTGCACTCTGACTCTGCGGGCTCGCTCTGAGACCTGCGGCGAGTCACCGCCCTTCCTCTGCTCTCTGTTTCCTTTTCTGTTGAATGAAAGCATTGGGCCAGATGGTCTCTTGAATCCCTTTAAGCTCTACAAGTTCTGGGGTTCTCTACCTTCCAACTGGGTCCTTTGCTATCTTCAGGACTGGCCTCACTGTCCCACAGATCTGTCACCTTGCTCCTTCTCCTGGCTTCTGCTGTGAACGAAGTTCCTTTAAGGCTCATAGAGCAGAGTATTATTGAAGAACACCAGGCCTGGGGTCCAAAGGCCTGGGTTTGACTCTTCCATCCATGACACAGTATCTGTGTGGCCTCCAGCAAGTTACTTCATCTCTTAGCCACCTTCTTTTTTCTTTTTTAAATACAAATAACAATCCATTCTTTTGGATTTGGCGACAGTGAAATGAGATAAACTTTCTGGAAATACAGGGCATGAAGAAGGCATTCACAATACGGTGCCTCTTCCCTTTACTCCACTTCCAGCAAGGGTGAGAAGGGGGCTGTTCCACACAGATTTCCTAGCTAGTGGGTTCACTAACTAGAGCTACATAACATTGACTGATTTTTTTGCTAAAACCTTTCTAAAGTGAATTCCATATTTCCTTGACATGTCACGAAGACAATCCCAAAGTACAAGGGAGACTTAGAGAAAGTAACATCTTTGTAAAGGTGGACATGATAGCAGAAGATGGGATGCAGGAAGGCAAAGGGAATAGGAAAGGGGACTCCTATGCCTTTTAAACAAGCTTGTTTTTTTCATTTCTTCCCCATTGAAGAGTTTTAAGTAGGCAAGTGACAGGATCAGATTGGCTTCAGAGACGTCACTCAGGCTCCCGAGTGGTGAATGGAGCAGGTGGGGACCTGGACCGATGGTTGAAAAACCAGAGGTGGAAAAAGGCAGACATGTAAATGCTCAGTAGCTTTAAAAAACAAACTCCTGGAATATCCACCCATTATGAGAAAAATGTAAAACACAGGAAAGTGTGAAGACCCCAAGAATTGCCCAGCATCCAAAGATAACCACTGCTAACAAGTTAAACTCTTTTCCCTAATGTTTTTAGAGAAAATTTTCTAATGTATTTGTAGATACAAATCTGATTTGTAAAAAGGTAGTTCAGGCAGACATTTTTCCAGAACACGTCTCCCAATGTCAGTGGAGATGGGCCTCAGTAAGAGTAAAATAGCATGTACTTTTTTTAACTCAGTTGGTTGCTTTCAGTGACTGAGCCAAAAGAACTCAAATGCCTGGGGCCTAGTTAACCTGAGGCTTGATTCCTGGGCCCTCTGTTTGTGGAAAAGACATTTCTGTTCTCAGCTCCCCTTCTCTTCCTCCCCCCCAGAATCGGTGGATAACTGCCCCAGCAACTGCTACGGCAACGGCGACTGCATCTCCGGGACCTGCCACTGCTTCCTGGGCTTCCTGGGCCCTGACTGCGGCAGAGGTGAGAGCCTGCGTGCTGGCCTGCGGTTTCCACTCCCCAGGCCCCTCAGGCGGCTCTGCTTCCACTTCTCAGAGCAAGGGCAGAGCTCCAGCCCTCCTCTTGACTCTCGTGAGAAGGGCTCCCAAGGGCAATTCTTCAGAAACCCTGAGAGGGAGGTCTGCAGGCAGAGCATGGCCTCATCTGACATTGTGACCCACATGTGCGTGACTGGGGAGGTCAGAAGGAAGGGCCTTTATGGGGACGGCCGGCCGCAGTGAACTGCATGTTCCGTTGTTGGGGGCAGAGAGAATGGCATGAGAGTCCTTTTGTTTAAAAACGTTGATTTCCTCGTAGAGGAGTGATCAGCCTGTGCCAAAGGGTCTTTGAAGTTCATCTGCAGCTAGAGTGGTTTCTTCCTGGCACTGTGCAGAGGGGGCCTGATTTGCTGCTCAGTTATTGCCTTCTAACTGCGCAGGCAGAATCATGGCCGAGACCACCAAGGACTTGGAAGGCAAGACTGCTTTGCTCTACACAGAACCCTAATCTTGCTTTAGATTTGGGCACATACGGTGCTAATGATAACCACTGTTGCAAGAGTTTAGGCTGCCCATGATCTACCCTGTGCATTTGGCCTTCATCTCTGTTCTAGAAGAACTAACAAGGAAAATGCCAGAGGAGATTGGTAGTCCTGAGAATTTGGCACTCCCTTTGGGGAAGCTCATATGACCCCTTCCTTTGGTTTTTCCATCTCTTCAGTCATTCAGCAGGCACTTGCTCTGTGCCCTTTCAGGCATGGTCCTGTGCTAGACACTGAGGTTACAATACTGCATATGCCAAGGAGCTCTCAGAATGGGAGGCAGACAAAATCAGCAATTACAAAGCACCTTATAAGGGAGAAACACTACAGGGAGGTCACATGCAGGGAGCTCCTATCAAGAGTGAAAGGGAGAAGCTTTCTTGCTTGGACGGGATGAGGACCAGGAAAGGCTTCCCAGATGAGGTGACACTGGAACTGAGACCTGACAGTGGAGTCGTTGTTCATTGGTGGAAGCCAGAGACAGCTTTCCAGGCTGAGGAAACTGCACCCTGATTATACAGTGATATGATGCTGCTTTGGGGATTCTGCCTATTCTTTCCAAAGTGAAATAGACTCAGTTTGAGGCAGCAGAGCCGGCAGCCCTGAGGCAGCACAGTGATTACCTGCTGAGTGCTTTCAAAACACAAGCTGCCAGGTGGGGGCCCGGGGAAGGTGGTGCAGAGAAGAGATGAGTCATTCCTTCTAACAACAATTACTGTCTCATCCCATCTGCACTTAAAGTGAAGAGTCATGTATGAAACAGCCTTCTCACTAAGGCCAGTAGGTACTTACAGCACAATGAATATAATTTATTTTTATATAGTGTCCTCTGTACAGGTGTTCACAAAACACTTTACGCTAAGAGGCAGAATGGAAAGATAATACTTTCAAGAGCTAAGTTGGGCCCAGCTATTCTCTCCCTTATGGGGCAGTGGAATATGGGGTTTTAGTGAAGGCCTGAAAGGCAAGAAAAACTGAGATTTGCTGCATAAAGGCAACAGCAAGCGGTGCTGCAGAGGAGGTGCGGGGAAGCAAAATGGAGCGCTATTAGAAGGCGAGCATCGGAGGAGGGATTTAGGCAGGTAGGAGGCGAGCTGTCTTTTCTAGCAGGCCCAAGGAACAGATTGAAGCCTTCTGTCTAAGGGTCCTGGCAACCGCCAGGCTGCACCAGGAATATAAGGAGGATGGGGAAAAGCCAGGCTCAGTAGGAACCAGCTCTGCCAGGCCCTGCACTGCACACCTTTGCCAACAGCTCCAGGTGTGGTTAACCTGGAATAAAATAAAACACGAGAAACAGATGCACACCCATGGGAACTGTGGCAGAGCACTTGAGGCTCTTGGTCAAGCCAGCAGGCCAAAGGGAGAAAGGGGCAAAGGCTGGTGGGGGACACTGGGCTCTGATTCATGCCGGGCTTTCTGTGCCATCTCCCCAGCCTCCTGCCCTGTACTCTGTAGCGGGAACGGCCAGTACATGAAGGGCCGGTGTCTGTGCCACAGCGGCTGGAAGGGCGCCGAGTGTGATGTGCCCACCAACCAGTGTATTGATGTGGCCTGCAGCAACCATGGCACCTGCATCATGGGCACCTGCATCTGCAACCCCGGCTACAAGGGCGAGAACTGTGAGGAAGGTAAGGCTTGCACACAGGAAGCGTCAGCACCTTGCTTGGACTTAGAGGTGAGCACACAGGACCAAGTGGACATCCATGGAGCACAGGAAGCCACCTGAGCCACCCTGTGATCCCTACTCCCTGAACCAGGAACCCATCAGCAATAGGAATTACCCAAAAGGAAGAGGACATTCCAATTTGGTCCTAATCAATGAAGGGAAGTGTTGTATTGAGTACTTACTGTGTATGAGGCTCTGTGCTAGAAGCCCTCTATTATTTAACTTCAGACCCCACTGGGGAGGGGAATCATCTTCATTTTATAGTTAAAGGCTCTGAGAGTCAAATGACTTGCCCAGGGTCACCCAGCTAGTAGATGGCAGGGCTGGGTATGAGCCCAAACTTTCTGTCTCTATATCACAAGTTCATTCTGCTCCCTTTAAGCTCATCTGCTCCTCATTTCTGAAGTATGAGTATGTTTTAAACCTCCAAACTACGTGTGGGTGTGGGGGGGCGTGTGTGTGTGTGCGTGTGTGTGTGTGTGTTCAAGTACGTGGCTCTCAGGTGCTCATAAGCATTCCTCTCTCCTTCCTAAGGTAAATATACAAAGTCTGTCCAGAAGGTATTCAGCCATGTAATATGAAAAATAGAGACATCTATTGAAAAAAACACAAGATATAAGAAACACTGTATATAAGACAATGATGCCTTAGTCACCTACAAAGTATGCACCTTGGGACCTCACACAGTTCTCCCCATTGCCAGCAGCTGCCCCATCAGTATTTTCCTGAATCTCATCAATGGTCTGAAATCTCTTCCCTTTCAAAGGTTATTTTAATTTTGGGAAAAGTCAGAAGTCACAGGGCACCAAATCTGGACTATAGCAGGGGCTGAGTCACCTGGGGGATCTGATGTTTCACCAAAAACCTCTGCACCAGATGCGATGCATGAGCGGGTGTGTTGTTGTGATGAAGCTACCATTCACCGGTTGGCCATAGCTGCAACCTTCTGAATCATCCGAATAATTTATGTGGAGGAATGTTTGAGCTTAACACAAAATTTGATAGAGATTCATTGCTCTACTCTCTTAGTCATTTTGAATGCAGTGGCCACACAGTACACATGCCCACTCAATGGTGTCGACCGCCCTCACTGACTAGTACAGTGAACTCGTCATTGTTCATGCATGTGCATTCCAGTCCACTCTCCTTGGCTGCCAGGTTACATCAACGTCACACAAACCATTCTCATTATATAAGCAGTGGCTGGAATTTTTCCGGACATACCTCGAATGCCTGTATAGATCAAGGATAGAAAGTGAACTGCTGATAAAATCATGACATCAGTTCATCCCCAGGAAATTAAAGAGATGAGATAAGTAAATATTTGTATTTCACAGATAAAGAAACTCAGGCCCAGGGATGGGCAGTGACATCACCGTGGTCATAGAGCTGACCGATAACAGGGTTGGAATTCAACCCTGGTCTTCTCACTTCCGATGCAGCGCTTTCTCCTCTTGGCTGCATAGAATTACCAGATGAAAAGAGGAGTCTTATTCCCAAGCAATACAGAGTGCACACTCTGTAGAGCTTTTAAGAGTACATACACTCTGGAATCAGATGTAGGTTTGAGTCATGTCTGTGCCATTAACTAGCCTCAGTTCCCTTGCCTATAAAATGGGAATGCCTTCCTCAGAGGGCCGTTGAGAGGAGTGAATTAAATGACCCATGTAAAGCACTTAGCTCAGTTTCTGACACATAGTAAATGCTCTATAAATATTACCTCTTATATTATTGGTATTATTCTGGCGACAACCGAAGCACTGTGCCTGTTTTACTCCACTTATTTCATCCAAGTACTTTTGAAATGGATGGACTTTGCCTTTGAAACTGAGGGACGATGCTAATAGTCATTAGCTACCACTGCCCCCTGTCTAGGGCCCCTATCACCTTCTCCGCTGGGTGGAAGAAGCTCCAAGGAGAGCTAGTCTTCTAAACTCATTTGGGATTTAACACATAATCCCCTCTCAAGGCATCATTTTCTCTAAAAAAGAGAGAGAGAGAGACTATAATGCATGCATTTTAAAAGAGTGGGGAACAGGAAGGAATTAGTGTCTGAAAAGCATTGCCTCCCTGAGACATGCTGTCTGTAAACCCCAAGTGCGACTGGAAGTTCCGATTCAGACCTATTAACGTGGATGCGGATTGCTTCGGGCTGTCTGAGAGAGGAGCCGGTCCAGCCCCCTGCACAAAGGGACTCAGCTTTCTCATCCTGACAATGGTGACCTTCATCTGCTTTCCCTTTTCAGTTTAGTCACTTGAGGTGAAGACCCTGAGAAGGAAAGAAAAACAAAGAGGAGATTCCTCTTGGAACTGTGGGGCCACCCCCCAGCCCCACCGCGCTGTGTGGGCCGAGGCGGGGGAGTTGTCCAGATCTGCCAGCCCTGGACAGTGCTCCAATGCACAAGGGTACTTACAAAGAGAAAAAGGAGGTTGTTTAGCTCTCTGATTTACATTATCTATTTGAAAAGAAATGTTTTTACTCCTGATTTCTTTTCTGAGGCAGGCCATCTGGTACTGATTCCTTTTATTATTTCTATTTCTCTGGTGAAGCGTCATTGTATAGTCCTTGTGTTTATAATGGGGGTTGCTTGGGGCCTTTGCTTCCCCCATCCTGTCTCCCCTCCTCCCTCAACTCTCTTCTAAGAAGTTTCACTGTGTTTATAAAACATCAGCTAACAAGCTTACTTTTCCCCCCTCTCCAGCTTCCTTCTTCTGAAGTTTATTGCCCTATATTTTTTTAAAAGCCTGAACCACGCCAACAGGACGCTTGGAGGTTGGGGGAGGGGCAGAAGAGAACAACTTAGGCCTTTTGCAGTGAAAAGTGAGACTATGTTTTTGGTCCTGAAGAGCATCTACTAGCCTGTATGTGCATTTTTGGGCAGGAGCTGTGTTTACCGCCTGACTGTGCAGGTCTCATCATTTCATCAATGGGCTAATAGTCTTCTTCCAGAAAATTTGGCTTTAAATGGCAAGCTCTTCAGATGAAAAAATATAACTGTTTGGCAGCTCTTCTAAGGAGAAACTAAGTAAGACTGTCTACACAAAGTGCAGCCCATTCTTCCCATGTTACGCACAGTTCCCTGCAAGATAATTATCACGTGGGAGACCATCAAGTGTGATGGAAAGAGACGACTTTAATCCTGTCCTTGGGTTTCTATCACCCCAGAAGCCCCAGGAAGGGAGGGCAGATCCACAGTTGATGTAGGATCTCTGTGGCAGAGTGTCACTACGGCATGGACAATGGCCCTAAGTTTAGGATGCAGAGGGACGATGTTCTCCGGGCAGGAGCCTCAGCTGGTTCAGCCTAGGCTTCCTGGAGCCACCCCCCCTTGGTGTGCAGTCCTCCTTAAAACTTCCCAGGAGTGCCTCCCTCACTCTGACCTTCAGCAGTGATGACTGATTGATGACGAATGGCCTGGAGGTCGCCTCTCCTCAACTCCCTCTGATCTTTCCTTGCCTGAGCCATCTTCTGAGAGTGTGGGATTCTCTTCGCTGGTTCCTGGGCCCCGAGCAGACTTGTTGTGTCTAAGGGGGAACAGGACTGTGACGCCAAGGGCCTCGTGCGAAACTTGGCACTCTCTCGGCGTGCTCGCTAACAGCACAGATTTATAGATTCAACCTCAAGGGTGCCTCAGAGACAGCTTCCACCCAAAGCCGGGGTCAGGTACTCATGGAGCCGGAAATACCTTTATAGGTCTTGGGATAGAAGTTGCTGACTCATTTCCTGTCAAATTGGAAAACTCTCTGGATGTAGGGAGTTATCATAGTGGCCTAATGGGCTGGAATAATCCTTCTGAGATTCTGAGATCTGAGGCAAGTTGTGAAAATTTATCACTATTATTATTTTTATTTTTTTCAATTACCAGTCACTCCCACAGGTCATGCTTGAACCATTATTAAATGGTGTTCTGAGACTACAAGAGAAGGGATTCTTTGCTTTCCTTTGGCTTTATTAATTCTCTGGTTTGCCCTATTTCTTTCCGTATTTTGTTTTCCTATTTTTTAACCATTTTATGTGTTTATGTCTATAGTTGTGTATAAATGTATTTTTGAACCAATAAAATTATAAAGGAAATCACAAGAGATCTTTACTAGCCAAGAGTGATTCAAATTTGAATTACTGCTGTGTGATCTTGGGCAAGTTATTTAACCTTTCTGGGCTTCAGTTTCCTCATCTGTAAAGTGAGTATAATAATAGAATCTACATCAAATAGTTGTTAGGGTTAAGCAAGTTAATGTACATATAAAGGTTTTAGTGGCAAAATATGGTATAGGAGAGGAACTAAGTTAAAATCAATTGTCATTGTTGCTGTTGTGTTACTGTTACTCTGTTTTTAGCAAGTGGTTGCTCCTGACCTCTGGTCTTCTTATTTATCATTTAGGTTATTATGTTGGACTCCTTTAAAAACCTGAATAGTAAAAGAGCTTTCTTAATAAGCTGACCCTCAAAATAAACAGCCTGTTCCCAGGATGTTGCTGTTTATAAAGTCTGCTCACTTGTGTCTGAGACTAATATATCCAGGCTGGGTTTCCCAGTCTTTTATGCAAAAGTCAAATATACTGGGTTATAAAATTTAATTGATAAAATAAAGTACAAGCATGTTTGAATTATAAATGTGCTCTGACCACAATTTGCTTAAGTCATGCCGCTGAATGTCCTGATAGGACAGAAAAACAACTATTTCCAACAATTTGCAGTTTATACAGTGCTTTCAAACCCTCAGTGTGATTTGGTCCTCATACTAACCTGAGAGATAGGTAATTTTACCATGCCTGCTTTATAGATGGAAGCTGAGAGCAGATATGTGACTTGACTGTGGTCATAGAACCAGTACATTTTGTCCTGTGACCCTTGAACATATGACATCAGAGTTCAAATGCTACAATCATTTCTTTGCAGCATAGGGCTTCCTCATGATCTCCTGTAAGGACCTGACTGCTCTCCTGGCAGCTCCATCAACACTATTTTCCCAACAGCTACACAGAGCACCCCCCCCCGCCCCCGCCAGAACACCACTCTCCCCTTACAATGGCAAGATGAACAGTATCCCCAACCGCCCAAAGTGCAAGACTGATGACACTTTCTGGTTGAGTAGAGAAATGGACCAACCCCCTTTGCCAATTCTGTCTTCTTTCTGCTGCCATATGCACTTTCCATGTGAACTGAAGCCGTGTGATAAATTAACCCTCAGTACTCTTCTTCCACTTTTTTCTATACAGTGCTTTATGGAAGATTAGAAGTCTCTGCTAATTTTGTATAGCCCCATAACTAAAGCTTTGATTTAGGAAAATTAGCCCCAATAACAGAACTATCATTAGATTCAGAATCGGACAGATCTGTCTTCAGAGTCCTGTCTGGCAGGGTTTAGCTATAAGATCTGGCATAAATTTTTGAGCTCTCTGAGCCTCAGTTTCCTCATCTCACCTCACTGGGTTGTTGAGAAAGCTGAATCCGATGAGTTTAGTAAAGGACTTCCTATAGTACAAGCAAAGATCTGGTAACCTACAGTATTATTTATTCTCTTTTCCCTCTTTCTGGGTGATCTCTTGAGACCACATTGACCTTGGGTCTTAGGAGGCCTGCAGCGGTTGCTTGTCTGTGAGCTATAGCTACAGAGTTCACTTGTCCCATGAGAACAAGCTGTACAAAGCCTCCACATAGAATTTTGAATAGTCGTTGAAATGCTTACCTGGAAACATTTCAAGACAAATGCTTATCTGGAAAGCAAGGTTTGGAAGTTTCTATCAATCACAAGATAATAAAAATACTATGAAACTTAAATGCAAAATAACTTCTCATTTAAATTAAGAAATCTATTTTATTACCACATTCACATAAATAAAACTGCATTATGAAGCAGTAAACAATAATAGTTTGTTCTGCAATGATATTTTGAGTACCTCCTCTGTGCTGGGCACCGTTTTTGGAGGTAGAGATATAGGAAAGTACAAAATGAAGTCTTGGCCTCAATTATTGCAATTATTATAAGCACGGTAGGCACTGGGTGCTATATGAACACTTGATATATATTTCTTACTCTCTCTGCCCCTCAAACCAAGAAGTAGGAATTTATACCCACATTTCACATGTAAGGGAACCCAGACTCAGAGAGGCAAACAATCACAGGTAGAGAAGGACCGCAGGTCTACTGTCTGCTAGAGTTACTGCTCTTCACTCTACAGAGTGACCTCACCACAGGAAATCTGTGTCCCACCAGAATGCGTGATGCCCCTTCACACCACTGCAAGGTACGGTACTTTGCCTAAAAAAGTCTCACCATGGCTGGTCAGACACTTACCTGCATTCTCTTTCCTTCCTGTCACAGTGGACTGCATGGACCCCACATGTTCTGGCCGGGGCGTCTGCGTGAGAGGCGAGTGCCACTGCTCCGTGGGCTGGGGAGGCACCAACTGTGAGACACCCAGGGCCACATGCCTGGACCAGTGCTCAGGCCACGGAACCTTCCTCCCAGATACTGGGCTTTGTAGCTGCGACCCAAACTGGACTGGGCACGACTGTTCTATCGGTAAATGTGGGAGAAGAAGGGCACAGCAGGGAAGGAGGGAGGATGTTTCCGCTGCAATTTGATCACCAATCAGTCCCAATCAATGCCCTGACACTGTTCTCAGACACATAATGGCGCATACCACGTCTCTGAACACTTTTCTTCTTTTTCTGAACTTCTGTCTTCAACCTCTACTCTTTGATAGGCAGAGGATTGAAAAGCCAAATTTTCACATCATTCCTTTCATAGTGGTGGCCTTAAGAGTCAAAACATTGCCCCAACCATGTTAATCATAGTAAGAGATGTGTCCCTGAAATCCCATCTCTCACATTACTCCCTAGAGGCAGGGTCACAGGGACCAGTGTGCCTGGTGAGACCTGCCAGGGTGGAGCTTTGGTTCCACTTATTCCTCAGAGTGAAGTCCAAATTCAGCATAGTATTTGGGTTCTCTGCCTTTGGGTTCCACCTGCCTTTCTGGCCAGATCCTCTGTGCAACTATAGTACATTCCATGAGGGCAGAAAAATGTCTTATTTACCTCTCCATTCCCAGGACTCAGAATAAGCCTGGCCCATGGCAGCTGCTCAGTAAGTGCTGATGAATGAATGAATTAATGACTGAACGAACGAACACATGATTGAATGTGATGTTGATTATACTAGTTATACTAGTTGATTATGAGAAGTAGAGTTAATCACAGGGTTTATACATACAAAGTTCAAAGGATAATTAAATTGGCACCCTCTGTAAGCAGTTTGTGATTAAGTCTCTCGAGTTGAGGATTAAATGAAAACATATGTGAATCACCTAGCACAGTGTTGGTATATAGTAGGTATGTTCACTTCTAATACCTCTTTTAAACACTGTCCATTATTTAAATACACACACACACACACACACACACACACCCCCACGAGAAAGACATCAACATCCCTCTTTTGCCAATTTACATAATACTTTACTCACTGAGTCCTTACTAAGCACCTACTGTGTACTAGGCACCCTTCTAATCAGAAGGGAAAAAGAGGTAAGAAAGTTCCTATCTTTCTGAGCTCACATGCTAAGAAGAGGGAAGGGGGGACAGCAAACAAACAAATCAAGAGAAATCATTTGATAAAGAAGCTTAGACCCAGAAAATTTTGAGTAATCCTTCCCATGTCACACAGTTAAGAAATGACAGCATCTTTGGTTGTGTATTTTTTTTTTTACCGAGTCACTTTCCCTACCACATCACACTGTTTAAACAAAGTGAAGCTGAAATTAGCTCATTATGTTGTGTATTAACAATTCTTGTTGTGGTCAGGAAGGATGGTTGAGACCTTTGGCAAAAGTGAGATCTATGCAGCATTTGTTCCTCTCGAATATTTTGATTTGCCTTTCCCTGTTGATAGGAGAATTGATGTTCAATATACAGTCTTAACTGGACTTTTATCCAAGTTTGCAAGGCTTGTGTAAAGACATGATTACAAACACAGATGCACAGGGTCTTAGGAATAATTCTTTTTATATAGCTCTGATTATAGCAATATTATAAATGGTTCTCTTAAAGCTATGCTGGGTTATATTGTTCATTATGTGGCCTCAAAGCTAGTTTATGATAGGTATATAACTGTCCATACCTTGTTAATCCCTAATGTGACTCCACAGCCTCCCACAGAGGCAGGTACAATTTTGGGTGAGATCACTAAGCATCCTTTAGTTGACCCTGCAAAAGGAGACAACAAAACCATTGGAAGGGACTTTGAATAAAATCGTGAAAGTTGATCTTTCTCAACTCTGTGCACACCACTCCCCGTAATTGATGTTAAGCATGTGTGTGGCTTCACGTGCAAAGGCAGAGGAGCTTCATGTGTTGAGAATCGTCCCTGAGTCCAACAGACCTGGGTTAAAACACTGGTCCTGCTTTGCTAGTTATAACGTTGGGCAAGTTACTTTCTCTCTCTGAGCTGTAAAATGGAGATGATAACAGTACTTACCTTCTGGAATTATTTTTTGAAGAACTATTTAAGATAATGTTAAAAAAAAAACTATTAGCATGCTATTTAGCCCATATATGGCTTCAGTAAATGTTAGCTATTGTTATGATTATGATTAAAATATCCATTTGTGAGAGTCCTTGATATTATTAACAGTCATTTGATTGAGGCAAGATAAGATATGCCCTTTCAGAAATGCCAGTTGTAGCTTTTAAATCTCTAACCTCTAACAGACTAAAACAGTGTCATGATTGCCACAAGGCCAGGAATTTAAAAGGTGGCTTCAGAATGACTCTCTCCCCTTGAAATAGTAATAACAATTTGCGTTGCCTCAGAGCATATAAAGATATTTCATACACATATAACAACAACAGCCACATGAGGCAGCATGACAGGCGTGTCATTATCCCCACTCACATCGAGGCTCAGGGAGTTGCAGCACCTTGCCTGAGTTACATCGTCCTGGCACATGCCGTGACGTGCCAGGAGCCCAGGTCCAGCCTGGAGCCTCAGCCGGGCCGCTTTCCAGGGCCCTGTGCTGCTTCCCCGCAGGCCACTGCTTCTCTTCAGCGGTCACCGCCCCTCCTGAGCCAGTCTGGAGGCGAGTGCAAGCACTGGGATGGTGGCTCTCTCTCCACATCCCCTACTGGGTAGGCAAGAACTGTCTGGGCTCAATTCTGCTTCTGCCATGAGCCGCATGACCTTGGCAAGGTACTTGACTTTTCTTGGCTCCCGTTTCCTTATCTGAGAAGTAGAGTTAATAACAGTGCCTACCTCAGAGGGATATGTGGTCATTAAATTATGTAGTGTGTGTCTGCACGTAAAAGAGTGCCTGCCCAGAGCAAGCACTTCATGACTTTCTCCAACCTACCTTCCAAGGGCGCTCTTACTGAGTAGAAGTGAAACTCATTATTGATTTTAGGGACGATAGCCAAGGGAGTCTTCATGTTCAGGGAGTCAGGGTCTTGGAACAGGCACTGGACTTTGTTTCAGAAGACCTGCTCTCCACTACTTGAATGGCTTCAACAAGTTGCTTCAGCTTCCTGACCAGCAGTTTCCTTCCAGGTAAAGCTACTGTGGGACTTCTGTGAGAATTCAGTGAGAAGATATAGGTACAGTGGTTAGTACAGTGCCTAGCACAACTCAGACACCAGCAAGCAGTAGCTTTGGTCACGATGTTTATGTTACCTGCTCCTGGCCGGCAGGGCTGGGGCAGGGCCTTCCCATAAGGAGCTGCAGGCCAGCAGATCCATCCAAAGTAATTCTTGCGCCATCAGCACTGACTGCAGGATGTGGGGTTGGCAGAAATGTGCCCCCACTGTCTGACCCACCTAGGAAGGAAGACTAGCTCTTCCTCGAGGTGAGTGTCTTGGTGTTTGGCATGGAGAAGAGGATTTAATGAAAGCAGATTAAATCAGCATGCCCTGTACTCAACAGCCAGCCTGTAATGAAATGTAAGCTGACAGGTTCCCCAGCACTATGGTTAGAGTTGTAGAAACAGTGAAGTCTGGTTTTATGTTCTGTTTACTCAGACTCCTGGGTTCCCAGCACCTTGGCTTCCAATCTCATGTCAGAAATCCCTCCTTAAATGCAGCTTCATTAATACAGTCTTCCTTCCTGCCAAACCGCACAAGATAGTTATTCGAATAGGTTCCTGTGTCCTGGAAGAGCACAGGTTAAATGGCCCATCCCCTGCCCACAACACACCTCTATCCTCAACTCTAGGCCCAGTGGAACTTCACTTGCTCAGTCTTTTGAGGGTGGTAGAAGTGATGATGATGGTGGTGGTGGAGGTGAAGCCACTGCTGTTGTTTTACAGATGGGAAAGAATTGGAGAGGGGAAGTGGAGATTTAAAAGTAATTTGGCTAGTCAGTGGCGGAGTTTGAACTAAATCCAGGCCCATTGTTTCCAAGTCCTCAGCTCTTGCCTCAAGCCCCCTTTCCCATCCAAAGAGGTTTCTGTGTCAGTAATCTTGTCTTTCTTCCTGACGAGCCACAGGATGGAGCATTAACTAAAGAGCCATCTGTTTCTTAGTGCTTACCACAAACCAGGTTCTGAACTAAGTGCTCTACAGCCATCATCTTAGCTAAGGTTCAAAAGAACCCTGTGGAGGAAGTATTACTAGTTCCGTTTTCCACCTAAGGAAATTGAAGCTCAGAAAAGTTAAATCCCTCACCCGCATCCCCTGTCAGTAAGTGGCAGATGTGGCTCTACGCACCCTCCTCAGCTCTGTGGTAAACTGAGCAATGTATTGTAACAGAGCTTGTCTCTTGCCAAACTCCACTCTATGAGGTCAGGGTCTGTTGATATCACTAGTGCAAGGCCTGACACACATTAGCTTCTCAGTGATCATTGAATGAATGACTTGTTTACTGAAGGTCAAAGGGAAGGAGAGGCTACTGCTAAGGGCTCCACCCAGGAGGATCCAGCACACCCTCAGAGAGACAGTCTTATCTCTCCTCTCAGGACTCCCTGCTGGGCAACCCGCTCTGCGGGGCTGAAACCAAATCCCTGGGCTCCTTCTCTATCACTTTCCTAAACTAACTCATGGTAGTTCCCTGCGCAGTGCCAGCCAAGAGCTGGCATCATGTCCCCTCCCTCTCCCTGCTGGGCTGGATTCTTCATCAGCGTCTGTGTAAAGTGGCACTGCCATGCAGAACGCCCCCCCACCCCCCTTCCCCAAGTGTTTTGGTTGGCTTTTCATCTTCTAGGCTTGGAGCTACTTCAGAAAAGGGGAGGCCATCTTTGGGATGGTCTTTAAAACTGGAAAAGCCCACCTTTTTTGTCAGACCCTAGTGACTTCTAAAGAAGATGTCAGGCTCTGTGGCATTTTCCAGGGTACATTTCAAATGTGACCCCTTGGACCCATCATTTGCCCTCCATTGTCTCTCCCTCAGGATCTTCCTTCTCCTCCGCCCCAGGCCAGTAGCCACTGTCCTCAGCCTCATACATTCATCCTCATTTCCACTACTCTGTGAGCTCTCTGCAATCTTGTCTTCTGTAAATGACTTTTATTTGAGAGGGCCCTCTCACTACATCTTATTCCTTTTGGTCGCTGGCTCAGAGAAGCAGTACCTGGCGGGGACTGTGCCTATAAAATGCTCATGCTGATGGGTTATAAATCTTATCATTTCATTGCAACTGAGTTTCATGAAATAACAGGTGGAGATGTTATAGAGATTTGGTGGTACAGGGTTAGAGGTAGCACTTAGAGTCAGTAAGAACGTATGGGATTTGGAGTGAGACCAAGCCAGACTTTTTCTTTAAGACTCAGCTTATCCAGAGAATATAGCTAATGATACCTGCCTTGCATTGTTGTTTTTCAAATTAGCTATAATATATGAATAAAATGCCTATCATGGTAGCTGGCATTCAGTAAGCACTCGATAGAGTATTAGTATGTTTTTAGAATGCATGATTAAATCTAAATTAGAATGCGTTGTTAAATCTAAATTAGCCAAACAGTACTTACTTAGACTCCAATAAATTTTAAACTTGAGGGCAGTTTATATAGTAAAGGCTTGGAACCAGACCTGGATTTGGGTCTATGTGACCTTGAACAACTTGCCTTCTCTCTCAGAAGCTTGGTTTCTGAGACTCTCTACCACTAGCACTGGTTACCAAACCTAGGTGACGAGTCATTGATGTGCTGGCACACTTAGCCCCAAGCAACAGAACGAGGCCCACAGGGCATAAGCATCGGCCTCCTCTCAGAATAGTGAGCTTCCTGAGCACCATTCAAGAGCAGAGCACAGCCTCTGCAGAGCAAGCACCCAGCCCAGCTCCACACCTGCACCCCTGCACCCACCCCTGACACACACATTGTCTACTTCATTTACTCATGAGCTTTTCTGGCTTCCCTGTGCATGGGCACTGGTGTAGGCACTGAGAATCAGAGAACCACAGTCCATGAAGGAAGTGACACCTAACTATAAGGCGTGATAAGAACTCTGACTGATATGTGTGCAGTGGGGTTTGTGAACACAAAGCCAGGAGCAGTGAGCTCGGCCAAAAGAGGACTGGGAGGGGAAGCTGGGAAAGTCCTCCCAGGGAGGAGGCTGCTGAGCCAGACCTTGAGAGGGGACTGAAGGGAGCTCCCTGGTGACACAGGAGGGGAGGAGTCTGGACAGAGGGAGCGGCATGTGCAGAAGTACAGAGCTGTGCAGAGAACCATCTGTTGTCAAGCCCCACCTCAGACTGACTGGAGAATAGGAGCCATGTGTGCATGTAGGAGGTGAGGTCAGAAAGGTACACACGATACAAACCATGGAGTCCACTGAATGCCTCCCTGGAAATCCTGAATTAAAAAATTTTTTGATGCACATTGTAGAATTCCCTCTCAGACTACATGTCAGGGCCCTTTCTTTAGCTCTCTCAGCTCAAGTTGGCCTAGGTTCTACCTTCACTTAGGAGGTCCCTCTAGAATTCAGGTTCAGATCCTCTGAGCTTGCAGTTTCTTCTCTATGCCTCTCTTCCCCTACCAAAAAGAAAAGCAACTCACAAAGCAAAATTAATGACAATAATGACTAGATGGATAGGGAGCAGAAAAGCTCATAATCAAATTAAGTCACAGTTGACCGCAAAATAAGCTCGATGCCTTAAAAAAAATAAGCTGAAAGTAGCAACAGGATTTTTTAAAAAATTAAAGCTCTAAACATAGCAGTTGCATTAGTGCTAAATTTTGAAAATGGTAATTCAATTTTATTTACAAGGCAAAATATAATTACATTTAAATTTGAGGGAACAGAATTTAGTTCTTATTAATGACAGAAAGACTGAGTGAGAAGCTTTAATGCCAGAGAAATTGTCTTATGTTCATGGATGGGAGAGAAAATTAGATTCAGCATTGAGCATTCTCCCCTGTTACAAGTCTCATTTGTGTGTAGCTGGAATTGTTCCTTCTCTGAGCAGCATTAGCTTCTCAGCCCAGAAAGCATAGCACCGACATCCAATTAAACATCAAAAGGAAATGATCACACTAGGCTATTTCTGTATAGGTATGTTATGGGAGGGGAAACTTGAGGTTAGAATTTCACCCGAGGAATAATATCCACTGAGACTTGACATTTCCCGTACCCCTTCCAACAGCAAGTGCTAGCCTAAAATCAAAGTTCAGAATAATAAATATCTGGCAGATTGACATGGAGGCAGAGAAAGAAGAGGAGGTGTTGGTAGGAGGCAGAGTAGAGCCCACCCATTGTCTGGGAAGTAGAGCGGAGGTTTAAACACAATGAGATGGTCAGTTCCTAACATTTAATCAAAGACTGGGAAATTGGGCCCAGGCAGGCATACTGCTAAATACTGCCAAGAGTTAAAGGTTGATAAACCAGGAGCTGACAGCTTTGTAATTTAGTGGAATTTCCCCCGACAGCCCTGGAACATTTTCTATCAGAACTGGAGCTCTTTAGTATGCAAATATAAGCCCTCCTGAAATTGGGTTTCTGAATCAGGTTTCTATTTGGATGCCCAAGCTGATATCTTACACAAAATCTCTGGTTGTCTACCTGAATCAAACTGCTGGTATGATAACTTGTAATTTTAAAATAATAACCATTCTTTGAATAGAAGTTTTACAGAGCTCCTTCATGTATATGCTTCATGGTTGATTCAAACAACAAATACATAAGCCTCTGACATTGCAGATGGTGTTTTTCCCAGGAAACCAGGGTTCAGAGAGCTTGGGTGACTTGCCCAAAGACACTCTGGGAAAACAGGGATTCTGATCCAGCCTTCCCTGGCTTCAGAGCCCACGTGTATCCCCTGCATAACCCTGCCATTAGCCCTTACCAAGGTTTATGTGGATACTATCAATGAGACAGGTATCAAATTTTAAAGCACCACTTCATTTGGTACCACTTCCAGGAACCATGTGAAATTGAATCATGGCCAGCACTGTGTGGGCCGTACTACCACAGTTCAAGGAAAAGAGGAATTGCTTTCTGGGGTGATCAGGGTGCCTTCCTGGAGGAAGTGGGATTTAAGGTGGGTCATAGAGGTTGGGTTTGAGTTCGCAGAGGCAGAAGGAAGAAGCAAGCACACTGCAGCAGCCCATTGTGGAAGTCAGAGTTTTGCAACAAAAGGGGACAAATCATGGCATTTTCTAGGAAAGACCAGTAGTTTGGACTGGCTTTGCTTAGGGTATTTGTGGCAGTAGTAAGAGAGGAAAAGGTAAGGGAAGTTGGCAGGCATTAGATCATGAATGGTCTTCTAAGAGTTTAGGTTTTATCTGTCAGTGGAAGCCACTGAAAAGTTTTGAGCATAGATGCAGCACAATCAGATTTGGCTTTAGAAAGCTCACTCTAATATTGGCATGGTGTTTGAGGTACCTGGGGGACATCTAGGTGGAGGTGTCAAGAGATTTAGGTAGATGAGCACATGACTGGGTGGAGAGGTGGGCCTTTCACAAGGGATATCAGGGTTGGAGGTCTTGGGGAAAAACACTGAACATCAGTTGTCTTTTCAGTTCACCCATTTGGGCCCTTTCACTGGGGTTTGGGTAGAGGTCAAGCCCTGGCTGAAAATACACACCCCAGTCGCGTTCTTGGCTCCTCGGCTCATCAGCCCTTTCCTAGCGTGTTACTCTTCAGCAAAGTCAGACTCTACGTGGAGACCTCCTCCAAGCTAGATCGGAACACCTCTAATCAGGAAACCCAATACCCTGCAATTAAAATGAATAGCACTGGCCTAGTATTCTTGTGATAGGTGCTTTAGAAAGCTTGAAATTTTAGTCCTGGGGTAAATATATGTGGAAGCTACTCTGCACCGACATACTGGAATCCACTTTTCTGCTTGGTTTGAAGGCTTCCTGGCTCCTTGAGTGAGGTGAAAGGCCATGTGGTTTCCAAGGCTCATTAGCTGGCTGCCATCTCAATCTGGGGGACACCATGGCTTGGAGCAGCTCGGACTCTCGGGTGATGGGGACGGAAGTTGAAAAGCACAGGAAAGTGGCTTGGGTTTGACCTTCATGTCAAAAGGAGACTAATTACTGCAAGGAGGCTCCTTTCCTGCACCTTTCTTCCCTTCTGGCTTCTTCCTGAAACCCTCACTGAGACTAAAAAGCCATCTGCCCTATTAGTGAGATGGGGGGAGGGAGAGTAGGTGCTATATTCGAACCAATTTGTTCAAAATATAGGAATATCTGGCCTGTGGGAGAGAAAGTTAACTTGTAATTAGTTTACTATACACCGGACGGGGTGGCCAGCTTTGTGCTCATTTATGCATTGCTTGAGAATAGGAGTAATTAGATGTAATTTCTGAATCCCCAGCCTAGGGATATCTGACACATAGTAGGTGTACAAAACAGGGGTGGGCAAGAGTAGCTGTCCAGTTGTTCCAATGGAAAGAGACAAGCAAGTTATGATGATTACAATAGCTTTGTTGACTGCATTTCATGTACTCACAACTGTAAACTGACTTTTACCAACCCCATATATTTTTAAATCACTTTTAACATTCTGGTAGATAGGTATCATTATCGCCATTTTATAAATGAGAAAAATAAGAATCAGAGGTGTGCAATATTTTTTTCCCATAGCTGGGAAGTAGCAGAGCCGGCTCTTATATCCAGCTTGCTTAAATCCAAGCCTCTGTCCTATGCAAAGTCACAGAATCTTGAATAGTTACATCAGGCACCCTGCCTCATACCACTGGAATCTGGCATTATGTGAGCATAGTCAGAAGATCCGTTTCCTGTCTAAGACTCACTGAGGAATGCAGAGTTTAATCCGATGATGGCAGGGTTTGGGAGGCAATGCTAATAACCCTGATAAAGAAAAGTCTACACAAAGTGCTTTGGGAATGCAGGAAGTGAAATGTCTTCCAGCTGTGGAACTGGAAAGAGGCTTCAAGGAGGAGGTGTCATTGGAGTCAAAACTCAAAGCACATTTGGAGTTGAACATGTGAAGATCAGGGTAAAGGAGAACCCAGACCACAGAAACAGTATGTGCAGAGGCACAGAGGAGAAACCCACGCGTGTGGCAGGGCGCCCCTTCTAGCCATTTGTCTAGCTGGGTCCTTGTGTAACTATTTCCTGAGGCGGCCATGACATTCTTGCTCAGGTACTGACATGCGTGTCACTGTGCGGCACAGGACAAGGCATTCCTCTTTCAGGGCCCTCATTTTCATGTCTGTGGAATGTGAGAGCATCTCTGAGGTGCCTTCTCACGCTCTGACCACAAAACCTGTCCCTCTAAGTTTTCTTCCTCTTTCTGTCTCACCCCTAAACCTGCCTCAAGGAGATCCCCTGGCCATAACCAGGCCCCTTCCTGCCCAGCGTCAGCTCTCTCCTGGCTTCCCCTCCTTCTCCTTCATTTTCCACTGTCATAGTCCTTCGCCTCCAGCTCTTTTATTTCACTCACAGCTCCCCTGTCCTATGCCTTTCTTCCACACCCACCTGAAACACCCAGGATCATCCCAACCCCTCACCATCTCTGATCTTGGAGTCGGGCTTCTGAGTGCCATAAACCAAGTCACATTCACGCTCATTATCTTTAGTGACTCCTGGGCCCTTCCAGCTGCAGTTCTTGTACTTTGTGAGTTAGAGCTCTCATTCTCAAGGGGCTCTTTCAAACTTCCACATTTATTGATCAGCATCCTGCTCAGCAGAGAGTTCTACCTCACTGAGAACACTGAAGCATTAGTAACATGCTTTCCCATTATCCTGGCCCATCCCTTACACAGGTCTCTACCTACATACCTCTCACCAGAGGATGAGGTGCCCACCAAGCCTGTTCCTCTTTGCGCTCTGGAGCCAGTCCTCTTCAGCTGTTGAGAGGCACCTCAGTTGTTCACGTCGTCCCCCTGTTCTCCCAAGTATCTTCATATCCTACCTTCCCCTGGATCTTTCCGGCACATAAATGTGGTATAGTTGCTATGTAGTGAATGTTTACAAAGGAATGCATGATACTAGGCACATTACTTAGTAAGCCTCACATGAATCTAAGAAGTTGGTTTTTTGCAGAAGAGAAAGCTGAGGCACAGAAAGATGCAATAACTTGCCCAAGTCACACAGTTAGTTAGATGGATGGATGGATGTATGGATGGACAGATGGATAGCCGGCCTGGTAACTGAATAGCTGGTTAGATGATTAGAGGGTTGAGTGGATGGACAGACGGATGGGCTGATGGATGGAGGGAGAATGTAGAGACAAATAAACAGACAAACAAAAGGGAAAGTACTTAGTATGATCAATATTTGGTCAGAGTGAGGAAGGATACTCAGACTTTGATTTCAGAAACCCTATAGTTTACTGGCATAATGATCTAATACATAATTAACAGTCAGGGACATATGTCAGATATCTGAGATTTTGCCTAAGCCCGGTCCCATAATTTATAGACCAAATAGCTGTGTTAATCATAGTCACCTTTTATTCTAGCTAAGTATCTTTGAGCAAGTCACTCAGTTCTCTCCAAGCTGTTTCCTCACCTACAGTACTGGAGTGAAAATACCACTGCAAGACTATTGTGAGGATTTAAAGAGGCTGTACCCGTGTGCCACCAACAGTGGTTCTACGTTCTCTCCTTATCCTTGCCTTGAGTGCTGTGTCTTGAGGCTTGGACTTAAAATGTACCAGGATTTCAGAGAAAGTCCCCCAGCTGTGCATTAACTCAGATGAGCTACTGATAAAACAAAATTCTAGTGGGAACCATTTTAAATTATTTAACCCTCTATTACAATTTCTTAAGGTCACTCTAAGAACCTCAGGTCCTAAGCAAAGTAGAACAATTTTCCCTATCATCCCTTTTAGTGCCAGACTTATTAAAGGACATCCTAGGAGATCGCATGGGGCCAAAGCTCTTTTTATACATACCTAGAATGTTAAAAAAAAAAAAAAAAAAAAAAAAAAAAAGCTTCCTGTATCTGTTTCTGGCTTGTCAGGTGGCAGGAAAGAACGCAGATTCTTAGGTGGGGTCCCCTCCATCCCCCACTCATGTCAATTCTGAGCATCTTTCCAAGGTGAAGAAACTTTGTGGGAAAATTATATGCATGTCTCTCCCTTTAGGGGAAAGACACAGCTCCCTCTACCAGCTGTTTTAATGAACAGGGTTGTAAAGTAAGTCAGGACAAATTAAAACGTAGCCCCATGATAGGTCTCCGGCTTCATCCGGGCTCTTAAGAGATCAACATTTAATGAGAGGAGCCTGGGGCAGCTTTTTCCCGTATGATACACTTTGGGGCACAATTAACCAATAGTTAAACCTTGTATCTTTCCCTGCCCTTTTCACCTTTCCTCATATATCCACCTGTGTTACACAAAGAGAACGGGTTAGACACAGATGTTGGCATGAAGGAAGGTGTGTGTGAGGGTATAAGGACTGAACACTAAAATTACAGCATTCTCAGTTGGGGATTGGAGAAGATAGGTTTCTAACAAGGTTAGGCACAAAGAAGACTGAGCCTATATGAATATATTTAACCAAATAAGTTTTGCACAAAATGGCACTGAGAGTTGAACCAACTGACATAACACCTCTTCCATGAAGCTTTTTTTTTTTTAATTCACCTGTTCTCAACAAATTTTTGTTGAAAGCTCATGCTGTGCCAGGCCTCCTGCATGCTGCCAGGGAGCCAAGATGAATAAAAGCTGGAGCCTGCCCTCAGGTGGGCTTCCAGTCTAGAGAGATGACAGACAATTGCACAGGTGAGGCAGGGCACAGATGGGGCGGGGAAGGAGAACTGTCTAGGAAAAGAGCTAAAGAGTTCAGCCCTGGCTGGTGTGGCTCAGTTGGTTGGAGCATTGTCCTATAAACCAAAAGGTTGCAGAATCGATTCCTGGTCAGGGCACACGCCTGCCTAGGTTGTGGTTCAGTCCCCTATCAGGGCACATGCAAGAGGCACCAAATCAATATTTCTCTCTCTCACATCAATGTTTCTCTTCCCTCCATTCCCCTCTCTCTAAAATCAATAAGCATGTCCTTGGGTGAGGATTATAAAAAAAGGGGGAGAGCTAAGGTGTTCTTGGGCCTAACTTGGTTCATCTCCAAGGACTTACACAGTACAGTCAACTGCATAGGCTTGGAATTTTAGAGCCCTTGGGGGCTTTCACTTGTTTTCAAGAGGACACCCGGCCTACAAATACCAATAGCTTCTAACTGGGTTTTGAAGATCTTGGCTGATGGTACCATGCTAGGTGGCCAGAGAAAGGGCTTAATATCCAAATTTTGAGGCTACTACTAGAAAAGCAAATATTTTGCTCTTCAGGAGGGTACTTCCCTGCTATGTGACCAGGAATTTTGCTGATACAGGACATCTTAGGTCCTCGTCATTCAGCCGTGTATATAACATAGTTTACATAGGACTTTTTCACATATACTTCCTTCAAATATTCCCACTCATCCTGTAGAGGACCATTATTACTTTCCCCATTTTTGGAGTGAAGAAGTATGGTTCAGAGAGATTAAGTAATTCTCTCAAGGACTCCACAGAGACCCAAGGACACTGGGGGGTCAAAATCTGAACCAAAATGTACTCTATGGATTGTGAACTCCATGGTACTTCAAAAGAGCCCTCCCAGGCCCTGACCCTCCAGCATTTAGTGAGAAAGTTCTGATGTTAATCACGTGAAAGTCAACTGGTGTTCATCAAATACTCACTTGTACTGGGCACGTTGCATAAACCAGAATTCACATGTGATCTGACATCAGCCTGGTACACTTACCACTCCACCTCACTTCCTTTCTTACAAGAATGTGTGTGCACAATTGGTCACACCCTGACCATACACCAAGCACTAGGCTGGAAGCTGCACTTCCATTCATGTGAACTTATTTGACTGAGGTTATGTCTGCCTGCTGTGCTAGAACGTAAACTCCTGAGGTCAGGAAAGAACTGTGTCTGTCAGAGTCACCACTGGATCCCCAGTGTCCCCTATAGTGAGTGCTCATGAAGTTCCACAAATAAGAATAACTCTCTACAGCAGCTGGTATCATCGTCCCTTGTTTACATTTAAGGAGACTAGAGACCTAAACAGGAGCCATGACCCAAACTTCACAAAGTATCAGTTATGTTACATAAAGGGCATATGAGCTGTCAAAGCGTGTTCTTTAGCCTCATGCTACTTGGTTTTCATTCTCTACTCTGGGAAGTTCTATCTGCTTTAACGTCAAAGCAAAATCAAGAAGGAAAAACTAAAGGAATTCCTTTTATTTTAAGAACAAAAAATATTGAGATACATACACACACACATATAATAACAATAGTGCCTACAACTTGGGGACAAATGATGAAGTAGCATCTCAGACTTCTGAGATGGGTGGGCGAGTCTCTCCCACTCAGGCAGAGGAGAGCCTGGACCCTGACAGGTTGTCTGGCCATCAGTCAACACCCCATCAACATCAAGGTCACCCTGTTCAGGCCCCTTCCACTAAAGTGTAAGAGCTCACACTCAGCTTGTACAGGGCCGATGGAGGGGCGCCCAGCCACCAGGCCACAGGAGCTCCAGGCCAAGAGAACGTGTCTCCTGTTAACTACCTGGCCAGGACATGGAGCATTGGGATGTACAGCACTACGGTCTCCAGATGAGAACAGTGAGACCGAATGTCTGGGAAACTCTGCAAAGAAGATCTCATTTCATTTCACATCTACCCAGGGTCTGACTTGGATGTCACAAAGGATAAGCAACAGGGCCAGAAGACGGGGAGAGGGGTGTGCTTAAAGAACCGGAAGTTCCCCTCAAAGGGAAGGCTGCCCCTCTGCCTGACCGTTCCCTTATCTGGAAATTGTCCATCTTGCAGCTTTGCTCTGAGAATTGTCAAAATGAGGAAGAGGCACCAGGTGGCCACATGACCTTGTGGAATTCCCTTATGCTGCCTGGATCTCAGTAGCCTCACCTGTAGGAAAGATGATAGCCTGGTGTTTTCACAGTATTGCTGTGACAGTTAAATGAGAAATGGTACATGAAGAGTTATCAGAGTTGTGTTAACTGTTGAGCCAAAAACAACTTTCCCACACATTAACCTCATTTGCTCTAACACCAGCCCTGTGAGAATGGTGAAGAAGGAATTATTATTCCCATTTTACAGAAATGGAAAGCAAGGCTCAATGAATTTCATAACTTACAACTTACAGGTTACCCAGCCAATAAGTGACAAAGCCAGGGGTAGACCCCAAATCTGTCTGGCCCTAAGATTCTTGGTTTTTATTCATTGCACATAAGCAAAAAGATACAGAAGTAACAGCTGTAGATTATTTGGCTAATCTTTGGAATGCCAGTGTCAGTTTGTGCATTGTCTGGACTATGAGCTCCTGAATGGCAGAGGTCATATCTTATTGACCTCTGGATTCCCAGCCCCAGGCACAGTCTCTGACACATAGTGGGCATGCATGGAATATTTTTGGAAGAATAAATGAGTCAGTGTGAATTTATTGATACCTACTATGTATCAGGAACTCAGTGCCCTCTGAAGCGTGTGCTATCATCATCCCCATTTTACAGAGGAAGAAAATGAAGCTCAGGGCCATTAAAGAGATCTCCTAAAGTCAGATAACTGGCAGCCTGATAATTCAGAGCACATCTGATTCCAAGTCTTACGTGCTTTCATCCCCACTGCTCCAGACTAATGAGCTACCTGTTCACGAAGACCTGAAGCCAGACAATCACGCTGTGGGGAAAGCCTGCCTCCTCTGCTCTCTCCCCCCTGAACTCTGCACGTCCTGCTGACTGAATCACCAAGGCTTGGGCCCCAGCAGCCTGTCCCTCTCATGGCTCACACCTTGGTGCCACCATAAATTACCACCTGGAAATAGTGCTGAGTACATCCAGACGAAAGCTAAGCTAGCCTTCCCTCCCCGTCCCTCAGGAAAGATCTATCTCTAAGTGCAGGCTCAGCCTCCAGAATCACCGGGGATCACTGCCCTGTGCAGTGCTGTGCAGAAGGGATGGCAACTTCAGAAACAGGGATTGGGGAGCCCTGAATCCTGGAGATTGTCACTGTGGTCTGTGTGGGAAGAAGGGAAAGAAGCTTGAAGAGCATCCTGGGAAAGCCCCATTCCAGGAGAGCCGCTGGAAGGAGGGACAGTTCTCCACGGCCCCACCCTCACTTGGAAAGCTTCCATAAGGACAGCTCACTAGAGATAAGCAGACAAATAGCCCTGGACTGATTTTCAGCCTGGCTGCACAGGGGATTTGTGAACTGTTTTACATTCTCAGATACCTATAGCCCAAGGCACACACAGATTCATCCATTGTCCAACAAACCTTAATTAAAGGTCTGTTGTGTGCCAAGTTCTGTGCTGGGTGTCAGGCATAAAGCAGATCAGAAGAATTTGATCCAGCCTCAGATGTCCCTGCCATGACAGTGAGACAGACACAGAAATAGCAAATTACTGTGTAGTAGGGGAAGAATACCCGCAGGGTGGACCACGGGAGACTCCTCAGAGGAGGAGGGACACTTGCGCTGAGCCCGAGGGTAGACGACGCTCTGTACCGTGGAGGCGCTTGTATCATAGACACCCGCAGTCTTAGAACTCGAAGGGACCTTCGATGCCATCAGGTTCCCCCTTGCAGTAGATGCGGAAACTGATACCCAAAGAGGGGAAGTGACCTTCCCAAGGTCACGTAGCAGACGAGTGGCTGCGCAGGCACAGAATTTACAAACCTGGTCCTTGGATTCCTAGCCTAAAACTCATGGTCTCAAGAAAGGTTTCTTGCGTCAGTGACCTTTGCCATACTCTTTCGATCATCTGTTTTACTGAGTGCTCATCACAGCCCAGATGGTCAGCACAGGTGCTGTGAGGACATGTCATTACTGTCACCCTCAGCACATCAGAGAAGTCAAAGAACCGGGCTCTAGGTCAGGGCTCTTTGAACCCATGTTACAGCGGCCTCCCTCTCCTCTGGGCAGCTGAGAAACCCAATGTGTTACTGCGTGTAGCATCTCCCTTTTCAGGTAATGTGCTTGGTTGGCAGTGTCAGGCATGGGAGCACACCATAGATGGCAACTCACTGTTGTTTCTTTTAATTCTTGAACATTTTAGCCATTGCCTTGCAGCTTCATAAGAAAGGTCTGAGCCTCTAAGATCTAATTTTGTTTTCTTTTTTCAAAAGTAGCTAGACTATTAGTAGCTTAAAAGGGAGTAATCATGGGCAGATGCAATTTGACATGGGTGCCGATTACTTTAGTTTGAAAGAAAGTAAAGGTATTGGGATTTTCATTGGGAGACAGTTGGGCCGCGAGGCCCAGAATCGAGTCAGAGTCTCTCCATCAGAGCCCTGGCAGAGAGCATCGGTGGCTATGGTTGTTCAACCGATTTCCTAAAAACCAGTTATGTTTGGAGCCTTCACAGCCTGTCTGAATAACCTCGAAGCTGCATTGACCCCGTCCCCAAGGGGCTTCTGAATCAGGTCATGTGCATGTTTGTGAAAGGCCAGGCAGCTCCACCCTGACTGTGGACTGCGATCCCCACCCCAACCCCCCCGCCCCCCCACCCTGGCCGCCATCGTCTATTTGCTTGCGATCAGAAAAGCCATTCGGCTGGTGCATGGAGTTGCAGCAGTGAAGCACTGATCAGGAGGACAACATGAACCCCGCAAAAGCATGAAACGACCACCTAGAGTACATGAGGGAGGTGCAGGGGGCCAGCCTTTGTTTGACCGCACATCAATTAGAGTCGAGGCTGTAACACAATGCAGGCCCCAGAACCCTTCACACGCCCCAGCCAGACCCACAAACGCTTCTCTTGGCGATCAGGGACTCATCCTCACTTTGTTTTCACACATAACTGGTTTTTAATTAAATTTGACTTTTCCTCACATCTGTTCAGCAGGACGGTCCCCTCTGCAAGTGGCAAGCACAGAAGTGGGGACAGGCTGGCAATAAGGAAAAGCAAACAGAGCAGAGCCCTTCAATCCATCCTATTTTGGTGAAGAATGCGTTTGGGGCAGGCTTCCGCCCAGAGAATTCTTCTTGTGTGAGGGTCCTTGTCCACAGAGATTAGCTTCCCAAGGCCCTGGAATCCTGACTGCTCACAGAAGCCAAGGAAGGTGGCCAAGTGTGACCTTTGTTCCCAAGAACAACTTGCTCAATACTTGTTTTTTCTCTCTCCTACCCCTCCTGGCCCTCTTCCCCACCCTCTCCCCCTCCCCCACCTCCTCCCCACAGAGATCTGTGCTGCCGACTGTGGCGGCCATGGTGTGTGCGTGGGGGGCACCTGCCGCTGCGAGGATGGCTGGATGGGGGCGGCCTGTGACCAGCGGGCCTGCCACCCACGCTGTGCCGAGCATGGGACCTGCCACGACGGCAAATGTGAATGCAGCCCCGGCTGGAACGGCGAGCACTGCACCATTGGTATGGCGAGCCAGGCCCAGGGTACCTCCTCTGGCCTGCATGGTACCTTTGTCTGTCGCACACTTCAGGGCTGGGGCTGGACTCCCACCGCATGTGGGAACTGGGCCAAAAGTCCTTTCATCTGGCAACATTATGGTTGGCATTTCCTAGACATCAATTGGACTTAAACTCATAACTGAGCACTGTTAACCTCCCCTCCTCCCTAGTCTGCATTTACCAGAACCCAGGAAGCTGGTTAGCCTGCCTTGCCCTCTAGCCCGTCCCAGGCCCAGTGCACTATAGCTCTGTGTTAAGGAGCTGGGGTTCGAGGTGGAGCCAGAGGAGTCTCCTCTAGCAGCAGTGGGCCAGTCCCAATGCCTTTCTGAACCTCAGTTTTCTCACCTATAAAATGGGGATAATAATGCATGTAAAGAGCTTAGAATAGGCTGGCATGTAGCAGAGTGCTCAATAAATATAGCCATTATTGTCAAATTCATAATCTGGTTGGGAGGGGTTGGGCTTAGCTCTGAGTCCTCCGTACCCACGGGCCTCCCAGGTCTGAGCTCGCAACGAGGCCCAGAATCCTGGGGAAAGCTTCCCACAGGCCACATCTGCATCCCATTAGGCCTAGGACCCCTCCTCCCCTGTCCTCAGCTTCCGTCCTGTCTGCGTTTGTCTCCTTTCTCCTCTCTTGGGGGCTCTGCGGCACCGCCGGCCCCCGCTAAAGCAGCACTGTTGGCAGCTTTCAAAACAAGCTGATCACTCCATTCCCTTCTTTCTGCCTTTCCTGCTGGTTTTGTTGATTTTAAACACAGCCAGACATTTTGCTTGGTTTATTATCTGGAATGAACACTCCCCAAAAGCTCTTTATTGAATCAACCGGTTTGTGTATGTGTTTTAACTTCTTCCCCTTCCATTTTTTTTTTTTAGAGAAGGGCCTGTGATCAGATGGTGAGCACATGGCTTCAGAAGGCAGGATTCTGGACGCCTCTCTAGCTCTAAAAATCACCTCTTGAGTCTTACAGCAACTGGGAGGCAAGCCCCGAAGCTTTGGGGGGTACAAAGGAATTTTGAGCAAATGAAGCTACCTCTCCTCTTATTGTTTTAGGCTTCCTTCGTTTTCTTTTATAGCCTGAAATTAGTTTGTATTCATCATCCCTGCCCTCACAATGTCACTCTTTTTATAATTGGCTGTAGAATACCTTCTACTTATTACTATTAATAATAATGGCCTCTAATTTTTGAATATTTACAATGTGCCAAGCACTGTGCTAAAGGCTTTGACTGCACTATTTCATACCCCTAACAATCGCCCTGTGAAGGTAAACATATTAATTGTTTTCTTTTCATGGCCCTGGGCCGAATGCCACTTAACTTTTAAGAAGTCAAACAGGAATTTGAAGCCCGGTTTTCTGAGCCACGGGCAGGGGGCTGCTCCCCAGCTACGGGCTCTGCAGTCCTTGTGGGACAAAGCCCAGGTTTTCCGCAGAGGCACCCAGCTCGTGCTCTTCCCAGGAGCTGTGTCTTCCTATTTCAGTTGTGTTCAGAGCTCCGAGCCCAATTTGCCGGCCCACATTTGTAAAGCCACTCGGAGCCAGTGGCGACCCTCGCTGCTTTTCTGTAGCAGAATGTGCCACCGCCATGTCTTCCTGGGTGGCTTCTGGGTGGCTTCTTTATGTCAGTGTCATCTTACCTTGTCATTGTCCTGAACACCTCTTAAGAGAAGTGGCCCAAGTACCTGATGGGACTTCTTCTTTAAACTCTGCTTTCAGTTGCCTGGGTGACTGAGGACAGGCTGACCTTTCAACCTCCCCAGCCCGCAGGAGGGCCCATCCCTAGCAAAACGAAAATCAGAGCCCAGAGAGAATACATTCTGTTATTCTCTCTTGCTTACAGGGACCTCAGCTCACCTTGCCAAGTCCCACGAAGTTTATGGATGGAAGACTTTTGTAAGATAAAAGCACCTCATTTGAACCAAACGACACAAGGGATTTAGGGCACTTCTCTGTCAGTGCAGCCACAGAGGTCGCAAGGCAGGGCTTGCGGGCAGGCTGTGCTCCATCCAGCGTCCTGTGGGCGTTCGGCAGGCTAGCCTGAAGAATACCCCTTTTGTTTTGATGTCAAGCAGCCAAACCACCCTCCTACCTCCCTGCTCACCCGGCTGTCACTCTTTAAGAGCAAATTCCTCCTGGGATTGCATATGCTTCTTCCCCTCCAGATAAGAAATACATCAAGGTAAATGTGCACGATTCAAGAGGGAGGTTGACAGTCATAAATACCAGAAAAATGTCACAGGACATTGAAGAAGTAATGGACTAGTCATAGTGGCTCAGATGAAAGGACGCTGGCTGGGAATTCTATTACCTTTCATTGTGTGGTGAGCATTTCTTTGTCTCTGTCTAATCTCCCCGCATGGCAACTCGCTCCCCGTGGGTCTCTGCCTATGGCCAGCTGCATCTCCACTGCGAAACCTGGCACCCCAGTGCTGAAGGGACACTTCAGTAACCTTAGGGACAGAAGGGCAGGGGCGGGCCATGCAAACAAGGGAAACGATGGCAGTGCCTTCTTTCCCTTTTTGGAGTGGAAATGAGTCCAGGAGAAACCCCTTTTTAAACTTAGATGGTAAGAAGGAGCACTTTCTCATATTTCCAGGGAACTTTGGTCCTGTAAGGATCCTTTAGGAAAAGAAAAAAAATGCTGATGTCAAAAGTTAGAAACTCCAAGTGTTACATTTTCTCTTGTTACCAGATTGTTAGGCAGCAGGCCATTACAGCGCTGCTAGCCCGCACGCTGGGGTACGGTCATGTCCCACAGCAGCGAGCAGGCCAGCATCCACCGCGTGGACTGCGAGGTCTCCCTGCAGCGGAAGCAGAAGAGAGGAGGGCCTGTTTATTCACACACTGCTGCCCGTTCTAAACAGGAAAGGGTAACTTGATTACTTCTAACAGCTGGCATCAAAAAATAAGATGAGTCGGCATTCCTCATGGTCAAGTCCCTCAGCATAAGGACCTTTTTACCCCAGTGACATTTCCCAGAGCAGATTATTAAAGTAGGAATTAAATTTCTCCCCTGGAGGTTTTGGTTCATATTTTCTTTGGGGGAAGCTGCTTGCCTTTCCTCAAAAGAGGTTGGTTTTTGGAATAAAAGGGATTTGACAGTGACATCCTTCTTAACAGGCAACAGTTTCTTTCTCTTTTGTCAAAAAGCAAGAATAGTGCACATTGAATCCTAATTCCTTATGTTAAGAATTATCTGTCTCTTTGCATCTTCAAGAAAGATCGGACCCCATGGTCAGTGGGGGCTTCTGTCTCTCCCTGGCGAGCCACGGAACGGGGTGGCCGCAGTGGGCCTCCTGGTGCCCCCAGCACCACGCGTGCATCAGCCTGACTCTGAGTTGCCTGCTGCTAAAAATCCCGCACAGATAAGAAGGGGTTTTTCATCTTTGCTCTTACTCGTCACTAATGTTCCCACGTGCGTATATCGGCGATTTTCAACCTTTTTCATCTCCCACACACATGAACTAATTACTAAAATTCTGAGACACTTTGAAAAAATATATTTCTGCCAATCTGACATAAAAAGGTATAGTTTTGACTTATTGACACAGGACTGCTATTGTTGTGTTGGCTGTTGTCATTTTTTTTTTTTAATTTGATAATCTAAGGAAAAAGAGGTCAGTGCCCCTGACTAAATAATCAGGTATTTCATGTTTTAAAAATTCCTGAGGCACACCAGTTAAAAATCGCTGGCATGTATGGAACCCAGTTTTCCTTGTCCAGATTTAAGAAAAGATGGATTGGTTTGGAACTATTTCGTAAGTATATGGTCAACACAGAGCCAGCAAAAGCATTACTTTTGGATGTCTTTTCCAGAAATTTTATGGCTCTCTTAAGTCTGGGGCTTGACCTTCAATTTCTTTAGAGAAAGCTAAATTTAAGAAGGTGTTAAATTTAAGAAGGTGTTCAATTTTTTCCCTGTTTCTTTGAAAACACTACTAACATTTTGGATCACTTCTATGATAGTTATTTTATTCACTTCAGTGCCCCTTGTCTATAAAGTCTCAAAACACATGTGGGAAATGCCAGCTCCTGATTACATTTGTAAAATTCCAACCTTCACCCCAAAGCTGTGATTATTCAAGATGCCAGATATACAGAATTATTTAGTAGACTTCAGGAGAGCTATCCAATCATATAAATCTTGATTCTTAAACAAATCCTCCTCTGGGAGTAAAGATCAAAATAATACTCTGGCGATGCAGTTACCAGAATGAGCAAAACCAGATGAAGATAAATGATAAAGACAGTCCACAAAATCCTCTGGAGTTCTTTGTCCACTTCTGAATGGTAGCTATCAGAGTGGGGTTTTTTTGGAGGGGGTGGAGGGGTGGTAGTTTTTGGTAATTAGTCCTCAAGAGAGAACTTGTAAGGCACTCACAAGGTTTCGACACCTGTGTGATGGCTCTGTGCTTATCCTTCCTCAAAAGCATTCGCACAGCAGGACCTGTGACCTGACAGGACAGATGCCACAAGGAGAAAGAGAAAAAGGACAGCGATCTACCCCAGGTTATCAGAGCACGAGTCTGGTTAGTTGATGGTTCTGGCAGCCAACATGTGGTAGGCGTGTGAAACTGGAGGAAAGTTAGTGGGCCTGGTGAGTCCCGTTCAGGATGGGTGCCATTGGCCACTTACTCATTGACCATCCAAAGAGAGAAGAGCGTTAACGTATCCAAAGTCTTAACAAGAACATGTCTTTGATGGTTTGTCATTCATCTGAAAGAAATTTAGATGATTATAACCACCCCAGGCATCAGCTACTATAATGATCTTTGTTTAATCTGGCCTAACGTGTTCCAATGATACGACTATCAGGGTCAACTGATAGACTTGGAATGAAAAACCTCTTGCCGTGTTCTCCATGTCCTTCAACTGGGCCTCCTGAAGCTTCTTGCGATTATCTGAAGAGAAACTTTTATTGGTACAGGCAAGTTAAGGAAAGATGTTTTCCTGTTGGAGATCAGAGAGATGCTAAAGAGATCTAAGACCTCACAGAGCAGCCTCATGCCCAAGGCTCAGAGCCTGTGTCATGAACAGCTGTGTGCCACCTCTATCCCCAGCTTCGTGCATAGTGACAGGAATGTAGGAACACAAGAAATGTTTGTGCAATGTTGAAAGCATCAGAACCGCCCAAGAAGAAAAATAGCTTCCCTGCAGCCCATCTTCGTCCTGGGGTTCTGAGGAGAAAGACGAAGGAATTTGGTGAAGTCCTGAACCCACCATTAATAATGCAAACTGGTGGATGCTTTGCCATCTTTTCTTAAAGTTAGTACTTTAAAGTCATCATGAATTTGTAAGTGACCATGTTCAAGATCGTATGCGCCAAGACTTTCAAACAATGAAAACAATACTAGTATGGACTTCTGTATTTGCTTCTTATAAATAAATAACATTGGACTTGAAAGACCCAGTTATCACTTCCATTTTCCATAGCCAGAGACAAGGAAACTCTATTCCTTCCCAGGAAACTGTTGGCCTTAGTATTGACTGGCTGTTATCCGCTTTTGAATTCACACTGTGACTTGAGGTCACTGTGTAAAGTGACCTCGTAATTTGTGGAATCAGAATTTGAAGTTCTGAATGTCCACTTTTGTCTCCAGAAACCCACAATGTTGATCGCATCCTGAGTCCACCTCAGTCACCTCTACTGGCTGCTATTGTTGCCTGCAGTTTGGAGAAATTAATAAGCATTTTTAAAGTATTCCTTTAAATAGAGATCATTATTACTAAAAAAAAAAAAAAAAAAAAAATCTCAAAAATAAAATGGCATTAGAAGAGAGATCTCTGAAGTCAGCCCCTGGCCTTGGGGAGGTTATCCAGTAGAGTGGATATAGTCTGGACTCATCAGCAGAGCCATGATTATCACCGTTAGGTTTGGAGACAAAGTGTTTCTTGTTGGAGAACTCTCTCAAAGTGGATGCCGCATGGTGGTATGGCCATTTGGATCACAGCGATGGTGCCTCATTCAGCCTTGTCACCCTTCCCAACCCTGTGAAAGAAACCTCGTTTCACTCCATCTCTTCAGCTGGGTTCAGAGTTTCTACAGGAATATGTGATTATGATCCTGTACAAAACTAAGAACAACGGCTGAACCAGGAGATCCTCTGTTTTATTGCTCTCTGGTGACATGTCCTGGGAGATGATATCTAAGAAAGTTTAGATCACTTTGCAAAATTAGATGAGTGAGCCTGGCTAAGACAAAAGTGACAGATGAACCCAGAATCAAGAAAGTCTCCGCCTTAGTGAGAGGTGTTTCCTTTGCTGTTTCACACATGTGCTGGCCCTATTTTTCACTGTTTGGCATTCCACAGCTTTGTTTATTCACTCCTGCTTAACAAGCCACTCTCCTTCATTTTCCCTGCAATAGCCTATTATCTCACGGACTCCACAGCATCTATAAGAATGAAGGAGAAGCATGCAGGCCCAGTTAAAATCTCTTCTTCCCAATTTTCCACTTGGCTGTGCAGCCTCCAGGAGCATATTTCATCTTGAAACAGAGACCACATGGATATGCAGACTGAGAACAGAGCCTCTCACCCACCAGTCTTTTGAGGCAAATGTATATTGATGAATGGCAACAGCATCTATCCTGTCCAGAGGAGAGAAAGAATATCCTGACAGATAGAACCCTCAGGCTTCCAGATAAGGCCCCACCATTGCAGTTCAGCCCCAAATATGGACTTTTGACACAGGTAGGAAATCGAGCTGAGGACGGGGGTCAGCCTGGCAGAAAGCATCAGGCCTTTCAGGAGACAGCCATGCATCTGGCCTTTGTGGGAACAAACGTCGGGGAGCCACAGAGAGGCGGGCAAAAGGGAAGCTCCGCAAATGATTGTGGAATAGCCATGGTGGAGAAGGTGAAATGGTGTTAACTGATTTATTCTGCAAATGAAGAGCTCTGCCCTGCTTCAAACACACAGTGGGGTTTCTTTCAGAGCAACATTTGGCCCCCACCCTCACAAATAAGGAAAACTTTAGGTTGCAAAATAATTCAGTGCTTGAATGCAACCCCCACATTGGGGAAAAGAAAGCATGCGCCATTCTGTCTTTTGAGTTAATAAGCATTAAGAAGTGGTCAGATTTTCTTTTTCTTGTTTTTCTCAGTGACATCCATTGACCAGGACCTCACAGTCTTTGTAAGATACACAAAGGAGCGATGTGTCTTACTTAGAACACCAGGCATTCTGCATTCAAGTCAATGTGGGCACATGTGTCCATAGAACATTCAGAAGTGACAGACAGATAATCTAGTGGTATATTTGACCAAAGACTCCACCCACTTCCCTAGTGCACATCAAAGATGATTTTAATATTGCATAGTTGTAAATTCCAATTCCTGGAAACCCCTCTGCCCAGACAGAGTGCACTTCCTATTATACTACTACTTCCCCAGAAGGGAAGTTGGATGCTGCTCTGGGTAGACAAAGGGCAAGGTCTAGTTTGCCATTGAGCTGAACAAACCTGACAGAACAGGAGTGTGGCCACTTTTGCAGCTTCCCATCCTCCTTTTTCTCCCATTTTCCTTATCCATATGTCGTCTCATTTATATGATCATATTTGAGTTGAAGTTCCTTTTGGCCCTTCCTGGAGAATGTGCTTGCTCTCCCTCCTCCTCTCTCATGTAATCCTGTCCCAAAAGGTGGGGTGCGTCCCCACTGTCTCCCCAGCACCTGGCATGGTTATGTGGCAGGCAGTGTTGCACTTACTTGATCCTACCTTAAATGTCCTGTCTTTTATTTCCCAAGCGCACTATCTGGATAGGGTAGTTAAAGGTATGGTCTTCCTTCCTTTATTTTCCTGTTGTCTTTTGTGTGTGTGTTTGTGTATAAGCATAAAGAAGAAATGCATATGTAAAAAATGTATATACACCCCAGAAGCATGGTGTCTAGATGCTGCCACATCCCCAGCTTTGTCACAACATCCAGTGCCCAGAGGGCAGGGTTTTGGTCACAAGGTGATTGATATACCTGCAGTGTCATTCTTCCCCTCAAAAGCGCTCCTTCTGTTTGTGACATTACCATTGCGCTGTTGCCCTTCCCTGCCCATACACACATACACTCCCCATCCTTTCTACCCCATCTCATGTCACCCTGCCCATCCCTCACGGCCCCGGGTTCATTAGAATTAAGATGGCGGGAACCAGGGTGGGTGGCCTTAGGGAAGAGGAGGCCCCAGAGCAAGCAGAGAAACCTGAAGAGCTGCATTCTAATAGCGCACGGCTAGTGCTGGGCACTGTGCCTGGCTCTGGAGAAAGGGAGGAAATAGACCCCTGACCTCAGGGAGTAGATGGTCTTTTGTTTTGGTTTTTCCCTTTTCAGAGGCCTGACCTTGGTAAGTCTTATGTTTGACAAGCGTTCCCTCCAGGCATAGTTTCTTCTATTTTAAACATTTACATTAATTAGGTGGTCCTAATTTTCCAAATAGGCCTCACTGCTTTAAGAATAAGCCTCAGGATGATCAGATATATGTGCTCATAAAAGACACCAAGCTTCTCAAGGAGAAATACCATGCCCTAGTCATCTTTTTATCTTTAAGCTCTAACACAGCGCCTGGCACAATGTATGAGCTCAGTGGCTAGGGACTCAGGCACTGGAGCCAGACTGCCTGAGTTGAACCCCAAGTTCAATACTCAATAAACTGGGTGACCTTAGGCAAGTTACTTAACCTCCTTTTACTTCAGAGTCTTTATAAAAGAGTCTTATAACAGGACCCACTTCATAGGGTTGGCGTAAGGATTAAGTGAAATAATGACTGTAAAGAGTATAGCACGTGGGCAGGAATTATGCTCAACAAATGTTAGCGATGCTATTTTATCATCATGCTTATTCTCACCCTTAACTTAGAGAAGGACTTGTTAGCCAGACTAATTTTTGAAATTGTAAAGAAAAGGCTAGATTAACTTTTAATAAAAGATAACAGCTTCTATTTAAAAGCTTATGGAAAGGGTTTTCGGGAAACATAAATTACTAAGTGCTTTTCAACTAGGACATCCTTTCCGAATGCAGCAAGGATATTACTAGGACCCATCAGGTGGATGCCTGGTGTTGAGAAGCAAAGTTCCTCACATTTCACATGTTGGTTTTCAACTGAGAATAAAATCATTAGAACAAGAGAAAGTAGTACCCGTGAGTCTCTTTAGGAATTTCACAAATAATCATTAAGGGAATCATCAGAATAGATTCAATTTAATAGTGTTACCATCTGTCTAGTGTATTTTTCCTACTATGTGAAGTAATTCATATTCATGAGTCAGTGAGTCATAAGTTGCTCTAAAAGACCAATGTTTCTTGCCAAAATCTAGGTCTGGACCAAGCCCCCATCTGGCTGACTTTCTGGTATAATGGGTACTAATCCTAAAAAAGAATTCAGAGACCTATATAAATGCAAGCTCAGGACTTGTCAAAAGAGAGTGCTTTTCAGTTCAAAGACAAGCCAGCTTCTATTCCGCACTTTCCAATTGCATTGCTAGAGACTTAAGAAACAGAATTCAATCAACAAATATATTAAACTCCTCCTGTGCACCAGGAAATATAGATATCACACAACAGAAATAGTCCCTTCTCTAGGGTTGACTACAGTCTAGCAGAAAAGACACTAATAAAACAATTCGAACAAAGAGGGTTATGATAGGGGAAGTCCAGGGGCCACTTAGCAAGGAGATCTGCCAAATTCAGGCAGGACCTTATAGACTAAGATTGTGAACTTTTATGTAAGTGAATGAGAAAGGCAGTGAAGGTTTTTAAAAGAAGGGTAATGACTTGATGGCATTTGTGATTTGGAAGGATCGATCTGGCCGTATGTTAGAAAAGAGCTGAAGAGGAACATTTAGGAACAAGGAGGCCAATTAGACTGTTGTGTTTTGTTTTTTTTTCCCTAGGTAAGAGATGATAGTGACCTTGTCTAGAGAAAAGTACCAGAGGACCAGAAAGAGAACCATAAAGAAACAGGGCATGTTGATACCTAAGAGGTGGATGTATTGCATAGTCCCTTAACTAAAAAATAAACGTCAAGAATTCTGAAAGTCTTCTAGTCATACCTGATGCTAGCTTCAAGGGGGAGGGGTTCTTCATAGGCTTAAGCAGGCAGTTGAAGATAAAGTGGTCCCTTGTCATTTAAAGGGCATCATTTCTTTTGAAAAGCTTAGCCCTTCTCTAAACCTTAAAATTACATTATTTTGGCTCAACAAATACCTGGTGTGAGTCCTTTCAGAAACGGTTGTTAATGTCACTTGGGCTCTCTGAATTATCAATGAGTTTTAGGGTTTGTGGAATTAAGGAGCTTCAGTAGTGGGCAAGGATAGACATAGTGCTTTAAGAAAGTCAGCCAGTCACCCTGACCGGTGTGGCTCAGTGGTCTGGGCGTCATCCCAGTCAGAGCACATGCCTGGGGTTCAGGCCAGGGCCCTGGTCAGGAGCATACAAGAGGCAACCAATCCATGTTTGTCTCCTCTTTTCCATTCCCTTCCCCTCTCTCTGAAAATAAATAAAATATTTAAAGAGGAAGAAGAATAAGAAAGTCAGCCAGTCACCTCAGAGGAGGCTTCCTCTTACTGGCTAATGGGATGTGATTATCCCAGAAGCAGATTGCTGCATGAGGACAAACCTCATTCAGCCCACAGGTACTCAGGGTCCCTCCGAACCCCTGAAAATCTGATAGGAGAGTGCAGACCCTCGGGGCGTAACCTGGTCCATTTAAAGAAACTGACTGTGGATAAAGTGTTCCCGTGATTTCCCGTGCGGAGCTTTCCCTCCGGGAGGACACCTGCTCCTCCAGGCAGTTTCAGAGCAGTGCAGAATGCACACACCAGGCACTGAGGGCTAAGGTGAGCTCATTGCAGCAGGGATTCCCAAAGTGGGCTTTGAGGGATGGAGTGCTCCCCATTTCTGCCAATGGTTATGGGGGAAGGAATTCTGAGGTCAAATTGGAAAATGTCCTGATTGTCTCATCATCAGGTTTCTTTATTATAAAACCTCTCAGAGCCTTTGACGTATTGAGTGTGACTTTCTAGGATAAGACTATAGGATGCAATGTTTTCCAAACTTATTTGATCACAGAAGCTTGTTTTTGAAGACCTCTTAGAAGTGGTATTCCACAAAATTTACCCCAGAAAGTATTGTCTGAGATATAAGACCCACTTTAAATCCTTCCTGGAACAAAGTAGGGTAAGTAGAATACAAAATCCTTGAGATAAGGGGATGTCTCATCTCTGCCTGCCCTACCATTCACACAGATCTTGCATCCAGTAGGTGCTAAGTAAAGTTTGTTGAAATGAAGAACAAAATCATCAGATCTGAAGTTGCTTTGACCTTCTTGCTGGGTTGCTTACACTGGAAGGACCTAACAGATCACCTCATTCAAACTCTCATTTTATAGATGAGGAAGCTGAGTCCAGAAAAGGAAAAACAACTTTCCTAAGATCCCACAACTTAGGCAGGCAGCACCAGAGCCTAGGTCTCTTGTGACACTCATTGACCATTTCAACAAACATGCACTGAGTGTCTTGCAAGGCATGAATTAGGCCCCAAGTCACCTTTATGGAGTTTACATTCTAATGAAGGTAGTAAGGCATTAAACTAATTGCAAAATTAATCATTTAAATATACTTGGGACCATTGCTCTCAGGGAAAAGGGCAAGGTGCTAGGAGAGCATGAAATGGTGGCCCTGGACTGGGACACATGGCCCTGAATCCATCTTGCTGTCTGCCACGCAGCTGCATGCTGATCCCCATGTCACTGGGCTTGTCTGAGATCTCTGGCGAGGTTTGCATTTATGAGGTCCATAGCTTTTGACCCGAATGTTGACACAGTTTGAGCAGGCAAAAGGTTATTTTCTGGTTTGTGAATTTCTTAGTGAAGTTATGCAATATCAAAACAAGTAAATCCAATTTACTAATAATAATAGCAGCTATCATTTATTGAATACCTACTTACATCACCCACTGTGCCAAATAGTTGATATACATTATTTCATTAATCTTCTTAACAACTATTTGCATTAGGTATTACCTCCATTTTACAGATAAGAAAACTGAGGTCTGGAGAGTTAAATAATTTGCCAGTCATCCCATATGTAGTAAGTAAAATGGTGGTGCTGGAATTTGAACTGAGGTCTGTCCAGCTCCAAAGTCCACGCTATATTACAACACATGGTTTTTAAAAAATGTTTAGGATTAAATATTGTGAAATTGTAACTGCCATAGAAAATCAGGATCTGAAAGATATAACAAAGTAGTTCAGTTCAGAAATAACATGTAAAATGTGTAGCACAGTGGCATAGACATTTAGTCATTGTCATTACTGTCCTGAGGCACCTAAATCAGGGTTGGCAAACTGCAGCCCACAGACCAAATCTGGCTTATCACATTTTTTTAAATAAAGTTTTATTGGAACACATCATGCTCATTCATTTATAAATTGTATGTGGTGGTTTTCAAGCTACCGTGACAGAGTTAGGTAATTGCAACAGAGACCTTATGACTTACAAACCTAAAATATTTATTATCTGGAACTTTATAGAAAAAGGTTGCTGACTCTGATCTAAATAGCTGCCTCAGTTTTCTATTTTGCCTTTCTATAAGCCCTACCTGAGGTTATGGGAAACAACCAATGATATCACTCAAAATAGTAGATAAAAGTAAATAGAAGACTCAAATATTGTGTTTGAGCTATGAGTCAGGCTTTGTTTATCACTCCTACGTAATCTTATATAATCTTCCCAACAACCCCATTCTATAAGTTGACCGAAGCTCAAAGAATTAAATATTGCCTAGGTCAAACAGCCACTGAGTGGCAGAGCCAGCCTTTGATATGGTTCCCAAGCTTGTGCTACTACACAAGAGATGCTCTTTGCATTTTACAAGGGGCTACATCTTAGAGCAAGAAAAAGCAATCTACCACTCTTAATATTTGGGCCCTGTTTCATTCCAAGACTGATTTCAAATACAAATGAGGTTTTATTGACAGTAAGCCCCAGCCTGATGGACACAAATTTGAGTGGGACTAATTGAGGAATGAGAGAGTCTGTAATTATTTAGATCAGAAGAGGTGGCTGATGTTGGCCATCAAATTAGAATGCCTGGGTAGTCACCTGCACGTCACGGCCCTGCTCCTGCGCTTTTGCAACCGCTTTCTCAGTCACTTTTGGATGGCAATGCTGGTGGCATCTCACCTTTCCCAGCAGACTTCTGCTGTGCAAAGACATCGTAGCCTACACTTGCTTCTAAACTTCTGGAGGAAGCCCTCCTAGGCTTGTTGTACACACTCAATAAATGTTTCTTCCACTGAATGGAAAGCACAGTGGCCAGATCAATTGATTGCTTGCTATGTGAACATCTCATATAAATGAGCATGGTCTTTTCTTTTACTTTGTATTAGCAGTCAACTATCAAAAGTTTTAAACACTGAAGTTTTAGATTCTAATTGATTGGCCATTTAGTGAATGCCTACCTTGGCCTAGGCCTTATATGAGACAGCGACATTCACATTTGTCCTATTTAAGAATAATGGGTCGATTTTCAGTTATTTCATGGCAGAAAATTCAGTATGCAGCCATACTTGTTGCAGTTCGCTGCTCATAATAATAAATGTTCATCGATGACAGAGTGCTTTCACATCTCTACCTTTCCCTGGGACTGAGCACAGGCGGAGAGAAGACATGAACGCTTGCCAGGGAAAGGTGGTTTTTTGATAGCTCCTCTGAGAAAGGGGTTGGCAGGTTTGTTAAAATGGGGACTTGAATGAAAACAAGTGGCAAAATATAAACTGAAGTGAACCAAGTAATTTAACAGATTCTCAGACATAGATTTCTGAGCAACACACTCAGAAAGGGGGATTTGAAAAGGGGGTCATCAAAAACCTGTAAATCTATTTGAATAGTAATAAAAACTCCCCACCTTATGATACAGTCAAAGCAGAACCAAAGCAGAGTCTAAATACTGCTGGACCCTTCTTGATTAAATCATGCGCAGCCCTCTCAGACAGATGGCCGCTCCTGTGTTAGGTTCCCACCATATTTTGTACATCTCCCTTAGGATACTTAGCAGTGAAATATTTTGCTTATACAAATCTGTCTCCTTTCATAAGCTACATGCTTCTCAGGAATAAGAACTAGATCTTATTCATCTCTGTACCTCCAGTGCTAGCACAGAGAAGATGCTTAATAAATGACAGACAGGCAGGCAGATGTACAGATGAACAAAGTTTGGGAAGGGCAGTCTGCCTGTGTCTGCATTTGCAGTTGCAGGCAGCCTTGGGTTGTCTCGCTCATGTCAGTCATCAGGGCTCCTCTGGGTGTAGAGCCCTTGTTAGTGGCTGCAGATAAGTTGGGAAGAAAAAGACCCAAGGACTCTTCCTCAGAGCAAAGACAGTTGTTTAGCAGAAAAATAGGACAAAATAAATGAAAAGCCTAAGGTCTGATACAGTTGATCTAGTAACAAGAGCTGGGAAAAGGTATAGCCTTTAGAAGAGGACTCAGAGGTGCTGAGGGGATATGAGGAATAAACAGAAATGGTTGTTTTGTCCCAAATAGCTGCCACATACAGGAAAAACAAGACTAAACAAGGAGCGAGGATCAGACAGAAAGCACCACTGGTCAGACTCCAACAGGCCTATGTCCACTGACTCCCACTCTAGAATCCTGGTCATTTTTGAAAGGGGATTTTAGATGCAGAAGGTGTGGGTTTCAGACCTGTCCCTGCCACTTCTGACTTTGCCACCTCCTGACTGTGCAGCTTTAGCAAGTTCTCCACTCTGGGTCCAGGTTGCCTCTTCGGAGAAGTGGCAGTTCCTAATGACACCAGCCTCCCTGGGTGCTTAGGACACCGATGTGCTGATGGATGTGAAAGCATTTTCTCAGTTGGCAGGTGGAGCGTGAGTGTGTGTGAGTACACTTGGCCATGGACAATCAGAACTCAATTCCATGTGCTTTGCCTTGCAGAGGGTTGCCCTGGGTTGTGCAATGGCAACGGCAGATGCACCTTGGACCTGAATGGGTGGCACTGCGTCTGCCAGCTGGGCTGGAGAGGAGCTGGCTGTGACACGTCCATGGAGACCACCTGTGGTGACAGCAAAGACAACGATGGAGGTAGGGCTGTGGCACCCATGAGCCCCATGCAGCTCTGGGTTGGGGGAGGCTCCAGGTGGACAGTGGTCACGACTGAGTTAACAGGCGACCGAAAGACCAGCTGGCCAATCAGGGAGGCCTACAGGGAAGGCATAAAACTATGCATGTGATCTAAGAAATGAGTACACATCATTAGTTGTTCCATTTGAATTAATTAAAAATAAGTAAATAAAATTAATTGCCATCCAACACGAAGTGCAGAGGAGAAAGCATATGGAATAAAGAATTTTCTAACAATTCAACAGTAGAATAAGTTTTCTGACAAAGCGATGAGATCCCTTTCACTGGAAGTGGACAAGAAGAGGCCATCCAGTTCTGTATCAGAGGAAGTGGCAGAAAGGATGCTTCTCCAAGGTTGAGTTACCTTGGGTCAGTGTTCCATCTCCTCTGATTGTGGTGGTAATCCTCACCAAGCACATTGAGGCCATCACCTTCTGCCCCTGTGAGCTTGTCATAGAATTTTTCTTTGCTGTTGGATTTTTTTTCCTAAGTGCTGGATAGTCAAAACCCTAAGGAAGGAGAGCCTTGTTTTGTGAAACATTTATTACCTGAGAGTGAAGAGATTAGGGTTCTAAACCCAGTTCTTTGAGTCCCTGTGTATCCTTAAGCAAGTTACATGATGTCTCTGGGCCTCATCTTTCCTATTTATAGAATGACGTGGTTGGATCATGAGGACCATTCCAGCCCTTACATTAGTGCTAGAATCAGCCCTCATCTTTCTGTTGTGTAAACTTGGATGAATGCAACCATAATGTGCTCTACTTTCCCACTTGGAAGGTGAATTGATTCTTCCTGACCCCTACCAATCTTGGGGGTTACAAGGAGAATAAAAACATAGAAATATTTAAAAAATGGAAACAGTTAACCTTACTTTCTAGTGAAGGCCTACCCTTTGGCCTGGCCTAAATGTGTTTATGCAGCTCCCTCACATTTATACCAGGGACTATCAAGTATACAGCAGAATAGGAAGCCAGCAGGCCAGGAAGTTTGCATCCCACCCTTTGGGAACTTCCTTTTTGGAGTGATTCTATAATCTCAAAGCACCATAAGGATTTAAAGGCCAGTTGCGTGCTGTTGTGATTACTCTGGTTCATTTATTTGCCTTGAGCTGGCTGTAGCAACCTGGAACGGGCTGTTTCAGACTGCTGGTCTTTGTCTGAGCCAGTATTCATTCCTTCTGTTGTCTGCCTGCATCCAGGAGTTGGTCGGGCCTGTCCATCCAGGCCTCGGTCCGTGGAGTAATTGTCAACAGTAGCTCATGGGGCTGGGCCTTGGTTGCCAGGCAGAGACAGAGTGTCTGTGTTCTCTTCCTGACACCCTACAGGGTTAGAATATCCCTTAATCAATCTGAAACTTGTGAAATTCATTAATTGTTATGCTCCAGAAATACCCAGAGTTCCTATAGTAGGGGCCAGGCCCTAGGGACAAAGATGAAGAACTCTTGTCTCTGAACTCCAGGAGCTTAGATGAGTAGGAAAGACCCAAAGCTAAGTGCTAATGGATGGCCATAAGTGCTGCTATAGAGTTAGATATTGGTAGCTGTGGGAGTGGGCACACATTCACCAGGGACGTGATACCTGAGCAGGGCCGCATTTCCAGAAAGGAAAGGGCTGTCCATCCAGAGAGATCATTATGTCAAAGGCAGGCTAAGTAGGGAAAGGCACCAAGTATCCCTTGGTGGTACCAGTGGTTTTCAGGTAAGATGAAGTGCAATCATATTTGCTCTTCATAGGAAAGAGAGTTGTAGAATCTCCTCAGCAGTCATTTTGCCTGTGTAGACACAATTCTAGTGACCAAAAGGAAATTCAGGCAATAGGAGAGAAGGGCAGAGGAGCAGCACCAGGAAATCGTTCTCTTCTCAAGAGTCCAGGGTCTTGGCCAAAGCCTTCAAACAGCTATCGAACAGCTAGGCAGCAACAGAACTGCATGTCCTTGAGAAATGTGGAGAGAGGGTGCATCTCCCCCACAGCATACACACAAAAGTAGGTATATAAAACAAGGTTCATTCATTCTCTAATGTAAAACATAATCCCAGTGCTTCCTCTGTTACTATCCCTCAAAGCCAGCCCTCCCAGCACTAGAACTCACCTGTGTTTACATGGCGGGGGGGACCATAGCCCCACAGCTTTGGTGGGAAAAAGTGGGAAACAGGGCTGATCCAGACCCCAAAGGAACACAGCTTCCTCCAGCTGCTCCGACAGATGAACCAGCAGAGCTAGAAGAGAACAATCAGAAAATCCCCTAATTTTTGCTTACATTTATGAAGCATGTTATAGGCTGAAAGGTACTTTTACTTTTTAGAAAAGCCATGTAATAGCAGCACTGTAACCTGAGTTCATTCACTTACTCAACGAATGTTAACTGAATGTCTGCTCTGCATCTGGTCCTGTCCTGGGTCATGGGGCTTCAGAGACAGATAAAACACAGTCCCTGCCCTTGTGAAATTCACAGCCTGACGGGAGAGAGAAACAACATGCAGGAGCAATGCAGGGGAATTGTTGCTGTGATGAAGGAGCACCCACTCATTCAGCCGATACAATCAAATGCTGGGATACCCCACCAGGAACTTGATATGGTCCCACTCCTATGAGTTTTCCCGTCTAGTCAGGAAGACAACCCATGGGTCATCATGATCGGGAAGACAACTACCTGGGGAGACCAGATTACTGAGGGGGCTCAGCCTTGGGTTCTCAACTGTGAAATGAGGACTGTGTCACCTCAGGGCCCTCTTGGTTCAGTGGCCTCTCCACCCCTTGGGGCAATCCAGAGGAAGGTGCAGGGAGTCCCTGCTTTGTGTGATGGCGCAGATGAAACAACCATGCCAGCAAAGACACAGCCCTCCCCGTTGGCTTCTCTATCACTCTGAGTCCTGGCCAAATGGGGATGGTGTTAGTGTAGGGAAAAACAGGGCGGGCTGCACAGGGCAGCACAAGAGTGAGCTGTGCTTAACTCTGGGCTGTTTTCAGTTGAGTCAAGCATACATTTGTTGGGCTCCTGCTGTCTACAAGTCTCCATGCTCCTTTCTAAGGGGATATAAAGACCAATGAACATGGCCTAGTCTTTCTCCTTCAGGAAGCTCACAGTCATTTGGAAGAAATGGTACCCAAACAACTAAATCGAATGGAGGAAGAATGAAATAAGTGCCTTTATTTCAGCCATAATGTGGGACGCAGTATAATCCCAAATAAATAAGTCAGGTTGGAGGGAAGCAGTGTTAGAGGCCTGCTGAGTGATTGTTCTTGGCTCCTATGACCCAGGGGCTTGGAGTAGGAATTAGCAGTGTTTAATGTCAAGTAACAGGACTGGAAAAGACAGAAAACATCGACTCCAGCTCCTTCCTTCTACTTCCCTGCACATTCCAGCGAGGGAATGTGACGTCATTACTCTTTGCAACAGAACAGATGGACCTGGAGAGCATTATGCTAAGTGAACTAAGCCAGTCAGAGAAAGACAAGTACTATATGATGTCACTCATATGTGGAATCTAATGAACAATGTAAACTTAACAAAGTGGAGACAAACTTATGGATACAGAGAACAGACTGATTGCTGTCAGAGGGGAGGGGGCTGGGCCCTAGGTGAGAAGGATGAAGGGATTAAGCAAAGGAAAAGAATAAGAATCATGGACACAAACAGTATGGTGATTGCCAGAGGGAAGGAGGATGAGGGGGAGGTAGGAGAGGGTAAGTGAGGTATAAATGGTAATGGAAGGAGACTTGACTTGGGGTGGTAAACACACAATACAATATACCAATGATGTATTACAGAATTTTACATGTAAAACCTACATAATTTTATTAACCAATACACCCCAATAAATTCAGTTAAAAAAAACTCACACAGAAAGTCATTAACACAGCCTGGACTGAGACCCAAGACTCTTGAGCCATTCCACGTGGCCCTGTGAACCTAGAACACTTAACCTTCTCCTAGTGATTGATTTACTCTCCTCCCAGAAGTGTAGTGTGAGTACTTGCTTGAATTTAAATAGGCTGCAACAGTATCACAAAGCCAACTGGAATCTGAGATGCATAACTTGAATGTCATCTTACAAGTTTGCAGAGCACTTGTGCATCCACCTAGCATCACTAGGAAGTTCGTAATATTATTAGCCCCTCACTATTTCCTTATGATGAGGAAACCAGGGCCTAGCGAGCAGAAGTATTTTGTGCAGGTCTCACAGCCTGCAAGGGGACATTGCTGCCCTAGTTTGTGAGGTCTGGCCACATTAGAGCATTTCAGTGTACCCAGACCTCAGACTTGTGGCTCTACCATAAACTCAACTATGGTTCTTTAAGATATCTGAGAACTCCTGGTTTTTCTTCTTTCCCAATTTGCTAGGCTTAAAGCAATCCTTTCCAAATTAAACCTGAATTTCAAGCCTCATTAAGAATGCAGTTGCAGTGTTTTCAAACTATGAGACCAGAAAAAAAAAGTTACACAATATGGCCAAGTTGGGTTTAGCATTATTGTTTTGTTTTTGTTTTCCTTTATGGTTGTTGTCTAGATTTAAAAACAAAAAACAGACCCTGAATGGATGTCAGTGGCTCCCAGGCTCCTGAACCCTTGCCAGGGGTGCCCTGTTAATCTTAAATGCCTCCAGATTTCACCCAGGGTTCGGTAGGTGGGAGGGACCAGCAGGGCAGGCAGGCACCAAGGCCCTGACTCTCCAAGGCGAACCCCTCAGTGTGCCCCTCTTGGTGGAGAAGGCGTGCCTGTCCCGTTGTGCCTTTAATCAAGCCCAGTATGAAGTGCCGTAATGTGCATCTTCTCATTTGTTACACGCAGACTTTCTGATGGGGATGCTCCTTTCGTGCCCATTTCAGAGATGGTGAAACTGTGCCCAAACACGCTAGGTGTCTATAAACTAAGGATAATAATGCCTACCTTGCAAGGTTGCTGTGATTATAGGCTGAAATATATTACAGGTGATATATTTGAAGTGTCTGAGAGGCAACATAGCACAACGATTGAAAGCAGGGAATCCATATCCAGGTTGGATTCATGTCCTGGCTATGCCATTTGCCGGTGCATGACCTTGAATGAGTCATTCACCGTCATCACCTGCAAATGTCAGTTCTATTTCTACTGCTTTCCACCTATAATCACAGCAATGTGATGTTTATTATGAAATAACTATACATATTTATATATAAATAATCATTCCTAAACACTGAAATTATACGCTATAAAATTTTACATTCTAATTTTTTTCGCTTACAATTATACTGTTTTTCTCCATATAATGTACTGTAACTTTTTTTATTTCTCAATTAAAATCTGTATTTTAAACTGTCATATGCTCATTGATAGAAGGGAAAAAGTATCGAATATATGCAATGCAAAACAATAGCCATGGTTTAGAGAGAATCCCGAGGTTCCAGGCGCTATGCTGGACTCTACTCATGATCACCAGCCCTCGCCCCACTTGCAAGGCAGGCATTTACATGTAGGGGAACTGAGGATCCGTGAGCTGCAGTGCCTTGCTCAAAGTCACACAGCGGGAGAACCAGGATAAAGATGGAACCAGTGTTTAAAAAGAACCCAGAATAAAAAAGTCACTGGAGCTTAACCAGACCCCTTTTGATAAAGAATCTTTCATAAGCCCCAAGGTATGATCATTTCTTTAGGCAGCGCTGGTCCCATGAAAAATAATCACAGATTGCAATTCAGATAATTGATAGATGCGGGCTGGATGGAGAAACCTCAGAAAAACTAAGAACAAAGCTCTCTGTCCATTCTTCTGTTTGTCTCCCGTAGCTGGGACGGAGAATTCACACAAAGCCATAGAATTTGTTCACCTTTCAGACTATCTCTAAAACCACGTTTCTTGTGATAAGAGATGAGAGAAATTGACCTTTAAAAATCCTGTGTTCTAAGGGACAGATAAAGATTTTGCAAGCCTTTTCAAAGAAGGCAGAGAATTTATTATAGTAAATGACAAAAACTTCTCCCAGATGTATACAGAAGAAGAGGCTCATTCCGCCCCCCACCCCTCAGGGCCTCCCGCATGCTGCTCACAGCCGGTAAAACAGCTCTGTGGCCAGACTGCAGACAGCAGTGAGATGAGGTTGGCTGATGAGCTGTGGAGTGGAGGAGGGGTTTCGCCTGCAGAGAGACAGATGGACTTGTTATACACTGTCCGCAGGACTATCAATTTAAGGAACCACGCAAACAACTCTGATGCAGAGTACACTAGCCCACAAATATCCCCAACCTGCCCCAGCCCCATTTTCCTTTTGGCTTCTTCTTGTCCATCCTTCTAGTCTCTGTTTAAGCATTCTCCCTTCCAGGAAATATTCCAGCCCCCAAGCCTGAGTTGGGTTCGCACCATTGGCCTTCCTGAGCACCCCCCTCGCCCCCAACCGCCGCTTCCTTCTTTCCCAGCACTCTGTTGTCTCTATCTGACCAACCAAACTGAATCCTTTAGAGACACGACTGTTTTATTCTTGTCTGTCCAGTGCCCAACACAGGGCCTGCCAGCCACATGGCAGGTGCTAAAAGAACAGAACAGGTCTGCCCCCTGTGCCTGCTTTCTAAGGAGAGGAGCAGGTTCTTCCAGAGAGGGGTGGATTCATCACATCCCATGGCCCTCAGTGGGCCCTGCTGGAATGATCAACTTGGGATTCTCACATAATCGTTCATTCATTTTTTTCCACTCATTCCACAAATCCAGTGCTTTGTGTGCAAAGCGCTCTGCCATGCATTTGGGATACAGAAATAAAAAGGTCAGTTCCTGCCCTCTGTGGAGTGGGACAGGATAGAGAAATAGACCTAACAGCTGGATTTGGAGAAAGATAAGGGAGCAGATTCTCAACTCTGCCATTTTATTAGCAGTCATGACGACAGGTAAATCACTTAACCTGAGCCCCAGCGTCCTCATGTGTAGAGGTGGGAAGGCTAGCTGACCACCTTCGGTAGGGCTCTCATGCACACCTCTCACTCTCTGTGAAAGCAACAGCAGGCAGCCAGCCGGCCACCGGAGAAGAAGGGCCCATGGTATACAAAGGCCAGAAGGTGGCTGTCAGGCAGGTGAGCCTCAGAGGCTGCCCATTGACCTTCCACTTTGCAGACGAGGACACTAACGTCAGACAGGGAGGGGAGTTGCCCAATATCACCCGCAGCTATTAAGATCACAAAATGAGCAGACAGCCACTTCTGGTCAGGACTGCAAGTGATGGCAGAGGGCTTCACCCAGCGCTGTGCCCCTGCAGCTGTCTGCAGAGGGGACTCCAGGGACAGCCATAGGAATGGGAAGGACACCAGAACTTCTTTGAGTTAAATTACGCACTTCCTCTTCCCAACTTAGGGACCTTTCGGCAACCCTGAGAGTGTGGCAGAGCTTATTCTCTCAGCTTTACACCCTTAAATTACATCTCAGACATATGAAAGGACATGCCCAAGGTCTTGGAGCCGGAGAGGAGAGTGGCCAACCCAGGGAGAGAACTCCGGCTTCTAGCTTGGATTTTTTTTCTCCCACATACTCCTGCCCCTAGTTTTTAAGGTCATTTGACACCCACCAGCAGGGTAGGTGCTAAGGGATGCAAGAGGAAATGGTATGGTCCTCATCCTTAAGTTGATAGCACGCAGATGGAAATGTTAGCAGAAACCAATGCACCGTGCAGCATTTCAGCATGGGGCAGGGGGTCCTCAAGCTCAGGGGTCACAAGCACATGACCCACTTTGGAATGTGCATTTAATGACCCATTGACCTGGCCCCCTTTCATCTTTTTTTTCCTCCCTCCTTCTCGCATGCCCCCTCCCTTTCTTCCTCCTTCCCTTCCTTCTTTTCTTTCTTCCTTCTTCCCTTCCTTCCTTCTTCTTTTCTTTTTTTCTTTCTTTCATCTTTCTTTTCAGTTCCTATTCTGCCTTTTCCTGGCCATTTCCTTCCCTCTTCTCTTTGCCCTCCTCTCCCACTGGAGTTCACTGCTGAATGTGGACTTGTGTCACCTCTCCCAGCCCAGCCTCTAGGAGCCTGAATTTCTGACATTTCTTCTGCTCCTCTTCACTTCCATCAAAAGTCAGATGTTAAGAGTTTAGGAGGATTTTACTGAAAACTTGAAGGTGCCCTGGCTGAGTAACTCAGTTGGTTGGAGCATCCTCCCATACACCAAAAAGGTTGCAGGTTCAATTCCAAGTCAGGGTATATATGGGAGGCAACTGATAGATGTCTCTCTCTTTCTCTCTCTCTCTCTCTCTCTCTCTCTCTCTCTCAAATCAGTGAAACATATCCTTAGGTGAGGATTTAAAAAAAATTTTTTTAAATAAAAGAAAACTTGAAGGAAATAGAGGAACATTCTCTTTTCCTATTGGTGTGTTTGGGGTTTTGGGGGGGGTTTCTGTGTGTTATGTTTTTCTGCTGTAATAATGAGGGTCTCACAATGGGTATAGCAAATATATGAAACATGGACATTTTATAAGTTAACCAACTTGTGTGTACAATTAAGTGAAATATGAAGTGCTTGGGAAATGTAAATGTTCCCAGACTGGCCAAAACCAGAGAATTTCAAAAACTATATATATTGATGTATTCCTAGTCTACCCCAAAATTTACTTTTCTGTCCCCAAAGCATACTTTTTCCTCTCAATATGACTCTTCTAAAATTGTCTTCTATGTCTAAGAAAGTGAAACTGGAAGATTCTCTCTTGCAGTAGAGCAGTCATACACCCTGTTGCAGGCTGCCATGGGCTGCATTTGAAAACATAAAGAGGGGCTTGCCCTGACGGGGTGGCTCAGTTGGTTGGAGCATCGTCCCATACACCAAAGGTTGTGGGTTCAATTCCCGGTCGAGGCACACACACCTAGGCCGTGGGTGTGATCCCTGGCTGGGGTGTGTGGTACGTAGAGGAGACGACTGATGGATGTTTCTCACGTCAATGTTCCTCTCTCACATCAACGTCTCTGTCTCTCTCTTCTTCTCTCTCTCTCTCTACCCTCCCCCACGTCCTCTCTCCTCCCACCCTTCTTCTCTCTCTAAAATCAATGAATGTATACTCAAGTGAAGACTAAAAATAATAATAATAAATAAAAAATAAAGAGGGGCTTGCCTGAAAACTGGTCTTATAAATTGAGCCTTCGATAAGAACTTTATGGGCCTTACTCATTTTTAAAATATGTACGATCATTTAAATATGATTGTCTCTATAGCAGAGGTTTAGCCCACATTTACTACTTAGCAAATATTTGCTGAATGATTAGGGAGCATCAACATCAGAAGGTGTAGGCAGACAGAACTCTCTGCCTGGCATTAATCACTTACCTGCAAAGTATACTGTGAACAATTCCCCAGCCCCAGGATCTCTCATAAGAGTGCTGTTTGTGTAATGTCTCCGTTTCAGAGGACCTTAATTTTCAAGTCCCCTGAGTTCTCTACTATCCTGATGTACTGGTATGTTGTTGCTATGGCCATGTTTATTTAATTCGGTTCTCCCAGGCCAGACTGCGTCCAAGCAGGACTGCCCAGAAATGTATATGTGGGGCACGGGCCACCCCAGGGCCCAATGGCAGGTCTTTTATCAAAATACCTGTTCAACAGAAGCGCCTGGCCAGAAGCTAACAGTAACGATTATTTATCAAGCACTTAGGTGCTGGTCATCATGCTAAGTACTTCCTATCTGTGATCTCACCCAATCCTCCCAGCATCTCTATGAGGAGATCTGATCATTCATTTTACAGATGGGCAAACTGAAGCTCAAAGCCCTTGCTAAGACTTTCATTTCAAACAAGATGGCCAACTAGATCATCACAAAGGCCCACTGACCACAAGAAACAACAGTTTGTTTTTTAAACCTACCGCTGAATTTGTTTTTAAAAAGGGAAAAAAAAAAACCCAGATGTGGAGGAGCCCATATTCCAGGAGCAAGAATGGAGGTGAAAGCTAGAGCAGTGGATGCTGGGATCCTGACATGAGTTGGAGAGCCCCGCTCTCCAGGAGCTCGTGGTCTCGGGAGGGAGACAAAGTCAACGTTACAGTAGCAGGGAGATGAGTGCCGTGAGGGAGGTCGCCCAGGCGGCCACCAGGAGAGCAGCATTCCAGCCAGACTCAGGAATTTGTGTTTCCCACCTAAGAAATTGTTCCAAAAAATTTCTTCATGACTCAAAAACCTTTCACACTTCACCAAGAACAGAGTTCAGATTTCTGAGTCAGCTTCTTCACTGACCGACTATGAGACCGTGACCAAGTTACTGTACCATTATGAGCCTCTGGTTCTTTCTCTAATATGAGGGTGATGAGGACAACTGAGAGAGCTGGAAAGACTCTGTGACACTTCCCTTCTGAATATTCCTTGCAAAGCACTTAGCACAATGCCTGTTGCTCAGTAAGCAGCAGCTGTGATCATCATCATCATCATCATCATCATCATACTTATATTAAAAGTATTAATAGCAATAATTCCTGGACATCCAAGGTGCCACAGAGCAGAGTGTTTATAAAGAGGTAAAAGACTGGCTTCCAGGGACAGGTTTGGTGGTAAACAAGTGTAGGCAAGAGCTAATAAAATTTCAAATTAGCCATGACTTTTCACGGCCCTTCAATTGTGCTAGCTGATTTAATGGTCAACGTCCCTGCTCCCTGGGATTGAATAATGGACCATTTCTGCCCACTTATGGATGCAGCAGCTGAATCTGTCATGCTAACATCAATAGCAGAATGCAAATAACCCTCAGCTCGGGCTATAATTATGTGTTTAAGCAATGTCTGACAGGGCAGCACGAGAAAGTATGATGGAGCTTGCTGACTGCAGGAGAAGACAGGTACTTTGCAGGCAGTTAGCTGGTGTATCTGGGAAGTGGGACAGGAGCCCCAAGTTAGGACCCAGGACTGTGATGGGGTGACGAGAGACCTGTCCACATCTCAGGATGAATCTGGCAGGTGAGCAAACAAAAGACAAATAGCCCTTCACTTTAGTGAACCTGTTCTAGGGTCAGGATCGGGAAGAGGAACTCCGCCTTATTTGGCAATAACTGAATGCCAGGTACTCTGCTAGACGTGGGGACGTACTCATTTGTGTAACAAATACTTGTGTGACACTTAAGTAAGGCTGCCCAGAAATGTATGTGTGGGGAGAGGGATACTCTAATAATCCCCTTGTGAGAGATGTGATAAACTGAAGCCAGAGACCTTAGGTAACTTGCCCAAGGTCACACAGTTTAAGTTTCAGAGCCATTTGACCCCAAACAGTCTGGCTCTGGAATGCATACTCTTTGCCATTGTGCTGCCTTCAAGGAGGGTGTAAGGCCTTGGATATGGGGAAATCAAGTAAATTGTCTGAGGCCGTGACACCCCTGAGGTAAGTAAGGAGGTTTAGGAGTGCAGCACATATGCAGTCGCAGTCTGGTGGGCAGCAGACCCCCAGAGGCAGAAGTGAGGGAGGCATGTCAGTGACGGGACTGGGGCTCAGCGTGAGGACAGAAACTCAGTCTGGAACTTGAACTTCAGTCTCTGAGCCTCATTGATCTTCCCACCATACCACACTATTCATTAAATGGAATAAAGATAATGGTTTTCTGGCATTTATGGACTATCATTTGTTTTCATTTCTTGATTCATTTGTTAATTCATTCAGTTATTTCACGTTCATGTTTTAAACACCCATACCAAGTGGTAGGGATAAAACAGAGATACCAGAATAGGGTCTATGCCCCCAGAGTGATGCGGAAGTGTGTCCAAAACCACAGCCTCATAAGCAAGAGAGGCAGAATTTGATCCTGCCCCCTTAGACTGTTCTCTGCCTACAAAGCACACAGACTACAATCCTGAGCTTTTCTGCCCCTCACTTTAGGCAGCATCTTCTAATCCCTGGGTTTGTTATCCTTTTTAAGTTAGTCTAAAAATACCTCAGGATAATGCAAGCAAAAATCTGTGGTCTAGTGGAATTTCTTTCTTTAAGCTTTGGGAAGCTGGAAGCTGTAATATAATTTTTAGTCCTGAGGAAGTCCATCCACATGGTAAAGAGAATTCCTTGCTAATGGCAACTCGACCAGAGACTAGAAACCATGTAGTAAACCCAGAAAGCCCCTTCCCCAGAAGGCAGAGCCCAGCTGCACATACTTACCTCGCAGCTGGGAGAGACGCTGAGGGTTACGGGGCCTTCATGGCACTGCCCCGCCCTCACCCCCAAAAGCCAATCAATTGCCAGGTCTTTACCACTTACATGTCTCTCAAAACCATCCACTTCTCTCAGTACTCACTGTCAGCACTCTAGTCTCAGCAACCATTATTGTTCCCTGTGCCACCTCCACAACCACCCCCCCATGGAGCCCCCAGCATCTACCCCTTGCTTAAGACCTTTCAGTAGCTCCCATTGTCCCTCAGGTAAAATGCAAATTCTCTAACCTGCCCCTACACCCCTCCCCAGGCCCAACACAACACTCTTACCTTCTTCCCTGAACCCCTCACTTCCTGAGCCCAGCCTTTGAATTTAGCAGCTTCAGTGTTCAATGTACCCTCTTACCTCTGGGACTTCATGTATAGAATTCCTTCTATTTCTTTGAAAAAAAAAATAGCACATGTCCCCTGTACACCTACTTGTCTATTTCCCCTATGAGGCTAGTGGGTTGGGAACAGATCCGAAGCAATTGGACCTCCTTGGTGCCCAGCAAAGGCCTGGCACTTAATAAAGTTTTTAGTGAGTGGAATATATAGAAGAAGTGAATGAAGACATTGTGGACAAACATGGATGATTGAACATAGTGGTATAAACCTCATGCTCTGTCACCCCTGCAGATGGCTTGGTGGACTGCATGGACCCCGACTGCTGCCTTCAGCCCCTCTGTCATGTCAACCCCCTGTGCCTGGGCTCCCCTGACCCACTGGACATCATCCAGGAGACACAGGCCCCCGTGTCCCAGCAGAACCTGCACTCCTTCTACGACCGCATCAAGTTCCTGGTGGGCAGGGACAGCACACACATCATCCCCGGGGAGAACCCCTTTGATGGAGGGTGAGTCCATTGGGCCCCAGTTCCAGCCGTGGCTCTCTGACAGAGAACGGAATCACCTCCAGGGCAGCCTTTGGGTGGGGTGGGGAGGGAGGAAGCCAGCGGGATGGGCATCGAAGGCTCCTGATGGAATGTCAGGGGAGGCAAAGGAGAAGCCTCAGATACCCACATTTAGAAAATATGCTATCTAAGGCATTTGGAATTTTTTATGAGCAAAGTTTTGTTGCTCCTGCTCGATGATAGATGGGGAGAATGAGAAATCAAAAGTCCAGCGGGAATCTTGGATCAATACCCACTTTGCAGTCAGCTATTACTGATTCTGCAGTCTGCAGATGAGCTGAAAGGCTTTAACACTGTTCGTCCTCAGAACTAATGTCCAGAGGACCTGTTAGGCTGGGGGTGGGTCCATCTGCTGATGTCCCAGGCCGTGTGTCCACGCACTCTTTCTCAAGTTTTCAGTTGTGTCATCCACTGGACAGTGTTTTTTCCTGAGGTCTGTTTCTCACCTCAGGGCTAGAATCAGAGAGATGCATAGAACACACCCCCTGTTCATTGGTCACTCACAGTCCGCTGTTTGGGAGATAAAAAAGAGACAGTTTCAGTGTGATAAGCTAGAAATATGTCCAGGGGACTCTGGGAACATAGAGGAGGTGCTTCTGGATAGGGGGAAGGCCATTAATTAAGAACTGAGCCTTAAAGGTGAGAAATAGCTGGGCAGGGGAGGAAGAGGGTGACCCAAGGGGAGGTACAGATTGTGCAAGGACCCAGGTGCATGAAAGGGCACAGGAGCCAGCAAAAGACTGCTCTCTGTTCTTTGCTCCCCAGCTCAGGGTCTGTGAACAGGAAAAGGGTATCCGAGAAGGAGGAATTTCTAATAATTTCTTTTGAATGTCTTCCAATGTAGTAATGCCTCAGGTATGCAGAGGTTTCTCTGAAAGTCAGCATATATTAACTGAGCAGTCACAGATGTGTACCTTCCACGCTCATGACTTTTGTGCTGAGAGTTCCTGCCCTAAGGGGCGGTAGGGCAGTGATGGGGGTGGAAATGGTGAAGGACATCCTCAAGTTCTGTTTAAAGGGGGAAATTGGCAGGGCTTAGACCTAAGTTGGGTCTGAGGGATGCTAGAGATAGAAGACTTTTACTCAGGTACCTGGATAGATGCTGGTTCCTCACCAGGTTGGCGACCTGAAAGCAGAGCAGGGTTGGGAACAAGATGATGACCTCCACCTGAGCACCATAAGGACAAGGAAAGGACACACCTCAGTAGGACACCCAAGAGGGAACATCTGTTTGTAGTTCATAAGCAATTCTGGAGCTCACGCGGAGGTTAGGGCCAGAGATCTCAATTAGGAAGCCAGCTATAAACAAGCAGGAGTTGACACCATGAGCACACACAAGTTTGCTCGAGGAGAATGTGTACGGGGAGAAGAGCAGGGACCTAAGAAGGAATCAGGGCAGCCACCCTGGTAAGTGGATTATCAACCCCAGAGTGTAACTGGGACTCCAAGGGAAGTCCTCGCTACTGGGACGTGATGGAACTGGATCCCCACCAGGGCCCATGACTTCCCTGGCCTGACCCTTCCTCACAGGAGCAATGACAAGACAGCAGAGGTGAAATTGGGAAAGTGCTCTGAGCCTCACCAGAAGGGCTTGATACGAGCATGTACATGCATTCAAGCTTGAACCTTTTTAGAGATGAAGGCACTTTATATTCCAAACCCTTCAACCTACCCTGAGAATATTGAGAACCTCTGCGGTTCAGTGACCTTCCCAAATTCACAGGCCAGTCAAGGGGCAGAGCCAGAAGCAGAAATAGAGTGAGGAAAAACCTATTCTTTTGTCTTAGCCAGAAATGCTGCTTTTGTCTCTGGGTAGGAAGCTTCCTGCTGTCTTACTCAGTTGTATGATTTTATATGTATGCTTGTGGGCCTTCATGTGGTCTGAGTTCTTCTAATCAACTGGAGATGTAAATATTATTCCAACCAAGAGGAATGTTACTTGCTCAGCCTTTCTTTCCTAGACCTATTATGGAATCTGATTAGGGCTGTTGCTGGTTGGCGTCCAGTGTGGCTGTTCAGCTTAAGGGATGCCCTTATTATGCCAGTCTGACCAGTGCCAGCAAAGGCCATGTACCCCTGTATGCCCTCTGGTCACTCACCGAGCTGGCAGGTCTGACTTGCGTTAAGGGGCCTTTCAAGTCTGGAACTTGAGAATCCTGTAACGGGAGAAATGGACCTCTCAGCCGAAGGGGCGTGTATGGGCCTTGGAGTCGGGCCCACGTGTGCTTCAGATCCTGGCTCTGCCACCACTACTAGATGCTCAGCTCTGGACAAGTGGATTTATATACCAAATATGTGAGTGTCTGTCACCCCTCTGACCGAAGTCCTCCAGGAAAGGAGTGTATCATACAACTCATTTTAGCACCTAGCTGTTCAAGACAAATGTGCATAGATACTGCCTTGAACAATGAAGAAATTGAAGGAAAGCAAGGGAGAGGGAGGGAAAGAGGGAGGGATGGTAGGAAGGAGGATGGATAGATACATTATCTAGTTTACTTAATTTTACACTGCAGATTCAGAGCCCAGAGAGGTTAAATCATCTACTGAAAATCACATTACACATTAGTAGCAGAAGCAGGAGTGGAAGTCAGCTCCCACCTCATTGTTTATGTATCTGTCACCTTCAGTTAAATTACAGATGCTTTCAAAGAAGAAACCATTCAACTCTTCAAACCTATAGTACTAGACTCTAGTATTTGCTCTACAAGTGAGTGAATATTGGTAACTTCCACGTGTTACTATAAAATTTCCTTTTGCCTAACATTTTCCTGAATCATGATGTCCCTGCTCCACACTGATTTAGATTCAGACAAAACAGCTGCCTATCACTACTGAGTATCCCCAAATATATTTTTATGTAAAACAAGCCCAAGTGACTGGACACCTAGAAACAGGAGGCAGAAGATGCTTTTCTCTTTGGACTACCTCCTTGGTGTTCCATGACCTTCATCTCGGCCAGTAATACAGTGCTTATTTGAATAGTTGGGATAAAGGTTGGGTTACCAAGGTTGGGTTGTTGCTTTCTTTCATCTCACGTGAAGGAATGTGGACTAAGAGAAAGTGCCCAGAGTTTGAATTTTGGCTTTATCTCCCACTAGCTCTGTGTGACATCAGGAAAATGACTTAACCTTTATGCACCTACCTTCAATTATAAATTGGCAATAATAGCAATTATTCATAAAAGCCATTCAAAGTATTAACTAAAATATAGTGCCTGGCACAGGGCTTGGTACACAGGTGATCAGTAAATGGTGGCATTTATGACAGCAGCCTGACCTGGTGAAAATAGCACACACTTTGGAATTAGACAGACCTGGATTTAAAATCCATTGCATCCACTTTCTAGTTATGTGAATTTGGGCAAATTCTTTAACTTCCCTGAGCTCTATTCCTCATCTGTAAGAGTGGTGTAATAATGTCTATTTTTCAGGGTTGCCATGAGAATTAAATGAAAAAATATATAGGGACATAAAATTTCAATCTAATATTGAACACACAAAAAAATGCTTGCTAATTATATGATAATGGTGGTGATGATGATGAAGATGATGGTGGCGATGCTGGAAAGAGCTTCCAACAGCACCTCCTTAATTGGAAGTGAAACTTGAGAGTGCCTGCCCTCCAGGAAAGTCCACCCAGGGAGGAACCAGGATTAGATTGTCCAGTTCTTATTTGGGGGAGGGAAAAGATGGCCTTACGCCAGCCAACTATCAGCCAGGATCCTTGTTAGGGGGAAATTCGGTGGCACTTGTCCAGAGAGTGGGATTTCTGATGGGCAAGCAGACTTGACTTGCTGTCTGTATGTAACAGTAACACGGCCTGTGCCTGACAGAAAACTCTATATCCTTCCTCACCTGATATGCCATGCCACAATTTGTATAGTCAGAATGGAAGTCCATTTAATAGGTTCTGAGAAGCAGGCTGTCACCGAGAAGCCCAGCAGCATTTTTGAGCCTAGCAAGGCAAGGCGGCCCCCAGAAGTACGGCTTCTTCACTCTGCAGGTTCCCAGCTGTGCGTCTCACTCAGGGAGGGGACTCCCTATGCTTCTGTGTAGCACCTCAGCTGGTGCTAGATGTCCAGGAGCAAGGGTGGCCATCAGGGAAAGATGGGCAGCAGCTCCCCAAGGTACAAGGGGCCCAGCCGAGCAGTCTAGGCTCTGGGTGGGGCTACACCCCTTAGAGGGAAGCATAGAGCCTGACTCAGAGCTGCAGCAAAAATACTGCCAGATGGACTTAGAGTGAGGAAGGCCTCCCTCAGGAACCCTGGTTGGTTCATCTGTGTCCCCAGAGCCCAGGAATATGCCTGGCGCAGAGCAGGTGTCTAGTAGAGGTTTAATGAAGACAGTAGCTCTGACATTCTGCCATGGCTGTCCTCAGTGCCACAAAAAGTGATAAAGGTGGGAATGACTTCAGCTGATCTAAAGTAGGAGGGGACAGAGTAAGCATAGGAACCACCATCTCCAGATTAGGTGGCTTGAACACCACCCTCCTTCTATTATTTTCACTATTATTATTATCTCAATTTTATTTTATTACTTTTTCAAGCTTATGTTTTTTAATTTTTTTTATTGTTCAAATACGTTTGTCTCCCATTTTCCCACCAGCACTTTCCCCTGCCCCACCTACCCACCCCCACCCTCAATCCTTCCCCACTTTGGCTTTGTCCATGGGTCCTTTCTACATGTTCCTTGACTTAAACACATCTTTCTTTATTGGCCTGGATGCCTGGACCCCATCTGCCTGGTAAACACACCTGCCTCTCCCCTGGAATCATAGGGAGGACACAATGCAGAGTGCTCTCTATAGAAACTTGAGTGGGATGGGAAGGATCCCAAACTAGATTGTCCATACAAGGAAGACAGATAACAGGACCCAGACTGTGGAACTTGGGATTAGACAACTGGAAAAGGGAGGGCAGCTTGGGACATTTCCTCCTCAAAGAACACTCAAGGCAGCCATTTCCCTGCTATACAACTTAGGCTGTATCTCTTTTCTTGGAAAGAACTGACTGGGTTGAAAGGGCTGAACATAGGATAGACACATCACTTTAGTGAATAGTTGTGGCTTCCAGTGAGGGACAGGTAAGCAGATTACAGGAAGAGGCCTCTGACAAAAGAGACACCCCCAAGTTATTTGAATATCAATTCATAATATGTTTGGGGACACTGTATTGTGAGGGAAATAATGCGATGTTGTCAAGTCTTTCTGGGCTCCCCTAAGCCTAGTAGGTATTTACCTCACTCAAGCAAGTATTTGGGTGAGAAAAGATTGCTGCAGAAGTCAGCTGACAGGACACACTGAACCGAAAGAGGAAAGACTAAGGAATCAGGGGGCCTTTAAAAAAGAGGGATGACCCTGGCCAGGTGGTTCAGTTGGAGCATTGTCTCATACACCAAAGGTTGTGGGTTCCATTCCCTGTCAGGGCACATACCTTGGTTGTGAGTTTGATCCCCAGTCAGGGTGCATATGGGAGGCAACTAATCGATGTTTCTCTCACACATGAATGTTTCTCTCTTGTCTGTCTGTCTGTCTCTTTCTCTCTACCCTACCCCTTCCTCTCTAAAATCAATAAACCTATCTTCACGTGAGGATTTTTTACAAAGGAGGGATGAGTGACCAGAGCATTTATCCCAAAGGAGGCAGAGGATCATATACTATGGAGAAGGTCAGATCCATGGAGAGGGGAGGCTGGGCAGGCTGAGAGAGGGACAGAGGTGACCACCAAACACAAGCTGTATTTGGCAAATACTGATCAGCACCTACTCTACACTAGGCCTGCAAGGAGATAAGTATCTGTACTCGATTACACTATGGGCTCTTTGTGTGTCCCAAGCTTTGTTAGTCATTGAACTGCTAGTGTCTAGCATGGGGGTTGGCACAGACTAAACCACAGTGAATGGTAGAATGAGTCAGTGAGTCAGCTAGTCAGCCACAGCTGAGTGTCTGAAGAGACGTGAAGACAAAATGTCCTGAGAGATCAAGACAGGGCCATCACGCCCACTGCAAATCCATGTCCGTGAGCTCCTCACTGCAGGGCTGCATCTGGTTGGTGCCTCTTTGTTTCTGCAGCACCAGGCCCAGGGCCTGACTCAGAGGAGGCAACAGTAAATGCTTGTGTTTGAAAGTGAATGAGCAATCAAACAGTGAACTAATGAAGACTTCTGGTAGGAAATGGCCTTTGGCCTGAGAAAGAGTTTTCAGTAAGGAGAGTTGGACATTAAAATATTATTTATCCAACTTCAGGTCACAATAGCCCATGAGTGCATCATGAAATCAGTTTAGTGGGTTGAAATTATTATTATTTTTAACCCTCACCAGAGGATATGTTTATTGATTTTAGAGAGAAAGGGAGGGAAAGAGACATCAATGTGAGAGAGAAACATTGATGTGAGATACATCGATCAGTTGCCTTCTGTACATGCCTTGATCAGGGATCAAAACACACACTAGGTATGTACCCTGACTGGGAATCAAACCCGCAACGTTTTGGTGGAGAGGATGGTACTAAAACAAACTGAGCCACCCGTCTAAAGCTTGAAATTATTTTTTAATAGAAGTAAGTTTAAATTGAATTGGGTATAATGAAATGGAAAATAATCAGTACAACACTGTAAAAAGAGTACATATTTCATGAAACTTGTTTTGGTTTTGTGTTTATGTGCATGTATGTGTTTGTATGTGTTTGTGTGTGTGTACATACTACCAAATATGTTGTATTGCTTGCTATGGGTTTCAACTGAATAGTATTTAAAAATACATTCTAGACTGAGGGACGGGCATAACTTTCCAGGATAATCAGAGAATGGAGAGAATTTTAATGTGGTTGGAACATAATTATGGTGATATTATTTTACAAATCAGAAGTCAACAGACATTCTCTACCATTTGAAATCAACATGGTCTTAGGAAATCTGGAGTATATAATCCTGGTGTGTTGGGGGTGGGGGGCGTGGTGGCATGTGAGAGAGGAAAAACATAAGAGACTACGAAGCCAGAAAGGGGGTGTGGGGCAGGAACTAAGGAAGACATGCCCCTTACTTGTTCACTAACCAGATTAGAGCATTTCATCTTCTTTAGGACTTAAGACTGGCTATAAACAGAAGTGAAATCACCTCAGTGTCATACTAAGTCTTCAGAATTTCTTTCAGACCCTTTATAAAGGCACAAAGTTTCTAGGAATTTTGAAAGCAAGAGTTTACAAGAGGGAAAAAAATGGAAAGGAGGGAGAAAAGATTGTGTGTACAATACAATTTTTTTTTTTATCAGGCCACTGCAGATCTAAAGCCACATACAAGTGTTGGTGGCAGAGTAGTTACAGAAAAGCATTTGCTTGCCACTCCCCGCCTCACCCCAGCCCAGGCCTTAGACAGCCCTCAGCTAGCCCTCAGAGAGGCTGAGCAGTAGAGATCATCTAATGGAGTTCAAATAAACACCAGCTTCCTGACAGCTGGCCTCTGAGCGAATTTATTATTGAATTATACTCCTGCATTTTCAGTACAAGCTGAGCTGACAGGCTACCCCATCAGTTTAAGGGCGGCGGGTGAGGGGGGAGCAGAGAGAAAGACAATGATAAATTACTCTGATGGAAGATGGAAGACGGTAAAGATCCTGCTTTCTCCAAAATGTCAACCATCATATATTATTCATGTTGGTTTTTTAAAAATCCCTCCCCACATTGAAATGAACGTTTATGATGATAAAGCAACTAGGTGAATTTAATTCAGGATGCAGGCAGCAACTTCTCTCATCATCTTTATGAGCAGCTAACAACTTCTCCTCTGCCACTTGATCATCCTTTTATTGATTTCAAAACTGAATTATAATCTCTGTTTGTTTTGTAGCTTGAGCTTGTTCCTAGCTGTCCGTCACAGGAAGCATTTGCAGAGGATGCTATGCTGACGCGGGAACCACTTGGGGTACAGAGGGAGAGAACCTGCATTCAAGTCCTTGGGCAAGTTAGAGCCAGTGACCTTGGATGATCGAGGTTCAATTTCCTTATCTGTAATGTGGGTTTACTAATTCCCACCCTGCAGCTTCTTGGGAAGATTAAATGAGATAAAATACCCAAAAGCCCAGTGGCAGGCACATAGCACACATTCAGTAATAACACATAGCATTTACTGAGGATGGTCTATGTGTTAGGCATTATTTGAAATGCTTTATAAGTTTCATGAGTACTAAGACCTTTACATCTCCCACCAAACCAGATGTCATAGGGACTTTATTACCCTTCTTTTACGGATATGAAACCAAGGCACAAGTTGAGTAACCTGGCCAAGGACATAGGGCATGTATGTGGCAAAACCAAGATTTGAAGCCAAGCTGATTGGCCCTGGATCCCATGTGCTGAGCTTCTGTTCTTCTCTGCTAGGTCCTTTATTTTCCCATCTCAGCATCTTCATTTTGGAAATCCAGAGAGTATGGTGCTGATACAATGCTATTATCCTAGGTGGCCCTGGCTTGCTTTCTAGTACTGCACAATAAAAGCAAAAGGTACTGCAAAGTAGGTCTTAGTGCTTCAGAGCACTGGTAGCCTACTGCTTAAATCTTAGCCCCACCCTTTGCTAGCTGTGTGGCCTAGGACAAGTCTCTCAATCACTCTGTGCCTCATTTTCTTTATCTGTCATATGAGGATAATAATCCACACCTGATGGGGATGTCTGAGGATTAACTGAGATGTAAAACAGTTATGTGTTAGGGCAGTAAGTACTAAATAAGTGTTAATAGTTGTTATCACTAATAGCAAGAACCAGTGTTAGCATTCATATACATTTTGGTGCCACCATGAGAACTGGGAGGACAATGAGAATCTTAGCCGGATGTATTAGCATAGTTCTATGGTTGATGCAAATGGCCCACACCATGGCAGGCAGAGGCCAATGGACCTTTGATGTCCTCAACCCTTTTTGTTAGAAGAAGAAGCTTTAACCCAGAGTCAGCCCTTGGCTCATCAAGGTGGTAGTGAAGCCTGAGTTCTGCAAACCTGCAGTCCTAAGTGAAGACTCTCTCAAGCAATAATTGCACTGTTTATAAGTCAGGGACTTTTTGCATTTCCATCAAACATAGATAAATTTTAAGCAAGAAGTTGTTAAAATATTGGAGAGACATATTTTAACATAAACAACATTAGTAATGTTGTCCTCCCTGGAGAATATCAGATGAGGACTTAGCCGAACACCTCTGCAGTAAGCCTAACCAGCCCTCCGGTCTGACCCCAGAGGCATCAGGAGTGGACTCGCAGTGAACTCCACAGTAAGGGGCTGTGATGTGGGGAGGTGCTTCCTCTGCCTGGTATTCTGACAGAGGGAGAAGCTCCATCTGTAAAGATCACCTGTAACTCACCAATAAATGAGGGGCTTGGATTCAGTCACCCCAAGGATCCTTTTGGCTTAAAAATTAAACTTCAATTAATCTGAAGAAGTCTGTGGATTTCTTCCCTCTCCTCACATATACACAAAACTTTCCAAGAGGATAAAAGTGAAATCATATTCATTCCAGATTGTGAGTTTGCCGGACATAGGGACTGTGTCTCATTTATAGTTATTGAATTGCTTGAAATACAAATGGAAAATAAAGCAAAAACTATAGGCCCTGTCTTCTGGTAGTTTCCATAAATAAATAGGAAAAGAGATGAATAAATATCTTCCCTACTACCCAGCACTGTATATAGCACATGGTAGATGCTCAATTAGACTTATAATAACTGACCTCTATTCTCATTTACCAGGTCTTTGTCTATGTTTCTCTTCCCTCAACCTATATATATTATATATATATATTATATATATATAATTATATATATATAATATATATAATATATAATTATATATATAATATATATATAATTATATATAATTATATATAATATATATTATATAATATATTATATATAATTATAAATATTTATATATAATTATATATAATATATTATATATTATATATATTAATATATATTAATATATATATATTTATATATTAATATATAATATATTATATATTATATATATAATATATAATATATTATAATATAATATATATTATAATATATATTATTATATATAATAATATATTATATAATATATTATATATATTATATAATATATATTATATATAATAATATATATATTATATATAGGTTGAGGGAAGAGAATAATATATATATTATTCTCATATATATATATTATATATATATTATTATATATATATAGGGCCTTGTGAAATAACTATATATTTTTTCTGTCATCATCTTTTTTCATTCATTTATGTGATATTTATTTCATTACTCAACATGTATTGAATGCATACCATAGACCTACTCCTGCCTTAAGCACTGGAGTTATAGAGATGGAAAGAACTTCGGTGTTACCCTCCAAGAACTCTCAATCTAGAAAAGAAAATGAGGTGTTTGAACTAATGATTACTCTTCAGGGGGATAAGTACATTGCGCCTTGTTTGCCAAAGAAGGAAGCGACTTCTTTCCGCTGAGGAAATCAGGAGAGCTTGACTGAGAGGCAGGACTTAAAGAAGAGGTGAGGAGAAATGAGGAGGAAAGACGTTCAAGGCAGATGACCCAGCACAGACAGAGTCAGGGAGGCATGGAAATGCATGCCAATGCAAGGGCATGAGAAGGGGTTTAATGAGGCGGCAGCACAGGGCGTGAGACAGACGGGAGCCTGAAGAGGCCGGCAGGGGCCAGATCCTGAAGGGACTTACGTGCTAAGGTGAAAAGTTTGGACTTTACCTGGAGGCATTGGGGTACTACAGAAAATGGCCTGTGTGGCACAGAGTTACTGATGATGTGGCAAAAAAAACCATGATAAAGTTTGGAGATTTAGGGATTTTAGGTGTACAGAAACATTAAAAATAAGTGATTAGATCAAGTTCTGTTGATTTGGACCTAAGGTGATTGAAAGACATACATAGTAAATGTAGGAAGAGCTTTGAAATAAGTTATAAAGAATGAAGCACAACTAGAAGTTGGCTTTGGAATGATGTAATATATAGCATTTTAGAGTTTACTTCATAAAAAGAAAACACAGACACACCATCATAATTCGAGTACAGTACAGTGGCCCCAAAGTGAGGCCCAGTGTGGTACATGAAATACAGGAAGAAAATAATAGAACATCTATCTGTCTTTACTTTTTATCTTGAAAAATAGTGGAATAAAATGAAAATTAACTCGCATGGAATTCTAAGTTTTTAGTTTGCTCCCTTGGTCCCCACGTTAGCTGGATTCAAGTCTGGACCAGTCCATGAGGCATCCTGAAGGAGGTGGGGATCCACTCCTTAGCAAGGCACACAGTGGACCTGTACTGGCTTATTCCAGTGTATTACAACATGATGGCAGGGTGTGTTTGTGTAAAATCTAGTTTTAACCAAAACTTATATATAACATGGTCCAGTGGCATGAAAAAATTCTTGGAAAGTAACTGCAGATCAAAGATAATACAGTCCAAGGAACCACAACAATGGCAGAGCTGATACTTGTAGTGTAAAGTCTACCTCAATTCCATGAAGTTAAAAACAATAATGGTCATTCTCATCAGATGCAACAAACAGGTAACCAAGAGATTCAGAAGGTTCAGGAATCTAAAAATAGTGAACCAAAAAATTCAAAATTTAAATGAAACTACCATATTTTTCCATGTGTAATGTGCACTCATGTTTTTGCCCAAACTTTCAGGAAAAAAATTTTTTGTTTTAATTTTTTAATTCAATGTTTTATTTATATATATTTAAGTACTTGTTTTATATTATAAAGGAATTTTAACACTTATTTTTGAACATATTATGGTACAAGAAATTTTATATAACAAATAATTACAAAACACAAGAACAGATACAAGGTATTTCAGGTACTACCCATGTATAATGTGCATCCTTACTTTTCCCTGGAAAATTTGGGCAAAAAAATGTGCATTATACATGGCAAAATATGGTATTTGAAATATGCATTTGTATCCATTAACCACTGCACCAAAGGTATATTATGCTTTCCAATATTAGCTCATGATGGTAGAACACGTGTACAATGTATTAGTAAATATAAATGCATCCAATGAAACTGCTCAAAAATATTTACAAATGGTGTGTTATCAAAGCTTTGAGAGCCCTGCTCTCGTGATGTTAACTCTGACTTTTGAGACAGCTAAAACAAATTGAGATTCTTGGTTATTTAGGTGTGCATCTTGGTCAAAGAGTAAGTAGTTTGAGACGTGAAGTGACTTTTCCAAGTCCCCACTGATAATAAATGTTGAGTCCTTAATTTGAATGTTAGTTTCTCAACAATTCTTGTGAGAATGGGCAAGTCTATTCCCTATGTGGACTTTATTTTCTCACCTCTACAAGAAGAAGTTTGAAAGAGATGATCAGAAAGGTCTCTTCCTTTTTTTTTTTTTTTGCCATTTAAAACAACAATTTTATTCAAAACAAATATGCAAGCAAATGTGTTCTTTAAATTAATTTTCTTTTGCTCTTCTGTGCAAATTAGTTTTTATCATTGCAAATGTGATTTTGTAAAATGAAAATATTAGAAACCTACTTTGTGACAAGAAAATACAGGTGTGGGCAAAGGTAGGTTCATAGTTGTGAGTATGTGAAAGAGTTTATTCTTGTATTAGAATTTACTAATTGTTGTATTGTTTATTAATATTACTAACCTACTTTTGCCCACTCCTGTAATTCTTTTGCCTATTGGGACTAGCATACATATTATACAAAAAAAAAGAAAAAAGAAAGAAAAAAAGAAAGATCAATAAAACTAAGAAATTTGCTTTTAAAATAAAAATATTAACTAATATATAAATTTTAAAAATTAAAACCCAATATTATAAAAGCAGAAGTATAAAATTTCTAGAAATTATTTTAATAGCATATATGTACTTTAGAAAATACTTCATTTGAGAGCATTTTTCTTTCTTTCTTTCTTTTTAATTAATTTATTTATTTTTCCAAATACATTTGTCTCCGCCTTCCCACCACCACTTTCCCCCGCGCCCCCCACTCTTCCTCCCTCAATCTGTCCCCACTTTGGCTTTGTCCATGAGTCCTTGCTATATGTTCCTTGACTTGCCCCTTCCCTTCCTTTTCCCTGCCCACCCCTCCCTCCTTCCCTCTTGTCTCTGTTGGGCAACACTGAAAGGAAAAGAAAGGTCTCTTCTAATATGTCATGACTAGTGGGTTCCCAAGAATATGAATATGGGTATAGGTGGAAGACATCAGGCCAGAAAAGCTGGTTAAGGAAGCTGAGGCAGAGCACTGAAATGGAAAGCTAGAAAGAGATCTACAGAGCAGCCCATGTGGCCGGGCTAGAAGGAAGGTCTTGCAGGCTGCATTGTGGACCAGGTCAGGGCTTTCCCTGGGAACCCCTTGATGGGGTAGTTTAACAGGCCATGAAGTGGGGCTTCTTATTTGGGCCCGAGCAAGGTTCTTACAAGACTTTGGGTAAAGTGTAGTAGATGCTGGAAAGATCCCCAGTCAAACAGCATGAGTTAGCAGAAAATAGTTTAAGGGTTGGTACAAGTCAGGCATATAAACCTGTTTAAAATATGCAATGCAAAAGAGTGATTTGCATAGCCAGTAGTGGCGTAGAGTAGCAAATACTTTAAAGCAGAGAAAGACTAAGTTGCTTTTTGCTGCCTAGATCCCAAATGATTATTCCAATCTCCTCGAATATGAGTTTCATTAGCTGCTTTCATTTACTAACAAAAAAAGTTAAATCTGCAGTTTTTCTCCCTTCACTTCCCTTTAACTGCTTGTATAATATACATGGAATAACAAATCTAACTTAATTTCTGACATTCTTTTTTTTTTAATTTGGTGGGTACAAAAGGGGTGCAGGTTCGGAGGCTATAGAATCAAAGTAGGATTCTGCAAGCTGAAGCGGGCAAGCCCTCCAAGGGAGGGAACCGAGCTTTGCAATGCAGTTTGGGCAGACCAGCTGGGAAGGCCCAGTCCCTCCATCCCTCAGCTCCCTAGCCACAACCCATCAAGGTCAAGTAACTATAGTTCTCTGGCATCACAGTTACAGAAACACATCGGTTCTTTATTCATTCAGTAATTATCAAGAGCTTACTGTGTACCTTGCATTGAAATTCCAGGGCAAGCCCTTGTTTTGGTGGATGTTTTCTTTGGCCCACTCAGGAAGAGCATCAGCCGTTCTCAAAGCCAGGGTTACAGCAGTGGGGGAGATGTGGTCCCTGACTTCAGGGAGCTCATGGTCTGCTGGGGGGCAAGGATTGCCGGATATGTGACAGTGCACGGCGTTTTTGCAGAGGAGCCCAGAGGCCTAGGAGTGCTGGCAACCCTCTTGGTGAATGCTCCAGGTGGGTGCAGAGGGTGAGCGGGCAGTTTTCAGGTGACTAGGACAGATGGAAGGTTCCAGATAAAGGGAACACCTCAGAGATAAGTATAAGCATTGTATCATCTCCATTAACATTCTGAAGCGTGTAGTGGAACTACTTGAGCTGGATTGGGTAGCACTAGATTAAAACCATCATCCATTCTCAAATATGCATTGGATTCCATTTCACATCCGGTTGCAAAGAACTTCACCCTGCGTGACAGATGAGAGAATGGAGGTCCAGAGAGGGTCGAGGACTGTCCCAGATCATGCAGTCAGTCACCAGAGTCAGCTAGGAACTGCCTCCCTGACCAGGACTCTTTTTCTCCACTCCCCTACCTCTTCTCCCTGACTGACAGCTGAGGTTAGTTTCTTATTTGTTTGGATTTGTCTCTCCACCAGCTCCCTATCTTGACCCCAACCCTGGCCACTGTCCTCAGGAAGCAATCAGGCAGATCTTCCTCCTCACTGGCCTCAGCAAGGGCACCTCAGTCAGGCCCCAAGTGTATGACTGGCCTATTGCCAGCATGTTTGATGCCCCCCTTGGCCTGGCACAAGCGCTCCTTCCTGGCAGAGTTCAGCCAGCCTAATTGCTTGTTTTGTATCCCAGCTGCCTGACATATGCCAAACCCATGTGTTGGCTCACTAGTGTCAAAGGCAACTACACTCAGGCTTTTCAAATTGGCTTTGGTGAGCTCCAGCAAGCAAATAGGGACTGTAATTCATGCATTTCTATAACCCCAGCACCTAACAGAGAGCCTAGCTTTTAGTCATGCCCAGTTTTTTAATTAAATTGACCTGAATTTTAGTGACTACAGATAATACAACACAGTAGTAGAGTAAGGACCCACAGAACTAAGAAGTCCTAGCGCTGAGTGTCAGCTCAACCAATTGAGTTCTTTGCTGTTTGACCTTGAGCAACTCTTCTCTCTGAGTTTCAATAACTTGATCATTTTTTACCTAACGAAGTCTCAGGGAGCAACATCCCATGCTTATCCTGGCCACTAGAGAGGTGGTCCCAGCCCTCCTGTAGCTCACGTGGAAGTATGTACGATGGCTATGCACATGTGAAGGACATAATTACATGACAATCCCATTCATGGAGAGATACTCGGAAGGTTGAGAGGAGCCTTGAGTAAGGACGATTAGAAGTGCCAGGAAACATCGGCAACAGCTTCCCTGAGGTGATGACAGCTTAGAGGGGACTCTGAAGATGAGTAGAAAATAACACCCCAGACTCCATCATGCCATGAAAAGTGACCAAGGGAAAGCCAAACCCATCAAGTATAGGACAGGTAATAAGATCATATGAGGCAACTGGGAAGCCAAGTTGGTGGCAATGATTTGTGCCCTGTGTTAGTGATTTCTCACCACGACGGTCTTCCCTTGTGGACTGTCACTGTCCCAGAAGCAACGGTTTCTCAGCCATGCTGACCCTTCCCGTGGGGTCAGTGTCCCAGTGGCTCACAGAAGGTGGCTCACAGCAGCGCACAAAGACTGACTACTAAATATCCAGGATCTCCACAAGCTAGTTTTGAAACACAACGATTATTAAAAAGTAAATTATATGAGATTAAAATTAAATAAATTATAGTAAAAACAAACATAATAAATAATCAAAACTCATTACTTCCTAGTTATTTCGCTATGATCTTTGCTCTGGAGTTTACTAGGACTATTGTGTCTCTTTGGCAGAAATACTATATGATGGTGTGTTACTGTGCATCTCTCCCCCAGCTCTGGGTTCAGTGACATCTCATTGGTAGCTGAAATCGGCCATGGTAGAAGTATCAATATTTACACCACAGAAGTAGGCAAATGCTACAAATTAAAAATATTTTTCTTTTGAAAGTCAGCGGTTAAATGTTTAGCAGTACACCACTGGTGGTAGCCATTAAATAAATGGATGAAGAAAGAAGGCATTTGGAAGCCCAACCCCCACATCTTTTCAAACCTCCCTGGACAAAAACACATGGCAGGAGACACATTTCAGAGGCCTCCACAGAGCAGACTTCCCATCTCCTTTGTTCCAGGGAAGTCTTTATGTTAAACTGGGTTTTCTTGACAACTGAAAATCACAGTCAAACAGAAGGAGGATGGAAGTGTTTTTCTCCAGGACTTAATTCCTGAGCCAAATGCCTGTTTTGGCAAGAGGCCTCCCTGGCCTGCAGGGGCACAGGGAGTCAACTTAATCTTGTCCAGAATCCACAGGAGCCTGCACTAAAATTTCATCTGCTCTGGCTTGCTGACGGGGAGGCCACATGATAGCAAAATGGTGCTGATATAACGTTTCCCAATTATCAGGAAATCCCCAAAGAAAGATAAATCAGAGGAGGCTGGTCCACATGTGTATGAGGGGCAGCAATCAGGGCAGCCCCCAAAAAGAAACCATTCCCAGAGGACTGGTTATTGTCCAGGCAGAATGTGAAGACACATGTGTCAGGAGAAGGCTGGATAGTGGCCAGCGCCAGGAGAGGAGGTCTGTTAGTAATCCTCGAGAAGGACAAAGTTCCAGCAGTAAGAAATTCAATTTTCCTCCATTAAAGAAAGCATCTCTCAGGACCAGCTGAATACAATTGATGGAATAAATCTTTCCCATTAGCGGAGAGATAATTTTACGTAAATATATCGGGAGACCTTCAGCACAGGACTGAGAGTCTTTGCTGAGCCCTGGCTGCTTAACTTGTTTGCCACGTAATTGCATTTAGACCAAGGGCCTCGGAAGGAAACCACTGACTGAATTAGCATTAACCAGATTGTGTGTAGTGAGGTGAGGTGAGGTGAGGTGGGGTGCAGTGGGTTGGGTGGGGGTGGGGCGCTTGATGCATTGTGGGTAGTTGTTCTTGCTGTTCTTGCCTTCTGAAAGGACAAGCTGACACTAGTAAGACCAGCTGCTTACAAGCCTGGTGTTAATTGCTTTTCTCATCAAACAGAGAAAAGTTTATCACTCTAAGAAGGTAGAGATGTAAGCACCTAATAAAGCAGAGTCTAAGTTTGAGAATTTTTTTTTTTTATTAATGCCCACAAACCTCATCAGGAGCTTTTCCCTAGGCCAGAAAAAAAAGCCTTCTGATCCTAGGTGAATGGAGAAAGTTGTCTGGACAACAAACACTACCTGCACATTTGCCTCAGATGTGCCCTGTCAACAAAGGCTGTCTCTCCAGTCCCCTGATCCTTTAGGACATTGACCCCAGTGGGCACCTTCATTTCTACCCATCGCCAGCAGTAAGCTGACTGGGCTGGAGTCGCGCCCAGAGTGGTGAGGCCTGGATTCCAGGTCTGGCTCTGCCACCACCTCCCTGAGTGGCTTGGAGCAAATAACCTTTGTGGACCCCAGACTCCCCTAATTCCACTAACTGAGTGATTTTCCAACTAGCTTTTCTCTGGCATCTACAGGGCTTAAGACTCCACAGAGTTGCCTTCAGAATCCCCCCAAGAGAAAAGGGGACCCCCACTTCTGCTTCATCTAGAGCAGACAGATATTGTTTGTATTTGTTTTCCACTTTGTAGTCCTTATAAAATGCTAAAAAGACCCTTCCTGAAATATTAAGGGGAAAAAAGCATCATTCTAGATAATCTCTAATTGTTCCACTTGTTTACTCAAGCCACTATTTTTTTTTTAAACAGTGACCTGGGCATTTCCAGGCACTGCAGAGAGGAGGAAAGAGACTTTGACCCTGCCCTTGAAGAGCTCACAATCTAGTGGGCAGGAGAGACATGTACGGTGAGCTAGGGTATCAAGGTGTTTGTGGCAGGTTTTAGAAAAGCGTAACTAGGTCTAATTAGGGCCATCAAGAAAGGCTTTGGAGAAGAGGCGTCACTTGAAGCTGGGTTGTAAAGAATGAGAACATGGGTAGAGGGGTTCAGGAATGACATTTGAGGCAGGAAGAAGAACATTGCACAGACACAGAGGCTTTAAACAAATTTGCCCAGTGAGTGTGGGGAAAGCAGATGGTTAGTTGTCTGAAATATAGAGGGAAAGTGGGACGGGGGATACTGGAAGGTGACAGGTTTCAGAACCCACTCCAAGGGGACGATGCTAGCATCTGCCTTCTCCTGTTTGCAATGCCAGATGAGAAGAAGTACCCTCTATTTTGTTCACTTTCTGTATGTCCACTTCCAGTGAGACTATTAGTGACAGTAAAAACCACAGCCATTTATAGAGCTTCCTCTGTACCGGATGGAAAAACAGATTCAAAGAGCTCTCATACTTGTGCAGGTTTAGAGAGCTAGGAAGTGGCAAAGCAGGGATTTGAACCCAAATTTACATGCTATAGTTCTGTATCCTTATAGCACAATATAGTATCCTTAGAAAATAACCTCTGAGTGATATCTGAAAACATCACCCAATAATAATCCTTTTTTAAAATCCTTATCCCAGGATATGTTTTACCGATTTGTAGAGAGAGCGGAAGAGAGGGGGCAACATTGATGTGAGAGAGAAACATCTATTGGTGCCTCCCTTAACACACCTTAACCAGGGACCAAACCCACAACTTTTTGATATATGGGACAATACTCCACCAACTGAGTCACCTGGCCAAGGCCCAATAATAATTCTTTAGAGGACACTTTGATGCATTAAATTGAGGCAGTATGAAAAAAATGAAGGTTATTATTCATCTTGAGTAAACACCATGAGCCCCCAAGTACCAAGACTGTCTGAGTGACCTGCCTTCTGTCCTCTGACCTCCTGGGGTTCCCTGCCAGCCAGGGTTCTAAGTATGAAAAGTAGATCATGTTATTTACTCTTCTGTACCCACAGGCATGCGTGTGTCATTCGTGGTCAAGTGATGACATCAGATGGGACCCCGCTGGTTGGTGTGAACATCAGTTTCGTCAACAATCCTCTCTTTGGATACACGATCAGCAGGCAAGATGGCAGGTAGGAGACCTTTTGTGGACCAGGGTTATGAAGGCCTTGCTTTGTGGTCTTGCCACATAACTGCTGATGGAATGACAACATGGAAAGATGATGGAACTTGGGTGCAGAGGACCTGAATTCAGATGCCCAGTTCTACAACTCACTGCCTGTGTGACCTTGCATCTCACGCTGGCCTAAGTCCCTTTGGCTATACATTAAGTAGTTCCTTCTCATTTTGGTTCTCACAATAAACCTAGGGTACCTTAGACATATTATCCTGCCTTATGCCTTAGGATATAAAACACTCCCACCACTGTCTACAGACCGGACAGCTGCAGAAATCTTAACATTTATGCTGTGTTTTCAATCTGCAACCACCTAGGTCTGTGGGAACCACTGAGTGATAACAGAACTCTGACCTTTGAGTCCCTGTGAGGACCGTTGGCAGAATAAAGTTTTTTTAATCACTGTAGCACTCTCATTTGCTAGGTATGTGTTCTTGGACAAATCTCCTCACCTCTCTGGGTGTCAGTTTATCTGTTAAATGGCCATAACACTATTTAGTTCACAGAATGGCCGTAAGGATTAGATTCTATGATGGATGGGGAAACACCTTGACCATAGTTGGCCTCTGATAAATCTTAGCTTCCTGCCCCACTCTGGTTCATTGCTGTATTTCCAGGGTCTGGCACACGGTAAGTATGCAATAAGTATTAGCTATTTGTAAAATTCACAAGATATTAAATGACAAGATAATGATTACAGTACAAACAATGAGAACATTTTGGAGAAAAGGGGAGAGAAAGGAGGAAAGCGGAATATTTAGGCTGTCAGTAGTGACAAGTCCTCTATTTTTAATACAATCAGGTGGTAACAGTCCATCTGGCTACATGTGGGCCCATAAGGTTGATTTTCACTCTGTGTTGGAAATTATGCTCCAGCCTGATTGATTTTAGCACCTCTTTAATCCAATATCAGATGTGAACATGTCCCGGCCGAGGTGATAATGAAGTAGAGGCTCATCTGTTTGTAGACATGTGTGCCTCTTAGACAGGGTTGGCAAGCTCGACACGGGGAGCCTTCTCCCCCTGCTCTCACTGCCTGTGAATGGAAGGGGCCCAGCTGGAAGAGGTTTACGGCCAGTCACCAGGGCTAATCTGTCCAGGCTAGGCCACCGCTCCCTGCCCGGCACACATTCCATCCCGGGAAGCACCTCGGTGCAGACTCCCCCAGAGCATGGAGGACTCTCCCTCCTCATGCTCTGTGTGTCCTCCCTCCCAGTTCGGGACGCCCTGCAGTATGGAATCAGCAGTTACTCTGACTATATTATTACCTGCTATGAAACAGTCATCAGAAAGGAGCCATGGGGACTGCTCTTTTTTTTGCCATGAAATTTGACCGTCATCCATGTGAGGTGGCAAATCATCAGTCCTTTGCCCCGCTGTGCCTGGTTAGGGAGGGTCCATAAAACATACCAGAGTTGCATGAGTTTGGTGGCACCTGGGAAAAGCTCACTCTAGCACCTCCTGGAAGGCATCCCTCCTGTCTGTGCTGCTCCTGCAGTCTCTAAAACCCCTTGAGAGGACAGGAGTCCTGGGAGGTCAGAGTCAGCTGCATTTCCCCTATTAGCCGCTAAATTACATCATAGGAGCCCGAGTTACCACAACCGGTAAGTTAGGTTTCAGAACAGTTCTTACCAGTACAATGTGGGATTTAAATTTTCTTCCCAACTTAGACACTGCATATATGGGAAAGTCACTTAAGTGTCTGAAGATCCCTGGTTGTTATAAGTGAATGAGTAGCATCTGCTCATTTTCCTCACCCTCTTGCCTGCCTCACTTTCTCTCCTACCTCTCAGACCTCAGGAGACACTGTAAAGCTAGAGATACAGTTGGAGATGACAGTATAGATATGCAAATCCAGGGACCCTGCCTAACTCACCTTTGTGACCTTCACACTCCTGCAGGCCCTTGTCCAGCTCCCATCCCCCGCCAACGCACACGCCCACGCACACAGAAATGCCAGACCTCCGGTCTTAACAAGAATTCATAAACAGTAAGCGGTACCAGAGAAGTTAGCCAAAAAGATCATTACAAAGATGAAAAATAGAAGTCATGAAGAAAAATTTCAAAAGAGTGGCAGACAAGAGAAGCAGTTCAAGCTCGTTGAATTGAAAAATGGGATTATACAGAGCCTGATGCTCAGGGAATGGGGCCCTGAGCTTTTCCCATCCATTATCCCATCTATCTAATTAAAAACCCTGCCAAGTGATTACGATCATTAACTTCATTTTACATGAAGAGACTGAGGCTCAGACAGGTGACATAACTCACCTATGGAGTAAGTGGCAATTCTTGGACTGTCCGAACCTGCTTGGGCTTCATCTGAGAACCAGGCCTTCCCACTGGGGTCCGATTCAAATCTGTGTCCTCAACAAGGTTTCCCTCCAGATGAGCAGGCCTGGCTCTTGGAAAGAGCTAATTACTCCAAGCTCTATGGCAAGGCCAGCTGGCCCCGGCTTGCTCACAGCCGTGAGAATATCTTTCAGTGTTTGCCTTCACTCCCTCCCCACCTTTATCCTCTCATGAAGGGAGCTTGTAAGGGAGGCCAAAATTCTGTTTGATGGTTAAAAAATGTTCTGTCAAAGTACAGATGCTATTCAGTCCTGTGACAGAAAAGTTGTTCTCTGGGTGTTCCCGCAAACCATCAATATCTTCCTGGAGAGCCAAATCCCGAAGCCTTAGTTCAAAATAGGCACCTTCTCTGGTGTTTCTCTCTCATTACTTATCCAAGCGGGGTGGTGCCCAACTTTCTTTACCCAAGTGTGGGCCTGGAATGGGCTGAAAAGCAGGCAAAGTGGGTGAAAAGCTAATGCAAAGGACAGAAGAGTCAGGCTTTGGAGCTTGGGGACCCAAATCTGGGGGTACTATCTACCAAGATTTGGCACTGGGACAGGACAGTTCACTGCAAAATCCTTCCCCCTTCTACAAGAGGGAAAAACAAGTTGGAACAATTAATCCAATCCTACAAGGTGTATTTACCCTGGGATAAAGGAGAAGTCGTGCATTGGGGTCTCTAAAATCCACTGCACCAGTCAGCATCCGTTGACTTACAATAACAGCCAAAGTAAGGAGGAATTAGGTTGATTAGTGGATAGTCAGTTTAGAAGACATTGATAGTATCACTCATGCATTCATTCTCTAAACTATAATCATCAAGCACTGGACTAGGTTCTAGACAGACTGAGAATCAGTGTCCCCAGGCCAGAGAATTAAACTTGTGATTCCAGGGCAATGTGATGCGGGCTCTGAGGAGGAGCCCAGGGCAGGGAGCTAGAATTCCCACTGGGTAAGGAGTTAGCAAGACAAAAACAGGCCTTGAAAATACATCCTAAAAGTAATAGCTAAAAGGACTTTGTTCAGAGACATCACAGCCAGGAGGTGACAGGTAGACAGAATCACTATGCCCAAGTCCTGAGAAATGGTCAAAAGCAGAAAGAACAGAATAGTTTGAAGTCACCACAGCAAGTAGAACAAGGACCAGGAGCTAAAGAATTATAAGGAGAGGGATCCATGCTCAATTAAAAAAAAAAAAGTCTAAGCTATCAGAATTAATGAAAGATCAGACAGTCCTGTGAATATAGCAAGCTCCTTATCACTGGAAGTGTGCAAGTGGGAACCAAATGGCCTCTTGGTGGTAAATTTGTAGAAGAAACTAAAGCATCAGGTTGGGAGAGGGCAGTAGACACAGGCTCTCAGGGGACACTGTCATGGAGATCTCATCTCCACTGGGAGGTGGGAACTCAGTCTTCTGGTTCCCCTTTCACTTCTAATACACTGCAATTCTAATCATGCCATCTCTAAATGGCTTGGCTCTTTTGTAATCCCGAAGGCCTGTGTTAAGTACTCTATCAATTTTAGTCAGAACTAAACAGAGTCACAGAATCTTCGTGACTTTAGAATAGTCCATTTGAATGTTTACATTTTATAGATGACAGAACTGAGAATCAGAGAGGCTAAGCAACCTACCCAAGATCACACAGTAGTTCATAGCAGAGGCAGAACTAGGCTTAGGTTCCTAACACCAGGGCAGGGCTTGTTCCACTTTACTCTGCTGGCTTTTTACTGAGCGCCAGCTCCAAGAGTTGCTACGTTCCAGGAGCGCCATAGCAGAGGCCCATCATCGGTCCTGTGCCCTGGCAGATGGCTCTCCATAACCATGGTTTTTAATTTGGTTTTGGAAAATTCTCTATTGTGGGTCTTTTTTTTTTTTTTTTTAATAATAATGCTTTCTGGTCTACCTGTTTCTGTGTGTGGGTGCAATAAAGTCTTCTAGGTTTCAGAGTCTCCTCAAGGAGGGTTCTCAGATCCTTTGGTGTAATTTTTTCTTCTTTCCCTGACTTTCTCCCCCTCCCACTCTTGTTCCTTCTCCTCCTCATCATTTCCTGTTTCCTCTCAACCCTCCCTTCCCAAACAGCTTTGACTTGGTCACAAATGGGGGCATCTCCATCATCCTGCGGTTCGAGCGGGCGCCTTTCATCACACAGGAGCACACCCTCTGGCTGCCTTGGGATCGCTTCTTTGTCATGGAAACCATCATCATGAGACATGAAGAGAATGAGATTCCCAGCTGTGACCTGAGCAACTTCGCCCGCCCCAACCCTGTTGTGTCTCCATCCCCGCTGACATCGTTCGCCAGCTCCTGTGCAGAGAGAGGCCCCATCGTTCCTGAAATTCAGGTACCCAGCTTTCCTAACTATGTTTCTCCATGCCTTTATGTCATTTGGGGAGTGGCAGAGCATCTCAGACCCAGGGGCAAGGGAGACCCCAGCCCCCCACCACACAGAATGTAACTGCCCGACACCCTGCAGCATGTGATGAATTCCTACGCCCCTTCACTCTCTCATCCAGTTCACTTCCACTTTCCTTTTCCCCAAGGTTCAGTGTCCCCCACCCTCATTATTTCTGTCAATAATAATTATGATGATAGGTTTTACTGACAGAGGGTTCCAAATAGTAAGCATCAGAACAAAGATTAAATGTCAGTGAGGTGCCTAGCACAATGTCTGGCACTTAGTAAGTGCTCGATAAATTTTAGCCATTATTATTAAGATTATTTTACATGCTCTCTGCCTTCATGCCAATTAAGGATTGCTTTGGCTCAAATCTATTTATGCAAGTGCTTTACTTAATTATCATTAAAAGGAAGTAATTTGGAAAGCTGCATCTTAATCTAATATTTAGAAATCAAGATAGATTCTTTGCTCAACAGAGCTGTGTGGAGTTGAATTTGTTCTGCCATCCCCACCCAGTTTCTAATGACAGAAACGAAGGCCTGGCAGAGAGCAGAGAGGGCAGTGTAGGGGCAAAGCCCCAGGGTCCCGCCTGCCTGTTGAGAGCTCGGGCTGTGTGCATGTGAATGGGTTGCCAGTGCTGATGGAGCGGAGGGGGTGCGGATTTACATTTTGTGTGTATATTTCATGCCTGGCTGAGCAAACACTTCTGTCTGCGTCTGTGCCCTCACGCACACATGCAGTTGAGTGACTTCAAATACCAGCCCATGAGAAGGAAATGCACCTGTTTTGAAATTCTCACTGCACCCCAAGGTTGAAACCTCAGTGCTTTTCAGAGATTCAGCACTTGTCTCCTGTCTCAACTACCAGGCTGACCTTTCTTATGAAATGGTTGTCAATGGAGACAAAGCTTGCTGGAGTGGAGTAATTTGTTACCCAACCCTGGTTCAGCTCCAGCTAGACATTTTCCCAGGAGCAGTGACTTTGGAACAGATGAGGTTAAAGGTCTGACCCTCTTTACAATGCTCCCTGGCCTGGGTGCCTCCGGGCCCAGCTGGGTCACAAACCTTGCTTATTATCAGATTGACGAAATACATGAAAACAAACTCTTGGATTTTCCCAGTCCAATCATTGGCTACCCTTTGCAAGTACTGGGAGATGTAAATGCTACAGGGTATGTTAAAGGGAGTAAATATTTATGAGAGCGTCAGGATGGCATGTGAACCCTGCCTGTGATTCACTGTGGTGTAGAACCTGCTTTGCCCAGAACTTGTATGCAGAGATTTAGAAAGAGTGCTTTGGTTTAGACCCAACCCCTAAAATTTTGTGTAGTCAGGAGAATGGGGTGGGAGCTCACACCCATATATGAAATGCACAGAAAGGAAAGAAAAGGATTTCTTTGGGAAGGCCCAGTTCCTCTGTGAGGAACACGAGAGTAGAATAATCACTGTCCTTTTAATGGATATGTTAGCCTCAATTGATTTAATGTCCCTTTCTTGAAACAGAGCCCAGAGCATCAAGCTGATAAAAGTTCTCTGTTTTTTGCCATGTTTCAGAAAATCCTGGCATTAATTTCAACTTTCCATTGTGGAACTGAGCCGATTACAACCAGTTGAAACACTCTGTTCATGTCGCGCGGCACTGGAGTGTGCAAGCTCCATGCAACCAATCCGACCTCTTTCTGTGGATGATCTGGGACATTAGCCACAGGTCCTTGGCAGGCTGTGCCCTTAAGCCTGTGTAACTGGTCAAAATCTCCTAGTCTTTGTCTACTTTCCTAAACAGAAAAGCCATTGGAAAGAGATCCTACTTTCAGCAGGTTTTGAGAGAGAAACAGTCTTGCTGAGGCAACTCTCCTCATTAGTCTAAGAGAAGGGTCCTTCTTCATAGTCCCCCTATTCCCAGCACCACCGCCCCCAGCAGGAGTATTGTCCCACTTAGACATTTCCTGAGTCTCCGTTATGTGCTGAGCACTTTCTGTATGAGAAGTTAATGCTATCCTCACACTAATCCAGTGAGGAAACTGAGATCCATCCAGAGATTCCATGAGTTTTCTGGAATGACACAACTGGTGAGCAAGGGGCAACATTACAAGTATTTTACGTGAATTATCTTATGCAGTCCTCTCAATACACAATGAACTGAGCATTGTCGTCCTTGTAGAATGGAGGAGGAAACTGAGGCTCAGTGAGGCAGGGCTATACCCTGGAAACCAGGCCTTCTGACCCTCCTCCACCTTCTCCTTCTTCCTCCTGCTCCTCTTCATACTCTGCTTCCCACTCTTGTTTTTTCTCTTTCCTCTAGTTCCTGCTCCTGCCCTCTCCTCTTTCCCTCCTTCTTCTCTGCTTTCTCCTCTGCCTCTTGAACACCCAGAGTACATGTGGCTATGCCGTCTTCCCCCCGCCTGTGATTCTGTGACTGTCACTTGCTGTGCTCTGTCTCTCTAGGCTTTGCAAGAGGAAATCGCTATCTCTGGCTGCAAGATGAGGCTGAGTTACCTGAGCAGCCGCACACCTGGCTACAAGTCTGTCCTGAGGATCAGCCTCACCCATCCTACCATCCCCTTTAACCTCATGAAGGTCCACCTCATGGTGGCGGTTGAGGGCCGCCTCTTCAGGAAGTGGTTCGCTGCAGCCCCAGACTTATCCTACTATTTCATCTGGGACAAGACAGATGTCTACAACCAGAAGGTGTTTGGGCTGTCAGAAGCCTTTGGTAAGTCTCTCAGCCACAGGACTCAACACCATCTCAGAGAGAGAACAGACTTGGGGGGGATGGGGCTCTTTCTCCACCTTCCTTATTTCTTACTCTTTTCCTCTTATCAGAAATACCCATCAAGACCTTTCTCAGTGACCTAAAAGAATATACTGAAAGAACTGAACATGGAAAATTTGTCCATTAAAAAAAGTTACAAAACCAAAAAGGCCCTTGAAAAAAACACTACGGTGATACGCGTTGGGCTAAAAGAGGCTTTGTGGCACCAAGATAAAGCCAGGTAGACATTGCCATGACTTGCCTGGCTTGCCCACTAAAAATATGGGTGTCTGTAGCTCCAGTTGTATTAAGGTGCAAAGTAAGATTCTTCCTTCATCAGAAAGGCTTTTTGGCCTCTATCTCATTTCCAATCAAGAGGTTTTCTCTTTGTTGTTATTACTGTCTTTTTTTCAGATGAAGCAAAAGTTGACTCTAGTTTTCCCCTGGAGTCCCAGCCCTGCTCGCACCTTAGGTTTCTGGGGGCTGCCTGTGCTCATTTCAGCTTCTGGATTAGAGCAGGATCTCATGATAGGTTCAGAGCTCGACTGTTAGCAGTTCTAATCCTTGAAGAGCTAATCTTCCAAGCACTTAGAGAAGTGATTTTCAACCCGTGTACCATGAGAATTTTTAAAACATGCAATAGCTGACTGTTTAGTCAGGGGCACTGAACTATTTTCCCTTAGGTTGTCAGATTTAAAAATGATGACAGTCTTGGCCAGGTGGCTCAGTTGGAACATCATCCCGTACACCCAAAGGTTGTGTGTTTGATCCCCAGTTGGGCACCTATGAGAGGAAACCAACTGATCTGTCTTCCCCTCCCCTCCCACTTTCCCCTCTCTAAAATCAACAATAAAATATTTGTCATTATTTAAAATAATGACAACAGCCAACACAACAATAGCTATCCAGTGTGAATGAATCAAAATCATTCCTATTTTTTGTCAGATTGGCAAAATAATGTATTTTTGGTGTGCCATAGAATTTTAATAATTAGTTTATATGTGCCATGAGATGAAAAAGTTGAAAAATCACTGACTTAAAGTAATAGCCCAGGAAATCACTTCTCATCTCAAACCCTACTGCAATTCTATTCGCTTTATAGATTCCATAAAGGCAGAATGAGGAAGCAGAGAAGAAGTAATGCTGAAAAAGAGTGGGGGGGGAGGGTGTCTGTTGAGCACCAGCTCTGGGCAGCATCCTCTTCTGCACACTGGTACCTCAGTTGATCCTCACAACCACCCTGTGAGTCAGAACTTGTCCCCAAATTTTGCATGAGGAAGGTGAAGCCCAGAATGGTGAGCTGACTTCCCAAGGATGTACAGGGAAGGAAAAGAGCTGGGTTTATCCCAGATCTTTCCTGCAGTTTTGCATCCCACCCTTCCCCACAAGGACACATTGGGAACAAAGACCCCACCTCTCACTATTCACATTCCCTTCTGTAAACCAAACTACCTCTATGGTCTCTTCAACAACAGTGAAGCCTTGCAACCTCTTCAGATGAAATGAGCACACTTACTGCCCACCTACCAATTAGAAAGGAAAGTGTCTGCTCAGCAAGACTTCAAGAACTGAGGTTAATATCCTGACATGACAGAAGACTGGTAGGAGGCATTATGACTGCTTAAGAGACTCAAGGTCACAGGGAAGAGGTTACAGGGACATCTGCCATTCATGTTCCCCTCCTGCCATAGATGGCCAGCAATCTTTTGTAGTACCTAAAAGAAACTTTAAGGGGCTGCCCAACTGTTAATTCCTATCCTGAGCATGTGGTAGGGTACTGTCCACTGGAAAGTAATGTCTGACAAAAAGCACTTGAACATCCCCACCTCCGCCAGTTCCTTTCCGTAGAGCAGTCACAGGGCATTTTACAAACCGGCCTCGGGGCGCCTGCCCGGTTAGCCTGCGCCCCAGGGGCCTGAGGAGCCCGGGACTTGTGAAAGAAAAGTGGAACTGGGCATTTTCCAGCTTTGAGACCTCAAAGCAACTTCCAGCTTTCAAAGTACTCAACTGAGCTCCTTTCCATAAATTCATTATAAATGATATTGTTATTTTTGTTTATTAAATGCTATTCTTATTAATAAAGACTGGATAAGTGGACAAAACAGAAATAAAGTCATATATATTCTTATTAGCAAACACAACCACTTATGAACATTTAAATTTTCTTATGTATGGTTTTTCTTAACACAGATATACTACTGTATATAACTAGTCTTCTCAGTTTATTCCCATGTCACTCATGGTCTTCATAACCATAATTTCCAGTGGCTGTGTAATATTTCTCCAGTGAACACACTTTGGTTTGCTCAAACTCTAGCCCCTTTTGAACTTTTAGGTTGCTTCCAATTTCCCACTATTAAAAATAGTGCTGCAGTGAAGACTTACATACCTAAAGTATTTTCCATACTAAAGATTATTTCCCTGGAATAGATTCACCTGCCTCCTTTTAAAAAGTAGTTAGTGCATTTGTGTAACTTCTAATAATGTATGCTCACTCTTCAACAAAGGGATGCTAAGGCTCAGCATCCCTGTGTTAGTTAGTATTGCACATAGATCTGGTTCCACTTAGAAGCATGATCCTTTCTCCTTTTCTACAAAAGACAGGTAGGGGCCTTGCATGCAGATCTAAAAGCCAAAGAAGAGGCTTTGCTCACCTGTGCATTTTGTGCCTTTTGTCGTATGCAGTTTCTGTGGGTTACGAGTATGAATCCTGTCCCGATCTGATCCTGTGGGAAAAAAGAACAGCGGTGCTGCAGGGCTATGAAATCGATGCTTCCAAGCTGGGAGGATGGAGCCTGGACAAACACCACGCCCTCAACATCCAAAGTGGTGAGTGGATGGATAAAATCCCCAGAGCCCAGCCACAGGTGCGACCCTCATCCCGTGTCCTTTGTACCCTGCAGACAAAAACTCACACTCAGATTCCATAGGCTCATATGTGATCAATTGGTCAGAAGGGTTAGGCAACAAATGTGATCACTTGGTCAGAAGGATTAGTCAACAAATGCTCTGTGCTTGTCACTACTGGGCTCTGAGATGCAGAATTGAAAGACCCCCAGAATTTATATTCTGGTCACCCAGGCCATTTCCGTGCTGTGCCATGGGTGTTGCCATTACAGAGGGAAGCAAGGACACCATGGGGCATAAAAGAGGAGCCCCTCACCCAGCTTCTTGGTTCAGCAAGGTACCTCTTTGGAGAGAACTTCTGAGCTGTGTCTCAAAGGGCCTATAGGATTAGCCCTGTATCTCAAGTAGGGAGAACATTCCAGGTGGAGGGCACATTATGTGCCAAAGCACTGAGGCCTGAAAGAAGAGTAATTGAAGAGGAGATTCATTGTGTTTTGAGGAGCAGGTGATATGAAGGAAATAGCAAAAGCCAAAGCTGGGGTTTGTGCAGCTGGAGCCCAGGATAAGAAGATTAGGACCTTCAGCTTCATCCAGAGGCAAATGTCAAGTCTCCAGAAGGTGTAAAGCATGAAAGTGACACAATCAGATCTGTAGTTTAGATAGCCCACTCCATGTTCTGGGACGAGACCACTTAATATGGTAATGATGTCAGATATCTCCAAATCTACAGATACAATGAATGCCTAGAGAAGCCACCGCATGTTTTGGGGGGGAAATTGGCAAACTAAGTTTAAAATTTATGGTTTAATAAAGATTTGTAAATAGCTAAGGCAATTAGCTATTTTAAAGACAATGCCCAGCTAAACATCAGGGACAACTACAGAGATAAGGAAGGGGGAATAGGATAGATACCTGTGGATAACGGCAAGTTCCTGCCACACACCCTGTGTACATGGGAACTTGGTATATGATAGAAATAGCATCACCTATCAGTGGAGGATGGGTAGGTGTTTTAGAAATGGGTATTTGAACAATTGTCTCCATAGATGGAGAAAAACGAAATTAAGTTCATACTCTATATAACATAAACAAAATAAAGTTTGATTAAAGATCTGAATTTTAAAGATAACACTTTAATAGAAGAAAACACAGGAAAATATCTTTTTGATCTCAGAGGAGGATTCTATAAAACCTGAAAAAGCACAGACATTAAAGTAGGAAATGATATTACATAAAAATGAAAGATACCTGTTCAACAAAGGACAAAGAGAACAGGTAACAGCTTGAGAAAAGGTTTTTCTGACCATGAAAACCCAAACTCACTCAGGCTTCAGTGTGGAAGGGGTGAGGCAAGGGGCAGAGTCCAGTTTGGTGGCTGTGGCAATAATCCAGGAGATGAAGGATGGTCTGGGCCTGGACAAAAAAGCAGAATGCATATGGGATGGAGTTTATAGGTCATTAAGGTCAGTCCCTTAATTTTGCTGGTGGGAAACTGAGGCCCAAGGGCAGTTAAAGCAGTAAAGAGACCGGCAAAATCTGGCATCAGCCCATTAATAGCAAAATCAGGTAAAACCCAATTCTCTTAACTCTGTCTTGGTGAGAAGAGACTGTGATTTATTTCCTTCATGCATTTCTGTAAATATTTATTGGTAGCTACTCTGTGTCAGTCTCTTGCTGGGCACTGGGGATACAAAATGGGAAAAGACACAGTCCCAGTACTTCAAGTGGTATCAACCTGAAGAGAGAAAAGCAGACAAGTGCAATAAAGGATTCATGCTGTAATAGAGACTTAGACTAGGTGTATGAGATTTGTGCAGTCTATGTGAGAGGCAGTGGAGCTGAATGAATAAGAGCCCGGACTCAGGAGTGCTTCCACTTTCATCTGTGTGGCCTCAGGTAAGCCACTTAGCCTGTCCCCCGTTATCTTACAGAGTTATTGTGAGGATTTAATCCATAAAGCAGTATGGCCTGCTCAGGGTTTCATTCTGGGGCTGAGGCGGCCTTGGGAGATGAGTCTGGAAATGGTAGGCAGGGATCTTGCATTCCTTACAAGGGCAAGACAACTCTGTGGTCAACCACAGCAGAGAGCCTCTTCCTGCTCCATGGGTGATTCTGTTCTCTGTCCTTGTCGCAGGCATCCTGCACAAAGGGAATGGCGAGAACCAATTTGTGTCTCAGCAGCCTCCTGTCATCGGGAGCATCATGGGCAACGGGCGCCGCAGAAGCATCTCCTGTCCCAGCTGCAATGGCCTTGCTGACGGCAACAAGCTCCTGGCCCCTGTGGCTCTGACGTGTGGCTCCGATGGGAGCCTCTATGTGGGAGATTTCAACTACATCCGAAGGATCTTCCCCTCCGGGAATGTCACCAACATCCTGGAGCTGAGGTATGTAAGGTGCTGCCTTCCTTGCAATTCCTCGTAACATCCCTCTGCCACCCTATGAGCCCACTTGTCATTACCCACTGGGCCGAGAGAAGAGGCAGGACAGCCTGTCAGATGCTGGGTCTTTTCACTGTCCAGCTCAGAGGCTAAACTGTGAGCTGAGGGGCCCTGGGAAAGCAGATGCTGATTTCCACAAGGTACTGAAATGAAGGCCAACCTCTCCTGGGGCAGGGAGATATCCTTGGTGTCCAAATGATGTAGAAGGCTGCTAGCAACCAAGAATGCAACTCTTTGGAAGTCCTATGAGTCTTCTTTCTGTCCCCTAGCATCAAAATGATTGGCATGACTCCCATGAGTTATTTTATAAGGACAAGGGATGGCATAATGGCCAAGGCGCCGGTGCCAGTGTTACCAAGTTTGGCCCTGTTACTTAGCCACTCGGAGTCAGGAGCCATTCTCTCCAGCTGTCCACTCCTGAGATAAAGCCACAGGCTAAAATCAAGCATCAACTCTCTGCTCCTAAGGTGCTGCAGAGCCAGCCCAGCCGGCCTCTTCTGTTTCCCCATTGTGACCATGAGTGTTGGTGCTCGGCCACACTTGGGGCACGGGGAAGGACCTGATGTGTTGGATTTTCTATGTGCCTCTCTCTATCAGACCCTCTGAGAAGCACTGTCATAGGGTGGGCTCTTGGGTTACAGAGAAGCTGTGGTTAGAGGTAGGGGGCCCCACTGTCCCTTTCAGGAGCCATTGCACCAAGTTCTTCAGGATCGCTTTCTCCTTGGCTGGGGTCCAAGTGAACAGAACATGCCCTGGAGCTGGAAAGCCTTCTTCCAAAGTGGCCAAGGGAAAAGGAAATTCACATTTATGTGGCCCCTACTCCTTATCCAGTATAAGAGTTCTAAGAGTTCTGTGAGATAGTTATTACTATTGCCCTTGACAGACCAAGAGAGAGAGAGAGAGAGAGAGAGAGAGAGAGGAGAGTGGAGAGTCAGGGAATTTTTAAAAACCTGCCAAAGGTCCAGCTTCTATTGTAGAATGGTGGACCCAAATCCAAAGGCCATTATGCAGCTCTGCCTCACCATAGAATGGTCACGCGGGCCTATGAAGGCCACTCTGGTTTAGTGCCTTGTTAAGTTATTCCCTGGAGGTAAAGACCTGCTGAGAATCCCATTCTGCAGTGCATGTGAAAGGAGGGGAAGGTATGCCGGCTGACCAACAGCCGTGACAGCCCCCAAGAGGACAGCATTAGTATTTGCCCACACACACAGGAACAATGAAGGGAGAGGGTCTTTTGCTATGAAAAGAATTAGAAGCTCACATTCTGTGGATCCCTAGGAAATCAGATATCAGGCTGAATGAGATCCAGGCTACCAATGGAATAGCCTCTGCCTTTCTTCTCTTTTTGATGAGTTTGATTGTCATAGGCATCTGTCAAGGAAGATGGGACCCTTGAGTGTATTTGCTGCTGACAGTTGCTCATATTGCCTTTCCATCTCCTGTACCGTGATGGAAAGAGCCCTGCACTAGGGGCCAGCCCACCTCGGCGACCAGCGGTACAACTTTGGGCAAGACACTTCCCCTCTCTGGGCCTTCATTTTCAGTCTTTCAAATAAGAGATCCCATTTTCCCTATCTCCCTCCCACCATTTTGGGGTTATCATGGAAGACAGTGGGTAAGGAAGGAAGGAGTAAATGAAATTTGGGAAGAAAAATAAATTTATCAGTATATTACCATCTTCATATATTTTTCTTCAGTCTTTTTTCCATAGGCCTGCTTCTCTGTATTACTATCTTCCCTCTAGTTATAACATATCTCCAATTCTGTATTCTATTAAGAAGATAATCGTGGCGGGCTCCACAGATTTAAATAACTCTCCATAAGACGCACTGCAGTGTGTCGTGTATGTCTCTGGGAATGTGTCTCTGCATGGGTGGGGCCTGGTGGGCGACTATTCCAACCTCTGTCTTGGCCCCGATGAAGGCAGGGGCGTGTGTCAACGCCGTCCTCTTCCCCGGAGTCAGCAGTAGTGGCGCAGGTGAAACCATGCCTCTTCTGTGATATGTAACTGCTTGTAAGCGAGCTCACTGACAAGTAATATTGGATATAAAATATATCAGTGTCATAGCTGCTAAGTCTTTATTTATCATAGTATTGTGCAGTACCATTGCTGTCAAGTTTTCAGGCTGCTAATAATGCTTCTAACCCTGCTGCTAACACCTCATTCTTTCTTCTATTCCCTGCTCTCCTGTCTTCTGTCAGAAATAAAGATTTCAGACATAGGTAAGCCAACCAGTGGAGAATTTCCTGTCTTTCCTCTGCCTTGTTGCACATTGTATGGTAAGATGCATGTGTCAATTTCAGATGGCTCAATGGCAAATGAAGCCTGTGTGGTTGGAACTGATTGGGGGTAATCAGTTACAATGAGAAGAAGTCATTAATAATGGTGGGGACAGGTGGTGAGAGCCTGAACTCCTTTAATCTCTAGCGAAGTGCAACCGTTACTTTGGTAGTCTATGGGTATGACAGACTGAAGCGATAGGGGAAATTTTAATCTTGGCATAGTGATTTGAACACCACAGTCTTTATTTGAACACCTTCAAATAAAGGAGGACATCATCCGAACAGTGTTGAGTGACTTTGACGGTCACAACGGGAAGCCCTGAGAACATCTTGATCAGGCAGAGAATGTGGAAGAAGACAGGTTTCAGATGTGCACTTCTGCGGGTATTCCAGGCGCCTCGGCTCTGATGGCTGGGATGCCAGGTGACCCCGCCGGAAGGTTTGCCAGCAAGGACAAAGTAGGGGAGGATTTCCAGACCTGACAGAGCACCCAGAGAGAGCAGTCCCCAAAAAGGAACTTTGTCCCAGAGCAGATTTGCCATGTAGACTCACAATGACACTGCGGCAGACAGAACGGGGCCTCTTCAGACCAACTGAAAGAAATATCTGCCTGTCATCATCACCAGTCACTGTGGCACTTGTCTGACTCCTACATCATAGTGACCTCAGAGACCCCCAGCCTCACACACGTTTGAAAGTTGCCATGGGCAGATGGACCTGCAGCTTGCACGGCCACAGAGGTGGGCTCAGTTACCCACATGTGGCTCAGATCAAAGTGGCATATGGGGGAGGGGTGCTAAGTGGGGATAAAAGAAAGTCTTAGGATGGTAGAAAAAGGCAGGCAGACCCCAAATCCATTAATGATGATATTCCTATCTATATAGTGAGATAATAGCATTAATGTAACTGGCATATATGTTATTTTAAGATCATAATAATAGTTAACATGTAAAGAGCTTTTAGCACATAGCAGGGAGGGGTTAAGTGATTTGCATGGATTGTAGCAGTTCATCCCTAAACCACCATGTGGGTTAGGTACTCATGATACATACAGTTTACAGATAACAAAACTGAAGATCCCCACTGCGTGATCTTGAAAAAAATTACTTTATTTATTTGGACTTTAGTTTCTAACTTGAGGTCAATAAAGTCTCCCATGGAGGTTGTTATAAGGGTTACAGAGAATGTTTGTAAAGTATCTAGCATTTTACCAGGCACAGAAAGGAGCTCCAGAAATGGTAATAATAAAAATGATGACGACATCATTATTATTATTATTTTAACATCATCATAACAGTTGTATGATGATGATGATAATGATGATGATGATGTCTCCATCTTTCCCAAAAAGGAATTCAGTCCTCTGGACAACCAAAGACACATGCATTAAAACACATTAAATAGAATTTGGGGAAAAAAGGAAATAAAAGAGAAAACATATATGTGATCGTATATCAGATTAGACTCCAAACTTCCTGGAAGCCAGAATAAACAGGGAAACAATTATTATCATGGTTTGCATTATTGGAAATGGGAAAATATGCCCACCTCTCTGAGGAGGAATATTTTTTTCCCAACACTGAAATCTAAAACAGATTTTTCAGTGAGGTTGGTATGGATGACACTGAACTATGTATTGGTATGTGCCCTCAAGTTCCATTTTACAAAAAACACAGAGGTATATTTCAAATGAAAATCTTCATTGAAAACCTAGCATTTGACATTAAAACCTTCAGTCGGTGGTGGTAACTACCTGGGACACTGCTGAGGTACAGGGGAACCAAGCCGGGCAAAGTCAGGAGGCCAGGGTGCTTGTGCAGCTTTGCTCTGAGGTCGTCATGTGGCCTTGGGCTGGTCATCTCACCTTTTTGGTCTTTAATCTCATCATCTGTAAATTGAGAGTTGTGGATTTGGTGCCTTTTGTTTCTGATGTTTAGCAATCTTTTGATATATCCATGGTATGATTTCAAAGCCAGTTTCCTGGTCTCTCTCAATTCTTTGTTTTACTCAGGTGCTCAGAACTCTTTCTAAAATGAACCAAAGTAGGAGGGAATAAAGTAATTTTTTTTTCTGCCTTTCAGTTTTCTAAGGTCAAGCAAGAGTGAGAAGAGCCAGTTCCAGCTCTTATTTTAACTGTCACCTGGATATTGACAAATCTCTTCCTCTCTCTGGGCTTCCATGTCCCCATCAGTAAATGTCAGAAGTAGATTAAACTCCAAAATCTTTTCCTCTGTATCCATGAGCACTTACTGTCTCAGCTGTTCTCAGGAATAGCCTTTGGCTCAGGCTGGCGCTCCTGGCCCACACGGGTGTCCCCACGGCTGTCTCGTCTCTGCCTTTGGCCTCTTAAGCCACCGTGCTGGGCATGCACACTCCAGGAGCCCCTAATCCTTTGGGCATCTTCCTCCATGGACCCCATCTGGGAACAAGGGTCCCTGCCTCCTCCCAGATCTCTTCCTTAGCGTCATGGAGGAATGTTTGAAGCCTGTTATTGTTCAGAAGTACATTTGAACTCAAGTCTCCATTAATCTCAGCTGCACATATTCTGTTAATTATTAACAGAGTCCTTTGCTGCCCCGTAAAATACATTGGAGAGGACAATATTTTGTCTTCTATAATTGGCTTTTCCATTGTACAATAACATAAATATTCTGGAGGTTTCTCAAGGTGACCAACCTCCATTTATTGGGCATTTTTAATGGAACAGGTACCATGCTCAGAGATTTATATTCTTTGTAAAATTTTGTCCACAAAATACCCCTTTAAAAGGATTATCCCCATTTCTCACATGAGAAAACTGAGGCTCAGAAATCACTTCATTAAGTGATTTGCCCAATGTCATCTGCCAAGTGGATGGTAGAACTGGTATTTGAACCCCTGTCTTTGTGGCTTTAGTACTCCACCTCTTCCCACTGGTTGTAAGAGCCAGTGGAACATGTTCTGCCACACCTGCCACCAGATGTGGTCAAAGGATGCTCCTTTGCACAAGGCAGGCCTCACTCTGGGACAAAGGAAGAATTCCCACTCAGAAGCAGGGACTGGATTGCCTTTTGTTTCTGGAGACTCCTGGGCTTACAGCTCCTACTAGGAAATGTCCTACCAGAGGTGTCCACCCTTTTGGCATCTCTGGGCCATGCTGGAAGAAGAGTGGTCTTAGGCCATGCGTTAAATACATTGCAACACGCAATCAGGTAAAAAACCTCATACTGTTTTAAATACACTTATGATTTTGTGTCGGGCCGTGTTCAGAGCCACCCTGGGCTGCATGCGGCCCACAGGTCGCAGGGTAGACACCTCTACCCTACACCATCCAGAGAGAGGGCAGAGTAGGCTTGACGTCCTCTCATTAACTTCAGGACTAAAACCCTTATTGTCTAAGATTTTATGTAGCCTGCAGAGGTGCCAAGGTTATTATGGTTAAGAAGGTAGAAAAGAACGCGGGTCCTGTGGCCGACCCTCGAACGCAGCCGTGGCCGTGCTCTGTGCCCAGCCCTACTCAGGGTCAGGCTTCATCAGACAGTCCCTGCCACGGAACTGGGCCTCGGGTCCCAGCTGCGGGCCATCTCCTGCATTCATGGCCGGCAGAGCATTTTAAGGCCTTGTTGCCTGAAGTTGTGGCTTTGACATTCTCTGAGAACTTGTTAGAAATGCAGGCTCGAGGCAAGAGCACCCCAGCACTGTTGAACTGAAATCTGCATTTTAACAAAGTCTCCAGGTGATGTATATGTACATGAAAGTTTGAAAAGCACTGGCCTAAAGCCATGGTTTCCAAATCCAGCTATGCCTCTGAGTCACCTGGAGACATCTTAACAATACAGATGCCCAGACCCTTCGATGCGTTCGTGTTTGAGAACCGTTACTCTAAGACCTGGAGCAGTGGCAATTTCCTGTGTACACTACCAGAGAGGCAGGTGGTCATTCACTCACTGATTCATAAATTCAGCAGACCTTTCTGGAGCACTTCATCTGCACCAGCCTAGGTCTAGGGCACCGGAGACTTAAAGCCAGTCCCACCCTTGAGGAATTCAAGATGCCGTTGAGGAGACAGACCACTAAACAGAAAAGGGTCTTAAGGTGCTAGTGTACTTAAAGTATAATCTGCTTAAGGTCTAGTGAGAACACAGCAAGGGAAATGGCCAGTTCTGCCAGTGGGTTAGGAACCCAGGAGTGGCGTTCCAGATGAGCTGACGCTGAAGCTCTGTTCAGGAGACGAGCAGGTGCTCCCAGGAACAAGGGCAGCAGACTGCTGTCTCCACCCTGAGAAGCAAGATAAGGAAGGAGGAAGAACTAGACTTCAGGGTCAAACACATCACAGCTGGAAACCCATCATATCACTTAGCAGTTTCTGGCCCTGGTCAAGTTATTTCACCTCTCTCAGTCTGTTTTCTGAATAGATGTTTTTTTAAAGAGCACCTGTCTTACATGTTAGTTGTGAAGAACATGAGGTCATGCGTGTAAAGTGTTAGCAGAGTCCAAGACAGAATAGGCACCCAGAGGTGGTAGCAGATGCTTCTGTACCAGTGACAGGCATCTCTGCAGCTGTGCTCTGCGGACGGGTGGCTGGGCTCCAGGCAGAGGTCCAGGTGCTGCTCCCCGTGCAGGTGGTGTGAGGAAGAAGTGAGCTGAAGACTGTCCAAGGGCTCTGCCAACTGGAAAGGGCTGTTGAGACATATAATTTCATTTGATCCTAATGATAAGCCTGTGAGCAGAGCGGAGCAGGAACCTAGTCATTTGACAGTGGAGGGGCCTACAGCTTGAACAATTTAGGTGACTTGCTTCAATTAGAACCCACATCTTACAGGTTCAAAGCCAAGAGCTCTTTTCCCTACATTTAAGTGAAATGGCAGACTCAAATTTGTCCTAGGGCACAAAAGACGGGGCCACAGCATTTGTAGACCCTGGAACAATCCTGCCAGCGCCAGCCTCCTCTGGAATTCACCCATCTGAGAAACAGCACATGAGTGGCACTTCTCCAGGGTGGTGCAGAAAGACATGAACCAGACACTCAGGGGGCTAATCTAAGTGCGTGGGGTCCCTCATCACACTCCCTCAGGAACCCATTTTCTGCCAAGGTGGATAGCACCTGTTCATCATGAGTGATGCACAAAGAAATGGAATCATCACCCCCACTCGTAATTAATTGTCATCGGGAAAGCAGAAAGATCAAGGCTGCCATGGCATTGCAGAGCGGGATCTAAGGTCACTGCATTTTATTTAGTCAGAATCAGTGTCATCTGAAGTGATTAAATGTGTGCTGCATTGTAGGGTAAGTCACAGGGACATTTCACGATAAACAGGACATCTCTCCTGTTACCACCGCCTCCCCCAAAAGACAAGTAAAAGAAAAGCTCATTAGTGTGATTGAAAATATCTCTTAAATGAACTAAAAATGGAAATGTCACTTAAAGCAAGTGGCTGCTATGGGCTAGAAGGCACCAGTCTGATCATTGGAAATATAAAAATGAATAAAGCCCTGCCTCTTCCCTTCAAGTATGGACTGTCAGATTTGGGAGATGGGCACATAAATAAATAGGCACACGTTATGTTAGGTGTCCTGTAACCCAGATGTGAACCTCAGAGAGGAAAGTTCAGGGAAGGTTCGGCCGCAAAAGGTACCATGTGAGCTGAGCCCTGAAGAGTGAGTAGCGACACAGCGGGCTGAAAAAGGAAGGGGACGGGGTATCCCACAGGGCAGGCACAGCAGGTACGAGAGGCATGACGACATGCCGAGGGACCAGGTGTCAGTCTGGCTGGAGTACAGGGTGTCTGTGAGGAAATGGCTGGAAGGAGGCTGGGAAGATGGAGCAGCAGCAGAGCACGAAGTGTGCTGCTGGGTTGGGGAGTCTGAACTTGGCCTTTAAGAAATGGGCAACCCTGAAGGGAAAAGCATTGAGGTGATGTGTTGATATGTGGGTTAGGTCAGGGAACAAAGCCTTGGGGAGGACCCAGCCTGCAGGCAGACAGACCTGCCCTTTACTCAGGAAAGAGGTGATGGGCAAGTAGTGTTAGGGCTGGAGGGGCAGGACAGTTGGAAACAATCATGCTGTCTTATCAGATCTGGAGAGAGAAAACAGAGGGAGGAAAGCCGTGGGTCTGGAGGCCTGGCCCTGTTAGAAGCAGCCAGATCCCAAGACACTGTCGGTAGCAAGGGACGGTTATGATGACAGACAGTGGGAGCCAGATTAAGACCCTCAGAGACCTTGACACAGAAACGATTGCAGTACCTCAGTCTTCATAAGTAATTCAAAAAACTTATGAAAACTTATGAAAACTTTACTAGGCTGTAAAAATTTGTTTTTCAAAAAGACCCAAAACGTACATGCCTGAGAAAATGCAAAGTAGCTTCTTTCTAGACTCTTCTGGTTCTCTTACTTGGATCATGAGGGGGTATACAATACCCCTCCTCTGCTGGGGCTCTAGGCATTGCTCAGTCTGCCCCTGGGGTCCCCTAGCTCAGTGTGTCCCAGTGCCCAGTGAAAGGAGCCAGTGCCAGGCCATCCAGCCTGAACAGGCAGATTCCTTTGAATCTGAAGACTTTCCAGCGAGTTGGAGAGGGCTGTCAATATTGAGATGCAGTCTGAGAACCTGGGAATTATCAGGCCATGCACAGGAACTAAAAATAGCTTCCCAGGAGTTAGGAGCCCAACTCCAATGTGGCCTAGACTTGGAAGAATTTGTAAATCAGTACCATGTGACAGCAAAATTCAAGCTAATAAGAGGTTCCTACTCTGTAGTCCTCTCCAAGTGCAAAAACAGGCATAGTGACTAGTAATTAAAACAATAATTATGATTATGCGTACCTACAAGCTGCCATGCATGATGCTAAATAGTTGTCTCATATGATTTTATCTGATTTTCACACTACACTGACAAGGTAGCTGTTAACATCCCCATTTTGCAGATGAAGAAAACTTGAAGCTCAGGAAACCAAGTAATTTCCTCAAGTTTCAGAACCTGGAAATAACAGCCAGACTTAGAACCCAGGCTGCTCGGATTCCCAAGCCTGTGCCTTCCTCCCTCCCCAGTGCCTCGAGGCAGCGCCTTGTCCCTGGAACGCCCCTGTGCAGTCATGGTCTAACTTGACTTTCCTCTGTTAGCACACCCTCGTCTTCATGACTACTTTCTAGATGCAGAAAACCACCAGCACCGCTCTTGTGTTTTGTTTATTTTCCCTTGGACGTTGCTGCAAATTATAAACTAATCCTGCAGTTCATTTATGTCTGACTACAGGAGGGGGACTACTGGTCTCCTGACAAGTATAGCATCAGTGTCCAGTGAAGACACTGTTGATGCTGGCAGGGAGTCAGGTCTGGCCAGGGTCTAATCAGTCTGTCTCAAGAAGGGTTATGGCAGCTGTAAAAATTCTGTGGGAGAAGAGTTTATGTGTTAAGCTCTTGAAGTGATTTTAAAGTCAAGCCCTTCTGTGTCTCTGGCTTGGATTTACAAGCCACTATGGTAAGCCTCGTTGATAATCCTTTCAAGAAAACAGTATTGATCACTTGATATGGGCATAGCACGGAGCTGGGAGTGGTCATCATTAGCATTAATGGTTGGGTAGGAGGGAGAGTTAGACCCACCTCTGGGGTCAGACAAATTGGGGAACCATCACCCAAAATGGGGACATCATCCACATAAAACATTTTTGCTTAGATTTAAGTTGTACATCTCTGGCTACCTGATAGAAAAGGAGAAAGTGTTCACCAACTGCTCCTTGTTTTCCAGCCACAGTCCAGCGCATAAATACTACCTGACCACAGACCCAATGAGCGGGGCTGTCTTCCTCTCTGACACCAACAGCCGGCGGGTCTTCAAGATCAAGTCCACCACGGTGGTGAAGGATCTGGTCAAGAACTCTGAGGTGGTTGCAGGGACAGGCGACCAGTGCCTCCCCTTTGATGACACACGTTGCGGGGATGGTGGGAAGGCCACGGAAGCCACGCTTACCAACCCCAGGGGTAAGGCTTTCCTTTTTAAACACTTGCAGTAACCTTTATTGGGGTGTCTTCCATTTCCAAAAGGAATACATATTTATCATTGAAAACAATTTTGGAAAGTGTCCTGAACTCTATGGAGAAAAGTTGAGATTATCATAATTCTACCTGCCAGAAATGTTCTCAGTTAACATTTCCTATCTTTTCTCCTAGTCTTTTTTCTAAATGTTTGGGTGTATGTAATACTCACCAAAAATAAAATGAGAGCTCATTAAACAAACTTTTAGTAACCTACCTTTTTTCCTAACTGATAAATTATGAACATATCTCCATGTCATTAGTCTTTGTACTGACTTTTAATGGCTATCTGGTATTCCATCAAATGGATGGCCCGTCATATATTTATCCATCCCCTACTGTTGGACATTTATGCTGGCTCTCACATTATTTTATAAAATCATAGCATTATGTCATCCCTGCACATGTTCACGCGCTACTGGATGGGTTAACTCTAAGTTTCGATTTTGAGTCCTACAAGAAGTTGGGCTTCTTTATACCCACAATCACAATTTTTCATTCACTTCTTCATCAAGTATTTACTGAGTATGCATACTGAGTACACAGTACACTCCGGTTGCACAGATAAGTTTATTGTAGAAGAAAAAAATAAGACTTGAATGTGAATCACTCTGATATGAGGGAGAGAGAGAAGTGATTCCTGAAGTGCAAAGAAAAGAAACAGTGCATGGGGGTCCAAAGCCAAGACAGGCCCCTGCGCCTAGGAAACTAGGAAGGCTTCTTAGAGGAGAAGGCAACATTAACAAGACATATCCATTATTCACATTAGAGCCAGTGACCTATAGTGTCTAAGCCTCAGGGCCCTTGTCAATAAAACAGGGGTAATAATACCTTCTGTATCCACCTCCAAGGATGATTCTGAGGGTCAAAATTCATATATTTCATCCTACAACCTATAAAAAAGCCATGAGTGACTGCATTCAGATTTCAGGTCCTGGTTTCAAATCAAATCAGTTAGATGCTAATGAAATCAGGCGGTCCTGAATTCAATATCAGACATTGCCACCTAATAGCTGTGTGACTTTGGGTGAGTTGCTTAACCTCTCTGAGCCTCATTTACCTCATCTATAAAATACGTATCTACTGTCTTGTACACATTAAATATTATCAGGAATGTAAATGCTTAGTATAATAGTGCCAGTCACATGATAAATATCTCAAAAATGCTGATTCCTGTAGTAATTGTTATACTATATTGTATTATGTCACATGATATCATATATCATAGTATACAATATCGTATGTCTCCACCACATAGCCGCAGTGGTCAGGTGGTAACTGTGAGATAGATAATGTGACATCCAGGGTTAACTTTCCTCCCAACTATGATTTCCTAATACTGAGAGAGTAGCCTGGAGCAGAAAGAGCTTGCATTGAGGGACCCTGCGCTATGGCTCTGCTCTGCCACTCCCTGGCTCTCTGACCTCCTCCGCGGGGCCTCAGTGTCCACATCCATAGATGAGCATATTGGTCTAAATGGACCCCTGAAACCCCTTTCAGTTACAACATTTTACTCTGTGAATTAAAACCAGTTTTTCTTTTTCTGAGGATTTTTACTCTCTCCTGGTCTTTCTCAGTTGCTCTACACCAGAGATGTTCAACCTTTTTCATCTCATGGCACACATAAACTAATTACTAAAGTTTTGCAGCATACCAATAATGTATTATATTTATCGCCTATCCGACGAAAAAAGAGGTTGATTTTGATTCATTCACACTGGACAGCTATTGTTGTGTTTGCTATTGTCATTTTTTTAACTTGACCATCTAAAGAAGAAGAGGTCAGTGCCCCTGACTAAATCTTGCAGCTCACCGGTTGAAAATCACTGCTTTACACACATATGTCTCCACCCTCCACACACATACATGCATATAGATACAGTGGCAGTGAAATTGCCCAAAAGCCTATAATTAACCCAGATAGAAATGACAAGGGTACCACAATATGCAGACACTTTGTAGCAGGGAGAAGAAAAGATGTTCATCTATTTAACACAACAAAAGAAGAATATGTGAAGTAATTAATTAGAGGACAGATCACTTCTATTAGCCTGTGCAGCCAACTTTGTAAACAAGAAACCCAATTGTTCGTGGAGCACTCATCAGTCCTAGCAGATGGAAGAGAAAGACAGCTTGGCCAGGGAGATAAGAAAACTTCTGTCTCGGTACTTGAAGAATGTAATTGATTTACATTCTAGGGAGACAGGGACCGAAGAAAGGCTTCCCTGCCTTGAGGCTGCCCGGTCGGTCCTCTGTGGGAAATCGTGCCCCAGCCCTGAACAGCATATGGCGGCGGGGCGGGGGGTGGGCAGATGGAACTAGTGCTCCAGTGGATTTTGATCCCTCAGAGACCCTTGGTATCCAAAACTACCCTCTGACCTTTCTTAGACACGTGGTCCTCAAGAGCAAGGGCCTTGAAACCCACAAAATGCTGGACACATTCTCATAATTATAAGTCACTAATAATTATCGAGGGCTAGCTATTACAAGTCAGATGTTATTATCCCCATTTTATCAATGAAGCAACTGAGACTTGGAAGTGAACCGACTCACCCAAGGTTATGCAACTGGAAAGCTTTATACTTCACCTCTGTGAAGCTTTTTCTGACCCCTTCTTTCAGCTCCTTCCCCAGAGAAAACTGAACAAAACAGCACGGGCCAGAATCTCCTTTATTCCATTATGAACCCTCTCAGGACTGTCATTCCCTAGGGACACTCCATGCGGCACTGACTCGCTCCTGGGCTTCCCATCTAGACCTCGTCCTCCTCAGGAACGCATCTCATCTGTGGCTCAGCCCCAGCCCCCCTGAGCAGTTCTGTCTCCTGTGGTTCTGGACCTGAGGTGGAACTCAATATCACCCATGAGTGTTTTTGAAACAAGCCTTGGTCCTTGTCCCAGCTACTCCCTGAGTTCATATTTCCAGGAGTGAGGCCAAGCAGGTATATGCTGAAAAAACTCTTCTGGTACTTCTGATGCACATCACTGGTTAAGAAGCACTGATTTACTACAGAGGTTCTCACACTTTGATATATATCATTATTACGCAAGGTGCTTGTCAAAAATGCACATAGATGCTCAGGCTCCACTGAGATTCTTCCGAACAGCAGTCCTGAGGAGTGCATTTTAGCAAGTTCCCAGGTGATTCGCACATACATCCAAGAGTGAGAAATATGGAATTAGGACAATGCCTTCACGTAACAGCTGAGTAAACAAATACAGAGCCATCCAGTGACTCGCCCGGCGTCACACAGCTGGTGAGGGAGGAAGTCAGTGGGGTGGGACAGTCTTGCAAATGGAGCAGATGATTTTTAATAATAATTGGGCTCCCCTCTTCAATGTGCCTTTTTTAGAAATTAACTTCACCAATATTTTCTACACTCATCCAAAGGATTCTTTTTCTAGGTTCTATACTTTATAATGACCTATGAAACTAAAATAGCAACAGAAGTGAAAAACATGAAGGATAATTACCTTGGAAGAAAAGAAAAATTGTCACCAAAAAGATTTGATTACTATAATGACAGGTCTTCAGAAGTAGGTTAATTTAAATAATTCACAGTTTTGATATTGAAGATTCTCCTTTCCACTGCCTCTAGTACTTATGAAACTCCCAGAAGTTATGGGTCCAGTTTTGGTGTATGGCTAAGGTGATAGGGAAACGTCCCCAGGACCAGTGCCCTGGAGAGTCTCAAGACGGGTTCTAATCCCTCCTTTGAACAAGTCACCCCACGCCCCTGGCATCTGTCTCCTTATGTCTAGAAAGGGAAGGAATGACATGCAGAAGATCTAATCAAATCGTGGAGGGGAGGTTCTCTGTCAGCCCACAAGGCTGCGTGAGTATGTGGGTTGTCACCACCTCTAACCCTAAATTCTCTGCCCCAGGCATCACGGTGGACAAGTCTGGGCTGATTTACTTTGTGGATGGCACTATGATCAGACGCATTGACCAGAATGGGGTCATCTCCACCCTCCTGGGCTCCAATGACCTTACCTCAGCACGGCCCCTCAGCTGTGACTCTGTCATGGATATTTCCCAGGTAAGGAGAAAGCTCCCCCTGCCAGGGCCCTGGGCCTGGATCTGCACACCTGCCCCTTCACTTCATCTTTCCACCAGACAAGCCTTTAGGCGCACGCTGTTGGTGCTGGGTCTGTGAAGAACACTCGGGGCACCGAGATGAGCGGCCTGCAGCTTTGTGCTCTAGGAGTTCACCATCAGGGGTGGCAAGTGGCTGACAGAGGGAAGCTGGCCCAGTAAGAAACCTGCCCCAGGAAGCCTCAAAGGCAGCAGAGAGTCACAGTGTGAATTTAAATCCATAGCCCCCTGACCTCCCTCTTCGGGAATGCAACTATTTAGACATTGTCTTCTTTCTAGACTGTAAGCTGCAGGAGGACAGGAATTCTGTCCATCTTTTCCTCTACGATAACCACAGTATCTGGTACACAGCAGGAATACAACACAATAAATTGGTGATTTATTAACTGATTGACTGACGGATTGAATCCTGACTTTGCCACTCATTGGCTGAGCAACTTTAGACAAGTGTCCTGGGCCCTTTGATCCTTATTGTTCATGGCTGTAAAATGGCAGGATTGCTTTAAGAATACATAAAACAGTGTGTGTGAGGCTCCTAGCACCACTTGGCACTTCAGAGATGATCAATAAACAGAAGTTTTAGTGCCCACTTTCTCAAAGGAGGTGACATTTGTGCCAGGTTTTGAAGGTTGAATAGGGGTTTGCTAGGTGGCAAAAAACAATGGAGACATTTTACACAAAGGGAACAGCATGTGCAAAGATATAAAGCTGTTAATGGGCCTCGTAGGTTCAATGAACATTGGAAAATTGAATGCCTGAACATAGCGTTCTTGTAAGGAAATAGTAGCAGGGGTTGAAACAGGAAGCATGATTTAGGGTCAGTTGGTGAAGGTACATACCATTCCACACCAAAGAGTTTGGATCTTAGCAGGTGGGCTCCAGGAACCTAGCATAGACCAGAGGAAGACACAAGTGACTGGCTGTTCAGCATGTCTTTCATTTATCCTGCAAGGACTTGGTAAGGGATGTGTCCTTTATTATTGATTTTTTTGGTGGCACGCAGCCAGTGCTAAGTCAGTGCACACCCATCTTGCTAACATTAGCAAAACCAAAGAAACAGGAGGCTTGAGTTATGATAAACTGCAAATTGGTGTCAGCAGTAGCCACACTCAGCTATTCAAACCCCCTCACTTCTAGGGGAGCCTACACACAGTCCCTTTTCCACTCCCCAATGCTCATCGGGCAGCAGAGGCTGGGAGGCCTCACCAGTCACACCTACCTCTGTTACTGATGTGTTGCGGAGCCCCTTTCCCAGAGCCCCGTAGCTGCTGCTAGCAGACCCAGCACCCACACTCCGTCCCTGGCAGATGCTGGTATGATTTTCCTCTGCACCAGCTAATGTGACTGTTACACTCCATAATGGAATCTGGTCTCTGCCATTCGTCTTTCTGGTTTGGCAGCTTACCCTTGCTGGCTGGAGAGCTTCCCTCTCCCGTCTGTGAGCAAGCTAGAGCCCCCCAGGCAGGAAGCTGCGAGGTCCCAAGGATGTGCATACAAGCATATGCAAGTCTCATAACAGGCCCTCCTCCAACCAGCACCGGATGCTGAAGATCCTCAATCCACACGTTGGAAAATGGTTTGACTTTAGATAGAGGTACTGCCAAGCAGCCAGATCAAAGGCTTGGAAGATAAATCGGCATGAAACAGAGGGGGGGAAATCCCACACTTTGATTCAGAAATCCTGGACAAGAAATCTCTGTGTCCCTGGTCCTCACTCCTCTTGTCTAAGCATGGAATTGAAGCATGGAGTTCTTTTTACCAAGCTCTCCAGACACAGGCGTATATTTTTATATACACATATGGGCAAGGGGTACTGGCATGTGTTCTCAGAGCCTCCTGTTACAAACTCCCAGTGACTTTATGGCCCATGGGGAATAGAGAGGGAAGCTGGAGAACTCAGAACACAGCTCAGAGGCAAGAGTGCAAGGGTCAGAAGCAAGGAACTCGGACCAGTTCCTCAGGGAGGAGACAAAGACCAGACCCCCGGAGAAACTAGAGGTAGGCGCAGAGCGTAGAAGGGACAGAAGGTGTCACCTATTCAAAACGGGAGGTTAGTTCTCAGCTCCACAGGCTGTGGCCACCATGGACGCAGAGGTTAACACTCCACTTAGGGTCCAAAATGGTTTCCTGAGAACCTACTATGCGCCAGGCACTGTTAGAAATGGAGATAGAGAGATGAGTACTATGTCAGTGTTTTTATTAGCTGTCACAATAATCCCAACAGATAGATATTATCTATCCCATTTTGTAGACCAAGACACTAAGCCTTGGTGACAGAAAATGCAGTTATAAATGCAAGAGCGCTGTGTTAGGCTCCACCAGGGATGTGGAAATGAATGTTTTTAAATCAAATCATGTACATCAATTGCCTAGCACAGTGCCTGCCAGCTAGCAATAAGCTGTAAATATTCATTCTCTTTATAATTTGCAAAGAACTGCCTAGTACATTGTCTTGTTTGATTCTCACAATTACTTTGTTAATATTTATTACCTACATTTACATATGCAGAAAGCAGTTCAAAGTGTTTAAGAGCTTGAGTAAGATCACACCTGCAGTAACTGTAGAACTGAGATGGGAAGTGAGGTGTCCCGGCCCCACATCCCTCGTTCTCTCGGTGCCATTCACAGTTACATCTTTGTTCATTCACTTGACAATCCAGTTTTTTAAAGCAAATAACTCTGTAGCAAGACCACCAGCTCAAAGTGCTTTGATACAGACATTTTGCTCGGGAGGACAGGAGAGTGGGGAGCTCTGTGCCATGTTAGGACCACAGAGCGTGGGATCTGGAGGGACCGCAGAGATATGAATGCTTCTCCTTTCCATTTGGGTGATGGGAAATTAAGTCTCAGTGTGATCATCACTAATAGGGAGGTAAGAACTGAGAAACTTGGGTTCTTGGTCCGGTCTGGACCATCACACGGGCACTGTGACAGTGAGGACTGGCTCCAAGAGCACGGCTCCCTCTTTCCCAGGCACCTCTGCGCCCCTGGGTGTAAAGGAGAGAGCAGGAAAGCTCTCACTCTTCCCATCCCTCCCCCTTCGCCCCCTGCTCCTTCTCATGGCCTCCTCTTCCCCCTCCCCAGCACCCATCAGGGAGCCATCTTTTCATCATAATGACAGGCGGAAAGGTCTGGGCAAGCAGGTCCCCAAGGTACCACAGGACCAGAGGGCATAAAATATTTAGCAGCTAGTGTTGACAAGAAATGGGTTTTAGGAAATTGAAAATTCCCCTGTCACTTTAGAGTAAACTGCGTTCTTGATGCAGCTGAAGGCAGCTGGGCCTCTGCGCTCCAGAGAGCACTGGCTGGCCAGGGGCTCTGCTCTGCCTCAGGCTCCCTTGTTCTGTGGGGACAGAGGGACCCAGGCTGGCAGTGAGGGAACAAGAAGACTTTAGGAAGCAGGGCCTGAGGACGGTGCTAGGAAGACTTGAGAAAGGGCCTGCCCCATCCTGAGAACAGCCCTGAGCTAAAGGGGCAGGTGAAGGTGGCCACATCTCACATGTGTACAATTCACTGGGGTTTCTTTTTGCATTTGTAAACGGCCACTTGTAAATGGTAAGAAATAGAAAAAGTTAAAAGTGACAAAGAAGAAAGTTAAAATTACCTCTAATCCTAATATGGTTAACATCTTTGTGTATATCCCTCAAACTTTTAATCTCCCCTCTATCTATAATCCATCTAATTTATGTATTTTTCCCCAATTGGGATCACACTGTACTTACAGTTCTGTAACCTGTTCTTTCCACGTAATGCATGGCAAACAGTTTCTGATGTCATTAAATATCATCTGTAACATCATTTATAATTGCTATGTAGATTATTCTTAATTTATGGGCTAAATGTACTATAATTTATTTAGCCAAATCTCTGTCATTGTGCATTTTAGTTGGTTCCAGTTGTTCACCATTATTAAAAATAGCTGTGATAAATACCCTTGTAGACAATGAAATATAAGATTAAATTCCTGGGAGAGAAATTTCTTATCTAAAGGTATACATTTGCTTAAATAAGCCCAAATTACACCAAATGCCAACAGTTTGTAGGGGTTCAGGAACCTAAGCTGATGCATCCCGAGGGATCCGGTAAACAAATCAGCTGAAGGCACCACCTGTGAGCATGTCCTGCCTGTGTGCAGTGTGGCTAGACCTCTGGGGACACAGTTGGCAAGGGCTTCCCTTAGTGCCAGCTCCTCCCAGTGCAATATATCCAACAATCCAGCCGCCATGTGCCCTCGACAAAGTATTCCTCACCTCACCCACACCTGCCAGCTGCCAGCCCTGCGTGCCCACCTGCAGGCTCACCATGGTCCCTGCCAGCTTCTCACACGGCTCAGAGGCGGCTCAGACGTGGAACCCAGAACCTCTGAACCCTGTCCTTCCCATTGCGGGCTCCAGTAATCCCTCCCAGGGGCACGTGTTCTCTATCATCCCAGACACCACTCTCTAGAGCAGGGCTTCACAAACTCCATGTGCACAGGAGTCACCCAGGGATTCTGTTTAAATGCAAATTCTGATTCAGTAGGTTTGGGTGAGACCAGCCACTCTGCGTTTCCAACTAGCTCCCAAGTAATGCCAGTGCTGCTGGTCCGGTGGTCACACTGGAAGGACACAGGATTTGGCTGTAATTTCCAACCCCATGTTACAGTCACCCAGGAAGCTTTTGAAATCATGCCAGGGCCCATGCCCCATAACTAGAGATCTAATTTAATTGACTATGGGTGGGATGTAAGCACAGTATTTTCTAAAATCACTGCAGGTAATCGGAATGTGTGCTAGGGCCAAACTTGAGAATCACGGGAACTGGAACATGGTTATTTCGTCTTTACATCCCAGCACCTAGCCACGTGTTCATCCATGAACTCAAGAGTCAAGAAGTCGTTTTCATACAAAAATCTTATCTGCATTTCATGAGGAGTTTCTCTCAAGCCTCTGGGCAACAGCTTCCTCCGCCTCCAGGTTCCACCTGCCTTCCCCTCCCGCCCGCAGAGTGTTAGCTGTGTCACCTGAGCACTCGCTGCAGGCCAGGCGCCCCACACTGTGGTCCTTCCTATTTTACAGAGGTGAATATTGAGACTCAGGGAGGCAGAGTAACCTGCCCAAGGTCGTAAGTGGTGGGTCTAGGATGTGAACCCAAGCCTGTCTGACTCTGAAGTCTGTCTCTTGTCTACTTTTATTTTGTTTCTTTGCTTTTTTTTGAAATGTTCTTCATGTTTTGTCAATCTAATGGAGGCCATAAGAAGTCTCAGTGGTAGCTCTTGCATGGTTTCACTCTGATCAGGGGCCTCAAGGTTATTGTTGATGACAGGTTGCTTGTGAGGATCAGGCACTCGGACATTTATGGACTATGTGGGGTGTGGGATGATTAGTGGTGTCACCTTGCCAGGCATTTGAGTGTTGGTGTCTCCATTGTCAGGTTCGCTTGGAATGGCCCACAGACTTAGCCATCAACCCAATGGACAACTCTCTCTATGTTCTTGACAACAACGTGGTCCTGCAAATCTCTGAAAACCACCAGGTGCGCATTGTTGCCGGGAGGCCCATGCACTGCCAGGTCCCTGGCATCGACCACTTCCTGCTGAGCAAAGTGGCCATCCATGCAACCCTGGAGTCTGCCACCGCCTTGGCTGTCTCTCACAACGGTGTTTTGTATATCGCTGAGACCGATGAGAAGAAGATCAACCGAATTAGGCAGGTCACCACTAGCGGAGAGATCTCACTAGTTGCTGGGGCCCCCAGTGGCTGTGATTGTAAAAATGATGCCAACTGTGATTGTTTCTCTGGAGATGATGGTTATGCCAAGGATGCTAAGCTGAATACCCCGTCCTCCTTAGCCGTATGTGCTGATGGGGAACTTTATGTAGCCGACCTTGGGAATATCCGAATACGGTTTATCAGGAAGAACAAGCCCTTCCTCAACACCCAGAACATGTATGAACTATCCTCACCAATCGACCAAGAACTCTACCTATTTGATACCAGCGGCAAACATCTATACACCCAAAGCTTGCCCACAGGAGATTACCTATACAACTTCACCTACACTGGGGATGGCGACATCACACTCATCACAGACAACAATGGCAACATGGTGAATGTCCGTCGAGACTCTACTGGGATGCCTGTCTGGCTGGTGGTCCCAGATGGCCAAGTGTACTGGGTGACTATGGGCACCAACAGTGCCCTCAGGAGTGTGACCACACAAGGACATGAGTTGGCCATGATGACGTACCATGGCAACTCTGGCCTTCTGGCAACTAAAAGCAATGAAAATGGATGGACAACATTTTATGAGTAAGTATCAAGCAAGGCCATTTAATGGTTTTGTTTCATGAGATGTATTGTAGGATTAGAGGTGAACTGATGGGATGTTAATATGGGCTGAAAACCATTACCTGTAATATATTCTGCATGTTCTTATGCCAGATGATTGTTTCTAGGAAGGAACATGGTTTAGTGGAATAGTCATGAGCACAGATTCAGAGGAGGTGGGCTTGAGTCCCAGCTTTTCCACAGACTTAACCTCTCAAGGCCTCAGTTTCCACATCTGTAAAATGGAAACAATGAATACCTTCCCAACATGTGCCATAGAGGTGATATAGATGAAAAGTACTTGGTAGAGAGTGCTAGCATCTTCACATGACCACCCTCCAGAAATATGGCAGTGGGGAAAGAGATAGTTCTACGTGAATGAATTGTCCACATAATCGAAGCTCACATCTTCAAGTGAGCTTCACATCTTTTTTTTTTTTTACTTTAACCATTTTGATTGGAACTTATGAAGTGCTTTATGTGCCTCCCGTCTCAAACACATTATACAGACATAATGAAATTTTTTTATGAGTCAGGGCCATTGATAAGGAACACCTACAATTGCATATTATGCTGTAATATGAAGATAGCTTCAAGGAACTGAGGTAGTGAGGCTACAGAACACTTCGCCCCTGGCCAGAATGATTCAAAACTCTCTTCCGTTAGCTCCTGTGTCTAAGTGGGATAGTTTCACTGCTTCCTCCCTCAGCATGGCGCTACTGTGTCACTCTTTGTTTCCGTAGTGGGTGCTACCCTCCTCCACCGTAGCTCACTTCCCCTGTCTTCACCCAGAGTAGGGCTTCTTCAGTGGTGTGGTCAGAGAACCAGAGTTCAGTTTATTCCAATCCTATTCAAAATCAAATGTATCTGAGGAGTTCCTCTAAGAGCTGTTTTAATCAATGGATTTTGGCAATATCTCTTCTAGTTAGATTTTAAACTTCTCTTGGAGGTCTTAGCCGTAGTCCAGTCAACCAAGACTGCTGAACATGTGACCATTAGATACATATGCAGAAGATGGGGAAGGAACTAGCCTTGTTGCACACCAGATATGGGCTAGTAACCACATTATTGCCTTTAATCCTCGCAGCAGCTCTGGAAAATGGGTGGTATTTTCTGTTTCACAGAAATTGAAACTGAGGCTCAGGGGGCTCATTTGTCTGCAGTTATATAGTGAGAACACAGCAGAGTCAGGATCACACCCAGTCTGTTCCGTACTGAAGCTCTTGCTCTTGCAGCTCTGCCCTGCTGCCTGCTGCTGTTTGCTAATCCCAAATAAACTTGAGTCTTTGAACTGTGAATTTTTCTTAAGCTTGATCAAGCATCAGTTTTTCACAGTTCTAGAATCCAAAGGAAAAAGATTTGTAATAATAGACTTTTAAATACAGTTTGCACCAAAAAAATGCCACAGCAACTTGTACAAAGTTCACTGGCTATGTTCCTTTCTTCAAACAAGGGCCTTGTTAATTACAAAGAAAAGACAAAGATCCAGGAAAACAGCAATTATCTTGATTAACTCATTGAAATGGAACTAAGCTAAATAATTCAATTTTCCCCCATTGCCCCATGGAAGTCTCTTATATATTATTTAGCCAATACAGGGATTTCATTGTCAGAGCAAGTCAATGCACTCAGTTAGCTCCCCAGGTCACCCTCTAATCCCAAACTGAATGCTCACACATCCCTGCAACCCTCGCTCCCTCTCTACCAACCTGAAATCTAAAACCATTTCCTACAACCCTACCTGATAGGATCCCGTTTCCCTTCCCTGGCTGAAATACACAGCCAGAGGTGATATTTTATTAAGAAGGAAAAGTTCGTACAGTTGCTTTTTATAAAATTGTATTTGGAATTCCAGGGTATCCACTAAATAGCATTACCTAGGACTGGAAGATAAAAGCCCTAAAATAAAAATAGAAACTCACTTTTTTTGTGCCAGGCTGTTTCTCATTTAATCTTGACAGCAGCCTCAGACGGTACAAATTATCATCCACATTTTTTACAGATGAACAGACTGAGACGCAGAGAGATTAGGTAGCTCGTGTGTCTAAAATCACCACGAGTACATGGCAGAACCAGAACACAAATCTGTGTTCTTTCAACTACACTGATGGGTTCACCCTAAGTTCCTTGTCACTTACCTGTATGACAGGGATAGAAATAGTATCTATTTCATAAGGATAGTCTGAGGTTCAAAATTTCAAAGAGGTAAAATATGGAAAACTCAATGTCTTACTCATCAGAAGTACTCAAATATAGCTGCTGTTGTTAACTGTTGTTATTTTCTTCAAGCAACGTAAGTGGCACTACCCGTGATTGCGGAAATGTTGTTTGGGCATGAAAGATAATTTACCCTGGGAGGGCAGCTGCAACTAAACTAATCAGAGGAACAGACAAAAGTTGTTAATGAAGTAGGTAGGGAGTTAGAGGTCAGACCACAAGAGTAGGATCCAGTGTCAAGTCTCAGGGATCAGAACTAGGAAAGGGTCAGGTCCCTGAGAACATCCAATATGGGCTGGGGAAAGGCATACAGAGTGGGTCAAGGAAAGTTGGTTCCTCTCAGATTGTGAACAGAGGGAAGGTACCAGGTAGCTCCTTTCTCTGGGTGATAGCCATGTTACTCAGGGGCAGGCTGGCTCGCTTCCAGGTCAAGTCTCAACTAGACAGAAATAATGCCTGCTTTACCCTATTTAGGGCCCAATATTGTGTGGATAAAAAAACCTAAATAAATACTGAAAGTGAAAATACTTTGCACACTGTGAAGCTCCCAGGAAGTAAAGGTGTGATATTATTAAATTATGGTGTTTCTTAACATAGATTTGGACAGATGTTTCCAATGCACCATTCTTCCAGGGAATTTTCTACTTTTGGCTCTGTGAGTCAGTTTAATGGATTCCAACCCAAATGCTCAAATATTAAAAAAAAAAAAAATCAGCCCAGGCTCGTCTGTGACATGGGCTATTACTGAAACAAATTTTAAGTTGGCTTTATTGATTCTCTCAACAGATTAAATAATACATGTAACATAAACATCACACACTTCAGAGCAACTTGGCTTAAAGAGTTCACAGTTCTAGGGCATCAAGGTTTGTTTCCTCCCTTCAGCCCACAGGGTAGAAAACTTCAAAGGAATCCATAATGCAACCTTCATCTCCAGTGTGTGGCATCATTAATCTCAGCCTTGGGCTCCTGGGCAGATGGTATTTGATGAGCATGAGGCAGGTTCCAAAACTGGCTTGCAGAGTAGGCATGGGTGCGCAGTTTCCCCACGTTTCACAGGGGGAGTGGCTCTTGCATCCTATGACAGCCCCTTTCATAGTTATTCTTGTACTAACTACTGTGAGACCCTAACTAATAAGCTTAGGGCTTGCCACCTAGCAGGTGCCCAGTAAATATTTTATGAATGAAGTATAAATTCAGGAGGGAAAGGCGATAAAGAAGGGAAGAAAAAATACGATATAGTTAGAAAAATACTAGATTTAAAGTGACACTTCAGCACTGTCATTGCTCCCAGCAGATACAGAATTCAACTCACAAGGTTCAAATGAAGAGCCTTGGCTTCTGGGTTTTGCTGAGGATGTAAGAGCTACAAAGAGCATGTTTCCAACCTTACAAAGAAAATAAGCCAGACAAATGGCAAACTCAAGAGTTTTCCTTGAATTCCGTCTCTGAGGTCATGGGGCAATAACCTGACCAAACCCAAGGGGAAAGAGACTCCTGAAGAGAAAGATATAAGCACTGGCTTACCTGTAAGAAGAGCTTGGCTAGGGTGGTTAGTAAGTTTATAAAGGCTCAGTGTGTACTGGCCAGAGAGTATGAAGCCCTTGGAGGCTGCAGAAATTCAAAGAGTCCACCTTCTCTCAGAACTTTTCCCATCAAATTCCACCAGCTGTTCTCAAAAAAGAATAAGGAAAGATTTAAGAAAGTGTCCCTTAGAGAACACCTGGGGTAGGTATACAGCAGGTATACCTCAAGGAGGAGCACAAACATCTGCCTGCTCCGCCCAGCTCTTCTGACCTTACTCCCATGTGGAACAAAAGCCTGAATTGGTGACAAGAGGGGCAACTAACACTACCCTATTTGGGTACTGGTGGAAACCCATTACAGCTGAATGAAAGGGAAAAAATGTTTTAGAAACTGCTTCTGGGAGGGGAGTAATCTGTAATGGGCCCAGAATTACAGCCTGAAAAGGGGCAGGAGCACTGAAGAGGCCACACTCCTGAGATTCAGGGACACGGGAGGGTACAGGCCTGAGGCTCAGTCAGAGCAATGGAGAACTCTGCCCAGCTCACCAACCCCTACCACTGGCTGAGCAGCTAAACACACAGTGAACAGCAGAACAGTGCTGGGAAAGAGGTAAGAAAGGGACAAGGGCATGGAAAGAGGCCCTCTCTGGTGAGCAGCACAAAGAAGGAACCTAAAGCTGAGGACAGCATCAACACTGCGGGGGGGGGGGGAATAGTTTTACTCCCTAAACACAAGGTAGTTAGAGGAATTTTAAAGCCTGTAATGCACTAAGATTAACCATAGAAACAATAAATGTCAAAGTCAGTCCAAATCCTAACTGAAGTAAGTCATACACTCTCACTGAAGTCCTGGCAGAAGGAAACTCATACCCATTTTCAGGCATAAAACCTGTTACCTCAGTCTCTACTGTGCTGCAAAAGATGTGACACTTTCAACTGAACATACAAAAATGTAAAAAAGAAAAAAAAAAAGGCAAGACACTCCCAAGAGACAAGGAATCATCAGAACCGCACTCAGTTTTGACACAAAGGTTAAAACTCTCTTTCAGGGACTTTAAAATAACTATAATTATGTTACAGTCTGTAATGGAAAAGGTGAACAATATATAAGATCAGATGGATAATTTCAGCAGAGAAATGGAAACTGTAAGAGAATAAAATGGAAATGCTGAAATGAAAAGCACAGTTACCAAGATGAAGAGTGCCTATGGTAAGCTTGTCAGTAGACTTAACACAGCTGAGGAAGAAGATGGGTCAACAGAAATTACCCAGTTTCTCAAGCAATAATCCTGATGTTTAACAACAAGACTGAACAAATTGCCCTGGCATTCAAAAGACTACTTTAGGTTCACTTTAGATTTAACGGAAGTATTTTTAGTTCCTATTTATATATAATTCAAGTCATTTGAATGATAGCTTCTTTTTTGGATATCTGCTTGCAGTGATATAAGCTCCAAGTGGTCAAGATCACCTACCTACAGCACCTATTTTGTTTTGTCTTATAACAGCTTTATTGAGATATAATTCACATATAATAACATAGCACCTATTTTTAAACAACATTCAAAATTATAATTATATAATTGTTCAGATAGCCCTGACAAGTGTAGCTCAGTGGGATGGGCATCATCCCACAAAGTGAAAGGTCACTGATTTGAGTACCCATCAGGGCACACGCCTGGGTCGAGTTCAGTCCCGGTCAGGGCACATACAAGAGGGAACCAATTGATGTCTCTCTCTCACATCAATGTTACTTTCCTTCTCTTTCTCCCTTCTCCTCTCTCTAAAAATAAATAAACGAATTTTTCTAAAATTATAATTCAAATAAACTTTGGACCTATTTTCAAAATAAACTGAAATTATGAGTACTGTTGTATAGGCAAAATGACAAATCATTAAATGTCCTACAAAGTCTTGAGATGGATCTTTTGTCCTATACTAAAAGAGAAATATATGCTACCAAATTCAAATGAAGTTGTGAGATCAAATTATGAAAATAAAAATACAAGTCTTCAAAAACAAAAACAAAAAATGAAATTACCCAGACTGAAAAACAAAGAGAAAAACAAGTGGAAAAAAATACAAAACTGGGTATTCAAGAGCTGGGAGACAAGATCAGCTGGTCTACTCTATATGTAGTTGGAATTCCAGGAGAAGAGAGAAAGGATTAGGCAGAAGGAAATACTTGAGGATTTAATGGCCAAGAATTATTCATAAGTAATGACAGACACCAAGCCACAGACCATAAAGCTCCGAAAATACCAAGCAGGAAAACACATGCGCACACACACACACACACACACACACACACACACAACCCTCTAGGCGTATGTTCAAACTGCTGAATAAAAAAAGAGAGAGAGAAAGAGAGAAAATTGAAAGATATTCATACAGAGGAGCAAAGATAAGAATTACAGCAGACTTCTCATCAGAAACCATACAAGCGAGAATACAGAAGTGCTAAAAGATAAAAAACTTGTCAACCCAGAATTCTGTACCCAGCAGAAATATTTTTCAAAATGTTATAGAGGTATAGGTAGGGAAAAGGGAACCAAGAAAGGACGGTGAGGCATCTGGGAACTAAAAATAGTGAAAAACCGTGACCAACCATCAGGCTGAAGGACAAGGCAGGGAAGGAATAAGATATTGTTGTTAAATTGCATTGGGAGCTATAACGATGAAGGAGAAGCTATCTGGTAGAAGCTGTAATTATAGACAGATGCAGCCACTATTAGAAATATGGTACAGAAGGAGATGGGAGGAAGATCTTCTCTCAATCTCCAATCTCTTGTGCTGGTGCCTGCCATTGACTGAATCCAACCAGAAGCAAGCCAGCAAGAGGACACCAGTGATGTAGTCTGTGAGGATCAGCTCTTCTGGGCACAGAATGGATCTGAGGGGCGATCAGAGAATAACCAGCACAGGCACATACTGGCTCTGTAACACTGTATGCAGAAGTGTCAGAATAAGGATTCAATCCCAGATCAACCTGAGTCCTTTCCACCAAATGCACTTTCTACCAGATGCACTGTCTCCAGTACATCATCAGTGAGAGAGAAGACCTCCAGTGTGGGGTTAGCCAGATCTTAGAAATCCTGAAGGCTAGAATTCACTGCTGGGACTTAATTCTATGGGAAATGAACAAGAAGTATAAGTTTTTATTGCAGGCCAAAAAGTATTCTGGCTCTGATGCAGTTTTGAATAAATTAATAATGCAGTGATGCCATCTCTTATAGTGACCTGAGACCAAGGGTAACTTATCCATGGCCTCCTCTTCTTGATGATGGTGGTGTTTGAAACAATCACCGATGAAAGTCATACAAATTAAATCTTTTATTTTCCAAACCTAGAAGTCCCAATCAGCAAAAGTTAGTATCAGAGAGGCAATTTGGCTTTTCCTCCATAGCTGCACAGAGTTAAGAGGTTTGAGATGTGAAGTATTGAATGTGAAGAAGAAAGCCTCGCAGTGTGTGTGAAGATACCCTTTAGTGGTCCTCTTCTGAGAGCCAAGTTCACAGCAACTATATAAATCTTTTATATGTTTTCTTTCCCTGTGCTCCAAAGATGCTCTGGGAAAATGAAGTGAAGAAAAGTCAGTGGAAGGAAATAATGAAAAGCCAGTCATCTGGCCATCTCCGTCATACCCCCATGTGGGGCTGGCCTCATGGAAGAGTCAGTTACATCGGTATCAAAGCAGAGCATCTTGAAGAGAAAACTGTCAATCTTCTTGACCGAGATTTATTTCCAAACACATTATTTTCTTGAACATAGTGATAAACACAGAGGTTTTTATTTGAAACAGCATCATTTTTATGGGAAGCCTGACGAAAGAACACTTCCTGACTTTGAATCTATACTCCTCTGCCAGCTGTGTAAACTTAGGCAAGTTAATTCTTTTTTCCGAACCTCAGCTTCACCAAATGTGAAATGATGATAATAATGCCTACCTCAAAAGATGGTTATGAGCATGGTGCTTGGTACCTAAATGGTACTCTGTGAATGTTAGTGAACTTTACCTTCCTCATATAGAAGCGGGAGTTAGAAGGGCAGAGTTCTTAGTTATTCTCAGTCCACATCTTTAAAAAAAAAAAAAAAACCAGTATCTACTATTTATTCATTCATTCACCCAAGTGTATTAAGTACCTTTTATATGCTGGATACTCCTCTAGGCACTGAGAATGCAGACAGGGTCCCTCTCTTCATGGAGCTTATATTCTAATGGGTAGAGACAGATAACAAATAAGTAAAGACATAAGCAATATAGTAAGTATAATGAAAACAATAAAATAAGATAATATGATAGAGATGGGTAGACCTAACTATTTCAGAAAGGGTGATCAGGAAAGGCCCGAAGTGGTAAAATTTGAATTAAAGCTTGGATAATGAAAGGAACTAGCCATACCAGGATAGGAAGGAAGAGCATTCCCAGCAAGGGGAACAGTAAGTGAGAACACCCCAAGCCTAGTTTGAGCTTGGCATGTTTGCAGAACAGAGCAGATGTAATGGAATGCAGGAGGTGTGGAAGAGTAGGGTTCAAAGTGAAACTGTAAAAAGAAGCAGAGCAAAGAGGGAAAAGGGAGGAAAGAGCAGGTCTTTGAACCAACACACTTCACATTATTGAGCATATGCCGAGTACTCTTCTAAGTTCTGAGGATACATCAGTGACAGCACAAAGTCCCTTCCCTCAGGGGTTGACAGTCTAGTGAAAGAAGTCTCATTGGGTCTTGCGGGCCCTGGGGGGCATTTGCATTTCATTTTAATTATGTTGCCTGTTTGATCTTCACAATCTCTGTCTAAGATAGGTATTATTATCCTCCTTTTATAGAGGAGAAAATAGAGGCTCCCAGGGGTTAGGTTATATAACCTGCCTGAAGTACCTCATTTGTGGTGAGGGTAGATGGTTTAGCAAGAGAATAGAACTGCGTGCCTCTCTTTGAGTCACATTGTTGGCAAGTGTAGAGCCTGGGTTCAAAGCCTAGACAGTCTGGCTCCAAGGACTTTCCCCCACCAACACATTCCTTTATTCCTCTTTGTTAGAAAGGAAGAATATTTGCCAGTACTTTAAAGCCATGACAAACGCAACTAAACCATTGTCTAGGAATCACCCAATCACTGGGCCTGGGTCTGAAGCAGCCCCTTGGAATCCAAGAGTGCAAAGAACTGTCCCCTTATCCCTTGTTAGGCAGCAGTGGCCCCCTTCTCTTAGCACCTCTGCAGCAGAAAAAGAAATGGCTCCACAGAGGGTACCACAGGGCACAGGTGTCCAAGGTCTCAAGAACGGGCAGCTCCAGTAATCAACAGTGTTCTGTTGGGATAACCAGAAGTATTGATCCTGCAGCAGAGAGATCCTGTGGCATTTCCCATGCTCTGGAAGGCACCACAATGAATGAATTGGCTATTCTATTTGATGTTCACTTAATTAAGACATCCAGTCCTTCTAATGGACAGTGTAAGGAGTGGAAATTACTGTTTTTCAGCCATTTCATATAAAATGAAAACCAGATCTTGAAACATGGGTCCTTTTCATTGAATCTACAGGCTCAATTTAATTATGTATTACAGGCTACCTTCAATAATAATTACAATTATCTGCCTTTATATGCAAAGCCTCTTTCTGTCTAGGGGACAGAAATTCTAGGGAGATACTTAAGGAGCTTGCTAAAGTACCATTTAGTGAAAGCAGTTGTTTCCATATTGGTGCATTCAGCAGATGTTTATTGTGTGCCTACTGTGTGTCAAGTCTCTGTCTGGTCCTATAGGAGGTAGCGTGTGAATGAATCATGGTCTCCACTCTCCAAAAGACCAAGAAAGAGGCCCCGCTAATCCAAGCATGCATTAATTTATTTGTTTGGCCAAAATTCCCTGCCTGTCTTCTCTGTGCCAGTTCCAATGCTGGGGAAGCAGAGATGAACTGAGCCACTCTTCCAGGGTCCCTTTGCTGGCAGGCGGTGGAATCCATATTCCTTGCCTGGCTGGCTGACTCCACAGCCTTGTTCTGACTCAAGCACTGCCAGGCCCAAGCAGGAGACAATTTGTATGTCGACTATACTTTTTTTATCTTCATGAGAGGATGGGATTATTGATTTTAGAGAGAGAGGAATATTGGGGGAGAGAGAAAGAGAGAAACATCAATGTGAGAGAGAAACATCAGTCAGGTGCCTCCTGCATGCTCCCCAACCGAGGATTGAACCTGCTACCTAGGTGTGTGCCCTGACCAGGAATGGAACTCACAACTTTTTCGTGTATGGGATGGTACTGCAACCAACTGAGCCACCCTGCCAGGGCCATCAGCTATTTCAGTGGGGGAGCAGGGCACATTCTATGATAGAACTGTGCCAGAGACTCATAGGAGAGACCAGGGAGAGCTCTTTTATGAGGTGGCATTTGAACAAGGCCTTGTTAGAAGCAGTATTGAAGTGACATCTGACCCCAATCAATAACCTCTCTATCAATTCTTATTTATAAGACTCTAAACCTCCTTTTTAAGTACCCTGCATGGTATAATAAAATGCTTTTTACCCAGTTAGGTCAGGAAATTAGATAGTTTGAGTAAGTAGTCTCATCAATAAAGAGGATGTATATGAATAACAGGTGTTCGAAGAACCAGACTAGATCAGCATCCATCCCATGAAGTTGTTGGAGGGAGATAGATCTTCCTGGTGATTTAAAAGATGACTCAGAATTTGACAGGGTTCAGCTTACCTGTAGACCACATGTACATTAAGATGACCAGGGCAGAACCAGTTTTAGGAAATCTTGACTTTTGGCATACCCTTGTAATATTTTACTGAAAAGCCTTGGAGATTGATATTGGCAGATGTCCTATAATGAGACTCTTCTCTAAATGCCAGTAGTTTAAGAGGTCCCCTCCCCCAAGATGGCCATGGTCACAAGTTCCCTGTGTGCCATCACGACACTTCTGACAATGAAAATAATCTTGTTAATTATAGAAAATCTTGGGACATAAACATCTATAAATAAGCAATTAAAATCTACTTCCAAAAGATAACCGCTGTAAACATTTCTGTGAAATTCCTTCCTGTTCAAATGTCCAGCAGCGGTAAAGGGTCAAAAAGAACAGCAGCATCTCCTAGAGTGACAGGGAGCAGAGCTCTGAGGGAGTCCCAGGTGGGAAGGGCCTTAGGACAAACATTCCAGATCTTTACCCCCGGACTCACCCTCCTTCCCAGCAGTAGCCTCTGAGGACCACTCCTCATCCAGCTCTGAGGGGCACGCTGCCCCTTTGACACTCCAGCCCAGGGTCCAGGCCACGCCATCACCCTTCCTTCCCTAATGCACACTGAGTACTTCCTTCAAGAATCATTGCTAAGGAAGAAAAAGGAGAAATCAGGACAGGAAACAGGTTTCCACAGATCTGTAACTGCCTGTGGGGGAGCTGAAAGGAGTGAAGATGGCCCCACAGCCCTGCTCCTCTGAGCCCAGGCACGAGAGTGTAGTAGAGACCACTGTGTTGCTTGCCCCCTTGGAAGGGGCTTTCGTTTCCCTTCCTCATGCCTAAGGAACAGAGATTCGGCCTCCCACAGTCCCTTCCCTCAGAGTTAGTCTTGGGTCAAAGCCTTGGGGGGGAGTCATTCAAAAGACCTTTACCAACACCTCCTCTGTGGCAGACCGCGCCAGGGACTGTCACCGTTCAGTGTCAAGAATGCCATGCTCAGTACCAGGCACAGGGAAAGAATGAGCTGGCAGGTGGCAGAATTCATGCAGCACCCAAATCTGACCCCTGGCAGGAAATTACTCAGCAAAAGGCCTACCGAGTCCCACCCGTCAAGCCTCACCTGAAACCATAGAAGCTGCAGGACCCAGAAATCCACAGGAAGCCAGGCCCAGGTAAAGGAATCACAGAAGAGCCAGGGAACAAGCTGAACTTTTGGGCCTTCATTTCACCACTGTTAAAACCCTCAGGGGCCCTAGGGTGAGCTTTACCCCAGTAGTAAAAGCAAAGCAGGAAAAAAAAAAAGCCCAGTGGGGAGACCCCGAGTTCATGGGGGAGACATATGTGGATGAACCCATGCTGCAAGCTTGAGTGCAAGTGGAAGTCAGAAATACTGGCATCTAGCTCTTGCTTCAGCAGCGCATACGCTAACATTGGAACAATGCAGAAATTAGCATGGCCCCTGCGCAAAGATGGCATGCAAATTCATGAAGCCAAAAAAAATATCAACAGCGGATGAACTTTTTCCCTATTCACACACAAGTGCAAAAAGGCTGTTTAAACCTACCTTTTGACACTTCAGCCTCCCCTAATTAAAAATAATGACTAAGATGTTAATGGCTTACTCCCTGCCATCTTCCAACCACTGTACAGCAAGTAGGTGAGCATGCGAAATGGATACTTGTATATAGGCAGCACAGGAGTGCTTGTTGAAGAGAGAAGCAAGTGGTGGCTTAAAAGCAGATAGGTCTGCATTTGAACTTTCACTCTACCACACTCATCTGTGTGACCTTGAGCAGGTGACTTCACTATTCTGAGCCTTCTCCAAAAGGGAGATAATATGTACCTTTTAGACTAGTTGTGAGGAGGATTAAATGAAAGAATATATGAAAAGGGACTAGCACTGTACCTGCTACATTGGAGGCTACATAGTGGTAGGTACTTCTTTTATTACTATCAGGCGAATAGGGAAACGAATTAAGATTCAATTATGATACTTCAGATGGACCGCACCAGAGCAAAGCTGTGAGTTTTGAGAGTTTTTTAGTGCCAGATGGGAAGTCTAAATGGGAAGACGTGGCAAGATCTTATCTGTTTAGTCTGCTTATGTGGCAGCAGAGTCTTGGTTTGAATTCAGAGTCCTCTTTTCTCAGGATCTATAGCCTCCTAGGAAGCCCCATCTCTAGTGTTGTTCAGGTAAAATCTCTGTACAAGCTCTGAGGGGCTTTGAGAGGGTATTCAAGCATCAGGTTTGCCCACCTCAGCTCTGGGAGTCCCCCAGCTTTGAGGCCCTGGGTCAGCAGTCTCACATGGCCACCATCATCTCAACCTTCATGGGTGAATATTAGTTTATAGCTACAGGGCACTTTCACGTGTTCCTTACAGTAATCCTGGTTGGTAGGCAGGAGAGGGCTTATCGTCGCTGCTTTATGAAATTAGGAAAGGATGGCTCAGAGAGGTAAGTCATTTGCCTACAGCCAGATATCAGCAGGTGGAGCCTTGTCCTGAAAACTATGTGTGCAGAGATGTAGGAGACATAGAAATGTATCCAGCCAGAAAGAAAAGCAGAACATGCAAAACTGTGGCATGAGGTAGAATGTACCAAGTTCCAGCTCTAGCACCATTCTATTCCTGTTACTCAGAACCACCCCTTGGTTTTCAGGTACGACAGCTTTGGCCGTCTGACAAATGTGACCTTCCCTACTGGCCAGGTGAGCAGTTTCCGAAGCGATACAGACAGCTCAGTGCATGTCCAGGTAGAGACCTCCAGCAAAGATGATGTCACCATAACCACCAACCTGTCTGCTTCGGGTGCCTTCTATACCCTGCTGCAAGGTAAGCCTTCTATACGCTGCACAGACTGGGGGACTTTGAAGCAGAGGGATGAGGAGACCCATTTGGAAGAGGATGATATAAGAAACTAGCTGCTACTGGAGCTGCCAAAGAACAGGGAAGCTCTACAACTCATTTCCCTCTGTATTGCCACCTAATTTGCAAAACACACTAGGCTGAGTCCTGTAAATTCTCTCCCAGAAGCTTCAGAGTAATATTTCATTGTCTCATCCCATTATCATCAGAACAAAGGGTAGAAAATCCATTAGCTCCTAATGGAGGTGACCTCACTGTTCTGCCATTCTAATGGCTCTCAGATTAAAGACTTAGTCTCACACTGGTGCAGGCGAGGACAAAGGACAGAATAATTTCACCTAATTATGAAAGGGATTTAGGCATGGAGAAGTCCTTCCTGAAGCTCAGGTGAGAACAGCTTGTGCCTCTGCTAGGATTCCACAGAGAGAAGACCCTTCCTCTCTGCATCCATCACATAATCCCTGATATGAGCTGATCTTTCAGCTTCAGCTAAATCTCATTGTGGAAACATTGCTGTAAATTGTCTGCCTCAGTTGTTCTCCTAGGATGTGGTGACCTAGAGTGGGGCTCGCAGCCTTGTGGGACTCAGTAAGCACAAAAAAAAAAAAGAAGAAGAAGAAGAAGACACCTGCAAGAAAAGCCTTGCTTGGTCTGTCCCCTGCTCCCGAAAGCTTTAACACAAAATGGTAAAAAGAACCCGGGGCTGGGAGTCATACACCCAAATTCTAGCCCTGCCATGTCACCATGACCCTCAATTTTTTTCTCTGGGAAAAGCAAGCAAGTTGAAGCCGTGTCAAATGGGGTAGGGCAGTGCAAAGAGCAGGAGCTCGGAGGTAGACAGACTGGGATCCCTACGGCTGCTGCACCAGTTCCTGCCTGTGTGAACTGGATGCAGCCACTCTTCGCTGGGCCTCAGTTTCTGGGTCTGGGAAGTGGGGCTGATTTATAATGCCCACCTCAGAGGGTTGCTCAGACCATCACTATAGATAACACACATAGAGTGACCAGCATGGGCCAGGCACATAGAATTACTCAGTATTTGTCAGGTTAATTTACTAATTAATTAACAAGAAGTTTGCTTTGATTTGCCATAAGAAAATAATTATATATTTTCACAACCACTTTTACTCCCAAATGTATTCTTGTGCCTTTAAAAACTCAAAGAACATGCAAAGAAAAAGAAACTAGACCACCAACTTACACCATACAGAAGAATAAACTCAAAATGGATTAAAGACTTAAATGTAAGTTACAATACCATAAAAATTCTAGAAGAAAACATAGGCACTAAAATTTCAGACATTTCTTGTAGCAATACTTTTTTTTGCTCGGTCAAGGGAAACAAAGGAAAAAATAAACAAATGGGACTACATTAAACTTAAAAGCTTTTGCACAGCAGAAGAAACCATCAACAAAATGAAAAAAGAATCCAATGACTGGGAGACCATATTTGCCAATGATACATATGATAAGAGGTTAATTACAAAAATCTTACACTACTCAATACCAAGAAGACAAATTTTTTTTAAATGGGCCGAGGACTTGAATAGATACTTCTCCAAAGAGGACACATAGATGACCAATAGTCATGAAAAAAAGTTCAACATCACTAATCATCAGAGAGATGGAAATTGAAACCACAATGAGATATCACCTCACTCACACCTGTCAGAATAGTTGTCATCAATAAATCAGCAAACAACAAGCTCTGGCAAGGATGTGGAGAAAGGGGGACCCTTGTGCGCTGTTTGTGGGAATGCAAATTGGTGCAGCCATTGAGGAAAACAGTATGGAATTTTCTCAAAAAAAATTAAAAATGGAAATGCCTTATGACCCATCAATTCAACTTCTTGGAATTTACCCGAAAAAATCTGAAACACTAATTTGAAAGAATATATGCACCTCTACATTCATGGCAGCTTTATTTACAATAGTCAAGATATAGAAACAACCCAAGTCCCCACAGTAGATAGGTGAATAAAAAAGCTTTGGTACATTATACAATGGAATACTACTCAGCTTTTAAAAAAGGAAATCTTACCTTTTGCAACAGCATGGATGGACCTGGAAAGATTATTACTCTAAGTGAAATAAGACAGAGAAAGACAAATACCATATGACCTCATTCCACATATGTGGAACCTAATGAACAAAATAAACTGATAAACAAAATAGAACTAGAAGCATGGATACATGGAACAGACTGACACCTGTCAGAGGGGCAGGGGTTGAGAGGCTTGAAGAAAGAAGGTGAAGGGATTAAGCAAACACGCACACACATATAAAAGAATCGACACAGACCACAGACAGCAGGATGGTGTTAGCCAGAGGGACAGGGGGTTGGGGATAGGTGGAGGTGGGCACACAGGGGGGAAATGGGGATGGAAAGAGACTTTGCTTGGGGCAATGGGTGCGCAATGCAGTGTGCAGATGATGTTTCATTGAGTTGTACACCTGAAACCTGTATGGCTCTGTGAACCAATGTCACCCCAGTCAATTCAATTTAAAAGCTCAGAACAATAGCCGTTCTCAGTCAAAGAAAGAGAAGCCAAGCCCTGGAATTCCTTCCCCACCAAGCACCTGTAGCAGTGGGTTGGGACCCACCCCAGATATTTATGCTCTGACTGGGTTATTACCCAGACAAGGTACAATCCCAAGCCAGTCAGGCTTCCGCCCGACCAGGGACAGCAAGGCCACTGATTACTGAGACATCTTGTCTTTCAGGCCCGTTTTCTTCCCTGGGGTTAAGAATTGTCTCACCCAAGGCATGCCTCCAAGCTGGCTTTGAGTAATTTTCTCAAAAGTTAATGCAGATTTTCTTATATTTGGGCAACTTTTTGAAATTCAAAGGTGCCATCAAAAAGGCTTTAAAATGTGCAATCAATTTAATAAGAACTTTTCAGGTGGTGGTATGAGGCAGGGGCAACACACTGCCTGAAATTTGTACAAGGATGTAAGGCACATTGCAATTTCAGAAACATTGAAATGTGGAAGGGACAAGTACACATTGGAATCCAGGAGACATGGTACCTGTTCTTCCTCTGTGGTATCTTCTGCCAAGTTCCCTTTCCTTCTTTCGTACCAGGCCCAGATGCTCAGTTTTGCAGCCACCTCAGTAGTCTTTTTAAAAAGCTCTTTCAGTTTCATCTCATGTCTGAACTCTGGGAAGAAATGGGAAGTAGCTGCTAATGAGCAGCAGCCTTGAGAAGTCACAGCTCCCAGTAAACGGGGATCATTTGAGATGGGCCTGTGCAGATGCTGTTCCAGCCAAAGTCACCATTAATGGACGTATGTGGATTCAGCAAGAAGCAGCTTTAAAAGATAAATTGACACAGGCTTTTTCACTGTTCAAAGGAAGTAAAATACAGATTGTTAGTGAATAATGCATTGCAGGTTTGAGGCAGATTTTAGAATTCCGTATGTGAGAGAGAAAAAGGGAGAAAATGGAGAGAGGAGGAAATGGGGGGGAGAGGGGCCAATTTGATGCTTTTTCTGGCAGGGAAGATTCCCTGAGGGTTTCCTACAAAAACTATGTCCTTATTTCCTGGAATATATCTAGTGCAGTCCAACAAATGTTTACTAAGTACATGCAATAAAGACAATAACAGTAACAAACATTTTGGAGCACTTATTGGTGTGAAGTATATTTTTAGTGCTTTACGTTCATAGTCCTATTTAATCCTCACAACAACCTGATGAAGTAGCTATTACTAATTTCTCCCATTTTCCAAATGAAGGCAGTGAGGTGCTGAGAAGTTCAGTAGCTTGTCCAAAGTCACACACCTAGTGGGGATAAGTGGACCCAGACAAATAGACTCTAGAGCCCATTTTTCTTAAAGACTAATCTAAAAGCAATGGGGACCAACTGAAGGACCCTGGTCATCCTAGAAAAGTTCACTATGACAGGTGTGTAAATAGGGTAGTGGAGAGAGAGATGACCAGATACATGGCAGTGACCAGCACAGTGCCAGGCACATAAAATCAGTAATAGCTAAAATGCATGTAACACTTACTGTGTGCCAGATGCTGTTCTCTGATGTTCATATTCATCATCTCATTTAATTGTATGAGGTAAAGGTGCAATTATTAACCCCAGTGTACAGATGAAGAGGTTAATGAATTAGTCCAAGGTCTTATAGCCAGAAAGTGGCAGAGCTGGGACTTGAACTCAGGTAGCCTGGCACCAAGTCCAGGCTCTTAATCTCAGTGCAGTAGTGCCTCTCACAAAAATCACTGAGGTATTTGAGAATCTGGTCATTAACAGGGTGGCAAACCCTACATCCCTGAGCTGCAAGACCACTAATGACGCCCATAGAGAGGTTAAGGGACCTAAAAGGGGAGGCATCCATTCTAACCAGAGGGACAGGGGATGCTTCTGAGAAGAGATGACATTTAGCCAGAGCCTTTAAGGAAAGGCTTGGGCTACCACTTATTGAGGAGAGGGGCCGTGCAGAGAGAGGCAGCAGCCAAGAAGGGCCCAAGGCAGGAGAGTGCAGCATAAGGTCACAGATGGTATTTCCATTTTTAGAAGAGAATTCAGTGTGCATTTCACAGCTGAAATTTACTTTTTTTTCTCCAGAAGCACCTTTTAGCTGAAAATCTGAATTAAAATGTTTTAACCACATATAAAATTTCAAAATCAGATGTATTTTTAAAGTATTGTCATACATATACATACACATATGCGCACGCAAGTGTGTGTGTGTGTGTGTGTGTGTGTGTTTCTGCTCCTTGACTTATGGTGGGGTTATGTCCCAATGAAGCCATCATAACTTGAAAATATCCGAAGTTGAAAATTCATTTAATACACCTAACCTACCAAACACCATAGCTTAGCCTAGCCTATCTTAGACGTGCTCAGAACACTTACATTAGCCTACAGTTGGACAAAATCATTAAACACAAAGCCTATTTTATAATAAAGTATTGAATATCTCATGTAATTTGTTATGTGTATAGCTTTCACACAGTCATAAAGTCGAAAAATCATAAGTAGAACCATGTGAGTCAGGGACCATCTGTATGCGTATATGAGACAGTGATTTAAAACATATATATGTTTTCATTTAAACATATATATGTTTTAAATCTATATATGTTTTATACTACATACATATTTGGCATTCTGTCAGTGATTTAAGTATTGGAGTTATTTTTCACCTTGTTGTAAAGAACATTGTTACCCTTATGTACATCAAGAGCCATAAAAATGTTCAACCCTTCTCTCTACTAATCCTACTATTAGGAGTCTATTTTGATTAAATAACCCAAAATGAATACATTGACTTATCCAAAAAAAAATTTTTTTTAATTGAGACAAAATTCACATGCTATAAAATTCACCCTTTGAACAGGTACAGCTGAGTGGTTTTAGGATATGTAAAAAGTTATGCAAATGTTACTGCTATCTAATTCTAGAAACATTTTATCATTCCCAAAAAGAAACCCACACTCATAGCAGTCACTCCCCATTCTGCCTTCCCCACACTTCTACTGTCTGTCTCTATGAATTGGCCTGTTCTGGACATTTCAATATAAATGGACTCACACACGCTATGAGGCCTTTGGGGTCTGACTTCTTTTTCTTAGCATACTGTTTAAAATATATTTATTTGCAGTGTTGTGTATAATTATGAAAACTGGCGACAATCAGAAATCTATTTGAGGGTTGGTTAAATAAATTACAGTATTTCTATACAATGGAATAATACTACGTACTCATTAACAAAACCTTTCATGAAAAATATTCAACAATATAATACATTCATCGGTGAAAAACTCTATTAGGAACATTTTAGACTATGAATATGTTAGGAAATATGCTAAAATCTAGGATTATACCATCATATTACAATGGGGTTTGGGGGGGAGCGGTATTGAGATTATGACTGATCTCCATATTTTTTCTAGTTTGCTTCCATAATAATGTTTTTGTTTCTATAGCCAGAACAATAAACACATTTGAAAACCACACCACTGCCTCTGCCATACACACAGCCCCCTCATCCTCATTCCTTCTGAGCCAAGTCTGTCCCTCTCCTTCCCTCAGACCAGGTCCGGAACAGCTACTACATCGGGGCAGACGGCTCCCTGCGGCTGCTACTGGCCAACGGCATGGAGGTGGCCCTGCAGACAGAGCCCCACCTGCTGGCCGGCACCGTCAACCCCACTGTGGGCAAGAGAAACGTCACACTACCCATCGACAACGGCCTCAACCTGGTGGAGTGGCGGCAGCGCAAGGAGCAGGCCCGGGGCCAGGTCACCGTCTTTGGGCGCCGGCTGCGGGTGAGCAGGACCCCCAAGGAGGCCTCCACCTCTGGAGGCTGAGTTCTAGGGGGAAAGAGTGAAAAGGAATCTGGAGAACTGGGTCCTGTTCTTGAAACTGTCCCAAGGGAAGAAAGCTTTCCTGGGCCCACAGTTTCCTCATCTGAAAAAGGTGAAAAGTAAAGCAGTCAAGTCACCTAATGAGAGAGTCTTGTACATCTTTTTCACTGTAACTTGTGGCAAGATTACTGGCTTTGGTGTTAGACAGGCCTGAGTTGGATTTCCAGCTTCTGTTATTTATTCCCCGAGTGAATTGGGGTAAATCCATTATCTCTTAAAGCTTCAATTTCATTATCTATAAATTAAAGGAGATAAAACCAATTTTACAAGTTGCTACCAAGGTTAGAAAAAATAAGATGAAGTGCCTCATATGGAGTCTCGCCCATAATAAGTAGTCAATAATACCTACTCATGTTGTTGCTGTTATTGCTATTCTTACTGCTGTTACTGTTGCTAGTTATGTCCAAAAATTCAGTTTAGCTGTTTGGAACCTAAGCCATATTCTCCAATTTGTTCAGGCAGTTATCCTTTCTAAATGGAAAAAAAAAAAAACCAACAACAACAAAGAAAAAACCACTATAGCCGTCATTGCTAATGGATTGGCATCGGTGGTCTGGCATTTTCAGTATGTGGGCGCCCCGAACCAGCCCGTTCTCTGCCTTACTCCCGCGTGTCCACAGAGCGTGGCTTCTCTGCCCCAGGGCCCGATTGCCCAGCTTCTTTTCTCTCCAGTTTTAGAGAGGAAGATGGTGGGGAGAATGAAAGCAAAGGAACTAGCCCTGGCTTTCAGCATGGTACCTCGGAGACCAACCGGTGCTCTGTAGAGACTTGCTGAGCTGAGCTAAATGTTCCTGACTCCTAAAAACCATAGAAGCCTCCTCAGTGCAATGTGACTTGGGCTGTCTTGACCCCTGCCCTTTAGCAAAGAAAGCTCATTTAAACCCCTGTTTCACACACACGGCACCCAAGTTCCAGAGAGAAAAGGGACTGTCCCAGATTCACATAGCTCAGTGGCGGTAGGGACTAGAGAATGGGCACCCTGTCTCATAGTTAAATTCTCACCACAGATATAGAAACATTAAGTGGCTTATCCAACATCGCACCACTAGAGCCAGAAAACTAGGCTTCCTGTCTTCTCTCCACAGCCAAGAGCTCTAGCAGCAGTCTAATATGGGAAACAGCCTTCCACTAGTTCCCTAAGGAAGGCCTCTCTGTCTTTGTCCTCTGTGGCCTCACTGAGCTCCTGTCTGAATTTTCCAGCAGCCCCTCATGAACGTGGGAGGCAGTGTGCTAAATGGAAAGTTTGACCTGGGCCATGTGTAGCCTTGAGCAACTCCTCTGAGCCTTAGATTTTTCTGCAGAACCCAGATAATATATTTGATATACCTAGCCAGGTGCTGGTAGACCCCAGGTGTTCTGCCACAGTGGCAGTTTAGTGCTATTAGGATTTCCTCTCTGCCATGTGAATGGACCAAAAGTTTCCCAGGCTTGAACTGGTCCCTCTCCCAGCCTGAGATTAACGGCACTCCGGTGAGGTGGCCACATCTCCGCGTCCTCCCAATATAAATGGCCACCCACAGTGGCGGCATGTGGAATTAGAATGTTAGCCGGTGCGCCTCCGCATAATGGAGCTCATTTTTTAATGCAGCTGGGAACTTTTTTAATAAAGAAAGATGTAAAATAATCTCATTCCTGCCACTGCCAAGCACAGGAAGCATTAGGCAGTTCCCCAGTGAGCTGCTTAATTCAATTTTATTAATTTTGCCACAGAGGTGTAGCTCCCCTTCACTAGGGGTCCTCCAGGGGGTAACGGGGGGCAGCTGGCTGGGTGGTATATGGGGTGGCACTTTGGGGGGAGTCACAGGAGACCTTCCAAATGATGCTATAAAAAGGGCTCAGTCATTGTTGGTGGTGCAGACCTTGTATCTTCCTTTGTGCTCTCGGCAACAAACAGCTTCAGCCTCCAATGCCTCAGATTTTTCATGGCAATTGTCTGCCACACTGTTTTTGCTTCTTCAATTGTGTTTGATTACCCCTGGGAAGACAACCTTATTATAACCAGGCCATTCACAGCTAAAGTCGCCTCAGCATCATCATTATAAATCCTTATTTTCTAGGCTTTAGAATTTGTTTGGGAAGAAGGGGGGAGACACACATGTCTCTACTTCCTCTGAGAATGACCATAATCATTTGTTGTCATTTAAAGGAAATAATCACACTCATTAATTCAATACCTTCTATGTGCACAGTACTCCACTAGGTAATTTACTTAGGTTTCTTCAATCCCCTCAACAGCCCTTTGTTTTACAGAAGAAGAAATTGAGACTCAGAGAGAGAAAGACACTTGCCCAGGGTCACACAGAAAGTCACAGAGTTGAGGCTGGAATCCTGGCCTTAATTTCTAGACCTGAGCCCTGTTTTACCACACAGGGCTCCAGAGCGCCCACCATTCCCTCAGTCCCCATGTGCTGTTTTGCATCATGTGACTTACCTTGCCTGCTTTAACCAGTGACTAATGGGAGAGTGAGAAAATGGACCCAAATGGACCCAAACACCAACTAGAAGAAATCAGCATGTTAGCGTCAGAGTACCTAGCAGTGTGTCAGGGGTAACAGGTACCCAAAATAGAAACAGGCCTCTGAAGTATAGTTCCTTATCAAAATATGAAAACCTCTGACTCCCTGCTACCCCTGTGGGCACCTTGTGTTTCTGACTCTGAAAGGAAATGGAATCATGTGCTGACCTGGCAGCGCAGGTGGAGATCATACAAGGGGCTCCCAATCCTGGAGGCAGAATCAAACATTCCAAAGCCAGGACCATGTCCCCAGGTGGCCCATGGCCAGGGAAGCTGTCCCAGATTCAAACACACTGCTCCCCCCCTCCCCCAGGTCCTCCAGGAGGAAGCAGCAGCCTTGGGAGCTGACCGGGGTGACCGAGAAGCCGTCATTGTGGCGGGAGAGGGCAGGAGAGGTCTCAGCTGGAAGGGAAGTCCAAAGGCCCAAGAAGGATTGGACTTTCATAGAGGACCACTGAGCATTTGTTGGCACAGCGCAGTGGCGACAGTCTCAAACTCAGACCCAGTTGTTCACCAGCCGCGAGACCTAGAGCGCATCCCTTCACATCCCAAGCTTTTGTTTCCTTGGTGTCACATATGAGCACAGTGCCTGGCCCATTATAAATGGGGTCAGGCGTTGATTTGCTGGCCCCACTGGGCCTCTCCCTTTTTAGGAGAGAATCGAGAGCATCTGCCTTTTGTCCTCATTAGGAGAATCACATTAGGAAATGATGTGGATCGTCTTCGGTAACAGCTACTGTTTGCTCAGCGTCTACATTGACTTTGCCCCCCATCAGCCCTCTGCCATTGGCATTAATACTCCCATTTATAGATGGGGAGACCTCAAAGAGCTGACAAGTGGCAGAGCCAGGACCCAAACCTTGTTGACACCCACAACCTGTGCTGCCTCCTCTACTCAGGAGCTTCTGAGACCCAAGTTCTCAATATCCAGATTAACTTTCTCCTTCCTCCTACCCGTTTTCAGGTTCACAATCGGAACCTCCTGTCCCTGGACTTTGACCGTGTGACACGCACGGAGAAGATCTATGATGACCACCGCAAGTTCACCCTCAGGATCCTGTACGACCAGGCAGGGCGTCCTAGCCTCTGGTCACCCAGCAGCAGGCTGAATGGCGTCAATGTGACGTACTCCCCCGGGGGCCACATTGCCGGCATCCAGAGGGGCATCATGTCTGAGAGAATGGAATATGACCAGGCAGGTCGCATCACATCTAGGATCTTTGCTGACGGGAAGACATGGAGCTACACATACTTAGAGAAGGCAAGTGTCTATCTCCCTCCTTCACTGACCTTGCCATGTAGAGGGCCTGTCACTGTGGTTCGACCCATGGCCAGGCCCACTCTGCTGATCTTGCTAGGATAGGTCTGACCCATGTGGTCTCCAAAAGGAAATGTTTGAGAAAATCTGCAACAGAGGGCCAGAGAGTCCTGAGAGGTATCTGGTTGGATCATCGTGATGATGTGGCAGGTGGGGGTCCTAGGACAGAGTCAAACACTACCTTGACTTCCAGAGTCCTGGAACAGGCAGAGGTCTGCTCCCAGGTCTGCAGGGTGATCTGGTCGCTGAGAACAAAGCAGCAGCCCAAGGATCAGTACTTAGGCAGGAAGTGCTGAATCCTGAGCTTCAAGTGCTGGGTGTGGCCCTAATAAGTCCCTTCACTTCAGATCAGGATTCATTTCATCACAAAGGTAGGAATCAGAAAGGGCCTGAAATCAAATGTTGGTCCCAAAGAGGAGAAAATGGTAGCTTGGATACCTAGATCCCTCTCGGCTATTATCTGATGCTTTTCTCCTGAAATAGAGCCTGTACTTCATGTCCCAGTTTTGGTACCCAGATCCATACTTTGTTTCCTACTCCTGGTCACCTGTCCAGAGCCCAGGCTCTGCTTGCTCTGGGGTCAGTCTCCCCTGTTCTGTGCTGGGTGAACCTCTCTGAGAGCAGTGTCCTGTAGTAGTGCTAAAGGAGATCTTGAAGGTCATCTAGCATACTGAAAAACCAAGGCCAGGGAAGGAAAGAACTTTCCCAGGGCTACACAATGAGTCTGTTTTTAGAAGTGAGGTTTCTCCATTCCCGATGACCTGTTACTGTATAAACAATTGGGCAAAGCCTTAAATGCCTTTCTCAGACATGGTCTTTATCCTGTAGGCCACAGGGAGTCAACAGAAGTTGTTTAGTAGTCAATAGACATTGTCAGACCATGTTTTAGAAAAATCATTCTTGCTGGGGTAGGAAGATTGATTTTAGAAGGGATCTGGAGCAAGGAAGCCAGGAGAGTAGATGCTGCAAATACTTTAGGCCAGTGCTCCCAGCCTTTCAAACACCCCATCACACACTAAAGTCATTACTTTTGTACCACACAAAGGGCAAACAGACAAGGCTGCTCACCCTAAGAAGGAAAATGGCCAGAGTGCTCTGGGGCCCTAGGCCAAGGGATGAGAGCAATTCTTATCTGAGCACACCTCTGCCCCACTGCAGTGTCTTGTGGCATATTGGGTGGAAATATCTGGTTTGGGGTATAACTTAGGAGAACCACTACTTTCCTTGGCCTTTCATTCCTTTCCGGAAGCCTTGGGCACACAGACCTAACCTCCCCCACACCATCACCCAGCTCTCATCTCTTGGTTTTCCCTTCCCTCCAGTCCATGGTGCTGCTCCTCCACAGCCAGAGGCAGTATATCTTTGAGTTTGACAAGAACGACCGCCTCTCTTCTGTGACAATGCCCAACGTGGCCCGGCAGACGTTAGAGACCATTCGCTCAGTGGGCTACTACAGGAACGTCTACCAGCCACCTGAGGGTAATGCCTCAGTCATCCAGGACTTCACTGAGGATGGGCACCTCCTCCACACCTTCTATTTGGGCACCGGCCGCAGGGTGATATACAAGTATGGCAAGCTGTCGAAGCTAGCGGAGATGCTGTACGACACCACAAAGGTGAGCTTCGCCTACGACGAGACGGCAGGCATGCTGAAGACCATCAACCTACAGAACGAGGGCTTCACCTGCACCATCCGCTACCGTCAAATCGGGCCCCTGATCGACCGCCAGATCTTCCGTTTCACTGAGGAAGGCATGGTGAATGCCCGCTTTGATTACAACTATGACAACAGCTTCCGGGTGACCAGCATGCAGGCCGTGATCAACGAGACACCACTGCCCATCGATCTTTATCGCTATGACGATGTGTCAGGCAAAACAGAGCAGTTTGGGAAGTTTGGTGTCATCTACTATGACATCAACCAAATCATCACCACTGCGGTCATGACCCACACCAAGCACTTTGATGCGTACGGGCGGATGAAGGAAGTGCAATACGAGATTTTCCGTTCACTCATGTACTGGATGACTGTCCAGTATGATAACATGGGGCGAGTGGTGAAGAAGGAGCTGAAGGTGGGACCCTATGCCAACACCACCCGCTACTCCTACGAGTATGACGCTGATGGCCAGCTACAGACAGTCTCCATCAATGACAAGCCACTCTGGCGATACAGCTATGACCTCAATGGGAACCTGCACTTACTGAGCCCTGGGAACAGTGCACGGCTCACCCCACTAAGGTACGACCTCCGTGACCGCATCACTAGGTTAGGTGACGTGCAATACAAGATGGACGAGGATGGCTTCCTGAGGCAGCGGGGTGGTGATGTCTTTGAGTACAACTCAGCCGGCCTGCTCATCAGGGCCTACAACCGGGCTGGGGGCTGGAGTGTCAGGTACCGCTATGACGGCCTGGGGCGGCGCGTGTCCAGCAAGAGCAGCCACAGCCACCACCTGCAATTCTTCTATGCGGATCTGACCAGCCCCACCAAGGTCACCCACCTGTACAACCACTCCAGCTCGGAGATCACATCCCTCTACTACGACCTGCAAGGACACCTCTTTGCCATGGAGCTGAGCAGTGGGGATGAGTTCTACATAGCTTGTGACAACATCGGGACCCCTCTCGCTGTCTTCAGTGGAACAGGCCTGATGATCAAGCAGGTGCTGTACACGGCCTATGGGGAGATCTACATGGACACCAACCCCAACTTCCAGATCATCATTGGCTACCATGGCGGCCTCTATGATCCACTCACCAAGCTCGTCCACATGGGCCGACGGGATTATGATGTGCTGGCTGGTCGCTGGACTAGCCCAGACCATGAGCTGTGGAAGCACCTTAGTAGCGGCAACATCATGCCTTTTAATCTCTACATGTTTAAAAACAACAACCCCATCAGCAACTCTCAGGACATCAAGTGCTTCATGACAGGTGAGGATCAGGGCTCATTCAGGGGGCAGAAACTGGTCATCTCTTCCTATTGCTCTGGTCATCTAACAAGACAGCCACCCTTCAGAAAGCTGCTGTGGGGTAATGGGAAGCTTTCACTTTTTCTTAGAGCAGCATTTTCCAAAGTATATTTGAAGAAACACTAGTTCAGAGAAATGCTCTGGAAAAAAAGGCTATTTCTGGCACCAAATTCATTTGACAGGGCAGCCACCTGTGTTACATTTTCCTACTGCATGTCAGCTTGTGAAAGGCTCTGAGAAATCCTGTGGTAAAGAGAACTGTTTAACATATTTACCCACTACTTCTTAAACTTTTTTGACCATGAAACCCTGTTTTTCACCATGAAACCCTAATATTTCACTGGACACATTCCTTAGAATGTGCTTTAGGAGTTTCTGCCCCAGAATCAGGCTGGCTATGAGTCCCCGAGACGTTGGGCGAAGGTACAGCTTTTTTTTTTTTTTTTTAATGCTCTTACTTGGGATGAAATAATGGAAAATTCAGACTTTGGAGACAAACAGAACTGGATGTAGGGCTCCACCATTTCTAAGCTATCACAGTCACAACAATTACTTAACTTCCCTGAATTCCTGATTTGTATATTGAAGTTAAAATACTTTCCCTGACTATGATAAGTTAACTATGCATATTGTAAATCCTAGAGCAACTACTAAAAAATAAAGGCATAGCACATCAGTCAACAGTGGAGATAAAATCAAGACTAAAAAATATTCAGTGCAAAGAGGGCAGGAAAAAACTCACCAAAGGAGTAAAGAACAGACAGACAAAAAGGAAAAAAGAACTTACCTGGTACAAGGATAAAATGAGATGAATTTTAGAGCCTGCCCAACACAGTACAAGGCTCACGCTGGTTCCTTTTCTTCCACCCTCTGATTTAAAAAGGGAGGGGGGGTTGCTTTCCGCTACTGTGAATCCAACTTGCTTATATAGTGTCCCACATGTCACACATGCCAGACATGTCTCCAGCAGCCACCGTCCTCCCAGCAAGCAGCCACACCCAGCCACAGATGGCCTCGGTGTCGGAGTAGCTGTGAGGATTCGGGTCTGGCTGGATAAAGCCAGCACTTTCTATAGACGAGAGTTTGGGGCATATCCCAGCTTGTAACGCAATCCTCTTGCCCCCTATTCTAAGGCAGTTTCATTCATTCAGCAAGTGCCTCTCCTGTGCAGCCACTGTTTTAGGCACTCGGGATAGAAGGATGATCCCTGCCCTCCAGGAATGCACACGGTGGGAGGGGAGACGGACGACTGCTGCCTAGCTGGAGGGGCCCGTGATGAAGGGCTGCAGCTGACAGCTGAGGCCCGCTTATGAGTGGACCTCCATCAGCTAGTGGAGAGAAGGGCAGGCTGGGGAGAGGGAACTGCACATACGAGAGAGTAGACAGGGCATGTGTATGGCTCACATGAGTGCCCTTTCTCCCCGGCCCCCAACTTGGTGGCCCGGTCTGGACCCTGCTGACAGCGATTGGAGGGCTCCTCTTTCAGGGAAGAATTCCCGGGGGTCGTGTTGAGAGAATTCAGGTGGTTATGTTGAGAGTCCCAAGGTGGGGAGGACGAGAACACAGTGCTGGGCAGGTGCGGCGGGAACGTCTTGGGGCCTGTGGCTGCACAGGGCTGTCCCCACAAGGTTCGCTCACCACGCTCGACTGCTACCAGCCCTGGAACAGCTTAACAGGCTGAAGGGACATTTCTGTTACATCTGTCTGCGTTAATCTCATGCCCTGCCTCACCCTCCAGTGAATTTCCTGTGAGATGTCTTGGCAGGTCACTGTAGCTGGGAAAAAAAAAAATGGTGCAAAAAAAAAAATTTTTACTGCTAAAACCAAAGTACTACTAACTCCCCCTGAACCTTACCTCGTAGCTTCTCCATGGGCTACATGCAACCTCATTCACATCCAGCAACAATATTAAAAAGAGCATCTTTTTTCAAAAAATTTCTTCAGGGGTTCTGAAATATACTCCAATTGGTCAGGCTTCAGTCACCTGACAACCCCTGAATTAATCACTATTGCCAGGGAGATAGAATGCCCTGATTGGCTTCCCCTAGGTCACGTGCTCCCTTACAAAACTCTTAGGTGGAGTCAGCTTCCCTAGAACTACATGAAGACCCCCAAAAGAAAGAATGAGCAGGCAGAATGGGGTGCTAGGAAGACAGCCAACATAAGTCCACCACAGATACATCACATGTGCTATGGCACTGAATCCTCACTTTTTTGTAGGAGGAAAGTGAGGGTCAGAGAGGTAAAGTCTCCAGCCCATTTAGAAGTGTCCGGCTGGGGTTAGACCTCCATTCTGTCCAACTCCAAAATCCTCATTCTTGGATTCAGATTCTTTTTGTGAAGTGCAACAAATGGATTATCATTCGTCACCATCCCAGGGGGCCACCCCGCAATCTGGGGTGGATGAGTAGAGAAGAGTTTTTTAACTTGAAAGACAGGTGTATGCCTGATGCCATAGGAAGGAAGAGTAAAATTTTCAACTCTTCAGAAAAACCAAATATTAAAAAAAGAAAGAATAAAACAAGTTCAGCCTTTTTCCTAAAGGCTTAATGAGAACTGTTCCCACCTTCCATGTTATAATTAAGGCCCAGCCCTCTTTTCAGAGCCCTAGTTCCCTGGGACTTTGCAGTATTCCTGATAGATTTCCTTTGCAACTACAAATTCAGATGCAAGTTCTCAGCCTCAGGCAGAATGGCTTTGTAGGGTTCCCCAACCCACCCACCCCCCTTTATTGTTTGTTTTAATGTTCTAAAGAAGCATCTGCCAAGATTCACAGAATCAGAGATTCTCAAAAACTCAATGAGGAAAGGGAATTTGCCAAGCGCCTCATGTTACAAATGAGGAAATAGAGGTTCAGGGAGGCGTGGGTTTGAGGAAACACAGAAAACCTTCTATGAACCAGCAAGGGAGCTGGACACTTTAAAATACACTTATGTAACAAACTTACAACAGTTCCTGTTGTCTGGTGTCTGCTCCCAAGTGGTAACACTGTTATTTCTCCTCTACTTAATAGAAACCATTTTTACCATCAATGTGCAGATAAGGAAAGTCAGCCTCAGAAAGGTTAAGGATACGTCCAAGTTCACACAGTGTGCAATTTAGGAGCCAGGGTTTGGGCCTGGGCTTTGTCTTGCCTCACCCTGTCCTTTCCCTTACATGGTCTTTCTAGAAGCAGAACCTGGGTTTCCAAGCTTTCCTTCCTACTGCCCCTCTTCCTCAACACCTCCAGGTTTCACACCCCAGAGACGGACTCTGGGGCATCCAAAGGGAAAAACAAAGGCAAACGTAAGGTTCTTGAATGGGAAGGCGGCGCGGGAGGCAGTGGTGAGAGGACACCGTGGTTCGCCCCTGAAAACGACCCCCGTCACTCTCCCTCCCGCTCAGTCGGTGGTAGGGAGAGACAATTCCACTACAGCCTGGACCCTAAACAGGACCTCCCTGACCAGGGCTCTGTCTCCTTTGGAAGACGCCAAAAGCAGGCCTGGGTGCCCGCAGCCTGGAGTTGCTGGCCTTGGGGATCAGTTCCAAATCCTGCCTTCCCCAGACTTTGGATTCCAAGCCTCTGGTCAACTGATTTGTCTTCTCAAGCCACACTCAGACACTCTCCCGCAGGCCCCAAATCCCCTCCTGCCTGCCGTCTGGGCGCTCTCCCTGCTCCAACTACCATTCTCCATCTGGTTCCCTCTGCTACCTGAACACGCCCTGCACTGGCCTCCCCTCCCCAGGCCTTGGCCTTTGTGCACCAGTCTTCCTGAACTGCCCCTCCCTCTCCATCAAAGCCCGGCACACTTTGCACAGCTTTCGGTGTTTGGCTTAAATGCCACCTTCTTCGTGGAGACATGTCAGACTGTCCGGCTGAGGGACTTCTGACCCCTGCTTACCCCTTCTCTCCTGTCAGAGGTATCTGTGCCCGTGTCCCATCTCCCCTTCAGGGTACAGGGAGGGTCTGTGAGACATGGTGGTGGGCACACAAAACGCATCAGCAACAGAGGGGTGGGCGGCTGGTCGCACACCGTCCACTCTCTTTTCCTCATGCCTTGGCCTTCTCATTCCATTCTTTAATGAGCCAAATGTTCGTGGAAAAATTCTACCTGTCCCCAAATGTGATATTTTGTAACTAGTAACCCCCAAGGAATGTTACAAATCAATAAATCCGGTGTCTATGGGGCTAGGTCCTCAAGCCCAATAAAAAGAAGGCAGGAGGAGGTTACCGTGACTTCTTTAGGCTGACAGGCAGGAGACTGGCGGCGGCGGGGGGCGGTTTTGGGGGATGACTCTCTGATCTTTGGCAGAGGCCGTCTCTGTGCCCTGTGGTGCTTTGGCCCCGAGGCTCTAATCTCTGCAAAGGGAATTGGAGGAAGATGGAGTTTGTTTCTTAAGTGAATTTTCTCTTTGAAAGTCATCCTTATAAATCTTCCCTTTGGGAGTGGCGGTCCTCTGCAAGTGTTTCCTATTGATGTTTGGGGTCGATGTGGAGGAGTCTTCACCCATCAACGGCTGCCTCTGCTGTATGAAGCTGACGTTCCCAGGGGGTAGAGTGACAGTAGAAAGGAGAGTCTGGAAATCTACGTGCTACTTAAGGTCCATCTCTTTGAGATTTATAGCTAGGATGGGGATGCCAGGTCACAAGGGCATCTTTAGCATTCATGCCGTGAAGCCGGTTTCCAGAGCGCTTACAGCAGTTGACCCTCCCGCCAGCAGCGCTCCGCGACCTCACCCCACCTGCAGCCCAACTCCAGGCTGTTTTATAGGGTCCGTCACGCCTGAGGTCCACTGACTTACCCCATGGGGATCTTTCTGCTTCTCTCCCACCCAGATGTCAACAGCTGGCTGCTGACCTTTGGATTCCAGCTTCACAATGTGATTCCTGGCTATCCCAAGCCAGACACAGATGCCATGGAACCGTCCTATGAGCTCGTGCACACACAGATGAAAACCCAGGAGTGGGACAACAGCAAGGTAATTCAGGCACATTTCAGGAGTTGAGTCCTGCCAGCTTTTCAGGAAGGTCTGGGCCATCGATAGAAACAGCTGTGGTGCATCCACAGTGCCCTCCAGAAACTGCTCAGAAAACACTTAAGTTCCTACACCACAACTGGTGGGCCACCATGGACCCGGCTGGAACAGCACAGGGACCCTCATGCCCTTACAAGCTATATTAAGAAGCCGTGTATGTTACACGGAGTTTTGAGTTCCACAGAAGCAATGAGCCTCTGTCACTGCCCACTACAAAAGCGCAAGGAGGGAAGAAGTGTTCTAAAAATAAATGTGTTCTCTGAGCACCTCCCTGCACCTGTCCTTGCGTGAGGTATTCTACATACATTAACCCACAGTCCTCCCCTGGTATCGTTGTTCTCATTTTACAGATGTTATGCCTGAGGCTTTCCAGTGCCGCACAGCATGCAAGGGGTAGAGCTGGGATTCAAACCCAGATCTGTCTGTAGATGCTCATAAAACGTTACTTTCTCTTGTCTCTTTCATGATTCAGTTTCAAAGACTCAAAGAATCCTATAGCTGTAAAGGTTCTTTGAAACAGTTTCAACCCACCCCCGACTTCAGACATCCATTTGCTCACCTCCACCACCACCCCCATTCATAATGTCTGTACTAGGCGCTGGCTCTCCCGGGCCCCCGGCTGCAGCCAGTGAAAGCAGGAATGAGTCAAGCAGAGACCAGGCTTTCAGGGAGTCCCAGTGCAGGCTGAGCGGGAAAGCAGGGTTGCCAGGTGGCACACGGCTGGTGGGTGGAAACTTACATACACATCCATATGTCTTACTCCTACCTGATTCCATTCAGTCTCAGGTCAGCTGTCTCCTCCCCCCAGACTCTGCTCCTCTCCGCTCTGGTGGCACCCTTTCCTCTTTATCGGCACTCACCACACTGGGTTTTAATTCCTGTTTTCCTTCCTGTCTCTGCACTAGGCTGTGAACCCCACAGGGGCAAGCGCTGGGTCTTATTTGGAACCCAGCAGCGTGCCTAGCCCAGAGTCGGTGCGTGGAAAACTTGCACTGAATGAACAAATGGTCGAGAGAAGTAAACAACCTTGTGAATTAGGCATGTCCCCCCATGTTACAGATGAGACCAGGGTTCAGAGAGCACTTAACTTACCCAAGGTCACTCGGCTGGAAAAGGCAGACGGTGAAGAGAGCCCAAGTCTTTCTGGCGACCAAACCCATCCTCTTTCTGCTGCTCTCTGCTGCTCCCTGCTGCCCCCTGCTGCCCCAGCCCTGCTCCTGGCCCTCCCCAGCCCCCATGAGCTCTTCAGGCTGCCCAGACGCCCAGGGCAGGGTCCGTTCCCAGGGCCGGTTCCAGAGACTCAGCTCCTCCGCCACCACCAGGCTGCCTTCTCCACTCCACAGAGCTCCAGCGCTGACAGCCTGCTCCGCCAGCCTCGCCTGTCAATGCGTTATTGATTTCTGCCCTTGGCAGGCATCGGAGATCTTTGTTGTTGAGCACTCCAGCTTTCGTGAAACTCTAGGAAATAATTGTTCACAGACAGGGTTCTATTAATTATAAAGAGGACTTAATTTCAGTGAGAAGCCAATGGGCCTGTTTCTAAAGCCCTTTTTCTGAGTTGCTAATAAGGCCCAGGGGCCTGCTTCTCTGCCGAGCCCCCCCGAGCCATAGGAGGGACAGGTAGGCAGGATGCCAAGAAAACTGGACCCAAAGTGTCCCCCAAAGCAGCCAAGAGTAGGGGCACCTGAGGATCCCCCAGGAAGCACAGTGGGGCAGAAGCCTTCCTTGAAAATCATTTATAAACACAGCAGAGAGCAATAAAGCAGAGTAAAAGTGTTTATATAAATCACTACTTGTCATTTTACTAAGCCTGCTTGCCAAGAATGCATTTCTTGCCATTCCTCCATCTAACATTACCCCCTCGTCCTTCCAGTCCCAGCTCAAATATGAGCTTCTCCTCGAACCCCACCTTCTCCACCTCACTCCTCCACCTTCAAACCGAGGTATTCTGAACCTTGTTTGCTGCTCCCCCTCGGGAGCCCTTCCTTGAAACTGACCCTCTGCAATGAGACAGACCTGGGTTTGACCATTGACTTGATTACCTGGTGGGCCAGTTGTAATCTGTTTGAGCCTTAGTTTTCTTAGATGTTAAGTCAGAATAGGAACAATACCAGTTACATAAAGTCATTGTGAAGAAGAAATGAGACAATGAGTGTGAATTATTAGGCTATGGCTATTCCCGCTCTTAGTCCACGAGTTATCACATTTGCTCGTACTTACTTGTTGTCACACTGTCTTTCCCTACTAAAGGATGAGCTTTTCAAGGGAAGGACAATGTCTGATTCATTGTTGTAACTCCAGTGTTCAGGAAAGGACTTGACACAGAGTAGATACTCCCTAAACAGTTTCTGAATGGAAGGGTGGCGGGTGACTGGACAGGGGAGAGCTGGGTGTTCTAGGGATCAGGAGTAGAGCCCTATGCTAGGCTTAATAAATGCATATAGATTTGACTTAGTTATGCAAACTGATTCTCCAGGCCCTTGGGGTTTTTTTTCCCTTTGTCTCACTCTCTTTTTTCTCTCCTTCCTCCCTCTGCTCCCCACCTTTAGTCTATCCTTGGGGTACAGTGTGAAGTGCAAAAGCAGCTCAAGGCCTTTGTCACCCTAGAACGTTTTGACCAGCTCTATGGCTCAACAATCACCAGCTGCCAGCAGTCCCCAAAGACAAAGAAGTTTGCGTCCAGTGGCTCAGTCTTCGGCAAGGGGGTCAAGTTTGCATTGAAGGATGGCCGAGTGACCACAGACATCATAAGTGTGGCCAACGAGGATGGACGGAGGGTGGCCGCCGTCTTGAACAATGCGCTCTACCTAGAGAACCTGCATTTCACCATTGAGGGGGTGGACACCCACTACTTTGTGAAACCAGGGCCTTCAGAGGCTGACCTGGCCATCCTGGGCCTCAGTGGGGGGCGGCGAACCCTGGAGAATGGGGTCAACGTCACCGTGTCCCAGATCAACACTATGCTCAATGGCAGGACTAGACGCTACACAGACATTCAGCTCCAGTATGGGGCACTGTGCTTGAACACCCGCTATGGGACGACATTGGATGAGGAGAAAGCGCGGGTGCTGGAGCTGGCCCGGCAGAGAGCCGTGCGCCAGGCATGGGCCCGTGAGCAGCAGCGACTGAGGGAAGGGGAGGAGGGCCTGCGGGCCTGGACAGAGGGGGAGAAGCAGCAGGCACTGAACACAGGGCGGGTTCAAGGCTACGACGGCTTCTTCGTGATCTCCGTCGAGCAGTACCCAGAACTGTCAGACAGCGCCAACAACATCCACTTCATGAGACAGAGCGAGATGGGCCGAAGGTGACAGAGAAGACCACGGCTTGGACTTCTTGCCAAAGACAGCTACTCTTTTGTGGCCGCATACCTGACTGTGTTGTACTTTTAAAAAAAAAAAAATCCTTTTTTTTAGCAAGTGCAGAAAAGAAACAAACAAAAAAGAAGATACTGGTTGCATTGTAATTTATGCAACATTCTTTTTTTTAAGAAAAGAAAAACACGAGATTGGCCTTCACACATTTTTTTTGCAAAGAACAGAAGGTATTTTTTTTCTGTAGTGTGATCACAATGAAAACTTTATTGTCTTTTGTTCCCTTTTCCTTGAGGATCTTTCCTTGTTGTTTGAGGTACATTTCTCCTCTCTGAGATGCATCTCCTGGGGGGTGTCCTTGTCTGTCCCTCGGTACCCAGTGTGATGTGAGACACGAGTGTCTGTGCTAACTTGTCTCATGTGCAACCCTTTCCTCAGTGAGGGTCGGGCAGGAGTGAGGGGTGCGGAGCGTAGCACGCCGGTACCAAATTTCTGAAGGGGCCTGGAAGGAGTGTCTGCAGGACCCGAGGATCCTTGGCTGAGCTCCTGCAGATGACTTCTTGCCTGGGGAGGACCCCAGATGGCTTCATCTTTCTCCGGAGAATTTCATCATTCATTCAGCACCTCCTTCAAGCTGCCCCCAACTCCTGGTCAAGCTTTATATTTTTGATGCTAAAAGAGAACCCCTGCCCCTTTTGCAAATCCTGTGTAGTTGTTGGTGCCACCCATTGCTGGGATGGAGAAAGTGTCTCCCAGGTCCTTTCCCCCGGTCTGGTGACAGAACATCACGGGGCTGAGAGCCTCCTCCCCCGCAAGAGGCACAGGCACCCTGGATGACTGTGGTTGGCTGGCCCTCCCGTGATGTTCCTCATTCCCCTCCTCTTCTCTGCCAAAGTCGGATGTGAGAACCAGCACCGCACAGCAAGCCCTCCGTGTGGGCGCCAGGTCCGCGGAGGGGAAGGCCACCGTGGCACGAGGATGGCAGTGGTGGCAAGGGTACCAGCCTGCCTTCCGTGGTGAAGCCCTCTCCCCGTGACTTTGGGTATCTTCCCTCCACTGCTCAGCTGCCACCACTGAGAAACAGGAGTGTGGAGAGAGGGGCTTGGTGGCCTTTGTTCTGGAACGAAAGAAAACGTCAGCCAAAGAGAGGAAGGCATGAGCCAGGCATCCTTCTAACCAGCTTCTGAGGGCTCCCCCCCTTCCTCCTATGGGCTCATCGCAGAGCTGAAGGTGGCAGGAGAGGCTTTCAGAAAACTCCTTCTGCGAAGTTATTCTAAAACAGCTTCCCCAGGGTTTTAAAGAAAAATTGAAAGGAAAGAAGAGCTACTTTGGTATGGCCTGGTGATGTCACGAAGCCCCACCAGGATTGGGGGCAGTTCCTGAGGCTGGTGCCCATGGATCCTGGAGGCCCATGAGGCCATGAAGACCTTGGCCTGAGGTCGTTAGGAAGAGGCTTAGGCCCTCTGAGGAGTGGGCACAGCCCATGCCCAGAGGGCATGCCCAGGGAGAGGCAACAGCCAGCCAGGCGAGAGGAGGCGTGGAGTGGGGGGAGGTTGGCAGCAAGAGCTAGGAGCTTGTTCCTAGTTCCTCTGCCTAATTACCATTGTCATTACCACTCACGGGAGGCTCTGGGGGACCGCGAGGGGAAGCCAAATGCCTCCTTTTGAGCTGGGCTTCTTAGAAAATGGGGCTTTTATGGGTTACATTTACATTAAGTGTGGAAAATGAATTCTGAATCTGAGCTATTCCCCGTGGCAACCTTGTTGGACTGATAAGCTCATGGCACCTTTATAGCCTTACTCACAGAGTCTTCAGAATATTACACAAGTTAATGAAACCAAGAAGGTCTCTCACTGCATGAGAATCGGAGCGGCGCAGAGCCTGGGTTCTGCCTGGCAGCGGGAGGCATCCACAGCTTCTCGGGAGGGCAGGCTTCGCCTTATGTCATCCCACTGGGATTAGAGGATGTGTTTCGCTAAGTGCTCTTCCTGTTTCCAAAAACAGTCACACTGCTGCGGCAGTGCACCTGGGCCTGTGTGTCCGCTGGATGCCCAGTGCCCCTGGGTCCAGATCTCCGCGGAATCAGACACGTACCCCTCGGGTCTGCCACGCGTGCAGGGGCTGTTGGTGGGCTTCCGTCCAGCAGGATCATTCCTGGAGGCGATGGAAAACAGCTTGTCCTGGAGAACATGGCTTTTTATCCAAAATAGACTTATGCCTCTCAAAATGTTCTCTTGATACAGGGGCCCCTGGGCAAAGCTCTCCTGCCCATTGACCTCATTGATCAGTTCCATCCTGGCTGCCTGACATCAGTCAAGACCCACTGGGGATGTCCAGTCGGAGCCAGAGACAGCATGAGGGCCAAGGGCACCCTCACCCTGCACCTCCCAACCCTCTGGCCATCCACCACCATCCCCACCCCCACCAAAGTAACCGTGTGGACTTTGAGAGATCAAAAACACAGAATTAGCGAGCGCTCCTTTTCTTTAAATGATCAATGTTATATTTTGCCTGGGCTACATACCACCAAGGAGGCCCAGCTTCTGTGCACAGAGAAGCTGAAGTGTCCCCAAGCTTTAGAGAAAGGATCTCAGGGGTGGAGTAGGCAGTATCGTGCCCCTGTTTCACATTGGTGCCGTTGCCATTGGAGACAGTGCTTCTGCCCTTGGTTTTGTTGGCTGGCTTGGAGTTGGTTTCCGTTTGGGCTGGCACGTGACTCTGTGCCTCCCCTCTCAGTCCGTCCTCCTGCTGAGACCAGCAGTCCCAATCTCACAGCAAGAGTGAACCTGAAGGCATAAGCCAGAGTCCCCTGTGCCTATGTAGTGGCCTCTAGCCATCAGATCCCATCCTTGATGGCATCTGCCCTTTTGGCATTAACCAGCCAAAATGAGTCCATGCCTTGGAGCAGCCAGCCCTCCTTCACTGGCCCAAGATTCTGCAGGATGTCACCTTCTGACCCTAGAAAAAAAATTATTTTTTTTGAAGAATTCTCCCCTACTCTCCACATCTGCTATCAGCACCCCCCATCCTCAGCCCTCTGCCATCACCTGAAATAGGACTTCGGTGATCCCCCAACTTCGCTCTTTATAGGATGAGACTTTCTTTTCCCCCACCCTCCAGACATAGCTCCGAAGGGCCGAGCTATGCCGGCGGGAAGCAGGGGAAGAAACTCCACGGTAAATGACACCTTTGTCTGCCTCTGGTGCTTGTCTCAGAATTGCTGGCTGATTTCTACCTCGGGATGGAGGATTTGAAACAATCGCTGACACACTGACCGGAGGCTGAGGATGGCCAGGAGGTGTGTGTTTACACAGGATGGGGTGGGGTGGGAGCAGAAGGTGACAGCGAGGCCAGGAAGGTGAGTGAAACTGGGTAGCGACTTTATAGACACATAACAAGGAATCCGATTTGTTTTAAAAAAAAAATGAAGGACCTTTTCAGCTACAACTTTTAAGTACCACCTTTGTAGATGGCAGCATTTTCCATTATGCAAAGGCAAGGCTTTGAACGTGAAATCTTAGAATGCTGGTTCACGTCTGAAGTCTTGCATCTGCGGTTGCCACAGGGGTAGGGCAGCGATGCTGAGCTTGGTGACCAGGAGAAAGGAGCTTGCCAGGCCTCAGCGGGGTTCCCAGTTTTGGGGTTTGAGCTCCCGGTGCTCATAGTCAAATCTATTCTCCATTCCTCACAGCGGCCCCTACACCCAGGTCATAGCTTCTGGTCCTGAGGCGGAGCCCACCTCCTGAGGGACCCAGAAAGAGCCCGGTCTCTCCTTGGGATCCTCGTCAGGACTGAAAGCCCTCCATTGGAGGCTCATAATTCCCAGCTAGGTTTATACACTTGTCTACATTGTATTGGAGGGAAGGGGATTCAAAGAAAGAACTCTGGAGTTCAAGGCCCTTTCATTTAACCTTCACAAAACAGCAAACTCATTTTGAGGACTCATTGCTCAGGTGATAGAAACCATATCCCCTCTTACCCTTTACATTCTCAAAAACCAGCCTTGTGTATTTGTCCACCCCAGACAGTGGTGAGCTCTTAGGTTCCATCGTGAATGTGGAAGATCAGAGTGGGGGAGGCCTAGGTGGGGCCAACGTTGGGATTCGTACCCTCTCTGGAATGCCAAAAGCCTGATACTGGGCACCCCCACCCCACCCCGGGTCTCCAAGGAAATGTGATTGATTCTGAGGGCAAACCGCCCACAAAGGACCAACCCTCAAGCGGCTCGGCCCTCCGGTCGGAGGCTGCGCCACGGTGTCTGGTGGTGCCCAGCAGCCCAGGACTCGCCCAACGCCAGGGTCCCGCTCTTCTAAACCTGCCTGTTCTTGGAGACTTCTGATCCCGCAGCCTCGGCGCAAGGACTCTCCCGGGCTGCCTCTGGACGACCAACACTGGAGACTCTGGCCTTACCATGTGGAATTAGTTTTCCTGAAGTCTGGAACTAATTTTGAGAAGTTTTTTTCTCAACACTTTTGTGTTTCTAACACTGTATTCTTGACTGTGTAAATACCGACCGGGCTGTAAATAAATGCAGATGTAGATACCTTCTAGGGGGGAAAAAGGCATAAAAAACAAAACCAGAAGTGATCCCGTGTAGCCTTCGTTGACAAATAAAAGAATATTTTGTGTTTAAAGGTGTTGGGGGGCCTTTGTTTGGACAGTAGTGGCTGCCTGAGTCAGTCCTTCGGTTGCTGCTCTTCCCAGGATGACCTGCACAACTCTGGTCCTTGGCCCCAAAGTCCCTCTTAATCCCTCCAGGGGGCAGCTGTCATGGAGCGGCATTTCCAGAGGACACAAGACCCTGGGGCTTAACCTCGCAAATGTCAAAGTACCTCTGGCATCAGCTGTGTCTCCCCGCTGCTCCAGGCCCCACCCCAGTTACTGTCCTTACTGGCCTTGGGGACCGACTCCGTCCTGAAGAGAAAGCCTGTCCTCTGCCACTGGGCACCGACTTGTCCATTGTGCCACAGAGGTCCACATGGGGTGTCACAGGTCACACTTTCAAAAATAAATGAATATGTGTGCATCATACAGATTACTATAAGCACATAGCACAACTTGGAAAAAAAGAAAGAAAATTCCTTTACAATTGTTTTTATTTTTTTCTCTGTGTTCTTAATGTATCTTTTTCTTAAAAAAAAAAAAAAACGCTAAAGTAATCACAGAACACAGGTAATTTTTCACTCGGCCTTTCTCACTTAACCTCACATTTAACCTCTCGGTCCGAGAATTCCCAGATGACAGCTGGTCACTTAGGAAAGTACATTCGCTAAGCTCAGCTCCCTGGTGCGAATGGCAAACCTTATGAAAATTCAAATAATTGAGGACAGGAGTGAGAGCAGAAGGCTCGTTGCTCTCCCGTTAGCTCGGCACTGGCCCAGCACCAGGCCCTCCGGGAACGAGCGCCCAGCTTCAGCCCCTTGCCCCCCAGGCAGCCAGGAGTGCTTGGGCACCGCGGCCCAGACCGTTCCTCGCGTGCCGTGCCAGTGGGCACCTGCAGTGGTAGGAAAATCCTGCTTTTGGGGTCAGGCCAAACTGGGTGCATAACTTGGCTCTAGCACTTACTGTGTGATCTTAAGCAAGTTATTTAACCCCCCCACGGCCTAGACCTTCTGTCTATAAATGAAAGTACGATGGCACGTAATCTCTCAGTTACTGCTCAGATCATCTTAAAGGAGAGGGTTAGTAATGGCACACGTTGCTCAGACAACAGGTCTTCACCCAAGTAAGTTTCCACCTCACACCTCTGTCCCCAGCACCCCACCTCCTTCCTTCCAAAGCCTGGTGCTCTTTCCAGGACGTACGCCAGTGGTTCTCTGATTGGGCCTGCTTCACAAGCACCTGGAGTCCTCACCAAAACAGACGACTGCCCCCACCCCAGAGTTTCTGAATCAGGGGGTCTGCGATGGAGTCCCATACTTTGCATTTCCAACATGTTTCCAGGTGACACTGATGCCCCTTCAGGTGTTGAGAACCACTGTTAACTACACTATCCTCTAAACTGGGCACAGAGTAAGGCACTTAATATGGCACTTCAGATGCCCTTCGTCAATGAAACCTATCACTTCTGGCCAATGGAGCAGGTGCATTAGGTCCTCCTCTGCCTCTCCCCCATCCCTCGTCCTCCGCCCCCCACTACACTGCAGACAGCTGCACAGGACCAAGCCTCAACCCTAATATAGCCATGGACATGCACACCTATGCACCACTGCATGCACAGCTTCTCCAAGCTCAGCCGAAGCCCTCTCTCACAAGCACTGACTGAAGACCTGCCTCGTGCCCGGCCCTTTGCAAGGCTGGATTATTTTGGGTGTGACCTCCTTGAGGCTATGACTCTCTAAACCTGTGTGTGTCCCCAGAGCCCAAAGCAGGTGCTCAGCTGAGGGTCACCCTAGTTCAGCTTCCCTCTTGTCTTATGGGTCTACTTTCTCTGGTGTATCTGAGAAAGAGGATGTGTGTCTCCTGGCCCTTCTGAACGGAGCCACTTCTCCTCTGAAAGGGGTGTTGTGCCTGCCTCCCTCCCCATGTTCCTGGCAAATCTGTTGCAGCTGCCACGGGCCTGGGCGAGGAGGAAGGGGTGGAGAACAGGGGAGCCTCCTCCCCAGAATGCCCTGGCCCTGCCTGACCTCTGTAGCCCACCCTCAAGGTCGCACCGGCGATTCTTGCTCTCCTGATCCATCGGAAGCCTTGGAGAATACTACACCGTGGGAGGAAAATGACTTGGAAAGTGAGTACCAACATGCCTCTTCCGTATCAGCAGTGTCTAGGCCCCGAGGGGAGAAGTGTCTAGGAGTTAAACCTTACAAGGCTCGCCACGTGGGCTCATCCCAACCTGACTGTTCCAGTCCTCATGCTGACATCTCTGCGGTGTCTCTCCTTCCAACTGCACACTGGAAATCTCTCCATGCCCCCATTCCTACTGGAAGCGGGGCAGGCAATGGGCATTTGCTTCTGGAGCCTGAACTCATAACCCCAGGGAACCCAGGGTGGGCTTCAGCCACTACCCCTAGGCCAGTCTCCTTTCAAGGACTCGGGGACAAAAGGAGTTGCAAATACCTTCTTTATCTTTCAATAATCCAAAGCTTACTTGTGGAGGCACACACACCTTGGAAAGACAAATACCAATTCTTAGGAGCCGTAGAGCCCTCAGCACATTGGCATGGGGCAGAATCGAAGTGTTTTCCCACCTGTCCTGTAATCTGCAAGTCCACGCCTGCCCATAGGGGTGTAAGTACTTGACAATGGCATCGTAGGCAGGCACTCGTGCCTTTTCTGTGTCATCCTGTGTGCAGCCTTTGAAATATGTCCACTCTACTCTCTTGAGACTAAGTTGTTAGAGCAAAAATCCCTTCCTCAGTGTGTGAGATCGGAACAGAGGAAATGGAGTCATTATTTCACATACAGACACTTATTATATGACTTGAATGGGTGGGTAGATAAGTGAATGGAAAGAGAATGGATGATTTAATGAATGAATGTCATAGCCAGGCCCTACAGGAGGTCTAGAAGAGGAATTGCAATTAATCAAACATTCAACGAACGCTTCACCTATGTAACCCAAGCAGCCTTAGAGAACCTAAAGATGTAAAACAAGACCCTTTGCTTATACACATCATCACCCAATCAGGGGGTCCAGAAAGATTCAGAAGATAGACTCTGTGATACCAAGGAGCATGTGCCTTATATGCATCATAGTCCAGAGGCCTCAGCATCCAAGCTTCCTAGGGCTCAGAAGTCTGGTGAAGAAACAGAAACCTTCCAGGTTTTGCCCTGGGAGAAATGGCCAGAAATCCAGTCTATGGAATCAAGAGGCGCCATAAGTTTGAGCTCAGTCTAGGAGACAGAGAGCTGCCAGTTTATAGCAGAAGCACAAGACAACCAGCTGCTCTAGGCTCTAGAGTGTCCCCATCCATGTCCAAGAGTCGGGTCCAGATCCTGAGGAGAGGTGTCTGGGGCCAGGCCGCTGGGCTGGGCTGATGCCCTGCATCTCTACTTTACTGACATAGTTTCAGTTGTAGGAAAAACCAAGCCCAGGGGGATGGAGGCTCATCCTCTGCCCATGATTCCGTGAGAGCAGACCAGCCCCAGCTCCCACCTCCTTGCCTGACCAGCCTGTGAGTTCAGCTAGAAATTCAGAGGCTCCAGCTACCTTGAGGGGAAGGTGGAAGTGGGCCATGTGGTTCCAAAAAAAACCACTTTCCACAGTGCCAGTGAAGGGGAGCTCAGTGTGGGCTGGGCAGGGAGAAGAAGGCATCTGAGAAAATTCCCTGGAATCGGTGGGTTTGGTGAGAAAGGATTAGACGGAAGTGAAAGACATTCCTGGCTGTTCACGTGGGCCTGGGTGGGGGGAGTCTGGCCCTCCAAGCCCCACAACTGCAAACCTAGTCTAGGCAGGCACAGAGCCCCAAATTCCCAGGGATCCGATATAGCATGTCTCAACTTTTTGAACACCGCGAAATACACAATGGTTGATATTTACATGCAGCAGCCACCCCCATGGGTATACCTAGGTTTGGAGTAATCAAGGTATAGATTATGTGCAAAACCAAGCTAGCAGAAATGCCTCTTCTGGTGTCCCACTCAAAAAGGATATCTGCATGCAAGCAAGGGAGAGTGAGCATATTACAGGGGCAATTGGGAATGCCCTCTCTAACAAAGGGGACTATTTTGCAAAGCTGTACTTTATTATTCATAATGACTTACTTCTCAGACATTGTGTCACTGTTTATGGTACATGAACACAGGTAACCATCACTACCTCCTTATTTCTTCTTTTTCTATCTTGAGTGGAGGAGTTCCTCGTAAGTAGATGCTGCATAAGGAAGAATTTGTCTGAAAGTAAGTTATTAGGAAGTGGTCCCCAGAAAACCAAATGAAGGTGAGGAACAAGAAAGGAAGGAGAGCCATCAAGGGCATGAGATCAGACAATGTCCCCGGAGAGCAAACTTGGGCTTTGTCCAGTGGGGAGTTGTGGCAACAATCTAGGTCACACCTGAGAGTTGTCCCCAGCTGGGCTGAAGTATTTATACCTCTGCACCTGTCAACCCCGGGTTAAGGGCTGTCGTTTTCCAGTCACTTCTGGCTTTCTGTGCACTCCACAAAGGGAGCTCCAGCAGCCTGAGAATAGCCCGCCTACAAAGAGTCGCAGGTGTTGGCTGTTGGAAGTGAAAGCACACAGCTTTCATTCATTTCAATCGGAAGAGGGTGATGGAGCCTCACAGCACCTGTTGTGGTCTCATTTCCTGCCTCACAGTGGGCACCTGGTAAACTCTGGCCAACTGCTGGCTAGCAGCAGATGCATCCAAGAGAACAGGGCACAATCATCCTATGCACTGAGTGAGCAGAGGGCAGGATCCCACCTGTTTTGCTTACCACTGTATCACTGGCACCCGGCACAGGGAGCATTCATATGCATCTGTCGGATAAAGGATGGATGGATCTCCCCCATGGTGATTCTTTGACCTAAGAGTTTCTCCGGGCCTTCCCTAGTTCTCTCTTTCATTGCTTGCCTGGCTCGGCTGATGCTGCCAGAGGCCGTGGCACACTCAGAAGGGCGGACGTGGGGCCTCACCGTACGGTGACCCTCCTCACTGAGCAAGCACTGCCCAAACGTTAGGCCTGATGTCTGCTTGTTCTCTCCTGACCAGGTGCTTCGAGGTAAGCAGCGCGACCCGATGGGGAGGGCTCAGTGAGATGCAGTGAGCATGGGCTCTGGACCCAGTGCTTTCTACATTAAACCTCATTTGAACCTACAGCAATACTCATGGTAGGTGTTACTACTTCCCATTTTGCAAATGAGGTCTGGAGATATTCGTGATTTGCGCTGTTAAGTAATAGAATCAGAATTTAAATCCAGGTTTGCCTAACTCCAAATTCTAGGCTATTTCTCCTATGTCTTCCAATTGGGGAGTAAGGATATTTCTGATGTGAAGGGCTTCATACACCGAAGAGGCTGATGATGGCCAAGCACCTTTCAAGCCGCCAGTGCGTCACCTGATGACAGTTCAACAGATACAAGGCCCACCCAGGACTTTGCTCAACTCCAAACTCAGGGCTGCCTTTGAGGGTGTGCAGCCTGTGTAGCCACACAGGGACTTGGAGGCAGGAGGGCCCCACGCCTGGTTTAAGGCTCTGCTGTCTCTATCTTGAAACTTAATAGTTTTTGAACAAGGGGTCTTGTATTTTCATTTTGCACTGGACTATGCAAGTTATACATAGCCAGTGCTCCCCACACTGCTTACCCAGTGTGGACAAACTTTCAGCATTTCTAGAACATTCTTGGAGCTTTGAGGCAGAGGGTGAACCCTGGAAGACCGAGGGGTGCTGTGGGTGACAAACACCTCACACATCTTTGGAGGCTGGTGGTACTGCACAGAATCAGCCGGGCATCTTCCCACCCTGCCCACTGACACCAAGCCAGGAAGCTGCCACTCCGTGGTAAACATCTAAGTCTGCTAAAGTGGCCAAGACCTGGGAAAGAAGGAGGTATAAGGACAGTGGGGCACAAAGAAGCTAGTAAACATTCTCATCTGGACGAGCAGGGGTTTCCAGAGGGGCTTCCAGCAGGAGGAGGATGTGGTGAGGTAAAGGCACCGAGGCTTCCGGCCGTTACCATGGCAGGTCTCCTGGGCAAGGCAGAGCAGGGGCCTGGAGAATCAGGACTGGGCCTGTAGACAGAGACAGGACCACCAGGTAGCCCTCCTCTTCCCTCAAGTTTTTGTGCTCCGGCACCGTGTCCATTCTCCTGGGTCAGTCTCTATTTCCACCCCAAATCTTACCAGATAGCTGGAATTTGTGTAGATGAGAGGTTTGATTTTCTCCAGATAGATGTTTATCTGCTCCTCTACTCTATTGTGCAGAGCAGCTGACAAACTTTTGCCCTGAAGATTGTTTCGCCTCCATGGCTCCACCTAGTGGTCATCTGTCACACGTTCTCATCTCTCCAGACTGACATGCAGAAAAACACCGCAAGATCATGTTCTCGTAAAACCATAATAATCCCCTGTTCCTGCCCCTGCACTTTGTATGGCTCAGACGACCTTCACGCAGGAATCCTTTCCCCCGCCCAAGTTTAAAGCTCAGTGCTCTTTATTTTGAAAAAGCAAATAAACAAAATCCCAAAAGTTAAAATGTAAAAAAAATTTCTGCCACAAAGAATTTACCTTTGAGTATAGCATTTCTAATGTCACGTAAGGAAAACCTTAAGCAAAACATATATGGAATATAGAACTCAGCCTCTGAACTCCGTGCTGTCTCCCACGTCGCTTTCCTTTCCTCAGTGGTCTCCCCACCATCTCCCTTACAGGAATCCTTTTGACCAAAGTTGAGCAATGACTCTCAGAAGATGATCCCCAAAGCACCACACACACACACACACACACACACACACACACACACACACACATCAGAAAGGGGACAGACACCATTCTGAAGGTCCCTTTCTCCCCTGCCTCGGTGACTTCCGAGTCTGGGGCCACTCTGAGGAGGGTCCCTCAATCCTGAAAGTACTGTCTCCAGACCATGCGATGACTACGGAGGCCACTGCTGAGCCTGAAGTTGAAAGAAAGTGGACAATACAGTTCTCATGACTCCTGGGCTTGGAGAGTTACCTTAGGCCTCTTCAAACAATTGACAATGATAACCTCAATAACAAGGAGGAGGAGGAGGAGGAGAGCAGGAGCTGGAGGGGAAGCTGCTATTCCTGAGGGCCATCCCCGGTGCCAGACAGCCACAGAAGGCCCTTTGGGAATCCTACCTGAATGCGTTTGTGCACGTGCATTTAAACTGTCTCAGAGCAAGGCAAGGTCCCAATGACAAGAAATAGCCACTGGTTGCCTCCTGTGTGCCAGGCACTCTTCTAAGCAGATGAAATGCATTTGCTCACTTAGTCCTCAGAACTAAAGAGGGGCTACTGTAACCCTCATTTTGGAGGTGGAGAAACTGAGGCACCTGTCTAAGGGCATGCAGCTGATTAGTGGAAGGAGAGTTGAACCCTAAGCAATCTAGTTCCAGGGCATGCATTGTTAATCACTACCCGGGGTACCCATTTGAGAGACAAAAAGAAAATGCATATATCCTATCCTAAAGTATACTGAGAAAAAAAATATGTAACTGAATATCCAGAATGCATTTACTTATTTACTCATTCGACAAACTTTTCCTGAAAGACCTCTTACAGCAGGTGTGGATGAGTGTGTACGTGTAAATTACCCCAGTGTGGTGGATAAGAGAGGCTGAACCAGGTTGGACCCGCACACAGGTAATTTAGGATGGAGCACAGGGCATGGGGACAGCTAGTCAGGCAGCGCTGGTTCTCTGGTCTAACTGGATCTAAGGAATACCCAGCAAATAATGACTCCTCAGAAAACTGCATGAGAACGCTAATTATATCTAAGAAGCTCCACTGATTCTCTCCCTTCAGCTTTATGCCTCATGCCTGGGAAGAGAAGGGGAACACTGGTGATGAGGCAGGACCCTGCTTCTCACCGCCAGACTGGATTAGCTCCCTCACAGTGCCAGGGTTCCAGATAGACTGGTCTGAGCTGCCATCTACTGACCGAACGCGCACACTGCGCTGACTATTGCCAGGGTCCTGCCATCCTGCCCCGGTGTGGGAGGAAAAGAAGCCTAAGGTAGATGAATCCTTTGATCCTACAGCAGCCCTGAAGGAGTGGCTGTCATCTACTGTGTTTTACAAATGAGGAGGAGACTGAGGCTCTGAGAGGTGACAAGAGGGAGTAATAGCATTCATTTACCATTTCCTAGGCACTTTACATTCATTATCTCCTTGAATCTTCTCAGCATCCCAAGAGATTTATCCCCATTTTTACTTATCGTGTCTTTGAAGTCCCTTAATCTGTAATAGTTTCACCTTTTTCAAATATATTTTATTGGTTATGCTATTACAGTTGTCCCAAGTTTTCCTTCTTTGCTTCCCTCCACCCTGTACCCCCTTTCCCTCCAGCAATTCCCCTGTCCTTAGTTCATGTCCATGGGTCGTGCATATAAGTTCCTTGGCTTTGCCATTTCCTATACTGTTCTTAATATCCCCTTGACTATTTTTTACCTACCAAATATGCTTCTTAATCCCTGCACCTTTTCCTCTTTCACCCCCTTCCCCCTCCCAGCTGATAACCCTCTAAACGATCTCCATATCTCTGATTCTGTTCCTGTTCTGCTTGTTTGCTTAGTTTGTTTCTTAGATTCAATAGTTGATAGTTGTGAGTTTGTTGTCATTTCACTGTTCATAGTTTTGATCATCTTTTTCTTACATAGTCCCCTTTAACTTTTCATATAATAATGGCTTGGCGATGATGAACTCCTTTTGCTTTACCTTGTCTGGGAAGCACTTCCTCTGCCCTTCCATTCTAAATGAGAGCTTTGCTGGATAGAGTCATCTAAGTTGTAGGTCCTTGCTTTTCATCACTTTGAACACTTGTTACCAGTCCCTTCTAGCCTGCAAAGTATCTTGAGAAATCAGCTGACACTCTTATGGGAACTGTCTTGTAGGTAACTTTCTGCTTTTGTCTTGCTTCTTTTAAGATTCTCTCTTTATCTTTAACCTTTGGCATTTCAGTATGATGTGTCTTGGTGTGGTCCTCTTTGGGTCCTCTTGTTTGGGGCTCTCTGTGCTTCCTAAACTTGTATGTCTATTTCCTTCACCCAATTAAGGAAGTTTTCTTTCATTATTTTTTCAAACAGGTTTTCAGTTTCTTGCTCTTCCTCTTCTCTTTCTGACACACCTATGATTTGGATATTCATACATTTGAAGGTGTCCCAGAGACTCCTTATCCAATCCTTGTTTTTTTGTTTTTTTATTTTTTTCTTCTTGCTGTTCTGATTGAATGCTTGCTTTTTTTCTTCCTTATATTCAAATTTGTTGATTTGATTCTCAGCTTCATCCCTTCCACTGTTGGTTTCCTCTAGATTTTTCTTTATTTCACTTCATGTAACCTTCATTTCTGCCTGGGTCTTTTTAACGCTGTTGAAGTACTGAGTTCCTGGAGCATCCTGATAACCAGTGTTTTGAACTCAGCATCTGATAAGTTGCTCATCTCCATTTCATTTAGTTCTTTTTCTGGAATTTTGTTCTGTTCTTTCATTTGGGCCATTTCTTTGTCTCCTCATTTCGGGAGCCTCCCTGTGTTTGTTTCTGTGGATGAGGTAGAGTTGCTTTGACTCCCTGTCTTAGTAGCATGGGCTATTGTAGAAAAGCCCTCCTGTAAGTTGTGTGGGGCGGAGCCTCAGGCAAACACCCGGGTGGGGCAACCTGTGTCCGTGCTCTGTGGCTCTCTGTGCGGAAGGGCTCGGAGAGGGGACAGTGCTGCTGCCTGGCCTCTGGAGTGTTGCCCGGGAGGAAGCTGTCTCCCGGCACTTGCACTGTGGTCAGTCACGTCACTTTCTCCCCGTACACCACCAGTGCCCTTCCATCTGTTGCTCTGGTGCTGAATCCCAGAGGGAGTGGGTCTCGGTAAGTCCTAAGTCTGTTGGGGGACCTTTAAAAGGAATCTGCTGAGAATCCCATAGTTTCTTCCACCACCCCAACCCCCACTGATTTTTACAGCCAGAAGTTAGGGGACTTCTCTTCCTGACTCTGGAACCCTGGGCTGGGTGGTTTGGTCTAGAGCTGGGATTCTTCACTCCTGAGGTGTCCCTCCTGATTTTTATCTACCACAGGTGGATGTTGGATCACCTGTTCCATGTCTCCGCACCTCTCCATGCCACTATGCACTCTGTGCCTCTCTGCGCCTCTCTACCTTTCTGCCTGTGTCTCCACTTCTCCACCCCTCCTACCGGTCTGGACGAATGTGGCTTCTTTAAATCCTTGGTTGTCAGACTTCCATACAACTTGATTTTCTGACAATTCTGGGTGCTATTTTTTTTTTATAGTCTAGTTGTAATTTCTATTGTTGTTGTGTGAGGAGGCAAGGCATGTTTACCTATGACTCCATCTTGACCAGAAGTCTCATCTTCTTCTTAATGTCATGTATTTTTTGGTGACACCAGGTCACTTGTACTGCGAAGCTCTCATAACCTGGATTGGGGTAATGGCCCATGAAAGTGTCATTTCACTCTCAGCCCTCCCTATCTCCTAGAAGCAGCACGTAGGTCTTTTAAAAGCTTAGTGAAATTCAAGCTCAATTGTCTCAAGCAAGACTAATTCATATGTATTTTCTATTGCATCTCCTCAGGAGGCACATAATGTGGGGTTGTCCTACTTCTGGTGGTGTTAAGAGTTAGTGATGTTAAAATAGTGCAAAAATGCTGACTTTCTAAGTCTATCATTCCTTTATTAAGTGGACTGCTTCCTTAAAGAAGAACTTTCAGGTTCTGGCTCAAGATGAGATGGAGCATCTATTGACTCTAAAGAGTAAACAGCAGCAGGCAGGTTTGGGGCAGGGGGGTGGGTAAGAATTTTGAGTGCATCTGAGTTGGCAGTGAGCTGACCTTTTCCCCGCCTCTGGATGCCCCCAGCCTTGACCACAGCAGCCAGAAACCCAGAAGTGGGCATCAGCACAGGCAGAACTCCAAGACAAATCCTCTGTTTCAGGATTGAGAAATAAGGAAGTGGTGCCCAGAGAGTGGCAGCAGAGACCCCCAGATACCCAGAACTCTGAGAGGGGGGAGCATCCTCTCTGATCAGAGGAGTGTGAGTGAACGCATCGCCTGCTACTTTTTTTTCTCTGTCCTCCCACCATACGGCCCAAGATAGAGTTACTGTAGTTACAAGAAGTGCAAGTCAGAAAGGGGGTTAAATGAAGCCTCAAATTTCTAGCTAAAAAACAAAAAAAGGAGCCTCAGGGAAGCAGGAACTACCAGGGGGATTGTAGAGCAGGGCGAGCTCAGGACAGAGGATCCATAAGTGGTCTGTGAACCCCTGGGCCCAGGGTCTGTGGCCTATTAGGAACCAGGCCACACAGCAGGAGGCCAGGGGTGAGCAAGCAAGCAAAGTTCTGCTCACATTAGTGCCTGAGCTCCACTTCCTGCCACTCCCCCACCCCATCCATGGAAAAATTGTCTTCCAAGACACTGGTCCCTAGTGCCAAAAATGTTGGGGACTGCTGCCTGGGCCCCCTCCTAGCTGCACACACTGAAATCTGGCCCTAAACTGCCTACCAGTAACTTGAGGACAAAAATAAGAAACAGATCGTGGCCCCAGTCCCAGACTGGACATTGGGGGGCACACATGCAGAACAGAACTGAATAGCCTGACAAAGTCTTTGAAAAGACAACATCACGACCACAGTCCACAGAAGCTTGGCCAGAACTTGTGGCCTGAACCCAACTAGGCAAATGCTTGCTTTGGAATTAATTTTTTTTACGTCACCATAGAATGGAAATAAGATCTGTAGACTCATAATATAATATTCAAAATATTTAGGATACTTGGCATATGAAGAACCAGGAAAATCTCAACTTGGCCAATAGGGAAATGACATAGATGATGCAATTATCTAATAGTCTTTAAAGCAGCTAGTATATATTGGGTTGGCCAAAGAGTCCATATGGCTTTTTCTGTAAAATAAAAGGCACAGTTTTTATTTTCACCAATAACTATATTGATTTGAGTATTTTGAGTATGTCGGCTATCTCCCACATGACATTGATGATTCTCAGTTAATTTCTCGATTTGATCACTATCAACTTCAACTGGTCTACCTGGCCATGGGACGTCGTCCAGAGGAAAATTCTCCAGCACAAAGCATTGCAAACCACTTTTGACACATTCATCAGTCAGAGCATCTTCACACACTGTACTAAATTTGTTTTTGCACTTCAGTCATGTTTTTACCTTTCTCGAATTAATAAAGCATAATTTGCTAAAAATCTTGAATATTAAAATAGCTACACAAAAATTCACCAATTTTGATAAGTTTTTTTTTAGTGCACGCTGATTTGACAGCTGTCACAATACAATCTAACCAAATTGTTTTGAATGAAGTTAAAGACAACTAAGCACTACTAGAGCTACCTTACAGAAAAAAGCTAAATGAACTTTTTGGCCAACCCAATAAAAGTGCTCCAAAAATAAGGGTGAACACATGAAGCAAATGGAAAAATGGAAAACCAACAATATAAATAAAAGCCAAATGAAAATTTTGCAGCTAAAAATACATTAACAAAATGTTTTAAAACAAATGTTTTGAAATCAACTAGTTTGAAATCACTGGTTAAGCTCAATATGAATATGGCAGAATCAAGGTGACCAAAAAAAGAATCAATGATCTTGGAGATAGATTGATTAAAGGTGTCCAATTGGAACAATGTGGAGAAAAAAGATTGAAAGGATCTCTGAGGCCACATGAAATGGTCTAAAGTTTGTGTCCCTGGAGTTGGCAAAAGAGGAGACAGAACAGTGCAAAAAAAAAAAAATATATATATATATATATATATATATATATATATATATATATATGCTTGAAGAAATAAAAGCTGAAAACTTCCCAAATTTGGAGAAAAACACAAATTTACATATTCAAAAGGCTCTGCAAATCCCAAACAAGATAAATGCCTGCCTGCCAAGCCTGCTGGCATCAGGGGGACTGCTCTTGGATAGCTGATGAGTCATTACCAACACTGAGGTAATTCTGCACAGGACAAGATAGGAACACCAGCCAGATGGGAGGGAAGAACAGAGGACTCTTGTAAATCCAGGTTGCCAATATTATTGTTTATGACAAGGGACTGAATTATGCAGTTGTCAAAGTTCATCAGTTTCACAAGATAAATCTCTAATAATTAGCAATAGTTTGGACATTTCTTAAACTATCTTGATAATATTTTTGTTGTTCAGAACTTCAAACCGTTCTCTCAGTGAAGTGTTTTCGTAAATGGAAGTTCATTATTAAATGAATAAACTAGTAAATGAGAGAGGATCTGGGAAGCACCAATGATATTAGTATATTTTAAACTAAGAATTATAATCAATCCAATTAGGTACACCTGAGAGTTTTTAAAATATAACATAATTATAGTAGTTTTTAGAAGGGTAGAAGAAAAAGGAGGAGGAGGAAGAACAAGTGGGGGAAGAAGAGGACGAGAGAGAAGAAGAATATCTCTTTTTCATCTATTAGCTCTGAAATACAATTTATATTAAAAAAAAAAAGCAGGACATATCTTTGATTCTTTCTGCCTTTTATCAATTTTCAGATCAATTAACTGTTATATATAATAGTTATATATGTGAGTTTTAAAAATAATATTTTTGTCAAGTATCATAATGAACTAATGAACTTGCATTTAGATATGCAAATTGTCCTTTAGGCCAATTGGCTCCCATGTCCTTTGGACCTGACCCCAATATCTTATAAAGCTTCCTTGCTTTCTAATAGAGTAAGCTATCCCAAGCTCACTTTGTACATTTCATACCTCAGAATTGGAATCAATCATTTCTTTTATTTTTAATTGAAAAATTGTATTTAGATACCACAACCTGGAAGATATGGGTACTCATTGCTATAGGAGTTTGTTTGTTTGTTCGTCTGAGATAGAGAAAGAGGGAGAGAGAAACATCAATTTGTTGTTTCACTTATTTATGCATTCATTGGCTGATTGTGACCAGGGATGGAATCGCAACCTTGGCATATTGGGATGGCGCTCTAACCAACCTAGCTACCCAGCCAGGGCCTTTGTGGCTCTTTAACCTTTTCAGTGAACAGAGCAAGAAAAATTATATTTCTTAAATGAGGAAGAAAATCATAAATTTTCACTGTATTTTTTATTGTAATCTAAAATCACATACTTTTTACTTAACTTCTTCGATTTTATTCTTGGTTTTTCTTTCCCATAACTTGCAAGTCTTGATTTCAAAAGACATTAACATAATTACTTTTCCAACTTATTCCACAATAAACCTATGATAGTTTCAAGTTGACAGTAACAAGACAAATAAGTGTAGTTTGATTTCTTTGCAATATCTTGTGGATTTTGTTGTTATTGTTGCAGCATTTTACATAATTTGAAGACATTTTTTTTCTCCACCACCTTGATATGGTTGGGTTTATTTGTTTCCATTTGCTTTTTATTGTTAAGAACTGATATTATTCATTCTTCATTTAACTTTATTTTTTAACTACGTAAAACATTTACAAGGCTCTGAAGTCAAAACTACACAGGAGTGGGTAAAAGTAGGTTTACAGTTGTGAGTACACAAAACACAGAGTTTATCCTTATATTATCCTTTATAATTTTTGCATTATTTATTTGCATTACAACTATAAACCCCTTGCTCACCCCTGTATAATGATCTGAATCTATAGAAATCTCACCTCTATACATGTTTTCCCTTCCCTCACGCATAATAATTTATTAGGTTTTACTTTATTTCAATTTTTTCTTTTTTGATATATTCATATATACCAAGAATTAGCACACTCTGAGCCCTGTTCTATACCTTGCTTTTCTCCCCACTTAACAATATATCCTGGGAATCCCTTTATAGCCGTATATAATTCTCTTTTCATTACTTTTTGGAGCTTCACAGTAAGTACCTCATTATGTTGGATGTGCTGTCGGTTCTTCAGCTAGTTCCCTACCACTGGATATTTGAGGCTACCTCCAATCATTTATTATTATAAATTATACCACAATGTTACACTTAGGTAATATTTTACTTTTGTTTGTACATCCTTAGAATCATAGTCCTAGAAGTGGGATTGCTGAGTCAAAAGGTAAATGAATAATAATTTTGTTAATACATCACCAAATTCCCTTCCAAAGTTGGATTTCTACCAGAAAGGTATCACATTGCCAGAGTACCTGTTTCCCTCACAGCCATCTCAACAGTATGTGTTGTCAAATTTTGAATGTTTGCCTTGGTCAGTGTGGCTCAGTTGCTTTGAGCATCATTCCATACAACAAAAGGTTGTGGGATCAATTCCTGGTCAGGGCTCATACCTAGGTTGCAGGTTCCATTCCTAGTTGGGGAGCATACGAGAGGCAACCAATCAAAATTTCTCTCTCACATCAAATGTTTCTTTCTAAAAAGCAATGGAAAAAATGTACTTGGGTGAGGATTAAAAAATTGGATGTTTGCCAATCTCATAAATAAAAATTGATAAATCAGCATACTTTTAATTTATATATCTTATTATTGCAGTTGGGTATCTTTTCACATATGTAATAGCTTTTATTTTGTTTCCATTTCTGTGAAATGTATGTTCCTATCTTTTGTCCATTTTTCAAAAGAATTGTGGGTCTTTTTTTCCCTCAATTTTAAAGATGTTTAGGCCTCTACTTTTTGTTTGAGTAGCAAATATTTTCCTAGTTGTCACTTGTCTTTTACCTTTTCTTATGATGAGCTTTGGTACACAAAGAATTAATATAAAGTCAAATTTATCAATATTTTCTTTTATTGTTTTTAGACTTAGAGTCATAGGAAAGTTTTTCTTCACCCAGGTTATTAAAGTAGTAGGAGCATTTAAACTGTAATTGACAAGTTGCTGGAAGCTCATGTGGAGGAGTTTGAGAGTTAGACACTTTCAGAGCCCAAACTTAGGGAGACCCCCTCACACTTTTATAAGTTTTTCCCACCAGGTTCTCAAAGTAAAGATCAAAGAAAAATTCCTTCATGCCCTATCAAGGGGAGGAAAGCGTAACCATTATGAAATATGCCCGAAGCATCCTATTTTTCTTACCATAAGCCTGCTCTCACAGGAAATACTTTACCAGAGCCTTACCTTACTGGAGGAAGGGAAACACAGTCATGTGCTGCCTAACAACAGGGATACATTCTGAGAAATGCATCTTTAGGCAATTTCATTGTTGTGTGAATACCACAATGTTACAATAGATGGTATAGCCTACTACAAAACTAAGCTATATATCAATAGCATAGACTATTGCTCTTAGGCTATAAACCTATACAGTGTGTTACTATACTGAACATTGTAGGCAACTGTAACACACTGGTAGGTATTTGTGTATCTAAACAAAAGGTACAATAATGGTGTAAAAATATGGTATAAAGATAAAAAATGGTACACTGTAGAGGGCACTGACCATGAATTGGAGCTTACAGGACGGAAGGCTGCCCTGGGTGGGTCAATGAATAAGGGGTGAGTGAATGTGAAGGCCTACAGCATCAGCGTACACTACTGTAGACTTTATAAACACTGTATACTTCGGCTACACTAAATTCATAAAATAACGTGAGATTAAATCAAGCATAAGAGGAAACGATGTAATCAAGAGACAAGATGTGTGAGGTTGCTACTGACATACATGCATACCATTTTACAGAAAACTTTTTTATAAGTAAAAAGAGTATACTCTAAAATAACGATAAAAGTATAGCAAATACATAACCCAGTAACAGTTGTTTATTATAATTATCAGGTATTATACACTACATAATTATATGTGCTATAGTTTTATACCACTGGCAGCTCAGTAGGTTTGGTTATACCAGGATCACCACAGACACGAGAATAAGGTTGCACTACAACATTGCAATGGCTACCACCTCAGGGCAATAGGCATCTTTCAGCTCCATTATAATGTTATGGGACTGCTGATGTATATGCCTTCTGTCATTAAAATGCTGTTAATGAGATACATAACTGTACCTAACTACAGCCCTTTCTAGACTTCTTGTCTTACCTAAGGGGGTAAGAATTATTTGTGAAGGTCATAGCCTAGAGGCACAGAAAATTCACTAAAAACTGAGACTTAATCAGAGAACGATGGAATGCTTCCCCCCACTTGCTGCCCATACCTTACCACCACATCAATCAAGCTCCTGTATAATAACAGGGGATTGTTACTGAGAGAACTGCAAAGCTCAGACCGTTCTTAAGAAGATGTCTCTAGGGAATTCCAAAGACAGAAGGGGAGACAAAAAACAAGGACAGTAGAGAAAATTTTATCCTCTAACACCTACAGCTACAACAAACAGTAAACATAGCCTAACAGTCAGATAAAACACAAAACCTCACAATAAAGGACTACTTAACTCACTTTCTTCAGCCTACAGCATGTCCAGCTTCCCACACACACAACAACATGCTAAAAGGCACAAACATAGTCTGAAGAGACGAAGCAAGGTTCAGAACCAGACTCAGATATGACAAATTTGGAAACCATCAGATAAGGAGTTTAAAATGACTATGACTGATAAGCTATGGATCTAACAAAAATGTGAGCATGTAAAACAGGGGGGTAATGTAAGTGGAGAAATAGGAACTCTAAGAAAGGATCAAAAGAGATTCAAGAAATCAAAAGCAAAACAACAAAAATGAAGGTCTTTGAAGAACTCATCAGCAAATTAGACATAGCTGAGGAAAGAATCAACTACTTTGAAGATACGTCAACAGAAGCTCCCCAAACTGAAAAGCAAAGAGAAAAAAAGAAAAGGGCGAAGGGGAAGATGGAATGGAATATCCAAGAACTGAGGGACAATTACAACAGGTATAACATACATGAAATGGAATACCAGAAGGAGAAGACCAAAAAGAACAGAAAAAATATTTGAAGTAACGAATGGCTGAGAGTTTCCCAAAAATACAGACAGACACCACACTGCAGACCTAGGAAGCTCAGAAAACATCAAGTGTGATAAATCCCAAAACACTGACACATAGGCTCATTATATTGAACCTACAGAAAAATTAAAGAGAAAAATTTTTAAATAAGCTGCAGAATGGGAGGAATACTTATCTATAAAAGAATAAGGATGAGAATTATATCAGGCTTCTCTTCAGAAACTGTGCAAGCAAGAAGAGCATAGGGTGACGTATTTAAAATATTAAAGAAAAAATATCAGTTGAGAATCTTGTATCCAATAAACATTTATTTTCAAAAGGAAAAGAGAGAAACAAAGAATTCCTCAAATGCAAATTGAGGGCATTTGTCACTCGTAGATTTGCTGTGCAAGAAATGCTGAAAGTTCTTCAGAGAGAAAGAAAGGATATAGGTTAGAACCTCAGGTCTACATAAGGCAAGAAAGAGCATTATAGAAGGAATAAATGAAAGTAAAATATTTTTATCATACTTAATTGATATCATATATAACAATTCAAAACAATAATACCAATAACATATTCTGTGATTATAGCTTATTGTTAAATGAAATGATTGCCTGCAGCGTTATAAGGGTGTGAGGCAAAAAAAGAACAAGGGAAATGAATAGCAAATAATTACAAATATGTTGGATATTAAACCATCTAAATCAATAATCACTTTAAATTTGAATGTTCCAAATGCATCAAATAAAAGACAGTCAGTATATATGCATTTAAAAAAAAATAAAACAAGCCCCAAGAATATGATGTCCTCAAGAAACTCACTTTAAATATAAAGACACAGCTTGAAAATAAAGGTATGGAAAAAGACTTATCAAGCTGATACTCATCAACAAGCTGGAGTAGGTATGTTAAGTTCAGACAAAGCAGACTTCAAAGCAGGAAAAATTATCAGGGATGAAGGGGTGTATTATATAGTGATAAAGGGATCAAGTCTCAGGAAGTCTTATCTCGTCAAATCAGTGGCTATTTGGTAGTGAACAGGATGGTGGGGGTGGGGGTGAAAAAGGATGCAAAAAAGGGACTGATTATACAAGAAAATTTTCACAAGGAAACTCTTAGGGATGATGGACATGTTCTTCCTCTTGACTGTGGTGAAAGTTTCACGTGTGTATAGATATGTCAAAACTTGCAAATTGTACACTTTAAATATGTGCAGTATGTCAATTATAACTCAGTAACACTGTTTAACATTTTTTGAAAATGTATGCCATCATTATTCTGCTCTGATTCAAAGCCATTTTATTTTTTTGACAATTAAAGAATTTGGAGTATGGAGAGGTTAAGTAACTTGTCCAAGATCACACAGTAGCCATGTCAGGATTTGAAGTTGATTGGACTCCAGAATCCATGCTCTCAACCACTTGCCTGAGTGAATTAACCAAGGTCCCTGACTCCACTGCCCGCTGTGGAGCTGACCTGAGGGGCGCTCAGTGAGAGTTTGCTGTTGTTGAAGTAACACTTGAGAACAGGCATCTTCAAACAATTCAGAGAAAAAAATTCTAGGAAAAGCCCGAGTTATTTCAGTGTCACAGAAACCAGCTCACAGCTCTGCATGTGTAATGGGGATGAGTCATCACATGTGAGTCTTTGGCATCTTCCCTTACAGCCTGCCTAGGCCACGCCCTCCCACACTGCCAGGCCCGCGGCATCCCCTTCAGAGCTCCAGTTCACACACTCTACTACTGCAATCAGAAAGTACATTGGAGAGGTGAGTTGAGTACATCTGCCACAGATAAGGAGGAAGAAGATGCTGTGTAGGGAGATGGAAACATACATTCTGGAGTCAGACACCCTGGGATTGAACAACAGCTCCACACAAATTTTAAGATTAGTTCTAATTCTGAGAAGAATGCCATTGGTATTTATATCAGAATTGCATTTAATTTTTATAGAACTTTAGGTAGTACAGACATTTTAATAATATGAATCCTTCCAATCCATGAGCAAGGTATATCCTTCTATTTTTTTGTATCCTCGCCTGAGGATATGTTTATTGATTTTAGAGAGACGAGCAAAGAGGTGGTGGGGAGAAAGAGAGGAAAACAAAAACTAAAACATTGATCTGTTGCTCACCAGACACACCTCGATTGGGGATCAAACCGGCAACCTAGGTATATGCCCTGACCAGGAATCCAACCCGCAAACTTTTGGTGTGCAGGATGACATTCCAACCAGCTGAGCCACCTGTCCAGGGCCAATTTCTTTTTTTAATGTCTTCTAGTTTTCAGAGTACAAGTCTTTCACCCTTTTAGTTAAATTTATTCCTGGGTATTTTATACTTTTTGATACAATTGTAAATGGGATTGTTTTCTTAATTTCTTCTTTTGATCATTTGTTATTGGTGTAAGTAAATGCAATAGATTTCTGTATATTGGTTATGTATCCTGCAACTTCGCTGAAATCATTTATTAGTTCTAATGGATTTTTGGTGTAGCCTTTAGGCTTTTCTATATATAGTATAATGTCATCTGCAAATAATGAGTTTTATTTTTTCTTTCTGATTGCTGTGGCTAGGACTTCCAATACTATGTTGACTAGAAGTGGCAATAGCAGGCATCATTGTCTTGTTCCTGGGTGAATTTTAAATATATAAAATATGTGGACTACCTTACACAGGAACTGGCACATACTACATGCACAGTAAATAGTGGTTGTTGTTTTTGTACCAACATCATTATTCTGTGGAAGGAATTTCACACAGTGAGTGGTCAGACACTGTACTAGATCATCACACAGTGAATTCATTGTTACTTTAGGAGAGCTTTCGAAAGAAGGATATATGTATGTGCCCCATTATTTGAGTTGAATTTGGAATGGTCCTGCCAAAATCAGGCAGATGAGGAAAATTATCTCAGTGGTTCATTCTGATACTGACATTCTCTGGTCTCAGCTGTTGAAGCTTCCACGGTTGAACGGAGAGAGTAGGGTATGACGAAATGGATGACCAGCAGTGATAATCGTGGGCTCCCTTGTCAATAAACACCTTGAAAGCAGAGACAAAAATGTCCTTGTTTGTGTCCCTGGTACCTAAGACAAGGTCTGGTCCACAACAATTAACTGTTCAGTAAACATTTAACAAATCAGTCAACCCCTATACCAAGGCTTTAGGTTGCTGGTGGCAGGTCACCAGTTGTCTCTATTTAGGACACCTTAGCCCAAGAGAAGTGAGGATGTATCCCAAGAGCCACCAATAACATAAATCTTTCCATGTAAAATAATCTTTCCAATTGAACATTACTTGAGCACCGATTTATGTTACTTATGCACAACATGAGCGTTAAGTAATAAAAGAAGACCTATCTACTAAGTACAAATTAAATAATCTCATCTAGAAGAGATATTATAAATGCATGCTCATCTAGTTCTTTCTCTCCTTCACAGACTGCCCAGGTCCCCTGGGGGCCCCCAGCAAATGCTCAGCCTCCTGACGAAGCACAAGGGTCCACTGATTTGTTAACACTGTCCTGTTACTCTGAAAATGCTCATAATCGTTCCAAGCCTCAGTTCCCTAGCTGCCATCTGAGCTCCTGACCTTTGCATATTTTCTCTTTGTCACCAGATTCTGAACTGAAGCCACAGAATAGGAGATGTTATTTGCTTTGATTTTGTGGCTCTGGTTTTCTTCCTGCATGATGCTTACTTTTCGTTTGACTTTTTACAAAAAGAGAAGGGAAAGGGCTCTAGGCTTTTTGAAGGGATAGGACCCTTTTACCTTTGGAATTCCTTTTATAATGTCAATATTTTAAAACTAACTAAAACAGGGCAGATAGGATCTTTGCAATATGTTGCAGCTAAATGTCAGAACTGGATAATGTCAACATTAATCAAAATGGCCAGCTAAAAATTGAAATGATGTATGAACTACTTGGGCCCCTAACATTCAAAAGGTAATATTGCAATAGCAGATGTCAAAGTTAACAATGTTAGCCGACTAAACCAGACACTTCCTGAGCATATGTTGGAAGTGAGCTGATCAACATTGGTATTAGTCATGCTTTGGACAGTAGATAGGCAATCCATAAACACCCAATTAGCATTAAGAAAACTGATTCTATTTTCTTCTGTTGCTACTGAAGCCTTGACCATATTTCTTGTCATACTTGTCATAGTCAATGAAATAATGTCATTGACTATGTTCTATCTACACCCTGTACATACTTCTGTGGTGGAATTTACTGCCATCTATCATAATTATTTGCTATCTATCTCTTTCCTACACTAAACTGTAAGATTCTTGAATTCAGGGATTGTGGTTACTACAATCTGCCAAGCCTGCAATGGAATAAGCAGAAGCTTGGGAGTAAAAAAATACTTGGATTTAAACCCTGGCTCTAGAACTTACTGTGTCACCACGAGCAAGTTTCTTAACTTCTCTGAGCCTCATAATAGTCATCCATAAAGCAGAGATTTTAAGACCTACCTAGGAGAGTTGATTATAATGAAATGAGGTAACTTACCATATTATAAAGGTTCTTTGCTTAGAAAGAATAAAAAGAAATTGCATCATTAAGATTCTTTGGTTATAAGCAACAGAAATAAACTCTGGTTAACTTGAGAAAAAAGAACATGACAGCTAGATGCAATGTGTAATCTGAGATTGGATCCAGGATCGAGGGGAAAATTACATACAGAGCATTATTGGGAAAATTTGTGTAATCTGGAAAATGGGCTGAATATTATAAAATAGTATTAGTTAATCTTAAATTTTATGAATGTGATCATAATGTGGTGGTTATATAAGAGGATATCCTTGTTTTTAGGAAATATACAATGTAGGATTTGGGGGGAAAGGAACATGATGTCTAAAATTCTTGAATGGCTCAGGAAAAAAGTTATGCAAATATAATATGTGCATATGTATAATGTATATAGTACGTATGTACAACATACACTCACATATATACAGAGAGAGAAATTAGGGAAATAATAAATTAAATATGGCAAAATATTAACAATTAAAATACCCAAGTAAAGGATATGGGAGTTTTCTGAAGTGTTCTTGATCATCTATATTACTTTGAAATAATTTCAAAATAAAGTTTAAAAGAAAAAGAGGGAATTTATTAAAATAATTATGGAACTCTCAAAATCAACAAGAAAGCTGGAGAACCAGGGTTGGAACCTAGACAGAAACCAGGACAAGGAGTGTTCAACTGTCAGAGAACAGCATTGGAAAAAGACTTTCTTCCTCCTTTTCCACACTTTGCACAGGACTCACCATCCCAGGAGAGAGAGAACTGTTCAGTGTCTCAGTACAGGGGTGAGGATAGGATCTGGCAGAATGAGTTGCCAGAAGAATTCACTATTCCGTCCCTTAAAACCCAGGACAGTGCCTTCCTCAGCATCTGATAGTTCCTTAAAAATAATTTTAATATGTATTTATACTCCAGCACATAAGCCTACACAGAATTATTAGTTTCCTTTCTTCCCATGTGTATCTCAAATTCTGAGCGAAGCACATAGCAGGTGCTCTAGAATGGTTGCTAATCGCACTGCAGCCTCGGCCCAGTGTGCAGTGCTGACTGCGTGATTGTGCACATTCAGGGGTCATACCTTCCTTACTGATGAGTGGACACACAGTCTACTTCTCAGACAGGTAACAGCTTGAAGTGTCTATGCCAAAATACAGGGAGAAGTGTCCAGAAAGTATAATGGCCTGATTTTAGGGTTACTACTGCAAGCTTTGGGAAGTAAGGCTAACTCTCTTTAAATCTTGGTGTTCTCATATATAAAATAGGATGTTACATAGTACTTACCTTATGGTCCACTAACCTCCAAGAGAACTCTTTATGGCTGTTTAGAGCAACTATAGCATAACTTTCCTAGCACATTGACTCATCCATTCTCCTAGATAAGTTCCGTGTTTCTTTCAGTCTTCAACATCTTCCCCCATCCTCACTCTTAGCTGATGAACCCTCCTTTTAATGATTCTTCCCAGAAGTTGCACAGACTGCTTCTATTATGTTCTATTTTCCAGAATTTAGTTACCTAATTACATAACCATGCCTACCTGCGAGGGAAAGTAGCAAATGTCTTTATTACAAAGGGCCATGCACCCAGATACAATTCTGGACTTCTTTTTTTTTTTTAAATCCTCACCTGAGGATGCTTTTTTTCCCCCATTGCTTTTCAGAGAGAGAGAGGAAGGTACAGAAGAAGGGAGAGAGAGAAATATTGATGCAAGAGGGAAGTATTGATTGGTTGCCCCCTGTACGCACCCAGACCCAGGATCAAACCCACAGCCTGGGTATGTGTCTGGACCAGGAATCAAATCTGTAACCTTTCAGTTATGGGATGATGCTCCAAACAACTGAGCCACACCGGCCAGGGCTGGGCTTTTATTATTAAAGGGAGAAAACTGGACATTGAGAAATATTAGCAGTTTTTACTATAGTGAATTTATATTGTTCCCTGAGGCTGGGGACATCCCTTGAAAATATGACTAGGAGCCTCAGGTGAGCCCTAACTCTGCCTGGCAACCACACTACCTTCCTCCAGTTCCTCTGCTCTCCCAGTGTCAGAGATCAACATTTCACAGTCTTTTCCCTCTTTTCAAAACTTCAATATCTACTTCACACACCTCTGTCTCCCTCCCTCTCTCCACAAGGCCTAGCCTTCTGTTTCATTGTAAAATAGAAGCAAATTAAAGAGGACTCTCACAAGCTCTCATTACCATGTACTCCACCACCCTGCATGGACGTTACCTTTGCCTGTTATTATAGGTAAGCTGCTCAGGATGTTCTGAGCTAAGCCAGTCCTCCTCCTCCACCTACTCAAGCACTTCCCTCCAGGAATTCTCTCTTTCCTGCATGGATTTTTCCTCTTTTTCAGGTCTTCCCCTCCTGGTTTCCGATCCAGCATGTGAGGAGCTTGGAAGTCATCACTCCTGTCCTCCCATCAAGAAAAAAAGCTGAGTAAACTGAAAATCAACAGTTCTTCTTAGATCCATCGGAAAATTGAAGTCACAAGGCAAACTGCTGCCCTCAAAATTGGAAAGACAGACAAATTTATTTAAAAATACAACTTACAAAAAGTGACATGAAAAGAAATAGAAAACGCTCACAACATTTTTATTAAACATACTAAACTTGTAAGGCAACGCGTCGTCAAGAGAGCCCCAGGCCCGTGTGGCTACACTAGTGAAGTCTATCAAACATTTCTTACACAAACACTTCAGAAAAATAACACCCTGTGCCTGTTGAAATTTCTATCTCTCCCTCTCTTTGTATAGATATATAGATGTGTCTTTTTCAAATTGACTTTTAAAATCAGGAACGACAAAGATCTACATGTTGCATTTGGGTGATGAGTCCCTTTTTTTCCCTTTATTCTATAATGTCCCCTCTCCTTTTTTAATGCTTTTAAGTGTTGAAGAAACTTGTTCATTTGTCCTATAGAATTTCCTAAATTCTGGATTAAGCTTATTTCTTCCTCATGGTATTATTTAGTTTTTCCTTTAATCCCCATATTTTCTGTAAACTGGCATTGGATCTAGCACTAGGGTTGGCAAAACTATGGCAAACAGGCTGTTTCTGTAATTCATAAAGCTAACAATGGTCATTTATATTTTTAAAAGGTTGTAAAAACAAATAAACAAGAAAAAGTATATGTGATAGAGACCATATGTGGCCCCAAACACTAAAATATTTACTATCTGGACTTTTACAGAAGCCCCTAATCTAGAAGCACTTAAATTCACATTTTGTTTATTTATTTATTTATTTATATTTGCAATAATGCTTCACATATTCTCAGTATGCTGAGTATTTCCTACCGTATCACATCGGTATATGCCATTGGGAGGCATAGAATGACTCATTGTCAGATGTTTAGTGATGTTAGGGTTAATCCATAATTTCAGAGGTGTCAGCCTGATCCATTCTTTGTAAAGTTTCCTATAATATTTCTCCTGTTTTAGCATCCATTGATGATTATTCCCTAGATATTTAATTAGAGATTATGAAATGATGATTTTCTAACTCCATAAATCTCTTTGTATTTTTCAGTTGGAATTCTTCAATATGGTCTAACTTCTCTCTTACTTCATTTGGTTACCCTGAGACACAGTTCAGAAAAGGGGACAAGTGTTTGTTTCTTGTTATTTATCCATTTTCAGAATAATGAATTGGCGTTCTAACAATCTCCAGAGGTTGATAGGGCTTCTTGGGATTTTTTAAGATTTGTTTTTTAATATACAATATTGATTTCTTAGAGGTTTATAGATTTGATGTTTCCAAAAGTTGCAAATGTTATTTTTGATAGACAAAGAATCCTGACTTTGGGAGCCCCTTAAAGTTGTTTTCTGATCCTTTGGACAAGACCTCATTAGTATTGGTAGCTTCCTCACTTTTTGGCCAACAAGTTGTCCCATTGTGTAAATTTCCTGCCTCAGACCTGGACGTGATCGTTTCTCCAAGGCTCCAATCTGACCTTTGCCCCCTGTGCTCCATTAAAATAGCCTGTTGGTGTCACCAAAGCCTCCGTATTTCTAAATCCAAAGATCTTTATCATTTCTTATCTGACTTGACCTATCTGAGGCTATCTACGTGTCTAATCAATCCCTCCTCCCCCCTGAAAATGTTTTCTTTACTTGGCTTCCAAGGACACCACACTCTCCTGACTTTCCTCCTCCTACATGGGCCTCTCCTGTCTCCTTTGCTGGCTCTTCCTCATCTTCCTGACTTCTCAACCTTGGCTGCCTCAATGCTCAGGACTTGAAACTTTTTTTTTTTTTTTTTTTTTTTTTGCTTTTTCCTATACTGGCTTCATTTGCGATGTCATCAGTTTTATGACTTCAGATACCAGCTATATGCTAATTACTCCAAAAGCAATTGCCAGCCTAAACTGATTCCCTGAATTCCAGGCTTGTATGTCCAATTCCTGCTAAATTTTTCCACTTGAATGTCTAAAGATATCTCAGACCCAAAATGTCTCAAAGCAAGCTCTTAATCTTGCCAATCCCCACTCCCAGCAAAACTACTTCACCTCTAGTCTTCATCTTGGTAAACAACAACTTCATCATTCCTTTGCTCAGTTCAAAACCATGGTGATATCTTTTTCATACCCTACGTGCAAATACTTCAGGGAATCTTGTTGGCTCTATTTCAAAATACATCCAGAATTGAAGCACTTTTTAAGACATTCTCTGATAAACCCTCGGCAAACCACTATCATTTCTCTTCTAGGTTATTGCAGTAACTTCCTAACTGCTCTCTCTGCCTGTCTTTGCCCACTCCCCTTTCATCTGGTCTCAAGACAGTGACCATTGTGTTTTTATTAAAATATAAATCAGATTTTGTTACTTTCCCTGCTACAAAGCTTCAAGTGGCTCCTAAACTTTCTCAAAGTCAAAGTCAGAGTCCATCTTCCAATTTAGGAGCCCCCGTGTCTTGTGGATCCTGATTGCCCCTCTCACCTGTGTCTCTTCCCACTCCAGCTACACCCTCTGCACTCCAGCTACAGACCACCTTGTTCTTCTGAGACCACCAGGCATTCTCCTTGGCCAGGACTTGAGCACTTGCTTTTCTCTCTGCCTAGAACCCTTGTCCTTCAAATATCCTGACAGCTTACTCCTCACCTTCTTCAGATGTTATCTTCTCAGAAAGATCTTTCCTGGCCACTCCATTTACAATGCAATTCTCCTCCCACCCCCTTCCTCTGATTTAATTCTTCTCTGTAACATTGAAAATACTCTAATACACTAAATGATTGATTAATTTATATGTTTACTGCCTATCTCTCCTACTAGGAGGTGTGCTCTGGGAAGCAGAAGGGATTTCCATCTTGTTTGTTCACTGGTTTATCCCCAGCTCCCATAAGAGTGCCTGGCACATAGTATTTTGCAAATAAGTGGATGAGTAGAACTGTTGAGAGGATTACATGAAACAATACATCTAAAGCACCTAGCATAGTGAATGGTAAATATTGGTGTTAACACTGTTATTATGAAACATTTTATTTCCTCTGTGTGAATCCACTGAATAATCTAATTCAATAGTGACTTTCAGAGAAGGGGAAGGGGGTTGGTACAGGACAATACTCTGGTAGGGACTATAAGACTGATTTCTCCCTGGGTTAATACGTCAGTAGCTCAATGTCTATACCTCCTTTGTGCATGTTAATACGAGGATACTAATAGGCTATTTCGGAAAGCATTGGCTTTGCTACAGAAGGCTGGCCAGAAAATATTCTTTTGAAAATCTTTAAAGGTCATTACGAAGTCTCCTTTTCCAAAACTTTCATTAAGTTAAAAAATTGACATGACTTTTTTCAAACCCAGCTTATATTGCTGTCAGTTTCCAGCCTCCTCTGATGGAAATGAAAGTTCACTTTTTACAATCCTTTTTCTCTTTCTACTACAGAGGGGAGGAGTACAAAAGAAGCAGTCCTTTCAGGTTCTGCGGCTTACCTAAAGAGGAAAAGACAACTTTAAGAGTATTTTTTTTATTGCCAATGTGTTGCCTTTTGGCTAACATTATAGGTTAAATAAGGTTTATTTTTTATTAACCATTTCTGTTGAGATATAATTGACATACAACACTAGTTTTAGGTGTACAACATAATGATTTGATATATGTATATATTGTGAAATGATTACCATAGAAAGTTTAGTTAACATCCATCACCATACATAGTTGCAAGTTTTCTTTCGTTGTGATGAGAACTCTGAAGACCCACACTCTCAGCTACTTTTAAATATACAATACAGTATTGTTAACTATAGTCCCCATGCAGTACATTAAACCCTCAGGACTTATTTGTTTTAAAAGAAAGGGATAATGTGGGTGGGCATCATCCAATTTATTGGGGGCTTGAACAGAACAAAAAGGCAGACGGAGGCTGGATTCTCCCTCGGCCTGACTGCGTGAGCCAAGGCACTGGTCTTCTCCTGTCCTCGATGGCCTGGTTCTCCGATCTGCAGACTTGGACTGGGATCAACAACACAGGCTCTGTAGCTCTGAGGGTTTCAAACTATACCACTGGCTTTCCTGAGTCTCCAGCTTGCAGAGGACAGATCATGGGACTTCTCAGGCTCCGAAATCACGTGAACTAATACCCATAAATAGACAAATAAATACATAAATAAATACGACCTCATTAATTAACTCACCAACTTGCGCAGGGGTCTCCAAAGAAACAGAACAAATAGAAGATGCACATTCCATACAGGATACAGTGGTGCTGACGAACGGCAGGATGCCTCAGTTCCTTGCCATGTGGGGATCTTCATAGGACTAGTTGAGTGTCTTCATGACATGGTACCTGGCAGCACCCAGAGCAAGTGATCCAAGAGAGGAAGGTAGAAGACATGATGTCACACACCAACACATCTGCTATATTCTTTTAGTTATGTGAATTAATCGTGTGACTGATGTAGAAAGGGCCAGACAAAGCTGTGAATACCAGGAAGTAAGGATCGCTGGGGCGATCTTGGAGGCCGGCTACCACAACCAGTCACTAGGAAATGTAACCAAACTATAAGGTTTTGTTGGGCTCCCCCTAGATTGATAAATATGAAAATATTTTTAAATAGGATTCAATCAGTAACTTTTTAGTGTAATTTATGATTAGCATATATATACACACATATGTATACTCATACACACATATGTATGTAGAAATTTATACACATATACCTCACATTCCTTTATGATATATCATAGTGTATTCGGAAATGTTAAATTGCTTGATCTAGTATATTGAAAATTAAAATTATTGTATTTGTCAATGTACATTATTCTGAAAGCAAAGCCTGAGAAAAGGAGGATAAATCAGTTTTCAGGGAAAGTCACATTATCAGTCAATCTTTTTTTACTGCCATTCATAGGCACTGGTGGAACTCAAGGAAGCTCTGCTAGAAGTCCGCTAAAGGAAATCTCCAGGCCCCTGAATTACTGTTCTTGTGGGAGAACCTACTTGCCATTCTTGTTCTAATTTGTTCTTGTTCAAATTTGTGCTTCAATAGGAAGTTCAAAAAAGATTACAGCCTCATCTATATATTTTTTCTGTTTGAAAAAAGGAGGGCATAAGATTATCTAATTGTCTATTAGTTTTAGACAAGTGGTGAGTGTTGATGGTCGTATGGGTGACAGGGAAAGCTCTCTCCCAAATTCTTTGTCATAAGGACAAAATTTTCTTCCATTAGAATGTGTATATTTTTAATCAGAAGCTATGCTTTTCCAAAAATATTTCTCATCAGTTATGCTATTATGCACCCATTTGACCATATACTTGGGGGAAAAGGTAGTGATTCTCAGGAGAAACAGGGAACTTCCTTAAAAGAAAAGTGTTTGCCAAAAGTCTATAGAAAATGCCATGTTTAAAAGCAGTGCAATGACAGCCCTGGCCCGAGTGGTTCAGTCCTCAGTTGGCCGGAGCATTGTCCCCTAAACCAAAAGGCTGCAGGTTCAGTTCCTGGTCAGGGCACATGCCTGGTTTACAAGTTAGGTCCCCAGACCAGGCAGATGAGGGGCAACCAAGAGGCAGTCAATTCTCTCGCTCTCAAAAAATAAATGAATAAAGTAAAAGCAGTGGCACACCAAAGGAGGACAGTGGGCATGGTCTGCCCAAGGCGCAGGCAACAAGGGGTGCACAGCAACACTGACCAGAAGCCCATCTGCTTTCTATTGTCAGTTGTAAACTAAAACTCTGTTTGTGATAAAGTACACCACCCTGAAACATACTCATGTATATTAACATCTGTGGAGTTTCACTATTTCTGAAGTGTTTTTCCTTCACAGGTGATGCTTTTGGAAACTTTGGGGAACAAATTATCCATTCTTTTCAGTCTTGCCTCATCAATGGAAAACACTGCAAAATGAAGGTGAAAAATGGAGGTATAGGCTGTAAAAAAGGTTTTCCCAGACAAGATGGAGCACTCCTTATGAAGTTGTGTGTGCATTAAAGAAAGTTTGAAAAGCCTATCTCAATCTTTAAAGCACTATATGATCCAAAAGAAAAAAATCTATACAAAAGGATCAGCTCAGATTTTATTGCCTGTTATGTGATTTTTTAAATTTTCTGAGTTATCTTGTTTTCTGGTATGAAATTTCAGAGTTCAATTATACCCCCAAAATATTTGCAAAGAGCCAGAATCAGCCTCAAACAATGTCCTGTAGTGTATTCTAATCTGTAAGATTGCTCCCTGAAGTACATAGACATTGCACAGAAGCTCATTAACCATGCAAAAAAAAAAAAAGGATATTTAAATGGGGGAAAAAAAAATCTACTTTTAAACAAGAGTGACAGGCCCTGGCTTGTGTGGCTCAGTGGATTGAGCACTGGCCTGAGAACCAAAGGGACACTAGTTTGATTCCCAGTCAGGGCACATGCCTGGGTTGCAGGCCAGGTCCCCGGTAGGAGGCGTGCAAGAGGCAACCATGCATTGATGTTTCTCTCCCCCTCTTTCTCCCTCCCTTTCCCTCTAGAAATAAATAAATTTTAACTAAAAAAAGATAAGACTGACAGGAAAAATGACAAAAAATGCTGGTCATACATTGCCAAAAAAGAAATATCAAAAGACTAATTTTGAGTGTCTTAATTTTCTTCAAGAATTGAACACTATTTCTAAAGCAAAGGACAAAATAATGTCAAGGTTTGCTATCATTCAACCATTTTCTCATCATAAACCATTATAAAGGCAACTAACAGAGTGGGGGAAGGTATTTACAATGATTATGACAGAGAAGAGCTCATATCTAAAACATATACATAAAATTTGTATAGATTAATACAAAATCAATTAGGAAAAAAAGATTACTCAGTAGAAAAATGAACAAAAGACTTAGTCAATTCACCAAAGAAGAAAACCCAATGAAAACAAACATTGAAAAATACTCAGAAATAATAATCAGGGAAATGAGAATTAAAATTAGAATGAGATATGACTATACCTCTCTTACCGAACAACTGGACCCGTCGGGGTGGGGGGTGTTGCTCAGATGCTATTACTGAAACAACAACCCCCTCCCTCCGCCTTCCCCGGGGTCCCTCGGTTGTAGGTTCTTTGCACGGTGCCCTTGGAATTATGGCTCTGAATGGCAGAGTTTGGTGAAAAGGAAAGGAACTATTTATTCAAAAGTTATACAGGTTTAATTAATAGCTAAATGCAGCTCTTAAATCTCAAAATCCCTTTAAGACAGCCACCAACACACACAGTCCTGCCTTCCCCGCTTTGCCCAATTAGGCCCGTCAGGCCAGTCACGGTCCTTCAGAAGAAAAAGAACAGAAGTCCGGGGCTTGGCTAGGCAGGCCTCTCGCAGTTCTCAGCACCATCTGCTGCGTCGCCGCGATCTCCAGCTCTTAATCCATAACCATGTGGCACCTTCTCATGGCCCACTAGCAAGAGTCCTTTCTCCTCTCTTTCTTCCCGCGTGGTCTTCACACTGTTCCCCAGAGTCTGTGTCCCTTCGTATCTACTACACGCCCCTGCCTCTCCTCCTCCCCTCCCAGTTACATTCTGTAATAAGTCTTTCAAACCTTCCTAATTAGCCTTGGTGATATGCAAAATAACCCTCTTTGCATAGGAGTAATGGAGCTATCCTGTTATTGACCTGCAAAATGACTCTCAAAGGCCCTGCTCAAGGCTCCCATCACCCTTGGCAGCCTGCCCTGGGGCAGGGAGAACATATTTTTCTTGGACACCCCAATCTCTGGACCCCGTTACAAATACCCGTTCGGGGGGGCCCTGGATGTGCCCCATTAAACCTCCATCAATATGGCTAAATTTAAAAGTCTGATGAGACCAAGTGTTGACAAGAATGTGAAGCAACAGGCACTTTCATACATGACTAGTGACACTTTGGAAAAAGTTTGGTCCTATTTACTAAAGCTGCAGTTGTATATCCTATGATACAGCAATTTTACTCCTAGATAGTATTCCTAGCTTAAATGCACACTCATATACAATAAGTTATAGACAAAAATATTCATGGCAGTGTTACTCATAAGAACTCCAAACTGGAAACAACCCAAAACTCTATCAACAGAATGGATAAACAAATCAGGTTATAGTCATAAAATGGGATATCATACAGCAATGAAAACGAACAAACTATAGCTACAGGCAATGACATAGTTGATTCTCACAAGAATAATACTGAGCAAAAGAAATCATACCCAAAATAGCACATACTGTAAGGTTCTATTCACATCAAATTCAAAAACAGTTTAAGCTAAATTACAATGTCTGGACTATATACTGAGGTAGTAAAACAACTAAGAAAAACAAGGAAAAGATTACCAAGAGTGTCAGGAGAGGAGGGAACTTGTAACTGCAAAGAGTAAGGGGCAGGGTTAGAAGAGTGCTGGCAATGCGCTTTTTTTGACCTGGATGGTGGTTACACAGGTATTCATTTTAGGCATGTTTATGTTATTTTCATCATAACAAAAACATTTTTAAACCTCTTCTTATCCTCAGCAGTGAAAACCCAGGAAATTGTGCCAAATTACTCCAAATAATAAGGCAAAAAATATCAGTATGCCTCACATATTCACTTATTTGCAGAGGATTTTACAATTTCCTTTCAACCCCATTTTGGAACATGCACACCTTTACCAATGAGCCAGCCACTGAACAGGGATCAGACTCCAGGAATAATTGTACAAAATCAAAATTTCTAGCAATCCCTCTAGTGGCAGTCAGTGTCCAATCTCTGCTAAATTTAAATTTTAACAGGTGATAAGAACCTTAGGAACTCCTGGGAGTACATTTTCTTTAATCCACAGTGTGTTCCCAGAGCATTATAGAAACCTATTTTCTAACATTTCCAGGAGGTCTTTGCCAAACACATAGAAAGTAAAACCACAGTAGACAAGCCCAATATCTCAAATTCTCCACAAGAACAGAAACTGGACACATAATACAACATTGAAGGTGTTTCTAAAGCAAATTTTGGTGTTATTTCTAAGAACCGATGCTGCCGATATCCAAGTGCTGCAAGCGCTGCACTGCGGCTCCAGCGGAGCCCGCGAGGGGAGGGCTCCCGCTGCCCTGCGCAGGTCACGCCCCACGCCCCCCCCCAACCCCCATTGACGCCTCCCTCTCTCTAAACCAGGGAGGCAGCTTGAACTGTACCTTGTTTCGTTACAGTTTCGTTGAAGATACATAAGAAGTTTAATAATAATAATAGTAATATAGTAGAAGAAAAGAAGTTCAAGTCTCAAAGTAAGGGCCTCCTGGAAGCAAAAGGAAGAAACCAGGGAAAGGATGAGACACAACTGTGGAGCAAGCAGCGTTTCCCAAAGCCAGTCAGAATCATCGGGCAAGAGACCCAGGAAGTTGCATTTTGTCGAGTTCTGATGGTGATTCTTATTTACACTGAAAGACTGTACCTAAAAGAAATGTACGCAAAATAGATGGAATTAACCTTGAGCCTTCTACTTTGGGATTTCACTAGAGGTGGCTGATAAAATTTAGGGGACTCCCTAACTCTAACACAAAACTCAAACGATGGTGGGTGTGCAGTCAGGTATGACACACGCTTCTCTTACCACAAAATTCACAAAGCGTTTCAGTGAATACTGTCGACAGCCCTCTGACGGAAATCTAGAGTTTAAGTTACTTTGTGAAGATTCCACAGCTAGTGAGTCACACAAATGAGATTTGAACCAGGACTTCTGATTACCAGTCTAGTCCTCCTTTCCACTGTGCTGTTGAAAATGATGGGGGTTATGGATGAAATGGAATTTTGGGGGGAAAAAAAGAATCAAAAACATGGAATCTCTAAAAAACTCTGAGGTTCTCTTTTTTATCCAACAGTGATAAAAATGAGAAATTCTGACTCTATCAGTTGTCACTAAAGGTGGGGAGATATGAGAACTCTTATAAGCCATCAAAACAATATATAAATTTGGAGCCATCAATTTGGAGAGAAATTTGCCAGTACCTAGTAAAGCTAGAGATGCATATACCTTCGGCTTATGATCCAGACACTCTTTCACATGTGTCTATTATATTTATTGCAGCATTCTTGTAATAAAAGGCAGATTTAGTTTTGTGGGTCTTGAAATTTTACATAATTGGGGAGGTTCTAGTTAAGGAAAATGATACAAAAGTGCAAATATTAAAGTAAATATTTATTTAGAAGGAGGGAAGTCATTACAAGAAACTTTGAGAGTGTTAAAGATCCCTGGCCCTTTATTCTGATTTCCTTTAGAAATGCTTCCTGATTACCGCTCTTCTTACTGTCCAACTCCCAGCACTGCGGGGGAGAGCGGTAGTGAAGAACTGGGAGGAGGTAAGGGAAGACATACACGCCAATAAGGGGCTCCGAGCTTAACTTTCATTTGCTTCATGATAAATCTACCTCTGCTTGTAATAGAAAAACACTGAAAACAGTCTAAAAAAGTATCAGGATGAGATTGAATAAATTGTGGTACATTCATATAATGCAATATTACAAAGAATGGACTAGAGTTACATGGATAGATCCAAAAAAATAAATCTGATTTGTAGAATAATGTACAGAGAGTAAGATAACATTTATTTAAAGTTTAAAAATATACAAGAGACTGTTTATATGTACTTACACATTATATATACATATGTACACATGCATTTATGTATGTGTGTATAAAATTATAATAATATCGAGGGAAATGATAAATTCTGAATTCTAGACAGTGGTTTCTTTTACCTAGGAGGAAAGGAGAAAAATGCAGAGGGGTAGGAGTCACTGTAACTGGATTGTATTTTTCCATGAAATTAAAGAGAAAGCTCTAAAAGAGATCTGACAAAACATTAAGATTTGATTCGACAAAACCTAGATGGTAGCTACCAAGTTTTATTGCATAATCCTCTAAATTATTCTACATACAGGAAATAGTTCATAGGTTTTTACAAAGAGTGTCATTTGCACTAGCCAGGAAAAGGGGATACTTTAATTCTCACAACAGACCTGATTCCTCTAATTTTAATATTAAACTTACATTTTTATTGAAGTATATGTAAGTAAAATGCAAAACTCAAGGAATGACTACATATATGACCCAGCTAAGCCCACCTCCATCACGACAGAGAATACTTGCAGCTCCCTTCAGCATCCACAGTCCCCCTTTTACAAGCTAATACCCACCCCCTGGTCTCAGCTTAGATATCACTTCCTCTAGGAAAGCTGCCTGGCTCCCCCAAGGCTTGGTTACTGCTACTCTTTTGTGCTTATTCGGTTAACTGACCATGTATTCATCAGCTTCTCTTTCTAGCTGATGAGTTGCTTCTCTGAAAGATACAAACTACAAATGTGACTTCTTTTTCTATTCTGAGCATGTGCCTTTCCATTTCTAAGATAAATTGTACTCACCATTGTTAGCTCCTTGAGAGAAACCCAAGATCCATTCCTTTTCCACACCGAATGTCTCCATAATTTCTGCATTGAGTACTATGTTCCCCTATACTCAGAGGTCATAACCTTGAAATCAAGGTTTAAGTGTTGACCAGTTCCTGAGTAAATTAAAGCTTAATGAAAACCCTGAACACTGAGTTGTATTCCATGATCACATGGGGTATTAGAGTAATGCCTGCCTTTTAGAAGCCCCGAGCTTTGCAAGGTAAGCTGAACTCAATCATGCCAAGCCTGATTAAAACCTTCCCCAAAGCTGATGAGTCAGGCTGAAAGTGCTCATTCCACAGACCTGCAGTATCAAAAGGTAACTAAGGATATTTCACTTCTGTATGTCACACCAAGAACACCTCAGAGAACTTCCTGGATCATAGAGAGCCTAGTAGTCATTCTAAAGAAAGCAAGTCCTCTTTGTGTTGTAGAGGGAGCAACTGGAGAGTTGTTTAATTACTGGAGTAACAAATGGATAAGAAAATAGACTTTGGCGCTAGACTTCGAGTATAATAGTACAAACGCGAAACCTTTCTGAGCTTTAGTTTTTCCTTTGGAAACCGGGGATGGTGATGCTAACCCTACTTCAGAGGGCTACTGTAAAGATTAAATAAGTTAATATGTGAAGAACTCCTCACACATAGTCTATAGAACTAGCAATCATTATTGCCATGATAGTATATTAATTCTGGAAAATCACTCTGGCTATTGTCTGATAGGTTGTGAATCCTAAAGGGAGAGTGTCATTGCAACAAGGAAAACAAAAATAAGATGATATGCCCTGGCCAGTGGCTCAGTCGGTTGGAATGTCATCCCATGTATCAAAAGACTGCAGTTTTGATCCCCAGTCAGGGTACATACCTAGGTTGCTGGTTTAATCCCTGGTCGGGCTGCATGCAGGAGATGGGTGGTTGATGTCTCTCTCTCTCTCACTTTCTCTCTCACTCACTGATGAAAGTATCCTCGGGTGAGGATTTAAATTTTTTAAATTAAAAATAAGATGATATGACTTAATGTATAAAAATGCCCTGGGTAGGAAGTGAGTCAACTGGTCACTACTTTTGGTCCCTTGAGCGAGGTAGATATATTCAAAGAGATTTGAACTGAGAAATACATCATTGCTGTGTATCCCAGGTTGTCTCGTTCCACAGATTTCGTAAGCAATTCATTGGAGGCATATTTATTTTTTTTTAAGGCCCATAGCTACATAATTCTGAAAGCATTTGGCTGGAAGTTTCCATATTTCTTTTCTCAAGGTTCAAAAGGTGCCCAAGAACTATGATATTTTCATGGGACATATTTTCTAGTCTCTCTGGAAAACAATTTTACAATTCTTCCAGGCTATATACCCTCCTGGCAACCTTTTCTTCTCACCTTCTGGGATGAAATATTCTTTTTTACGTTCCAAACTGGCTAAATTTCTGATCCTCCTCAAAAACTCAGCTTAATTATTTCCTCCTCTAAACTACCACTCCCCTTGTGTCCATTTATGTGTACTTTCTGGTTTATATTGCAGTGATCTGTTTTCTTGCCAGTCTTCATCTCTAGATGATGAGCTCTTCAGTGGAAAGGACTGTGATTTAATTTCTCATCTTGAAACACTGTAGAGCATAATAGTTTAGTGCATGAAGCCAGGATTTGGGAGTTAAATCTCACACTTGAAGGGTGTATATCTTTGAGCAAGTCATTTGACTTTTCCGTGCCTAAATTCCCTTACTTGTAAAATGGGCATAATAATAGTGGCAAATTTAGGTAACTAGCCCTTCTTTTTTATTTTTCTAAAGTAAAAGTTCAGTTTATTCATCTGTTTATGACACAGTACCCAAGAGGCAAAGTGTTTCACATCATAGAATTCACTTCCAACTCCTTGGAATATTCATTTCTTTGGCTAAAAGGAGAGACTAGCTGGGAAAGCCAGGCAATCCTTGGGCAACTAAAATAAGGAGGGGGCAGGAGCTATGCTAACATCATCCTCACAGGGATGGCAATGGGGGTATTAGTCGCAAGCTGATTTTCCAGAGTCATTAGCTGGAAGCACAGGAGCACCGCTCCTGAATGCTCAAGCCGTCTCAGGCCTCAGTCATCCCTGCCACACAGATAGAGCAGCATTTTCTGGTAGTATCCTTGGCTTCTTGCTGGATGTAATAGTACAGGGACTTGCCATACTTCTTGAATTCAGACCTGATTTTCAACATGCCCACTTCACTGAGGGAGATCATGATTCTGGTCAAGAACTTGTCCTGTGTCCCTTTGACCTTCATGGAGTCATATAGTCAGTCAACAAAATACAGAGGCTTGTTCCGGATACACTGGACCAGGTTCAGGAAAGTATTTTCCAGGTCACCTTTGACTTCCTTCTTGATGTTTTCCAACATGTCATAAGGGCTGTAGCTCTTGTACCTTTCAAATACTCTGGAGGTGACCCATGCTCCACTCGGTCATGATGCTGATCTACCTGGGAACATCGGTTTCTTTCCTCTTCACTCCAGCATCATAGAGATCCTGGGCATCTTGGTCAATCAGTTCATAATCAATGACAGAGCCATCTTCTGCTCCTTTACCCTTGGCGAGGGCAACCATCAGCTTGCGGAAGTCACCAGATGTGTCAGAAACAATGTCCTCCTCCACATCAGTCTTGTACATTTCCTTGTAGACTCTGTTAATTTCCTGCACCTCCTGGTTGGTCCTGGAGCAGATGATGTCAATGAGAAAATCCTCATCAGTCCCCAGCCCCTTCATGGAGGCTTTCAGCTCGGAAGCATCATACTGAGCAGGTGTTTTCAATAGGCCCAGAATCACTGTCTCCAGGTGGCTAGACAAGGCTGACTTCAGTGCTGGTTGCAAGTTCCTTTTTGGTCCTTCTCTTGTAGGTGAAGGCAATATCCTGTCTCTGTTCATTGCTGCAGTTGATCAAAATGTTGATGATGGTGACCTCATCTACACCGTCGGTCTTGATGGCTGTCTCAATGTTCAAAGCATCCCAGTCAGCAACAAAGTTGGTGTAGGGTTTGACTGACCCGTACGCATTTGTGGATGTAGAGTGATCACTCTCCAAGCTGAGCTTGCACAGAATTTCATGAACAGCAGACATTTTGAAAGAAGCTGGGCCAGGCGCTGAGAGCTGTGAGTGTCCCCAGATGCAGAGCCTCTTTTTTTTTTTTTAAGATTTTATTTATTTAATTATTTATTTATTTTTAGGGAGGGAAAGGGAGGGAGGAAGAGAGGGAGAGAAACATCAATGTATGCCCCCCCACTGGGGACCTGGCCTGCAACTCAAGCATGTGCCCTATACTGGGAACCCAACCTGTGACCTCTTTGTTCACAGGCCAGCACTCAATCCACTGAGCCACACCGGCTAGGGCGACGACTACTTCTTTAAATTAGGAATCTTTTCATGATTGCTACCGGAAAAGAAATATTTTTGGATACATTTTAAAGATAGCCTAATATGTAAAAGGGTCAAGGTTTCCAGGTCAAACAAATACAGCTAACTGTGTTGGGGGCGAAGAAAGAGACTTTTAGATTCTGACAGGCAATGCCAGACATCCTACCCAGTCTCTCCATCATCTTCACACACTGTGGGCCTTCTCTGACTCCCATAATATTCAAGGTCTCATCAGTTACTCTTACTTGCGAGAGGGCTACCTTCCTCGGCCATGCCGGGCATTACACGCGTACGCTCTGCCAGGGAACTGATCCCCCTTTTGTGATCCCCACTGTCCCTTTAGGTGTCTGATACCACACAACTGTCTATCTCTGTGCTCCGAACTCCGGAACGACTGATATCCAGTCTCAGGCTAATTCTCTCAACGACTAAGACTCCTTCTGAAGGCTTCCCCCCGTCACCAGTCACTCCTCGCCTCTGAGTGTTCCTCAGCACCACCCGTAAGCTTTAGAAACTGAGACTCTCTGACCCTGCCCGACGCGGGCTCCGTAATCCCTTCAGCGCACAGCACCTACGACCTTAACGCTTTAGACCCGCCTCATTTTAGCTACTGGCCCCGCCCCTCCCTCCGTTCCGCCTCCTGCTTAAACTGGAGTCACGAATCCGCTGGCTTGCTGCCGCCTCGTAGCGTGATGACGTTGGGGTTGGCGTGCTGACGTTGGGCGGCTGCCTGCGTGTCGGCCGCGGTTCAGGGAGCAGGCTTAGGAACTGTGGACGACCGTGGGGCGTCCTGGCCGTTGGCACATGTGTTTTCATTGCAGCTTTCGCTGCTGAATGTGTCGTCTCCGTGTCGCCCTTCGGGGGAGAGGGAAACAGAGGAGAGCGTTGTTTGGGGGACAGAGCTGGAGCTCCTAAAAGGGGAAGGGAGCAGCCAGGAGGCTTTAAAGCACCTGACCGCAGGCCTGCGGCCCGGAATTGGGGAGCGACTGAGAGGGAAAGGTTCCCGCAGGCAGGGTCCGAACTCGATAGGATCGGGGCTGGTGCCGAGGAGGGAGGGCCCGGGGCGCCCGCGCGATGCTCGGGGCCCGGTGCCTGCTCCGAGCCCTGCGCTCCTGTTCCTCTGCTCCCTGCCCGAGACCCAAGCCTTCACCCAAACTGAGCGTGCGGGAAGCTCTCAGGGCCCAGAACACGAATGGGGAGCGCGTTAAGGTTCAGGTTGGTGTATGGGAAGGGGTGTTTTGTTTTGGTTTTTTTTCTTTTTAGTGACTTACACGGCACATCCACATCTAGGCTTGGCTTGTACTGTCGGGTCAGAACGACCAGCAGGGAAACGTTAGAAAATACAGGCAAATCATGTGCGTTCACACTTTTCTCCTTTTCATTGGCTACCATTATTTTTCGCAAAACTGTTGGGACGCCTATAAAGCGCTGGAAATTTGCTTTTACGGTACCAGGGCATTACCTGTAAACTTGTTAATTGTACAGCAAAATAAACGAAGGAGTGCCCTTTTCCTTTAGTCATTACAATTAATAATCCACAGTTATATGCTGGTTGTCTTGAGCTAGATCCTTGAGAGCAGAAAACATGTCTTACAGGTTTTGGTATTCACACATGGCCGACTGTAAATATTTGTTCAACTAAACCATACCTTTCATTCGACCTCAGTGTTTAAAGTGAGGCTTTGCCTGTAACATGTTTAGTCAGCTAGGAAAAAGAGTGGAGTGTAGAAGCTTGAAAGAGCTCCGGAGTCAAGCTGCCTCGGTGTAAATCTCATTACGGGGCACGTCACTATGTGTGCCCTAACCCTCAGTTTCCTGTTACAAAAATGAAGGTAATAGGTATTAGACATAGAACAGTGGTCCAGAGTCAATAGATGTTACTACTTCTCTTGCTAATAATATTTCCAGCAGTTCCATATAGACTTCCTCTTAAAGGAGCAGGCCAAGCAAGGTGGTTTGCGGAAACACGCTGACACATTTTGGTTGTGCTCACATATCCTTGATTTTTAGCAATATGACTAAGGTATCCCTCTGCATGGCTTTGGGTTTCATATTCTTTCCATGATCCTGATCAAAATCTTTTCTTGAATTCAACTATTAATTTGATAGACTAATTATCTTTTATGTGCTAGTCTAAAGGCAACTCAAAGATGAAAAGAACAGCCTAGCGCCTCCATTAGAGGCTTTCAGTAAAGTGCTGTGCAGTCTAGTATAATAGCTACCTGACACTTGTAGTACTTATGACTGAACGCTTAAAATGTGGGTAGTCTGAATTGAGAGGTGCTGTAAATAAAATACCAATTTTGAACAAAAAAAGGCAAAGTATTATTGATGATACGTTGTTAATATTGGGGGCATAATGGGTTAAATAAAATATTAAAATTATTTTCACCTGCATTTTACTTTTACTGTGACCACTAAAAAAAAGTAAGATTACTTAATGTAGCTCACATATTTTTGTTGGACAGCCCTGGTCTAATGACTAAAACAAATAATTTCAGCAATATGCTAGGTGTTAGTGGTGGAACCACTACTTTGGAGAAAACGGAGGAAGTCCTTAACTGTGTGAAGAGGTTGAGGTAGACTCCTTGTCTATAGGTTATGTTGGAGACACAAAGAAAATAAGAATCAGTACAATCATGCGCCACATGTTTTGGTCAATAGCAGGTCGCATAAAAGACATGGTCCCATAAGATTATAATGGAGTTGAAAAATTCCTGTCTCCTAGTGACTTGCTAACCTTGCTAACCTAACAAACATCATAGTGCAACATGTTACTCACGTGTTTGTGGTGATGCTGGTATAAACAAACTTAGAGCACTGCCAGTTGTATAAAAGTACAGTGCATACAATTATGTACATGTTACTGGTTTGTGTATTTACTATACTATTATTGTTACTTTAGAGTCTACTCTTTCTACTTGTACAGTTTCCTGTAGATGAGTGTGCCATGTTACACCTGCAGCAGCCTCATACATCTTTTGTTTACTGCATCTCTTGATTGCATCATCTTTTCTTGTGCTTGATTTAATCCCATGTTGATTTGTGCAGTAACCTGTGTAGGTATATAGTAGCTATACCATCTAGGTTTGTGAAGTGCCCTCTATGACGTTGGCACAAAGTTGAAGTTGCCTAACAACGCCGTTCTCAGAATGTATGTGTCATTAAGTGGTGCATGACTGTACAGTTTTTCTAAGTAGGATCATCTTGCTTTTCCCAGGCATGTTTGGTGGTTAATCAAACACCATCAGTTGCTTCACAATAGTTCAGTATCTGCTAGAATAACATTCTCTCTTAACTTCTCTGCTAATTAAGCTAGATTTAATTGGTGAGAGAGATGTTTTTAATGTTAAATGGCCTACCTGAAAACATCTCATTTGTACTCAAACCTACTTGTCATTTAAGTGCAGAGTGCTTTTTAAAGTTTATGTATAACTTGTGTTCATAATGAGAAGTTTCTTGAGAACTCTTTAGGTATGATATTTTGTAAATGGAAAAATAGTTCCGTAAAGAAGTTTCTCATCTATAACTACATAATCTCCCTTCTTGGAATTGGATATAAAAGGAGAAAGAGACCAAAATATGTACTCTTTTATTTGTAACCCAATTAAAGGGGTGCAGGGACATAAGAAAATATGTGAAGTAGCCAATATTGAGGGAATTGATTATGTGAATTAGGCCCATCAACCTAATGAAATGTCAGGTTATCTATTCAGAAAGATGAGCTTTTTTAACAAAACAAAAGTGGAATGCCAAAGCTATATCTCGCTGTGATAAGAACCATATAAAATTACATATGCATGTGAATGAACTAAAATCGATTGATTTGTTAAGGCAGGATTATAAGGACATTTTTTCCCTTGGTTTCATTTAGTCTGTGTGTATGTGTAATGAAAATGTAAAATGTTTACATGTTTTAAATTAATATTGAAAAATATTTTTCTTTATTAGGGATGGATTCGTTCAGTACGATCCCAGAAGGAAGTCTTGTTCCTGCATATAAATGATGGGTCTTCTTTGGAAAGCCTTCAGGTTGTAGCAGATTCAAACTTTGACAGTAGGTGAGTTTCAAAAAAATAAAAAGTGAATCCTTTGATTTTGCTTTTTATCTCTTCTGCTCTGCATTTTCGTAATCCAGTGTTCATGTTGTATCCTGCATGATCTTTCTAAACAAATCTGCTTTTCAAAGTTTTGAGGTTCAAGTCCAAATACTTAAAATCAAGGTCCCTCAAGCCTTTCCTCCTCTCTCTAACATTGTCTTGTGACAATATTCCCACCTAGCCTTTGCTTCAGTCTCTCTTAACTACCTGCAGCTTTTCACCTAAGTAAGGGTAAAAATTTATATCATTAAAAATTTTAATGTTCTGGTGGCAAGGTTTGTATTAAAATGAGGATTGTGTATAATGATATCTTGTTTATGCTGTGTTGTTACTGTAGAGAATTGGCTTTTGGGAGCTCTGTGGAAGTTCACGGGCAATTGGTAAAAAGTCCAGCCAAAAGACAGAATGTGGAACTGAAAGCAGAAAAAATTGAAGTTGTTGGAAGTTGTGATCCCAAGGTATGTGTTCTGACACTTTAATGGAGGCTGTTTAGACTTAATTAAAAATGTTAGCAGTCTGTTTTAAGTGTGATTATTGGGAAGATGACACTTAGAATATGTTTTGATTGTGACTTCCTAGGGTAATGGAAACAGTTAAGAGAGAGCCTAAGGAATGTAACAGAGAGTAGCAAAATGTATCTATGTAGATGGCTGAGTGTTATGAGAGCTAAGTATTGGTCTATGCTTCTCTGTCACAGTTGAAACTTGCCGCTTTTACAAACATGCCCAGTGACAGAGACATATCAGGGCAGATAACTAAGGAAAGTTCTGTCTAGAAGCGACTTGCATGATCTGGAACTTTATGTCCAATACAGTAGCCACTAGCCACATGTGGCTGTTTAATATTAAATCAATTAAAATTAAATAAAAAATTCCATTCCTCAGAGTCAATAGCCACTTTTCAAGTGCTCAGTGGTCATATGCAACTAATGGCTGCCATACTAGATAGCACAGATACAGAACATTTCCAATTATCTTAGAAAATTCAACTGGACAGTGCTAGAGTATTGTAATTCTTAAGTTGAACAAAGAAATTCTACATTAAGACGTGTTTATACCTGTTTTTGCAAGACTCTCCTCTTAGTAGCTTTTTATTTGTAGCCTGATAAAGAGGTTAGCAGGAATAAAATCATAGATTATCAATCTAATTTCTTAAATTGGAGAAAATGAATCCCAACCAGGTGAAATGATTTGCCTAAGGTGACAGCTGAATAGCAGCCGAAATTAATCCATGTACTAGGCATTTGACTCCTTGTGGTTTTGAGATACTTGTCTTCATATGTTTAGTGAACAAAAAATGAGGAAATATAGGGAAATTGCATTATTTTAATTCATTTTTAGTTCTTTGGGATATCTGGAAGAAATTAAACATAGACAATGACTTTTAACATAGACTTTTAAGACATTTGGGTGATTTAAAAATTAAGTACCCGCTGTATGTAAACAGCTGTAGAAAACAATCTTTAACATGTACAATATTCTAAACTCCTGTGTGCCAAACAGTGGACTATTTTATATAATTATATCCTAATCTTTCTACTTGTAAGTACTAGTTGATAGCTAACAGATAGAAATTTTGTAAATAACAGATTAGCCTCGGTGATATTAAGTATACTTGCCCATGGTTCCACAGCTAATAGATAGTAGGGCAGAACTCACACCCACATCTCTCTGATTCTGCCCCACCACCCGTCTACTCACTTGTTGAAATTAATGTGGACTACTCAGTTATATTAAGAAATAAAGAAGGAAAACATCTTAGTTTTGTTCTAAAGCATTAATATTTTTAAAGTGCCCTGGAAACTATCTTTTTAGCTTCTAATTTTTTTTTTATTATTTTTGGCAGGATTTCCCTTTTAAATATAAAGAGAGGCCTCCTCTGGAGTATCTAAGGCAATTTCCTCATCTTAGGTGCAGGAGTAATGCCCTGGGTTCTATACTGAGGGTTCGCAGTGAAGCTACCGCTGCCATTCATTCTTTCTTTAAGGTAAGGTGTTTTGCTTCTCTGTGTTCTGCCTTGTAAAGAATTTGAGTAATTGTAACACTGGACTATTATCATGAAAGTTCTATTAGTTATTTATTCCAAGCACCCTTTACTGTCCTGGTACTTTTTTTCTTAATTGATTTTAAATTTTCTGTTTATCACTGGTTCTGAGCAATTTAATTATGATGTGCCTTGGCATGGTTTCTTTGTGTTTGGAGTTTGTTGAGTTTCATGGATCTACTCTTTTTTAATTTTCATCAACTTTTTTCAGCCATTATTTTTTCAAATATTTTTTATGTTTCTTCCATCCTTTGGGGACTTCAGTTACCCAAATATTAGGCCACTTGATGGTATTCCCAGAGCTCACTGATGTTCTTTTCTTTTTTAAAATTCTGTTTTTCTTTGTGTTTTTCTTTTGGATAATTTCTATTGCTATGTCATTGAGTTTATTTATCTTTTCTTCTAGAATGCCTAATTTGTTGTTATTTCTAGTCAGTGCATTTTTTCCTCTCACACATTAGGTTTCATATCTAGATGTTTGATTTAACACTCTTAAAAAATATCTTCTATTTCTCTACTTAATTTTGAACATCTTCAGCATGGTTTTGAACATATACAATGCAGTAAAAATACTGTTTTTATGTCCTTTTTTTCTAATTTTAACATATCTGTCTGGAATCTGTTTTGATTTATTAATCTCCTCTTTATGGATTATGTTTGCTTTCCTCTTTGCATACCTGCAAATCTTTGATTAGGTGCCAGACATTGTGAACTTTAAGCTTCTTAAGCTTTGTTCTGATATGCAGTTATTTGAAAACTGTTTGATCCTTTGGGTCCTGGTTTTAAGTATGTCTGGAGAAGTTCTGTCTTGGACTAATTATTTCCCACTACTGAGGCAAAGCCTTCCTGTGAAGTACCTAATGCCTTGTGAATAACTGAGTTTTTTCAGTCTGATTTATGGTTACAGACAAGGTTTCCAGCCACATGTGAGCACCAGGCACTGTTTCTTCCAGTCTTTTTGAGTGGTTCATTTTGTGGCCTCGGAAGGTTTCCTCACAAGCATTGGGTTGATCATGTCTCTACCTAATACTCCATGTGACCCTCCACCTATCTCTGGAGTTCTCTGCACAGCTCTCTCCTCTCTGGTAGTACATCTTGAATTTTAGTCACTTTGGTCTCCTGAGACTCCCAACTCTAACTCCTCAACTCTGGGAGTCTGCTGGGTTCCACTTTATTACCCCGCTCTCCTTGCTATGGCCTGGAAAATCTCAAGGTAGTAACCTGGGTTGCTGGTGGAGTTCACTATGTTTGTTTCCCACCTTCAGAGATCACTGTCCTTTGTTGTCTGATATTCAGTATCTTGAAAACCATTCTTTCATGTGGTTTGTAGGGGTTTTTTTGCTGTTTTTGTCTTTTTGGTTGTTTCAGTTAGGAGGGTAAATCTGGCCCCAATTTTTCCAATTTGGTCATAGACATACTATATATACACACTCGTACATATATGTATATATACATATAGTATATCTATACACCACACTATATATACTTATATACTATATATGCTATACTACATATTATGTATACAATACTATATAGTATATATAATATGTATAAGTAAATAGTAAGCACAAATTTTAGAGAAGTGTTGATCAAGTAGATTGATCTAATGATTAAAGACATTTTGTCTTATTTAGTTCTGCTTTTTCACCATTTTCTCCCACCTGGGAAAGCCACAGTGGAATATACAATAGTTGGTAGTAAGTTGATGAGTTGAAGGGACCCCTACCTCATGTGAGTGGAGGTTGGGGGGCAAAGGCAAGGAGAGACCCAGAACATAAAGTTCAGTGTTATTCCGTGTGGTTTTGGAACTCTTTCTATGCCATGTCTCCAGATCCAGCTAATTTGCAGAGATTGTTTAATGTATACCCTTCCATGTATCCAAATTCCTGTAGACCCAACCTATTGTAGCATACAAGAGAGTTGTTGCTTTTTAAAAAGCTCCTTCAGAGTTGATTTCTTCTAAAACAGCTAAAGAACATCATGTCTTTTAAGCATATACTGTACTTTTGAATAAACAAAGGAAACTAAATCACATTATACAATATCACCCCATTCCAGTTTGAAAGGGGGTATTTGCATAGGGTCTCATAAACTTTCTTATGCAGCTTCCATATGGCTTTTCCGTAGTGCTTGAACCACACAAGCAGAAAATTTGTTCAGATCTGAAAATGTTTTCCCCCATATGGCTTAACAGCTGGTAAAGTGGACCTATTCTAATTTTGAAATAGTTTTATAGATTTCTGGCCACCAGGTGGTGGTATTCACAATCCGTTGACAAGTGGGCTTTATCTATTTTCTGCATTTCTTTGTTACACGAATCTTTTGCAGATATGTAAACAATTAAAAAATAAGGGAAGAAACTAGAAATTTTGAAGTCAAAAATAAGCAAGATAAAATAAAAAAAATTTTAAGTGGTTGAAAATAAATTTTAACACTGTCGGTGATATTTACAAAGTAGGTACTTTTTTTGATTGCTATAAATTCGCATTTTAATTGTAAAGTTCTGGAAAATATAATCCAGCTTCTTTAATGTTACCCAATTGTATGTGTGACTGGATTGAATTGTTAAAGAAATCACAGGAGAGCCATATGACATATTAAATAATCATTATATATTATGTAGTATTTGGTACCACAGGGTCCAACAGAAATAATGCCTGCTTGAGTGTGGTTGGTAGGTAAATAATATGGGTTTGATATTTATAGTTTTAATTTGAATATTTCACCTAAAATGTTATATGATGTGATACTGTTATGTTGAAGAATTTTATGCTTATGATTTTGTAGTAAAAGATTTTGTAATAAATAAGGTGCGATATTTGTGCCAGACCTTATATTTCTGTGAGTTGTGTCTTTAGGCTCCCAAAAAGATGTTAGGACTTTAAGTGTAAAATCTTCATAAATTTCAAATCTAGAAATGAAGAAAAAAATAAATTTGAACTGTACCTTTTAATTAGGATACATTAAGCATCTAGTTACTTTTTTGATTTGGGTATCAAAAATGTTTTGTGTATAACTTGGTTTGCTCATGAAATTGACATATTTGCTATGAACTAAAACTTGGCTATCTAGAATCCTCAAGGAATGAGTCATTTAGAAGAGCTGAGTCTCTCAAATTACAGGATTATCTCTTCAGGCACCAAATGGTCTAAATTCCAGTGGAAATTATCCTACAGTGTATTGCACACGTCCCCGGCTTCCCAGCTTGAGACAGAAAAAATAGTTTGCCCTTTCTTGATGAGTCAAGTTTCTTCCTTTGAGTATCAGATTTTCCCCTCTTCTGTATGGCAGTGTTTTCAGAGCCTGTCATGGTGTGGAGTATTCTTTGTCCCTGTGTTGAATGACCCCAGACTGCTGTGTCTTTGAATTCCTGTGACTGTTTTCTGTGGATTTTTTTTTTTGGTCTCCTTTTGCTTTCACTTTTTGTTGCCAGTGGGGTGCCTGTGGCTAGCAATTGCTGCTGTGTTGTTGTTGTTGCTGATTCTGATAAATAAAGATTCTTATGGGGGGCGGTGTGTGTGTGTGTGTGTGTGTGTGTGTGTGTGTGTGTGTAAGAAAATGCAGCCCATGAGTCATTGAGTGATGTGTATGGGCCTTAGTATATGAATTTTGTAAATTTTCAGATATTCAGTTCATTATAAAATATGTGGTTCTAGAATGTCTATCTAAGAAAATATTTAGATATTTAGAGGTAGTAGGTGCAGTCTGAAAAATTGGATGAAAGTATATGCTTTTATTTTCGGTTCTCTCTGGCCTTCATACTTCTCATTAGGAACCGCTCTGCTGTGGGGTGGGATAAGTAACTCACACTGGTACCACATTGGAACAGCTGCTGACAGGGCTCCTCCAGTCCTTGCTATTTATTTTCCTTTTTATCTTTTTCCTTCCCTTTCCACTCCTCTTTTGTTGAACTTTATTCTCAATGCTTTATTTTTCTTTCTTTGTACACTTTATAGCTTTTGGTGGCACTGTTGTGGACTTTAATCTGATAAGCCTTGCTAGCAGCATTAAGCCTTAAAAAGCTGGTGACACCTTTTGAAAGGTTTAGCATTAGTTGAGTATTAAGAATAATTTCTACTACTTGAGTGATTTCTTAAAAATCTATAGTTATTTTCGTAAGATTTACAGTGATGTTTCTTGTGGCAGTTGACAAGTTCTAACTTTGGCAATTATATTTAGCCGTTAAATTTTCTCCTCCCTTTCCCCCACCCTCTCTCCACCCTCATTTCCTTTGGATTTTTCATTTCCTTTCTTTGTTTACCGCACTCAAGCTCATAGTTGCCTGCATTCGTGTGGAATAAATGATTCATGTCCATAATTCTTGGCTCCTGAGAGATAAAAATTTTATGCAGTAATGTTATTATTGATTATATTTCATTTGTTTTCTATGATGTTCTCTGTGCAGCACCTCTAAGCATGTTGCTCCCAGGCTAAGTACATATTTGAATACTTACTGAGACTCCTAATTTAGAGTTTGAATATTTAATCAGTCTACATCGTAGGGCAAGTTGTTAACTAGATACTTTGCATCTTACTTTAATTTAACTTTTTTATGAAGGAGGAAGCAAACTTGAGAGGACCCTGGTAACACACAGAGACATTTTGTATTCCACCAGTGATAGGCAGATTTAACAGACATTAAAAGTGTACATATGAATTTATTGTATTGATTTCAAGAGCACAATTTTTTCATTAAACAAATGCTATTCTGCTTTTTGCAGCCTAAATCCCCTTTGGTTACCCCCATGCCCACCCTGCAACATCTATGGTGAATGTAACCTTTCGCCTATATCCATAGTCAAAATGAATGAAGCTTAACCTTGAAGTTGTTGGGTTATTTCAGTTCTACTAGCAACAGCTTTTGTGGTTCATTAATGGAAATAGTCTCAGACTTTGGAGCGGAAAAATTGCAGTTGGGCGCCTCAGTAATGGATGCATTTGCTGCTCAGAATCTTCTTTGAGACTAAAGGAAGTGCACTGCCTGTGCCATGTGCAGTGCTCTTGCCATCAATATAATGACAGACGTCCTGAATCATTTCTGCTTTGTTTGCAGTTTATTTCTTTAGTCACTATTTGTCAACTTTAATTTTTCTCCTTTTCCGTGGTTTGTTACAGTTGAGGGTCTCACTGCAAAACAACTGAACTTTACATTGATTACTTTGTATTCTCTTAGCAATGTAGGCAGCATTATTTATTATACATTAACTTTGAGTAGGAGAGAGAGGGGGAGAGAGAGAGAGAGAGAGAGAGAGAGAGAGAGAGAGAGAGAGTTAAATCACTACCAGTATGTTAGAAAAGTGGTAGAAGAAATAGTACCAGAGATAGACCCTGAAGACCTAGTTTCCAGGCCTGGGCTGCCACTGACTAGTTGTGTGACTTGGCAATTCATTAATATCTGTGGGCCTCAAGTTCCTTATCTTTGAAATGAGGAAATTGGACTAAATAATGTCTAACTCATTTCCTGATTTAAAATTATTTGTGCTTCTATACATAGTAAAACACTCAGCTTGGTATTTCAATACTTTTATTTATGGAGTTGGGGAAGGATTTGATACGGCATTCTCTAAATGCTATTTCAGTTGTATAATAAGATATATTTTCTTGGAATTGTATCGTATACAAGTATACTGAAAGAAAAAAAAAGGCTTTTCCTTTTTCTTCCAGGACAGTGGCTTTGTGCATATTCATACTCCAGTAATCACATCCAATGACTGCGAGGGGGCTGGAGAACTTTTTCAAGTTGAAGTAAGTTGTGCTTTCCATCTTGGGGGAGACACTGCTCTCTGACATTTTTCATCTGAGGGTTTTAAATTTAATAAGAGTTGTATTGATAAACCATGACCAGAACCTGAAATTTTTTCAGTAGTAATCCTTAAAAAAAATAGAAAATTCAAACTTCTCTGATTCCTGTTCTATCCGCTGTATTATTTACATTGTGACTAAAAGGAGTAGGTTTTTAGTTTAGTACTCCATTTACTATTCTTATATAACTGTGAACTAGTGAACTGGAATAATTTGAAGAGATTAATAAAGATTCTTAAGATATCTTTTGTGCAAATTCAATCCCCGGTTAATATTTTTGGATATAAGTCATATTTTAAAAGATAAGTTAAAAAAAGTATACATGTGACTATTTTCTTTTTCAAAATCTTTAACAAAACATTTTTCATAAGAAACATTTATGCCCTAGCTAAGTGGCTCAGTTGGTTGGAGCATTGTCCTGTACACCAAAAGGTTACTGGTTGGATTCCTGGTTAGGACACATACCGAAATTGTGTGTTCAGTCCCTGGTTGGTGTGCATACAGGAGGCACCTGATCAGCGTTTCTCTCTCACATAAATGTTTATCTCTTTCTCTCTCCTTGCCTCCCTCCCTCCCCCCGCTTTCCCCTCCCTTCCTTCCTTCCTTCCTTCCTTCCTTCCTTCCTTCCTTCCTTCCTTCCTTCCTTCCTTCCCTCCCTCCCTCCCTTCCTTCCCTCCCTTCTTCTCTTCCTCTCTCTCTAAAATCAATAAAACATATCTTCAGATGAGGATTAAAAAAGAAAGAAAAAGAAATGATTTATGTTCTGTATACTTCATGAAGGCTCTTGTTTTAATTCTTTATTCAGCAATCATTTTCTGAGCTCATAAGAAGTTCCAGGCATTGTCAGCCTGCCCTTGTAGGTAATTTAAAATTTACTAGTTATTTTTACTTATAGGCAGTTGAAGCCATTTCATTTACCAATTTGCCAGCCTACTTAAACTCTTTGGCCAGTTGTGTAATAATTTACAAAGAAATGTATGTTGATAAGTACTGCTTTTTGTATTTCTTTCATTCGTTCATAGATTTCTTCCTCCCTCCCTCCCTCCCTCCCTCTCTTCCTTTCCTGTCCTCACCCATGGACTTTTTTTTTCCCCATTGGTGAGGTGGCGCAGGTCCTGAAGGTCCTGTTCAGATGTCAGCTGAGGCAGAAGGCAGACTCTGGTCCCACAGAGTCTGCTTTGGGTCATCATGGATGGGGAAATAAAAATAAGCCATCCCAGACACTTTTCTCAGTCTGCCAGGGAAAGGGGTGGCAATTCCCTCTTGTGGAAAATGCCCGGAGTCCCTTTGTCCAAAGGCTTTTATTGAAAGGGTTATCAGTGGGGCTAGGTAGTAGGAATGTACAGGTGTTTTCATTACATCAGTATGTTAATGTTTACAGAGAATAGATGATGTTTTGAAGAAAACAAATGGCAGGAACACACCAATTTACATGGGTCCGAGAAGAGATGAGTAAACATAAGAGTGTAAATTTAAGAGTGCTGAAGTGTTTAGGGTCAGGGTCTATGAATAATGTAAATTTCCTTCCCAGCATGAGCTGGTTATCATAGCTTTTGAGGAAAAAACAAAGCATGCTTCAAGGAATTTACTTCTAGATCTGATTTCCCCCAGAAACCACCTAATTCAGTTTAGGGCTATACCTGCCTCCAGTATTGTTTCAAGCCTGAGCCAGGCAGGGGAGCAGAGCTGCCAAGAGATAAGGAGACTTCTTTCAGATAGAATGAGGACTCGGGCCATATCAAAGCTGAGGGGTGAGGGTTTTTTGCCCCCTCTCCATGTCCCCCAAGTCCTTCCCATGATGGCCCCTTGCGACTGTGCCTGACTTAGGTTGCCCCTGCCATTGAGAGGTCTTACTACCCAGCATTGACTAACCAGCCATCCTTCACGGCTAAGCAGGGTGGTGTGAGGGAGCCCCTGCCAGGGAGACAGGCTTTGCCTCCTCCCTGGCCTGTTTTCCCAAGGCCTGCTTGCTTAGCTCCAGCCTTGGGGCTCTCTTGCCTGTCAGCAAGGCTGCAGTTCCTGAAACCAGGCGGAGTGGTTCCCAACACGTTTGTTGTAGAAAGAGAGAAAGGGAAAAATGAAAGGAGAGAGGAAGGGTGAGAAACATCGATGCAAGAGAGAAGCATTGATCGCTTGCCTCCCGAAAGCTCCCAGACTGGGGATCAGATTGCATGTGTTTACACCCTAAGGAGGATTCAGGATTGAACCCGCAACCTAGGCATGTGCCCTGACGATGAATTGAACCGCAATCTTTTGGTTATGGGCTGATGCTCCAACCCACTGAGCCACCCCTACCAGAGCCACTGATTTCTTTAAGAACTCAAGATTCTTTTGACATAGTGGGTTGATTCCATCAAAGGATGACATATAACTGCTGTATCTGGTTCAGTATGTTTTCATTCTTGAATAAATTTTAATTACAGTTGACATACAGTATTATATTAGTTTCAGGTATACAACTTAGTGTTTAGACATTTATATAATTTTTGAAGTGATCACTCTGGTAAGTCCAGTACCCATCTGATACCATACATAGTTATTACAATATTATTGACTATAGTCCCTGTGCTGTACTTTACATCCCTGTGACTATTTTTACAACTTGCAATATGTACTTCATCCCTTCACCTTTTTCACCCAGGCCTTCAACCTCTGCTCACCCCCTACCCCACCAATCTGGCAGGCATCTTTTTGTTCCTGTATCCATGAGTTTGTTTCTGTTTTGTTTGTTTGTTTATTTTTGTTCAACATATAAGTGAAATCATATGGTATTTTTCTTTGCCTTATTTCACTCAGCATAATATCCTTTAGATCCATCCATATTGTTGTAAATGGCAAGATTTCATTTTTTTTTATGGTTAATATCCCATTGCATATATGCACCACATCCTCTTTATCTAATTATCTATCAATGGACATTTAGGGTGCTTCCATATCTGGAATATTATAAATAACGCTGCATGAACATAGGGGAACATATATCTTTTCAAATTAGAGTTTGGAGTTCATCCGATAGATACCCAGAAGTAGAATTGTTGGGTTATATGGTAGTTCTTTTATAATTTTTTGAGGAACCTCCATACTGTTTCCCACAGTGGCTGCACCAATTCACAATTCCACGAACAGTGCACAAGGGTTCCCTTTCCTCCACATCCTCGCTAACACTTGTTTATTTATTGATTAGAGACATTCTGACAGGTGTGAGGTGATGTCTAACTTGCATGTCTCTGATGATTTAGTGATGTTAATCATCTTTTCATATGTTTATTGGCCATCTGTTTATCCTCTTTGGAGAAATGTCTATTCAGGTTCTCTGCCCATTTTTTAATTGGATTTTTTTTTTTTTGGTGTTAAGCTGTTTGAGTTCCTTATATATTTTGCATATTTACCCCTTATTAAAATTTATTCAAGAATGAAAACATACTGAATATCTTCTTACATTCAGTAGGATATCTTTTCGTTTTGCTGATTTCTTTCACTGTGTAAAAACTTTTTTAACTTAATATAGTCCCATTCGTTTATTTTTTCTTTTGTTTCCTTGCCTGCGAAGACATGTCCAAAAAAGTACATACTGTTATCTGTGAGGTCAAAGAGTTTAATGCATTAGTTTTCATCTAAGAGTTTTGGATATTGTTAAATGTTTTTTCTGCCTCACTTGATATGATTGTATGATTTTTATCTTTCATTTTGTTTATGTGCTCTATCACGTTAATTGATTTGCAGATATTGAACTAGCCTTGCATCCCGGGAATAAATCCCATTTGATCATTGTGTATGATCTTTTTAATGTATTGCTGAATTAAGTTTGTTAATATTTTGTTGAGGACTTTTGCATCCATGTTCATCTAGGGTATTGGCCTATAATTTATTTTTTATTTTTTATTTTATAGTTTTATTGTCTAGTTTTGGTATCAGGGTAATGTGGGGCTCTTAAAATAAGTTTGGGAATCTTCCCTGCTGTTCAATTTTTTGGGAATAATTTAAAAAGGATAATTATTCTTTGAGTGTTTGGTAAAATTTAGCTGTGAAGCCATCTGGTCTAGGACTTTTGTTTGTTGGGAGTTTTTTGACTGCTGGTTCAATTTCATTAGTAGTTACCATGCTGTTCCAATGTTCTGTTTCTTCCTGATTCAGCCTTGGAAGATTTTATGTTACTAGGAATTTATCTATTTCTTCCTGGTTATCCAGTTTTGGGCAAAAAATTGTTAGCCTGGTTCTCCAGGGGCGTTCCCTGTATGAGTTACGGGTGCTCTCCTCTTGTAGTTGGGTCTCAGTTGCTGTTGGCACATCATTGTTTGGGATTGACCCTCGGGTTGACTGGCTGTGAGGGCTGGCTATGACTACAGCAGATAAGCTGCTGTGTGAGGGGCTGACCCCATAAAGTGGGAGTCACTTTAGCAGGGCTCTGGTACCAACTGAGTCCACTCTTAAGGTGTGTTGTTTGTGGAGCTGGTTGGGTGTGTTGGTTGCCAGGTGTGTTGGTTATGGAGCCTCTTGGGAGAGGCTCAGGTGCAGCCCAAGGCCATCCTATGTTTGTGTTCAGTTGGGGCTGCCTCGTGGACTCTACAAAGTGATATGTAGTCGGCTGCCATTTATTCTGGGCTTGAATGTGCTCGGGAGAAGCTATGCTGAGAACCAAGGCCAGTAGCCATGAGAGCTATGTGTGGCACCTTTTGGTAGGCACCATGATATGAGCTGGAGGCAACAAGCATTTGTGCCAGGCTTGTTGCTGCTTATTAGAAGCTACATTCCAAGCCAGTGCTGGCTGCAGCTTTTGTCAGGCTTGGGATTAGCTGATGAGAATTAAAGTGCAAGTTGAGACTGGCAGTCACTTGTGCTGGGTTGGGGCTGCTTAGCAAAAGGTATAGGGCATGCTGAGGCCAGACAGTGCTTGTTTGGAGTTTGTAGACCTTTGAGAGATCTTAGGATAGTCTACAGTGAGCCAAAGTAGGCTTGTATGGAAAAGTGCTGGAAGCGACTCAGGCCTGGTGCACAAGTTGGGTGGGATAGAGTCTTAGGGAATCACCAGGGCCAGGCGGAAGATGCTAGCAAGGTTAATGGAGGGCTCAGGTTTGGCACCTGCCTTCACCTGCCAGCTGGGCCGGGGAGAGTTCTCAATAAAGGATCAGTGCTGGCTGCCAGCTCTTTTGTTCCCTGAGGGAGCTGCCCTGACCCCTGTCCCTCCAGTCTTCGCCCTGAAGCTAATCAGTTCAATTTCTTTCCATGTGTCCCTGACTCTTCTTGAGCTGCTATGCCTGCACTGGAACGCAGAGAAAGTGAGTTTGTGAGTCCATGTATGGGCCCCTCAGGAGTTACACGTGGGACTCCAGAAGCCCTCTGTTTCACTCAGGTGCAATTCCTGCTGGTTTTCACAGGAAAAGGACTCCTTTTCCTGGCACTGGTGCTGTGGGCTGGGGAGCCAGATTTGGGGCTGGGTCCCTTCCCTCCTCATGGGGGGGACCTCTGCTTCTGAGATATCCCTTCTGAGTCTTAATTGCCAAACCATGGGATCTGCATCTACATCCCTGTTTCTCCTATCCATCTCATTATGGCTTCTTTATATTCTTAGTTATAAGAATTTAGTTCAGGTGATATTTAGGCAGTTCTGAATGATGGTGGTTTTATAATTTAGTGATAATTTTGATGTGGTCACAGGAGGAGGTAAGCACAGCATTCACCTACTCCGCCATCTTGACCCGAAGTTCCCTTCATGATTAACTCTTGATAACGATGCTTCCTCTTCATATTATTGAGCAAAGTATTTACTAGGAGAAGTTGTCTTCATATGTTAAAGTTGTTAATAAAAATAATGAAATTCTGTCTTTTTTCATACATATCTTGAAGAACTCTTGATAATAGTCTTCTGCAAAGAGCAGAATAAAAATGGTTTTTTGAACATTTAAAATGAGAGTGTTAGCACCTGTATATATGAGCTCAAAGAAGGTAGTAAATGATAAAATCACAACACATTTGGCCCTTTGGATCTACAGGTTCTGTATCCACAGATTCAATCAACCAAATATTGATAATATTTAGAAAAAAGTTACATTCTTCCTGACGTGCACTATATAGTTAGGCCTACATTGGTTATGTCTGCACTGAATATATAGACTTTCTTTTTGTCCTTATTTCCTAAATAATATAACATGACAACTGTTTATATTGTATTAGAAATTATATGTAATCTAGAGATGATTTAAAATATATAGGAGGGTGTGCATAGATTATATTATACATTTTATGTAAGAATATTATACATTTATATTATACATTTTATATAAGAAACTTGAGCATCCACAAATTTTGTTATCTGCCAGGGTTCTGGAACCAATTCCCTGTGGAGGCTGAGAAATGAGTATATATAAATTACAAAAATACATTTTTTTCTAGGTATTTGTTGTTTGTTTTCTGTTTGTACCTTAATAGTCTTCTCAATGTTGAAGTGAAGGAAAAACCATCTACCTTAAATACATTTATAATCCCTAAATCACTAAATATTAAAAAGTAAATGACAAGGAAGGAAATGTATAATTTAAAGGCATTTTTACAAACAAAAAAGGAAATTATTAAAGAGGCCCAAAATAAAGAGTAAAAGAAATCTGTAACTAACTTAAAAAGTGATAAATTTGGAGATAACTGCTTTGCTACAAGGGAAATCCCCTAAGCCAGACTGATTGATTACAGTATGTATAGTTTGGCCTCTAAACAATACAAGTCAAGTTACCAGATAAAGTATAAATACATAGGAAGGGGAAAAAAATATGTGTGTGTTTCTGAAGCTAAACAAATGTTCTATCTTCATACTATATCAGGGCCAGGTTAAGTAATTTTATAGTGGAATTAGACTTCCCTGTTCAGAGTACCTGAAGAGATGCTCTTGACTTCATAGATCCTAGACTCCTGCAGTCAGGGTCTATATCAGGTTTCAGTGGTGTGTAGTTTTTGCCCTGACCTGCAGTCTTTGTTGCTTTCAGAAATTCAGCTCTAAGACTTGTCTCCTGCCTCTGCCAACCCTCTATCCTTTGAAAGCAGTGCTGCTGCTTATTTCCACCTCACACACCTCTGTCCTTCCATGCTTTCTTGTGTTAATTTCCTCCTCTCTTCCTGTAGAGTCAGAGGGATTTGAATTGTGGCACCCCACTGTTAGGAGGAAGCAGTTTCGTATTATAATTGTTGCTTCACTTAATAGTGGTCCTTTTTGCTCTGACAACAATGAAGTGTCAGGTTTGAGGGCAGTAGTAAGAGGCCACCCTGAAATGAACAGTAAAAACATGCACTTCTGAAACACTGTTGAGAAGTGAATGTACGTTTCATTATTTTAGTTTTCTTTTTCTCATTTCCATTTCCTGCTTTAAGACTTTGGATATTAAGGTTTGGGGACTACCAAATACATATGTAGAAAGTAGCATTCAAGCCATTCATTTGTTATTCTGCTGACATTTGGTATCATCTGTGTTCAAGATGCTGTGCTAATTGTTAATGTTAAAGATGTAGTTGAGGTTCAGACCTGTAAAGCTGGTGAGTTGGCAGGGGTTGACAGAGGCCGGAGCATACTTTTCATTCACTCATGATGTTACTTATCTTAATATTCCCTGATTGTACACTTTTTCCTCTTTGTCTTAAGGCCCTAGCTGTGCCCCCATAATTATGTTTGGTCTTTCCAATACTAGAGTATCTATTTTGTCTCTTAGAAGATAAAGGAGACTAAAGGAAGAATTAGAGATTGTGGCAAAAACTAGACATTGATGGGACATAGGTGAAACTGCCTTATGTATGTATGTATATTTGAGGTTACAGTGTTACCAGTTGTAAGTGGTATGGAATCTAGAGGAAAAGTAGGTCTGTGAGGATTGACTTGGTTAGAAAAATCTTCAAAATGAGTATGTGACTTGCCTGTATCCTAGGGAGGACATCCCCAGGTAGGGAACAATGTGAGCAGAGTCAAGTGTTTGAAATAGCATGGGGTCTTCATTGGAATCTTGGATGAACAAATTAGAGAGCTCATATTGGTGGATAGCTATAGGAATGAGGAGATGGAGCTGGCTTTTAAAACACTACATACCATAAAATTCACTCAAGTATACAGTCCCATGGTTTTCATTATATTCATAGGGTTGCGCAACCATCATCACAATCTAATTTTAGAGCATTTTCATCACCCTCAAATGAAACCTGGTACCCATTAGCAGTCCCTTCCCTTTCCGGTAGGTAACTTAAAACTCCTCTATAGATTTGCCTCTTCTGGAGCATTTTATGTACATGGAATCATACAACATATGGTCTTTTGTGTCTGGATTCTTTCACTTAGCACAAAGTTTTTGAGTTTCATCCATGTTGTAGCATACATCAGTACTTAATTAATTTTTATATTCAACTAGTATTCTGTTGTATAGATATACAACATTTGTTTATTCATTTAGCAGTTGATGGCTATTTGGATTGTTTCCACCTTTTGGCTATAATGAATAATGCTACTATGAACATTTGTGAAAACATTTGGATGAGCATATGATTTCATTTCTCTTGGGTGGAATTTCTGGGTCATATAGTAACTTTGTTTTGAGAAACTGCCAAACCATTTCCCAAAGTGGCTGCCCCATTTTACATTCCCATCAGCATGTATGAGTCTTCCGATTTCTCCACGTCATTACCAGCACTTATTATTGCTCCCTTTTTTCCTCTAGCCATATCAGCCTATGTGAAGTGGTATCTTATTAGGGATTTTCTTTTTGCCTTTTGCTCTCAAACATTTACAATTTATATGTAAATGTGTGATCGCATTTAAGCTTTTAATCTCTAATTCTTCTATGCCAAAGTGTACTGTATAAGTGATTACACATTATGAAATTAAATTAGACTGAGAAAATCTAAGAGTGATGTTTCATATAACAGAAACACTACTCAGATGCAGAATTTATACACTTAAATGCTTTTAAAGTATTTGAAGGAACTGAAAGTGTAAGCCTATTAAATGGAACCCAAGGAGACGTGTAATTTTATATCTGAATCTTATTCTGTGGAAAATCTCATACTTAAAGTCTGCTGCTGAATCTCATACTGTGTACTGAAGTTTGGCATTAGGTTGGTTTGCTTTTTTAATTATTTTGGTTATATATGAAACAAGTATATGTGTGTGTGTGTGTGTGTGTATATGTCATAAAATTTACTCTTTTAATCATTTTAAGTATACAATTCAATACTATTAATTATATTTACAATGTTTGATAACCATAACCACTGTTTCCAAAACCTTTCATCACCCTAACAGAAATTCTACAGCAGAAATTCTCCATTCCCCTCACCCCAGCCTCATGGAACCTCTAATCTACTTTTTGTCTCTGGAATTCTCTATCTAAGATATTTCATATAAATGGAACAATACAACATGTGGCCTTTCATGTCTGGCTTCTGTTGTAGCATGTATCAGAATTTCATTTCTTTTTATTACTGAACAATATTCCGTTGTATGGATATACCACATTTTGTTAACTATTCATTTATTGATGGACATTGGGATAGGGTTAGGGTAAAAGGGCTAGTCACTTTAGGACTGTATTTACCTCTACAATCCTTAATTTCCTGACTTGAAAAATGTGACTAACACTCTACTTATAGGTTGTAAGAAGTAATTGAAATAACATAGATGAAAACTTAAAATTGCTATTCAAAAAAAAAAGGAAAATTTAATATGCAGGAGTAAGCTAATATATGCACCAAAAGTTTCTCTTTTCCAAACTGTTGTGCATTCTAAAAATGGTCACAAGAAATTATTGGACCTAGAATTTTGATGCTTGTAAATTTTTATGGCAAGGTTGTTTATGTAACACATCATTTTGGTTCTGCTTGATGTTTTCACTCTTTAATTCTCTTATCTGTTTCTTTTAAACCTTTTAGATCGTATGAGGGCTAACCCAGGTCAGACTTCTTTCCAGAACAATTCTTGTTCAGCTAACATTAATATTTTCCTTCTTCTAGCTCCTATTGTACTTGTGTTCAGTTACTGTAGCCTATTTTATTTTTTAACTTATATTTTATTGTTTATATTTTTACAGTTGTCCCAGTTTTTTCCCCTTTGCTCCGCTCTACCCACCCCCCCCCCAACTCCCTCAGGCTGTCCCCACACCATTGTCCGTGTCTGTGGGTCATGCATACACATTCTTTGGCTAATCCCTTCCCCTTCGACCAGTCCCCTCCCCTCTGACAGCTGTCAGTCTGTTCCATGCGTCCATGCCTCTGATTCTGTTTTTCTCATTAGTTTATTTTGTTCATTAGGTTCCACATATAAATGAGATCAATATGGTATTTGTCTTTCATTGACTGGCTTATTTCACTTAGCATAATAGTCTCTAGGTCCATCCATGCTATTAAAAAAGGTAAGAGTTCCTTCTTTTTTACTGCTGTGTAGTATTCCATTGTAGCCTGTTTTAATATTCAGTTCTTTAATGGTTTTTTGACATCAATTTTGTTTCTTCATCAAGCTTCTTACAGGGAAGAACTATGTCCTCCATGCTACCTGACACAGGTGGGACATTTGGGTACCTGTTGATTATTATTATTTTTTGTGGGCTCTTTTAGTTTGCAGAACTTCCAAGGTTAAGACTAGTCTTTTTTTTTTTTTTTTCTGTGAGGATGTCTATTGCTAATAAGGTCCAGTTTCTGCATTTGAAAAATGCCTAGGGCATATCTAGGAAGATAGATAGATTCACAATAATGTTTGTCTCTGGGCATAGGGTCTACAGTTCTGTATTTTTTTAAATTTTTGATCATATGCATGTGTTACCTTTTTAAAAAGCATAATATGTATAAAATATGCACAGTTCAGAAGTTACAAAAGTGAGTTTTCGTTCCATCCATGATACCCAGATACCCTGTTCTCTTTCCTATAGACAGTCACTGTTGCCCACTCCTCCCTAGAGAGTTTGTACCAACTTTTATTTCCGTCAGCAATATGTGTGAGTGCTGTTTCTTATGAATTAACTTTCAGAGTGTGTTACCAAATTTTAAACTTTTTTCCAATTTTAACTTGATATATTACTTTTTTAATTAAAAAAGAAGGTACCACACTAGATTAAGAAAAACAAATCTTCTTTCAAGGTCACTGAGAAGAGAACTGACCTGAAAGCTGGTGTGCTCTCACTCATATTGTGTTTTTGCCACTTCTGTAAAATGAGGATCTTATGAATTAATACTATGGTAAAAAAAAAAAAAATTCCGTAAGATTCTGAACTGATGCAGCCTGCTGCTGCTGCTTCCTGTTTCTTCCATACTCTGGTATCCACCAAATGGAGTGCGTTCTTAAAATGATCTAATCCCTATCAGGTACACACTGGACTAAAATTGCACTATTTGATTCATTCTGTAAATATTTGTTAAGCCTCCGTTTTTTTGTGAAAAGTACTGTGCTAGTGCTATTGACTTACAAAGTTATTTCTGTTTTGCCTCTCAGCAACAGAAATTGCAAGATAGTTTTTTTTAAATTAATTAATTTATTTTTTCAAATACATTTGTCTCTGCCTTCCCACCACCACTTTCCCTTGCCCCCTCCCCTCCTCCCTCCCTCAACTCTTCCCCTTTGGTTTTGTCCATGAGTCCTTGCTATATGTTCCTTGACTTTCCCCTTCCCTTCCTTGTCCCTGCCCCCTCTCCCTCCTTCCCTCTTGTCTCTGTTGATATCTTTTCCTTTCAGTGTTGCTGGTCTTCTTTTCCTTGCATCTTTGTATTGTTGGTTAGGTTCCGCTTATAGGTGAGATCATATGGTATTTGTCTTTCGCCCCCTGGCTTATTTCACTTAGCATAATGCTCTCTAGTTCCATCCATGCTGTCGCGAAGTTTAGTAGTTCTTTTTTTCTTTCTGCTGCGGGGTATTCCATTGTGTAAACGTACCATAATTTTTGATCCAATCATCTACTGATGGGCATTTAGGTTGCTTCCAACACTTGGCTATTATAAATTGTGCTGCTAGGAACATTGGGGTGCATAGGTTCTTTTGTATTGGCGTTTTGGTATTCTTAGGGTATAGTCCCAGCAGGGGAATCACTGGATTAAAAGGCAGTTCCATTTTCAGCTTTTTGAGGAAATTCCACACTGCTTTCCACAATGGCTGCACCAGTCTGCATTCCCACCAACAGTGGACTAGGGTTCCCTTTTCTCCCAAGCCTCGCCAGCACCTGTTGTTTGTTGATCTGTTTATGATGGCCATTCTGACTGGTGTGAGGTGGTACCTCATTGTGGTTTTGATCTGCATTTCTCTGATGGCTAGTGATGCCGAGCATCCTTTCAAATGTCTCTGGGCCCTCTGTATCTCTTCCTTGGAAAAGCGTCTGCCCAGGTCCTTTGCCCATTTTTTGATTGGTTCATTTGTCTTGCAAGATAGTTTTAAATGGGGGAAAAAAAATCTACAATAATAAATTGCACCAAAATAGTGTGAATTTGATTTGCATTTCCTTAATAGCTAATGAAATTGAACATCTTTTCATATATCTTTTGGCCATTTGTATGTGTTCTTGAGACAGATGTCCGTTCAGGTCCTCACGATGACCAAGACATGAAGACAAACAACGTGTCCTTCGATAGAGGATCAGATAAAGAAGATGTGGTTCTTGGTTTCATGCACTCTACTGTTGGTTCCCTGTAAATTGCTCTTTACTTCAATTAGTGTATCCTTTGTTTCTGATTGGATCTTTTTTATGCTGTTGAGGTTCTCACTAAGTTCTTTGAACATCCTTATAACCGATGTTTTGAACGCTGCATCTAATAGATTGCTTATCTCCATTTTGTTTAGATCTTTTTCTGGAGTTTTGTTCTCTTCTTTCATTTGGGTCATGTTGCTTTATCTCCTAATTTTGGCAGCCTCCCTGTGTTTGTTTCTATGTATTAGTAGAGCTGCTATGACTCCCAGGCTTGGTAATGTGGTCTAATGTAGTAGGTGTCCTGTAGGGTCCAGTGGCACAGCCTCCCTTATCACACAAGCTGGGTACTCAAGTTGTACCCACTGTGTGGACTGGGTACACCCTCCTGTTGTTGTTGAGCCTGAATTGTTGTTGGCACATCAAAGGTCAGCCATTACCTGTGGTCTCTCCAGGGCCACCTGACGTAAGCTACAAAGTGATCTACAGATGGCTGCTGCTTGTGCTGGGTTTGGAGTTGCCCAGGTGAGGCCAAGCTGTGAACCAGGGCTGGTTTCTGCTAGTGCCAGGACTGGGGCAACAGATCAGTGATTTGGAACATAAGGTAACAAAAAACAACCAATCAGAACAGCAAGAAAAAAAAAAGAATCCAGGATAGTGTAAGCAGCCTCTGGGACAACTTCATGTGTACCAATATTTGTATTATGGGGTGCCAGAAGGAGAAAAGAGAGAACAATAAATTGGAGACCTATTTGAAAAAAATGAGAGAAAACTTCCCTAACTTGGTAGAGGAAATAAACATATAATACCAGGAAGCACAGAGAGTCCCAAACAAGATGAACCCAAACAGGCCCACACCAAGCCACATCATAATTAAAATGCCAATGGTTAAATACAGAGAGAATCTTAAAAGCATCAAGAGAAAAGCAGATAATTACCTACACAGGAGCTCCCATTAGGCTATCAGCTGATTTCTCAAAAGAAACCTTGCAGGCTCGAAGGGATTGGCAAGGAATATTCAGTGTTGAAAAGCAAGGACCTGCAATCAAGATTACTCTACCCACCACAGCTATCATTTAGAATCAAAGGATAGATAAAGAGCTTCCCAGATTAAAAAAAAAAAAAAATGTAAAGAAGATCATGACCATCAAACCAGTGTTATATGAAATATTAAAAGGGCCTTCTTTAAGAAGGAGAAGAATTGACAATAAAATGGCAGTAAGTACATGTAAGTATCAACAATAGAATCTAAAAAACAAAATAAACAAACAAGCAGAACAGAAACAATCATAGATACAGAGAACATTTTGATGGTGGCCAGATGGGAGGGAGGTCAGAGAGATGAGTGAAAAAGGTAAAGGGAGTAAGAAGTACAAATTGGTAGTTACAGAATAGTCATGGGGATGCAAAGTACAGCATAGGGAATAGAGTGGCCAAAGAACACATATGCATGACCCATGGACATGGACAACAGTCTGGGGATTGCTTGGGGGGGACTGTGTGGAGGGGAGCAAAGGGGAAAAAATTGGGACAACTGTAATAGCATAAACAATAAAATATAACTTTAAGAAAAGGAGATGTGATACATATATATTATGGAATACTACTCAGCCATAAGAAAAGATGAAATAGTGCCATTTGAGACAACATGGATGGACTTTGAGAATATTATGCCAAGCAAAAAAAGTCAGTCAGAAAAAGCTAAGAACCATATGATTTCACTCATATGTGAGATATAAAACTGAAACTCATAGACACCAACAACAGTATGGTGGTTACCAGAGGGAACAGGGTCGAGGATAGTAAAGGGTACCAAAAATACAGTGATGGAAGATGCATGCAATATACAGATCATATATCATAGATGTGTACACTTGAAATGAATATGATCTTATTAACCAGTGTTACCCCAATAAATTTAATTTAAAAATATAAATAATAAAATAAAATAAAATGAATAAATAAAAACGTCACCCTGGCCTTTATGGCTTAGTTGGTTGGAGCATTGTCCCATGAACGCAAAGGTTGTGGGTTTGATTCCCGGTTAGGGCACATGTCTAGGTTGCCCGTTCTGTCCCTGGTCAGGGCACATGCAGGAGACAACCGATGGATGTTTCTTTCCTCTTCCTCCCTCCTTCCCTCCCTTCCTTTCCTCCCCTCTCTTCCCCATCTCCCTCGCTCACTCTCTAGAATATACCCAGTGAGGATTAAAAAAATAAATGAATTAAAATATTATGTAAATAGGGTCATACACTAAAAAAAATAGTGCAAATTTGAAAGCCAGCCATATTAAACACAAATTGCAGATATTACACAGATACCTTTTAAGTTAAATCTTGAAGAATATTTTTTAAAAATTCTGTGTACTGTAAACCCAGTTATATTTGGGTTCATAATTTTAAAATACTTTTAATTTGCTTTGGGTGCCAGCATTTTAACCTGAGGATAGATCAGACTAATAACATCTAACATTTGCAAAGTATATTAAGTCAACTAATATCTGTATAATACTTCACTGTCATTTATGTTATTTCTCTGATGTCTTTAATGTGTTAGACCACTAGACAAGCTTTCTAAAAGGAGTAATCTACCTTATTAGATTTAAGTAGTTCAAGCAGATAAAGAAAGAGAAATAACAAAGCTCAGTATTTATTGAATACCAACTACATTTCAGGCATCATGTCAAGTTCCTTTATATATTACATAATCTTGTCAGCAACCCTTTGAAGTCGGAATTAGTTTGCCCTCAGGAAGGCAGAAACATTGTTTCTTGTACATTGTTGTATAATACTTGGCACATTCTCTGGCACATGATAGAAGTTCTATAAATATTTGTTGAATAAAATGAGGAAACTAGGCTCAGATAGAAAAACTGATTAAAAGCCACACAGAAGGAGACAGAGTTGTAGTTTAAATGAGATGTTTGGCTATGCAGTTTGTACATACCACGCTGATTCCTGAAATTGGCTTTTGAGAAAAAATACAAAACTCTTGACTGAAGTTCTCAGGTTGAAGTAGCCTCTCTGTCTGTCTGTCTGTCTGTCTGTCTGTCTCTCTCTCTCTCTACTTAACAATACTCACGCAGGGTATGTATATTGATTTGAGAGAGAGAAACATTGATCAGTTGCCGGCCACATGTGCCCTGACTGGGAATCGAACTCCCAGCATTTTGGTGTATGAGATGATACTCCAACCAGCTGAGCCACCCAGCCAGGGCAAAAACAAAAAACTCTTTATTAGGTCACAGACAACTGTTAAGAATGAACACCACACTGAAGTAAAGCATCCTTGCCATTTCTTTTAGCCAACCTCTAAGACAATGTTTTTTCCCTTGGGGAAGGAGAATAACATTTACTGATAGCCTGCCAATGGCAAGAACTATGAGTACTCTTCTTTTTTTGTATAAACTATTAGTAATACTTATTTTTATAAATATTGTATAAATGTTAAATAATATAAGCTTTACAGACAGTATAAGGGATGTACCTGTAGAACTACTAAACTAAAAATGAACATTATTAGTACCTTTGATTCCCCATATTGTGCCTTCTCCATCTATATTGATTTTGTGTTTATTATTCCCATGTTAAAAAGTTTTACCAAATGAATGAATCCCTAGGCAAAATATTGTTTGCATGGTTTGCAACTTAGTTGAGTGGAATTATACCTTTTTTCCTCTCAGTATTATATTCCAATTAAATCAAAATCTCTGGGAAACGGGACTCAGCATTAGTATATTTAAGACTCTCCAGGTGATTCAAACATTTCTTCAGGGATGTATACAGAATAGCAGCAGTGCCTATTCATAGCCTTAGCTTTGTCAGAAAAAACCCAAATTTTTACAGGATGGGGATAATGAATTTAAACTCCCACCAGCAGGGTGTGCTGTTCTACATCCTTGCCAACACCTGATACTTTTAGTCTTAAATTTTTGCCAATCTCATGAACATGAAATGGGATCTTGATGTGATTTTAATTTGCTTTACTCTGATAACTGTTGATATTGTGAATATTTTCTCATGGTTATTGGCCACTCATGTTTTCTCCTATAATATTTTCTATTGTGTTGTCTTTACATGTCAGTATTTTTATAGTCTGAATAATAGTAATCCTTTGTTGAGTATACTGTTACTGATGTTTTCTCCCAGTTTGTGGCTTGCCTTTTCTCTTACTCTGTACTATCTTTTGATAAACATATCAAAATTTCAAGTTTGCATTTTTTTTAGTGTATGACCCTATACATAATATTTTAATTCATTAATATGAATATCATGTGTTCTTAATTTTAGTGTAGTCAATTTTAGTCTTTTTCTTTATGCTTTGAGCTTTTCTGTCTTATTTAAGAAATCCTTCCTATATTATGTCCTAAAAGCTTTACAGTTTATGCATTACACTTATATGTCCTTTGCCTACCTGGAGTTGAGTTTTGAGTATGGTGTAAATGTCCAGTTTTCCCAAAATATATAACTAGTTATTTAAATACAACTTACTGAATAGTTCATTTCTCTTCCTGTGATCACAATTACCAGTTTTGTCATAAATCAAGATTACATGTATGTGTGTGTCTACTTCTGTGCACTCTATTCTTGGTTTATCAGAATATCCCTGTGCCAGCACCTCACTCTCTCAATTGCTATAGCTCTTTGATAAGTCTTAATATGTAGTTAAATCTTTGGACATAATTTTAAGACTTTTTGTGGCTATTCTTGACCATTTTCTTTTCCATGTAAATTTATGAATTATCTTGACAAGCTTTGAAAAACCCTATTTGGTCTTTAGTTGGAATAACATTTATTCTGTAGATTAATTTGTAAAAATTATTTTCTTTATGGTATTGAGTGTTCCTATCTTTGGGCATGGTATATCATTCCATATTTTTAGGAGTTTTTAAATGTTTTTCACTGGAGTTAATAACCTTCATAAAGATCGTAAATACCTTTGTTACATTTATTTCTAGGTACTGTATATTTTTGTGATATTATAATTGTATCTTTGGAAAGAGCATTTTTTAGATATTGGGTACAGTGTTCAATATATATGTAGTAGAACAAGATTATTAATTGTATATGCAAATCTGTAGTATGTTTACTGATATTTAGTCTTCTTTATCTGCCATTTACTGGTGTGTTAAAATTCTCTGATGTATTTTTCAATTTTTTCTCATACTCTTGATTCATATATATATTTATTTCACATCATGCTATTGGATATATCTAATTTTAGAATCACCTCTTGGTCAAATCAGCCTTTAATTTTATTGTGGGCTTTTTTTTTTTCCAAGCACAGCTTTTTGCCTTATGGTCTGTTTTGTTTGATATTAATTTAACCATACCAACTTGGTTTTGATCAGTGTTTGACTTTTTTTCTGTCACCGATCCTTTTACTCTCAGCCTTTTCTTTTTTTGTCTTATATTTTAAGTGTGTATCTTGGAAATAGCATACAGCTCAGATTTTTTAAAAATAATCACTTAGTCTGCCATTTTTACTATTTAATCTAGTCCACTAATGTTTATTGTGATCACTTATGAGTTTTGATTTAAAAAAATTTTTTTTAAATATACTTATTTTAGAGAGAGAGAGAGACAATGGTGGCGGGGGGGGGAGAGAGAGAGAAAAACATCCACTTGTTGTTCCACCTACTTATGCATTTGTTGGTTGAATCTCTTGTGTGCTCTGACAGGGGATTGAACCCTTGGTGTTCCATATTTTTAACCATCTTATTTTGTTCCTTTTTCTTTTTGTTTTTTTTTTTATGCCCTCTTTTTTTTTTTTTTTGCTTTCTTTTGAATAATTAAACATTTTTTTCTCATTTCATTTTTTTCCACACTGCTAGTTTTGAAGAGACTGGATGGGGTAAAGGAGAAGGTAGAGTTTAAGACAATGATTATGAGTTTCAATTGCATATTGAATTCACCAAGGAACATTAAAAAATATGAATGCCTGGGCTCTACCCCCAGGAGTTCAGATTAATTGGTCTGGGATACAATCTGGCATGAGGGATTTTTCAGCTTACCAAGTGCTTCTACATACAGTCAATATTGAAAGCTACTGGCCCTGGAGAAACTCATAAACATAAGATATCAAATGTAGACACAGGCTTAGAAGGCTAGGTGCTCATGACCAACACCCTTTTCACTCCATATTCATAGCTGCTTTGTCTCTACCAACTGGGGAAATTCTCTAGCTAGTTCAATTTTCTTTCTGTTATACTAGTATGCACGGATTTGTATTGTGTCATGTGTTGAGAATTTTGAATTAAAAATTGTTTTTTTAATATTAAAATGAGCTGGTTCTCAAGAAATTGTTTCTTATTCAGAAGACATGAAATTGTAGACAGCATAACTATTTAATTGGGTTTCATAAGGGTAATCATACAGAATAATTTATGAGTATATAGAGTTGCTAAATGTCAAACATGGCTCATATTTTATAAGTGCTAGCAGAGTTTTCTGACAAGGCAAGACTAGGTGCCAAAGTGATCAGAGGTGTCTGCAAGGCAAAGTAAGCAGTTCATGACCCTTTTTGATATTTCTGTCTGATTTTTGCCTCCAACTTTGTCTTTTACTTTCTGCTTCCAAAATAATCCAGGCTGATCACAGATTCATCACAGGCCCCTTTCCAGAAAGTTACATTAGTAGGCACTTGAGGAAAGGAGAGACCCATGGTGGGAAGCAGGCATATAGGGTGAATTATTGATGCATATCACTTAGCTTATGTAATAATTCTTTTTTTCCAGTTAATATTGAGTACATAAAGTGCTGGGAACATAGTCATGAAAAAGTATATAGAAGTCTTTTTTCTTAAGAATGTATATCCTTGTAGAAAGGGAGGTGCAATAAATAAAACATTTAAAGTAAAATCTGTAATATTTTAAGTATTGTGGTAACAGTCTAAAGATAGGCCACTAGGATACTCTTCTTTCCAGTATTTATACCCTTCCGTCGTCCCCTCCCAAACCTCATTTGGGCTGATTCTGTGTAACTGACAGAGCAAGGTAGAAATGAAGCTTCCTTGGCTAGGTCATGAATCCCACAGTGTCTGACTTGATCCTTTGGAATGTGAGTTCTGGAGAAAGCCAGAGCCAGTATAAGAAGTCTGACTACCATAAGACCACCATGTTTGAGCTAGCCCAAACTAGTCATGTGGGAAGGCTAAGTAATGAGACAAAGATTCCTGGCCAGCACCCAGCTGTTTTAGCCATCCTAGCTAAGGCACCAGACTTGTTGTTGAAGATGTCATCTTGGACATGTAGTTTAGTTGAGCCTGCAGATGACTTCAGTCCCAGAGACCATTTGGCTGTAACCATATAACAGACCCCAAGCACGAATCACCCAGCTGAACTCATACAACCCACAGAATCATGAAAGACAGAAAAAGATTGTTGTTTTAAGCTAAGATTTAGAGTGATATGTTACTCAGCAATAGATAATCAGAAGAGATGGTGATTAGTATTGTGGAGGAAAGTAGAGCAGGAGGAAGAGATTAGGGAGTGCCGGAGAGAGACTCAGCTTTATATTAGGTGGTCAGGGTCAGCCTTACTGAGAAGGTGCTCAAAAGCATGGTAGATGTGAGGGAGTAAGTCATGTTGATACCTGGGGGAAGAACATTCCGGTCAGAAGGCATAGCAAGTACAAAGGCCCTATGGCTGGAGCTGCCTGAAGTTTTTAAGAAATAAGCACAATGGAGCATAGTGAGTGAGGGGAAGAATGGTGGGAATTGAGGGCAGACAGAAAGATATAAGGGGTTGGGAGTAGGTGCAGATTAAATTGGGCCATGTTGTTCAGCTTTATAAGGTGCAACACTCTTTTTATAACAAATAAATTGTAATAATCCCTTTTCTCTCCTGAAATGAAATATAAATAATATAAGCTTTCTATGTACTCAATGAAAAAAAGAAAATAATACAATGTTCTGAATGTAATATAAAGAAGACATAAGATGACCAGAGGGGAGGAGGTAGAGGGATAACAGGGAAAAGAAGGGGAAAGATCAAGTCAAGAAACATGTATGTAGGACCCATGGACAAAGACAGTGGGGTAGGGGCAGGACTGAATGTGGGAGGTGGGGGTGGGTACAGCAGGGGAGAGTAATGGGGGAAAATGGGGACAACTGAAACTGAATAACAATAAAAAAAAGACATAAGATGAAAGCAATGTAGTTTCATTATGTAAATGCCATTGTATGAAAGTTTAGAATACAAGTAGCCTTTATATGAGTTACTGACTTTGAGAACTAGAAATTAGGACTTACACAGGTTTTTCTCTTTTTCAATTACAGGTTGAATCCAATATTATTTTATATTCGTTTCAGGTGTACAGCATAGTGGTTAGACGGTCATAATGCTTTACCAAGTATCCCGCCCCCCACCAATATTTTCAGTGTATAAAGGAGTCTTATATTTGTGACTCAAATATCATGAACAGTGTTGCCACTGATGATGGGATTTTGTGAAATGGTGAAAAAAATCTTGATAGAGTTCTATACAGAGCAAAGTGCAGTGTTCCCTTAATTTACATGGAGGATGCAATCTAGAAAATTCAGAGTACATTGAAAGAACAAAATTCATGTAGTTCACTAACACAGATATTCCAAGGGATATTTTATATTCTGGTAGTACCCACTAAACTCCAGTACCTCCCTCTAGTCATTTTGGTAATCAGAAGTATTCCTACTAAGAACCTCCAGTCTAGGACTTTGCAGCCCATTGTAAGAACTTTAACTCAGAGAGACAGAAAGTCAGAAAGTTCTAAACAAATGAATAACATAAATCACTTATGCCTTAATGACATAATTCTGGCTCCTGTTTGGAGAGTAAATGGTGGGTGGGTAAGTACAGAAGATGAAAAAACAGTTAAAAGTTAATGCTGTAATCCAAGTGGACAGGTGATAGTGGGTTAGACCTGAGTTGAAGCGGTAAATCCTAAAATGCGGTTGGATCCTGGATAGATTTAGAAAGTAGTTTATGCATGTCAATACCAGAGCACATTTTTAAAAAATTATCTGAACTCCTGGACTGTGTTTTCCCAGAATAATATTAGTTACTTCACCTCTGTTAGACCTTTGAACTTCTAATATGGTGGGGATTATTGTTTTCTACAAATGGTTGTTTCCATTGCTAAGTAAAACAAAAGCAGATTTTCTTTCTTATTTTTTATTAATTTAATGTGAACTTTCATAATGCTAGTTTGGACATTAGAATTTAGTTAAGTTCTCATAAATGAAAAGAAAATGTCAGCTTCATAGGCACTACACAGCCTTTTGAGCTTATACTCTTTAGGGCCAGTGCCATTTAATTGTTTTGGGGAATAGGTTTTTGTGGGAAAGAAATTGGACATTCACTTTATGGATGTCATCCTTCAAGGAAGCAGTCCATGGCATTGTTGACTTCAGGAGGCACTTTGATCCCCCAAAATGATATGAATCTTTTTTGGATAATTTTTGAATGGCATCAAAGTGATTCAGTTTATGTCAGAATGTCTTATGATAGCTTATTCTTAAACACCATAGCCCCAGGTGAAGGACAACCAAGACCTTCTCTTCCAAGTTTCCTTAGTTTGTGTTGCCCCATGCAGCAACTGCAAGAAAATGTTGTCCTTGAAATTGTTGGTAGGATTCTATATTTACATTGGGAGGAAGTGTGGGAAATAAGGGACTAGATTTCGTTGAAAGACATGTGGTAAGGATTCAAGATGCTTACTACAGTTTTGTTTTATAAATATTTATTGAGTGCCTACTGTGTTTAGTGGTAATAAACAAGTCTCTTCAGAGGGATAAAAAAAATATAAAATAGTTCTTGCCAAGAAGGAGCTCATATTCTGGTGGAGGAGATGGGTACATACAAAGTTGAATAGTATTATAAAGTAATATACAATCAAGTGATAAAAAAATTGGTATTATTTCTCAAGGGTAGAGGGGCATGTGTACCCTGGGTGGGAGGGATATAGCATAAGCAAACACTCAAAGAAGAATGATCAAGGCAAAATAGGGGGAACAAGATCAGTTGAGTTTGAAGGGTATTATCAAGATGTTTCTCTATTTTTGAATGTTTTTAATGGAGAGTAGTGGGGAAGAAGCCCTTAAAGGTATGGTAGGTTAGGGCAAAGTAGAGAACATTCTACAGAACCAGTGAGGATTGTAAGCATGGGAAAGAGTTGATGAAAGCAGCAAAAATAGGTTAGAAGTGGAAAAGGTAGCAGAGGAGGAGGAGGTAGTAGGTCATTGGCATTAAATCTAGATGGGGTAATATGCACTAGGTCTTGGTAGCAATTGTAAAAATAGAAAGGAGGGAACAAAATAAAAGTTTTTAGATATTAAGGGGGAAGACAGCTTTTAAGATCAATGCTTCATGATTAGAAAGGGCTAAAATGGGAATATTTCAGGTAAGCAATATTCCAAACATGTTGTGACTAATTGAACATTTCCCTTTTAGGGCCTCCTCCCAAGGTTCTTGCTGTTTCCTTCATCTCAGTAAGTGGGATAAAATATTCATTTAGGTGATATGAACAAGTGGTTTAGGGACTGTCACCCTTAGAAAGTAAACAGCAAAGGTTATCGAGCAATCTGTAAGTTTATTTGGGAATAACAGGAATTGCAATTTGGGACATGCAAGCTATGGTGAACATAGGCAAGTCCGAAAGCGCGATCAGAAGAAATTGGGGAGGGTTGTTTTGAACAGGAGTCCATTGGTAGAGAACAAGAGTTTGAAGTTTTGGCAGCTTCTTATTGGCAGTGAGCAGAGAGAGGGCAGTTATTGCCGAGGCAAGTAGGGAAGAAATAGCCTTCTTCCTGCTCATTATGTAAGATGCAATGAACCCTCCCTTTATGGCTTCCCAGCTCCATTTTAAATGAGGTTTCCTTATTCATTTTTACAGGGCTTAACTCTGGCAGTAGATGTCCCTGCTCACAGAAGGGACTAGAAAATGGGGTGGGAAGATAGTTAATGGTCTGAGACCATACATCCATCTTTATAACCCAAGTCTGACAACTAGTAAGCCAAAATTAATATTTTATGAATGATAGTGAAGAAAATGTTACATTTTTTTCCTGACCCCTTCCCATTTAGCAGCAAATCTGACTTTTGGCAATTTGCATTGTTTCTCTCCTGAAAGGAAAAAAACAAAACAAAACACGTTTTGTTTTGCCCCAGCCTCACTCTCTGATCTTACAGACTCCAGACCCCTATTCTTGGTTCTTCCCTTGCCTTGTTCATTCTCACTTTCTCAGACTTCTCATCAGGAAAGCAGACTGTTTACAAACAGTCTGAGCTAACAACTTCCTTTCCTGCTGATCAAATAGTTGTCCAAAGGAAACCTTTCTCAGGGTTGAGAGTGGGTGTTCTAGTTAGTGGGTGTTCTGGAATGTAAACGGACCCTTATTTTAAGAAAGATTAATTTTATACTAGAAGTTCAGTGTACATTCACCAAGATACACACACATTTGTAGCAATTAGAAATTATGGAAACATAAACTGGACTTAATTAGAAATTATTAGATCAGCGACAGGCCCACTTAGATGGCTTGTTAATAATAGGAGAATCTCAAAGTCAACATACTCAGTAATGTAGAGTGCAGTTTATTGTGCCTGTTTGCCTTGGCTTTGGTTTTTATTGGTGAGGTGCAGTCTGACTGTAACTGAGCAAACAGGAGCCCATGCACATGGTGCCTTAATGTGTAACCCAACAATTAACGTTGGAAGAAACAGGTTTTTATTTACAGGGGTGAAACTTCTGCTCAGAGCCCTATTCTCCCACGAGACCCAGTACTTCCTTTGCTCCCCCATCATGCTATAAGCCAAAAACAAGCCCAGTAGTTCCCCATATCCTTATCTGTGCTTGAGCCAGCTGTGCAAACAGTTATCCATCTCCTCTAAAAAGTACAACTATGGGTTTTAAAGTGGCCATCCTCTTGCAGCAGCTTTCCCCTTCAGAATCTGGGACACATTATCCTCAGCCTCCGCGTAATAGTCCAGGAAAGCATAGGCCATGTTACATTGGATCATGGTGAAGTCCAGGAAAGGCACGAGTCACAAGAGAGTGGCCTTTCCATATGTCCCGAGTCCCAAAAGTCCAGATAGTATGGGTCTGCGAGGCAGCAGGTCAGCACCCTGCAAGACAGAGCCTTTGGTGGCTTCAGAGTGAGCTGGAGTGGGCACATTCAGAGCAGCAGCAGAATACCATTCTCTCCCTTACTATACCAGGCCGCAGGGCTGAATCCTGACTACAGACTGCCTAGTTGCTACATCATGGCTCTTTTTCCTCTACACTCACTCTGCCTGCATGGCTCCTATCTCACTACCAGCAGCATGGCTGAATCACTTGCTCTTTCAGACTGCCCTTAGTTTAAATCCTGACTGGGAGCTTCCTATGTGATCTCCTATGCAGCTCCTCCTGCAGTGTGCTACATTTGCCAGTTTCCCATATCATTTACATTCTTTTGGCTGCCATCTGTAGTTGGGTCAAGTGTGACTGACACAGTGATGCAGGGAGAACTGCCTCCCTGCCTCTCGTGCGGGCGCCGTACAGACCCCCACCCGCATGTTGAGTCACCATGCGTTCTAAAAGTCATGTACACATCTTTTGCCCCAGCGTGGTAGCACAGCTATCAACTTATGAGGGACTCTGGCCCACGAAGTCCCCAATTCACTGCAGATGGAAGAAAGAGTCGTTCCAGACACCGTTTGCCTGTCAAGGAAAGGGAAAGGCGATTCTCTCTCAGGGAGAATGCCCCAAGCCCCCATGCTCAATGGCTTTTATTGCAAGGGTTACAAGTGGGGGACAGGGTGCAGGAATGTATAGGTAATATAATTATATCAGTAACTTAAACTTACAGAGAATAGGTGGTATTTAAAGAAGACAATAGCAGGAACACACCAAATTGCTTGGGTCCAAGATGAGCAAACATTATGGCGCCAGATGGGATTTGGGTCAGGGCCCAGGAATTTTGTAAATTTCTTTTCCACGTTGAGCTGGTTATCTGGTGTAAGATTAACAGAGCTTGAGGGAGAAACAAAGCCTGCTGCAAAGAGTGTAATTTACTTCTAGGCCTGATTTCCCCTGGGGGGCCTCCGAGTTATTACCGGGTCCTGCGTATCAACTGCATTACCGGTGTTCCGGCCACGTCTCAGGGGTCCTCTCCCAGGCCCCAGCTTGTGCGGGACTACAGTCCCCAATACCACTCAAAGTGGCCCCCTACATCAACTAGCTACCAACTTGGCATAGATATGCAGAGTATCTTAAGCCATATCATCCACTTCCCTCATCCCCCAACCCCTAACCATGGGCTGTGGGGAATTTTGGGGGGCCCTCTGCACCCCATTTTATGATGGCATGCCAGGGCAATTTCTGTAGCATGATTGCAGCCCCTTTTGAGACAACTTGATGGGGAACATAAAACTACCAAACCACAGATCTTTGGGGGTGTTTGATGGACTTAGTTCCTATGTTTTGTTTTATATGATTAGAATTTCATACTTAGGAGAGAGCAATAGTCTGTTTTTTTTATGAAAGCATTTTGAATCCTATAGCATTATTTCTTCTGCACAGGAAAAAATTAGGGGAGCAACCTGGTATGTTAGGAAAATGATTATCCTAGGAGCTGAAAAATCTGGATTCTATGACTGGTCTTGCCAAAACCTGGTGTTGTATGGCGTTTGGCTTAATGTTTAACACAACATTAAAAAAAAATTAGGGATATATATGTTATATATAACATGTATATAACATGTTATATTAAGCTCTTATCTCTGTTAAAGGTTCTTTGATTCTTTATCATCTGTATCACAAAAGGCATAACCTCTATAAAACCCTTAATTGGAGTAAAGGGAGAAAATAGAATTTTCACCAATTATGTGGAGCTTGCGATGGTGAGTACTCTCCTTTTTCTTCATACTCTTCAAAGGAAATTGCAGATTATGGTAAACAGGGCAATAACACGCTGTTTTGATTTTAGACCTTTTAGGTGTCTGTGCCGTGCTTCATCTTTACATTCTGGTCTCAACTTTTTCTTTCTGGAATTTTGAGTAAATAGAATAAGGAAAATGTGGGGGTGGAGGGACAAAGTAGAAGATGGAAAAACAGTAAAAGAGGATAAACGAGGATGTGGGTGCTTCAGTAACTATAGAAGTCAAATGAATTTTCCATTGTTGATTATACTCCTTTCCACTCTTCAGCCAAGTGCTGTTTACCCTCACCCTACTGCATGTTTTACATGGAGGCAGAGTCAGACTTTTGTGGGTTTTTCTATTTTCATTCCCTTCTGATTTAAAAACTACTTTGCTGTATTCTGCTAGGAGAACTGATATCTGGAGGGCAATTCAAAATATTTACTTAGTCTTTTCTTGGAAATCCTCAAAGAAACAGGGAGGATTTTAGACCCCCATGGTGACAAAACTTAGTGGAATAGACACATTTTTAAATTTTTGGTAATTTGTGGTTTCCCTTTTCTTGGTTCTGTGTTTTCTGTCTTCCAATGGCAGACTAACTTAGCAAAAAAAAAAAAAATTTTTCTGTTGTACAGGATTTTCTGTTGCACTAATAAACTGTATATAATCTGGGAAAGGTTAGTTGAATCATAATATGAAGTATGGGAAGAAATTTAAAAACATCCATTGTGATTTTCAGATGTTTTTCTCAGAAGTCTTTTCCAAACAAAATCCTATACCACGGCCCAATATACAAGCTAGATAAATGTAATGATCGTGTTTATCAGGCAGCTCCAATGTGTGTTGTTTGGTTGATATTTTATACCCATCATCTATATGAATCTCTAGAAGAACATTAGAAAATTGGGAAATTGCAGGAAAAGTCTTAGTTATGTAGGACTTTGTACAGATTGCAGGACAACCTTGACTCCTGCCCACTGAATGCTCCTCCAAATTTCCAATATATTTACTAAGGAACATTGAGAAGCACTAATCTATAATCATTCCCCTAGTGATCTTAACCGGTTCCAAGGCTTTGGGTGCCATCAAAATACTGATAATTGCAAACTTGATCTCTAGCCCCAGCCTCTCTTTCTGAACAGCAGATTTGTAGAAGCAACTGTCTCTTTGACATTTTTCCTGTGATGTCCATTCAAACATAATATGTCTTAAATATAACTCTTGATTTCTTCCACTCAAAGCCTCTTCCACTTCTCATCTTTCCCATCTCTGTAAAAGTTGCTGCTACCTATTCAGTTGCTTAAGTTAAAAACCTAGAAATGAAATGTAATTCATGCTTCCCCTGCCACCTGTCTTTTCTAACCCCACATCTAATTTATCAATAAATTCTATTAACTTAGCTAAACAGAAATTCTCAATCCCTCCATTTCTATTTCCAATGTTACGTGTCTAATTAAAGACAGTCTTTTCTCCTATTACCTATTCTCCACTCAGGACTAGTGTAATCTTAGTACATATCATGCCACAACCCTACTTTAAACATTTCAGTGGTTACTCTGTGTTCTTACAATCAAAACTCCTTTTGATTTATAAAGGCACTACAATGATGTCACTCCTGCCTACCTCTCCAACAGAATCTTTTAGCACTCTCTCTAATGCTTGATCTTCTCAAGCTACAGTAACCTACCTTATATTCCTCAAATGTATGAAGCCCCTATCTCACCTCCTGATCTCATGGCTGTTCTTTGTGCCTGGAATATTCTTCCCAGTAGAGTATAACATGCATTCTCATGGAAGGGAGAAAAAGGAGGAGAGAAACATCAGTTGGTTGCCTCTCATACATGCCCCAACCAGGAACCAAACCCACAACCCAGGCATATGCCCTGACTGGGAATGTAACCGGTGACCTTAAGCTTTGCGGGATGACGCCCAACCCACGAAGCCACACGGGTGAGGGCCCTCTTGTTTCTCTATGTGTTCAGTTCCTTTGTTCCCCATTATGCAATGTAAGCTCTCAAAGAGAGCTGTGTAATTCATTGCTCTGTCTCCACAGTCCAGTACAGTGCCTGGATGAGTGAATGTACGTGTATATACAGGTTAGTACTGAAGTACATAGGAAGGTCATCTTTCCTAGCTAGGCACAGAGTGGGCAGGCCTCTGGTGAGAGGGAGCAGCATACTGTGTGTGAAGACCCAGAGGTTAATGGGAACATGCCACAGTTGAACATGACTAGAGTGTACAATGTGAATATGAATTAGAGTAAGAAAGCTTTAGAAAGTAAATGCCAGAAAATGAAGTTCCTTTTATACTACTAGTTCAAGGGAGGCTATGGGGAACCTTAAAGAATTTTTGTATTATTTTCAAAGTAATCAAAATTTCAGTTTTAGGAAGATTATTCTGGCAGGAAGCTTGAGATTTGATTGGAGGTTTTTGGACACCTTCTATTTGTTAAGGCTTTGTTTAGTCCTTGATTATGTTAAAAAACTCATTTTACTTCCTGTTGGGGGAGACAGAGTGTTTTGCTGTTACTTAGACCCCTTTACGCTAAGAAATTATGGAAGATCCTGAAAAGCTTTTGTTTATGTGAGTTTTATTTTATTGGTATTTGCTATAATTAGAAATCAAAACTGAAACAAAATTTTAACTACTACACTTAAAATTAACTATAATAAACTCATTGTATTTTACATAAATAAACTGTTTCTAGAAAAGATAAATATATTTCCTAAAACAGAAAGAATTAGTGAGAACCGTGGTATTTTAATATATTTGCTCATCTCATTAACGTCTGACTGATATAAGACATCTGGATTCTCTTCTGTCTGCATTCAGTCTGTTGCACCCTGTTTTTTTTTTTTTGGTGTAGTATATTAAGAAAATCTAGCCTAATACAGATATATAGTTGGCAAAAAGGAACATTCTAATAGCCTTTTCAGATTATTGTGGCAATTCTTCTTTGATAAAAATACCATAACTCAACAAATGGTAGTTTCTTAAAGATTAGTTACAATGTAGAATCTATACTCATCATGATGTACTGATGCCTCTGCTGGCTGTTGATTGTGCCTGGAACACTGTTACCAGTTCTTACTACAGCAGATATATTTTCATCCCTTCATATTCTGCTACATTGAAATCCTTTGGTCTAGCTTACAATTTGAGTGGATTTTTTACCAATGCATAATTGCATAGCATCATACATTTATTTTGATAATATTGGTGATCTGAGTTACGCAGACCTTTTTATTGTTGACACATTTAATTATGTAGTATCAAAAATCACATTCATTAGTATCACTCTCACTCTCATCAAACACGTCTTTAAAGATCTGCAAGCTATCAAGCTCACAGTGGTAGATTCACATTTTCCAAAATCCCAGTATTTGCTTGAAAGCTCCCATTTTACCATTGGTTAAAAATGCTGTCAGTTGTTTTCCCTTCCAGTAGGCTCCCTTCATTCAGTTTTGAATAAAGGTCAGCCAAATACCCAGACTGAATTACCATGTAAGTCACTCTTTCAAGTGAAATTGCTGTTCTGTGAGATATAAAGCAGCTTGTTCAACTTTCAACTCAAACAATCACACAAGTGCTTTTCCTCAAGACAGCAATTGTACTTCAGTATGCAGCACAAGTGCTTTGTGTATACTTCCTGTTTTGTCACACTGAATATTAAAAAAGCATTGTTTTCTTTATTTCTCTTACAGTTTGTTGTTGGTGTGTAGAAACCCAGCTGATTTTTATATATTGATTTTGTGTCCTGCAATTTTATTAAATTTGTTTAATAGTTTTCATCCAAAAACTGGATGGAGTCTTTAGGGCTTTCTATATATAATGTCATCTCCAAGTACTGACAGTTTTACTGCTTCCTCTGTGATTTAGAGGCCATTTATTTATTTATTTACTTACTTACTTATTGCCTAATTGCTCTGGTTAGAACTTCTAGTACTATGTTGAATAAAAATAGTGAAGTAGACATCCTTCTCTTATTTCTGATTTTAGAGGAGAGGCTTTCAGCTTTTCACCATTAAGATGTTAGCTATAGGCTTGTCATATATGACCTTTATTATGTTGAGGTACATTCCCTTTAAGCCCAATTTGTTGAGACTTTTTTACCCTGAAAAGATGTTGAGTTTTGACAGATTCTTTTTCTGTACCGTTTGAGATGATTGTATGATTTTCAGATTTCATTTTGTTAATGTGGCATATCACTGTAACCAGGCAAACTAGGGCCCATGCATATGGCATTTGATGCATGACAAAACAATTAGTGTTGGAAGAAACAGATTTTTATTTATAGGATCCCAACCTCCAAGGGGCTGGGAGCACTCCTACCTGGAGCTCCGTTCTCCCATGAGCCCTGGAACTTCCCTTGCTCCCCTCCAAGCTATCAGCCAAAACCAAGCCCAGGAGTGCCCCGTATCTTTATCTGTTCTTAAGCCAGCTACACAGACAGTTCGCCATCCTCTCACAGCAGTGCTCTCTTTCAGGATCTGGGGTATGTTGTCCTCAGCCTCCATGTAATAGCCTGGGAAAACACGTGCCGTGTGGCACTGGATCATGGTCAAGACCAGGAAAACACACGTCCCAAGAGAGTGGCTTCTCTGTATGTCTTCCAGAGAAGCTGAAGTCAGCATTCCGAGCATCTCCTAATCTGTGCTTGGTTCGGCAGGTTCTCACAATTTTAGGTCCATCAGCTTTGCCAGAACTTCAGGCTCCATTAGCTCTCTCCTTACATCCTTTCAAACCTCATGCCTGCTGCTACCTCTACTCTCCTGTGGCAGACCAGCTCCTTCCTCATGGCTACCTCCCTTTCAAAACTGCATGGCTGCATCTTTCTCCCATGATGGACCAGCCCTGCTCTTTCTCTGCTCACCCTTATAAATCCTGACCTGGAGCTTCCTAGGCGACCTCATGTCCAGCTCCTCCCACAAAGTGCTACATTGACCAGTTCCCCTGTGTCTTTTTACGTTCTTTCGACTGCCATGTTTAGTCAGGGCAAAAGTACCCCGTAACACGGGAGCCCCTGCCTCCCTGCCCCTCGTGCAGGCCCAGTGTAAGTTCCCCCTGCTACCTACTCTGAAAGTCTGGTACTCCCTTTGCCTGGGGCAGCACCCCACTTCCCCTGAGGAAAGACAGGACTATCCACTGGTTATTGTAATGCAAAGGATCTTTTAAAAAAAGTATCGTTTCCTTCCCCCAACTCCCAACCGTGGGCTGTGGGGAGTTTTAGAGGGCACTCGCTCTGCACCCTGTTACATCACATTGATTGATTTGTGGATGTCGAGTCATCTTTTTGCATCCGTAAAATAAATCACAATTAACAGTGGTGTATAATCTTTTGAATATATTGTTTAATTTGGCTTGCTAATATTTGTTAAGGATTTTTACATCTATATTCATCAGGAATGTTGATCTGTATTTTCCTTTTCTTGTATTGTCTTTGTCTAACTTTGGTATTTTCAGGGTAATGCTGCCCTCTAAATATGAGTTTGGAAGTGTTCCCTCCTCTTATTTATTTATATTTTTTGAAGAGTTTGAGTGGATTGGTGTTAGTTCTTCTTAAAAGTTTGGTAGTATTTAAGAGTGAGGCCATTTGCTCCTGCAGTTTGTTTTTTTTTTGTTGGGAGGTTTTTGATTACTGATTCAATCTCCTTACTAGTAACGGGTGTGTTCAAATTTTCTATTTCTTCTTGATTCAGTGTGGTCAGGTTGTATGTTTCTAGGACTTTGAGCCCTTTCTCTTTTTTTCTTGTTAAATCTAGCTAATGGTTTGTCTATTTTGTTTATCTTTTAAAAAAATCAGCTCTTCTTCATTGATCTTTTCTATTGTCTTTTTAGTTTCTATTTCATTTATTTTCACTTGGATAACTTTCACTTGTGTTAACTTTGGGCTCAGTTTGTTCTTCTTAGAAAAGTAATATAATGTTTTGGTGGTCAGGTTAACAGTTACCTTTGGGGAGGAAAGAGGACTTAATGAGGGAGGGACACCAGAGTTGTCAAGTGTTGTTACTCTTCTCTCGTGATACGGTTAGTAGTCTCATAGGCATTTATTTTGTAATAAATCATCATGCTGTACATTTTCTGTACTTTTCTTCATGTGTACTGTATATTACAATAGGAAAATTAGGGAAAAAATATAACATTAGCAGGCCTTTAGTAGTATTTTAGTAAACACTTTTAGTAGAAACATGCTGTTGTATCTTAGTAAATTATCAATTTTTAAAATACCTTAAACCTTGCTAAGTCTTGCATCAAAAAAATGCCTTTTTAAGAGTTTTAACATTTTGAAATTGAGTTTTCTGTTTATATCCAGTGAGATTATATTCCTTATTGCTAGTATATTATGCTTCAAAGTTCCTAATAAGAAATGTTTTAGATAATGTAGTGAGAGTTAAGCAAGCCCTGTTCCTCAGGGTTTATTTAATTATTGGTTTTATCATCTAATTCCAAAGCCTCTGGGTACATTTACAAAGTGTAAAATAAATTTTTTTAAAAACCCTACGTTTCTGTCTCTGAGTCTCTTCTTTTCGGTAAAGAAGCCAGAGTGAAGATCAAAGTTGTAGCCTTTATGAATACAAACAACCTCCTCAGCTTACTGATGCTACCTGTATTCTGTCTGAGTTCTTTATCTCACTTATATTTGTTGAGACTGATAGGAATGAGATCATTTTTCTTGGCAAATGAATGATATAGCATATTGATCATAGAAATCCATATGCTGACTAGCTTTTTTTTTTTAAACAGACTTTACTTTTTAGAGCAGTTTTAGGATGACAGCAAAATTGAGCAAAGATGTAAATATTTCTCATGTACCCTGCCCCCACACATACATAGCTCCCCCATTGTCAGCATCCCTCACAGAGTGGCACAGATGTTATAGCTGATTACCCTACATTGATGCAACATTATCACCTAAAGTACATAGTTTATGTTAGGGTATGCTCTCTGTGTTGTGCATTCTACATGTTTGGACAAATATATATGGCATATATCCACTATCGTAGTGTTATACAGAATAACTTCACTGCTCTAAAAACCCTCCATGTTTTACCTATTCATCCCTTTCCTCCCAGCCCCTGGCAGCCACTGATCTTTTTATTGTCTCTGTAGTTTTGCCTTTTCCAGAATGTGATATATAGTTGACCCTTGAACAATATGGGGGTTGGGGTGCTGACCCACCTCACAGTTGAAAATCTGCATATAACTTAAGTCCACCCTCCACATAAATGGCGAATTCCCAGCCATGGGATGAAAATACAGTTGACCCTTGAACAACACAGATAGGATTCCATGTATGAGTGGGTCCACGCAGTTCAAGGGTCAATTGTAGTTGGAATCACGTAGTAATGTAGCCTTTTCAGGTTGGCTTCTTTCACTTGGTAATTTGCATTTATTTCCTCCATGTATTTTCATGGCTTGATAGCTCATTTCTTTTCTTTTTAGTATTGAATAATATTTCATTACATGGATGTACCATAGTTTATTTTTCCATTCACCTACTGAAGGACATCTTGGTTGCTTCCAAGTTTTGGCAGTTGTGAATAAAGCTGCTATAAACATTTATATGGACTTCAGCTCCTTTTGGTAAATACCAAAGAGTGTCATTGTTGGGTCTTAGGGCAAGAGTATATTTAGTTTTATAAGAAACTAAACTGCCAGACTGTCTTCCAAAGTGGCTATACCATTATACATTCCTACCAGAACGGAATGAGAGTTGCTATTGCTCCACATCCTCGACAGCATTCAGTGTTATAAGTGTTCTGGATTTTAACCATGCTAATAGGTGTGCAGGGGTGTTAACTGGCTTTTCAGTGTGCTTTGGCCAGGGTACTACTTTTGAGTCTTCTGTGTATTTCTCAGTTTGTACGTCCCTGACCGCACCCTCAGCCATTGAAATGAGCAGCAGGTAGGTCTTCCAGCAATCTGTGAGCTAGTTATTTTTGGAATGTTAGTATACCTAAAGGAGTAAGAAATTTGGGGCAAGTTCTGTAAGTTTCTTTCAACTATTAATAAACTAAGTTGATTAATGAGTGAATAAATCCGGACTTTGTCTATGTAACCCCCTCCAGACATGTTCACAAGTTTCAAAACCTTTTAAGATGAAAGCTTCATACTAAATATCTTTTGTTTCACAGTGTTAACCCATGAAATTAAAAAATATTGTGGTCTCTCAGGCACGTTGTCTCTTATTCGTTGCTGTAACCCTGCATTTAGCCTAGTACCTGGCACATGGTAGTCACTGAAATATTTGTTCAGTTGAAAAATGAATTGAAGTATGGTCTGGAAATATGGAAGATATCTTTATTTGAGATGAAACACAAATTTATTTCTCAATGAAAAAAAAGATCTTGGAAAGTCTTCATTCATGTTAATTAATTCTAAGGACACAGTGATCAAAAAAACTTGAATAACCAAAAATAAACTATAAAGTCCGTAAATTAAAATAGCGTAATTGGTGCACAAATAAACCAATGGAATGGAACTAAAAGCTCAGAATAGGTCCAAGTCTGTATGGAAATTACATATAAAGATAGTATCTCAAATCACTGAGGTAAGTGGTGCTAGGTCAGCTTGGTGGCCATATAATTGTATCAACCAGGAATAAGTTGAAAACTTTTTATTTACATTGTGGTGGATAGAGTGATGTAAATATATATTTACATATATAATATATATATTTTCCTGTGGAACTTCAGGATAATGATGTTGTGGTAATTTCTGGTATTTCTAGCACATCAGTAGTAACTTCTGTGATTCTTAACAAATGATACATAATTCATATACTCTTATCACATCTTTAATATATGTCTTTCAACCCCTGAGTATTTTCTCTCATTTGGGAGAAATAGTAGAATATAAGAGAATACAAAGATATTTTTAAAAGTACTATATACTGAAATAAATATTTGGAATCAGAGCCTTTGTTCAATGTAAAAAATGTTTCTGGACATAAACCATCAAGAATGCTTGTTATCTCGCATTCAAACTTGCATCAGACTTACTGATTTTTTTTCATTATGGTGTTTTGATAGTTCATAAAATACTTTCATTTTAGTTTTTTATTATGTTTAGTTACCTTGTTTTCTTTAAGATACAAATAAATCTATTCATTTGGAAAGTTCATTTTTAAGAGGGTTATTTTGGATCTTAGAACTCATTTTCCTTTATAGAAATAGGTAATTATATTCACAGGGCAGCAATAAGGTTATTTAATGCATCAGGAAGGTAAAATATAGCAACTGTTACTGAAAATTTATAGAACACCAATAATTAAACAAGAACAGTGATACTGAATAAGAAACAGCTTATTTCATGCTTGAAGAAAATAGGAGAATGGAAAGTATTGACACCTGCAGGGATCATAACGTATTATTATACTGTATGTTGTTAAGACCTGTAAATAATGTTCTTTATTTTTTAAATAATTTTTAAAAGTATATGGAGAATAATCCAATAAACCAAATGCCATCACCCAGCTCAATATTTTGCTTCAGAAACCTATCAAAATAAATGAAACATGGCATTTTTAGGATTATGTTGATTTTTACTTTAAAACTTACAGTGCTTGATGTAGGTTTGGGTCCTTTTGCGACTTGCAAGCATAAAGAGAGAAGGAATAAAGAATCTGTCCCAGAGGTGACTGGGGTGATTTGTTAGAGAGCAGAAGGGCTGTAGAGAGCATATATTGGCATGTGCCTTCTTTGAAACGGAGTGAGCCACGTCCTTGATAAAGCAGAAAAAGATGAAACTAAAGAGATACACACACACACACACACATCTGAAGATATCTATGTATCTTCAAATTAGGACAGGACCGATATCAGAATTAAGTATATGGTGTTCGGAAATTGGGAAAAGAACGAAGATGTCTTATATTTAGCCAAAACTGTATTGAATTATGTAGGATATCTGTAAATTATGTGTTTATTGGAAATACATTCTCTACCTTTTGCATTTTTTAAAATTCTTGTAAATGTTAAGATGATTGGTAATATTAAAGAAAAACCACAGTAAACACCTACTTACAGCTCTGGATGCTTAGCATACCAAGATGTATAAACTTGATCTCCACTCAAGAAACTCAGTATCGTTTGGCCTTCTCTTGGCCTGTCCCAACTGTTGAATTTTAATTCAATATTGTCACGTTAAGTAGTGCAGTGTTAGACTTTTCTGACAGCCTAAGTTCTTCATGGTGTTTGACTTTGTTCTGTACCTTGTTCTTGGCTTTTTGATTTTTCTATTGATTCTGCTCAAAGGAATCCATGCTTCTATAGGACAAAAGATAAAATCATCACTGTTTATATGATAAAGAATACTCAGGGAATAAAACCAATATAGTGTTTACTTTGAGTACTGGCTGATAATGCCTCAGAATACAACTATTTAAAAAATGTTATTTTAGATTTTTTTTGAATGGGTAATGTAGTTCATAGTTCCAAAGGTGCCATTTAACAATACAGAAGGATTCCATCCCACCTCTGTTCCCCAGTGATCTAGATTCCTTCCCCAGAATCAACCATTGTTAACTATTCTTGCAAATCCCGAAAATATCGTATGGCAGTATGACATTGATACTGTTCATTTGAGAAGAATGTGCAGTCTGCTGTTGTTGGGTGGAGTCTACCACTTTAAAGTTTCTTCTTAATTCAGCAATTATTTTTTGGTTACTATGAACTTGTGACTATTTTTCAGAGTTTCCCATAGTTGATTCTGATGGTTTTTAATCATTTTTTAAAGTTTTCCTGTGGAGGGACAGACCTTCAGAGCTACCGATCCCACAATTTTTGTCGAATGACTCTCAGCAATTTCTTTTAAAGACAAATATTTTATAATGTCCCTTTAATATCCTGAAATAAAATTTATAGGAAGTATAACTTAATACAGAAGTTTTAAAAAATTAATGTAATATATTAATTGTAATATAAAGGAAGTAATTCATTAAAAAAGTAGTATGAATTTCAGTGTGTAAATATTACATATGACTTTGGAAGGCATAATAAAGTAGCGATATGTTTGTACCGATTTAAATATAAGTTAGATTTAAGAGATGTGAAAAGATCAGATTCCATTTTGTACAAATCCAAGTAATGAAAGACTAAAATCTAGTTATAAAAGCTAGATTTTTTTTTTTATGTACAGGAAGGGAGAAGTTGGGATAAAAGTCCAATACAAATTATAGTCTGAAAAGGTGAAGGAAAAAGAATGAAACTAGACTGCTTTTTGTCCCCATGTACAAAAATTAACTCAAAATGGATTAAAGATCTAAATACAAGACCTGAAATAATAAATTACATAGAAGAAAACATAGGTACTAACATATAGACCTTGATTTTAGAGAAGATTTTATGAATTTGACCCCAAAGGCAAGGGACATAAAGGCAAAAATGAATGAATGAATGAATGAATGAATGAATGAATAAAACTATATTAAACAAAAAAGCTCTGCACAGCAAAAGAAATCAATGACAAAAAAAGGGCAATGATTCTTAACATTTATCATTAATTATTAATCAAAACAACTCTGTGGGAGGCTGCTGAGCAAGGTGTAGTTGGCACTTTCAGAGCATTAGAAAATGCATACTTTTAAATGTGATTTTATTTAAAAAATTTGTTTAAATATCATTATGACTTAAGTATACTATTAATAGCTTTGTTTATTAATATATTAACATATAATAACAATTTGTTATTAATATATTGACATATATTAACAATTCGTTAATAACTCAAAGGCCCATATTAGGAATTAAAAAATAATAAATTATGGTATATTTGTCAATGGACAGGCTCATTCATAATCACTGAAATGGTAAAGGTGATTATTATAAAATAAAAATATCCTCAATACTTTTAATTAAAATGTATAATATGCCTATAAATTATAAATATCTATAAACTAAAAAAAAGAAGAAAGTATAATATTCTTATGCTCAGGGCCTTATTTGAGAAATATTTAGCAAATAGTGAAGAAATATCAGAGAACATATCTTTTATTTTGAAATCCTAACATGTATCAAGTCAAATAGTTCAGTCTTGAGTATTTAATTCCTTGGAAACAATACTCTTTCTGTGATAATGGGAATTTAAAGATGGATTTTTAAAAAGCAACAGTAGTACACTTGAAACTTATATAATTTTATTAACCCATGTCACCCCAATAAACTTAATTTATAAAACTAAACTGATAAATATTTGAAAAATGTAAAATCTAAAATTTGGTATATTTAATATCATTATATTATTATTAAAAAAGCAATGATTGGACATTTAAAACCAATATCAAAGTAGGTTTGAAAAATAATAGCCAATTACAAAATAAGTGAATGATTTCAATTGGTAATTTTTACATTAAATTTCTCATTAATACACATGTATATCTGTATATGATATGCAATGTTTTTAGAACAACCAATGGAATTAAATAAGATGTCTTCATTTCATGTGTTTCTATAATTCAGTATTTGGTACTTACTCTCTTAAAAGGAGTCCTGCATCCTCTATTGCATATTTAAAATTGACTTTGTTAATTTTATAGTAACTGCACCATTACAATAAAACATTGCAAATAAATGCACAATTTAAAATAAAATATTTGGTAAATTAGCTGGCTTTTTTCCAAAAAAAATTGGTATAATAGTCATAACTTGATCCAAGAAATTTCTTAATTATACTCTTTGAATTGTGTTTGACCTCCAAATAATTTTTTAGCTTAACTGTTATAAATATTGGTTAGCTTGTTTGCTACCCATTTCAAATGGAATAATCACTTTATTATTTTAAGTTCATAAAGATTTTTAAATCTAATTACTTACCATGTATTTTAAAAATAGGGCCCAGCTCTTACCTCCTGGTACTGATGACTATTAAATGAAATAAGGTGTTTTAAAATTTATAATGTGCTTATAAAATCTGTATTTAGAGCATTATTATTATTAATAATAGTTCTAGAAGCCATTTCCTTAAGAAAATTAAATCTTAATCATGGGTCAAAATTTTAACAGATTCTATAATTATTCACATTTAAAATTTTTAATTCATAATCTCTTGCCTTGGTTTGCCCCTCAATCAGAATCATTTCTTATGTAGTTTATTTTGTGACAAAAGTACTTTATTTGGTTGTTGTGTGTTTGGAAAATATGTATGAAACTTCCTTGACCTAAGTATTTCCCAAGGAGCCGTTTTTCTCTTTAGGTGTATACTGAGAACTACCTTTATTTTTATGAAAATAACCTGGTCTCACATTGTTTAATTGCATTATGATTCTTTGTTGTGGCATGTATGTAAATGTGCAAAGTGGACAAAGCATGTAATAGTTTTTTGTGGTTTATGTTTTTCATTTGCAGCCTTCAAGCAAAATGAAAGTACCTGAAGAGAATTTCTTCAATGTTCCTGCTTTCTTAACTGTCTCAGGACAACTTCACCTAGAAGTGATGTCAGGGTACAGAATTTTCTTTTCCCTTTTACTTTAATGTATTACTGATTATGTGTTGAGTGAGAGTGAAATAATGCTTCCTTTCCCAATGCTAAAGCCTAAAAATGGAAATTTGTGTTTATTATAAGTCCACTTGGATTCACCAAAAGTATATTTAGATTGGCATGACAATATCCAACTTTCTTACATAAAAAAAGATCACATTAGTCTAGACTTTTGTTTTTAGTGAAAAATATAACACTGGAAATACTAAGCTATGATTTTTTAAATTTTACAATATTTTTAATGAAAATTTTAAGTATAATAAACATATTTTGAAAATAATGTTATAGTTCACACCTGAACCAGGAATTAGCCCATTTCATTAAAAAAAGAAAACTACTTGAAACTAGTAGAAGAAAAATATTTTCAGTGATTGGTTTACATAAAGAAAATTAACCTACAAAGCCATCATGAGAGACATGTGACAAGGTAGAAAGTCTTTGAAGACAAATCACATTAATTTTAGGGACTCAAATCTCTGGAAAGTCTGTATACCCCTTTCAACCCAGCTATCCTTTCCTTTTTTATTTTTATTTTATTTATTGATTTGAGAGAGAGAACACCATTGTTCCACTTACCTGTGCACTGATTGTTTCTTCTATGTGCCCTGACCAGGGATCAAACCCACAACCCTGGCGTATCGAATCAATGCTCTAACCAACTGAGGTAGCTGGCCATGGCTCCAACTTTTCTTTAAAACAAGGAATTGGACAAGATTTTTAAAGTCCTGTGTAAATATTATACTCTGCAATTTTGTGGGCAATTTCTTAATACTGACTCAGCAAGTACTGAGTCTTCTATATCTTTGTTTTCTCATATAGGGGTTGAGACTTAAAAATCTCTTGAAGAAATGGCTCCAGTGAAAACAAAGGAATCTTTATATGTTTTCCATTGTTCTTAAAATGTACAGGTGGGAAAACTCAGAGGAATTATAAGAGAATAGTGTTCATATTTATTTTACTGTACATACTTTACTGTCAGGATGGAAAGTCAATTGTGTAGTAAAAATGATCTTGAAAATAATATATACTTAGATTCTTTTCTGATTTTTCTTTGAGGCAGAAACATATTATTTGACAATTTCAATAACCAAATAATTGACAATATTATTAGAATACTGTACAGAAAAACTGTCGTCATAATTGGCCTGTGAGATTGCAGGATATGCAGAGCTGTGGGGGAGGGAGGGAGGGCCTTGCCAGGCATGTCGTGGAAAGTACCTAATGTCTGACAAAGTGTAGAGGTTTTTTTCTTTAATTTTAAATTATTTTATTTTTATCCCTTTGCCCAAAGGTCCCCTCCCCTTTGGCAACCATCAGCTTACTTTCTATATCTAGGGGTCTGTTTCTGTTTTGTTCATTTATTTGTTTTGGGTTTTTTAGATTCAATATATAAGTGAAATCATACAGTATTTATCGTTTTCTGTTTGGCTTACTTTACTTAGCATACTACCCTCTAGGTCCATCCATGTTAGACAAAATTTCATTCTATTTTATTGCTGAGTAATATTTCATTGTGTGTATTGTACAGGAGTAGACAAAATTAGATTTCCATTTGCTTGTATGTGAAACAAAGTTTATTCTTATGTCATTATTTATTAGTTATTGTAAATCTACTTTATTAATTACTGTAAACCTACTTGTTCCCACCCCTATGTATATCACCTCTTGCTTATACATCCATCTGTTGATGGACAGCTACATTGCTTCCATATTTTGGGTATTACTAGTAATGCTGCAGTGAACATAGAGGTGCAATATCTTTTCAAATTAGTGTTTTCATTTTCCCTGGGTAAATACCCATCAGTGGAATTACTGGGTTGTATGGCAGGTCGGTTTTTAATTATTTGAGGAATCGCCATATTGTTTTCTATAGTGGCTGCACTAATTTACAATCCTACCCACAGTGTACAGGGGTTCCCTTTCTCCACATCGTTGCCAACACTTGTTGTTGATTTATTAATAATAGCCATTTTGACTGGTGTGACATGATATCTCAGTGTGGTTTTAATTTGCATTTCCTGATGATTAGCGATGTTGAGCATCTTCTCATATGTCTATTGGTCATCTGTATGTTCTCTTTGGAGAAATGTCTATTCAGGTCCTTTGCCCATCTTTTAATCAGATTTTTTGGGGGGAGGGGTTTGTTTGTTTGTTTTGTTGTTAAGCTGTGTGAGTTCTTTCTATATTTTGGATATTAACCCCTCATTGGATGTGGCATTGGTGAATACCTTCTCCCATTCAGTACGATGTCTTTTTGTCTTGTTGATGGTTGTTTTTCACTGGGCAGAAACTTTTTAGTTTGATGCAGACCCATTTGTTTATTTTTCCTTTTGTTTTCCCCGCTCAGGAGACATAGCCAAAAAGTTATTGCTAAGAGTGATATCAAACAGTTTACTGCCTATGTTTTCTTCTGGGGTGTTTTGTATTTTGTGGTCTTAGGTCTCAAATTTAAGTCTTTAATTCATTTTGAGTTAATTTTTGTATATGGTCTAAGAAAATGGTCTAATTTCATTTTTTTTCATGTATCTGTCCAGTTGTCCCAACACTACTTGTTGAAGAGACTGTCTTTACCCCATTATGTATCTTTGTCTCCAGTAATTGACCAGTTTCTTATGCCTGTCAAAGTATAATTTAAAAAATAAAATATGACTCATACAAATATTGTTAACATGTATCAAATGTTTTATTCATTAATTTCTGAGGGAATAGGTAAAATAGTAAGGCTAGTTCAAAGAACATTTGAGGAGCTGTGTATTCATAGACAATTTAATAAAGGAATTTTAGAGTAAGATTGTTAGGTTAGTTACAAACTGGTTAATGTCCTACAGACCAATAATCCCTGACCTTTGGAATTTTGTGTTCTATCTGACAGATACTATTTACAACCCTACTGGACAAAATCTACAAGTTAACATGTAACTTTGTTTAATCTGGGATATTTAATTCAATAGTAAATAGAATAATTGAGAAAGTACCTTCCTCTAAGTAATTAAATAACCTCTGAGTGAGTCTGTGTCCCCGTATTATATTGAAGGGACATGCTGTCTACCTTTTGGCATTATATCCAAGTTTTGGATAGCCTTTTTCTAACAGCCTTTCAATGTTCATTTGTTTCTCTGTAAAGTTGTTTTATCTATAAAGTTATCTATCCTCCCCTTAGAAGTGTCATAATACATGAAAGGTGTAAATTTATGAAATGTTAGTTTCTCTATTATAAAATCACTAGTGGATTAAATATGTTCCCTTTTTCCCAGTAAAGTGCAATGAACCACAGAACACAGTGTACAGTGAAACTTGACAGAAGATTAAATTGGCAGAATATGATGTTTTTGTATTTTTTAAACGTGTTATGGAGTGTTTCTAATAATGTCAGTCAAATGTTCCTAGTTTAATGTGAATATTTCTAGGACTATTAATATACAGTACACCATGTCTCAGATTAATACATGATTTAATCTCTAATAAGAAATTTTTAGTTTTCTTTCCCTTAGCTTTGTTTTTCTTAAATTTTATTTAAGACTTTTAAAGTGGAGTAAACTGTAGTTAAATTTAAAAGGTTACTATTTTCCAAAAGGATATCCATGTCGGTTTAGCGGATTTATGGCTCCATTTTAAAAGTTAATTTTGCATGCTCTGGTTTCTCTTCAGATCGTATAAATCTTTCACCCTTTAAAAGTTAATTTTGTTGTTGTAAATAGACTATTTTTTAATAATTTTTAAATATAGAAAACTTGCAAAGATAGTGACAGACTTTTTATTATACCTCTCACCCAGTTTCTCATAGGTAACATCTTACATTACCATGGTACATTTGTCATAACTAAGAACCCAGTGTTAGTACATTACTATTAACTAATTTGGATTTCACCAGTTCCCCATCAATGCCTCTTTTGTTTTCCAGGATCCAATTCAGGGTACCACATTGCACTTAGTTGTCATGCTTCCCACTCTCTTCTGGTCTGTAACAGTTTCTTAGTCTTTCCTTGTTTCTCATGACTTGCAAAATATATCCCAAACTGGATTTGTCTGGTGTTTTTCTCATGATTAGACCGGAGTTATGTGGATTTTGGGGGAAGAACACCACAGAGGCAAAATGTTCTCATCACATCATATCACAGGATATATGATATCCATATGGTGGTATTAAGTTTCATTATTTGGATAAGCTGGTATTTGCCAAATTTCCCCACTGAAAATGTACTATTTGTCCCTTCCTCTACTCTGTTCTTTGGAAGTAAGTCACTAAGTCTAGTCCAGTCTCACTGGAGGTGGGAATGGGGAGTGGGAAGTGAGGGGTGGAATTAAACACTACCTCCAAGGAGTGAAGAGTATTCAGAATTGTTCTGTATGGAAGATTTGTTGTCTCTTTACCTTTGTATGTTTACTTATGTAACCACTTATGTCAGGATGGATTTATATATATTTTTTCTATAGTTTGGGATATACTTCAATTCTGTATTACTTATTTTGTTACTCAAACTGTTTTAGTTTTATAGCTGTTAGGAACTCTTTCAGATTCACTCTTGTATCCCTCTGACATGCTCCTGTCCTTTTGTTTTTTGAATACTTCCTTATTCCCTGGTACTGTAAGATACCCCAGCTTGATTGATTCATACATTTATTTTGTTATGATTAATGAACCTACACTGACACATTATCATCATTAAAAGTCAGTAGTTTATATCAGGGTTCATTCTTGGTATTGTATATCCTATAGGTTTAGACAAATGTATAATGACAAATATCCATCATTGCAGTATCGTACAGAATAGTTTCACTTCTCTAAAAGCACTCTGTGTTCCTCTTATTCATCCTTCCCTCTCTCCTAACCCCTGGCAACCACTAATCTTTTTATGGTCTCCAAAGTTTTGCCTTTTCAGAATGTCATATAATTAGCATCATTTAATATATAGTCTTTTCAGATTGGCTTCTTTCACTTAATAATATGCATTTAAGTTTCCTTCATATCTTTTCATATTTTTGAGAGCTCATTTCTTTCTAGCACTGAATAATATTTCATTATCTGAATATATTATACCACAGTTTGTTTATCCATTCACCTACTGAAGGACATCTTGGTTGCTTCCAAGTTTGGCAATATCCCAGGCTTATATTTAAATTTTCCTATCCTAGCCCTAGAATCAGCCATTTCTCCAAAGAGCGCTGGTTTCTTTTATGAGAAAATAGTATTTAGACCAAGATTTAGTCATGGGTATCTTGCTGCTATGGGGGGGATTATTGTTTCCAAGCCTTCTCAGCAGACAGAGCTGTAATATGGTTTTTATTTTATTTTTTTCTTATCACACATAGAATTTCTTGTCACCATTAAAAGTCCAAATTTTAAACATTCTTGGACTGGTGGCTCATATCCATCAGCTCATTCAACTTTAGCACCTGTGTCATCTCCAGTCACTTTTCCAGAACTGCTGCCTCCACCATGACGCTCCATGAGATTTCCCAGTTCACACCTGGGCTTATTCAACATTTTTACTTTTTAAAGAAAGATATCTTGGAGTGGATAAATAGATTGACGAGCCTTTTCTGTGTCTTTTCCAATGCTATCTAAAATCAGTTTAGTATCCACTTCTTTTAAGACATTTGTTGGCATGTCTCAGGTCATGATTTCCATCTTCGTCTTCTGGATTTGGCGGACCTGTTGGTGCTGAGCAGAAGAGGTCTCCTGAATCTGATTGTTGTGTTTTTTAGTAAAACCAACACAGAATAAACAAAGGAAATAACCATTGGTTTCTTGACATCAACATGAGCTTCAATCATGATCTGCCATTTTTTGGCCATGGAGCACATTTTGTCACAGGTAAGATCTACTCCATGGAAATTACTCAGGCAGTTTTTGCCCTGACATCCTCAATAATTATCTTAAATTTTCTAAATGCAACTTCATAATTCTGTAGATCAGCTGGGCTTATTCTTAAAACACAACCACCAGGTGCAATTTTAGTTCATTGAGTTCTTGTGACTAAAGTTTTTCCAATATCTCTTATATTGAACATAGCAGGTACTTTCACATTATACCAATCTTTCTTAGAAAACTGATCCACCACCTCCTTCTTGGCTCCCTTTTTGTCGCCTTTCATAAGGAGCTTGTTCTTCCTGACTGCCATGGTGCTGCTCAGACATTGCAATGTTTTTTAAGCAAGTGTTTTTATTACATTCATCCTGCAAATATAATTTATATTCTCTCATTCTGGGATAATTCAAAATGTTCTAAATTGCAAAACCAACAACTAAGAAATGTCATCTAATAAAAATTTTCATTTCCTATCACTTAAAGCCAGAATTGGAGGAAAGCTTAAAGTTTTTTTTATCATTTTTGTTGTTGTTATTGGTTATGTTCTGTTTATATTTGCATTTTGTTACAGGTGTTTTTTCATTATTAGGGACTTTTTTTACTAAGCTCTCAGAGTCAAGCCTATTTCAAGATAAAACATGTTTTTCCTTTAAACATTGCCATTGGAAATATAAATAGGCCTGGCCTCTCTAGAGAAATTCCTTTTCACCAAGAATTTCATATCTAGGAATTTTTCTTAAGAAAATGTTCTGACAATTTTGTCAAGATGTGTAAACAAGAATGTTAAAAGCAATTTTATTTTTACTAGTAAAAAATTACTAACAATCTAAATGTCTGTTTATGAAGATTGGTTAACCCTCAGTATACCTAGAAAATAGTCATCATTTACCATATGGGGTAATGGACCTTATTCCTTTTTTTTTTTTTCCCAATCCTCACCTGAGGATGTGTTTATTGATTTTAGAGAGTAGAGAGGAAGGGGAGGCAGCAGAGAGAGAGAAAAGGAAAGAGAAATACCAGTGTGAGAGAGAAAAATGGATCCATTACCTCCTGTACATGCCCCAATTGGGGGTTGAACTAGCAACCTAGATATGTGCCCTCACCGGGAATCAACCCTCAAACTTTTCATGTGCAATGTCCCTCCAACCAAAAGAGAGCCACTCAGCCAGGGCTGGACCTTAGTCTTTTTTAAAAAATTCTTAAGAAATATTTTTGATCAGACTTCTGGCAAAGATGGAGGTGTAGGTAGATACAGTTTGCCTCCTCACACAACCAAAAGAAGGACAACAAAAAATTTAAAAATAAACAACCAGAACTGCCAGAAAATTGCACTGTATTTCAGCAGCCAAGGAGTTAAAGAAGAAACATCCATCCAGACTGGTAGGAAGGGTGGAGGTGGGCAACTGGGGAAGAGAGGACATGTGGCAGGGCAGCAGCTGGAGGATCAGGAGGGTGAGGTGGCAGCTGGCAGACCAGGTAGTCCCACATTTATGTGCAGATAAACTGGGAGGAGCAACTGAGGAGCGAGACAGACCGCACAACCCAGAGTTCCAGCCTGGGAAAAGAAAGCCTCAAAACCTCTGGCTGTAAAAATCTGTGGGGATTGTGGCAGCAGGAGAAACTTCCAGCCTCCCAGGAGAGTTCATTGGAGAGACCCACAGGGTCCTAGAATATATACAAACCCACCCACCTGGTAATCATCACCAGAAGGGCCCCGTTTGCTTGTGGATAGCAGGGGGAAGTGACTGAAATCCAGCCAAGAGCTGAGCAAGTGGCATTGTTCCCTCTCTGACCCCTCCCCCCTCATACAGTGCCACAATTCAGCGACATGGGTGGCCCCACCCTGGCGAATAACTAAGGCTCCTCCTCTTACAACATAACAGGTGTGCTGAGACAAAGAAATATGGCCCAAATGAAAGAACAGATCAAAACTCCAGAAAAAATACAAGTAAGCGATGAATAAATAGCCAACATATCAGATGCAGAGTTCAAAACACTGGTGATCAGAATGCTCACAAAAGTGGTTGAGTTGGTCACAAAAGAGAGGAAAAAGTGAAGGCCATGCAAAGTGAAATAAAGAAAAATATACAGGGAACCAACAGAAGGGAAGGAAACTGGGACTCAAATCAACCAATTAGAGCAGAAGGAAGAAATAAACATTTAACCAGAACAGAATGAAGAAACAATTCAAAAAAACGAGGAGAGGCTTAGGAATTCCAGGACAACTTTAAACATTCCAACATCTGAATCATAGGGGTTCCAGGAGGAGAAGAAGAAGACCAAGAAATTGAAAACTTATTTGAAAAAATAATAGAGAACTTCCCCAATCTGACAAAGGAAACAGACTTCCAGGAAGTCCAGGAAGCTCAGAGAGTCCCAAAGAAGTAGGACCCAAGGAAACACACACCAAGGCACATCATAATTAAGTTACCCAAGATTAAAGATAAGGAGAGAATCTTAAATGCACCAGGAGAAAAGGAGACAGTTACCTACAAAGGAGTTCCCATGAGACTATCAGCTGATTTCTCAAAAGAAAACTTACAGGCAAGAAGGGGCTGGAAAGAAGTATTCAAAGTCACAAAAAGCAAGGACATACATCCAAGATTACTCTATTCAGCAAAGCTACCACTTAGAATGGAAGGGCATATAAAGTGCATCCCAGATAAAGTAAAGTTAAAGGAGTTCATCATCACCAAGCCCTTATTATATAAAGTGTTAAAGGGACTTATCTAAGGAAAAGATCAAAACTGTGAACAGTAAAATGACAACAAACTCACAACTATGAAGAACTGAACTGAAAAACAAAAACAAACTAAGCAAACAATAGAACAGGAACAGAATCACAGAAATGAAGATCATATGGAGGGTTATCTGCAGGGAGGAGGTGGGGGAGAATGGGGGGAAAGATACATGGATTCAGAAGCATAAATAGTAGGTACAAAATAGACAGGGGGAGGTTAAGAATTGTATAGGAAAAGGAGAAACCAAAGAACTTACATGTACGACCCATAAACATGAATTAAAGGGGGAGAATGCTGGTGGGAGAGGGGGGTGCAGGGCAGAGGAGAATAAAGGGGAGAAAAAAATGGGACAACTGTAAAGCCATAATCAATAAAATATATTTTAAAAATAAATATTTTAAAGTTATAGTATGAATAATTTACAGAAGTAAAATAAGGGAATAGTGAAAACTAACTTTATTCTAATATTAATATGAATTTAAGTATAGCAAAGTCAAATTTTTAGAACTGCTTTATTGAGAGATGATTTACTTACCATAAAATTCACCAATTTAAAGTGAACAAAAATGACAGTAAAAATTGTATAGTCAGTCATGAAAAAAATTCTTTAATAAAATCTTAATTACAAAAAAATTAAGTGAACAATTCAGTGGGTTTTAGATTTTCAGAGTTGTTCAAAATCACTATAATCTAATTTGAGAATATCTTTATCACCCCAAAATAAACTTTTTTGCCATTAGCACTCTCTACCTATCATCCCTCCCACCCTAGGCAACTGTTGGTCATCTGCTTTATGCTTTATGTCTCCACAGATTTGCCCATTCTAGGTATTTCATATAAATGACATCATGCAATATATAGGCGTGGGCAAAAGTAGGTTTTCAGTTGTGAGTATGTAGAGTTTATTCTTGCAGTATTATTTCTTATTGTATTATATATTTGTATTACAATTGTAAACCTACTTTTGCCCACTCTTATATTTTATTTTGTGGTTGGTTTATTTCACTTTGCATAGTATGTTCATTGTGTATCCATGTTGTAGTATGTATCAATTCTTCATTCCTTTTTATTTTCAAATAATACTCCATTATGAGTATACCACATTTTTTTAATCCATTCAGGAGGTAATGGATATTTGGGTTGTTTCTACTTTTTGGCTCTTATGTGTAATGTTAAAATGAGCATTTGAGTACAAGTGTTTGTGTGAACATGTTTTCATTTCACTTGGGTAGGTACTTTATGCACTATAATGAGAAAACTGAGGGTGATAGAATAGTAATGATTTATCCCACTATACATCTTTCTCTTATCCACTGTTTATCTTAGGCATCCATCATTCTTCCATTTTCATAATAGTTTACCCTTTTTAACCTAATTAGGACTAATTGATGATAAAATAATTTCTAGGACGTTGAAATAGCAAAATGTTTCAATATACAGGAAATCCATGTGCATCTTAGATTCATGTAAAGGATTGGTGGTTTTATTTTATTAGAAGAGAAAAAATTTCTGTCTTATGGCTGTAGTGGCTTGAATTTCTCCCTCCAAAAGACAAGTCCTATGAATGCAACCTTACTTTAAAATCAGGTCTTCACAGATGTAATCAAATTAAAATGCTTGATTAGTGGCATAGGCTCTAAATCCAATGACTAGTATCTTTATAAGACAAAGGGGAAGGGAGATTTGGATACACAGGCTCAGATGAGGTGCACACAGAGGAAGGAGGCCATGTGAAGATAGGCAGAGATGGAAGTGATGCCAAGGAATACTAAGAATTGATGGGAGCTACCAGAAACTAGGAAGAGTCAACAAAGGATTCTTCCCTAGCACCTTCAGATGGAGCGTGGTTCTGCCAACACCTCAATTTCAGACTTCTAGCCTCCTCAGCTGTGAGAGAATTAAGTTTCTGTTGTTTTTAAGCCCTCCAGTTTGTGGTAATTTAATATGGCTGCCGAGGAAATTTATACAATCTCTAAGAAAGTATAAAAGTCATGAAATACTAATTTTTACAAATAATTTAAACTTCTCGACAAAAAAACTCAAAAATTAAAACTGGGTATACGGGACCCTGGCAATAAACTGAAGTTAATTGTGAGTCGACCAAACAATGAATTAAAGCTTTACATCATGTTGTTAAACAAAAAAATGGTTATGAAACAAAGTAGAATGTAATTTCAGTTTTTCACAATGCATGCATATGAATGAGTAGGAAAAAATCTAGAAAAATCACTAATATTCAACTTGTAAGCAATGACTAGTTCTGCTAATTTTTATTTTCTTAAATTTATCTTTTTTCATATGTGAAAAAATAGTGTTTATTACTTTCATAATGAGAAAAAAATGAGAAATTTCTGTTTTGGTGGGGAATCAGTTCAGGCTTTGAGTTGATTTCATTCCAGTATGAGTAACTGGTTGCTTTGTGATTGGTATGAGCAATCCTCAACTCATTCCCATGGATTATCTCATCAGTTTAGATGCTGAGCTGAGAAGCAGTAAAACCCTCATAATCAGGATTCACTCATCCTGTTCAGTAGTGGCTGTGGTTAAGAATGTCAGCATGTGAACCTGAGCTAAACTGAGGTACCCTTGTAACTGATGTGAAACTGTCTTCCCATCCCCCACTTTTTCATTCTTCATCCACTTGATATTTAGATGCTTATCTGAACTTTGTTAATTTATACTCATTGATTTTCAAATTTCTTTTTGATTGTGGTTACTCATGCCGTGTATTTTCATGTACCTCTGTGTTTCTAATGCTCCTCCTTCTACCATTAGGCTCCTTTTGCCATAACTCATTCCTCAAGGCTCAGCTGAAATATTACTTGCTCCTTGACTCCTTTCTTTTTTCTTCTCTCCAAGGAAAGTATTTTTCTCTTTTACTGTTCTCTTATAGTACCTAGCTATTTCATGTCCCAAAGTGAAAAGAATTTCTCTTAACAGTTAGCTAGTTTGTAGTTCTTTTCATACATGTCTATCTTATACAGTATAAATACTATCCTAAACAGCTATATCTACTAAAAATGGATTTCAGTATCATTAAGTTGAATTTGTAAAGCACAAATTCTCATACTTCTAAAATTTTTCTCTACTTTTTCTACTGTAAAGTTGATCCTACAACAGGAGTTAAGTGTATGTTAATCTATTTTATTTCATGAAAATAATATTACCATGAAACTTTGAGATCTGTAATTACCTTATTGTTTCCTAATTGTGTGTGAATAATGATGTTTCTTTATGCTGTTTTCTTGAAGGAGGGACCTTAAAACACAGAGGTTTCTTCTTTTAGTATATTATTTATGTTAAATTTTAACCCTATTTAGATAGAAATACGAATTAACAAATTACTGGTATAAATGACTCAGAAACTTTATTCATTATCACCTTACCAATTACATTATTTATATGATACAGCCAGGAGATGAACATTTTAGGCAAGTTGAGCAGCAAGTGCCGAGGCTTTTTAGGGGAATATTTAGCTTGCTTGCATGTACAATACCAAGTATATGAATATTTGGATTAATCAAGGGTTGGGTATTGCCAAGTGAATTTGATGGACATAGATAGGTACAGAAGGTTATACTGATAGATCAAGGAATCTATGCTTTGGTAAGGAGCAAAGTGAGGAAATAGGAGTAAAGGGTGATGATAGAAAAAGTGGCACAGAATCAAGATGGCAGAGGAGTGAGTGGAAGTCACACTGACTTCCTCCCAGGACCAATCTGGAATTACAACTACATTGTGGAGAAGTCACCTGGAACAAACAGCTGAACAGTAGCAAGAAAGGAGCCTTTTAACCTTGGACAGACAGAAGAATCAGCTTTAGCACAACCTAACTAGTAAGGAGTGCGATAGAGACTCAAGAGGGTGGACGGAGTACCCATGGGCGGCGTACCCATGGGCAGCAGCATGAGGATATTGAAATGGCCCGTTGGATCCCCCTGAGAAGAGAGGGGTCTAAAACAAAAGGGAGAGTCTCCAGCCTAGAGCACCGGAGCCCAAAAAGTACACTGATAACAACCAGCTGCGGAAAGCGGCAGGGTTGCTCTCTGCCAAACACAGACAGTTGGAGACGCAAACGTTTTAAACGGCAAAGAGCCGTTTAAAAGGGCCAACGCATAAGTTTTTATTTGCAGCCACTTACCCTGGGCTCCGGCAAAGGTGGGGGCAGAGTGGGTTAAAGCTGCCTGAGGAGAGACTGGAGAAGGAGGCTTTGGGGAGAGAACTGAGAGAATAGCCGGCAGGATCCCGGTGCTGACTCATCTCCCATATAGCAGCAGCCATCATGCTCAGGCAGCCCACTCCCCTGAGCGTCAACAGCATGAGAGGACCCAATAACCTAACCCCCCAGGAGGGACTTGGCTCTGGCTTAGTACTGCTAAAGTCTGACTGCTGAGTAGCGTGGCAGCCACAGATAGTAGATCCCTGGCTAAAGGGGGCACAAAGTGGGCTAGAAATATCTGAGGAGAGACTGGAGAAGGAGGCTTTTGGGAGAGAACTGAGAGAATAGCCGGTGGGATCCTGGTGCTTACTCCTCCCCTAGATGGCAGTGGCCACCTGGAACCACTCCCCCGCCCACCATGTCATTCCCCTGAGCAGCAGAAGTAAGAGAAGACTCAATAACCCCGCCCCCAGGAGGGACTCTGCATCGCCTGGTGGTTTCTGAGCCAGCCTACTGAGTGCAGAGTGACTAGATTAACAGCTGAAGGAGACAGCCACAAATGGTAGATTCCTGGAAGTCTTGAACAGACTGCCTAAGGTCAGACAGGGACGATATCTGATATCATCAGAGGCAGATCCAGAAAGTAAAAACAGCAGTCTCCAACCATAGAAGTTCACACCACAAAGTCTGGAGATCAAGACAGATGAACTTAAGAATTAGAAGTAAAAAAAGAAGAGTCTCACAAATAATGAGAAGGGAAAGAAACACTCCCCAGTCGAAGTACAGGAGTTAGCTACAGGGTAACTAAGAGGAACTTACTGCAAACTATATCTGCATGAAAAAGGACATAGAAACTATCAATAAGTGACAGGAAATGAAGAATACAATTTCTGAATTGAACACACTAGAAGGAATCAAAAGCAGGCGAGATGAGGCAGAACGAATTAGCAAGCTGTAGGATAAGGTAGAAAAAAGCTCCCAGAAAAAGCAAGAAAATGAAAAAAGACTCAAAAAGAATGAAGAGGTGTTTTGGGAAATTCAGGGCAAACTGAAACGTAATAATATCCATATAATAGGGATACCAGAAGGAGAAGAGGAGAAGGAAGGGATAGAGAACCTGTTTGAAAAAGTAATGATGGAAAACTTCCCTCTTTGGAGGAGAGAAAAAGTCACACAAGTCCAGGAAGCACAGAGGGTCCCATTCAAGAGGAACACAATGAGGCCCACTCCAAGACACATCATCATTAAAATGGCAACTGTCAAAGACAAGCAGAGAATCCTAAAGGCAGCATGGGAGAAACAGGTAGTAACATATAAGGGAGCCCCAGTACAGCTAGCAGCTGACTTCTCAACAGAAACACTAGAAGCCAGGAGGGCAAGAAATATTCCAAGTCATGAAAAGCAAAGGCCTGCAACCAAGACTGCTCTGCCCAGCAAGGCTGTCAATTACAATGGAAAGCAAAATAAGGAGTTTCCCAGACAAAAGAAGGCTAAAAGAATACGCCGCCACCAAACCAGCACTGCAAGATATGCTAAAGGAATTGCTTTAAGAAGATGAAGAAAAAGAGTCTATGAATACCCAGGTCCTTTCACAGTTACCAATACTTGATATTACTAATATTTTTGATACTTATTCATTTGATTGTGACAATGATGGGTTATTTTGTTACTTTATAGTTTGTTGAAACTAAACCTGTTTTTGTATATTTCTTGCCTATTTCTATTATGTTTAAAAAGCTTCAAGTGACTTTTTGGTATTCTTTATCCATTTTTTGATTAAATGTTTGCAGAATTTTTTCCCTAAAAAAAAACCAAAACAACTATTAACCTTTTTTTAGATGTGTTGCAAAACTTTCCTACTCTATTACTTGTCCTTTAACTTTTTTTATATGTATATTACTGTATAGTCTTAAATATTTAATATAGTCATATTGTCAATATTTTACTTTCTAGCTTCTGGGTTTGAAAATTTTACTTCAGGGTAAGAAAAATATTAGTTTGTATTTTCTCCTAAAACTCCTTAGATTTTACATATTGATTTTTAACTCACCTGAATATTTTTTGTATAATGTGTGAAATAGGGCTCTATATTTGTTTTATTTCAAGGAATAGTGGTCCATGCACCTTATTTGTTGAATAAGCCTTATTTCCCCATTGATTTGAAATATCAAGTTAATCATATATTACATTGTTAGACAGATGCATACGTTTGTTTCTAGAATGCTCATTTTATTTCATTGATCTACTTGATTATTTCTGTGCTGGTGTCACGTGATTTTAACAGATGAGACTTTTTAATGGATTTACCTTTTTTAATATTTTATAATGGATTTTGACCTTTAAAGTAAATAAATAAAATCTGCATAAAATAAAGAAGGAAGGAACTCCTACCTTTTGCGACAATATGGATGGAACTGGAGAAAATTATGCTAAGTGAAATAAGGCAGTTGGTGAAAGACAAATACCATATGATCTCACCTATAAGTAGAATCTATCCAACCAAATAAACTAGCGAAGAAAATAAACCACAGGCATGGAAACATGGAGCAGACTGAAAGTGACCAGAGGGGATGGGGAAGGAGAACAATGGTGGAAAGAAAGGGAAGGGACTCAACACAGAACATGTATGAATGACCCATGGACATGGACAACAGAGTGGGAATTGTCTGTGGTAGACGGGGGGAGGGGTAGGATGGGTGGAGGAGAGCAAAGGGGGAAAAATTGAGACAACTGTAATAGAATAAACATGATTTAAAAATAAAAAGTTAGAAAAAGTGGTACAGTTAAATATTTGGAAGTTTTAATGAAGAACTAAATTGTTGGTGGAAGTACTAGAATAAAAAACCTAGATGAATACAGGGTGATGGTCAAAGAAAGTCACTGTGAAATTATCTCTCTCTCTAACATGGAGTCTGCTCAGCTCCCACCTGTAAACTAAAATGCCAGTTGTCTTCTCCAGTTGACTCTTGTGTAAAAATCTCAACATGTTCAAAACTAAATTCATCATCTAATACCCTAAGTCTATTTATTTTCCTTCTGAATTTCCTATCTATAAAATGTACTGTCATCCTTTTGTCAAAGTAGCTATGTGGATATTATTCCAAATTCTTTTTATGCATTCTTTGCTTTCATTCAGTCATTTGCTTCCACTTCCCTCTGCTTCAACTACTCAAAACTGTTTATAATATTCTAATCACATCATCCTGTTTCACATATTTATATGTTTTTTTGCATATCTTGTTTTCCTGCCTCAAGTGTCTTTCTCCATGCCTTTGTCTGGTTAACCCCTGCCTATCATTCTAAACTCAGCTTAAAAATGACCTCATCTGGAACCGCCCCCCCCCCACCCACCATGTCTTTCTTATTAAATGTCCTTGTTCTGTATGTCCAGGTTGCTTTATTCTTATCTATTTTGTAACTCTGAAATCATTGATTTTTTTTCCCCTGTAGCTTAGATTCTCAGCTTTGGAATTTAAGGATGGTATTTTATTTAATCTTTATGTTACTTAATACAAAATTAAGACTTAAATACCTTTTGGAAAAGGGTTTCTATCAATTCTATTTATAAAAAATATTAAAATTATCTGGTTTTATGTTTATCTTCCCATTAGCTTTTAAATTCTTCAAACTGTATCTTGTTCCTCTTTGTTTTCTTCATTTCAGTTACTACCATATGCTTGATTCAGGGCTCAAAAATCAATCTCAATTCAATTGAATATTTGTTGAGAGCCAACTGTGTAACAAACACTAGGTTAGGTGCTGGGATACAGAGATGAGCTAGACAGATGAGATCCCAACCATCATGACTCTGATGAGCAATATAGGCATTAAACAGGAAATTAGAAATGTGTTAGTTGTTATAAAAAGAGCTTGTCCTGAGGGCAAGAAGAGCGTGTGGCAAGCGAATTTCACCGTGCCCAAGTTGAATTGAATTTAGAAGTAACCTTATCAATAGAATGATTACATGAGAGTGCATTTTAAAATGTCATTCATATTTAATGACCACTATCTGTTATAAATGTTTTGGATTCTATTGCTTTTCTTTTCTGGGAACAACAGAAACCCAGTTAGTACTTTTTCTCCCCACTATTATAGAACATTTCATGGTGTACAACCTTTTACTTTTCAGTACATGTTATCTATATTTAGCTATGGAATGTCTTTTGGTACTTTTATGTTATGTTTCATACATTATCCTTGAATGAATTATATTTAGCCAAATTATCAAAAGCTAGAAAACTTTCTAGTTAATCTGTCTTGTTCCTTTATCCACTTCCAAATGCTTAGAATCTTTCATTAGACTTTGTATGAAACAGTTGTGAATTTGAATCCAGTCTGACTTTAGGACAACAGCCAGAATAAGAGGCATCTGGACCTCATGGCCTAAAGAAATGGGTAAAGAAACTGAGTATGTTTAGCATAAGGAAGACAAAGAGGAGACATGATTTGATGGTGTTCAAATATTATTTGGTGGGCTTCTGTGAGAGTCCTTTGTACAGGTGGGTAAATGATTTTTTAAGAACAACTTTCTTGAGCTAAACTCACATACCGTAAAATTCACCCTTTAAAATTGTACAGTTCGCCCTGGCCAGTGTGGCTCATTTGGTTGGGCATCTGCCCACAAACCTACGGGTTGCCAGTTCAATTCCAGTCAGGGTACATGCCTGGGTTGCAGGTTCAGTCCCAAGTCAGGGCACGTATGGAGGGCAGCCGATTGATGTGTCTTTTGACGTATCTCTCGCTCTCTTTCTCTCTCCCTTGCCCTCTCTCTAAAATCAAAAATTAAAAAAAAAAAAGTATTTACTATAGTTAAAAAGTTGTGCAACCACCACCACTATCTAATTTTATATTCTATCACTTCAAAAAGAAATCGCTTACCCGTTAGTAGTCACTCCCCATTCCCCTCTCCCCCCAGCCCTGGCAAACAGTGCTGAAATCAGAAACAGTGGGAGTGGGGCCCAGTGATCTGTGTCATAACAAACCTAGCAGGTGATGACGCTGCTGAGGACCACTGCTTTAGAAAAAGACCCCCCTGTTCTGTGGTCTGTGGCAACATCTGACTTCTAGCCATTCTGGCAGGGGCGAGGAGAGGATTGACAGTTCCATTATGCAAACTCTCGATGAATCTCCATTTCCCGCATCCCCAGCCTCACCAAGATTCTATGTGCAGGGCACCTTCTTTCTGCCACAGCATATACTCTGTATTTCAGATAATGGCTTCCATGCTTTGACACATTGCTCATCACTCAGCCATCTGTTTTCTATCCTCCAAAGATTTGTTGAGGTATATTGTCCACTGAAGGCACCTTTTCTGTTTCTTCTTTTTAATTTTTTAATTACTATTTTAAGATTATCTCCAGAAGGAATGAATATAAAATATCTGTGCTTAATTCACTATTTGAACTTCATTTTTACTATCTTGTGTGATATTAATTTTCTTTAATTGCTAGTTAGATTGTTGCTTTATTTGCATGGTGACTTAGTGTCTCTAATGTTTCTCTGTCTGATGTAATGTCTACTGTCTCTGTCTAACTCTGCAGTATATGCGTGCTACCTTGAAAGTCTAACACTGGGTTCTCTACCCATTTCTAGTATTGCATTCCATGGTCAAGGAGATGTAACCTGCCTTTTTTTTTTTTCATTTTAAGTATATGGGGACTAGCCCCACCCTTCTGTGATCTAGTTTGCTGAGGTCTGGCTAAGCAGGCAAAATTATTGAAGGATTGAATGTCTTTGTTGTATATAGTGCAGCTGTGAAATCCCTGCATATATTACTTGGTACACATGTGAAAGACTGACTACTGCGTCCAGAGTGTTTTGTATTCTGTGTGTACCTTTTGTAGTCTGTCTTCTTCTTTTACTCCCTCTTTCTACTCCTTCTATTTTCCTTTTTCTCTTCTCTAGAATTCATGGAAAATGAATGCAGAGAAATAGAAATTTTTCTGCACTATTTCTGTAGGCTAAGTGCTCCTTTAAAAGCATCTTGTTTCTGTTTGTTTCTGATATGCCATGGTCCCCTTGTGCTTTTGTGTTTATAGACCAAGCTCTGATTTGGAGTCTGTCAGGAATATTAGAAATTTTTCATTTCATTCAGTCTGTAGCTGTTATGTACATGGTAGTCTTTTTGTGAAATAACACCTTTTGTATTAATTATTTGTGCCTTTTACTTCAGTTGTAATTGGTAATTAGATGGTCTAGATCAGTGGTCCTCAACTCTGACTGTACATTAGAATGTGTGGGGAACTTTTATCAATAAAAAAAATATAGGTGTATCATGTTTCAACTCAAACAACCAGAAAAACATTTAACTGGTAGGGATGGAACTGAGCATCAAGATTGCTTTTTGAAGTACCATAGGTTATTCCACTATACAGACAAGGTGGAGAACCACTCTAGAGATCAGTGGGTCTCAAAGTGTCCTAGGACCAGCAGCAGCAGCATCACCTGCAAAATTGTAGAAACATGAACTCTCAAGTCTATCCTAGGACCGACTGCAGCAGAAATTCTGAGGATGGGGTCCAGTGATGTGTTTAACAACCCCAGGTGATTCTAGTGCATTCTAAAGTATTAGAACCACTACTGTAGATCATCTAAGCATTTATAACAAAGATTCCTTTTACTCAAATCCAAGTAGGATTCACAGTGTCCCACAGTGGCTCTGGACCAGAAAGCAGTTCTGGGAAGGGGAGTGGGTAGGTGGAGAAGCCCACCACAAAAGAAGTTTTTGTTGGTAAATCCCTGAGCCTGAGCAAAGGAGGCCACAGCAGAAAGAGGTATAAAGTATATTGGATGTGTTATTATTTTTTGTAACTAAAATGGAATGAAAGTGTATCATGATTGACCATCAGTGCTTCTAAGTGACTATACCCTTTCCACTAAGAAGGGGCTGTAGACAGAGGAAAGGGTACAGCAGAAAAGAGCAGCTGTAAGTGGTAGGGAGTGGCGGTTGCAGAGACAGAAGTGAAGGAAGAAGGGTGAGTCAGGAACATGCTGTATAGAGGGCCAAAAACCACCAAGATAGCAGTGACAGGAAAGGTACAAAACTTCTCTTTGGAACATATGATAGTGTTTGGGGTGGGGTGGCAGGTGTGGGACCATTAATCACCGGCGCTGCACTTGGTTTGTTTTGAAGAGTGCATACACACAGCACAACAGAGAGTGGGCCATGGAGTCAAACAGCTCTGGCTAAAGCCAGTTTTGTTCTGCTACTTGGGACTAGTTTTTTAACTTGTCTAAGCTTCAGTTTCTTCAGTTCGAAAATGATGTGAAATCACCAGCCTCATAGGGTAGCAAAGATGAAATAAAACATGTATAAAGTGCCTGATGGACAACTAGTTTCAATAAACTTTAAAATTTTTTATTGTTTTAATTGTTAGAAAATACATATAATGTGAAATTTACTAGTAGCAACATTGTGCAATCAACACCACTCTCTAGTTTCAAAACATTTTTATTACCCAAAAAGAAACCCCATACCCATGAAGCAGTCACTCTCCATTCCTCCTTTCCACCCCTCGGCAGTCACTCTTCTGCTTTCTGTCTCTATAGAACTACCTATTCTGGAAGTTTCAAAGAAATGCAATCATACAATATGTGGCGTTTTGTGTCTGCCCTCTTTCATTTAGTGTAATATTTTCAAGGTTCACCCATATTGTAGAATATATCAGTACTTCATTCCTCTTTATGGCTGACTAATATCCTATTTTATGAGTAAACCACATTTTATCTATTAATCCCTTGATGAACTTTTGGGTTATTTCTTTTTGGCTATTATGAATAACACTGCTATGAACATTTACATACCAGGGTTTTTTTGAACACCTGTTTTCATTTCTTTGAGGAGTATACTCAGGAGTTGAGTTTCTGGGTCATATGGTAATTCTATGTTTAATTTCCTGAGGAATCACCAGCCTTTTCCATAGAAGCCGCGCAATATTACTTTCCCATCAGCAGTGTACAAGAAGTTTCTCCACATCCTCACCAGCACGCATTATTGTTCTTTTTTAAAATTATAGCCATCTAGAAACTTTTTAAAAAGTATATTGATTAGGGATCTAAACTTATTTTAGGGTACTGTTTCTTAATCAGGAGTTCACATAATAATTAGTTGTGCACCCTCCCTAGATTATCTGAATAGAGGTCTCCAAAGGTGAAGCCCAGAGTTAATATTCCTCATTAAGAACCACTGCCTACAGTAGTGATTTTCAAAGTTTGGTCTGGGGCCCTCTGGGGTCCTTACAGAGGAGTCCTTTGAGGTTAAAACTCTTTTCTTCATAATACTAGGACAGTATTTACCTTTTCATTTTCATTCTTTCATGAATGTACAGTGAAGTTTTCCAGAGTCTTCATGACATGTGATAGCACAATAGACCTCATCCATAAGCAGCTATGAGAACCCAGCTGTCTTCTAGCAAGCCAGATAGAAAAGAGATTTACAAAAATGTAAAACAGTGCCACTCTTATGAATTTTTATTTTAAAAAAATGTTATTTATGACATATGATGGGCTTGTCATTGTTTTTAATTGAATTAATAAAAATTGTTTAAATTTCACAGTTTTAATGGTAAATATTGGTAGACATAACCTACATAAACAAAATCTCTTTGAGATCTCCAATAATTGAAAGTATAAGGCAGGCTTGAAACTAGCCAAATGAGAACTGTAAATCTTTGGAAAGGAAGAAAACAAAAATAAATAACTATTACCCACTTGTTGAACATTTACCATATAATTAACATTAGGTTAAGCTTTTTACATATTTTGTTTTATTTCATCTTCATAATAACCCTATGGCATATGTGTAATTAACCCAATTTTCACAGGGGGAAATTTATAGTCTCAAAGAACTTAACTTCGTTAGTTTATAGGTGGAGGAGCCAGGATTTCAGTTTTGGCCTGTAGAATACTTACTCACTAATATAACCTTAAAAAAGTAAGGGTGGGCCCTGGCTAGTGTGGCTCAGTGGATTGGGTGCCAACCTACAGATCAAAGGGTTGCTGGTTCGATCCCCAGTCAGGGCAGATGTCTGGGTTGCAGGCCAGGCCCCCAGTTGGGACATGCTAGAGGCAATTAGTCAATGCTTCTCTCTCACATCAATGTTTCTCTCCCTCTCTTTCTCCCTTCCTTCCTCTCTCTCTAAAAATAAATAAATAAAAAGTTTTTTTAAAGTAAAGGTGGGTCATCAGTACAGGACTTGAGCCCAGAAAACTGTTGATAATTCAAAGCTGTAATGACTCATCTATCTCTATAGTATCAGACCTTAGAAAAGGTAACCTTTGAAATCTTTGTAGACTTACATAACATGTAAATACCATGTGGTGCACTTACCTAAATGAAAGTGCTCACCTGTTTTTCTTTTCAATGGTCCTCAGTACAATGAATGCTAAATATGAGAAATGTAAGAGGGATAACCTAGGCAGGAGTAGATGAAGTTGACAAAATGTGTTTCTTTTTTTTTATGTTGTAATGAAACATCAGAAGGATAAATATTCAGTCAGAAAGAATAATTCACAAATTGTGACCCTTTAGAAAAATGATCTTTTCTAAGAGCTCACATCCAGTCAGTCCTCTGAAGAGCCCATCATGACAGGAATAATGAAGTGGCAATAATTTTTTAATTTGCTCGTGTCCACATGGAGAAGACAAAGAATCAGGTGCTGCTCTGTGCACATAGAATGAAACTTAGGATAGTTTTTCATGTGGCAATGTTGTAGTTTCTCAAAAAGTAAAATCTTTGCTAATTAGAGAAGTTCACGTGACCTAATCTTTTTAAAAGGTTTACTTGTTGCCTACAGATTAAAAACTAATGTGTGGGCAGCCACTTGTCAAGTAAATTATTCTGATAACTCCTAGTGCCCTCTGTGAAAAACTATTTCAGAGAATAGCAGGATTTTTTGCTTAGTAATTGATATTCTGTTTATCTTCTTCCTCTTCTTACTCCTCTATCCTCACCCCCTGTCCTAATGCTGTTTCAGACATTCAGTTTGGGGATCAGCATATTTTATAGAAAAATGACTTGTTTGCTTATTTAACAAATCTTAATTGTCTAGTGTGTATTGGCACTGGGTTAAGACTGAGGATACTGTAATGAACCAAAAATTACATAAGGCCATTTATGAAATACACAGTCTAAACAAGGAGATGGACATTAGCAAATAATTACATCCATAGATGTCAATTTTTTTTTATTTTGAAAGGTGCTTTAAACCCTAGTGCATGGTGTTATTAAAGAACCCAGTGGGAAGATTGACCTAGGACGGTTGGGAGAAGACAAGCCAAAGTGGGAAGTAGAAGAGGAGTGAGTTCTGACTCTGGCAAGTGCAAGGATCCACTGAATAGATTGATATATGCTTCTGGAGCTTAGAGAAAAAGTCTGGGCAGAATATAAATTTGTGAATTGTGTGCCAATAGGTAGTTAATTGAAATTGCTGGCTGAAGAGAGATGATTTAGGGAGAGTGTATATACACTGAGAAAAGAAGAGAGCCTAGGACTAAGTTTTGAGAAATGCTCATGTTTAATGAACAGCTAGACTAGGTAGGAGGTGGAGATGGGTGGAGGTCAGATGAATAGAAGGAAAACTAGTAGAATGCAATGTTAAATATTTCATGAGGGGACAATATTTTAAGGCATATCAAATAAAATCCAGACTCTCTTTATTATGGCTCATAGGGAAGGCTCTATGGGTTCTGATACCTTCCCGCCTCTTTGACTTCATCTCTTACCATCTTACTGCTTGTCTACTTTTATTCTTTAAACATGTCAGGCTCTTTCCTACCTCAGGACTGAAGTGCTTGGCGTTCGTTTCCTTTACTGGGATGTTTTACCTCAGTTCAGAGGTTATCTCAGAAGAGCAGCCAACTCTGCGCTCCCTTTTGCAAGGTTGTTGTCAAATTCTATCAAACTTTGAATTTCACTATATAAGTAAGATTAAATTTTGCTTAGGCCTCAAGTTCAGTTCCAAATCAAATATTTTGGAGATGTTAAAGAAAATTAATTTTGCAGAAATGTTTAGCAATAATGGTAAAGAAAATATTTTAGATTTTAGAATGTATCCTCCCTAAGGCATCTTGACATGAATTGATGAAGTATTGAGAGCTACATCTCTTTTATACCCTTCCACAAAGTGGATTGCACAATGGAGGAACGGGGGAAGCTGAAGAAGAGGTGTGCGTTCCACTCTGTTAGGCATATAGAAATAATGAATGCCAAGTATATCACCAGTATAGATAATCCAATAGATACAAAGCAGTAGTAAAAAAGACGATTATTTTCTGAAGGATGGGAATCCCACTTGACAAAGAGTGGTTTAAAAGACAGTTTAGCCCTAGCCAGGTCCGTTTAGTTGGTTGAAGCATTGTCCTGATACCTCAGGGTTGCAGGTTCAGTCTCTGGTTAGGGCACATACAAGGACCAACCAATGAATGCATAAATAAGGGGCATGACAAGTCAGTTTCTCTTCTCTCTCTCTCTCTCTCTCTCTCTCCCTCTCTCTCCCTCTCTCTCCCTCTCTCTCCCTCTCTCTCCCTCTCTCTCCCTCTCTCTCCCTCTCTCTCCTTCTCTCTCCTTCTCCCTCCCTTCTTTCTTCCCACCCTCCTTTCCTCCCTCTCTGCCTCCCTCTCTCTTTCTCTCTCTCTCTAAAGAAAAGAAAATAAGTAAAAGTCGTTTCAAAGCTGCCTGTGAGTTCACTTCAGTTCAATGAACTTTACTGAACCAACAGTAAAGAAGTGATAGGAGGTTGGAAGTCGGAGGCCTGAGGGAAAGCTGCCGACCCACTTTATGCTGATTAAGCTCTTCCTCAGCTAAAGAAAAATAATTCCTCTATTCTTTCAAAATGTAAAGATCAGCTCTTAAAATGCAGGGCCAGAAAGAAGAAATGGCCAGGCAAGGGGTGACCATTTCATAGTATTCCACTTGCCAATTTAGGGCTTCATAAAACTCCACACAAGGGAGAAAGTGACCTTTGAAGAACCTTTTTTTGGTAACTACTTTTTATTTTTAAAAAGCTGTTTCTGTAGCTGCCTTGGTCGGTGTATATTGAGTGTACTTTTGTTATCTAAAACATTGACTCTGAGCTCATGGACGTTCCTTATATAGCTTTCCTCTCTCCGTAGTTTGGCACAAAAATGCTTTGTAGTGTGGAGTGTTTTCTTTTTCTACTGGTTTCTTCTCACAGCAATACTGGCCTTTCACCTGGTTTCGTACCTTATTTTAGAAATAGCCTTGTTCTCAGATTTTATTTTAAATGTTGGCTGGCCGAAGCCTTGCTGCAAATGGCTTTCATGCCTGTGGAAGACAGAGGAAACATTTTTAAATCATCATAAATTAAAATAAGAGAAATCTCACATGGACCTAGAGACACAAATCATTGCAAAGATACCAGAAGTTAATGCCAAACTGCCCCCATCTCTCATGGAAGAATTTCAGGACTACAAAGACTAAATGACTTGCTAAAGGTTACAAAGTATTGATGAAAATTTATCATTCTCATTATTTACATGAAGGCAACATTTCCTAGAGAGTTGTAATTTTAACACATAAAACAAATAAGCTATTGGTAAGGAAGGGAAACATACCAAACTACTTACCCTAGTTACCTCTGAGAAGAGGGGCTGCCAATGTGCAATTAGGAGCATCATTATTTTACTATCTTAATTAAGGCTGTGACTGTTAGAGTCAGATCTAGATTTGAATCTGACCTGTACCACTTAATTAGGCTATGATTCTATGACTGTTGGGAAAGCTTCTTAACCCCTCTGGACTTCTGTTTCTTAGCCTGAAAAATAGAAATAACAATACATAGTTTATTGAGTTAAATATGGAGGAGTTAGCTGTAAGGTTCTTCCCTCTAACGCCTGGCCCACAAGGAACACTTGCTACTGGCAGCCACTGTCACTGCTACTGCTAGTCCTCTCACTACTTGTCTAATAGAACACAGGGCACTGATACAGCTGATGGCTATTGAATGATTTAAACATTCATCTGCCTAAAGACTGGATGCTGACCTAGGCAATTTTTCAACATACCTTCCAGCTCATTTTATCTTTCTGTTAATTTAGAGGAAGCACCAAGGCCATCAATTTTGACTTACCGTAGTAGAATAATAGTTAACTCTTGGGTACCTCAATTAGAGCATGATCTTTACTACAACTAAAGTAAAATCCCTGATCCTCCTCTATATTTCATGCGTGAGAGTTTACCCTGCATTGCTAGGGGAAATGATTAACCACTGTTAACATAAAACATCCCTATCACTACTCATTTTGGAATACCCCACATAGAATTGCCTTGGGAGAAGCAGGTACCCTCAGACTTGAATTTGTGGTTCTTTTAGAAACCACTGTTTTCCTTGTCCCTGATAAAATACAAATTACATGTTTTTTTGAGCAGCAATTCCTTGGCCTCCCTTGTATTTCAGAAACTGCCCATTTCTTGTGAATCTTCCTCACAGCCCCCAACGTAAATTTACCGAGGTCACCTCATTTCTACTTACACCCTGAAAAACTTCAATGAAACATTTTTTGTTAGTGAACATCTGTACGTACAATCTTTTTGTGATGTAGTACCATAAGGCAATCTCATTTTATTTATTTAAATATACTATTGACAGTCTACCTAGAGATTGCATAGTCATAGATTAGAAATGGGAGGCCTTCTAATTTTTGAATTTATTGTTTTGGACCAACCTAGATTGTTTGACCCATTTTAGGTACTGGGTAACAGGCACAGTAAAATACAGGGTAGGTCAAAGTAGATATACAGCTGTTCATATGGAAAATAGTACAAGAATAAACTGTGTTTGGCATGTTCAGGACTATAAACCTACTTTTGCCCCACCCTGGGTGTTTGAATATTTTCCTGTACACATTTGTAATGCTGCTGTTTGCAAGGGTGCTGGGCGTCTCCAGTTTACAACTGAGGAAGCCGTCATCATCATTAGTGCCCATTCATTCAACCTGAGCACCTGTTTTATCTTAAGCACTAGAGATGCAAATATGAGTAAAACATGATTCTTGCTCTGGAAAATGTCATAGTTTATTGGGGGGAAAAGATACTGAAATGAATAATTACACTTCAAACTGATATGTTCTGTATAATAAATATATGAACAAAGTGTTGTAGTCATATAAAGAAAGATGTAATAAATTCGCAGGTGTGTGGCAAAGTTACGAAGAGAAAGTGACGTTTGAGCCAAATCTTGAAAGATAGATGGGAATTTGCCCTTTTTGGTTTTGTTTTGTTTTTTCTCATTACATGTATTTTTATTTTTTTATTTGTTTATGTATTATTGAGTTTATTGAGGTGACATTGGTTAACAAAACTATACAGGTTTAAATTGTACAACTCAACAAAACATCTGTATACTGCATCGTGCGGTAGAGTTCGCCATTTGGAGAGAAGGGAGCAAAGATGGGCATTAGAGAGCGGGGAACAACCTATACAAAAGCCTAGCATCTTGCAGGGGCATGCATACAGTGTGAGGAGAATGTCTTCATTGCACCTGGAGAAAAAGCTTTGTGAAAGAAGTTGAGTCAAAGTTAGGAGCTTGAATTTCATCCTTTGAACAGCAGGGATTTTTAAACTAGGGCTGATATGATCAGATTTGTATATAGCCATAGTAGTTCGGGACTGGAGGAAGAAAGACAGGTGGCAGGCACCAGTTAAAAAGCTGTTGTAGTTTTCCAAGCAAAACACAAGAGTTTGTTTACACTAAGACAGTATCTGTAGAGATAAAGAAAAGTCTCTAGATTTCAGAGAGCTTTCCTAAGTGTAAACAATATAATTTGGGGCTCAGAGTGACACAGGAAATGTGGGTAGTGGGGAAGCAGTACAGGGGAGGGCAGATGTGGTTTGGGTGACTCAGTGGATTAACCGAGATTAGCAGAATTGGACCAAATGTAAAAACAAAAAGCAGGATTGTTCTATTTTTGTTTTTTATTTGGGGGAACATGGCAAGAGTTTTCTTTTTGCACAAGGTAGATTCAGTGTTTTCAGGGACATTCTAGTAGGCGAGTTTGGGATCTTGGGAGAGAGGTTACCATAGTAATGTGTTTGACTTATTATTGTTTATTTTTCCATTAGAAGCTAAGGTTCTCAGAGGTCAACTGATTATGGTCTCAGGAAGGTGGCTGTAGAACCAAAACATAAATTCCTAAGCTTCTTACCAAGGAGGCCGTAACTGAAATGGCCTTTTCAAAGAAAAAACAAAATCTTTTGATATCCACTATGATTGTTTTACTATTTCATCTCCCAGAGTACCTCTACTTAAAGAAAAAAAAAACTGATACGTATATTCACAATCTATTTTTTGATCTTCATATTACTTGACTGATGACAGACAAGTGAAGAATGCTAAGAATAATAGCTGAAGAACCCCAAACCTCTTTTTTTGCTCTAGCAAAACCTTTACATTCAAAGATTAGATAGTCCTCAACTATTCATTACTTCGTATATGTCTGATCTAATCTCAGTTGTTGCCCTGTTTTTATATGAGGGGATTGACTGTAAGGGGTTAAAGAATGAGGATGTAATGTCCACTTCTGTAGGAATTGAAAACCTTTTTTTTTAATGTTTGGATTGTTGTGCTATAGTTCTTTTTGAAAACCAGAGATTTAGTAGACAGGTCTTCAAAATCCACCCTTATCCCCAAATTTCAGTGGTCATTCAGCATTAACTGAAACACTTGGGTGGTTGTGAAGGACTTGTGTAGGCTTGGAACAAGGCACATCACCATACATATCTGATATTCTTTTTTTTTTCACATATTTAAAAAATAATTAGCACACTTTATCCAGATGAAATTCTAGTTTTTACTACTTCTATCCAGAGTCTCTGTGTGTCATCCTGGGCTGTGGTGTTTTTCCTTTATTTTGTTTTCAATTGCTGTGAAATGTAGTTGCTGCTCTTTAAGGCAGCTGCAGTGGAGTGGCAATTCTAAATTTAGTGAGCCATAGGGTTCCTAAAGCATTTGCAAATTCCTTCAGGATAAAATTGTTTCTATAAATGTAACATTTTTAATGAAACTATTATTATCATCCATTAGAGAAATACAGCAGTTAGTATGTGTGGATATGTGAACAAGGCAGAGGCACAAAACTTTTTTTTTTTCATTAGGAGCTCACTGAGTATTTTAAATACTTAAAATTAATCATGTGAATCCTATTTTTACTCTTAATCTTGAATTGCAGAGCCTTTACTCAAGTGTTTACCTTTGGTCCAACATTTCGAGCAGAGAATTCTCAGAGCCGGAGACACCTGGCAGAGTTTTATATGGTAGAAGCAGAGATTTCTTTTGTTGAGAGCCTTCAAGATCTCATGCAGGTAGGTACACGAGTTTTAAAATAGTTTCTAAATGTCAGGCATCTGTGACATGAAAACGCTTCTGTATACATTTTTACATCTGTGCATTACAAGTGTTCATAGAATGAAGAAAATAAAGAACTACTTAATTTAATAAACATCTAATGAATGCCTTTAGTGCAATAGCCAGATAGATTTAAGTTCATATCCCAGGCTCACCAATAACTTGTTATAATGTTACCTAACCTTGGTGATCTTTAGCTTCCTTAAGTGTAAAATGAGAATAATAATACCTATTTCATAAGGCTATTTCAAGGAGTAAAAGAAACAGTGCATATACTGGAAAGCACCTGGTACAAGGTCTGGCACATAGCAGGCTCAATAAATAGTAGCTCTTATTATTCCATTGGCAAAGAAATAAAACATCTTTATGGTTAGAGAAGCTTGTGTATAGCTATATGAGAAAGCATCCACAGGCGCTGCAGAGCTTTGTTTAGCGGACAAGGGGTAAGGCTGGAGAGGTAGTCAAGAGTCAGATCAGGAAAGAAAGACTTTGTATTTACATGCCATGCTAAGGGGTTTGATTTGATCCAAAAGATATAGGAGGAGGAATTCTTAGTGGGAAAGGCCATGGTCAGAGTTATATTTTAGAAAAATCACTCTAGCAGCAATATGAAGAATGATTTAGAGGAAGATTAAAAATAGGGGCAGGAGCCCTTTTAAGAGGCTGTGGCCATAATCCAGATAAGGCACACAAACTCTGGAGTTGGATGGGCCAGGAACTCCATCAGTTACTTGCTAAGTGCCTTAGACAAGGGACTTAATTTCTCTGCGCATCAGTTTCCCCACCTATAAAATGGGCATGATAATTCCTACTTCATAGGGTAGTTCAGGAGATTAGACAGATAATATATAGAAAGCATCTAGCATAGTGCCCAGAAATTATTAACCAATGTTATTATGAATTCTCTATTCAGTACCATTTTGGTTTACATCTTAGTTTGGATTTGTAATTACAAGATGTTTATTTTAGCAATTTCCATCAGCTGTCACTTCTGTTCATCTATATTTCCTTCTCATTCACCCAGTAAATGCCCCAATTCTACTTAAAACATAAGTAGCAATTATACCACCAAACAGAATGGACTCACTATTTTATCCTGTCTGAGTTGGATTTCCTAGTAAACAAACTCTAAAGCAGAGATTAGCATTTGGGGGATTATTGGGAAGTGCTCTAGAGAACAGTACCTGTAGGGAAAGGAAGAAGGCAGCACTGGGCAGAGGGAAAAGATGAACTGTGGTACATTTACAAACAGAGGCCTTAGCCAATTCTGTGAGGAACTTTGGCGCTGGAATGGTCCTGCATAGCTGCCCTATGTGAAAGCATCGGGGTGAGCATTTGTGCTTCCTCCCATCCACAGTCTTTGGACATGGGCTAGCCTTGGGTAAAACAGCACCCTTGGCCTGGACTGTTCCTTAGGAGGGAGTCGACCATGAACCATCCGCAGTTAACATGTCCAACAGAGAGAGGTCTTGGTCCTGAAGGAGTGTTCTGGCCATACACTATAGTATCCACTTCCATACCCCCTCAACATTTCCTGCCGTTGCTCTAGATCCGTGTCCCCCAGGGGACATTTTCCGTTGCCCCTCCTAGGGAGTCGGGAAGAGTGGTTGCTAATGGCATCTTGTGGGTAAAGTCTAAGGATGCTGTTGAGCGCCCTACAATGCACAGCCTGCTCTCCCCAACAAAGAATTCTCTGGCCAAAAAAGTCCGTTTTAACACTGTCCAGTAACCCTTTGCTAGATTGCAGTGATTGAGATCTGAACTTCACATGGAGTCCGTAAAATTCCTTAAGCTGCTTTCAGTTTGAGCCCGCAACCCATTCTGTATTGTCCTTTCACTCAGGCAGTGAGATTCCTGGAACAAAGACAATACGTCAATTATGTTGGAATTTATTAAACATTATAATCTCTGCTCTGTGATTATTCATTCTATAATTAAATAATTCCTATGTATTTGTTATTTCACTAAGTGGGACTCAGGACATACACCAGTGAATGATTTAATTAATTAAAGTATCAGGCTTTTCTTCTGAAAATAAATGAAAAAAGTATGCTCCTCCCCAAAAGTGATCTCCTGCTTCTCTCAAATTTTTTCCCTTTATAAGTTACATTCTGTGGAAATTATTATCTTGATGAAGAGCAGTCTCTTGAATATTAAACTAGAATATTGTAACAAAGGAATTCTCCTCATGAGGTATAGCAATTAAATATTACTATTTTAGTGCCATTGAGTAATATACTTTTAAAAACATCTGAGGGTTACACTAATCCTTCAGTTAAGTTTCTTTTTCCTTCAAATATATTTATAGAGCATAATCTGAAAGTCAAGGTTAGAGAAGCCAATGATTTACTTCTTCAAATGGAAATTTACTGCTTATGAAAGACACCGATGTAACGGCTCCAGGGGTCAAAGTCTTCATCTTACAGATAGGTATATTGTGTCCCTCAGCAGTTCAGGTGTACTATCCAACCCACCTGTTCTTTTTCCTCCCAGTATGCATCGGCTCTTTTTAGTGAGTGAAGGTATGGCTCTTCATAAAGCATTCAGTTACTTAGTGATTTCTTTATCTCACTGCTAGATTGAAGGTGATATAGTGTCAACGTAAAAGATCTTCAGCTTCCTTTTGCTCTTCTTTTCATCTAGTTATTTTTTACTTCTGTATACTATATATAGGTCCAAATATAAAAATGTAAAATAAGTATAAGTATAAAAATATAATATGTAAAAATATATGTTTGTCACTTGGTAATTAAGTACTTTCTTCCATCTGGTCTATTAAATTGCTTCAGTAGATGCTTGTGCCCACAGCATCTGTAGCCTTGACAGGGTTCACCCTCGATGCCAGAGAGGAAGGGAAGACGCCTGCCCCTGAGGCTTCTGTGCTTAAATAACTCCAGTATCTGCACAAGTACAACATTTGGAGGGCCTAATATGATTTTACTGACTTCAAACCAAAATTTTAATTTTGGTTAAAAATATTTTAGAAATATTTTCCATTTCAATCACTTTTTTCTTCTGTGAACAAGTTTTTCCCATGAGATTTCTATGGACACTTCCAGTAAAATGACATCTTCTATGGGGTGAGCAGAAATAGTTTTACAGTTGTTTGTATGGAAAATAATACACTAATTAATAAATAATAATACAAGAATAAACTCTGTGTTTCACTTACAACTATAAACCTACTTTTGCCCATCCTATAAGCCAACATGTGTTATTTCTACTTTATACTTTGGCAAAAGAAAAATGTACATATTTAGATGCAGAGATATACCTCATTGCCTCTCTAATTTTAAAGTTTACTTCCATTTACCAATAACTGAATGAAACACTTTTGAAAGTGTCTCACTCTTCACAACTAATGTTTATTGTGTGCTTCTGTGAGCCAGGTACTAAGCTAGGTCTTCTACACGCATTATTTCATGTAACTCTCTCAACAGTCCTGTAAGCTAGGTACTGTTATTGTTATTATTCTTCAAGTGACTATATGGAAATTTAGAAAGGCATCAATCAATATTAGATGTTTATTTGTCATCCCACTTCAATATTAGTATTGAAACTGTTAACAAAAGATTTAAGCATTTTTCCTTTTCTTTTTAGCCACTCTGAGAATTTGCAATTCCTCCACTCATCAATCTGAAAAACTGAACTTATTGTAGTACATTCAGGATTAAGAGGCCTAATGGATTTATAGTTGCTAAAACCTGGAAAGCAATCCTTACAGTACCCTAAGTAGGTTTTTCATACAAAGTAGCTTACATGTCAGGCAACTCTGTGTCATTTCTCGTAGGTTATGGAGGGGCTCTTCAAGTCTGCAACAATGACAGTTCTCTCAAATTGTCCTGAAGATGTTGAGCTCTGTCACAAATTCATAGCTCCTGGTCAAAAGGTAATTAGGTTTATGGATAAAGCCCAATGCATCTACTCTTCAAATATGTTGATTAAATATAATAAATATAATTACATTTAACAATAAATTTTCTTTTTTCTTACCAAGGACAGATTAGAACATATGCTAAAAAACAACTTTTTAATGTAAGTAGATATTATATTTTCTCTCAACTTTATTCATACTTTATAGTCGTATTTACCACACTCTATTAATTTTTTTTTGTTTATATATCTGCTTATCACACTCCCTAGACTCAAAGGAGACCCATGTTTTAATTATTTTTATAGCTCTTGTGTCTGGTTTGTGGTCAATAATCAATGCTTCATGTATAAATAAATGAATAAACCATAGTCAAGATAAATTAACATAGTAATTATTAACTGCATTAAAGCAATGCAGACTAATACTAACTTTAGTAGTCAAAGTGTGGCTTATTCAAAAACAAACTTAAAATACATACATGTAATATCTATCTCTGTTTTTCTCTGTTTCAATCTTCTTTCTATCTCTCCTTTATCTTCACTTGCTAAAATCCGGTAATACATTCCAGACTTTTTTGCCACTTCTTAAAAAAGCATAACACATACGTTATTGCTTCATCTCCACTATAATTCTATTGAAATAGTACTTGATCCTGGACTGGTTGTTTATTTTACCAACCATATAATCGGATAGGCATTTAAGACTTAGTTTTAGTGTATTTACACTAAATTTAGTGTATTTACAGTGGGTATAGGAAGTAAGTTTAATACTAGTAGAGTAGAAAATTGTGTCTGAAAATAAGTTGATGTCATTCTTCAGTTGCAATCTTTAGGTTTAGGAAACTTTTTTTATCTAGTAAGGATTTCAACCTGTCCTTGAAGAGGGAAAGGAAAACCTTGGCAGATAGACAGAGTTGAGGGAAAGGAAAAAACTTGACAGATTGACGGAGTTGAGAATTTCAGGTGTCAGCCCAGACCCTCAGGCTACAAGTTAAAAGTGATGAGTCATGGAGCCTGAGTGAATAAATAGTAAGGCCTCAGAGGTGGGATCAGAAAAGGAGGAAAGAGTCAGCAGCCCCCAGATAAAGAATCAAAAGGCAATGAAGTATAAGTGAAGGCTTTTGAGGTTTTTCCTTTCACTTAAATTTATACTGAATACTTACTATGTGCAAGGCATTGTTCTAGAACCTAAAAACTCTTTTTTTTCTGTCCAAGTTTTTATTAACATGACTTTTTAAAAACAAGTGTCCATACTAATGTGGTGGGGAAGGGCAGGACAAGGGGAAGGAACCCTACTCTCTATTGGTGATAAAGTTCCAGGTTCATCCCATCACGGAATTCATAGCTCCCAGAGAAACGTGGTCCTTAAAAATCCTTCGTCCCCAGACAGTTGTTGCAAACCCATTTGGAGCTTGAATCGCCTAGAACCTTCTGACTCCACAACCTTCTCGTTTAAGAGCAGAGCCAGGGCCACAAAAACGATGTTAAAACAGTGACAAAGCAGTTAAAATTCCCTGCCTTCATTGAGCTTACATTTCTAGTGGAGGCAATAATCACGAAGGAAGAAGAGAAGTAAAACATGTAGTCTGTGAGAGTGAATATTAAAGGGAAAAACCCCCAGTAGATAAGACAAAAGAAGAATGAGGAGGTAGAAATTTTAGATATTATAGCAGGGAATATCTCACTGAGATGATTTCTGAATAAAGATTTAAAGAAAGTGAAAGAGCTAGCTGCGTGGACATCTGGGAAAAGACTATTCCAGGCAGAGGGAATAGCAAGGTATAAAGATCCTGAGGTTGGAGCATGCCTGATGTGTTCAAGTCATGTGAAGAGGGAATATGGGAAGAGGATAGTAAAGGAAAAAGTAAGAAAGGAGAAGGGGGTCGGAAAATCATTTGCAGCCTTGTAAGTCACTATGAGGAGTTTGGGTTTGTGCTTGGATGAGGATGGAAACCATGGAAGCGTTCTCTGCAGAGGGCTGACAAGATCTGAATTGGGCTTAACAGGATCACTCTTGCTGCTTTTCGAGAATAAGCTTTAGTAGAACAAGAGTAAGAGCAGAAAACCAATTTGATTATTACAGTCATCTAGGGGAGAGGAAATGGTTTGGACTGTGTATTAGTCAGAGTTCTCCAGAGAAACAAGACCAACATGGTGTATATATAAAAAGGTTTATTTAAGGAATTAGCTCACCCAGTTGTGGAGGCTTGATGAGTTCCAAATCTGATGGAGTAGTCCAGCAGGCTGGAGACACAGGAAAGAACTGCAGTTAGAATGCAAATGCAGTCTGCTGGCAGAATTCCTTCGTGTGGGGAGGGAGCCAATATTTGTTCTGTTCAGACCCCAACTGATTAGATGCGGCCCACCCACATTGTGGAGAGTAATATGCTTTACTCAGAGTCCACAGGTTTAAATTTTAATCTCATCCAGGAAACACCTTCACAGAAACATCCTGAATAATGTTTGATTTAATATCTGGGTACCATAGCCCAGCCAAATTAACAAATAAAATTAACCATCACAGACCATGATAGTTGCAATGGAGGTAGAAAGTTGTTCTATTCTGGATATATTGTAAAGATAGAGCAAACAGGATTTGCTGAGAGTGAGAAAGAGAAAGAGTCATGGGTGACTTCAAAGCTTTTGTCTTATGCGGCTATAAAAATGGAGTTGTATTAACAGAGCCTGGGAAAGCCAAAAGAGTAGCCGGGGGTTGCGGGGGAGAGGGGATGATATCAGGGTCATCATCATCAGGTATCATTTTAAGATTGAGAAGCTTTTTAGACATCTAGTTATAGATGCTGGGTAGGCAGTTGGAGTGCACAGATCTGGAGTTTATAGGAGAGTTCTGGACTTATGCATATTGATAAAAGTAGTAATTAAGTAGATAAGGAAAGAAGTAATTTGGGCATCTGAAGGAATCTGTGCTGGTGACAGAAACCAGGGAGAAGATCTTAAGTAATGTAGTTCCTATCTGATGAATTAGATCTTAGATGTGGGAAAAAACATAACCACGATTTATTGAATATTTACTATGGGCCATTGGTAAACTTTACATACATTAGTGGTTCATTTTATCTTCACAACAACCCTGTGGGTAGTTATCATTGCCATTCTACAGATGAAGAATTAACTCAAAGAGATTAGCCAAATAAAAGATGGAATGGAGATTCAAACTCATATCCATCTGATATCAAAGCCAGCTTTCAGCCACTATACTTCCTGTATTTGAAGGGGCATTAAAATTAATGCTAGAGTAGTTATAGTTCCCCCACTATCCTTAAGACCTTTATGTATCACTTAACTGTTGTGCTGGGAGTCTGTAAAATACTGAAGTTGGGGAAATGACCTCATGGGCTATGCAGTTTACCATCATCCATTCCACATAGCACAAATCATAGTTGAGGTTTAAATTTATGTGTGTGGTTACTGTTTGCTGTCTATCACCTCCATGTGGTCAGGAGCTGTTTATTTTGTTTACTATTCTACTCACAGTGCTTAGGAACTCAGTAAATATCTATTGAATAACTGAGTGAATTAATAAATGACATTTAAGTAACCATGGGGTTGAGGGTATTCTCCTTTAGACTAGGTCCTCTCCCTGAGGTTCCCTGTTAACTCCTATCACTATTTACTTCAGACACTGAATGTGGTGGATTCTAATCCTGCCTCTGCCACTTATTAGCCAGTAATGAATGAATTAATATTTTTCAGCAGATATTTACTGACTACCTACTTTGAGTTAGGCAGTGTGATAGCCATTGAGGATTCAGTAGTGAAAGTAGACATGCGTTGGGCTGACTATAGAATGTTAAATTTAGGGGAAAAAAATGAATAGCCCAGTATTTGCATGAATAACTATTTAGTTACAACTATGAACCTGATTAGAAGTAAGTCTTTAACCTTTCTGAACTTCAGTTTTCTCATCTATAAAGGGATAACTTGTCTGTCTTATATTGTTGAAAGTATCAAATGACTACTGCTGAAGCAGTGTGTCACACTAGATAATCTGGAAACACTCCTGCTGCAAACCATCTAAAAATGCTAGTTAAAATATTATAAAATTCTTTTTCTTTAAAAAAAAAAAAAAAGAAGAAGCCTTGTTGAGTTCCCTAGAAAAGCTCCAGGAACTAGAAATGAATAGGGACCTGAACACCAGAGGAATAGACATAAATGGCATGATGCTAGGACTCTTAAGATGGAGATGGAGGGGTGTTGGCCAGTCTCAGAAGCCAGGGATTTTAATAACCATGAGAGGACATGACAGTGGGCCTGGGCATGGTGAGTCGGAATTGAGATACTTCCTGAAACACACACACACACACACACACACACACACACACACACACACACACAGGACGCCATGTGACTGCTCTTTTCCATAGATTTCAATGTGTTCTTGACTACTTGTTATAATTGTTTCATGTAAAAATATATTACTTAAAGGATTTGTGTAGTAATCAAGCAGAACTAGAATTCCGTTATTTTACATTTCCTCACAGGGGTGTCCAACCTGCGGCCCGCGGGCCACACACAGCTCAGAATGGCTGTGAATGTGGCCCAACACAAAATGGTAAATTTACTTAAAACATTATGAGTTTTTTTTTGTGATTATATGTCACATTGTGTTTAATGTGTGGCGCAAGACAGCACCTCTTCCAGTGTGTCCCAGAGATGCCAAAAGGTTGGACACACCTGCTACAGTGTGAAGGTTTTTAAAATACAGGGTCCTTACCTTTTACTTGCGCTTTGTTTATCTGTGTGAATGTGAGGCAAAGAATGCTAATAATGATCTCTTTAGCATAGCAGTTTTATTCTAACAACTTCATAATAATTTTCTTCATTCAACAATTAAAAATTTGAAACATGAAGGTATTTTGATTGTATCATGCTATTTTACAATGTCTTCTCAAATTCTTTCCTCAAAGCACTTTGGACACAGTTTCTGGGAAGTAGAAGAAATATTCTCTATACGTATCAACAAAAATTAGTAGGGAAAGTTGATGAAGGCCATTATGAATATCCAGTATCAGAACTGTAATTTGAACTTGAAAGCTCTGTCTCAACTTAAAGTGTGGAGGGAGTAGGGCAGAATATCCAGAATAACGAGAGACATTTGGACATGAGAGCCATTTTTCTTAATAATGTAACAGTAGCATATCAATGGCACAAAACCCTTTCTGATTGCTCTTCTACTTCTCAGTATAATGAATAGATCATATCAAGTAATGATGGACTAGAACAACAATATGTCTAAGCAGGAAGAACTTCAGGTAATACAATCCAAACTCCTTTTTTACAAGTGACAATACTTAATTTTTTAATGTGTGTATGACACATTAGAAAAAATTTATAAAATGCTTCCATTAAGGTGATTTACGTAGCTAGTAAGTGGTAGTGGAGTGAGAGGGAAAACCCAAATCTTTTGTTTTGATATGATACTCCAAGTAGTTTAGGCATTATCTTGGTTAAAAGTTTAGACTCTGGAGTCAGCAGATCGGGGTTTACTAGTTACTTAGACAAGTCATTTTTGGCAAGTTACTGATCCTCTCTGGGCTTCAGCTTCCCTTCTGTAAAGTGGTGGTTTAAAAATTATTACTACTACCAACACCAACACTGGTCTTACCTTAGAAATTACCTGTTAGTCTATACTAGATTTTTAATTTGAATAGAAGTTTCATCTTAGAAAAAACTTATTACTCAAAACATAGCTTTGGGGGCTTTATTTGTACTATAAGACACAGATTTTTTCAATTAGTTGTTATAGTATAAACTTCGTTTTTTTCCAGAGAATAAGTTTGTGTTGGGGAAGTTATTTTTTGAGCTCTTTGTGGATTTTTGTTTTTAATCATCCAAAGTACTGTTGCGGAAGACTTAGGGAAACTGGCATTTTCATATATTATTGGTGGACATAAATTGGGATAACCATGTAAAGGGGTATTTGCATTTGCAGTTTTATATATTTTGAAAGATATTGCTGAAGATCCAACAATTTCATTTTTTATTTACAAAATTAGTATATAAGAAACATTTGTAATAGTATAAAATACGTATATATAGTAATGATTTATAATAGCAAAAGATTGGAAATGGCTGAAGTATCCATCAGTAGATGACTGGTTAAAACTTATTAGGATATATCTGTAAAATAGAAAATTATGTAATAGTTCAAAAAATGAAGAAGCTTTTCATATACTGACATGGAAAGATCTACAAGGTATATTATTGAGTATATAAAGATGTAAAAAAAGTGTATGGTATATACACAATGGCTGCTATCTATTCTTAGAAAGGGAGATTGTATATTAATACTTGCTTATAGATGTATAAAACCCTCTGGAAGCGTACCCAAAACACCTCTGACAGTGAGTGTAGGAGGAGAGGAACTAACTGGGTAGCTGTGGGACAGAATGGAAAGAAGATGTATATTCTTTTATACATCTTGATTTTTTTTTAATTATGTGCACATATTACTTATTCAAATAGTTTATATAAGGTTTTGGCTTGGCTTGCTTTAGGCATGAGGGTTTCTTACTGAGATAACCAATGATAGTTTTCCTGAACTGTTCTAAACAATGCTTAGCGTATATTAAAAAGGCCATACCCTGGCATGAAGGAGTTCATAGGATCTGACCTGTGACTACCTATCTAATTTCCTGGCATTTTCCCCCTTGTTCAGTGTACTACGGTCATATTGATCTTTTTGTTCCTTAAATGAGCCAGACTCAGGCCTCCCTTCAGGCCTTTGTACCCACTGTTCCTTTTGTCTGGAATACTTCCCCACAGGTATTTATATGGCTTATTTCCTTCATGCAGGTTTCTATTCAGATGTAGCCAACTTGGTAAGGCCTTTCTTGACCATTTTTTCTGAAACAGCGCCCTCAAGCATCTTCTATCTTTTTACCTTGCTTTATTTTTCTTCATAACACCAATAGCTCCCTGGCATCATATTGTATATTTCTGTTTATTTGTTTATCTTTCTTCCCACTCTGTACTCATACCCCTCACACACACACACACACACACACACACACACACACACACACACACGAGTATCTCCATAAAGGCAGGATCTTTGTTTTTATTTACTGTATCTCCAGTGCCTAGAATAATGCCTAGCACGTACAAGGTGCTCGGTGTATGTTTCTTGGGTGAATGCATGAATGAATGAATGAATGATGGCTTTAAAGAAAGATTTTTGCTTTTCCAACCTCTATATTTCACGCCTTTAAAAAAAAAACAAAACCCTCACCTGAGGATATGTTCATTGACTTTGAGAGAGAAGAAGGGAGAGAGAAACATCGATGTCAGAAAGAAAAAAATCAATCAGTTGCCTCCCACACACACCCCAACTAGGGATCAAACCTGCAACCCAGGCACGTGCCTTGACCGGGGATTGAACCCGTAACCTTTTGGAGTACTGGACTACACTCTAACCAACCTAGCCACCCTACCAGGACTATATTTCACACCTTTTATCATGGCATTGGCTTAGCATGAATTCAGAGAAAGTCTTGCTTAAGCGACCAGCTCCTCTGTGTACATTACAAGTAGATCAGGACTAGGATTGTTGAATGGCCACTGCTCTTCATGCTGATAGGACTGTCATAGGATTAGGTAAACCTTAATGCCTGATTACTCAATAATCATTTAATACGCATTTATGATCTCACAGACTGTATTGCAATAGGACTGTCTTAGTTTTGAGATGAATTAGTTAACAGCAACCCACTGTATTGACCTTTCCCCTGCTTTTTCCATTTCTCTCCAGCATTTCTTACACTGAAGCAGTGGAGATCTTAAAGCAGGCATCCCAGAGCTTCACCTTCACCCCAGAGGTAGTATTTATGTGTGTGTGTATAAATATGTTTTCCCCTCCTTTTCATATCATTGTTTAAAATAATTGTATTTCTTTTATTAGCAGGATTTGCTTATCTATATATTGGCTGTCTTCGATATTTGCTCAACCTTGTTGGAATATTTAAAATAAAAGATAGTTTTGACTGAGGGAGGGACGTGAGGGAGGTGGCAGGGGGACGTGCTGGATGGAAGGTGGAGACAAATGTATTTGAACAATGAAAAAAGTAATAATTTTGAAGTAAGATTATGTCATTTGGAATAGCAGCAACTAAAGGGTTATAAAGAGGTTTCCCAAGTTTAGCAATATGAAAATCCTTACAAAGAATGGTAATTGTAGATTGTTAGTATAGAAATCAACTAGTTCAGTGTTTCCCTAAGTATCTTCTGAATGATGTTAACAAGTGACAGACAAAAGAGGTCAAGTGATCAAGTAAGTTTAAGCAACGCAGTAAATAGATTTCTTTTTCTGTTGAACTTTAGAGTCTTCTAATTTGTGATCCACTTTGGAAAACACTGAATTACTTTGTTGGGTTTTTTTAAGAACTCCTTTGTTTTATTGGCAAATGTATAGATCCAGAGAGACCTCATAACTCCTTGGTGAACATGCACATAATGTGAGAGGCAAGTCTCCTCATTCCTATGCCAGTACTTTCTTCCTATAATTAAGATATTGCAGATAAGTGGGAGCAGTAAGATAATGTTAAGAATATAATACCTTTGTTTTCAAACTATTTCTTACATCAGTTCCAGTTAAGTCAGATCCTCTTCTCAGTTATAATGGCACTCTGTGCTTGTTATATTTGTAATCAATTTAATTTCTGTGTATAATTTTGCATTTAATGTTTGTTTCCTACTCTGGAAGCTTCCTGAAGTCAAGGATTCTATTTTTCTTACCACTGTATCTAGTACCTACTATGGTACCTAAGATTTCATAGGCACATTAGTATTTGCTGAATAAATAGATGAGCAGTGTTATTAAATATTCATCAGAAAGCATCTGATATATCAGTTGACTCTTATTAAAAAACAATTCTCTGAGAGAAACCATCTAACCAAAGATAGACTCAATATTAGAAATATTATCTTTCATCATTTAATTTCCTGAGACTTAGAAACAGTAACTGTGGAAGAAGCTCTAGGCAATATTAATAAAAACTGTGAGTCTGAGGTCAGTTTTTATACACTGTGGAAAGTGCACTTTGTTTTCCTGAAGATGCTATTTATCTGCTAAATGCTGCTCCTTGAGACGGGCAGCGAGAGCATCGTGTTTATCTACCAGTTTTAGCTTTCATCTTTCCAGGCCTTTGGATGTTCTTGCTAACGCATACCTCTCTCTGGTTCCGCTATCTGGGTAACCTCAGCAGACAGCTCCACACATCACTGATCCTCAGGGAGAGAACTGATACAGGTTATTTTCAGGTCCTGCATTGTGTGTTTGAGCTTTATCTTCTCCTCTGGTAATCTTTTTCTTCCCCCTCTCGTTGCAGTGGGGTGGTGATCTACAGACGGAACATGAAAAGTACCTGGTGAAGCACTGTGGCAACATCCCAGTCTTTGTCATTAATTACCCATTAGCACTCAAGCCTTTCTACATGAGGGATAATGAAGATGGGCCTCAGCACACAGTAAGGAAAGACACTAAATAAAGCGGGGTCAGTCATCCCCGGGTCTGGGTTTTTCCCTTGACTTAATTTTATCCTTTGGCGTACTTTCTTAAATTAAATTCATCACTTTAATCCCTTAAAATATCTGATAAAGTTTCTCAAAGGCATCTCTAGATTTTCCTCATTTCTAAGACAGAGGTGTCCTTAGTTTAGCAGATAGAAATGTAGGTATGCTATGTTTTGTTTTGTCTTGCTTTTTATAACTGAGAGGAAGTAGTTTAGAGCACTGTATAGCAAAACCAGGTCTGCTGTCAGGTTAAGTACGGGGTAGGAGACTACAGAGATGGGGGTGGGGGGAGTGTGCTGGGCAGTGGCAAAGGAAGAGCTGGCCCTGCAGAGCCGGAGGCTGGCAAACCGCGGCGGCGGGCCCAGGAGAGGGTCGAAGAGGTCTGGGCGTATTCTCCTGCCAGCTCTCTTCTGTCTCTTCGGTCTCTCTTCCTCTGTCTCTCTCTCTCCCTGCTCTCGTTAGCCTTTTTATCCTCTGTTCTTTTTATCACCCCTAACTGTAGTTGCTTTTTCTATTCTTCCGTTTTACTTTTTTTGTCTCTTCTTTGCTCCTTTACAAAATTATCAGTATATGAAATAAAAATATATTTGACTCTTTAAATATGTACTGAATAGTTATATATTTAATATCATTAATTATAAAAGTCTGTGATACAAATATATTATATGGTACAAAAATGGTTCAAAAACTAAACTTTGCTATTTGGTACTTTTCACTTGTCTTTAGATTAATACCAGTAGAAAACTGTAGATAAAAGCCCACCAGTAAATAAAATGTCCCCATCTTAGGGTATACTAGGTTATCTCTTTGAATGTATTTCCTGTTTTCTCTTACAGTATAACTAAAACAGTAGTAGCCACCAATTAGTAGATTCCTATGAGGCAAGCATTACCATCTCATCTCTAAGTCCTGAAACAACCTTGCCAAGAAACTTAATCTTTCTTCCATTTTGGAGATGCAAAGACATCAATTGCATTTCCCAAGGCTACAAAGGTAGTGACAGCGTTAGTATTCAAACTCGACTGCCTCTGGCTCTGAAGTCAGTGGTTTATTTATTTATTTGTTTGTTTACTTAAGAGGGAGAAGGGCGGGAGAAAGGAGAGAAACATCAGTGTGTGGTGTGTGAGAGAAATACCGATCGGTCGCCTCTTGCACGAGCCCCTACTGGGCCTGGGCTCGCAACCGAGGCATGTGCCCTGACTGGGAACGAAACTGGCAGCCTTTCCCTTTGTGGGATGAAGCCCAACCAGCTAAGTCACTCCAGTCAGGGCTGAAGTCTGTGTTCTTTTCCACTCTATCTCACTGCCTCAGAATCACAAATACCAAGTCACATCTTAGCCATTGATTTTACTTATTCCCACCTTTCACACACCATTATCCAAACCTAATGAGCAATGCAATTGATTTATGATTCCTATTTTTTCTTTCCTTATTAAACCTCTGGTATAATTGATTTTGAGAAATGAATTGGCCAACAGGTTGGCAGCAAAAAATAAGAGAGACTAGGGTATAGATTATTCAATCCTAAAAAATTCAATATTCAGCCTACATCACAAAACAGATGGTCAGATAGCTCTTGGCTTTTTTACTGTCCCACCCCATCCCCCTCCCACCGCTCCCATCCCCCCACTACCCCCACCCCCATACACACCGTGCAGTCTTCTCATGTAGTTTTCCTAGATTGAGCACTTTTCATCGATTGATTTTTGTACTTCTTAACCTGCTTAAGGCTTTTCCTTCTCTGTAAAGACTTACCCTGAGTTACCCAGTCACCTTCAGCCTTCCTTTCCTGGATTTCTAGAGCATTTAAAGAATCAGCAAAACCGGTAGATTTATGTCTGTTTTTTGTAGCCTCTGTGTGTGTTTTGCTTTCTCAAATTGAAATTTCTTAGGTTTTTCAGGTTGGCGGACAGGTTTTTAATAGCCACCACGGCATCTACAGCTCATTCATTTCTCCTCTCGAATGTGACTTCCGCCCGTCACACCACTAATGCAGCGCTTTCTAGAGTCTGTAATAATTGTCATGTTATTACTTCCAGCAGATTTACTTCACCTTTCAGCATTCAGCACTTTTCTTGACTTTCTTATTTTTAAAACTTTCTCCTACCTTGGCTTCTGCGATGTCACATACTCCCAGTTTTCCTCCTTTCTCAGTGGGTTATTCTTTCTTCGTCTCCTGTACAGGTTTTTCCTCTTTTACTAATCATTACATGTTGGAATTCCTCAGGGCTCCATCCTAGATCTCTCTCCACAGGTGATTTCATCTGTACCCACGGTTTACTTTTTCTTTTCAGATAACTCAGAAATTTATATCTCTAATCCAGACTTATCCTCTGAGCTATGGACTCATGTTGCCGTTTCCATATCTCAAAAGCATCCCAAACTGAACACCCAGAACTGACCCCAGGATTGCTTCTCTTCTGTCCCCCACCAAGTGTGAGCTTCTTTCTGTATTCTCCGTTCATCTCATTGTACAAGCCAGTAACTGTGGAATTTTTGAAATACTCATGTCTCTCGCTTTCCATATTGCAGTTATTTTAAATTCTGTCATTTTTATACTCCTAAATGTATCTCAAATCTCTTCACGTCTCTTCATTTCCACTTTTACCTTTTTAGATTAAGACAGCATCATCTCTTGCCCGGACTACTTCAGTAGCCTCCTGACTGGTCTTTCTGATTCTATTCTTTCCTCCTCTGGATTAGTTCTTCCCATTTTAGCATGAGCTTTTAGAAAATGTCAGTCTGATCATGTCATCTCCCTTCTTAAAACCATTCAGTGGCCTCCCTCTGCTCTTAGTATAAAAGTCAAAATCTTTTACTTGGCCTACAAACCCAGTGCCCTCTGGCTGTTCCTGTCCCTCTTGCCCGATGTGCTGTGGTGCTTCCCGTTGCGCCTCTGCCACATCCACACTGCCCTTCTTCCATGTCTTCACACATGCAGTGCTTTCTCTCACCACAGCATCTTTGTACATAGTGTTCCCTCAACCTCCAAAAATCTTCTTTACCTAGGTAATTTACTTACTCTCCAGATCTCTATGGAGTCATCATTTCCCCAGAGAAACCTTCCTTGACCTCCCAGACTGAGTCAGACACCCCTGTTAGATACTACAGTGATACCATGCACAGTTTCAATTTTACATTTATTTGTATGACAATAATTACTGACTCTTTCCTCTGTGCCAAAGGACTTGAGGACACCTTTTTCACCCATCAGTGTGGCCCTGGTGCCTGGCATAATGTCAGATACATAGTAGGCACCTCATATCTATTTGGCAATGGATAAGTGGTGATTGTATGGGTCAGTGAATCGGACCCAGAAGTTTTAGACACACAATGGACAAGTAGTGAGTAAGCAGCTTGGTTTGCTAAGGAAATTTCTGGGAAGCTAAAGAGCAGCCTTTACTCTAAATTTTTTGAGTGATAGCAACATGGCATAAAGGAAAGTCCAGTGGTTTTAAAATCAGACATTCTTGGGTTCAAGTCCCAGTTCTATGTGTTATCAACTATGTGACCTTAGATAAACCTTAGATAAACATCTCTGAGACTGTTTCCTAATCTGTAAAAGTAAAGTGATAATATTTTCTGGAGTTGTGAGGATTAAATTAGGTAATATATGAAAAACAGAGCTCAGTGTTTGGGTTGGTAGGTAGCACAATAAATATGAAGCCCTCTCTCCTTTCTTCCTAGATTTTGATAAAATCTTTTCTGTGACAAAGCACAAGAATGTTAAAATATTTGTGTGTGTGTTGTCACATCATAACATGTTCTCACATAAGATTCATTAAAGGCATTTCTCTCACAAGCTATGGTCACAAACATTTCTTATCATAGAAGGACCAGGAGGCCTTTATTATGACAAATCTCTCTAGTGACATTTCACAGCTTGAAACCTGAAGACATTATAATGTGGCTTTATTATACTTTATAATTTGTGCAGCACTATAGCATATGGCTTCTCAGAGCTTAATTATTGAAATATAATTTATTTAAACTATATACATTAAGCATAGATTGTAACAATTCATTAGCTACCTAGATTTATTTTCTTTTTTTAAAATTATTTTTTATTATGCTATTACAGTTGTCTAAGTTTTCCCTCCTTTATCTCCCTCCACCCAACACCGCCCTATTCCCTCAGGCCATCCCCACACCTTTCTTCATGTCCAGGGGTCATGCATATAAGTTCTTTGTCTACTCCATTTCCTATACTGTACTTTACATCCTCATTGCTCTTCTGTAATTACCTATTTGTACTTCTTAATCTTTCTCACCCATTCTCCCATACCCCCCACCCATCTGGCAACCATCAAAACACTCTCTGTATCCATGATTCTGTCTCTCTTCTTTTTTGCTTAGTTTGTTTTTTTAGATCCAATTGCTTATGGATATGTATTTATTGCCATTTTTTTGTTCATAGTTTTGATCTTCTTTTTGTTAAATAAATCAGTTTAACATTTCATATAATAATGGTTTGGTGATGATGAACTCCTTTGGGTTTTTCTTGTTGGGAAAGTTCTTTATCTGCCCTTCAATTCTAAATGATAGCTTTGCTGGGTAGAGAAATCTTGGCTGTAGGTCCCTGCTTTTCATGACTTTGAAAATTTCTTGCCAATCCCTTCTAGCCTGCAGTTTCTTTTAGAAATTAGCTGACAGTCTTATGCAGACTCCCATGTAGGTAACTAATTGCTTTTCTCTTGCTGCATTTAAGATTCTCTCTTTATCTTTAACCTTTGGTATTTTAATTATGATGTGTCTTTGAATGGGCCTCTTTGCATCCATCTTCTTTGGGACTCTGTTCTTCTTGGACTTGCGTGTCTGTTTCCTTCACCAAATTAGGGAAGTTTTCTTTTGTTATTTTTTCAAATAGATTTCCAATTTCTTGCTCTTTCTCTTCTCCTTCTGGCACCCCAGTGATACAGATGTTGGAACACTTGAAGTTGTCCCACAGGCTGCTTACACTGTCCTCTTTTTTTTCATTCTTCTACTGTTGTTTCCCTGTAAGTTGTTCTTTATTTCAATTAGCGTATCCTTTGTTTCTGACTGGATCTGTTTTATGCTGTTGAGGTCCTCACTAAGTTCCTTGAGCATGCTTATAACCAGTGTTTTGAGCTCTGCCTCTGATAGATAGCTTATCTCCATTTTGTTCAGTTCTTTTTCTGGAGTTTTGATCTGTTCTTTCATTTGGGCCACATTTCTTTGTCTCCTCATTTTGGCAGCCTCCCTATGTTTGTTTCTGTGTATTAGGTAGAGCTGCTGTGACTCCCTGTTTTGGTAGCTTGGCCTAATATAGTAAGTGTCCTGTAGGGTCCAGTGGCACAGCTTCCCCTGTCACTCAGTCTAGGTACTCAAGATGTGCCCTTCACATGGGCTGAGTACACCCTCCTCTTGTAGTTGGGCCTTGGTTGCTATTATCAGGTCAGTGGGAGGGATTTACCCAAGTTAGTCAGCTGCAAGGACTACATGATCACTGACCACCAACCTCCACCCTCTGCGGAGGATCAGCTGTGCAGGGGCAGGGTGGTGGTGCTCTGATGTGGTCTGTAGTTGTCCCCTGGGTGTGTAGCTTCTGGGATTTCCCAGGTGGTGCAGGCCAAGGTCAGCTCCCACCTGTATTCTGCCCAGGACCACCCTGCATGAGCTAGAAAGAAGTATGAGATGTCTGCCACTTGTGCTGGGCTTGGAGATTACTAGGCAAAGACAGGCTGTGAATCTAGGCTGGCTGCTGCTAGTGCTGGGCCTGGGGCCACTTAGCAAGAGGTGTGGGAGCTGGGGGCTCATTGATGTCAGCTGTTGCTTGTTTTAGAGGATTTAGGATGTTGTGAAGCATGAGCCAAGACCAGCTATTCATATGCAAAAGTCTTTGAAAACAGCTCGGGTGGGTCCCGAAGTTGGGTGGGAGAAGTTGAGTGGGATAGAGTCTCAGAGGATCTCCAGGGCAGGACAGACAGTGTTAGCCAGGTTGATGGAGTCCCAGATATGGCACCAGCCTGCCAGCTCTGTGGCTCTGTGGATCTGTGGGAGGAGGACTCAGAACAGGACAATGGCCTCTGTCTGCCTTTCTATCTGAGAGAAAGCTGTCCCCCAGCTCCTGCCTTGGAACTCAGAGGGAGTGAGTCTGAGTAAGTCCATGTGTGGCTTCTTTAAGGGGGACTGCTTGTGACTCCAGAAGTTTCTTCCACCAATTCAATCCCTGCTGGTTTTTGCAGCCAGAAGTTATGGGGACTTATCTTCCTGGCACTGGAACCCTGGGCTGGGGGGCCGGGTTTGGGGCTGGGACTCCTCGCTCCCGAGATATCTCCTGAATTTTTATCCACCACACATGAATGTGGGACTAGCCTGTTCCATGTCTTCACCCCTCTCACCAGTCTAGATGGATGTGATTTCTTTAATTCCATAATTGTCAGACTTCCGTTCAATTTGATTACTGATGGTTCTGAGTGATGGTGGTTCTATATTTTAGTTGTAATTTTGATGTGGTTGTACAAGGAGGCAAGCCTTGTTTACCTATTTGCCATCTTCCAAACCTGCCTTCGGAGATCTAGATCTCTTTTCAACCCACTTGTATAAAGTGCCTGCTTTCACCTCTAAGTGGTGAATGAACAGGCTTTGGGCCAGGTAACTAAGTTCTCTGTTTCTTTTGTAGGGCTGTCATAACAGATTGTGAGTAGGGTTGGAAGAGTTTCTGTAGTGGGTGTGATGCAATCTAAAAAAATTACAACAGGTGTGTTTCACAGGTGCCCTCTCTAGGGAATCAAAAGAGAAGGGTGCAGAAATGTTTAACCAACACTTGTAAGTTTGGCCAGAGGTAATAAATAGTAGAATCGTATCTTCTTACAGTTATAATTTCTTTTTCTTTCTTTCTTCCCCATCCTCTCCAAAACATACACACTCACACAGAGAAGGTATGCACTATGTTATAATGAAAAGTACACTGAACTAAGAAGTTAGTAGTGCTGAGTTTGAAATTCAGCTTTCTTACTAGTTAGCTGTATGACTTAAGACCAGTCTATCCAATCTCTGAGCCTCAATTTCTCCCTCCATAAAACCAGGGAATTAGATTAGGTGACCTTCAAGGTACTAACCAGCTCTAAGATTCTCTGACTTGACATAGCTTAAGTTTTTCCTCAATTGGATATATAAGACCAACTTGTAAATTCCAAACTTATTTGATCATTTAAAGGGAAGAGATCATGGGCCTAGGTAAAATGAATCCAAGCAAGGATGCAAAATGCCATGTGCCCCTGAGTCTGAGTCCCTGAGTAACTCCCCCCAAAGCAGGTCACAAATATTTAGCTGGGGAAATGGCTTAACAGAAAAGAATATCCATTCATTCCAGCTATGTATGGTTAGAAAGAAGTGACTGCCCAACCCAACAGTTCGGATGAGATGCCAAGAACACCAGATAAAGTTCTCACTTTTTAATTTTATTTTTTCATTTTCTATTATTATTTTTATTGTATTTTCCATTACTATTTATTCATCTTATACTCTTTCACCTACACCCACTCCCCTCCCCCTCACAATCACCACACTGTTGTCCGTGTCCATGAGTTCTTTCTTTCTTATTCTTTTTTGGACAATCCCTCCATCCCCCTGAACGCCTCTCCCACTTCCCCCGCCCCCGACCCAGGGTTGTCATCCTGCTCTCTATCTATGAGCCTGTTTCTATATTGCTTATAAGTTCAGTTTTGTTCATTAGATTCCACACATGAGTAAAATCATATGGTAATTTTTTTTATCCTCACCCGAGGACATTTTTTTCATTGTTTTTAGAGAGAGGGGGAGAAAGAAAGGAGGAAGAGAGAGAAACATTGACGTAAGAGAGAAATGCCAATCTGTTGCCTCCCGAATGCACCCGGACTGTGGATGGTAGGCATCTGGACTGGGACTGAACCTGCAACCCAGGCATGCACCAGTCTGGAATTGAACCCACAACCTTTTGGTTATGGAGCAGTGCTACAACCAACTGAGCCACACAGGCCACAGCTATTTTTTTTTTAATTGTTTCAATATTGCTTAACAAATCATGAAAATTTAAGCCTTAATGGGCATTCAGTAAAATACATATTGCAAAGCCAATTTGGAAGGAAGAATACTCAGCCAGGGGATAGCTAATGAGTTTCTCTGCGATGCAGCTAGTTAATTGACCTGCATCAAAATAGCTTGAACCTCAAATCAGCAGAAGTAGTGATGAAGGGAACTGCTAATTTTTCCCATATCTAGGACTAATGACTCTTCTGGGATTCTATATCAAAGTGGAAAGTGTGCATTTCAGTCCATCTCAAGTGCTCCCAGACGAGCCATTTTACGAGCCAGATTCTGTTTTCAGTCACTGCTACACGTGCAGCCCATCTGCATCTTTACACAGTCACATGGAAGGTCCTCTTTTTTAGCTGTGCGCCTCCTTGTTTTTAGGGGCGAAATACAGTCTGTGTCAGCAGTTGGAGAAAAAGCTCATAGAGGCTGAAGCCACAAACATGTTCCCTTTGGTTTGTGGAACATTGTTCTTTTGATGAGAGTATATAATATTGCTCCATTGTTGCTAGCACTCTATGAGATGTCTATGGGAATAAGGAGGTGTTCAGTTTGTGTTTTTCATCAGTATTTAAACATACTAAGATAGATAGTAAGAGAGGTATCAGAGGAAGGAAAATTAAACTTTTGTTCCCCTGTTTTGAACTTAGCATGGAAAAAAGGTAGTATATTAAAGACCTTGTTCCTATCTAGTCTGCTTGTTTTTTAATTCAAAGTCTGTATTTTTAATTCAAGGTCTGAATTTTATTTTCAGTACATTGATTGGAACCAAAGAGCAAGAGTCAAAACGGAGTGTCATAAATAGAGGCTGGGGCTTGTTCAGCTTGAATACCAACAGAGACTATTTCTAGATAGCTTGCCACTGCAGCTGTGGCAAAATCAAAGCTAATGCACAATAGAGGAAGATGTGCCAAGCGTGTTCTGGTCTAGAAGATCAGACCAAAGTGGAATAAGTTTTGTTTAAGACTAGGGAAATTAGCAGAGTGTAGTAAAATTATTTTTAGCCTTCATTTTTATCTGTGTAGGAGAGGGAACAGACAGCAGAACTAAAGTCCTTCTGTTACAGAACAGAGTTTGTTCAGCCAGCACTAGCAAAGCCTAACACTAGAGAACTGCAGTGGAGAAATAGTATTTTATTATGAATGGTGCCATCCAGAAGAACGGGAAGCTGAACTTCCCAATGACATGTAGGTTACAGATTATATAGGGCGAAATCACAAGGCACAGTAGGTTAGGGGTCTGAGGTCATGCTGGGAGCTGATTGGTCAGAGGTGAAGTAAGGGTAATGGATCATTTCTTCAGCCTTGAGGACAACTCTAAGGTCTTTTTTAGCATCCCTCTGTTTTGTCTTATGGGAAAGGAACCCAGGGATCATTGCACCTTAGGGCTCAGAAACCCTAAACCATAACTTATATCAAGATATTATCTTTGGCCTTGGCTGGGTAACTCAGTTTGTTACATCATCATCCCATTACACCAAGATTGCAGGTTTGATCCCAGGTCAGGGCACACACGGGAATCAATCAATGAATGCATAAATCAATGGAACAACAAATCGATGTTTCTCTCTCTCAAAATCAATTAAAAAAAAAAAAAAAGATGTTATCTTTTGCCTGCCAGAGGTCCAGACCATGTGATCCTTAGTCAGGACCCGGCTACTGTGTTCTGTTGCCTCAGGGCTGCTGATTGTGGTGGAGGGTAAGAGAGGAGGCTAGGTCTCTGAGGGTTGGGGAGAGGGAGAGATGATTTCTAGAGTCAGGATTCAAAGCTAAATTTAACCAAAGTCATAAGAACCATCAGTTTCACTTCCACTTATTTCAGGTCTCCCAAAGCTGCATAGGAACAATGAGGATCTTAGTTACAGAAGTGATCAAATGCAGGCAACTTTAAAAGGACATTTCACTATGCAGCCAGTGTATCCTCCCTTTCCCTAATCCAGGGCAGGATCCATCCTGGCCCTTTAAGCAGCCTCTGACTCTAAGACCCACACTCCTGCCAGCAGGTGAGGGCATATTATAACCACCAGCTAACGTTCTAGACAGCTTGCTCATTTCCAGCCCATCTGCACTCGAACCCCTCACCAATTCATAGCTGTAAACCAGTGAGGGGTTACATCATTCCTCCCTCACCCCAACCCAGAAGTCAGTTTTGGTTGTCACCACTTGGGGAGTGTACCTGACATCTGTGGGTAGAGGCCACATATGCTGCCAAATAGCTCACAAAGCACATGACAGGCTCTCAGAACAAAGAATTATTTGGCCAAAAATGTCACTAAATGCTAAGGTTGAGAAAACTCTGTTGTAAGCTTCTGATATTGTTTATTAATACAGCATAACTTAACCTATCCTGACTAATATAGCAGCTAACTCACTAGTTTCATAATAGCCAATGTGGAAATAGTTGAGTTAAACTGGTTAGGTACCTTGGTTATTAGAAAGACAGGTTTGAAAGAAATCCAGAAAAGAATGTAGATATCATACTATGGTATATGATTTTGAAGGTGACTCAAAAGGTTCAGAAGCTTCCAGTTCCACAGCTATTACTATACAGTTGCAAATATTCCACATAAACAAAAACCAGACAGAAAAGTTGAAAACCAGAGTGGTAGCATGTTTAATTTTCCAGTGAACTCAAATATTAAAATACAGGAGTTTTGCAATCAAAGATAAATTATGTATTTTACACTCCTCTAAAAATAGCGTTAAAAAAGGTTAAGTTCCAAAGTTAACATAACTTGGACCTGCAAAAACTGCTAACCTCCCAAGAGGTTTTTTTGCTTGTTTTAGTTGTATTAGAAGCAGACCAAGGAAGAAATGGATATCTTGTTTGATGCTTATGAACTAATAGAGAAAACAGGACATCTCATCAAGGGTAGCCTCAGTCCCTCACCACTAGCCCCCAGCCTCAGCTGGACGACCTGCTGCCTGTTCTTCCAAGATAGTTGACTCTCCAGCACCTTTGTTTGAGGCAGTGGATCTTTTTAGCTCTGCCTCTGAAATCTTTGCATGTACTTGCAGTATCAAAAGCAGTTACTGCCTTCCTTAGTGGCTTGGAATCTCCCCAACTTTGAAACCTTGGAAATGAATGATAGATTTTAGATACATCTATCCCTTCTTAGCATTCAGAACTACACATGAATGGAATGCTGTATTTCAGAGGTGGTGGTTCCCAGGCTTTAAATATTTTCAAGGAAAGACTAGTGAGCCGCTTGGTTGTCTATTCTCTTCTAACCCTGATTCCCCATAATTCTAAGTTTAAAACTGTGGATTGAAGTTAAGAACAAATATTTTAGTGCTGACTGGTGTGGCTTAGTTGGTTGGGCATCATCCTTCAAAGCAAAAGATCTCTGGTTCAGTTCCTGGTCAGGGCATATGCCTGGGTTGTGTGTTCAGTCCCCAGTCAAGGCGTGTATGGGAGGTAACCAATAGTCACTTCTCTCTCATATTGATGTTTCTCTCCCTCTCTTCCTCCTTCCCTTCCCTCCTCTCTAAAAGTAAATAAATAAAATCTTTTTTTAAAAAAAAGAACAAATATTTATATGTCTCAGCTCCTTGTATGTTTTAGCCTATCTAAATACAAGATACTGGAAAATGAAGAACCCAGTCCATCTGTAGCCATAAAAACTCCCCTGAACCTTCTCCTTTCTGTGAGAATAGAAAGGGTAACTGCAGGGCCCTGATTGGAGTCCAGCTCTATTTATTATATAGCCCATGAGTATCTCCTCATCATACTACTAAGCCTCTCTTGTCCACCTGTCCAAAGCTGTTTCATTACCTACAATCATATCTGAATCACCAAATCCACATTCTAAAACACCTGCCTGTTCTTTGTAGGCCCACAAATTCATAGAAGAATTACTAAGATGTGGTCAACAAGCTGTGATAGCATGACAAAGACCGGTTGTACTCACCAGCTTTTCAAGTGGTAGGAGATTTAGTAAAAGTAGCAACCATTAGTGAATTTCTGTTCTCGCTCACTCTGATCCAGCTGAGTGATGAAAATCATGCCTAAGTTTTCTCTTTTAATGATAGTAATGAGAATGAGGTATATAGTGTTTGGAGCACATTCTTGAATTATTATATTCTTTATTAATCTCAGTTATTTATAAAGTATATCTCAATCAAAAGTTCTAAAATCAGAACAAGGGGATGGCACTAGTAAAGTAAGGCAAAGTTTAAGAAGAGAACTTATAATGTGCCATTTAAAACTTAAAATGTGTTTTATGGATTCCTAATTTTTCATTTGTTACATTAAATCTTTCTTAGTTTTGTGCCTTCGTATTTTTGGCCTTAAAAATGTCTACCTGCCCCCCCACAAAAGAATCGTCAAGTCACAAGATAATAGAGATAGCAAATACACACTCTTAAAAATGAAGTATTACTAGTAATTAAAGAAATACAAAGTAAATTATCAAGTTATCGTTTTCCTATTAAAGTTTTTTGTTACAAAAGTATAACATCTTTATTATAGAAAATAAGGAAATACAAATAAGAGAAAAGATGTCACAGTGGCAATTAACACCTCACGATATAGCTGTCATTCTTTTTCCTACTCATGTCTAAAATTTATCTGGGTCTCCTTTTGATGTACATTTGAATTTCTTGACATTATAAGTAATGCTGCAATAAACATCCTGGATGTTAATCTTATTTTTATATCTCTGATTGTTTTGTTAGGACTAGTTCCTAGAACTGCTATTGCTGAGTCAAAGCATATTGCATTTTTAAGGCTTTTGATTATTTTTCACCAAATTGCTGACCAGAAGGTTTATATCAAATGTATGAGAGTACTGATTTATGCATTCTCTAATCCATATTGTTTATATTGTTTTTTGTCTTCACCAGTTCAATAATCTCCAAAGGGATATCTTGTCGTTTTAATTTGTTCTTCTTTGAAATAATCAGAACAAATTTTACATGTCTCAACAAAATACTAGAAATTAAAGAAAAATCTTCATTGTCACATTATTCATAAGAGAAAACAAACATACATATACCCTTAAATGTTCAACAAAAGGAAAGCAGTTAAATAAAAACTATAATACTCCTAAACAATATACTGTTCAGCTATTAAAACATTAAGTGTGCAAAGTACTTTAACTAACTAGGAAAAATATTCTATATTAGTGAGACATTAGAATGGTAAATTTTTATATGTAATTTCATCACTACGATACTCTTTAAATGTCTAAGGAAAAAAACCAGAAAGGAAATATGCCAAAATGTAATTGCTCCTGTATGGTGATAATTGATTTTTAATATTTTCTTTTTTCAAGATTTTATGCATTTATTTTTTAGAGAGGGGGAGAGGGAGAGAGAAAGGGAGAGAAAAATCGACGTGAGAGAGGAACATCGATCAGCTGCCTCTCGCACATGCCCCAGATGGGGATCATCCCTGCAACCCAGGCCTGCGCCCTGACTGAGGATCAGAAAAGCAACCTTTCATTTTGCGGGAACAATGCCCAGCCAACTGAGCCATGCTATTCAGAGCCATAATTTTAATATTTTCCACACTTTTAATAATTAAACATCACATTTGTGAAGAAAACACATTTGAAGGAAACTGTCCACCTGAAATTTGTGTAGCATGTATTCTAAAGATAGTATTAAAGATTTGATATTGAAACAGGGAACATGAACAGAACATAAGTAAGATTCTGGTAAGCAGTTAATCAGCCAGTTGTCAAAATGTTAAAAGTTTCACATGCTTGAGAATCTTACAGTTGTTGAATCCCCTGAAAATGCAATGTGTGTGTGTGGTTTTTTTTTTTTTTTTTCCTTTTTAGGTTGCAGCTGTTGATCTTCTGGTTCCTGGAGTTGGAGAGCTCTTTGGAGGAAGCCTCAGAGAGGAACGGTACCATTTCTTAGAGCAGCGACTGGCCAGGTATTGTTCGGACCTAAAAGAAACAAAATTCAGAATCTGGGGATAGGGCACTCAGAGGCAGTCATGACAAAGTAACAGAGAACAGTTCGTGGGCTGCAAGGGCTGACAGATCTGAAACTCAGATTCTAAGTGACCTTGAACAAGTTGTTACTTGACCTTTCTCAGCTTCCCTTTCTTAAAAAATGAAACTGTTACATGAAACAAGACCAAAATAAAATTTATCCACTACTTGTATGTCTCTCCTTCTATGGAAATGGCTTTTTTGACAGTTAATGATGTAAGGGGAAGGGAGATTTTCACCTTAAAGCTTGTTCTTCATTTTTATTTTCCTCTTCCCTGTGTTCTCTTTTGTTTACTCTAAATTATAACTCTTATAGGGACATGAAGATAGACTCTACACCAGGGAAAGGATAAAGATGGAAAAAGAAAGATACTAAAAATATCTGCTAAGCTCACATTTAGAATAAGCAGTTTTCCCTTCCTCAAGTTTTCTACATTGTGTAAGGGTCTTGATTTAGCTATTTGAATAACTTATTTAACTTACTGTTTGAGACCTGGGAAATGAATCCATAAACACGCAGAAAATGTTTTGGAGAAGAGCAGTAGGGAATCATGTTTCTAATTGCACTACCACTCCTATGTATGCCTGGTCTGCCAACACACCACAATGACTTCCGAAACTAACCAGGGTTATAAACCTCTGTTTTCCATTGCTTCCACTTTCGCTGTGCCGGACTTTTATAAAAAAAAAAAAACCTTTCCCATGTTGAAGGCATAATCCTTTTCTCCAGAAAATACTGGATTTCATGGTAACCTGGAAAATCCATAAATGTTTGAAAATATCCTGCTAAATTAGCCATTTGCAAGGCCTTCTTTTCCTAATGGAGAAATGCTTTAAAAGTTGATGTTTTCCAAGGTCCAGACCTATAAATCTGTTGGGTAACTTGGTTTTGTAATCCTAATTATTTGGACTGCTCTATTTGGTTAGGGTCCAGAAGAAAGGAGATAAATATGTTTGGGGAGGACTCTTTTTTTTTTTTTTATCAGAGTACTAACTCCTTACTATAACCATAATGTTAGAAAGTCCTGGGAAAATCGTAGAATTGAAGTAAAGGTCAAACTCCTTAGATGGAAAGAATTTAAAGATTCTCTGGGCTTTTTTTTTTTAAGCACAATAAAAATCACACATGGCAAGAAACCTCATCTGTTGAAAGATTAATTGGTCTGTTTTCTTTGCTTGCTTCCTTCCTTCAGGAAACCTTGCCTCATGACATTAAATGTTTTCCTAATATCTGATAATATCCAAATTTATCTTTCCTAATGAAATGGATATGTGTTTTCCTCTCTCACAGATCTGTGACTTCTGTTTATATGTTTTATATTTTTGTATATTTGAGTTTTTCATCATCCCGATCCCTTCAGATACACTGTGATCTCAAACACTCTTTTTAAAAAACTGAAATTAATTTTAATGAGTCCTAAGAGCTTTAAGACTTGAAGAGTTAATTGGCAAGAATCAATTAGCAATCACATGATGAAGGTAGCCTCACAATCTGTGTTATTAATGTATAGAATGGCAGGTTTGTGTCTCTGTGTCCCTTGTTTGTGTGTGCCTCCCAACAACCTTAAGTAGCAGGAATAGTGCTTTTCCTATGTCACAGGACAACACACTCATGTCAAATGAACTCCTTCTCTTGGGACCTAGACCATACTTGTTTTCTATAGCATTCATCAACTATACCACTTATTTGGTAATACCTGGGACTATTGTTTAACTAACCTTTCTTACCATATAGTAAAGATTCAGCTCCTCAACTAGATTGCATGATTTATGAGAACACAAGTTTTGATGTGTACTTCTCTGTAACAAGCATACAATCCAGAACAAATGTTTGGTGGTTAGTATATTTATCTTACTGACATTCTCTGAAAGAATTTTTTTGTATTCCTTTTACAGCTCAGGACTGACAGAAGCCTACCAATGGTAAGAGTGAGGCCTCTGATGATTGTTGTTCTAGCCATTGGTCTGAGCATTACACAGTTTTCTTGTTACCCCAAGGCACTATGAAAGAGTGTTAAAAACAATGAACAAGTTCTCACAAGATTGCTTATTCCTTTTGAGTCTTTGAAAAATGGTAATGGTAATGGCTGCTATTTATTTATTATTTATTGTGTGCTAGATAACTGTGTTAAAATTTTGATGTATATTATCTCATGTAATCAGCATAACACCCTGTGAGTTAGGTACTATTCTTATTCCCTTTTTATTACCTGTCCAGACCTGAGGCCTAGAGATGTTAACTAACTTAACTAAGAACACAAAGAAGCACAGAACTGGAACTTTGTTCCTAACCATTATGCTTCAATTTCTCTGTGTGTGAAATTAGGAACTTGAACTAAGTGATCTGCACCAACTGTAGAAATCTTAAGTTGCTCAGGGAGGGACCACCTGTCTGCATTTACACATTTACTTCTCCAAAGTTCTTTTGGTTTTCGTTCCTCAGACCCTTTCTTCAAGTAATTTTCAATACTTTTCAATATATGCAAATTTTATTTTATATTTCTGTAATTGCACTCCTTTAGGATCTTGGTATAATATTATCAACAATATTATTAATTCTTCACCTGTCCTCAAGAGAAGAAAGGGTCAAATTACACACTCACTTTTTGGTAATGAAGGAGCTATATTTCAGAAGTGCAAAAAGCCTAGAATTGGGTTCAGGGATTGGGCCTTGAATACCTTTGTTTTTGTGTTTTTTTATTGTTGTTTTTTTAATACCAGTAATGATTTTAGGCATATTTAATCTCTCTTGAGTCTTGGTTTTCTTGGCTAAAAAATGGAACAATCACATCTACTTCACAGGGTTATTGTAAGGATGAAATGAAACAATATGTGTAATATATGTTAAGTATGTACGTAGAGTAGAAGATCATAAATGCTGGTTCCCTCCCCACCTTCCTTCCTTAATTCTGAATTTTGCTATTAGGTAGATGAGCCTGATTGATCAAGTTTATGCATTTTACCTCAGTTTCTGTCTACAAGATAATGTCCATAGCATGTAAACACTAGCTAAATGTACATTTTAATTATTGGTTAAATAAGTTGAGGCCTTTTCTGGCCTTTATTAATCATTTCAATACTATTTATTTCCCAACTAAAGTTTTCAAACTGTTCAGATCTCCAAATATAAATATTTATTATTTGAACCTTCTTCCTTTTAAATGGTTATCATGGTATTTGAAGGTAGAAGAGGTTTTAAAAATCTTCATGTCTGTGACCTCTGCTAGTGTCCCACCCACTGTGAGTGGCCACCCCAGGTGTCTAGGAATTTACTCACTTCCTATTTCTACATACCATATGCAAATAAAAGTTGTAACTAGTTCCACAAATTTTGTACCAACTCTTCTAAAATCTGGCTACCCTAGAATAAATTTAACAAAAATCCATCAATATATATTCATTAGAAAAGTTGTTTCTTAGAAGTGGATTTTTCCATCTGTTAAAAAAAAGGGAAGAGAAATGCTGAATTTAGTTTCTAGACATCTAGTGTTTTGACACCGATGTATGAGAAATTTAGAACCACCTAAGCTATTGCTATACTTTTAGCTGCCAGCTCAGATCCTGCAGGTGTTTGTGGCAGATGGTTTGATACACCCTTTATCTATCTCATTTTCTCATTAAATCAAAGTACACCCTGCCCCCATGCCTTATAAACTTAAAGTTAACTCAGCTACCAAACATTTCAATTATTTAAGACTGTGTTCCATCCATTACTCCTGACAGTTTTTACTAATCTGAAATTTTATCCTAGATACTCCTGTTTACAGTTCTGTCACTTAGTTCTAATTCACCTAGTTGCAACTCATCTTTTATTTTAGATGGATAAGTACTAAATCTTAACCATATAAAACACCAATACGTGTATCCATTATTGTTAACAGTGAGGAAATAGGTGATGGTCTTTATCCTAGAGTTGCCAAATGACTACCAGCCATGGCACCGAAGTTCAATTCTGGACCTGATTTTATAAATCACTCAAGAAGCTATAAACATTTTTTAATCAATATTATATAACTCAAGAATTCTCCTACCGAATGACATAAAAATATTTACAGAATATTCCTCCTCCTCTTCTCTCCTAAAATAACTTTATCTCAGGCTGGTGTATTGAAACCTGAGTCTGAATCTTGGCTGTTTCATTTTCTGTCCATTTCTAGCCATCTTAAATGGGAATAGAATGTCCATGGATGGGCTTTGGAGGCTGTCTGGCCTTCCAGAAAAACAGCTCTGGACATCGTCCACTAGACTTAAAGCAAAGAACTGGGAGTTTCTCCTCACTCCAGCACTCAAGACTATGTTTTGGTACCCTCAAACAATAAATCTTCATATAGTAAGCATCTACTCCAGAGCAGGCACTGGAGATAAAAGCTTGAATAAAATGAAGCTCCTGCCCTTGATGTAGCTTTTAATCTAATCTATATATCATTTTATATAATTTATAGGCAAAACTCTTCAGTCTCTTCTGTGTATCAAACAATGTGATTTTGGTAAGAAAAAAGAGCATTGTTAATATACTAAGAAATAAAAAAGGAATATATTTTGAAGAAAATTAGTAGCATCATGAGGCAAGTAGCATCATTACTCTATATAATTAAGTAAATTAAAAGGAAAGGATCAAGTAACCAAAGTACATGAATGAAAGACAGGATTTGCTGCTGTTTGGGTAAGACAGATCACTTTAACTTCTCTGTGTCCTTCATCCATCTGTGGAGGGAAAAGACTGGTCTACCACAATGATGTGAATGGCAACAAATGACTACAAAATACTTTAAAATATAAATTCTGCTATAAGGCTGGCCCTGTACAGCATTTATAGGTGATGATTCTCTCTTTTTCAAAATCAGGTACCTGGACCTCCGTCGATTTGGATCTGTGCCACATGGAGGTTTTGGGATGGGATTTGAACGCTATCTGCAGTGCATCTTGGGAATTGACAATATCAAAGATGTCATCCCTTTTCCAAGATTTACTCATTCATGTCTTTTATAGATGGAAGACTGGTTAAGGAAAATCACCCAAGCCAAAGCTACTGCACGTGAATGTGCATAAAGGAGAACACATATTTGGATTTTAGAAACATAGAAGTTTTTAAAATGCACTTGTCATACCATAACATATAACATGAAAAATAAAAGTGATCATGATTTTCTTATAAAGTTGAGGGCATTTCATAGAAAGATGAACTCTCTCAAGAAGAGGTACTTATAGCAAGTAGAATCTCAAATCCATTATGTCAATTAATAAGAAATGAAGAAATTGAACAAGATGGTTTCAAAGATCCTTTCAGACTTTAAGAGAGGATGAGATCATGTATTTTACTTTGTCCTTAATGATTAAATCACTACCCTGTGTGACTGTTGAGAAACAATTAGTAACTAAAAATGAAATGTTGTTGGATCTTTTCTTTCATACCATTTAATCTATAACAAATGCCCATCTTATTCTCTGTGCTTTACTAAACATTATAGATGAAAATATTTCATCTTTGGGTCTTGAGTTAATAAACTTGCTATTCTGAATTGAAATGTTCTTACATTAGAAACCATTTTTCTAGCCAGCCAAGATGGAGGTGTAAGTACCTTCCTTGCACAACCAAAGAAGGACAACAACAAATTTAAAAACAAAAAACAATCATAACTGCCAGAAAATGAAACTGTATGGAGGTCTGACAGCTAAGGATTTAAAGAAGAAACATTCATCCAGGCTGGTAGGAGGGGCGGAGATGGGCAGCCAGGGTAGAGAGGATGTGTAGCAAGGCAGTGGGCTGGGTGGGTGAGGCGGCAGTGGGTAGACCGGGTGGTCCCACATTTGCATGCAGAGAAGCCAGAAGGAACAACTGGGAAGTGAGATAGACCACCCTACCCAAGGCTCTAGTGAGGGAAACTAAAGCCTCAAAACCTCTGGCTATAAAAACCTGTGGGGGTTGTGGCATCAGGAGATACTCCCAGCCTCACAGAAGAGTTCATTGGAGAGACCTACGGGGTCCTAGAATGTACACAAACCCACCCCCCTGGGAATTGGCACCAGAAGGGCCCAATTTACTCGTGGGTACCAGGAAAAGTGACTGAAAGTGGGGTGAGATACTATCAAGTGGCATTGTTCCCTCTCTGACCCCTCCCCCACATTCAGCACCATAATGCAGTGAAGCTGGTTGCCCTGCCTTGGCGAATACCTAAGGTTCCACCCCTTACAATGTAAAAGGTGGGCCAAGACAAAGAAATATGGCCCAAATTAAAGAACAGATCAACACTCCAAAAACAGAACTCAGCAACGAGGAGATAGCCAACCTATCAGATGCAAAGTGCAAAACACTGGCAATCAGGATGCTCACAGAAATGGTAGAGTATGGTCACAAAATTGAGGAAAAAGTGAAGGCCATGCAAAGTTAAATAAATAAAAATATACAGGGAACCAACAATGAAGGAAAGGAAACTGGAACTCAAATCAACAATTTGAAACACAAGGAAGAAATAAACATTCCACCAGAATAGAGAGAAACAACAGAGAAAGGAATTCTTCTTCAACAAATGGTGCTGGGAAAATTGGAAAGCCACATGCAAAAGAATGAAACTAGACTGCTGTCTGACACTGTACACAAAAATTAATTCAAAGTGGATTAAAGGCTTGAATATAAGATGTAAAACAATAAAATACAAAGAAAGCATAGGTGCTAAACTTATGGACCTTGGTTTCAGAGGGATTTTTGTGAACTTGCCCTAAAGGCAAAGGAAGCAAAAGCAAAAATAAATGAATAGGACTACATCAAACTAAAAAGTTTCTGTATAGCAAAAGGAACCATCAACAAAACAAAAAGGCAGCCAACCCAATGGAAGAAGATATGTACAAATGCTGTCTCTGATAAGGCGCTAATATCCAAAATGTATTATAAACCTCATAACTCAACAACAGCAAAAAACAATCCAATTAAAAATGGGCAAAGGACCTGAATGGACACTTTCCACAAAAAGACACACAGATGACCAGCAGATACATGAAAAGATGCTCAACTTCACTAGCTATAAGGGAAATGAAAATCAAAATCACAGTGATATACCACCTCACTTGTATTAGAATGACTATTATTAATAAGACAGGAAATAAAAAATTTGGAAAGGATGTGGAGAAAAAAGAATCCTCATACACTGCTGATGAGAATGTAGATTGTTGTAGCCTCTGTGGAAAAGAGTATGGAGGTTCCTCAGAAAATTAAGAATAGAGCTACGATATGACCCCAGCAATCCCTCTTCTGAGTATCTAACCAAAAAATTAGAAAATACTTATTCATAAAGATATATGTAACCCTGTGTTCATTGTAGCATTATTCATGGTAGCCAAGACCTGAAAACAACATAATTATTCATTGAGGGATGATTGGATATATATACAATTGAATACTACTCAGCCATAAGAAAAGATGAAATACTACCATTTGCAACAACATGGATGGATCTTGAGAATATGCTAAGTGAAGTCAGATGGAAATGGACAAGAACCATATGATTTCTCTCCTATGTGGTATGTAAAACCAACAAGTGAACAAAAAAAAACAAATTCATAGACACAGCAGTATGGTGGCTACCGGGGGGAGCATGGGTGGGGATGGATGAAGAAAGTAAAGCGGGTCAAATATATGGTGACAGAAAACTAGATTTTGGATGGCGAACACACATTGGAAAGTACAAATGACTTACTATAAAATTGTACATTTGAAAGTTATATAATGCTACTAACCAGTATTGCCCCAATAAATTTAATTTTTTAACTGATTTTTAATTATAATAGCTAATAAGATGTATAATTTAATCACTGCTATGATTAGTTTATTTTAGATGTATATAACTTCTCTAATAATCAGTAAAATAAGTTTTTGATACTTATGAAAGAAAAGAGTAGTTATATTTTAAAATTCCATTTGTCCTTTTCCCGGGGAAGTTTGACAAAAAGGTATTTTCAATCCAAGATGAAGATGTAAATACAGCTAAACCTACAGGGTAGGTATAATAATTTGGCAGTCACATGTAATGATGTCTATCAGAGTGAGAAGATCGCTGATTTAGGAGTTTCTGACCTGAAAGTTCTAGTACCTTGCATGTATGATTTTGGACAAGCCACATACTATGTAATGAGCTCATACATCATCTTCCTTGGAGTTGATATAATAATTACATGAAAGTGTGTAAAACTGAAAGGCCACACAATTTTTTAACTCTGCTTTCAGTCTTCATTGAGTTACATATATATAGACACCGCAGATTGTATATACAGTAGAATAGTATTATCCAATAATTGTAAAAAGGCATGGCTGTCCAAATTATCAACTTTCTAAGTCTCATTAGATGACTTGTCTTAGGTTATGTATTAATGAGTTTGTTTATGCACTTTATTTTAACCTAACTCAAAATCAGACAGCTGACATGAACTACAGAATCTTAGAGCTGGAAGTCATGGAAGCCACTGAGAGGTTGTCAAGGTCAAACATCTGCTTAATGCAGACATCATGTGTACCTGGGCAGCCTTTTTTGGCAAAGAGCTCAATATCCTGCAAAACAGCTCATTTCATTTCTGACTCTCTCTAATTGGTAGCTTTTGCTGAGCTAAAATTTATTTCCCTGCAACTTTAATCCCTTGGACGTAGATAGCAAGTTTAGGACAGAATAAAAGAGATAATTAGGGCCCTAGCCAGGTGGCTCAGTTGTTTGGAGCATCATCCCATGCACCAAAAGGTTGTGGGTTTGATTCCCAGTCAGGGCACATATGTAGGTTGTGAGTTCAGTCCCCAGTCGAGGCACATATGGGAGACAACCAATTGGTGTTTCTTTCTCTCTCCCTCCCTCTCTCTCTAAAATCAATAGGCATATCTTCAGGTGAGGATTTTTTTTTAAAAACGTGATAATTAGGGCTTCCATAAGGTTTATTTCAACCATGGGTTAGAGAAATTCATAGGACATGTGCTATAAAATACAAAGAACAGGTCAAATATAAATAAGCTTGCTAGAGAAGGCATCTCTGAATAAGTGGTATTTAACCTTAGACCTAGAAGGTAAAATACAAAAAAAAAAAAAAAAATCATTTGAAAGCATTTGCAACATCAGCCAATATTGATTTGACATTCAAGTCTTGATAGTGTGCTGATGTTTGTGGAGCAAGAATCAACAAACATTCACAAGCCCCAAACCTGGATACACTAATAGTTTCTAGGGCTATCAGGAATCATGCCTCCAGTGGTTTTTGAGGAACTAGATAGAATTGTAATGTTAACATGCTGGCAGGACATCAAAGAAGTGATAGAGGCGGTGGTTGAGCAGCTCAGTTGGTTAGAGTGTCATCCCGATACACCAAGATTGCAGGTTCCATCCCTAGTCAGGGCACATACGAGAATCAACCAATGAATGCATAAATAAGTGGAATGGCAAATTCATGTTTCCTTCCCTCCCCTCTCCCTCCCTCCCACCTTCCTCTAAAAAAAATCAATAATGCCAAAAAGTGATAAAAAGAATACTCAATTAGAGAAACCCAAACCCCAGGATCTGGTCCCAGTGCCACCATTAATTTAGCTGTGGAGCATTAGGTAAGTAAGATCATCTTGTGGCCTCCAGTTATTTTTAAACTTTTATACTTAATTGTTTATTCTTTCCCTTCATAATTGATCACACAATGAGTATCTGGTTGAAGCCAAACACCTGCCACTTAGGATAAGCTTACTCATTTTTACCTTTGGCTCAATACTACTACTACTACTACTACTACTACTACTACTACTACTACTACTACTACTATACCTACTACTACTACTTCCTCTTCTTCTACTTCTCCTCTTCCTCCTTCCTCTCCTCATCTTCGTCCTACCAGTAATTGAATAAAAACAATCATTGATATCAGACAAAGATGATGAAAATGCCAAAACAAAGTGTTACTTGTAGGCAACATCAATAGGAGGAAACTAAAGTGGCCACTTGTCAGCTGATACGTGAATATCCAGATTCTACATACAAACAGCATTGCATAATTCTATGTATAATGAACAAAAGTATGGATTTAATAGTTGAGGACCACCTATACTATTATATAATAATCGTTCTTTCTTTTTAATCGTCAGCCAAGGATATATTTATTGATTTTCCAGGGAGAGAAACATCGATCAGTTGCCTCTCATATGCACCTCGACCAGGGATCGAACCCACAACGTAGGTGTGTGCCCTGACCAGAGATCAAATCCTCAGCCTTTTGGACACATGGGACAATGCTCCTACCGAATGAGCCACCTGGCCGGGACTATAATAATATTCTTATAGGACTTAATTTGTGAATTAAAAGGTGACTTGAGGATGTTATTTTTTACTTGCATAACCAGTTTCCAATGAGGAAAAAATCAGATTCTGTTTTCCCAAGATTTCCAAACATCACCTCAAAATAGTAAGACCAGCCACCCAAGAAAGAGTGTACTCTAAAACACAGAAATGTTTTTTTCCATCATTAATTCTCATCCTCATTTCAAATTTTAAGTAGGTGGAGAAAAATAGTTACTTTCCATCTGGCTGTCCTCTTGCCTGGGAAAGTTGTGCTGTCTTTTTGTTGCCGTTCTGACAAGAACGTAATTGTGTGAATGATCCATTCCAGATCTAGACATAACTCTTCCACCCTCTTACCCAGCCCAGAGACTTCAACTGTCACAGAACAGCAAAGGAACTGTTTGACCTTTTGTCCCTCTCAGACAGGATCTGCCAGAAGCGTCCCCCTACAATGTTACACATTCATATTCTCTATAAATTGAATCTAGACATTCAAGCATGACTGGACAGGCATTGAAGATGCAATTGGTAAGATGGATTAACTCTTCTTTAAGTCTCTTGTTTCAGATAATTATAGATGAAAGATGCTTATTTGGATCAGATTGCTATTTATTCATATATTTATTTTAGTAAGTGGTGAGGCAAGAACATAAAAATGCAGAGTTGAAAGACAGATTGGCCTGGATTGAATTGATAAGAAATGTGTGGGGCTTTTGGCTTCTGATCAATATTTGTATTCAGTATGCAATCTAAAGTATGTATAATAAAAAGAAAACAGGTGGGAGTAATATCCGATTATAGCTGCTTCCCAGTTTATATTCCATGTTAAAAGATAGAAAAAGCATTAAGAAAAGATCAAAATGCAATCTTAATCAACCTATACCAAAACGATTACTAGGACTTTCATAAGACAGATCTTATGAGATCATGGGCAACACCCCTCCAGAAACACAGACGTTCTACTACCATTGCCAGCAGCCCTGGGTTGTCCCTCTGATCAGCTAAGGCTGCAGTGAGCTCTGGCCCAGTTACCTTTTGTCCAGTGAATTTACAGCCATCATGAGCACACTGTAGGAGTTTCTGGGGGACCTTTATAATGAATTGAGGAGTTTAGGTGGTTCTTAAACTGTCATTCAGGCAGCTATTTAATTAACATGGTTCATGACTCTTCAATAACTTTCTGCTATATCTTTGCTGTTAATAATTGCTATTAATAATATGACTTTCATTTGGACATTGCTTTACAGTTTATAAAAATTTTTAAGGGATTCACAATATATTGTGGACCTTGTCTCTTTGTAGCTTATTGTGTCTCAAACATATCTGGTTTAATGAAGTATTCATTTATTTATTTTCAAGATTGATTACTTGGAATACCTAATATTGAGAGAGAGTAAGACTATAACTAAAGTTCACTGCTCTCAGCCTCCAGAGAAACCGAAAGCACAGAACTTTTTATAGTAATCAAAGAATCTTACATCTTAAGCCCTGGAGTGTACTGGACATTTTGAAAACAAATACTCTGGCCTCTGATTTCCTTGTTCTGCACGGAAAGAAGAGACTAAGAATGTGAAGAAATACAGTGATTGAGCTCAAATACATTCTAGTAAAGAGAAACATTGAAAATAGAATAAAGGGCTCCAGACCCAGCAGTGTATTTAAGCTCACTATGCCTCAATGTTTCTTATGACTGTATTCATATTTGTCCTACCTTTCTCTTAGGATTATCCTAGAATATGCATAGAGACATAGATGAAAGAACATTGGTGGGAATTACTAATATCCTCCCCAAAGTAATGGACTTTTGATATTTCAAGATGCTATTCTAAGAAAAGAAACTTGGTGGGCCCAAGTTTCCAGCAAAAGGTTTTTTTCATACCACAAATACACTTACACCTAGCTGGAACTGTATTTTGCAGAACCTGAGCCATTTACAATTGTGATCTGACTCACAACCTTCTCTGCACACTGATTCAATAAGAACTTCTGGTTTGCTGTTTTCCTAGGATCCTAGATTTGAAAAATCTCTAAGGGATCATATTTCTTCCCCTGCCGATGATGTATAAACTATCTCCTCTGGATTTTCCCCAGTCCCTAGTAATTTACCCATTGTCCTTTCAATGAATAGGAACACTCTAACCTGAAGAGATAACTTTATCCTTGAAGAACTCTGATTGTGACTTCATAGTAGTAACAAAACCTGCCTCTTCAGAGCATGCACATGTAACAAACTAGAAACACAGCAGCAATTTTTCTTCTCCCCATCCTTCTCTTCTCCATAATAAAATCAGCATAACTGCTCAGTTGAACAACCTGCTCTTCCCTGAAGGGCTGCCCTCACTAGGTCATTCACCAGGCAGTCTGTCCTTTAATTGGGGTTTTCTCTTGGTAGACAAATGCTTCCCTCCACTATCTGCTCAGCTGCTACCCAAGTTTCCTGTGATACAAGTCTCCATATTAGAAAAGTTTTAAAAGTCTCCAGTGCCTTCTTCCTATCTGTCTTACAGCCTGTAGTAGTTGTTCCTCTTTCTATATTTGTAATACTACTGAAGAATCAATTACAATTTTAGAATGTTCAGGGCAACCCTACCCCCTTTCGTTTGGGATTACAGAAATGGATTCATGTTGAACAGGCAGTTCTTTTACTGAAGATTTCCACTAATAGACGCGTTTTCTTTGCAGTGTCCCAAAACGCAGGAACTGATTCCTGTACAGTGAGGATATAGCTGAACAATTATCTCTTTAAATGAATTTCCATCTTCCACATTCTGCCTTCAGGTTTTTGTATCAGGAAACTGTTGGGTCAGATTCTTGCCAGAAAGTGTTGCTGGATGTGTGGTGGAAGAGTATTAGACATAGAGGGAGAAGACTCTGGTTTAAGTCTGACATTCTACTTACGAGCTGTAGAACCTGGAGCAACTTATTTTATACCTAAGTTTGTGTACACATCTGCACAACAAGCATAATACTTACAAAGTACTGTGTGAGAAACAAGTCTGTGTGAAAGGGTTTCATAAACTGAAAAGCAATACACAAATGTAAGGTCTTTTAAGGGAAACCGTTTCAAAACTCAAAAAAATCTGTATGAACACATGTCGAATGAAGTATTTTAAGAGAAATGTGTTGAAAAATTTCAATTGTAGCTTGCAATTCCAATATAAAAGCTATGTACATGGAGTAGAAGCATATGGGGGAAAATGAAATGAGCTGTTTTCGTGCAGTATAATCGAGTGACTTTTTCTTTAAAAATCTCTTTGATGTATTCAGTTCAGTTCGATAAACCTGTTGAGCGTTCACTGTGTGGGGTCTGCTGCTGGACTCTGGATACAGAAAGAAATAGGACATGCTTCTTTGTCTCAGGGACTCCCATGTCATAGTCTTTGCAAAGTTTATTGAGTGTAAGAATCACCTGATTAATTCAGATTACCCTGATTCCACCCTAGAAAGTCTGATTTAGTAGGTCTGGGATGGAAAAGCCCACAATTTGTGTTTGTTAGACAGTTACCCTGCCTGATGCTTACGATTCTAATGTAGGCAGTTTAATTTCACACTGAGAATCCTTCAGTGGGGTTTGATTATATTACAGTTAAAGATAAATGATAATTACACAGGTCTGCTCATCAAAGAAGACGCTCTGTTTTGCTTGTTGTGTCTGCACCTTTGAGCTGACCTATACGCCTCTGTAGCTAGGACGGGAAAGCCCGCCCGCAGAGCTTCGCAACCTTTATACCTTTTCCTCTTTCTCTTCCACCACCTCTCCCATGTTTTTTTTCTCTACGCATGTGTCTCTCTCCCACTCTGATTCCTCCTATGCCTAGTAATATGTCAACATCCAGATGCTTCCCCTTCCTTTCTCCACTCCACCCCCAACCAAATAGAAAGTCAATTTTATTGAAATAAAAAACAGGCCAGTTTATATCTAGTTAACTAACTTGTGCTGAAAGGCTCTTATGTATGGTTAATGTATCTCAGAAAAACTTAGGAGTGGGCCACTTATTGATCAACAATCACAAAAACATCACGTGGAAACTTTTGTATCGTTATGTTTGACTGTCACTTAGTTCTTGGTCACCTCTCTCCTGGTGGGGTAGCAGCCCTCAACAGGTTCCTGTCCTGCCTGTCGAGTGAGAGTATACCCTGAACCCTGACTCAGCACCTCTTGTTTCCACATGCCCGGGAGTGAGCTTGGGTGGCTTTCTCAGGCTACCTACCTGTCACCTCTTAGTCACCCAGAATCAAAATATTACAACCTTAATCACACTGTCTGAGGGTGTGAGGCTTTATTTTAAGAGTGGTGACCCTCCAAAATGCACCCAGGGTTTCTCCATTTTCACGTGTTTATATTACTAGAGTTAGTGTTTCTATTGCTTGTGCTTCAAGATACAAAAGGTTGAACAGTGACTTCCAGACTCCCTCCTTAGATTCTGTTCCCTCAAAACCATATGCAAATTCTGGTCCTCTTCTCCTGCCATTGTCTTCTCCGTCAGAATGTGAACTTTGCAGGAACAGAAGGGAGGCTGCATTCATCTTTGTTTCTTCAGTGCCTTGAAGAGTATTGGCACATAGTAGGTACTCATTAAATACCTCTGGAATGAACTAAGTATCACTAAGCTGTCCAAAAAAAGAGGGGGGTGGTAAATATGGCCATCAGACAAAAGTGAAATATCCCTTAAAAAAAATTCCCAGACTGGCTTTTCCCTCTGTGTGTGTCTGAAATGTTTCATAAATTTTTAAACTAGCCCTTTTCAGCATAAATCCAAGAGTGGAGCCACTGCCCAGCATAGAACAAAAAGTCAGGAATCAAGTAATTATGAGTTCAGCTAGAAATTTGTCTTCATGATTTGTTATTGAAGGTTAGTTTCTAGGGCATCTCTCCCAGCTTTGCTTCTAACGTACAATGACCTAGCAGACTGCTTTTCAAGAATTTTGCTATACTGTTCATCCTTGTGTAACAAGCACCTAGACATATGCCTTGCACACAGCAGGTGCTCAGTAAATGTTTGTTGAGTGAATATATTTGATTGACAAAAGAAATTCGGAAGCAGATGAAGTTAGAGTTGCTCAGATTTTCACAGTTGGTGGTTTTCTCCACCCTACTCTCTAAATCTAAACAAGTTTCTTGCCTCCAAATTGAAGTAGCTACTGCTCACATCATCTTGATCAGCAATTTTTAATTGATGCGTACTCCGTGCCTTTCTCTGTGAGGCAGCCCAAAACCAGTAAAACCTAAGCCCTTACAGTTTCAGTCTCCATGTATTTGGTTGCTAATTTCTCTGTGCTCCCACATCCTTTGAAGTACCTCTGTTACAACATTCGTTGTCCAAACACTACTGTAAACATCTGCCTACCTATTACTATCCTTATAGACCCTGAACTTTATAAGACCCTGGACTTACCATATGTGTATTTCTAAGCTAAACTTGGGGTAGTAGTTTTTAGAAAGTCCTTATTGAGAATACAGTATCAAGTTCACAAATAATCTTTTCTAAGTAACATGTAGTTGAATGTAAGTATGTTTTGTATTTGAACAGAAATGCACGCCTTTCTATGTGTTTTCAAATTTTCAAATGATAAATACTAAGTATGTCCTGAAAGTAACAAGACTGGTTTCCATGTCTCTATTAAGCACCTTTCAAACTGTCTACTTAGTTATCAAACCCATCCCTCCTCTGAGAATTCCCCCCACCTCGGCAGACATTCAGGGACGTGAGCTTCTCTTGCTGACAACAGGGTGGACACCTGAACCAAAATGGACCAGCCTTATTTTCTCTTGAGAAATTGGGGTTGAGAACACTGGAGACTACTTGTTTGAACCAGGAACATAAATTTAGAAACTGTGGGGCAACTGTATACCTGAGGAGACAGAGAAAGCAGTCTGCCGAGAGAAAGGATGGCAAAATGCTCAGACATGAAAAACCCCATAGCCAGAGAGAGAGAGAGAGAGAGAAGTTGCCTCATTTTTGCTATATTTAGTTTAGTCCTTGGTTGAGACCCTTCCTGAGGGCATATTATTCAACTTTTTCATGGGTCCCTCGGAATATACCTCATTTTCTTCTTACCAATAAAGTCCCTATTTCAACTTAGGTGAATTTTAAATGGATACCTGCTTTTGCAACTAAAAAGATGTTAATACACTATCTTAATTATAGAAGGAATGCTCATTATTTTTTGTAAAGATTTAATTACTTATTTTCTAGAGAGAAGAGAAGGGAGGGAAAAAGAGAGGGAGAGAAACATTGATCGGTTGCCTCTTTCTTGTACATGCCCCAACCAGGGACCGAACCTGAAACAAAGGCATGTGTGTGCCCTGACTTGGAATCAAACCAGCAACCTTTCAGTTAGTGGGACAATGACCAACCAACTGAGCCACACTAGTCAGGATTCTCATTACTTTTTGTAAAGTCCTATTACCTTTCCGTTGCATCCACATATTATCTCAGAATATGTTAATCAGGAAATTTTTTACCTGATAAATAAAATGCAACAGGGTGACTTCTTTGCTTTTTAAGTTTCTTGATCCCTAAGTCAGTCAATCAGAAATAAAGAAAGAAAGAAAGAATGGAGGCTTATTTACTAAGCAGATTGGACACACATCAGACTTTTTTTGAAATACAAAACTAGATTAGAGAGGTTTTGAAGAACCAACACATTTGGCAAGTTCCCAAGACATCAATTTTTGAAGACTCTGCTTTCCAGAACTGCGTAAGAATGGCTTTTGTCATGGGCCTTAGCTGTGTTTCAGACAAGCGTGGAAGAGACTGAAGTGTGTGTGCCTAGAGCAGGCCAGACCCTGCTGTTGGGCTGGCCATTAAGAATGATAGCCAGATCTATCAAAATAAAATAAAAGACTCTCCTCTTCAGAAACAGTTGCAAATGTGTGTAGAGCTTTGTGTAACACGTTCACTTGACCCTGTCATGCCAGTCCCTAAATTTAGTCCTCGCTTAACTAATCATTTTGAAAAAAATACATGGAAAGTAGAGGAAACTATGGACTACTAAAATCATCATTTGGATCAGGAAAGTTTCAGAGGAAAATCTTAAGGTTTTTTCCTAGAATGTTAGGAAAATATTAATATAATGATCACTGCCAACCTACTTCTAACCACTCTTGGAAAAGAAAACAACAACAACAAATGAGTTTCCAGCTCTTTTGAGTTGACACTCTGGACCTTAAAGAAGCTTGCATGTATAATTTGACTGCAACTACTTTCCTTTTTTAGTTAATTGTGTTAAATGTGCCTCATAACTTCTAATCCCAGTGGGACTGTCATTTAGAAGCAGGGTGAGGGGGAAGCTGTTTTAATTCTGGCTTTTGTTCCAGCCACTAAATGTAATACCACATGATTGTTGACCCAACAGTAATCCAGTTAAAAAACAGTCTTCAGAGTTACTGCATCATCAAAATTAACCCTGATTACATCAAATTATGTTGAAACAGACCACAGCTGCTTGCCCTGTTGAAGCAACTGCTCCAGAGCTCATCCAGAAGATACATCTGGGTGTCAGGAAGATATATTTTGGTTTATATTTTTGTTTCTCAACACAAACGTAGGAGGGAAACATTGTGCTCTGCCCAGAGTGCTTGGTGGGAGCTGAAAATCTGTAATTCTCCAGAATAAAAAAATCTTCTTAATTCCAAGAGAAGAAAACCTGAGGCCTTTTGTTTTGGTTTCTACAGGAAGGATGTAAGAAGAAGGAAATTCAAATCTGTAGGGTGTGCTCTTGTCAGCGGAAAGAAGTGGGACTAGCTGCAGGGAAGGGTGATGGGTTTTCTGCGCAGGCTGTTGGGCGGTGGCGCGCTGGGGCTGGCTCATCCCGGCCTATGAGAGTCAGTTGGGAAACTGAAAACTTTTGCAAGCTGGTTGTTACAAAAGAACATTATTAATATTATAATTTTTTTAAAAAAGGAAAATAACAAGTATTGGAGAAGATGTGGACAGATTGGAGCCCTCATACATTGCTGGTAGGAATGTAAATGGTGTTGTAACTATTGTGGGAAAGAGTTCTATGAAAAGAAAAAAACAGAGTCACAGTATGATCCAGCAATTTGACTCCTAGTATATACCCAAGAGTATTAAAAATGTAGGTTCACACAAAAACTTGTACATGAATGTTTACATCACCATTATTCATCATGGCCACAAAGTGGGAAACAACTGAAATGTCCATCAGGTGACGAATGAATAATTTAACCCATGCAATGAGTGGAATGAAAAACTGACATGCTACAACATGGATGAACCTTGAAAACATGATACAAAGTGAAAGAAGGCAAACACAAGAGACCATATATTCTGTGATTCTGATAAATTATATGAAATGTTCGGAATTGGCAAATCCATAGGGACAGGAAGCAGATTAACGGTTGCCAGGGATTAGGGTTGGGGGAACGAAGAGTGATTGTTAATAGCTGTGGAGTTTCTTCTGGGGTAATGAAAATGTTTTGAAATTAGCCATGATGGTTGCACAATTTGGTGAATATGCTCAAAACTACTGAATTGTACACTTTAAAACGCTGACTTTCAAAGTAAAGGGAATAAACCAAACTCATCAGTTACTAATTATTTTGGTACATTTTGCTGTTATCTCTGCTCTTGATGTTATTTGCATCTATTCCATGTTAGAAATACTAAATAACTTCGTATCTCTTAACTCCATATTCAAAGACATGAAGTTGATAGCTTAAATTTGATCAAGGGAAGGGCAGAGAGAGTGTAGTACTTCCACTAGAAAAACTGCACATACTACAAATCAAAGCTACCACCAGAGAGCTGGTTTTTAAGCATTAACAAGCACGTTAATGGCTGTATGAGATAAACATCTTGGGTAATTCTGATAGAGTTAGATGAGATGATCTCCTGTGGTCCTTGAATCCCCAGCAAAACAAAGACTAGTAAATGTGCACAGCCACTATGCATGCACTCAGTGCAGAAGAAAATGGTATTTCTAGTCAGCTGTTGGACGAAACCCCTTTTGAGCCAGGGCACTTGATTAATTCAGCTTTGCTAGCATTGTGGAGGAATACAAGGGGTTACGTGTTAGAGCTCCTCTAAGACTGTCACAGGGAAACCAGTTATCAGATAAACCATAAATGATTTAAATCTTAGTCCCAGAGAAGAGGGTATCTGGGGATTCTCTACAACAGTGTCAGGGTTTGGAAACCAAGGATCAACAAAGTTAGCTCTCTAGAGCCTGGGAGTAGAAATCAAAGGTCTAAGGAGTCATTGTTTTTTAAACTAAGGATTTCAACCACTTTTTAAAGTGAAACTATAGGATTACCTCCACCAGCTCTGCCCTTCACACCAGGCCAGTCCCTGTTGGTTTAAACACTCTTAACTGCTTATAAGGACCTTCACAGATAATATTCTTGGGGATGATGTTCCGGGGGTCCACAGCTCTCATTATTCTTCAAGGATTGGTTCCATCACTCTCCCAACAGACATTTTTAATGAGCATGTCTGTGTGCCTGGCACCGTGCTGGGAGGCTCTAGGGAAACAAATATTTGCAGTACAGTGTGACAACTGAGTTTATAAGGGTGCAATATGAATCTAAGAAAAGAATGAACAACGATGCTGGGGAGTGGGAATGGTGAGTTTTAGAGAATGGGGTCTTGACATATTTTCAAGATCTAATTCAAGGCAGGATATCTGTCTGTGAAGGAAGGGGCCACCATGCAAAGTATGGTTTGGAGCACTAAGGCACTTTCCCAGGAACCTTAACAGTCTTTGTTCTTGGGAGAATATACCTGATTTTGCAGCCTGATCTGCGAACACTGATGTTATCACCACAACTAGTGTCAGTAGAAGTGTCCCAGGAGTTTAACTGCCCCAAAGCAATTGGCACAGGTTCTGATTCTTTGCAAAGGGAAATTGGGAAGCTGGACTGGCTCAACGTTTTCTAAAGTTTACTTCCAAAATGTCTCCCACTGGATGTAATGTGAAGTAGCAGACTGTTAGCAGCCACAGACAGGGAGGGAACCCAATTAGGTCTTCAGCCACACCCTGAGCCCACTTCCAGATCTCTGTCCCAACCAGATGCCAAAAGTTGATTTGAGTAGGTCAGAGTAATTTGATGGAGGGAACCAAGTGGGCTCAAAGCACCCAGGGGTTAAAGAAGTGCAAGCCTCAGTACGCCGGAGAGACAAGTGTCCTGAAAGTCACCAAGCCGAGGTAGTTCTGCCGGCCACACTGACCTTGGCAAGCAGCACTCAGCTCTGAAATTAACCTGTCAACTAAATTGAAGGGGAGAAAAGGCAGAAGGGCTAGGACACAAACATCCATCCCCACCCCCAGTCTAATCACTGACATCAAGCCTGGCGTGGGTGGCATTAATCACACCAGCCTGATGTGCAGTTGAGAACAGTTCTCCTTCCAGCCCTTCCAACCCATTCCTGGGAGCGTTCCACCAGCCATGCACCTGCCACTGACCACAGCCCTCAACTCCCAGACCGGCACGGATGCAGGCTGTTGCTGGTGAAACTCAAAGCCACAGTGCACCGTTTAGAACCCAGGCTTTGGGGGAGGGGAAGCAAATTGTGGCGCCAGTGCTTCCCTCCCAGGTGTTCATTTCTCTAGTTTCTGCAATGTTCCCTCCAAAGAAACCCTCCCTATAAGATGGTTATTTCCTGAGGATTTAATGAGTATAGAATTAATGACCCAAAGCCCTCCTTGCAGCCAAGTCATTAATTCCTCTAGGAAATACTGTGGTCTTTAAAATCAAAATTGCCTAAATTATAGACCAGTGGTGCATGTCCCCACAGGTTGGAGGTGGGGGGCGTTATCCCAACTGATTCCGATAGGTGGCGCTTAGCTTTATGTAAATAAATCACTATTGTTTTCCATTTCTCGCCAGCCAAAGGCAGGGAGCATTAAAAAAAAAAAAAAAAAAAAGGCAGGGAGTGGAGAGGACTTAGTAAAGGCCCAGACAGGAACGTTCTGTCCGAGGGCTGTTTCCAGGCTTGGCACGCACCTCAGGGTCAGAAGACTGGAGCCACACCAGGGTGCAGCCAGGGACCTCAGCAGCAGTTCTGCCTTCTTTGTGCTGCCTGAGCTGGGTGCTGGCTGCCTCGTCAAAAAGAAAGTTAGGGTAGCTGCAAACAAACCATGCAAATTTCTCAGAGTCTGGCACCATGACTCAGATGGGAATGAAGTCAGAAGTTGCTTTAGATTTTGGAGAGTCACCGCCTCCTGACTGATTTGGCAGACAAGTATTTTGATATGTGTCGCACAGCTTTTTAATGTAAAGCCAAAGCCAGAGGCCAGAATGGCCGTAATTTTGGTGGTGATCTTTGTATGTGGCTTAAGGATCCATAAATTGGAAGGCTAGGGGAGCTCTGGACCCAGCTATAGCCTGATAGTCCTGGCTTTACAGTCAATCCAGCAGCACCCTGAATAGCTGTAGAAAGTCAGTGAAATGGGGTCCAGAGGAGCTGATCTAAGCCTCCCTGAGTGTTTAGAAGAGCTACGCCCATAGTAAATGATTAGCTTTTGCAAACCGATTGAAAGGGAACTTTTCCCAACCCAACCAATATCTGTAAAACCAGAAGGATGTCCAACTGCTCGAAACAGCTAGCTTTGCTGCAAAAAGACGGGGAAATCTACAAAATAGCCTTAGTGTCAAGTTGAATGGGGAGTGCAAGATGCTGTCTCTCCCACTCACTTGCTGGCAGCACACTGCCACTTCTCAGAGAAGTTGAGGGGAGGAACTGCCTTTTAATACTGCACAGTAAAGGTACTGTGCGAGTGGAAAAGAACCCCTACCGAAGGGATTTTTTTCCGTCCATCCTCCCCATGAAATGTACGGTTGCCTAGTGTGTGCTTCCACGCACTTCACCTCAGATAAACCTCAGCAAGACACACTGAGAGGTACCATTATACCGCAACTTTCAAATGAACGCCAGAGAGGTCTCATAATCTGTGTGGATGATTTGGAACGCTGGGGAATTTTGGTCCCCATTTCTTATTCTACACCACCTTGCCTTCCGATTTACTACGAAATACATGAACTTATTTTAGCTTCCTTGATTCTGAAAATCATATGAATTTTCTTTTACTGAATTGTATTTCCCAGAGGCAGTGAAGGAGCCAGCTGGACTTTAATTCCTGGTAATAACAGGCCCCCAGGTTGGTCGACACACATTAGAGCAATTTCCCCACTTTACAAGGAGATGAGCAGCAGGACCACCTCCACCGCCACCCCCAAAATTGGAAACTTGGCTGTGCATCTCACAGGCTTTGGGACTTTAAGTTATTTGTAAAATGAGACTAATACTGCCCGCCCGATTTGTGGACTCAAGACAATCATGTAAACAAGGAATGCAAAAGCGCCCAGCACACAGTAGTCTGTTTTCTTACTTTCTTCTCCCTCCCCACCCCCCCCCCAGGGGGTGCGAGAGTTAAACTCTCACTGGGAAGCGGATCACTCATTTCAGCCAGAACCTGACCCACTGAAACCTGAAACTCTGGGAATGGATAGGAAACTCGAGCAGCCCTCGGGTCCCTTCCTGACGACCCTCTGTGAAAAATCGATTCGCGACCAAGGGCGCGCAGCCCCTTTCCTTCACCCCACCCCCAATCCCACCAGAGGCGCGGCCGCCAGCCCCGCGGACTGCTGGAGGCTACGGGAATAAAGCAAAACGGGGCGGGGGGGTAGGGCGCGGCCGGCCGCAGGCTTTGGCGTCCTGGCGAACCTCGGGCCTCTCCGGTCCAAAGACGCCAGGGGGTGTTTGCGTCTCTGAACGCCGCCGGCCGGGGGGCGCGGCGGGCTATGGGCGTGGCGATCGCGCTCCAGTCTTCCTGCTGTGGCGCCCCCACCGCGGCCGGGAAGCGAGTGCGCGCGCGCGCGCGCTGGGAGAGCGGGCGCGCGGGAGCTGCAGCTGGGTCCGTGGGGCGCTCGTCCTCGCCCCGTGGCCGCCGGCCGCCCCGGCCCCTCCCCTCCCCTCCCTCGCGAGCTGCGCACCGCCGACCGGCTGACCCAGCGGCTCTCGCCCGCGCCCTTGTCCGTCCAACCCCGCGGCGGGCTCCAGGCGGCCGACAGCATGAGCGGCGGCGGCGACGTTGTGTGCACCGGCTGGCTGAGAAAATCGCCCCCCGAGAAGAAGTTGAGGCGCTATGTGAGTGCGGGCGGTCAGCGGGCGCGGCCGCGGAGGGCGCGGGCTAGGGGCGCACCGCGGCCTGACTACGGGCTGGGGGCTCCGGGAGGGGCCGTGCGGACGTGGAGGGCCGGCCGCCGGCCTCTTGAGGGTCAGGAGCGGCTGGCGCGCCCCGCGGTTCGGCTCTGTGTAGGGCACCTGCACACCTGTCACAGGTGCGCCGCCGAGGGGCGGGGCGGGCGGGGCGGCAGGTGGAGGCTGCGGTTCGTTCTCCGCGGAGCGGGCGCGGCGGCGGCGCCTCGGCAGCCAGCCTCCTTGTAAACTACATACAGTATTGAAGTTTGTATTGATTGTTTTTGGAGAGCGACAGAGTTGGTTCCCGGGGCTGGGGGACCATAGTTACCCTGAGCGGCTTCCGCCTACAGGATTGAGGGAGTGGGCGGGAAAGGGGGGCATGGGCTCCGGGGCCGCGCAGCCCGGCCCCACAAAGGGCGAGGCGCCACACACCCTTTCCCCCTTCCCTTTCTCCGCCCGCCCCTCCGGGTGGCCGCCTGCTTCCTTTCAGTCCGCAGCCTCTGCATCATGGGCAGCGTCAGCGGCATGTGCAGCCCTTGTATTTAGTGACTCATTTGTTTGTCCCCCTTCTTTGCCTTTATTCTGTATGTCTCTCACATACATCCCCCAACCCCAGCCCTCCATGGTGACACTGCAGTTTGGTTTGCTGTAACTGGCCCGGGTTTTGTGTTGTGCAGTCTTGGGGTCGGGGGAGATCAAGGTTCTCAGCTGCCAGGTGGTGCTAACCGACAGTGTTTACTCAAACTGCTGGGACAACCTCTCCCTTCTAGAGAAGAAACGGGCAACAGCAAGGGGAAAATGGTCCGGTCTGGGATTGAGGGGGTGAGAAGGTCCGTCTGTTCCCCATCCCCAAACTAGAAGATGCCTTGCCTGGTGGGGTCAAAGTACAAACTGATGCCAATTACTGATAGTTGGCTGAAATGGGCCCTGGGCTATTCGCAGGAGTTTGGAAATAGAAGTAAGGTCGCTCTAAGGTGTCAAGGTCTTTCATCCTTTCCCTCTTCCCTTCCTATGAAATGCCCTTGTTAAACTGACTCCTGGTGCGGGACTCTGGGATCATTCCCGAAGCTGGAAGGGAGCTGTTGCCTTCCAGCTGCAGTGCATCAAGGGAGCCCTGAATAGACCCTGCCCTCTGTCAGCTGCACCAGCGCTGGCCTTGGGGGGAGAGGCAGAAGCTTACCAGAGTTTCCTGTCTTGGCTCCCTAGACCAGAACCAAGGGACTTCTGGCCTCTGGATTGAGGAAGTGACATTCCGTTTTTTAAAGGAAGTGTTGTTGTTGGGGAGTGCAAATGTGTGTGTATGTAAATGAAATCAGGCTCTTATTTGGATCTTATGCTGGGGGGAAACAACTAAGGATTTAGCACAGGACTTTTGAAAGAGAACATAGATTGAAAATGCAGTAGGGATGTAGCAATGATGTCAGTTTTAAAACTCATTTTCAGGGATGTCCTTGTAGCCAAAGAATTATGATTACTGAGAAGGAAACTTTTCTGCTCTTCCAGGTGGGATCAGTTCACTAGGAAAGGTTAACTTTTCTGTTAGGTTAAGGAAAAGTAATTTGCTATTAATATTCTTATGAATATTAAAAAAATCTTTGGCCCCAAAGAGCTCCGGAAAACTGTCAATAAAAGTGGAATACCATACCAGCTAGTGGAATAGAGTATCCATTAAAAATGTGACTTGTAATTGTCAAATTAGAACACTAACCTAAAGAACCTTGAAACTTTGTTTTTGAAACAGTTTGCAAACAATTTGATACTGTATCTACATTTGACTGATGGCTCCTTCAACTCTATCACCCAGACTCTCCTTGTGACCCACTTATTGAGTATGGTTGTTCCCCACAAAACTTTCGTTCAAATAACCAAGTTTGGAGGCTTTGGTGTTAAGCACCCTTTTCATCCATTGAAAGTACAAGCATACCTTTTATTATTGCACTTCGCTCTATTGCACTATACAGGTGCTGTGTTTTTTACAAATGGAAGGCAAGATCCTTTACCAGCGAAAACATTACATCTCCCTTTATTGCGACTCACTTTATTGTGGTGGTCTGGAACCAAACCTGTATTATCTCCAAGATGTGCCTGTACATTGCTGACACCCTACAGCCATACCATGACCTCAGCCTCCTTCCCATCTTCCCCACAGCTCCAGGCCATAAGGCATCTGACCACACTAACAGCTTTTCTTAGCCTAGAGTGTGATGTGTTCTGTTGGTATGACTGGAAGTCTCCCCTACTGTTGAAGTTCATTTCCCTTAGTTGAAACTGAGCTGATTTGTGTAACCCTAAACTCTTAAGGAACTCTCTGCTTTTACATCTTTTCTTTTTGGCTATTGAAAATTTCTGCACCCTGTTTTAAGTTAGAATTCTGCCAGTTTCCACTGTTCATTCGAGGCCCAGTTTCAATAGAACCAGGCTAGGAGAGAAGTATTTTCCAGCCCCATTGATAAACACGCACACACCAAAATAGCTGCTTATTCTGGTATATATTAATATAATAGCTATGTTGTATTATAGATTGATAAACCTCCATTATAAAAATGTATCAAGGGTAGTAAAGGGTAAACAGGGCCAAATAGGTGGTTAGAAGATGATCTAACTTTGGGTGTTGGGCACAAATGCGCTGTACAGATTATGTATCATAGAAATGTACATTTGAAACCTATATGATCCTTTTAACCAGTGTCATCACAGTAAGCTTATAAAATAAAATAAAATTTTTTAATAAAAGATAAGGGGAACAAGAAAAAAAAATATCAAGCATTTGAGATGGAAAAAAGCAGTTTATAAAATAGATTACAATGGCCCTTGCTGGGTGTTCCAGTTGGTTGGAGCATTGTCCCACATGCCAAAAGGTTGTGGGTTTCATCCCCAATCAGGGCACTTACCTAGGTTGTGGGTTCAATCCCCGGCCAGGGTGTGTACAGAAGGCAATCGATTGACGTTTCTCTCACATCAGTGTTTCTCTCTCTCTCTCAAATCAATAAACATACCCTCAAGTGAGGAGTTTAAACAAATAGATCACAACTATTTAAAATTAATCTAACGAACCTACTTCTTACTTAATTGGGGGAGGAGGAGGAGGTGTAGGGGGGAGAAACAATTTTAAAGACACTAGGACAAATGTTACAAAGGATTAGCTTTAGGGGTTTTTTTTCATCTGTCTTTTGTCATTTATTAATCATAAGAAAGTGTAAAAGATTCATTCAGTATTTTCTGTGTGCCCTGGAGGAATTACAAAAAGTGACCTCCACAAAATGATGAGTTACTGCCTCTGGGGCATCATAATTTGATTGTAGTGGGAGGCTGGTAGAAAGAGCAGCTCTCCCATCCTGCTGCACTGTGTGTGTGTGTGTGTGTGTGTGTGCGCGCGCGCGCTCATGTGCACACACATATATACATGTATATAAAGCTGACACCAGGTTTTCTTGAGGAAAAACATATATTATGGCCTTTTCACAAGATGGCGTGGAAAGAGAAGAAGGAGGCCCCTGCCTCTCCCAAAGCTGAGGGCAAAGCAGAGGTTTTAAAGGTAAAGAAAGCAGTGCTGAAAAACATCCTCAGCCACAAAAAAGATCCTACGTCACCCACCTCCCAACGCCCACAACACTGCAGCTGAGAAGGCAGCCTAAATATCCTCTGAAGAGCACCCTCAGGAGAAACAAGCTTGACTGCTATGCCATCATCATGTTCCAACTATTGAGTCCACCATGAAGAAGACAGGAGACAACAAGACACTCGTATTCTTTGTGGATGTTAAGGCCCACAAGCACCAGATCAAACAGGCTGTGAAGAAGCCCTGTGACAGTGAAGTGGCCAAGGTCAACACTCTGATCAGGTCTGATGGAGAGAAGGTGGCATATGTTCGACTGGCTCCCGAGTATGATACTTTGGATGTTGCCAACAAAATTGGGATCATCTAAACTGAGCCCAGCCTTGGCTAGTGTGGCTGAGTGGATTGAGTGCCAGCCTGCGAACTGAAAAGTCGCCAGATCGATTCCCAATCAGAGCACTTGCCTGGGTCGCGGACCAGGTCCCCAGTTGGGAGTGTGTGAAAGGCAACTGATAAATCCTTCTCTCACACATCCTCACACATCAATGTTTCTCTCCTTCTCTTTTTCCCTCCCTTCTCTCTCTAAAAAAATAAATAAAAATTAAAAAAAATAAACTGAGTCCAGCAGGTTAATTCTAATTATAAAAATTTTGCACTGTAAAAATATATATTAGGGCATACACTGCTCTGTAATTTTTCTATTTCAGGGTATTAAAAGATTTAGGGGAAAAGATTGGCAGCAGTAATGCCCCCTAGTGGCTACTTTGGAAAAAAAGTTGAGTATAGAGGCTAATGAACAACTGAATTAAGGAAATTGTTTGCTTTTATTTTATTTATTATGTACATTTATTTATTAAATATAGATGTCCAAGACACTGGATTTCATTTTGGGAATAAAAATTAAGCCAGCCTTTCAGTCTTACCAGATGACCTTGCCTTTTCTTTCACAAAGAAAATTGAAGCTACCAGGGAGCAGCTGTCTGCACATACTGTGGCCAAATTTCCAAACGTATGTGTACCTGCATGTTTCCTTGCATTTCCCTTCTTCTTAGCATAGATATGATGGCCCTTCTAACTAAGCTAATCCTGCTCCTGTTCTCTGTGTCATATCCTCTCCAACTATTCAGATCATTCTTATCCTCTACCTATTCCTTTTTATTAACATTAAACGTACTTGCTTTTAACAAAATTCCCCTTCAATATCACAGCCCTTCCTTCTCTCTATGCTTTTTTTTTTCTTTAGGGCTAAACTTGTTAATGGTTGTTTATATTATGCCTCCCTTTCTTCCACTTCCTTCTCAGCTCCAATCTCAAACCTACTTTGTCAATTCACCAAAACTGTAGTCAGAAGGGTACCAGTCATGCACCTGTCATTAAATCAGAAGTTTATTTTTCACTTCTCTTTTTAAATTCTCTCTTCACTACTTGGTCATAGTGGACCACTCACTTTTTCTTGAAACACATTTCTTTTATCTTGAGTAATACCAAATATGCCTGGATTTTCTCCTTTTCTGGCCATACATCTCTTCTTTGCTAGACTGACCCTCTTTTACCCAATACTTAAAGGTTGAAGCTCTTTTGTAGTCAAAGTGGCTATGGCCTAGGCTCCTTTTTCCTGCTCAGAGATGATCCATTCTCCTGGCTTTAATTACCATTTCCGTGCTGGTCATCATCGAGTTCAATTTCCATCTTAGAGTTGTATTCTGAACTCTGGACTTGCGTATGCATTTGTTACTTGGACATCTCTACCTGAATGCCTCCCAGTCAACACAAACTCACCACACCCAAAACTAAACTCCTCTTTATTCCTCTCTTCTTAACCCCATGTCTGCTCAGTAAATGGTGCCCGTGACCATCCGGTGGCTCAAATGAGAAACTTAGGAATCATCCTTGACTCCCTGACACCTGCTATTCCACATCTAATCTTTCATCAAAACCCATTAATGCTGTTATCCAAAAATCCTTTTCTGTGCCCTTCTCAGTCCCCACCATCATGACTCTTTAAGATTATCACACTTACCCCGAGCCAGTCACTACACTTAGAGCATTGATCTCGTCATTTAATCTTGTTAGCCACATGAAAAGGGAGATGACTTGCCTGGTATCATCTAGCTTTGTCCCAAAGCCTGGGCTTTTTTTTTTTTTTAATTAAACTTTTTTACTTTGAGATAATTGTAGATGCATAACTAGCTTTAGGAAATAGTAAAGAGAGAGCCCACGTACTCTTCTACCAGTTTCCCCTAATGGTAACATCTTGAAAAAGTATAGTAGAATATCACAATAGAATAATGACAGTGATACAGCCGAGAAACAAAACATTTCCATCACCACATGATCCCTTCTGCTGCCACTTTATAGTTACCATCCCGCTCCCACCACTTCCTCAACCCATGGCAACCATTAATCTGTGCTCTGCTTGAAATTTTGTCATTTCAAGAGTGCGATATAAATAGGTTCATATAGTATGGAACCTTTGGGGATTGGCCTTTTTTTATTCAGCATAATCCGGAGATTCATCCAAGTTGTTATACGTATTTTTTTAAATTGCTGAGTAGTATTCCAGGGTACAGTCATACTACAATTCATATGAGGTCTGCCCAGAAGGTTTCCAGCCAGGTAATATAAAAAATGGAGATGTTTATTGAAGAAGATACACAAGATGCAAGAAACATTGTGCATAGGGCAATGACACCTCCAACCCCTTCAAAGGAGGCACCTTATAACCTCTCACAGGTCTCCCAGTCACCGTCAGCTGCCCCGTTGTATTTTCCTGAATCTCATCAATGGTCTGAGATGTCTTCCCTTTCAAAGGTGATTTTAGTTTTGGGAAAAGCCAGAAGTCGCAGGCTGCCAGTCTAAATTGTAGGGGGGCTGAGTCACCTGGGTGATTTGATATTTCGTTAAAAGACCCTGCATGAGATGTGAAGCGTGAGCGGGATGTTGCTGTGATGAAGCTGCCAATCTCCACATGCCCAGAGCTGTGGCCTCCTGAATCACCCGAATAGTTTCTACGGAGAGATAGTCAAGCTTAACACAAAATTTGATGCAGATTCATTGCTCTACTTGCTCAGTCATTTTGAATGCAATGGCCACACAGTGCACATGCTCACTCAACAGTGTCTACCGCCCCCACTGACTAGTAGAGTGAAGTCGTCATTGTTCACACATGTGCATTCCAGTGCACTCTCCTTCACTACCATGTTACTTCAATGTTGCGTAAACCGTTCTCCTTATAGTAATAGTGGATGGACTTTTTCCAGACTCGTGTTTAACCATGCACCCACTGGATTTTTTTCCTTTGTATTGAATTTATTGGAGGGGCACTGGTTAACAAAATTATACAGGTTTCAAGTGCACAATTCCACAACACATCATCTGTACACTGAATTGTGTGTTCACCACCCAAGTCAAGTCTCTTTCTATCACCATTTATCCCCCCATACCTACCTCCATCTCCCCCTACCCCCTCCTGCCCCCCAGCAGTTGCCCCACTACATTTCCCTTATGAATAAGGATATTGAACATCTTTTCATATGATTTTTGCCACCTGTAAGTGCTCTTTAGTCAAATGTCTCCAAGTCTTATGTCCATTTTCTATATGAATTGTTTGTATTTTTCTATTTTTTGAATTTTAAGAGTTATTTATATGCTCAAGATACTAGTCCTTGCCAAATACGTGCTTTGCAAATATTTTCTTTCAGCCTGTAGCTTGTCTTTTAATTCACTTAACATAATATTCTGAAAAAAAATTAAAAATAGAACTATTATATGATCCATCTATTCCACTTCTGGGTAAATATCCAAAGGAAATGAAAATGGGATATCCAAGAGAGATACTCTGCACCCCAATGTTCATTGCAGCATTATTCACCATAGCCAAGATTATATTGGTGGACTACATTGGCGGACAATGGATTATATTGTCCATTGACAGACACTGGGTGAATAGAGAAAGATATGTGTGTGTTATACATCTATATTAAAATATATGTATTTTAGCCCTGGCTGCTGTGGCTCAGTGGACGGAGCACCGGGCCGGCAAACCAAAGGGTCACTGGTTTGGTTCCCAGTCAGGGCACAGGCCTGGGTTGCAGGCCAGGTCCCCAGTAGGGGGCTCATGAGAGGCAACTACACATTGATGTTTCTCCCCCTCCCTTTCTCCTTCCCTTCCCCTCTCTCTAAAAAGAAATAAACTCTTTGAAAAAATAAAAAATTAAAATATATGTATTTTAATACATATACAATGGAATATTATTCAGCCATGAGAAAGAAAGAAATCCTGCCATTTGCAACAACATGGAAGGACCTCGAAGGCATTATGCTAATAGAAGTCAGATAGAGAAAAACAAATACTATCTAGTGTCACTTGTATGTGGAATCTAAAAAAAGCCAAACTGATAGAAATGGTACAGTGATCACTACCAGAGGCTGGGGGTGGGGAATTAAACAGTTGTTGGTCAAAAGATACAAACTTCCTATTAGAAGATGAATAAGTTCTAGAGATTGTATGTACAGCATTGTGATTATAGTTAACAGTGCCATATTGCATATTTGAAAATTGCCACGAGAGTGACTGTTAAGTGTTCTCACCCCAAAAAGGAAATGGCAATTATATGATGTGTTGGCGCTGTTATCTGACACTACAATGATAATCATAATGCCATAAATAAGTGTATCAATATGCTGTATACCTGAAACTCACACAATGTCATATGTCAGTTACAGCTCAATAAAGCTTGGAGAGGGGAAAAGACAGGGGAGAGGGATGTCTTTAGAAACTACAATGAATTCAAGATTTGTTTCTATACCTTCCTAGGCAGCCAGGGCTTTATTCCAACATGCTATTTGAGTATTTAAATAAATGTTCTATCTGGTTCCAGTTCCTGGGACAGATAGCCAAATGGAAATTCCTTTTAGCAGCTTTTTGATCTGTAGTCCTAATCACTGGATTGGTTCTTTGCGTTCACAACATCAAAGAAACTGTGCTAACTCAGGGCCAGTCTCCTGAGCTGCTTGTGACAAGCGTTGGATCAGAATTCCTCATTTGAAAGCAAATCACATGTCTACCAACAGATGAATGAATAAACAAAATGTGGTATATACATACAATGGAACATTATTCAACCTTTAAAAGGAAGGAAATTTTGACACAGGGACATGTTACAACATGGATGAACCTTAATGACTTTTAGGTAGGTAAAATAAGCCAATAAAAAAGGATTTCAGTTATATGAGGTACCTAGAGGAAAATTCTTTTTTAAATTTATTGATTTGAGAGAGAAACATTGATTTGTTGTTCCACTTATTTATGCATTTATTGGTTGCTTCTTATATGTGCCCTGACCAGAGATCAAACCTACAACTTTGGTGTAGTAGGACGATGCTCTAACCAACTGAGCTATCCAGCCAGGGTGTAGAGGAACCAAAATGATAGAGACAGAAAGTAGAATGGTGGTTGCCAGGGCCTGGTGGAAAGGGGAGAATGAGGAGGTATTGTTTATGGGTACAGATGTTAGTGATGGTAGCACAAAAATATGAATACTTAATGCCACCCAACTGTACACTTAAAAAATGGTTAAGATGGTAAATTTTATGTTTTATGTATTTTACCTCAATTTTTAAAATAGAAAACTCCTTATTTACCAAGGATTAGTACTTGGCCCTGCTAGTATTTCTAATCCAAGGGAAAAAAACAGGATGGAATGTTCTTTCAGGGATATCTAAGGACCAGAGGCAGTGGAGTCGTACAAAGCAGGAACGCTTGTCTGCTACTTTGCTTAATGAAACAACTTTGATGTTGCTGTCCGTCTCTAGCTGGCCTTTCTCTAGCTAGAAGGGAATAATGGAATGTAATAACCTCAAGTTTATGAGATATGCTGGGAAATACAGGTTCTAGAGCAGGGTATTCCCTGCATCCAAATTAGTGTTGACAAACATTTATTTTGTATCTGTTCCCTTCCAAAGGGAATAAATACATCAGTATTCAACCCTGCTTTTGAGCTAGGTAGGCCAGGAGTATCCATGTGAAATAGCAGTGCCCTTATGTGGAACAATGTGCCATATAAGCTTCATGAAGGCGAGAGATCTGAGCATGGGACAAAAGTGGAAGGGTGTCGTGGAGTAGGCGGTGAGGTCGTGAGTTGGATTCCCAAAGATTAGTGAACAGAAAGGCAATCCAAGTGGGGAAGGGCCAGTGCGCATGGGATTTGTGGGGTAGTGAAAATTCATCCAGAGTGGAGGAGTCTATAGTAGAAACCAAAAGGAGGTTTGAAAAGTAAGTGAAGAGCTGAAGGGGATAGTCCCAAAAGACCTTAGATGGTAGGATGGCATTTATTAATGAAGAGCATCACTTTGAGTAACTCTTTGCCTCTCAGACAGCCATTCTTTCAATGTGAAATGCCAGTGGTGTGTGGACGTTGTTTGTTTCGTTTTGTTTTTGCTTTTTTAAAAATTTACTTTTCAGTTAGAGTTTAAAGTGTGGACATTGTTTATCTTCAGAAGACCCGTCTTAGTGTTTCAAGGACCTTCGTGTCCTTGAGCAAATGACTTGCTTCTCTGAGCCTACTTTCTTATCTGTAAAATTGGAGCAACACCTCTTCCTTCAGTGAGTTTGAGAATTTACTAGGATGTAAGAAGTGAAAAAAGATCTCAGCACAGTGTCTACCCCAGAGTAGGTATTTAATTTTTGATGTAGCTGGAAGGGCTGTTGTTTGTTTATATTCATTAACCCTTTTGTAGGAACTCTGAACATGAGCATGTGTGTCTTCACATCCCTTTCAAATTTGAGCCAGACCTAAAGTTTACAAAGCCAGAGTGTAAGTGGAATTCCCAAGCTAGATATTATATGAGTTGGGAGTTGATTTTTTTCTGAAGGGAACATCTCAAAGGTCTCCTGATTTCTGGGAAGGGAAATGAAATCACAGGGGATTTGTCTGGAGCTGTCACTTTGACCAGTCCCTGGGAAATATGTATGTGCTAGGGGATGTAAAGATCAATGTGTGAGATTCTAGAGCCCATGTCTGAGAATGGCTTAAAATGCAAAAACTTCCCACTAAATGGGTAGCCCTTTTAAGCTGATGTCTCCCACGCTCAGGCCCCTCCAAAGTGAGCTGGCCTCTTGGCTTGTTTCCATGGCACTTCTTTCACTTCTCATTTGGCACTGGGCTTGTGTCTGTCTCCCTTTGCTAGATTATGAGTCTTTTACATGATAGTGGAAGCCTCTCCCTCAAGACTTGTTGCAGGCTTGGTGCCCCTTATCAGGCACCAGCTATAAGTAAGGCAGCTTCAAAGTCATTGCCATTTATTCTTTACAACTACCTCCACCCCCAGCTTTATGCTTTCCCCTTTTTATTTATCTACTATGTGTCAAAACAGTGAATGGATTTCTTATTATGCTTCAAAGTGATCAATGAGGGTATTTTTAGTATCATTATGAGCTCACATGTATACACATTTGATGTGTTTGAATCTGTTCTAGTTATCTTTATGGATGATCAGATTGTTCTATCTTTAGCCAGTGGGAGCCTGTTCAAGTTGTCTTCTGGGTTCTTTTGACATGACCTTACCAGTATTTGATAGTTTCTTTATTATCTGGTATAACAAGATGTTCCAGGCTTATCTTTGCTGATCTAGACTTAGAATAAGCTATTTCCTCAGAGTTCTTTTCCTTTAGCAAAAATGGTATCTAAAAACCTACACAGACATTAAGGGGTGCTTATTGCTATTGGGTTGGCAACATGCCTATTTTTTTACATGGTTATAATTAACATAAACTATTGCTTTGTATTCTACTTTTTTTACATACTATCATTGTGAATATTTTATTTACTTCTATATAATACAATATTTTTCCAGTTTTTAAATACAAAAATTTCAATCATGTATAAAAGTAGAGAAAATGGTCTAATGTATATCAATTCACAGAGTTTCAAATAGCTATCAAGATTTTGCTACATTAGTTTCATGTATCCCTTTTACTGTTTCTTTGCTATAATACTTTAAATCAAATCCTAGACCTATACATTAGTCTTATAAATTCCATGTCAGTGAATGTGCCACACCTTAGGTACACATTTCTCCTGGGTAGACATTTATGTTGCTTCCAATTATTCACTGTTTTATACAATACAGGCCTGTTCTGTCATACAAGTGGGACATCTGAGAGTTTCGTGTCAGCTGATGAGCCACAGCATTTAGGTATCGTTAACTATCCCTGCAGTTTACTTGGAAGATTTTCTTGGACAGGCAGTCTGTCGTTCCCTAGCCTGCTTTGGAAGAACATGCCAGTTGGAGCTCTTCATACTTGCAAGAGCTTTTTCTGTTCAGTAGGTTTTCTTGTAAGGATTATGAATGAGTATGTTGCTTTGATCTCTTGACCTTTGATATATTTTTCCAGAGGAAAAAATTAGGTATATTTTTTGGATACCAGCAAAGGTTACAATGTGTTGAGTTTAATGCCCATGAGAAGTCTATCTGAAGATGCTGTCAATAGCAAATATTAAGATTCTGCGCTGGGCATAGTACTGCCCTCTGAGTTTACAAACTTGTCAGGGAAGCAACATGGATTATAATGGCAGGTTGTACCAATGGCAAAGACCAGTGTTGCAGGAGTCCAGGAGAGATTGGGCTGGTGTGGTCAGTGAATTAAGTGACACAAGACCTATGTTTGGATTTTACTTCTGGGCGATCTGCCAATTCACCTTTCTGCACCTGTTCCCTCACATATTATTAGGACTCAGTTCATGTGTCATATTGCGGCAGCCTGGTACTACCCCACCCTCCCCATCAGAATGAGTCATGGAGCTCCTTCTTTACGCTCTTGTGTCATTAGGCCTCAGTGCCACTGACTGGCTGCTGTTTATGCTGTGCTTCTCTCAGACTGGCTAGAGAATAAATGTGTCCTTTGTTCATATTCATAGCCCTGGTACCTAAAGCGTAATACATTATTGGTTAACTAGGACTTTATATGCTTTTAAGTTTTGAACAGATAATACTTTAGAATTGCTTATGTTTCTTGGGAGAAGTAAGAGCTTGAGCTGGAATGGGACTGAAAGTGCGATTTTTCTTTTTTTAAGCAACTGGTTTTCGGAGCTTTCCAGAGATAGGCTATTAAAAATGGAAATTTTTTGGTAATACTTAAATTTCATTCATAATAAAGTTATTATAAACAGACTATTAGAAAAACAGCAATATTAATAAAGAGCACCTGTAATACTCTTACCATGGCATAAATATTGTTAACATTTCAATGTATTTTCTAGTCTCTCTTATGTTTATATGTGCTTTGCATATTTTACAAAATCAGAGTAAGGCTGTACAACCTTTTGTATGCTTTAAGTTAACGCAGCAAAAACATTTCCTTGTGTCTCAAAGTCTCCTAAGACATGACTTGTAATGGCTGCTTAAGCAGAATGACATAAAGCAGATCTTCTGCAACATGTGTAATGTAAGGACATTTTAAACAAACATTTGTCCAGGTTTTTTGATGTTGAATTAAATTATCTTTATTATTATGTAACCAGAATTAAATTATCTTTATTATTATGTAAGCAAAATGACTATAAACAAAAACTGTGAGGTACAAGTGTATGCTTAGAGCTCTTCTACAATGATAAAACCAAAACAAATTTACAAATTAAATATAAAACTTCAGAATCAATATAATTCATGTTAACAGTGGATATTTTGGTGAAACCTAATTGCTGCTTAGGATGTGAATATGGCCCTTTTCTCTAAGGAACCCTGTCTGTTCTATGTCCCATTCTTTTCTGTGTTTAAACAACGGTAAAACTTTGGTTTGGATAGCAAGCCATTTGGCTGTTAATTGTTATGACTACATTATTTATATATGCAGTCACCTCTGTCCTTTCTCATTAGTCATGAGTGGGTGATATTAAAGAACTTAATACTGGATAGCAATGGGATTATAAGAGCAAATGCTGATAATGAAGGAGCACTTGTCACTTGTAAGATGATCATTCAGATGATTGAGACTGGGCTTGTGTATTTGAAGATCACCCTTACCCTGGAGAGGAAAACTCAATGTTGAAAAAGTGTCTTGAAGTGGGTTAGGAGATCCAGAGTTATGTCTTTGGAGCCTATGTTAAATTCTGGTTTAACTGTAGAAGGGATGGATTCTGAGGTTAGCTCTGTGTTGGAATCCACACTAAGCTTCCCACATGGTTTGTGGAATTGAGCAAGTTTCTTAATCTTTTAGAGCTTGAGTTTCAATCTGTGAAGTGGAGATAATGGTAACTTTAATGAGTTTATTGAACAATCTTAACTCAGAGGGATGCAAACAGGAATGCTCTTAATTTTCTCTGGTCAGATCTCCCAAGTGTGCTTTGTCAAAGTCTCCTTCCTCCACTGAAGGGTAAGTCCCTTGATGATACTTTGGACAGAGTCCCAAACCTTCTGGTCACTCAAGGTTATTGAAAGTCCACAATATAAAAATTTCAGTATATCTAATGAAAAGCTTTTCCTGTTCCTATTACTAACCAGGCTTGTGGCTCATCTGGGGATGTGAAGTTGAAATAGGTAGATTTGACTTATTTGGAGGGAGTGAAGGTGGGAGGACATACAGTCTCTCTGGACTACTTTCTCCCTGCTCCCTTCTAGGCTCCTGCTGTTCTGGTGCCCAGAGGGAGAGGGACAGGGATAAGTGCCTCTTAAGTGGCTGCTGCTGAGTCTGCCTTGATGACATCTGCTGGTTGTGTGACCAGCACTGCTTGTGTGTGCACACCCCATACGTGCGAGTTCTTTCCCAGTGCACGGTCTCCAGACCTGGAGAGGGAACTGGTACAAAGTCCTTTCAGGCAGCTGCTCCCTGTCCCTGTACTTCACAGCTGGGGTCCACTTGCTCAATGGACAGCCCTCGGGGGCGTAACCTGGCAAGAGGGCTTAAGGCCAGCACTTCCATGGAACTACGTGACACAAACGATTCGTATTCATGCGAAGCAGTAGGGTAACAGCGTTGCTGCCCCTTCTTACTCCATTTCGACTCCCCTTGTCAGAATGGCACAGGGCAGATCTGTAAGTCAACTGTCTGAGCAAATTTTCACTAGGCATATTTAAGAATTCTTGTCCTGGTCCTTTTTTGTGTGGTACCCCTAATCTCTATAACCAGTTCTCTTAGAGGAGCCCACTGTAGGGGTAGAGAGAGTACTACCATCCCAAAATGCCACCCTAGCCACTATATCAGAGGATCCAGTGTCCCCCCCAACACCATCTCTGCTCTTGTTTTGTAGGCCGCGAAGAGGGAGGGGCAGTGCAAGAGCACCAGTGGTAGCTGGGTTAAAGGTCTCACAGTATAGCTTCTTAGTAAATCATTGAATTAGCCCAGCCAGGGCTATTGACTGCTGTCTTTACCTTTTGGGGAATTTACCTCCTCTCAATTCTGGTGCAAGTGGAAAAGTCCCACTCAACATTCACTTACATGCACTTTATAAGTTGCTGTAGTATTAAATAAAAGTGATAATGTTGACAGGCACGGTGTAAGTACTCTGTAGGTGGTAACCATTATAATTATGGCAGTGCCAAATTTATTTAACCCTTATGTTGTCGGACATTTGTATGGTTTATATTTTCCACTATTTTAAATAATGCTGTGATCTTTATAGCAAAGACTTTTACTTTTATCCTTATGACAAATTCCTGTAAGTGGCATTCCTGATTCTCAAAGGGTGCAATTATTTGCAAGACTTTGGATACATCATACCAAACTGCCTCTCAGAAAGGCTAGTTTTGGTTTTCCTGATTCTTCTTTGGTATAAGATATTATAATTTTTAAAAATGCCTGACAATTTGACAGGTACAAAAGTAGTTCCTTGTTTTAATTTGAATTTCTATGATTGCTACTTATTTGAATACATTTTCATACAGACTCATGTTTTTAAATGAGTTCCTTGTTCAAATATTAGGTGCTTTTTTTTTTCTTTAAATCCTCACCTGAGGATATGTTTATTGATTTTAGAGAGAGAGAAAGGGAGGGAGGGAGAGAGAGAGGAACATTGATGTGAGAGAGAAACATTGATCAATTGCTTCCCATACTTACTCTGATGCTGGGTTGAACCATAACCTAGGTATGCGCCTGGACTGGGAATTGAACCTACAGCCTTTTGGTGTATGGGATGACACCCCAGCCAACTGAGCCACCCAGCCAGGGCCAAAGGATGGGTACTTTTTGATATAAATACTTGATATAATTGGGAAGATTGAGTAGCTTTGGGCAATGTAAAAAAAGAATTTAAATAATTTGAGTAGGGAATCTCCAGAAGTAGGGAGAGGAAAGATTGACCAGACCTGACCAGATGTTCCTCTTATTTAGCAGTTCTATTCTGAGACCTTTTAACTGTGATTCCGTATATTTCCCCCTGGCAATATTTTGATTTTAATTCAGTTTCAGGGCCTACCTCAAATGTCAGCTACTTGGTGCCACTTCCTGATTTCCTCCTGAAGGAGATTCGTCTTCCCACATCTTCCTACCATACCTCAGTATAGCCCTCACGACATTGCAATGTGACTGTGTTTTGTGATTCCCTTCCTTTCATTATATGGGCTCCTCCGGAGCAGCAGTTTTTCTTCTTTGACCTGGTATTTGGCGCAGAAATACTCAAGCAGGAGATAAGGTGATGAAGAGAAATCATCCTTATTCTTTGGTAACTCACAGTGTATCAAGAAAAATAGACATTTAAACTTACTAATTAAGTGTAATGGAGAGCTTTCTGCTATACTGGAGGTTGTGGAAAGTGTTGCTGGAGAGTGGAATGAAATGATTAATTTTACTTGGAGTGATGAAGTGTCAGAGAAAGCTAAGAGAAAATGACAGTGGGGGTAGTAGCCCTTGAAGGAAAAGTAGGAGTTTATTAGGCAGATGGGAAAAGAATATTTCAAGTAATGAGAACAACTAAAGGCCAAAAGATAAGAGCACATGAATGCCGAGGGAAAGTGTATATGTAGGGAAAGATGAAGAATGAAGTTCAAGTGGCCCCTCTGTTCTCCCTAGGACCCATCTTTATTACTGTACTTACCATGATCCCTTTGCTTTGTCTGAAATATCATCTCTTGCCCCTGACCCCTCTGACCCTGTCCGTCATTCTGCAAAGTCACTGAATAACTACTAGGTACCATGCACCAAGAGAAAGAGGCAGAAATGGGTTCATGGACAGCTCTGAGTGGCATCATGGGAATGTTAGTCCCATTTTGAAAATCTAGTCAAGAGTGTGGTGTCTTGCCCAGATTCTTTTTTTTAAACAAAATGTTAAAAAAAATTTTATTTATTTTTAGAAAGAGGGGAAGAGAGGGAGAGAAACATCGATGCGAGAGAGAAACATCAGCTGGTTTCCTCTCCTATGTGCCCAACCAGGGATGATTTCACAACCCTAACCAGGAATTGAACCAGCAACCCTTTTCTTTGTGGGACAATGCTCATCCAGCTGAGCCACACTAGACAGGGCTGCCCAAATTCTTTCTGAACTGTTCAGATTCCTCCAAATAACTCAGACATTTTCTACTATAGCAGCTGTAGATAAAATATATATTTTTTTCTTTTTTTCCTTTTTTTTTTTATTCACCCCAGAGGGCTAGGTAGACCTCTCTTATGACCATCTTCAGCAAGTTCCATGCAAATATCTGCAGCCCCTCAAAGCTTAAAACACACCCGTCTATCTCAAAATATATAATGTAGATAAAATATATATTCTTAACAATCAAAGGAGTGTTACAATTTATTTAGTCCCCTGTGATAACAGTGTCCTTCAAACCAGGCTTAAACAATAAAAGAAAATACAGCTTTTTTTTTTTTTTTCCTATAGCCGATCTGCTGCTTTTCTGACAGTTCCCCTCTGTTGTTTCAGTAACTTTTGCTTCCTGATAAATTTTTGGGCACAATAAACATGTTCAAAACTTAGTGGCATAAGACAACCATTTCATCTTACTCACAGATGCTGTGGGTGAGGACTTCAGACAGGCCAGGGCAGGGACTTGTTTCTGTTCCGCAATGTCTGGGGCCTCAGCTGAGAAGATGTAAACAGCAAGCCTGCCTCAACTGCTAAGAACTGGAATCATCTGAAAGTGTCTTCACTCACATCACTGTCCTCAGGGCTGGGATGACTCAAAGGTTCTACCCAGTGTGGTGTGTGGACTGGAGTACCTACAAGTGGCCTTGGCAGGTAACCTGGACACCCTCCCAACATCATAGCCTCTACGTAACCAGACTTCTTACATGGGGGGGTTCAGGGGCTCCAAGGGTGAATGTCTTAGTGGCCAAGATGGAGACTTCACGGACTTTTTAAATGACCTCACCTTAGAAGTGACACCGTGTTACTCTTGCCGTACTCCAGCGGTCAAAGGCATCACAGGCCCACTCAGATTCAAGGGAAGGGCACATGGATTCCCAGGCTCTTAGTAGGTAGATCATCAAAGACTCTTTGGCCATTTTTAAAAACTGCCATAATAATATTTTAATTTTTCAATATAAACAGTCTCGTTTGAATCTGTTCAAAGTTCAACTTCCTAACCAGAGATCTTTGAATAAATGCGTCATCTTTCAGAGTTACACCCACTTCCCTTTCTCCATCCCCAAATCTTGCTTGGTCAGGGGAGGGGTTTTGTCTGCTTTTATCTCCAGATCCTCCTCAACCTAGAACAGTGTCTGGCAAATAGTTGAGGATTAATATCTATTACTGACTGCTTAATGAGAATTCTTACTAAGTCCTGTGAGTTAGAGAGAAGGGGACATCTTTGTGGTGTCCTCTGCCTCATTGTGTCTAATTTGGAATGTGTCCTAAAGTTGTCTATTGAGTTATCGATAATTCTCTCTGTCCTTTGGGAGTGATGTGCAGAACGCAGGGTGGAGGTTATGGTGCTAGACATTTGTCTCAAAGTCCCTGTACATTGAGAATCTTTGCTCCAACCGCAGATACCTGCTAGTTCACCAGTCTCTTAGCAACTTCTTGATACCCTGCTTGTCATGCTCAGGCTTTGGGGAGCAAGCAGCCCTGCCCCAGGTTCATCTTTCTGGCCACCTCATGCTACTCCATCCAAGCACCTGCGCCCGTACTATACATTGGCACAGAGCTAAAGAGTGAACTGTGGTAGCCTGAAGCCCACCCTCATGTTATGTCTGGGAAAATGGAGTCTCAATATTTCTGTACCTGCACTATTTATTCACTGGGACAAACCAGCTTGATGACAAGGAGGAGTGCGTATGTGGGGCGGGGGTATGTGAGTATCCCTGGTATTAACTGTATCTCTGTTCATCTCTGTTACCCCTTTTCTTCCCCATAGGGCCAGAAGGGGCAGGCTTCTCTTTTACTTCCCCTTCCACAGCTAGGGCTTCTCCTATATCACATCCTCCTTTCAAGCTTAGCTGCAAATAAGGAGGCACTTTATATATGGAGTACATGAAGAGAAACTGCTCTGTCAACAAGGGGATACAAATTAGGAAGCATTTCAAAAATACTGGAACAATTAATTCTCCATTATATTGAGGCTGAAGTAAAATTGCCTAAAAGAATTATGCATATTGTAGTGTTCTTAGAGTAAGTCTTTTTTGAGCCTAAGGCTTCTGTTTAAGTTGGACTTGACCAAGTTAGAAGTCACTTAGAGCTTGCTGTTGAAGTTATGGCCTTGTCAAACTGAATTTCATTTATTCCAAACTCTGTTAACCAAGGGGACAGTTGCAAAGTGCTTCCTTATTTGCATGAATGTCAATATCAGTTTTCTAGTAATAGACTTGTGGTTGCTAAGCTTTGAGCCAGTAAGTGCTATGCTTTTTGTCACTGCACTTAGCGCATGTGATGTTGAAGTAAACTGTACTTGCAATGCCGCCTGATCCTGAACTAATGAATTTGTGTGGTGTTGGGTGCAAAAGGATGTATATTATCCTGAAGAGAACAAAACAGTATCATTTTATCCTTCTTTAAAGTTATTGTGTAACTAGTGCCTTAATTGCTTGCCATGTGTGACGACCTCTTCTAGGCATTGTGAGGGATAAGAGTATTGTAAAAAGAAGTCATTCTAAATTGCTAATATTGGTAACCTGTGGGGAATTTGAGTGGCAAGTATGGTCAAAGGGGCTTCAACTTTATAATGTCTCAATTCCTTTATAAATTAACAGCTTTATTGAGATAAAATTCACATACCATAAAATTTCCCATTTTAAAGTGTACAATACAGTGTTTTCAGTTATATATACAAAGTTGTATGACCATCACCACTATCTAGTTCCACAGGATTTCCACCCCAAAAAGGAACCCCATACCCTCTAAGCAGTCACTCTACATTCCCTCCTCCCCGAAGCATGTGGCAACCACTCTTCTACTCTCTGTCTCTACTGATTTGCCTGTTATGGATATTTCATATAAACAGAACCATGTAATATGTAGCCTTTTATGCCTGGCTTCTTTCACTTAGTGTAATGTTTCCCAGGTTCATCTATATGAGCACTAATGTATACTTCATTACTTTTTATGTCTGAATGATATTGCATTGTGAGAGTATATCACATCCTGTTTAACACGTTAAACGTGATTGTTGAATGGATGCTTGGATGAGTTGCATGGAAATCAATTTCTCATCCCACTCTTTCTAAAGGACCCAGTGAAATTGCTAGGTCATATGGTAACTCTATGTTTAACTTTTTAACAAGCTGCCAAACTGTCTCAATTTTTTAAATAATAAGAATGTATTTATGTGCTATTTTTGTACTTATGAATCCATTTTTAAATTACTCTTAAAATAGAACAGAAAGTATTACAGAGGGTGCTAAGTAGACTGATATAACCAGTTCTGATTATATTCTTGGAATTTGCCAAGTTCTCTTGCCTGTTATTTTTGGTAAAGTCAAAGAATCAAAACAGTAGAAAAGCTACTTCCCTTCAATCAGAGTCTCTAAAAGATGGAGAAGAACATGGACTGTTCCTTACATCATCTCAGATGTTTCCCCTACAGTAAAATGTGGTATTCCCTGTTCTGATCTCTGAGCATGTTGATTGACCTTCTGTCCTGACATTTACCACACTCTGCCAAGAAGCTAGTAGTGTGTATACCTCTCCTCTGCTAGATTATGAGGACCTTGATAGCAAAGACTAAGTCTTGTGGTCATTATTGTACCACCTGTGGAACATATGCTTAATATATACCCATTAAATATTGATTTGAATTACATGTACTTCCTTAGACTTTTCAAGGTGATAGTAAGAGGAAAATTCTTTTCTGACCAAGACACCCCTAGTTCACTTCTTTTTTAATTGGGCTTCTCATTTTTCTGTTTCCACCCAAAGAAGTATGGTTTAAGGCAGGAATTTCCAACTGTGTGCTGCACGAATTTTTAAAACAAGCCATACCTGACTATTTAGTCAGGGGAACTGACCTCTTTTCACTTATATTGTCAAATTAAAAAATGACAACAGCCAGCACAACAAAAACTGTCCGGTGTGAATGAATCAAAAGTATACCTAGTTTTTTTGTCAGATTGGGAAAAAAATATATTTTGGGGTGTGCTGCAGAATTTAATTAGTTTATGTGTGTCATGAGATGAAAGAGGTTGAAAATCACTGGTTTAAGGCAAGGTAAGAGTTAACTTTTGTCTTTTCTTTTTTTAACAAAAGTAAGCAGAACTAGTCGTGGGAGTAAGATCATTGAATTACTTACTATGAAGCAGTATTTTCTAAAGATATCCATAACTCTGAGGGCAGAGGTTGGTAGAGAGCATTTGAGTGAAGATAAGAAAAATTATTTTCTGGAATATATTGTGAGCCATGCACACACATACTTATCTGTATATCTATATGGTATACGGCATACCTCATTTTATTGTGTTTCACTTCATTGCTCTTCACAGATACTACTTTTTTCACAAATTCAATATTTTTGGTAACTCTGTGTTGAACAAGTCTATTGACAGTATTTTTCCAAGAGTTTCAGATGATGGTTAGCAATTTTTAATTAAAGGATGCACACTGTTTTTTAGACATGACGCTATTACACACTTAATAGACTACAGTATAGTGTAAGCATAACTTCTATATGCACTGGGAAACAAAAAAAAAATGTGATTTTTTTAAAATGTGATTTTATTGTGATATTTGCTTTATTGCAGTAGTCTGTAGCCGAACCTGCAATATCTCTGAGGTATGCCTGTATATTGAAAATATATGTATGTATCAACTTGCCTATTGGTAAATTGATTTGTCTATTCATATATATGGGATACTGTTCTGAGTACTTCTTGTGTATTATCTCATTTAATCTCCACAGCAGCCCTAAAAGATACTCACTTTTATTTTCTCTATGTTATCAATAAGGAACTGAGGATCAGAGGATATAGGAAATTTGCTTAGATTTTTCCATTAGAAAAGAAAAGAAATAGATTTTGAACCCAAGCAATCTTCCCCCAGTGCCTGGCTGGTCTCTCTTTGTAAAATAAACATATATTTTGGTCAGACAAATCTGAGTTTGAGTCCTGACTCTAATATTTAATAAGAATATGACCCTGGAAAAGTTATCAAAGCTTGATGAGCCTCCTTTCTCCATGGGGTGGATGGCAGATTGTGAATTAAGTTCCTCATTCCATTTTAAGTCCCTCTGCCACTTCTTCGTGGCTATGTCTCTGCTAACATTACACAACCTGACAGTGACAGGATATGAGAATGATGGCAGATTTCAACTGAAATTTTTTGGAGTTTGATGGTGTAACGAGTAAGCTATTCAACACATCCTTTTCTGGCTACGTTGACAACTTTGCTTTCTCAATTCACTGAAAGACCATTGTAACTATGGAGTTAATTCTGACCCAGTGGGAAATATCTTAGTGATATGAACTTGATGACAGCTTGGGAATGTGGTGGTCAATTTAGTTTTCTATCAGTAAAGAGAGAGAAGATTACATCTCAGACTAGGAATGTATGTGTTAGAAAATGTGTATCTTAAAATTTTGACCAATGCTAGTATGTCTAGAGGAGACAACTAGGGGACCGTGTAGGAACCAAGTCAAAAAGGAGTGGTAGGAGCCTCAGAGAGCCCTTTTGGTGTGAGGAAAGTAGATTTATTTTCCACTGGCTATGATATTTCTAGTGCTTCAGTACTCGACTGAATGAATTCTGTATCTTATTCCCCTTTCCATGGAAATGATAATATTCTTTACATGGCCTATTACCTTTTCTGGAAGGCTATTTCTAAAGACAGACCAAAGTTATATTAAATATATTTTTTGAGAAACATTAGTCTAGAGCAGGGGTGTCCAACCTTTTGGCATCTCTGGGCCAAACATTAAATACACAAACACTAATGAAAACTGATGAGTAAAAAAAAAAGGTTTTAAGTAAACTTACGATTTTGTGTTGGGCCACATTCATAGCCATCCTAGGCCACATGTGGCCCACGGGCCGCAGGTTGGACACTGGAAATCTGAGACGCATGAAACTTGTACTGTGAATAGAAGAATCATGGCTCATAGATACTAGTTTTGGTCTCAAAACATTGATCCTGTTGTAATTCCTTGTTATTAGTAAACACAAATAAGTGTTTTCTGCTCCCAAATCCACAGAGACTTTATTAAAATTGGAGGAACCATACTTTCCAAAGCTTTGAACTGTTAGAAGAATAGGCTCTATTATGGCTAAGTCTAAAGGTGCTCAGGATCACAGTTGACTGTGAAAAGGTAGGAATGAGCTGACTTCTGTGCATTGGTGACTTAGCTTTGTGTATGGAGCTGTGCAATACACAGAGACTTGCATGACTGCTGTTCTTGCAAGGTCCAGCCCACTAGGTATAAAAATATAAGTATCCCTGTTATTAATTGTGTTAGGGAGAAAAAAGCATAACTCGAGTCTCCCCATTTGTCAGTTCAGGAAAGCTTTGTTTTGGAATACAGTGGCCCCAGCAGAAGAGACTAGGAAATGTAGGCTTTCACTGAGTGCCTATAGGAAGCCTCTCACTGGGGATGTAAATGATACAGCCCTTGGCCCTAAAGAAATCGATCAATCAATCGATAGCTGAGATCCACTGAGAAAAGTGCTGCAATACAGACATAAGCAAAGTGGCCATGAAAGCACAGAGAAGGTACAACTAATTGACTGGGAATGATCAGAGAAGAATGTTGTATTAAGAAATGATATAATGGAAGGCCAATATAAGGCATTTAGCTCAGTCTCTTACATGTAGTAAATAATCAAAGAAACTACTTGCGAGGGCCTGTAGGCCTCTCAAATCCAGTCCCATGCTACACTGCCCCATTGCTCTTTGCTGTTCAGTCAAGTGACCTCTTTTCTCTTCTTTAAAAGAACAAGGTCTTCCTGACTTCAGGACCTTTAGACTTGCTTTTCCCTCTGCCTGGAGTTCCTCCCCTCTGCCTGCCCCTCCCCCTCCCACGTGTCAGTTCCTTCTCATCCTTTTGGTCTTGGCCAGTATCTTCCGGGAGCATAGCAAGGTAGTCAAGGACATGAACTCTGGATTCAAATTTACTTACTGGCTCTGTGACCTTGAGTAGGTTACTGCTCTGCATCCCAGTTTCTTCCACTGTAATATGAGGAAATAATATCTTTTTTATTAGGTTGTTGGGAGGATTTAATTAAAACTATATAGAAAGCACTTAGAATAGTGCTTGGCATGTAGTGGAGCTCAGTTGAAGTGATTGCTATTATTATAAAATGCAATAATAATAAGAGAGACCTTCCCAGACCAGGTTATCTGCAGTTTCTCCCAAACCACTGTAGTTATTCATTCTGATTATTGACATATTTGGGTATATTTCTGCCATCCTATTTCATGCTGTCTATCCTGCTTTCTCTTCCCCTCCCTTCCATTTGATTCATCTGGTTTCCTTAATTTCTCTTCTTCTGCCTCCCATGATTTAGAATTTATGCATCCTATTTCTATTATTTTAATGATTTTCCCTTGAGTTTTTAAATACAAATTCCTTACTTGAAGTCTAAACTAAAATATCTCTCCCCTCCTTTGAATTCAAGATTTAGGAATTTCTGCTTTAATTCTGCTTACTCCCTTTATTTTCATCTTTATTGTTGTCTAATCTTTTGATTCCAACTTATTTTTCCACTCCCCAATTAATTGTCATTAGTGTTTTACACTGTCAGTGCCTTAGATACCTACATTCACCCAATTTCTTTTGCTGTATTTAATACACATGTTGGTTGGAAGGATAAATGACCATAGTAGTGGAAGGTAAAAGTACAAACCAGGAATGAAGAAAATCTTAGCAAACCATTTATAATAAATGCCACTAATGAAGACTGAAGCATCGTAAAACATATCTGCTTGTCACTTAAGAGTTAAGCGGTGTCTTCCATCTGATCATTCAGTGGACAGGTATGCCCCGCTATACTTAGAGCCTCAGCAGCGCACTAGTGATGCAGCAGGGTAAAAGAAGGTCCCTGCCTTTGAAGAGACCTGTACTTGACATGAATAATCAAAGTCAGTCCTTACTTGTTAAAAAAATCTACTAAGCACCTACTATAGAGGAAGCCATATCTTAGACATTGAACGTGAAACTAAATATGAGAGACAAGGGGCCTGACATCGGTGTGGTCACCATCAAGGCTGGGGTCAGGGGAGGTGTCATGAAGGCACGGACGGGGTCGAGGGCAGGAGAAGCTAAATCAGTGAACAAGATTCATTCAGAAACTATTCTCCTGTCAAGTATGAGTTACTGCTCTGGATCTAAGACCACGCCAGAGGATAAAAACAAAAAACCCCTTCCTTCATGAAGTTTATAGTCCAGTGAGGGGAAGACTGAGAACAATAAAATGGCAGTCAAGTATATATCTATCAACAAGTGAAGCTAAAACACAAACTAAGCAAACAAACAGAACAGAAACAGAATCATAGATATGGGGAATAGTTTGATGGCCACCAGATGGGAGGAGCGGGTTAGGGGAATAGGTGAAAAGGTGAGGGGATTAAGCACAAATTGGTAGTTACAGAATAGCCATGGGGATGTAAAGTACATTATAGGAAATGGAGAAGCCAAAGAACTTGTATGCACGACTGATGGATGTGAAAAAAGGTGTGGGGATTGAGTGAGGGACTGGGGGGTGCTGAGTGGAGGGGGGAAAGGGGAGAAGACTCAGGACAAGTATAATAGCATAATCAATAAAATACGATTTTCAAGAAAGAAAGCAAAAAATGCTGTGGAGAAAAAATAAAGCACATAAAGGGAGTAGGAAGTGTGTATGTGTAGAATACAGTTTTACATAAGATAGAAATGGCCTCTGACTGAGAAATAGACATTTGAGCAAAAAACTGAAAGGAAGTAAGGGAAGGAATCATGCAGTGGTCTGGAATAGGAATTTGAGGAAGAAGGAGCTGCATGGACAAGGACTCTGAGTCAAAAAAAGCACTGGGAGAGGCCCAGGAGGGGCAGTGTGGTAGGAGAGTAAGCCAAAGAGGTAATGGCGGTGAAAAGAGAGCTTGGGCCACTGTGAGAAATTTCACATTCGCTGAGTAAGAGTGAAATAAGCATTATGAAGGAATTAAGCATTAGGTGATTGAATAAAATATGGTTTGAATGCCTCAAACACTTTTTCTTAATACTGTTTTTATGGCCATCTGGATTGAAGATGAGTTATCTTGTATGGTTTTGGAGATTTTTATCCTTAAATTTTGCTGTGGGAGAAATTCCAGTTCTGGTAATGGAGAAGAAGCATGTATTGGACTAAATTTCCTCCAGGAAAAAAAACCAAAAGATATAAAAAAAAGTTGTTTGAAGACACTGAAGAGTGACTAGAGTAGGCAAAAAATTAGGGAGGAGTTGACTCTTAAAAAAGGAGAAAGACATTGGGTGAGAGCCACAGTTACGTGACTCTTCTTCTGAGGGTATTATTCCCTGGTATGCACAAGACAGACTGGTTGGAATTCAGACAGAAAGCTGTACTCTTGTCCTGAAGAGTTTGGGGTTGACAAAACCAGAAATTGAGGGGAAATTCTGGGAGAGAGCAGCAACAGAGTATGCATTAAACCCCCCTCAAACATTGGGTTAATCTCTGAACTGTATTTGGATGAGTGAGACTTTCAGGATCCAAGGAGGAAACAATATCTGGAAGGCTGAAATTGCTGATTTGAGACTTCAGCTGCTGCCTAACAGAAGGGAGGATGGATTTTTATAGTTAGAGACCTACCAGCTTGGAGGGGCTTAGTAAATCCCTCAATCTTTTTATTGAAACCCTAGAAGGGTGCAACTTAGAATAAAAGATTATATCCCAGAAGGGAATCTCCCTAGGACTAAGAGCAATACCAAAATACACCTGTTCCAACAAAGCATAAAATAAAGCCTCCACAAATTCAAGGTTATCCTTTGGTACTTTAACTGCCTGCTAGGTCACAAATCACTCTTCAGAGAAATTTAACAGAATCCAGAATCTCCACAATGTGTCATCCACAATAAAAGATTACACAACCTAAAGAAGTCATAAAATATGTTCATACTCAAGAGAAAAAAAGTTTTTTGAGAACAGCAAACAACCTAGGTATTGTAATTAATAGGCAAGAGCTTTAAATAGATTATAATAAATATGTTAGTGTCTACAGTAAAAAAAATTATATATATAAAATAGATGAACATTGGGGAATTTCAGTAGAGATTTGGAAATTTAGGGGGAAAAATGGAAATTCTGGAACTAAAACTATGAATAAAAAATGAAATAAAAAATTAATCAATGGGATTAACAGATCATTGAAGAAAAGAGAGGCATAGAGAACACAACCTAAGGTCAAGAGATATTATTCAAACCAAAGCACCAAAAAAAGATTGAAAAGGAATGAATAGAAGCTCAGCAACTTGTGGGATATTATGGAGAAATCTAATATATGTATAATTGGAGGTCCAGAAGAAGAAGGACAAAGGGGGAAGAGTGGGGCAACAGGGACCAAAAAAATATTTGAGGTAATATTAGCTGAAATTTTGCCAAATTTGACTACAAAGAGAAACTCACAGATCCAGGAAGCTCAGCTAATTCCAAGCAGGATAAACACAAAGAAAAACATACCTAAGCACGTGATGAAACTGTTAAAAACAAAAGTAAAATTTTTTAAATCTTAAAAGTAGCCAAAAGGGGGAAACAGACACACACTTATTACCAGAATGACAGCCAACTTTGATCAGAAACAATGGAAGCCAGGAGATAATGTAATGACATCTCTACAGTCCTGGAAGAAGAGCACTATCATTCCGGACTCTATATCCAGTGATAAATAATTCAGGCTGTAGGAAATTGGTACCAGATGGAAAGTTAATTATGTAGGAAGGAAAGATGGATGGGCACAGGAAATGATAAATATGTGGCTAAATCTAAAAAATTACTTTTCTTTGTTAGTTTTTTAACTCAGTTGACTTTTTAAACCAAAAAATAACAATGCATTGTTGGGTTTATAACATTATATAAAAGTAAAATATATGACTGCAAAAAATATATATGTATATAAAACAAAGGACGGAATGGGGTGTAACTGGATTTTGAAGTTCTTGCATTACAATTGAAAGTAATATAATATTAATTCAAGATATACTGTAATGAATTTAGGATATATATTATAATACCCAGAAAAAGCACTGAAGAAATAAAGAAGAAAAAGAGGGGGAAGAGGAGAAGAAAGCAAGGGGAGAGAATAGAACTTGATTAACTAAAAGGAGACAGAAAGGAGAAACAAAGTTCTACTTAAACCCAAATCTGTCAATAAATATTTTGAATATAAATGAACTAATCACTGATTAAATGACAGAGAGTGTCACATTGGATAACAATGCAAGGCTTAAATCTAGCTGTATCCCTCAATTCAAAAAAAAGAGGAGGGGGGAGAGAGAGAGAGGGAAAGGCTTATGTAAGAATGTGTGTAGCAGCTTTATTCATAATTGCCAGAAACTAGAAATACCAAAATGAGTACTGTATTCCACAACTGCAGAATTCCTATTCTTTTTTAAAGTATATTTTATTGATTATGCTATTACAGTTGTTCCATTTTTTCCTCCCTTTTATCCCCCTTCATCCTGCACTCCCCGCCCTCCAGTATCCCCCACCCCTCATCTTTAGTTCGTGTCAGTTGGCCATACATATAAGTTCTTTGGCTTCTCCACTTCCTATACTATTCTTGACATCCCCCTGTCTATTTTGTACCTACCATTTATGCTTCTTAATCCCTGTGCCTTTTCCCTCATTCTCCCCCTCCCTCTCCCTGCTGATAACTCACCATGTGATCTCCATTTCTGTGATTCTGTTCCTGTTCTAGTTGTTTACTTAGTTTGTTTTTGTTTTTCGGTTCAGTTGTTCATAGTCGTGAGTTTGTTGTCATTTTACTGCTCATCATTTTGACATTCTTCTTTTTCTTAGATAAGCGCCTTTAACATTTCATATAATAATGGCTTGGTTATGATGAACTCCTTTGACTTTACCTTATCTGGGAAGCACTTTATCTGCCCTTCCATTCTAAATGATAGCTTTGCTGGATAGAGTAATCTTGGGTGTAGGTCCTTGTCTTTTATGACTTTGAATATTTCTTTCCAGCCCCTTCTTGCCTACAAGGTTTCTTTTGAGAAATAAACTGATAGTTTTATGGGAACTCCTTTGTAGGTAACTGTCTCCTTTTCTCTTGCTGCTTTTAAGATTCTCTCCTTATCTTTAACCTTGTGTAATTTATTTATGATGTGTCTTGGTGTGCTACTCCTTAAATACAACTTCTTTGGGACTCTCTGAGCTTTCTGGAGTTGCATGTCTATTTCCTTTGCCAGATTGGGGAAGTTTTCCTCCATTATTTTTTCAAATAAGTTTTCAATTTCTTGCCCTTCCTCTTCTCCTTCTGGCAGCCCTATTAGTCAGATGTTGGAACATTTAAAGTTGTCCTATAGGTTCCTAAGCCTCTCCTCATTTTTTTGATTTCTTCATTCTGTTCCAGTTGAATGTTTATTTCTTCCTTCTGTTCAAAATCTTTGATTTGAGCCCCGGCTTCCTTCCCTTCACTGTTGGTTCCCTGTATATTTTCCTTTATTTCACTTTGTGTAGCCTTCACTTCCCCCTTTATTTTGCCGCCATACTCAGTCATTTCTGTGAGCATCCTGATAACCAGTGTTTTGAACTCTGCATCTGATAGGTTGACTGTCTCCTTATTGCTTAATTCTTTTCCTAGGGTTTGATTTATTATTTCATTTTGGCTATATTTCTTTGTCTCAGCACACCTGTTACATTGTAAGGAACAGAGCCTTAGGTATTTGCCAAGATGGGGCAACCCACTTTGCTGCATTGTGGCACTGTATGCAGGGGAGGGGTCAGAGAGGGAACAATGTCACTTGCTCAGCTCTCATCCCACTTTCAGTCACTTCCCCCACCACACACAAACGAATTGGGCCTTTCTGGTGCTGATTCCCAGATGGATGGGCTTGTGTATTTTCTAGGAGCCTGTGGGCCCCTCCAACAGATTCTCCTGTGAGACTGGGAATTTCTCCCACTGCTGCAACCCCCACAGGTTTTTGCAGACAGAGGTTTTAAGGCTTTCTTTTCCTGCTCTGGAACCCTAGATTGCACAATCTATCTCACTCCCCAGTTGTTCCCCCTGTTTATCCACACACAAATGTGGAACTGCCTGGTCTGCCAGCACCACCTCACCTGTGTGGTCCACCAGCCGCCACCTTGCTGGGCATCCCCTCCATCCCAACTGTCCATCTCCGCCCCTCCTACCAGTCCGGATGAATGTTTCTTCTTTAACTCCTTGGTTGTTGGACTTCCATACAGTTCAGTTTTCTGTAATTTCTGTTTGTTTTTTGTTTTTTAATTGGTTGTTATCCTTCTTTTCGTTGTGCAAGGAAGCAAAGCATATCTTCCTATGCCTCCATCTTGGCCAGAAACCCCCTGTTCTTTTCAAATAGTCAAGTAATACATGTTCAGGTAATATATTTCAATTATAGCTAAACTTTATTTAATTATCTTATCAATCCAATGAGGTACCTCCATTTTTGTAAGTCAGGAAGTGAGGCACAGAGGGAGATTGGTCTTGTTTAAGAAGACAGTTGTGATGAGCAGTGGACCTCTCTCATCGTGAAGGTAAACAGTGAACATCTGTTCAACCACAAAACACAAGTTCTTTCTATTCCAGAATTCAACATGAATAAGTTTGAACATTGAATCTAGAAAGTCAGTCTCCTGAATCTAGAGCTAGAGATCTGTAAGATCTTCTCATTATATTCTAACAGAAAGTTGTTTAAAAAACCCATTTGCTCATTGTTGTCAGTCCAACCAATGGGAGACCTGTTTGTTGGTCAGTTGGGTGATAAAAGCCTTATCCAAAGGAAAGCCAGACCTTTCTTAATTTCTCACTATTTTGAGTTAACAGTTACTAAGGAGAAAGCCAAGGCAAGGAGACAACCAGAGACATTTTGAGTAAAGTAGGACATGCTTTTAATCAGTGCTTTAGTGTTATAGCCCCTGGAAAGTGCCTTGAGATCTCTTAATAATCTTACCAAATCAGCATTTCAGTTCGATACTCATGAATGGTGGGAGAGTCATTGATGGACTATATAGCTTCCCTGTGGAAAGCAGCTGAAGCCTCTGGAGGACAGTCTTAAATTAGAAGTGTGAGAGCACAGCAGAAAGTAATGTGAACAGAAGGAATTACTGATCAGATGGTCCAGAAATCGAGATAATGTTAAAAACTGTTTATTCCAATTTTCCTTTGGGGTATGTAGTCAGCACGTGTTGATTGCATCCTCTGAATTCATTGCCCCCTTCCCCTTCCTAGCAGTGCCTTGATTTCTGTTACGACATCTGTGTGGTTCTGGCGAAGCTGGCTCCATCTACCCTAAGGTCTGGCCTGTCAGCTCTGCTCCATCCCCCTGACCACCATAGTTACTTTGAGTTGGTACAGCCTGAGTGTACTCTAGTTGGTGTGGTGGGTGGATATGATTTGGTTAATAAAAGCAGTGACTGTCAATTCTATACTCTGACCATAGGCTTATAAAGGGGTTTGCACTATTGTAGATATGCAGTTGGAATGGAGGGGGGAAGTGCCTTCCATCAGGGCTGCTGTGAGGGTTGAATTGTATCTTATCTGTAAAGCACCTGGTGGAAAATCTGGCATAAAGTACCAATTCGTGTTTTAAGGGGTTTTTTTTTTTATTACTAATGATGGAAACTACCTTATACAAACTTAAGCAAAGAATAAAAATATATTGGAATAATCCTAAGGAAACTCAGAAAATTGAAGGGAATGATCTAGATACCTGGGCAACTCCAAGGCCTTTGGATACCAGACTCATATATCAGTGCCCCCAGGGCTCTCCTTGTGTCTCATCACTGCTTGTCTTTGGTTGGACTTCTTTCCCCTAGGTGATAGGAAAGAAGGTCCCAGCAGCCCCCGGTCCTCCCATCTTTGTGCCCCAAAAGGAAAGGTCTCTGCTCCTGGAACTCCAAAATGAAAAGTCTTGGGGAAGGATGCTGACAGCTTGGCTTATACTTCCACCCCTGGACCAGGGGCTATGGCCAGGCATTGAAAAACTTGGAAGGTCAGATCAGGGCCTCGTGTGCTTCCTTGACACTCCCTTGGTAGGTGTAGCGGAGAATGAGTGGCAGCCCCACTAGGTTCATGTTTGCATAGCATGAAGAACAACTTTCCCCGAATGGTGCTGAACAGTAAAACAAGTGTCCATAGTTATTCAGTATTGCTTTTCTTCCTAAGCATATTTTTTTTTATCTGTCGAATGGGTGCAGGGAGGGGGACATGGGAAAGGAGGGGACAGAGTTAAGTATGAATTTTATTGTTCACTTTCTATGTAGTAACTTTTGCATGTATTACCCTAAGTCACTTTATTTAATCATTACGATAATACTATGAGGGAAAAATAATGCTGTTGCAGCCCCAAACAAGTTCAGTCCAAGAAACTAGCCTAGGACCACAAAATACACAAGTGGTAGACCGAAGAGCTGGAGCCAGGTGCACTTGTCTCCAAAAGTGCATTATGCTCCTCAGAATGAAGGAAACTACACTCACCTGGTCAGCATGCCATTCCTCCCGTCACCCCTTCTCACTCCTGCTGTCTCTCCCCTGTCAGGAGCCTGCATTAGAACTTGAAAACCTAGGTTTTCTCAGACCTACAAGAACTTAACTTGTCTCATTCCATGCTAGACAAGGATGTGTTCCCTATCTTATCCACAGAAGTTCTTGGGTACTGACCTAAAACTGGAGAACACATATCTGAACACAGCCTTGTACTAAAGTAGTGAAGAGCAGGATGGCCTGTATTTGAATCCCACTACCTACCAACTAGGCAGCATATTTTGAGCCCCAATTTATCCATCTATAAAGTGAGGCTAATGATAGAACCTAGATCATAGAGTTTGTTGTGAGGATTAAATGAGTTAACACAGAAAGGGCTTAGAATAGAGTCTAGTACACAGCAAGTACTATATCAGTGTTAGCTCTCTTTATTAGAATTTGTTATTTATCATTAATGAACTCTTGTGGTTAATGCCAAAACAGCCAGACTCTTTGTTTAAGGAATCTTTATTTTGCTACTTGGGTTCATGCTTGGGATTCATGCACTTAGTTCTCAAAGGAATAAATCCATTTTACTATAATCTAAGGCAGAAATAAACTACTTATGATCCAGGGAGCATAGTTCTAAGGGGAAACAGTCTCCCCTGGCCGGCCCTGTGGACACACCTACAATTAACATTTCCCCCAAATGTCCCCTTATTATACCTCTGTGCTGATCTTTTAAACACACAAGTTGAAATAAACTTCTCTCTGTCAGATCTGGTAGACTGTGGGAAGAGGACGAGTCTGGAGTGCCCAGAGTTACTGCCTCCTCTGTGCTGAAGGCGATCTGGCAGAAGGGTGATAGGAGCCGGGGGAGGGTCTGAGCTCCATACGTGGCAGGGCCCGGAGTCCCCTGAGAGACTGTGTATGTGGCTTATGACTGAAATGGAATACAACCTCCTCAGTGAAGAGCGAGGACGACATAGCAGAATTTCAGGAGTGCCAGTTCCCCCGAGAGAATACAAAGCACCGTGCGTGACGCATCAGTCACTGAGTCAGAAAGGGAAATGGAGGGTGGAGGGACATATCACTCACTGACAACGTAAACTTGGGTTTGGGGGTGGCCCAGTTCCGGGACTCTTTCTCTGCCTCTGTCTAGCTCAACTCAGATTAGTACTTGATTCTAGGATTGCGTCCGAAACTCATTTGTAATGGGTTTCAAATCTCAAGATTTGGCTCTCCGGTAGTGACCACATTGGGAGCTAGCTATAACTTCATATGTTATTAAGCTATTAGTGATTGCCGGCCTGTAAATTCTGCTAAGGAGGTCTGTACCGGTGACATAACAGCAAAGGAGCCGGGGTGGAGAGGATCTGGTCAATAATAATGTAATACTAATAACAGTAGCCACATTAATTGAGTGCCAGTCCTATTCTAAGCAGTTTGCATGTATCACTTAAGTATTTGTTTATGTTTTTGGAAGTTTCATTGTCTTGGGCCTCCTCGATATATTAAAATATTACTAACTCTACATTTAGAACCTTCGACATTTTTTGTTTTACAGCTTGGCCTCCTGTATTTGATTAGAGGGAGTCATCACAACATCTGGTAGCTTTAGATCTGGCACTTTATATGGTTTACGTAACAGAGAAAAATTATTCACATCAGTATTTATTGTTTCCTGTCTATGTTCTTCCCAGCCTCTAAGGTGAACAGGTTCTTGCTTTCTGGGTCTCCTCTCTCAGGACTAGACTTCGTTCTAATAAGCTGAATGAGGTGAAAATGTAAAATCAGAAAGAGACACTGAATTTCCATAATAAAGAATTGAAAGATAATGGGGAAAGAAAAGTGTGCAAATTTAAAAGTGGACTTTGAAGGTTGGGGGCTGGGTGCATTAGTCAGTGAGAGACCCTTGAACAACTGTAGTAATTGGTGAGGAGAAGATAAAAAGTGTGGGTTATAACTTGGATTCCCTTTGATAGCCATTGAGTAATTCAAGTGAAGGCTGCAATTACCCTTTAATTTTACCTTTGACTGCTGGTAAATGCCATTCTGCCCAGGACTAAGGCACTTAGATTGCTGGGGTTTATTCAGACAACACATATCATGTCTCCCAACTTTAGTTGGCTTTTTGTCCCTTTCTTTGCTTAATGATTTTTCTCTTTAGGCAAGTAACTGATAAAATCTTACATTATTTTAAGAGATTTTCCTAAAAGAAAACTTTTTGCGAGGTAGAGTGGGCCTAGAGAATAACACAAGCCTTAATACCACCATTGAACCTTAAGGGGCTGCTCAAATTTATTTGAAATACTGTTATTTTTTTCCCCACATTGTCAACTAAGACTTGTACATCTTTCTTCTTTATCGCCTGTGTGGTTGCAGCTACTATCCACATCGGTTCCAGGGGTCATGGAAGCTCCTAATTTCTCAGCACATCTTGTGGGTTCCCTGGCAGGTCTAAAGCAAAGGCAGCAGTGTAAGAGCTGAAAGAGAGAGGGGAATGTGAAAGTACTTTGCACTACAAAGGACGGTATTTTGTACAAAGCCTGGCACAGAGCTGACATTCACTAAGAGTGTGTTGAATGAAAAGAAAAGGAGCAAAAGCAGATACTTTTTACTCATACCAGAAGTCTCTTTTCTTTTTTGACCCTATTGTGGGGGCACACACACACACACACACACACACACACACCCACACACACACCCCCATTCTGTTTCAGCTCGGGACATTGGCGAAAGAGTTGCCCGAATCACCCATAACTGGTGATCTTCCTTTGTATATGTTGCCCAAGTTCTGGACCACCACTGAGTACATTAGGAATTGTGTCTGCTTGCTGGTAATAGAAACTAGCTATAGTGGCTTAAAAATCCAGGGGTGGTTTTCTAACCTAACAGAAGTTCAGAAATTTGGATCCATGGAGTCAGGGATTTAGGCTCCTTCTGTCTCTGCCGCTGGTGACGTTCATCCTTAGTCAGCGGGAAAAGCGCTTTTCCCTTTCTGCTGCTGCCTGGAATGCAGACGTAACAGTGGTGCTCCAGAGTCAACTTGTACCAAAAGGTCCAAAACTCGGAGTGAGCCGTTGCTCTCTGCTCTGTTTCTGCCACCTGCGTTATCTGTAACAACAATGCTAGCAATGAAGGCAATCTGGAAGATCCAGTACTGTTTCAAAGAAGTTTCTTTCTTCTGGGAAGGAATATAAGCAGTTGTTCCTCTCAGCTGTAAATTTTCAGAAAGGAAGAAAACACTCAAAGGTCACTGCTGACAGGCCTTGAGCATCCTCCCCCGAGCCTACCTGGTGGTGTGTGTCCATCAAAGGAGTAAGAGAACCCTCTGTGCCAGTAGAAAGAAATGGTGCCGTTCATATGGTTCCATAAACCAGCTCCTCGCCTGGGTTCACAGGGTCCCCCTCTTCCAGAAAAGTATCCCAAGAGATTAGGAAAAGGATGAAACCTTTTGAATCACAAGAGCTGAGGGACTGAGCAGCCTTGCTCAGGGTGAGAGCATTCGGGAATGAGTGTCCTGCGGCCTAGATTCACACCGTGCCAGCTGTAGTTTATAGTATTTAACTTCAGTCCTCATGATAGCCCTTAAAATGTAGTAGGATCCCCATTTTATGTTTAAAGGAACTAAAGTTGTTAGAGTTTGGGGTCACTTGCCCAAATGTCACCCTTGCAGTAAGGGATGGAAAGGAGATTGGAATGCAAATCTGTCTAGCTTCAAAGTCTTTGTTTTTCTTTTTTGTTTTTTTCCTACCTTTCTAGCCAAAGCGGATATCAGGCTGTGTTTAGGAAGTCTCATGGGTCCTTCAAGTGACTTTACTAATAGTCATGTGGAAAGTTATCTCCACCAAGTGTTGGCGTTTGGAGTTCGGGTTCATTCAGCAAACATGGGCTCAGCATCAGATATAAGCATAGCTGTGCTAAGCACCAAAAAGGGGACACTAAAAAATTGTATAACAACCCTTTCCTCAAGGAGCTTCCAGCGTAGCAAGTGATCAGAAATACAAATAATGCTAAGCAGAATGATGTTAGCAGCGTCAGCTGAGTCTCCTGGAGGGAGCATGGAGGAGGGAGAGAATGAGGGGAGGTAAAGAGTCAGCCTGTCTTACATGAGGCAGAGTCATGTCTGCCAGAACTTAGCATCTCTTTTAGCCACCTGAGCTCGCCTAATCTTCACAAGGACCACACAGCGTCCTGAGGATAGGGATGGACAGCCCACCCAAAGTTTCCCAGCAAGTCCTAGGTGAATAGAATTCACGAACTCTTAACTGTCTGGCTCTCCAAGTCCTTGCCCTTTCCAATTAGGCCACTGAGTGTAGCCTAAATGTAGTTTCTTCTGTTTTAAAAAAAATGATATATATTTAGTGCTGAAAGTTTCATTCTGTACACAAGTGTATGTGTTGTATGGGACCCGGTTAATATGTCTACCCAGATGCCCTTGGGTCTACCTTCCCCGCACACCCTAGTCAGCTTGCTCAATGACGAGTCCCAGACGCTGCCGCTTTTGCCCATTCCCTAACACAGCGAGCCAGCTCAGTCTCCCCCTGGGCTGCACTCTAGTCTCTGTTGTGCCCACAGTGGAGAGAGTCACAGCAGTTCAGAGCCCTAGCGAACAGGACCAAGAAGGCTCTAGCTCCTCCTACCACTTCCAGATTCAAATGTAGTATGTGTTATTCCTCAAGGACTGTCCTGAGGGGGTGGATAACACAGCCTGGGTGCAAGGAGGTGGATGGGGGAGGGGGTGGGGTCAGGAGGAGCTAGCAGGCAAATTACTCGCTGTCCACCCCTTCATCTTCTCCCCCAACCCTCCCCCCCCCCCATTTCTCACATGCACTATTCTTAGATACAGTAGCTTTATAGTCTATTTGAAACTTTCTAAATGATAGGGCAAATGCCTGTGTGTTCATGTTAAACTGTAGCCAGTTTGTTAATGCACAGCCTTGTGTTTGCTTTCCTTCCTACCCTGCCTCACTAATCTTTTCTCCCCTCTCTGTTCGGAGACTTCGACACCTGATAAAAAGCAGGTAAGTTTTACCCCAGGCTTTGTTTTTTAGGGAACCTAGGTAGAGTAATGGTCAGTGAAAAATAAATATCTTTCCCACCCCACATCCTTGTTCAGTTTACCTTGTCTTGCACCTTGTTATGTCTCGCTTAACAGTATAAGGATGGGTATTACTTAAATGCTCTGGGTCAGACACTGTTCTAATCCTTATGATTAGTGTGCACCACATCCCTGTTAGATAAAATAAACCATGGAGATAATTCCATGTTAGCATATAGAGATCAATTGCATTTGTTTTATTTTTTTTAAAGAAATGGTCATCACTTTTGTTAAAATGTACCATGTTTGTTATAAATATTAAAATGCTGAGCCTTGGCCGGATGGCTTAGTTGGTTGGAGCATTATCTCATGCACCAAAAAGTTGCGGATTCAGTTCCCGGTCATGTGACTCCTGTAATGAAGGAGAATGGGAACACAGAAATATGGCAAAGGTACAAGTCTCATATACTAGAGTTTTAGCAACCAAAAGAAGTCATACATAGGCCACACTGCCCATCAGAGGTACAGTTTGGATTATTCCATTACATTTTAGATTTAAATTTTGCTACCCTAAGCCATGGCTCAAAAGTGGTAGAGGTACTAATTTATCATTAAGGGATTGGGGTTTTTTTGGTCATTAAGTTCATATATGGCTGGCCCTTGAATAACATATGTTGAATTGCACAAGTCTATTTATATGCAGGATTTTTTTCGATACGGTCAACACTTTGTGGGTTTTGAATCCATAGCTTCAACCAACTGTGGGTAAAAGACAGTATTCTTGCATTCCCAACCATGGATCAAAAATAGGAACTTTTGCTGGTTGTAAAAGTTACACATGGATTTTTGACTCTATAATCAACCCCCTGCATTGTTCAAGGGTTAATTGTACACTACAAACCAACCCAGTTAATGAGCAACAGAACCCCATTGTGAAGTCAGGGGTGACTAAGTTTCTACTGCAGTGAGTGCCAGTGATTAAGAGAATCAACTAGAGACTAGCAGGGATGATGAATTTTTTGGTATTGGGGATGATTTACCTGACTTTAAAGATGATTTTTCCAGAATCAATGGTTGAAGATTAAAATTTATACAATTTTTCTTTTTTTCCTTTGGTTATTATACTGTATGGTTACTTATATAGGTATATAATTGTATTCATTGAAATATTAGCTTCTTTGAGAGTTAATTATTTATTCTCTTAACTTTGTACAAATTATTAGGAAAATTCTTACTTTTTGTAATATGCTTATTCCAGTTTTTATTGAAGTATTTGCTTGTACTGTGATGACCTGTATAGCAATCTGTGTACATTTATTTTAGTTTGTAATGTGCTTTTTAATCATGAGTATTATATTTTAATGATTTCTGGACAAACATGATTTCACTATAAGATCATTTTCTAGTACAATTTCTAGATCAGAGAGAATGTGCATTTTAAATTTTGATATTATCTGGCCCTGGCTGGGTAGTTCAGTTGGTTAGAGCATCATCCAGATACACCAAGGTTGTGGATTCATTCCCCGGGCAGGGCACATGCAAGAATCAACCATTGAATGCATAAATAAGTGGAACAGCAAATCACTGTCTCTCCCTTCCCCTCTCCCCGCCTCAAATACACCCTCCCTCTCCTTTTCTCTCTAAATTAATTAATTAATTAATTAAAATTTTAAATTTTGACATCGTCAAATTGCCTTTGAAAGAAGTGGTGAGAAATCAAGAAAGACTGACTAGGTTCATTTTTTTTTCCACATATTTTTAAGGTAGTTTTTTTGCCTCCGATAATATGCATAAAGTCCATGCTTTGAGAATGAGAGTTGCCAGAACTTTTCTGAGTATCTTTCCAGGTAGAAAACCTATTATAAAGTAGACGGGAATTAATCTTATTAATGAGCAGTGTTAATCTGTTGATTGAGTGGACAAACCAGCAAGGCAGCTGCTTTGATAGGGTTACTATTTATGACTTTCCGGTTGGAGAAAGATCTTACCATTCTTAGCAAGGAAGTACCTAAGCAAGTGTCAACACATTAGTGTAGCCAGTAAGTGTGCTGTGAGAAATGAAAGACTAATGAGGGGATTGAGAACTATAAGATATTCTGGGATAATTTCTGCAAGAGGCAAAACCTCAAGATTCAGACTAAATGCCTTCACCTCCTTGATGCTCAGCCCTGATGTGCTTAACAGGAACTGATTCTTCCTCCCCCTCCCCCCCCCCCCTCCTCCTCCGCCGCCCCCCCCCCCCCCCCCCCGGTGACCCTTAGTTTATAGCACTTACATGAAGTGACTCTTTCTCTAAACCACAAATCATGATACATGTTCTAAGGCAGGTCAAAAATTGGTATCTTTAACCTGGGTTCCATCCACAGTGTTTGGCTTTGCCTACAGAATTTTAAGCAATTTTAATTAGTTGTTGATTATTAAGAGCTGAGAGATTTTACATAAAAGTTTCAGCTTCCAAACCTGGGAACACTGGCCCCAAATTTCTCCTTAGCAGCAATTAATTAGAACTGGGTGGCAGGTGCCCACTTTCGCCAGAGCATGTGCTTTCCAATTTTCTGTATCCCCTCCCCTTCCCCTTTGGGGATCTCACATGCACGTATCTGCTTGACCCTTTACACCCCTAGAACATATGCCCTTTGAAGACAGGATTTTTCTGTTTTGTTCATTGCTTTTTTTTTTCTTATGACCAGAATGTTGTGTGGCATATAGTAGGTTAAAGAATATTGTTTGATGAAAGAATGAATTTGTGACTTTTGATCTGACTTTATGGGGAGAAATGAGTCAGAGTTTTTTTAATTTTGAACTCTTCCAGAAATGGAATAAGGTGACCCTTTGCCTTTGAGGCATTGTATGTAGTCTAGCGTTATGATTTCCTTTATGACTTACCTCCCTTGTTGGATGGTAAACTCATTGGGGTCAGAGGCCTGCTTTGTGATATTTTGTATCCTTAATAATACCTTGCACATAATAGATGCTTAAATATTCCTTGATGGTTGGCAGAAATGTTAATTTCTCATGAAAGAATTTTGTGAATAAAGACAGAGAGATGTTAATGAATATGTTATAGTGGGGGATCATGAAATAGCCCATTTGAGTTTCTTTTATATCTTCTTTCTTCAAACTTTCACACTCAGTTATATTCTATTACCATCAAGACCATAGAAGGGTTTTGACAATCATCACCCCTGTTCTTGAGTAGCAAGATAAATTACCCCCCATTCTTCCCATTGCACATAGTCTTATTTAATGTTCATTATATTTGAGACCTCTTTGACACCTGTCTGTGATTTCTGCATAGATAAGAATTCTGTTCGGAAAGGTGTGGGGATTGACTATGGGAGGCTGGAGGTAAGGGAGCAAAGAGGAAAAAATTGGGACAACGGCAACAGCATAAACAATAAAAATAAATAAATTTTTAAAATTCTGTTAGTTTTTTTGTAGATCTACCCCATAGCATTTATGTTATAACATTCATGTACAAACTCTGTATAAGTACTCTTCTAAGAACTCAGTAAATGTTTGAATTTGAGTTTGTGTTATCAGTTGTATTACAGCTTTTACACCACTTTATAGTTCATAGAGCATTTTTATATTAATTGTCTCATTTGACCTTGAAATCAACTTTGAGAACTGTAAATAAGAAATCAAAGTCAGGGAAACTGTAGTGTAGAGTTACAGGGCAGTTAATGACTGAACATCCAGGCTGCACTTTGCCCGTTAGTGGCTGAATATTTACTAAATTATGATGCCTAGATAGGGAGGGATTAAATTGTGGAGGCCTTGGCATTCTTGGGTGAGAATCTGGACCTGTGTCTTGAAAGGAGAAGAGAAAGGGAAATCTTTCTTGACAGCATTTTTGGCTGAGGGCTCTTTGCCATCCAAGGCTTTATCCCCTCAATCTGGGTGACAGTAGCATTCCTTAGGGGAGTGAGAGGGATGATGCGTAGTCATTAGTGTGCCTCACCCCGATTCCTTTCCTACCTCCCAGAATTTCCCCTGTTTCCACCCAGCTCTTCAGTAACAATCAATCCCAATCAGTGGCTGTATCTTACTTTTTGGATCAAGGAATACCCCTCCCTTTTCTGTCTTCCTCCTTAGGGCTTTGGATAGGAGCCATTTAATTGCTGTTGACTAAAGAACAGGAGGCCAGCCCCTGCATACCAGGAATGCCAGTGGCTTTGTTCGCTGAGGAGGGCACTGCATCAGCACTGCCCTCTAAATCCCGGAGCAGGTGGAGGAAATCTAATTAGCACTTAGTAAGCCAAGGCCCCTTGGGGAATTTCTGATAAGAAAAAGGTCAATGCAAAAGGACAAGGATCACTGATAGACTTTATTTTCCTGGTGGCAGCTTTCCGAAAGGGACTGGGAATCAAATGAGCTGGAGTTTAATATCTGCACTACTAGTGGCTTTTCGGCCACTGGCAGGTCCCTTGACTTACCTGAGGTTTCGTTTCTCTTGTCAGTGTCTACTCCTTTGTTATTTCCTTTCCTGAACAAATGCTTGTTTTGTAAGAGTAAAAGGGACCTCAGATCATCAAGCCACTATCTGCTGGGAAGCTTTCCCAACATTCACACATCCAAATCTCTCTATCTCAGTAGATTCTGTAGATGTAGTAAATATGTATAGTTTGGGGAAAGTTTCCCAAGAAAATTTGATAATATCCTTGGTTTATGCTTTTTTGGAGAACTTAGCCACATACTGCAAACACAAGGCCTGGCACAGTGTTTCCTCTGCATGTAGTAGTTGCTCAGTAACATGTCTGAAGGGGACTTTTCCTGGACCATCAAATGGGAAGCTAGAAATGGAATTCCAGTTGGGGGGGAACAACAGATGTTTTGACCTTGAATAAATAAACAGCCAGATATTTCACCAGCAAAATGGGTCTATTGGGGAAGAACAAAGAATTGCAATTTGGGATATGCAAGTCCAGAGAAACAAAGGAGAGGAATGCTTTTTTATGGACTTGGGAGGCGTTGTTCTAAATGAAGACTCCCTTGGAGGAAGTATAGTGACTTTTGGCTGAGTTATGGCAGTCTCCACTGGCTGAGCTGTTACTGGGCAAGAGGGAATCTTCTTTCCTCCTGCTGAGGTAGTAACGTAATATCACTTCCTGTTGGAGACTCAAGGTACACTTCCTGTCCGGGTCAGGGGTATGCGTTGAATGACACATGTGTGAGAGTTCTCTTCTAGTTTCCTGACTCCGTTTTAAATGAGGTTTCTGTTAACCAATTTTCACGTTTCACCCTTTGGATCAAGATCTTTCTCTGAGAGTACTGCTGATGCAGAGTCCAATTTTTCTGGCTTTAGTGGTCTTTTCTTCCTGGATGCTAGGAAGGACACTACTTGGGTGTCACGCCCCACATTGGAGAGAGAGTGCACAGATTGGAAACCTACTGTGGTCATGTTTGAGTAATAAGGAGGAGTAGGAGGGAGGTCTCTCAGGCATTGCTTATCTGTATCTTAGAATAATGAGTATGGCAAAGATACACTCAGAACTGAAATAATTAAATGAGCATTTGGGGAAGACACAACACAGAAATAAACATGAAGCAATTAAATAGTATTACTATTTTTTTTTTTTAAAATCTGGTACAAAATGTCTTATCAATAATACAGCCTATAGATTGAAAATTTAGAGACAATGAATTTGGATAAAAACCCAGAGTCAGTTAATAGTCTAGATGAAAGAGAGACTTCTGTGACTGACCAACCTTCTAACTGTCCTGGCCTGAACATCATGGGAAAGCTATCTTATCAAGTGTTGTCTGCTTCAATTTCAGGAAATCTTCACCTTCAGGTCACCAGAGCCTGTGCAGGTCCAGTCAGAGTTAGATGCCTTCTTTAGATGTGTCATTGGGCCTGGAGTTTGGCAGCCCAAGGGTTGGTTAGTAGTACTGATAGGGACCTTACTAATGAGGTTGAAACGTGTCTTTCTGGAGGTGTCTTTCCCAATAGACAAAATTTCCAGTTTGCAAAATGTGTTGCTTAAGGTCTTCAGCTCCATGGAGTACACTGTGAAAAGATTGTCCTACCAAAACATCGCTGATTTTGATAGAAGGAATTAGGCCTTTACAATATTGAAGTATAACTCCTTTTATAAGCTGCAAATCAAAAGAGACAGGGGCCAGGTGCACTGGGCACCTTATGACAATTTCAAAGGATGAGAACTTATGGGTGTCAAAGGGGGTGGATCTGCAACTTAGAAGAACCAACAGCAATGCTTTTGGCCAAGGTATTTAAAGGGTCTTTACAAATTTTGCCAATTGCATCTTAATAATGCCATTATTGCGTTCAACTAAACCTGAGGATTTAGAGCAATGAGTGCAGTGAAAGTGTAAAACCAGCCAAACAGCATAGACTTCTCAAAGCACCTGACTGGTCAGAGGGGTTACCCAGCCACTGTGGAGTTTGAGAGTGGTGTCTTTGGTGGGATACTTTTTTCAAAGGGATTGTTAGTCATTGAGGAGGCAGTAGCCTGTCTACAAGGGAAAGCAGAAGTCCAGTGAGAAACATACAGACCATAACTAAAACATATTTATGTCCATGAGGCAGGGGAAGCCATCTGAAATCCGTTTGCAAACCTCAAGTAGTCCATTAGGGAATCGAAGACGTATGGAGCAGTGGGAACAGGTGTCCCTGGTTGTACTTTGGACAAATGGGACAAGTGAGGTAGGTGCTCTTGTCAGCCTTATTAATATTGCCCTACCAGTATTGATTGACGAGTGCTATCATTTTTCAGTGGACCAATGGTTCAATGCATGTACAGTATTTAGGAGTGGAAATTGTCAAGCTGTAGGACCGGGTTGTTATTTGGCCCAAACCAGAGCTTTCTCTTTTTATCAAAACAATTTTTGGACTTCCAATATTGTTTTTTCTTTTCTGAAGCCAGTTTTTGGGCTTCGCTAGTCAGTTTTTCCACGTTATTATTTGGGGAGATATCCCTTTGGACCAAGATAGAGGTTGGTTCCTTTAAAGGCACCATTCCCTGCAGGAAAGTCAGCAAGGTGATTTCCTTTAGCTTTCAGAGTCAACTTTGGAATGCCCTGGGATCTTAATAATAGTTAAAGCAGGAGGTAAAAGTCCAGCCTCCAGCAATTCCTTAGCATACTAGCCATTTTAAAATTTATTTTTGCTGGAAGTTAAGAAAATCAGTTTGTTTCCGCAGCATTTCAAAATCATGAGCTACTCAGACAAGCATAGCCACAGGTCAGTATAAGTGTGGGCAGTTTTGCCCTTGGTTATGCTGCAGGCCTGTGTGAGTGCTTGTAACTTGGCTTGTTGGGCCATAGTAGCCAAAGGCAAAGGTTCCACTTCAAGAACATCACAGAGTAGTGAGACTGCATATCCTGTGCAATATTAGCCATTGTCACTCATCAGCAAACCATGAGAAGTCTGCGTTATTCAGAGGAGTTGCCTGCAGATTGTGATGAGAGTCAGGAGGTGATCCATCAGCGTCAAACAGTCGTGAGGGGCTTCATTGGTAACTGAGGGGAGAAGCAGGTTTAAAGGTATTACAGTGTGAAAGAGTTATGTGAGTAGCAGTTAACAAAAGGATTTCATAGGAGGTAAAGGAGCTGACTGAAGCATGTCATGATGAACACTCAGGAAGGCTTCTGCATGGGGTACAAAGATGATGGAAGGGGATCCCACAACGGTCTCCTCCGTGGCCTTAACCAAAAGAGCATGGCAGTAATGGCTCTCGGGCAAGAGCGATATCACTGTACCACGGGGTCCAGTTGCTGACTATAATACCCTGTGATCAATGGCGGCACCCTGTTTTGGGGTGAGTGCCCAAAGAGCATTCTCTTCCTTTTCATATACAAAAAGGAAAGGGGGATCTGGTCATTGGGATGCTCCACAGCAGGGATATTCATTAAACTTTGTTTTAAGGTTTTAAAGGCTGTACTGTCCTGTTGTGCCCATAAAATTGGGTCAGGGGCTTGTTATTCTCTAGTAAAACATAACAGAGGATCCAGTTTCAGCAATAACCAAGTAGCCTGGGAAATCCTCACAGTTTTGGGTTTGGGGAAACTGAGGACATTGTGAAACCTATCTGGATCTAGATGTAGCCTGTGCTCTGATATCAGATGCCCTAATATAGAAGTTGGGCTTGAGCAAACTGCAGTTTTTTCTTTGCAACCTTAGGTCCCTTAAAAGCTAAAAGCTTCAGCCAGTAGATGTTGTCTTCCTGTGAGGAGACTTGGGAAGAAGAAACCAGAAGCAACTCATCCACCTCTTGCAGCAAAGTAGAACCCCCAGGGAGCTTGTATCGCCCATATCAGCCTTTGGGATTTGCGAGAAATACGGATTCTCGGTAAAACCCTGAGGCATTACTGTCCATGTGAATTGTTTTCCTTCCCAAGTGAAGGCAAAAATGTATTGCCTAGTTTCATCAACTGGAATGCTGAAGAATGCACTACATAAACCAATTATAGTAAAGAATTTGCTTTCAGATGGGATGGATGTTAGTAGGGTATGAGGGTCAGGAATAACATCATTTCAAGGAATAACATCATTTCAAGGGATAACAACACTGTTTATTGCCAGGAGGTCCTGGACAAACCTCCCCCACCCTTGGCACTTAGGTTTTCTCACAGTAAAATAAGAGTGCAAGGGATATTGAGGCTCTGGGTCTTGCAATCTTCTATTGCAAACTTTATACCTTGAAGGGCTTCTTTTCTTATGTGGTATTGGTTGATTCTGGGAAGGGGTTTTGAGTAATCTATTTGAATGTGATAGGACATGCACTGTGGATTCTGCCAATATCAGTTGAAGATTTTGCCCATAAATAGGATGGTAGCTTGTCCAATAAGGACAAATGATCAGGGCTCCCAGATTCAGCTATAGTGGCATCAGGAGCAAGTGTCGATGAGTCATTCAGTCACCTGATTGGCTAATTTTATGGCTACTGTCAAATTCTAGAAGTATTTTTTTCCTTTTGGGAAAAAGAAATTCCAGCATGATACATTTCTAAGAAATCTCAGTCTAATAAGTGAATAGGGGCGAAGCAACTGAGGAGAAAAGGGTGACTAACATTCTCTGAAGGGGCCCAAACAAAATGAGACAGATTCTGAGACAGGAACCTGTTGCGGTTTGTTAGAGATCCCCACTACTTGAACTGTTTTAGTACTCCGAGGTGGGAGTGCTCCCCTAACAGTGAGGTTGAGCACTGAGAGTGTGGCTTGAATATCACTAAGGACAGAGAGAAATTCATTCCCAGTCTGGAGAGTGGTTTCTCTAAGGTGTTTAAGAGGGAGGATTTGGAAGAGCCCCAGTGGTTTTTGACAGAGCCCTGTCATTGGGAATTGGGAGGACATTGGAAGAGCTAGTAGAAAGCTACAGGTGCCTAACATGCATTAAGTTTGTGACTGTTTCTTTTCCAGTGTTTTGGTTCTTTGCAGTCATAACAGAAACTAAGAGTTTTTGTTGTTGTTGTTGTTTGTTTTGTTTTTGCTTTTTACAATAGTTTGCATAAGGACGTCCATTTTCCAGAGTTCAAAAACTAGAATTTTTATGGTTTTTCTTTTAGGGGACTCATGTAGGGTACGAGACAAGCTAATTTGCCAAATTGACCAAATCTGGAGTAGACATGCTCTCCCATTCCATCCTGGTCTTTTTAACTAAAATGAAAGGTTTTGCTTCATCCCATTAATAACTATGAGTTAAAAGCTACCCAAGTGGAATCAACATGTGAAGAAAGACTAGAGTTTTCTTTGAAAACAGTCTGAAGCCGATTATGATAGGCATGAACACAACACATTCATCATACTTTTATGAGGAAGCTTGGGTTTTGTTCCAATCAACAGGCTTTGGGAAAGCCCTAGGAATTGACCTATGAAGTCGTATAGTGATTACATGAGCCCGATCATATAACAGGTCAGCAGGTTGGTCTCCCAGCTATAATTTTATAAACCTTTCAGGGTTTTCCCAATTGGCAGTTTTCATCCAGTTGTGAGCCTGGCCTTTACCAACAAGCACACAAACTAGCTGAAATAAGTCAGAGAAACCAGGTTGATGAGTCTGAATGACTGCGTTAAATTCCTCAACAAATCTATAGAGATTGTCAGTTACTTTGGGAAAATCTTTGACTATGGTTTGCACTTCAGTTTTAGTCCAGGGACTATAGGAAATTAGGAGTTTAGCCTTTTGATTCTCAGAGGCTTTATTTTAAAGAGACAGGTTCTGATGGGTTCAGAGAAGAGGAAGATGGTGTCAGAGGCACCTGAGACAAAGGAGCTGGGGAAAAGCTTGAGGCATCAAGAGCCATTTTTGTCTTCAATCATTTGTTTACCTCAGTTAAACCTTTTTTTGTTTGTTTGTTTGTTTGTTTGTTTGTTTGCAAAGGGGCAATTTTATTCTCCTGGTAATGTTTGGAAGCCTTAAAATACCCATCAAAACAGGTGTTCTATTCAGTTTTGACAATTTCAGAGCTATGGTTGTCCAATTTGGTTTTAAGAAAAGTAAGTTTGGGGAGTTCAAAGGTTAGCCATAATGGCCACTGATATTCTGAGTTACTTTTGGTCACATCACTCCATTTAGTGAGAAATGTTCATAAGGAGGAACCATGATTTCTAAACATAAACTTGGTCTCAGATCCTGAAGGGGGGCAGCCTCAAAGTGTTGAGATAATTGGGATCCCATTTTTCAGAGGCTTTTTCTCTAGAGCAAAAGCCTACACCACCTGCAGGCCAAATACCAGCATAGTTCCAGTTCCAAAAGGAATCAGACCTAAGGCCAGTGCAGTTCCATTGGAACAGCCTGATTTGAAAAGGTCCTGGCTGGATTGCCAATCAAGTTCTTGTGAACAAAACAAGGTCTTAACCAGAAGAGGACAAAGCTTTAAATTAGATCCTGGATAGAGCCTAGAGAGCTTCAAAATGCAAAGACAGCTGAAGCTCAAATCCAGGAGAAAAGCTTACTCTCCAACTCCAGGGTAAGCAAGGCAGCAGGGACTGCAGGGGTACTGCGTCTGCCTACTCACCAGCCTCTTGAGTTGGGTCTTCTCTGGATCCGTGTATGAGCCACCAAATAATGTTGACTTTAAACCAGTATCTAGATATTTCTCCAACAAAATAGGTTTATTCTAGAATAACACATAATTGTAAATCAGGACATGTGGTCTAATGGTGAACCATATGCAAGTCCAGAGAAACAAAAGAGAGGGCCACTCTTTCGTGGCTGTTGCAAACAAAGAATCTATTGGAGGAAACCGAGAGTTAGAAGTATAGCGAGTTTTCATTGGCCATGTTATGGCAGTCTCTCGTAGACTGAGATTTTACTGGATAAGGGGGAGTCTTTTCTTCCTCCTGCTGAAGTGATACAGTAGTGTCAATCCTGTTGAAGATGCAAGATACTTCTCTATCTGTTGGGGTCAGTATGTGTGTTGAGTGACACATGCCATGAGAGTTCTCTCTTCTAGCCCCCTGACTCCATTTTAAATGAAGTTTCGGTTCATTAATTTCCACAGAGAGAAGCACATTATAAACCATCACAAGCAACAAGTATTTTACAAAACGGGGTTAAGATCTGCTAATGAGTGGTGAAGTCAATGGTAGTGAATTGCAAGAGGCATCTTGAAAAATGAAATAAAATAGAGGAGCATGCATTATGTCCAATAAGGATATCTCATGAAACTTTTAAGTTAAATTTATGAGTACCATGCTGCAATCTTATAAGACCATCTTGTTGGATTGTGATCAAAAGCCATTGATCTAGACAGATCTTTAATGGAGTAAATAGGGTCCTAAGGAGAAGGAATGTCAAGAAGCAATATGGAGCCCTGGCCACATAGTTCAGTTGGTTAGAGCATCATCCAGATAGGCCAAAGTTGTGGGCTTGATCCCTGGTCAGGGCACATACAGGAATCAAACAATGAATGCATAAATAAGTGCAACAACAAATTGATGTTTCTTTTTCTCTCTCTCTCTCCTCCCCTTTCCTCTCTCCCTTCCTCTCTCTCTAAATGTTATAAGTAAAAAATACATTTTTAAAAGAAGCAATGTAGAAAAGGTACTAGGAATGCCCATTCTAGTCTTTACCAAAGCTATTTGAGCAAATCACATTTTTCCTGAACTTCGTATTCTTCTTTTTTCTCATTGCCTTTAAGAGCCTTTGCCTGACTTTACTTTCATATCTACTTAGTAAGTCTTAACTCAAATGTCCCTTCTCTAGCACACCCTGATTCAGGAATACACTGGGTACTTATAAATGCATGTTAAATGGCTGAAACCTTTCCCTCAGATCTCCACATACTTTCCCTGTGCTCTTATACCTACCTCACCACGCAGACCTCTGATTATAGCTTTTTAAAAAATGTATTTCTCATTCTCGTCTATGGGAGAACAGACCATTTTGTTCATTTGTGTGTTCTCAGTACTTAACATAGTGACTGGTACATAGTAGGTGCTTCACAAGTGCTGGAATGAGTAAGTTTTTTTTAAAGGAGTATGTAATAGATGATTCAATAAAACACTTACTGAGTACTTATTATATACCAGGCATGTGGTAGGTGCTGAGATGGGTGCAAATAAGTGTAAAACAGTAATATTTTTTCTTGAGGAGCTTGGAGATTAAGAAATTGAAGCACAAGCGCACAGAGTTCCTGACAAAGCCATTCGTGTTAGTATCCAGCTGTTTGGTTGCTATGCAGATGATGTGTAAATTCTCATTTCTTTGTTTGAATATTGGTCACCAAAACCAGACATCAGGAAGCGTGTCTCTCCATCCTGATTTATTTTCTCAGGAAATAAGTGAAAAACCTTGTTTTTGATTTGGTGACCTAGCAGTTTCAAAGCAGGTTAATTTGAGGAGAAGGAGCCTTACCCTTTTTATATCTGTTACTAAGAGGTTGTTTAAAATCTCCATTATGATAATGGACTTGTTAGGCTCTACTTGCAGTGATTGCAATTCTTGTTTTATATATTTTGAGGCTATATTTTAGAATGATATATCTTCCTAGACTTGTGAATCTCATGTTTTTGTAAAGGGACTTTTTTTTGTCTTAATATCTCGTTGCTTGATAGTGATATAGCTACAGCAGCATTCTTTTGAGTCATATATATGTCTTGTATAATTTTTTAAACCTACCTGTGCTCTTATATTTTAGGTGTATCTTTTAAAAATAATATGTAGCTGGATTGTGTTTTTGTTTACTCTGACAGTCTTTGTCTTTTAACCAAGGTTTAGATAATTCATGTTTATTATGGTTAATATTATGGTTAATATGGTGAGAAATTCTTTGTCTTTTGACTGGTGAATTTAATTGATTTACATTTATTGTGATTATGGAAATATTTTTATTTCTTTCAGTCATCTAGTGTTGTGCCTTCTGTGTGTTTCTGTGTTTTGGATTGAGTATTTTATTTTTATTTTTCTCATTTTCTTTTTACTCCTTTACTAATTTGGAAGTTATGCTTTGTTTACTTTGTTAGAAGTTATCTGAGATATCCTATTATGCATGTTTATTTAAAGTTGTAATATAATAAGACATTCACATTTTAATATCAAATAGTTGAAAAATATACTTTTTATTAAAGTCATCTTTATCATCATTATTTTTCCAGTTTTATTGTGTTTTTTCCATTGCCATTTAGCCCCCTTATTACCTCTGTTCCCCCAGCAATCACCACACTGTTGTCCATGTTTGTGAGTCCTTTTTCCTTTTTTCTCAATCCCTCCATCCCCAAGTGTCCCCTGCCCCCTAGCTGTCATCTGCTCTCCATCTACAAGTCTGTCTCTATTTTGCTTGTTAGTTCAGTTTGTTCCTTAGACTCTACATATTAGTGAAATCATATGGCATTTGTCTTTCTCTGACTTGCTTATTTCATATAGCAGAATGTTCCCCAGGTCCATCCATACTGTCGCAAAGGGTAAAAGTTTTTCCTTTTTTTACAGCTGAGTAGTATTCCATTGTATAAATGTCCCATAGTTGTTTGTAGTCCACTCATTTATTGATGGATACTTGGGCTGCTTCCGTATTTTGGTGACTGTAAATAATGCTGCAATGCACATAAGAGTGCTTATGTTCTTTTCAATTAGTTGTTTGGGGTTTCTTCAGATAAACTCCCAGAAGTGGGATTGCTGAGTCAAAAGGCAGATACATTTTTAATTTGTTGAGGTATTTCCATACTGCTTTCCACAGTGGCTGCATCAGCCTGCATTCCCACCAACAGAGCAAAAAGGTTCCCCTTTCTCCACATCCTTGCCAGCACTTGTTTTTTGTTGCTATATTGATAGCCATTCTGACAGGTGTGAGATGATATCTCATTGTGGTTTTAATTTGCATTTCTCTGATGATTAGTGATGTTGAGCATATTTTCATATGTCTGTTGGCCATCTGTATGTCCTCTTTGGAGAAGGATCTATTCAGGTCCTTTGTCCTCTTTTTAATTGGGTTGTTAGTTTTTTTGGTGTTGACTTTTATAAGTTCTTTATAAATTTTGGATAGTAACCCCTTATCAGATATATTGGCTAGTATGTTCTTCCATTCTGTGGGTTGTCTTTTTATTTTGCTGACAGTTTCCTTTGCTGTGCAAAATCTTTTTAGTTTGATGTAGTCCTGTTTATTTTTCTTTTGTTTCCTTTGCCTGAGGAGATATATCAATAAAAATATTGCTATGAGCAATGTCTGAGATTTCCCTGCCTATGTTTTCTTCTAGACTTTTTTATGATTTGGCCCCAATATTTGTCTTTAATCCATTTTGAGTTTATTCTTGTGTGTGCTAGAAGGAGGTTCATTTTTCTGCACATCTGTCCAATTTTTCCAATACCATTTATTGAATAAAGTATCTTTAGCCCATCCATTGTATGTGCTTGCTTCCTCTGTCAAATATTAATTGACTATAAAGTTAGGGGTCTCCTTTCTATTCTTCTGCTCCCATCTGCTCAATTCCAATGCCCCAATACATCTATGTCTGAAACATACATTAGCTTATAAATTCAAATATAGATTATATAGGCACAAATGTATATGCTGTTTAATTATTTTCATACAAATCATAGCATAAAGCACTTTATATATTTAGCTTTTTTTCACTTAATAGTATATCTTGATCCTCTTTCCATATTGCTACATGAAGAGTTTCATTCCCCACTTTTTTTAAACAATAAAATATGATATCCCATTAAGTGATAGAGCCGTAACTGAATGTCTTTATTGATGGGCATTTAGACACTGTTCTCAATCTTACTCTTTTAAATGGATCCATGAAATGTACATATGTCATTATGCTTACATATTAGTTTGTCTCTAGGATAAATCTCTAAAATGGAATTGCTTGGTTAAAGTATCTATATAATTATAATTTTGATATATGAAATTTTGCCACATTACCTTTCACAGAATTTAGAACTGTTTATTCCCACCAGCAATGTACAAGAGCACCTATTTTCCTAGCCTTGCCAACATAGTTATCAAACTTCTGGATTTTCCAGTTTAATGGGTGGAAAATAGTATTTCATTGTAATTTTAGTTTGCATTTCTTTTGTAAGCCAGTATTGATCATCTTTTCACATGTTTAAAAAATCATTTGTATTTCTTTTTCTGTGAGCAATCTGTTCATAGGTTTTGCTCATTTTGTGTGGGTTCATTGGTCTTACTGATCTTTAGGAGCTCTTTGCTTAAGAGATAAGCCTTTTATAATAGGAATTGCAAACTTTAACATAATAGTTATGACTTCTAACCCAGTTTATTGTTCTCTTGCTTTTCCTGCAGGTAAGTAGGTATGTGTATGTGAGTGTATATTTGTGTCTGCATGCTTGCATATTTGTGTGCTTTTTTTATGTTACCATGCAGGATTTGTAGCTTTTTGTGTCATTCCTGTAATGATATTTTCTTTCTTATGGTTCTTAAACATCATGTAATAGAAAAACTTACCCACTCAGAAATTATAAATGTACATTTTATTCTATTACTTTTATAGTTTGATTTTAAATTACATTTAAATACCTGATATCTTTCGAATTTATCATAATCTATGCTTAGAGAGACAGATTCAGCTTTGTTACAATGTCATTTAAATGTCAAATGCCATCTCAAATCTTTTCTCCATGATTTGAGATGCCACTTCTGTTATAACCTAAGCATTTTATGCATGAATACCCATTTGTGGACTTACAATATATTAAATTTCAAATTTTGGTCTGTCTATGTATTTGACAACACACTTTGTGTTCATTAATGAGGCTTTATTTTACATTTTTATCATATGGTTACCTAAGTCTCCCCTTACTGCTACTCTTATTTTTCTGTATGAACCTAACAATTACCTATTTTTAAAATGTTGCATTTTACTGAGTTCATGTTAAGTTTTTAAATCCACTTAGGGAGAATTGAGCTCTTACTTAGTATATGTATTTTAATTTGGCCTAAAGTAATATCTTTACCTTCCATATTAGTTTCCTGTGATTACTGTGTAAAATTACTTCAAATTTGTTGGCTTAAGACAACAGAAATTTATTCTCTCACAGTCTGGAGGCCAGAAGTCCAAAATCAAAGTGTTATAAGTCCATGCTCCCTCTGGAGACTAGAGGAAAATCTTTTCCTTGCCTCTCTCCACTTCTGATGGCTCCAGGTGTTCCCTGGCTGGTGGCTTCATTAGTCCCGCCTCTGCCTCCATGGTCACATTGTCTCCTCCTCTTCTGTGTCCTGCCCTCTATGTGTCTATTCTCCTATCCTTCAAAAGGATACGTGTGATTGAATTTAGGGCCCACCTGGATTATCCAAGGTACATGCCTCCTATTAAGATCCTTAACTTCATCCTATATTTTGCCATATAGTATAGGTTGCAGGGATTCAAAGATGGACATATGCTTTTGGGCAAGCCACCTTCAATACACTATATCATTTTTCTGAATTACTATATAAGAATCATAGAATGCTCAAATTCTGATTATTCCTCACAACTTATTTTTTGTTGTCCAATATCTTAGTTTTATGTTGTTTATTTCTAACAACACAAATTTTAAATGGTATTCTTGTATTATACTGTCAGTGTTCATATTTCCCACACATATATCAATATTTTTTGCTTATCATTCTTTTCTTTTATGTCAGATTGTCTTTCTTGGATCACTTTTCTTTTTCCTAAAGCACGTCATTTAGAATTGCCTTCAGTAAGGTTCTGGCTGTGGCAATCCATTTTTTCCTGAAAAGCTTTAATTTGCTTTTATTGTTGAAAGAATTTCATTAGCTATAGAGTTCTGCATTGACAGTATTTTTAAGGCTTTATTTTTTTTTAAAGCAGCTTTAGGTTCACAGCAAATTTGAGGGAAAGCTACCGAGATTTCTCATATAATCCCTGCCCCACACATGCATAGCCACCCCTTTATCAAAATCCCCTACCAGAGTGGTGCATTTGTTAAAACTGATGAACCTACATTGATATATCATAATCACCCAAAGTCTATAGTTTATATCATGGTTCACTCTTGGTGTTGTACATTCTATGGGTCTGAATGAAATTTATTGCATTATAATGGCATGTGTCTATCATTGTGGTATCATACAGAGTATTTGCATTGTCCTAAAAATCCTCTTGTGTTCTGCTTTTTCATACTTTTCCCTGCTCCCCAGCCTGTGGCAACCATTGATATTTTTATTATTTTCATAGTTTTGTCTTTTCCAGGATGTCATCTATTTGGAATGAATACAATATGTAGCCTTTTCAGACTGGCTTCTTGCACTAAGTAATATGCATTTAGCAGTCCTCTATGTCTTTTCATGGCTTGATAGTGCATTATTTAAAAAAAAAAATAAGTTCTATTTGTTATAGCATACTGTGTAAGTTTAAGGTAGACACATATAGATTTGATATACTTATTTGCAATGTGATTGCCATAGTACCACTAACACATCTACTGCATCACATAATTATTGTTTCTTTTCAGTGTTGAGAAAAGTTCTTATCTTTAGTGCTGAATAATATTTAATTGTCTGAACGTACCACAGTTTATATATTCACCTGCTGAAGGATATCTTGGTTGCTTCCGAGTTTTGGCCATTATAAATAAAGCTGCTATAAACATAAGTGTGTAAGTTTTGCGTGGACGTAAGTTTTCAACTCCTTTAGGTAAATACCAAGGAGTGCGGTTGCTGAATTGTACACTAGGAGTATGTTTAGTTTCATAAGAAACCACTAACCTGTTTTTCAAAATAGCTGTACCACTTTACATTACCACCAACAGCGAATGAGAGTTCCTGTTGGCATCATCTCCTCACCAGCATTTGGTGTTATCAGTGTTCTGGATTTTGGCCATGTGTAGAGAGTATGTAATGGTATCTTGTTTTAATTTCATATCCCTTAGGGCATATGATGTCAAGTATCTTTTCATATGCTTATTTGCTTTCTGTATGTTTTCTTTGGTGAGGTATCTCTTAAACCCTTTGGCTCATATTTTAATTGGGTTCTTTTCTTATTGTTGAGCTTTAAGAGTTCTTTGTATATTTTGGATAGCAGTCCTTTATCAGATGTGTGTTTTGCAAATATTTTCTCCTAGTCTGTGGCTTGTCTCTTCATTGCCTTGATAGTTACTTTTCTTAGTACATTGAAAATACTATTCTATGGTCTTCTAGATCTTACTGTTGCTATTGAGAAGTCTACATTGCATGATAATCTAATTGCTATTAATCCTTTGTAGGTGATTTTTCTGCTTTTCTTTTAATATCTTATTTTTGTCTTTGGTGTTATTAAGTTTCATGAAAGTATTTCATTTTATTTCTACTTATCTTGGTTGACGTTTGTTAAGCTTCCTGATTCTGTGGTATGGTGTTCCATCAGATACTGGAAAAATTCTTAACCATTAGCTGTTTGAATAATGACTTTCTCCAACTTCTCTGATCCCATTTTTTTTTAATTGGGATATTATTTTTTTAAGATTTTTTTTTTATTTTTAGAAAGAGGGAAGGGAGGGAGAAAGAGAGGGATAGAAACATCAATATGCAAGAGATACATCAATCAGTTGCCTCTTGCACACCCCTAACTGGGGACCTGGCCCGCAACCCAAGCACGTGTCCTGACTGGGAATTTGGCAACCTTTCGGTTCACAGGCCAGCACTCAGTCCACTGACCCAGACCAGCCAGGGCTCTAATCTCCTTAGATTAGATGAAGTTTAATCCTTAAACTTCAGTTGAAAGGTAAGGTAGTGTTAAATTCTCTTACTTTACCACCCATTTCTCTTAAACGCTCATATTTTTCATGTATTTACTTCTTGGCCACATGCTATGGAATTTCTTTTGGATTGCTATTCTAGTTCACTAATTATTTCTTTAATTTTATCTAATATGCTGTTTAACCTGACCATTAACTTTTATATTTCAATTATATTTTTTATTTCTGAAAGTTGTGTTTTGTTTTTAAATACACTTGGTTCTTTTTTTATAATCTCTTGTTCCTTATTAGTTTTTTCAAACCTCTCTTTAAGTCTTAAAATATAATAATGATACACATTTTATAGTCTGTCTCTAATTCCTCTATATGATGTCTTTGAGGACCTGATTTTACTGTCTGTTTTTTCTGGTTGTCACTCATGTGTCTTATTTCTGGGTGTGTATGTATTTTGTTTTGTTTTTAAGACCAAATGTTCCTTAGGATTTTATCTGTGGAAATTATTTGAGGCCTGGGTTAAACTTTTACTCTGCCAGAAAGAATGAAGAGTTGCTTGTGCCAAGACCCTGAAAATATTACTCATTGGACTACTTTTAGATCTTCCCTTGCAGATGCACAGCTTTGGTCAAAAATGTGCTTTAAAGCCATCTTCTTGTTATGGATTCTTAGGAAAGACATTTCTTCTTTTCTACAGGTTAAGCTAGGACATTTTCTTTTTTATTTTTCAATTAAAGTTTACAGTCAGTACTACTTTGTATTAGTTTAAGGTAAGATGGGACATTTTCTTTGTGGCCCCATTCACCACTAAAGACTTGTGATTCATATCTTCACTGAGGGTATAGTACATTGGTATCCCAAGTACATAAGTGGGTTTCATATAGGACTGTCCACCTGGGAGAGGACCTATGCTTTATCTTCTGTTGCCCACACCCTAGTCAGTCATTGCACTGGTCACCGGTGCTTGTTACGTAGCCACAGGGCAAAAGATCATCTTGATCAATATCCAGAGCAACTTTTTTTCCTTGTGGTAAAAATATATATAACATAAAATTTACCATTTAAACCACCTTAAAGTATACAATTTAGTGTACTTTAGGTACATTTACATTGTTGGGTAAGCATCACCACCATCTAGCTGCCGAACATTTTCTTCTTCCCAAACTGAAATTCTGTATCTGTTAAGCAGTAACTCCCAATGTCCCCACCCCAGGCCCTGGCCACCGCCACTCTACTTTTGGTCTCTATGATTTTGACAACTCTAGGTACCTTATAAAAGTGGATTCATAAGAATTACTATTTTACATCTGGCTTATTTCACTTAGTATAGTGTTTTCAAAGTTCATCCATGATGTAGAATGTGTCAGAATTTCTTTTTTAAAGCCAAATAATCTTTTATTGTGTATATAAACTACATTTTGTTTATCCTTTCCCTGTTGGTGGATATTTAAGTTTCCGTCTGATTTGCATTTTATTTAACTTTTGCTCTCTGCAGATATTTTACTTTCTTGACAGCTATGCATGATACATTTTAAAAATTAATTTTTAGGAATATTTAGCTTTTTAATTGTTTTCTTTGGGATGATCATTATAAATATCTAAACCACCTTGTAAACCAAAATCTCATACCGGGAGACAACTGCAGAGAACACATTTTTATATTCTTCCTTTTGGGGCACTAGAAAGGGAAGATTCTGAGGTATACAGTAATTAGTATACAGTTTTATATGTTTAAATTCTTTCCTTGAAGTCTGTTAGGTAATTATTTCTTTACCTATGAGAAACCCTTTAGAATATCATAAGAAAATCCATCTCTGTCTTGCCGGATTTGGCAATCTTAGCACGTTGTTTCTGCCAACCTCCACCTACCCCGACACGCCCCAGTATTTAGTAGTAGCATTTGAAACTTATGTGGAGATATCAAAATTGTAGACTACTTGAGCTGGGAGGGTCTAATTCTAACCCCTCTCCGCTCCACCCCTGTGTCTTAAAGATGAGTTAGCAAAGCTTAAGGAACTGGCTCAGGGTGAGAGAAGGAGTCTGACAGCCAGAACTTGGTTGCCTCACGTCTGTCCCACAGTACCTTCTTTTCTGTGATCCAATACTGAGTCCCAAGCTTGGTCTTTTGAAAAGGGGCTATGGATGTTGATGAAAATGATGGGACACTGATACATGGGTCAGTGTACAGGCAGAAATCCTCATCTAATTAACTGCTTGAAGACCAAACAGAGCTGGCTGTCCATGTTTTATTCCACTCCTGTCTCCCCTATTTGTGTAGTCTTTTTAGATAATAGAATGTTAGAGCTTGGGAAACTCTTGTGATCTCTCATCCAATTCCAAATTGCCTATAGGAACATTTTGGGAATCTCTACCTTTGAACTTTGCTGGGTTTTTGTTTTGTTTTGTTTTTAGATTTTATTTATTTATTTTTAGAGAGAGGACGAGAAGGAGAAAGAAAGGAGAAAAACATCAATGTGTGGTTGCCTCTCTCATGCCCCCTACTGGGAACCTGGCCCACAACCCACACATGTGCCCTGACTAGGAATCAAACCAGCAACCCTTTGGTTCACAGGCCCGCACTCAATCCACTGAGCCACACCAGCCGGGGTATTCTTTGTAGATGAGGAAATTGAAACCTAAAAGTTGCAAGTGATTTCTCTAAGGTCATATAAGATGCTCATAGCAAAATCAGAGCTGTACCTAGGTCTCCTGATTCTTATCATAGTGGAGGATTTCCACCCTGCTAATGCATTAACTTCGTTCCTGGTCTTCAACTAAACTCCACCTCCATGGTCTGCGTTGTAAGATTGTGAACTGTCCTGCGGGTGGTTTGCCTTTGAGAATAAGCCAGAACCTTAAGGGTTAATGGAAGTTGAACAGTGAAGTGGGAGCCTGTTTTCTCCTCTCCTCAACTGGGAGCTGCTGGGCTGTTTCACTTGCACCGCAGGTGTTCCATTATGGTATAATGATGTAATTACCAGTAATGCTGCTGCCGCTAGAGTAGTGGTGGAGAGGCGGCATTAAGGAAAAAACTAGCCCCAGTTCTCTCCTAAGAGCCATTTCAGCCCACTTCAGTCTATTAGATTGAAGATGCTGGAAGGTGAATGGCTCCAGCAGAGGAAAAGGTCAGATTTAAAAGCTTTTCTGGGCATAGTATTTATTGTTGCTTTTTTGACCTTCAGAAAAGTCCCTTGTGTGTTTGTCCTTGATTTTTGCCTTCCCCATTAGTGCCTCAAAGCTGTAGTGCTGTCCAGGCCTGGTGTTTAGCATAGGTGGTTTCCTGTGGGTCTCAGTTGAGGAGGCATAACTCCCTGTCCAAGTTACCAGTCCTGTTGCCTTTCAGACCACCATTTTAGGGTCAAATGCCTTTTTGACTCTTGAAAATGAAAAACAATTAGTTTTCAGTATTTCTGTACTAATATATACATAAATACATATATATTTTCCTGCAAATATACTTAGACCTCAATAACTTACTAAATAGTACTTTAAATACAGAAAAATAAGGAATAGGACCTAGTGCCTTGGGCCAGTCAACCTCTTCCAAAATATAGAGCCTGCCACCTGATGATTATGAGGTGGTAATCGTGGTCTCCGGATCATGGAAGACCCTTTCAAAAGTTTTCTTCTTTGTGGGATAGCCATTATTCTTTTTATAATGTCAAGCACCTGCTGGACCCAGTTGTGTACTATGGGACATAAAGAATTAGTAGATGTCAGCTCCTACCACCAGGGAACTTTACATATTTGTTAATTTGAAGAGCACAAAGGAAAATATTGCTTAGAATCATAGGCAAGGGGCTTTGACACAGGTTACAGGAAGGCACAAGCAAGCTTTGCTTACTTCACTGGTTCTCAGAGTGCTATCCCTGGACCAGTAGCATCAGCATCACATAGGAGCCGATTAGAAGTACAGCTTCTCAAGCCCAAGCCAGACTTACTAAATCATAAATTTCTAAAGGTGGGGTCTGCGGTCTGTGTTTTACCAAGCCCTCCATTGACTCTTTTTGTTTTTATTTGCCCTCTGGTGATTCTGAGGCATACTGAAGTTTGAGAACCACTGGCTTAGTTTATTGCTTAGCACCAGGAGCCATTTGATAATATAAAATCCCTTATATTTATCTAGAGCTCAAATGTCTGGTACAGTAGCCACTAATCATGGGTGGCTATTTAAATTCAAATACATTAAAAGTGAGCAAAATTAAAAATTCAGTTTCTCAGTTGCACCAGCCACATTACAAGTGCTCAGTAGACATGTGTGGCCAGTGGCTGCCATACTGCACAGTTGCAGGTATAAATATTGCTGCCATTGCAGAAATTGAAAAATGGTGGGTTTAGAGCATTGGCCCTCATACTTTAGCATGAACCAGATCACCTGGAGGATTTGGTCAAGTGAAAATTATGACACATGATGGTAAGAATTTTTGACTCAGTCTGGGCTGGGCTGGGCTGGAGAAATTACACTTATCACAAGTTCCCAGGTGCTGCTGCTGTTGAAGGTCCAGGGAGCACTTTCAGGACCACTAGTCTAGAGTAAGGATTCTTGACCTGAAATCTGTGAACCTCCTAAAATTGAAGGCCAAATATTGTACATATCCATATAATAAAGCTTAGAGGATATAGGGCCTGTAGTTTTAATGTGATTCTCAAGTGGGTCAGCAGATCAGTCAGGAGACCTTGTAGCTGCAGTTAAAAGAAAATCTGACTAACAGTGACTTCAGTCACAAGGACATTGTTGTTCATTTGGCAAAGGAAGAGGCAGGAAGATTCAGGGTTCTTTCAGCAGCTCAAGCACATCACTAAGAAAAGCAGGCACTTTCCCTCCCCAGGAAACCCCTTATGGGTTTTTGGTCAAAACTCCTTACATGTCCACCTCTGGACCAGTCCTCACAAAGGGGAATGGGATTTGAATAATTAATTGCTTTAAACCAATTGTGATTTAACCCCTGAAACCATGGAATCTCTATCAGTTCTCTGAACAAAATATTAGTTCTATAACAGGGATAAGGGGAAAAACGACTATTAGGTTGATAGGGATCTTTGTCTATCTCAGTGAGTAACCTAAAAAATGTTAGGAACATCTGGTCTGCATCTTTTTGGATCATCGCATGCTAGACAAGTAAGGCCTGGAAAAGCTCAGCCGTGAAGATTTGCTTGGCTTTGTTTCCTTGTACCTTCTGGCAGGTCTTTGAAGCAGTTCTGCTCATAATGGGGGTGAGGTGGGATGGCATTTAGGAACCTGATCCAGGTTTCTGGAGTCAGCATCAAGACACCTGAAAGCTAGTCCCCCTTCTGACTTTGATCCCAATTCTAAAAAAGGGCCCATCCCTGGTTTCCTCGGCCAAGCCCCTGCATTGTACTTTGATTCTTTAGAGATTCACATTATTCTTTTTATCACACTAGCCCTCTTAGAACTAGAACCTTGGTCCTGAATTTTAAGATCAAACATTTGGATTCTGCTGCCCGACTCCCTGGTTCCTGTCTCCTTGCCTGGGCCCTTGTTTGTCTCCTCCCATCAGTATGCTTCAGATACTCTGCTTGGCTTCAGTAGAGAGATCACGTCTAAAAATGTACAATCTGAGTCTTCTGTGTGGAAATGGTAAGCAAAGCACTGGGAGTAATGAGATCATTGAAGGAGATGATGTAAGAAAAAGGCTGAGAGCACCCGCCCCGCCTATGGAATTGAATTAAGGGCCTGGTCATCCATGTTTTTATCTGTGAACTCCACAAATCAATAGACCCACCAATCACATGCAAATCAACACACATCAGGAGACCTAACAGGGTTCGTTGGGGCCCTGGGAATGCAGCGATGCCTGACGGAAGGGGTGATGGCGGCTGAGCTGGCGGAGCACTGCTGTCCCTCAGAGCGATTGCGCTTTTCTTTGTTTTTGTGTATTGTGGACAAAATTTTATGTGGAAATAAAGGGTTCTGCCTCTTATTTAAAAGGATGAAGGGTGCTGGCTAAATATCGAAGGTGCCTTCTAACACTGGCATTGAGCTCAAGGTGTGGAAACCAGCATACAGGTACTGGGCTGCAGCATACGAAACAGAAGCATAGAACTTTCCAGTTTTGGAGCTAGAACTCTGACCCTCTTGTTCTGTGGTTTGAGCTGACAGTTGCCTCAGTCAACAGATGGATACAGTACCCAATTGTTTGCAATTAAGTCCTGTAAGCCTATTTCCTCTAAAAGCTTCTTCCGCAACTTCCCTCCCCCATCTGCCCAGGACAGGAGTCGACACAAGAGGGAATGTTTCAGTTCCCCTGCTGGGTTGTGTGTCTTCTTCCCCTCATACCCTTGTCCAAACGTCTGGGGAATTTTTATTTTCCAAAAATGTGTACCAGAAACAAGTTGGCAGAGCATAGTTTGGGGGAGGAGACTCTAGTTAAAGAAGCACAAAAGCACATGTCCCTGTGGTGAATTCTTAACATGTATGAAGAGGGACAGAGCAGAGGAGCGCCGCAGTGAAATCGTGGTTCAAGCTGTATCAGTAATGGACATGAGGAACAGCCAAAAACACTACTACGTACGTTAGGGCATTTAATCCCTGACCCTCAATAACATACACCCAGGATTCTGACAGAATTTCAGTGTGTTTGTATATACTTTTTAAAAGTTTTTATTTGGTACTATGATTCATACCGATAAAATGAAAAGCTGCCTGTTTTTATCTACAGATTTCAGAAAGTAAAGTGTGGCTGCTGGGGAATAAACAGGCAGCAGAGCAGTTCTCAAAAAGGAAGTGCACAAGCATCTTGAGGGTTTAGGTGGGGGGATAATGTTTGGTTATAAACGGAGGACCTTTGTTAAAAGTTGAAAAGCGTGATCAATCCAATCTTCTGAGGCTCGGATAGTAAAAGCGACTTGCCAAGGTCTCACAGGCAATTTGACAAAGTTAATCACAGACCCAGGTCGCTTTATTCTCTGTCCACAGATCAGCCCTACCCCAACTGACCCCTCCAGATCCAAGTTCCCGTGGTTTCTCCCTGCGGCCCACTTTTTGCAGCTCAGGCCACCTTCTCCTTGATCTGTTTTTGGTCCGGCTTCAGGGGAGATGGGCCACAGCTGGCCTGAAATAGGAAGACTGTAAATTTATTTAGACTTTCAGGATGACCCATTTGCTTTACTTTTTCCACTGTGATGAGTAAAAATATATACAACAGGCTTTTTCACAGGATGGACAACTCAAAGAGAATAAGGAAAACCCAGAACAAGGAAGCGTGCAATTTGTTTTTGCTTTAAAAAGAAGAAGAAGAAGAAGAAGAAGAAGAAGAAGAAGAAGAAGAAGAAGAAGAAGAAGAAGAAGAAGAAGAAGCAGCAGCAGCATATTACAAGAACTTCTTGGGTGTGTGGGGTTTTTTTTTTTTACCTCTGTCATCTGTGACCCATTTGCCTGTTCAGCCAAGATATTTCAGCATCTTTTCCTCTGGGAAACCAGTGGGTGGGTGAGTATGGAGGAGCCAAGAGTTAACAAAATACCAGCAGATGCTGAAGTCAGTGAGAGGATTCTCCTCAGCCTCACAAGTAGGAGTGTCCCCACCCCCTACCCTCCAGGCCCCTTTGAGAAGGACTGCGGAAACTCTCCTGCCTGAGAGGATTTCCCAGTCCTGGGGAAGGAAGTCTCCAGGAACTCTTCCTGTCTGTAGGCTCTCAGAGCTTTGCTTTTCTCAGGATGCCCCAAGCACTGTAGGAAGTAATAGCATTGTCTCTAAGGTCAAGCTTACCTGGTTTGATTCCTGATCTATCATAGGCTCCAAGTCAACCATCTGGTGGCTTTGGTTGAGTTCCTTAAGCTTTCTGAGCCCGTTCCCTCATCTGTGATAGAGATAATAGTGTCTACCTCATCAAATTTGTGAGAATTAAATACAGTAACATGTATAAATCACCAGACACATTGCCAAACACCTGATTGATACGCAGTAAAGTAAAAGATTTTACTTTAAGATTTTGCAATTCCATCCCTTTCCTAGCAACTTAAAATAGAGCTTTCTCATTTCCCTCTGACCATGAGATGAGGGATAGCAGCTTTCTAACTTGGTTCTAGCTGCCAGAGGGGTGGCGAAGTGAATTAATTTTTTTTCCTTGTCAACTTTCAGGAAAATATACATGCAGTAAACTACATCTTTTTAAGTTCAGTGAATTTGACAGTTGTCTCTACTTGTGAAACAAGCAGAACATTTCTATCAGCCCCAAAAAGATTCCCCTTGTCCTTTTGCCATCTGTCCCTTCTCCTTTGCCCTTAGCCCTAGGCAGGCGCTCATCTGTTGTCACTATAAATTAATTTGCAGTTTATATGAATAGAATCATATAGTATGTACATTTTTATTTTGCTTTTTTCACTTAACATGCTGATTTTTAAATGTGCCCATGTTGCATATATTCTTTTTATCATTGAGTAGTATTCCATCGTAAGGAAATACCATTTATTGATGGACATTTGTGTAGTTTCCAGTTTCTGGCTATTGTAAATGAAGCTGATTTGAACATTCATTTGCATGTCTTTGTATGGGCATACGTTTTCATTTCTGCTGGGTAAACATTCAGCAATTGAATGGCTGGGTCATATGCTAGTCGTTTGTTAAACTTTTTAAGAAACTGCCAAACTGTTTTCCAAACCGGCTGTACCCATTTACATTTCCACCAATAGTGTATGCAATTTTCAGTTGTTCCACATCCTCACCAACACTTGCTACAATCAGTTTTTTCAATTTTTAGTCATTCTAATGGTTTTACAGGTTATAGTATTTCACTATGGTTTTAATTTGTGTTTCCTTGATGTCTAATAATGTTGAACATCTTTTCATGGCCTTTTGTATATCTCTTGCGTAGTCTGTGTCCAAATCTTTTTTGCATCTTAAAAATTGTATAGTTTATATTCCTGTTATTGAGTTGTAAGAATTCTTTACTAGGTCTGGATACCAGTTCTTTGTAAGACAGAACTACATGAAGGTTTTCTTTGAGTTTGGAAAAACATGTGACTATTGTCTCCCTGTCTGGCTTGCATTTTCATTTTCTTAGTGGGACCATTTGAGGAGCAAACGTTTTAAATTTTGATGAAGTCTGTTTTTTCCATTTTTCTTTTATGATTTATGCATTTTATTTACCTACATCAGGATCCCAAAGATTTTTCTCATATATTCTGTGAGCTTTTAATTTTAACTTTTATACTTAGATCTACAATCCATTTCAAGTTAATTTTTGTATATGTTGTGAAGAAGGATTAATATGGAAATTATTTGAGTGTCTATTACATATCAGGAAATTTATTTAATTCTCAATAAATAAATGTTCCAAGATATGTAATTATTGCCACTTTAGTAATGAGGAAAACAAATCTCAGAAAGATTGAGTAACTTGCTTAAATCATACAACCAAGATTCAAGCCCATGATTTCCCAATGCAAAAGCCCATATTCTTCCTACCCCATTATGCTGACACTGTGTTTTCGACATTGAATTAGGATCTATATTAAAAATGTCCAGCTGTAACCTGTGAAGAGGACATAAAAATATGAGATGGTATTGCCATTCTGAGGACATTAATATATCAAACCTAACCTTACGATATTAATCACAGGGATGTTGAGAACTAGAGCCAGGGGTTCCACGTCAACCCATTCGCTTAGGTCTGTATCTCAGAAGCTATAAATACAACTCTTTGGGTGCTCTCTTGGCAAAAAGCTTTATTCTGAATTCTTTTTCCGTTTTACAGCTGGCCTATCAGAAATAGGAAGTTAAGTGCCTGTTTGTACAGACAATTAATCCTTAGAGCACCAGGCTGGATGGCTGAGTCCCACTGTGTTTGGTTTGAGTTTTTATTTTTGGAAAACAAACAGTGAGTCAGCCTCCCTTCTCTCCCTCTCCCTTCCTTACTACCCCTTCTGTATTTTCTTAGATGCTGGGTCACACTAGGTAAATAGTCTTTTCCCTAAAACTGCTTTGAACCATGACAGAATAATGCCAGAGGAGTCTCCTGCCCTCTGATACTTAATGTGCCCCACTCCTTTTAAAAGAAAGATCTATTTAAGACCATTCATTTTTGTTATCTTTGAAGAGTCTCTGAGTCTTACTTAGCCACGACTGTATTATTTCTTTTTAAAATAATGTGGGAGGCAATGCGAAGATAACAGCTGTACCTCTCTGTTCTTGCTTTTCAACAATGTAGCTTTGGTAAATTCATTCCATCTTCTTCCTTTCTTTTTGTGAGTCAGTGTGGTGTAGAGGGAAGAACAAAGGGCTTTGGAGTAAGTTTACAGGTTTGAATCCCAGTTCCCATATTTACATAGCCAGCAAACCACCCAGTCTCTATGAGGTTCGAGTTCCTATTCCTTTCTCTAAAATGGGAATTACATGTGCCTTAACGGTTTGTCATAGAAAGTCTATACAATATCTGGCAAATAGTGTGCTTTTGTTACCTCTCGTCTCCTCTTTTGTTCTCTTCCTGAGGAGAGAGGATGTGGAATACTCATGAAAAGTCTAAATAGAGGGGTTTAAGATTTTGAGTGCAGGGCCCTATTTAAGGCACCCTTTAAAAAAGAAATACCAGTTTCTCTTTGGCTGAGCTGGGCAGTCTGATTTCAAAGTCCAGCCATGGAGGGTGAAACAAAGGCTTCATCCTGCCTGTTGTTTTCCTTGCAGCTGCCAAGTAGATTGTTTTTGGTCTCTTGAAGCAAACTCTACTGTGATGTGATTATTTGCTAGTGAGAAGCTTATCTTATGGGCAGACGTGTGAGTTGGGAAAGGGGTGGAGGAGAAAAGACAGTCTATCTGTCTAATACAGAGAAGGTCAAGTATAGGTTGATGGAGAGGAAAGGGAAGCCCAGTTTTCACATTTGAGAGAGTTAAACCTCCGTCTTCTGAGGTACAGCCCTGAAAAACGTCAGTCTCCGTCAATGGTGGGAGGAGGACAAGTCAGTGTCTCTCAGCACCTCAGCCTCAATTTCTTCTTTTCCATGAGTGCCTCCTTTGCATTTCAGTCTGGGGGTGTGGGGAGGGGGGTGCTCTCTGCTGCCCACTAAGGATTCTGTGGTCTCCCGAATCACCACGTTCAAACCTGTACACGCTTTGAGAAACAATTCAGGGCTGAATTCTTCCAAGACACCTCCCTTGACCACTCTGCCCAGTTTGATGGTTCCCTGGCCATCCTAAATCATTCAAGGAGCCTTGAGAATCTAAATCTGTGAATATTTAATGAGTACAAACTGTGCATATTGAGGAAGAGGGACTGATTACAGAAACAGATCAGAGGTAGTACCAGTGCTAGGCGGCACTGTACCTTGTACCACTTCCCCTCTCCTCAGCTAGATTCCCAGGGCTCTTCAGGATTGCCTCGGAAATCTGGTCATTACTTTAAATTAAATCTCTTCTAATACATGAATGTAGTTCAAATTTTATTTCATTTTCCCAGGCTTCATACCGTCTCTACAGTTTTGGATGTGGTTTATTTTACTTAACATTACAAATTTTAAAATGCTTATTATACACTTTGAGGATAATTTAATGGCTGCAATGTGACTCACTCATTGAAACACTTTGTACTACCAGATACATTGGAGCCTCAGTGTGGAGCCTGGGTAAGGAAACGGGCATCATTGAACCGTTAAAACCCCGTAGTCAGACTTGTTTCGTGCAGCTTACCACTTATGCCTAAAATTCTGTTTTCTCTCCCTAACTGTAAACAGAATATTTTGACCAGTCAACAAATAAAGTGAGAAAATTAGTCCCTTCTATCTTAAGGTATGTACTGTATGGCTGAATAACATTTACATTCAGATCTATCAAATAAGTCTTACCTGTGGATTGAGTCTAAGAGTAAAACACTAAGGTGGCATTGTAATATTACAATTACATAAATATTCACAGCACAGTAGAGTTGCATAATTTGAACCATAGGAGGAAAATAAAGTTCTATGATACTAAACCTGTGACATTTAAGGAGAATGTTACAAACATCAAGATCAAGTAGGAAGTTCTCTTTCTAAATTTTATCCACATATGCTTCACTTCATATTTATACCGTCTTTGCTTTTTGTTTTCCTTTGAGTTTGTAATTGTCTTTCTTCCTGATTAAATAAAGAAGCATCTACTTTTACTGTATGACTGACTTCATTTAGCTTCTTACTCATAATGTTTATTGTAGGGAAATGGCTTTCATCTTGACATATTCTTCTCTAAGTCCACAGAGTTCCTGTTCTAATCTATAGTCCTGCTACCATTTCATTGAAGTCCTGAGTTAAACCTCCTTTCTTGTACCTCATGTTGTCCTCTCTCTCAACATTCTTTTTAATTTTGCTGTCCAGCATCCTTGGTAATTTTTTCAAAAAGAATGCATAGCAGTTAAACTAAATCCTCGCATATCCAAAATGTTTAGCCCCGCTGTTGTTTTAGACAGTCCTTCAATTAATCACCTTGATTTCTGCTCCTCTTCCTGAACTTGCTCTCATCCTTTAATTCTGCTCTATCGATTACAGTAGCCACCAGCCACATGTGTGCTGTCAAGCATTTGAAATTTGTCTCATCTTAATAGATATGTGCGGTAAATGTAAAATACACACTGATTTAAAAAAGAAAGAAAATATTTTTATGTTGATTGTATGTTAAAATGATAATATTGGGGATATATTAAAATTAATTGCATCTGCCCTGGCAGGTGTGGCTCAGTTGGTTGGGCATGATTCTGCAAACTGAAAGCTTGCTGATTTGATTCTCAGTCAGGGCGCAGGCCTAGGTTGCAGGTTTTGTCCTGGGTTGGGGCAAGTAGGAGGGCAACTAACCGAGCAATGTCTTTCTCACCTCAGTGCTTTCTCCCTCTATTTCTCCCTCCCTTCCCCTCTCTCTAAATAAAAATAAAGTTTTTTTTTTAAATAAATAAATTTCACCTGTTACTTTTTAAATGCAAAAAGGAACTTTAGAAGTATGTGTGTGACTCATACTACATTTCGATTGGACAGTGCTGCTCTCATCCTCAGCGTGGCACCTTTCCAGGCCTTACTGAGGAGCATCCCTGGCTACTGCACACAGCTTTCCCCGTGTCCTTTTACCGGGCTCCCTTCACTTGGGCCATCTGTAGATACAGCTACATTGTAGTACAGCTGCAATATAATACATTGGCCAGTTTAATCTCATCTGCTTTCCAGCTTCTGAAAAGTGTTTAAATTTCTGGTCTATTCCTTTTCTCCCTTTTTTCCTATCTCCCCACCCTAAGCACAGGTATTCATTTATTTCCCCTTTTTACTGCTTTGTCACATCTTTGGGATTTAGAAGGGAGGCGAAGCAAACATATTTTCATTCTGTGAACTGGGAAACAGAAGCATTGACTGATTTTTATCACTATTTTGAACAACAGTACAGTGGTCATCTTTGTGCATAAGTCTGTCTGTATCTCTATGTATTTTCTTAAGGTGGATTTCTGGAAGTAGATATACTGGTTCAGATGATACGAATTTCTTTATGGTTCTTGATATACATATTGACAAATTTATGCCCCCCCAAAAGGTACCAATTTATGTTCTCAGTGTGTTATTCAATAAAAGATGGGAGCAGTTATCCAAAAAGTGCCATATTCAGACTGAATTCTCTCATGCGGGCCTTTTAACTAACTCAGCTTCTGTGGAAAATACATCCTCTTTTCAGAATCACTTAACTTTTATGAGTATTCATTTTCTTATTTGTAAAATAGTGATAATCATGTCCTGAAGTATGTACATGAGAGCTCACCAAAGGTAACATTTTCATGAATTCATTTTGCCAAGAGTTTGAGAACCTCCTACTTGTGCTGAGTACATGCGCTACACAAGGAGCTGTGGGGGATGTCCAAATGGTATGGATTCAGGCCTCAAAACGAATTTCTAATGAAGAGACTAGAGAGGGAGATAAAGACACACTCATAAGAAACTGTCTTTTTGTGATTTGTAATGGGGTACAGACAAGATATTAAAGGGGTTTAGATGGGGAAGGTTTTGCATTCCATTTAAAAGATCAAAGAATACAGCATAGAGGAGAGTGCATTTAAGGCAGGCCTTGAAGGAGGAGTATAATTTCAACATAATTGGGGAGTAGGATGTAGGGTTCATGAGGTGTGAGGGTGAACTTGAACAAAAGCACAGGAGTGAGTTCTAGATAGATCAGTGGATAGAGTTCACTAGACTGCCGGAAGAAGATAAGGAAAACAAATTGTAGGCAAACAAATTTTGTTTCTCTGAGTATACTTATTTTCCTGAGCCACATATTGAAGTACTTTCTATATTTATTTCTGCTGTGCTTCAATAGGGAAGGTGAAGAGAAATTTTACTCAGTCTTGGCTCTGTCCAGAATTGAGTAGGCGAAGTTTGTCTTGTCCATAGGGACAAGAACATAATATAATATATTTACACTGGCCTTTCTCTCCCACAGAGGCTGGAAATTCTGAGGCATTTTTAAACAGTTCTGAGGCTGTGACACATTATGTTTATCCCATCAGAAATATTGAGGCATGGTCAGAGAAAGAATATTCCTGAAAACAAGAAGAACTTAGACAAAGGATAATCTGTGGAGAGAGAGAGAGAGAGAGAGAGAGAGAGAGGTGAGGGTATTAGACCTTTGGTATCATGAAAAGGTGAAGAATTTTGTGAAACAAAGATAAGAATCATGCTTTTGATCCATCTTTGTGACCCTCTCCTTCTGTGAGTTCACTGTCTTCTGAACAGTCATATGGTATCTTAAGGCTGTTCTCTCACCATCTAGACCATTCTGGTCATCGTCCACTTCTCTCCCAACCACTATGCCCAAGATTTTCTTTTATCCTCAGAAATATTTAGGGTTCTCTTTTTTGTTGCCTATAAAATGAAGTCAAATTCCCATGCTTGGCATTCAGGGTGCTCCCAGTACACCTAGCAGCTGTAGCTTATATTTACCATCTTATTTTCCGTGGTACCCCGGAATTCTAACCTCGCGTCTACAGCTTAACATCTCCCATCCACCTCTTCCAACAGGAGCATCTCACTCATTTTATTTATTAAACAAAAATCATTTATTGAATGCCTAACTTGCACCATTTCTTCAATGAACTTTTATTAGTCAAGATATGTTCTTGGCCTTATCTTAGAGCCTGTGAATAGAGTAATAGAGGAGGGGATAATGTTGGTAAATGGGAAAAGACCATAAGATATGTTTGGAGAAATCATAGAGCATACTAAATTAGATGTGATAGGAAGTGCCCATGTAGTCCCCTCAAATAATCATTGCCTTTTGTATATGTTTGGCTCTATTACTAGTAACTGGTAGACACTGGGATCAAGATTCAGGTATTGTTTAGGTGCGATTCAAATATATTATCAAATGGAGGTGGTGGAAGAAGCGACCATCATGGTCGTGAACTAGAGTCATCTGCTCCAGACTGCTGATGGTTGTGGTGGCGGCAGCAAGAGAGCACCAGGAATTAGACTGGTGGGATCAAACCAGACCTTGGGTCAGCAACCCCAGCATTTGAGCTCTGGCTGGGAAAGAATTCAGAGCCAAGTCTCAAACTAAAAGAGAAAATTTATTTAGAGTGTCATAGAGGTAGGAGAAGTGAGCACTAGAGTAAATGGACTCAGGAAACAAGTTACAGACGCAAAAGAAGGGTCTCTGGAGCTCAGTAGAGAAGAAGATAAAGGTACTGCATCTGGAAAGAAGAAGGTGGAGGGGAGGCACAGGAGCACGCCCAGGAGGGAGAGAACACTGGATCCTCCAGTCTTAGGACTTCTAAGGGTGGAGATTTTAGAGAAGGTCGCAGGGGGAGGACCTCAGTGGAATATTAATCAGCTTTCCAGGTGAGTCCTTTCAGTGTCATGGTCTCCACTGATTGGCCGCCGTCAAGACAGGGGTCCCTGAGGTCAGCCCTGGGACTGCTTGTCTGGTTTTGCTGCATCTCCTGGTTTTGCTGCTTTTCTGGGCCTGGAGCTGAAACACAACTGAGGCCTAGATGTATGTGATGCAGGTTAGAACCTCGTTGCCCTGGGGGCTTAATGATTACGGGCTTTTCTCCAGCCTCTTTGTTTGCCCCACTCTAAAGGGGCCTAATCCACAGGACTAGCAACATGCCAGGGGAGGAAAGTTCAGGAGAGGGTCCGAACCACATGACCAGTGATATGCTAGGGAAAGAAAGGTTACCCTCTGGGCAGGGTCCTTGCTTTCCCAGTGTTGACCATTCCAAGGTACCCTTTCCACTCTGGTGACTTTCTGTACCTGGCTCATCATCCTTGCTCTGCTTATGTCTGTCTAACTGTCTACCACAGTTTCTTAAAAGATAGAGCTTACTGACTCTTCTGATTCATCTTGTCAAAATGGTCAACAACTTCATTCTGGTCATACCTCATAGCACTATTGGAGTCTGTCTTCTTGGGCCTTTTTATTTTTAAATGGTGACTCCCAAAGAGCAGATACTCAGACTCTGCTACACACTTACCTACCATATTGGTTCAGTTCCTGTTCCCTAAATGAGCTTGTCCTTTACTGCCTCTGTGCCATTCATTACTTACCAGTGTGGTGGGGACAGAGATGATTTGGAACTATATCTGGGTTTGAGACTTAGATTCACCTCTTGTGTTGATATGTAACCTTGGGCAAATCTATTAGGCTATTTAAAAGTTTTGCAAAAATAATAACACCTGCCTTTCTCAGCATGGTTTGTTATAAGGTATAGATGAGAATTTGTGCTAAAGTAAGTACTCTGCATGGTAACTGTCACATGGTAAGTATTCTTTTCTTTCTCCCTTTTCTGGAGAGTTTCCTTTTAATCCTTCCCCCATCTGTATTTATCAAAATTATCCATCCCTATTTAGCTTTTATGTCATTGACAGTAAAGCTTTTCCAGTGTTCCCAGATGCAGGAGATTTGGGTTTTCCCTTTCATGTATACTTCATTTGCGGAATTTTAGACTTTTGAAGAAAGACGTATAAGTACTGGGTTGACTGAAAAGTCTGTATGGTTTTTTCCATAAAATAAAAAACACATTTTTTATTTTCACCAATAACTATTGATTTGGATATTTTGAGTATATTGGCTATCTCCCACTTGGTATAATGTTGATTATTCTCAATTAATGTCTCAATTTGATTGCTATAAACTTCAACTGGTCTACCCAGCCACCAAGCATCATCCAGTGAGAAATCTCTAGCATGAAACTCTGCAAGCCACTTTTGACACTTTTATGTTTGAGCATACACTGCACAAATCTTTTTTTTCTTTTTTGCATTTCAGTTGCATTTTTACCTTTCTTGAAATAGTAAAGCATAATATGCCAAAAATGTGTAGTTTCTTCCATCTTCAATATTAAAATGGCTACACAAAAATTCACTAATTTTGATTAAGTATTTTTTAACACACGCTGATATGACAGCTGTCACAATACAATCTGACAAAATTGTTTCAAATGAAGTAAAAGACAACTAAGTAGTACTAGAGCCATCTTACAGGAAAAAACAATGAACTTTTTGGCTAATTCAATAATAGGGTGAATGGCACAGGAAAGTGTGAAAATCTCAACAAAATAGCACTGTATTTGGAAGCAGGAAAATAAGGGACAGTGAGAGACAGTATGCAAAAGGTATAAATAAGGGTGTCTTGTCATTCAAGGCAAGATGATTGATTCTCAGACCATCTTCCTTCAAGTAGGCCAAATATGAAAGTCATCTCCAGTTCATGGTATTTACTGAAAAAAGGGGGCCACTCACTCCTCTTTCTTCAGTGACAGCCATGTACCAATCTTCTAGATAGCTCTGAACTTTTAGAATTTGATGCTCTCTTTTGATTAGAATTGGGCAGTTAGTCTATAGATTTTTCTAGGAAGACCTAGCTTGGTCAGCAGAATACAACACATCCAGAATGACATCAGCCTGGCAAGCTTTAAAGGAAACAACCCAAGATAGCCAACACAACTGCTGCTTCTCCTTTTTACCATTTCACACCTGGTGCAGTCAGGAAGCCATATTTAAAAAACAATTTACTCTTTAAAAAAAGTAGTCAAAAAAGCACTCATTCGCTGTAAAGCCAGAAGGATTCATTCATGGAAACTGATTGTTCATATTTGTAAGATTTAGAGTTTTGAGATTGAAGGGAGCTTAGAGTTGAATAAGGAAACAAAAGGCTCCTGCTTTCTGCATGAACAGAGTTCATTCACAAGACAGTTTTTCTTGATCTATGAGGAGTGATTTCAGACAATTAGCTAATTGGCTGAGGGGGGTGACCTATCAGCTTTGCAGAGAGGATGTCTGCTCTTAGGGATCCACATAAAGAACATATCTTAAGCTTTCCATGACAGCCAAAAGCAGCCCCATTAATCCTCCTATGTAATGGCCAGTCATAACCACAGATAAGGAATACATTTCACTTGAGAGTAAAGCTATGAAAACCCTAACAGCTGCCAACAGCTGATCACTGTCACCATTTGCTCAATGTTGTTTTAGGCTTTGAAATATTTCTGAATGATCTTCCAGTTTGCTCTATTTTAAGGGAATAAGTGACCCTTCAGAAACAGTCTGCTGTTTATTTTCAAGTGTTATCAGATGCTTAGTTTGTTGAAATGATACTTGTCTATTGTATGGAAAACAAGAGCAGAACTCAAGTGTGGCCATCTTGACAGCCCAAATGGATGTAAAAGAAAAAGTAGGGGGGTGGACAGGGGGAGGGGATGGAAAGTTTCTGTAGGCAAATGCTAATTTTTTCTGGATTTAAAATGAAAGAAGAGAGTTTAGACTTGTCAAGAAGGGAATCAGAAGATAATTGATATGTCAATACGTTGAATTTTTTTGCCCCTAGTCTGAGAGCCAGTGAAATTGGTGTCATTGTTTTTTAGAACATATTATTAAGATGTACTCAGAACATAAAGTTTTGTGATAAGAATGGCTGTGACCATCATAGGATGTCTAGTTCCTACAACCAAAACAATCATAGGACTGCTTATTAAGAGACTGAAGTTTTCATAGCACAGTGCACCCTTGTTAAGATAGCGGTTAAGAGTCAGGGCTTTGGATCTGTTAGACATGGGCTTGAATTCTATTTCTGTCACCTACCTACTTTATAACCTTGGCTAAGCACATGATAAGTATCTTTATCAGGAATCTACAGTGGTTTAAATACATTACATTACAAGAAGTCTAGAATAAGCAGTTGCTACCTTTGGTTTCGAGACTCAGCATTGCAATCAAGGATGCTTATTTTTTATGTCTTCCCATTCATCCATCTGTAATGTGTGGCTTTCAGCTCATGTTAACAAGAAAATGAAAAGCTTTCCCAGGAGTCCCCGGCACATTTCTGCTTGTGTTTGTCCAGAACTGTGACACATTGTTGGATACTTCCAGTTTGAAGGAAGGCTAGGAAAACAGTGTTCTGGTTTTCTAGACTATAATGAAGGCAAATTGGCACAACATGCAGTTAATGTTAAATGCTGTTATAATGATGATGATAATGACAAATAACCTGCCTTGTGCTCTTCTGAAAATCCAAGTGATATGATTGATATTTAACATTTTATACTTTATGAAGTACTTGTGCTCACCTGTGTGAGCAGTTTGTTGGTGGGTACCATTGTTGTATGTTTAGAAGTTCCTTGATGGTCACTCCAAAGAGGAAAGGTCAGCCAGGAAGGACAGATAGCATAGTTTAAGCCTTCACATTGACCTGGCTTAGCTCCAGGTCTATTGCTTACAACACCTTCCTGGACCACCTAGAACCACAGTAGTTGCTCACTGCTCTAAACTTCTAATATCACTTATCACTTGTTCATTTGCTACTTGATGTTTTAAAAATACTCATGGCTTCTTAGCTAGGTTTGGAGCTCCTTAATTTCAGACTTTCCATAGAATATGTCCTCTAGAATCTAGAGAAGAGCCCAACTGTTATTCATTTCCTGACAGAACATTTTCTGTTTCTCATTATTAGCTGAATTTGAGGTAGCGTAGGGATGGGGAGTGATTATAGTGATGCTCTTTTATGGGGGAAGAATTTTGGTGTTTTTGAGGGGTATTTTTGCTTAAACCTTCATCATTTTTCCCAACTTCCCCTTTCTGGCTCTTTTCCTTCCAAGAGAGTAAGATGTCAAGGGGTGAAGTATATCATTCCTTTTTTATTACTCCCCAGCCTCTTCTTAACTAAGTCTTAACTCTGACTTAGCTGTAAGGAATTTTGCCATTATTTTTCATTGGGCAAAACTCCTGCCCACTGTAAGATGTCAGTCAAAATGAAACCCTTGCCTTGTAGCTTCTTTGATGCCTTTTGGACACTCTGCCACTCTCCTGATATCTTTTGGAGGGCTGACTTAAAAGGCCAATAGTATTGCGTTAGGAAATCAAACCCATTGACTGAAATCTACAATGACCTGTGAATGATTATATTTTGCTGAGACAAAATGCTAAGAATCTGTAAGGATTTTGGAACTTGAAGATAGTAAATGAACATTTAGCAAGGAGTCTTTAGTAGCAAAGCCAGTTAGAGAATCCTATTGCCCAGTCTAAAGTTTTTCAACATCATTCTCTGCTAGTGCGTAAGCCTTCAGAAGTCCATAGTGGAATATAGACATGAGAGTGATCACAGCCACATTTCTGAGCAGCTGATTCTAGTAGGTCTCTTCTCTTTACCATGACTCTGTGACTTTAGAAATAGAGATGAGAGTAGTTGCTAACATATTTTAGTATAATGTATATACCTTCTGAAGTGACTTACCCAGTTTGTTTTGTTTCTAATAGCACCTAACATCATGTTTCTCATACCCTTTGGCGACTTAGTTTCCCCACACTTTTTATTCCAGTGTTCACTGTTTGATGATGGTTGTTGGTTAGATATAGCAAATGTGGTACCTGTATTTCCAAGTTCTAAAACAGGTTTAATGTGCAAACATTCATAGACAAAACAAAACACAAAATTCTAATTACTAACTATTTACATTATAGAGCAGTTCACCAAAGCTTGGGAGATTTGGGGTGCCGGTTAATTATCCCACCTCCCTTTTGATCTAGACAGTAGGAAGAAGGAGCAAAAACCGAGGTGAAGGTATCAATTCTACTCATGACTGCCCAGTATCTCCTAAAGTGTACAGTGTAGAGATGTGAGTCTAGGAGTGCTCCCTGCACTAAATCACTCAAGACTGTGTAGAGTAAGAAAAGAGGAAGCTAAGGATGAAATCCTGAGGATGTAAACCTTGAACGGATCCTCATGAAGACTGAAAAGGAGCACAGAGTTGTAGGAAGTTGTGATGTCAGAAAATCCAAAGGATTTGGGAGCAGCACTTAGGAAAGAAAGAGTGTTGCTCACATGCCTGCAATGCTGCCAACAAATCAGTGAAGGTGTGAGCAGCAACAACAAACACATCCATGGGATTTTACAACAACATGTCTTACAGAAACAACTTGCTGTTCTCCCAGCCCAGCCTCCCTACACTCTGATCACTTAGGACCGTCTGTTTTCCAGTGTACCTTCACATCTGGCTCCTGTTGGGTATAAAAATATGCCACTGAAAGATCTTTGGCCTCCAGTTGTTTATTATAAACCTGGAGGAAGGACTAATGGTATGTGTCTGTGTGTTTGAAGGATGATTGGAGATGATTTTCCTTTATAATTGGGGCCCAAAACTTCTGGTGGTGAGGATTATAAATTGCTGGATTAGGAGGAGGTACTGATGGGGTGGCAGGGTGATGAGCCCTTCGGAAGCTATGCCAGGGTCCCGGGCAGCCCAGCACTGCCCTTCTCCCTTCTGTTCTTTGTAGGGCATGTCTTTGCTACGTGAAGCTCTTGATCCGTTGTTGTTCAGTGCTATGGGAGGAAATATGTGGATGTTGGGGCTCATTAAATGCTTGGCAAAATTAGACTTCTGGAAGTGTAAGAGAAGGGGAAGGAGAAGACTCTGAACACAAATTCTCATCTTCAAATTTCTGCTTAGGCCCCCGGGCATGGAGGGAACAGCGTGAGCCAACTTCTGCCTCTAAGCACCTACAGAAAGATTCTTACTCAAAATCAAACAAATAGCACTCCCTAACAGATACTTTTTTGGTATTCTAATGTTGTATTTTAATTTCCCTACTGTTCAAGCCAAGCTTTTGTCATTCTAAATGGCTTCAAGTGCAAATAAATTTCCTGTATTCCATTGCCACCCCTATGAAGGTTTTCGAACCCTTTAAGTCATCCTAGCTTTTAAATTGGGAGGTTTATTCCTTGATAATCAGAATTCACATAAACGTAGGATATAATTTGTAGCACCTCTCCATTTCTCCCGTCATTTGAATCAAGCCATGTGTATAAGGCACTGAGGCTCATACCTTCTGTGCTATAATGACTTACATGAATAGAAAGCCTAGAACACAGTGAGGACTTGATTGAGGTTAAATTGAAATTTAAATGACACCAGGTGCCTGATGAGCTAGCTTTTTCTGGGGAATAAAGCAATGCTGCATTGAGCTCACTGGGTTGGTGGGTGGGGAGAGTTCCAAGCCCTGTAGCTAGCTTCCTCAGACAGTTGAAGAACTAGGGGCCTCGCAGAGCTTGCAATAGCCTGTGTATTTTTAGTCCTCGCTTTTCATGTAAGTTTCCTGTTAACTGCTTGCAGGAAATCTTTTCTTGGACATAATCTGCCCATTTCCTGAAGTCTTCCTCTCCGCATTGTGTCAGTTTGGGGATGAATCAAGTCAGCAGATCTAGAGAGTGTGTGTTCTCTTCCCTGCCACAGCCTCCCCTCTTTGTGGGATACCAGAAAGCTGCCTTTCTTGTCTGTTTCCAGGGGTGAAGGAGGAGGGGCGAGTCCATGGTGTGTGTCAGCCTCTTAGGGCGCCTGACACAAGTGTCCTTTTGTACGTGGAGGGGGCATGTGTGTGTTTTGCCCCTTCCCAATGGACACTTTCATTTATTAGGTCCGGATGGTGTCCTCTGAGCCGTAAACAATGGTGTAGAAGATAAAGAGCTGCCTTAGTGAGGAGGCTGTGGTGGCAGCGGCTGGTTTCCCTTCTCTGCCTCTGCCCCTGCCTCCTTTGTCCATTGTGAGCTGGCCCAATGTGAGCCAGCCTCGGACAGCTATCACCCCTTCCCAGGCCAGGCAGCGTGGACGTCGCTTCCCAACCTTGAAGGCTCCAAGAGGTTTTCCATGATAAGGATAACAGTTTCTCATGTTTGTACAATGTTCGTTTTTAAACGTATCTTTTGAGGAACTGAAATTGTGGCTTTGAATGTAGGATTTGAATCAAAAGATGTGCGTTTCAGTGCTGGGCTTGCTCTTTAATAACTGTGAGACCTCAGGCAAGTTATGAAACTAATAGCAGTTTCTACTTCACAGGGTGTTCCCAAGTTTAAGTAAGAAAAAAATGTATAGGGTGCCTACCACATACGAAGCACTCAAATATTAACCCAAATAAAAGGGGAGATACGAAGGAGTATTACGCGAGATAATTTAGATGAATATGCAATGCATGAAATGCTAAATGCTTTAGTTATTCCTTGGCGTGAGGTCTGAGAGTAAGCGTTTCCTCTCACCTATGAAGCTGCCCCTTTACCTGGACTCTCACCCTGCCCATTCCTTCCTTGTCTCAGACATCCATTACTGTGGGCTCCTCTTTCACATGTTAGCATGCTTCTCTTATCTTAACGCATAACACTGTCTCCTGAGGCCAGTTCCTAGCCCAGGGCTTGGCACAAAGTAGGGTTCAACAGTTAATTGAATAGGTACTCGCCGTGAAAAACTTCAAAATGCAACCCCTTTCCCATCGTTCCTAGTCACTCAAGCTTCTTTCTTGATTTTTATACCCAGGGGTAGTGTAAGAAATGGAAACCACTCCATATGCTTTCAACAGAAATGAACTTAATGGAGTACAAGGCATTAGATGTTTACCAAATGGTAGGAGGAACTAAAGCTAGGTTTTCTCTACAAACGATAGTCCCCACGCCCTCAGAATAACGCTGGAGTGATCAGTCTAACACCCCACCCCCACTCGGAGCTGTGATGCAGTGATTGGGAGGTCAGACTTGAGAAGCTCCAGCTGCAGCTGCCCTGTGGCACTCAGGAAGCTGGAAAATGCCTCAGCTGCATGAAAAACCCTTTCGTGTCTACACCCTTGCTTGCCAGAAGAATCAAGAGCTGCTATGAGAACAGCAAAATAGTCTTCGCCTCACTTCTAACTTACTAGTCTTGTGTGAATGCAAATGATTGGCAAATAAGCTGCAAGCAAATCTGGTAAAGGTGTTATTTTAGTTTTTTAACATTTCCAGTAGAGGGGATTAGGTGGAGCTTGAATGAGCCAACCTACAGTATATATTCCACCAGCTTCATCTAGGAAGTACTTCAGGTTGCAATATGACAGGATAAAAACTAGGTGAGGAAATACACACAGGTTGCTCTGCGTCCAGTTGTAACCTTCAAAGCACAGAATCAGTCTCTTCCATAGAACGTGGTTAGGGTCATATGTCTCCATGAGAAATCTTCCCTATCTCCCCATGGCCTCGAAAAAAGTCCAGTTGCCCCCAGACTGCGCCACTTGCAACCCATGGGATGCACTCAAGTGTTTGAAGGAGCGTTCTCCATATATGTCAGGTACTATGCTAGACAATGGGAACACAAAGGCAAAAAAGGAAAAACAAAGAGGCCCTGCTTTCAAGTTCTCAGTGGTCTAATAGGGTGATACGGAGTTGAAAGTAGTTATAAAATGACATTATAAATGCTAAAATGGAAGTATTCTCAAGAACACAGATGAGAGATACATAAATCAGATTGGGAGGATGAAATGGCCGTCTGTAAAGAGTTAAATGTAAAACATTTTTATTAATATTAGGAGCTTGTGAGTTTAAATATAATCTCTTTCTCCTAATCTCCCATCCTGAACACAAGACTCAAAAACTTTTTAAAAATTTTTCCCAACAGTTCTAATGAAAATTTTCAAATATACAGAAAAACTGAAAGATTTATACAGTGTATACTCATATATCCACCATTTAGATTCTGCCATTATTTTATGATACTTGCTGTATCACATACCTCTCCATCTATCCATCCTTCTATCCATTATCCATCTAATTTTTTTAAGCATTTAAAGTAAATTTCAGACTTCAGTATGTTTCTCCCTAAATACTTCAGCACACATATCATTAACTCATTAACTAGAGTCCAGTATTTGTTTAGTATTTTTATTTAAGGTAAAATGTACATGGAATGAAATGACCAAATCTCAAGTGAGCTTTCTCTGAATACCTGTGTAGCTCAAACATGATTAGCTGTAAAACATTATCAGTGCCCCAGAAAGCTTCCTTATGCCCCTTCCTAGACGGTTCACACACTCACCCTCCAGGAACAACCATCATTCTGATTTGTTTTCCACCGTAGATTATTTTTGTCTGTTTTAGAATTTCATACACATGAAGTCTTGTAGTATGTGCTCTTTTGTATAAGGTTTCTTTCACTCAGCGTAATACTTTTCAGATCCATCCATATTGTTGATTGTGTTATTTAAGACCCTCTGTTATTGGGACTCAATGTACTTATTTTTAGTTTTTAAATTTTATTAATTTATTGGGATCACATCACTTAGTAAGATTATGTAAGTTTCAAGTGTACAATTCTATAATGCATCATCTGTATATTGCATTTTGTGTTCACCAATCAAAGTCAAGTCTCCTTCTGTTACTATGTATTTGACCCCTTTTACCCTCTTCTACCTCTCCCCATGCCCCTGCCCCCCCGGCGATCACCATACTGTTGTCTGTGTTTGAGTCATTTGGTTGTTTTGTTTGTTCATTTATTGCTTTCTGTCTTATAGCCCACACATGAATAAAATCATATGTCCACTTTTTCATTTTTGTCTTTTCCTGGAACCCTCTAGGCTCTAGAAACACTCAGTTGAATAATGCTTCCTGAACATTTCATGAATATTGCTACTTCCTTGCATTTTGATGATGATGTCTTCCCCTTTACATTCAGAATATTTTTTCTTTCTCCTGTCTTTCATCTCCTCTTCCCAGAATTTGATTCTGGGAATACCTTTCATCCTTCAAGCCTCATTTTATATATTATGACTTTCATATGAAGCACCCCATGATCACTGACCTACCCCTACCATTCCCCTCCTCCCAATGATTCCCAGAATGGGTCTTTAATCTGTTGATATATTAGACTTCATGTGCCCATCATACCCATTCCATATTCAGATACAAAGATGATTGAAACATCCCTTGAAGTCGTTTACAGTCTATTGGGAGAATTAGACATGTACAGAAGAGATGATTAATATAACATAGGGATTAAAAATTGACCCAGATATAGATTTATTGAGCTCCCACTGTGTACCCAACACAACTCAGTATATAGTTGTAGAATTGTATTAAATAATAGACGAGATACATCTGGGCTAACTAGTAGTGATCTTCAGCATAGGCAAAAATGAGGCTTACCTGCTGTGACTGAAGAGTATAGAAGCTGCCTCTGCCCTGATAGATTTCTACCCAATTCTTCTTAGCCATAATCCCACTGGGTCAGAACTACGTATTCTTTGGACATATTTGAGGATAGCAAACTGAAAACTGAGTTCTCATGCTTTAAACATTCTCTGTAATATCATTTCATCTATTCTGCAAAGGTCACTGAAGTCCCAGTCCACATCTGTCTTTGTGTATGTCTGAGAATTCAGAGGAACACATTGTTACTTTCCAGAAGCTCATAGCAGAATATAGACACCTTCACAGACAAATAATAATAAATAACTGAAATCTTTTTTGAAATAAGACAGAACTAATTTGAAGTAGCAATTTCTTTTCCTATAGGAAATCCCTTCAAAATGCTTTCACAACCACAATTTGTTATTGCTCTTCATATAGACTTTTTTTTTTTTTAATCCACAGGAAAAAATAGTACATATTTGATTCAAGAGTTTTCTACTCTTATCTTATTGACCTGTGGCCACTATATCTCACTTTATTTTATAAGGAAAGTCGAATAAATGCAAAAACAAAATCCCCTAACATTTATCAACATAAGCCTAAGTAATTTTCTCATATGAATGGTGTTTGTGTTTGCTAGCCCTCCTCTGGCACAATGTGTGAGGATGATTTTAGATGAGACACTTATCTGAAAATAACACCTGTTCTATCTCACAAGGTTAAAAGTATCTCCCAAAAAAAAAAAAAAAGTAATGATGAAGTTCTTTAGATACGATATGGAATAAGCTCCAAGGTATAATTTAAGGAAAAAAGTGAGCCTCAGTTACACTATCTGTAATGATACTAGATCATACTATATGATTAGTTGTATAAAAAAGAGGACAATATTATATATCTTTATTTTTGCACACATAAAACTATCTCTGGATTAAAACACATGAAATTCATAACAATGATTATCTCTACAAAGCAGAAGAGGATGGCTAGGGTTAGGGTGGAAGGAGACTTTTTACTGTTTGCCATTTTATACTTCTTGATTCTTGAACCATATAACCTCTTCAAAAATGCAGTGTTTAAAAAATGAACAAAATTGGTTTGGGGATAATTTACCACTAAAGTTCAGAGGAAAAGGCTATTACGAATTTTCTTTTTTGTTCACAGTATTATTTGTTTCATGTTTTCTGATCAAATCAGCCTCTAAGATAAACAATCTCTGTATCTCTTGAATACTGATAGTGTGGTAGTTGCCAGGGTATTGCTAAGTCACATAAGGTTCTTAGAAATCGCACGCTTTAGGTTGTCAGTAGTTTCTGTGGTCAGGAAGAGGGCACATATGCATGTAGATAGAGTTCTTGGAATCCCAAAATTATAAATTTTCAGAAAGCACCAGAAGATTAACTTAGTCCATACCTCATTATAAGTTTGTATGCCCTCTGCAACATTCCCACCTTGAGATTATTGTCACTTCAATGTTGCTCATTATTATTAATAAAGATGCCAGCTAAGTCAAGAGGCCCTCAATTCCCTGGTCTCTGTGCTGCCCTGGAAAGATCAGTGGATGGGAAGTCAGATTACTTGCCACTAATCCACTCTTTGGCTTCAGGCAAATCACCTAATCTCTCTGTGTCTTTTTCTTCATCTCTAAAATTAGGGCATTAGACTGTGCCAGGAATGGCAGATACATGGCATGGCTGCTGCCACTCTCTCTCCCTTTCATGACAGATGTTACTTCACACTTTGGTCATAACCACAGATGAAGCCTCAGAATCCTTCTCAGCACCACCTTCCAAGCAACTAGAACCAATTAATGGGACTTGGTGGCACTTGGCAGTGAGATGAAAGTCATTCCCTTTCATTTTCAAGTGGCATTGTCCTGGTAAATGTTTAACAACAGGTTCTCAGGAAAGAAAAAGATGCCCTGATTTGCAACCTTTGCCAATTTCCATGATACAAATACTCCCACCATAGCTGATTTCAAATCACTAAGATGAGGTCAACTGGATTGCAAACTTCCTGAAAATTTAATCATCTTCTTTTATGAGCTGATAGAAGCTGACTCCAGCACATCACTGTAAAATTGATGACTTTGGATTAACAGGCCACAGCCATAACTGAAAATGACCATCCTCCCCAGGGAATTTTATCCAGAAGCATAATTCGTACCTTACAGTCTCTTGGACTTAGGGAATACTTGAGTGCCATAAGTGTTTGATAAATGTATTCTACCTCCCTGAGCCTCAGCTACACTGTCTGTAAAATGGGACTGAGGATTCCTACCTCATAGGATTGACTGTAGTCAAGAATGAAAGGCTGCAGCTAAATCACTTGACACAGGTGCCTAACACATCATTTGACCTCTCGAATATTCCCTGCCCCTTATCAGTGTGGGATGCGGTTATGTTAGTGCGTCTTCATCTTTTCCAGACTCATGAAGGCTAGTTGTTGCTTTCCCTCCAGCCCATCTCTTTTTCTAACCATTATACACTCCCTTTTCCTCTGTGTCTCTCCTCTGCTCTACTGTACTTAATCTGAATGGAATATAAACATTTAACCCTACCTATTGTAGTGTTTTATGTGTATTCTCTATCCAGTCCTCTCTTGGCAGTCTGTGCTGTCAGACATTACAGGCATATTTGCGTGCAGAGACCAACCCTGTGTAAGTCTCTTGGGCTATCTTCCATCACAACCCTATGAGAAGTAAGTGCTAATAAGTCACCACTCTTGGGATCAAACTTACATCAAGCCTTTTGCCAGAAGGAGCTTCTCTTACATGAGTACCAGAGAAGGCTGCTGAAGACCAGTCTAGAGCTTAGTGACAGACACCTAGTATGTGCCCATGACCAAAGATCTATCAGCAGGCAGAAATAATTGTCATAATTTAAGAACATATTTTTTCTTCCTGCAGGTCCAGTACTTTTGAAAAGTTGTCCAAAAACAAAAGTTTGGTTAAAACACACATATAGTTTTCTTCCTCCTCCAGTATAGTGTTTATAAGACAAGGGGTATTGGAGGAAATGTTGTGTAATCTGTGTCGTAGCTCCTAATTTCAGCCTCGATTCTCCAAACACTGAACACACACACACACTGTGCCCCAAACACTGCTGTGGGCTGGGAGTGAGACAGGTGAGCCATGGTTCCTACGTCAAGGAACTTACAATCCCAGGCAAGAGACAAGTCAGCCAACAAGTATACATCGGGTGATAAATGCAGGAGGCGTCGTGAGTTTCATTAGCCCGGGATTGTGGGAAGTCATCCTGGCAGGAGTGATCTGGGAAAACTCTCTTCCCCCTTTTTCCTCTTTCACAGCATTTAGTACTGTGCTAAGGTCAATAAATGTGTGATCCATTGGTGATCATACTCATTCCCACTGCCTCAGTTACCATCCCTATATGCTAATGACTTCTTTTTTTTTTAAGAGTTTATGTATTTACTTTTTAGAGAAAGGGGAAGAGAGGGAGAAAAACATGATGTGAGCCAGAAACATTGATTGGTTGCCTCTAGCACGCCCCCAGCATGCAACCTGGTTCACCACCCAGGCACGTGCCCTGCGGGAAGTGAAATGGTGACCTTTCAGTTCTCAGGCTGCCGTGCTCAATCCCCTGGACCACACCAGCCAGGGCTATGCTGATGACTTTTACGTCCATATCTCCAGCCCACATATGCATTTTGAGGACCAAGTCAGCTACCTACAGTTCAGCTCCACAAGGATGTCTGAAAGACCCTCCAATTCTGTATGTCTAAGATTGAACTCAGTATTAGCTACCTGTACCAAAATTCCTCGTGCTCCAGGAAACCGGTCGATGTCATAGTTTGCTGAAGCCAGAAGCCTGGAAGTCATTCTTCTCTGTCACCCAGCAATCACTGAGAAGTTGATACTAGCTATTAAGTATCTCTTTTGCATTACCTCTTCTTTCCATTGCCTCACTGTAATCTAAGCCACCATTTCTCATTGGGACATGCCTGATCCTAGTCTTACTCTTCTCCAACTTTTCACATAGCAGCCAGAGTGACCTTTCCAGAACACAAATCCAGCCATGGCACTCCCCGTTAAAAAATTCTAGTGTTTTCTGTTGTCCTTAGGATGAAGTCCAAATTCCTTAACTTCTTTCCGCTGGCTTTTTCTGATCACGTCAATAAGATTAATTCATTTCCCTGTCATACCATATTTCCCTTTATCCTAATATTGACCATGCTGTGTTGTAATTATTTGTTCCTTGTTGACATGTCTGCTAGACACCAGGCTCTCAGATCAAGACCATGTCTCTACTGTTTACTCCCCTACCACAGTGCCTGGTATGCAGTAGAATACTGAATGAGTATATGAGTTCATTATTTTAAAATTTTGAAATAATAATTTGCTATCCTGTGAAAGGAATGGAAGGCTTCTATTGTCACTCATTGGTAAGTTTGGTTAGTCATGTAGTAAGTTTTCTTAAAACAGAGAGAGTCCAGCGTCTGTCATTATGTCTGGTGCGGTCCAGAGCCGCAGAGATCAACTTTGCAAAGACTAGAGAGGAAGACGGGAAGCAAAAAATCAAAAGAACTGAAATGTCACTACTTCTTTTTCCCTTTAGTGCTATAATATATAACTTCATACATATATTTTTTCTTTGCTTTGAATTATTCCTTTAGTCAGTTGCCAGAAATGAGAATTATTAGATAAAAGAGGATGAACATTTTTAAGACTCTTGAATGCTGCCAGATTGTTTTCCAGAGGCGCCACCCCAACAAACAACTTGGAGCTATGGACAAGGCTGCCTGTTTAATCACACTCTTACCACCCCTGGGGAATGTCAATTAAAATCTTTTTTTGTGTTTCTCCAGTTTAATAGAGGAGGGGCAGTGACCTGCCCCATTCCCTTTAGTTAATGTTGGGTCTTTTTAATTTGATTCTTGACGCATGTCAGGAATCCAGAGGAGCATCCTACCTCTCCAAGGCTTGTTCAGAGGCGGCGGGTGGGGCTCCACCTCAGCGGCCCCTGGGGCACAGCATCTGCCTTGTGCCGCAGCGGGGAGGGGCAGCGGTGGAGGGAAAACATAACACAAACCACACCACTGTTAGGGGATGAGGCCGCTGGGATAATGCTGTGAGAAGGATGAAAAGAACGATTCTCCATTCTCCATTGTTGTGATTCCCTGGGATGAGCCAACAGCTCCAGCCCAGCAAGGGCTGGGTCTTCACTGCAGCCAGATGCTCCCTTTTCCAGCGCTGCCTTCCATTATTTCTGGCGAGAAGGGGCGGGGGTAGCCTAGCAGCTGAAACAGATTAACTTTTATGCCAGTTTCCTCCCTTTGAGTGATTGCCCTGGACCTGGGGACATTCAGCATTAGAAATTGTTTAGAAAGAAGAATGTGGTTCAAGGTCTACAGTGTGTAAGAGCCAACCTCTGGAGTCCGTGCACCATTCCTGCCTTGATCTGTGGGAGCTGCGTGAGGCAAATAGAGCTTTCTTTCCTCCCCAAAGGCCACTGCCTTCTGCAGGCCCTCGTCCTGTTTTGTCTGGGCCCTGGCAATAGCTTCCTGTTTCCCTTAATCTGTCCTCTTGCACACTGTTGCCAAAGTGATATTTCTACCATGCACGTCGGATCTTGTCATTCTCTAGTTTCAACGGTCAGTGGATAAAATCCAAGCCCGTTTTCCCAGCTTTTTGGGCGTTTAGCAGTTAGAACCCAAACTGCTTTTCCAGACAGGCCTCCACCTCTCCCCTGGCCTGTGCCCTGACTGGCACATTCATTCCCCATAAGCTGCGCCTGTTGGCCTTTCTGCCCTGCTTGCCCTCCGCATCTGTCCTACCTGACTAACTCCTTCTAAACCCTCACATGCCCCTCAAAAAGCAGGACCCCTCAATTATCACCTCTTCGGTGGATTTTTCCTGGATTTCCCCTAACAGTTAATCACTTTCTTCTGTAACCTACACACAAACTGTGAGTTCTGTTTGTTTTCCTCAAATCAAGACTTAGCACCTTCCTTTTGTATATTTATATCTGTGAATCCCCAGCCCCTGCCACAATATTTTGCACATAATAAATGCTCAAAAATGTGTCCTTTCCTTCCTTTCTGCAAGCCTGTTCTTAATCTGTTTAACCTTCAATGTGTTCTTATTTTTAGACCTGAAAAGGAATGTAATACAGTTTAATTTTTTTTTTTTTGTCCTTTTAAAAAAATGGTTACCAGAACCAAAGCCCAGTGAGGGAAGGAGTTGACTCTGGGATACACAGCCAGATTTAATAGCAGGCTGGGGAACCTGGTCCAGCTGAACTCCTTAGGTAACTTGAAAAGATCCTTGAAATAAAGGATTGTATCAGGAGGAGGTGAAGGAACTAAGTTCATTGCCAAGGTTTTTGCTAGAGGTTTAATTTATATATGTTACCTAATTTTTATTTTTGTAAACTTCTTTTTTTAAACTTACTGATGAGAGAGAAAGAGAGGGAGGGGGAGGGGGGAGGGGGAGGGAGGAGGGGGAGAGAGAGAGAGAGAGAGAGAGAGAGAGAGAGAGAGAGAGAGAGAGAGATTGAGATTGAGATTGAGATTTGTTGTTCCACTTATTTATGCATTCATTGGTTGAGTCTTGTATACCCTGACCAGGGATCAAATCCACAACCTTGGTATATCGGATGATGCTCTAACCAACTGAGCTACCTGGCCAGGGCCTCTTTTTAAAAATTGTAGTAAAATACACATAACATAAAACTTACCATCTTGACCATTTTTAAGGGTACAGCTCAGCAACATTGAGTACATTCACATTTTTCTGCAGCCATCGCCGCGGTCCATCCCCAGAACTCTTTTCATATAAGGTGAGAAGAAGAGAGGACTGGAGAAAGGTGGGGAGGGGAAGAATTGCAGAGGCAGCTAGCCCTGAGCTGAACTTTCCAGTGTGTTTAGAGTTCACTGGAGAGCCCTTATTTGTCTGCCCTTTTACGCTACTCCTTCCTCCTCTGATTGTGCTTCTCTGACTCTCAAGGTAGCTCCTTTACTTTGCTGTCTCTGTTGAAATACCTTGAGGAGGGTCATTTAAAGCTCTTCCACAGTCTGTGCCCAACCCATTTTCTCAGACTTATCTGTGCCATTCCCTTCCTCCCACTATATAAACCCAAATTTGAGCTGTGTTAGTTCTCACTGCACCAGGAGCAAGCCCTGTCTTTCTATGTGTACCCCATGGTCAGTTTATTCACTCTGCCTTTAGTGCACGGCTCTTTCTCTAAGGCCTCTTGAGGGTGGAGGCGCATATTCATCCCTATGCCTCTGTGGCATGGGGCACAATGCCAGCTACATTGGTGGGCACTCAGTAAATGTGTTGAAAAGATGATTAAACAGATTCTCTTCGTCTGTAATGATGAATACCTAACCATTATTATTATATTCATATTGATGTCATATATTAATAATGATTATAAAAGCACAGTCATGCAGCATATGCCTTATAGTCTTACTTTTTAGTGATTAGAAAAGACCATGTGACATGGGTCCTGCCCACCAGTGATTGCAGTCTAGCTGGGAGAAGACAGGATACTCTTATGTGTGCTTTACAGTTTACCGTTCTGTATTACATGTGGTCCTTGCAACATTCAGGAATGGCAGGGAGGACTGGTTTTTTCTCCACTTCACTATTAGGATACTAAAGCACAGCAGAGTTGAGGGATTTGACTCAGGTCCCATGGCTAGAAGATTGAGGCGGAGCTGGAAGGTAGGGAACTGACTTCAGGCAAGACGCTTAACCACTTTAAGCAACTCAGTTTGTTCATCTACAAAATAAAGATAATCGCGTCTACTTCCTAGGTCATTGTGAATATTGAAAATTAGATAGTATAAATGAGTAACGAGTTTAGCACAGTAGGTGAGCAAATGCTAGCTATTATGATTTGTCTCTGTATCTGGTGTTTTGTCCCTGTGCAACACTGTGTATTACTTTGAAAAGGAGGTTTTCAAGTACCTTCACAGTGGCTTTGCCTTGGATTGTTGGCAATATTAATAGCCATTCCTGCTCTACATAGGAGTCCCATGTAAAGCACCTCATGTGATTCCTGTCTGACTTGGGCGCTGAGTGAATGGTTCCCGTACTTCCCCTCCTAGCTTTGTACTTTTATGGGTGAATTGCACAGGACTTGATACTTCTAAGTCTAGAAGCCGAGGAATAAATCCAGCTAGGAATGAAATGCACAGTGCTCTCACATTTTCCAGGCTGTGAGTTCTTTTCATTTATTCTCTCTGCAGTCTTCCCTGTGTTCTCTTCACACTGTTTTGTGATAGGTGGATTTAAGTTGGTAAGATCGCTGAGGCATAGTAGAAGTTAATTGGTACTGATGTCTTATTTTCAGTTTGTAGAGGCCCCAGGGCACTTGTGTGATAAATAGTGCTGTGTAAATTAAAATGCAGCTAAGGGTCTCTTCAGTGTTTCTTGAATTAAGTTTATTATGTGTGGTAATTTGCACCTAGAGGCTATTGTTGTTATTTGTTGTAGTGACCGTGGCAGTAATGAGCCTACTTCCAGCATAGTTTGGCACATGCCCTATAGACAGTTTATTTGCTTTTGGCAGGACTCCATGGTGTACCCTGAGCAAATGAATCAGCCTATTTGGGTGGCAGGGCCACTGAATCATAGGGAGGGTGTGAGTCTTGCTCATGATCCACAGTGATCCTGGGATGGGGGAATACCAGAGAGTTCTTATTCTGTTCCTAACTGGATTATTCCTTAGCCTGTGGAGCATCAAGTCCCATGCACTTCACCCAGAAAAGCGCAAAGCCAGGGAAGGGAAGTATAGGACCCATTCACTGAGAGACCAAGTCAGATAGGAATCACATGAGGTGTGTTAATATGACTCACATGTAAAGCAGGAGTGACTGTCAATATTCCCAACAGTCTAGGACTCAGATCTAGTCTTGGAACTATCTGCTGTATTGTAATAGGTTAACATTCTGTTCATCAGGCAGACACATTGATCCAAACCATTTCAAGAACTAAAAAAGGAAATCTTCCGACAGGTCCCAAAGCCAGCACACTAAACTTTTTACACCTCTGTCTCATATGACAACCTTACAAGGTAAATAAAGCAGGTGATACTTTCTTCATGCATCCTAGACAGGTCATGGAACTTTCCTGGGATCATATAATAAATAGCAGACTGAGCATTGAACCTAGGTTTTCTCATTGATCACTACTCAGAAATTCTCTAATTCTAGATTCTACAAAAAATAATGTATTACATGTCTTATTTTCAGTTCTCACTTCTACTACCCTCATTGAGAGTCTTAATACTTCAGACCTGGAAAGTTACAAAAATTCCTAGCCTAGGGAAGTAAGACAGGTTGAGTTTAAGAGAGTAAACCTCGGTTAGCAAGGGATGCCCAGAAGATACAGTCAGAAGTCCTTGCTTTGCCACTTCGTAGCTTTATATCTGCAGTTAAGTTACTTAGTTGCTTCATGCCCTAGTTTCTTCATCTCTAAAATGGAATAATAGTAACTACTCATAGGATGGTTGTAAGGATGGAAAGAACTAATATATGTAAAGTGTTTAGTTCAATACCTGGCAGGGAGTGAAAGTATTTAGTTATTATTCTTACAGTGAATACCGCACAGCATGGAGAAACTTCAAAATAATCTCTCTTACTTTCCTCATACTTTCTTTTTGAAGATTTACAGGGAAATAATCTGTGTTTTCTCCTCCTTCTCCTCCTCTCCATCCTTCTTCCCGCCCCCCTGCCCCGTGCCCCCAAAGAACAGGCTGGCTCAGAGCTTCCAGTAAACATTAGGGGGCATTCAGTTGATTATGGCATTCATTTGGTTCATGGCATCTTGTATAATGATCTTCCTTGTGACATAGCTAAGGGAAGTCGGTATTCTCAGTCGTTTGTAAGAAGGCATGAAGCTGATTTCTGTCAACGGATCTAGCACTGGACAGCATTGTTTATTAGAGAAAATTGTGTCAGTACAGCTCTCCTGTGCCTCTTTCTTTGTGTCTTCCAGCCCTCATCAGGGTCTCAGGTGTTTGGCCTTGTCATGATCTGGGCCAAAGGAGCTGCTAGTAGGTACCTCTCTCAGGGCCCACCATCCCCTGTCTCATTGCCCCCTGTCCCTGAGTCCAGATGCCTCAGTCATCCTTGGTGTCTAGCTGCTCTGGTAAGCTAATTGCATTTTAGGCATTTGTGGAAAGAAGTAGTGAATAAACAAGTGCATTGAGATAATATAAAAAGCAATATAATAAGCAGTAGTGAGTCATTAACACCCACTGCCTGGCCTAAAGCAATAGCTCAGTGGATTTATTGAATAAATTGCTGTGTTTGGTGGTCATATTTATTGGGTCAGCCAAAAAGTTCATTATGTTTTTTCTGTACGGTGGCTCTAGTAGCACTTAGTTGTCTATAACTTCATTTCAAGCGACTTTGTTAAATTGTATTGTGACAGCTGTCATACCAGCGTGCAATTTTAAAAACTTATCAAAATTGGTGAATTTTTGTGCAGCCATTTTAATATTGAAGATAGAAGAAGATACACAACATTTGTGGCATATTATACTTTATTATTTCAAGAAAAGTAAAAATGCAGCTGAAACAAAAAAAAAAGTGCAGTATATGGAGAAGAATGGAGAAGGTGCTGTGACTGATCGAACATGTCAAAAGTGATCTGCAAAGTTTCTTGTGCTACTGACATTTTGGCCAAGTAATTCCTTGCTGTGGGGCTGTTTTCCACATTGAAAGATATTTAGTAGCATGCCTGGCCTCTACCTACTAGAAGCCAATAGTAGGTGATAGCCGAAATACTCAGAATATCCAAATCAATAAAGTTAATGGTCAAAATGAAAAATACATCTTTTGTTTTATGGAAAAAACATAACAGACTTTTTGGCCAACCCAATACTATCCTAATCATGTGTTGGAAGCCTAGTTCAAATGCTTCCTACTTTGTTAAAAATTATTCTCATATCAAATATGTAATTCCACTTATATGGAATCTCCCACTTCTATACTCTAATAAAACTTCATAGTAAAGCTTATGTACTTGTGTATAAAGTTTATATTCTTTATTTAGAGAAATTTTTTAAAAAAACCTTTCACTCCTGAGTCTCACAACAACCCTGTCAGGATAATCATCTTCATTTTATAGATGAAGAAACTGAAGCTTAGGTGGTATGAAAGATCCCAAGTCCATGCAGTTCATAAGTAGCAAAACTTACTCCCAGCTATTAAATGATCGCTGTTGTGATATGTTATACAGGCAAATGCGTATTTTATTTAGTTGTGCTCATGTTTTAACTTTACCACTAGAATGGAAGCTCTTTTCATCTAAGGACTGGCTCATACCACTGCTTATGCCTCCCAGAGCTTCACACATAATAGACGTTTGGAAGCAAAATGCCAATTTTTAGGGGGTCCTTTGATGTTGAAATCAAAGGGGTGACCAATGGCAGAATTTCATACCAAATCAGTGTAGCGAGAAATAGTTTTAGGGGAGAAACAAATCAATCTTTTCCCCTGTGTAGAGCTTCCTATTGGGCCTTCCTAACTGCAGAACTGTAGAGTGTACCCCTGCGGGTCCACCTTGCGGTGGTTTGTACCATTGAGTACAGCTTTTGCCCTCTCCCATACCTAAAGCCGCAGCTCTAACTCACGACACAGACTCAAGAGAACAGTGATGGCTGGACGCTACAAGCTCTGGGCCAAGGTCCCCCTCGGCTAATTGAAACTCATCACTATTAATATCTGGATTTCTATTAATGCTGTCTTCCCACCGTCAGCTAATTCAAATCTGTTCTTTTTTTTTTTTTTTTTTTTTTTTTTTTTTTTAAGAATTTAAAGCTATTCTTAACCACACAGTCTTGGCCTGGGCCTGGTTCCCATTTACAGATCATAACTCTCCATTTTGGTTTTTGTACATGAAGAAATAATAGGAATTCTGCCTCTATTGATTCTCAGAGGAAAGAGGACCCTACTGAAATTTCGAGTGGGGTAATTCTTTGTTACTCAGGATTGTCGCATGCATTGTGTGAGGTTAATATTTCTGTCCCCTGCTCTCTAATGCCTGTGGTGCTCCGCAATCAGTGTGACAACCTACCCCCCCCATCCCCCTCCCCCGACATTTCCAGACCTCAGAGGGTGAGCAGTACTGCCACTGGTGAAAGCCACTATAACCTGCTCCCTCTCTGCTCCCTTGATCCCTTTCAACGTCAGCTCCTATTCTCGTTGGAACTAGGAATGGGGATGTACCCCTCTACATCTTGGGGAAAAAAAAGAAGTTTTCAGCTTGTCCAGAGTTCCCATCTTTGTGGAGACACAAATTAAGGTTCTGAAATAATATCTCCTTGGGGACTGGGCTGCTGAGACCAGTTGAATGCCATTGTTACTCTGTCAAGACAGGTTTCAACCACAAGATTTTCTTCTCATAAAATTGCGCGAGGACTGGGAGCAGGGGCAACTCCAGAGGGAATGGGGAGTGACTGTTAATGAGTATGAGGTTTCCTTTTGGGTGGTGAAAATATTCTGGAATTAAGCAGTGATGATGGTTGCACAACCTTGTAACTACATTAAAGGCCTACATTAAAGTATACTGAATTGTATACTTTAAAGCAGCGGTCCCCAACCTTTTTGGCATCACCAGGGACTGGTTTGTGTAAGACAATTTTTCCATGGATGGGTGGGCTGGGGGGACAAAGGAGGTGGAGCTCCGGTGGTAATGAGAACAAAGCTTTGCTCACCTCCTGCTGGGCGGCCCAGTTCCTAACAGGCCACAGATGGGTACTGGTCCACAGCCCAGAGTCAGGGACCCCTGGTTTAAAGAATGAAGTTTATAAGACCTGAAACAATCAGTTACATAGAAGAAAACATAGGTACTAAACTCAAGGTGGTTCTGAGACTGAGCTTCCTTTTTCTGGATGAACAGTTACGCTAACTTGACTTTTAGTTCATGCCTTTCACATAGGTTTTAATTATAATCTAGCTTCTTACCTTGAATTGAAGAATTTTTTAGTCTCTTATTTAGCCAGGGTTATAAAACACTGTCCAATCATTATGAGGACTGAGTGTCACCCTTTTTTAGAACTTATGCCTCAATAATGTCATTATAATTAGTGATGCATGTCCCGCAGTGGTTCTCAAAGTGTGATTCCAGGACCAACAGCATCACCATCTTCTAGAACATTATTAGAAATCAACCCCCACATCAGACCTTCTAAATCAGCAACTCTAGGGATGGGACCAAGCAATCTGCATTTTAATGTGTCCTCTGGGTAATTCTGATGCATACTAAAGTTTGAGAACCACTGCTACAAAACGAGAGAATAGGAGTTCATGAAGTCACTCCCCCTCTGTCAACTGAAACATTATCTGGGAGCACACTGTTGAACTTATTCTACTTAGTCAATGTACATGACCACCTGTGCTTTTTGACTGTGGAATCCCCCCGTCTTTTGTTAGCTGTTATGTGTGACCACCAGTGCTGCTCAGGACTACCTTATCTTTGTTTAATTTCTACTTTCTTCCTGTGCTTCTCACTTACTCGTAGCTCCCTGTGTTGATTCTTTCTCTGCTTATGTGGATAGAAACAGGTATACATCTGTACTTTATATCACATATATTGCTTAATAGGGGAAAGTAAATATTCAATATATTGACTCCCTTTCTTGCTAAAATCAATGAAAATACAAAGCAATTCCCATTTTCAACTTTATTCTGTATTTAAAAAACCTTAGTACCCATTATTCCTTTGAATATCATGAACCTATATTCTCACAGGCTCAACATATTATCAAAGCTGACACAGAAGGAAGGTAAAAATCCAAATAGCCCTATATCTATTAAATACATTGAATTCTAATTTAAACCCCCTCACAGAGAGAATTTCAAATCTGATGGCTTCTCTCTGGTAAATGCTAGCAAATATTTAAAGAAGAAATGATACCATGTCATTTGAATCCAAATTGATCTCTAGATGCAGTGCAATCCAAATAAAAATTCCTGCACTTCTTTTTTGGTAAAAATTGACGAGCTGATTTCATAAAATTTTTATGAAAATGCAGAGGAACTAGAATAGCCAAAACAATTTTGAAAAAGAAAAATAAGTTGGAAGACTCACATTATCCGATTTCAAGACTTATTATAAAACTGCAATAATGAAGACAGTGTGGTACTGGCATAAAAGTATAGAGAGATCAACTGAACATAATAGAAACTCCAGAAATATATATCTGTACAGTCACTGACTTTCAACAAATGTCTAAGTATTTAACAAGGAAAGGCTATTTCTTTTCAACAAACACTGCTGGAACAGCTGGATATCTATACGGAAAACATGGACCATGCTCCTTGCTTCATACTCTTCACCAAAATGGATTATAGACCAAACGTAAAAATTCAACTTGTAAAACTTCTAGACAAAAACAGCACAGAACATCTTTTTGACCTTGGAATAGGTAGAGTTTTTTAGAAAAGAAATATAGGACACAAAAAGCATGAGCTATTTTAAAAATGATAAACTGGATTTCATCAAATTTAAAGACATTTGTTCTTAAAAGGTATCATTTAAAAAATGAAAGAACAAACCACAGACTAGGATAAAATATTCTCAATTCTTATATCCGACAAAGGACTTTATCCAGAATATATGTATAAAGAATTCTTCCTACTCAATAATGAAACAAATTTTTTTAAATGCTCAATTAAAAATGATCAAAAGATCTGAGTAGATACATCACAAAAGAAAATAAAGGACCAATAAGCACACTGAAAGTTGCTCAACATTATTAGTCATCAGGGAAATGCAAATTAAAAATATGGTGAGATACTGTCAGATAGGACAAGGGCCTCAAGATCTGGACAGTTCTTACTAAATGCTATTCTTGCTCAATGTTAAAATGTAGCACAGTATTTCACAGATGCAACTGTAAACAGGGTGAGCTTGACAGGTCCCCCAATGGATAAGTGTAATTACAACTACAAAGAAAAAAACAATGTGTTATTAGCCAGAGCTTTGGATGTGACTCCCCTGTCTCCTTTACTTGCTGCAAGTAAATAAAACTACCTAACAACAACCACATCATAATTGGTACATCCCAAGCAGCGATCCCCCAGAGTTCAATAACAATACCACTGCACACCCACTAGATTGGCTATGATTGCTATGTGTTTGAGAGACAGGAATTCTCATACATTGCTGGTGGGAATGCAAAAAAGGACAACCACTTTGGAAAATAGTTTGACAATTTTTTTTTATTAAATTAAGCATATATTTATCATGTGACCCAGCCCTTCCACTTCTAGGTATATACCTAAGAAAAATGAAAACATGTTCACAAAAATACACATACATGAATGTTCATGGCTGTTTTATTCATAATAGTTCCAAACTGGGAACACCGTAATTGTCCATCTGTAGGTGACTGGATAACCAAATTATGTTACCTCCGCAAAATGGTATCCTATCAGCAATTTAAAACAACTGATGATCCTTGTAGTAATATGGATGAATAATAAAACTTTGATATGATTCCATTTCTTTGACGGAAAAGACAAATCTAATTGATAGTGATAGAAAGAAGATCAGTAGTTGCCTGGGGACAAGGTGGGGAGTGGAGAACCATCTGGAAATGGCACAAGGGAGCACTTTGGGTTGTTGGAAGCATTCTACCTTGATTGTAGTGGTGGTTATATGGTATGTACATTTGTCAAAACCCATCAACCTAAAATCTTAAAATGGATGAATTTAATTGTACATAAATTATACCCCTGTACTGTTATCTCTTAAAAAAAAAAAAAAAAAAAGGAAAAAAAACCCGAGGCATTAGCCCAAAGATCATTCTTCTAATGCTGCATACTGACTTCTAATAAATTAAACAAAACCCTTTTAAATAAATGATATAGTGGCAATGGAATTGCCTCTATATGGGAATGTTTTTTAGATATGAACACTTCAAGCACCTGGACTGATATAATCTGGGCTCCCAAGAGACAGGGAGGGCATTTATTTGAGCATCAGAGTTAATCTTCAAAATTAGGTTCAGTTTCTCCTTCCATCCTTGGAATTACTTCCCTGCATTTTTATTGAGTGGTGTGATTAGGGAAGAGAAGCCAGGTTCCGAAAGGGCCCCATGTCTTACAAGTAGTTTTTTACAATATTTGCTCATGACCAGCAAATTCCAGAAATCACTAGATTTTGTGTTTATGTTCATTTAGATTCACAACCTAAGTACCTTGGGGAGAGTCAGTATTATACAGAGGGGCAAGAAGCCCTACCTGACATTTTCAACTCTTTGTCTTTTTCTGTGTCCTAAAATGTCAGAAATTGAAGGTTAACCCACAAATTCAACACTTGTACTTTATAAATGAGGAAACCATGGCCCAGAGCAGAAAGCATTCTCCCCCAACCCCCTTTCCAAGGTTCACGTGCCCAACTTACTGACTAGTGACAGAGCTGGACATTTATGAATGTCCTAGGTCTTTATGAATCACTTATTCCTCCAGTGCAGCTCAATAAATTGTAGCCACATTTTTATCAGCTATCGTTAACAGTAGAATGCAGTGTTTCTCAAAATGGGATTCTTGGATGTTCCGTAGTAGAGTCATTCAGGGTCTGTATCCCTGAACCCCGCTCCAGACCTACTGAGTCTGAATCTCTATAGAGGTTCCCCGGGACCTGGGAATACCTGCATTAGAACAGTTGTCTCAGTGACTCTTATGTACACTAAAGTTTTAAATGCCTCTGTTGAAGCAAGAAAATCACACAATCATGTGTGTTTAAGAAAGTCTGAAATCAGGGCTTTAGGGACGCCAAGCCCTGAGTCTTCTCTCATTACTTGGGGTTGAGGCAGCTGATGAGAGAAGTCTCCTTTGTCCTAGAGCAGTGATTTTTCATCAGTGTGATGGGGCAGGCACAGCAGGTTGCTGTGAGAATTTTTAGAATGTGCAATACCTAACTATTTATTTAGTCAGGGGCACTATCCTCTTTTCCCTTACATTGCCAAATAACAATATGACAACAGTTAATGCAGCAACAGCCATCCAGTATGAGTGAATCTAAATTATACCTATTTTCTGTATCAGATCGGCAAAAAACATTTACTGCTGTGCCACAGAATTTTAGTAATTGATTTATGTGTGCCATGAGATGAAAAAAATTGAAAATTGCTGTCCTAGAGGAAAGAGTTTCACTCTATTCATGGTAACCTTTGCTTAATTCAGTGCTTTAATACAACTCAGAGGATTCATGGACATGCAAAGGGTTGGCAACAGCTCATTTGTTTTTTTGTCAATGGGAGAAGGTAATTCCACTAATTGTTTGCCTGAGTCCTCTGCAGAAAGATCAACCTGGTCTTCAGGGAATCAATCTGCTAGAACTCAGTCAGTGTGATCACTGATGAGGCTCTTTGGTCTCCCAGACTGACCCTCCCCGTCTCACACATGACAAATTTATTTTACCCCTTTGTTCTTGACGCAGTCAAGGCAACGACTGGGTGGAGTGCACTGTGATAGACTTGTCAGAGATGTGGCTGTGGTTCTCTTCCCCACCATAAGTCTTAACACAGCCTACCTTCTTACTCAGGTGAGAAATCTTGGGAGTCCTCCTTCCTTTTCCCATATCCCCCATATTCAGTCCATCACCAAGGTCAGTTATAACGGTCTCTGAAATATATCTTGGAGATATATATATATATATATATATATATATCTATATATATATATATATATCCTTTGCCACTCTCCTGGTCCTAATCACCATTATTTCTTGGACAGCTGTCTATCTGGGCTCCCTACTCATGTTCTTCATTGGACACAAGCCAGAATGATCTTTAACAATGATCTGTTATATGGAAAAATGTAAAACCGTTCAGTGGTCTGATGTCCTACTTATTTAAAAATACAAAAGTAATGGATTAAAGTGTGAAAGAAAAGTCTCCGTATGTCATTTCTCTGTATACCCACTCCCCTCCACAGGGAGCCGTCGGTAATAGTTTAGAATGCTTTTCTGAGCATTTGTAAAATGTGTGTGTGGGTGTGTGCATGTGCACACGTGTGTATACATACATACATACTATATAAATGCATATGTGTATTTATGTGGTGGTGTGCCTATACAGCTGACCCTTGAACAGCTGGGGTTAGGAGCACCAATCTCCCCTCCCCACCCCACCCCCTTCCTTGCACAGTGGAATGTCCATATATAACTTGACTACCTGAAAATTACAGTCCTCCCTTGGTATCTGCAGGGGACTCCAGGTCCCCCATGGATACCAAAATCCAAGGATGCTCAAGTCCCCTATATAAAATGGCATAAAACAGTGCATATATTCAGCCCTCCACATCCATGGATTCCCAACCGTGGTTTAAAAATCCTGTTTTGGTTGGTTAAATCCATGGACATGAAACCCAGGGATAAAAAGGGCCAACTGTATATTTATGGAAAAAAGTCTGCACATAAGTGGACCTGCTCAGTTCAAACCTGTGCTGCTGAAGGGTCAACTGTGTATGTGTCCAAAAATATACAGGGATTTTAATATAAATAGGAGCCTACTACATTGTTCTCGAGCTTGTTTCTTCAACTGCTGACATATCAATTTATTTAATTATGCTCCTATTGAGGGATTTTGTTCTGTTTAAAGTCTTAAAATGGCCTTCAAGGCTCCATTATGACCTGTCCCTGCTTTTCCCTTGTGCTACGTTCCACTTTGCTCACCCTGCTCCAGCCACTGGCCTCCTGTCAGGTCCTCCCGTGAGCCAAGGTCTCTTCCTTCTCAGGGCCTTGGCACACGCTGCTCCCTCCGCCTGGGCCGCTCGCTAAGGTGCATGGCAGTGGTTCCCACATGCTGGACTGGGTCCTTGAAACTCACACGCACAAGCACTGCTTATACAATGAATAAGTGCTTTACATGTATTTACACTTTAAAAATGCAGATAATGTGAATAATAAAGTAATTGAGTTAATCCATAGTAACTTTTCTTAATAAATACTGAAAAGTATATTCTTGTTCTATGGGGCAATTGTGTAATTTGTCATTTTACATTAATAATTAAGAACCATTGATCTACAGAAAATGCATAAAACCCAGGATGTGAAGCCCTTCCTAAAATAGCCTCAGCACACTCTTCCAGCCTCCCTTTCAGTGATTTCCTTTCCACAGTTTTCCATCCTCTCTTTGACTTCACCAAACTAAGCTTTATTATTTTAACATACCAAGCTTTTCCTTACATCGTCAATACTCCTATTCACAGATTCCATTTTTTTTTAATTCATCTACTTGCTAAAATTTATTTGTAACCCCCAAATCAGTATTCACAGTGCTCTGTCATCCCGGTCACAGACATGTACATGTGCAGAGCAGTGAAAATTGGAGTAACCCCCTCATGCATGTTCCCAGCTGAGGTACAACAAAGCCACACTCTGCCTTCTTGTTTCAGCTTTCACACTGTAATAGTGTCCTTTGTCTGTTTAATGCCATGCTTTTCACACTTACTGTGCTTTTCATGGTGATTTTGCTGTTTAACATGGGCCCTGAGCATAGCACTGAAGTTCTCTCCAGTGTTCGAAATGTAAGAAAATCGTGTTGTGCTTTCTGGAGAAAATATCAATACATGTGTCAGAGAAACTTCATTCAGACTTCAGTTATAGTGCTGTTGGCCGCAAGTTCAATGTTAATGAATCAACAATATATTAAACATATTAAATAAGGTGTCTTTACACAGAAAAAAATGTAAAACAAGGTTCTATATTGACTGGTTGGCAAAAAAATAATGTGACCAGAGGCTTGCAACAACCCAAGCCTGTGTTTCTCCTACAAGAAGTGCTTCAGTATTCGCTAGTTTGGCTCCTCTCATCCAGAACCCAGTCCAAGGGCCGCCTGTGCTATGCGGCATCCCCGACTTCTCCCAGGCAGGGTGGTCTCTGTTCATACCATTGTTACAGCCATCACCTCAGTGTGCTGAGCTACCCGTGTGCTGTGCCTGACTGTCCTTTCCATGGATCATGAGGTCGTGAAGGACCTGGCACTGAATAGGTTTGGTAAAGGTTGATTAAGTAATTAGGAGGAGGAAGAAGGGGGCAGTAGATAGTAATGGAAAAGAAATTGAAAGTGAAGGAAACAGAGCAGATTGAATAACGAACGTGACAAGAGCCCCTGGAAAGGACGCAGTAGTTACTCTTGTGGAAACAAACCGGTCCTGGGTCTCAGTATAGGACACATGCTTAAACCCTGCATGGATGAGATAGTGGCCTAAATTGCCTTAAGTGAAAAAAGAGTTTGAGTCGGCTCAGCCAGCAAGGGGTAAACCTGGCTTTAGGATCAACTTGTTTGAGGACTCACATTTCACCAGGATCATCTTTTTACCTCTGCTCTCTCTGGGTTAGCTGCTCTCACATGCCGCATAGCGGTCCCTGCAACCTCCGGCTTGTGTCACTACTGTCTGCTGCCCAGTGAGAAAAAGAGCCTACTCTGAGTAACACAAACAAAAGTCCTAGAATGGAATCCGAATGACTGAGCTGGCTTGGATCACCTGCCCATCGCTGAACCAGTCGCTGGGCAAAATGCAGTAATTGGCTTAATCTAGGCTCCCATGTCACATAAAAGGCACGAGCTTCTCCTGGTGATCTTTTGTGATTATGGTGTCTCTGTACCATTTTACACAGGACAAAGATGGTCAGGAATCCTGGAGATGTAACGTTAGCAGGTCATCTGAGAGGTTTTGTTTGTTTTTACCAAAAGAGAAGCAAATACCCTTTACTTTTGTTCTTTTGGAATACTTGTCATTGACTTATATAAATAGTACATAACATGGATCAAGCACTGTGCTAAATTCTGGAGATAAAAAAACCCTGACTTCAAAATATAGCAGTCTTGTGTCCTAGGAACAAGTAAGATTCACTAAAGTCAAAGAGGAACTTCATTACTCATATAAGTGAGTCACGAGCTTATGATTATGCTGCCCTCTCTTAGGGGCTTTGGATTTGAGAAGTGAAAATGATTGTGGAGTAGGAGTTGAGGCCTAGATTCTTACTCCTCTATCGCCACCACCAGCTTATGGTAAATTTGACCTTTTGTAAACTTTGTGTCCAGTATTTTTCAGAGTGTGGTCAATAGTCCATCTGTATTAGCTTCTCCTCAAGTTCTTTCTGGACCCTGGCTCTGACCCACTGGACCAGAAGATCTAGGGCTATGATCTCTGCAAATCGTTTACCCTCAATGAACCTCATTTTTCTCATCTGTAAAAAGGGGGTTGTATTTGCCCTGCATCATTGGTTTGAGGATTAAATGTGTTAGTGGGTAGGAAGCACAGGGCATGCAGCGGGAGCTGAGCAAGTGCCATTCTCTTGCCTCCCTCAGAGTACAAAATCACTATGGTCCAGAGTAATCGAAGGATTCCTAGAGGAAGGATAGCAAGAAGCCCTTTCTCAGGAAGTGTTCCTCCAGAAATGTGCGACTCTTACAGGACACACTGGATTCTCTTATTGTTTGCTCTTAACTGTTGGGGACATAAAATTGGCCAGTGTACTTCATGCTGCAATGTATGAGGATACAGTTACAAAAATAAGATCAAATTTTATGTCTTTGTGATTGTTTGAGCGGGAAGTCGAACCACATCACCACCTGGGAGTTTCACTAAGAGATAGGTGAGTGTGAGTATATGTATTTTATAGGTGAGTTCTTTTTGTATAAAGCAAAAGAGGTCCTAAACGTGCAAGTATTTTTTTAATATCCCTGATTAATAAATTAAGTTTACTGATATCATCTAGTAAGCTTAGTTAGTTCCGATTAACTAGCTATAATCCTCACTTGACAGAATTCTCTTGGTTTGTTGGCAGTTTTTATCAGAAAGAGGGAAGTTAAAAAGACACGCCCATTTCTAGGAGTTACACAAAACCCTCTTCCAAGAAATGTCTTGATGCTTCTACAATTTTGGCCACAAGGCATGTGAGATTTGGTATCTGTAAAGATGATTTGAGGCTGAGAAGTTCTTAGTCATTAAAGTTCTGTTATCTTTGGTATAATACCTAAGGCAGGGCAGGAGATTCTGGAGTCTTAGAAATATTTTCAACTGTCAAGGCTCAAACTAGGAGAAGGTTCTAGTTAATACTTGGTTATTCAGTAAAACACATCCCTCTGTTCCAATAATGTGAGAAATCTGATTAAATGAGGTATTACCATATCCAGTTTTCTTGGTTAAAAATACATAAGGCTTTCAAGGTTGGAAGAGACTTTATTTTTTTGTCTGTCTACTAACCCACGGCTTAAGCCCCATCTTCAATCTCCCTCCCCACCCCTAGCCTAGGCCAGGGGTCAGCAGGCAAATTTTACCAATCACCTCTTTTTCTAAATAGTTTTATTGGAACATAGCCACTCTCATTTGCTTACAAATCATCTGTGGCTTCTTCCATGCCACTCTGGATTTGGATAGTTGTGGCAGTTTATATGGCCAACAAAACCTAAAATATTTACTCTTTCACCTTTGCAGAGAAACTTGCTGATCCTGGCCTAGGTTATCTCCAGTGATGAGTATAGTACTTCAGTTTCCAAGGCACTGACTTTAGACCACTCTTTTTGGAAAATTTTTCTTATACTGAACCAAAATCTGCTTGTCTGTAGCATGCCCTGCTGGCACTAGTTCAACTTTAGTATGTGGAATCACTCAAGATAAATCAAATTGCCCTTCTTTGTGCCAGCCTCTTATATCTTAGAACACTACAGCATGACTCCAGGCAGAAGCTTGCTGCATTCTGGTGCCAAAGGATTTCAAGAGCCTTTATCACCACAGAACCGAACACAGCACTCCTGAGTGATCAGCTCTCCAATGTAAAATTAAATTAGGGCACACCTGAAGACCAAACAACAGAAACAGGTTCATGTGGGACAAGCACTCTTGGCTCAACAACTAGGTATGATGCAACTTCCGGGCCATATGTACCCATGGCGCATCCTGTGGTCTGGGTGCTTGTGAAATGGATTGTTTTTGACTGGATTTGGGTACAAAAGGAAAATAGTCACTCCTATTTCATCAGAGAAGGTGGTGGCATTCTCTTAATCATAGACACAAATGGGAGGTTCTAAATTTAAGAGTTGGCCCCTGTGCCATATACTTACTTCTTTAATCCCCATTGTTGAGTAAAGTGACTTGTGTTATCTTTCCTGTCTCCTTGCCGTCTTCTCTCACTGTTGCAGTCTATTGCAACAGCTTGTTAAATAGTTTTCCTGCCTCTTATTTTTCCTTTCTCTGGATGGTCTCCCTCATTCTGCCAATTAAGACAGCAAGTGTTATAATTTCTCTGCTGATCTGTACTCTTCAATGGCTCCGCACTACCAATAAAGGAAAGATTTAACACCTCTTCAGATGGCCTCCAAGGCTTTCCAGGACGACCAGCCTCTTCTTTTCCTCCTTTTCCACATTAGAAAGAAACTATTCCACATTCTCCGAATCTGTCTTTTGTAAATTAATTTTATTGTGGTGATATTAGTTAATAAAAGTATACAGGTTTCAAGTGTACAGTCCTGTAATACATCATCTGCATATTGTATTGTGTTCACCACCCAAAGTCAAGTCTCCTTATGTCACCATATGTTTGACCCCTTTTATCTCTTCTACCTCACCCCCACTCCTCTTTCCTCTGGTAACCGCCATACTGCTGTCTATGTCTGTGAGGTTTTTGAACAGGTCTTATATTTTTCCATATGCTGTGTGCTCCCTGTGAAAGGGTTTTTTTTCTCCTTCCTTCCCAAAACCATATATCAAACCCTACCTTCTTCATTATTCATAATCATTTGTATTTCTCTCTGTCCCTCTTCCTGCACCCCCCACCCCGCACCCTGCCGAAAGTTTGAATTCCCTGTGTCAGTGGTCTAAGAGCATACTGTGTCTCTTTTTATGGTTCTTCTGAAGAGCTGCCTTTTCTTCTAGGGATACATGCAGCAGAGATGTTATAAGTTACTTGAAAGGAACAGTTGCGTCTTGCCTCTTTTCTTTATCCTTCACAGCACTTAGCAGAATTTGTGCTTGTTTTATGGCATACTACAGAAGGAGCTCATTGATTTGGCAGGGGCAGTGAAGTAGCAGGAGGAGTTGAATGGGAGTATGGGAGTTGATGACTTTGAGTCTGAGAGCTTGAACAAATAGTGACACCATTATCCAAAAGAGGTGGAACTCAGAGGAGTGCTGATGTGTGGTTTGGGGCAATAAAAAAGACAAAATAAAGCCTCCTTAGTGATGATATAATAGAAAGAACACTGAATTGGAAAACCGGGAATCTTTTATAACAATAACTCTTCTGCCAATTATATGGTCTCTAGATGTCGTTGGGCAGCTGTAGTCCTGGCACCTGTCATGCAGACTTTAGTCCCAGGTGCTCTCACATTTACTAGTTGTCCTTAATTCTCAAAGCAATACTATTTGTTTTGTATTTTCCCCCTTTTACCATATTTTTGATGTGTATAATGCACACCCACATTTTTGTGCGAATTATACATGGGATTATTATACCCATGGTCTGTGATCATTATACCCATGTGTAATGTGCATCTGTACTTTTTGCACAAAAATTTGGGCAAAAAAGTGCACATTACACACAGCAAAATATGGTATGTATTTGGTTACTAAGACTTAAGGAATTTGTCCAAGTGTATAGAGTGAGAACTGGAAGTATAATTCAGTCTTTTCACTCTAATGTCAAGCTTTTCTCACCACACTCTGCATCATCTATCTCATTCTGCTCCCCTTATTTCTCTGCATTTGTTCCCCCTGGCTTGAGTTTTTGTTGATCTGAATTAATTGAGTTTCTTCTGCCTGGCTGGATTATACCAGAAACTAGGCAAAAACTGGTATCCTTTTTCCTTCTTCAGCTTGTCTATGTGACATTTTAACATCAATAAATGTAGTTCGTTATTGAAACTAGGAAAAATAGTGTCAAGATCCTCATCTTATTTAAATATAAGTATACTTGTATTTTAACAAGATTTGGCTCATTTACTTAGTTCAATAAATAAGAGTACTTATACAGAAGGAAGGCCGTGTATAAGGTTCTGGGAAAGACAAAGGGCTATGTTCTGAGAGAGCACTAGATGGTGGCACACTGAGTGAAGAATGATCAGAACTGATGACGTGACACCAGAGTATTCAAGTATAAGCAAAACTATAGAGAATTTAGAAGGGAAGGAAGATTGGGAGGCTTTTCAGAGAGAGGGAAATTGAGTGTGTAGAGGAGGACGAGCACCAGGCATGTTTAAGAAATAGTGAAAATTCTACCTGGTTTGAATAGCAACAGCTTGGTTTAACTATATATATATAAATGTAAATATATATAGGAGTATAGATAAAATGGAAAGATAAGTTCAAACTAGATTTTGAAAGCCTTAAATCTGAGCCATTGAACCCAAGAATCCATCAGCGGATGGAATGGATAAACAAAATGTGTTACATACATACAGTGGAATATTATTCAGCCTTAAAAGGGAATGGAATTCTGACATATGCTACAATATGGGTTAACATTGACCACATCGTGCTAAATGACATAAGACAGTCACAAAAGAAGAAATATTCTGATATTTCACCTATATGAGTAGTCAAGTTTGTAGAGACAGCAAGCAGAATGGTGGATTGCAGGGGCTGGGCATGGCGGGGGAAAGGGAGCTGGCGATTACTGGTTACCAAACTGTAATTGGAGGAGATAAGAAAGTTCTGGAGAAGGATGGTGTTGATGGCTGTGCAACAGTTTGAATGTGCTTAATACCACAGAACTGCACACTTAAAATGGTAAATTTTATGTTTATTTTACCATATTGAGAATAATTTTTAATTTAAAAAATACCTAAGCCATAGAATTTGGACTTTGCTATGCAGATGATGGGGAGCCATTAAATTTTTGAATCGTTGGGGGAATAACATTATCAGAGCTTTCTTTGCTCTGATTAAACTGGAAGCATTTGTAAATATTAAATTAGGATAACTAGTTAGGAAGCTATGACAGTAGTCCAGACTGTAAGTAACAAGCACTTGAAATAGAGAATGTAGAAAGGCAGGAATGATGTGGGCTATTATGGTTCGTGTTGTGATAAATATATCTTGTACATGTATTTTGGTAAATATATATACACAATTATTTGGGGTATGTACCTAGGAGTAGAATTGCAGGGTCCTGGCATATATCCTCAGCTTTAGTAGATACTGCCTTAGTTTTCCAAAATGATTATACCAACTTACACACCTACCAACAGAGTATGAGTGATTCAGTTTCTCCATATCCTTCTGAGTACTTATTTTTGTCAGTCTTTTTCATTATAACCATTCTTGTGGTTGTGTAGTACTGTTAATTTGTATTTCCCTAATGACTAATTGAGATAAGATCTTTTTATATGCTTATTGCCATTTGCATGCCTACTTTTCTGTAGTGCCTAATGAAGTCTTTTGCCCATTTTTCTATTGAGTAGTCTGCCTTTTTATTGTTAATTTGTAGGAGGGTTTTTGTTTTTTTTTGGTATGTTCTAAATATGAGTCCTTCACCGGTTATATGCATTGCAAGTATCTCTTCTCACTGTATTGACTTGGCTATTCCTCTTCTTTATGATGCTTTTGGAAAACCAGGGATCACATTTAATGTAATAACATTGATTACTTGTTCTCTTGTATTAGAATCTTTTGTGAATTCAAGAGATTGTTGCCTACACCAAAGTCATGAAGATATTTTTCTTTATTTTCCACTATATGATTTATTGTTTTATCTTTCACATTTGGGTTTATAATGATTTGAAGTTAGTTTTCACATCTGGCATGAAATAAGGATTAAGAATCTTTCTTTTACTATGGTTATCAAATCAACTTAATGCCACTTACTGAAAAGACAATTCTCTTTTCCACAGTACTGCAGTATCGCCTTTTTCATAAACCTAGTGACAGTGTATGTACGGATCTGTTTCTAGATTCTTCTGTTGGCTTATTAGTCTATTTTTTTTAGGATCTGCTTTTAGTCTTCTAAACAGATGAGGCTTTCCACCTTTTGGTTACATCCACCTAGCCCTAGAAGTGGAAAATGCAATGTCTTATTTATTACGACATTACAAATACTCCCAAAACTTACTAGCTCTAAACCACAATAAATATTTATTATTTCACCTGGTTTCTGTGAGTCAGAAATTCAGGAGCAGTTTAGGTTGGGAGACAGCTCAGGGTCTCTCCCAAAATTGCAGTCAAATAGTTGTCTATAGCTGTAGTCGTCTAGGCTTGACTAGGGCAGAAGGACCTGCCCTGAGAATGGCTTATTTTCACGGCTGACAGGAGGCCTTAGTTCGTCCCATGTACACTCCTCCTTGGTACTGCTTGAGTGTTCTTACAACATGGCAACTGATCCAAAAGAGCAAGAAAAAAGGCTGCACTGTCTTTTATGACTTAGCCTTGGAAGTCACACACTGTCATTTGTGTATATCCTGTTGGCCATTGCTATTCAGAATGGAAAGGGATTTCACAAGGCTGTATTATATTAGGAAGCAAGACTCGTTGGGATCTATGTTGGTGTCTGGCTACTAAACAGAAAAATAGAAGAAGCTAGCTAGCACCTAATTTACTTTTTTTTCCTCTAGGATCCTTTATTCCCCAAGGCAGAGAATAAGGCCGGCCTTTACAGCCAAGATTTCCTAGAGCTGATGTGTAGTTAGTCAGGTTCAGAATTACTGGTGACTACTAGTTTACTTCATCTTGTACCCTTCTGGTAGAAGCCTGAATTCTAAAGTTTGTTCATATTTTCACAATGTGATTCTTTAAGAGCCCATCTCCATCCCAAGTGGGAAAAATTGAGGAAAACTGTATCTGGTTATAATCATTAACCAACTATTAACAACCTTTGTCTCCATGATATTTACATCTCTTCTCAGAGAACTATTCATTTCGTCCTCATGAGTTTCTTTAAATACATTTCCTATCTATGACCATGCTAATTCTCTTGTGGATTAGTTTTTTAAATTAAACTTTTTATTTTGAGATAATTTGAGATTCACATGTAGTTGTAAAATTAATACAGAGACCCATGTGCTCTCTATCAGTTTCCTCCCAGTGGGAACATCTTCCAACACTGTACTACAATGGCACCGCAAGGATGTTGATACTGATACAGTCAAGATCCAGAACATTTCCATTTCTACAAGGATCATTCATACTGCCCTTTTATAGCCATACCTCCTTCTGTCCCACTCCAACCCCCTCCTTAACCACTGACAATGACTAATCTGTGGTCCCTTCCTAAATTTTGTCATTTCAAGAATGTTATATAAATGGAATCATGTAACCTTTTAGGATTGGCTTTGTTCACTCAGAGTAATTCTCTGAACATTCATTTAGGGTTGCACATGTCAATGCTTTTTTCCCTTCTTTATTGCTAAATAATAATATATTCTACAGCAAAGATGTACTATAGTTTATTCAACCATTCATCTATTTAAGGACATGTAGATTGTTCCATTTTGGGGCTAGGGTAATTAAAACATACATATACATTCATGTACATGTTTTTGTATAAATATGAATCTTCATTTCTCTGGAATAAATGACCAGGAGTGCAGTTGCTGGATCATACCAGGTGGCGGGGTGGGAGGGGGCACAAAAAAACCCAGGAATTTATTTATAAAAATTTGTGTATTTATTCTTACATGTTTAAATTTCCATGACCTTCAAAACAGTCCCCATTTGATGCAATACACCTATTGAGACATTTTCTCCGCTGCTCAAAACAAGTTTTGAACTTGTCCATTTTGATACCTTTAGTGCTTCTGCCATTTTTGGTTTCACCTCTTCCACATCAGCAAAATGTTTCTCTCTGAAGACTTTTTTCATCTGGGAAAACAAAAAAAAACGTCAGGGTGAGATAGAGTGAATAGGGAAGGGGTCATGCCCTTTTTAATCAAAAACTGCTGAATACCCAGTGCGGTATGGGCAGGTGTGCTCATAAATCACCATCATGAAATGGGCAGACTTGCTGAAAGAGTCTTAAAAAAAACTCACTAAATTGGCAAAACAATGGGATACAAAGTTAACATTCAGAAATGAAAGGCATTTTTGTACACCAATAATGAAATATCAGAATCAGAAATCAGGGGAAAAGTCTCATTTGCTATAGCAACAAGAAAAATAAAGTACTTAGGAATAAATCTAACCAAAGAGGTAAAAGACCTATACTCAGAAAACTGCACAACACTGAAGAAAGAGATTAAGGAAGACACAGATAGATGGAAGCATATACCGTGTTCATGAACTAGAAGAATTAACATCATCAAAATATCCATACTACCCAAAACAATGTATAGATTCAATGCAACCCCTATTAAAATACCAATGACATATTTCACAGATATAGAACAAGCATTTCAAAAATTTGTATGGAATTGTAAACTACCTCAAATAGCTGCAGCAATTTTGAGAAAGAAGAACAAAGTAGGAGGGATCACAATACGTGACATCAAACTATATTACAAGTCCACTGTAATTGAAACTGTCTGGTACTGGCATAAGAATAGATACACAGATCAATGGAACAGAATAGAGAGCCCAGAAGTAAACTCGTGTCTCTATGGTCAAGTAATATTTGACAAAGAGGGCAGAAGCATAAAACGGAGTAAAAATATCCTCTTCAACAAATGCTGTTGGGAGATCTGGACAGCTACATGCAAAAAAAAAAAAATGAAATTTGACCACCAGCTTACACCGTACACAAAAATAAACACCAGATGGATAAAATACTTAAATATAAGTCATGACACCATAAAAGTCCTAGAGGAAAACATAGGCAGGAAGCTCTCAGATATTCCATGCAGCAGTATTTTCACCAATATGTCCCATGGGGCAAGGGACATAAAGGAAAGAATAAACAAATGAGACTTCATCAAAATAAGAAGCTTCTGCATGGCTAAAGAAAATATCAACAAAATGAAAAGGGAACCAACTGTATGGGAAAATATATTTGCCAATGATACCCTGGACAAAGGTCTGGTCTCCAAAATATATAAAAAACTCACACCACTCCATTCTCGGAAGACAATCCAATTAAATGAGCAAAGGACCTGAACAGACACTTCTGCAAGAAGGACATACGGAGGTCCCAGAGACATATGAAAGGATGCTCAGCATCACTAGCCATCAGAGAGATGCACATTAAAACCACTATGAGATACCACTTCACACTGGTCAGAATGGCCATCATAAACAAATCAACAAGTGCTAGTAAGGTTGTAGAGAAAAGGGAACTCTAGTAAGTACACTGTTGGTGGGAATGCAGACTGGTGCAGCCGCTGTGCAAAACAGTTTGGAATTTCCTCAAAAAGCTAAAAATGGAAGTGCCTTTTGACCCAGCAATTGCATTGCTGGGATTATACCCAAAGAACCCCAAAACACCAATTCAGAAGAATCTATGCACCTCAATGTTCATAGCAACACAATTTACAATAGCCAGATATTGGAAGCAACTTCAGTGCCCAATAGTAAGTGGGTGGATCAAAAAACTATGGAAAATTTACACACTGGAATACTATGCAGCAGAAAGAAAGAAAGAGCTACTACCCTTCATGACAGCGTGGATGGAACTGGAGAGCATTAGGCTAAGTGAAATAAGCCAGACGGTGAAAGACAAATACCACATGATTGCACCTATAAGTGGAACCTAATCAACAAAACAAACAAACAAGTAAAATATAACCAGCAACACCGAAATAAAAAACAAACTGACAGTAACCAGAGGAGAGGAGGGAAGGGGATAATGGGAGGAAAGAAGGGGAAGGGTCATGAAGGAACACGTATAAAAGACCCATGGACAAAGCCAAAGTGGGGAAGGATTGAGGGTGGGAGGGGCAGGGGAAAGTGGTGGCGGGAAAACGGAGACAACTGTACTTGAACAACAATAAAAATTTTTTTTTTTAAAATTCACTAAAGCCAAAATCATCCTCTCACAACAACACCAGCTGGTGCACCAATACAGATGGGTTCCTAAAACACTCACCTAGTGGGGGAAGCCTGTACTACAAGGGGCCCTCCCTCCAGAATGTAATTCTGGGTTTGTTTGGGTCCCCCACTCATATAGTAGTTGCATGATTAGTTTTTTAAGAAACTGCCAAACTGGTTTTCGGAGTGTCGATATCATTTTAGATTCTCACCAGCAATTTTTGAATGGCCCATTTTCTTTGCTTTGTTGCCAGCATTTAGTGTGTTACAATTGTTTTTATTATAACCATTTTGATAAGTCTGTGAGAATATCTCACTTAGATTTTAATTTGTGTTTCCCAAATGGCTCATCGCGTTGAGCATCTTTTTGTATACTTATTTGCCATCTATACATCCTCTTCACTGAAATGTCTCTTTATGTTTTTTGCCCAGGTCCTGACTGGATTGTTTCCCTTTTTAAACAATCAAATACTGAGAATTCATTATATGTTCTAGATACTATCCTTTGTTGAATATGTTGTTTGCAAATATTTTTATCCCTCTGTAGCTTATCTTCTTATCTTCTTAAAGTTTTTTGCAGAGCAAAAATTTTAAACTTCAATAAAGTTTCATTTATAAGTTTTTCCTTTTATGGGTTGTGCTTTTGGTATCAAGTCTAAGAACTCTTTACCTAGCCCCAGATACCAAAGATACCCTCCAACTGTTTTCTAACTGCTTTATAGTTGTACATTTAAGTTCATGATTCAATGAATTAATTTTTGCATAATGAGTGAGACTTAGATTGAGGTTCATTTTATATTCCCTCAGGATGTCCAATTGCTTCAGCATCATTTGTTGAAAAGGCCACCCTTCCTCCACTGAATTGCTTTTTCACCTTTGTCAGAAATCACTTGGGCATATTTGTGTGGGTCTACTTCTAGGTTTTCCTTTCTATTCCATTGTTCTATGTGTGTATACATGTGCCAATAATCTTGAGTACTATAGCTATATAATAATTTTTAAAATTTGATAGATTGATTGTTCCCTTTATCTTTTTTAAAAGTTGTTTTAGCTATTTTACTTTCTTTGCCTTTTCATATACATTTTAGAATAATTGCTTTTACATCTATAAAAATTCTTGCTAGGATTTTGATAAATATTGTGTTGAACTTGAATATCAGTTTGGGGAGATGTACTACGTTGAGTCTTCCAATCCATGAGCATGGTATGTCTCTCCATTTTGGTTTGTTTTTCTCTCTCACTGGCATTGTACAGTTTTTAGCATACATGGTCTATACATATTTTGTTTGATTTACACCTGTTTCATTTTTAAAAGAGATTATAAGTTGAGTTATACTTTTATTTTCCATGTCCATGTGTTCATTTGCTGGCATATAGAAACAAATTGATTTTTGCGTGTTCATTTTGTATCCTATGACCTTGCTGGACTCACTCATCAGTCCCAGAAATAAATTTCCTCCGGTTTTCTAAGTGGATAATCATATCACCTGTAAACAGGAACAATATTTTCTTCCCTTCCAACCTGTTTGCCTTTTCTATTCCTTTCTTGCTTTGTTGTTTTGACTAGAACTTTCAGCATTATGCTAAATAAGAGTGATGAGAACAGACATCCTGCCTTGTTCCTGACCTTAGGGAGAAAGCATTCAGTCTTTCAATACTAGGTATAATGTTAGTGTTGGTTTTCTGTTGATCCTCTTTATCAAATATGAGGAAACTCCCATTCTAGTCCTATTTTTTGAGAGTTTTTAATCATGAATGGGTGTTGAGTTTTGTCAAATGTTTTTCGTGTTCATATGACCGTATGATTTTTCTTCTCTAGCCTTATTAATATGATGGATTACACTGATTAATTTTTAAAATACTGAATCAGTTTTTACACCCTTGGAATTAAACTTCACTTGGTTATGGTATATAATTCTTTTTAAATCTTGCTTAATTCTATTTGTATTTTACATTTAAGTCCATGATCTATTTTGAGTAAATTTTTGCAAGAGATTTTGTATAGATATAAGAACAGTCCTGAAGAAAAAACCTTTCTTCTTAATAACATATTCAGGACTCATGTTCCCATGTTCTTTTTGCATTATGGTTCATGAATCCAACAGTAATTTTTCATTTGTATGTCATGGGACATTTTCAAGCCAAAACTAAATAACTCTCGTCAGAGGGAATTCACAACATACCTCTTTCTTTTCTGTAATCCTCTTGTTGTCCTTCTTTCCTTCTTCCTGCTGTGAAAGCTTATATATATTTTTTATTTAATGTTTTATTGTGTATGCTATTACAGTCGACCTCACTCTTCCCCCCTTTGCTTGCTTGCCTCTACCCAGCAGCCCGCCTTCAGGCAGTCCCCACACTGTTGTTTGCGTCCATGGGTCATGCATATATGTTCTTTAGCTAATCCCTTCACCTGACATGTATTTTTTAAATCCTCACCTAAGGATAGGTCCTCTGATTAGAGAGACAGACAGACAGACATCAATGTGAGAGAGAAGCATCAATCAGCTGCCTATCATACGTGCCCCAACTGGGGACCAAACCCACAACCTTTTGGTGTACAAACAGCATTCCAACCGACTGAACCATCTTGCCAAGGCACGCACTTATATTTCTTAATTGCGTTCATTATAGTTTGACTACATTAATATACAGGTGCGAGCAGAAGAAAGTTCGCAGTTGTGAGTGTGCCATTGTGACATTCTTTTGAGTTAGTAAAGCTATTGTAATAATACTAATCTTTTTTGATACAAGTAACTGTAAACATACTTTTGCCCACCCCTGTATCGATTGAATGAAAAAAGATCAACAAATCTTTACTGAATTTTCATATAGGCTAAACACTCTGCTGAGTAACTTGGCCACATAGGACCTTAACCTCGAGATGCTCAGAGCTTAAAGGGGAGGAGGTCATATAAGCAGTTGAAATGCTAAAGTTGAGGGAAGAAATGGCTGAAGAAAGCACAGATTATTAGGAAACATATGCCAGGAGCACCAGATCTACATGGGGAAGTTAGTAAAGGTCTTCCAGGAGAAGTGATATTTAAGCTGGCTATGAAAGGACATAGGAATTTTCCAGAGACAAAGTGAGGTGAAAGGCATTCTAGGAAGAAGTAACAGCTTGTGCAAAGACATGAAATCATGCAATTATGTGACACATTTGGAGAATACTAAATCATAAAAATTCCTGTAAGACCAAGAATTCATTCTATATCCTTCACATCTAGACTAATGCCTGTAGCATAGTAAACACTAAGTAAGTATTTGTTGGGAGGGAGGGAGAGAGAGAGGGAGGGAGGCAGGGAGGAAGGAAGGAAAAAGAGAAAGAAAGGAAAGAAGCCAAAGAAATAAGAAAGGTTCGGTGGTAAAGAGAAGAGCCTTGCTTAGTAACATTTAGCAAATGCCTACCATGGAAATTCAAAAGGGACTAGGAGGAGAAGTTCATAGTTTACTTGCAAAGAAACAACGAACACAAAAATATCTGTAATATGTTATAAAAAATGACATGCCACAAGAAGTACATAAAAAGTGTTATTAAAGTTCAGAGGAAATAGAGGTTCATTTCACCTGGGGGAAGCAGAGAAGTTGTCATTGGAGCTAGATGCTTGGTTCTGAATTGTTAGGTTTCAAAAAAAAAAAAAAAAAAGGCTGCATGGAGTTGAAGAGGTGTTGTAGCATAAGAGGGATGGGAATTTGTGCTGGACTAGACAGCCTCGCCTGCTCTGTCATAAATTTATCAGCGTTTGATAGGCAGCCATTTATCAGCCTGCACCACTTCCTTGGAAGCTGAACCTGACAGGCTCCGATGTTATCTGTAGCAAACACCTTTTTCTTGTTTATGTGGGTGTCTCTGTGTGTGTGGTTATGCTTACACCTGCACTCCAGAGATTTGGAGACAGCTCTTTCCACAGAGACTAGCACTGAAGGGGATACATCAACTGAACACAAGCTAAACTATTAACCATATCTTTTTTAAATCCACCTTACCCACACGTTTACATGTATATGCGTGCACCTGTGGCACACGTACATGCAGCACACAGGGTTCCGTAAGCAATGGCCTGGGCAAGACTTTAAGTGACTAAGAAAATAGTACTTATTTTTATTTTCCTTAACTCTATCCTGTCTGACTGTACCGTAATCCTCATTTCTATCTAAGGCTTATTAGGCATCAGTTCTATCCCCATGAACTACTAGATACAGTAAGGAATTCATGTAAGGAAATGACTCATTCATTAATTAAATACATATTTATTAATGACCAGTAATGTGCCAGGTGCTATTCTAAACACTGAGGATGTAGCGTGAGATTTAAAAAAAAAAAAATACCTTGCCCATATGGAGTTTACATTCTGGGAGGTGGGTGCAGACAATAGAAATATAGTACTTTTAGGTGGTGTAAGTGTTAGGAGATCAGTATAGCAGAGTAAGAGGGAAAGAGAGTATGAGGGTTGAGTCGTCAGAAATGTCCTCTTCAATAAGATGGCATTTGAATAGGGACTTGAAGGAGAGACTAAGCAATGGGAATATCTGAAGGAGGATTATTCCAGGCAAAGGGAGCAAGTAGAGCAAAGACCCTGAGGCTGAAGTATGTGGCCTGTGTTTAAGGCGAGTGTGGCTGGGGCAGAATGGGCCAGGTGAAGTGTGGCAGGACATGAGGTGAGAGGCGTGGGGTGGTGACCCCTCATCCCACACCTCTAGGCCATTGTGAGGCGGCTTTTGCTCTGAGCGAGAGGGAAAGCCATGACAGGGTTTGCGCACAGAAATGAGAGGTTCTGATTTACATGTTGAGAACTGACGGCAGGATCAAAGGATGGAAGCAGGAAGACTGCAAACAGTGGACTAGATCCAACGAGTAACAGTGGAGGTACAGAGAAGTGGTCAGACTGTAGATAGATCTTGAATTGTTTGAACCTATAGGATTTGGTGTTGGACTTGATGTGGAATGTGAAGGAAAGGAGTTGGTGATGACATCAAAATTTTTGGTCTGAGATGGGAAAGATTACAGGAAAAACAAGGTTGGAGGATATCAAGAGCTCAGGTTGAGCACATTAAGTGTGAGATGCCAATTAGTGATGAGTCGTATATAAGACTCTGGAGTTCAATAGAGGGATCTGGGCTGGAGATACAAACTTGAGAATTACAACAATATAGATGACTTTTAAAGCTGTGAAATTGAATAAAATAGCCTAAGGAGTGGGTGTAGAAAAAGGAGAGTTTGAGAACAGAGTATTAGGGTGTTCCAATGTTTAGAGGTCAGAGAGATAAGGAACCAGCACTGGAGATGGAAAGAGAGACACCAGGCAGATAGGAGGAAAATTGAGAGTAAACACTGATGCCAATGAAGAAAGTGCTTGGAAGGGGATGGAATAATGGACTGTTATCTGATGTTGCTGAGAGATCAAATAAGGCCTGAGAGTTGATATAGCAGCTTTGAGTCTTTGGGACCTTTGTTGAGTTATATTCTAGTGGTGGTGGTAGGGGGCAGCCTGATGACATTGTTTTCAAACAAACAAACAAACAACAAAAGAATGGGAGGAGAGGAAACCAAGATTAGTAGTATGGAAAACTCTTTGAGGTTTTACTATAAGAAGCAGAAAAACTGGACCATAGTTGGAAGAAAATGGAGATCAAGTCAAGCTTTTAATTTTTTTTTTCCTAGGACAGGAGAAGTCAGTGTCCCAATGGGAATGATCCTAGTAGGGAGGGAAAATGCAGTGAATTTAGGGAGGAGAGTGGTTAATGTGATGTCCCCTTGTAGGTGAGAGGAGAGGCACAAGTGGAAAAGGAGGGCCTTAGGCTGGACAAACTGTCCATGCTCCCTACTAACAGAGTACTTGGCTACAGGTGCAGGCAGGCTGGTAAACGTGGTGATGGAACATGTGTAAGTTCTCCTTTGATCACTTATGTGTCCTCATGAAATAAGAAACAAAGGAATGGAGGTGTTGAAGTTTTAAAGAGAGAGAAGTTCAGAGATTGTTGACAAAGAATAGGAGAAAGCCATGGACTATGTAAATGTTGTAGAATTGTTGGGCAGCATGAGGGCCCACTTGAAGTTAAAGTGAGACCAGTCAACATAGTTACATGATTTTCTCCAGTTATGCACATCTGAGTAGGAACAGGGAGAGCCTGAGACTTATCCAGAGGTTGTGGTTTTCCCAGATAAATAAGAGGAATAGAGAAAGAAGCAAAGGGATGATTATAATGAAGGATCAGAAACAAAGGCAGATAAGGAGGGAAGTGAGGACAGGGATAGAAGTTGAGAGAGAAAAGACAGTAGGATTAATGGACTGAACATCCTAAAGGTCTCTAAAGAATTATGATAATTATCAATTGTTGGCATTTCAAGTGCTTTAGGGTTGTAAACAAAGTACTTTGGGTTGATTTGCAAAATAAAACCCTATAAGTTAGGTAGATGATGGTGGTGATGATGTTGATTGTCATTGTATAAGTGAGACCAGATCCAAAGGGGTAAATGACTTTATCTAAAGTCATACAGGGAGTCAGTGGTAAAGCATAGACTCAACCCAAGGCTTTCTGTTTTACGTAACATCTTTTCACGACTTTGTGTGATATCTGCTCACAGATCACTCAGTCTTGCTGAACAGATGGGCTGTAGAAGACAACATAGGTAATACATAATCAAGTGCTAAATTCTATAGTATGGAATGATACAAGATGTTTTTTCATTCAGTAATGCATATTGAGCACTTAGTCTGTGCTAGGCTCTACTATAAATACCGGCAATATAGCAGTGAATGAGACAGAGAGAAAAATCCTAAAATTATGTGCTTCAGAGAAGTTTTAGAAGGGTTTCTCTGTGATTCTTTCAAGGCAACATGATTTGGTAAAAGGCACAATATACTAAATATCAGGAAACCTGTTTTTCTGCTCTTTGCTGTGTGTGACATTGTTACTTCAACTCACCACGTCTTAATGGGGGATCCACGTCCATAAACTGAGATGTTATGGTTTTGCAAGCTCCACCCTGACTAAAAGTACCATGAGTTTGTGTCTGTATTCTAGACTAATGGAGTAATTGCTCTAAAATGTTTTTGTCCTAATTTCCTGATCTAAAAAATGGGAATGCCACACTTCATTTCATAGTGATAAAACCCTGTTCCCATAGTGAAATGCTGCACTAACATGCATTCTAAAATCACCCTCTATTTCTGAAATTCTGGGGGCAGTATGAAGAGAGAGAGAGGCCGTGTTCAGCCTGCAGGTTCAGCAGTCCCCATTCTTAACGTAGTGATACTCTGAGGACCTGTGAAAAGCTTTGAAAAAACTAATGACTTTTTCCCCTCTTCTTACTTCTTCCCATTCAGGCCTGGAAGAAACGCTGGTTTATCCTACGGAGTGGCCGAATGAGCGGTGACCCAGACGTTCTGGAATACTACAAGAATGATCACTCTAAGAAGCCCCTGCGTATCATCAACCTCAACTTCTGTGAGCAGGTGGATGCGGGCCTGACCTTCAACAAGAAGGAGCTGCAGGATAGTTTTGTGTTTGACATCAAGACCAGTGAACGCACCTTTTACCTGGTGGCTGAAACAGAGGAGGATATGAATAAGTGGGTCCACAGCATCTGCCAGATCTGTGGCTTCAATCAGGCAGAGGAGAGCACAGGTATGAAAATAGGCATGGATCCTTGTTGGAAGGGGCACTATGAAACTGAATGAAATAGCCTAAGGATTGATGTTTCCTTCTCACATCTCTCTCTCTTTCTCTCTCTCTCTCTCCCCCCCCCACTCCCCCTGCCTTTGTCTGAAATCAATGACATGTACTCAAATGAGGATATAAATAAGTAAATAAATAAATAAAACCCCGCCTCAGAGTGGGGTTTGTGGGCCACCCGCAGCAGCTACTTCTGGGAACTTTTTAGAAAGGCAGAAGACTTCCACTCAGACTTAGAGAATCAGAATCTGCATAGTTTTCAAACTTCTTATTTTGAAATATTTTTAGACTTGCAGAAGAACTGCAGAATTGTACAGAAAATTCCCATATGCCTTTCTGTCAGCTTTTCCTAATGTTAACTAACATCTCACTTAATCATGGTACAATTATCAAAACTGAGCAGTCAACATTGATTGGTACAATACTGTTAACAAAACCCCGGTTTATTTGGATAGCACCTGTTTTTCACCAATGCCTTTATTCTGTTCAGGATTCATTTATTTATCCAGGATACCACATAAGATTGAGAGGTCATGTCTCTGAGTCGCCTCCAGTCTATTACAGTTACCCAGTCTTTGTCTCGTTTGACCTTGACACTTTATATAAGAGTACTGGTTAGATATTTCCTAGAATGTCCCTCAATTTGAGTTCATCTAGTGTTTTCTCATGATTAGACTGAAGTTACCAATTTGGGGGAGACAGCGTTACTATAGAGGTGATGTGTCTTTCCAAGCATGTTGTATCAGGGACACATGATGTCACTATGTCTTACTGCTGGTCATGTTAACCTTGAGAACAGCACTTGGTAAAGGTAGTATCTGCCAGGTTTCTCCACTGTAAAGCTATTATCTTTACTTTTATAGTTAATATTTTGGAAGAAATACTTTAATGATATGTAAGTACCCTATTTCTCCTTAAGTTTTTGCCCACTAATTTTATTATCCAGCAATGTATCATGATTGCAACAGTTATTACTGTCGTATTCTAAAGGTGATTTTTTATGTCCCTCAGAATCCACATTTTTTTTTTAAGATCTCCAGATGATTTGCATACACTTTAGAATTCGAGAAGCATTGCTCTGGATTATTCATTCCTGAACCTGGTGGGTCATCGAAAATCTTTTTCTTTTAACTTAGAGGTCTGATTCAGTAGATTTGATTTAGGATTGAGGAATCAATAGTTTTTGTAAAGTTTCTCCTACAAAATGAGAGAGAATATTTCCAAATCATAACTGAAAAGGGTCTAGCATCTAGAATATATAAAGACTCTTGCCACACGACAACAACAAAACACATAACCCCATTTAAAAATGGACAAAGGATCTGGTCTTGGCTGAGTAGATTAGTTAGTTAGAGCAACGTCCCTACACACCAATCCCCAGTCGGAGTGCTTGCTTTCTCTTTCTGTCTCTCTCTCCCCACCCTAAAATTAATAAATTAAAGTAAATAAATAATTTCGGGGGGAAATGGCCAAAAGATCTAAATAATGATAAACGGATGGCCAATGAACACATGAAAAGATGTTGAACATTACTAGCCATTAGGAAAATGCAAATCAAAACCACAATGAGATACCACTTCATACTCACTAGGATGGATACAATTAAAAGTATAGACAATGACAAGCATTGTCAAGGATATGAAAAAAACATACATTGCCCATACATCTGACCCTCATGCATTGCTGGTGGGGATATAAAATGGTACACTTCCTGCAGAAACAGTGCAGCAGTGTTTCAAAAAGTTAAACCTATGACCCAGCAATTCCACTCCTAGGCACATGCTCAAGAGAAATAAAAACATATGTTCATACAAAAACTTGTGCACAAATATTCATAGCAGCACTATTTATAATAAACAAAAAGTAGAAACACAAATGTCCATCAATAAACAAAATGTACTGATACATTCTACAACACAGATGAACCTTTAAAACATTATGCTAAATGAAAGACGACACAAAGAATCACATAGTTTATGATTTGATTCACAGTCAGCCCTCTGAGTCCACAGGTTATGCCTCCATAGATTCAACCAACCATGGATTGAAATGAAAAAAGTTACATTGTTGCTGACATGTACTATGTAGTTAGGCCTACAACAGCTGATGAGTGCATCTGTACTGAACATGTACAGACTTTTCCCTATCATTATCCTGGGAACAATACAGTGTAACAACTATTTATATAGCACTTAACATTGTATTCGGTAGTATAAGTAACCCTGAGATGATTTAAATTATACAAGAGGATGTGCATAGGTTATATGAAAGTACTATGCCATTTTATACAAGGAACTTGAGTGGATTTTCGTATTGTCTGAGGTCCTGGAACCCATATCCAAAAACCATGGGACAACTGTGAAATGTCCAGACTAGGCAAATCCATAGAGACAGGAGGTAGGTGGGTGACTGAGAGGGTGAGTGACTGCTAACGAGGATGTGGTTTCTTTGGGGGTGATAAAATATTCTGGAGTTAGATAGTACTGATTGTTGTGAATTTTGTGAATATACTAAAAACTACTGAATTTTGCACTGTAAAATAGTAAAATTTATGGTATGTGAGTTATATCTGGGTTCCTTTTCAAGTTCCTCAGGTGATTCTGACAACCAGCCATGTTTGGGGACCCCTGGAGTTGGGGCTGGCTTCACTGGCTTGTGACCTGTGCAGTTTCACAGGCCCCACACTTAAGTTAAGGCTCTGCTATCACCATCTTGAAGTTCTAAATTTGTTTTTAATTGTGTAAGTTTAATATATACAATGTGATGATTTGTCATCTGTTTATATTGCAAAATGATTACCATAACAATGTCAGTTAACGCATCTATCACCTCACATAGTTATGATTTGTGTGTATATGTGTGGTGAGAACTTTTAAGGTCTACTCTCTTAGCATCTTTCTAATATAAATTATTGTTAACTATAGTCACCACGGTGTACATTACATCTCCAGGATCTATTCATCATCAAAGATTACTTGGAAATTTGTACTCTTTGACCCTCGCCCCTGCCCCTGGAAACTTCTAATCAACTCTCATTCCTTTGAGTTTAATCTTTTTAGATTCCACATGTAAGTGAGATTATACAGCATTTGTTTTTCTCTGTCTGATTTATTGCACTTAGCATAGTAACCTCAAGATTTATCTATGGTGTTGCAAATGGCAGGATTCTTATTTATTGCTTAACAATATTTCATTATGTATATTTCATATTATATATAGTGTGTGTGTATTTTTACACACACACATACACAGGGCGGGGGCAAAAGTAGGTTTACTGTTGTTCATATGGAAAATAATATAATAATTAATAAATAATAATACAAGAATAAACTCATACTCACAACTTTAAACCTACTTTTGCCCCACTCTATGTGTGTGTATGTGTGTGTATATATACACACGTGTGTGTGTCACATCTTCTTCATTTATTCATCAGTGGACACAGGTTTTTTGCATGTCTTGGCTATTGTAAATAATGCTTCAATAAACATGAGGGCACAGGTGTCTGTTCAACTTAGTGATTTCAATTCCTTCGGATATATTCCCAGAAGTAGAATTGCTGAATCATATGATACTCCTATTTTTTATTTTTTGAGGAACATCCATACTGTTTTCCATAGCAGCTGTACCAATTTATATTCCCACCAACAGTGGACATGGGTTGGTTCCCTTTTCTCCACATCCTTGCTAGCACTTATCTATCTTTTTGATAATTAGCCATTTAACAGGTAAGAGGTGATACCTCATCTTGGTTTTGATTTGATCTGCCATTCCCTGATGATTAGGGATGTTGAGTATCTTTTAAGGTAACCATTGGTCATTTGAATATCATCTTTGGCAAAATTTCTATTTAGATTCTTTGCCCATTTTATAATCAGTTCACTGTTGTTGTTTTTGCTATTAAGTTTTATGAATTTCCTATATAGTTTGGATATTAACCCCTTATCAGATATATAGTTTGAAGATATTTTCTTCTATTTCTTAGATTGTCTTTTCATTTTTTTAATTGCTTCTTTTGCTATGCAGAATCTTTTTTAATGTAGTCCCAGTTATTGATTTTTGCTGTTCTTGTTTGTGCTTTTGGTGTCATATCAAAAAAAAAATCATTAGTAAGATAAATGTCAAGGAACTTTTCTCTGTTTTCTTTTAGGAATTTTATGGTTTTGGGTTCTTACATTTAAGTCTATAATCCATTTTAAGTTAATTTTTGTAAGTGGTATAATATAGGGGTCCAATTTTATTCTTTTATATGTGAATATCCAGTTTTCCCAGCACCATTCATTGAAATGATTATCTTTTCCCTATTGAGTATTCTTGGCTCTCTTGTCAAATATTGGCTTACCATATATGCTAGGGCTTTCTGTTCTGTTCCATGGGTCTATGCATCTGCTTCTATGCCAGTATCATACTGTTTTGATTACTATAGCTTTGTAATATAATTTGAAATCAGAAAGTATGATACCTCCAACTTTGTTCTTCTTTCTCAGTATTGTTTTGGCTCCTTGGGATCTTTTGTTGATCTCAAATAAATTTTAGGATTGTTTTCTCTATTTCTGTAATAAATGCCTTTAGAATCTTGATAGAGATTGTACAGAATCTATAGATGGTTTTAGGTAATATGGACATTTTAACAATATTAATTCTTCCAATTTGTGAACACAAGCCATTGTTTCATTTATTTGTGTTGAAGTTTTTAGTTTTTGAATAAGAAGCCTGGCATTTTTCCCTGTGTACTAGGCTCTGCAAATTATGTAGTCCGTTGAGTCTGGATGTTTTAAGGTACTAGATGACTTAATCAAAACTAGATGCCCTGGACTAGACATCCTGCCCCAGGAACTCTGATTTTTATCTTCCCTTGAGGAAGGATTTGAGCCCCCAATTTACTCTTAAATTGTTTGGTATTATCATTAGTTCCCATGTGAAATGTTGTTTTCCTCAAATATTTGTCATTTTTAGGCTTCATGGAAGCCTATTTTTGTTTTTTCCCTTTACTTTATTCCTAGTGAAGGAATAAGATGCTCATTGGGAAAAAAAAGGGGGGGGGGAATAGGAATGGAGTAAGAAAAGCAGAGGTGAAACCCCTATAGACCTCCTAGTCTCACGGCTTTCATTAATGTGAAAAATGTGTTCAAGGACTACCTCAGCTTTTTAGGAAATAGGTATGATTTGGGAGGAAAGTAACCAGAAAATAAAATACTCTTGGTGCAAATATCTTTTTGTAATCACTTAAAAAATAGTTATTGTCTGAATCTTTATAGCTAATATATAGGGTTTAAGCACAACACAAATACAAATGTCAAACCCCATTATCTGGGCTTGCTATCTTTGGTAGGATGATTCATTTGTTCATTCATACATTACTCATTCACTCATTCATTCAGCTAATCTTTGCAGAGCCCTTATTCTGCATCCTTGTCATAACCACTGAGGCTACAGAGATGAACAATAGGGTGCCAGTACTCAGATGTCGTAGTCTAGTGGAGGGGAGGGGGCTGGCATATAACCAGACAGTCACAGGGGACCCCCGTGCTGTAAGAGAGACGACACCAACGATGGAGACACAGCCTGTGCCCCACAAGCTCCGGGAGGAAAGGGAGGGAGGTGTGAAGGGCATGACAAATTATTGAGCCAGGATTTTTTCAACAGCTTTGTCTATTAAAAGATAGATTCCCTTACACCTTTAACTTTTGAAAGTGGATTATTTTGTTAGCTTTCTAGTGGTCTAATTACCAGAGCAAGAATATTAGTTGTCTATGAGGTTTAAGATTCTTTGTGAGATCATAGACTTTTCTTTCCTCTCATAGGAGACTCTGATATATTAAAGGATTCAGCCACAACGCAGGTAATGTTTTAATTTAGAGATTTTCTTAAAAGTGAATACAGCTATAAAACTCGTAGGTAAGGAATTAGAGCTTCATCACCCATGTCAGTGTGGGATTTTGTTGTCGTTTGTTTTTAGATGAGAGAAAAGCAGGAAGGGCGTTAACATTTGACTACCTACTTTCACTTAAGTACCTAATTTCGTTTAGTCACTTTTATCAACTGTGTTTCCTTTGTTTTCAAATAAGGAAACTGAGCACTTTTTCTTCCCTACCTAGTGCTACAGGACCAAAGCTCTCCCCTTGTCCACACACCTACCTTGGCAGTATGAGGAGCACCCTGCACTGATACTAATGTTCATTGGCCACAAAAAGAAACAATAGCAGCTATGTGTTGAGCACCTACCCGATGTAAAGTAGAGGCTTTACATAAATTCCCACTCAAACTTTACAGTAAACTTTGAGGTAGCAATGATTTTAACCCAGGGTCACTCAGCTAGCAATGACTGAGCCAGGATTCTAATCTAACACAGGTCTGACTTTCCATTATAATATGTTGTTTCTTTCTCCCTGACCTCCTGAAATATGAACATCTGCCAGAACCAAGCCCAGACAGTTTTGCCTCCTTGGGCACTTAGACAGGAAGCACCCCCTAACACCTTCCACCAGCTGGCTTAGGTTTCCCTTCTCACCAACCCATACTGCTCACATTGTAGGGCTGGAATATTCCAAGAATTTAGTAACTTCTAGGACTTTTACCCAATCATCAGGCTCTATCTGTGAGTCTATAGATCTGAGGCGAGGATGCCTGAGTTCTCAGCTCTAAATCACAGCTCTGGGATTTCTGTGAACAAGTCACTTAAGTCTCAGTTTCCTTTTGTCAAACAGAGATAAAATTCTCTTCTCACCCAGTACTTCTGCTTCTCTGTGGGTGCATCCGGACAAGACGTTAGACCCACCGGCTAAGCACCTCAAGTTTCCTATTTCCCAAAGGGTTATTCACATTGTATTCTGTGCAGGCCCCTGCAGCTGTGCAATGCAATAGCGTTGACTGCTGCTTGGTCCTGAACAGATTTCTTCTTCCTATAGGGACACTCCTTCAAGCAAATACTCCTTTTTCCTTTGTTTTCTTTCTTGTCTTAAGACTTGCCCTGGGACCCATTAAAAAAAAAAAAAAAAAAAAAAAAAAAACCTTCTGTTTTTCACTTTCAGCTGGAAGAGGTTCTGTGGCAGATGGAGTCTTTTTTTAAATCCCTCTTGCCACTCCCAGCTTCTTCTTTCTGCTGCCACCCTCCAGTTAGTTCCTCACATCTTCCAGCCAGAAATGCCTGGACTAAAACCTGTCTAGGATCAAGACCAGATCAGGAGTAAAACAGCCTGAATATCGACATAAGGATAGAGAAAACAACCTCCTGATAGATCCCTTCCGAAAGGAAACCAGGAATGATGCTCAGGAAGGAAAAGCAATTCCACGGGTGAATATCAAGATTTCATATGACCTGTGTGGAGTTTGTTTTTTGTTTCTTTGCCTATGTGGGTGTGCGTGCATGCATAAGCAAAAGTAAGAACCCACCTTCCTCTGGGAATCAAAATAGCCTTCAGTCCCCAGAGTAAACAAGCAGAAAGCCGCTCTGAGCTGTGTTCATGAGCAGGCGGGGCCAGGTCCTCACATTTGTGGCCCAGTCGTGGGCAGCTGTCCCTGACCAGATGTACCACACACAAAAAGAGCCAGCTCTCAGCACAGAGCTGTGATGAATTATTCATGGGCTCAGGAGTCATCCACTGTTGGGAAAGCCGTCACCCCTTTGAATTCTCTCAGCTGAGGACTCCTTCCCTTTCATCCCCTCCCTCCTTCATTTATTCAGTAGCTATTCCAGGGCCTGCACAGCCTGTCTTACGTGGACTCTGAAAGGCAAGCTAGCTGCACTTGAGTCCCAGGCCTGCCATTTAGTGGCTCTGTGATGTTGAATAGAGCCCATGTATAGGTGCATATTGTGAACAGTAGCAGCTTGTTGCAGTCTTTGCCATGGAGTGGTTGTGGTGATAATGATGATTTTTACATCAGTAGTTCAAGGCGAACCACATATGATTTAGGTATCTAGTGTTTTTAAAGAACTTAACCAGCCTACAGAACACTTAGGCAGTCCCCTTGGAGTATAAAGAAACAAAATACGATAGGCAGGGCGGCTAACATTATTCCTACTGCACGAGGGAGGAGCTAAGGTTTAAAAGCCCCAAATGACAGTGTTGCTAGAAAGCTGTGTTGCCAGGTCTGGAATCCAAGCCTCTTAGCTCCATCCTTGGGCTTCGTGCTCTGAGTCTTTCTCCTATATCCCAACTCCTTTTCACAAACCTATTTACCATGGCTGTGTGTAAGTCACACAAGAGCCAGCAAGGAGAAGCAAGGAGTTTGTAAAGCACCAAGAACTCACCATTTAGGAAGTTAACAGGCTGGCTATACATTAGCATTAAATTCTGAAGGCTAAATTAGCAAGACAACATGATCCATCTTAGAACAGCCACAAACTACTGTACAGTAGTGCTCATGGACTAGGTCACCAAAGCCCCGTTTGTAACTCTTGAAGACTTTGAATAAGGGCCAGAGCCTCCTGTATATCCTGTCTGTTATTGTAGCTTCTTCCCTTCTTCCTGAACTCCCTGGCTGGGATTTCACAGCAGTTACAGGTCTAACTGTAGAATGGAGGCTTTTCGAGTTCCAACCAACTGTCCTTTTTTTTTTTTAAGATTTTATTTATTTATTTCTAGAGAGAGGCGAAGAGAGGGAGAAATAGAGAAACATCAATGTGTGGTTGCCTCTTTCAGGTCCCCTACTGGGGACCTGGCCCACAACCCAGGTGTATGCCCCAACCGGGAATCAAACTAGCAACCCTTTGCTTTAGAGTCTGAAGCTCAATCCACTGAGCCACACCAGCCAGGGCTCCAACCAACTATTCTTTATCTCTTCTCCACCTTTTCTCTCTGAAAATTTTTGATGAGGCTGTCCTCCCTTTCTTAAATATTTTGTAAATATTTAAACTTTTAGAAATCCTCGAGTCTCCTGAGTAATTCAACAGCAGAGTTATTTTAATGCCTGGATCCCATCTGGGATCAAGTGATATCCATAGGAATGCTTTGGGGGAGATCGTCAGCTTCCAGTGGGAGAATGTTATCAGAGGTCTTCACACAGCTCCTTCCTCTCCAGAGAGAATGACTGGTGCTTAAAGGTCAGGACCCCTTATTCCAGCTGGAGTTCTGGCAGCCGGGAGGGCCATGACGGAGCCAGGCAGTCCCCTCCGATGCCTCCTGGTGACCTTGGCGCTTCCCCCAGGGCAGGGAGTGAGAGAGCCAGGGCAGACGCTGGGAGTGGAGGAGGGTGGGGAGGAAAGCAGCCTTCCTTGGAGGCCTTGCCCTTTCTCTCTTCTCATCCCTGGGAGGACCTTTTCCTCTCATTTCCTTCCCCACCTTTTGCTCTTTAAAACTGACCTTAGATCTCTCCTCTGGGTGATGCTTGTTGGAAGCTTACGCCAAATGTGGGAGGTAATATGCAGCTTCTCCCAGTCTGACACGGGTCCCCTGAGGAGCAATGAACAGAATGGAGACAGACCCAGGGCCCCAGCCCAGAGGCGGAGGCTGCTGTCTGAATCACCCACCCTTTTTTCCACTGAGACAATGAGGAAAATAAACATGCAGACCAGTTTCCAGCCAGATCTGAAATCCTCATGCCTTTTTAAAAAAAAAAAACAAACATGTTATTTGAAATAACCCTGAAATACCAGGCCTTCCTCAATCTCCTGTTTGTTGTTGGGTTCGGTTTGGTTTTGTTTTTGTCTACAGCTGGGTCTGGCCACCCTGAGAATAAGCTTTGTGTTGGGACATGAGTTCCATAAAATCCCCCACAGACACTTCTGCATTGCCCTGGAACAGGCTGCAGCCCCAATCTGCAGGGAAGTCCAGACCCTCTGGAGGAGGAAAAGGAGACAGGGAGAAACCTGATCCTCTTCTCTTTGTCCTAAGCCTTGATGCTTCTTCCTGCTTTCTCTCCTATACCAGACACTCCCCCTCACCACCCCAGCCAGCCAGGACAGATTGAGTCTAACATTACCTGCCAAATCCACAGACTGTTGGAGATGCAAGCATCTCATTCCAACTCCTCAACACCAGCCGCTTTGGATAGCTCCCAAACATCTCTTGAGATGCCCCACCCCCCTTCTTTTGTTTTCGACTGCTTCTCATTAGCTCTATGAAGAAAAATAAAAAATCATTGTTGCATGGGTCCCAGATCAGAACCCAAAGCCCTGTGTAACTCTAACTTTGGGGTAGAGATAAAATTAGGACTTTGAATGCAGCAGTATGGTCACCTTGGACCTCTGAAGATCTTGACTGTTATCCATATTTTCAGTCACATACAGCTCTACCTAAGATTGTGAACTCAACAAAATCATTGGGTATGGTCATATCTCTCTAGGATTTGAATCGTGAGTCAGAGTTCTGGTTTTTAATTTCAGCTTTGTTACTGATTCAATGTGTAGACCTTAGTTTCTGCAATAGTGAACTAGCAGCTTGGGAACCAAAACAGTCATTTTCAAGTTTGTTTTTTTTTGGCATTGCTTGTTGACCAAATCTTATATAGGACACAATGTATGAAACAGGTGAGAGGGAGACGCTTTGAATAGTGCAGGGGAGAGAGCCAGACCCCAGTGGCCTGCCACTCCTGTTCTCCCAGGGCAGCCTGGGGAGGCTGGAACACCCCGTAAAAACTTTGATCTGTGGCAGACATTTCCAAACAGGGACCTGCAGACAAGTGCTGAGCTACGAAAGTCTTCCTCAGTCCACAACAAAGATGAAAAACATGGGGAAGAAGTAGTCAGTTTTCCTAAAGCAAAATGCAGTTAAATTTAAAGCTTCCCTTTATTCAGTTTCTCTTTGCATACGTGTCCACATTGTGTTCATGTGTGAGTGAAATGAGTCATAGTAAATAATAGACTTTCCATATTTGGCATAATTAAAATCGTTAGCCCTGTGTGTCAGTTGTTTAAGTGCATAAGCAAATTAAGAGACAGTGTTTTAACACATGCATAAAATGGAAAAGTCAGGGAAACAGCGATCAGGAGGTTATGTCGGTGCCAGGAGCACCTGCTCCCAAGCCTCTGCTTCTCTGCTCAGAGCCAGAGGCCTTTGAATTCTCCCTTCAGTTTCACGGCCACCCTGCACCCGGGCACGGTCGGTGCTCTCGGATCCTTTGTCCTTTTTCGCTCCGTTCTGGCCCTAACCTTGTATGTGAGCTAGGGTCAGCCCTGGGATTTTGCCTGTTTTTCCTGTTCTCGAATCATTTCCCATTTAACCTGCCTGTGGTCTCAAATTCCAGCGAGGACTGGACCCTCCCCTGCTTTCATCTGTTCCCTCTCGAAGCCCACAGTCTCAACCCAACCCAAGGCCTGCCGCGGTGGCTGGAGCTCCTTGGCCCAGTGGCGCACGGCTGGTTGTCAGTGGCCTGTCTGCCTGAATTTCTGAGGAAAACCTGCTTCTGCTTTCCCTAAGCAAGCTTCCTCCTCCTCCTGGACTCTCCAGCCCACGTTTCTAGGTGGTGCCCAGTTTCCGTGCGCTCACTCCTTCAGCACACCGGCTACCTCTCCAGCCGGGTCCTGTTCTAGGGACAAGTGCCAGGAAAGCATGACACATGGGCCGCTCTCAGTGAACCCCGAGCCTTGCCGTGTTCTCCAGTTTATGTTCCCTCCACCAAGCTGCCCTTGGGACTCTCCTGAGTGCCCGCCTGCCTCCTCTGGGTCTCGTTCTAGGCCCCTGCCCCCTCACTTTTCACCAAGATTTACCTGCTTTTAACTGACGGTGCCTGGTTCTGTGCCAGGGTATAGCTATCATATAAAAAAAGAAAATACAATTTTTTAATTTCTGAATTTAACTTCAGTATCAGACCCCATCTGGCAAGTGATAGAAATTGAAGTTCTGATCAACTTACAAAAAAACTGGTCAATATAGGATTTTTCTCAGTTACTTAAGGTTTCTCTCTCTCTCTCTCTCTCACACACATAAATGGAAATGTATATACCAGCTATTTTTTTTCTAGCTTTATTGAGGTATTATTGACAAAACTGTATGTATTTAAAGTGTACATCATGATGCTTTGACATATTTATACTTTGTGAAATGATTACCACAAGCAGGTTATTAATACATTCATTATCTCAAAATTCACGTTTCTCCTGCCCTGTCCATGGTCTGCTAGTCAGGTTCTCAGAGGCTTAGGGAACTGGAAGCTTCGTGGGGGCTAGAGCTCAGGGACTGCAGAGGGGGAGGAGATGTGTGAGAGGCTTGAGGGCGAGAACATGACCCTTTCACCCTTCTACCACCATTAGTAGGGACACATGGTAGGTGCACAGTGAATCCTCAAACAACGATGTAACTACAGTGTTTGCTTGTAACTTTGGAAGTAGTTATACAAAATTACAACTGAAAAAATTCCAACTTTTTTTCCAAATAATGTTGGTTTCAGATATTCACTGCTGAGGGAGCAAAAGAAGCTTCAAAAACATTCTAAGCTTATTCACAGGACACAGGGTCTCAACTTCTATATATTGAAACAGTGGTATAAAGCACAACAAAAAACAAACAAAAAGAGAAAAAACATGCAAAATGGATGACATATTAACTAAGCTGAAGAGACAGGGTATGACAATGACCTAAACTTTATTTTATATTATCTGTCATTTGTTGTTCGTTTTGTCCCCCACCTTCTCACCCTTTAGTGGATGAGATCAGTGAAAAACACTACTCATGTCTGGTGACTCCTATCAGCCAAAGAATTAAGATAGAGAAGGGAGTAGATTTCATAGCATGAGAAAATTCTAGGATATTAAATCTTGAAGGGCCCTTGGAGAGTGTTTAGTTCAAAACTCTTTAAATGATAGAGTATCTGGAAGTGAAGAGAGGAGAGCTAATGTGCTCAAGATCATACAGCTGACTGGCAAGGATCGAATTGAAAGCCAGGTTTTTTTACTTTTAGCTAGTGTTCCAGGTGATATTGATGATGATACCATCTTCCATTAGAGCCATGTGATTTATGAAGTGTACATACACACACACTGGTTTAAAAGGCTTATTTAGTACAGAGCATGGGTCTTGGAATTCTATGAATACATGAACCCACAGCACAGTGATTTGTTCAATCTAAACATGGTCTTGGGTAAGTTAATTTACTTTTCTGAGCCTCAATTTCTGCATCAGTAAAATAGAAACAAGACATTCTTCACAAGATTATTGTGAAGATTACATAAGAATTTACTTAAAGCATATAGTGTAGAGCTAGCGGTATATGAGGCAGTGTTCTAAGTATTTCTCAGATCTTAAGTCAATCCTGTGAGGTAGATACCTATTATCATTCCCATGTTACAGATGAGGAAACTGAAGCACCAAGAGCTTCAGAAAGTTTCCTTTGTTGATACAACTAGTAAGTAAAGGAGCTGGGATTCAAACCTAGACAGCCTGGCTCCAGAATCCATGCTATTAACTATTATATGATCCCCTGAAATCTCAGGCATAGTTCCCTGCCTCAGGCTGCCACACTACCTGTTCAGGAGCTTCCATGCCTGCACAGAGATGTGGAAAGTCTCTGCTCTTTTGTGATTATCTTCTCTGGCTTTGCCCATGTGGCTGCTCTCCCTACATCCCTGAAAGCGGTCATCACACAGAACTCTTGCTGCCATTAATTTCCACACAAGCCAGCTCTTCTCTGTTGACCTCAGCCACAGCTTCAGTTTTCTTTGAATCTAGGACGGATGTTTTCACGCCCACTAGAGTCCACATACTTATGAACAGAGCTGGGAGGCCAGCTGTGGGTGGGTCGCTGGCAGAGGCATTTTCCCCTCAAATGCATCAGAGCAGTGGCCCTCCGGACAAAGGTACCAAGAACACACTTCTCAAATATTTCGTGTTCCGAGAGGGAAAGTCTTTGGACTGATGGAGCGGAGACCCGAGTTCTGACCGTGGTCTGTGGTTTACCTGCATTATGAACCTGGGCTAACCATTTGTTCATCAAGTACTGTTTCAGAACTATATGAGTTCAGATTCTCTGAGAAGCAGCTGTCAGGATGCGTTTAGGCATGCTAGAGATTTATTGCGAGAAAGCAGGAAAGCCTTCATGGAATGCAGGTCTGACACCTGTGAAGGAGAGAAGGCGGGACAAGGATTAGAAGGCAGTGCATGGGAAGACAGTTGCAGCCAGGTCTGTGGAAGCTCTCAAGCCCCAGGGCTCCCATTAAAGGAGTCCTCTGTCTCACCAGGACGGGCCTGTATTAGCACTCCTGCCACTCTGTGTCACTGGGTGAGAACAGCTCATGGCAGAGAGCCAGCAGCAGCCACGGCTGTCAGTCCATCGTGCTACCCGCATCATGAAATCTGAGAGGCATGTTTTAATGGCCACCACACTGAAGCATCAGTGATGCATTGGACATGTAAGGTCCAAAGTCTTAAAGGAGCTTATAATTTGCACTTATAATTTAGTGCAAAGGGATAGGTCAAAAACAAAATGGTTAAATGACAACAATAAATGCTTTAATGAAAGTGAGACAAGGTAATGGGATAAAGAGAGACTAGAAAACCATTTAGGATGGGTAATCAGGAAAGACCTCTCTTGGTCTTGGTTTCTTTCTTAGTCATATTTAAATTGTTTTCTTTTTAAATTCTACTGGGTACTTGTATAGCTTTTGTAACTTGACAAGTATATACTTCTCATCCTCCCCACACAGAGCTGCATAATAGAATGGGCCCTCAGCTTTGTGTGCGAAGAGCTGGAGTCTGAATCCTGATTGGGACTTTTTCTAAGAGCTCTAAAACATTAAGTCATTTTATGTGAGTCTTAGTCTCTTCATATATTAAATGAATTTGTAAAGATCACTGCTTTGACAACTTTTCAGGGCTATTATAAATGTCAAAGTTGTTGAGAGGAGCCTACAATTGGAAAATAATTTTTTTTAATTTCTTTTACAATAGCATCAAAAAGTAAAATACTTAAGAATCAGTTTAACCAAAAAATACTATGGAAAATGTCTGCAGTAAAAATGACAAACATTGCTGAGAGAAATTAAAGACGACCTTGTAAATGGAGGGAATATATCATGTTGAGAAGTAAGACATTCAATGTTATTATGTCCATTTTCTCCAGATTGATCTATAGATTCAGTCCAATCTCTGTTATAGTCCAGCAGACTTGTTTTTTTTTTTCATTAATTGACACCAGAGCAAATGTGGAAGTTGGGTCCTGCCAGGCTCTCTTCCCCTGCAGTCCTCTACTCCTTACGCAAAGGGCTGTTGAATCCATTTGCACACTCTGGGGCCTGTGCTGGCTCTGGTCAAACCCTGACGGTTTGTGAACAGAGTTTAAGTTCTCTCACACCAAGTAACCTCCATGGTGGAGTGTGAGAGAGAACATCCACCTGTGGAGCACTAATAGGCAAGGCCTGTGGCATTTCTTTATTCCCTAGGACAACCCTACATGTAGCTATTGTACAAATCCTACAAAATAGGACTCTTAGATCTAGGTACCGTCCCTAGGTTCCACAGCTAGTAAGCTGAGACTCAGATTTACAAATCAGTGTTCCCTTCCCCGTACCACGCTGCCTCCCTGAAGCCAAAGTCCTGCTTCCTATCATGCTGTAGACTTCGCAGTTCCCGAGGCAGGCTGGAGCGCTCAGGCTCCCAGCCTCACCACCCAGAGGAGAGCAGTTTCAGGTATGGTTCTTGTGGTTCACACCACCGCTAAGGATTCTTGATAAGCTCCCACCATTGTAATATCTGACACTTGTTTTTCACACTGATTGCCAGTTATCGCTTAGTGAAAGTCACTGGAAAAGGAGGAAGCAGCTTACCCCTTAAAGTGGGTTAGCTTAAAAATACAGTGGTATATGTTTGTGGAAAGGTCACAAGGGTCAAATGCATCATTTACATTTGAGCTTATGGTGCCCACTAGATGGATTGATTCCTACGGAAATACTAATGGGTCCCCACGTTCCTTGGGAGGAGGAAGAATGTTGCCCTGAATATAAATTTGCTCTTTCCAACTGCACTGTAAGCTCATACAGCGAGGACAAGATCCACCCTTTTTTGATGGGCTTGCAGCTCCTAACATAGTGCCTACTATCAGTGCTCATGACCCTAAGAAAATGACAAGAGTGCTTCGCTCCAAATATAAATTAACTCCTTGAGGGGACCACCCAGCCAACCCAATCCCCACTCTAAGGAACAGGAGTAAGTGTGGGGGGGTAAGGTGGGAACAAAGCTTGTAACCTGATCTCTCTCAAAGGAGCAGGACCATGCATGGCTAAATATAGACAGGCTGTCAAAAAACAGAAACACACTCATGGCCCAGAAAAACCTCACAAGTGACAACAGTTTCTTCAACCCTAAAGAACAGTTTACATTTGGCTCCTAGAGTTATGAATTCATTCACTCTTCTGACCTGAGGAGGAAAGATTCTGACAAAACGTACTGCCATAGTGTGTTTATTGAACACCTTCTTGTTTTAATCTGGACATTTACTAGGCACAGAGCATTGTGCTAAACCCCGTCAGAGGACAGAGATGGTCCAGATCCTGACTTCTAACAGCTCACAGTCTAGTTTTGCATGACAGATCTGTGAGTTCCCAGCACAAAATAAACAGCAAAATGAAGTCCTAGAAAAGGTTTAGAGGAAGGCTTGCTTCTTTCTATGTAGAGGCCTTGTGGAACGCACGGCATCACTGGCTCAGGACCTCAGTTTCCCAACTCTAAAATGTGACGCGCCGCCAGGGCGAAAAAGGTTATGTAAGGCGGTGTGACCAGGGACTGTGATGTGCTTCGAAGCTACAGCCACTTACTCTCTTTCCCCTGTGCCCTTCACAGAATCGATTTCTACTAAAGTATACTGAGAGATCGTATGCGCCAAGGTCGGGATGTTCTGACCTGCCTCCCAGGGCTCTGAGATGGTGTTATTTCTCAGATCCTTCCTCGGAAGGGGTGGGGAAGCAGAGCCCCTGAAAGGTCCCATGAGGTTTCATGTTACTGCCTGTCTCTGCCTCCCCTTTTTTCTTCCTCTGCTTTATAGTTTTCATAAACACTAGGAGGCTTATATTTTTGAACTTGGAGAATTATTTATACTAGTCTTCAGTAGTTTGATCCAGCAAATGTTTGTTTACCATGCAAATGCGAGTAGCATTGTAAACTCATAGCAAAATTACAGTCCTTTCAGCCCGTGTCCTGGTGATCGGATCTCCTGATTTAACTGGCCAGCCCCAACCCTGCGTTGTGAAGACTACATCGTCAGTCACACTGACACTTCTTTCTTTTGGTACTGTAGAAGGACCCCCAACCTAGGAGACCTCAATTTGAGTTCTAGGGTTCACGTCTGACCTGCTGCACTGTGTGACCTTGGACAGGTAGCCTCACCTTTCTGGGCTGCAGTTTCTCCAACTGCAGATGAGAGTTTTGGGGGGTTGGGGAGAGCAGCAGTGATAAATGAGCAATTGTTCTCTGGGGTCTTTTCCAATTGCCATATTATGTGATTTATTCTGTAAAGTGAGGTCATTTTGCATTTGGCCTTAAATGTACGAATAACTCCTATAATGGTGATGTGTGCCAGAGGATTTAGGGGCATTTTTCCCTCTTAAATAATTTCAGGCCTGTGACTGTGAGTTAAAATGACCTGGAGCTATTGATACAACCTTCCCCTCAGCACTTGTCTCCTTGCTTTTGTTTTTAGAATTTTCCACCTTTCTGATCCTTGTTTTTCAATTAGCTTTCTACAAGAACCACTCACCCCACAGAATCCTGTACCTACACTGTTTAAAATACTATTTCATCAATTATCTTCTCCCCGTTAGAACCCTCCGAATTTTACACCATTCCACTCCTGGAAATAAACCATTGAATGAACAGGTGCCAAGCCAACAACCCTTTATTGAGCGTTTCATAATTACTGTTTACCCATGTTTCATCTCATCAGCTCCTCAAAAGAACCCTGTGAGGTGGGTGTTCTCTTTGTCATTTCACAGCACGGAAATGAGTTACAAAGAGATTAAAATTCTTTCCCGAGGCCTCGTGGTAAATAGTTTCAGAACCTGGACTCCCATGTGTCTGAACCCACATCAGGGCTCTTTCTGTTACACCATATTCCTTTGGAGTTGGCCGTAAAGGGCCAGCGAGAACATGGATGGTTCCAATTTAAAACTTTGATGATGCAGAGAAAAATTTTTGGAAGACTCTGGTCTTTCATTTGGCATTCAGAGCTCACTTTGCCCTTGATATTTCAGTTGACACTAACCCTTCTACCTCTTCCATGGACTGAAGAACCAGAGGTTGTTAAACGTGACACCAGTGGATCTTAATCTAAATTTCTGCGTAAACATGACTCATTTGGTCTTTTGTGGAGCTGCTCTTATAGGTTTCCCAAAGATGACTTTGATGTGTGTCCTGGGCCTAATGTAAGTCCTTCCTTTTACAAATAGAGAAAATAGAGGCCCATGAAGGTAAAATGGCAGTCGGGGTCACTCAGCCAGCTGACAGCGGAACCATGCCTTAGGCCCTCATTCTGTTATACAACTCTGTCTCCCAGAAGGCCAGTACCAACCCTCATGGGCATCTTGTGGGAATTCTTCTCCACACAAGTGAAAAGAATTGGCTTTGAAGATGGCGAGACCTGTTTCAGATCTAAACGCTGCCATTTTCTAGCTGTGTGACTTCAGAGCTCATTATAACATCTCTGAGCTTCAATCCCCACCCCCTTTTTTTGAGCTTTGGTTTCTTTACACAAAAATTAAATAAATAAATAAATAGAAGTGATGCTATCCAGTGCTTATGGGGTAGACTGGAGATACATAGTGGATGCTTAGTAAATGGCAGCTGTGATTATTATAGTCAGTATTGTACTTTTTGGTCTTACTCGTTCTTCATATAACATCTACAAAGAGTATAGCTGTGACTAAAACAGTGAGAGCAATTACCTTCCAAGCATCCACTCTAGCTTAGAAAGAAACTCCATTCCTCTTGGCCAATTTCAAGGCCTCAACTTGTTCCATACATACTACAAGAATAGGAGCAGTAAGAGTGGTGGGGTACTATGCTTAATGCTTTGCATAAATGATCTCCAGTCCTTGCAGCAGCCCAGCAAAGTATGCATGCTCTCTGTTGAACAACGGAGGGTCAAAGAGGTTTGTGAAAGATGTCCAAGGCCATGTTGAGAGTGAGCTCAGTTCTGGCTCCAGCATGTGCTTTCTTCCACCACATTATGGGTTCATAGATCCACTGGGGCTTGGGGTGGGGATTTGGGGGGTAAAGGATAAAGATAAAAAGGGCCGTGAGATAAGGGAACCAGTCATTATTTGGCCAGTCATCTTTTCCAGAAAGTCCTACCACCCGCCCCTTTCCTGCTGCTGTTATCACTAGCCGGTTGATGGCTGGGCTGGGCTGGGCTGGGCTGGGCTGGGCTGGGCTGGGCTCCTCTACTGAAATCCTTCAGAGCTTTCCTGTTCTAGAGTTTTGCAAGAAGGTGGGAGGAGTGTTTGTATGCTGGGCAGCCTTCCCAGGGGTGATTGTAGAAAGGAAGGGGAGTGATTTTGTAGGGACCTAAAAAGAAGCCAGGAAGAGGAGGAAAAACAAAACCCTGTTTAAAAGAGAACAAATTGATTCAGGCATTTTCTGGCATTATCTTTAGTCTAGACTTGGAGATAGAAGCCAAGGCCACAAGTCTGGAAACATCCATTTTCTTCTTGCTCTATAACTGACCTTCCCAATGACCTAAGACACATTCCAGCCACATACCAAAACCAGCCCAGCCTCCTTTCATGTTTTCCTCTGTCTGTACAATTCTTTCCTTCCCTCAAGACGTACCCACACAATAAAAACAAATCCTCTGAGCCATTTATACAAGTGAACACCCTTATCTCATTCATCTTTTGCAACAGCCCAGTGAGATAGGCAGGCAGGCAGGCCAGCCTATCCCAACTTGAGACCTGTCCACAGCTAGTCTCCCAGCTAGTGAGTGGCAGAGCCAGAGCTGGATCCTCGGTCTCCCAACTCCTGTGACGCGCACAAGGCCCAGTCACTGAGAGGTGGGATTTCAGACTGCTTGGGTCTTTTCACCCTACACCATGTATTCTTGCTATTTTGTTTTGCTGAAATTCTCATTACCTTGCTCTGATTCCGGGGGAAGCCCAAAACACTGGCGTGGGAGGAGGTATGGGGATTTGAAGGTAGGAAAGGGACAGTGTCTCTTACTCAGTGTATTTTGGTAAGGACTTGGTATTTACTGAGTGTTCAGTTATCTCTTCAAAAAGGAAATAACAACTAAAGGTCAGATGTCTTTAATTAAACTACTGTTATCTCTTGCATATACTAAACACTTCATACTTTGCAAAGGGCTTATGCATGTATATGTGTGTGTTTTCTAAATTCACATACCATGCATGTATCACCCACTTAAAGTATACAAGTCAGTGTTTTTTAGCGTAGTTACAGAGTTGTGCAGCCACTAGCACAATCTAATTTTGGAGCATTTTTATCACCCCCAAAAGAAATCTCATCATACTCATTAGCAATCACTTCCCGGTCTCCATCCTCGCTCACCCCACCCTCGGCAACCACTAATCCCTTTCTCTGACTCTATATATTTACCAATTCTGGGCATTTCATGTAAATGAAATCTAGCTTCTTTTTATTTAGCATAATGTTTCCAAGGTTCATACATGTTATAACATGTATTCATACTTTGTTTTTTTTACTGCTGAATAATATTCCATTGTACAGAACATGACACATTTTGTTTATTGATCAGTTCATAGGCATTTGGGTTGTTTCCACTTTTGGCTGTTATAAATAATGCTATTGTGAACATTTGTGTACAAGTTTTTGTGTGGACACATGTTCATTCTCCTGGGTATATATCTATGAGTGGAATTGCTGGGTCATATAGTAACTCTATGTTTAGCTTTTTGAGGAACTGTCAAACTGTGTGTGTGTGTGTGTGTGTGTGTGTGTGTGTGTGTGTGTGTTTATAAATTCACTGAGCTCTTATTTCCCATACCACAAAATTCACCTATTTCAAGTATACAGCTCAGTGGGGTAGCATGCTCACACAGGGCTGTGCAGCCACCACCACAATCTAATGTTAGAAAGTCTTCATCACCCCGAAAAGGAACATTATACTCATTAGCAGGCACTATGTGTTTCCACTCCCCAGGCAACCACTAGTCTGCTTCCTATCTCTGTGGATTTGCCTAGTCTAGACATTTTACATAAATAAAACCATATAATCTGTAATCTTTTATCACTGGTTTCTTTCACTTAGCATAGTGTTTTAAAGATTCAGCCATGTTGCAGCATGTATCAGTATTCCATTCATTTCTATGGCTGAATAATAATTCAATGTATGGCTATATTGCCATTTTATTTATCTAGTCTCTACCTCTGTCATTACATGGTGTTCTCTTTCTGTGTACCTCTGTGTCTGTTTTCTTATAAAGGCATCAGTCACTGGATTAGGGCCCACCCTAATCCAGAATGACCTCATCTTAACTAATTATATCCTGAACACCCTATTTTCAAATAAGGTCACATTCTAAGATTCCAGATAGACATGAATTTTGGAGGGGGCACTATTCAACCTAGTACAGGCACCAAGGAATAATGACATAAATTCGGGTTGAAATCTTTTAAAGGTGCAAGCAGAAGTGGAATTTTGGCACAGTGTAATGCCAGAACAGCTTTGAAAGAACTTTTCTGATGCTTCAAACCATTATGGAGCTGACTGATTTCGTAGACGTTGCTTCATGCTGGTAGAATGGAATTCCAAGTGTCTGTGGGCCCAACTCATCCTAACCCCTACTTCATCTTCTTAACAGACCTTTAAAAATTCCTTCGATTTTGACCACAAGAAACTAGCATTTCTAGGTTTCTTGTGCCAGGAAAAACCCTTTTATTTATTCAACAGATAGGTATTCAATACTTACTACATTCTAGGCACCAAGGATACAGAAGTGACTAGAACATGTTTTCAGTACTCACAACATGCGGGCTTTCTAGACTCTTAATGCATTTCACCCTTATAACCACCCTATGTCAATTTGTAAATGAGGAAAGCAAGACTCAGAGAGGTGAAGCGACTTCTCTAGGTCTGCAGATAAACGGACTGGGTCACAGACTTGATTCCATAGCCTGAGCTGGAGGCAGAGAGCCCCAGAGGTGAGGACAGCTCACTCCTCTTACACAGACCCACAGCCCAAGCATTCAGCATGGAGGATATATTGGGTGACAAGGCCAGATAAGTAGGTTGTGACAAAATGGCCATTCTTGTCATGCTGGGGAACCTGGACAATGAGGAATCAATGCATGTTATTGAGGGAGTATGACCTACTATGCTATGTACTTCATTTATTTTCCCAGCACACATTTTGGAGCTGAGTCCCATACTGGGATTGATGCTGGAGATAAAGTGTTACAAGAGAGGCAGACTATCTACCCTTACTGAGTTTATGGCCTAATCACTCAGTATGGGGTAATAAGGGAGAGGTCGGTATTTTCCTGAATTTCTCTTTGAAATACAAGGAAGTACTGGTGAGAAACAAGGTTGAAGAAATAAACAGCGAAGTAGTGTTAAAAAGAGAGCTTTGTAAATCATCTTGAGGATCACGGATCCATTGGAGAATTTAAGCGGGGCAGAGATGCAATGGCATGATATGGTTGTTGAGAAACAGGGAAGAGCCACAGGCAGTGTCTAGGTTTCTGGCTTGGAGAACCCATTGGATGGTGATGCTGATGTGCTTCGCTGAGGTGGAGAACACAGGACGAGGTTGAGGAGTTTGGTTTAGATTGTTGAGTTTGACCTGCTTGTGGGACGTGTGAATGGAGATGCCCAGCCGATGGACAGACGCATGACAAAGCCCAGGAGACAGAACTGAGCCAGAGATCAGGACTTGAGTGTTGTCATCACATAAGTGGTAACTGAAGCTCTGAGAGCAGACAGGGTGCCCCAGGAGAGTCTCCTGAATGAGAGTGAAGCTAGAGCAGGGTCTTGGGAAAAAAACCTGAAGACGGAAGAGGCTCATTGAAGAGGTGGGCTGAGGAAGAGGAGTCCAAAAAGACCACGGCGACTGTAGAATTGCAGCAGAGGTCTTCCCTTAGCGCCTTCCTGGCATCTTCTCAGGCAGCCACTGGTGGTCATCCCTGGCACCGTGGCTACTCCATCCCCGAGCATGCGCCCTCTCTCCTCTGCCACTGGAGAGCTCATCTTGCAAATCGAATGGAGTCATGAAGCCACTGATTCTGTGAACACATGTCCAGCTCAGTATGAGACCTGTAATGGGAACTCATTTTGGAGGTCAATACAGCTGTCAGTGGGACAGTGTTTCCCCAAAGGCCCATGGCTTTTCCCGTTGTACACTGGCACAGTTGTCCTGCCTGGCATCCGAAATGACTGGAGAGTAATTAAGGCTGCAGAGCTCCAGTGAGCTGGTGATTCTGCCTCGGGCCTTGAGAAGGGTACAGGCTAAGATAGGTCAGATAACAGGCAATGGAAACAGAACTATGTCCCCTCTGAAATGATTTGAATAGCCCTAGAAAGCGACCATCCAGATCACTAAAATGTTATCCCCTACTAGTCTCATGTCACCAGAGATTACATCTTTAAACTTTTACTTCTTTAGCACAAAAAAAATCACTGTTGGAAATATTAGATGCTGAATGAATATGTTTGCCTATTCTGCAAACACAGACTGAAAGCTTTTCCATCTACCTAGCCTTTATTAGGTAAGTGCTAAGACTGTAATGACACCAGTCTCTGTTCTTAGAAACCCGTGGGCTAGGCAAGGAAGCAGAGTGATAGTGGATATAATGAAACATGGGCCAAGTGCTCTTGGCACCCTGAACAATGAATGACCAAGTCCAGGAAGGTTTCAGAGAGAATGTGATATCCATTTTGGGTCTCATCTGAGTGCCAGGAGAATAGACATGAAACCCATGTGGAAGGACTAGCATAAGCCAGAATGAAGAATCGTAAAAGGAGCTGGTACGTTCAGGGACTGATGAAGCTTCCATATGCCTTAAGTATGGGAGGAGTGAAGCAGGAAATGGGTCAGACTGTGAAAGGCCTTGTATGTTATGCTTAGAATTTAAACCAAGCTTAGAGAGCCAGCCAAACGAATACCCTTTGGCTTGGGGTGTAGCACTCAGAGTTATTATGTCTTTAATACCTCGCTTCCTTTCTAACACAACAGGCTAGACTTTAAGATAAGAGTTAAGAAAAAAAAAAGATGACTAGACAGACAGTGGTAGGTACAAGATTTGGGGAATGGGAGACACTGCCATCCTCAGAGGACTGGAAAGGGCAGGCCGCAGGAACTGGGACGAGTCTTCAGGGACAGCTCCAAATACATTTGTGCTTTTATCATTAATGTAGTAAGGCACAGCCCAGAGTCTCAATTAATGGGTGTTCAAGAAGCAAAGCTCCATTTAACAAAGCAGCCTTAGCTTTGAGGGAGGTGATGCCAGCAGAAGCCTGCGAAGAGGAGGAGGGCGGAAGTGCTCCCTGCTCCAGAGAGCCCGCCTCAGGCGCCTGGACCGCGGGGAGCCTTAGCTCCGGGCAGCAGGCAGCGGCGCAGTGCTGCCCCAGCTGTGATAGAGGGTGGCTTCCAGGTGACTCCGGGAGCAGTGCAGAGGCACAGAGCATCCCCCCTCAACCAAGGCGGCCCGCAGGCCACAGCCCTCCTCTGGAGTGCGGGAGGGAGAAAATGCTGCTGCGGGGCCGTCACCTCTGCTCCTCATGGTTTTCTTCCTCTGATGACCCACTTTGGGAAAAGGGCACCTTTCTTTCCTGTTTCATTCACAGAGTCTTTTCTCCTTTTCACAGACGCCCTGAGAAACATTTCAGCCAGTCATGGTCCCCGTTCCTCTCCAGCGGAGCTCAGCAGCTCCAATCAGCACCTTCTCCGAGAACGAAAATCCTCAGCCCCATCGCACTCCAGTCAGCCCACCTTGTTCACATTCGAACCCCCCGGGTCGAACCACATGCAGCCCCCCTTGTCCACCAGTGCGCCTCAGGAGTATGTCTACTTGCACCAGTGCATAAGCCGGAGAGCAGAAAACGCCAGGTAGGAGACTGCGGTGATCGGTCACACGGCCTAGTGCTTTTCAGTCTCTGCTGTTTCATTTTAAAGACAAGGGAGTACATTATAGCTTTTCAGGTGATAAAATATATACTTATAATATATAACATTTTCCTGCTTAGGCAACCATCACATTTCATTGGTATCATCTATATTGCTATACAGTGATCATTGCATTCCAGAGAAACCTCCCATTGTCAAAAATCATGCTATAAAAATCATGCTATTAAATTTAATTTTGGGGAAAAAAAGTCCTGTAGGGCTAGAGTTTCAGAATTGAAAAAGATAAGCAATTTACTCGTTAGCTTTAAGAAGAGAGCCGTAAAGCTTTAACGTTATTGAACGATACATATCTTTTTTTTTTCTGTAGAGCTGCACTGTTCTATGTGGTAGCCAGTGTCCACATGTGGCTAATGAAGTTTAATTAATTAAAATTGAATGAAATTTAAAATTAAGTTCCTCAGTTGCACTAGCCACACTCCAAGTACTCAGTAGCCACATGTGGCTACCATACTGGATAATACAGTATAAAACTTCATCATCACAGGAAATTCTACAGCCAAGGACTCCCGGTTCTAGAATAATGGTCTTTGTTTTCCTAACACTGCCAGCTCTCTCACAGGTGCGGGGCCTGTGCATATTTTTATTACCTTTTATTTCCACCGTTAGGATAAACAAAAGCACAGAGCTGAAGAGCTTTGCCAGAGCTAGCTCCCAACTGCTACCATGGCCAGCAGATTACAAATCATGTTCTTTAATTAATTTATTTATAAATATCTCATTTGTGCTATGAAAATTAAGGCAATTAGAGGACTGGCTGTTTTAATATATCACTTCACAGACTCTCTTCAGGCAAAACCTCACTTGAACCAGTCAAACACACTGAGAGAGCCAGTACAGATCATTTCTCTCCAGTTCACACAGGAAGAGCTTACAACCAGGAAATACCAGAGGTAGGACTAGAACCCAGGTCTTCTCATATCTGGTCCTGTAATTTTTTCTCTACCCCATGCTACGTTGTTTCTGGTTTTCTGAGTCATTTACCCAACAAAGGCTCCCAACACTCAGACTTAGTGATACCCCAAATACCATTTGATTCATTTGTTTGTGAACTTTCCCTGGTTCAGCCTCTGTCAGCTTACACACACAGAGCTGAGTTCTAAAAAGGTGGAATGAATTAACCAAGATCACTGAATTAGCTAATGGCAAAACCGTAAACACCACCCGATTCCTTCTGAATCGCAGACCAGAGACAGGCAGTGTGCTGTAACGAAAAGTAGATTGCAGGCTTTGGAGTCAGTCAAACATGGGTTCAAATTCAAGTTCTGCCACTGTCCTTGTGATCTTGGGCCACTTAGTTAACCTTCTTGACCTTCAACCACCTCATCTGCTGAATGGAAATAACTGATTCAAAAGCTTACTAATGAATGTAAAAGACAAAGCATACCTAAAGTACCCAGGAGTAGAGGCTCAGTACCTATAACCTGCTGCTCTCCTGTGCCCCATACCCTCCTACTATGTGGATGATTTCCCAGGAGTAGAGAATGTGCAAGAGTTCTTACAGTCATAGTTCTAGTGAAAGATGAAGAGCTTTACATGAATGGCTCTCAGACTTTAATGTGCCTATGAAATATTCGAGGATCTTGTTGAAATCCTGATTCTGGCTGAGTGGGCCTGGGGTGGGTCCTGAGATCCTGCCTTTCTGCTAAACTGCATACGATGCCATTCAGATGGTCTGCTCCTAGTTCCCACTTTAAATAGAAGACCTTATATAATAATAACAGCTACCACCACTTCCAGTCCCGTGATACTGCTAAAGCACAGAGAACAAATATATAAATGTCTCTGCTTGAATTAGCACTTAGGACCCACTATCTGCACCCGAACCTCCTCTGCAAAACCACTCTTAATCTTCCTGGCTGGAATTCATTTCTCCTCTGAATTCCCATAACAGTTTTTGATTATCTCTCTCACAGCACTTGGAACTTTCTGTCTCATATTATGGATTTTTATATTCATATGTTACTGCTCGTTGAAGACCCAGGGCACCTAGTAGGCTCATAATAAATATTTGAACAAAACTGTGTTTTGGAGAAAACATAGTAAAGGTGATAGAACTTATTCACAGTTGGGGAAGCACCTTTATTGTGGGGCCTTGGCTAGAATGGGCTTTTTTGTGTCTTTGTTTTCACTTAATGTGGTTATTGGAGCAAGAGGGTGATGAGCAGGCTCTCAGGGAGAATTTGGAAAAAACAAGTTCAAACATTTTTGCAGAATTTCAAGGGGGGCGGGAGGGTGGAAAGGAAGTGTTCTTCAGCCCAGAAAGACCATGAAGTTTCTGGTAGTAGTGGAGTAACTTGTTTGATAGTAAACATACTGTAACAATTATAAACTCTGGACAGAACACATAGACACACAAAACTGTTTGAAAGCATTTAATAGCAATCAAAAAGCAGGCAGAAACTGAAGAATATTTGACTTTTAAAGAAAGGACCTGCAATGACTGAATCCAACTTTCATGGCTTTTCCTATGAAGGAAATTTCTAGAAAGGTATCATCCAAAATATTTAGTATACAATGAGAAATTGTTAGACACGTAAAGAAACTGTGAAAGTTGACCCATAATTGAGAGAACGCAGTTCATAGAAGCAAACCAAAGTAAACCTAAATTTTGGAGCTAACATACAAAGACTTTAAATTATTGTGCTTATTACTATAATCTATCTGGTGGGGACTGATAATGAGGGAAGAGATTGTTTCATCTAGGAGAGAGAGAGAAACTCTAAAAAAAAATTTAGGAGTTCCAGTGCTAAGTGTGGGACAGTCCCAAACCAACACAGCAAAGACTTTGTAAACTAAGCTGAGATTTGTGCTACCAAACGCAGAAAGAGAGTGAAAACGGGCAGTCTGAGCGTAACCAAGTTGACTGCCTGCAAAAACAAAATCATCCACATTCTCCAGGGGATTATGACAGAACCCAGGGTCTAGACAACATAAGATCACAACAGTTAGGACATAATTCAAAATTTCTCAGCATACAGAGAATCATCAAAATGTAACCAGTCTCAACGGAGAGCACAGATGTCAAGCCCAGCGTAATCCCAGATGTTGCAACTACCAGACACAGATTTAAAAGCCTGTATTATAACAATATTCCATGTGATAAAAGAAAACACACTTTATATTAATGGAAAGGAAAAAAACCACTTTCAACCCAGAAGTTTATATGCTGCAAGCGTATCCTTCAGAAATGAAAACAAAATTGACACATTTTCAGTTGAAAGAAAAAGAAGAGAATTTCCAGGAGATCTGATTTTTTTAAATGATAAGGAAATTTTTCAGGCTGAAGCAAGATAGTACTAAAAAGAAACTAAGATCTTCAGGAGTGAGGAAAATAGCAAAAATAGTAAATATCTGCATAATTACAAAAGGCTATTTTCCCCTCCTGAGTTCTTTGTTAGTATATATAGATGAGTGTTGAAAGCAAATCTTAAACATTGTCTAGTGAGGTTTTCACATGGTTTTATTTCTCTTCAGCCTGAAGAGCTCCCTTTACCATTTCTTGCCATTTAATTCCCCTCATGACATATTTTCCCAATTTTTATTTTTCTGGAAGTATCTTTATTTCACCATCATTTGAGAGAGACTTTTGATGGGTATAAAATTCAGAGATGATGGTTTTTTCTTACATCATTGTAAAGGATGCCATGCTTTTAGTCTTCCGACCTTTATTGTTTCTGATGAGAGGTCAGCTGCTATTTTTATTTTAATTTTTCTATATGTAATGTTGTTTGACAAAGATGCCAATAGGGAAATGAAGTCTTTTCAACAAATGATGCTGGAAGAGCTGATTATCTGTATAGGAATAAAAAAAAAAAAAAAAAACCTCTTACATCATGTCACACTACTCAAAACTTAACTCAAATGGCCCTGTCTGGTGTGATTCAGTTGGTTATAGCATTGTTCCATAACCAAAGGGCTGTGAGTTTGATTTCCAGTCAGGGCACCTACCTAGGTTGCAGGTTCGGTCCCTGGTCCCGGTGCATAAAACCCCCAGTCCAGACATATACAGGAGGCAATCAGTTGATGCTTCTCTCTTGCATTGATGTTTCTCTCTCTGTGTTCTCTTCTCCCTTCCTCTCTTTCTAAAAGCAATGAAAAAAAATGTCCTGAATGAAAATTAAAAAACAAGTTAATGCAAATGTATCAGAGACCTAAATGTAAAGTTTGATACAATGAAACTTCTAGAAGAAAACATCTCTGTGATCTTGGGGTACACAGAGATTTTTATATAGGATGCAAAAAGCATAAATCATAAAAGAAAAATTTGATAAAGTAGTTTTTATCAAAATTAAAACTTTTGTTCTTCAAAAGAACTCCATAAGAAAACAAAATGGCAAGTCATAAAATGTGAGAAAATATTCAAAGCATGTATATCTGATGAAAGATTTATTTCTAGACTATATAAAGAACTATTACAACTCAGTAGAAGACAAACAACCCAATTTTTTTAAGAGGGCAAATATTTGAACAGGCATTTCACAAAAAAGATACAGGAATGGACAATAAGCACAAGAAAAAATGCTGAATAATCAAGAAAATGCAAATTAAAACCTAGAAGCGGTTTTGCTTCATCTCTACTGGAATGAATAAAATAAAAAAGACTAGCAGCGCCAAGCGCTGGCAAGAATGTGGGTGGGCTTGAGTCCTACACTGCTTCTGACAACCACATTACATACTAAGTGCTCTAGAAAAAAAGGAATAAGGCTTTATGGTTTACAAAACACTTTTACCTTTGTTATCTCATTGATCTCCAAAATCAACCCATAAGGTTCCCTTTGAGTAGGGACTTTGAAGAGAGAACCAGCTCATTCATTGCTGTCAAGAAAAGATATAAATATGCCGGACTGGCTATGGCCTGTGTGGCTTGGTTGGTTGGCGTTGTACTACAAAACGAAAAGTTCGCTGGTTCAGTTCCTGGGGTCAGCACATGTATGTGCCTGGGTTGCGAGACAGTCCCCAGTTGGGGCGCATGAGCAAGGCGACCAATCGATGTTTCTCTCATACATCGATGTTTCACTCCCTCTTTCTCCCTCCGCTCCCCTCCCTTCTCTTTAAAAATAAATAAATAAAGTCTTCTACAAATATATGCCTGATTGGACTACTGTAGGCAAATCATATGTATGAGGCTAAGAATGCCGGCCTTCTCTCTATTCCTTTTTATATTTATGGGGGAACCCAATCTACAGTTACAATAAATTAAGCACATGAGAGAGAAAACCATGACTTACTCATCATTACTTTTATTACAGTACTAGCCCCTATTCTTCTTTCAAGTACTGAGTAGTACATATTCTGGTTAAAATGACTTTAGTTTTCAAAATCCAGCTCGTCCACTGAGCTAAAATAAGTATTCAGAATAGCAACTATTGCCAGTGGAAGGAGTTTTGAACTGACACCATCAAGACAAGCAGAGCCCTTTTTAAGTCTTGGAAGACGAATTAGTTTCATTGGATTTATTTTGCCCTTCAGCCTTCAGGGCCTCATTCCAGATTCAAGCCAGTCTCTGTCTTCTTATTTCAAGGAGGCTGTTAAACCTGTAACAGTTGACACATAGTGGCGAGTCACATGCCCTGGAAAGCTGTAATTCTGGTGAGGGTTGGGGGAAGTGAAATTTCAAGCGATGAGATGCCAGAATGAAAGCATCATTGGCCCTGCAGCAATGTTCTGCAGAAAGACGGTGAGTAAAAGGTAAAGTCAGAAATGTCAGTGGAGAACTTAACCATGATTAGTCATTTCTAAGGTTTCTCTGACTCATTCACCCAGTGGTATTGACTGACCAACGGCATAATATACGACTTTAGTTTCATTTAGTTTCACATCTACGGTTTTGCTGTATGACCACACGCAGAAGGTGGGCTCAGAATTGCAGCTAGAAAGAAGCATTTGAGATGCAAAGACCACCTCACCTCTTAGAGATTGTAAGAAAGGACTCTCCCAATTTTCTTCCCTCACAGGAGGGATCCACTTGGGATGGGTCACATATAGGAGGATGACTTCTTAAGATTGCCAGTGACACTAGTCATCAGAGAACAGCAAATTAAAACCACAATGAGATATGACCTCACACCTGTCAGAATGGCCATCATCAATGAATCCACAAACAACAAGTGCTGATGAGGATGTGGAGAAAAGGGGAACCCTCCAGCATTTTTGGTGGGAATGTAGATTCTTGCAGCCACTGTGGGAAACAGTACAGAGCTTCCTCAAAAAATTAAAAATGGAACTGCCTTATGACCCAATGATCCCACATCTGGGTATTTAGCCAAAGAAATCCAAAACACTAATTCAAAAAGATATATGTTCCCCCACGTTCATTGAAGCATTATTTATAATAGCCCATATACTGAAGCAACCTAAGTGTCCATTGATAGACAATTGGATAAAGAAGATGTGGTGTATATATACAATGTAATATTACTCAGCTATGAAAATAATGAAATTTTTCTATTTGTGACAGTATGGATAGACCTAGAGGGTATTATGCTAAGTGAAATGTCACACAGATAAAGACAAATACCATATGATTTCTCTCATAAGTGCAATCTAAAAAACAAATGAGCACAGAACAGAAATAGGCTCACAGACATGTAGACTGATATTTGCCCAAGGGGAGGAGGGTTTGATGGCTGGGTGAAAAAAGGTGAAGGGATTAGGAAGCACAAATTGGTAGTTCAAAAATAGTCACAGGGATATAAAGTACAACATAGGGAATATAATGAATAGTATTGTAATACCTACGTATGATATCAGGTGGGTCCTAGGCTTATTGGGGGATCACTTTGTAAGTTACATAAATGTCTAACCACTTTGCTATATACCTGAAACTGATATAATATTGAATGTCAGCTGTGATTGAAAAAAAATTTTAATTAAAAAGAAGATTGTTAGTGACAACTACAAAACTATGGTGGTTAATTTACCTATAAGCTTTTAGATATTGTTTCATTAAATGGAACACACCCAGTAGAAATTAGACCAGGCCCTTCATCATTAAAGTACTTGTAGTCTAGTCAGGTGGAAAAGAGTAAAATTGTGGTATAGTACAGTACATACAATTGTATGTAAATGCACAAAAGATCAAGTGCAAATTAAAGTGGCTGGGAAAACTAGGAAACCATTTCTAAAAGCCAGAGAGAGGTCCAGGGTTGCTATTAAGACCACATGTGCAAGAGGTGGCGCGATCCCCCCACCCACCCACATCTGGAGCCACTGCCAGGACAGGGAAGAAAGGCACTGAGCTGCTGGCTTTCAGGGGTGTCTCCTCTCACTCCTGACTTCTCACAGCCCCTTGGGAAGTCCCCCTACACACAGAAAGATGTGTTCAAGTATCTTCTTGTACAGCTCCACCACTTACCGTTTTCCCTGTCTAGTATGTGAGGGTAATACGTGTCTCTCAGCACTGGTAGGTTTAAAAGCTACATCGTCTGTGATGTGTCTGGCACAGGGCCGCACTCATTTTATGAGGCCCCATCCGCCCACAGCCCTGGAAGAGAAGTCTGTCTCCAAACCCCCTGCTTCCAGGTATACTTTCCAGGAAAGCAGCTCAGCGCATCACGGTGACATGGGCCTCAGAAAAGGTTCACACGGAAGTTAAATGAAGGCCCCCGGATTTCTGAGTGCTCAGAATTCCCCTCTTGATTTTGGCCCAAATCAAGGTGGGCTTTGAGCGGGTTGTCCTGACACCTAGGTGCAATCACCAGTTCTACCACATGCCCGGCACTACACCAGAGCACGGGATAGGTCCTCGGCCTCCTGGGAGCGCGGAGTCTGGCAGGAGTGGAAGGACACAGGCCCACGCAGCTTCCACACACAGCAGAGTGAGCGTGGTGACGGAAGCATGAAGTGCGGTGGGGGCAAAGAGGAAGGCGTGGGAAAGAGAATTAGAGGACCTATGACACCCCTGTGGACCAAAAAGGCTTGTTTTGCATTTTGTGTAAGTTTTGCTGCACCAAGGGAGCATTCCAGAGAACAGTGAATAGCGCAGGCCCGGGTTGGAGCTTCAACCACCCGGAACATGGTGACAGATGAGTGCGTCCCTCTGTGAGTTAAGAGGAGGGTCCCTGGGCGGCAGGGGCATAGCTAGTGGGTTCTGAACGGGGGTGGGGGGCGATCTGCTGGCCCAGAGGATTTAGGCTAAGTTCACAAAAGGGGGTGGTGGCAGCACCAACACTTCTCTCTATTCTTCGGTCTGTTTATACATTCATTTGTTCATTCAACAAACATGTATTCATTATTTACTATGAGACAAGCACGAATCCAGTGCTAAGGGAAGAAAAACACATAAGACAGTTTCTTTCCTGGAGGAAATAATAGTTTGGGGAGGAGACAAGTAACAATAGTACGTAACACAGATAACAGTTGCTACCCGCTCCAAGAACAGAGTTAAGAAAGTAGCTGATTATGCTTGGAGGTAGAGGATGGTGAGAAACAGCTTTCAAAGATGTGCCATGTGAGCTGAGTTTGAAGGATAAAGGAGTAGGAGCTTGCCAGATGGAAGTGAGAACTGCAGGCAGAGCAACCCGCACAACAACGCCCGGGGGCTCAGTTGCATGGGGCATACTGGGACGTGGCAAGGTTCACTGGAGTGGACCCTGCAGTGGACAGGGGACCTAAGGAGACGAGATTGGAGAGCTGCGCTGGAGTTGGAGTGTGGCTTCATCCTAAAGGCAATGAGACAGTTTTGAAAACATTTACACTGGGGAGTTAGGAAAGTAAATGTCAGTGGGACGTCATGAGGGTCAGAGAGGTCCTGGGCAGATAGTAGGGAGACTTTTTACTAGTCCTTGTATCATCGGAAAAACCAGGAGGACCTGACCTGGGGCAGCCTGAGTGGGACCTGTGGAGTCATTGAATGAAAACTCGCCGTGCGGGTCACTCTCAGGCTTGCATGGATGGTGCCATTTCCAAAACAGGAATGGCAGGAGGAAAATGATGAATTTGTTCTTGAATATGTTTAAGGCTGCTGCATGACACCTGTAATGCTCTCCCCACCCCAGCCCCACCTCCACCTTAAAATCCTTCTGGGGACCCCCTATTCCCATCAGCCCTGGCCTGCCCCCCGCCCCCCACTGCCTTCTCTCAGCTGCACCTCCTAACACACTCGCTCCAGCCTGAGCAGCTTGCATATCCTTGAATTGCCAGGTTCTGTTCTACTTCTTCGTGCCTCTAACTGGAACACCTTTTCCCTTCTCTTGCCTTTTGCTTGGCCAATTGCCAGACTCACTCAAAGGTAGGTAACATCTTTGAAGAAGCATCCCTTGACATTCTGTACTACCACCCCCAGGGAGAGTTAGTATAAATCCATCAGCGGCGCTTACTCACTCACTTGATTGTAATGATTTGCATGCACGTCACCTCCTCCACGCCGACCGCCCTTCCCCCCTGGGCAGGAGGCATCTCAGTATCCAGTGCGCCTGACCCAGATGGAGTCTAGGACATCAGTACATGTGTGTTGAATGAACTAATCCAGACAGGGGCATCCAACAGAGAACTGGAAATTCAAAAAAAAACAAAATGAAAGGCACCACAGACAGATGCAAGCCACGTGAAGACCTTCTGCCTGCCATTGGGTCACCCATCCTCTGCTCCAGGCACTACATTGTCTGAAGGCTAGATGTTTGGTGAACTGGGCTCGTGGCTGTTGGCTTGGGTATGTGTGTGGAATGGAATAGCGAGGGAGAAAGAACACAGAGGCCTAGAGAAAAGGCCAGTGAAGGTTGGGGGACTGAAATGGATGGGAATTTACTTAAGAGAGAGCCTGGCCTGGACACCTGTTTCTCTTTCTGGTTCTAGGCCTCTGGGCCCTATTTTCTACCACCATCTGGTGGCCACATCCTTATACAACAAGCTCCTCGAGAGCTGAAAGAGCTTGTATGAGGCAGAAGTTCCATGGATTGGCCTCAGAGGTTGTGACACCCTCATCCCCCAGATTTAGCATGCAAATTTACACGCACGCACGCACGCACGCATGCACACACACCGTCTTATAGTGGTGAGAAATTCCAAGAGCTTTTTATCAGATTCTTAGACGTTTAAATCCCCCAGATGATTGAGAATCACTACTATAAAAGATTGTTCTAGAATAGCGATTTTTTTTTCCCCCAAATGAAATCCTATGAAGAATTATAATGTAAGAAAGAGAAAACTAGACTTAGGTCCCTCCTTGCACAGAACACAAAGTCCAATTTTAAAACCACACTTATAAAGCCACAGGCTCATGCTGCTTCAGAGCCGGATGGACCCTTATGAGCCTTTGAGACTCACTAAGCCGCACCCTGGGGAGAGGGCAGTGAAGGTCACCGGACGTGACCATATCAGTGGCAGTACTGGCACCTAACACAAATCGCCTCCCACCCCAGGTCTCTAAACTGCGTGTTTTGCCTTATTTCCCAAACACCTAAATTTTAAAAAAATAATAAAACTTTTTCTATCCTGAACATACTTCCCAAACAGGAAACCATCTTTCCTGTAGATATTTAAGCTTCTGGAAGGAGATATTTCTCCTTATAAATGCCTCTCCAGAAACCATAATACATGGTAGAAAATAAATCTATAGCTAACATTTAAATAGTTCTTTCTGTCTTAGAACATCAACACCTAAACACCCGTAAGCTAACTAATTTTACACTGGGAAAACAGAGACTTGGAGAAAATGATTTGTTTGCTGTTTTCTGACATTGACTTAAGGGTTCTTTCTATTATCTCTCAGCCTTTGTATTCAAATGTATACATTCTGACTTGAAACGGTGAACGAGTTAGCAGTATAACTAGCTTGTTGATAACTGCTGGGCAGAGATGGGGGACACAGTAAGGTAAGACCAGCCCCTGCTAATCACAGCCTTTTGGGGGTAAGGAGAGGAATAAAGACCAACATTGATTGAATATCCTTACCCCAGGGTCTAATTTCTGGACAATCTTCACAGTCTGTTTTTAATCACCGTTTCGGCAGATGCATGAACTGAAGCTCAGAAAGAGAAAGTGCCTTGCCCAAGGTCGCACAGCCAGTAAACTGAGATAAACCTCTGGCCTGCCTGCCTCCTCAGCCTGTGTTTTCCCCACACCAGGGAATGGTGTGGGGCTCTGAACATGCCAGCAACCCTCCCTGCGTGGGCAGCCCTGGCCGCCTCTAACCCTCCGCCCCTCCCTCCTTTCTCTCCCGTAGGAGTGCCAGCTTCTCTCAGGGCACCAGGGCCTCGTTCCTCATGAGGAGTGACACGGCTGTACAGAAACTTGCCCAGGGCAACGGACACTGTGTCAACGGGGTCAGCGGTCAAGTCCATGGCTTCTACAGCCTGCCCAAGCCCAGCCGGCACAATACAGAGTTCAGAGACAGTACCTACGACCTCCCCCGGGGCCTGGCCTCCCACGGCCACACCAAGGGCAGCCTCACAGGCTCTGAGACAGATAACGAGGATGTGTACACCTTCAAGACGCCCAGCAACGCCCTGTGCCGGGAGTTTGGGGACCTCCTGGTGGACAATATGGATGTTCCGGCCACCCCGCTGTCAGCCTACCAGATCCCTAGGACGTTCACGCTGGACAAGAACCACAATGCCCTGGCAGTGGCCACTCCCGGGGACTCAGCCATAGCTCCCCCACCCAGACCCCCCAAGCCAAGTCAGGCAGAAACACCTCGATGGGGCAGCCCTCAGCAGAGGCCTCCAGTCGGTGAAAACAGCAGATCAGTCTCTGCCGCTGCCACCATCCCCAGGCGCAATACGCTCCCCGCGATGGATAACAGCCGACTGCACCGAGGTCAGTGTCATCCTCGCTGAGGCCTGGGGACGGGGAGGGGGGTGGGGGTAGCCTGGGGGTTCTGAGCAGTCTGCTAGTTCATGGTTATTCATGCCCGGTAGACTTCAGGACCACCCAGGTCCCTGATGTGACTTAGACATCTTGTACTCAGACCCCTTCCTAGTGGGTCCTTCAGCACTGGCGGCTGTTAGTGGACACCCACAATGGCAAGCGTGTACCTCTCCCTGCCTCAGAGAAATTGGTAGCCTCCTAAGGGAGAGGGAACATTCTTGGTAAACCACAACACAACGTGTTCTGGGTTTGGAAGTCTAAAATCATAGTATTTTATTCATTTATAATTGAAACTAGAGACTACAAAAATCAATTTAGAGGGCTAGTCCAAACCAAAGCCAAACCTATGTGGACTAGCAGACTATTAAAACAAAATTAGATCTTCAAAATATTTTCTAAGCCAGCCTCAAATCTCCGTTTAAAGTCTGAACTTCTAGCTGAAAGACGTAACTTCTGTTGTTACTTGTTTTCCACTTTGGGTATTCCAACTCTGCAGTATGATCTCTGTTTAATGAAAAAGTGCAACAATATTAATCCCTTTCATTCTGCATTTGCTTTATAGCTCACAAAGCCTGTCGTTATATCTGTTCTGTTGTTTAAGCCGTGTAGTGACCCACAGAATTTGGCGAGACAAAGCCTCATTGTGCCCATTTCACGTGAGGCCTGTGGTAGTTAAGACACTTATTCCGGGTTGCAAAGTCAGTCGGGGGCAGAAATGGGCCTTGCAGCCGGGATCCTGACTCCTAGCTCGGTGCGCTGTGCAGCCTTTCAGTCCATCAGCTATTTGAGCAACCACCCTGTGCTCTAAGATGGAGATGACAGAGACATTAAAAAACATGGGCATGCCCTTCAGCGAACTCACATATAGTGGGGAAATAAAATCAACATGTATAAATTAGTCAAGTATCAGCATTATTGTAGCATCTGTATCAGTGATGGCTGGGGTGGGTGGGGCAGGAGGTGCTCTAGGAGTTAGAGAAGTGCGTAGGTGAGGGATTCAACTTAGACACCAGCATGGGAGCTCGATCTACGAGCCTGGGAGGGATTTCTGAACTGAAAGGTAAGGTGACAAAACTAATACCTTATCATTGGGGGTTAAGAGCAGTATCTTCTGGAGTTTTAATAAGACCCTGAGCAACACTGGTGAGGGTCTGGGTGAGTATCAGCACACAGATGAACCGTGAGTGCCCCTGGATCCTCCTTCCTCTGTCGTAGCTTCTTCCTGTGAGTCCTATGAGTACCCTCAGCGTGGTGGAGAGAGTGCGGGCCGCTCTGCAGAGTCCATGAGTGATGGAGTCGGTTCTTTCCTGGTAAGTGGGGTACAGCCAGGGGTTCTCAGCTGGCTCGGATGGGTTAAAAGTCACCCAAAGAGTGATAGCATCTCCCTCTTACGACCCTGCGTAGTTCTTGTCTCAGTTCAGAACCCCGGGTTGAGTTTTTTGAAAGTAAGATACAAGTATCCTGCTGTGGAGGAAACCTGTGTGTTTCGGTACACTAGACTATGAGGCTCGCCAACCCTGTGGGTGAGCAGGAGAGGTCTGGAAGGCCGAGGACTTGGCTCTGGGATGGTGGATCTAAGGCACCATCCTTACCCATGAGGCCTCGAATGGAGAAGGGGCTGTGGCAGGAGACGGCAGGGAGAGGTGGCGCAGAGTCAGGCTCAGCAGCAGAACTACGGTTTGCGCGCAGGATCCCAGGCTGCCATCTAGAGGGGGCTGACCACGGAGCTGCAGGGTGGCAGGCCCCAGCTGAGCAGACTAGCCCTGGCTTGGGGTGCATGGAAAAGACTAAAGATTCGGTAACCAAAGCAGAGGCAGCTTAGTTATATGTCTGAACACACAGGGCAGGAGCTGAGGGAAGGCTGTAGTCAGGGTCGCTGCGTCACACGTTCTGTGGCCACTCTGCCTGCAGCTTGGTGGTCACACCGAAGCCTGGGCTGGGGAAGCACAACTGGCCCAGCCTCACCGGCCACGCCCAAGGCTTCCGCTATGCTCCTTGCCCAGCTTAGGGCCCGAGGTGCTGACCGTCCAGGGGTGAGCCCACACCTGAGGGGGAGGGAAGGTCCTAAACCAAACCCTGCAGCACAGGGCCTGTGCTGCCCTCCCCCTGAGGCATCTGGAAGGCCCCATGGGCCCAGCCACCAGCGGTAGTTCATACACAAGATTCATTGAAAGTTGTCAGTGAGTCCCAAGGGGTCATGGGGGTAGAAAGGACCCACAGACCTCACTGCTTCCTGTTTCCCCTTTGCTTTCTTACGGGATTTTCCCAGGGTCTACCTGATAGCTTCACAGTGCAACTCACTCAGTCACGACTTTTCTTCCCTTGTATATAAATTCTCACCGCTCCCCTTGTTTCTTCTTGCTAGTGACAGCAGTATTTCTTTCTCCTACCTAGCCCAGGAAAACACTTATAGGCCGATCGGATAGCAGCAATTCTGAAGACAACTACGTGCCCATGAATCCAGGTTCCTCCACCCTGCTGGAGCGGGCAGGTGATAATTCCCAGAGTGTCTACATCCCCATGAGCCCAGGGCCCCATCACTTTGACCCGCTTGGCTACCCCTCTACAGCCCTTCCTATGCACCGAGGCGCCAGCCGAGGGAGTGAGATCCAGCCACCCCCTGTCAACCGCAACCTCAAACCAGACCGGAAAGGTAAGTCCACTCTTTCTTTGTCCCATCTCTGGACCAAGGCCAGGGACTATTTGCATTCATTTAGCAATCAAGTGGGTCCTACCCTTTATTTGCAAGGAAGTGGTAGCCTCTGGGGCCTAAACCACCTCAAAGTCACACACACATACACAAACCCTCCAAAATCATCCCAGTGGTCTAGCACCTTAGGGACTGGCCGCTGGAGAAGCCTCCTGGGCAGAGAGCAGTCAGGAGTCAGGACAGAAGACACTCAGGTTTCCACTCTGCCACCTGCTAGCACATGAGTGTAGACAAATCATCCTGTGTCTCTGAGCCTTGTTTCTTCATTTGTGAAATGGGAAATATAATACATACCTCCCAGAGGAATTGAGGAACATAGATAATATATCTGAAAGTACTTCATAATGTAAAAAATGCTATTCAAGGGAAAAGGGTTAGTATTAGATCTAGGGTAGAGTAGGGCAGAACTGACAAAGTAGTCTATTAAAAAATACATTATGATGTAATAGAAAGGCTTGAGCATTCAAACCATGTATTGTGGGTTGGAATCCTTACCTAGGACTTCCCAGGAGTGCCTTTGGGCAAATCATTTTAATTCTCTGAACTTTAGTTTTTGTATCTGTGAAATGGAAATAGTAATTCCTGCCTCCCGGGTTTGTTTAGAAGGAAAGCACCCGGGACGTTGACTCTGGTCCACAGCAGATGTTCAGTGAAGTTAGATCTGTGTCCCTGGCATCTAGAGCAGAAAGTTCAAGTTCAAGGTCCAGGCCTGTCTCTACCTCAGCCACTGGCCTTGGATCAGAGCCAGGGATTCAAAGGGAGAAGTAAAATGACTTTGGTAGAGATAAGCCCCACTGGTCTGGCCAACAGGGAATTCAAATGTTAGCTTTGAAGGGAAGCCTGCAGGGTCTTATGGCCTTGGCCTTCCTCCACTCCGGGTTCCAGAGCCCTGGTCCAGCAGAAAGTAGCCCTGATGGCCTTCTCCAATTCAAACGGCATCTCTCGTTTTCCTAAAGAGTCACAAACCTGGGGGGAACAACATTCTGTTGTCAGATCCCAGACAAACCTAATATATACGTAGGAATACAGCCTCCAACTAACCTCTGTGTCCCCATCGTGGATTCTGAAAATACGATTGCCATATATACAATGCAAAGAATATGTAACTTGGAATCTGAACAGACAACTTCAAGGCCTATCAATGTGGGCAAAGATTATATAAACATGCTAAACCTCAGTTTCCCCGTGTAAAACTAGGATGACTATGAAGGCATTTATAAATACACCTGTGGGTGGTATGTAAGGATGTATGTGTGACATTATTATTAATGGCAGATAACTCGACTTTATTCCTGCTCCAGCAAAGCCAACACCACTCGACCTGAGAAACAACACCGTCATCGATGAGCTCCCCTTCAAATCCCCGGTCACCAAGTCTTGGTCTAGGGCCATGTAAGTATCCTTCTGGAAGTGGGAGCTTCAGACAGAGCCGTCGGGGTTGGCGAAGGGACCGGTGGCCAGGCTGTGCGCCGGGAAGGCTGCAGGCTGATGATAATGTTGTCAGCAGCGGAGCCGTCTCTAGATCTCGTGGGGTTGGTTTTCTCATCGGAAAGCGGGAATAATTGTATCCGCCCCGTATCAGCTCTCCCTCTGATAATGCGGAGTGGAGCTCTGAGGGTGGAGGTCTGCGTGTGTAACCCTTCCCCAGGGTTTATTCTTTGTCTTCCTCCCACAACAGCCACACCTTCAACTCCAGCTCTTCCCAGTACTGCCGCCCCATCTCCACACAGAGCATCACCAGCACGGACTCCGGAGACAGTGAAGAGAACTATGTCCCTATGGTGAGTCCCCCAGGGCCCGCACAGTGACTCCCGTCTGAGGCCTCCGGGGCCTCACTCTCACACCCCCACTTCCCAGCTTGGCTCACTCTCCTCAGCCCAGGGGTTCCCATGTTACTTGCTATTTTACTCGCTGCTGCATATCTTCCATGAGTCACATGGGTGATGAGCACAGTGGCGCTATCCTCAGAGACAGTGACGACATGGTCTCCACCGTCAAAGAGGCCTCAGTCATAGGAAGACGGCCTGCCTTTCTTGTGACTGTGACAGAGGGGGCATGGGCAGTGCCCCTGAGGGGACACTGGGGGGACACACGCGCAGGAGAGGTGATCATACCAGGCTGGGGACAGGGGAGGCACTGAGGTGGAGGTGGCCATGTGTTGGGGAGGGGCATAGAGGAAAACAATTATCATTCACTGTGGCTGAAGGTGGGGTGGGCAGGGGGAGGCTGGACTGGAACCAGACCATGAAGGACCCCACATGCTGTCTTGGGAAGTCTGGACTTTTCTGGTAGGCGGGAGGGAGCTCCAAAAGGGTTAGCAGGGCAGGTGATCAGGCAGGTATTTCAGAATAGTCATTAATGACAAGTGCACCCTTCGGAGTTAATTCCTTCTTCAATCCTGTTAAAAATCTTCCCTCCATTTCCTTATCCTGTTGTGCCCACGACCATAAGCAAGCATGTGAGTGAGTGTGTTTACTGAGTCCTCCGCAGTGGCGAAACACACATGTAATGACTCACTCTGGTAAAGACCATAGCAGAGCCTTAAACACAGGCCGCGCGTGTCAGGTTTCCTCCCTGAGATCTTCACTAAGAAGAGACTAGCTGCCCAGCACATAGTAGTTGCCGCGTATTGAAAGAACCAACCAATCAACCAATAAAGCAGCCAAAAACAGAATATAGGACTACCGCCTTCATCATTAGAATGAGACTGCAAGAAAATCCCGGACAAGCTAACACGGGTGCTTGGACGGAGACAGGATCCTAGTGCACGGCATTTTGAGAGCTGCTGGAGGAACCAGGCTGCGGGCAGCCCGGCAGGGACCACTCTGCTAAGATCTCTGTGGAGCTGGGGCCGGAGGGAGCAAGTTACTTCGACAGAACTACCCTGCTCTAAGCCATGGGTGGGAGTTTCAGAAAAGCAGATTCAGTGCAAAAGAAGACATTCCAATGCCCAGGGCATAAAGGAAACATGCTCCCTTCTCAGAGGCCTGCAAGCAGGGGCTGGGTCTCTTGGGGAGACTGTAGGTGAGATTTGGCTTGATGTCCTAGAAGGGAGGAACGTGGTACAGTGGGACTAGTACAGGTTTGGGAGTCAGAAAACAGACCTGGTTCGTATCCCTGCTCATTGGCTGTACAGCCCCAGGCAAAGTCACGTCACTTCTCTGAACCAGTTTTGTCTTTGTTTTTAAAAATCAGAATAGTAACAATACCTACATCACAGGATCATTGTAAAGGTTTAAATGAGAACATGAGAAGCCCCTGGCACAGAGGCCCAGTAGGCTAGCGGCTCTTCCTCCCAGAGGTGTGTTCTTGTTCCTGAACTTACAGTTCTTTTTCCTCCTTGTGATACAGCAAAACCCAGTGTCCGCATCCCCCATTCCCAGTGGCACCAACAGCCCGGCCCCTAAGAAGAGCACCGGCAGCGTCGATTACCTGGCCCTGGACTTCCAGCCAAGCTCCCCAAGCCCCCACCGCAAGGTGCCTGGGGAGGGGGGCGGGGGGTGTCAGAGCTCTCGGGGCTCTGGTGGAGGGTGCCTTTGCCCCCAAACAGCAGCACTCGGCCTCTTTCTACTTGACTGCTTTCATCTGGGTCTTACAGGCTTCCCATCACCAGCCCCTCAGCGCACAGGTAGCTTAGGTCTGTGGGGCCCCCTCAGCCAGGCCCCGCCCCTTGCCGTGCAGATGGGCAGACGAGAGCGCAGCAGCAGACACCATCGGCTGAGGGTTCCAAAATCAGTTGGTGACAGAGCCAAGACCTGGGACTCCTGTGTCCTGGTCCCAGTCTCTCATTGAGGAGAACTCATGGTCTGGGTGGGCCCCAGAGCCCTGCTGTTGACTCAGTGGTTTTCTGAAGGGACTTCCAGGCCTAGGAAGCTCCCGGCAGGAAGTACGTGGCACTGCCCAGTCCCGGCAGCAGGGGAGGCACTCGGCCTGCGCACCGGTGCCCTCAGGGTGGCTGGGAGTGCTTGCCCAGGGGTACACACAGAGCCCCATGGCTGGTGCTCGTTGGCACCCATCAAATTCCTTCCCCTGGAGGGGCCGTTGTAGCCAACAGGAGGGACGACGCAGTGTGCATTTCAGGCTCTAAAGCCACTTTCAGAAAAAGCAGACAGACTCCTAAGGCCAAAGCGCCAGGCAGGCCCCATCCTCTCCCCTTGAGACGCTGAGGAAGCGCTCACCCGGCAGCGCCCGCCTCGTGTAACTCAGCCACCTCTACTTCCCTGCTCTGTCCCACAGCCATCCACGTCATCCGTCACCTCTGACGAGAAGGTGGACTACGTTCAAGTGGACAAGGAGAAGACCCAGGCCCTGCAGAGCACCATGCAGGAGTGGACAGATGTGCGGCAGTCCTCGGAGCCTTCCAAGGGTGCCAAGCTGTGACACACAGGCCACCAGGCCTGGAGAGGGCCCTGGAGGCACCAAAGCTGGCTCCTCCCTGTCTCCCCTTTCTCCTCTCCCATCGCCCCCTCCCGCCCACCCCTCTCCACTCTGCCACTCTAGCCTTCAACACACTTGACATCAGGGACCCTGAACCCTTCCCCTGGGAGGCGAGGGCCTGATTGAGGCACTTCCTCTGCCCACTTGGGGCCCACCTTTGATTTTTATCAGTAATGGCCATGCCTCTATTCACCTTAGTTAGAGCTATTGCCAAAAAGCATCCTTCAGCCTCTTCCTGCCCTTTCGATCCGAGTATAGATGGTTGGAGGGAAGGGCTGGGGCTCCGAGCCAGTCTCCACGCCTCACTCGGTCACGGTCCCCAGCCCCTGGGCTACCTCCGTCAGTCCCGGGAGAGGCCGGTCCTCTCGCTGACCAGGGAGACAAGGACCAGCAGACCACAGTGGACATGGTCTACGCCCCTGTCTCGGCACAGGAGAGACAAGGCCACCAAAAGAAGGAGTCAGGAAGGAAGGTCAGAGGTTGTCTTGAGGGATGCAGGAATTAGATCCCCAGGTGCAGAAGGCAGCTGACGATACCTGCAGTGGCCCCCACTGTCAGCCGAGAGGCAGTGCCGCTGTCACGGGTGGGAGAGGCAGAAGGATGAGGCCAAAAGGACAGGAAAACTGAGGACAATGAGGAACCAAGAACAACAGGGAGAGGGGGCTCGGAGCCCAGGAGTTGGGCGACAAGGGCGCTGTGGAGTCGGGGCCCTGGGACTGTGGAGCCACAGGCCTGCTCCGTGGCTTCCCCGAGACCCCGCGTTCCCACCAGCTAAGGGAGCAGTTGGGCTGGGCTGGGCAGTGAGCTCAGTGAGACAGGGTGGTGCAGCCATGAGAAAGCAGTGCAGGTGCAGGATGGAGGGAGGTGTGGGGCACTGGAGGTGATGCAGGGACGGAGGGGCGACCCTGGGGACAGGAGTGGGCTGGGCAGAGGCACAGGGCAGTGCAGCAGCAGGAGGCGTAGGTAACTGATGGGATGAGAGACAGGGGTCAAGGCCACGGGGGCCCACGTAGCAAGTGGAACACACCCCCTGCGGGCCTGCTGGAGGTGGGGCCGGGGAGGCAGAGTGGAGCGGGGAGGGAAGGAGGGCTGTGTCATGACAGGGGACGGAGGTGTGCGGTGGCCTGGCAGGGCCATTCCCAGGACTGACGGACAGCGGGGAAAGCAGTGCAGGGCAGAGCAGGGCAGAGCAGGCCCAGGAGGGTGCCCTGTGGGTGTGGCCGACAGCTTGTGCGGCGGCCAGGTGTGTGCCAGGGCCCAGGGCAGGAACACGTGTTTCTCAGCTCACCTTCTGTTGAACCCTCGCATCCCAGGTGCCAGTTTGGAGTCAAGCCTGGCATCAGGGACGGGAGAGGCCATTCTCTGGTGGCTTGAGAGGCTATCAGATCAGTGCCAGTCCCCATTCATCCCTGCCAGGGACAGGAAGGAGGGCTGTATCCTAGGCTCCTTCTCCCCAGCCTGGGGCAGAGGGGCGGGGCTCTGAATTTTTTGTGCTGAAAGTTCTTGGCCAAATTTTTTAGAGTTTCAGAGGCAACTGGGAAGACCAGATGTTTCATCCTACACTGCGGATAGACTGTCCTAAAAAAGAAAATGACTTCCCACTATATTGAATGGAGGTGGCTACTGCTCCCCTTTTTGGTTTCTGTGAGTGTGCACACCCTCAGTGGCCCAGTGGCCCGACCATCCCCTATAAAGCACCATCCTGGGAGAAAGTATTTTCTCAACAGTAGCCCCCTCCTCCTAGTATTAGGTCAGATCAACTCAACCAGCGTTTATTAATGGCTGGTGTGACCAGGCCCTGGGCTAGGCACTGAGGACACAAGACTGAATCAGGCTATCCTTGCACCTGAGAAGGTCACAATCAGTGAAGGGGGGGGGGTCGGGGGACACCAGGACACAAGGCATTGGTCATGGCCATGAGAAAGACTTAAAATGCTGATGTTCCCATTCCTAGGACAGAAGCGCCACCATTCTGTAGTGACCGGAGCAGGAGCAGAGGCAGCAGAGGCACAGAGCCGGGGCAGGTGTCGGGGGGGAGGGGGGGGGGAGTGGAGGGGAGGGAGGTGGAGAAGGTGGCTTCTGGGAAAAGGAGGTGCCTGAGATGGGTCTTAGAAGGAGATGGGTCAGATTTTTCAGGGAAGGAGAGAGCACGGGGTCCAGGGGAGGAAGAAGAGAGGAGAGACGTGGAAAGCCTTGTGCTGTGGGAACAGAAGCCCCTTGGGAGTGTGGGTCCGTGCCTCCGCGTTCCCACAGGGGAAATGGCAGCGGTGGCAGTGGCCTACAGTGGGCAGGGTCTGCTGGTTCGCTCGGTCCCGCCCTGACTGTGTCCCTTTAAGGCCCCCTATGAAAGCTCTCATGTGGCAGAGCTTTCAGCGGTGTCCCCAGCAGGCCATCAGTGGGCCCAAGAGCTGGTGCCCTCGGTTCCCAGCCCCGCCGGCCTCCTCTGTTGACCACTGGGCGCCCTCATGTCAGCATTTTCGCAGTGTGCCATGATGTGAATTAAACTGGTTGGAGTCCTCAGAGACTGTGTTCAAATCTAACCTGCGAGGAGACCTCCCTTCAGTTCTTGGTTCCTACATCTCGCACACCCTTAGGGTGGAGGCAGGAGGGGTGGAGACGAGAGGAAGAACCAGAGAAAAGGAACCTGGCTCACAAGCCCCAGGCTACCAAGTGTTTAGTACATACCTGTCGGCTCAGTTTTTAAAACTGGTCCTTCGGCCTCTCCGTGGGTCAAAGCCCACCTCTCCTGGCGGCCTGGCAAGCTCGGGAAGGCTCTCCCGGCATAGCTAACACGGGGCTCCTCTGCCCAGGGCTCCCCGCAGAAGGAAGGAACCGTGCGCGCCCACGTCCAGCTCCACCTCTGCAAGGTTCAAGACCGCGAGCAGGAGCGGTGAGGGGAGGAGCGAGTGCTGCAGGGACAGGGGTCTCCTCCGCACCTCGGTCTGCCTGTCTGTGAGAGGGGTGGTTAGGTGGGTGGGTGTCCGAGGCCCCTGACGCGGCTGATGCTCCGCTGTTTTAAGCGAGAAGTCCCTGCTCTGCGACCTGTCTCGAGGGTCTCGATCACCAGGGACGGGCAGCCAGTGAACCCCGTCCCTCCCTAGATTGATTTTGGTGACCTCTACATTTGAAACCATTCAAACATGTCCCGCTCGTAGGACAGAAGCACAACCATCCTGAAGTGGTTGGAGCCCGGGCTGAACTCCAGTCTGCCCTTTGGCCCCTTCACCGGCCCCAGGGCTAAGGCCTCAGCCCCGAGCGTGGCCGGCCCGCCCGCCCCCACCCGCACCCCCACCCGCACCCCCACCCCCACCCCGTGGCAGAGCTCTGGCAGCCGAGTGCAGCCCAGGAGGGAAGTGAGCCCGCCAGTCCCCTCCGCGCCGCGGCGCGGGTGGGGCGGACCGCAGGAGCTCGGCGGCCCCTCCTGTGAGGCCGTCATTCTGGGGCTCCCCGGGCCCTTGGGGCCTGGGGCCAGATGAGCCACACGGGGGGAAGGGGGTCCCATTCGGAGATTCTGGCTGTCATGTGGTATTTGGTGGTGTGTGTTCTTATGTGTTTGTTGGCTACATGTGTTTTGAAAATTAGAATCATTCACCCTGAATTGTTATTTGTCAGGAAACAGAAAATGGGCGAGGAGAAGCCCCGTCTTGGGTTCCTGCCCTGTTACCATTTAAAATTGACATTTAATTTTTCCAATCACTGTTGGTGCCTAATCACTTAAGTTATTAATTTATTGTTTTCTTTTTAAAAAAAAAATTTGTAACACGTATTTATCCTGTGAGTAGGTCTGGGGTGGGGCGGGAACGTGTTCGTGTGGGTCCTGTTTTTGCTGTGGGGACACATGGTACAGGCCTGGCACGCGCAGGCCCCTTTTTACTGTGGTGTTGGAGCAGGACAACAATAAAGTCCATCAGAAGCGAGCAGTTGGCTGCTGCGGAGTCTGTCCGAGGTGCGGGCTGCCTGGGTCAGCTGAAGCATTTCCTCAATGCGAAAACTGTCTCTCACGGACCTAGGGAGGCTCAGGGCCAGTCTGCTCCACTGTCATTTCAATAGGAAATAACTGGGTACTTTCCTTGGCCGGAAACAAGAATGAACCGCCCCCTACCTCAGCTTCTGTATTCCCAGTGGGTGAAATGGAAACTGTAGTAACATCTGCCAATTCATCTTTCTTAGAAACCACCCTGGACTGGGACTGAAAAATGAATCTGAGTGTGACTTGGGGGCTGACAGGCTGTAGGCCCACTTTCGCTGTCCCTGAGCGCTAACATTTAAGGATCTATGACACGGGCCAAAACTCAACTCCACCCACTGCGCAGGCAGCCCTTGAAGCCACGCCCCGGCCACACCGCTGGTAGATGCCTCCCCTCGGTCCCTGCCGTCCCACCTCCTTTGTTCTCCTGAATGGCACAGGCGGTGCTGGTGGCAAGAGGCCCCTCCAGCTCCAAAGTGGGGTGGCCCCCGGGGAAAGGCCCTGCCTCCAGCTCTCCCGCGTCCCACCCAGGAGAGGCCACCTGCCCCTCAGTCCTCAGAGGGAAGGAAGGAGGAATGTGGCTTCAGCAGTAGCTACTTGTGGACAGGCAAGAGTTCTTGGGGGCTCCAGCCCCATCTGACAGGCAAGTCCCCTGACAACAGCCCATCGGGCAGCCCCCAGGCCTCTGCACCCACCACCCCTCCAAAGGCAAAGGGCTCCCTGCTTCTCCGAATAACGAGAGCATTCTTCCCTCTGCCAGCACCTGCCTCTGGGAAATGTCCCCACCTCTGGTCCGGACTCTGCCCTCTGGGGCCCTTCCAGTCCTCACCTTTCCTTACAGAGCACGTCTGTGTCAGGTGCTCTCACCTCCCGTGGTGCATTGCACATGTCAACGGAGCAGGGGGTGTACCTTCCTTAGTGCCTAGACACACCAGGGGTATGGTGGACACCACGGCCACTAGGTGGGAAGAACGACAGCTTTAAAGGCTTCAGAGAACCTATTTTTATTCCTGTTTGAGACGCCGGGTCTCTTCTCTCCATTGAGCAGGGGTACAGCGGTGTTAGGGCACGTGAGGGCAGCATCTACCCTGCTCCGAGCCCTGCCCACCAGCCCCCAGGCCACTGCTGCCCCAGCCGACGGGTGCCCAGCTCAGCCAGCCAGCCAGCCAGCCAGCCAGCCAGCCAGCCTCAGGACAGACAGTGGCTGCATGGGAAACAGACACATCTGCAGTAAAATAAGGCTTCTCCATCTTAACCAGAAGGGGATGCACACAGTGGCATCTCAGGCACTGAGGCAGGCTAGGGCAGAGGGGGAAGGGTCTCCCACTGTGAGGTCCCCGCCTCCGCGTGTTGCTGCGTGTCAGGGGGCAGACAGTCTCTGATGCTGTGCCAGGCTGCTTCCCACCTACACTCCTCTCAGAAGGACAAAGAGAGCAGGAACCCGCACGTTACCTTGGAAACCCCCTCTGAGGAGCAAGGCAGCCCCAGGCATGACAGGCGCCCCCCCCCCTCTGTGTGCAAGGGCGTGGCTCCCGCTCTGCTTTTTACACCATAGAGCAACAAGATTGTCTCAAAGGAGCTGGAAGGGCAATGCTACTTGATGGCAAAACATGAGAGCTGTGACGTTCTGCCCTGCAGGTAGTCTGCAGGGGACAAGGCTACAGTGTCCATCTAAGGTGCTTCAAGTTGACCAGGACACTTGGTAAAATCCTAATGGGACCGATCCCAGTGTCTGGGCCTGAGGCCAAGTTTACGGGGCTTGGCTCTCGCCTCTACATCCGAGCCTCTGTGTACCCTTCAGGCTGAGGGCCAGTATCCCAGAAGCTCCCCCTCCACCCTTCTTGCCCTCAGAAGGGCCTGCCTTTAGGATTGGACCGGCCTCCACAGCCTCCCTCACAGCCTACCTGGCAGAGCACCTCTGTCTGGGACCTAGGCCCCCACCTGGCTCCCAAAGGACAGGGGTCAAGGCCTCCCCTGAGGCTGTGGCTGGGGCACCCCCACAGGCAGGAACAGGGAAGGGTTCACATTAGAAGACCAGTCTGTGGAAGTCTCCGCCATTGCCACCAGCAGCGTTGCAGCCCCCGGGAGAGCCTTCGTCCTCATCCTTGTCCTCATCAAAGCCTCTCCCCCAGTGCGGGGACGCAGGGAGTGCAGAGATGTAGGCCGCCCTGCTCCGTGCCTCCTTCTCCTGCTCCTGGAACACAGATGGAGGTGGGGCGGGGGGGGGGGGGCTTAAAATCCAGGCTCCGAGGCAGGGCCCTCCCTTCATTCCCTCCCCCAACACCATCCAACATAGCACTTCCGAGTGTCCTGTAAGGTCCCCAGGGCCAGGCACAGAGGAGCCACAGCTTCTGCCCTAGAGGCATTCCAGCTCAGACGGAAGACAGGTGGGACGGATCCGTCCTTCCATCCTATTGTCTAGGCTTCAAAATCATTCTTCCTTCTCCCAGTAAAAACCCAGCCCTTCAGAGGAAAGGCACTCATTCATATTAGACTGTGATAGCCAATAAGGGCTTGATGTGGCCCCAGGAAGCAGGAGGTCCAGGGACTTCAAGGCTCATGTCGCACCACATAGGGACCTTCCCGAGGACTTCCTGGCGCCAGCCCCGGAGACCCCACCCCAGGTGCCGCCTTCCCCACAGGGACACCGACTCCAGGTGCTGCTGTTCATAGGTCCTGGCATGACCACTGCAGCTGTTTGTGGCCACTGTCCCTCTCACTGGTCAGCCCTTGTTCCAGTTGCTAAGTATTTTGACACCACCCTTGACACTAAAGGCTCGAGTCAAAGGCACAATGACAGAGGAGGCTCACTGGGTAGGGAGGTCCCCTGGATGCCCCAGAGGCACTCTGGACCTGTTCGTGCGACTCCACTCACAGAACCCCACTCTGCTCCTTCAGCGCACTTACAAAAACTGAATAAAAATTGACACTTATTCAATGTCTGATCCTTCGAAGTGAGGGGCTGTATCTTTTGGTCCACCAATATACCCCAGCATGAAGCGATAAACACATGGACGAAAGAAAAAAGGAAGAGACTCAGGAGCAGTAGCATCTCTGAGCCAGGGTAGCATTAGGAAGCTCTCCACCCAGGAGCTCAGACCAGGGGTCCCAACAGGTCTGCTCACCTGCAGGAAAAGGATGTTGTCTTTGGAAATGGCTTCCATCAAGTCTTTGTGGAGGGTGGGCTCTGTCCGGATTCTCGGGGAAGCCAGCACAGCCTCAGGTCCCTCCCCAGGCCGCTGCCGGTAAAAGAGCACATAGGCTGTGTCCTTGGGGAAAAAGGAAGTGACGTTGCTGACAGACTCGAAGGAGGAGAAGGACACCCTGGTGTCATTGAACAGGTACCACTGGTGCTCAGGCTCGGGCCTGTCGGCCGTTCCCGGCGAAGGGGCCGGGCGGGCAGTGCCCTCGCGGGCATAGCAGTAGTAGTGACCACTCTCCGAGGACACTCCGGAGTGCACCACGACACTGCAGAGGTCGTAGGCCTGGGCCTGGCCCCCGGCCAGCGGCAGGCGGAGCAGCAGGGGAATGGCAACGTCGTCCAGGATCTTGCGGCGCCGCATGGTGCGCAGGTCGAAGGAGAAGCGCAGCAGGGTCAGGATGAGGTAGCGTGGGCCCTGGCTCAGCTCCACCACTTTCTCGGCCTCCTGCAGCGAGGCGCACGACTCGCAATAGTAGCGGTTCTCTGCCGTCAGCCTCTCAGGGGACAGGAAGTAGTTGACCAGGTCCAGGACAGAGCGGGAGCCCTCCCCAGAGGGGGTGGCCCTGTGGGTACCTGGGCCCAGGCTGTCCTTCTCCTTGTCCTTATCCTTGCCTTCCTCCTTCTCCACCTTCTCCTCCTCTACTTCTTTCTCCTTCTCCCCTTCCTTCTTCTCTCTGGTCCCTTCTTCCTCCTCCTCTCTGGTCCCTTCTTCTTCCTTCTCTCTGGTCCCTTCTTCCTCTTTCTCTCTGGCCCCTTCCTCCTCCTCCTCCTTTCCTCTCTCCTCCTTTGATTCCTCCTCCTTCCCCACCTCCTCCTCCTCCTGACCGCTCTGCCCCCCAGGTCCCTGGGGGCCCGGACCTTCAATGTCTAGGACGGCTGGGGGGACATCCCCTGTGATGCAGTGTTTCCTCTGCCTCCGAGGACCCGCCCTGCTTTGGACGGGGGCCGGGGATGGTGAGGGGGGCTCCGGGGCTCCCACACCCTCGGCAGGGAGCATCACTGAGCCCAGGCGGCGGCGGCGACAGCGCTCGGGTGGGGGAAAGGCGAGAGAGAGGTCCGTGAAGGCCTCCTCCCTGGAGGAGACGTTGAGGCAGCTGAGACAGCGTATCCGAGTCACGATCTTGCCTCCGAACATCTTCTCCACAGAGGTGGAACTTGGGCCCGGGGGCTCCTCAGGCGGGGACGGCGAGCTGGACTGCTTGAGCTTCTGGCAGATCCTGGTCCCCGTTTTCTCCTCCTCATGAAGCCTGAAGCAGGGGGCACAGAGGCTTTGTACATACATGGATGCATTTCCAGTGCGCTGGCCTGATTCATGCCATCGACCTCACTCAGCTGGCCACACGATCAGACACATACACATGCAGGAGTCTGCACAGGGAATACACGTACCTGTGCAAATAGCATCCATGCCCTCACAAGCCAAGCACACACGCTACACATTTACTGCATCCAGGCACACAAACCTGCTACATACCTATCTATGTGCACGTGCCCCCAGACCTGTGACAAAAACACACATGCACACTCGGGCAAGCGCAGCACGGTGTCCTGCAACATACTTACCACGCCCGGGTCATGGTGCAGGTCGGCTTCGCCCAAACCTCCCTCACACCCAGCCCCGCCCCCGCGCTCACCGCACACTTCTCCAGACCTTCCACAAGGGCAATGTCGCGTCCCCACCTCAAGCTAAGGGGGGAAACAGCATGGAGGGGCGGGGCTCTCCCCCGGGCCTGGCCTCCCTTACCGATCCAGCAGGTACTTGAGGTACTCAGAGCAGTCCTGCTGGGTGCCAGGGCTGAACCAGGGTGTCCAGGAGGCGGAAAGGAAGTTCTCTGGAGAAATGGCAGGCCGCTAGGACCAAGGCACGGGAAAGAAGGGTCAGGGGCAGGAGCCTGCTCGCCAACCAGCTCCGCAGCATGCTGGGCCTGAGAGTCCACCTGGGGACTCTGTGCCCCAAACTTTCCAGCCTCCTCACTGAAGTCCCCTCTTCCTAGTCATCCCTGACCATCCCACCCCACCAAGCCCACGCAGCCTATGAGCAGGGAGCGCATCAGGTTCACAGAGATGAACAATCCTCTAGGCATCGGCTCTTCCCTGACACACCTCATACTCTCTCCAGGCCCCTGCTCACTGCTGTCCTCTCTGCCTAATACGCCCTTCTCCCCTGTCCAAAGCTTGGCTGCAGTCCAAGTCTCAGATGCACCTGTTCCACAATGTCACCTGTTCTGCGATGTCTTCCCAAGGGCCCCTCCCCCATCATAACCAACCTCTCCCTTCTGCATGTGCACGGCACACCACATTTCCTTCAGTCCAAGGATTACCACTGTTATCTACAGGTTCGTCTCTCCCCTGCACCCGCCCCCCGCCCCGACTATGAGCTCCGTGAGGGAGGCATTGTTGCTGACTCATCTCCATGCCCCGACACGGGGCCTTGCATAATGCCTGGCCAAGGCCTTTAGGTTCCATGAGGCCAGAGACAGTGGGCAAAGCAAATATGGTCCTCAGGGTACCTAGCAATGTGAGTGCTTAAAAATGGCAGCAGATGAACAATGCAACACCTGAAGCAGTGGACCGAATCACGGATGGGAGAGTGCACGGCTGGGCGGATGCGCTAGTGGGCGGCACGGCACAGAAGGGGCTTAAGGAGGCACCCCTGTCAGGTGACAGTACTGAATCATCCCCATGGGCTTTGGCCATGAACCCACGCTAGCCCAGACCGGGGCTCTTCCACCAGCAAGAGGGAGCCGCTAGCCAGATACAGGCAGGACGTGGGGAAGGGAAGGGCATCAGACCAAAGCCTCCTCTCTCCATCACGCCTCTCTGCATCACGCCCCAACTCCCCCTGCACTCACCTGGCTGTGCTCCAGGAAGGCGAAGAGCCACTGCAGCTTGGTCATCAGGGGCTGTGAGTTGTTCTCAGTCAAACGGAGCACACAGTGTCTGAAGCTTCAAAACACAGCAGGAGCACCAGAGTGAGCCAAGGGTACCCAAGGGGCCTATACCTGCCCACACCGCAAGCAACCCAGAGCCACCAGGCTTAAAGGCAGAAGAGACACCTGCAGCTTAAGTCTGGGCCAGGGACAGGAGAGGAGCAGCAGGTGAGCAACTCGGCTTGGATAATGAGGTGACCCCTAATGTCCCTTCCACTTCTGACATCCCATGACTCCAAGATTCAAAGATTCAAATGTCCTAGATCCTATGGCCCAAGGTTCTAAGGCTGGACCTCTCCGGGATGCTCCAGAGTGCATGCCAACCCCGTCACCTGCCCCGCTACCCCGGGAAACGGTGTTCACGCCCACTGAGAGCAGCCGACCTTGCTCCGACCTCGGCCCTCGAAGTCTGCTCTTATAAACTCCTGCTGAAGCCCCTGCCACTGTCCCTGAGCCCACTCCAAGGTGTTCCCCTGCCTTTAAATGAGCGACGCTGAGAAGAGGGCTCTGTAAGGGGACACTGGCTCCAAGGGACAGAGGTCTGATCCCATAAGAGATGGGAAGGAGCCCCTCCTGACACCCACATTCCCTGTGACAGTCAGGTTCCCAGGTGCCAGCTTAGGTCATGTTCTCACAAGGAGCTCTTGGCACACAGATCAGACCTGGCCGCGCTGTGTAGAGCAGAGCCACCGAAGCACGCTCCGCGCAGCCGTCTGCAACAAGGCAAGTCCAGAAATCGAGCACTTAGAAACTTGTGATTTGACATTGCTGAGACCATTCAAGCACAGGACCATTTTTCTAAGCCATTTTATTGTATTTTGCAAAAGTGATGGTCTGCAGAGCCTGGAAATTTTTAAAAATAAACAAAACTAGTTCTTCAGCAGGCAGTTTGAGAAGCACAGCAGCGGCCCATTAGCAAGTCCAAGAGATCCAACCTCCTCCTGCTGGACCCAAAGCTCAGAGAGAGCAAACTAATTTCAGGTCATACCACAAGCCCAAAGCAAAGCTCACTTACACTGTTGGTTTTATTAAAGATGTCTAAGTGTGGTCTTAGCAAAAGAATATTTGAATTCATCAGTGGAACAGAATAGAGACCCCAGAAATAGACTCACATAAATATAGTAAACTGAACACTGACAAAGGAGCAAAGGAAACACAACGGAGCCGAGACCGTCTAGTCAACAAATGGTACTGGAACAGCTGGACATCCACATGCAAAAAAATTAATCGAGACACAAAACCTTACACCCATCACAAAAATAAACTCAAAATGGATCATAGAGCTAAACAGAAAACAAAACTATAAAAATTCTAGAATAAAACACAGGAAAAATCCTGGATATGCTGATATCCAAAAAACCTTGGATATGCTGATGCCCTTTTAGGTTCAACAGAAATGATACACGGCAGAAATAACTGAAAAGCCGAATTTTATTAAAAACTTCTGCTCTGTGAAAGACAACACCAAGAGAATCAGGAGACAAGCCAGAGACTGGGAGAAAATACTTGCAAAAGACTCATCTGATAAAGGATGCTATCCAAAATGTACAAAGAACTCTTAAAATTCAACAATAAGGAAAAAAAAACAGTTTAAAAATGAAATGGGGGGAGCTAAACATCTTCACAGACATCTGACCAAAGAAAATACACAGATAGCAAAGAAGTACATGGAACGATACTCCACCATCATGTGTCTCAGCGAAATGCAAATGAAAATAATGAGATACATCTATTAGAATGATCAAAACCCAGAACACTGACAACGACAAATGCTGGGAAGGATGTGGAGCACCAGGAACTCTCATTCATTGCTATTGGGAATGCAAAATGGTGCACCTACTTTGGAAGTCAGTTAGGCAGTTTCTCACAAACTTTGAGAATGTTCTGGAGAACAACCCAAAGACTAGCTAAGCTAAGAACTCCTACAGCTAAGGATAGAAAGAAAAAGCCACGATGAGACTGGTAGAAGGGGTGGAGATACAGAATGGGCTATATACCATCATGGGCTTAACCACAAATGGGAGAGAGATCTCAGCAGTGCAGCGCCCCCCGGAGGAGTGAGGGGTCCCAGAGCCACAGCAGCCTCCCCAGCCCAGGGTTCCAATGCCAGGAACAGAAGTCCCCATAACTTCTGGCTGGGATTCCAGCAGCCCCAGCAGGGATGGGGAATCCCAGGCATCCGTAAAGGGCCTGTGCATGAACTTGGTCACTCACAGACTCACTCACTCTGAGCTCCAGTGCTGGGGCCACAGCTCGGAAAGTGTCACGGGTTTACGGGGAGGAGCTGAATTGACTAACTTCAGGTGGAGGACTGGAGCAGCTGGGGTGAGGGCAGCTCCCTGGGGTCAAAAGTGCCAGCAGATGCCACTGTTCCTTTGTTGAGCCCTGGCAGGCACAGGCGGGCACCGAACCTGAGCTCTCCATTAGCTTGGCTAATACAATCTGCCGTGCCTCACAATTCCCTGAGACGCTGCCTCACCCAACTCAAACGCCCCACCTCAACCTCTTCCGGCAGCTTCTCCATACAAATGGCCTGTCTCCACTCACACTGCAGACTTTCCTAAAATATCTCTAAGGTCCACAGATTCCTAACAAGCAGCATCTGACCTCCATGTGCCACATACCTCTTGCTAAGTGGCCCCAAATCCAGCAGTAGTGGCAGCCAGCCTCAGTTCAGAGCTCAGCTTCCCAGAGGCACCACCAACCTCGGCACAGGCAGCAACGAGCTGCTGGTCACTTTGTAGCTCCTACCAGGTGGCTCTGGACCAGGCACAAGGAGTAGCTGAACTTGGCCTGTACCAAAGCCCCTCCCAAGAGGTCCCAAAACCAACATACCGAGTGGCTGGCTTCAGACCACACCAGAGCACCACTAATGCGAACCCCACTCCCTGGGGTCAGCCCCTGCACAACAGCTCGTCCGCTGTAGTCACACCATTCCTCACAGCCAGTCAGCCTGAGGGTAAATCCCTCCCACTGACCAGCCAACGGCAGTCAAGACTCAGCTACAACAGAAGGGCACACACCACCAACACAATGGATACGCCTGGAGCACCCCAGCACAGGTGAGCAGGGAGACTGCGCCACAGAGCCCCACAGGACACCTACTGTACAAGTCCACTCTGCCATGACCAGGAGATGTAGCAGATCTACCTCATACAGAGACACAGAGCACAGGGAGTCCATCAAAATTAGGAGACAAAGAAACATCCCCAAAGAAAGAACAGAATAAAACTGCAGAAGAAGAACTAAACAAAATGGAGACAAGCAATCTACCAGATACAGAGTTCAAACGCTGATTATAAGATGCTCAATGAACTCAGGGGAAGAGTAAATGAACTCATTGAGAACTTTAACAAAGAGAGATAGGAAATAAAAATGAATATAGAAAACATTAAAAAGAATCTGCCAGAAAGGAAGAATAACTGAAATGAAGAATACATTAGAGGGAACTGACAGTAGATTAGCTTACTATTGCAAAAAAACAAGAACAACAATGACACACAGTAGATTAGCTGACACAGAGGATCGAATCAGAGATTTGGAAGACAAGAGAATAGAAAACCCCCCAATCAGAACAGCAAAATGAAAAATGTATTTTAAAAAAAATAAGGATATCTCTGGGTACTTATCAAACGTAACAACATTCACACAATAGGGGCATCAGAAAAAGAGAGAGCAAAGGACTGAAAACCTGGACACAAGTCCAGGAAGCACAGAGTCCCAAATAAGAGAAACCCAAAAAGGCCCACACCGAGACACATCATAATTAAAATGTCAAAGGTTAAAAACAAAGACAGAATCATAAAAACAGCAAGAGAAAAGCAGTTAGTTCCCTGTAAGGGAGCTCCCATAAGACTTCCAGCTGATTTCTCAACAAGGTCTGTGCAGGACAGAAGGTGCTGGTACAAAATATTCAAAGTGATGAAAAGCAAGGATCTACAACCAAGATTACTTTACCCAGCAAGGCAATCATTTAAAATTTAAGGAGAAATAGAGAGCTTCCCAGACAGGAAAAAGCTACAGGAGTTTATTGCCACCAAACCAATATTATAAAAAAATGTTAAAGGGACTTCTTCAACAAGAAAGAAAATATAAAAAGATCAAAAGCATGAATAATAAAGGCAATAATTACATACTTATCAATATTACTTCAAGTGTAAACAGACTAAATGTTCCAATCAAAAGACATAGTGTGGCTGAATGGATAAAAATACAAGACACATACATATGCTGCCTTCAAGAGACCCACTTCAGACTGAAAGACACACACAGCCTGAAAGTAAAGGAATGCAAAAGCATATTTCACACAAATGGAAACGCACACACAAAAAAAGCTGGGGTAGCAATACTTATATCATACAAAAGACTTTAAAACAAGGGCTATAACAAAAGACAAAAAATAACATTTCATCATGATAAAGGGATCAATCCAATAAAAGTATATAATCCCTGTAAACATTTACACACCCAACATAAAAGCACTTCAATATATAAAGTAATACATTAAATAAAAAGACCATATACCATGATCATGGGATTTATTCCTGGGATGAAAGGGTGGTTTGATATTCACAAATCAGTTAACATGATACACCACAGAAACAAAATGAAGGATAAAAACCATATGATCATATCAACAGAGGCTGAAAAAGCATCTGACAAAATCCAGCCCCCATTTATGATAAAAATGCACAGCAACGTGGAAATAGGGGGAGGGTACCTCAACATAGTAACAGCTGCATATGACAAAACCACAGCTAACATTATACTCAACAGGAAAAAACTGAAAGCATTTTCCCTAAGATCATGAACAAGAAAAGGATGTCCATTTTCACCACTTTTATTCAACATACTATTGGAAGTCCCAGTCACAATAATCAGGCAAGGAAAAGAAATGAAGGCATCCAAATTGGAAAAGAAGATGTAAAAGTGTCATTATTAGCAGATGACATACTACATAGAGCCCCCTAAAGACTCCACCAAAAGAAACTATTAGAGCTGACATATGAATTCAGTAAAGTAGGAGGATAAAAAAATTAATATTCAGAAATCAGGTGCATTTTAATACACCAATGACAAACTATCAGAAAGAAATTAAAAAACAATCCCATTTACAACTGCATTAAAAAACAAATAAAATACCTAGGAGTAAATTTAAACAAGGATGTAAAAGATCTGTACTTGGAAAATGATGACATTAAAGAAACTGAAAATACGAATAAATGGAAGAATATACTGTGCTCATAAAGAAAAAGAATTAACATTGTTAAAATGTCCATATTACCCAATGCAATCTACAGATTTGATAAAATCCCTATCAAAATTCCAATGGCATTTCTCACAGAAAAAGAAAAAACAATCCTAAAGCTTGCATGAAAATACAAAATACCCTGAATAGACAAAGCAATCCCGAGAAAGAAGAACAAAGCTGGAGGCATTATGCTTCCTGACTTTAAACTATATTACAGAGCTAGAGTAATCAAAATAGTATGTTAGTAGCATGAAAATATACACACAGATCAATGAAACAGAATGGTGCGCCCAGAAAAAAAGCCATTCATATATGGTCAATTACTACACAACAAAAGTGCCAAGAATATTCGATGGAGAAAGGGCGTTCACTATGGAAAACAGTGTGGAGGTTCCTCAAAAAGTTAAAAATGTAATTACTATATGACCCAGCAAATCTACTTCAAAAGAATAAAAAGCAGCATCCAAAATAAATATTTGTACACCCATGTTCATAGCATCGTTATTCACAACAGCTAAAACATGGAAGGAACCCAAGTGTGATCAAGTGTAACTGACCAATGAACAGATTACCAAAATGTGGGTTATACATACAATACACTATCATTCATCCTTTAAAAGGAAAGAAATTCTTCGATATGCTACCGTACGGCTGGACCTTGAAGACATCTGCTAAGTGAACTATCCCAATCACAAAAAGATAAATACTGTATAATTCTGCTAATATGAGGTACTTAGAATAGAGACAAAAATCAGTGACAGAAAAATATAATGGTGGCTGGGGGGAGGGGAAAATGGCAATATGGGAAGTTGTTGTTTAATAGGCACAAAGTTTCAGATTTTACAAAATGAAGAGACTTACGGGGTGAATGGTGGTGATGGCTGCACAATGTGAATGCACTTAATACCACTGCACTTAAAAATGTTTAAGATGGTAAATTTTTCGTTCTGTGCATTTTAACACACACACCAGAAAAGGAAAAGCAGGTCTACTTCTGTGGCTGAAACCCTGAGTGATTTTTAAGTAAGCCATAAGCTGGACAGGTAGCCATTGACAACAAAGATTTTGTTTGTTTTCAGAAAGGCGGGGGGTGGGGGGAGGAGCCTCTCATCCCAGGGCGAGGGGCAGTTCTACTCTGGGAGACACAATCCACCCATGGAGTCTAGGTGGGAAGCCAGGGATGCCCACCCACCCAGAGCGGACCCCTTCCCACCTCAGCCCAGTCCCTGGAGCCCCATCGCCAGTTCCTACCCAGTTTCAACCTCCTGCTTGGCAGTGGCCTGGAGACCTCTGGGTCCCTCGCCTGTCCTTCCTGTACCCGCAGCCCTCAGGGAATAATGCCAACCATGCAAAGCAGGATTCACCTCCTCCAACCCCCATCCTCACCCTTATCTTCACACACCAGGGAGCCCAAATGAGAGAGGCAGGGACAGACAGGGAATTCAAAAGCAGCACCTACTCAGAAGCCATGAACAAGGCCTGAAGGATACTGTTCACATAGCACGTGTTGCCCAGATTGATTAAACCAATCTTGCCCGTGTCTGACTTGGCCATCAGCCGGGGGAAGAAGCCAGCCAGCTCGCTCTTCTGCGAGGTCCAGGCATCCTGCCCCAGCAGCTGCTTGATGCGGTCCTCATTGGGAACATGAAGGTCCTGAGGAGGGAACAAGCCAGCAGGAGAGTGAGCACCAGGGTCAGCAAGAAAAATGTCACCTCCTCTGGGGAGCCTTCTTGGACTACAGCCTACCCCACACTCATGCAAGCACACTGCCCACAAATGTTCTAGAGATGTGTGTGAATAGCCTCCTGCTTTCAAACGTACCCTTCTGACATAGGAGCCTTCTACATGACCTTTCATGTCACAACTGCCTTAAGAAGGTGGTAAAATCCCCATTTAATAAATGAAAAACCTAGGACTCAGATAAAGCATTTCCCAGGGACATACAGACAGTACGTGAAGAATCTGTACGTTCTGAGAAGAGCCCAGGGCATAAGAGGCTCTGAGCAATGACAACATTGGCCCACAGGTCCGGCGCTGTCAGAATCTCAGTCCTAGTCCTGACTCTTGTCCTCACTAGCACTAGTGGTCAGTGAGCCTCTCTCAGTCAATTAACCTCCTTGGGCCTCAGTTTCCTCATATGTCCAATGAGGACACTCCTGCCTGATGTTAGGGGGGCACTGTAGAGTGTCACGGGACTCGCACGCAGGACACTCCTGCTTCACCAATCGCTTCTAGGTTTTGCAGGGTCAGCTTTTCTGGAGTAGTCACCCCCTGGAACTCGGTCCTACAGTCAGGACGGTGAAAGTACCCCGGGAGCCTGAGGTATGGGCCCTTGGTCACGGGCTCGGGGACTAGCAAGCTTTCCCACTCATCATCCTTTTCACATTCAACAGATGCAACTAAAAGAAAACATTGCCAAGCGCTGGTCCTATTGTAAAGAAAGATACCTAAGCATAACGTAGAGTTGCTCAGTAAATGTAAGTGACATTCATAATAGTTCCACTAGCACTGCTCTTATTTCTAGATCCCGAGCACAGTCCCTAGATTTGTTCAGGGCTCCAGAGCTTCACACCAGCTTAGCACCAAAGCACTTGTCTGCCGAGCACACTCCTCCGGCCACCGCAGAAGTCTGGCTCAGGCAGGGCTTCAGTACGTCTGCTGTCATTTGTCAGGATCACTTATCAGACAGTTTATCGGATTAGTCAGTCACCTCTCCCGGATAATAAAAAATGCAGGAACTGCCAGTGGTGAAATAAAGAGATATGGGCTCCTTACGGTCTCTCTTAGTCCATTCTTCTTCCTTCCTATTAGCCCTTATCCACTCCCCATTCCACACACAATGCAAACAAGTAGGGACAAAAAAGCAGCTAGAACTCCAAACATGCACTTGCACTTGCACACAGAAGATGCAATAATATCCACACTGGAACATAAACATCAAATATCACCTTCCCAAGGAAGGTAATTTTGTCTTCTTAGGAAAATAAAATAAAAACTTCCAAATAACTCTTTTTTAAAAAGATTTTATTACACTTATTTATTTTTAGAGAGAAGGGAAGGGAGGGAGAAAGAGAAGGAGAGAAACATCGATATGTGGTTGCCTCATGCACACCCCCTACTGGGGACCTGGCCTGCAACCCAGGCATCTGCCCGGACTGGGAATCAAACCAGTGACCCATTGGTTCTCAGGCCAGCGCTCAATCCACTGAGGCACACCAGCCGGGGCTCCAAATAACTCTTAAGCTCCTAATGTTTACATACGATGTCTCCCTTCACAAGGACCACAGCTCCCAGAGAAACTGCCATAACCTGATACAACCGTCTATGTGAGAGAACTTTCCAGAATTTACTTATAAAGGAGCCAAGATACAAAGAAGGATGTGCTCAGAGAACACATGCGAAAGAAAGAATATGTAAACTTACAGCCTGGAGATTTTATTAGTACAAACTGACTTGTACCAAGGGGCACTCAGCCAAAGCCGCGGGACAAAAGTAGCACATCTTCCTGGAGCTACAGCCTCTAATATTCAAGGAAGAAACAGCTTTATATTAAAACAAAAGTAATTATGAAATACTTACTTGAATCTTTGAAATAAAATGAGGTTTCTAGAGAAACTCTGAGCTTGTGTCAGCTGCTTGGGGTGGGCCCCCTCCTCTGACATCAAGCACTTCAGTGGAAACGTTCAGTGGAATCAGCTAGATTAGGCAGGCACACTCCGCCTGGTTTTCTAGGCCCTTGCCCTGCTGACCTTACTGCTCTGCACCACACCCCCCCCACACACCTTTCCCTCTCCCAGTCCCCATCTTTAATGGTATAACCCCTGTCCTCTCTCTGTAAGGGTTTCCAGGATCTTCTCAAATGGAGTCCCCACTCTCTCTATAGCTGTCTTATAAAGTCTACCTCCCTGTACCTGGCAGCCTCGCCCTGTGCCCCGGAGCAGACCAGAGCCCCTAGTGCGCACAGCCTGGGTTTCCCTCAGCACCCAGTGCACGGCCTGCTCCCTCCTCCCAGGTCACACCTCCATGACAGCAGTCTTCACACTACAGTCACGCTCACTCACTCACAGTTACTGGGCACAGAGATCAATGTGGCATGTATCCGTGCCCGCCAGAAGCTCACAGTCTGACAGGAAATAGTACCAGTCACTTCTAGTAAGTGGAAGTCCTGTCTCGTCTGCTCACCTATCTCCAGTGACAGGGAGCTCACAGCCTGCAAAGCAGCCCCTTCTTTTGTAGGGGAGCTCCATTAAACTTTCTCATGTTGTTGAAAAAAACTGAGAAGATCCAAGAAAACGCAGGAGGTTTTGTAGATTGTATCTACCAACTATCACTCATTGTGGATTGTTTCCTTGGATGTTTTGTAATTTTTGAATTATAAACTCATCTTCAGAAGAATCTTATCTTTGTGGTTTGAAAGCAGTTTCTTTTGTTTCAACAAGGCAACCCTGGGTATTACAAGTTTATGACTACTGTTAATATTAGTGACTGAGCTTAGGGGTCCCACAGTCTGAAAATGCTATGAATTTGAACCCTTAAGATGACATGAGGGCAGGCCGCTAATTGCAAGTTTCTTCTTTTTAATTAATTTATTTTTTTCTTTTTTTAATTTATAAATCATGTTTACTCTATTACAGTTGTCTCAATTTTTACCCATTTACCCACCTCCACCCATCCCACCCCACTCCCCACTCCCACAGTCAGTTCCCCCTCTGTTGTCCGTGTCCATGGGTCATTCATACATGTTCTTTGTCTAGTCCCTTCCCCTTCTTTCCACCATTGTCCTCTTTCCCCATCCCCTCTGGTCACTTTCAGTCTGCTCCATGTTTCTGTGCCTGTCGTTTATTTTGTTTGTTAGTTTATTTTGTTGAATAGAGTCCACTTATAGGTGAGATCATATGGTATTTGTCTTTCATCAACTGGCTTATTTCACTTCGCTTAATATTCTCCAGTTCCATCCATGTTGTCACAAAAGACAGGAGTTCCATCTCTCTCTCTTTTTTTCTTTCTTTCTTTTTTTCTTTCTTTCTTTCTTAAATGCAGATTGATTTTATTTATTTTTTTGGATGTCAAAGTTAATTATAAAATATTTAAAAAAATTAAAACCATTATAAACTCTCAGCAATTAAACCAACATGACATCATCACAGAAATAATCAAGTAGATCAATGAAATATAAGGAGCATTCTAGAGACAAACATATATATCTAACAATATATGATTAAGTTGATATTTCAAATCAATGGGTAAAATAGGGCTTATTCAACAAATAAGGTGCATGGACCACTATTACTTGAAATAGAACAAATATAGAGCCCTATTTCACATATTATACAAGAAATATTCAGGTGAGTTAAAAATCAATATGTAGAATCTAAGGAGTTTTAGAAGAAAATAGAACTAATATTTTTCCTGACCTGAAGTAAAATATTCAAACCCAGAAGTTATAAATATTAACAATATGACTACATTAAACATTTAACTATATAGTAATATACATGTAAAAAAGTTAAAGGACAAGGATTAGAATAGAAAAGTATTTGCAACACATCTAAAACATGGTAAAGAGGGTTTTTTTTTGGGGGGGGAGTTCTACAAACCTTTAATCAATAAATGGATAAAGAAAACCAAAAAGTCATTTAAAACTTTAAAAAAAAATAGAAATAGGCAAGAAATATACTAAAACAGGTTTAGTTTCAACAAACACTAAAGGAACAATTAAAATAACATCATTGTCACAATCAGATTAATGAATATTAAAAATATTGGTAATATCAAGTATTCGCAACTCTGAAAGGAACTGGATAATCATAGAACTTGTTCTTCATCTTAAAGCAGTCCCTTTAGCATATTTTGCAGTGCTGGTTTGGTGGAGGTGTAGTCTTTTAGCCTTCTTTTGTCTGGGAAACTCCTTATTTCACCTTCCATTTTAATTGAGAGCCTTGCTGGGTAGAGCAGTCTTGGTTGCAGGCCTTTGCTTTTCATGACTTGGAATATTTCTTGCCACTCCCTTCTGGCTTGCACTGTTTCTGTTGAGAAGTCAGATGCTAGCCATACCGGGACTCCCTAATATGTTACTACCTCTTTCTCCCTTGCTTGCTTTAGGATTCTGTTTGCCTTTGATATTTGCTATTTTAATGATGTGTCTTGGAGTGGGCCTCATTGGGTTCCTCTTGAATGGGACCCTCTGTGCTTCCTGGACTTGTGTGACTTTTTCTCTCCTCCAATGAGGGAAGTTTTCCATCGTTACTTTTTCAGACAGGTTCTCTATCCCTTGCCCCTCTTCTTCTCCTTCTGGTATCCCTATTACATGGGTATTATTACGTTTCAGTTTGTCCTGCATTTCCCTCAACGCCTCTTCACTCTTTTTGAGTCTTTTTTCATTTTCTTGCTCTTTCTGGGAGTTTTTTTCTACCTTGTCCTCCAGCTCACTGATTTGGTCCTCAGCTTCATCAAACCTGCTTTTGATTCCTTCTACTGTGTTCCTCAATTCATAAATTGTATTCTTCATTTCCTCTTGTCTCTTATTGATCGCTTCTACGTCCTTTTTCATGCTGATATAGTTTGCAGTAAGTTCCTCGTAGTTTTCCTGTAGTTTTTGGTAATTCTCTCTGAGCTCACTGAGCTCATTGAGCTTCCTTAGAACCGTTGTTTGGAACTCAATATCTGATAGTTTACTTGCCTCTATTTCATTTAGTTCTTTTTCTGGGGATTGCTCCTTTTGCTTCGAGTTGGGCGTATTTCTTTGTCTTCCCATTATTTGTGAGACTCTTCTCTTTTGCTTCTGATTCTTAAGTTGACCTGTCTTGCTTTCCTGACTTTGTGGTGTGAACTTCTAAGGTTGGAGACCACTGTTTTTACTTTCTAGATCTGCCTCTGATGATGTCAGACGTTGACCCTGTCTGACCTTAGACAGTCTGTTTGAGACTTCCAAGAATCTACTGTTTGTGGCTGTCTCCTTCAGCTGTTAATCCATTCACTCTGCACTCAGCAGGCCGCCTTAGACAGCTCAGTGCTGGGCGGAGTCCCTCCTGGGGGCAGGGTCATTGGGTCCACTCACGCTGCTGCCCTATGGGGGAGGAGTCCGCACTGGGATCTCGCTGGCTACTCTCTCTGTTCTCTCCCCAAAACCTCCATCCCCAGTCTCTCAAGTGTCGCCAGACATCTCTGTGCCCCTTTTAGCCGAGATCTACTGTCTGTGGCTGCCACTCTGCACTCAGCAGGCAGCTTAGACAGCACAAGGCAAGGTGGAATCCCACCTGGTGGCAGGGCTATTTGGTCCTTTGATGCTGGTGCTGCTCAGGGGGAGTGCTCTCTTCCTGAGCAAAATGGCTGCTGCCGCATGGGGGGTGAGTCAGCACCGAGATCCCACTGGCTACTCTCACAGTTCTCTCCCCAAAGCCTCCTTCCCCAGTCTCTCCTCAGGCGTCTCTAGCCAACTCTGCCCCTGCCTTTGCTGGAGCTCAGGGTAAGTGGCTGCAAATAAAAATTTATGCGTTGGCCCTTTAAACAGTTCTTTGCATCTCCAGCCGCCTGTCTCTGGCAGAGAGCAACCCTGCCACTTTTCGTGGCTGGCTGTCTTCTGTACACCTTTTGGGCTCTGGTGCTGTGGGCTGGAGATCTCTGCTTATGGTTTAGACCCCACTCTTCTCAGGGGGATCCAAAAGGCCATTTCAATATCCTTCTGGTGCAGCTGCTCGTGGGCACCCCGCCCGCCTTCTCAGGTCTTTACTGCACTCCTTGCCAGTTAAATTGCACTAAAGCTGATTCTTCTGTCTCTGAGGTTACAAGTCTCCTCTCTCACCACTGTTCAGTTGTTTGTTCCAGGTGATTTCCCCACAATTGAGTTGTAATTCCAGGTTGGTCCCGGGAGGAGTTCAGTGTGACTTCCACTCACTCCTCTGCCACCTTGATTCTCCCACAAGTTTCTTTTTTTCCAATGCAGAGTCCAGACCAAGCAGGAATGTTTCCTTGACATCCATTTGGGACCATATGTATATTTTCTCAAGATCAGCTCTTGTTAGGAGTAACACCTTTCTCGGGTCCTGGCTTATGTGGGCCTCTTAGCGCTAACTCCCCACGAGGGGCAGACCCTGAGCCTCACCTCCAGTCCCCATTGGCTCAAACCCCTTGGTGACTGATGGCCACCTCAACTTCCCTCCCTCCCCTTCCCAGGGCAAAAAGAGCATCATCTCTCACCATTCTGGAATTCAGTTTTCTCTTTCTTTTTGGCCCCTGGAGATTCCCCCTTACTTTCTTGCAAGTTCAACTTTGTACTTAAAAAAAAATTTGTTACATTTTAACAAGCCTTTCTAGGTGTTTTGTAGTGGGACACTTTTCAGTTTATCTCTCAGCCAGGCTACAGAAAGGGCCACCTCCTGCCTAGACATCTTTCACCCGCACGTGAACCTTCCCTCTGTAGGAGGCAGCCCAGTCCTGGCTGTGTCTCTCACTACCTCCATGACTTTGCACAAGTCACCAAACCTCTCCAAACCTCATTTTCCTCATCTATGAAACAATTAACTATAGTACGTGCTTGACAGACTTCTCATGAGCATTAGAAGAGAAAAGACATGGGGAAACACTGTCCAACGTGGCACTATCTACAGATGTTAGTTACTGTCCTAGCAACCCAGCCAGCCCAGTTCAGCAGCTCTTTTTTCCCTAACTGGAGCTCTTTCCCTCCTCCAGTTTCTCACTGCTCCTGGCTGACCCTCAGGGGTGTTTCATAAGATGTTTAGATCAAAGTTATTTTATAGAAGTTTGTCACCCGCCCCAAGGCTGAAGTCTCCACAACGGAGGTGACTCATGGCTGTGTCCCCAGTTTCTAGCCTGCGCCTAGCACAGAGTAGGGTATCAGTAAAGTCACGTGAACAATTGTAACCAACACCTGCTCTGGAGTGCTCAACATCTGGTGCGGAGACAGACACACAGACATACAGTGACAATGTGTGACAGATGGATACCCCCGGGCTGGGAGAGCCCAGAGAGATCCTGACCCAGAGAGGTGGGGGCTAACCTCAGGAAGGTATTGAGAGTTATCCGGGAAGGCTTCCTGAGGGAGGCTAATAATTAAGCAGAGCCTTACAGGATGTGTAGGAGCTCGCCAGGAAGAACAAGGAAGGGTTTAAAGTTAGAGAGAATGGCATATGAAAAGGCTCAGAGCAATCATGAGACAGGCTGGCTCACCTGGGGAACGGCAGATGGCTCAGTGTGCCTGAAGCAGCACAGGATGGGCCGGGGCAGGTGATGGGACTGCCACCAACCTGTAGTATGACCCTGAGCAAGGCCCAGACTGTCACTTCTGTCAGCGTGGAGCAAGGGAGCACTGGGGCACTGTCACTCACCTTGACGGCCTCCATGACGGGCTCATACAGGTCTGGGAATCCCGGGAACCGGAACACCATGCAGTGGACCAGCTCTGCCAGCTGCTCCAGGCAGCTGGTCCCCGAGTTGGAGTCCTCCTTGAGCAGAGAGGCCACCATGGGGGGGATGTGAGGGAGGAGCTGTGAGAGCAGAGCGGGGTTAGGCTCAGCACCGGTTTCACGCCTGAGACAGGGGATGCCGGGCACTGCTGAACACGCCCAGAGCCTGGGGCAGGAGATGTGCCCACCCAACCACGACCCCCTTCCCCCACACAGGGCTCTGAGCTCTGCAGGCAGGTGACTCTCCTTACAAGATCTGTGACCCTGGACACCCTGCCTCAGTCTTTTCTCCCATAAAGTGGGATTAATAATTCCCTCCTCATAGTTGAGGGGAGGCCTGAGCCCAACCAAGCCCTCGCTGTTTTAAGCCTCAGCCTAATGACCTGCCAGGAGGCCTGAGTGACCAGGGCTCCTCTGCCCACCCAGGAGTGATGCCAGCTGGTGGGCGGACCTGACAGGGCATGAGCAGCCTCCTCTGGGGACAGACACCATCATCTTTCACCAAACATACACATTGAGCTTTATCTTCACAATAGTTTTATGTGGCAGTGATTATCATCCCCACTGTCCAGGTGAAGAAGGTGAGGTTAGAGAGGTGATACAATGTGCCGAGGATATCACCACGGGCAATGGGAAAAGCTGCTGTCTGAATCAGGTCTGTCTGAATCCAAAACCCAAGTCTCTCTTCTGTGCTATGGGGCGTTAAGCGCCATACCCGAGGCAGGGCTGCCCCAGAACGCCCCAGGGCGGACAGAGTCAGGTCACAGGAGCTGGGCGCGGGCAGCCCAGGAAAAGGGTGAAAGGAGGCCAACATCTGTCCAGTTCCCTTGTATGCAGCAGGCTTGACAAATGTCACCTCACCTAACCCTCTCCCACCATCCTAGGGGTTTACCTCTGCTCAGGCTGAGAGGTATGTCCCTGGCCCAAGGTCACCGCCTCTGGCAAAGTTGCAGAGCTGAGGCTCAGCCCCAAGCACCCCAGTTCCTGGTTCTGTGCTTCTCCCTCCACAGCAGACAGGGAGGCAGGAAGTTTCTGCACTGACTGGGGGCCCTCAGAATCTACGGTCCCATCTGCAGGTCCACAGGAGGCAGGCAGGAGGGAGGCAGGCGGCCCGCGGGCCCACAGGCTGTCCTTCCCGAGCGAGAGCCTGGGAGCGAGCAGAAAGGGCCCCAAGCTGGAGGCCAGGCCCCCTGGTGCTGGCAGACAGCAGGGCACAGGAAGGGCACTGGGTCAGGAGTCACACCAGCCTGGCTAGACTCCTCCCCATGCCGCTCACCAGCTGTTGTCTGGGCAGGGACTGACACCCTCTCTGAACTTCAGTTTCCTCACCTGGAAAGTAGGGAAAATGACAGGACCTTCTTGAGGCTGTTCTGGGAGGTGAGTGAGTGCACATATGGGATGCCTGTAGCTCTGTAACTGGCACACAGCTGTTACCCAGGGAACAGTAGCTGTCATCATTCCAGGCTTGTCACTCTCCTACAGGCCCATGGGGAGGCAATCCAAATTCTGTGGCCTCACTTCCCTTTCTGTAAATTGGGGTCTCAAGTATCCTCCAGTCCTAATACCCAAGGTTTCAAAGACTTGGACTTTAAGCTCTGACCCCTTAACCCTGAACAGAGACACCCTGTCTGGCCTCCAGCCCGACTGGTAGGGGACACAGCGGGGACGGGCCCTTACCAGGTGGAAGGCCTCATGGGAATGCTGGAAGGTCAGCAGCATGTACTTGAGGACAGACAAGGCAGCTCCCCGGACGATGGGGTACAGGAGTTTGGAGAAAACCTGGAAGACAGTCCCTCGTCAGGAGGCCTCCAGGCCTGGGCCACCCAAGACTGAGGGGGATCAGAGACACTGGACCTGACGCAGCAGACCCGGGCCAGAGCGAGAACACAGAGGCGCTCACAGGCCTGGGCACACGGACAGACGGTGACATGGACAGCAAGCTAGATATCTGATGGATGGATGGACAGACACACCAAAAATAACATATATATGCTTGAATGAGTGATCAGAGGAAAGAAGGGGGAACCCTGAGGCTCAGAGAGGGGCAGTGAATTGTCCCAGGTCACAGGCAGTGTGGGCGAGAGCCCCGGTGCCCTGCCTCTTAGACCTGCACCGTCGCTGGCCGGGGAGGAGCGGGAGGACACAGCAGGGGCCAGGCCTGGGGCCCACCAACCTTCTCGATTTTGGCGAGTGAAACCTCAATCAAGATGCTGAACTTCTTAACAGCGGCCAAGCCCTTCAGCAGTGCAATGATCCACTTGTCAATGTTCTTCCCCAGGGGCCAGGACACCCAGTCGATCATCCTGGTGAGGATAATGACAGTGACATAGGGGCCAGGGAGGCCCAAATGCCTGGGCGGGCGGTGGCAGCCCAGGAACTAACCATAATGTCCTGCGGCTCCACGATGACTCGCCCTTCACAGGGCAGTCCTGGGGCATGTGGGATGAACGAGCAAATGAGCCGAGCACAGGCAGCTGGCGGAAACTGGGACTCCCGGCCCAGCAGGAGGGGAGCCTGGCCCCCTCAGCACCCCAAACTTCACCCCCACACACGCTGGGCTGCAGAGGAAAAACAGGGTTTTCGACTGCCTCTGCCTGGACCCTGGGGCCCAAGAGCAGGAAGAGCTCTGACCCCAGGGCCAGAAGCTCTGGCCCCAGCAAACCGTGTCTTGTGAACTGGAGCAAGTCATTTACTCTCTCAGCCTCAGTTTCTTCCTCTGTAAAATGGGGGCAATGCCTACTAACAACAGGGTTGCTATATGGATTAAAAGAGGTTATAGTGAACACTTACGTAGTCTTACTCTGCACCAGGCACTCCTCTATCAGCCCATCTGACCCCCACAACGTGCTAATACCTGTGCACACTGAGCATGAAGCTACCACCTAGTAAGTGCCCAGGAAAATGTCACAATTGTTATTTTTATACTCAAGTAGACTGCACTATTGGGTTAGCCAAAAAGTTCGTTTGTTTTTTTCTGTAAGGTGGGTCTAGGAGCACTTAGTTGTCTTTAATTTCATTCGAAACAATTTTATTGGATTGTGACAGTTATCATATCAGGGTGCATTTGAAAAATACCTATCAGAATAGATGAATTTTTGTATAGCCATTTTAATATTGAAGATGGAAGAAAATATGCAACATTTTCAGCATATTATGCTTTATTATTTCACAAATGGAAAAACACAACTGAATGCAAAAAAAGATTTCTGCAGTGTATGAAGAATTTGCTGTGACTGATCAAATGTGTCAAAAGTGGTTTGCAAAGTTTTGTGCGGGGGATTCTTGCTGGTCAATGCTTCATGGTTGAGCAGACCAGTTGAAGTTGACAGTGATCAAATCAAGACATTAATTGAGAACAATAAACATTCTACCACGCAGGAGATAGCCGACATACTCAAAATATTCAAATCAATAAAGTTATTGGTAAAAATAAAAAATGTATCTTTTATTTTACGGAAAAAACTAAATGGACTTTTTGGCCAACCCATTATAAAGAGGTAGAACAATGTGAAAACAAAGTAACAGTAACTACAATAATAACAGCTTTCAGGAACTTTACATGTATTTTGTGATTTTTATCTAATTTAATCCTCAAAACAACCTTATAAGAGGGATTTGGTTATACTATAATTTATAGATGAGAAAGCTGGAACATAGAGGAGTTGAGTAACTTGCCCAAAGTCACACAGGCAAGAGGTGCTAGAGCCAGGATTTGAACTCAGGCCCCTTACCTCTAGCACTCACACTCTTACCCACTAAAGACAAGGAATCCAGGAAGGCCCAATGGAGACAGTGGGTCTATACACAAGTATGGAAGAAATGGCAGGATGAGACATGCCAGATGAATGGGGTCTGCAGAGCCACAGGTCTGCAGGCAGGAGGTTAGGTGGCATTTTCTGGGGTCACTGGATCAGCAGGTATGTCTAAGTCACAGGTGTGATGATGTTCAAATAAGGTGAGGGATGTGCAAGAACTCTGAGTGAGCTGAAAAGCACCGCAACTCCATTTATCATACTGGCCAAACTCAGAAAACACTTAGTAAAAGTAATTCCTTTCACTTAATATGACCCCATGGAAGCCTGACAACTTCTTATACCACCACCCACATCTGCTATTACAGAAGGGGAAACTGAGTCTCAGAGAGATCACTGACCTATCCAGGGCCTTAGAGCTAGTACCCAGCTTGGGAGCATCCGTAGGGCAGGACCCTCTGTGCCTCCCACATCTGGCCCTGGGCTGGGCACGAAGCAGGGCTCAAGGAAATATGGATGAATCAGCAAGCAGGAGGGCCTGGGCCCCTAAACATTAAATCTGGCCCAGCAATCCCACCCAGGGGAGGGGGCTTCTGGGAAGGAGAGAGATCTGACCAATACTGTGTCTGCAGCCCACCTGCTGATGGCAGTCAGCATCTGAGAGTCTGTCACACTGTCGTCATTGCTGAGGTTCCGGATGACACCATCCATGAGCTCCAGTGGGAGGTGCTGGACCACGCTGGCCAGGGCACTGGACGGTGGCTCCTCCTCTGGAACAGGGGGCTGGGCTTAGTTTAGCAAGGCTGGTGTGTCCCTCATGTCCCCCCTCACCCCATGCTCTCATGCTGCCAAGGAACTAAGCTAGGCCTCTTCAAAGAGCACATCCAGGCCACCTCCTCAGCATCACAGCCCTGATTCAGTCTTAACTCATTCACTTATCAGACCTTCACTGGCCCTTCTCTAGGTCCAGCCCCGGGCTAGGAACACACACTTGCGCACGTGCACAGACACACACACACACACACACAGCAATGACCCCCATCTGCAGGTGTACAGGCAAGGCCTTTAGGAAAGGCTAAGATTGGAGTTGGCAAAAGCAGGAAAGAGGCCCATACAGACTTGGGGGCAGGGAATACATTCCAGGTCGACCCACACAGACAAAGGTCTAGAGGTGAGAAAGAACATTTAGTTATCAAAATTTGTTGTCCAATTATATAAAGACCCAGGTCCTTACACACCCAGCCTTGGTTCTTCCTGCTGCCAAGTCCATTACCTTCCTTTCCCCTAAACAGCCCTATTGGCAGGGAAGGCACAGATCTTATTTCAGGCATTTCTGCTATAATCCAAGTTCCAGCTCTCAATGGAGGACCAAGATTTTACATTTCAGAGTTGACACCTACAGGCTACAACTGTGTTTCCAGACCTTCCCTCTGCCTGCCCAGAGCACCTTGCCCCTGCTGCTGCCCACCTCACCAAGATGTGGCTCAAAGGTCACCAATTCTAGGAAACCCACGTGACCCCAAGGGCATGATGTCCTCCCTCCTGTTGTCTCACTCAGGCCCAAGGTCCTTCTCTGGCCAGATTAATCTGGGTTTGTCCTTTTCCCACACCAGGCAGCCTGTTCCTCCCTGTGCACCAACACGCCGCAGGACAGGACTCACAACAGGTGCTCCGCATACGCTTGCTTAACTAAATAACAGGTGCTCCACATACGCTTGCTAACTAAATAGTGGAACACCACTCGTCCCACCTGTGCATTCACCCTTGACACATATATATCACACCGCACGTGGGCAGGCCAAGCACAATATGTACGGTCGGCCAGCTGCGCTGGCGCACACCCAGAACCTTGATACACGAGCTCCCTCCCGCCCCAACCCCAGCTTAGGCGCACACGCACCTGTGCAGGAGATGACGGCGAACAGCTCCTTGAGACAGGGCAGGATGGCGGCCGGCTGCGCGCGCCACAGCTGGGCCAGGAGTCCGCTCACCTGCTGAGCCTGCTCCAGGAACTCCACGGCACCCTCCTCGCCCTCGGCCGGGCAGCGAAAGCGACCGAGGCAGCGCACCAGCTGCTGGCAGAAGAGCAGGCGGTGCGGGCCGTCGGGCACACAGCGCGGATGCCGCACCAACAGCCGGGCCACCTGTGCGCAGGCCGCGGGCCCCGGGCGCTCGCACACGGTGCGCAACACCTCGCGCCTCAGCAGCGCGAACACCTCTTCGGCCGCAGGCCCGTCGGGCAAGAGCTGCAGGCCGAGCTGCACGCAGGCGAGCGCGCGGGGGCCAGGTGGGCCGGCGCCACCCTGCAGCAGGCGCAGCACACGGCGCGCGCTGAAGAACTCGGCGAAGACGTCTGGGTGGTGGCGGCCGGCTACGTGCAGCAGCTGGCAGCCCACGCGGCGCGGCAGCTCGTCGGCGCCACCCACGTACAGGCGTGCGCCCAGCGCCAGCAGGGCCAGACACTGCTCCCGCTCCAGGGGTTGCCGTGCCGCTTCCAACACGCGCCGCACCAGTCCTTGTTTCACGCTAGCCGGGTACGACGACGTCACCACCGCCTCAAGGATCTTGTCCATGGCGGCAGCCTGCGGGGTACAGGGCGCAGGTCACACTCAGCCCGACAGGATTGATTCCCCATGTGGTTCCCGGCGTACTGAGACCTGGGGCGAACATCTCTGGATCGCAGTTTCCTAATCGGGGAGGTGGAGCACTGATACCAACCTCACTTGAAGGTGTTTTGATGAAATAAAGCACTGTGCCTGGCATATACTAAGCCCCAGTGAGTTATAGTTACTGCTGGTGAGCGTGTCTAATCTCACAAAGGTAACACCTGAGCTCTCCCCGCCTTTACACTGTTTTCAATCAACTTGCACTGGCCTCTTCCTCCATTATAGCTGGGTTCCCACAGTGCCGGAGTTGTAGGTCCAAATCCCTTCCACTGAAGCAGCGTCTGATTTCTGTGCTCCAGGACTGCACGCCCGGGGCCCTGCCTGCCTGCCCAGCCTCAGCCCACACTAGCCTCTTGGGTCACTGTGCTCATCCTTCCCCTCCTTGCTTGGCTCACCCCACAAGCCGCAGCTCAAACTCACTTCCTTGAGGAACCCATGCCTGACCTTCCCATCTGGGTCGGACACCACTGTCAATTTCAGAGCACTCTGTTCACTTTTATAGAACTTATCGTAATTACTTGACTGAAGTCAGCCTGGGCATGCCTTGTTGGGGGTTTTTTTTGTTTTGTTGGGTTTTTTTTTTTTTAACACTTCATTTATTTATTTTTAGAGAGGGGAAGGGAGGGAGAGAGGGAAACATCCATGTGTGATTGCATCTTGTGCCCCCCTGCTAGGGACCTGGCCTGCAACCCAGGCATGTCCCCTGATTGGGAATCGAACCGGCAATCCTTTGGTTGGCAGGCCAGTGCTCAATCCACTAAGCCACACCAGCTAGGACTAGGTATACCTTGTATTATTGTGCTTCACTTCATTGCACTTCACAGATGTTCTGTTTTTTATAAATTGAAAGCAAGACTGTTCACCAGCAAAAAGATTACAACTCACTTTATTGCAGCGGTCTGGAGCCAAACCCACATCTCCAAGATATGCCTGTAGATTGCTGAGGGCAGGAGCCATGTCAGGTTTTGTTCGCATGGTATCCCCAACACCTATCCCAGTGCCTGGCACACAATAGGCATTTGTTGTGTGAGCAAAAGCAGAATACAGCATGAGTTACTGCTATATTACTGAGCCATAACAGCCCTTCCCTCTGCCATTCCCCTCCATGTGGACTGTGTTTTAGAAGTCTTCATCCCATTGATGTACTTTGACTCCTGAATCTCATGCAGGTCACATAGGTAACAGTTTACTCTCATAATATCTAAATTTCAGCTCCAAGAAGGCAGGGCTATTTCTTCTTTGTATAATCCCACTCTAGACAGGATCTGATGATATAAGGCTCAGTACACAGTAGGTGTTTCACTAAACTTATGAGCTCAGTAAAAGCTACTCTATTCTTGAGACCTAGAATTGGTGTGAAAACAAGGCAGAAATATCCTAGAGGAGAAGCCAGAAACTTTTATTCAGAGCCATAGATATTGTGGCACCCTGACTATGTGCCAGGCACTGTGGAGACTCTCTTCTCTGTCCTTAGCTCTTGGCCAAGACCAAACCTCCACTACTGCATGTATTACAATGCAATGGGCCCATTTATTTAGATCTCTGTCTCTCTCAACAGCCTGTGAGTTCCACAGGGAAGCAACTGGGGCTTATTTCTCAGCGGCTGGCATCTCCCAGGCCTGTCGCTGCAGGCTGAGTGCCTCTGAAGAGATCACTCTGGGTGTAGCCAGGGTACAGATCACTAGTTCCCCAACACTGGCCTGGCTGCCTCAGATGCATCTGGGATGCATTCTGCCTACCGTCCAGGTTACTTATGCTCTCTGAGGCTATTTGCACCCCGCAGAGTTGTTGTGAGGACAAACATAAAGTCCTTACCAGGCTGCTGGGCACAAGGAAGTGCTTGAAAATGTCAGTCCCCTTCAATTCAGAAACAAAGTCCTTGCCCTACTACTGATGGTAGAGGCAGAGGTGTTACAACGAGTGCCAAGGCAAGACATAATCTCAAAAGGCCTTTGAAGTTATCTTTAAAAACTGGCCTCCTTTCAGCCCTGGTCCTCTCTTTTCTAGGCAGTGGCTGTGACCAATCTCCTTTGAAAGCCATCTGCACAAACCCCTACCCCTGCCCTTCAGGCTCATGGATTTAGTATGTAATGTGCTTTCAACCCAGCACACCTAATTATCCAGATACAGGCATACCCATTTTATTGCATTTTGCTTTGTTGCACTCCACAGATGCCGCGTATTTTACAAACTGAAGGAAAGACCCTCCACCAGCAAAAATATTACAACTTGCTTTCTTGTGATACTGGCTTTTTTTGCAGTCGTCTAGAACAGAACCCACAATGTCCCCGAGGTCTGTCTGCACTCAGGCAGCCAGGGAGAAACACTAATCGATGAGATATTGACATCACATGCTGAGGAAAACGACCTAGGGCAGGCAGAAATGGAGTTCTGGGGCTAGAGGAGGCTCTGGAAGTGGAAAGTCAGCCTAAGAGAGACAGATTCTGCATTTAACTGGGACCTTAAGCAAATCTTATTCTAGTCCGGCAGCTCGTTATGTGACATTGAGCAAATGCCGTCCTGAGCCTCTCTGCTCTTCTCTAAAATGGGGATAAATGGTATCAGGTTGAACCACATGAAAGTGAAGGATTAGATGTTGGCAGTTTCATATGGTTCTACCTGATACCTACCACATAATGTGGTTTGTGCCTGGCATCTGGAACTTCAGCCCAGGGAGCCACTCTGCGAGGTTCTGCTCTCCAAGGCCAGCCCTGCAGCCTCTTTGTAGCCCATGGCCTGGCCACTCCAGGCAAGCCTGCCCCCACTCTCACCGAAGGCAGTCTGAGGTCAGCTGTCACCATGGTCACCAACACACCCCCCCTCAACTAATATCTTCGAACCATTCATGCAAAAGGGTTTTTAAAGGCTTGAACCTCACTGATCCCATCAGAGGCCACAGAAAGGAGGCAGGACAAGGCCTGCTGTCCCTGCGGCATGAATGGGGAAGCCGACGATCACCAAGGGAAAGGAACACAGTCTCAGGAGGGTGAGAATAGAACCTGCACTCAGCCTCCCTGGGAGGAAAAAGCGGAGGGCCAGCGTTCTTCAGGGGAGGTAGGAGTACCCCTCCAGGTGCTGGACCAGGAGGCGGCCTGTGGACCCTGGCTCTGACCCAGGAGACAGCTGCCCCAGGCCAAGCACAGCAGCAAACAGCAGCCGTAACCTCCCTCTGAAAAGCCTGCATTCAAAGCATGGGACCCAGATTCTCTGCTTCAGAATCACCAGATGACCCTGGGTGAGTCCCTGCTAGGCTCCTCAGACTTCTAACCTGGAAAATGGAGACCATACCACCTACCACTAATGGGGCTGGGACAAAGTATGAAAAAGATGAAGGCTGGGGCAGTCATGAGTCTATTCCTAGGGTATCTGACACTGAGGGGTGAAACAGACCGTGTCAGAGAAGGAGACAAGGAGACACACTCCTGATCTCACTAATTCTACACGGAATTTCACCCATTAGTCCTTCACTGCTTATACTTGTTTCCAGTGAACCCCTGAACCCCAGTCCCACCCAAGATCAGCTCTTCTCTGATTCTGGCCTGGACTAATGCAGTATCCTCCCAACCAATCTCCTCCTTCCCTCCCTCAATCCACCCTCCAACAGAGGCATGTGTCCTGCAGGAGAAGAGTCCAGGCTTCGAATCTGGTCTAACCACTATGCTCCACGGTGGTCCCCATGGCTGGTCCTTTTTCATCTGTCTCAGACTACGAATCCCAAAATGGGAGATGACCACATGCCTGCTAGTTTTTCCCAGCCAGTGCTGTTGCTCCCCTCAAGCCCTTGGCTTATACCCCTCATTGCTGGCATGACAGCCTGAGAGTCCCAGCAATACCCAACCCGCTCCATGGCACACAGTAAGCACACAGGAAAATCACGCTCCCTCCCATGGAAGCAGCATATCCCTTTATCTCTCCCTTCTTGGATGACTGTCTGCATTTTCACTGAGTATTGACTGGTCTGTTCCTGAATGGTGAAGCCTGGCTCACCTCCATCATCCCCAAAACACCATGTGTGTGTGTGTGTGTGTGTGTGTGTGTGTGTGTACAATGTGCTGCCCCTCCCCCATGCCTGGGCCCCCACTCACGTTTCCTCATCCCTCCGTGATCTCTCCAAGGCACCCTGCAAATACCATCAAATTAATCTCATTATATGGTAAGCTCCTTCCCGCTCTGCCCATGCTCAGAACTCTCAAGGCTCCCAGTGCCTTCAAGACAAGGTCCAAACTCCTGAGTCTGACATTCAAGCCCTTTTCGTGACATATCATAGCTGATGTGGGGCAGGGGTGGAGATAAACTTGACAAAGGCTATTCGTTGGTGAATCTACAGGAATTTGGGCAGTGGGCTTTTCCTGCTGGTCCCCTTGTGGTGACACCCACTCTGCTGAAAAAGGGCTTCCCTTCTCTCCTGGCAAATTCCAACTCATCCTTCAATGCCCAGGTCACATGCCCCCTCCTCTGGGAAGCCCAACCTAGTTCCCCTGCAGTTCAAGTCTCTGATCTCTGGCTTCCCAAGGCCCCCTTCACTTCTCTTATCCCTCAGCAGTGTTGGATTCTATGTCTCTCTCCCCAACCAGGTTGGACTGTCCTTTGGTAAAAAGCAGGTTCAAAACCTCTTGTCTGTGCCCAGTGCCCATCACAGGATCAGGCACAGAGGTGAAAGAGTGCCAAGGGACCAACGGCAGACATGTGACAGCAAGATTAGATAAAACTAAAGGTCTGACCACAAAAGCACTATTCTAGAGATGGGCCTAACCCTCGGTCCAGTCACTGCCCCCACGTCTGTCCAGGCCTGGTCTCATACATCTGTAAGTCTGAGAATCTTAAATACCAGCTAAGAACGCCCCTCCAGCGGTCACTGGATTGGACTGAGTGAGGCTCTAACCAATCTAGAAATGACTTAAAACAACCAAAGCTGAAGAAAAGGAAAGGAAAAAAACACTATTCCTGGTTAACTCTCAGGTCAAAAGCTCACAGAATCTCATGAGACGGGGGAAGGAGCTTCACGAAGGTCTCACCCTCTCCCTACCTCAGAGCTCAGCAGCCACTCCAAGCCCCAGCTCAGCACCCAAGTGCTGAGCAGCCCATTTCCTTTCTCTGACCCTTATAACCAGTTTCCCTCCTTTGAATCCCTGGGAGGCACCAGACTGTCCCTTCTCAAAACCAAAAGTCCCTCCAGCCCTGCCCCCCGCCCCAAACTCCATCTCTGGGCGGCAGCATCTCTGTATTTTTAAACAACTTCTACCCAAGGCAACCCTGGGAAGGAGACCCTTGCTCTACTACTGGGAGGCCCTCATCTGGGCCACTAAACTATCTCCTGGGGGAAAAGGTGAAAAGAGGTTTTACTGGCAAAAAAGCAAATGCTCTTTTACTGAAGGAAGGGGCTTGGAGGAAGAGAAGGGAAGAGGGTGGGACCATATATTCCCTTTTTAGGAACCCGTCACACTCACCCATTCACGCTGGGAGCCACCCCTCACATACCTCTGATGGCCTCGTCCCCATCCCCAGGTTTTCTGGAAGGGCAGGCACCAGGCTGAGACTTCAGGGTCTCTAGTTCTATGGTCTCTCACAGAGCGGGTAGCCCAGGCAGGATGCTAAGAATAGCAGAAGCCCATTCAAAGCCGAGGCAGACTCCTGGACCCCTAGTTTGTGCCCTGGTTCGGCCCCACCCCTACGTCCATTTATACCAGTGCACCTGCTCCCAGGCCAGACGGGGGCTGCAGACGCCACCAAAGACTGGCGAGCTTCGTGGTTCTGGGCGCTGGTGCCCTCAGCCCTGGAGGAAGGGGGACAGGGGTGGCATCACCTCCATACCCAGTTGATGAAGAAGTAGTCTGAGGCCCAGAGAGGGGCAGGTACTTGCCCAAGGTCACACAGCGAGGCCCAGGATGCACCGAGACCTCCGGACTCCCAACCTCGGCCCCCTCAGAGTCCTACGCTCGAGTCCGGGGCTCTCGAACCGCTAGGGTGCTGACACTGCCTCCCCTCAACCCTCACACATGCCCCCATTCCCCCCAACCCCCTTACCTCTGGGACCCCAGTGGACCCTGCCTCAGACCCGGCTCCTGGGCGGGGCTCTCAGGCGGGGCAGGACTAGCCTGGGCCAAGCTAGGTCAGGGCGGCTCCTCTGCTCCCCTCGGAGTGAGGACGCCCTCCGCCAGGTCCCAGATGGCATGGATGCTGCTTCCACTGCAAAGACCAACCTCCCCAACCCTGCCTGTAACAAGACTATACCCAGGGAACCCGACTCAGAGGCGCAGCCGCGGAGCTGCGGGGCTGCGGGACGAAGCTGGGGGAGGGGCGAGATGCGGGTAACAGGGCGGAGCCCGAGCGGGGGCCACCCCGCGAACCACCACTCAGGCCGCGTCCCCTTTAAGGCCAGCCGGCAGGGGCGCTGGCGGGGGCGGGGCGGAGAGCTGGACGGCTCGCCGCAGTGCCTCTTGGGAGATGGAGTTTGCGCTCGGTACACTTAACCACTACGAGCCCAGAGAGAACTACAAGTCCGGGAGCGCCCCGCGCGGTCCCGGGCTGCCACGCCCCTGGGCTGAGCTCCAGGCCTCCGCCCCTCTAGCTAAGCTGCGCTGGCGGCGCGTAGAGGGGAGGCTGCAAGAGCGCGGGCGAGGAGGTGGGTGCGGCGCGGCCGGGGGCGCGGGGCTCAGGAATAGCGGGTGAGGGGGCGCGAGCCCACCCGTGAACCTGTCCTACCACGTGAGGTCATCTAGCCTACCGTGGCCTTGCCGTTCTCATCTGTGCGATGGGGATGGTAATTCCTGTGCTGCAGGGGAGGGGGCGCTTAATCGAGGAGAGGAGGTGGAGCTGGTGGAAGGAGCCAGAATGGATGGCGATGGTAGGAAAAGCCGGCATAAGGAGGGTCGAGACTCTTGGGAGGAATTTTTGGCGGGTGAGAAGGGGAACGCGCTTGAGGTCAGAGTAGGAGAATCCAGAGCTGGGGAGTGCGTGCTGTGATTGCCGACGAAGCAAGCTTGGGTTGGATTGGGTGGAATAGGCCGAAAAGCACTGGGGGAGAAGGGGCGGAGAGAAAAATGAAAAGGACGCCCCCCAGCCCTGCTGATCGAGTTTAGGAAAGGGGTTGCCCGACTGCTCCGATACCTGTGAATGCACACAACGCCTTCCTTTTCTTGTGACTAGCAATAAAGAGCCCAGCCCTTGAATTCAGTGCGTCACACACATGATCTCATTCAACCCTCGCACCGTGTAAAGGCGTCACCGTATCTATTTACAGGTGAGGGACCGGAGGCTCAGAGAAGTGAAGTGACTTGGCCCAAACCACCGAGGACTCCTTACTCTAAAGACCCTGCTTTTTTCCCTGCACTCTAGGGGAGGTTTAGTCGGAGTGGTTGGTAGGGAAGAAAAAGAAGTTTTGATGACTTTGCTTTTGCAGGTTGTGTGACAGAACCTGCTTCCTCAACCCTTCTGAAAGCCAGCCTACCTGTAAGGCAAGCCTCCTGTGGTTATTGTGAGGATAAAATGAGGAGACGGATTTAAAAGCCCTTTGTTTACAAATTATAATTGTTAGGAGCAGGAAAACCTAACATAAGGAAAAGTGGTTGGAATAGGGTGCTTGTGCAGGAAGAAAATCAAGCTGAAGCCTGAGAATGTGCTAAGAGGATGAAGGAAAATGCTGGAACAGGATGAGAGTGGGCGATTGTTGTTGGGCGCCTATAACAGGTGAGAGGATATTTTGCTGTGCAAATGAGGAAGCCAGCTTGCCAGGTCAGGTTGCTTTCCTCCTGTAGCCTATTTTCCCTCTTTCATGGACTATTTGGACAGCTCACTCCAGGGTCCAGGTACTGAGTCTGGGTAATAACTTTTCCCCTTACACTGTGGGTTGTGGGGATAATGGAACAGCCTGTGGGCTTCTTAGAGATATGAACTGGGCAAAAGAGGGCTAAAACTATAGCTGTTGGGTGTAGTGAGACCAGGACAAGAAGGTAAAAGACAGTCCCCCCAGGGCTGTGAGCCAGTCTTTATCCTGGTGCACCGAGTAAGTCTCATCTGGTGTACTGGGAGACACATTACATTACTCACTGAGCATTTTCATCCTTGAAATTTACCCAGCCATGTTCTCTCCAGCTCCTACACAGTGGGAGTTTCTGCATTTACTTCTGTGTGATCATCTGGGCCCTGCCCTGTGCCTTAGATTCCAAATTCAAAATTCAAGAGAATGTTTCCAAAATAAAAAGTTTTAAAAATTCTGGAGAGGATGATAAATCCCTTTTGGTAGATGACTGTCATTCTGGAGAAGTAGATCTGACTAAACAGGAAGTAATTTCTTCCCCTTCCCCTACTTGCCTGCTTCTGGGGGTACAGAAAGGGGAGATCCCAGCCCCAGCAGGGTGGCCAGGCACCCATGTCCTTAAGTGAGCCATGGTAAGGGGTGAAATAAAACTCTGGAGGTGCAGAGGAAGCAGGAATGACTGCGAGCAGAGGGGCCTGGCAAATGAATGGGACTTGCCTTCACAGTGCAGGCAGAGGGGATGGCAGGTGCCAAATTGCAGAGGCAGGAGAGGGCCTGGCATGAAAGTAGAGATAATACAGCACAGGCATACCTCGGAGATGTTGCAGGTTCGGTTCTAGGCTACTGCAATAAATGAGCATTGTAATAAAGCAAGTAATGATCTTTTTGCAAGTGGAGGGTCTTGCCTTCCATTTGTTTAAAAAAAAACAAACCAAACCTGTGAAGTGCAATAGAACTGAGGTGCACCTGTAACTGAGCTCAACATGTATGAAGTGCCTAGCACAGTAGTAACTGCTCAGTAAATGTCAGCCATCATTATTACTGCCGCTATTGTTATGATGATAGTGACATCTATCCAGAATTGGTCCACTTAGCTAGTTAAGTGGCAAAGCCTGATTCCAGTGCAGGTCCAAGTGATGTCAAATCCCATGTGCTTTCCTCCTTCCCCCCACCACCAAGCCCCTCCAGTGTTTTCTGACCATCCACAACATTTGTGAGACCCGAAAGTGGGCCCTGTTTGTGAACATTCTCCATGAGCCATGAGGAGTTTCTTTCCTTCTGTAGTAGCAGACTCTGGGCTCAGGAGGCAGCAGATACAAGGTCTGAACAGCCATCTTCCCCCTGACTGGGTCCAGCACAGAGGAAGGCAGGCCTAGTATTGTGGTTTCTGTGGGCAGTAGGTGTGTGTCAAGTGACCTCTCCCTACTGTGGGCTATTTCATCTTAGCCCCATTTGGCTTCCTCATCCTCCAAAGCACAGTGACACATGGAGGTTTCCAATGCTTCTTGGTAATAGTAGTAACAAATCTATTTGGGGTTGGGCACTCTGACTGGAACTTAACATCTGTAGTCCTGTGGAAAAGTATGCTTATCTTCACTCTTCTTTTAAAAGTAAATATATTTTTAGAATGTTCAAGCCTACAGAAAAGTTTAAAGAATGGCCTTTCACCTAGATGTACCAACTCACTTTGCTGATTTTGATTTTACACACACACACACATTTTTTTTTGCTAAACTATTTGAAAGTTACAGGCATCTTGACACTTGACCCCTAAATTCTTTAGCATGTATCTCCTAATTATAATGTTCTCCTACAATAACCATAATATCATTATCATACTTAAGAAAATTTGCAAGAAGTCAATATTATCTAATAAACATACTCAAATTTCTCCAGCTGCCAAAAATCTAATGGAGCTTTTTAAAAATCAGATGCAGTCAAGATTCATGCATTATATGTAGTTATATCTTTAAGCAACTCATTTGATCTAGATAGAACCCTTCTACCTATTGAAATTTGATTAGCAATGATTAGATTTTCTTCTGGTAATATATACAATACTTCTTAATGCAGCACATCAAGAGGCATATGATATCCGGTCCTGCTATCCATGAATGCTAAATTTATTGGTTATGGTTATGACAGCCTGATCTCTTCATGGAAGGATAAATTTTTCCCTTTGTAATTAATAAGTAATCTGTGGAGTGATTCTCTGAGATTTGGAATTGTGTGTTTGTGATAACCTTTTACTCCACATCCATTGATGACCCTTGCCTGAATTGCAACACTGAGGATGATAAAGGGTGATTTTCTAATTCTAGTGGCATTTTCTAATGCCATTCTCACTATATTTATTAGCTGGTATTCTTTGTTATAGAATAACATTTCCTCTGTGTGTGTGTATGTGTGCGTGTGTGTCTTTCTCACTGCCTCTACTTCCCCTCTTTTTTTCTTTTTGGAGTAACAGACTCCTGACTTTTTTAAGAGGTCAGTGTGTTATAACCTATTATCATCATTGATCTTTTTGGTACTCAAAGTATCCCAAATTTGGCCAATGAGAATCCCTTGATGCCAGTTGCTGTGTTCTTTTGTCTTGTTTTTTATTGAGATATAATTGACATATAACATTGTATTTGTTTTAGATGTACAACATAATGATTTGACATATGTACATTTTGAGAAATTATTACAATATATTTAGTTAACATCCATCAACACATAAAGTTACCAAAATTTTTTTCTTTTGATAAGGACTTTTAAGATCTCCTATGTTCTTTTGACGTGACCTCATTAATCTTTTATTGCATCTTTTCTATCTAGAAAGAGATGTTTTAGTCTCACCTTGCTCTTTTCCTGTTAGAGTCCTAGAATCATCAGGTTTTTCAGGAAACCCCAGTTTGATTTTTTGTAGGACATAATATTTAGAAACTAAGATCTGGGGTCATGTGTGCTCATTTTTACTGGGGTATCATTTCTAGGCTCTTTGAGCACAGCTAAGAAGTGATGGATAATGGATGGATGGATAATCATTGCTTAATAGATTCATTGTAGTCATAACAATGGGTCCTCACTGTATAAAAGGAGTAGATGGCATGGCAAATGGTTTCATTATGGAAGCTCAATGGGCAGTAATGTAGGGAATTGCACCGAAAGAGCCCATGCCTTTTCCAGCACTCCAGGAGTGTACAGGCTTTTAGCTAGGACCTCTGTGTCTAGGTTCAGTCCCTTGTTCAAAACTCAAATTGAGAAGACACCCCAGGCTGCCTCCAATGGACTGGCTCTCTGAGCAATGTCCAAATCTAGATCCTCCCAGAGGCCATGACTCAGAGGTCAAGAATGCACACAATGCCCCAAGCCAGGAATTCATCTTCTCTGAGTTTGTGAAATAAAGATAGTGTGACCTGTCTTGCTAGGGTTCCAGAGTTTTGGTAAGGATATATATTTTGTAATCGCTAACAAGTCTTTTCAACATGTACTACAAAAATTCCTCTTTTTCATTGTTTGCTTTATAATTCAATTTAGTATATTGTACTAACATAACTATCCTTTTTCCAATATTATTTCAGGTTATCACTCATCAGCTTTTCCAAATTGAGGTTTTAATCTTTTTAAAATCTTTTTAAAAATTATTTTTATTGTATTTTTTCCATTACCATTTCCCCCTTATACCCCTCCTCTGCAATTACCACACTGTTGTCCATGTCCATGGGTCCGGTTTCCTTTTTGCTCCATCCCTCCACTCCCTAACCCCTCCCCCTAGAGCGGTCATCTGCTCTCCATCTATGAGTCTGTTTTTCTTTTCCTTGTTAGTTCAGTTTGTTCATTAGATTCCACATATGAGTGAAATCATATGGTATTTGTCTTTCTCTGACTGGCTTATTTCACTTAGTATAACGTTCCCCAGGTCCACCCATACTGTCGTAAAGAGTAAAATTTTCTTTTTTGTGGCCCAGTAGTATTCCGTTATGTAAATGTCCCATAGTTGTTTTATCCACTCATCTACTGGTGGACACGTAGACTGCTTTCAAATCTTGACAATTGTAAGTAATGCTGCAATGAACATAGGGTGCTTATGTTCTTTCGAATTAGTGTCTCTGGTATCTTAGGATAAATTCCCAACAGTGGGATCACTGGATCAAAAGGCAGATCCATTTTAAATTTTTTCAGGTATCTCCATACTGCTTTCCACAGTGGCTGCAGTAATCTGCATTCCCACCAACAGGGCAAAAGTGTTCCTTTCTTCACACCCTTGCCAGCACTTGTTTGTTGATTTATGGATGATAGCCATTCTGACTGGTGTAAGGTGATACCTCATTGTGGTTTTAGTTTGCATTTCTCTGATGATTAGTGATGTTGAACATCTTTTCATATGTCTATTGGCCATCTGTATGTCCTCTTTGGAGTAGTCTCTTCAGGTCCTTTGCCCATGTTTTAATTGGAATGTTTTTTGTTTTTTGTTTTGGGTTTTTTTTTGGTGGTGAGTTTTATATGTTCTTTATAAATTTTGGATATTAATCCCTTATTAGGTGTAACGGCAAATATGTTCTCCCATCCAATGGTTTTTTTTTTTTTTTTTTTTACATTTTATTTATTTATTTTCAGAGAGAAGGGAAGGGAGAGAGAGAAACATCAAACAATTGCCTCTCACAGGCCCCCAACTGCATATGCTTGCAACCCAAGCATATGCCCTAACAGGGAACTGAACCAGCGAGCAGGCCGTCACTCAGTCCACTGAGCCACACCAGCCAGGGCTGTCTTTCTAGTGTTGATGGTTTCCTTAGCTGTGCAAAAAACTTTTAGTTTGATGTAGTCCCATTGTTCTTTTTTTTGTTTGTTTGTTTCCCTTGCCTGAGGAGATACAGCAGATAAAATAACTGCTACGAGCAGTGTTCAGGATTTTACTGCGTATGTTTTCTTCCAGGAATTTTATGGTTTTGGCTCTAACATTTAAGTCTTTAATCCATTTTTGAAGTTATTCTTGTGTGTGGCATAAGAAGATGATCAAGCTTTGCTTTTCTGCACATATCTGTCCAATTTTCCCAGTACCATTCATTTATTGAATAAACTATCTTTAGCCCATTGTATGTGCTTGTTCCCTCTGTCAAATATTGACTATAAAGGTGTGGGCCTAAATACTATTGGGATATGGATTAGGATAGCATAATAATTGTAATTAATTTTAGAACTACTTTAAGAACAACTCTCAAAAGAACTACAGGTATCTATTTAAATCCTATTTATGTTTAATAAAATGTCATAGCCTGTGTTACTAGAGACAGCACAGGCTCTGGAGAAAGATCTCACTTAGAATTCTAGCCCTGCTGCCTCTAACTGTATGATCTTAAGCATTTGTCTTCACTACGCTGCTTCAGTTTATAATCCTAAAAATTGGGATGATAATTGTACCTACCTCACAGCATCCGTGCGGTATTTTTAATGAAATAACCTAGAATGTCACATAGCTCAGGGCCAAGTCGTAGGTGTTCAGGAAATGCTGATTCTTTGTGCCCTGGTCTTTAGGTAGGTCAAAATCAAATTAAGGTGGTAGGTGTGAGAGCACCTGGTAAGAGGAAGGGGACAAGTGACAGACTTCTCCAGGGGCCTTGGCTGCTAAATACCCAAACAGGAGTGTGGTTGCTCACAGCACAGACTTTGCAGTCAGGCATAGGTTCTGGGTTCTGCCCCTGCTTTGAGCAAGTTACTTCTCTGAGCCTCGGGTTCTCATTCATAGAACAGAGGTAACCCTCTCCTCGTTTAGGGCTTAAATGAGTCAATAGTATAATGCATCTAATACAGGTATGGTACATGATAAGTACCCCTCAAGCATAAGCTGCGTCCCTCATGATGCCTGTGAGGACCATGGGTACCAGGACTCTAGGTAACACTCTAGGGCAATGTCTTGCTGCCCTTCCTTATAGGACATCTCTTTTTAATTCTATTTTCTGTGTCACAGTCAGAGGCTCCAACCAGGTAATTTTCAAGCCCTCGACTGGAATTGCCCTTCACGTGGTACCAGGCTAGGCCTCTAGACCCCCTCTCGTTTGGGCCACAGACCCTGTCAGGGAGGGGAGAATTCCAGCCTCAACTACCCCTGGCCTCTCCTGCCTGGTCAGATGGTCTGATGATCAGTGCAGCACGATGTCCTGGTTTGACACCACCGTTTTTTTCTCAGAGGGAGTGGGTTTGATCTTTTTCTTGGTTCTTTTCAAGAAACCAAGTTGAGAGGCAGATTTTGGAAAGTCTCTCGCTTAAGAAAACTACTCATTCGCACACGGTGGGATTCCTTTATATCCTACTTCCTGGTTCAGTTTGCATTTCTATGCATCTTTTCTAATCTGGCCTTTAAAAACCTGACTTTTCCTGTTTTGCTGCTTTGTGTTTAGACATCATGAGTTGCCTTTGCAATAGAAGAGTTTAGACTCTCAGTGAACTTGCCCTGCGTCAGCTACGGAGGGACTGCGGGCCATTCTGGGATCCCATCCCCATGTCCTCAGATGTGAGTGGGCAGAGCCGCAGGCTGAGAGTGGACTAGCTGCCCTTGTCTGGCCTACATGGAGAATAAGGGAGTGTGCATCTCACTCACATTGGGGCCCTGTGGTGGGAAGGGGAAACGACCGGAGGTGCTGGACTCACACAGACCTGGATTCAGAGCCCAGCTCCTCCAGTGACTAAACCTTTCTGAACCTGTTTTCTCATCTTAAAATGGAAATGAGATATTATCTATCTCACAGGGTGCTTGTGAAGACATCGAACGAGGGAACGCATGTTAAGAATTTAGCACAAAAGTACCATTCTTTGCATTTTTCTATATATTTTTATTAAAAATTAAAAAAAAGCTACCGGGTGTTATGTGAGGCTCCTCACACTGTAAAAACAGGAGGTGTGTGTTCAGCAAGTGGTGGCTGCAGAACAGTATTTTAAAAGGCTGCCTCAGAGATTATTCAACTGATTAAAGCTGTTACAGCCTTTTGTTGCTACTACAACTCTTAGGGGCCTGTACTGGGGGAAGAGAATTAGGTGTCCCAAGCAAGTCACCAGTCTTTCTTAGTCTTAGTTTCCTGTCTGCCAACAGGGAGAATGATGCCTACGTTGTAGGGCTGCTATAAGAATTAAAAGGTCTAAGGAATGTAAAGGCCCTGGATATAGTAAAACCTTCAGTAAATGTTCATCCCTCCCCTCTCAGGGCCTCCCTGCTGCCCTGCCCCCACCCCCATCATCACCACAATGCTACCAGCACCTACGGGGTGCTAGGCAGTAAATATGTAGATACGTGAAACGTGTCATTGTTCTCAAGGAGATGACAAACGAGGCAGTCGCTTTCAAAAACAATTTTTATCACAATCCAAAGTATGCAGATACACTTTATATCACAATCCAGTATACACACACACACAACACTAAAACAAAAGTTTCATAACAATATATTTATATAACTGATCATAATCCACTGTATGGATTTCGAGACACAATCACTTGATTTTTTTTTTATTTTATTAAGGCATAATTTATGTACAGTAAAATTCACCCTTTTTAGGTATATAGTTGTGTGAATTTTTATAATCTTTATACAGTCATTAACCACCACCACATCAAAGCATAGACTATTTCTGTCACTCCAAAATAGTCCCTCATGCTATGAGACAGGACAAGGGTATCAAAGTCTGGGCAGTTCCTACTAAATGCTATTCTTGTTCAATGTTAAAATGTAGCACAGTGTTCTGCAGATGCAGCTGTAACTAGAGGAGCTTGACCCTAACCCATACAGGATAAGTTTAGCTAAGAACTTATCCTGCAAAGAAGAAATCAACATGTAATTAACCAAATCACATATATAAGGAATGACTTAAGTCATGTGAAAGCTCTGTGTGAAACTATTTCCCACAGTAGTTAAACCATTGTGCGCTCTCACCAGCTGTCTGTGGGTTTCCGCTGCTCTAGGTACTCATCAGCACTGGGCATTGTTGATTCTTTGAGTCGTTTTAAATAGGCATGTATTAGTATCTAATTGTGGTTTTCATGTCCCTAATGACTAATGATGGTGAGCATCTTTTCATGTATTTATCATCTGTATATATCTTCTTTGGTGAGATGTTTGTTCAGATGTTTTACCCTTTTTTTTTAAAAGGGTTGTCTCTTCAGTGTTTTGACAGTTCTTTATATATCCTGGGTAAAGTCCTTTATCAGATATGTTTTGCAAATATTTTATCTGTCTTTGTCTAATCTTCATTTTCTTAGTGTCTTTCAAAGAGGTTTTCATTTGGATGAAGTCAGTTTGTCAATTTTTTTTAATGGTTTGTGCCTTTTGCGTCCTATGCAAGAAATCTTTGCCTAACCGAAAATCACAAAAATTTTCTCCTAGACGTTTCATAGTTTTAAAAAGACTTCACATTTAGGTCCATTATCTATTTTGAGTTGTTTGTATATGATGCAAGGTATGGGTTAAGGTTCTTTTTTTACATATGGATGTCCAGCAATCTGCATTTTGAAAAGACTGGGAAGGAGAGCCTTGTGCAAAGCAGATCTTAACATGATAGAGTGGTGGGCAGTGCGGGAAAGGACTGTTCAGGGGATCCAGAAGCCCCAAGAGGAGAGCTATTAGCCTCCTGGAGATTGGGGGACAGCCTTACCGAGAGTCAGTGACTCACAGGCAGGGCCTTAAAGGTTCACAGCAAAGAAAGGGGAGAAGGATGGTGTAAGGAGAGCCAAGGCAAGGCAGGTGACAGTGTGAGGGTATGTGCTTAGCACTAGTGACAGAGTGTAGAGTCAGGAGAGGGACAGGGTTAGAGGTCAGATTGGAAGGGCAAGGTGGTTTGGACAGGTCGTAGTGCTTCAGGAAGATCAGTCTGCAGACTAAAATGGAAGGTAGACAGAAAGAAGGAAGGGAGCCAAGTGAGGTGTAGGGGGAGTGGAGATGAGGCCTGATCTCCAAGAGTAGCTATAGGGATAGGTTCAAGGAGACACAGTTGAACATTTTAGGGATGAGAAATCAGAACTGCCTCCCAGGTGTTGGGCTCCGACAGCGGGGTGGCTAAGAAGAGTTCGTAGCAGGTTTGGGAAAAGAACTCTGTGTTAGGCTTCTGGCAGCTATAGGATATCCAGGTGGAGATGTCCAGGAGACAGTTGGGTACACACTGGAGCTGTAGCTCAGTGATGTTAGTTCATCTTCAGCTGACCACAAACCCTCTGCCATGCTCATGAAGCGCCTCAGCACCCCAGAGGTGTCAGTTCCTGCCCTCTTGTATCATTGTGCCTTTCACATGGGGCCTGAGCACTTACGATGGCGGACACCATGGTGCTGCCACTAGAAAACAGGGGCTTGAATGACTGGGCTCTGACTCCTGGGTATAGAGAGAACACCACAGAAAACAACCTAGGAGATCTGCCTTTCAACCAGCCTCTGCCCCTACTGGCTGGGCAGCTCTCTGTGCTGCTCTCCCCAGACAGATGACCAGAGCCACACAGCTGAGGGGTGGGGGAGACAACCTGTCTGTAAGGCTGCCCTCAGTCTCCAGCAGGTTAACAGTTGTCCTCTTGGGGCTTCCAGGTCCTTTGAACAGTCCTCTCCCGCACTGCCCACCATTCCATCATGTTATGAACTGCTTTGCACATAGACCTCTTTCCTAGCCATTTCAAGATGCAGATCATTGGACATCCGTATGTATTAAAAAGAACCTTAACCCATGTGCTCTGCTGCTTTTGCAGGAGAAATAGTAATTTGGGTGCCTACCTAAGGGCCCCTAGATATGTCTTGTGGCTCTCAACTGTCTCCTCCACTCCCAGTGCTCTGTGCACTAATTAGTCCTTAGGACTAATGCACAGAGATACAGGGTCTGTGGTCCACAGAACTGTCAGGAAAGACAGCCCAGCCTCTGATGCCTGGGCCTGTTCTGTCCATGGAGCTGAGTCAGTTCAGAGCCTGGGCCTTAAATCAAGGAGAGAGACTGAAAACTAGAATATGCAAATTACTATCTGGAAAGAAAAGGAGTTTTTGGAGAGGAAGGGCATGGCCTATTCCAGGACTCCTGCCTGGGCCCTCTGGAAAGAATTGGCCAGACTCAGGCCCAAGACCAAGCACCTTCCCCAGCTGCAGGTCTGCACACAGCAGCTGTCCCTTTCTCGCCCCACCTCTGTTAGCTCTCCCCACTGTCTCACAGCCCATCTGCTTCAGGCTGCTGCTGCTGCTTTTACAACTCCATCAGCTTGTTTCTCTTCAGACACTCCAGATGGTTAATGCCTTTCCGCTGTATCAAAATGCCCCATTAGATAGGGATGGAATCATGAGGGGACCCGACCCCCTCCCCAGAGAGTTGGGGAGGGCAGCCAAGCATCACCTCCACCCTCAGGGCGGTGGGTCTCTATTCCCTGGAATAATGGGGTCTCAGTGCAGCCTCCTCAGAAGGCAGACATGTGGTCAGAATACTCTGGCCTACTTGTGACCCTTGCAGAAGCCCCCTGCCCCAACCCCTGACCTCTGTTTTCCTATCTGGATAGTATGCCAAGGGTTCGTTCCCGACCTACTCCCACAGCACCTGGTACATCTCCCCTGTCACTGCCCCCTCTCTGCCTCTTATCTCAGTCTCCCCCACCAGCCTGCGCTCTTCTCAAAGTGAGCACTGGGGTCAATTCCTCTCAGTGCCACCCACACCCAGCATCCAAAAAAGACTGCTGAATCGGCCCCCTAGGTTGGCTGTTGGGAAAGCATCATGTTGGAAGTGGAGATGGTACATTCCCTGCTTTCTAAAACCTTAAAGAGAAGGTGTAGAATGCAAGACTTCAAGTTGAAGGAGACACTAGAGGCTGTGAGATTAGTGGCTAGGGCGGCTCTGTAAGAGCCCTCAGGGAGGGTGCTCAGTGACAGACTCCACATTTGCCCTGACCTCCAAGAAAGTTTCAGAGGAGGCCGGGGTGCCATCATGACAGGAAAGGGCAGGCCTCCAGGAGCCAAGAGCATCTTCATGGCAAGGCAGGTTGTTATAGGAATATAAGATTCCAGAAAAAGGTGTCATAGAGTCCAAAGGGCTGAGTGAACCATTGTGGGCCCGGTAAATAGATGGAAAGGGCACAAGTCACAGCCATTTGTTGTAAATTTTTTGAGATAGAAAAATAATTAAACAAGTAAGCAACACTGGTACAGCAGAAGGAGCAATAGGCTTGGAGTACAAATCTCATAGCATTTGTTAGGTACGTAGAGTGTACTAGTCTTTGGCTAGTAAGCATTTACACAGTTTTCTCTCTCACATAAAGGGACCTGGTTTTGATTCCTGGTATGATCCTTCATCTCTCTCTGTGTGGGGAATAAATCCAAACACAATTTTTCTCATCTGCAGAATATAGATGGATGGTGGTATTGTCTATGTCAAAAGATATATAACCATTATGTATGCAAATATAAGAGCAAATGCATAGCATTCAGTCCAGGCACATTTTCTCTCTTTCCTTAAACCAGTGGTTCTCTGTCTTAAAATTTAGAATTACTGAGGGCACTTTTTAAAAACTACTAATGCTGGGGCAACATTCCTGACCAATTAAAACAATCGCTGGAAGGTGGGACCCAGGCTTCATTTTTTCTTTCCTTTATTTTTTATTTAAATCATTCTTTTTTTATTTTTCAGTTACAGTTGACATACATTATTGTTAGTTTCAGGTGTACAAGCCAGTGATTAGACATAACTTACTTAGTGATCATCCTGATAAATCTCACCCCCATCTGACAACCTACATGATTATAATACTACTTTACATCCCCATGACTACTCTGTAACTACCGATTTATATTTCTAATCCCTTCACCTTTTTCACTCGTGTCTCCAACCCCCCCTCCCATCTAGCAACTGTCAAAATGTTCTCTGTATTTATGAGTCTGTTTTTGTTGTTTGTTGGTTTATTTTGGGTTTTAGATTCAATTGGTGATATGTATTTATTGCCATTTTATAACATTTTTCATCTTTTCTTCTTCTAGAAGACCCTTTAACATTTCATGTAATACTGGTTTGGTGGTGATGAACTCCTTAAGTTTTTTCTTGTTGGGGAAGCTCTTTGTCTGTCCTTTGAGTCTAAACAATAGCTTTTCTGAGTAGAGTAATGTTGGTTGTAAGTCCTTACTTTTAGTCACATTGACTATTCTTCAAATCCCTTCTGACCTGCAAAGTTTCTGTTGAGAAATCAGCTGACAGTCTTATGGAAGCTCCCTTGTGGGTAACTAACTGCTTTTCTCTTGCTGCTCTTAAGATTCTCCCTGTCTTTAAGCTTTTGCATTTTAATTATGATGTGTTTTGGTGTGGGCCTCTTTGAATTCATCTCGTTTAGTACTCTCTGTGCTTCCTGGACTTGTAAGTTTATTTCCTTCACCAAGTTAGGCAAGTTTTCTCTTATTATTTATTCAAATAGGTTTTCAATTTCTTGCTTTCTCCTCCTTCCAGTACCCCATGATGTGAATGCTGGTATGCTTGAATTTGTCCCAGAGGCTCTTTACACTATCCTCATTTTTTTTTTTTTAATTCTTTTCTCTATTTGCTGTTCTGATTGGGTGTCTTTTGCTTCCTTATCTTCCAAATCTCTGATTTGATCATCAGCTTCATCTATTCCACTGTTGATTCCCTGCAATGACTCTTCATTTCAGTTAATGTATTCTCCATTTCTGACTGGTTCTTTATGTTTTCCATCTCCGTTTTCATGTCTTCTACCTCTTTGTTAAAGTTCACACTGAGTTCATCTACTCTTCCCCTAAGTTCATTGAGCACCCTTATAACCAGTGTTTGGAACTCTGCATCTATTAGATTGCTTGTCTCTGTTTTGTTTAGTTCTTTTTCTGGAGTTTTGTTCTGTTTTTTCATTTGAGACATGTTTCTTTGTCTCCTCATTTTGGCAGGCTCCTTGTGTATGTTTCTATATATTAAGTAGAGCTGCTACATCTCCCAGGCTTGGTAAAGTAATCTAATGTAGTAGGTGTTTTGTAGGGTCCAGAGGCACAGCCCCCCACAATCATCCAAGCCAGGCACTCAAGATATGTCCTTCTGTGGGCTTTGTACACCCTCCTCTTGTAGTGGAGCCTTGATTGCTGTTGGCATGTCAGTGCGAGGGATTTGGCCCCAGGGTGATCAGCTACAAGAACTGGCTGCAAACACTGACCTTCAGCCACTGTGGAGGATCAGCTGTGCTTGGGCCCACCCCACAAAGCAGGACTTATCAGCAGGGCTCTGGTGCCCACTGAGTCTGCCCCTTGAGAGTGTCACTTCTGGAGGTGGTTGGATGGTAGTCCTTCAACATGGTCTGACACTATCCACTGGGTACACTGGCTCTGGGGCCTCGTGAGAGATGCAGGCCAAATTCAGCCACTGCCTGTGTTCTGCCCAGCGCCACCTAGCATGAGCTACAAAGTGATCTGCAGATGGTTGCTACTTGTGCTGGGCTTAGAGATGCCCAGGCAAAGCGAGGCTGCAAACCAAGGCTGGCTGCTACTAGTGATGGGCCTGGGGCCACTTAGCAAGAGGTATGGGTCTTGCTCAGGCCAGATGCTGCTTGTTTGAGAAATTTTAGGAAAATATGAAACAAGACAGGACATTTGTATGGAAAAGCCACTGGAAACAGCTTGGGTGGGCCCAAAAATTGCATGGGGCAGGACCTCAGGGAATCACCAGGGCAAGGCAAATGGTGTGAACCAGGTTGCAGGAGACTTAAACATGGCACCTATCTGTGAGCTCTGTAGGTGGAGGGCTCATCAAAAGAACAGTGGCCTCTGCCAGCACTTCTGTCTGGAAGAAAGCTTCCCTGCTACTCCCCACTATTGCCCTGTACAGGAAAATTCAGCTCCTCCCCTTATGTTTCTGGTGCCTTTCAAGCTGCTTCCTCAGTGCTGGAGCCCAGAGGGAGTGAATCTGAGTAAGTCCATGTATGGGCCCTTTAAGAAGAACTTCCTGGGGTGCCAGAAGCCCTCCATCTCCCTCAGCCTCAATCCTCACTGGTCTTTACAGCCAGGAGTTATGGGGACTTCTCTTCCTGGCACTGGAACCCTGGACTGAGGGGCCTGGTGTGGGGCTGGGAACCCTTGCTCCTAAGGGGTAACCTCGGCAGCCAAGATACCCCTCCCAATTTTTATCTGCCACACCAGGGCATGGAACCAGCCCATTCCACACCTCTGCCCCTCCTACCAGTCTGGATGTGGCTCCTTCTTTAATTCCCTAGTTGTAGGACTTCCGTTCAGCAACATTTCCTGTGGTTCTGAATGATAGTTGTTCTATGGTTTAGTTGTAATTTTGATGTGCCTTTTTTTTTTTTCAACTTCCTAGGGAACATAATATGCTTTAAACAGTGTAGGAGTTACAACTCATTCATTTGTTCATTAAGTATTAATTCACTTCAACTTCAAGGACTGTAGGCTTGATCTACAATAAGGAGTTAAGAACTGTGCCTACGCAGATGTTTGGACTGAATTTCTATGTCCCCAAAAATTCGTGTTGAAATCCTAACCACCAATGTGATGGTATAAAGAGATAGGACCTTTGGAAGGTGTTTAGGTCATGAGGGTAGAAACAGGATTAGTGTCCTTACAGAAGAGACCCCAGAGAGCTCTCTTGCCCCTTCTGCCACAAGGACACAGAAAGGTGACCGTCTCTATCATGCCCACAACTTGACCTTTGAGTTCCAATCTCCAGAATTGTGGGAAACAAATGTTATTAAGCCATCCAGACTGTGGTATTCTGCTATATCAGCTCCAATGAGATTAATAAGACACCAGCTATGGTTGAGTCATAGTCATTTCTAACTTTTCTCCCTCTTTAGGACTACTTCCCAGCACCCCAGCTTCCTGCCATGTCTGACCCCATCACACTAAATGTTGGGGGAAAGCTCTACACAACCTCACTAGCAACCTTGACCAGCTTCCCCGACTCCATGCTAGGTGCCATGTTCAGTGGGAAGATGCCCACCAAGAGGGACAGCCAAGGCAACTGTTTCATTGACCGTGACGGCAAAGTGTTCCGCTATATCCTCAACTTTCTACGGACCTCCCACCTGGACTTACCTGATGACTTCCAGGAGATGGGTCTGCTCCGCAGGGAGGCTGACTTCTACCAGGTGCAGCCCCTGATTGAGGCACTACAGGAGAAGGAGGTGGAGCTCTCTAAGGCAGAGAAGAATGCCATGCTCAACATCACACTGAACCAGCGTGTGCAGACAGTCCACTTCACTGTGCGTGAGGCACCCCAGATCTATAGCCTCTCCTCCTCCAGCATGGAGGTCTTCAATGCCAACATCTTCAGCACCTCCTGCCTCTTCCTCAAGCTCCTCGGCTCCAAGCTCTTCTACTGCTCTAATGGCAATCTCTCCTCCATCACCAGCCACTTGCAAGACCCTAACCACCTGACTCTGGACTGGGTGGCCAATGTGGAGGGCCTCCCAGAGGAAGAGTACACCAAGCAGAACCTCAAGAGGCTCTGGGTGGTACCAGCCAACAAGCAGATCAACAGCTTCCAGGTCTTTGTGGAGGAGGTGCTGAAAATTGCTCTAAGTGATGGCTTCTGCATCGATTCTTCTCACCCACATGCTCTGGATTTTAAGAACAATAAGATTATTCGATTAATACGGTACAGGTAAAAGAACCCCAAGCCACATTGGAGGGAGGCTCCCAAGAAGCTCCACATCAGCCAAGATCTTAAAGAGTGTCTCACCAGTGGTGTGAGGCAGGGCACTCTACTAATCTGTATTAATCGCGTAGCAGGACTTGATTTCCCCCATGATGCAGTCCACCTGTAGGAATCCATGTGTCCTCTCAGCAGGGCCTCCTTTTTTCTTGCCATTTAGAGCTGGAGATGGGCAGTCTGTTCAAAGTGGAGAGTCTGCCCATGTGTCCTAAAGGAGACCACCAGAGGGCTTTCTGGCTAGACAGGGGAGCAGCATTTCTGTCATTGACTCCATCTCTCTCTGTACCACTAGGCAGTGCCTCACTCACCCATCTGAATAAGAGCCCCTGATGGAGGGGAGAAAATGAGAACAAGATGCTCCCTTCAGTTTCCCAGGATGGAACGTACCCAGAGATCCCCATCACCCCTGCTCCTTTGTCTGGAGGATGCAGCCAGGACCTTGGACTTGTTTGCCCAAGGGTAACCATGTTTGACTGGCTTGGAAAAGCATTATGTTCTCAAAGCTGTATCGGTCCCTGCTGGGGGAGAGATCTGAGCTGTGGCATGGCCTAAAGGAGTGCGCATCCAAGCCGGCTTCAGAAGATGGGGATGTTCCTTTTGACTGTGTCATCTTGAGGCATTTCGGGATTTTTGGTTTCAGAAATGGGCTGCTGTTCCTGTGAAGGCTTGAAAATTTGGAGTCAGTGCAATGAAAGGCACCTCATACTGGGACCTGTTATCTGACTTTTGTAATCCTTACCACAAGAGTTTAAGGTATCATTTAAACAAGTCATTTTAAAGAAATATATTATGGACTCTCCAGGTTGAAAAGTAATTCAACGGTTGCTTAGTCCTCCCTCATGCCAGCATACTCCAGCACATTTGGGGATGAGTTTCTCTCCCCAGTACCTCCAAGCAATCACCTATCTCTGCTTGCATACCTCCAGTGATGGGAAGATCATCATCCCTGAAATAGCCCGCCATGGTTGGCCGGTACTGGCTATTAGAAAGTTCTTACACTGAGCCAAAATCTCTCCTTCCACTCCCATTTTCTGGTCTTGGTTCTATTTTCTGGTCTAATTCTCACCTAAATATGTATTTCTCTTTCAAAATAGTCACCTTGAGGGACACTCATTCTGAAAATATTAGCAGGATTCCCCTTTGGGATCTGTCTTCAAGACCAAGGTTGGCCCTCTTCCATCCCCTGAAAGTCAACCCTATTTTGTTAGGACTTTGCCTCCTTCGTGACCCCCATTTTACCCACCTTCCTCACCAGCCACAACTCCAGATACCCTGTGACCATCTTCTATTGGAGAGTGGAGATTTGCCACCCCTGAGGAAGTGCTGCCAGACCAGGGGCTCAGAAAGCAGTACACAGCTAGGAACCTGAGTGGTCTGAACCATAACACCACCCTTGGACTAAGTGTCCAGCGTCTAAGACACTGTTCTGAAGGCGGTGGCCTTCCCTGTAGTACTGTTTCTGGTCATAACCAAACCTTGGACCTCCTTGGTGTGAGATCCAGGGCAAGACACCCGAGCCACTGCTTCCCCAGGGGTGATGAGCAAGTGCAGGCTTCAAAACTGTACGTTATGATTCATCCCTAGTGTGAGCATGGCCTTGGGAGTCTCGGAGTCTTTCCCACTGGGTAGGAGACATCAGACAAAGCCAGGAAAGCCTGCTGGCACAAGCGCCCAAGAGAGATGGGCTGAGGAAGGGTCTTCCCATAGCTGTGCTCTGTGAGTTGGGAGCTTGTACACCAGGCTGTGGACAAGGCCCCATCCCGTAAGTAATACAGGCCTTTTCCTCCCACAGTGGGACTCTAGAGTGACAGCTGCCCCAGGCCACAAGGCCAGTGGTACTCAAATAGAAGCTATGGCCACAAAACAGTTTAAGGAAGAATCTTATAAATTACCACTGCCCTTTTTGTCCTCTCCATAAAAATTCTTTTTCTCCCATCTTTTCGGTGCTTCTTAATTCAAGCAGCTTGACTTCAGAGAAAGTACAGGACCTATGAAGCTACTAATGTGCTGTGTGACTTTATGCAAGTCACTCACCTCACTGAGCCACTTTTTCTTCATCTGTGAAATGAACGTAACAGTAATACATAACCCTACCTACCTCACAGGGCTGTTGTGAGGATCAAATGAAATAATGTATGTGACAATACCATATAAATGATAAATGGTGGTTATTTTGTTTCTGCTTTTAAGAGAGAAAACCCTGGCCTTGGAGTCAGACTAACCTGGGTTTGAATTCCGCCTTCATCACTGCTATGGAACCTTTGACAAGTCACTGGTCCTTTTGTTTCCTCATCTGATAACAACCACACCTCCTAGGTTTACACAACTTAAATGAAATGCATGTGAAAATTCCTAACTAAGCCTGGAGCACAGGAGCTCTATATATGTTTGCTCTTTCAGGAGGTAATAATGATGGACTCTTGGGCAGGGGACACCACTTTAACAAGCCCTTCTGGAGTATGTGGTGTGTGAGCCCTGAGGATGGAAACGGCCACAAACAAAAAGCCTACAGGTTCACACCATGTCCTAAGGGAACTTGGGGAAAGGTTAATTCTCAGAAGGCTTAGTGGATGGCACAGCTGGGCCTTTGAGGGTAGGCTGGAGAGGCCCAGGAGCAGGCAGGGCAGTTGATACAGGAAAGGTGTGCCTTCATAGAGAGCCACAGCACATTCGCTATGCACACATCGCACTTAGGTGAGGGCAGCCATCTGCTTAGCAAAACGGAGAGAACACTGGGCCATGCAGGCAGCACCATCCCAGAGGACCAGTGAGTTGGAGTGAGTGTAGGCTGGCAGGTAGTGAGTGCTGTTGCTTGTTAGCCACACCGCCCTGAGCGAGACCCGGTGCTGATGAGTAATCTCAACCAGACTCAATTTAGCCTTGTGCACAGCTGAGAATTTTGTCCCAAGTGAAGGCCAATTGCAGGTGCACAACAGTTTGTGAGGTCACTGTTCCTGCCCTAGGTATGGTCCCAGGCTTGCAAAGAGACAGTCAGAAAGGGTGTTCAAGGGGACCTAAGGCACCTTGGTGTGACCACTTTGTGAGGGCTGCCACCAAAGCCAGCAGTGGCCACCACTTCAGGCACTGACTGCTCCCTGTAACCTCATACCCTCAGGACCATGTGAAGCCCTTTGCCTTTTAATAAAGGGCAAGCCCTGTGACCCTCTGTTCTGCCTTTGAGCCAGAGTTCCCTATGCAGAGGAGTCCCCACCCTGGTCCAGGCCTCAATGCCCAACACAGCCCTAAGGGCCAGGATGTGATGACTCTGGTTTTTAGGTGGCCAGGTGGCCTACAACATAGCACTTGGATAATTGCCCCTTTGTTCACCCCGAACTTGCAGCTCTTTCTACAAATTACCCCTAAAACAGGCTACTGCGAGTAGGAGGTTGGCCGAGGTCTGCCTTAGACCAATTTCTTAGCTCACATGGTCAGGGTACCAGCCCATCCCTTCCCTGAGCTGCAGTCTCTTCACGCTGACTGCCTGTGTCTGCCTGTGTCCCAAAGAGCTCAGGGCTGATGGGGACAGCTGCCCTGGAAATGAGGCCCCATGACCGTCTGCAGAGCAAAACAACCTTGATAATAGGCCCACTGCAGGGAAGGGGCCAGGCTTGTTTCCAGGCCCCATGGAGCCCTAGGTCTGGCAGCTCTGTCTGCCTAAGCAGCCCAATGACCTCAGTCTCCTTCAAAACCTTCAGGACAGTGTGGCACCAAGCAGAGCTGTGGAGACAGTCTGGTGACATGCTCACCCCAGTATGGGGCACAAGGTCCAAGAAGACCCTGAGGAAGTAAAGTTGGCCCATGGAAGCGAGAGGATCATTGAGCAACTCATAGCGACCAGGACCCCACAAGACACAAAAGACAACAAAACAAGGTGTGAGCCCTACTGTCTGGCTCTGACTTCCGGGCAGGAAGTGCATGCCTAGCCAGGTGTCCCTGACCCTCACTGTCCTGTCTCCAGGTCCTAGTTCCTGCCCACTTCCCTGGCCTGCCTGCCCCAAAGTACAGGGCATTGCAAAGCCTTTGTCAACATTTCCCAGTTAGCTGGCAGCCCTAGAGTGTTCTAAACTATTCTTATGCCAGGCCTCTCCCCTTTTACAGAGGTGTTGGGTAAAGGCCTAATTGAGGCACATGTGAAATCCTCTAAGGATCCTGCCAGCCAAAGACAAAGGTTAATGTGTTGTGACATGGGTACTCCCTCCCCAACCCCAATGAGTTCTTTACTGACCCAATAAACCCACTTTATAAACCCAATATTGGATTTGCTAAATACACACCCCTTTACCTGGCACATCATAGGTTTCCAAGCTCCTTCACATCCAGTTTCCTCTCAGCAAACCATAGAATATGCCATGCCATTCCACACCTCTGGTGGGCTGCCCTTTACTACTTTGTCTTCATAGCAAACATCTGCTCATCCTTCCACCCTGCTTGAGCCTTGCCTCCTTAGCTCACCAAGTCGAGTTAGTCCCAAGCCCTTTTGTGCCACCTGGTACCTGGAAGGTCATTTATCATAATGCAGTTGTTCATAAGTAATGCAGTGCTGGTAAATGTTGGGTTGGTCAAAAAGTCTGTATAGTTTTTGGCCAACCCAATACTTTCTTGAACTGTAGGAAAAATTTTGAGCAAAACGTTTGAGCAGGAAAGAGTCTGAGAAGAGGAGACATCATGGGAGGTAAAAATGTCTTCATAAGTGCCCTCAGACATAATGAGCACCTTCCATGTGGCAGGCACTGGCACTACAAGGAGCAAGACACCCTTGCCCTTGCAAGCCTGCAGTTCAGGGGGAGGCATGTCCATACAATAAAAGACACACTTTTAATTTTCACCAATAACTTCATTGATTTGGATATTTTGAGTATGTCAGGTATCTCCCATGTGGTATAACATGGATTTTTCTCAATGTCTTGATTTGACTGCTGTCAATGTCAACTGGTCTCCCCAACTGTGGGGCATCATCTAGCAAGAAATCTCCAGCACAAAACCACTTTTGACACATTTGATCAGTCACAGCACCCTCTCCACACACTGCACAGCTCTCTTTTTGCATTTCAGTTGCATTTTTATCTTTCTTGAAATAATAAAGCATAGTATACTGAAAATGTTGCTTATTTTCTTCTATCTTTAATATTAAAATGACTACACAAAAATTCATCGATCTTGGTAAGTTTTTAAAAAATGTACACTAATATGACAGCTGTCAAAATACAATCTAACAAAATTATTTCAAATGAAGTTAAAGACAAGCACTACCAGAGCCATCGAATGGAAAAAAAAACAAACATTTTTTTGGCCAACCCAATATTTAACAACAAGCTCTCTTGGGTGGAAAGCCCCAATTTGCAGCATTGGTCAATTTCTACAGTATAAATACTCTCATCATGGTCAATTCCAAGCTACCAATGTGATGTCACTGTTCATGTAGGAAGAGAGACTTTCTTGGTCTTCCAGTGCCCATCTGGTTAGCACTCCATGGGTCTCAGAATCAGATTTCATCACATGTTCTGTTTATTCATATACTCTGTTAAGCACCTGCCATATGCCAACCCCAGGGATGGGCTCTGGGTAATCAAAGATGAACCTTGTACATTCCTCCTCCTTTGGGAAATGTGGTGGGAGAGAGACAAGTAAACAAGTTCCAAATGGTGAACAGTGCTAAGGTGGAGTGGACCGCAAAGATGGGATAGCCAGCTTTGGCAATGACTTCTGGATGTACATAGCACTTTACAAACCACTTTGCTTTCTTTTTACTCATTTAATCCACACAACAAGCAGCTCACAGGGGCTCTTTTTTCTTTTTTTAATAGATGAGGACACAGGTTCAGAGAAGAGAAATTATTTTCTTGTGACCATACTGTATGTAAGCACAATTCCTAGCATGTAGTGGGCCTTTGGCCAATATTTATGAAATTGAATTAAATGTCATTTAATTTAAGTGGCCAAGTTGAGACGAGAACCCACCCTGAATCCTTCTTCAGGATCATTTCCACTCCACTCTGAGGCCAAGGGCAGAAGCAGGTTTCCAAGTGCCAGGCCTCTGATCCAGGCTTTTCCAGTGAAGTTCCAGGTGACGTCAAGCAAATCATTCACAGCCTGAAACCTTCCTTGGCAAAACAGCAAGGTAGAACTCAACTCTACCTTACTATTTTCTTGCTACTTTTTAAGTCTCTTCTAGCCAAAGCTGGAAGGAAAAATGAGCTTCTTCCTTCCTGCTCTGCTTGCACCTAGAGGTGCAAAAATCCTGGGATTTTTGTATTTTCCAGCATGAAACACTGCTTGTTAAGTGTTGCTGGGGCTGAAACAACCAGACAAAGTGGAGTCAGTCAGATCATGTCACACCACTGACACTCCCAGGTGAAATCAGAAAGCTTTTGTGAAAATGAGGCTCATTCCACTGAAATGTGGTGCCTCCCACCTACCTCCTTAGAAGAGGAGGCAGGTTAGACAAGCTGAACACCCCCACACATGGCCCCGCCCACCATCGTTCCTGAGCAGGGACAGGGACTCCCTTATTGGGGTGCTGCAAGAGAGAGAACTGTCAGAATGTAATTTGGCAGAGAATCTGAGAATGTTGTGCTAGAGGGAAACTTGTCACTGTCCATTGAAGTGAAGAGGAAAGAGAACTGGCTTTGAGTCAAGCAGACCAGGTCTAAATCCTGGCTCTGCACTGTGACCTTGGCAAGCATCATTGCCTTTTTCTTTCTTATTTAATCTTTATTATATTTTTTCCATTACCATTTAGTCTCTTTATATCCTCTCCCCCTCCGCAGCAGTCACCAACTATTGCCTTTTTCAATGACTTCACCTATGAAGTGGTGATAAAAATACCTGCATCACCTAGTTCAGATGGTAATTTAAGGATTAAGTGAGAAAATGCATGGCTCCCTCCTCTCTGCTCTCTATACTCCTTGCTCTCCATACCTCTCACGTCCCTATATCCCCTACCTGATTAAAATAAGATGTGCCCTGGCTGGGTGGCCCGGTTAGTTGGAGCATCGTCGCATGCATCAAAAGTTGCAGATTCAATTTCTGGTCAGGGTACATACCTAGGTTGTGGGTTCGATCTTCAGTTGGAATGTATATGGCAGGCAGCCAATTGATGTTTGTCTCTCACATCGATGTTTCTCTCTCTGTCTCCCCCCTTCCTCTCTAAAAGCAATAAAACATATCATCATGTGAGGAATATATATATGACGTGAATCCTGTCATTAAAAATCTAGTGCCAGGTAGCAATTACCACTGGCAAAGCACTATCAGGAGTGTTACCTATATGCTCTCATTTAATCTTAACAATCTGAGAAGTCACTATCTTAACACTTCACTTTCAAGTGAAGACACTGAGACACATATATTTTAATTGGCCTGAGGGAATGGAGCCAGAAAGTATGAGAACTAAGATTTGAGACCAAATCTGTCTGATGGAGAAGCCCACAGCCACCAAGTTGCACAACTCCAGGGAACTCTCTTCTGACACAGCAAGAGAATACGACCCGACTGCTGCTCCTTAGAGTTGTGCGGCCTCCAGTCCCTATAAGGTCCCCCTTTCCCAACCTCCTGGTGTTTCTAATCTAAGGATATAGATGCCATTTCCTAAGCCTCTTGTGGGACAGGCGCTGTTAGGCCTGGAGCACAGACCTGAGCCTGTCCTCTTGGCAGACATTACTCGTTGGGAAAGACAAGCAAGTAAACGCACCATTTCTACACAGTAAGATCACTGCTCTGTTAGAAGGGTAAAGGTGAAAGAGGTGAGGAAGAGCTGAGAGAACCAGAGACCACTCAAGAGAGGAAAGGGACAAAGATATCCTCACCAAGAAGGATGCCCTTATGATGGGTAATGAAGAGTAAGTAGAAGCTTCCTAGGCAGACAATGCAAGAAAGGAGGGGGATTCTGGCCATAAAGGACACCATGGACAAATAATAACAGCTAAGAGCAATTAAACACTCATTACGTATCTGACGTGATGCTGGGCACTGTACTTGCATTATCTCATTCAGTCGTCACCTCTACGTGATAGGTACTATATAACAAGTTTTACAGGTGACAAAACTGATGCTCTGAGAGGGTGAGTAATTCACTCAAAAAATACACAGCTGGTAAGTGTTAGAACCAGAATTCCAACCTTAAGCTGTTGTCTCAAAAGTCTGTGCTCTCACCACCATATTACTTTTGTTTTTCAGAAGCCTGGAGTTCTGAGTCAGTAAAAGAGCTTTAATGTTTCCTTAATAATTTCTCTGATTTTTTCCAACTGAGATTAATGGTGATCAGCTCTTTCTCCGCCCTTTTCTGACAAACGGTGAGGAGAGTGTCACATCCTGGGACTTGACACTTGTTTGGCATTGAGTTGGGGCAAGAGAATATGTGCCTAGAGCTTGTCCCAGGGACTTACGGAGTTTTCAATATTTTTTGCTTTGCCTTTAAGAAAATCCAGACAAATCAGAAAACATTTCCTCTTGAAAGTCCCCAACATTTTAAGAAAAAGGAAGGAGGATACATGGTGAATTCTGTCCAAGTTGACTTGGACCCCTGCTTGCCAGAAGACCCAGTTGAGTTTGGTGTTTTGTTCTGCTATTTTTGAGGACTGTGTCAGCAAAGTACATCCCATAATTGTTTGTCTATTTTTCCCTGTTGCCTCATGACTTCCACATGAGACTTGCCTAAACTTAGCTCTCCCACCCGTACTCTCAAAGAAGTTCCGCTTTGGGGTGAGACATAAAACAGAATTAAGAGGGGCTTAAAGATGCATGAAGGCTTTTCCAAACATTCCATGCACAGACAGGGTGGTTGGTGTATGAGAGAGCAGAGCTGAGACTCAGGAATCCTGGGGTCTGGCCTTGGCTCTTTCTCTTACTCAGTCTGTGACGTTGACAGGTCCTTCCGCCACCTCTCTGAACTCATTTCCAAGTGTGTCAAACAGTGGGGTCAGTTACTCATTCAACAAACATGAATGAAGGGTCTTCCACGTATAGGCACTGCTGAGAACTGGGAACCTGAGGTACAAGATGTGGTTTCTGTTTCAGGAAGCCGTCAGTCCAGGGTTGGGAGCAACTAATAACAGGAGCAAAGAGGAGAGATGGGCAGCCTCCTTCCCTGATTGGAAAGGCAGATTTGGTCAGGGATGTAACATCCAGGCTGGACTTGAAAGAGCAAGTAGAGTTTACTAGAGCCAGAGATTGGAAAAATGGGTTCCAGTAGAACCCAGATATCTGGAAAAAGGACATCCACCTCTGAAACAGAGGCACTGGGCATGGCTAAAAAAGGTTGAGTGTCTGGGCAGATGGCCTGGCTTCAAATCCTGGCTCCACCACTTGCTGGTGATGTGACCGTCGGCCTAGTTTCCTCATCAGACAAATGGGGATAATAATTATACTCATGTGATTAGGTTCTGTATGGTAAAACACTTAGACCAATGCCTGCATGAAAAACATTTAGACCAATGCCTGGCACCTATTACAACTCAATGAATGATGATTATCAATATTGCTATCATTCTAGGTATTGGGTTGACCAAAAAGTCCGTATGGCTTTCTCCATAGAATAAAAGACACATTTTTCATTTTCATCAATAACTTCATTGATTTGGATATTTTGAATATGTAGGCTATCTCCTACATGGCATAACATTGACTGTCCTCAATTAATGTCTCGATTTGATCATTATCAACTTCAACTGGTCTACCTGACTGTGGAGCACCGTCCAGCAAGAAATCCCCAGCATAAAACTTCACAAACCACTTTTGACACTTTCAGTCAGTCACAGCACCTTCTCCACACACTGCACAAATCTTTGTTTGCATTTCAGTTGTGTTTTTACCTTTCATGAAATAATAAAGCATAATATGCCGAAAATATTGCATATGTTTTTCCATCCTCAATATTAAAATGTCTACACAAAAATTCACCAATTTTGATGTTTTTTAAAAATGCATGCTGATATGACAGCTGTCACAATACAATTTAACAAAGTTGTTTCAAATAAAGTTAAAGACAACTAAGTGCTACTAGAGCCATCTTATGGGGGAAAAAAACAAACTTTTTAGCCAACCTCATAGTTAATCAAGGCTAGAGATGAGCTAGAGTTTAGGCTTAAGGCAATAGGCTAAGATGTACCCTGGAACCAGACTATGAAGGGTTTTACATGTTGAGTTAACTCAATTCGATCACAAAGAATTTCCTGTTTATCTGGTGTTGGGGATACAGTGCAAAATCAGAGATATACCCTGACTCAAAGGCATTGCCAGAGAGAAGGGCTGCCAGGCAGTATGAAGAGAGAGAAGCAGAACTTGAATGTAGTGGAAGCAACCCATCCAGTTATGTGCCTTTCACCATGATGCAGCAACTACTGAACAGAAAATAGGCCTGCTGTGATGGAGCCTGCATTCAAATGTGGACAGCTACCCCCTCTTCTCATAGTTCTACATGGGAGAGCTGTGACCAGACTCAGGAAGTTAATGAGACTTTCACTAGAAATAAACATTGAGAACAACATGCACTAGATTATCTTCAGAAGGTCAGGTCTACTCCTCTTCTTAGGGAACACCCTATAGGAGGCCTCATCCTATGTACCAAAGCTTATTTTCCAATGCCATTGAAAGGTCCTAACCAGCCTATGCAGACTGCTCCCAGTCCTAACACCCAGAAAAAGACCCAAAGTGAAAGGTCTTTCACTTGCCTGTCTCAGGCTTATCTTTCACATTGGCTTTCTCTCTTACACTTAACTATTCTCTCAAAATTGTCACAAAGAATCATCACCCCTTAAAAGAGAGACTTGTCCATCCACTCGGACATGACTTTACCCTCTGGTCTCAGAATATCCCGTCCCTTAGGAAAATAAATGATGAACTGATTGTAGCAGAGGTTGCTCGTTGTCTCTCAGAATGCATTTTCCCCTACTTCCTTCCATAACCAAACTCATGAATTTTAGTCAAGCATTTGGCCACCCAGAAGAAAGACCACATTTCCTAGCCTCCCTTCCAGCTAGGTGTGGCCATATTACTAAAATCTGACCCAAAAATGTGAGAAGTATTATGGGCAACTTCTGGCACACATCCCTAAAGTGAGGAAGTGTGCCCCTCTTTGTCCCACCCTGCTTTCTGGTGGCTGGAATGGCAGACATGTGACAGGAGCAGCCATCATGGACCAGGATGTGAAGGCCACATGTTGAGGATGGTGGAGCCACAAGAGGGGGAACCTGGGTCACTGACATCATGAACTGCTGTACCAGCCCTGCACTGACTCCCTCCACATTTCTATGAGACAGAAAAAATAAATGTCGACCTTACTGAAGCCACTGTTTATTTTCACTTGTAGGTAAACCTCATCAAAACAAATACTTCCACCTTATCCATGCAAGGGAAACTCATATAAGAGCAGCGGATTGTTTCATTACACCAAGCCAAGTTATGTGTCAAGAGCCCCCTTCTAAAACTGGCTTGCCACCGTGAGCCTGGGGTCCAATGAGCCTAGGAGGAGCTCTGATGCTTCAGCTTTCCCCTTACCCTTGTTCTGGCTCAATTTCCCTGCCAGGGGCCAAAACTTTGTCCTGAAACCCAGCTTCCTTGCCTGAGTCCAGAAAACCATCCAGCTCTGTTAGTTCCTCTGTCTACACTCTGGTCCCTAGACCTATTTCCCCAGCTGTAAGTTGAGACTCTGCTTCATAAGGGCAACTTCTCTGGGCAAAAAAAAAACAACAAAAAATGCCTCCTGCCCCTCTAGAGTACAGGCCCTGCACACGAGGAATTTTCAACAGGAATTAGGGAAGCCCTTTGATATGCTTCACTTCAGTGTTGCCTAAGGAGTCCTAACTCTTCTGGCAAATCTGGCATCATGTAGTTCTAGCCTGTTACCTACATTTTCCCATGTATTAAATAGGTGGATAACGGAAAAGCGCAAATGTGTCCTCACCTGTCCCCTAGCTTACATTCTGGATTTATATAATCATTATATTCACCTGATAGAAGAAGACCTCCACTCTTCCTATGATGTCTGCTGGATATCAAATTGGATCTATGTGGAAATTTTCAGTGTCCACGAACTTCATGGGAAGGAGCATAAGATGCCAAAGGCTCATGAGAGAAGGTGCAGTAACAAAGGGGCTGGTGGAGAGGTAGCATTAGCCAGCTCTGCCTCCATGCTCCTCAAGAGATGTGGGTTGTCATGGCAATGAAGGGCTGGGAGTTGGGCGTTAGGAGAAAATTGTGCCATGTTGCAATGGAAAATAAGACAGTTGAGACATACACAATTTAATCAAAATATACCCACTGAGCTCAGTGGGAGATGTCCAGAGCTTGCTTCTATGATGTCTTTAACTACTTTAAGTCCAGGATAATACACAGCACTTCTACATATTATTCTCAATACCCCACAGGGTCAACTCTTCTAAAAGAGGGTCTTTTAATGAGGGAAAACATTTCCATTGCAGAGACTCCTGCGACTGTGACCATCTCCATGCTCCAGTTTGGACCCCAGATGACAATGACACTGTAGATCCCATTCAAGCCAGGATTACTGGGCATGATCCACAGCAAAACGGTACTCTGTCTGTAGCCCCACCCTCCTCTGCATGTCTCCTAGCTAGGCCTAGGAAACTATAAGAGAGCTTTACACGTGCACTTCATTCGTTTTTCATTATTCAATCCAATGTGCCCAATCTTCCCAGTTCTTTAAGGTCTAGCTCAAGTGGCCCCTCCTCCACAAAGCTTTTCTTAGTTTCTCCCACCATCTCTTATTGTTATTGTTAATAGCAATAATAATAGTAATTCATTAAGCCCTTACAAAGAGCCAGGCACTGTGCAATTTTTGATGAACATAATCATTTGATTTAATCCTCTCAATGACATTCTGAAATAAATGTTATCTCCATTCTGTAGATGAGGAAACTGAGGCTGGAGAGGTGAAGTGCCTTGCCCAAAGTCAGAGAGAAGTGGTAAGTGACTGAGTTAGGATTTGAGTCCAGCTGTTACTAGTAACCACTGCAATGAACAGTCCCACTGAAAGGGAGCACTTGCTTCTTATAACTGCCCTGGCTCTTTACCTGGAGTCTCTTAGGGTGATATAATTTCCTGATCCACTCCGGCTTTGGCAGCCTAGGGTTCTGGGATCATCAAAGGGAGTAGTGAAGGGGACACAGGACCTTCTTGGTGGCACTTTGGTAAGCACCGCCTGGGCCTCTGTTGCTGAGTTCTTTTCTAAAAGTGTCCTCCCCCACCTCAGCTCTTTATGCAGGGTGCAGTTTTAGAATTCCTGGACTCAGCTTCTGAATATCGATTGTTTGTAGGAGCAAGTCAGCAATTTGTGGTTTCCCGACAATGGCTCTCTGTTCTATTATAGAACTGGGCTTGTTTGCATTTCCATTATCAGGCAGAGCACAGGCCTGGAGTCTGGCCTACCCTTTTGCCTGGTGACCCAGAGCTATTCTGGTGTCAGGTCAACTGCCCCAACCATTCAGAATAGAGAGCTCAGGAGGGAGAAGGCCCAGCTCTGCTTTCAGAAACATAAAACCCAAACAAAACTGTACCTCTTGCTCAGAGAAGGGATTGTTATGATGCCTATTTTCTTGTTTTCTTGTTTTTAAATATATTTTATTGATTATGCTATTACTGTTGTCCCAATTTTCCCCCTTTGCTCCCTCCACCTGGTAACCCTTTCCCTCCAGCAATCCCCCACTTAGTTCATGTTCATGGGTCACTCATATAAGTTCTTTGGAATCTGCATTTCCTATACTATTCTTAACATCCCCTTGTCTATTTTGTACTTACCAATTATGCTTTTTAATCCCTGCACCTTTTCCCCCTCCCAGCTGATAACCCTCCAAATGATCTCCATATCTATGATTCTGCTCCTGTTCTGGTTGTTTGCTTAGTTCGTTTTTTTAGATTCAGTTGTTGATAGCTGTGAATTTGTTGCCATTTTAATGTTCATAGTTCTTATCTTCTTTTTCTTAAATAAGTCCCTTTAACATTTCATACTGGCTTGATAATGATGAATTCCTTTAACTTTACCTTGTCTGGGGAAGCACTTTATCTGCCCTTCAATTCTAAATGATAGCTTTGCTGGATAGAGTAATCTAGGTTGTAGGCCCTTGCTTTTCATCACTTTGAATACTTCTTGCCAGTCCCTTCTTGCCTGCCAAGTTTCTTTTGAGAAATCAGCTGATAGTCTTATGGGGACTCCTTTGGAAATAACTCTCTGCTTTTCTCTTGCTGCTTTTAAGATTCTCTATCTTTGCCTTGGCATTTTAATTATGATGTGTCTTGGTGAGGTCCTTTTAGGGTCCAACTCATTTGGGACTTTCTGTGCTTCTTGGACTTGTGTGTCTATTTTCTTCACCAAATTAGGCAACTTTTCTTTCATTATTTTTTCAAGTAAGTTTTCAAGTTGTTGATCTTCCTCTTTTCCTTCAGGTACCCCTATGATCCTGAGGTTGGTACATGTGGAGATATCTCAGAGGCTTCTTATACTATCCTTGTTTTTGTTTTTTGTTTTTGATTCTTGTTCCTTCTTGCCGTTCTGGCTGAATGCTTATTTCTTCCTTATGTTTCAAATTGTTGATTTAATCCTGGCTTCCTCCCCCTTCACTGTTGGTTCCCTGTAGATTTTCATTTATTTCATTTAGTGTAACCTTCATTTCTTCCTTTATGCTGTTGCTATACGTACTCAATGAGTTCTCTGAGCATCCTGATAACCAGTGTTTTGAACTCTGCATCTTTTAGGTTGCTTATCTCCATTTCATTCAGATCTTTTCCTGGAGTTTTCTTCTGTTCTTTCATTTGGGCCATATTTCTTTGTCTCCTCAATTTGGCAGCCCCCTGTGTTTGTTTCTGAGTATTAGGTAGAGCTATTGACTCCCTCTCTTAGTAGTGTGGCCTATTGTAGAAAAAGTACCTATAAATTGTGTGGGGTGGAGCCTCAGGTAATCACCAGGATGGGGCCACCTGTTTCACAGCTTTGTGGTTGTTGAAGGGAGAGCTTGGAGAAGGGACTGTGCCACTGCCTGGCTTCTGGAGGTTTGCCTGGCATTTGCCCATTAAGAAAATTAAGTAGCTTCCTAAGATGGTTAGTTTTATGTGCCAACTTGGCTAGACTATAGTACCCTAGTTATTTAACTAAATACTAAATCAAATCCAAGTGTTGCTGACAAAGTATTTTGTAGCTGCAGTTAATATCTACAATCAGTTGACTTTTAGATGAAGATTCTCATCAATAATCTGGAAAGGCTTCTTCTAATCAGTTATTGTAAAAAGCCCTTAAGGGCAAAACGAGGTTTCCTAGAGGAAGAAATTCACATATAAACGGTTGTTTCAGCTTCTACCTGAGAGTTTCCAGCCTGCTGACCCACTCTATGGATTCCAGTCCCCACAATCCAAAAGGCCAATTCCTTGCAATCAATAATCAATCAATCAATCAATCGATCAATCTCTCCTTCCCTCTCCCTTTACCTCTCTCCTCTGCTCCCCATATTCGCCTGTAGGTTCTGTTTCTCTGACATACTTTCTGAAATCACAGGGCTAATAAACAACAGAAATAGGGTTGAAATGTAGGTCCACTTAGATTCAGAGCATTTGTCTCTCCACCAGATGTCAGAGTGAGCTGGACAAAACACAAACTGGTTCACATCACCAGCCCATGTTAATCCTTTTATTAAATCCATCACCTACAGCATAAAATGAAAATTCCTAGTATGTCTGTGTTTGCCAAATCTCTTTTGGTTGCATCTTAACAGAAGATGCAACTCAAATTAGCTTAAGGAAATTTAAGGAGAAGATATGTAAATTTATTGTTTCAGGTACTGGAGAAATTAAGAGGAAGTGCTGGTTTCACCAAGACTGGTTTCTCTTTCTCCATCTCTCAGCTTTGCAGTTTTAAAAAAATTCCTAATCCATTTCCAGGTCATGCTGTCCCCTCACAGTGGCAAGATGGCTGTTGTAGCTTCAGCCTTCATACTCTTAAGTCCAATTCTAAGGAAAAAGGGAACTCATTTCTCCCATATATTAAGTATAGGTTGTAAGAAAAATTGAGCTGGGGGCTTTGATTGGCCTAATGTGGACGTGTGTCACTGTCAGCAGTGTTGTGCCAAGCATCAGTTGGTCTCAGACAGGACTGTGTGTAGAATGGGACCTTCTCTGACCAACCAACACTGCCAGAGAATAAGGTGGAGTAAATCCCTGAACAAAAATCAAGGGTTGTTACTGGAAGTACACGAAAAATGCTAAGCAGTCCAAAATGTGCACTTCAGTAATGTCCAGGGTCAGACATGATCTGGCTTTTGCCCGACACCTTCTCCCACCCCATACGACCTATACTCTGGTTTTACCCAGACATTTGCCATCCCTTGAACATACCCCAAACTCCCCTTCCTCTATGCCTTTTTCCTGCTATTCTCTCTGCCTAAAATATCATTCCTTCCCATCCTCCATCCTAAAAATGATGGTCTTTAAGACCATCTCAAATAACAATTTTTTGCCAGAAAACCTTAGTAGATATAGATACCTCCAAATGAATTATTCTCTCCGTCTTCTTTGTTTTTATGGAGATATTTTTGTTTCTATATGGGAACACTTAACACATTCCTCCTGGTAATATGGTGATTAAGGCACCTGACTAGTTTCTTCTAGTCTAAGTTCCTTGGGGAACAATAAGTTACCTTTATAATCCACACAGTGCCTATAAGAGTATCTTGACTATAGAGTGGTACCTCAGTGCTCATCATTAATTCATTCTGATGAGTGGTGAGCAAGTGACAAGTGATGAGGTATTTTCTCTTGCAGGATGGCATCATGACTCATACAAGCTCTAGGAAGTGTGATGATTCCCGAGCAAGCACCAAGTGCTGAAACATATTTTCCCATCAAAATGAGACAAGTACAAGGTTTGATGTGTTCTGAAGTTGATGAGTATTAAGGTACCACTGCTTTTACTTGTTTGAGCTATGTTTATGAGGCATTATTCTATGTTGAGTATTGAAGGAAACACTAAAAACACAACTGGACCACATTCGCTTTTGTGCTGAGTGGAATAACAAAATCCCTTCAGGAGCCACTTAGGAAAGCCTAATGGTAGGATGTGACAACAATGAATCCAGAAATTTAACACAGACAGTCTGAAACTGCAGTATATAATCTTAACCACTGTGCAATACCATCATCCAATGGTTAGAGAACAGGATATGGAGTTCCACAAATCTGTGTTCAAATCTTGACTCTGCCCATTCCTAGGATATGATCTTAGGCAATGTGTTATCTCTCTCTAAAACGTAAATGTTCCCATCTATAAAGTGGACATAGTATTTCTATCTTCCTCTACTTTAATTATGAGAACTAAATTAGTTAATCCATGGAAAACATTTAGCAGAGTATCTGGCAGAGAGTAAGTGCTAGGTAAACGTTTCTATTTTATTATGCTTTCTAGAAAAATTGAGCTTCTCAGATATGGTTTAGAAGAAGAAAGCTAAGAAGAGATAGCATAACATAAGAGATAGCATAACATTTTAGGTGGGGAGAAGGGTGAAGAGAGAGAAGGAAGTTAAGTAACAAAGCAATATATGAGGATTCTGAGGAAAAAAGTCTGCCAGTGAGAAACTGAGCAATAGGGTTGGCCAGTTAATAATAACTAACAAGTACATAGTGCATATTGCATGCCAGGCAATTCCAAGTGTTTCCCATATAGTAACTCAATTGTCAGAACAGTACTATGATACTCTACTTTCCCTCATTTTATAGATAAAGAAAACTGAATCAGAGAGAGGAAAAATCATTTTCCCAAAGTTCAACAGCCAGTAAGTGGTAAAGCCAAGATTCAAACCCCACAGATTGATTCCCAAGACTATGTTCTCAATCACTATGCAATACCATGACGGGTAATTTGGGGGAGTAAAAAAAAAAAAAAAAAATCAGAATTCGAGGAAATCATCCAAAATGGGGACCAAGATTTCTGCAGAAAGATGTCCCGTCACAGTATTATTTATTGAACATCTGTTATGTACTAAGAGCTATTTTTGGTGTCTACACCTATCTTTTAGTTCTCGTAAGAACCCTATGAAATAGGAACTGCCCCACTTGCAGATGATAAATTTGAAGTTAAGTAATTTACCCAGGGATACACAGCCAGTAAGCAGAATGAACACAAACTCAAGTATCAATACATCTGACTCCAAAAGCCACACTATTGCCCTTTCTGCAAAAATTTACAAACAATATGCCCAATAATATAACAATTGAGTAAAATTTTGCTCTATCCATTTTCTATGCAAATTCAGCTACTAAAAATTGATTATGAAGAAATTTTAATAGGATGGGAATTTTTCTCACATTAGTAAGTATTTAGGTAAACAGGTGAAATTGCATATATAGTATGAGCTCAACTAGATTAAACTATGCATAGAAGAAAATACTGGAAGGAAATACTCCATGAGCTTCTGGGTAGTAGAATTATAGGTGATAATTTTTCTATGCCTTTATACTTTTCTGTACTTTACACATTTTCTACAATGAACATGTAATATTTTTATAATCAGAAAGTAATAAAGAAAAAATTTAATAAAGCTCTACATTTTATTTATTGAGAGCTCTTCTCATATGGCAATGCTGGTAGAGGTACAAAAGAGACTGAATCCACAACCAATGTCAGAGTCCTAATAGAATAAGAATGAAATCCTAATACCTGTGATAGAGACATATTTTGGCAGAGAAACCTTAAAATCTTGAACTCACACATTCTCCTAAATTTTCTGTTCCAGCAGAAGTAGCTCCTTTCCTATTGTCAGGAGATAGCAGACTCTCCTTGTCTGGAGATGCTACAAAACCCCTAACTGAAGCAGTTACTTGATAATATGACACTTGTCCTTCTCAAATATCTAACCTTTTCATCCTATCTGTTACTAGATATTGTTGTCAAGTATCAGCCTGGGTTGGAAAAAAAACAGTCTGCTCTGGGAAAAGAGGTCTTATACACCGTAGATACTGAAGGCCCTGGCTGATATGTACCGGAAAGAACCAGGGGAACATGTGTAAGAACAGATCTTGAAGGTATGAGATTTAGGGGAATGAAATACTAAGTTGGATAGGGGAGAAAAGACTTTTCAGGATTGTTGGATATGAAGTGTAAGTTGACAATGATTACACTATGGGACCAAAAACACCACTATGATCCTCTGGTTGAAATAGGGAATTATGGAAGCCAAATGATAAAAGGGCTCCCGGCCCAAATACATTTCACAATGGTGAAATGCATTCACAGACCCATCCTGTGGTTAACCCAGTTTCTGAGGGTACTGATCGGTAGAGATATACTTAGCAGACATCAGAATCTTTGCACTGGTTTCCTGACTTGAGAAGAGCCTTTATAATACAAAAGGCCAAGTGGAAGCCCTTGATATTATTGTCAGCCCACTGCCCCCCTTCAGGCCAAGAGAGTAAATTAGGAGCAATACTACATCATGAATGAATTGCAGGGATTAGCACCATCACTTCAGACTTAAAGGATGCAGGAGTGTTCTATCCATTATATCCCTATTCAAGTTACCTCTCTAGCTTCTGCAAAAAACAGACAGACCCTAGCAGATGACAGTGGACTATTATAAACTTAACCAAACAGTAACCTTAGTTGTGGGTGCCATGCTGAATGTGGTATCTGTCCTGTAACACAGCCTCTGGCAGATAAAATGTGACTCTGACGAACATGTTCTTCTCAATCCTATTAGTACATAAGATCAAAAGCAGCTCACCTTTATCTGGAAAGGATAATAGTCCACATTCACTTTCTTGGTCCAAGCCTATGTCAGCTTTCCTGCTGTCATGGAGTAGTCTGTAGACCCCTCGATCATCTGCTCATTCCAGAGAACACCAACACTGATCCACAAGAATGATGGCTTCATGTTAGTGGTCCTAATGAGCAGGAAATAAAAAGTACCCCAATAAGACATAAATGTCCCACAGTGTGGGAGATACACTCCATGAAGATTCAGGGGCTTGTCATGACAGGGAAGTTTTTAGTGGCTCAACAGTCTAGGGCAGCAGTCCCCAACCTTTTTGACACCACAGACCAGTTTCATGAAAGACTGAGAGGTGGGGAGGGGGACAGAAGGCAGAGCCCAGGTGAGCTTTGCTTGCTGCTAGATTCCTAACAGGAGTTGTGGACTGGTACTGGTCTTCGGCCTAAGGGTTGGAAAACTCCTGGTCTAGGGTATGAAGGACATCCCACCTAAGGTAAAGAACAAGTTTTTGCACTAGCATTCCTATCATTGAGAAAAAGCCACAGTGCTCGATGGATTTTGGAGGAGGCACGTGCTAGACCACAAATGCAGCTCTTGTCCATTTATCTGATGGCTTGGGAGGCTGCCAGTTTTGTTTGGGGCGCAGGGCAAGAGAAGGTTCTGCAGCAGGTTCAGTCTTCAGTGTAAGTTACATTAACACTATAGCATATGACCTAGAAGGTCTGTGGGGCATAAGGATGCTATGTGGCATCTCTGAAAAATTCTACAAGGAGAGTTGTAGCCTTAGGGTTCTGGAGCAAGACCATGGCAAGACCATGCCTTCTGCGGCAAAAAACAACTCATCATTGAAAAACAGATCCTGGCATACTGCTGGGTCCTAGTAGAAGAGTGACTTCTTGACCTTAGGATACCACAAGTGGTAGGATCAACAGTAGACCCTGAGAAGATATTCATGTCCTAATCTCAGGAACCTGTGAATACTACCTTACATGGCAAAAAGGACTTTGCGGGTGTGATTACGTGATGAACCTTGAGACAGGGAAATTATCCTGGATTATTCAAGTGGGCCTTAAATGCAATCATATGTATCCTTATGAAAGGGAAGTAGAGGGCAGTTTGACACCACACAGAAGAACGGGAGAAGGTAATGTAACCATGGAGGCAGAGACTTAAATAATGCAGTGACAGAAGGGAACATGGCATATACTAGAGGCTGAAAGTAGGTCAGTTAACCTAGAGTAAAGAGAATAAGGGGTGGAGTGGATGAATGTGAGAGGTTATCAAGGTCAAATGGACAGGACTTGCCAACAGTAGAAATATTTTAGCCGGAAGGGACAGACAACCTGGCCAACAAAACCTGTAAGAGTGGCACGTGTGTGTGTTTCCTCAAATAAGAAGTAAGACGTATCTTTAGACAATAAGAAAATAAGAATTCTGGAGGTAGGAGGCATTTGTTTAGCAGCTCAATGATGTCAGGGCCAGCATAAAGCACTTCTCTTCACAGCTGAGTCTAGCTCCATGCCTCAAGATCAAGTCAAAGGAAGGGAGAATGAAAAAGGGGCAAAATTCGTGGCCACTGTCTTTTATCAGGGAAAAAAAAACCTTTCCCAGAAACCGCCCCGCAGACTTCTGCTTAAATCTTACTAGACAAAACTGTCTCATCAGGCCACTCCTAGTTGCCAGGGAAACTGGAAGACCAACTGTTTAACTTTTCTAGATTCTTTAGAAGGAAAAGGGAGAAGGGGATTGGGAGTGGGTGTTGAGTTAATAAATTCACAGTGAGCTTGCAGATGTGGGGCAGAGGAGGTGAACAACTGTGTGGATGGTGTCATTCTCTGGGTGGATATTTTGAAAGATCATGAGTTCCGTTTTGGATATATTGAGTTTGAGGCATGCAGTAAACTGAATAATAGCCTCAAAAAATACCTGCATCCTAATCCCTGGAACCTGTGAATATCAACTTCCATGGCAAAAGAAACTTGTATGTGATTAAGTTAAACATTTTGAGATGGTGAGATTATCCTGAATTATCCATGTGACCCCTAGATGCAATCACAAGTATCCTTTTAAGAGGCAAGCAGAGGGAGATTTGAATCCAGAAAAGTAAAAGATGTGACAATAGAAGCAAGAGGTTAGGGGCCAAGGAAGGCATCCTACTTCTAAAAGCCAAAAAATAAAAGATTGTCCCCTCAGAGCCTCCAGAAGAAACCAACCCTAATGACACCTTGACTTTAGCCTAGTGAGACTGATTTTTAGACTTCTGATTTTCAGAACTGTAAGAGAATAAATTTGTGTTGTTTTGAGGTTGTGCTTTAAGTTTATGGTAATTTCTTATAACATCAGTACGAAACTAAAATGTAAGGCACCTTTAAAAAATCGAAGAGATGTCAGGTAGGCAGCTGGACATATGACCTAGAGAGAAAGAAGACTGGGCTTGAAATATATATTTGAGTGTCATATTCACGTGGTTGGCATTTGAAGTTGTGGGAAGGCATAAGCTCTATGAGGAGGGTGACACTGTCTACTCCCTGCTGTGCATCTTTCAACAAAATACTCAACTTCTCTGAAACATTATTTATTGAACATTTATTCTGTGTCAGCATCATATCAAGCAGTTTACATGCATCCTCATTCAATCCTCACAACCACTTTATGAGGTAGACCCCACTTTTATCTCCTATTTACAAAAAAAGAAAAACGAGGTTAAGAGAGACTAGTCATTTGTCCAAAATCAGACAGTACATGAGCAAAACAAGACTAACTCCATCCCTTGTGCTTCGGCCCTTAAGGCCCACGTACCAGCAGCACTGACATGATCCAGGGGTGTGTTAAGCCTACTGAATCAGAATCTGCATTTTAACACGGTCCCCAAGAAATCTGCACAGTAAGCGTGTGAAGCACTAGACTCCAGGCTCCAGACTAAGAGCTCCCAGACTAACAGCCTCCAGAACGAGTTCCATCACTCGCGCAGGTGCTGTACCAAGAGCCTAGCTCAGAGTTGTAGAAACACAGACCGTTTTTTCACCGCTGCATCTTTGCTCATACCATTCTCTACCTGTAGCTCATACTTCCATTGTAACTCTAACTAAAATTCTTTCTCCTCCTCGAGCACGTGAAGGTCTGTAGCAGAGAAAGTTCACCGTCGCACTGGTATTGATACCCCAACGCCGGGCAAAATCAAGACCCGGAGCAGACACCCAGCAACTACTTGTACATAAGAATGAAGTAATGGGGTAAGGGGAGGAAGGAGTAGGCAAAAAGGAAAAAAAAATGAAGTAATAAATGAAACTTAACTGGTCGCCTCACAGACGGGCTGGCGAACGAAGCCCCATCGTTATCGCGAAAGAAGGCAGGCGGTGAAACGCTGGTGAGCGGGAGGTTTAAATGCCGAAGCGCCGGCCCCCCGGGGGAGGAGCCGCTAAGCGCCTGCGCGTAGCCCACGGCGTCGGCTGAGAGGACCGTCCCCGCATGCGCGGGAGTCCGGATGTGTACCAAGTTGGTGGAAAGCGAGGGGTTTCGCAGCAATGGCGGTTTTCGGTATTGCGGCGAGTGGTGGCAACTGGTTTTCGGCCTTGGTACTCGGGGTGACTCTTCTCAAATGCCTTCTCATCCCCACCTAGTAAGGGGTCCACACGACCAGGGGCTGGGCAAGGAGGCTGGCGGTCGGTCAGGGCGGGAGAGAGAAGTGTGGATGACCCCAGGTGTGAGAAGGAAAGGAAACTTGGAAGTTGTGTAGTCTCCGCTTAGCCTTTCCTAAATTTCACAGCCCTTCGATTGATTGTTACTTGAACTTAGAACTACATCTTAGCCCTTGATGTCTAGGTTCAGGCCAGGCGTTTTCTTCCTTCACTGTTTCTGAGCCCCGGGGTCCTCATTCTTAAATGCAGATTAAGCACACACACCTCCACTATTCATTCAACTAGTGTTTATCAGCTTCCTACTGTGCTGTAGGTGCTGTTCTTAAGTCCTGGAGATGCAATGCGGAGGAAGACACTTCCCGTCTTTGCACGAGTGGAGTTGGTGGAGGCAGACAGGCAAACACGAAAGTTTCAGGTTGTGACTACGGGGCAAGGCTTTCCTTCTATTTTTAGGAGGCGATGTTTTGAGCTAAAATCCGAAGATTGAAAAAGAATAAGCAATGTGAAAATCAATTGAAGCCTAAGAAAGAACAAGTGGAAAGACCATAGTAAGAATAGAAAGTGGCCCTTGTGGCTCAAGAGCAGTAAGTGAGGAAGGAGAGGCGCAGGATGAGGTAGGCAGTAGTCAGATAGCACAGGGTTAGACTGCAGTGTAAAAAATGGATGCAGGGCCAAGACAGAGTGTGGAAACCAGTCAGGAAGCATCCACCAAGTGGTAATGTGTATACAATGGGTACTTGATATTTATTTTATTAGCGTCCTTCTTCTGTTCATCCTTCCTAACTCTTCTCCCTTGACTGTTCCCCCTCATTTCTTTTTTCCCCTTCCCTTCCTGTTTCCCTGTTTAGGATTTGGTTTATTGGTATCCTTTGGTTAGGTTTGTGATGACCTACCTCTTGTTGATTTGAGTAGGGAAGAGTTGAATGTGTAGAATGCCCATCTATACTGATGGGTATTTATAATTATATAAGCAATAAAATGTAAATGTAGGTTCAGCAAAATGACTTCACAGGGACCTGGGAAGAGAAGGGGTTGATCTCTTGGACCTTCTGCATAACTGAAAGCAAATCAACATCTTTACATTTTAAAAATAAATTGGAAGAATCTAAAATGTAGGAAATTCTTTTCAAATCAAAGAGATTTTTTCAAACTGTAGGTTTGTGCATGTAAGGCGATGTTTCTTGCTTTTGTTACTTCAGCCTGGAAATGTGTCCTCAGGATTGTTCTTTTGAATGCTGCTCTTAATACTGATCCAGGATTAAGAACATATATAATTGTAGTTGACTCTGCTTTTCAAACTGGAAACCTCGGGGAAGTGAGATAGAAGCTATAGGATAAATGTAAATGTATTAAACAAATTATATACAACTGCTTTATTATGTACTAGTTACTGTGGCTAGTCACTACAGGGAAATACAAAATGGATGTGGCCCTTAACCCTCTAAAGGGTGTAGTTTAGTAAGGATAACAGTTCCAGAAACAAATCAATGCAAATATGTAATTACATAATTATAAATGTGTTAAGTGTTAGAAAGAAAAAGAATAGGATCCTGTAAGCAGGCTAACAAAGGGGACTCATTTTAGATTGGGTGTCAGGAAGGGCTCTGAAGAACTGATATAATTGGAGGCCTGAAGACACACCCAGTACCTGTCTTTTAGTAAGCATTGTATGCATTCCTGTCGAATATACTGTATGTACCTAGAAATGAAATCACTAGGTCACCAGATCAGTTTTGAATTGGGAATTTGAAGAATGTAAAAAATTCAGGTGACATTGTCAGTGGGAAGTTTGTCAACAGGAAGTTGGAGATGTCTGCCTCTATAATCCAGGAAGAGACCAAGGTTTTATATTCTGATTTGGGAATCATCATTATACAGTTGATATTGGAAGCAATAAGTGTGAATAAAATTGTCCAGTAAGTTGCATTAAAAGAAGACCAGGAACTGAACATAGGAGAACATTAACACTTACTATTCATCAGTAGTATTCATCAGTTTTGGTGAATGTTGGAATGAAAAGCATTAAAAGAGACTAAGGAGATGGCTACGAAACTCAGGAGAGGGTTGTCACCTAGGAAGGGTTGTGTAAAATTGGAAAGTGTAAATTGGGTTTTGCTATGGGACTCATTGTTGATGTTGGTGAGTGGTTAATTCAACAAGTATGTATTGACGCTATCCATGCATCAAGTGCTGTTCTAGACATGGAGAGGAGGTACAGCAGTGAACAAAAAAAAAAATTGTACTAAAGAGGGGAGAAGGGTAGCAGAACATGCCCCTCCAAAACATGCCTCTTTGGCATAAAGGCTATTTTGGACTGGTGATCTTGAGAAACTGGAGAAGTTCTGAAAACAGTAGAAGTTACCCTTTTGTAAGGGAAATTTGCATTAGAAAGGGAGCCTGTATCGGAACGGGAGCTGTTAACAAATCACTTTTTCACCTGTGAGACTTGTCATCCTTGAAGGGCAACCTGTGTTAACGAACATTTGTTCTTCTCACCTTGCCATGAATTGCCTTTCTGCCTTTGAAGACCCAAATCCCTATCCCTTCACTTAGCTGAGGATGGTACATAAGGCTGGATCACACGGTGCCTTTTGAGTACCATATTTTATTCATATCTTTTGGGGCTCCTGTACATACCTTAGTAATTAAAATCGGCTTTTTTTCTGGCCATGCCTGGTGTGGCGTAGTGGGTTGGGCATCGTCCTGCTCACTGAAAGGCCTGGGTTGCAGACCAGGTCCCCAGTTGAGGATGTGCAAGAAGCAACCAATAGGTGTTTCTCTCCCTCCCTTTCTCCTGTCCTTCCCCTCTAAAAATAATTTTTTTTAATCCTTAAAAATAAAAAGTAATTGGCTTTTTTCTCCTATTAATCTGTCATAGGTCAATTTAATTCTTAGACCAGCCACAGAACCTAGATGGTTATAAGGGGAATTTTTCCCTGGCTACAGGGGAGATTCAATGCTTGACTATATTCATACACAGTGAGGGAGAAAACAGTAAAGGGAGATTTTGGAGACATGGGAAAGAAGGCAGAAGCCTTTTCCCACCTTAATTGTCTAATGAACTACTCATCCTTGAAAATCCATCCACCTTCTATATGAGGCCTTTTCCAGTAATTAATCGTGTTAGAAGTCTTGTGAACAAAAGTTAGTCACCTCTGAACAACAGCCTGAAGGCCTTCCTTAAGAAATTTGAGCTTTTTGTGAGCCCTTTAGATAACTCTGAAACTGTTTCACCTGCAGTTTCCCAACTTTTCCAAAAGGAGGTCTGGCCCCCAGATAAATGAGGTGTTTCAGGATTGTGTAATGCCCCTTTGTGTCTTTAAAGGATGGTAAACTGTGACTATGTAGGGGTGTTGCTCCATTAAAAAGCATAATGTTAGAAATGTGAAATTGATAAATGTTACAAAATTTCATTTAATTCATCTGATTGTTTTGAATAGCCATTCCACAGATTTTGAAGTACACCGTAACTGGCTTGCTATCACTCACAGTTTGCCAATATCACAGTGGTATTATGAGGTAAGTTTTAATTTTTACCTTTTTTGTTTTTTCCAGGATGATGTATGGAATCATAAAGTATTATAGATGTTAAAACAGTTTTCCATGTGCTCCTTGGTCAAATAAGTCTTTATAAAAAGTGTGTTCTTTCCTCAGTTCTGCCCTCTGGCACTATTAGGGAATCCCTTCAGATTGAGTTTCCCAAACTGTAAATTGGTAATTATAATATTTGTCACACACTTTTTGAAAGCATATTGAATTGGGAAAGGAAAACACTGGTTCTAGGCCTGGCTCTGCCACAGTACATTTCATTTGAGCCTTAGTTCTCATCTGGCAAATGAAGATTTGGAATGAATATTTCTATGTCCTATCTTTCCCTAATATTTTACAATTTATGAAGAAAGATAATCAAATATGATGTGTAGGCATCTGGTAATATACAGACCATTTTCTTCTATTACTTATAAAAATCATCTCTATATTTTTATTTCTGGTATGAATTATTAAACTCTATATGATACTCATTTTACAAATAGGGAAATTGAGTTTCTGGGACAAAACTTAAACCCAAGATAGAACTGTGTCATAATCAAATTTATTATTATAAGGTTTTAGGTTAATTTCTTTTGAACTATAGTTGACTCTAAGGAAATTGAATATCATACTTAAGATACAGGTTTTAATGTTCTGCTCAGTGTTAACATAGAAATTATTCTATCTGTGGCATATTTCAAATGCAGTTTCATGTGCTTTTTTAAAAACCTAAGAATTTTCTCACCCTCTTTGTTTATTCAGTTACTTAGGATATGTTCTATCTTTAATTTTTACCACAGGCAACTTCAGAGTGGACCTTGGATTACCCCCCCTTTTTTGCATGGTTTGAGTGTGCCTTGTCACACGTTGCCAAATATTTTGATCAAGAGATGCTGAATGTCCGTAATCTGAATTATACCAGCTCAAAGACCATTCTTTTCCAGAGATTTTCCGTCATCCTCACAGATGCACTCTTTGTGTATGCCGTGCATGAGTAAGTCTGAGAATGCCGTTTTGTGGGGAAGGCGTTGAGGAAATAATTATATTGTGAACTTACAACTCATTTGGGGGAGAGTTCATATAATAGCAAGTTGTAGAACAGTCCAAAACTCCGGTGTTGTGTTTTGAACTGCACAGTGAATCGTAACAGTAAGCAGTCTACCTGAACTTTATGGAAGCAAGTGGGGGAGGAGGTGAGGGTGTAAGGCAGAGGCAGAACAAGTGATTGTGAGTGTTGTGAAAGGCAGCCCCAAGGAGAGCTCCAAGACCACTCCTGCCCAGGTAGCGCCACGTACTTCTCTTTCCTTCCCTGTAGCAGGCCCCCCACGGCTCCCGTGACGCACCCTGTATGCTCGTGTACACACATGCGTTGTCCTAATGCTAACTGCCAATGGAGTTTCCACCCTAGTAAACTCAAGGAACCTTATTGAATGCTTTCAGTTGTCGTCTGAATTCTTTCCTTCGGGAAGACTCTTTACTAATTTTAAGTTACGTTCATATTTTATATCTTTTACCTATAATTTTAAGTAGTTAAATACACATATGTAGAATGTTTTGCACAATGACTTCCAAGGAGTACGTTTTTGGTTAATGTTGCTTTCCAGTCTGTCATAGTTACTTAAGCCTGCGGGTATGCTCGTGACAGAGCAGTGACTGGTGTCCATCCAATGACCCTGGTCATACATAGATCATATCTGTGTGGGAAGCCTTCTGGTCTAAACCCTCACCCCATTCAGGAAGGAGTCCTTTGGGAATATTTTAACCCCTACTTACTTTCATGGGGTAACTCCTGTTTGACACCCTAAGTTTTGGTCTGTTTATGACCCCACAAGAGTTAGAAGGAAAGGTGATTTGTAATACACTTCTTTTAATGCAAAATGTTTGAATTTAAGCTCCCAGGGAACAGATAGAAATAGAGAGTGAGTAGAATTCAAGTCCATCTGCAATGTAGAGAGAGCAGTTAAGTAAGATAAAAATCATTGAAATCTGTGTGCCAATTCCCAGAGTCAGGCACTATGTATAAATTAGTAACTTACTTAATTTTCTCAATTACCCTGTAAGATTAATATCTCTATAAGGAGACAGGCTTCCAGGGGGAAAGCAGGCATTTTTTGCTGCTCTTCAATTGCATCTTTATTGTGTCTATTTTTTTGTTGTATAGAATATGCCAATATTCACATGAAACACGTTTTTTAAAAATTTTAACTGACTAATATAGCCTCATTGTACAAATTTTGGAAAACAGAAAAGCACATTAACACATAGTAAAAATGACCTGTACTCCTCCACTTAATAGCTATCACCATCAGTTATCTGGTGCATATTGTTTCAGCCTCTTTTCTCTGCCTGAATATAATTTTTATAAAATGAGAATGAGATCAGCTGACATTGTCATTTATAGTATGTATATTGCTACCTTTAAATGACATACATTTTTACAGAAGGGTTTTTAAAATTATTTGGACAATCAGGAGATGCAAGCTCCTGGCTCTATTTTTTTCCCCTCTGCCATCCCCTCCTAAACTCTGGAAGCTCTGAACTTCTTGTGGCTGGTGTGATGCTATGTAATTTAGAGTGCCACATCGTTCTGGTCTGCATTTTTTACTCCTAAGGACTGAAACAGTGTGTGCCCTCTCGATTTTCAAAATCCTTACTTTTGGGGTTTTGATAGCTGGTTTGTTGATTTTTTTTAATTTTATTAAGTGGAACTACTTCATTTCACAGCAGGATAGCTGAGAAAGAGACATGGAACCATGCCTGAGGTCTTTGTTTCTACTATCATATTTTAAAGCAGCCAAAAATGTCATGGATACTTTGTTAGGAACAGCTAGTAAAATGTACTAGAGTGTGGCACAGTGTGCTCTGTAAAAGCATTGTGATGTTCTCATGAAGATCAAAGTTGTTTCTGATTCTTTCCTGGTGTTTCAATGTAGGTGCTGTAAATGCATGGATGGGAAAAAAGCAGGCAAAGAACTTACAGAGAAGCCAAAGTTCATTCTGTCAGCATTACTGCTGTGGAACTTTGGGTTGTTAATTGTGGACCGTATCCTTGACATGTTATATTCTGTTCCCTTACTTATTGTCATATAGTAGAAGATTAATTTTTTGTCTAATGGTGATTCTGATATACAAGCTGCTTTCGGAAATGGGTGTGGGGTGGGTTAGTGGTTTCCCAAAACTGTGTCTCTGCCCAGTGTTACTGGACTCTGTTAGAGCACTTTGCCCCTGAAAATTTAGTGGTGATGTGCAAGAACCAGTTAAACCAGAAGTAAAGCAATATACTAGGATTTGTTAACTGCCTTTAGATTAATGTAATACATAGTTATTAAACAGTTTTGTACTGCATTATTATAATACCTTTTATAGGAAAGGGCATATCATAATGTTGCATATGGGAACAGGTCTTCCCGCTTTTCTGCCATCTTGGCTGACCACATATTAGCAAGCAAAGTTCTAAAACCCTAATGATAGAAGCCTAATTTTTTACAGTTTTCCTAGAAGTAGCCTGGCATGGAGGAAAACACCCAGACTTTGGTTTAAGTTACAGACTCAAATCTTAGTTATGTCATCACAGCAGCTTTAAGCCATGAGTAGATTAATGTCTCTGAACTCAAACTACCTTACAGTTCATTGTAAGGCTTAGTAAATAAGATTGTATGCATACTATCAACAGGGGAGTGCCATACGCTAATGGTCCTCCGTAGCTGTTAGGACTCCTTCCTTTCTCGTCCCTAATTCTTAAAAAAACAAAACAAAAAACCTTTTGCCCTTTAGCAGCTGGGTCTTTAAGGTAAAAACATGGGGAAGTTTCCTGGTTTTCTTCTTAAACATTAATCTTAATTTAAGGGTTTGTCGAGGTATGACTTTATAGAAAACACATGTATGAGAAGTCCAAACTAGTAGGAATATTTTTGTCTTTACCTATTAAGAAAGTATTTGCAATTTTTAAACTCAATTCATTGGCACAGTTCATTATGAATTTGGTATCCTTTGTTGTTTTTCCTTGACCTATTTTCAGATATTCATTTCCAGTACAATGGCTTTTTATTTGGATTAATGCTACTTTCCATTGCACGATTATTTCAGGTAAACACAAAATAGGCTAATTAGGTTCTCCCCCTTAAGTTTGGTTTTTAGCTTATAAAGGCTACAGTACAGTGAGTGATGGGTAAATTTATTTGACCAACTGTTTGAGTTACCAAGTACAATAACAACTTTTATTGAGTATTTTTCACAAATTCCATCTTCCCTCTTTTTTAAAAAAATATTTTATTACTTTTAGAGAGAGGAGAAGGGAGAAAGAAAGGGAGAGAAACATCAGCAGATTGCCTCTCGCATGCCGCCAACTGGGGGCCTGGCCTGCAACCCAGGCGTGTGCTCTGACCAGGAATCAAACCAACAGCCTTTCGGTTTGCAGGACTATGCTCAACCCACTGAGCCACACCAGTCAGGGATCAAATTCCATCTTCTCTTTTGACAATTTTCTTAACTTTACAGATGAAAAAAAATGTATTCTAAAAATTTGTTAGAATACAAATTTTTCTAACAGTGTGGCTAATTTGTGGCAGTCCTGAAGTGTACTTGAGATTCTACATTTGGTTGGGGTCATTTATCTAGAAATGAAATCTTCAGCAGTTTTTACAATGTAACTACTATTATGGTGGGGCTTTACCATCAGAAGCATATAGTATAGTGTAACAGAAGGTATGGGATTTGGAACCAGAAGAATTAGGTTGAAACCCTGACTAACACTAATATGCTATTCAGGGGTTCCCAATCTCCAGGCCATGGACCGATACTGGTCTGGGCCTGTTAGGAACCGGGCCACACAGTAGGAGGTGAGCTTGAATGTAATGGGCTTGAATCATCCTGAAACCACCCCCTTCCCTCCCCTCTAAAATCCCCCCACCCCCACTGTCCATGGAAAAACTGTCTTCCTCCAAATGGGTCCCGGGTGCCTAAAAAGGTTGGAGGCCACTGTATGTGACTCAAACAGTGATTATTCAAGTGCATTGACTGCTGCAGGTTAGGTGCATTTTATATAACTTCTTATTGAACAAACCTTGCAACTATTGGGTTAGCCAAAAAGTTCGTTTAGTTCTTTCCATAACATGGCTCTGGTAGTACTTAGTTGTCTTTAACTACATTTGAAACAATTTTGTTAGATGGTATTGTGACAGCTGCCCTATCAGTGTGCATTTTTTAAAAAACTTACCAAGATTGGTGAATTTTTGTGCAGCCATTTTAATATTGAAGATTGAAGAAAATACACAACATTTTTGGCATATTTTGCTTTATTATTTCAAGAAAGGTAAAAACACAATTGAAACGCAAAAAAATGATTTGTGCAGTGTATGAAGAAGGTCCCAAAACTGATTGATCGTGTCAAAAGTGGTTTGCAAAGTTTCTTGGCACTATTGACATTTTGGCCCAATAATTCTTTGCTGTGGGGCTGCCTTATGCACGGGAAGATGTTTAGCAGCAGCCCTGCCCTCCACCCAGTAGAAGCCAATCGCGGGAGACAGCCGACACACTCAGAATATCCAGATCAATAGTTATTGGTGAAAAGAAAAAATGTGTTTTTTATTTTATGGAAAAAACTAAACAGACTTTTTGTCCAACCCAATATTTTATGAGGTTGCTATAATTAATAGTCTCCTTTTTATAGAGGGGGAACCAGAAATTCAGAGTTTCGGGTCATCCCTCTGCACGGAATCAGAATCACTGGGATTGCGCTTTAGGAATCTCCAGGGAACTGTAATAGGCTGCGAGGTCTGGGAACCAATAACCCGATGCAAGTCGTTTAATCCTCTCAGCCTCTGTTTCCTCATCTGTAAAATGAAATTTACTCCTTGTTACATTTTTATTTGTTAAATGGGATTACCTACCTCACAGGGCCTTTGGAAAGATCACATTTGATCCTCTGTTTTGAAGTTATTTGTCAACTACAAGTGTCTGAATAAGTTTATTTTAACCATAAAAAAGCACATAGTACTTAGAGCGTAATTGGTTCAATGAATGGTTGTTGAACAAATAAACTAAAGTTTAGCGACAGAACCAGCTAGACCTTCTCTGAATCTTAAATAAATTATAAAATTGATGAAGAGAGATCTGGGACCAACTCATTGTTTTTCCGTGTTATTCCCAACTCATCCATTCCAGACCACACCTGAGGAGACAGTGAGAGAAGGAACCTGGCCTTTCATGGTCCCTTTGACAGTTTCCTTTGCTGAACCTCAGGATATTGTCTCATTTGATCCTTCCAGAATTCCTGTGAGGTAGGTAGAATTCACCCTTTCTTAGTTACAGTCAACTTGGGTGTTTTTGGTTTTGTTTTTAATCAGAATACCTTTCGTTCTCTTAGGTAGTTTGTTAGGATCAAGTACTATTCTTCATGCCTTCAGCCTGATAATACTATATGTTACAATCTATAAAAAAAGATTTAAATAATTTTAAATCTTAGCATAGCAGTATATGTATTCATTCATTCTCTCATTCCTCATCTCCAGAAATCAACTTTAGCTACTGTAAAACTTTGTAAGCGGTGAGAGTAATTTAATTCTCTGGGCTTCAGTTCCTTAGGTAGAATTTGTAGTGAATTGTTAGGATGATGTACACTGTACCTCAGCATCAAGCTTAGAACTTACTAAATATTTGTTGAAATAAGGAATTTATGAACCCATTAGACTCAGTATAAAAGCTAGCTGGAGCTATGTGCCTGTATTCACCTTATAGTGCATGTAGAATATTTGCCTGAATTTTTAGGGGGTTTTTTATTTTAGAAAATTTAAATTGTACAGAAAAGTAGAGAAAATAACATAGTCCTCTACACACACGCACACACAAAAGGTTATTTTGAAACACATCTCAGACGTCTTTCATTTGTTAAGTATTTCTGAATATATGTTTAAAAATATGTAGTTTTTAATAATTTTATACTTTATTTCCCTCACAGTGCCTTATGATGTGATATGCTATACCTAGTTGTCTGAGATGGGGAAATTATAAAAATCATGTGCTCTTAATTTTCTATATTATGTTAATTCACAAGGACAATTAAAAGGATTTGATTTTAACATCTTTAAAATATATGTGTTTTTTTTAAATTGTGGTAAAATACACTACATAAAATTTACTATCTTATTTTTAAGACAGTTCAGTAATGCTAAGTATATTCACATTGTTATGCAACCATCTCTGGTATTTTTTTAATTGTTTAACATTTTATTTATTTAAATAATTTTAGGTTTACAGAAGTTACAAAGATAGTGCAGATTGTTTCTGTATCCGTTGCCCATTTCCCCTAAAGTAACCATCTTATATAACTGTGGTATGGTTATCAAGATTGAGATACCACTTTCAGTACATTCAGATTTAATATCCTTTTTTTGTTCCAGGATCCAATCCAGGACACTACATTGCTGCCTTTGATTTACCTTGAATTTTAAAATGACATTTCCCTTTTAAATCTCCCAGAAAAGGCATCTGGAAGGAGCTCTTCTCTTTGCTGTTCTCCTACATTTCAAGCACATCTACCTCTACGTAGCCCCTGCTTATGGTGTATATCTGCTACGATCTTACTGCTTCTCTGCAAATAAACCAGGCAAGTATTAATGAGAGTGGCAAATCTGTATTCTATTGGATTGGCCAAAAAGTCTGTTTAGTTTTTTTCTATGAAATAACACATTTTTCATTCTTACCAATAATTATTGGATATTTTGAGTATGTCAGCTATCCTGCATGGCATAACATTGATTGTTCTCAGTTAGTGTCTTGATTTGATCGTTATCAGCTTCACCTGGTCTTCCTGACTGGGGCATTGTCCAGCGAGAAATCTCCAATATGAAACTTCACAAACCACTTTTGACATGTTCGATCAGTCATAGCACCTTCTCCATACACTACACAAATCTTTTGCACTTCAGTTGCGTTTTTACCATTCTTGAAATAATAAAGCACAATACACCAAAAATGTTTATTTTCTCCATCTTCAATATTAAAATGGCTACACAAAAATTCACCAATCGTGATAAGCTTTAAAAAAAAAATACACTGACATAACAGCTATCACAATACCATCTTAACAGAATTGTTTCAAATGAAGTTAAAGACAACTAAACATTACTAGAGCCATCATATGGAAAAAAACTAAACAAACATTTTGGCCAACCCAGTATTTTTTTTCTTGACTTGGTAGCTTGTTTGAAGAGATCTGAAGCATAACAGATGCCTCTAGGCTATTGATCCTCTAACCCCCTACCCATTCTGACTTTGCTCTGCTCTGCCACATCATGAAGATTGATTGGCATATTATCAGGGGATCCTTGCAGTTTCAGCACATGGTATGTCTAAGTTATGGTTTTCCATGCTCCTAGTTAATGAGAATGTTTCTTTTCTGTAGATGGGTCCGTTCGATGGAACAGTTTCAGTTTTGCCCGCCTTACTTCCCTGGGACTGATTGTTTTTCTAGTTTCTGCTCTTTCGCTGGGTCCTTTCCTAGCCTTGGTAAGCCTTTTTCTTTCTTATAAAGTAATACATGTTTTTTGTTGTTGTTTAGAAAAACATAATAAATTTAAGAATATACAATAGGCAAAACTAGTCCTTTTTTACTTCTCTTCAGTGTGACTCTAAACACAGGGATGGTATTCCTTGAGTCGTTTTTGTGCATATTCAAATATGTATGTGTACATATTTGTATGTTTAGTTATATGTCACATATACAGTCAATCATCATAATTTGCAGATTCCATATCTGCTCGCTTGCCTACTTGCTAAAATTTATTTGTAACCCCAAAATCAAACTTGGAGGCACTTTCACAGTCATTGACTGACCGCATTCTAAAGTGCCTAGAATGTTAGAAATGTTCGACAAATATATTCTTCCTTTCTTCCCTCACGCCGAATTCAACTAATTAATTTTAATTTGTGCTAACACTAGAAAGCACTGCATCTTTTGCGAAGTCTTCCCTGCTGTTGCTTCTCTTCAGTAGACTTGGATAAGCTGCAGTCTCTCCCCTTTGCACCTCATAAATTCTTCCGTTATTATACTTGTATCATTACAGTATTGGACTGGTATTCAAAGTATTTTCATGTATCTTGTCATACTGGACAGATGAGAAGGTTAGACAAAAGAGGTTCTGTGAACTGCTCAGGATGACACCATTTACTTGAACAAAGACTGGAACTCAGACCTCATAACTCTCTACACACTATGCCATAGACATCGTTCTCTTTTTGAATTTGGAAAAGATTGATCACTGTTTAATCTCTTTTCAACAGAACCAACTGCCTCAAGTCTTTTCACGGCTCTTCCCTTTCAAGCGGGGCCTCTGCCATGCCTATTGGGCTCCAAACTTCTGGGCTTTGTACAACACTTTGGACAAAGTGCTGACTGTCATCGGTATGGTAGCAAGCTTTCTCGCTTAGACTCAATATTGAAAGGAATCACATTGAGAAATGAAAAAACCTGCTTTGTATTTTAATGAGGTTGAATGGCTTGTTCCCCAGCCCTGCATTTCAGCTTTCAGAATGAACCAGGGGGCTGGCTCTTCTAGGGAGTCGTCAGTGAAGTAAACAGACCACGTGTCTTAAAAAGCTCTTTGTGGCAAAAGGGTGGTTGATCCTTTCCTTGTGGAGGAAAAAAAAAATATTTAGACATTTTTAAAAGGTAATTTTCCCATAAATAAAAAATTCCTCAGTAGTTAACCCTACTTTTAAATTTAGATATGGGAAAAAGCAGGACAGAAGAATGTGTAAGTTGTGACTCTTAAATATTAAACCAGTAAGGGAAATGATAGCCATGCATTTTGGCATGAGAAGAAATGGAAAACCTAGGCTATGTTTTTAAGTTTGGATTGTGATAAAAAAATAATTCATACCTTGAGATGGTTTTACTGAAAATAACTGACCGTCTTCATTTGTGAATACAGCCAGGCTCTGGGGGAAGTGGCAGGACCAAGAGAAGGATATGGAAACTTTCTGTAATGGACCAGGCAGTAAATATTTTAGGCTTTGCAGACCACATAGATGTTTTGTTTTGTTTGTTTGTTTATAACCTATAAAATGTAAAAAACTATTCCTAGCTTCAGGGCCATGCAAAAACAGGTCATAGGTTGGATCTGGCCCTCGGGCTAGAGTTTACCAACTCCTAACCTAGAATGCAATGCGGCGTTGGAGGCCCATCAGCATAAATGGCTGGCTGTGTGGCACTGAGGAAGTCATTTAATTCCTCTAGTCTTGCTTTCCTTGCTGTCATAAGAAGATGGTAGTACCTTACTTATTTCCATGAAGTATGTTGTGTGAAACAAATGCAGCAATAAAGAAATGCTTCGTTGTCAGTAGCAGGCCCTTTGGAACCAGCCAGAACTAGAATCTGTTCTGCCACCGATTAGTTGGTAGCTTTGGGCAACTTACTCTGTTTCCGTGTGCCTCAGGGGGCCAAAAGTAATGGCTGAAAGTCCTTTGGCACATTGTAGATGCTTAATGAATGGAGGCTGTTCTTACTGTTTTCGATATGTACTTGTAGGGAATCATAATTTGGTACTATCCTTCACCCACTGTGAATCTAGTCTTGATGTCCATAGCATTCCTAAGAAGTAATTTCTTAACATATTTCAAAACAGCTTTAAACAGCTAGCGTGGGGTGAGGTGAAAGGGTCACTTGCCTTGTCTGAGTCAGGAAACTGCCGACTTCATTTACCTGTCATCTTAAAAGCTGTCTTACATGGAAAGTCTGTGGCAGGTTAGGCAAGTATGTTTCAAGGAGACTGTGATTAGCTTTAAGAGAGAATCAGGCTGAAGGGAAAAGAAGAGGTGGATGACTAGAAAATATTTGGGTAATAGATACCATTCCCACATTTCACTGATTTTCAGTGGCATTAGATTAGGCAGGGTTATGTCTCAGACTGTCCCTGACTGTCCTGTTAGCTGGTTTGGATTGGGGCTTGCATCATCATCCTCAGACTTGGTTCATTTAAATAAGTATTTCTTGAACTCCGATGTGCCGGGGATAGGAATGAATTACTCATCATTCCAGCCTTTAAGGAATGCCCAGTACAGTAGAGGAAATGAGTATATAAACAGATACAGTGCATTGTGGTGAACAGTAGAGACATATACAAGGTATACCTGGCCCACAGCAAAGTCAACTTTATGTCTTGATTTAGGAGTTTCTCAGATGAGTAATTGAATTAGGAGTTAACTTTGCAAAGTGAGTAGGTCATTCTAAGCAAAGGGAATAACCCATACAAAGGGGCATACGTGTTGAGAATGGGGTGTCAGTTCACTGTGGCCACGTCACATTTAACAAAATCGAGGAAATAAGGCCGGAGAGGCAGGAAGGGGCTAGCTGGATCATGGAAGACACTGTATGTCATGCGTAGGATGTGGGCTTGATCCTGGAGGCAATGAACAATTCAAAGCTGGGGTGTGACACACTCAGACCTGTATTTCAGAAAGCTCCCTTCACTGTAGGGGTGGGAGCATATGGTTCTTCCTGTTGCCTGCCAGCAAGGTTCCTGTTGAGCTGCACAGATTGCCTGTTCGAGTACAGACAGCTGCCTTGCATGGTGTAATCTCAAGACCAGCAGCGTTTTAGGTAAAATAGCACAGAATTGAGGGAACGAAATCTTAACTTTGAACTAGGTTGAGATTTCATAGCTTTTTTATTTCCTCAAGGAATTGATTGGTAAAATATGGTATATCATTGATCAAACAAAATAAAATGTCTACTTACTGTGTAGGCTTAAAATTGAAACTTCTTGATCCCAACGAGATTCCTAAGGCCTCGATGACAAGTGGTTTGGTTCAGCAGTTCCAACACACAGTCCTTCCCTCAGTGACACCCTTGGCCACCCTCATCTGCACTCTGATCGCCATATTGGTAAGAATTCACGTGGTACTTTTTGCTTGAGTTTTCTCTGATTCTCTTTTGTGTGGCTGGTTAAATTTCAACTTTGAAAATTTTGAGCTATTGCATAAATTCCAGGGCTGTAACCCTCCTGCAGATTGAGGCATTTCCTAGCACTTCTTAGGGTAACTTTGAACACTGTAAGGAAGGATTCCCAGTGGGGTGAGGAAAAGAAAAGCCCACGGAGGAGGGAGCATGGGCCACGTGGTGGAGAAAGAGGAAGACGTTTATAGGGGGACATCCCAGGTTTATGTTGCTGTTTTCCCCCATGGCTAACGGACCAGAAATCCAGAGTTCTCTGGGACCGCATGGATGCTGAGGAGAGAGTCAACAGTGGCTCTTTGAGCATCAGATAAGAATCTGAGTCAGGTGCTGTTAGAGGCTTTATTCATATTGTTTTTATTTCTTAGTGATCATGATGACTTCAGTCGCATGGCACAATTTTAGTAGAATTCAATATAAATAACTCAATCCTATCTATAATTACACTCAGCTTTAATTTTGGTTTCTAAATAATCAAGCCTACTGTCAAGACACCTGACACCACTGACTTGCGTGGCAGTACTGGTAGGGAATGAAGTTCTGCGTCCTCCTTGTTCACATGTTCCGAGGCAAAACTCTTTTCTAGCACCTCAGACTTGTAAGCTATTTATGGAAGCCCATATTTTCATTGTAAATTGCACTCCAGCCGACAAAGCTAGGTGTTTGTTTATCAACATGGTAAAAGCTAATGTATTATTATCCCCAAAATATCTGTGAACTTTTATAGTTTGACCTATAAGTTAAGTGACTATTAATTAACCAATTATGAAGATGTAGTAAGGAGTTATATTGGATATCTCAGAACATAGTTATCATTTCTTATTAATTTTGGTGAATTATATATCTGAATGCCTTTGTTTTCTGAGTAGTTTTTTTTTATGTTACTTTTTGGTGGGCTGTTCACAAAGTGATGAACCATGTCAGTTTAATGGGGAATAGTCTCAAGATCTGTTTTTTTCAGCAATGATACAAATTGTATTCACCTGAACAATGTTTCTGTGATGCCTATTTTAAATGATACTGAAGTTTCATCTTTATCTGTTGTTTCTAGCCCTCTATTTTCTGTCTTTGGTTTAAACCCCAAGGGCCCAGAGGCTTTCTCCAATGTCTAATCCTTTGTGCCTTGAGCTCCTTCATGTTTGGGTGGCACGTCCATGAGAAAGCCATTCTCCTAGCAATTCTCCCAATGAGGTAAGCTCAGTCAGTCAGCATTGCTGGAATATTTCTCTCTGATACTATTGTTTTCTATTTTATGTTCCTTCTTTGACATGTTCAGTGGGGTGGCAAATGCAAAGATGAGCAGCAACAGGTTTATACTAAGACAGGACAGCGATGCTTAACTTTGGATCCTTGCAACCTTGAAGGTTCTAAGGTATGCAAAATTGTGCGTGTTGTTTCTACATATTTTGGTGGGAGTGGTACTGCAGTGATTAAGCACCATGACACCAGGCTGTTAGATGTGGACTCTGAGAGGCAGCATAGCAGGAGGAAAGCACGGGCTACGGTGCCATCACATCTGTGAAAGTGAGGCCCACTGTTCTTTGTTAAATGTTGTTAGTTAAGAGAAGGATTGAGTCCATTGTGCAATAATACCTAACATAGGTACAGCATTCAGATTTTTCAGAACTGTTATTTTGGGGACTTTCATTTTCTTTTTGCACTTTCTTTTGAGCCTCACAACAACCTTCAAGATAATTAGAATAAATTAATTATCATCCCCTGTCATGACATCTGCAGAAACTTGAGCTTGGAGAATTTAAATGACTTATTCAAAGTCACACAGTCAGCAAGTAACAGGGTAGGACTTAAACCTGAATCTTGTGATCTTTTCACTGTGCCATACTAAAAAGGCATTTTAAATGAAGAACCCAGTAGATAGGTAGGTGGTAATAGAATCTGCATTTTTTTCCTTGAGATTTTTCTTCAAGTCCTGAGAGAAATCATTTAAACTCTGAAAGAACCTGAAGCAAATTTGTCAGGCCAGTATATGGTTTGTCTGGGATCCTTTAGCAACTTGGAGTTTCCAAATTAAAAAATAGAGCAGAATTTCTAATGTCTTTAGTTACAGTTTTGGGGGGTTTTTTTGTTTTGGGTTGTTGTTTTGTTTTTTTTAACACCAGCAGACTCAGGACATTGTCTGAGAAAAGAGCTGTAGGGCTGGAAATCAAACTGCCAAGTTCTGTTTCCTGGCCACCCACCGCTACGCAGCTTCCCAACCCCACAATAGCCCTTTCTTTGAAGCGGGCAACTGCACAAGGAAGCAAGATTCTTTTTTGAATACTCCCCAATGCAGTGTGTTCCACTCTTCTATCAATTACTTGAAGTTTCCCACTAAAAAATTAATATTCTCAATTGAATTTGACTTGTAGCAAAGAGTACTATGTTATACTATGCTTAAGCCAGTTCTAGAAATGATAATAGAGGCAGTTTATTCGAGCTATTTGCAAATGTAAGTTTCATTTGTTGTTTTAAGGAATTACTATGAGAATTTTTATTTTTAGCCTTCTGTCTGTGGGGAAAGCAAGAGATGCTTCGATTTTTCTGATTCTGACCACAACAGGACATTATTCCCTCTTCCCTCTGCTCTTCACTGCACCAGGTAAACAGCTTCTTTCAGAGTGGTAGATTTGATTACTATGCCCTTTTCTTCAGAGACTGGAAATCAATACTGTCTGATTTAAGCAGTCTTAAAGTCTCTTAGAAGGAGAGAGCTCATGCATTCTCTTAAGTAAAACCTGCAACCTGTACCTGTCAGTATCTTTAGATGTCACAAAAATGCACGATTAAGCTCAAAAAGCATTACTAGTACGATATAGCTGTGTCAGTGTGTTTATATTGCCTTATGTGTCATAGAACTTTAATCAACTAAATTATCGTCTGTATTTGTTTTTCTTCTTTTAACAGAACTTCCCATTAAAATCTTACTCATGTTACTATTTACCATCTATAGTATTTCCTCACTGAAGACTCTGTTCAGGTAATACAAAAGATATTTTAAAAATTATATTTAATCTTGTGAAATGTTTGCTCCTAAATGTGCAATTAGCCTTTTAAAAATTATTTTTAATAAGAGTAATATAACAGCACTACAGAAAATCAGCAAACAAAGGGAGAAATTAGCCATAATCCCATCACTCTGACATGCCAACATAGGTCATATCTTTAATTTAGGGGAATATTTGGGAAGGGACTACCCATCTTAAATTAAAATCTTACGTGAGAACTTGCCCTGGCCTCTGTGGCTCACTTGGTTGACACAGAGTGAGCCACACAGATGTTGGAGTGTCAGCTGGCAAACTGAAAGGTTGTGGGTTTGATTCCCAGTGAGGGCACATGCCTAGGTTGCAGGTTTGGTCCCCGGTTGGAGCACATATGCAAAGCAACCAATCAGTATTTCTCCCTGTCTCTGTCTCTCTCCCCCCACCCTTAACCCTCCGCCCCCCTGGCCACCGCCCTCTCTCTTTCTCTCTGGAATTTAAAAAAAAAAACTTAGAGCTAAAAAATGGAATGTAAAACATGCATTATGAGTCAAAATTCTTAAATATCTTAGAATTACAGGTGAAATAGAATCATGGAAGGAGTATTTTTCTTTTTTTAATTTTATGTAATATTATCTGTGTAATTTTTTAATGCTTTCTTATGGTTTGTATCTGTGTTTAGAAAACGTTATATTTTAAAATTCATTTATAACCATATGACCCAGCAGTTCCACTCTTAGATGTATACACAAAAGAATTGAAAACAGGTACTCAAACAGATTCTTGTTCACCAATGTTCATTACAGTTTTATTCACAGTAGCCAAAAGGTGAAAAGAACCCAAGTGCCCATCAACAAGTGAATGAATAAACAAAATGGGGGAGGGGGGGTGTGCATGTGAGAGAGAGAGAATATTATTCAGCCAAAAAGAAGAATGAATTTTTGATATGTGCTACAGTACGGATGAAGCTTGAAAACAGGCCAAGTGAAATAAGCCAGACACAAAAGGAATCTAGGATGGGTAATTCAGAGACAGAGAGTAGGTTAGTGGTTATAGGAACAGGGGTGAGAGGGAACGGGGAGTGACTGCTTAATGTTTCCAGGGACTCTGTTTGGGGTGATGAAAATATTTTGAAGTCTTTTTTGTTTGTTTTTGGTTTGGGGGTTTTGTGTGTGTGTGATGAAAATGTTTTGAAAGTAGATAGTGGTGATGGTTGTACAACTTTGTCAGTATGCTCAGTGCTCCTAAATTGTGTACTTAGAAATGGTAAAAATAAAACAGCAAATTTTACGTTATTTTACCAAAACAAAAAATTATATACTGTTTGCCATATTGTTATTCTAATATCACAGCATCCAGCCCTCTTTCCTCTTCCAAATGCATAGCTAATTCTCTCTCAGAGCTTCAGCTAAGTGACAGCGTAAGTAGATGATGATTGGGTACATTTGGGTTGTTGAGTAATGTAATGGTCTATCATTATCATTTTTTTAAACATGAAATTTAATGCACTCAACTCTGGCTTTGGCTACTCTTCACATCAGGACAGCACAGATGGGAAGCTTTAGCTGAGAAATGTTTGCAAAACCATAGTGACTCATCTAAATCAGACCTTTCTCTCCTTTTTTCTGCAGGAAAGAAAAACCTCTTTTTAATTGGATGGAAACTTTCTACCTCCTTGGCCTGGGGCCTCTGGAAGTCTTCTGTGAATTTGTATTCCCTTTCACCTCCTGGAAGCTGAAGTACTCCTTTATCCCTTTGTTACTGACCTCAGCATATTGTGCAGTGGGCATCACATATGCTTGGTTCAAACTGTATGTTTCAGTATTGACTGACCCTCCTGCCAGCAAGACAAAGAAGCAATGAATAAAGGAACTGCTTGGGTGTATTCCAAGCAATTATTTCATGGGATATTAATCAGAACTTAAAGAAAGTAGCTGGTGGCATGAACCATTCAGCAGAGCTGCTTGAGGACCATTCTTCCAGACGTGGCCTCCTCCAGCCTGGCAACCTGATTGTCACCATGGTGAGAAGCCACTTGTCCTCCAAAAGTAGTGAAACGCATCTGAAAAAAGTCTTGCTCTCCCCCCGCCGTTAAAGTCGTCAGGTCTTTCAGACTGCTGTGCTTGCTCCAGGCAAGCAGGGCATCGGATCAACAGCATGATTATTTGTAGCCTGGGATAATCTTTGTTAGGCTATCAAGTACAATTAGAATCATGTGCTGAGAGATAAATAAATAAAATACCATTTTTTATTTCTGCACAAAAATTTTCTAGATCATTACCATCTTCTGCATCTTCCTAGCGGTATGCACACAAGCAGATAGTGTACAGTCCTCGTTCTGTACCCCTCGTTTCAGGAGATTTTTTTTTCCCCATTGGAATTATATAATGACCATACTCACAAAGCTAGAGAGAATATTTAATAAATGGTTTGGCCTGTCAGCAGAGATTATAAACCATGTCTACTCTTATATTGAGTTAAAGATATCTTGTACAGTTCATCTATTGTAACAGCAAGCACTGCAGTTTTGGTATGGCTGCGGTTTACTCATACTTTCCTCATGTAAGCAAACCTAAGTGCTTTTAGCAGCCTGGTCTTGTCTCACCCTTACTTAAGCATACTTCATAAATACCTCTTACCCAGTTTGCCTAATATCTGCTGCACATTCGAATTCAACCAACATTTATCTAGTTGACATTAGGAACTTTGACACATTTTTATTTATCCATTATCCCCTGTTAGAAGATCAGAGAGACTCCAGGGTATTGGCTTCCTGGAATGATAATCCAGCTATCCCATCTCTTAAATTCGCTGTTTTCCCAGATTTCTTTTGAGTTTCACTGCGGAGATGAAGATGGGAATTTTGCCAAAGAGGGAGGGAAGTCTAGCCCCTCAAGCCTGTTTCCCCACTACAGTGCCCCTTGCACCCTGTGTCCCAGCTGCCCTAACAATTTAAAATTCCTGGAGTACCATGCTGTTCTGTACTTCTGTTTTCTTTAATTCATGGCACTTACTCTCTCCTCATTGCTGATCTCTTTACCCTATCATCTGATTGTTCATTCTTCAAAAGTCAACTGCCACCATATCTGTGAATATAAGGTAGTACTGTGTAGTGATTAAGAATGGAGGTCCTGGCCTGATGGCCCGGTTGGAGCATTGTCCCATACACCAAAAGTTTGCAGGTTTGATTCCCGATCAGGGCACATACCTAGTTGCAGGTTCAATCCATATGAGAGATGACCGATTGATGTTTCTCTTTCTCTCTCCCTCTCCGTCTCCCTCTCCCACCTACCCCCACGCCTCTTTCCTCCCTCTCTAAAGTCAATGAAAAACATATCCTTGGGTAAAGATTAAAAAAAGTGGGGCCTTGGAGTCAAACAGCCCGATTTGAAATCCTGCCTCCATGTTTTTTTTTAAGTCTGTAGCCAAGTTACTTAGGTATCCTTTGCCTCAATGTCCATGTCTTTAAAATTATCACAAAAGATGAAGAATCCTGCCTGACACATTAAGTGTTCAATAAATTCATATTTTTGTGAGTGTTCCTCTTCTACCTTCACTGTCCCTCGCTCAGAATTGAGTACCCCCACCATGCGCTCCCGTGCCTGGGGTCTACTACCATTCATGGCTGTAATAATTTGTTTATCTGTTTTCTCCAAGAGACTAAGTTTGGGAGCAGAGACCACACTTGTTTTGATAGCCTCAGTGTTTTGGCACAGTTGAATAAATGAAACACATCACGCAAACCATGATTAAAATCTAAATGTTTACTAGTATCAGCATTAATACATGGGGCCCAGTGTAGTTCCTCATATCTTTGCCAATTAGCGTGCAAGCCAAAAAAAGAAAACAAAGATGAATTTGAATGCGTCTCAACAAGGCCAAATTTGGCTGTTACTGTGTGATGTGATGTCAGAACTGGAAGAGCTCACCTGCTGCAGAAACTGCCAGAATGTTGAGCAGAGCCCTGGAGGTTGTTGAGAGTTGTCTCAGAGGCTCTCTCTCACCAAAGCAAATATGCTTTAATCTACTTTATACATTAGGCTTCCTATATATTTTCGTTTGATTTTAGAGTTCAAAGTTAGTGCCAACACAGGCTAGAACTCAGACTTCTGCCTACAACCCAGGCCTCTCCCAAGCACTGCACTTTGTATTCATGTGTTTAAAACTTCACTGAAACGTGGGTGGTTTTCAACAACAGTTTCTTAGGTTCCAGCAATTACTAAATGGAATGTTATTTCAAAATGTTTTGAAATCTAGAATTAAGCAAAGTCAAGGAGAACAAGCCAAGTTTACTATCAAAGTTTAAACAAATAAGACCTATGAACAATACATTTTTTTACCTGCTGTTTATATATATTTAAAAATACATAAATATGTATATTTAAATCCACACTTCAAGACATGTTTATTGATTTGAGAGAGAAACATCCATCAGTTGCCTCCTGTATGCACCCTGCATAGGGATCAAACCCCTGCAGCATTTTTATGTCCGGAAAGACAAACCGGCCAGGGCCTGGCTTTTTAATTTATATACAGTGTACCAAAATCTCACAAGAGAACACTAGGAGGGCCTTGGTTTCTTGGCCACTATCTTTCCCCAGGCAGAGAGATGGAGCCAGGACGAGGAAACTGCTGAGCAGATGCGCTCCTTTCCAGCCCAGCACTGGTGCAGTTCCCCCTGTTCATAACTTCCATCTGGAAACTACCCTGTGAAAGAAGTACTTCAGTATCAGAGGGAATTGCCCCCTAGCCATAGTCCGTGCAGCGTCTGTCTGCAGTTAGAGGGAAAAAACGTGGCCTTTGAAAAAGATGTGCTCTTCAGTAATTGGATGAAGTTATATTTCCAGCATGATTGTGGTTAAAAAAAAAAAAAAATCTTGACCCATTTATCCCCTCTTGCATGCTCCATTTGGACTACCGTGCTAATGGCAGCTGAGATTAGATAATTTTACAAACCTCAAAAACTTCAATCAATATAGCCATTAGTTTCTCACAATAAAGCCCCATATTCAGCATCCCCATTTTATAGAAAGGTCAATAAATGTACTACTTTTTTTTCACTCTCAGAAGTAAGAAATAAAATCAATATACTTGTATATATAAAAACAACTATGAAAAGGACAGGACCCATGGTATACTTGTGTCCAGAATTACAGAATCCTAAAATTTCAGAAAGGCTCTCAGAAGAACACTCAGAGCAGATTTATTTTTTATAGTTTTCCTAGCAGAGAACAGAAAGCTGATTAGGCAGTGAGGTGGTGTTCACTACCTTATAATGCAGCACACACACCCCAATATGTGTGGCTTTGTCTTAGGGCATTATGCTAAATTAATATTTTGCTTCCTCTGACTTTTACCAGTTGGCCTCTGTAGCAATGCATAATGAGGTCCTGCTCCCAGTTACGTGACAGCTCATCAAGTGATAAACAAAGGGAAAACCCCATACTGTGTCTCTTTCTGTTGAGTGTCTGCTGTGTGTTTAGTACTGGGCTAGGCATTACCTCTTAATCCTTCCTAAAACTTTGAAAATCAAATTCATTCAGCATTGCTTTAAAAAATTCACTGATTCCTATTGAGTGTTGTGCACTATGCTAGGCGCTGGAGATTAAAACATAAACAAGAAAAACATTCCTTCCATCAAGGAATTTATGTTCTAGCAGCTAGGGGGTCATAAGAGCCACCACGAAGAGCAGTATAGGTTGAAGCTGGAGAAATAGACAGGGCCTATTATGTTATGTAGGGTCTTTTAGGCCTCGTAAGGAATTAAAGTTTAAGTCAAATAGAAACAAAAATTTAAAACTTTCTGAGTTACTAAATCTCCATGTACATGGAGCAAAATTCAAAAGGTCCCCAGCTACCCAGTTCCCTTACCAAGAGGCAACCATTGCTACTAATAAATATCTTGTGCATCATGCCAGGGAGTCCAGAAATATTCCACACACAGACAAGTGCTTACATACACACAAATGATACACACTGTATGACGTTACTTTTTTTTTTTTTTAGTGTACTATTTTGGAGTACACTCTATCACCAGTACATGTAAAATTACACCATTCTTTTAACAGCTGCATGGTATCTGTATTAGCTATCTATTGCTGTGTAACAAATCCAGTGACTGAAAACAACACATTTATTATCTCACAATTTCTGTAGGTCAGGAGGCCAGGCATGGTTTATCTGGGTCCACAGCTTTAGAGTCACTCACAGGCTGAAGTCAAAGTGTCACCTGAAGCTGTGTTCTCATCTCAAGGTTCCACTGGGGAAGGATCTGTTTCACACTCACAAGATTGTTGACAGAATTTGGTTCCTTATGAGTCGTAGATTTGAGAGCATCAGTTTCTTGCTGACTGTTGGGTAGAGGTTACCCTAAGTTCCTTGACACATGGGCCTCTCCATGGAGTAACTCACAGCATAGCAGCTGGCTTCATCCAAGTAAGCAAGGGACAGAGTCGGCTAGCAAGACAGATTTATTATCTTATCTAATATAACCATGGAAGTCACATCCTGTCATCTTAGCCAAAGTTTATAGATTACAAGGAAGCCACATGTCTCACCCACACTGAAGGAAAGGGGATTATACTAGGCCTAAGTATCAGTTGGCAGAGATAACTGGGGGCCACTTAGGATCTGTCTATTATAGCATCTGTGTGTAGATGGACCATAATTTATTTAACTAGTTTCCTCTTAATGGGCATTTAGGTTTTTTCCTGTATATTTGCCAGTATGACACTGCAGTGAATGTCAATATTTCATGTACATGTGCTAGGATTGGATTAAATTTCTAAAAATGGTACTTTTAAGTTGAAGGCTATGTACATATATAATTTTGGTAGATGTTGCCAAATTAGTCATAGAAGTTGCACTAGTTTATGATCCAAGGCAAGGTATGATGTCAGTTTCCCCACAAACTTGCCAACATAGTGTGTCATTAATATTTTAGATCTTTGCCAATGATATCTCAGAGTAATATTCATTTGCATCTCTCTTATGAGAAATGTTAGAATCTTTCCTTATGTTTAACAGCCATTTGTACTTTCTCTTCTGAAAACTGTTTATGTTCTTTGCCACTTTTTCTATTAAATTTATCACCTTTTCTTATTTATTTGGGTGTTGAAATGTATTTTCAAAAGGTCACTCCAGCCCTGGCTGGTGTGGCTCTGTGGATTGGGCACCAGCTTGTGAACCAAAAGTCACTGGTTCGATTCCCGGTCAGGGCACGTGCCTGGGTTAAGGACCAGGTGGTGCAAAGGACAACCAATCAATGTTTTGCTTGCACATTGATGTTTTTCTCCATCTCTTTCTCCCTCCCTCCCCTTCTATCTAAAAATAATAAATAAAGTCTTTAAAAACATCACTCCAGCTACTCTGTGGAGATTTACCTGGGTGCAAGATTATAGAGGTTGTAGGAAGAGTGGTGGCAGTGTGATGTAGAAGCAGATGGATTAGGAGTTGGAACTGAACAGATATTGGGAATAGGTTAGATATAGGGCTTGAGGGTAAGCAAAAAATCATGTGCGAGCACTATATTTCTGGTGTTGCACCTGGATGGATGGTGGCATTGTTTACTGAGGTGGGAATTGAAGGAGAAGCAAGTGGGAGGCAGAAAGTGGTATTAAGAGCTTTGTTTTAGAAACTGGAAAATTTGTAAAAGAAAACTTAGGACCTTGCTTTGAAAAGATTTTTTTAAGACACAAAACAAACCATAAGAAAAAGATTAGACTGTTAAATTGTACTACATCAGAACTTTTAACTTCTGTGTAATGAAGACCTTATAAATAAAGATAAAAGACAAAAAACAGATTGCAGGGAGAATATTTTGTAACAAATATAACAAAGGATTTATATTACCTCACATAAGAAATTCCTACAAGCCATTTAGAAAAAGACAACCCTGAACAAAATAAGCAAAGTATATGATTAGACAATCAAACAGAAGTAAACCCAAATGACAAATAACTATGGAAAGAGATACTCATTATCACTGGATAATAAGGATATGCAAATTAAAACAACATTGAGCTCCCATTTTTCACCATCAGATAGACAAAGACTAAACTCTGACAATAGAAAATACTACTATTTTCACATACATTTTGGATAGAAAGAAAATTGAATCATGGTCTTTATGGAGACATTTGACATTATCTCATAAAATTGAAAATTCATATATTCTGAAACTTGGCAGTTCTAAGCTTAAATACAGACCTTAGAGAAACTCTTGAACATGGACTTAAGGAGATAATATATGCAGAATGTGTAAAGTTTTAAAACCACACACAAAACAATCATGTTTTATGTTGCTTATGGAGTCATCTATTAATATGAATATATTAAAATGGACACTGGTATACATATGGAATTTAGGATCAAGTTTGCCTCTAGGCAGGAAGGAGAGACACTGGCAATGAAGATTGAGGTCAAAAGGAGTTTTAGCTCTGCACTATTTTATTTACATATTTTTAAAGGAGAATATATACAAATGTTGCTTATATGTGTGTTATTTTACTTATATACATTGGGAACTAAAGACCTGAAGCAAATACAACAAAATGTTATAGTGCTAGAAATGTGGGTATTTCTTGCATTATTCCTTGAAAATATTTTTAACTTTCTCAATGTAAAAAAATACTTTTATTTTTTAACATACTTAATTTGAGATGTTTCTGAGACATCTTGGTGAAGATGAGTAGATATTTGTGCCGAGAAGAGAGTTTGGACTAGAGTAATAACTATTGAAGTCATCAGTATATACATGATAATTAAGGCCAAGGGAATCAATATATCACTTAAGGAAAGGGAATAGATAGTAAAGAGAAGAGGGCCCAAGACAAGTCTTGAGGAAATTTCACATTTTCAGGCTCAGAAAAAAAAGAGGAGACATAGGGGATATTAATAAAGTGAAGCAAGAGAAAAATGAAGAGTGTAGGCTAAAGGAAGAGGGTTTAATTGAAAGGATAAAATGGACACCGTGTCAAATACTGCTGATACATTGAGTTAGAAATTGGTATTATTGAGTGTGGTCATATGGAAGTCATTGGTGATCTCATAGGGTAATTTAATTGAAGGTGAGAACAGAAAGATATTGTAATGGGTGAGCAGGATTTGTTGGACAAGGCACAAAAAGTACAATTCACAACAGGGAAAAATGTATAAATCTGATGACATAAGAATAGCAAATTTCACAAATGTTGAGAATATGTGTGGAATTCATACAAATCACCCAGTAAAAAAGATGATCTGAAAGAAAAATAGGTTAAAGATAAACAGTCAATCTGTTGAAGAGGAAACTGGAATAGCCAATAAATATAAAAAGATTGAATTCACTAATAATCAAGGAAAGGCAAAACAATAATGAAATAACATTTCCATCAATAGATCGGCAAAAATCAAAGTTTGATAATGGCAACAGGCAGGGATTGCCAAGGATTGGGGGGAAATCCAACAGAATCAAGTAAAAAACTGTTAGAACTAATAAGAGAGTTTAGCAAGATTGCTGGATACAAGAGTAACATTCTAATTAACCAATTAGAAAAGGTAATAAAATATAAGAGCATTTGTAACAGAAACTATAAATACCTAGAGACAAACTAGTAAAAATGTACAAGAATTTCATGGAGAAAATTATAATGCTTTAACAAGGGATATAAAAAGAAAATTAGAATAAATGGAGAAGTATATACAATGCTCATGTATGAGAAAGCTCAGCATTTTAAATATATCAATTCTCCCTATATTAGTCTATAAATTCAATGCAATTCTAACCAATACCATAATGAGAAATTATAGCAAGGAGATTTTAAAATCATGAGTAAGAATAGAGGTATATTTATTTAAGAATAAATAAATAACAATAAATATTAGCTAGCTTTTTTAAAACAAAAATGGGTGACACACTCTACCAGATATGAAAGAATATTACAAAGCCGTAGTTATTCATGTAATACAGTAATTGGCAAAGAGATTTGTGGAACAAAATAGACTTTAGAAATACACCTTGGCTGTTAACTAACCTTATTGTTGTAATTATTTTGCAATATATATGGGTATCAAATCATCACAATGTATACCTTAAACATACATGTTATATATGTCAATAATATTGGAATAAAGCTGGAAAAAATACATTTTAAAAAATTTAAAAGTAAATAGACTATGGCGTTTTTGAGAACATGATGTATATTAGAGAAGACATTAAATATTGGTGGGGAAAGGATGAATTATTTATAAATGGTGTTGGGTCAGTCCTCATGTGTAACATTCCTCACACTCATAAATAAAATTCAAATGAATCAAAGACTTAAACATAAAAAACTAAAACTTGGGAAGAAAATACAGGATGCTGTCTTTATGATCTCAGAATAAAAAAAGCTTCTTAAATAATATGAAAAGCATAGTCCATAGCGAAACAGATTGATACATTTGACTAACTCAGTAATTTGAATTTCTGTATTACAAAATAAGCACTCCAAAAGTAATGTTCAAAGGTAAGCAATGGACTTGGAAAAGACATCTGCCACATACATAACAAAGGATTAGTATCAGACTGTAAAACGCTGCCTAGTATAGCTCAGTGAGTTGAGGGCCGGTCTGGGAACCAAAGGGTTGTGGGTTTAATTCCCAGTCTGGGCACTTGCCTGGGTTGTGGACCAGGCCCCAGTAGGGGGTGTATGAGCGGCAATCACACATTGATATTTTTCTCTTTCTCCCTCCCTTCCTCTCTCCCTAAAAATTAATAAATAAAATATTTGTTTAAAAGAATATAAAGGTGTACATTGGTTTCTTGTGATCAATAAATAAGAGAAAGATAATTCAAAAGAAAAATGAGCCAGGGACAAAACCCTGCATTTTGCTGAAGAGAAAACCCAGATGACTAATAAACTTTGAAAGAATTCTCAGAATCTCTCTAATCATCATGGAAATTCACATTAAAATGAAACATTATTTTTCTTTTTTCAAATGTATTAGTAATTCTGAATAGCCAAAACAATTTAGAAAAAGAAGGACAAAGTTGGAGACCTCACACATCCTGATTTCAAAACACACTGCAAAATAACAGTTACCAAGACGGTGTGGTACTGTCATATAGACAGACATACAGAACAATGGAACAGAATAGAGAGCCCAGAAGTAAACCCTTGAGTATATGGCCAAATAATCTTCAACAAAGTTGTTAAGACTATACACTACAGGAAAAGGACAGTCTCTTCAACATATGATGTTGGGAAAAGTGTACATTTACATACAAAAGAATGCAGTTGGATCCCTACCTTCCTTACACCATATTCAAAAATTAACTCAAAAAGGATTAAACACCTAAACATAAGACCTAAAACTATAAAACTCCTAGGATAAAACATAGGGAAACAGCTTCAGGACATTAGATTTGGCAATGATTTTCCTTGATATGACACCAAATCACAGGCAACAAAAGCAAAAATACTTAAAAAACTTAAAAACTTCTGCACATCAAAGGAAGCAATCAACAGGGTGAACAGACAACCTATGAAGTGGGAAAAATATTTGCAAATCAGATCTGATTAAGGGATTAATATCTAGAATACATAAGGAATTTCTATAACTCAATAAAAACAACAAAGACAACAACAAAACAACTAAATAACCCAATTTAAAAGTGGGCAAAGAACTTGAATAAACAATTCTCCAAAGAAGATATACAAATGGCCAACAAGCATATGAAAAGATGTTCAACATCATTAATCATGCGAGATAATACCTCATACTCATTAGGATGGCCAGTATCGGGGGGCGGGGAAACGAAAACAAAAACAGAAAATAAGAAGTGTGGCCAAGGATGTGGAGAAATTAAAACCTTTCAACACTGTGGGAATGTAGCATGGTACAGACATTAGGAGAACAGTATGAGGTTCTCCAAAAAATCAAAAATAGAATTACCAGTAATCTCACTTCTGGGTATACATCCAAAAGAATTCAAAGCATGATCTTGAGGAGGTACTTGCACACCTATGTTCACTGCAGTATTACTCCCAGTAGGTAAGAGGTAGAAGTAAGCCAAATAGACAATGATAGATGAATAAAAAAATTAGCATATACATTTTATGATAGAATATTATACAACATTGAAAAAGAAGGAATCCTATCAAACATGGATACACTTCAAGGACATTATGCTAAGAAAAATAAAGCATTCTCAAAAGGACAGGTATTATGTAATTCCCCTCATATGAAGTATCTAAAGCAGTCAAAATCATAAGAACAGAAAGTAAAAAGTTGGTTGCAAGGGCTAGGGGAAGGAGGGAAGGGAAAGGGAATTAGTATTTAGTGGTTATAGAGTTTCAATTTTGCAAGATGAAAAAGTTCTAGAGATATGTTGCACAACGATGAATATACTTAACACTATTAAACTGTACACTTAAAACTAGTTAAGATGCAAAAATTAATGGTATATGTTTTTACCACAATAAAAAAGTTACAAATTTAGCCAAAAATTTTATTATTGTATAAAATATATAACAAATCCAAAAATGTGTAAAATGCATCTGTAAAGTTAAAAATAATAAAATTTAGGCCTGGCCAGTGTGGCTCAGTTGGTTGGAGCATCATTCTATGCACCAAAAAGTTGCAAGTTCTATTCCAGTTTAGGGCACGTAATTAGGGTGTGGGTTCCATCTCCAGTCGGGGAGCACACAGAAGCATGTGCAGAGAACAACTAATCGATGTTTCTCTTTCACATCAATGTTTTTATCTAGCTCTCTGTCTTTCTCCCTCTCCCCCCCTCCCTCTTCCTCTCTATTGAAAAAGCAAGGAAAAATGTCCTCAGATGAGGATAGTAATAATAATAATAAATAAAATGTATATCCATATACCTACCACACAGCTTAGAAATAGAATATTATTAACACATTAAAGGCCTTCTGTATGCCCTGCCTCCACCGGAGGTAACCATCCTGAACAACTGAGTTAATCTTTCTTTTGCTTTTTAAAATAGTCTTATTACTAATATATGTGTATCTCTAAACAATATATTTTTACCTAAATTGGACTTTATATCAATGAAATCATACATCCTCCTGTAAATTATCTCTTTTTCTCTGATCTCATATTCTCTTTTTAAACACGAATCTCTGAGATTCACCATACTTATACATACATATTGTGATGCATGAAAAGACCACAATTTATTTTCTAATATGTTCCTAATGGACATTTAAGATATTTCCAGTTTTGAGATATTGCAAATGGCTATTACTGCTGTGAATATTTTTGTGCTTTTCTTGGTCCTGGTATTCATATGCAAAATTTTCTCTAAGGCCTGGATTTTAGAGTATAGACATAGGTAAGTGAAAAAGAAATTGGAACAACCTAAATATCTATCAAAAGGTTAATCAATGAATAAAATGAGACATATTTATATGATAGAATATTATACAGTAGTCAAAAGGAATGGACCTGATTTTTCTGTATCATCATAGATCTCAAAAAACGCTATATGGAAATAAAAGTGAGAGAAAAACATAAACAATGAATCATACTATTTAAGCAAAAAGAATTTAAAAGCACACATTATGCAATACAAAATATACGTAAAAATATAAAAAGTGGACTGGAAGTATACACACTAAACTCATGATAGTGATTTCCTCTGGGGAAGAAGGGAAAGGGGACTTTAGATGTATCTATGTTTTATTTCCTTTTAAAAAGAGGTTAAAAATAAATATGATGAAAGATTAACAGTTGTTAATTTGTGGTGGTTGAATATGGGTATTTGTTATATTGTGGATTTTTGGTATTTTTTTTTTTGTATCTTTTAAGTTTCTTTTTTTTTAAGTTACAGATTTGACCCAGAAGACTGTAGGGGAGAAGGATGGGTAAGCATCATTTAAATATTTAAGTGTTTGCTTGATAGTTTATCTAGTATTCAAAATTCACATAATCCTACTGTGAAAGATTTTTTCTTGTGGTTTTCACTCTTTTGATATAATTTTCAAAGAAACAGCGGTTTAAAAAAAGAAATTTTGTCCAAAATGTCATACTATTTCCATAGGACAGATACCCAGAGATGTAATTACTGCGTCAAAGAGGGTGCATCTTTTAAACATTTGCTGCCCTCCAGGAATATGTCCTAATACACCTTCCTTTGGAAAATCTTAACTTGAAATATAGCAGATCTAGGAATATTTATTATAGGCATAAAAAGTCCGTCCTTTATTTAATCCCTCTTAACTGATATTTAATTCTTCTACTTTTGTTAATACATATACTTTTGCATTTACCCCTGGTTTGTCTAGATAAAATGTTGATCCCACTAATGAATAGACACAAAAAGAACATATTTTTGCTCAATATCAGGAAGGACTTTATAAAGAGACAACTGTACAAAGACAGACACTCCTCAGTACTGGAGGTAGCTAAGCAGAGATTGGACAATTTCTTAGCAGAATGTTATAGTCTCCTTTCATTCCTCACACCTTTAGGAAACACCTCGTCCTTCAGCCATATGCAAGGACCTGAACACCCAGAGGTGGAAAACTTTAGGATGCTGCCACCCAAGTTTAATCTCAAGAGTGTAACTAAATGATCCAGTCCTAGGGTTCTCTGAATTCTTTGTTAATGGCTGGACCTTAATTTTAGGATTTGGAGGGTGTGCCAGTATGAAGGACTGGAAACCCAGAAAATAGAAACAGCCTCTAAAAAAATTTTAAAAGATTTTATTTATTTTTAGAGAGAAGAGAAGGGAGGGGGAAAGAGAGAGAAATATCTTCGATGTGAGACAGAAGCATCCACCGGCCCCCTTCTCCGCTGCTCCTCAACCAGGGACGAACCCGCAAGCCAGGCATAAGGTCTGATCGGGAATGATTCCGCGACCTTTCGCTTTACTGGGGTACGCCCAACACACTGTACCACACAGTCAGGGCGACAGCCGGTTTTATGAGAATTCAATCAATTAAGTTTCTCAAAACTATTCATCAAGTTCACCTGTGTGTGTTAGATGCAAAGATAAATTCTCGCTGAAGGGACATTAAAGATCGGGAGAGGGAGAGACACTTGAGGGGCGGGCGCTTGGGTGAAAAAAAGCAGCGTCTCCTAGTCTTCTCCCTATTTGGCTCGTTTCGCGTATTCCTCGACTCCAAGGTACCAAGACCCCATACCCTAGGAGCTGAATTAGCGCCGGCGGGCATGCTAGCTCGTGGGTCATTTAGAAGCCCGGAACCTCCCAGGCAAGTTCGCGCAGCAGTGCGCCCGGGGAAACGTTTGAGCGCTGCACCACCCTGCGCCATGCCCTTCAGCCCAGTGCTCGGAGGAGAAAGCTTGGGACGTGGGCCCCGGCTGTGGCGTGAGGGTTTTCTTTGTAGTTCGCGGTCTGAGGCCAGGCCTCAAGCAAGAACGGCATCATCATGATGAACGGACGGCCGGGCCGAATGCCCTTACAGTTCCTGCCGGATGAGGCCCGGAGCCTGCCCCCGCCCAAGCTGACCGACCCGCGGCTCGCTTACATCGGCTTCTTGGGCTATTGCTCCGGTCTGCTAGATAACGCGCTCCGGCGGAGGCCGGTGATGTTGGCCGGTGAGGGCTGCGCGGGCGGAATCCGGTGGAAGGTCAGAGGGACTCAGGGTTGCTAGCCGGCTCCGCCATAGGCTACCAGAGGTGCCTTCGCTTTTCCGGGCCCTTTCGCTTAGCGGGCTCCGCCTCGCTTTTCTGGGGCATCCGCGCGCCCCGTGAGCTCTTCAGAATTTGGCGGGGCCAGAGTGTCATTTGGCTTCTTAGGAAACGGAGGTGCAGTGAAATCCAAGGCCTCACTGTGGGTCTGAAGGACCGGGCGGTGGACTGCCTCCCCCGTCTCAGTCGCGCTGTGGTGTGTGCAAAAATGAGCGTTCACTCCATGCTATGTACTACTGACACTACGTACATTATAGTAATTAATCTTCAAAACACCTTATGAGGAGATATTATCCACAATGAGAAAACAGAGCCTTAGAGAGGTTAGAGCAGCTTGACCAAGGTCATATGGCTTATAAGTAGCAGAGCCTCTCATTCGTCCTCGGTCTGTATTGGAAAACAGTGCTCTCAAACTCAATGTGCGTACTGATAATAACTTGGGATCTTGTTAAAATGTGCACTCTGATCCATTAGGCCTGGAGAGAGGCCTTATATTAACAAACTACCAGATACTGCTGATGCTGCTGGTGTGGAGACCCCACTTTGAGTTAACCAGAGAACTGTCTTTTCTAGTATGTCAGTCCCATCCTGTCGGAGCTGATACTAGTTGACACAGTAGCTGTGCTAAGCGCTATGGATCTCCAAATGAAAAAGTGGAGGGAAACTGGAAGATTTTGAGCTTATCTTTGACTTACCAGGCAAATACTAGGAGACAGCCTTCCACGCCTATTGGGCTACTGGGAATAAAAGAAAGGAAGGGCCTCTCGTTGGGGAGTAATTTGATGATTGAGTGTTCGGGGTAGGACAATAAGGCTGCAAAGGATATAGTAGGGAGATCATGTCAATTTATTCTCTAGGCGGACAGGAACCTGTTTAGCTTTTGATTGATTGGGTGGGGGGCAGGCCGAGATGCAGTGATCAGACTTCTGTTTCAAAAGGTCAACTTTGTCAATAATGTGAAGTAACACTGATTGGAACCAAGGAGCCCAGTTAAGAAGAAGGTTATTACAGTGGTTCCCGCAACCAGGAATCACCTCACTTGTGCCTCTTTTGCCTTCCAGCTATGTGTCTACCTGGAGGTCAGCTTCCAGCCCACCAAATTTCAGCATTCCAGTGCTCAAATAGTATTGAAATCCCATCTCCCTCCAATATGCCTCCTCTATAGAAATTTACATGTTAATAGAGATGAGTTCACCCTTTTAAGTGCAGGAAAGCTCTGGAAAGACTTCTTAGAAGAAGTGATGTCTGAGATGAGCTTGAATGATCAGTAAGTCATTGGGCAGAGAAAATAACCAGTGCATGGTATAGAAAAGCATGAAGAAGCCTAGTTTGTGTGAGGGATTAGAAGTAGTTCAGTGTGGCTCTGACCGGTGTGGCTCTGGGTTGGGCATTGTCCCACAGACTGAAAGGTCACAAGTTCCATTCTGGTCAGGGCACAGGCCTGGACTGTGGTTTTCATCCCTGGTTGGATGTGTATCAGAGGCAACCAGTCGATATTTCTCTCTCCCTCCCCCTCTCTCTGAAAACAAATAAATTAAATCTTTAAAAAAATAGTATAGTGTTGCTGGAGCACAATGTGCATATCAGGGAACAAAAGAAAATGAAGGTGGGAGAGTTGGTTCACGGTTCATGAAGGGCTTTGGAGGTCATATGCAAGAGTTGGTACTCCTGTTGAGCATAATTGAAGAAGGAACCAACACATTAGGTTTATATTTTAGTAAAAATTCCTCTAGTGACAGGATAAAAGCTGGGATCATTGTGAAGTGAAAAATGAGATTAAGGGGAGACCAGTTAGTACAAATGAGAGCTAAATGAGGAAAGGAAATATTTACAAGGTAGAATTGACAGCACACAGTGAATGGGTGTGGGGATAGGAAAAAACCAGATGATTACTATGCTTATTACCCAGGACTTGGATTCCTGGGTAAATGGTCTTATTTTTGAGAATTCGGAAAAAGAGGTATGAAGCAAAAGAAATGAGTTCATTTGGGGGTATTTAAGTGAATGTATCTGTCAACATTTGGATGTATCTGTTGTTGAACATGGGTGTCTGATTTGGATGTATTTGTGGATCACCAGCACATGGATAGTAGATACAAGTATAGTAATAAACGAGTTCTCCAAAGGAAGATGTGTGGGATAAGAAGTGGAGGACTGAAGGTAGAATTCTGGGGCTTAGCTAGAAAATCAAACCTGTAGTTAGCCTTTTGCAAAAAATATATCTATATTTAAAGTTCATACCTTTGGATCTCCCCTTCAGACTTTTGGCTTTCTCTAGAGCATGGGATTTGATCCTCTGTGTTCTCATTATACTAGAATGATTTTTTAAATATGATGATTTTATAAATATAATTTTTGAATAGATAATACATGCAAATGGGATGAAATCTGGATGGTACAAAAGAGAATTGAGATATATTTGTAGTATAGCCTGCTATTTTAGTCACTGCTAAATATGCAAATATAAATCAGTATATTGAGACCAACCAAATTGCTTTTAGACCATTTGTAGAGGACTTTGCCGCAGCTCGTCACATCTTGAACAGGTCCTGGAATGCAAATCATTTTAAGTCTAAAGTTATTAAATAAGAAGAAAACATTTTTTTTCTGTTCTCAGTCTAGCATTTGGTACTTACTCACCTTTTTTCCATGAAGAAATTTACAAAACCTCAGTTTTTAAAATCTTGGGTTCTATTGACAGTGATGTTTGTAGACTTAACGTTGCTTTTCATAATCGCCAAATAGCTTTAAGAAGACCGCAAGATCAAGGCTGCTTATTCAGAATAGCCATATAGAAAAGCCCCCTTTTTTTAAAAGAATTTTAGAAGAAATAAGAAACTTTATATCTGAAATGTAGGAATATACTCTTTACTACACATTGCGTGACTAATCTTTGCTTTCTTTGGGATTTTTCGTTTGAATTTCCTAGGTTTACATCGCCAGCTTCTATATGTCACTTCCTTTGTTTTTATTGGATATTATCTTTTAAAACGTCAAGACTATATGTATGCTGTGAGGGACCATGATATGTTTGCATATATGAAATCACATCTGGAGGATTTTCCTGAACAAGGTATTTCAAGTTAATTGTAAAAAACCTTTCTTACTCTGCGTCATTTTCCCTGGTTAATCTTTTCCATGCCTATGGCTTTAGGTTCCCTCTCCATATAGACTCCCACATCACTGTCTATAGACCAGAATTGTGCTGAATTCAAATACCCAGTTTCTGGCTAACTACCTCAGAGAGCAAACAGAACCTCACGTCTTCTCTGCCTGCCCAGACCTGTTCTGTGTCCTGCTTCAATGACGACACCACTATCCACCTGGGTACTCCAGCCAAATGCCTGGGAATCATCTTCAAGTTTTTTCTTTTACTCCCTGTTAGTTATCAAGTCTTACTGTTCTACTTTCTATTTCTCAACTCTAAACTTTTCTCTCTCTCCCACTGTTACTGCCCTGGTGCAGGTCCTAACAATCTTTTGCTTGGATCGTTGCTCCTGCCTCCAGCTTGCCTCTCTTTTTGGTCTTACTGAAGTTCACACCTCAGCCTAATTGCCTGGTAGAAACACTTTACCCATACCTTTAATCCTACACATTACATACACATAGCTGTGTCCCTCATTACACTGTAGCTTCATCTTTGTTTCCCCAACCTCCAGCACAAAGCCTACACATAGTACTGACAGTTAATAAATAATAGCTGACCTGAATAGCACAGAACCCTGCCTCATCTCCCATAATTCATCTCCTGCCTCATGAAATGCTGTGTTCTGAACCTGCCCTGTATCATTTGTACATACTGTCCCTTTTTTTTGATCCTCCTCTCTCCCATTTCCACCTATCTGTCTGACAAATTCCTGCCCAAGCTTCATCATCTCGGTGACGTTTTTACCCGGGTACAGACAGGAACTTCCTCAGCACATTCTGTTTTTCTCTGTTCAACTATAATAGTGATATAACTGTCTTCTTGTTTTTATTTTACACAAATATGCACAATACAAATATGTACATGTGTGAAGGAAGGAAGGGAGGAAAAATTTACACTTAAAGATTTTCCTAAATGCATAATATTAAGCATTGAGATTTTATTGGACTGAGTGATCACTAAGGTCCTGTTTAGCTCTAAAATTTTATTACTTTATTTAATATTCTTATAGCCTTTATCCACATTCCTACTGTTTATGGTGCATCAAAAAGGTACAATTTGTGTGTGTATGTGTGTGTGTTTGCCAATGAAGAGCTCAAAGGCTAGTACAAAGCCATGAATAGTGGTTGTATCAGGGAAGAGGAATACTCAGACCTGCTGGATATTAGAGCTGGAAGGATCTTGGGGATATTGATTCCCAAGAGTGAGACCCAATGGCAGAGCAGGCCTCAATCCCAGACCTCTGGTTCTTTGCCTCCATATTCCCTCCATCTCCCTCTGTCAGCAGAAGCATGTATAGCTTCACGGGTTCATTCTGTCTCAGAGCAGCAGATTACTGGCAGGTGTACCAAGAGCCCAGGCACTGAAGAGGATGTAAGCATAGAGAGCTTGACCGCCTAGTGTTTTGGGCCCCTCCCACCTGACCTTTGCCCCTCCCTTTCTTTCCTTCTTTTACCACTTCAGCCAGTATCCCACTAGCAGCACTTTGCTCATCTAGGCAGCCATCTGGATGTCACCACAGATTCTTCAAAAGTATTCACTAAATCAAAATGTCTCAGTGATCACCAAGCTGTCATTGAGGATAAGAAAAGGAGGAAATTTGGGGCGTTTCTATCTATAAAAATACTAAGTTTAACCCTGGCTGGTGTGGCTCAGTGGACTGAGTGCCATCCTGTGAACCAAAGGGTCGCCAGTTTGATCCCCAGTCAGGGCACATGCCTGGGTTGTTGGCCAGGTACCCCCAGTGGGAGGCACATGAGAGGCAACCACACATTGATGTTTCTCTCTCTCTCTTACCCTCCTTTCCCCTCTCTAAAAATAAATAAATAAAATCTTTTAAAAATATCCTTCTATAAAAAAATTAATTAAAAAAATTGTTTTAATTTTATTCTTTAGGAAATATGATTTAAAACATAATTTAAACATAAATCTTTTGTGATCTTTTATAGATAAGAAAACTTATGCTGAAATTTTTGAAAAATTCCATCCAGTGCGTTGAAGTCTCCAAAGTTCTTGCTTCGGTTTCACTGATAAGTTATTTCTGAATTTAGTGGAACACACTTTCATGATACCTGAAGTTATATTAACCTGTATGTTAACACCTGTAATTAAAATGGTCACCATGAACACTCTGACTCTGTTTTTGTCATAAGAAAAATAGTCCATCACAGAATGGTCAGTTTCCATTTATGCAATTTTAAGAAGACATCTGACAGATTTAAAAATGGAGTTTAGTTCTAGTTTGGTCAGCAAACTATAGCCTGTGGGCTAAATGTGGCCCACCGCCAACACAATTCTTTTGGAACAGAGCCACACTCACTTGTTTACATGTTGCTTAAGTTGCTTCCATGCCACAGCAGCAGAGTTATGTAGTTGTGACTGCGACTCTATGGCCTGCAAAGCACAAACTAATATACAGCCCTTTAGAGAAGGGTTTGCCTGCTCCTGTGCTAGTGCAAAGTGCAGAGCAAAACGAAACAAGCCAGACTGTGGAGGGGTTTGTAAGTCATGTAAATAATTTTGACTTGAACCTCTAGGTTGTAGGAAATTACTGAAGGGTTTTTTAATGGGAATAGCATGGTCGGGTTTGCATTTGTGAACTCTCTCTCTGAAAAATGTAGCAGATGGTTTACAAGCAAGAGACTTGAGGCCAGGAGAACAGGAGACTGGTACCGCAAAGGGGCCTTTGCTCTGAGGGGGATCACCCTGGAGGAAGTGGGCTCAGTGCTAACACTGTCTACGGTGCAGTGTGGTGCCATTAGTAGTAAAGGGTCCTGCCTAACTGGAATGAAGTTACTCTTTATTGCTTATCAAATCCAAATGGTTGTCCAGAAAGCTTTTGTTTGCAAGCTCAGTCTTTTATAATCATACTAGTTTTTGGGAATTAATAAAGTTGTTTCTCTCTCTATATGTGATATCAAATTAGGTGGCAGTGTGAATATAAATATGGTTTTTGGGCAAAATCAGATGAGTTCTCTCCACTTGAATCCCACTTGTTAAATATAAAATCATGTCTGAGAAAGTACTTTAGAAGTTAATAAAGATATGTACAAGTGCAAGGTATTATTTTTTAATTGCTACTGCAATAAATAGGTTCATAGTTCACCTGTGCTCAGCAGGTACAAGAATGAACCACTCACCCACAGGGACTCTGCTACCTCCTAGTTCTGGAGTATTAAAAAAACAAAAGCTAGAGCAAACACAAGGTGAGAGTGGGAAGAAAAAATGAACTTGTAATAGCACGCACATGCCAGGTGCTTTTGATTCTATCCTGTTTAATTTCTAGAATGACTTTGAGGCAGGCAATATCCCCATGTTATGGATAATGAAATCTAGGTTCCAACCAGTTAAATAACTTGCCCAAGATCACATAGTAAGTTCTAAGAGTCAGGAAGATGCTAAAACCTATGCTCTTCCTAATGTATCACATTGCTAGGTAACATCTAGTCCCTCATGAACCACTGACCATTATCCCAAGCTGGTAAGAGAGGTGAGGGGGAGTTGTGAATAGCATCCTAAAAGTAACCCAGTGATGAGTCCAGGAACTGGTGCTCAAAGTGGGGTTAGGGAACATCTCAGAAAACTGTCGCCTCACTTCCAGCTGCAGGTCTGGCCTTTCTGGTTTCGTCATGAGGGCTAGTGGGCTGCTCCGTGTCTTCATCACAGAGTCTGTGGAGTGTAGAAATTTTAAAAAAAGAAGAAGAAGAAGAAGTCAGTATAAATCCACATCGCTAAAGTACTGTCATATTCCTACTAGGAAAAATAATGACAAAGCTCAATGGTGTTGCTGTAGGAGGACTCTAGCAGTTATCAGAGCTGCAGTAACTTTCTAGTTCCACCTCTACATTTTACTAACAGGGAAACTACAGTACAGAAAGGTAAGTTGTCCAGGGTCTTATAGAAGTCAGCAGCAGAGCCAGGACAAGAGCCCATGTTTTTAACATCTGCAATACAAAAAAATCAAGTGTAGTGTAGAATTGCTGCTCTTGTCTACAAAGCTGATTGGTCAAGGAGTAGGAGTTCTGTTCACTCAGCCATCCCCAATTCCCACCTCCAGCCCCTGCTACAGAATTCTAAGGCACTAAGGAAGGAAGTTCACTAATGTAGAGGAAAGGAATTAGACACCACTCAGGCCAGGGTTCATTCACATCTCAACTCTACCATTTCCTGAGTTGGACTCATTTTACTTCTTAGACCTCTGGTCTTGTCATCTGTAAAAGGGGATGATAGTTCCATTAGATAATTGATATGCAAGCGGTTTTGAACTGTAAAACTATTCGTATACCTATTGTTATTTTTACCACCACTGTTACTATTCAGTGAAGAAATTGAAACCCAGAGAAGGGAGGTGGCTAAACCAGGGCCTCACAGCTCATTAGTGGTGGAACCAGAACTTGACCCTAGAGCTGTTGATCCAATGCAATTGTATTCAAGAACCTCTGAAAAGTGACCCAACGAGCCTTGGAGGGAGGGAGAGTGAAGTAAGGCTGAAGTTTAGATGTGGATTTGAGGGAGCAAAAGGAGAAATGGCTGAGCAAATACCTGAGCAGAGCTCTCGAGAGGCTGTGTGTTCAGGTCCCTGTTTAATCCCCATCATTACAGAGTGGCCTTCAGGCAGGTTATAAAGATAACACATATGGCCAAGATTAGGTGTGATAAAAAGAATATCCAATTCAAAACTGGGGCTAGTCTTGCTTTTGTCCTTACTGTGTGACTTTCGGTGAGTCACTTTACCTCTGGCTTTAATGTCCTTACTTGTCAAATGGAGATAAAATTCCGGCCCTGCATACCTACACTGGTGGTTTTGAGATTACCATGGATGTGAACACGCTGTGTCACTAATGAAGCCAGTGGGAGCAGGGCTGGCAGGTGGCACAGGGCCAGAACTGACAACTATTGTGGCCAAATTTCTCCCCATCTTTACCCAGAAATGACCCACCCCCGACTGTCCCATGTCCTGTCCTTATCACCTACCTGGTGCCACCACCTATTTGTCTAGCTTGCAGTCACCCACACCTTACAACCTCAGCCTTTCTGTGCATAGACATATGGGCTCAGACTTCAACACATTTCTATGTCCACACAACAGGGCTTTCCAACAGGCAAGCCTCTACACTGCCTGGAGCCAATCAGAGGGCAGTCCTTTAGCTTTCCACCTGGCTGGCTGCAGCTTGGGGTGGCTGGAGCACCCCTGCCAGTTGCAGGAATACTGTGAGCAGCCTCACCTATGTATCCTATGTGACATCTAATATCATCTTTCATGTTCTGTGACTTGACAAAATGTTGGGAAGCAATGCCACACACACACACACACAGAAGTCACAATTCACCTGAGTAAATACCCGTACTTACTAACAAATGCACGCACTCATAAACACGTGTGTACATAAGGTACGCACTCACAGGACACTTTTCCTTCTGCCTCCGTAACAGTCATGGCCATTACCAGTTCTGGGTCAGAAGGACAGTTAGGCAGTGAGGGTGGCTCTGAGGCTTGAGCTCTTTCTCTCTCATGGGGTGGCACCACTGCTCCCCCTGCGCCCCTGGGACGTCCTTTAGTGGACTCTGACTAGTGTGGCTACCATTACCTTTCCTAGAGTCCGAGGCCTAAACGGTCTGTCCTGTTATCTCCTGGTATATCCTCGTCACCTCCTCAGCTTTCAAGGTAAGGTGGGTAAGGATGTGATGAAGGCTAGTGTAGTGCAGATGGAACTGGGCTTCTAGGTCCAGCTGCCCCATGACCTCCTCCTCACCCTTCTCCGTCTCTGCAGCTTCCTTCTCAGCCACATTGGTTTGACCACCTGCCGTCTTGACCTGCCACTCTTCTCGGGGCTGCAGCCCATGATCCACATCAATTCGGATGGCCTTGAGCATGGTGAAGTAGTTGTAGAGACTGGGGGCCCCAGGCTGTGCATTCAGCTGCAGGTCCTGCAGAAGGCTGGGGAACATCACCACCTGCTCCATGTTATGCACCACGGCTGAGTACTGGTCCATGACAGTCAGTAGGCAGTTCTTGGGGTAGCGCTTGGTCAGCACCTGCATGGTTGCTTCCTCTAGCACACTGAGTCCTGCTCCAGCACTGTTTCCGTGTTGTTCTTTTTAAGGGCTGGATGTAAAGGCAGTTTGACAGGATGCCAAGGACCAGCTGGTAGGCAAAAGCACCACCTGTTTTAGGCCAGTCCCAGGGCTTGGACCCCACCAAGCGCTGGCAATCTGTCTGCCCCGGGGCAGACCTGCCAGGCTTCTTTCTGCCTGTGGTCTCAGCACTCCTGACCGCCTGAGCACGAGCCGGGCTCCTCCTCCTATCAGTTCATTGGGCCAACTACTGGGAAGCTTTTCCCTTTGGCAGCTGGTGCATTTGTCCCCAAGGCAGTAATTAACTCTTGCAGGTCACCTGAGACCAAGCTGCGTACTTAGAGTAGCCTCCTAATGTGCAGCTCACTTCTTCAACCAGGGTGCCTCAGCTGTGACATGAACGAGGAGGGTCAGGAAAAGAAACTGCTTAGTGGGGGACAAGGAGCACTGAAGTAGGAGCCCTGCAGTTTCCTAGTGAGTTTTGGTTTTACCTTGTTCAGTACCTCCTTTGCATCCATTTCAACACTAAGCTCCTCCACAAATTATCTCATTTAATCTTCACCAAAACCCCATGATGAATATTTAATCTTCCTGTTTAACAATAAGAAAACTGATGTGTAGATAACTAAAGGGACTTGCCCAGGGTCCGAGTAGAGCTGGGATTCCAGCCCAGGACCACCTCTTTCCCACCTCCACTCAGTGCTCTAGACCCATGTGTGAGGTTGAATGAGTTATACAGGTTCACTGGGTCCATATCTTTATCTGTAAATCTGAGGTATTGTTGTGAGATCGAATAAGACAATGCTAAAGAAATACTGTGTAAGCCACAAAGCATAGTCCCCAGATATATTCGTCATCTGTGCAGATGCCGGATTCATGCTGGGGTCCCCCTCAACTCTAAACTGTAATTCCACAAGTTATAAGGCTTCATCTTTACCATGGACCTAGCCCTTTGACCAAAGTCTTAGAAAATAATAATCTTTTATATCGCCTCATTATCACAATTAGCAAACAGCATTTGTTCTATTATAACTAGGAAAATGAGGCCCAGAGGAAGGTTCAAAGTTGCGTAACAAGTTAGTGTCAGAGTCCTGTGGAGACCAAGACCTTCTGAGTCCTGGTTCAGCTACCTGATCATAACATGACTTCAGGTAGGAAGGTCTCTAGGTACCTTCTGCCCAGTAGGGGAGGAGAGAAGAGGAGAGCGCAGGGAGGGGGACTTCTGTCACCTGAGCAACTCTTAAGCCCCCCCACAGGGCAGCAACCCCTTTGCATCCCCAGGATTGACAGGCACCCACTCACCCACTTCCTTCTTCTCCTATGGCCAGGCCTCTGAAAAAGTTCATCTTCATCTTCAGTTGAACTGACCTCTACTTCTCTTTAGTCCCTACCCACCGGCCAATTACCTGTCTTAAGTATGATTATATTAGCACTACAGAGTAGTGTGAAAAACCATTTATCAGCCTCTAACTCACACAGTGCCCCTAACATGAGGCAGAAAAACAATAATATCCCCCTTTTCAGATGAGGAAACAGACTCAGAAGGTCCTGGAAGTGACAGGCGAAGGCTCAGCCCAGCTCTCCAGGCCTCTGAGGAAAGCTGCAGCTGTCCTTCTCCTCTAGCGCCCTTTGTGGGAGGGATGTGTACAGAGCTGCTAGTGGCCTGGGGTAATCTTGCTTGGACAGGTGGCCTTGCCTCCTGAAAACAGAGTGGGCAGCCAAGTCCAGGAACCTGCTGTGAAGGGCAAAGCTTCCACTTTAACCTTTTCTGTAGTATAGGTCATGAAGTGGAACGAAGAGCACGGCCCAGCTCGTCCTTCCTCTGGCTATGTGGCCGCGGGCTAGTCACTGCTCCACTCTGAGCCTGAGCTTCCTCCTATGTTCTAACAACAATCGGAGCAAACATTGATTGAGGGCTTGCTATTCCATCCTCCCAACAATCATATGTAATTGGCATTCTCCATTTATGGAGGAGGAAATTAAGGTCTAAGAAGGTAAAGTAATTAGCCTAAAAACGTACACTATTAGTTTAAGACAAGGGGGATTTGGGGTGAGCAATAACTCCCACCCACGGGTTGTTATGAGGGTCAGAGCTGATGTTTGTGAAATACCTGGTATATTGCCAAGCCTCAGTCAGTATGTACTACCTCCTGCCACTTCTCCTTTCCTACTCTGTGATCCTCAATTCCTCATTTGTTTCTCCATCCTAGGACTCACCACACACATTTCAGTTCATTTTCTATCTGTCCTGGGACCCAGAACTGCAAATGTTCAGTAGATACTGGCTGGATGATGACCAGTAGATTCACTTCTTGATACACTCTAAGGTCTTTGGTCATAGTGTCCAGGCACCTTGAAAAACAGGGTTCCTGGCTTGGCAAGAGGCAATCATGAGGACTTCAGAAGGGGAGGGAGGCCAAGCGGCTGTGGCCGCACTTGGCTACCCAGGAGCCGCATGGCACTGCAAATGCTCAGCGCCGCCTCATGGGCCTGACTCTCAGGTGAGGCTCTTTTCCAGAATGACTCCTCAGGGAAGCAGGGTGTGCCGTACTTCCATCCTGGCTGTCTTCATTCTACAGGGTGCTCTCCCAGTTCTTACTGTAAACAAAAGGGTTAGCAACACGCATTAGCCCGATGTTACCTCCCCCAGTCAGTGGATTGAAGAATTTGCATAAAATTACTTCCTAAGCTATGCATGGAAAGAGTATGTTTTCTAACTTAATAGATTAAGTGAAAGAATTTCATTTTAACAGGTTACTTAAGTAAACATTTGGTTAATTCACTTCCAGGCCTAAAACATTTTTTTGTTTGTTTTTGACCTTTACAGGGGAAAACATTCTTAAAATGTTTTCTCCTTAGGAGAACAGGACATCTCTTGTATTTGAACACCCAGGACAGCTGAGCAGTGAGTATAGCCAAAGACCATGAGGCTGGACATTGGGGTTTGGGTTGGAACGGCCGCTGCCCAGCCCACTTAAGAACAGGCTCCCTGAGCTCCAATGTCCACAGCTGTAAAGGGTTTGGAGACCTCTGAAGAAAAGGCTTTTCCAGCCCTGATTGAAAAACTCCTTCTGAATCCATGTACTGGTCTCTAAGCATTCCCTGCCTTAGTTCTTGTGTTTTTTAACCCAGCCCAAGGGTCACCAACTCAGAACTGGAAAGCAGATGTTCCAGCTCTGTGCAGAGGGCTGGGAGCGCTGACTCGGGCGCACGGGGTAGGTCAGGAGTGCCTGCAAGTTGTGGCCTCCTTCGTCTTTCACCCAGTGGCCTGGAGCCACCTGGGGCCTCTGTGGGCCATCCTGGCCTCGTCTACTCAACAAGGGTCCTAATCTTTGTTAGAGCCTCTCCTGCCCAGACTTCGGGGAACTCCCTCTGAGCACATAGCCCCTGTGCCCTTCTGTGTGATTCTGCCTCTGTGTTTGGATACTAAAGCCAGTCCATTCCCAGATGTGTTGCTGGACCTGGCCCAGAAGGATGAGTAAGTGATTAAATGGGTGTATTAGTGAAAAAGGGAGAGTGTGAACAAACTGATAATTGGGGGATAAATGAGCTGTGTGAGTGAATGAGTGCAGAACCCACGAGTTCCTCTGGGGATGAGGGGGAGGAGGACCCACATGGCCAGCGTTGTCCAGCCAGCAGGCTACAGGCTGGGACTGGCCCCAGGTCTACCTGGCAGATGGAAGGCCCTGGAAAAACTGTGGCCGAATCAGCAGCTGCCAGCCATCTCTGATTAGAAGACAGAGAGCAAGGATCCAAGGGGATAGGCTGGACTCAGACAAGTCCTAGGTGTGGGGAGAGGAGGAAGGCAGAAAGGAAGGGATGTGAGGTCTTCTTACGGGTTACTATGGAGCAGGACCCAATGGACTCAGGTGTCCCTGCTCTCAAGATGCCCTGTCCCAGCTTTGGGAGGCTATCTGCTCCAACTGGGCACTGTGGGTAGGGAATCCTGACAATGGAAGGGAGGGGATTAGCAGAAACTGGACTAGACCTCATGTCACTCAGTTTCCCCAGCCTTCTTTCCTTCCCTCAATGGGGGGAAACTGAGGCTGAGCAAGGCACTCACTGTAATGGCCTCCATAGAACTGCCTGTGGCCTCCTGCTCAGGGTATCTGCATGACCCAAGTTCGACAAACTGAACTGACTCCAGATTGACGGGAGTCAAAGTGCCCAAGGGCCAGGCCAGGAACACCATGTGAATGTGGTACAAGGGACGGCTTGAGTCCAAGTAACCCTTCCTGGGCTAGGACCCAGGGAGCTACAGAAGGGACTCTGACAAAGGTTGCAGCAAGTTTTCTAGTTTTGAAAGTGGGTTTTAGCCTTGGCCAGTGTGGCTCAGTTAGTTGGAGTGTCATCCCAGAAATCAAAAGGTCATGGGTTTGATTCCCAGTCAGGGCACATGGCTAGGTTGTGGGTTTGGTCCCCAGTCGCGGTAGGGACAAGAAGCAACTGATTCTATCTTGATGTTTCTCTCCCTCTCTCTCCCTCCATTCACCTCTCTCTAAAATCAATAAGCATGTCCTCAGGTAAGCATAAAAGACAATGAATTTTATACACCACCCCCCACCCCCTTGATATCTATGGACCTCAGGCTGTTTTTTTTTTTTCCTTTGTCACTCCAGTTCTGACCTATTGAAGAACACAGGGACCCAAGGGTCAGGAGCTGCAGCACCCCCTCTCCCCAGTCTCTGGGTCCCTGTTGTGTGCCCTTATCCCCTGCTGGGCCAGGAGGAGGCCTGAGAAAACAAGACATGGTCCCTGCCCTCCAGAACCTGACTTTCTCTGTCACCCAGTGGATCTCATGGATTGTAAGCTGACTTCGTGTCTGCACTGTGCTGGGCCTGGGACTATAGCAGGGCATGAGGCAGACAGGGCACCCCCTCGGGCAATTTATATCTAGTGAGAAGAAAGCTACAACAAACATATGTACAGATAAGTATAACAGCATATTGTGGCAGGTACTAGGAAGGAAATAAAGTAAAATAATGAGTTAGAGCCTTGATGCTTGCAAGTGTGGCCTGCAGACTGGCAGGCAGCATCTAATCACCAGGTAACTCATCAGTAATGCAGACTCCCAGGCCATGCCCAGAACTTACCAATCAGAAACTGCATTTCAACATGACGCTCAGGGAATGCTTGTGGCCAGCAGGTCAGGAATTCACTCCAAACCAGCAATTATTATTCCAGTGAAGAATAAATGTCTGTGTCAAGACCTGAATTTTCTCAGCTTCTGCAAGATCTGTCTTCCAGGCAGAGGGAACAGTCAGTGCTACTGAACATGAAATATTCTCCTTAGAGGCATACCAAGCTCACTAGGCAGCCTTAGCAAGTCAATCTACTTCTTTAGGCTTCAGTGTCCCACCTGGAAAATTGAGGAGTTAGACTAAATAGAACCTCTTTCAAGGTAAAGAAACAAACAACTCCAATTATCTAAAGGGAGAATTTGGGGCATCAAGAGTCAAATGACCAGCCAAGAAGGAGCTATTTGAGGGAACAGTAGGGTCGCCCTCTCTGAAGGCCTCAGGTCACCCCAGGAGGCCCAGGCTCTTGCTGCTACTCAGGAATATGGATATCTCTTCTGTTCTGAGAATCCACTGCAAACTCTACTGATACAATTGCTCTGTGTGAACAGCTGACTGGAGTAGCCCCAGGAAGCTGGCAAGTGTTTGGTCCAGCCTCTCCTCCCAAATTCCTGTTACGCCCGTCCTGAAGTTCTGGGAAAACTCAGTCCTTCCTCCAGCTGATGCAACAAGCTCCCAGGACAGCCCAGGGCTCTGGGCCTGCTGAAGAGTAGAGAGTGGAGCTGACATGTCTGCAAAGTGGTCCTTAGTCAATGAGTCACAAAGGTCTGGATTATCAGAGCTGAAGGTACTACAGAGATCCTGCAACCCAACTTTTGCTTTATTATTGAGGGAACTGAGCATCCAATTTCTATTTCTAGTCAAGTTTTGTTCACTCCTCTGGAAAAATTTCACTTTCCATATATATCACTACAAGTCTACAATATTTTTAAAAGATTTTACTTATTTTTCAGAGAGGGAAAAAAAGAAAAGGGAGGGAGAAAGAGAAGGAAAGATGATGATGAAGGAACATCAACGTGCAAAGAAACACCATTCGGCCACCTCTCACACGCCTCCAATCTGGGACCTGGTCGCCATCCCAGGCATGTCCCCAGACCAGGAGCCAAACTGGCAACCTTTCACTTCTCAGACTGGCGCTCAACCCACTGAGCTACACCAGCCAGGGCAAATCTATGACATTTTAAAATTCTGTGGCAAGACTAGTCACTCATAGAGATAATATATCTGTCCCTCCTTGACCTGGAATGCCCTGAGGGCAAGAAACAGGACAAACTCTTTCCTATGACTCTACAACCCCAGGAGCTCAGGAGAGTTTCCTCAGTTGGTTGATTGAAAAGATAAATAAATGAGAGTTGTGGGAATTTATCTACCTTTGGTGTGCTCCCCAGATATTTCTTCACTCCTTCCTTCATTTTTTCCTCTCAACATACTATTACTGAGTTCCCCATAGAGGAAACCTGGCCACAGAGGGTGCTGGGGGGAGTGGGGGAGGCAACCAAAGGCAGGCCCAGGACTCCAGAGAGCTCAATGCGGAGGGGCCTGGGCTCGGCTACCTCCCGTGGAGCTCCATGAGTCACCCTGCGGTGGTGCTGAGGGGGTCCTACTCTGCTCACAGGGCTGGCCCCCAGGGTGGGGCCGAGGCCAGAGTCCAGAGAGTGACCGAGGACCCCGTCCCCACTCTGAGCAGGTGCTGAGAGGGGGCTTGGTTGGGGAAGGACACCCTGATCAAGAGCCATGAGCTCATACACAAAATTCAGTCCATAAATACCCTTCTTCCAGGCCTTCTCAGGCCTCCCATCCCTCAATCCACCCTAAGCCATCTTTTGGGACTTCCTTCCCTTTCCGGCCTGGGGTTCACAGTGACTCCTGCTCTGGCTTCTCCATTGATCCTCCATACATAATCGATCTTCTTTTGCTACAAGAAGAACTCGCCCTTTCCTATCTCAAATACCTTCAATAGTTCCTTGAATTAGCTTCCTATGGGACTACAACATATTATCACAAATTTAGTGGCTTAAAGCCACACAAATGTACTATCTCAGTCCCAGAGGTCAGAAGTCCAAAACAGATCTTCCTGGCCTAAAATCAAGGTGTCAGTAGGGCTGTGTTCCATTCTGGAGACTCTAGGGAAGAATTCATTCCCTTTTCCAGATTCTACAGGTTGCTAGCATTGCTTGGTGTGAGTCCCCTTCCTCCATTTTTAAAGCCAGCCTCACCTCCTCAGACAGTCGTCCCTCTGGTTCTCCCTCTTCCAATTACAAGGACATTTGTCATTATGTTGCAAATGGAGATGGGGTCCAGGCTCTGGGTGGTTGCCAACAAAGAACTGAACAGACCATGTAAACAAAGATATAAGCAAGTGAGAGAAAGTTTCTGGCACCATAACTGATAAATCCTCTGAGAAACAGGAAAAAGCCTAATCCCCAGAACACCCACCAGAGTCAATACTGACCATCAAAATATCCAGGGAAATAAGTGGAAAACCTAACAATCAGGATCCACTTAATTAGAGAGAGATCAAATCCTGAAATGGCCCTATACCTTCCTGTAGCTAAAGTGATCAGGCAAAAAGACAGGAAAAACCCAACCCAGTTAAAGAGGAGTGCCATGATCTGTTGTATTTATAGTTTTAACATAGTAAACCAAAGTGAATAACCACTTGGCAGAATGCACATCATTACAGTATGTCAGGGATCATCTCAAGAGTTCCAAATTAATTCTTTCTTTGCACCTAGTGGCTAATCCCTTCCCTACACCCAGCCCTTGGCCTAATTATTAGGAGATAAGGAGGAAAGGAGGAAAAAAAAAAGGACCCTGGCTGATGTGGCTCAGTGGATTGAATGCTGACCAGAAAACCGAAAGGTCACTGGTTCAATGCCCAGTCAGGGCACATGCCTGGGTTGCAGGCCAGGTCCCCAGTTGGCGGTGTGTGAGAGGCAACCAATCGATATACCTCTGGCACGTTGATGTTTCTGTCCCTCTCTCCCTCCCTCCCTTCCCCTCTCTAAAAAATAAAATAAAATAAAATTTAAAAAAAGATTGGGATTCTAATCATACAGAAAGTGCCAAGAATTGCATTTTACCAATTAAGAATTATGTGTAGAAATGCAGTCATAATAAAAGTCACACAAAATAATATTTAATTCCAAAGTAATCACATATCTTACAACTTCCAAAGTCAAAATCATCCTGATTCTCAAAGTCTTCATTTCTTCCAGGAACCAAAGGGATAGCAGCTTCAGCCTTCGTTCTCTGGGCTTCATCATCCCAAGATAAGGGTGTGGGGCCATCTCTGGCCAGGGAATGGCTCTCTTCTATTGAACTGTTACAGGCTTTTAGGGTTTTTACACATGCAACTTCCCACAGTCCTTGACGGCCCACTTGGGGAGGAAACCAGAATGCGAATTATTATTAGGAGGCGGAAGACAGCTGCAGTGTCTCAGGATTTTCTATTCTATCTCCTGCCTCAATTACATAGGCTCAACTAGATAATCCAGGATAATCTTCTCATCTCAAGGTCAGCTGATTAGCAATCTTAATTCCATTTGCATCCTTAATTCCCCTTTGACAAGTAACTTAACATATTCATAGGTACCAGGGGTTTGGACACTGACATCTTTGGAAGCTATTATTGTACCTGTCACACTCTTTATCCCTTTCATGTGGTTTTTACATGCTATGACAATTCTTTAAATGCAAATGTTCACAGAAGCCCAATGAATAAAGCAAATTCAAAAGAAACTGATTTGGCTAAGCAGGATAAAGGGGGCTATAGCTGACCATCTTTCATTAGCCCTTAGGTCACTACCAGAAAACCTGGGCGACTCCACAGAGCACAGCCGGAAACCACCAGCCATGCCTTACTTTGATGTTCAAGGCCTCAACAAGCCTTTCTGGCTTTTAAAAAAATATATATGTTATTTATTTATTTTTAGAGAGAAAAAGACGGAGAGAAACATGAATGTGTGGTTGCCTCTTGCACACCCCCAACTGGGGACCTAGCCCTCAACCCACACATGTGCCCTGAGTGGGAATCAAACCAGTGACCCCTTGGTTCACAGGCCAGCACTCAATTCACTGAGCCACACCAGCCAGGGTGTCTCTATGGCCTTATTCTCTGCTAGCAGGACAACAAACCCGAGTCCCATTTCTGGGCCAGGCTCTGAGGTGGGCAGGAGGGACACCTGGATTCACAGTCCCTACCCCCAGGAAGCTCAGAACCTAATAGGGGATTGGGGCAGACAACTAAACTGGCTACTTCAACCTGGCTGGGTGAATATCCCAAGAGCACAGGGAACAGAGGGGAGAGGTGCCCCGGGAAGCTTCCTGAAAGACCAACAGTTTTGTGGAGTCACCAAGGCAGAGAAAGGTGGGAATAATCTTAAATGTAGGATGGTAAGGGGAAAAATGTTTCTCTCTCTTTATCTCTCAACGTTAGATATATTTTCTATACACACAATACATTTACTATATATGTATATACTATGTAGTACTACAGTATATGTTGTATATTAAAGAATACATAGCACATATATTCTTTATAGTACATATGATGAAAGATATATCTATTACTATTTTTCTGATTTCCTGCACCTATATATTATTTATGAATACTTACATATACAGTAAATAAAAACATGAATTTAAGGAGCCATCTTTGGGGAAGGGTCGGGTGAAAGGGAGGAATACACTTTATATTTGTTAGGTCTTATTTCTTAAGCTCAGTGATGGGTACGTCGATATTTATATATTCATTCTCTAATTTTTAAAAATATATTGCACACTTATTTTAAAAAAAAAAAAAAAAGGAAAGGAAAGTGGGAAATGTTTTCCAGGCAGAAGTATCAGAGTGAGCAAAAGCTGAGACGCTAAATAGCAAGAATACTGATGACTGCTCAACAGGCCTGCACTGTCCCAAACTCCACAGTAATTTTCCGAGTCTTCTCTCTCGCCCCTCTTCCTGCCTCGCCTCCTTTTGTCCAGCCTCACGCCCCGCAGCTGACCATGCTGACCCCTCCCCTAACGGATACCGGATAGGCTCCCATCCCACCCACTTGAAAGTATACACCTCTTGTCCACTCGTTCAGTTCAAGAATGCCTGCGTGTCTCCCGCAGCCTGCGGTCTGGGGCAAGGCTGAGCCGCATGCAGCCCCAGGGCTCGGCCACGAGGCGGGGGCCGGCTGCAGCAGCTCAGGCCAGTAGGGGACACTGCGGGGTAGGCCAGGACCTGGACTCCGGCCGCACCGCCGCCGCTCCGCTCAGCTCTGCATCCCGGAGCAACGCGGTGCCTGAACTCCCGCTAGCGAGCTGAGTTCGTAGCTCGCGGAAACACACGCGTTTCCAGGCAATAATTGTCTGCCTCGTTTTAAGAGAGAGGGGTTGGCGGGTGGGGAGGAGAGTGGGAGATGATTCTGGTCCTCCTTCCAAGACCCCACTCCCCAGATAGCCGTTCCGAATGCTTCGAAGCAGTTTATTCAAGGGGCTTGACTCCGCAGGTGAAAGCACAAAGCGGATTTCTTTCCTTCCTGCCAGCCACTGCCCTTTCGAACAGATGCTGTGCACTCACACTCTACTGTTCGTGGACGCAATCTCGGCACCTCCCCTCGCTTTTCTGAGAGTCTCCCGTTTATTGTCTGGTAATTTCAACTCGTGAATAAGCTAAGTGCACACTAGTGTTACAGCCAAACTTCACCCCCCACCCCCGCCCCGGCCTCCTCGGATGGGGACACTTGCAGGCTGGGGAAGAGGTGGCGGGGGCCTGGGCAGCCGCTCTCCAATCTCGGCCGCTCTTCCCCTCCTCCTCTCTCTCCCCGGACTGCCCCGGCTCTCCAGGGCTGAATGGGGGCGAGGTCTAAGTACACCAGAGCCCGCTGGGCGTGGCAGGTTCCGAACGTGGACACTTGCCATCGGGAGCCCTTTGATGAGCTCCTTGGAGACCCACCACACCATTCACCTGTAGTGCCCCTGAAACAGGGCCGGGTTGCCTCCTCCTAAAGGGTGCTGATAGCCCCCACAGCTTCCGCATCCCTGCTCACACTTCCAGCATCATTCTGCTGGGGTCCCCTCACACCTAAATGGGAGCCCTCTTCCACGGGGACTTTTTCAAGAAGGCCTCTATTCTGTTCCTTTCTGCAGGGTCTGCATGTGCGCACAGGCGCGCGCACGCACCCCTGCCTAGGAGCCGGCCACTCACCAGCTCTCACCAGGTTCCAGCCCACAGAGCCTCCACCTCCAAGACGCCCCAAATTGTTCTCCTAAAGCCTGTCTCCCCCGGTTTGCGGTGAGAAGGAAGGAGCTCCTTCCTCTCCCTCCCTGGCGAGGTGCGGGTTGGAGGACAGGCAGAGTGAGTGCACTGAAAACTCTCTCCAAAGAGACTATCCTACCAAATTCCTGGAGGATTTTGGCTTTCTCTGTGGGGTGCAAGAGGTAAGCTTTACCTCTGTCGTCCCTCTCAGTTGGTCCTACAAAGGTGACCCAGCCTCTCTCTAGAGTCAGCAACTCTGGCATTGTTTCTCTCTGTGGGGCCTTAGCTGAAATTCTGAGGTGACTGGAAACGTCTTTGTTTTCATCTTACCAGCTTCGAGTCTTTGCCTGAGAGCAGTGTCTCTAACCTCAACACAGAAGAGACCTTGCCGGAGAATCTACACAAGCACAAATCTGACGTCACTCCCCTGCGTAAATCTCCAGCCTCTTTGGTAGGCGTGCTGTATTTCAACAGCTGGGGCTTTGTAGACATATTGGGCACTTCATGCTTTCTCTCACACCTCCCCCTTTCCTTACACTAGATTTTCAGCTTTGCTTTTCCACTTGGACAACTCCTTGTGGACTTTGAAGACCAGAGTCAGAATGTCACCTCCTCCAGGAAGCCTTTCCTGACTGCCCCTCCACTGTGCTTACATACGTTTTATCACAAATAGTGTTCTATTGTAATTACCTCAAACTGTAACCCAAAGAGCTCAATTTTTATACAAAAAAGTGTTTTTATACAATTTTTTATATAAAAACTCCAAAAAGAAAATCAAAATCACCCATAATCCCACCACTATTTTGATATCACAAGAAGGACAAAGAATCTTTCTTCTCCTGCCTGTCCTGCCAATCCTACCTGCAGGGGCAACCACTTTTAAGAGAGTGGTTTGTTTTCTTGGCACACACATTCCCTTTTATAATTCTTATTCTACATCTTGGTCTGCAATTTTCATTTTCACTTAATGGGCTAACTTGGGCATCTTTTCATGTCAATGCATATGGTTCTTTCTCATTCTTTTTTAAAAAATTATGTGTATATATTTATATATAACATAAAACTTGTCATTTTAACCATTTTAAGTATACAACTTAGTGGTATTAATTACATTCAGAGTGCTGTACAAACATCACCACTATCTTTTTCTGAAACTGTTTTGTCATCCCAAACAAGAACTCTGTACCCATTAAGCAATAACTCCCCACCCCTGTACACACATACAGCCCAGCAACCTCTAATGTACTTTCTTTTCCATGAATGCCTCATCCCTTTTTAACCTGAATATTATTCTACAGCAGAAAACACCATCATTTATTTAACTGTTCTCTACTAATGGATATTCAGGGCCTTCCTGATTTTTTGGTAATACAAATAATGGTGCAACAAATGCCTGTGCATCACAATTACCTTCAACATGAATGTTCCTGAACCCCATTCCCAGATATTCTGGCTTAATAAGGATAAATGGGGCCTGGAATTGAGGTATTTTTTTTAAGGTTTTATTTATTTATTTTTTAGAGAGAGGGGAAGGGAGGGAGAAAGAGAGGGAGAGAAACATCAATATATGGTTGCCTCTTGCACACCCCCTCCTGGGGACCTGACCTGGAACCCAGGCATGTGCCCTAGACTGGGAATAGAACCCATTACTCTTGGGTTCGCAGGCCATGCTCAATCCATTAAGCCACACCAGCCAGGGCCAGAATTCAGATTTTTAAAATATCCTACCTGATCATTGCGATGTGAGACCACACAATGAGAATCGCAGCTGTAGGGCCTGGATCTGCTGCATTCCTGGATCCTCAGCATCCAGCCTTCAACCTGCCCACAGAGAATGGGTTTGCTTACTGGAGTAACATCATAAACTCTGGGCTCCTACCCACAGTCTGCTGTCCCCATGCCAAGGCTGCCCTGGTGAGTCATCAAGGACAGCATGCTGGCCCCCAGGGTGACAGAACATCTAAGGGAAGCTTGATGGATTGTATGTCTTCCAATCTGGAAGTCCTGAGTCACCCTGGTTTACCAGGCAGCTCGCAATACTGTGATCTGTTAGCTTTGCCCTTTGTGGGAGGCAAAATCACCACTCATTCAAATCCAGGCAGGCCAAGGAAAATGGTGCCTTATCTAGCCTGGGGAAACCATGATTCACACTCCTTAGAGGTGGTCGGTGGAGGACCGAGAGTCACCGGGAGAAAGAGAAAGGAGACAGAAGCAGGCTGGATTCCAGGGTAAAAATTAAAAGGTGAAGGAGAAAGAGAGGAACGTAAAGCAAAGAAACACAGAGAGAGCAAAGAGGCAGAGAGAAAGAAAACCAGAGTAATTGGGCAGACGCAGAAAGAGAAAAGGGAGTGGGGAGTAAGAAAAAAGAGAAGACAGAAGAAAGGAGGACATAAAGCAGGAAGTAAGGTGAGTTCCTTAGCTGGCATTTTGGATCCATCCAGAAAAAACCACTTGTGCTTCAGATCCCAGCAAGACATGTGGTGGAGGTGATTTGGCTTGGTTCTCAGGACCTGGCTCATATTTTCAGCCCTTGCCTGCAGCCCTGGCAGCACTATCGGGGGGGTCAGACTCTGGATATGACACAAAAACATACTCAGGGCAGCCACATCCTGTGTGCCCCGTGGTAGACACAGCCTTTATAGTCACGACAACAAGGAATGAGATCTTCACAAGGTGCATACTTCTTGCACAGTTCCTTAGCTATAAAGGATGCCTGTTACAATGCTATTTATAGTAAAGGAGGAAAAAAGACAGAAAAAAAGAAAGAAATGAAATGAAATGGAGCATTATACATTTATGATGATTCACACAACATAATGTTATACAGCCATTAAAAATAATGGTACAGAAGAATTCTTAATAATATGGAAAAATCCTAATCATAATACTAGATAAAAAAAAGTGCATACATGTTTAAAGACTTGGAGAAGGGAGTAATGGGGGTGACGCAACATCTCCCCTGGCTCAAAATCTTCTCAAAGTTCACTCCAGTTCAACCCTGTGCTTAGAGACGGTTGTTTTTTGACAATCTCAGAAACAGACCCTAAGCCCTTCCTATGAGCCCCATGCTTTCCCTTTTGGAGAAATTCTTATTAAAGTCTTGTCAAGGGGTAAGCCCTAGGCTCTGCTCCAACTATAGAAGCCTAAGTAATTGGATTCTTCTACCTGCCCCTGGTGTAGCCAGGGGCCTGCCTGTGACCAGCAGAAGCCACCCAGCTCTGTCACGTGATCCCCACCAGCCTCCCGCCACTGGGCCCTGTGGGCTCCTGATCCCCATTCTCTATCAACTTTGATAGTCTTCTGAGAAATTCTCTTTTGTTTAAGGAGCTGATATTGGCCTCTGTGGCTTGCCACCAGGAGCCAGGTCTCACAGTCTGACTGTGTTCTGTAGCAGGGACTTCTGCTATCCCCACCCACCAGGTGCTCAGAGCCCCTCCCTTTCCTTGGGCTCAGGTGTCCTGGGGCTGTGTGAAAACGTGTCTCATCAGATAATCATCTAAGGCATCCACACTGGGCCTGGGCAGCCAGTGAATCAGGAGTTGGGCGGGCTGCAGTTAATTTCTCTCCCAGAAACTGAGGAGGAGGAGCTGGCAAAGGTCCTAAGTGCAGACCATGGGAGGTGCTCTTCTCGGGGACAGTGGATCAACGATAAGCAGACCCCCGCATAGTGCCTGAGCCAGAGGCTGACAGCATGTCCTGAAAAAGATGATTTGGTGAGGAACAGGGAGTGGACACAATCTGTCACTCAGACAGGCCCAGGGATATCTCAGAGAGGGAGGGGTGCGCTGCCCACCACGAGCAGGCCCTGCATGGCTATGGGGGTCCCAGGACTTTGTGTACTGCCTGTGTTGGTTACTGTGTCCTACACTGCCTTTGCCAGGCAGGATTCAGTCAGAAACTCTTAGAGGAAAAGAGTCTCTGGGTGTGTGTGGGCAGTTTTGAGGGAAGACAAGTAGAAAGACAGTGCCCTATTTCACATAGCTGGTCTGGTATGGGAAACCTGGGGCAGAAAGAAACCTGGGTAGCAAGACTTTTCTTTCTTTTTCTTCTTCTTCTTTTTTTTTTGTAAACATTTTATTGAAGTATATACAGAGGAATTCACCCAAGTAATTTTCACAAAAAGTAAACACACCTGTGTAATTGTAACCTAACTTACACATGTAGCCTAGTAAGTAGCCTAGCATGGGTAAACCTTTGTTTAGAGTTTATAACTTTGCCTCCATGATTGTGTAACACTTAGATCACTTAGATCACTAAAACTTATAAGGCTTGTGTAATGTTATCTTGCAATTTGCTGAAAGTCTCACAGAAAGACTAAGTCTTAGATGTTTATTCATACCTACTCATTCCTGACATTGATTACCAGATTGTTTTTCAGGAACAAACCCAGGATGTTTTGTAGAACCAGGGGGAAGGTGGAGAGGAGGACAAACTAAACTGCCTGAGACCAGCTGGAGCGGCCTGAAGGACCCTCCAGTGACCTCTGTGTGAACTTTCCTTGTTATATTCTCATTATAATACTTGAACTTGCAATATATGTATAGCCACGTTTCCTGACTTCAAGTGTCCTGGAATGTCCTCACCTACGCATGCAATGACAAAATCTACCTCTATGTTTATGCATGATTTCCCCTAATAAAGAAGGATTCGACACTTTGTTCAGGGACACAATGCTCTGGGAACAATCCCTGGTGTGTTTTGTTTGCTGGCTTGCCATAAACATCTTTCTCCTGAAATCATCTTGGAGTTGTCTTTTGGCTGGCAACTATCGAGCATTTGGATCCAGTTTGGTCTGGTAAGATAACCATCCCCCAGCCCCAGACAAAGAACATTACTCAGCATCCCAGGAACCCCCCATTTGGGTGTCAGGGTCGGAGAGCAAAGGAGGGAGGAAGGAAAAGATCCTCCCAGGTACCAGCCTGGCCTGATGTGTGGTCCTGGAAGCTTAGCGGGAGCGCCCCCTTCTTTATTAGCACCAGCCGATGAACTGGCCTGCATGCAGGGCTCGGCACACACCACACACCCAGTGTTCAGGGCCTGCCCTTGAGAACTTGGTGGACAGATTATTAGCCACAGACGGCCCTCCAGAACAAGACAAGGAACAGGTTTTTGCAGAGGGTCACAGACCAAACAGGGCTAAGCCAAGAGCCTGAGGGCAAACAGGGAAAGAGAAGCTTCCTGCCTGGGCTGGGAGGGTGTGTGCTTACAAGGACCTAGGAATGGCCAGTCCCAGGGGAGTGGCTGCAGCAAACACTACTATTTGCTCCAGGAAGTTTCTGTTTGTCCAGGAATGATTCACCTGGGTTCCGCTGATCAGCCCCTCCTCCTCTGCCCTCACCGTGAGCTCCTACGTGGGGGATGCGGGTACCATGGAACAAGTATGGCTGCGGCATCAGAGGAACAAGTATGGCTGTATTTGAACCCTGGCTCTAGGCTCTGTGACTTTGGGAAAGTCACATTCCCTCTTCTACCTGGGTTTCCTCATCAGCACAACAGGACAACAATGTGTACCTCATAAGGCTGTTTTGAAGATGAAATAAGGTAACTTACGTAAAATGCCTGACATTGGGCAAGCATTTTATAACTGTTTGTTCCTATCCTTTGACACTTTTTTATTTAGCAAATACAGTACTCCCCTCTATTCACAGCGGATACATTGCAAGACCCCCAGTGGATGCCTGAAACCACAGGTAGTACCAAACCCTGTATGTACATAACTATGATAAAATTCAATGCTTTTTCCATCTTAGCTAAGCACTTACTATGCATTGTGGTTATAACTCTTGCAGTTTGAGGTACAACAGCAAAATTGGCAAGTTTTCTCCTTTACAATTTCACAGATAAAAGATTCATCCTTACTGTAGATCTTAGCCACCTCAGCACATGATTTTTTTTTTTTCTTTCCTTAGAAAAGAAAAGTTGAGACGTTTCACCTTTTCACTTAAAGGAAGCACTTTCTGGCTTCTCTTTGGCATATCCAAATTGCCAGCATCGCTACTTTTGTGCTTTGAGGCCACTATTACGTAAAGTAAGGGTCTCTTGAACATAAGCCTTTTGACACTGAGACAGCTGGTCTGATAACCTAGATGGCTACCCCTGCGCACAGAGCATGGAGCTGGTGGACAAAGGGACGATTTACGCCCCACGTGGGATGGCACGGAAAGGCGTAAGATTTTCTCATACTACGCAGAGTGGCACACAATTTAAAAAGTATGAATTTTTTACTTCTGGAGTTTTCCATTTAATATTTTTGGACTGCAGTGTCCATGGACAACTGAATCTGCAGAAAGCAAAATGGCAGAGAAGAGGGCTGCTGTATGTACCTGAGGCCTGGTATGTAGCCGATAAGTGTGCTAGGCACCAGGAAGAGAATGGCGAACAAAGATTTGAAGACTGGCTGCTCTCATGGAGCTCGGAATCTAATGAGCGGGACAGACATTAAACCAATAAAAGAGCAACAACCTCAACAAATTCATGTTATAAAGGAAAAGAATGATGTGTTATCAAAAAGAATATCAGTGGTGACTTCCTTCAAATAGTGTGGTCTCTGCTAGGAAGGCCTGCTAGGGAAGGTGACGTTTAACCTGAGATGTAAGGATGAGAGTGAACGAGGCGTTTTGGAAAGCAGTACCTTGATGGGGCTAAAAGGCACAGGTGTCAGAGCCAGTGTACCTGGATTTCAAATTCTGGTTCCGCTTATTCAGCCATGGAACTTCGGCGAGTCCCTTTACTAATCTGGATCTTAGTTTTATCTTCTGTAATATGTGGCTAAAAATACCTTCTACATAGAATTTCAAGGGTGGAACCCAATTGTGTATATAAAGTGCCCTGCATGGTGAGTACTCACTAAAATCAGTCCCTTTCCTGTCCCAGTTGATGACTAATTGTCAAGTGACTGGCACAGAGACAATGCATGTGCTCAAGGACACATATGGGCAGGACATAGGTGGTTCCTCAAGCTGGGTATTTGAGGAGAGGTTAATAAAGGGACTCTATAAAGGTATGGCAGGATTTGGGAGCAGCAACGAGGAACAGTGCAGTCCCTCAAGACTAGTAACAGGAAGTCCTGAAGAAGATGCGAAAGAGAGCAATGATCAGAACCTGGGAGAACAGCATGGGGAAAGGGTGCCTAAGAGTCACAGCTGACTTGCAGAGACTGAAGAGGGAGAGAGCCAAGGGAACAAATACTCTGATCTCAGCTTCCCCTTGCCCTCTGCTCTTTTGCTAGGCCTCCCATTGGCCAAACACAGATGGAAGCCAGAGGGCATGGGAGCCCCTGGATATAACCCATACGGATCAGCCACCCAGGGTGGAGAGCAGGGGGAAAAGGGTAGAGTAGATCTGGGGGGACAAATGGCAGAGATACAGCAGGGGATCCATATCACTGGGTCTCTTTAGAATGAAAGTGACAGATAAATCCAGTGTAAAATGACTTAAGTCAAAAAGGAATGCCTCCTGTCACTTAACTAGAAACGCCAGGGGTACAGCCTGAGGCATAGCTTCATCAATGCTCAGTTGATAGTGAGGAACCAATTTCTCATCATCTCTCAATCCTATTTTCCTTCATCTGTCACCTTTACTCTCAAACTACATGTAGTGGCAAGATGATGGCAGTAGTGAGTAAAGGAGGAGGCAGTTCCCAAAGGAAAACTGTGGTTCTTTACCGAAGAGGGGCAGTAGAAGCTGTCCACTCGGTGCTCATGGGGGAAAAACTCAGGTGACAGGGGATGGTACTCCTGAGGCCAGGTGAGCAGCCACCCATTCCCATCTCTGCACTGAAGAGACTCAATTAGCTATCTCAGTGCCCTCATTGGTAGCAAAAGAGGCCCACGGGGAAGAAGGGCTCTGCACAAGACCATGCAATTAATGTCAAGGCCAGGACGTGAACTCAGGTCATACAATCTGTCTTCCACATGACTTTTTTATTTAAACATTTAAAAAAATTAATTATAGTTGACATACAATATTATATTAAAGTGTACAATATAGTGATTAGACATTTATATAACAAATTGATCACCTTGATAAGCACATGATTTCTTAAAAAATAAAATAAAATAAAGCACCCCTAGAGAGTATTAGGATGGGAAAAAAGAAAGGAAGGAAGGGAGACATTGCTAATAAATTAAGAGAGTATAGAAGGATATACAATGAAAAGTAATTTTCCTCCCATGGCCGACTCCCAGTCCTCTTCCCCTATGAAAATTATCACTGCAAATGTGCAGATGTAGTGGTGCACACACACTTAAGATATTATTATTATTATTACTATCTTGGAGAATATTAGCACATAGAGATCTGCCTCATTTTTTTGTAGTGGACATAGAGTATTCTAAAATGTATACGTCATCTAATTTATTCAGAGTGCCCAGTTGATGATCATGTAGGCTGTTTTTAGTCTTTTGCTTTTATACGCAATGCTGCAATGAACATTTTTGTACACACAGTGTCTTTGTACACCTTTGCTCTAGGGGCTAATCCTAAGAGTGGAAAATGGCACTTCATGGCTTTAAAGGGCTCATCCTGACAACACTTTCACTAGAAGGAACCAAGACTGATGATGTTGGGAGGGATCTTAAGCGTTGTCAAGCCCAGTAATTTTCTCAACTTTTTGCAGATGAGAAAACTGAGGCTCAGGGTCTGACAATATGCCAGTAGTAGAATTGAACTAAGAGGGGGAAGAGGGCGTGGTCAGGGGGGCAGGATCAGGAGGTGGGGGCCAGGAGGTGGGCAGTGCAGGCTTTGTGCCCTGGCCTGGCAGTTCAGGCCGCAGCGGGTTCTGGAGCCAGATTGCCAAAATTTGAATCGTGGCTTAGAAAAATGGCCTTTCGAAGCTTCAATGTATTCACCTGAAAAATAGGGATGATTTTAATTTTCCTTATAGAGTTGCCGTGAAGATAAATAAGATAATGCCTATGAAACAAAGGTTAACTTTTCATACCATTCCCTAGTGTGGGTATCCTTGAGGTTAAAAGGCCCATGAGCTGATGAACTCAGGGCATGCCTGGCCTCCAGCCACGGTCTGTTTCCCTGCAGTCAAGGCCAAGCTGAGCAAGTTCTAACCTCTACCCAGAAGCTCTGGCTGCCTCTTCCTTCCAGAGAGCAGCTTGCTGGGTCTAGGGCAGTTCTGGGAGAGGCCTTCAAAGGGAAGCCCAGCCATGCCTCTTCCCCATAAGGGTTTCCAGGGATGGGCACCTGTGCCCGCCTTGCGCCTGGCACTGACCATACACTACTTCCCAGATTCCTCCCTGAAACTGTATTGGCATTACAACTCCCAATTCTGAGGTAAAGAATGAGAGGCTCCCAGAGTTAAAGAGATTTGCTTCTAAACAAAGAATTCCCAGGGTGGAGAGGGGGACCTCCCTGGGGCAAAGGAGCACGCGTTGATTGATTATGAAGTTGATTCATTAAGGCACCTGCATTCTTTGGAGTTTATACTGTGGCCTTTTTGTCCAGAGGCTGCCTCAGCCAAAAATGATCAAAAGGGACATCCACCCTTATTCTCCTGTCACAGACCTCCTTTCTGTTCCTCCTCTAACTCAGTACCTTCTTCCTATCTCAGCACCCTATGTACCTCTTTTCATACCTCAGCCCTGGGAAGGCTTCCCTGCCTTTGCTCACCACCAGTGAGCCCACCATCATCTTCAAGTTCTCATGGTCCCTTGTTGTTTCCTCTCAAAGCGCTGATAATGCTGTGTAACCGGGTATGTATTTGAGTGACTAGTCAATTAGTCGGTGTCCCCACCGATCCAGGAGTTCAGCTCTAGTCTCACTCACTACTCTTTCCAGTGCCTTGTGCCATGATTGACACATGGCAGGCCCTCAGATATCCATGTCCCTCCTCTTTAAAGGAGAATGGCCTTACCTGCTACCAATGTCGTTCTGAAGAGCTTTCTAAGTGGAACAAAGCTCTCTGAAGTGTGGGTCCAATGTCAGGCTAGACTGGCCCAGCCCTGGACTGTTCTCTAAAGACCTGGGTATTTCTTCAGCAGGCATGGAGCAGAGGGAAGAGAAGAGGGTCCTTATGGGTTGGCAGGGGTCTCCCTTGCTGTGGGACTCACAAAGGGAGCCTTGTGTGGGAGTGGTGGCAGGATGCCTTGTGGGAGACAGCTGGGCCCAGGACTGCCAGACCTCGGCGGAGCTGCGCTGGGCACTCAGCCACAGGCAGCCCTCTGAGGGCCCTTTCATCTGAGTCCCAGCTGCCACTTGGCTTGCTGGCCCCAAGCCCAGCCTCCTGGAGAGGAGAAGGGCTGGCAGCTTTGTCTTAGGAAGAAGAACAAAGAGTAGGGTGAATGGGAGGAGGGCAGAGGGAAGCGGTGCTTGCTCTTGGAATCAGGCCAAAGGGAAACAAGATCCAGTCATAGGCAACACCGAGGAGCTGTTTGAATTCTTTTGTTGCCATAGCATCAAGCAAGGCAGGATTGCAGAGACCATCTCAGACAACATCCCACTCCCCGCCATGTTACAACTGGAGAACTGAGGCCCAGAGAGGGGCAGAGATTTGCCAAGGGTGACACGTGAATGGCAGAGCCAGAATTGGAACCCTGGTCTCTCATTTCCAGGTGCTAAAGGGCTCTGAAAGAGCACTTCATCTCTAGGAGCCTCAGGGTCCTCACACAAAAGTGGAGGTGCTAACTTTCATTTTAAATGGTGAGGGTCAAATAATGTCCTAAGAACTATAAAAGGAAGAGTAGGACCATTTGACTTGGTCCTTGAAAGCTGTGGTGTTTTCCAGAGAGAAGGAGCTGGTGGGGAAAGGCATTCTGGCAGAAGGAACAGCATAAGCAAAGGTAGTAAGACATGGGAGTGCAGGATGTGCTTCAGGGCAGCTGGGGCTGGGGAAGAAACAGAAAATGGGGCTAAAAGCCCAGGCTGCTTGATGCTGACTCTCTGAGGGTCCAGCCCTCCTTTCTGGGTGATGAGCCTTCAACACTCAGCCTCCCTGTGAAATCATCCTGACCCTTGCAGCTGATCAGCCCCCGGGGAGAGTTGAATTGTACGTAAGGGGAAGCGGGCAGGTAGGCCGTGTGGAGCCTGTGGGAGGCTCCCCAACCCAGACTCGACAGGCCGGGGAGCCTGCCTTGAGGCAGTCACAGTTGTTTCCCCATCACTCGGTCCCACTTGCAGAGTCATAATGTTCAAGGTACATACTTTGTCCAGTGTTTTTGTTCCTTTGGGCTGTTATAACAAAAATACCATAAACTGGGTGGATTCTAAACAACAAAATTCACCACCCCCTGCCCCTGCACCAAATCTGGAGGCTGGAAGTCCAACATGATGATGCTGGTGAATTTGATGCTTGGTGAGAGCCCACTTCCTGGTTCATAGATGGCAACCTTCATGCTGCGCCTTCACACGGTGGAAGGGAGGAGCTAGGGAACTCCCTGGGCTCTCTCTTTTGAGAATGCTAATCCTGTTCATGAAGGCAGCGCTTTCACGATCTCCCGAAGGCCCCACCTCCCAACGCTATCACACTGGGCGTTAGGTTTCAACATATGCATTTTGGAGGGACACAAACATTCACACCATAGCACCCAGGTACAAAACAGCTATTCATAGTCACAGAAAGAATTTTGGAGTGAGACAGAGATGGATGGAGTTTGAGCTTGGCTTTCTTAGTTACCAGCTGTGTGGCCTTTTAGCCACTCACTTAACTTCTCTGAGCCTCAGTTTCTTCACCTGCTGAGCAAATCTGCTGGGAAGGATTGATACAAGTATCTGTGTTCAGTGCAGACACTCAGCACATAATCATTTTCCTTCCATTTCCCTCCTTCACTTGGCACAGCTGACCCCTGTGCTGGGAAGAACTCTATACAGGCCTCTCTCAACAAACTTCCCCGTCCTTCAACAACCAGCTTACCTGCCACCTCCTCCATGAAGCCTTCACAGGTTCCCCAAATTGAAAAACTGACTTCCTCCTGGAATACCTTGTGCTTGACTTATGCTGCCTTTTCTTTTCCTAATTTATAGTTTTTCATGTTCATTGAAACTAGTGGCATAATACAAACATGTATTACTAAAAAATCAATAATCACCCCTCTCCATTTCAACTCCCACCCTACCTAATAACGATTGATAATACACATTGTGTATCATTCTTCACTTTTCTGTTTTTCTCACATAAACAAATATAAATTTATAGGATTGTTATGTTTATGTTTTTACACAAATGGATTCCCACTGTATACAATGCTCTGATATTTATTTATTGTTACATAAATTAACCCATTTATTATAGGTTAGCAACGTTTCAAATGGTGGGGCTTCTACTGGTCTTTCAGCTCCTTCCGCGTTCTGATGGCAGACTTTACCATGGGCGCAGAAGTGGCGTGGTAGGTCCAGGCACCGTTAGCTACTCATTTCATGCAGGAACCACTGCGCCAGATCCCCACAGCTCGTCCCTTCATCTTGGTTTTGCCACAGAAGAAGCAAGTGTACTTGGTGTGTGGGCTGATCTCAATTTTTGTCACCATTATCCCAAGGGAGGCACCATAAGGGGTCCCCTACTTACCGACAGTTCCAGCCTCCTTGGCTCATTTAGCCTTGTCACCACAAACTGGGTCAGGACCCAACGAGCTCTGATATTTATTTTTAATTGCTTAATAAGTCATTGATAAATGAACAGATGTAGGATCTACTGTATTCTTTTTAATAATTGCATACTATTCCAAGGCGCAAACAAATCATGGTTTATTCAACCATACATGGTTTATTCTAATTTTTGCCACCACATACAAAACAGTGATAAACATATTTGTTCATATATCTTTTCAGAGTAGTGCTTTTATTTCTAATGGGTAGATTCCCACAAGTAAAAATACTGGGTTACATGATGTCTGTGGAGTTTTTTGTTTGTTTGTTTGTTTGTTTAAATTTTAGCAGCCATTGTCATATTACTTTCAAAAAAAAAAAAATCATAGCAGTTCACATTCCATTTACCTAAGTTTGAGGAGCTGTTTTCCTATATTCTTACCACCTCTGACATATTATTATTTTAGCAATATTTGCCAAAATGATGAAAAATTGTACATTGCTCCTCTGATTGATGTCTTCAAACTCTATAAAGTTTCAGTAACTGTTCATTTCAGTTTTTTAATTTTTTCATTTCTAGAAGTTCTATTTGGCTTTTTTCAGATCTGCCTGGTCATTTTTTATCATATCTCCTTGCTCTTCACTCATGTTTTAAATATACCCTTTTATTTATTTAAGTACATTAAACACATATTCTATACCCAGTAATCTCAATCTTTTGAGGCGGTTGTGGATTTGTTGACTCTTGCTCATGGTGCCTCGTTCCTCTTGTGGTTAGTGACTTTAGGCCATGAGCTTGTGTTTGTTGGACTCTATCAGTGTGGAGTCCAGAGCTTGATTTGACTGTAGTTTCCTCCAGGAAGGGTTTTTATTTTCTTTGTCAGGCATCTGAGGACACTGCCAATCCGGGTCCATTTTAAATTAAATTTCTGATTTTTGTTCCTGGTTTTGATTATAAAAAAGGTAACACTTGGCCTTTAGATCTACTTGAGTTCTAGCCTATAGCCCAACCTTTTCAGGGGAGACTGTTCTCCACCCAGAACCAAGGAATGAGACAGGTAAATTTCCACAGCATTCACCTTTGAGTGGCGCATTTTAAAATAGTTTATCATTGCATGGTCTCTGATCTGACATCCTACCCTGTGAGTGGCCCAGACCTTTTCTCCTACTTTCTGTCTCCTTAAAATAAAAGTCCTAGGTCACTCAGGGTTGAAAGTACCTCAGGGAAGCCCATGGAGTTGGCGCTCAATCATCTCAGAGCACGTCAGAGCACTTCCTTGAGTTCTTTGCCAGCTCAGATATAGAGATAGACACATATTCAATATTTTGAGATGCTCTTTAACAAGAGGCTTTCAGGACATTTAGTCTCCCCTATTACTGGTAACAGAGGCCTACCATATTTTCATATGCTCATTTACTTTTTCATAAAAGTTCTTTGTGCTCATATTGTTAGGACACAGACATGTTTCAGGCATCTGTGTCCCTAGACCCCTACCCCTAGCCAAGGTCAGTATCAGTAATTCTTAGTTGAATACATAAAGTGATAATCCACATGGGGAGGAGGGGGCAGAAGGGATTGGACAGGTAGCCATGGTTGTTGGATGGGGTGATGTTGGATGGGTGGTGCCGTGGAGTCTGGGGGGATGGGCACTGACATTCACTGAGCCCCACTCTAGGAAAGACTCCTAAGTGCATCATGCCCGTGTTTCCAAAATTTCCAAGATGACAAGATGCTTGTTAAATATACAGGTCCTCAGGCCCTGCCTTGGTCTTAGTACTTTGGAAATGGGGCTCCAGGTTTGTATCTAATAAGCACCCTGAGTCTTAGCCTCAGGGAAGTTTGGGAAACACTGACAGATTATTTCACAACAACCCAGCAAAGTAAGTATTTGAATGTATTTACACAAGAAGCAATTTGGGTTTAGAGAGGGAAAGTGACAGATGGTCACACCGCTGATAAATTGCAGGTTCAGAGTTCCATTCCCAGTTGTCTCACTCCAAAGCTTTATCTTTTTTCACCAGATACCAATTGGTTATTATTGTTACTATATTTTTCAAGTTCCTGTACCATTAGTTTATGACCAAGAGTCATCTTTTTTTCCTTTTTTACTGTGGTACAAAAACACAGAATGTTGAATTTACATCTTAACTATTCTTAAGTGTACAGCTCAGTAGTGTTAAATATATTCACACTGCTGTAAAACAGATCTCCAGAACTTTTTCATCTTACCAGACTTTAACTCTATACCCATTAAAAAAATTCCTCTTTATTCTCTCCCTCCAGCCCTTGGTAACTACCATTCTACTTTTTGTTTCTATTAATTCGATAACTTTAGATACTTCATATACCTCATGTAAGTGGAATCATACAGTATTTGTCTTTTTTAAGGTTGAGTAACATTCCATTGTACATATATACCACATTTTGTTTATCCATTCATCCATTGATTAACATTGGGGTTGCTTCCATCTCTTGTCTGTTGTGAATAATGCTTCTATGAAAGGGATGTGCAAATATGTTTTTGAGATCCTGCTTTTATTTTTTTTAAAAGATTTTATTCATTTATTTTTAGAGAGAGAGGAAAGCAGGGAAAAAGAGAGAAACATTGACAAGAAAGATAAATGTCAATGGTTTCTTCTCATAGAGGCACCCTGATCTGGAACCAAACCCGCAACCTAGGCATGTGCCCTGAGTAGAAATTGAACCAGAGAACTTTTGCTTTGCAGGAAGATGCCCAACTAAGGAAGTGATACCGATTAGGGCTGAGATCTTGCCTTTAATTCTTTTGGGTATATAACCATACACACCAAATGGAATTGCTGGGTCACATGGTAGTTTTATTTTTAATTTTTTGAGGAAACTCCATATTGTTTTCCATAGCAGTTGTATTGTTATCAAGTCAAAAATTTTTAGACTGTTTTTTAGAACAGTTTTAAATTTACAGAGAAATTAAGAAGGTTCCTATACCCTATTCTGTTTCCCATATTCTTAGAATAACACATTAGTATGGTATATTTGTTACAATTAATGAACCAATATTGATAGACTATTATTAAGTAAAGCCAGCAGCTTATTAATATTTTCTTAGTTTTTACCTAATGTATATTTCTGGCTCCAGGATACCACATTGTATTACATTTAGTTGTTATGTCTCCTTAGGATACTCTTGGCTGTGACATTTTCTTAGATTTTCCTTGTTTTTGATGACCTTGACAGTTCTGAGAATCGCTGGTCTAGTATATTATAGGATGCCCCTCTATTGGAATATGTTGGATGTTTTTCTCATGATTAAACTAGGGTTATGGGGTATGGGAAGAAAGATAAAAAAGTTGAAGTGCCATTTTTCTCTCATATCAAGAGTACTTACTATCATCACGATTTATGACTCGATGTTGATCCTGACAGCTGGCTAAAATGTTTGTCAGTTTCTACATTGTAAAGTTACTATTTCTCCTCCTTTCCATACTGTCCTCTCCGGAAGAAAGTTACTGTGCACAGCCCATACTTTAGGAGTGGGAGTTATGCTCCCCCTCCTTCATGTTTTGTTGACATAAAAAAATACAACAGCCCCGGCTGGTATGGCTCACTGGATTGAGTGCTGGCCTGCAAACCAAAGGGTCGTTGGTTCGATTCCCAGTCAGGGCACATGCCTGGGTTGCAGGCCAGGTCCCCAGTAGGGGGCCTGCGAGAGGAAACCACACATTGGTTTCTCTCCCTTCTCTTTCTCTGTCCTTTCTCCCTCTCTCTAAAAATAAATAAATAAAAATCTTAAAAAATAAAACAATTTATCAGGAAAAATAGGTATATTAGAGGACAGCAAAAGATTGTGATCTGGGACCTGCAAGTTGCTGCAAAACCATAGTCAAACTGGGAAAACAAAGGCGAGGACCCTTCTTTTATAGAGGAAAGGGTGGAGTTAGGAGGAATTGTTACAAAGAGTCTATTGGAATAAACGGGGAGTTCAAAATGTAGTGGCTTTTCATTGGCTAAATTGTGACAGACTCTCATTCGCTGAGCTATTGCCAGGCAAGGAGAAAAGCTTCCTTCCTCCTCTCGGGTTAGTAAAATAGAAAACATCTTCCTGCTGGAGATGCAAGGAATCCATTTCTCCCTGTTTGGGGGTAATCGATCAAGAGTAGTAAAGCTTGAGAGCTCCCCTACAGGCGGTAGTGACTCCGTATTTAGTTGAGGTCTCCAATTTAGTAACTTACATAGTTTGAACAAGCAAACTAACCCATGCAACAAGTATCTTAGCTCTTTTCTTCCCAGGTCATACTCTGCACCTTTTAGCAGCTGATCTGAGGTGGATAAATAGACTATACTGGCCATCCTATCTCCTGGAGCCTCACTTCTCTCATCTGTAAAACAGGTTGTTGGTGATCCTTTATCTCCTAGGACTGTAGTGAGTAGAAGGTCTGCTTTCAGGGTCAGTTCCCTCTGCCCCCCTCATTTGGCTGTCCCGGAACTCCCCGGTGAGAGACCGGGCAGTGGCTCGCCTAGGGTCTCAAGGGAAGCCAGGCCCAGTCCAAGCCAACCCGGAGCTCTAGCCACACCCTGGGTCCAGCTTCCCCCACCCCAGGGCGGGGAGCAGGTGCACTTCCGCCAGCTACAAGAACCTCGCACGTGGCGGGTTGGGCGGCTTGGGCGGGTTGCAGGAGCGACGGCCGGGCTGCGTAGTGCCAGCTGCCTGCAAGGACGGGATGATGAGCCTGACCTCGACGTCCCGCTCCCCACGGCCCGGCCGAGCCGCGCCCCCCGTCAGCCCGCCAACAGTGAGTGCAAAAAGCCGGAGGCGGGCGGGCGCCGGCTCCCTTCAGCTTCTTGTCCTGCAGCCTTTCCGTTTTACACTCCTTCTATTGTCCCCTGTCCGTCCCTCCCCTCGCTCTAACTTCACACCCCTACCGCTTCTGGTGCGCCGTCTCCACCACTGACTGGGCGCTCTTTTCTCCTGGCTTGTTCCTCGCGTTTTTTATTTCTCTCCGTTCGCGCCTCGGTCTCCATTCCCATTCTGGCTCAGTCTAGCTTCTCCCTTTTGCGCTATTTCCTGCTTGGCCGCCTTGGTTTGTCTCCTCTTTTTGTTTTTGCTTCTCTGTGTGTGTCCTCTCTCTGTCCCCCGATGGTCCTAGTCCACCGCTCTTTCGCTCTCTCTTCCTCTCCCCTGCCCTCATCCCTCCTGCGGGTGGGAGTAGCAGCCCCATCCAAAGGCTGTCAGATTCCACCCTCTCCGGCCTGCCTCTGCCCTCTGGCTGCGCCCTGAGGCCGCCTGCCCCCCTCCCAGGGCTTGGGCGAGGGGAGTATGGGGGAGGATCAGGAAAGGCCCAGTGCAGTCTAGGAGCAGAGCTTCTAATCTCTCTTGGGCTAGGTGCCATCCAAAGACTTGCGGGAAGGGAAAGCAGATCCAGGAATGGGGAGGCTGGCTCTTCCTCATAGGGAGATGTTAACGTCATTGTTGTTGGCTAGTGACAAAGTCACCTGCTCAGTGGCAGGGCTGCCCTAGGTGCTCAGTTAATGTCTGAATGAATTGCTGGGCAAGGGAGGGAGCCAACAAGGTGCATGATGCCAGTTAGTGCAAGATTGGCTTTTATTAGTATACCAGATGCTCTTGGAAATCAGTGCTGCTGCAGGTAAGCTCCATTCAATTCAATTCCGTGCAATTTTTTTGAGCATCCCTGGTGTGCTGAGCCCTGTAGTAGGTACTGGTGCTATAAAGATGAATCAGAGATAGGCTTCCCTTAGGAACCTCACAATCTAATGGAGGGATACAGATGATAAAGGAAATTACAAGATAGGTAATTACCAGACTGGAAGTACAGGGCCCTCTGGGATCACAAGGAGACGACCCATCTGCAATAGAAAGATTCCTGGAGGAATTAACTTGAAGGATGAGTGGGCTTAGTGGAGAGAGCATGCGATAGTGGAGTCCTGGAGGCAAGAGCGGCCCATCCTGCTCTGGCTAGGTACCGGTGAGGAGGCAGCAAGCCGTTCTGGTAGCTGACTGTCAGCCTTGCAAAGGGTCTAGTGAATCTTGTTAAGGAGTCTAGAGTTTATCTGGAAGGGAATGTAGGGTCACTGAAGTGTTTAATGGTGGGGGGAGACAGATCAAATTTGCACTAGGAAAAACTATTTTGTTTTCAGAATAGAGATTGGATCAGGGGAGGGCACTTGAGCGAGGCAGTGTGCTGTGGAACCGACCAAACATTTATAGTCACCGGGATTTTGTCACTGATTATTTATGTATGTTTCAAGGTGTGTGTGATGGTGGTAGGGGAGTTGAGGTTGGAAACAGAATGCAAGATTACAGCCTGAGTTTTTGGCTCAGACAACTGAGGCAGGAAATAATGGAAACGGTCAAGGTTGTGGGTTGGGGAGAGATCTTGAGGGGCTTGGGGTACATATGAATGGAAATGTCCTTCCATTGGCTCCACTAAGGGTGACCTAAGGAAATATATGAATGATGGGGGGTTGCTGATGTCTAGGACTGTTTCGCCTAGAACTGGGTGAGAGCTGGACCTGTCTGATTCATCCTTGTGTCCTCATGGCCAGCACTGGCCTGGCACTCAGCTGGGGCTCCGAAAGACCATGTGTCCCCAGCTCGTGCTCACAGCCTGGGACAGGCTGTCCCACCCAGGAATGGTTTGGCAGGGTGACTGGTAGAAAAGGATGGGGAATTAAGTGCCACGAGGAACAGCAGGTTGTCCCGAGGAAGGGTGCCAAAGAAGTCTTTATCTGCTAGGAGCACATACTGTAGTACTTATGGATGAAGTTGGAGGTCTAGGATTTCCAAAGAAACTGGGAGTTTGGGGGAAAAAAGGAAGGGAAGAGGGACGGAATTAAGAAGTTTAGGGGGGAAAAAAGGAAATTTAGGAATAGGGCCAAGGTCTTATTTGATAAACAAAGAAACGGGGCTGAGCATATCAGGGCAGGAAGCTATTTAGTGAAGCATCTCGAAATCAACTTCAGAAATGGCATTTGAAGTGATTGAAATCATTAGACTTTCAGAGCTGGAGAGACTTAAAGTTCTCTTCATCCATTTTGCCTTCCTAGTTTGTAGATGATTAAACTTAGGCTCAGAGAAGGAAGTGAGCTGCCCCAGGCACATAGCTAAGTATTGGCAGCAGTGGAACTGGATGTTGGGAGGGGTGGAGGTAGGACACCCATGTATATTGGAGCCAGACTGGCATGGATTGGTTCCAGATTTGACTTTATCTCTTCCTAGCTGTGTGATCCTTCTTTCCGAGCTTTCCTCACCTGTAATATGGGGACATTAAGAGCACCTGTGAGCTTTCAGCGGTGCAGGAGTGATGAGAACACATCAGTCCATTCAAGCATTAAAGTCTGCAACTTTGCATTTAACTACCAGCTGCACAGAGGGACCTTAGGGTTAACCAAATTGCTTTGCCAAGGGACCTTGAGGTTTATGGATGAAAGAGAGAGTCACAGGTTCTGGGCTTATTTTTCTCATTGCTTGATTGCTTGGCTGCTGTCTGAGTGCATCCTCTCCTCTCCCTTCTCCCCTCCAGCCAGCAGAACTGTCCCCTGGTAGGAGCCGTTGCCATGGGAACTCAATTCCTCCCCAGCAGTTTGGCTGTCTTTGCTCTCTCAATCCCAGTACTTTAATCTTAGAGGTAGAGCTCAGAGACAAACTGAGAATGAGGTCACACCTAAATCAGACAGAAGGACATTCCTGAGCTCTGGCCCTGCCACGACCTGTATTTAGAGTTTTCAGGTTGGTAATTCAGCCTTCCAACACCGCACAGGTCTTCTATGTAGCAGCTGCCATCACATTCCCTAGGAAACCTTCCCTGACCAGCCTCCAACACACATCCACAAAAAGCTGACCCTCTGCCTCTGAGTCTTCCTTCTTAACTCCTACACATCTAAGCTATCTGTTTCCCTCTCTCTCCTGTGAGCCCCTTGAGGGCAGGTATTCATCTGCTTAGGAGGAGGCTTGAATGGAATAGATCCTCCTTACATTTTTTTTTTATTGAATAACTAAGGGGGGAAAAAAAGAGTGGAAGTATATTTGAAAACTAATTTATGCAATGACTAAGAGCATAAGCTTCAGGGTAAATTGGACCTGAGTTCAAATGCTTACATCATCATTAAGAGCTGGTTGATATTGGCAACTTCACTTCCTTAAGCCTTAGTTTCTTCATCTGTAAAATGGGGATTTAATAGTTTTTCATAGGATAGCTATGAGAATTGAGTTAGAGGCTGTATGCAAAGGGTTTTGCAGACTAGACTTGGAGGAGAAGGGACCGTGTTCTGCTTGTTCCTGTGTCCCAGGTACCTGACACAATGTAGGCAATACATATTTTATTGAATGAGTGAGTGAATTTTAAATAACAAAGGTTGTTCCAGAAGCTGGTTGGTAAGGGTAACAACTGATATATCACCTCACATGTAATAATTGCTATACAGGCTTCTCGTATTTTTGCTAGGTCTGTGTGGCAGCACTTAGTATTCCCCAAATGCAGCCTCTGAGTCTGTTTCCATGTCTCGTTCTGCACTGGACTGTGGGTATCTCCATGCAGGCACTGTGTGGGTCGCACCCACATCTGTAGTGCTCAGCCGAAGGTCTTGCATAGAGAAGCGACCTCTAAACATTCTACTGAACAGCTAAACCTAACTAACATTTGCACCAACCTTACAGTTTATGAGGCCATTTTACATCCATTGTATCTGGTATTACTGGCCTTTTTACTGAGGATATTCCTGTTATTTAATCTCTTTGGGTCCATATTTTGAAAAAATAAAATCCATCAAACAAATTCCATTTGTTAATCAAAGTCATGCCAACTGCTAATCAGAATTTTTATCCCTAACTCCCAGCACAGGATGTGGACACACAGTAAGTACTCAAGAAATGCTTCCTGAATGAATGCATGCATGGTTTCCTAGCCTTTCTGAAAAGTTGAAAATGGTTTACTCCCCCGACTCCTTTCTTTATTCTATCTTAGACCTGAGCCTTCCACGTTGGGAACTTCTGACTTCACAACAGCTCCATATACCCATTTTATAAATGAGGCCCAGGGAGGGAAAAAGCCTTGCTAAGGCCACAGACATTGGAAGTACTGTGTTTTTTTCCCTTTCTTTATTTTAGAGGGGGGAGAAACATCAATATGCAGTTGCCTCTCGCATGCCCCCCCACCGGGGGCCCAGCCTACAACCCAGGCACTTGCCCTGGCTGGGAATCGAACCAGCGACCCTTTGGTTCACAGGCAGGCATGCAATCCACTGAGCAACGCCAGCGAGGGCGACGTTTGAAGTATTGTTGCTGAGACATGCTTCCACAGCCGCCTCCTATACTAATATTCTGTGACCTAAATGATAAAGTTAAAATTCTTGAATGGGTATTCTTATATCAAATTGGAATCTCTGTCTTCCTTAAAATGCCCATTCTCTGCCGCTATATAGTATAAATATAAACCCCTTCAGTTAAGATGGGCCTTTCAATAGCTGAAGCCAATCATGGTTTCCTAAATTGTCTACGGGGTTATTCCTTGGATGAAAAAAGTCATGAAAGTAAGCCTGGCTGGTGTGGCTCTGTGGACTGAGGGCCGGCCTGTTTGCGTCCGGTCCCCGGTAGGGGGCGCTCCAGAGGCAACCACGCATCAATGTTTCTGTCTTTTTCCTTCCCTTTCCCTGTCTAAAAATAAATAAAATCAAAAAAGAAAAGTAAGAAAAAGGAAAAAGAAAGTAAGTCATGAGCCCCCTGGAGGTGGCGCTATTGGTTCATTGCCTCTTGTGCCCCCAGATATCTCCCGTCGTGGAGCTGAACGTGGGGGGCGAGATCTACACCACTACCTTGGGCACCCTAAGAAAACTTCCGGGCTCAAAGCTGGCAGATATGTTCTCCAGCTCAGCCAAGGCATGCACGGATACTGAGGGCCGCTTCTTCATCGATCGCCCCGGCACCTATTTCGGAGCAATCCTGGACTACCTGCGCAGCGGGCAGCTGCCCACACAGCACATCCCGGAGGTGTACCGTGAGGCTCAGTTCTACGAAATCAAGCCTTTAGTCAAACTCCTGGAGGACATGCCGCAGATCTTTGGTGAGCAGGTGGCTCGGAAGCAATTTTTGCTGCGGGTGCCAGGTTACAGCGAGAACCTGGAGCTCATGGTGCGCCTGGCGCGCGCAGAGGCCGTGGCGGCGCGCTGCTCCAACGTCCTGGTCTGCGCTGTGCGCACGGAGGAAGATGCTGCGTACTGCGCGGAATCCTTGCGCGTCCTGGAGGCGGACAAGAGGTTAGTGGTCAAATTCGGGCCTTGGAAGGCGGCCCCGGCCATCAGGGACCTACTGGACTCGGTGCGGATGGACATTGAGGCGCAGGGGTACCAGGTGGCCTATGAGTACTGCTCCAAGAAGACACTCCAGCTTAAGTCAGGGGCCTACGAATACTTCTATACGTTCCGATTCACTTGGTGGTGATTCTCAGGGTGGGGGGGCTGTTTGTTATGGGCTCTAAGTGGGGCTTATGAAATTAAAAGTTGCCTTCAGAAGTCATCTTACTTTAATTTCAAAACAACTAAACAAATAAACATCAAACAACTTCCAAGGTGGTCTCTGCAGAGGTTGCCCCCAATTATTTATCTCCCCCTTGAGGACCTTTCACTCATTGCAACCGACTCCGCTGTGCATGCCTAGTGAGGTGGAGCTACTCCCTCTTTAAAGGCTCCTGTATCTGCCAGACCCCTTCCTTTGAAGTCTAGTAGCAAGGCTGAGATGGGTTTGAATGTTTAAAAAATGCTTTGGCAGCTGCGGGATGTCAACAGTCATATAATTGGACACTATGAATCTAAATAGTCTGACCTAAAAATGCAATCTACCCATGCTCAGCCTCTGGGCCAATCCTTTGGCCCAGGTGTGTGCCATCATGAGGAAGATGCCAAGTTAGTGCCTGTAGTAGATGCCACTCAGATCCTCTTTCCCAGATACTGTGAGTGTTGGCTGCTAAAACCTCACAGCTGCCCTGTCTCTAGAACAATGATTCTCACAGTGGTCGCTAGACCAGCAGCATCAGCAACATCTGGAAACTCGTTAGAAATACAATTCTCTTTCCCTCCCCTGAGACCCACGGAATCAAAAACTCTGGGGGTTAGCCCAGCAATCTGTTTTAACAAGTCTTCCAGGTGATTCTCAGGCACTCAAGAGACCTGCTCTGGAAACTAATTGCCCTTTTGTTTGTGTGGTTCCCCCTTACTTCCAGGAGGAACCATCTCTGGCACAGTTCCTGTTCCAGAGCTCCTTGTGGGATCGGACTGAAGTCAGTCTTCATGTGACACTACATTTATTACTTAGCATTTTCCCTCAGCTCTACCGTTCCTCCCTCACTCCCCTTCCTGAGGGCACATTGGCAGTAAACCACTTGCACAAGAGACTTTTTTTCAGGTTCCTCTTGTCAACCTAAAACATAGGAGAATACATGTAGACATTCATCCTTCTCCAAGTCCAGGTCTGGGATAGATGGCTCCCATCCCTGCCTAGGAGGGTGACCAGCCATCTTGGGTTCCTCAGGACTGAAGGTCAAGTTTAACTCTCAAGGTTTAAGAAATTAATACTGAGGGAGTTTCCAATTTGAACATAAAATCGCTCAGCACAAAGTCATCTGCTTGCATATTTTTTCTTATTTTTAAAGCTTGTTTTATGTTTTCCTTTTTTGGTATTTAATATGGCTGACAATTTAAAGTGGAAAAATCTTGCACGTCTATTTGAACTTTTTTTATCATGAAGCAATTCAACATTATTTATTAAGTACCTGAAAAAAGTTCATACCCTTTGATCAGTCATTATGAGATTAGATTCCAAGGAGACATCCTGCTTCTTAAGATGTAAATAGAATTACTTAAACTCTCAATTTCATGAGTTAGGGAAGGTCAGTGTCCCCCCCCACCCAAGATTTCTCCACATTCCCAGAGGGCTTGTCTTCTTCTGGTCAGCTCTGGTTCTCTGCGCCTGGTGGATTCATTCATCATAGGGACCATCTAGATTTCTTGAACTTGTTGCTGTTCTGCACAATGCTCACCAGATTTAACACTCAGATCTTTTTCTTTATTTTTACAAATTCCGCTCCCATGAGCTATTTGTACACATAAAAGATGGTGGAAAATACAGGAAAATAAGGGGGAGAGAGTTTAAACACAAATGCAAAAAACTTCATATTGAATATCGGACACATCTATTTTTAAAAATGTGTCAGTCACCTGCCTTGCTAGAGGCTTTTCACTCATAGATTGTATTTGTTTCCTATTCTTTCTTCCCTCCCTGTTCTTGTCATGCTTCTCAGTAAGTGGGGATAATCTTCCCCATCCCACTGACTTCCTGCTTGTCCTCATGACTTAATCTGGCCTATCTCGGAGTATGTGTGGAAGCGACAGTGTGCTAGTTCCAAACAGATTTTAGAGGCATGCCAAGTTTCTACCAGCCCTGTCATTTGCCAGAAGACCATGTTCCAGTTTAGCTACCTTTTTTTATTGCTTTGGCTCTATCTGGCATGCATCCCTTAGGATCTGACTCTTCCTAAGCAATTTACCAAACTATTTTATTAAACAAAGGCATTTCCAATATCCCCCTCCAACTCTCAATCCATAACAATTAAGATAACATCCTTTTTTTATCCTTAATTTACAATGGGAAATAAGTTAGTTATATTGTGTCTATATAATGCAATGTTATGAAGAAATTAAAATTATATTTATAGAAAGACAAGTACCATAATTTCACTTATATGTGGAATCTAATGAACTAAATAAAATAGAAACAGATTCATAGATACAGAGAACAGATGGACAGCTGTCAGAGGGAAGGGAGCTTGGGGGGCTGGGTGAAAAAGGTGAAGGGATAAAGCAAAACAAAAAACAAAAAAACCAAACCTCATAGACACAGACAATAGTACCGTTGATTACCAGGCGAAATGGGAAGTGGGGGGAGGTAGCAGAGGTTAAAGAGGGGATAATTGGTGATAGAAGAAGACTTAGGGTATAGTGAACACAAAATACAATATATAGATGATGATGTATTATAGAATTGTACACCTGAAACCTATATAATTTTATGAACAAATGTCACCTGAAAATTCAGTGAAAATTTAAAAACTATATATATAAATTTTAAAAGTTATATTTATAGATAGCTTAAAATTATTGGGGAGGAGAATGCTCATTAAAGCATAATTAAATGTTTGTCCAAAAAGGATTTAACGTGGTGGGGCTTACAGGACTATGAAAAAAAACAATCATTCAAAAATATATAAATTAAAATATATCAATTAAGTAGACACTCTTATTTGCCTACCCAATAATGCCATCTCTTCCCTCCCTCTTTCATGACAGAAAAAGCAAGAGTAGGCATATTAATGTTTACTTTTTAGCTTTTTTAATTTTTATTTTTAAATCATGTTTGTTCTATTACAGTTGTCTCAATTATTCTCCATTTGCCCCCCTCCACCCATCCCACCCCCACCCCCCACTCCCACAGTCAGTCCCCACTCTGTTGTCCATGTCCATGGGTCATTCATACATGTTCTTTGTCTAGTGCCTTCTCTTTCTCTCCACCATTGTCCTCCTTCCCCATCCCCTCTGGTCACTTTCAGTCTGCTCCATGTTTCTGTGCCTGTGGTTTATTTTGTTCGTTTGTTTATTTTGTTGAATAGATTCCTCTTGTAGGTGAGACCATATGGTATTTGTCTTTCACCAATTGGCTTATTTCATTTAGCATAATATTCTGCAGTTCCATCTATGTTATCCCAAAAGGTAGGAGTTCCTTTCTTCTTTTTAAAAATGCAGATTTTATTTATTTATTTAAATGTGAAAACCATTATAAAATATTAAAAAATTTAAAAAAATATTTAAAAAATCCATTATAAAGCCTCAGCAATTAAAACAACATGACAACAGCACAGAAATAACCAGGTAGATCAATGAAATAAAATGAGTATTCTAGAAACAAACATATATATTTGGCTAACAATGTAATATATGATTAAATTGATATTTCAAATCAATGGGGAAAATAAGACTTATTCAAAAAATAGGTGCATGAACCACTATCACTTGAAATAAAATAATAATGTTTAAAATAGTATCTGTGTTCATTTGTAGGGGACTATAAGACTTTTCAGATCTGTTGGGATTAACTTAAGAAAACTATAGAGTCAGAAGAGGAAAACATAAAACTGAATGTAAATATAACTGTCATAACCCAAAGGAAAAACACAAAGAGTGAACCCTCGTGGAGACACTTGAGTTCACAGGACTGTGCCAGGTTTTCAGGTCTACATTGCAAAACTCTATTTTCCCCATCCTTTTCTGACCCTCTCTCCATCCATTCTCTTTCGTTTTCTGCTGTGACAAGTAGACTTAGCAATCAAGGGACTGCCTGATTACATGACATTCCCCTGACCCCCAAAATTAAAGCCTTAAGACTACAATCATTAATTATTTCCCATAAGCCTACAGATTGGACAGTTATTCTAGTCTTAATTGGGCTTACTCATGCATCTGTAGTCAGATGGTGGATCATCTAGGCTGGGGCTGGTCTAAGATGGACTCAGCTGGGTCAACTTGGCTTTATTCCATGTGGTCACTCTGCAACAGGCAAGGTTGGACTTATTCTCATAATAATGATAGGGTTCCAAAATCAAGCAAAAGACCTGGAGAATTGGTATGTGAATTGACCTAGAGGCCTAGGCTCAAGGCTAGCATACTCGCTTTTGCTACATTCTACTGGCCAGGCACAAGACTAGTCCAATTCAAAACATGAAGATATAGATTCCATCTCTTAATGAAAGTGGCTTCTAAGTTGTATTTCAAGGAGTTTACAGAAATGGGGAGCACTAGGGCCACTTTTGCAATCATTCTACTACATGCTGGATCTTTTCCATCAGGGAGGGAGTGATTTATTCTTACAAGATTCAGATTCAGATTTGACTTTCCTATTGCTATGGACTGAATGTTCCTGTCCCCTCCCTCATTCATACGCTGAAATCCTAACCCTCAATGTGATGGTATTAGGAGATAGAGCCATTGGGAAATGACTAGGTCATAAGGGTACAGCCCTCATGAATAGGATTAGTGCCTTCATAAAAGAGACCCCAGAGAGCTTCCTTGCCTCCCCTCCCTTGTGTGGATTCAGGAAAAGACAGCTATGAACCAGGACGTGAGCTCTCAGAAGAGATTGAATCTGCCTGCACCTTGATCTTGGAATTCCCAGCCTCCAGAACTGTGAGAAATAAATTTGTTTATTAGCTACTTAGTTTATGTATTGTTATACTAGCGTAATATCCCTGCCCCACCCCTCCCATTGGTTCTGCTTTCCTGGAGAACCCTTAGTAGTATATTTAACTGCAATGCTTCAGGTAGCCCTGTTAGGTAGCAGCTAGGAATGAGTGGCCACAGAGTAAATAAGGCAGGCCAATAGCCATTACAACCTAAACAAGAACTTAATACAGAAGGCTAGAAGCAAAAGAGAGACATGTCCCACCAGTTAGTAGTCCTGAGTTCGGTTTGATAAGATTGCTAGGTGTTCTGAACATACAAGCAGGGATAGCGCAGGAGGAGGGGAGTCCTTGAGACTGTGCTGGGAAAGGGAGCCTCTGCAACAATTTCACTAAGACAAAGGACCTTTACTAACTGAGAAAAGAAAGCTTTTGCAGCTGTACATTATTTCCAAGATTTAGGAGGGGAAGACAAACACTATATGTGTTTTCCTCTCTTGAATTCCTCTCTTGTGAGAGAGACAAGAACCAAGGTCGGGGAGGGTGGGTCTTCTGACTTAGGTCTCTGACAGCCCTACCATTCATGGTTACCTATTCATTTTCATAGTATTCCACACGTTGCTCTGATTAAGGAGTTTATTTTATAATGAAAGAATTTTGGCAAAGAAACTCATTGGTCCTTCCAGGAATCCTATCACTCAGATGTAGTTGCCATATATCTATATCTATATCATCTATATCTATATCTCATTGCCTGAGGGCATGTCTATTGATTTTATTTTTTAAAGCTTTTATTTATTTACTTTTTAGAGAGAGGGGAGGGAGGGAGAAAGAGGAGGAAAGAAATATCAATGTGCTAGAGATAGGTTGATCGGTTGCCTCTTGCGTGTCCCGAACTGGGGAACCTGGCCCAGAACCCAGGCATGTGCCCTGACTAGGAATCAAACCAGCAACCTTTTGGTTCATAGGCCAGCACTCAGTCCACTGAGTCCCACCAGCCAGGGCAATGCCCATTGATTTTAGAGAGCGGGGAAGAAAGAGAGAGGGAGAAAAACACTGATGTGAGAAAGTGCTTATCTGTTTCTCACATGCGCTCCGGATAGGAACCAAACCCACGACTTTGGTATGTGTCCTGACCAGGAAATGAACCTGTAATCTTTTGGTTCATGGAATGATGCTCCAACCCAATAAGCCACACTGGCCAGGGCAGATGTAATTGCTATTATAAAAACAGTGTAATGACCTTTTGTCGACTCCATTATGATGCTAGCTGAGAGACAACACATTGTGAATTTGGGGTGTTGTCAGGTTTGTGGTATATGGTTTGTACCAGTGATTTTCAACCAGTGTGCCACAAAAAATTTTAAAGCATGCAATACCTGACTATTTAGTCAGGGGCACTGACCTCTTTTTCTTTAGATTGTTAAATTAAAAAATGACACCAGCCGACACAACAGGAGCCATCTGGTGTGAATTAATCAAAAATTATACCTATTTTTTGTAAGATCAGCAAACTATATATATTTTTTGTTGTGCTGCAGAGTTTTAGTAATAAGTTGTGTGCCACGAGATGGAAAAGGTTAAAAATCACTGCCTTATACCAATAGCTAAATTATGCTACTATTTCTCCCACAGTGAGAATGAATGGGTTTGGAAACTAACACGTGGAGTTAGGAGTAGTTCTTGTCACTTTCATACCTACTAATTCATTGATTAATTCTTGGGTTCAGTGAGTTAGGAGTACTTAGTCCTCAAGGGAGGAATACTTTCACTAGAGAACCCAAACCTTGTTCTATTACATTGGAACATGTAATGAGACTGCCCCTGGTCATATGGGGCTCTTCTTTCTGAGCCAACAGGCAGGGAAAGGGTTACTATACCAGTTTGAGGGAACTGACCCTAATTTCCAAGGAGAATTTGGGTTGCTGTTATACAATAGGGATAGGGAAGACTCTATATGAAGCCCAAGAGATTCACTGGGACATTTCATTGTATTCTCATGTGTAATAATGAAGGTCAATGGAAAATGTCATCAGTTCAGTAAGGAGTTCTCATTTCAAAATTAAAGAATGTAATTTAATTATGAGAAAATAAATCTTAGCATCACAAATATGACAAATATTAAAGAGTGTGGACTGTTCTAGTTTCTACACCAATCTAGCCTGTTTCTTAACTTTCTTTTTTTTAAAAAAAGATTTTATTTATTTAACTTTAGAGAGGGGAAGAGAGGGAGAGACACATCAATGTGTGGTTGTATTTCACATGCTCCCTGCTGGGGACCTGGCCTGTGACCCAGGCATGTGCCCTACACTGGAAATCAAACGGGCGACTCTTTGGTTCACAGGCTGGTGCTCAATCCACTGAGCCACACCAGCTACGGCAAATAATTTATGTTTAGAGAGAGGGGGAGGGAGAGAAACATCAATATGTGAGAGAAACATAGACTGGTTGTCTCTTGCATGCCCCTGACTGGGGTCCTAGCCTTTAACCAGGCATGTGCCCTGGCTGGGAATCGAACCGGCATGATTTCTGGCACTCAATCTATTGACCCACAGCAACCAGGGCTCAACTTTATTTATATTGCATCTCTCTGCTTCCTGTAGCACTTTACTCTCAATATTAACTGAATTTTCTTCGGTTTTCTCAGTGCACTAAACTTCCTCCTGCTGTCACATATCTAGCAATAACAATGATAAACTTTGTACCATTAATGCTTAGATGCACTATTAACATCTCTGAAATTAGGACACATTTTAAGATCTCTGTTGGCTAGGTTTTCATGTGTAGACTAGGTCATAGTATTTCATGTTGTCATCACTTCAGTTGAGCTCTGTGCATGTGTTGTCTTTAATTGCCATTTAATGTTCTTCAAAGAGATTACCCTATAAATTGCTTTGAAATGAAAAGTCTTATGTGCACACAAAGCATGGAACCACAGCAATATGACATAGGATACAAAGAACTCTTTACTCAGTAAATACACATAACAAATCTAAGCAATATAAACCATTGTTTTTAATAACAGCATTTTTTTCTTAATATGTTATATAAAATAATGATTTTCTCTACAATTCCTGGCAGCTTAGATTTGATAGGCTATGGTAATGATAATTATAATAGCTGCTAACATTTATTAAAGGCACTGTTTGCTAAGTGCTTTTCATTTCACTCAATATATTTGTATATGCAGTAGTCTGTGGTCTGGGATGCCTTTCTTTCTGGAAAATTTACCATAGGCATACCTCTACTTTATTGTTTTTTTTACAAATGGAAAACCCTTTACCAACAAAAATATTATGACTTGCCTGAAGGCTCAGATGATGACATTTTTAAAGCAATAAAGTCTTTTTTTAAAATTATGGCAGTACATTATTTTAACACATAATGCTACTGCACACTTAATAGACTACAATAAAATAGAAACGTAACTTTTATATGCACTGGGAAACCAAAACTTCATGTGACTTGCTTTATTCCAATAATCGCTTTATTGCCATGGCCTGGAACCGTATCTCCTGGAGATAGCTATATTTTGAAGCCAGATGAAAAAATCCCTCTGTAAAACTGCCACTGAGACATCCTGAAGAAATCAGGTCTATTTGAACCACATTCCTGTTACCCAGCACACTTTGGTTGCCTACTAATTTATCAGGTTGCGTGTCCCTCTTCCCAATTAGGCTGGAGGACCTTGAAAGTAAAGACAATCTTTCAATGCATTTTTGGGTCTTCTGTACCAACCACAGCTTGCTGCCTTTTCTCTTCCTTTTCAATTACAGTTTACATTCAATATTGTTTTGTTTTAGTTTCAGGCCTGCTGCTTTTTTTTAAGCATCCAACGTTAACACTTTAAAGATGAAAGCATGAACAGCTGATGTTTAATATAGGATGTAAAATTGACCTTGGATGTATTAACACTAGCATGTGAACTACACTTCATTCAGTCTGGATACTGTTTTTGCACTATTTCATTCTATTGTCACTACACTTGTCAGGTGTTTTGAGCCCATTTGTAGTTAAGGCTACTTTTTATAAAGTGCCACTTGTATTGCCCTTGGTCTGAGGATTCTTTCCACTCTACCACAGCTATCAGAGGAGGGGCTGATTCCTTAAATGATGGATAGCTTTTGAAAATTAGAGTGAAGAGGCAGGAAAATGCACCTCAGGCCTGGGGAAGGGTGGCGCAGACTGCTCAAAAGGACAGCTCAGGGAAACACAAGCAACACACACAGTGAACAGCAAAGGATGACGGGAACGTCAGCCCGTCCTCTTTCTGTTATCTTGGTAATAAAAATCGTTACGCAACTCCGGGTTTTGCTTCTTGCTCTGGCTCGCCCCGCCTCTGCCCTTTACCTCGTGCTTCCTTCCTCCCTCCGCTCTGTTCTGCGCCAGCCCCTAGATAGAGCTAAGACCAGCGGCAAGTCTCCGAAAGCTTCCATTGGTTCTCCCGTTTCCACAGGCTCCGCCCCCTTCGCGCTACGCTCTCTTTTCCAGTTCCCCGGCGCTCAAGGAGTAGGCTGCCAAATCCAGTTTTACCGCGGTGGAGCAGTCGAGCAGCCGGAAGCGGCCTGTCTTTCCTGGTATTCCACTGCCTTGTGGGACGGTGGCCGGTTCGTCCCGCCTCAACTAGTTTTCCGGGTTCCTTTACCCTACCACCAGCCCCCGCCTCCTTCCTCAAGTACGGAAGCTGAGAGGGTCCGTGAGGAGCCATGGCGGCACACCTTAAGAAGCGAGTGTACGAGGAATTCACCAAGGTAGTTCAGGTAAGCTCCGGAAAGAAAGGTCCCGGGATCGGTCGTTGGGAGGGGAAGGTTGTCCACGCTCCAGGCACTTTTCCAGAACTGGCGCCACGAACTTGAGTTGAGCACCGACTACTTTGATAGGCTCTTCGAGATTACACACACTTTAGTGGGCGTGTTCTTTTGCAGCTACTGTTGTCATTACGGTTAACTAGTGTGTGTAGTCTGGCACTTAAAAAATTATTAGCAGCAACAAAAATGCTTTACAATTTATGAAAGTATCTTATCCATTATCTTATTCAGGTTGCATTCGCATTCTTGCTTTACAGATGTGGACTTAGAAGTTTCTTGAGGGGTACAAGGACGTAGAATCAATTAGTGGCGGAGCCTCGCCCCCTAAAAGCCCGCCCACCTCCGTTACAAAGAAAATTCCCTGGGACTAGTTGGCTGTATGCAAAGCTCCAAGGGGTTGGAAGAGAAGTATGTTGAAATCCTCAAGACCTAGTCAAAGCAAGCGAGGGGCACAATCTTCACAAGGCTGGAACTCTCTATTGGTGGAACAGCTCACCTAGGAAGGAGTTGTTTTAAGGACTGGTGGGCTCAGCCTTTGTCGGAGCAGTCAGTGATTCTCATATAGGTCTCCTTGTCGATGTCGCTGAAGTAGAGATTGATCCCAAGTCATCCATTGTGTTGTACGTCACAGACTTTGTGTGTAAACTAATCAGCTGAGGATCTTATTAAAATGTGGATTCTCTCTAAGTCCGGCGGGGGAGGTGAGGCAGTAATCTGTATTTCTGACAAGCCTCCACTTGATGCCAGTGGATCGATCTGCAGCATCCCTAGAACCATAAACCACCCTCAGATCCTTCTACTTGTAGAGTAGCAAGACTCACACCACCCAGCGGGAAACTGATCCTTAAACATTTTATTCATTCCTTTAACAAGAGTTTATTGATTGAATGAGTGGTTACGAAGCATCAGGTTAGTAAAAGTTGTGGAGCAACAATGTCCAGCACACCTTAGAGTCCCTGTCGTTTAGAAGCGCACCGGCTAGTGAGAGAGAGAACAGCGTATATGTGATTTATACTGCAGAGAGATAATTGTACTGACAAATTAAGCCTTCCTCTTTTGCTATGCCTCCTTTTTATAAAAATTGCCTAGCCAAACTTCCTAGACTTTCATGATTTGGCAGTATTCCTTCCAGCTGTGTCACTTTATGTATGTATGTATTATTTATTTATTTTGTTTTGTGGACACATCTTTGTAGCACATTCCCATTGTCTGTAGGCAAGTTAGCCTACTCCTTATTCTTGTTTTTGTTTTTAAAATAACTTTGACTGAGATTTAACTTCGACATTTTTTTCTTTCTGGGATTTTGTGGCTCTGTTTCCCTTGCCCATTTTTTAAAATTGTGGTAGAATATGCATAACATAAAATTTATCATTTTAACCATTTTTAACCAGTTCATTGGCATTAAGCACATTCATGTTGTTGTGCAGTGTCACTTTCTTTCCAACATTCTTTGTTCCCACTTTTCAGAAATACTCACCCTTCTTCCAGCATGCCGTATGTTTGCATATCTCCAAACTTTTGTACCTATTGTCTTTTTTACATAGAATGGATGTCATTCTTCCCTTTCTTTTTCTTCTCCACCCAGCGGATGGAGATAGATATAGATATATATATTTAAATATTTATTTATTTTTAGACAAAGGGGAAGGGAGAAAGGAGGGAAACATCTGTGTGTGGTTGCCTCTTGTGCGCCCCCTACTGGGGACCTGGCCCGCGACCCAGGCATGCGCAGTACACTGGGAATTGAACCAGCAACCCTTTGGTTTGCAGGCCTGTGCTCAATCCACTGCTACACCAGCCAGGGCTGGACTTATATTTTTGCTTTAAGATCCAATTGAAACCGTCGCAAGAGTTTAGTCCCTTCCTTCCCTGCTTCTATGGCACTCTGTCATACTCATCTGTTTGTACCTATCACTCAGTGCTACTGTAATTACCAATGTATGTATCTTCCCACCAGTCTGGGCTCTTTGAAGGCAGAGATAACATCTGGTTCATTTCTGTGTCCCCTGGATAGACCCTAGTGCCTGGCTCACTAAAATGTTATTGATGGTTGATCGATTGCAGATGTTGGTTTGTCCCCCTCTTCATATATTCTCTATGGGAAAAAACCTTTCTCAGCTTTTGACCTAACTGCACCCTAGATAACACTGAAGACTGAACATATGCAGAATAGGATGGAAATGGGTAAGTATTTACTGAACCAGTATTCCTCTGATTTCAAAGCCCCTGTTTTTTTTTTAACATGCCATGATAAGGAGAACAAAATGTTAGTGAACTTACTTTAAAGAGAAAGAAATGGAGACTTGGAAAAATTAAATGACCTGCCCGAAGTTGTAGGAGTTAGTGAAAAGCAAGCTGGGACTCATAGACTTGTGTCCAATCCAGTGCTCTTTTTCCAGTTCATAATACTGCTTTGTCTTAAGGCTAGGTCTATTACTTAAGTACATTATTTGGTATAAGGAAAAATTATTTCCATCAAATGAGGGGAAGTAAAATTTGTAGGCTCTGTGTTTTCAGGTCTTAACTTTCTTACCCCTTTGCAGCAACAACAGGAGGAAGTTGCTACTAAGAAACTCCGGCTAACAAAACCAAGTAAATCTGCAGCACTCCACATAGATCTGTGTAAAGCTACCTCTCCAGCAGATGCTTTACAGTACCTACTTCAGTTTGCCCGGAAGCCAGTTGAAGCAGAAAGTGTGGAGGGAGTAGTCAGAATTCTCTTGGAACATTATTATAAGGTAAGATGGTCTTGTAGACCTACCTGCTGGGAATGTGTATAAGAGTTGTATCATGTCTGCAGGAAGGATTAATATTGTAAAGTAAGTAAGAAGAAAAGATTCATTCAGCAATTTTTGCTGAGTACCTTCCATGTACTAGTCACTGTGGATAGAGATAAAAAAGATCCAAATCCTATCCTCAGAAGTTTATAGTATTTAGAACCTTTGGTTGAGATAGGTGTTTCTGTTTGCTTCTCCGGATTACCCCTTCCTTTACCATAGAACTCAGCAGCCTAGGTCGTCACTGAGAAGTACTCTACACTGATACTTCCGCCTCCAGGGCTTTCCTGCCAATCCACAGGTGAAATACCCGTCTCTGGGATTAAACTGTTATGAATATTTTGCCAAATTTGATCCCTTTATTTGTTTTTCTGAAGTTTTTTTAAAAATACTTATCCAAGGACATTTTCACTGCTTTTAGAGAGAGAGGAAGGGGGAGGGGAGGGAAGAGGGAGAAAGAGAAAAAGAGAGAAACATCAGTGTGAGAGAGAAACATCAATTGGTTGCCTTCTCATATGTGCCCTGCCTGGGGATTGAACCCACAGCTTTTCACTCTACAGGATGATGCTCCAACCCACTGAACCACACTGGCCAGGGCTGGTTTTTATTTTTAAAAGTATCATAATAGTTTTCCTTAAATAATTCAGTAAAATCTCTAAAAAAGGGACTTAAGAAAAACAAACCATAACCACCTAATCACATCAAGTAAAACTAAATAATTATTTAATGCCATTAACTAGTCCATATTCATATTTCTTTAGTTTTCCCAAAATATATTTTTATAGTTGATTTGTTCATATCACAATGCAAATAGTGTCCATACATGGCATTTGCTCTTTTTAAAATCTAGGACAATTTTTTTTATTTTCATGACATTGACCTGTAGAAGAAGCTCGGTCGGTTGTTTCGTAAAATGTCTTGTTTTCTGAATTTGTTTCCTTCCATGGGGGTTAACTTCCTTCTCTATCCCTTGTATTAACTATGAACTGGAAGTTAGATCTGATTGTTAGATTCAGGTTAAGCATATCTTTGAGATGTTTAAGAATACTTTATAGATAATTTGTACTTCATTCTGCATCAGTCAGGATGTAAATAATGTCTTGAGTTCTACCTAGCAAAAGCTTCTTATCTTTTCCCCTTCTGTTTCTCTTTCACAAACTATTTTTATTTAAATCTTTTATGTCTAACATCAAAAGGTCATTTTCTTTACACATATAATATTCTAGCTCAGTCAAAATACTTGCAGTTTTTCAAAGACCAAAAACGTTTTCAGAAATCAGTCTTTTCACATGCTGTTCCCTCAGCTTAGAACATCTTCCTGCCATTGCCTTCTAATCTGGTCTGCCATTTTCTGTGCCAACCATATTCTTTCCTCAGAGTCTTTATACTTTTCTTCTGCCTGGAACATTTCTCTTAGGTGTTCATTTATCTGCTTCCCACATTTCATGCAAGTCTTTGCTCAAATGCCACTTTTTCATTAAGGCTTTCCTTTATCCCTTTATTTGAAATTGAAACTGCCTCGCCTACTCCCTGCACTTCCTCACCCCTTTCATTGATTTTTGTTTTGTCCATTGACATTTACCATCCTCTAATAGTCTGTATAATTTTCTCATTTATTTTTTTCTTACCTGTTTCTCCATACTAGAATGTAAGCTGCTCTTGAGCAGCATTTTTGTTTGTTTTTTAAACAGTGTGTGGTAAAAACATGTTTGTTGAATAAATGCTTTTATGACGCTTTTTACTCATTTAAAAATATGCTTATTATATATATCAGGCATTATTCAGGGCAGTGGACAGTGTCCTGTCAGCACATTTGTTAGCTCTTGGTATTGCCATTGTTTGTCACGTGTGTCTATTTCCTTCAGACTTTGAGTCCCTAAATTCAGAGACTACAAATCTATTAATTACTGTCTGAGTGGCTAGCAAGGTAGAACAGCGTAGGGGCTTAATAAATGTTTCCTTCATGTTTTACATGAATGCAATTAGGATTCTGCTCTCAAGAAGTTTTCAGTCTCTAAGTGATCTATTTTTAGTCATTCCCCACTTTTGAAAGCAATATCTACGTATTATTATTACTATGTAATAATATAACTCTTGTTACCAATAATCATCTGTAATAATACTTCTAAGAGGAGTTAACATTTATATAGCTTGTTAGAGTTTAGAAATCTCCTTCTAAAGGAGATTAGGAACTAGGCTTAGAGCAGTTTAGTATCCAGGGGCACCAAGATAAGTGAATGGAGAGTTTGGATTTGAATGTGGATTGTTCCCACCCCGCCCCCCACCCCCAGCTTTTGGTTATGGAACATTTCAGGTACAGACACACACACACATGAAATAGTTTGATTCCCATGTACTCATTACCCAGCTTTAATAATTATCATTTTATGGCCAAACTTGTTTCATTCCCATCATCTACTTCCACTTCCTCTGCTCTGACCCTTGCCATCAGATTCTTATGGAAGCAAATCCTTGGCATCTTTATAATTTTATTCATAAATTTCAGTGTATATCTCTGAATGATAAAGACTTAAAACAATCACAAAACCATTATCATGTCTAAAAAAATTGAATTCAGGTGATCTGATGTCAGAACCCACGCTCTTTACTAACTAGGTCATGCTGCTTACAGTAGTCTAGCTTGGTGATTTTCAAACTTTTTCATCTCACGGCACACATAAACTAATTACTAAAATTCTGCAGCACACCAAAAAGTATATTCTTTGCCTATATGACAAAAAATATGTATAATTTTGATTCATTTACACTGGACAGCTATTGTTGTATTGGCTGTTGTCATTTATTTATTTACTTTTAATCTTCTCCTGAGGATGTATTTATTGATTTTTGAGAGAGAGGAGGGAGGGGAAGGGAGAGAGACAGGCAGACAGACAGAAAGACATCAATTGGTTGCCTCCTTATGCACGCTGACTGAGGATTGAACCCACAACCTAGGTATGTGCTCTGACTGGGGAATTCAACCTGCAATCTTTTGGTGTACAGGATGGTGCTCCAGCCAGCTGAGCCACCTGGCCAGGGCTGTTGTCATTTTTTAACTTGACAATCAGAAATGTGGTACCTGGTATTTTAGTAGATAAATTATTTTGGCTTCTGCTTGTCTTCTCCAAGTCTTTCTGAGGTCAGACAGCAGTATCTGAACAATGAGAGGTTCTTCACTTACACTACTGTGCTAATTGCTGTGGAGGATGTAGAACTCTGAAACATGTTCCTTGTTCCTTAGGGCCTAAAAGTATAGTTGGTAGACCAAATAATATATGTAGCGTATAGATAGTAAGGGCTAAAGTTACTAATTTGTTCATTGTTTTAATTCACTCAAAATGCTTTGAATATTAACTCTGTGCTAGGACTTGTGCTTCATATTGGTGATACAGAAATGAATAGATGATCCCTGATCTGAGTTTAGTTGGGTAGATAAGACAATAAGTGGATAACAATAAATTGATAATAACAATACAGTGTTATAGGTACTCTGAAATCTGGAAAAGGTTATGATGTGACCTCGAAGAGGGTTATCATTTCTACCTGGGAGTGTGGGTCTAGGAAGTCATTATATAGTAGTAGTGAGGCTTAATAAACAGATTTTGGCCAGCTGGAAAACAGGAGGAAAGGCATTTTAGAGAGAAGGAGCATTTGCTAGCAAAGGCATGGTGATGTGAAATAGCACGTAACATAAGAAGACATGCAAGTAGTTTGGCTGGTGTAGATTTTAGGTTGAGAGCTCTTTAAAAGGTAAGACTGGAAAAATTGAAAGGGGTCTGATCCTGAAGGGTCTTATGTTATGTCTTGTGGGTTTTGTTCTAAACATGTCACTCTGAGTACAGAATGGAGGATGGTGGAATTGGCTGGGGGCAAGACAGAAGTTAGAGTGACCAAATAGCAGACTCATAAGTCTGAAGCAAGGTGATGAAAGCCTGAAGCAGGACAGTTTTAATGGTGAGAAGGGCAGTTATTAGAGAGGGTTTCCCTAGGGGCAGTTTAAGCATAGGTGTGAAGGAGGTGATTTATGTTTTTTAGTAGAAGGGGGTACTGGGGCAGGGGGCAGGTTATTTGAGAAAGTAGGAGAACTTGAGTAAAGTATCCAGATGAATAAAGAATGTTACTAGGTTAGAAACGTTTGTATTCTTTTTTTTTAATTTTTATTTTTTATTGTATGTTTTTCATTACCATTTGTCCCCCTTATACATACTCTTATATTCCTTTTATTCTCATTCTTTCCTTCTTGTCTCCCTTTTATTTGCTAAGCTTACATACTACTCTGCTTTCCCTGCAGCTCACTTGTGTTTGGAGGTCTGGGACTTCATTCTTGACCATTGAAAGGCTACCTAGCTCTTCTCCTTTCTCCTCTCACTGCAGGATTAGCGTATTTGACTAGTCCATTGTCTGTGAAAGACAATTAGTTGATTCTGTGATGTTATGTCAATGATTTGAAGTCAATAAAAGAATCGGCTTTTATCTCTATTTAAAACTGAATTCAGTATCTCCCTTCATTCTCTAGTTTACCTTATCACAGGAAATGGCACCACCATTAATAGAGACTCTTAAATCAGAAACTTGAGAAAGATTCTTTGTACCACCTTCACCCTTTCCTCCTCCTATGTTTTCTCTCTTACCAAGTCTTGTAGATTTTGTTTTCTGTATAACTCTTGAGTCCATCTACCCCTCTGTTTCTCCTCTTACCTCAGTAGTCCAAGTAATTATCATATTTTTAAAACTTATAAAATTTATGAAATATGACACAAAGAAAAGAATACATAGAAAAACCTCATATAGCATTTTGATTTACCACAACATGAACATAGCATGTAACCCATAGGCTTACCACAGGCACACCCTCAAACTCATAATTAGGGTAATAACATCCTTTCTTCTATTTATTTATTTATGTATTTGTTTATTTTTATCATTTAAATCTGTATCCCCCAAACAACAATTTACTTGTCTTTTTTTTTTTTTAAATCATAGAATTAGAGAATACAGTATGTATCTTTTCATGTGTGGTTTTTGCTCAAAATCCTGTTTGTGAGAATCATTCACATTGTTGACTGTAGCTATAGTTCATTCATTTTCACCACAGTATAAGATTTCATTGTATGAATATACCATAATTTATTTTTCTATCCTATTACTGATGGATATTCAGGCTGTGTCCAGTTTTTAACTGTAAGAAATACTTTCATGAACATTTTTGTACAGGCCTCTTAGTGTACATGGCTTGCATTTCTGTGTAGTACATACCCTGCAGTAGAATTACTGAGCCAAGTACTTTCCAAAGTGGTTGTACCAGTTTATGCTCCTGTTAGCACCGTGTGAGGACTCTCATTGCCCCACATACTTGTCAACAGATAGAATTGTCTATCTTTTTTTATTTTGACAGTTCCTATGGATGTGTAGTGTATCATTATGGCCTTAATTTGTATTCCTTAGATTACAAATGAAGTGGAGCAACTTTAATATGTTTAATTGGCCATTGTATATCCTTTTGGGTAATGCCTTTTTTATGTCTCTTTCCTGTTTTAGGGTTCATTATTACTTCTTCTTGTTGCTTTGTGTGAATTCTTTATATGAGTACAGGGTACAAGTTCTTTTTTTCCTTGAGTTTGGATAATAATTTTTAAAAAATTATAATTTACATATAATATTATATAAGCTTTAGGTGTACCACACAGTGATTAGACATTATAGCTACAAGTTATTTAATGATTGTATGTGCTATAAATATCTTCTCCTTTTCCAGTTCCTTAATGTTATATTTTGATGAAAAGAGGTTCTTAATGTGGACCAATATGACAGTCTTTTAATTTATGTTTTGTGCTTTTCTTGTATGATATAAAAGGGTTTGGCTGTTCTGAGCTTATTAGGACAGTTTGCTACATTATTACTGGAAACTTTGTAATTGATTTGTGTGTACGTTGCTTGGGTACATATAAATACAGGCACCTTTTATGCTCTGCGGTATCACCTTAGTTGTCAATCAGCTGTCCAGGTATGGTAGGTATGTTTCAGAACTTTGTCTCTTCTTATGCCAATTCCATGCTGTCTTAGCGTAACATTATAATAAATTAGACGTGTGGTAGGATATGTCCTTCCACCTTGTTCTTTTTTAAGAATATTTTGGTTACTCTTGATATTTTCATTTCTTTATAAATTTTAAAATCAGCTTGTAAAATTCAGCCTCGAAACAAAAAAGTCTCGTTAGGATTTTGATTTTGATTTCATTAACTTTGTAGTTCAGAGAAGGTTTGGGGATTGACATTTTATAATTTTGAGTCTTCAATCCACGAACATGGTACATTCCTATTATTTTAATGCTATTTTATAGTTTTTTGCATAGAGGTTTTGTACATCTTTCTGTTATTCCCAGGTACTTAATGTTTAATGTTATTGTAAATAATATATTTAAAAATTTTTATTTTATTACAGTATATAGCCAATATTTAGAGATACAATTGATTTTTAATTAGTAATCTTATATCTAACAACTTTGCTAAGCTCGCGTAACAATTTTAATAAATTATATGTAGATTTTGGATTTTTAACAAGCAATTATATGAGCAAATAATGGCTTTGTCTAATAATACTGTAATGATATCAGCTCTCTTTTGATTAAAGTTTGCATTGTATGCCTAGTTATGCCTTTTATTTTCACCTTTTTGATAGTGTTTTGTTTCAGACATGAACTATGTGGAGATGTAGTTTTTTTAAAAAATCTAATCTGACAGGTTTTTAAAATTTTAGAAAGATTTTATTTATTTTTAGAGAGAGGGGGAGGGAGGGAGAAAGGGAGAGAAACATTGATCGGTTGCTTTTGGCATGCCATCAACTGGGGACCTGGCCTGCAACCCAGGCATGTGCCCTGACTGGGAATTGAACCTACAACCTTTTGGATTGCAGGCTGGCACTCAATCCACTGAGCCACACCAGCCAGGGCTGGTTTTTATTTTTTAATTGGTGTATTTACTTTATTATATTTAATGTAGTTATTGATATATGTGAGTTTAAATATACCCTTTTATTAAAAGCTTTCTTTTTGTCTACCTACTCAATGTTCTTTTCTTCCTCTTGTTTCTTGCAATCCTTTGGATTGATTCTATTTTAACTTCTCTCCTCAATCCCCCTTTACTAGCTTGGAAGTTATATATCTTTTTACACTTCTTTTACTGATTAACCTAGATATAATAGCATGAATTCTTGACTTACCGAAATCGAATATTATATGGTACTTTTACCATTTTGGACAATACAAACACTTTAACTCCATTTATCCACCTTCCTGACTTACATGTGAGTGTAATTGTATACTTTAATTCTCTGTTTTTTGGTCTAGGAGATTTTATTCTTTATTTTTTTCCCAGTTTTGAGAAAGAATTGACATACATCACTATATAAGATTAAGGCATAAGAATGATGGTTTGATTTACATATATAGTGAAATGATTACCATTATAGATTTAGCTAATATTCATCATCTCATATACTGTAAAAAGAAAAAATTTCTCATTGTGATGAGAACTCACAGGATTTACCTTCTTAACAACTTTCCTATGTATCATATAGCAGTGTTAACTATAGTCATCATGCTGTATAATATATCCCTAGTATTTATTTATTTTATAACTGGAAGTTTGTACCTTTTGACCACATTCCTTCAGTTTTTCTTCCTCCTGCACTCCACCTCTGATAATCACAAGTCTGATCTCTTTTTCTGAGTTCTTTTTTTACTTCCAGATTCCACATATAAAGGAGGTCATACAGTATTTGCCTTCTCTGTTTGATTTATTTCACACTCCCTAGGTCCATCCATGTGGTTGCAAATGACAAGATTTCATTCAAGATTTTATGGCTAAGTATCTCCCTCTCTTTCTCTCTCTCTCTCTCTCTCTCTCTCTCTCTCTCTCTCTCTCACACACACACACACACACACACACACACATTTTTTTCTTTATCCATTTGTCTGTTAGTGGACACTTGGGTTACTTCTATATCTTAGCTATTGTAAATAATGCTGCAGAGAACATAGGAGTGTGTACATCTTTTCAAATTAGTTTTGAAAAGATCGATACCCAGAAGTAGGATTGCTAAGTCATAGAGTAGTTCAATTTCTAGTTTTTTTGGGAACCTCCATATTGTTTTCCACAGTGGCTGCACCAATTTGCAGTCCCACCAACAGTGCATAAGGTTTCCCTTTTCTCTGCATCCTCACCAACACTTGTTTGTTGATTTATTGAAGATGGCCATTCTGACAGGTGTGAGGTAGCATCTCATTGTGGTTTTAATTTGCATTTCTCTGATGATTAGTGATGTTGAGCATGTTTTCATACATCTATTGGCCATCTCTATGTCCTATCTGGAGAGTGTCTATTCAGGTCCTCTGCCCATATTTTATTTGGATTGTTTGTTTTTTTTGGTGTTGAGTAGTGTCTGTTCTTTATAAATTTTGGATATTAACCCCTATCAGATGTATCATTTGGTAAGCATCTTCTTCCATTCAGTAGGTTGTCTTTTGTTTTGTTGATAGTTTCCTTTGCTGTAGGAAAACCTTATTTCAGGCATTGAGATGATTCAAAGCTGAGTTGCAGTCCCTACCAAAGTCTGTGTATTTCTATTTCATTCTTACTCATACTATTGTATCCTTTAGGATACAATGAGCTTTATTAGGCTGCCCCTGCTTCCTCTCCTGCCTTCGGCCTTACACTGTAGTCGTTGCTCCCTTGGCCTCACCTGGCTGTCAGAAGCACTGCTTACTTTGCCTCTCATCCATCCATCTCCTCACCTCCCCCAGTTGGCAGAACTTCAAGAAGCAGCCCCAAACTCTAAGTGAATCTTCTTGGTCCTGTGACCATCCTTGCATGATTCTCATTCTTTAATTCTTCATTTATCTTTTAGTTTTCTAATACTTTTAAATGCACACACATACACACTTTTTTTCTTTTTTTAAAATCTGTACCTGAGGATTTTTTAAAAATTGATTTTATAGAGAGAGGAAGGTAGAGAGAGAGAAAGACATTGATGTGAGATAGAAACACTGATCTGTTGCCTCTGGTATGCGCCCAGACTGGAGATCAAACCTGCAATCTAGGTATGTGCCCTGACTGAGGATCAAACGTGGAACCTTTCGGTGTACGGGATGACACTCCAACCAACTGAGTCACCCAGCCAGGGCACACGTTTTTCTTTTTGTGACATCCATATACTTTTCTAGTTTCCTCAGCAAGAAGATTGGTCTGAATTGTCTAGTTTGCCCTTGGCATGAATGGGAGTCTTGCCGTCATCTTTTGCTCGACCTTTGCAATATAGTTAGATTTGGGTCTTCCATTTTAATCATTATATTTATGCTGAGCTGGTATTTCAAAATGACTTTCACAAGGTTATATATACATGGTAAGTGGGTGCCAGGATTCTAGGTCTTCTGACTTTATATCTATTGCGCCTTCCCCTGCTGAAGCCTCCTTGTTGTGCTTAGTTATCTCCTTAGAGAACTCGGAATGTTGTGCTACATACTTGAGAACAGGGGATGAACTAAAGGACATGGTTCTTTTTGTCTTTGGGGGAAATTTCTCTCCATAGGAATCTTGGTGTAAATTAGAGACCGTCTCTTAATATTGAAACTGAAAGGGCTTGACTGCTCATTTCTTAATCTCGCTTGCACCTACAGCCTAAGTGCAAGGGCTAGACCCAGTTGATTACTTACCTGCCCCAAACTTCTGATGAGGATATGGTGGTCAAAAAAACAGGTGAAAGCATTGGTAGCTGCAGCACCCAATTTCCGGGAGCTGCAAGAGCGGTGGTGCTGGGAGCGTTGTTGGGTGGCCGGGCTAGCAGTGTTAGTAGTGCAAGTTGGTGCAACGCGTTTCTAACTGCACAGGAGAGGAAAGTTACTTTTAATTCCAAAAGCACATTTCTGGTTAGAAGTTAATGACATGAGGAAGGCATAAAAGAATCCCATTTACTATACAGTATTTGGGTGTAATATATTGATTAAGAAAGCTCTCTCCTCTGAAGTACTGTATATGGTGAAAGCCTTAGAATACTTGGATCATTGAATCTCTTTTGAAATGTTAGTTTCCCATGTTGTTTGTTGGCTACCTGAGAGTAGAGCATCAAGGTAACAATAGCTTCTTTTGTTGCAGGAGAATGATCCATCTGTGAGACTGAAAATTGCATCATTATTGGGGTTATTGTCAAAGACTGCAGGATTTTCACCAGACTGTATTATGGATGATGCCATTAACATCCTACAGAATGAAAGTAAGTTGCAATTTAAAAGCTGTACAATTAGGGCAGAAATCCTTTAGTTCCTTTTGTATAGAATTTAAAACAAAATTTTGTGTTGGTATTAAAAAGGAATTTGAGGATGATTCAATAAAGCTATGTACATATATTTACATTAGAGTTAAAATGTAGTTTTTGTCTCTTCCTAGCTATTAGTTATTGATTCTACCAAGTGCCACATGCCTAAAGTATTTTACATATGATAGAAGATATTATTGTCCCTATTTTGTAAGTGGGGAAACTGAAGTTCAGATAAGTTAACTAACTTGTTAAAGGTTAAATAGTATGAGACAGAGGTGATGTTTTGTTGAGTGTGCACGTTAACTCGGAAACTACAACAGGTGCTCTCCTGGTCATGTGTTCTCTCACAGTTCAGTTCCTATAAAAGTGACATCTCCCAGGGCTCACATGTTGTTGCTTTTTCTGTTTGTTGCTTTTTGATGCCCACTAACATCATTTGTCAGTGTTTAGGTAAAGTGGAAAACTACTTTATCTTTTTAATGGTTTTGATTATTTTTCTGGTTTTATCTATGTACAAGATTCTGTTATGGAGTTAGGTGAGTCCCTCAGTTACCTTAATGCTTATTTTAAAATTAAATTAAAAAAAACTTTTTATTGCTGTTTCTGAAAACATTTTAATTTGTTTGAATTAGTTGCGGCTTCAAAGAATAGTTTTATTTCATTTGGGTATACATATATAATCAAATGTGACTGTTTAAATATTGGACATTTAGCCTATAAACTTAAGAGGTTTTGAGAGAAATAAACAGCCAGTGAACTCAGAGACAACCTAAATTTATTTATTGTACAACTGTTTAATGTTAACAAATATCTTACATATGTGGCTCATTAGTTGAAGTTGAGAACTTTTTAAAAATTTTGTTAGAAATAACTTTATATTAAAATTCTACTTGTATTGAATTTCTTTTTTAAAAAATATATTTATTGTATTTTTTTTTACATTACCTTTTAGTTCCCTTATGCCCTCTCCCCCCAGCAATCACCACAGTTGTCCATGTCCGCGAGTCCTTTTTCTTTTTTGCTCAGTCCCTCCGTCCCCTACTCCCCCCAACTAGTTGTCACCCTGCTCTCCATCTGTGAGTCTGTCCCTGTTTTGAATTTTGACTAAAGACTTTTAAATTCACAGGAAACAATGAAAGTATTAAAAAACTTTTTTTGAGAGGAAAATTTTTGTTATTGTAATGACAATATGACCACATTAAAGAAAAATGTTTTAAAATGTCTGCTATTTCCGTAAAACAATTTGTTTTACATATTCCCTTTTACTTATATACATTTTATATGGTTGTACTTACAGTAAATGGACTATTTGTGTGTTTTACTGTTTTCACTTAGCATTACATATAGTTTTTTTCATGTTTCTACATTAATTTCATAATATTTATAGCATGGATAATATATTAAACACCAACAGGTACAATAGCTTATTTCTAATTTTTTGCTTTTATAGATATATGACAAAAAGCCCATTTCTTTTAAAATAACCAAAACAATGACACGGCCTCAGTACAGAAATATCTTTTTTTTTTTCCCCATGGAAAGTTCTTAAAGGAGCTAGCTATATGCATGCAAGAATTTCATATATTAAGACTGGGAATTTTATACAGCTATAGACTTTTTGAGCTATAAATGGCGTTACAGAAATCATCTTGTCTAAATCCTTTCCTTTGCAGATGACAGAAACTAAGTCCTGGATAGATGAAGTGAGTTTAAGTAAGTTCGTTTAGCTAAGAAATAGCTGAACTGAGAACTTAGTGCAGTACTCTATTTCATACACCATGGTTTAACTGAAGCACTTTACCTCCAAAATAGAATGTTATGAGGGAGTTAATTTTGTTGCAAATATCATCCTAGTCTTTAAAAGAGACTCAAATTATGCAATGTACATAGAAATAGCTGTTCAACTTTTTGTTAAGTATTCTGATTCTGTTTTTCACTTAATTGTAAAATTAAGGGATTTGATTGAGGCCTTTTACTACTTTCCAGTTCCTGGTCTACTGAGATTCACAGAAAATAGAACTGAAAGGGACCATAGAGGTCATCCAGTTCAAGTCCTTTATTTTATAGCCAAGGAAGATAAGCTCCAGGGAAATAAAGTGACTGCTAAAGTCATTCTGTATTATTGTGGCTTAGAGTGAAGCCATAGACTTAGAATTAAGGGTCGTGAATTTAATAGTGTCTTTTGGTATTTTTCCTTGGGGCTCGTCAGTTTTTCTGGTTAGAAGTTTATGACTCTCCTTCTAGGAAGGCAGAGAAATGCCTGGATACCATGTGTTTGGTGCTAAAGCATGTGAAGGGGTCTCAGGAGAAGGAGGGAGTGTCTCATCAGTACATTAATTATCTTTTAATCTCTTTATCATGCTTTTTCTGTCTTCAGTGGTATCTCCCAAATTGGATCCTTTCTGGTCCAATTTCTATATAGAATAAACCTCCTATTTTAATATAGGTGACTTGGCTGTGTAGGATTGGGAAGGAGGCAGGGGTACAACTGCTTATTACAGAGGCCTCAAATCCCTGCCTCCTGCCTGTGTTTGGGGTTTGTTTTTTTTTTTTAATTTTATTTTAATTTATTTTTTCAAATACATTTGTCTCTGCCTCCCCCCACCAATTTCCCTTGCCCCCTCCCTCCTTCCCTCCCTCAGCTCTTCCCCTTTGGTTTTGTCCATGAGTCCTTATGTGTTCCTTGACTTTCCCCTTCCCTTCCTTTTCCCCGTCCCCGCTCCCTCCTTCCCTCTTGTCTCTGTTGATTTCTTTTCCTTTCAGTGTTGCTGGTCTTCTTTTCCTTGCATCTTTGTATTGTTGGTTAGGTTCCACTTATAGGTGAGATTGTATGGTATTTGTCTTTCGCCCCCTGGCTTATTTCGCTTAGCATAACGCTCTCCAGTTCCATCCATGCTGTCGCGAAGTTTAGTACTTTTTTTCTTTCTGCTGCATAGTATTCCATTGTGTATATGTACCATAACTTTCTGATTCAGTCTTCTACTGATGGGCATTTAGGTTGCTTCCAACACTTGGCTATTGTAAATTGTGCTGCTATGAACATTGGGGTGCATAGGTTCTTTTGAATTGGCGTTTTGGTATTCTTAGGGTATAGCCCCAGCAGGGGAATCACTGGATCAAAAGGCAGTTCCGTTTTCAGCTTTTTGAGGAAATTCCACACTGCTTTCCACAGTGGCTGCACCAGTCTGCATTCCCACCAACAGTGGACTAGGGTTCCCTTTTCTCCACAGCCTCGCCGGCACCTGTTGTTTGTGGATCTGTTTATGATGGCCATTCTGACCGGTGTGAGGTGGTACCTCATGGTGGTTTTGATCTGCATTTCTCTGATGGCTAGTGATGCTGAGCATCCTTTCAAATGCCTCTGGGCCCTCTGTATCTCCTCCTTGGAAAAGCGTCTGCCCAGGTCCTTTGCCCATTTTTTGATTGGATCGTTTTTGTGTTTGGGGTTTTAAATTTTCTTTTTTAACTCTCCAGTTCCTGAATCTTTCTGGGATTTTATAGCTAGAATTTATGTGCTTTGCAGTGGCAACTTTCTCAGTAGTCATTTAGTTATTAAATGTCTCCGTTTTACCAAGAGTTTTTCATGTGCTTTCTTTTTTTCCCCCCAATTATAGCTTATATTCAGTAGTATTTTGTATTAGGTTTAAGTGTGCAGAGTAGTGGTTAGATAGTCATATACTTTAAAAAGTGTTCACCCTGATATTTCCAGTATCCACCTGGCACCATCCATAGTTATTACAGTATTATTGACTATATTTCCTATGCTGTCTTTTATATCCCATGACTGTTTTGTAACTACCAGTCTGTACTTCTTAACCCTTCACCTTTTTCACCCAGTCCTCCAACCCCTCTCCCCTCTGGCAACTATCAGTCCGTTCTCTGTATCTATGATTCAGTTTCTCTTTTATTTGTTTGTTAATTTATATTCTTTTTTTCTTTTTCTTCTCTTTTTAAATCATGTTTCTTCTATTACAGTTATCTCAGTTATTCCCCGTTTGCCCTCCTCCACCCATCCCACCCCTCCCCTTCTTGCTCCCGCAGTCAGTTCCCACACTGTTGTCCATGTCCATGGGTCATTCATACATATTCTTTGTCTAGTCCCCTCTTGTTTTCTCCACCATTGTCCTCCTTCCCTGTCCCCTCTGGTCGCTCTCAGTCTTCTCCATGTTTCCATGCCTGTGGTTTATTTTGTTGAATAGATTCCTCTTGTAGGTGAGACCATATGGTATTTGTCTTTCACCAATTGGCTTATTTCATTTACCATAATTTTCTCCAGTTCCATCCATGTTCTCACAAAAGGGAGGAGTTCCTCATTTCTTTCTTTCTTTGTTTTTTAACATACAGATTTTATTTATTTATTTATTTTTTAAATATCAAAATCCATTATAAAGTCTCAGCATTTAAAACATGACACCAGCACAGAAATAATCAAGTATATCAATGAAATAAAATGAGCATTCTAGAAACAAATTTATATATCTAACAATGTAATATATGATTAAATTGATATTTCAAATCAATGGGAAAAATAAGGCCTATTCAACAAATAAAGTGCATGGACCACTACTACCTGAAATAAAATAAATATAAAGCCCTATTTTACACATTATACAAAAAATATTCAGGTAAGTTAAAAATCAATATGTAAAATCTAAGAACCTTTAGGAGAAAATGCAAAATAACATTTTTCTTACCCTGAAGTAAAACATTCAAACCCAAAAGCTATAAAGTAAAATATTGACAATATGACTATATTAAACATTAAAGACTATACAGTAATATACATATACAAAAAGTTAAAGGACAATTACTAGAATAGGAAAGTATTTGCAACACATCTGAAAAAGAGTTAATAGTTTTGTTGGGTTTTTTTAGGGAAAAAATTCTACAAACATTTAGTCAAAAAATGGATAAAGAATACCAAAAAGTCATTTGAAGCTTTTTAAACAAAATAGAAATAGGCAAGAAATAGGTTCAAGAAAAACCTACAAAAATAGGTTTAGTTTCAACAAATAATAAAGTAACAAAATAACACATCATTGTCACAATCAGATGAATAAGTATTAAAAATATTGGTAATATCAAGTACTGGTGACTGTGAAAGCAACTGGGTGTTCATAGACTCTTATCGTTTTAAAGCAGCCCTTTTAACATGTCTTGCAATGCTGGTTTGGTGGAGGTGTATTCTTTTAGCCTTCTTTGTCTGGGAAACTCCTTATTTCACCTTCCATTTTAATTGAGAGCCTTGCTGGGTAGAGCAGTCTTGGTTTCAGGCCTTTACTTTTCATGACTGTTGTCTTCCGGCTTTTAGTGTTCCTGTTGAGAAATCAGCTGCTAGCCGTACCAGGGCTCCATTGTATGTTACTACCTCTTTGTGCTTCCTGGACTTGTGTGACTTTTTCTCTTCTCCAATTAGGGAAGTTTTCCATCATTACTTTTTCAAACAGGTTCTCTATCCCTTGCTCCTCTTCTCCTCCTTCTGGTGTCCCTATTATATGGATATTATTACATTTCAGGTTGTCCTGCATTTCTCTAAATGCCTCTTCATTCTTTTTGAGTCTTTTTTCATTTTCTTGCTCTTTCTGGGAGCTTTTTTCTACATTGTCCTCCAGCTCACTGATTTGGTCCTCAGCTTCATCGAGCCTGCTTTTGATTCCTTCTACTGTGTTCTTCAATTCAGAAATTATATTCTTTATTTCCTCTTGTCTCTAACTGATAGTTTCTATGTCCTTTTTCATGCTATATGGTTTGCAGTTAATTCCTTGTAGTTTCCCTGTAGTTTTTTTGTAATTCTCCTGGGTTCCCTGAGCTCATTGAGCTTCCTTAAAACTATTGTTTTAAACTCAATATCTGATAGTTTACTTGCTTCTATTTCATTTAGTCCTCTTTCTGGGGATTCTTCCTTTTCCTTCAATTAGGGGGTGTTTCTTTGTCTTCCCATTATTTGTGAGACTCTTCTTTTTTTACTTCTGCTTCTTAAATTGATCTATTTTGATTTCCTTACTTTGTGGTATGAAATTCCTATAGTAGGAGACTGCTTTTTTTTTAATTTCTGGATCTGCCTCTGATGATGTCAGCTGTTGATACTGTCTGAGCTTAGGCAGTCTGTTCGAGACTTCCAGGAATCTATGGTCTGGCTCTCTCCTTCAGTTGTTAATCTGGTCACTCTGCACTAAGCAGTCAGGCTTAAGCACCACTGCGTGGGGTTATTGGGTCCTCTCATGCTGCTGCCACTCAGGGGAGTGGTTTGCCTGAGAAAGCTGGCTGCTGCCGTATGGGGATGGAGTTAGCACTCGGGTCCTGCTGGCTACTCTGTCTGTCCTCTCCCCCAAAACCACTGTCTCCAGTCTCTCCTCAAATGTCTCTAGAGCACTCTGCATCCCCCTTCAGCCAGGGATCTACTATCTATGGCTGCCACCCTATACTCAGCAGTCAAGCTTTAGCACCACCAGGCCAGAGCTGAGTGTCTGCTGGGGACGTGGCTATTGTGTCCTCTCATCCTGTTGCCACACGGGAGAATGGTTTTCCTGAGCAAGATGGCTGCTGCCACATGGGGGATGAGTCAGCATTGGGATTCTGTCAGCTCTTCTCTCAGTTCTCTCCCCAAAGCCTCTTTCCCCAGTCTCTCCTCAGGCATCTCTAGAGCACTCTGCCCCCATCTTTGCCGGAGACCAGGGTAAGTAGCTGCAAATAAAAATTTATGCGTTGGCCCTTTAAAAGGCTCTTTGCGTCTCTAGCTGCCCATCTCTGGCAGAGAGCCACCCTGCCGCTTTTCACAGCTGGCTGTTATCTATGTACTTTCTGGGCTCTGGTGCTGTAGGCTAGAGATTCCCGCTTTTGGTTTAGACCCTGCTCTTCTCAGGGGCATCCAACTGGACATTTCAATATCCTTCTGGTGCTGCTGCCCATAGGCGCCCTGCCTACCTTCTCGAGTCTCTACCACACTCCTTACCAGTCAGGTTGTGCTAAAGCTGATTCTTCTGTCTGTCCGACGTTATAAGGCTCCCCTCTCACTACTGTTCAGTTGTTTGTTCTGTGTGACTTCTCCATAATTTAGTTGTAATTCCAGGTTGGTCCTGGGATGAGGTCAGTGTGACTTCCACTCACTCCTCCACCATCTTGATTTCTCCTCTGTTTATATTCTTTATATTCCACATGTAAATGAAATCATTTTGTCTTTCTCTGTTGCAAATTATCTGCTTTCTACCTTCAGAAGATTTATTGACTTTTCTCATCTGCCTACCTTTATTTTCCTATTTTCTTTGTATTTGCAAGTTTACACCTGTATAATTTCTTTGCTCTTATATTAATGATGTTTTAGAAAAAATAATGACAGACAGATGTGTTCAATCTACTATGTTTAACTGGAAGTCTTACTAAAAGATGATTTAACCAGTATTTTCTGAGCTTTAGTCATTTGTATAGCATGCATACCACTTTTCACACATTTGTTTCATATCTATACTATGGTTTACCAGTGTTTTTCTTAAGTGGACACTTTTCTTTTTAATTAAATACAATTAAAGAGCCTCTTTATATTAAAAGGAAATTAGTGACATGTGACATCAATAGATGGTAATGCCAGTTTTTATTATGTACATGAAAATGTATACATGGTTATTAATATAAAAACGATTATCTGAATGTCACCTAAAATCCTTTTGTATACTACTGGCATTATAAGAACCATGTTTTGGAACAAGGAAGGGAATTTAGACAAAGAAAATCTGGCTAAGACGATTGATATTGATTTATTTGGATTTGGCTTTTTGCCCATTTATTAAATTTCATTGGGCAAATAATGAGTCATGCTAAATTCTGAGAATACGAAGGTGAATAAAAGTCTTTGCTCTCAAGGTTCTTTCAGTTTCCTGGTTTAATTAGATATGAAAATTAGTAAGTGTAGTAAAGTTTTGGAGAGCTGATGTTGAGGGTGCAGTGGAAGCAAAAAGGAGCAAATGATCCATTCTTGGGGAAGAGGGAAACCCTCATATAGGAGGTAACACTTTACAATTAGTAGGTGCTCCCTGAGAAATGGGGTTGAGAATGGAGTTGGGTGCGGGTGAAGTCATTCTAGGTAGGGAAGTTGTGCTGATCATAGATAGGGAACGTGAAATCTAAGTAATTGGGAAAAAGGGTGCTAGAAGAAAGTTGAAAGAGATGAGGCTAGAAAGGTAGGCAGGGTTGGATGTTGTAGAGAGACTAGTATGTATGTATGTATGCATGAATGCATGGATGCATGCCATGCTAAGAAATTTGGACTTTATCTTGAAGGCAGTGAAAAGCCCTGAATTAGTCAGGCACTAAACATTTTTGGAACACTATGGCCGACCTGTGGAGGACTCAAGTATTTAGATATGATCCCTTTAGGAACTTAGCTTTTAGTTTAGGGGAAACAAGAATCGAATAGGAGAACTTAGATGACAAAAAACTACATTCTTTACCCAAGTAAACTTAGTTTCTTTAGTGATGTCCTTTTGATATTTTACAACACAACTTTCCATCTTCCTTTCTAGAGTCTCATCAAGTCCTAGCTCAACTGTTGGACACTCTGCTTGCAATTGGCACTAAACTCCCAGAGAATCAAGCTATCCAGATGCGATTAGTTGATGTAGCCTGCAAGGTAAGAGTGTAATGGTAAGACACAGGGTTACTTTTTTCTTGAGCAGTTTTGGTATGAGCTGCAAGAACTGCTTAGATCTACAGTGTCAATTTGTAACTGAGAATTGTCAAGGACTTTTGATTCTTTTAAGAACTATCTCATTTTGTTGTTTCTTGATGTTGGATTAGGAATAAAGTTGAGTAACTTCTTATAAAATGAACTTCGTCATTTTCCCAAAAGAAATGAAAATAACTAAAGTAGCTACTGAGTATACTGTGCCAAGTATAAGCACTCTGCTTATTATGGTACTTTGTATTTAGTTTTTCATTTGTTCCTCATAGTCCTTTAGGTAAGTACTGTTATCTGTGTTTATAAAGGTGGGAACTGAGGTTTAGGGGTTTAAACTTGTCCAAGTTTTCATAGGTAGGAAGTTACAGAACCAGTGTATAAACTTTGGTTTTTCTGATTCCAAAGCCCGTGATCTTGTTATGCTTTTTTGCTTCAATAAACAAACCAACTACACCGAAACAAGCGTTTCGGAAAGGGTTTTTTAAGGTTTTTTTTTATGATTATTAAAGAAATAGACACACATTAGTTGTGCTTTTTGACTTAATTTGGAGCTTTTAATAACAGCAGCTATTAAAGCTTGTAGAATTGGTTTTACTTCTAATCTTTATGATAAATTCATTTTTGAGCTAATAGGAAGACAAGTATGTTTGAATTGTAAAAGAGTATTATATTCATAGAATTAGAACACTATTTCTGATCCCAGAAATGAATGTTCTAGTTTTCTTAATAAACAACAGCAACAAACACAAAACACTTTGACAAGCGTAACATTAAGAGCCAAAGTGGAAAAAACTAGGGATTGTACTGAGAGAGTAGGTATATCTTAGTGGGAGAGAATGTATTTATGAGGCCTGTCTGGAAAAAGTCCAGCCATTAATACAACAGGAACAGTTTGTGCAGCATCGATATAACCTGGCAGCCAAAGGGAGTGTACTGGAATGTGCATGCATAAACAATGATGACTTCATTGTACTATTCAGTGGGGGCAGTAGATGCCATTGAATGAGCATGTGTACTGTGTGGCTGTTGCATTCAAAATAACTAAACAAGTAGAGCAACAAATCTCCATCCAATTTTGTATTAAGCTTGAACTCCTTTGTGGAAACTGTTCAGATGATTCAAAAGGCCGCAGCTATGGGCAACTGGTGATTGGCAACTTTGTCATGACAACACACCTGCCCATGCATCATGTCTGGTGCAGAGTTTTTTGGCCAAACATCAAATTACCTAGATGACTAGGTCCCCTACAGCCCAGATTCAGTGCCCCGTGACTTCTGGCTTTTCCCAAGACTAAAATCACCTTTGAAAGAGAAGAGTTTCAGACCATCAATGACATTCAGGAAAGTGCGACAGGATAGCTGATGGCAATTGGGAGGACTGTGTGAGGTCCCAAGGTGCCTGCTTTGAAGAAGACTGAGAAGTCACTGTCCTATGTACAATGTTTCTTGTATCTTGAATCTTCTTCAATAAATGTCTCTATTTCTCATATTACATGGCTGGATAGACATGACTAGATACCTTCTGGACAGACCTCGTATGTATCTGTGAGGCTGTGCTTGTGAGAAAGGTGTTGTACTCAATGGATTGTTATGCATTGTGAATAAACCAATGACAAGTAAAGAAATTAAATTAGTAATGAAAAACAAAAACCTACCCACAAAAAAAACTCAGCTCCAGATGTCTTTAAATCAGACATTTCAATAAGAATTAATACCAATTCTTCACAAACTTTCCTAAAAAATAGAAGAGGAGGAGATATTCCAAACTCATTCTATGAAGTTAATGTGATCCCAGTACCAAAACCAGGCAGAGATAGCACAAGAAAAGCCAACTGTAGACCAGTGTGTCTTACGAATGTGAATGTAAAAATCCTTAACAAAATACTAGCAGATCAAACCCAGCAATATGTAAATAGGATGATACCCCATGACCAAGTGGGATTTATCCCTGGAATGCAAGGTTGGTTCAACATCTGAAAGTAAATTAATGTCGTACGTCATAAAAATAGAATAAAGTATGAAAATCACATGATAATCTTAATAGACCCAGAAAAAGCATTTGACAAAATTCAACCACATTTCAGTAAAAAAACACCAAAGATATTGGGAATAGAATGGAACTTCCTCAATTTGATAAAGGGCATCTGAGAAAAACTGACAGCAAGCATCATACTAATAGTGAAAGACTAGAAGCTTTCCCCATTTAAGATTGGAAATAAAACAAGTACGTCCATGTGTCTCCCGTCATTTCTTTCAGCATTGTATTAGACGCCCTAATAGCCAGAGCAGTATGCAAGAAAAAGGAAGAAAAGATATCCATATTGGAAAGGAAGAAGTAAAACTATCCCTGTTTATTTGTATGACATGATCTTGTATATAAAAAATCCTAAAGAATCCACTAAAAAACTATTAGAATAAACAAGTCCAGCAAGGTTGCAGGAAACAATTAATATTAAAAATAGCATTTGTATTTCTATATACTTGCAGTGAGCCATATAAAAATGAAATTATGAACACAACCCTTTTACAAGAGCATCAAAAATAATAAAATGCTAATAAACTTAGCAAAAGAAGTATAAAACTTAATGATAACCTTTTAGAGGGAACCAAAATAGTCGAAACAATCTTGAAAAAGAACAACAAAATTTTGACTTTACACTTGCTGATGTCAAAAACTTAGTTCAAAGCCCCAGTAAGCAAGACATGGGTACTGCATAAATACAGCTATAAAGATCAGTGGAGTATATTTGAGAGTCCAAAAATAAACCTGTGCGTCTTTTGTCAACTAATTTTAATACCATTGAATGGAGAAAGAATACATATAACATACAATTTACCATAGTAACCATTTTAAAGTGTACAGTTCAGTAGCATTAAGGATACTCTCACTGTGTGCTACCATCACCATCATCTAGTCACAGAACTTTTTCCAAGTTGCAAAGCTGAAACTGTACCCGTTAATCATTAACTGCCCATTCCCCCTTTGCCCCAGTCCCTAGCAACCACCATTCTATTTTAGGTCTTTATGAATTAGACTACTCCAGGTACATAATATAACTGCTGTCATATATAATACATATTCTTTTGTGTCTGGCTTATTTTACTTAGCAACTGTCTTAGTGTTTGGGCAGCTATAACAAAAATACTGTAAACAGGGAGGTTTAATTAAACCTTTATTTCTCACATTTCTGGCTGACAAACCCAAGATCAAGCTGCCAGCAGATTTGGTGTCTGGTGATGGCCTTCTTCTTGGATTATAGATGGCTGTTTTCTGTATCTTTGCATGGTAGGAGAAGGGAGCTTTCTGGAGACCCTGTTATAAGGGCACGTAACAAATTTATGAGGGCTCCACCATTATAACCTAATCACCTCCCAAAGTCTCCACCTCCAAATACTATCACACTGGGGATAAGATTTCAACATAAGAATTTTTGGGAAACACAAACATTCAGTTTATATAACATGTCCTCAAAGTTTATCCATGTTGTAACGTGTCAGAATTCCATTCCTTTTTAAGGTTAAATTATATTCCATTAAATGTATATGCCACATTTTGTTTACCCATTCATCTTTTGATGGACATTTGGGTTGCTTCCACATTTTGGCTGTAGCAAATGATACTGCTGTGAACAAGGTTGTACAAGTCTCTCTTCGAGTCTCTGTTTTCAATTCTTCTGAGTATTGTTATTGACTGACTTGTGCCCCTTTAGATTTATATGTGAAGCCCTAACCCCCAGTGTGATTGTATTTTGAGATGCAGCCTTTAAGGACATAGTTCAGATTGAATGAGGCCAAAAGGCCTATTCTAATCAGATAGGACTGGTGTCCTTAGGATAAGAGGAAGAGCGACCAGACTGTCTCTATGTGTGCATGTAGAAAAGGCTACGTAGAAAAGGACACAGCAAGAAGATGGCTATCTGCAAGCCAGTAATACAGCCCTCACTAGGAACCCAGTTTGCTGGCACTTGTTGGACTTCTAGCCTCCACAGCTGTGAGAAAATAACTTTCTGTTGGTTAAGCCAACTAGCCTGTGGTATTTTATTATGGCAGCCCAAGCAGACCAATGCAGGTATTTATCAAGAAGTAGAATTTGCTGGATCATATGGTAATTCTATTTCTAATTATTTGAGGAATTGCCATACTGTTTCCACAGTGGCTGTACCATTTTACGTTATCACCAGCAGTGCACAAAGGTTCCAGTTTCACCACTTCCTAGCCAACATTTTTTCTTTTTTGACCTTAGCCATCCTAATGGGTATAAGTGGTGTCATGTGGTTTTGATTCGTTTTTCTGTAATGGTTAGTAATTAATGATGGTAAGCATATTTTCATGTGCTTATTGGCCATTTGTATATCTTCCTTGGACAAATGAGATTGCAACCTTTAAGGAACTCATGAGCCAATAGTCAGGCTTGTAACGGATATATAATATAATATGCTTCTTGCGATAACAGAAGTAACTGTGAGGTATAAAAGTTGCTAGGAGAAGGAGTAGAAAAAGTCCTTGGGGTGAGAGAAGTATTAAGAAAAGCATTCTGGAATAGATGTTACCTCACTTGGGTTTTGAAAGAAATAGTTTGTCAGATAGGTAGGATTAGGGCAAGGTTTCTTAACTGGTATTGTTTTAATTGCTCCAAAATAGGGATATGGTGTGGTGGGTGGTGCTTAACTTAATTAGGGAAAGTTTCCCAGAGGAAGTGATAGTTGAGCTTAGACTTTAAGATCTTAACATGTGCTAAGAGTTATTTAAGCAAAGAGTGTGGAATGAGGAGTGAATGGAAAAGTCTGGGCAGAGGAGAGAGCACATGCAAAGATCCTATGGTTAGAAAGGAGCACATTATGTTAGAAAAATTTAAAGATGGCAATAAAGCAAGACCTATGGTTCTCTCCTTTTTTAAATTGATTATGCTATTACAGTTGTCCTAATTTTTCCCTCTTTTTCTCCCCTACACCCAGCATCTCCCACTCCCTCCAGTGATTCCTACACCTTTGTTCATGTCCATAAGTCATGCATATAAGTTCTTTGGCAACTCCATTTCCTACACTGTACTTTACATTCTCATGGCTATTTTGTACCTACCTATTTGTACTTCTTAATCCCGTCACCTCTTGACCCATTCCCCCAGATCCCCCCTCCCCACTGGCCACCATCCCAGTGTTCTCCATATCTGTAACTCTGTTTCTGTTACGCCTGTTTGCTTAGTTTGTTCTTTAGATTCAGTTGTTGATAGTTATGTATTTATTGCCATTTTAATGTTCATAGTTTTGGTCTTCTTGTTTTTCTTAAGTGCCTTTAACATTTCATAAATAATGGTTTGGTGATGATGAACTCCTTTAGCTTTACCTTGTCTGGAAACCATTTTACCTTCCCTTCGATTCTAAATGATAGCTTTGCTGTATAGGGTTTGCTTTTCATTACTTTGAATACTTCTTGCCAATCCCTTCTAGCCTGCAAAGTTTCTTTTGAGAAGTCAGCTGACAGTCTTATAGGAAGTCCTTTGTAGGTTGTTAACTGCTTTTTTCTTGCTACTTTTAAGATTCTCTCCTTACCTTTAACTTTTGGCATTTTAATTATGATATATCTTGGTGTGGTCCTCTTTGCATCCATCTTGTTTCTCGCTCTCTCTTCTTCCTGGACTTGTATGTCTTATTTCCGTCACCAATTCAGGGAAGTTTTCTTGTATTATTTTTTCAAATAGGTTTCCAATTTCTTACTTTCCTGTCACCCCTATGATGAGAATGTTGGAATGTTTGAAGTTGTCTCAAAAGCCCCTTACATGATCCTAAATTTTTTGGATTCTTTTTTCTTGCTGCACCAATAGGATGTCTTTTCCTTCCTTATGTTCTACATTATTGATTTAATATTTGGCTTCAGGTACTCTGTTGTTGATTCCCTGTAAATTGTTCTTTATTTCAATTAGTGTCTCCCTCATTTCTAGTTGGATCATTTTTATGTTGTTGAAGTACCCACTGAGTTCCTTGAGTATCCTTATAACCTGTGGTTTGAATTCTATATCTGATGCATTGCTTATCTCTGTTTTGTTTAATTCTTTTTCTGGAGTTTTGTTCTTTCATTTGGGCCATATTTCTTTGTCTTCTCATTTTAGCAGCCTCCTTGTGTTTGTTTCTATGTATTTGGTAGAGCTGCTTTGACTCCCTATGTTGGTAGTGTGGCCTAATGTAGTAGGTGTTCTGTAGAGTCCAGTGGCATAGCCTCCCCATCGCCCAAGCTGTGTACTTGAGGTGCACCTCTCACTTGGACTGAATACTCCCTTCTCTTGTAGATGAGTCTTGATTGTTGTCAGCAGTTCAATGGGCAGGATTTACCCAGTCCAGTCAGCTGGTAGGACTGGCTGTGACCCCTTGCCAGCAACAACCTTCCTCTATGGCTTGTAGAGGTGGTTGGGTGGTGCTTTGACATGGTCTGTAGCTGTCCATTGGGTGCTCAGGCTCTGGGGTTTCCTGGGTGGTCCAGGCCAAGGTCAGCCTCCACCTGTGTTCTGTCTGGGGCCCCTTGGCCTAAGCTATAAAGTGATCTGTAGATGGCTGCTGCTGGTGCTGAGCCTGGGGTCACTCAGCAAGAGGTATGGGGAGGGGTGGGCCTCAGCTGTTACTTGTTTGAGCCGATTTAGGAAGGTCTGAAGCCTGTGCCTAGGCCAGCCTTTCATATAGACTAGCCACTGTTACCAGCTTGGGTGGGCCCATAAGTTGGATGTGGTGGACCCTTAGGTAATGGTCAGGACAGGGCTCACCGTGTGAGCCAGGTTGATGGAGATTCAGATATGGTGCTCCTGCGCTGTGGCACTGTGTAGGGGAGGGCTCAGAAAAGGTATAGTGGCCACTGCCTGCAGTTCTGTCTGGGAGGAAGCAGTCCCTCAGCTCTCACCCTGATACCAGACACTTCAGTTCCTCGCTGAATGCCACTGGTGCCCTTCAAGGTGCTAACCTGGTGCTGGAGCCCAGAGGGAGTGGGTCTAAGTAACTCCATGTGTGGTGTGAGGCCCTTTAACAGGAGAGGCCTGAGAATCCTGCAGTTTCTTTCACCTTCCCAACTCCCACTGATTTTTACAGCCAGAAGTTATGGAACTTACATTCCTGGCACTGGAACCCCGGGCTGGTTAGTTTGGTGTGGCGCTGGGATCCCTCCATTTTATATCTACCACATGGGGATTTGGCGTCTCTTATCGGTTCTTAACATCTTCCTTGCTTCTGGTGTAAGATGTCCCAGACTCTTTACATATTTCTTGACCTCGTCCTAAGACTAGCCAGTTTTCTAAGGAGATCTGTGAACCCATGTTTTTAAATCTTGAGTTCCATTTACTTTTCTGTACACTAGTGTCTCTCATACTGAGTATTATGATCCATTGGTGGATAATGCAATCAGTTTCATGAGTCGTGATTAGTATTTTTTTAAAAACAAAATATAATTGAGGGGAGATGGTGGTTGAGTAAGTGGAAGCCACACTTAACTCCTCCCAGGAACAAACTGGAATTACAACTGAATTATGGAAATGTCATCCTGAATAATCAACTGAAGCAGTCTTATAACCAAGATTTACAGTAGGAGCATCGCAACTGGTAGGAAGTACAGAGATACAAGAAGTGCTAGCTGCACTCAACCTGAGGCTGAGATTTTGAAGGGAGATTGCAGCTTGCGGGGGTTCCCCCTGAGACCTGTAGGGTCTAAATCCCAAGCCAGGATCCCCAGCCCAGACCACCAGAGCTGAAATAAGGTACCTATATAACATCTGGCTTTGAAAAGCAGTGGGGTTTCTGCTCATCAGGGAGAGACAGGAGTCTGCTAGACACACAGGCTCCCTCGTAAAGGGCCAATACACAATAAGTTTTTTTGTAGCCACTTATCCTGAGCTCCAGAGAGTGCAGTGGATGAGAGTGATATGAGGAGAGTCTAGTAATGGAATAAAAACAGACATACAGATCAGCGGAGCAGAATAGAGAGCCCTGAAGTAAACTCACACCTTTATAGTCAATTAGCATTTAACAAAGGAGGCAAAAACATACAACAGGGTAAAGATAATCTATTCAATAAATGGTGTTAGAAAAATTGGACAGAAATGTGCAAAAAAAATGAAACTAGACCACCTTCTCACATTGTACACAAGAATAAACTTAAAATGGATTAAAGACTTAAAGGTTAGACTCAAAACCATAAACATCCTGGAAGAAAACATAGGCAGTAAAATCTCAGACATTTCTTGCCTTGACTGGTGAGACTCAGTTAGTTGGACATCATCCAGCAGGCCAAAGGGTCACAGGTTCGATTCCCAGTTGGGGTGCATGCCTGGGTTGCAAGTTTGTTCTCCAGTGGAGGGGCAACCAATCAATATTTTTCTCCCTCCTTTCTCCTCTTTTTAAAATAAATAAATAAATAAATAAATAAATAAATAAATAAATAAATAAATAAAATCTAAAAAAAAAAACCTCAGATATTTCTCATAGCAATGTATTTTTCTGATATATTGTCCTGGGCAAGGGAAACAATAGAAAAAAATAAACAACACTATTTGGTTAGCACAGTTGGTTAGAATGTTGTTCTAACATTCCAAGTTTGCAGGTTTGATCTCCAGTCAGGATTCATACAAGAAACAACCAATGAATGCATAAGTAAGTGGAATAACAAATCGATGTTTCTCTTCTCTTCTCTTTTCTTCCTCTCTTTCTCTAAAATCAATAAATTAAAAAAAAAAAGAAAAAGGAAATAAATGAGACTACATCAAATTAAAAAAATTTTGTGCAGCAAAGGAAACCAACAAAATGAGAAGACAGCCCACTGAATGGGAGAATGTATTCATTAATGATACATCTGATAAGGGGTTAATATCCACAATTTGTAAAGGACTTATGAAACTCAACACCAAAGAAACACACTATCTAAAAAATGGGCAAAGACCTGAATAGGCACTTCTCAAAGAGGACAATAGACAATGTCACTAATAGAGAAGTGGAAATTAAAGACACAATGACATGTCACCTCACACCTGTCAGAATTGCTGTCATCAATAAATCAACAAACAACAGATAGTGAGAATTGGAGTAAAGGAAGAGAGGGAACCCATGTGCATTGTTGGTGGGAATGCAGATTGGTGCCGTCACTGTGGAAAGCAGTATGGAGTTACCTGAAAAAATTAAATATAGAACTACTGTATGACCCAGTGATTCCACTTCTGGGAAAATATCCAAAGAAACCAAAACAGTAATTCAAAAGAAAATATGCACCTGTATGCTCATTGCAGCATTATTTATAATAGCCACAATTTTGACACAGCCCAAGTTTCCAGCAGTAGATGAGTAGATTAAAAAGCTGTGGTGCATTTACACAATGGAATACTATTTGGCCATAAAAAAGAAGGAAATCTTACTCTTTGCAGTAGCGTGGACCCGGAGAGCATTGTGCTAAGTGAAATAAGCCAGTCAGAGAAAGACAAGTACCATATGATTTCACTAATGAACAAAATAAACTTAACCAAAAAAAAAAAAATAGAAACAGACTCATAGACAGAGGACAGACTGACAGCTGTCAGAGGGGACAGAGCTTGTTGGGAGTAGGTGAAAAAGGTGAAGAGATTAAGCAAAGGGAAAAAAACCTCATAGACACAGACAACAGTATGGTGATTACTACAGGGGGTTGGGTAGGGGAGGTAGATGAGGATAGAGGATATAAATGGTGATGGAAAGAGACTTGACTTGGGATGGTAAACACACAATACACTATGCAGATGATTTATTATAGAATTGTACACCTGAAACCTGTATAATTTTATTAACCAATGTCACCCCAATAAATTCAGTAAAAAATAGAAAAATAGAATTCAGTTATCAGAGTACATCACAAGATATAATGGTAAATATTGTTCTGTTAAACTTTCTGTGTGTATATTTGTGTGTGAGTACTGTGTTGCAATGTAACGAATAATTCTTTGGACCTCAGTCTAAGAAGTTTAAAAGGCAGAGTTCCACACCATATTATGACCTACTGTGCAACCTCATTTCATTAAGGTATTTTTGTTTTTGTTACTGCATTGTACAAATAGCTTATTTTAGTAGCTTAGGCCTAGGCATGAGAAAGAGAATAACTGATGATTTGATTAAAATGCAGTGAGAAGAGCTAAAATGAAAAAAGGCTGACAGTACTAAGTGTTTGCAAGGATGTGGCAAAATGGGAACACTTATGGGTTACTGGTGGAAGTGTAAATTAGTACAACTGTTTTGTTTTTTGGCAGTGGCTTTTTAAACTGAACATATGCATGCCCAGTGACCCAGCAGTTCTATTCCTAAGTATGTATCCAACAGAAATGTGAACATGCACACCAAAAGCCATATTCAAGAATAATCATAGTAGCATTATTCAGAATAGCCCCAAACTGGAAATAACTCAAATACCTATCAACAGTAGAAAAGATAAATGGATTGTGGTATATTCACAAATGGAATACTATATAGTAAATGAAAATGAATGAACCATATCTTCATGACATACTATAATCTCTAATCTCACAAAGATAATATTAAACAAAAGGAACCAGAAACTATTTGATTTTATAAAATACAAAAATAGGCAAAATAAATCTTTGTGTTAGAAGTTAATGCCCTAGTTGGTGTGGCTTAGTGGACTGAGCCTGCAAACTAAAAGGTTGCCAGTTCAATTCCCAGTTGGGACACATGCCCAGGTTGTGGTCCAGATCCCCACTTGGGGGCATGCGAGAGACAACCAGTCACACATTGATGTTTCTCTGCCTCTTTCTCCCTTCCTTCCCCTCTCTCTAAAAATAAGTAAAATCTTTAAAAAAGAAAAGGTAAGATGCTGGCTATTTTTCATGGTGGTAGAGTAGTTACTGAGAAGGGGCATGAAGGGGTTTCTGGGGTGTTGGTCATGTTCCATTTCTTTATGTAGGTGCTTGTTATATGTGTATATTTATTTTGTGAAATTTAATTAAGCAGTACACTTATGATTTTTACATAATACTGTGTGAATATTAACATTTTTAAAAATTTATAAATTTTTGTTTTTAGATTTGATAACAAATAAAATGCAATTTAGAGACCATTTTTAAAGTGTCCAGTCCTACCTTAACAAGGCAATATGCAAGCTGTTGGGACTACAATGACGAACAAATGGAAATCTTATTTTTTATTTTCTGAGGACTTATGATCCTTTTTGGAAGACACATACTCAAGTAACATGATACTAGACAGACTTTGGTGAGAATGTAGTGTTCAAAGTCATTCCTAAAGCTGATAGAATGCCTTTGTTTCTGTTTTTTTTTTTTTTTTTTTTAAGACATCTTAATCATGTCCTTTTTTCTTCTCTTTTCTTTTTATAGCACCTGACAGATACTTCCCACGGTGTAAGAAATAAGTGCCTCCAATTACTTGGCAACCTGGGCTCTTTGGAGAAGAGTGTCACAAAGGATACAGAAGGCCTAGCTGTCAGAGATGTCCAGAAGATTATAGGGGATTACTTCAGTGACCAAGACCCACGTGTCAGAACAGCAGCTATAAAAGCAATGGTAAATGGGCATCATGGAAACTAAATGGGGATGGTTTTATTTGTTTGTTTGTTTTTCATTTGTACATGGCTGATGCTGCCTTGCGTACATTCTGAATCCCCACCCAGGGTACACCTAATGCATACTTTTCAGGAAGGTGTTGGTGACATCAGAGAGCTCAAAGGCACAAAGTTCTGCACAACAGATGTGCTTTTCTTTGGGCTTCTCTGGTAGTTTTCACCTATATTTCTGAAACATAGAATCCTCCTGAATATTGTATTACATTAAGTTCAAGTGGTACTGTACCTTCTATGTTTCAGAAATACAGGAGAAATTTACCCACTTTGACGGGATGCTTTTTAGGAGGAGATGATTTTAATAATTTTTTCCTCAGCCTTCTTATCATTGTTTCATATTTTTCTAATATCCCTTTGGGAGAGTCCATTGGTTAGATTTATTAAATGTTTGAGTATGTCTACTAACAAGTCTTTGACCAGGTTATTTATTTATTTAGCCCTTGTTTTGGCGAATGGGAAGGGAACCATGTTAATCTGATATAATGGGGGGAAATATATGAGATTGTGTGGATACATTGGAAGTATGGATTTTTTTCCCCAATCACTTAAACTCTGTCTTTATTTTATAGTTGCAGCTCCATGAAAGAGGACTGCAGTTACACCAAGCAATTTATAATCAGGTACCTTAAGTGACTTCTCTGCTAGGGAATGGGAGGTATCATGAAACTGGGAGGGTGGCACATTTGTTGTCAGAATTTGAGAACGTGGAGCTTCATCAAGCTAATAGTGACAGCATAATTGGGATGAATGTAAGGTTGTATTCAAAACATACATTCTAAGAAGAGAAGGGATATGTAATTGAATAGCACTAGTATATGTGAAAAGAACTTTTAGGAGGATTTACATAGCTCAATATAAATATCAGAGTATACAAAGAGAAATATATTGTTCAGAATAAACCAAGTAGTAGTCTTGATGATCTTTGGTTTCTTGGGCCAAACATAAAGTCAGTTCTGGGCACCGCAATTGACAAACTGGAGGAGGATGACCAAGATCCTCGAATCATATGAAACGTTATCACATGATTGTTGTAGTATTGGTAAAGAAAGGCACAATGAATTTATAGTATAACTAGGAGAAGCTGATTGCCTCACCAGAAGGCCTTACAAAGTGGTATTTCTCTTGTGTAACAATTGCAGAAATCTAGAGGCAGTCAATCTAAATCCACGGTCGGAGACCAGATTTTGTTAGCCTATCAAAGTGGTTTTATCTTTCAGAGGGAGAGGATAATTATGACTGTTGTGTACGCCAAGTTTATTCTTTTAGAAAATGAAGTAGAATGAGTTCAGAATGGTTGTGTTGATGTGACCAGCCCCTTCTCTCCCTATTGGAAAACTATGTGGCAAGCCAAATAATTAAAAAACCAAATTCAACCAAGGAAATTTGAACCAAGATCTAATTGGTTTCATTGAATGATTCATGAATGAGACAACATCCCATATAGCAAATAGGAAGGTATTTCGAGGAGTTTTAGAAAATGGAAGGCTTTTGTAGGCAGATAGAAGGTGGGGCAAGGAAATTAAAAGAGTTGATTTTGTTGGGCAAGGTTACTTACCCTTAGGGGAAAGCAGGGGATCTTATCAAGCAGATTACCTCTATAGTGCTGAACAGATAATTCCAGACTGATTGGTTTAAAATTCCATTCTTGAGAGAAGCTGAAACTAGTTCGATTAGGTATTAAGTCTTGGTGGGGCTTAGCACAAGTGACTCCAGTTTGGGCCTGGGTGTGTGTGGGGGTGGGGGTGGGGGTGTGTGTGTGTGTGTGTGTGTGTGTGTGTGTGTGTGTGCGCGCGCGCGCGCTTTAAACACTAAGCAAGCGATGATGAGAGCCTCAAGGGAGTAAGGATGGAATGATGATGGAGACTTTGAGATAGAAGGTAGAATTAGATACCTAATCAGTTGTTTTGGTTATATTGAGTTTGAAGGGTTGATGAAAATTTTAGGTCATAAATAGTTGTGAAAGTCTGGACCTCAGGAGCGATCAGTGTTGGAGCCATCAATATCTAGGGATCATGAGAATACCCAGAGAAAGTAAAAAGATTGAAAGAAACCAAGGATGGAGCTATGGGCAAAGCCCAATATTTAAGAGGTAGACAGAAGAAAGCAGCCTGAGAATGGAACTGAGAAGCAACCAGATGGAGGAAGAGAAAAAAAGTATTCCAGAAAAGTCAGGAGAGACGTTTCATAGTCAGCAGTGTCAAATGCTGGGGAAAGGAGGTATTTTTAACTGTTGCAACACCTGGGGAGAGGGAAAGGAGGCAGTGCTATAATCATCTAGGGGGTAGAGGCCAGAGATGCTGCTAAACTTCTTACAGTGCACAGGACAGCGCCTCAAAAAAAAATTAGTCTAAAATGTTGGTAGCGCCAAGATTGAGAAACCCTGGGTAAATGGATAGGTAGGTTAAAAGGGATTGAAGAGCAGGTGTGATGGGTTAAGTCCATGGAAATGGAAGATTCTGGTGAGAGCATGAAATATAGGACGTGAAAAACTCAGACAAGGAGGAATTCTGGGTGTTGTTGAGGTCTAGAGTGTTGCTATGACTGTGGGTGGAGTAGGGATATTCCATTTCAGACCAAAGGAAAACACAAATATCTGGCCTCTTTTGGCAGCTTAGTATTAAAATTGTATATATATTTCAGATGGCTTGTCAGTCAGAAATTTGTGCTTTGATTTTACAGGTAGGAAAAAACCTATCTGTGCTGTTTCAGCCTGTGGGAGCAGCAGTGTGGGCTCCCCCCGCTTTGCTGGAATTGTGCTACTCTAGATGCTTCTGTGCTGTCTGTAGTTCTGCTTCCAGACGTGGGGTAGGAGGGTTCACAGTCAGAACACAGACCCGACAGCTGACAGAAGCCAGGAATTCTTTCTTGGGCAAAAGCTCAAGGAGTTAAAACCACCCACAAGTATTATGATTGGCATCCTTACCCAGCTACCCAATCCTCATTGTGAAAATAGTTTGAACAACACCTGGGAGGGGCACAAAACTAACAGACTTTTGAAATCCTTGTTTGCAGGCCTGTAAATTGCTCTCTGATGACTATGAACAAGTGCGCAGTGCCGCAGTCCAGCTTATCTGGGTTGTCAGTCAGCTCTATCCTGAAAGGTCAGTGTGGGTGTAAGCTAGCTTTTCTTCATTGCTAAGCCATTTTTCTTTCCTCCTACCATGCAAAAAGCCCACCTCCAGAAAAGGAGTGTTGGTTAGATTTTTGGAAGGCAGTATGAAACAGGAAAATCACAGACCCTGAAAATCAGGATGCTTTGCCCTTGTTCTTCAGCTCTGCCATCCATGAACTTTCTGTGTATCTTGGGAAAGATATTTCCGCTCTCTGGGTCCCAACCTCCTCTTCTATACGTAAAGAATAAATGAAGGGATCAGACTGTCTTTCTCAGGTGCTTTGCAGCATCTCCCTCTCCCCTTACTCTTTTTAAATCTTTAAAATTGTTTGGGTCCCATTTTAGTAAATTACATTAGCCAGATAAAGATACCAGGTAGTTTGAGAATAACGATCCCTTATGTAGTGTTTTCCTGGTTAAGAATATTTTCGTAGTGAGTAAATCATTTATTCTCACAGTAATTCTTTCAAGTGGAGAGACAAATTTTTTTTTTTTAATTAAAAGGCTAATTGGAATTTGCCTCCTCTTTTAGGACCAGATATATGTTTTATACAGATTTATTGTGAGATTTACTATATTGACAGCTACAGACTAAAGATAGATATAAAATACTTTGTGGTAGCTAGTTTTTAGTATCTTCACAAATCTTTGTACCTTTGATAAGTAAAACACTTTTATTCAAGACTGAAAATTTGCAGTGCAACTAAAAAGGTTGGTTTATACTCCCAGAGTCATTTGTTTACTATGAAATGTATTTCATCCTTCTGGGATGTTAATTATTTAATTATCATTTCTACTTATTCCAGTTTTCATTCGTCATTTCCATTTTATCGAACCTGAATCTTTAGGCTTATGTTTTGCCATTTGTGTTTTTTTTTTTCTTTTAATTCAGCATTGTCCCAATCCCGTCTTCAAATGAAGAAATTCGCTTAGTTGATGATGCTTTTGGAAAAATTTGTCACATGGTCAGTGATGGCTCCTGGGTAGTTCGAGTTCAAGCTGCAAAGCTCTTGGTAAGTTACTTTTTCTTTTATAAAGATCTCTTTCTCTTTTTTTAAAGATTTATTTATTTTTAGAGAGAGGGGAAGGGAGGGAGAAAGAGAGGGAGAGAAACATCGATGTGTAAGAGAAACATCAGTCATTTGCCTTTCATACATCCCCAACTGGGGACCTGGCCCACAACCCAGTCACGTGCCTTATCTGGGAATCAAGCCAGTGACCTTTCCATTTGCGGGATGACGCCCAACCCAGTGAGCCACACCAGTCAGGGTAAGTTACACGTGCTTTGATGAACACATTGCATGTTTCACTTACACAAACATTTTGAGAAACTACAGGTAGGGACAGTTGTAACCCACTATTAGAAATCCTAGTATATCTTAAAATAAATAGAAATGACTAACTTTCCAGTGGAGAAGTAGTCTTTTAGAACTAGAGTGAATTTTAAAGAGAATTCTGTTTAACTTGTCAGCATATGAGATAGCCAAGGCCTAGAGAAAAAAGAAAAATAGTAATAAAAGCTGTTGCTGCCACTTACTAAGCACCTGTTATAACCTAGGTATGTTGCCATGAGGGCACATATATGATCTTTTTTACTCTTCACAGTAGCCCACCAAGGTAGATGTTGTTATTCCCATTTTCTAGGTGAGAAAACTGAGTCTCTGAGAAGTAAATTATCCAACTTACACAAATAGAAAGTTATAGAATGGTATTCAGGTACTAATCACCTGACTTTTAGGCTGGTAGCTTCTACTGTTTTGCCTTTGGGGACTCAGTACATTTATAAAAAAAATTAACCTTTCAGAGATGCAACTGTCTTAGACAGAGTGTTGACCTTTGAGCTATCACTTGATCTTAGTTTTGGTTTCCTTATCTGTTAAGTCGGTAATAGTATCTCCCATATTTACCTCACTGGGTTTTCATGATGCTCAAATGAAATACTGTCTATGAAAATGTTTATAAATTGTAATGTATTCTACTGTGTGGGATGGTGGGGGTGGTTATAGTATATAAATATATATAAGTATCTATAAAATTTTGTAAATGTCACAGCAAGAAAATCTGAGATTCTTTTTGGACACTTATTTTTGAGGGCCTCCCACTCTGCCAGTCTTGATAAGGCTGCTGGTTAAAATACTTTGGACCTGACTGTACTGAACACAGACCAGTGATAGTCCTATTCTGTGACTAGTATATGGGGTAATTGCTAAAACCAGTGTGAAGTATTTACATGGAATAATAAGAAATTTGGATGATTGCAGTATTTTCTGCTTATAAATTATATTGTTTGTTCATAATAAAATACAGTTAAACAAACCAGTTATTATTGATTTTAGTTTTGAGTTCACATTTTAAAACTTTGTCATTTAATATTTTAAAATTCAGAACAGTCCAATCATCAAATTCTTTCATTTAACATTTACTGAGCATCTGTTGTATATGCAGTGTTTGTGTGTGAGTGAGAGAGATCAAGAGAGAGAAGGAGGGAATGTTTAGAGAAATATTTTTTTAAAGTATACTTTATTAGGGGGCAGAAGCATAAAATGGAGCAATAATAGCCTCTTCAACAAATCGTGTTGGGAGAGCTGGACGGCTACATGCAAAAAATTGAAATTGGATCATTAGCTGACACCATACACAAAAATTAACTCAAGATGGATAAAAGACTTAAATATGAGTCGCAACACCATCAAAGTCCTAGAGGAGAACATTGGCAGGAAACTCTCAGATATCCCACGCAGCAATTTTTTCACCGATATGTCTCCTAAAGCAAGGGATATAAAGGAAAGAATAAACAAGTGGGACCTCATCAAAATAAGAAGCTTCTGCACGGCAAAAGAAAACATCAGCAAAATGAAAAGGGAGCCAACCCTATGGGAAAATATATTCGCTAATGATACATCAGTTAGAGGTTTGATCTCCAAGATATATAAAGGACTCACTCGACTCCACTACAAAAAGACAAACGACCCAATCAAAAAATGGGCAAAGGACCTGGGCAGACGCTTTTCCAAGGAGGAGATACAGAGGGCCCAGAGGCATTTGAAAGGATGCTCAGCATCACTAGCCATCAGAGAAATGCAGATCAAAACCACCATGGGGTACCACCTCACACCGGTCAGAATGGCCATCATAAACAGATCCACAAACAACAGGTGCCGGCGAGGCTGTGGAGAAAAGGGAACCCTAGTCCACTGTTGGTGGGAATGCAGACTGGTGCAGCCACTGTGGAAAGCAGTGTGGAATTTCCTCAAAAAGCTGAAAACGGAACTGCCTTTTGATCCAGTGATTCCCCTGCTGGGGCTATACCCTAAGAATACCAAAACGCCAATTCGAAAGAACCTATGCACCCCAATGTTCATAGCAGCACAATTTACAATAGCCAAGTGTTGGAAGCAACCTAAATGCCCATCAGTAGAAGATTGAATCAAAAAGTTATGGTACATATACACAATGGAATACTATGCAGCAGAAAGAAAAAAAGTACTAAACTTCGCGACAGCATGGATGGAACTGGAGAGCGTTATGCTAAGCGAAATAAGCCAGGGGGTGAAAGACAAATACCATACAATCTCACCTATAAGCGGAACCTAACCAACAATACAAAGATGCAAGGAAAAGAAGACCAGCAACACTGAAAGGAAAAGAAATCAACAGAGACAAGAGGGAAGGAGGGAGCGGGGACGGGGAAAAGGAAGGGAGGGGGAAAGTCAAGGAACATATAGCAAGGACTCATGGACAAAACCAAAGGGGAAGAGTTGAGTGAGGGAAGGAGGGAGGGGGCAAGGGAAAGTGGTGGGGGGTAGGCAGAGACAAATGTATTTGAAAAAATAAATTAAAATAAAAAAAATAAAGTATACTTTATTGATTATTGCTGTTATAGTTGTCCCATTTTTTTTCTCCCCTTTATTCCCCTCTGCCCTGCACCTCCCCCCGCCACCAGCATTTCTGCCACCCTTAGTTCATGTCCGTGCGTCGTACATATAAGTTCTTTGGCTTCTCCATTTCCTATACTATTCTTAACATCCCTTGTCTATTTTGTACCTACCATTTATGCTTCTTATTCCCTGTACCTTCTCCCCTATTCTACCCTCTCCCCCTCCCCGCTGATAACCCTCCATGGAATCTCCATTTCTGTGATTCTGTTCCTATTCTAGTTGTTTGCTTAGTTTTTGTTTTTCTTTTTGTTTTTCAGGTTCAGTTGTTGGTAGTTGTGAGTTTGTTGTCATTTTGCTGTTCATAGTTTTGATCTGTTACTTAATAAGCACCTTTAACATGTCATATAATAAAGGCTTGGTGATGATGAACTCCTTTAACTTGACCTTATCTGGGAAGCACTTTATTTGCCCTTCTATTCTAAATGATAGCTTTGCTGAATAGAGTAATCATGGATGTAGGTCCTTGCTTTTCATGACTTGGAATACTTCTTTCTAGCCTTGTCTTGCCTGTAAGGTTTCTTTTAAGAAATCAGCTGATAGTGTTACAGGAACTCCTTTGTAGGCAACTGTCTCTTTTGCTCTTGTAGCTTTTAAGATTCTCTCCTTATCTTTAATCTTGGGTTAATGTAATTATGATGTGCCTTGGTGTGTGCTTCCTCTGTTCCAACTTCTTTGGGACTCTCTGAGCTTCCTGGACTTCCTGGAAGTCTGTTTCCTTGGCCAGATTGGGGAAGTTCTTCATTATTTTTTCAAATAAGTTTTCACTTTCTTGCTCTTCCTCTTCTTCTGGCACCCCTATGATTCAGATGTTGGAATGTTTAAAGTTGTCCCAGAGTTTCCTAAGCCTCTCCTCATTTTTTTTGAATTCTTGTTTCTTCATTCTGTACTGGTTGAATATTTCTCTCTTCCTTCTGCTCCAAATTGTTGTTTTGAGTCCCGATTTCCTTCTCTTCACTGTTAGTTCCACGTATATTTTTCTTTATTTCACTTTGCATAGTCTTCACTTTTTCCTCTATTTTGTGACCATACTCACCCATTTCTGTGAGCATCCTGATTACCAGTGTTTTGAACTCTGCATCTGATAGGTTAGCTATCTCTTTGTTGCTTAGTTCTTTTTTTGGAGTTTTGATCTGTTCTTTCATTTGAGGCTATATTTATTTGTCTCATTGCACCTGTTATGTTGTAAGGGATGGAGACTTAGGTATTTGCGAGGGTGGGGCAACTCATGTCGCTGTGTTGGGGCACTCTATGTAGGGGAGGGGTCAGAGGGAACAATGCTCCTTGCTAGGCTCTCGGCTGGCTTTCAGTCACTTTCCCTGCTACCCACAAGCAAATTGGGCCCTTCTGGTGCTGATTCCTGGGTGAGTGGGTTTGTGTACATTCTAGGACCCTGTGGGTCTCTTCAACGAAAACTCCTATGAGGCTGGGAGTTAGTCCTGCTGCTGCAACCCCCACAGGGTTTTATAGCCAGAGGTTTTGAGGCTTTCTTTTCCCACACTGGAACCCTGGGTTTCATGGTCTGTCTCTCTTCCTAATTGTTTCTCTTGGTTTACCTGCACACAAATGTGGGACTGCCAGCTGCCGTCTCACCCTCCCTATCCTCCAGCTGCAGCCTTGCTGCTTATCCTCTCCCCGCGCTTCTGCCCACCTCCACGCCTCCTACCAGTCTGGATGAATGTTTCTTCTTTAATTCCTTGCTTGTCAGACTTCTGTACAGTTCGATTTTCTGGCAGTTCTGGTTGTTTTTTGTTTTCAAATTTGTTGTTGTCCTTCTTTTGGTTGTGTGAGGAGGCAAAGTGTATCTACCTATGCCTCCATCTTGGCCAGACTAGAGAAATAATTTAATGATATATCTTTATCTGAGTAGGCAGCTCAAAAAAGTAATCCTTAAAGCTGGGTCGTTCAGATTTTTCAGTTTGTAACCCATAGGATCTGAAATTCATTTATGTAAAGCTGTATGAATATTGAATTACAGTCGTGAATTGAAAGGGTTCCATTTAGATAACTCTAACTTGACTTACGTGCTTTATGTTATAATTTCATTAATTTCAAATCTGAACAGTTCCAAATTATGTAATTATGTTTGTACTTCAAAAGTAATTAATATTCTAATCTTGCTAATAATAATAACTGTTACCTTTATATAGTTTCTAGCCTATAAGCTAGATACTTTATGTTATACACACATGCACATGCAATACACCCACTTCCTTATACATACATATATATATATACATATTTACTTTTTGCAAATAATTTTTAATCCTTTTAAACTCTTTGAGAAGGTATTATATTATTCATTTTATATATAGGGTGGGACAAAAGTAGGTTTACATTTGTGAGTACATGAAACAGAGTTTACTCTCTTTTTCAATCCTCACCAAGGATATATTTATTGATTTTAGAGAGAGAGGAAGGGAGGGGGGAGAGAAAGAGAGAGAGAGAAAGAGAAAGAAAGAGAGGGAGGAAGGGAGGGAAGGGAGGGAGGGAGGGATGGAGAGAGGAAAGGAGGGAGGGAAAGAGAAACATTGATCAGTTGCCTCCTGTATGTGCCCCTCCTGGAGACTGAACCCACAACCTAGGTCTGTGCCATGGCTGGGGATCTAACCTGCAATCTTTTGGTATACAGGATGATACTCCAACCAACTGAGCTACCTGGCCAGGGCAGAGTTTATTCTTGTATTATTTATTAATTATTATATTATTTTCCATATGAACAACTATAGGCTTATTTTTGCCCACCTTGTATGATAAAACTAAGTTTTAGGAAAGTGATAGAATTTGTCCAAGGCCATGTAGGTAGTAAAACATCTCATGATCTGTAGCCCATGTAGAACCCCTTCCTAGTGAGGGTCCAGTTACACATTGGGAGCTGTGGTTGTGCAGTTAAGGCCCTGCTGGTTTACTCGTTCCTTTGTGTAATCAAAGAGGAAAACTCCCTGCATTAACTCTTTAGTAGACAAAACCTGTGGTCAGGTAAACTGCATGTTGTCTTTAGCCCACATATTCATCAAGTTAACAAACACTGAGCCATAATCTGGGGTGTCCGACCCATGTCCCACAGGCCACACATGGCCCAGGGCTATGAATGTGGCCCAGTACAAAATGATAAATTTACTTAAAACCTTTTTTTGCTCATCAGTTTTCATTTAGTGTTTGTGTATTTAATCTGTGGCCTGAAACAGCTCTCCTTCCGGTGTGGCCCAGAGACACCAAAAACTTGGACACCCCTGCTATGTCTTCAAAAGAGTTCATAGTCTGGTAGGTTGATATAGGCAATCAGTCGATTACAGTACCTGGTGCTTTTAGGGAAGACCACCTAACAGCCACAGAAGGCTTTTAGGAGGAGGTGATTCCTGAGCTGAATTTTGAGGCTTAGTATGAATTAGTTAGGTAAAGAAGTAGGGAAGGAAAAAATATGATCAGAGACATAGAAGTAGTTTAACCTTATACATACTAATATACCACACTATAATAGCATGTTAAGTTATAAGCAGTTTAGTACTTTTTGGTGTGGGGGAATAATGTTCAGTGTGAGCGATGTGCAACAGATAAAGCACGAGAGGAAAGCAGAAACCAGGTTAAGAACTTTAATGAAATTATAATTTTTTAGACTTAAGTCCATCTTGCACAAAAATAGTCTCCATTCTTGGCTGGTAGTAGGATGAAAATTTTCAGATGTGGGTTGTATAAAAAAATTTAAAACCATGTAAAAGGTTGATTTTTGGTTATCTATAACTTCCCTAATAAGGCATAGAAATGTGATTTCTAAGTACACAGGTCCATTGAATTATTTAGAATACAGTCATTATTTTGTAAATAATCATGATAATTGGTGTTCTATCTAGAATATGGCCCTTAGTTCAATAATTTCTTCTTAAAATGTTTAATTTCTCTTATTAATAAGGCTTATTTACAAGCATCCAGAAGTCTTTGACCTTAAATTATAACATTTCCCAGCAGATTATAGGTTTTTATCTCTGTTAATTCTTCCCAGGGCAACACTTTCCCAGGGCAAATGAAGTTGTCTTAGTCAGGAGCAGTTTTACATCTCTCATAGTAATTCATTTTTTTCTTTTCTTTTTGGGTTGCTTCTCTTTTTATCACCTAATTGAGTAGAGGCTAGGAGCCTTTGAAGAGTGTATAGACTTATGTTATTATACTATTGGAGCAGTTTTTGCTTTGAAAGTAAGCTTGACACACTCGTTTGTTAAATATCATGGCTTTCTTAGTGTTATGATTATAGGTTGTTAAGTAGTGGTGATAGTACATTTGGGGAGAACTTACCTGAATATATTTGTCTTGATTAAAGTAGACAAGAATATAGATGTTTTTCTTTTGTGTGTGTTTGTTTCAATAAAACTTTATTTATGGATGTTGAAATTTGAATTTAGTATAATTTCCATGTACCAGAAAATGTTATTTTCCCCAAACCACTAAAAAATGAAAAAGCCATCCTTAGCTTGTGGGCTGTATAGAAACAGGCAATGGGCTGGATTTAGCTATGAGCCATAGTTTGCTAGCTTCTGTCTGGTATAAGATATTATTGGTATCATTTAACTACTTATAACATGAAGGAAAAGCCAGCATGTTGTCTAAAATAATTAAATTTTTCTGGACTGAACAGCTTTGACATTGGAAGAAGAAAGGCAGGAAGAAGCATCTACTTTGTGTTATTTGAATCACAGCCACTTTATGTGGCCTCATTTAGCACCTTTTTCCCCTTGGACTTTTGGAGATTAGGTAGGTTGGTAGGTAGGTAGGTAAGTGGATGGATGGATGGATAGATAGATAGATAGATAGATAGGTAGGTAGGTAGATAATACACACATGTATACACACACACTGGTTTTTCAAATTCTATATAAAAACACTATCAGTAACAAAATTATGAACACTCTTTTACAAGTGAGACATTTTCCATTATCTTGATAAAGTCACTGTAAAGGAATATGTGCAATTTTACATAAGTAATAACATTCAGGCTACCAGTATTGCTGATAGCACTAATAAATTCCACAGGGCATTTCGTTTCACTTTAGTGCTTTCAATTTCTTTTCCTCACATATTCTTGCTCTTGCTGAGAAGAAACGAGTTTGTGCAGCAGCAGTAAAGCCTAGTCAGTCATGGGTGCATACTCTTTCTGGGAACACACTTCTTGTTTGCACAAAACTTTGCTTTTGATGAAAGAAATGTACTAGTCACGAGTTCATTATCTTGCTCTACACGCAAACATTCACCACTCATTACTGAGTTATGGAAGTGCTGAATCCAGGAATGTTCTCAGTGCTAGCATGGAAGGTGATACAAGGAAACATTTTCCAAATGGATCCTTCATTCTGTTACATGGAAAGATTACCACTTAATAAATAATAAAGGAGCAGTTTATTGCCACACAATAACAAACATTTTTCGTATATGATTCTGTCACTTTTGTTCTGTCCATTAAACAAAAGCCCTTTTTGTAAGAAATGGAAAAACACCCTCTCCTTATTATCAGCCAAAAGTTTGAAATTAGAGGAATGTGATCTTTGTACCCTTTTATCCCTCCTGCAAATGGGCAAACTGTGAAAAAAAAGGAAGAATGTTAATGTTCTAGCTAGAAATGGGTAGTATTGGTCACATGAATGTTTTTTCATCTTTCCTGATTGTTACCAACTGCATTGATTTCACTTAAGTTGTGCTTTCATTCTTGTTTGGAATGACAGTTCCAGGAATCATTAAATAGAATATTCATAAATAATGGTGTCAGAGTTCTAGAAATGGAAATATCTACCTATTGTAATACAAGTTCAGCCTTTTCAGAATCTGTGCCTGGATATCTCCAGTTGTATAAATAGCATTGTAAATTGCCATCTCCTATATAAAACATGAGGTTTTCCAAGAGTGTCTTATTTTCCACCAAACCTAGTGCATTGAATACATCAAATCCTTTAAATTGGGCTATAATGAGCACATCATTCATAAAGTCTGGCAGGAGCATATCAGTGTGTATGCTGTGGAAGGGGGTAGGCAGCTTTGAGGTTCTTGTGAGCAGGGTGGTTATGACTGTGGAGGGAAGTGTGTAGAAGCTCAGGAAGTCACTTTACCACTGGACTTCTGCACTACAAACGTGTCAATAATGTGTTCATTGGGGAGAAACCATTTGGCTACTTTCTCTTCATCCATCACTGGGGCCAGATGAAACCTATTCAGGTATCTGTTGGTTAATTCTTAAACTGCTTTGCTATCTCTTTGTTCCATCTATCCCAAGCCTGAAGTCTTTGTCACGTCCAGAAGTCTGTATAGCTTCATTGTTCTCTGTAAAGTCATATTTCCACTCAAGGGGGGAAATTTCACTTCTGTCAATTTTGGGGGATTGAGTGATCAGTACCAGTATCTGCGCATGGCACTGTTTTAGGAAGAACCAGTCTATGGTATAAAGCACCTGGAAAATCCTTTCCAGCTCTGTTCTTCTAGTTATTTCTCAAATTAACACTGGGCTACTTGTTTTGATCTCAATTTCTTATGAACACACAAAAAAGTAGATTTCAACTATCTTCTTCACACTATTATGCATTAGATCTTTGACTTTCACAGCTGGATCTTTGACTTTCGAGGCTGGAGAGCTAGAGCAAAAATGCAACACATTTATCCTGATGTAAATCCCAGTGGTTTCTGGGATGGCATTTATGAACCTTACTGTTGTTTTGTTTGAAGACACTGTGACCCCACAGTGCTACTGAAGAAACCAGCTGGGGAGATGCAGAACCCAAAGCAGGAACTTGGACAAATAGTCAGACCAAAACATGTTATCCTCTACATAATCCTCATTTAACAAGATGTACAAACCCTTGAGCACTTAAGCCTTACCCAAATCTAAAGTGTCCCACATAAAACCATGTGGAAAGGAATATGGTTCTTGATACATGTTGTCTTTATCTGCTTCAATTGCACCATGAGATACTATTACTTAATGTAGTTTGGGTACTGGCTCTGTGTCCCAAAACTGGTATCTGTGTTTGGCAGCCTCGTCGATGTTCCTGGTGGGGTCCTCACATTCCATTAAAAGCTCCATTGGTCTCTGAATGTCCTGCAAGTTCTGCAATGGAATGGTGGGATTTTTCTTTTCTTTTTTTTTTCTTTTTTCTTTTGATGGTTATAAAGGTTTAATCTCCTGGGAACTGGATGCAGAGTCTGACTGGGTGCCTCTGGAATTTGGTTTCCTCCTTTTTTTCTTCTGTTTCTTTTTTGGCACCCAAATTCCCTGTTAGACTTTCTTTGGCATGTTCTTCTCCTCCTCATTGTCCCTGTCTACCCCACATGTGTCCCGGTCATCCGAAGACTTGCTGTCCTCCACTGTTGTTGCGGTGCAGGCTGCGGAGGAGGCGCTGGGAGCCTGGGGGCAGCACGGTGTGGAGGTTGCAGCTGGAGTTGCAGATGTTGTTATGATCACTGAGACATACTCTATATCTTTTTGGTCCAAATCTGCTCTTCCTGTGCTTTCATGAATGATTAATGATCTACACAGTCATGAACCCAAAGGCATTTGGAATTCTCTTTCTGTTTCCCATATTCCCTGAGTCATCAGCTCTTACCAGTTCTACCTTGTGGACATACCTCGAATCTACTTAAATCTATCCCTTCTCTATTTCTGCTAGGCATGTACTAGTTGAGGTCTGACCATTTTTCAGGTAGGTTACTGTTGTATAGGGCTCTTGGTGTTTGTGGATTTGAAATGGAAAGTTTTGGCTATTCTTAGATAATACCGGAAATTTGTTACCAATAACAGTATGTAAATTTGTAAGGCTGAAATTTAATAGGACCCCCTCCTCGCTAACTGTGTTGGGAGAGACTTTAGCTGAAGGCATTGAAAATGGGCACTGAAACTGGATTGAGTATTTTAGTGTGAAGTCATTAAAACTTTCTCTGTAGAAAAAAAAGTGTCCCTTAAAAAGCCAACTGTTAATGCTAGTGGTAAAACTAGAGAGAAAGTGAGGCATTCTTAAAAAATGTATAGTTCTTAGTCATAAAATTGATGTTTTGGATTAAAAAAAATTAATGCTAGATCTGGTATTGACTCAAATCTATGTAACAAACAAGGCCACCAACTGTATACTGTGTAGAGAAAAGAAAAAGTGGTTTTGAAACACCTTAAGTCAGAATAGCACAACAGTTGCTCTCCTAGAGCTGCAGGAAAGGTGTTAATCGTGGGTAAGGATACTCCCAAAGAACATGTAACTTTCCATGGAGAATGTACTTGGAGAGAAAGTCTGAGCCTGTTTAAGCATTTCCAACTTGGGAATTAGACAAGGTCCCCAATATATTCCTTAAGGAGTCTAGGACTTGCTTTAATAGGCTCTGAACTGATCTGTGCTTCTTTTTGATTCCTTTTGGTCCATTAGCCACATTGCTGCCAAGATGATGTCTGTGAGGTATAAGTCTGTATTTCTCCCTTATTTGAAACAAGCAAGCTACCAAATCTCTCAGCCTCGATTTCTCATTGAAAAAATGAGGACCATTTATGTTTTTCATGGGGTGATTGGGGGAATAAATTTTTTTAATATAAGAAAAATATTTTGTACATCATTGAACTCTTTACATATTTAACTGAGATTTCCTAGTTATTATTCATAAGGCAAATCCCTTACTTTGGCAGACAAACCCTTCATAATCTTATCCCAGCCTATCTGTACTCACTGCCTCATTTTCAGCACCCCCATCTTGTGTTCTCTTCACAGAACCACTTGATGTTTCTCACATGACATTCTCACTGCATGCATTTGCACTTGTGATTTCTAGTTCTCCCTGCCATCACCCCTTACTGCTTGTTTTCTGAGTTCCCATAATGCCCTTTATAAATGTGTATTACAGTTCATACCATAATGGAATTATCTCTTGTCAGTTTCTATCACTAGTCTGAGATCATTGAGTGTAAAATTGATGTCTTATTTTTTGTATTCCTGCTCCTGGTAACTGTAGGCATATAATTGAATGGTTGCTAAATAAATATTTGTTTTACTGAAAGAATGCATAAATGAACAAATGAACAGAAAGAGTGGAATGAAGAGGCATGAACAGTGAAGAGTTAATGCAAAGGATTCTGGGCCTGGGTTTATAGCCCAACTCTCTAATTTACACTCCTTGTGACCTTGGGTGAATTCGTTAATCTTTTTGTACCTTCTTTCCCCATGTTTAAAGTAGAACTGATAATAGTATTTACTTTGGAAGGGGACTAAATGAGTTAATTTATGTATCAAGCACTTAGAACAGTGCATGACACAATAAGCTCTATTTAGGTGCCTGCTGCTGCTACTACTACTGTTTTAATTATTTTCCTGATGATTCAGAACCCATAGGCATCTTTAGTATCAAGAATAATGTTATCTTCACACATTTAAGTTGGCTGCAAACTTTGACTATTAAGATAATGTTCAAATCTTAAAAGATGTTCAATTTGTTTTGGTTTCTTTCTTTTTACAGGGTTCTATGGAGCAAGTCAGTTCTCATTTCTTGGAGCAGACACTTGACAAGAAGCTGATGTCAGATCTGAGGGTAACTTGCATTCTTTGTTGTTTAAACTGGATTTCTGTAACCAATGTCAATGTAACAATATATGCCAAGTTGATGTTGATTTAATTTTGCAGCCCATGCATTTGTTAAATTAATGTGTGGTGATTAGATTACATTTTAATTTAAAATCTTAGTAACTTGAACCAAATTACAAGTTACTTCATTAAATTTTAAATTAGTATAATGAAATACTTTGTACAAGTTGTGTTTTACAAAGAAGAGCCAGTATTAATTTTCTGTTTGTTAGAAACTACAAAGGTCTGGCCTTATTTTTTTGAGATTGTGACATCTTAAGACTTCTTTCCAACAGCAATTCCCAGAGAAGAGTGAGTAAATTTTTCCTTGAACTGTAACAAAATGCCTCTTACGGAGTGCCTTTAAGCTTTTACTGTAACAGTTCTCTGATATAGTTGCCAGGATTGAATATGAGTCTGAGAATATGGGATGTACATTCATTGTCAATATCTTAATTTCTAAATTATAAAACCAGTAATAAAGAGATATAGAATCTTTGATAAGTAGAAGGAAAAGGGAAAAAAATTCACCCGTTTTCCCACTACTCTAATACAATAACTTCTGTCATTTTGGTATATTTCTCCCCAGCTCTTTTTCTTTTGTATGTATTAAACATTGTATGCAGATCGTTTTATAGTCTACTTTTTAGTTTTGTAGTCTACTTTTTACATTTGCAACTACATCATAAGCTTTTTTGCCCCATATTGCCAACTTTATACTTAGCATTTTTACTGCTTTCATAATATTCTGTTAAGTAGACATGCCATCATTTTTTAGCTCTTTATTATACATTTAGATTTTCCTAATTTTTTCATCTTGATAAATTACATAAAGAATATGATCTTTGTGCATATTAGATCTTTTCTTCTTTTGAGTTATTTGGTAAGATAAGATGAATTCTAAGGAATGGTTGAGGAGTTGATAAGAAATACTGCCATATGGCTTTCCTGAAAGCCATACTTTCATTTGAGATGAGTGATTGATTAAGTGTTCTTTGTGTATAACCAGGATGGATGTGTAGAGAAGGATATTCCCATGGTGAATGGTGAGGGATGGGTGATCCTAAGACACATCACATAGTGCAAACTTTACTACTGGGTCTGACCTACATCCTGAAGGCTCAGGTGCTGTATTTCATCAGTGCCTTTCAGATGATCAGCCATGAGGACATGGATTCTCACCAAGAAGAATGCTCATAAGAAGCAGATGTGTAAAGTGTTCATTACTGATAAGTTGTAACTCTCAAGTGGACTGGATATTTACTTTAGCTAACCAGTATATTTCCCATTAGGCATTGTGTGCAGAAAATGAATTTACTAGAAGGCTACTTGGGAACACAGTGTTGCTCAAATAGAGCACAATGTTGTCAAATAGAAACTTACTTTTACTGGGACTGAAAACAGTTCTTTTGTAGGACCTGTGTATTTCATCTACACAGGACGGTGCTTGGAGGAACACTGCCATCATTTACCTCTCTGGTTCTTCCTTTCCTGTGTTGTCATTGCAAACAGGAGCACCTGTCTGATCAACGCATTCTTTCACTATCTTTAATAAGGTTACGATCTTTAAGAAGGTTACTATCAGCAGCCTTTGGTTTTTAAGTTGAATGTACATTTCTCTACTCTGGTCTATTGTGGTTCGTTTGTTTGTTTTTTGTTTTTTCCCAAGTTTAACTCTGAGAGAGCAGTCTTTATATCCTGCCTCTCCCTGTTCTCAGGGTGCATCTTGTTTTTCCTTCATGAACCCCCTGCACACTGTAATTGTTGTTGTCCTCTACAGAGGAAACGCACTGCACATGAGCGTGCCAAGGAACTTTACAGTTCAGGGGAGTTTTCCAGCGGCAGGAAGTGGGGAGATGATGCTCCCAAGGAAGAAATAGATACAGGGGCTGTGAACTTGATCGAGTCAGGAGCTTGTGGAGCCTTTGTTCATGGATTGGAAGATGAAATGTATGGTAAGTATGACTGCATAATAACAGTGCCTTTTACTGAGTGACTGAGTGACATGAAAGGGATCGTACGGATTGATAAATACACATTGTCTCATTTAGTTTTCAGAGTCACAAATGTACCTACTATTATTTTAATTTTATAAACAGATGAGGTTGAGGTCCAGGTGACGTATATAATACAGTGGTTAAGAGCATGGACTTTGGGTTCAGTCAGTCTGGGTTTAAATTCTAACATTTTAATAAAACAAACCTAATAGTAAGTGTTTCTGAATAGTGAGAGTTAGATTTTTTATATATATATATATAAAAACACTTGGCACAATTCTTGACCCATTATTATGGTAAGCACTTAGTATATTGGTAGTAAAGATTGATATTTTAGATACTGATGACGATAATAACTTGTAATTAGTCACCCCACTAGTAAAAGATAGAATCAAAATTTAAACCCAGGTATGTCTGACCTCAAAGCCTTTGCATGACTAATAAAGACTGTTACACCTTCATTTTTTAAAGATATTTTCACTGGCAATTGAATTCTAGATTATTAGGAAGTTTTTTGGTTTGTTTGTTTTGTGTTTCAGTCTTTCAAAGGTGTCCCATAATTTTTCATTTGTATTGAACCTGTTGAGAAGTCTGCTGCCATGTAAAAAAAAATTTGTTCTTCTGTATCTGGTATGTCTTTTCTAGATGCTCTTAAGATTTTCTTATTATCACTGGTTTTAAATGATTTAATTCCAATGTATCTTGGTATAATTTTCTTCATGTTTCTTATATGTGAAATTTGTTGAGCTTCTTGGAACTGTGGAAGATCCTTGGCCATTATTTCTTTAAATAGTTTTCTGGCCCCATGCTCCAGTTTATACATACATTAGGTTACTGAGGTTATCCTGCAGTTGACTGGTGCTCTGTTTTCTCTTTCTCTCCTAATCTTTTTTCTCCTTGTCTCATTTTGGATATTTATTACTTTGTCTTGGAGTTCACTAAGCTTTTTTCTGCAATGTCTAAGCTGCTACTAATCCCATTCAGTGTATTTCCATCTCAGACATTGTAGTTTTTCATCCCTAGAAATTCTATTAGAATGTGGGTTTGTTTAGTATCTTCTACATATCTACATAATATGCTTGATATTTTCTCTAGATTTGTCAACAGAGAGTGCTTTTACAATAACTGCCCTAATGTTCTTGTCTACTAGGTCTATTATTTACATGATTTCTGGGTTGGTTTTGGTTGGTTGATTTTTTTCTTCATTTTGGATTATATTTTCCTGCTTTCATGTATGCCTGTTAATTTTCAGTTGGATGCTAACCATTGTGAATATTACTTTATTGGAGGCAGGACATAGTTATATTACACTATACATATTCTTAGCCTTTGTTCTGGGATGCAGTTATTTCAGGTTAAGACCCAAGCAGCTAGGGTTTATTTTTGTCTACTACTGAAAGAAGCTCTCCTGAAATAACAACTGTAGATCATGTGTGAGTTTTGGATGTTGTTCCCTCAAATCATGTTGAATGGTTCTTTCTCAGACCTTGGATAGTTTCTTCACAGATCAGAACTCAGGTTTCCACTTGCAGAGGACCTTCTATAGATCTCTCAAGTTCACTCTCTCTGTGCAGGTCTCTCCTATCTGATGCTTTGCCCTATGAATTATAGCCACATTGGCCTTTCCAGACCCTCGGCTCTATCTTCTCAATTCAGGAGACCTACAGCCTGGAAACTCTTTCCAGACAATTAACTGGTATAATCGTAGAACTCACTTCCTTTATTTCCCATCTCTCAGTGGTAGCTATCCTTTATTGCCTGATGCCTAATGTGTTGAAATTTGTTGTTTCATATATTTCATCTCTGTATTTAGTTGTTTCATATAGAAAGATAAATCTGGCCTTCATTACAACATCTTAGCCAGTAACAGAAGCTGCAGAGCTTTTTTGATATGATGCTCTCTACCTCATGTAAGATCATAGAATGTCAGTGCTTTGAGATGATTGACTCCAGTCTCCTCATTTTCAGTGACCTGGGGAGATACTGTTGATTGCCCACATTTTATAGTAAATTGGTGTCAGAGAATTAGAACTTAGGCCTTTAAAATGCCTATGACAATTACCTCACAACAGGACTGCTTCTTAGAAGGGCAAGAAAATTACTTTTGAAAGACAGTATTCTAGTAGGAAAAAGAATTGGGTTATTCAATATAATTTGCTGTAAGGATTTTTGTATATGTAAAAGTTAGTTAAAGCTATTAATACTTCTGGTTTTTTGTTCTCTATGAACTTGATAAATGAATTAAGATAGAAAAGTATTAGATAAGTTAATTTATTAAAACCTGTTTTAAGACACGTAACTGGAATTTATTTTGTTTCTAATAGCATTTTTGCTTTGTTTAGTTTCTTTTTTTAAAATATATAACCTTTATTATATTTTTGCTTCCAATTACCTGTAGCCCTCTTATATCCTCCTTCCCCAACTTTGTTTAGTTTCTAGAGTTGAAGTTCATCACTATTAATGTTTATGTGGTTTAGTTCAACCATTTTCAGTTTGTCACTAAGGTGTAATTAAAGGAACTGAGGAAACTAAATAGATTATTTCATTGCCTATAGTCTAGAATATCACCTGTACTTTCAATCCTCTAGTTGTTAAATTTCCTTCCTCACTTCTAGGCCTTTGTACATATGGTTCCTCTGCCTAGAAAGGCCTTTTTCTTTCTTTCTGCCTAACAGCTCCTTCAGGCACTGTTTTAGGTATCACTTGTTCCAGAAAACTGCCTATTGATCCTATTGAGTGGGTTTTTGTGCCTCTTCTGCATTTTCTTATATCCCTGTGCTTTTCCATTATACCATTAATCATGCTGTAGTGCAATTAATTATTCTTGCAGGTAGCCCTGAGAGAAGTTGCATTCTTGTTGGTCTTTGTAACTTCAGTATTGAGCACAAAGCTAGTGAATAGCAAAGACAGGATCTAATTACACATGTGAAAATACCAGAGGAACAGTCTTTTTTTTCCCCTCCTAACATAGCAAATTCCTTTTCTGTGCCCTAGACCCTTAAGGAGACTGTAATATTCAACATCCCAAAAAGTCCAGTAGAAATTGTTAATTTACCTGCCTGTAGGCCGGCAGTACACGCAAAGGAAAACACCAAGTTTCTTTGTTTTTGCTTGGAATGTTACCATCTCAGGTCATAGGATTATCTCATGTGGATAGGAATTTCTCTGTGAGTCCTTTGATAGAGTTGCAAGAGTTACACATGAATCAGTGTGGTACAGTAGATTCCTCACGAAGAAAAACCAGCAGTTAACACATTTGGGTCCCTTTCTTGTTTCCTTTGCAGTTAGCAATTTCATGTTTAAATTACATTATTGTGAAGTGGAGCAAATTCTCCCCTTCTGATTCATAGTAGGAATTCATAACTACCAAGAAAAATCTGAGTTGTCTCCTTTTGATGTAGTAACTCTGCTTTTAAAGTGTCTTTAAAATTTTTTTATACAAAACAAATTATATTAGTGAGTTTTATCCACAATTTGAGTGGTTTTCTTTTCTTTTTTTGAAACTGTACATCGTGTTGCAGAACCATGTGGGAACCACTGGAACAAAACAAACATTTATAAAAGGCTTGTGAGCATTGTCTGTAGCTTACTCATCTCTCATCTCTGTATCCCAGCACTTAGCACAGGGCCTGCCTGCCATGTAGTACACGTTCAGGAAACACTGTTAGTGGATGAACCATGGGCTTCCTAGATTTAGTAACTTCACTACTAAGTGTACAAAGAGGTAGAAGACATACCTCTGTTTTTGAGGTGCTTTTAAGACCTTTATGTAGCTAATAATTACTGAGCTTTCAGCATACGCCAGCCAGAGTGCTATCTGCTCACAATGTCATTTAGTCATCCTAACTACTCTGTAGCGGGTGTCCAACCTACGGTTTGTGGGCTGCATGCAGCCCAGGATGGCTGTGAATGTTGCCCAACGCAAAATCGTAAATTTACTTAAAACATTATTGGATTTTTTGGTGATTACTTGTCGCAATGTATTTCATGTGCGGCCCAAGACAATTCTTCCAGTGTGGCGTGGAGACGCCAAAAGGTTGGACACCCCTGCGTAAGGAAATGAGTATTATCTCTATTGAACAGGTGAGAAAACTGAGGTGCTAGGAAGTTGTTACTTATTCAAATCACCTGCAAGTTTGTGGAGGGATTACCCTTCACAATTCACTGTGGAACCTCTATCATTCCACAGCATGTACCCTCAACCACTATACGATGCTAGTCTATATAATCAGCAGACCTGGGTACTGGTGTTACCTCTGCTCTTACTCACTTTGAGGCAAGTTAATGCATTTTGCTGAATCTTACATCGAAAATGAGAATATTGATATCTGGCCTGTTTTACTCTTAATAATATTTAAAAATTGCCTTTTTTTAAAATGTACTTTACTGTGGTTGTAATATTGAGATAAATAACTAATTTTTCAAGAAATTCAGCTAATGGAGACAGAAGTGTGACTTGACTTGATCACATGTCTTCAGAGTAAGGATCTGAACCTTAGCTTCTGTGACATTAAAATTCTTGTTCTTAGCTTGAAATGAAGGTGGAAGCCAAACCCGTGAGCATGGAGAGGAGTCTTTCAGACGGAGTTTTTAGAGTGAGAGAAGTAGAGAGCAAAAGATGAATCTGAATAGGAGGGAATCCTTCTTAGATTTTTTTTTCCATGGCTCTTGATGCTCAGTTTTATTTGTCTCCTTTTGACTAGAGGTCCGCATTGCTGCTGTGGAGGCTCTCTGCATGCTGGCCCAATCTTCGCCCTCTTTCGCTGAAAAGTGCCTTGATTTTCTGGTTGACATGTTTAATGATGAAATTGAGGAAGTACGTCTGCAGTCCATACATACCATGAGAAAAATCTCTAACAATATCACCCTCCGAGAGGATCAGCTAGACACTGTCCTGGCTGTGTTAGAGGTGAGTGTTTACAGTTTGTTACTCATTTCTTCATCAGTGTGTACTAGACACCACTTACTTACTTTCTTATTTGTTCCTTTGTTTACTTACTTAATTTAAACCAGGCATTACGCTAGGTTTCGGTGACACAATAGTATATAGGCAGCACATTTCTGCCTTTTGATCACACTACTCCACCAAGATGGAGGAGATTGACTGTTACACAGGCTGATTAGGAAAGGAAAGGGTGCCCTAGGAATACAGAGAGTATCAACCTGATTGTCTAAGGCAAGGTTGGGGAGATAGGGAAGAAAGAAGGAATACAGCAGACACTTCAAGGAGGAGTAGGAATCCGTGAGGCCCCGGGGGTAAGAATGAGTGTGCTGTATTCAAGGAATTAGAAGGGACTTACTGTAATTGTAGCAGAGTTGAATAAATGGAGGAGAGGAGGGAAGTGGCTATAGATAAAACAGGAACTAAATAATGAAGAATTCTTCTTAGCCTTTGATTTCATTCTTCTAGTGAATTATAGGATGTTACAGCAGGGAGGAATCTTAGGGGTCAATTCATTCAACCCTGGAGTTTTATAGCGAAAAAAGTAATTTATTTGATGTCACACAGCTAGTAATTGCCTGTGCCAGGTTACAAACACAGATATGTCTCCCAGGCTGTGGTTTTGAATTATTTTTCTAAAGGGTCTGGATTTTATTTGCAAGTACTCAAGTTTTTCAAAATATAAGTAAATGAGATTTGGCCTCTAGTTTCCTTTTTTTGTTGTTTGTTTGTTAGATATTGTGAAAGGGGATAACAATTTGATGTGTAGTCTTTAGCACTTGTTACAGATTTCTGCTGCATACTTTACAAAACAGACTGGGTGCTTCGATTTTGAAGTTCTCTCAGTTCCTTAGCACTTCTGTTAAGATTTTTTCTGAGTTATCTCACGTGGGCTAAACAGCACTTCTCTGTACTTTTTAATACCCTGTGTATGTGTTCAGCTTCTTTAATTCTTTTTACCACAAGATTGTGAGCTTCTCAAGGGGGCAGGGTCTTGGCTGTAGTTGTCAGGGAAATGCAAATGAAACCACAGTGAGATATTAAAAATGAAAAAAAAGAAACCCTAACAATACTAAGTGCTGTGAGGCTGGGGAGGAACTGGCACTCTGATACACTGCTGATGAGAATGCAAAATGGTAGAACCACTTTGGAAACCAGTGACAGTTTCTCATAAAGTTAAACATACATGTACCATATGATCCCGCAGTCCCACTCACAAATGTTTACTAAGGAGAATTGAAAGCTTATGTTTGAAAAACTTCTATGCAAGTGTTTTTAGCAGTTTTAGTTATACTAGACCCAAACTGGAAACACCACGAACTCCTTCAGTTGAAAGGGTAAATGAACTGTGATGCATCTCTTTGATGGAATACTACTCAATAATAAAAAAGAATGAGCTGCTGATACACGTAACATTATGGATGAATCTCAGATGCATTATGCTAAGTAAAAGTAGCCAGACTCAAGAAGCAGCATACTCTAGGATTCCATTTATATGACGTTTTGGAAAAGACAAAACTGTAGCAGAAAATACATCAGTGGTTGCCAGAACCCGGGGGTGATAAGTAGATGACCAAGGGACACCAGGGAAGTGTTTGGATGATGGAAGTGTTTTATACCTTGGTTGTGGTAGTAGTTATATAACTATATGTATTTGTTAAACTCATGGAAGTATACACTAAAAAGGATAAATTTTACAGATTGTAAGTTTTATGTCAGTAAATCTGACTTAAAAAATGCTTTGTAGATCCCATTTTGCACTAAAAGGAACCAAAATTTTTTAGAGAAATGGCTGATTTCAGGTCTGGCACAGGAAATGGAACAAGATGAGATTGTACCACCTCGTCATACAGAAAGCAATACTACCTATCAAAGACCGCTAGGATCTGATTAAAAAGACCAAGGAGACGACTCAGTATCTTCTCACTGGCCAAAAGTGAAATACAGCATTAAAAGTGATAACTTCAAATATGTTTAAATTCATCACTGGTTACTAACATCACAAAGAAGAAATAGACATCATATAGTTTGTGAGGGAAGTTAACAATGTTACCTATGAAGTGGTCGTATAAAAAACATCGAACCTGAATCTAGCAGGCCTCTACATCTAACTATCATCACAGGATATACAGGGGAGAAATTGCAAGGGAAAAATAAAAAATGAGATGTAAAGGGATTTTAATATTTTATTTATGATTTTTAGAGAGAGGGGAAGGGAGGGAGAAAGGGTGAGAAACATCAGTGTGAGAGAACATTGATTGGTTGCCTTCCGTACATGCCCAGGGGGACCAATCCTGCAAGCAAGCTTATGCCCTGGCTGGGAATTGAACTGGCAACCTTTTGATTTTTGGGGTGACACCCAAGTAACTGAGCCACACTGGCCAGGGGTGTAAAGGTATTTTACATATTAAGAAGTACTTATGGGACACATTATTCCATTGCAGCATGTGGACCATAACGGGAGCCTGATTAGAAAATCACTTTTTGAGTTAATTGGAGAAATTTTGAGTAGTGACTAGGTATTTGAAATTAAGGAATTACTAAATTTTTAGGCATGATACTGGTTTTGTGTTATATTTGAAATAATTTTTTTAAAAGGCATATTTATAAAAATATTTACCAGTGAAATGTTATGATTTCTGCGATTGTCTCTAAAATAATCTGGACAAGTCAGTAAAGGTATAGATAAAACAAGGTTGGTTAGAGTTAATTAGTGAAATGGGGGGATTTATTATCTCTACTTATATCTATGTTTCAAATAGCCTGTATTAAAAAATTAAAGAACTGGCCAAAAATGCTCTGGAAATATCAAATAAGAGTAGAACTGATGTGTCTATTGACTTTAGCATTAAGAAGTTTTTGGTGACCCTTTCTAATCATTTTAGTGAGGTTGAGCAGGAGATGTTGGGCAGGGAAGAGGTTGCTTCCCTGACATCAGTCTCGTATTACTCTCTCATATTTACTCTTCTCTAGCTACGCTGGTTTCCTGGCTGTTTTTCAAATATGCTTCCACTTCATGGCCATTGTGTATGCTGTTCCCTTTGATTATCTGGTTTAAAATACCCCACCTAACCCAGCACTCTTTCCCTCAACCTGCTTTATAGTTTCTTCTTAATACTTAACGCTATCTAAAAATTAACACTATCTGACCTATGAGGTCTGTCTGGAAAAAGTGCAGCCATTGTTAATGTAACAAGAATGGTTTGCAGTGACATCGATGTAACCTGGCAGTCAAGGAGAGTGGACTGGAATGTGCATGCGTGAACAGTGACGACTTCACTGGGCTCGTCAGTGAGGACAGTAGTTGCCATTGAGTGAGCTTCTGTACTGTGTGGCTGTCGCATTCAAACAGCAACAAATCTGCGTCAGATTTTGCATTAAGCTTGAACATCCTCTGTGGAAACTATTTGGATGATTCAGAAGGCATAGATTGGCAGCTTCATCATGACAACACGCTTGCTCATGCATCACATCTTGTGTTTTTTGATGAAACATCAAATCACCCAGGTGACTCACCCCCCTTACAGCCCAGATTTGGGGCCCTGCAGCTTCTGGTTTTTCCCAAAACAAAAATCACCTTTGAAAGGGAAGAGATTTAAGACCATTGATGAGATTCAGGAAAATAGAATGGGACATCTTATGGCAATTGGGAGAACTTCGTGAGGCCCCAAGGTGCCTACTTTGAAGGAACTGAAGTGTCATTGTCCTATGTACAATGTTTCTTGCATCTTCTGCAATAAATGTCTATTTTCCATAGTACATGGCTGGATACATTTGGGACAGGCCTCATATATAGCCATTTTTGCCTTTGCCCTAGAATGAAGCTCCTGAGAGCAGGGATTTGATTTTAATTACTACTATATCTCTAGCACTTGGTGCATAGTAGGAGCTCGATAAATCTTTGACTGTTTACTAAGTGCTCAATAAATGTTGAATGTGTGAACAAATGAACAAATGAATGAATTCTTCAAATTGTGGTTCATATGTGACCTCTCTCTGAATTATCAGCTCCTTCCCTCCCAGAAAATTGAGACTTTTTATCCTTTGGAATTTCTATACTCCTCTATAATATCTAATCCATAGCACTGCTGTTATTATTATTGTCATTTTTTTTAAGGATTCATCCAGAGATATTAGAGAAGCTCTTCACGAACTTTTGTGCTGTACTAATGTTTCAACCAAAGAAGGAATTCATCTTGCTCTGGTGGAGCTGCTGAAAAATTTAACGAAGTATCCTACTGACAGGGACTCCATATGGAAGTAAGGACCTTTTTACGTATTTGCTTACTGAATCAAATAAGTAAATTTGATCATTTTATTCAACTTAACTCTTCAATTGAACTCTTAGGAGTCTGATTCCTAAATGGAATATTGTGTTTTGTTTTGTTTTTTTGTCCATTCGCCTACCTAGCAAATATATGCCTGCTATCTACTTACTATGTGCCAAGCCCGGTGGTATGTGTTGGAGGTACAGGGATGAGCTGATTAGATTTCTTTTCCTCCTATGTAATGTTAATCATTGCTTTGTCTAGTTTTCATTTTGTACAGGATCACAACTGTCATTATAGAGATTGGTCTGCAGATTGAAAATCTCAATCATTTTTTTCCCCTGATTTCCTCTAGCTTTATTGACTAGAGTCATTAAAGTTAACACTGTTACTTTAATTCTGTTAACACTGTTAATGAATTGCTATTTGACGAACCACTTGCATTTAGTATAAAAATGTGTGTGTTCCACATATTTAAATGAGCTTATGTGATGAGAACACTTCAACTGTATAGTTTCTTGATTTTCAAAGATATTTTTTACTAAGAGTAGAAAAACTTGGTCAAATGAGGTACTTGGAAGATATCTTAAAAATTAAAAATACCAGGGAAGTCTTGCTCTAGGTAACATTTTTGATATCTGGGTTACCTGTTTTGCTATTTCTTCATGTGTGTTCAGTCCAGTTCAGCTCAATTCAATATACATTCATTGATTATCTTCAGGGAGCACTCAGTCATTTGGTGTGAGGGGATTGAGGTGGGGGGAAACACCTGTATTAGCATCTGTACTTCTTTGGGGACCCAGAAAGAGTAAATTCTGCTTGATGGAAGGGATTGTTACGGAGTGTTTAGTAGAACATTCTTCTTGCCTTAAAGTAAGACTTGTTGTTACTTGGTTCACCCAGAATATTTATTTTAAAACTGTCTTTACTGGATGATTGTAGACAGAAAACTCCATCACCTTACAGTGCTCCAAAAGATTTTGAAGTAACCTAATTATTACTTCCTTCTTTTTCCCCATTTCTTATCATGAATGGTGGCTTTATTCAGAAATATAAAAAAAAAAAATGAAAGAGTGAATAGTCACAGTGACATGTATTTAAGACATTGCTAAAGATAGGTACATAAATTAAAGCTTTGAAGGAGATAGGGAGATAGTTTATACCTTTAGGTCATTACGTAAGTGCTTATTGAACACTTGTTATAACCCAGTCACTGTTAGGTGCTGTGGAGATTTAAAAATGGATTCAACTCAGAGACCTAGCCCCCAGACAGCTGGAAGGGAGAGTAGAAAGAAATATGTAGATAGGGAGGTGAATGAGATAGTAAAAAATATTACAAGCCAGAATTGAAGCCTGGCTTTAGAGAGGCCCAGGTACTTAGGGGTCTCTAAGGAGACCCAAGTAATAGCTCTTGTATTCTCCACCTAAGATCTGAATAGAGTGAGAGATAAAATAAAGGAGTGGCATGTGGAGGCCAAACTACAACCGTTACAGTGTTTCCTGAGGCACAGTCAGTGAAAGGGCTGAGGGAGATCAGAAACTTAGTGAATAAAATTGGTTCTACATAGATGATAAAACAGGACTAGGGAAAAGTTTCCTAACAATATCAAGGGTTTTGAATATGATGCCTTTCATACCCCATATATACATGAACTTGTTCACGGTGTTTGCTTTTTCTCTTTTACCAATCCCTAATGAAATCCTGTCTTCTTTGTGACACTTTGGTCATAGTAATCTCTTCTACCTTTGACAGAAAGTAGAGTGTCATTCATTTCATAGTCCATTACCTTCTATTAGTCATCTTTTCCTCAGCTGAACTATAAACTCATTGAGAACAGAAATTAAGGTTTATATTTCTTTTTGATTCAGCACACCTTCTAAACCAGAACTTAATACAAAATAATAAAAATGTATAATTATCAGCAGCCAGGTAGTTCTTGATACCTTGTAAATGATCTTAAGGTAGTCATAACAGTTAACTGATAGCCAGTTATTAGCTAACTAATAACCAATTGAGTTCTTACTATATGACAGATACCTCTAGGAAGCTCCTTAGCATATCTCCCCTTGCTCCATTAACCAGACCTGGATTACTTGCCTGCAAGCCAGTCACTAGAAAATGGGGATGGGGTTGCCATGAGGGGTTTAGACCAATTTTGGTTGAGCCCTTGGGCTGGACCTGCCTTTTCTGAGGACTTTGCTACCTACCTGATACCTGAGTAAAATCAGGGTTCTCCTGACAAAGAAGACAGAGGATCTGGCCATTGATTAAATAACCCAGTAGTAATATCTGCCATTCCAGCTGTTTTATCTTCATAATAACCAATGTTTTAGACAAATTAACTGAGTTTCAGAATAATTGAATGGCTTATCTGAACTCTTAGAGGTAGCAAAAGTAGGTGATTGAGAATTTGCAACTCTGAATCAGGTTTTCTGATTCTAAATCTGAGTACTTTTAAAAGCATTTATTAGCCCTGGCTGGTATGGCTCAGTGGATTGAGTGCTGGCCTGCGAACCAAAAGCTCGCTGGTTCGATTCCTGATTTAGGGCACATGCCTGGGTTGCTGGGCCAAGGTCGCCAGCCGGAGGTGCGTGAGAGGCAACTACACAGTGATGTTTCTCTTCCTCTTTCTCCCTCCCATTCCCTCTCTCTAAAAATAAAGAAAATCTTTAAGAAAAAAACATTTATTAATTTACTAAAGTGGGCTTTCACTTTATTTCAGATGCCTGAAGTTTCTGGGAAGTCGACATCCAACCCTGGTGCTTCCCTTGGTGCCAGAGCTCCTGAGCACCCACCCGTTTTTTGACACCGCTGAGCCAGACATGGATGATCCAGCTTGTATCCTCTGTGCCTGGGACAGATCCTGCTGACCTGGTGTGGAATTCTATCATCTGTCATCTTTTTCTATAGTGTAGCTTAGCTGGTCCAGTTTTATTTTTTCATTTCTTTTAGATAAGAGTATGTACTGAGGGAGGCTTGTAGTTATTCTCAGCTTTCTTTCTTGATTTCACAGTAGCTTACCTTTGCCATTTAATACTAATAATTTTTGCACCATGTATTGAGCACCTACTGTATTCCACATACTGTTTAAATGCTTTATACATTTTATCACTGGTCTTCCAAACAACCCTGGAAGGAGGAATTATTCCCATCTTACAGAAAGGCTAAATAACTCTCCAAGCAACAAAGCTGATGCCCTGCAGGTGCGCATCCGCCGGCACCACAGACGCAGCTGCTGTGCTGCACCTGTGACGCCAGGGCAGCGAGGAAGAGGCTATTTCTACGCTCAGTGCCCAGAACGGTGGGCACTAAGAATGGTTTGTAGCCTGACAGCCCTTGGGGAAACAAAACAAAACAAAACAAAAAAAAACAACAAAGCTGAGATTCAGAGCCAGACATCTTTGGTTTTGAAGCCTGCAGACTTTCCCCTGTCTTATTCCATGTTTAATTTGATCTGCAACCTGATTGAGTGGATGGGGCTGAGCTCCTCTGCCTCTGTTTTGAGTTCAGTGGGTTTGTGATAGCCTTGGACAGCATGCTGTGCAATTCGATTGTTTTCCTGTCGTGGGAATACATTTACGTCAGTATTTACATCAGTGCATCCATGCTTTCCCTTGGTTCTTTTTACTCTGTGGCAGATCCTTGGTGAAGTTTAGGGATATTTATTGGGATCCTGGCAGTCAGCCAAATAACTGGCTGTTTTAAGATGACCATTGTATTCTCTCCTAATTCTTTTATATATTTTAGAGCCTGCTTTTCTTGTGACAAAATCCTGATACAATATTAAAAATTCTTTATATGTATAATTTTTGAGGATTGTATAATACTCCATCAAGTAGATGAAGCACAAGTTGAATAGTTATTTTCCTGGTTTTGGATATTTAGGTTATTTCTGATTATTTGCTATTATAAACTTTCTGTGCTATTTGATTATTTACTTAGAGTAAATTTTGAGGTGTGGAATTACTCAACATTCTTAAGACCCTCATTGTCTAATACCAAATTGTTATCCAAAGGGATTGTGCCAGTATATATTTTAGCAGCCACTGTACCAAAAGTTTCCATTTATAAGTATTCTTAACAGCATCAGGCATTATTTTTAAAAGTCTTTGGTAATTGGGATAAGTTGGAGTAAATCTGTGTTTGAATTTGCATTTCTTTATTAGGAAATTATAGTTATTTATGGGAATTGTGGGGGTGGGAAGTGGACACCAGATTCTTGCCAAACTCATTGTTTTATACCTCCAGTTTTACTTAACTCATCCATCAGACATTGCAGTTTTGGTTCTTATCTTCAATGCTGCTAAAACCTGTCCAACAATGCCTGCATTGTTCTCCGATCATACCTTCAGGCACTATGCCTACCTCCGGGACAGCCTTTCTCATCTTGTTCCTGCCTTGAGGGTATGTTGAAAACATCTTTTGTCCTTTTTGGTTATTTGATTTTTTGGCCCTTTGTAGTGGTTAAATAACAGAAAGTACACTATAGTATTTTCTGAAAACTCATTCTTTATTGTCTTTCTCTCTTGAGCTCTCTCCCATTGTTTTGTACTTTAGCTTCTTATCTTTTAAGAGGGTTCATTTTTTAAATGTCCCTATGATATTATGCTGTGTTAGGGAAGGAAAAAGAATCCAAAACAATGAATTTTAGACAAGGATTAGATTGTGATCTATGTTAACAATTACAATACATAAAGCCATGGTTCTCAAAGAGTTCATTTTTTAATAATAAAACCTTTATTACTTTTAAAACCTTAGAGATACAGAAAGGAAAAAAAATTTTTAAATGAACCATAATGATATCAATAGCAAACACTTATTGAATGCTCTGTGCAGGCACTTTTTAAAGCTCTTTATTTAATATAACTCATCCCTGCTTCAGTTAGTGTTAATAATTATTTAGAATAATGTATTGGGTTGGCCAAAAAGTTCATTTGTTTTTTTCAGTAAGATGGTTCTAGTAACGTTTAGTTGTGTAACTTCATTCAAAACAGTTTTGTTAGACTGTATTGTGACAACTGTCATATCAGTGTGCATTAAAAAAAAAAACCAAATCGCTGAATTTTTGTGGAGCATTTTAATATTGAAGACAACATTTTCAGCATATCATGCTTTATTATTTCAAGAAAGGTAAAAATTCAACTGAAATGCAAAAAAAGATTTGTGCAGTGTGTAGAGAAGGCGCTGTGACTGATGAAATGTATCAAAAGTGGTTTGTGAAATTTCATCCTAGAAATTTCTTACTGGACAGTGATTCAACTGGTTGCGTGAGACCAGTTGAAGTTGATAGTGATCAAATTGAGACATTGAGAACAATAAACGTTATACCACATGGGAGATAGCCAACATTCTCAAAATATCCGATCAATAAAGTTATTAGTGAAAATGAAAATGTCTTTTCTTTTACAGAAAACACTAAATGGACTTTTTGGCCAACACAGTATATACATGTTAGAAAATTTAAACTGTATAGAACATATAAAATTAAAAGTGAAATCCTCTTTGCTCTCCCCTCTGCATCCCTTTCTTGAAAAGGTATCACTTTTAATAGAACAAGAATTATAATTATCATCATATAAAACATTTTTATAGTATGCTATATAAACTAATTTGGGAATAAATCATCACTCTTCTATGAAATGAAAGATCAAATAAAGTTAAAAATAAATGTGATAACAGATTAATTTTTAGTCCCATTGCTATGGTTAGCCCATTTATTTCAGTTACCAACAGAAAATAATAGTATACCATTCTCTTTACTTTTCTTCCTTGCAGCTTGTGGCTATGTGGGGTAGGCCACATTCATTTTCTCTCTCCCCTTCTCCCACTGAAGCTGGGGAAGGGGAGAGAGTTAATTTCAGAATCACTTTGCCTTTTCTCGCCTTTATGTTGTTTGACTCACTTTTTTTTCTGGTTTCTTTGTGTTATGAAAAGTTGCATAGCAGATTTTGATGGCACTATAATCCCGCTGTTTGCTTAGTTACCAGGTAGAAAACTAGTGTCGTCAGCTGTTTCCCCCAATATCACTCCTCATGAGGATCCTTCCCATCAGTTCCTGCAGCAGAGCCTAGAAAGGGTGTATAGTCTTCAGCATCTGGACCCCCAGGGAACCCAGGAGCTACTGGAATTCACCATCAGGTAAGGTGATCGTCCCTTTGTCAGAGTTAACATTGTTATTATGCTCAGTTTGGCCATTTTATTTTCCAGTGTTGGTTACAGGCTAGTTTTTCTGACTCTGTAGGCCTATTCTCATGTTTTTATGATCTGTTTATATGTGGATTATATTGTGGTTTGAGCATATTATATACGAAGAAAAATTCTTTCTGTTCATGACCAGATTGATGGTTAGCACAAAACTAGAAAGAGTTACAAAGAAGCTGTTTTTAACTTTTCTTTCCTTGTGTATTAGTTAGGATGAGTGATGGAAAATGCAAAACAACAGTGGTTTTGAAATAGGATAGTGAGAACCTAGGAAAACTCCTTGGCCAGTGGAATAGGGAAACTGAGACACAGATAGCTGAACACAGTGACTGAGCAGTTTACAGCCGGGGCAGATGGTCAGCAGGGGGAAGAACCTCAGTGCCTGGCAGGGGCAAAACTGGGAAAATAAGGACCTTGCCCCTAGGGTAAGCTCTTCTCCCCTGGCCTTTCCTCCCTGGAGATAACATCTAGGCCTCAGTTGTATTTCAGCTCCAGGCCCAGAAAACCAGCAAAACCAGGTGGCCGATGCCAGGACCAAGTACAATGACTAAAGCTCCTGCCTGCCACTGTCCAGTCAGTGGAGATCACCACCCTGAAAGGGTGCACCTGGAGAACTGAGGAATGTTCTCCTGAAACCCTCCCCTGAGACCCACCCTAAGGTTCCCACCTTCGAGAAAGAGATATAAGCCTCAAGATAAAGGACCCAGGCCTGTGTTCTTCCTCTGGGGAGCAGCCCATCTAATTTTCTTTCCTTCCTTTCCTCTCTACCACTTCTTCACAGGCTGGCATCTCCTAAACTCTGGCAGTGGGGAGCTGGCAGCTTTTCCCAGGCTAATCCCCTGAACCTGTCCCTAAAGCCCCTTTTCTCTGACTTCCCAGAGAGCTAAGGCAGTCCAGCCTAGGCTTTCCTGTTGCTTCTTTGCTAAGCTCTTCCTTGTTTTTCTGTCCCCACCTTCATTAAGTGTATCCTCATAGTCACCTGAACTCGTGTTGTGAAATCTTTCCTACACACTACAGCCGGCCCTAGGCAGGCCCACCCAGGGCCAGACCTCTGTCCGGTAACAATTCAAACAGAGAAAAAGTTAATTCTTTCTCACAGGCAGGACAGAGTTGAGATGGTCATCAGTAGTGTAGACCTTTTTAGGCATCCAAACTCTGTCTCCTTTGTATTCCTTCAGGAAACAGGAAAGAGGAGAACAACATCATTCCTGCCTCCCCCTGCCTTTTAAAGACACTACCCCAGAAGTTGCATGTTTTAACTTTACTTGCATCCCATTGACTAGAATTTGAGATACGAGGCTATACCTAGCTGTAAGGAGCTAGGAAATGCAGTCTTTATTCTGTGTGACCAGTGCTTAGTTACATTTGGTGACTGTTCCTTAGGAGAAAGGGAAGGGTGCTGGGGAACAACCAGCAGACTCTGCCAGATATTATTAGAATGTTCTGAATGATATGCAAAGATTTGAAACCCTCTTGTCTCTAGGAAGGGCAATATCTATCTGCTTTTGTAAGTAAGGTTTGATTGAAACACAACCACACTTTTAGGTACTGTCTTTAGCTGCTTTCATTGATACAATGGCAGAGTTGAGTCGTTGCCACAGAGACTGCATGGCCTGCAATGCCTAGAATATTTACTATCTGACCCTTTATAGAAAAAGTTTGCTGATTCTGAAGGGATGCCTCAGTCACGTTTTTTTCCCCTTTTGCTCTCTCACCAAAGTATTAGATATAGAGGCCACTATCTGAAGGTGCTAGTCCTGAGCTCAGGAAAATAAGTTCCACTTTCTGACTTGACCCCACCTAAATAAACATTTAGGTATTATCCTTGACAGTGTTTTATTTATCCTATTAGCACTAAAGCAAGTACAAAATGCATGGAAGTCAGTCAGTTTGGTCCCCAGTTGGCCCTAAGTAGGTGCTTCGTAAACACCCCTTGATTTAAGTGATCCTCATGATCTGGGTTTTATGAGGCGATAATTCTGTGGAGCTTTCAGCTGGTCAAACCATTGTTCTAGCACTGTGATCACTCCTGGGAACTACGTTTCTAACTTAAGTGTGTTCTGAGGAGGATGGCTAGAACGGTGAGACTCAGAAAAGAAAGCAGATGTTGCCATAGTTATCGATGACCTACGATGTTTCACAAATATTATTGCAGTTAGATGTTGTTCCCATTTCACAGAGAAGAAATGGAAATTTGCGGAAGTAAAGCAATTTATTAGGAAGTAGCAGAATCAGGATTTAAATCTAGATTTGTTTGACTCTAAAATTGATTTTCTATGATATGTACTAGTGAATGGGGATTTCTGTATCAAGGGGAGGATAGATCAGATGACCCCCTAGGGTTCTTTAGAACTTAGAGTATATGACAAGTGTGTCTAAAGACTGAAGGACACAACCTGTCTTAACCTGTAAAAAACAAAAACAAAGAAACAAGTAAATACAAAAAAGCCAACAGCATATGATCTTAGTCATGTACATCATTTAGGGAAGTAGCAACACACCCTGCATCTTTGAGAACTCAGTGTCAGTACCCGTGTTAGAAACCCATCATTTCCTGGTACTGTGGATATCCCATGATCAGCACTGTGGTGCCAAATAGTAGAAAAACTCAGCCACACACATCTGCATGCCCTTCTGGCACATACAAGGTTAAGCCCGCATTTTATGTATAAACTCTTAACAAAAAATAGGGGCTGTTGCTTACTAGCAGTGATTGAGACTAAATAATTTCTTAACTGCATACCTGCATAAAAATGTAGTCATGGAAAAGTTAGGAGTCCTATCCATGCTTTTATATGTTTCTGATGATCAGATTGTTCATAGGTCGCTAGAGGCACACATCAGCACTTACCTGGAAACGAGCAAAGTCTCCCTGTGGATCACAATGATGTTAACCATGACATCTTGACAGGTACCTGAAGAAGACATTGTAAACAATGTTAAAATCTATGGGCACACCTTTTCTACTAGGACACTGCAAATAACCTTGTTGAGTGCCATCACTACACGGCCCATCCTCACCTCTCCCTGAACTCTTGCAGCACTCCAAGGTCTATGTGCCTCTGTACTGAACACCGTCATTTCTTCCCTGCTCGTCTGCAACAGCACCATGGTTACTCCTGTGAGGCCCAGCTCCATCATCATCACGTGGTTATCCCCAAATGGCTCAACATTCACATGGTTAAAAAAATCCTCAAAATATAAAATGTTATGTTACCATGGTGGCCAGAATGGTAAAACACTATTGTCGCATACCTGAATACCTGAAATAAATCACATGCTCAAACAAGTTTAGCCAGTCAGTGTAACCTACCTGAACGTGGGGGTATCAGATGGTCTGATCTCATGGAGGCACACATCGTCACTTACTCGGATATGAGAAATGTCCCCTGTTGACCATGCAAGTTCATTGTGATCTCTTCATAAGACCCTGAAAAACACATGAGGTATGTGTGAAAACACAGAACTTGTTGCAGCAAGACACCTCAGATTACGTGGGACATAAGACCCACTCTCATGAGTTAATGTCACATAATCTCATACCTGTATTCTAGGGAAAGACTGACCGTGATAGCTGCAAAACAGTAACACTGTGTTAGGGAAACCATACTCACCTAGATCTCTGAAGATCAGATGGTCTGTAGGGTGCTTAAGACACAGGTCATCACTGACCCTATAATGGTCATTATGAGCTTCACCATGGTATGTTCACTGCAACCTGGAAAACACATTATGACATGCACAGTCACAGCTTCTAAACCTGGATCCTGAAAATAGCCTTGTTCTCTGCCACCTCTGCAGACCCATCACCTCTACCTGACATCTTGCAATCCTCTAAGATCTATGCCTACACCATTGTTAGGGACACCATCATCCGTTGACTGCTCACCTAAAAAAAAAATGAAGTTATTAATATTCCTTGGAGATCCATGATAATTACACCGATATCTGCAAATGGCTCAATAATTCTGTAGTTATACATAAATTTTCTCTAACATATCAAACTGTAGATTAAGTATGGTTGCTAGTATCTGTAAGGTCTCTATAATATCTTACCTGACTCCCTGCAAAAAAAGTCGTAACAGTTGGTGTGAGGACACTGAGATAGGTGAGTGTTAGGTGACCTAGGCTGTGGTTAAGGCCCACCGTATCACTAACTTCGATAGCAACAGGGTCCAACATGAACAATCGTAGTTAGCCTTACTGTAAGTTGCTGTCATAAATCTGAAAAAAACGTTGTAGCAACTGTGGCTGCTATGTGTCTTATTTTGCTATACACCACCAAATTCCTTTGGTCCTTGTATCATTTCGGGACCCATTAATGCTATCTGTAGACCTACTTGCAGAATGCCAAGGTCAAACCCAGAGAAGAGACACTTTCTGCTCCTGAAGAGACATCGGCAATAAGATCTTGGTCAATCAAGCTCTGAAAGACAGGCGGAAAAATTACATGAATATCTATCTGCTTATCCATCTGTCATTAGTAGTGTTCAGTACATATTCTCTCTAATAAAAATGCCATTCTTGTTATTAGTATTCTGGAGAAATTGGTTTCTAAGCTACATACATGACAAAAAAAATACATATAAGAGTCCCTGAGACATTATTTTTTTAAATACTGAAATTGAGAATGTCTATAATGAGTTAGTGTCACATCTCCTCATCTTATAAACAAGCAAAGACATTAGCAGTTTACCTGCAAAAAAATACATGTTGTGATTAGGGACCCCATCTGCACTCACCTAGATATGTGAAGATCAAATGGTCTGTGATGGGGTAAGGACCGCTTTATCACACACCTGCTTACTCTGAAGGTCCCAATCACAACCATGAAATCCCCGGTTCATTGTGATGTCATGACTGCTGGAATCTTTAAAACTCATATATGACCAGTGTATCAAAAGAATGAAGGACGCTACTTGCCTTAGCTATAAAAAAACAAAAACAACTAAAAACAAACAAAAAAGCCCACAGTAGATGATCTTAGTCATGTACATCAATTTAGGGAAGAAGCATCAACATACCCTGGATCTTTCAGAACTCAATGTCAACACCAGTGTTAGAAACCCATCATCTCTTTGTATCTGTGCAAATCGGAATCAATACTACGATGAGTAGTAGTAGAACTTACAGGGCTGGGCAAACGTAGGTTTACAATTGCAAGTATGTGAAACAGAGTTTATCCTTGAATTATTTATTATTTATTTTAAAATTTGCCATATGAACAACTGTAAACCTACTTATGCCCACCCTTATATTTTCTGTATTTGTTGAAAAATGAAATGTTACCTAGTTTCATACAGAAAGTTCTCTCACTAGGACTCTGGTCATTTACTTGTTACCACTAGTTTAAAACAAACTTCGTTATTTAGACACTGCCTTTTATTATAATCCAAGCAGCCATTTTATCCAACCAAGATCTCACCTGTAGAAAGTCTTCTGTAGTTCCATAAGGGCTCTGGGAGATGATTGTTTGCTTGTTTGTTTCTAGAACTTGTCATAACTACTTTGTCATCACCACTGTACCTTGGGTGCTCTATAGGAGCTCAGTAAATATTTGTTTTATACTCCAGTTGTGGTAGCTTAACTAGGAATGAAGTCTTTTAAGATTTTTGTATATGTTTTTTTCCTGGCCATACCCCACCTCCAGACGTATAGGTTTGATGTTTTGTAAGGCTTTGCTGGCTTGATCGTAACAATAGCCACTGTGTATCAAGTGCCCACCATTTACCCACTCCTTTAAGTGTTCAGTGTATATTATTTCATTTAATTTAAAAACAATACCATGAGAATTACCTTGTATTTCCAATGAGTGAGGAAGCTGAGGTTTCTTGTGGTTTTCTGTCATATGCCAGACACCGCAGTGTGCAGAAGGAACATGATAATAAATGAGACAATCTGCTGCAAAGATTTATAGCCTGGTTGGGGGATTAGCTAGGTAAATAAGATATGTAGTATTGTGCTTTCCACACTACAGTACGGTAACTACAGGAGAACTTACACGTCTAGGAGAATGAAAAAGGGTACTTAACCCTTCCTTGGATGGCCTAATCAATGACCTGAAGATTGAATATAAGTTAGTCAAGTGAAGAATGAGTAGAGCATATGAAGGACTCAGTAGAGCAAAGTCCTGGACTAAAACATGGGTCTTTCTAGCCCTTCCATCTGGTCACACTGTTCTGTTTCTGGTTAACAGTTTGTGTGATATGAAACATCTAGTATAATTAAATTTATAATCCAAAGGACTTGGTTCAAATCTTAGTTTTATCACTTCCTAGGTACATAATCTCAGTCCTCAATTTCTTGATCTGTAAATCAAAGCTACTGTGTAGGTCTTGGACGTGTTGTGAAGACTATAATAATATGTGGAAAGTATTTTGAGAATAGTGGTTATATAGATAATAGTTGGGCATTTAATTGGGAAATTTTGCTTTAAAATTTAAATCTAATTGTGGCTCATTTGATACAGGAGACCTCGTTTTGATATTTTGTAAATCAATCCAATTCAATTTTATGAATGTAATTTTATTTACATTAATTGGTGGAGAGAAGGGATTGTCTTTTAAGAAATGCTACAGTCACATGTCTATTCTTTCAAACACTAAACCAATTTTCAGAGTTCATTTTTTTTGTGTAAGTCCATGTAGGTGTTACTGGGAATACACATTATTGTTTCAGAAACCATATCATTTTAGAAATGTTTCGTAGTAGAGATTGCTCTTTTGTAGTAAAACAGCTTATTTGAATTTGAGATGGGCGGGGCTTCAGTTATCTTGAATCGATAGAAATACACTTCTTCTAAAGCAGTTAGTTAACTTTGCAGGCCAGAAGGGATTGGCAAGAAATATCAAAATAATAAAAAGCAAGGACCTACAACCAATATTACTCTACCCAACAGAGCTATCATTTAGAATCCAAAGACATATAAAGAGCTTCCCAGGGAGGAAAAAGCTAAAGCAGTTCATTACTACCAAACCAGTATTACATAATGTATTAAAAGATCTTCCTTAAGAAGACAAATTTTTAAAAGGTAAAAAGTATGAATAATAAAATGGCAATAAATATATATCAGTAATTGAATCTGAAAAAACAAAATAAATGAACAAACAGAGCAGAAACAGAATCATAGTTACAGAGAACATTTTGATGGTTGCCAGATGGGAGGGGGTTAGAGGCATGGGTGAAAAATGTGAAGGGATTAAGAAGTACAAAGTGGTAGTTACAGAATAGTCACAGGGATGTTACAAAAGTGGTAGTTACAGAATAGTCACAGGGATGTTACATACAGCATGGGGATTGTAGTCAGTGATTTTGTGGTAACTACAGGGTCCAGCAGAAGTAACGCCTGCTTGAGTGTAGTTGGTAGGGTAATAATATGGGTGTAATAATTTATGGTTTTAATTTGAACATTTTACCTAAAATTTCACATGGTGTGCTTGAGTGTGATATTGTTATGTTACAGAATTACATGCTTATGATTTTGTAATAAAAGATTTTGTAATAAAAAAAGGGGGGTTATTTGTGCCAGAGCCTATATGGTGTCAGGTGGGTGTGGGATTTATCAGGATGATCACTTAGGCTGTGTATTGTCTGATCTCTGGGTTGTATACCTGAAACTAATAATATTGTATGTCAACTGGAATTGAAAAATAAAAAATTATTTTTAAAAATATACTTCTTTCCTTATGGAAATGTTTAAAAACATCAACCCTAAAGAACATGGGATTTCTTGGTTAAATTTTTAGAAATCCTCCTTTTGCTCTGCATTGTTTCATGTCTCCAAGGAACAGTGCCTGTTTTGTAGCTTGGAAACTAGTAAGTAAAGAGGTGGAAATAAAATGTTTGCTATTTGTAACCATCTGAGTGCAAGAATGAAGATAGCTTTTGAAAAGTTATCAGGATGTGGTACTCATTTTGCATTTTCTAACATTCCTCGTTATTCTGCCAAACTACTAAGAGACATTACTTGTAAATTTGATGTTCAGAGATTGTAAGAGATTGAAAGGAATGCTTAGTCATAAACATTTGATTTACACATCCAGAGTCTTTTTTACTATTTTAAATGATGATTTTAAAATGAATTCTGCTTGTTGTGTAAGCTTTTTATTAAAAAAAATTATAATATATGTAAACTTATATTCTTATAACATTTTTTAAAATGCTACTTACTGCCATCATGTTGACTACGGGTTGCTAAAGTGCGTGTTCCTGGGACGGGCTCTTTTGCCCTGCCACATCACATCTCTAGAAATGCGGCTTCATATTTATCTGATTTTACATCAGTTTTGGTCTCATCTGTATTTGATACAGTTCATAAATATATGAAAAGAGTTTTAATAGCAAAAGAATAAATGAAATGCAATATGATATGGTTGGGGGGGAAAAAGACTTAGACCTGAGTTCATGGCCTGTTTTTTTGTAAACCACGTAAACTCTGATCTTCAGTTTCCTTCTTAGTGAAATGAGATTAATTGCAGTTCACATTGTAAGGATTACATGAGCTCATGTAAGGAAACACCTAGTACAGTGCACATAGAAGGTGCTGTTTGTAAGCTTTTTCATTAAAGGGGACATAGTCTCCTGAATGTCTAAACTGGTTTTTGAGGATTGTGGGCACAAAGAGGTCCGGAGAGGAAATGCTGGGACATAGAGTGTTTTCCCCAGGGCTAGCAAGTTTCCTTTTTCTCTTTTTTCTTTTCTTTTTTTTTGTTCAGTAGGTCAGATTTCCCATGGCTTGTTGCGTTACATCTTGTTCTGCGCAATTCGGAACAATTGCTTTGGAGTGAGGGTGGTGGACTAATTTAACAGTGATGGCAGTCAGCAAACATGTAGCCAGGTGGCCAGTGTCTCTGTAATTGTAGCAGAAGGCAGAATCTCTGTGGAAAGGAAATGGTTCACAAGTAGAATGATTCAGGGCTGTGTTTTGTAAGAGAGTCCTCAGAGATATTAAAGAGAAAATTAGCACTTTACAAGTATGAATAGCTAGTACAGGTCTTGCCTTTTATTGTGCTGGGTTCCCACGCGTAAGCAGGCTCTCCAGGACCAGCGCAAGCCACCAAAACTCACAAGTAGTGATACACAGTCTACAGACCCCAATTTCTTCAGGTACTTTGGGAATACTTTACTTCATGCCCCTTTCCAGAGCACCTTCTCCCCGGTATCAAGGTTCTTAGGAAGCAGCGTAAGCTATCAAACATTTGTCTGACAGTACAGGGAGAGGCTTAGTCTGGTGGAGAGTTAGGTACAGGCTACTATGAAACCTAATGTATTATGCCAGCCCTGAAACATTTAACTTTCCTCTTGACCCAGTCTTCATTTCTAACAGTTATTGTTTCTATATGAAATTTTGATATCGCCATTAAAAATGAGGCAACTTTTTAAAGATTTTTTTTTCTGAGATGGATTGTTAGTGGTCTCTCTCACACACACATACCTCTCCCCAAAAGAGAAGATGTAAGAAAAGAAAAACAATACTTTTTTGTAGATGTATAGCATATTTCTAGAAGAATTCAAAAGAAACTGGTAGTGTGGTTCCTCTGGACAGGGTATAGTGGTTAGCAGTGCACAGGTATAGGAAGGTGGACTAATTGAATTGTATCGCTATATATCCTTCAGTATCTTTTAATTCTGTATCTTATCAGTGTAATTCTATAGGTATGTATTATCTATTCAAAACATTTTTTTAAATTTTTAAAAGATTTTATTTATTTATTTTTAGAGAGGAAGAGGGAGTGAGAAAGAGAGGGAAAGAAACATCAATGTGTGGTTGCCTCTCACGCACCCCATCTTGGGGACCTGGCCTGCAATCCAGGCGTGTGCCTTGACTGGGAATTGAACCGACAACCCTTTGGTTAGCAGGCCGGCACTCAATACACTGAGCCACACCAGCCAGGGCAAAAAATTAAAAATTTTAAATTAGTAATTTGAGCCCCCAATACAACTATTTTTATCTGTGTGTCACTTTGTCTGTGTTCTTGTCCACAGGCAGATTTCTTTTTCTGATGATACAAAAATACTTGTCCATAGTATAAAACAATTGGAAAATAAAGCATAGTTGGGAGAAGGCCCTAAAAATCCCCTGAATACCTCTATCCAGAAAACCACTGTGCTGTATTTTTCTCCTGTGTATAGTTTTTACATGGTCGAGATTATATACTTTCTTACCATTTTATATTTTAATGGCTATAGAATATTGCATTGAGTAGATACATAGTAATATTTAAGATTCTTACTACCATTGAATATTTAAGCAGTTACTGAGTTATTTACTATAATAGTCTACACAATGAATATGAGGAGGCATTGAACATTTCATTTCTGTTGAAGATTCTTTAGAACTACTTCTCAGCATAAAGCTACTGATCAAAATATTTGACCATATGTGTAACTTTTATAACGGTACAGTTTTGCTTTCCAAAAGAATTGTATCAGCTTAAACCACGATCAAAGTGTCAGTGAACCACTTTTATTATAACCACTCCAGTACTGGGTGCTATTTTAAAAATTTATGACCAGTTTATTAGGTGTAAAATGGTAAAATGCTTTGGCATGATTTTTATATTGCTGTTATTATCCTTATCCCATGTTTGACTTGGGGTTTTATTTACTACAGGGATCTGCAAAGACTTGGAGAACTTCAGTCTGAATTGGCAGGAGTCGCTGACTTCTCTGCTACCTATCTTCGGTGTCAACTTCTTCTCATCAAGGTAGGTTTGGACCCATTATGGCTTGTGATTGTGATGCTAAGTACATACTTGAACAGACCTGACAATGTTTGAGGCCATAATTAGAAAAATAAATGGTCTTTTGCAGCCACTTAGAAATGGAGAATTACGTACTCTGTGTTGTAATTATATCTGGCTCTAACTAAAGAGTTGTTAACTCATATAGGAATTTGAAATTTTTTAATTTGGTAGAATTCTTTCATCATTATGTAATTAGAGCAGATCAGATATGCAACCATTTTCTTTAGAGTCCCAGGGATTTTCATTGTTTTTTCTAATTTGATTAGCAAAGAATTTATATGAACTTTTATTTTTTTTAAATGCTAATTTCACTTTGTCAAAGTAAAATTAAAGGTTGATTTCATTAATCTTAAAAGGGCCAACTTGCTGGCATTTCATACTAGGTGGTCAGATTATGTATATACACAAAAAATTGGTACCCAAGAAACTGTTTCGGTTTACTGAGTTGAAAACCAATTAAGCTAGTTCAATAGCTTTCAGCTTCTGCAGCAAAGTGCAGAGCTTTGCTATAAATTTAGGCTTAGGATTTGGAAGAGCCCTTCTTACTTGGTAAGCTTTTATCTTGGCTTTAGTTTCAAATGTTATTAGTCTTCAAAGTGATGAATGATGTTTGTTCAAAGTCAGAATAAATGGAGAAGTCAGAAATTATTTCCCACTGTAAGATGTATGACCGTAAGGTTTTGCAAGTCTATATATGCGTGTGAAGGTGTGTGTACACTAAGTAAGTTAGAATTTAAATAGCCCTTGTTCAGTGAGATATTTTTCAAATGTATATATTTGCATAACTACCACCACAGTCAAGATATAGCACATTTCCATTACTCCCCAAAACTTCCTTTATGCCCCTTGGCAAAGCTGTTTGGCTTTTCCAAGCTTCTGTGAAACAGGGCTAGAAGCTCTACCCAAGTAAGGAGTGGTAGCAAACAATAGGTATGAATGCCGTTGGCCTAGTGTTTGGTGAGTAGTGAGTGCCATGGCACTGTTGGTCTTTTTCCTTCTTCTGTGGCTTGCTGTCGTACCTGTGGGAATACAAGAAGGCCTTTGAAAAGAATCTGCTTTTCTAGAGTAGGCAATCAGAAGACATTACTCCTAAAAAGAATATCGAACTGTGTTGTTTACTAGGTGTCATGGAGTGGCAGGGTAGGTAAGGGACCCAGATGTAGAATCTGAGGCGGGCAGGTGTTTGGTAATCGGGGAGGAGCTGCCTCAAATGTGGCACATCTACCCCGTAGAGTCTGTGGCCAGTAGTGGTCTTTATGAAGAATAATATAACTATCACAAAATACAGTGTAATGTTATGTACCAAAAAAACATACAAAATTACTTCAGCTTTCTAACTACAGCTATATAAAAATAAACATTTGAGAAATGATGGGAAGCAAATATTCAAGAACAACAACTCTGATAAGATAGTATTTTTTGGGTGTTTAAAGATTTCTGTATCTATAGTCTAGACTTGCCACTGCCTAATATGATAGTCACCAGGCACATGTGACTGTTGAGCTCTTGAAATGTTGTTAGTTCAAATTGAAATGTGCTGTAAATGCAAAATACACACTGGATTTCTTAGACTTTGTATGAAAAAAGCATGTAAACTATCTCAGTAATTTTAAAAATATTAATGGCATAGTCAAATGGTATTATGCTGGATATACTGGGTTAAATAAACTATACTGTTAAAATTAATTTCACCTGTTTTTATTTTTAAAACTGTGGCTACTAGAAAATGTAAAATTATATACATGGCTTGATTCATATTTCTGTTGGACAGTATTAGTCTCGGTTTTTTGTAATGTCATTGGATTATGTCTATAATTAAGAAGGACTGTGGAAATTAGAAACTATAACAAAGGTGTAGATGAGATGAGAGATGGGCCATATGGATGGATAGAAGAGGAGAGAGATGGGAGGTTAAATCTGTGGCTTTAAGTGATAGTTTTGAATGTAGAAAGCGTGAGGGAGGGTGGAATCTAGGAAAGCTGTGCCAGTTAGGTGATGGGACTGTTCAAAGAACAGTGAGCATGGGGAAAAGAAACAAACCACAGTCAAGCAAGAAGCGTCTAGGCAGTCAGGGCAGTCCAGTGGCTCTGGGAACATGGGCTCTGGGCCTCGGAAGCTGGCTTGCCTGGGCATTCTGGTGAGACCGTCAAGGCTCCTGCACTGTACTTGCAAGCACTAATCTGGGACAAGAGGGCCTTTGGGCTAGGAATTGGATTGAATGGGGAGGAGTTTAGTTACCAAACCATTGGTATTCTCTCTCCTTAATAGGTAGGGCTTAGCGGCTTAAAAGGATAAGACTGAAGGGAAGTCCTGATCACCGTAGATTTTCAAAACAAAATAAACACGTAAATCTCAAATGATAGGCCAGTTTTTGTGACTTCAGTGTTTTGTCCTCTCCTGATTTGTATGTGTAGGCCTTACAGGAAAAGCTGTGGAATGTGGCCGCCCCTTTGTATGTGAAGCAGAGTGATTTGGCCTCAGCAGCAGCAAAACAGGTAAGCTAATAGACACCTTCTCCTCAGTAGATCTCTGTGCAGGAATTGTCTCTTTCACGTCAGAGCCAGAGGCCTTCCCGTGGCTCCACGTCTCTGCTTTGGCCTCCCCAGTTTCAGCCTGTGAGAACAGAAGTTAGTGCGATGAGAAGCAGCATAAAATGAGGGGTCACAGCACTGGTTTAAGAGGCAAGGGATCTGGGGTCTGGTCCCAGGTGTGCCCCTAGTTTTCTGGGTAATATTGAACAGGTTATTTAACCTCCATGGGTTTTTTTTCCTCCTCTGTAAAATATGGCAGTTCAATTAAATGAGTTCTAAGATTCTTTGTGTTCTAAAATATTACCAGTTTGTATTTCAGATACACTAAAATCCAATAAATGCTATCATGAATCTTATCTGAAAATATAGTTGAACTACTTTTCAGGGTGTTTAAATTTTTAGCCCTTACTAAATGAATGTTAAAGGTTCTTACATTTCTCCTCAGGTCATTAAGTAGCATTTCATTTTATTCGATTTGAGTTTCTTTCTTTCTAGCTTTGGGCAGTTTCCCTTCATTCTTAGGTATTGGCATTTAGTGAACTCTTCTGGTTCAGGTCTTCTGGATAGTGAGTCTGTACATAACCAAATGTTTATGACCCAGTAGGAAGTTACAGTACAGTTCACTAAATGATTTCAAGTTAATTTTAATTAACCCTCACAATGATCCCATTCGGTAGGACTATGTGTTAAGCCCATTTTACAGGTGAAACAATTAAGGCTCAGCAAGGTTAAATTCATAGATTTCTAGGTAGTAGAGTCAGTGATTTGAGCCCAGATCCTCTGATACTCAGAATCTGTTTTCTTTCTACTGTTCTGCTTGATCTCTTATCTGCTCTACACTCCCTTTCACACCTGCTATGTGGCTTTTTGTAGGGGAGTAGGACTTAACGACTGGAGTCCCAAAATGTCCCATGTTGGGAGGCAGAGGACTAAGGAGCTGTAGTCTGGAAGAAAGAGAGGAAATTGCTTTATCACAGATACTGTGTTAAGCTCTTCCCATGTCCCATTTAATCCTTTAAATTTTATAATGTTGGTACTGTTTCTTCCCTATGCATACATAGAGAAACTGAGGTACCATGTAGTTACATATCTTGTCTTACTGTCAGTTTAGGAGAGCCTGGAGTGATTTCTCTGACCGCAGAGCCTTCAAAGGAAGGCAAGCACAGAAGGGGAAAAGAAGCATCATGTGGATGGGAGTAGCTCGTTTGGCTAGAGTAGAGCAAGAGCTTAAGATGCAGTGGGGTTGAGCTGAGGTCATAAACCTTGTTTTCTGCGCTTAATCCCAAAGTCTAGGCCCATAGGACAGTCTGTCTAGATGACTAATAAGTGGTTCTTCGTTCTTGATGCTCAGTTCTTGAGGACTTTTCTTGGAGTTTGGGTTTCCATATATAGCATATATTCATTTGTTCCCACAGTGCAGTAAGTTTGGTTTAGAGTAACAAACAGTGTTTCACAATTTTATCAGTGATTAAACTCATATCATCATATCATCAACTAAGATGATTTTATTACCAGAAGAAAGTCTTTTGTTTTTCAATTTACAAAATAATTTATTTTCTTTTTCTGCAAGGAATACTTACATTTCTCTCAACACTTACATTAATTTCTCTCAAATTATGTTAGTTTCTCTCAACGTAGGCACTTAAAAATCTCAATTCAGGCTCTGGCCAGTGTGGCTCAGTTGGTTGGAGCATCATCCCATACACCAAAAGGTTGCCAGTTTGATTCCTGGTCGCAGCACATACCTAGGTTGCGGGTTCGATCCCCGGTTGGGGTGTATATGGTAGACAACCAGTCGATGTTACTCTGTCACATTGACGTTTCTCTCTCTCTCTCTCTCTCTCTCTCTCCTTCTCTCTCTTCCTGTCTCTCTAAAATCAATAAATATATCTTTTAAAAAAAATCTCAGTTCAGGACTAAAGTATAGGCATAAAAAACCTCAACTCAGAATTCACCTACAGTTCTATGCTACTCTCAAGGAAGACTTGATATTTTCACTGATCGTTAATTACCTTTTCTTTATAGATCATGGAAGAGACCTACAAAATGGAGTTCATGTACAGTGGTGTGGAGAATAAGCAAGTAGTGATTATACATCACATGAGGCTGCAGGCCAAAGCCTTGCAGCTTATAGTAACGGCACGAACTACTCGAGGGTAAGATGTGCAGCTGGCCCAGAGGGGTGGCATGGAAAGATTAGCTAAGGGATATTAGTGTTAATTTTTTCAGATATTCCAGGTTCTGTTCTTAGATTATAGGAGATCCCTGGAAAAACACTCCAGTGGTTCTTTATTGTCTACAGCACAACATAGGACTTCATCTGGAAACATGGACATTCTTTGTGGTCCTTGATAAATTTCTTTAATCATTTAGTATCAGATTTTAGCATTTTTCTCTTCTGAAGAGACTAATAAACTCTCTCCAAGGCATTAAAGACCAATTAAGAGAATCTACCATGTACTGAGACCATTATTTCAAATCCTGAACTCTCCACTTATTAGTTTGATTCCAGACAGGTTTTTAAACCTCTCTGTTGCCTTGTTTCCCTGTCTATAAAATGAGAAAGCATCTGCCTAATGGGGTTTCTATGAAGAATGAATTGGATAATACATGTAAAAGCACTTAGCATGGTACTTGGTACATAGTAAGAACTCAATATAATGGTAGTTTTTAGACTTTCTGATAATGAGAATTGCCATATTTCATCAATTCAAAAATGCACATTTTTTAACTTCTCTGAAAGCAGATATTTTGGTGGTGTGCCATAGTTTGATTGAAAGTGGATTATTTTGTTCCTTCTTGTTTCATAAAATAAAGATGCATCTTAAGAATGGTGGCATCATAGATTTGATATAGTACACATTTATGTAACTTGTTGCCAGATCAAAGATATATCTGATGCTTAGTCCAGCAGTTGTTTCAGCCTAAACATGGCATGGAGAAATAAATATGGGTTTTTAAGTAAGCACTGAAAATATTAGGTCAGAAAGAACTTTCTGAATATTTTTTTATTTCTTCACTTATCTTGATAGTGCCCTGATAAGCTCATGTAGTAATTTAATCATAGAGATATCCATACATTCACTTAATAAATGTTTAATCCCTACTACTCAGTCACAGCTGAGAAAAGTGATAGGTACTTGAGATGGCATCTACACTTTTTATCAATATTTAAAGACAGTAGATGTATTTTTTGGTTTACATACGACTATTGTGAAAATTTAAATATTGCAGATTAAGTGAAGGTTGCCTGGGAATCCACTTCTTTTATAACAGCTGTCAACAGCCTTTTCCCAAGCCAGATAAGCACGTGCAGATTATAAATGCGTATATGCTAAACGTAAGTCAAGTTATAAGATACTTGGCTGCCCTGCCTCCTTTTCTTTTCATCGAACAATGTATTTCATCTTTCCATGTCATATAAAGATTCTCATATAATTTGGTCTTTACTCATGCTGTATTATTTTATATTTTCCATTTGTATGCTATTTTTCTTTCTTGATATTTTGATGGACCGATTGTTTTCTTTGTTGTTTTTCTTCCTGGGGGTTTAAAAGTTCTGTACCCTAATTCTGACCTATTCAAGTGAGAGGCAGATCATAGTGAAGAGGGCGGTGGTGCCCCACTGAATGGATTCGATATTGGCTCCACCATTTGCAAACTTAGTGACCTTGGATAAATTATATAAACAGTCTGTGTCTCAGTTTGTTCCTCATAAGTCATACTAGGATAATAGTGGTACCTCACTCTCCCTCATAGGGCTATTGTGAGGATTATTGAATTTTCTATATAAAGCCCTTAAAATACTTCTCTAACACTTTCAGAGTAAACACTTGATAAAGCTCAGAGTTGTTGATTAAATATTAGTTTACATATATATATATATTTCTCCTCACTCGAGGACATTCTTAAGGGAAGGAAGGGTGAGAGAGAGGGAGAGAAACATTGATGTGAGAGAGAAACATCGATTTGTTGCCTCTTGCATGCCCTGCCAGGAGATGGAACCTGCAACCCAGGCATGTGCCCTGACCAGGAATTGAACCTGCAACCTTTTGGTCTATGGGATGACACTCCAACCAACTGAGCCATACCGGCCAGGACCACTTTTATGTTTTTAATAAACATAATGAATTTCTCTTACCAGCATAAAAAAATTAAATAGAATTTATGATCACCTCTATCAAGAACACCTCAGATCAAAATGAAAAGTTTTAGTGTGCTTTTTAAAAATTGTCTTATACTATTTAATTTGGAATTTAGTTTTACTTTAGAATTATGTTTTTATAATATAGCTCTTAAGAATCCTTTCTTAAAATATGCATTAATTTTTATACATACATTATCAAAATTATTTAGTCCCAATTTGCCATCCACTGTTCTTTTTGTATCACATTTGACTTTTTAAATTTCTTGTTCTAATTCACTGTTTATTTGACTGGAACACATTCTCCAGGAATGGTTTTCAGAACTGTGTAAATACTGCTTTTTGCCTCTTAGTATTTAATGTTACAGTTAGGATGTCTGATGTCAGTCTGGTTCTCTTTCCTTTGTAGGCAGCTTACTTTTTGGGTCAAAGCTGTAAACTTCTCTTTTTCTCTTTAGAATTCAGAAATTTCACCAGGATATGTGTAGGTCTGTGTTTCCTTTCACTATTCTTACTGGCCTTTACTGGGACTTTGAAGTCTCAACTCTGTTTTTAGATCAGTTTTGTTTCTCTTCCATTATTTCTTTAATTACTACTTCTTCCATCCAGTCCAGCCTCTCACACTAGATACTGTATCTTCTGGATCTATTTTCCCTATATCTTTTCTTTTCTGTTGTAATTTTTTTTTCTATTCTATATTTTGAGTAAATTCCTCAAATGCTCTTTTAATTTATCATTTCAGTTTTCATCATTTTTCATTCTAATATTCTTTGAATATTGATTTCATTATTACAGTAGTCCTCCCTTATCTGAAGGGGATACATTCCAGGACCTCCAGTGAATGCCTGAAACCACAGACAATCTTGCACCCTATGTATACTATGTTTCTTCCTATATATACACTTCTTTTCACTTAAAAGAAGCACCTTATGGCTTCTCTTTGACATACTCGAATTGTCAGCATCACTGATCCTGTGCTTTGGGGCCGCTATGAAGTGAAATAAAAATTACTCAAAACACAAACACTGTGTGATATTTTAGCAGTGAATCTGACAACGGAGATGGCTATTAAGTAACATATACAGTGCGGATATGCTGGACAAAGGGATGATTTATGTGCCCGGTGTGATGGCATAAGATTTATCACACTACTCAGAATGGTGTGCATTTTGACACTTGTGAGTTGTTTATTTCTGGAATTTGCCATTTAATATTTTCAGACCATTGTTGACCACAGGTGACTGAAACTGCAGAAAGTGAAAATGTGAATAAAGGGGGACTGCTTGTACTGGTTTTTTCCAAGTGTGCTTTATTCGGCCTGCCTTTTTTGTCGCAATTTCTCTTGCTTCATCAATGAAGTATCCTTTCAAATCTCCACTTAAATCTCACAGTGGTTACTTATTTGAAATTTTTTTTTAAAGGTTCCTCTGCTTTCTTGCCTTGACTTCATCTCCTTAAGGTCTGCTTGATCTGCTTTACAGCTCCTGATTATCCTCATAACATCTAGTAATTTCCCATTGTCTTTGCATCCTTATACATGCAAGTCTAGACTAGGTTAAAGCGACAGTTGATGGAGGCTTTCCCAGCAGTTGTAGGTCAGTGCTTGATCTCTCCTACCCTGATCTCAGTGCCTCACTCTTCCACTGCTTTCCTTCCTCACGCCAAGAGAAAACGGGGAGTTCTCCATGGTAGATGCCCACTTTATGTAGCATGTAGGTGAGGCTGCCTGCTCTGTTTGGGGGTTTGGGGAGAGTTCTCTAAATCTTTTTGTATTTTACTGTTTGAAAGTTCTCCAAGCTGGTTCTGTATAAGCAGGCCAGAAAGTGACACTGCTTGGCCAAATTGCTTGCCATTCAGTCCCCGCCTAGCTGGAGTTCTCCTAGCCAGTCTTCGCACTCCTGGAGGTCTTTGGTGGGTTAACCTCACTGTCAAATTTCAGTTGCACTCGGGTAGTTTATCAGAGTTAAGAAAGTTCCCAGTGCTACCTGGTTAGGAAAGTAATTTTTTATTTGCCATTTCTCATTTATTCATTTAGCAAATATTTATTGCTTATGTGAGGAAATACATGATGAACAATACAAAGATAGAACCCTAACAGAACTTTCATTTTAGTAAAAAGACTAACATAGGTCATTGAGAACCTGGACACTATTCTGTTACGTAGTTTTATATAGAGAAAAGAGTATTCGTTTTTCTTCAATGGAATTTCACTCCTCCAATGAATAATATATTGATATATATTATAATAATATGAAAATAGGATGTTTCATGCAGAAATTACAAGGAATAAAAGAAAATGCACAAAGGTCAAAAGGAAAATCTGTTGTGTGACTAGTAACTTACAGTGGCCTAGCATGATGCCTGGGTTATTTATGTATGCAGTGAGTTTTTACTGTAGTAAAATACTGTTAAATACTGTGCGGCTGAGGAAGTCAAGACAAAGAAAAGAGAGCATAGTCTGTGTTTGTGGGCAAAGTAGTAACAAAAGCTTTTCCTTTACTGCATGAGAATTTCACCATTGGTTAACTTTCTAGGGCTGTTCCTTGAAAACCTGATAGTGTCAGCTGTTTAGGTAACACTGCTATGGTAAAAAACGATCTCTGACAGAGTTACCATAATTATCTGATGCAAACCCCATTGCTTTGAGCTTCACTGAGTGCAGCAATTCTTGTAACTGAGCATATCCCTTGTGGGGACCCTGGGAGGTATGCCCATGGGTAGTTTCAAGACACATTAACACCTATGGAGCATGAAGCTACTAAGCCAGAATGTTCCCACACCCGCCAGATATAGATCTCATCTCCTTGCGCCCAGCCTGTCCGCTGCAGAGTCAAAGCTGCCAGGCAGCTATGTGGGAGGGCCACTGAATGGACTGCTGCAAGGACTCCCACAGAGGAGGACCGTGACACGCACGATCAGCAGGCTGTGCTCCTGTTCTGTATTCTGGTGAATCTGGTGCCAAGGGTAGCCTGTGATGGTTTTTGATTTTGAATGTCATCAAGCCTAATGGGCACTGCAGTTTTTTGATCGGGTCTTGAAATCCTGGCAGATATTTCCCTCTAGGTTCATTAGCAGTCCTGTATTTCTCTTAAAGATGATTTTTATAGTGTAATATGCTCGTTCTCCTTTTATGTAGGCTCAGGAGTCTGGGACTTCGGTCCTCAATCCAGTTCGCGGATTTCATAAGCAAATTTCTTTTCTTTTGTTTCCTACAGAGTTGACCCCTTATTTGGAATGTGTGAAAAATTTTTACAGGAGGTGGATTTTTTTCAGAGGTAAGTATTTCACCTCTTTTCTAGCTTATTAAATCTTGGTTATGGCCCTGGAGGGTGTGGCTCAGCTGGTTGGAGAATCATCCTGTAGACCGAAATGTTTGGTTTGATTCCCGGTCAGGGCACATGCGTAAGTTGCAGGTTTGATACCTGGTTGGGGCACATGCAAGAGGCAACCAATAGATGTTTCTCTCTCATATAAATTTTTCTCTCCCTCTCTCTCCCCCTTCCCCTTCTCTCTAAAATTCATAAGCGTGTTCTCAGGTGAGGATAAAAAGTAAATAAATAAAAATACATCTTTTTAAAAAATCTTGGTTATGCAGAGAATATTACTAACAGAGCCACAAGAGTGATCACAAGCCAGAATTCTTGATGTGGCCCACGTAATTAAGCTAGTATCTGTGGCAGTGTGTCCTAATTTGTGTGTTTTCTTTAGTGGTATATAAACCTCTTTAACTTTAGCTTCAAACCTAAACATAGAACAACAGAATAATAAAAACATCAGGAATTTCTTGGATTCAGCACTGAGCCAGACCATAAAGAGACAAGTATTATGTGGGAAAACTCAGAAACTCTTACTGAAAAGTCACAGCTTGTCTGTTCTTAAACCACTGTTTTTAAACTTACATATTTCCTGTACTCTAAAAAAAAAATGTTCCAATTAACTTTCGTTTTGTAGAAGAGTTTTCTCAGAGTTCTGTGTGATACAAATGGGTTAAAACAGATGAGCGAAATGTTTGGTGAAGAAGTGGGAGTCAGGGTAATGACCAAACCTGTGTTGCACTGGCTGTATAATACCAGGAGGAAGACATTTATAGGACTTTGAAGTACCCCGTTAAGTCTTATATTTCTTTCTGACACCCTTTGTCCCTGTCACCATGAACTTGACCAGACCTGAGGTTTATATGACTACACTTCTCAATTCTTTTTTCATTTGGGTGATGATAGCTTCCTATAGGGCTGGGTTGCAATGCCACCTTTCACCAGTAGGTGCTGTTCTCTAGCAAACAAAATAGTCCAGCTTGGATCTCTAAGATCCTACCTTCAATATGAACTAAGTTCATGCCTTTTGGTTTTCGAATCTTTAAGGTAGTTTGTTTTTGCACAGTTGGGCTGAAGAGATTTTTAGAAAGGTGACAGCTCTGAATTGCTAAAGTTCCTCATGTGTTTAGAGCTGCACAGTTTTTCTTAATTTAGCCTGTGAGCCCTATACTGATGTCACCTCCTCAGTGAAATGTATTTTGACTAACCCTTCCAGAGCTGGGAATAAGTTACTTAACCTTTAAAAGCCTTGATGACACATCATGCTCTCTGAGTCTCAGTGTTCCTGTCACTTCAGTATAAGCTCCATGAAGACAGGTATTTTTGGCAGCTGGCTCGCCCTATCTCTCTCTCTCTCTCCGCCCCCCCCCCCCCCCAGCTCTCTCATCTATCTATCTTTGTCTATCTCCCTTGAGCACACCAGCATCTTTTCTCACCCCCCATCCCCAGGCACAATTTCCTTGCACCTCTCTTTCTCCTAAGCTCCAAGGACCCTTCTTTTGCCTCTAACATTTTTCCTGAGCCCATTCCTTCTGCTTCTTCTACCTCTGTGACTTTCTAAATAAACTTTCTCTCTCTTTCTTTTTATTTTTTAAGTCAGGCTTTTTATCTCTCTTGCTTACTCTTTTATCCCCAGTGTCCAGAAGAGTACTTGGCACTTGGTTAATCCTAAAGACATATTTGTTAAATTAATAAATGAATTTATAATATAAGAAAATATTGTAACAGTGCACAGGATTGCTGGGAAGATCAAGACAATGTAAAATTCTTAGAAATATACCTGGCACATAATGGGTGTCCAGTAAATGCGGCCATTATGATGATTGTGTCACTGAGGCATAATTAGCTGGCTATCTCAGTTGGGAGCCTTGCACTCCTCCAGTTCATTACTTTCTCTGCCTTGGCGCTTGGAAGGTTTCTGAAGCTCAGCCTCTGGAAAATAAATGCATAGTTATTTGCTTCTGTTTATTCCTCCAGGTGTTTCGTCTCTGATTTACCCCACCTGCAGGACAGCTTTGTGGACAAACTTCTTGACCTTATGCCTCGACTCATGACATCCAAACCAGCAGAAGTGGTCAAAATTCTACAGACCATGCTGCGGCAGAGTACCTTCCTGCACCTCCCTCTTCCAGAGCAGGTGGGGGTCTTTGTCATACCCCCGCAGGTGAAGTCTGACCAGACAGAGCTGCTCCCCTTGATGATCTTTCATCTTTGGAGCGGCTGGGCTAGGGCTTTTCCTCTGATTGGCTCCCACATGCCCACCTGTTAGATAAGGAGACAGAAAGGCAAAGATCATGTTTTGTTATCCAGGGATGACCTGGCTTTAGAATCATTATATTTTCTTGTTTACAGATCCACAAGGCCTCAGCCACCATCATCGAGCCAGCAGGCGAGTCAGACAACCCTTTGCGGTTTACATCGGGGCTGGTGGTGGCCCTGGATGTTGATGCAACCCTGGAACATGTGCAGGATCCTCAGAGCACTGTGAAGGTCCAGGTGTGTCAGAGTCTGGCCCCACAGAGCTTCTGTACTGACTTTGTGTTGAACTTTGCATTTAACTGTAGCACTCCTTTAATCTCTACCTGAGGTATGGAAATTGGGAATGGAGAAGAAATGAGTCTTTTTATTTTTATTTTCTTTAAAGATTTTATTTATTTATTTTTAAAGAAAGGGAAAGAGAAAGAGGGAGACAAACATCAGTGTGTGGTTGCCTCTTGCATGCCCCCTCCTGGGGATCTGGTCTGCAACCCCGGCATGCGGCCTGACTGGGAATCAAACCGGCAACCCTTTGGTTCTCAAGCTGGCACTCAGTGTACAGAGTCATACCAGCCAGAGCAGAAATGAGTCTTTTTAGAAAAGAACCTGGGCTTGAATCCCAACTTTACTTCTAAGTTTGATCTAGAGCAAGTTATCTTAAACTCAGAACCTCAGATTCTACAACTAACAAATAGGAATGGTTGACGTTGAAATGAGATGATGCATATAAAGTCCCTGGTACCCAGTAAGGGTTCACTAAATGACATGACACTTTCTATTCTGATAATGTGCAGTTAAGACTTGGTCTTTTTAGAGCTTCGAGCAAGCTGCAACAAACAAATCCTTTTGAGGCTGTGGGTGGGTCAGCCTGGTGAACAAAATTTGTAAGTGGGGAAAAAGTAATCACTATGGAGTATTTTTTTTGAAGTTAGAGATAGGTTTATTAGAGACATGAGAGGTATAGAATAGATGCTAATCAGTTTATACAGTCTGCAGTTAAGCCCACAAAGAGCACTACCCATTTATCCATCCATCCATTCTTCCTTCTTTCCGTGCAATAATGTTTACTTTATTGTACAGGCTAAACGCTAGAGTCTCAAAGGTAATTATGTCAGAATTCCCGCCTTCAGGATGCTCAGTTTCAAGGAGACACAGATGAATGATTCTAGCTAAGAACCTAGACGTGTAGAGAGAAAATTACTTTTCCTCCCCTAGAGGTTTATTTCTAATTTTTGACTAGTACAAAACATTTGCAATATACTTAAAAATATTTTTGAAAATACCCTGGAGGCACTTAATTTGGAGATTGTGGTGGAAGCTGAGGGAAAAAATATTTTGTGGAGATGTTGGTGCATGGTGAGATCTGAGAGGATGAGTAAGAGCAAAGGATAAGGATAAAAGGAGGCATCCTGGGCAGGAGGGATATGAATAAAAATAAGGGTGCAAGCACTGGCAGCAAGTCAATCAGAGGACAGAAAAATAGCCTAGAGCAGGCCGGGAAAGCTTCCTGGAAGAGGTAAGGGTGAATCAGGCCTTAAAGATGGCAATATTTGCTTCCAATAACAGTAGAGGAAAAAACCTCTGGCTTCCCAGCAGGAATTATAAACCATGAGACTTATAGAGAACTAATTCTGAGCTGGTTGTAAAGTTGTGCTGCAGTTGGTTTTTTGGTTTATGGATCCATGCACCGCCCCCCACCTCCCTGCCCGCCCCCCCGCCCCCCCGCCCGCCCCACACATAGTGGTTTTTCACCCTAGGAGCACTTCATACTTACTCAGAAAACATTGAAAAGTACTAATGTACAGTCCTCAGCTTATACCAGTTAAATCAGAATCCTAAGAGTAGGGCCCATGGGTACCAGGTTTTATTGTTTGTTTGTTTATTTGTTTGTTTTCTGAGCCCATAGTTGATTCCAATGTACAGCCATGATTGAGAACCACTGGTTCACACTATTCCTGAAAAAAGCTCACTGACCAACCGAGCATAAATAAGGTTGTACAGAGATTATTTAAGCATCATCTGCTGGATTCAACTGAAAAATCTCCTTCAAAGCAGCTCCACTACACACATGGCCAAACTGTCTGGATGCTTCTACAGTCAGGGAAATGGGAAGCTGATGCCTGGTCAGAGGCAGCTCTCTGTTGATTGGAAAGTGCTATCCAATCCAGCCACCGAGCCTGAACAACTCTTCTGATCTGGACAGTGCTTTTGGTGCCAGGGATGTAGTAGTGAATACGAGTGAGATCACATCAAGGTTATATTATCTGTTAAAGTGTATCAGCTCTTTAAAGCAGAATGTACAGGCTGGGTGGCTTGGTTGGTTGGAGCAGTGTCCTGTACATCAAAGGCTGTGGGTTCGACTTCCAGCTGAGATGGAGACATAGGTAGACACACCTTGCCTCCTTGCACAACCATAAGAAGGATCACAGCTAATCTCAAAACAAAATACACCCAGAACTGCCAGAAAAAATTAAACTGTATAAAGTCTGACAGCCAAGGATTTAAAGAGGAAATACTCATCCAGACGGGTAGGAGGGGCAGGGTGGATATGGTGTGGTGGTGGAAGGTGGAATGGGTAGTAAATGAAAAGCAAGAAGGATACCTGGGGAGCAAGCCATCCCAGCCCCGGGCCAGACTGCACAGCTCAGGGGTCTGGCACCAGGAAAATAAAGCCTTATAACTTCTGGCTGTAAAAACCAGTAGGGGTTGGAGCAGCAGAAGAAACTGCCGGTTTCTCAGGAGAGTCCGTTTAAAGGACCCATGTGACCCTAGAACATATGTAAACCCGCCCACTCTGGAATTCAGCACCAGGGCAGCAGCTAGTATGGCACCAGTCACATATAGGAAGTGGGGGAATTGACTGAAAATGGGACAAGAGTCAAGCAAGTGACATTGTTCCCTCTCAGACCCCACCCCCACATACAGCACCGCAAAGCAGCAAAGCAGTTTGCCTCACCCTAGTGAATACCTAAGGCTCCACCCCTTACAACATAACAGGTGCGCCAAGACAGAGTCAAAGCAGTTCTACCCAATACACAGAAACAAACACTGGAAGGCTGCCAAATTGAGGAGACCAAGAAAAAAAAAACATGGTCCAAATGAAAGAACAGATCAAAACTTCACAAAAAGAACTAAAGCGAAATGGAGATAGTCAACCTATCAGATGCAGCATTCAAGACACTGGTGATAAGGATGCTTAGAGATTTCATTGAGTATGGCAAATGCATAAGGAAAGAATTGAAGGCTACACTAAGTGAAATTTTAAAAAATCTGCGGGGAACCAACAATGATGGGAAGGAAGCTGGGGTTTAAATCAACGATTTGGAACAAAGGGAAGAAATAAACAGTCAATGAGTACAGAATGAAGAAACAAGAATAAAAAAAGGATGATAATATAAGAAGCCTCTGGGACATCTGAACCATAGGGATACCAGAAGGAGAAGAGGAAGAGTAAGAAATTGAAAACTTACTTGAAAAAATAATGAAAAAAACTTCCCTAATTTGGTGAAGGAAATAGACATACAAGTCCAGGAAGCTCAGAGAGTCCCAAATAAGATGGACCCAAGGAGGGCAACACCAGGACACATCATAATTAACTGCCAAATGTTAAAGATAAAGAGAGGATCTTAAAAGCAGCAAGAGAAAAGCAGAGTTATCTGCAAAGAAGTTCCCATGAGACTATCAGTGATTTCTCAAAAGAAACTGCAGACTAGAAGGGACTGGCAAGAAGTATCCAAATTTATGGAAAGCAAGGACCTACATCCAAGATTACTCTATCCAGCAAAGCTATCATTTACAATGGAAGGGCAGATAAAGTGCTTCGCAGATAAGGTAAAGCTAAAGGAGTTTATCATCACCAAGCCCTTATAAAATGTTATGAAATGTTAAAGAGACAGTTATTTAAGAAAAAGAAGATCAAAACTATGAACAGTAAAATGACAACAAACTCATAACTATCAACAACTGAATCTAAAAAAACAAACTAAGCAAACAACTTGAACAGGAACAGAATCATGGAAATGTAGATCACATGGAGGGTTATCGGTGGGGAGTGGGAACAGAGAGAATGGAGGGAAAAGTACAGGGATTAAGAAATCTATCAGCCCTGGCTGGTGTGGCTCTGGATTGAGGGCTGGTCTCCAAACCAAAGAGTCGCCAGTTCGATTCCCAGTCAGGGCATGTGCCTGGGTTGTGGGCCAGGTCCCCAGTAATGGGCATGTGAGAGACAACCACACATTGATATTTCTCTCCCTCTCTCTTTCTCCCTTCCCCTCTGTCTAAAAATAAATAAATAAAATAAAATAAAAATAGGGTGGTGTTAAGAATAATACAGGAAATGGAGAAGCCAAAGGACTTTTATGCATGATCCATGGACATGAACTAAGGGGAGGATTCCTGGAGGGAAGGTGGGTACTGGGCAGAAGGGGGCAAAGGGGAAAGACAATTGGACAACTGTAATAGCATAATCAATAAAATATACTTTTAAAAAAAGGTTGCAGGTTCAGTCCCCAGTCAGGGCACATATGTTTGTGGGTTTGATGCATGGTCAGGGCACGTATGGGAGGCAACCAATTGATGTTTCACTCACTCCCTTTTTAAAATCGATAAACATATCCTCGGGTGAGGTTTTTTTTTTTTTAAAGCAGAATGTGTAGGAACTTCATTCAATAGCACTTTTGTTAGCCCAATTCAGACCTACTAGATTATACCTGATGATAGAGGAGGCGTGGTTTTTAGTTTTAGTTTTTCTGAAATTTGGAATATAATTCACACCGGCCATTTTCTTCTCCTGACCTGTGTGGGCCACAGATTTCTAAGCTGCACTTGGGAGGAATGAAGGAAGGCTTGCAGTGACCATTTCACAGAGGGGTCAGGGCCTTTCATCAAGGGCAGCTTTGCTGAGAACTCTGGGAGTTCTGCTACCTTACCATTTTCTTGGCCGTGCTCATTAGTGTTTCAGTCCTCCCTTGTCCCTCCTTAAAAAATGAAGCCCAAGTATTGCCTTTAAAGATAACAAGGATCAGGGAGCTGGGGTACCTGCATGTTTGCGCTATAGTATATGGATTCAGGGCCTGGAGATGGAATGGTGAATAGCCGCTTTTAAAAAGAACGGTAGAAGGGGGAGGGGTTGCTAAGCTCTGAGAGATGAAATGAGATTATGGGGAGGGGGGCTGAGACATGCCTCCCAGAGTTCAAATTGAAAGATCCATTCAGTTCCCTACTTTGTGCTTACCAGGATCTTTACATGGCACAGGTTCTGTGCTGTTCTAGGATAAGCTTCATGCAGTTCCTTTGTACACTGTGCAGTATAATAGACCCTGTCCACAGACAGCTGTGAGGCCCCCCTGAGAGGCTGAAGGAAGAACTCTGTAGCAGTTAATAAGATTTGAACAACTGGTCAGTGATTGGAGCAGACCCTTCATTGAGCGCTGTCTCTGCAGAAAGAGAGGGATGAACAGCTTCCCAACTGTTTCTAATCCAGTGGAGAGGATACAGTTAGAAATTATTCTTAATACTGATTGATGGCAGTGGATGCTGGGCCATGATGTGACTCAGAGCCGGGGGGTAGAGAATCATCCTGATGCGGCGCCTGGGAAGGCTTTTGATGTCAGGATCAGTATCTTTACCTCTCCTTGTACTTTGTAGGCACTTCATTACTCTTGCTTGTTCACCATGGATTCAGGAAATGTTTGCCGTACACTGCTTTGTGCTGGGACAGGGGGTCTAAAAATGTCAGCAGTGTTCCCCTCCCCTCAAGGCGCGGTCTTTTGTGAAGACTGTTGTCTCCTTCCTTTTCCTCTTGTTATGGGGTTCATAGCAGATGTCACCAGCAATTTTGTTGAAAGCTCTTGGTTCTTTCTGCCTCTTTTCTCACTTCTATCACCTCTTAGGTCTTATATCCAGATGGCCAGGCTCAGATGATCCACCCCAAGCCCGCAGACTTCAGGAATCCTGGCCCAGGGCGGCACCGGCTCATCACCCAGGTGTACCTCTCCCACAGTGCCTGGACAGGTAAGGAGTCAGCGGGCCAGGCTGGGCAGGAAAATATGCCAAATGCCTGAGATCACACCCACCCCCAGGCATTTGGTATTTTGCACTGTCGAATTGGGGCTGCTGAGGATGGTGCTTGATTGATTAGAGAGCTTAAAATTTCAAACTGGGTACATTTAATTTGCTACATAGCTTTGATTGCAAGAGGCACAAGATTTTATCAGGAGATAATGCAGATTTAGCAGAATGAAGTCTCATGGAAAGAGCCCTGGGGCTGGATGCTAGACTTACCTTCCTGTCCTAACTCTGCCTCTGACTTGCTGCATAACTGGACAAGCCACTCTCCTCCTGAAAATGCTTCCTCACCTTTCAAATGAAGACGATAATTCTCAGTCTACTAGTTAGTTCTGAGGATTACTCTGTCTGAAAATTAAACAGTTTTGTATTTCTTACCAAAAATGTAAAATCATTCCCTTTATATATGAACAATTCAGTTCATTCCTCCAAAACATGTAAAATGACAACAGTTACTGTCCCCCCTCCGCCCACCCCATACAGTGGCTGAATAGAGCCTCGGTAATTTTTGGAAAGACTGAGAGGTGGCATAAGTTGTTTTGATTTTTTTTTTAATTTGTAAGAATAAAATGGGACAACACAAGTGCAAAGACATTACATTTCAAACTTTGGACACTAACAGGAGGCTTGGTCAGCAGAACCTAAAATGTGAGGGGGAATTGGCCTTGCCGGTATTTCCTAAATCCTTCCATTGATTCAGAAGCACGGCTGTCACTGGAGAAAGTGTTTAATGCCACCACATTTGGTTTATCTTAGAAATAGGTAGGTGCTTTCTGGAATTTTCTTTTACTGTGATTTAAAATACATGAGTAACATCAAATGTCATTATTAATGGTTTCCCTCTATCAGGGGTAACATTAGGTCATAGGTGTTAGTTACAGATGACTTTATAAAGTTTTCAACAAAGAAGAAGTCCTGTTGAATGTCAGGGCAGCCCCCTGGGGGGGACTAGTGACCCTGAGCCTGGCACTGGTTCTGAGAAGTTCATCTGGGATCACCCACCTCTGAGAAGCTGCTACCCAGTCACTATTATAAACCTCTTTCATAATTCTCTGCATGGCACTTACTAATGTCGGATGTTTTCTCATTTGCTTACTGCCTTTCTCTCCAGTTAGACTGTAAGTTCTTCTAGAGCAGAGAACTTGCTTGTTTTTACCTCTGTATCCTCAATACCTCTATCCTGTGTCCTTAATACCTGACATGTATTATAGTGGGTGCTCAACAAATAAAGAAAACTGAATATATGATTTTAAATGTGCAGTTAAAATTTATTTAATCTTTAGACCAACTTTCTGGGGGGAATTAGTATCCTATTTTTCATTTTATGGCTGCATAGATGGAGGCCCACTTATCCATGATGGTGCTGAGGCTGGCACTCCAATTTCTTAACTCCCAAATCCCTTATTTTTTCAGTTTACCACACTTCTGACCTGGGACAGTAAAGTTAGACCTCGTGAATGTGCCAGTGCCTTCTTTCTCCTACCCAGGAGATGGGCCTGGTGTTGGTAGGGAGCCTCTCCATCCAGTCCCTCCGCAGCTCCCCGCTTGCGGACTCTCTTCAGGGAGGCAGGGTGCTGCCGGGTCTGAAGCTTTGAGTCACATAGGCCAGGTTCCAAATTCTGTCTCCTTTGCTGTGTGATCCTGAGAAAGTTATTTTACCTCTCTGCCTCATTTTCCTTATCTATAAGATGGGAGTAAGAATTATACCTCATAAGAGAGATATTTTTCTAGAATTTGATAAGTAGGTCGCATGATTTGTCCCGGATGATCTTTTGTCTCTCTCCCAGTCCCCTCCCTCCTTTTTTCTCTCCCCTCTCCCTTCTCCTGATGGCAGTGACTTGAATGGCCAAACTCACCGCATGCTGGTGAGGGAAGGCGTAATGACTAGGTGCCGTTGTGTCCTCTGACCTTACCAGGGTTTGGCTTCTCACAGTGCTATGGGCTGAGTCTGGGTTCTGGTCGGGATTGGCAGCAGCCATCTGGGACAATAGAGGAAAACGGTGGGAGGGCTGATACTGGAGTCTGGTATCAGAGAGCAATGCTGGTTTCATTAGATATATTCAAGGCTGAAATACGGTGCCATGTTATGTGAGCATGTCCACAGCACCCAGAGCCTGGTAAATGGCGATGCTCAGGCTGCTCTTTGGAGTTGGCGAGGTTGCTCTGGCTGCCTGCCATGCAAACCTTTCCCTTCCTGGAGGATGGCAATTCAGCCTCTGCTTTCATCTCTAGGGAGCAGTTAGGAAGAAGTCTGGGGGAGGGGCACTGAGAAGTCCTGGGACCTCTGCCTTTGTTCATTTTGATCCATCCAGCCTTCGTTCCTGCCAACTGAACTTTAGCCTTGGGCTCATCTTTAATACTTGCACCTTTTGCTCCAGACACAAAATTAAGGAAGACATCCCAAGCTCATGCCATTCCTGTCCTTTGCATTTACCTCTAGGTTTTTCTGAAATCCTCTCCCCCTTTTTCTTTATTGAAGCCACATGGTTAATAGAAACATTAATTGCTTTAGTTTGTGAACTGGACCCAAATTCTGTCACTGGTGTGGATTTGGGCAATCCGTTAGAACCTCTCAAAGCCTTGGAACTCTTTTGGGATTGTGACAGTCTTTCTTTCATGGTGTGGCAGGGTAAGAATTCTTGGGATTATGTGGTTAGCAAATAGCACATGTTCCTGGGCTCAATCCTCAGTTCTACCTACAGACTCTATTAGAGCACATACTGTGTTCCATGCAAGCCTCTCTGCCTCCTAAACCAAATGGTCAGCAACCTGAGGGAGTTCTTACTTTCACTGCGGTCTGCCACCTGCGGACACTAGATCTGTATCAGAATGCAGCGTCATAGAACAAAAGGTTTAATGACATGATTTTAGGTTCCTGAAACATGTTCCTGTTTACTAGGGAGAATTTTTTGTCAGGACTGTTTTCAAATCAAAGGCTTCTTCTCCACTAAGACAGTAGAGTCTGTGGTACACGCAACCCTGAAGCCTGAGATCAGCTGTGCAGGAAGAGCATGATTATCTCGGCATGAGAATCAGCCACACGCATGTACCTTCTGGGCCTCTCTCTTGAGGTTGGGAGGCCTCTATAGATTTTTAGCTTGTTCTCCAATCCTTAGCAGCCATGGCTCTGAGCTGCAGGGAGCCCACAGAGACCTGAGGAGGAGGTGGTAGCAGAGAAGCAGGCTTAGAATCAGCCACAGAGAGGATGCAGGCTAGGAAAGTGTTTTTGTTTGGTGGAGGGAGGAAGGGGATGTGGACAGATGAAGAAACGTTCTTAAAACCCTGCTGCCTCCATCTTTCATGTTGCTATTACAGGACGTTTCATCCCAGTTCCTAGCCATGCCCAGTCATAGAGGATTTCTTTTGTCTTTTTTTCCAGAACCATGCCAGGTGGAAGTGAGGCTGCTGCTGGCCTACAACTCCAACTCACGCATTCCAAAATCCCCTTGGATCGAGGCGGGTGAAATACCTCCCCAGGTGGAAACCAGCATCGAGGGCACCATCCCCTTCAGCAAGTCTGTAAAAGTTTACATAATGCCCAAACCAGCAAGGCGCTGAGTCACAAGCAGTCTTTATACCTGTGGCCTTAAGGGCCCTTCTTGGGTATCAGAGTGAGCCCGAAGCCAGGAGGACTTCACCTGGAAATGGTGTATAGGTATCAGGAGAAAAAGGTGACCCTTACACTCGCATCTGATATCAAACACAAGATAAATTATTTTGCATTAAGAAAATAAAAACCTTCCAGTCTATTCCCTCCTTGCCATCATCCCTCCCTATAATAAAGTTGAAAAAGCACCAAGATGGTCCTTTAACAATTTGTGTGGCTATAGATTCAACATTTATTCCATATGCTTCTATTCCTCAGGTTTGAAACAAAAATCCAATTTTTAGCCATCTCCAAAAAACCAGTTTAGAGTCATAATCTTTTTTTAATCATTTTTTATTTCCAGTTACAGTTGACATACATTGTTACATTAGTTTCAGGTGTACACCCCAGTAATTAGATATTATAACTTAGTGATCATCCTGATAAATCTTGCACCCATCTGACACTACACATAGTTATTAGACTGTTACAGACTATATTCCCTATGCTGTGCTTTACATTCCCATGACTATTCTGTAACAACCTATTTAAGTTTCTTAATCCTTTCACCTTTTCACCCATCCCTCCAGCACCACCCCCCACCCACAATCTGACAACCATCAAAACATTCTCTGTATCTATGATCTGTTTCTGTTCTGCTTGTTAATTTATTTTTTTTTAGATTCAGCTGTTGAGAGAGATCTATTTGTTGCCGTTTTATTGTTCATATTTTTTATCTTAAAGAAGACCCTAACATTTCATATAATGTTGGTTTGGTGGTGATGAACCCTTTTAGCTTTCTCTTCTCTGGGAAGCTCTTTATCTGTCCTTAGATTCTAAATGATAGCTTTGTTGAGTAGAGTAATCATGGTTGTACTTCCTTGCTTTTCACCACTTTGAATATTTCTTGAAATCCCCTCTGACCTGAGAAGTTTCTGTTGAGAAATCAGCTAACAGTCTTATGAAAGCTCCCTTGTAGGTAATTAACTGCTTTTTTTCTTGTTGCTTTTAAGATTCTTTGTCCTTAACCTTTTGCATTTTAATTATAATGTGTCTTGGTGTGGGCCTCTTTGGGTTCGTCTTGCTTGGAACTCTTTGCACTTCCTGGAGTTGTATGTCTTTTTCTTTCACCAAGTTAGGCAAGTTTTTCTGTTATTATTTTTTCAAATAGGTTTTCAAAGTTTTGCTCGCTCTCTTCCCCTTCCAGCACCCCCATGATGACAATGTTGGTACATTTGAAGTTGTCCCAGTTGCTCCTTACACAATCCTCTTTTTTAGAATTTATTTATTTATTTATTTTGCTCTTCTGGTTGGGTATTTTTGCTTCCTTATATTCAAATCACCGATTTGATTCTCAGCTTCATCCACTCTATTGTTGTTTCCCTGTAAATTTATTTAAATTAGTATGTCCTTCATTTCTGACTGGTTCTTTTTTATGTTGTCATTTCCACTAAGTTCATTGAGCATCCTTATATCAGTGTTTTGAACTGTGCACCTGGTACATTGCATGTCTCCATTTTGTTCAGTTCTTTTTCTGGAGTTTTGTTGTATTTTTTCATTTGAGATGTTTCTTTGTCTCTTAATTTTGGCAGCCTCTATGTGTTTTCTTTGTATTAGGTAGAGCTTCTATTTCTCCCTGTCTAATATAGTAGGTGTCCTGTAGGGTCCAGTGGCACAGCCGCCCCTATCACCCAAGCTGGGTACTCAAGGTGTGCCCTCTTTGTGGGCTTGATTGTAGTTGAGCCTTGACTGCTGTTGGTACATCAGTGGAAGGGATTTACCTAGGCTAATCAGCTGCAAGGACTGGCTGTGGCCAATGTCCACTGACCTCAGATCGCTGTGGAGGATCAGCTATGCAGGGTCCAACCCCACAGAGCACAACTTACTTAGCAGGGCTGTGGTGCCCAAGGAGTCTGCCCCTTGAGTGTGTCATTTGTGCAGGTGGTTGGGTGGTGATGCCTGAATGTGTTCAGAGGCTGTCCCCTGGGTGCACTGGCTCTGGGGACTCCTGGGAGGTGCAGGGCAAGGTGAGCCACTACCTGTGTTCTGCGTGGGGCCACCCAGCATTAAGCTACAAAATAATCTGCAGATGGCTGCTACTTGAGCTGGGCTTAGAGGTGCCAAGGCAAGGCTAAGCTGTGAACTAAGGCTGGCTGCTGCTAGTGTCTGACCTGCTGCCACTGAGTGAGAGGTATGGGGCTTGCTGAGGCCAGATGCTGCTTGTTTGAGAGAACTTAGGAAAATCTGAAGCATGAGCCAAGACAAGCCATTCATATGGAAAAGCCACTGGAAACAACTTGGGTGAGCCTGAAAGTTGGGTGGGATGGGGTCTCAGAATCACCAAGCAGGATGAACGGTGTTAGCCAGGTTATTGGAGACTCGGATATGATGCCCGCTTTTGGGCTCTGTGTTGGGGAGGGCTTAGCAAAGGAATAATGGCCTCTGCCAACACCTGTGTCTGGGAGAAAGATGCCCCCCCAGCTCTCACCTTGATGTTGGACAGTTCAATTCCTCCCCATATGTCCCCGGGGCCTTTCAAGCTGTTGCCCTAGTGCTGGAGCTCAGAGGGAATGAGTCTGAATAAGTTGGTGCATGGGTCCTTTAAGAGGAACTGCCTGGGACTCCAGAAGTTTCCATCTTCCTCAACCTTAATCCCTGCTGGTTTTTATAGCCACATGTTATGGGGACTTTTCTTCTGGCACTAGAACCCTGGGCTGTCGAGCCTCATGGTGTGGAACCCCTTGCTCCTCAGGGGTCCTATGAAGTTGAGCTGTCTTTCCTGATTTTTATCTGCCACATGTGGGTGTGGTACCAGTCCATCCTGTGTCTCTGCCTCTCCTACCAGTCTTGATGTGGTTTCTTTAATTCCATAGTTGTAGGACTTGTATTCAGCTCAATTTCTGACAGTTCTGAATGATGGTTCTGTAGTTTAGCTGTAATTTTGATGAGGTTGTACGAGGAGGTGAGCCATGTTTACCTATGCTGCCACCTTGACCAGAAGGCCCCCATAATCTTTTTTCTTAAAGCAATAGTCTGTTTGCCAGGGCCAACTCCAAAGCAGCTTTCAGAGTCGTACTTCTTCGCATAGATAGTTCCTGCACAGCCTTAGACATCATTATCTTGCTGAGAGGCTCTTTCCATAACTCAGGCAATTAGCCTGGCCAAGGACTGAATGATACCTGAACAATGAATCATTTTCATCCCTGAGAGAGAATCTTGATCTTGCCTGCCACCATCCTTAGACCCAAAATAAAAGAGAAAGGCTGAATGTAAAAGAGAACCTGGATTATGGGAAAGAGGGATCCAGTGTAAGAACTAAACTTACTTCCCACTACATCTCTGATTAGTCCAATGTTGGAGTTGCATGTGAGTTAAAGATGCATGCCAGGTGTAGGAACAGTAAATCCTCCAGAGATGTTAACTGGTGAAGGCCTGTGCTATGTTCTTTACCTGATATATAATCCTCACAACAGCCAGGAGGGACTTAGAGATACATCTCTGGTAGGAAAACTGCATAGTAACTAGTAAAGCTTATATTCATTCAAATCCAACTTGATTCCAAAGGCCCGAGCTCTACCAACTCAGGGGAAGTATATGGAAAACAGCCTTCGAATTCTCAGCCCTCTAAGCCTCAGTTTCCTAATCTGTAAGATAGATATAATTATATCTTAAGAGTTATTGAATGGGTCAAATTAAATAAAGCTTGGTAGAATCTGTATATGTAGTGAGTCTTGATCATATTTAGTACTTAGAACTCATTAAAATAATGGCAAGATCATATAGTTACTCAGAGGCAGAGCTGGAATTTGAATTTAAGCATGTTTGACTTTGGTTTTAATGCACTTGAATGCGTGCCTGACTGTGATTTTAGCGCTTTACATGAGAAAAATCATTTAACCCTCACAGCCGCCCTATGAAGTAAGTACTATTATCTTCATTTGGTAAAGGCAACTGAAGTTCAGAGAATTAAGTAACTTGACCTGGGCCACACAACTAGTAAATGACAGAGCTGGGATTTGAACCCAAGCAGTCTGGCTCCAGGGAGTTGTAACCATTAAAGAGGGAATAAGGGAAGAAGGATCCTCTCCAGGGAGCTGTATAGTGTGCTTCCCCATTTTGTACATCTCAGGATATGCCATCTGTAGGCTCTTCCGTGACAGCAATCGATGCTTTGAAAAGAGTGCCTGCCTTGGAGACAAGGCGAAGCTGAAGCAGGCTGAGTGATACTGTGGCGCTGATGCAAGCACCTCATGATGCTGCTGGGTTGGCGCGTGGACAGCCGCAGGAAGACCCCGGCTGCTGGCTGAGCTCTGAGGCCAGAGCTGTAGAAAGCTTTCTGAGAACATGGTGGATCCTTTTCAGATCTAGTACTCCTTTTATAAAAATCCTTCTGGGTTATATAAAAGTCCTTTTATAGATGGGGAAACAGGTTTTGAGGTAATGTCTTACTCCTAAGGGGCAAAGCCAGGCCTTGATTTCAGGCCTTAAAACACAAAATATAGTGCTTTTTCCACCAACGTTTGAGTGGTCCTAAGAGGCAGATTTTGACTAAGTATCAGAACAACTGTTTTAAAAGTGTGTTAGGATTGAATGGGCTGCACCGAGAGACAAAGCATTCATGCTGGATGTGTTCAAGCAGAGGTGGAACAAGCTCCTGACAAGTTTGTTGCAAAGGAATTCAAGTATATGAAGGGTTGGGCACAACCTTTTAAATTCCTTTTACACTGAATTCTCAGGTTCTGTGAAATATGAGAATCTTGATATTTCTGCATCTGGTTCATGCTTTCTCACTGAAATGAAAAAATGACACAATACAAAGATGGGAAGGGAGCATAAAGATCACTCTGGTGCGGCACCTTCATTTTACAAGTGAAGATGCAAGCCCAGAGAGGCCGAGGTAAGTGCTGAAGCCATGGCTGCAACCCAGGCCCCCTGGTTTTCGGGTGCTCTGGTTTTCCTAACAGGACTCTATTGTTCTGCCTGGGACGGCAGCCTGCCATGCTCCCAGGACTCGAAGCCAGAAACCTGTGTGTCACTGCTGCTGGACTCACCCCTCACAGGAAAACAGCCATCAAGTTCTTTAGATTCTGTCTCCTGAAATGTTTCTTTACTCAGTCCCTTCTCATTACGTTTACTGTTAATTGTCCTGACGTAGCCACCAGCATCTCCTCAGGCATGGCACTGGCTTCCTGATGAGCTTGTCTCACGTTTTGCCCTGTCCGTCCATTCTTCATGCGGCAGTCAGAGTGAGCTTCCTAAAACCCAGATCTCATCACGCCATTCCTCTGCTCAAACCCCTTTAAGTGGGCCACTCCTGGTCCCAGGATAAAGCCTAAGTTATCCTTGAAGGATCTTCATGCCTTTGCCATGGTCTCCGGCTGCGTCCTCCCCATCCCATACACACCCCGTATTCTCCAGCCGCAGAGAATTACCTGCAGTTGTTTCCCACACACACTACGCGCCCTCTCACCTGACCGTCGGACCTGCCGAGCCCTGGAATGTGCTCTTCAGATTGTCCTTTGTGGTTCCTTCTCACTCCTCAGGACTGAGCCTCGTTCTAGAACCTATCGTGTCTCTTGTGGGCTTGGTGCATTGTTTCTTTTTCTCACATCGGCCTTCTTCAAGCACAGAATTTATTGCAAATTCACAAATACACCCCCCCCCCAAAAGGAGGCAGGGGGAGAAAAAGAGGCTTACAGAAAGATTATGATAGAGACTGAAGAATCTAAGAATATGTTTTCTGTCAGAATGTAGTCGGTATTCAGCCCCACTCAGTTATTCATAAGTGTGGGCCTGGTGGTATTTGATCCAGAAATCAGTATTTTCATGTAAAAACTCAATTTTAAAAAAAGTTACTAAAGCAAATGTTAAAATTACTCCACGACAAACCAAACATACCTCCAAGTAGATCTGTGCCAGTTTGAAAGTTCTGTATCCTCGTTGTATATTTACATGTTTGTTTCTTCCAACTAATGTGAGCACCTGAACAGTAAGGATGTTTGTGTTGCATCCCCAGCACAGCTCCTGGCACATGACAGGCAAGGAAAGAATGAATGAGTATAAGAATCCAGAGCAAACTTAGTGCCATGGCATACATGCAAAAGCCAGCCATGAGATTCAAGTTTCTGAAAGGATTTTATATTTGACTTTAACATGATTGACTTCAGCAAACAGAATTATGGGGAAGAAAGATACACACCTAGCACTTGGCAGGTTTCTTGTCTTAGGAACCACTCAAGCAGAAAGAAATTAGGTGTGGGCAGTGAAGGCTGTGCAACCTACAAATCGAACCAGTGGGTTTAATAATTAAAACCTGGACTAAGTACAGTGTCAAGTGGAAAAAGAGCTTCACTCCAGGTTCTACACATTTCCAGCATTGACTATATAGAGCAGAGTGGGGAGGAAGGACTATTTATTAGCAGGTTTATATAAGGTGTAATAACCCCACTTCCAGATATTTCCATCTCTTAAGAAGAAATTGTACTGTTCTCTTTAACATGGGGACAACTCACTTAGGAACACTGATTACACCCACACCCAATTCAACACCCACACCCAATTCAACACCCACTGGAGCTGTCTCACCTTACATTTGACCAAAGAATAGGAAGAAAATTTGATTGCATCAATAGAAAAGCAGTTTGAATTTTATTAAATATCCTAGCTATATACTCGTATGTGCCTGGCTTTATGAGCTGAGGCAACGGAGATCTATAAAACTCTTGTCATCTGACATGCCTGGTTGCCAAAAAGGGACTGAGCAGGACCTCCCCAGACCTCTAGGCTGGGTAGCAGGTGAGTGAGGATCTCACTCCCATGGTCCTCCTCAGGTGTATGGTGGGAAAAGATTAAGACATAGCATTGGGTCTTGGTGTTTCACCTGACCCAGGTAATGTGCACTCCAACAGAGGACTTTTATGGAGATGGTGTCTTAAACTAAAAAGGTAACTTTAATGATGGAATTTCAGGTAAGAACACATTTGGTTAGATGGAGGAAAACTAATTAACCAGGGGAAGCAGAGGATGCAGAAGGTTTAGGGAAATAAAAACCCCAAATACCAAGGTAGGCAGTAACAACTTCTTTATTGGACCATTAGGGACATTTAAATGAAATAACATAGAGATCCAGCTGTATGTCTCGAAATTCAATAAGTACCATTTCCTTGTACCCTTCTTTGTGGATGTGGGTTCCCTGTGACCCTTTGCTGTGTATTTCCTCCTAATTCTATTTAATTCCAAAGATAAAGGATGTAAAGAAGGAAATGAGTGTCAAACCTTAGAGCTGGGGGTTTTATATATATTGCCTCATTAAATGCTGGGAAATAGCCCTATAAAGACTAGACTGCTTAACTACACAAAGTTGACTTACTGTAGTCATTTTGCAATATATACCAATATCAAATCATTGTGATATACACCTGAAACTAATATTATATGTCAATTATACCTCAATAAAGTTATTTAAAAAATACACAATATTGGATCCTAACCAAGCCTGCCACTTGCTGGGTGAGCTTGGAAAAATCCATTTGCTTTCCATTATGATGGTCTTAGCTCACCTTTTGCCAAACCACATCTTAAGTTGCTGCTCTGTCTATGGATTGGCTCCCCTTAGGTGAATGCCCAACTGGACCAATCAAGTAAAGGGATCATGGAAAGCTAAAATCAGCTTTTCTGGGGCTGCTCTTTCAACAAGGGCAATTTTTTTTGGTTATGTCTGTAACAAATACCATTCCTGGTAAGTGTCTAATTGAAGTGTTGCCAAATATTTGGTGAGTAAATGAACATCTTCTTAAGACTCAGGTTGTATTATGTCTTTAGTGATGTCATCCCTAATTTTCCTCCATCCTGGTAGGATAAGTTAGTCCATCCTTTGTACAATTTCTGGACCTTTTAACTCTTATAATGTTGACTCACTGTATCTTTGTTGTTCGTGTGTCTTTTCCACCTAACTCCTGAGGATAGGAACTATAATGAACTTATTAATTTCTATACCCCCAGGGCCCAGCTATAACTGATCATAAGAAAATTAGTAATAGACTCAGTAAATGGGCATAAAAGAAAATTGCTGAATAAATGAGAGTAGATAGTTCCTTTAGGCTCCATAAAAGTGAAACTTAACTGGCTTTACACAGCAGCCTCACTACTAGATAATGACAACAGTGGCTTCAATTTATTGAGTCCTTACCACATGCCAGGCAATGTGCTAAGACTTTCTATGAATTATCCCATTTAATACTTAAAATAACTCCAGGTCCTAATATTAGCCCCGTCTGACAGATGAGAACAGTGAAATTCTAAGGATTAAATAAGTGCCCAACCACCGAGTGGCAGGCACAAAGCCACAGTTCAAAGTCAAGTCTATTTGACACCAAATCCCATGCTCATTATTCTTTAAAGAGGTGGTGGGGGGGGGATGAAAAATAAGGTGATGCTCCTAACTTATTCTACTTCAGTCAGTCCATTCTAAGGCTTCACAAAGGCCACCTGGCAGTTGTAGAACAAAGACTGTCCATGCCAGTAGGGACTATTAAAGGGCATCTGGTCCAGCCCCATCATTTAATAGTGAGGGAACCAGAGGCCCAGAGAGGACTGTCTGGAGAGGCTCAGGTTTAGTTAGTAGAACATCTGCCTGAAACCTAGTATCAGGGATAGCTCCTTTTACTGTTACTGAAGTGCTCTCTGAATTAACTCGAGATTCAAAATTCTGCTCGTCATTTGCACAGAGACTTTCCCTGGCCACATATCTGAACTAGCCCAATCATTCCTTGTCTTCTTATTCTGCTTTATTTTTCATCATAGCAGAGTATACTTACATTATGTATTTATTCATTTACTTGTTTATTTTCCCCACTAGAATACAAATCTCATTTTAATGCACTAAAGTTTTTCTTTGTCCTTCAAAGAAAAAAAATTTTTTTTTTTTCTCATACTGGCCTAACACCACTTTATTAAACTTGATAAACATCCATTTCCTCTCCTGGTTTTCAGCATTCCCCCTCTGCCTCCAAGGACAGGGACCTTGCCTTAGTCCATCCATGCATCCCAAAGCCTGCCTAGCTCAGGACCTGGCATGAGCAGGTCTTCAAAAATGCTTGGGGAGGCTGGTGTGGAGAGTGGCAAGAGTGATAGTCACAGGCATTTTTGCTTAGTAATTTATTTTCTTAAGGCTCCATCAGCAGGTGGAATGGAAGACCCCTCCCACCCTGACACCTTGGGCAACCAAGGCGTTATACTCCTTCACGGCCTGCTCTGTCTGGAGGACCCGCACGTCGATGCCTTGTTTCTCGAGGTACTCCAGTGTTGATGGGGGCACCTGGGAAGAAAGGAAAAGACAAGTAAGTGGTGTGGGGGGCCCCCCAGGGTTTCCTTTCTGTCTTGAGACAAGTATACTCTACAGAATTAAACAGAGACAACCATCACTCCTCAATCACCCGGAATGTCATGGGTCCAAAATTTGGCAGTGAGCCCCAAGGAGTGAAAAAGGCTTCTTAAGAAGTTGACAGAAGTATCATGATATGTATGCATAAAGCTCAGATGAAATGGAAATGGAAAGAGAATGGATTTTTGACTTAGCCTTGGATTTAAGTCCTTGTTGACAGTGTGACCTTGGGTAAGTGAATTAAATTCCCTAAGCCTTTGTTTTCATGTTTGGAAATAAAACTAATAATACGTAGCTCACAGGGTTGGTATGAGAACAAATTTAGCTAAGGTATCTAAAATGTCTAGCAAGGTGCAGACCCCAAACCATGTAAATGTTAAATGTTTGACTCTGTCCAACATGAGACTTAATTCTAACTTTGCCATGTTCCAATCAAGATACGTTAAGCCAGCTATATTAAGTCTCTCAACCCTAATTTCCTCCCCTGTAAAATGAGGATAATAATACATCACAGAATTGCTGTGAGGATGAAATTAATTAATGTATATATACTACAACTCAAATGTCTTCTCAGAAAGGCCACTTTTGACCACCCTGTTTAGAGAAGCCCCTAATAAGTCACCACTTTCTTCATAGAATTTATTATGATCTGAAATTGTCTACTTTTTAAAATTATCCATGAAGGTTGTGAATGTTGTTTGTCTTGTCCTGAGTGCCTAGAAGAGTATCTAACCTAAAGAAGATGCTACATAAATATTTGTAAATGAATTTATATGAGATCTGTCCAGAAGATATCCAGCCATGTAATATGAAAAATAGAGACATTTATTGATGAAGATACAAGATACAAGAAACATTGTACATAGGACAATGATGCCTCAGTCTCTTTCAAAGTAGGCACCTTGGGACCTCACACAGTTCTCCCAATTGCCATCAGCTGCCCCATCATATTTTCCTAAATCTCACAAATGGTCTGAAATCTCTTCCCTTTCAAAGTGATCTTAGTTTTGGGAAAAGTCAGAAGTCACAGGGCACCAAATCTGGGCTGTAGCAGGGCTGAATCACCTGGATGATTTGATGTTTCCCCAAAAACCTCAGCACAAGACATGATGCATGAGTGGGTGTGTTGTGATGAAGCTGCCAATCACCAGTTGCCCATAGCTATAGCCTTCTGAATTATCTGAGTAGTTCTGCAGAGGAATGTTCAAGCTTAATGCAAAATTTGATGGTCTGTTTACTCAGTCACTTTGAAAGTGACAGCCACAGAGTACACGTGCTCACTCAATGGCATCTACCACCCCCACTGACTAGTGCAATGAAGTTGTCATTGTTCACACATGCGCATTCCAGTCCACTCTCCTTGGCTGCCAGGTTACATCAACGTTGTACAAATCATTCTTGTTATATTAGCAATGGTTGGACTTGTTCCGGACAGATCTCGTATAAAAGTGTCTCAATAGCTATTATGAGATACTCTCAACTCTGGCTAGTCCTGAATATTATTTTAAATACATTTTAATTAGACTTTGCCTCTTCAGAAAAGCACTGAAATATTTTTTAAATGCCCAATATTACTTTTCTAAATGTTTGAACAATTTTATAATAAGAGTAGCTTTATAGATATGAATTATTTTAATGGGAAAAAAACTAGGTTAAACTAAAAAGTATAAATAAAGGACACCTTCATCAGTAGGGAGCTGGATTTTAGAACATCTATATAAAGGATGAGGTAGCTTTCTATACACTTAGGTGAAAAGCTGTCTATAGTGTAATAATGTAAATGAATAAAAAGCTACAGAACAATATGTAGAGTGTGACCCTACTTATGTAAAAATGGTTGTAAGTGTATGCATGTATATCTGTATGTGTCAGTGTGTATATATTTGCAGATGTATAGAAGATTGGTGCAGTATACACAAATGTGGAGACTGAGGAGGGGAAATCTTTCACCTTTTTTCCTCCTATATTTCTGCATTGACTCTTTTCTGTAAGCAAAATTAAAATAAATATTTTTTTCCATAATAGGGGAAAAATATAACTTGAATGCATCCAAGAAAAGAAAAGTATTATAAAATCTACTAAAAAAATATAAAGTACTATAAAAATCTAAAGAACCAAATGTTGATAGTTGTAAAGCTTGGGAAATCCCAAGATCGAGGACTTTCTGAGAAACACTTGAAATGATACAGGTCCAGGTTTAGGTAGAGACTGGAGAGTCCAGCCCTGGTAAGGAGAGCAGTATGCAGCCATTATTTTATGCTGGGCCATCCATTGGCTCACCAGCAAAATGAGGGTGCATGATATAAAGAGATGAGCTCCCAACAAGGACATATCTCTAAGGTAAAGGTCCAAGGGATCAGCAACTGTCCTCAGGATGCTTATGTTCATCAATACCTACCTTCAAGGCCTCACTCATCCCTCGGCCAATCACAAGGGTCTGCACACCCTTCTTGACAACTTCCTCCACATCTGCAGGCTGCACACCAGGAGAATGCTGGGTGTGGAAAGAAAAAGTATACCAGCTACCTGCTCTTTTAATCTTTCTTTGCAATTGGCATTCTTGTGGGATTCATTCATTCACCTGTTCATTCACTGAAGAAATGCTTATTGGCACAGAGGTTTATTCTGTGCCAAGCTTTGTTCTGGGCCCTGGGAATAACATGATACGGTGCTGCCCTTCAAGAGCTCTAAGTCTAGTGAAAAATATACAACAAAAGACTAAAAAGAAAAAGTTCTACAAGTGCTGCTGCAAGGAAGTAAGTTCATGATGTTGTAAAACATAATGAAAGAGCACTGAATTCAGTCCTGGGGTGTGTGGAGGAGACCACGACATGACCACTGTACCATAACCTGGACCCAGGCCAGAATGAAGGCTGCTTTCTGCAAACACCCCTTAGAGACTGTCCGATCGCAGCTGATATTCATCCTGACATAAATCAGCACCCCTCTCTTACCTCCTGCTCTGTGCTGGCTCCCAGAACAGGTCGTTATCCTCACCTGGTCAAGCACGTCATTTCCTGTACCAGGTAGCATTTGTGCACTATGACCCGTGACTATCTTCCCGGCCTCCAACCCCCGCCCCACCCCCCAACCATACCCTATATAATTCTCTGGCCCTGCCAAGTGGTGCATGGATCCATTTCATCTTGCAGCTGCCCATGACATGCCCTGTATGTAAGTTTCCTTTAATAAACTCTATTAATTACCAGACTGGAGTGGCCAGCCTCTTCCTTCAGTCTCTGCGCCCTCTGCTTACGGAGGTTAATTTTCAGTCTCAGGGCTTTGCCCTGGGTCCGCGTGTACTAATGGGGGGGTTGGGGCAGGTGGTCAGGGAAGGCCTCCTAGAGGAGGTGAATTTAAGCTGATACCTAAAGGACAAACAGGAATTAGCCAAGTTAAAAGAAATCGGGAAACAAGGCCCTCCAAGTTCAGGGAATAGCATGTACAATGGCTCAGAGGAAAGAAAAACCTAGTGAACTATATAGGTAGTTGAGTAAGACAGGAGTATAATTGACAGGTGAGGGAGGAGGAAGAGATGAGGTAGGAGAAGAAAGCGCTTGGACATCATGCCAAAATTTGGACCATGGGAAGATTTCATAAGACTCCCACACTATTTCCTTTTTCTAAGACCCTTTCCCATGTAGCTCCAGGAAAAATTCTGTTGATGCTTTAAAACCTACCTATCACTAGGTAAAGTCTTCCCAGATTCTCCCAGGGATATTTAAGGTAAGGTGTTCAATGAAGATTAATCCAACATTAAAAGATGGTGGCTTCTCAACTGCTTCCACTTCTGCAAAGGGGATACAGGAGTTAATTGTTTGGGAAATACCAACCCAGCTACTGGGCTTTACCTATTATATCTCCGCACCAGGATGACACTCTCAGCACTGAAACTTGGAAAGAAAAAGCCTTTCTTCCCTGACCTGTCTATCTCCTCTTTTATTCAGTCAACAAGCACTTACTGAGCACTCTACACTAGGCCTTATACCACACACACAGAAACACTGAGATGGACTAAAATAGCCCTTGGAGGAGTTTTTGTCAGGTAAGGTTAGTGAACATAGGGAAATAGCTTCCAAACAGTTAAAAAAGGAAGAGAGAAAATAGAGTGGAGGGTCTCAGAAACCAGAGTGAGCAAATATCAGTGGGGAATCATAGTGGACGACCTGCTGTTTTAACTGGGTCTTGAAGTAAGAGTAGAAGTGTTCCCTGAGGCAGTGGTTGTGGAAGGAGTGCATTCTGACACCGCAGACAAGGTAGAGGGAAGAGCTGCTGCAACGGCTCCTGTGACCTCACTGGGGAATTCTCTTCGGGACATTCAACGAAAATCCTCAACAAAACATTAGCAAATCCAAGGTTGATTCAACATGAAAATATCAATGCAGTTCCCCACAGTAAAGAAGAAAAAGCATGTAATCATCTCAATTGATGCAGAGCAAGCATTTAATAAAGTTCACCATGTATTTAAGAATTTAAAAAAACTCTGAGCAAACTGAACTAGAAGGGAAACTTCTTTAGATGGACACCTAAAAAACCGCTACAGCTAAATATCAAATATAATGCTGGAATATTGAACATTTTCCCTCCAGGACTGGACATAATGGTGTCAGCTAGGCATTTATTTCCTTCTTATCTCTTGGACCCACCCCTTCCTCCCCATCTCCACTGCTGCTGCCCCTGTTTAAGCTGCTATCACTTCTTGTAATGACTGGTGCAGTGACTTTCCAACTGGTTTCCATAAAATCACTTCAGCCCTTTCCAATGATCTGTTCTTCAGTTGCAGGCAGAGGGATCTTTTAAAAACACAAATCCATGTATGTCACGCCTCTGCTTAATAGCACTCGACGGCTTCTCATTGCCCTTAGAACAAATGCCAAACTCTTTAACATAGCCTGGCAGTGTCCAGCTGCCTCTCCAGTCTCATTGCATTTTTTCATGTTTTGTACTCTGCTCATAAGGCCTTCTATCAGCTCTTAAACCATAGCATGTTCTCTCTCACCACTGTGAAGAGAGATGAAAAGAAAATTTACAGACTGGGAGAAAATATTGGCATATCACATATCTGATTTGTACCTAGAATATATGAAGAACTCACAAAACAACAATAAGAAAGCAGTACAATTTTTAAAAATGAATAAAATATTTGAAAAGAAAGGCATTTTTACCAAAGAAGATAATGGATGGTTATGAAGAACATGATAGAACACTCTGTAAGTCCCCATGGAAACGTATACTAAAACTATACAATGAAATACCAGAGGCTGGTGAGAATACAAACGAACTGGATCTTCCATACATAGCCAGTGGAAATGTAAAATGTAGACCTACTTCTGGAAGAGTTTGGTATTTTCTCACAAAGTTGAACATTGTGACTCAGAAATCATACTCGTGGGTATGTATCTTAGAGAAATGAAAACTCACATTCACACAAAAAACTGTACATGAATGTTCATAGCAGCTTTATTTGAAACAGTCCCCAACAAAAAACAACTCAAATGTTCCACAGCTGGCAAGTGAATAAATATATCACATTATAATCCAAACAATGGGATACTCCTCGGCAATAAAAAAGGACACATTTTTGATACACAGGACATGAATGAGTCTGAGATTTTATGCTAAATTGAAAAAACTATACCATCCCATAGAAACTAATGTTCTCCAAATAGTGAAAATAAAGCTATATTATTCCATTAATATGACAAGTAAATGTGACATTTGTATTAGGTCATTTGGCATAATACTAAGATCTGTATATTAGGTAACAGTATTGTATCAGTGTATTTCCTGATTTTGATCATTGTATTGTAATTGTGTAAGACAATGTCCTTGTTTAGGGGAAATACACACAGGTATTTAGGAATATAGGGTATAATATCTACAACAGTTAAGAAATATATATTGGCCCTGGCTGGTGTGGCTCAGTGGATTGAGTGCCGGCCTGTGAACCAAAGGATCGCTGGTTCGATTCCTAGTCAGGGCACATGCCTGGGTTGCGGACCAGGTCCCAAGTAGGGGAAGCACAAGAGGCAAGCACACATTGATGTTTCCCTCCCTCTCCTTCTCCCTCTCTCTAAAAATAAATAAATAAAAAATATTTTATATATATATATATATATATCAATGGAAGGGATGATAAGATATGATAAAGTGTTAACATTTGGATCTGGGTAAAATGAGAATTCTTTGTATTATTCGTGTAACTTTTCTGTAAGTCTGAAGTTTTTCAAAATATACAGGAAATTTAAAGGTAAATAGATAAAATAAAAAATAAAGCAGGAATAGAGCACATACAACTGCATACTTCCTGATTTATTTAGGCAAGGAAACAAATCTTAACAGAAGGCAGGTGGCTACACAAAGCAGGAGCAGATGCAGCACATCTTTGCTGGCTTTCTCCGTGTCTCTTGGTTCCCTGTGGGGTGCACAACTGCTGCTGACATTCTTCACTTAGTCAGAGACTGCCCCAGAGCTGATAACAAAGCCAGTCTCTCTCACGAGTGCTCTTTTATATTCAGACTCACCTCATCAGCATTTTCCTAAGGAAATTACACTAAGACTGTATGGGCTTATGTTTTAGGGAATGTCAAAGAGTGTTCTGAGTTAGAACAACTGTGTGTCAAAGAGTGAACCAAGCTGATGAGCAGAAAGAGTACATCCTCATCTTGAGCGGCTGCGGAGCTGGTGCCCAGGTGTCTCTGAACAGTATCTCTGCCTCCAGCTTTCCCAGTTCTCCACAGATCAGAGGAGATTAGGAGAGATGGGATTCTTGTTCTATAAAGTTATTTAGGTTCATACATTTTAAAAAGGCACAACAAAAAAGGGGGATTTTTTTCACTTGATTACAATAATTGGTCCTTAAAGAACATAAAGGATTGAATTAGATGCCCTTTTTCCACAGCTCTGTGATCAATCCTAGAATCACCCTTTGCTGAACAGTGATGATATGAAGAACCTAAAATTTTTTTCTGGAGTTATGATCAAGGTAAACTATTAATAGAATTACAAATGAGGGTTGGAGAGCTTCGCCTTCCTTAAGTAAATGCATTTACCTCAATTATTGAATGATTCCTTCATTTAGCAAAGAACGGCACCTACTTTGAGAAGCACCATGATGCCCAAACTCTAAGAGCTCACTTTCAAGTATAAGGAAACAAGGCCACAGCTGGGGGCGGGGCGGGGGCGGGGCGTAGGAGGTGGTGCAGGGGACGGGCGGGGCGGGAGGGGGAAGGGGAAGGAGCGAAAGGTGGTGAGACAGTTCCAACCCTAATCGTCTGGAGATTCAGAAACTGGAGACAGCAGTAGCCCATCAGATTTGCCGATCAATGGATCTCAAGTGACGAATTTGGCTGCTGTGTGCTATACTGCAGGCCCAGGGTGTCACAAGCAGAGCAACGAATGCTAACTGCCACAGGCTGTGGATCCAGGCGTTGGCGGGTGATCACTCACAGCCTTGTGCAGACGCCTGGTACAGAGGCGTGAGCAACCTGCCACCAGCGCCTCCTCTGCTTCTTCCAGTCCCCCGGGGCAAACCACCACGGCTCTCTTCCCTTACTGTCTGACTCTGTTCCTCTTTTTCAAGAGGCTTTACATCATAGGACATTGGTTTTAAAAGTTTATTGTGTTTTCTTGAGGAAAAGCCATTAATTGCGGGGAAAACATCCAGCTAATAACCATTATGCCACCCAAACAATAGGATAGCATCCTATATGAATGAGTTGTACATTTCCCCCATTTTATATCAAATTTGAAAAGAAAACGTTCCTAAATTACTCTTTCAAGGAAACATTTCCTTCTGCCCAAATAAAGTGAGCATAAGTGGCTAGTAGCAATGCTGCTTTCTGGTTGTGTTGCTAATAAAAACAGATTCTGTGAGTGAAGGTTAAAGGACCTCTGGAATATGTCCCTTGCGGACACTGCCCAGCTCACATTCTCTTTATCAATGGCAGGAATTAACAGCCTCTTAAATGATCTTCCTGCCTCTACCTGTGCAGAAATCTGGTTTATGGCCACAAACTACTCTGGCAATCAATCTGGTGAAGCTTACAGCTTCCTTCTCAGAATGAAATTTTTCAAACTTAAAAGCAAATGTAAGGATTACAAAGGAAAAAGATTTTATACAATAAAAGTACCAAATTATTAAAAACAGATTTGTAGGGGAGGGGTGAGTGGATGTGAAAGAGGGTATAGGAGGGATAAATGGTGATGGAAAACAGACCAGATGTGTGGTCTAGTAATGCGCTTCCTTATTAGTTTAGAAGAGTGGAAATCTTTTCCAAAAGTCCATTAGCAGACTGATCCTCACATCTCATAGTGGCAGACTGCTAGTTCTTTCAAAATCCATTCTGTCCCTTTTTCCGGCTGCCCAGATGGACCCCATTTTCTCTTCTCCCCTGCAGCTAGGTGTGGGGCATGTTACTAGGCTATCACCAATAAAAATTCAACGGAACATGAGCAGAAGAAATGATGCTGCACCTAGATTTGAGCCTTGTAACATTGGGCATGACCTTTTCTCCTCTTTTTTCTTTCATTAAGTTAGAATTGTCTCATGGCTGGAACACATTTTCCCCATTCAAATGCTCCAGAAGACGGTGGAAAAACATAGAGGAAATAAATCTGGTGCTGTTGGATTAAGCTAGGAGGTATTATTATGAACTCATTACACACACAGGCACACCCATTTTCTGGCTCTGTAAACTGAGGGCTTAAAAGTAGTGACTTCTCAGTAGTAATGAGCCCACCTAATGCCCAGTTTCTAGATACTATTTCCCACTAAAAGGAACCAGGCTCCTTGAATAAATGGCTGAACTCAGGAAAAATAAATCTCGCTGACAGAAAACAACGCAGTGGTTAAAAAAAAAAATTATTGGAACATGTCACAAAGACACTGGCTAAATTTGGGACAATTTAAACCTCAATAAATGAAAACATTTTCTTATTCTCTTTGGGCTGCTATAACAAAATGCCACAAACTGGGTAGCTTATAAAACAACAGAAGTTCATTTTTCACAATTCTAGAAGCTGAAAGTCCAAGGTCAAGGTTGCCAGCAGGCTGAGTTTGGTGAGGGCCTGCTTTCTGGTTCATAGCTGGCACCTTCTAAATGTGCCCTCACAGGATGGAAGAGATCTTTGAGAGTCTGTTTTCTCATGTGCTCATCTCATTCAAGAGGGCTCCACCCTCAGGGCTTAAGCATCCCTCCCAAAAGCCCCACCTCCCAATACCATCATCTTTGGGTATTAGGATTTCAACATAGAAGTTTTGGGTGAGGACACAATATTCAGATATAGCACATATTAAATTAAAAAAAGAAAACATGAGCTCATTGTGAAAATGAAAATGGTGATAGTGTCAGACGGAAAGCTCTCCTTCACAGAAGAATCCAGCTAATAAAGGTAGAAGACATGATAGAATTATTTTAAAAAATTACCATTTTGCAACCACTAATGTAATAAAAAATTCAGGCAAGGATCAACAGTTAATGCTAAAACCACTGGATGAAAGAGTGCTGGGGATCAAGATAGTCACAAAATCTCAAATTATTATTCTACAGATTCCTTATTGACTACAAATAAGAAAGTGTACCTTTACAATGGAGAGATCTGATGAATGCCATCTTAACCATGTGATCAAATTTAACTTCATCAGGTATGGAGCAAAATGACTTTGTGTGCCTTCAGATATAGTGCACTGGAGACATAATCACCTGTCTTGTCAATGACAAGAACATTCTTGCCAAAAATGATTAACTTGAATCTAATCATGACAGAAAAACTTAGATAAATCTAAACTGTGAACAAAATAACTGGCTCAGACCCTTCAAAACTGTGTCATAAAAGAGAAAAAAAACCAGGGCCCTGGCAAGGCGGCTTGGTTGGTTAGAGCCTCATCCTGGTTTGCCAAGGTTGCGGGTTTGATCTCTAGTCAGGGCTCCAACAAGAAGCAACCAATGGTGCATAAATAAGTGAAACAATGACTCAAGACTTCTATCTCCTCCCACGTCCTCTCTCTCTCTAAAATTAATAAATAAAATTTTTTAAAAATGAGAAAAATGGAGAGAACTGGTTTTAGATTAAGAGATTAAAGAAACATGATAAAATTCATGTTTCTTGATTATATCTTAGATTGGAAAGGTAAGCCAGCTATAAAAAATATTATTTTACTGAAACCATTGAATTAGTAAATATTATTTAATATCATTTCAATGTCGAGTTTCTTACAATGTTATTTAATGTTGTATCAATGTTGAGTGTAATATTGTGAGTATGTATAGTAGAATGTCTTTATTTTAGTAGATACATGCTAAAGTACTTAGGGTTCAAGTGTCATGATGTCTGCAACTTTAAATTATTCAACAAAAAATAATTATTGAGAAAGTGCCACAGAGAGACAAATATGCAAATGTGGCAGAATGTTAATAACTGGTGAATCTAGGTTGATGGTATACAAGTGTCTCTATTTTTTCCCAACTTGTTAAATATGTTTGAAATTTTTCAAAATTAAAGAAAAAGAGTGAGAAGGTCAACACAGAAGAGTTCAAGTTAGGCTGTCCACATCAACCAGGTTTAGAAGGTGAATAAAAACAGAAACAAAAGCAAACAAACACAAAAGCAGAAAGGAAAAGCTCATCTATCTTTCCTTAGGTAGCCCTGCCCTGAGCACAAGATCCTCTAGTATGGTCAACTGTACAATTCTTTGAGAATTGTGTTCTATTTTATACATATTGCCTGTATTATGTGTAAAAATTAAACCACAAAACCAACAAGTTATCAAGGATATTTTTGGAACTTTGAGGAAATTTGAAGATAGACTGTATATTAGATAATGTTATTGTATCAGTGATAATTCCTTATTTGTGATAATGGCATTGTAGCTATGTAGGAGAATGGCAGGTCCTTAGGAGAGAATTGCTGAAGTATGTTATCTGCCATTTACTCTCAAATGATTGGAGGAAAAGTGTGTGAATGTGTGAGTGTGAGTGTGTGTGTGTGTGTGCGCACGTATGTGTGTTTAGAGAGAACAAATATGATAAAAAGTGAACAACTTGAGGACTTAGATAAAGGGAAGATGGGTATTTACTGTACTATTCATACAGCTGTGTTGTAGGTTTAACATTTTTCAAAATTAAAAATTAGGATAAAGTTACCACATGTCCTTTAGTTCTCTTTGGGTGGCTGCTAATTATTTACACTTGTCTTGTATCTTCTATCTTGACCCCTTGCAACCTAACAAAAGGATATGTGAGTGATTTATGCCTGTTTCCACATAGAAGACTCTTCTCCAATAAGACAGTTACGTCTTTAGGATAGAAATGAGTGAAGACAGCATGAAATAGTAGAAAAGAATGGGCTTTAGAGTAAGACTCAGGTTCAAAACTTGGTTCCAAAAAAATATTATTTGTGTGACCCTGGAAAAGCTATATTTAAGCAGTTATGTAGTAGTTGTTTAATGATGGGTAGAGATTTGGGAGGTGGTAGCAATTATTATTTCAAGGACAGTGGTTGAAGATAATACATTTTCTTGATATTTCCATTTTGTAATCACTATAATACCTGCCCCTCCTCCCTTTAAACTAATGAAAAAGAGAATCACAACATTAACCTACCTCAGAGGGAATGTCATAAAAGATTTCTGAAAATTTGTTTAATGACATTTATAATGAAAAATTCAATGCAGCAAAAATGTATTGAACTCCTCCTTTACAGGCTCTGGGCTAAATGCATAGCTCTTGCCTTAGGAAGTTCACCACTTAGTGAGGAAACACAGATGAAAACACACACATTATAATACAGGTGATCTGTGCTAAGTGCTATAATAGAGGCAGCAAGTATTACAGAAATACTGAGAAGGAAGTAAGCAGCTTATTCTTACAAGGATTATGAGAAAGTGCTTCACAGAAGAGATAATACAAAAGCTAGGAACTGAAGGATATAGAAGATCCCAATAGGTACAAAGGGGAGCATGTCATCCCAAGTAAGGGTGATGGTGTTAGCAAAGGCATAAAAGGTACAGAATGAAAGATCATAGTAGGTTTGGGAGGTAATGAGTGTTTGGTACGGAATATCTAGGTCTTCAGATGTATGTTATGAAATATAGGAGATGAGAATGAAAGGGTAATTTGGAACTGTATCATAACAAAAGGCCTTGGACACTATCCTATTTAATTTTGAAGTCTATGAAAAGATCTTGAGGTTTTCTAAGCAGAACAGAGACATTATCAACTTTAACCTTTAGAAATTATAACAGAAGATCAACATGAAAAAGGTAAACTAAGAGGCAGGAAGACCAGGCAGGTAGGAAATCAGTGCCATAGTCCAGGTGACAGATTTGGGCCAGCAGGAGGGAGTAAATCTGAAAAACTTTGCTGAGGTGGAATCAACAAATGTACTTTGTTAGATGTGATGTGGGCAAAAATGGAGAAATAAAAATTGTCTCTGCTGTTTCTCTTGTAATCGACTGCGTGGATAGTGACACCATTAATGGAGACAGGGAACACAAGAGACTACCTGGATATCTGTGCGGGGAGGGGGTAGGGAAAAGGGAATGTAGTCAGTTTGGGATATGTTGAGTTTAAGTTGCCCATGGAACAACTCATAGGTAGATGTCCAACATGCAATTGACGATTTTGATAGTTTGGGTGACTGTTCAGCAAATATTAACTCCTCTTGCTCTCTTACTGTGGGCAGAATATACTTCTCTGCCCTATTGATGTTGGTGTACCTAAGGCAAGCAAAGCCTTGAAATGTACCTGTTCAGTGAGGCTTATGCTTGTGAGCCTGAGACATCACCATGAGAAGAACAGATACTGGCTAACTCAGTGTCCAAGGAGGATTAGAGACATAGAGAACAGAGGCCACCCAGCCAACTTGGCAACTGCAGCCTGAATTAGAGCTGCTCCAGCTGGATCTACAAGTATGATAATAAATGCTTATTAGTGTAAATCACTAGGACTGCTAAAATTTCCACTGATAGAGTGTTGGAAAAACTACTTTTGCTAAAAAAACAAAAACAACCTCCCACCCCCCCCAAAAAACCTAATACAACTATACAGTTATAGCATAAAACATAATGAGAGATAATATCTCCATCAGTTGATGGCATAAACAAATGCGGTAGTCCCAAGTAATGAGAATTCCTCTAAACACTCTCAGGCACTTATTTCCCTCAAGAACTGAATTTTAAGCAGCACTGATGTACAAATCAGAGTGTTTCATGTCTAAGGCTCTTTTTTGGCTGACGGATCCTGCCTCAGGTTTACCTGTACAAACAGCACAGGAGAACACCAGTCCCTTTGCAAACTGCAGCCTAGGGGTCACACCGGTCCTCCTTTTCTCGCATTGGCAGATAGAGACCTCTTCTCTGGAGGCTTTGTGGGGTGCTGGGCACTTTTGGGAGCCTGAGCTGCAACCACAGCTTCATCTCGGTTTGTCCGTTGGCCTTGGACTTTGGCTAGCAGAGCCTGAGACCCTTGATGATGGCGGAACAAGCACATTTCCCAAGGTTAGGGCGAGCAATGCAAGGTAATTTGGCTGAGCTTGTGGCTGCTGCTCTTTGGGATCTTGGGCTTGACCTTCTTGGGTTTTATGAGGGCCTCCCCACATGTGCTCATGGCCTTAGCTCTGTTGGCTTGCATCTTTATAGGCCCTTCTTGCTGTGCTTCTTGGCAAAGTGCAGGTTCCTTAGGAACTTAAGGTCTCGCCCCTTGAGAGATTTGTATCTTGATGACGTTTCTGTATGATTTTTGGGACTGGTTGTGAATGGTGTGGTTCGTGGACTTGACATGTGTGCACTGAAGCCCATGCTCATCTAAGACTCCTTAAAGAAGCAATTCAGTCCTTTTTATAGTAACCAAAGAAGCACTGTGTTCATTTCTATAGTAATATTGGTAGAAACTAACAGTTTTGAGCATTGTATGTGCTAGGCATTAATCTAGGGAACTGAAGAAGAGAAAAAAATCAATCAAGTATCTACTATGTCACAGGCGCTGTGGTAGATACTTTCAAAGATGAATACATTTAGTATTCAAAGCAACTCCATGAAGAACATCATTTATCCAATGCCCCCCCAAGAGATTCTGATTCAGTAGGTGGGGAAAGTGAGGAAGATACAGAACATGAATTTTAAACAAGCACTTGAGGTGATTCTGATGTAAGAGATCCATGAATCACACCATGAAATATTAACTGAGAGAAAGGAAAGAATAAATTTGCATGAGCAAGGCAAGTTACATACATAAAAAAAAGTTGTGAGGAAGAAATTTCTGGTCAAGGTGGTGGCACAGGTAAACACGGCTGTCCTCCTCACACAGCCACATCAAAATGACAGCTAAATTATAGAACCACCATCACTCAGAACTGTCAGAAATTGAGTTGAAAGGAAGTCTGACAACTACAGAATTTAAAAAAAAACACACATCTATCCAAACTGGTAGGAGAGGTGGAGTCACAGAATGGGCTGGTCTCACATCCACATGTGGTGGATGAAAATTTGGGAGGAATATCTTTGGACCGAAGAGTCCGAGTCCCACACTAGGCCCCATAGCCCAGGGTTCCAGTGCCAGTAAGATAAGACCCCATAATTTCTGGCTGCAAAAACCAGTAGAGGTTGTTGGTAGAAGAAACTTCTGGAGTTCCGAGCAGTTCTCTGTAAAGAAGCCACACACAGACTTACTCAGACCCAGTCCCTCTGAGCTCCAGCACTGGGATAGCAGCTTGAAAGGCACCAGTGACATACAGGGAGGAACTGAAGAGTCTGGCAGCAAGGCGCGAGCTGGGGGACAGCTCTCTCCCAAACAGAAAGGTGGGCAGAGGCCATTGTCCCTTTTCTGAACCCTCCTCCCACAGAGCCACAGAGCCAGCAAGGGTTGCCATATCTGAGACTCCATCAACCTGGCTAACACTGTTTGGCCCAGTCTGGAGATTCACTGAGAATCCATAACACTCAACTTACAGGCCCACTGAAACTGTTAAACATGACTTTTCCAAAGGAATGGCTGGTCTTGGCTCATGCTTCACAACTTCCTAAATTCTATCAAAAAACCCACAGCCAGCCTCAGTAAGCCTTCAGCCCCATATCTCTTGTTAGTGGCCAGAGGCCCAACAGTAGTAGCAGCCAGCCTAGATTCACAGCTTGGCTCACTGGGAATCTCCAAGCCCAGCACAAGTAGCACCATCTCAGATTTCTATATAGCTCATCCAGGGTGGCACTGGGCAGAACACAGGTGCAGGCTGACCTTGGCCTGCAATGCCTGGAAAACCCCAGAGGCTTGACACCCAGTGGACACCTACAGATCATGTGGGAGCACCATCACACTGTCCCTGCACAGCTGATCCTCCATGGAGGGCAGAGGTTAGTGGTCAGTGATCACAGCCAGTCCTTCCAGCTGACTGGCCTGGATAAATCCCTTCACTGACAAGCCAACAGCAATCAAGGCTCAACCACAAGAAGAGGTATACTTGCCCACATCAAGGGCACACCTCAAGTACCCAGCTTAGGTGATAGGAGAGGCTGTGCCACTGGACCCTACAGGACACCTACTACATTAGATCACACTATCAAGGAAGGGAGTCCTAGCACCTCTACTTAATACACAGAAACAAACACAGGGAGGCTGTCAAAATGAGGAGACAAAGAAACATGTCTCAAATGAAAAACAGATCAAAACTCCAGAAAAAGAACTAAACAAAATGGAGATAAGAAATCTATCAGCCCTGGCTGGTTGCCTGGCTGGTGTGACTTAGTGGACTGAGTGCTGGCCTGCAAACCAAAGGGTCGCTGGTTCAACTCCCAGTCAGGGCACATGCCTGAGTTGCGGGCCAGGTCCCCAGTAGGGGGCATGTGAGAGGCAATCATATAGTTCTCTCCCTTTCTCCCTCCTTTCCCCTCTCTAAAAATAAATAAATAAAATCTTTAAAAAAAGAAATCTATAAGATGTAGAATTCAAAACACTGGTTATAAGGAGGCTCAAGGAACTTAGTGAGGGCCTCAACAGCATATAAAAGATCCAGTCAGAAAAGAAGAATACACTAATTGAAGTAAAGAACAATCTACAGGGAAATAAAGGTAGAGTGGATAAAGCCAAGAATAAAATCAATGATTTGGGAATAAAGAAGCAAAAAAAAAAACAAAAAAAACAAAACAAAACCCAACCAATCCATCAAGAAGAAAAAAGAATAAAAAGAAATGAGGATAATGTAAGCAGCCTCTGCGACAACTCAAGAGTTCCAAAATTCGCATCATAGGGTACCAGAAAGAGAAAGGAAAGAAATTGAAAATCTATTTGAAAAACTAGTAAAAGAAAACTTCCCTAATTTGGTGAAGAACATAGACATGCAAGTCCAGGAAGCACAGAGAATCCCAAACAAGATGAATACAAAGAGGCCCACTCCAAGACACATCAGAATTAAAATGCCAAAGGTTAAAGATAAAGAGAGAACCTTAAAAGCCGCAAGAGAAAAGGAGTTATTTACCTACAGGGGAGTTCCCATAAGGCTGTCAGCTGTTTTCTCTAAAGAAACTTTGCAGGCCAGAAGGGATTGGCAAGAAATACTCAAAGTCACGAAATGCAGGAACCTACAGCCAAGATTGCTCTACCTAGCAAAACTATCATTTAGAATGGAAGAGCAAATAAAGAGCTTTCTAGACAAGAAAAAGCTGAAGGAGTTCATCAGGAGGAATGGGTGAAGAGGTGAGGAGATTAAAAAGTACAAATAGGTACTTTTAGCCATGGGGATGTAAAGTACAGTATAGGAAATGGAGTAGCCAAAGAACTTATACACATAAGCCATGGACATGAACCATAGTGTGCAGATTGCCTGAGGGAGTAGGAGGTGCTGGGTGGAGGTGGGAAAAGGAGAAGAATCAGGACTATTGTAATAGCGTAATAAATAAAATAATTAAATACCCCCCATAAAAGTGTCATACGTTTTTAAAATTGAATCTTTCCAACCCACGTATTACTTTTACATCAACTCATAACAAACAGACATTATCATTTTCCTTTTATAAATGATTAAACTGAGGCAAAGAGAAGCTAAATAAGTTGTTTAAGGTTATCCAGCTGAAGCGTGGCAGTTACCAGTCCTATGAATCTAAAAATCTACTAAATAGCTCTATGTAGATGCTTTCATATAACCTCAAGCTCAACATATTTTAAGTGAACTAATCATTTCCCCTACCCAGCCTTTGCTCCACACATATACACTTCTGTCTGTGTTCTGACCACCCAGTCTCAGTGGATGGCACCGCCATGTACCCTTTCATCTGTGCTTGAATTCCCTCCCACCTGCTAAATCTAGTGAGTCACCTTATCCTATCAATTTCACCTTCTTAATAGTTTTCAAATTTGTTGTCTCATTTCCATCTATACTACTACTAATTTAACAATAACAACTTCATTTATTGAGTGTCTGTACCACATCTATCTAGTACAGTACATTAATCCCTAGATCAACTCTATGAGGTGGATATTATTATCTCTATTTTATAGACAAGAACTCTGAGGCTTACTAGCTTTGATCCTATGTCCTTTTGCCCCTATGCAGATGAGCTCTAGGTCAATACTTAAGCTTTTCTCTCATCTTTCCCAGTTCTTATCTCTCCCAGTTCTAGAATACCTGCCTTGTGTATCTTACTGAAAAATGAAACTTAACAAAATAAAAACTAAACTTATGGCAATTCTTTCCAATTTTCCTAGTATCATCCATGGTACCTGAACAATTTTTTAAGTTTTTATCTTAAAGTTTTTAAGAGGAATCAAAATGTAGTAGAAAGGAATGGGAAAAAAAGTTGGAATCTACCCTGAGTTTACTTTTTGATATTACATTTTTCTAGCTCTGTGTCTGCCCAAATGATATAGTTCTCTGTGCTTAAATAAAAAATAAGGTTAATGGTAAAATTAATAATACAGTCTTATATGGGAAAATGCAATATATAGTGTTAAATCCATTTTTAGGAAAAAAATTACTCCAATGTGGCACATCATAAGTTGGTACTTCAATATATCTTAAACGCATAGTCTGGATAATCTTTGTCAGATACACCAATCTCTTATGTGAGTATCTAAAGTGGCTCAATGTCTTGTCCCCTGAATAAAATGTAAACTCAGCTATGCAGATACTCTGTTAACCATACTCTTGCAATAATCCAATAGGGTCAATATATGAAAAACCCAATGGGGTCATTTGGTTCACAAGTATTGTGGCTTCTTATTCTTTAGCCTTACCTCATTCTGCTCCTTCTGTATCTCAATGCCATAACTTTTCTTTTACCAATCTATTGTATTCCCTTGCTTAAGATCCAGGTTGTTAGCTGACAAGCAACTAGAAAGGAGTCTAGATCAAAAAGCAAGTATATGCAGTTCAAAACCAAAGCATGAACAAAGAGTGTGTTTTGGGACTCTGATTATATAGGTATTTCTGTTTACTATGCAGACCATTGTGATAGATTATAAATCTGAAAAGTTTCCTTAAACAAAATGCCTACAAATGCTGGATAAAAATAAACATACCATGAAATGCATAGCTGAGCTTGCAAAAAAGAAGAAATTCCCAGAGGCCAAAAGTGAAGAGAGACTTTAAAGTCAGAATAGTGAAGTGATATTGAAGTAATACTGGGGCATTTGCCATTCTCATAGTCTTTTGAGACACTCTAACTAGGACATAAAGCTTGAGCAAGGTGGAACATTGGAACAGTTGACACTTCTTTGAATTACGAAAAGTACCCTTCCATTTGAAAAAAATTTATTGATTTTATAGAGGAAGGTTGGGGGAGAAAGAGAGAAAGAAAGAGAGAAACACGAATTTGTTGTTCCACTTATTTGTGCATTCATTGGTTGATTCTTATATGTGCCCTGACTGGGGATTGGACCCGCAACCTTGGCGTATCGGGATGATGCTCTAACCAACTGAACTACCCTGCTAGGGCACAAAGTACTCTTCTTAAATCCATCTTCAGTGAAAGGATTGACCAAAAAATCAAACCGCTGGAAAAAGGAAAAGACAAAGAAATCTGTCTGCCTCAGCCGGGGCTCTGGTTGGGGGGGTGGGAAATGTCTCCTGAGAATTTAAAATCACAAACCTGTCTGCACAACAGTTTGGGGTTCAAAGGTACACTCTCAGTCTGGCCTTAAAATTAACTTATAGTCCCAAATTGAGAGTAATGTACAATGTCAAGAACAGGCAAATGTAAAACTTTGCCAGGACAAATATTAAGAAGAACAAAGTCATACCACTGAGAATTCCCACTGATAGAATGCTGGAAAAACTATTGTCAACTTAAAACACCAATAAAAATTAGAGTTAATAAATGAGGACCTGTAGAGGCAAACAAAAACTGAAAGAGTTTATCAAAAGATTCTCACTAAAGGAACTTTAAAAAGGATATTAATTAAAAAAAAAGAAAGAAATTGATCCCAAAAGATCAATTGATCCTGAAAGACTAACAAAAATGTCAATTTCAAATAGAAATACAGTAAGTCCCTCAATACTGTTTCATTCAATGTCATTTTGTTACAATGTTGATGAGATACTATAGGAACTTGACTCTTGTTTATATCAATTAGTTATAGTAAAGTTGATTTCATTACACATTGTTTCACTTAAAGTCACAGAAGCTATGGACACTGTTAAGTGAGGATGCTTACTGTAGAATGCATAACTTCCTCCAAAAAGGAGAAATAAAAGTGTATTTTTTACTTCAAAACCTCAAAATAAACAAACAAAAAACCAGCAAAGTGGACAATAAATGTTACCATTAATATAAAAATTTGAACATGAAGAACAATAGAGATATGAGAGAGATAGAATGGTCAGAAAAAATGTTTGAAGAAATAGTGGCTGGAAACTTTCCAAATTTAATGACAAAACAACAATATTCACCTCCATGAAGCTCCATATATTCCAAGTAGGATAAACGCAAAGAGAGCTATACTTAGACATAGCACAGTCAAATGTCCCAAGCTAAAGACAATTTTGAAAGCTGCAAGAAAGAAGCAATTTGTCAAGTCCAAAGGACCTTTACAAGAGCGATGGTTGACTACTAATTAGTAAGGAAAATGAGGACAAAGACAGTGGGCTGACACATTCAACATGCTGAAGTAAAAGGCGGTCTATCAATGATTCTAAATCCAGCAAAACTTTCCTTACAAAACTGAAGGATGAACTTCCATCATTACAACATGAAGAGCTCCACAACCTGCTCTTAAGTGACAATTATGAAAAGAAACAACAAAAATCAACCAACTACCACCAACAAACATTACCACCAACAACAAAAAACAGAAAGAAAAAAAAGAAAATCATTCAAAGCCTTTGGAAATGCTCCTTAAAAAACTAGCAAATGAGGAAACATTTATTAAAGAATATCTATAAATATTTCATAGGAAAGATGAGAAATTGTGTTATTTAAAGAAAGACTGCTGCCTGCCTCTGCACCCCCAGATCAATGAGGTGGAGACTCCACTCCAGACTGCTACAACCAAGAATATAGGGCTAATTTTCCTCCCATCTCCCAGCTGGAAGAGTTTCTTCCTTGGAGGAACAGGACTTCATTGTATCACATCCTACACCTAGATATCTGTTGTGGGGTTAAGTCCTGAGTGAGTGTGCTTGAAAGATGGGGGCTCCCTTATTTGACCCAACCTCTTCTTATGAAGCAGAGATACTCTGCCTTGGGCATTGCACACTGAAAATATCAGAGGCAGTGCAATATAAGGGAAATGCAAGTACAAACCACAAAGAGATAATATTTCACACCCCATAACGGGTATAATACAAACAAAACAAACAAGTGTAAGTATTGGTGTGGAGAGATTTAGAAAAAATAAAAACATCTTACAGTTCTAAAATCTAAAATGTAAAATGGTGCAGCTGCTTTGGAAACCAATCTGGCAATACCTCAAAAAGTTAAACATAGAGCTACCATATGACCAAGCATTTCCAATCCTAGGTATATACCTAAGAGAACTGAATAATTCTGTTTATATGGAATGTCTAGAATAAACACATCTACAGTAACAGTAGATAAGTAGTTGCCAGGACTTGTGAAAGAGGAAGAATAGGCAGTGACTACTCATGGTTATGGGGTTTCTTTTAGGGTGATAGGATAGTCTGAAATTAGTAATGGTCACTATTGCACAAGTTTATGACAATAGAAAGTCCACAGACTGCATACTTGAATTTTAGCGAAAGGAGATGGAGGGAGGGAGGGAGGAAGAGAGGGAAAAAGGGAAAGAGAGAGAGATACTTTTCACTTGGTCATTATAGCTTAGGAGGTTGGAAATCACTTAGTCAGGCTTATGCAGCATCCACCGAACACTAATAGCTTACCTCAGTTCCAGTTTCTCTCCAATCCCAAGCCCGACTTCCCCCTGGCCACACTTTGCAGTCCTTATAGGTTTTAGTAGAGCCTTGTACTTTCATTTGCCCCCATGAAAGGGAAGCAATTTCAGGGGAAGACATAAGGAACTTAACAGAAATCTGTAATTTAAAAAATATATACCAAATCAGTTATAAAATAAAGTTGAAATTGCTCTAAAATACAGGAGGTATACTATATAAAAATGTACTTTATAATATAATACTATAGGCTGTTGTTCTCTAATGTGAGCACCACCTCTACCTTGCAGAGCTCTAGCTGAAGGAGAAAGGGGGAAAATATATAGGTCTCTATACCAGTAATTTTCAACTGGTACGCCACAAGAATTTTTTAAAAATTTTTAAATTTATTCACTTTTTAGATTTTATTTATTTTTAGACAGAGATGAAGGGAAAGAGAAAGGGGGAGAGAAATACCAATGCGTGGTTGCCGCTTGCACACCCCCTACTGGGAACCTGGTCTGCAACGGGACCTGGTCTGCAACACCGGCATGTGTCTTGACTGGGAATCGAACCAGTGATCTTTTGGTTCGCAGGCCAACACTCAATCCACCGCATCACCCTAGCCAGAGCTGCCACAAGAATTTTTAAAACAGGTGATACTTCACTAGTTAGTTAGGAGCAAAACAAAACAAACAAGTGTAAGTATTGGTGTGGAGAGATTTAGAAAAAATAAAAACATCTTACAGTTCTATAATCTAATCTGTCTGATCTCTTTTCTATTTGTCTGTCAAACAAAAAATTGACCACAGCCAACACAATAGCCATCCAGTGTGAATGAATCAAAATTGTTTTATTTTTCAGTCAGATGAGAAAAAAAATTTTTTTGGTGTGCTGCTGAATTTTAGTAATTAGTTTATGTGTGCCATGAGATGAAAAAGGTTGAAAGTCACTGCTCTACAAAGCAGAGTGCTCACAGATTAACAGGTGGTAAAGCACAGAGGAAGCAACTGGCGACCAAAGCCACTCACTAGAGTCGGCCCTCTACTGGAGCGGTGAAGAAACCTCACTGTTAGTCTCAAGGCTGGTACTGTGGCACTCTGTGAAATTAGACATTATCAGAAGTCCAATGAACTTACGATTCACAAACTTCCTTTCCAGAGTCTGGTTCAAGAAATTGCTCAGGATTTCAAAAGAGATATGTGCTACCAGAGAGCAGCTATTGCTGCTTTGCTGGAGGCAAGTGAGGCCTGTCTGGTTGGCCTTTCTGAACACACCAACTTGCGTGCTACCCATGCCAAACATTTAACAGTTATGCCAAAAGACACCCAGCTAACACAGGGCATACGTGGAGAGCATGTTTGAGAATCCATTAAAATGGGCAATATTTCATTCTTTAAAAAAAAAATCTCTTCTATTAATTGCTTGTTCTGAACATTAGATTGTTTTCCCCCATGGGGTCAAAAGGCACCTAAATATATATTGTAGGTGGAAAAAAGGGACAGAAAGTGGGTACTGGCAATTTTTCCATTTTCATTTGTGTGTGATTTTAAAGAAAAATATAAATGTAAGGACTGTTTCATGGACAAGTTTCAGCAGTTCCACTTTATAATAATTATAAATAAACCTGTTAAGTTTTCCTAAATAATGCCAGTGTTTGGGGTTTTTAAATAAATACATTTTTATTGTATATATAATATTATATACAAAATATAGTTTGCCCCAGTCCTTTATGAGTTAAGAAGTATCTTTCTCATTTATGTGATCTTCACTTATTCCTTTTTTTTTTAAGATTTTATTTATTTATTTTTAGAGAGAAGAAAGGAAGGAGAAAGAGAGGGAACGAAACATCATTGTGTGGTTGCCTTTCACACGACCCCCACTGGGGACCCGGCCTGCAACCCAGACATGCGCCCTGACCAGTAACCAAACCAGTGACCCTTTGGTTTGCAGGCTGGCACTCAATCCACTGAGACACACCAGCCAGGGCATTTTTCACTTATTCTTCAGAGGTCCAAAAAGAAAATTGTTTTTCTTGGCATCCCAAAACATCCAGCCATGGAAACTAGATAGTGTAATTACTTCTCAGACTCTGGAAAGAATTCTCAGGATATTATTTTGGAGATAAAATTAAAAGGTAGATATTTGCTTCAGTATGATCGAGAGAGGAGACTGACAATCCTTTTCCCAAAAAGCAACGATAAAGCTGGACAAAACTATCAAAAGTAACCACTTGGCACTCTAGAAATAATATTAAAGGCATAGTATAAACTGAGAAGTGTTTATTCATGACAACCACTGAATTTCAGGTAAGAACAGCAAGATATTTTGTTGTTTTTTCCTGGTACCACTCTCATGTCCCCACATCGATTCTTTTGGCACAAAAGTTCAGCTTGGTTGGAGCAGGGCATGAAAACCAACAGTCTCACGGCTACAATCAGAGGAGGCTCACTTGATTTGAAACATTATGATTTAAACTAATGACCTTAGTGGAAGTGAATACGGATGATAGGTGTCTCTGGTTCCTTGATATTGTGGGCCTGTTTGGGGCAAGCAGTGGATTGGGAGAGTAGGGAAGAATTTAAAAGGAATTTTCCAGAGGTGACAGCAATAATGGGCTTGATAAGCTCTCTACACATCCAGAGGAGACCAAAGGCTGTGTCTGCATAAAAGACCAGCGTAGGCCAAAGTCATCAAACATTCTGAACCAATGGGGCCTAGAGCCTATGCACAGTGAAGAAGTGAGAAGGCTCAAGAGGAAGCCAGGCAAGATATGAAAAAGCCTAAATATTGAATGTACTACCCAGTACACACACTGATCCCTCAGTAGAGAATTCAAGTCTCACTGTTTTGAGGTGTTCAGACACAATATTTAATTAATCTTTGGTTGAACACTAAGCCATATAGACACAAAGAACCCTAGAAGTTCAAGCTTAAAAACAAAAACAAGAAAAAAAAAACTGAATACAGATTCCCATGCTGAACTTCCTGAAGCACCCTCCCTCTGCGCTCCAGGACAACAGGGGAGCAGCTTGAAAGGCTTCAGTGGCATATGGTGAGGAACTGTCATAAAGGTGAAAGTTAAGTTCCAGTGGCCACATATTTCATAGGAGACAGAATTTAAGGATTTAATCTAGGAAAGTAAACCACAAACAAATAAACTAAGAACAACAACATTGGGGGTGGAGGGAATCAGAATCCAGATGGCCTATAATTTATGATCTAAAATGCCTAGTTTTCAGCAAAATTATAAGACATGCAAAATAACAACAACAACAAAAAACATGATCTACATATATCAACTGAAATTGTATCTGTGTGTTCCCATATATTTGACTTAGAAATGACTTCAAAGAAGCTATTATAAATATATTCAAAGAAATAAAGGAAACCTTGTATAAAGAATTAAAATCAATATGACAGTGATTCAATAAATAAAGAATCTCAACAGGCAGACGTTTCAAAAAAAGAATCAAATGGAAATTCTGGTGTTGATAAGAACAATAACTAAAAGAGGCCTGTATCAGTCAGGATTCTTCAGAGAAACAGAATCAGTAGATTATGTACATTATGAGATTTATTTCAGGGGTTGGTTTAGGGTCAAGATGGAGACTTAGGTAAACACAGCTCTCCTCCTTGCACAACCACATCAAAATTACAACTAAACTACAGACCAAAGATCACTCAGAACCCTCAGAAAATGAGTCGAATGGAAATCCAACAACTACGGAACTAAAGAAACCACATCAATCCAGACCAGTAGGAGACGCAGAGATGCAGAATGGGGAAGTCACACAAACACAGGTAGTGGATAAAAATTCAGAAGAGATATCCCGGGAGCGAGTGGTCCCAGTCCTACAACTGGAACCCCAGCCCAGGGTGCCAGCGTGAGGAACATAAGACCCCATAACTTCTGGCTATAAAAACCAGCAAGACTGGAGTTGGTGAAAAAAACTACTGGACTCCCTGGCAGTCCCTTTTCAAGGCCCATGCTGAACTTCCGGAAGCACCCTCCCTCTGCGCTCCAGGACAACAGGGGAGCAGCATGAAAGGCTTCAGTGGCATATGGTGAGGAACTGTCATAAAGGCGAAAGTTAAGGGACATCTCTCCCAGACAGAAAGGCAGGCAGAGGCCACTGTGCCTTTTTTGAGCCCTCCCCACAGCAGAGCCACAGAATGGGGAGGAGTTGCCACCTCTGAGAATCCATCAATCTGGCTTACCCTGTTTGCCCCACCCTGGAGTTTACCTGAGGCTCTATCCCACCCTCAGTTGCGTACCTCTGGCTGAGCAGCCCCCGCCATGGCACTAGCAACAGCCAGCTTTGGATCACAGTTTGGCTCTGCCTGGGAACCTTTAAGACCAGCATGAGTGGCAGCCATCTGCAGATTGCTTTGTATCTCACGCTGCGTAGCCCCAGGTGGGACACCGAGGGTGACTGACCCTGACCTGCACCACCCGGGAAACCGGGTGCCTCTGCACCTGGTGGACACCTACAGACCATGTGGGAGCATCACCACCCAGCCTCAGCACAGTTGAATCTCCATGGAGGGTGGAGACTGGTGGTCAGTGGTCACAGCCAGTCCTTGCAGCTGACTGCCTGGGTAAATCCCTCCATTGACCTGCTAACAGCAATCAGGGCTCAACTACAATAAGAGGGTGTACTCAGCCCACACAGAGGGTACACCACGAGTACCCGGCTGGGGTAACAGGGGAAGCTGTGTCACTGGTGCCTACAGGACACCTACTACATTAGGCCACACTACCAAGACAGGAAGTCATAGCAGATCTACCTAATATATGCAATCAAACAGGGAAGCTGCCAAAATGAGGAGACAAAGAAACATGAACCAAATTAAAGAACACATCAAAGCTCCAGAAAAATAACTAAACAAAATGGAGATGAGCAGTCTATCAGATGCAGAACTCAAAACACTGGTTATAAGGATGCTCAAGGAACTCAGTGAGTAGTACTTCAATAGCATAAAAAAGAGCCAGGCAGAAATGAAGGATATTCTACTGGAAACAAACAATTTACAGGGAATCAATAATAGAGTGCATGAAGCCAAAACACAAATCAGGGATACGGATCATAAGGAAACAAAAAACAACCAAGCAGAGCAACAAGAAAAAAAAGAATTAAAAAAAAAAAATGAGGACAGTGTAAGAATCCTCAGGGAAAACTGCATGCATTTCAACATCCTCATCATAGGGGTACCAGAAGGAGAAGAGAAAGAGCAAGAAACTGGAAATCTATTTGAAAAAATAATGAAAGAAAACTTTCCTAATTTGGTGAAGGACAGACACAGACATGCAAGTCCACGAAGCACAGAGTCCCCAACTAGATGGACATAAACAGGTCCACACCAAGACATATCATAATTACAATGCCAAAGGTTAAAGATAAAGAGTGATTATTAAAAGCAGCAAGAGAAAAGTAGTTAGCTACCTACAGGGGAGTTCCCATAAGGCTGTCAGCTGTTTTCTCTAAAGAAACTTTGCAGGCCAGAAGGGATTGGCAAGAAATATTCAAAGTCATGAAAAGCAGGAACATACAGCCAAGATTGCTCTACCCAGCAAAGGTATCATTTAGAATCAAAGAGCAGATAAAGAGCTTCCCAGATGAGAAAAAACTGAAGGAGTTCATCATCACCAAACCATTATTATATGAAATATTAAAAGGACTTATTTAAGAAAAAGGATCAAAACTTGAATAATAAAATGGCAATAAACACATACCTATCAACAATTGAATCTAAAAAACAAACTAAGCAAGCAAAAAGAACAGACAGAACCATGGATATGGAGAGTATTTTGATGTTTGCCAGATGGGAGGAAGGGGGAACCAGGGAATGGGTAAAGAGGTGAAGGGATTGAGAAGAACAAACAGGTGGTTTCAGAATAGCCATGGGGATATAAACTACAACATAGGAAATGGAGTAGCCAGCGAATTTATACTCATGACCCACGGACATGAACAAAGGCGGTAGGGGGGGATTGCCTGAGGGGAGTGGGGAGTGCTGGTGGGGCAGGGGACAAAGGAGGAAAAATTGGGAAAACTGTAACAGCCCAGTCAATAAAATATTTTTAATAAAGAGAGATTTAGTTCAAGGGAGTGGCTCATGCAGTTGTGTGAGCTGACCTGTCCAAAATGTGTAGGGCAGGCTAGCAGGCCTCTGCTAAATCTTTGGCAGAAGTTGACATCACAATACTGGTGTTATTTTTTCTTCCTCAAGGAATCCTTGATTTTGCTTTTAAGGCCTTAACTTGATTGGGTGAAGCCTACCAAGAATAGTGAGAATAATCCCCTTTATTTAAAATTCACCTGGCCCCGGCCAGTGGTGGCTCAACTGGCTGGAGCATCGCCTGTGGGTTAGAGTCCTGGTCAGGGTACGTGCCTAGGTTGTGGATTTGTTCCCTGGTTGGGGCACCCATACAAGAGGCAACCAACTTAATTTCTCTAATGCAGATGTCTATCTCTTTCTATCTCCCTCCCTTCCCCTCTCTCTAAAAATCAATAAACATGTCCTTGAGTAAGGATAAAAAAAAGTCAGCAGGTTGTAAATGTTAACTGCATCTACAAAACACTTTCATAGCAACACCTAGATTAGCATTTGAATAACTAGGTACTGTAGTTCAGCCAAGTTGTTACATAAAACTAACTATCACAGCCCACCCCTTGTCAATTTGATACCTATAAACATTTCTCTAAACCATATTTAATCTCTAAATAATACAACAACAAAGTGATACTGCTGCCTAACACTAATAACTACTAATACATTTCTGTAGCTTCCACTCCTAAATATCCATTTTTAAAATGTATATAGAACAAAGAATATTAACACACTGTTTTAGGTGCTATGGGAGAAAGATACAAATTTAAAGGACACAATTCTTATTCTTGAGAAGCTAATATTACACTAGAGGAAAGAAGACATATCCAAATAACTATAATGTAATTTTTAAAAGGTAACTTTTTAAATACAAGGTAATTTTTGAGAACTGGTATTAAAAAAATAATGAATTCTTATGAATGTTGAGAAAGACTTCTTTATTAGTCTCCTAGAGCTCCTATATCAAAATACCACAGACTGGGTGGCTTAAACAGAAATTTCTCTTCTCACAGTCTGAAGGCTGGAAGTCCAAGATCACAGTGCCAGCAGGGTTGGGTCTGGTAAGGCCTCTCTTTCTGGAATGCAGATGGATTCCTTTTTGCTTTGTCCTCCCATGACCTTTGCTCCATGCAAAAGCATGTGCATGAGCACTCTTGATGTCTTTTCCTTTTTTTTAAAAGGATACCAGTCCTATAGAATTAGGGGCTCATGGCCTCACTTAACCTTAACTACCTCCATTTCTCCTTAAAGGTCTTGTCTGCAAATATAGACATATTGGGTTTAGGGCTTCAACATATTAACTTTGGAAAGACACAATTCAGTCCACAGCAGCTATCCTATGGCAGTACTATACAGTCTTGATTAATGTCACTTTGCACTACTTTGAAAACCAGGAAATATAAGGCCTTCACATTTGTTTATATATTTTTTTAAATTTTATCCTCATCCAAGGACATGTTTATTGATTTTAGAGAGGGAAAGAAATGGAGAGAGGGAGAGAAACATTGATCAGAACATTGATCAGTTGCCTCTCCCGTGCTCCCCTACCAGGACCGAACCGGCAACCTGGGTATGTGTCTTTACTGGGAATTGAACCCATGGCCTTTCAGTTTATGGGACAACACTCCAACCAAGTGAGTCATACTGGTCAGGGCAATTTTGTCTTTTAAACACAGTGTTTAGGATAATGTGGGGCCCTTGAATTTCCACACTAATATTAGGACTCACTTGTTCATTTCAACAAAAAGCGAACATCAGTTTTGAAGGGGACTGCACTAAATCTGCAGATTAATTTCAGAAATATTGTCATTTTTTTCAAAAGTAATCGTCCAAACCATAAATATGGGAGGTCTTCCCATTAAGACTTCTTTAATTTCCTTTAACAATATTGTAAAATTGTCAAGTCTTGTATTTAAAAGTTATTTCTAAACATTTTATTCTTTTTGATGCAATTGTAAATAAAATTATTTTATTTCACTTTGGATTGTTTATTGCTAGTGTATAAAAATACACTTGATTTTTGAGCATTTATCTTGTATCCTGCAAACTTGCTAACTCATTTATTCGTTCCAATAGTTTTTCGGTGCTCCTTAGAATTTTCTAAATACATGATCATGCTATTTATGATAGAAGTTGTTTCATTTCTTCCATGCCAGAAGAAATGGTGTTATGGTCATGTGTCATTTAATTTCTTTTCAAGAAAAGGCTTAGTGACCATATGATCTAAACCTTGCTTTATAGTAAAACATCTCGTACCTTTTAGGTTGATACAACTTTTTGATGCTCAAGGACTTTGTTCCCATGCCAATCTGGATTAATAAAGGCTGAAACTCTAGCCTTATTTATCAGTCTCCCTTCAAGTACACTGTGGTCACTGAGAAAAGAAAACTAAAAAGCTTTTGTTTTGTTTTGTATTTTACAACTCCATGGGAGAGTAGAAGGTAAGGTGCTGGAGAAGCTGAAAGCAAAGAAACAGAAAGGAAGTGGGTAGAGAGTAAGGTTCACATAATGAAATTATTAAGTCTTTCTTTTGGTTTGAAGGCTCCATCAAAATTCCTTCACAAAGATATGATTTAATATTGTGTACCTATGTTTTATTTAAGGTCAATTAGGTAACAATTTTATGAAGGATTCTTTGTGTCTTGCTGCTAAGTTATTATTAAAAATGTGCTCTGGGCCTTGGCCAGGTAGGCCAGTTGGTTATCCCAATATGACAATGTTGCGGGTCCACCATGGTTCAGGGTATACACAAGAATCAACCAATGAGCCCTGGCTGGTGTGTCTCAGTGGACTGAGCATGGGCCTGCAAACCATGGGTTCTGCAGTTCGATTCCCAGTCAGGGCACATCCCTAGGTTGCAGGCCAGGTCCCCAGTAGGGGGTGGGCAAGAGGCAACTACACATTGATGTTTCTCTCCCTCTATTTCTCCCTCTCTTCCTGTCTGTCTAAAAATAAAATAAATGAAATATTTTTTAAAAAAGGCACTAAAAAAAAAAGGAGAATCAATCAATGAATGCATAAATAAGTGGAACAACAAATTGGTGTTTCTCTCCTTTCCTCTCTCTCTCTCTCTAAAAAAGCCAATAAATAAAATTTTTAAAAAATGGGTCAGTTTTTTTTCTTATTGACTTGTGGAGGAAGAAAGAGAGAGAGAGAGAGCCAGAGAGAGAGAGAGAGAGAGAGAGAGAGAGACAGAAGCATTGATTTGTTATTCCACTTATTTATGTATCCTTTGGATGATTTTTGTATGTGCCTTGACCTGGGAAGGAAACCACAGTCTTGATGTATAGGGACAATGCTCTAACTGACTGAGCTACCCAGCCAGGACCTGCGTCAGCTTTTTCTTAAACTGGGCTTCAGGTCCCCACATCCAGGGATATACGAATAACATAAAATTTACCATTTTAACTATTTTTAAATGTATAGTTCAATGGCATGAAGTACATTAACATTGTTGTATAGACTTCAATTCTTACATCAGTATTTCTTAACTGGAATTTTCAAAAGCATTTGCTATGTTTCAAAAAAACTTTTCCATTTAAAAAGGGTTTGTATATTAGGAATCAATATTCTAGTAATAAATCCCTCTTACAATAAATGTTTTCTCTTGATAAATGAGTATTCTTTCTTAGATAATGCGAATGATATAGACCATTATGGTTTTCCCTTTTTTTACCTAGAAATGGAGAACACAATTCAGTGTTTAACTGCGGTAAGCATTCTTTATGTTCCCAGTATGTAGGTATTATCACCCCCACTTTACGGCGGTTCAAAGAAATGAAGAATATTCCACAATGTTACGAAGTGGTTCTGTTAGGATTCAAGTCTGGCTGAATCTAAAGCTCAGGCTCCTAACCATAAGGCACACTGCATCTTAAGCTGTACATTCCATTTTGCATTATTGATGGTTTTCAGAGATTCTTTGTGGGAGGACGCTCACTGCTGCCCCCAAAGAAGTGGAACCCTATTCTCTATCAAACTTGTTGCTTTTCCACCAAATCTCCTATCAAGCCCGCTCTCTTAGTGTCTGAGTCGTAGTCCACCCTCCGACTCTAGTCCCTCGAGGAACCTATCAGCTCAGACCTAGTGTCTCAAGAGGTCCCCTCTCCTTTACACCTTGGCAACCACAGCAGAAAACAGTCCTATAACAACCTCGGTCCTCAGCAGAGGCCGGTCCTTTCAGACTCTGATGTCTTGGCAGGGCCCTAACCCCTCAGACTGGTGGTCCCCGCAGAGCTCTGTTCCTTCAGGTCCTCGTCCGCTAGAGACCTCAGATCCTGTGTTTCCCGAAAGCAAAGCTGTGAATCTTGCACCCCAGGAGACGACAAACTCCCTCAGATGTCTCCTTACACAGGTGCCATCCCAACCCCCTAATCAAGGGCACCTCTCTACCTTTCCCCTTTCCAACCTGCTCCCACAGTCAAGTCTTTCTTCCTCTGCCAATTCTTTCCTTTTTTTCTACTTCTGATTCAGTCTTCTTAACTTCGCTCACTATCTCAAGGCCCTGTTTCAGTTCTCAGAGTCCCCACCAAACTCACCCAAAGCACTCTCTCCACGGAGTTGCGATCCCCAACCGCTCCGTGTTTTACGTCTCACCTCAGCCGGTTCAAGCCCAAGGGCTGAGGTTCCCCCGCCTCAAGCATTCGCCCCGCCCAGAATAAGTCTTTCTACATTTAGCGCCCGAGGCCCCGCCCTCTGCAAGTCTATTGGCCATCGTTCCTCAAGAGTCCCGCCTCCGGCTTCCAGCCCACCTCCCTGCCCTGCTTCCCTTGTTTTCATTCCCTGTGTCACACGAGGCTGTGGCGAACACAAAGTGGGAGGGGCGAAATAGTGGGAGGGAAGGGGGCGGGAAGAGGGAGGAAAGTGAAAGGCACGGAGCGTCTCTCTTTCCCCCGTCTGACTCGGTTCTCGACTGCTCCCTGGCGCCGTTGTATTGTGGGATCGCGGCGCCGTGCCTGAGAAGCTCGGATCTGCAGGGCAGTGCACTAGCTAGCGCCTCCTGTCGTCTGTGAAGCTGCCTTGCCACTCCTCGGCACCCCAGCTCCCCCCCACCCCCGAATCGCCTCCTCCTCCATCCTCCAGTTCAAAATGGCGGCGGCGGCGGCAGCGGCAGCGGCGATGGCTCCTCAGGGCTGTCCGGGTTCATGCCCCAACTTCGCCGTAGTGTGCTCCTTCTTAGAGCGCTATGGGCCGCTGCTCGATCTGCCTGAGTTGCCGTTCCCTGAGCTGGAGCGGGTGCTGCAGGCGCCGCCGCGGGACGTCGGCAACGGAGAAGGTAAGCGAGGGGCCCGAACGCCCGGCGGGAAGCGGCCCTGGCACGCTTCTTCTTTCTGCTCTTCACAGACACCTCGGGCCTCCGAGGCTCTATATCCCCCTTGGGGTGCAGCTGCGCCCGGCCAGTCTTCTCTGCCCTGTCTCCCCGGGTCTCGGGCAGTGGGGAGGCGGGGCGGAGGCCCCCTAGGGCCACTCGGCCGGGCCCCGAACGGAGGTGGGGGCGTCGTGGGCTAGGTGTGGGCTGGGGGTGGGGAGGGGTCATTGTGCTGATCGGCCGCCCCTGGGAGTGCTACCCCGCGGCGGAGGCTGGTTCCCCACCCCGTCTCCCTCTCGGTGGCGGGGGAAGGGGAGAGCAGGTTCCGGCCAGCTTTGCGCTTTTCTCCTCCTCCTCCTCTCCCTTCGCTTGCTCTCCCTCCCCTCCTCCCACCATCCTCTCGACCATCTCGGGGGAGGCTGGGCTCATCTTGGGGCGCCCCCTTTCTCTTCCTCCACCTGGGTGGGCGGGGGCCAGCAGACACTTCAGCACTCCCTCCCTCTAGTGGAAACTCCCCCGAGAGAGTCGGCACTCGCCCCTTTACGTTTCTTCTCGGGGGCCAGTTTAACCCCCAAAACTCCTTCCTCCAACTAGGGAGATTTGCTCCTCCCCCGTGGGAGGAGGGGTCCTTCTCCATTCTCGGTTTGGGGGACTAAGTCGGTTCACCTCCACTTTGGAGGGTAGAGGGTTAATTTCTCCTCCCCCATAGTTTTCCTATTCCTCTCCCCCACCTCACCCCCGCATAGAAAAGCATCTCCCCACTTTTCCAATCCCTTCCCCCTTCATCTTGGCAGCAAGGCTTAGGGGAAGAAGAAGTCGCCCTCCCATTTGCAGGGTGGGGTGGGGTGGTTAGTATGTAGGCTGGAGGAGGGGCTCAGACGGAGGGGGAAACAGTTGAAGAGGTGCTTGTTGCTCATGTTTCTTTCTGGTGCCGCTGGTCTATTATTGGTGTTCGCAAGTGGTGCTCCTTCCACATAAGGCCACCGCGCGGGTGCAGGGCGCATGCTCTACCCGGCCCCATTGAAACTTCCTGCTGCTGCTGGTTCTTTTCGCTGGAGCATCTCAGCGCTGCGCCTGCTGCCTCCAGCACTCTCACTGAGCACAGACGCTCATTCCCTATTTATTTCCGATCCATGGCTTTCCTTTTCTGGCACATTTCTGCCCTCAGAGAAGGGTTTTTTATTGAGAACTCATCAGTGCCTTTATCTGGGAACAGCCATTGGCTGGAGAAGAAACGTTTTTCAAATAGGTCTTTACATTTTTTTTATTTTTTATTTTTTTGGTCCGTATTCGATAGCCAGAGTGGACTGGGTGTTGTACGAGACAGCTGTTTCTTTTCCCTCTTCAATTTTCCACGGAAATGAAGTTTCTCTTAACTATGTATTTACATGGCTAAGAAGGACCCAAGTGTGAAGTTCTTTAAAATATTACCCATAGAGAAAATGACGTTATGGTTACGAGACCCAAGTTAATACAGTAGTTATGGTGCAGGCCTCTATTTCTTACCTGCCCAGATTTCCTCTACCCATAACAAACTCTGGCATATTAAAGGCTACTTTTTTTTATATAGTATAAAATGGGAGGATTAGTATATCATATAAAGACATTATATAAAGACTTCCTGCAGAAGTTCTTTAAAAGTTAAGTTCCCCAAAATAGTTTTTATTATTAAGTTGTATTTACATTTAATTTTTAAGGAAATAGTCATTGTGAAGTCAAATGCCTTAGTAGGTTGCTTTTAGGATACATTGGGAAATGATAATAATCTATCAGAGAAATGGGGGAATTTGGGGAAAGGGAGTGCTGATAAGTTGTTTTTGGAATTTACTTGGACCAGATTGAAAGGCGGGTATAGACTTTCTGTGATGGTATGGTATTTTGGATGGTATGCAAGATTGCTTGCCTCTCCATTCCTTTTAAGTATTTTGACCACTGCATTTTGCTTATATTAATAACAAGAAAAAATATCAAAGTCAATTTAATATTTCATGTTATCCTTCTATCTAGAGTTAAAAATGGGCTACCAGCTAAGTTAAAAAATGGAGAATAATATCGGCTGAAAGATTATACCAGTGGGTTCTGCCACTGCATTGTCATTGGTATAGTTGTAACTATAATAATAGATCTTGTCATAAGGTGACCTAAGAGTAATTATTATGTTACATAGTTCAGGATACCTGGCAAATGAAGAGTCTCTGTAGGTGAAATGCCATTGGTGTACAGGGCAAAGATTTCATTTTTAGGCCTTTAATGATAGTTAACCTACTTGAAATCGTTGATAAAATAATGCTGGTCCAGCTAACAAGATTTGAACTGAGTCTTTTGGGAAGGAGTTGTGGTTAACTAGAGAGTTCTAGTTAAGGGGATAACTAGAAAGAGTTAACAGATAGACATTTTAGTGTTGAACTCTGTAATATGTAAGTTGTAGTGCAAATTACTTAACTTCTCTGGACCCTAGTTTCTTCAGTAAATTGAGATAATATCAGTATCAAATGAAATATTTCAAAAATCTTTTCATAAACCCAGTACCTACAGATATGAATGTGTTACAAGTTTTATTACAGAAGTTTGTGAGAAGACACACAAGTGTATTTGGAATTGAAATGATAAATATTTAGCATGTGAGAAGGGTTTGAGCACGTATATTGATCTATAATGATCTTGATGAAAAGTCTTTGTTATAATCAGATGAGTTTTGCTCTATATAAATTAAAGCATCCTGTGCACCCCCCCCTACCTGGGGACCTGGCCTGCAACCCAGATGTGTGCCCTGACTGGGAATCGAACTGGTGACCCTTTGCTTCTCAGGCCAGTTTTCAATCCACTGAGCCATACCAGCCAGGGCTAAATTTAAGTATTTTTAAAAGATAGTTCTTAATGCTGTTTAAAGAGTCCTAGTTAATAAAACTTGTTTTTTTCCCTAGTGTGGTTATCCCTTAAAAGGTACTTTGTAACATACACATATTCTTCTGAGTTGTTAGTTCAGTACTTTTTACCTAGTCATTTATTGTGATAAGTGTATCAACATTGTGACATCCTTTGGAGGAGACTGTAATTCACTATATTGCCACTACTTAAGCACTCTATGATTTTTCACCTAAATATTTGTTTATAAGTTTTAATTTGACATTGTGTTTTCAGCTTAGAATGTTTCTTACATCCCCACAGAATCAACTACTAAATTTGATTTTAACTAGTTCAATTTTAATGATATTATAGTAGCTGCCATTCATTGAGCGTTTACTTTGTGCAGACATCTCCTTATTCCTTACAATTATTTGGGATTGCTCTATTTCTATTTGGCAGACATAGAAGCTAAGGTTCAAGAGATTGATTCAGTTGCTTAATGCTCAAGATTATGTAGTTACAGGTAGAGTCTGATTTCCAACCCAGGTCAATCTGACTCCAAGCCACAAAATTGTATAATACCATGCTATAGGGTCACATCTCCCAGACTTCACCAAGGCACCCCTGGATATTGCCACCAGTTTTCAGAGGTGCTGCCAGTTAGTTTAAATTTTCAAGAGGGATAGAACAATACTTGATATCTTTTGGTTGCCAGGTGAACTGTTAGCTTGAGAGAGTTCATGGTTTCAAAATCAGATTGTACTGCATTCCTTCCAGTGACATATCTTTGTGAGTTTTGAGGGTTCCTGTGATAAAACACAAATACTGCATGAAAATCATTGTGGTACAGGAAATAAGCAGTGTCCAATCTGATTCCAAGGTTTGAGAAGTGTGTGTAGTGCCCAGCTGTAACACTGGGGGCACTGCACAAATTACTACTGTTCTATAAGTAGTAATTGTGGTTATTTAAGAGTAAATGTTTTTTTCAGCTGAGATAAATTTGTTTTCCAGGTGGTTACTAACAATTTCATAAGCAAAACTGTTCTTATATTTTGGCCTAGGGTTGCTATAAAAGAAAACATTACTAAAATACTGAGAGTACCATGAACCTAGAAAGCTTGGGAACCTGTGCCCTGGAGGCTATCTTTGCATTTAAGGACTAGAAGGAAAGAACTCGTGCGTCTATTTTGCCTTTATTTTGCAGGGATGAAAACCAAGTTGCGGGGATTGATTTCAAGGGTAAACTAGTTGATCATTGATGTTATTTATTTGGACTATTACTTGAAAAGTCCACTTATATGCTGAAATTATCAGCAAAAATTTTAGTTTTCTTGTTGGTACTTTTTGGACTAGGAAAATGGTATGCCATCTGAAAGTGCTGTTTTTTTTTTTTAAATTAATTATTTTAAAATCCTCATGCGAGGATATGTTTTTCTTGACTTGAGAGAGAGACAGAGAGAGAGAGGGAGGGAAGGAGGAAGGCAGAGAGAAACAGTGATATGAGAAACATTGGGGATTGTGGCCTTCAGGACCCTGACTGGGAACTGAACCCTCCACCTTTTGGTGTATGGGACAGCTCTCCAAACAGCTGGGCCACCTGGACAGGGATGGAGGCGCTGTTCCCTCCCTCCCTCACAGCTACTTCAGCTCTTCAAATTATGTGCTCTGTCTGGACTTCCTCAGCTTCCCCTTGACTGGAGGTGGATGGCCAGTAGATAAGGACACAAGTAAAATTGGTCATTAACTTTGTGAGATTACCAGCTCTCAAGGCTCTCAAGCATCTTTTCTCTCTTGCAGATGACATTCTTTTAAAGAAGAAAATATACTTTTTCATTATTTAAAGATAGTCTTTATATGGTATTGGTAGAGACATTACATACATCTAATAACAGTCTATTAAAATTAAAGTATGTATGGATAATGTGTTATGATTCCAACAGTTTATACTACAGTTGACTGAGTTATTTGTATAGTAGTAAAGAAGTTGAGTCATTAGGGTTTTTTTTAAAAGATTTTATTTTTTTAGAATAATTTTAGGTTTGATTTCTTTTTTACATTTATTAATAATTTGGGGTTTAACTCTTAAAACCAAAATGTCATGAATAAAAGAATATACTTTTTTATATTTAATTCTACTTGTGGCTGTAAGTTAGGTTCTTCTGTACTGCTGCTAATTGAGTTGTGTGACAATAGTTCTTTAGGAGCATGAAAGTAAAAGGTGACTTTGACATAATGGGAACCACCACCTGTTGCTTTAAACAAAAGATCTTACCGGGTGTATGAGCTGGGAGTTGTGTGGGACTATAGAGGTAGACCATTGGCGGTAGCATTGCTGGAGTCAGAACCTGGTTTGGTGGGGAAAAACCAGTTTTGGTCCTTCCACGTTTGATAAAATAGATATTCTTTAAACCTTTGTTAGATGAAAAGAAATGTATTTCTTCCATCCTTTTTGGTATATCACAGGATTGAGGTAACCAAACGTTATGGAAGTTTGGGGGGAGGCTGCTGGCATTGTCCCAGGTTTGGAGATAACAGGGACAGAAGGATTTTTCTGGCTAAATTGGGCCTGTTAATGCAAATTGACTTACTTGTTTTTTAATTAATAAGAAGTTTGCCAGGAAGTTTATATTAAATTCTCAGCTGTTAAGAAAGGTGAGCATTTATTAGCTACTTCAATACTTAATATTTGTATTAAGTATCTGCTATATGCAAGTACAATAATCATTGTGGGGGTTATATTTTAAAAAACAGATTAAACATGGGCCCTTCTTTTAAGGGTTTTCTAATTGGTAAGAAGTAGGTAAGTTGAGAGCTTGTTACTATCACCAAAGACTTATTATTTTTTTTCTGACTTCATTAAGTAAATTCTAATCTATAATAAACTAAAATAGTCTCTGGCAGTTTTATGGTGAGATATACAGTCAGATACAGTGTGGAAATGTAGGAGCAATCAATACCCAAAGTACATTTTAACCTGAATCATGTATTCAAGGAAGGTATTTATGTGTGTTCCTGAATTTAAGAAAATTTCTTTGGCCATCTGCCTGATGAATATAGTGTGAATATATAATGCCTGGATGATTTTTGTTGTTTTCCTCTTTTTGCTGGGTGGTAGATCCCATTACAAAGGATATTGGGGTATTTATTATCTATTTTCTTTTTTGTTTGAATTTTTATAGTATTAACTATTGCTTGACAGTGTAATCTGGAGCTTCATTTAAAAAAAAAAAAAAAGATTTTGTTCTTTCAACAAATGTTTATTGATTTACTTCTGGGTGCCAGGCATGCTTATGTTCTGTGGATTCATTAATGAACAAAATAGGTAAGATCCTTGCCTTTGCGGATCTCACAGTTTAGCAGCAAAGATAGACAATGAAGCAATGAGGGTTTTGTTTGTTTTTTTTTTTACTTCTCATATGAGCAAGTATAATGTGTACTTTGTAATGGTATATATGTCAGTGAACTTTGCTTTATAATTTGTTTAGCTTTGTATCGTTTTATAATTTATTTAGTTTTGTAGTCCATCTGTGTGCTTTTCGCCCCTGTATTTGTACACAATCATTTTCTGGAATGTAGGCTTAATGGTATTAATTTTTTCTTTGGTTTTTCTTAATATTCTTACCACTTTTTATTTTCTATACTAATCATTTCTTTGGTAATCCCACACACAGAAAATTGAAAGTAGTCTTCTACCAAGAAGTGAAATGGAGGTGATCATAATGTACAAACAAGTTAAAAAATAAATCATGGGGATATAACCTACAATAGGGTGACTATAGTTAATAATGCTTCATTGTATGTTTAAAAGTTGTTGGGAGGTCTGCTCTGTCTGTGGAGTAGCCACTCTGTGTTACTTCTTTGCCAATAAACCCTTTTCCACTTTAAATTCCTAAAAAAAAGATGAAAAGAAAAAAGTTGGTAAGAGAGTAGATCTTAAGTTCTCATAAGAAAAAAATTTTAATTGTGTGTGATGGTGTATGTTAACTAGACTTACTGTCGTAATCCCTTTGTAATATATACAAATTTTGAAAATAATGCTATGTGACTACTACCTCTCAGAAGAAATAACAGTAGTTTTTTAGCCATGGCTGGTGTGGCTCAGTTGGTTGGAAAGTCGTCCTGTACACTGGGAAGGTTGAGGGTTTGATTCCCGGACAGGGCTATGCCTAGGTTCTGGGTTTGATCCCTGGTCCCGCCACCTAATGGGAGCCAACCAATTAATGTTTCTCTTTCACATCTATTTTTCTCTCTCCCTTCCTCTTTCTATAAAAGCAATGAAAAAATGTCCTCAGGTGAGAATAAAAAAAATTTTTTTAAGTAGTCTTCTAAGAGGCCTTATAGAAGGAAAATTGGGTTGCTGCTTTTATTTACTTTTAATTCTGAATTACCTTTTATAATGAATATTACAGCAATCCACCAACTCACCTAAATCAGTAACTAAGAAGCCATCCTAGACTTTAACCTTACACATACTTTCTACTTTGTTGGGAGTGTTGAGTCTCATTATCCTTTAAAAAAAAAAAAAAAAGATTTTATTTATTTATTTTTAAAGAGGGAAGGGAGGAAGAGAGGGAAACATCAATGTGTGGTTGCATCTCATGCACCCCCTACGGGGGACCTGGCCTGCAACCCAGGCATGTGCCCTACACTGGGAATCGAACCGGTGACCCTGATCCACTGAGCCACACCAGCTAGGGCTCGTTATCCTCTTTTTTATTCAGACTCACTTTTCTATTGCCATTGGTGCTGTTTTAGTCATGAGGAACTGCTTGCAGATCTCTGAAAAAAAATGAAAGGTTGTTCCACATCTTTATGCCTTTTCCTCATCCTCCTACCTGAGTTCTCTCCCTGTCTTCCTTTCCTTGCCTGCTCATTGTATTCCTATCCAATGTTAATCTGCTCCTTAAGCGTGAAGTGCTCTGTGTATGTTTTTCTGTGCTGCTTCTGTCTCTCAAGTTAAATGAGCCAGCTCTGCTTCCTCACCCCTTATGTCGTGCCCAATGTAGGTTTTAATATCATAGTGTACATAACACTTTTTATACTTACTGTCTAGCCTATGAGACTATAAACTCCCTGAGGGCAGGGACAAATGTTTATGAGATGAATAGTCCTTCCCACCCCAATTAAAGGACTGTGCTCTGTTCTAAAACTTGATTGTAGAATTAAATCTTACAAAGTAAACTTTTAAATAAGATTTGCCCAACATAAGAGAATGACACTCTATTGATGATTGGAAGTAATTGACATGTTGGTTAGTGCTAGCCTTTGAATTAACATATTGTATCCCATTTCATTAAAAATAATATTGTATTTAAAATGAATGCATGTAATTGGAAGTGAAAGCTGATTCTGTGATAGTCTTAACTGCAGGAGTGGGCAAGTTATAGCCTGTGGACTAAATCTGACCCATGGCCTTTTTTTGTGAATAAAATTTTGTTGATACAGTCATGTTAATTTGTTTACATATTGTCTGGTGTTGCTTTTACATTAAAGTGGCAGAGTTGAGTGATTGTGACAAAGAACTTGTGGGTTTAACCTGTTAAACCTAAAGTATTTACTATCTGGCCTTTTACCATAGGAAAAAAAATTACTGATTTCTGCTCTGGTGAAGAAATGTTTATCAAATGATTAACTTTGTGTTCGAGAACACTTTTAGAACCAGAATATACAAATTAAGTGCCTAAAGTGTCCTGTGAGTGAAAATAATTGAGCAGTAATTTCCTTAATATTTATGCAGTTTTACATACAAAGAACTGTTACTCTTACTCCTCTTCTAGGTGAGGTGAGTCTAAAACCTTTTCTGTTAATAGGGTGATGACATTACATTGAACTAATTTCTTTCATTCAAGGATAGCCATGGCTTCTACTGCCTAATTGTCATAAGGCAAGGCTGGCATGGGGTGCCACTTGAGATGGTGATTGGCAGTAGGGTAAGAAATGTAATAACTACTGTTATACTGGCCTCAGAGTCTCATGCAAGATCTGACTTGGAGATAGAGTCCCTGGGTATTGGTGAAGTTAAGATTGGTTGAGTGGTTGTGCCGTGTACTCAGACAGCAAAGGATGTGTTAATTGAAGGCAGGACTTAAAAGATTTACTTAGGTTATGGAACAGAGGGTTGGAGAGAACATACTAGACAATAGCTTATTTATATGTCACTGGTGTTACATGCTTTGAACATCAATCACTGTTTTATAAGGAAAGTGCAGTGTTGTTTAGGAAGCTTTGGCACTGGAATGGTGCGAATCTCAGGGAATTTACTTTGCATCTTCAATTTGCTCTGTAAATATATATAATTGCCATTTCCTCAGTGTTTCAATGTTGAAAGCGTTTTAAGAAAAAGATTAGAATGAGTTACTCCAAATTGTAACTTGCTTTTGGTGTTTGGAGGATGGATATAGCAAGACTGTAACACTTTAAAGGACTTTGTCTAATCAGAAATATAATGGAGCTTAATTTATCTTACCATTAAAACCTTGCCAAGCTTTATTTAAAAAAAAAAAAATTATTTTTAGAAGAGAAGGATGGGACAAAGAAAGGGAGAGAAACATCAATGTGTGGTTGCCTTTCTTGGGCCACCTACTGGGGCCCTGGCCTGCAACCCCAGCATGTGCCTTGCCTGGAATCGAACTGGCGACCTTTTGGTTTGTAGGACAACACCCAACCAACTGAGCCACACCAGCCTGGGCTTAGAGGGTTTTTTGTTCCATAAATTTTGAGTGATCAACTGGTTTATCCTTGTCATTTTTTTTTTTTTTTTAAATCTCATGGTCTTTTTATTTTATAGCCTACTTCTGTGCTTATCTGGCTTGATTCACCATGACGACTATGTCTTATGCTTTTTCTTTCCTATTTTCCCCTATTTTGGGCCTTCCTTTTCAACCTTAATTATCTTGTCAGTTTTATTTCTTCCATTCCCATCTTTGATAGAAACAAAAATAAGTTATAAAAATGCAAAACTGAGGGGCTTTTGAGGATATAATTCTTTGCCATAGTATTATAGGTTAAATACTTTTAGTAATAATGTGGTTAGAGCTTATTGTTGAGCCAGACTCTATACTAAAGTCTTTTTACCGAGATTATTTAATTCTCAAAACTACGCTATTACTGTTACTATTTTTACTTTATAAAGAAACTGAGTCTTAGAGGTAAAGCAACTTGCCTAAAGTTATACAACATTAAAGAATTGGAGCAAAAAATTGATACTACAAAGATAGTTTATAGTGGGAATTTAAAACTGGGTGAATCGGTTTTGAGAACCCTGGTCTTAACCACTGTACTGTCCCCTCAGCTGTTATCTCCTTATGATTGTAATGTGATCCTTAGTTCCATGGCCTTGGTCTGAACACTGAGCAGTGACTTGAACCCTGGCTTCTGAGTCTTTTCTACTCATTCATGCTTTCTTACTTTAAAAAGTTCTAATTGTATTAGTATGAGCATTATTATAAAAGGTACACTACTATAATGGGATACTGAGATGTGTGTATATTAAAAGTATAGAAATGCAAGTTCATAGGTACATGTGAGTGCCTTGAATATGAATCTTTACCTGTTGATCATTGCTTAGACTTGGAAATAATTCTGTTCTTGAATCTTTCAGAATAAGACTCTGTATCTCCTATAGTTGTAAAGTTTTGTGGAATGTGTCATCAGAAGCCTCCAGGGTTCATTCCTCTATTGTTAAGACTTCCATTTACCCTAAGAAGTGGTTTTGTTTTTTCCTTGTGCTCAGTGGTTTTCAACCTTTATTATAACCAAGTGATTTAATTAACTATTTCTGGTTATTAGAATCACCTTAGGGGGTCCTTTTGAAAAATACTGATGCCTGAGCCTTATCACACTCCATAAAAGCAGAATATTTGGAGACTGGAGCCCTGGCATGGGTCATCCCTCTTTCTTTCAGGCTTTTATTTAAGGGCAGTGGTCCATGATGGATTTTAAATCTTGCCGAAAGCAGCCACATCCATAGACTGCACAGAGTCCTTAAAAAGCAGTGATCCGCTCATATCTGTTTGAGCTTTGTTGTCTTGAACTGCACACTGTATTTGAAGTTTTTTGATTCCTACCCCACTGGAATCAGATCAGAAGAGCCGCAGACCAAGCTTGAATGCTCCCAACAAACTCCTCCAATTTTGCATATCCTACTTGTCTTCCCAAGGTTTCACATGTAATAAGATGGAAGACTTGGCAACAAGTGCATGTTTTTTGGCTTTCTTTGACTCACACTGTTTAAGGCATTCTTCTCTTAGCCTCCTGGCTTCTTTGCTTTCCTCTTCCTCATCAGATACAAAGAGATCAATGTCAACATCTTTCTTTACTCTCTGTAGCTCAACTTCCAGTGGTGTCTTCCACACTGGCAGGGCCATACTTACCCAAAGTTTTCTTCACTCCTGGCAAGCTGACCTGTTCCTTTTCATAAGACTTGATGTGAAGATTATACCAATGTGGGGGATGATGCCAGTCAGCAGGTGTTGGGCCATAGACAGCTTCAAATACTGCCACATCTGCTTGTGATGGCACATACCCCTCGATTTAGCTCTTGTCCGCCACATAGTTGTTGAGCATCTGGAGGCTGGTGTACTTTTCAGGTCTCCAAAATCCATGGCTTTGGCTGACTAAGGAAGGGGAGCAGCAGTAGAGGAAAGAGGAACACAGGCAGTTGGCACCAAGTGCTGAGGGGGGAGGAGGGGACCTCAGCAATTCTGATGTGTAGCCAGGAATGTCTTTTCTCACGTGTTTGTCCTGGTACTTTACTTCAAATTTTGTCTTAAAGTCTATTTTGTCTCAGTGCTAGCATAGCTACTCGAGCTGTCTTTTGGTTACTGCTTTTCAAGGATGAAAAAAACCTATCTTTTTCCATCCTTTTAACCTCCTTTGTGTCTTTGATTCTAAGTGTGTCTCTTGTAGACAGCATATATTTTGTATCGTGTTTACATGGCCATGTTTGCATGAACCTAGTTACACAAACAATTATATAGAAGTATAACTGCTTTGGGAATATTAAAGAGCAAGTACCTAACTTTTTCCAGGGCATATCATAGCATCATTACAGTTATGGAAATTTGAAAAGTTGATTAAGGATGGAAAAGCATTCCAGGTAGAGAACAGCATGGGGAAAGGCATAGAAGTGTGTAACCTTCTGGAGTGTATAGGCAATTGTTAACTTAAGACATTAGGTTTCTAAAAGATTTGTGATTGAGGAACTTTAGACTATGTGAGAAAATTAGATTGAGGTATAAATGCCTTGAAGTATTTTCTTTAAAGTTTAAAAAAAGTACTTAAATTAAGTGAAAGCAACATGTCAGTGACTGTAAGTTCCATAAAGAATTCATTTTGCCTTGCTTTACTTTGAACCTAGCATAGTACTCAGCATATTGTAGGTGCTCAAATGTTAGTTGAATGAATAAATGTCACATTTCAAAGTAGTGAGAATGAATCTTTGATGTATTTTTTACTTTTTTTCATCCTTTACTTTCTAGAGATTGGATATTGCTTATAAAGATAGTACATACTACTGAATCTCCCTTCCTCCACTTGTTTTTCTTCCTCCTGCCCCTTCTCCCACCCTTTCTTCCTCAGGTGTTTCTTCCCAGGTCCTTTCTATCTTGGGTATTATAATAGTACCTTAGAAGCCCAAGGTGGAAAATCTTTGTGTAATCTTTCAATTCCTTTCTTGGATTCTGTGGTTATACCATGTCTTAACTGCATGCCAAACCGTATATGTTAACCTCTGTTTTCTAAGTTTTTTACTTTTTATAGGAATCCTCAAAATACAGTTTTAAAGTGTTTTTCTTTTATAGATCCCAAGACATCTGAGGAAAAAGTCATTATTACTTCCCTGCTATTTATTTACCTTTTAAAATTAAACAAACAAAAAAAAATCCCAGTTTAGTTTCTGTGAGTTATTTTATATCATCTCCACCAGATGTGACCTCAAATGTTTATTTCTGAAACTAAAATGTTTTGAGTTGCTGGAAAAGCAGAGTGGTCAGCTTGCAGGTAGGGAAATCAGCCAGAGGTTGTTACAATATTGTGAGATAGGAATTGGAGCAGTGGCTGGGGGAAGTGAGAAGAAAGGCTAGACCTGAAGTTTTGTAGGTAGAATTGACAAGGACACAGTGAATGGATTGATGTGAAGGGTCTGTGAGTAAAAAGACTTTAGTGTGATTCCCAGGTTGCTGGCTTAGAGAGTCAGTAGTTAATAGTTACATTTATTGTAGAAAGAAATTACCACAAAAACCCGAGGTTTATGGGGGAAAGGTGTGATTCTCTATTTTTAAAAAATTCAGAATTCCTATAAACATATACAAGCACTATGTGAAGACCCAGCTGTGTTAATTTTATAACTTACTAAAAGTTTACTTTGAATAAACAGATTATGGTAACATCTTATTTGACAGCTTTTTTGGTTTTGTGAATTATTTTAAGTTACTATACATTTATTAAATGTATATTTAACATTTTGTTAAGGGTAATTTTTTTAGGGTATGTTATTTATGTACTTAAGATAATTAACTTTATTGAACTATCTTGGCATTGGTGTTCTGTTGTATTCTTTCATAGGTAAAGCTTTTTAAACTGAGGTATTCTGTCATTTTCATTTGCAAAAAAATTTTGTTGTACTTTTAGAGATTACTGTGTTCTGGATAGAGATTTGCTAGTTGTTGGATATTCTTTATGTTCCTTCTTTCCTACAAAGAAAGAAATGGAACTTCCAATAAATTGAAATGCCATTCTAAATTGAGAAACAGATATGTAAAATATATTGTGCAGATTGAGAGCGTTATATAGGTGGGGAGTAGGCAAGTAAATGTGTGTCGTTTGTGTGAGTTGATACTTGCTAAGTAATTCTTGATTAATTTGAAAGATTCTCCAGCAGAAATATTTGAGTTGAATTCCATATTAAGAGTGACTTTCTCCAACTGTTACAGATACTATTAGGCACTATATAGTAACTCAAACCTGTAATGTTACTTGAGTTATAATTAAAGTCTGACCTCAGGCCATTTAATTAGGGAAGAATAGTTCCATCTTCTTGACAGACAAAATGTTACCACTTAAAGAAATTATATTTCCTCAGCTAGAATTATTAATAATGTAAATAATCTACCTACAAGGAAATTAATATTGGAATTTTTTTGCCCATTCTCTAAGGTTGGTACTAGAGCACAATGAATTGCTTTAATAACTGTAATGTACCCAAAGCAATGTAAGAATCTTAATAATCTCCCTGCCTGCCTGTGTCTCTCAGTGCCACACCCAACCTGCCATGTTTTAACTACTTGGGATTTTAGTTTTATATTGTCCTTCATTTATTTTTACGCTTCTCAACAATTAAATTAAACGTTATGTTTTAGTAGCTTATTTGCATACCACCAGTTCTGATTCCCACATTTATCCTCTTAGATTAATTCTTTTGCTGTATTATATTCTTTTCAAACAGGACTTGTAGGTGGTGAACTTCTGAGTTCTTGCATGTCCAAAAATAGATTTATCTTCCCCTTGTTCTTAGTGCCTGTTTAGATTGAATACAGTTTTCCAGTGTTCGAATGACTTCCCTCCAGAACTTTGACAATATTGCCCTTTTATCTGCTAGCATCCACTCTTGCTGATGAGAAATCTGTCAATCTGATTTTCGTTCCTTTATAAGTGAATTTCTTTTCTTTCCTGAAAGATTTCTATGATTTTTTAATCCCTAGAGCTCTGGGCTTTTTTAGGATATGTCTTTTTCTGTCAATAACCTTGCTTTTGTTTTTACTTTTTAAAATATTAAAATCACAGATTTGTTTAGAGCCCTCTGTGTGTTACTCCTGTCCTGATTCTCTTTCCTCCGTTCCTGCAGGGAACCACTGTCCTAAATTTTGGAGTTTATTCCCACGAACAATTTTATACTAAGAGTATATATTTATGTATCCATAAACAATACATGGTATGGATTTATAGTCTTTAAAATTTTATATGTAAATGGTATAATGCTGTTCTCATTCCTCTACATCTTCCTTATTTTCTTTGTCAGCACTGTTTTTGGAATATATCCCTGTTGGTGCATGTTATTTTAGTTATTTATTGCTTGGAACTGTTGTATAAGTATCCTGTTACATGAAAATACTTTTAATTTTGGATTTTTAGGTTTATATTTTGTGCTGTTAAGAGTAATGCTACAATGAACCTTCTAGCAGCTTTGCCTAAAGGTGGAATTGCTGGGCTGAAAAGTGTGTAAGGTTTTGTTTTAGCCAGTTTGCTCATAGTTTATCAATTTATACACTGCCAGCAGTATATGAGGGCTTCCATTTATCTAGATAATCTACACTTGGTATTGTCAGACTTTTAAGTTTTTTGATAATATGGTTGCGAATTAGTTTTCTTATTAACAATGATAAGGTTGAAGCTTTTTTCATGTTTTTCAACTATTCAGTTTTTCTTTCTGTAAATCATCTTTTTTATAATAGCCTTCCCCATTTTTCTTTGTGGTTGTCTGTTTTTATTGATTTATAGCAATTATTTATATTGATGTCAATTATTTGTCATTTTTATTTGCAATGTAAATATCTCAATTTTGACCCAGCACCCAGGAGTTAGCATCAGATTCCACAGGTTTAACAGTACAATGACCACTAAGCCCCCAAGTCAGACGCCAGCTGCAAGTTCCCATGACCCACTTCAGGTTTGATAATTTACTGAAACGACTCACAGAACTCAGAAAAGTGCTATATTTACAACTGTGGTTTTATTTAAAGGATACAATTTAGAACCAGCCAGATGAAGAGATACACATATAAGGCAAAATTTGGGAGGGGGCCAATGTAGAGCTTTTGTGCCCTCTTTCTATGGAATCAGGGTGTATCACCCTCCCAGCACCTCAGTGTATTCACGAGTCTGGAAACTCCATTGACCTTAGGTATAGCAAGGGTATTTTTCTGGAGTTTGGCCACTTGATTGAACTCAATCCCTAGTCCCTTTCCCTTCCATGAAGGTGGGGCTGGTATCATGGATCTCAGAGCCCCAGCTCTCTCATCACATGATTGGTCTGTCTGGCATGACTAGCCCCTATCATGAATCCTTCTATGAGGTATGTCTGGAAAAAGGCCAGCCCTTGTTACTTTAACGAGAAGAGTTCCATGATTGTGGGACATCGGTGTAACCTGGCAGCAAGGGAGAGTGGACTGGAATGCGCATGTGTGAACAATGATGGCTTCACTGCACTAGTCAGTGGGGGGCAGTAGACACCTTTGAGTGAACGTGTGTGCTGTGTGGTTGTTGTATTCAAAATGACTGAGTGAGCAAATGTGGCATTAAGCTTGAACATTCCTCAGCAGGTACTATTTGCATGATTCAGAAGGCCACAGTCATGGTGGGCAACTGGTGATTGGCAGCTTCATCATGACAGCACACCTGCCCATGCATCACATCTTGTTCAGGGGTTTTTGGTGAAACATTAAATTACCCAGGTGACTCAGTCCCCCTGCAGCCCAGATTTGGTGTCCTGTGACTTCTGGCTTTTCACAAAACTAAAATCACCTTTGAAAGGGATTCACATTATCAGTGAGATTCAAGAAAATATGATGAGGCAGTTCATAGTGATTGAGAGAACTGTGTGAAATCCCAAGGTGCCTACCTTGAAGGGGACTGAGGCGTCATTGTCCTGTGTACAGTCTTTATTGTATCTTGTATCTTTTTAAATAAATGTCTGTTTTTCACAGTATGTGGCTGGATACTTTCTGAACAGACCTTGTATTTCTGGGATAAATCCCACTGGGTCATAGTATGTAAGTTCTTTAGTATGTAGCTGGATTCAGTTTGCTTGTATTTTGTTCAAGATTTTTGTGTCCACATTCATAAAGAATACTTACGGTTTTCTTTGTTTTGGTATCAGGGTAATGGTGGCCTCATAAAATAAGTTGGTAAGTATTGTATCAATATTTTGGAGAAGTTTGGAGTTAATTATTCTATAAGTATTTGGTAGAATTAACTAGTGAAGCCATATGGTCCTGGGCTCTTCTTTGGGGGAAGTTTTTGATTACTGACTTCATCTTTTTACTTGAATACCCTCTGGTATTCAGATCTTCTATTTCTTCTTGACTAACTTTTGGTAGTTTCTAAGAATTTGTCAGTTTAGGCTATCTACTATGTTGGCATTTATTTGTAAATAGTAGTCTTTTAATCTTTTATTTCTCTAAGACCCTTTGTAATAATATTCCTGCCTTCATTCCTGAATTTAGTAAGTTGAATATTTTTTCTATTTTTCTTCATCAGCCAAGCTTTAAAGGTTTGTCTCTTTTGTTCATCTTTTCAAACAACCAACTGTTGGTGTCATGTATGATATCATTTATATTAAATTTTGAAATTAGGCAAATGTAGAGACAGAAAGATTAGTGGTTGGCAGGGACTGAGAGGAATTGGAAGGGACAAAGTTTATTTCTGTGTTGATTGAAATAGTCCATAATTACATAGGGGTGATGGTTGCACAATATTGTGAATATACTAACAACCACTGAATTGCACACTTTAAAATATTTAAAATGGTAGATTTTATGTAATGTAAATTTTAATTCAATGAAGTTTTCTTCCAAGAGTTAATTGACTATGATATGTCTATTTCTGGATCCTACATTCTGTTTCAGGGATCTGTTTATATATTTTGAGGCCAATATCATTGTCTTGACTTAACTCCAGCTTTCAAGTAAGTCTTGCAGTCTGGTGATTTAAGTCTTCCAACTTTTTTTTTTTTTTTACGGGTATTTTAGCTATTCCAGGGTCTTTGCATTTCCATAGGAATTTTTAGAATGAGTTTATCAATTTCTACAAGAAAGTTCTGGAATTTTTATTGGGATTATGGTGAATCTCCAGATGAATTTGGGGGAAATTGACACCTTAAGATACTGTCTTCTGATGCGTGAACCTGGTACATTGCTCCGTTTATTTAGGTTTTATTCAGTTTTTCTTGTCAGTGTTTTGCAGTTTTCACTGTATAAGTCTTCCATATTTCTTGTCACATTTATCCCTGAGTATTTTATGTTCTTCTCTTTTGCCTCTTTACTCAGGTGGTTAGTAGCTGGGGCAATTGTAGGGTTGATCTCCTTTGTTTCTTATCTTTTGTTGCCTCTAGTGTAATATCTTGAGCCCCTTTGTTTGGTGTTTAGTTGTTTTCATGCAGGTAAGGTAGATACAGTCTCTGTTACTCCATGTTTATTGGAAACATAAGATCGCTACTTTTTTTAGCTGTCATTGTAAGGGGTTTGGGCAGCAAGGTCAGCCTGCCATCTTGATGTAATATATCACTGTCATTATACTTCTAGAAAATTAAAATTATGGAGCCATTTTACTGCCCACTTATGTGGAATACTTATTGTATGCTAAAACCTTCTCTGTGTCTTATGAATAAAACTTTAATGGACCTTACAAGAACAGTCTAGTGGTCTCCACCATTACATGGTGAACATAATGTCTATTTATGTAAAATTGGAAATACATGTTTTCCATAGGAGTTTACTGGCTTGAATAAATCGTAAGTAAGGGTCCACAAACCATCTAAAATATGTTAAAATGCAAATTTTGAATGTTAATAAATATACATGTGTTTGTCAAAAAGTCACATAGGCTAACAATCACATTGTATCATTTACCTTTATATGAAATATTCTCAACTCAGTGTCGTAAATTTTTTTACCCTTACTGACCAGATACTCTGATTGATAAGACAGTTAATAATAACCTGGCTAAGTAAAACACAGGATATTTTAATAAATTCAGTTTGATAAACTAAATCTCATGTAATATCTGTGGTGAGAAATAATGGAAAACAATGTTGTATAGACTTCTAAAAATGGTCTTTATTGTTAGCTAAGTTAGAATCTTATTTATTTAGCCTTTTCACTTGATATTTATGTCACCTGGCAAGGTACTAAATTCTGAGCCTCATCATAATGAAGATAATATTCATTGTTGAAGTTGTTTTAAGTATTAGTTCCCTTTTTCTTTTTGGGAAATGTTAAAAAACCAGTATATGATATATCTATTGTTTCTTTTTTAAACTGTACCCAGCTTTACTAAAGATACTTTTCATAAATAATCATGGTATTTCAGGCAGGACATGGGCAGACGATTGTTACCAGTATACAACAGCTTTCAAACTTCCTCCTTCCATGGACTACCAAAATCAGAAAGCTACTATAAAACCTAATGAAGTCTTCATTTGATACTCTGAACAGGGAAAATGTAAAGTGAGGGTTGACATTTCCTGTTAAGCATGTTGTTTAACAGCTTTTCACAAGCAGACCCTGACTTTCAGGAAACGAAATGAAAATGGCAGAATTATCAGTCTGTAGATCCACAGTCTAAAAAAGGAACTGCTGCTTTTTTGAGGGACGTCATCTGGACAGTGACATTGGAAAGTCCAGATTGCCCAACATACTGGTAACTGGGTTTTTTTTTTTGGATCAGGTCCCAACAGGTCTCTGGGCTTAAGAGGGTAAAGTCTATGGTTAAAGTGGAGAGGGAGAAAAAGACATAAAAACAATTTTTAGTTTTCCCATCCCACCAGGTAGTTGTGCCAAGGTGGCTAATGTGTGTCAACATCAAGAGGTCCCTTCTCATAGGAACCAAGAAGTCTCAAAACTAGAAGGGATAGGTGTTTTTTACCCATCTCAGTCCAGCTTTGAAGACATTCTATTACTACTATAGGTCCTTCCTCCAAAAAACAACAATGAAGTGTTATCTCTGCAACAGCATAACTTAAAAAAAAAGTAAAACAAAATTCTGCCTTTTTATAAAACTTGATAAAAAATATTTCAAACTTTACAGTCACCAGAAATACACAGTTATCAAAAAATGCACCCACTTCAGTTGGTATTTCCAGCACCTTCAGCTTCCTCTGCCTGGTCTGTTTTGGCATCTCCATTTTCTGCAGGGTTATTTCCATCATTGCCATCATCAGTATTTCCCTTTTTCCCTTTGGGTACCTTCTCTCCCTTCTTTGCAGGGACCTTTTTAGGTTTGGGCTTTAGCTTTTGAGGAGTAGGTTTAGCCAGTAACCTGGTAGATTTTTCTCCATGGTTCGTCCTTCATCTTTGCTTTATCTCCTTTAGCTTCCCCTTCGGCCTTTTTCTTGGGTATGATGGCAGTGGTGGCAGGACATACAGGCTGGACGCAGGGAGGCAGCCACACATGACCTTTGGTCAACCCCGGCGTCATTTTTGCCTCCTTTTCATACTGCTATACCTATTGTTTCTTTTTAGGTAGTTAATGGATAAAAAAGATAGATCCATCTATAATTTTTTATTCTTTAAATTCATATGGTCTGCTCAAATACATCTTTAATTTTGTTTGAAAGATTAGAAATTCTGTCTCTGGCCATGATGGAGTAATAAGGAGACTTTACCCTGTTGTTACAAGCAGCTAGTAAACTGGGCTAACATATACAAACCATCTCTTTTTAGATATTGTACCATAAAAAGATAGAGGAGAAATAAAGGAGACAAGCTCTATAACTACTATGGCTTCCTTCCTGGAAGCAACTGTGGTACCACAGGAGCAGGGAGAGGGACCTCATGAGAGCCTGGAAGCCTCATTCTGTTGAGGGGGCAAGAATTGGGTTTCGGAAAGGGGTAGGCAGCGAGAAGTTGCATGGCCAGGTTCTGTAAAGAAAGGACGTATATAGACAAAAGAACTTCAGTAATCTGTATAGGGGCACCCTTGAGTCTGCTAAATACCAGGTCATGAATGCATGAACTGAAACTCCATAAGGCCAGGCAGTGAACATCAGGGAATACTTCACACAATATTCCAGAACTTATACAGGAGATATTTAACTCTGACTGGACAGAGTGAATGAAGGGTCCTTTGGAGTACCTAAGGCATTCAATGAAGAACCAAGTGGATTTGTTATATATTAAAGACAGAAAAATCCTCAGAGGGATCAAATGGATCTATAAATAACTGCATACCAAAACAAAGCCCAAATCTTTACAGAATGATCTCACTCAATAACCATAGTGTAACATTGATATTTTTCAGCATACAAGGAGAAATTTCTAGAAATGTCAAGAAGCAGGTCCTGTGTAATCCATAATCAAGGTTTAGGAATGGCAGAGGTGATGGAGCTAGCAGGCAAGGATGTTAAAATAGCTATTATAACTAACAAATGTGTTTAAAGAAAAGTATGAACCTAATGAGTAGACAAATGGAAGATATAAAAAAGAACCAAATAGAACTTTAGGGGATGAAAAATAACAGTGTCTGAAATTTAAAAACAACAACAACAAAACTGAAAAGGATTTAAAAACAGACTGGATAGTGCAAAAGAGCAGACCAATGAACTTGAAGATACAGCAATAGGTTCTATCTTAAAATGAAGCAGAGAAAGAGAACTGAAAACAGTCAGATGATTCATTGCTCTGTGGAGCAGCACCAAGCAGGTTTAATAAAGTGTAGTTGACATCCTAGAAGGAGGAATTTTTAAAAGGAGTAAAAAGTATTGTGAAAAGTCATAACAAAAGTTTCCAAATTTGATAAAATGATAAACTAACAGATTAATTAATCTCAACAAACCCAAAGCAGGACAGACATACACAAAATACCAAGACATAACCAATTCCTAAAAACTAGTTTAAAGAGATAACTCTGAAGGCAGTAAAAGAAAAAGACACAAGAGTATTATATACAGAGAAAAAATGGAGACTTCTTGTCACAAACTCTACAATCTAGGGGATAATGAAGCATTTTAAAAGTACTGAATGAAAAGAACTGTTATCATATGCATCCAAGAAAATATCCTTTGAAAATGCAAGTGAAATAAAAACCTTTTCAGACAAATAAAACCAGAGAATTTGTGACCCGCTAGCTGACATACTAACAAGAGTTATCTTTAGATGGAAGGAAAATGGATTAAATGATAGCTTGCATCTAGACAAAGAGATGAAGAATGCAAACAATGATAACTATATGAGTAAATATAAAGTTTTCCCTAATTTTGTCTTTCAAAAAGATAATTGTTTAAAACAAAAATCATAATATATTGTAAGTTTTTATAACATATATAAAAGTAAAACGTATGACAACCCTAGTGTAAAGGATAAACGCAGGGAATAGGATGGGTACAATGCTGTTAAAGGTAAGAAGTGTTCACATTTAACGTGAAGTGGGAGTATATCATTTGATGGTAGAGTGTGTTCCGTTAAAGATACACGTTATAAAACCTAGAGCAACAACTAAACATTAAAATGAAGTATGCCTGGCCCTGGCCAGATAACTTAGTTGGTTAAGCTATCCCCGAAATGCCTGTCCCATGTACGTCATCCCCGAAATGCCTGTCCCATGTACGTCATCCCCGAAATGCCTGTCCCATGTACGTCATCCCCGAAATGCCTGTCCCATGTACGTCATCCCCGAAATGCCTGTCCCATGTACGTCATCCCGATATGCCTGTCCCATGTACGTCATCCCCGATATGCCTGTCCCATGTACGTCATCCCCGAAATGCCTGTCCCATGTACGTCATCCCCGAAATGCCTGTCCCATGTACGTCATCCCCGATATGCCTGTCCCATGTACGTCATCCCGATATGCCTGTCCCATGTACGTCATCCCCGATATGCCTGTCCCATGTACGTCATCCCGATATGCCTGTCCCATGTACGTCATCCCCGATATGCCTGTCCCATGTACGTCATCCCTGATATGCCAAGGTTGTAGGTTCAGTCTATGGTCAAGGCTCATACAAGAAGCAACCAATGAATACGTAAATAAGTGGAACAATAAATCGGTATTTCTTTCTGCCCCCTTCCTCCCTCTCTCTCTAAAATCAATTTTTAAAAGGAGACAGAAGTATGCCTAATTAGTCAATAGCAGATATTAAATGAATGCTAAAGTATGCTCAGTTAATCCAAGGAAGGCAGGAACTAAGGGAAGGAACAAAAAATTGTTGAAAACAAATAGTAAGATTGTAGATTAAAATTCAGTAATATCAACAATTGCATTAAATATAAGTGGTTTTTGGTTTTAGTCAGGGTCTGCCAAACTTGCACATAGATGTGCAAGAGCACCTTTACTTAAACTAGAAATAACCCAAACATTCATCAGATAATTAAGCAATCGAATATATTTATACAGTGGGGTACTGGTCACATTAAAAAGGGTAGACTGCTGATAAATGCATAACGTGGGTAAATTTCAAAATAATTCATTGAATGAAAAAAAGCCAGGCAAAATGAGTATGTACTATATGATTCCATCTATATGAAACTGTAGAAAAGACAAATCTATAGGAACAAAAGACAGATTAGTGGTTGTTTGAGGCTAGGAGTAGGTTGGCCAACTGAGAACGGTGTTACAAGTCATGGTCTCTTCTGTTTTGCATATTTTTTTTGCTTATCTTAGTCTGTTCTCTTGTATGTTAGGAAGCTCACTCACTCATAAAAGCCAGTTTATGGTTGGCCACTTGTAAATTGATAGCATGGGTCATAGTTGATTAGGTGGCATAAATACACATTGTCAGACAGTTATTCTCATTTATGTGTTTCCTTTAGTGGTTGTAGACATGCGTTTCTATCTGGTTTCTTAAGTGGGAGTAAAAAAACATGTATTACTGTTTATAGGTTAGAAGAAATCCGTGTTTATGAAAAAGTTTTACTTTTTTTTTTTAAGTCCAAATCATCCATTCATTGAACAAGTCTTTCTCAAATGTATATGCTGTAAGCACTGTCCTAGGTGCTGAAGATTCAGGTCTGTTTAATGTGGGATAGAGGTTACCAAACAGGCATACAGGATACAGTGTGATGCATAAATAGAATCATTTTGGGACACCCAGTCCCTTACTTAATCCTGGTAAGATAAAAGAATATATAAAAGAAAAACAAAGGAATGATTTCCCACGGAGCAATAACCAAAAAACTCAGGATAAGTAAGTAGAGTTGTGTTGAGAATAGAGGGAACTGCAGGAACTAAGATCGGAATAAACAGCATGGAATGTTTGGGAATTCTAAGAAGTTCGCAATACTGAATTTGTTGAGCCATTAAATCAAAACTAGAAACTTATTATTACTCTGGACTTCTTTTTATATGAGAAAAAGTAACTCCCTATTTGTGAAGGCACTCTGGTAAGTAAGGTTTTCTGTTACTTGAACATATCCATACCAACACAGTAAGACAACATATTTAAATTGAATCAAAGAGATGGATGAAATAATTTAGAAGCAAAAGAAATGAAATCCTAAAGTAGAATCAACTTTTGAAGAGAAGGCAGAAGTATAGGGTCTACTAAGGAATTTTAAAAGAAAGAGGAGAAATCAAAAATCACAGGATGGCTAGGTTTCAAGGAAGAAGTGGTCACCAGTGTCGCATGCTGCCAAATTAAGGCTCATCCTTTTATATAATTAATGAAAGTCAGATTTGGTGAGTCTGGAACAAATGGGTACAAAAGGACTCATGGACATGGTCAGCAGTGTGGTGATTCCTGGGGTTGGGGGGAGACGATGGATATGGGGAGGGAGTTATAAGGGTACTAAATGGTAATGGAAAAAATACAATAAAAAATGGAGACTGAATGCATAGAACTTTTTTCAAGAGGGGAGGGGAGGAAAGTATGTTAGCTAGAGGGGACTTTTAGCATGAAGTCCCAAGTTGATTTTCAAAAGAAATCACAAGTACCTTACTTGTATTGTTGTTTGAGGCCAGCAGCAGTTTAAAAAAAAAAATCCGTGGAAAGTCATATGTAAATAAAAATACATGCAAATGAAAACACTTATAAATTTCACAGTTGTGGCTTTTCAAAGGACCCAGTCTTAGCAACCCCCTCCTTCTAGGAGCATTTGTTTTTCTTAAAATGTAGAAGTTTAAGCCAACAGTTGTCTTATTTTCAGTTTGATTCGATTTTATGCACATAGGAATTAAGTATTGAGATAATGATGCTTCCTCTTCAACAATAAAGCAGAGGGGTGGGGAAGTTTTTGAACATAACTGAATAGTCTTGGTGGAACACTTCCAACAATTATCTTAATCAAATAGTTAAGATCTCAGCCATCCTGAACTGTAGAGTCTGTAGGGAGGCAGGGTTCTTTAAACTGGGATGTTTGTATGCCTTTTATGTTGCCTGTAAACTCTTTGAGTGTATTTGCAGAAATCTTTTAAGTTTACATTTTCTAGGAGGTCCATAGCTTTCATTCAAACACTTATGTTGGAGTCCCTAATAACTAGAGACCCTGACATAAAAATGTGAGTGCAAGTAGTTTATTTGCAGAGTGATGCCAGGAAACACTGAGGTAGGAGGGGGAAGTGAGACCCGGAAGGGGGAAAAATCAAGTTACTTTACAGGCACCTGGGGCTGTTAAATTCTGAGACAGTGTACATCATATCTCAGATTTACCCCAGCCAAGCAGTAAAGGACTACTGTCAATTATCGGCCAAAGGTTCCTTTCAGGAACAGTTAACTCTCCTGTCCTGTAGTCAGAAGAAACCCTCACCAAAAGACTTGCACACACTTGCATGTTGGTTTGTACTGGATTCTTAAGTGCTAAGGGCTACTGCCAGCATCTGCTACAGAGGCAACAATAAAATATAATTTCACTTCTTGGTTAATTAAAGATAGTTAAAAATTGTTTACTTGACTGGTAACCCTATGACATTAAGGAATTATTAACTTTTAGGTAGTAGTAATAATATTATGGTTATTTTTAAGAGTCCTTAACCCTTAGAGATATACAGTGAAATATTTAGGGATGAAATAATGACATCTGGATTTGCTTTAAAATAACATTGGAGTGGGCAAAGTCTTGTGGTCACATACTGATGTTGAAGTGGGGTGATGAGTTCATGGGGGTTTTAGTATAACAGTATCTGTTTTTGGTTCCTGCTCCCCCCAACATTTTCACAATAAAGGACCTGGGAAAGGGTCCCTTTAAAAAAAAAAAAAAAGGTTTGCTATTGCAGTTAAAGAAGTTCAGGGTGGTATGAATGGTTAAATAACCAGTACAAGAATTCCAGAAACACATGTCCTTTGCCCTAAATTCTATCTAGAGTTATCAAAGCTCCTTTTGAAGTTTTCAGGCTGAACCTATTTTTAACTGGTTGTGTTTTGCTGATGTTTCAATTGAAAAAACTAAAAAATCACCGGCATTTTATTTAGACACCCTGCTTGGCTTACTGATTGTTTTTTTAGCAGTCAGCCAGCTGGCTCCCAAATAGTGTCAGCATTTTGCTTTAAATAAGACATGATCACCATCTGGTGGTGAATAACAGTAACTTTGGTTTGTATATTGCTTTATGGTTTATAAAGTGTTTTCATATACATTTTCTCATTTGTTGAAATAACTGTAAAATTATAATGAACCCATTCTGTTATGCTTTGTGTCAAAATTTTAGGAAACTGTAAGATGTTACTTATCTAGTTATTTTTTGCTTGTCAAATAAATGTTGATTGAAAGAAATTGAACCGATCACTTGTTACCAGGGAATGAAGACACTGAATTTCATAAGGAAATGAAGGTTTTTTTTGTTTAAGTTCACAGTCCTGCAGACTTGTCTTTAAAACAAACACCAAACTGATAGAACACCAGAAATCGTGCTTTTGAATCATAAAGGTGTCAACATAAGAGACATTCAAATCTGTAGAGAATTTTTGGTGAGCTTATTTGAGCCAAACTGATCTCAGTTACCAGGAAGCAAAATGTCAGTGGATCGAGAAATGCTCAGATATTACAATCAAAAGAGGAGTCCAAACAGGGTTACAAGAAATCCATTGGTGACAGAATAGGGAAGCAGGAGGAAGCAAAGCAGGGAACCCTCTGGGACTGGATAAAAGACAATGATGGGCACACACTTTTACGCAAATGGGTATAGGAGAGTTAGCAATTAACTTGATAACAGTAACAATGAGGGGATTTGTGGTCTCCCTTTGGTGAAGTGTCTGTGCTTTGAGGGGTCCAGAAAAAGGAAATTTGACATTGAAAAATTACGTTACCTCATAGAAGCAAAAAAGACAATAGACAGGCTCGGTTAAGACCAACTTTTGTTAGGGGAAAAAGGGCCGCTTAGGACATGACCAGCTGCCATGAACTGCTTTGAGATAGAAAGTTTTAATTTCAGCCCATCCTGTGTGGTTACTTAAGGTCTCTGAGTTTTAAGGCGCCCTGAGCTTGTCAGGTTTGTACGTAGCACCTTTTCTTTTACAAAGGCATGTTCTAGAGTACTGTTTAAGTTTTTAAGTACAGTTTTGTCCCCCCTTATCTGCAAGGGATAAGTTCCAAGGAGCCCCAGTAAATGTCTAAAACTGGATAGTACCAAACCCTATTATGCTACTTACATGCATACTCTGATAAAAGTTTAATTTGTAAATTAGGCACTATAAGAGGTTAACAATAATAACTAAAACTAAAATAGAAAAATTATAGTAAGAGTTATTATGAAAGTTGTATTAAAAATTGTAATAAGTTAGGTGAATGTGGTCTCTCTCAATGTCTTACTGTACTATGCTAACCCTTGTGATGATGTGAGATGGTACAGTGCCTTTGTGAAGAAATGAAGTGAGGCGGATACACTGGACAGAGGGATGCATCTCGTTGGGGCAGGATGGAGTGGGATGATGAGAGAAAGGTGCACAATTTAAAACAAATTATTTCTGAGATAAGTCGGGGTAGGGGAACCTATTGGACTACATGGATTATACTTGATGAGGATAAAAGCCTGGCACTTTATGGAGGTCTGGCATTAGGAAATCACTATGGATAGGTATTTCTTTAGTTAAATATACGGCTTTATTATTTAGTTGTATATACAAATGTCTATGGGAGCATTCATCTTCCCTGAAAAGGAAGAGAAAGGAAGAAAAAACCTGCAAATGAGTTGTCTTGGGCTAGTGATATTAACTGATCTCACAGTGAATTGAAACCTAAAGGCCTTTTGCTATCTTTTTCATGTCCTGATCCTCACCATTTTCCTGCCTACTATTAGTTCAGATAATTTCTCTTTCACATATACAGGAACTCTTTTTTTCTAGGTACCTAGAGAACTGCTTTTTACTTTCCTCACTTCCTCTGTCCTTGTCTCTTTCTCCTTTATTGTCTTACCCCTATTCTAGTTTACCAGATAACTTTGAATAGGCCAGGAAGTGTGCTTGGTGCTGTGAACCCAGTGATGAAAAAGGCAGGTGGACCTGGCCCTTATATTCATGGAGAGAGGAGGAAGAGGAGATAGATGATAGATATTTATGAAGTGAGACAATAAAGATAACTAATGAAAGGACATAGCTAGCACCATTTGCTATTGTGGCACCATTTGCCTAGCAGGACTACGACCTTGTTAAACATTGACTGCCATTTTACCCTTCTCAATTTATGTACTCAGGACTGGAAATTACTGGAAAGCAAGAGCAGGTCTAACCCGCCCGCGCCGCCCCCCCCCCCCCCCCACAGCTACAGGCAAAAGATAACATTGGAGCAAACTGCTAACGATTGCAAAGCCACCCAAAACCACCTCTGTTGCAACAGCCAAGGGGCCACACAACAGCAAACCCCCACCCACCCTTTTTAATCCATTTATAATCCAGTGAAAGCTCAAAGCCCCCACCCGTCAGTGCTGGTGCCTGTCCTTGCACCTACCCCTTTCCCTGTCTTGGGAAAAGTAAAATAAAAACTTTGCTTTCTGCAATCTTTTTTCTCGTTGTGAATCCTTTCACAGCCCGTCACTGACCCCCTTCCCCCGCCCCCAACAGTGAAGACCACATGACGTCAAAGAGCCTGGCCTTATTTTCTTTCTCTCTTTTTTCTGTGTCTACTTAGCTCTTGTTTTCTCTTAATTATTAGCACTTGGGATAAATTTAAAACCAGTGTTTCAGCTGGTGTGCTCGATTTTCTGCTTTATTTAAGTATTAACATTGCAAGATAATATTTTCAATTAATTTAACATGAATGAAATTGGTTCTCATGGGGTAGCTGGGCAGTTTACAACTTGGCTTGGGTTTCAGTGGGATACAGCCTCTTTTGGCAGTTTGAGCACTTTCTAAGGTAGTGTTTCACACTTTGTGTAACAATCCTTGCTTTTGCCTTCTAAAGCACAATGTTTCTCAACCTTTTTTTTTTCATCATCATACCCCTAAAGAGAAAAATTTAGTTTAAAATTTTCTCTCTAGTAAGAGAAATAAAATACTAAGGAGTAAGATTTTGTCAGAAAGCCATATGATGTGGAAAACCATAAGCCATTATCTGAGATTTTTTTGCCTTCCTCAAGGACAAGTTTTTGCCCTCTTGGGGGCAAAAGCAATTTGGAAGTGGAGTGTCTTTTTCAAAAGTGTTAAGTATCAGAATGGATGGGAAAATAGTGCTGATGGTTGCATAATGTGGTGAATGTAATTGATGTCACTGAAAGGTACACTTAAAATGGTTTTAACAAATTTTATGTTGTATGTTTTATCACAATTAAAATTAATCATTAATGTCATTGATTTGTATACTTTAAATGGATGAACTGTATGTTATGTTAATTACATTTCAATAAAGCTGTTGAGGAAATGAAAGAATGGATTGGTAGTAGTGTTTCTGGTGCTAAGGCCCCTATTACCTGGATACCTTTTAGAAATGGATAATGTTTCACTGTGCATAGGCGAGATCAAAACTCAGATACAGAGCTGTACAGAAAGAGCACTGAAAGTTTTGATTTGTAAGTTATATTCTCTGAACTATTCCTTTATCATTTTGATATTCAAAGAAACATTACAAATAGCCCTGGATTAGAAGAAGTTGAGAGGTCTGGGGTCTTGCATGGCTTTTATTTGATCTTGGGCAGTTCACATCGAATCTTAGTTGCTAAGTTTTCCAGTCTGTCAGAGAGTGTGAATTAGAGTCTTACTTTTAGTTAAAAAAATTCTAATACCCGGTAGTTAACTCTTGTTATTATAAGGCAAATAAATACCTGATTCAATATGTAGACATAAAATATTGACTGTTAGAGCTGGAAGACTGATCATCTATTACAACTCCATTTATGGATGAGAATATTGAGTTTTACATCTTTTTCTCCTGAATCTCTGTCTAGGGTTTTTCATAGTACACATATAGTCTTGCTGCATAATGAGGTTCTGGTCAACGACAGACTGCATATACCACAGTTGTCCCATAAGATTATGATGAAGCTGAAAAATTCCTGTTGCCTAGTAATGTAGCTGTCATGATATAGTGCAACAGATTACACAAATATCACTGTTACAGTTGCCTGTGGTGTTTAGTACAATGACATGCTGCACATGTTTGTTTGTTAGGAGCTATAGGGGAATGGGATTTGTTACTCCAAAATACATCTATTTGGCATAAGGATTATTTTAGGCTGGTTAATTTTAAAGAGGCCACAGACATGGGAGAACTTCTGAAAAACAAATAGAAGTTACCCTTGGTAAAATACATTTAACATTTATAAGGGAAATCTCCATTTGTATGGGTGTCTCCCTCACTATACCTGGAAGAAGGGATGATCGAACTTCTGCAGACTCTTAGCAATGCAGAAGATCATGACGTGAATCTTCATGACAACCTTACCTTTGTTTACTGTGCTTTTCCGGGTAACCTCCCTTAACTGACTTCCCCTTCCGTGGACATCTTTTGCCTTTAGCTGAAGATGGTATTTAAGCGGTGGCTTCATCCAATTTGGAGAGTTACTCTCATTTTCCTGGGTCTCTTCCTTGTATATGTGATATATCATGTTTTTAAACTTTTGTCTGCTTTTTCCCCTCCTCTTAATCATTTTTTTATTGCAAGGATGTTGTGGACAAGAACCCAAAAGGCTAGTGGAAAAATCGTTTTTCTTGCCCTGCAGAGCAGTAGTCTTGAGCCATTTCTTTGCTTTTCAGAAAACTGTAGGATGATTGATGAAATGAACTCTTTGAAGATACGATATATAAATACATAATAGTTATTTTAAGGATCAAGTGGCTTGTGGAACCAGACTCATTATTGATAAAACTGGTTCCCACAACACAACTTGTAAAAACTGAACTGTAAATGAAAGCTTATTGTAAACTTATCTTCAAATACTGTATCTAAAATCAGTGCTCTTTTATCAATGCCCTCAAAATCAACTGTTTTGTGAGACTAAGTATATCTCCTCTTATAAGCATAGAGGATGTATAAATAAAAAACTTTATTAAAAAATGAGAAGAATCAGGTCAGTTATGACGTGCTGTAAATTTCTACCATTTTTGTGAATAACAAGACTAGGATTGCAGAAGCAGCAGCATTCCTAAGGTTTGGTACTGGAAAGTTGCTTAGAAAAATGTCAAAATATAGAATGTCTTTGAGTGATTGTATCAGTAATGTAGCCTGGAATTCTACCTCTTTCTGCTGCTTCATACCCATATCATTTGCCAGGCACTTCATGAATTCACAGACTCTGACCTTTTCTTTTGCTTCAGAATCTTTTACCTCCTAAGGCCCTATGAAACAGGACTGCTAAAGGTTGCATATCAAATCTGTCATGTGAAAAGGTAGAGACCTTGGTTCAGTTGGGATAAAACCTGTATTTTTTGGAGTGACATGAAGTTGGTTAATTGATAATTTTTTAGAAGGATGTTAACAATTACGTAATGTTCTGGAAATGAGACTATGTATTTAGAAAATGTGTCAGGTAATAAGTGAGTTTGCAGATTCTCTGTATATTTTAGAAAATGATCATATATTTTTAAAATATGATTGATAATTTTCAGCTGTACTATCCAAAACCATAGCCACTCACCCTGTGTGGCTATTTAAGTCTAAATTAATTAAAAACAAATAAAATTAAACATTAGTTCCTTAGTTTTATTTGCTACATATCAAGTGCTCAGTAGTCACATGTAGCTAGTAGCTAAAATAGCTACTGCATTGGAAAGTGAATATATAGAATATTTCCATTTTCATAGGACGGTCTATTGAATATACAGCATCGTTTTTAGAAGTACAGTTAGCACTCAGTATCTTCAGGTTCTGCATCTGGAATTCAACCAACTGCTGATGGAAAGTATTTTTTAAGAAATGTTAATTGTTGCTGACGTGTATTATGTAGTTAGACTTACAGTGGCTGGGTCTGTGCTGAACTTCATGTACAGAATTTTTATTGCCATTATTTCCTAGACAATACAGTATAAAACTATTTACATTGTATTGGGTATTATAAGTAATCTAGAGATGATATAAAGTATAGAGGAGAGTATGCATAAGTTACATGCAAATACAATGTGATTTTATATAAGGCACTTTGAGCATCTGTGGATTTTGGTATCCTGGGGATCCTGGCTTCAAAGCCCCATGGATACCAAGGGATGACTGCAAAATATGGGAATTTTAATATTTTCAATTTAACTGTAATGTCGATTAATCTTTCTGTTGACATTGTTGCCCATTTATTATTAATTGACAAAATATTTAGAGCTGCTAGTATCCTTAAAGGTTATCAGTTTGTCAGTTCTGTTTTTAACAACAAATATAATAAATTGGGTGTTAGCTAGATTATGTTAACTACTTCCCATATATATACAAATACTGAGTTATTATGGTATACTGAATTATGGTGTACACCTGCAATTAATATAATGTTGCATACCACTTATATCTCACAAACATGTAAGTAAATTGTGGATTATACGTTTTGTTTTAAATATTCTAACCTTATATGATTGATCGGGTATAACAGCCACCAGCCCTGTAGAGCTCTTATGCAATTGAAATATGGCTAGTGTGAATTGAGTTGGCTATAAGGGTAAAATGCACAATATATTTTGAATGCTTAGTACAAAAAAAGCATGTAAAATGGATGACAGGGGTCCCAAAGGTACAAACTCCAGTTATGAAGTAAATAAGTCATGGTGATTAAATGTACAGCATGGTCACTACAGTTAATATTGTATTGCATATCTGAGAGTTGCTAAGAGAATAGATTTTAAAAGTTCTCATCACAAAAAAATTTTTTGTAATTATGTAAGGTGACAGATGTTAACGATACTTACTGTGGTGATCATTTCGATGTGTACACATATCAAATCATATTGTACACCTGAAACTAATATAATGTTATATGTCAATTATACTTCAATTAAAAAAATTTTTAAAAATCAATAAAGTAAAATATATACAATTTAAAATATGGATTATATGTTTAAATAACATTGGGATACATAGTGTTAAATAAAATACATTATTAAAATTAATTTTGACCTCTTTTACCTCTATGAGTGAACTACTAGAAAATTTGACGTCATGTGGCTCATCTTATTTTCTATTGTACAGTGCTTTGCAAGAGCCAGTGCTCTAACAAGTGAATCAAGTTATATATAATCTATTACTACATGCCTAAATCAACAATGGCTACATTTGTAAAGTGGGATAAAAAACATTTTTTGCATATATTTTCACCTTTGATTTTTAAAAATAGTTGGAATTGTATCAACTTTTTGGTGATTTCGTGTATCTTTATGATATGGAGGCTGTGCACAAGTAATGCAAAGCTTTTAGCCACCTGAATGAGTGATACCGACAGTATTAATGCTATGGGTGTTCCAAGGACAAAACTGTGCACTGGAATCATTGGAAAGCTATCTCAGAGACTTTTGGGATTTTTATTTACCAGAAATTGAAAGATGTGTATGTTTCAAGTGGGCATAAAACAGTAAACTGGAGGGCTGGAATAAAGCCAAGAAAGGTAATAGACTTGGGTATGCTTAGTGGATAGTGTTCTAGCCATAATGATTTGAATCAAGGATTTCAGTGGAGAAATGTGAGAGGAGGATTGGAGAGTTACGTTAATAGCGAGTATTGGAGCTCTGAGGCTATGGGAAAAAAATCTGGATGAGTTTATGTAGGTATTTAGGGGCTATAAAAGATATTTATGAACTGTAGAAGAGACAGGAAAGCAATGTTTTTGGAGGATTGGTTTGGTTACAGGAGATTACCCACAGCTATTTTTCTGAAGTGAGAAGGAACAGTGATACCCTAGAGAAATTGGGGGGAAATAGGGAACAAGCTTGAGACACAGGTAGAATCTTCAGGACTTAGTGTTTGGGGAAAAGTGAAAAGGAGAAATTGAAACTGACCTTGGTTCTCCAAATATCAACAACAAAAATAAAAATAAAGATGTTTAGCTGTCTATAATGTTTTACAGTTTTGAAACTGTAAGATAGCTAGCGCAGCCCTTTATTACACATGAGGAATTTGAGATTCAGTGTTCATAGAATTTGACCAGAATTATAGTCTTGTATTAAGTGGTGGGATTGAGAATTGAGCCCAATCTTTTTCTCCTAACATATTATCTTTGGCATCTACTTCACTTTGGAGGCCAGTGCCTCAGGTTTCCTTGACCCTTTATCACTAAGTTTTATTGTTTGTTTCCTAAACATTTCTCAGACCTGCCAACTTCTCTCTGTACCGCCTCTACCTTAGTTCAAGTGACTGTCATCTTTCTTGATTGATATTTTTCTGAATTTACATCTAATCTCTGCCCTGTACCTCCACCTCCTAAAACAAACAAGCAAGTAAAAGCAATCTGTTTTCCTAAAATTCATTTAGTGAGATATTCCTGTCTCAAAGCACTCACTGTCTTGCCTATATTTTTAAATAAAATGTAAACATCTTAGTCTTACAAGGCTCTTCATGATCATGTCCTTTTTCTGTGTTCATACCTTCAGATTACAATCACTTCGTTTTTCAGTTTCTTGCATCTGCAATTAATTCTGTAAGCAGTGCCCTTTCTCCTTTTCTCTACTCCACCCTCTATCCCATGTTTCAAGTCTTGGCTTAATATAATTGTCTGTTTACTGGTCTATAACCACCCCTCCGAACTTCTCTCTTTACCTCCAACTCACCACTGGTCTTAACCCCTAACAAGGCTTACTTAAATAGGCCCACTAAGGGCAGAAACTATTTCTTGATTACTAATAGTGGACCCACAAAATTTTTTTTGAATGGCTCAGTGTTTTTGTATTTAAAGGTTGTTTCAAGTTGAAACTAGCTTTACTGGAGAATAGTCTGAAAGAATTAACTGAAAAAAATTAGTCCATCATTTCCCCAACTGTACTTCAGAGCACTTGTATCCTACAAGATTCTGTGTTTCACAAAAAATGTTCCACGATCAAATATATTGAAAAGTACTGCAAATTATGTCCCTGTCTTAAATATTCATAATGCTAATAGGTACAATCAGTAAAGGCTTTAAGAAGTCCTGAGGTCAAAAATAATTTTTTTTTTAATCTAACATTTTTCTCAAGTATTTGAATGTGGAGCCTTGTGGATAGTATACCTATAATTTCTCTTGGGTTACTGATGATATTTGGTATTTGGGAAATGGCTAAACTTGACTGTCATGTGTGTGTCTTTCATTTCCCATAGTTCTAACTAATATAATTAAATAATATAATTAGGTCATGCCCAAGGGATATTTGGAGGAACCCCAATTGTTTACAGTTAGGAGAATCTTAGGGAAGATATAGCAATCTTCAAATATTTAAAGATTCCAATAGAAGAAGAAAGTATAAGGCAATAAAATCAAGAACCAGGGAGAAAGGCAGATTTTGATTTTTGTGTAAGGGTGACTTTCTAATAATTAGAACTTTAGAAGGTAAGTAAATTTTTCATTCTTGAAGGTTGTCAAGCATCTATCTATAAAGATGCCATAGAGGAGTTTAGCACAATACATAAGGGATGAATTGGAAGAGTAGTTTTCCGAAAGTTTGAAAACTGTTAAACTGTTTCTTAGCTATCTATCAACTTGGAATGTATGTTCTTTGATTCCTTTTTTTTTTTTTCCCCTTTTATTGATTGTAGAGGGAGGGGAAGAGAGGGAGGAGAACATTGATGTGAGAAACATCGATTGGTTTATCTCTTGCATGTCCCCAGACTAGGGGCTGAACCCACAACTTGGGCAAGTGCCTTGAACAGGTTTCTAATCTGTGACCTTTCGGTTTCCAGGTTGACACCCAATCAACTGAGTTACACTGGTCAGGGCTGTTACTTGATTCCTTTTTAAATCTGTGAATTTATGTTGGTCTTCAGTCTTAGTAAAGAAACCAAATATGTGTTATGGGAAATGGATGAGAAAGTTAAGTACTTACACCTGATGGGCTTTTTTTAAAAAAAAAAATAGACTTCATTTGTTAGAGCAGTTTTGGATGCATAGAAAAATTGAACACAAAGTATAGAGAGTTCCCACATTCCCTTTTCCCTCTCATATGCACAACTTCCCCCACTTTCTACACCCTGTACCTCAGTGATAACATTTGTTATGATCAATGAACCTACATTGACACTTCAAGGCTCACCCAAAAGCCTGCAGTTTACAGTAGAGTTCTCCTTTCTCTGATGGTGTTTTGAAAGAAAATGTGATATACCTACTTATCTTTAAGTAGTTTTCAGTTGTTTTTTGCCCTAGTTTAGTCTTTTCTGATTCAGAGATATAAAAGATAGATAAAACTGACACCTTTTTTGAAAAATTGCTCAGTGTTGGGGAAAAGTTCTTTTTCTATAATTTTTCATGTTTACAAAATTTTTATTTTGCTGGCTAACAGTATTTTTTTTATTCCTTTTAAGTACCGAAAGAATTGGTGGAACTCCATTTGAAGTTGATGAGGAAGATTGGCAAATCCGTTACAGCAGACAGATGGGAAAAATATTTGATCAAGGTAAATATTTGTAAATTGCCTTCTCTATACTGAAATATTCCTTTACCTAGCATAAATTTGTTATGCTTTATAATAAGCTTAACTTTTAAAACAGTCCACTAAAATTTGCAAAATAAAACTTAGAAATTCATGTGATTACTATCAGTATGGATTCTCTTTTGCAGATACTAAGCAATATATTGTCTTGAGTCCTAAAGTTAGATTTCAGAGATTGTGTCTTTTTTGTGCCTAATACAGTGCTCAGGACTTTTCATATATATCTTCTCTCATTAATCCTTAAAATCATCCTAATCAGATCAAATAAGATACAGACAAGCCCCAAGAAATTCTTCATTCCTCTGAGATCACACAGTATGTGTAGAGAGCCAGAATTTGTCACTTACTTAAAAGATAGTCTTGAAAGAAGTATGAGACACTTCTAACTTACCAACTAGTCCAAACTTATTCTCAATGAGAACAACCTAGGTAATCAGAAAATGGTTGCTTTTGGTTACACCCTATTAAAGGCAAGACCGACCATTCAGGAAATATCACCTGGAATTTCATCTAAACTTTAAGAACCACAGTTTTTGGAAGCCTAAGCTGATGTATGTGCCTATATTCATGATGTCTTCTGGGGATATTCTGAATTCTGTAACATACCAGGATATTGTTATATTTTTAGATAATTGAAAAATCATGTAATTTTCTTGACTTTTAAAAATACATGTTTATATATACATGTATTTTCATTTTTGCTTTTTTTGGTGAGGAAATGTGTATGATTCCAGAGTGCTATGCAAAGAGGAAACAAGAATTGCTTGTTTTTATTATAAAAATCGTATTTGCTATTCCAATTATCTTTGCTGTATAACACACCACTCCAAATTAAGTGACATGAAACAATAATCATTTTAGTTAGCTCACTGATTCTCTGGGTCAGGAATTTAGAAAGGTCACTTTCACCGTATTCTATTGGTTGAACCAGCCACAGTTCTCTCTAGATTCAATGAGAGGAAATATAGACCCAAAACTCTCAATGGTAGTAGTGTCCTGTTCTTTTTTTTTCATTCAACAACTGATTTTTTTAATTGTATTTTTTCCATTTCCATTTATTCCCCTTATACCCTCTCCCACGTCTACCTATGCCCCTCCCCCCACAGTAGTAGTGTTTAACTTTTGAAAAACTCAATATGAAATATTTTAGTGTTTTTGCATAAGTGTGAAGCATTGCAAAGTAAGCTCAGCATTTCAGAAATTCAGTGCTATGGGATTTTCTGAAATCCCAATTAACTAATGTTTCATTAAGTATCTGAAATATGTTAAACTGTGAATGATAGTTGAAGAAAATTTTAACTTTTTGAAGTGCTTTTTAAAATAACAGTGAAGTTGCTGTTTTGCCTTTAACAAAATACTTATTAATGATTAAGAATCAAGGTCAGAGGCGGTAGAAATTCAGTACACAAATTTTAACATTTTTAAAGGATGAAGTCCCTTATGAATAGATCTGTTTATTAAAGGGGGTTTGTTTTTTACCCATGTTAGAATGGAGGTAGATATACTTTGTATACCAATTCCAGTTCTACTCTTAACAGACTTTAGGGCTACGGATAATCTAGTTCATCACTTGTATCTCAGGGGTTTTTTTTGTAAAATTTGAGAAATGGAATGAGGTGATTTTATAAACCCCTACAATTATATGGTCATAACCACAGGTTCTGGCTCCTTTTTCTTTCTTTCTCTTTCTTTTTTTTTTTTTTTTTTTTTTTTGGCGATATAGTCACTCTTTGAAATTATACAGTTCAGTGGGTTTTTTTAAAAATATATTCACAAGGTTGCACAGTCATCACTGTCTAAAGCAGAATATTTTCATCACTCCAAAAAGAAACCCTGTAGCCATTAGCAATTAATCCCTCTTCCCTGAGTCCTTAGCAACTACGAATCTATTTTTGACTTTATGGATTTGCCTATTTGGATGTTTCATATAAATAGAATCATATAATATGTCACTCTTTTTGTCTGGCTTCTTTCAGTTAGTATATTTTCAGGGTTTTGTTTGTGCTTTATCATGTATCAGAACTTCGTTTTTTATACCAGAATAATATTCCACTGTATGCATGTAACAGTTTATGATATTTGGCTTGTTTTCATATTTTAGCTATTGTGAATAGTGCTGCTGTGAACATTTATGTACAGGTTTTTGGGTAGATATGTGATTTCATTTCTTTTGAGTGTGTATCTATACTCACCCAAATGCTGGGTTAAATGATAATTCTATGTTTAACTTTTTGAGAAACTACCAGAATGTTTTTCCAACCAACTGCACCATTTAAAATTTCCACTAAGAATGTATGAGAGTTCCAGTTTATCCACATTCTTTCTCACCAACACTTACTATGTGCTATTATTTGTTTGATTTTAACTGTGCTGATGAATGTGAAGTGTTATCTAATATATTCTGGACCCTTTTATATATCCCTTATCAGTGCATGATTTGCAAGTAATTTCTCCCATTTTGTATGTTGTCTTTTCACTTTCTGTGTAATGTCCTTTGATACATGAAAATTTTAATTTTGATGACATCCAGTTTATTTTTTCTTTTGTGGCTAGTGCTTTGGCATCATATATAAGAAACCATTGCCCAGCCCAAGGTCACGAAGATTTAATCCTCTATTTTGTTCTAAGAGTATTACAGTTTTAGCTCTTATATTTAGATCTTTGATGCATTTTAAGTTAATTTTTATATATGCTATGAGATCAGGGTCCAACTACATTCTTTTGCTTGTGGATATCCTGTTGTTCATTACCATTTGTTGGTAAGACTCTCTTTTCCCCATTGTATTGCCTTGAATCTTTGTAGTAAGTCAGTTGACTATAAATGTGAGGGTTTGTTTCTGAAGTCTTTATTCTGTTGATTTATATGTCATTCTTTACGCCAGTACTATACTGTCTTGATTACTGTAGCTTTGTGGTAAATTTTGAAATTGTTTGTCTTTTTCAAGGTTGTTTGGGCTATTCTGCATCACTTTCATTTCCTTATGTGTTTAAGGATCAATGTGTCAATTTCTGCAAAAATTCCAGCTAGGACTGGGATAGGGATTATGTAGTATATCTAGATAAAGTTGGGAAATACTGGCTTCTTAAGAAAAGTGAGTCTTCTGATTCATGAAAACAAGTTGTCTTTTAAAATATTTAGGTTTTTAATTCCTTTCAGAATGGATTTGTAGTTTTCTAAGTCCAGTCATATACTTCTTTTGTTCAATTAATTCCTAAGTGTTTTGTTGTTTTGGTGCTATTGTGAGTGGAATTGTTTTCTTAACTTCATTTTCAGACCGTTTCCCATGTGTAGAAATACCACTAATTTCTGTATACTGATTTTGTTTGTATCATGCAACTTTGGCGAACTCATTAATCCAAATAATTTTTTTGTGTGCGGATTTTAAAGACTTTGTATATACAAGAATATATCATCTTCAAATATAAATAGTTTTACTTCTCACTTTCCAGTCTGGATGCCCTTATTTCTTTTTCTTGCATAATCACTCTAACTAGATCCTTGGTATATTGATGAATAGAAATGGTGGGAGCAGACACCCTTGTCGTGTTCCTGATCCTAGGGGGAAAATTTTTACTCTTTAACATTTAGTGTGATTTTTAGCCAGAGGTATTTTTATAGATACCATTTATCAGATTGAGGAAATTCTCTTTTCCTAGTTTGTTGAGTATTTTTGTTATGATAGGTATTGGATTTTGTCAGATGTTTTTATCTGCACCTATTGATAATAGTGTGGTTTTTGTTCTTTATTATTATGGTACAGTACATTGATTAATTTGTATCTGTTGAAACTTGCAGTCCTGCAACGAAACCTTCTTGGTCATGGTCCATAATCTTTTCTATATGCTGCTAGATTCGATTTGTTGATTTATTTTTTAGTTTTTTTGTTCCTGTATTCATGAGGGATATTTGTTGTTTTCTGTTTTTGCGATGTCTTTGTCCAGTTTTGGTACCTGGGCAATACTTGGCCTCATAGAATGAGTTGAGAAATGTTTCCTTCTCTTTAATTTTTTTGCCAGTGTTTGTGAAGTGTTAGTGTTAATTTTTTAAATATTTAATAGAATTTGTAATGAAACCATTTGGGCTTGGGCTTTTTCTTTTTTTTTCATTTGATTAAATGTATTGGGGTGACATTGATTAATAAAATTATATAGGTTTCAAGTGTACAATTCTATGATGCATCATCTGTATATTGCAATTTGTATTACAACCCAAAGTCACATCTCCTACTGTCACCATATGCTGACCTCCTTCACTCTTTAGTACCTTCCCTCCACCCCCATCCCCTCTGGTAACCATCGTGCTGTTGTTCTTTGTCTTGTTTGTTCATTTATTGCTTTTAGTTTTCTATCCCATGTATGGTGAAATCATATGGTTCTTGATTTTTTCATCTGACGTATTTTGCTTAGCATGATTTTCTCAAGATCCATCCATGTTGTCACAAATGGAAGTATTTCATATTTTCTTATGGCTGAGTAATATTGCATTATATATGTACTACATCGTCTTTATCCAATCATCTATCAAAGGGCACTTTGGTTATCTATACGTCTTGGCTACGGTAAATAGTGCTGCAGTGAACATAGGGTTCATATACCTTTGCAAATCAATATTATCAAGGATATTATCGAGGTTTTTGGGTAGATAACCCAGAAGAGGGATTGCTGGGTCATGTGGTAACTCTTCTTAATTTTTTGAGGAACTGCCATTCTGTTTTTCATAGTGGTAGTACTAGTTTATTTCCACCAACAGTGAATAAGGGTTACATTTTTTTCCACAACCTCTCCCACACTTGTTATTATTTGTCTTGTTAATAATAGCCATTTTAATAGGTGTGAGGTTGTATTTCATCATAGCTTTGATTGCATTTCCATAATAACTAGTGATTTCCATAATATTGGGATTGAGCATCTTTTCGTATATCTCTTGGCTATTTGTATGTCTTCTTGGGGGAAGTGTCTGTTCAAGTCCTCTGCCCATTTTTTTAATTGGCTTGTTTGTTTGGTGTTGAGTTGTTATGAATTCTTTCTATATTTTCGGTTTTAACCCCTTGTCAGAGCTGTTGTTGCAAATATCATCTCCCATTCAGCTGGTTGCTTTTTTGTTTTGTTGGCTATTTCTTTTGCTGCCCAGAACCTTTTTAGTTTGATATAGTCCCATTGATTTATTTTTGCCTTTACTTTCCTTGCCTCTGGAGTCAAATTAATAAAATCCTCTCTAAGATCATGGTCCATAACTTTAGTATCTGTGTTTTTGTCTATGTAATTTATTGTTTCAGGTCTTGTGTTTAGGCATTTGATCCATTTGAATTAATTTTTGTATATGGGGACAAATAGTAGTCTAGTTAGCTAAGAATCCACAGCTGCTAAAGTTAGCAGATTTTCATCCACCTATTTAGGAAACATTTTCTGATGGCCTACTCTGTAAGGGACTTGGTAAGGTACTGCAGGAAATATATGAGACACATGTTTATGAGTCTGGAGTTTAGAAAGGAAACTAAAATAGGTACACAAGTAAAGATAATTCCCAATAGAATGCCAGTGGTTTAAGTGCAGCATGGTTTCAGGATAAAGCGGTGTTGGGGGTATGCAAATAGACTAAAAATTTTCTTATCTTTTCAATGTTTGTGGGAAAGCTTATGACCGATAAAAGTTAAGTATTGATCTCTTTCCTTCTTTCTAAAGAATAATGCTTAGGAAAAGAACGTGAAAAATATAAGCAGACCAAAATGGTATGGAGGAAGTATTCGACATGAAAACATACTTAGAGAAATGGTCACGCAGTGTTATGGAAGGCATCTAGAAAAGCTGATGTGGGTTCTATGGTAGGCAAAAGTTTGACCTTTATGGTCTTTGCTTCCTTGGTGTTACATTCATGAATTCGTTATATGGCTAAAGAGACTCTATAGTTGAAATTAAATTTAAAATCAGTTGATCTCAATCAGATAGGGAGATTATTCTGAATTACCCACATGGGCCCAATGTAAATTAGATGAGCCCTTAAAAGTGGAAGAAGTATGCAGAAGGAGAAGTCAGAAATACTTGGAGTGTTAGAAGGACTCACCACTCACTGCACTGGCTGGCTTGAAAGTGGAGGGTCACGTGGAAAACATGAGAAGGAGATAGATTCCGCCAACAGTCTGAATGAGTTTGGGAGTGGGTTTTTGCCATGCCAAATCCTCAATATCATCACCTTTGTGAGTAATGTGAGTAAGCAGAGAACCCACCCAAGCTGGGCTATACAGGACTTCAGACCTGGAGAAACTGTGAGATAGTAAATGGGTGTTGTTTTAAGATGCTAAATTTATAGTATTTTATTACAAAGCAATAGAAAATGAATACAGATTTATTCTATTAATGAGGGATTTATAATTTGATGAGAAAACTCAGCAGTGGTCAGCAGTTTCCAAAAATTCCTTGCTGTTTTCATCAAAATGTGTTGTTTCCCTATGAAAAATAGAAATAGAGTCATGAAGTTCTCAAGATTACTGCATTTAATTATTTACTCTAAACCTAACCTGATGTTAACCATTAAACAAATTTACCTATTGGTACTAGATGAGATATGCTAGCTGGAATGAGTTTAGAGAGTTTTGGTGTTAGAAAATTTGGGCTCCATTCTTGGATCTTCAGCCCTGTTGATCTCAGAAAACTTTATGTCCCTTGTTTGAACCCAAGTTGATTCATCTGTAAAACTGACAAAATGCAATCTTATCAAATAGAGAAACTAACATTTATCTTGCAGAATTGTGAGAATTTAATGAAGTAATATATGAAGTGCACTCCAAGTAGTGTCTGACATTGGCTTCAAGAGTAAAAGTATTATTGAAGATACTGTTGAAGCTTACACGTTATTACCTAATTTTTAAAGCACATAAAAAATACTATTAAGATAATTTATTTAATAGAGGCTACCACACCACAGGACTTCATCTCTCCTGAACATTCACTTTCTAATTAGTCTCCCAGCTTTCAGTGTACACTTTTCTAATACCTTCTTTTAAAACACAAAGTTTTAAAAGTAACATATCACCTTCAGAATTATTTGGTGGTTCTCTTTCACTTAAAAATCTAAACTCTGTCATAGAATTGAATGCTCTTACTAGTTGAGCGTCTTCTCTTTAGTCACATCTAATGACACTCTCTCCGGTGTACCCTACTGATACTCTGTGCCACTCATAGAACATGCTGTCATTTTCTTTCCTTAGGGTTTTTATACATACTGTTACCTTCAACCTGGAATGCATTCCCACTAACTTGTTTTCCTGGCAAACTTATTTATCCTTTAGATCTCAGCTGAAGTACTATTTTCTCCTTGAGACCTTCTCCTAGGAAGATGTTCCTTCATGGATTTATGTGTGACTCCATTAAAGAAACTCTAATACAGTTTTTATATTGAATGTTCACTATGTACCATGTCCTGTATTTAATTCTTCACTTACATAGCTCACCTTTGAAATAGTTATTCTCATTTTATGCAGAAGGAAATTGATTTAGACAAACTAAGTAACTTGTCCAGTCTTACATTGCTGGAAATGACAGAACCAGCATTCAAGCCCATGACTTTGTGAATCCAGTGTTTCGAAATACCACTTATATTACCCCTTATGTTTGCCTTTCTTGTAGGTGGTAAGCATCTTGAATGCCTTTTTTAATCTTTTTTGCATCGATATTAGATGAATTAATCATTCAGGGGTATCCAACCTGTAGTTCATGGGCCACATGTAGCCCAGGATGGCTGTGAATGAGGCCCAACACAAAATTGTAAATTTACTTAAAACCTTTTTTTTTTGCTCATCAGTTTTCGTTACTGTTTGTATGTTTAATGAGTGGCCCAAGATGTCTCTTCCAGTGTGGCCAAAAGGTTAGACACCCCTGGTTAGTGTTCTTTCACTTTGCTGCTAATAAGCTTAACTCTGTATTTTACTTCTTAGTTGTACTCATTAGCTATGTTAGCTGGTTTTGTGATGGAATTTTTTACCTTCCCTGTTACATGGCTCTTGATCTTTTTATCTTTCTCTTTATGGCACCATTGTATGTATGTATTACAGAGAGCTGTTTCTTTTCTTTTAGAAGTCAGTATATATCCGTATTTTGCTGTGTATAACGTGCACCCATGTTTTTGGCTCAAACTTTCAGGAAAACAGTCTTTCGTTTTAACTCAATTTTTTAACTCAACTTTTTAATTCAATTATTTATTTATATTTAGATACTTGTATTTTGTATTATAAAGGAATTTTAGCATTTATTTTTTAACATATTATGGTACAAGAAATTTTATGTAACAAATAATTAACAAAACACAAGGACAAATACAAGATACAAGAAATTTTAAAAAGAATTAAACACATTTATATAGATACAGAATTAATACTACCCGTGTAAAATGCGCACCCTTATTTTTCCAGATTTGGGCAAAACTGCTCATTATACATGGCAAAATAGAGTAAAATAAAATTCTTTTTAAATCTAGAGCAAATATCTAGCATCCGTTAGGCCTCGTTCCTTGGCTCATAGCAGATATTACCAGTCGAAGCTTTCCCTACTAATCATAGATTTAGCAGACTACATTGCTACCACAAATTAGCATTGGCATCTGTTTGTCATCTTTTGGTAGTGTCTCCCTAAAACAGATGAACTAAGACCTATAGAATGAGTAGAAATTTCCTAAGAAATCACCAGTCACTTAGCTTCATTGTAATATAAAGTACCTAGAGAGAATGGCAGTGAGTGGCAGCCTGGGGTCATTTGAAAGGGAGTTATTGCGATAATCCAGCTGAGCAGTGAAGACACCTGAATTATGGTGTTGGTAATAGGGGTAGAAAAGACTAAGTGGATGTGAGAGCTATTTGAAAGGTAGAATCCATAAGTCTTGGTAACTGATAGAGAGGGAAAGAGAGAGGTGTTTAGCAACTCAGCCAAGGGCATTTATTGTTTTGCTGTATCCTGTACTTGCCAACATGTATTCTCCAATGCACTCCATTACAATCCAGAATGTAGAGGGGCCTGAAAACCTAGCTGGTGAGTTTTTTACTTCTGAGGTGGAATTAACTTGCTAAAAATAAAGAACCCCAGTGAGTGGAAATTGCAACTAGCAGTTCTGCTGGGACCTGTTAAACCTCTTGCCTACTTGGATAGGCCTTGGCCTTATCAAGCTTCATATTTCTTTTACTCGGTCAGTCACAAAGAAATTTCTCTCCCAGTAAACTCTCAAATTTCCATGAAATGCCTGTTTCCTGCGGTTGTTAATAATGTTAGATTCCACATGAGCAATTTCAGACACCTAAGCTAGCCATGGATAATGAATACCACCGTGTTAATAAACAAATACCTGCCTTCAACAAATTCAGTACCTGTGCTTCTGCTTTTCTACTGCCCTGCCTCCTGCTCATATAAAGGCCGTGGAAAGTAATGGGAAAGCCAGTTTTTAATAAATTATTCTTTAAAGGAAATCAAGCTTGATTTCCTTTAGCCTCAGAGTAATTTCTAAGAGACTGATGGTAATACATTATTGCTGTTTTTCTTTGATTTCTTCAGTGCATGCCACACAATTATTTAGAGACAGTTTTTCAAAGGAAAAAAATACTATCATATTTAATGAAATCATTGATTTTAAAGGGCTCTTGATTTCAAGAAATGTTAAAATATAAAAATAAATCTACTTCCTAGAGATAGTAAAGAGTATTTCCTGGGGCTCAATACTTGAGGGATGATGACATTCAGTAGAACATAACCTAATGTGTCTCTTCTGGGATGTTTCTATACTGCTCAATAGAAAAGACAGGGTATAATCTTTTCCCTTTGGTCAGTAGTAACACGTTTAGAAATCTTTGAAAGTGAATAAGTTTGCTAGTAAATGACCTTAAGCTAAATGGCAATTTTAGGGAGTCGTAGGGTCCTCTTTTATTATTTGTTAATTTGGTCGTATTTTGACAAGGACTAGATATTTCTCTACTGCTATATTTATTTTTCAAAAGTAAACTAAGATTGTTGTTTTAATACTTATTTGCCTTGTTATATTCATTTTTTCTTTTTTGTTGAGATATAATTGATAGAACATAAAATTTGCCATATTGAAGTATATTTGGTACAGATTTTTAGTATATTCATTATGTTGTGCAACTATGACCTCTAATTTTTAGAACATTTCCATCACCCCAAAAAGAAACTTGGTGCCCATTAGCAACAGCCCTAATCACAACACCTGTCCCCATTCCCCTGGCAACCACTAATCTATGTTCTTTCTCTAGGGATTTGCCTATTTTGGACATTTCTTAGGGAATTATAAAATACATGGCCTTTGTGTTGGACTTCTTAGCCTAATGAATTTGAGATTTATCCATATTGTGACATGCTATCATTATTTCATTCCTTTTTATTGCCAAATACTATTTCATTGTTTGGCTTAATCACTTTTTTTTATCTGTCAGTTGATGATCACTTTGTTTTTGTCACTTTTTGGCTATGAGGAATAGTGCTCCTATCAACATTCGTGTACAAGTTTTTATGTGGCCATGCATTTTCATTTCTGTTATGTCTATACCTTGGAATGTAATCTCGGGGTCATATGATAATTTTATATTTAACATTTTGAGGAATTGCTAGACTTTTTCATAGCTGCTGTATCATTTTATATTCCCATCAGCAATTTATGAAGGTTTTAACTGCTCCAAAATTTGATAATGGTAAGAGCTAATGTTTAAGAGCTGACTACATACTGAGTCTTGTGCTATTTTACATACATTATCATTTAATGAATAACACCACTAGGTCGTGGAAAATTAAGTAACTGCCAAGGCCACCTAGATAGTGGATACTGAAGCAACAACTGAACACAGGTTTGTCTAATGCCACAGGATGAATACTGAATACTTTATATGTTGGAAAGCATTTTCATATGAATTAAACTTTGTAAAATGTTTCTTAAAGTATCATTTATTCTGTGCAACCATAATTTACCATCGTACGTGAATTGTGTGTGACGGTATAGAAAGAACACTGGATTGGTAACAGGGCAAAACCTGAAATCGGCTAATTACTAGGTGTATGAGATTAATTTAGTTACTTGGCTTCTATACTCTCAGCAGAGTGCCTGTCAGATAGTTGGAACCCAGCAAATGCTGTTTAAATATTAATAATTATCAGAAGCAATTTTAAGGAACTTTTTTTCTGTGTCTGGTATTCCTTTGGAAATTGATAGCAACTTGAGCCAAGTTATTCATACTTGAGGATATAGAAATGTTAGGTTGCATTTTCTACAGTTTTCTATTGAACTCCTATGTGACTTCAGGTGGTTTAGTAATGGTTTTGTTTTTTTTTTAAATCCTTACCCAAGGATATGTTTATTGATGAGAGAGAGAGACAGAGACATTGATGTGAGAGAAACATCAACCAGTTGTCTCCTTTACACGCCCCGAATGGGGATGAAACCCACAGCCTTTTGGTGTACAGAGGCGATGCTCCAGCCAACTGAGCCACCCAGCCAGGGCCAGTGAATGTTTTTTGATAATAATCTACTTGAAGGCTTTTACAAAGAGAAACAAGCAGTAATTCCTTAATTATGGCTGGGAAACCTGATGCAAAAGTGCCCTTGGGTAGACTTTAGGAACCTGCTTCTCCCCTCAGTTTTTTTTCAAGTGCGCATACCCTTGTATTGGTCATTACCTTTCAGTTATATACTCAGAAGTACTGCTTCTTCATAGCCACAGTTAGTTACCTAATAAACATACATATAATTCTAATATCAGTGTCTTTTGAAAGAAGTTACATAAAAATAGCAATTTAAAGTTATTTTGCATTGCTTGAGGTTAGCAGATAAGCCTGGGAAGTAAAAATGGAACCTCCTTACTAGAAGTTCTTAGATATAAAAACTTTAGGAACACATTAAAAAGTATTAGGTTAATGATGTGTACATGTCTTGATTCCTGTCTGAGTTGAAAATGAGAGAATGGAGTATTGAGTACTTACTGCAGTATTTTTGAAACTTCTTTTGACTTATAGTGTAAAAATACATATTTGTTGGAATTTAACAACTTGTAAAATGCAGTACTCTACCTCATACCATATGCAAAAAAATAACTCAAAACAGATCAATAACCTAAATAAACGTGCTAAAGCCTCTTAGAATAAAATTAGGGATAAATTTCCCTAGCCTGGTGGTTCATTTGGTAGGAGTGTCATCCTGTTAACTGAAAATGAAAGGTGACTAATTTGATTCCTGGTCAGATCACCTGCCTAGGCTGAGTGTTCAGTCCTGGTCTGTGCGTGTACATCAGGCAGCTGATTGACATTTCTCTCTCTCTCTCTCTCTCTCTCTCTCTCTCTCTCTCTCTCTCATATCAGTAAACATCACCTTGGGTGAGGCTTAAAAAAACAGGGCTAAATCTTGATAACCTTGGCTTTGGCAATAGGTTTTTGGATATAACTACCAAAAGCAGGAGTAAAAAGATAAAAAGTAGATAAATTGGACTTATTAAAATTAAAAACTTTGTGTATCAGAGGATATTATGAAGAAAGTGAAAAGACAAGCTACAGAATGGGAGAAAATATTTGCAACTCATATAACTGATAACCTTTAATACCCAGACTATGTAAGGAACCCGAAACTCAACAACTCAATTTAAAAGTGAGCAAAAACTGAGTCGGTAGTTCTCCAAAGATAATCATCAGTCATTGGGGAAATGCAAATCAAAACTACAGTGAGATAGCACTTTACACCTAATAAGATGGTTATTTTTATAAGAAAAGGATAATACTAAGTGTTGTTAAGGTTGTAGAGATATTGAAAGCCTCATATGTTCCTGATGGGAATGCAAAGTGGTGTAGTTGGCTGTGAAAAAGTTTGGCAATTTCTCAAGATGTCAAATATGGAGATGCCATAGAACCCAGCAATTCCACACCTACCTGTATATTCAAAAGAATTGAAAACATATTTGTATGCCAGTGTTTTTTGCAACATAATGCATAATAGCTAAAAGATTGAAACAAACCAAGTGTCCATCAACAGATAAGTGGATAAACAAAATGTGGTATATTCATACAAAGAAATAGTTTTCATCCCTAAAAACTAATGAAGTTCTTATATGTGCTACAACATGAATAAACCTTGAAAACATTATGCTAAATAAAGGAAGCCAGACACAAAAGGACAAATACAGGATTATTCCACTTACATGAACTATCTAGAATAGACAGATTAATAGATACAAAAAAGGTAGATTATGGATTACCAGGTGCTGCAGGGTGGGAGGAGAATGGGGAGTTGTTACTGCCTGATGGTTAAAGAGTTTCTGTTTGGGTAATAAAAAGGTTTTGAAAATAAAAAGTGGTAATGGTTATACAACATTGTGAATGTACTTAGTTCCACTGAATTGTGCTCTTAATGGTTAAAATGGCAAACTTAGTTATCTGTATTTCCACAATAAAATTTATAAAAACACAACAGGGAATTTTCTCTAAATCTAGCAGTAATTTTAGCCTCAATATACTCACTATAGTATTGGATACACAGAGCATAACAAGGAAAACCATGTAGGTTTCATTTTCATTAATTAACATAGGGTTAATTACCTAGAAAATGAAAGTAGGAAACTGAATCAATACCAATGATTTTATTGAAATCTTAGACATGTTTTTTTGTATGTGTGAAACAGAAGTGTCATGAAACAATGTTTATGTACAGTTTGAAAAACACTGACCTACTTCCTACTGGCTCTTAATTCCATCTCTTTCTTTGTGTTTCAGTTGGTTCTTATGGTGAGTTTCTTAGAACCATTTTCAGGTTTGCATTTATATAAGGGAGTGATGGCACAGTGAGTTATTGATAGGCATCTCTTTTATCTCATCTCTTTTACTAGCAACAAAACCTCCATTTTACAGATGAAGATGCTGAAATTCAGAGATGTAATTGACTCAACTCAGGATCACACTGATAGGGAGAGCTAGGATTTGACTCAACTATTTTATATTAAAGCCTTATTGCCCTTTATATCTAGATACGAGTGATATAAAGTATATTGGAGATACCGACCGTACATTCTTTCCATTTCAAGTGTATTTTAGGTATATGGTTAAATCATACCTATAAATATAAAGTAGCTGTGATAGAGATTTTATTTTTCTTGCTAACTTATGTCAGATGCCTTCAGGATACCTTTTCCTTGACTAAGATTTCAGAACAGGCTACTTTTGACAATAGTTTCTCAAGTTTTGACATGTATAAGTATGCCCAGTTTATAGGTTACTGAGATTCCAGCTGTCTGTCCCACTAATCCTGAGCTCCTTTAGGAGGAGTTGTAGCTTGCTTATTCTGGTGTCAGGCACAGTGGCACACAGTAAATTCCTGATAAAATGTTTGTGGAATGAACTAATTAATTAATGCATGCCCATGCTCTGGTCAGTTGTTGGGATTTGGGTGTTCTTTTGATTTTCAAAGCCATGTTGCTTGAGAAACCTTGCTATTGAAGTATTCCCTGTAGGTATATTTTGAAGGAATTAAAGTAACATCTTTTACTTTAATGCATTCTTGTAGGCAGTGTTCTTACATATCCTATCATTACAGAAAATTATCTCAGTAGTTACACCAGAGAACACTTATACAGTAAATATTTATTGAGTGTCCACTATCAGCATGGTCCTGTACTTCGTAGGTACTATAGGAAATGGAAAGATGAATCAAACTTCCTTTTGCTTTCAAAAATCTTGTAGTTTTACAGTATACCCACTTCTAATGAAATAATGTATGAGAAAGGTCTTTCATAAATAGTAAAACCATATATTAATCACAAAACTTTTTACTGCTTTTGTAAGATAAGTGCATTAACAGACAGACTCTGCCTTTTCTTGAGTATCCTCTGCCATCCTTAGCTCAGGCTTCATCACCTTTCTCTTGAATTATTGCAAAACAGGCTTTAGTTTGTCTCCTTAACCTCAGAATTTAATCCCCCCGCTCTGTCTTGCACAGTGCAACAGAACTGTTTTCCATCAATACTTCCAAATGCATGTGGAATCCCCATATTTACAAGCCGTGACCTACTTTCACAGCCTTGCTCACTTCTTTTCTTCACAGCCTGTCTCTGCCCACTTGCACCCCTGAGCGCCCAGGATCTGTGGCTCTAGGTCTCAGCGTAAAGAGCTATTCTCTTCACCTTCACATTAACACTTACATCATTACTCACATTCCTATTGCTTTGCCTAGTCTGGTTTTTTTCTTCCTGAAATGATCATAACCTCCTTGTCTGGTATAACCCCTCATTCATCCTTCAGGCTCTAGCAAAAATGTCATCACTTTAATAAAACCTTTTTTATCTCCCTTCCTCCATAGGCTGACTTACGGTTTCTCTCCTTCTATTTTTATAATAGTTTATAATAACATCAGTTACTTAGTTTGTAGATTTTTATAATAGTTTATAATAACATCAGTCACTTAGTTTGTAGATAACTCACTGACTACTTGTTTACATGACTTTATCCCTTTCTCTGAACTCTTAATTTCTTAGAGCTAAGATTGACTATTAATTCATCTTTGCCCTCCCAGTACTTAACATGCTTAGTAAATGTCTGTTTAGTCCTCCAGAAAGAATATTATACATGAAACAGTTGGACATATTTAAATATTAGGTCTGGGAGAGTTGGTGAGGTGTCATTTGAGTATAAATAATGGAGCTAGGTGATTTATAATTCTCAGTCTGGCCTCTGTCCACAGCTCCGTTGGTTGCAGTCTACCTGATTAGTTTCCGAAGTACATACTGATTTCACCATAAATGACTAAAGGTAGTAATTCCTATATCTCTCTCTCATTCCTTAGCTAAAGCACATACCCTTCTGAGGACAGCAGTAACACGCATCTAATGCTTGTGAGAACTGACTTAATAAATAGTTAGAACAGTACTTGGCACACAGTGAACGTGCGATAATGCCAACTATTATCATTCTAGTAAGAATTTATAATGTTCTTCAAGATATGTTGGTTATAGAAATTATCAGTGGTTAACTTAAAATAATTTTTTAAATTAAGGTAAAGCATTAGTTTTGTATTCCTTTGATTTATTAATCAGGTATTTGTTTTGTAGTTGCTGTATGTCTCATACTTTTTCACAGACATAGCCCTTGACCTGTCAGTGCTCCACCATTAAATTCTTGGCTCAGATTTGAAAAGATCCGGTGGAAAGATCTAGGAATCAGAAGTCTCAACTCAGTAACTCTGAGCAAGACTCTTAGTTGTCTATTATATGCCTCAAGCTCATTAGGTACAAAAGAGGTCTCTTGTTAACTCCCTTCTCTCAGGGATTCTCTTAATACCTTAGTCAAAGCACTTTTCCCATTTGTTCAAGCTGAGGAAACTAGGTGTCACCTTCGGGTTTTATTTCCAGCCACCCTCCATCCACATCTGTTCTATCAAAAGTTCTGATGATTCTGCTTCCAAGATAAAACTGTCTACTTCTTTCTGTTCTCACTCCAACACCATAGTTCCAGACGTCATTATCTCTTGCCTTAAAATTCGTTTCTAAGTTTCCATTATTTCTCCTCTGCAATCCAATTTTCACACAGCAGCCATTTTTGAAACATTAATTTTCTCATTTAAAATCCTTCATTAGCCTCCCACCATAGTTGAAATAAAATCTTAATTCTTACCCTGGCCTGTATAATTTGGCCCTTGGTTACCTCTTTCACCTTACCTGCTGCTACTTTCCTCATTCTTTCTCGTTCATTTATACTGACTGATCTTTTCTGTTTTCTAATATGCCAGACATAAAGGCCTTTTTGCTAGCTTGTTTCTTTCTGCCTGGAACATTAATATTACTACTCCGGATATTCTTGTGGCTCATTTCTATTTTCTGTCTCAGCATTTTGTGTCAAATGTCAGCTTTTTAAAATGAGGTTTTTCCCTCAGCACCCAATGCAAAATAGCACTCAGATGATGGTATTATTTTATTTTCAACATACCATTTGTCTTGAAATTTTTAAATTTTTACCTGTTGGACACCTCTCAGAATGAAAGCTTCATGATGGCAAGTCGTCTGTTTTCCCCTGTGCTAGTTCCTACCATAGGGTTGGTACTCAATAAATATTTGTGGACTCACTGGATAAATGGATCTCCCTAAATTTCATGTTTTTCAGTTGTTCAGTTGTAAAATAAAAATTCTGTCTGAATGATATCCAAGGATTCCCCCTGTCAAAGATAAACAAAGCCAGGCACTAGTTAAAGGCAACAAAGACAAATTTTATTGAAGTTGCTAGATAATTTATATCATTTTTCATGCCTATTCATAGCCTTTAAGGTCAGTATTATTCTTGCTCTTCTTTCATTGCTGAAGAAGCTGGCTCACAGAGGTCATAGAACCCATGGCATTTCTCCTGATGAGTCCCTACAGTTGAGTAGAGTGATATCCAAGTCCTTTCCTGAGCTTGTTAGGTGGCTCTGGTTTCCCCGGAATGCTTGTATATGGAGAGAAGCGTAGAAATTTAAATATATGCCATATTACAGAAGGTCTCAAATGCCACAGAGTGGAATCTTTGCCCATAAATAAGAGGACATTAAGATGGAGAATGGCTTGGTTTAAAATATGCTTACAATTTGGCATGTTTTTTATTATATTTCTCTTCTAGGCATAGAGATCAATAAATTATGGTGCTTGCCCTCCAGGAACTTCCAGTCCATATTGAGAGAAGGAATCAGAGAATTACTTGCAGTTTGGGAAAATGTACTACATAAGTGTATAAAAATTTTGAGAGCAGAAGAGAGAGCTGCAGCGATCAGTACTTACCTTAAATTCAGTTAGCAGTCAGTAATAAACATTTCTGGTATATTTAAGTAGTATGCATTTTATGGAATAATTTGATTGGATTGTTAAAAACTTTTTCCTTTATAAATATATATTATCAAGGGCAGTTAATGTAATTATACAACATAACTATCTGCATAAATGAAACTTTTATGTATTAAGATACTAACTTTCTCTAACAGATATGCCAAGAATTTAATAGCACCTGGGCATGGGAAATGGAGAAGAAAGGCTATCTCGAAATGAGCGTTGAATGCAAATTAGCACTCCTCAAGGTAATAAGTTTGTTATTTATTGCAACTATTTTAATTTAAAAATTCACTTTTACTCCTGGTTGAATTGAGAGAATAACTGGAAAGTAAACATTTTTGTTGTTATTGGAAAAGGACAATAGATTTCCTTATTTTTTTTGGTGACAGAAGTCTATTCTTTATTTTTTTATTTTTTACTGCTTTTTAGAGAGAGAGAAGTGGGGGAGAGAAAGAACATCGATTTGTTGTTCTACTTATTTATGCATTCATTGGTTGATTGTTATATGTGCCATCAAACTCGCAACCTTGGTATATTGGGGACGTTGCGCTAACCAACTGAGCTACCCAGCCAGGGTAAAGTGGTCCATTTTTTGAATTAATGTTTTTGGTTGTGTTTTAATACACAAGTATATCTAGGTTTAATGATCTGTGCTTATAGGGACTGAGATAGAATGGGCAAGCAGTTTCCCCAAATAAATTTTTTTCATTGTTTTCAGCCTTCAGAATCATTGCTAACAAACACATACTGCATACTGTGGTTAATCTTTTTTACTGATTTACTAAATTGGTAATTTTGATAGTTTTCAGATGACTAAGGGCATGCCACATAACCAAACCAACTAGATTAAAATAGTTCTCTTCAAAGTAGATTTATTTTCAAGTTTGAGTTTCCTTTTCTCTTCCTACCCATTTCAGAATGTTGGCCCTAGTAGGAGCAAGGTGGCCAGCATGATGAAGGGAAAAAAGGCTTTCCACAGAAGAGAGGCTCCTGGGCTAGACAACACAGGCAGTGACAGAGGCTGAAAGGGACTTCAGGTATTATTTGCCTGGGGAGAGACGCTCAGGGAAGAAAGCCGACTTTACCCCCTAATCATATCTATAAATGTATAACAAAAAGTGACGTCAGTTCCTCATTTAGTCAAGTGGATATCTTTTTATTAAGATAATTCTATAGAGACACCTATCAATGAGACTACCTTTCTTGAAAACCACATATATCTCAGGCTTTCTAAAAAACAGGTAGTATTTTGAGAATACTGTTCACTTAAAAACTTTGAGAGAGAGAATCATTGAAAATATTATGTCATGAGATGATTTGGGCGACTTACTGCAAACAGACTCACTGCTTTTGAAATATTACTTGATTTTTGTGTCATTGGCTGTGTGAAACCTTAAATTTATGTAATACTAACATAAAATGTTAACTTAAGATTTATCTTTTTAAATTGGTTATTCTAAGCACATTATAAAGTTGGGGGGGGGGAAGATTAATAAAGTGCATGTACTCTTTTTGCATCTGTCCCTGAATCAGTTCTATAGTTGAGCATATCACACTTACTGTAATGGAGAAACATTTATGTGGGATATTTTAAGCAATACTGTGACTGTTTTCCAGTATCTCTGTGAGTGTCAGTTTGATGACAATCTCAAGTTCAAGAATATTATTAATGAGGAGGATGCTGATACCATGCGTCTCCAGCCAATTGGTCGAGACAAAGATGGCCTCATGTATTGGTACCAGCTGGATCAAGATCACAATGTTAGAATGTATATAGAAGAACAAGATGATCAAGATGGCTCATCATGGAAATGCATTGTCAGGTATCTTTTATTAGAGTCTTTTTACATTTACTTGTATTTTGCTTACTTTGATTTATTCTACTCAGATATAATAACCTCTGAGGCTGTTATGGTTCTTTTTTTTGTGGGGTGGGTGGATTTCCAGGACCTAGCCTAGTCCCCAGCACAATACCTATAAGTAGGCACTTAATTCCTTATTTGTTAGATAGATAGATAGATAGATAGATAGATAGATAGATAGATAAGTAAGTTCGACAGTGTGGTCCATATCAAAACATATATTTTGTACTTCAGGAAGCCACAATCTAACAAACAATAATCCATTGATAATATGCACCAAAAAATCCAAACCATTTGGTTCTTATTTTGCTATTGTTTTCTATTAGGACTATCTGTTCCTAATTATTTTAATTTGGTCAATTCATCTTGATGCTTTAGTATAGTTTTTTACTTTTACTGTGTGTACATTTATTTCTTGGAGTTCTAAAGAAATCTGAGGAACCATTGTGCTTATTTGTCCTTTTTTTAAGTCTTGATTTCTTATTTATATTAACAGATAAATTTGAATGGAAACATTTAATGTAAAACCTTGGAATACAACTTTTTAAGAAAATCAGTAAATAACACTGAAGCTGTTATTCAGAATCTTTGTATCTCTAATATTCTATTTTGCAACTTAGAATTTCTTCCATTAATACTCAGCTTTTATTTGGAAAATAACAGGATTTATAACTATAGTAGGGAGAATTAATAGTTATATAACCACTGGCTTATGAAATAACCCTTTGTCTTTAACTCATCTATTTTTTCTCATTTTGAATTTAGCAGATTTTTATTAGTGATTATTAAAGTTTTGAAGATATAATCCATAGAAATTTAGAATGTTTGGGTCATGGAAGGCCAATTTTTATTCCCTAAGAATAAATGTGAATTTAATGAGCTCGTGGGTGATTGTTTTATAAGCACTCTTTTTTCATATAATGTGGTCCTTCATGTAGTTAATTTACTAAGTGTAAATAAACAAAATAGTTCTGAAATAAAATTTGCTTACCATCTCTCACTGTGAATACATACATTGAATGAGGTTCTGTTCATTCTTTTTTACCACCAGTTCTGTTATTTCCTATATCAAATATGCCAATATCCTTGCATATTTGTTTAAGAGATATTCTCTCCTACTTTGTAGATGATGAAAGTATGACAAATAATTATGATTATTATTGATTAGTCAAACATGCAAAAAATAACTTGTATACTGTTTTAAGTATATTGTACCCTAATGCGTGATGTAAGAGAAGGAGCATAGATTTTAGAATTAACAAGTGTGTTTGAATCTGTGCTGTTTCTCTCTTTACTCTTGGTAGGCAGATGACCTAATGGTAATTTCCCTATACTCTCTTCCTGCACTTTAAAGTGAAGGTGATAACACTTCCCCAGTACACTTGCTGTGAGAAATATATGAGAAATCGTAACAGTAGCTAATGTTCAGTAAAAATCTGTCTTTTCTCCCAACTTAATTAACTATTGGCTTTTCTTACATTTCTAACCCAAAGATTGAAACACTTTCTTCATAGAAATATTCATCAGCAGAAAAGAGGAAAGGGCAAAATTCCATTGGTGTATATTTTGCCTCTTCTCATCCTTGATCATTCTTCCAGGTTTTATTCCTTGTACTTCTGCCTTTTTAAAAAATCTTTTCATGTACAAAAATCTGTTCATGACAAACATGAAGTGGTATGTGTGGCATTTGTTCAGAAGCAATGCTTATATAGAATATTGGAACACAGTTTTCTCATGTTAACAATCACAAATTTCTTTAGAGAACTGGTGCCAAGTTACTTACTTTTAGCCTTTTTGTAGAACATTTATGAATGTGTGAATTCCAGTCTATAACATGTCAGACAGCTTTGCCGAGCTATGTAGCATTATTCAAAGCCTAATTCTAAACACCTACTTGTCACATTGTTTCCTCATTTAATTAAATTAATAAATTTATATTGTAAATATAAATATGTGTAATACGGAGTATAGGGAGGAACTCTGTACCTTCCTTTCAATTTTGCTGTGAACATAGAATTGCTCTAAAAAAAGTCTTTAAAAAAATTATAACACCATAGCATCACCACAATCTTAAAACATTTATTAAGTAGCAATTTTCACTTCTGTCTCTTGTAAAATTTATAATATAAATATATATGAAGTGGTTAGATAGGCAGTATTCACTGATAAATAATGGTATTTTAAGTGTAAATAAGACTTAGTAAGTTACTTGCAAAAGTAAAACTAGCTAAATTTCATTGAACCATATGAAATTAACATTTGTTTATGATGTTTAGACTAATTAAATCAAAATTAGTCAATTTGCTTCAAACTGAGCTTTTTAACCTTTCCACCATGTTTGTCCCATTTCTGTTAATAGCAACCACATCCTGTCAGGATTTGAATCCAAGATCTTAGAGGCACATCCTTGATTTTCCTTTTCTTTCATTTCACATGCACTCTATTAGCAAATCCAGTCAGCTCTCTGCAAAATATATCAAGTGTTTGATCATTCCTCATTCCTTTCATATCCACATTCTTGTGCAGGCAACCATATTTTTTAAATACAGTTTGGTAATTTTTAGTATATTCACAAAATTGTACAGCCATTACCACTATAACTCTCGGACAGTTTTCTCACCCCACAAAGAAACCCTATATCCTATATCCTGTTCACTAGCAGTTATTCAACATTCTCTCATTCTCAGCCCATGGCAGCCACTAGACTACTTTTTGTTTCTGTAATTGGCCTGTTCCAGACATTTCATATATATAGAATCATACAACATGTGTCCTTTGTGTCTGACTTCCTTCAGATAGCATAGTGTTTTCAAGGTTCATCTATTTACTAAGAATCAGTACTTCATTACTTTTTGTGGCTAAATAATAGTCCCTTGTATGGATATATTGTATTTGTTTATTCATTCTATCCTTGTCTTTGAAAGAGTAATTTGAGTTAGTCAGGGGGAACACATTCCAGGTTAAGAGAACAGAAGTGCAAACACCTGACATTATAAGATAGCATGGTATTTTAGAGGGATGTAACTGATTTTGTATGCCTTAGTGAAGAAATGTTTTAGAGGAAAGAGCACAATGGAGGGAGGGGAAAACAACTGAATTGTTTTTAGAGACCATGTCTACTCTAAAAGGCCCTATAGATAATTGTGAAATTTGTATAAATTTGCATATATGTATATTTATAAAATTCCCTCTGACTAGTTCAAATTTATGATTTTTTAAAAATATTTATTCATTTTTTTTAGATAGAGGTAAAGAGAGAGAGAGAGAGAGAGAGAACAGTGATCAGTTGTCTCTTGTATGTGCCTTGATAGAGCACTGAACCCACAACCCAGGCATATGCCCTGACTGGGAATCAAACCAGCAACCCTTCGCTTTTCCAGGACGATGCCCAGCTGAGCCACACTGGTCAGGGCCAAATTTAGGATTTAAAAAAAATTATTTAGCATACTAAATATAATTGTTATGTTAAAATAGGTGAAATCCAGATGAATAGTTTTTTGTTTTCATATAATAATGGCTACATTAGGCTTACATTTTAACACAGTAGGTTAAAAGCCTTTAAGGAAGCTCTTAAGAAATATTTCTGCTAAATTCCTTTGTTGCTTAGAGTAGTGGAAATAATTGACATGGACTTTCTAGCAACATTGGCCCTCTTCTAATGTTGGGAAGCTCTATGATATAGGTATTGTGAAAAACTTCAATATACTCTCCATTTCCCAGCATGACTGAAAAAAATAATAGGTTGAAGCACTTACTACATATGGAATTCTCAGTGAAATACGAGAGGTAATAACATTAAGTGGATAGAGCCTAAGGTTAGAAGCAGGTTGATATAATGAAGTTGAGGGTAGGAACTTGGCCAAAAATAAATTTATTTTGTGTCTTCAGGTTTTAGTCTTCTTTTTTATAGTGGAGGCATTACCAGACAGGATCTTAAAGAGCATTTAATCTGACCTTCTACTATTAGAGAATTAAAATTCTAAACTGTTCATTTTATTAGGTATGCTCATATGATGTTTATAATATGTATAAACATGTGTGTTCACTCCCATATACAATGACAAAATGGTTGCCATTTTAATTTCTGGAATATATCCATCAGTACAGTTTTATTACTTTCTTTAGGAGGACAATTTAATAATACTCAAGAGAATCCAGTCTTATTTTATAGATAAGGAAGCTGAGGCCTAGTGGAAGATATACGACCTGTCTAGGGGCAGGTAGCCATCTAGTTTAGTATCAGGGATTTTATTCATTTATTAAACATTGTTTTAGAGCCTACTTCATGAGTCAGTGTCCCTGTTCTCAAGCGGCAGAGTTTAGCTGGAATGAAGATAGAAAGGGATAGGAGGATAAAAAGGGCATGAGTGTCATGACAGATAAGAAAAGAAGTAATTTCATCTTAGTACTAATTACATAGATTAAAAGTGCATACAGAGTCCTTTGAGAACATAGATAGGAAGCTCACGATGCTGATTAATTAACTTAGTGGCAGAAACAGAATTAAGTTTTCCAACTTTGTCCAGGGTTTCTTTTTTATCTTTACTGTTACACTGCTATTTTGAGCAGGAAAAATACCCAAATGAGTTTTCTTGTTTGTAAGTGGCATTAAATTGAACATACCACACTTCTGGTTTTGTAGTAAAAATAGATAATATATAGATAGAATCTTATTTGGGATTTTCTTCTATTTTTGATTCAAAATGAATTCCCTTCCTGTGGTTGTAACTGTAATTGATAAAACAACATCAGTAACCTAAATTCTTAGGTTTTTTTGAACGTTATTACAGCTGACTTTTTGCCATAATTACTCAGAAAGACCTGGATTATAATTTTTGTAACGATACCAAATGTTATTGTCTCTGTAGGTAGAAAAGAGTGCTTATTTCAAGTGAATCAAGAACTTGAATCATTCTGTAAAAAAGAAATGGTACTTCAAGCAAGTCTTATATTGATCTTGTACTCCTCAGAGATTGCATCGTACTTTTAAAATGATCAAACTTTGATTTTTGTTTAATTTTTTCATAATTGTTCTTTTCAGCCAGACCTTTGCATTGCCATTCTATTTAATACAGAGAATAGTGTAAGATTCCTCATTGGAGAATAGTATATTTTAATGTTTTCATTTCTAATACTTATTTTAAAATTCAAAGTTAATTCGATTTAGCTTTACCAGTGACTTGGTTATTCTTAAAGTGTTTTTCTTTTTTTAATTTTAATTTCTATTAAGTATTATTTTGAAAGCTCTGCTCTTTAGAACAGAAGAAGGATTTTTATGCTCTCTTTTTTCCCTTGTTTAGAAATCGAAACGAGTTGGCTGAGACTCTTGCACTCCTGAAAGCACAAATTGATCCTGTACTATTGAAAAACTCTAGCCAACAGGACAACTCTTCCCGGGAAAGTCCCAGCTTAGAGGAAGAGGAGACTAAAAAGGAGGAAGAAGCACCTAAACAAGGTTTTTTTTGTGTGTTTTGTTTTGTAATTTCTCTTGTCTTTCACTCCTCTTTCCAGCTATTTAAATTGGAATTTTCTCAGTTTGAAAAATTGTTGGGCTTCCTGTAAAAGGAGGTTGATCTTTATTTTAGTTAAAGGTGGAAAAAAGCAAGGTAAAAATTGAGTACTTTGTTCTTTTATATTGGATATTTAAAAAATTTAAATGAAAATGTTCAGACCATAAAAACAGTGTCTTTTACTGATCCTAAGAATATGAAGAGACTTAGCAAACTCTTTTGTTGTGGTAAAATATACATAACTTAAAATTTATTGTTCTAACCATTTTTAAGGGTGCAATTCTGAGGCATTAAGTGCATTCACATTGTTATGTAACTGTCAACTGCCATCCATCTCCACAGTCATCTCCCTCAACTGAAACTATTCCCATTGAACGCTAATTCATTTTCCCCTTCCCCCAGCCCCTGGAAGCCACTAATAGTACTTTCAGTCTCTGTGAATTCGACTAAGTCTAAGATCCTTTTATCAGAGAAATCATAGAATATGTTTGTTTGTGGCTGGCTTATTTCACTGAGCATAATCTCTTCAGTCTTCGTTCATGTTGTAGCATGTCAGAATTCCCTTCCTCTTTAAGACTGAGTCACATTTCATTGTGTTTGTTCATCTGTCAGTGGACTTTTTTTGAATATTATGAATAATGCTGCTATGAGCATGGGTATACAAAGATCTGCTCAAGTCACTGCTTTCACTTCTTTGGGGTATATATGCAGAAGTGGAATTGCTGGATCGTATGGGACTTCTATTTTTCATTTGAGAATCCACCGTGCCATTTTTACAGCCTCTGCACATGTTACTTTCCTACCCATCACTTGTTCTTTTGTTTAATTTTTTTATAGTAAGCCATCGTAACGGATGTGGAGTGGTATTGGGGTTTTTCTAGTGGGGTTTTTTGTTTTGTTTGTTTTGGTTTCACCTAACAGACTCTTCTAGTCTACAGTAATTATTAAACCTTATTTTCTGGCTGAGTTTTCTAATTTGCTTAAACTAAGCAGATCAAATTGTAACCTTTCTAGAAGGACAGAACCAAGTCCTAACCTTTCCAGAAGGAAAAAACCAACTGAAATTTTGTCTAGCATTTTTTTTTCAGTTACTACTTTTTTGTTGATAATATACCTTAAATGAGAGGGGAAGGAGGTTGCTCTCCTTATTATGCTTTCTTCCTTTGCTTTTAGGTTTTTTCTACTGTTTCAATGAAAACCTGAAAGCAATATGTTTTTACCTTATTTGCTGCTTTGAGAAAACTGTTCATAAAATCATCCACTAGCAGCAAGCATTACTTGAAAACAGGTAATGATACCCTGTAATGTAGGATATAATGTTTCTACATACTAAGCATTGCTTTTAGCAAAAATCCTAACTGTTGCTCTTCTTTAGCCAGTGTTTATAGGATTTTAGTATCTGTGATGGTTTTATTTATAAGCTATAATTCTGATTTGAAAAATTCTTTTCTATATGTTAAAATTCAATTTGTAGGCTATTTCAGTAAAACTTAATGTAAAGTAGTCTAAACTTCCTTGAATTTCCAGACTTTTTAAAGTACCTTCTTAAGGATTACTTCTGAGTTTAGACTTAATAATATTTGTTCATTTGGTCATTGAATTTGGTTTTCTATTCATATATTAGTTTATTCTCATAGGGAATTAAAGTTAAGACCAGAGAGAATATAAATTGGAAAAAGAGAGCAAGGTAATAGAAATTTAAGAGGCAGTCATTCCTATTAGGTGAACATAAATTTCACACTGATTTTGAAGGGAGACCCATTGTGTAGCTTAAATTACAAAGAAAAGCAAAATGAACATTTTCTTCAGTAAAATAAAGCTCTTCCTAGTATTAATTCTAAAATTTCACTGTGGAGTGTTAGAGCAGAGCAAGGGGAATTTCAACAATAAAAGCAGCTAACATTTATTGGGCACGTTCTGTTTCTTTGCAGCCTACCAAATGTTGCATGTGCATTTTCATTTAATCCTCATAACCCTTGGAGGTCACTGCTCTTACTATTTCAATATTACAGGTGAAGGGATTAGGAAGTTTATACACTTACCCGAAGTCTTAAAGATTATAAAGTGTGCGAACCTAGACTTTCAACCCTGATCTTTGTAATGTCGATGCATTTTATCTAGAATGATCTACAACTGTACTTTGCAAATTTTGATATGCATTCTCTTAGGAATAACACTGATTTGCCATTTAACAAGGATCTAGATGATGCTCATACCAGTCAGAGGACCACACTTTGAGTAGCAAAATTACAGAGGCTGTCTCCTCCTAAGCTTGTAAACAAACACAGCAAAGGATTTCATACAGCTGTTTCTGAAAATATTCCTCAGTGAATGCTGAGGCTATAATACTTAACACAAGTAAGAGAAGTCTGTGGGGGAGGACAAGTCTTGAAAAAGTATAGGAGGAGGAGCAAGACATTTAATCTTCGTTTTTCTCTTCTCTTTTAAATAGTGTTTAGTTTGTTTCTTTTACTCTAAAAGCAAAATGGTTCTTTCTTACTTAAATACTTAGTGGACCTAATATGTTCCAAGTACGATTTTAAGCACGGGAGTTCAGTAAGCAAAGCAGATTAAAATCCTTGCTTTTGTGAAGTTTACACTATGGTAGATTAAAAAAAAAAAAAGAAAAGAAACAAACAAACAAAAAACCCCAGAAAACAAACACAGTCCTGGCTGGTGTGGCTCAGTGGGTTGAGTGCCGGTCTGCGAACCAAAGAGTTACCAGTTCTATTCCTCGTCAGGGCACATGCCTGGGTTGCAGTCCAGGTCCCCAGTAGGGGGACACATGAGAGGCAAACATTGATGCTTCTCTCCCTCTCCTCCTCTTTTCCTTTCCCTTTCTAAAAATAAATACATACAATCTAAAAAACAAAAACTAACACATATACCATTTACCATGTGCTAAGTACTGTTCTTAGTGCTTTGCATATATTAAGTCATAGAATCTTTGCAACCTTTTATTAGGTAATACATTGTTATTTCCTTTTTTTGAGGCAAGAGGAGTGAGTCAAGGAGAGGTTTAAGTAACTTTCCCAGGACCATCCTGTTAGTGACACGCCCAGTATTCAAACCTGGGCAGGCCCTTGTCTTTCTCTGGAGTCTGTACACTTTTGATGCTGTGCTTACACATTGTGTGGAGGAATAGACATTTTTATTCAGCCCCCAAAGCCCTACGTGTCCCTTACTCCATCCTGTCAGGTGTAGTTAATGTGTTCTGTTCCATAGTAAGACGAAAGAAATGTGATTCTGGTTTGTTGTTTTATTACTCACAAATGTAAACAAACATTGCCCTTTGGTGGGCAGCTTGAAAGCTGTAGGCAGTGTTAGAGAATATCCATTGTTTTAGAATGATAAAGCAAAACATGACAAAAGCATAGTTGGCTAATTGGAAAACAGACAAGAAGGAAAAATAAATGGAAACTGGAGAAAGAATAAAATAGCCACTCTTAGTCTTGTAGTTAAAATAGATTTTTCTTTAATGATCAGTTAAATGGCCATGCGTTATCTAACCTTAGGAGAAATAACAGGATGACTTAGCCTATAATACCAAAAGATTGTGCTTTGTGTAGGGTGCATTATTTATAAAAGTACTACTCCCCAGTGGCATCATATGGCCTAAAAAGTTCACTAACTGAAAAATTAAATTGACTTTTGTTTCAAAGATAATTAGAATTGTCTTCTGAGAAAGTCTGAATTTCTTAGATTGGCATCAGAATCTCACAGACTGTCTTCAGCTTAATTAGTCTAATCTTTCCTCCTGCTGTTTCCTTATGTGATCACTGGTTCCAGATTATCTAGCTGCCTTTATTTACTCCATTTGCCTTGGGTGTTCCTTCCAAGTCTTAATCATGCTCTTGTATTTAGGACATCCTGTCCTCTGCTGTGGAAATTCTAGGTATACTTTTAGGCCATATGGAATCCCACCTTCTTCAACCCTTTTCTAAGTTCCACTAGCACTTAATTAAGCACTGTTTTTATCCTACTTATATTTGGGTCGGTCATACTACCAGGCTTGAAGCTTTCAACTACTTGTAGGATTGTTACTCTCAGACTGTAGTAGATTTTAAAGTGAGCGTTAAGTGTCATTTAAGCCCTTTTCTGTCCAAGATCCAAGATAACATTTCAAGTGGTACTCTACCTGGAAGTTACTGTGCTTATAGGACACCATGAAATTTAATAATGTTTTCACTCCACATTAGATAGTGTATTCTAATTTAGGACAGACTTCCAACTCTAGAGGGACTTTTGTCAGGGAAAACAAAGTTGAGGAAAATCCTAACCTTTAATTTAGCTTTTTCTGCTAATTAGAAAAAGACTGTCTTTTGTTAGTTTTTATAGTCATACACTTCTACATGTAGAATGAGAGAAGACTACCATTTGAGAACCTCTAGTAGTGAATAGAAATTGTATGTACATTGGCAGCTTGAAATTTAAGTTGGCCAACAAACATTTATTTCAGTTTGTACAGTGCTGCTTTGTTTAAAAAAGAAAGAAGGAAGGAAGGAAGGAAAGAAGGAAAGAAAGAAAGAAAATTCTCCATTTTCATTCCGTGGTTTCACAGTATTGTGCAACCATGACCACTGTCTAATTCCAGACGATCTTCCTCACCCCACAAAGAAACGCTCAGTCGAGCAGTCACTTGCCACATTTCCCTACCCCTAACCCAGGAAGCCCCTAGTTTTACTTTCTTTGTAAATTTGCCTATTTCAAATGTTTCGTGTAAATGGAATTATGTAATATATGCCTTTTGTGTCTGGCTCCTTTTACTTGGCATAATGTTTTCAAGGTTTAGCCATGTTGTAGCATGTATCAGTATTTTTTTCCTTTTTATGACTGAATAATATCCCATTATTTTGTTTATCCATTCATGAATTGATAGGCATTTGATTTGTTTCCACATTTTGGCTGTTAAGAATAATGCCTCTGTGAGCACTCACATGCAAAATTTTGGGGAAGCATGTTTTCACATGTGTATGTTTTAAATTTAAATTTCCTGTCAACATTTAAAATTAAAAAGTAGAAGAGTTGGTAACTATAGACCATACTTTCTGTGTGTCCGCACTGGGATGTACCTGAGTAATAGTTAACTCTCTTTGGTGGGACTCATGCTCTCCTGTTCACTGTAGTTCTCTCTGTGTCCCCTAAAATTGGTTTTAGTCCTCAGTTGCCTGGCCTAGTACTTAAATTTTGTTTTTCTCATAGTAAAGTAGAAACAATTTATTATATTCATATCTCTATCAAATATTTAAAAATAAAAACTAGACCACGAAACCTGGAAGGGGGCTAGTTTTTTGCAGAAGTGAAGAATATTCTTACAGTTATAATAAGTAAAGTAACCTACAGATGATCTTCTGGCCATTATTACCATATCTGATATAAAGTTTAAATTTAACATTACCAAAATAATATAATTTAATGTAGTGTGTTAGCCTGTTCTGTCTGTCATAACAAAATACCAGATTTGGGGGCTTAAAGAACAAATGTATTTCCTCAGAGTTCTGGAGGCTAGAAGTTCCAGGTTGTGCCAGCAGACTCAGTTTCTGGTGAGGGCTTTCTCCCCGTCTTGCAGATGGCCACTTCTTTCTGAGTCCTCACATGGTCTCTTCTTTTTGTGTGTGTGGAAAGAGAGTAATCTGGTGTTTCTTCTTTTTAAAAAAAAAAAAAAATATTATTTATTTTTAATTTTTTTTTGTTTTTTTAGAGAGGTCGGGAGTGAGAAAGAGAGGGAGAGACACATCTATCGGTTGCCTTTTGTGTACACCCTGACCAGGGATTGAACCTGCTGCCCAGGCCTGTGCCTTGCTAGGAATCCAACCTGCGACCTTTTGATTTTCAGGATGATTCCCAGCCAACTGAGCCACACTGGTCAGGGCTTGTCCTCTTCTTATAAGGGTACCAGCCCTGTGTGGATTAAGGCCCCTTCCTTTTGACTTCATTTAATTACATTTACCTCTCTGTAAAGACCTGACCTCCTAATACAGACACACTGGGAATTGGGGCTTTAATGTGAATTTGAGGGTGGAGCATAATTCAGTCCATACTCATGGTAGTATGAAATAAACCATAGTAAGAAGTATGATGGGTAATGGGAAAAGATACCTGATGGAGAGATTAGTAGGGGCAGGGGTAGAACTGAAAGTAAGGAAATTTGTTTTAGTTTTTGTGTTTTTTGTTTTTTGGGTTTTTTTAGTATGTATGTATGTATGTATGTATGTATTTATTTATGCATCATGTTTATTCTATTACAGTTGTCTCAGTTTTACCCCTTTTACCCCCCTCCACCCATCCCACCCCCACCCCCTACTCCCACAGTCAGTTCCCCCTCTGTTGTCCATGTCCATGGGTCATCCATATGTGTTCTTTGTCTAGTCCCTTCTCCTTCTTTCCACCATTGTCCTCTTTCCCCATCCCCTCTGGTCAGTTTCAGTCTGCTCCATGTTTCCGTGCCTGTGGTGTATGTTATTTGTTAGTTTATTTTGTTGAATAGAAAACCATTATAAAGTCTCAATTAAACCAACATGACATCAGCACAGAAATAATCAAGTAGATCAATGAAATATACAAACATATATATCTGTCTAACAATATAATATATGATTAAGTTGATATTTCAGATCAATGGGGAAAATAAGGCTTATTCAACAAATAAGGTGCATGGACCACTATTACTTGAAATAAAACAAATATAGAGCCCTGTTTCACACATTATACAAGAAATATTCAGGTGAGTTAAAAATCATTATGTAGGATCTAAGGAGTTTTTGGAGAAAATACAAACTAATATTTTTCTTACCCTGAAATAAAATATTCAAACCCAGAAGCTATAAAGTAAAATGCTGACAATATGACTATATTAAACATTTAAGACTGTATAGTAATATACCTATAAAAAAAGTTAAAGGACAAGTAATAGAATGGGAAAGTATTTGCCACACATTTTAAAAAGGGTTAATAGTTTGTTTTTTGGTTGTTTATTTTTTAAGGCAAAAATTCTACAAACTTTTAATCAAAAAGTGGATAAAGAATACCAAAGAGTCATGTAGAGTTTTTTAAAAATAATAGAAATAGGCAAGACATATACAAAAACAGGTTTAGTTTCAACAAATAACAAAGTAACAACACATCATTGTCACAATCAGATTAATATATATCAAAAATATTAGTAATAATCAAGTATTGGCAACTGTGAAAGGAACTGAGTATTCATAGACTCTTTTTCTTCATCTTAAAGCAGTCCCTTTAGCATATTTTGCAGTGCTGGTGTGGTGGAGGTGTAGTCTTTTAGCCTTCTTTTGTCTGGAAAACTCCTTATTTTGCCTTCCATTTTAATTGAGAGCCCTGCTGGGCAGAGCAGTCTTGGTTGCAGGCCTTTGCTTTTTTTTTCATTTCATTTTTCATTTGCTTTTTTCATTTTCTTGCCCTTTCTGGGAGCTTTTTTCTACCTTGTCCTCCAGCTCACTAATTTGGCCTCAGCTTCATCTAGCCTGCTTTTGATCCCTTCTGCTGTGTTCTTCAATTCAGAAATTGTGTTCTTCATTTCCTCTTGTCTCTTATTGATAGTTTCTATGTACTTTTTCATGTTGATATAGTTTGCAGTTAGTTCCTCATAGTTTTCCTGTAGTTTTTTGTAATTCTCTCTGAGCTCACTGAGCTCATTGAGCTTCCTTAGAACCGTTGTTTGGAACTCAATATCTGATAGTTTACTTGCCTGTATTTCATTTAGTTCCCTTTCTGGGGATTGCTCCTTTCTCGAGTGGGCCATATTTTTTTGTCTTCCCATTATTTGTGAGACTCTTCTCTTTTGTTTCTGATTCTTAAGTTGATCTGTCTTGCTTTCCTGACTTTGTGGTGTGAACTTCTATGGTTGGCTACGTCTGTTCTTACTTTCTGGATCTGCCTCTGATGATGTCCCTGTCTGACCTTAGGCAATCTGTTTGAGACTTCCAGGAATCTACTGTTTGTGGTTGTCTCCTCCAGCTGTTAATCTATTCACTCTGCAATGAGCAGGCTGCCTTAGACAGCTTAGGGCGGGGCGGAGTCCCTCCTGGGGGAGGGGTTATTGGGTCCGCTCATGCTGCTGCCCAATGGGGGAGGAGTCCGCACTGGGATCCTACTGGCTACTCTCTCCATTCTCTCCCCAAAGCCTCTGTCCCCAGTCTTTCCTCAAGTGCTGCCAGACGTCTCTTCACCCCCTTTAGCCAGGGATCTACTGTCTGTGGCTGCCACTCTGCACTCAGCAGGCGGCTTAGACAGCATAGGGCGGGGTGGAATCCCACCTGATGGTGGGGCTATTGGGTCCTTTGACGCTTGTGCCACTCAGGGAGAGTGGTCTCTGCCTGAGCAAGATGGCCCCTGCCTCATGGGGGATGAGTCAACACCGAGATCCCACTGGCTATTCTCTCAGTTCTCTCCCCAAAGCCTCCTTCCCCAGTCTCTCCTCAGGCGTCTCTAGCCCACTCTGCCCCCGCCTTTGCCGGAGCCCAGGGTAAGTGGCTGAGAATAAAAATTTATGCGTTGGCCCTTTAAACAGATCTTTGCATCTCCAGCAGGCTGTCTCTGACAGAGAGCAATCCTGCCACTTTTCACAGATGGCTGCTTTCTGTGTACCTTTTGGACTCTGGTGCTGTGGGCTAGAGATCCCCACTTTTGGTTTAGACCCTGCTCTTCTCGGGGGGGATCCAATTGGCCGTTTCACTATCCTTCTAGTGCTTCTGCCCCTGGGCGCCCCGCCCGCCTTCTCAGGTCTGTACCGCACTCCTTATCAGTTAGAGTGCACTAAAGCCGATTCTTCTGTCTCTGAGGTTACAAGGCTCCTCTCTTGCCATTGTTCAGTTGTTTGTTCCAGGTGATTTCTCCACAATTCCAGATTAGTCCTGGAAGGAGGTCAGTGTGACTTCCACTCACTCCTCCACCATCCTGATTTTCTCAGGAAATTTGTTTTTGAATGCTATGATGAGCAGTTCCTTAAGAAAAAAATATTACATGTATATAACCTTTTTTTCTTAAGAAAAAAAATTACATGTATATAAGAAAAAATATTCTTAAGAAAAAAATATTACATGTATATAACTTTCTTTTTTTGCTGTTGAGTTTGAGTGCTGCAAATAGTTTATTAAACTAGAATGAGCATTTGCATATGATAGTACAGTTGGAAATACCCTTACTCATAGGAACAAGTATGATGAGGAATAAGTGTGATGAGAAGTCATTTGTTATATTTTCTGTTGTAGCTCATGAAAGCACAGATATTAATCATATTTCCCATAATGATTTTTTAACTTTTTTTAATGATGAGAATTTATTTGGATATGGATCTTCAATGAGCCAACTTTAGGAAATACTTTCTGTGTATTGAGGAAGAAGTCTTAAATATGAATATAGATAGGTCATACTTAGGAAAAGTAACTTACATATTATCCTCCTTTGGCCATTGTGAGCATAATATGTGAAGAGCTTAAATTATAGGTGATGATTTTTCTAACCACAAAAGAACTTAAGTTACTTCATTGCTTCGTTATCCAGGTATTCTTTGTATTAAAAAGATAAACATGTCATAGTTGTGGAACTGGATACGCTTAGTCCTTAGTCATGGTTTGGTGTCAGGAAGGGATGGAGGATGAATTAGAACTTTTTAATGTGATTCAGGGGAAATTCCATACCTCATCAGTGTTTTGCCTAATGAATGAACTATACAGTACACTCTCTTTCTGTACTGAGGTTTGATGACCTGTAGTGTGCATCAGGGCTCTTCTTAGGTTCATCTCAACATTCAGATTCACAGGACTATGACAGGTCACACTTGGCATCGACCTCCTGAGAGATCTGTGTAGTGCAGGAGTCCAGCCTTGCTGACAGAAGTAGCCTTTGCTGCAGTTTCGTAGCAGTTTGTATCGCCAAACCATCACATATGGTAAAGCAACTTCTCCCAAGTGACAGCTTCAGGAGCCAGTATATGGGATTCTTATTGAGCGGGTACGGAAACCACTTTGTCTTAAGAGTCCTGTGTTCCACATAAGCCATTATGTCTTAATATCAAACTCTATAGGCATACGTTCCAGGGGCCCCATGCCCAGAGAGCCACTGTTGTGTTCAGGAGACCTCAAAGTATGGCTTCCCCATCATGTGTTTTTATGTTTTTTTCATAGTCAAGATGCAATTTATTAATTGGAGGTCATTGATATTGATATCATGAGCAAGCACTCATGACCTAGTTCACATTCTTTTTCTTTTCTTTTTCTTTCTAAGTTGAATGGGAAGCAAAACGTAGTCAGCAGTCAGGTCTCAGGAAGAGAAAAGCTTTTCTTAGTCCATGGGGCTTAGTCATGGTTTGGTGCCAGGAAGCCGAGGGTAAGGAGTGATGGGAGTGGCAGGGATGAATTATCACTCTTTAATGTGATTCAGGGGAAAATCCATACCTCATCAATAAATATTTTCCCAAAGGCTCAGTTTATTAGGTTGGCAATACAAATTGAAACACTTTCGATGTTGCAGTATTATGAGTGGATTTATTTTTTTTTTAATGAAATTGGTTTAATAGGAAATGAAGTAGGTAAGGAATAATCTGGCCCACTTTCCTATACTGCAGCTGGTATCCAGAAAGGGATATGATGGCTTTAATTCTGAAATAGGTTCTCTGACTTCAAATTTAAGACAAAAATAATTAATATTGTTTAGTTTATCTTTCTTCAGTAATATTGGGGGAGTGGAATGAAGAACTATAAGATAAATCACTAAACCAAAGTTTACTGCTATAGTGCTGAAAACTAAATAATTCAATTACAAACATTGTGTGAATGTCCTGAGTAGGTACCCTGTATACAAAACCATTCTTGAAAATTCTATCAGTGTTTGACAATACTTGCATCATAAACAGCTGTTTTCTGACATAAAGAGTATAGTATAAACATTGCTCTCTGTTTTGTATTGCATATAGCAGTTCTAAGTACTAGATCCAGCATTGTGATTATGACCAAAAAAATAAAAACCTTTCTCTGATCCAAATTAAAAGAATAGTGAATTATGAAATAAAATATAAAAATTATATAGGGTTTTTCAGTTTGAAATGTAATCACCAGCATTATACATGTTTGTGTTATGTTCAGTAAAAATAGAATTTAATTAATATTTCTGGCATTTTGTTTTTCTTACCTTCTGCCTGCTCTTTTCACTTATGTTATCTGCCTGGCCTCTATGGCCATTAGAGTTTATAACCTCTTCTATAGAAGGTGAGTACTAACTGCTGCAGGTACAAAGGAATATTTTCATAAGATAGAGGGGTATAATCCAGAAATTTATGTGTAGGTTTCAAAATGCTATGGGTACAAAATAATCCACTGTTTTTATTACCCTGTTAAATGTCTCTGTATTTGTTTGAAGTAAAGTGCTCAGAAAAAATACACGTGTTATTGTTACCTTGTTATGATAGTGTAAGTGGTTTCCTTTATAGGAAAAAAAGAAAATGTACTGCTTTTTAAATTCCCAGCATTCCTTCATTACATGAGTCCTGACTTAAGCAGCAAAGAAAAAGGACAAAAAAAAAACACACATTGAAATTTGCATTTCTTTTGTATTTATGTCATGAACAACAGGACACAGACCAGCACTTTTTATGTGAAAGATTTGCGCTGATTGGGGAGAGAAGGAAGGAGGGAAATAGGAGAGGAAGAATAAAGAGAGGGAAAGAAAAGCAAAGGAAATCTTACGATTAGAGAAACTTGAATTTTTTTTTTCTGGTTGAATTTGTTGTGGCTTGACTCAGAAGGAGAAAATTTAAGTTATCTATGATTTTGGTAAAGTGGAGTTGCATGGTTTTTGAATCTGCATATGCCTTCATAAAAGGAACATACTGATGGCTAAATTGAAAACTGTAAAGAGTGTCTGAAACTAAGGTCTTTATGGAGCTGGGATGCACCATGAATTCTCAAACCTCCAGTCAAACCTCTCTTCTGGGACAGAATACACTTGAAAATCAGGATTCTCAATGTGGGGTAAAAGAAAGAGGATGTAATACAGGAAAGGTTAAGGAAACACCGAAATAGTATTCTTTTCAGAGGGGAGGGTATAAATAATTTTATTGTATTTACACTCTTCTGTGAAGTACAAATGCTGATTTAGTGAGTCAGTGTATGAGATAAGACCCTCTTAAATGATATCATCTCTTATAAACACTAATTATTTTTCCCAAGTCTGCATTTCCTGGAAGACACATCACTCACAATTAAGCCTGTCTTCCATTTCTGCCATTTGAAGGCTGATCCACTTCTAACCTGAACTGCAGAATATGGACAGAACCCACCTCAATTAGCCCAAAACACTGAGAGTGTTTCATTTCAAACTCTGATCCCTGTTCTGTGATAAGAAAATTCAACTAATTTGCTCTTGACTGTCCCTGCTATGGAAAAGATTGGTATCAAGTGTTCTCTGAAACAAAGTGCCTTTCATCTAGGCCCAGGAGGCAGATATAAAACTTAAAGAATAAGTGGGTCCAGGGCTGTGCATAGCACCTGGGCCCAGCCATCAGCTGTGGTTATCAAGGATGAGACTGCTGGAAAGACCCAAGCAGGACAGGAGAAAACAAAGGTAGTTCTTTCTACATCATCATGGACAAGGGTGATCACAGCTCCCAGCCATCTTATCGCCCATACTTCACCTCAGGAAACCCTTTTGCCATCAGGCTAGCTGAGGCTTATGGGTCTCTTGTAGCTCTTCATGGTCTTCCAGGGGTTTCAGCTGGGGGCCAGGGATCATCACTGCCTTACAGATGGCCTGTTTAGGGGGTGTCCTTGGAGGGATGGTCTTGTCGTGTATTCTCCAGCTCCCATAGGGGTTTGTGAGATGCTTTTCAAAGACAGCATACTCCAGGGCATCCTTGGGCACATCTTGTAGCGGGGGTATCCAACCTGCAGCCAGTGGGCCGCATGCAGCCCAACACAGTATTGTGAATTTAGTTAAAACCTTTTTTTGCTCATTGGTTTTCATTAGCGTTTGTATACTTAATGTTTGGCCCGAGGCAGCTCTTCTTATTCCAGTGTGCTCCAGAGACATCAAAAGGTTGGACACCCCTTCTAGTCTATACATCAATCTGCCAAACTGGTCATAGGTGGCCAAAGTCGGAAAGCAGTTTTCAGTTGCCAAGGTATGAAATTGGTTGTGGTCTGAGTTGTTTAGACAAATATGAGCTTCAGTGAAGATATCCTTAGCTTTTTCAGGGAAGTCCTTTATTTTAAAATTAACATCATATTCTCTTACCTTCCGTATTGGCAATTGTGATGCCACATTCTTCTTCAGTTGCTCAGTTTTCTGTGCCAGTTCTTCCCTTGAAAGACATGACACACGAGCATCACCCTCTGGATGAACATAGGTGTCAAAGGTACCTGCTGTATGGGCCAGATGTATGAGACTCCCCAATGTTCTGGAGAAATGATCACTTCTGCTTTTGGGGCATGTTCTATAAACTCCTTTCTGATTTGTGTTTGGGTTCATAAGTAGGAGGTGTGAAATGTTTTTTGCTTCTCACTGGAACTGCAGCTATGGACTGAGTCACCAAGACTGGCTGCCAAGACCACCATCCTAAAGCCTAGGATAAGCAAAACAACCCCCGCAGCACGGGAGCAGCCATTTTGTCTGAAATAGTATTCTGAACTTGAGTTATTTTTATTTAAAAATATATGCATGCATTTTCTAGCTCTGTCTACCAAATACACTTAGAGACAGTAGCCCCCTCAGTAGCAGTGAGCATCCTTAGTGCTCAGATTGTGATCTTGAAATACAATATCCCACAAAACAAAACCAAGGCTTCTTAGAAAAGTGGCTGATTCCAATGCTGGGACAGAAGGAACCAAGAAACATTTGTCTTTCAGGTAGTATGGAAACTATCTGAGTCACATCAAAAAGGCTCAAGAGCCAACCAAAAGGTTTCCACTGCCAAAGATACGACAGTTCAAGCATTAACAAGGATAATAAATATAATGGATTAAAATTCAATTATTATGTCTTAAATCTATGATTTCATTATGGTATTTAAAATGAAAAAAGTGGTTACATTTGAAGTATGCCATTGGGACTGAATTACTATTTTGAAAAGTTATATGAATGACAAAGATTATGCATTCATTCCACCTTTTCTATATGAACTATATTACTGTATGACAAAATAGTTACTTAGTAAAGTTTATTTTTGCAGAATTTATTCCAACAAATTACTGATATAGGAATGATGGAATAGGAATATCATCATTTTGCAATCCCTGATAAAAAGTTTTAGGACAAATACTCTCATGAACAAAATCAGTGTTCTGTTAGTAAGGAAAAAGAAGGGATATATAGTGTCCTTCACTGTTAACTTACAAAGAGCAGTCACTGTTCCATTACTCAGTGATTCTGGTTGGGATGGTTGGGAAAGCACATAGTAGGTGATCAATAAATATTTGTTGAGTAAATGAATAAATTGGCTTTAAAAACACTTCTCTTGAATCACCTCAAGTTTGTCAAGCACTGTTCCTGCTGCATTGTCATTTTTGAAGTTTACTTTTCCTTGAGTTTGTCACTTCATATTTCATGTCTCTTAAAGTCATTTGCATCCTCTTTCATAGTTTCCTTTTGACAAAAAAAAAAAAAAAAAAAAAAATTAGGGAAATGCTTGTATGAGGGAATGTCCTTTTTACCAGTAATGATAATGCATAAAATTTCATTTGATTGAGAGAAATGCAAGTTAGCGAAGGTAACTTATTCCAGCTGCCTTTTTTGTAGATGAAGAAATGAGAATCAGAGTTTGTGACATGCCCAGAGATATACCACTAGCTGAATTAAGATTAGTGAATCTAGGGGTCTTGATTTTAATGTTACTCCTTATTTTATTTTGCCATGTTGTTACTCAAATCAAAATCAGTTCAAATAACTGAGGAAACTTTGTCATTTATCACCTCCAAATAAAAACATAGGTGTCATTTTTTTTTAATTGGTTCTATTTGCATGTAGCATTTTGTAAATTTAAGGTATACATCATGTTACTTTGACAGACACAATAATATGGTTGCCATTGTAACATTAACACATTATATACTTAGAGTACAGTGGTGTTTTCATACCATTTTACCTTAGGTAAGAGTCATAATGAAATCCTGCATTACTTTCGGAACCAAAATATATGGAAGAAATTGTGTTCAGTAAACTCACAATATTAGGCTGGAGTTGTATTTAAAAAGGGTAATCTATATTTTAATTGTTAACCAAGATGTTCATTTAATCAGATTTGCTGATACAGAAACCAATCTCCATGAATAGGAATTTACTAAACCTACTTTATCAGTGGGAAAGGGAAGACATAAAATTAGGTAATTACTGTGATGTCTTTAATTTTATTCATGGCATGTTTAAATTACTGACAACTTAAAGAGAGAGGAACAGTACTTAATACTGTAATCTCAGGTTCTGAATAATTCTGAGTACTTGAAATTTTTATTTGCAACTTGACTGGACATAAAAGAAATAATAGTTTATAATAAAAATTCACTCTTTAAAAGAACAGTGAATTCTCATTGTATAAAACATGTCCTACTTCATCTTATTTGTATCCATTCCATTTTATTCCCATGTAATACATTATAACTTTGGTTTATCAACTTGGCAAGAATCTTTTCAAAATTTTTTGTAAAACTTACTATTTTGATAAAACTTCGTTTAGACTTGAAGTTCTTCAGTAGGCAGGATAGAGTGAGGTGGTGGAAACTAAATAAAATTAGTACTTAAATAAATTCTGAAAACACTGTTCTGACTGAGCACAAGCATATATGAAGTCTTGTAATCCCATTTACAGATTATGCCAGTTACTAAATATGGCTTTTGTTTAAATTTGTACTATTAGGTACTCCATAAAAATTGGACATAATGTAACCAATAAGGTAAAACGAATTGACAGATAAACCTAATAGTTAACTTGTAAAATAATGACTCTGAAATGTTAATAATCACATTTGATAAAGTAAATTGTAATATAACTATATTGAGAAATGTTATATCATTAAGTTCCAATTTTTCGAAAAAGCATTTAATATCATAAAAAAGTACTAATATTTCAACAAAAAAAAAGCAAGATGATCACAACTTTCTCAAAAATATATAAGAGTAGAAGGGAGTAATCTAAAATAATGATTGTCTCTGGCTATGAGGATTACTGACTTTTTTTCTGTTTTTTGTTTTCTGTACAAAATTATGTTACTTTTATAATCTGAATAAAACATAAACCAAACATTTTCCCCTGCCATAATTGTGTTCCCGCAATGAAAGGAAGTGCTCAGTGACTTACAAAGAACAATTGTCAGTTCTTCAAACAAATACGGTCTTTTGAAAAAGTTTTATATAGTATTTCTAGTTATGTTTTTGGGCTTGACTATATTATTTGCGCTGTATAAATATTTGCATTCCATTAGGAACACTGAAGCTGAAAGAATAAAGGAGAAACCCAAGTCTTTCTGAATAATACTTTTTAATAAGGGTTTATGCCTCAGAGTTTGGTAGTTTTCTTCACTGTCAGATTTTTTTTTTTTTTTAATTTACTTTTAGATAGAGTGGAAAGAGGGAGAGAAACAACAGTGTATGAGAGGTAAATCAATTGGCTGCCTCTCACACATTCCTAACCAGAGGCCTGGCCGGCAACCCAGGCACGTTCCCCAACCGAGAATTGAACCACCAATCCTCTGGTTTGTAGGCGGGCACTCAATCCACTGAGTCACACCAGCCAGGGCATCAAATTTGATTTTTTATTAAATGTCCAGTGACAAAAATCACCTTTTTTAAAAGAGAGAAACTTCAAATGGAAATATATGTTATGTTAAGCCTTTTATATTTTATGTATCTTGAGAGCCTAGATTCATGTAAACTTTTTCTGATTTTTAGAGGAACAGAAGGAAAGTGAAAAAAGGAAAAGTGAAGAGCAGCCAGTAGATTCAGAACATCATTCTATACCCAATTCTCTGGAAGAAACTACCGTGAAAATAGAAAAAGAAGATGAAAAGGAACTTGTGAAACTGCCAGTGATAGTAAAGCTGGAGAAACCGTTGCTGGAAAGTGAGGAAAAAAAGATTATCAAGGAAGAAAGTGATTCCTTCAAGGAAAATGTCAAACCCATTAAAGTAGAAGTGAAGGAATGTAGAGCAGACCCTAAAGATATCAAAGGTAGCATGGAGAAGCTAGAGCCTGAGAGACTAGAGTTTGGTGTCAATGTGAAATCTCAGGAACTTACTGAGAAGTCCACTGAAGAAACCGAGAAACTTAAAAATGACCAGCAGGCCAAGATACCACTAAAAAAACGAGAAATTAAATTGAGTGATGATTTTGACAGTCCAATCAAAGGACCTTTGTGTAAATCAGTTACTCCAACAAAAGAGTTTTTGAAAGATGAAATAAAACAGGAGGAAGAGACTTGTAAAAGGATATCTGCAATCACTACTTTGGGTCATGAAGGGAAACAGCTGGTAAATGGCGAAGTTAGTGATGAAAAGGTAACTCCAAATTTTAAGACAGAACAAATGGAGACTAAGTTTTATGATACAAAGGAGGACAGCTGTAGCCCCTCTAAGGATAAAAGTGTCATCATGGAGGGAAACGGAGCAGAGTCCTTAAATTCTGTCATAACCAGTATAAAAATAGCTGATCTTGAGAAAGTAGTGGTTCCTTTAGGGAAAGATGCAGAAAGTTCAATATCAGATTTAGAAACCCAGAATCCAAAAGAGCAGATAGAGGAAACTGGTCCTCCAGAAATGGAAATCTCTCATGAGCCTTCTGAGATGGCAAAGGATCTCTCTTTACAAACTGCTTCATCTTCTGCTGAATCCCATACCATGAAAGTTGAAGAGAAATGTCCCAAAAGTAAGAAAGATAAGCACCCACCAGTCCTAGAATGTCTTGAAAAGTTGGAGAAGTCCAAAAAGACTATTTTTGATAAGGATACACAAAGATTGAGTCCAATACCAGAGGAGGTTCCAAAGAGTACCCTAGAATCAGAAAAGCTGGGCTCTCCTGAGGCAGTTGAAACTTCCTCCCCATCTAACATGGTTGGCCATTGTGAGAAACCAGCCTCAGAAAAGGAAATGGCAGAGTGTCAGAGCACAAGTTCCATTGAAGGTCAGTCCCTGGAACAAACAGACCCAGAAATTTTAAAAGAGGATTCTGAACCCATGAAGGTAGAAATGATTAACCTGGACAATGCCCAGACCCTTGGTACAGAGGACTCTTCTGAGATAAAAGGCTCTATGCCAAAAAGCAAATTTAAATATAAGTTGGTTCCTGAAGAAGAAACCGCTGCTCCAGAAAATACAGAGATAACCTCTGAAAGGCAGAAGGAGGGCATCAAATTAACAATTAGGATATCCAGTCGTAAGAAGTCAGATTCTCCTCCCAAAATTCTAGAACCAGAAACTAACCACGAGAAGTCAGAAAAGGAAGAAGAGAAAACAAATGTGGTTCGTACTTTAAGGAGGTCTCCAAGAATATCTAGACCCACAGCAAAAGTGGCTGAGATCAGAGATCAGAAAGCTGATAAAAAAAGAGGGGAAGGAGAAGATGAAGTGGAAGAAGAGTCAGCAGCTTTGCAAAAAACAGACAAAAAGGAAAATTTGAAAAAAATGGAGAAAGATACAAATTCTAAAGTAAGCAAGGTAAAATTACTCTTGAGTTTTAATTTTTATTAGATGGCTGTATTTGTTGCTTTTGCTTTTGGCTAAAAAAATCATTCAAAGATAACTTTAAAAAAAAGCATACCTTTCTATATTTGATATGTCGTTTCTCAGTAGCTATCCTCAGACACTTTATTTCAGACTGTATAATCTCATCATGTTTTAAACTTTTTCTCTATTACGAGCAGTAATGGAATATATTCTTTGTAAAGTAGTCAAAGAATACCCAACCAATAGGATTGAAAAGTGAAAATTTCCCATAAACAACTTAAGGTTTTTTTCAATCCTTTTTCTATACATTTATGTATATGTTTGTAAATATGTATCCATTCTCTTAAAAATAAATTGAATCAAATATGTTCTCTTTTCTCTTGAGTTTTCCACGAAGAGTGTGTCTCTGGACTCTTGTATGTCAGTAAGAGACAGTCTACCTTTGGGTTATTAATGACCACATAGTATTCCATAGTGTGGATGTACCTCAGTTGATTTAACTACTCCCTTATTGATTGACATTTAGGTTGTTTCCAATTTTTCACTATTACAGGCAATGCTGCTTTGAAGATCATTTTGGACATGAGTGAGTATTTCTTTAGAATAGACTCCTAGAATTGGAATTGTTGGGTCAAGGGGCATGTGTATTTTGAGTTTTGATAGCTGTTGACACATTTCCGAAAATGGCCCCATGTAAATGGCTCTCATTACATGTATGAGAGTGCCTATATTCCCCAATTTAAATACTAGTGTAAGAAGCCAGAATTTTTTTCTGATGACCCTCTTACTTAAAGCAAAATCTGGTAAAAATTCTTTGGCTACTGTGTGGGAGTTTGCTATAATTAAAAGTGCTGCTTTTGTTTTTAATTTATTTAAGTGATTGTTCCTCATCATAAATGATTCTTTATTCCCTGGAATACTGAATTTTTAATTCTTTACTTTAAAAAAATTTCCCCTTCTGTTAGAATTATTTTGGTCTTTGACGAGGACTTATACTGTAGGAATTAATTAAAATATTAATTGAAAAATTGTGCAACCAGGCAATAAAAAGCAGTTTACATCATTATAAACTTTCTGAATAATGTATTGTTTAAGTTTGTCAGGATTTTTATGTACATTTCTGACCCATTAAAAAATTTTAAATTCACCTCTAATATGGGAATTTAAAATTTTGTATAACAAAATGTAAGAACATAGTGCTCTATTATAGAGCCTTTAAAGTGTGCATGGCCTTTGACCCAGAATTCTCTTCAAGGAATTTATCCTAAGCACAGAGGTGTGTGTGTAAAAGTTTATATTCACAAGAACACAATTGTTTAAGAAAGTGAAAAAATGGGAAACTACCTAAATGTCTGTTTCGTAGAGGGTTAGATAAATACAACTATGTGATGGCATATTATACAGTCATTTACAGTGATAATATTTTATGACTAGGGAAAATGTAAGACAATGTTTACTATAACACCCCCAAAATAGAAAAATATAATAAAAATATGTACCAAAATTAAACAGTTGGTACATTTGTCAAAGAAGCTACAGTAATTTTCGTTTTCTCTTTACAGTCTTATGTCAAATTATTCTCCTTTTTTTAAAAATTTTATACAAGGTTAAAACCAAAGGCAAAGTTCGATGGACTGGTTCTCGAACACGAGGCAGGTGGAAATATTCCAGCAACGATGAAAGTGAAGGGTCTGACAGTGAAAAATCATCTGCCGCTTCAGAAGAGGAGGAAGAAAAGGAGAGTGAAGAAGCCGTCTTAGCAGATGATGATGAACCATGCAAAAAATGTGGCCTTCCAAACCATCCTGAGCTAGTATGTAATATTCATATTACTGGCATGTTGTGGTTTTCCAAAGAAGCCTGACTCTCCTGGGTTTGCTCATGATTAGAAATTTTTAATGGTGCAGAGCTTGTGTGTGCAAAATAACCATTATTTCTATTTTTCAAATAACCCAGTTCTGGGGAGGTCGGATCCTGCTTTCATTCTACCTGGCTAGGTATTGATACTTCTTTTCATGAGGATACACTTCTAATGTCTTCTCACAAATATATGAAATTATTCAAATATTCCTATTCTATTCTTTTTCTTTAAATTTTTCTTCTTTCTCTTTAAGTTACTTTATAATGATATTTCTGAAGTGCCAACTTTAAGTAAGTGAGGCCCAAAGGCCTTACTGCCTTTCTATAAAAACATGTGTCAAGTAGTTAACCTAGTAGGGCTCTAAGCTTTAAGAAATAGACAGTTCTAAAAAAAAATGTAAGAGGATAACTTATAGACCAGATATATTCAGAAGAATAGTGACAGATTGACATAGAACATTCTTACCCAGGAAGTACATTCTTCAGACGTAAGGTAAATCGGGAAAACCAGTTCCTAACATATAGGTATAGGTATTGGCATAGGTATAGATATAGATATAGATATAGATATAGATATAGATACAGATACAGATATAGGTATAGATATATATGGGTGGGGGTGTGTGTGTGTATTTCTGGAGTTCATAATTGCTTTCTAAAGAGCCTATTGAAGAAACACTCCTGTTAAGCCCAATTTTATGTAACTGTTCGGTCCTTTTAAAAACATTTGACTTTAAAGGCAGGCTCCAACTATTAAATAGAAAGAAATGTAAAGAAAGATGCTTCTACATAGGTAGAATTGGTGGATCAGAAAAGTTTCAGATCCTTTAAAGTTTGGAAAATTCATATAAAGTGGTTCTCCAAGGCTCTTTTTTCCTAGAAAGCAGTATGGTGTGATGGGAAAAGCATGGACCAGACAGACTTGGCAGCAGATCCTGCTTCCACCACTTATCAGGTGCTCTCTTCTCTGTATCTTGATATCTTCGTTGTGAAATGGGAATAATACCGCATAGTTCTTCTTGGGGTTGCTTTTAATGTTATGTAAAGTTGCCTAGCACATCTATTATGTGCTGGGTAAGAGTTTTTTGTGATTTAGGTGTTTGTTTTTTTTTTAATGTTAAAACTCATATCTGGGAACTAAGTCAGTGGATTTTATCATATCCACTAGTTTCAGAGGGTTCAAAAGATACAACTTAAAACTAGGTGTAATGACTTAACATTGAGAAGTGTAGATGCTGAAATTATGCTGAGAAGACCCGTCTAAGCATTTTTATGATCATCAGACTCTGAAAGTTAGGTCAAGATTTCTGTATGGAGAAAGGCCAAAAAAAAGGATATGAGACAGTGGTCTTTCCTACCCTCTAAATAAAGTAAAAATTAACACTTGTACTCTTTCCCTGACGTTTTCTGGCATTTTTTTAAACTAAGAGAGTGCATTTTAACTGAGGCATCAATAGATGTCAATGACAAAGGAGTGTGAGGAAATGAAAAGTAAAACGAAGTGGGCAGAAATGACATTGAGGAGATAAAGTTGCACCTTTCTTGGCACACATGCAGAATTTTTACTTAATTATCTTAATAACTGCTTTAAAAATTCCATTGCTGGTTACTATGCCTATGAGAAATATTATTGGAACCTGAGGATCCTAAATGGTAGATTTTTTTTTTTTGCCATGTGTTTAAGAATAATCCTCAAATCAAAATGTCAAGCAACTATTGTGTGGTAAGTGGTAGGGGAATGATTCTGAATTAGAAAGACATGGTCCTTGTCCTCATTGAGCTTATAGCAGAAAAGCAATAAATCCAAGATGAGCATAGAACTGGAAAATCTCAATTTTCCAGATGCTTCAGTCAAAATAAATGGATCATTGGCCTAGGCTTGGAAACTGTACACAGTAATATTTATTTTAATGGGATTTTACTTTTATTGAGGAATAGAGATAATTATTATTTTAGAGATATATTGATTTCTAAACGTTTACTTTTAGTTTTGTTATCTGAAATTTAGATTATGCTTTACCATAGAAACAATGTGATAAATGGAATCTGGTGCCCAGGTTTGTCTACATATGCCTGTGTAATCAAGCAGTCAAATCAGTCCTATAACTGAAGAAGTGAATTCTTGGCATTGGCAGCAAGTGGTGTGATACATTGTATAAGAAGAAGGAGAGTACTTTTTCACTTCTAAATCATTGCACATATATGTGCACATTTCACCCTCCTCCCTTCATCCATCATGATACGTGTTAGCAATTTAGAAATTACTTTATATATACTAGGTTTAAACAAGTGAATGAAGTGTAGATAATATGAGCCAGCATTCTTACTGTTAGAGAAAGAAGTTACAAATAAACAAGGCTGAAGGCTAGAATGAACCTTGTGGTACCTCATGAGAGCTGGAGATATGAGTATGAACTCATACTTTATTTAATACAGACATATGTGCAAATGGATTGCTATACTTGCATGTATTTCCTAGCTCTGACCTTAGTTTAGAAAGTGAGCATTTAGCATCCAAATCTTGGTTTCTGACTACAATTCTCTATTGAAGGAACCAGGGCCTCTGGGAGAAATGGCTGACTCTTAGGTTTTGGCAGAAAGAATAAAAGACATGCTTGGAGTATCCCATAGCACTAAAAAGTAAGGAAGTACTTTAAAAAAAAAAAAAAAAAGGATGCAGATGAATCCTGTGGACACAGCCAACCTGGAAGGGCTCCCAAGCATGTCCATAGCTACAACAGTTTGAATTTGACAAGTAATAGTCTTATATTATAACCCAAACAATAAAATAAATATTATTTATTTATCCTGATATAAATAAATAATTGAATAAACAAATAAATGTGGGGTAAGGGACATGTTTTTTTTTACAGAAGAATTCCAAATAACAAATGTAGAAAGCATGAGGGAAATAGAAAATCTCCATTAGAAAACCATAGTAATAATTATTGCAAGCCAGGTGCCCTGTTAAATGCTAAAACTAGTGGGTGAGACTTGAAGGAAAGATAGGATGTTTGTACAGCTTCAATGTATTTTCCCTAAATATTAATTACTATGGGAGTTTTACATCGTATCTACAAATTCTTTGATTCTTCTCCCTCCAGAGAGTGGAGCTTAATTTCCCTCCCCTTGAGTGTGGGCTGGACTTAACACTTCTAATGAAAATAGAGTATAGAACATGAAAATTAGTAACTTTAAAGTGGTAAAAACCAACAGACACTACTGCAACGAAGTTATCAAGGTTAATTTTACCAGTAATAAGTCATATTGATAGCATGTACCCCTACATACGGCATAGTGAGTAGGGCATTTCACTTTTGTGGGAGTCTTCTCCAAAACCATAGCCTTATTCTAATCAAGAGAAGGCATTAAATGAACCCAACTTGAGGGCAGTCTACAGAATATCTGACTACTACTCTTCAAAACAGTCAGTCATAGAAAACAAAGTCCAAGAAAATGTTACAGGTTAGAGGAGCATAAGGAGACATGATTAAATACATGGATTGGGTCCTGGAATCAGAAAAAAAGATATTAGTGGGAAAGCTGGTGAAATCAGAATAAAGTCTGTTGCTGAGTTAATAATATTGTACAGATGTTAATTTCTTATTTTTGGTGAATATACCATGGTGTTATGTAAGATGTTAACATTAGTGAAAGCTGAGTAAAGAGTTTATGGGAACTCTACTATTTTTACAACTGTTGTGTAAATCTAAAAATATTAAAAATAAAATGTTTTTTAAAGTCACACATTCCTGAATATACCATTTTAAGTTTGAGAGATGTTGTCATTTTAAATAACAAGAAAAAGCAACTAAAGACTTCGTATTTTGAACATGATGGTCCTAAGTACAATTCCCTTCCCCTCTTACCTCAGTTCCTTCCATATTTGAATTTACATGAGTTATCATACAGATTGGTAATTGAAATGCCGATAAAAGTGGAAATTACTTGTATTTTAAAAATCCTATGTGTGGTAGGGTAGTTTGTGTAACTTGAGCTATAAAACTCTGTTATAAAAAAAATTATTGTTTAAGCCCTCATCGCACACTAGAAAAGGATTGTAACTAGTTCGGAAAGGACTTGCTACTTTTTACTTAATTTTGTAGTTTAGTATTTTCTTAGTTTTTCATTTTACATCTTTTTTAAACAGCATGTTAGATCCCTAATTATCATAACTTTTTAAAAAATTATGCTTCATGCAAATAAAACCTACAGTACTTATAAGTACTTACAGTACATTTCTTAGTGCTATACTAAGAAATACTGAAATGTCTGTATTTTAACTTGAGTCATTGAATTTTAGTCATAGAGTTGGGTTGATATTACTGTCTGGTTTCTTTCAGATTCTTCTGTGTGACTCTTGTGACAGTGGGTACCACACTGCCTGCCTTCGCCCTCCTCTGATGATCATCCCTGACGGAGAATGGTTCTGCCCTCCTTGCCAACATGTAGGAGCCCAGTACACCTCTGCTATTCCAGTATTTGGTTTTATATTCAAATTAGTAATACTTCTTGGTAGCTACTAACCATTTTAAATCTTTAAAACAGTTTGTAAATATGGTCTACTGTTTGCTTAAATGTCTGTGAAATTAGAGATCATTGAAAGGTTACCCTTTATTATTATCACAGCATCTTCCCTTAACTTTATTCCAAAGTGATTCTCAGAAGACCTAAAAAGTTTTTGTAAAAAAATTTTGGTTTAAAAATGATGGGCTTTATTGCATTTCTTAGTGAAGTGAACTTCTGTGGCTTAGCATAGCATTATTGGTTACATTCTTCAGCTCTATTTTAGCTCAATAACCATGTGGCATGATTTTGTAAATTTTTTTCTTCTCTTTTTTGTAACTAGTGGTTTGCACCATTATATTCTATCATACATATAACCATCTCCCTTAAAAATGTCTTGAGATTTTTAAAAATAGTAATCACTGTCATGTGTACATGTTGAACCAAATGCTATTTTAAACATTGATTTCTGCCAACAAGATAAGCATGGGATATGTCTTTTGGCAGCGTTCTAAGTTTCTCTAATATGTGCTTTACTTTAAAGACACTATGCTCATCTTCAATTCAGTGGAAGTGGAGGCACCACATTATTTAAATTAAATGCAAGGAACATTTCAGTGTTAACTCACTATGTGGTCCGTTATCAGCTCATACCTAGTATCCATGTGCTAACATGCAAATGATGATTGTGGAAAGGTGTTAAAATGCTGTTCGTCTTTTTGGCTGTTTCAGAAACTACTGTGTGAGAAATTAGAAGAACAATTACAAGATTTAGATGTTGCCTTAAAGAAGAAGGAGCGTGCTGAACGCAGGTATTGTGCTCTATGTGCTAATATTTTACTTGGGAATTGGATGGCAGAATTGTCTTACAAATAGATTGATGTGTCTGTCTAAAGCGGGGATTGGCAAACTGTGACCTGTGGGCTGAATCTGGCCAGCTTCTTGATTTTGTATTGCTCGCTACCTAAGGATGTTTTTATTGTTTTTAAGTGATTGGAAAAAGATGAAAACAACAGTCATATTTCATGACCCATAAAAATGATATATTCAGGTTTCATTGTCCTTAAAATTTTATTGGAACACTACCATTCTCTTTGTCATGCAATGTCTGTGGCTTCTTTTGTACAACAGCAGCAGAGTTTAGTAGTTGCAACAGGGACCTTATGACCCACCGAGCCTAATTTATTATCTGTCCTTTTACAGGAAAAGTTTGCCAACCCCTGATCTAAAGTATTTATCAGAATCTTCTCTGAAAAAGTATCGGTTCAAGTATTGTGGAGGATATGTACCTAAGTATGTAGCGAGTACAAGAAAACTGCAAAGACTGGTGTACAATTTAGTTACCTGTGTCATATCTTTGGGTGGGCAGAAATCACACAAATAATATAGTGCATTTAAATGCTGAACTGTGTCCCACTGACTAAAAAAAATGCCTCCCTCTTCAGTATGTCACTGCAGTGTGGTCTGAAGCAGTTGAGAAAGCTTCTGGGAGTAGATAAAATTGGAGTTGAGCCTAATCTTTAAAAGGGGGCTCAGAATCAAGACAGCATGTTTATATTTATATTAATTTGTACACCTTTGATTAATCTAGTGTGAAACCTACATTTATACCTGCTGTATACCAAACTGAAGAGAAAAGATGAGTAAGACAAAGCTCCTGCTTACTTGGAGCTCACCCTCTGTCAGAATACAGATGTATGAGCCAGTGATATAGTTAAGGAGACAAGTTGAGGTCTGTTCAGAGCAATATAAGAACATGGTGAAGGGAATTTGAGTTTTAGGGATTGGGTTTATCAGGGATGTCCTTGGGAGATAACTTGGGGTTGTATAGGTGGCCATGGAGAGAAAGGAAATTTTAGGCAAAGAGCACAAATGTGAGCAAAGACAGTGTAAAAGTGAGAGTATAAGAGTGGCAGGATGAACCTCTAAAAGCAGGTTGAGGCCAAATTGTGAACAGCTTTACATAACCTTGTTATGGAATTCGGATTATTTTGTATAGTCAATGGGGAAGCCATCAGAGGAGGAATATGTATGATCAGACTTTTAGTTCAGGAAAAATAATCTGGTAACAATAAGAAGAAGGAATTAGAGTTGAGGCTGTTGGAGTAGAGTCTACGAGAGCCAACGAGGTCTGAAATCGGGCAGTTGTGGGAATAAAGTGGAGATGTTGAAGAGAAGTTTTAGAGTATTAATCAGGACTTGATGCCCATTTGTACAAAGTATGAGATAATCTATGCAGTGTTTCCTGATTGGCCTTATTATCTTCATTTACTTTAACTTTTACCAGCTTTCACATAGTTTTCCCTCAAGTTTAGCTTTGTTGGGTCATTCCATAATCTCACCATTTTATTGTTAAGCAAAAGTGAACTTTAAAAGTGGGTTTGGCCTCCAAATCCTGTTTGTTTCCTTTACTACTCAGTTTGAACTCTGTGCCTTTTATAATGGATGGGACTTAGTTTAAAGGCAAAATTAATCTCTAAAGTTGACTAGGAGATGATAAATGGATTTTTAAAAAAATCCATTGTCTAATTACCTTTGTATTTAGAAACTGTGTAATAGTTCTGTATAAAATTATTAAGCCTGTTGTGATGTGCATAATTGCTCCTGCTTTTTATTTTTGACACTGGAAAAGATCTACCTATAGATGCTTCAAATTAATCATAATTGAAAATCAGATTTTCCCTGTGCCTTAGTCTTTCAGAAATCTGCCTGTCCTGAGAAATGAGTAATGCTCTCATGTTCTGAAGTGATTTGACTCAGCAATGCTGATAGCTAATACTCCTACTCTTTAAGAGCTTGTGAGAAAATGTATTCTCTCCAAAAGGCAAGAATGTCGCACAATGCAATATACAGATCATATATTATAAATGTACACTTGAAACCTATTTGATCTTATTAACTAATGTCATCCCAATAAATGTAATTTTTTAAAAAAAAGATGCATCAAAGAACCTCAGGCTGTTTATCTTGAATCAAAGTTAATAATTGGGGACTATGTAAATTAACATCAGTTACTTGCATTTATTAAAATTTTCATTTAAACTCAGAGTTGAATTGTACACAGTTGCATAAATTGTTTTAAAAACTGACACTCATATGAAAAAACCTCGTAATTATGCTGGAGTGGAAAGGTGACTGACAGGGCGATGGAACTATTTATGCTGCTTAAAGTAGTTTAGAGAAGTGCCCAGCCAGTTCAGTGTGGTCTTGCGACTCTGCCAAAGTCAGTCTAAGACTTGGCATGTCTGAATTTATATTTTGTGTTTCTCCTTATCCTGTCTGCTTTCTGCAGTGCCTTTGAGAAGTAAAGAGGGACAGAAGTGGGTCAAGCAAGAATGTGGAACCTGGATAAGCCACTAAGTTAAAAGTGAAAAAAATAAACAATAGAAAAAAGAAAGCAAGAATAGCAACCACTAAGAATTTGTTTACTACTCCAATTATATCTGCTTGTTCTTTGGAGGCCTGTGATGCTATACCTTTTACATATGGCCATGCTGCTGCAATTAAGAAATATTTTTAATTTTAGAAATTATGTTAAATGTGCCATAGCATTTGTTTAAACTATTGGTCTCCTATTTACTAGTTCATTTGCTTTCTCTTTTACTCTTGGCATTCATCTTTACCTAAATGTCAGTCTTTAAGAGGACATCTGTAATTGTGGCTTTTGATCACACATTAAATCCTATGAAATTGGATCATAGAAAGGAGAGCAAAGTTATTGTTATATAGGGAGACCAGTCTGACACAAGGCCAGTTAACTAAATTGTTGGTGTTTGTTAATTCTCCCCATTATTTATAGCTCCTGTGATGCATGTGAATATACGGGTCTTAGGAGCTCTATATAGCAAAATATATGATTCTAAAATAAATAATATGTTAACTATAAATTCCAGGTGGCTTCATCTGTTTTTGAAAGTGAACATTTTTATTTATCCTTTTTAAACTATCTTTTCTAAAACTATTTCTGTAGCACTAGCCTAGCAACTGAGAGCCTTGTTTACTCTCTATATCATAGAACAAGAGCATCTTTCCCATGTTCATGCATTTATTCAACATTTAACCAACACTTACTGAGCACCTCCTTTGTACCAGGCAGTGTAATAAAAACGAAGTGTATTATGTGGTCTCTACCTTAAAGGGCTCTATGCAGTATGGTGGAAAAGAAGGCTGTGTCAATGAGTAATTAGTGACTAGCCAGCAACTGTCTACAGAGATGGAGCTGTGACGCTCTGTGAAATTGGATGTTTCAGAAGTCCGTTGAACTGATTTGTAAATGTCCCTTTCAGAATTGGGGGCCAGAAATTATTTGGGAATTCAAATAGTTCTATACTTCCAGAGTACTATTACTAGTTCTTTGCTAGTAGAGAGTTGGATTTAATCAGGGTTGGAATTTTCCAGGTAATATAACAGAGGGAAGGAGAGAAAGAGACAAGGAATTGAAAGTGTATACAAAGGAGTATTTATAATGATGGACCATGGAGTCTAAGCCAGGTAAGGGGGAAAGTAAGGACATGAAGGGAGTGATGGACAGTGCAAAGAGGGTAGGCTCAATGGATAGAGGTCCTCCTGGAATTAGGGGATTGTTGAAATCAGTGTACCAGAGGGAGTGAGCTGGAAAGTGAGCCAGTAGAAGTCAGAGAAGAGGATCCCTGAAATGGAAATTTTAGCAGGATGCGATTATAGGTGATGATAAAGTCTGGGCCCAATGTGACCATTGAGCAGGCATTGATACTGAATGGTGGAAGATGAATCTTTCCGTAAAATTACTAAGCAATAAAATGCTATAATGAGAAACCGTACCTACCTCCAAGATCCTACTCAAGTTTATAAAGCCTTCCCAAATTTCTTAGCTCTTTTTCAAAATCTCTTCTTCATGTTTCCATTGCACTTGTTCTTAATGGACAACAGTTGGTTGTTAATAATGTTGGGGGCAAGAACAAACCATGTTTTATTTACCTTTAGATTTCCAAGCCTGACAAAATCATGACCTAATATGAATATGACTTTCTTTCAGTTTAGTTAAGGAGAGAAATAATGGTCACATGAAAGTAGAGATTTTGAGGTATAAAGAAGGAAACTGGTATCACAAATAAACTTTGTTAGTGTAAGGATGTGTCAAACATTTAATGACAGAGAGAGCTCAAATTTCAGCTAGTACTGTTTTTGCCTTTTGTATGTCTATTCAGTTCACACACTGGCATGTAGGTAAGACCTCAGCTGTCCTTGGTGAATCAAATTAACTTGGGGAGAAACGGAGAAAGCACCAGTTGTATATACATTCGTTATTTAAAATTTGTTGAATTAAAATCAACAAAACTTTTGTTTCTTTGAAACGAAACTGTGAGGATGTCATTAGTCTTCTAAATCCACATGAAGCTATCTTTCAGCCAGTTAAAATAGCATCCTAGATTACAGATCTATGCCGCTGCATTGTTTTTTGCCTTCTCTCTGAACACGAAGTGAATGGTCTTGATATCATTCACTGGGACCTTGATGTGGTTCTGTTATATAGAATTATTTCTTATAGTGATATCTATTATCATGAGATTATAGCTGTTTATACATCCATACAATATTACTAAAAACTTCCAGCATAACAAAGATCTAGTTTATTCGATCAGAGTTGGCTTTTCGTGTAATCACTTTGTCAATGAGTTGCCACATGACTCTTCATGAAGTTCCCTTGTCTTTTTCAGTTACAGGTTTTATTTCACCAGTATAAGTCACTTTTTAAAAAAAATTGCTTTTAATTATGGTTGACATACAATAGTATATTAGTTTCAGGTGTACAAGATAGTGATTCAACATTTATATACCTTACAAAGTGAACACTACAGTGTCGAAAATAAGTAAAAACCCTCAGTCACCATGCATAATTATTATGTTGTTACTGACTCTGTTCGCAATGCTGTACATCTCCTGACTTGTTTTATAACTGCACGTTTGTACTTCTTAATCCCTTTCTCCTTTTCTACTGAACCTCCCACCCTGTTCCCTCTGTATAAAAGTCACTTCTAAAGCTACAATTTTCATACCTTTAGGAAGTTTTGTGCCTCCCACAGATACCAGTATTTTAAGTTTTATAGATAACATAGTCTGTACTATTACCATGAAATCATAATTTTAGTATTCCCTGTGCTGTAATGTTTTCATAAGTTTAATTTTTAGCAAATCTCACTTTGTTTATGTGCTTGTTTTTCACTTTTTAAAGGAAAGAACGCTTGGTGTATGTGGGTATCAGTATTGAAAACATCATTCCTCCACAAGTAAGTTTCTAGTTTACAGTAAAAAGATGAGATTGCCATAATTGTTCTAAAATTTATTCCACTTTAAATAATGTGAGTAGTTTTAAATAAATAGTATACCTATTTTATTAAAAATGAAAGTTTAAGACTTTAAATGACCCATAATCCCTCATGATTAAAATTATGTACGTGCAGATAGCTTCAAAATGTAATATTACATCCAAACCAAATTTATAGCTCACCCCTATGGAGTTTGGTGGTTTTGGGTTTGTTTAACCCTAAATTGGATAAATTTTTTTAGCTTCTTTGTCTACTGTTTATGCTAGGTGTCTAAATAAATGGTTCAAGGAGATCTCGTTTTTAATTCTATTGTTTTGTGGTTATCAGAACCCTTAATTGGTATTCTCACAGTTTGGTTTTTCTGAAGGGATTTCATTGTTTTTCAGTTACCAGACTAATATATAATTAAGAAGTATATCTCATGAGTGAAAGTATATGTAATATGGTTTTTATTTGAAATGAAGAAATTTTCTTAGTTCCATACACAGTTTCATTCAGGTTTAATTAAATCACATGCTTGTCTTGGTTAATTATTTTTCTTCAGCATCATGCCCTTTTCTTCTAAATCTTTTATTTCATTTCTTCAGCTTACCTATAGAATATCTAATGTGCTAAATTTAATTGTTAAAAGATTTATTGATGGAATAACTTCATCATGATTGTGTTTAAAAGAGATCATTATAAACTCACAAAAACATAATAATAATTTTAATACAGAAGTGTTTGTTTGGATCATCAGTATTCTTTAATCTGTACATAGTGTTGCCATGTTTATTCAGTTTGGGGCGATCATCTTTTTCATACCTTTCACATGTGCTGCTTAGAGGGACAATAGAAGCTATTAATTCCAAGGAACTTTTTCTGTCCTGAGTAATAACACATATTTATTACCATATTTTAAAACCAGGAGCCAGATTTTTCTGAAGATCATGAAGAAAAGAAAAAAGATTCAAAGAAATCCAAAGCCAACTTGCTTGAAAGAAGATCAACAAGAACACGGAAATGTATAAGTTATAGGTATGAAGTATGTAGAAATAGTTATAATGAAAGAGTGTAAAATGTTCTTAAGATTATACATGATCCAGAAGTATATGCTTTTCCATCACAGTGATCATTAGTGGTTGTATATATATTTCTTACCTCCTATCTTTAGAATCAGAATTTGAGAGCAACCATCATGAATAATCTTTTCTAAATATAAATTTGTTCATGTCATTCCTTTCTGCATAACATACCTTGTCAGATTTTGTAGCTCTTGGGATAAGGATCAATGCCTTTAACAAGGGGCATGAAGTAACGCAATAGTCTGCTCTGTGCTTAGCTTTTCCACATTTTCCCTTACTCTCAACATCAGCAACATTGTCTTCAGTCCCTTTGTACATACTGTTCACTCTGCCTAGAATGTCTCTTCCATTTTTAACTGTGTTAACGTCGTCTTGATCAACTCCCTCTGTTATGTGCTCTCAGCAACCAGTTCTCCTCGAAAGCACTTATCAAAATTGTAATGATTGTGATTTTAATTATTTGATTAAAACTTCCTCTGCTAGACTTTTAGCATAAAGGTGAGGACCATATCTGTTTTATATATCCTTCTATCTTTTACAGTGAGCATAATGTTGGCAAATAGTAAGTGTTCCTTAAATGCCTATTGAAAGGATCAGTAAAAGAATTAAAAACTGTAATCAGGTTTACAGTCTTCCACCAGAAAAGGAGGGAGGTGGAGAAACAGAGGGACAGAGAGAAGGATTTTTCTGTGGTCACACCTTTAGTAGCTAACGGAGGCCAAAACCTTATCTTCTGATTGTTTATTAGTCTAGTATTTTTCCACTAAACTTCCCTTATTTAAGACCTTTTATTGGCCCTGGCTGGCCGAAAGGAGTGAGTGCCAGCATGCAAACCAAAAGGTCGCTGGTTCAATTCCCGGTCAGGACACATACCTGGGTTGCGGGCCAGGTTCCTGGTTAGGGGACGTGTGGGAGGCAGACCATCTGTTTCTCTCACACATCAGTGTTTCTTTTCTCTCTCTCTCTCTCTCTCTGTCTCTTCCCTCTCTCTAAAAATATAAATAAAATCTTTAAAAAGTAAAAAGGCCCCTTTTTTGGACCTGTGGTCTATGGAGGCAACACCAAAACAGTCTTTTAACTTGAATAGCTGGAGGTGAATAACAAAGCTGATTTTATTGAACTTTGAACTGGCTTATTTATAAATGTCCATCAATGGTCATGGAAAAACTCTCTGTATATAGTTTGCTACTGTTGTTATTATTAAAACTTTATAAAATGCAATATGACCAGTAAAAGAGAAATCCTTAATATATATTGGAGCAGGGTCCATCGTATTCTTTTTTTAAAAAAAACTTTGAAAAATTAAAAGTATCATGAGATTATTATAAATGATTAAATCAAAGCCTACTGATAAAACATGTAAATGTAAAGTCAGTTCTGCTATACTAACATATACATTTCTAAAAAAACACCATGCTGTGCAAAATCACACAATAAAAACCATAGGGATTATGGTAAATATGACCACACATTCAAAAACTTCATTAGTGACACATTTAAAAAGAAAATGATAAGAATCTAATAAAAAATCATAGTATCATTTGACACATATTAAATGGTTAAGAAATAATATAAATACTACAATGTATGTGACATTTTATGTTGGGGAGAAAAGCCTAAGAGTTTGTCTGCGGAAGTGAGGAGAGTTGCAGCTTGTAAATTACATATGGCGGTAGACAGCCATTACTTGGAATCGGCCAGAACACCAGATGCAGGTGGCTGTAGCTTCTGACACTCATAATGAGCTGAGGTGACTGGAAGATGTTTAGGGTGTGTGTTTGGTGAGTTCCTAGGCAGTTAGGTACTGATTTCTGTGTTAAACTAGTGTTTCTCAAAAATGAAATTACTTACAAGCAAGAATGAATTACACGTTATGTTTGAATTATTTTGTAATACTGTCAGTCACATTGAAACAAATTTACATTTTCAGAACAAGCATTGTATTAGAACTGTATTGCCTGTCAATCCTGATGTAGTTATGGTTGTTAAAAGAAACAGATTTGTTTTATTATCATTTCCTCTTGGATATGTACCCAGAAGTGGAATTGCAGGATCAAATGGTAGTTCTTTGTTTTTTTGAGGAATTTCCATGCTGTTTTCCATAGCAGCTGCACCAGCCTGCATTCCCACCAGCAGTGTACAAGGTTTCCAAATTCTCCACATCCTTGTAACACTTGCTGGCTTTTGTTTTTTTTTTTTTTTTGTAGTGACCATCCCACCAGGTGTGAGGAGATGTGTTGTGGCTTTTATTTGTATTACACTGATGGTTATGCTAAGCATCTTTTCATGTGCTCATTGGGCATTTGAATGTCTCTTGTCACTTTTTACTTAATATTTCTGCTTCTTAGTGACTTTTTAAAGAAATTTGGTATGCTTTCCCTAGTTGTTTTAAGTTTCACTCTTGATATTTAAATTCTAAATACACCTACAATTTATTTTTTCCATGGGGTACAGTGGGACTGTTGTGACTATAAAATGTAAAGCACTTAAGTAAGCACAGCCCCCCAAAAAGAATTTCATCACTACTGTCATTTAATAACTATTTATTGGATTCTTTTTGCTCATAACCAAAAAGATGACATCAAAGTTGACTTGAAAGAGCATTGAATTGGAAGTCTGAAGATTAAGAATTATAGTCCTTACTGTGTCACTTATAAGCCAAGTATCTTTGAGTGGTCCATTTCCTTGAGTCTTGGTTTCCATACTTGTGATTGTGACAGTAGATGAACTCAGATGATCCCTTCAGCTGTTAAATTAAGCTGTAATATAGGGATAGTTGAAAAACTATGTTTTTTAGCATAAGATGTATTGTGTGATTCATTTATTTATAACCCTACCTAGTTCCCAAAAGGATTTAAGGAAGGCATATAATCTTAGTGTAATAAGGAGCAATTTTGTAAGCATAACACCAAACACAAAAACAATAATGGAAAGGACATTTTATCACATAAAAATTAAGAAAGACTCAGACAGAAGCATTTATAAAAGAAAATGTTTGCGTAGAAATTTTGTAAAGGAGTTAATAGAATTCACAAGCAATGAGTTGTGAGTGTAGTTTTTTCCACAGTGGGAATAGAGTAGTTTTTTTAGATGGTGTCTGTTAAGGTTGTTGCATATCTTTAAGACATCAACGTTGCTGAAGCAAGGATAAAGCCATTTTATTAGGGAATCCGTTATCGGGGAAAATTATGGTTTCATTTATTTTGGAGGCTAGAACTAGACAGGATGACTGTTTCTGTTTGCTGTGTGTGTTTATACTCTGAGTATACAAATACACTCTGGATAGAAATAATTGCAACATACAGCAAAGAGGTTAAAGTCTTTGATACAAACAAAAGCTCTTACAAATCAGTAAGAAAGATGAACACACACTGGCTGATAAAATGGGCCAAGGACACAAACCTGAAAGTAAAAATGACCAGTAAACATGAAAAATAATATCTGGCCTTACTCAGTATTCAAATTAGAATTAAAAGAACAAGAAAATAATTTTGTTTTCCAAATTAGGAAAAAAATTTAATGATAAGATTTACTTCATGGTTGTATTATGAATTGCTACAACCTTTGAAGAACAGTTTGTGTGCCCTTTAAGCCAGCAGTTGTATTTGTAGCAAGACTATCAGGGACAAACCTGTATAGTTCAACAGAATCTCATGGGGCCTCTCAACAAAGAAGAAGAGTTATAATAACATACTGATGAAATTTATTTGTATTTTTTATTGATTTTTTTTTTTAAGGCAGGAAGGGAGGAGGGTGACATTGATTTGTTGTTCCACTTATTTATGCATCCACTGGTTGATTCTTACATGTGCCCTGACCGGAGATCAAACCCGCAACCTTGGCCTATCAACACAATGCACTAACCAGTGGAGCTACCTAGCCAGGACATACTGATGAAATCTTTAGAGTATAGATGAAATTTAAATGAAGCAAATGAAGAGTAAGATTCAAAGCTAAGCAGGGCTCTGTAAAGCGGTCAGTATCACAGCTATACTGCATAGTGCACACAGGATCCTGTGTCCTCGCAAACAATGAAATAAAGTAGATGTGTGGGATGTTGTATCCAGTCCTTTATCCAAAACTCTGCATCTGTGTGTTAAAACTATGTGTATCTTCCAGGCAGGAATGAGATGTGTCATTCTTAATATTATCTCATATACCTGAAGGTTCTGACGGTCTCTGATTTTAGAAAACAAAGTTTCTCAGTGAGTAAGAAAGTAGTAGTCACACAAAGAAATAGGTTTTTTGCCACATGACTGCTGTAGCATGTCCTTGGGAGAAATACTGTTTTTTATTAATTGTCCATCTGGTTTTACCTGTTAACTGTTTCTCTAGCCTGGTGAATGAATGCACAGATTTTTATTTTCTCAGAATTTATCTTAAGGGAAAAGCTAATGTACAGCCCAAGGATCATTTTTATAGCATTACCAATAATTGTGAAAAAATTGGAAGTAAATGACTTAAAAAATTATGATATACTATAAGACACTACATAGCCCCCCACCCCCCAAAAAAATGACACTGTAGAAGAGTTCCTAACCTGAAATTTGCGAATCCTCTGAAATTATATGTAAAATTTTATGTTTGTGTTGGGGGAGGGTGTGTGTGTATCTCTCTCTCTCTCTCTCTCTCTCTCTCTCTTCTGTGTGTGTGTGTGTGTGTTCGTTCCTAGATAGGAAATCCATAGGTGTACTGTTTCTAAATTCAAAATGCAAAACATTTGGCTATCAGTCTTAACTCTGTTGTTAAGCCACTGTATGACTTGAATCCAGTTCTGTCCAGTAGAATGTACTGTGGTTTTGAAAACGTATTTCTTTGCTATCCAGTACGGTAGCCAGTGGCCATATGTGGCTGTTCAGCACTTGAGATAACATAGTGAGGAACTGAACTCTTCGTTTTAATAAATTAAAGAGCCATATGTAGTTAGTAATTACTGTATTTACCGTAGTTTGCAAGTCACTTTATTTTTGTGGCTTCCTCAGTTTTAAAGTGAAAGGAATTTCATATATGATGAAATCCTAGCAATCATCTAGTCTTGATCCTTTTCTTTAAGTTAAGGGAAACAGCTCTTTGAGGTAAAGTATATTTACTGAGCTCTAAAATTCTGATCATCTGTACATGAATTTTAGTAATAGTAATATAACCTCCAGTAACAATAACCTTCGCTCTTTGTATTATTTCTGGGACACCAGTTTTGTTCATTTTACTTTGCCATGTGATTTGTAAATTAGGGATTGGCAAGCTATGGGCTGTGGGCCAAATTCCACTCACTGCCAATTTTAGTACAGCCCATAACCTGGGAGTGGTTTTTACATTTATAAAAGGTTGAAAAAAGAACCAAAAGAAGAAAATTCTGTGGAAATGACATGAAATTCAAATCACAGTGTCCATAAGTGGAGTTGTCGTGGAACACAGTAACATTCATTTGGTTATATTGTCTGGCTGCTTTTGGACTGTGGGGGCTGGCTTGAATAGTTACAACAGTGACTACATATATGGTCTACAGCACCTAGAAAATTTACTATCTGGCTTTTTACAAAAGTATATACTGATGCCTGGTATAAGTGATCTTTGAAAATGAAAAACAACAATTTATGATTAGATGCCAATACACAAAACCCAGTTTTACAAAAGAAATGGAGCAAGGTAATATGAGCGAGGGGATGTAGCCTGTCACACAGTCCCAAAGTGGAAGAGAGCAGATTCACATTCTGACTCTTTCCTCTTCAGAGGCAACACCCCTGACCCACGTGCCAGGACAGGCTGTAATGTGATTGTTGTCTATATTTTAGATTCGATGAGTTTGATGAAGCAATTGATGAAGCTATAGAAGATGATATCAAAGAGGCTGATGGAGGAGGTATGTGTTTTTCATTTTCTTTGACATAAAACTTGGGCCAGTAAAATAACTAATATGCCCTGATTAGAGCAGTGAGCTTTTTTTCCTCCCTTTTTTTCCTCCCCAGTGTTTTATCATGATCATTACTGATGTTAACAGTCTGAGGTTCAAAATAATCCATGGACAGTGTCATTGTGTAGACTTGGATCTTACTAATTATTTTAAAAGAGTTTGGTTTTATGGTCTGATGTAAAATGTAAATATTCCTCCATGTAGTAAAATTTTACTATTACTTCCAAATGAAAAACCCAGTGAAACTTGCCTATTTTTCTATTTTTTAGATCACTACTGCTACAAGGTACCAAAAACTATGGATAATTAGGCTCTACATGATTTTTTAAATTAACCTTTTAAAAATCAGTTTATTAGTTTTCATATTCCTTATTACATGACATTAATATAGAATAATTTGAGGGTAATTTAAGAGCTACATACAGATTACCAGTATTCCAGTGTGGAGCACTGTAGTTTCCATTTAGTTTTATGAAAACTCTGAAAAGCATTCATAGTTAGTAGGCTGTTTGTAGTGGAACTGAAGAAGTCACTAGATTTTCCAGAGGCATGTGCCTTACTTATATATCTTCGCTGCTGAATTCTCACTTTTCAGTCCTGCAAACAGTTTTGTTTTTTTAAATGGATTGGCCTCTTTCTAATGCCTTGTCTAAAAGAAAACTTTAAAGAAGAGGTTTCTTGAGTGCCTGCTAATAGGTATGAAGTTTCTTTTTGGGGTGATGAAAATGTTTTGGAATTAGTGGTGACCATTGCAGAATTTTGTGACTATACTAAGAACCCCTGAGTTATACTCTTAAAAAAAAGGGTGAATGTTACAGTGTATGAATGATAACAGAATGTGAAAAAAAAGATGTTCTGTACAAGGTGAACTTCTATTTAGTAGGACAAATGAATGCCAAAACTCTCCATAAGAACTCTGTCAGCTGCAGTGATGGGAAACCTGCATATATGTAGGAAGGAAGTTAATCAAGTGAAGAGTTGCTAAGCACAAATAAGAACAGTCTGTAGATATTAAAGGAGAACTTTTAGTAAACATACAGTTATGTCTCCTTCTCACTCCCTCTTTTCCCCTTAACCCTTCACCCCTGAATTCAGGAGTTGGCCGAGGAAAAGATATCTCTACCATCACAGGTCACCGTGGGAAAGACATCTCTACTATTTTAGATGAAGAAAGAAAAGAAAATAAACGACCCCAGAGGGCTGCTGCTGCTCGCCGGAAGAAACGCCGGCGATTAAATGATCTGGACAGTGACAGCAACCTGGATGAAGAAGAGAGTGAGGATGAATTCAAGATCAGTGATGGGTGCGTGATCCGCCAGTAGACCTCAGTCCCTCGGTACAGGCTTACAGTGCTAGCAGGGGAGCTGGCCATGCTGTGCTCGGGCTTTTGTTTTTCATGCACAGTCTCATCTTACTTTCAGGATATTTAAAGCAGATTTAAGAATGCTGATCTCGGTTATTTTCCAGTTGAAACAAAGTGGGTCTATGGTGGTTTAATATTCAAAATTGTATTAACTGCAACTGAGCAGTCATTTGTTATGTACCCCTGTGCCACCTTCTGCCACCATATCCATTAGAGGTTGCCAGTGAAATATGAGAAATAGCCACGTACGAGGAATTAGATACTATTCTCTGGTGACCCTTAGAGGTTTGGGTTGAGGTCGGTAATCCACTATGGAGTATCAGGAAAGTTGTCCCTATGGAGTAGATACGGAAACAATAACCCAGAGTTGTCCTCTCAGATTGTCAGTGGAAGAAACAAACATATAAGCCACAAAAAAATCACTTCGCATGGTTCCTACTAAAATACAGGTAAGGCATGGTTAGGGTAGAGAAGAGAGATTAATCCAGGGAGGTCAGAGTGGAAATAAAGCTTAATGAAATTTGAAGAATGAATAATCTTTGGGTTTGGAATTAGAAGCAGGATGAGGGAAGAAGATCTTGAGAAGTTACATAGGTCTAAGGCATAAACCGCCATGGGATATTTAGGAAACTCCTGGTGTGCCCATGTAGCAAAAATACGGGAAGTAGATAGTGTCCTGTACGAGATGAGACCAAGACATAAAAAGGACACAGATGGTGGAGTCCTTTGTTTGTCATGCATAGGAATTTGTATTCTAGCCTGACGGTGATGAAAACCCATTGAAGGGTTTTAAACACCAGAATAGCAAGAGGTTTACATTTCAGAAAGCTTCATCCTGGTTTTTATTTGGAGGATATACTGAAGGGAGATGACCTAGAGATTAGAGAGACTACTTGGAGCATTCCTGTAGTTGTTCAGGTGAGAATAGTTGTTCAGGGAGGAGATGATTTTAGATACTAACTTTAAGGGGTGGACTTGAGGAATTAGTAAATGATTAGATGTGAGAAATGCAAGGGGGGAAATGAGAATAAATACCGGGTTTCTGGTTTGAGTTTCTGGATGGGAGATAGTATCAAATACCAGGCTAGGAAACAGAGGAGGATATTTAAGTTAGGAAATAATGAGTGTGCTTTTGGACATGAGGATTTAAGGTACATGGGGGACATCTCAAGAGGCCAAAGCAATTTATGTACAAAGTCAGCATCAGTTCCTTTTCATAACAACTCCTAAGAAAAGAAGAGGTAGCAAATAATTTCTTCATGTGAGGGAATTTGATACAATTATTCAGATACTACATTGAACATTGTTTCATAATTCACTGGACTTGTTAGAACTTGAACTCAGAACTCTCAAAAATGGGTTCTGGTTTTAAGTGTACCATCATAATTCATCTGGTTTCCCTTGGGCAGCTCTCAAGATGAGTTTGTTGTATCTGATGAAAACCCAGACGAAAGTGAAGAAGACCCACCTTCTAATGATGACAGCGACACTGATTTCTGTAGCCGAAGACTGAGACGACATCCCTCCCGGCCAATGAGGCAAAGCAGGCGTTTGCGGAGAAAAACCCCAAAGAAAAAGTATTCTGATGATGATGAAGAGGAAGAGTCTGAGGAGAACAGTAGGGACTCTGGTAAAAATAATTTGTATCTACATCATACGAACTGAAAATATTCTTGTGATTCTTAGAGCTTATGAGTTCTTAAATTCCATTCAAATGAAACATATGCTTTCTGATAAAACTGAATTCTATTATTATGACTGAGCAGCTAACTAAATTTTTCACAGAAAGTACATTTTAAGAAAATACATGTGGATGGATATGTTAACTTCATACTAAATTCATCTTAGTATTGTGATAATCCTTTTGGTGCCAAGTGTTTTCATGCCTAGACTTATCTTCATAGTGTTTCTTGGGAATAAGTATCAGTAAGCTGAGAACATTTTTCTCAGATGACTAGCTAGTGGAGAGAGAAAGATAATTAGTTATTTCTAACATTTAGATCACAATTGGTGACTCATTAATTTTTATAAATTAGCACTGGTTGATGTTTTAGCTTATACTTATCCCTATTAACAATAAGTGGACGGACAGTAACCAAAAGAACAGATACTAGTGCTTTGTGGAATTGACAGATAGGTAGCTATCACCTTACTGAGGAAGTGGCATAGACAAGAATATTATATCCCTGACTCTTGCCAGGCTTATGGAGTTTTTATTTTGTTTATCTTTTTTCGCAAATTTTTTTGGTAGATGGAAATACCGTGCCCCATTATCAGTGATTATTTCCTATGACCAGGGCATTTTCTTACATAACCACAGTACAGATACTAAAATCAAATTTTAAATTAGTATAACACTATTATCTAATAATAGTATACATTCAGATTTCATCAGGTGTCCTAATACTGTACTTTATTTCAGTATTTTTTCCTAGTCCAAGATTCAGGCCAGGACTACACATTTTACTCATTCCTGTTTCTTTAGTCTCCCTTAATCTGGAATATTCTTCAAACTTTGTCTTTAATTGGCCTTGACATTTTTGAAAAATACACATTAGTTATTTTATAAAATGTCCCTCAATTTGAGTTTTTCTGGGGTTTTTTCTTTTGTGATTAGATTCAGATTATGCATTTTGGCAGGAATATTACAGAGCTGAGATATATATCCTCCAGGACTATTTTTTTTCCCTTTGTAATTAATAAGTAAATTGTAGGAAGATAATTTGAGATACTGTAAATCTGTTCCTTATCAGATGTTTCACCCACTAGGATTTTTAAAAAATTCCTCGCCCAAGGATATGTTTGATATTAAAGAGAGAAGGAGGGAGGGAGGGAGAGAAAGGGAGAAGGGAGGGGGAGAAGCATCAATCGATCATCTCCCATATGCACCCTGACTGGGAATTGAACCCACAACCTTTTCGGATGACCCTCCAAGCAACCGAGCCACCCCGGCCAGGGCTCACCCACTAGTTTTAACATTTGTTGATAATTTCTAATTTCATTATCCTTTTATGTTTATTATTTGGTATTCTGTGAGGAAATATTTTCCCTTTTCCCCTATATATTTATATTCTTTATATCGGAATGTACTTGTGGGTTCTTATTTTAGTCAGTGGATATAAAATGTTACCATCACTATTTAGGCTCAGTTTTTCCCAGATTTGGATGAGAACGTCTTCAAACTATTGGTCAGCCATTTTGAAATGTTCAGAGTCTATTAGAGATCCAGGGTGGGTGTGATAATTCAGTGGAATTTGTTAGCACTCCTAAAAAAACTGTTGACACAGTGCCTTAGTCTGACTCTGGTTTATTGATCAGAGGTAACAAAAATCAGTGCTACTTAGCAATGCTTTGAGAGTTTAAGTAGCCCTATGTATCTACCAGATTTTAATTCCATGTGGAAAAAGCCAAAAATATAACTCCAATTTTGTATTTCTTTGAAGCAGTCTCCTCACTTTTTTTGTAGTTAGAGAGCTTAACCTGTGTGGTCCATTGTAAAGTTGAGACTGTAGCTGTGCAGCTACATACACAGGAACAGCAGGTTATCATGAGGCAGGAAGAGCAGTTGTGGCAGCCGTGCAGCTGGCTGGGTTGCTCTCAGCCGAATGAGATAAAGGTTTTATAAATCATCTTTTCATCTTGAGGATTGACTGCTGATACGGTATAATTGTGAAGTTTGGCATAAAGGCCCCAGATTTACTCATTATTAAAAAGAAAATAAGGGACTTAAAGTTATTATTCATTTAAAAATTGTTATGAATGAACTCTGCTTCATAACTTTGCATTTTTATAACATTTCTATTTAATGGACTTAAATTTTGTATGTGACTTTCTTCTATATTCCTTTTTTCTAATAGAAAGTGATTTTAGCGACGACTTGAGTGATGATTATGTAGAAACTCGGCGAAGGCGGTCAAGGAGGAACCAGAAAAGACAAATTAACTACAAAGAAGATTCAGAGAGTGATGGTTCCCAGAAGAGTTTACGACGTGGTAAAGAAATCAGACGAGTTCACAAGCGCAGACTTTCCAGCTCAGAGAGTGAAGGTAGGGAATAGATTTCCAATTTACTAAAGTTTGGACAAGGCAGAAATAGAAGTTACAAAGAGAGAGGATTGTGATTTTACACCATTTCTAAGAAATTCATATAACCACTGATATTTCTGAGACAAAACGCATTATTTTATGCTTGGTCACTATTTGTAGTTCAAGTAAATGATACTTGACAGAATGCAAATTTTTAAGGTCTCCATTATAGTAAATTCTTCACTGAAACTAGAAAAGTCTCAGAAAATTGTGACCCGAGGAAGCTTTTTTCTGCTCCTATATTACTTATGGCCCTCGTTTGGAAATAATTTCTTTTGATTTGATGACCTGAAAAAACTAAACAGTTCTTACTGTTTCTCTCTACCTTAAAAGAGAGCTTCAATTGGTAACTGTTTCATCTCTTAATAGCTATAGCTGTGCCCCGTACCAGAAGTTCAGGAAAAGCTCTAAAATATGAATTTGTGGAATCCATTTAGTCTGTTCAATTATTTCAGAATTCTTCCCAAGTTCATTTTAAATGATTCTGAACTTCACCTCCCCATTTTTGGGGGTATATTCTCCATCACTTATCTGTTTGGAAGATTGTTTTCTTTCATAAATCCTTGTCAATTAAATTTGAGCCCATGCCATGAGAGAAGGTGTGGGGGTGTTTGGATAAGGGTGGTTAAAGAAGGACGATGCACATCTGGTTGAGTATGTGTTATCTTCATGTGTCATTAAAAGCAAACATAAATTCATTAATTCAACTATCAAAAACAAATATTTTTAAAAAACAAAAACTATTCACTTTTCTGGGCACTGGGAATAGAAAAGTGAACAAAAGAGCCAAAAATGTGTAACTCCCTCATGTAACTCTTTGGGGAGGGGGAGACAATAAACCAGATAAATAAGTAGAATATATGATACATTAGGTGGAGATAAATGCTGTGGAGGGTAAAAAGAGGGGAGAACGTTCAGTTGGGAGGGTAGTTAGAATCTGAGATTGGGTACTACAAGAATATCTCACTAAGAAGACATTTGACTAAATACCTGAAAGAAATGTTGGCGTATGCCATACGATTATCTTAAAGAGTAATACAGGCAGATAAAACCACAACATAAAGGTCTTGAGGCAAGTTTGTACCTGGCATGTTCAGAGAATAGAGGGGACGCCAGGTTGGAGGAGAGAGAGGAAGGAGGAGAACAGTATGAGATAAAGCAGGAGATAAATCAGGGGCCAGATCATGCAGAGAAGTAGTCAGCAAACTACAGCCCACTTATTTGTGTAAAGAAAGATTTTGTAAATCAAGGTATATGGAAACATAGCCATGTCCATTTTTTTACATATGGTCTGTACTGCTTTCCCACAGAGGTGAATAGTTGTAATAGAGACTGCCCTTTACAAAAATATTTTGCCAACATCTGAGGAGTAACAGGGCTCTCCAGTTGAGCTTTTTGTAATGGTGGGAATGCTCTGTATCTGCTGTTCAAAATAGTAGGCACTAGTATTGTGTGACTGTTGAGCACTTGAAAGGAAAGGTGGCTAGTGGAACAGACGAATTGAATTTTTAATTTTTATTTAATTTTAATTAATTTAAATTTAAAATAGCCACATGTGATTACTGGCTACCATATTGGGTAGTGTAGTAAGCCATTGGATGTAGGCTTTGGATTTTATTTGGTATGAGATGAGAAAAAATTGGAGGATTTTCAGCAAAGAAGTGATATGATCTGACTTATGGTTTTGTTTGCTTATAGTAGCTGTGTTATGCATAAGTTGAAGGGAACAAAGTCAGAATCTAAGAGATCAGGTAGGAGGCCATTGAAACAAGCCAGGTGAGAGATGATAGTGGGTAAGAATAGGGCAGGAGCCAGTAAAGAGATGAAAAAGTCAAATCATAGATATTTTTTGAAGGTAGACCTAAATGATCTACTGTTGGGTTAGATGGGAGAAAGAAAAGAATCAAGGATGACTGAGTGAATGGAAGAATAGAGAGGCCAATAACTAAGATGGTGGAAACCAGAACGGCACAAGTTTGAGGTGGGGGTTTCGGAGCTCCGTTAACACATTAGGTTTGAGGTGTCTGTTTAGATATCCAAGCATACATAGATTTTGAGTAAGCAGTTTGATACATGAGTCTGGAATTTAGGAGTTGCCTAAAACAAATGTGAGAATTACCAGCATATAGGTGTTGTGCTACACCATGAGAGACTAGGTGAGATCACAGAGTTTTAAGTATAGACGAAGAGGCGACATCTAAGGACTAGCAAGGACATATAATAAAATGGAATGAGAGCAGTGTTTCAGGTGTCCAGTGTTAGTCAAGATTTCTCCAAGAAATTTCATTCTGCTCTGTCCTAAAATCATAGGTATACCATGAATTATAATGGGCACTGTTATGGGACTATGGGAGAGAAAAATCCAGCCAATTATTGAAGGGAAATGTTTGTGTACAGGCAAGGCTGAAAGTGGACATGTGGTGAATGTGGGGAGCGGGGAGAATTACTTAAATTTGTTTATGGTTAAATGTGCTGTTTATTTTAGAGAGCTATATGTCCAAGAACTCTGAAGATGAGGAGTTAGCTAAAGAATCAAAACGGTCAGTTCGAAAGCGGGGTCGAAGCACAGATGAGTATTCAGAAGCAGATGAGGAAGAAGAGGAAGGCAAACCATCCCGAAAACGGCTGCACCGGATTGAAACAGATGAAGAGGAGAGTTGTGACAATGTTCATGGAGAGGCAGGTCAGCCTGCCCGTGACAGCCAGCCCAGGGTCCTGCCCTCAGAACAAGAGAGCACCAAGAAGCCCTATCGGATAGACAGTGATGAGGAAGAGGACTTTGAAAATGTAGGCAAGGTGGGGAGCCCATTGGACTATAGCTTAGTGGACTTACCTTCCACCAATGGACAGAGTCCTGGCAAAGCCATTGAGAACTTGATTGGCAAGCCAGCTGAGAAGCCTCAGACCCCTAAGGACAATAGCACAGCCAGTGCAAGCCTGGCCCCCAATGGGACAAGTGGTGGGCAGGAGGCAGGGGCACCAGAAGAGGAGGAAGATGAGCTTTTGAGAGTGACTGACCTTGTTGATTACGTCTGTAACAGTGAACAGTTATAAGACTTTTTCCATTTTTGTGCTAATTTATTCCACGGTAGCTCTCACACCAGCGGGCCAGTTATTAAAAGCGGTTTTATTTTTCCTAGAAAACTCCACTACAGAATGACTTTTTAGAAGAAAAATTTCAACAAACCCTGAAGTCTTTCTGTGAAGTGACCAGTTTTGAACTTTGAAGATAAATAATTGCTGTAAATTCCTTTTCACTTTCTTTTTCCAAGTTCATGGTCCTTGGTAATTTCATTCATGGAAAAGAAATCTTATTATAATAACAACAAAGATTTGTATATTTTTGACTTTATATTTCCTGAGCTCTCCTGACTTTGTGAAAAAGGGTGGATAAGAATGCATTCCGAATCTGCAAGGGCCCAAAACAGAATTAGGGGTGGGAGAAAGCACTTGTGCTTTAGCTTTTTCATATTAAATATATATTATATTTAAACATTTGTGGCATAAATGATGATTAACAGACTGTTTAAAAGTTCAAGTCTGTAAAGTCGCAGTTTGATAATTGTAGATAACATCATACATAAGTCATTTAGTAACAGCATTCATGAAATCAACTTGTTTACTATTGGAGATAACCACACTTGATAAAGAAGAGACTGAGAAAGTACCATCATTTAAAAAAAAAACTAACCTAAGTTTGTTACAGTGGAGTTTCTTGTTTTAAAAAAAAAATCATCTGAAAAAAATTTGTATAGTAAAATGTATAATGAAGCTTTGACAACCAGATTGTGCTAGCAACAAATTTTTTAAAACAGCTTTATGCAGTGGTGATGAGGTGGCCTCTAATATACTATCATGGAGAGTTATTAGTGAATTGAGCGTGGTGGTCTCTTTCAAGGCCCAGGTAGACTGTAAACTTTGCCAATAGTGTAACATCTTCTGGCCACTTATTTAAATATATGAAATATCATTTTGAAACAGATACATCTATACATAACATACATGAAGAGATGATAGGCTGACAGTGGTATTTTAGCACATTTGAAGAAGGGGAAAGGATTTTCAGGTGAATTTTAACTGGTCTATTCTTGCCCTTAGTATCTACTTCAAATTGAAGTCTACAAACAAAGCAGTTCCTTTGGGAGGTTTTGAGTTTGAGTTTTAGCGTGCGTATGTGTGTGTGTGTGTGCGTGTGTGCGTGTGCGTGTTGGAATTTCTTATCTGCCTGGATATATTAGCAGGGTTTGAATGTAGTTTTGGCCTTTAGCCATTAGACTTCTATTAAAATACATTAACAGTCACATGACCAACATAGAGTTGATTGAGAACCGCCAATGTACTTAATAGGTATGACATCCATTTCAAACATCTCAACACTTAAATAAATAAATAAGCCCTTTGTTTGAGGTAAAGGGGTTTGTGACTAAATATCTAACATGTAATTGACACTAAAATATGAACTTTGTCTTAGTTTCTGTTACAGCTGTAAAATTTCAGGCAGAGCCATAAATAACATTGTACAAAGTGTAGCACTTGTGATTAAACCTTGCCTGTCAAATTCTGAAACCTTCAGCCATTACTTACTTCTGTGAATACTTTTGCCCTGGGATTTGGGGTTTTTTTCTGTTCCAGTGTTGTGTCTGTTGCCGGCAATGGACACAGCATATCTGCTGCTGGCCCAAGAACTTCATTAATTTTTCTCTCCAAATTAAGCATTGTATGTGCTAGTCAGTGTATAGTAAAGCACTTCTCTTTTTTATTATTAAAAAGCTGACATTAGACTTGCATTATAAATACCTCTCTAGAAACTTTATACTCCTTTTTTTCCTTCCTCAACAGGTGTTGCCCTTAAATCTTATCTTTTTGGCCTTGAAAGTTTATAGCTGTTGTTTTCAGTTATTGGTTCTTTTGTTTGTTTTGTTCCAAGTTTAGTTCTGTAGTACCTGCCCATTAATATTTTTTGCTTTGATTCTAGCAATGTATATGTATCTGTATAAAAATAAAATAATGAAAGCAGCCTAAAATAGGGTGCACAAATAGCATGTGGTTCCAAGTAAATTGTGATTTTTGAGACAATGTTCCACTGGAAGGGAGGGAAGGGCTTACATTCATAGACAGTAGAGCAGAGCGCTATGTAAGGAGCCACGTTCATTTACAGGCCTCCTTTCTAGCTAGGCTTGTTTCATTTATTTGTAAGTCTGTTAAGAATGTTAGCCTTTTAAAACTAAAACAGGCTGGCAACAGAAGGAATCCTACTAGTGCACGGTAAGTGGTTAGAATGTGCCCGTGGCCTATTCTGCATCCAGTCTCCCTCCACTATTTTAGTCCTGAAGCTGGTAAAGCCACTACTGTGTGGAAACTCCCTGTACCCTGTTTCTACCTCTGGACACACCAGCCCCTGTTTCCACCTATTCTGTTTAGTTACGCAAGTGATAAAAAGTATTAAGTGGGTAGATTATTTCTTTTACAGGATGCCTAATGTGAATAAGGAGTTCTTTTTATTCTTCTGCTACAGAGAGCAAAAGGTAATTTTTATCATTGTGAAGACTGAGTATTCCATTTAGCAAATGTCCCATTGATGTGGGTGATGATACCACTTTTGCTGCCTGTTATTTACCAAACTTGAATTAAGTGTTTGTGAAGTTGATAGTGAGTGTATTCCTTCTATCCTTACATTCTGATTACACCAATTAACTATGTTTCATCTACAAAAATGTAAATCAAGCAACTGATACTTATAAATTATTATTATGCAGGTAGATTAATTATGGGTGATTAAATGAACAGTTCAAAACAACTCTGCTACTTGGTGTTTTGATTCAGTCCCTGAAAGAGTCTGTTCACTGACATATTAACTCTGAACATACTTTGAAGAAGTTCTTTTTTAATTAGGAAAAAGTAAACATTTTATATCCAAAGATATAATTCAGTCATTAGGAACTGGAAATGCATAGGAAGAGAGCAATTCATCTAGAGTTTAGAATGTCTTCTGTCCTTGTTGATAGAGTGATAACCATGGATTTAGGTTCACAGTAGCTGCTATAGTGTAATAGAGCCCTTTAATACTTTAAACCTCCTTTTTTGAAATACAGTTTGGATTCCTGGTATAAAACTCCACAGTGTATAGCAAATGTATTGAGGGGAGATGTAGATTAGTACTATTTAGTTTGCAATTTCTGTAAAGGTTTGAAAATGAGCTAAATTGTCACAAAGCAGAAGCTTTGAATTATGTGAAAAAACTCTGAAAATACACATTTTGGTTTTGCAGGCTTGAGCTGATGAAATAGTATTCAGTGTAATACATGTTCCATTGTTGGTATGTTACTAGAGAATGATGGCAGAAATATTTTCAGGAATATACCTGATATACTGAGGTTAGGTTTCCTTGACACATCTTTTTCCAGTTGGTCAAGGTTGCAAATTCAGAGAATAAAGAATTTCATTTAGAATAAATTGATGTCTACTGAAAATCTTTTTATGAGTGTGACCTGCCAAAGAACCAAGGACTTCAAATGCTGAGGAAGTTGTTGAAAAGAGGTTTTTAAACGAATTAATTTTAAAAGGCTATTATAAACTAGTCACCATTTTTCAGTTCATAGAACTCATCCCATAATATGCATTTAGATGCTTGTTATTTAGAAATGGGGAAATGTTCATCTATTTTTAAGTGAGATTGACGGAATTCCTTTTATCATAAGGAATATCTTTTTAGCTTATGTTTGTGAGGCTGAGATGTTCACCCTTCGCTAGTTTGTACTACCATACAACTGCAGGGAACCCGATGAATCTCCAAGTTTAATACACAGAAGAGTTGTGAACTCTGTCCTTCACCAATACAATGCAGGTCCATGATTCATGGTGTTTCCTCACAGCTATACTTTTTTTTTTTTTTTTTGGATGGAATGAATATATAGATATAGATATATAGATATATATATATAAACATATACATACTTTAGATATTAGGATTAAAATGAATCCTCTGAGATCATTAATTGACATAAGAATCAGATAAAAATTGTAATTGATAGAAAGTTATGAACATTTAATTACAAAAAGTCTAGAGAAAAATAATGAAAGTCATCTTGGTTTGACATTCTAAAAGTATATTTCTAGTTCTCCCAAGAAGTGAGAATGCCAAAATTGCAAATCTGCTGTAATCTCCCTGATCCTCTGCTTACTATGTTTTTAAACTTATTTAGAATAAAGTCCATTCCTATTTCAGCCACCATTCCCAGCGTGTATCTGTAAACCTACCTTAGAAGTGGCAAGCTAACTGCTGATTTCTTCATTGTTTTTATACCTACCAATCCCAAAAGACAAAGCCTTTTCCTATCCGTGTATTTAAACCTGGTTATTGTGTTGCCTGTACACTTAGTTTGTTTTCAAAATATTTCCCTCCCACTTAAATGATCATTTGACATTTTTTGAGTGCCATGAATTGCTAAGTAACTGTAACATGTTGAAGATGGGGTATTCCCAAGCAAGCAAGCAGTTGTTAAAAGCCAAAATGTAGTGTGCTTGGTATATAACCACTTTAGATTGTACAAACACTTTTTTATTTATAAATCCTCTCAGAAATTGATAAGAATAGGATTCCCTTAGTGGATTTTCCCCCTCATTTGGTCATGTGAGCTCAGTTTGTTTGTTTGCATTTTATATTTATACCATTTTGCTCTGGGAGATGCTGCAAACCCAATTCTGGCACATTGTAGTGATTTCAGTTAGTTGAAGATGCTATTTTTATTTTAATAACTTTAAGATGTCTAACCTATGCATAAGTTATATAAGAGGGCATAACAAATTATTAGGTGTGTAGAGATTCCTTAAGCTCTTTAGACATTTTTAATAAGAAACATTTTTTAAAGGAACTACATTTGTGTTTTTTTGCCAAACTGGTACAAGCTAGAAAATGCACTAAGGACTGAGTGACCCACCTTGTTCATTTTGCCACTGGATAATGTAAGTTAAGAATGGAATTGTTAACCCTAAGTATATGTTTTCTTAACTTTCATCAGTTTCTAAAGAAATCTAATTTAAGTGTTTGGGGTTTTGTTTGACCTGTATTTATTGAGTTCTGGTCATAGACCAGGAGCCGCGTGTCATGCTTATGGATAGCCAGAACAGTCATTGGGAAACGTAATGGCTCAGACCTTCTGAATCGTTTAACTTATTTTGTATGTTGCAAAAAAAAAAAGTTTATTTTGCTTGAGAGTCACATTTTTTATAACTGTACAGCTTTTAAGGGATGAGAAGTGGGAAAATACCCTAAAATAGGATGTAGATTTTTACAACTGTGTTTATGCTAGAACATCTACAGGTGCATTATGTAATTAAACCTAAGATTGTTTAAAAAAAATTTTTGTGCCATGGTCTTTTTCATTCTCCTGCCCTTTAGCAAAGTTGGTGCATATCAATACTGCTATATGGACAAGCTTTGAAATTAGGCAAATAATCCTTGTCGCCAAAGCTTTAAGATCATTGCATGAAAATTATACACACAGACACAAATAAACATACAGAGATCTAGTTTATGTTAATGTAAATGGAGTTTTCAACTTCCAAACAGCTATAATAGCCCAAATTTTGTCAGTTAAGAGCATATTCTTAAGAGTGATTTTTGTGATGCCTAACTAGATTATTCTCAATGTTGGTCTGGTGTTTTGTTCGCTTATCAAAGTAGCTTCTTGATAATGGATCTGACTTGTAGCTTGCTCAAACCTACCAAAAGGTTTTATATACACCTTGAAAGGGAGCGTCCGGTGATGCGGTTGGGAGTGGGTAGGGCAGAGTTTGGTTTCTTTTCAATTTGTAAAAGAAATGAAAAACTAGAATTGTTCATTTTGTGTTTTGTTTTTTTTAATTCAGTAGACTTAATTCCACAGGAATATTTACTGGAAGCATGGCAGGAAGGGATAGTAACATGCTTCAAATTCCAGTTCCCTCATTTATTAAAAAAAAAAAAAATTTTGATGTCTTGTGGAGCTGCTGATTCTAGCAGTCTTAGGCATATTTTACCATAATTTATATTAAGACTCTTGTTTAAATGCCAGTAGTTCTTTTTTTTTGCCATCTGATAATTTTACCATTTTAATATCTCACCTTTGTAGCACAAGTGTATTCTTGTAAAGAATTAAATTCATCTAAGTGTGTCATAATTTCTATCCGAACTACCTTTATTGTGAGCTAATGTGGGATGTCAGTTTCTTGGCTGTCCTCATCTGATCAGAGGTGCAGTCTGGGAATCATGAATTTCCAGGTGAAGCATACAAATTCCAGATAAGAATTTGTAAATGATATATGTTATATTTTCATTTTGATTTTAAAGTAATAGCTGGAATTCAGGGAGTGTTTGATTAGAATGCCTCTTGGATTTTCAGGCATGCTTATATGAAATGCTTTATTTTCTTAATGCATAAACAAATTATTCCTGGAATAGGTTCTCAGAATGCTTTATTTTGTTGTTAGATGAGAGCTAAAGCAGAAGCTCCAAGATTAAAACTGTTGAGGTAATCAGGACCTACGTGCTGTTAGTCACATAGAGGAAGCTGGAGTGCTCTCTACCACATATATCGTACTGCATGTGTGTGAGGGGTGGGAGGGGAAGACATCTGAAAACTGGAAATGTGATTCCAATAATGCACAAAGTAAATTTTGTGCCTGGGAAATGTGGGAATTCCTGGTAGCTTAAAGCTTCAGGGGCTAACTGCAGTGTATGAACACCTAGTGTGTTAGAATTGCAGTGCTTAGTTGTTTAAATATAATACTCCTTGTAAGTGACAACCAAAATATGTTGTGGCTGGTGCCAATATTTTTGTTAATGAAATGTTCAGTGTCTTGCTACAGTCTGATCAGAACTCTTGGTGTTATAAGCTAGGCCTAAAGCTATTTTATAGCTAAGGCCTAATTGTACAATATACATTTTACTTTCAAAATGTTTTATTGACTACTTCTGTCATTTCTTTCACTTAATATATGTCAATTGTCATAATAAAAATTTTAAATAATTTGATGTATTTAGCATGATGTGTTTGCACACTTAGTTTATTTTAAACTTTGTGGGCCATGGAAAACTTAGAATGTTCAATAACAGTTAACGATGGTTGAAAAATTTTATCACCCCGGAAACAAATGCATTGTTCTTTTACTATTTAGAAATTAAATTGGCAAGTGCATCAATTTCTCCCAAATAACTTTTAAGACTATTTGCCACATAGGTGAATTACAGATATTAGAAAGCTATCCTTGATTCCTGTCTTGAGCCTCTGGAGAACTGACACATTGAAGAGGCCTTGGACTTGTTCTGTGTGGCCCTCTGGAAGCACAGAACTAGATCAGAGGGCAGACGCCTTAGCTAAAAGCTTACTGTTTATTCTACAGAGAAACTTTTTTTACAGCTTTCTAATAATAACTTGAGAGAATTCTCACCAATAGGGGATTTCTTTGGACTTCGGCTGACGTGCCGTTTAGCACGAGTATAACAGATCAACGCTTTCGGAAAGGGGTTAGACCAGATGACTTTAAGGGGCCCTATACCAAGCTGAGTATGATTCTCATCTACAAATGTTAATGTGATAGATTACTTTTGGAATACAGTAAGTAAGATTCACACAACAAAGTCATTTTTTACCAACAAACGAGTGGAGTTCATTTCTCTGCAATTCTGATTAAAATATTAACCAGGTAAAGAACTTAGTGAATCAGAGTTTTGCTTACTGATGTATGCTGACAAGAAGTGACCAGCCTCAGACCCAAGATGATGAAGAGGGCAGGACTGGAATGTTACTGGGAGATGCTATAAGGAGAACCTGGACAGTGCCAGAGAAGCAAGGATGAAAGGTAAGGACCCACAACCAGGGAAGCTCAGGAGCCGGGGAAATAAGCTTGGAAGCAGGCTTTGGAATGGTTCTCCTCTGTGACACTGTGACACGGCCACTTTTAATAATCTGGATGTGCTTATTTCTTTTCAGAAACATCTTTAAAATCCTTTGTACATTTTAAATTGGATCTTTTTATTCTTGAGTTGTAAAAATCCTTTATATATTCTAGATACCAGACCCTTAACAAATACATAATTTGTTAATATCTGCATGTTGTCTTATTTTCTTAAAGGTATTCTTTGAAACACAAAGGTTTTTAATTTTGAAGATGTACAATTTCTGTTTTTTTGTTTGCTCATGCCTTTTTTTTTTTTTTTTTTTTTTTTTTAAATCCTCACCTGAGGATATGTTCACTGATCTTGAGAGGGAGTAGAGAAGAGAGGGGCGGGGGTGGGGGTGGGGGAGAAGACAAACAACAAATTCTTGCATCCTGTACACACCCTGAAGGGGGAAACCATTAGGCAATAGTTTACAAAACAAAAGCACCTGTAAGTTTTATTTAAAAGCCTTTCTTCTTGACTTTTAAAATTGGAATATAATTCACATACCCTATTCACCATTTTAAAGTGTACCGAGGTTTTCAGTACATTCACAAGGTTGTCATTACCTCCAAAAGAAACCCTGGATTACTAGCACTCACCATTCCCTACTCCCTCCAGCCCCTGGCAACCACTGATCTACTTTCTGTCTGTAAGGATTTGCCTATTCTGGACATTTCATATATGTGAAATCATACAATAGGTGTCCTTTTGTGTCTGACTTCTTTCATTTAGCATGTTTTCATAATTTTATCCATGTCTTAGCATGAATCTGTACTTCACTCCTTGTTATGGATGAATCACGTTTTATACAGATACACTTTTGTTTTGTTTTTCTAAATCCCCAACTGAGGACATTTTTTCACTACCTTCAGAAAGAGAGGGAGAGAAACATCAATGTGAGACAGAAGCATCAATTGGTTGCCCCCTTATGTGCCCAGCCCAGGGATCAAACCCGCAACCTTTTGGTTATGGGAGGACATTCCAACCGAGCCACACCATCCAGAGCTCGGTATACCACATCTTGTTTAATCATTCATCAGTTGATATTTGAATTGTTCCCATTCTTGGGCTACTATGAATAATAAACATTTGTATACAAGCTTTTGTGTGGACATGTTTTCAATTCCTCATTTATTTTTTATTGTTCAAACACATTTGTCTCCATTTTTCCGCACCACTTTCTCCTGCCCCACCCTCCCGCCCCTCCAACCTTAGTCCTTCCGCACTTTGGCTTTGTCCATGGGTCCTTTATTCAGTTCTCTTAAGTATATACCTAGGAATGGAATTGCTAGATCATATGGTAACTTTGTTTCAAGGAACTGCTGAACTATTTTACACAGGATCTGGATCATTTTGCATTTCCATAGCAATGTACAAGTATTTCAGTTTCTCCACATCAATAACATTGACTGTTATCAGTCATTTTATTAGAGCCATCCTAGTGGAATGAAGTGGCTTTTCACTGTGGTTTTCATTTGCATTTCCCTTTTAATTAATGATGTTGACTATCTTTTCATGTGTTGTTTGGCCACCTGTGTATCTTTTTAGAAATATCTTTAAAATCCTTTGTATATTTTAAATCGGGTTATCTGTCTATTGTTGAGTTGTGAGAATCCTTTATATATTCTGGATACCAGACCCTTAACAAATACATAATTTGTAAATATTTTCTGATTTTGCAAGTTGTCTTTTCTTTTAAAGATGTTATTTATTTATTTTAGAGGAAGAGAAATGTCAATATGTGGTTGCCTCTCATGTGCCCCCCTGCTGGGGACCTGGCCTACAACCCAGGCATATGCCCTTACTGGGAATCGAACCAGTGACCTTTTGTTTCACAGGCTGGCGTTCAATCCAGGTCTACACCAGCTAGGGCTGAAAGTTACCTTATTTTCTTAATGGTGTTCTTTGAAACAATGGTTTTTAATTTTGAAAGTGTACAATTTCTGGTTTTTTTTTTTTTGCTCATGCTTTCTTTTTTTTTTTTTTTTAAATCCTCACCTGAAGACATACTCATCTTGAGAGAGAGAGAGAAACATCAACTGCTTGCGTCCTGTACACATCCCAATGGGATATCAAACCCACAACCCTTCGGTGTACAAGATGACACTCCAACCTAGTCACCTGGCCAAGGGCTGTTTGCTCATGCTATAGATATGATATGTAGGAAACTTACCTAATTTATTGTCACACAAATTTGTGTTTTATGTTTCCTTCTAAGAGTTTTATAGGTTTGGCTCTTAAATTTAGGTCTTTGATACATGCTAAGTTATGTTCGTATGTGGTGTGAAGTAGAGACCCAGATTCATTCTTTGCATGTGGCTATCCAGTTGTACCAGCATCATTTATTGAAAAGACTGTTCTTTTCCCCCATTGAATTATCTTGGCATCCTTGTTAAAACTCAATTGACCAGAAATGTATTGGTTTACTTCTGGACTCTCAATTTGATTCCACTAGGCTATACATCTGTCTTTATGCCAGTTCTACGCAGTCTTGATTACTGTAGCTTTGAAGTAAGTTTTGAAGTCAGGAAGTGAATTCTCCAACTTGGCTCTTTATTTAAAAAAAGATTTATTTTGACTATCCTGGGGACCTTGAATTTTCAAATGAATTTTAGGTTCAGCCCTGGCTGATGTGGCTCAGTGGATGAGTGCCAGCCTGAGAACCAAAGGGTCACTGACTCGATTCTCAGTCCAGGCACATGCCTGGGTTGTGGCAGGTCCTCAGTAGGGGGCGCTCAAGAGGCAACCATACATTGATGTTTCTCTCCCTTTCTCCCTCCCCCAGTCTCTAAAAATATATAAAATCTTTTTTAAAAAATTAGGTTCAGTTTGTCAACTTCTGTGAAAAGGCAATTGGAATTTTGATAGATATTGCATTTAATATGTAGGTCATTTGAGGGGGGAAATACTGGATTCTTAACAACAGTACATCTTCCAATCAATGAACATGAGATATTTCTCCTTTCATTTTAGGTATTTAATTTTTTTCAAGAATGTCACATAGTATTGTGGGGGATTTTTTGTAAATATATTCTTATGTAGTTTATTCATTTTAATGGTATTATAAATGGAATTGTTTTGCCTTAATTTCATTCTTAGGTTGTTTACTCCTAGTGTATAGAAATACAACTGATTTTTTTAATGTAAGAATAAACTTAACCAAAGACATAAAAGACTTGTACACTGAAAAATACAAAACGTTGCTGGAAGTAATTAAAGAAAACACAAGTAGAAAGACATCTCATATTTATGGACCTGAAGACAATATTGTTAAAATGTCAACACTAAAATTTGTTTTCTGCAGAGTTGAAGAAAATCCTAATATTCATATGGAATCTCAAGAGAACCTAAATAGCCAAGAAACACTTGAAAAAGAAGAGTAAAATTGGAGGACTCACACTTCCTGATTTCAAAACTTACTGCAAAGCTACAATAGTTAAAAGAGGTGTAGTAAGAGGACTTATCATAAGTACAATCATATAGACCAATGGGGTAAAATACACAGCCAGGAAATAAACCCTCACACACATAGTCAAATGGTTTTTGACAAGGATACCAAGGACAGACATTCAATGGGGGAAAAGAATCTTCAACAAATGGTTCTGGGAAAACTAGACATTCATGTGCAAAAGAATGACACTGGACCCTTATCTAATGTCATACACAAAATATTTAATGGGTCAAGACCTAAGTGAAAGACTTTATAAACATTTAGAAGAAAAGAAAATTTCATGACATTGGATTTGGCAATGATTTCTTAGATACAACACCAAAAGCACAGGCAACAAAGGAAAAAGATAAATTTTACTATTGTACATCAAAATGAAAAACTGCAAAGACACAACAGTGTCAAAAGGAACCCCCATGGAATGGGAGAAAACATGCATGTTTAACTGTTAAGGGGTTAATATCCAGAATATATAGAGAACTTCTACAACTCAACAATAAACAATCTGATTTTACATTTCTCCAATGATACACAAATGGCCAAGAACCAATTAAAAATGCTTAACATTATTAATCATTGGAGAAATCAAAATAAAAAATGAGGTAATCACATCATACCCATTAACACAGATACTATAAAAAAAGAAAATAGCAAGTGTTGGTGAGAATGTGCAGAATGGGGACCATTGTGCAGTTGCTGGGAATGTAAAATGGTGCCCCCACTATGGAAGAGTTTGGTGGTTCATCAAAAAATTAAGAATAGACTTACCAAATGGCCAGCAACCTCAATCCGGGTAAATACCCAAAATAATTGAAAGCATAATATCAAAGGAATGTGGGTGGATTCCTTAGGATTTTATAAATACAACATTATGTTATCTGTGAATAGAGGTAGATTCCTTTTATTTCTTTTTCTTGCCCAATTGCCTGGCTATAATCCCTAACGCAATATTGAATAGAAGTGTCCAGAATGGACATTCTTGTCTTTTTCCTGATCTTAGCAGGAAAGCAGTCTTACAATTTAGTACGATATTAGCTGACAGTATAGTATTTCATAGATTTTTCTTACCAGTTTGAGGAAGCTCCTTTCCACTTCTAGTTTTTGTATTTGTTGAGATCAGATTATGTGGTTTTCTTGCTTTATTAGTATGGTGTATTATATTGATTGATTTTCATGTTAAACCAACCTTCCATTCTTGCGATAAATCCCACTTGGTCATTGTGTTGGGAGATTCCCAAGGCCACCCCGAAGATCAGTGATTCATTAGGAGAACTCATAGGACTCAGCATACAGTTGTACTCACAGTTATGATTTTTTACTGTGATAGGATACAAAGCAAAATCAGCAAAGGGAAATAATAGGTGCAAAACCCAGAAGTAAGTGGGTATAGGCCTCCAAGGGTCTTTTCCCAGTGGAGTCACCCAGGATGCACTTAATTCCCCCCAACAATGAGTTAACACCTGTGAAACATTACCTACCTTGGAAGTTCATTAGAGACTTAGTGCCCAGTGTTTTACTGGCAGCTGACCACGCAAGAGCCATCTTGCGTAGCACATACCAAAATTGCAGATCCCCAGAAGGAAAGCAGGTGTTTAGCATAAACCATATTTCCCCAAACAATTTAGGCATAATAAGCCACCCAGCTAAGATCATATGCAAAAATCTTCATTTTTTTGCATATGGTGGGAATCTTCTCAAAATCTAAGTTCCAGGCAGTAAGTAGTAAAGGGCCAACTTTATCAGCAGGCCTTTCTAAGGATAAGCATTCTCAGCTCTACTATAACTTTTCTGCACAGTCCATCTCCATGGGCCCTTGGCCTTAGAGCAAAATTATCCCCAGTAAAACTTCATACAGCAGGGTGAGCACAAACTGTTTTTGACTTTTGTTATCTGTTATACAGGTTTTAGCCAATTTTCCCCGTGTTGTTTAGGGGATTCTGTTCCTGAGCAAAGCATTGGCTGTTTTACTAAATAGCCAACCCCATATAGATGTCCCATGGGAACCTTCAAATGAGCATTCCCCATATTCGATTTGTTAGCTACTTTTGAATACTACTCTTCCACCTGAATTCTCCATCTTGGAAAAATGAGACAGCATCCACTCCATCACTGAAGTTGGAAATTAAGGAATAATCCTTGACTTCTTTCTCCCTTCTTCATCCATCCTGATCTTCACCATCAACACCATCTTTCCTCTAATCTCTCCCCAGGTTGACGATTTTACCTTTGGGTAACTTCAGAATCTGTCCACGTTTCCATCCTTGCTGCCACTCTCTCACCTGTATACTATGGCAACAACTTCCTAATACTCTTCCTGATCAGAGTACCCCTTCTCCAGTCTCACTACTAACGAACTAATCTCAATTTTAAAATTTTATATTCTTGCCATGTCTGGTGTGGCTCAGTTGGTTGGAGGTCGTCCCATAACCGAAAGGTTGTAGGTTCCATTTCGGTCAGGGCACATACCTAGGCTGCTGGTTCATTCTCTGATTCTTTGGTCAGGTGCTAACAGGAGGCAGCTAATTGATGCTTCTCTCGCTCATTGATGTTTCTCTCTTCCTCTCTCCCTTCTCTCTCTAGAGCAGTGAAAAAAAAAAAATCCTCAGTTAATGATTTTTTAAAAATTAAAAAAAATTACAATTCCTCTATTCAGAAGATAGAAATAAAACTGCAGATGTCCTATCCTCCAGGCACAAGTGCAACAGCAGAGATATAATCATACTGATTTTACAGGTGAGGAAGTAACCAGGAGACTGACTGACTTGAATTCCACTAGGTCTCTCATGGGTCTCCACTAGGTCTTCCACTAAACTCTTGCTCTTGAATGTAATGTCTCAGGCCTCTCCTCTGTAAAGCCAGGACAATAATAACAACTTTTTCAAATGGTTATCATAAAGAGGAAGAAATAATACTGATAGCCTAGAACAATGCCTGGCGCACCACGCCAATTATTAGCTATAATAGTATCAATAATAGCTACCACTATGATCCCTAAGGGTTGGGGGTTTTTTTTCTTCTTATTTCTTACACTTAGAGTTTTTATTGCTCTTATTACTTTGTTTTTCAGTGCCTACCAAAGGAATAAAGCTTCATCTCCTTACAGACATATCCAGCTCTTCGCCCAGAGTTCATTACCTCTTTGGGTTTATCTCCCTGCTTGAGACATGGAAATACATGGCTCGTGCACTACGGCAAGACCCAGACTGCTGTCTGGGGCACGACAGTACAGAAGTGAACAGTCCGAGAGTAGGCGTGTTCAAATGAGAAGAGCCTTGAACCCAATTAGGAGACCTCTGACCTCTATATCAGTGCGGTCTCTAATTCCCGTGCATCCTCAGACAAGGGACTCCGTGTCTCAGGATTCCGTTTCCCTTTTTGTAGAAAAGTAAATTTATAATTTCCTGTGCTTTCTCTCACAGGGGTGCTGTGACGTAGGATAACAACCCTCCGATATTCCAAACCTGAAGTGTTAGAAATGGCTAGGGAGAGGGGTAAGAGGACCAATGTGAAAAACTCAGCCAGGTCTCCTTAAGCTTCCTTAGGCCTTCATGAGGTACCTCTAGGACGTCTCATCTCTATTGTGAATGGTCCCCAAATTCCGGGGCAAACTAAGCTGCTCTTCCGGGGTAGTTGTTTCACTTCCGGGGCGGGACGCGGCGAGCTGGGTTTTTGCTGGGCTTCGGTTCTCTTGAATTGTCTCGGCCGTCGCTACTGCAATGAGCTTCCTCAAAAGTTTCCCGCCCCCGGGGTCGGCTGAGGGACTTAGGCAGCAGCAGCCAGATACAGAGGCTGTGCTGAACGGGAAGGGCCTTGGCACCGGCACTCTTTACATCGCTGAGAGGTAGGTCCATGTTCCCGGGTGCTGCCTCTGCGCGCCGCCTGGTGCAGAGGAGCGGGGACGAGACCGCGACCACGGGGGCTGCTGGGAGCGGGCGCGCGTGCTCGGTGTCGCCTCGGGAATGCCTCTGTTGGGAAAGAAACTCGATTGTTCTTGTGGCTTCTCTGCCTTCTCCAGAGCTTCCTTTTGTGTCTTCTTTAGGTGGAGTTCTCATTGATTATGCCTTTTTACTCGTCTTTTTACCGGAGGTCTGGTGCATGCGTAGCCCTTAACTCAAGGTCTCGTTTTAAGGTTTTGAGTTTTCAGACCCTGAGCTAGACTCGTCGATGTGCCTTGCCTGCCTTTTCCGATGAACAGGTGTAGATGTTGTCCTGGGCAAGACATGCAGGTTTAGAGCAGATTGTGGAGGATTTTGAAAGTTCGGTTCATACGCACTGCAGATTTTTTAATGTAGGTATGGGCGGGGTCATAACCTGAGGGACCTGATTCTTCATTTCACATTTCTGATTCCCATTTCCATTCCTAAAGGAATAGCTCTTTTATTTGGCCGTCTGGAGCACTTTCACAGTCGGGCAGACATATCTTAAATACTGCGATTGTAGAACAGGTCCTTATTTCCTTGACATACGGTTCCATTCATCACCAAGCCAACAATGACGCGTTGAATCCTTACTGCCCTTTACATTTCTCTGACTTTTCCCCCTGCTGCATCACTTTGGGATACAGCCAGAGAGAATTTTCTGCTTTTAGGAGCTCATGTGATTACATTGCACCCACACAGATAATCTAGAATAACCTGCCTATTTATTGTGACCTTAATTACATCAACAAAATCCCATTTGCCAGGTAACATAACATATTCACAGTCTTGACTCCCAGGGATGAAGGTCATGGGGACCAAAATTCTGCCCACCAGGAAGTATACAAAAAATGTAGATCACCCTTGGTTTACAGCAGCAATTTTCAACCGTTGTGCTGTTAAAGAGTTTTTAAAATATGCAATACCTGACTATTTAGTTAGGGGCACTGACTTCTTTACCCTTAGATTGTCGAATTTAAAAATGACATCAGCCAACACAGCAGTAGCTGTCTGTTGAATGAATCAAAATTATACTTACTTTTTTTTGACAGATCAGCAAAATATAATACCTTTTTTCATGTGCCGGAGAATTTTAATAATTAGTTCATGTGTGCCATGAGATGAGAAAGGTTGAAAATTGCTGATTAGGGGGAAATTTAGACATTGAACAATGCTTAGGCTTTTGGCTGGTCACTGAGATAGGAAATATGGGTGAGAGCAAAAGCAAGTGTAGGGTGAGCTGTACGTAATGAGTTTGGGTTGGATAGTGGGGATGAGTTGGACGTATGTATGTGTGTGGTATTCAAGGCAGAGATTTGAAAATGATTAGTTTAAGTGCTAGCATATGCTCATGGAAATAGATTAATTACCCCAAAAGAGAAGAGGGCCAAGGATAAATTGGGGACACATCTTCATTAAGAGGTAGGTCATGGAAGAAGAGACTTGGGAAGAGGGAGGAAGAGTAAAAAGTAAAATCTGAAAAGCATCTGTTGGGTATTCCCAAAGGAGATCTTTAGTCATCCGGAGACAGTTTCTTTTCAGTGGTGGAAAGTGGAGCACAGACATATTTATAACACCTACATTATTCTTTTTCTTCCTATGCTTTCTGTGGATATTGGCTTTTTCTATAACATAACCTTCTCTGGGGGGAAGGTTCTACACTTGTTTTTTCATTTTGAAAAATTTCAATCCTAAAGAAAGCTTACAAATGTTTTCAGTTAATATCCATGGGTCCTTCACCAACATTTATCAGTTGTTACCGTTTTGCCATGCTCGAGTGTCTTTTTTTGAGCTGTTTGAGAGTTGCAGACATGTTGTGACTTTACCTGTAAATACTTCAGCATTATCTCCCAATAACAAGGACGTCCTATACAACCACAATACAGTTATCACAGGAAGTACAAACTCTTCCTAAATTCTTATCTGTTAAATTTATTTCAGCTTTTACTGACATTTCTTTTACCTTTTTTTTTAAAAAAAAATTTTGTAAAATACACATGCAAAAAAGAATGTAAGTTATATATTTATGGTTTAAAAAATTGTAATTAAACTGACACCTGTACATGCACCATAGAGGTTAAGAATAGAACATTACCAGTGCCGTGGACACCTCTGTTCCTCCCTCTTTACTCTATGTTACTCTCTTTTATCTTTTTGTTCTTTCCTACCTAGCATTTCCAAGTCTTGATAGAATCAAGCTCTCAACAAACGGGAATGGCTTTCTAGAGCATGTGACAAATGAGGATGAGGATTAATAGTTAGCCAGGGGAATGGGAAGGATAAGAGGAAATGTTCTAATTAGAAGAAACTGGATGCTGAGAGGCAAGGGTGAGAAACAGTATTGTGACCAATATGGGATCTATCTATATGTGTATGTATATGTATTTTATATATGTGTGTATATGTATACTAAAAATACATACACATGTATGCATACATACAGTACGCACACACTGTCTAGCAGTTCATCTGAGGAAATGAGGGAGAAAGAGTGTAAAAATAATAAAAACTGGAGAAGAAGAGAACCATGTTCATGAGCTTGGCTTATAGCCGTTAGGCTTTTGGGAAACTGCTTTGGGTATTTAGGCAAAAAGGACAGGGTCTGATTTGGTTTTAGGTAGATAGTTTCTCAGATATATATATATATATTGAGAAATTTAGAATTCCCAGGCTTATTTTCAAACAAAGCTTAGTTTCTATAGGAAGTTGATTTTTTATCAGAAATAAGAAAGGGAACAGAAGCTTGAATTATTCAAAATAGGTCACTTGAAACAGATAAAATAAATAGGTAATTAAATGAAAAATAGGTAGTTTAAATTTAAAAGGAATGTGTTTTCTTACTCAAAATTAATTTAAAACCAGATAATTAAACCAACCCAAATTACTATGCCAGGAATAAAGGACACTGATCATACTGTGCAAACACATTGGAAATTAGTAAAACGTTCCTCTGCATGTTTACTGGCTTTCTAATTCTTGTTTTTTTCTTTTGTGACTCTTGGTTTCTTTGGGACCGATTAATTTGACTTTTTGGTTTTTTGGAGGGTATTTCTTCTAGAATATATAAAAATAAAATAAAAATCAGAACTTAATTACACAGTAAATGTTGCCTTTAAGTGGAACTTGCTTCTGTTTTGTAGAGTGTTAATCCATGTCCATATATAAGAATATGAGCGCTCCATAGGAAATGCTATGCTCAGGCAGCATTTGTGTCCCGCCAGCAGTAGGGAACTGGAGCAATTTATTTTTAAAACAATTTTATTTATTTTTAGAGAGAGGGAAGGGAGAGAGAAAGAGAGGGAAAGAACCATTGATGTGAGAGAGAAGCATCAGTGTGAGAGAGAAACATCAATCAGTTGCTTCTCCTACGCACCCCGACTGGACAGAAACCGCAATCCATGTATGTGCCCTGACCAGGAATTGAACTGGAGACCTTTCACTTTGCTCTATGACTCCCAACCAACTGAGCCACACCAGTCAAGACAGGAACTGGAGCAATTATGCTATGCTTTTTAAGTAAAGACCAGAATTTGATAGGCACTGAATATGTTTATATTTCAGTTTTTCCATCACCTGAGTCATTTAAGAATATTTTGTGGCTCTGGATATTTGAAATTTTGGACACCCAAACTTGGAATACCCCTATCCGAATTGTAATAATGCCAGGGAAGTTTTGAGGTGAGAAAAAGGAGTTTATTTACTTAGTAATACTTTTAGTAAGGGTCTAGCTGTACTCGATGTCACATAACCACTGTTTCATCTCCACGTTAAAATGAGAGCAATGGACAGGAAACACACATACTGCATACACAATCCTTTTTTTTTTTTTTTTTTTTTTTTTTTTTTTTTTTTTGCTGCATACACAATCTATTTGCAATAATAAAATCTGTTTCCTTGGGACTAATGGGATGAGTCATTCTGCAAAATCACTTCTAGAGCTCTTACCACTCTAGACTTTTTTCCTTTTTTTTAAAAAAAAGATCTTAGTTTTAGAGAGAGGGGAAGGGAGAGAGAGAGGGAAAGAAATATCAACGTGTGGTTGCCTCTCATGTGCCCCGCTACTGTGGGGACCCGACCTACAACCCAGGCGTGTGCCCTGGCTGGGAATAGAACCAGTGACCCTTCTCAGGCCAGTGCTCAGTCCACTGGGCCACACCAGCCAGGACTCTTAAGCTCCTAAGATTTATCAGTTTAAGCCTCCTAGGTTTTCTTTTTTAAATAAGCATGTTCAGTGAAAGTTTTTCCAAATGATAATATGTATTTTTTGGTTTTGCTTTTTTAAGTATTCAATTCAATACATTTTAGTATACTTACAAAGTTAACAATTTTCACCACAATCTAATTCTTCCTTAGTTTTCAATAAGAAAGGATCATCATGTATTATACACTTATATTAGGCTGTTAGGCATTGATTTCCTTTAGGGGGACTAAAGTGTGAGTTCATGCCCCCCTTATATTGTATATGAATGGGCTAACTGCTGCGCTTTCATTGTTCTGCCTGAGGGAGTCCTAGATCCTCTTACTGTGTTTGTTTTTGCTTGGTTACAAATTAGACAATCAGAGTTGTTAAAATTGTATAGAAAATAGAATATTGTGGGGGTTATATTAACTTTTCTTTTTTAAGTAACAGCTTTATTGAAATACTGTAAATCATGTAACATACAATTCACCCATTTAAAATGTACATAATTCAGTGGTTTTTAGTCTATTTACAGAGTTGGGCAACCATCACCACAATCAATTTTAGAATATTTTCATTGGCCCCAAGAGAAATCAGCACTCATTAGCAGTCACTCTCTGTTTTGCTCCAGCCCTTTGTAACCACTGTATTTCATTAGCTTTTATTACATTAATTTTTTTTGTTGTTTCTTAAGGACATTTTTGCTACTTTTTTTCCCTTGCTAAGTGGTGCAGCTCCAGATGGGTGAGGTATTACCAAAAAATTAGCCAACCCTTACTCAAAACTTCACATACTAATTTTGGTTGACATGTTTCCTTTCTACACCTATAAAATACTTGCATTTGACCACTTTTGAGCTTCCTTAAAACTAGACCATGCTTATCTGTGGCTTTCTCCTGAAGCTGCAGAATAAATGAAAGTCTTCATAAAGTCTGTCTTTAGTGTGATAATTATTTTATAACTTGCAGTAAGTGCGATTACAGCCATTTCATGTGTGAGTGATTTAATATAGGATTAGTGGAAAAATGAGTGATTCCCAAGCATTCATTGCATACTTTCATGCTGAGCACTATTGTAGTAGTTTTGAAGAATGTTAAGTAAAGAATATGACAGTTTCTCCTGTCAGGTAGCTCACTTTCTATCAGAGTACATATCTGATTTATTATAACGTTAAACGATAAGTGGTACGTTACTGAGCATAAGTGCAAGGTAGAAAAAGAAGAAATCATGAATTCAAGTAATTGGACGGAAGGCTCAAGGAGGAGCTGGGATTTAACCATATGAAGAAGATTTGCAAAAGCAAAGGAGATGCCTGTAGACTTTCCAAGTAAGAGCAAGCATAAAGGGCATAGAAACACACATGTGAATTAAGAAAACTTATATTTCAAATCTATTTAAACTTTTAGCTGGTGAAAAAAGAGACCATAACAGAATTGGTCTTAAAGAAAATCAGTTCCTGCAGGTGAATTTTTTGATTTTAGGAATATTTCTAAACAGCAAGCTTGAGAGTATTCATATAATTTATAATTATGCATGAAAGTGTCCAAGCTGAACCTTTGTAAACTTTAGAAAGTTAAGTTAGGATTTAATTGCTTGAACTAATCCACTTAAAACATATTTTTCAGCCGCCTGTCTTGGTTAGATGGCTCTGGATTGGGATTCTCACTGGAATACCCCACCATTAGTTTGCATGCAGTGTCAAGGGACCTAAATGCCTATCCACGAGAGCATTTGTATGTTATGGTGAATGCCAAATTTGGAGGTAAGTATGGTAATTTAATCTTGAGCTGCCTTTGACAGCATATTATTATTTTAAAAAGCAGTCTTTGATCATAATCAATGTAATGTTAAGCTATGGACTTATTTTGGATAATAGTTTGTTGAGTGAAATTTAAGCACAGTAAAATTATTTGGACACTGCCTTTTATTTTCTATGTATTTGCACTTAGAATGATTCAATTATTATGGATTTATATTTCTAATTACTTCTCTTGAGGTTAACTGTTTCTTTTCTTTCTCTTTGTGAAGGCATTTATATTTGGCTCCCTTACAAGCTTGGGTCAGTGTATTTTGTGCTTCTAAGAGTTTAGGATAGAACCTGATTTGTTTTGTTTTGTTCTGTTATCAGTGGAGGATGATGTTGCCCTCTCTCTACACTTGGCGGTGCCATTTTGATTGCCATGACTGGGGTGGGGATGCTACTAAACATCCTACAATGCAGGCGACAGCCTTCCACAACAAAGAATTATCCAGGTCAAATGTCAGTAGTGCCAAGGTTGAGAAACCATGGAATACAGGAGTCCCAGGTTTTACTGTTGGAGACAACTGTCAAGGTTTCATAAAAATCTAGTGCGGTTAATGAAGGATGGAGTAAGAAAGATTAAAAAAACCCATTTTATAAGTTGTTGACTGTGGGTTGTAAGAATTCTGAATGAGTTTAAGTTAGGCACAGTGTAAAAGCTAAGAAGTTGATACACTATATTGTGTTAGTTTAGTATGTTCATCTTTTGTAGAAGTACTGAACTTTGGGATTGAAGAACATATGTTATACCTTTAGTAAACTTGCTCTTGAAAAATGGATTCCTTTCCTTGAAATGTGTATAAGAGGCAATGACGTAAGTTTGCGTGTTGAGCTATTGCTTCTTCAGTTAAGGGCTTTAATATAATTTCAGATATAAGATGACCACTTATGTTCAGTGGGACACTAATTATTTAGTACTTTTTAGGGCTTTTGGCAAGTTCTGCTTCATTAAGTGCTGACTGGTTCAGCTATCTGAAAATATTATTGTTATACGATTTCAAACTCTTGCCATTGGAAAGGATCCAAAGATAGATAAAAATCTAGTCCAATTGAAATGAGAGGGTAAGGAAAAGTAAAAGCTTTTGACCTTGAGTTGTAGAAAACTTCCAAATAAGGTATGGGACACAAAGTTTACTTTCCATCTAAGTAAATGCAACTATAATTTCATAACCAGGAGTATTATATATCATGTCTAGTTTAAAGCATTTATTCATTCATAGAAATGCAAAACCTTAGGGGTGGGTACCCTTGTGATTCAGTTCCAAATGCTGATATGAAATGCCCTTAAATAGTGCAGAATACTGTCATTGGGCAAAGGTAAAAAATAAGGATAGAGGGGTAGGGTTCAGATGACCTAGCTTGACTAAAACAAGGTAAAAAGAAAAACACTCTGAAGAAGTCTGTCATTAACTTGGTAGGCAAGTCATTTTCATCTCTCTGCACCCCAATTTCATCTAGAAACATAAGGGATTATAGTAATCTTTAGTTCTTAAATAACATTAGAAACAACTGGGGCACGTACTAAAAATGGTAATGTTGAAAGTCTCAAACTAGGAAGTAAGGATTCAGTAGGTTTGGAATGGGGATTTTAAATGTTTGCTCTATAATATGATTACTTTCTTGAAATTTTTTTTTACTTTATTTTTTTTAATTTTTAAATCATGTTCTATTACAGTTGTCTCAGTTTCCCCCCCTTTGTCTGGGAAACTCCTTATTTCGCCTTCGATTTTAATTGAGAGTCTTGCTGGGCAGAGTAGTCTTGGTTGCGGGCCTTTGCTTTTCATGACTTGGAATATTTCTTGCCACTCCCTTCTGGCTTGTAGTGTTGCTGTTGAGAAGTCAGCTGCTAGCTGTACCGGGGCTCCCTTGTATGTTACTACCTATTTCTCCCACGCTGCCTTTAGGATTCTCTGCTTGTCTTTGACATTTGCCATTTTAATGATGATGTGTCTTGGAGTGGGCCTCATTGGGTTCCTCTTGAATGGGACCCTCTGTGCTTCCTGGACTTGTGTAACTTTTTCCCTCCTCCAATGAGGGAAGTTTTCCATCATTACTTTTTCAAACAGGTTCTCTACACCTTGCTCCTCCTCTTCTTCTGTTATCCCTATTATACGGATATTATTACGTTTCAGGTTGTCCTGCATTTCCCTCAACACCTCTTCATTCTTTTTGAGTCTTTTTTCATTTTCTTGCTCTTTCTCGGAGCTTTTTTCCTACCATGTCCTCCAGCTTGCTGATTCAATCCTCGGCTTAATCGAGCCTGCTTTTGATGCCTTCTACTGTGTTCTTCAATTCAGAAATTGTATTCTTCATTTCCTCTTGTCTCTTATTGATAGTTTCTATGTCCTTTTTCATACTGATATAGTTTGCAGTTAAGTTCCTCGTAGTTTCCCTGTAGTTTTTTGTAATTCTCTCTGAGCTCATTGAGCTTCCTTAGAACCATTGTTTTGAACTCAATATCTGATAGTTTCCTTGCCTCTATTTCATTTAGTTCTCTTTCTGGGGATTCCTTCTTTGCCTTCGACTGGGGGGTGTTTCTTTGTCTTCCCATTATATGTGAGACTCTTCTTTTTTGCTTCTGCTTCTTCAATTGATATGTCTTGACTTCCTGACTTTGTGGTGTGAACTTCTCTGGTAGGATACCGCTGTTTTTTCTTTCTGCATCTGCCTCTAATGATGTCAGATGTTGTCCCTGTCTGACCTTAGGCGGTCAGTTCGAGACTTCCAGGAATCTGTGGTCTGTGGCTGTCTCCTTCAGCTGTTAATCCAGTCACTCCGCACTCAGCAGGCCGGTTTAGACAGCTCAGGGCAGGGCCGCTTTCTTGAAATTGATGGGATTATGATTAATCCTTTCTAAGTAATATAAGTAGGACTTTTCTGTCTTACTTGGATTATATTTATTTCAGTGATTGTCCAGTTGTTTTTTTTCCTAAAACTCTACTATTCTCATAAATGACACATACTTGAATCCTTTTTTCCCGGATTTTCTTCCTTTCATCCTGATTCTCCAAGCTCCAGACTCTTCTCTTTGGCTTACCTCCATAAACCTCTTTAAAATGAGCCATCATCTTATTGTTAAGAACATTAGATTATTAAAAATTTTTATTTATTGATTTGAGAGAGAAACACCAACTCATTCCACTTATATATGCACCATTGGTTGTTTCTTGTGCGTGGGATCAAACCCACAAACTTGATGTATCGGGATGATGCACTAATCAACTGAGCTACATGGCCAGGGCAACATTAGATTATTTTTTAAATAACTATAAATTAATTCTCACTGTTGAAAATTTACAAAGATTTAAAAAGATTGAAAGTATAACAGCCACTAGTGTGATCTAGGATGAGGTGATGAGTGTGGGTCATGGTCATTTTTTTTCCTTAATTGCAAAGATACTTCATTACATTTCTATTTCTTGCCCTAAGGCAGATTACTAAGGATATGTATGAAAGAAACGTAATGGTGGTTATTTCCAGGGAGGGAACTAGAGTAGTAGGGACTTACTTTTCCTTTGAGTCCATCTAGACTCTTTTCAGTTATTTTTATACCAGCATGTATTATTTTTATAAGTTCATTCAGTTATAGAATAGTAATCACAGTATATCATTTTTTTTAAACGCATTGAAAATGTTTGGTAGTACTATAATATGTTAAACTATTCAGAATTATTTAAAATTCTCCAATATTTTGTATTGTTTTAATTTGTTTATGGAGGACAAGTATATTGCATTTAATAATATAATAACATTGGATGATTATATTTTTAAATCTGTTTAGATACATATAAATCACATTCATTTTTAACTGCTATCTATAAAATGTATGATCAGGTTATAATATAACAATTTTTTTGATCAATATTTTTTATACTTTCATTAGAAAATACAGTACGTCTAACCATTTGTGTACAAACTCCTTGTGTATATAATATGTCCTTAAATGAGGAATTGCTGGGTAATAGCACCTCCAGAGTGGCTATAGCAATTTCCACTTCTGCCAACAACAGGTGCATGTTTTCTTTATTGAACATTTCTATTTTTTCTTGCTTATAGACTTTGTTAATTTATCTGTTGGGTCAGTTAACTTTTATGGGCCTTGGTTTCTCATTTGTACGTTGTTGGTGATGAATCACATCAGTGGTTTTATAAGCTGCTGCTGTACCCTTAGTTTCAAAGTGAAAGGTTGAAGAAGCACATGATGTTAGAACTATACTCACTGGAGGCCTGACAGTTTGGGTTTCCTCACCACTCCACGACTCTGAGGGGGCTTAGAATCCCTAGGGTTCAGTGAAGTACAATGTGACTAGATCAGAGAGGCTATCCAAATTTTTTTTAGCCCTGAAGTAACCGTGTTTTTGTAATTTAAAGTAAAAATTGGATTGCAATATTTAGTTCTATCAATAAACATTCTTTAAGAAATTCTTTTAAGCGTTTTTTGTTGTTGTTGTTGTTTTTTAGCCCTGGCTGGTGTGGCTCAGTGGATTGAGCTCTGGCCTTTGTGCAAACCTAAAGGTCGTCAGTTCAGTTCCCAGTTGGACACATGCCTGGGTTGCAGGCCAGGTCCTCTGTAGGGGGTACGCAAGAGGCAACCACACATTGATGTTTCTCTCACTCTTTCTCCTTCTTTTCCCCTGTGTCTAAAAATAAAATAAAATCTAAAGAAAAAAAAAAGATTCTTTCAAGCTTTTTCTTCAAAATGACATGGTGAAAAAGTTACTTTTATTTCCTTTCTAGAAGAGTCAAAAGAATCTGTTGCTGATGAAGAAGAGGAAGACAGTGATGACGATATTGAACCTATTGCTGAATTTAGATTTGTGCCTAGTGATAAATCAGCATGTGAGTGTACTATAGAATTGATTCTTTCCCCTTATGTACCGGGTATTCCCCCTGTTGACACAAATACTTTTTCTTTTTTGAGAGTACATTAATAAAACTGGGGACAGTGAAATAAGAAAGGACTTAGGATAGAAGAAGCAACAGGAGAGCCCAGGTGGGACTGCTTTGGCTCGCTGAGAAGTTAGACAAAAGGGGGCCTTGGGGAAAGGCTCAGGGGCTTCGCCCAGGATGAGCTGCCCTGCCCATTGCTCCCCTGGTTGCAAGTCTCATGGGGTCTTTTAGAGTTTAGAGATGCGCGCCTGTGGGGGGAAAAGAAGGGGATTGGAAAGACACAGGCGTGCTCCCGCGAGGGAGAGCATGACACACACACATTTTACTTTTATCCTCATTACCTCTGGTCTGCGTTTTCTTTGTTTTAGCTTCTGTACTATCACTGAGGACAAGATACCTATTAATATCAAAGATGTGGATCTATAGTAGACACTGTGTTCCTTGGTGTGGTGTATGAATGGAGGGATCTGGTTACTTTTATTGCCTTGATGCTGTTGACTGTGAATCTCACCAGATACAGGGCAGAGGAGCCATGGCAGTTCCAAAGTGGAAGATGTCAGAATAACTGGAAAGAGCCCTGTTAGCTGCACGGGGCTTCACTCAGACACTGGCAGTCTGACCAGAACTCTCTGACTCTTTCTCAGAAAATCCCGCGTGAAGAGATCTCAGTAATATCTTGAAATGAACTTAACTGTTTTTTGACTTGACCTTGCCATCAGGCACTTTTCAAGACTGATTCTCCTTGGGATTCAGCAGGTTTTGTGAATATTGTGACCCTAGTATACCTCTCATGTACCCATGATGTTTGCATCATGGTTATTTGGTTAGATTTTTATGCACATTGACCAGAAAGAAATATTAATTACAGCTTAATTTCCTTGTTCAGTGGAGGCAATGTTCACTGCAATGTGTGAATGCCAGGCTTTGCATCCAGATCCTGAGGATGAGGATTCAGATGATTACGATGGAGAAGAATATGATGTGGAAGCACATGGTTAGTGAAACAGAATTTTTAAAAGTGTTTTTGTGTGTCTCATTTTAAGCATTTATTTGTACTGAGGGGTTGGGATTAATATATATTTATATCTCTAATAAGTACCCATATAATACGATTATTAATAAAAGTGAATGGCACAATTCATGTCTAAGCCAAATTGGAAAAATTTTGTAGGCTCTCCAAGCTTGATGGTAAACAATAGAAATTATTGAGATGGTGTGGAGAAAGTGGATAGATAAATAGAAGGAAAGAAAATGGCAGATAGGAAAGTGTGTAGTCAGGCGAGTCTTTTAAGTTGATATAGCCGCTACCAGGGAACAAGCCTTCTCCCTTTATTACTTAATACCTGTATCATCTGCGTCTTTATTTAACACATTCCTTTAGCTGTCTCATTGCAAAATTTATTTCTTTTTTCCAGAACCAGACCTTGTTTACCTAAGAGTATTTCCCCTTGCTTCCCCAGACCAGAATGCAGGCAGTAGCCTGGTAGAGCCTTGCAACTCGAGGTGCCTGCTGTTCTCTTTTCTTTTCCCCATGATTTCCTCTGCGCTGGTCTGGCTCTCAAAGCCCTTTCCTCCATGGGTGTCCACATCTGGGCCCGAGACAGACTCATTTCTGGCATTTTCTTTTATATATTTAAATAGGTTCTCAGCTGAGATTTTTGGATGATTTTTTTAAAGTCCTCTTTATATTTTCCAGAGTTTCTGATTTTTTATAACGAGCATGTATTTTATTTATTATGTATTGATTTGAGAGAGAGAGAGAGAGAGAGAGAGAGAGAGAGAGACATCGATTTGTTATTCAGTAATTCATGCATTCATTGGTTGATTCTTGTATGTGTCCTGGCTAGGGATCAAGCCTGCAAACTTGGCATATCGGGTTGACCAACTGACCTACCTGGCAGGGCAGAAGCTTGTATTTTGATAAGGATAAAACCTTCAGTACCAATTAATAGCAAACTAATTTTCACTTATCTGTAAATTTTCCACCTTGGAATAATATAAGACCCCCTGGCCTCAGGAACACCCTCTTTTCCTTCTTGTTCCTGCACATTTGATTCTTTGGGAATTGCTATTTCCTGACTCCCTATCTGATGGAATCCCTTATCATCTTAGAATAGGGACATTTTCTTTATCTCTGACTTCGACAGATGGCCTGTATATGTGTGTTAAATGAATGTTGAAAAGTATTTTCCTAGACCCTTTTTTCACTCTATCTTTAGTAGATGCATTATTGGGTATCCTTTTTTTTTCATCACTACATTATAATAGCTTAAAAAAATTTTTGTTTTGTTTAGAACAAGGGCAGGGGGACATCCCTACATTTTACACCTATGAAGAAGGATTATCCCATTTGACAGCCGAAGGCCAGGCCACATTGGAGAGATTAGAAGGAATGCTTTCTCAGTCTGTGAGCAGCCAGTATAACATGGCTGGAGTGCGGACAGAAGATTCAATAAGAGATTATGAAGGTAAGTGCCCTTCTTCCTCTCCAGTGTGAACAGTCAGAGGTTCGCTTAGTCAACAGGGTAAATGTATAGATTCTTTCAGAAACTAAGAGAAATCTCAGAATTAACTATCTATGGTGTAGGAAGCAAATGTAGAATTACATAGAATGGGAATTCTTGTGTAAATTTTTTTGAACTTTTTTCCTAACTACAAAAATAGTCTATGTTCACAGTTAAATGTTTTTTTAAAATGGGCATAGGCAAAGAAGAAATGAAAAAATCAAGTATAATTCCAATTGAAGACATCTATTAACTTTCTGTTCCATCTTTCCAGTCCTTTTGTTTGTTTTTACTTTTGTGTATATGTGTGTGCACGCACATTGATGCTGCCATTTTTATTTTTAAAATGAATTCCTGTGTGATTTATATGCAAAACCAGGATAGTAATTTGATTTAAAAGGCTAGGCAGCATTCAAGAAACTTAGGTTCTCTTTTTGTGACAAACATCTGGACCTTAAACAAGTGGTTTTAAATGTTTATGTTTTGGTTGTCTCATATTTGTAAGCTTCTTTGTAAATATTTTCCCTATTAGACTGGTTCCCTTTTCTAAGTATTCAGTTAGATTCTTGAAGTATTCTTTTTATTCAATCTTTACCATTTAGTCCCCTATCTAGTCCAATACTGAGTTGTGTGGATTTTCCTTTAAATGACTTTTAGGTCTCCTTGCTATTACTGCTGCTTTCCTCCAAACATAAGCCCTTTTTTCCTCATCCTGGATTTAGAGTAGTTAGTTTTTGCCTTTGTCATCCCTTCTTCCAGCTCACTGTGTCATATTAATCCTCAGAGAACACTCTATGTTGCCTTTATATAAGGATGTCTCCTCATGTGGTTGCCTGCTACTCCCCATGTAAAGTTCAGACCCTTCACTCTGACTCGAAGAGACAACCCTGTCTTTGCCCCAGTGTCTTCAGTCTTGTTCCGCCTACTCTCTATAAAACATTTAGGTAGTGCTCTTCTGTTCTAGCCCCTGATACTAGCACATGACAAATATTTACTCATTTAATCCTTCCAAGAACCCTCTGTGGCAGATGCTATTATGATCCCCATTTTCAGATGAAGAAACTCAGGTACAGAAAAGTCACACGGCTTGTTTCGTGTCAAATAACTAACAAATGGTAAGAGGATTAAATGAGCTATTATGCAAAAAATAATATACCATGCACTGTTATAAGCACTGCTTGCATCTTTAGATATATTTAATATATGTTAGTATTTTATGTTGCTACAGAATTTTAATGCTTTTAATTTTTAGTGAAGCAGAGTATTCTTAAAAAGAGCTACCATCTTTTTCTTTTATTGGTACATTTAAATTTCTTTCATAATGCTCTGATCAACATCTCCCTATACACAACATATTGACTTAGGGATCCTAAAGTTCTGGAATATTTTTTAAATATGGTTATTGATCTTAGAGAGAGGAATGAAGAAAAAGGAAGGGAGAGAGAGAAACAGTGATGTGAAAGAAACCTTGATTGATTGCCTCCCATATACACCCTGACCAGGGATTGAACCCACAGCTCAGTTAGGTTCCCTGATAGGAGATCAAACCTGCAACCTTTTGGTGTATGGGATGGTGTTCCAACCAACTGAGCCAAACCTGCAAGGGCTCAGATATTTTAATTAAGAAAAGTTTAGCTTTTGGGTCACAGTGTTATTCCTTGTGTCTTCTCTCCATTTTAGGTCTTGGCTGGAGAGCCTCCACCACAGACTTTAGGGTGAGACGGCTCAGATGATTTCTGATGCACCACCAGCTTCTTAGCTGAAAGAATGCAAGGTGTTACTTTTTTTTAATTACAATTTTTTTATTACACATTTTTTACAGATTGACTAGAATGTGCCCTGGACCATTGAAAAGCCTTTCATTATTGAAGGGTTGTTGTTGTGTTTTGTTTTTTTTTAATTGTAAAAATTCCTTATTTAATTCTTTGTAGCAAACAGTTTTAAGGTCTCAAACGCTTTGCTAAAGTGAGGGTTTGTTTTTTAAACTTTTATTCCTAAGTCTCATTGGCATATTTAGAGTCGCCTGTATATAAAACTTCAGTCTGTTCTACCATTCCCCATCTTCTAAACTCCTGAGTACCCACATCAACTCTTTTTGCTATTTAGTTTGACCTGGCATTTAAAAAAAAAATTATTTTTAAAAATTTAAAATAAAAATGACATATATTTAAGGTGTGTAACATGATGTTTTGTTACACATCATGAAATGACAGCTATAGTCAAGTTCATTAAATTTCCTCTCCATAGTTACCTTTTGTGTGTATGTATGTGTCTGTGTGTGGTGAGAACACCTAAGATCTGTTTTAGTAAGTTTCAGTCTTTTTGCCATTTAAACATAAGTACTATCTGCTAGTGGCATTTCATTGCTTTGTGTGTTTGTGTATGTTACAAAGTGTTTATTGAGTTACTGGGCCAAGTACAGAGAATATGGCAGTGCTCAGGAGAGATGAGGTTACTATCTTTGTATCAATTTTAATGAAGAGAAAAATGACCTAACTTATTGTGGTTAATTTGAGATACAGGGGGAGTTTGAGTAGCTGTGAAATCAGAGGCTGGACCCTTCAACCAGCCTGGATAGTTAGGGAGAGACTCAAGCTTCATGGAGTAAGTGACATCTAAGCCAGGATCTGAAAAATGAATAAAAGTGACCCTCATGAAGAGGCATTGCATACAGGTTGCAGAGAGAGGCAGGTTATGGGATCAGCCATGTGCAAAGGTACAAGAGACCATGCAGTTTTGGGAACTGAAATTATGCCTGGAACTCTCGGTGTGAAGGGTAGTTTTAGCAACAGATAAAGCAGATAATGAACTGGGTTGTATCTTAAAGGCACTTAAAGCTGTGTTCAAGAATTTCAGCGTTTTGCTTAGGTCGGGGAAGCCATGAAAGGATTTTAGTTTGGTTAGTGTTTCTCTGGCTTTGACCTGGAAAACGAACTGCAAAGGAGAGTACTGGAGGATAGAAGAGAACCTTGTTAAGTAACTTAAGTTTTACGTTCAATGAGAGCTAGTGGACTAAAGTAGGTAGTGGCAGTGAATGTCAAAAGACTTAACAGATTTGGGAGATATTTAAGAGCTAGAAGCAACAGAAGTTAGCAACGTGGTGGGGCTTTCTGGATTAGGCAGGTAAGAGGTATCCTTGAGCAAGACAGGAAAGAAAAGCATTTTCTTTGTGGAAAGATGATGAGTTAATTTTAGATATGTGTTACATATTTGCGCCCTGCTGGATATCCTGGTGGTGTGCCAAGGGGCTGCAGGCAGAAGCCAGTTTGTGGTGGGCTGAAGAGTAGAGGGGTAAATGGGAGCTGAGGAAATAGAGAAAGCAGGTGTAGACAGCTCTTTCCAGAAGGCTTTTTTTTTCTTGTCCTAACCTCCTCCCCTTTTTAAAATGAGATGAGATAGCCCTGGTCAGTGTGGCTCAGTTGGTTGGAGCATTGTACCGTAACTGAAGGGTCACAGGCTCGATCACTGGTTAGGGTACGTTCGTTGGTTGCAGGTTCAGTCCCCCAGCCCAGGTGCGTGTGGGAGGCAACTAGGCAATGCATCTCTCTTGCATTGGTGATTCTCTAAAAGCAATGAACAAAAAGTCGTTGGGTGAGGATTAAAAAAAAAACAACAAAAAAACCCTGGCTGGTGTGGCTCAGTGGACTGAGTGCTGGCCCGCAAATGAAAGGGTTGCTGGTTCGATTCCCAGTCAGGGCACATGTCTGGGTTGCAGGCCAGATCCCCAATAAGGGGTGCTTGAGAGGTAACCACACATTGATGTTTCACTCCCTCACTTTCTCCCTCCCTCCCTCCCCACCCTAAATATAAATAAATAAAAAGATGAGATAAACAGGAAAAGCAAGAACCTTGCTCTATATTGTCTTTTCTCCTGAATTGCCTCATAAGCTCTCTGAGAATAAGACTTCATACCTTAAAAAAAGTCAGACAGAAATCCCTAGCACAGTTCTGTGTGAGTGAACAATTGATGCATATTGCATTTGCAAGTTTCTTCATAGTATTATTTTAATGCTGAGCTTGAGAATTTACGAAGTAAATGTACTTAGACTCATTTTACCCTGGCCTAAATGCACAGGTAGCATATTTCTTTCTCAATTTGTTCCTTGATAGCTGCATTTTCAAAAGAGAAAGAAATAGCAGCTCTTACCAACAGGGGGCATTAGCTTCCTTCTGGTCGAAATACAAGCCAAATCTTTTCCTCCCTGAAGTGTTCTGTAGACTAGTGCTCAGTGGTTCATTTTTTCCTTCAGATGGGATGGAGGTAGATACTACACCCACGGTTGCTGGACAGTTTGAGGATGCAGATGTTGATCACTGAAAATGACTTTATGCTGCTTTGAGGTAAGTCGTCTATTTTTTTCCCTTGTTAACTGAACATGAAAATCCTGTCAAATAATTAATTTTTATATTTGTAATTCAGGAGAACTGTATAAAATTAGCAGTTTGGAAAAATGTTAGTTTTCATTTCTGAAATTATTGTAAATTATGTGGTTTTTTTTCCTCTAAGAAATCAGGGTCTACAAACATGATGATATTCAGGTTAATTAACATTTACTTACCACACATGAGGCACTGAGAGCATATGGAAGGTAAGACACAGACATCATCAGTGAACTGAGGAGATTGAGACTAGCCTTTGTTCAGAGACGGAGCTCTCCCTGTTTGGCTCAGGTGGGAACTGCAAACCTGAGATCATGTCCTGGTCTGCTCTTGAATCACCTTTTCCCATTTGTGATGTTTGAAATCTTAACATGTTCATCAGAAAACTCAAAGCAGAGATATGCTGCAACTCATTGCTATTCAGATTAGGGAGGAAGTAGAAGTAATTACAAATTTAGTTTTAAGCCTTTAATCATAATCTTGTATCTGTTTATTTACTTCTCAAAATAATTGTCACCTTATTCTAGGCTGATTTACCAAAGCAGAACAAGTCCATGCACAGTTGTCCAAAAGCTATCATTTCCCAAGTTGCTTCCTTCCTGTTTCTGACTGATACAAGAGTTTACTGCCTATTTTCTATCCTCTGACCTTTTCTTGAGCTTTGCCTGCAGTGTGTCCCTGACTGTTTATTTGCTACATGTTACACTGAGAAATCAGTTGTCCTTTGCCAGCTTGAGTGTCTCAGCTGTATGTTAGATAATAACTAAAGGTTATGTAACTCGTTCGTATCATACAGAGTGAAGACTAGTAATCCTAGCAGCCCTTCTTTATGAGCTATAAGATTTCACACTGTTAAATTACTATCCCTCTGTCTCCTCTATATTGTCCTCCTGCCTCTGACCTGATAGCATTTTCTTGAATGCCAGCTTTCCTCCATTCTTGGAATGCTACTTATATCCAGGTCCTTTATTTTATTAAAGCATGGCAAGATTTATATATTTTGGCTTGACTTTTCTACCACTGTCCCACATTCTAATTAGGTTTTGAGACCCATTATTCCCAGTTCCATTTACCTTCCAAATTATTGCCATTATGAATATAACATTGTTTCTTATACTAACCATGAAGTGTAATAATGAATCTGTTTTTATGTCAGGTGCTGCCAGTTGAACTATCAGAAAATAATCTCTTAAAGAGTTCTGTGATTTATATCTCTTTAAATACTTGATTTTTATTTCTACAACATTTAGTTCTGTCATTGGTAGTCATACCGTCTAAAATTAACATTATCTCCTCTGCACTTAGCTTAAAAACTTATGTTCATATCGCTGGAACTCTCCTAACTTTAATGTTCAGATCTCATAGTTCCAGATGCCAGTACTTCAGTATTTTACTTCATGGGAAATCTTTTGGTAGAAACTTAAGTGTTCCTCCTTTATTTCTTACATTTTATTTATCATGTTCTTTATGGCATGTTGGTTTTTCAGTTCAGTAATACTTATTTTGTATCTTGAAACTGGAAAACAGATTTTTTTGATCTTCTGGCTTTCACATATTCTTTAAAAAAAGACTATTCAGAGAACACCAACCACTCTATTAATAAGGATTATGAGAAACTCATTCGGTCTGTCACTAATGGTTACACAAATGGGATGTTACTGCAGTTCCCTGGCAGGAACTCCGAGGATTCTTTGTAATGTAATTTTATGGTGAAATAACCATAAAATAGCCACACACTTTGTTTTCTGTTCATTTTATGCTACAGCTGGAGTGGAGAGAGATGTTACTCATTCAGTTTATACAAGTTCTTCATCTGGATAATTGACCTGAATTCCAAACAGTGTCTGTAAATTTTTAATCACTTAAAATTTTATTTACCTGTAAGGCATGAACAAGGATTAATTAGAGTGTTTAGGGAACAATTAAGAATTTCAAGGTAATGGCACTAGGACCTCTCAGAGCTTGGGATCGGGTGAAGGGAAAGGCACATGCATGATGGGATCGCAGCTCTGCCAGGTAACAGCCCTGCGTCTTTGGGCAGTAACTTCTCTAATCCTCGGTTTCCTCATCTGGAAGATGGGGATGATGATAATACCTGACAGGATTGTTGCAAAGACTGAGATACAATAATATCTAAGTCTGGTGGCACTCTTGACTAGGCAGGCAATAAAGAATAGCTATTATTATTATTATTACAAACACTGTAAACCTTTTGTTTTTCAGATTCTGCTCATAACTGTAGGAGAGAACTTGGTGCCTTTTTCACTGTGGAGTGGGTGTTGATGAAAGTATTTTTCCTTCTTCAAAACTTACCTGATGAACCAGTTCTTTCTTGAGACAGACTGTATACTGAGAGAAGTTGTCACCAGCAGAAGAAACTATGACCTTTATTCACAAAGGTGGATTAACTTAACCAAGAGGGTATTTGTAGTTTATCATTTACCCCCAAATTCCTGTGTCTAGGTACCCTCTGAGTAGGCCTGTATCCACCTTCAGTGTACGCATCTTCCGTAACCTAGCAGGGCCATGCGGTGAAAACGCACAGGCACTTGAAGGTGTTGGTAGACTGGATGGGAGCAGCTGAATCTAAGATATGCCCCGTTAGGGCCTAACAATAACCTTACCCCTGAACAAGAAACACAAAGATCTTGGAGGAGTCCTGGCCTCTGCTGATTTCTCCACAGGGGTAAGGCTGTTTTTACTGATTTGGGACCCAGATTAATTCATTCAGGCATCTTAAGGGAGCCTCATTGGAAACATCCCCGCCACACATGCTAACACAAGTGCTGCTTCTGACTAGCTTTTGTTCCTCTCACCGTGTTTTACCAGTCTGTCCTGTTATAACCTCTTCGGTTATGTCCTTTAATTTCTAGACTCTTAGGTCAGTTTCTGTAACAGAACGCATGAAATTGGGATAAAGTCCTCAAAGCATTGTACTTCAGATGACAATTGTTTTGTCTTTGTAATAGCTTAACAAATAAATCTAGGTTTTCTATATTATTGTACTCTTCACTGAAACCATTAATGAGAATTTTTTTTAATTAATGTTGGCAGAAACTGAGAATCTTATTGGTCTTGTTTTTGTTCAACTTATTGAGAACATGAGCGTGAAATGAGTAAGAAAATGTATCATTAGAGTTGCTGGCAAATATTTAGTAGGGCAAGGATTTAACACATTTTAAGGAATATCTGCTTCTTCCACGTGGATTAGGAGTAATTGTTTATAGCATCCTTATCAACTTTAAATTTTCAGCTTATATTTAGAGATTTGTACTTGAATTCCAATACCATTATATTACCTTAAAATAAGGTGAGAAAAGCTATTCAGAATCACTTGGCTAATTAGTGACTAAATTTTGTCACCTGTGAGCCCAGTGTTCTTTTCGACACTTTCATTTGGTTTCCCTCAGCCTGCATGGTAGACTGAGGAAAAAGCAATTTTTCTTTTTCTAAACATCTGGTAGGTACTGAATTTGTTATAATAGGCAAGTAAAAGGGCCACTTGGAATGGACACTGAAATTTACTGAGACCTTTGTACAGCCACTCTCCCGGGTTCTTTATGTATGTTATGCATATAATATTCATTACTACATATGAGGAATAAGTGCCGTTATTATCCTACTTTAAAGATGAGGAATAGTTACAGAGAGGGAAGTAATGCTTAACATCACAGAGATGATGATCTGTGATTTTTAAGCCTTATCCTATACCAGCAGCTGAAAGGAAGCAAATCTCTTTACTGTGGGGTTTTCAGTGTTAACATTTCAATGGACAGCACAGGAAGTTCCTAAATTTCTCTGCTACAAATCCAGCCTCACTCATTCTATCCTAGGCATTTATTGATTCCAGTAAACAGGCAGGGTATTCTCATGGGCTGCTCTTCGAAATTCTGTTTGAGTTCCTTTTTAAAGCCATGCTTACAGATTTATAATCCTAACTTACAGTGAAACATAAAAATTCTCGGATAAGATCAACAAAATGTCAAGAAGGTTCTGTGCACGGTGTTTCCTGTAGGCACTGCTGTGGTCAGCCTGGTATTGTGAATAGTGTACTCAGCTGAGATGCAGGAGGCCAAGCATCTCCTGGCTTGGCAGGCAGGATACTTAACCTCTCAGGACCTATTCCCTGAACTGTAAAAGGAGGGGACTAAATGGCTGTCAAAGATTCAGCTTTAACATTTTATAACACTAGTCAGTTGAAACCATAGCTTTGAAAAAATAGGAGAAGGTGGGAAAAAGATATTAGGTCAGACTTAAAAAGTGAAATTCATAGTGATCAGCAAGCCAACATTTCTTGATTCTATTTGAGCTTAATTTTAGAGTTGCTAGAATTGTTTTGTTTCTTGACATAGAGAAAATTTAAAGAAAGGCACATTTTCCATCCACAATGTGAGCCGTCTAAAATAGCCCTAATGGCTACGGTTAGTGGTCATCTGCTCTAGATTCTTTCATTTTTAAAATGTATTCATTAAAATATGGTTCCAGTGGGTTTCTTCCTCCTTCAGCTTAGTTTGTCAGATAGTGATACTTTTCAAATTAAGCTTGTCTAAATCTTTGTAGATTATGTATTTTGATATCTTGTTAGGATCTTTGCCAGTATTAAAGAGAAATTATGCACAGGTGATCATATTATATAGTCCTTTACTTTTAGAAAAAAGACAAGTGTGATTATTCATTGTTAAAAGAGATATTTAGATAGCATTTGGTTTATCTGCAGGATTTCAGATGGTAGCACTACTATATAGCTAATTCCCATGCAAATTTCATTTTAAAAGTATTTGTAGAATGGGTAAACCTACATCTGGTACCTATCTTCTGTGGCTAATATATAGTAATTTAATTCTAAGCCAGTCCCTTATGAGGATTCTAATAGAATTATTGTCATCCTTGCCAGAGCTGAAACAGAAACTTTTTATTACTGTTTTTTGGTTTTTTTTTTCATCCTCACCCAAGGACACGCTTACTAATTCTAGAGGGAGAGGAAGGTAGAGGGAGAGAAACATCAGCGTGAGAAATACTTACTGGTTGCCTCTTGTATGCGCCCTGACCAGAGACTGAACCCGCAACCCAGGCATGTGCCCTGACTGGGGATCGTACCCGTGATCTTTTGGTTTACAGGACAACAATCCAACCAACTGAGCCACACCGACTAGGGCACAGGAACATTTTTGCTAGCATCTCACTCTTGTCTGCTCACATATACATAAATAAAACCAATATGTAATTTAGGGGAATTCATAATTTTAGATGAGAAATCAAAACCTTTTGGGAGAGCAATGAACATAGTTTTTGTTCACTTTTTTAACAATTATTTTTTGTTTTTAGTATAATTTTAGGAAGATAAAATAGAGATATGTAATCGGGGGATAAGAAGGCTACATAGAAGCGTATACAGGCAGCTGTCAGAGGGGAAGGGGGTTGAAGGCTGGGTGGAAAAGATGAAGGGATTAAGCAAAGAAAAGCCTCATAGACACAGTGACAGCATGGTGACTACAAGAGGGAAAGGCGGGGTGAGGGGAGGTAGAAGAGGGTACAGGGGGGTAAGTGGTGATGGAGGAGACTTGGAGCAGTGAACACACGATATAATGTAAAGATGATGTATTATAGAATCGTGTACCTGAAACCTATATAATTTTATTAGCCAGTATCACCCCAATAAATTCAATTTAAAAAGTGTAAACAGGTTAACTAACTCTGACTTCTTTTTTTATTATTTTGAAGATTATATGAATCACTAATATACTCAGTCTGACAGCAGCAGAGGAATATAACACATAGGCCACCCCTATACTATAAAAGGGTCAGTAAATGTTAATTACTACCAGTAGTAGTAATTACTTTTTATAAAAGAAAGAAGCTACAATAACAGTAACTCACTGCTTACATCATATCTGAGAAGGCTGAAATTTAAAAATCCACCGAGCAATTAAAATAGATGTGGTGAAGTCTGCATTTTTCTCATAGGACTCAGACCTGTGCTGCAAGTCTCTCTCCTGCTCTGCAAACAGGTCCAGTGTGCCTGACCATCTAGCCTCTAGGCATGCAGCAGGTTAGAAAAGGAGGAAGGAATGGTTGTGTCAGGCATTATAAGTAACAGCAGCAAATAGCTGATAGAATAATGAAGAAAAGCAAATATACATTATCTAAAATACAGTAATCCTTTATATGAGGTGCAAATATGAGGATAGTGAAGCAATTTATGTTCATAAAAGTGTGACCAAAATTATCAGTCCAAATTCTGGTTGTAAATAAATCCAAACCTGGTTAATGTAAGCAGAGAAAATTTACTAGAAGCCTATCTGGTAGCTCACAAATGGACAGGAAAACTGAAATAAACCAAGCTCATAAAAAGGGTAGAAACCAGGAGTGGTTAATGTAAGATGTAATGATTCCTCTGTTGCTGTTAAACATTTCTTAAGTCGCCCCATGTCTCTGAGTCACCACGAAGTCCCGGCTGGCACTGTGTCTGGCCCGATCAGCTTCTGTTGGGGGAGGGCACTGCCCCTGCCCAGATTCTCAGATAGGAAGGGTGCTTGGATGCTGGTTTGCAAAAAAATGTATAGCTCCCTCCTGCAACCCCAAATCTTAAAAAAGAACTTTATTAAATTGGGGTTGTATATTAAAAAGTGAAGAAAGTTTTTAATAAAAACTGAAGGACACACTATTTGTTAAAAAGGCACATATTCTTTGACCTAGAAAATCCATTCAAATTAATTCCATCGATAAATTTGCACATTAAGAAAAGGTATATGCAAGGATATTAATTGCAATTTTATTTATAAAAGCAAAAGACTGAAAACAACCTCAGTGTTTATAATTAGGCATGGGTCAATTTACAGTACCTCTGTACAGTGGAAAACTGTCCCTTAAAAAAATTAGGTACCAATACTAAATAAGCTCCAAGATACAGTAAATGAAAAAATCAAGATGCAAGGATATTTATATAGAAGATCTGGGGCTGGAGGTTATAGTGGGATTATTTGTATTGTGCTTGTGATTCAATATCTCTGGAAGAACTGAAGAAAATGGTTATAAGTTGTTTGTGGGAGATGGGAAGAAGGGAGACTGAGGTTTTTTTCCTCCTATTTGTGGGTTGAATTTCATCTCCCCCAAAAGATGTTAAAAGTCCTAACTCCAGTACCTCAGAATGTGACCTTATTTGGAAATAGGGTCTTTACAGAGGTAGTCAAATTGAAATGAAATCATTAGGATGGGCCCTAATCCATTTGGCTGGTGTCCTAAGAAGGGAGAATTTGGAAATGGGCAGATATGAACAGAGCGAAGGTCATGTGAAGATGGAAGGCTATAGTAACGGGTCTGTAAGCCAAGAAATGCCTGAGGCTACCATGAAACTAAGGCCTGGAACAGACCTAGAACCTTTAGAGGGAGCATCGGCCTGCTGACACCTTGGTCCTGATCCTCTGGCCTCTGGAACTGTGAGACAATGTTAATTTCTGTTTGTTTTATTTTTAAATTTACTTTTGGAGAGAGGGAAAAGGGAGACATCGATGTGAGAAACGTCAATTGGTTGCCTCTTGCACGACCCCAACTGGGGACCTGCCTTCAACCCAAGCAGGTGCCCTGACTGGGAATCGAACTGGTGATCTTTCAGTTCACAAGCTGGCACTCAATCCCCAAAGCTACACCAGCCAGGGCTAATTTCTGTTATTCTAAACCACCCAGTTTGTGGTACTTGGTTACAGCTGCATTAGAAAACCAGTACATCCCTCAGTAGTCTTTTTTTTTTTTTTTAACCTGAGGAATAGGAAACTGGGCTATATATCTTAAGAGTTTCAAAGAACTTAAAAAATTATAATGATCATTTACAGTTTAAATGCAAAACTGCACTAAGTCAGGTAAAGGGAAAGTTTATTATTACCTATTTTTATATGTTCTGCAATATTTTTGGCATAGTAAATGAAACACATGCCCATATATTCACATGCGGTAAGGAAATAGAGAAATACAACTGAAGCTCCCTTTTTGTATTTTCCCGATCCCAGTCCCTTCCTCTTCAGAGGTCACCACTATCCCAAATTTGTTATTTATCATAAATCTGGTTTGTATTTTTGCCACATATGTATGTATCCTATAAACACTATGGGATTAGGTTCTGTGTTTTGAAACTTATTTGTTGAACCCTTCTGTTTTTTGAGAGTTTTATCCAAGTTGATACAGGCAGCACAGTTCATCCATCCTCTTGATGGGCATGTAAGGTTCCCGTTACTCATTGTTAAAGCAGCGCTGCAGTGAACATTCTTGTGCATGTCTTATGCACTGGTGTGCATTTCTCCTTCACAGTAGCTTACATTCATTATGTCTATGATAAGGATGTTTCCCGTCGGGACCCACAAACATTTCTCCTAATCCCAGAAACAAAAGTTTCAGTTAAAGCTACTTAAGTAAACCTTTAACGTTCCTAGATTTTGCTTACCTGGTCACTGAAAAGATTGTGGCAATTTATACTTCCACCACTTCCAATTTACACTTACACTTCCAATGAATCTTATTAGGGAATATGATTCATTGCTTTTTGTATCCTCGCCAACTTTTGGTATTTCCAGACATCTTAATTTCTGCCCATCTGATGAGTATGAAGAGAATATTTCATTATGATTATAGTTTCCATGTTCCTACTGAAATTGAACACCTTCCTGCTTGTACAGCTGACTTTTTTTAGTAGTTTTTTTTTCTTACTGATCTTCCTTTGTACTATATTCTAGATACTAATCTCCTAGTCCATGACCTGCCCTTTCATTTTGTTTGATGTCTTTTAAAAGCATGAAGTTTAATAATGTCATATTTATCAGTCTTAGCTTTTTCTGTTTAGTTCAGAAATCATTTCATGATCTCCAAGGTCATAATCCTCTTCAAGAGGAGAGACTTAGACTTTTGAACTGTTAACATGTACACATTTCTGTTAACTAGTTTAAGTAATGGGATTAACGTTTGGGCATTTGAAGTTTGCTTATTTTTAATCTTTCCCAAGGTGATTTTGCAATTTGGGATTTGCCACCTTTGATGGTAAAAGAAGGGCTCAGAGGCTAGAGTAAGCATGGACTTTAGGACAACTAGGAGTGTTGTAGCAAGTGTATATTGAGAAGACTGACTGGCTACAGTGAGAGGAAATTGTGAAGGAATGGAAAGTACTGTATTTTGGATTGGTAGGGGGCTTTTAATTCTTTTTGTGTGCCTGTTATTTGCTGGTGGGTATACATCTTAAGAAGAAGCAGTCCTTGCTTCAAACTGTTCAAGCTAGGAAACAGGCAATTTTAGAGTATTAAGAGCTGTTATTGGGGGTCAGGGGGTATTATGGGAGCCATTGCAGGTTCCTGTGTAGGGGCCTGAAATGGTAGGTCAGGACACAAGTCTGGACAACTTGAGTATGTAGAATGTCAAGGAAGAAGGCTAAAGACAGAGAGACCAGTTAAGAAGCTACTACAACAAATAGAAGAAGCCTAGAATCTGGGACTTATATTGTAGTTGTAGTAAAGCTACAAAATAATTACCTGAACATGTGCTTAAGCTGAAAAATATTTCCGTAAGAAGTTCTGGAATCTTGTACACTTTTAGAAGCAAGGAAAATTATTCATTATGTACAGTGATTTAAAGTGTAGTTATTCTAGCCCTAGCATTCAAGTACAGTTTTGCTGTAGCATGTTTTCTTTTTAGTTGATTTTGGGGAGAGAGATCGATCGATCAGTTTGTTCCACTTATGTATTCATTGGTGGCTGCTGTTTTGTGCCCTGACTGGGGATCGAACCCACAACCTTAGCTTACTGGAATGATGCCCTAACCAACTGAGCTACCCAGCCAGGGCCTGCTACAGCATGTTTTTTTGTTTTGTTTTTTTAAAGAGGGAGAGAAACATCAATGTGTGATTGCTTCTTGCGCGCCCCCTACTGGGGATCTGGCCCACAACCCAGGCTTGTGCCTTGACTGGGAATCGAGCTAGTGACCCCTTTGGTTCCCAGGCCGGCACTCAATCCACTGAGCCACACGAGCCTGGTCTGCTACAGCATGTTTTTTGAATAATGTGAACTAGCTCACAATTGCTAAATAGGGTAGTGACCCAGAAGTCCCACTGGTTGATGGGCAGTTTTTCCCAACACATTAATAATTTGTACTACCAGTTACCTACAGTGTTATAATAATTAACTGGAGGAATACATGCTTTATGTCTGAAGTAGGAAGCTATGTAATGACTTGATTGTTTTAACATGATTGCTCAGGCAATAGAAACAGGAAGTTATTGCAGTAATCTAGGCAAGAGAAAAGATGGAGGCTTGGACCAAACTCTGCTAGTAGGCCATAATGATAAGTATGAGAGCCTACCTCCCTAGAGAAGCATGTATACACAAGGAGACACACACAAGGATGTTTACTGGATTAGTGTTTTCATAGTGAATAACTAGAGTACCCCTCAATAGAATGGGTAAGCCGTGCAGTCTGAGTGAAGTAGAACTGCACGTACAGTACCACCGTGTGGTATTAGACAACCAAGGAGAAATGTGGCTTAGCCATCTGGGTATGATGAAGAAATAGAGGAATACGGAAGTAAAGATTGTATGCAAGTGTGTAATTTAAACTACTTTAGGAGAAGAGAATACCTGAGGAGTGAGAGATGTGAAAAAGAGGTGGTATCGGTGGACAAAAGTCCCCCTGGGGGTCAAGGAATCATTGGAGAGAATGTTCTTGAGCTGGAAAAAGGGGTTAGTGTTGGAGAATGAGGTGTTTGAGATCATAGAGGAGACTGAGTTATTGGTAATGGCAAGTTCAAGGTTATGACCAAAGTTGTAACTAAGACAGAATAGAAAAAATTGAACCTTTCAGTCCAGCCAACATACTAAGAGACCAAAACACTAGAAGCATCATCTGTATAGGTATTGAAATCACCAAGAACTATAACTGAGTAGTATTGTAGAGAGTGAGAGTAAAGACAGGAACTAAGTTATTAAAAGAACAAGGAGGTAGCTGGTGTAGCTCAGTGGATTGAGCACTGGCCTACGAACCAAGAGGTAGCTGGTGTAGCTCAGTGGATTGAGCACTGGCCTACGAACCAAAGGGTCACCGGTTCAATTCCCAGTGTAGGGCACATGCCTGGGTTGCAGGTCCGGCCTCCAGCTGGGGGTGCACAAAATGCAACCACACACTGATGCTTCTCTCCCTCTCTTTCTCCCTCTCTTCCCATCTCTAAAAATAAATAAAATCTTTAAAGAAACAAAAAAAAAGAACAAGGAGGAATTGAGAGGACTATACAGTAGATAACTGCAGTAAGACGTTCCCAGGTGGCAGATGCCAGATGCCATGGTCTGATGCCATGTTTTTAATAGGGAGCAGGAGAGATTAGATGGGAAGCAGCAACAAGGAGAAAGGAACCTGTTCCAACTCCAGGCCCAGTTGTACCGGGGGGTGGGGGGGGGTAGAGAAAATGCCACCACTTGAGAGGGATTCAGGAAAAGCAGTGTCATCAGAAGTCAAACTCAGATCAAAAAACGTACATTTACACAATGGAATACTACCCAGCAGAAAGAAAGAACTCCTACCCTTCACAACAGCATGGGTGGAACTGGAGAGCATTATGCTAAGCAAAATAAGCCAGAGGGTGAAAGACAAATACCATATGATCTCACCTATAAGTGGAACCTAATCAATAAAACACAAGGAAAATATAACCGGCAACATTGGAAGAAAAAACAACAATGAGAGGGGAGGGAGGTGGCTAGTAATGGGGAAAAGAAGGAGAAGGGTCAAGCCAAGGAACATGTATAAAGGACCCAGGGACAAAGCCAAAGTGGGGAAGGATTGAGGGTGGGGGGTGAGGGGGGTCAAGGGAAAGTGGTGGCAGGAAAATGGAGACAAATGTATTTGAACAATAAAAAAAAAAAATACTAACCAATAAAATATTTTTTAAAAAGTCACAAACTCAAATACAAGTGAAGTTTAGAGGGGTAGGTGTTTTTACAAATTAATACTCATTTTTATTAAACCACAGAGTCCTCATGAGAGAGACATGCATTTTTTAAAAGTCTAAGAAAAACAGCCATGATAGTGGTGAAACAGCTTCACATTTGGAAGATGGAGAGTGGCAAAGGGACCCTTTCATTTTAAAAAAAGTTTTTTATAGAGAAAGGGGAAGGGACAGAAAATGGGAGAGGAACATCGATGTGAGAGTGAAACACTGATCAGTTGCCTCTTGTTCGCACCCTAATAGGGAACCAAATGCACTGCCCAGGTGTGTTCCTTGACCAGGAATCAAACCAGCGACCTTTCGCTTTGCTGGACGGCACCCAACCAAGCCATGCAGGCCATGGCCAAAAGGGCCATTTTAAGGGGAACAACCACTTTGTGTTACTTCCATGGCAGAATATAGACCTAGCATTGCTAGATCTTTTTTTGATATTTTGCAAGAGAATACTGAATTTTTATGTGAAAGGGACTTAAAATACTAGCTTTTTGTTTTTTAAGTAAAACGTGAGAGACTGCATTTAGCCATCCTCACAATTTTAAGAACTCTGCTTTTAAAACAGAAACTACTATGGTATGTATTTGTAAGTCCGTGATAGTCAAACTGGCTGGCTGCCTTGTTGGGTAGCCAGCTGCGCAGTCTAGTCTGCAGGTGTAAAGAGAACTATCTAGAAGCTGATCACCAAGCAGCGCTTAAATTACCTGGCAAGTTATCACTTGCTTAATTGAGTATTGCTCAGACAGATTTTATTTCACCCCATATTTTTTTTCTTCAATTCTAATCCTGATAATGGAATTGCCTTTGAAGAAAAACACACCTGACTTTTATGGCCTGAACTTTTAATAAAGTAGACTTTATACAATAAAGGAAAGCTTCTAATAGACGAAAATTTGAAGGTTCTTTAAGCCTTAAAAATAAAAAAAACAACAACAGCTAATTCCTAGACAAATGTTAACATTACGAAGATGTTTAATGTGTCTTCAAAATCTTCAATTTTTCTTTAGTCATATTGATCGAAAAGATTTTTTGTATTAAGTAGAAGTCCTAAAGAGAGTATTTGGCTGTATTTGACCTTGGACAGGGCGGCAAACTCCGCCCTAGATTTAGTTTCCTTATCTGTAGAACAGATTAAAAATACATGCCCTACCTACTTTGATAAGGATCAAATAAGAGTGTGAAAAGCTAACCTCCTGACTCTGGGTGCTTTGTTTGACTATGTCCTATTAAAGAATAACAGCTTGCTAAAGCTAGTGAGTCTCTATTTAGAGAAAATATTTTAGATTAGAATATACTTAAAATGTAAAAAACCCAGTGAGTACAAGTAGATATATAATCTGCTTCCAAAAGCAACTTTCCTATTGAAAGATGACACTGGGTATCATTGCGTGAGGTGCTGGCTGAAAAGTATCGTCTCTCTGTCCTGTAAGCATGACTAGTTGTACTTTGGTTAAAAATTCTCTTCATTCAAGAGACACATGATATACATACTCTTTCTTGGGGTCTACCGTCACCTTCCTTTCCCTTCTCACCCTGTACTCACTTTTTTGTCCTCATCAAAATTAGTAATTATTACTTGAGATTTATATTTAATGTAGTGAGCCTTTTCTAGCAGCATTTAATACACACTCAGAAGAACAAGTCTTAACTGAGAAACACGGTACCTCATTTGCACAGTAATTTTAAGTCCCAGTGATGAAAACTAAGGCAGCTTCCTCAAAGAAAACCAACATTAATGAATCCAGTGCAGCCAGTGTGTTGACTATGAGGTAATAAAATCTTTTATCACATCCAGCTTGACTGTCTTGTTATTTAGTCTGAGTCTTTTGGAATAGTTACTCCTTTTTATTAGTTGTATGGTTGTTATGCAGCCAGGGAAGGAAAAAGCTGAACATCAAAATCATCAACAATATGCCTGAAAAATAAAATACAATAAAAACAAAATTAGTTACATCAATTCCACATGAAATGTAGATATTTTCTAAATCTAATTCTCACATTGTTTTTCTTCAACCATGAATCCTTAAAAACAGTATGTACTTGGTAAAACCAGTAAGAGCTAAACATTTATTTAAAGAATAAACAAAACCGAAGTATTTGGAGTTCTAGTTCTGGCTCCATTACTGACTTGCTGAGTGAGAAGCTTTGGTCTGCGTTTGCTCTTCTTTAAAATGGCAACCCTCTCTCCCAGGCCCCCGGGGATGCACTGGGAGAATAAAGCAGCTGAAAGCACCCTTGAGTTTTCACTTGCAATGCTCAAAAAAGAACAATAGGCTAGATTACTTTATCTCTTCTCTTTTTTTTTCTATTAATTTTAACCATTAATAGCTTTTAAAGCTATATCAAGCAAAATACTTAAATAAAATTTTGGTTAATACTGAAATTTTAAATCTTAAATATGGGGAAAAATCACATATTAGTAAATCTTCACCTTGAGGTCACACCAGACAAGTCTAGCATGGTTGAGTTGTCAGTAGGAACCAGGGATGTTGCTGAGTGAGCCACAGGGCCCAAATCACACTGTCTTGAACGGGAAATCTCCAATAGTTAATGTGTTTATCTTAACGTACTTAGGTTTAAAGTTCTAGGTCAGTTTAAACTAGGATTAAGAGTGAATTTTTGTCACATGCAGATTTGATATTTACCCTTGTTTGGTAACAATAGGAAACCTGAAGCTTTAACTAGCATTTGGATAGCTTAACATTTTTAAAAGATGAGTCTGTTTGCAACCGAAGGCTTGAAATGAAAATAATGTCAGAGACCATCCCTGTAAACGGATTGACCAACTTTGACATTTTCTTTATAAAGTCAGAGCTAGGAAGTAAGACATTATATTTAAAACTTTTTCCTAAAATGGAATTTCCATTTCATATATGCATATGGTAATTTGCTAATATGCATTCTGTGAAAGGTGTAAATTAGAGAATTAATTTTATATACAGCCTTATAGCCCCATGTATAACATTTTAAATTAATTTTGAGGAGATGGCAGGGAGCATTAAAGGAATTACAACATCTGCTATGAAGAGAAACAGAAACGAACAAGGTTTATGGTTTCCAAGAACAGTCTGCTCCCTACCTGGTCAGAAAAGGAAATAAGATCACTCTCTAGGAACTAGTCCATCTCACTCCCGTCTTGCCTACTGTAGTTTTAACAGGGGTTGGTTTGTTTTGAATAGCCCTTTGAATGACTCTTGTAAAAATATTATTTCTTATATTTCCCATCTTTCTTAGAGTTTAATTATGGTCTTATTTCATTTGAGGCGATTTTCTTTTTCCAGTGGCAATGTAACTTCAATATATGATAAAATTCATTGTAAGCTAGAATTCAGTATTATCAAGGCCGCCATTTATTCACATATGGACGGATTCCTGTATTGCTTATCATTCATAAATCTCTTTGAAAATTATGAGAACATGCCTCTTTAAACCAAAAACTACAACAGGAATTTTATGTTGAATGTATTAAGCTAGGAGGTCTTTAGGCCAACTAAGAATCTTTGAATGCTTATTTTCAACAAGCTAGGTAGGGCCATACTAGTTAGAAAAAAAAGTTAATCCCAATTCCAGTTTTAAAAGATTCCCTAAATAGGAAGCAAAGAGATGGATAAAAATATATTTGTTTTTTGTTTGGGATGTTTTTGGATAAGTAGTTCTTTAAAAATGTTCTGGTAATGGCCATAAACGATAGTACTTCCTTGTTTGGAACATGAAGCATAGCCTGTTTTCCCTCCCTGCTACTCTCTAGTCTGTATACTTTCTAAAGGGGTTAGAGATGATTGTTTCTTTTTTTTTATCTATCATGAGATTTCTTTTTTCCAGCCTATTCTTCAGGAAGAAGATACTGAGTAGCTAGGCTTGAAAAACGTGTGTTTAAAGTAAAATGTCAAAATGTCAGGGAGAGTGCCATTACTTCTGATTTCTTATAAAATTCTTCTGGAAAGGCCTACTTTTCAGTGTTCTTTCAAGTAATGAAAGAAATAATTCCTTAGTATCATGGCCTGTTGTTGATATTGTAGTCGGAACACTAACGGATATGCATATGTTAATAATATATGTTTGATTTCAAATAAGACATATTAGAGATTTTTCCACATAGAAACTATCACTAGACCTGGCCGATAAGTGACCTTTTTAATTTCTTCATTAACTACAGTGACATTTTTAACTTAAATTCAAAAATAGAAAATTTATTGTTAAAGTAGTTGTTATTGGGAAAACCCTGGCAATCTATTGAACTAAAAAAAGGCACCATTATTATTAGCATTTTAAACTGCAGGTATTCTCTGACACTCTTCATATTTAGACCTGCATATATTATTATTGAACATAGTAGATACTAAATAAAGGAATGGAAGGTAAAGGGCAGGAGCGCAAAGTGTGATGGCTATTCAAACCTGTTATGCCCCCGTTCCCTTCTATACGTACCCTTAAAAATAGTCAGAAATGAGTAACAAGGAAAAAAATGCTGTAGATAAAAAGGATGAACTAATAGAAAGCCAGGCATCCTCATATTCACTTATAATTATGAATTATAATCAGGCTTAAAACAAATGACTAAGTAGAATCAAGAAATGCTGGTAACTTATATAAAGAAATGCACATTATGACCACAGTTACAGTCATACCTCGGTACTCGTCCGCTTCTGTACGTGTCACATTTTGATGAGAAGAAAATGTTTCGGCACTCAGCATTTGCTAAAACTTGTATGAGTCACAGCACCGCCCCGCAAGAGAAAATGCTTCATCATTTAGCGTTCATCGGTCTCAGTCCTCATCCAGAGTCCCAGAACGAATTAATGGCGAGTACTGAGGTACCACTGGATTTTTTTTTTAACTTTTTGTGTTATTTGGCCTATCCCAGTAGAAGTAACAGGAATGAATCTTACAGATTTTAAAACTATGCTTGTTACCGGTACACACTGATTTATGAGACTCATTTTTGCTTTTCTGCAAAATGAGTCAAATGAACTAAATGGTATTTTATATGGACCTCACAAATTTGAAAAAACTAATTCCTTTAACGAAAAAAGATTATGTTTTGATGGAATGAATCATTCCTCACTTTTTTTTGCCCTCCTATCTGAGGGTTTTTCAAAGTGGTATCATACTTGAAACTGACTACACTTAACTAGACATTTTTGTTTCTTTGAAGATAAAAACAGTTTTAAAGGATACTACACAAGATAAGCTGTTATTTCAGGCATGTTAAGTACCTTTTTCATTTTCTTTTTTGTCGGTACTCTGGCTTTGAAAATTGACATGTTACAGAGACATTCCATATCATATTTTAAGATAAACTCATCTTTCAATCATATTAAATAAAAATATGCTTACCTAAAGAAGGAGCCAGCCAATACACTATAAAAAATTGAAGGAATGCTTCATCAAAACACTTGAAATGTAGTGAAAGTGCCAAAGCTGGGTTAAATATAGCTCCTGTTAGACTTCCTCCTGTAATACATTTTAAGCAGAGTGTATCTTACATTCTCTTGTAACTGAAAATAAAGGGGTTACTAAATGTGACTTTTGCTTTACATACTCAAGTACAGTCATCCCTGGGTATCTGGGGGTGAGAGGAGTTGGTTCCAGGCCCCTGCAGATACCAAACTCCAGAATTGTTCAAGTCCCTTATGTAAAATGGCATAGCAAGTACACATAACATATATATCTATATATATACACACATATATTCACATTCTCCTATAAAATTTAAATCAGAGATGCCAAAAGGTTGGACACACTGGGAGGAGAAAAGTTGTCCTGGTCCACACATTAAATACACAAACACTAATGAAAACTGATGAGCAAAAAAAAAAGGTTTTAAGTAAATTAACGATTTTGTGTTGGGCCGCATTCACAGCCATCCTGGGCTGCAGGTGGCTCATGGGTCGCGGGTTGGACACCCCTGCTTTAAATCATCTCAAGGTTACTTCTAATACCTAATACAATGTAAATGCTATGTAAATAATTGTTTATTGTTTAGGGAATAATGACAATATAAAATGTACATATTCAATACAGACACAGCCATCATAAGGCCTACCTACATAGTACATGTCAGCAACAATGTAACATTTTTTAAGAATATTTTTGATTGTCTTGGCCAAGTAGCTCGGCTTGGCCATTGGTTAGAGCGTCGCCCTGATACACCTAGGTTACGTGTTCGATCCCCCGTTTAGGGCACATACAAGAATCAACCAATGAATGCACAAAGCTCAACAACAAAAAGAATTGTTTTGATCCATGGTTGCTTGAATCTGTGGATTCGGAATCCATGGATTCATAACCCATGGGGTTCTAAATACAGGGGTTGACTGTATTCTTTGATCTTTCTTGCAGAATCACCTGGCATATTATGGAGTATAAAAGTAGAGTATAGATTATAGTATGTCCAGTGCAAAAAAAAATACAAAGGACATTAAGAACGTTAATCCAGTGCTTTACCTGGATATTATTGTAAAATGCACATGCACAGTGAATCCGCTCTATTGTTTCGATAAGGCTCTCTGAAACAGGAGATTTGGCTGCCCTTAACACTGATCAATTTAAATGAATGAATAAAAATAAAATGAAAATGTATTTAAAAATGGATACAATACCCCAGGTTCCTCTTGAGCATAGCCTACCTTTGTGTTGAAAACAAAAAGTAAAGTGGACCACAGCATTATCACTGGCTCCATTTTTACTTATCAAGAGAACCCTGAAGAAATAACTGAATGGTATGGAAATTATACCTCAGTAAAGTGGTTTCAAAATTTTTTTTACAAAGAAGTGACTGACTAGCCATGAATGATAAGCATAAATTCTAACAGTTGACTGCATTTCAGTATTCATGGTCCACCTCTGCACCTAGGGTATCTCTGACATGGGGCTTGCACGTTAATAGTTCTGGCTACACAGCAAGAAAAGAAAGGCAGGAGAGCCTGTACAACAGTGCTCACCAGGGCTGTGGCTCAGCTTTTCAAAACACACCCTAAGATTATCCCTGAGACAGCGACATTTCTGGTGGTCCTTCCATGTGGAAGCTTAGGTACACACATCTGCCCCTGACTCAGCCACAGCGATAGAGCCCAAGATCTTCACAGATTTTATATTGACACACACCATACCATGTTAATGCAGCAAGTAAAATTGGAAATTAAACGACCCTTTTGTAAGATTTCACTGAGATTGCACACCTGATATGCTGAAAATATTGAAGCTCTGTTGACGAGAAGATGTTGAGCAATGAACCGAGTCCACTGGATAGCCAAGAGTTTTCTTCTAGCACACTAGTCTCACAGCATGATTCATGTTCATGCCTTAGCAGTTAAAAATTACATCACACCATGGACCTTCAGAATCATTCTCAAATAGCCAAATCTTGGCTATGGCTAGTGTGGCTCAGTGGATTGAGTGCTGCCTGCGAACCACGGGGTCATCAGTTTGATTCCCAGTCAGGGCACATGCCTGGGTTTCAGGCCAAGTCCCCAGTCGGGGGCATGAGAAAGTCAACCACACACTGATGTTTCTTTCCCTCTCTTCCTCCTTTTTCCTCTCTCTAAAAATAAATAAATGAAATCTTTATAAAAAATTAGTCAAATCCTGGAATGTTCAATCTGCCACTGCCAAGGGCCAACAGAATTGTTTGGTTGGCAGTGGGGTCATTTCAGTTCAATTCCACAAAAGAAAAATTATTGAGTTCCTCCCTGCACGTTGTGGGCAGAAAGATAAGGGCTCACACAGACCTTTACAATATAATGTAATATGTGCTATGATAATATAATTAGCAACTTGTGATTTTTTTTTTTTTTGCATCTATCATTGAAAGCAGACTGAACCATCGCCCTCATAATTAGTTTACTTTGGTGTTCCAAAGCCAGACTTCCCAATATGCCTAAGAACGCTATCAGTCAGTCTTGTACCATCCTGAAACTTACACTACTTCACTCCCTTTACCTTCGAGTCCTCACATCACCAGTTCTGCTCAGTGTGACTTGGTGGAAGCTGCCCTTCCTACCAAGAGGTAGAGTCTATTTCTCCTCTCTTGAATGTCGACTGGCTTTGTGACTTGCATAGACAGAATGCAGCAGAAGTGATGCTATGTGAATTCTGAATATGAGTGACGCTGTGTGAGTTCCAGGTTCAGGTCTCAACAAACCCGTCAGCCGCCACTTTTTGCTTTCTTAGAACAACGCTGTGACCATGTCCGTAAGCTGATCTATGCTGCTGGGGGATGAGGCCACATAAAGGAGAACTGGGGCACCTGGGGTGATAGTACCAAATAGCAGACTCATGCGTGAGGCCACTGTGGCTCTTCCAGCCACAACAATTGACCAGCTACCTGATCTCAGAGTTTTCTTTCTAACCCTCAGAATCATGAAAAATAATAAATTATTGTCATTTTAAAGATTGGGGTGGTTTGTTACACAGCAATAGTTAACTGATATAGAAATGCATTCTCAGGAGCAGCTTCTGTGTTAATGAAGCCTAAAGCATTTGCCATTGGCATTGACTTTGACGTTTTAGACTGGATGAGTCGGATGTAGGAGCTGTCCTCTGCATTGTAGGACGTTTACCAGCATCCCTGGCCTCTACCCACTAGATGCCAGCAGCATATCCGTTCCCCTCTCGGCGCCCCCACCTGCCATTGTAACAACAAAAAATGTCTCCAGACGTTGCCACATGTTCCCTGGGGGAAAAATTGTTTCCTATTGAAAACCACTGTCCTGTAGAAACACTGTTGCTCGTGTACAAGTAGACATACCTGCATACAAAGTTTAATTACAGTAGCAAAGAACTGGGAAAAACCTACAGGGCCATTCATAAGAAAACAGCTAAGTAAGTTAGTTTATTATTAATTTGGAATACCATTCAAGGTTTTGAAATAATGAGAGAACTCTTTTAACATAGATTTCCAAGATACAGCATTCAACAACCACTACCAAAAAAAAAAAAAAACCCCCAAAAAACCCCACAAAAAGTAAGGTATGGACCTTTTTATGTTAACACAAACACACATAATGGTTTCTAAAGGGTCTTATCCATATGTATCATACACACACATTAAAAGGTTTGAAAGGACACACACATGCAGGAGGATTACCCTGGAGGAAAGAGTAGGCAGGGAAGGAGAGGGGACACACAAGGCTGGAGGATGGCAGTCAAAAGTCACTTTTAGTCTCAGGGTAGTGTTTCGACTTTTTACAAAAAGAACACAGTCATGTATTACTTGTGTAATTAAACATGAATTATTTAGAAAGTGAGAATCATGCACCAGACACAGAACTAACAGAAAATGCCTTTGAAAAATGTTACTGTTTATTGACATTTGAAGGGGAAAAGACATAACACAAGTTGAAGAAGACATAACACAAGGAATCAGTGGGGAGATCCAGCCCCCTGAGTGCGAAGAGGCCTAGAGGGACAGCAGGAGCTGAGTGACATCACCACAGCAGAAGACTAAGTCCCAAGTCTGGCAATTTGAGGCACTAATGTTTCTCAATACTCCTAAAGAGAATCAAATTATCTGACAAAATAACTCTCTTAAAATCACATAAGGCTCATGTATAAGCCAGAATGTCAATTAACTAATTCTCAGCGGAAGCTAGCCCTTTCCAGTGACCAGAATATTTGTACCAGGTGCTATACTAAGAACTTGAATTCGTTACTGTGTTCTTCACAGCAGAATAGGTAGTGTTATTCTTTATTTTAGAGATGAGGAAACTGAAGGCCAAATGAAGTATCTCTTCTAAGGACATGGTCCAACTCCAAAACTGTTCTTGTAACCATTCTATTATCACTGGCGTAATAAAACAATATTTTGGACCTTTGTTTGAATCTATTTTTCATCTTTAAATTGGCACCTATTTCGTATGGTTATTGTATTAAAAATGAAAACATGTAAAGGACTTAATTCCCTTCTCCTTTGGTAAATAATTTTACCTATATTCTTCATAATTTAAAAGGATACAAAAACAACTCCTGAATGAAGTAATGAAATGAAGTAAAAATACTACAATTTCTTCAGATAATTTATTATGCTTATTTTGAAAGCCCGTAGACATTAAATATGTATTATTTCTTCCTGCATAATTTTTAAAAGTGAATAGACTACTTGGTAACTCATTCACTCATTCTAAAAATCCTTACTGAGTATTTATTTTGTACCAGGTGACACCATGCTAAGTAGTTGTATGTTATCATGAATAAAACAATTTTAGTCTCTCTACTTATAAAACTTACTGTCTGGTGGAGGAAGACAGGCATTACATCAGAAAACAAGTGTATAAAGATTCTACAAATGAAATGAACAGCATTCTGTAATAGAAGCCACTTACTTAAATGTGTAAAATAACATACTTTTTCAGTATCGAATTAATTAAAAAATTAGTTCTCTTTTACCCTGTTCATTGAGCTAACTTCTCCCATACCTAAGTTAAGGAAGATTTGCTTGAAATCTGCATGAGCAATTTTATAGCCCTAACATGTTAATTACACAGCTTTTTTTTTTTTTTAATTTGGGAAGCCAATAAATACATAAGTGGCAATGACATCAATGGCCTCCATGTGCACATCAAAGTGCAGGTGCTAAATCAATAAATGCACAGTCAGACACTTGGTCATTGGTCATCCAAAGAACCTGTGGCTACACTGCTGGACGGTTATGTTCTATAATCTTAAAATACATAATCGGTTATTTTGATGCAACCCATATTAGTGACTTCTAAGTACCCTCAAGTGTGCCCCAACTGTGGCATAACTTTTTGCAACAGATGATCCCGTCCATATGTGGGGGAGGTTTCTGCTTTAGCCAAAACCTAAGACTTTAATAAGCAACTATTCACCAACCCCTCAAATGTGCATATATCCTGCCCTCTTGCCTATACCATTTATTTCCATTCTTGTCCACAAAGAGAATGGTACTAGGTCTAAAGAAAGGGAAATGGATTGGAAACTTTCATTTTCACCTTAGGAGTCCTTGTCTTAAGGTCTGCTTCTACTCATAGTTTCACTTTTAATGGGCAGAAGATAAACTTTTATTACAAATTTCCTGGCCTTCAAAATGTTTTATAATTTAGATATAGTCCCAATGAAGATATTTTGTTGTAATCTTTTAAAATGACACATTTCATTGTTAAACTTTTATTTTTGCATCTGAGGTCTTGTCAAAGTAAACAAGTGGTTTATAAGAAATCAACAGATTTCTCAAGAGTTGTTTTTAAAAAGCACCTTTAATTTCAAGAAAGTTTTCATTTTAAAACACATCTTTCTTGATAAGTCACTTAAAAGTTCATTTATTCCTCAAGATGAATTAAGGGGATAAAAATGACTTTAAGTAATTTTTCAGGAAAACAACTACGAAAAAGAACTACATAATTTCTACTCTCCACTCTTACTACTACCCAGTCATGTCAGGATCGTTTTTCAGTGAGTGTCAGAAAGGATCTTTACCAGGTTGGCTTGAGGAAAGAGGCAGCTGAAAAGCTATCTTCCTGTCTACCATTAAAACAATCCCTTTGCAGGATATTTGAACCCTTGGCATTATCTCAGGAGATCTTAGTTTCAGCACAGAAGTGCCTTCTTTTTCTGGGTATTCAAAAAAGCACTGAATGAAGGATCTGTATGTTGGCCCTATCCTGAAAAAAACTGGATGCAAAATGTTTAGAATGGTAATAGTAATACTGACATCACAGAGGTTCGGGGGTTTCAACTATATCTTGGTAAAGAACTGAGAGCCTCAGGTCATAGAGGCTCCGGAGGTACCAAGTGTTTTGCGGGAATAACAAACCTGCATAGACCAAAAAGGTGATGAGTGCTGCCAGCATGTGGATACGAAGCTTGTTTCGGACCTCCTGGAAGTGCAGCAAAGCACTGTGGAAGATAAAGGAGCAGATGGCCTCTATGACGACGGCTTTGGGCAAGTCGACGTGGATGGGATTCCTGCAAGCGAAGGTCCTCTCGCTGACGTGATACCTGGTCAGTCCCAAGCTCCACACGGCGCCCATAGAGTATCTGCTGCCCAGGGCACCAACCAGCTGAGCCAACAGCCTCATCGCCCCTATCTCGGGGGACATGTCCCCCAGCACCATCTGCATCATCACACCGCACGGGTTGCTGGAGGTGCCCACCAGAGTCAGGCCATGCACCAAAGAGAAGAAATAAACTAGCGTCAGCGGCCAGGTGGGGTGCGTGGGTTCCTGCTCGCTCAGCACTTGCAGCTCATGAGTGCAGCAGCACAGCTGGAAGGTGGCCAGAAACTCCAAGACAAAGGTGTGGGCCATGGGCCTGTGCATATGCCGCCGGAGGACCACGCGAGCCAGCGCCACCGTCAGCACGATCGACAGCATCAACCCCAGCGAGGTGCAGGTGTCCTGCACCTCGAGCCAGAGCCCCCGCAGCGCCGCCATGGCTCGCTCCCCTGCGCACCGAGCCGCCTGGTCCGCTCGGAAGCCGGCGGTCCACGGGCTGAAGTCCGAAGTCCGAAGTCCGCAGCCCCGCCCCCTCCTCAGGCCCTGGGGCGGGCGGACTCCCGAAGAGCTGGGGCCCCGGGCGTCACGCTGGAGGACTCCTCCCCCACCCCCCGGCTCCGCGCGGAGGTGTCGGGGCTAGAGCCGGGTAGGCGGGGACGGGCAGAGGAGCGGCGTGGGAAGTGCTGCAAGGGCACTGGCGGAGGGGCCCGTGGGCAAGCCGTCCGGACACGCACACACCCCTGCCCCTCTCCCAGGGACTGGAAGCGGCGCGAGCCGAGCCGGGAGCCGAGGGCCGCCGCGCGCTCGGAGACCAGAGCGCATGCGCCGGGCGGCCCTGGCGCCCTCGCCCGCTTTTGCTCTGGGACCGCAGGGTTCGGGGCCGGGCGCGCGCAAGTCCGCCCAGCGCGGAGTGGGAAGGTGAACGAACACTTGGTTGGACAGTTGCTTCGAAGTGAGGAACCTGAGCGTTTTCCTGCCCGGTCCTAAAACTGTAAAACCGTGAAGCTGGCAAGACATCTAAATAATCACCTTGGCCAACCACCTCGTTTTTTAATAATGGGGCGACCGAGAGAAGACGGGCGGTGATGGAGGTGCAGCGCTGCGCGGGTAGGGGCGGGTGGGGTAGCGGGAGAAGACTTAGAAGAGCGAACCAGGGTTGGACCGATAGGGAAAACGGCATGCAACGGGATCTCCTTGATAATTAAGTTAGTTTTTTTCGCCTCCGTCATAGAGTTGTGGGTCATAGGGCCCCCTCATCGATTTGTTTGCAGCACAGAGCCTAGCATATAGGAAGCGTCCGGTACGTGCGAGCCTAGAGGTGAAAGAGCGAGTCTGATGGTGCCCAAGTCTAGTTTCAGCTTCGCAAGGTGAAGCGAGGGCTGGAGGCGCACGGCGGGGACGGCGGCGCAGCGAGGCGACTGTTACAGGTGCAGGGGTCGCCTGCCGATGCCGCCGAAGAAAGGCCAGCATTCACACCGTCGGACTTTAGAGTAAGGAAAGGTTTATTGGTGGGCAAAACTCCAGCTGAGAACTGGGATAACTAATCCTCAAATCCGTCTTAAGAGAGCCCCGAAGTCAGGCCGTCTTATCAGGGAAGGGAGGAGGGTCCAGGCAGGAGGTGGGCGTTTCCGGCCTGGGCCCCGCCCCAGACAGCCAGACCGCGGGGCGCCGAGAGGGAATCCGAGGAAGAGCTCGCTGCTTCAAAATCCCTTTGTACCCTGGGTCCGGTCCCGGAGACTCCTGTGAATCTTTTGATAAGCAGTCATTGTGTTCTGCGTACTTCCCCACCTCTTCAGGAAAGGTGCCCTTTGCAAAAACCCAAGCCTTAAGCAGAATTCATCTAGTTAGTTAGCATATCTGGGACACAAGTTCTGAACCTGAAGACCAAGAGAGAAATGCAGGCTAGAATTAAGGTAGAGAGAGAGCACTTGACTGTTACAAATGTACTTAATACCACTAAACTGTACACTTAAAAATGGTTAAGGTGGTAGCTTTTATGTTATGTGTATTTTACTACAATATAAAAAGCTTTTTAAAAGGATGAGCTATCAAGCTAAGGCAAGACACGGATAAGTCTTAAATGTATATTGCTAGTTGAAGGAACCAAGTCTGAAAGACTACAAACTATATATGATTCTATTTATAGGACATTCTGGAAGAGCAAAACTAGAGAGGTGGAAAATAGATTAGAAAGAAGTCAATGGAGGAGAAGGGTTAAATAGAATAAGCACAGAGGACACTTAATGATAGTGACACCCTTTTGCTTATTACTGTGATGGTGGACAGGATACTATCCAATAGTCCAAACTCATAAAACCTTAATGTATGCACATTTAAAAAATCATTTTGGAGAATTCCAAAATGGAATAAAGACAGGAACAAAAAAAATCTGCATTATAAATAGGTGAAACCTCCTCACGGAAAGGGGTGAGAGAAAAGATGCTGACCTAAGGGACTTGGAAATGAGTGGAATCTGTAAAACTAAATGTACTCCAGTTGAGAACTTGTATATCCACAGAGGAAAAGGCTAGAATGGGCCCATGCAGTAATGAGTTGGAGATACCACTATGACCTCATGTTTAGCTTAATATAAATACAGAGAGTTACATACAGGAATATTCATAGATGTGTGTGTGTGTGTGTGTGTGTGTGTGTGTGTGTGTGTGTGTATACAAGGTCTGTCCAGAAAGCATCCAGCCATGTACTGTGAAAAACAGAGATATTTATTGAAGAAGATACAAGATATAAGAAATATTGTACATAGGACAGTGACGCCTCAGTCCCCTTCAAAGGAGGCATGTTGGGGTCTCACCCAGTTCTCCCAATTGCCATCGGCTGCCCTGTCATATTTTTTGGAATCTCATCTATGGTCTGAAATCTCTTCCCTTTCAAAAGGTGATTTCAGTTTGGGAAAAGCCAGGTCACAGGGTGTTAAATCTGGGCTACAGGGGAGCTGAGTCACCGGGGTGATTTGATATTTTACCAAAAAACTGCACAAGGCGTGATGCATGAGCGGGCGTGTTGTTGTGATGAAGCCGCCAACCGCTAGTTGCCCATAGGTGCAGCTTTCTGAATCATCCAAATAGTTTCCGCAGAGGAATGTTCACGCTTAACGCAAAATTTGATGTAGATTCATTGCTCTATTCACTCAGTCATTTTGAATGTGTTGGCTACACGGTACACACGCTGCCGTGCTCAGTGGCATCTACCACCACCCTGACTAGTACAGTGAAGTCGTCATTGTTCATGCATGCTCATTCCAGCCCACTCTTCTTGGCTGCCAGGTTACATCAGTGTTGTGCACACCATTCTCTTTATATTAACAATGGTTGACTTTTTCTGGACAGATCTTGTGTGCGTTAGCACACACACACACACATTTCCTTACTCTGTCAGCTGAGAGGGCTTAGAAGGTAGGATACCCTGGCAGCAATAGCACACCCAGGGCCCAGATCTTGGTTTCTAACACCATTCTCCAACACAAGGAGCCAGGGCTTCTTGGAGAAATGGCTGATTCAAGGACTGGGACAAAAAATACACAAGGTGACTCTGGAGCATCTTGTAGCACTAGAAAGTCATAAAAGAGGAACATTAAAAAGGTTTACACCTGTGTATGTCAAAGGGACAAAGGAGTCAACTGAAAGAGCTGGCCGAAGCTAGACAGTTTGACCAACAAAATTAAGTGGTTTTGGGTTATAATTCAAAGTATAAATTAAAAAAATCCATGAAGCATACTGAAAAACATAAATTATAAATTGAATTAAAATGAATAAGTGGGAGAGAATATAAAAATCTGTGCAGAAGGATTTTAAATAACTTATGTAGATACTCTGTTTTCAAGGGAGCTGAGCATAGCTCCTCACTTGTTAAGTGTGGTTTGTGGCTCCTTTCAATGCAAACAGTATGGAAAAGGCAAAGGCAGGGAAGTAAATTTGCACTGGAGAAACCCAACAAATGTTCCTTACCCAGGTGATCAAGGTTAAAACCAGGAGTGATATCATGTTGGTACGTACGTACTGTTGATATGATGCAATGAAAATGGCCCTTCTGTGGTCTTCCTTCCCCAAGCACATAACCCAAATCTAATTATGAGAAAAATATCAGACAAATCCCAACTGAGGGACGTTCTATAAAATAATTGACCAGTACTCCTCAAAATCGTCAAGGTCATAAAAAATAAGGGAAGTCTGGGAAGCTGTCATAGCCAAGGGGAACCTAAAGAGACATAATGACTAGACGTAATATAGTATCTTGCATTGGAACCTGGGACAGCTAAAGGGCATTAGGTAAAAATTAAGGAAAGGTGGATAAAATATGGATTTCAGTTAATAATATCAACATTGATTCATTAATTATGGCATGTTCCATATTAATGTAAGATGTTAATAATATAAGGAAAATAAAAATAAGGGAAAACTGGATATAAGATATACAAGAACTCTGTGGTATATTTGCAATTTTTCTATAAACCTATTAACATAATAAATGAAATAATATCACACAAAATGAAAGTTACTCTTAACTTTCTTTAGTAGAATTTGGAACACCATGTGGTTTTGGCACTGGTGATTTTGGCAGTGACAAGAGGAGGTGAAGACCACAGCGCCGTCTAGGAAGAAAAGGCCTCCACACAGGAGTCGGCCTCGGGGCAGACCCCTGTGGGCGCCAGCAGCTGCGCAGGGCTTTGGGCAGCTGCCAGCGGCCTGTCTGCCCTGTAAGCCTCCGCGGAAACAGAGCTGTTTCCCCAAAGCCAGAGCTAGCGCAGGCTGGAAGACAACAGTGGCGACGACAACTGCTCTGCAGGTGCACTTGGGGCTTCACAAAATAATTTGGGAGAAAATAAGGAAGTTCGGCTTTCCTGCAGAATGACTGGAAGCAGAGCCAGCCATACTGTTTTGTAACACGTTGCTGCAGCCCTTTACTGTGAAGGATGCTATTGCCCAAAATCCGGGCTCTACCAGAGAAAAGACTTACTGCTCAGATATCTATAAATCCCTTTAAAATCAGTGGAATGAAAAATATAAAATATTAAAACCTATTAAATACAACCCCCAATGCAATTTAATGACCTGAATCAAAGAGTACTTTTTAAAATAAAGGTTAAACTAAATACACAGATGTCAGAAATGCCTTTTACTGTACCTAATCTATTAGAAATACAAATTCTTTGAATTCTAGTTATGGGAGCCACTGCCTTCTGAATCTCATTCCACTTAACTTCCTATTCACTGTTCCCTTTCTGATGCTCAACTAGCTGTTTCGTCTTTACTCAGCTTCTCTTACAGTGTGTATTCTGACTGGCTCTTCCATGTTAAAAGTAATGAAAGAATCTAACTGTCAAGACACACCCTAACCTTAAAACAGGAATTGTTCAATGAAGATCATGGACAAAAATGACTAATTCATAGGATCTTATCACCATGGAATCTTCATTCATTCAACAAATATTTATGGAGAATCAGTCCGGTGCCAGCCAGTGTGCTAGGCACTCCAACACAGCAATGAATGGATACTACCCCTTTGCTCTTGTTGTTGAAGCCATTGGGAAAGACAGGATAATATTAAACTATGATTGTGTATTATGCATATTAAAGTAGGGTAATAGTGTGCTTTCAATCCTAAAACTATGGTTTTTAATATTTTTAGGGGGTAGTCGTACAACTCTTAAATTTGATCGTCATGGACCCTTGCCTTAGAAAACACACATACCCCACAAAACTTGCCAATTGCTCTGGCCGGTGTGGTTCTGTTGGTTGGAGTGTTGTCCCATAACTGAAAAGTTGTGGGTTCAATCCCTAGTCAGGGCCCATACCTCAGTTTCCAGTTTGATCCCCTGTCGGGGGGCAGGTGCATGCGGTCTTGGGTCTGGGTGTGCACAGGAGGCAACCAATCAATGCTTCTCTCTCGAATCGATGTTTCTCCCTTCCTCTCTCTCTGAAACCAATGCAAAAAAATGTCCTTTGGGTGAGGATTAAAAAAAAAACCAGACAACTTGCCAATAATTTCAAGCCCTTCCATGAACTCTGGATTTAGAATTCTTAAATGGTAAATATCAAAATCAGACGAAACCTGAAGAAGCAGAAATTCTTAGATGTATGGGGAAGGTAGACTAAGTGCTGAGGAGCAGCAGCAGCAAAAATGAAAAATAAATTTCTATAGCTTTATCTGACATGTGTTATCACCAGCTAATGTGCATAATAATTAATGTTCCAGGAATAATCCATTACTGAGGACCCAATGCTCCACCAAGTGAACTTTGCCCTCCTCGGGAGAACACTGTAAGAAGCTACTAACTCGTTCACCTTTGGTCAAATGTGGTAGGAATGTGATGAGTGGTGAGAGTGCTGTAAATTAAAACTAAACAGGAGAAAGGGGATGGAAAGTTACAGGGGTTTTGTGTTTGTGCTATTTTATATAGTTGTATAGAATGTCAGAGAAGCCTTCTCTGATAAGGTGATATTTGAGCAGAAATCTGTAGAAGCCGGGGAGGAACGCCTGTGGATATCTGGGAGAGCGTTTCTGGCCGAGGGAGCGGCACAAGGGAGGGGCAGAGCAGAGTGAGTAAGGTGGGGAGTGCTGGGGAGTGAGGTCAGAAGAGGGAGTCCAGACTTGTGTGTCTGGTCTCCCAGGGTCAGGGTGAAAGGGTCAGGGATAAGGGGTAAGCAGAATTTGAGGGTGCCAGACCCTGACAGGATCATAGAATGCTGTTAGTAATGGGAAAATTGCTCAGTGAAGCCCAAGGCGAAATATTTTGCGTTGTTATACCCACGAGAGCACAAATTCTGGAGTGGAGGGATGGTTAGCCATAACTGGATAATGTGGCGAGGCCGATCAGCCCTTACCTCACCAAGGGTAGGGTTCAAGTGTGTAGCCAAGTGTGTAACCAAGTATGTATGTGTGAGCAGGTGGGGATAGGGCGCAGTGAGGAAACTGAAATAACAATGGGAAAAATAGTGAGGAAAGTGAATAGAAAACAAGACTAGGATAGTTTAGGTGGGAAGAACTTAGAAAGGGCAAAGGATCAGGAAAGAAGGGGTTGTGAGGAACTGTTTGTCAAATAGCCGCTCTTTGCCTGGATGTTTATAAGTGTGTGTGCATAATTTTAATCCTCACCTGGGGATATGTTTATTGATTTAAAAGACAGAGAGGAGAGAGAGAGAGAGAGAGAGAGAGAGAGAGAGAGAGAGACTGATAAACATTGATGTGAGAAGCATCAGTTGGTTGCCTCCCATAGATGCCCCCACCTGGGATGGAACCTGCTAAATTTTGGTGTTCAAGAAGACGCTCTCACCAACTGGACAACATGGCCAGGGCTACATATATACATATTTTAATTTGTTTTTTAAAGTAATACTGAGAAATGAGTGTTACTGTCTCCATTTTACAGATAAGAAAATAACTTGACAAAGATGATACACTACTACCAACTAGTAGAAGAGGGCAGCTTCATTATTTTGTTTTCAGTTCTCATCTATTTTCTTATGTTGCTATATTGACATTCATAATTCTATATGGAGAGACAAAATGATGTTACAGGTAGGAAGACAACAGAAGGATGGAGAAGTGTCAGGCTGCTTAGGAATTTTGAATACTGGGTTCTCCTCACTGTTGGGTTACGCACCCGGCCTTACAAAAAAACGCCACAAGATGGCAGCATCTCACCTGTGTGTTTGAGGCGGTGGAGACACATGTTCCGTGGCCAAACCGCTGCAGTACAAAAATATTGAAAAAAAGTGAAGTGTCCATCACAGTTCATATTTAGAAACTGACCCATCTTAACCAGAAATACTTGTTGAGAAAGGGTAAAAGCGCCCAAGTTTACAGAAATACACCTATTCACAGGTATTAGGAGCTTGCCATTTACCTCCAAATAAGCAGGATTAAAACAAAACAAAAATGAAAACAAAAAACATTTCCAATGCTGTGTGGGAGTTATATGAAATGGTTGACAGTAATAGTCAAATGTCCATTTGACATGCCAGAGAGATCTGTGTTAAAATTCTAGCTCTGAAACTTAGCTATGTGGTATTGGGCAAATGAAAATCTTTCTAAACTCATTTATTCATCTGTAAAATTTCTACTCCTGAGGTTTATTGTTAACATTAAGTAGCACACAAAGACCTCTTAGTGAAGTGCCTGACACTTACCAATCAATAAATAGAAGCCATTATATAATAATTATTCATATAATAATTATTTGTTGTGGTTTCCCTCTATCTTCCTAATGTGAGAACTATAAGATAACCTTAGAAATTATTTAGTCTAATGGTTCTCAATCTTGGGTATACTTTTGAATCACTTGGAGAGCTTTTAAAGAATTTGCTGTCTGTAAGCTAGACACATCACATTTCCTGATTTCAAAACATATTACAAGCCTATAGTAATTAAAACAGTGTGGTACTAGAAATAGACAGAGACCATGGAACAAAATAGCCAAGAAATAAACCCATGCATATATGCCCAACTGATCTTCAGCAAAGTGCGAAGAATATGCAATGTAGAAAGGACAGCCTTTTTAATAAACGGTATTGGGAAAACAGTATTGGGAAAGCCACATGCAAAAGAATGAAATTGGGTCTTCATCTTACACCATGCACAATAATGAACTCAAAATGGATTAAAGACTTAAATATGAGGCCTGAAATGTAAACTGCTAGAAGAAAACATAGGGGGAAAGCTTTTTGACGTTGGTCTTGGCAATGGTTTCTTAGCTATGACTCCAAAAGCAAAGACCACAAAAACAGAAACAAAGTGGGACTACATCAAATTTAAAAGATTCTGCATCATAAAGGAAACAACCAGAAGAGTGAAATGGCAATATGAAATGGGATAAAATATTTACAAATCATTATCTGATAAGGGGTTGATATTCAAAACACACAAGAGACTCCTATAAGTTGATAGCAAAAATTATAAATAAAAACAAAAAGAAATAACACAATAAAGGTGAGCAAAGAACTTGAAAAGATATTACTCCAAAGAGGATTTACTTAGGCCACCAGCTATATGAAAAGATGAAACGCAACATCAGAGGACCACCAAGGAAATGCAAACCAAAACCACAAAATACAGCAGCTCACACCTGTTAAAGTGCCTATTATAAAAACAAACACACAGACAAAAGATAAATGTTGGGGAGGCTAGGGAGAAATGTAATCCTTGTACATTGTTCATGACAATGTAAAATGATTCAGCTGCTGTGGGAAATAGTATAGAAGTTCTTCAAAAAATTAAAAATGGAACTACCATATGATCCAGCAATTGCACTTCTGGGTATATATCCAAAAAAATTGAAAATAAGATCTTGAAGAGGTATTTGCCCTCCTATGTTTATTGCAGCATTAGTAACTAGCCAAGATTATAGAAACAACTCAAATGTCCATCAATGAATGGATAAAGAAAACGGGGTATGTACACACAATGGAATATTATTCAGCCTTAAAAGGAAGGAAGTCCTGCCATTTGTGGTAACATGGATGAACCCAGAGGACATTATACTAAGAGAAATAAGCCAGTATCAGGAGGACAAATACTGTATGATTCCCTTTATATGAGGTATTTAAAATAGTCAAAGTCATAGAAGCAGAGAGCAGAATGGTGGTTGCCAGAGGCTAGGGGGAAAGGGAAAATGAGGAGTTGTTGCTCAATGGATACAAAGTTTCTGGTATGGTAGATGAATAAATTTTAAAGATCTGTTGTAAAAAGAGTGCCTGTAATTAACAGCACAGTATTTTGCCTTTTTTTTTTTTTTTTTTTTTTAAGTGCACTGTCTGGAACCCCAGCCCCGGAAGTTCTAACTTAGGTGGTCTAGGGTACAGCATGGTCATGAGAATTTTTTAGAGCTCTCTAGAGGACTCCAATATGCAGCCAAGTTATAGAAACACTTCTCTAGACCAACTTCCTCACTGTGAAGATGGGAAAGAGGGGTCCAGACAGAGTGGAAGTGATTTGTCTGATAAAATGAGATAAAGGATGCAAACCGAGATCTCCTGACTCCCGGTCCTGGGCTCTCCCTAGCACACACAAACACTTTACCCGGTCAAATCAGCTCACGCTATACTCCCTGAACACCCCAGGGTCACCCCTGTGTCAAATCCACAGCAATACATTCGAGCTGCCTTTGGAGTGCGTGGCATGTGCCGAACACCGAGCAAGCCAAATTATATGTGTTATCTTTAATCCATGCAAGTTTTCAAGGAAGGCATGAGTATTCCCATGGTAGCAGGAGGAAGCGGATCTTCGGGGACTTTAAGGGACTAACTGAAGTCACAGCTAGTGAGGAGAAGCCAGAATTTGATGCAGACCTGTTGGACTCCAAAGCCCCGGCTCTTCGGCTACACTTACTGCCGCCTCGTCCTACCGCACCTTACCTTCTGCGGTTATTCCTTCATCAAGAACCAGTTCCAGTTTCACTCCCTCACCGAAAGCTCGTCCACCAGCACCACAGAGATCATCATTTACTCAACATTCATGGCACTAATCACACAAATTAGCCAATTGGCAGGGCCTACCACACGGTAATTTATTTTGTCATGTGTGTGACCTGTTTCCTTCTCCATGAGTCTGGGAAGGTGAGGGACCTTCCTCTAACTGTGTTTCTGTCCTGACCCTGTAGCTGTGTCAAGATATGGTGATATTGGAACATCCTAATATTTAGCATCTTGTGAGACTCCTTTCCTAGGAATACCTGGAGAAAGGAAAACCTATCAGCCCAAGTAAAGCTGGGTAGGAATGGTGCTTTCTCAGGCTGAGATTTGCAGTAATACTTACAAGTAGGCCTCTAGGTGTCAGTAGAAAGCCTAGTTTTGAGAGTGAGAGTCTCGAAATCAAAATCTCAGGCAGGATGGAATTTTTCTCATCTTAGAGATCAACCTAAATCTAGAATAACCTCTCCAATATAACAACAACCATAGCAACACTCCTCTCAGCCCAGAGGCCGGCAATGAGGAGCCCACAGTTTCTGAGGCAGTATCTTTCACGTTTGGACAGCTTAATTAGAATGCTGTTCCTGATTTTTTGTGAAACTCTGCCTCCTTGTAGCTTGCACCTATTCTGCAAGGAAATTAAGTGGAAACAGCTCAGGATCTGCACAGGGCCTCGGCATGTGGGAGGCCTCTCACCGCGGAGGCAGGCCTTCCACACAAGGCTGATTGATTACTCCAGGATGCTGCTGACACCCGTGGGGACCCCGCCGCTCTGGGCTGTCTTCCCTTCTGGCCTAAGCATAGTCTACTCTCAGGTCACCAGGAAAGAAGCAAGCAACACACCTTTGGCAGAGAGCTGTCCTTTTGGACCCAGGGATCGAGAGAGCGACCCTTTCCAGCAGAGTCCAAAGACCTGGAGTGTGTGTGTCTTGCTCATAGATGCCTCCTTTTCATTTCTGTTCTTCCCACAGGTTCAACCCCAATAACCTGTTCCTTGCTTGGCCAAACTCACTTTTTCTGCTCAAATAATACAGAGGTATTACCATTGTACTTCCTGGTACCAGTTGTATTCTTTAGAAATATATAGAACAAACCTGGTGTCTCTTCTGCTAGGGATCTGAACACAGAGATTAAGGCATCCATCCATCCATCCATCCATTGAATAGATCTTTACTGGGAGCTCACTATATGCCACTAAGTCAGTAAGTGGCAAATGGTATTATTAAAAACCTGATGATTAACTCAGTCACAGGTAGGTCCACTTTTATGTGGTGGGTTTCTAAGCGTGGAGGAATGGAGGGCTAAGGGAGCGGGCATTGACTGCGCAAGAACTGCCTCTCTGGCAGGCTGTTAGGTGCTTGTTTTACATGCCTTCCATTGTAAGCCTCACCAACATCTAATGAGGTGGGTTATCTACATCTCCGTTCTGAAAAGGAGGGAGCTGAGGCTAAGAGAACTTAAATAACTTGACCAAAGACCCACAGCTGGTAGGTGGCAGAGCTGGAGGCCGGACACAGGGCTCTCCGAGTGCAGGACCACGACACGCTGGGCCTCACGTGGGAGTCCCTAGAACAGCTGAGGGGACATCGCGGTCTCTTCACATCATGTGTCTGAAGTGAATACTAATTAACTTTTCAAGCTTTCAAACCTAAACCCCTCATTTTCTGGGTTTTTTTTTTAAAATTAAGTTTACAAATGATTGCTTTTTTGTTGTTTCCTAGAGAAGTCAAATTTCCTGCCCATACTTTTCCATTATAAACTTGAACACACGACAAACCATATGAAAATCAGTAGCAGTCATTTGGGTATTCATTGGTTTGTTTTTCTTTAGAATTATTTCTTGGACTGAATTTATTTCAGTTGATAAATTGCTGTGATAACATCAAAGAAAGTTTTCAAGAAAATAAAGATTATCTCACACCTCATACCCTAAAACAACTATTTTGATTCTTATTCATACCCATATGTATATATTTTTTAATTGTAAATTCTTAATCAAGGTAAGCCATTATCAAAATTTCTAATGTTGTATATTTTAATTTTTTTACTCAATATAATTTAAGGATCATTTACCCATATTTCTATGTACCTTTCCTAATGATCACTTTTAACAGCTGCCTAATAATCTGTTACACATAATCAATTTTCATTATATTTTGAAGCCTTTAGAGATTAAGTTAAGGACTTTCTAACAAATGTTCCTCTCTCATTCATTACTTAAACAATCTACTTAAGTATGACTTTACCTCTTTTTTTTAGGATTCACTCAATGTGTCACAGCCTCAAGAGGACAGGGAAATATTTTTCTAAAGCACAACTTTTTCCTTTTGTTAGAGGCTTTTGTTTGTCTGTTTGTTTGTTTGTTTGTTTGTTTTTGTCTAAATCAGATTTCAAATATTGGTATCTTAGGATAATGGCCATGAGTTTAATTGGTGTCTGTTTCTTTTCAACTCCTCAGTGTTCTGATCCCTGTGTCCGCTGGCTGACACCCTCAGTTTCTAAAAATCTATTTAGGCTTCAATTAGTCAGTTACTAACTGGGCTTTGCTTTGCGGAGGTTCTTCTTGGTAACTGTTTCTTCTTCCTTTTTTTTAAAAATATATTTTTAAAAATATATATTTTATTGATTATGCTATTACAGTTATCCCACTTTTTTCTTCCCTTTATTACCCTCCACCCTCCACTGCCCCACCCCCCAACATTCCCCACCCCACTCTTAGTTCATATCCATGGGTTGTACATATAAATTCTTTGGCTTCTCCATTTCCTATACTATTCTTTTTTTTTTTTTAATTTTTTTTTTAAGTTTATTGATTTGAGAGAGAGTGAGAGGCAGGGAGAGAGAACAAGGAGGAGAACCATAGTTTTGTTATTTCATGCATTCATTGGTTCACAGACTCTATGTGGCCTGACCAGGGATCGACCCCACAACCCTAGTGTATGCGGATGATGCTCCAGCCAACTGAGCTACCTGGCCAGGCCTCCTATACTATTCTTAACCTTCCCCTGCATATTTTGTACCTACTATTTATGCTGCTTATTCCCTGTACATTACTCCCATTCTTCCTCTTCCCCCTTCCTTCTGTTTTACTGTTAATAGCTTTTTATCTTTTTCTTAGATAATTCCCTTTAACATTTCATATGATGAGGGCTTGGTGATGATGAACTCCTTTAACTTGACCTTATCTGAGACTCTCTTTATCTGCCCTTCCATTCTAAATGATAGCTTTGCTGGATGGAATAATCTTGGATGTAGGTCCTTGCCTTTCATGACTTTGAATACTTCTTTCAAGCCCCTTCTTGCCTATAGTTTCTTTTGAGAAATCAGCTGATAGTCTTATGGGAACTCCTTTGCAGATAACTGATAACTCTCTCCTTTCCTCTTGCTGCTTTTAAGATTCTCTCCTTATCTTTAATCTTGTGGTAGTTTAATTATGATGTGCTTTGGGGTGTGCTTCCTTGGGTCCAACGTCTTGGGGACTCTCTGAGCTTCCTGGACTTCCTGGAAGTCTATTTCCTTGGCCAGATTGGGGAAGTACTCCCTCATTATTTTTTCAAATAAATTTTCAATGTCTTTCTCTTTTTCTTCTCCTTCTGGCACCTCTGTGATTAGGATGTTGGATCGTTTAAAGTTGTCCCAGAGTTTCCTAAGCCTCTCCTCATTTTTTTTTGAATTCTTGTTTCTTCTTTCTGTTGTGGTTGAAAGTTTATCACTTCCTTCTGCTCCAAATTGTTGATTTGAGTCCCAATTCCTTCCCTTTACTGTTTGTTCCCTGTATATTTTTCTTTGCTTCACTTTGCATAGCTTTCACTTTTTTCCTCCATTTTGCAGCCATAGTCAACCAATTCAGTGAGCATCCACATTACCCATGTTTTGAACTGTGCATCTGATAGGTTGACTATCTCTTCATTGCTTACTTCTATTTTTGGAGTTTTGATCTGTTCTTTCATTTGGGCCATATTTCTTTGTCTGGGGTGCCTGTTACGTTGGGAGGGGTGGAGCCTTAGGTGTTCGCTAGGGCAGGGCAACCCAGGCCGCTGCGTTGTGACACTGTGTTGGGGAGGAGTACAAGAGGGAATAACGCTGCTTGCTCAGCTCTCGGCTGGCTTTCAGTCACTTTTCCTGCTACCCACAAGCAAATTGGGCCCTTCTAGTGAGGATTCTCAGGTGTGTGGGTTTGTGTATGTTCTAGGGCCCTATGGGTCTCTCCAGTGAACTCTCCTGTGAGGCTGGGAGTTTCTCCTGCTGCTGCAACCCCCAGAGGTTTTTACCTCCGGGGGTTTTGAGGCTTCCCCGCGCCACCCCCGCCCCCGCCCCGCACACTGGAGCCCTGGATTGTGTGGTCTGTCTCACTCCCCAGCTGTTCCTCATGGTTTATCTGCACGCAAATGTGGGACAGCCCAGTCCGCCAGTCACCACCTTGCCTCATGGCCTCTCTGCCCCAGCTGCCTGTCTCCGCCCCTCCTACCAGTCTGGATGAATGTTTCTTCTTTAGCTCCTTGATTGTCAGACTTCCATACAGTTCGGTTTTCTGGCAGTTCTGGTTATTTTTTGTTTTTAAATTTGTTGTTGTCCTTCTTTTGGTTGTGCGAGGAGACAAAGCATATCTACCTACACCTCCATCTTGGCTGGAAGTCCATTTTTTAATGTCTACTTCTTGTTCTTTCTGACATCAAGTCAAGCAATGGAGGGCACTGTTTGCTTTTGGTTTGTGTTCCCATGTGTAATCTTAATTGCTTCTCTTCCTGCAGTCTCCTTTTCTTCATTCCAAAGGGTGCCAGAGCCATCAGGAAAGAGGAAATAGCATGTGATCAAGGTTAGAGTTCTCTTCTAGTCAGTACTGTAGGGTCTAGCCAGTCCCGTTGATCTCTAAGGCTCGTACCTGATAGTATTCCCAGATCCAGGAGGGATGGGGGAGCTACAATGCCATTCTTCTTCTTCTTTTTTAAAATCATTATTTATTTATTTATTCATTTTTTAAAATCATGTTTATTGTATTACAGTTGTCTCTATTTTTCCCCTTTTGCCCTCCTCCACTCCCCCCTCTCCCCCCACTCCCACAGTCAACTCCCACCCTGTTGTCCGTGTCCATGGGTCATTCATACATGATCTTTGTCTAATCCCTTCCCCTTCTTTCCACCATTGTCCTTCCCCATCCCCTCTGGTCACTTTCAGTCTGCTCCATATTTCCATGCCTGTGGTTTATTTTGTTCGTTAGTTTATTTTGTTGAATAGATTCCACATATAGGTGAGATCATATGGTATTTGTCTTTCACTGGCTGGCTTATTTCACTTAGCATAATATTCTCCAGTTCCATCCATGTTGTCGCAAAAGGTAGGATTCCTTCTTTCTCTCTCTTTTTTTTTAAAATGCAGATTAATTTTATTTATTTTTTTAATGTCAAAATCTGTGATAAAATATTAAAAAATTTAAATCCATTATAAAGTCTCAGCAATTAAAACAACATGACACCAGCGTAGAAATAATCAGTTAGATAAATGAAATATAATGAGCATTCTAGACACAAACATATATATCTGTCTAACAATATAATATATGATTGATATTTCAAATCAATGGGGAAAATAAGGCTTATTCAACAAATAAGGTGCATGGACCACTATTACTTGAAATAAAACAAATATAGAGCCCTATTTCACACATTATACCAAAAATATTCAGGTGAGTTAAAAATCAATATGTAATATCTAAGGAGTTTTCAGAGAAAATACAAAATAATATTTTTCTTACACTGAAGTAAAATATTCAAACCCAGAAGCTATAAAGTAAAATATTGACAATATGACTATATTAAATTTTTAAGACTATACAGTAAGATACATTAAAAAAATAAAGGATATGTAATAGAATAAGAAAGTATTTACAACACAGCTAAAAAAGGGTTAAAATTTTTTTTTAGGGAAAAAATTCTACAAACATTTAGTCAAAAAATGGATAAAGAATACCAAAAAGTCATTTAAAGTTTTTAAAAATAATAGAAATAGGCAAGAACTATACAAAAACAGGTTTAGTTTCAACAAATAATAAAGTAACAATTAAAATAACCATCATGTCACAATCAGATTTAAAATATTGGTAATATCAAGTACTGGTGACTGTGAAAGGAACTGGGTATTCATAGACTCTTTTTCTTCATCTTTTTAAAGCAGTCCCTTTAGCATATCTTGCAATGCTGGTTTGATGGAGGTGTATTCTTTTAGCCATCTTTTGTCTGGGAAACTCCTTATTTCATCTTCCATTTTAATTGAGAGCCTTGCTGGGTAGAGCAGTCTTGGTTGCAGACCTTTGCTTTTCATGACTTGGAATATTTCTTGCCATTCCTTCCTGGCTTGTAGTGTTTCTGTTGAGAAGTCAGCTGCTAGCCATGCTGAGGCTCCCTTATATGTTACTACCTGTTTCTCTCTTGCTGCCTTTCGAATTCCCTGATTGTCTTTGATATTTGCCATTTTAATGATGATGATTCTTGGAGTAGGCCTCATTGGGTTCCTCTTGAATGGGACCCTCTGTGCTTCCTGGACTTGTGTGACCTTTTTCTTTTCTCCAATGAGGGAAGTTTTCCATCATTACTTTTTCAAACAGGTTCTCTGTCCCCTGTTCCTCTTCTCCTTTGGTATTCCTATTATAAAGATATTATTATGTTTCAGGTTGTCCTGCATTTCCCTAAATGCTTCTTCATTCTTTTTGAGTCTTTTTTCATTTTCTTGCTCTTTCTGGGAGCTTTTTTCTACCTTGTCCTCCAGCTCACTGATTCGATCCTTGGCTTAATCGAGCCTCCTTTTGATTCTTTCTACTGTGTTCTTCAATTCAGAAATTGTATTCTTCATTTCTTCTTGTTTCTTATTGATAGTTTCTATGTCCTTTCTCATGCTGATATAGTTTGTAGTAAGTTCTTCATAGTTTCCCTGTGTTTTTTTTGTAATTCTCTCTGAGCTCACTGAGCTCATTGAGTTTCCTTAGAACTGTTGTTTTGAACTCAATATCTGATAGTTTTCTTGCCTCTATTTCATTTAGTTCTCTTTCTGGGGATTCCTCCTTTCCCTTCGACTGGGAGGGTATTTCTTTGTCTTCCCATTATTTGTGAGACTCTTTTTTTTCTTCTCCTTCTTAAATTGACCTGTCTTGACTTGTGGTGTGAAATTCTATGGTTGGCAACTGATGTTTTTTCTTTCTGGATCTGCCTCTGATGATGTCAGATGTTGACCCTATCTGACCTTAGGCAGTCTGTTCAAGACTTCCAGGAATCTACTGTCTGTGGTTGTCTCCTTCAACTGTTAATCTAGTCACGCTGCACTTAGCAGTCAGGCTTAGACACCGCAGGGTGGGACAGAGACCCTCCTGGAGGTGGGGTTATTGTGTTGTCTCACACTGCTGCCACTCAGAGGAGTGGTCTGCCTGAACAAGATGTCTGCTGCTGTATGGGGGATGAGTCAGCACCAGAATCCAACCAGCTACTCTCTCAGTTCTCTCCCCAAAGCCTCCTTCCCCAGTCTCTCCTCAGGCATCTCTAGCCCACTCTGCCCCCATCTTCGCCGGAGACCAGGGTAAGTAGCTGCAAATAAAAATTTATGCGCTGGCCTTTAAAAGACTCTTTGCATCTCCAGCGACCATTCCCTGGCAGAGAGCAACCCTGCCGAATTTTGCAGCGGATTGTTATCTGTGTACTTTTTGGTCTTTGGTCTGAAATCACTTCCCTTTCAAAGGTGATTTTATTTTGGGAAAAACAGCAAGTCACAGGGTGCCAAATCTGGGCTGTAGGGGGGCCAAGTCACCTGGGTAATTTCATGTTTCACCAAAAAACTCTGCGGAAGATGTGATGCATGAGTGGGTGTGTTATTGTGATGAAGCTGCCAATCACCAGTTGCCCATCGCTGCGGCCTCTGACTCATCAAAATAGTTTCCATGGAGGAATGTTCAAGCTTAATGCAAAATTTGATGCAGATTCATTGCTCTACTCTCAGTCATTTTGAATGTGACGGCCGCACAGTGCACATGCTCACTCAATGGTGTCCATGGCCTCCACTGATCAGTACAGTAAAGTCGTGATTGTTCACACATGCTCATTCAGTCCACTCTCCTTAACTGTTTTTGTTATATTAACAATGGCTGGACTTTTTCTGGACAGACCTCATATGCTTCATCAAAATAGAAGAAATCCTAAGAGATTTCAAACAATGATAGAATGTTTCCTTTTATGTTAAAACAAGTAGGATTCTAATCTGGGCTGATGCATGCTGAGCACTTCAGCTACATGGAACCTCAGTAGGCTATTGATATTTATGGGTTCAACATTCAAGGCTTTGACCATGCCCAAGTATTAGTCCCTGGTCATGCATCATTTTGTTGAGACCTAAATTTGAATCCTGTGCCCTCCTATATGGGATATAAAAGCAAGTCAGTTTGCTGGTATGTAAGCCCAGCTGATGGCCCATCATTTACATCATGTGATGGTTTTGTTGCTATATATCAGTATTATATATGCATTTTATGGGGAAAATATATGATATGGTGATATATAAGTATTTGAAGGTTCTCAAAGTTTTGGGATATATCCCTCAAAACTGTCAAGGTTTTTCATTCTACAGTTATTTATTACCTGCCTCTGTGCCTTTGATTTCACTCTCATAATCTGCCTATCCTTCTCCCGCAGCCAACTATTAAAATTATGTTTATTAAATGTATTGCCTCTCTGAGTAGTTTTTCCTGATTATTTTCCACTAACATAATTTCTCCTTGCTTTGGCCTCCTTAGAATTTTATTTATATCTTTTCTGGGTACAAATAGAATTTGCACTTTTTAAATTTTATATGACCTTATAAAATAATGATGTGTGTATTTCATTGTAACATCTGCATGGTACATCTGGGTCTTATTCATCTGAGAAGCCTCCCCTTCCCAACAACTGCCCTTCTTTCATAAAGCCCAGAACATTGCTCTCCATGTGACAGGGGCAAATAGATATTTATTGAGTTGAATTGGATTAAAGGCTGATTCTATGTAGTAAACTAAATAGACATCTCATGGATGTTACCAGTACTTTTGGTAGCTACCTATAAATAAAACCAGATTGCTCTATTTGGATAATCTGACCTGGGGAAATATGCCAGCTCAATAGCTGTTCTAATATTAATGTTTAATATCCTTTCCACCTTCTAATTTGACAGTTTTATACCTGGTCCAATTTTACCTTTTTCAAATTAAATCTCTATTCACACCATTACAGCGCCCTCTTTTTTATTCCTTTTCTCAATACATTGAGTTGAAATTTCAGAAAAATAGAATGCATGCTCTAAAGATCCTATTAGTTCAAATAGTCCAAATGGAGATTAAATAGCCTTTCTTCTGTTCCATTTACCAATTTAGTAGTTGTGTTTTAGTCCAAATTCTCTAGATTATAAAGCCTGGGGTTAAGTTTAACATGCTGATTTTTTTTTTTTTTTTGTGGGGAGTGGGGAGGTGTGAGCTTAGAAAGGTGAAGAAAAAGGCAAATCGAGCAATGCAGTATGTGGTGTTGCCATGATGACGTGTGTTACGTTTGGCGCGGCTTCCAACGAGCCACAAAGAGAAAGAGCGGGTGCCCTAGCAGGTAGACTCCTTGAGCCACATGGGTCTCTGTCATGGCCACAGGGAAGGATTAGCACCTTGAAATAGCCCATGGAAGGGGAAAATGAGAAAAATGCATCTGCTCACCCCACTTCGACCTCCCATTTCCCGTTTGTCAGGGTTTGTGCCACAAGAAGATAACTCTCATGTACTTCTGTGCAACTTCTTTTTCTTTTTTTAGAAAGGATTTTATTTATTTACTTTTAGAGAGAGGGGAAGGGAGGGAGAGAGAGAGGGAGCGAAATATCAATGTGTGAGAGATACATCAATCAGTTACCTCTCACACATCCCGAACTGGGGGTTTGGCCTGCAACCCAGACATGTGCCCTTTTTGGGAATCGAACTGGGGACCTTTCAGTTCACAGGCCGGTGTTCAATCCACTGAGCCACACCAGCCAGGGCCCATGCAACTTCTATGGTGCCCCATCTGGTCCATTGACAGCAGCTCCAGAAGGAAGATTTTGTGCCCTGTGATGGGGCATTTTGTCCTAGCTGAGAGTGGAGGAGCAAGGCAGTGCAGGTGGGAGGGGTGTACATGTCACACTGGTCTGGGGCTTCAGTTCTGGCTACAGGGAGATCAGCAAAGGTAGCCACAGTCCAGGAGGTGTGTAGTGCCTTTGGAAAAAAGGAAGCAGTCGAAGGGAGTAAGCTTGGCAAATCCAGAGGATACTTCCTAGTTTTTATCTTGCTGACAGCTTTGCTCCATTTGACACGACTGATCACTCTCTCCTTGAAATTCTATCCTCCTCTTGCTTTCCTGATTAACAGAATAGGTTCTTTTTCTACTTCTCTGGCTGTGTTGTCTTAGGGACTTCTTCCTTCTCTCATCTCTTAAAACTAGATATTCTTTGTGGTTCCATTTTTAGCCCTCTTGTACTCTCACTCTCCACACTTAGCTGTCTTCTATGCCCTGATAATTACCAAATCAATACCTGCAGCCAAATCTCTCTGCTCCAGACCCATGTAGATGATGGCTTATCTCTCTCTAACTGGGGGTCCAACCTGGGATGTCAAACTTAAGAGTCCTAAAAGTGAATTAGTCTCCCCTTTCCCAACCCCCACCAAACCTGCTTTTCTTCCTGTAGCTCAATTTTGATCAATGTCATCAAATCAAGAATTTTGGCTGTTCTTTCCTTCCTTCAGATTTCATGCCCAATGAGTCACTATTGATCTTTCCTTCTAGATATCTCTTAGATCCAGCTCTCTTCTCTGTTTCCACTGCCTTTGTTTTATTTCAGAACTGCAATCACTTCCTAAATGTTCTCTGCTTTTGAACTTGCCTCCTTTCAATCCATTTTTCCAAACTAAACTTGCATTTATAACTGTAAGATGAATAACCATGACCAAGTAAGGTTTACTTCATGGATATAAGAAAAATTCAATGTTAAAGGTACCTGTTTATATAATTTATGACATCAATGTATCAAAGGAGAAAAATAGTAGATCATCTTAACAGAAGGCTAAAAAATTTTTGATAAAAATCAACATAGATTTGTAATTTAAGAAAACCTTAATTAATATGTTAATATGTTAAGGAATATTAATCTCAAACCAATAACCAATATTATACTTAATAATAAAACATTGGAAGCATTTCCATTAAAATTAATAATTTGACTGTCATCATTATTTAACGTTTCTCTGGAAGGGCTAATCAATGAGGGAGGCATAAAGTACATTCTATAAGAAGAGACAGAATTATTATTTGAAGATGGTATGGTTGCTTGAAAAACCATTAGAACAAATAAGAGAGTTCAGAAAGTTTGGCAATTATGACAGAAATTTAAAAAAATAGCTTCCTTATGTATTGGCAATAATTAGTTAAGAAAGATAATGAAAAAAAAGAAGCCATATATCATGTCAATAAAAAATAATCAATGCACTTAGTAATAAACTTAATGATAAATGTGCAAATCTCTAAAACTTTACTATCTAAAAAATTTAAATAAAGGGAGAAACATCCTACATTGTTATACGGGAAGATTAAATATTATAAATATATCAATTTTTCTCAAGCTAAGCCTATAAATTTAACAAAATCCCAATAATATTACCTAGAACTGTTTTTGTAGAATGTGAAAGTAATCTATTTCAAAGTTTATGTGCAAAAAATTTGCACAGGTTTTCAGGTGCTCTGAAAGCTCTACTGCCTCTTCTTTAAGGAAGATGGGCATGCCCTCCCATCGTGCCCCCTTCCTCCCTTATGCCCTTAATAATCCTCAGTGTGCAGTGCGGCACTGGCTATAATAATAAAGGGCTGGAAACAACCTACGTGTCTAAAAATAGGGGATACATGCAGCCAATTCAAAAGAGGTGGAAGGAAAACATTTAGGAACAAAAAATATGTATGGAAATATATTTAAAATCACAAAGCAATAATATAAATACAGCCAGCTGGTGGAAAGAGGTTGTTAGTTTGACAACTGGGCACTAGAGTTCAGATAGGGAAGGATGGTTTTGATTTAGCAGAATAACTTAGAATCTATTTGTAGTTTGGAGCAAAGCAAAAGGAGTGCTGAATTGCCTGGTGCAAAAGGGAAAAGGAATTAGAAATGAGTGCTTTGCAGTTCACAGCTAGAGGAGATTAAATTTGGAAAATGAAAAAGATGGGGAGAGAGAGAGAGAAGCTGAGCACATGGAGAAATGGCCAATGAGAATTTTCCAATGAGAATGACTAACAACTCTTTAAAGAACATCTCTCTATCCTCAATTTCAAGTTGTTCTCCGAGTTCTTTCTTTTTTTTCCCTTTAATATAGGCCATCTTCTCTTGCCCCCAAGTCTTGCCTAAAACTTTGGGAACACACTGCCTTGCTTAGGCCATGCTTGGGGGAGGGAAGGGCCTGGGGGAGTGTAGAAGGGACGGGGCGCCCAGCAGGTGAGATGAGGGGTGGTGATCAAGGCAGAAAACCAGAGCTAGAATGATCACAAGAAACATACTCCATTCCTGCCCTGTCTCCAAAAATATCCCCAGAACCCTCAGAGACACTGGTAGGGACTTGGGTTTCATGCCATTTATAGGGTAGGGGTTTGAGCAGAATTCTTCTATATATCAAAAGTTGGAGAGACTCCAGAAGGTTGAAGGACCGTGTCAAGTACATGGGGGACAGGAGTGGGGAAACTCAGCAAAAACAATTCAGAACGATACACGGCACCCTAAAGTTACTTTTGATACGAAGATTACGAGCATTCTTTCTTTACCTCTTTTGCTCATCTGTACTTTGAGTGAATCCATGTTAGTTGTGTAATTTCAGACAGAAAAATGAACTGAGAGATTAGGTCATCCATAGGCAGGAAGCCGATTGCTGGCTGCAAGGGGCTAGGGAAGGACTACCTTAACTGGCATGGGGTTTTTTGGGGGGTGATGAAAACATTTTAGAACTAACTCTTTCACCACCTTGTAGTGAAAATTTTCTCACCCTGTTGGGGAGAGGACTTCTATGAGGACAAATGCATCTGGGAGGCTGAGGTCCCAGGCCATTTTTGCCAGTACAAGGCAGGGTCTGTAGAGCTCTTCTTACAACTGAAAGTGATTATACTTGAGATGAAAATGAATCCTATCTTAGGCAAGGAATGCGCTTCTGTGTGCAATACAAAGCACAACACAGGGACTCCTGGTGGCAAACTGAACAAATCAGAGCCACGTGGGGAAGGTAACACGTGCTCATGGAAGCGCAGTGGATGGTTCCAGCCAAATTATGGAACAGCCTTCCTGCTAAGGCCGCTGCACACAGGATCCATGTAATGCTGTACCCCTTACGGATTTAAACTTATTGAAAAGTAAGTAAATAAAATGGAGAAAAATGTTTTAGTGATTGTACAACACTGTGAATGCACTGAACACCCCTGAGTTGTTCACATTTAAATGATTTATCTCATGTTATATGAATTTTGCCCCAATAGAAAAAATAGAAGAAAAATCTACTGAGGAAAAAGATGTATATGACATAAATTAGATTGTCACTCTTCTGCTTAAAATCCTCAGGGACATCCTAACTGCCTAGCCAGGCAGACAAGGCCCTCATGTCCTGTCCTGGCTGCTGCTCCCCCACAGCCTTCCCTCCCTGTGAACCCTCCTCTCCAGCCTCACAAAGCCATGCGCAGTGCTCTGAAAGGGCCTATTCTTTCCTGCCTCCCTGCTGTTGTGTGGGTTCTCTTTCCCTGGAATGCCCTTCCCCTGGTTACTTTCCACTCATCCTTCAAAACTCCACTGAACATCTCCTTTGAGCAGCTTTCCCTGAATCCATAGTCTGGGGCTACCTCTTTCCTGTACCCCAGGAACCTTCTGGGCATTCCTCTCTTTTATCGGTACAGGCGATTGTGGACCCTTGGGGAATAGGGCCTGGTCTGTTTGGCCTCAGAGCCTGGTCCAGGAGAGAAGCCATAATGAATGTGAAAAGAGTTAGCAACAGACTTAGACTCAGTGAAAGTAACAACCTTTTCTAATGTAAAAGGTAGTTATTCTGGGCCTGAAATGAAAATGATTCAGAGACGTTTAAGTGTCTTACCACGGTATTTACAATGGAGGAATGGGAAATCTTTTTCTTTTTTCTTCTTACTTTTTATGAATTATTTAGGAATTGAAACAAAAATAAAAATTTTGATAACAGGTCAATAAAAATGTCAATCCAAGTAGCAAAATCATTTCACACGGGGCTTAGAGGGTTGTAGAATACTGATGGTCTTAGGAAAATAAGGCTAAAAGATTCATTACTCTTGAAAAAGAATCATGATGGGTAATAAGATTGTTTTTTTGTATCTTGTCCCAAAGTTAAAATATAATATTCTGTCTTAGGAAGGTGTTGAAAATACCTATCCTACAGGATTTTAAATGAATCTACGTTCCTAATGAAATAATGAATCTATGCAAAAATCATCAATGGCTGCAAAACTATTAGCTGAAACGTTGATGAGGAACTTTGTAATAGATCTATCAGGCTGGCAACCCCCAAACTTACTGTCCAATCTTAGTGTTATTAAAAGTGGGACAGCCAGACATTAATTGCCTCCTAAAAAGATGCAGTAGGTAGTACACATCACCATTTAAGGAATAGTCTTGCCAAAAGAATTGAATCTGAATTTAGCAAATCCCTAACTACCAGATTGTGAGAAATATAAAGGAGAGAGAAGCATGTTAAATGACACCATAAGGATAGAAGAAATCAAGTCAAAAAGATGGAAAATTCTATAAGACAAATGACAAAATTATTTAAGTAAGTAAGTCACATGAAGAAAAATGTAAGTGGAGATTATAGATTGAAGGAGACAAAAATTTAAGAGGTATAAATTTGAATAAATTTAAAAAGATATTTTTGAGACAGTCTAGGAAAATTTACATTGATTGGATATTAATATTAAAGAATTACTGTTGGCTTTATTTTGTGTGATAATGGTATTTACCACACCATTATGTTTTTAAAAAGTCCTTATTTTTAGAGATTGAAATATTTATGATGAAATGATATGATGTTTTGAATTGGCATTAAAATGCTTTTTACAAAGTGTATGTTAGAGATAGATAAAATAATGGCACAGAATATTACTAACAGTTGACTCTGAGCAATAATGGATGTATAGATTCACTATACTATTTCTCCCCCTTTTGGGTATGTTTGAAACTTTCTGTAATAAAAAGTTTTAAAGGATAAACCGAGTGTTAGGCAGCCATGTCCAGTGTTAATAAGTCCATCTATAAGCCAGTACTGTGTCGTAGGAGAAGGCATTGTTGAAACAATGGGAGGATGTTGAGCCTTGGAGTCAGAAAGACCTGGATTAGAATCCCAGCTCAGCTACTTATTAGCCCTGTTACTTTGGACAAGTTTTCAGAATCTGTTATCTGAAAACAGGAATAATATTTACCTTCTTCAGAAGATTAGAGGAAGAAGTGAGATAGTATACAAAGTATCCATCCCATCACAGGGATTATCAGATTATTAGCTAATAAGTACATGCCTAGCAAAGAATAAATATTCATAAATGTTTCCTACCTTATTCTAATCCAGTTAGTTTCTTTATTTAAAAAAAATTAAATTTAAGTAATACCAAAGAGTATGAAGTAAAGAATGAAATTCCCCCAATTTCACTTTCCAGAAGAAGTAACCACTGTTAACAGTTTGCTATTATAATAGAACAAAATAATCAGTCTTTCTCACCCCATCTCGCTCCAGCCTGCCCAGTTCCCATAACACGTGGGTTAGTGAATTTCCTTGGTCTTGCATGTAGACATGCTAATCATTGAAGGAGTCTAACCCGTAGCCTAGGAATTACTGAAACAACCTCTTGGTTTGAAACCTCCCAGCTTGAAACTATGTCCCAAGGAGATAAGTAAGACATGTTTATCAAAATATTTATAAGAATCTCGTGACCTAGACCACACACTGGAACTAGAGTGTGTTAACTAAACCAAAGAGGCTTCACCATCCCCCTTGGACCCTTGCTGACGTCCAGGTGTCAGAGGTCATCAGTCACCTCCTGACCTCAAACCTCTCCCTTTCTCTCCTTCCCTCTGGCATAAAGGAAGCCTGAATTCTGTACTTTCTCAAGATGAGTCTTTAGGATAAAAGTCTGAGATCTTTTGAGCTTGCTGGCTTTCTGAACAAAGTTGCTTTCCTTGCCCCAACTCCTTGTCATTCAACTTATTGGCACTTGTGCAGTGAGCAGTTTGAGCTGTCACCTGATTATAGTATTGCTATCTTTCCAGCCTTTTCCTTTATATCTATGAATATATGCTTCCACATATACGGTACAGTATTTTCTGTTTGTTTTTTTAAGCAAAAATGGCATCATAGATTGCATACTGTTCTGCGGTTTACTTTTTCTACATTCCAAGATGTAGTGTTTCTCTTGTTGTCAGTTCATGTGGCTTTATACATGTGATTCAGAAAGTAATGCCATTTACGTGCCTTTGCTCCCAGGTTGAGCCTTTCTGTGAGCTAGAATCCCACAGCAGAATTGTTAGGTCAGAGGGTACGTATGTGTAGTGTATATATCCTGAAAGTACTATTAAATAATTCTACTGACCCCCCCTACAAGTTATTGAGTTATTTTCACATTAAGGACTCCATATTATCTATTTTCTTTAAAAAAATTTTTTTGTTGTTGTTCAATTACCCATTTCTAAGTTGCGTGCTGGTAGGTTGTCCTTCCTGGTGTCACTTATTTCTCAACAGGCACTGAAAGTGTTTCAGAGAATAAATGTGTTCGATTAGCAAAACTCAGCCTCATGGAAAATAGTCAGGCTCCATCCTGCTCTTTGTTCCTGTCAGAGGATAATGCGCCACATGCTGCTTTCAAGGCTGAATGTAGCTGCGGATTGGATGAAATAACGGGAGTCCTAGTTTTCTTTGTGAAAAACCCTTGAAGATTATGAAGCAGGATCCTGAAAGAAAGTGGGGGAATAAAACCTCCTCTCAAAAGAGGTCCCAGTGGAGGGCAGCTGTGAAAGGGTGGATGAGGCAAAAAAGGGAAAGGAAATTCAGCTTCCATTCCCGGGGGAGTTCAAGATCTCACTTTTCCCTCCCGCTGTTCTAGTGACTTTTAACGAGGACAATTCCAGAGAAGGATGGTTTCAGAGAAAGAAATCCAAATGGAATCCAGTTCGTCCTTCCTTATGTAAGAGCACCTGTCACGGGGTGTACAATAGTCCCAGGCAGAACTCCTAAGAAAGATCACTTTGTAAACCACCCTTCTGCTGCGGGGCGGTCAACAATTGTCCTTTGTCCTTGCAGCCCTCCCATTGTCCCGCAGTGGAGTTGCTGGTCCAGATCACTGTCGTAAGGTTTGGGCAAGAAGAAATTATTCCATTGTCTTTTAGAAATTAGATCAATGAGGGTGATGACATTCATGACGCATGGCTTCCTTGGGTCCTGGCTGTTCCAGGTCTAGGAAACTACGGGCTGCCCCATTGCTGGATCTATTTCTCTAGAGCCGTAGGCAGTATGTGCACAGAAAATGACCTGGGTCAAATTAGAATCTACTGGTTTCAAAATCTTGACTTTTTTTAGTTGAAGTAAATCAACATTTTGTTTAGTGATTTCTGAAATAATGCATGTAAAAACAGTAAAAAAACATCCTGCTCTCTCTTGGACTTAGAGATAGGTTTTAATTAAATTCAGGTTATTAGCTCAATAAAATATGGAAAACACTTCATTTTGTTTGACCTCTAGAACACTCTTTGTTTTTATTTATTTATTCATTTTTTAGCCCTGGATCAAAATCTTCTGCCTCCACAGATGGGCTGACCCCAGCAACTGGCCAGTTTGTATATGTCTTAACAGAAATGGCATCTTGATTTTTCTTTGACAAGTAACTTTAATTATTTTGACAAAAAAATGTGCCAGGTACTGTTCTAGGTATAAGGCTAAAGCAGAACAAAATAACAAAAATCCTTGCCTTAGTGGGTTTGTATGTCAGTGGGCAAGCTTTATTCATTCACTCACTCATTTATTTAACTAACATTTACTTATCTTCTAATATGGCTCAGGCCTTAAGCCACTCCCTGTACCTAAAGGTTTTATTTCTGCCCTCAGAGCCTAGTAGGAGAAATAAGACCTGTCCCTTTTCTTCCTCTGTTGTCCTCTAAATAATAAGTACAGGAGAGGAGTACCTCATTCAGCTTGAGTGGTTCAAAGAAGGTTTCTGAGAGAAGGTGACAACATGAGGGTGGACGGATGGGCTGGTGAGGGAGAAAGACAGTCCAGGTAGTAATGAGACAGAACATGGTTTAAGGTCTGGTTCAGGTGAGATCAATGAATGCTATTGAATGAATGAATGATACTTCCCTAGGAGAACATAAACTCCATGCACATTGTTCTGGGAACTGCAAGTCCTTTGCTGTGGCCGGAGTTTAAAGTGTGTGGGGATGAGGGGCAGAAGGTGGGGCCCGAGGGGGAGGCAGGGTCTGGATGTGAGGTCGGCCTGGCTAAGGAGTTTTGTCCTGATGACAATTAGAAAATTTGTGGATCACTTTAAAGAGTAAGGTGACATGGTCTGATTATGTCTTATTCTTTTCTGAATAAAAGTGTATTTTTAAAATCACACGAATGATACATACTTATCTTAGATGGCTTTAAGGGACTTTTTGTAGGAGCAGTGATTTCATTATGCTATTTCTGTAACTGGTACATTGCTCATCTCTTTCGGCATCACAGGGGAAGACCTTTTCTCTCTCGCTGCACCTGACACACGCGAGGCTCTCAGTTAAGATTTGCTGTTGTTGAAACTCCACAGACACTGGCAAGGTGCAGCCATCTCAGGTGAGGCCACGATCTGGCCCAAATGTGCCGCTCTGAGAAATGGGAGCTTCACCACCCAGCTGGGAATATTTAACAATTCCCACTGCCATGCCATCGCCCTTCTAATTGTTTAATCTCTATTTTTTTTTTTTTTACTTTTTATTATGGAAAAATTAAAATATTAATGTATGTCAAAGTAGAAAGGATAATAAACCCTCATGTAGCCATGACCTAACTCAACAATTACAATAAGAACTCACAGCCAATCTTGTCTCATTTCTGTCCTCCCTCTTCCCCCACGCTGCATTATGTTGAAGTTAACACCAGAAGAACTATATTTTTGTATCTATCCTCAAAGATAAGAATTTGTTTAAACATACGCATAATTATTACCCCTAACAACATAAAGAATTGCTCTTTACTCTCCTCAAATGTCAGTATTCAAATTCTAATAGTCTCATTTTTCTAAAAGTTGGTTTATTTGAATCATGATCTAACCAAGGTCCATATTTGTACGGGGTTGATGTTTCCTATGTCACCTTTAATCAATTGGTTCCCGCTTTTTCTTTTTCTTTGTTTATTTCTTGCTTTGCTTGCTCTTTATTTAACTGTGGGCATTTAAACAGAATAGAGAAGTTGAAAACAGCACTTCCAGGGTGTCATTTTCCTTCATGTTCACCTTCACAGGGTTTGTTTGTTTTTTTAAACTTCTGATAATCTTTAAGGTAAAGAATTGTATCTCATTATTGCAAAACATTCTTTTAATATGGGGGGCATGTCTAATGTTTCCTGCTTATTTTTAACCATGTATAATCCAAACATCGAGATACATGGTGATCATACCATACACCAAAATGAATTCCAGATGAAATAAAGGGTTACATGAAAAGAAATAAAACCATAAAAAAACCAAAAGAAAATATATATTGAACATATATTTTGGAAGATGTTATTTAAGCAGAAAAGCAATGGCAGATATTATAAAGGAAAATGTCAACAAAATTGAATATAGGCTAAATGAAAACTTTATGGTCAACAAACACAAAATAAAAGGACAAATAAACTGGGGAGGAGAACAGTTGCCACCTGTGAGTGCTAATGGGTTCGCAGCCTTCATGCGCAGGGCCTGGGCTGGCCTGCCACTAGGTCCCAATGGGTCTGCTCACAAGATCATCCCAAGTTTTAGTTCTTAGATCCCATCTTCTTGATTATCTGGAAGTGTGTTTTTTAACTCTGGACCTCCTGCCCCAGTTACGCACTTGAGACGCCTTAGGGGTGAGGGTGGGATTTTACATTTGGCCCCTTCATTCTGGCTGTCGGTCTCACCATCCTTCTGCTCCGCTGGGCCACTGCCGACCTCATCCCTGCCACTGACATCCGTCCCTCTTCTTCCCCTCTAACAATCAGGAAAATACCCTCTATTTCTTCTGACTGGCTGTATTCCAGGGGGTCTCCTGCAGAAGAGCTGCTGGGCCCATAGTGCCCCGGTTCTTCTCATTACACGCACGGGCCTTCTAAGGACTCGGCACTCTTAGCGTGAAGGGAGAAGGATGAAAGGGTGAAGCAGAGGATGGTCAGGTCCCGGTACCTGAAACTACACTCACTCTGACTCCCAGAATCTGCGGCTTAAATGATTTCCTGGCTGCAAGTGACAGAAACTGATGTTAACAGATTGAGCAGAAAAGGTATTTATTCAGAGAATATTGGGTAGCTCAGAATTGTTGGGAAAGCTGCAGGAAACAACCTTGAGGCTAAGTTTCCAAGAAAGTCACCCCAAATTATGCAGCACAAATGGCCAAATGAGAAAACCGAGGCTGCTGCCCCATTGTCACTCAGCAACTACATGTTGCCGGGAGCTCGGTTTGATTGCAACCACTGCTGGCAAAAGCATCAGTGCCACTTCTGCATTGGGAACACAACCTCACAGACCACACTGGTCCCCAAACCACATGGCTCTGCTCCCACGCTCACCAGCAGAAGAGAACTGTGCAATCTTTTCCTTCTCATTACTCCCTTCTTCACCAGAATCTCAAACAATCAGAATCTGATTGGAAGAGTGCAAGTTTCATGCCTGGGCCCTAGCTGCAAAGGGGTGGCGGGCATGGGAATGAGTATTCTGTCTTCTAAGTGTGTGGGACTCAGAAAGGGGAAATTCTCCTGTCTTCAGAAGTGTGTTCAAAAGGCACGGGGTACCCCAGAACAAGGACAAATGCTCACCAGAATGAATGACTTAAGCTGAGTAGGGCAGGGGGTGGTTTCTTTTAGACAGGGAGGCATTATAACTAATGATTAAAATACAGAACGATACACTGTACTCATAGAACTATTCATGGAGGCATTATTTTAACAACAGAAGATTGGAAACTATCTAACTGTCCAGTAATAGAGTCTTTTAAAAAAAAAATTTTTACCAAAGGATATTTTTCTCACTGTTTTTTCAGAGAGAGAGAGAGAGAGAGAGAGAGAGAGAGAGAGAGAAACATCTATTTGAGAGAGAAGCATCAATTGATTGCCTCCCCAATGGGCGCTTGGACCAGGGATCCTACAAGTCCAACCTGACAGTCACACGTGCCCATACCCATACCAGGGATTAAACCTGCAACTGAAAATGGGACAATGTTCCAATCAACTAAGCCACATCGGCCAGGGCCAGTAATAGAGTTCTGGCTGGCTAAAAATCATGGTACATCAATACACTCATGGAAGATAATGCACCTAAAAACGAAGGAGGAGGAATGATCTCTAGAATATATATAACTGAAAGAAACAAAGTGAGGAATGATATATATAGAAACTATCTTTTCTGTAATAAAGGGTGAGGAGATATATCTATAGATCTATAGATATATCTCTATGGTTCAACCACAGAAATTGCCATTTTTTCTGGCAAAATAGTTTATTATTGACAATTTCATACAATTCTATATAACATAGAGTGGAGGAGACAAGGATGGAAAAGAGACTTCTCTGAATACATTAGCTATGTATTTTAAAAATATTTTAAATAGTTTATTTTTATTGTAATTTTTGTTATGTATTTTTGACATTGAAATCATATAAATGTATCTTACATATTCAAAAAAAGTAAATTTAACTTAAAATTCCTAATATTTTAATATAAACTAAAAACAATGAGTAACTATATGTCAAGTTAGTGAGGTAGCTGCACAAAGAAGACAATTATTTCAAGTGATCTTACACTATATTTGCTGTACTAAATATATACAGTAGAATATATTTTAAGGGCAAAGAAAGCTGCAAAGAGGTCTAACATTTTATTCAATAGATATATTACTAATAGAAGACTTTATATTAGTGTTTTTAAACTACTTTTTATAGTATAGCATAAAGTAATAAATAATTATGTTAATGATGTTAGGAACCAAGATTTTCAGTATAAGAGAAATATAAATTCAAAAGCACTAATATAAATAAATCTTAATATTAAATTTGAATTTAAACCCTGAGCCTGGCCGGCATGGCTCAGTTGGTCGGAGCATTGTCCCGTAAACCAATGTCATGGGTTCTATTCCTGGTCCAGGCACATGCCTGGGTTTGGGTTCCATACCCAGATGGTGTTTGTACTAAAGATGAACCATGTTTCTCTTTCACTTTTATGTTTCTCTCCCGCTCTCTCTCCTTCTGTTCCCCTCTCTCTAAAATCAATAAGCATGTCCTTGGATGAAGAGAGGGAAGGAAAGAAGGAAGAAAGGGAGGGAGGGAAGGAGGGAAGAAGGAAGAAAGAAGTTGAATTTTAAGTATCAGTATAAACTCATTATTATTTTTTTTTAATATATCCTAGCTCTGACTAGTGTGGCTCAGTGCGCTGGGCATAAGCCGTAAACCAAAGGGTCACTGATTAAATCACCATTCAGAGCACATGACTGGGCTGCAAGTTTGGTCCCTGGTGGGGGTATACTAGAGGCAATTGGTCCTTGGATGTTTCCTGTGCATATTGATGTTTCTCTTCCTCTCTTTATCCCTTTCTTTCCCCTCCTTAAAAGTAAATAAATAAAGTCTTTAAAAATATATATATTATTTCTGTACTTTTCAGAACAATGAGCAACCTGTAGTGTCTAGATTGTAGTCCCTAAATGACATTCTCTATTGAAAGGAACCAGGACTTCTTGAAGGGCTGATTGCAAGTCTGGGGCAGTACATGTACAAGGTGGGGTTGGAATATATTGCTGAGCCAAAAAACTATGAATTTATCAAAGATTGGTGAGTTGTATCAAAGAGCAAACATGAAGAGAAATTCCAATTGGCCAAAAATAGGATAATTTAATTATCAAAAAAATAGGGATTGAATTGATTGAAATACATAGAATACTCCTCTATAAAAGCCTAATGACTTCATAAGGAGGAGGGACTCCAGAATAAATTAAGATACTCATTGGATGCCATTGGCTAAAACTAGATCAAAATCCTTACTTTGAAAATTGGAACTTTAAGGGAATTAAGTAAGCATTATTCTGCCTTACCAATTCAATCTACATTTCAGGGTGACCAAATAGCCCTAATTAATGAGAAAAAGTTCTTTACAGATGATTTACAGTTAATAAATGTAGGAGGAATGACAGAATTAGAAAAATTACTTTGCAATCCTAATGATATAATTGATCAAGGCAAAGATCAATAAAGGATGAAAGCATTAGATGAAAGGCTTATGGAGAACTTCACCATGGAGAGTTCTAACTGACACCACCGGAATCTACTCATCAATCTTAATGTTACTAAGAGTTAAATAGCTGGACAAATGTGTTATTGAGATGCCCCCTATGGGAAAAAAGAAAAGAACCTGAATCTAATAAAGATTTTAGAACTAACCTCCAGTTTACATTAAATATAGGAGGTAGATGCTCAGGTTTAAATGATTCCACAAGGACATAAATGGACAGATCCAGAGTATGGGATATTTTATAGAACAAGTGAACTAGTTTAATAAAAAAGCCGATGGCATGGGGGAAAACGGTGGGACAAGATGGGTAGAGACTGTTCCAGACTTCAAAAGGCTCAAAAAATAGTAATCAAATTCAGTGTGTGTACCTCATCAGGATCCTGATTCTAATGAACCAATGATTAAAAAAAAAACAGATATTTCTTTAGAGATCAGGAAACTCAGAAAATGGTCTAGAAATTAGATGATATTAGGGGGATTGCTGCTTTTGTTAAGTGTGTTACTGGTAGTGTGGTTATGTAAGAAAATACAGGCATACCTCATCTTACTGTGTTTCCTTTTACTGTGCTTAACAGTTGTTGCGTTTTTCAGAAACCGAAGGCAAGACTCTCCACCAGCAAAGGGATTACAGCTCCCCTTATCATGATACTTGCTCTATTTCAGTGGTCTGGAATCAAACCCACAGTATCTCTGAGGTATGTTAGAGATACAAAATGAAGTACTTAGAGAAAAAATAATAAGAGGTCTAGGAATTGCTTTAAAATACTTTCACAGAAAAAAGGAGAAGGCTAGATAAAGCAAGTGTGGCAAAATCCTGATAATTTTTCAATCTGGTAATTTTTGAATACCAGGGTGTTTTTTAATATTTTTTAAAATTTTGTTTATTTGACATTTTTTCATAATAAAAAAGATAGTAGAGACAGGCAAAATAGGAATCCTCCAGACAATTCGGCCTGATCCTTGTATATCAATGGAATAAAAAATGAAAAAAAAATTATTGCAAAGCAGACTAGCTTGCTGTTCTTTAGTTGTCGGCTCACACTGTGAGGTACAAGCACACCTGATGTCAGTGATCACACCTGGGAAGATGTGACCAGGGTGGAAGGAAGGGCTGTTGGTGGGGGTAACACTTCTTTCTCACTACTCTTTTTTGCTAACACCTGAGGTGGCACCTCAGCAAATCCAAGCAGAGCACAGAGCAGTTTGCAATGTTTTTTGCATCCAAAAAATGCTAATCACTCTTAGTGTCTTTGCTGATTCATTGGGGAATAATTCTTGGTCCTGTAAGTAGATCTCAAGATTTAAATGAAACCTGAAAGAATTTGACAAACGTGTTGGTCTATACAGATCTCCCCTCACCCTGATGCAGGTGTTTTGGGCATCTAGGGACTTGTGGGTGCACAGCCCACTATGAGTTCTTGGCTTTGTTCAGGAAAGAATTCAAAGACAAGCCAGCATAGAGTCTAAAGTGAAACTGACTTTATTAGTGAAGCAGTGAGACAGGGAATGGGCTACTCTGCAGACACAGAAAACCCCCTTTGGCAGAATTTGCTTCCTTTATTGAAGTTTATGTGATGGGGTGGTTAGAGAATTCAATAAAGGTGACGAATATTCAGAATCATCCTGTGAAGAGGGTGGAGACTTGTCAGAAGAGCCCTGTTGGCCATTTTATGTCCTTATATGGGCTTTCTGTTTCCAGCCATGGTAGGTGGGTTGTGTTGTTCAGCAAGCTGATGTTACAGTGAGTGTATAAGGAGTCTAGGGGTTAACGGTGAGTGAAATTAGTCGCCATGGTGGATGGAGCTGGTGTCTGTCAGTTGTAAGCCATAAATCCAGTGGGGTGGAGGATGGCCTTCCTTCTTGATAGCTTCTGTAGCTTTTATCGGTTGCGGCTGTTCTGCCACATGCCACAGCTCAACCCCACCTTTCCTGACACTTCCTCCCTGCCTGCTCTGTGTGAGTTTAGATTAGATTGGATTTGAGGAAGGGCCTCCTGTGAAGGGGTTGAAATCTGGAATAATTACTTAGATTAAGATTTTTTTTTTCTTAAAAGAACTGTTAAAATCTGAGACTGAGCCTCAGATTCTTACTGTCTGGGATTGTTTAGGAAAGATGAGGTTAACTATCTTTGGCATCTGTCAGGGCATCTAACATGTTTGCCTGCCCAGCATCCCTTTCTCCATCCCCCTATAACAGATTATTCTTTCCTTCTGTATGTTTGTGTAGGGCTGCTCCTTCCTTTCCACATGGGGTGGGAAGACCTAGCCAATTAGATTACCCCATTTCCTTGGCCACAAAAATTAATACAGAGGTGGGCACATTAGCTCTGGCTTGGCCCATTAAATTCCACTCAGAATTTCTCAGCCAGATCTTTTGGAGAAAAAGCTCTTTATTCATTGAGTTGATAAAGTAGCTGGCTATGAGGCTTGGGCTGCTGGTGGCTATACTGCATCCTTCAAATGCAGAGAGCCAACAAAAACAACACTGGAGACAATGAAAAACTAAGCCCTCCTTAAATTATTTGAGGCTTGGTTCTGACTATGGCTGAAGCAAGATTGGGTAATTTAAATGTGAGCAACAATAAATTGCTTTTCTTCTTTCTCCCTTACTTAGTTTGAATTGGGTTAGTGTCATTTTCAGGGAAGGTCTTGATTAGCGTGGCATCATTTATTCCATTAACATTATTAAGCTGTTGTAGTCACTTAGACACCCTGGGGATACAAAAAGGAAAGACAGTCCTTGTTCCAAGGTGTTCACAGGTGAAGAGAGAGTTATAATATAGGAATAATAGAATAGATGACACATGTAGTGCTTAATATGTTCCAAGCACTATTCTAAACATTTTACAAATACTAAGCTATTTAATTCTTACAACAGCCCTTTGAGATAGTTTCTGTTTCTTTTTAGAGATAGGGAAAAGGAGGCACAGAGGGATTAAGGTGATTTCCCAAGTTTATCCAGTTCAGAAGTAGTAAATTGGGATTCAAACCCAGGTAACTTGGCTTTTACTATCACATTCTAGAACTTCATTGTATCTAAGGGTCAATGTTGAAGTTATCCTGAGGGTACTCAATAATGATGGCTACCATTGATTGAACGCTTCCTCTGTGCCCAGCCCTGTGCTCAGTGCATTTCTGCCTTAACACATTAAAACTTTTCAAGGAGTTAATATAACAAAGCTTATTTATTACATAGTCAAGGGAACTGAGGCTCAGAGAGATTAAGTGACTTGCCCAGGTCACACAGGTAACAAGTAACAAAACATGAATTTGGATCCAGTCATGTGTACCTTCAAGGCCTTTGCTCTTTCTGTTGTATTTCTCTCTAGGACCTTACTTTCCAGCTTTCCACTAGAGGTGAAGCATGTCTAGGATGCTTGTGTCTGGCTAGCAGATACTGGAGAATGGAGTCAACTCCAGGAGTCCTCTAACACCAGAGAGGATGGCATATCTGGCTCACAGCAGTGCTCTTGGGATTAGTGTATACCTTGCAACCCGATACACTTGAGGACGTATCTGTAGTAGTGGGGGAGAGATTAAGAAACTCAATGTAAGTGGCCCTTTGGGAGAATGAAAAGGATGTTATTTATTTATTTTTGTGGCAGCCACTCAAATATACCTGGCTTGTCTTTGAATTCTTTCCTGCTTCCTGCCTTTGGGTCAGACCTATGAATAAGAAGTCTCTTCAATAAGGTATATGTCAGGTATCTTGAGGGCCCCTTGCAGATTTAATCAGAAAACCAGGCAATAGAAAGTATTATTGGTGTTGGAAGGTTTTCTATGACCCATAACAGGCATACTTGTCTAGTAAAACCACACTCAACACAGGAGAAGCTCTTAATGTAGCTCCAGGTAAACAACTCACGGGATTAACTGATACTCTTCGTTCTTTCTGGAAAATCTATCAGCTAAGGCACACCTGCGTGCTTCTGCACCAAACATTTACTGAGTTCTGACAAAGATTTGTATATAGATTAACTCATTAAATCCCTAGAACAACACTATTTTACAAGTGAGAAAATGTGGCTTGAGGAAGTTAACTCAGCACGATTTAAATTAGAGGCCTGCAAGGAGTCAATGATGTTTGCTAACAAACCATTTTTTTGCCAGGTACACATGGTGTAATTTAATTAAGGTATACAATAAATCTGTGAAATATGAGTGTAAAAAGTTGAGCTACTAGTTCTATGAAAACTAAGTTGAATGTTTGGAAAGACCCAAGAAATGTGAGGTTGTAAAAAAAAAATTCTGTTGAATTAGGTATGAGCAACACCACGCTCTTTCCTGTTGCTATAACTGTGCCTGTTGCTGCCAAGTAGAAGGAGTTTTCTCATATTTTTCCTCTTTCAAATGCATCCTCCAGAAATACCTCTTCTGGGAAGCCTTCTCTGGTAGCCGGAGTTTTACCAGTTCTGTTACTCTTTAGTGGAAAGTTGCTTAATCTCTCTGACCCTTAGAGTCTGCCTCTGTAAAAGAGAAATAGTATCTACCCTGCACGACTGTTGTAGAGATTAAGGTTATCGGGCCCATAATATATATTCAACAAATGACAGTTACCATATGCTTGGTTTAAGTGAGGAGCTTGGCAACAGATGAATGTGATGAGACAGTCACTGCCTTGAGGAGCCACAGACTGGCACATGACTGCCTGCTTCCCGCTCTACTACTTGCCCTGTAGGGAACTGAAGCAGATTTTCACAAACTTAAATGGAAACTTTTCTAGATGTTTTTGGACACTGACCACTATGTCATCCAAGTTCTCAGCTAGCACTTGAATAACTCATCCCGAAGGTCTGGAGGGAATCAGCACAGAGTCTTCTGAAATAACAACTTTCTTACACCGAGTCACAAAATGATTTGTTCCAAGGCCCAAAGAGACCATACGAATTTCTTCAAGAGGAACAGGTTCTCGATTTATGGAGGCCACATGGAGTGGACTCACTGGTTTCAAAATCATGGCTGTCCCATTTGCTTGCTATTTGACCTCAGGAAAGTTACATAATGCCACTGAGTATCAATTTCCTCCTCAGAAAAGTGGGGGTAATAATCCTCATTTCATAGGAGGGTAATAAGAAACATGAGATGAAGTATCAGGTGTCCAGCACCGTATCTGACATATAGTCAATGCCTAATAAATGTTAGTTTCCTAATAGGTAAATCTAAGTAGGTAGGAATGGAGTGGGCACACACCTAAGCTGTGAGCTAAGGACCTGCAAGCAGGCCTTTCTTCAATGCTTTCTTTGTAGTATCATCACAAAGGCTCCAGTCTGGACAGTACATTGGCCTGACCCTGCACACAATCTCTTCTTAGTCTTTCCGTAGAAATGACTAATGAGGAAATTCTTATTTCATTAGGTAACTTGGAGAGTTGTGTTGAGTGAGGTAATCAGCTCCTGGGAGCCTCTGTTTCCTTGTTTATAATATGCAGATACAAATGTCCACCCTGCAAAAATAAGGAAAGGGAGAGTAATAATGAAAAACATCAAAGACAGTGCTGACACTCATAGGTATTCAATGAATAGTAGCTACTAGAAGTTGGTAAATTGACTGATAAAGTTGATTAAAGCAGGGAATCTTAAAAAAAGAGAGAGAGATCAAACTGTTCCTCCCTCACAATGCTGTATCAGTACCACTGAGATCATCAAACCTGTTAATTTCATCCCTAATGGCAGCTCCCATCCCCACTCACAATATTGAGGACAGACACGAGTCATCCACCTTCAGAGGCTAGAAATACTGCTCCAGACATGAAGTTCGGTCTGCAGCTTTGCAGGTTTTCCTGCTCTCAGAGAACAGATAAATGACCACAGGCTTTGGCAGGAGAAGAAAATGGGGGTGGCACTCACAACGGACCACAGAAGAGGAAGATGTGGAGAAGTCTGAAATAGGTGGCTGGGGTGGGGGGGGTGCGTTGAAAGAAAAGGGAACCATGAAGTAGGAACTGCTTTGGTGACCAGCTGTCCCTCATGCTGCTGTCTGGAGTGGACCATCCACCACTGCCTGCAGAATTGGGCTGCCCCCAAGCCTCTGATTTGGAGTGAACTTTTTTGCCCTGGAGGCCTGAGCAAGCTTTTCTTCCCCACCTGACCCTTTACATGTTAGCAACATTGATTCTCAAAAGCCCCAGAATATAGGGGAAAGGGATGTGGCTTCCTGGAGGGGTTATGGCGCCCTGAAGGGAAGTCCTTATCCCTTTGTCAAAGTGAGGCTGGACAGAACCAGTTTGATCTTGCCTTCCCATTGGGATAAATGTGGAACACCCCCACCTTGTTCTATGTATATATATTGCAAATTGCACAGTCTGGACTTAGAGCCCTGTGTTTCTAAGTCAAACTGGAAACTACCCCACCCTGAACTGGGACCATATAGTCAGTTCAAATTTCAATCTCCAAATTACGAATTACAATTACTAATATTGCCATCAAATGCACAGGTCTGGTTTAGTTGTTCTTGCAGCTTATAATTAGACCTTGTTGTCAGGGGGAAAAACACTTGAAAGCAGCTGTTTTGGTGCTATTCAGGTCTGTGACTAACCCAGTTTTTAAAAATTAGAAATGTGGCATTGGTCATTTGTCACAACTTAGCAGCAGGTTCACACTCTTGTAAGATGAGCTTTACGAAGTGTTTTCTGAGCTGTGAGCACGTGGAAAAGGAAGGGCCCTGGGGCGAGGGCATTGACCAGCCCCCAAACAAAATTCCAGGGGCACAGCTCTCGCTGAGATTTAGTTTCACATGTGAAAAGAAGATGGAAAAATAGGCCTCTTTGGAGGGTAACCTTAAAAAGCAATGGATGTTAGAAGCAAATAATCATGGAGGTTGCTTATGCCGGTGTTCTCAGCGTCGCTCTTGCGAGCAGTAGAGCAAAACCTTAATCAATTCTCTCCTTCCATTTCTGTGTGCAGAAGATCTGGTTGCCAGGATCCTCCCCACAGCCTTGCAAGCAAGTTGGTGGTTTATTCTAAATAAATGGACTGAATTAGGACCATCATCTGAGTTTGGATTTTTAGATTTCCAAATATAACGGCTGGTTCTATGCCTGCTCATTATACAACAAAGTGTTTAGCCTCGCAACCACGCTCTAACCCAGAAGTCCCTAGCAGCTCCTCTCCCCTCATTCTCAAGCATGTGTAAACAAAGATGACCAGGAATATAAACTAACAGGAGAAAATAATAACACTGGAGGAAGCAGAGATAACTTGGGGGAACAAAGCACATAAACTTAAAAGAATTATCTAATTAGTATCCTCATAGAAGATGGTGCATTCACAAAATAAGAATTGGTTGCAATGCTAAAGGAAAACTCAGAGTGCAAAATGGAGGCTTTCCCAAAGTTGGTAACAGTCCTAATAATTTATGGCATTACCAATAATGAGGTGTGAAGCAGAAAGAAACTTTTCTAAAATATCGACTACAAAGAATGAATTTTGACCAACCATGGAGACAAGGTGTCTTTCTATTCTCTCTATTGAAAATGGTATTACAAAATCATTCTCCAATGAAGAAGCTATCAAAAAGTAAACAGCTAAAATTTATAGGAAAAAACATTTATAGAAGTGTGTTAAGCAGTAAATTAATAGAGCTTTGTATTACCCAGCCATCAGCTTTTTATTTTATTTATTTTTAACTTTTTAATTTTTTTATTGAATTTATTGGGCTGACATTGGTTAATAAAATTATACAGGTTTCAGGGGCACAATTCTACAACACATCATATGCATATTGTATTGTGTGTTCACCACTCCAAGTCAAGTCTCCTTCCATCACCGTTTATTACCCCCATCTCTCCTTTACCCTCTTCTGCCTCTGCCACCCCCTTTCCCTCTTGTAATCACCACAGTCTGCATCTGTGAGTTTTTTCTTTGCTTAATCCCTTCACCTTTTCACCCAGCCTCCAAACTCCTTCCCCTCTGACAACTGCCTATATACACTTTTATTTAGCCTTCTTTTTTTTTTGCATGTATCTGTCCAACTTTCCCAACAAAATTTATTGAATAGGCTATCTATACCCCATTGTATGTTTTGCCTCCTTTGTCAAATATTAATTGACTATAAAGACATGGATTTTTTTTAATTTTTAATTTTTTATTGTTCAAATACATTTGTCTCCATTTTTCTGCCACCACTTTCCTCAGCCCCGCCCGCCCTCACCTCCCGCCCTCAGTCCTTCCCCACTTTGGTTCTGTCCATGGGTCCTTTATACATGTTCCTTGACTTGACCCTTCCCCTTCTTTTCCCTATTACCCCTCTCTCTCCTTCCCTCTCATTACTGTTGGTTTTTTTTTTTTTCACTGTTGCTGGTTATATTTTTTGTGCTTGTTTGTTTTGTTGATTAGGTTCTGCTCATGGGTGAGATCGTATGGTATTTGTCTTTGACCCTCTGGCTTATTTCACTTAGCATAATGCTCTCCAGTTCCATCCATGCTGTTGTGAAGGGTAGTAACTTTTTCTTTCTTTCTGCTGCATAGTATTCTATTGTGTAAATGTACCACAGTTTTTTGATCCAATCATTTACTGATACGCACTTAGTTGTTTCCAGCACTTGCCTATTGTAAATTGTGCTGCTATGAACATTGGGGTGCATAAGTTCTTTTGAACTGGTGTTTCAGGATTCTTAGGGTATAATCCTAGCAGTGGAATTGCTGGGTCAAAAGGCAGTTTCATTTTTAGCTTTTTGAGTAAATTCCACACTGTTTTCCACAGTGGTTGCACCAGTCTGCATTCCCACCAACAGTACACTAAGATTCCTTTTTCTCTAGAACCTTGTCAGCACTTGTTGTTTGTTGATTTGTTTATGACGGTCATTTTGACCAGTGTGAGGTGGTATCTCATTGTGGTTTTAATTTGCATCTCTTTGATGGCTAGTGATGCTGAGCATCCTTTCATGTCTATGGGCCCTGTGTATCTCCTCCTTGGAGAAGTGTCTGTTCAGGTCCTTTGCATCTTTTTTAATTGGATTGTTTGTCTTCCTGGAGTGGAGTGATATGAGTTCTTTATACATTTTGGAGATCAACTCCTTGTCTGAGGTATCATTGGCAAATAAAGTTTCCCATATGGTTGGTTCCCTTTCCATTCTGTTGATATTTTCTTTAGCTGTGCAGAAACTTCTTATTTTGATGAAGTCCCATTTGTTTATTTGTTCCTTTATGTCCCTTGCTCGAGGGGACATATCCCCTAGAAAATATTGCTGTGTGGAATATCTGAGAGTTTCCTGCCTATGTTCTCCTCTAGGACTTTTATGGTGTTGCGACTTATATTTAAGTCTTTAATCCATCTTGAGTTTATTTTTGTGTGTGGTGTAAGTTGGTGGATGAATTTCAATTTTTTGCATGTAGCTGTCCAGCTCTCCCAACACTGTTTGTTGAAGGGGCTATTTTTACTTCATTTTATGCTTCTGCCCCCTTTGTCGAATATTAATTGACCATAGAGACATGGGTTTATTTCTGGGCTCTCTATTCTGTTCCATTGATCTATGTGTCTGTTTTTATGCCAGTACCAAACTGCTTTGATTACAGTGGCCTTATAACATAGTTTGATGTCAGGTATTGTGATTCCTCCTACTTTGTTCCTCTTTCTCAAAATTGCTGCAGCTATTTGGGGTCGTTTATGGTTCCATATACATTTTTGAAGTGTCTGTTCTATTTCTGAGAAATATGTCATTGGTATTTAAATAGGGATTGTGTTGAATCTATAAATTGCTTTGGGTAAAGGCATGGATTTCTTTCTGGGTTCTCTATTCTGTTCCATTGATCTATGTGTCTCTTTTTATGCCAGAACTATGCTGTTTTTATTAGTATGGCCTGGGAGTATAGTTTGATATCAGGTAGTGTGATTCTTCCAATTTTGTTCTTTTTTTTCTTAAGATTGCCAGAGATATGTGGAGTCTTTTTTGGTTCCATATAAATTTTTGGAATATTTGTTCTAGTTCTAGGAAATATGCCATTGATATCTTGATAGGAATTACACTGAATTTATAGATTGTTTTGGATAGTATGGACATTTTGATTATATTAACTCTTCCTACCCTTGAACACGGTATATGCTTCAACTTATTTGTATCTTCTTCACTTTCTTTCTTTAGTGACTTGTAATTTTCAAAGTACAGGTCTTTTACATTCTTAAATTTATTCTGAGGTATTTTTTTAAGCAATTGTGAATTGAGTTGTTTTCTTAGTTTCCCTTTCTGATAGTTCATTATCGGGTATAAAAATGCAACTAATTTCTAGACATTTATTTTGTATCTTGGTACTTTACTGAATTCATCGATCAGTTCTAGTAGTTTTTTGGTGGAACCTTTAGGGTTCTCTCCGTATAATAGCATGTCATCTGCTGGAGTGTTTCTTTGTTGTGATTGGATGGGAGTTACACTGATACATTCAGAGGCAAAAAGTCATCACAAAATACACTTAAGATGATTGCACCTTAAATGATTTTTTACCTCAATAAAAAATTTAGTAAAAGATATATGGGGTTGAAATTAAAGAGAAAAAGAAGAATCTGAGAAAGTATGTTTTGTAAGCTGGAAAGCACTGTTCAAACCTTGGTTGCTTTTATTATTCATCAAGCATAAAGAACATGGAGCTGCCAAGTCTCCTTTACCTTAAAAAGCCCTTTGATATGCCCTTTGATAGATCCCCTTCTCTTAGTTTCTCCCCCTCTCTGGCCACTCCTCAGACTCTCTAGGATTCAGTTGCCCTTCTCTGCCTGTTTGTCAAGTACTGGTATCCACAGAGTTCTGGCCCATAACTCTCTCTACATGCTGTTAACCACCTCTCTGGCTCCAGCCCCCTCCTCTAGACCCATACTCATCCATTCAACAACTATTTACTAGTGTCTTTTTTTTTTATTATTACATGAACTAAGATAGCAGGGAGGAGGATTTATTTGCCTCCAGTTCCTTGCCCTCAAGCACAGAGCCATCTGCATGGCCACATTGGCCTGGTCTTAGAGCAATGATGCAAGAATCTTGCCCTGCTAGGATTGCTCCTCTGGAAAACTGCTGATTTTGGCATTTTCCCCCTTTCATCATATTTCTTCTGAACTTTCTTTGATCATGTTTTATTTAAAATCTCTCCTTCCTCAGGAGTCAGCTTGGCCCATTATTACAGCCACAGTCCCTACAGTGTGCTGTCAGTGAACATGATGCAGTTCTTTACTGGCTCTTGGTACAGACTAGTTTGTTGTTGGGTGCATTGTAGACAACATCAACAATCCTTGTTTTGTGTGTTGAACACTCTGAGACCCAGAAGAAGTTGCCCACGTCCAGCCGCAAGACCCGGTACTTCTTGTTGCCTCCCCGCACTTGGACTGTGTGTATGTGGTGGGGGCCTGTCTTAGTTTGGCCGCAGGGAGTCCCAGCTTTATTCACTCCTTGTGGTAGGACTTTCTGTTGCCCTTGGTCTTGCAGCACTCATTCCAGTTGTCCTAAGAGAAGACCCTGGCTTGGCACCAGCTGGGAAGAGCTGGGTGTCTTCTTACGCCAGGTACATTTTTGGTACTGGGACACATCAGTGAGTGAAACAAAGACCTTTGCCTTCATGCAGCTTACCTGCTTAGATTTCTCTCCCTGGTTGTACCTAAGACTCAATCAGTCTCAAATTATCTCACTATCTGTACCCCTTGATCCTGTCTACCCCTAAACCTGCTCCTCCCACATATCTCCCATCTCTGTGACAGCACTGTCACTCTCTCAGAAACCTGAAAGTCTCCCCTGACTCTCTCCAATAAATCACCATAGGCTGACGGTTCTGCGACCTGAATCTCTCAAAACCCTCCACTGTCTGTATTCCCAGTACCTGCCCCATTCTCACCCTTTCTCATCTGGCTTCCTAACCAGTGTCTCTGCCTCCAGACTTGTTCCTGCCTATAGTTCTCTATATAGAAGCTAGAATGATGATAAAATGCAGATCGGAACTGGTTGCTCTCTGCCTAAACCTGTCCAGTGACCCTGCCAGATGAAAGTCTAAATTTCTCACCTTGTCCTCATGCCCATGGCTGTCAGGTGATAAGCGTAACCACTGAAATTTGGGTTCAAATCCCAACTTAACTAGCATGACATTAGGCAAGTTTGTAATCCTCTCCATGCCTTACTGTAAAATGAGAATGATGATATTACTGACCTCATAGGGTTGTTGTGGAGGTTAAATTTGTTATTGCACACAAAGCACTGAGAACAGTACCTCACCCTTGGTATATACTCAAGAAGGTCTGGTTTTCTCTCATAGGATTGATGTAATGTTTAAATACATTAAAACACCTAAGAGGCATTCACATAGCACCTCACCCATCTTAAATGCTCTGTAATGTCAACATTGTTACCTCTCTAGACTCACTTCTTGCCCTTCTTCCACACTAACCTGCAGGATAGGCTGTGGTTCTCTCTTACACCTCCAGGCTTTAGTCCTGGGGTTTCTCCCTTCCTAGCTTTTCCTGGTGGTCTCCCACCAGCCCTCCAGGTCTGCTCACATACCAGGCCCTGGCTCTCCCGCCCCAGGCTGGATTGGTTGCTTCTCCCTTGGCTCTCCTTCTTAGAAACGGTGCTTACTTCTGTCACAGCGCACTGCAATTGCTTATTTAAAATGTCCTGAGAAGCAGCCATCAACAGATGTAGGAATAAACAAAATGTGGTATACACGTACAATGAAATATTATTCAGCCTTAAAAAGGAATGAAGTATGGACACATGCTACATTGTGGATGAACTTTTTAAAAAATTGGGCTAAGTAAAATAAACCAGGCACAAAAGGACAAATATTGTGTGATCCTACTTAATATGAGGTGCCTAGAATAGACAAGATTATAGAGACAGGTTACCAGGGACTAAGGGAAAGAAGAAATGGGTATAGAATTTCAGTTTGGGGTGATGAAAAAGTTTTGGAGATAGATAGTGTGACAGCTGCAGAATATTGTGAATCTTCTTAATGCCACTGAATTTTTCACTTAAATATGGCTAAAGTGGTAAATTTTGTTGTGTATATTTTACCATGATAAATTAAAAAATATATATTAATACAACCAGATTCAGAAGCCCTACCATAGAGATTTTGGATTTCCTTGAGATGATCTGGAGGCATCAGTATAATTAATTTCAACATTTCCAAGGTCTTTATAGAACCAGACCTAGCCATTGTCTCTCTCTTGGGTGTAGATTTCACAGTTTTATTTTATCATTTGTAAAAATGAAGACCATTTAAATGAAAAAAATTTTAATGTATAGAGAAGCAATTTAAACCTACTTGTTCTAATCTTGGCTCAAAATCCTGGATTCAACAGATTCATAAATACGGAGAACAGGCTGATGGTTGCCAGAAAGAAGAGGGTTGGGCAGATGCATGAAACAGGTAAAGCAATTAAGAAGTACAAATTGGTAGTCACAAAATAGTCACAGGGATGTAGAGTACAGTATGGGGAATAGAGTCAATAATATTGTAATAACTCTGCACAGTCAAGGTGAGTACTTGAAATATTGGGGGTCACAGTTTGTAAAGCATATGACTGTTGCACTACTATGCTGTACACCTGAAACTAATATAAACTAATACTGAATGTAAACTGTAATTGAAAAAATAAAATTTTAAAAATCCTGGGTTTACCACTCTGTGACCTGTTATAAGGTATTATAACTTCTCTAAGCTTCAGGTTCTTCATCTGTAAAAATATGTAATTTTCCTTTATAAAGTTGTTTAAAGGAAGGTATGTAGAGTATCTCCTACAGAATTTGGACGAGGGTAAGCACTCAGTGTTTCCTCTTATTATTATTAAACTGTGACCTCTTTGGGTGTAGGGCCTGTATCTCTGCCATGGTTGTATCCCAGGTGTTTAACACAATAGGTGCTCAGTGAGTGTGTGTGTGTGTGTGTGTGTGTGTGTGTGAGAGAGAGAGAGAGAGAGAGAGAGAGAGAGAGAGAAATGAAGGAGTGGCTGTTTCAAACTCCTGCTTTAGCAATTCTCAGCTGATCTGGGAACCCATGGAGGTTTCCAAGACCCCTTCAGGATATCTGTGAAATCAAAACTATTTTTGTAATAACACTAAGATGTTATTTGTCTCTATTAGTCTCATTCTGACATAGGTGCACAGAGAATGACAAGTTCATTGATACGGTTTCAGATTCTACATTGTAACCAACCTTTAATAAACTCCCATAAGCCCTGGCTGAGTAGCTCAGCTGGTTGGGGCATTGTCCCGGTGTGCCAGGGCTGTGGGTTCAATCCCCAGTTAGGGCATCTACAAGAGTCAATGGGTAAAGAAAGCCATGGATGAGTGGAACAAATTCATATTTCTCTCTTTTTCTTACCCCCTCTCTAAAGAGTCAATAAATAATATTGTAAAAAAAAAAAAAAAAAGAAACTCCATGAGTCAAATTTTGGTGAGGTATCAAAGAATCATATCCACACTTACCTGAAAAAGCAATTAAAATACTCTTCCCCTTTCCAGCTACATATAGGAGGATGGGTTTTCTTCATTATACTTGAGCCCAAAGAACATATTGCAACAGATTAAATGTAGGAGCAGATATGAGAATCCAACTGTATTCTCTTAATCTAGATAGTAAAGAGATAACCAAAGTACAAACAATGCTACTCTTCACATTACTCTTTTGAGAAAATACAGTTATTTTTCATAAAAATATGTTCTTTATGTTAAAGTACAAAGGAATTACTAAGATTATTTTAAGATCAATATGTATTGAAAAATTCCTGTTTTAATTTCTAACATGGGTTAAATGCTGATATTTAGAACCCATATAAACAATGTTCTTTGGAACTCTCAATAATTTTTAAGAGTACAAGGAAGTTCTGATACCAAAAATATTGAGAACCGATGTCTTGCCTTGTGCTTGGATCCCTGCCACCCATCCCAAGACAAATGGCCTCCAGCAAGTGCTTTAACACTTCAAGGGCCAGAGAGGTCACCATGTCCTGGAGTAGCTGGTTTTATATTTGGACAACTCTGCCTGCTCGGAAGTGTTGGCAATGAGTCACAAATCTGTGTTTTGGAAGCTCCTTCTGAGTGGTGTTATGCCTGGCCCCGCCCCCTGCATTGTGGTAGTTTGGAAGCCTCTTCCAGGTCTGGAAGACAGTCATCAATTGGCCTTTCTGGTGGCTCCAGTGGAATCAGCCTGTCCTTTGGTCCTGGTGACTAAAGTGCATGTGTATTTTCCAGTGTCAGTCAGTGTTTTGTAGGGAGCATTGCCAAGCCAGATCGCTCACAGCTGCTCTTCCAGGAACCAGAAGATGATCTCCAGTCCCACACTGAATTTGAGAAACTCATTTTGTTGTTCTTTTGCTCAAAAAATTAATTTTTTTCCATAATAAATCACATATGCTTATGAAGGAAAAAAGGAAATGTAGAAAAAAAGAGCTTTAAACAGGAGAATTGAATGACAATTAGGCCAGACTTTCTTGTCAAGGCATTTCCCTTTCAGGCTTGCCCCGAATTCCATTCTTCTCAAACAATCCCGTTGGACAGATATGCACATTCTACCTCTAGAGGCAGCCTGCTGCGTGGTTCAGGGGCAGCTGCTGGTCGGTCAGGCGAAGCCCCTTCAGGACCCTGGAGGAGGGTGCTCAGAGTGAACAGGAAGCTCTGGAGAAGGATCCTGATTCTTCTTTTATCTGAGGCATTCTAGGTCAAATCTCTTCGGGTTATGTGAGGTCAGAGTGGGCAGAGACTACTACAGCAGGAATTGGTCAATTTTTTTTTTTTGGCATTTTTTTGGTGTGTGCATAAAGTATGAAGTTCTTTCAGACGTTCTACTTCTTAGAATCTATCCTACAGAAATGATGATTTAGATGGCATTATGTGTCTATCGTTATTCATAAAATTTGGAAACAAACTAAATGTTCTAGAAGAAAGGTTTAGAAGAAAGGTTTAAAAACTACCTGGAAGGGGGTATGGGTATATATGGGAAATTTCCCTCATTTTGCTGTGAACCTAAAACTACTCTAAAAAAAATGAAGTCTTAAAAAATGCTATCTATATCCTGTGCTGGTTAAAATAATAAATGACATTTATAAAGTCCTTTTATTAACATGGAAAAATTCTTAACAAAGATTATTAGTTGCCTAGAATATGACTAGCATATAGTTTTAAAATAAATATTTGTTGATTGAAAATTGAATAAGAAACTGTACATACAGTTCAGTCTCAATTACATAAGTATTTTTGTAACAAAGTTAAAAAAAGTTTATCCTAATGGTTGGCACTAATATATCTCATATGGAGAAAGCTGTTTTTGTGAAAATACTTCAAAATGCCCAGCAGGCACAGATGTCAGCAGATGCCCAGCCCAGACAAGGAGAAGCTGCTTTGCATAAAGCAAAGAGAGGAATTGGTTTACTGCTTGTGGGAAGGAGGGGGAAGAAAGAAGGTACTGGTCAGCACTGGGGATTGCAAAGAGACATTTAATCTTCTGGCATATGTAGAAAACCCAGGTATCTTGTTAGACATGGTTAAATTCAGGAACTCGGACTTTGCTATCCATATTTGAATTCTATTTCCATCTTTTGATTTTGTTTTCTTTGATTTGATTCACTCTCAAGCAGGCTCTGCACATGTGATAGCAAAGATGGTGACTAGCAGTACAGACCTTTCTACCAGTCTGTACTTTCTACCTGAGAACCAATGCTTTCTACCTGAGGCTGACCTTTCTACCAGTTCAGCAACTCCAGGGGCAAGAAAAGTTCTTCACTTCCTAAGAGTTCCCACAAGCCTGAACAGCAGTCTGGCCACGGTCATTACCTGGGAGTGGTCATTTGTTTAGATTACTGGCATAGGGTGGGGTTCCTGGGTTCCTGGTGTGGAGTTTCTAGAACTCTTGGAATTTCCTGAGTGATAAAAGTGTCTTTATTAATCACAGTTGGTTGGATCACTTCTGAGTTCCTGCTGATGAAGTGACTCATAGTGGGACCATATATAGCTTCAGGATGGAGACTGGTCACCAGAAAGACTAACCATTGATTAGAAGCATGGGCCTCTGAGCCAGCCCAACCTCCAGGGAGGGAAGAGGGGTTGGCTATTGAGTTCAGTCACATGGTCCATGACTTAGTCAACCATGACCATACAAGGGAACTAATAAAACTCTGAACACCAAAGCTCTGTGGAGGTGTCTGGCTGGTGACACGTTGGTGGGAAGATGAGGTGGCCTTGTTCCATGGGGAGATAGCCCTGAAATTCTGTGTTCAGAACCCTCCCAGACTTTCCCCTCTGTTTTTCTTCACTTGACTGTTCTGATTTGTATGCTTTAAAATAAAACTGTGATTGTTAGTGCTATCCTCAGTTTTGGAGTCATTCTAATGAATAATAGAACCTGAGAGGGGTTGTAGGAACCCTCTGGATTTGTAGCTCATTGGTCAGAAGTATGGGTTGTCTTGGACCCTACCTGCTATTGGTATCTAAAGTTGTGGCAGTCTTTTTGGAGACAGTGCTCTTAAACATGTGGAGTCTGACAATAACTCATCTGCGTGCTTAGTGTCAGAATTGATTCGCAGTACACCAGCTGATGTCAGAACAGTTGAGGTTGAAACAAAATAGGTTTGAATCTGAATCTATAATATATCACAGAACTGAGGATGAGGTGTGGAACCAGGAGCCCAGAGGCCAATTGGCTATAGTTACAGAGGCTCAATAGGTAAGAACTGATATCTTTTATTTTTTATTTTTTTAAATCATGTTTATTCTATTATAGTTGTCTCAATTTTTCCCCCTTTGGCCTCCTCCACCCATTCCACTACCCCCCAGTCAATTCCCACTCTGCTGTCCATGTTCATGGGTCATTCATAGATATTCTTTGTCTAGTCCCTTCCCTTTCTTTCCACCATTGTGCTCCTTCCCCGTCCCCTCTGGTCACTTTCAGTCTGCTCCATATTTTCATGCCTACAGTTTATTTTGCTCATTAGTTTATTTTGTTGGATAGATTCAACCTATAGGTGAGTTCATATGGTATTTGTCTTTCACTGACTGGCTTATTTCACTTAGCATAATATTCTCCAGTTCCATCCATGTTGTTGCAAAAGGTAGGAGTTTCTTTCTTTCTTTCTTTCAATGAACATCGATTATATTTATTTATTTATTTAAATGTTGAAATCCATGATAAAATATTAAAAAATTTAAATCCATTATAAAGTGTCAGCAATTAAAATGATATGACACCAGCATAGAAGTAATCAAGAAGATCAATGAAATAAAATGAGCATCCTAGAAACAAACATATATATCCAACAATGTAAAATATGATTAGATAGATATTTCAAATCAATGGGGAAAATAAGGCTTATTCAACAAATAAGGTGCATGAACCACTATTACTTGAAATAAAATAAATATAAAGCCCTACTTCACACATTATATCAAAAATATTCAAGTGAGTTAAAAATCAATATGTAATATCTAAGAAGTTTTCAGAGAAAATACAAAATATTTTTCTTACACTGAAGTAAAATATTCAAACCCAGAAGCTATAAAGTTGACAATATACCTATATTAAACATTTAAGACTATACAGTAAGATACATATAAAAAAATTAAATGACAAGTAATAGAATAAGAAAGTATTTGCACCACACCTAAAAAAGGGTTAATAGTTTTTGTTTTCATTTTAGGGAAAAAATTCTACAAACATTTAGTCAAAAAATGGATAAAGAATACCAAAAAGTTATTTAAAGTTTTTAAAAATAATAGAAATAGGCAAGAATTATACAAAAACAGGTTTAGTTTCAACAAATAATAAAGTAACAATTAAAATAACACATTGTCATGATCAGATTAATAAGTAATAAAAATATTGGTAATATCAAGTATTGGTGACTGTGAAAGGAACTGGGTATTCATAGACTTTTTCTTCATCTTTTTAAAGCAGTCCCGTTAGCATATCTTGCAATGCTGGATTGGTGGAGGTGTATTCTTTTAGCCTTCTTTTGTCTGGGAAACTCCTTATTTCACCTTCCATTTTAATTGAGAGCCTTGCTGCGTAGAGCAGTCTTGGTTGCAGACCTTTGCTTTTCATGACTTGGAATATTTCTTGCCATTCCCTTCTGGCTTGTACTGTTTCTGTTGAGAGGTCAGCTGCTAGCTGTACCGGGGCTCCCTTGTATGTTATCTGTTTCTCCCTTGCTGCCTTTAGGATTCTCTGCTTGTCTTTGATATCTGCCATTTTAATGATGATGATTCTTGGCGTGGGCCTCATGGGTATGTCTTGAATGGGACCCTCTGTGCTTCCTGGACTTGTGTGACTTTTTCTTTCCTCCAATGAGGGAAGTTTTCCATCATTACTTTTTCAAACAGGTTTTCTATCCCTTGCTCCTCTTCTTTTCCTTCTGGTATCCCTATTATGTGGATATTATGACACTTCAGGTTGTCCTGGATTTCCCTCAACACCTCTTCATGCTTTTTGAGTCTTTTTTCATTTTCTTGCTCTTTCCGGGAGCTTTTTTCTACCTTGACCTCCAGCTCCCTGATTTGTTCCTCTGCTTCATCTAGCCTGCTTTTGATTCCTTCTACTGTGTTCTTCAACTTGAAAATTGTCTTCTTTATTTCCTCTTGTCTCTTATTGATAGTTTCTATGTCTTTTTTCATGCTGATATAGTTTGCAGGACAGGAAAAGACCAAAAAAAAAAAAAAAAAAAAAAGAGTCAGACCATTCCAGATCTGTAGGTGGCAGTTTCATATAATAAGCAAGGGAACCTACTTAAGAGTTTTGTCTTTGGCAGCTGCAAGGCAAGATTTCCCACACCCTCCCTCCAGAATCTAAAAGTTTATATAGAGGTCTTAACTGGGACCAGTTACATATACCACACAGATGGTCTCAACAACACCTTGTTCTCTCAAGGCTATGTCCTTGGAACACCTCCCACATGGGAATGGTAGGGGGAGCTTACTTTCCAAGGATGGGATGGTGGGGGGGGCCTGAGGTGAAGAGTCTCCAATTGCCTGGGCCCAGCTTAGGGTCAACCAGTGGTCACGTCCTCTTGATTGCCTCCTCCAACACTCCACTCCTTGTGACTGGCTCCTGTAACCTCACACACCTCTTCTGCAGTGGACCCTGGGCAGTCAGCAGAAGACTTCACTAGCACAGAGGCAGCATGTTTGGGGGCAGATGCTGCAGCAATAATATAGATAAATGGAAGAGAGAACAGACATTAAGACAGTGATACATAAAATCAGCAACAATTTTTTTGTACCAAGAGCCCCATGATCCGAACCGCTGACTTATTAAGTTCCCTGGGTTGGGGGTCAGATTACTGAGGGCATTTTCTTGTGTACTTAAGCGATTTAATAAAGATGATATATTAATACAAACATACAATGTTCTGTTGGATAATGGCACAGGTGCTTTTTGTGAGGCAGTAGTCATGTCCAACACCATCCTATTTTGGAGGACAGCCTTTCTCATAGAGACATTTTAGTGTTCAGCAAGGACAGGCTTTTTTGGCTATCATTTCAGGCTTGCTGGGAGAATTTAGTAAGGGCTTCTTTGTGTGCTGTAAGTCCTCCAGGCCAATGGAGGGAACAAAGATGGTGGCTAAGTGATTGTATCAGTGCAAAATGGAAACGTGCCTGGTCTTGAGGAGAGGGAGGTTGGCAGCCTTAGGAACTTGACCTGGTTGTGCATACCATACATGTGAGAGGCAGCACTGTCAGGCGTGAAGAGATGGACTAGGGGTGAGATATGAAAGACCAGGATCCCCATCTCTCCCCTCTCTCAATGGTGCACTGCATGTTTCACTCCAAGTGTAATGCTTTTCAACATGTCCAGCTTACAGTAAGATAATGGGATGCCAGTGGAGATTGAGTAGTTCCCCCTCACCAGGTATGTGAAGTAACTCATCCATCCCAGTAAGTTGTGCCACTACAAATTCCAGTAGATAACTCCTTTTCAAGGTGTGATGGGGCTTGGTGTTCTCAGCAGCGAAGCACATTGCTCCACGGTGAGAGTCAGGGCAATGGCTGTCTCCATGGCATCCATATCTTTACAATGTTGGGTGTCTTGGCAGTGGTCCCTAATCTGCCATATGGGGCTACAAGCCCTACTGGTTGATCAAATGTATTAGAGCCTGGGCCAAGGTGGTTTTACTTGTTAGTAATTTAATCTGCTGCTTTAATATTTCATTTTCCTTTCCACTAACACTGCTGCTTACAGGATAATAGGGGAGATGGAACCTCTATTCAAAGTCAAGTTCTTTTGCCCAGTCTTGTATACATGACCTTTGCAATGTGATCCCTGATCGTTGTCTAGTTGACAAGGGTATCTGTACATGGCACTCAGCTTCTCTAATTCCCTAATGGTGGCAGCCTAGTTTGTGAGTAGAAAGCTTGGTTAAGCTAAATGCAGTGTCCACACAAACCAGGACCAATTTAGAATCCTCACTGGGAGGGAGGGGCCAATCCCTCAGGAGTTGGGAACTCTGGTCAATGGCCCCGACTTCTTTGGTAGTTGTCTTGGGTACTATTGAGAACACAATATCTGCTGAGAGGGAACTCACCAAGTTACTCTATTTCGAGGGCAATCTGGCATCTTTGGCCATGTGCCAACCCACCCAGGTGCAACAGTGGCCATTCTTCCTATGCATGCATTCTGATGTATCTCCTGAAGCATAGTTGCTAGTCTCATGTCTGAGCTAGGGCATCAGCTTCCTGATTGTCAGGGAGTAGGAGCCCCTTGAGATCCAGGATGTCAAAAACAGTGAGGAGGACGGTCTCAGGCTCTTGCAGACAAACTCAAATGTCTTTCTACATATCCTGCCCCTACAAGGCCTTATTCATGATCATCCGCCCCTCAGCTCCCCATTTTCCAAGCCATAGCATTAACCCCTTTAGTACAACCCAACTGTCAGTACAAAGGGTTAACCGTGGGGGCTCAGAGATCACCAGCCAAATCACACTGAGTTCAGCTCACTGGTAGCTCTGGTTCATTCCCCTTTCCAAGCATCATCGGGAATTCCCCCACTCCCTATAGGCTGCAGAAGCTGCCGCAGGAACAGGGGTGGGGCATTTGGAGTATCTATATACTCTAAAGGGCCTAGTAGCACCTGTATTTCTGGAGACATGGACTGGCGGACAGGGTACTCCTCTGCTGTGAAGACGCATGTCACTCAGGCACGGCGGGTTCATGGAACATGTTCTCAACCCACCCCTTGACAGGATGGGAGTTCTTGCCCTGATCTGCTTTCTTCCTGAGAGGCTCTAGTTGAAGGAGTGCTGTGTACACTGCTATGAGCTGTTGCTCTCTGTGGGTATGCACATAGGGTCTCTGCCTCCTTCTAGAGCTGGGACCAAACTCCGAGGGGTACACTCTCCTTCTGTTGTCTCTGCCACAGTGCTCAACCCACACCTTCTGAAGTCACAGACACATGAAACTCAAATGGTAGCCTTGCCTGGGAGATGCCCAGAGCTTCCATCTGTTTCACTAACATTTCCACCTTCTCAAAGGTGGCTTGTTGCTCTGGTCCCTAGTTTCACAAATCCTCTTTCTTTACCAGGCGGTACGAGGGACAGAGGCCCTATGCCAGGCGAGGAATGAAAGTCCTGCAGAACTCCCCAAACTCTACAGAGGCTTGGACCTTTTTTGCACACTTAGGGGTTGGATAGGCTTGAATCTTATCAATCACAGCTTCTGGGACAACACACATCTTACGTGACAAATGACTCTCCAAAACTTTATGGCAGTGTCTAGGCCTTGAATTTTTGTGAGTTCATCTCCCATCCTCCCCCTCACAGATGTGCCAGCAGAGCCTGTGCAGTGCAGTGTCCTGCAGCAGAGGCAGGTCTTCTCATGTTAACATATCATCACTGCAATGGGCCATTTTACTGACGTGGGAAGGACAGCAGGGACAGGTCTCAGGCTACCATCTTATGGGATATGTTGGGGAAGCACTTGAAAGATACAATTTTGCCCCTCCTGCATGAACCCAAATTGCTCTTGGTGATTGGAGACCTGTGCTTGTCAGAGTCTTTTCCATGAATCTCCCTGAAGATAAAGCACTCTGTCAGGAACATTTGGCAAAAGCATCACAGTAAAACAATAACTGTCTATAAATGACAAAAGACTTAAAAAGTCCATGATTTCAGTGTGTATATATATATATCACTGAAAATCAAGACCAAGAAAAGTAAATCTTATCTATAATCTCTGGCTTTAAAAAAATTTTATAAAATAAAGTATAGAAAAGTCCCCCTATGTTCATCCTTTCAATCCCCAAGAATAAACACTACCAATAATTTTTCCTGTACTTATACTGACATACCTTATGCCTCCATTTTAAAAAACAAAAAATGAGATCATGTTATACAAACTACTTGGTTTTTTTGCACTCAAGGACATATGAAGGACATCTTTTCCTGCAAGTACATAGGGATACATTTAATTCCTTTTAATGCCTGCATTGTATTCAGCTATATGGTTGTATCATTTATTTGTTTAGTTAGTCACCTATTGATGGATTTTTAAATTGATACCAGATTTATGTAGCTACAATAAACATTTTTAAACTTCATGTATTTGTGCTGTTTTTTTTTATTGGTAGGATCAACTCCTAAAAGTGGTATTGCTGGGTCGTAGCAGATGCATGCTTTTAATAATATTAGATGCTGTCAAAGTACCTTCTAATACACTTATATCATTTTACACTGCCACCAGTATATGTCTGTTTTCACACATGACTGGTATTGTCAATCATTTTAGTGTTTGTTGACTGAATATTTGTAAATTCATCCAGCTGAATGTGGCAGAAATGATGAATTGGTTCACTCATACCCAGTCCAACTGCCATCTGGTGTGTTTTCCTGTACTGGAGGCTGCAAAACCAAATCACATCCCCCAACTTGTATCCAGTTAAGAGTCCACAAATCAGATGCACTCTTGCAAGACTTGAGTTTGGAACAGAGTTAAGTGGGGTGGGGACAGGACAGAAGGTGACCATTTGTGCTGATGTGAACCACTATGCAGATGGCAGGGTTCTGGAGCCATCAGCCTCAAGAGGGGCTTCCTGATTGTGGTAGGGCTATGGCTGCCTTTAGTGGCTCCCGCCAATAGGACTTGGGGAGTTACTCCTAAAAGCTCAGCCTGGGGTCTTTTTCCTTAGCACTTGCAATGATTTTTCAAGTGCCTTATACCTTCAAGTAAATATTTTTATGCTACACTATCTAGAGTAGATCCTATGAGCTTGTTTCTTATTATATTCAATTGTGTGATATCGTCAAATTATTAACCTCTTTGGCCCACCTTCTTTATTTGTAAAAAGGAGATACTAATACTGACTTATGGGGATGTTATGAGGGTTAAATGAAGTGATACATCAAAAGTGACGAGCTCTGGCTGAGTAGCTCAGTTGGTTAGAGCATTGTCCTAATATGCCAAAGTTACGGGTTCAATCTCCATCAGGACATATACAAGAAGCAACCAATGAATGAATAAAAAGTGGAACAACAAATTGATGATTCTCTCTCTCTTTCTCCCTCCCTCTCTCTCCCTTCCTACCGCTCTCTCTAAAAATCAATGAGTACATTTTTTAAAAAAGTGGATGACTCACTTTGAGTTCAACAAGGCTCATGGGTGATGAGTCCTTTTCCTCTTCCTTCTTTCTAGGCTCACTCACCCAATAAAGTCCAGCTTAAATGCCATCTCCTAATACCTCTGGGGAGGCAGAATTATTGTTTTCTTCTCTGCCCTCCCACTACATGTATTTAATTCCTTTTACTGGTCATAACATGTCATACTGTTATTTATTCATATCCATGTCTCCCCAGCTAGCTTTTGAGCTCTTTGAAGGCAGGTGTGTTAATGACTTATCTCTGTATTCCAGAGCCTGACACAGCGCAGGGGATGAATGAAATGTGTTGGTTGAATGAATTAACCCTAAACTAGCCTCCCTGAACTCTTGAGTTTCCCAGCCCTTGTCACAACAGTCAACTCTTAATGCATCCATTGGTGTCTTAGGCTGGTATCTCTTGGCCACAAAGAACATGAAGTCTTTCAAAGTAGCTCAAACAAAGTGGGGTATATGGGTTAAGCGTCAGGTGCAGGCAACAAATCACCATAGCTATTATACATCAAAAAAGATTTAAAGAGAAATGAAATACTTATAATGGTGTTGCATATTTAGGAGGAGTGAGTTGTAGGCTGACTCTTCAGGAACAACTTCCAGAAGGACACCGCCAACCTGAGCTCTCCAGTTCTTACACAGTTAGGGAGGTAGGGCATCAGAAGCCCACCAATGTTCAAGCAATGTTCAAGAACGCACAACACAGTGCAACTGAGGGGTCCGGCTGTGGCTGCTACTGTTGTTACAAGTAACTCCAGACACCCACAAAGTTAGAGACTGCCCATTGAGATACTGTTGCAAAAAATCCCCAGTCTCCTTAACGTTCTTCCCAGCAGCGGCAGCTAAAGCAGCAGGGAGATGATCCCTGTCTTGCTTCTGTCTTTGCAAACTCTTATGAGTGCCTTTAATTCTTGGACCCCTCTACATTAGTTTTCTATTGCTCAGTGACAAATTACCACAAACTTAGTGGCTGAAAACAACACATGCTTATTATCTCAGGTTCTGTGGGTCAGGAGTCTGGTCCTTTGCTCAGGGTCTCACTAGGCTACAATCATGTGTTAGTGGGTTGCATTATCATTAGAGGCTTCCAAATTCCCTCAAGTTGTTGGCAGAATTCATTTCTTTGCAGCTATGGAACTCATGGTGACATGCTTTTCAAAGGCCAGAAGGAGAGAGAGAGCGAGTCGTCTTGGAGTCTTATATGAACTGAGAGCACCTGAGAACAGTGACATTCTATAGCAGTGAGCTCATCTAGTGATTAGATCTTGGGTTCTAAATTCTCTTCATAAATGAAAGAAACCAGAGCTCTTTGGAGAATTGGCTTATTTGAGGGCTGGGTTAAACAAAGGACAAGAAGAGTCTAGAACATCGTGGGCCAAAAAACAAGGAAATACTCAAAGAATGATGGGGACATGTCAAAAGGACGCTGAATGATGCAGCTATTTTGGAAAGCAGTTTAACAATTCTTACAGAGTTAAATATACGCTTACCCTACCACCCACTCATTTCATACCCAAGAGAAATAAAAATATATATCCACACAAAGACTTGTACATAAGTGATCATAGTAGCTTTATTCATAATGACCCAAAACTTGAAGTTCCATCAATAGCTGAATAAACAAATTGTAGTATACCTATACAATGGAATACTACTCAGTGACAAAAAGGAGTACTGACTGACCCATGAAATGACATGGTTGATCTTAGAAACACTATGTTGAATAAAAGAAACCAGACACGAAAAAGTATATAATGTATGGTTCCATTTGTATGAAATTCTAGAACAGGCAAGATTAATTGAAAGTGACAGTAAGCAGATCACTGATTGCCAGGAGGTTAGGGGACTGACTGCAAAAGAGACACAAAGCAACTTCCTGCGTCAAAAGGTGTGATAGTGTTTACAAAAGATACACCTTTGTCATAGTTCATCAAGCTAAACACTTAAAATAGGTATATTTTTTATTATATGTACATTATACCGCAATAAAACTGATTTTAAAAACTCGAGCAAAAGATCTGAACAGACACTTCTCAAAAGAGAATATTCAAATGACCAAGAAACTTATAAACAGGTTTTCAGCCTCATTAGTAATCAAATAAATGCCCATTTCAATAATGCAATATCACTACATAACCACCAGAGTGATTAAAATAATAAAGACTGATAGTACCAGTGGGGATGTGAAATAATTGGAACTCTCATACATTGCTTGGTGGGAGTATAAATTGGTTCAAATATTTTGAAAAATAGGTTTGGCCCTATCTACTAAAGCCAGTTTTATAATGTGAACCTATAAATGAAACCTGCTTAGTCTGTAGCAGGTATTTCTGGTATCCGTTGTCACATTTCCTTAGCTCACCCCTGATTGCAGCCACAATTGTGGTGGACAGTTCCAACTCTCCTCATGCTGCTAGTGTGTCACTGCAAGTGTGCACCTCACGTCTTGCTTTATTTTGCCCTAGGATTTTCTCTGACATCTGTAGTTGCTTGCTAGACTTGCAAGCAAAGCCATAAAGTCCAGAGAGTCAATAGCCTTGGGAATACCTCACCCAATGAGGGATGGAAGCCAGTAGGTACGAACTCTAATCTTTCAGATCTATTCTGGGAAGCATTCTCTATGCTTCTCTGAAGTTCTGGCAGAAGTGAGACCCTCAATAACACACTCTACATTGGCTTTTCCTTTCCCTTGCCTCATTACTGTTTCCTAGGATTACCTCCCAAATAAACAACCTGCACCCATGTATTTATCTCAGACTTTGCTTTTTGGGAAACCTAAACTTAGGTACCGGAAGTTACCCCAGAGTAAACACCTCAGGATGGGATTCTGGAATGGAAGTAGTCGCTGATCAGGTGGCAACAAGGACTCTATTGTTGGTGATAAGTTGAGCAGTGACAGCCTCTGATATGGCTGAGCTGTCACAACTAAGCTCTTCACCTGTGGTAGGTTGGAAGTACAACTGGAAGAACATTAGATTATGCAGTAGCTTTAGCATAGGAATTCTCAATCTGTTTGTTTTTTTTTTTTAAGAAAAATATTGCTGTCCAAAGGAGAAAAATTAAATGTAAAGTATTTCAGGTTTATGTGTGTGTGTGTGGGAGGGGGGGGTCGGGATGGGAAGGACTGGTGAGCAAAAAGCTTGAAGGTGGTGAAAAGGTACAAACTTCCAGTTGTAAGGTAAATAAGGTCTCGGGGATGTACTCTACAGCAAGGTGATCATAGTTAACAATACTGTTTTGCATATCTGAAAGTTGCTAAGGGAGTAGATCTTAAAAGTTGTCATTGCAAGAAAAATAATTTGTAACTATTGTGTGGTAATGGATGACAATCATTTTGCATATATACATACATCAAATCATTGTGTTATATACCTAATCAGTGTTGTATTTCAATTATATCTCCATAAAAATATATACAAATAAAATATCCCTAGCCAGATAAATTAAATAGTAAGGTATAAGATGTTGTCAAATAAAGTTGAGCTTTGGATGCCATGAACCATTGTAATACCTAAGATTTTTTTTCCCACTTAAGAGCAGGTTTCCACTTCCTTGGGGGAGATATCACCCCTATTGAGAATTCATGCTGTGGCACTCGAATGGAATGGGGGTAATGTTAATTATAGTTCCATGGAATTGGCTGGATTTTGTTAACTATCTTAAAAGCCTAGAAGATAGAGAATTTCAGGCTCAGGTTAACTCCTTATCAATTCAGGACATGGTATGAAATCCAGAAGACCTTCGTGGAAGATTTTTTCTTTTTAAACCCCGTTTTGCTGCAGCTTGAGAGTACACTACGCTGACAATCAGGCCAAGAATGTAATTGCTAGGGTGGCAGTGATCCTTTGACTGCTCTCTTATGCTAAAGTTAGGGTTTCTATACGCAGAGAGTGGGACCCTGAGGTCTGGGCTGGAGACATTTGGGGGGATGCAACAGAGAACCTTGTACCTCTAGCAAGTACCTGCCTCCCACTTGTTAGCAAAGAGCTGTTGCCCTTGACTTGAGACTATTAGTTTCTTGTTCTTACGGAATTACAAAGGAGCACCTGGGCCCTGGCCAGGTTGCTCACTTGGTTGGAACGTCATCCTGTACACGAAAAGGCTGCGGCTTTGATTCCTGGTCAGGGCACATACCTAGGTTGTGGTTCAATCCCTGGTCCGGGTGCATATGGTAGGCAACCAATCAATCACATTGATGTTTCTCTTTACCTCTCTCTCCCTTCTTCTTTCTCTAAAATCAATAAACATATCCTTGGGTGAGGATTAAAAAAAATTCCAATAAACAAAAAAACCAAATAAGGACCTGAGAATACTCATGGAAAAGGAGTTCTTTAGATTTTTAGAAAAATCAGAATTTCTGGTTGTAGACAAACTAACAAAGGATCTAGACCAGTGCCGAGAGGGCAGGGTGAGCTTCCAGAGCTTCTTTTTGCTAGTTGTTGGGCTCACCATCACATGCAATGCCTATTTGGTAGTATGCATGAGGCAGAACGGAAAGAAACAGGCAACACTGAGGAGTTCTCCTGCTCTGGTTAGAATTCTCCCAATGGGTTGTTTAAGGAATCTTTGCTCTATAGCTCCCCTTTGTGTAAGGACTTCATGAGCAGAGTGGGACACTTGGAAAATGTACAAATAAAACCCTACCCCCATTCGACAAGAGCAAGAGAAGCCAATTAAAGCCAGATAAACTTTTGATTTTTATATTGCTTGCATCCTCTTGCCCTCAAGACATAAACTTCTTTTTTAGTCTCTATAAAAAAAATATATATATCCTTAATTTAATCACACCTGCAATGTCCCTTTTGTCATGGAAGGTAACATATTCATAGGTTCTGGGGATTAGAATGTGAATATTTTTAGGGAGCCACTATTCTGCCCATCACAGAGGCCATACAAAACCCGTTTAGATTAGGATTAATTTACTGGGCTATGGTCTTGGGTTAAGTTATGTAACTCATTTGTGCCTCAGTTCTCATTGATAAAATGGGGGGGGGGCGGATAACAGAATGTGTCAAAAGGTTGTTAGAAGCCTAAAGGAGATAGTGCTTAGAACAGTGTCTGGCACATAGTAAGCACTATGTTAACATTTATTTGATACATTTTTTAAAAAGATTTTATTTATTTATTTTTAGACAGAGGAGAAGGGATGGAGAAAGGAGAGGAACATCAATGCGTGGGTGCCTCTCACGTGACCCCTACTGGGGACTTGGTCCACAACCCAGGCATGTGCCCCGACTGGAAACTGAACCAGCGACCCGTTGGTTCGCAGGCCTGTGCTCAATCCACTGAGCAACACCAGCCAGGGCTATTTGATACATTTTTATAACATCGATTCTCTAACTATGTGTCAGGCACTGTTCTAGATACTGGAGATATAGATAGTATGGGTAGGAATAGGACTTGATCTCAAGGAGCTCAGGGAGTCAGATACACACGTACAATTATGACACAGTGTGCTACATGGCATAAAAGGCATGGACGTACCATAGGGTTACAACATTGTGAAGGCTCAGGGAAACAAGAAATACTAGTTGATGGACACGGACAAAGGAGGGGGCATTGACTGTAGAAGGGGGGGTGGGGTGAGCAATGGGGAAAGAGGTGAGACAACTGTTAACAACAATAAAAAACATAAAAAAATAATAAAAAGAAATATTAGTTAAATGAATAAATGAACATGACATTTGAGCTGGGCTTTACACAGTGAATAGGTATTGGCCACAGAGATAAAGACAAAAGGGCCCAGAGCCAAGAAGATATGTGTGTTCAAAGAACATTAAGCAGCATTTCGTGTAGCTGTAACAAGAGATAAAAGGTGTGAGATGAAGCTAGAACGGCTGATGTAAGCACCAAGGTTGTACAGTATCAAGTTAAGGAGTTTGAACCTTATCCGGAAAGCAACAAAAGCCTTCCAAAGTGTTTAAACAGGGGAGAGCATTGTCAGATTTATGGTTTTAAAAGGCTACCCTGGTTACTAGTAGGAACGGATTGAATTTGGAGAGACTGAAAGCTGCTCCACTAGTCTAGGTGATGGTAGCGAATGAAGAGAAGGGCAAGGTTTGAGAACTATTTAGGAGACTGTGCAGGATTTGGTGACTAGTTTGATTGGGGTGTTGGGAGAGGAAGAATCTGGATGGTGGTCCGTTCACTCAGACCAGAAAGTAACATGAATCCCATCTTTAGGGGAAAATGGTAATAGGTAGAGCACAATTCCAAAGGTCTTAATCTGTGCTATATTGTAGTTACTATCATTAGGGTAAAACTGAGGCTTGGAGAGACCAAGTTAAGGATACACAGGTACTACTTAATGATGGAGAAATTGTGGCTTAGAAATGTTAAAGTCTCGTCACTAACATTTGTACAGCTGGGATTTGAAAGAAGAAAATCTGATTTCAGACCGCCAGTCACTGCTGCTTCAGCTCGGACATGTGGAATTTCAGGTACAGTTAAGTGTGGACGTGATGCTGTGCAGAAGGCATTGGGAAATACAGAATCTGAGCTCAGGGGAAAGGTTTGGGTTGAACGCAGTCTCCGTGGTAGAAGAGAAACGGGAAACGAAGCCCGTGTTTTCAATGCCAGTACACAATAGTTCAAATCTCTATTATTATTTTTTTGTTCACCCCTACCGTCCCCCTCCCCCCCCCCAAAAACCCCACTCCAAATCGTATTATAAATGCCTGGCTCTGAGGTCACAGATGGGGTAGTTTTTCAAATTCTGCTCTCGGCTATGCTCTAGCTCCTGTGTTGGTGCTTTGGAACCCGAAGTGGACCACAAGGCCAGGGGCTTAGCAGTCTTTTACCACCCTGACCACACCATTAACGCCCCCGAGAAATCGCCCTAAAGCCTTCCTACAAAGGACGAATCGCAGAGCCTGCAGCGGTAGAGGGCTAGCGGAGAGCAGAGACCCGCGAGCAATGACGTCATGCGGCCGCTGGGTGATTCCCTAGCCTTTGGCGTCATGCGCCGATGACGTCACCCAGGCGCTCGCCTTCCCCCACGCCTGGGCTGGCCGCGCTCCCGTAGGTCCGTCCAGGCCTCCCCGCCCCCTCCCACCTGCGGGAGGCGGGGCGGGCGGGACTCCGCGGGCGCCGCGGCCTCGCCCGGGAGGGGGTGGGGGCCGGTGGGACAGGCTGTCGGGCCGGGCTCCGCGGCGTACAATAGCGCGACTGCGGGCGGGGGCCGCGGCTGCAGCTGGAGCCCAAGGTGCCAGCAGCACAGTAGACGCCCCTCACGGCCTCCCCCGCACACTCCCTCCCCTTTAGCGCGTCCCTCTCGCCTCCCTCACCGGCTCTGCCGTCCTACTCCACCGACGCTTTCCCCTCTTTCTCTCATCCCTTTTTTCGCGGAGCTCCGCGCTTTCAAGATCCCCTCAAAGAACTCTCGGTCTCCCCACCTCCTGCCCCAGAGGCCTCCCCAGCCTGCTCATCCCCGCCCCCCACAGCAGCCCTGCACCCTTGTCGCCGGGCTGCTTCCCGCCCCCTCCCCGTCCTGAGGGGACTCCGGCCCCGGCCGAGCAGGGTGGGGGAGGCGCCGAGCGCGCAGCGGCGGCGGGGAGAAAGTGAAGCGGCCCCTCGCGCACACTCGCGCGCTCACTACCGGGCTCGGCCGCCGCCACCGGCGTGGAGGAGGAGGAGGAGAAGCCGAATCGAGCCGAGCGAGCGCGGAAGGTGAGCGCCGGCCTCCGGCCGGTACCCCTGGCGTCTCAGGCTGCCCGGCTGGGGCGCGGGGGAGGGGGCGGCGCGAGGTGGGGGCCCTGGGCCCATTCATTCCCCGCGGCGGGTGCGAGGGCTCCAGGTGAGATGAGGCGGGGCCCTCGCCCCGCGAGGTTGGTGGTTCTGTCGGACCAACAAAGGCCCCCTGTGCACTCACCCGCGCGGCTGCAGGTCTCAGACTCTGGGGGACGTGGGGGACCTAGGAGAGGGCAGGGGCGGGGGAGGGGCCGGGATACCCGACAGGTTCGGGTCTGGGAGCGACTCCCTCCCGAACTTTGCGGTCCTCCAGCGCTCCCCTTGGCCTGCCCGATCGGGAAGCCTAGCAAAGCGGCGTCCGATTTGTTCTGCATGGAAAAATCACCCCTGTCCGGGCCGGGGGAATCACCTGTAGGGTTCAACTCCTTGAAGAATTCAACTAGATGGAGCCTGACTTCTGCAGCCCCTCCCCCACAGCGGTAATACTCGGTAACTTGTGGAGTTAAAACCAAACAGGGAGACGAGAATTATCTTATGTTCATTAATTTTACTTCAAAAGACACGACTATTATATAGCCTTTACTGTTTTGAATATTTTCACGGCAAACATTGGTGGGAGTGTTTTTGGAAGAATGCTTGAGAAGTTGTGGGTGTTGGGAGCAAAGTGCTTGTGCTTGTTAAACTCCTTGGATAACTGTCTTATGGTTTTTTTTGGATAACTATCTTAGGCTTTTTTTCACCGGAATTGTGAAAGGTGAAGGGAAGGGTTGGTACTATGGTTACCGGTAAAAATTCAAATTCATTAATCTAGCCTTTAAGAATTGCTCCTGAGAAAAATCTTTTCTCCAGATACTGTGTTTTTGGGGTCTCTCAATTTTGTTGGGAGAAAACAGAGGAGTCAACAGTACACAGATGCCTCCTTGATCTTACCTTGTGACCTCACCTCCTTCCTGTGTGACCTTGAGCAGCTCACTTCCAGCCTTAAAGTTCCAGGAGTTTGTTTTTATGCCCTAGAAACAGGAAGGTATCAAGTACCTACTCAGCTTTCAAGACCACCGAAGAACCCCTGCTTCTCCCCACTTTGAAATGTTTGCTCGCATCCACTCCCAAACTCCTCTCAGGCAAATCTGACTTCTCCCTGGAGCCCTCAGAGGCGTGCAGGATTTACCATAGCACCTGTAACGTTGTTTTTGTTGTTTCTGTTTGGGAAATCCTCAATCAGGTGCATGTGAAATCCACCGTACCTCAGCTGGAAACTCTACCTCTCAAAAAGGGTTTTGGAAATATCGACCCTGAAACATTCCCTGAGGCTTATCCATATCCTTACCTGCATAAGCTCATGGGTTTATCTGGCTAATTTGCTTATTCAGTCATTCGCTGACCCTGCATTACTGGAGCCTGGAGAGCTGCTGTGTTTCGGGCCTCCTGCTAGGACTATGAGGATTTAGAGTCTACCTGTTAAGATATTCCCTGTCTTGAAAGAGCTCAAAGTCTAGTGGGTGAGGTAGACATGTAAAAGATGAAGGCCCGCTCTAATCTCTAGGGGATTCCAGCTGTACAGGGAGTAGTGTGCAATAATTGAGGCTGCTGGACCTGTTTTACAAGTCTTGTTCTGGCTAAAGTGAGTCCTGGAGGGAAGGTGGTGACCTGCCTCACATCCATTAAGACAGCACTTGATGAAAAGCTTGTTCAATTCAGTTCAATTCAATATGCATTTACTAAGCACATGTCATGAGGCCCTGTGCTGGGCTTGGAGGAAGCAGTGCTTTCTGAAGGGAGGGCACTCTATCTAGAGAGGTCTTTGTAAAACAAAACTCATCACATCCTTTTTCTTTCCCCAGACTAGTCATTGCCTAAACAGAAATTTTCAAACTCTAACCTGAATAAGAAGTGTTTAGAGATCAGCCTGCTGCCTGATTTTGCCACCTCACTTTTCATAACTGCCCTGCCATATTCTTTCTCATCTCTGCTTTTGCTTGTGCTGTTCTTTCTCCCTGGAATGCTGGCCTCCCACCTTCTACCTGTCTGTGGAGAAGTGCTTGTTGGATGGATCTCTGGAAGCAGCCATCCCTTAGTCTCTCCTCCTGTTACTTCCATAGAATGAATTGCTTCTTCATTCTCTGATTCCTGCACATACCACTCTTATAGCTCTCTATTGCACTATTGGAATTATTTGAGTTGGTGCCTGTGTTTACCATTAGCCTATGAATTTCCTTGAGGGCAAGATCTGTTTAGTTTTTAGTGTCTAACAAAGTTCCTTGCACTGAATAAGTGTTTGAAGTGAATGAATGTATGAATGAAGAAGCAAGTCAAAACCCAGGAGATAGATGATATCTAATCCTTTGGGGTATAATAATGATCTCTTAAGGGTTGTTTCTCCACCAGCACCATCAACATAATCTGGGAATTTGTTGGAATGGCAGATTGTTTGTCCTATCCCTGACCTACATATGAAAAACTCTGGATTTGGGGCCCTAAAACCTCTGCTTTTAACAAGCTCTCCAGGTGATTCTGATACTTGCTAAAGTTTGAAAACCACTGGGTTAAGAGATCAGCTGTTGGTGAAATCAGCTCCTTGCCAGCTCTCTTGCTCTCTCCCTCCTTTTTTCAGAGTACTTAGTGCCTGACATTTCCTTCCATTCCACCTGTCTGTTGTCCATCTTTTGGCACTAGATCGAAAGCTTCCTGAGAGCAGAGAATTTTATTTACTGCTTTAACTTCAGTGCCTAGAATAGTGACTGTATGAAGGCACTTAGATATTTGTTGAATGAATAAGAAGATTTAGTCCCATTTATTGCCAGCTGCTACATTGGGGTTTTATTCAAGAATAGTTTTCAGAGTGAAGAGGACCATGCTTTAATATTAAAATACAAGTGGATTCTAACATTTTTCTGGGATTTATTTTAGACTGAGCTTCCTTCACCCCCCCTTTTATATCTGTCTTTTTCCACCAAACCTGCAGGATTTTTTGGCTTTTGTTCTAGTCAAGACCTGAAAACTACTGTAGAAGTATCCTGAGCTAGGATTGTTTCTTAGGAATGTGCAACTTGGTTTTTGCAAGTCTAAATAAACACCCTAACTTTTGAGCCTTTTAACTTGAAACTGTCTCTTCCGGATCTCCTGTGGTTTAGTCTTTCTCTAGTGATACATAAAGCCATACAGGGGCCTGTTTGACTCTACACAAAGGTTTTTCTTCCTTATGAAGCTTTTAAAATATATTTTTCTTTCACTTATTAGCCCTAAGATACAATATCCAGTTTTCTCCTTTCCCACCTTCCTTCTTGGAGATCGGCTTCATTTGTACATCCACTTGTTTATAAAGATTTATTCAGTTATTCCCTACTATGTGCCAGGCCTCATGTTGGGACAGCATGTTCAAATAATTCAAGTCTTTAAGTAGTTAAAGATATCCCAACACGGTGTGATAAGTCCTGAAATGAAGGGATAAAATGAGGGGTAAAAAAATGATGCATACTCGTAGAGTTTGAAAACGAAAACAAAAATGAGGGTAGAATCAGCAATTGCTAATGAGTTAATTCTCTATTTGGTTGTTTCTGGTTTTAATGAATTTTCCTTTCTCCCTTTTCATCTTTCTAAATCATAACCAGAAAGTAGGGAAAAAATTTTTTTTATATGTTGAAAAGAGAAATTTAAGGTTACCAAAAGTATACACTGTTTCTTAGATGTCATTTTAATTCCTAAAGACTAATACTGTAATTTGGGGCGGGGGGGACAATGAAACCAGGAGAAAGTCAGGAGAGCTTAGCTTTAGTTCCTATATTACTGCATGACCTTATGGAAGTAATTTTATCTCTGTGCCTCTTCTACCTGTAAAACGGGGATAGCAAAAGTTTTTATGACCAGCTTCCAAGATAATGAAGGAACTAAATAAAATATTGAATATAAAGAAATCTTTGAAAAGTATAGTTGGTTAGCTAGTTGTTAGCTGGTAGTAAACATATTAACAACAGGTTATTGCACACCTGTTATGTACCAGACGTTATGTGAGACGTCTTCTCCAGTCTTTAAAATAAGCATGTAAGATGATTGCTAGTACCTTTCTTTCATGGATAAGGAGGTTGAGCTCAGGCTGGCAAAGGGAACTTGTTCAAGGCTTTGCTGAGGAAGTGGCAGACTTCAATTTCAGTCAATATCCACTTGATAGGAGCAGTTATGTGTTACGTTCATTACTCAGATGCTGTAATTTTTCCAAGTAGAGGATATAGGGATGTTTGGCAAGTATATTGCTGAGAGAGTTAAAATAAAATTGTTCGTCATTTAGCTTGCTCTCTTCTTTTCTGCACAGAAAGATTGGTGAAGACAGATTTACATGCATTTACATTTATGTTTCCTACAGGGAAAAGACTAACATCTGCCCTGGTGTTTTTGTTCAGTCTTTACAACAGCCCTGTGTGATAGGTATTTCCATTTTACAAGAGTTAGGAGACTGAGGATCATAGAAGTCTTGGTTTGCTCAAAGGCACATTATTAGCAAATGACTAAATATTGGTTAAATATTGGTTAAAAACTACATTTTTTGAATTTAAGTGTAGTGCTTTACTATTGCCACTATATCATATTGCCTTTTAAATGCTATCAAACTAAACTGGGGTGCACTGGAAATTTAGAATGTTTCTTAATCTCTTTAGCCTCGTCCCGTTAAGAAAATCCTGACTGAAATCCATAAAAAAAAATTGCTGATAAAACTCTATGTCAGATGGTCATGATATTGTACACTTACAAATAACACCTCTCTACTGAAGCTGAGAGATCCGACTTTATCCAGTATTCTGAATATTCATTTCCTTTTGCCATCATACATTTATTAACATAATGTAATACATTTTTCTGCTCTTGTGTTAAGTCTTATATTTCATGAGTAACTGCCTTCACTCTCCCATCCTCTGGTCTTTGAGATGGGGAAATCATCTCTGTTAGGATCCCGCAGATTATCCCCGCTCTTGCAATAGTGTAGTAATAAGTCTAGAGAGAACTGGAGGTTATTGATTCCTCACTAATTTGATTTTGTTTGGTATTGATTAATTCCCAAAATGGATCTAAGCCTTAGTTATAAAAAATCCATTATGTCTTGGCTCTTATTCATGGAGCCAGGAGGAGGTAATTTGCATACAGCTTTGGGAAGTTCATTCTGGCTTATGGGGCTTTCCTCTGTCACTTCCCTACTTCCATCCCTTTCCAGTGCTGCTGTCCCTTTCCTTTTCAGACTCTAAGTACCAACGGAGGCTGGCAAGAACACTTTTCTTCTTTATGGAATCTGCCTTTTGAATCTTTTGGGATGATAAATGACAGTGACAGTATATGTGTGGCTTCCACCTTCATCTGCCTGCATAGATCTCCAAGGCTCAGCTTGCTTTATTCTCTCCCGGGGTCCCGCAAAGCTGGGATTAATGTCTTCCTCATTTGAACACTTGTCCTCATAGTAATTTGTATATTGCGACTGTATTATCTATCACTTTCTAGGGAAGGAGATAGATGTAGGAGGGAGAACACTAAATTTGAATAGGACAAAGACCTATGTGGACATTTAACTTATTTATCTCTATATTTTTCATTTAAAAAAAATAAATAATACCTAACTCACAAAGTTGTTGTGAAGATAAAATTAAATAATGTATGTGAAAATGAATTGTAAGATGTTCAGCTACAAAGATGTTAGGTAGAATTGTTTTAATTTTATGACTACAATTAACATAGAGCAGTGGTTTTTAATTTTGGCTGTGCATTTGAACCATCTGTTAAGATGTTTAAAAAAATTGCCTGGGCTCTATCGCAAGTCCACTTAATCAAGATGTCTTGGGATCTCTATTTTTGAAGGTTTATAGGTGATTCTGATATGCAGTCAAGGTTGAGAAGGACTGCTTTATATTATATTTTGCATAAATGTCTTATGTACTTATTAGATGAAAACTAATGTTTTAATTTTCATTTAAAGTTAATTCCCTACACACATTAAGCATCAGGCATTGTTATGGGTGCTGAAGAAAGATGGTACATACCTGGTCCCCACCCTTAAGTTCACAGTTGAGAAAGGGAGGTATCTATAGACAGTAATACTGTATTGAGACAAAAATGGCACCTGGAGATATATGCTGGTGCAATGTGAAGACAGAGAAAAGGCATCTACTCCATCTGAAATGGGGGTACCCTAGCACACATTCTTAAGGAAGTGACACCTAAGTTGGATTCTGAGAAATGAGCATGGCTTAATCAAGTACAGTGGGGGAGGGGTAGAAAGAGAGGGAAGGAAAGATCTTCCTGTAAGGTAGGGAGCACTCTGAGGAGTAGAAGGCTTGAGAGCATATCTGAGGAGCCTTGACTGGTTTAGTACACTTAGAGTGTAGATGCAAGGTCTGGAGTGGTAAGAGCAGTGAGGAAGGAAAGGCCCTGGGGATGAAGAGCCTTTCCTGTAGTGTACAAAGTACTTTCACTGATACTATCTCACTTTAGTCTTTCTACAACTCTTTGGGTTAGCTAGGACTGGTATTGTTTTACCTCATTTGTATGGAAGAGAAAATAGAAGTTAATTGAATTGCCTGAGGCTGTATAGCAAAGGTCTGAGATGAAGCCAGGTCCTGCTGACTCTTGAGCTTCTTCTGACTCATGCTTCTTCTGTCACACCATAGCTGTCCTGTACCTTCTCTGTCTTGTGAGGGTCATCAGGTGAGCTCCATAGATAAATGCACAGCAATATATAAGTAGTAAAGTGCTTGATTGATATTGCTTATTAGTTGAGAGTTCGTACTACATGGCCTATCAAAGTGCTTTTATCTCCAAGATTCTGGGGGCATTTCCTAGGATTTTCCTTAATCACTGAAATACTTTTTTTTTTTTTCCCCAGGAGCTGATAACCAGGGTCCAGTGAGCTAAAGTATTGTCACAGAGTTAGTTACCCTTCCAGTTTTATTGTCTTCACTCAGCCTCTGATGTTTGTTTTAAAATACATTTATATTTCTTTTACTAAGAAAGTGATACATGATTCTCAGAGAAAATTTGGAGAATACAGAAGAATAAAAGGTTAAAAAAAACAACTCAAACCAAACCCAACAAATCCATCATAGTAGAGTTTCATTGTAGAATGATGACTGGTAGTATCACTTTATCTGTTTCCTTCTAATCTTTTCAAAAAATGAGTTTGGGAAGTGATTTCCCTGTTTCCCAGGTATCTATCCTCTTTCCCCAACTTCAGTTTATGTTAAAGATAACTGAGATCAGGAGCCAGTCAACATCATCAGCCTCATTACAACTGACTTTTTATTTTATTTAAAAAAACTTTTATTTATTTAATTATAGAGAGAGGGGAAAGGAGGAAGAAAGAGAGGGAGAGAAACATCAGTTGATTGCCTCTCGTATGTGCCCCACCTGGGGACTGAACCTGCAACCAAGGTATGTGCCCTGACTGGGAGTCAAACTGGTGACCTTTGGCTTTGTGGGACGACACCCAGTCAACTGAGACACATGGGTCAGGGCACAACTGGTCTTTTATTGAAAACTTTCACAATGTCAGTCTCTTTACTTTTGATTTTTTCATTTGCTCCTCAAAATAATCATTTTATGGATTTCTACTCATTTTATAGATGAGAAATTTTAGAAGCAGAGAGATCAAGTTGGGATTTGAAGATATTTTTATGATTATTACTGTGTGACCATGGCAAGTCACTTAACCACCCTGAACCTCAGTTTTCCTTAGCTGTTATGTAGATGTATTAATTTTGATGCCAACTTCCCAGCTCAAATATTTTATGACAATGATTTTTTTTCTCTTCTCCTCCCTGCCCTCACTCTTTTCTTGTAGGACATTATGACAGTGATTTTCAACCTTTTTGATCTCATGGCTCACATAAAGTAATTACTTAAATTTTGGGGCACACTGATTGGAAATTGCTGCACTAGAACATAGTCAATCAGTAACAGTGTTTCTCCGTGGAAAGAATTCTCAATGGGCTAGAGAGGCAAAATTTAAGTTTTCAGACTGGGGGATGGATGGAGAGGGACATGGGACAGTTGGAAGGACTCTTAATCCCCATATCACCTGTTGGGGAGTTACTATTTTATAAACTTTCTTTCCATTTAAGATCATTTTCCTATCTGGGATTTGACCAATTCAGAGTCTGAGATTTTTATTTGGTGTCAGGATAGATTTTGCTTGATTAGTTCAAGTTATCTATATGTTATCTGTGAGGTAACTTTAAGCAAAAGGCCAGATGAGCAAAGGGGGAAAATTCATAATGAGAGACTTTTGAAGATCCAGGTTTCCTGAGAAACCTAAAGACAATTAGGGTTTACTGTTCTCAAACACTTTTATATATGGTGTCATTTAATTTAATTCTGTCCTAAGGCATCTTGTTTTTACATATCCAAAAAGGTTAAGTGGCTTATCTATTATAACCTGGCTGGGAGTTTGCAAATTGGAATCTTAAATCCCTATCTTCTGTCCCCAAATTTGACATTGGCTCCTGATCATTTGGGTATTATCTTCACCAGTGGTACTTCTTTCATTTACCCTTCACTTTAAAAAAGTTCCTGGTTCCTTGAACGGTAAAAGCTAATTACAGCTTGCTCTCTTTCAAAAAATCATGTTGTTTCTATCCATTTCCACTTGTCAGAGAATTGTCTGGAATTGACTGCTTTGTAAACGCCAGCTGAGAATGGCTTCTGAGCATATTCTTATTTACGGGCTGGTAGAGTAGGGGTCAGAACACACACACTTTATACGTACAGTGTATAAAATCAATACATCTCTACAGTGCTTCTATTTATTTTTAAGTTAGTCTACAATATTTATTGATTGCTTCCTATGTATTAAGCATTGTGCTTAGTACTAAAGGTACAATTATAAAGCATACAGAAATAGTCCTTCCCTTTCTCTTATAAAGCTTACATTCCAAAGGGGAAATGCAGAGAAAAGTATTAAATGTACAAATAATTAGTTGCAGGTTTTGATAAGTCCTACAAAAGTCAAAAAGGACAAATGTAGAGAATTTTGGAGTGATAAGGCAAGGAGATAATGTTCTTAAGGTATGTAAGATAAGTAGATATTAGTCATGCAGCGAATGGCGTATACAGCACATCAGGCAGAGGGAACATTTCAAATGCACAATGATCCTCAAAGTAAAACTTTAGGGCTGTTCTGTTCCATATGGTATCTACTAGCCAGTGTGGTTATTGAGCTTTTGAAATGAGGCTGGTTCACATACAGATATGCTGTAAGTATAAAATACATACCAGATTTTGAAGACTTAGTACTGAAAAAGTAATTTAAAATAACTTTTTATATTGTTTATAATAATGTTAATATGTAAAGATAAATTGTGTTAAAATATATTTTCAGATTAATTTTTTAACTTTAAAATATAGTTTTTAGAAAACTTAAGAACATTATCTAGCTCATGTTAGCGGCTTAGATAGTGCTGGTTTAGCTAAACATAGAGGAACTGAAAAAAGATGCATGGGGAGTAAGAGTGAATGGTATAAGGTGAAGTTGGGGTGGTAGGAAGGGACCATTCAAAATGCTGTTCTTTGCAATATTCTAGTTTATCCTGAGGGACTGAGAAGGGATTATTAAATCTGATTTTATAGATAAGAAGACAGTTAGTGACTGCCCGAACTCCCTTCCTACCTCTATTGTGCCAGAATGAATAGATGAACCAGCACTTTTAGCAGTGTCTTGAGTGTAGAATGTTCTCTATCATTGTAAGCTAAAATAAACAAGCAAATATTGATAACTAAATTGATTAATCCCAATTTTCTTTTTCTTTTGCACATTATTTTATTTTTAAATCATATTTATTCTATTATAGTTATATCAGTTTTCCCCCGTTTGTTGTCCTCTACCCATCCCATCCCGATCCCCGCTCCCACAGTCAATTCCCACTGTCTTGTCCGTGTCCATGGGTCATTCATACATGTTCTTTGTCTAGTCCCTTCCCCTTCTTTCCACCATTGTCCTCCTTCCCCATCCCCTCTGGGCACTTTCAGTCTGTTCCATGTTTCCTTGCCTGTGATTTATTTTGTTCCTTAGTTTGTTTTGTTGGATAGATTCTACTTATGGGTGAGATCATATGGTATTTGTCTTTCACCGACTGGCTTATTTCACTTAGCATAATATTGTCCAGTTCCATCCATGTTGTCACAAAAGGTAGGAGCTAGTTAGTTTCTTTCTCTCTTTCCAGATTGATTTTATTTATTTATTATTTAAATGTGAAAATCCATGATAAGATATTAAAAAATTTAAATCCATTATAAAGTCTCAGCAATCAAAATGATATGACACCAGCATAGAAATAATCAAGTAGATCAATGAAATAAAATGAGCATCCTAGAAATAAACGTATATATCTGTCTAACAGTGTAAAATATGATTAGATTGCTCTTTCAGATCACTGGGGAAAATAAGACTTATTCAACAAATAAGGTGCATGAACCACTATTACTTGAAGTAAAACAAATATAAAGCCCTACTTCACATATTATACCAAAAATATTCAGGTGAGTTAAAAATCAATATGTAATATCTAAGGAGTTTTCAGAGAAAATACAAAATAATATTTTTCTTAGACTGAAGTAAAATATTCAAACCCAGAAGCTATAAAAAAATTGACAATATGACTGTATTAAACATTTAAGACTATACAAAAAATTATAGACTATATAAAAAAATTAAAGGACAAGTAATAGAATAAAGTATTTGCAACACATCTAAAAAAGGGTTAATAGTTTATTTTTAGGGGAGAAATTCTACATTTAGTCAAAAAATGGATAAAGAATACCAAAAAGTCACTTAAAGCTTTTTAAAAATAATAGAAATAGGCAAGAACTATACAAAAACGGGTTTAGTTTCAACAAATAATAAAGTAACAATTAAAATTACCATCATTGTCACAATCAGGTTAAAAAGTATTAAAAATATTGGTAATATCAAGTATTGGTGACTGTGAAAGGAACTGGGTATTCATAGACTTTTTCTTCATCTTTTTAAAGCAGTCCCTTTAGCATATCTTGCAATGCTGGTTTGGTGGAGGTGTATTCTTTTAGCCATCTTTTGTCTGGGAAACTCCTTATTTCACCTTCCATTTTAATCGAGAGCCTTGCTGGGTAGAGCAGTCTTGGTTGCAGGCCTTTGCTTTTCATGACTTGGAATATTTCTTGTCATTCCTTTCTGGCTTGTACTGTTTCTGTTGAGAGGTCAGCTGATAGCTGTATCGGGGCTCCCTTGTATGTTATCTGTTTCTCCCTTGCTGCCTTTAGTATTCTCTGCTTGTCTTTGATATTTGCCATTTTAATGATGATGATTCTTGGTGTGGGCCTCATTGGGTATGTCTTGAATGGGACCCTCTGTGCTTCCTGGACTTGTGTGACTTTTTCTTTCCTCCAATGAGGGAAGTTTTCCATCATTACTTTTTTCAAACAGGTTTTCTATCCCTTGCTCCTCTTCTTTTCCTTCTGGTATCCCTATTAATGTGGATATTATGACACTTCAGGTTGCCCTGGATTTCCCTCAACACCTCTTCATGCTTTTTGAGTCTTTTTTCATTTTCTTGCTCTTTCCGGGAGCTTTTTTCTACCTTGACCTCCAGCTCCCTGATTTGTTCCTCTGCTTCATCTAGCCTGCTTTTGATTCCTTCTACTGTGTTCTTCAACTCGAAAACTGTCTTCTTCATTTCTTCTTGCCTTTTATTGATAGTTTCTATGTCCTTTTTCATGCTGATATAGTTTGTAGTAAGTTCTTTGTATTTTCCCTGTGGTTTTTTTTTGTAATTCTCTCTGAGGTCACTGAGCTCATTGAGTCCGTAGAGCCATTGTTTTGAAATCAATATCTGATAGAGTCCTTGCCTCTATTTCATTAGTTCTCTTTCTGGAGATTCCTCCTTTCCCTTCCACTGGGGGGTGTTTCTTTGTCTTCCCATTATTTGTGGGAGACTCTTCTTTTTTTTTTTTTTTGCTTCTGTTTCTTCAATTGATGTGTCTTGATTTCCTGACTTTGTGCTGTGAACTTCTGTGGTAGGAGACCATGTTTGTTCTTTCTGGACCTTCCTCTGATGAATGATGTCAGATGTTGACCCTGTCTGACCTTAGGCAGTCTGTTCGAGACTTCCAGGAATCTACTGTCTGGGGCTGTCTCCTTCAGTTGTTAATCTGGTCACTCTGCACTCAACAGTCAGGCTTAGACACCACATGGTGGGGCAGAGTCCCGCCTGGGGGCGGGGTTACTGGGTCCTCTCACCCCGCTGCTACTCAGGAGAGTGGTTTGCCTGAGCCAGATGTCTATTGTCATATAGAGGAGTCAGCACCAGGATCCCGCTGGCCACTCTCTCCATTCTCTCCCCAAAGTCTCCTTCCCCAGTCTCTCCTCAGGCAACTCTAGGCCACTCTGCCCCTACCTTTGCCGGAGACCAGTGTAAGTGGCTGGAAATAAAAATTAATCATTGGCCCTTTAAAACTCTTTGCATCTACAGCCGCCTGTCTCTAGCAGAGAGCAACACTGCTGCTTTTCACAGCTGGCTGTTATCTGTACTTTTTGTGCTCTGGTGCTGTAGGCTGGAGATCCCTGCTTATGGTTTAGACCCCACTCTTCTCAGGGGGATCCAACTGGCCATTTCAACATCCTTCTGGTGCTGCTGCCCTTGGGTGCCTTGCCAGCCTACTCGAGTCTCTACCGCACTCCTTACCAGTTAGGTTGTGCTAAAGCTGATTCTTCTGTCCGAGGTTTTAAGGCTACTTTTTCTGTGTTGTTCAGTTGTTTGTTCCAGGTGATTTCTCCACAATTTAGTTGCAATTCCTGATTGGTCCTGAGAGGAGGTCAGTGTGACCTCCGTTCACTCCTCCGCCATCTTGCTTCAACTTTTCCGCCTTTTTAATGTTCATAGTTGTGATATTCTTTTCTTAAATAAGTCCCTTTAACATTTCATGTAATAATGACTTGGTGACAATGAACTCATTTAGATTTACCTTGTCTTCGAAGCACCTTATCTGTCCTTCCGTTCTAAATGATAGCTTTGCTGGATAGAGTAATCTAGGTTGCAGGTTGTTGCTTTTCATCACTTTGAATACTTCTTGTCAGTCTCTTCTTGCCTGCAAAGTTTCTTTTGAGAAATTAGCTGATAGTCTTACGGGTACTCCTTTGTAGGTCACTCTTTGCTTTTCTCTTGCTGCTTTAAAATTCTCTCTTTATTTTTAACGTTTGGCATTTTAACTCTGATATTTCTTGGTGTGGTCCTCTTTGGGTCCGACTTTTTTTGAGATTCTCTGTGCTTCTGGACTCGTATTTCTATTCCTGTCATCAAGTTAGGGAAGATTTTTTTCATTATTTTTTCAAATAAGTTTTCAATTTCTTGCTCTTCTTCTTCTCCTTCTGGCATCCCTATGATTTGGATATTAGCATGTTTGGAGATGTCCTGGAGTATGCTTATACTATCCTCATTTTTTAAAATTTTTGTTTCTTTGTTCTGTTCTGGTTGAATGTTTATTTCTTCCTTATGTTCCAAATCATTGATTTTAATTCCAGTTTCCTTCCCTTCACTGTTGAGTCTGTAGATTTTTCTCTATTTCACCTAGTGTAACTTTAATTTCTTCCTTTATGTTGTTGCCATACTCATTGAGTTCTTTGATCACCAGTGTACTGAACTCTGCACCTGATAGGTTGGCTATCTGTGTTTCTTTTAGTTCTTTTTCTGGGGTTTTGGTCTCTTCTTTCACTTGGGCCGTATTTCTTTGTCTCCTCAATTTGACAGCCTCTCTCTGTTTGTTTCTATGTATGAGGTAGAGCTGCTTTGACTCCCTGTAAAGGGCGCCTGTAAATTGTGTGGGGTGGAGCTTTCACATGGGGAAACCTGCCTTACCTCTTTGTAGCTCTTTGTGGGGGGAGGGCTTGGAAAGGAGACTGTGCCACTGCCTGGCGTCTGGGGGTTTGCCCATCACTTGCCCCATTTCCAGTCACTTTACCCACGCTCTGTATTCTATTCGTGCCCTTCCAGCTGTCGCTCTGGTTTTGAATTCTAGAGTGGGTGGGTTTGTGTATGCTTTAAGACTGTGTGGGCCCTTTAAGCGCTTTCTGGAATATCTCTCCGTTTCTTCCGCTACCCCAACCCTTCTTGGTTTTTACAGTGAGAAGTTATGGGAATTTATTTTCCCCAAGCTGGAACCCTGGACTATATGGTCTGTCTTGGGGCTGGGATCGCTCTCTCCCAAGGTTTCCATCCTGATTTTTATCCATCACATGTGAATGTGGGACTGCCCATGCCCGTTTCGCCACTGCCTCTCCTCAACGCACTGCCTGGCCTTGCCTCTCTGCCCTGTATCCACATCATTACCCCTTCTACCTGTCTGAATGGTTGTGGCTTCTTTAAATCTTCGGTTGTCCGACATCCATACAGTTTGATTTTCTGAAAGTTCTGGGTGTTACTTGTTTTGAGATTTAGTTGTAACTCTTTCAGTGGTTGCATTGGGAGGTGAAGCGTGTCGAGCTATGTCTCCATGTTGACTGGAGGTCTCCTGTTTCCTTTTTTCTTATATATAAACATACTTATTTACGTAGTTGTAATCACAATGTAGACCTAAGTCTGCTGTTTTTTTCTTGATGTATAGACATTTCCCCATGTTACATCTTAATGTTCATTATAAAATTTAAGATGATATTCAATTCTTTGCCTAAAGGCACTGTATCTTTTTAAAAAAACTTAAAAAATGTTTATTTGTTTTCTTTTTTAAAGACTTCATTTATTTTATTTTTAGAGAGGGAAAGCGAGGGAGAAAGAGAGAGAGAAACATCAGTGTGTGGTTGCATTTTGTGCTCCCCCTGCTGGGGACCTGGCCTGCAACCCAGGCATGTGTCCTACACTGGGAATCAAACTGGCGACCCTTTGGTTTGCAGGCCAATGTTCAATTCACTGAGCCACACCAGCGGGGGCCCATTATATCTTTTCTATCAGAAAAACATAATGAGTATAATTCTTTATCAGGGAAATCTAGTTATGCTCCTGAGGCCTTTCAACTGATTGGTGACGCCTACCCAGATTATGAAGGATAACCTCCTTTATTTAAAGTCAGTGGATTGCAGCCTTGACTGGTGTGGCTCAGTGGATCGAGTGTTGTCCTGCAAACTGAAAGGTCGCAGGTTCAGTTCCCAGTTAGGGCACATGCCTGGGTTGTGGGTTCGATCCCACTCAGGAGGGCACATATGAGAGGCAACTGACTGATGTTTCTCTTGCACATCGATTTTTCTCTCCTACTCTTTCTCCCTCCCTTCCTCCTCTCTAAAAGAAATAAAATTAAAAAAGTCAATGGATTAAAGATGTGTTCCACATCTACAGAATATGTTCACAGCAACACTTAGTGTTTTAATTCAGTAACTGGATACTATAGCCTAGCCTAGTTGACACATAAAACTTAAACATCACGATCATTTAGGTCTTTTTTTCCTTATTATAAATTACACTGTAATTTTATCTATAATACTATACATAGCTTTTGCCTTTCAAAAATTATTTCTTCAGAATAAATTCTAGTAGGTGGGAATACTGGGTCATGGACTCTAGATAGGATTTAGTGTTTACACACTGAAAATACCATGCAACCTTTCTTTTAATGATGTCTTGAGGGGTTGGTCTATTTAACTGTCTCATTTCCCATTCCTACAAACCTGGTTTTCTCCTTGTGATTTCTAGCTCTGGAAATAACTGCTTTTTTTCAGGGTTATTTTCCTTTGCCTCAACTTGTCACTTTCTCCCCTGCCTTTCTCCTCACCTCCTTTCATACCCCTGACTTTGCCTCATGTATCGTAGATACAATTGAATCTTCATGTTCCTACTATTAAATCTAAGAATCTTAGCTTTGCATCCATTTTTGTTTTTGCCCTTTCCTTTATAATGAAGAAAGTGATTCAAAGAAAGTCCTGCTCCTTCACATTCTTTTAGATTTCTTCCCATGGTCCCGTCTTAGAAACCTCACTTTATTTGATCTTTGCATTTTGCTTTCTGCTAAGTTTTATAAGTAGCATTCAAGTGTTCTGTTTAAAGGAAATCAATTTTCCCCATCCCCACCAATCAAAAGCATTCTTGAGGTCCTATGTCAGGCTCCAGCTAAACCCTATCTTTTCTCTCCTTCAAAGCCAGTCTTTTTTTAAAATAGCTGTTTACAGTTTCTGCTTCCATTTCCTTACCTCCTATTTTCTTGGCAGCCTACTTTATTCTACTTCTACCTCACCACCTCATCACAACTGCTCTTGATAAGGCCCATAATGAACCCTATGGTGTCAAATCTTAAAAAATAAGCAAACAACTCCCCTCCAACCACCATAGTCAAATGCCCCCCAATATTCCCTTAATGTCATCATAATATTCAGCTGTGGTTCAAATGTCATATCTTTAAAAAAAAAACAGTTTGAAACAGAATCCTGATAAGGGCTATGCATAAGATTCTTAATACATCTTTTGTGTCTTTTAATCTCTAAATTCCCTTTTAACCCCCCTCCCCCCATCAATTTATTTGTTGAAGAAATCACATTGTCCTGTAGAGTTTTCCACTGTCTGGATTTTTCATCTTTCTGTTACAGTTTAAAAAATTCCTTGATTATATATATAACTTGTTAGTTAGTATCTAGAGGGTTGCTCAGATTCAGAGTTTTGTTTTGTTTTCATGACCACTTCATAGGTTTTGGTGTGTTCTTTCATCAAGAGGCACATAATGTATGAATACCCCCTTTTTTGTGTGATGTTAGCATCCATGGAATTTCCTTTTCAGTCTCATCTTACTGGACCTTTTGCTGTTCTTGATTACTTTCTCTTTAACATGCTTTTCTTTTGCTTTTTGTGATATCACTTTCCTTGTTTGCCTCATACCTCTGACCATTCCTTAGTTTATTTTGTCAGGTTTTTTTTTCAATCATGATTTTAAATGTTGGAGTCCTCAGGGGAGAGATTTCTCTTCTCCTCTAATGCTGTATTCTCTACTTGATCTCATTCATAGTCCTGCCTTTAAATACTGTATATATGCTGGCAACTTCTATATTTTCCCAGATATTTCTAGCCTAAACTTCTCTTCTTAACTCTAGATGCATAAACCCAATTGTCTACTTGATATTTTCACTTTGAGGTCTTACAACATCTCCTACTTTATGTGGTCTGAAACTCTATTCTTGATCTTTTTCACATCTGGTCCTTCCCCAGTTATCCTTGTCTTAGTAAGTGGCATCTTCATTTCCCTAGTTGCTCAAAGCAGAAACTTAAGATTTATCCCTGACACCTCTTCTCTCTTATCCTCGTTTTTTTTTCCACCCCCAATTTTGTTAATTTTACTTCCTATGTATTTCTTGAATCCATTTATGTCTTTTCATCTCTGCTGTCACCTCTCCAAGCATTACCATCTCTTCAGTGGATAACTGCAGTACTGCAGTAGTCTTTTAACTAAGCTCTTTGCTTAAAACTTGTCAAAGCTTTTTGTTTTATTTAGGAGAAAGTGTACAGTCTTTTTTTTTTTTTTTGGTTGTCAAATAATCTTTAATAGAAATATATTTATATCTCTATATCTACATCTGTATAGATATAGATATATCATTTTTGTAGTTTTTAACTAGCTGGGCATCTTACTGCACTACTGTTGATGTTGTGAATGTGGCAACCATCAACAATGCAGCCCACAGACTGGGCAGTCCCCAGCATCTCTCTAGCGAGAGATTTTGGTTTCAAAGAGTTCTCTAGCTCAACAGTAGTGTCGCACATGTCGGGCAGTTTTGACAATCTCATCAAAGGCAGTATCTCCACTGTGCTTAATATTTTTTGCCTTTTTCTGCCTTCCGGTGGTTCTTTGAGGACTTTGATGATCAGGGCCTGCCTGTTCTCATTGCTCAGTTTCATGTAATCCTCAGACACCTCCATCCACCAGTTGCTTTGTTAATGTCATCACCAGCATTTTGTGGAGACAGAGCCAGGGGTTCATCTTGGGAGCTAGGGCAGATGTGGGACCGACTTCCCCACTGGTGCATCTTAGGTATACAACTTTGATCTCCTTGGGGTCAAACTTTCACCGCACCGTGGAGGTAACTGGTGTCAGATGAACTCAGATGTGAGGAAAGTTGCACCTTGGCTTGCTCTAAGCCAAAAGCCAAAAGCTAGGAGAATGTATAAAATCTTAAACACAATTTATAAGGTTCTGAATGACCTGACCCTTATTTTTTTGTTTCTCTGACTTCATTTTATACTACTCTGCACTTCAGTGTCTATCCTTCAGAGTGATTGGCTTTTTTTTTTTTTTTTCTTTTTTCCAGTTATACAAGGTTTGAGAAAGTCTTTCTTGCCTTAGGGCCTTCACACCTGTTCTTCTCACCTGGGAGTGCTCCTTCCCAGTTTCACAAGTCTGGCTTCTCCCTCCCTCTATTCTTTTAGTTAACAAATACAGAGAATCTACTCTGAGCCAGGACTGCTCTAATCTAAGGAAGATCCCCTCTATTATCCTCTTAGAGCACTTAGTTATTTTCTGTAATGACATTTGTAATGATTTATAATTCTATACTTACTTGACTTTTTGTTATATATTTAGGCTTTCAGCTCCATGGGAGTCAAGGATCATGTAATGTGTACTCACCATTATACCCATTTCCTAGTACAGTGCCTGGAACAGTGAATGTTGTAAATATTTGCTGAGTGAATGAGTTCACACTATCAACCCAATGAATTATCAAACAGTGCCAGTTTTATCTCTGAAGCTTTTTCAAATTTGTTTTTATTTTTTTATCCCCTCTCCTCTGGTTTGGATCATAATCATTTTTTTCTCTAGGCCTTTAATTACCTCTTAACTAGTGTCCAGGCCACTAGTCTTTCTGTCATCTTATTTGCCCATTATTCTGCCAGGACTAGTTTTTCTGATCCTGTCACTGTTCTGCCCAACAGCCATCAGTGTGCCCACATTGCTTGTAGGATGATATGTAAATTAATTTGTTACTCAGGGAACTTTAGAGTTTGACCTCGCCTACCTCTTCAGCCTCATCTCTCCTTACCCTACTCTGTCTTTCTAAAAATACTGATTTATTTCATTCACTTTCAAGTCACCGTGTACCCTCAGCTTGGAATTCTTTCTTCCTCTATGCTATTAATATTCTTCATTCTTCAAGATCCAACTTGGATGCCATTTCTTCTATGTAGGCTTCCAGTCCTCATCCACCATTCATGATTATAATTTCCTTGAGGGTGTGCTATAGATTGAATGTTTATGTCTCCTCCAAATTCATATATTAAGTTCTAATGCCCCATGGTAATGATATTTGGAGGTGAGGCCTTTGAGAGGTGATTAGGTCATGAGGGTGGAGCCCTGATGAATGGGATTAGTGTCCTTATTCAAGAGACCCCAGAATTAGTCAAGGAATATGTATGATGGACATTGACAATGGGGATTGACTATGGAAATGGGGGTGGGCTGGGTGGAGGGGGACAAAGGGGCAATAATTGGAACAACTGTAAAACAAAAATTAAAAAACTTAAAAAATAAAGAATACACTTAAGACATTTATTGAATGAATCAATAAGTAATCATATGTAAATTTTGACATTTTTCTCCATTTTTTGACACACAAAAGTTCTTAGTTTAAAAAAAGAAGAGAGACTCCAGAGAGTTCCCTTTCCCCTTCTGCCATGTGAGGACACAGTGAGAAGAAAGCCATCTATGAACCTGGAAAAGAGTTCTTACCAGACACTGAATCTTCTGGTGCTTTGATCTTAAACTTCCTAGTCTCCATAACTGTGAAAAATAAATTCTGTTGTTTGTAAGCCATCCAGTCTATGGTATTCTGTTATAGCAGCTCAGTGGACTAAGACAGTCTAGTACTTTCTTTCTTTCCTTGCTATGTACTCAACATGTTTAACAGTGTCTGGCTTTTAATAAATACTTTTCTAGAAAACATTTTCCTTATATGTTTTTAGAGAGAAGGAAAGGGAGGGAGAAAGAAAGGGAGAGAAACATTGATTGGTTGCTTCTCTCATGCTTCCAGTGGGACCTGGCCTGCAACCTGGGCATGTGCCCTGATAGGGAATCGAATCAGCAGCCTTTTGGTTTGCTGGACGATGCTTGGTCCACTGAGGCAGAAATACTTGATAAGGCTTGATAAATACTTCTTGATTGATTGAATAACATACTTATCTACTCACTTGCCAAATATTTATTAAGCTTTTCTGAATTTCCATAGCCCTCTCCCCATTCTTTGCACTAAAATTAGGTATATAGAAGTTGATTTGTTATCCATAGGAACTAATCACTTACAAAATTAGTCCCCTCTCAAACATCCCTGCCAGCTCTCATTGGGCTCTGTCCTCTTCACTCTCCTTGTCAGTAAGTGCCTTTCTGATGATAGGACAAGTAACATTTAATGTTACAGTGCAAGTAGATTATAAAATGAAAACTGAAGTTTCTGCAGAACATGAAGAACTCTATGAGTTTGAAATAAAGTTCTGTTGGAGTATGGCTTGAAACACACACAAAATTGATGAATGAGGTTTAGGTAAAATTAAACCAGTTTATAATTAAAGGGCAAATTAATGTGAATAATAACATAATAGGAGATTTAGAGGATAGTGATTTTAGTAACAAAGGATTAAGAGAGACCCTGGGGAAAAACTGGTGAAGCTCTTGAATATTTTGACAGAACTGATCCTCTTATTGTGTGTTGAAAGCCAAATGTGAAGTGACACATGTTTTTTTGTTTTAAGAATTACCTTAGTGACAATTATAACAAAAATTTTTGTTAAACTAAGAATTACAAAGACAAAAAATTACAAAATTTTTGTGTTTATCTTAATAAGTTAAAATTCCAATCAACTTAAGATTTTTTTTTACGAGGAAATTTTGGTCCCTAGTGAGTTGCCTTAAATGGCATTTGTGGATATTAGTTATCCTCACATAAAAAGACTCCCTCTCTGTTTACCTGTTCCCCCACGAGATTCAGTTCCCTGAGGTTGGGATTGTATTTATTCTTTATATTCCTGTGGTGCCTAGTTCAGAATCTGGCACACAGGAGATACCTAACAAATGTATAGAGATAGGAAGAAGTGAATAATAATTGAAGAGATTTGGAAAAGCTCCTTGAAAATATTATTTGGTACAGAGCTTGTGTGGCAGATGAGTGAGTAGGATTTGACAATATACTTTGTTAGGTAAAAAAGGAAAACCTCTTTTATACTTCCTTTTGCCAGCTCCTGCCTAGTGCGTACTTTAATATTCAGAGTCTGTTGTCTGCCTCAGTAGCTCTTGTTCTCATTGTAATTATTCCTGGAGATTGAGATGGAAATGAGGAAGGCTTTGGGCTGCTGCCTGGGCATGCACATTCATGAGAACTTAGAAATGCAGAGGGACCAAATGCCATGCCTGACCTAAACGAATCCAGGTCAGCCAATCATTGCTTTCCTGGCTCTCCCTTTGTTCTCTGTGCCTCCAGCCTCCTATCTGCTGGAGGTTTGTGCTACAGCTGTTTATAGTAATTAATACAATGCTAATGTGCTTCTTAATGAAGGCATGGAAGAACATGGTCCCAGCTGGTGGGTAAGAACTGTACAGTGTCATCCTTGAAAGGACCTTTTCACTAACAACTGGGTTAGGCACCAGAATACCTTTTCACATTGTTTTTGAAACCATGGAAACAGAAGCTGAAAAGTGACCATAGCTTAGGGAATCTGACTCCTCATTTTATGAGACAAGGACAAAAAACAAACCCTCATAGATAATAAAACTCATGCCAAATAAATAATTCCATGCTTCCTGTTTTAACAAAGTTATGTCTCATGGAAATATAATTCTGTCCTCTATCAATATTGCATAGCAGTGAAAACCTCTGCCACTGCCCTAACTTTGAATCCTGTAGCCCTGCCACTTCCTGACTGTGTGCTCTGGGGAGGGGAGTTACCTAACCTCTGTAGTTTTGGTTTCCTTATTCTTAAAACGGTACTAACGATAGTACCTGCTGTATAGGTTTGTTTCTAGGATTACATGGGGTAATACTTGTAAAGCACTTAGCAGATTCTGGTACATAACAAGTACTCAACAAATGTCGTTTAACATTATTATTACAGGGTGAAGGAAGCTAAAGTGAATCTAAGGATCAGTGCTTTAATTTACTGCCTTGTCCTTGAAACCTTTGTTCCTGATTCCCCTTCAGTGAGAATCTAACCTTGTGAAAACAAGGACCTGTCTGCTTGCTTCCCTGTATCCTCAGCACCTAGAATAATTTTTAGTGTAGAGTGAATGCTTAGTAAGTATTTGGTGAATTAATGAATTCTCTTAGGGAACTTTTCTCTGAATAACATCTACTTTTAGGTGCTCCAGTGACTTGAATCTTTTATTTTCTTTACAATTGTTTATATGATTTTGTACTTGTCTTTATAGTATTTGCGTTGCATCCTTGATCTTTTCAGATGTCTTTGTTTCTCTATGCATGTGAATCATCAGGTGTCGGGGATTGTGGTCTCTGCTATGGCAACTTTCCTATAGCTCCTAGTATAGTATTTTTTGGTACAGTTACTAGTGCTTAGTAATTACTGATAACTGGCTATAAAAATCACTTGTATTTAATGTTAATTTATTGAGCAAAAACCATTATGTACTGTGGCATTATTTCTAACCCTAAGAAGTTGGAACTTTGTAGGGTCAGTCTTTGGTGGCAAGACTGACAGCACCTTAGGACAGCACCTTATTGCCTTTGTGAATGTTCTTCTTTATAATTGAAATACTGCTCTTCTTGCTCCTTGTCACCTCTCTGCCAAATGTTGTATTACTCATTTTCAGGGCTCAGTTTCCTCTGTCAAGCTGATTTTCTTCCTTTCCTCTATGATTAAGTCTTCTGTACGTAAATATCTTGGTTGGTAAAGTTAGTGGATAATTTTGGAATTATTCCGCAAATGGAATAATTTTGAGGGAGGACATTTCACATTGAGGGGAGAGTTGATGCAAAGATAAGGATAAGGTCAGGTATTATGGGAACATAATAGTAAATATGATATGTTATTTTTAGTGTAGGGCAGTTTATTGGTCAGGGTTCTTATTAATAGGGGAAAGCAACAAAATCTACTCCAGCAAGTTCAGAGAAAAAGCATTTATTGAAGAGTACCAGATAGATTAAAGGGTCTTTGGAAAAGTAGAAGAAATAGAGACCCAGGCTGAGCCTCCAGGAACTAAGGAACTGCATTAAAGAGTTGAGCTCTCAAGAATGCTCTTGTCTTTGCCATAGTGTGGAAGCTGCAGAATCAGGAAGCTGTTGGTACAATTGCTAGATCTAGATCTATGCGGTCTCTGTTGCAGTTTGTTCCAGCAAAAGGGATGTCCTATGCCCAGTCTCTTCCCTCATTTAATTTAGATCCAAATCAGTAACTAGTGTGAGAGTGCCTGATTAGCATAAACTAAATCACATTTAAAGGGAGTCTGAGAAATAGAGTGTTTTTGCTCTCCAACATGGGTAGTACCCAAAGCTAGAAGGGGATTGGAATAGATGTTCAACAAATCAATTTACAGATCCTGCCATAGAGAGTATTCAGGTGGCTTGTACCGTTTTCTGGTACCAAATTCTATATCTTTGGAATTCTGTAAGCAGAAATTCTTGCTCAAATTAGGCTTTAATCTTATTGATATTTATATCAAGTTTGTGTTACTTTTGTCCTTGAGTTGTCTTCCATCGTGGTGGTAAACTGGCTAATAGGAACTGTCAAGGAGTTATGTTTCTTTGTTAAACAGTGATATATATGTAGGGAGAGAGTAGTGTGTCTGTGTTTGAGAGAGAGAGAGAGAGAGAGAGAGAGAGAGAGAGAGACAAGAGCGCGGAGAGAGGGAGGGGCATAGGGAGAGAGGCAGAAGAGAGGCAGAGAGACAGATAAATGACTTTATCACCCAAAATGGAGATTAAGTTCTTCTCTTTAGTACAGTTGGACCAATTTAGGTCACGTGCCCATCCCTGAACTATAAGGGTTTAAGGACATGCCAGATACTAATTGGTTAAGCCTGATTTCTTGAACTAATCAGTGGCAAGGAGAGTAGGATTACTTTATTAGGTTTGGACGTAGAATAAAGACCTACCCTGGGAGCTAAGTTTAGGGATTAACTTTCCCTTAGGACAGCAGTAGTTTTCAAGCTGGTCACTTGGGAACTTATTAGAAATGCTAATTCTCAGGGCGTGTGCCAGACCTACTAATCAAAAACTCTGGGTGTGGGGTAGTATGTCTCAGTTGGTTGGAGGTTGGTCAGTCAGTTGATGTAGAGGTTGGTCATCATCTACATCAAAAAGGTTGCTATTCAGTTCCCTGTTGGGGCACATACCTGGGCTATGGGTTCAACCCCTGGTCTGAGTGTGTATGGGAGGCAACCAGTTGATGTTTCTCTCTCATGTCAATGTCTCTCTCTCTCACTCTCTTCCCCTTCCCTCCCTTTCTTCCCTTCTTCTTTCTCAAATCAATAACATATCCTTGGGTGGGGATTAAAAAAACAAACTCTGGGTGTAGGGCCCAGGAATCTGTGTTTTTACAAGCTCTCCAGTTGACTATGACTGTGATGACATGCCAAAATTTGTAAATTGTCTTAGTACTACAAGCTGCTGGGGGAAGAATATCAGATAAAAATCAGGCCTGTATTAGCAAGGAGGAAGAGGGGCGTAGGTATTGGGTAGGCACCAACAGCATCCATTTCGAAACTGTAAAGTTGGGTAGGGATCAGTTCATGAGGAATCTTGAATGTCTATCTCCCAAGGTTGTTGAGAAATGTAGAACTAGATAATGTATGTGGGAGGGACCTGTATAATGAAGGAGATAGACTGTAACAGGGATGAGGTAGAAAGTATATTGAACTTGGATTCAGGGATTGGGTTCTTATTCTGGTTTCTTTACCTCTTTGAGCTTCAAACTCCTTTTCTGTGAAATAGGGAGTATAACTATTGCTGTGGTAGTATTAAATGAAAAAATGTATGTGGAAGTGCCTAGTACATCATTTAGCATACTAATAAGTAAATATATACCAAAAATGATGATGTTTGGCTAAAGTAATATGAGCTCTGTTCCGAGGGCAAGTCTAAATGTGCTTTCCTAGGGTTGCCTTTCCTCTGAAGACAATTCCCTTGCTCTCAGTAATTGTTTCAGGTCTGGGTCCTTTACCACATTCTTCAGATCAGCTCTAGTTTTACTGAATGAGCAATGGTTTCTGCCTCTGCTGTCTTATCCTGGGGCACTACATGAATTATTTACTTCAGCTGTCACTGGGATATAGAGGTTTCTTTTTGCTCTTATAACTAATATATATTCAGGGTGATGCGACCATACATATTTTATGTTCTGTCTTGGCAGTGTAACCGATTCCTTTTTATTTTCGTCTGTGAGGCTGTTTTAATTTGTAACACTATGCTCTCTTCCTCCTAATTTTTGTTTTTCATACATTTCACATTTTTCTAAATATAGAATATTTGTGAGTTTCTATTAAATTAGAGTGGGAAAGTTCAGGATTGGTTTGGACTGCCTTCGTATTTATATAAGGAAACTACGTTTTGTCCAAAGTCTAGTATCCTGCTTCTTGCCCTCTTCTTATTTCTTGGCGTGGAAGAACTTACATCTGGGGTTAAATTTCACATTTTGTTCTATATTTAATTAGTTAAAAGATACTTTTAAATTGTTTACATCTGATGAGATTTAGTTAAAGTCATAAGCCTGGTTTGCTGTAAGTGAAACAGAGCTGATATCCCACTGTAGGGATGGAGGTTACCTAGTGAATAGAAGGGTCATGAATCCAGAAGTGGGAAGAAGGGCCCCTACCATGAACACACTCTTCACTCCCAGATGTACTCAGCGTGTAATGTTCAGATGTGCCACATATTGGCTGTGCCAGCATTGTGTTATTAGGTGGCTTGTGTCATTTTCTGTGTTTACATTTAGGGTGTTTGAGGAAGGAAGGAAATGGAATGGGTAATGTTAGTTACTCTGTGGTGCTGAGCACTTCTCACATTATCTATACTACAAATAACTGTTGTTTTTTTAAAAATCTTTTTCTCTTTTAGAGAGTTACTCTGGGTGGCAAGGAAACCAGAGAACTGCTTTTTATAAACTTGTTGGTATTAATTAAAACATAGATTGCCAGCTAAAATGGGAACCTAAGGGTTATCCAATCCAACACTGTTATTTTATCAATGAGAAAACTGAGTCCATGAGAAAAAACAAATCACCCAATATTATACAATAAGTTAGTGACAGGGTCAGGACTACATCTTAGTACTTCTAACATCCTCTGCAAGACAAAATGTAAGAGGAAATGAGGGGTAGTAGAAAGAGCACAGATTTGAGATAAAAAGATCCGAGTACAAACCATGGTTCTACCACTTACTGACTTGTTCCTGAGAGTGATAATCACTTCCTTCAGTACCAGTTTCCTCATTTGTAAAATGGGTCAATGCTGATGCCTCTTTTACCTGCCTCATAGGGTTATTATTAGAATAAAATGTGATATGCAATGGAGAAAAGGAAGACTTCAAAATAGACATGGCTAATTTGCTTATGGATTTCAACTCTGTCACCCATTAACTGTGCGATCTTTGGGCAAGTCATTTAATTTCTGTAAACAGTTCCCTTTGTAAAATTGGGACATAATAGCTGCCTCGCAGAGTTGTTTTGAGGACATTAGTATGTGTAAAGCACTCAGAATGGTGCATGGCACATAATAGGTGTTCAGTAAGTGAGATCTTCTCAGAAGACTTAGTTCTGCCTTCTCAAAACTCTTCTCTAAAGGCTTAAAATAGGCATAGCAGAACTTGTTCTTCTGTGGCTTTAAATAAAAATGTTTTGTAGAATATAAAAAAAAAGGATTTTATTTATTTATTTTTAAAGAGGGGGAAAAGGGAGAAAGAGAGGGAGAGAAGCATCAGTGTGTGGCTGACTTGCACATGCCCCCTGCTGGGGACCTGGCCTGCAACCCAGGCATGTTCCCTGACTGGGAATTGAACTGGCGACCCTGTGGTTCACAGACCAGCATGCAATCCACTGAGCCACACCAGCCAGGGCTGTTTTGTAGAATTTGATTTGGAGGCTGTAGGTGGGATGAAGTATGGGTTTTACTTTTAGTCAGGTGTTATTCTAAACTGTAGTGGCCCATGGACAGGCTCTTTTTTGTTATCTTATTTTAATTCAACTTAATTTAAGTTTTTTTCCCCAATCACCATTTATACCCCCTATACCCTATTCTACCTCTACTTACCACGCTCCCCTGCACAATCACCACACTGTTGTCCGTGTGCCCATGGACAGGCTCTTATGTCCAGGGAAGAGCTTCTAGACATGGGAGGCATTGAATGTGATAGATCGATGGAAGAAGAGGAAGCTTGGTGGTTGGGAAACCAAGGAAGGAGAATGGAAATGTGAAAAGTGGTGCTACTTTTGGTCAACACTGCGTGCAGTCCACTGAATATCAGTATGTCAGGACCTTACTGATGAAACAGTGGAATTGCTGGATCATATGATTTTTTTCATTGTGATCCCAGTTTCTGACACTGTAAGTGCCTCAAAGTCTGGGGAGCATGTCTGAATCTTCTGTTGCCCCAAGTATTTGACCCACAGTAGATATGCAATATATTTTTACTGAAGGAATGACTCTTGAGGTGGAGAACTGTGGCTCATGGAGTTTCATAAGTCTCTGGTGGCCTCTAATCCCTCATTCCAGCTCCACCTTGCAGAGTTATTTGTATTTAACCAGGGTTTTCTAGTTCGTGGTTTTAAAAAAAATTTTTTTTATTATTCCAATACCGCTTTTCTAGTTTTTAAACTTAAGGATTTGCTGGATTTCAGGTGTTGGGTTTTTTAAACTTTGCTCTACTGCCAACTTCCCTTTGCAACCCTGGTCAGGCCAGATGGCTATTTCCTTCATCCTTGGTCATGTGCAGGACCTGCCATGTTCCTCTTCCTGGGTTTTAATGCTGGAATAGGGTTTGTAGTTCTAAGGCACAATAGTTGGTGAACATGAAATCAGCATGATTGCATGCAAACATTTCCTCAGAGGTTCCAGGGAAAGCATAATACTGGATAGGTTCTCTCCTCCTCCTCCTGCCAAAAAGAATATTCTCAGACAAGGCATTAATTCAGTAAATGCATGCTATGCATACATATCAATACTGTGGATCAGACATTCTTCTGGGTGTTTTAAATACATGATCTTACCAAATGGTAACAAGTCCCTCTGTGAGTTAGGTTGATGATATTGCTCTCAATTTCACAGATAAGGTATAAGGAGTTTAGATCAAGGAAATGACTTGCCTTAGCTAGTAAGTGTAACTTCAGGATTTGAACCTAGGTCTTTATGACAAAGATAACCACTGATTGCCATATTTGTGTACCTTACCAGAATGGGAGTTCCTTAAAAGCCATGGTCTTGTCTGATTCAAATTTGTGTTTCTTACTCTCAGCACAGGAACTGAAGTAGAATAATTTTTATTGAACATTTAATATGTTGGAAAGTCATAGACTCAGAGAGGAGGGCAGTTGGGATGAGGTATTGAGAAACTGTTTACTAGTTTATGCTATTTGTTTAGGAGAATCCTAGTCCTCAAGGAGAATTCTTTTTTATTTTAAAAAACTTGAGATATAATTGACATATAACATTATATTAGTTTCAGCTATACAAAGTAATGATTTGATATTTGTATTGCAAAATGATCACAGTAAGTCTAGCTAACATTCATCTCTATACATAGTTCTTTTTGTAATGAAGACTTTTGAGATCTACTCTCTAAGCAACTTTCAAATATGCTAATTATTAACTACAAGTATTAGTAACTGTTGTCACTATGATGTACATTACACCCCCATGACTTAATTTTATAACTGAAAGTTTGAACCTTTTGATTTTCTATTTTACCTATCCTTCTACCCCGTACCCGGCCACTGCCAGTCTATCCTCTCTATCTATGAGCTTGTTTTTTGTTTGTTTGTTTTTTAGAGTCCACATATAAGTGAGATCATATACTATTGGTTTTTCTCTGTCTGACTTACTTTGCTTAGCATAAAGCCCTTAAGGTCCATCCATGTTGTTGCAAATGTTGAAAGAGTTCATTCTTTTAATGGCTGAATAGTATTTTATTATTGTATATAAGGTATATTTTATATATATATATACCTTATATACATATATGTGTATAAGGCTTATATACATATATCATATATATACATATATCATACACCCCCCCCCCATATTTTCTTTATCCATTCATTCATCGATGGACACTTAGGTTCTTTCCATATCTTGGCTTTTGTAAATAGTGCTGCAATGAACATAAACAGCTTTGCAAATTAACGTTTTCATTTTCTTCACATAAATACTCACAAGTGGAATTGCTGGATTATATGGTAGTTCCATTTTTAATTTTTTGAGAAACATCCATACTATTTTCCATAGTGGTTTCACCAACTTATTATACTTTTTTCTTTTTTTAAAAAAAAATTTATTTATTCAGTTTTAGAGAGAAGGGATGGAAAGAGAAAGAGAGGGAGAAAAGCATCCATGTGTGGTTGCATCTCGCACACCCCCTACTGGGGACCGGGCCTGCAATCCAGGCATGTGCCCTGCCTGGGAATTGAGCCCATGACCCTTTGGTTGGCAGGCCAGTACTCAATCCATTGAGCCACACCAGCCTAGGCTACATTTTGGTCAACAGTACACTAAAGTTTCCTTTTGTACATCCTCATAACACTTATTTCTTACATTTTTGATATTAGCCATTCTGACAGGGTGGTTTAATTTGCATTTCCCTGGCAATTAGTGATGTTGAATATCTTTTCATGTACCAGTTGGCCATATTTTTTTTTAAAATGTCTGTTTAGATTCTCTGCTCTAAATTGGATTGTTTTTTTGCTATTGAGTCACATGAGTTCTTTATATATTTTGAATATTAAACCCTCATAAGATATGATTTACAAATTATTTTTTAGTTCAGTTCATTGCCTTTTCACTTCATTGATGATTTCTGTTGCTGCGCAGAAGCTTATTAGTTTGATGCAGTCCCAGTTATTTATTTTTGCTTTCATCATTGTTGCTTTTGGGGTCAGATCTAAAAAATCATTGTCAATCAGTGTTAGGGTGCTTGCCACCTATATTTTCTTTTAGGAGTTTTATGGTTTTAGGTCTTACATTCAGGTCTTTATTTTGAGTTAATTATGTGTATTTTGTAGGATAGTAGTTTAGTTTCATTCTTTTACATGTGACTGTCTGGTTTTTCCCAACACCATTTACTGAAGAGACTGTCTTTTTCTCATTGAATATTCATGACTCCTTTGTCATAAATTAATTTACCATATATGTAAGGATTAATTTTTCGGATCTCTATTCCGTTCCTTTGATCTGTGTGTCTCATTTTATGCCACTACTGTTGGGATTACTTTAGCTTTGTAACACAGTTTGAAATCAGGGAGCATGATGCTTTCAGCTTTGTACTTTTTTTTCCTTAAGATTGCATTGGCTATTTGGGGTCTTTTGTGATTGCATACAAATTTTGGGATTGTTCTGAAGGTGAATTTTTTAATAGCCCATGGGATCAGAAAGCAAATATTTACTCCAGAAGTTCATTGGAAAAATAACACCTTGTTCACTGTGGTATCTTGAAGAAAATTGAGATAATATGAATAAAAGAGCCTGCCTGAAGTGTAAACTGTTATGCTGGGTTTTAGGCCTAGCTCTACCTGCCCTAGCCCTTCTCTGGACTTCAGTTTCTCTGTACAGTGAGGTGCTGGACTGAATGACCTTGTGGTTCCTGACAAATCTGACATTTAGATAATGTTCTTGGACTGTACCATTGCTTATTTCCTCTGTTAAGGTGGTCACAGATCATTGATGCCTCTGATGTTTAGCAGTCCTGTTCCCCCTCCCTCTCTAAGCCCACTGCCTCGTTTCCTTTAAAGTCCACTGTCTGCTTTAGTTTAGTTTTCTTTTTCAAGCTGTTTCTCTGTGGCGAGTGTTCCCTTTTGAGGTTGAATTGAATTTTGTAAGTCCTCAGGAAGTGGCAGAGGCACCTTCCTCAAACCTGGTTGCACCAAAAGCCTATCGAGTCAAGTTCTGTCCCCAAAGAGGAAGAGAAAGCCTGAGTTCTGTGGCCAGTAGATAAGTAGTTCTTCCTTGAGCTCTCAGGGGTAATTTCACTCTTTGCAGAAGGGACATTTTCTTTTAAATTCCAAATACCCCATTCTGTATATGATTAATATCCATGGGCTATTTTTGGGTCACTCTTTAATTTCCATTTACCTTCCTAAGACAGATCCTTGGGTCATACAAAATAAATTCAAGCTCTCCTCCATATTATGATTTTTTATAATCACAATGGTGATTTTATTTCTGTTCTTCTCTAGTAAATATTTTCTTCAAGAGTTTCTCAGATGATTACCTCTCTTTGTCTCTCATCACTTTTCTCTCCACAAAAAATTCTTGAGGGAGGCTCTTCTTTATGCTAATCTTCTGGTTCTGTGTAACTCATTCACTTCCAAGTTTTCTCACTGTTGCCTCAATAAGCCATACACTCTTCTTCATGTCTCCTTAACTTGGTTCTCATAGTTTTTTTGATTTGTTTATGATGTTTTAACTTGCTTACCATACTTATACTCAGCAACCTTTAAGACCCAGTTAAGTATCTCTCTGCTACCTTCCATGATACCCTCCTTCTGTTCTAGACAAAATTATTATCCCCTTTTCAATGTTTGTATGATACTTTGTTGCAATGACTATGACAGCATTTATTGTACTGTACTTGTTTTGTTTATACCATATTGCATTGTAATTATTTATTCATCTATCCTGCCTTTCCCTAAACACTTGGTCAAAACAATTAGCCCTTCCGAGGTTGGAAGTATCTGGCTTATACCAGGTGATCAATAAAAGGGGAAACTAACATTTATTGAGTGCCTTACTTATGTGTAAGTTGCCTTATAGATACTCTAGTTTAATCCTGTAACAGGTCTCTCATGTAGGTATTATGTCCATTTTACATATAAAGTAATTGGGGCCTGGAGTGATTTAGTGGTTTATTTATGATCTCATAGCTGGTAACTCAGGGGACTGGGATTCAAACCTGTTTGCTGACTCGAAAGCGTGAGCTGTATTTAAAACTATTCTTCTGACTCCTAATTCACTATTCTTTCTATGTACTTCAGAAAAACACAAATTAAGATGTGTTTAATTCAGTGATGGACAAGAATTCAAATGGTAATAGGGTATGAATAATTGTGGCACTCACATAATTGTTGTGTATTAAGAAATGACCCTAGAGCCATTATTGTCTTAATTGGTACTGTAGGCAACCCTATAATATGGCATTTAAAAAGAATCTGTTTTAGCTGGTTACCAGATGTAACACCACCTTCCTTTAGGCATGTTATGTTCTAAAAAGGGATGAAAAGCCACTTCTCTCACACTATCACGGGCAAGGTGGATGAGCTCAGCTTTGACCTGAAACAGTGTTAGTGCTTCTGAAATATTTCACTTCCAGGCTTTGTCATATTTTTGTCAGGTGCTGGTAACCTACTTTTTCAGAGCTGCAGAAACAGATAGTTGGAATATGGGGTTCTTATCCCAGCTGTTGGAACAGCCTGAGCTCTCACCAGGGAGAGCCTAAAACAACGGGCTTTTCTGGGGAGTTGGTAAAGGAGACCAAAAGGTAGAACTCGGGAAACAACTCTGCCTCCTTGTTGTGACATGGGTTATAGTGTCATCCTGTATTCTCAGAAGTCAGCTAATAGCAAATGTGTTATAGAAAGGTAACAAAAATTAGAAGCTCAGGATTCAAGCTCTTCTTGGCCCCATATAATTTTGGGCAAGTGATTTATACTTCCTAGGATTATTCCTTTATGTGTTTTAGTCCAGTGATTCTTTCCAGGGGATGTGATCGTGCTGTCCAGGTACCACACATCTCTGCTGCCCAGGGGCCAGGCAAGGCTCTAGGTCACAGCTTCTTTTGTGCCCTTTTAAAGTCACAAATTCTCTCTTGCTATCTATAGCCTACAGATATATTGAAGTATCTCATCTGATGTCTCCTCTCTCATTCTTGTTCTTGTTGGGGTTCCTACCTTTTTTATATCTTTACTGTCATTTTAGTGTGATTTTGGATGAGAACATAGGTGAATATGTTTTTAATCTGCAAAATTTTACAAGCAAGAATTTAACTTCAAAGGAAGTTAAAGGAACAGAAAGTAAAGTTGCATTTATATCTGCAGTTGCAAGAATGTCATCATGAGAGTAAGTGAGAGGATAGACCTTCCCAGGAGATATCCTCGGTTCAAATTTTTGGATTCATTGTTTATGAGGTACATGGCATGGGACAAGTTACCTCCCGAAACCTCATTTTTGAGATTGAATTTTCTTTTTTTATAAAAGAAAAAAGATACATTAGAAATTGTAATGAATTAGCAGTCAAAACACAAGTTTGCGTTTACCAGACCTTAACCAAATCATTTCCCCTCTTTGGGCCTCAGTTTCCCTCTCTGGAAAATGAGGAAGTTGGCCTGGATGCCTTCTAAGTTTCTTCTATCCTTACTATTCTAAGGAGTCTGAGATTTTTCTGAATCTTGAAGAGCGCTGGTCCTTGAATGCTAACTTCCTGTCTGTTGTTCAAGATGATGAAGGCCTAGGACACAAACAGGATTGGGTGTTCTGAAGTCTGTATGTATCTGCCTACCATACCAACCAGAGCATGATACTTGAAAAGAAAGAGGAATCAATCACAGTGTGAAGTCCATGGCTCTTAGATAATACATGGTAAGAAGGCAGCTATTTGAAAACATTTTACCCTTTTTTTTCTTTTTCTCTGGTATTAAACCGGGGCCGCAGAGGCCTTTGCATGGGAAGGAGCAGCTTTTTGTTCTTAGCAGTTATGATTATTGTCTGCTCTAGCAAGAGAGGGGGACGGTAGAATTATTATAATACTCAGTGATGAAGGTATAATAGAGGGTTGAACAAAATATTATCTAAAGCCAGAACGGCATGGGAGGCGAGGAGGCAATAAAACTTACAGAGGAGGTGACATTTGAATGTGGAAGAATGAGCAGGAGTTCAGCAGTTTGCAAATGTGTCGATGTGTTTGAGTTGCTTTGCCCTTTTCTCTGGCCTTCAACACAACCTCGAGGACTCATTTGTTAGAAATTCTTCGGAGCTAGTGGGAACTGAAAAGTTCTCTGAAAGCCTGAGTTAGTGTTTTCCTGATGTAGACTTGGGCTTCTCTTTATGTTAGTGGGGACATGGAGCAGCAAGATACTTGGCCAGACTGTAGTTCTTTGAGGTTTGGATGTTGTTAATAAGTGTATGGCAGTTAAGCAGAAAACAATGTCTGCCCTTTTGAGAGCTACCTGAGAGAATTTCTGAGAGAATGGTTTGGTATCTTTATTTTCTGTCATCCCAGGCAGCCATGGGGTCTTTAACCTATTTAAGGTACCTGCAGTAGCTCGCCAATGTAATTTTCCTTTTGGACTACTAGTTGCCTATATTTTAACTTTGCTTCTTTCTGTTTTTTTGATTGTTGGGGGTCTAAACTTTTTAGTAAGCACAGGACAGAACAGCTTGGCACAGATAACAAGCAAAACATTTTTATTGTGGACAAATATTGTATTTATTTTATGCTACATGCTGTGTTAGACCCTAAATATACAAAGATGAGTAACATCCATTTCCTCTCTTGGAGAAGCTCATAGACTAGTGGCAAAAAAAGAGAAAATAACATTTTTGGAACTGTTGATTGACTGTATCCCATGAATTTTGATAAGCTCCGGGGATGAAGGAGAGTCTCAACCTTTGAAGTGTTTCTAGCCTAGAGAGGGATGGGGTGGTGAGAAGGAGCCCAGTTACCTGATAACTAATATGACAAGGGATAATGTGTCATTTACTAAAAAAGAGAGAAAAAACAGTATGAATTAAAGAAGATATTACTTCAGAATTGCATTAGATGGTCTATAAGCCCTGTCCCAGTCCCTAACAGTCCATGAATCTATGGTTTTGTGAATATTTTATTTATGGGTACTAGATAGTGTGTGGTATGATCTGTATAAAAAACTCCTGAAGAAGAATGTTGAGTTTTAAATAGCTAACTCTAGTGTGACAGAATTATATAAATAGGGCAAGTGATTTTCTGGTTATCAAATTCTAAAACAACAGCAGTGGTTTTTGAACATTTCCCAGGAAGTGATCAAGTGAACAAATGTTTCCTGAATATTTTTTTCTGAGAGATCAATCTTTCCCTACTAAGAATGGTCGATGACACAAAATAAGTATAAAATGGTGTTTCTGTCCTTGAAAAACTTTGATTTCATTAGGAATGTAGGATGTATATGCTAAAAAATCGAACAGTTTCACCAAATAAACGGTGCAAACTTTAAGAGTTTAGAGAAGGGTGAATGATTAATTTCCTAAGGCTGCTATAATGGAGTACCACAAACTGGTTGGCTTAGAACAACAGAATATTACGTCTTACAGTTCTAGAGGCTGAAGTCTGAAATCAAGGGGTGCATATCAGCATGCTCCCTCTGGAGGAACAAGGGAAAGCTCTGTTTCAGGTCTCTCTCCTAGGTTCTGCTAGCTTCAGGAGTTACTTGTCTTTAGATGGACATCTTCTTCTTCTTCTTTTTTTAAAGATTTTATGTATTTATTTTTAGAGAGAGGGGAAGGGAAGGAAAAAGGGAGAGAAACATCAATGTGTGGTTGCCTCTCATTTGCTCCCTAACTGGGTTCCTGGCCCACAACCCAGGCATGTCCCCTGACTGGGACTCGAACTGGCAACTCTTTGTTTTGCAGGCCAGCACTCAATCCACTGAGTCACAGCAGGCAGGACTCCCTTTCCTGCCCCCCCCCGCCCCCATAGTCTGCTCTGTGTTTGTCCCTGGTGTCCAAATTTCCCCTTCTTATAAGAATGCCAGTCATATTGGATTAGGACCCTAATGACCTCATGTTAACTTGATTGCCTCTGAAAAACCCTATTTCCAAATGAAGTTGCATTACGAGATGCTGGGGTTAGGACTTTGATTTATCTTTTTTTGGGAGACACAATTCAAACCTATACCAGTGGGCTTGATGGTTAGGGAAAGAATTTGGTCAGGTAAAATTTAAATGAGCAGAGAAAAAGTGGAGATGTTGTGAGATAAGTCTTTGAAGTGTTTAAACCTTTAAAAGTGGGCACCCCAAATAAATTCATGGAACTGAGTTCTGAGATTCCCCAAGCAGGGACATTTAGGAAAAAAAGATTACTTCAATATTTTTCTTAGTTGTTTTTGTTCATAGTATGCTGTTGTGGACAGCTTTTCCTTTGCTGTAAGCAGTGTTATTGCTGCATGCCACATTACCTATCTTGTCCATTAAAATGTTGATTGCATGGTACATAAAAGTTTATTCTTAGGTAACAGAAATTAAATTATTTTATCTTACATAGTCATTTATAATAATAAAAGCTGTTTTATTTTGTAATGTGATGAGTTTACAAAAAAATATGTGACAGAATTTCACATTAGAAAATGAGGGTAGATCGTAATGTTTCTTAATCTGTGGCTCTTGAGGTTAGGGCAGCAGTTCTCAAGCATGGTCACTCCTAGAAAGCTTAAAAATATGTTGATACCCAGGTCCCACCCTGGACTAAGTAAATTAAATTTTGGTGGTAGGGGCAGGAATAGAACCCAGGCATCAGTGTTTTTTATTATTGTATTTTTTTAACACTCATCCAAGGACATTTTTCCATTGGTTTTAGAGAGGGGAAGGGAGGGAGAAGCATCGATGCAAGAGAAAGGCATAGATTGGTTGCCTTCCATATGTGCCCGGACCAGGGATCTAACGCGCAACCCTTCTGTTTTGGGATGATGCTCCAGCCAACTTAGGCACACCAGCCAGGGCCATCATTGTTTTTAAAAGCTTTCTAATTTGCATACCTAGTTGTAGCCCACTGGGTTATGAGAATAAGAAGGAAACTGAATTCTTGTTCTTGCTGTCTGGACATTACCTTTGGGCATTTCCTAAAACTTTGGAGTCTCAGGTACCCCTGAGAATAAAGAAATCTAGGTATGTTTTCTCTAGTATGTACCAGATGTTTAATAACCATGAGCAAATCACTGAGTCTTAGTTTTATCATATATAGATTGCAGATAATTAAAACTACCTTCCAGGGTTGCTGTGAAAATCAAATATTTATAAGTGCTTCAGAATGCTTTGTAGATGCCAAAGTACTATATAAATGTGAGGGTGTGTTCTTTTGTTTGTTTTTTTTTGTTGGTTTGTTTTTTTTTAATATCACAGGCAGATAACTTGCCTAAAGTACAACTGCTTGGTGTCCTAGGTAGGTCCAGAATCCACGTTTCCTAATTTCCCCATTAACTTGAAAGGTGATTTTCTTTCTCTCTCTCTCTCTCTCTCTCTCCCCCCCCCTCCCTCCCCCCTCCCTCCCTCTCTCTCTCTCACTCTCTCTTTTTTTTTTTTTTTTCAGTTCTTTCTGTTAGGTTGTGCCTGAATGCCTTCTGTGTTGGATACTTTCAGGCTTCTTGATGTAGTGAACCAGCATATTGGTTTATTGGGAAGAACGTGATCTTTGGAATTGCATGCATGTGAAGTTCAATCCTGGCTCCATTACTAACCATATTATTTTAGCTTAAGTTTCAGTTTCCCTATATGTTAAGTGGAGTATTAAATGAGAAAATAACGTGAAAGCACTTAGCATTATGTGTGGTATATCAAGCACTGGCAATTGTTGCTTACTGTTTTTATGAGGGGCTGTGTTGGGGGAGATACTTTAGTAGGCCAGTATTATAGTAGAGACCTTTCCATTTGACTTCACTGAGCAGAGTCTTTTCCTTTTGGTGGCTGTTGTATAATTGTAAAGTTGTAAAAGTCACCTTTTGGTGACTTTAATTTGTATCATTCTATATTGTTTTAAAGATACTCTTAGAAGCTGCTCTCATTTAATCCTCACAATAATCTGCAAGGAAATTGTTCTCATATATTCAACAAGAAAACCACAGCATATAGAGATGAAGTCACTTGCAACTGGTTACCATGTAAGTAAATTGTGAAGACAGTTATTGTTTAAGGGAAATCCCCAGCCTTTGAGGCCTTGGGTTTTGTTTCAGCTGGACTTTTGGTTTCATAACGTGGGCTTCCTGATGTAAACTGAGGAAACTTCAGTTTTGTAGTTGTATTCGTTTTCTATTGCTGCATAAATAAATTGCCTACAAAACTTAGTAGCTTAAAAAAATAAACTTTTATTATCTCACACAGTTTCTGAGGGTCAGGAATCTTAGAATGACCAGGCTGGGTTGTTCTGGCTTAGTGCCTCTAATGAGGTTACAGTCAGAGAGTCCAGGCCTACAGTCATCTGGAGTCTCTCCTGGGCCTGAAGGATCCTCTTTTATGTTTACTTATCTGGTTTTTGTTGGTCAGCGTCAGCTTCTTGCTGGCCGTTGACTGAAGTCTTCAATTCCTTGTTGCACAGCCTCTCTATAAGGCAGCTCATAACAGGGCAGCTGGCTTCCCCAAAATGAGTGACCCACGAGAGAAGAGCTCAAAAGAAAAGCTGCAGTGTTTTTTATAATCTAATTTAAGAAATGACATACCATTACTTCTGCTGTATTCTTTTGCTTACACAGACTGACCTTTCTGCCAGTTGGGAAAGGATTCATAAGGGTGCAAATCCAGGAGGCAGGGATCACTGGCTGCTGTCTTGGAGGCTGGCTACCCCAGTTGTAGAGAAATTTCGAGGCCCAGGCTTTACACATCATTTATTAGGGAGTTAACCTTAATTACACAGGCCAGATTCTATGCCATGGTCCAGAGTTCCCTTACGTCTTGAAGGGATGGTTTCTCAGGATGCAGGGAGCAGGGAATCCTTCAGAAGCCTCCTGTGTCTCATTTGTCTACTATTAGTCTTTCTGCCTGTTTTTACAGTCCGAGACTTACTCCTGAAGGTTTGGAAACTCGAGAGGATTTCTTTGTTATTGGATACTATCTGGTGAAATTGTCCTTGAAAGTCTGACATTTTGAGTCTTTCACATGTAGAGAAGGTTGGTTGAAGGAACTGTACATGCCTTCAGCACTTAGTGCTTTTAAAACCTCTTACACATTCATTTTCATGTGATCGTCTCAAAGTAGCACATAGTGTGATGAACTGGGAAGTTAACTGCCCTTTAAGTAAGTACATCTGAATTTGAATTCCATCTTGAGCACTAATCGACTTTGTGATTTTGACAGTCATGTTCTCTTCCTTGAGCCCACTTTCCTTAAGTATAACATGGAGGTGTTAAAGTGGGTCTCAGGGTTTTGAAGTGCAACCTTGCAGGCTCCTGGGGTGAGATGAGGAGGTGGGAAGAGGCTGAGACAGTGGAACTTCCCCATCTCCCTTTCAGGTAGAGCAGCTCCCTACTTTTTATCTGTTTAAATATCAGTGTTTCTGTAAGATCTGATTGAAAAAAAGAGGTTGAGAGGTATTAAAAACTTGGAAACAACTGGATTGAATGATTTCAAAGGACTTCTCTATGTAAAGAAAGAGGTTGGTTTTTCTGATGCCATTGGGCAAGCAGTAGCCTAAGAAGTGCTAGAGTGCCCTCTTTTCTATATTTCCACAGATAGCAGGTCAGTGGACCTACTTGTCTCCTAAGAAACCTAGACTTTTATATCACCCTTTTGTCTTTAGATTTATTTTTTCCATCGTTGGGAGAAATGGACATTTGTTGCTGATGGCTGTATCACCCACCTTTAAGGTGGTATAGCTTTTCTAGGAATCAGGGTCCAGATATTGAGGGGTGAAGGCTTTTCTTGGAGACGCAGAAGTCATACTTTCCCTGGCCTATTATTGGACCTGAGGCCATCTATTTTTTGGAGGCTAAACTTATGGAGTGGGTAGGGGTAGTATGAATTCAGATGAATCTTGCTTCAAACAGCTTGGGAGGGCTCTTGTCTTTTGGAAGTTCCGCACTTTTTGTCATTTCCCTGTTGGCTGTAGAAAGCAGATCTTTGCCAACTGATTGAATCTAATCTGTAGCCATCTTTTCCCTACTCTCTATTCTCTTACTTTCCAGGTGAATTTTCTTTTTGGAATAGAAAGAAGCCTGGAGTTGAATGAGTTAGTGGAAAGAGGACTGGACTTAGAATCAATAGCTCTGGGTGAAGTTCCAGCTCTCCTACATGTCTGTATAAACTTGGGCAAGTTTCTTAATCTTTTTGCCTTTTTCTTTGTATGTAAAATAGGATTGCTGTGGAGATTAAAGGAGATAAGCATGTACAGTACTGCACCTGCCCCATAATGCATGCTTACTGGATGCTAAGTATTTGTGTGTTATTATTTTTGTACTTATATCTCTGAGAATTTAGGATAGATGCTAATTAAATTATAAAAATATCATTTTATATTAAAATAACAATACTGCAAGAAATGGTATAGATCCTCTTATGTACTTATTTTACAGTTGGCATATTTTATAATTGGAATTACTCAGGCTCAGAGTGAAGAAGTGAGTGGCCCAAGGTCATCCAGTGGAGGCAGCAGGGACTCGGTTACAATGCCTGATTATCCAATGACAGGATTTCTTAGACCAGTCTTGGTTGCTGGGCCTGGATTAGCAATCCACACTAGATTTCTAACTTTATTCTTTGAGGGCCACTCATCTGCGTGCCATGAGAAACCAGTGGCCATCTTGAGTTTGGATATTGCTGGCTAAAGACAATCTGCTAACTCCTTACTATCCTGAGAAGTACTACCTGGTACAGACCTGGGCCCCTGCAGATGCACTTATGTTCTTTCCTTGGCGACTTAACCTCTCCTTCTCTCTTCCTAAATTAAAAATGAGTCCTGAAAAGGGCGGGCACGTATAGCCATGCTGTCTCTGGGAGTGAATAACCTAGTGTACTGGGATGGAAGTATAGAAAGAAGGAGGGGAGGAGAATGGAAAGGATCTGAAAATCCCTCGGGTGTTTTTCCCCCTCCAAATTTGCTAAAGGCTCGTCTTTCTGTTGTTGTGTGAAGAGAGAATTGCAGAATTTTGGGCCAGAAAGTTCCCATCAAACACAGCCTTTACTTGATGACTGAATAAAAGTTCCTGCCAACTATTTCTCCAATATCTGCTTGCATACTTGAAAGTCTCTGCTGCTAAAGGCAGTTATTTTCATGGTTTGATTTTGGCTCTTAAAACTAAAATATGCTCCTGTATGGCTTCTTACTGGCCTCTTGCATGAGGAAACTTAACTCAGGCAGATGAAATGGTGTATAGCAGGCCGCTGGGTGTGTGTCTTCCATTCCGCCTCCAGCTAAGGGGGATCAGGCAGGACAGACCCAGGATTTCAGCTCTAGAGCCTCAAGTCCATCCTCATGTCTTTGTGGGTGAGTGGTTTTTATTTAAATTATTTATTATTTTTAATGGACTTGCTGAATTTATTAGATTGTTAGAAATTACTATTGTTAAAAATTATTTTCCTACCAGAAAGAAACTTGCTGATTATATTGTCTGTTTTTATCATTTTATAGATTAGTAACTGTTAAAGACATCCGCCCAAAGTAACACAGAAATTCTGTGACAGAACTGGGTTCAGGGCCCTAGTTTCCTAGTAGCCAGTCCTGGATGTCTTTTAATAGACAGCTCTTCCAAAGAAGCTGTTACCAGACTTAAAACTTTTTTTTCTTAAGTGCCACATGGCCTGTGTGTACCTTGAGATTTCTATTAGAAGAGACAGCATCAGTAAAAAATTACATAGATTTCCATCTAAAAATATCATGCTGTTTTTCAGCATCACAAGAGAAGGTAAAAGGTTCCATCCAAAAGTATTTATAGTACACCTATAGGTGCTCATGCACCATATTCTTGAAAATTTCTATTTCAGTACACAGCTCAGAAATCTTCATTTTTGTGAAACTTCCTGACTCTTCCCTTCCCCCATCCCCATCCCTCATGGAGGTGTTCCTCATTATGGAACTTCTCACGCTGCACAGGCAATGCGGGGGGCGACCCCTCAAAACCTGGAATTATCTTCTAAAGGGCTGGCCCCTTGTAGTACATACTTCCCCCACAAGGCAGTATTCTAGGAATCCATCTGTAGTAGTGTACCAGCTGGCGTTGTTAGATTAATATATGATACAGTAAATGCAATATAGGTTTTAAAAAAAGGGGGTAATTGTCTTGAGAAACAGTTAAGTAAAGTAGTTGAGAGTTCAGTGTTTTGGTGTCTGGATATCTGGGGATAAATTGCAGCTCTGCTTGCTGGCTAAAGCAATAAGGTAAGTTACTTAACCTCTCTTGTCCTCATTTTCTTTATCTCTAAAGGGATAATAATTACCTCAGGTTGTGAAGATTAAGTGAAATAAAGTTAGTATAGTGGCCAGCACATAATGTGTACTTAGATAATATTTTCATGTCCTAAAGTGGTCATGGGAGGGTTTTTTGAGGAAGCAGGCATTTGTCTTTGAAGTACTGGTAAGAATTAGATGTAGGATATGTTTGAGATGTTCTGTATGTGTCTGAACACTCTGTTAAAGCCCTCAGAGTCTTTTTCTCTTAAGTTTCCTTTCTCCATGATTTCTGTCATCACCATACCCATGGTCTTTTTTCTCTCCAAAACCACTTCCTGGAGAGAAAGTCCAACTTACAACTCGCCTTTGGCCCCTCCCAGACAGGAAAGAGGAAATTAATCCAGGATGTCTAACCCAAGTAACACTTTAGGCAGAATGCGTGCCTTAACCTTGCAAAAGAGCAGGGGCAGAAGCAGCTCACTGTAGCCCCTGCAAAGATATCACTCATATGTGGAATCTAATGAACAAACTGAACTAAGAAGCAGAACAGTGACAGACTCATAGATGGAGAGCAGGATGACAGCTTGGGGGTTGGGGAGGCAGGGAGGTCACAGGTGGAGGGATTGAGCAAAAAGGAAAAAGGACTCACGGACATGGACAACAGTATAGTGATTGCTGGGGGGAGGGGGTAAAAGGGGACTAAAAGGTAATGGAAAAAAATGCAATAAAGATGAAATTAATGGAGAACAAAAGGGAGGAAGAAAGGAAAGGAAGAAAGAAAGGAACGGACAGGAAGGAAGGACAGGACCCTGTGCAAGGTAAATAGGAAGAGCTCTTGGCCTCTGGTCCAAAGCCCAGGCTGGAACTCCAGAGGGGCCAGGTCCTTGAGAAGGTAGGCAACTGTGAATGTGGGGAGAAAGGTCAGCCCTGTCTCTGACTTCTGCTGATGCTAGAAAGGAAGTAGATTCTGTTTCCAAACCTGGGAGGAGAGAGGGAGAGAGGAAAAGGGAGTGGGGAAGGGAAAGATAAAGTGCTTACAAGGTATCTGAGTTAGTTGTGGAGGTAGCACCAGTCTGAGAGTCAGGAGACCTGGGTTCCAGTTCTGACTTTACTACTAAAATCTCTGTTCCTTTGTGAACTACTTGCCCATTTTAGGCTTTGGTAAAGTAAGAGGCTCTCTGAAACCTGTTTTAGGTCTAAAACTTTTACATGTGTTTAATAAAGTCTAATAGAGAAATCAAAGTAAAATACTCTAGGAGGTAAGAGGAGGATGAGGAAGAGAATATCTGTTTGATTTTTTAGTCCATATTGGAGTTTCTCACCCTTAAAAGGCTATTGCTATTTTGGATTGTATAATTCTCTTTTGGGAGTATGAGGATGTTCTGTGCATTGTAGGATGTTTAGCAACATTGTCCTCCGCCCACTAGATACAGTAGCATCTACCCCCTACCTTTACCCCCAGGTGTAACAACCAGAATTACCTCTAGACATTTTTGTCCCCTGGGTGACAAAGTCAACCCTGATTGAAAATCAGTTGTCTAGCCCTGACTGGTGTGGCTTAGTTGGTTGGGTGTTGTCCTGCAAAATGAAAGGTCGTTGGTTTGATTCCCGGTCAGAACACATGCCTGGGTTGTGGTTCCGTCGTGTTTGGGGAGCATGCAAGGGGCAACCAGTCAATGTCTCTCACATAGATGTTTCTCTCCCTTCTCCTGTCTCTAAAAGGAAATACATAAAATTTTTATTAAAAAAGAAAGAAGAAAACAGTGGTCTATATACATGCAAATTGTAGGGACTACTAAAATTAATTAAAAAAATAATAACATAATTTCATACTTAAATAGCATTACTATGTGTCAGACATTGTTCTAAGCCTTTAAATATACTAGCTGATTTAATCTCTAAAATAATCCTATGAGTTAGGTACTATTACTGTCCCGGTTTTACTGATGAGAAAACTGAGGGAAAAAGGTTAATAGCAGCTAATATTTTTATGAATTGTTATGTGTCAGGGACTGTGCTAAATACCTTACCTATATGGTCTCTCATTTAATCCTTAAAGTCACTCTGTGAGTACAGATGTGATTGCTGTTTTACAGATGGGGAAGCTGTAGTGTGCCTAATCTTGTACTGAGCACTGGGGGCTCTCTAGAATAGACTCGTTTCCAGAGTACTTTGTCATATTTTATCTTACTTAGTGCGAATTAGATAGCATTAAGGGTATCCCTTGCTTTTCCAGTTTACTTTACACCACTTTGCTTTTATGAAAGGCCTACATTAGCACTTATTTTTGCTAACTGAAAGAAATCCAAAGAGGATTTTCTCTTTTATGAAAAAAAGGCAAAAAGTGAAATAGTGTTCAGCATTTGTTTTTCAGAGAGCTGTTTAAGAGGCAATGTGCTCACCCCAGGCAGTGAGAGTGGCATCTCCAAGCTCCTTCCCTGGGACTGTGCTCAGCATCCCAGCATAAAGTGGCCATGACTTTGAACTGGGTCTGTGAACATCTGCGCTTTATCTTGATTTATTTTGTGAATGTGTTAGCAAGATGTGTCATAAGGTAATTGCTTCTTTGCTTTATACCATTTCAGTTTATGAAAGATTTCATAGGAATGCTCTACTCCCGGTTAGCTGGGGAGACCCGTATCCTCATTTTATACCTAAAAGAAACTGAAACTCAGAGAAAGGGGCAGGAACTGGTGACTGGCATTTGCAGGCAGTCAGGTGACACATGTGGCAAAGAGAAACTGAGCCCCTGGTTGTGATGGAGGGAGAGCTGAGAGAAGCTCCTCCTGATTGATTAAAGTTCTTTGGTGAGTTTTTCTTCCACATATGTACCCTCCTACCCATTTCTTCCTGACTGATACTAGTTGTATATCCCAAGTTAATTATAATTGGCTTACTTTTAAAAATATCTGACTATTGCAATAATCTATCCTGTAAGCTTCACATGCATAGACTTGTGTGTAACCAGACTCTGTTTTATTTACCACAAAGCTCATCACAGTGCCTTGCATGCAGTAGTTACTTTTATTTGTGAAGTTTCTGAATCAATAGATATATGGGAAGGGGGCTGAGAGTCAGAGAGATAGATTTTTTCAAGATTAGACAGCAATTTGGTAGCAATTTTGGGACTAGATACAGTTTTTCCTATCCTTAGGTCCAGAATTCTTTGTACAACATTGTGCTGCTTGCCATATACCTATCATACGATTGGGACTCCTGTATGATCTTGCTGTGTGGCCTTAGGCAAATTAATCAGTTTTCCCCTCTATAAACAAAAGTATTAAACAGCTGTTCTTTTCTCCCTTCCATCTTTGGTTGCCTGCCAGTGATGTCCTGGTGTAGCTTCCAAACACAGAATGGCAAGTGTCTCCTGAGAACCAGGGAGGCCTCATTCCATTCTCCTTGCCAACCCAGAACTAGAAATCGTGTTCTCTCTCCTGAACAGCTACTTCCTCTTTTAGTGGTGATGTGGTTGTGGTCAGGGTATATACATTGAAACAGACAGTACGTTTGAGTTCTGGCGGAAGAAGGCAATTGGAGTTCCTACTTATACCCTTTCTTTATTCAGGATTGCACATCGAGTGCCTGGGGTTACATACTTTGGAGCTTTCCTACTCTTCATTTTAAATTTTGGGATCTGCTAAAAATTTTGGGATGCCTTTTAACTTGTGGGAAAAAGGCACAAACCTACTTAAGTTAGATGAGAAAAATGTCCTCTCCTTGTTTTGGTCAGTAAAATTAGTGACAAGAAATGTCTATTGAGAGAAAATAAGTGTTTTTAGGACATCAGCTGTGTGCAGGGCATTTTCATATCTGATTTTTACCTCATTTTCCAGTCATCTTGCAAAGGAATGGGATTACTGCTATTATCCTGATTTTACAAATAATTAAGGCTGAGTGAGAAGTCATGGTTATGCAGGTGGTGAATAGTAGAACCAGGATTTGAACTAGGTCTGACTTCTAAAGACCCGTGGGTGCCCCTGCCACTCTGTCATATTGTGTGTGTGATTAGTGGCTTTCTTGAGATAATTTACATAGCATAAAATTTACCTACTTACAGTGTATAATTCACTTTTTTATAGTATTTTCACAGGTCATCACTACAATCTAGTTTTATAACACTTTGTCCTCCTAAAATAAACCCATTAGTAGTCACTCGCCATTTTCCCCTATCCTTGTCATCCTAGCCCCAGGCAACTACTAATCTCTTTTTTGTCTTTATAGATTTGATTTGCCTATTTTGGACATTTCATATAAATGGAATCTTACAGTATGTGGTTTATATATTTTGTTTCTTTCACTTAGTGTGTTTTCAAGGTTCATTAATGTAAACATGTATCATTTTTATTGCAGAATAATATTTGGTAATACTTCTTGCTGAATAATAATCCATTATATGAAATTCTATTTATTTCTATCCAGGCAGTTTTACTTATTGCCAAATAATATTCCATTGTATGGATATACCACATTTTATATATCTATGCATCAACTGATGGACATTGGGGTGGGTTTTTTTTTGCTATTATGAATGATACTGTTGTGAACAATTATGTACAGTTTTTGTGTGGATGTATATTTTCGTTTATGTTAGGTATATGTCTAGGAGTAGAATTGCTGGATTACATGGCAGCTCTATTTTCACTTTCTGAGGAACTGTCAGACTTTTTCCCAAGGGGACTGCACCACTTTACATTGCCCCAGAGGTTCTAATTTTTCTACATCCTCATCAATAATTGTTATTATCTGTATTTTTTATTGCAAACATCTTAGTGAGTATGAAATGGAATATCCTTTATTGTGATTTGGAATTGAATTTCCTTAATAACTAAGGATGCTGAACATCTTTTTAAGTTCTTATTGGCCATTTGTATATCTTCAGACAGATGCCTATTCAGAGGCACCCTTCATTCACTTTTTCCCTGCATTTTTTCCCCATCGCCATTTATCTCCCCTATACCCTCGTCCACCTCCACCCACCCCCCTTCCCTTCCACAATTATGACAGTGTTGTCTGTGTCTATGAGTTCTTTCTCCTTTTTTGGCGGAGGTGGGGTGGGAGTTATTTATCTTCTTACTCTTATAAGAGTTCTTAATATATTTTGGATATAATTACCTTATCAGATATATTATTAACAGATATTTCTTCCTATTCTGTGAATTGTCTTTTCACTTTCTTGTTGCTCTTGCTTGAAGTACAAACATATTTAATTTTAATGTAGTATATTGTATTTAGTTTTTCTTTTGTTTTTGTGCTTTTGGTGCCACCTCTACAAAACCACTGACTAGTTCAAGGTCATGAATATTTATATGTATATTTTCTTCTAAGAGTTTTGTAAATATTACTTTAGGATGTATTTTGAGTTACTTTTTTTTATATAGGATGACATAAAGGTCCAATTTCATACTTTGCGCATGAAGCCAACTTGAATGGAACTCCTACTGGACAAATCAGGGTCTGAGTACAGTGAGGAGGGAATCTTTTAGGGGAGAAGGTTGCCTGGTAAAGCCTCTCTGACCATCATAGTACAAGTTAATCCTCTTTTTCTTACTTCTGATGGAGTACTCACTTTATTCTTCCTGTTTTCATGATTACCTCTTATCTATAGTCCCTGATTCATTAGCTGTTCCTTGAATGCACCCAACACACAACACATGACATTGCAGCTAGAAGTAGACACCCAGGGAAGGCAGGTGGAACTGAAGAGGGGATGAGTTCTGGGTTTTGAGTCTTATTTGTTTTGAATCAAATCAGTTGTTCTTATTTGAAGTCTGTTAACAGGCCCTGCTGAGGCCTAAGAGGCTCTGACTATAGGAGAGGTTTGGGCCATGGTAATGCTGAATCAGATGCCTCCCCTGTGCCAGAGTTATTTCTGACAAAATTATATATTCTCACTCCAAATAGTTCCTTAAAAATTTCCCCTACCTTCTCATCCTAAATGAAAGAATTCCTGGGTACAGGGATATGGGCATTTACCTGGAAATAATAGCAGCTACTTCCCTCTACCAAAAAAAACTTGTCTCAAACTGTGTGAAGGACAGTGTAATGACAGTGAGACTTCGGACAGTCTGTCTGCCATTTAATCTGTCTCTGGAGAAGCATTTAGGCTGAAGTATCAGCAAAGGAGGGTTTTGGACTTTCCCCGTGACTTATAAATCTGTACTTTGAGGTGCTGTACAGAGAAAAGAAGCATCACAGGTTAGGTTCCTTGTAATTTGTGGGAATGTCTAGGAAGGAAGAAAAGGATGGGGGACCATATTTTCTTAGGTCTCACTACCAACATTGCTCCAGTCATAGTCACGTTTTGATCCTCTCTCGTTCTGCTTATTCCCTTTCCCAGGCCTTTGTCCAGGTTTTCTTTTCCACCCTAGGTTTGAACTGTCTGATTTCAAAGTGTAGGCTCTTTTCCATGTTTCATAATCATAGCAAAAAATGGTAAAAAAATGGATTGTTCACTTTTGCTTTTCCTGTCAGATTTTTAGTCTAGTTAAAATAATTTTGAAATTGAGGTCAGAACATTTTCTAATCTGTATATTCAATTTTTTGCTCATCCTGCTGAGGTGTTGCACCGCAGGGCTGGCAGTTGAGCGGTACTTGCACAGGGTTCAACTTAGTTTGAATCGGCCTGAGAGACAAAGGAATGTTCTCAAATAAAGATTCACACTATTCCGTCTACCTAGTGGTAATTGAAATTAAAGAAGAGTAAAGGCTTTTTTTCTTTAGAAGATCTTTAGAATGTAATGGACTCGAATTCTGCTTCCAGCTCTGATATTTACTAGGTTTGCAGTTTTTGTCAAGTGTTAAGCTCTCTGCCTCATTTTTTCTCAATTGTAAACTGAGGATAATAAAGCTGATTTTTTTTTTTTTTTGGAGCTGTCAGGATAAATTTGATTCTCCCAGGGCAGACTCCGGTTTTGACTTTGTCACTGACAGTGGTAATCATCAGCCAAAGCATTGTCTCTAGTTTAGTATATCATTTGACACTTCTCAAGCCACTTTTACTCACATAATCTTAGGTAATCTTCACTGTATGTTCAGAGAGGGAAAGACAATGTGATTGTTCCCATTCAACAAATGAAACATACTCAGAGAAGTTAAGTCTGAAGACCAGGACTTCTGAGATCTAGTTAGGATTCCTTTGTACACTGACCAGTCCCAGGAGAGGGCAGAGCAGTGAGTCCATTCGTGAAAATCAAGAATACCCTTATAGTCAAGATTATAGTATTAGCTAGGAGAATTTGGGAAAGTCATCCCAGTTTCTGTTTGATTAAAACAAAAATTCTAACTGTTCTACCTAACTTTGTTTATTCAGCAGTTATCGAACATTTACTTTTCTATACACAGGCTATGTCTGGTCCCTTTCCTCAAGCTGCTCACATTTCAGTGTGGGTAGTAGATAACTTACACAAATGGGAAGAGCTATAGCAGTTATGTGTATGTTGGGCCAAGGGCAAGTGGTGGCACTGGTGTGGTAGTCCAGGAGATACGGTTTTGGGACTGAGCTCTGTGAGGAGAAATAAAGGATTGTGTGTAAGAGTTAAATTGGATAATGTGTATGACTGCTTTGTTAATTGTAAAGAACTACATAAATGTTAGGGATTGTCATATCTTATAGAAGGTACTTTCCTTCTAAAACCTTGGCTTTAGACCTTAACACCATAGTTGGAGTTTAAGCTTAAAGTAAGAAGAAATATTTCAGTGGCAAGAAAGTTTGGGAGCTTATTAAAAAAAATTCTGCATGTAAAGTGTTTTGAATCTGGGAGTCCTTAATATGGGGATATGCTTATTAAAATGGTCTTCTGCTTTGTTGAGACAGTGGACCTTCGAACTACTGGGTTTATAAAGACCGTATAATCACCGTTTTTGTTTTTTTTTTTGTTTGTTTTTTTTTAAAGCCACTTGTGCTGCTGTGGCATTTAAAACATTGAGAGATATTTAAGGCAGCCTAGGAAACAAGCATATATCCTGGGGTATAAAAGGAATCAGAGCAAGACAGAAAATTGGGTGGCTGAGTTAGATGCCAAAACATATGTGATGTTTTTATTTTTAGATTTGTTTGGATTTGGTATATTTAATTGTTGGGAACCTTCTGTGTCCTAGGCTTTGATTAGGTACTGAGGGAACAAAAATGAATGAAACATTCCCTAACCAAGGGGACTTATAGTTTGGCTGGAAATATGACACCTGTGGTATTAAAGTGATGAGTTTTCGGGAGGTCCTGTAAGATCCTAAAGGAGGAGGACCTACTCAAGTCTTTGTGCAGGACTATATCAGAGATAGCAAGTTGGAGGAGATAACACCTGAAGTGGAGGATAATGGAGATAATAAGGCTGTTCCCAGCAGAGTTAACAGCATGAATAAAGGCATGCAGGCCTAGAGTAGTATCTGGGACTCAACAAATAGGAGATAAATTCCTTAGAATTTAATGCTGGGATGAAGTTAGGGGTGTCCAACCTTTTGGCGTCTCTGGGCCCACTGGAAGAAGAGTTGTCTTGGTCCACACATTAAATACACAGACGCTCATGAAAACTGATGAGCAAAAAAAGATTTTAAGGATATTTTTAATTTTGTGTTGGGCTGCATTCATAGCCATTGTGGGCCATGGGTTGGATACCCCTGATTGTAACTGATAAGATGTTGGGGTGTCCTGTTTTTTAGGTGAGAGCATTTTTAGTTTGTTAGGGTTGGTGACACTATATTAGCATGGAATATTTTTAAAAACAATTTATATATGGGAATAAAGTGTATTAAGTAAGAGATCAATGAAGAGTTTTCATTTGTTTTTACTGCATAGCATTTTGAGTACTCTGTTTTACGAGTTTTCTTGGGAGCAAAGGTGCTGTCCCCTAAAAGAAATAAAAATTTAGATACTTCTCAAATTTCCCTGCTTGTAGGGTACAGTGACCTATATTTCACTAATATCATGTGCCTACATCACACTTGGACTTAGGACTTAATGACATGTGAGAGAAAGTAATGGGGAGCTAACAACCATCACCTGCAAGGTTGAGTTTCTGGTACTGAAGTGGTCTTGGTGCTAGTGACTCTTGCACAGAGGATGAATTCTTGGCCCTCACGTGGCAGTATAGCATCTGATGATCAGAAGTAATTGCAATGGTTTCTTCATTGGACTAGTTCTTCACTGTGGCTTTGTGCTTTGTTCTGGACGTTTAGCCTTAAACCTGTTTCCCCAGACTTTCCCAGACTTCTGTGAGCCCCCCAATAGTCTTTCAGCAAATTCATTTTGTGCTTAATCAGCCAAAGTCTGCTGCTTACATCCAAGAATCCTTTGACTCAGGGGTCAGCAAACTATAGCTTGTGGGATAAATCTGGCCCATCGAATATTTTTTTGTAAATAAAGTTTTATTGGAATACAGCTATACTTACTAGTTTACATGTTTTCTATGGCTGCTTTTGTGTTACACAGGCAGAGTTGAATATTTGAGACAGCAATGAAATGCCTTGCAAAGCCTAAAATATTTATTATCTGTCCTTTGGCAGAAAAAAGTTTCTCAACTCCTGTTTTAACTGATAATAGTTGTCTCAACAAAAGTGAAATGCTTTTTCCATCAAACAATGACATTTGATTAGTTTGAGTTCTGCATCCTTCCTTTTGATTTTGGTTTGGCTTCCAGGATGCTCAGAGCAAAATTTGATCATGAATTGCAATAGCTACCTCTAGCATGGGTTTTTGGTAGAGACATACTTCATTTTATTGGACCTTGTTTTATTGTGCTTCTCAGATAATGTATTTTTTACAAACTGAAGTCAAGATCCTCCACCAGCAAAAAGATTATGGCTTTTTTTATTGCAATACTTGCTTTATTGAGGTGTCTTTGTTAGGGGTGTTGGTAGTGTGGGCTGTGAAAGAATTCACAAAGACACAAGTCAGAGAGCAAAGTTCTGTTCACTTTCCAAGAGGGGAAAGGGATATGGTGTGGAGAGATACACCAGCACTGAGGGGTGGGGGCTTTGAGCTTTTATTAGAGTATAATTGGATTATAAAAGGGTGGAGGGGTTGCTGTTGTGTAGCCCCCCGGGCTGTTGGGGGAGTTGCAAGACAGGAGGTTTTGGGTGGTTTTGCAAAAGCTGCAGTTTGCTCCAATGTTATCTTTTGCCGGTGGTGGCGACTGCGGTGGCGACTGCGGTGGCGACTGCGGTGACAGTGGTGCGGGGGGGTGGGGGGGCGGGGGGCGGGGGTGGTGGTGGTGGGGAGTAGAGAAGCGGGGGGGTAGTTGTTAGGCACATCCTGTTCTTGCTTTCCAATAATTTCTAGTCCTGGGAACGTTAAGTTCAGACAGTAAAATGGCAGTCATGTTTAACAAGGTCCTAGGCCTGCTCGGCAAATGGCACCATGATAGCAAATGGTACCACTTTCAGTCTGGAACTGAACGTGAATTTATTGCCAAGGCATATGCCTATACCTGCTGTAACTTTCTTCTGCTTTGTGACCTGTATTCCATTGGTGATTGAGAGAGAGAGAGAGACAGAGAGAGAGACAGAGAGGGAGAGACACACACCCACACACCCACACCGCCCCCCCCTTAAACGTATAAGCAACCTGAAAGCATTTTTGAAATAGATAAGGTTGTACTGTTATTCTGTATAAAAATAAGGACTTACTAGGGAGAGTGATTGGCTAGCTTCTGGGACCATTCAGTCTTCCTTTCATATCTACTCTGTATTATCTTAATTTATTAAACCTTCTCTAATCTCATGCTAGTAAGAGGAATTCACTTATGGTTAGGGACAAGTGGTTGATAAGGAATTAATGTTTCAGACTAGTAAGAATCCTTTTCATTCTCTAATATGCTTAATGATTGTAACAATTAGGACAGTTTTCACCTGCAGTAGTAGAAACCTAACTGTGACTTAAAATGTAGGGATTAGTTTTCTTCACTTAACAAGAAGCCTGGAGAGAGGTATTTGGCTGCTTACATCGGTTCAGTTACTCACAACACTGTTTGGAACCCAGGCTTTTGCTGTTTTTCCACTCTGTAGCCTCAACACTTGTGCTTATGACCTCATGGTTACAAGATGGCTACTGCAGCTCCAGAAAGAATATTTGAGGAAGAAGAAAGTGGGAAAGGCAGAACCAGTACTTCTTTTTGTCTTATTTTATAAGTAGGGTAACTGTTTCCCCAGAATTCTTAAAGCTTCTTGTATGATTTACTGGCTGGAACTGTGTCACATGGGCACACCAAACTTATAAAAGAAAGCTGGGAAAATTGATACTTAATTGTCTCATTGCCTTTCTGGACAAAATTAGGGTTTATATAGCAAGGGTGAAAGGAGAAATAGATGTTGGTTAGGAATTTGAAAATCACTTGACTTTAATGACTTTTTAAAAAAAATGGTACTCTGTATTATTCTATAAAAATATGTAGTAGTAATTGCTTCTCAGCCTTTCGGCAAAGATCAAGTATAGTATCTGTTCTTATCAGTTTAAAAATATGTACTAGTGTCTGTGTTTTATTAACATTGCTTTATTCTGGGCTGGGGATATGGTAATAAATGAGAAGATAGGATACCTTTTCAGTCCAGAGGTGAAAAGGTCTGTTTTAGTCTGCTTGGGCTGCCATAATGAAAGACCATAGACTGGGTGGCTTAAACAACAGAAATTTATTTTCTCACAGATCGGGAGGCTGAAAAGTCCAACATCAAGGTTTTAGCAGGAGACAGTTTATGATGAGGGCTATAATAGTGGCACTTTTACTCCTAGCTTGTGGATGGCTGCCTTTCTCCTGTATCCTCATGTGGCAGGGGTGGAAGGTGGGGTGGGGGGTGGAGAGGGAGAAGGAAATAGAGGGAGGGGGGAGAAGGGGAAGGAGAGGAAGAGGCAGAGAGACGGGGGGGGGGGTATAGAGTAGAGAGAGGGATAGATTGATTGATTCTGGTAATTATTCTCTTTTATAAGAACAGCACTTCCATTTGATCAGTGCTCCGCCCTTATGAGCTCATTTAACCTTAATCACCTCGTTAAAGGCCTATCTTCACAATAATTATAGAGAGGGGTTAGGGCTTTAACATGAATTTGGGATGGGCCACAGTTCAGTCACTAACAATATATGAATAAATATTTTTAGTAAATTGAAGTAAGTTTAGATAGATTGCTCTGAGGGCTGTAAGTAGGAGTCATTCTAGAAAGCCTTGGCAGAGGTGGTAACATTTGAGCTGAGTCCAAAAGAACAAGCAGAGAAAGAAGAAAATTATGGGAGACTAGTTTCTTAGTATAACTTCCCTGTTGAGAGGTTGGTTCGCCTGTTAATGCTTAAAAGTTGGTCCATATTGTTATTAGGCACCTCTGGTTATTATAATGTTCTTGTATTGGTACAATATAGAATTTCCCATCCCTCATTTCTCCTTCTCCCTCCCTCCCCATCCCCCTCCATCCCCTCCTCCACCTCTGTCTGAGGATGCAAGGTGACTTGTATGGTCTGTCACTGCTTTAAGCCAGTTCTAAGATTGCATTCACTGCATTTATATTTTTTTCCTGGCCTTCAAGGTTTTCTGTAGTTTCTTCTGACTGGTGTTTCCAGCTCCATTCATTCATTCATTCATTCATTCATTCAACCATTATGTATCAGTCACGTACTGTGTGCAAGGAGTAAGTTCTGAGGTCTGGAGATAAAGACAGAACCTTTTCTTTTTGTGAAGCTTATGTTCTATTGGAGGGAGTCAACTAATAAGCAAATAAATACATCAGTTGATGATAAATGCTGTGTAAACAAAGTATGGAGGGGGGAAAAGAGTGCTGAGATGGATTGGAGAAGAGATTTTGTCATTTTATAAAGAGTGGTCAGGGAAGATCTCTGATAAAGTGATATTTGAATAGAGACCTTAAGGAAGTGAGGGAACAAGTCATATAGCTACCTTGGCGGTGGGGGTGGGAGAGATATGTTTTTAGGCAGAATGACCATTACAAAGGCATGACCAGTACAAAGACCCAAAGGCATACATAGTCTGTTGGTAGAAGCCATTGTTCCTGGAGCAGAGGGAATGAAGGAGGGAGAAGTAGGAGACCAGGTCAAATATGTAGCAGGGTAAGATGGAGGGGAAGGGAGGAATGAGGTAGAATCATATGTGGCCTTTGTAAGATCCTGTAGGTCTTTGTAAAGACTCTAGCTTTTACATTGAATGATTTGGGAAGCCACTGGAAGGTTTTCAGCAGAAGAGAGTGATGTGACCTGAGATTTAAAATATGAGAGAATCATTCTGGGAGATAAGAGTGGGCTAATTAAGAGACTATTGCAGTATTCTAAGTCAGACTTTTTTCACGGTGACACTGTTAATATTTTGGGTCAGAAAATTCTTTGTTGTGAAGGACTATTGTGTGCATTGTAGGATGTTTAGTAGTATCTCTGACTTCTTACTGCTAGATACCAATAGCACCTACCCAATTGTTTCAACACAAATTTCTCTAGACATTGCCAAATTTCCTCTGGGGAGCAAAACTTCTCTCCTCCCCCAAACGTTGGGAACCACTATTCTAGATAAAAGTTGCCAGTGGTTTTGACCAAGGGGATAGCAGTAAAGGTGATGAAAAGTGATTCAATTGTAAATATATTCTGAAGGTAGAGTTGATAGGATTTGCTGATGGATTCAATGTAGAGGTAATAGAAAAGGTGGAGTCAAAGACACATCAGATGTTTTTGGCTTCAGTAACTGAAAGAGCTACAGTTATCACCATTATTGAGGGGGAACAACTAAAGAAGGAGCATATTGGAAACCTGTTAAGTATGACCATCAGTGACACAGTTTTATCTTCTATTGTCCTTCAAAGTGCTCTTGTTCTGGAAAGGAGCTAGGTTTCCTCATGTGATGTCTCACAACTAACACTGTGTCTGGTATGTGCAACATGTTCAGTAAATGATGAGTGAATGATGAGGTTATTTACTGTTTCCTTGAATTATTAGATTATTTACTATTTCCCAAACAGCTCATGTTTTTTATTCCTTTGGGCCTTCTCTGGTTCCTTTAAGGGAATTTTCTTACTTTTACCCCCAATCTCAATACCTCTATGAAAATTCTACTCCTACAATACCCAACCCAAATTCTGGCCCCTTCATAAAACTTTCCCCAGCTCTAATACGTAATTAATGTCTCCCTTCTCTGAATTTTTGTCTTGTTTAGACTTCAGGTACAATTTGATTTATGAGTGGTGGCTTTGTAACTCACTGCCACTGAATAGATTTTGCCTTTCCCCCGACTTCCAGCTTCCATTGCCTTTTATTTTCTTGCAGTATTTTTGTAAGCTAACATTATTTATTTTATACTCTAACTTATTTCATAGACATCCCTTTTTATGATTAATTTTTTAAAAATTAAATTTACTGGGGTAACATTGGTTAATAACATCATATAAATTTCAGGCAATATAGCATCTGTATACTTCATTGTATGCTCACCACTCAAAGTCTTATCTTGTCTGCCATCGTATATTTGACCCTCTTTACCCTCTTTGTGTTCCCCTCACCCCCATTCTCCTTTGATAACTACCATCTATTGTCTCTATTTATGAGTTTGTTTTGATCAGTTGTTTTTGTTTTACATCCCACATGTAAGTGAAATAATACATTTCTTGTCCTTTACGATCTGACTTATTTCACTTAACATGATATTCTCAAGATCCATTTACATTGCTGCAATGGCAATATTTCAGCTTTTTTATGGCCGACTGGTATTCCATTGTATAGATGTACCATATCTTCTTTATCCAATCATCTGTTGAAGGACACTGGTTATTTCCATGTGCTGGCTCTTGTGAATAATGTTACAGTTATTACTATTGTGCAGGCGTACATATATCTTTACAAGTGTTTTCCAATTTTTCAGGTAGATATCCATGAGAGGGATAACTGGGTCATTTGGTAGCTCTATTGTTAATTTTTTGAGGAACCTTCATACTGTTTTCCATAGTGGCTATACCAGTAGTGAATGAGGGTTCTCTTTGCCCCACATCCTCTCTAACACTTATTGCTTGTCTTATTAATAATAGCTATTTTAACATGTGAGGTGGTATCTCACTGAGGTTATGATTTGCATTTCCCTTATCAACTTATCAGCATCAACCAGTAATGTTGAGCATCTTCTTATATGTCTGTTGGCCATCTGTATGTTTTTCTTGGAAAGATGTCTATTCAGGTCCTGTGCCCATTTTTAAAATTTTTTATTTAGTTTTAGGCAGAGGGGAAGAGAGGGAGAAAGAAAGGGAGAGAAAAATCAATGTGTAGCTGCCTCTTGTGCTCCCCCACTGGAGAGCTGGTTCGTGTACCCTGACTGGGAATCGAACCAGGGATCCTTTGGTTTGTAGGCTGGCGCTCAGTCCACAGTCGAATTTTGTTGTTATTGTTGAGTTGTATGAATTCTTTATGTATTTTGGATATTAGCCCCTTATGAGAAGTTTTGCTTCCAAATCTATTCTCCCATCCAGTTGGTTGCCTCTTTGTTTTATTGGTTTCTTTTCCTCTGCAGAAGCTTTTTAGTTTGATGTGGTCCCATTTGTTTATTTATTTATTTTGTTTGTTTTTACTTCCCTAGTTTGTTTTACTTGACCTTTGGGGTCAAGTTCACAAAAAACTCCTCTGAGGTCAAGGTCCCTAAATTTAGTGCCTATGTTTTTTTTTTTTCCTACGTGTTTTATGTTTCAAATCTTATATTCAAGTCATTTTGATTTAATTTTTGTGTGTGGTATCAGATAGCAGTCTGGTTACATTGTTTTGCATGTGGCTTTCCAGTTTTCCCAACATCATTTATTGTGGAGGCTTTCCTTTCTCAGTTGTATGTTTGTGGCTCCTGTTTTGGAAATTAGTTGCTCATATAGTTGTGGGTTTATTTCTGGCCCATAGAGAGTCCTTAATAGGCAGCTGGTTCTGTCATCTAGTTACAAGGTATATTAGATGACTATTTTATAAACAAAATTATCATTGTTGAGTGACTTCTTTTACATTTAACTGGTGATATCAGAAGATTATAATTCTCAGTCAGTAAATGTATTGTTTCTTAAAATTATTTGTGGCTGCAAAAGAATCTAACAAAAAAATCACTTTAAAATCTTATAGGCATTATAATCATGGTAGTCATCAGTTAAGTACATAAGCAATTAAGTGGAAAACTCTATTGTCTAAATAAAATTTGCTAATTATTACTGATCATTAGCCTTTATATAGTGTTACCAGGGGTTGCCAACTCATAGTCCTGCAGAATCCAGGTGAGTGACTTGAAACGTTCTGGTCAGGCCCAAGATGTCTACACAGACAAAATATTGCTATCAAGGTCCATTGAAGAATAACTTGTAAATTATTTACTTTGTAAACCAAAGGACTACATCAACAAGGGGTTACTGACTTAGAACAAGAAAACTGCTAACTTGTCTAAACCTGAGTGTCATTTAATATTGCTAGGATTTAATTTCTTTCTTTGAAAGTACAATTTCATCTGTAAAGTCACTTCTACCTCATTTGATTCTGCTTTTTTTCTTTAGCTATTAATTTCTTCATTGATTATAAGCTACTAGCGCTTAGAAGTAATTAGAACTGCTGGCTTAGTACCAATATGCTTCAATTTCATGAGTCTTATGTTTTATCATAGGGAGCTGAGCTTAACCAAGATTCTTATAGCAGCACATACCATTGAAAGAGTCAGTGTGTGAGCTAGGTGGTCAGCCTTTGTAACCCAAACCAGCACCTGTTTCTGAGAACTGAAATCTAAAATAGAGGGGCCTGAATTTGATCTTTCCTGTTGAAGACATTAATGATTCTTCCTTATATTGTATGATACATGTTTCATTGTTTCTTCTACTCTATCTTATTTATTTTGTTAATTCAGCTTTTTAGTGTAGTAGTTTAAAAAAAATGCTGGCTTAACATTTAAAAAAAAATTCTTACCGGAGGATATGCTTATTATTTTTTAGAGGAGGGGAAAGGGGGAAAGATGTGTGTGTAGTGGAGAAACATTGACGTGAGAGTGACATTGATTGGTTGCCTTCCATGTGCCCCCAGACTGGGGATCAAACCTGTAACCCAGGCATGTGCCCTGACTGGGGATCAAACCCACAACCTTTTGGTGTATGGAATGATGGTCCAACCAACTAAGCCACCTGGTCAGGGCTAGTGCAATAGTTTCCGTAGTTGATATATGTCAGCCTCCCTTATTAGTGGTGATTTCTGGAGACATAGGGCATTTCTAGGACATCTTCAATCCTTGAAACCTAGTGTAGGCAAGGGCATGTGGTAGATCTTTGATAAGTTTTTGAAGACAGGGCATATTTATTAGATTTGCAGGTAACAAAGACTGGAAGAGAAAGCTCCTATGCTAGATGGCAGAGAGGAGAGAGCGTGAAAACATGGGTTGAAGTCAACAAGATGAATTTAAGGAAGATGACAATGGATTTCTGCATTTTAAGTCTCAAAGAAATGGTAACATATGGGCAGGCTGGAGGACATCTATCATGGTGCTATTCTTGTGAAAATGGTGGTTTGGGCTAGCTAAAAGCTCAAGGTTAGTCAAAGGCGTAGCGATGTTTGAAAAGGTAATGCAGCTTCTGACTGAATTATTGAAAGTACTCTGTACAGTTAAAGTAGGAGATAGTCCCATTATATTCTGTAGGGGACACATTGCACTTAGAGTATTATGTCCCCCTTAGGGTACAAGATAGTAAGAAGGTCATCTTAAATCACTATAATTTTTCCTTTTTGATTATCAGGGCCAAGAAATACATCTCCCTTAGGGTACTAGGCAATAAGAGGGTCATAGGACCGTGTTCAGTGGAAGGTGACCTAGATCACCACTAATCAAAATAGAGTCTGAGCTTTTCCCAGTCTGCAATGAGGTGAGGCTACTGGGGTATTTAGACACTTTTACAGCCATTTGACAGAGTAATTTTCTGTCTAATGAATCTAATAAAAAAGAAAAAGATTTATATGTTCTTTTTTGCTTGATACTTTAAAATTTTTTAAATTTTATTTTAATAGACTTTATTTTTAGAACAGTTTTAGCCTTACAGAAAAATTGACCAGAATGTACAAACAGCTGCTATATACTCCCTCTCAAATCTCCCAGCACCTCCTCTATTTTCAACATCCTGCATCAGTGAAATGGATGAACCAATATTGATACATTATTATTAATTGAAGTCCGTAGTTTATATTTTAATATTTGGGTTCACTCTTTATGTTTTATAGTTTTATGGGTTTTGAAAATGCATAATATCATACAAGCACCATTATACTATCATACAGAATAGTTTCACTGCCTTAAAAATGCCCTGTATTCCAGTTTTTCATCCCTACTGCCAATTCCCTTTTGAAAACCTGGCAACCACTGATGTTTTTGCTTTTTCTATAGTTTTGCCTTTTCCAGAAATCATATAGCTGGAATCAGCCTTTTCAGACTAGCTTTTTTCACTTAGCAGTATGCATTTAGGGTTTTTCCATTGCTTTTCATGGCTTGATAATTCATTTTTTATTGCTGCTATAAAATGCCATTGTATGAATGTTTGTTTATCCATTCATCTGTTGAAGAATATCTTGGTTGCTTCTGAATTTTGGCTATTGTGAATAATGATTCAATAAATATTTGTGGACATGTTTTGCATGGACATAAATTTTCAACTCTTGAGTGTGTACCTGAGAGTGCAATTGCTGGATTATATGGTAAGCCAATATATAGATTTGTAAGAAACTGCCAAGCTGTCTCCCAAAGTGGCTGTAAGATTTTGCATTTTCATCAGCAGTGAATAAGAATTGTAGTTGCCTCACATCTTCACCTGAATTTGGTGTTTTCATTGTTTTGGAGTTTAGCCATTCTAATAAGTATGTAGTGGTAGCTCATTGTTGTTTTAATTTGGAAGTCCCTAATCACATAGGATGTTGATTATCTTTTCATATGCTTATCTGTCATCTCTATATCTTCTTTGGGGAAACGTCTATTTAGATTTTTTGTCCATTTTTTGATTTTTAGTTTTTTTGTTGGGTTTTAAGTGTTCTTTGTGTATTTTGGACACAAGCCCTTTATCAAAATATGTGCTTTCCCAATATTCTCTCAGGTCCGTGACTTGTCTTTTTTTCCTCTTAACAGTGTCTTTGCAGAACAGAAGTTTTAAATTTTAATTAATTGCAACTTATCAACTTTTTCTTTTATGGATTGTGACTTTGGTGTTGTATCTAAAAAGTCATCTCCAAACCTAAGGTCATCTCAGTTTTCTCTGATGGAATCTTCTAGACATTTTATAGACTTGCATTTTATATTTAGGTCTATGATAAATTTCGAGTTAATTTTGTAAAAAGGGAAAAGTCTGTGTCTAGGTTAATTAGTTTTGCATGTCTGTTTCTAGCACCATTTATTGAAAAGACTCTTCTTTCTCCATTGAATTTCCTTTGCTCTTTGTCAAAGATCAGTTGACAGTATTTCTATAGGTCTATTTCAGGCTCTCTCTTCTGTTCCATTTATCTGTTTGTCTATTCTTTCACCCATACCAAACTGTTTTGATCACTGTGGCTTTATAGTAGGTCTTGAAGTTGAATAATATTAGTCCTCTCAGATATATCTATGTAGCTATACTTATATCTATAAAGATATATTATCTAGGCCACTTCCCAGACCAGTTGAGTCAAAGTCTCTGGTAGGACTTCAGTATACATTTTTAAACCATTGCAAGGTAATTTTGATGCACAGGAAGAGTTGAAGACCACCATAACAACACCATAAACTCTTTGAAGGAGTGACTTGTACGAGAGGTTTAGTTGTTGAATGAACAAATGGTTAAAAGAACTGAGTGTATTTATCCTGGAGAAGAGAAAAAAATATAGGGCTGATAGATCACCATGCACACATATCTGAGAGCCTTTAATATGACATTTCCTGAAGGATGTTTTATGAGTATTCCAGGAGGCAGAATTGGAAGTTTACAGAGGTACCTGGCTGAATGTTAGGAAGCACACTGTCTTATAGTGCTAATTGCAAGTTAGCTCTCTGTCTAGCATATGTCCCAGCAGGGCCTGGGAAGCCATCTGTAAGAGGAGGCTGCACATGGTGGGAAACTGGGTAAGACCAGATGCTCTGATTATTGATCATTAGTTTGAAAACAACCTATTCAAGGCAGAGCACTGTTTCTGGCTCTCATTCACCCTGTATAAATTGAGATGAAGGACAGGGTATGGGGTCAAAAGAACATTCAAAAACTACTTTGAAGCTGAGTTCTCACAGTGCATCAGACCCTCTGGTCTGTGTTATTGACCAGTTCTGTCTGCAGTGTGGGTGTCTTCAAGAAATTCTCTCTCTCTGTCACCAAATTTGGAACTTCTGGTAGTTGGAGTATCACAAGTACTCAGAGACTGGGAAAAGTGAAAGATACTTAACGGAAGAGCTCTCTTGGTCTTCATGGAGTTCTTCTCCTGTACCCGACTTTAATTAGATTAATTTGGAACCATTGAATGGAGGTGTAGATGTCTGTCAGGGAAAATGGATAAATACCGTAAAAGTTCCCTGTAGCACACTTACTTAGATCATCGTTCAGGCATAATACTGGTTACCTACTCTTTGCCAGGACGTAAGAAGAATATGGTAGGTGATATAAAATAAACTAACATGGCAGAGAGAAATAAAGCATAGGGTTAGGAGTCAGACCAGAGTTGGGACGATTTAGCCACTTACCAGCAGTGTAGTCTTTGGGAAGTCACTGCCCTCTCTCACCCTTCATATTCTGTCTTTCAGCAAGTTCTGCTGCTTCTTCCAAGTTCTATCCTTAGAATATATTTGTTCCTTTTTATCTCATCTTCCAATATATTAGTCTAAATCATTACCGTCTTCTCTTACCTGGGGTTCTGAAAGAATCTACTAACTTGTTTTCTTGTTTCCATCATCTTCCCTATGTTCTCTATTACTTAGTGATCTTGTAAAAATGTAAATTAGACTTGTCATTCTGCTTAAAACCTTCCAAAGCCTTTGCATTGCTAAAATTTAGAACAAAATCTTGACTCCTACTTATGACCTGGCAGAGACTCTGCATAATCTGACTTCTGCCATATCCCTTAAGAGCAGGACTCAGAGCTGGAGTTTGGTGAAGTACTACTACCTCCTAGGGAGCATTGGAAAATGTGTGGTTTTTAAAAATTGTTTCATTTATTGGGGCACTACTGGCATTTAGTGCGTCTGAGACAGTGTTGGTAAATGTCCTGTAATGTGTTGTTTAGATTAGGGTTTATTACAACACCTAATTTATAATAGGTGCTTAAGAAGTACTTGTATGGAACTACATTTTTTTGGACCTCAGTTTTCACATATGTGAATTGGTGGTAGAGGGCCTACTTCCTAAGACTGTGGTGAGATAGACATAATATTTTATAAAGCACCTGGTACACAATAATGCTTAATAAATGGTAACTGCGCCCTGGCTGGGTGGCTTAGTTGGTTGGAACATCCTCCCGTACAATCTGGGGGTGTGTAAGAGGCAGATGATGGGTATTTCTCTCTCACCATCTATGTTTCTCTGTGTGTGTGTGTGTGTCTCTCTCTTTTCCCCTCCCCCTTCCTCTCTCTCTGAAATCAATAAACATATCCTTGAGTGAGGATTAAAAAAAAGTAATAATAAATGGTAACTGCTTGCAGAGCTTTCTTTGTTTAGAACAGGTAGGTACAAGCGTCCACCCATCATTTCCCCTCGGGTATTAGAATTAGAACCTGACAGCTTTGTGTGTGCATGGGGAGCGGGGAGGTGAGTGCTTACCTTTTTCTGAAGCCTAATCTGATGGATCTTAGGTTTGAACTCCGTTGTCCTGGAGTCCAGACCCAGTTGCACAAACTTAAGGCACAGGGGTTCTCTTCCTTGACGCTGGGGCTCATCCAGGACTCTTAACAGGCCCTGGAAAGCCTGGTCTAAATGAAAAAATCACCTCCTATTGGAGACTAGGTGAGGAAGAATAGCTGAGAGTGTAGGAGGGTAGTAGCCTCCCCGCCCTCAGCCCTCAGTACTTCTCAGAAAGGAGAAGCGCGCTTCCTCCCGCCTCCTAGCCTCCCTTCTTCCCCCGCCCCTTCTGCTTCACCAACCCCGAAGCAGCGCTTTCACCGCGCTCTGCGAGGGCGGGAGCGTGCCGCACCGGGGAGCTAGGGCGGCTGAGCTGCTGGGAGCCCTGCTCCAGCTGAGTAAAGAGGCACTGGTGGAACCAGGGGTTTTGTGTGGCCAGGCCAGGCGGCAGAGAGGTGCGGCTCTGCAACAAAAACAGTGGCCAGAGATGCCGGGGCCAGCTCTCCCCACCAGGTATTGCCGGCCCAGAGGGGCAATGCTAGGGGGGAGGGTGGTCTCTGCTGGCTTTCAGGCAATGGTGATGCGGGGTTGAGTATATTTAGGGGTCTTCCCTTAAGAGAAGCCTAAATGAGAGAAGGCATGGGGTGTGACCCTCTGATGAGCCCACACAGGCTAGTCCAGCACTGGAATCAGAGCTCTGGCCAGGGAAGGGTGTGAAGGGGAAGCTGCGTTTGGGGAACTGCTCTGCCTCAGGGACCGTGCTCCTTTACAAGCACCCTTCTGCTTGGTGGCTTGGGCGATACTTTTCTCTGCCTTGGCTTAGCTGCTGGCCTGCTGGGATGGTGGGCTGATCTGTTAGGAGGTGGAGTAAACTGCGAGATAGGAAACCTGGGGGGCTGGCCCTGTTCAAGTAGCCTCTGTGGGGCTTAGTTTTCTTATCTGTTCAGTGAAGGGCTTGATATTTTTGTTGATATTCTGACTTTTCCAGGCTGTCAATTGCCTTTTGATTAGGTAGCTGCCCCTTTCAGTGGACTGCGGAGATGTCCGCCTCAACCCTGGGAGACAGGTGAATTTAGGAAGCAGACCTTGGTATACTGTCTTCTAGCCAGCCTTTTGGATGTCATTTTGCTGGTCTGCTCAGGGATCAGTGACTTTATGGGCAAGGCAGAGCTTGAGAATTCTGATTATTTTGGTGTTGAGTGTAGGTATGTGGGGTGTAGAGAGGTGGGATTAGGAAAAGACGCAGGTCAAGGTATGTTAATTTTTTTTTTTCTCCAAACTGGCCAATTTTTGATACTTGGGTATAAAGGTGTTTTAAAACTAGGCTATTGTTTCTGGAGCCCCCTTCTTACTCTGTCAAGTTAATTACAGACCTTAGGTCTGTGTAATGTCTTAATCACTATAATCGTTCTTTGATTATCTGGAACCAAGAAATACATGTCAGACCTGATACTAACCTGCCTTGCTTATTTTGGACTTCCTTCCTCTCCCCAGTTTTTCTGTGACTCCGCCTCCTTGTCCTTCTCTCCCTACTTTTCTATTTCTACTCTTGGTTATTTTTTCTGCCCCCGCATACCTTTTCTCCCACCCTCACTATCTCCCTTCTTTCTGCTCCCCCTATGCTTCCCCTTTCTTATCCCTTCCCCTCTATAGTTAGCTTTTCCTCCCCTCTCTTTGGTCCTTCTCCTGTTTGGTTAGGCTTTCTTCTCTTCCTCTTAGAAATTTTTAAGCTCTCTCAGTATTATTGGGTTACTGGTTGTAGGGACCTTTGCTCTCGTGTTTGTGAGGTCCAAACACTGTTTCCTACCAATTCCTTTGCTTTTGGCTTTCACTTACAAATGCTATCTTCTCCACGTGTCAGTCTCTTACCTTACTGCCTCTGTGCCTTGCTTTGGGCCTGCCAATAAGCAATCTTTCATACTGGATTTGTTTTCCCACCTCATCCTGGAGGGCAGTGGGCAGCAGCAGTAGAGAGTGAATAAGATGGGCAGTGGGGAGCTCGAAGACTAGAGAGGGAGGAGAGTGAGAGGGTCCAGGAGCACTGGGCGGAAGCTCACATTCTAGTGAGCTTGACCAGGAAAGGGACAAGATCTTTGGCAGTTCTGAGCTGTTGCTGACCTGGAGGAAAAGAGGTAAACCTGTGTGAGCCTAGGGAAGACCAGGGGGATAGCAGGGGTGAAGTGGAGAGAGAGGAGGAGGAGTTCCGAGGAAGAACAGCCATCTTTTGAAGAAGAGGGTGCTCTGGCCAAGATAGGGGTTATTTGGGGATAGAGGTGGGTGTGGTGGGAAAGAGGAACATCGTTAATTTTCTTTCCCTCTGAAGGCTGGCTTTTGGACTGGTTTGTTTTTACTCAGCAAACTTTTCTTGTGCAGTGTCCTCAAAGTAGGAGGATGAGAGGGGAAGCCGAGATAAGACAAGATTGCAGTTTTCCAGGTACTAACTCTCTAGCCTAGAATGTGTAATGTGTATACATATAAAAAGTTTTGATTATGGCACCCATCCATCATCAGACATTCTCTGAACCATCTATTCTTTATTAGTTGTGGTGCCAGGTGCTGAGGATACAAAAATGGAAGTTGGACTCAGTTGCTGCCTTCCAGTACAGGTCAAGGAGTATGTGTACCTGTAACCTCATGTGATAATAGATGTGATATACGAGAAACCCAAGGGGCTGTGATAACACAGAGAGAACTTTTGATTCATCAAGTTAGTAACAGAGCTGGGTCCTAACTCAAGCCTTCTTTAAAGGTGATATCTAGTCTCTTACGCCATGTTATCTTCTGGCCCTTTGTGTACATATAGTGTACATAGAGTTTTCTTATATTCTCTTTTCTGCCTACCTGTGTGGTTATACTCTAGGTACTGCTGAGAAGAAAAAGAGGAGTTTTATATGATAGGTCACTGTGCCATGGCCAAACACTCATTACCTTGGAAAGGAAAGAGACTTGGTTCTTACTAACTTCTATCTCCAATCCATTTGGGTGACTCTGTGCTAAACTCCCTCTTTGAGTCGTTTGCTCTCTTCTTCCACCCCCCTCACTCCCTACCCTCTTGCCCTTCCAATTTTCTCTTTTTTTTTAAACGATTTTGTTTACTTATTTTTAGAGAGAGGGAAGGGAGGGAGAAAGAGAGGGAGAGAAACATTGATGTGAGAGAAATATTGATCAGCTGCCTCTTGTATTCGCCCCGAATAGGGACTGAACCTACAACCCAGGCATGTGCCCTGATAGGGAATTGAACTGGCAACCTCTTGCTTTGCCAGATGACGCCCAGCCAGCTGAGCCACACTGGTCAGGGCACCCCTCCTCTTTTTTAAATTCAATTTTGGGTGGGTGGTTGAGTTCAGAGACCAGATGGAGCTAGGCTAAGCATTTTACTTCCATTGGCCTCTGTCATACAGGGATTTAACACATATGATTGGTGAAGATCAAGTGAAATAATCAATGGGTAAAACTGCTTTGTAAACTGTAAAGTGCTGTGTACAGATGTTACTGTAGTTGTTCCTGAATGCATGTTTAACTATGACAAATGCTTAGACATTGCAGCCTGAAGGAAGTGCCCAGGGTTGCTCACTGACTAAAACTGAGCCTCAATCCTTAATAATAAAGGAAAAGGAGGGAGCAAGAAAGAGAATGATTTGGGACCAGTAATTGGACCCCATGCTGAAAACTGAAGTCAGGAGGTATAGCAATTTGTTTAAGGTCAAAGAGTAGGTGGCAAGTATTGTTTTTAGTGATGCCTTGCGATATAGGGAAAAAAATGAAGGGGGAGGAATTTAAAAGCAGACTGACCTCAATTCAAGTTCTGGTTCTACCACTTATTAGCTACTTGGTTTTTACTCTTTTTTTTTTGAAGATGTAAATATTTTTTAAATTATGTTTTATTGATTATGCTGTTACAGTTGTCCCAACTTTTCCCTATTTGCCCCCCTCCCCCTAGCCTCCCCACTCCCTTAGGCAGTCCCCACACTGTTGTCCATGTCCATGGGTCATGCATATGTGTTCTTTGGCTACTCCATTTCCTGTGCTGTGCTTTATACCCCCATGACTATTTTGTAACTACCAATGTGTATTTCTTAATCCCTTCACCTTTTTCGTCCATTCCTCTGACCCCTTTCTCATCTGACAACCATCATGATTCTGTTTCTGTTCTGCTTGCGTGTTTATTTTGTTTTTTAGATTCAATTGTTGATAGATATGTATTTGTTGCCATTTTATTCATATTTTTGTTGTTGTTCTCCTCCTCCTCCTCCTCCTCCTTTTTCTTCAAGAAGACCCCTTAACATTTCATATAATGCTGGTTTGGTGGTGATGTGCTCCTTTAGCTTTTTCTTATCTGGGAAGCTCTTTATCTGTCCTTCAATTCTAAATGATGGCTTTGCTGAGTAAAGTAATCTTGGTTGTAGGTCCTTTCTTTTTATCAGTTTGAATATTTCTTGCTAATCCCTTCCTGCCCTCAAAAGTTTCTTTCAAGAAATCAGCTGACAGTCTTATGGCAACTCCCTTGTAGGTCGGTAACTGCTTTTCTGTTTCTTCTTTTAAGATTCTCTCTTTGTCTTTTACCTTTGGCGTTTTAATTATGATGTGTCCTGGGATGGGCCTCTTTAGGTTCATCTTGTTTGGGACACTGAAGATTCCCAACAAGATGGGAATCTTTTTGGATTCCTTTTTTCTTTTTGCTATTCTGATTGGGTGTTTTTTTGCTTTCTTACATTCCAGATGTCTGATTTGATTCTCACCTTCATCCACTATACTGTTGATTTCCTGTAAATTGTTCTTGTTTTTAATGAGTGTATCCTTAATTTCTGTTCTTTTTTTTTAATGTGTGATTTCCAAGCCATTTTTCATAACATCGAAGTTCATGCTAAGTTCACTGAGCACCCTTGTTTTGAACTCTGTACCTAGTTGCTTGTCTGTCTCCATTTTGTTTAGTTCTTTTTCTGTAGTTTTGTTCTGTTCTTTCATGTTTCTTTGCCTCCTTATTTTGGCAGCCTCCCTGTGTGTGTTTCTATGTATTAGGTAGAGCTGCTGTATCTCCCAGGCTTGATAGAGTAGCCCAATGTAGGGTTCAGTGGCACAGCCTCCCTTATCATCCAAGCTGGGTACCCAAGGTGCACGCACTGTGTGGGCTATGTACACCCTCCTGTTGTAGTTGAGCCTTGATTGCTGTTGGCATATCCAAGGTCGGCTACCACCTGTGTCTGTCCAGGGTCACACAGCATAAGCTACAAAGTGATCTGCAGATGGCTGCTACTTGTACTGGGCTTGGCGGTGCCCAGGTGAGGCCAAGCTGTTAACCAATGCTGGCTGCTGCTAGTGCTGGGCCTGGGGTGACTTAGCGAGAGGGTTGGGGCTCACTGAAGTCAGAAGCTGCTTGTTTGAGATAATTTAGGAAAATAAGAAGAATGGGCATCGAAAAGCCATTTGTATGGAAAAGCCACTGAAAATAGCTTGGGTGGGTCTGAAAGTTGGGTGGGGCAGGGCCTCAGGGAATCACCAGGGTGGGGCAAACAGTGTGAGCCAGGTTGATGGAGTCTCAGATATGGTGCCAGCTGCTCGCTCTGTGGCTGTGTTGGGGGGAGGGCTCAAGAAAGGAACAGTGGCCTCTGCCAACACTTCTGTCTAGGGGGGAGAAATTGTCCACCAGGTCTTGCCCAGATGCCAGACAATTCAGTTCCTCCCCGCTTGTCGGTGCCCATTGAGCTGCTGCCCTGATGCTGGAGCTCAGAGGGAGTGAATCTGAGTGTCTCTCTACGCCCTTTAAGAGGAACCACCTGGAAATCTAGCCCTGGCTTTTATAGCCAGAAAGGACTTACCTTCCTGGCACTAAAACCCTGGGCTGGGGGGCCTGTTGTGAGGCTGGGACCCTTGGCTCCTTAATAGCCCTCCTGATTTTTATCTACCACAGTTGGGTGTGGGACCAGCTGTTCTGCGTCTCTGCCCCTCCCACCAGTCCCGGCGTAGTTTCTCTTTTAATTTTGTAGTTGTAGGATATCTTTTCAGCTCAATTTCTGATGGTTCTAAATGATGGTTGTTCAGGTGAGCTGCGCTTACCTACACTGTCATCTTGACTGGAAGTCTGGTTTTTAATCTTTCTAAGCTTCATATATTAAATGGGAGATATTTATACCTATCTTGAAGAGCTACAATAAAGCTTAAAAATAATTCTATAAAAAAAGAAAAATATACATAGCAGGCACTGAACAGCTGTACTTATTCTTATCTCACAAAAATAAACTCTGAGGTCACCTTCTTCAGAAAGTTTTTCCTCATTTATAGGGTACTAAGGGCCCCTTTTTTGGATTCATGCAACACTCATGGTCTTCCTCTCATCACTCATAGTGGCACTTAACATGTTGTAGTGTCGTTGTGGTTTATGTATCTGCTTCTCCCATTAGTATGTGAATATTTTGAGAGCAACCACAGTATCTAGTAAATATTGGTGTCTGCTTGGTGTGTACTTTTGCCAAGCCCTATTTAGTTGCTTGGTGTACATTGGTAAACACAACAGACTTAGTCGCTCCTTTGTGAAGCTTACTGTTTATTTAGGAAGGTATATGATAAGTAAATAGTATTAAAATTCTTGATAGATGCTGGGAAAAACACGAATTCCATTTGTTCATGTTAGGTTTAAGATAGTTATGAGAAGTACAGGTGAAATTGTTTAACAGATCATTTTCAGTCTGAAAGAGAGCTTTTGGGCTAGAGATGGAAACTTGGGCGTCATCAACATACAAATGATAGAGCATTGGGAATGGATGTAATCATTTAGGGGGCGAGTATAGTGTATGAGGAATGGAGGTTCCTAGCCTCAGACATGTAGTGGATAGCTAGTGAAGCATGATTCTACAAAGGAAATAGGAATAGACAAAAAGATAGAAGGGAAGCCAGATGAATGTGTGTCCCCAGAAGCCAATAAACTAGAGCATTTGAAAGAGAGGGGAGATCAGTGATGTCGAATGCTGCTGAGAGGTTGAGTAAGATGAGGACTGAATAGGGACCATATGGTTTGGCAACATGGAGATGATTGGTAATCTTAACAAGACTACTTTTGGTGAAATAGTAGGGTGTTAGTTGGCAAACAGAAGGGGAGGAAGTGAAGATAGTGTAAGCAGACAATTCTTTTGAGAAGGTTTGCTATAAAGGAGAACAAAGAAAAATAGTGTTTGGAGGAGGATGTATGTGTCAAGCCCTCGAGGTGTGTGTGTGCTTGAATAGGAGACACTATAGGATGTTTATATTCACCCAGTGTTCTCAGGTCAGGCCAAGAATTTAGAGAAGACCTTGATTTTCCCTTTTTTTCTCACACTATGCATCCATTTGGCTCTACCTTCAAAATATTTCTGGCTCTACATTTGCAATACTTATTTCTACCTACTGCCATCTATTCAAGTCACCGTCAGTTCTCACTTGGATGATTGTAATAACTTCTTAATGATCTTACCATTTTAACTTTGCTCCCCTGAGATCACTGCTGAAAACTTTTCTGTGTCTTTTCACCCTTGCTGCAAAATTCAAACTTACTATGTGTTGTAAGGTCCTATATAATCTGACCTCTGGCTATCATCTGTAATCTTAGTCTCCTACCACATTACTCCTTCTTCACTCAACTCTTGTCTAGCTGGCCTTTTTGCTATTCCCCATGCTCCAGATATTCTTATCTAGGACAGTTGTACTTATTGCTCCCTCTGCTTAAAATCCTTCTAGGAATGATTACTATGATTTGCTGTCTCAAATCATTCAGATCTTAAGTATCTCTTCTGCAGAGAAGCCTGTTTTGATCACCTTATTTTATGTACCACTTCCATCCTTGTCTCTCCTCCTCCCTTTCGCATGTACTACTCTTTAATTTTCATTATGGACTTGAAATGTATATTTATTTACTTATTTCTTTGTTTGCCTCTCTTAATAGTTCATACACTCCATGAACACAGGGACTTTGTCTTATTCAGCTAGATCAGTACTGGTACATTGTAGATGCTCAATAAGTGTTTGTTGAATGACTGAATATATCTAAGAGATATATTCAGCCCCTGTCAGTCGCCATATATTTCTGTCTTTATGTTTTTGACTACTGTGAGTACCTCATGCAAATGGAATATGAGAGAGAAAGAGAGGGAGGCAGGGGGAGAGAGAGAGGGAGGGAGGGAGGGAGGGAGGGGGAGAGAGAGAGAGAGAGAGAGAGAGAGAGAATTAATGGAGCTGAAAGAGGATATCATTCCAGGTGAGAGTGCTAGTGAAGGAGTAAAGAGCATGGCTTTTGATGGAATACCTTTACTGTAACTGGATGGTGCAGGTACAAGGAGGCATATAGATTTGGGGGTGGGGAGATAGAGTTCTCTTGGGAAGATTTCTATTTTCTCATTGAAGGTAATCTCATCAGCTAAAGGGTGTGTGGGATGTCCAGTTGAATGCCATTTTGAGGTAAGATAATCATAGGTAGGGAGGTATCATAATTTTCAAGTGAAAGCAATCAATCAGATAATGATCTCTAGGACATTCACCTGCTTCAGTATAGAGCCAGTTGGGAGAGAGTTGAGTTCAGCTATCCCAAAGCTGGGATTTTGGAAAGGGAGAGAAGGCAAGGGGGTGACTTTTAAAAAAAAAAAAAATCAGATTTGTTTAGTTTGATCAGATTTGTTGAAGTAAGCCATCTCAGTATCCTGCAGATTTTACTGAGCGTCAGCTATCCATTGCCCATAGTTAGTATCTTAATTTTCAGTTCACTGGTCCCTAGCCCAGCATTAACAAGCTGCTACTATAATATGACTGTTGATACTATTGTGAACTTTTGCACATTGTAGTATACTTACTGTACAGTAATTTCTAATTATCCTTTTTTCCTTTTTTTATTTTGGTAAAATACATATAACATAAAATCGATCATCTTAAGTATTTTTAAGTGTACAGTTCAGTGGTATTGAATATATTCACATTGTTGTACAACTATCACCACCATCTATCCCCATAACTCTTCATCTTATAAAACTGGAATTCTGTACCTATTAAACATTAATTCCCCATTCTCTCCTCCCTCAGTCCCTGTCACCCACCATTATATTTCCTGTCTCTATGATTTAGACTACTTTAAGTACCTCATATAGATGGCATTGTACATTGTTTACCATTTTTGTGATTGGCTTATTTCTCTTAGCATAATGTCTTCAAGTTTTATCCACGTCATTGCATATTGCAGAATTTCCTTTCTTTTCTGAATATTATTGCATTGTATGTATATACCACAAATTGCTTATTCATTCATCTGTCAGTGGACACTTGGTTTACATCCACATTTTAGCTATTGTGAATAATAGTACTATGAACAGGGGTATACAAACATCTCTTTGAGACCCTACTTTTAATTCTTTTGGGTATATACCCAGAAGTGGAATTGCTGGATCATATGGTAATTCTACTTCTAATTTTTTAAAGGAAGTGCTATACTGTTTTTCACAGTGGCTTTATCGCCTTACATTCCTAACAGCAGTGCACATGGTTTCCAGTGTCTCCACATCCTCACCAACACTTTTTGTGTTTTGTTTTTCTGATGGTAGCCATCCTAATGGATGTGAAGTGGTATTTCATTATAATTTTGACTTGCATTTCCTGAATGATTAGTCATGTTGAACATCTTTTTATTTGCTTATTGGCCATTTGTATGTCTTTTTTTTTTTTGAGAAATGTCTATTCAAGTCCATTGCCCATTTTTGAATAAGGTTCTTTTTGTTTTTTATTGTTGAGTTGTGTTTTCTTTTAGTGATTTTGATGGAATATGGTTAGTGAAAAAGCGAAGACAGGGGGGACTAACGGATAGTGGATTGGAGCTCAAAATGAAGTCTTAAGAATTGTAGTGGAAGTTCTTGAGTAAGTGAATTGCATGGATAGGAGGTTGTGTTTGGAGTATATATGATTTATTCCAGATATTGGAGCCAATGTACATTTTGGTCATAAGGTCCAGGGTGTGATCATAGGCGTATCAGCTAACTTGGACTGGAGACCAGCAGAGGAAGTGACCAGAGTGTTGGAAAGTTATCATTGTGGCTGTGGAAGCCACTAGAATGATAACTGGTGGTATACAGAAGAAGACTGATCTCGGAACTAAAGCCTTTGAGTGGGGTGACCAGGAAAAGGGCATTAGGTAGCGAGAAAGTGTGCTAGCAGCCAGTGGAGGCCCCTAAAGGAATAGAGAGGTTTTACAAGAGGAACAGAAAGAAATGGTTTATGAAATGGCACTGAAAATTAAGGAGAACACTGATAGGCTGCGTAAGAGAATGAACACAGCCTCCCATTGGGAGGGCTGCTAGAGAGGACTCTTCTTTCAGGGGATAACCAGGTTTTTTTAAGGCAAAGGGGGGAGGGGTGTTGGCCTATGACAAATGGGAAATCCCAAAGGAAAATAGTTAAAGGACTCCAGAGTTGGAAAAGGGTGAAATATTTGGTCAGATTAAAGGGTCACATTCAGAAAGGTTAGAGACAAGGGTTTGGGTGATCAAAGGTGACTGAAGTTAAGTGGACACTGGAAGCTTGATTGGCTGATCTGGATATGCTTTAGAGGAGAGGAGGCAGTCCATTTTCATGCCACGGTTCTTAATACTCCCAAGAATGTTCCTTTGAGGCAGCATGTGGCAGTGTGGGTTTCACAGGATATGTTCAGGCAGAGATTTTTCTGGAAGGTTATACATCTAGGAGACAGCGGAATAAATTCCAGTGTTTCTTGAAAGGTTAATCCAGACTGCCTTTATTAGTTCCTTCCAGCTCTCAGGTTGTATGAGCCTCAGGTTTTTAGCAGTGATTTTCTCAGTTGAAGCCATTCATTGGGAGGTCTAGAGGTTTGAAACTTACTGTTGAGAATAGCTCAGCTGGGGCCACAGGTCAGGAATTTCCCAAGATGGTGGGAAGAGGATTATAAGACCTTTGGTACTGGTTTCTGCAAGTAACTCCAGTGACTGTTTTCCGGGGTGATAAGATTGAGGAAGATGTGCAGGTGTGATTGGTGGGGGGAGGAGAGGATGAAGGTACAGGGCCAGCAGGTGAACTAAGCCTGACATCAAACCTTTCTGCCTTTTTCATTTTACTTTGCTGCCTCTTGTACCTCTCCAAATGCAGGAAGCATCCCAAGTACAGGCCTCTGTTCATTCTGTCTCGAATAATTAGTGCAGAAATAGTGTTTCTGATGAGAATCAGAATCATCCGAGACTAGTCAGTCATGTCCTTCTCATTGTATCACTGAATGGTCTTAGATAAATTGCATCCCCTTATGGGTTTCAGGTTTCCAACTATAAAATAAAGCTTTGGAACTGACTGATGTTTTTCAAGATCCTTCGAGTTCCTGTCCCCCCCGCCCCCCAAGCAGGTTGCCTTAGTCAGTGAACCTTCACTGTTACCAGGTCTGGGCTGCATGGGACTCTGGGACATAGAGGTTAATCAGATTCAGTTTTATTCCTTGAGTTTTTCATGGTCTGGTGAAGTTAATATGATGAAATATGGTAATTGCTGCATAGAAGTATGTATAAAATGCTATTACTAATTGGGGGTAAGGTACATGTAGGGGGGCTTCTGTGAAGGTTTTCATTGAGGAAGTGAGTCAAGCTGGGTCCTGAAGAATGAGTAGGACCTTGCTTGGCAGACAAGTTGCAACGTTTCAGGCAGAGAGAACAGTGTGGGCAAAAGCAAGGGCAGGAAAGCATATTGAATTGGAATGACAAGTTAAGGAACTAGTAGAGAAAAATTAGAAAGATGAGTGGAGGATGTGAACACATATTTATTGGACATTTATTTTGTGCCAGATAGCATGCTAGATGCTTTTCTATATGTTTTTTAATTCTCATGATAGCTCTGTAAGTAGATAGCGTAATTTGTATTTTACTAAGAGGAAACTGAGGGTTAGAATTAAAGTAGCTTTCCTAACAGCCCAGGAACAACCTCCACTTTTCCTTCCTGCTACCTCATCAGTTGCTTGCTTTTTGCTAAACCAGAGCAAGTGTCTGGAGGCTGCATAGTAGGAGTGTCTTTAACATGTCAGAAGGACATCCCTCAGCAAATTCAAGTCTGCAGCATTCTAGGCCTCTGCCAAAGAAAACCTCCTGGCACAATTTAATTAAAGATCAGATTCTCATAACTAGGTGTCAAGGGCATGCAGTACTCCCCAGTCCTGAAGGGAGTGTAGGTCATGCCAGTCTCAGCTGCTCTGAGTTGCTTGAACTGTGATTAATATATGGAATAGGTTTTATTTCCCCTGATTCTTTTCCCTCCTTCATTTTAAATAATGATCTGAGGGGTTATTAGAGGTTATCTAGTCCATTCCTTTGCCTCTAGAGTGAGCCGTGTGCCGTAGTGGAAAGAAAGGAAGTCTTAGTTACAGACTTCATTTCAGGACCTTGCCTCTGCTGCCTACTAACTCTGTGACCCTGGGTGACTGGCAACATCTCTGATATTTTGTTTCTTCTTGCCTTGCTCTCTGTTTTATCCCCAGTACCCAGCACAGCCTAGCAAACAGTAGGTGGTGACAAATAAATATTTGCATGACCGAATGAGAAAACTGATAGCAGTTGAATAGATTTCCAAGTTTTCTGTAAACTCCAGCATGTGATCTAATGTTAGTGGTTATTCAAATAACAGCCCCAAATGATGGTTGAAATCCTATTTGTAAAGATAGTTTTTCCAGAACGTTCTCTAGGGAAACTGGTTTTTTTTAGAATTTTAGCAAGTCTCTTAGGCAGTTTAGAGGACTCTCCCAAACTCCCCAAGTCTCATTGTGTGAGCTCCAGGCATCCCGGAGTATTCACTGCAGATGGATGACAACAGCTGGTCCCTTCCTTTCAGGCAGCACCTCTTTTTTCATTGTCATCTCTCTACAGCCTTAAAAAAAATCAACAGTGTCATCTTTTATTTTTAACATGAGGCATTCATTGCATAGATCCAGAACTGATGAGAAGGGACCATTTTCTGACTAAATATGCTGTATGTGTACAGAACACAAAAGACCCTGTGCGATCCCTGCGTCCTACTTTTTCATCTTCGTGTTGCACTCTAACAGTGACACTGTGCTCTCATTTGCGTATTCCTGTGGTCTGGGATGCATTTGCTATTATTGCTCTCCATCAAAATCATGTATTTGTTTTTTTCCCTTTGGTCCAGGTACTATGTCAATGCCTCGGTCTATCCCATACTAATTAAATCAGAGCTCAAGCCAAACTTTTTATTAGGAAAATTTTTAGACATATATAACAAAGTTCAAAGAATTTTATAGTGAATGCCTGTATAACCACCACCTAGATTCATCTACCATAAACATTTTCATATACTTTCTTTATTACATCCATTATATGTTACATATTGACATGTATGTTATAACACATCCCGAATGTTCTATCCATTAAATCAATCTTATTTTTAAAAAAAGTATTTCAAAATAAATTGCAAATATTAGTATAATTCCCCAAAGCACTCCAGCTGGTGTTTTAAAGAGCTAATTGGAGATTCTTATTGTCAAGAATCAAAGACCACTAGCCTGACCTATTTATTCTTTAAGCCCCTTCTCTTAATACCACCTCTTCTTTTGAAGCCCCATTGATCACCTTAATTCAATATAGTTTTTTGTTTCTGTGTCTTCTGACATTGTAGTGCTTGTACTGTGCTACAGCACAGTTTACAGATGGCCTGGCATTGTGGCTTTCTAGGTCCTGTCATCCTGCTTTCTAGACTGTGAGAACTTCTAGAGTTGGGATCATAACTTATTCTTTTATTTATCAACAAATCCCTCGTTTCTAGCATAGCACCTTACATGTAAGTACCTAGTAAAAATTTATTGATTTGAATTGTGCTTGAATGAAGAACGTGTAACTACAGCAAAAGGTGTATTTAACTTTTATATGGCTGATTTGAGGACCAAGAATTTGTTTATCTTCTCTGGTGCTTAGCTCATGGCAGAAATTTAGTAAGTATCAATCAGGTCCAGCTCAGACATGTCTATATCTTTCTATATTTGGTATTGCCTGGATTTGACCTAGCTAAATGTTAATCAGAAGTAGCAGAATTTAGGCCAGAAAACGTACAAACGGACTAGAATTACCTCAAATATAGTTGGAAAATACTTTGGCAGAGAATTTGAAGACATGGATTCTAATCCCCAACTTTAAATTGTTGTGTGAGCTTAGATAATTTTCTTGTTTTTTTGGACCTCAGTATTTCTTCCTGTTATATGAAGGGATTAATATGAGGGGGTTAGGTTAGATGACCTTAGGTTGCTTCTGGCTTTGATGTTATGTATCTTAAAATTTTTGATTATCTTGGCTCTGTTTTATACTAGTGGCTGTGGAATCCAGATGTGATAAAGTAGAAAGAAATAGTTGTTGGTGAGCACACCCCTTCCCTGAATCCCTGTCTAGTTTAATTCAGTATGTGAAGTACCTTATACATGACTACTTAAAAAGTATTTTCTTTCCTTTTTTTCTACTCTAGCACTGTACCTTTATGCTTTTTACAGCAAAAGAAACACAAGTTCTTCCCCTCGTTGATTGCCCCTTGGGCACTGTCTAGAGACTGCAGAGTGGGAAACAACAAATTGTAGCTCGTAGGTGAAGGGACTTTATAGCTTGTAGATGATAGAGACAGGAATTAAACTCAGGTCTCCTGATTTTAACTCCAGTCATCTTTTTGCTGTGTTGCCCTACCAGTGGCCCCTTTGAAACCTCACAGTGATCCTGCCTTCATTATAGAGCCATTCAGTTGATTCATAATTAATACTTAAGTATAATTAGTTGCTTATAAATTATTAGGCTCTCTGAGCCTGTGAGGCATTGGTAAAACATGGTCAGTCTGTTTTTCTCTTTGTTATATTAGTTTGTTGTCTAGGATAGATAGAGAGATATCATTTGAACTATCATTTCTAAGTGTTGGCCTCTGGCCTAGCTTTATACTGCAGCATGTCAGGAGGCATTGGCTTGTCACTCTCCCAAATCTTGGGCTTACAGAGGCTGTTAGATGATTTAAGATACATTTAACCTCCTTATTGGATTTGAGTGTGTTTCCTCTTCCCTTCTCAAGATTGATGTTTTGGACTTCTTTTTCTTGTAAACAAAGTTTAAAATAGTGTAAATTTTAATAGCTAAATATTGTGCTGAGTATAGATGGACAAAGTAAACAGTGAGGGTATCTATGAAGTACTTATAAAGGGAGTGAAACTTGGGGGGAAACCATAGGAAAGGACTGGTTGGAGGGCTACAGGGAAACTGGAAAAGTAGTATAGAAACATTAAATCCAAGGAGGTTCAGAGGGAAGGATTAAGAAGGAACAAAATTGTGTTCTATGAGTATAGTTGAAGGTACTGGCAATGTTTAGCAATGAGAAAATAGATTGGGGGCGTGTCTTTTTTTCTCTCACTTTTTAAAAATTTTATTACAGTTGACATATAATATTATATTAGTTTTAGGTATACGACATAGCGATTATACATTTATATAACTTACAAAGTGAACAGCCTCATAAGTTTAGTATCCATCTGACCCTTTACATATTATAATATTATTGACTATATTACCTATGCTGTACTTTACAACCCTATGATTTTTTATAACTGGCAATTTGTACATCTTAATCCCTTCCATTTTGGGGGGTCTTGAAAGATGAGTTCAAGTATCTGACGTTCTGTCTAGGGAAGGTGAATAATCTTTTGAATAGCCCTGAGAGATAGGATTTAAGACTAAGTGATGGAAGCAGTTTTTGTTTATTTATTTGTTTGCTTGTTTTATTTGTTGATTTGTTCAACAAATCTTTATTGATTACCTATTCTTTTCCAGACCTGGTGTTGGGGAGAAATAAATAAGACTGAACTTTGTTTTTGAGGAGTTTACAGTCTAAGTCTGGCAAGGGAGGGGAGTAACAAGAGGAGGTAAAAGTGTAAACAAGAAATTACAATGCAGCGTGAGATAGATGGAGCTTAATGTAAGTGAGAACTGCCTAAATGAGGTGACTAAAGATAGAATAGGCTGACTTTTGAGACTGCAGAATTCCTATCTCTGCAAGTTTTCAAGAATAGGCTGGATGATTGACCTAGGCTGGAATATGGTACAGAGGATTCAAACATTGTATTCTAGCAGGAGATTTTATGTCTTAAGTGACTTGTAATCTTTTTGAAAGTGGACACTTACCACCAAGAATTCCCAAAGCATGGTGAAAGAACTGTGAAATGGAGAAAACCTCTATCAGACAGGTTGAGGAAGCCTTTTTTTGGCACAATCCTGGGCTCTGGTCCTGAAATGGAGTTACATTCAATGAAGTTGTTGGCTGAAGAGGCAAGGAGAGGCCTGTTTAAGGTATCAGGTGGCTGCAGGGAGTATAATTTTGGAACTGGCAGTTCGAGTGGGAAAGTATACTTGAGAACTGAGCCAGTAGAAGTTCTCTTTGGAGGAGCTGCGGAACCTGAGTTGGGGCCAGTAGGGACAGCAAAAGCAAATCTACAAAGTGAAACTGTAGGAAATGGATAAAAAGCACACCACCTAGAGAGTTAATTTATATTAAGGTTGTCCTTGCTTATTACTTGATTTCTTTTGTTCAAAAAGACAAGGAGCAGTTGGTGTGCTAGAGGAAGGTCAGAATGAATTATACAAAGACATGAAGATTTGAATTGGATGCTGAAAGATGAGTAAGATTTTTACTGTTCAAAGGTGGGAAAAAATCATTGACACAGAAGCATTGAGGGGTCAAGAGGACAGTAAGAGGCTATTTGGCAAATTCAGGACAACACAAATTTTTGAGGCATAGTTTGAATGTAAGTTGTGTCCATGTGTGGAGGCTTAGTTATAAGGTGGGTCAATGTTAGACTGGGAATAACCGTAAAATTTCATCTGTACTAGACTCTTTAATGGCAAAATATATATCCCTGCACAAACTTTTGGTTAATTAAAATATTTATTGAATCGACTATGAGTCAGATACTGTATTATAGGCACTTTTGGATCACAGAGGTGACAAAATTCAGCCTAACCTTTGGGGAACATTCTGGATCCTGGCAAAGACAATTATAACATAGTAAAAATAACTGTAATAACCTGAAAATATATCCTTTGCCTTGGGTCTGGAGAGACACTTAACATCTTAGAGGTGAGAACATTTCCAAAGGGCGTGTGGAGAGAAAATGAATGCAGGAGATCATTTAGCTCTGCATTTATTAGGAAATGTTAAAAAGACTCCTATAGATTTTGTTTATAGCATTTAAGTAACTGATATCTAAAGCAGTGGTATTCAAATTTGGCTGACATTAAGATCACTTTCTTTAAATTACAGGTATTTCGCCTTAGTCCAGCCATACTAAATCAAAATTAATGGAGGTCAAACCCGGGCATCTATATTTTCAAAAAATATCTGGGTGATTATTATGCTAGTTTTGTTTTTTTTAAATTAGAAACTGTAGTCTCTAAAACAGCTGTTTGACTTCAAGGAACTTACATTATAAGTAGTTATGGTTAAAGACATAATTTACACTGTAACATGGAAGAGTAATGAGACACTTGATTAATTCTGGAAACATTTCTATCCATTGACAGTTATTTGAAGTAATAACATCTATCTTCATTAAAACTATTGCTATCATGTGATAGGGTTTCTATTTGTTTTTACTAGATTTCATTCCTTCTATTTTCCAGAAGCATTGAAGATTACCAATAAATCCAGCATCATACAGGATAAGATGGCTATTGTATTGACCATCATATATTTAGAAGGAGGTCAGATTTTAGAGGAAGGAGATAGTGCACAGGTGATATAGGCCAGGTGTCAGCAAACTTTTCCTGTAAAGAACTAAATGGCAAGTATTTTAGGTTTGTGGGCATACAGTCTCTGCTGCGAACACTCAGCCCTGCCATTGGAATCTGAAAGAAGCCATAGACAATTTGTAAATGAATGGGTGTTGCTATGTTTCAATAGAAGTATTTACAAAACCTGCAGCTTTATAGACCCTTGATGTAGCGATACAGTCCATTCCAGAGAGGGAATGTGATTTTTCTTAGGTTACAAAATTAAAGATAGGGAGGGAATTCAGTATGTGGAATGCTGTTATCAGTTTTATTTAATCTTCATACTTAGTTTACTTGGGCCAAATTTCTGTTTTTTAAACTACATCATCATGGTTTTCTGTGCTGTCCAATGGCTGAGATAGGGGAATGCAGAGAAAAGCAAGAACCTTGTGAATTTTCAGCAGCATTTGGCACAGAGTAGGCATTAATATCTCTGAGTATTGTTGATGGAATATGATAGCGGTAGTCATGGAATGCAGTGGAAGGGCTTGAACTGGGCCCTGGAGGGAGGATTGTATAATTTGGATTCTTTTAAACTTTTCAACATGTATTTCCTTTTGCTTAAAAATAGTAAAGTGTTATGCTCTTTTTTTCTGATTTCAGTAGCTGCTGGTGGTGGTGACAATGTCAAATAACGGCCTAGACGTTCAAGATAAACCCCCAGCCCCTCCAATGAGAAACACCAGCACTATGATTGGAGCTGGTAGCAAAGATGCTGGAACCCTAAACCATGGTTCCAAACCTCTGCCTCCAAATCCAGAGGAGAAGAAAAAGAAGGACCGATTTTACCGATCCATCTTACCTGGTGATAAAAGTACAGTATTTCATTTCTTTCTCATCATTTGTATACTTACTTTTTTTTTGTAACCTGGATAAAACATCTGTTATATCATTAAATTAATTTTCCTTTAATATCTTTTTCCTCCTATTAAACATTTCCTTTGTTTCTTTCCTAAAGTGGCTGAAGTCACATGAAAAATAGACCTATTTTTAAACTCTTAATTATTCTGAGCAAAAACCTAAGAAAATAATTATGCTCTTGCCAGACTTGGACAATCTGTATATCTTTATTTACTTTTTAAGTTCTTAAAGTGTTTATGAATTCTCAATGTAATGAATATTGACATGTCTTCATTTGGAAATGTTTTTTTCCAAAGTAGTTTTATTTGGAATGTATTTTTTCCAGATTCTTGATTGCTGCTTCTTTATTCATGTGTCCTGAGCTCACATCCAGATTTGGGGATTAAATATCAATAAGAAGGGAAAGTAATAATTGAGGAAAGGAAGCAGGACAACCTGAGTTCACTAAGAATAAGTTGTACTAGGTGGGCTAATTTCCTATTTATTGATTAAACTTCTAGAAGAATAATCAGGATTTTACCAATGTATTTGATATATTCACTGAAATCCTATGGACAAGACAATGAAATAGAGGTTTAGGTGTCCATATGCATAGATGACTTTTGTTTGATACCTTCTCCCCCAAATATATTTAAGTGTCTGTTGCTATGAAGTACAATTCTCAGTCATACTGGCATGCTGAAGAAATTGGCTTTTGTCTGTAAATAGTTATCATGAGCTTCTGATTTAGGTGGACCTGGTTAAAATCCTGGATTCATTGCTTACCAGCCCTCTGACTTTATGTAGGTCAGTTAACTCCTTTGATTTTTAGTTTTCGATATCTAGGAAAGATTGACAGGACCTTTCCTGTCTCTAAAATTGGGATAATATCTTACAAGGTTGTTGTGTGAAGGTTACATGCAAAATTCCTAATACATTACCTTCTGCATAGAAGGTAAATATTAGTTTACTTTCTCTTGTTTCTTGAAGGTGGGATGCATGGTTAAGAAATTACATGTCAAAATCAGAATTAAGATTCTGAAACAGTAGGCCAAATATAACAACAACAGTAATGCATTGCAGAAAATATCTTGCATTGCAGAAAAGTATATTGTATTTTGCCTTGTATAATGCACAACCATGTTTTTGGCCCAAACTTTGAGGAGAAAAATCTTTCATTTTATTTTTTCAATTCAATTATTTGTTTATTTATATTTAGAAACAAAACCGATTATTGTATTCCAGGGTATTTTTCATACGGATATCATTACTGTTTTCTAGAGTTATACCTTTAACGCATAAGTGTGAATAAAAGAATTAAAGACATTTCTACAGATACAGAATTAGTACTACCCATGTGTAATGCGCATCCTTATTTTTCCCTCAAAAATTTGGACCACAAAGTACACATGATACATGGCAAAATACGGTAACTGTATGACTACAGATTGGGGGAGATGGTAGATTATGGCATCATTAACCAAATAGAGAACCTAGGAAAGGAACAAGTCAAGACGGTCGGTGCTTGGCGGGCAGGAAAGATGATGACTTTAAGCACTTTGCATTTGAGGTAAAAAGATAATTTCATACACTTTGCATTTGAAATGTCTTGACATAGAGATGTCTAATAAGCAATGATCTTACAAATAGGAAATGATTGGTGAATAACTGAAATGAGAACTATTGAGGACTTCTGGTGAATATTGGGCTTGTATCTTAATGTGTTTACCCTTCCCCATACTCTGTGTTCATTGCGAGCTCTTTTCAGGTCTAGATAGAAGAGAAATGAGTAGTTTGCTTAACTTGCATTTTTTGACTAATTCATTTATGTAGTAGTAGCTACTAACTTCTATGTACAGGGGCTGTGATGGTGGTGGTGTTACCCAGCCCTGGAACCTTCTGCCACGAATATAGCCATTTTGTTTATCCCTCAATTTAGGTGTGTGCTTATTTTTAATATTGTGCTTTTATCAACCATTATTGTTATAAGACCTCTATAAATAAGTAAGCCTTCAGCCCAGGTTTCTACATGTAATGAAAAGGACTTCTAAAATTAAAAATTAAAAGATTGAAATTGTTCTTGCTGATAAATTAGGAAGATAAAATTCCTTCCCAGTAGGCATCATCAATTAAAAACTTGTGCTTCAAAGGACACCATAAAGAAAGTAAAAAGATAACCCACAGAATGGGGGAAGAATTTCCCAAATTATGTATCTGAGAAGGGACTTGTATTAAAAATATATCAGGAGCTATTACAACTGAACGTTAAAAAGACAGCTTAATTTAAAAATAGTCAAAGGATCTGAATAGACATCTCTCCAAAGAAGATACACAAATGGCTCATAAGCCCATGAAAAGTTGCTCATAATCATTAACCATTAAAGAAATGCAAATCAGAACCACAATGAGAGACTACCTCACACTCACTAGGATGGCAGTAATAAAAAGAGATAATAACAAGTGTTGGCAAGGATGTGGAGAAATTGGAACCCTCATACACTGCTGGTGGGAATGTAAAATGGTGTAGCCAACTGTGGGAAAGTCTGGCAGTTCCTCAAAAGGTTAAACGTAGAGTTAACCTATAATACAGAAATGAAAACATGCCCACACAAAAACTTGTACATGAATGTAGTGGCATTATTCATAATAGCCAAAAAGTAGAAACATACCTAAATATCCATCAGCTGATGAATGGATAAATAAAATGTAGTATATCCATTCAGAGAAATATTATTTGGTAACAAAAAGAAATGAAGCCCTGATCCAGGCTGCAGCATGCGTGAACACTGCGTGAACAGCAGTGTTAGTGAAACAGAAGGCAGTCACAAGAGACCACGTACTTTATGATTCCTTTGAGATGAAATGTTCAGAATGGGCAAATCAGGCAAAAAGTAGATGAACCGTTGCCTGGGTCTATGGGGGAAGCAGATGGGATTAGGGAGATTTGGCTAAGTGGTTTGTTTTCTTTTTGAGGTAGTGAAAGTGTTCTAGAATTGATTGTGGGATGTTTGCCAGGCTCTCTCAATATACAAAAAGCCACTGAATTGTACACTATATAGGTGAATTGTATGATATATGAATTGTATCTCAGCAAAATTGTTTTAAAAAAGAAGAGGTTGCTGCCTGGAACAGCGGGTGAAAGCATAACCTTCAGACATCATTGGGAACAGAAGGAATGATTGTACGTACTAAATAGGAAGGTGGGGGTCTGGACAGATGGGTGTAGTCTTGGTTCTCCCATAAATTGGCTGCCTGATTTGGGTCAATTATTTCTCTGTACACTTCAGTGCCTTCATCTAAATAAAAAATGTAGAATCGATCCAGTGGACAAATATAGTCTCTTATGCCTTTGAAGTCCTGTAAGTAGATAGATGAGATATTATGAAGATGAAGTTAGATTAGGTTGTGTATGTTGGTGAAAAGAATCTAGGCTGGTGGTCCCCAACCTTTTTGGCATCAGGGACCGGTTTTGTGGAAGACAATTTTTCCACAGACCAGGGGATGGGGATGGGAATTGGAATGGTTTCAGGATGATTCAAGCATATTATGGTTATTGTGCACTTTATATCAATTATTATTACATTGTAATATATAATGAAATAATTAAACAACTCATCATAATGCAGAATCAGTGGGAGCCCTGAGCTTGTTTTCCTGCAACTAGATGGTCCCATCTGAGGGCTGTAAATACAGATGAAGTTTAGCTCGCTTGCCTGCTGCTAACCTCCTGCTGTGTTGCCCGATTCTTAATGGACCAGTAGCCCAAGGGTTGGGGACCCATGATCTAGGCTATTGTAAAGTACTGGAATATGTGATAAAGCTGTAGCCCCAGAAGTTCTGGAAATCCTTGCTGAGTAACCTTAGACCAAATCGGGCCTTAAAACAAATCTCTTACCTCAAGATTAAAGCTGTCTGTAGATTCAAAGCACAGAGATAGAAAGCATTGAGTTACAAGAAGTTCTTATGAAATGATTTAGTAACCTTTCTTTCATGCCCTAGTTATAGGTTTTTCCATACATACCCTGAGCACATAGATTTAAAATTCTAGATGGCTATGATTCTTGTGTACATCAAAATGAAATTTTTTTGAAAAGTGACATTTTTTCTTTTTTTTTTTCTGCATGCTGATATTGGTTTCAACCAATCAACATTTGTTGACCTGCTGCTTTGCATTTAACTTAGTCTGAGCAGGATACATGGCAGCATTGGAAGTCAATGAAGTGTTATTTATGCCCTTTATAAAGTATTTGAGATTTTATACCAGTTGCATAAAGAAATGGTCTAGAACTGGACTTAGATTACCTAGATTGAGTCCTACTGTGTTAAGCAATAGACCGACATGAGCAGAGCAAGGACTATAGGCCAGGTACAAAAGGTCACAAGATGGTGGTGGGGGAGTCCCAGGTGCCTTCTAGTGGGAAAAACAGGGAAAACAAGGACCTTGCCCCTAGGGTAACCTGCCTTTATCTAGAATATGATTGGTCATGTGTTTTAAACCCCCTGACTTTTCATATCACTGGTCATGTGGGTCAGACCCTCCCCTGACCTTTCTTCCCCTGGCATGTTGCTATTCATGCAGGTTAGAACGCTTATAGGGGGAACGAACAGTGGGGCCAGAGAACAGCCCTTAAGCATTAAGCCCCCAGGACAATGAGGTTCTAACCCATATCAAATATATCTAGGCCTCAGTTGTGTTTCAGCTCCAGGCCTAGAAAAGCAGCAAAACCAGACAAGCAGTGCCACAGCTGATGACAAGACCAGCTGCATTGACTAATTAATTACTGGCTGCTCTGGAACCAGCCAATTACTGGAGACCAGGACCCTGGAAGGAAGCACCTGGAAAGTTAAGCTGATGAATAGTCTGTTGAGATAGAGGTCCTTCCCTGGGACCTCCTGTACACTCTGCACCCTTAATAGCTCTTAGGCCAAGAGGACCAAGTGCACTCTCCCTCCTGGGAGCACACCTGTGCCTTTTCCTTTTCCACTCTTCTTTCCCACTATGCGTGTTACCTTTACCTTTCTCCTAAGTTCCAAGGGTCCTTCTTTGGCCTCTGTAACTTGTTTCCTGAGCCCATTTCTTCTACCACTTACCACTTTTACCTTTGTGACTTTCTAAGTAAACTTTTATTATAGTTTGAGTCTTGGCTTTGAATTCTTTCTTAGCCAGAACTTAAGTACCGAGGATGCTGAACTGAGGTCTGGTCTGCTTCCACTGGTCTAACACCTGGTGCTGTTCTCGCCACCACCATTGCCTCTGACATTTACTAAGTCTGTTATTTTTTCCCCTCTTACTTGTTCATTTTATTCCCATTATCCTTACCTGTAACATGGTACTAATCATAATTTTCATCTACCCCATACCATTAGTAGGCTTTTGTCATTTGATCTAGTGGGTATAAAAGCAGGTGTCCAACCTTTTGGCATCTCTGGGCCACAATAGAAGAGGAAGAGTTGTCTTGGGCCACCCATTAAATACACAAACACTAACAAAAACTGATGAGCAAAAAAAGAAAAAGTTTTAAGTAAATTTATGATTTTGTGTTTGGCAGCATTCATAGCCATCCTGGGCCACGTGCAGCCTGTGGGCTATGTGTTGGACATCCCTGTATAAAATACAAATATGAAAGTTTTTTTCTTTTGTTTTTAACTAAAAACCTCATTTCTTGTTTTATGCAATGCCTACAACAACTTATTTACAGTTGGGGAGGCTGAGGATTAGAAGAAAGTACATTGTTCAAGATCTCACAGATGGAAAATGACAGGGATGAGTGTGGAACTAAATCTTCTTAAAGTATTCGCTACATCTTAACGTACTCTCTCTGTTAGTTGTTCTCAACCCAGATTACACTTCTGACTCACTCAAGGTACTTTTATAAAATACAAATGCTTGGGTTTCACCCAGACTTTTGGATCCAGGATTTCCAGAGGGATAGTATTAGGAATCTAAGGAGATCTGGAATTAGAGTTCTCTGTGGGCTGTGGTGGTGACTGAGATTGAGTTGGCTATGGGGAGAATGTCTGTGGGCATTACCTAATGCTGACCTCCAGCATGGATGGCTTCAGTGTGTGCCAGGGGAATGCATAAATGATTGGAAGAAGCTGTCATAGAGGACCTGTAATAGGCGGTGTTGAGCTGCAGAATTCCATGTGGGAAAGCCTGGTTCCTGCGGTTAGGATCTGGAGCCCTTGGTTTATTCTGGGAAGTCCTGCAGCCTTTCCTTCGGAATTTTTCTGGCTGCATTTTCACAACCAAAGTGGAATTCTTTGAGCTTGGGAAGCATTTAGCAAAGTTAATTTTAAAACTGGACTACGTCAGTGTTTATCTCCTCAACATTGGAGCATTTTCCTGCGTTGAGCTCAGATTAGTGCTGCTGAACCAATGAGAGGTGCTTCTTAAAAATAAATCTTAGGAAAAATTAGGCCAGTGACTTGAGCTGAAATTTCTAAAGCTGTACAGCACTATGGGATTTTGTGGTGTCAGCCTCATTTCCCGTGTTATCAGAAAGCCGAATGGACTAGGCCAAAGATACCCTTAAAGGCAGAATGTGTGAGGTCATAAGCTTGTTTTTCCACTTTAAATCCTGAAGCCTGTGATCTCTAGTTACAGGAAATCAGAATGATTCCTTTCCTCTCCTCTTCCTCTCCTCTCCTCCTCTCTTCTCCTCTCCTTCCCTTTCCTTTCTTTTTTTTTTCCTTTCCATTTTTTTAACATCTTAAAACAACAAACATTTATTATCTCACAGTTTTGGGGGAGGGGGGACAGGAATCCAGGAGCAATTTAGTTGGGCAGTTCTGACCCAGGTATCTCATGAGGTTGCAGTAGAGATATCTGTGATACTTTCTTATGTTAAAGGTAACTCAGCTTACAAAAATAACTTTAGCTTACAAAGCACACACATTCTCTTTACCTTAGCTGATCCTCAAAGTAATAATAAGAAAAAATAGTTCATAACAGAGTAATAGCACAATAGTAATAACGTTAACATAGTAACAACAGTAACATAGCTACTATTATAATTAATTGGGCCATAATTTGTCTTAAAGAATCTTACATCTTCAATTAGGAGATAAGTCTTAAAAGCCTCAAGGAGTCATACAAGAGAGGAAAGGACTAAATACTGACTCAGTGTCTTGGGAGTTTACAGAGGGAGGAAAGGTCAGGAAATTCATTTTGGAAGAAGTGAGACTTGAACCAAACTTTAAAACGTGGTTGAATGTTTTAACGGACAGTAAGAGGAAGAGCAGAAGTGAGAAAAAATTTGGAGGTGGGAATATGGGAGGCATATGCAAAGTTTGCAGAGCCAAAGAGTGGCCTGTGGAAGCACAGCCACCCTCAGCATTGCTTTGTGTATTTATGTTTTAAATGCTTTCATTTCCCTGGGGGCTCTTTTCTGTAGACTACTCATCCTCTGAGCTACTCTCTCTCTGTGATTTCATTACCAAAATTCCTTTTTTATTTGACATTCCATGCCTGTCATGGTTTCTTATATAGTATATTAATAACAGAATAGAAATAATATATAAAATATAATACATACACATAAAACAAAAAAATAAAACATAAAAATAATAGTTTTTAAAAAATTTTAAGTGACTAGATCAAAAGAAATTTCGGAACAGGAAGCAATTCCAAAGCCCTGCAACATGTCCAGTGCATTCTCTTTAGCTGTAAGACAGATGGATTTATGTCAAAAATGATGTCTTAATTTCAGCCCTATTAAACCTTTAGCTCTCTTTCTCTCAAAGCAGCTGTTTTTGGAAGAGAAATTTTCAAGTGTGTAAATAGCTAAAACATGTGGTCATTTCAGATTGGTTTCTTTCACCTAGGAATATACATTTAAGGTTCCTTTTGTCATGGCTTGATAGATAATTTCTCTTTAGTGCTGAATAATATTCCATTTTCTGTACCACAGTTTATCCATTCACCCACTTAAGTACATCTTGGTTGTTTCCAACTTTTGGCGATTATAAAGCTGAAATAAACATCTGAGTGCAAGTTTTCATGTGAACGTAGGTTTTCAGCTCATTTGGGTAAATACCAAGGAATACAATTACTTGATTGTATGGAAAGAGGATATTTAATTTTGTAAGAAACCATCAACCTGTCTTCCAAAGTGACTACCATTTTGCATTCCCACCAGCAATGAATGAAAATTTTCATTGCTTTACATCCTTGTCAGCATATGGAATGTCAATTTTGACATTTTGATCATTCTAACAGGTGTGGAGTGGTATTTCATTGTTGTTTTAATTTGCAGTTCCCTAAGACGTATTATGTTGAGCATCTTTTCCTTCTATATATCTTCTTTGGCAATGTGCATATTCATGTCTTTTGCTCATTTTCTTAAGTTGTTTTCTTATTGTTGAGTGTTAAGAGTCCTTTGTATATTTTGGATAATAGTTCTTTGTCTTCTCATTCTCTTGATTCTCAAACTTTTTTTTTTTTTTTTTACTTTTTGTAGAATTTATTGGGGTGACATTGGTTAATAAAATGATATAGGTCTCAAGTGTACAATTCTATAATACATCATCTGTATATCGTATTGTGTCTTCACCACCCAGAGTCAGCACTCCTTCTATTAATGTTTATCCCCCTTTACCCTATTCTGTCTCTCCCCTTTCCCTCTGGTAATCACCACAATGCATACTGTTACCTGTTATCTATGAGGGTTTTTTTTGTTTTTTTCCTTTTTTGCTAAATGCCTTCAATTTTTTCACCAAACCCCAAACACCCTCCCCTCTGAGAGCTGTCAGATTGATATTTATATCTGAGTCTGTTCCTTTTTTGTTTATTGAAGTCCAGATATAAATTAAATTATATGGTATTTTTCTTTTTCTGACTGGCTTATTTCACTTAGTGTGATGCTCTCCGAGTCTATCCATGCTGTTGCAAAAGGTAAGACCTTTTTCTTCTTCCTTCTTTCTCCTCCTCCTCCTCTTCCTATCCCTTCTCCAACACGTATGAGCATGTTTTCATACGTCTATTGGCAATCTGTATATCCTCATTAGAGAAGTGTCTATTCAGGGCTTTTGCTCATTTTTAATTGATTTTTTTTTTTTTGGTGTTGAGTTGTATAAATACTTATATCAATTTTGGGTATTAACCCGTTATCAGATGTATCATTTTTTTGTTTGTTTTTGTTTTTGATTTTTTTTATTTATTTTTTTTAATTTATTTACTTTTTAAATACATTTGTCTCTGCCTCTCCCCCACCTCTTTCCCTTGCCCCCTCCCACCTTCCCTCCCTCAGCTCTTCCCCTTTGGTTTTGTCCATGAGTCCTTGCTATATGTTCCTTGACTTTCCCCTTCCCTTCCCTTTCCCTGCCCCCCCCTTCCCTCTTGTCTCTGTTGATTTCTTTTCCTTTCAGTGTTGCTGGTCATATTTTCCTTGCATCTTTGCATTGTTGGTTAGGTTCCGCTTATAGGTGAGATCATATGGTATTTGTCTTTCGCCCCCTGGCTTATTTCGCTTAGCATGATGCTCTCCAGTTCCATCCATGCTGTTGCAAAGTTTAGTACTTCTTTTTTTCTTTCTGCTGCGTAGTATTCCATTGTGTATATGTACCATAATTTTTTGATCCAATGCACCCCAATGTTCATAGCAGCACAATTTACAATAGCCAAGTGTTGGAAGCAACCCAGATGTATCATTGATAAATATATTCTCCCATTCAATGGGCTGTCTTTTCATTTTGTTGATGGCTTCCTTTGTTGTGCAAAAACTACTTAGTTTGATGTAGTCCTGTTTGTTTATTTTTTTCTTTTGTTTCCCTTGCCCAGGTCAATATATCAGAAAAAATATTGCTATGAGAAATGGCTGAGATTTTATTGCCTATATTTTCTTCTAGGATTTTTATGGTTTTATGAGTTACATTTAAGTCTTTAATCCATTTTGAGTTTATTCTTCTCCATGGTGTAGGAATGTAGTCTAGTTTGATTTTTTTTTTTTTTTTGCACATTATCTGTCCAGTTTTCCCAATATCATTCATTGAATAGACTATCTTTACTCCATTGTATGTTCTTGCCTCCTTTGTTAAATATTAATTCATCATAAAGATGTGGGTTTATTTCTGGGCTGTCTATTCTGTTCCACTGATAAATACATCTGTTTTTATGTCAGTACTGTGGTGTTTTGATTACTATGGTCTTAAAGTATAATTTGATGTCAGGTAGTATGATTCTTCCAACTTTGTTCTTTCTCAGGATTGCTGTGGCTATTTGGGGTCTTTTGTGGTTCCATATAAATTTTTGGAATATTTGTTCTAGTTCTGTGAAATATGCCATCGATATCTTGATAGGAATTCCATTGAATCTATAGATTAGTTTGGTGAGTATGGGAATTTTGGTGATGTTAATTGTTCCTATCCATGAACACGGTATATGCTTCCACTTATTTGTATCTTTTTCAGTTTCTTCAGTGTCTTATAATTTTCCAAGTACAGTTCTTTTATATCTTTGGTTACATTTATTCCAGGGTATTTTATTATCTTTTTGATGCAATTGTAAATAGGATTGTTTTCTTAGTTGCCCTTTCCAATAGTTCATTATTGGGATATAAAAATGCAACTGATTTCAAGATATTTATTTTGTATCCTGCTACTTTACTGGAATCATTAATCAGTTCTAGTAGTTTTTTGGTGGAATCTTTAGGGTTCCCTGCATACAATATCATGATATCTGCAAATAATGACAGTTTTACTCTTTCCTTTTCAGTTTTGATGCCTTTTATTTCTTCTTCTTGTCTGATTTCTGTGGCTAGGACTTCCAGTACTATGTCGAATAAGAGTGGTGAAAGCAAACATCTCTTTCTCCTGATCCTAGGAGAAATACTTTTAGATTTTGCTCATTGAGTATGATGTTGGCTGAGTGTTGATTCTTAAACTTTTATATACACATGGATCATTTTGGATCTTATTAAAATTCATATTCTGATTCAGTAGGTCTATCATGGTGCTTGAGATTTCCAAAAGTGTCCCTAGGGGTGCTGATGGTGCTTCAATAGCAAGTCTGTAGATCACCATGATTGTTGTTTGCATTGGAGAGGGCCAGAACGCAGGTGATTGGTTACTGTTAGAATGATTCAGGCCACAGATAACAATGCATGAAATGTGGTGGCAATGAAGAAGGAAAAGGTTGGATAACTTTGATCACTCTGTAGAGGAAAAAAAATCATCAATAACTTGGGTACTGGAATACATTTGGAGAGAGAGGAGAGATAACATAATCATAAGCAGCAGTAATACGTGAGAGGCAGAATGACAGAATAGAAAGGCCTTAGAGCTGGGAGTCTGCAAACCTTAGTTCTGGTCCCAGGTCTGCTTTTATCTTGCTCTGTGACCTTGGACAGGCTACTTAACTTCTTGGAACCTCTGTTTCTTCTGTCAAATGGACACCATAATCACTGCCCTGCTTGTCACACAGTTGTTTTGAGCTTCTAGTGAACTGTAATATATGTGAAAGTGCCTTGTAAACACGAGAGCATGATACAAATATAAAACTAATTATATCTGCAATGACCTTATTTCCAAACAGAGTCACATTCTGAGTTAGAACATGTGATTTTTGTGGGGACACAGTTCAACCCCTAACAGAAATACTTCAGCACTGTAACTTTCTGCCAGGTCAGAAGGACCTTAGTAAACATCTGCTTCATACAAGACCCTTGATGGTGTCGCTTGTGAAAGTGGGGCTCTTTCATGGAATCGAGAGAAGAAAAGCATTTCACCAACCAATGCATGGGAGATTGTGGTGCGACTAGATGTCTTTGGGTGGAAGGCTGCCCCTTTGTCTCATCACCATCCATCCTACCATGGAAAAAGTTCAACCATGTCTTCAGCAAGGCCAGGACAAATGCCAATGTCCAAAGTTTCTGTTTCATATGAAAGCTCAGCCCTTTGGAGCTTGCAGGTGGCTGCTAAGCAGTCTCAGTCCCCATCCAGGTAGCATAGCACTGTTCCTGGCTGCACTGCTGTACCCAGCCTCTTACTTGGAGGCTGAGTTTGGAGGCTGCGCAGCTGCCGGTTCTGCAGCTGCTAGGGCCACATGTTATGGAGAAAGAGTGTGCAATTGCAAGGGGTTAGCATGGGTCACCAAGACAGCTCTTCTTTGTTCCCTGGGATTATATTATCCTGAGCCTGGGAAGGGTCAGGAACTTTTTCAAAATAACCAGTCAACTTCCCAAGCTTTCATAAGATTCTGATGGGTCCACCCCCTGACCAATCCATCTTTCCCCAGGCTAGGTCGACAGGCTTCTGTGGTTGCCACTTTGACTTCTGTTGTGTATGTGCTTACCTACCCCTGCTTCCACCAACAATCCAGCACCAGAGGTGGGAAGGGAAGGGTGTTAATCCTTGGTGAGGCAATGTTGTGATTTCCCTGGAGTGTGAAGCTTAACTTCTTGGTGAAGCAAACAGGCTTATGTTCCCTGGTCCATTAAGCTCAACAATGTCTGATTCCCTTTGCTGCCTTTCTTATTAATAATTAGCTAACTATCTGCGGTAACGTTGGGAGAAGGATGACTTCAAGTAATTGGACTTAGTGATCCTTTAAGGTCCTAAACTAGTGGGGCAGCATAGCATAGTGTTTGTGAGCCAGACTGCCTTGGTTTGAGCCTGGGCACTGCCAGTTTACTAACCATGTGATCTTGGGCAAGTAATATAACCTCTGTGCTTCAGAGTATTTATCTGTAAAATAAGGATGATAGTACCTAACTGATAAGGTTTCTGTAATTAATTAATACATGTAAAGAACTTGAACCATTGCTTGGTAAGCACCTGGTAAAATATTAACAATTCACATTATTAAAGTAACTTCCAAATACAAAATTCTGTAATTTAGAAAACCTTAGAGCAGCCTGTAATCAAAGACCAAACACGTAGGACTCAGGTATAGAAACTCATAGAATGAAGGATGTGAAGGCTGGAAGTGTCTTTAGAGGCCATCTCCCTGAGCTTTCTCTTTTTACAGATGGCGGAAACCAGGGTTCAGAAAAAGGATTGAATAGCTCATTAGTGGTAGAGCCAGGACTGTTAACTCTAATGAATGTTCTTTCTGTGCCTCCCTTAGTTTAGTTCAACAAAAAATTACGTCTTTAATCATGCATTGAGCATCTACTCCAGTGTTAAGGCCAGCACTGTGTTCTGTAAATACATACGCAGAGTAGACAGTTTTTGGCTTCTGAAAGAGCCTACAGCTCAACAAAGAACTAAATAAGCCTAACAATGTAATAATGTTTGTTTTTTCTTTTTAAATTTGTTTTCCCCTGTTTGTCTTGCAGCAAATAAAAAGAAGGAGAAGGAACGGCCAGAGATTTCTCTACCTTCAGATTTTGAGCACACAATTCACGTTGGTTTTGATGCTGTCACAGGGGAGTTTACAGTAAGTCTTGGGTTACAGAAAGGTGCTTGGGTCTTTCTGAGCTCTGGCTCTGCATTGTTAGAGTCAGTCTTTGCTAGTCTTCCTGATGCCTCTGTCTTTGCCCGAGACCCTTATTACTCTCTTCTTACGTTCATGAGGACACTTGACTCATCTCTAAAAACGTACCAGCAAAGACTCTTCATTCCTTAAATAGAGTTTTGTGAAGTGACCCCTTGGTGGCAGGCTCAGTGCTGGGCACTGACGATGCAGAGACAAATCAGATAAGGTTCCTGCTCTAGAGCAGGAATACCCCAGTGAATGAGCAAAATCCCAAATGTTTAATACAATGAGATAAGTATTACAAAGAGGCTTGTATAGCACTCTGAGAGTGTAGAGAGAAAGGAATGACTGTCTGTCTTTGGCTGCTCGCAGGTGTCAAAGTGAGCTCTGATTTTCTTTCAGGGCTCCCTGTGACTGTGTCTTCCTGACAGCCTTACATGTTTCTCTTACAGGGGATGCCAGAACAGTGGGCCCGCTTGCTTCAGACATCAAATATCACTAAGTCAGAGCAGAAGAAAAACCCGCAGGCTGTTCTAGATGTATTGGAATTCTATAACTCAAAGAAGACTTCCAACAGCCAGAAGTACATGAGCTTTACAGGTATGCAGATTATATCCAGGGCAATCTACGAAAGAAAGGATTTTCTTCTGCATGGAAAAGAGCCATCTGCCTATTGGCATGGGGTGAGAGAAGAAAGGATTGGAAAGAGTGGAGATGGTACTTTCACTAAGACAGAATTTTGGAATTTGAGAGCCAAGATGATGTGTTTTTGCATCAAACATCTTTACTCTGAAACTGCATGTTTTATTTTTTAATTTTTCTTTATTTTTCTGAAACTGCATGTTTTAAAAAAGCAACATGTAAAGAACATACACTTTGTGGTAAGAGATCTTTTCAAGGGTGCTTTCCCCAGCAAGTATCTGGCTGACACCACTAGGTTCTAACATTCACTTCATTTCTTTGAGCCTCCACATGGTAACAGTTCCTGTCGCTAGAGGTTGTAGTGAGGCATGAATGAGCTCATTGATGTGAAATTTCTTTATTGGTTATAAACAGCACCATGGAAATGTAGCTGTCATTATCATCATTATCTTATTTAATAACACATTTAATGTGTATCTTTTAAGTAGGTAAACCCAATTTCTTCCTCAAGGCTCTAATTTTTATCAAATGAAAAATAGGTTAGTAATAATAAATGTTCTTTAGATGTACTCTCTCTATGTTGGGGACTATGTTTTTCAGAGTTGTTTTTAATAGAATTGAGATTAGAATCCAGGCCCCCTAATCATATACAAGCAACCCTTTGAGTTTACTGCTTGTGTCTAGTAACTTCATTTGTAGAACCTCCTTTCATAGCAGAGAACATTGTTGTTTTTACATGTTTTGAGATGGCCCACATTCCTGGAAACTTACTTTTTGTATAGCATCTTAGAGTGGTAGAACAAGAAATACCCTAAATATGTATCACTTCCAGTTTCCCCTTATTATACAGACAAAGCCAAAAAAGTCTTTCTTGTGTGGCTAAATTAGCGGCAGAGCTGGTCTCTTATCTCTGAGTTCAGTGCTCTTTCCAGAGTTCATGCTGTCTTTTTGAAAGGGCAGTATTGTTGGGGAAGGTGAGAACCAGGATGAACTAGCTAATTTTGAAGGATGCTTTCCCCAGCAAGTATCTGGCTTGTATCAAAGGGCACAGATGGTGAGGATGACAGACTGCAGCTTCACTCATGCTGCCATGGTGGTGCCCAGGAGAGGGTCATCGCATGTTCCCAGCAGTATTTCCTTCTTCACGTCTGGCCCCGCTGGGTCTGCCTTACTTCTCCCATTGAAGGACTGGGGCATTCCAAGGAGCAATTGGGGTGGAGGGGCTCTAGTCAGGAGATTAGAGCTTGTGTTTTAGGGAGTTTGCCATGGAGACATGAGATTTAGAGCTGGCTTTGAAAGCCTCAGCAAAGTTTTTGGAAGAATTTCTTTTTTTTTCATTTTTGTATTATTATTTATTAATTATTGTATTATTTATTTGCATTACAACTGTAAGTGTTCCCCTTTGCATTCTGTACTCTTTGGAAGGAAATATTATGCACAACTCATTCCTAAGGATACATAAAAACATTGTTGTACTTTTTTAAAAAAATCATTTTTATAATTGTTATCCTAATTGTTATTATAGTTGTCCCAACTTTGCCCTCCTCCACCCATCCCACCCTCCATTCCCATTGTTAATTCCCACACTGTTCCTGTATGTGTAGAGGTATACAAGTGCCATATACGTATGTAGAAGCACAGCTTTGTGGGTTTGCATATATTTGGAATTAAAGTCCACTTAAGTATTCATGAATGAATAGATATATACATTCAGGTAATTGTGTGTATTTATCTGTGTACATATATATGAATAACATCGAGTATTTTATGTGTGTGTGCATGCCTTTGTGTGCATGTGCAGGTATGCATGTAGGATTTTTAATTTTGTACGAGTTGAAGCCAGAGCTAACTCTAGGCAAAATTTGATTTTTGGCACAGTTTATTTTTAATGTCATATCTCTCCTTTTTCTATTTCCCCTCTTCTTATGCTATTAATTTTGATAACACTACCTCAATCTTGTACATGAATGATCTCATTTGATACTCATAATGGCCTTTCGGGGTTGGTATGGGAAGGATTATTATTTATGGACCCAATGAAATTAATTAGGCTCAGAGAGACTAAGTGATTTATGCAGGGTGACTCAACAGACATGTGATAGAAGTGTGTTTTAACTTGGGCCTTTAAACCCTTTGCAGTTTATAACCCAAGCATGATCCTTCATGCCAATTTTTGCCAATTTTTCTATTTTTTAAGCACTTTATTTTCTGTACTAATTAGTAGCTAATGTGGTAGGCAAAAAGTAGCCTAGATTCACAATTCGAAGTTCAAGAGTTTAGCCCTATGTAGTCACTGATTTATATAATTTTGAATGAGTTTTCTTTTGTTCTCCAGACTTTAGTTTCCTCATTTGTAATGAAGGGATTGGAAGTACTTTTTGCTCTGTCATTCTGTGCTATGGAATTTGATCTTGATATATAGAAATTATACATTACAGTTAAAAGGAGCCAAACTTACTTGCCTCTTACATGGATGAGATATATTTATTATTAGAATACTCAGTGTTTGAAAACACTACCAGTTCAAAAGGTGGGGGTAGTACAGTGAGAACATAGTATTTTATACTTTGCTTTGCCTAAGTTGATGTTCTTTTGGACAAAAAGAACAAATAAATTATGTTTAAAGCATATCCTGAATTGATTTCTCCAGACTACAGCTGGCTATTCAGGGTTTGTTTTAAGAACATTGTGTCATAGCTTGTGGGTTCATTATGTGTCATAGGACCAAAGAGGCTGCACCTGGCACATTCTTATGTAATGGAATTGGGATCTTAGACATTCTCAGGGCTTGGTTTTTGGTGAGGAATATGTTGCATTTGGTAAAATATTTCTCCTCAGTTCCATTGGGGGTGAACCAGCAAAGTCACTTTCTTCTTGGATCTTTAGGAATTAAAGAATAAAACCAAACACTATCCTTGGTCTTTAAACTTGTTTTCTGGCTAAAATCTCCATTGAATGTTTCATATTTCATTAAGTCTTAAGATATCACTGATTGTAAGATGCATCATTATTTTATATACCACTAAAGAAAAAAGGTTGCCAATTAAAACATGAAATGCCTTTGAATGTAGGACACTTCTCTGTTTCAGAGATGTTAATGTGAAAAAATGTGCATCTGAGAATCAATGAAATATGGTGATTACCTCATTGAGGGAGCTTGAATCTATTATTAGAAACAAGATCCTGCCTTTAATTAGACTTGACATGATTAATGCCTCTCTTTTCCTAAGCCTTAGCCTTTCTCTCCCTGTGGGAAATACACATGAATGTAGAGGATCTTTTCTAAAAGCTGGAACTGCAGGCTGGTCAAAATTTGTCATGCATGGCTCAGGACAGTACCAGCCATGAATTATTTCCTTTTCTTTTAGATTGCAGGGAATTTCCTTGACTATTCAAGCCTGTGATGTGGATACAGTTCTAGCATAGTATTTAGAGGTTGACCAGGATTCAAATCTTGACTCCTCTTCAACCTGTGTGTACCCTGGGCAAATTTCTTATCATCTCTGAACCTCAGTTTCCAAATCTATAAGAGTAAACTCTATAATATTACTCAGAACTGTAGTGAGGATTAAAGGAGGTAATGTGTATTAATGTGCTTAGCATGGTACCATAGTACCAGTAATACTGTTATTTTCTGAGCCTGTGAAATGCTTGACTGGATAGGCTTCCTTGGCTCTCTAGAACAGATTGACTGTAATTGTTTACTGACTGTGTCCCTGATCTTTTTTCCTTTGCAGATAAATTAGCTGAGGATTATAATTCTTCTAACACTTTGGTAAGTCTTTATTTCCTCTATTCTGACATGGGCTAGTATAGTGGTTAGGGGTCAAAGACAATGTGGAAGATGCAGAGCCAGGGCTGGGAGGCACTCAACCTTGGTTACTCCCACACCGTGGGCCGTAGAGTCCCTATCTATGTAGAAATTTGCAAAGGAATCAGACTTAGTAAATAGTAGTTATCCCTTTCAGCTTTAATTTTTTAATGTTCTGGAAATCCTAACCTTGCAACCAGAAGAACTGGCTTTTAGGCTCAGTTTTTCATTTGCAGCTTTGAATCTTGGAAAGCCAGTTGTTTTTCTGAGCTTGATTCACTTTATTCTACCTGAACAAGTCTTTGAAAATCTGAATTTGGAGGATAATTCCCTCTCCTTGGTTGGTTGGGTATACAAAACCAGGATTAGGACTCATTGTTGAAGCGAGCATATTCTGTTCATTTAAGATGTCCTCTGAAGTTGCAGTGAATGCCCTGTCACGTGAAGGGTGGAAAGCAAAACCGGATGACTTCAACTATCCCTCTGCGTCTTTCAACTTAAAAGTTCTGTTTTCCAGAGCAAATAAAATATGTGGATGTATTTGAAAGGGTCTTTAAATAGTAAGCTGTGATATATATATAAGAGTATACTGCTATTCTTTACACCTGATTTATCTCTTGTACAAAGGTAGTTGTGTCATCTTAATTTACTAAACATTTGCAAAACCCCTACTCTGTGCCAGGTCCTGTGGAAAAGTAGCAGTATAGGGATGAATCAGATACTGTCCTAATTCCTAATAATTTCCTAGTCTTGTGATTGACATGAAAGCAACAACAAGCAGTCTGAGGGAGCTGTGCTAAAGGTTCGCAAGGCCAGAGCCAGGTCTGACTTGTTCATTGCTGTATTCATGGCATCTGCCAGGCAACTACCTCCTGAATGGAAAGTTGGATGTATAAGAGAAAGTTTCTCGATGATGGAGTCTGAGCTGAGTGAATTAGTTATCTAGGGTAAGAATTAAGAAGAGATGAGTGTATTCCAGACAGAGACAGAATAAATAGCATGTGCCAAGACAAGGGGGTTTGCATGGTATGCTTGTACAGGAAACTGTGAATGCTTTGTTATGACTGGAATGTGAAGTGTGAAGGAACTAGAAGTGGGGAACAAGGAGGAGTGGTAAACAGGTCAGATCATGTAGGAGTTTTAACTTTATCTTAAAGGTAATGAGAAGCTATTAAAGAATTTTAAGCAGGAAGGTAGTAAGTCCTAACACAGTACTGAGTCACCATGAAAATACTTTGAGCCATGCTTCCGGCAATGCAGATTTGTTTACTCTGAGTCATTTATACTGTTATCAGTTATAAAATATGTTCACAGGTCCAGTGCCTGAAAGCATACTTGGTCCTTTCTTATTATTTCTTTTAATCCTCATGGGAATTTAATGAGGGGGGTTATTGTTTTTGTTTTATAGTTGATGAAACTGAAATTGAGAAGGGTTAAAGGCAATAGGTATTAGAGTCCCAGTCTTCGTTGCTTTCCTCTGATTTATTCTTTCATCAACTGGAGGATATATGAGTATAATTAAAAGGTAAGGAAGAATTTGCAAATGTTAATATCTTTGGGAGGTTCTTACCACTATTGAGTAGTGTAAATCATTGAAGAAAGCTGAGCTGTGCTTTGTAGCTTAAATATGTTTATGCTTTTATAGGGGGAGTGACAACTTTCATGTATTGTGTGGCTAATATGTGCCAGGCACTGTGCTAATAAATATATATATTGATATTATTTTACATTTAAATATGCATATACATAATTAGTCCTCACAATTACCTTGTAAAGAAAGTATTATCATTCCCATTTCACAGGTAGAAAAACAGAGTTTCCTGGAGATTCATAATTAGCTATTGTGGCAGAACTAGATTAGAACTAGGGTCTTCAGGGTGCAAGTCTAGGATTCTTTCCACTCTGGCAGGGAACTAAGAAAGAAGGTGTCAGAGAGGTCTTATAAAGGAGACTGCAGTAAAACCATAGCTATGTTGTTCGTTAGTGAGGAGGAGGAGCCCTGGGGCTCATGCCATATGGCAGAGAGGATGACACCTGCTTGGTAAAAACCTGTACTGGTTTAGTATCTACAATTAAAACCATTCAGGCTGTCAAGGACATTTTTTTCCTCTCAATTCAGAACATTTGTCCCTGTGGCTTAGTACTCTGTATTTCCTTACTAGTTTTACATGAGGGATATGGTTTGTATTGTGGTGGGTGTCATTACTTATCATATTAGTTTCATACAGATCATTTCATGTGATTTAATTATACAGAGTTGTTATCTCCTGTAACATGGGTTAAGAAATTGAGACTAAGAGAGATTAAGTGACTTGTTCCCTACCCTTGAATGAGTTAATAATAGAAACCAATACAAAATTCAGTTCTCCTGGTCATTCATTTATTCCTTCAAACTATAAATATTTACGTAAAACCTTCTTTGTGCCCAGGTATTGGTGATACAGAAGTGAATGTGCACTATCTCAGCCCTTGAGGGATAATTTTACAACAGATTAAAGGGATAAGTACTATAAGAGAGTTATAAATAATGTACAATGGGGATCATATTTGTTGGGCCCTAATGATTTGTTCATTTAACAAACATGATCTTTAAGGGCCTTCTGGCTCTAAAATTCTGTTATTTGTGGCATTGGTCTGAGATCTGAGGTTGTGTGCCATTTAGTGCCTGAATTCTCATTTATGAAATGAACAACTACTGTGTTGATAGGCTAAGGATTCAAATACTGGTAAAGTTTTTGCTCTTAATTTCATAAATTAGTGAGGAATCAGGACACATAAATAAGGATTTATGATATGGTATCAGGTAAACATAGGTAATGATACCAGGCAGAGAAGAGGGCAATGCTTTCCAGCCTGAGGTAGCATGAACACAAGCCAAGTTAAGAATCCATCATTTCAGGACTAAGACTTTGCCCTGGGGCTAATATTTTAATATTTAAAATATTAAAGGAATATTTAAAATATGAGATTGATATAATTGAATGTTCATTTTAGTCTAAACTAACATTTTTGAATATAAAGAATTCTTAGAAATTAAAAATGTTATTAAATAAATTCACAAATATTAAAAGCCAAATACACGAAAAGGGTGAATCAATTATATAAATGATAAAAACAGATAGAAAGTAGAGAATAAGAGACACAGGGAATTAAAGCAAGGAGCTTCAAAAAGAATTATAGAACCAAGGCACTAGAGTGAAAAAATAATCAAAGGAAGAAATTGGAACCCTCACAGTTGATGGTGGGAGTGTAAAATGGTGTGGTCTATGTGGAAAACAGTCTGACAGTTCCTCAAAAGGATAAGCATAGAGTTATCACATGACCTAGCAATTCCACTCCTAGGCACTGTATTTTGCCATGTGTAATGCGCACCCACATTCTAGTACTGCCCATGTATAACACACATCCTTATTTTTCCCTCAAAAATCTTGGCAAAAAAGTGTGCATTATACATGGCAAAATACAGTATATGTCCAGTGGAAATGAAAACATGCATTCACACAACAACTTATACATGAATGGTCATATGAGCATAATAGCCCAAAAGTGGAAACAACGCAAATGCCCTAATGGATTAAAAACAAAGTATTATATCAATACAATGGAGAGTTATTCAGACATAAAAAGGAATGAAGTATTGCTAATGTCACAATATGGGTAAACCTCACAAACTTTATGCTAAGTGAAAAAAGCTAGACATGGAAGACTATATGTTGCATGAGTCAGTTTATGTAAAATGTCTAGGAAAAGTAAATTTATACAGACAGAAAGAGATCCATGGTTCCCTAGAGCTGGGCATGGGAGTGTGAATGACCTGCAGTGACAGGAATGTTTTGAAACTAGATTGTGGTGATTGTTGCATAAATTTATAAAATTAATAAAACCATTGAAATTATATGGGTGAATTTTATTGTATGTAAGTAATACTTCAATTAAGCAGCTTTTTAAAAAGGAAAAAAATTTAAATTTTATGTAAAATCAGTCAATTCTCATTATATATTTTAAATAATATAGAAATAAATGGAGTTAAAGTAAACATTCCTCAGGAATGCCTGGTAGACATGTCAGATTGAACATAGACATCTATGTCTTGAAATCTCACTAGAACTCTAATGAAGGAATAGTCTCCCTACCCCAGAAGGACGGAGGGAACAGGCAAAGAGGCAAGCACAACAAAATAGGAGACAAGGACAGATAGATAAGCAGTAACTGATTCAAGGCTGAATCCAAAGCTGATAGTGGGCAAAGCTGATCTGTATATCTACGCGGCTGAGTCCCGAAAAAGCTCAGGAATTGGTAGCACTTCTGAAATTGGAGATGAAGTGGAGTGGAATGGAAGGGTCGTAACAACAGATGCAATTAAAATTATGTAAGATGCAGTTAGATCCCTAAATCTCTTCCCTCACTCTATACCACTGAATGGTTGCGCTTCCCTAGAAGACAACTGGAGGTCTATTTTCTAGAGAAGATAAAACTGAGGATTTCTGGCTAGGATGTCAGGCACAGTTAAATATGAAAGTAGCATATCAAAAATAGGTAATTAAGTGAATACATGCATACTGAATGCTCACTCCCTCCCCTTACTAGACTCCTATAATACTAGTAGTCAGATTTTTATTTTTAAAGCAGGAAATTAGAAGATTCTTCTCTGGATCTGACCAGCCTAAATTCTAAAGACAAAAAAGGGAAGTTTCCCCAAATGGTCCAGTTGGATTATTCTGTAATGTTACAAACAAACAAATAAAAAAAACTAGATTATTGTGATGATTGCACAACTCTAAAAATTTATTTAAATCATTGGACTCTTCCATTTACCAGGAATATTCTTTTTCCCGGTGAGTCCCATGGCTTGCTCTCTCAGTTCATTCAGGCCCCTGCTTATATGACTTCTCATTAGAGAGGCCTTTCCATGAGTATTCTGCCTCAAGTAATAGTTCCCTACTGCCAACCAGTTTCTACTCTCATAGTTTATCTTATTACTACTGCCTGACCTGTTGGTTAACTTGGACTGTTTCTTCTTCTAAAATGTAAGCCATGGATTAGGGACTTAATTTTGTTCTTTAATATAGCCCCAAACTGTAGAATAGAGCCTGGTACCCAGTAAATTAATCAATGAGTTGAAGTCACTGGCTTTTTTAACAACAGAAGTTTGTGGTTATTACTTTACTTGCAGATGACATGATATAGTACATAGAGAACCCCAAAGATTCCACCAAGAAACTACTAGGATTGATAAATGATTTCAGCAAAGTAGCAGGATATGAAATTAATATCCAGAAATCAGTTGCATTTTTATATGCCAATAATGAACTAATAGAAAAGGAAATCAAGAAAATCCCATTCACAGTTGCTTCAAAAAGAATAAAATGCGTAGGAATAAACATAACCAAAGATGTAAAAGACCTGTACTCATGAAATTATAAGATATTAAAGAAAAAAATTGAAGAAGATTCAAGTAAGTGGAAGCACATACAGTGTTCATGGATAAGAAGAATTAATGTCATTAAAATGTCCATACTACCCAAAGCAATCTACAGATTCAGTGTAATTCCTATCAAGATTCCAATGACACATTTCACAGGACTAGAACAAATATTTCAAAAATTTATATGGAACCACAAAAGGCCCTGCATAGCAACAGTGATCCTGAGAAAGAAGAACAAAGTTGGAGGAATCACCCTATCTAATAGCAAACTGTACTATAAGGCCATGGTAATCAAAACAGCATGGTACTGGCGTAAAAACAGACACATAGATCAGTGGAACAGAATAGAGCCCAGAAATAAACCCACACCTTCATAATCAATTAATATTCAGCAGAGGAAGCAGGCACATACAATGGGCTAAAGATAGTTTATTTAATGATGTTGGGAAAATTGGACAGATATGTGCAGGAAAATGAAACTAGACCACCTTCTTACAGCACACACAAGAATAAATTCAAAAAGGATCAAAGACTCAAATGTTAGACTCAAAACCATAAAAATCCTAGAAGAAAACATAGGCAGCAAAATTGTAGACATTACTTGTAGAAATTTTTTTATGATATATGTCTTCCCAGGCAAGGGAAACAAAAGAAAAAAAATAAATAAATGGGACTACATCAAACTAAAAAGTTATTGCACAGTAAAGAAAATCATCAACAAAATAAAAAGACAGCCCATAGAATGGGAGAGCATATTTGCTGCTACATCTGATAAGGGGTTAATACCCAAAATTTACACTGCCAAAACTTACCACCAAAAACCAAACAACCCAGTTAAAAAATGGGCAAAAGACATGAATAGACACTTCTTCAAGGAGGACATACAGATGGCCAATAGACTTATGAAAAGATGCTGAAAATCACTAATCATCAAAGAAATGCAAGTTAAAACCACAATCAGATATCATTTCACACCTGTCAGAATGACTATCATCAATAAACCAATAAACAAGTGCTGGTGAGGATATGAAGAAAGGGGAACCCTTTTACACTGTTGGTCAGAATGCAGATTGGTGCAGCCACTGTGGAAATCAATATGGAGATGCCTCAAAAAATCAAATATGGATCTGCCTTTTGACCCAGCAATTCCACTTCTGGGAATATGTCCCAAGAAACCCAAAACACTAATTCAAAAGAACGTAAGCACCAATGTTCATTGCAGCATTATTTACAGTTGTGAAGATATGGAAGCAGCCCAAGTGTCCATCAGTAAATGAGTGGGTAAAACAACCATGGGTCACTTATACAGTGAAATACTGCTCAGCCATAAAAAAGAAGAAAATTTTTTCCTTCGTGACAGTATAGATGGACCTGGAGTAAAATATGCTAGAGAAAGGCCAATATCATATGCTATTACTCTTGTATGTAATATAATGAACAAACTGAATTAACAAGGAAAATAGGGACAAACTCATAGGTAGAGAGCAGGATGACAGCTAGTGGGGGTGGAGACGTTAGGGGGAATTAAGCAAAAAGGAAAAAGGACTCGTACATGGACAACAGTATGCTGATTGCTGGGGGGAGGTGAGCATAAAGGGATTAAATGGTAACAGAAAAATACAATAAAGATTAAAAAAAAAGTTTGTAGTTTTTAGACATAATTATAATTTAATTGATCCCTTACATCTTTCTAGTTCCTCACCATTTACAAAATGTTCTTACACTCACTTTATTTCATCCTCCTAATGGCCTTCTGAGGCAGGCAGTGGGCTGCTCTCATTGTCTCCACGTTAGAGATGAGAAACTTAGGGCTTAGAGTAGGACAGCCTTGCCCAAGGATACAGGGATAAGAAATTAAAATTTGGGACAAAAATTTATGTCTCTTGATTCTGGTAGTTGTTAATACTATTGCCCAAAGCTATCACCTTAGAAAACAGAATGTGTTGCTAAGGAAGATGATGAAATTCCCTTCTCTACAGAGTTTTAGGGAGCAAACAAACGTAGTCTTTATAGAGTATACATCAGGGTGCCCCGAGGTCACAACCCAGTGATGAAGAGGCTGCTGAGTTAACTTAATTCCTAGTTAAATTTTGTTGAGAGGAATAGTGGGGAGAAAAAATCAGAGCAGAAAAATATCAAAATAAGTGTTTTGACAGGGAAAGAACCTCTATTGAATTTTAGAACTGAAAGTGATAATTGTAGCACTACTTTTCCTCTACCTTCCTCAAGTGATGAGACTTGAGACCAAAAGAATAGATTGATTGCCTATGGTCACCAAGGCTACTTGCTTACATGTGCGTGGCACTGTCAGTTTTTAAGTTATGTCCAGCATCAGAGGTCCTGTTAAAATCTCTGAGATTGCCCATTTCCCTTACCTTAGTATGTCAAATGTGGTAAAGGTCGATCTGCCACACTGTAACATTAGCTCTAGACTAGGTAAAGTTATTCACTTATCTTCTATTTTTTTTTTTAATTTATATTTTAGAGGGAGGGGAAAGAAGGGAGAAAGAGAGGGAAAGAAACAGGTATCCGTTGCCTCTCCTATGTGCCCCCTTGGGGGACTGAACCCACAACCCAGGCATGTGTCCTGACTAGGAACTGAACCAGTGACCTTTCGGTTTGCGGAAGACATGCAACTGACTGAGCCACACTGGTCAGGGCTCCCCTGTCATTCTAACTCTCTGCTGTTCTCTGTCTAGAAGCCCCAAATGGTAGGCAGAAAGGGACCTCACCCTCTGTCTCCTATATCAGATGATGAACTACTTCAGGACACGAATCACCTTTTTCATCATTGTACCTTTATGTGAACGGTATCCATCACAGTATCTTACTGAGCACAAAGTAGGTGCTCTGAAAATATCTGGAACCCTTGAATTATAAACATTTGTATTAACATACCTCTTTTGCCTCTCTGGTCCTATACTGTAATACTTTAATCTTTATCAAACATCCCATGTTTTGGAGCTAATTTGTCTGTTGAAGTGTGTTCTAAACAGTACTGCTATGATATTTTTGCTGGGACCTGCTCCTAAACCCGCCACTCTTGGCCCAGCTTTGTCACAGTTTGCTTGCAAAAATCAAGTTGCTTAGATTATAGCAGATCCAATTAGCCATGCTGATAAGGTTCATTCCAGGACAGGGCAAAGCTTAGTGTAATGGATAAGTATCCAGTCTAGGAAGAAGCTCATTGTTCTCTTGAGAAATGGGGCTCATGATGTTCTGTATCTTCAGGTTGAAGCAAGGGCATCTGAGGACATAATGGGTGTGCAGTACTTTTTGGTAAAGAAAGGAAAAGGAGAGGCAAGAGCCTGTCTGGACTTCTGTTAACCATATCAAAAAGGAGTAAGGAATTATAATGATAAACTTTGTAAAATTCCAAACTTTTGATCCCTTCACTACATTTTGTATTTTATTACCTGTTCAGTGTGGAGAGTAAAATTTATAGAATAAGAGGAACTTCAGGGTTTGGATTGGGGAAGTCAAGTAGAAAAGCTATAAGCTGGCTTCCCAGTCTACAGTTAGCTTTGGATGGGAGAAAGGGACTGAGTGGATGGGATAACTAAAAGACAGAGAAACCGACTGAGTTCCTGACTGGCTATGCAAAGGTGTAGAGCTCAGAGGCTGATGTGGGTTTCAGAAGTGTGTCAGGATGAGGTTTCCTTGGGGAGAAGTGGGAAGATTTTGATCCTGGTAGCTGGAGTTCCACGTCAGCTGGCCCTGACGAATCTGGCTTTTTTTCTCCACTGTACAGAATGTGAAGACTGTGTCTGAGACCCCCGCCGTGCCACCAGTTTCAGAAGATGAAGATGATGATGATGATGCTACGCCACCTCCAGTGATTGCTCCACGCCCAGAGCACACAAAATCTGTGAGTCTTTGGGGATGTGGACAGCCTTGTGATTTATTAGAGTTTGGAGAGGGAGAGGGAAGTTGAAGCTTGAGGTCTAGCGGTTTAATACTCTAGTAATGGTCATTAGATTTTGGAGTTGGTGAGATCACTAACTCAACTTGATTGGAAGGTACTTTATTTAACAATAAGTAGTATACATATTTATCTTGGGTTTGCAAACAGTCCAAAAGTGCCCTAAATAATTGGTGTTTATACCAACCCAGCCCTCGTTACTTAGTCTGTTCTACACAGACAGAAAGATACACAAAATTACTTAGTGCAGGACTAATGTAAATTATTCCATTCTCCTGGGAAGCAACAAATGAGCTGGCTGCAGATCTTTTTTTCTCTATTAAATGCACAGCCTTCAGCCTCTTAGAAATCATTGATGGTACTGAAAGACCCAAGAGAGTTGATAAATATGTTAGTGCTATTAATATGCTGGACATCCGGAGTGCATTTTCATGTCTGATATTGGCAGTGATTTTTATTTAACTTCCTTGGAGGTTCTTCCATTTTGGAATAGCCACAGTCTTTCTGGCCTCACTTTGCACAATATGGGCCCATGACTTTTACTTGACTTAGCGTCAGTGAACAACTGACTTATCAGATGACATCAGCTTAGGAAAGAATAGAATTTTGAGATAAAGGACATACTCATCCAATGATAGAATCTCTTTTAAATCATTTCTGTTGAGAGTTGAAACCTGTATTGAATATCTTCAGTGTTCAGATGCTCACTAACCGTTATTGTGTATACTGAGATCAAGGAAGGCCATTTCAACTGCAGAGGATGGGCCTGGCACAGAAGAGGAGGAACACAGATTTTGACCTAGGAGAAAGGATGAGTTTGTTGGGATTTGTTCTTCTGTGGATGTTCTAACAGACATTTAAGAGAAGCTCCTAAGCTTCCCTATGCTAATAGAGGCTGGCCTTGCCAAATTCTTGTACCAACAATGCAGGTATACACACGGTCTGTGATTGAACCACTTCCTGTCACCCCAACTCGGGATGTAGCTACATCTCCCATTTCACCTACTGAGAGTAATACCGCTCCTCCAGATGCTCTGACCCGGAATACTGAGAAGCAGAAGAAGAAGCCTAAAATGTCTGATGAAGAGATCTTGGAGAAATTACGTAAGCACTTTGTAGCTTTCTGAACCTTCCTCTGCTGTATGATTGGTTGAGCACAAAGATAGAATTTTGTTGCTTTAACGATCTCAGTCTAGGCTTGCTCTGTATGGCTGGCTAGCTATGCTTGATACCTTAGCCACAAGCTGTGCTTCTCTTCACCCTGCCCCTGTACTCACCTCCTCTGTCTCACCAGCCCCGATTGGATACATTAGGATGTGAGTGTGGTGAGAGAGAGAGTGTGGATAGGTCACTTCAAGATCTAGGCATCTCTCACCCTTAGGCATGGGTTGTGTAGATGATAAATAGCTTTTATCTAATGACTAGTCTGGAATGTTGTATTGAGAAAAACTGAGGCCTTGTCTATACCTGGTGGGGAAAAAGTGCTGTGGTTAATTTATTTTTAAAGATCTTATTTATTTTTAGAAAGAGGGAAAGGGAGGGAGAAAAACGTCATTGTGTGGTTGCCTTTTGCACGCCTCCAACTGGGGATCTGGCCCACAACCCAGGCATGTGCCTTGAATGGGAATTGAACCAGTGACCCTTTGGTTGGCAGGCCAGCACTCAGTCCACCAAGCCATATCAGCCAAGGTGATTTTTTTTTCATTTGTATGTTTACCATTGACCTAGGAAAAGACAGACCTGCCATTTTGGTTGTAGGAAAAGAGGGAAAGAAAACTAATGTTTTATGGGCCTGTACTATGTATCAAATGACAAGCAAGATATTTTCATGATTTTTTTCATTTATACCTCATATTAACCTTGAGAAGACAGACATTATAATCCTCATTTTTTGCAAGTAAGGCTGATTTGAGGTTCAGGGATGCTAAATACCTTGCCCAAAATCACGTAGACAGAAAGTGCTGGGGCTGAAGTTAGAACACAACTTGTGCCCCTGTGAATAGAGCATGCTTCCTCTTGCTCCCAGGTGGAAGCTAAGATTTTACCTTCTTTAATGGCCATAAATCGGAGGTCTGTTGGGGTAGCTTGTTTCTGTGCTCCAGTCAACTGCAGAGAATTAATATTAGAAGGAAGGTGTATGTTGGTCTGTGGGCTTGAAAAAAATCATTTGACAAGGTCTTTGATTTAATCTTTGTACATGTCTACTTCTAAGGAGGCTTTGATAAGACCGATTTGACCAAATCTGCCAGGTGGCATTGCTTTCAACAGCTGAGGTTTCTGAATCTCTAGTTTAGCAGCTTTCAATTTCTTCCTGATAATTTATGTTTGACTTTAAAAAGAAATTCACTCTTTTAAATGTTGCCCAAAGCCATTATGAAATAATGAAATGAGAGAAGCCACTTTCCTAGTCATCTATTTATTCCTACATGTAGTCTTTTTCTCTGAACTAGATTTTTTAAAAAAAATTAATATTTAGAACATAGAGTTATGGAAAGAAGACTGCCCTGGTAGTTAAGGACACTTGGGTTGAAGGTCCAGCCCTGCCACAGAGTTGGGACTTGGGCAATTTCTTACTGTTCTCTGGGCCTCTTTTTTCTTATCTTTTAAATAGAGATGTTAATCCCTATCTCATTTATAAATCAAATGAGATAATGTATATGAAAAGTACCAAATCTTAGTAATTAGTAATAGTGGAAAGCACTTTGGGCTGGGAAACTGAAAACAAGACTCCTCATCTTAGCTCTGACACTGACACCAATTTGCTCTGTGACCTTGGGAGGAAGCATCTTCCCTTCTCCGGGCCTCTGTTTCACCATCTCTAGAATACAAATTGTGAAACCCAGTGAACTCTCTCACCCTCTGTGTCTTTGCACTTGACATACTTCCTGCTGCAACTCCTCCTCAGCTTTCTCTCTTTAACTCCTATTTATCCTGTAAAAAATCAGTCCAGATAGCACCTCCTGTCTGAAGCCTTTCCAGTCTGTTCCCCCTTGCTATCTAGCACACTAATTATTATATTTTCATGGAACTTTGTGCTTGTCTGTCTCCATGAAATTGAGCCTCTTGAGAGCAGAGACAGTCTTAACTGTCTCATCTATCTCTTTTTTGTAGCACTCACCATAGGACTTGGCACATAGTAAGTGAGCATACTAAACGAGTAATTGTTTATTAAATGAATGAATTTTAAAAATGAATAAATGGCCCTTAGGAGAGTTTAGAAATGGTAAGGAGATGAAACTTTTGGATGGAACTTATGGGGGAAAACTAGGGACCTCCTTAGTATGGTTCTTGGGTATTGGAGGTACCTTTGCCAACTATAGGGCTGGGGAAACATTGGGCCTGTTTTGTATCTTGACCTGGGAAAAAAATGATTCATGGTCTCTGTTTCTTTCAAAGGGAGCATAGTGAGTGTGGGCGATCCTAAGAAGAAATATACACGGTTTGAGAAGATTGGACAAGGGTTAGTAGGGACATTTTCTTTCCCTAGAGAAATGACTTAAATTGTGTGTACTGGTGTATGTGAATTTTGCTTTTGTTTTGCCTTTCATAAACTTTGTTGTTATTACTCCATTTCATCCCTCACCAATCTGAAGGTGTTATGTTAGACTGACTTCAGGTTTCGCAGAATTATGCTTATGTGATAGATGTGCTGTTAGTTAACCATGCTGCTAAAAATACCCCTGCAGTGAGAATTGAAAAACCATTTATTTTCTTAGCATAAAACCTGCTTCCCAAATTACAGCTCTGCTTTTCCAGATTAACCCCACTTACCTGGTGCTGAAATCTACCAGCACTAATGTGAAATGGAAGACTCAGAACTGCAGACCTTTCTGCTAGTGTAATGGGACCTGCTTTTCTAGCTGGATGCCAGCATTCACGCCTCTGCTCTCTGGTTCCTTCTCTGCATCTTGTACGCTGTCCTCAGTGTACTGAACTTAGCAAATCTTAATTGAATCCTATTATGTGGTAGACACTGGGAATACAGCTGCAAATCAGACATACTCTCTGCCTTCAAGACCTTATGTCTACGGAAGGAGATAAACAAAGACATTGCGATACAGTTGACCCTTGGACAACACAGGTTTGAACCATACAGGTTCTTTTATACATTTACCATATTTATTGGATAAATATGGTAAATGTATTTTCCTTATGATTTTCTTAACAACATTTTCTTTTCTCTAGTTTATTCTATAGTAAGAATACAGTTTATTACACATATAACAGGCAAAATATGTGTTAATTGACTATGTTATTGGTAAGACTTCCAGTCAATAGTAGGCTATTAGTAGTTAAGTTTTGAGGGAGTCAAAAGTGATACACAGATTTTCAACTATGCAGGGTGTCAGTACCCCTGTGTTGTTCAAAGGGTCAACTGTGTGCTCTAAGTCTTAAAAGCGTTTGATCATTATTTTGAGCAAAAGAAGCCAGGCATAAATGAGCAGATACGCTATGATTTTATTTATATGAAGGTCAAGAACAGGTAAAACTAATATATACTAATAGAAGTCAGAAAAATTGTTATGTCTGGCAGGGGGATGTTGATTCGGAAGGGGCATGAAAGAACCTTCAGGGGTGATGTTGGTAGTGAACACATGGGTGTACACATGGTAAAAAATCATCAAGTTGTTCACTTAAGATTTGTGCAAATTACTTTAGGTAAGTTATACTTCTGTGTGAAAAAGAAAAATAATGATATTTTTATAGACCTACAGAAAAAGCTATAATTAAAAAGAAACTGAAAAAAATATCTGGCTTGTAGAAAACTCTCAGTGTTAGTTGAATGAAAGCATTGTTGCTAATGAAGTCATTGAAATTTTCTGTTTTAATTTTTCCTATGCATTCAAAAACTTCTGAAAATAAGATAAAGTATTGTATAATATACTGGTGTTCTATTTGTATGGCATTCTACAGCTTACATCTGTTCTTTGCCTCTGTTGTTTAATCCTTAAAACGATGCTAGACTTAAGTGAATCTCATTTTTTCCTGGTGGAATGCTTTTTCTACCAGACATGCTTCTTTGAGTCTGAACTGGTATAAGGTAGTTAACATGTTGAGAATAAGTTAAGAATAAGATGGGATGGCATTTCCTTTAGTTAATTACATTGAGTTATTGAGACAGTAACAGGAAGATGGGCAAGTGTGGGCAAGTCAAGTCCCGTCTCTGGATTTCAGTTTTTTTGTCCATAAATTTAAGGGATAAAATTTGTAGTTTTAGGGACTATCACCTCCAAAATTTCTGATTTTTTAAAAATTCAGATGTCTGAGACCCATAAAAAGGCAACATCTACAAAGTGTGTTTTCCTTGCTTATTTGGCAGATCTGTTAGTGTAAGGGAGGAATGAAATATTAATCACCTATGCTGATGCTTTCATCCTCCATGACTTAAAAAAAAAATGCCACATTAAATATGATGAATTAGTGCTATTATAATTTTTGCTTGTTCTTCCCTTTAACACCTGAAGATTTTTTCTTTGACCTAGAATTCATGTTTAATCATATGTCTATTCCAGGTAGAAATAATCAAGTACTAATCAGTGGGCCTGAGTAGCTTTCTAGACTTCTATAATCGTGGAGACATAGTCCCAAAGTGTTCATCCCCCAAGGTCTGGGCATATATGCCTTTTAAGAATGGCGCATCTGGTAGGAGAGGGAGAATAGGCATAGGAAGGTAGACACCAGTCTTATGACAGAAGATGGCTGGAAATGATATGATCAGTCAATGGGGAATTAGCTGCCAATGCAAAGAATCCAATCCTTACCTTATGATCACATTTGTTTTTTTTGGCATGTAGCTAGGGTCCTAACTAAAAAATAATGGCTTGGAAGCTGGTGACCATAATTTCTAGCTGCAAGACTAACTGACAGGTGACTTTTCTCCACGAATTGACCTGCATTCCCTGAAAAGCATAATATCAAGGCTTGCCTAGAATGCATTTCTTTTCTTTTCTTTTTTTTCTTTCTTTTCTTTTCTTTTCTTTTCTTTTTTCTTTTCTTTTCTTTTCTTTTTCTTTCCTTTTTCTTTCTTTCTTTTCTTTCTTTTCTTTCTTTTTCTTTTCTTTTCTTTTCTTTTCCCCCCCCCCCTCCTTTCTTTTTGCAATACAAGGAATTCGATTTCTTCAAATTGCATCTTATATGTCTGACATGTGACATATAAAGTTACAAATACTGCTGCATGTCATCAGCTACAAACATACAGGGTTTATGATTATAGGCATAAAATGAAATTTTTACTTATTTAGGATGGACATGATTACTTTCCTAGCATTATTCCTAGTATGTCTTTCTCTCCCTCCCACTGTCCTTCTCTTTGTGTATGAATGTGTATATATACACATACATGTACATAGGTATATATAATGGGGATACCTTGGGGATGGGGTAGAAGCATCAGATTTTATGAGAGCATATGTATTTGAGAAAGCACATTTAATATTTTGTTTCAAAAAGTGAAAACTACAAACTGCAAAATAAAACTCAAATATCCTCTTGAGAGCATAAATAATTGAAAAACACTGTTTTAAAGGGTCATAGTATCAAAGTGGAAAGGGGACCTTGAGACTGTTTTAGATTATTCACTGTAGTTCCTTAAAGTTTTTATAGTTTTTTAGTAGTTATAGTTTTTTAATGTAAATTTCAATTGACTCTAACATACATAATTTTACAACTTGATGAATTTTTGTGAAGTGAGCACACCCATGTAACCAGTACCCTGGTTAAGAAACAGAACATTACTCTTACCCCAGAAGTCTGTATCCCTGTTTGCTAAAAATGTAAGTAAGCCATTCCCCACTCATTCTGAAAATTCCCTTAGGGCCTTTTCACCCTCACTCCGCAGCTACAGTTGAAAATCATAGATCTAACCTTACAACCTGGTTTACAGATGAAAAGTTTGAGGCCACAAGAAGTTAAAGCAACTTGCCCAGAGTGATGGAGCAGAGGAGATGAGGAAGCAAGAGCAGGAAACTAGTATACAGGGTGGGGCAAAAGTAGGTTTGCAGTTGTGAGTTCATGAAACAAAAGTTTATTCTTGTATTATTTATTAACTGTTATTTTCCGTTTGAACAACTGTAAACCTGTTTTTGCCCCACCTTGTATATTGAAGACCTATTTTATTTTAGCACTTGGCTAGTGCTTTATGAACTAATTGATTTAAGTTCTCTTATACACGATTATATGCTTATCTTCACTTTGCAAATGAGGAAAGTGAAGCTTAGAGAATAACTTGCTCAAGACTGTATATCTAGGTAGATACTAGGCAGAGGTTCCATATTGGAACTCAGATCTTTTTGTCACTAGAGCCTGTATTCTTTTTGCTACCACATACTGCCTCTCAAATATGAGGTCGGGGTGGGGCTAGAGGGGAGAGGGGAAGGTTATTTTTGTTGCTGTTATTATTAACACTTACATTGCCAGATTGTATGTAAAGCTGCATTTGACAAATATCACGTCACTAATACCTATGTTTTCTTTTTTTCGTCCCTCTCTCCCAACTGTTGATAGTGCTTCAGGCACTGTGTACACTGCAATGGATGTGGCCACAGGACAGGAGGTGAGTATATGAGACCTGCTATTGTTCCTTCAGCTCTACTGTTTCTTTTTATTTTTGGTTAAACTTAACCCTTCTTGGCTCAGTAAGGACACTTGCTACAGCACACTAGAACCAAACAGAGAAGTAACACAGAGAGACTTAGAGATTTTGGAAAAAGTTACTGTGGCTACAGTGTGGAGAACAGATGGGAGGAGATAAGAGAGTAACCCATGAGTCACTCTTACAGGGAGAGATGATGTTTTGGACTAAGGTGGTAGCGTAGTATAAAGGGCGGAAGTGAATGGATTTGAAAGGCACTTAGGTAGATTTGACAAAATTTGACGATTGAATGTGAAGATGACTCACAAGTTAGTGATACTAATCAGGGGGAAAGAAAAAAGGTAGAGGTACAGGTTTGAAGAAGTTAGATACTACCTAAGAGATCTTTGCCAAGTAAATAATTGTGTATGCAAATTTGGTGCTTAGGAGAGAAATCTGGTACAGAAGAGATTTAAACATATGTCTCTTGACTCCTAATCTAGTTGATCTTGCATACTCTGTGCCCAGGATTCTAGTAGGCATTAAAGTCCTCATTTGGAAATACCTCTTTGTTTTTCTCATTTTGTTAAGCTGAGAGGACTCTGACCTTACTGCCAAGACCTGCTGACCCAGGATGTTACCCTCAGCAGAAGGAAGCCATGAAGGGAATAGAGAGTATCTGGGGTTTCCTTACATTCTACTCTTCAGATACAGAGTGGGAATGGTCGCAGGTGGACTGTGGCTGGGAGCTGCCTGGGAAAGTTCAGAGTTCAAAGAGTGCTGGGGCTCAGAGATTGAGAGCACTACACTTGTTCCAATGAAAATAGAGTTGGGTTTCTCTGAGGAAGGCTACTAGGACCTGCTTATATACTTTTGGTGGTTGAAATCCTCTGGAACACTGGAGAAGTCATGGTTAATAGGGGCAGGATAGATCTCACTGTGCTGTTGTGAGTCTTTTGCAAATGTCTAAACCAAATATTGAGGCACCATCGAGGGTAAGTCAACTTTTTAAAAATATCATCATTATGGTTAAGGATTTATTCTTTGTTCTTTGAGGTAAGAATTTAACAACCTAAATGTTTACCTTTAGTTACTTAATATAACCTTGGGCAAGTCATTTGACCTCTCTGAGCCTGAAATTTATTTATAAAATGTGCATGACAGCATAAACATCACAAGAGTGTTGAAAGAATTCAGTAAAGCAATGCATGTGAAAATACCTTATAAACTTTAAGAATTATGTATTCATTTTATTTGTACATATTTATTCCATATAGCAGTTACTGAACATTTGCTTTATGCCACACCTTGTGCTAAGAATAAGAACTATGTGAAAGTTCAGTGCTGTGCAAGCACTGAGATGTTAAAATCATATATAAATGGCTTTTTGGAAGCTGTGAAGCTGGGGAGATCCCAGCTGGGCCAAGGACTTCAAGTTTCATTGTCCTCCTAGCCCTTTGACCCTTCCCAAGGCCCTCAATAAAATGGTTTGAACTCCTCATCCCAAAATCATATATACATATACGAAATGTACTTTTCATTGTGTATATGTAAAAGGCTTAGAGTGCTGACAGGAAGCTGTGTTAAAATGGTGAGGAAGGAAGGATGGTATCATTGCGCCAATTTTAAATATGGTGAATTGGAGGTGGAGATAGAAAAGAGGAGGTTATAACTATCCTAAAAAGAACCCTATGAGGTAAGTAATATTACTTTATTAATATTACTTAATATATTAATAGTAATATTAAAGTAATATTACTTTCTTTTTACTGATGAGGACTTCAGGGCTCAGGGAGTTGAAATAACTTCTTAGGGTTGTATGGTTAACAAGGACTGGATTAGAAACTTTTGATTTTAAAAGCTAAACATTTGTTTTCTGAGCTGCAACGCCACTGCAGAGCTAAGGTTAGGCATCAGGGCCCCTTGTTGTGTTTCTGGCCTCTTGGGCCTTACAGCTCTTAATGGGAGGCAGGCTCATGGTGGGCAATTCCTGGAAGGCTTGGAGGCTGCATGTGTGAGAAGCTGGCCACAGGAAACAGAAACTTGACTTCACTATGTGCCTGCCTGTGGTTATGAAACTATGAATGGAAGCAAGTCCATTAGGGTGGCTAATGTAGTATGATCAGGAAGGCCTCATTTCCTGCCCCAGGGAATATAAATCTTTAGTGGAGTTGGCAAGATACCCTTAGGCTTTGTGAGTGAGTGCTTATTGGGGGCTATCCAGCAGGGAAGAACAGAGCTCTTGTCTGTCACCAAGAGGAAGATTAGCATGTTAGTGCTGGGAAGTCTTCCAGTTACAGATGCAACAATTATTTTTCAAGTCCATTTTTTAGAGGGAATGTGTATAATAGAATAGACTGGAAGAGGCTTTGGAGTCATATGGACCTATGGGCATTGATTATGACTTCAGGCAATGTTCTTGAAATCCTTACCTGAAAATGCAGATAACAGTTTTTACTTGGTAGGTTTGCTGTTAGGTTTTGCTGAAATAATGTAAGTAGAGCACCTAACATAGTGCCTGGTACACAGTAGGCATTCAGTAATACTAGTTGTGGGAGAGTGGTTGGTTTTGCTGTTACTATTGATGTTATTGTCACTTTTGCTGCTCTGTGCCAGGTACTTACCAAATGTAGTTATTACTATGATTAGCATTTTCATTGTTGCCTTTGTTATTTAAATTTCTTTTTATATATGAGTAACACATTGGCCACTATCTCATTTAGTTCTCAGAACAATCCTGTGATGTAGAGAATCAGGGTTGGTATTATTATCCTTCGTGTATTGATGAAGAGACTGAGGCTTAGAGAGCTTGTGATTGGTCAAGGTCAGTAAGCGAAAGATTCAGCCCTAGAGCTTAGTTCCTTAGAGTCCAAGTCCAGTACTTTTTTGGTGATAGCAGTGCTCTCTGCTGGCCTGAGTATGAGGGATCTGATTAGATGAAGGGCATGTAGCCTAGGCCACAGTCAGTAGCTATTAAAAAGGATCCCTGATGTCCTGCCATTGCCTCTGTTATCCTCTGCCTGCCTTTCTTCTTCTTTTCTGCTGCCAGCAGTGACTTCTGTGAGGTCCGTCAGTACTGTTCCATCCTTCAGGATGGACTGAGGAACTCCAAAGGCACTCCTTTCGCTGAAAATCTTAACATGTGTTATAGGGTTTACTATACGTAATGTAATATGTCTTTAGATCAGTGTGTTGCCCTTCAGACATTAGGAAAAACTGATTATTAGCTGTTAGTAGAAAGCTGCAGCCAGCCAGACCAGAAGCCTAGCCTGATAGGAGACCCTATTCTAAAGCAGATGGAAGGGAGGTGATCAAAATGTTTAAACGAATTATTTCTCTTCTTATTGATGAAGTGGATCTCTTTAGAAGATTGTCCATACCTGACCTGAAGAAATAATAAGAGTAAGGGTTCTTTTTTTCCCCCAATGAAATTTTGAATTATTCATCCTTTACACTTTTTGCTACTTCTGAAAAGACTAATTTAGTTTCTCTATTAGGTATTCATGTTCATGTCTATTAAGTAGAAAAAGAAAAACTATCTTCTGGGAATAAGCGTTCAGCAGATAATGTAAAGTCTACCTCTAATAGGCGTAGAGTAGCCTATTGCTGATGCTTTTGTGGTTTAAAAATAAAATACTTAACAATCCACTGAATATCTCTCCTTCCCTTTTCATTCCCCCAAACCTTTGTTGACTATGTGTCAGGCCCTGTGCTTGGCACCAGGGATTCAGAGCTTTCAAATTAACTCTCAAGTTTCTAGATATATATATCCTAACTAATCATCATACAAGGCAGAATGTGGTAAGTTTCATAAGAGAGGTTAAGTATGATCTTACGGAGCTTTAAGGAAGGGAAAAGCCTATCTGGTTTGGAGAATAAGGTTTCTTTTATCTTGACACAAAGTATAAGTAGTTTTTCATTTTGTTTTGTTTTTTTCCAATTAGCTTTTAAATGTGTGAAAATGATGCAAGACATTGCAAATGGAGAGAAGCTCAGATCATGGAGTATATGAAGAAATACCGTGGGAAGTAGGATAGGGTCAGTTCATGAGAACTTTGAATGTTGGACTGAGGAGTATTTCTACACGAACAGGAACCATCTGTATTTGTGGGGGGGCGGGGGGCGTTGTTTGTTTTTTTAGCAGGGGAAGTGTTATCGGATGTGTACTTTGAGGGAAGATTAATCTGGTCATGTATGCAGCGTATACTGGTATCACTTTTGAGAGTTCTAATCCTGACTTTGCTGACTGAATAGCTGTGTATGCAAAACACGTATCCTTTCTGAATCACCATTTCCTTACCTGTTAGAAGGGGTCAATAGTAGTGCTGAACTTTTGGTATCTCTGAGGATTAAATGAAGTAAACTTGAGAATACTTAGATAGTAGTATGTGACAGTGAAGAGATGGATGCAACAGTGCCTTGGAAACTAACATATATCTTTATATTTGTATTATGTGGAAACTGAGTTATTTCTATTGACAAAAAGTCTATTAAGATTTTTTTTTTCCATACACAAAAAATATAGGGATCTTACCTCTTTTTTCTTCTCTCTTAACCTGGTTAACTCTGACTTATCTTTTCATATCAAGTTAAAAAAAGTCACCTCCTGCAAATTAGGGTGTTTAAATGAAGAAACATTGGTGTATAAGTTAAAATGAAAAGAAACTAAGACAAAAAAAAAAGTCACCTCCCCCTTTCTAAAGGCTGTCTCTATATTGCCAGATTAGAAGAGTCCTTGCCCTTTTTTTGTGCTTATGTAGCACTTTGTGTGGACTTTTGTTATAGCACATCACTTTTACATTGTGATTTTTCAAAAGTATTTTTTAATATAAATATTTTATTTAGTGGCAAGTTTGACCCTCAAACTCTGGTGCACATCAGAATTTCCTAGAGGGTTTTTAAAAATACACAGTTTCTGAATTAGTAGATCCGGGTAGGTCCTGAAATTTTCATTTCCAACAAGTTTCCAGATGATGTTGGTACTGCTGTCTGGAGACCTTGTACTGAGTACCACCAGTCTATGTTAATAAATTGTGAATTCTTCGAGGGTAAGACCATATCTTATTCATCTCTTTCTGCTTAGTGTTCAAGGTCCAGTACTTAGCAAGTGCTCAGTAAATGCTGAGTGACTCTAACTGCATATTGAATTCACTTTGATTTCAGGTGGCCATTAAGCAGATGAACCTTCAGCAGCAGCCGAAGAAAGAACTGATTATTAATGAGATCCTGGTCATGAGGGAAAATAAGAACCCAAATATTGTGAACTACTTGGACAGGTACGGAAAGGTCCTGTCAGAGAGATAGGGCCTTTGGGACTGATAGATGGTAGAGTTGTTAAAGGAAAAGGCAGCACCAACACTTGGAACTGCCTCCATTTAAGAATCTTTTATGATGCTTATAACCCTATGCCTCCAACCCTACATACTGCTAGACAGCTCTGATTGCTGCACGGTCTTTCTGGATTAGGCCAAACACTACCACCCTGTAGCTCCTAACAGTGGTCGTAGCACTGTGTGTCCTGCGTCAGGGAACACCCTCCAGCCCATTTGCCTGCATCAAACGTCTAGGCCTTTAAATCATTCTGCATCCCAGATCTTTACTCATCATGTTCACCCTCCTGAATAACTTCTAGTTTGCCTGTATTCTTCTGTAAAATGTGACACTCAGTATTTTTATTTAAGATTTGACCATAATGGGAGAGAGTGGGACTCCTTTGTTCTAAATGCAGCACAACCTAGTGATTTCATTCATTTTTTTTTCTTAAGGAGGCCTGTTTCATTATTGACTCCTAGTAAGTTTGTAGTCAATTAAAATCTCTGATCCTTTTTTTTTCCAAAAAAAACATGAGCTTGCCTTAAACTGGTAATGTAGAACTTTTTAGTTATAATTAAATTCCATTTTGATTTTTTTAGGCTGCTGTTCCACCCCATCAGATTTCTGTTCTTCAACATAATAATAGTGGTTATAATTAGCATTTGTGTTTGCTTTACTTGTGAGGCAGGGTTTATTATCTAAGAAACAGGTTCATAGAAGTTAATAACTAGTCCAAGATCAGTGAGTCAGTGAGTCATTTGCTAATGAGGGTTTTGGATTTGAATATTCCCACATCCATTCCCTTTCCATCATGTCATGTGCTTTTCTCCCATATATGCAAAAAGAAAATGCTTCTTGCCTGAGTTTCAGAGAACACAGGTGAAGGTCATTTTGGATTTTAATTCCTTTACTATTTATATTGTATGACCAACTAGATTTCATTTCTGCCAGATTTCTTGTTCTACATACAAGACATTGATAACTTTCAGTGTCTTTAAAGAGCAAAGGAGTTGGACTTTGACCTTTCCAACACATGATGTTGATAGCTGTAGAGAATAAAGCCTTCTCATTTTACGGTGGCATTGTCTATGATGTGAGTCATGACCAGCTCTGAAGAATCCTCTGAAAGTTACTACCTTCTCATCTCTTTTAAGAACTATTAAACAGAGAATATAGCTTGGAAAAACTACTGAAGGCTATAAGTATACCAGATTTATTTCCATTAGGGGCTCAGGATAAATAAAAATGAAAGCTTTCCAATAAGGGTATGACCTAATCCATAAAATAGTGAGTTCCTTCCTCATCACTGGAGGTATCTCAGTAGTAAAATGCATGACCATGTTGTTGAAGGAATTTGTGTTCCAGGAATGGGATTAGAAGATTTATAAATTTATTGATTATACCATAATACACCAGAGGCATAAACTGTGGAACTAGGAGAAAATAAAGCTCAGTCCCTGCCCTCAAAAAGCTCCCCCATCCTGTAGAGAAAAAGTATGTGGGAGCTTCTGTGGGAGGACAGAAGTGGGTGGCCTTAACCTGAGCATTCAGTGAGGGTATTGTAATTGAGAGTCTGTGATTTTTGTGAGTTATTCCAGAGGAGAACTTCATCCATATTTGTTCCTCTCCAAGTATGTGATGCTCTGAGGCTTTATCTAAAGATACTATTTTTGAAGGCACCTTGGCACAGTATGTAGCTATAAAGTGGTCAGCACAACCTGAATCTGGATTTGCATTGCTTCAGAACTGTGCCCAGGTAAATAGGCTCTGCTTTGTAAGTGTCTGGAGATAGTCTCTTGGATGTTCGTATATCTCCCCCCAGTCAGTCTAGATTGACAGATGTTTTTTGGATGTGCTGGGAGAGAGGCCATAAATGTTTTGTTGTTACTGTTTTTGGGTCAGGGAGGAAATAGGGTCATGTCAGTGGAGGGCTTTTTACCAGTCCTGAGTTCTCTTTTGGTCTAAGTACCCATGATCTTCTCTCTCAAGAGAGATTATTGAAAAAAGACTTAATTTCTCATATTTATTCTTTATGGCAATTAAAAAAATACAAAACTTTTAATTATAAAGGATATAAAATCTTATGGAAGGAGTACTAAATTCATAGTCAAGAGAATAAGATGCAAACCTTACCCTCTGCTTGAGACCATTTGTATTTTTTCTAGCAATGTCCCTATCTGCCCAGCAGCAGTCCCAATAGCAGGACGAAGATAGGTGACATACCACACAGCACAGCCAATCCAAATAGTTTTTCTGTCTGAAGCTAGCAGAAAACTCAATAGGGCCTTGGACTACCCTTGTTTTTATTTGTCTCATTCTATAGCTGAGGATACTAACCAGACAGGCTAAGTGACCTTTTTTTTAAATCATATAACAAGGCTGAGTGATTCAATCTGTCAGTGTATCTATGGGTTCTAACTCATGTCAAAGTCATAAATTTTTTAGGGACACAGTGCTAAATGGCAGCCCCCGGCTTACTAGAAGGGGCCTTGGCTCCGCAGCCCTTGCTGGATTCATTCCATTCCTGGAATCAGAAATACTCAAAATGGAGATCATTATCAGCATAATGACTGTGTTTATAACACTTCACAGCTTTTAAATAGCTTTTATAGCCATTATTTCTTTTAATATTTAGAGTTATCTTTTATCCATTGATTTATTCAGTAAATATTGGCATCTGCTGGTGCTGGACTCTAGGGATAGAGTGTTAGACAAGACCCGGTACTTGGTCTCATGGTCTTAGATCTAAAAGAACTGTCAAGGAGGTTTTGCAACTTTCCCTAATATTGGTAACATGGACTCCAAATCCTGTCTTTGTCAAATGGTTGAGTGCTCTCTGCTTTAGTGCTTCTGTGTGGGAGTCATGTCTAATTTAAGGAGGGATTACTTTGTGTTGTGATGAAATATAATTTTATATTTCATATCTTCAAACTAGTGATCTTTAGTACTGTCCTTTGGGACTTCACAATTCACTTTGTTTTCTCTGGGTGAATCCTTACGAGATATCAAGTTAGTAATTCTGTCCCCCAGATTCTGCTTTTCTGCAGAAAACAGAAACCTGGACTCTTCGGGAACTGATGGAAATGCGGTTCACTCTGTGCTTAGTCTTTGAAATCCAGTGTGATGGCTCAATGTACTCTGTTTCTTCTTACCCTTTATCTTTATCTGTACTCCTACAGTTACCTCGTGGGAGATGAACTGTGGGTTGTCATGGAATACTTGGCTGGAGGCTCTTTGACAGATGTGGTTACAGAAACCTGCATGGATGAAGGCCAGATTGCAGCTGTGTGCCGTGAGGTAAGGCCAGTGGCCAAACTAGCCTTGAGTAGGATGTGGCCTCCAAATCCATGTCTGTCGAAGTTCTACACCTAACAGGATCTTAGCCTGGGCACTATGCAGGTGGGAGAAATTAGATGGGAAATTAGACTCTCTCATCATTCTTTTATTATACCTGTTTTGAAATTGCTATCACCATAATTTTTTTCTTTAAAGATAACTTTATTCTTACTATAAAATTATATACCCATTGTAGCAAAATTAGAACGTACCGAGATACATATGCGCGCGCGCGCATATACACACACACACACACACACACATACATATATATATATATAACTATATATATATAGTTACCCATAATTTCAACACTTAAAGATAACTGCTATAAATACTTCATAATATTTTCCTTATCTCTTTTATATGGGTATATATTTTAATCATATTTTTATTTTGCTTTGCTGCTTTCTTCATGTGCTATGAAATTTCCTATGAAGCAGAGTAAGAAGGTAGTGACAGAAGAATTATTGCTTTAGACAGAGTCATAAGGGAAGGCTTTGCATAGATTTTAATAAAGGATCTGAATGATACGAAAAAGTAAGCCAAGCTAAAATCAAGGGTAAAATATTCGCAGGCTAAAGAAATAGAAAACAGAGTTTAAATAGGTATTCTCCTTTCTCCTCGTTGCTATTAAATGTGTAAGGTCTATAGTATGCTGGTGTAAGGGGTGGGGGAATCCTCCACAAGGGCTCTAGGAGCAGTACTCAGAGGATAACCACATTTTCATGAAAGCAAGAAGATGAAGGGAATATTTGGAGAAATTGAGGATATTGGATGTTACATTTCAGCAGCCCAGTGAAAAGTTTTGGAATTGGGGAAGGAGAGAGTAGAATATTATATTAGGTTCAGAGTTTTATGGGGATGAGTCTAGCAAATATGATTGGGATTTGATGATGCAACACCTGGAAGCATACAGATGAATTTATGTAGTTGTAAATTTAATCAATATTAAATATTGATTAGAATATAAAATCATGTGACATCAGTACTGTCCTAGAAAATATGAATACCTTTGCATTAAAAACTCTTTAATCTAATACAAGCATAATAGGTTAATGGAATTAACACAGGGATTCTTAGGAGATCTGACTTCTTTTCTGTACTGCTAATGCAGGGTTACTCAGCTTTCTTTTCATTATCTCTGCACCCCCACCCTAAAGAGCCTTTGAAGACATTTTTCTCTAATCACATTGTCCCCGTTAAATTTTAATACCATAAATATACTGTATTGTATATCTGTTTATATGCTGTGGTCCTTTGGAAACCACAAGCTGTTATAATATCTAAGCTGTTTTTCATTCACCCTAGGAACCCACTTTCACTGATTAAAAATACATGCCTGTGTACATGAGGAAATAAATTTGCCTCAAATTGTTTATTTTTAAAATGGAGATTCACACTGTGTATAACTTAGGGATGCCATATGGATCAAAAAGCACTTGGAAGAATTTTTAATTGTTACATACATAGGTGGCATTACTGTTATCCTTGAGTTCTAATAGAGATCATCCCTCTTTTTAAATATAGCTCTATTGATAAAACAGCTATGGTACATTTATGCAATGGAATACTACTTGGCCATAAAAAAGAAGAAAATTTTACTCTTTGCAACAGCATGGATGGACCTGGAGAATATTATGCTAAGAGAAATAAGTCAGTCAGAGAAAGACAAAACGCCACATGATTTCACTCATACATGGAATCTAATAAGCAAACTGAACTGACATTCAAAATAGAGACAGACTCATATAAAGCAGGCTGACAGCTCTGGGGGAGGGGATTGGAAGGATGGAAGGCTCGAGGCAAAAAAAAGAAAAAGAAAGAGAAGGAACTCATGGACATGTACAACAGTGTTGGGAAAAGGATGGGTGGGTGGAGGGAGAAGAGTATAGAGGGGGATAAATGGTGATGGAAAAAATTAAAAAAGAATAGCTTTATTGAGATATAATTCACACACTATGTAATTCATTGATAAAATGTACAGACGGTCCCTGACTTACGATGGATCCACTTACAACGTTTTGACTTTATGACGGTATGAGAGCAATATGCATTCAGTAGAAACCATACTTCGAATTTTGATTCATCTAATTAAATTACATAATTTTATTGTTTTTAGTATATTGACTTCTGCAACAACTATCACTGTAATTAATTTTATCAACCCAAAAAGAACCTCCATACCCATTTGCAGTCATTTTCCATTCACCCCCCTTCCTGACCCTCTCAGCCTTATGTAACCACTAATCTATTTTCTGTCTATAGATTTGCTTGTTTTGGAGATTTCATATAAATGCAATCATACAGTATTTGCTTATTTGTGACTGGCTTCTTCCACTTAGAATAATGGTTTGAAGGTTCATTTATGTTATAGAATATAGCAGTATTTTATCCTTTTATTAGCAAATTAGATTCCATTTATTTATCTGTTCATCAATTGATGGACATATGGGTCATTACCACTTTTTAACTATTATGAATAATGCTCTGAACATTCATGAACAAGTTTTTGGTTGAATGTATGTTTTGATTTCTCTTGGGTATATAGTCCTAAGAGTAGAACTTCTAGGCTTAACATTTTGAAGAATGGCCACACAGTTTTCCAGAGTAGCTGTATCATTTTATATTTCTGCTAGAAGTGGATGAGGGTTCTAATTTTTTGAAATCCTCCTTTTATGATCATAATTTTTGACATCTAGATGCCAGGGTCTTCAGCCTCCTAAGGGAAACAACTCTTATAGGGAATAGCTAATTCTGGATACTGGTTTGTTTTTAATTTAGCCATTAGTATGTTTTTACAAATAAAGTATTTATTTGAGAACATTAAAATAGTATTTAAAAGAATTTTCCAATTGGTTTGTATCTTTATTGTTTTTCATTTGATAAAATCTTCTAAAATTTTAGCTTTGATTTCTGGACTTAAGGTAGTAGATTTAGTAGCCAAACTGAGGTTATCTTTTCTGATCCCCTTATTTTAGAGATGAGGAAACACTAGCCCAGAGAGAGTAAGTGATTTATTTAGAATGATTTTGTCCATCAACTAGTGGCAGAAGTAGGCACATTCATTGTTCCATTCAGTCTCTATGTTACTCATTCTGCCTGTTAAGTATAGGTGTTTTCCAAGGTTCTTTTCTCTCTCCTCTTATATTCTATAACATTTACCAGTTCCAACCATTTCTATCACTTAAAAAAATAATCACCTCTTCACAAATGACCCATAAATATTTATCTCAAGTCCAGACCTCTCTGTAGAACTTAAGACTCATATGTTTTAGTTGCTTATTGGACATTTGTCTACAAATGTTTATAGATGTATAAAATTCAGCATACCCAAAACAGTATAAATTATCTCATCACCAAAATAATGTTACCCTCCTAACTTCACTGCTTCTAATATCAGTTCCAGATGCCCAGTTTCCTAAATGTAACTCTTATTTGTCACTTTCCTTCAGTTTCATCATTACAAAATCCTTTCTATTCTTCCTCAGTAGTTTTCTGGGGGCCTCAGATTCTTTGCCAATTATCTAATGCTCTGTAAAAAACTCCAAAATATATTGGAGGAACTCATGTACTGAAAGAAAACTATTATTATGTATATTATAGTAATGTATAATAAATAAGGAATATTACAAGAAAGATATAAGGCAGCATGGAATATTAAAAGAATGCTTAGCCAGGAGACAGAAGACTAGAGTCTAGACCTGTCTGTGTCACTGATTTGGAGCAGGTCCTTTTACTTATTGGGGCCTCACTTTCTTTATTATAGAATTAGGAGGATGGATTGGTTGATTTTCTGTAAGTCTTAGTATTATATGTCATTTCTTTCTCCCTCTGTCCACACCACTTTAATAGTGCCTGCAGGCTTTGGAGTTTCTGCATTCCAACCAGGTTATTCACAGAGATATCAAGAGTGACAACATCCTGTTGGGAATGGATGGATCTGTCAAGCTGAGTGAGTAGGAGTGATAATACTTCTTTTCCATGTGGGACCCTGTCTTCTGTGGGATGGTATTCCTGTAATAGTAGCTACAGGACTCACTAGAGAATATATTTATTTTAATATTTATTTCCTGGGCTATACAGGATCTTTATATTATTCAGCACTATATAGGGTGTCCTTTTTTTCATTCATTTATAAATTTAGCCAAAAAAAATTTACTGAATGTCCACTCTGTGCTAGGTCTTCTTATGGGCACAGAGGATACTTTTGTCTGTCTTTAAGTCATTCTCAGTCTAATGAATGAAACAAGAAATACGTAATTACAAAAATGAGTTTGATGTAATTTTTGTCATGCAGTCATTCATTCAGCAAACTTTTATTAAATGTCTATTATATCCCAGACCCTCTGGGAATAAAAAATGAATAAGAAGATATTCCTATCAAAGGCCTCATAATTTAAATGAACATATAATTGCAATGAAATCTAAATGAACCGCAGGTAGAAAATTGTGTTCAGAAGTGTTAAGGACCAGCAGTCCAGACAGACAGTCCAGCCAGACAGACAGGTTGTGTCATGAGTGGATGGGCAGCTTATGGGAAGACTGTTAGCAGTTTCTGTTCTGGGCACAGGGTGAGGAGCTGATAAAAGCAGGTGATTAGAGTTTAAATCTGGGACTCATTCATGCCTAGGGAATAAAGCAAGGACCTAGTTGCCAGATTTTGGGATATGAGAATCATTGTTAAGAAGAAAGAAGGATTAGGGCAAGTAATCAAGGCTAAAACAGGCAGCTTGGACATTAATGCCTAGTCATTCTGGCTTGAGGATGAGTAAAAGAGGTAGAGATGATGTTTGTTACATTCCTCCTACTTCTCTTCAAGACTGAACAGGGAACAGGTTAGGTGCTAGATATGAAGGTGGCAATTATGTGATTCCAGCTTTGGAGAGACAGGGATTGCAGCATGTGTGAGTGCGAAAGAGCTTGCTTGACACCTAGGGGTAGGCATATAGTCAATACTCATGAAGGGGTGCCCTAAATATAAGTCCTTTCTGTCTTTGCTTTTCTTTTTCTAGCTGATTTTGGATTCTGTGCCCAGATCACCCCAGAGCAGAGCAAACGGAGCACCATGGTGGGAACCCCGTACTGGATGGCACCAGAGGTTGTGACACGGAAAGCCTATGGGCCCAAGGTTGACATCTGGTCCCTGGGCATCATGGCCATCGAAATGATTGAAGGGGAGCCCCCATACCTCAATGAAAACCCTCTGAGAGTGAGTGGCACTACTTCCATTTCAAGATGTTTGGGTTGTTTTCTTTAGTCCCAGGAAATGGGACTCAGGCTATTTTCTATGGCTTTCAACCTGGATCTCTCTTTTCTGGATAAAATCAGGCACTGTTGAATTTAAAGTATAAATGCTCAAAGAAAAGAGATATTAGTAGTCATTAATTTACTGCAGCATTCAACGACTGAGTTTCTATCATGTGTAAGAAACTGTTCTAATGATTAAAAAAACAAATAAATATATAGTAACAGAAGGTAAATGCTGTGAAAAAAAGCAGAGTAAGGAGTTCAAAAGAGTAATGGGAGAAAGAGGGAGAAGTGTGCTTTTATTTAGAGCAGAGAAGGGAGTCCTCTCATAAATTATTTGAGCAGAAATATGAAGAAATAAAGGAGGAAGCCAGGCGGTTAATCTAACCCAAGAGTTTCCCAGGAACCAGGTATACAGAAGACTTGATTTGAGAACATGCTTGTTGTACACAGAGGGAACCAAGGAGGCCAGTGTCCCAGAAGTGAGTAAGCAGAGTGGAAAATGGTAGACAAGGTCATAGAACTTGTCTGGGAGCCAGATCAAGTAAGACCTTCTGGCCATTGCGTAAACTTGACTTTTATTCTGCATGAGATTGGGAGCCAATGGAGGATTTTGAACTGAGGTGTAACATGATCTGATTTATGTTGTAAAAGATTGTTTTAGCTGCTTTTGTGGAAAATAAACTGTGAAATACTGTGGTGGTCATTCAGTCAAAAGTGGTGGCTTGCACTCTATTTGTAGAAGTAGAATTAAAGAGTGGTTGGACTCAGGAAATATCTTGAATATTTAGCTGACAAGATGAATTGGATATAAGAGAATGAGGAATCAATGACTGTAATATTTTGGGTCTTGTTTGCAGAAGAAATTGAGTTGACATTTACTGAGAAGGTTGAAGAGCAGACAGTTGGTTTTGAATGTGTTAATTTGAAGTGTTTATTAGACGTCCAAGTGGAGATATTGAATAGAGTTGGCATGTAAGTACAGAGTTCAAGGGTGAGAGGTCGGGACTATATAAATTTATTAGTAGGTAGTATATAGGTGGCTTATTTCAAAATCAGAACTAGATGATTGATGAGATCATGCACCTAGGGAGTGAGGTTTGAGTACTGAGCCCTGAGTTACTCTTATGTTTGAAGTTGGAGAAACTAGCAACGTAGACCAAGGAGTTGCCTTTCTAATAGGAGAACTAAGAAATATGTGTCCTGGAGACCAAGAGAACTAAGTGTTTCAAGGGAGATGTATCACATATGATTGATAGGTTGCATGTGATGAGGCTGAGAAATAAACATTAGATTTGCCAATGTTGAGGTTACTGATGACTTGATGATCAGTTAATTAGTAGGGTGATGGGAGTGAAAGCCTAATTAGAATAAAACTGATAGGAGTGGAAAAATAAGAAGTAGAGATGCCATGTATAAGCAATTGTTTTTTAAGGGGTTGTCCTATTATGGGAACAGAGAAATTCAATGTTATGTTGAAGTGGAGGTGAGGGAGGGTTTGTTTTTGTTTTTCTAAAGGTAACATTATAGCATGTTTGTGTGCTGGTGGGAATGACCTAATGGAGAGGAGGAAAATGGTCATCTACAAAAGAGAAGTTGACATCTGTAGCAGTGATGTTCTTAAGTAGATAAGATGGGTTGAATTGAGTACTGAATTAAAGAGCATTGGATTAATGTAAAGACAATTTATTCATTGTAATAGGAAAGGGAAAGCAATGTATATGAATATAGGTGCAAGACGGTTGGTCATTTTGGCCATGGGTAAATGTGGAAGTCATTTTGATTCGTTTTATTTTTCCTTTTATTCCAATCTCCCATCCAGTGCAGGAATTCCCTGTGTGTTGTCACTGATAGGTGGCCATCTAATCTTAACTGGATATCTCTTATTGGAAAGTGCTTCAGTATATCAAATTGAGGCCACCCTTTTGGTCCCAGTTTTGCCCTCTGAATCCACATACCACTCATCTTGTATACCTCAGGATGACCTTGAAAATGATGATCGGTAGGATGGGATGGAAATAAGACTGGGATATGAGTCAGAGGACTTGAACTCATATGAATAGCACCATCCCAGGCCTATCTTTTTATGTTTCTGGATTTTATCTGTGAAATGGGGATAATAATTCTTGTCATACCTATTGGGTTGGCCAAAAAGTCTGTTTTGTTTTTTCTGTAAAATAAAAGACATTTTCATTTTCACCAGTAACTTAATTGATTTGAATATTTTGAGTATGTCAGCTATCTCCCATGTGGCATAATGTTGATTGTTCTCAGTATCTTGATTTGATTGCTATCAACTTCAACTGGTGACGGGTGGAGCATCTTCCAGCGAGAAATCTCCAGCATGAAACTTGCAGACCACTTTTGATACATTCAGTCAGTCACAGCACTTTCTCCATACATTGCACAAATCTTTTTTTGCATTTCAGTTGCATTTTTACCTTTCTTGAAATAATAAAGCATAATATGCTGAAAATGTTGAATATTTTCTTCCAACTTCAGTATTAAAGAGGCTACACAAATATCCACCAATTCTGATTTTTTAAAATTTTATTTTAATTTATTTTTTCAAATACATTTGTCTCTGCCTCCCTCCCACCACTTTCCCTTGCCCCCTCCCTCCTACCCTCCCTCAGCTCTTCCCCTTTGGTTTTGTCCATGAGTCCTTGCTATATGTTCCTTGACTTTCCCCTTCCCTTCCTTTTCCCTGCCCCCCCCTTCCCTCTTGTCTCTGTTGATAAAATGCATGCTGATGTGACAGCTGTCACAATACAGTCTAACAAAACTGTTTCAAATGAAGTTAAAGACAGTTAAATGCTACTAGAGCCATGTTACTGAGAAAAACAAATGAACTTTTTGGCCAACCCAGTATTATCCAGAGATATTGTGATCATTAAATGAGGTAGTGCTTTGTAAGCACTTTGTGAATTAAAGTGTTGAGTGCTTGAAAGGTTTAGTATTACTCTGTTTTTTGTTGTTGTTTCATTTTGTTGTTTTACCTTTCCCAGGAGATGCTTCATGTTAGGGGACAAGAAAGACAACAGTGACACAGGTTGCTGCTTTATAGAACGTTTCCTTTTCGTATTCCTTTCCTGCTGAAAGAGATCAGTTCTTAGATGTCTGAGAAATTATTACTGAAGGCACCAGTAATAATTTCCTCCAGCAAATGGGCAGATGTTTAACTCATCAGGCTAAGTGAGTAATAAACCCTATAGATCTGTAATCAAGAATAATAAACCTTCAGGTCTGTAACACATTTCATGGATTTACCAAGTGCTTTCCAATATACAATCTTATATTATTTTTACAGACATGAGGGATAAGCACTATTATCATCTCCATTTTACAGATGAGGAAGGTGGAAGTTCACTGGCTTGCATGTGGTCATAGGGCTTTTAAATGTGAAACCTGATCCTTAGGTCATATTCTTTCCATCATACCAAAGCCGCCTCTTTGTGTCTCGAGGCATAAAGCAGCTGATCATATTTCTAGAGGGCATGTCTGGGACCAAGAGAGAACCTCTTTCTTGGAACCTAAGGTGATTCTCCGTTTGTGTTGCCAGGCCTTGTACCTCATTGCCACCAATGGGACTCCGGAACTTCAGAATCCAGAGAAGCTGTCAGCTATCTTCCGAGACTTTCTGAACCGCTGTCTTGAGATGGATGTGGAGAAGAGAGGTTCTGCTAAAGAATTGCTACAGGTAACTGTCCCTATGCAGAGAAGCACCTGATTCTTGAAATCACTAAACCGAGCCTTTTTGCTTCATTTTTGTCTGTGAGAGGTGCTGGTTATAGAACCAGGCTTCTCTTCTGCCCCATTCCACACTCAACCTATATTTCTATGTCCCTAACCTTCTTCATCCCAGGCTTTTGCTCATGTTATTCCCTTAGGCTCTTCTTCAGCCTATTAAAATTCTCCATTCTCCTAGGTTCTGCTTAAAAATCTACTTTCTGAGCTCCTATTGAACTTTGTCTGTATCTTTCTTTAGCACTTATTTTATTCTGCCTGATGTAATCTAGCAGAGTTTGAGTGTTGGGGAAAAGAAGCTCTGACATGCAAATATTACAAAAGTTACATTTTACTGAAAGATAAGCTCAAAAGATGCATTTTCAGTAAAGGATATCAGAGGATATAAGTTTGGGGGATAGTTAAGAGTGCAGCCTTTCAAGTCTCCCCAGTTTCTTTATTGGAAACCCTCTCAGATGGTGGCAGTGGTATTCTGTCAGGCTTGGGAAGCCTGAAGTCAGGGGTGTACCAAGCCTTTCATACTACTGCCTGTTTAATCCTTAATATACAGCATAATTATTTCATATGGTTGCAAAAACTACCGTTAGCAGGTCACGATATTTGTATTTAACATTTATGTTTCAGATATAATTTTTTTTATTACTACTATATTTTACTACATTGCCTATGGCAATTTAATAATAAGTATTACTTGCAACTTTATGATAGTGATTAATCTGTAGGCGTGCACAGTCAGTTATTGTTGTATTATGAGGACCAAGAGCAACTAAGCAGGGCAGGGAAGAGCAGGACCTACCACACTGCCCTGCCTTTAAGTTAGTTATGGACATCTCTGTTTTTCCTACTAGATTATAACCTCCATTTTATTAATCTCTGTGTCTCCTCTTATACCTACGACCTAATTCAGAAGAGGTATCTGAGAAAAAATTTGTTGAATTGACTGGGATTGCTTAAAATATTTACTTTCATTGAAATGTTACCTTCTGGAACATATTTAGCATTTCTTTTTAATGGGGTTTCTGATTAAAGAACACTGGTCTATTAGATAAGAGATCTTGGTTCTGCCAAGTGTAATCAAGTAGTCTCTAAAAACCCCTTACAATAGTCAGTACAAATAGGATCCCTTTGCCTTTCATATGAGGTTTGTTCTGGAAACACTAGACTTCTCTATATAAGGCTTCTCCATACATATAAATTCTTTGGCTTCTCCATTGGGAAATGTTCAAGTACTATGTTAAGCCTGTGATTGGTGAAGATATTAATTAGGTACCAAATTATAGTTATTGAAAGATTAGTGCCACCTTGAGTTTTCTTCCTGATATAATAACTAATAATAAATGCATTATATTGAATCATTACCACACTTTATAACAACCCTGAGAGTTCTAGCTTCTGTTATTCCCATTTTTACTTGTGAGAAAACTAAGGATTCAAGTGTTGAGTGACTTTTCTATGATTATATAACCAATAAACAGTGAATCCCGAATTTCAACCTATGTTTTTCAGACTTTTAAGTTTGTGTGTTCTTGGCCACTACCCTTTTGGCTCAAAGAGTGTTAAAACTGGAAGGGACTTAGGGTTTATTAGGTCTACTTAATTCATTATATAGAGAAGGAAAGTGAAACCTCCCAGCTGGGTATTTGATCATGCTGCTTTCCCAACTTGGAGGGTTATAGAAATACGTGATCTGAGGACATTGGCTCTTCAACTTGGTACTATACATTGTAAATATTCAAAACCATGACTTTCAGAATCTGAAATGAAAGCCTCACATTTATTTCTTCTGTGCAAACACATAATGTGGGTAGAAGTACATAGGGTGTTATGTCAGAATTCATATCTGCATGATTTAACGAGATCTTCTATTCCTTTCATAGTAATAGTAACTTCTTGTTCTCAGTACCTCTTTATGTCCTTTCTCTGTCCAAAAGGAAGTTGAAGCAACTTCTAGCAAAGAATATATATTTATGTCTGCCTGTGTGTGTCTATACAAATATACAACATGATTATAAAGGACTTATAAGAATGGCAACAAAATCAAATATGCGAATAATTGGAGTTAAATAGTTTTGTTTAAACATCAAATTCGGTTCTTAGTTTCCTCGTATTCAGGACAGAAAAGGAAATGTAATAGTTGTATTTTTTTAAGTATATTTTGTTCATTATGCTATTACAGTTGTCCCATTTTTTTTCCCTCCCTTTTATTCCCTCCACCCTGGACCCCTGCTTCCACCAGCGTTCTCCTCCTTAGTTCATGTCCGTGGGTCATACATATAAGTTCTTTGGCTTCTCCATTTCCTATACTATTCTTGACATCCCTATTTTCTATTTTGTACCTAAAATTTATACTTCTTATTCCCTGTACCTTTTCCCCCCTTCTCTCCCTTCCCCTGCCCCGCTGATAACCCTCCATGTGATCTCCATTTCTATGATTCTGTTCCTGTTCTAGTTGTTTGCTTAGTTTGTTTTTGTTTTTTTTAGGTTCAGCTGTTGATAGTTGTGAGTTTGTTGTCATTTTACTGTTCATAGTTTTGATCTTCCTTTTTTTCTTAGATAAGTCCCCTTAACATTTCATGTAATAAGGGCTTGGTGATGATGAACTCGTTTAACTTGACCTTATCTGGGAAGCACTTTATCTGCCCTTCCATTCTAAATGATAGCTTGGCTGGATAGAGTAATCTTAGATGTAGGTTCTTGGATATAGGTCCTTGGCTTTCATGACTTTGAGTACTTCTTTCCAGGTCCTCCTTGCCTTTTACGTTCCTTTTGAGAAATCAGCTGATAGTCTTATGGGAACTCCTTTGTAGGTAACTGTCTCCTTTGCTTTTGCAGCTTTTAAGATTCTCTCTTTATCTTTCATCTTGGGTAATGTAATTATGATGTGCCTTTGTGTGTGCTTCCTTATTTTCAACTTCTTTGGGACTCCCTGAGCTTCCTGGACTTCCTGGAAGTCTGTTTCCTTGGCCAGATTGGGGAGGTTCTCCTTCATTATTTTTTCAAATAAATTTTCAATTTCTTGCTCTTCCTCTTTTCCTTCTGGCACCCCTATGATTCGAATGTTGGAACATTTAAAGTTGTACCGGAGGTTCCTAAGCCTCTCCTCATTTTTTTTTTGAATTCTTGTTTTTTCATTCTGTTTTCAGTTGAATGTTTATTTTTTCCTTCTGCTCCAAATCATTGATTTGAGTCCTGGTTTCCTTCCCTTCACTGCTTGTTCCCTGTACATTTTTCTTTATTTCACTTTGCATAGCCTTCACTTTTTCCTCTATTTTGCGACCATACTCAACCATATCTGTGAGCATCCTGACTACCAGTGTTTTGAACGTTCCATCTGATAGGATGGCTATCTCTTCATCACTTAATTGTGTTTTTTTCTGGAGTTTTGATCTGTTCTTTCATTTGGGCCATATTTCTTTGTCTTGGTGCACCTGTTATGTTGTAAGGTAAGGGGCAGAGCCTTAGGTATTGGCCCGTGCAGGGCAACTCATGTTGCTGGGTTGTGACGTTGTGTGTGTGGGGTAGGGGTCAGAGAGGGAACAATGCCACTTGCTTGACTCTCAGCTGGCTTTCAGTCACTTCCCTTGCTAGGCACAAACAAGTTGGGTCCTTCTTGTGCTAATTCCTGGATGAGTGGGTTAGCGTATATTCTAGGACCCTGTGGGTCTCTCCAACGAACTCTCCTGTGAGGCTCGGAGTTTCTTCTGCTGCCACAATCTCCACAGGTTTTTTACATCCAGAGGTTTTGAGGCTTTCTTTTCCTGCTCTGGAACCCTGGGTTGCATGGTCTATCTCACCCCCTAGTTGTTCCTCCCAGTTTATCTGCATGCAAATGTGGGACCATCAGGTCTACCAGCCAACCCCTTGCCTGGTCCTCCAGCGGCTGCCTTGCCATGCATCCTCTCCTCCCAGGCGGCCCATCTCTGCCCCTCCTACCAGTCTGTATGAGTGTTTTTTCTTTAACTTGTTGGTTGTTGGACTTACATACGTTCGATTTTCTGGCAGTTCTGGTTGTTTTTTGTTTTTAAGTTTGTTGTCCTTCTTTTGGTTGTGCAAGGAGACAAAGTATATCTACCTGTGCTTCCATCTTGGCTGGAAGTTAGTTCCTGTATTTCTTATCAAATGGAAGAAGCATCCCCATCTTTAAAACACAAAGACTTTTTGTTACTTAAGTATAAGAAAAATCATTTTTAGTTAGGAAGCTTTGAGTTACATAAAGAATTATTTTTTTATAACAGTTTTACTGAAAGTATAGACGCAGTTTTCATATATTTTCTCCACAGTGGTCTTCTGTAATAGTTGTGGGTATGGCCTAAAGTACAGTCCAGTGAAAATGATTTGGGAAAGGACCAGGCTATTTACCAAGTTTTTACTGAATTAATTAGCCTAACTGAATTCAAGGATAGCACAACGAATTATGAGATTAATGCTCCCGAAGTGCAGTATTGCTATATATCATTGAGTCATGATTAGTCAGTACCTTCCCCCAGAAGTAATTATTATTCTAATTATCACTGGTTTAGTCTTACCTAATATAATATGAACTCTTTCTTGTATCTGGGTTCTTTCACTCAACATAATGTTTGTGGGATTCATCTTATTGTCAGTGTATCAGTTATTTATTACTTTTATTTCTGTGTAATTTTCTGTAGTATTTTATGACTATAACATTATTCATTCTTCTCTTGGACACTTGGGTTCTTTTTAGTTATGACTATTATAAGTAAAGCTGCTATGAACATTCTGCTGTGTTATCTTTTGGTGGATACACAAAATCCTTTCTCTTGAAAATATACCTACGAGTGAAATTGCTGGGATATAGGATGGATAGTGTTTAGTTGAAGGTAAATGCTGCCAAACAGTTTTCCTGCATGGTTTGTTTTCTTTTTTAAACCTCATGATGCAAAGACATGCTCATTGATTTTAGAGAGGGGAAGGGAGGGAGAGATAGTGGGAGAGAAACATCAATGTGAGAAAGAAACTGATCAGTTGCCTCTTGTACATGTCTCAACTGGGACTGAACCCACAACCTAGGCATGTGCCCTGACTAGGAATCCAACCCGTGGCCCTTCAGTCCATGGACAATGCTCAACCAACTGAGCCACACTGGCCAGATGTCTCTTAATTTGGGGATGATCTGAAACTCTACAGGTAGCATCTTATGCAAAAAATGATGCCCTTAACATCTTGTAATAATGGTTGCTGAGGAAGAATGGTAAATAGTAATGTGTATTTTGCTTTTTTTTTTTCTTTTCTAGCATCAGTTCCTGAAGATTGCCAAGCCCCTCTCCAGCCTCACTCCACTCATTGCTGCGGCAAAAGAGGCAACCAAGAACAATCACTAAAACCACGCTCACCCCAGCCTCATTGTGCCAAGCCTTCTGTGAAATTAATGCTCATTTCAGAAATTCCAGCCCCTAATGCTCTCTCTTCCTTGCCTTGCTCCTCCCATTTCCTGGTCTAGTGCTGTCAAGACTTTGATCTTTGAAAACCATGTGCCCAGCATTGAAGAGAACTGAAACTGACTAATCAGATGATGGCCATCTAAATAAGGAATTTCCTCCTAATTTGTGGATGTGAAGGTGGTTTGTGATCAGGGCTTATATGAATAAACTCTTGGACTCCTATTTCTATGTAGCAAAATTGTACCCACATACCACCTCCCCAAAACCCCAGCCAATCAGGTTTTGGCTATATAAATTTTTGGCTTTATAACATTATCAGTTTGTAATTGGTTGAAGTTTCTTTAATGCTTGATTTTCTATGACTGAACTGCCTAAACACCTTATTGTACTTGAAAATTGGAACAGCTTGAGGAATGACATGGTGGTTGGTAATCTGTCAGGGACATGAAATGCCTCAATTTCCTGAACCACTATGGCACAACTGATCCTGATATGGGAGAGAGAGCTACCATGCTTTTCTTTGTGTGTACTTCTAGCAGCTGTTTGGGAGGACCTTGACCTAGTAGTGCTCCCCATGCTATTTCTTGTGAAATGGTCTTGGCTATGTAGCAGCTTTTGACTCCCTGCATCCCCTAGGCTGCTACCCCCATTCTGTCCTTGTTTAGAACATTGAGAAATTTCCTACGGCATATACTGGGTGAAAACGTGAAAAGTCAGGAAAAAAAAAATTTAGCTGCTTTTAGAACAAGGCTGGACACCAGGACCTGTCCAGCTATATCTATGTGATATTTTAAAAACAGTCTCTTTCTCAGTTTGAGGTAAGGAGCTAAAAGATTAACAGATCTTCTGATGGCCAGACTCTTTGGGTCAAAGGGAAGGATCTCCAAATCTGAGACTACATGTTAGCTTTGGATGGATTTGGTGGCTTGAGATGATATCTGCCAATTATGAGGGGACCCTGTTTTCACAATGCATGGCCTAGCTCTCTGCAAATGGAAATTCTTGCACTGGGTGTTTGGGATGTTTGCTACCTCCTGCTATCTTTGTGTTTTTTGGTCTTTCCACTGTGGTAGGACCCCTGGCCAGCATTGTGGCTTATCATGTCAGCCCCATTGGCTACCCTGTCATGCTCTGAGGTATCACTGCCTCTGCAGCACAAGTTTTATTTCCTTCAATAAAAGGACATGAAAATACCCTACTTGGAGTATATGCCTTTCTCTCTTCCTTCCTTCCCTCTCTTCCTTTCTTTATTTCCTGTTTTTTTTTTATTTTAAAATAATCTCAAACTTAAGGAAACTTAAGAAAAAATTATAAAATACATATTTTTCTTCTCATACCATTTGAGGTTAGGTGCAGATAAAATGCCCCTTTACCCTTACATATGTCAATGTATATTCTTTAACACTTTCATTTTAGATATAAATTAAGAGAAATGGGCCAAAATGTTTATATAAGGTATGGGCTCAAGCAATTATGGAGCTGGAGAAGTCCCATGATCTGTGTCTGAAAGTCGGGGGCCCAGTAAAGCCAGTGGTATAATTTGGAAGTCTGACAGCCAGAGAGCCAGTGGTGTAGATTTCAGTCAAAGTTTGATGTTTAAGAACCAGGATCTCCAAGGGCGGAAGTTCAATGTCCCAGCTCAATAGTCAGGCAGAAAGCAACCTTCCTTCACCTTTTTGTTCTTTTCAGGCCCCCAAGTAACTGGGTGATGCTCACCCACATCAGAGAGGACCATCTGCTTTACTCAGTTGACCAAATTAAATGCCAATCTCTTCTGGAAACATCCTACAAACACACCTAGAAATAATGTTTCACCAGAAACTGGGCATCCCATGGCCCAGTCAAACTGACACATGAAGTTAACTGTCATGCTCCCCAACCCCACCTTCACGTGAAGAAGGTAACTAAGTGAGCTGACGGTCCTAATGCTATGTGGTTATGGCTTTTAGGTCAAGGAGCCAATGTATTAAGATTGGTGCCCTCCCAATACTGTTTTGTGGGGGAAAAAACACAAAAGTACAGGAGATCCTCCATGCAGTTACTGAAATAACAAGTACAGTTGGATTTGTTATGTGTAAGACAGAAGGAAAGTTAGATGGTGGTATGAAAGTGATGAGAATCCAAAGACTGTACCTCCTCACTTTGAAATTGCAGTGGTAAACTGGTTAGTCTGACGAGGCCTGAGGTTAGCCGATTGCCCCTCTGCAATCTTAGAGTTGTTGATTAGTTGGATGTTAAAAAAGAAGCATTGGTGGACCTGTGAACTTTCCAACACTTAATTTGAGCCTCATAGGGATGACTTTACTGCTGGGATATCTAGACATCCACTCAGATCATGGAACATCCTTCATGCTTAGGCAGCTTAACAGCACATTTCCATGCCTTTTAATGTCTGCAGCACAATGGAGGCAAGAGAATTCTGAAACTCTACTCATAGGCAATTGTTGCTTGTCTAATTTTATATTAGTACTGAACATATCTATATCCTGTGTGTTAGTTTTCTACTGGCACATGAATTACCACAAATATTATGGCCTAAAATAACATAAATTATCTCAGAGTTTCAATATGTCAGAGCTCTGAGCATAGCATGGCTTGATTTTTCTGCCCAGCCTCTTATTAGGGTGAAATCAAGGTGCCATCTTAGAATTCTGCCCAGCACACCCTACAAGGTTGTGTCTGCGCTCAACCATCTGTTAAGATCCCAGGCAGCTGGATATAAGGGTCTAGAGCTCAGAGTTGAGGTCAGAGCTAGAGAAACTGAGGAATCAATGATTAAACGAAGCTAAAACAAACCCATTGTTTGAAGCAGGTTAGGGAAAAAAACAGAAAAAATGCTAAGAGAGGTAATCTGTGAACAACCAGGCTACAAAAAGTAACTCCTGAATTTAATGATGAACAAGAACTAATTTTACAGTTATTTTCATACGAACCAAAACAGAAGGCATACCCTAAAAGGCGCAGTTCAAAAGTACCGCTTCATGCCGTGGTTGGCGTTGGGTTTTGAATTCTGTCCCCGGGAACCTGGGGGCGCACCAGAGGCCACGCCCCTGCCACGCCCAGCCACGCCCGCCCCACCCCTTCAGGCGCGTCCTGGAGCCCGGCCTCCATCTTGAGAGACGCTGGTCTGCGCCAGTGCGAAATCCAGATTTGGGCTCGGGCTGTGGAGTCCCCGTAAGTAACGCGTCCAGCTCCGGGCTTCCCGCCGAAGCATCTCCCGCAACAGGAGCTTTATGAATATTACCGGTTGGCAGCCAAAGCCAGGGCCCTTGGGCCAGTCAGCTCACTAGGTCAGCTGAACCCGGAGTGGCCCTTACCTGCAGGGCTCCTGGGGGAAGCTGAGCCCGAAGGGCTTCCGCCGGTGCGGGTCGCCCGGGGGGCAACGTCCCCAAGGCCCGCAGACCCAGGGCTGGCCTGCGGGCCGGCTTGTCCTGAAGTCCTCGCAGGTGTGAAGGCTCGGCTCCGTGCCCTCAGCCCAACGCGGCGTGTTGTTCAACGTCTGGAAATAGGTGTTGAATGCATTCTGCGCGGTTTCTGGGGGTTGATGGCGGGAGGCCGAGTCTTGTTCTGGTGCCTGCATCCTGACAGGCACGCCCCAGTTTTTGATCAGGCAGGTGGGTGAGCAGTGGTGCCCTTTGGCCCTTTCCTGGCGTGGGAGGTACTGGCGGGGAAGTGGGTCTTGGAGGGAAGATCAAGGATTGGGTTTTGGACAAATGAAATTCGAGGTGCCTGTGAGAAATGCAAGTGGAAATCGCAGTAGGCTGTCGGATATGTGGGTTGGGACATCCGAGAAGAGGTCTGGCAGGGCAGCTGTTGATTGACTTTGACGTAAACGCGATTGAATTTGCAGTGTGGACCTTGCTACCGTGGCTGGTGGAGTCAAAGGTAAAGGACCCGTAGATCCGGGGGCGGTGGTTGTGGTAATGATTCTGGTTAACATGCCGCCTTTTATTCAGTATTCGGGCCGTTTACCATCCTCGCAGTCACAGAGCGTTTGTTCAAAACATCTTTCTTGGATAATCCGATATTTGCAACATAAACGCCAAGTTCGTGTAACTACTTGTACATCATCAAGTAGTTCAAACTTTTGTCTCATTCCCATTGTGCTTATTTTTCTTTGACTCATGGGTTTTAAAATATATGGTGTTTATGTATGGAGGTTCCTCATAAAATTAAAAATTGAGCTACCGTATAAATCAGCAATTCCTCTTCTGGGTATTTATCAGAAGAAATACAAAACACTAATTCAAAAAGGTATATGCATCCCTGTGTTCACTGCAGCATTACTTGCAATAGCCAAGATGTGGAAGCAATCCAAGTGCCCACTAATAAACAATTGGATAAAGAAGATGTGATATTATTTGGCCATAATAAAGAATATGTTACCATTTATGCCAAATGGATGGAGCTAAAGGATATCATGCTAAGTGAAATAAGTCAGAAAAATACAAATAGCATATGTTTTCATTTATATGTGGACTCTAAAAAATAAAATAAATAAACAAAACACACAGACTCATAGATACAGAGGACAAACTGATAGTTGCCTGATGGGAGAGGGTTGGGGAGTTGAATGAAAAAGGTGAAAGGATTAAGAAATACAAATGGACAGTTACACAGTAGTCCCAGGGATGTGAAGTACAAAGCAGGGAAAATAGTCAATAGTATTGTAATAACTAAGTATGCTGCCATGGGGGTACTAGACTTATCTGTGTGGTCACTGAAGTTATAGAAATGTCTAAGCACTGTGCTGTACTGAAACGAATGTAATAGTTAATGTAAACTGTAAAATAAAATGTTTTAAAATAATGGTGTCTAATTTCCAAATGTGGAATTTTCTAGTTTTCTTCTTCTTATGGATTTCTGCTATAATTGCAATGTAGTACAAATATACTCTTAAGATTTCAATTCTTAGAAATTTATTAAAACTACTTGTGTGACTCAGTACATCATCATTTTTGGTAAATATTGCATTTCGACTAAAAAGAATGTACATTCCATAGTCATCGAGTGCAGTGTTTTATAATTGTTAATTAGATTAGTTTGTTAATCAGATTGTTAGAATCTTCTATATCTTTTTAAAATTTATATTTTAATTGTATTTTTCTGTTACCATTTCTCCCTCTTATACTCCCCTCCAACCAACAATTATCAAACTGTTGCGTATGTCCTCAAATCCTTTTTTTTTTTTTGCTTGATCCCTCCACCCACTAACCACCCCTCACCCTCAGAGCCGTCAGCCTGCTCTCCCTCTCTGAGTCTGTCTATTTTGCTTGTTAATTCAGTTTGGTCATTAGAGTCCACATATGAGTGAAATCATATGGTATTTGTCTTTCTCTGACTGGCTTATTTCAATTAGCATAATGTTCTCCAGGTCCATCCATGCTGTTGCAAAAGGTAAAATTTTCTTCTTTTTATGGCTGAGTCCCATAGTTGTTTTATCCACTCATCTGCTGATGGACACGTGGGCTTCTTCCATATCTTGGAGATTGTAAATAATGCTGCAGTGAACATAGGGTTAAGGTTATATTCTCTCCAATTACTGTTTTCAGGTTTATTTGGATATATTCCTAGAAATGGAATCGCTGGGTCATAAGGCAGTTCCATTTTTAATTTTTTGAGGCATCTCCATATTGCTTTCCACAGTGGCTGCACCAGTCTGCATTCCCACGAATAGTGCAAAAGGGTTCCCCTTTTTCCACAGCCTCACTAGCACTTGTTGCTTGTTGGTTTATTGATGATAGCCATTCTGACCAGTGTGAGGTAATAATCTCATGGTGCTTTTAATTTGCTTTCTCTGATGATTAGTGACATTGAGCATCTTTTCATATGTCTATTGGCCATCTCTATGTCCTCTTTGGAGAAAGATCTATTCAAGTCCTTTGCCCACTTTTTGAATTGGATTGTTTGGGGGTTTTTTGGTATAAAAAACCCAAACAATTTGGTATTGTTTGGAAATTTATCCAAACAATAAAGTTCTTTATAAATTTTAGATATTAACCCTGTTTGTCAGATATATTGGCAAATATGTTCTCCCATTCAGTGGGTTGTCTTTTTTATTTTGTTGTTTCCTTTGCTGTGCAAAAACTTTAGTTTGATGTAGTCCCGTTTTTCTTTTTCTGTTCATGGGTAGGAAGCATTAACATCTTTAAAATGTATATTCTGCCCAAAGCAATCTATAGATTCTGTGCAATTCCAATCAAGATACCAATGATATATTTCATGGAACTAGAACAAATATTTTAAAAATTTTATGGAACCACAGAAGGCCCTGCATAGCAACAGTGATCTTGAGAAAGAAGAACAAAGTTGGAAGAATCATGCTACCTAATATGAAACTATACTATAAGGCCACAGTAAGCACAAAACTGGCGTAAAAACAGACACATAGATCAGTGGAACAGAATAGAGAACTCAGAAACATACACGTGCCTTTATAGTCAATTGGTATTTGACAGAGGAAGCAAGTACAGTGGGCTAAAGTGAGTTTATTCAATAAATGGTGTTGGGAAAATTGGACAGTTACATGCAGAAAAATGAAACTAGACCGCCTTCTTACGCCACATACAAGAATAAATTAAAAATGGATTAAAAACAAATGTTAGACTCAAAACCATAAAAATCCCAGAAGAAAACATAGGCAGTAAAATACCAGACATTGCTTATAGCAGTATTTTACCTGATATATTTCCTGAGACAAGGGAAACAAAATAATTTTCTATATTTTTACAGACTTTTTGTCTGTTTATCATTTATTGAGAAAGGTGTGCTAAATCTCCCACCATGATTGTGGATTTGTCTTTTTCTCCATAGAGAGACTATGTGGATTGAGTGCTATAAATTGAAAATTCTTCTTTTCACAAAAAATCATTTTCATCATTATGAATGTACCTCTTTGTCTCTACTAATGCTTTTTCCCCTCAAAGTTTTTCAAACTGCTGGTAATACAGTGAGGTATGGCTCCACTCTCACCCTTCCTTTAGTACACCTTTTGTGTTCTAAACTTTGCCATGTAACTTTATAATGCTCTCCTATCATGACTTGACCAGCTCTGCTTTTGCCTTTGACTTCACGACATCCCTTGAAGTAGCATCTGTAAATGGGCTTGCACATAGGAACTTGTTTTCTTGGACATTTTCCGTCTCCATGAGAATATGCTCTAATCTGGTTGCTAGGTCACCCCAGTTATACTGGGTGAGCCCAGTCTAGATCAGCAGAACAGGTACTGTATTTTGCCAAGTATAATGCATACTTTTTTGCCCAAATTTTTGAAGGAAAAATAAGGATGTGTATTATACATGGATACATGTTACCTGGAATACCTTGTAGCTGTTCTTGTGTTTTGTCATTATTTGTTACATAAAATATCTTGTATCATAATATGTTAAAAAATGCTAAAATTCCTTTATAATACAAAAAACAAGTATCTAAATATAAATAAAAATTGAATTTAAAAATTAAAACATTTTTTTCCTGAAAGTTTGGGCCAAAAATGTGGGTGCACATTTTACATGGCAAAATATGGTGATTGTTCAGCTCAGATATGTAAACCGTAAATGCTTATTTTTGTGTGTGAGGATTTGTCTTTGGTTGGTACATGGCATTATCCTGGTAATGTAACATTGATAAATATCACATACAAGATATGTCTCTTTTTCCATTCTTTTATCTTCTATCTTAAATCAACTTCTTGTAAGGAGTACATGGTAGGTTTTATCATTTTAATCCAGTTAGACAATTTTTGTTTTTTCTTTTAACTGGACCACTTAGTCCATTTATGTTGAAAGGGATTACTGATATATTTAGGTGTAAATCTGGCATTTATTATTTGATTTCTTTTTGTTCTGTTATTGTTCCTTTTTCACTTTTTTCTTGTTTTATTTTGGATTGAGTAATACTTATAATTTCTTTTTATCTCCTTTGTTGGCTTATTATATACATACACCCTTTCCCAGAGGTTACTTTAACTTATCAGAATATACCTTCAAGTAATTTAATACCAGTTCATGTAAGTACAAAAACACGCATTCATTTCCCTGCTCCTTGTCTTTGAACTGTTGTCACATATCTTACTTTTACAATTGTCATAAGCCGCAGTATTCATTGTTGTTTTTGCATCAGACTTCTATCTTCTGAAGTGATTTTATAAATAATAAAATCGTTATTTTACATCCACTCACATATTTAATGTTTCCACTGTACCTCATGTCTTTATATAGATGCCATTCCTACCTGGTAACTTTTTCCTTCATATTGAGTGACTTTCTTTAATATTTCTGGTAATATAAGTCACCTGGGGATTAATTCTTTCAGTTTTGAATATCTGAAAAGGTCTCATTTCACCTTTATTTTTTAAAAATATTTTTGCTGAGTGTTGAATTCTAGGTTAACATGTTTTGTGTTTTTTTAAGTTCTTTAAAGGTGTGTAACATTCTCTCTATGGATGAGTAATAGTACATTGTGTATATGTACCACATACTATTTATCCATTGAACAACCAATGGAAACTTAGGTTGCTTCCATATCTTCGCTATTGTAAATAATGTTGCAGTGAATGTAGGGGTGTCTGTATCTTTTTATATTAGTGTTTTCATTGTCTTCAAATAAAATACCCAGAAGTGGAATTGCTGGATCATATGGTTGTTCCACTTTAAATGTTTTTGAGGAATCTCCATACTGTTTTTCATCATGGTTGAACCGGTTTACATTCCCTCCAATAGGGGCCAAGGGTTCTCTTTTCTCCACATCCTTGCCAAAATTTGTGGGTTTTTGTCTTTTTGATAATAGCCATTGTGACAGATGTCAGGTAGTATCTCATTGCACTTTTGATTTGCACTTCACTTATGATTAGTGATATTGAGGGTCTTTTCATGTACCAATTGACCACCTGTATGTGTTCTTTGGAAAAATGTCTATTCAAGTCCTTTGCCCATTTCTTAATCACATTGTTTTTTGATACTGAGTTGTATGACTTCTTTATGTCTTTTGGATATGAACCCCCATGAGATACATACTTTGCAAATGCCTTTTCCCATTTAGTAGATTGCCTTTTTTTTTTTTTTTGATGTGCAGAAGCTTTTTGGTTTGATGTAGTTCCATTCATTTATTTTTGTTTTCATTCTCCTTACCTGAGGAAACTGGCCAAAAACATATTCCTAAGATTGATGTCAAAGAGCTACTGCCTATGTTTCTTTTAGGAAACTTTATGGTTTCAGGTTTTACATTTAAGTCTTTAATTCATTTTGAGTTTGTTTTGTATATGGTGTAAGATAGTGGTCCAGTTTCTTTTTTTTTTTTTTGGCATGTAGCTGTAGTTTTCCCAACACCATCTATTGAAGAGATTGTGTTTTCCCTATTGTATAATCTTGCCTTCTTTGTCATAGATTAATTGATGACATAATTTGGATTTTTTTCTTGTTTCCCTCTTCCATTACTTTGATATCTGTGTGTCAGTTTTTGTGCCAGTACTATATTGTTTTGATTACTATAGCACTGTATTGTATTTTGAAATCAGGAATGTGATACCTCCAGCTTGGTTCTTCTTTCCCAGGATTGCTTTGATATTTGAGGTCTTTTGTGGTCCATACAAATTTAGAATTCTTTGTTCTAAATCTTTGAAAAATGCCATTGGAATTTTGATAGGGATTGCATTGAATCCATAGATTGCTTTCGGTAACTTGGACATGTAAAAATAATTAATGCTTCCAGTCCATGGTGTATCCAGCATGATATATCTTTCCATTTATTAGTGTCATCCTTAATTTCTTTCATCAACGTCTTATAGTTTTCAGTATACAGGTCTTTTACTTCATCGATTAAATTATTTGTAAGTATTTATTCTTTTCAATGTGATTGTAAATGGGATTGTTTTCTCAGTTTCTTTTTCTAACAGTTCATTATTAGTATAAAGCAATGCAACAGATATCTGTATGTTAATTTTGTATCCTGTAACATTACTGAATTCTTTTTTTTCCTAATAGTTTTTTGGTGGTTTTCTGTTTATGGTATCATGTCATCTGCAAACAGTGACAGCTTTACTTCTTTCATTCAGATTTGGATGCTTTTATTTTTTTCCCCTAATTATTGTGGCTAGGTCTTTAAATACAAGGTTGAATAAAAGAGGTGAGAGTAGGCATCCTTGTCTTGTTCATGATCTTAAAGGAAAAGCTTTTAGCTTTTCTTTTTTCCCAAGATTTCTTCTTTAAAAAATATATCTTATTGATTATGCTATTACAGTTGTCCCCATTTTCCCCCTTTGCTACCCTCCACCCAGCACCCCCATTCCTTCTGGCAGCCTCCCCCCGCCTTAGTTCTAGTCCTTGGGTCATGCATGTAAGTTCTTTGGCTACTCCATTTCCTATAGTGTTTTTAATATTCCCCTGCGTATTCTGTACCTACCAAGTTTGCTTCTTAATCCCTGCACCTTTTCCCTCATGCTCCCGTTCCCCCTCCTAACTGGTAACCATCCAAATGATCTCCATATCTATGATTCAACTTCTGTTCTGCTCGTTTGCTTAGTTCATTTTATAGATTCAGTTGTTGATAGTTGTGAATTTGTTGCCATTTTTTAATGCTGATACTTTTGATCTTCTTTTTCTTAAATAATCCCCTTTAACATTTCATGTAATAATGGCTTGATGATGACGAACTCCTTTAGCTTTACCTTGTCTGGGAAGCACTTCATCTGCCCTTTCATTCTAAATGATAGCTTTGCTGGATAGAGTCATCTAGGTTGTAGGTCCTTGCTTTTCATCATTTTGAATACTTCTTGTCAGTCCCTTGTAACCTGCGGAGTTTCTTTAGGGAAATCGGCCGATAGTCTTATGAGAACTTCTTTGTAAGTAACTATCTGCTTCTCTCTTGCTGCTTTTAAGATTCTCTCTTTATATTTAACCTTTGGCACTTTGATTATGATGTGTCTTGGTATGGTTCTCTTTGTGTCCATCTTGTTTGGGACTCTGCGCTTCCTAGACTTCTATGTCTATTTCCTTCAGCATATTAGGGAACTTTTCTTTTTTTTTTTAAGAATAAGTTTTCAATTTCTTATTCTTCTACTTCTCCTTCTGGCTTCTCTATGATTCAGATGTTGGTACATTTGGAGATGTCCCAGAGGCTCTTTACCCTATCCTCATTTTTAAAAAATTATTTCCTCTTCTTGCTGTTCTGATTTAATGTTTTTTTTTCTTCCTTTGTTCCAAATGATTGATTTGATTTTCTGCTTCATCCACTCTACTATGGATTCCTGTAAATTTTTCTTCATTTCACTCAATGTAACCTTCATTTCTGATTGCATAATTTTTATGCTGTTGAAGTACCCACTGAGTTTCTTGAGTACCCTAATAACCAGTGTTTTGAACTCTGTATCTGACAGATTGCTTATCTCCATTTTGTTTAGTTCTTTTTCTGGAGTTTTGTTCTGTTCTTTCATTTGGGCCATGTGCCTTTGTTTCCTCATTTTTGCACCCTCCCTGTGTTTGTTTCTATGTATTAGGTAGAGCTGCTTTAACTCCCTGTCTTAGTTGTGTGGCCTAATGTAGGAAGGCACACCTCTAAGTTGGATGGGGAAGAACCTTGAGTAAACGCTAGGGCAGGACAACCTGTTTGAACTTGATTGCTGGAGTCTCACATATGGTGCCGCTGCCCTGTGGCTGTGTAACTTGTGTTGGTTCTAGAAAAGGATCAGTGGCTGCTTCCCGCCGTCTGGAGTTTTGTTCAGGAGGAAGTTGTCCCCTGGCACTCGCCCTGTTGCCAGACACTTCACTTTCTCCCCGTATGCCACTGGTGCCTTTCAAGCTCAAGCCCAGAGAGAGTGAGTCTCAGTTAAGTCCTAAGTCTTTTGTGGACCCTTTAAGAGGAGAGACCAGAGAATCCTGCAGTTTATTCTTCTGCTCAACCTGCACTGGTTTTTACAGCCAGAAGTTACAGGGACTTATCTTCCGGACACTGGAACGCTGGGCTGGATGGTCTGGTGTGGGGCTGGTATCCCTTGCTCCCAAGCTCTCTCTCCTGATTTTCATACACGACACATGGATGTGGGACCTGCCCTTCTGTATCTCTGTGCCTCATTGTCTCCACTCTCCTCCGCCCCTCCTACCCATCTGAATGAACATGACTTCTTTAATTCCTTGGTTGTCAGACTTTCATACAGTTTGATTTTCTGATGGTTCTGGGTAAGAGTTGTTTTGTAGTTTAACTGTAATTTTTGCTATGGTTGTGCAAGGATAAGAGCCGTGTTTACCTATGCCACCTCCTTGACCAGAGAAAAGCTTTCAGCTTTTCATCATTGTCTTATGTAGCTTTTATTATGTTGAGCTAAATTCCTCTATGTGTACTTTGTTGAGAGATTTTATCATAAATGGATGTTTAATTTTGTCAAATGCTTTTCTGCGTCTATTGAGATGATTGTGATTATCTCTTGTTTTGTTAATATAGTATATATCATTGGGGATTTTTTTTTGTGAATGTTAAAGAATCCTTGCATTCCTGAAGCAAATTTCAATTGATCCCGATATATGATCCTTTTAATGTATTGTTGAATTTAATTTGCTAATATTTTGTTGAGGATTTCTGCATCTATGTTCATCAGGGATATTGGCCTCTAATATTCTCTCTTTTTTTTTATAGTATTTGTATGGTTTGAGTGTCTAAATATAGCTAGTCATGTAAAATGGCTTTTGAAGTGTACCTTTTTCTTCAAAGACTGGAAATTTTGAGAAGGATAGATATTAACACTTCTTTAAATGTTTGATAGGATTCACCTGTGAAGCTGTAGGGTCCTAGACTTTTGTTTTTAGGGAGTTTTTTGATTACTGATTCATTTCATTGCTATTCAGATTTTCTATTTCTTTATGATTCAATTTTGGAAGATTGTTTTTTCCCAGGAGTTTATCCATTTCTTCTAGGTTGTCCAAGGTGTTGTTTTATAATTGTTATTAGTAGTATTTAATGATTCTTTGTATTACTCTGGTATTGGTTGTAACTTTTAATTCATTTCTGATTTTATTTATTTGGGGACCTCTCTCTTTTTGCCTTGATGAGTCTGGCTAGGAGTTTATCAATTTTGTTTATCTTTCCAAAGAACCAGCTCTTACTTTTATTGATCTTTTCTAAATTTTTTTAGTCTCTGTATCATTATTTCCATTCTCATATTTATTGTTTCTTTTCTTCTGCTAACTTTGGGCTTTGTTTGTTTATATTTTTCTAGTTTTTTTAGGTATGAAGTTAGATTGTTTATTTCAGATTTTCTTGTTTTTTGAGGAAGGTGTGTATTTCTGTGAACTTCCCTCTCAGGGCTTCTTTCGCTGTGTCCCAGAGCTTTTTGAATGTTGTGTTTCCATTTTTATGTCTCAAGATATTTTTTATTTCCTTTTTCATTTCTTTTTTTATCCATTAGTTGTTTAGTAGCATCTTGTTTAGTCTCCATATGTTTGTGTTTTTTCCAATTTTTTTCTTGTAATTGATTTCTAATTTTATATCATTATGATCAGAAAAGATACTTGATATGATTTTGGTTTTCCTAAATTTATTGAGACTTGTTTTGTGACTCAGTATTGATTTATTTTGTGCACTTGCAAAGAATGTGTATTCTGCTGTTTTGGGATGGAATTTTCTCTGTGTGTGTGTGTGTGTATATGTGTGTGTGTGTGTGTGTATTTTCCATCTCCTTCAATGAAACTTTTAAGTCTATTGTTTATTTATTTCCTGTCTGCTTGATCTATCTATCCATATAAGCAGGGGATTAAAGTCCCCTACTATTGTTGTATTACTGTCAGTTTCTCTCTTTATGTCTGTTAGTATTTGCTTTATATATTTCAGTATTCCTATGTTGGGTGCATAAATATTTACAAATATCTTCTTCTTGGATTGACTCCTTTATTATTATTTAATCCCTTTCTTTGTCTTTTGTTACAGTATTTGTTTTAAAGTCTAATTTATCCTATAAAAGTATTGGTACCTCAACTTCCTTTTTTTTCATTGTCATGGAAACATCCTTTTACTTTCAGTCTCTGTGTGTCTTAAAATCTGAAGTGGGTCTCTTATAGGCAGTATATAGATGGGTCTTGTTTTTTATCCATTCACCACCTTATGTCTTTTGTTTGGAACATTTAGTCCATTTATATTTAAAGTAGTTATTGATGGGTGTGTACTTATTGCCATTTTGTTTATTGTTCTCTTTTTTTCTTGCTCACTTGCTCTCTTGTGGTTTGATGACTTCAGTGTTATGTTTGGATACCTTTATTTTTTTTGTATCTGTTATATGTTTTTGGTTTGTGATTACTCTGAGGTTCATAATAGAAATGTATATAATCTCAGTACATTTTAATTTGATGTTAGCTTAAATTCAAATGCATTTTACAAGCACTATATTTTTACTCCCACCCCACCCCACTTTATATTTTTGGTATCATAATTTACATATTTTATTTTTCATATCCCTTAATTAATTATTGTAGTTATAGCTTATAACTTTTGTTTTTAACCTTCATACTAGACTTATAAGTGATAAATCTACTTCCTTTACTGTGTATTTGCCTTTACTAGTGATATTTTTTCCCATATATTTCCTTATTTATTGTTATGGCTTTTTTTTCCACTTAAAAAAGGTCTTTTAACATTTTTTGTAAAGTGAGGATGAACTCCTTTAGCTTTTGCTTGTGTCGTAACCTCTTTATCTCTCCTTCAATTCTGAATAACTTCGTTGTGTAAAGCATTCTTGGTTACAAATTTTTGCCTTTCAGTGTTTTGAATATAGCATACAGCCCCCTCTAGCCTGGAAAGTTTTTCCTTAAAGATAGTCTTGTGGAGTTTCTCTTATATGTAATACATTCTTTTTCTATAGCTACATTTAAGATTCTTTATCCTTAAATGTAACATTTTAATTATAATGTATCTTGGTGTGATTCTCTTTGGTACATCTTATTGGGACTCTCTGGATTTGTGTGACCTGGAGGTGTTGTTTCCTTTTCCACATTAGGGAATTTTTCTGCCATAATTTCTTCAACTAATTTTTCTGACCATCTCTCTTTTCCTACTGGAACCTTGTAATGTGAATATTATTTTTCTTAATGTTGTTCTAGAGGTCCCTTAAGGTATCCTTTCTTTTTAAAATTCTTGTTTCAGTTTGCTTCTCTCTCTGGGTGAGAGCTGCTGCTTTGTCTTCCAGCTCACCGATTCTTGCTTCTGCTTCTTGCATTCTGGTGTTGAACCTCTCTAATGTGCTCAAGGGGCATCCCTCATGCAGACTGCTCATTCTCACTGGCTGTGGCAGGGCTGGGTTTGCTGTGTTGGGTGGGCTACTTGCAGGGCATTTGCCTGGCCTGATTGCGGTGTGGCTGTTGCCCATTCTAGTTGTGACGTGGCTGTTGTATGTGGCTGGGAGTGTCACAGAGCACATCCATTGGTTTTAGCAGTCTAGCAGGTGCATAACAAAAATGATGCATACCACCTCCATCACCAGCAAGTTAGAATGAAATTGAAAAAATGGCACCTGCATTATTTCCAACCCTGAAGAAATTCTGTACAAGAACCTTCCTCTTTGGTAGGCATTTTAGAATTAGTAAGTGGGTCTCCCTCACTTATCAGCTATGTGCTAATCAAACTCTTGCTTTTGTGCTTGATCACAGAGTGAGTGGGTCTCTGTGCTGGCCCTCTATTTTTTAAAATTATTTTTTATACCCTCAATCAAGGATATGTTATTGATTTGAGAAAGAGAGAGACAGAGACAGGGAGATCCATCGATATGAGAGAGAAACATCAATTGCCTCCTGTATGTGCCCTGACCAGGGGTTGAACCTACAGCCTAGGTGTGTGCCCTGGCCGGGGATTCAATCTGCAAACTTTTGTTGTACAGGACGACATTCCAACCAACTGAGCTACTCAGCCAGGGCTGTGCTGGCCCTTTAATAGTGGGTTTTTCGTTTCTGTGCAGTGTGGATGGGGCATAGAGCACGTCCACTGGTGCTAGCAGGCTACAGGGAGGGGACCAAGGATGGCCCTTGCCAGCTCCACTACCAGCAAGTTAGAATGAGATTGCAAAAATGGCTCCAGCCAGTGTTTCTGACCCTGGTGGAAATGCGTGAAGGTTCCTATGTTTCTGGTAGCCACTCTAGGATAAGTAAGTGAGTTTCTCTTACAGATGGTCTAGGGTTTTTCAAACCGTTGCTCTTGCTCTGTATCTAAGGGCGAGTGGGTCTGCATGTGAGCACTTTAAGATCTGGTTTTCCATTCCTTATAGCTCTATGGTTGCGCTGCACTTAATTCCTATTGGTTTTCAAGACCAAACATACTGTGGGCATGTCTTTATGGTGCTGGACTTAGGGGTTGAGGTGCTTGATGTGAGGCACAGTACCTTTGCTCCTCCAAAGAAAGTACCTTATTTTGGGGCTGCCGCTTGTGGGTTCGCATATCTTGGGTGGAGTCCCAGATGAGTCTCTGCCTCTCTTCCCTGTCTCTGTGTGGCTCTTTTATCCTTTGTTTGGAGGCATTGTTTATCTAGTACTCAGGTTCTTTTCAGAGGGAAATTATTCCATGAAGCTGTGTCCATGGGAGGAGGTGAGTCCAGGGTCTTCCTCTACTGCCACCACGAATTCTTCACTGCCGAGTAATTTATTATTGGATTCTAGGCATTGTGAATTTTGCTTTTTTGGCTGCTTCTTGTATTAAAAAGTATTCTCGATCTGTGTTACTTGGAAACATTTTGATTCTTTTGAAGCTCACCTTTAAGCTTTGCTAGGCCAGACCATTGCAGCCTTTAAAGTAGGCCTACTTTTTCCCACCGCTGTGGCAGTACCCTTTTGCGAATGCTGTACAGTGTCCCGTGAATTAAAGGCTTTTCTGCTCTGGTGGAAACATCAACTATCCCCAGCCTTTCATGAGCCCTGGAGATTGTCTCACCACCTCTTTTTGTGTAGTTATTTCCTTCGCCTCAGATAATTTCATCACAAGCATGTGCTGATTAGTATTCAATTAAAGAGCCAGGGGGAGGCACTGGGGGAGCCGTTACTTCCACAATCTCCCACTTCTGTCTACTGAATTCAGGGATACTGCCAAGTACCACCTGTTTTTGACTCTCAGAGCTTCATCCTAGAAACTCTATATTTACTAATTGTAAATGGGACATTTATAATTCTCAATTCCTTTTTTCCCTTCTCAGGGATTACTCTGTTCATCATTGCCAATTGTTCACAGTCTAGAAATGTTTGTTGCATATTTCCTGCAGTTTTTAGTCACTTAGGTGAGGGGGTTACTTCAATCCCCGTTCTCCATTTTGGCCATAAGTGGACGTTCAGACTGCGCACCCTTAACTACATTACTACAGTACCTTTCACAAAAAACAAGTAAGGTATCACAAAGTTTTCAGGGGTGGAAATGATTGTCTGGGATCAGGTGCTTTAAGACTATTCATGTTTGTTTTTAAATAATTTGTACCTCCCCCCAAATTTCACACATTTTCTACAAGTTCCTATGTATGAGAACAATAGGCTTCCATCGCAGTGGGGTGAGAAAATGCAGTAGTGACAACTAGATGTCCCTAAGTATCTGTTTTTCCTTTTTTTACTAGTAAGAAAACCCCTGCCTGCCAGTGAAATGTCAGGTTCAGCTTCTGTACATGTCCTTAAAATACAGGGGAGCACCCTTCTTCATTCCCTCTTCCTACCTTCTAGTTGGAGTTGGAGTACGGATCTAGCTGGCGCAGCCGTTTTTTGGACCCTGAGAAGGAAGCCCTGCACTGCTGTGGCACAGCAAGATGGCCAGTGTCTGGGTTCCTAAAGGCACTGTGAAGCCACATACCACATCATTTGTTCTTTGTACCTTTGAAATGTTTGTCTGCAAAGGGAAAAATAAACCTGTCTTATTTCAACTGTTGCTATTTTGAATGTTCTGTCATTCCTAATTGAGCCTAACCCTCACTGGTTCCACATGGCAGAGGAGAGAAGGGGACGGGGTGGGGCAGTGTGGGAGAGTCATGTATTAGTCAGGGATTGTGGCCTGTGCCTCTGAGTTCTCAAGTTATTGCAAGAGCATATTGCAGTTTAAAAAGCATAATGTGATGCTCTCAGCATCTGTTGTCTAGAACAGAGAATATGATCCTGTTTTGGAAGGGAGAAAACCCCATCTTGAATGGTACAAAGGATGCAGTGAACACTCAACGAGTTGGTGGGGAAGGTGGGATGAGGCTCTAGTTTTCTGCACTGCCTGAAAGTTATCTTAGGTTAAAATTTTTTAAAAAATTATTTGTGATGGATTTTTTTGTAGAATTGTGGGGTAGGAAACATTTAAAGGAGCTAATAGATTCTCATTGTTTTATTTGTCGTTCCAGCAAAAGTGTGTATCATGTTTAAGAAAGTCAACAGGATTGAGGTAAAAAGCCAGAAGACAAGACAGAAAAAACATAAGCCATGGATAGCACGCATCTTCAACCACGAATGCTACATCACCTACGTTACTGGCTGCTACAGCTGCCAGTGTAACACCAAGCTGGAGAAAAAATCTAGATATGACCCCTGCTGCTGCTCTTTGGTACAGAGAGATGGGGAGGATATGGACCGCACTTCCTGAGGTGTGGGGAACACGGGCTGGCCCCTGCCGCCATGGGGGCTCAGTATCTCCTGAACTGGGCGTGCCTGGGCTCTAGTTCTCCCATGAAAGGTCTGCCGCAATTCTGGAGCCAAAGTGAATCTTACTGACACATGTGCCTGTTTTCTTTCACTTTTATTCTTCACTTTACCTTTTCCTAACTACTTATTTTATATCATTCATTTATTCATTCACTCACTTTTGCTTTTACTCACTCAGTGAACCGTGAAGAAAAATGAGGTTGGGTATAATTAAATGTGTTTGGCTAGGGATTACAGGATGCCTGAATACTTAATTTTCTCTTTATTGTGAGTTTCCCAAAGAGGCTATGCTTGTGAGAAGAAAAAAAACACAAAAACAAAACCAGACAGTGAGAAACAAGGTGCTCCTTTATTATTGGTCAGGCCAAGGCCTGATTTTCCCTAATGAAGAACTCTGGTAAGGTCGAGTGGTGGCACAGGGGCTGGCCTCATTGCAAGTACTGCTGAGGCAACGGATAAGTGGAGTTAAATTTGACTTCCTTTTTTCTCTTCCCAGAGAGAGCAATTATTTTACCCATTTCTGGTTATTGCATTTTTCATGTCTGTGGTTTTGCTGTTCGTGTGGATAGAGACCTCAAATGAATACAATGGCTTTGACTGGTGAGTTTCACTTTTTGTATTTTCTTTTGTGAAAGGGCTTTGTGGTCTGATAGCCACCTGGGTCCTACCTCAGGGTGGAAGAGCCAATGGCACAAGAGGGAAGGTGGACAGAATTGGGCTTTCCACACCTGGTGTTTGAGAGGCCTGACCCAGGGGCAGAGTAAGGATGCCAGCGCCCTCACCTGACATACTTCCCGTCCACTTGTGCTCACTCTCTCATTGAGACCAAATCTGGTTCAGGGGGAAGTTTCTCTGTTCTTCCAATGTTTCCAATTGGCTATTCTGACATCTGTTTCTTACTCTTTTTGTCTGGGTTACTGATGCCTATGCCAGTTGGTCTTCATAGTCTATCCATGAATCCCCATGTCTCACCTGCAGCCTCTGCCTCTTTCATCTGTCCTTAGGAGGCTTCCTAGGACTCTGAATCAGAAATCGGGGTGTCCCTTATCAACACCCTTCATGGCCAAACTCCTACTCCTGGACTGCTCCCACCTTTTTCAGTTACTCTGATGGATTGTTGTAAATCTTACCCATTATTTGGTATTTAGCGGAGAAGGGGTATATTTGAGTATGGGGCTTTTTAAATTTAAAGAATACAGTTTTTTCCCCTTGACAGTTGTAAAATGTGGTTTGTTATTTTAAATGTAAAATGGACAACAGTGTGGTGATTGGTGAGGTGTGGGAGGTATAAGGGAAGTAAATGGTAATAGAAAGAAATATAATAAAGATTATATAAAAAATAAAAATGCAGAAAATCAGAAAATAGAAAATTGGCTAAGTCACTTTTTGACCTCATTCCCTGCCTTTTTTTCTATGCCTGTTTTATATTATTATGCTCATACCATAGATATAATTTTGCTTTTGCCTTTCACCTAGTATAATTACAAATATTTCAGTGAATTATTAACATTCTTTTAAAAATATATTTTATTGATTATGCTGTTACAATTGTCCCAGCTTTTCCCCCTTTGTCCTACTCCACATGGTACCCCCATTCCCTCCAGCAATTCCCACTTTTTATATTATATGCATGTCAGTGGGTCATGCATATAAGTTCTTTGGCTTCTCTATTTCCTGTACTGTTCTTAATATCCCCCTGTCTATTTTGTACCTACAAATTATGCTTCTTAACCCCTGCACCTTTTCCCCCATTCTCCTCCTTACCCCTCCCAGCTGATAGCCCTCCAAATGATCTCTGTATCTGTAATTCTGCTTTTGTTCTGGTTGTTTGGTTAGTTTGTTTTTTAGATTCAGTTGTTGATAGTTGTGAATTTGTTGCCATTTTAATGCTCATAGTTTTGATCATCTTCTTTTTCTTAAATAAGTTCCTTTAACTTTTCATGTAGTAATGGCTTGGCGATGACGAACTCCTTTAGCTTTACCTTGTCTGGGAAGCATTTCATCTGCCCTTTCATTCTAAATGATAACTTTGCTGGATAGCGTAATCTAGGTTGTAGGACCTTGCTTTTCATCACTTTGAATATTTCTTGTCAGTCCCTTGTAACCTGCAGAGTTCAGAGAAATTGGCCGACAGTCTTAAAAGAACTCCTTTGTAGGTAATTAATTGTCTGCTTTTCTTTTCTCTTGCTGCTTTTAAGATTGTCTCTTTATCTTTCACCTTTGGCACTTTGATTACGATGTATCTTGGTGTGGTTCTCTTTGTGTCCATCTTGTTTGGGATTCTCTGTGCTTCTTGGACTTGTATGTCTATTTCCTTCACCATATTCGGGAAGATTTCTCTCATTATTTTTTCATATAAGTTTTCAATTTCTTGTTCTTCCACTTCTCCTTCTGGCTTCTCTATGATTCAGATGTTGGTACATTTGGAGATGTCCCAGAGGCTCCTTACCCTATCCTCATTTTAAAAAAAATTATTTCCTCTTCTTGTTTTTCTGGTTGAGTGCTTGCTTCTTCCTTATGTTTCAAATTGTTGATTTGAAAAATGTCATCATTCCCTTCACTGTTGGTTTCCTTTAGAGTTCTTTGAGCATTCTGATCACTACTGTTTTGAACTCTGCATCTGATAGGTTAGTTATCTCCATTTTGTTTAGTTCTTCTTCTGGGGTTTTGTTATGTTCTTTCATTTGGGCCATATTTCTCTGTCTCCTCAATTTGGCAGTCACCGTGTCTTTGTGTCTGTGCGTCAGGTAGAGCTGCTTTGACTCCCTGTCTTAGCAGCATGGCCTATTGTAGAAAAGGTACCTGTAATTTGTGTGCAGCAAAACCTTAGGTCATTGCCATTGCAGGGCAACACACTTGACTGCTTTGTGGCTCTCTGTGTGGGGAGGTCGTGGAGGGAGACAATGCTGCTGCCTGGCTTCTGGAGGTTTGCCCAACACTTGCCCTGTTTCCAATCATTTCCCTTACTCCTCATATTTGACTGGTGCCCTTCCATTGGTTTCCCTTGTGCTATATACCAGAGGGGTATGTGTGCGTATGTTCTAAGTACATGCAGGCCTTTTAAGCAGACTCTCCTGAACATCTGGCATGTTTTCTTCCACCATCCCGACTCCTACTGGTTTTTACTGCAAGATGTTTTGGGGGTTTATCCTCCTGGCATCGAAACCCTGTACTCTGTGGTCTGGCCTGGGGCTGGGATCCCTCACTCCCGAGGTATCCCTCCTGATATTTATCCATGAATGTGAGGCTGCCACTGCCACCACTTGTCCTTGTCACAGCTCATTTCTATGCCTCTCCACCCATCTTTGTCTCTCTGCCCTTTCTACCCCCTCTGGATGAATATGGCTTCTTTAAATCCTTGGTTGTTGGACTTCCATAGAGCTTGATTTTCTTAGTGACACAGCTGGGTGTTTTTTGTGTTGAGGTCTAGTTGTAATTTTTCTGTCATTGCATGAGGAGACAAAGCGTGTTTATCTAGCCTCCATCTTTTTTTTCTTTTACATGTTCCTTGATTTGACCCTTCCCCTTCTTTTCTCTGTTAGCCCCTCCCTCTCCTTCCCTCTTGTTACTGTCAGTTTGTTTTTTCTTTCAATGTTGCTGGTTATATTTTTCTTGCTTGTTTGTTTTGTTGATTGGGTTCCCCTTATAGGTGAGATCATATGGTATTTGTCTTTCACCACCTGGCTTATTTCACTTAACAAGATGCTCTCCAGTTCCATCCATGCCGTTGCGAAGAAAGGTAGCTCTTTCCTTCTTTCTGCTGCGTAGTATTCCATTTTGTAAATGTACCACGGTTTTTTTTTTCCAGCTCTCTTTTATTTTATTTTATTTTTTTAAATACATTTGTCTCTGCCTCCCCCCGACCACTTTCCCTTGCCCCCTCCCTTCTTCCCTCCCTCAGCTCTTCTCCTTTGGTTTTGTCCGTGAGTCCTTGCTATTTGTTCCTTGACTTTCCCCTTCCCTTCCCTTTCCCTGCCCCCGCCTCCTTTCCTCTTGTCTCTGTTGGTTTCTTTTCCTTTCAGTGTTGCTGGTCATATTTTCCTTGCATCTTTGTATTGTTGGTTAGGTTCCACTTACAGGTGAGATCATATGGTATTTGTCTTTCGCCCCCTGGCTTATTTCACTTAGCATAATGCTCTCCAGTTCCATCCATGCTGTTGCGAAGTTTAGTAGTTCTTTTTTTCTTTCTGCTGCGTAGTATTCCATTGTGTAAATGTACCATAATTTTTTGATCCAGTCATCTACCGATGGGCATTTAGGTTGCTTCCAACACTTGGCTATTGTAAATTGTGCTGCTATGAACATTGGGGTGCATAGGTTCTTTCGAATTGGCGTTTTAGGATTCTTAGGGTATAGTCCCAGCAGTAGAATCGCTGGATCAAAAGGCAGTTCCATTTTCAGCTTTTTGAGGAAATTCTACACTGCTTTCCACAGTGGCTGCACCAGTCTGCATTCCCACCAACAGTGTCCTAGGGTTCCCTTTTCTCCACAGCCTTGCCAGCACCTGTTGTGTGTTGATCTGTTTATGATGGCCATTCTGACCGGTGTGAGGTGGTACCTCATGGTGGTTTTTATCTGCATTTCTCTGATGGCTAGTGATGCCGAGCATCCTTTCAAATGTCTCTGGGCTCTCTGTGTCTTTCCTTGGAAAAGCGTCTGCCCAGGTCCTTTGCCCATTTTTTGATTGGATCATTTGTCTTCTTGGAGTGGAGTCTAGTGAGTTCTGTATATATCTTGGAGATCAAACCTCTAACTGATGTATCATTAGCAAATATATTTACCAATGACGTATTTCACAGAAATAGAACAGACATTTCAAAAATTTATATGGAATCTTAAATGACCCCGAATAGCTGCAGCAGTTTTGAGAAAGAAACATAAAACATAAAGTAGGAGAGATCACAATACCAGACATCAAACTATACTACAAAGCCACTATACTCAAAACAATCTGGTACTGGCACAAGAACAGACCCATAGACCAGTGGAACAGAATAGAAAGCCCAGAAATAAGCCCAGGTCTCTATGGGCATCTAGTATTTGACAAAGGGGCCAGAAGCATAAAATGGAGCCATAATAGCCTCTTCAACGAATGGTGTTGGGAGAGCTGGACGGCTACATGCCAAAAATTGAAATTGGATCATCAGCTGACACCATACACACAAATAAACTCAAGATGGATAAAAGACTTAAATATAAGTTGCAACACCATCAAAGTCCTAGAGGAGAACATTGGCAGGAAACTCTCAGATACCCCACGCAGCAGTTTTTTCACCGATATGTCTCCTAAAGCAAGGGACATAAAGGAAAGAATAAGCAAGTGGGATCTTATCAAAATAAGAAGCTTCTGCACGGCTAAAGAAAACATCAGCAAAATGAAAAGGGAGTCAACTGTGTAAGTATTCTTATTGGTTAACATGTAATCTTTATTTATGGATTAGTTCTAAATTATTCTATAGCACTTGAAATAAAAAAAGTTTCATTTATTTACATTTATAAAAATTTTCCCCAATTAAAAAAAACTTCATTAGGATATAATTGACATATAACATTAGTTTCAAGTGTACAACATAATGATTTGATATTTGCATATATTTTTGTGAAATGATCACCACAATATTGTTAACATCTATCATTACACATAGGCACATTTTTTTTCCGATGAGAACTTCTAAGATCTACTCTCTTAGCTACTTATAACTATATATTAATAACTATAGCCACCATGCTTTACTCATATCCTCATGACTTATAAAATAAATAACAGAAAGTGTGTACCTTTTCCCCCCACCTTCACTCATTTTGTGTATCACGCAGCCCCTGTCTCTTGCAACCACCAATCTGTTTTCTGTTTTTACCATTTTGGTTTTCTTAGATTCTGCATAGAAGTGAGATTGTACAGTATTTGTCTTTCTCTATCTGACCTATTTCACTTAGCATAATGCCCTCATGTTGTTGCAAATGATGGAATGTACTTCTTTTTTATGACTGAATATCATTCCCTTGTGTATGTATATGTGTGTTAGGTATGTGTACACGTGTGTGTGTGTACACATAGTGAAAATGACTTGTTGGCATCATTCCCAGACTCTTTCTGTGCCTATTATTATATTATTATGTTTACATCATATATGTAATTTTGCTTTTCCTTTTCACCTAAGATAATTACAGACATTTTGGTGAATTATTGAAATTCTTAATGAACAGCATTTAAAATGGTTTCTAGATATTTCATGATATGAAAATGCTATAAATATACTTAATTTTCTTTATCCATTTGTCTATTGATGGTCATTTAGGTTGTTTTTGTGGCTGAGCTATTGTAAATAAGGCCGCAGTGAATGTCAGAATACGTGTATCTTCTGAATTAGTGTTTTTGTTTTCTTTGGATAACTGCCCAGAGGGAATTGCTGGGTTATATGGTCCTTTTATTTTTAATTTTTGAGGAATCTCTATACTGTTTTCCATAGTGGATGTACCAATTTTTAACCCCACCAACAGTGCACAAGGGTTTCCTTTTCTCCACATCCTTGCCAACACTTGTTATTTCTTTTTTTTTCCTAGTAGCCATTCTAGTAAGTGGGCAGTAGCCTGTCATTGTGGTTTTGATGTACATTTTTCTGATGATTAGTGATATTGAGCACTTTTTCATGTACGTTTTGGCCATTTGGTAGTCTTCTTTGGAAAAATGTCTATTGAGATCCTCTGTATATTTTTACATTGGGTTGTTTTTTTTCCCTTTTGAGTTGTGTGAGTTCTTTATATATTTTGGATATTAATTCCTTACCAGGTGCATGATTTGGAAATATTTTCTCCCATTCAGTCCCAATTGTTTATTTTTGCTTTTGTTACCTTGGCTTTTGGTGTCAAATCCAAAAAATCATTGCGAACACTGATGTCAGAGAGCTCACCACCTATGTTTTCTTCAGAGAATTTTATGGTTTCAATTTTTATGTTCAAGTCTTTAATTCATTTTGAATTGATTTTTGTATATGGTTTAAGATAGTGGTCCAGTTTCATTCTTTTGTATGTGGCTGTCCAGTTTTCTCAACACCATTTATTGGAGAGACTGTCTTTTGCCCATTGTATATTCTTGGCTGTTTTGTCATAAATTAATTGACCATATATGCATAGGTTTATTTATGGACTCTTTATACTGTTCCATTGAGCTATGTGTCTGGGTTTTTTTCCCAACACCATATCATTTTGATTGCTATAGCTTTGTAATACTGTTTGAAATTAAGAAGTGTGACATCTCCAGCTATGTTCCTATTTTTCAAGATTGTTTGGCCCTTTGGGGCCTTTGTGGTTCCATACAAATTTTAGAATTGTTTGTTTTATTTCTGTGAAAATACCATTGGAATTTTGATAGGGATTACATTGAATATGTAGGTTGTTTTGAGTATTATGGGTGTTTTAACAATAAAAGTTCTTCCAATACAACAGCATGGAATCTTTCTATTCATTTGTCCTTCATTTTTTTAATTAATGTCATTTAGTTTTCAGTGAATGGGTCTTTCCTCCTTGGTTAAATTTATTCTTAGATATTTTAATCCTTTTTGATAAAATTGTAAATGGGATCGTTTTTTAATTTTTATTTCTCATAACTCATTATTAGTGTATAGAAATGCAAGAGTTTTGTATATTGATTTTGTATCCTACAACTTTACTAAATTTGGTTATTCTAACAGTTTTTTGTGAAATCTTTAGGGTTTTTCTATATACTGTATAATATTTTGTCATCTGCAAATAGTGATAGTTTTACTTCTTCCTCTCTTAAATTGGATGCATTTTATTTTTTTTCTTAATTGCTCTAGCTAGGAGATCTAATAAATGTTGAATAAAAAATGGTGAGATTGGGCGTCCTTCTCTTATTCCAATTCTTAGATAAAAGTGTTTAGCTTTCCACTATTGAGTATGATGTTAGCTGTGGGCTTGCCGCAGTTTTATTGGATGTAATTAGCATAAAACATATAAATTTAGGTGTATAACATAATGATTTGATATGTGTATATATTGCATAATGAATACCACAGTAAATTTAATTAACATTCATCACCTTACATAATTGTGAATTTTTTATGTGGAGCCCTTAAGATATACTCTCTTAGCAACTTCAAATATACAATACAGTATCTTTAATAGTCATGATGCTATATATTATATCCACATAATTTATTTGTATTATGACTGGATGTTTGTACATTTTGACTACCTTCACCCAATTCCCTGACTGTCCACCGCATGCTTCTGGCAACGAACAATCCGTTTTCTGTTTTTATGAAGTTTTTGTTTTTGTTTAAGTCCTCACCCAAGGACATTGCCTCATTGCTTTTAGGGAGAGTAAGGGAGAGAGACAAACATTGACATGAGGGAGAAACATCAACTAGTTACCTCCTATATGTGCCCAGACTGCTTGGACCACAGATCATATACACTTGGACTGGGGATTGAACTCACAACCCAGGTATGTGTCCCTGGGTATTGAACCTGCAACCTTTATGGGGCAACACTCCAACCAACTGAGCCACACTGGCCAGGGATCTATGAAGATGGTTTTAAAAAATTCTACATAGAAGCAAGATTATAAAGTATTTGTCTCTCTGACCTATATCACTTAGCATAATGTCCTGTGTTGTTGCAAATGGCAAGATTTCCTTTTTATAGCTCAATTATGTATATGGAAATATATATTAAATTCATATATGTACATATAAATATGTATCACATTTTTTATCCATTCATACATCAGTAGACACCTAAGGTTGATTTCATGTCTTGGCTATTGTAAATAAAGCAGCGATGAACATTGGGTTGTAGGTATCTCTTTGGAATATGACTTCATTCCCTCAGATATATACTGTGAAGTGGAATTGCTGAATCATATGCTAGTTTTATAAAAAATTTCTTTTGAGGAAACATTATATTATTTTTCCATGGTGACCATAGTTATTTACATTCTCACCAACAGTGTGCAAGAAGTTACCCTTTCTCCACATACTTCCAGGCTTATGTCTTGTATTTTTGGTAATAGCCATTCTAACCTGTGTGAGGTGATATCTCATTATTGTGGTTTTGATTTGGATTTTCCTGATGATTAGTGATGTTGAACATCTTTTCATGTACCTTTGGCCACTTAAATGTCTTCTTTGGAAAAATCTCTATTCATTCTTCGCCTGCTTTAAGTCAGATTGTTTTGTTTTTTGTTTTTTTTTACTATTGAGTTGTATGAGTTCTTTATCTATCTTAGATGTTAACCCCTTATCAGATATGTGGTTTGCCAATAATTTCTCACATACCTGGACTGGGTTACCTCTTCATTTTATTGGTCATTTCTTTTGCTGTGTAGACACTTTTCAATTTGATGTAGTACCACTTTTTCTTTGTTACTTTTGTTTTAGGTGTCATGTACAAAAAGTCATTGCCAAGACCCATGTCAAGGAGTTTTTCCCCTATATTTTCTTCTAGAAGCTTATGGTTTCACATCTATTTTGAGTTAATTTTTGTGAGTCGTGTAGTATAGTGGTCTGTTTCATTCTTTTAGTTATGAATTTTCAATTTTCCTTGCATTGTTCATTGAAGAGACTCTTTCTTCCACTGCATAGACTTTGCTCCCTTATCAAATATTAGTTGACTATATCTGCATGGGTTTATATCTGAGCTCTAGGTTCTGTTGTATTGGTCTATGTTTCTGTTTTTATGCCAATACGATATTATTTTGATTACTATAGCTTTGTAATATAGTTTAAAATCAAGATTGCTTTGGCTCTTCAGATTCTTTTGTGGTTCCATCTGAATTTTAAGATTTTTTAAAATAAAAATGCCATTTATACAGCTATTATGTGATTTAGATAGGGATTGCATAGAAACTACAGATGGCTTTGGGTAGTATGGAAATTTTGACAATATTAATATACCAATCCATGAACATAGGATATTTTTTCCATGTATTTGTGTCTTTCATTTATTTCATCAATGTGTTATAGCAGCAATTTTCAACAGGTGTTCCACAGTGCACTGGTGTGCTGCAAGAATTTTTAAAATCACCTGAGATGATTTTATTTCTTCCTTTCTAATTCTGATGCCTTTTATTTCTTTTTCTTGCATAATTGCTCTGGTTAGGACTTCCAGTGCTATGTTGAATAGGAATAGAGAGAGTTTGCTGTTGGGAAACGCTCCTCCTGGTTTCAGGGACTGTAGCCTCGCCAACAGGCAAGAGGGCCCTAAGGCCGGAAATAATCAAGGAGGCCTTGGGAAAACAGGCTACTGAGGAGATGAAACCTGTCCCGCTGGCAGGGGTGCAGTCCCTACCCCTCTCACATCACCCTGCTTGGCCCTGTGATGGTTGGTTGGTGATGACAGGTAAGTTCTCTTGTGAGGAGAGACAACCTAAGATAGACATCGGCTGGGTTTGGGCAGCGGGACAAGGACTTGTGGGGACACGGAGGAAGGGCAAAAAGGCCCGCACCCCTTTGCTTGGCTTGGACATGGCCAGAATCCTCATTCTATCTGAAAGAAGACTCCTTATCTCTTGGTGGCTCTGCCCCACCCGCCTGGCTCAGGCTCGAAGCAATACTAAAGGCAGGTACAGCCCTAGACTGGATTGGGCGGCTCCAGGGGGCAATCAGGCCTAGAAGTAAGCTCCTCTAAGCATGCTTTGTTCTTCCCTCCAAAGTGATGGTAACTGGCTCATACTGGGAAGGAGATTTACATTATTCATAGACCCTGACCTGAGGCAGATCTCTTGTATTCCTTCAGTTGTTACCTATGACTTCTCTCTATGTTTGTGTAAACATAGCCTTTTGACATTGATTGATGAGCTTTGCTGTATACCCCTGTGTGTATGGTTCTCAATAAAAGCCTTTGGACATGGGTTCGGGGCCTTCTCCCCTAGAGGGAAGAGCCATGTCCCCTCTCCTGGCAAACAGAGAAGTCTTTGCGACGATGCGTGTTTATTCCCCCCATCCAGGACAACCCCAGGATAGGCTCTGTGGGATTCAGAGCCCCAACTCCCTTCTCAGCCATCTCTGGACAGTAACCCTCAGATCCAGGAGCCCCATGCTCCACCATAGTGCTCCCCGAAAAGCACCGCTCCCCACGACAGTGTGTACCCTTGTCTTGTTCCTGATTTTAAAGGAAAAGCTTTCAACTTTTCACTGTTAAGATGGCAACTGTGGGCTTGTTGTATATGGCCTTTATTATGCTGAGATATATTCTTCCTATATCCAATTTGTTGAGAGTTTTTATCATCACTGGATCTTGGATTTTGTCAATTTTTTTTCTCATCTATTGAGATGATCATGTGTTTTTTGTCTTTCATTGTATTAATACGATGCATCACATTTATTGATTTGTGTTTGTGAACTGTGCTTGTATGACAGGGATGAATCTTACTTAATCATGGTGTATGACTCTTTTATTGTGCTGTTGAATTCAGTTTGATAGTTTTTAATTGTGACTTTTTACATCTATATTCATAAGGGATATTGGCCCTTAGTTTTCTCTTCTTTTAATGTTTTTATTTGGCTTTGGTATCTGAATAATGTTAGCTTTGTAATATGAATTTGGGAGCGTCCTTTCCTCTTCAATTTTTTGTAAGAGTTTGAGAAGGATTGGTATTAATTCTTTAAGTATGTGGTAAAATTCACCAGTGAAACAGTGTGGTTCTGGGTTTTTCTTTGTTGAAAGCTTTTTGGTTACTGATCCTTTCTCCTTACTCTGTGTTGATCTGTTTAGACAGTCTGTTTCTTCATTATTTGGTCTTGGTAGACTGTATATTTCTAGGAATTTATCCATTTCTTCTAGGTCATCCAGTTTGTGGTATATAGTTCATTGTAGTCTCTATGAGCCTTTCTATTCTATGGTTTGTTTGTAATGGGTTCTCTTTCCTTTATAATTATATTATTTGGGTCCTTTTTTTTCTTGGTTAATCTTGTTAACAGTTTTTCAGTTTGTTTATCTTAGTTTTGTTAATCTTTTCTGTTGTTTTTCTGTTCTCTGTTTCACTTTTTTACCAAATAAGTTGGCTCTTGAATGAAGGGAAGGCCTTGAGGAAGGACCAAACTAGATAGCCAAACGTGTACACTGTCAGTCTTCCTCCTACTTTCCCACCAAATGACTCTCTGGCCATTTACCATAGTGGTTGTGCAATGGGGGAGAAGAAATACTTTGGAAGAAATTTATGGACACCAGTTCTGAATTGACATTTATTCCTAGAGATATAAAACACCACTGTGACGCATCAGTCAGAGTTGGGACTTTTGGATGTTGCGAAATCAATAGTTTTGGCTCAAGCCCATCTCTATAGTGGATCTAGTGGGTCCCCAAACCCACCCTGTGGTTATTTCTCTAGTTCTGGAGTGCATAGCATAAACCTACTCAGCAGCAGACAGAATTTCTATAGCGAAACTTCGTCCTCAAATAGAAGTTATATTTGTAAGGGTGAGCTCCAGTAGATTCTGAAGCCACAAGTAAGTTTAATGGGTAGTTTTCCATTGCTGCCACAACAAATTACCACAAATTGAGTGGCTAAAACGTTATTCATTTATTGTCTCATAGTTCTGTAGGTTAGGAATCAGTCATTCTAGGCTGGGCAATCTACACAGGATCTGGTAAGGCTGAAACAAAGGTGCTGGCTGGACTGAACTTTTACCTATAGGCCCTGAGTGACAAGCTACTTTCCGAGTCAAGTTGTTGGCTGAATCCATTTCCTTCTCATTGTAGGAATGACATGACCTTTTTTTAATGGTTGTCAAATGAGAGTTCTCAGCTTCTAGAGGCCAGTACATTCCTTAGCTTGTGGCCTCTGTCTTCAAAGCCAGCAATGGTGTGTTCTCATATTTCAAGTTGCTCTGACGTTTTTTGACTCATCTCTCTGACTTCCTTTTCTGATATTAAGAGCTCATATGATTGCGTTGGATTCACCTAGATAACACAGGAAAATCTCTCTATTTTAAAGTCAGCTGTTTAATAATCTTAATTACATCTGCAAAGTTTCTTTTATTATGTCACATAATATCACTGGTATGACACCACAGGACAAAGGTCATGGTTCAGAATTTTGTCAATATTTACATATATGATATAGATATATGATATATAAGTCTATCATATATAAGATTATATATATGAAACTTTCCCTTCTCCCATTCCTCTATCATTGAAAATAAGATGTGTTTATAGTTAACCATATATCAGTATAGAGGTATAAACATCAACCAGTAGTGATGAAGGTACACTGTACCTTTTTTTTTTTTTTTTTTTTGGAAAGAGGGCTGGTGTGTTTTTGGTTGTATGAGAGATAACTGCATCATGGCAGACAGAAAGTAAGGGTGATTAATAGAGGTGTGTATAGACACCGAGTTGAGTGGAATGTGGTAGTGTATTAACTGGGTCAACTTAGCTAAACTGAAGCTACATTTCTCAGAATTCCATTCTCAGTATAGGATTGGGTTAGGATTAATCACAAAAGAAATTTGTGTAAAATTTGGAAGTTGGGAGTGAATTGGAAGCCTTTTTTTTTTTTTTGCACTTTGCCCAGGCATCACCGCAGGCCTCGTGCAATGTCAGGATCTGGTATTTTAGTTAGTTGGCGTGGAGCAGCACCTGTGCCTGCATCCTCCCTGCTCCTGCCAGATCTTCAGGTTCTCCATGTCCTGGGCCAGGTGAATATGCAGCTCAATGATGAAAGGCACCAGGTTTTCCTGCAGGTCACTCTTATCATCAAGTTTGGAGGCAGTGTCTTGTGACTTTGTTAAATTTACATTAGTTAAGTGGAGCATGGGGTGCTGGATGGTGATTCCAGGCTACAGTAATGGTGAGTGCAAGTTAAACAGCAGACCACAAGAGAAATTGAAATAGAGAAGTTTATCACTCAAAAGTACTGGAGGAAGTACATGGCAGGCCTTGAGTGGCCACACAGGGAAGTCTAGGCAGGCTGCAGAGAGAGAGAGAGAGAGAGAGAGAGAGAGAGAGAGAGAGAGAGAGAGGAGCGGCAGGGGAAGAGGGCGGGGGAGAGAGAGACCTTTATTATGGTTCATGGCTATAGTACTACCGGGTGCCTGGGCTAGGGCCAAATCAGTCAATTCAAACTAACTAAAAGAGCAGAGTTTTGGTAAGACCCAAAGAGGTCTTATCTAGGGCGCATAAGGCATACAGGCTCTGGCTAGCAGGGGAGACTGTTGATCTCAAGTTGGATCGGGAACTTACATTTGCTTCTGACTCTGTGAGCTGCTATGTAGGACGCAAACTTCCCTGAGGCTGCTTGCTGAGGCAGAACGGTTGCAGAGACAGAAATACCATGGAGTAACTTAGCTAAACTCTTGACACAGTGATAGACAGGCACAGGTTTCATGTTTTCCCTGTGCCCTCATGGGTTCCAGTCTGTCCTTAGGTGTTTCAGTTTGTCCCTGTGGGTTTAGTTTCTCCTCAGGATTTCATTTCTTTCATATGTTGTGTTCAGTTTTCTTTCCCAACTGCTGGCCTGACTTCTGGCAACTTTAGGCCAAATATCAGAACAGATGTTAACAGTCTCACATATTTTCTATAATAGCATAAGGTATAAGCCCTACAATAAATGCATTTCTTAGCCATCCTAGACCAATACAATTTCTAAAATTATTTTGGAAAAGTTCTCAGCCATTATCTTTTCACATATTGCTTTTACCCTATTTTCTATAGCCCCTCCTTTTGAATTTCAATTTTATGTATATTTGACCTTTTCTCTTTTTCCCCTAAGTGTTCTCAGACTTTCTTCTGTATTTTTCATACATTTTTTTATGTGTCTCCGTTTCTTCTTTATTTTTAACCTTTTGTTTAACAAATTCTTTTCAGCTTTGTCTTACCTGCTATTAAATCCATTCATTGTGTTCTTAATATTTGTTGCTGTATTTTCCTTTCTAAAATTCTTAATTGATACTGTCTTTAAGAGTACCTTACTGGAATTTTAATTTTTTCATAGTATAAACATTTCAAGGATAGTTATTTAGAAGCCTGTGTCTGATACCTCTATTCTGTAGATTTGTTGAAGATTTTTTATGTTGTCCATTGTTTCTATTGGCATTCACTAATGTGATCTCCTCTCCTAGTATGCCTGATTGTTCTTGCTTGAGCACCAGGCATTATATATAAAAAATTGTGTAGGCTACTCTGGCTGGGTGGCTCAGCTGGTTGGAATGTCGTCCCATACACCAAAAGGTTGCAGGTTTGATTTCCAGTCTGGGTGAATATGGAAGGCAGCCGATGTTTCTCTCTCTCCCCCCCCCCCACCCCATTCTTTTCTCTCTAAAATCAATAAACGTATCTTCAGGTAAGGATTTAAAAAAAAAGTTCTGTAGGTAATTTATATTATGTCTTCGCAGAGAGTTACTCTGACAGATAAGTAAGGGTATTAGCAAATACTATTCCTCTTAATCCAGTTCCTCCTGGATCGTTCAAAGCTAGGATTCAGTCCCCAAAAAGCAATCTATTTACAGTTTGTGCTTACTTCTAGGCTGTAGCCCTGAACAGCCCTAAAATAAAGTGTTTAATGTTTACCAGGTTTTTCTCCTCTCTTCTTTGTCCTCTCAGTGCTACAAGGTGCAGGAAGCCCTCTTCCCTGTATTTCTCCCACTTTTAGAGAAAAATCACCTGAAATACCAAGTTATAGCGCTGGATTTCCTCTCTTACTTGCACCTTGGTTCCTCAGCTCTTTTTTATTGTTGTGTGAAAGTTTTTATTAAGCTGTTTTTGAATTTAAAACAGCAGTTTACAGCAAAAAAGGTTAAATAAATAGTATCTCAGGATGTTTTCCAGTTCTTTCACACAGTAATAAATCAAAATCTTGTCACATTTGGAAAAGTACACAGATCAGGTATCTAAACATTCTATATATCTTTAAGGAACAGACTTCTCCCTCTGGAACAATGAATACAGTGTTAATAATGGCTTCTTTGTGCATTACATCATAGCATCTTAGACCAGGAAAATACTTTACTTATCATCCCTCGGTGTTTTTCCCACATCAACAGAAATTTCCTTTGCTTTATAAAGAAGGGCTAAAGTTTACTTTGGAAAAAATATTAAGGCTAATTGTATCTGTTACAAGCAAACTCCAGTCTTTTCTGTTTGTAGCCCTCACTTCTTGTCTGTACCTGTCTTGCCCAGGTATCTGAAGAGACAACTCTCATCTGAGAAGATTTTCTCTTCTCTCTAACATGTTAGGATCTTTCTTCTGCCAAAGCTAATCTTCTTTTATTTCATTAATGATTTTCATTTATTTAAAAAATTTTATTTTTCAGTTACAGTTCACATTAAAATTATTTTGTTTTAGTTTCAGGTGTATAGCACAATGGTTAGAAAATCACTTACTTTACAACATAGTCTTCTTAATCTTTCAAATACTTACCTGGCACAGTATGGAGTTATTACAGTATTATTGAGTATATTCCCTAAGCTGTACTTAACATCCCTGCGACTATTTTGTAACAAGTTGTATTTCTTAATCCCTTCACCTCTGGTCTCATCTTCCCCAAGCCCACTCCCCTCTGTCAACCTGTCAACATGTCAACCAGCAGTCATGTATAATGTTATCTGCAAATGATGATAATTTTACTTCTTCCTTTTCAATTTAGAGCCTTTTATTTCTTCTAGTCTGATCACTGTGGCTAGGAATTCCAGTACTTTGTTGAATATGAGTGGAGAAAGCAGACATCTCTGCCTTGTTCCTGATCTTAAGGGAAATGCTTTTAGTTTCCCCCCATTGAGTGTGATGTTGGCTGTGGGTTTGTCATTTATGGCCAAAATTATGTTGAGGTGTGTTCCCTCCATTCCCACTTTTCTGAGAGTTTTTTTTTTAATTTATTTTTTCAAATACATTTGTCTCTGCCTACCCCCCACCACTTTCCCTTACCCCCTCCCTCCTTCCCTCCCTCAGCTCTTCCCCTTTGGTTTTGTCCTTAAGTCCCTGTTATATGTTCCTTGACTTTCCCCTTCCCTTCCTTTTCCCCGCCCCCCTCCCTCCTTCCCTCTTGTCTCTGTTGGTTTCTTTTCCTTTCAGTGTTGCTGGTCATATTTTCCTTGCATCATTGTATTGTTGGTTAGGTTCCGCTTACAGGTGAGATCATATGGTATTTGTCTTTCGCCCCCTGGCTTATTTCACTTAGCATAATGCTCTCTAGTTCCATCCATGCTGTTGCGAAGTTTAGTAGTTCTTTTTTTTTTTCTGCTGCGTAGTATTCCATTGTGTAAATGTACCATAGTTTTTTGATCCAGTCATCTACCGATGGGCATTGAGGTTGCTTCCAACACTTGGCTATTGTACATTGTGCTGCTATGAACATTGGGGTGCTTAGGTTCTTTCGAATTGGCGTTTTAGGATTCTTAGGGTATAGTCCCAGCAGCAGAATCGCTGGATCAAAAGGCAGTTCCATTTTCAGCTTTTTGAGGAAATTCTACACTGCTTTCCACAGTGGCTGCACCAGTCTGCATTCCCACCAACAGCGTACTAGGGTTCCCTTTTCTCCACAGCCTCGCCGGCACCTGTTGTTTGTGGATCTGTTTATGATGGCCATTCAGACCGGTGTGAGGTGGTACCTCATGGTGGCTTTGATCTGCATTTCTCTGATGGCTAGTGATGCTGAGCATCCTTTCAAATGCCTCTGGACCCTCTGTATCTCCTCCTTGGAAAAGCGTCTGCCCAAGTCCTTTGCCCATTTTTTGATTGGATCGTTTGTCATCTTGGAGTGGAGTCCAGTGAGTTCTTTATATATCTTGGAGATCAAACCTCTAACTGATGTATCATTTGCAAATATATTTTCCCATAGAGTTGGCTTCCTTTTCATTTTGCTGATGTTTTCTTAGCCGTGCAGAAGCTTCTTATTTTGATGAGGTCCCACTTGTTTATTCTTTCCTTTATGTCCCTTGCTTTAGGAGACATATCGGTGAAAAAACTGTTGCGTGGGGAATCTGAGAGTTTCCTGCCAATGTTCTCCTCTAGGACTTTTATGGTGTTGTGACTTATATTTAAGTCTTTTATCCATCTTGAGTTTATTTGTGTGTATGGTGTCAGCTGATGATCCAATTTCAATTTTTGGCATGTAGCCGTCCAGCTCTCCCAACACCATTTGTTGAAGAGGCTATTATGGCTCCATTTTATGCTTCTGGCCCCTTTGTCAAATACTAGATGCCCATAGAGACCTGGGCTTATTTCTGGGCTTTCTATTCTGTTCCACTGGTCTATGGATCTGTTCTAGTGCCAGTACCAGATTGTTTTGAGTATAGTGGCTTTGTAGTATAGTTTGATGTCCGGTATTGTGATCCGTCCTACTTTGTGTTTCTTTCTCAAAATTGCTGCAGCTATTCAGGGTCGTTTATGGTTCCATATAAATTTTTGAAATGTCTGTTCTATTTCTGTGAAATACGTCATTGGTATCTTAATAGGGGTTGCATTGAATCTATAAATTGCTTTGGGTAGTATGGACATTTTGATGATATTAATTCTTCCAATCCATGAGCATGATATATGCTTCCATTTATTTGTGTCTTCCTTAATTTCTTTCTTCAATGTTGTATAGTTTTCTGTGTACAGGTCTTTTACCTCTTTGGTTAAATTTATTCCTAGGTACTTTAGTTTTCTTCTTGCTCTATCGAATGGTATTTTTTTCTGATTTCTTCTTCTTCTATTGCATTGCTGGTGTACAAAAGTGCCTTTGATTTCTGAATGTTGACTTTGTAGCCTGCTGTTTTGCCAAATTCAGTTATTAGGTTGAGGAGTTTTTTGGTAGAGTCTACGGGGTTCTCTATGTACACTATCATGTCATCTGCAAACAATGATAGCTTTACTTCCTCCTTTCCTATTTGGATGCCTTTTATGTCTTTTTCTTGTCTGACTGCTGTGGCTAGGACTTCCAAGAGGATGTTGAAAAGAAGCGGTGAGAGCAGACATCCTTGTCTTGTTCCCGATCTTAGTGGGAAAGCTTTCAGTTTTTGCCCATTGAGTATGATATTGTCTGTAGGTTTTTCATATATGGCCTTTATTACATTGAGGAATGCCCCATTTATTCCCATTTTGCTGAGTGTTTTGATCATAAATGAGTGCTGTACCTAATCGAACACTTTTTCTGCATCTATCGAGATGATCATGTGGTTTTTGTCTTTTATTTATGTGATGTATCACGTTTATTGACTTGTGTATATTGAACCATCCCTGCATGCCTGGGATGAATCCCACTTGATCGTGGTGGATAATCTTTTGAATGTATTGCTGGATGCGGTTTGCGAATATTTTGTTGAGGATTTTAGCATCTATGTTCATCAGCGAAATTGGCCTGTAGTTTTCTTTCTCTGTAGGGTCTTTTTTTTTTTTTTTTGCAGGGTAAGAATTTATTTATTTATTTATTTTTAAAATTAATTTATTTACTTTTTAAATACATTTGTCTCTGCCTTCCCCCCACCTCTTTCCCTTGCCCCCTCCCACCTTCCCTCCCTCAGCTCTCTGGTTTTGGGATTAGGGTGATGCTGGCCTCATTAAAAGAGTCTGGGAGTCTTCCCTCCTCTTGGATTTTTTGGAATAGTCTGAGAAGGACAGGGGTTAGCTCTTCCTTAAATGTTTTGTAAAATTCTCCTGTGAAACCGTCCGGCCCTGGGCTTTTGTGTGCTGGGAGTTTCTTGATTACTGCTTCAATTTCCCCAGCTGTTATCGGTCTGTTCAAGCTTTCTGTTTCTTCCTCCTTCAGTGTTGGAAGATTATACTTTTCTAGAAATTTGTCCATTTCATCAAGGTTTTCAAATTTCTTGGCATATAATTGTTCATAGTAGTTTCTGACAGTCCTTTGTATTTCTGGGGTATCAGTTGTTATTTCTCCTCTTTCATTTCTGTTATTATTAATTTGGGTCCTCTCCCTTTTTTTCTTGATAAGTCTGCTTAAAGGCTTGTCAATTTTATTTATCTTTTCAAAGAACCAGCTTCTGGATCGGTTGATCCTTTGAATTGTTCCTTTTGTCTCTATGTCATTCAGTTCTGCTCTAATCTGGACTATTTCCTTCCTTCTACTTGCCCTGGGATTTATTTGTTGTTGTTTCTCCAATTCTTGAAGTTGTAGTGTTAGGTCTTTTATTTGAAATGTTTCTATCTTTTTTAGGTAAGCCTGTATTGCTATGAACTTCCGTCTCAGGACCGCCTTTGCTGTGTCCCATAGGTTTTGGACCGTTGTCTGTTCATTTTCATTTGTTTCCAGAAATTTTTTTATTCTCTTATCTCATTATTGACCCATTCATTGTTTAATAGTCTACTGTTCAGTCTCCATGAGTTTGCAAGTTTTTGAAGTTTCTCTTTGAGGTTGATTTCCAGTTTCAAGCCCTTGTGGTCCGAGAAAAAGTTTGGTATTATTTCAATTTTTCTGAATTTGCTGAGGCTTGCTTTGTGTCCTATCATGTGGTCCATCTTTGAAAAACTGCCATGAGCATTTGAAAAGAATGTGTATTTTTCTTCTTTGGGATGTGAGGTTCTATATATATCAATTAAGTCTCTTTGATTCAGTGTGTCATTCAGCACCACAATATGTTTATTACTGTTTTGTTTGGAAGATCTGTCCATTTTTGACAGTGGGGTGTTGAAATCCCCTACTATCAGTGTGTTGCTGTCTTTATCTTTTTTGAAGTCATCCAACAATTTCCTTACGTACTTGGGGGCTCCTATATTGGGAGCATATAAGTTTACAATATTTATGTCTTCTTGATAGATTCTTCCTTTAAGTATTATAAAGTGCCCCTCTGGGTCTCTTTTTATGGCCTTTGTTTTGAAATCTACTTTGTCTGATACAAGTATGGCAACCCCGGCCTTTTTCTCTTGCCCATTTGCTTGGAATTTTTTTTTCCATCCCTTTACTTTCAATCTGTGTAGGTCTCTTGCTCTGAGGTGCGTCTCTTGTAGGCAGCATATGTGTGGGTCATGTTTTCTTATCCATTCAGCTACTCTGTGTCTTTTGATTGGAGTATTTAGTCCATTCATGTTGAAAGATATTACTGATAGGAACTTACTCATCTTTTCTCTTTGTACCTGTGTTCCTCTCTCTCTCATTCTTTTCCTGCATCTGCTTAAACCAGTCCCCTTAACATATCTTGGAGTGCTGGTTTGGTAGAGATGTATTATTTTAGCCTTCTCTTGTCTGGGAAACTCCGTATTTCCCCTTCTGTTTTATTTGAGAGCCTTGCTGGGTAGAGCAGTCTTGGCTGTAGGCCCTTGCTTTTCATGACTTGGAATATTTGTTGCCATTCCCTTCTGGCTTGTAGTGTTTCTGTTGAGAAGTCAGCTCCTAGGTGTATCGGGGTCCCCTTGTATGTTACTTTCTCCTTCTCCCTTGCTGCCTTGAGGATCCTCTCTTTGTCTTTGACATTTGCCATTTTAATGATGATGTGTCTTGGAGTGGACTTCCTTGAGTCCCTCTTGAGTGGGGTCCTCTGTGCCTCCTGGATCCATGAGAGCCTTTCTCTCCTCAAATTAGGGAAATTTTCCATCATTACTTTTTCGAGGAGGTTCTCTATCCCTTTCTCCTCTTCGTCTCCTTCTGGTATCCCTATTATACAGATATTACTGCGTTTCAGGTTGTCCTGCATTTCTCTAAATGCCTCTTCATTCTTGTGGAGTCTTTTTTCCATTCCTTGTTCTTTCTGGGAGCTTTTTCTACCTTACCCTCCATCTCTGATTCGATCCTCGGCTTCATCCAGCCTGCTTTGGAGTCCTTCTACTGTGTTCTTCAATTCAGAAATGGTATTCTTCATATCGTCTTGTGTCTTCTTGATAGTTTCTATGTCCTTTTCCAGGCTGATATAGTTTGCTGTAAGATCCTGATAGTTTCTCTGCAGTTTCTCATAGTTATCTTTGAGCTGGCTGAGCTCATTGAGCTTCCTTAGAACCATTGTTTTGAATTCAATACCTGATAGTTCCCTTGCCTCTGTTTCATTTAGCTCTCTGTGGGGTGTCCCCTTTTCCACTCATTTGGGGGGAACTTCTTTTTCTTCCCATTTTTGTGAGAGTCTGCTAAGTAATTTACTTATTTATTTATTTATTTTTGCTTCTGCTTCAATTGGGCTGTCTAGATTTCCTGACATTGTGTATTAAACTTCTATGGTAGTAGGTGGGTCTTTTTATTTATTTATTTATTTATTTATTTTCCCCTTTACTTTTCTTTCTGGGCCTGCCTCTGATGATGTCAGTTGTTGACCCTATATGACCTTGGGTTATTTGTTTGAGCCTTCCAGGAGTCTACTGTCTGTGTCTGACTCCTGCTTGGGGCAGCTCTGTGACCCCTTTGGCCAGGGATGGACTATTTCTGTGGATCTCTCTGCGCTCTCCTGCTGGCTCCTTGATCGTGCTCACTGGCCCGGCAGGAACCCGCGCCTGCCTGGGCTTGCGTGTGCTTGCCGCAGCCCAGGGGGCTTATTCACGACTTCACGTACTCCTCTGGTCCCCCTGGCTGGTAGGCGCCCCGGCACTGGTCAGTTTAGGGTCTTCTATTGTGTGTTTTCCCTGCTTTTGGCTCTTTGGGTGCCTTGCTTGCCCTCACCAAATGCAGACTACGGAAATGGGAGGAAGTCAGCTCCAGGACTCTCCAGTTAATCCTGTCTCTGGTCTCTCCCCCAAGGACTCTGGGCAGCTCTGTGACCCCTTCAGCCCGGGATCTACTAATTCTGTGAGCCGCTCCACAGTCACGGGCCACGCGGGTCAATTTACGCCTGCCCTTGCCACTCTGCGCACTCCCTCACAGGCCATATCTGTGCCAATCTGTGGGAGGCCTTGCCAGCCCGTGGGAGCCCTCGTCAGCCCGTGGGGGTCCACACACACGCTCGCCAACCCTCCCCGGCCACTCAGTGCAAGTGTGCGCGCCTGCACTGGGTGTTTTTGGGGTGTCTATGTGTGCTTTTCAGCTTTTGGCTCTTAGGGGCTGTGGCCTCTTCCTGCACAACGGAGACTACGGAACGGGGAGGTAGTTGGGATTCCCTGGTTCCTCCTCCCATTCGTTCCTCAACGCCTCCGTTTCCAGTCTCTCCTCAGGGGTCTCCGGGCAGTTCCGTGACCCCTTGGGCCAAGGATCCACCCCCTGTGCGGACTGCGTTTCAATCGCAGGCTGTCTGGTTCGTGCGCGCCCCGCTTCTGCCTCTTTGGGGGCGCGCCTTTCCAGCCCACAATGGAGACTACGGAATGGGGAGGGAGTCGGGACTCCCCGGTTCCTCCTCCCGTTCTTTCCCCAACGCCTCCGTCTCCAGTCTCTCCTCAAGGCTCTCCCAGCCAGTCTGCACTCAGCCCCCCAGCTCACAGACGCACAAGCTGTGTGCGGAGCGCACCAAAGGCAGGTTAATTGATTCCCTTATGCCAGAGCGAGCTGGTAGCTGCAGAGTGGGAGGTGCGTTATCACCCGGGCTCCACCAGCCGCCTTCTCAGTTCTCTTCAGTTTTCCTCACCAGTCTTTTCCCAGGCACCAGCCTACTCTGCTGCCGCCTCTGCCCAGAGATCAAGGAGGGTGGCTGCCACTGCAATTTTTGCATTGGCCCTTTAAATGTCTCTTTGCATCCCCAGCCACCTGTCTCTGGCAGAGAGCGCCCCCAAGCTTTTCGGGGTTACGTTTTGTCTGTATTTTCTTGGTTTTAGCTGCTGTAGTTTAGGTGTCCCTGTTTATGATTCAGACCCCGTTTTTCTCGGGGGGAAGCTAACTGGCCATTTCAATGTCCCTCTGGTGCTAGTGCCCGTGGGCACCCAGCCCACCCTCTCGAGCCTCCACCGCACTTCTCACCCGTTGGGATGTGTGAGAGTCGAATCCACTGTCTGTCTGCGGCTCCAAGGCTCCTCTCCCACTATCGTTCCATTGTTTTCCAGGTGATTAGTCCACTATTTAGTCACAATTCCAGTTTGGTCTTGCGGGGAGGAGGTCTGTGTGACTCCCATTCACTCCTCCGCCATCTTAATCTCTATTTAAGACTAAGGTTTTTTTTTGTTTTTTGTTTTAAATCATAAGTGGGTGCTGGGTTTTGTCTCATGCTTTTCCTGTATCTATTGATACAATCATATGATTTTTATCCTTCATTTTGTTTATGTGGTCTTTCACCATTGATTTGTGGATATTGAACCACCCTTGTATCTCAGTAATAAATCCCACTTGATCATCATGGTATATGATCTTTTAGATATATTGCCATATTCAGTTTGCCAATATTTTGAATATTTTTTCATCAATTTCATCAGGGATTATGGCCTATTTTTTTTTTCTTTGCAGTGTCTATCTGATTTTGGAATTAAGATAATACTAGCTTCGTAAAATGAACTTTGGAATTTTCCCTCCTCTTGAATTTTTAGTGATAGTTTAAGAAGGAGAGGTATTAGTTCTTTTTAATGTTTGGTAAAATTCACCCTTGAAGCCACCTGGTTCAGGATTTTGTTAGGAGTTTTTTGATGACTACTTCAGTTTCATTGGTTGTAATTGGTTTGTTCAGATTTCCTGTTTCTTCTGGATTCAGTCTTAGGAGATTTTATGTTTCTAGGGATAAATTCATTTCTTCTAGGTTGTCCAATTTGTTGGCATATAGTTGTTTATAATATTTTATTATAATCATTTGTATTTCTTTTATGTCAGTTGTTACTTCTCTTTCATTTCTGATTTTATTTATTTGAGCCCTCTCTCTTTTTTTTCTTGCTGAGTCTGGTTAAAGGTTTATCAGTCTTGTTTATTTATTCAAAGAACCAGGTCTTGGTTTTATTGCTCTTTTGTATTATTTTATTAGACTATATTTCATTTATTTCTGCTCTGATCTTTCTTATTTTCTTTTTTTTTTCCAACTCACTTTGGGCTTTGTTTGTTGTCTTTTTCTAATTCCTTTAGGTGTAAGGCTAGATAGTTTATTTTCCATAGCTCTTGACTACCTGATGCCTTTTTTGTTTCCTTCATTCAGATGTTAAAAAGCATATTGCCCAGATTTATAGTTATTGCCCTTAGCCAGTGAGAAGTAGAGCAGAATTTTGGATTGTTTAACTGTCACTTCTCTCCCCACCATGAGTGTGTTGTGGAGTTTGACTTGTCTCCCCATTCCTTGCTATGTGAAGGTTCCCAGTGCCTCACCACGAGGTGTTTTTTTCCCCACAGTTACCATTAGCTGACAATTGGTGCTGATATAAACCACTGTGGTATATAAGGTATGTATTGGTATGTAAGAAGATGCAAGACAGCTGCATCTTTCAGTTATGGGAAGGAGGGAAAAGGTCCTGGAAGATTTCTTTGTATGTTAGTGCAGTGAGTGTGGATTTAGATGAGGAGGTTTCCCCAAGGAGGCTGTCTCAGTTGAATTAGAACACCTTCATCCAAAAGAGGTGCATGATTATGCTGCTAGAGGGATGTAAAACAGTGGTCAAGAGCAGGGAGAAAACTGCTTGGAAATACTCTGTCAGAATACGCCTAAATTGTACAATGCACATAGAGTGAGCCTATTATACAGTCGTCAGCAGCTATATGTTTCCAGTTTAAGGTTAGGATAGCTAAGAAACCCCTTTTTCAATTCTCACTTAAGTCAATTACTTGAGCAAACTCATTCCCATTCTTCTCACTCTTTTTTGTTACTTCATCACTGCCACCAAGAATGAATACATATGAAAGGGACAGGAAGAAGTAGAAACAGGAGAGAAAGAAAAAAATCTTTCTTTGTAGTTTCATAGCACCTGAGTTTGGTGAGTGAGTCCTGAGCTGAACTAAACTAATAATATTTCCATGTGATGGAATATATAAAAGAAGACCCTTTAGTTTGAAAGTGACTGAAAAAAAAAATCTAATGTGGCCAGAGAAATGATTAGAAAAGGTAGAGGCATTATAAAAAAATGGCAAAATTTACTTTTTTTAATCACTTGGAAAGCAAAGTGAATTTCACTACTTGCTTAAGCTGTTTGATTAATTTTTTCAATGTAGTGAAAGTGCTATTAAGTTTAACTTTCTGTGTTGTTTTCAAGATCTCTGATTGTTTTGTTAATCACTGTACTCTGGTTAAAACATCGTATTCCTGTTATGTGGATCTCAGTCCTTTCATTCTCTGAAGATCTTTTTAAAAACATTTTTTTAAATATAAATTACAATTGACATTCAATATTATATTAGTTTTAGATGTACTGCATAGTAGTTAGACACTTATGTAACTTATGAAATGATCCCCCTGATAAGTCTTGTGCCCACTTGATGCCACATATAGTTACTGTTCCATATATAGTTATTATAGTTATATTCTCTAAGTTGTACTTTACCCCTTGTGATTATTTCGTAGCTGCCAGTTTGTGCTTAATGCCTTCACCCTTTTCTCCCAGCCTCCATTTCCCTTCTCATTTGGCAACCATCAGTTTGTTCTCTGTATCTATGATTTTGTTTCTGTTTCTTTATTTTGTTTTTTAGATTTCACATATGAGAGAAATAGTATGGTATTTGTCTTTCTCTGTCTGACTTATTTTACTTAGTATAATACCTTCTATTCTATCCATGTTGTCACAAATGGTAAGATTTCATTCTTTTTCATGGCTGAGTAAAGTTCTGTTGTGTACATGGACTCCATGGTCTTTATCCATTTGACTTTTGATTGGAGCATTTAATCCATTTACATTTAAAGTTATTATTGATAGGCATGTAGTTATTGCCATTTTATGAATTGTTTTCTGATTGTTTATATAATTCTCTGTTTTTTTTATGTTCTTTTGCTCTCTTCTCTTGTATGTTGATGACTTTCTGTAGTGTTTTTTTCTTTTTGGATTCCTTTCTCTTTATTTATATCTCTCATAGGTTTTTGATTGTGCTTACTATATATATATATATATATATATATATATATATATATATATATACACACACCAAACTATGTTTATAGCAGCCTATTTTAAGTTGATAGTGGCCTAGTATAAACACATTAAAGAACTACTACTATTTTTACTCACCCACTACGCATTTATATTTTTGTCATTATTTTTTTGTTTCTTTTGTGTGTGTTTGTACGTATCCTTTAGTTTACTGTTTTATTTACACATGATCTTCCCCCTTTTCCTTTTAAACTTTGTAGTAGCTTTAGTGTTGGTTGATCCACTGCCTTTATTATGTGTTTGCCTTTGTCAGTGAGAATTTTTTTCTCTGTGATATCTTCTTATTTATATCTTTGACTTCTCTTCTTTTTTCTTAAGGAAGTCCTATTATCATTTTTTATGATACTGGTTTGGTGGTGATGGACTTCTTTAGCTTTTTTTTTTTTTCTGGGAAGTTCTTTATCTGTCCTTTGATTCTAAATGATAGCCTTGCTGAGTGGAGTAGTCTTGGTTGTATGCTCTTGCTGTTCATTACTGAATATTTTATGCCAGTCCCTTCTGGCCTGAAATGTTTCTGCTGATAAATCAGCTTACAGTCTTATGAGAGCTCCCTCGTAGCTAACCAGTTGCTTTCCTCTTGCTGCTTTTAATAGTCTCTCTTTGTCTTTAACTTTTGGATTTTTAGTTATGATGTGTCTTGGTGTGGGCCTCTTTGGGTTTATCTTGTTTGGGACTCTCAGTGCTTCCTGGACTTACATAGCTCTCATTTCTTCAAATAGGTTCTCAGTCCCCTTATCTCTCTTCTCTTCTTTCTCCTCCTTCTCCTTCTCTTTTTGCATCTGCTTCTCCTCCTCCCTCTCCTCCCCTTCCTCCCTCCTCGTTTTTCTTCTCCCTCTCCTCCTCCTTCTTCTTCTGCTTCTTCCTCTATGATTCAAATATTGGTAAGATTGATGTTGGCCCAGAGGGCCCTTAAACAATCCTCAGTTTTTGGATTTTTTTTTTCTGTTGTGATGGGGTGTCCTCCAAATCACTGATTGTATCCTCTGTTCCATCTTAACTGCTGTTGATACCATCTAATGTATTCTTCATTTCAGTTATTGTAGTCTTCATTTCTGACTGATTCTTTTTTTTTTGTTTTTAACTTCTTTTTTAGTTTCCTATTTCTTTGTATAAGTTCTCACTGAATTAATCTTTTTGTCCCCTAAGTTCATTGAGCATTCTTATAACCAGTGTTTTGAACTCTGCATCTGGTTGATTGCTTGCCTTCATTTTGTTTAGTTCTTTTTCTGGGGTTTTGTCCTGTTCTTTAATTTGGGACATGTTTCTTGTCCCCTCATTTTGGCTTCCTCCCTTTGTTCTCTTTTATGTATTAGGTAGATCTGCTACATCTCTCAGTCTTGGGAGGATGGCTTTTTGTAGTAGGTGTATTGTGGGCCTAGTGGTGCAGTCTCCCTGGTCACCTGAATTGGGTGCTTTTGGTGTGCCCCTTATTTAAGTTGTGTGTGACCTGCTGTTGCAGTTGAGCCTTGATTACTATTGCATGTCTGTGAGTGGTATTGAACCTCAGTCTGACTGGCTGTGACCACTGGCTGTGACTACAGTGGTTGAGTTGTTGTGTGGGAGCTGATCCCACAGAAAGAGATTTGCTTTAGTGGGGCTCTGGTGCCTGATAGGTCTACCCTTTGTGTGTATTGTTTGTGTCACTAATATTGTGGTGCTCTGGTGTGAAGCCAGCCATCAGGTATTAGTTCTGGGGACTCTGGGGAGGGTTTCTGTTGAAGGCCAAGGCTAGCCACTATCTATATCCAACCCAGGCCACCTGTAAGGAGCTATAAAATAATCCAGTTGCTAGCATCTGTGCTGGACTTTGAGGTGCCTGGCAATGATTATGCTGTAAACTGAGGCTAGCTGCCACTAGTGTTGGGCTTTCTGCCATTTAGCAAGAGTTACCGGGCACAGTAAGGCCAGCCACTGCTAGTTTTGGGTTTGTGGACCTTTTAGATATTTTAGGAAAGTCTGCAGCTTGGATCCAGCCCACTGCTTGTATGGATTAGCCTCTGAAAGTTTCCTGCCCTTTGTGTGACTTGGGTGGTGTATGGTCTCAGAGAATCACCAGGGTGGGGTGAGAGCAGTGTCAGCCAGGTTAATGGAGGCTCTCAGATTTGGGGGGTGTGTGCACCAGCAAGGGTGTGTGTGTGTGTGTGTGTGTGTGTGTGTGTGTGTGTGTGTGTGTGTGTGTCTGGGGGCACTCAACAAAAAAACAATGGTACCTGTTGGAACTTTAGTCCCAGGGATGCTGCCCTTCCATGCTGCGCCCGGAATCCAGACTTTTCTGTTTCTCCCGTATGTCCTTGGCACTTTTTGAGCTGCTGTCCATACTCTAGAGCTTAGGGCGAGTGTTTGTGAGTCAGTGACTCTGTTCTTGAACCCTTTAAGAAAATTCCTGGGTCTACAGTAGCCCTCCATTTCACTCTTTGCAATCCATGCTAATTTTCATAGCCTGTTGTTGTGAGAACTCTTCTTCCTGGCACCTGGTGCTCAGGACTGGGAAGCCTGAGGTGTGGCTGGAACCCCTCCCTCCTCAGCTGAGCCTCCATAGCCAAGATATCCCTCTTGATTTTTCATTGCCACCCATTGTTTTGGGATCAGCCCGTTTTTCTTCTTGGCCCCTCTTACCAGTCTTCACATAACTTCTTTATATCCTTAGTTATAGGAGTTTTGTTCAGCTAGTTTTCAGGTGGTTCTTTAATTTAGTTATAATTTTGATATGATTGTGGGAGGAAGCAAGTGCACTTTCCTACTCTGCCATCTTGTTGCAGTTCTGAAGATCTTAAATATATTTATTTTGTGGTTATTTCCTGAATTATATTTTCTTGGGTGCATGTTACCCTATTAGTTGGACTAATTGTATTCATTTTTTGACATTCCTTACATGTTTTCTTAATTCTGGTTGTAACTTCACCTTCTACAGAGTACTCTCACCAGTGCCTTGATCTGAGATGGCTCTTGCCAGGGAGGCTGCTTGACTCTTTCTTTCTTCTTTGTCTTATAGCCCCTGACCAAAAATAATTTTGATTTCCTTTTTTATTTTTTAATGTGGTTATATGTTCACTAATTTATATATAATAATTTATAATTTATATATTATATTGTTAAAATATAATTTCTCTAGGTTTTGTATGGAGAGAAGTTACTTTCTGTTATCTTGAAATGGAGTGCAAATTTTTTTTTAAATTTTTATTTCTTAAATTATTTTTTATTAAATTTTTCCATTATCATTTATCCCATCTAGTCCCTCATCTACCTCCACCCGCCCCCTCCCCCTGCAACCACCACGTGGAAGTGTCTAAATTTTTTGATGTATGATACCTAGACGAAGTGTAACACTGTCTCTCTTAGCAAATCATTAGTTTTTTTCTCAAAAAATTTTTGGAAAAGGACACATCAGGACTGTTTTAATGGCCCAGATATCTTACATGAATAGAGCAATTACCTTTTGCCTGACACTGTGGAGCTTACGACCTGCTGAGGAACCAGATGCCTTAGCCAGGGTGTAGAAGCCTGGGCAGATGCAGGGTATCTGTGACTGAGCTGAGTGACTTTGGGTCAGGAACCATTTCCCCCATTTTCCTGTGAACCTGACTGGTGCTTTCTCCTCGTGGGAGGTCCTCTAGAACCATCCTCTGGGCTTCTAGCAGATCCACCCTCTGGGTTCCGGAGGCCCCACATACCTGACTCCTAGTGGCTCTACCTTGCCAAGGTCAAAACAGACTCCAGGAGGCCCCGGTTGCAGTTGCCACATCCCCCACCTTCCCTGAAGAATGACCAGTATCTCCCCATCATAGGACAACTACTTGAACCTTCCTGGTGATTTACTGTGAACCTGCCTCATGCAACTCAAGTACCACCAGAGGCTCTTTCAGTGACTGACCCTAGCAGATATCTGACAGGCGGAGGCAGATCTTAGACTGCCTTGGGACTTCTGCTTACCTGCACCTGGACCTGGTGCTGGTGAAAGCTGGCCTTGATATACAACTTGGTCCTTCCTTCCTGTGTGCACCCATGTCCAGCAGAGGCAGCCACAGAATGTGGATCACTTGTAGCTCCAAAAAAGTTGCCAAGTACCAGTTACAGGCAGCATCTGACATTAGTCTATACTAGAGTCCCTCCCTGCAGACCCAGGACCAACACACCCAGTGACCAGTTTCAGACAACGTCAGAGAAGGATCCAATAAGCTTCACAAGCAGCATATCCAAAGGGAGATATTGGCAGGCACTGAACCCTGCTAAGGTGAATTCTGCTTCACGTAGTCAGCACCTGCCTAGCAGTTTGCATGCTGTGGTTGGGACTGAACATCACAGTCAGACAGCCTGAGGGTTGATCCTGCATATGAATGAGCCATTAGCAATCAAGACTCAATTACAACAGGAGAGCCCACATATACCATACAAGAGATGTTCCTGGAGCACCCAGCTCAGGTGATCAAGGAGATTACACCACTGGATCCCACAGGACACCTACTATATAAGACCACCCCACAAAGACCGGGAGTCATAGCAGATCTGTCTAATACATAGAAATAAACACAAAGAGGCAACCAAAATGGGGAGACAAAGAAACAGGCCCCAAATGAAATAACAAAGTAAATCTTTAGAAAAAGAGGTAAATGAAATGGAGACAAGTAATTTATCATTTATAGAGCTCAAAGTAATGGCTGCTTAACAGCATGAAAAAGGACATAGAAACCATAAAAAAGAACCAGTCAGAAATGAAGAATACTATATCTGAAATGAAGAATACACTGGAAAGAATAAACAGTAAATCAGATGAAGCAGAGGATTGAATCAGTGATTTGGAAGACAAAAAAGAACACTCAGAGCAGCAAAAAGAAAAAATAATTTAAAAAAATGAAGATAGGTTAAGGGACCTTTAGGATAGCATGAAGCATAACAACATCTGCATAATAGGGGTACCAGAAGGGAAGAGAGAGAGCAAGGGATTGAGAACCTACTTGAAAAACTAAACCAAAAACTTCCCCAACCTGGTGAAAGAGAAAGACACACAAGTTCAGAAGTGCAGAGAGTCCCAAACAACATGAACCCAAAGAAGCCCCACAAGGACTTATCATAATTAAAATGGCAAAGGTTAAAGATAAAGAGAGGATCTTAAAAGCCACAAGGGAAAGACTGTTAGTTACCTACAATGGAGCTCCCATAACACTGTCAGATAATTTCTAAACAGAAACATTTTAGGCCAGAAGGGATTGGCAAAAAATAATCAAAATGATGAAAAGCAAGGACCTACAACCAAGACTGCTTACCCAACAAGGCTACCATTTAAATTTGAAGGAGACACCAAAAGTGTCCCAGACAAGAAAAAGCTAAGGAATTTATTACCATCAAATCAGCATTAAAAGACACGTTAAAAGGCTTTGCTTTAAGAAGGAAAAAAACCAGAGGAACATAGTTTACAAAATAAAATAGCAATAAAAACATATCTGTCAATAATCACTTTAACATGAATGGCTTAAGTGCTCCACTCAAAAGACATAGGTAACTGAATGGATAAGAAAACAAAATCCTTGTATATGCTATCTACAAAAGACCCACCTCAGAAAGAAGATACACACAGTGTAAAAATAAAGGGATGAAGAAAGATATTTAGTGCAAATTGAAATGAAAAAAAGCTGGGGTAGCAGTACTTACATCTGACAAAATAGACTATAACAAATGAGAAAGGGAGCAATCCATTAAGAGGATATGACCCTTGTAAATATTTATGCACCAAACATAGGAGTACCTAAATATGAAAAGCAAGTCTTGATGACATAAAGTAGAGATTGACAGTAATAGAGTCATAGTATGGTATTTTAACACCCAATCAACATCAATGAATAGATCTTCCAGACAGAATATCAACAAGGAAAGAGTGGCCTTAAATGACACCCAAATCAGATCTTCAGAGCATTTCACCCTTAAGCAACAGAATAAACATTCTTTTCAAGTGCACATGGAACATTTTCTGGGATAGACCACATGTTAGGACACAAAACAAGTCTCAATAAATTTAAGAAGACTAAAATCTTATCAAGCATCTTCTCTGACCATAATGGTATGAAATTAGAAATCAATCACAAAAAATGAACTGGAAAACACAAGGGCATGGAGGCTAATAACACGGGGAAGACAGAGGGGAGGTGGGTTGTGGGGCTTGAAGGAATTAAGCATAAGAAAAACCCCCCAAAAATATAATTAATTTGGTGGCCATGATGGCATTTATATAGGAAAACATATAGATTCATGGACAAGGAATCTGCCAAACTGGAAGGCATTAGCTTTATTAAGGTGGTGAACTTATGGATGACTTTTCTCTTGGAATTTCAAAATTTCTGTATTATTATATTGCTTTCTAAAGAGGACATAGTTTTTGAGTATTCTAAATAACATAAAAATTTCATACCACTTATACAGATCCCCATTAAGGTATCACATTGCCTATAGGATAAAGTTAAAATGCCTAACTAAATGTCCCCAAAGCCCTTTACAGATGTGTTCCCAAAATGTTTCTCGTATCTCCCTCAGTTTTCTTATGCCATGTCTAGTCCATTCTTGTCCCCCATCCTTGACAGAGATGTGCTACTTTCTGCTATATTTTAAGGATTGAAACGTTTTTGCAGGGTTGTTTATCTAATTACAAGATACTGGTACTTCTGGTCCCTTCTTTTGCTGACTTTATTTGGAATCCTGGCTGCCTACTCTTCATTGCTGTTGGTGAGTAATGTTCCCCGTTTCTCCCACTCCTTTCCTGCGTAGCCTCACGAGGTGCTCCTCTCTATGATATGGGTCCTACCTGGTGCTGGGATCCTTCAGAACCTGAGATCATTCTTATCTAAGTAGAGTTGAGTTTGTATCAAGTGCTTGAATTTTAGGCACAAGGGGTCAATGGAGAAAAATGGACTTGTGCTATTAAAGGAAGCATCTTACCACTTCAACCCTTTGAAAAGTTGGCAGAACATCCTTTTTCTATTCCCCTGTTTCGTAGCCTACATTGTGGTTCACTCAAAATTGTTATTTTAGGCACCCACAGCTTTGTAATAGTAGTACCTTTACATATTGAACTAATTCATTTCATTTCCTGTCCCCTGAGAATCAGTTTTTCTGGGCCTTACAAATTAACTAGTTTTTTAAGCCTATTAAAATGTGCAAATGCTACTGTGGTAGTCCAGGTGTAAGATGACATTTAGCAAAAGTCTCTTGGCAATAGTGACCGTGCTTCTCTTGTTACATAGTAGTGTCACATAGGGATGGAAATTCAGGCCAGGCAAGAGAAATGTCTGTGAAAGTGGATTGGAAGGCTTATGGGACAATAACTTTCAGGTAATGGGAGTTGTTTAGTGCCACTTACGCATAGGGCATATGCACCTGTTATCACAACTTCTTGTCCTCACTGATATCTGGTCTGTTACAGAAGAACCCAACCTTCAAATCAGATACCATTTGCATTAATTTTTTTCAACAAAATGTATTAATCCTTGCGAGTGATAAGTACTGAGTAGAGAGAGATTAAAAAAACATAAGCAGTTTCTGTTTCTATGCAGTGCATTTCAAAGAGATATGTATGAGATAAAAAGTTACAATAGCCCCTTATTTCAATGAGTTTAGAATCTAGTAGGGTTATACATCATAGGCAAAAATAACTAACAGAGGAAAAGCATTATACTTGTCATTAGGGAGATCTAAATAAAGTTCTGCACGGATTCTGAAAAAGAAGACATGACTTCAGCCAAGATGATTAAGTAAGTCTTAATCCTCTTGAGGAAGAGTCAGCACTAGAGTAGGATCATGAAGGGATGTTGGATTTGGATGTAAGTATATGGGGATGGAGAGGAACATTCCGGGCTGAGAGACATCATGGCAAAGTTGGCTGGCAAGATAGAAAAATAGGGGTATGACAATATTAGAGGGAAAGGTCAGTTCTGTTAGCATGAAGGGCATAGTGAAGAATAGAGGAGAATGTCGCCAAAAACATAGGCTTGTGACAGCTTTCGGGAGGCCTGGAAAGTAAGTCTAAAATGTTTGGCATAAATCAGATTTCTATTTTAGGAAAATCATCCCAGCAGTTGTGGTGTGGAGGTTGCCTATAGGTAGAGACCAGTTAGAGCCCTTTCTTTATAGCAGGGAAAATGCAGATGAATGAACTGGTCTGGGCCAGACTCTGGCCCCTGAATTGTACTGCTTTCAATCACAATAAATGTGAACTGCTGCAGTTAGCTTCTAAGGTGGGAATGAGTTCTACTGTCTAGTAACTAGTATGTTTTAACAAAACTACTCTACTCTACATTTTTTTTGCATGTATACAATGGCAACAACAGTCAACAGAGAGGGAGACCTGAGTTCTATTTCCAGTTCTCTGTCTTTGGGTTGCTTTGTAACCTTGATAAAGTCATATAACTCTTCTGAGACTCAGTTTCTTTTGTTTGAAATGAGAATGATAATATTTAATACAATGGTATTTTATAGGGCTGGGTAAAGAAAAAATGAAATCAGATGCATGAAATTATTTTGGTAAAAGAATAAATTTTATACATATACCCAACTCTTAGTAATATATTATCTAATATAATATATAATATATGTAATATAATATATATTTGAGGACTCCACTTTTCAATTTCTGTTTCTACATTGTCTTGGTGACTGGCTAGGTTTACACTGAAATCTAACTAAGATTTACAGACTAAATCCATTGTTGAGAGCAGTGATTAAGAGTTGTGACAATGACACTGGATCCTCAAGAAAAGACTTTGAAATAACCCTTGGGAGTGCTGGCCCCTGCCCTCTGTTCTCTCACAAGTGGGTCTAAGTAATAGTTCCAGGAATAAGGTCCATCACAGGGATAAGAAATTGGTAGGAACTTAGGAAGGATATCAGTGTGTGGAGAGCATAATAATTAGCTCTTCCTGGGGATGCTGGGAAAAGTTACGATAGGAGGCAACATTTGAACTGGCTTTGAAAGGTCAGTGGCATGGCGGGGGAGAGCTTTCAGGCAGCGGAACAGCATGGCAACTCCCAGGGGCCAAGAAGTGCAGGTGGAACAAGAAGTGAATGAAGTGAAAGGCATTTGAACACAGAACAGCGCTGTGGGCCACAACTTGGTGATTTCAGAATAACATCCTTTTTCTTCTTTGCTTTTTCAGGTACTTGGATTTTTGTTGATTTGGGAAGGGAATGAACTCTACCTGCACTGGTGTCATAAGGTGGGACATCTGACTCTTTAGGGCACCTTACACCAGGACTGAATGTGCCTTTTTGGCACTGAGTGTAAGCATAGCATTGTGCTTTCTTCCTTGTTCCCTTTAGAAGGAACAGATAGATCTACTTACTCTGTTCTAACTGAAATCATTAAATTTCTAACAGATATAACTGATTTACTGAAGGATCTGAATGCCATCTTTATTTTTTGCTCTACTTCTTGTTTAACTTAGTCTGTGACTCTGTTCTTCCCATCCCTTTAAAATGTGAGGTGAGCTGTTCCTTTCCCAGTCCTCTGTAGTCACAAGGACATTCTAATTTCTGTCATTAAAAATTCAGTTTGTTGAAATGACCCAAACTCCAACTTGATGGTTTTCCCGTCCCCGCGGGTGGGAGCCCACATTGGTGGAGAGAGCTCACTGGTCCCGTCACCCTCGTCTCACCAAAGAGGGGCGCAGGGGAATAGGAGATGGGATAAAACAACACAGTCCCTCAAGGAAGGGCAAGGGGGCCCTCTGGGGTTGACCCATCAGGACCAGATATGTGCACCATGGGCTTCTCCTCTGTGTTTTTTCAGAGACCCTTCTGCTGAGAAGCCTGACTACAACTCTCTTGGTGGAGTCAATGCCTGTCTTCCTATACCCCCTAAGTTTATCGGGTGAGGTCCCTTCATTTGAAGCTTTTTAAAATGACATCGGCCTGGCCTCTCTCAAAGGGTCTGTATTCAGTCCCCAGAAAGCAGGTATCTGTGCCCCTTCCCTGCACCATCTGTGAACACGCAGGTCATTTCCAACATAGCCTCCTCCCTCATTTTGTTCTGCCTTGTGCTTGGGCAGCTCCACCACAGCCCCTTGCTTTTTTATAGACCGTTTCAGACATGGGTTTGATACATTTCCTCCTGTTTCCCAAAATCCAGGAACATGACAAACTCTCTGGGTTATTCTCTTAAATTTCCTTGTACTCAAGAGACAGATGAACTGGAAATGTAAACTTAAGTGTTATTACAATAGAATGAATGAAAATGGAAGTCATAAGGTCTTTTTTGGGAAAGAATGTGAATTGAGAAGTGAAGAAAATAGGTCTTATTGAAATCGCTATCTTCTTTTGAGTTGGGACACCTTGATCAGTTAGTCACTTCAAAGGATGCCTCCGGGATGAACCATCTGATGACTACATCCCAGGCTCGCGCCTGTGGTAGAAATCACGCTTACGTTGCCTCTGCCGCTGCGTGGCCCCTGCCTCAGCAGGACCTCCTCATTGCCTGGAAGTCAGGAAGCCAGTTTCGATGGCGGCATCTCTCACCTTTCCTCGGGCGCCGGGGAGGGCCCCTGCGGCACTTTTCATGGATGCTGACGCTTTCCTCAGCATGTAGTTTCAGTGTCCTCTGAGACCCCTCCACAGAACGTGATAGGGAGAGGGTAGGCTCGCCATGGGTGAGAGCATTCCAGCCAACTTTTCTCATTAAATCTCTGGATACTTTCTTCTATATTACACCGATTTCATCAAGCATGGACCACTGTTGAGGCAAGGTTCCGGTAACCAAAGAAACAATTAGAACCACTTCAAGATTCATAATACCTGGATTTTGATAAACTGTTCAGAAGCTGTAGTAGGTGTACTCATCAATAAATTTTGAAACCAGTGGAGGATAGGCTTATGAGACTTGAGAAGAGAGACTGCCTCTGTTGGCAAGGGAGACCCTGTTGGCTTGGAGTTTTAGTTTTAGTGTGCTCTGGATAAACCTGGGAGGAAAGGGTTAGCACCAGGTGTATAACCCATTCCTCTTCTAGTTAGGGATGCTCAGAGAGGAATGAATGACTTCAATCAAAACGCCTTGTAAACATGCTAATAACCCAACCTCCTGGAAAACACATATAAAGATGTTTATTAGCCAAAGGTAATGGGAGTCTTTATCCATGAAAATATCTAGCAGGGTATAGCGTGGTATATCTGGGTTGATTATTGTAAAGAAACCTGGAATTTATAGATTTATAGTGTGGGAGGCATGGCTGGCTGGAGTTGTATAATTAATGGATATCAGATAAGCATGTTCCATCACCACAAAGGCTCCTCCTATGAAGCAGTGTTTCCGCACACTTTGCTCAAAACACACCGCATATTTTAAGCCTGAGACTGGAATGTATCCTAGTACAGGAGAGGAAATAACTTTTTATTAGTATGTGAATTTGACAGGATCAGATTTCTCCAAGGGAAAATGTCTTCTGTACCTAATTGCTTGTATTCTTTAAATCACTAGTTAAGGTTGGTGTTGGGCAAAGTCGCAGAATCATGAGACTCATGCGAATCTGATTTGACAGTTAAACCTTTGTGCTGTGATGCACTTAATTTGCTAATACGTTATTTAATATTTTTGCATCGACTTACATAGGAGAGGTAGGCCTATACATTCAAGTGTCACTAATGACAGAAATGCATTCTGAGAAAAGCATTCCTTGGTGATTTTGTGATTGTGCAATGTTGTATAATTAGTCAACCCTAAGTGTTACAGCCTATTGCTCCCAGGCTACAGACCTGTACAGCATGTTACTGTACTGAATATTGTAGGCACTTCTGAGACAATAGTTAGTATTTGTGTATGTAAACATAACTAAACATAGAAAAGATACTGTGCATTTCTACCACTGGAGTGCAGTAGGTTTGTTTACGCCAGCATCACCACAAGTGCTTTGCTAATGCATTGCGCAACGACATTATGATGCTACAACATAACTAGGTGATAGAAAATTTTCAGCTCCATTATAATCTTATGGGAACCACCATTGTATATGAGGTTTGTCATTGACCAAAACGTTATTGTGGCACATGAGTATATTTTTTATTTTCTTGTAATGTCCTTGTTGAGTTTAGATATCAATATTTTGTTGGCTTCACAAGAGAAGTTAGAAAGTGTTACCTCTCTTTCTATTCTCTAGAAGAGTTTGTCAATGATTAGAAATATTTCTTTCTTAAATATAGAGGGAAGCAAAAGTAAGTTAACAGTTGTTCATAAAGAAGAATATAGGAAAGTTAGGATTATTACAATAGCTTTATTAACTCAGTGTTTCACATAGCACAACTGTAGTCCTACTTTTGATCACCTCCATGTTTCGTAAAGTTAACCATTCATGCCAGCAAGTCTTAGAGGACAGATTATGGAAAGGAACTAAGCACTTTCTAGAAAGCAGGACAGATGTAAAAAAGAAAGACTATACATTTCAAGGAAAATGTATAGAACCTTGAGAACCTTGGTCTCAAGGTACTTTATGAAGTGTACAGTGTTCTGGCATGAGGCAGAGTCTTTTCATCTGTTCAAAAAGTATTTACCCAATGCTTCCTATGTGTCAGACATTCTGCAAGGCAGTGAGGATATAATCCTAAATACTTTACTTGATGTCATGAAGTTGATAGTCTGTTGGGAAAACATACATTGAAAAGGTAATTACAAAATATTATTTACTTGTGACTCTATTAACTGGGATAAAATAAGTAGTGATATTTATAGTGGTCATTGTTGAAACTGAGTGAGAGATTGCAGGCAATGCTGAGGGCGCAGGTGAGGCTGGAGATGGTAATTAGTAAAGGCATCAGACCATGTAGCTGTGTGACTTTTTTTCCCAGCCCTGCTATACAACAAAAACTTGGAGGCAAAGAAGGTAAGTGATTGGATTTATCCAACATTGGGGATTTGCAGGATGGTCAGAGTAGAAGGATGAGGAAATGAGGTCCCTGACATTGTGGGGACACACATGCAATTCCCAAGGACAGTTCTGATCATCAAAGCCGAGAGTCTGGCAGTCAGGAGATACTGTTTTGTTTCCTCAGATCCTGACTGTGCTAGTGATTGGGACATGCACGTTTTTTATGACGGTTTTATGCAAATACTGGAACGACAGGTGGCTGACATTGGGGCTCTCACTGAAGGTACGCATCATCCTGTAGGTCTAGCACTGTTTGGCCAGTGCGGTCAGCCTGACTTTTGGCTTTTTCCCAGGTCTTTGCTCCCTACTTGCACCTGAGCAGCATACCTGTGATGGTTCTCCTTTCCTGGCCTGTGGCCTTCTACTTGGTCCATTGGGAACAAGAAGGTATGTCGTGTGGGCGGAGCCTGATCCTTCCAACTCTGGCTTTAGCTTGCACACTCTACTCAGCAAAGCACAAGCTTGGTAGATAGCCACCACTCTGCCCCTGTGAAATCTGTTTAGCTTATTACTCAGGCATGTTCCTTATGGCCAAACTCACAACCCCACATGGCCAGTCAGACATTTTCCTGACCAAACAGGCCTGCTTCTAAAGAGGGATTCTCCTAGGAAAGCAAGAATTATCTCCATGTTGTTAAAACAATGACTGTCTGAAATAGAATGGGGTTAGGGGGAGGGTAGAGGCCATTTTAATTTTATTTGACAGAGTGATGGTACGAGTCACTCTGTTCTTTGAGACTGCATTCAACTGTTACCGTTTCCACTAGTGAACTTATACTAGCTCAGAGATCCCTGGTTTTCCTCTAATAACACAAAACAGGCCACTGTGTCTGTCACGCCTGGGAACTTAGAGCAGGAGGAGAAGTGTCTATGTCAGCCATTGGATCCCTCTCCGTTCTTTGCCCTAATATCATGGAAACCAAAGAGAATCAGAAGTTGTTTTGAGAATGGAGTTATCCCTCAGCACCCTTAATAAGGAACCAGTGGGCCCTTTTTTCTATGTCTCTTTACTGCTGTTTACACAGGAGTGTTTGCTTCCTGATTGTACAAGGATGGAGACAAGAGAATGACTAGATGGGTAGTGGCGCCATTGTGTGTTTCTACATGTGCGTATGTGTCCTTGTATGTGGAGGATGAATTGTAGGAAATGTTTTGGGGCAAGAGCTGAAAGGGGACAATAATGAACTCTTTTCCATTTCTGAAATTTTAGCTAGATTCAGAAGAGACAAGAGTATACATCAAAGGAGAAGAGTCCAGAGATGTACTAGGCTCACAAAGCTGAGAGGTTAGAACTGGAGACAGATTTGAAAGTACCTGAAGTATAGGTGGTAACTTAAAAATGTACACATGGGTAAAATCCTCAGAGGCCTACAATTAGAAGTGTTGGGGAGTGGCCAGTGATAACAGGCATGGTGGATGAGGTGTGTGCGGGTGTGTGTGTGTGAGAGAGAGGGAAGCAAATACAGTATTAATATTTAGTGAGTACCTATTATGAGTCAGCACTGTCATATCAGCTCTGTGAGGTAGACGTTAGCAGCAAGATAACCCCATCTTTCCGAATGAAGAAGATGGAGACCCAGAGTGGATAAACAGTGTGTCCTTAGTCACACAATGTGACAGTGGTAGTGTCTGACTTTGAACGCAGATTTCTGTCAGCCAGTGCCCCTTCCGCTGTCCTGCACTGCATTATATGTAGGGGCGTTGTAGGCTGATCTTTACTGGCCTCAGGGCTTTCTCAGCACCAGGCGTTCTGCCCGTACTCCTGAGAAGGTATTCCTTAACACGCCCTCTCCTTCCTTTGCTTCCCACCCCTTGCACAGTTAATTTCCTGTAAACTTTCAGTCAAATAATATTGCCTTCATAATAATGCTTACATTTGGATAGTCCTGTTCTTTCAAATCCTTGAAAATAAATGAGGTTCTGGCAGAAATAGAGTGTCAATCAGGCAGTCCACAGAGTCAACGAAACCTGTGCCCTGGTGTTTACTGAGTGCTGCTTTGGGATAGTTAGTTGCTTGGGATGGTCTCCATTCCTCTTATCTTTTTTTCTTATTCCCTCCTCCTTCCAACTTTTTCAGCTGTACAAGTGGCTGTTGGATTGCCATTTTTTCTTATCCTTTTATGTCTGTTTGTGGTGCCATTTGGGATTTATTCTCCCTGCCTTCAGGAGAAGGATAAATTGGGACCCAAGCCAGGCATCTTTGGACATAGAGGTGCACCCATGGTAGGTGTGAACATGATGAACATGGGTGAGTAGCTGTGTGCATGGACTCTGTGCATAAGAGAAGGGGACGTCAGAATCTCAGGAATCTGGAGAAGAAAAGGGGCTGGCTTTAGGTGACAAGAATCAAGAGTTAACTGTGGAGGTTGCACTTGAACCCAGGTCACCTGCCAGTCCATTTCTCGGTACTGTGCCCAGTGGCTTTGCCTCAGGCGCTCAGGTGAGCAGAGTCCTAGGTTCATACTGGGTGGGGGAGAATATAGGTAGTCTCTTTGAAAAAGTCTCTGAGGGAGCCAAGGTCTGCTCCCTGAAACCTTTTTGTCGCTGGGCATCTTCCCTCCTATAAAAGGGATGTTGGGAAGAGAAACTCGGAGGTAGATGGTCTGATGTCCTTTTCTTCCACAGCTGGGCCCTGAGAATACCATGATGTCCTTTGAGAAAGCTGTCGAACACGGGGCCTTTGGGCTGGAGTCTGACGTATTCCTGAGGTAGGAAAGCAGGGGTTGGGTGGGGAGGAGGTAAGGCCAGTGCCACGGAAGATGACCAGCCTGGCCCCCGTTGTAGAGAGGACAAGCTTGATGGGTTTCTCCAGTGCTCATGTGCTGTAGATGCGCATAGCATACGCACGCACACACACACACACACACACACACACACACACACAAGCCCCTTCTCCCTTCCAAATCACACTCTATGTAGACTCCGCACGTAGTTCATATTTATCCCTTTGCAAACCATGCTTAAAACTTAAACCCCATGCACTTACCTAGCAATATGCTTACCTAACAGTACCCAGACACCTGCTGTATTCCAGGCCTTCTTCTGAGGGCTGTTGAGAGGGAAATGAGTACAGTACACTGCTGCCTAAGAGATGTTCCCAGCCAGTAAAGGAGGCATGGCATGTTTACCACAGTATCAGACCATTTGTGGCGGTGCCTTCCAGAGAAGATTAAGTCAAATGCAGTGGAACTTCTGTGGAGCAAAAGGCCACCTCCTTTTGTGTGAAAAAGACCTAATACTCAGAATTGTGTTTGGATTGAGTCTTGAAGGAAAAATGTTACTTTACCAAGTGGATATGGGGAAAGATGGTAATACAGACAGAGGCAACAGCTTTCTCAAGGGCACATAAATCAGGACAACAATCGGTGAGCTAACCTGCATGGATGCCAAATTGATAGGCTTAGGGAACAGGAGAGGGCCACGTGAGGAGGAGGAATGGCTGCAAGGCTCCCTGCGACTGGATCACAGAGATCCCCACATGTGTAAAGCGCAGCCGTCGCAGGTTTTACCAGATTACCTTCTTGTCTTAAAAAGACATGTTTTAGAAAGACTCATCTGGCCATCTATGGGGGAGCCTTCTTCAGGAGATGGGTAGTGGGCTGTAGCAATGTCCAAGGGAAAACAAAAGAATACCTGGACCAGAGCAGGGGTGTGGACAAAAGACGTGTCGTGCTGTGCAATCTACGTACCTGAGCAGCTGGAAGTAGAAAGGCTTCATCTCTAGCACGAGGAAATTAGTGAGTGTGGTGAGTACAGACTCCCTTCCCAGCCTCTCTGTGAGGCAAAAGGAAGAGAAACGAACATTTAATTCAAAGATCAAGAAATGTGGTTTGAAATGTATTGGGAAGGTCATAGAGCTGGAATGTACGTGATCAAGCCAGGATTGGAACTAGATTTTTTGACGCCAGACTGGGGTTCTCGACATTACCCAACAATGACAAGTGCTCCCTGCAGACTATTCGAATCAGGGTTTTGATGCAGGATGCCCCTATGCGAGCCCCTGGGTTCATTCGTGGAAGTGCTTGGCGGTCGTGGCATAACGTGGTAAAGGTGCTGAGCCCACGAGGTCCTGGCTCACGGTCTTTCTCTCTTCCCTTGTTTCTGTGACTTCAGCTGTGATGTGGATGATCCTTCCAGCACCTCAGTTTCTCTCCTTGATGACATCTTCATCTCCAGTGATCATCTCCACATACCCCACCATGTACATTGATGGTCACACCCTAAGCTTCATCACCTCCAAAGACTGCTTATCAGTCAGGACGTGACTATCACACCAGTATCTTTAACAGGGAAAATGTAGTATCAAGAATTACTATGTGGTGAAATGTAGTAAACTACTTAACGAGTTTAAAAAATACCCCATGAGTATAAAACTAGCAAGTGCAGCTACTGGAGCTTATGTCCAGAGGAAATGGAGTAAGCACATTCTACCCTGTCCTTTCCAGGAATTATAAGTTAATTAATTAATTAAAAACTGGACAAAAAGTCACAAAGCAACTGACAGAAGATGCTGGAAAGTGGAGAAATGGTGATGACTGGCTGAGTTTCATTAGACTCCAGGAACTACCAATTAGGTAGAGAATTCCTTTTTGTTTTTGTTTCTTAATTTTTAATTTTTCAATCATGTTTATTCTATTATAGTCATCTCAGTTTTTCTTCCTTTGCCCTTCTCTACCAATCCCACCCGCCTCCCTTTCCCACTATGAATTCCCACTCTGTTGTCCATGTCCATGGGTCATTCATACATGTTCTTTGTTTTGTCCCTTCTCTCCACCACTGTCGTACTTCCCCATCCCCTCTGGTCTCTTTCAGTTTGCTCCCTGTTTCCATGCCTGTGGTTTATTTTGTTCATTAATATATTTTGTTGAATATATTCCACTTACAGGTGAGATCATTTGGTATTTGTTTTTCACTGACTGGCTTATTTCATTTAGCATAATATTCTTGGGTTATATCCTTGTTGTTGCAAAAGATAGTAGTTCCTTCTTTCTATTTTTTAAAATGCAGATTGAGTTTATTTTAAATGTCAAAATCCATTATAAAATATTAAAAAATTTAAATCCACTAGAAAGTCTCAGCAATTAAAAAACATGACTCCAGCACAGGATTAATCAAGTAGATCAATGAAATAAAATGAGCATTCTTGAAACAAACATATATTTCTGCCTAACAATACATTGAATGTAATACAATGCATCTAGTAATACATTGAATGTAATACTAGAATACAAAACGTATTCAAGTGAGTTAAAAATCAATATGTAAAGTCTAAGGAGTTTTAGGAGAATATACAAAATAACATTTTTCTTACCCTGAAGTAAAATATTCAAACCCAGAAGCTATAAAGTAAAATATTGATAATATGACTATATTAAACACTTAAGACTATATAGTAATATACATATAAAAAAGTTAAAGGACAGGTAATAGAATAGGAAGGTATTTGCAACACATCTAAAAAAGGTAAAAATTATTTTTTAGGGAAAAAATCCTATAAACAGTTAATCCAAAAATGGATAAAGAATACCAAAAAGTCATTTAAAGCTTTTTACACATAATAGAAATAGGCAAGAAATATACAAAAACAGGTTCAGTTTCAATAAATAATAAAGTAACAGCACATCATTGTGACAATCAGATTACTAAGTATTAAAAATACTGGTAATATCAAGTATTGGTGGCTGTGAAAGGAACTGGGTATTCATAGACTCTTTTTCTTCATCTTTTTAAAGCAGTCCCTTTAACATATCTTGCAAAGCTGGTTTGGTAGAGGTGTATTCTTTTAGCCACGTTTTTTCTGGGAAACTCCTTATTTCACCTTCCATTTTAATTGAGAGCCTTGCTGGGTAGAGCAGTCTTGGTTGCAGGCCTTTGCTTTTCATGACTTGGAGTATTTCTTGCAATTCCCTCCTGGCTTGTATTTCTGTTGAGAAGTCAGCTGCTAGCCATACTGGGGTTCCCTTATATGTTACTACCTGTTTCTCTCTTGCTACCTTTCGTATTCTCTGCTTGTCTTTGATATTTGCCATTTTAATGATGATGATTCTTAGAGTGGGTCTCATTGGGTTCCTCTTGAATGGGACCCTCTGTGCTTCCTTGTGAAGAAAAAGACTTGTGAGACTTTTTCTCTCCTCAAATTAGGGGAAATTTTCCATCATAACTTTTTCGAACAGGTTCTCTAACCCTTCCTCCTTCTCTTCTCCTTCTGGTATCCCTATTATACGGACATTATTACATTTCAGGTTGTCCTGCATTTCCCTTAATGCCTCTTCAATTTTTTTTTTTTTTTTTTTTTTTAGTCCTTTTTCATTTTCTTGCTCCTTCTGGGAGCTTTTTTTCTACCTTGTCCTCCAGCTTGCTGATTCAGTCCTCTGCTTCATCCAGCCTGCTTTTGATTCCTTCTGCTGTGTTCTTCAATTCAGAAATTGTATTCTTCATTTCCTCTTGTCTTTTATTGATGCTGATATAGTTTGCAGTAAGTTCCTAATGGTTTCCCTATAGATTTTTGTAATTCTCTTTGTGCTCACTGAGGTCATTGAGCTTCCTCAGAACCATTGTTTTGAACTCAGTGTCTGATAGTTTCCTTGCCTCTATTTCATTTAGTTCTCTTTGTGGGGATTCCTCCTTTCCCTACCACTGGAGTCGTTTCTTTGTCTTCCCATTATTTGTGAGACTCTTTTTTTTTCTTCTGCTTCAATTGATCTATCTGATTTCCTGACTTTGTGGTGTGAACTTCCATGGTTGGTGACTGCTGTTTTCCCTTTCTGTATCTGCCTCTGATGATGTCAGATGATGACCCTGTCTGATCTTAGGCACTCTGTTCGAGATTTCCAGGAATCTACTGTCTGTCTCAATCTGTTGTTAATCTACTCACTCTGCACTCAGCAGTCAGTCTTAGACACCACAGGGTGGGGCAGAATCCCTCCTAGGGGTGAGGTGATGGGGTCCTCTCATGCTGCTGCCACTCAGGGGAGTAGTCTGTATGAGCCAGATAGCTGCTGTCATATAGGGAACTAGTGAACACCGCAATCCCACAAGCTACTCTCTTCATTCTCTTCCTAAAGCCTTATTCCCCAGTCTTTCCTCAGGCATCTCTAGCTCACTCTGATCCCGCCTTTGCCAGAGCCCAGGGTGAGTGGCCTCAAATAAAAATGTATGCATTAGTCCTCTAAATGGCTCTTTGTATCTCTAGCTGCCTGTCTTTGGAAAAGAGCAGCCCTCCTGCTTTTCACAGGTGGCTGTTGTCTGTTGACTGTACACTTTTGAGCGCTGGTGCTGTAGGGTGGAAATCCCCATGTAAGGGTTAGAGCCTGCTCTTCTCAGCGGTATCCAACTGGTCGTTTCGTTATCTTTCTGATGCTGCCACCCGTGAGCACCCTGCCCACCTTCTTGAGTCTCTGCCACACTCCTTATCAGTTAGGTTGTACTAAAGCTGATTCTTCAGTCCAAAGTTATAAGGCTCCTCTCTCGCAATTGTTCAGTTGTTTGTACCAGGTGATTTCTCCACAATATAGTTGTAATTCCAGATTGGTCCTGGAAGGAGTTGGTGTGAATTCCACTCACTCCTCTGCAATCTTGATTATCTGTTGTTGTTGTTTTAGTTTGTCTTTTTTTCATATATTCTGATATGAGCTCTGGAGAGATCTGAAACCCAGAAAACACCTATATCTGCAGATTGGGGGGAAAAAAACTCTCCAAAGGCTTCATTTTCTAGCAATAGACTGGCAGAAGTATAGCCCAGTAAGATATAAACACATTGACTATACTAGCCTTACTCAGGTGAACATCACAAAACCATCACTCCCCACCCTCTCACTGCCTGGAACTCGCCCTGAGACTATAGGCAGATCCCTGTCTTCCATTCCTGCCCTGTGTAAGAGGAGTACCCCTTTCTTCACTCCCCCAACTAGAGGGTAAGCAGAGATTTATAAAGAGTAGTTATTTATAGAAAGGAATTTTTATTGTGGTAATATATGCTTAACATAAAAGTTACTATTTTATTTTTATTTAGGTGTATAGGTCAGTGGCATTAAGTTTATTCACCTTATTTTGCTAGCATCACCAGTGTCCATCTCTAGAACTTTTTCATCTTCTCATATTGAAACTATGTGCCTATTAAGTACAGATTCCTTGATCTTCCTGTCCCTTCCCTCAGGCCCTTGCAACCACTATTCTGTTTCCTCTCTCTATGAATTGGTATACTCTAGTTAACTCATATCAGTGGAATTATATGGTATTGGTCATTTTGTTTTTAGCCCATTTTACTTAGCACAATGTCAAGGTTCATCTATATTGTAGCATATGTCAAAATTTTCTTTTTTATTGTGTTAAAAAACATAAAATTTGTTATCTTCACCATTTTTAAGTATACAGTTCAGAAGCATTAACTATTGTCACATTGTTGTGAAACAGATCTCTGTAACTTTTTCCTCTTGGAAATCTGAACCTCTGTAACCATTATACAACAACTCCCTCTTGTCCCTTCTTCTTAGCCCCTAGTGACAACCATTCTACTTTCTATGTATTTTACTCCTTTATATACCTTTTATATACTGGAATCATATAGAATTTGTTTTTTTCTGTTTTATTTCACTTAGCATAATATCTTCAAGGTTTATCCATGTTGTAGCATGTAACAGACTTTCCTTCCTTTTTCAGGCTGAAAAATGTTCCATTGTATGTATATACCACATTTTGCTTATTTATTCATCTCCCAATGGACATTTTCTGTTTTTTTGTTATTTTGATCAAAGGCTTGTTTATTTCAAAAATATATAAGATTACTATTTACTGTCTTAGAGTTGTAACAATTATACTTTATAAACAGCTCTTTTTTATTGTTTATTCTATTATAGTTGTCCCAATTTTTCCCCCTTTTGTCCCCCTCCACTGGCCTAACCCCTAGCACCCACAGTCCACCCCCTCTATGTTGCCCATGTCCATGAGTCATTCATACATGTTCTTTGACTAATCCCTTCCCCTTCCTTCCACCATTCCCACCTCTCTCCTCCCCTCCTACAGCTATCAGTCTGTTCCATGTTTCCATGTCTCTGCTTCTATTTTTTTCAGTTATTTTGTTCACTAGATTCCAGTTATAAGTGAGGTCATATGATATTTGTCTTTTGCCAGCTGGCTTATTTTACTTAGCATAATAGTCTCCAGTTCCATTTATGCTGTCACAAAAGGTAGGGCTACTTTCTGCTGCATAGTATTCCATTGAGCAAATATACCAGTTCCTTAATCTACTCATCTACTCATGGGCACTTGGGCCATTTTCAACACTTGGCTATTATAAATAGTGCTGCTATAAATGTAGGGATGCATATATGCTTTCTGAATAGTGTTTTAAGATTCTTTCCCACAAGTGAGATCACTGGGTCATAAGGTAATTCCATTTTTAATTTTTTGGGGAAACTCCATACTGTTTTCCACAGTGGCTGCATCAGTCTGCATTCCCATCAACAGTGCATTAGGGTCCCCTTTTTTCCACATACTCTCTAGCACTTGTTTGTTCATTTATTAATGATAGCCATTCTGATAGGTGTAAGGTGATACCTGTTATGGTTTTAATTTGCATCTCTCTAATGATTAGTGTCATTGAGCATCTTTTCATATATCTATTGGCCATCTGTATGTCCTTCTTGGAGAAGTATCTAGTCAGGTCCTTTTCCCATTTTTTAATTGGATTTTTTGTCTTCCCAGTGTTGAATTTTAGAAGTTCTTTATATATTTTGGGAATTAACCTCTTATCAGATGTATCATTGGAGAATATGTTCTCCCATACAGTGGGTTCCCTTTTCATTTTGTTCCTGTGTTTCTTTTGCTCTAGGAGACATCAGTAAAAATATTCCTATAAGAAATGTCTGAGATTTTACTGTCTATGTTTTCTTCTAGGATTTTTATGGTTTCACAACTCATATTTAAGTCCTTTATCCATTTTAATTGTGTGTATGGTATAAGTTGCCGATCAAGTTTCATTTTTTTGCATATATCTGCCCAATTTTACTGATACCATTTATTGAAGAGACTGTCTTTACCCAATTGTATGTTCTTGCCTCCTTTGTCAAATATTAATAGACTATATAGGTGTGGGTTCATTTCTGGGCTCTCTATTCTGTTTTTTTGATCTATGTTTCCTTTTTTATGCCTCTACCACACTGTGTTGATTACAGTGGCTTTGTAGTATAGTTTTATATCTGGTATTATACAGTATCACATCATCTGCTAATAATAAGAGTTTTTACTTCTTTATTTCCAATTTGGAGAACTTTTATTTCTTCTTCTCATCTGATTGCTGTGGCTAGGACTTCCAGTACTATATTGAATAAGAGTGGTGCAGGGGACATCTCTGTCTTGTTCCTGATCTTAAGGGAAATGCTTTTAGTTTGTGCCCATTGAATACGATGTTGGCTGTGGGCTTGTCATATATAGCCTTTATTAGGTTTATGTATGTTCCCTCTATTCCCACTTTGCTGAGCAGTATTACCATAAATGGGTTCTGGATTTTTATCAAATGCTTTTTCTGCATCTATTCATTTATTTTTGTGGTGTATCGGGTTTATTGATTTGTGGATGTTGTACCAACCTTGCATCCCCGAGATAAATCCCACTGGATTATGGTATACAATCTTTTAATGTATTGCTCGACCCAGTTTGCTAATATTTTGATGAGTTTAGCACCTATATTCATCAGGGACTTTGGCCTGTAATTTTCTTTCTTTGTAGGGTCTTTGCTGGGTTTTGGAATTAGGATAATGTAGGCCTTGTAAAATGAGCTTGAGAGTTTTCCTTCCTCTTGAATCTTTTTGGAAAAGTTTGAGAAGGATAGATGTTAGTTCTTCTTTGAATGTTTGGTAAAATTCACCTGTGAAGCCATCTGGTCCAGGGCTTTTGTTTGCCGGGAGTTTTTTTATTACTGCTTTAACTTCACTAGTTGTAATCTGTCTATTCAGATTCTCTAATTCTCCCTGATTCAGTTTTGCAAGATTGTATTTTTCTAGGAATTTATCCATTTCTTTCAGATTGTCCAATTTGTTGGCACATAATATGTAATATTTTCTTATAATCCTTTGTATTTTTTTGGTGTCTGTTGTTACTTCTCCTCTTTTATTTCTGATTTTATTTATTTGAGTCCTCTTTCTTTTTTTCTTGATGAGTCTGGTTAAAGGTTTGGCAATCTTGTTTATCTATTTGAAGAACCAGCTCTTGGTTTCATTGCTTTTTTTTATTGTTTTTTAGACTCTATTTTGTTTATTTCTGCTCTGATCTTTATTATTTCTTTCTTTCTTCTTACTTTGGGCTTTGTTTATTGTTGTTTTTCAAGTTCCTTTAAGTGTAAAGTCAGATTGTTTATTTAGTTTTTTTCTTGTTTCCTGAGGTAGACCTGTAATGTTACGAATTTCTCTTTTAGGAATGCTTTAGCTGTGTACCATAGATTTTGAGTTTTGTTCTCATTTTCATTTGTTTTAAGGTATCTTTTGATTTCTTTCTTGATCTTCTTGTTAACCCATTCATTGTTTAATAACATGTTATTTAGTTTCCATGTCTTTGCATGTTTTTCAGTGTTCTTGTGATTGATTTCTGATTTCATAGCATTGTGGGTAGAAAAGATGCTTGATGTGATTTCATTATTTTTAAATTTGCTGAGACTTTTTTTGGTGTCCTAACATGTGGTCTATCCTAGAAACTGTTCCATGTGCACTTGAAAAGAATGTATTTTCTACTGCATTGGGATGAAATACTCTGAAGATATCAATTAAATCCATCTGATCTAGTGTGTCATTTAAAGCCACCATTTCCTTGTTGATTTCCTGTCTGGAAGATCTATTCATTGATGTCAATGGGGTGCTAAAATTTTTTACTATGACTGTATTACTATCAGTCTCTCCCTTTATGTCCATTAAGGTTTAATTATATATTTAATTGCTCCTTTTTTGGGTGCATAAATGTTTACTAGAGTTATATCCTCTTGTTTGATTGTCCTTATCATTATGTAGGGTCCTTCTTTGTCTCTAAAGTTATAGTATTTGTTTGAGGGTCTATTTTGCCAGATATAAGTGTTGGTACTCAACCTTTTCTTACATTTCCATTTGAATGAAATATCTTTTTCCATCACTTTACTTTTAGTGTGTGTGTAACCTTTGTTCTGAGGTAGGTCTCTGGTAGGCAGCATATATATGGATCTTCCTTTCCTATCCATTCAGCTACCCTATATCTTTTGATTGGAACGTTTAAGCCATTTGCATTTAGAGTGGTTTTGATAGGTACATATTTATAGCCATTTTATTCTTTTACTGTCTATACATCATTCTTCTTTCTCTCCTCCCCCCCTCCTCTCTCTCCCTTCCCCATCCCCTCCCTCTTCTTGCCCTCCTCCCCCTCCCCCTCCCTTCTTCCCCCTCTTCATCCTCTTCCTTCCCCCTCCCCACTTCTTTCTCATTTCTTCTTTCTCCCTTCTCCCTCCTCTCTCCCTTCTCGCTCATGGTATCAAACTCCTTTAGCTTTTCCTTGTCTGGGGAGCCTTTTATTTCCCCTTGAAATCTAAATGATAGCATTTCTGGGTATATTAGTCTTGGTCCTTGCTTTTGATGACTTGGAATATTTCATGCCAGTCCCCTGAGGCCTGAAATGTTTCTGTTGAGAAATCAGCGGACAGTCTTATGGAAGCTCACTTGAGGGTAAGTAACTGTCTTTCTCTTGTGGCTTTTATGATTCTCTCTTTGTCTTTAACCTTTGCCATTTTAATTATGATATGTCCTGGTGTGGGCTTCTTTGGCTTTATCTTGTTTGGAACTCCCTGCAATTCCTGAACTTGTGCCTTTTTTTCCCTATCACCAGATAAGGGAAGGTTTCATTCATTATTTCTTCATATTGGTTCTTGATCCTGGGCTCTCTCTTCTCCTTCTGGTATCCCTATGAGGCAGGCATCGTTATATTTGATGTTGTCTCTAAGTTCCCTTAAGCTATCCCTATTCTTGTTAATTCTTTTTCATCTTCCTCTTCCTCCTTTCCCCTCACCCTCTTTCTCCTCCTTCTTCTTCACTGATTGGGTGTTTTTTTCCCTACCTTGTCTTTCAAACCACTCATTCAATTCTCTGCTTCATCCAACTTTTTTTTTCCCAGTGTATTTTTTTCTTCACTGAAGAAATTTTTTATTGATTTTACAGAAGGAGGTAGAGGGAGAGAGAGAGAGAGGGATGGAAATTGAACCACAAACTTTCAGTGTATAACATCACTCCAACCAATTGTGCCATACTGACCAGGGCTGTTCCAGTGTATTCTTGATATCAGATATGTTATTCTTCATTTCTGACTTCTTTTTCATGGTTTCTGTGTCCTTTTTCATGCTGTTGAGCATTTTTATAACCATTACTTTGAATTCTATATCTGATAAATTGCTTGCTTCCATTTCATTTAGCTCTCTTTCTATAGATCCTTCCTGTTTCTTTTGGATCTTGTTTCTATGCCTCCCATTTTGGTTGTCTGTGTTTTTTTCTAGGTATTAGAGAGAACCGCTATGAGTCCCAGTCTTCATGGGATACCTTTATGTAGTAGATGCCCTGTGGGATATAGTGGTTCAGCCTCCTTGAGGTGCTCTAGGAATGTACCCTGTGAGGGTTATGCAGACCCTCCTGTTATAACTGCTTCTTGATTTCTGTTGGCCTGTTCATGGGTGGGATTGACCCTCGGGCTGGGAGATTGTGAGGCTCAACCCTGACCATGGAATGCAAGCTGCTGTACAAGTGTTGGCAAAACAAACAAAAACAACAACTAGAAAGAAAAGAAAAAGAACAAAATGAAAAAAGAAAAGAGGAATAACAAAACAAGAATATGAAAAGAAATAAGGAAAGACAAAAGAAAGGAAGATAATAATAGGAAAAAATAGAACAAGAAAAGGAAAGGTAAATAAGAAAAGTGAGAGGAGAAAGAAAGAAGAAATAGAAAAGAAAAAAGCAAGAAAAGAATAAAAAAATTAAAAAGTGGAGTTCACCTCAAGCAGAATTTAGTGCCTGCTGCGCCCTCCCCTGGATATACTTGTTACGCTTGTTGGATCCTGCTCCGCTGTTGTCTGAAGCTGGCCACTTGATGTGTTCGTTTAGGATCCCTTGAGGGGCACTCTGATGTAAGCCAATGACAGACTCCGTCTATCCCTGGCTCTCGGCAACCTGTTTGAAGCAGTCTCGAGGTGGTTGCTTCTGCCTTTTGTTGGTTATAAGTCTCCTTGTCAGAACACCTTTAGTTCGTAATTCAGGGTGACTCTTCCCCAATTTAGCTGTATTCCCAATTTAGTTCTGGGAGAAGGTAAGAGTAAGATCCACCTACTTTGTCACCATCTTGAAAAACCCTGGCTGGTGAGCAGGTTTATCTCTGACAGGCACACATGCTCAATGCTGGTGGTTGCTGCAACTGCATTGTTATAAATTTTTGTTATTAATGTGTTTTAAAAAATTAAAAATCAAAAAGTTTTAAATATTTATTCATACATTTATCATGTCTTGTACTTTTATTCTTTTGTGTCAGTGCAAATTTCTAATTGGCATCTACTATTTGCCTAAGAATGTCTTTTAATTTTTCTTATTGTGCAGTCTGCTAGAAATGAATGTCTGTCTTTTGTGTGTATGAAAACATTTTAATTTTATTCATTTATTTTTGTTAAATATAACTTTATTTTGTGCTTTGAGGTGATTTTTGTGTGCTGGAAACATTATACTTTGATTGAAATCAAAATATGTGTTTAGCCCCAGCCAGTATGGCTCAGTTGGTTAGAGCGTCATCACATAACTGAAATGTTGCAGGTTTGATTCCCAGTTAGGACACATACCTAGGTTGTGATCCGATCCCCAGTCCAGGCTTATGTGGGAGGGAACCAATGAATTTTTTCTCTCTCATCAATGTTTCTCTCCCTCCCTCTCTAAAGAGCAATGAAAAAAATGTCCTCAGGTAAAGATTTAAAAAAAAGTATTTAGTTTATTAAATTTAGGACATAGTTCTTACTTAAGCTTTTAAATTTACTTATAACCATAATACATTTATAAGTCTAACATTTTAACCATTTTTTGAGTCTTTGAAGTATACTTAATCCTATTTTAGTTAAGTAAATACTTTACATATTTTACATAACAAAATTCATAGTTTTACTCTGCATATGTAGAGACTGATACTTAGCCATACATAAGGATATCTGCACATATTTCCCCAGAAATATTTTGTTTACTTATTTAGCTCCATCACTGTGGAACTCCAGTACACAAATTCTAGCCATCTTGACCTCTCCTCAATCTTACCTCTTTCTCCTCATTTCAGCATGGTAGCTGGGTGCGCAGTAGGTTCCCCCTCCCTGTGCCACAGTCCTGTATTCACCTGCTAAAAGGAAGCCTGGGTAATGGAAGATCTTATTTCATTTGTTTGTCTTTCCTAGAGATCATCATGCTGTGTGCTCCCTGTTGTCCTTTGGCTGAAAAGATATTTTCCTATTTTGTCTAGTTTTCTGGTTGTTTATGGGTAGGAAGCTAACTCTCAACCCTGTTACTCCTTCATGGCCATTGCAGAGTTATCTGAAGTATTTTAATGGAGAGATTTTCATAAAAGCAGAGATTCATCAAGGCAAATAGCAGATAAGAGAACCAGGAACTTTCTAATGATACCATCTAATGTGAAGGGTCTGGTACCAGAAATACTCAGGGCAGGTGCCTAGCTGGGAAATGGGTCAGAAAAACACAGGGGGATTGTATGGATGCCTGCTTAGCATAGTTTTGGAACCCCAGGGCCTTGCGCCATAACCACCCCACTCACCTAACAATCAGGTCAACATTGTATCTACTGTTTTTTTTGTTTTTGGTTTTTTTTGGTGCTAGAAAGCCCCTAGATAGGGAAGCTCATCTTTTACCATCACAGATTTGATTATTATATATCACAAAAGACTGATCTCTAGGGCAGAAAAAATATGGACATCAAAGTGTAAATGTCTGGTACCTAGGCCTCTGCTGAGATGTGGGAGGGAGTAAGGAACCCTGGTAAGACTTGTGACCATGATGGGCTTTCTGAGAGCCCTGTGTGCCAAGGTGGCTGAGTTCAACCTATTCACCCATTCCCCTCTTTCCCGCTTCGGCCTGCAGTTGTGATGGGGTGCCTTTTCTCATGCATGACTATGACCTGAGAAGAACAACCAACATCAAGGAGATCATGCCAGAAGCCGCCCACAATTTAAGTCAATTATTCTATTGGGATATCCTGAAAACTCTGAATGCTGGCAGCTGGTTTGTACAATCACGGGTAAGACACATCTCTAGCTCAACAATCCTGCATTGATTCCCTCTCCTGTACAAGCTCATGTGCTGCTCCTGGAGATAAAGGCTTTACATGAAGATAGTCAAGAATACAGGCAATTCACCTTGGCTAATGTGGCTCAATTGTTTGGAGCATTGTTCTATATACTGAAACCTCCAGGTTTGATTCCTGCTCAAGTCACATGCCTAGGTTGCAGATTTAGTTGTATACTAGAGGTAACTGATCTATGTTTCTCTCCCACATTAATGTTTCTCTTCCTTTCTTGCCCTCTTTTTAAAATCAATAAACATGTCCTCAGGTGAGGATTTAAAAAAAAAAAAAGAGTACACACAATTTCATTCTAGTTTGGTGGCAGGATTGTAGCATTGTCAGAACGGCTTTTCTAGTAATGCAGTCAGTCTAATTACTGCTGTCAGCACTCATGGAAATTCTGAAGACAAATTTGTAATCTTATGATTGCCACTTAATTCTCTTTTATCCAGGCATTTTATAAACTTTTATGGTATGCCTGCCATGTACATTACATTGTCCTGGGCATTTTGAGTAGCTCAAAATCTAGATAAGGAATACTAGGAAACATTTTCTCTTCATTTTTTGTTTTTACCATTCAAAAAATATTTATTGAATACCTATTGGGTACTAGATACAAGGAATACAATGATGAATAAACATACACCCAACCTTAATGGATTTTACCACCTAGAATATGAAGGTCAATTACCATACATTGTGATAAGTGTTAAAGTAGAGTCAATTTCAGGTTGCTAATTTGTGTTTTATAACTCACCAAGTTTGCAGCAATTTGTTATAGCAGCCTTTGGAAACTAATACAGTCAATAAAACACATCTTTATATTATCTTCAGTTATTTCTATCTCTAAACACTTTGAACTTTTGTTCTCTTCATAGGAATAATTAATTGCTTTTAATTTTTGAGTCTTTTTAAGAATTTTATATGCCTTAATACTACAATATCAAGTATAACCTATAAAGAGAACTATGATTTGGAATTAGACTGATTTCTATAATCAAGGTGAGTTACAATCTTTAAGTGTGGCAATCCTCCACTGTCTGTATGTCTATGTCTCCATCCATCCATATCACTTGATAGCAGTCTAATATCTTTAAGGCTGTAGATTAGAATATTTTTTGATGAAATTCACTTTAGAAGCATTAATTTCAGATTTTTGAGGAGCTGACAAGGGATGGTATGTTCAGCATATTTTATTTTTGTTTTATTTATTATTTTTTATTTTATTTTTAATTTCAGTTTACATTCAATACTATTTTATATTAATTTCAGGTATGCATGTAATGGTTAGACAATTATATACTTTATAAAGTGTTCCCCCTGATAGTCCCATTCATTACCCATGTGGTAACCTACATAGTCATTACATTATTATTGAGTATATTCCCTATACTGTACTTCACTTCGCCATCTCTGTTCTGTAACTATCAACCTGTACTTCTTACTTCTTTACCTCTTTCAGCCAGTCCGCCAAACTGCCACCCCTCTGGCCACCATCAGTTTCTTCTCTGTATCTATGAATCTGTTTCATTTTTATATGTTTATTTATTTTGTTCTTTAGATTCCACATATAAATGAAATCATATGGTATTTGTCTTTCTCTGACTGACTTATTTTGCTTAGCATAATGTCATCTAGATCCATCCATGCTGTAGCAAATGGTAGGATTCCATTCTCTTTATGGCTGAATGGCATTCTACTTGCATGACATTGACATAACCTGGCAGCCAAGGAGAGTAGACTGGAATGCGCACGTGTGAACAATGATGACTTCACTGTACTAGTCAGTGGGGGAAGTAGACATTGTTGAGTGAGCAAGTATACTATGTGACCATCACATTCAAAATGACTAAGAGAAGAACAACGAATCTGCATCAAATTTTGAGGTAAGTTTGAACATTCCTCATGGAAACTGTTCAGATGATTCAGTAGGCTGCAGCTGTGGGCAACTCTTGATTGGCAGCTTCATCACGACGATGCGCTCACTCATTCATCATGTCTGATGCAGAGGTTTTTGGTGAAACCTCAGATCACCCAGGTGACGCAGCCCCCTACAGCCCAGATTTGGTGCCCTACAATGTCTAGCTTTACCCAAAACGAAAATCTCCTTTGAAAGAGAAGAGACTTCAGGATGTTGATGAGATCCAGGAAAATATGATGGGGTAGCTGATGGCAGTTGGGAGTACTGTGTGAGGTCCTAAGGTGCCTGCTTTGAAGGGGGCTGAGGCATCATTGTCCTAGGTACAGTGTTTATTCTTTCTTTTATCTCTTTCAGTAAATGTCTCTTGTTTTTCAAAGTACATGGCTGCATACTTTCTGGACAGACCATGTATGTACCACAGCTTTTTTATCTACTTACGTATTGATGGGAACTCGTGTTACTTCCATAGCTTGGCTATTGTGTATAACGCTACAATGAACATAATGGTGCAAATATTTTCTTGAATTAGTGTTTTGATTTTCTTTGTGTGTGTATCCAGAAGTGGAATCACTCATCCAGTATATTTTCAAGTTGTCTACACTAGTAATACTTTGGTGGAGCTGAATTTTAGTTACACTGATGGATGCCTAGAAAATCCCAGAGTTGGGCGAATTATTGATTTAAGTAAGAGGAACATGATAGGCTAAATCAGCAGTGTATAACCTGAGGTCAGTGAAAACAAAAGTATGACCACAACATTAAAAAAAAAAAGCTTTAAAGATGAGTTTGGCATTTACCAGGAGAATCTCTTCCTTCTGCTTTTTGATATCCTCCATTCTCCTTCAAGTAGTTATTTGCTAGTTACAAGGACCTTGGGTTGCTCTTGACTTCTGGCAGTTCCCTGGAGAACCTAGGATTATGATCTCCAATGGCCATACCTTTCCTATTCTTGTAGATGGGTGATATCATTTTAGTTGGGAAATGTGTATCCAAGGATGAATTCCTGTTACTTTAACTGCTCTACTGGAGTTCTGAGTATCTGGTGTGGTGGTTTCTGTGATGTTCAAAGCAGTCTTTCTATGAGCTGTTTTCCAGCCTGTTCCTGTAATGACAGAACTGAGATATCTTGGTTAATCCTTTATGATATTTAACTAAAAGGGGTTTTTATAAATGACTGATGGGAATTTTCGGTGGAGATATTCCCAAGACATGGGGCTGCAAGTGAGTAGTTGACAGAGAGAAAATCTAGGACTTCTTCATGAGAAAGAACACAAAGCATAAGAGAAAAGGGTGATGCATGAGGGCATGGAATTGCAAGGATATATGATAGTTTGGTTCATTTCATCACGTTTTATGTATTCTTTCCAATTTCAAGGGTATGGTGTGTATGAGGACAGGAGATATTTTACTACTACTATATAGTAAGTAAACAAATACATGGTAGTTTTTAAAGCCATTTTAAGTTGATGTTACTTAAGACACCCATAAAATTACCACACAATTACTACTACAAATTCATTGCCCACAGAGGGAAGAAATTGTACAAAGTCTGATTTAAGAGAGTCCCTTAGGACAAGGTTCCAATCCAGTTCTCACTTTTACAGTTCTCAAGATTACATTAGTTATAGCTGAAGAAGAAAAACTGGTCACATTTTCTGATATCTTAGCGTTTGTTTAATGCTGCAGTCAATTTATCCCCTCTGTGATGAGTTGTGTCATGGAGGATTTGGGGAAGTATCCATTTGTGGTTAATTGGTGCTACCAGGTGGCCAGCATGAATCTGACTACCTGATTGGTTCTAGTGTTAGTTTTGTTTTTCAGAATTGGGGCCACTTTTTGGGCATTAATGATGCAATTCTTGAACTCTGTAGACTGGTCTTTCTTTTCTATAAGAGTCCCTTCCTTGTCTAAGGACTTTACTGGAGCATTCAGTTCAGTATGATAATCTACTGAAGCATTTCCTCTAATGTCTCTTTTACTGCGGACATCGACCTTTAGGACCACAATTATTTGGGAAGCTTCAAGGCCTAGGTAACTTGTGTATTTGTCATTTATGTTTAATATAGATAACTAAAGAGGTTTAAATCCTCTTTTTACCCCTCTTATAGCATTCTGAAGTTGTGACCTACTTCAAAAGCAAACAAGCAATCATTGTACGTAGTTACCCTTTTATTTTTAGCAAACTCACATCCCCTAAGGAGGGCCGTATTTTGGCCACTTGAGCCAATTTAATAGCTGGTCATAGATTTGAGATTCTAGAAAAGAATCTGGAAAAATTATTGCATAATCAGCCTATTACTATTTTTCATCATAAAAATAAAACTTATCAATAAACAATATTAAATCAAGATTTGATATAGGAGCATCCAAAAGAACTATTTCCAGCATGGACTGTTATCAAATTAGAGAAAGCATGAGATTCTTTCTCATAGGTAAGGCTAATGGATTTGCTGTATTAAGAGTATTATGATTGTGAGCCCTGATTGGTGTGGCTCAGTGGATTGAGCACTGGTCTGCAAACCGAAGGGTCGCTGGTTCAATTCCCAGTGTATGGCACATGCCTGGGTTGCAAGCCAGGTCCCCAGCAGGGGGCGCGTGAAATGCAGCCACACATTGATGTTTCTCTCCCTCTCTCCCTCCCTCCCTCCCTCCCCCTTTCTAAAAATAAAGAAATAAAATCTTTAAAAAACAAAAGTATTACAATCATGAATGGTCACATGAGAAAGAGAATGTAACTGTATGGTACTTAATCAACTAACATAAAAAGAGCGGGTATTTGCTTTGACAATGGGGATTGTATTAAATGTAGTACAGAAAGGTGAAGCTAGAACGGGATCTGAAGCTGCTTAGACTAATTTAGCCAGGACTGCATGTTTTTCCTGAGGAAAGATAAAAAGCCTTGTTGCTGGATCAGGGAACGGACAGCGGTAACAATGAGTCCTTGATATGTGCCAAGTTGTTGAGTTAATACCCTTAGACCATGGTCTCCCCTTTTGTGCACTTTCAAAAAGAAGCATTTATGATGGTCTGGAAGATCAGCAGAGATGATTGTTGAGTATTTTGGGATCACCGAAGGTCTTTGGGTCTACGTTTCATGAGAATGGTTCCAAGTTTTAAGTCAAACCGCAGAGGCCTGTGTCTATACTTTACAATATCCCATTGGCCCCAGAAATCGTCTTGTCTTTAGTGGTTGGTTTCAGATACTTTTGGGTAATTTGTAATCTCTTATTAGATTATATCCTTCCTTAGCCAATATAGCATGGCCTAGATTAGAGGTTGACAAACCACAGCCTGATGTCCAAGTCCAGGGCACTGTCTGCTTTTGTACAGCGTTTGAGCTAAGAATGGTTTTTACATTTTTAAATAGCGGGGAAAAAAATCAGAGGAACAATGTTTCATAATGTGTTAAAAATATATAAAACTGAAATTTCATTGTCGATAACACAGTTTATTTATTTACTGATGGAACATAGCCATTCTTATTCACTTATGAATTGTCTATGGCTGTTTTTACAGTTTAATAGCAGGGTTGAATAGTTGAGAGACAGAGTGTTTTTCTTACAAAGGCAAAAATATCTAGTATGTGGTCCTTCACGGAATAAGTTTGCTGAACCCTGGATAATGAACCGTTATTTTGTAGAATTAAATTTTTTCCTAAAAGTTTTGAGTAGAGTTACAGAGTCAGTCTTAGAATTCCAAGATGGGCTGCAGAATATCCTTAAGATCTTGGTTTGGCTAGAGAAGAGTAGGATGGGCCTTCAGTAAATACCTGAAGCATAACTTTCCTGGTAAATTGTTGATTTTTTTTCCTAGTGGAGGCAATAAATATTGTCTGTCTTCATCAGCTAAAGCACAAGAAAAAGTAGAATTTGAACCAACTGGAGTATTATTGGGCTAGGCAGTGCTAGAGAATGAGGTATAACTCTTTGGTTAATAGCTCAAAGAAATTGGATGCATCAGTATCCTCTACCTTCTCAGTTTTTTTTTGTCTTATTTTGTTTTCAAGCAGGTAAAACAGACATATTGCCTGGGCTAAGGAAAGGGATGATGAATCCTTATTACATTAAGCCTGTTACAGTTGGCTGAGATCTTCCTCAACTGCAGCACTAAGAGGATGTTAGGCAACGGTGTCAACAGAGTCAATCTGAATTCTTATAGGTTTGATTATAATGATTCTGCTTCTTTTCCCCTCAGAGGTTTTAGTACCATGGCCAAGTATTTGGTTGTTTGTTGAATCAATATACTAATATCCATCACCATAACCTGATAATGTGTGGTAGAATTTTCAGTGACTCCTAAAAATAATTTGCACACCTTTCCTCTGGTGGTGGTTTTTACAAAGCAGATTCCTAATAATGACGTTTATAGGAAAGCACCACAGAGGAGAAGGAGTGTTTCTGACAATGGCCTGAAAATCACAGTTTACAGGTTGAGACAACGGAGAGGAGTTGGGACGGTTAGAAAGTCCCACTACCTCAGTGCTACGCTGAGCACTCTAATTTTCTATGGTTTCAAGACTAATAGTCAAGTGGTGGCACCTGCGTCAACAAAAACCGCATTGTGGTTCATCTGGATGTACAGATACTTCTCAAATGGTCTGTTGAGTGGTTTCCTTTCGGTGGGCTGTTGAGCAGATTCCGATAATTGTCCTCTTTCTTAAACAGCACGGTACCTTGAATCCTCCAGTGGCCCTCCTCCTCGTAATCTCTCTATGCGTAGGCACAGAGAACCGAGGGCCTTTTAGTACTGTTTTTGATTGAGGAACCAGCAGTGTTATGTGGAGAACTAGAAGTTTGTTGTCATTTCTATATTGTTACTTCCTATGGCTTTTGAAAATGTTCAACCACATACTGGAGATAATCTAAACCGGCATTGTCCCATTCCAGTTTCTTGTTTGACTAAGTCCCCTTTTTACTTACAAAAGAAGATACTTGGTTTACTTCAGCTGTTAGAGCTACCCCATAGTACCACTTATAGCTTACTGGATGCTATAGAGTTTTAAACATCGTTGTTGATTTTGTTTGTTTATTTATTTATTTATTTATTTCTGCTCTTTTACATTTTTTATCCACTTTATGCTTAAAAGAAAAGCTTCATAAATATGTCCTTATTGTGCATTTCCTATTCCTTTTGCCCACTCAGGGACACTTTAAATATAATGCACAGCTTAGTCATTTAAATCCTGTCTTGGTCTTTCCCATCTTGTTCTTTTAACAGTCTCTCCCACATTAAGTTTTAACAGTTAAATGAACCAGTTGCTCTAGATTTGGTATACAGTCAAACAAAATCTTGAATCTTGAAGGAAATTTCTATTTTCCTGAGGATGAAAAGAAAAAACAAACCCTCATTAAACTGGTTTAATTCCACTTCTATGATCTGCCTTCCAGTCTAGCCTGGGGACATTGTGCAATGTGTTTCTTCCTGAGAGAAAGCTGAGGAAGGGCAGCTTGCTAAGCAGGTCAAGGGAAGGAGAAGAAATAGAAAGGGTGAGAATGACAATGAAGATAAAGTTGTACAGAGAGAGGATTATTTGAGTTAAGAAAATGTGAGGTGGCTACTGCTTCATGGACTTTTCACCCACAGGTAATCTACAGTTGGTAAATGACGGTAAAAGCAGCCATATGTGTGGGCCGTGGTGTAAGATGAAACGCTGTGTATCTCAAAGACAAATTGACAGTTCCTGCCATAAGGGAGTTATGCTCCAGTTGAAGCAGTGGAGAGTGAGGGAACTAAGTGAATTGTGCACTGTTCTATGTGCTGGACATGTTCCTAGACCCTGTAAATATGGTATCATAGTTAACCTTCAAAATCATCTTGAGAAATTCATAGATTACCCCTTCCCTCCAGTCCGCTATGTTAGAGTTTGGGCAAGAAAGACCCTGAGAATTTAAGTGGCTTTACCAACGTTACATAGCAAAAAGCAAGTGAAGCCAGGGTTTTCCTCTGGTCTAAGATACCCACCGATAACTATAGAAGGCAGAATGAGACATTTAATTACAGAGGCACAAAAATGGGCTACTGGCGATTAACACCATCACAGTCTCTTTAGTTCAGGAATATTTAAGGAAGGCTTCTTGAACGAAGTAGCACTTGAACTGCACTTTGCAGGTTAAGGGTAGACTTTTAAGAGGTGGATGTGGCACAGAAGGCAAATGAGCGACAGAGCTGGGATTGACTCCATTCTGAAGGCACAGCCTACTTCTAGAACAGTGAGAGCAAATATTGGAAGCCAATGCAACTAAAAAGGGATCGGATTACCTTGAGTTAGAGAAAAAAGTCTGAAAAGGAAGGTTAAGACAGGAACATGAAGGACTTTCAGTGCAAATATACAGGCAACAGGTTCTTTGATATAGACCCAGTCATTCCACATGCCATAATTACCTATGGAGATTGCATTTAATCTCTCCTTGTTAACTCTCAGCTCAGGACCAGTATTTCAGATGGCCTGGTGTGCTGAATGGTAATGGAGCAACACATAGGTAGGACTAGGTGTCAAGTTCTATGGCGTGAGTATTGTGAAATGCTTCTGATGGAAGCCAATGCATTCTCTTTTGTACTTTCTTTTTCTTTAGCTCAAACCATTTTACAATATGAAACCCTTATCAGAAGCTGATAGAGAAAAAGCAAGAAATCAGAGGATTCCAAAACTAAGTGATTTAATGGAACTTGCACAAAAGGAGAGAAAATTTGTGATATTTGATCTTTCTAGCCCTCCAGAAAAACACCCTTTCAGAAACACATTTATCCGTGAAACAGTACGTGTGATCCTTGACTCTAACATTGAGCAACATCTGGTATGTCTATTTCAACATTTAATGTAGAGGTTGGGAGGTGGGTAGAATGTCCCTGGAGCATAGCAGTTGAATGTGACTGACCGTGTAGATCGTTACTGTCATCCTTAAATAATTCTGTTTCCTACAGAAATAGAGATCATTTCTTTCTTTTTTTTAAATTTAGAGTGAGAGAGAGGGGAAAAGAGAGAAAGAAATATTGATTTGTTGTTCTACCTGTTTATGCATCCATTTGTTGCTCCTTGTATGTGCCCTGACTGGGGAGTGAACCAGCAACCTTGGCATATTGGGGTGACTCTCTGCCTGGGTGGGGCTGGAGATTGTTTCTCATACAGCTACATGTAGCAACCAACGATGACCCACTTACATTTTTCTCAGTGGGTTATATTTGTCTCAAACCAATGGCACTATTTGCACAGCTGAGTCATGATAGCATTCCCTTTTGGCAGGAAATGAGTCCTCTCAAAGAGGATGCTTAGCAGCATCAGCCAGAGGAGATGCTTATGATTCCTACCTTTCATCCACACCTGCCACCCCCTTGTCCACTTGGTCTAGTGTGAGGCTATCTGCACACAGCGATCCCTTGACCCCCATGATTTTACCTGAGGAAACTCGGCTGCAGAACGACTCTGGCGAAAGCCCCATTGTGAGAGTTTATTAAGACAATATTAGGCCAAGGGCTGGAATTCTTCTCTACTCCCTATAGCCTGTTGCCAGTGCTGGAATGGGGCTCTATCTATTCTGCATGGGACTGTTTATACCTATACACGTACAAACTGAAAGGTTTCCTGTTTCTTCTTATAGATTTATTGGTTGCCAGATAGTCATAGGACGTATGTCAAGTCAAAAGCTCCTGGTTTTCAGCAAGTTGGCAAGTTATACCCCATTGAATTACTTAGAAAAGAGAATATCAGTATAATAAATGTTGACTACAAGAGGTTGTTCTACAACGGGTTGAGGTAAGTGTTTGGCCACGCCTCTCAGCGCGTATTGCCTCACTTGCACAGACATCTGCACTCTGACCAAACTCTTAGCTTCCCCTCTCCACCTCAGGATTTCTGAGTGTGGCTATCTGTTTGGAATCCCCTATTCTCCTCTTCTTGCTCTTCCCTCTCTTTCGTCCTTTCTCCCTCTACCAACAAACATTTATCAAGTATAGACTAGCCCTTTGTCCTTTGTGCCTCAGTCTCTCATCATTTGACACATGTTTTTGTATGCTTGGCATTTTTGTTTCTTTATAAGGTAATCGTTGAAAAGTCAGACCTCAGAAAGGTGTTTATTTCCTCCTGCCATCACCAGATGGATTGCAGTACCTCATAAATAGCTTTGTGGTCCACATAGCCAGATTTCTAATAGGCATAATTAAGAACATTACTAAATCATTATTTTAAAAAGTTAAAGCAGCCAAGATGAGAAGAAACTAAAATTATTAACCACCACGTTTATAAATATACAGTGAGAGACAGCTTTCAGACTTAAAAGCACCTGGGAATAAAATGACAGTTTTTTCAAACTTAACTGTTGTGAATCACTGTTTAATTTAATCCATATCCCCTTTCTGTTAGAAAGGAAAATAATTTTTTCTGGTAACTGAATTGCTTCAGAGACAAAATCTTCCTTGGTAATATATATATCTAATATTTTCTTAGGCTTAATAAAAATATTTTAGATGCCTCTTTACATCTGAAGCCATGAACTAGGCCATTGGATGCACCTCTGTTCCTGTCCCTGCTTTTCCTGAGTTTTTTCCCATGGAGGAGTTGGAACATTATGTATGTATTACCTCTAGTTCCCAATCAGAAGATTTTTTTAAATTCTTACCTACACATATATTTGTTAATTTTTTAGAGAGAGAGAAAGGGTGAGATACATAGAGACAAATATCGATTGGTTTCCTCCCACATGTGCCCTGACCAGGGATCAAACCATTTGGTGCATGAGATTGATGCTCTATCCAGCTGAGCCACCCGGCCAGGATCAGATTTCTTTTTGCCCAGCTACATGTCTACTGTGATTGTATTTCTATTTCCTTTTACTTTTATTAGACATAAAATGGGTCTAAGATGATTTGCTTTTCTTATAATATAAACTTAGATTAATCTAGTAGTTGATAAAGAATTAAAGAGCTTCTATTTATTGAGCCTTTATTGTGTGTCAAGTCCTGTGGTTGGTAAATCACAGGCATTTTTCAAATCCTGAAATACTCATCAGCTTCAGATAGGACTTTGGACAAGTTTCTAATGGTCAGTTTTCTCATTTGTAAATTAACAGCAATATCGTGGTGGAATGGTTAAAAGATTAAATTAGATAATTCGTATGAAACACACAGCAAAATGCTGGGCTAATGGAAGAACACAATACATGTTAGCTGCTGCGTTTATCATCCCTATCTTCACATGCTATGTTCTGGAAATTATCTTCATCCCCTTCCCCTCTCCTCAAATCCTAACTTCGGCAATGAGCAATCTGTTTCCATTTCTATAATTTTGTCATTTCAAGAATATTACATAAATAGAATAAAGAACTATGTGACCTATTGTCACTGTATTTTTTTTTAACAGATAATTCTCTTGACATCCATCCAGGTTGTATGTAATAATAGTGTATTTTTTATTGTGTTGAGTAGTATTACATTGTATGTATGTACAAAAGTTTGTTTAATAATTCACCAATTTAAGAATATGATTCTCTCCATTTAGGAGCTGTTTTAAATAAATGTTATAAATGTTTGTATATAGTTTTTCATGTGAACATTTTTTTCAACTGAAAGTCTATGGTTTACTCAGATTTCCTTCTTTTTAAACATGTTTGAATTTTGATAAAATACACATAACAAAAAATACTATTTTAGTCATTTAAAAAAAATCCTTATCCAAGGATATGCTTATTGATTTTAGAGATGGGGGGGGGGGGGAAGAGAGAGAGAAACATCGATCAGTTACCTCCCAAACATGCCCCGACTGGGGATCAAACACACAACCTAGATATGTGCCCTGACTGGAGATCAAACCCACAACCTTTTGGTGTATGGGACAGTGCTCCAACCAACTTTGCCACCTGGCCAGAGCCATTTTAATTATTTTTAAATTTGTAGGTCAATGATTTTAGTATACGTTTATAACATTTTGCAACCATCACAACATCCATCTACCACTCTTTTCATCTTGTAAACTCAAATTCTATGCTCATTAGACAAACCCTGCATTCTCCAACCCCTACCTTCTGGCCCTGACAACCTCCATTCTACTTTCTGTCTATGGTTTTGACTCATATAAGTGGAATTATGTATTATTTGTCTTTTTGTGACTGGCTTAGTCCACTGCATAGAGTCCTCCATGTTAAAGTCAACATTATAGAATTTCCTTCATTTTTAAGGCTGAATAATATTTCATTGTATGTGTATTCTACATTTTGCTTATATATTCACTGGTCTCATTGTAGCTGTTGTGAATAATGCTACTATGAAGATGGTTGTACAAACATCTCTTTAAAACTCTGCTTTTAATTCTTTTGTATATACAGACATACCTTGTTTTATTGTGCTCTGCTTTATTGCACTTTGAAGATACTGCATTTTTTAAATAAATCGAAGGTTTGTGGTAACCCTACATTGACCAAGTATATCAGCATTTAATCACTGTGTCTTTGGGTCACATTTTGTAATTCTCATAGTATTTCAGACTTTATCATTATCATTATGTTTGTTATAGTGGTCTGTGATCAGTGATCTTTGACATTACTGTTGTAGTTGTTTTGGGGTGCCACAAACCACATCCATATAAGATGGCAAACTTAATTGATAAATGTGGGTGATTGCTCCACCAACCTGCTGTCCCCATACACCATCTCTCTTCCTTTTCTAGGGCTTCTTATTCCCTGAGACACAACAGTATTGAAATTAGGCCATTTTTTCATCCTTCAATGGCCTCTAAGTATTCAAGAGGAAGGAAGGGCCACACATCTCTCACTTTAAATCAAAACCTAGAAATAATTAGCAGTGAGGAAGGCACTTTGAAAACCAAGATAGCCTAAGAGGTAGGCCTGTTGCACCAAATAGTTAGCCAAGTTGTGAGTAAAAGAAATTAAAAGTGCTACTCCAGTGAACACATGAATGAATGAAGCAAAACAGCATTATTGCTAATATGGAGAATGTTTTAGTGGTCTGGATAAAAGATCAAACCAGCTACAATTCCCTTAAGCAAAAACTTAATCCAGAACAAGGCTCTAAATCTCTTGAATTCTATGAAGGCTGAGAGAATTCAGGGAGCTGCAGAAGAGAAGTTTAAAGTTAACAGAGGTTTATGAGATTTAAGGAAAGAAGCTCTTTATGTTTTTATAACATAGAAGTGCAAAGTGAAGTAGCCAGTGCTGATGTACAAGCTGCAGCAAGTTATCCAGGAGATCTAGTTGAGATGATTAATGAAGGTGGGTACACTAAAAAAAACAGGTTTTCAATGTAGATGACAGTTTTATATTGGGAGAAGATGCCATCTAGGACTTTCATAGCTAGAGTGGAGACGTCAATGGCTGACTTCAGAGCTTCAAAGGACAGGCTGGTTTTCCTGTTTGGGCTAATGCAGCTGCTGAAGTTGAAGCCAGTGCTTATTTACTATTGTGAAAATCGTAGGCCCTTAAGAATTATGCTAAATATACTCTGTCTGTGTCTATAAATGGAACAACAAAGCCTGCATAATAGGACACCTGTCACAACATGATTTACCGAACACTTAAACCTACTGTTGAGAACTACAGAAAAAAAAAAAGATCCCTTTCAAAATATTACTCCTCATTGACAATGCATCTGGTCACCCAAGAACTCTGATGGAGATTAATGTTGTTTTTACGCCTGTTAACAAAACATCTATTCTTCAGTCTATGGATCAAGGAGTTATTTTGACTTTTTAAGTCTTATTTAAGAAATACATTTTGTAAGGCACTAGTTGCCATAGATAGTGATTACTCGGATGGATCTGGACAAAGTAAATTGAGAAGTTGCTGTAAAGGATTCATTATTCTACGTGCCATTAAGAACATTTATGATTCATAGGAAGAGGTCAAAATATCAACATTAATAGGAGATGGGAAGAAGTTGATTGTAACCCTCATGGATGGTTTGAGAGGATTGACTCCAATTTTCAAAGAAGTTCTGTGGGTAAATTCTATCAAACAGAGAAATTATTTGTGAAAGGGAGAGTCAGTCTATGGGGCAAACTTCACTGTTGTCTTACTTTATGAAATTGCCACAGCCATGTTAACCTTCAGCAACCACCACCCTGATCAGTCAGCAGCCATGAATATGGAGGCAGGATTCTCCAGCAAAAAAAAATAATCGCAACTTGCTGAAGGATCGGATGATGGTTAACATTTTTTTAGCAATAAAGAATTTTTTAAATTATGGCATATACATTGTTTTTTAGACACACTGCTGTTGCACACTTAATAAACTACAATGTAGTATTAACATAAATTCTATATGTACTGGGGAACCTAAAGATTTGTGTGACTGGCTATATTGCCATGTTTTCTTTATTGTGGTGTTCTGGTACCAAACTCACAATATTTTCAAAGTATGCCTGTTACATCCAGAAATAGTTTTGCTGGATCATATATTAGTGTTTTTAACTTTTTGAGGAACTACCATACTATTTTCCATAGCAGCTGTATCAGCAGTGCACAAGGGTTCTAATTTTTCCACCTTTTCCATGTCCAAGTTGATTTCTGTTTCATGCAGCCATTTTAAGGGGTTGGTATTGGTTCATCTTTAAATGTTTGGGGAATTCACCGGTAAAGTCATTGAGTCCAGAACTTTTCTTTTCCAGGAGATTTTGGTTCATGATTCAACTTCTTTACTTATTTAGGTCTTTACATTTTTTAATTCTTCATGATTCAGTCTTGGTAAGTTTTGTGTTTCTAGAAATTTATCCCTTTAATCTAGCTTATCCAATTTGTTGGGGAAAAGTTGTTCATAGTACTCTCTTATAATCTTTTTATTTCTGTAAAATTGGTAGTGATGTCCCCACTTTTTCTAATTTAAGTAATTTGAGTATTTTCTCTTTTCTTCTTTTTAGTTCATCTAGCTAAAAGTATATTACTTTTGTCAGTCTTTTCAAAGAACTGTTGGTTTCATTGATTTTCTTTGTTGGTTTACTGTTCTCTATTTTGTTTATGTCTGCTCTAATTTTTTTTCTTTTTGTCCTTTATTTTTAATTCCCTGTGATCTTCTGGATCATTCCCATCCCCATTTTTTAAAAAAAAATCATGTTTATTCTATTACAGTTGTCTCAGTTTTTCCCCCTTTGTCCTCCTCTACGCATCCCACCCCAACCCCCACTCTGTTCCCATTCTGTTGTCCATGTCCATGGGTCATTCATACATGTTCTTTGTCTAGTCCCTTCTCCTTCTTTCCACCATTGTCCTCCTTCCCCACCCCCTCTGGTCACTTTCATTTGCTCCATGTTTCCGTGTCTGTGGATTATTTTGTTTGTTAGTTTATTTGGTTGAATAGATTCCACTTATAGGTGAGATCATATGGTATTTGTCTTTCACCAACTGGCTTATTTCTCTTCACATAATCTCCAGTTCCATCCATTTGTCACAAAAGGTAAGAGCTAGCTTGCTTTCTTTCTTTTTTTCTCTTTCTTTCTTTCATTGCAGATTGATTTTATTTATTTATTTTAAAATTCAAAATCTGTGATAACATATCAAAAAATTTAAATCCATTATAAGGTCTCAGAAAATAAAACAACATGACACCAGCACAGAAATAATAACGTAGATCAATGAAATAAAATGAGCATTCTAGAACAAATGTATATATCTGTCTAACAATGTAATATATGATTAGATTGATATTTCAAAGCAATGGGGAAAACAAGCCTTATTAAATAAATAAGGTGCATGGACCACTATTACTTGAAATAAAACAAATATAGAGCCCTATTTCACACATTATAACAAAAATATTTGGGTGAGTTAAAAATCAATATGTAAAATCTAAGGAGTTTGAGAAGAAAATACAAAATAATATTTTTATTACCCTGAAGTAAAATATTCAAACTCAGAAGCTATAAGGTAAAGTATTGACAATATGACTATATTAAACATTTAAGACTATATAGTAATATACATATAAAAAAAGTTAAAGGATAAGTTATAGAATAGGAAAGTATTTGCAACACATCTAAAACAGGGTTAATAGTTTTTGGGTTTTTTGGGGGGAAAACATTCTAAAAACATTTAATCAAAAAATGGATAAAGAATACCAAAAAGTCATTTAAAGCTTTTTAAATATAATAGAAATAGGCAAGACATATACAAAAATAGGTTTAGTTTCAACAAATAATAAAGTAACAAAATAACACATCATTGTAACAATCAGATTACTAAGTATTAAAAATATTGGTAATATCAAGTATTGGTGACTGTGAAAGGAACTTGGTATTCATAGACTCTTTTTCTTCATCTTCTTAAATCAGTCCCTTTAGCATATCTTGCAATGCTGGTTTGGTGGAGGTGTATTCTTTTAGCCTTCTTGTGTCTGGGAAACTCCTTATTTCACCTTCCATTTTAATTGAGAGCCTTGCTGGGTAGAGCAGTCTTGGTTGCAGGCCTTTGCTTTTCATGACTTGGAGTATTTCTTGCCATTCCCTCCTGGCTTGTAGTGTTTCTGTTGAGAAGTCAGCTGTTAGCCATACTGGGGTTCCCTTATATGTTACTGCCTGTTTCTCCCTTGCTGCCTTTAGTATTTTCTGCTTGTCCTTGATATTTGCAATTTTAATGATGATGATTCTTAGAGTGGGCCTCATTGGGATCTTCTTGAATGGGATCCTCTGTGCTTCCTGGTCTTGTGTGACTTTTTCTTTCCTCCAATTAGAGAAATTTTCCATCATCACTTTTTCAAACAGGTTCTCTGTCCCTTGCTCCTCTTCTTCTCCTTCTGGTATCCCTGTTATATGGATATTATTATGTTTCGGGTTGTCTTGGATTTACCTCAATGCCTCTTCATTCTTTTTGAGTCTTTTTTTATTTTCTTGCTCTTTCTAGGAGCTTTTTTCTACCTTGCCATCCAGCTCACTGATTCTATCCTCTTTTGATTCCTTCTACTGAGTTCTTCAATTCAGAAGTCGTATTCTTCATCTCTTCTTGTTCCTTATTGATAGTTTCGATGTCCTTTTTCATGCTGATATAGTTTGCAGTAAGTTCATTGAATTTCTCTGTAGTTTTTTGTAATTCTCTCTGAGCTCACTGAGCTCATTGAGCTTCCTTAGGACCATTGTTTTGAACTGAATATCTGATAGTTTCCTTGCCTCTGTTTCATTTAGTTCTCTTTCTGGGAATTCCTCCTTTCCCTTTGACTTGGGGGGTGTTTCTTTGTCTTCCCATTATTTGTGAGACTCTTCTTCTTTCTTCTGCCTTCTTAAGTTGATCTGTATTGATTTCTTGACTTTGTGGTATGAACTATGATAGGAGACCACTGTTTTTTATTTTTCAATCTACCTCTGATGATGTCAGAGATTGACCATGTCTTACCTTAGGCAGTCTGTTTGAGACTTCCTGGAATCTCCTGTTTGTGGCTGTCTCCTTCAGCTGTTAATCTAGTTACTCTGCACTCAGCAGTCAGGCTTAGACACCACTGGGTGGGGCAGAGGCCCTCCTGGGGGCAGGGCCGTTTCCTCTGATGCTGCCGCTCAGGAGAGTGGTCTGCCTGAGCCAGATGGCTGCTACCATATGAGAGTGGAGTCAGCACCAGGATCCCGCTGGCTAATCTCTCCATTCTCTTCCCCAAAGCCTCCGTCTCCAGTCTCTCCTCAAGTGTCTCTAGACTGCTCTGCACCCCATTTAGCCAGGGACCTACTATATGTGGCTGCCATTTTGTACTCAGCAGTCAGGCTCTAGCATCACTAGGCCAGGGCAGGTTCTCTCTTGAGGGCAGGCCTATTGTGCCCTCTCACGCTGCTGCTGCTCAGAGGAGTGATCTGCCTGAGCAAGATGGCTGCTGCTGTATGGGGGATGAGTCAGCACTGGGATCCCACTACCTAATCTCTCAGTTTTCTCCCTAAAGCCTCCTTCCCCAGTCTCTCCTCAGATGACTCTAGCCCACTCTGCCTCCACCTTTACCAGAGCCCAGGGTACGTGGCTGCAAATAACAATTTATGCATTGGCCCTTTAAACTGCTCTTTGCATCTCCAGCCACCTGTCCCTGGCAGAGAGCAATCCTTCTGCTTTTTGAAGCTGGTTGTTATCTGTGTATTTTTTGTGCTCTGGTGCTGTAGGCTGGAAATCCCCGCTTATGGTTTAGACCTCGCTCTTCTCAGGGGGATCCAACTGACTGTTTCATTATCCCTCTGTTGCTGCCATCTGTGGATGCCCCACTGCCTTCTCAAGTCTCTACCGCACCCCTTACCAGTTAGGTTGTGCTAAAGCTGATTCTTCTGTCTATCTGAGGTTATAAGGCTCATCTCTCACTATTGTTTAGTTGTTTGTTCCAGGTGATTTCTTCACAATTTAGTTGTAATTCCCGATTTCCCTGGGAGGAGGTCAGTGTGACTTCCATTCACTCCTGTGCCATCTTGATTTTTTTCTATGTCTGCTCTAATTTTTATTATTTTCTTCTCTTTAATGTTAGCTCAGTTTTTCCTATAATTTTTGTAAAGTTGGTTGTTGATTTGAGTTCTTTCTTTTTTTTTAAGTGTAAACATTGACTCTCCCCTATAACCACTTTTGCTGCATCCCATGATTTTTGGTATGTTGTGTTTTCATTTTCATTCATCTACATATTTTCTAACTTTCCTTGTGATTTCTTGTTTGATACTTAATTGTTTAAAATTGTGTTGTTTAAGTCTTGTACCAACATAAGAACATACACATAGACCAATGGAACAGAAGAGAGGGCCCAGAAATAAACCCATGTCAATATAGTCAGTTAATATTTGATAGAGGGGGCAGGAACATAATGGAGGAAAAAATACCTTCTTCATAAATGGTGTTGGGTGATCTGGACAAGTATATGCAAAAAATGAAACTAGAATACCAACTTACACCATACACCAAAATAAACTTAAGATAGATAAAAGACTTAAGTATAAGTCATGACACCATAAAAGTCATAAAGGAAAACGTAGGCAGGAAACTCTCAGATATCCCACACAGCAATATTTTCACTGATAAATCCCCTAGGGCAAGGGATATAAAGAAAAGAGTAAACAAATGGGACTGCATCAAAATAAAAAGACAGCTAAAGAAAACATCAACAAAATGGAAAGGGAACCAACCATATGGCAAAGTGTATTTGCCAATGATACCTCAGACAAGAGTTTGATCTCCAAAATATATAAAGAACTCACGTGCCTCCACACCAGGAAGACAAACAACCCAATTAAAAAGTAGTCAAAGGACCTGAACAGACTACTCCAAGGAGTACATACAGAGGGCCCATAGACATATGAAAGGATGCTCAACATCACTAGCCATCAGAGAAATGCAAATTAAAACCACAGTGAGATACCACTTCACACCAGTCAGAATGGCCATAATGAACAAATCAGCAATAAAAAGGTGCTGGTGAAGTTGTGGGGAAAAGGGAATCCTAGTACACTGTTGGTGGGAATGCAGACTGGTGTACCCACTGTGGAAAACAGTATGGAATTTCCTCAGAAAACTAAAGATGAAACTGCCTTTTGATCCAGCGATCTCACTGCTGGGATTATGCCCTAAGAATCCTGAAGTGCCAATTGAAAAGAACCTATGCACCCCAAAGTTGACAGCATTGTTATTTACAATAGCCAAGTGCTAGGAACAGCCTAAGTGCCCATCAGTAAATGAGTGGTTCAAAAAACTGTGATACATTTACACAGTGGAATACTATGCAGCAGAAAGAAAGAACGAACTCTTATCCTTCGATACAACATGGATGGAACTGGAGAGCGTTATACTAAGTGAAATAAGCCAGATGGTGGAAAACAAATACCGTATGATCTCACCTATAAGTAAAAACTAATTTAAAAAAGCAAACAACTGAGCAAAATAGAACCAGAGACTTGGAAATAAAGAACAAACTGACAGTGACCAGAGGGGATGGGGGAGGCGATAAGGGGGAAAGAAGGGGAAGAAGCAAGCCAAGAAACACGAATAGAGGATTCATGGGCATGGACAATGGTGAGGGGGGTGGGGATTGACTGTGGGAGTCGAGGGACACAGGGCAGGGGAGAGCAATGGGGAAAAAAGGTGGGACAACTAACTGAACAATAATAAAAATTCTGTTTAATTTTTACAAATATGTGACTTTTCCAGTTTTCTTTGTTATTCATTTCTCTGTCGTAGTTGAAGAAATTTTTTATATCTATCTTTTTACATCTATTGACATTTAATTTGTAATCTAAAATATGGTCTATTCTGAAAAATGCCCCAAGTGCACTTCAGAAGAGTGCGTATGTTGTTATTTTGGGGTTTAATATTCCGTATATGTCTGTGAGGTATAGTTAGTTTCTTGTGCTGATTAAATCCTCTGTTTCCTTAATTTCTGTCTGCTTGTTTTTTCAGTTATTGAGACTGGGATATTGAAGTCTCCAACTGTTATTGTACAGCTGTCTCTTTCTTTAATTCTGTCGTTTTTCCTTCATAAATTTGGCTGATCTGTTGTTGTGTGTGTAAATGTTTACAATTGCTATATCTTGTTGATGTATTGATTTTTTTACTATATAAAATCCTTCTTTGTCTCTTGTACCCTTTTTTGGTATAAAACTATTTTGTGTGATATTAGTATAGCCCCCTTACTGTTTTTGGTTACTCTTTGCATGGAATTTTTTTTCATCCTTTTACTTGGAATCTATCTGTGTCTTTCAATGTAAAGTGAGTCTCTTATAGACAGCATAAAGTTGGTTATAGTGTTTTTATCCATTCTGTCAATCTCTTTCGTTTGGAGAGTTTAATCTATCTACACTTAAAATACTTATAGGGAGGGACTTTTTAGCATTTTGTTACTTTAGTCATTTCTGTAAATATCTGTTAGTTTGTTTTTATCGTTTGATATTTTATTTTGTTATATGCCTTACAACTTGTTTGTCCTCCTTTTTTTTTTTTGCATTACTGTTTTCTTTGAGGTTTATTGATTTTTTTTGTAGTGAAATGTTTAAATCCTTTGCTCACTTTCTTTTCTATATATTTTATACCTATTTGTGGTTATGATGGGAATTACATTTAACTTAAAACATTTTGAATTTATAACAGCTTTACTTCAATAACATATAAAACTATATTCCTTTCCAGCTCCATCCCTACACTTTCAATTGTCTGTCCAATTGCTCCTGCATAATTCGTTGGAAAAAACCCTCTTTACGCCATTGAATTGCTTTTGTATCTTTGTCAAAATTCATTTGGGCATATTTGTGTGGGATTTTTTCTGGGTATTATATCCCATTGATCTATGTGTCTATGCCTTCTAATACCATACTGTTTTGGTTACTGTAACTACATAGTAAGCCTTGATATAGAGTAAGTTGATTCCCTCTCAATTTATTATTCTTTTCCAAAATTGTTTTAGTTTCTTTGGAGATGTGCTTTTCCATATAAATTTTGGAATCAGCTGGCCTAATTATACAAAACTTGTTGCTGTGATTTTGATAGGAATTGCATTAAGCTTGCAAGTCATTTTGATGAGAATTGACATATTCACAATGTTGAGTCTTCTAATCTATGAACATATATGTCTCTCCATTTATTTAAATCATTAAAAAAATTTTATTGTTATTGAATTACAGTTGTCTCCATTTTCCCCCATTACTCTCCCCTGCCCTACCCACCCCCATCTCTGTCATTCGACCCTCCACCCACCATTTTCTTTACTTGAATCATTTTGATGACTTTCAGTAACGTTTTTTATATTTCAACTTACAGTTCCTACACTTTGTTAAGTTTATACCTGTTTTAAATTTTCTTTGGGGTGGTTTTTAATGATATTGTGTTTTAAATTTCAGTCTCTTTATGTTCATTATTAATATACAGAAATGTGATTGTTCTTTATACATTGTTTAAAAAAATTTTAAAGTAACTTTTTAGATATTTGGGCTGCTTCCATATCTTGGGGATTGTAAATAACACTGCAATGAACATAGAGGTTCTTTCAAATTAATGTTTTGAGTTCTTTTGGATACATTCCCAGAAGTGGAATCACTATGTCAAAATGTAGCTCCATTTTCAATTTTTTGAAGTATCTCCGTACTATTTTCCACAGTGACTGTACCAGTCTGCATTCCCACCAACAGTCTAAAAGGGCTCCCCTTACTCCACGTCCTCACCAGCACTTGTTATTTATTGATGATTTATTAATGATATTCATTCTAACAGGTGTGAGATGGTATCTCATCGTGGTTTTAATTTGCATTTCTCTGATGATTAGTGATGTTGAGCATCTTTTCATTTGTCTGTTAGCCATCTGTATGCCCTTTTTGGAGAAGTGTCTATTTAGGTCCTTTGCCCATTTTCTAACTGGGGTTTTTTTCTTTTTTTGGTGTTAAGTTTTGTAACTTCTTTATAAATTTTAGATATTAACTCCTTATCAGATGTATTGGCAAATATGTTCTCCCATTCTGTGGGTTGTCTTTTTATTGTGTTGATGTTTTCCTTTGCTGTGCAAAAACTTTTTAGTTTGATGTAGTCCAGTTTGTTTTGTTTGTTTGTTTGTTTGTTTGTTTCCCTTGCCTGGGGAGATATATCTGATAAAATATTGCTAGGAACAATGTCTCATATTTTGTCACCTGTTTTCCTTTGATTTTTATGGTTTTCGGTCTAACATTTAACTCTTTAATTCATTTTGAATTTATTCTTGTATGTAGTGTAAGAGGATGGTCTAGTTTCATTTTTCTGCACTTATCTGTCCAGTTTTCCCAACACCATTTGTTGAATAAACTATCTTTATTAGTCTACTTTATGTTCTTGCTTTCTCTGTTGAACATTAATTGATTGTAAACATACGGGCTTATTTCTGGGCTCTCTATTTTCTTCCATTGATCTATGTGTCTGTTTTTATGCCAGTATCATACTGTTTTGATTACTATGGGCTTCCTCCAATTTCGTTCTTCTTTTGCAGGATCCCTGTTGCTATGTGGGGCCTTTTGTGGTTCCATATAAACTGTTGAAATATTTATTCTAGTTCTGTGAAATACGTCATTGGAATCTTAATTAGTAGATGAGTGGATAAAACAACTATGGGACATTTACACAATGGAATACTACTCAGCTGTAAAAAAGAAAAAGCTTTACCCTTTGCAACAGTATAGATGGACCTGGAGAACATTATGCTAAGTGAAATAAGTCATTCAGAGAAAGATAAATACTATATGATTTCACTCATATGGAATCTAATGAACACAATGAACTAACAAGCAAAATAGAGACAGATTCATAGATAGAGAACAGGATGACAGCTAAGGCAGAGAGTGTAGGATATGGAGAGATTGAGCAAAAACAAAAAAAGACTCATGGACAACAGTGTAGTGATTGTCAGGGAGGGGGTATAATGGGACTAAATGGTAATGGGGAAAAATACAATAAATTTTTTTAAGTAGCTTTTTACCACTGTTTTCTTATTTCTATCTATTTTTAGGTGATCTGTAGAATTGTCTTAGAGACATACAGGGTAACTAATTAAAAACATCCTGCAAAGGTAGTATTCCTACTTTTATCTTCACTTATATAGTGAGTATAAGAACTTGTCTCACCAGCATATGACACAGCTGGGAGTGAAACCAGGCTTGTACAGAGCTGTTACCAGTATGCTATACCAACTCAATTTTCAAAAAAATTTTCTGAAGTTGCTTACAGGGTGTCATTTCTAAGAAATTTAATCCCTGGAAATGACAACTTGAATTACTAAATATTTCTCTACTTATCTTCTTCCTGTCTCTCTAACAGTGCAGAAATATCTACTGACATTTAGTGCATTGGGGGAAGTTTGGTTGCATTTCCCTTACTCAGCATTTGTAAAAATTCTTTATATTTGAAATTTAAATATTCACTAGATTTGTATTCATTTATTTTTTTCAATAACTATTTTAGAAGGCAGGTATTACACTAGTACTGGCTATACAAAGATGAATAAGATACTGTCTCTGCCTTTAATCTGCTTATACTCAAGTAAAGAAGACCCATAGGAAAGCAGATAGAGTAGTGTGTTGTCAAGTTCTTTGGTGGAAGTAAGTATAGCCACTACCCAATAATGTGCTGGAGCTTGTTCATACTCTTATGAGAGCCAATTATTAAATACTCAAAAACTTTGAAAACCTGTTTAGCAGTGGTAGCCCGAAATTGACTGTGGTAGGAGTATTTACACCATGAAAGTTAGCAAATACTACATATAGGGTTTTCCTTTTCTTTTTCCTTTTCTTTTCCCTATTTTCCCCTTTACCTTTACCTTCCCTTTCTCTTTTCCATTTTCCTTTCCCTTCCTCTTTTCATTTTTACCCTTAGGCCATCCAGTTTACTAACACACCACTGTTGGTATGTGGATAGAGGTATTCAATCCATTCCTTTATCATTGTACAATGCATCCATTCTGCATGTCATACCTTAAGTTGTTTAAGGAATGGCTGCATGATTTAAGCCTTTCACAAAAATGGTGGCTGTTCCCCTTTTAGATGATGAGGGTAAGATTAAGTCTAAAGCCCCGTGGGTTCTGTTTCTGTTCCAGAGATTATAAAGCAGCCAACATCACCATCAACTTGTACATCGTCAATGAGCCTTGGCTCTTCTCACTGGCCTGGTGCTCCAGGATTCATTCAGTGACCACAGACAACATTGAGCTCCTAAAGCAGATAAATGTCCCTTATTACCTCATGGTGAGTAGATTGTCCGGACTGTTCTCCCTAGTCTGGTATGATAGGAGTCCATGTCCCCTACCCCACCTGTATATGGCCCACTGTGTAGTCAGTCATGTGAAGAACTTGAGCAGAGACTTCTATTATATGGGAGATGTAGCATTCTTCCTTTTCTCATGCATGTCCTTCTGTGATTTTTGGGGAGAAATTAGTATCGTTCTAATAATTGCCATTTATTGACTCCTTACAGTGTTCTTTTCATGCATCATGTAGTTTAGGCCTCTGAATTTGCCACGATTAGTGTCCCCAGAAGGAAATGAAGCTTGAAGATATTAAGATTCTCACACATTGCTGCGCAATGCAAGATTCAGATTGCGGTTTGAGTCTAGAGTATTGTTGCTGCAGCCCCCATCTTTCTAGAGGCATGGCAGCAATGACAGTGGCATGGTGTTTGGGGAGAAAAACAAGTGTATTTGACTCGAAAGTGAAAATGTGTGTCCTGAACAAAATGTTTTGTTTTTTTTTTTTAAGAGAGCCATTGTCCAGTACCGTAGCTCAATTTCCCATTCTGGTCCTGCTACTGCTCTTTGCTAGAGGCTTAGGGACCTGAAGGCCTGGGTTAAAAACCCTAGCTACATCTCCTCACTAAGAGGGAGCCCCGGCTAACCAGTTAACTGCTGCAGAGACTGTTTTTCTTACTTGGGTATATAGTAGACTGCTGAGTGGAGCACAACAGCTACACCAGAAAACTTTAATTTTTTTCCCATTGACACTTTAAACTGTTCTGTGAGTTAGGCCTTTCTATTCCCCTAAATGAAATCTTACTCAGGTCACATAGCTTTTCTAGTCACCCTTAGGTAATTTTTAAAGGTTCACTTCGGTACACCGAAAAGCCTCAGTTTAGAATCAGATATATCCACTGCCTAACTCCCAACTGCCTTGAAAGTTAAAGCTTTCGGCAGAGAAGCCTAAATGAGAAGCCTAAATGTTTCAGGTCATCTTCTCCATGCTCCAGTCTGACTAGCCTCCTTTTCTGATCTGTTCAGGGCCAGGAGAAAGGGAATCAGGGTCGAGGGCACAATCTCACAGGGCCAGGAGAGCATCGAGGCCCTCTGGTGGCATTGTAAAGTAGCCGACTGCTTCCCACGGCTTGAACAGCTTTCTGGAGCTGGCCCCGAAAGAAACCATAGATAGCAGGTCCCTTGCCAAAGGTGAAACCTCCTTACCTGTCCATCCTTATATAATTCCCATTCATGTGTGTACTACATATTTTTCTAACATCATTGTTTTTGAAATTAATTACAAAGAAAACTTGTTTGTTTTATCAATCATTACAGAAATGCATAAATCAGAAAGCAACACACTCCTCCATAATCCTATCCCCCTAAATTAGTTTTATCTCAAAGTTGTGAAAACGGGAAAGCCATCATTCCTGCTGCCTGTCCTAATAAGCAGAGACAACGATTCAGTCTTCATGGGCTCTTCACTCAGATGTTCAGCGATCTGAGAAGATAGTGGGTTTGTACCCTAACAGACTGTCTTATTCCATTTTAAACTGATCCTTTTTTTATAAAGAGAAGAGAAGTGTAGGTAGGGGGGTTGGAATTTAAAGGAAGAGTTAATCAGATAAAACTGCAGCATCCTTTCATCCATGCCCTGGGTGCTTGTCCTTCATCTGTGCCCTGGGTGCTGGTCTTTACCTGTGTCCTGGGAGGTGGGCATCTCTCCCTGGAGCACAATGGCTCAGATGCCATCTTAATGTCTTGCAGTCCCCCTGAGGCACAAATGTGGAACTGCTTATGGTTTCCTGGAGTCAAGGTGGGTCATGCCTTCAGTTCCTGAAACAATAGCTTTTTATGTGCATTGATTACTAAGCTTATTAACTATTACCTGAAACTAAAATTTTTCCAACATTTGAGTCCCCCATCAGTTGTCCCTTTGGATACATTAAATAAAAGTTTGTTAAGTAATACTTTATTTTAATACTTGAATTGATAATAAATTCATGTGATTCCAAATTCAAAAAGAAAAAAAGGAGAGTGTAAGTTAAAAAACAAAACAAAACACAAAACTTTCTTCTACACCTGGCCGGAGCTGTTTTTAAAGGCCCTATGTCACTTTGTTCAGGAAGGTGGGGCCAGTGCCTCCAGTGCTTTCCCAGGCAGCCCACATTCTGGCGTTAGAATATGCAAACTCAAGTCTTGGCTTTACCACTCATTGTGTGAACTTGAAATTGTTGGTTACCCTGTGGTGCCACAGTTTGTTTATTTGTAAGCCCCAAACAATAATAGTACACGGAAGCACTTTTATCCAACACAGTCTTGTCTGATCATTGGTCTGTTAACTGAAAAAGTTAAAGTGGGGAATAATAAAAAAAGATATATAGTCTATCAGCTTTTCCTTCTTAAAGAAAAAGAAAACCCACCTAAAACTTAGTGGCTTAAAAACAAACAAATGTTTGTTATATTTTGTATGATGGATTGTGTGGTTCCTCTGGTCTGAACCAGCTTGGCTGGGCTGTATGATCTAGGATGGCCTTGTTCATAGGCCTAGAGTTTTCCCTGAGATGACTGGGTGTCTCTTCATGGGGTCAGTCATCCTCAAAGACACTAGCTTGAGCATGTTCACCTGGTGGCTGTGGTTTCACAACAGCAAGAGAGGTCAAGCCCCACTGCACACGTACTTTTCAAGGTTATTCCAGTGTGTTGTTTGCTAATGTTCCATTGGCCAAAGAAAATCACATATCCAAGTCCAGATTCAAGGTGGGACAGGAGAGAAACATATTTTACCTCTTGAGGAGGAGGAAGGGCAAAGTCACATTGTACACAGGCTTGCATTTTGGGAGGAATATTGTGGTCATTTTAAAATCTACCACACACATACCTTATATATTTTGGTTTTAATTTACAATATTCATTCACCTTTTGACAGAGAGTCAGAGTTTTTGAGGATAATTTAGCTGATTGGATTCTGTATTCTCTTGTTTATTTACATATCCAGATGAACCAGCTATGATTTCTAAGTTTCATTTCATTAAAGGAGACCAAGAATATAGTCATAGGGAGAAACAATCCAAATGAGGACTGCACCCAAGTTTTTATAATCTTCCTGCCTTATCTCTTATAGTGTTCTACTCACACCTAATTCAAATGCAGTTTGTTTTCTAATGACGTACTCTATCTTCATTGAGTCTTTCATGTCACTTAGTTTTGTTGAAAATGACATACCTTTATTTCACTCAAATTGAAGTAACATTTAATGACATTGCACAACCATAACAATAAATACACCTGTTTCTAAGCCATTTAGGAGCAAGAACAAATTATTCTTGGTGTTGCTTGGTGATGTTCACCTGGTGCGCATTGTGGAGCAGGCCAAGCCACAGTCAGTATGCTTCTCAGAGGGGATTAGGAGCCTCAGTTTAGTGGAAGTTGGAGCTTCCACTAAAGAATAGCTTCTACTGTACCAACCTAGTAGCTTAAATTGGTTAAGAGCTTCTACTGTACCAGCCTAGTAGGACTGTTGTGAGGATAAGATGTGAAAATAACCTAAAAATACTTAGAATACTTCCTTAGGTTCTGTAAGTGCTCATTGTCAGATATTATTATCATGATCACTAGTATTTTTGTTAATATTATTATTCAGCCCAATAATAATAATATTGGGATGGGGGCAGAATGGCCTAAGGAAGAATAAAAAGTGCCGGCCCCAGCACCATCAAGTAAGATCAGAGGGGACAGTGGAGGAGGAAAGGGAGAGTCAAAGCAGGGAATTAGAAAACTCACACAGGAGGCCCAGGAGACGGAGTTCTGGGAAGTGGGCGACTCAGGCAAGGAGTGTGGGGGAGGGGCCATGTTAAGGGAGAATTATAATTTCAACCTGCTTACTTGAAGAAGCATGATGTAGAACAGTGATTTCTAAATATTGGCTGTGTTGCAGCCTCCCTAGGCTGGGCAGGTCCACTCGTGACTCAGGTAGAAGGAAGAAAATGCGTGGAGCCGTGGGGATGCTTGACATGCCTTTATTTGGGGGAGTCACACAGGCCACAAGCCCATGTCTATGTCTGCACGCCCCTCACGCCCGCACGCCCGCTCTTCCTCACTCCCTCACAGTAAGAGGCCCCCACCTCCTTAAGGACTAGCACAAACAGAGCCAGCCTCAGGCCAAAAAGTGAGGTAACCTAGCATGAGCTGCGCATGCGAGCCCACTCGAGGCCAAGGGGCAGTTTGTCACACCCAGGCTCAAGGCTGTGGGAACACTGCTTTATCAGACTCCCTCAAGGTTTGGAGAAGCTGCTCCCCCAAGTTACACGAGCACCTGGCTGAGAAGCCAGACTGCCTCCACTTACCCTGCACTGGCTCACAGACTGGTTGCTTCAGTGTCACCTGAGGAGCTTGTTGAAAGTGGAGGAATTCTAAATCCTGCGGTCTGCAGGGAGACCCAGGAACCTGTATTACTAAAAGCTGCCCTGGCAGAGTTGGGTGCACAACCGGGTTTGGGGAGCCAGGCCATGAAAACACAGAGCACAGGAACTCAAGCGACTTGGGCTGTAGTCCTGGGTTCAGAGCAGACTTGCGATGTGACTCCGCTGGGACTCGCCCAGGCCTCTGTGTTGAGGGTCAAGGGAAATGAAGGGTGTGAACTTCTATCCCCTGTAGAGCCCCCACATGTGGAAGGGGACAGCAGCAGGTATTCTCTGTGTCTGAGGCCGGCACTTCTAACCAGCTTCCCCACCGGGTCTGCCGCCCCTCCACTCGGGCCCAGGCCTGACAGCCGAGCAAGGGACTTGGCCCACGTGATCGAAAATCCCTTCCAGCTGGAAAGTTTTTTACTGTGATTTTTTTTCCCTCTTTTTTAGACACCAAGTTACTATATGTTCATGTGGTTTCTCATGGATATTTTTTCTGCAGTTTTTATTGCTGCCATATTTTATTTTCATTGGTAAGTATATGTTTGTAATTTTTTAAATTTATTTTTTAAATTAAGTATACTTGGTATACAATCTTGTATTATTTATATTAGTTTCAGGTGTACAATATAGTGATTTGACATTTTTGTACCTTAAAACATGATCACCCTACTATTTCTAGTAATCATCTGTCACTGTGAAAATTTATCATAGTTTTATTGACTCTATTACCCTTCCCCTTTTCACCCATCCCCCCAGGCCTCCTTTCTGATAACTATCTCATTGTTCTCTGGTTCTGTTCATCTTTCTTTGTTTTATTTGTTTGTTTTTAGATTCCAAATATAAGTGAAACCATATGGTAATTGTCTTTCTCTGCCTGGCTTATTTCTCTTAGCAAAATACCCTCTATGTCCATCCACCTAGGTGGCTTCCATATCTTGGCTATTGTAAATAATGCTACAATGAAAATAGGAGTGCATATATTTTTTAAAATCAGTGTTTTCATTTTCTTTGGATAAACACCTAGAAATGGAATTCCTGGGTTCTATGGTATATCTATTTTGAGGAATCTCCGTACTGTTTTTTATTTACAATTTTAAGTAAAAAAATAAATAAATAAAAGTATAGCCCTAGCCCGAGTGGCTCCATTGGTTGGGCATTGTCCTGCAAACTGAAAGTGTGGGTTTGTTTCCTGGTCAGGGCACATGCCTAGGTTGCAGGTTTGGTCCTGATTGGGGCACACATGAAAGGCAACTGAAGATGTTTCTCTCTCACATCAGTATTTCTCTCCTCCTCTCTTTCTCTCCCCTCCTCTCTTCCTAAAATCAATAAGCATGTCCTTGGGTAAGGATAAAAAGAAACCTAAAATAAAAATAAAAATCTAAATGTTTCTTATGGAAAGATGAAAAATAGTTAAATACTCTTCCTGTAATCCATCCTGAAAGGACAAAGATAGCGCCATTTGATATTGTGGCACCATTTGCTGAGCAGGCCTATGACCTTATTAAATATGACTGTCATTTTACTCTTCTGAGCTTGTGTCCCCAGGACTGGAAATTACTGGAATGGAAGAACTAACTGCTCCCTACAAACCAAAGGCAAGAGATAACATTGAAACAAACTGAAGCCTCCTGTTAGGATACCCCCAAACAGCCCAGAGGCCTCACAGTAGCAATCCCCCGTCCTTTTTCAATCCAATTAAAATACAATAAAAGCTCAAAGTCCCGACCCCTCAGTGTGGTGTGTCTCTCCACACCATGCCCCTCTCCTTTCTTGGAGAGTGAATAAAAACTTTGCCCACTATACTTTCTTCTCTTTGTGAATTTTTTCACACCCCGTGTCACCGAACACCCTACATATTCCCCATGGCAAGTTCTCAGGAAGACAGGGTTACTAGTCTGAGCCCTTCATTTCTTCTCATACTGCCTGCAGCTCCTCACACCCCTTCCACCTCCTCAGCACAAGGCAGTATTTTACGGATGAGGGCTGTCACTAAGGCTCAGGTAAAGCCTGTTACCACAGATTCAATGTGATTCTGCTGAGAAAGGACAGAGGTTGAAGACTGTCCGGAACGTAACGGGACGCTGTGCAAAGAGCAAGTCCGCAAACCTGGAAGCCTGGCTTTTAGGCCTGGATTTGCCCCTTGGCTGTTGGTGACCCTGGGAAAATCACGGCCCCTTTGCAGAGAACAGTGTTTATCTGTCCAAGAAAATGACGTTTGCGAATCCTTGACAGGACAGTGCTACAGCACTGCAAGATTGTATATCCTGGAAGAGGAATCTTAGCTAGAGGAGACCGTGGTTTTGTGGACCTCCTCATGCCCGTCATGCCTTCATTTGTGAGTTATCCTTTAGAGGAGGAAAGTACAAATTCCTAAGTGAGAATTTGATGGGTAGTGTTTCTCTTCTGCGTTGGTTTATTGTTATTTTTGGAAAAGGTCTCCAACGCTCATGGGTGGTCTGCTTCCTTCCAGGTGGAGAGAAAGCCAAAAAGAGAGAGTCTTCGAAAGCATTAGCAGTTTCACAGGTAAAGACAGAGACCTAACCCAGTGCTACCCATTGTCCCTAGGACAGAGGGTCTGCTTTCTGTGTCTCTGACAAGAGCTGAGGGAGTCTGGGAAATGGAGGGGTGGGGACTAGGAAGAAGTTGGGAGGAATGGCTGGGCATGGGTTCTGGAGTGCCCTTGACATCAAGCTTCATTTTGGACTCAGTCTCTAAACAGTGAGACTCCTTGGAAGTTTGTGGACATGGTATTTATTTTTAATTTCTTCAACTATTCATTCATCACAGTTCTTGAGTAACCGATTTGTGCCAGGTCTCCTGAAAGGGAATGAAGATAATTGAAGAATGGAGGGTGGCCCACAGAGAACAGTGAGGAAGCAGACAAGAGTCTAGCAATTCGCACCCTGGGTCGAGCACCAGGCCCAGGACAGAGGCTTCCATGGCCCTTAGGGCTGAGTGTGCTTTGTGGGAGGGACTTCAGCTGTGGGTAACGAGTGTTGGAGGGTGGGGAGAACACTGCAGAGGCCCTGAAATGCTGGACTAGGGTCTAGGCTCTGCGTATAAGCCGTCGGGAGGTGGCAAATGAGTTTCAAATAAAGGAGCAATATGCTAGATTGTCTGTGTAGGAGGATGGAAACCAAAATAATGTCTTATTCAGCAGGAGAACCCAGGGGCTGAGGAAGTGAGATAGGCCAGTTAGGGGGAGGGAAGCTAGCTTTAATTTTCAAAAGGAGGTAACCGCACAGTGAGTTATGGGAAGCCAGTGCAGTGGCAAAGGGAAACCCAGTTAGGAAGCAGGGGAGCGTGCAGTGCACGGGACGGTTTCCTTACCCAGCTGCTGGAGCCTCAGGCGAAGTCCCAAATTCATGAATTAATGTAATCTCTGTGGACGGCGGTGGCCCTCCTGACGGTGGCAGGTGATTGAATGGTACGACACTTAGAGGCAGGAATGGATCCACGGGGGCTCTGAAAAAATAAGTGCAGAAATTGGAATAATGGAAGGCAATGGTGTTTCATGCTGTGACACTGAAAGTTCAAACCAAGATTGCCCAACACTCTTGAGGGGCGGAGCGTTCTCAAGTAGCGCTGAGGTACATGGATCTGAAGCTCGCTCTCCTGGCTGGTGAGAGGTCTGAAGGCTGTATTCCAGGTTCCTTATTATTTTCAGCAGTTACATGATTAAACTGAGGCTGCCATAACAAAATGTCACAGACTGGACAGGTTAAACAACAGAAATTTACTTATCTCCTGTTCATGGAGGCTAGAAATGCAAGATGGGTGTGTCAGCAGGTTCGGTTCTTCTGCGCCCTCTGTCCTTGGCTTGCCGAGGGCCTCCTCCGTGCCGCGTCCTCAGGCAGCCTTTCCTCCGTGTGCACGTGCATCTTCAGTGTCTCTGGCTGGCTCCAAATTGTCTCTTCTCCAGTCAGACTGGATTGGGGTCCACCCTAATGGCCTTATGTAAATCAAATCTTTATAGGCTCCACCTCCAAATATAGTTTAGATTTTGAGGCTGGGCTTAAGGCTTTGACATGTGAATTTAGGGGCACACAACTCATCCCTTAGAAGTAATCCAGCCATGAAATAAAAAGAACATGGAAGTGGTAAGGAAAATGTGAACAGGAGAGAAGTTTTGAAGGAAAATTTGAAGATGTGTTCACATTGAATGAAGGATTAGAAAATTAACTTAGAAAAAGTTAATTTGACCTCTACTCCTCTGCATGTTGAAATGATGATAAGGAAATAACAAGAATAGAAAATAAATGTAACAGTTTTCCTGTTTTTAAGTTTTTAGTTTGCTATTACAGAAACCAGTTTTGCCTGATCTAAGCAAAAAGAAAATGCATCGGAAGGCAGTTTGAGACCTCTAGGAAACACTTAGAAGGTTCAGGACTAAGTTTGGAATCAGGGAAGGAACAAGGAAGACTGGACAGAAGCCAGAACCTGAGTCCAGCTCCATTCAGGTTGAAGAGAATAGAGCCACCAACACTGAGTACATCTTGCACCACAACCACTACAGCATATGAAGTACAGTGGTATCTTGGTACTTGTTAATTCGTTTGGGAACTCATGATGAGTGCCAAAACCTATGAACACCGAACACATTTTTCAAGTGATAAGTGATAAAGCATTTTCTCTTGTGGGGCAGCATTGTGACTCATACAAATTCCAGCAAGTGCAACGAGTGCCCAGTGAGCAAGCACCAAGTGCTGAAACATTCTTTTCTTGTCAAAATGTGATGAGTACACAGTTTGACAAGTTCTGAGGCCGACAGGTACCAAGGTACGACTGTATCTGAAAAAACACACTTGAAAACATTGAGTATTACTGTAAACTAAAGATTTAATAATGATGAAAAGGTCACTACATCAGGAAGGTATTGATAATTATAACTGTGTAAGCATTTAATAATATAATTTCAAAACCCATGAAGCAACACTGAATGAAAGAGATTTACAGCCAGAGATTTTAACATTTCTCTCTCAGTACCTGAAAGAGCAACTGAACACAGAAAAAATAATCAGAAAGGATGTAGATGTCTGAAAAACATTTTCATTTACCTTGACCTAAATACCATAAAACAGTATACCCAACAACTATAGAATATGCAATATTTTCAAATGTATATGGCCTGGCACATTTGCAAAAACAGACCACATCAAAAACCATAAAATAGTCTCAATAAATAAATTTCAAATGACTGAAATCTTACAGAGTATGTTCTGTGACCACGACAAAATTGAATAAGAAATAAACATTAAAATATGTAGCCAAGTCTCTAAATGCTGGAAGTGAATGTATTTCTAAACATCCTATTGATCAAGGAATAAATCACAATGGAAATTAGAAAATATTTTAAACTAAAGGATAATGCATTTACAACAGTAAAATTTGTGGGGTACCAGCTAACACAAGACTTAGAGGGAAATATATAACTTTAAATGTTAAAAGGAAGAAAGGTTTAATATTGATTAAGTTTCTACCTTAAGAATCTAGAAATAGAAGACTAAATTTTTCTCAAGGAAAAGGAGGGAAATACTAAAGATATCAGGAATCAATGGTACAAATAGAAAGGATACAAACAATAGAGAAAACAAAAAAATCAAAAGTTGTTTCTTTGAAAAAAATAAAATTGATACACTCTTAGCAAGATGAGAGAGAGGGTAGGTAGAGAGGTGGGAAGAGATGTTGCCAATAAAGAAAAATTATGAACATTTTTATGTCATTAAATTTGACAAATTAAATGAATTAGACAAATTCCTTGAAATACATGACTTGCCAGAACTGTGAGAGGAAATAGAAAATTTTAATAACCCACTATCACAATCAATTTGTATATCAAAAACCTTACCACGAGAAAAGCCCATTGCCCAAAGAGTTTCACTCGCTAAATGTATGAGATAATACTAATCTTATGCAAACTCAGAAAAAAGGAAGAAGACTTCCCAGCTGCAGCAATACCCTCAATTAAAACCTGACAAAGACATTAGGAGAACTAAATTTACACATCACTATCATTTAGAACTTAGACTTAAAAATCCTTAACAAAATATTAGCAAATTGAATCCATCACTTTAAACAGGATAATACATCATGAGCAAGTGAGGTTTATCTCAGTAATGCAAGATGAAGATATCATTTCAGAATTACTCAGTATAATTCACTATATTCACAAAATAAAGTAGAAAAAGCACATTTGACAAAATTTAGCACCAATTTATGAAAAAAGCTCTGGGTGAACTAGGAATAAGGATGAAACTTCCTCAATCAGATCAAAGACATTTACAAATATATTTACTAAAAAGCCAATATCATTTTTAATGATGAAGCAATGAATATTTTCCCTATAAGATCAGAAATAACACAAAGATAATCTGCTCTCACAACTTCTATTCAGCATTGTGCTGGAGATCCTAGCCATTTTAATAAGATAAATGACAGGCATAAAGGAAGAAACAAAACTCCTGATTTGCAGGTACAATTATTTACATTTAAAAAATTATAAGGAATCAAACAACAACAAACCTACTGAAACTAAAACATTAGTTAAGCAATGTCTCAGGATACAGAAATCAATTGTGTGTTTTTATATTAGCAATGAATAATGAGAAACTTTAAAAAAATATTTTTTAATTTTTTATTATATCTGTATATTTTATTGATTATGCTATTACAGTTGTCTCAATTTTTTCTCCCCTTTATTCCACTCTGCCATGCACCACCCCCCACCAGCATTCCCCCCCAACCCCCAAGTTCATGTCCATGGATCATACATATAATTTCTTTGGCTTCTCCATTTCCTATACTATTCTTAACCTCCTCCTGTCTATTTTGTACCTACTATATATGCTGTTTATTCCCTGTACCCTCTCCCCCACTCTCCCCTCTTACCCTCCCATCTGATCTCCATTTCTGTGATTCTGTTCCTGTTCTAGTTGTTTGCTTAGTCTGTTTTTTTTTTTTTTTAGGTTCAGTTGTTGATAGTTGTGAGTTTGTTGTTATTGTACTGTTCATAGTTTTTTATCTTCTTTTTCTTAGATAAGTCCCTTTAACATTTCCTATAATAAGGGCTTGGTGATGATGAACTCCTTTAACTTGACCTTATCTGGGAAGCACTTTATCTGCCCTTCCATTCTAAATGATAGCTTTGCTGGATAGCGTTATCTTGGATGTAGGTCCTTGCCTTTCATGACTATGAATACTTCTTTCCAGCCTCTTTTTGCCTATGAAGTTTCTTTTGAGAAATCAGCTGATAGTCTTATGGGAACTCCTTTGTAGGTAACTCTCTCTTTTCCTCTTGCTGCTTTTAAGATTCTCTCCTTATCTTTAATCTTGGATAATTTAATTATGATGTGTCTTGGTGTATGTTTCCTTAGGTTCAACTTCTTTGGGAGTCCCTGAGCGTCCTGGACTTCCTGGAAGTCTATTTCCTCCACCAGATTGGAGAAGTTCTCCTTTATTATCTTTTTAAATTAAGTTTTCAATTTCTTGCTCTTCCGCTGCTCCTTCTGGCACCCCCATGATTTGGATATTGGAATGTTTAAAGTTGTCCCAGAGATTCCTAAGCCTCTCCTAATTTTTTTAAAAATAAAAAGATCAAAACTATGAACAATAAAGTGGCAATAAATACATATTTATCAACAGTTGAATCTAAAAACAAACTAAGCAACAAGAAGAACAGAGACAGAATCATGGATATGGAGAGTGTTTGGATGATTGCCAGATGGGTAGGGTATGGGGGGAATGGGTGAAGAGGTGAGGGGATTAAGAAGTACAAACCGGTAGTTACTGAATAGCCATGGGAATGTACAGTGTAAGGAATGAAGTGGCCCAAGAGCTTATATGCATGACCCATGGACATGTACAGTGGTGTGGGGACTGCCTGAGGGAGTTGGGGGTGCTGGGTGGAGTGGAGCCAAGGGGGAAACATTGGGACAACTGTGATAGGATAATCAATAAAATGTAACTTAAAAAAGATTCAGTTACCTTCACAAAAATAACTGAGTTCTGGGCTTACCTCTTTGGATTCTCTCTTTTAGCTTTTGGCCCCACACTTTCTCCCCTTATTGTAAATTGTTACGTAATTTAAGATGTTTTCTTGGTTTCCTCCAGTTTTTAATTTGCCTTTGGTAAGAGTCCATTTTCAAGCTCCATTACTAGAAGATGTCTCCACCATCTATATTTTCTGTCAGTCAGTTAGATAAAAAATTATTGCATAACAGACACTTCTGGACACTGTGTACATAGTGACAAGCAAGACAAAGTCTTTGAACTTAAAAAGTTCACATTCTGATAGAGGATTATTCCTTTTTCTATTCAAACTGATTTGGAAGCAGTGGTTGTGAAACGTATACACTTTAAGAAAATGTCAGCTTCTGTCTTCTGGGGATGTTCATGGGGAGCTATAACCTCACACAATAGACTCTTAAACCTCAGTACCATGCTGAACTAGTGGACTATGATAAAATCAGCACAAAGCCAAGTTAGGGCAAGAACTAGGGAGAAGAACCTGAGATGGCAGGTAAAGGACTGACATTTTAAAGATGAGTAGGATCTCACCACATGACCAGCAAACACTGAAGAAGTGACACATGAGGCATCTGTGTTTTTGTCTTTTCTATCCCACAGATACTGAGAGTATGAGCCTCGAAAAAAGAAAAGAAAATAAAAGAGAAGCTTTAAATGTCTCTGTAGAGCCATCCCCACCTCCCGAGTTGCAGAAATACCCTGAACTCTAAAACCCCTCTACCCAGCTATAACCAATAGCATAAGACCTACCTTGGCTCTCACCAGTTTTCAGCAGTCCCCAGGAAGAAAGGCAACAAACCAGAGCCAGTCAAGAAAACCACCAAACCACTGCTGCCTGCAAGGATGACACTAGACAACTGATACTCTTTAAGGACTATGATTCCATCCAAATACCCACCTGGGAGGCCACCAGGAAGGCCATCCTCCAAATGGCATTGCTTGCCTTGAAGGTGAATGAACTAACAATTTCCTTCATAGAGGTATCTCATTCTGAAACACAACCCAAAAGGACCTCCACTATTGAATCCTCCCAAGAATCGTCTCTTATGATATTTTCTATCACATCCTCCTCCTTTGGGCTGTCCTCAAAGAAGAATTAGCAGCATCTTGCCACCTTCTGCTTCCTTTCTGCGCTAGTTTAGTGATAGTAAGCATTGATCAGGAGAGGAGTACAGAAGAGCCATTAAGACTGCCGGATAATGTTCTGGTCTAGCCTTTTTATAAAGGATGCAATTCCAGTGTACGGGCAAGGGAAAAATAGTTGATGTCATCTTGGAGCTGGAGCTCATTGTTGTCTGGGTGATACAGGGTTTGTCTCATCCTAACCCTTCCTAGTACTCCCTGCTAATGGAGCAGCTGTGGTGAACATCGGCATGTAAATAAAGGCAAACTTTCAAGAATGGGGAGGTAAGTGGTGTATTCTTTGGAGCCCTCATGATCCCTCAGGTGACAAAGACTAGGGCATGAATGCAAAAGTGATGCTATCCTGAGTCAGAAAATAGGTGGCATGGGCATGAGTCAGGGACAAAGATCTCACCCCACATATTCTGTGATCTAGTTTGCAGTGGGATGCATTCCTACAGCTTGTTGATAGCTAATTCCCCAAGGGAATGTGGCATAATCCCTTGCCCACCCAATGACCTTTGGCCTTGAGGGGAAACTAGAGCCCAGAACAAGTATCCAGGGCCCCTTCTGTCTGGCAGACAATGTTAGAAGCAGTGAACTGAGTTCCACTAGGTGGCCACCACCTATTCGCAGTTCTCCTCTGGGCCTCAGTACCCCCCGCCATGTGATGGTGGTGGAGGGCAGACCACTGCGGCGCCTTCCTCCTGGCGCAGATTGGCCCCGGGCTGGCTGAGGAGTCATGTAACCGTTTGGGGGACAGGGCGGTCTTGGACAGCCCCATGATCATCCCAGAAAGCAGGGCAGTCTGGTCTGGGACCGCCGTTTCCACAACCGGCCCCTCTCCCTGCCACAAACATCTGGGGAAAACAGGACTAGTCTCCCTGTGGGGTGGCTGGGCACCTAGAGGAGGATGAGCCCAGACATGGGCGTGTGAGGGCGAGCAGGACTTGGCTCTGCTGAGGATCAGGGGGCCCCGAGGCAGATCGCAAGCACGCCCACTTCAGGGGGGTTCTCTGCCCTCGCTTCTCCAGGCACTCCTCCCAGCCACTGCTCCAGATCACTCCTTCCCTGTTCGAAGCCCCCTCCCCCAGACCCGCCCAGGTCACAGATCAACTTGGTTGTTTCATCCTGGTGACAAAGTATTGTTTTATAGGGACCCATTGGATTTAAACCAAGGCAGCATTTTTTGGGGGTTTCTTTCAGGATTTCTTCATGAGCCAGGGAGATGTTTCTGGCAAGTGCCAGTTGAACAGTTGCCAGGTCCAGACCCTGTGGCATCAGTGCTGGCAGCTCCTGCGGGGAGGCCAGTTCTGCCCTAAATTGCCCCAGTCCCAGACAAAGGCCCAGAGTGGCCAAGGCCACACAGCACATGAGGAGCAAAGGCAGACTGACCCAAGATCTGTAGTTCGAACCCACGCAGCAGCAAGAAATGAGATCCTCCACACAGGATGAGCTGATGCTTGGGGGCCACAGAGGGGACATGGCATAATTCCCCTTGGGACATCTGGAGGGGGCCTCATGGAGGGGGAGTTCTTTGCTCTAACCCTGGAGAGCACTGGAAGGATGCAGGGAGCATGCACATAAGTGTGGAAGCCTGAAGTGCATGACATGGTAGGGAACTTTATCCTTTTCCCTACTCTACCTTCATTATGAGCTCTTTTCTGGTCTAGATAGAAGAGAGAAGGATAAGTTGCTTAACTTGCATTTTCTGGCAATTCATTTATATAGAAGGTGTCAAGTTCCTAAGTACAGGGGTTATGATCTGGGTGTTATCCTGCCCTGCTACCTTTTCTCACATACATAGCCACTTAGCTTATCCCTCAATTTAGGTGTGTGCTTATTTTTAATATTGTGCTTTTTCAACTGTAATTCTTATAAGATCTTTATAAATTAACAGGCATCTAGCCCAATTTTCTTCAAGTGATAAACAGGACTTTTTTTGGTTCTTTTTAAAAATTGTATATACACACATACACGTATATGTGTATGTGTGTGTATATATATATATATATATATATATATATACACACACACACAATTGATTATGCTATTAGAGTTGTCCCCTTTATTCCCCTCCTCCCTGCATTGCCCCTCCCCCTAGATTCCTCCCCCCCGCCCTTAGTTCATGTCCATAGGTCATACATATAAGTTCTTTGGCTTCTCCATTTCCTGTACTATTCTTAACCCACCTGTCTATTTTATACCTACCAATTATGCTTCTTATTCCCTGTACCTTTTCCCCCATTTTCTCCTCTCCCCCTCCCCTCTGATCTCTATTTCTATGGTTCTGTTTCTGTTCTAGTTGTTTGTTTAGTTTGTTTTTGTTTTTTTAGGTTCAGTGGTTAATAGTTGTGAGTTTGTTGCCATTTTACTGTTCGTAGTTTTTGATTGTCTTCTTTTTCTTAGATCAGTCCCTCTAACATTTCATATAAGGTCTTGTTGATGATGAACTCCTTTAACTTGATCTTATCTGGGAAGTACTTTATCTGCCCCTCCATTCTAAATGATAGTTTGGCTGGATAGAGTAATCTCAGATGTAGGTCCTTGCCCTTCATGATTTTGAATACTTCTTGCCAGTCCCTTCTTGCCTGCAAGGTTTCCTTTGAGAAATAAGCTGACAGGATTCTTTGTAGGGAACTGTCTCCTTTTCTCTTGCTGCTTTTAGGATTCCCTCCTTATCTTTAATCTTGGTGTAATTTAATTATGAGGTGCCTTGGTGTGTGATTCCTTGGATCCAACTTCTTTCTGACTCCCTGAGCTTCCTGGACTTCCTGGAAGTCTATTTCCTTGGCCAGATTGGGGAAGTTCTCCTTCATTATTTTTTCAAATAAGTTTTCATTTTTTTGCTCTTCCTCTTCTCTTCTGGCATCTGTATGTTTCAGTTATTGGGACATTTAAAGTTGTTCCAGAGGTTCCTAAGTCTCTCCTCATTTTTTTGAATTCTTGTTTCTTCCTTCTGTTGTGGTTGAATGTTTATCTCTTCCTTCTGCTCCAAATCATTGATCTGAGTCCCAGTTTCCTTCCCTTTACTGTTGGTTCCCTATATATTCTTCTTTATTTCACTTTGTGTAGCCTTGACTTTTCCCTCCATTTTGCGACCATACTCAACCAATTCAGTAAGCATCCAATTACCAGGGATTTAACTTTGCATCTAAGAGATTGGGTGTCTGTTCATCGCTTAGTTCTATTTTTGGACCTTTTATCTGTTCTTTCATTGAGGCCATATTTTTTTTTGTCTTAGTGCACCTGTTATGTTGTAGGGGCAAAGCCTTATGTATGCACCAGAGCAGGGCAACCCAGGTCGCTGCATTGTGGCACTGTGTGTGGGGGAGGAATCTGAAAGGGAACAATGCCATTTGCTTAGCTCTCAGCTGGCTTTCAGTCTCTTTCCCTGCTACCCACAAGCAAATCAGGCCCTGACAGTGCTGATTCCTGAGAGGGTGGGTTTGTGTACGGTCTAGGACCCCATGGGTCTCTCCAAGAAACTCTCCTGTGAGACTGGGAGTTTCTCCTGCCACCACAACGCCCACAGGTTTTTACCTCCAGGGGTTTTGAGGCTTTCTTTTCCTGCACTGGAACCCTGGATTGCGCGGTCTTTCTCGCTCCCCCGCTGTTCCTCATGGTGTATCCACATGCAAATGTGGGACTGCCTGGTCCACCAGCCACCACCTTGCCACACATCCTCTCCACCCAGCTGCCTGTCTTTACCCCTTCTGCTGGGTTGTCGGACTTTGACACAGTTTGATTTTCTGGCATTTCTGGTTATTTTTTGTTTTTTAAATTTGTTGTTGTCCTTCTTTTGGTTGGCAAGGAGGCAAGGTGTATCTACATACGCCTCCATCTTGGCCGGAAGTCCCTTAAGAGTACTTTCAAAATGGAAAATTAACAAGTTGGAATTGTTCCTGCTGACAATCTTGTAAGATAATAAGATTCCTGGCCAATAGGCTTCATCAACATTTGAAACTTTGATACTTCAAAGGACAAATGATAATCCACAAAATTTGAGATAATTTTCCCAAGTCATAGATCTGATTAGGAACTTGTATCAAAAAATATAAAGAGCTATTACAACTAAACAGCAAAAAGACAACTCAATTTAAAAATTGGCAAAGGATTCAAATATACATCTCTCCAAAGATATAGAAATGGTCAATAAGCCCATGAAAAGATGCTCACAATCATTAGCCTTCAGAGAAATAAAAACCAGAACTACAATGAGATATCATTTCACATCCCCTGGGATGGCTTTAATAAAAATAAAGATAATAACAAGTATTCACAAAAATGTAGAGAATTCCTCATTTACTCCTGGCGGGAATGTAAAATGGTGCAGCTACTGTGAAGAAGTCTGGCAGTTCCTCAAAAAGTTAAACACAGAGTTAAAATATGATCCATAAATGAAAACAGTCCAAACAAAACCTTGCACCTTAATGTTTATAGCAGTATTATTCATAATAGTCAAGAAGTGAAACAACCCAAATATCCATCATCTGATCAACAGATAAATAGAATATGGTTATATCCATACAAAGAAGTATGACTTCATAACAAAAAGAAATGAAGCCCTGATCCATGCTACAACATGCGTGAACCTTGAAAACATTGTTGGTGAAAAAAGCCAGTTACAAGGGAGCACTCTGTATGATTCTATTTATATGAAACATCCAGAATGGGCAAATCCATAGACAAAATGAACAGTGGTTATCAAGGGCTGTGTGTGGGGGCATGGTAGATAGGATTAGGGGATCACTAAGAGGTATGGGGTTTCTTTTGTGGGTGATGAAGATGTTCTAAAACTGTGGGGATAGTTGCACAGCTTTCTCAATATACTAAAAGTCACTGACTTGTACTCTATATGGATGAATTGTATGGTATGTGAATTATTTCTCAATAAAACTCTTAAAAAAAAAGATTGCTGACTTGGCCAAGTTGGAGACATAAGTAAATATGCTTCACCTCCACGCACAACTGCAGCAAAAATTACAACTAGAATACAAAACAAATATCACCCAGATTCAGGCTTGGCAAGGTGGTGGAGGAGTGGATGGAAGTCACATTGACCTCCTCTCAGGACCAATCTGGATTACAACTGAATTGTGGAGAAATCACCTGGAACAACTAAACAGTGAGAGAGAAGCCTTATGACCTCAGACAGACAGAAGAATCAGCTCTAGCACAGCATGACTGGTAAGGAGTGTGGTGGAGACTTGAGAGGGCTGTCTGGGCACCCACAGGCAACAGCGGTAGAGGGATATTTAAGTGGCCAGTTGGATCCCTGAGAAGAGTGGGGTCTAAACTGTAAGCGGGGATTTCCAGCCTACAGCACCAGAGCCCAAAAAGTACACAGAAAACAGTCAGCAGTGAAAAGCAGCAGGGTTGCTCTCTGCCAGAGATGGGCAGCTGGAGATGCAAAGAGCTATTTAAAAGGCCAATGCATAAATATTTATTTGCAGCCACTTACCCTGGGTTCTGGCAAAGGTGGGGGCAGAGTGGGCTGGAGATGCCTGAGCAGAGACTGGGGACAGAGGCTTTGTGGGAAGAACTGAGGGAAGAGCCAGTGGGGGTCTGGTGCTGGCTCATCCCCCATATGGCAGCAACCATCTCACTCAGGCAGATCACACCCCTGATTGGCAGCAGTGTGAGAGGCCACAATTGCTCTGCCCCCAGGAGGGACTCTCCCCTGCCCTGTGGTACCTAAGCCTGACTGCTGAGTGCAGAGTGACTAGATTAACAGTGGAATGAGACAGCCATAGACAGTACATTCCTGGAAGTCTCGAACAGACTGCCTAAGGTCAGACGTGGTCAACATATGACATCATCAGTGGCAGATCCAGGAAGAAAAAACAGCAGTAAATACTAGAGGCTACTGCAGATCCAGGAAGAAAAAACAGCAGTAAATACTAGAGGCTACTGCAGCGAAATCCACTGTACTCTTCTCCATGATTTGTGATACTGTCTTTTCTACATAGTTTTTAAATGTTCATTTCAGGTCCATCAAGTTTGTACATATTAAGTCATTAGATTTTATACTAATAGTTTATTTCTCTTCTTTCTTATAATAGTATTAATCTCTTCACAGCCTTATTGATACTGGTTCATTTGCTGTTGATAGTGGGATTGCTGGGGGGAGTTATATTTGCAAATATGGGTTTGTTTCTGGGGCTTTGTGGTTTTGTTCTGGCAGCACCTGCACAAAAGAACACAGGACGTGGTGGGCAGAGTGACCCTCAGTCAACCAGCTGGAGGATAGGACCCACCAAAGAATGAACAAAAAACAATCAAAACCCAATTACTTCTGGAGAATCAACATAGCATAAAAGGCAACTAAAGAGCATCAAGTACAGGAGATCAAGGAGACTGCACAACTGAATCTCACAGATCTCCTACCATAGAAGTTCATACCACAAAGTCAGGGACTCAAGATAGATCAATTTAAGAAGCAGAAGCAAAAAAAAAAAAAGAGTCTCACAAATAATGGGAAGACAAAGAAATACCACCCCCCGCCGCCCCGCAGTTGAAGGGAACAGAGGAATCCCCAGAAAGAGAACTAAATGAAGTAGAGGCAAGGAAACTATCAGATATTCATTTCAAAACAATGGTTCTAAGGAAGCTCAATGACCTCAGTAAGCTCACAGAGAATTACCAAAAGCTACAGGGAAACTATGAGGAATTTACTGCAAACTATATCAGCATGAAAAAGGACATAAAAACTATCAATAAGAGACAAGAAGAGATGAAGAATATAATTTCTGAATTGAAGAACACAGTAGAAGGAATCAAAAGCAGGCTTGATTAAGCCAAGGATCGAATCAGCGAGCTGGAGGACAAGGTAGAAAAAAGCTCCCAAAAAGAGCAAGAAAATGAAAAAATACTCAAAAAGAATGAAGAGGCCTTTAGGAAAATGCAAGACAACCTGAAATTTAATAATCTCCATATAATAGGGATACCAGAAGGAGAAGGAGAGGAGCAAGGGATAGAGAATCTGTTTGAAAAAATACTGATGGAAAACTTCTCTAACTGGAGGAGAGAAAAAGTCTCACAAATCCAGGAAGCACAGAGGGTCCCATTCAAGAGGAACCCAATGAGGCCCACTCCAAGACACATCATCATTAAAATGGCAAATATCGAAGACAAACAGAGAATCTTAAAGGCCAGCAAGGGAGAAACAGGTAATAACATACAAGGGAACCCCTATACAGCTATCAGCTGACTTCTCAACAGAAACACTAGAAGCCAGAAGGGAATGGCAAGAAATATTCCAAGTATGAAAAGCAAAGGCCCACAACCAAGACTGCTCTACCCAGCAAGGCTCTCAATTAAAATGGGAGGTGAAATACGGAGTTTCCCAGACACAAGAAGGCTAAAAGAATACACCTCCACAAAACCAGCACTGCAAGATGTGCTAAAGGGACTGTTTTAAGAAGATGAAGAAAAAGATTGAGAAAGAGAGGAACACGGATACAAAGGGGAAAAAATGAATAAGTACCTATCAATAATAACTTTAAATGTAAATGGATTAAATGCCCCTATTGAAAGACACAGGGTAGCTGAATGGATTAGAAAACATGACCTGCACATATGCTGCCTACGGAGACCCACCTCAGAACAAAAGAGCTACACAGACTAAAAGTAAAGTGATGGAAAAAATATTCCAAGCAAATGGACAGGGGAAAAAAAGCCAGGGTAGCAATAGTTATATCAGACAAAATAGATTTCAAAACAAAGGTCATAAAAAGAGACCCAGAAGGACACTTCATAATACTCAAAGGAAGAATCCATCAAGAAGACATAAACATTGTAAACCAATAGGCTCCCAACATAGGAGCACCCAAATATATAAGGAAAATCTTGGAGGACTTCAAGAAAGATACAGACAGCAACTCACTGACAGTAGGGGATTTTAACACTCTACTGTCAACAACAGATAGATCTTCCAAACAAAACATCAAGGATATTGTGGAATGGAACAACACGTTAGAACAAATGGACTTAACTGACATATTTAGAACCTTTCGTCCCAAACAAGCAAAATACACATTCTTTTAAAATACATATGGAACATTTTCAAAGATAGACCACAAGATAGGACACAAAATAAGCCTCACCAAATTCAAGAAAACTGAAATCATAACAAGCATTTTCTCAGACGACAAGGGCTTCAAACTAGAAACGAACCTCAAGGAAAAAACTCAAAAACGCTCAAACTCGTGGAGACTGAATAACATGCTATTAAACAATGAATGGGTCAATAATGAGATTAAAGAAGAAATCAAAAAGTTTCAAGAAAACATAGAGTTACAAGAAGTTCTTATGAAATGATTTAGTAACCTTTCTTTCATGCCCTAATTATAGGTTTTTCCATACATGCCCTGAGCACATAGGTTTAAAATCCTAGATGGCTATGATTCTTATGTGTATCAAAATGAAATTTTTTTGAAAAGTGAGGCTTTCTCTTCTTTGCGGCCTTTATTCAGCTTGATTTTGTACATGCTGATGTTGTCATTCAACCAATCAACATTTGTTGACCTACTGCTTTGTGTTTAATTTAGTCCTAGCAGGATGGATAGCAGTATTGGTGGTCTTTAAAGTGGCATGCCCCTCATGGAGGATTTAAGAATTTATAACAGCTTCATAGAGAAATGGTCTAGAACTGGACTGAAGACACCTAGATTTAGTCCTACCTATGACATTTTCTCTCTCTGTGATATTTTCCCTTTTACCTATTTATTTTAATCCAAGTATCCTCATTTGTAAGGTAGAAATAATTATAATATCCATTCGCTCCATAACATCAGTAGGCTTTTGTCATTTGACATAGTGAGTGTAAAAGCATGTTCTAAATCGTAAAACAGCATACAAATGTGAAATGTTCTTTTTTCTTTTTTTCTTTTTTTTTACTAGAAACCACATTTATTATTTTTATCTGATACCCACAACAACTCATTTTCAGAGGGGTAGTTTTGCATCTCTAAAAAGATTTGGGAGGTAAGAAAAAAGAGTTCTCTGTGGGCTGTGGTGGTGACTGAGATTGAGTTGGCTATGGGGAGAATGTCTGTGGGCATTACCTAATGCTGACCTCCAGCATGGATGGCTTCAGTGTGTGCCAGGGGAATGCATAAGTGATTGGAAGAAGCTGTTCATCGAGGGCCTGTAATAGGTGGTGCTGAGCTGCAGAATTCCATGTGGGAAAGCCTGGTTCCTGCGGTTAGGATCTGGAGCCCTTGGTTTATTCTGGAAAGTCCTGCAGCATTTCATTTGGAATTTCCTGGCTGCAGTTTTAAAAATATTTTATTTTTCAATTGCAGTTGACATAAATTATTATATTAGTTTCAGATGTACACCCCAGTGATTAGACATTACATAATTTAGTGATCATCCCTTTAAATTTCACGCCCATCTGACAGCATACATAATCATAAGTATGTTATTGACTATATTCCCCGTGCTGTACTTCACATCTCTCTATATATTCTGTTACTACCAATTCGTATTTCTCAATCCCTTCACCTTTTTCACCCATCTCTCAGCCCCCGTACCATCCAGCAACCATAAAGTGTTCTCTGTATCTATGAGTCTGTTTCTGTTCTGCTTGTTTTTGTTTTTGTTTTTTAGATTCAATTGTTGATAGATATATATTTATTGCTATTGTTCATACTTTTAATCTTTTTTCCTTAAAGAAGACTTTTTAACATTTCATATAATACTGGTTCAGTGACTTGAACTCCTTTAGCTTTTTCTTGTCTGGAAGCTCTTTATCTCTCCTTTGATTCTAAATGATAGCTTTGCTGAGTAGAGTAATCTTGGTTGTAGGTCCTTGCTTTCCATCACTTTGAACATTTCTTGCCAATCCCTTCTGGCCTGCAAAGTTTCAGTTAAGAAAACAGCTGAGTCTTATGGAAGCTCCCTTGTAGGTTAGTAACTGCTTTTATCTCGCTGCTTTTACGATTCTGTCTTTAATGTTTTGCATTTTCATTAGAATGTGTCTTGGTGTAGGTCTCTTTGGGTTGATCTTGTTTGGGACTTGTATGTCTATTTCCTTCACCAAGTTAATGTAAGTTTTCAGTTATTATATTTTCAAATAGTTTTTTGATTTCTTGCTCTCTTTTCTCCTTCTGGCACGCACATGATTTGAATGTTGGTATACTTGAACTTGTCCCAGAGGCTCCTTACACTACCTTCATTGCAGTGGGGCAGGGAGGAATTCTTTTTTCTTTTTGCTGTTCTGATTAGGTGGTTTTTTGCTTCCTTTTATCCCAAATCGCTGATTTGATTCTTGGCTTCATCCACTCTGTTGTTTCCTGTATATTGTTCTCTATTTCAATTAGTCTATCCCTCATTTCTGACTGGTCTTTTTTCATGCTGTTAAGGTTCTCATGAAGTTCATTAAGTTTCCTTAAAATCAGTGTTTTGAACCCTGCACTTAGTATACTGCTTGTCTCCATTTTGTTTAATTCTTTTTCTGGAATTTTGTTCTGTTCTTTCATTTGGGAAATGTTTCTTTGGCAGCCTCATTTTGGCAGCCTCCCTGTGTTTGTTTATATGTGTTAGCTAGAGCTACTACATCTCCCAGGCTTGGAAGAGTGGGTTTATGTAGTAGGTGTCCTGTAATTTTCGGTCGCACAGCCTCCCCATTCACCTGAGCTGGGCACTCCAGGTGTGCTCCCCACCCCCATGGCCTGTGTTCACCCTCCTGTTGGAGTTGAGCCTTGATTACTATGGCCACATCAATGGAAGGGATTTACCTCCAAGCCAATGAGCTGCAAGGACTGGCTGTGACCACTGACCTCCAGCCACTATGGTGGATCAACTGTGCAGGGGCCCACCCAAGAGAGCAGGATTTGTATCCATATAAAGCTGCTTGAGGATAACCTCTTTAAAACCCTGGGACTCCTTTTATTTTCCTGCCAAATCTTAATATTTGTATTTAGTATCTCTTTCAATATTTCTTCAGTATGGATGTATTAAAAGCAAAAATACTAATTTCAATGAAATTTCACTTAAAAAGAGATCCATTACTTTTAATAAAAAGGACACAACAGGAATATCGTATACATTTAGCGAGGATAATGCCTATGCTTTGGACTTTATACACCGCTGCACAGTTGACTAGTCTGGCATCATACACCTGCATTCTGCCAAGACAGAGAAATCAGAGGGCTGACACTTGACTGTTGAGGTGACATGTATTCACAGGTTTCAAGTTTATCCCTTTCTTTGGGTCAATTTTATAATTTTGCAAATTTAGAGAACTTATATTTAAAAAAACACTTGACCATTTATTTATTTTTCAGTCTTCAGCGAGTAATCACATTGCTCTTACAATAATGAGAAAGCTATAGAAAGGTTGAGAGAGCCATTGCCTAGACTTTGGGTTGGGAGAAAGTTAGAAATCGGCTGCATTTTTGTACTATTACCAGCTTCTTTTAAGATTTTATTTATTTACTTATTTTTGGAGAGAAGAGAAGGGAGTGAGACAGAGAGGGAGAGAAACATAGATGTGCGAAAGAAACAACTGGGGGCCTGACCACAACCCAAGCATGCACCCTGACTGGGAGTCAAATCAGCAGCCTTTTGGTTTGCAGGCCTGTGCTTTATCCACTGAGCCACACCAGCCAGGGCTATTATAGTTTCTTATATTTTGCTGAGAAACCTTTCCTATGCACAAAGGCCTAAGTGACCATGTGCCAGTTACATGTTTAAATAGAAAATCAAATGACATGTATGGGTGAATTCACGTATGTAAAGTATTTGAAATAGGCTTTATGGACTAAGGCAAACTGAAAATTCTCTGATGCTGTTTTTAGCATAATTCTCCTTAAGATGATAGTGTAATAATGACCACTGGAAAAACCTTTATCTCAGGTTGGCTTACTCCTTATGGAAACTATTGGATTAAGAGCCCCTACTCCACAGAAGGAAGGTAAAGTTTTGAAGAAATGACAGGCAAACTTTCAGTTTTCAGTTTTAAAAGGGTTTTTAAAAAATAATAACTGAGTTCTTCCAACACAATCTTATTTCAGTACATCAAACTCTATGTCTAGGATCAGACAGGGCCCACCAGATTTTGAACAATATTCACTGCAAAAGAACAATTTAATTAGTTGAATAATGAGCCTACAAAATTGAGTCAGTTCTGTTAGGACAAGAAAGCTGGGAGAAAATCCCTCCCAGATATCAATGGGAACTTGTGCTTTTTTACACCACATAATGTCCTCAAGTCTACTTTCATTACTGATTTTTCACAGGCAAGTTTGAAACCGCCCACAGAGATCAACTGAATGCTTATGCTCTTTGAAATAAGAAAATTATAATTAGATTTACTTGATAAGCTCTTTGGTACCCCTCTTATATTCTGTTTTTCATACTTTAGTTTTGTTTTTTTTTGCTTGTGCTTTATAACGAGGAGTGTTAGGATCAAGCCTATATTTGTTCAAACATGGAACCAACCTCCAGAGCTTGTTTCATTCTCTGTTGGTAAGGGAAGAGCAAAAGGTCTCTAGAGAAGAAGTCAAAATGGAGTTTCAGAAAATCTTCATTATCACAAAAGATTGCTTTATCTTTTGCTTGCTACCTGATCTCAGTGGGTGCCAACTAGTTTAATACTGCTACATCAATGTTTAAAATAGAGTCTCAGAATGGAAATTAGGAGGGAGAAAATAAACATCTCAAGGATCAGCCTACTCTTCTTCCTCTACCAGAGGTGTCCAAACGTTTGGCATCTCTGCACCACTCTGGAAGAAGAGTTGTCTTGGGCAATACATTAAATACATTGTGACATGTAATCACAAAAGAATCTCATAATGTTTTAAGTAAATTTACAGTTTTGTGTTGGGCCGCATTCACAGCCAGCCTGGGCTGCACGCTGGCCGCAGGTTGAACACCCCTGCCACTGTCACCTTCCCGATCAAAGCTACCATTCTCCCTTTGAGATTCGTGTTAAATACTACCAACTGGTGACTGGGAGGTACACACCAGGAAGTTCAGCTGGATCAGAAAGAAAATGCAGCCCTTTGCCTTATTCAGGTTGATGGCTCTGCAGCTTCTGACTATCTATTTGACCAACCAATTGCGCCAAGCATTGTAGTGAGCACTGAGAGCAAGAGATGAGTTAGATATGGTCTTGCCCTCAAATAGATTACAACTAGATGGGGGAAGCAGAAATTAAAACCTCAGCAAAACAAAATAGGTAATTAAAATTGATGTGGTTTATATAGAAGTAAGAGGTTTACTTGAAGGGACATGTGAAAACGGGAGGAAGAAGTATTTAACCCAGTCTTGTGGTGAGGAATAGGTGGTGATGACCAAAAAAAGACCTCCTGTACTGCATCTTACACCAACAAAAGCATTTAGCAAGGTAAAAGTTGAGGGTGGGAAGCGGGTAAGGCTGGCAGTAGGGACAACATGAATAGAGATACAGAATGCTATAGGGGAGAAGTACAACAGGCTTTGTTTTGCTGAAGTTACAATATGAACGGGGCTGAAGATATAGTAGTGGGAATATGAATCTAGAGAGAAAGGCTGGATTCAATTTAAAGAGCTTAAACTTTCATCTAAGAATGAATTTTAAGCATGGCCAGATTTGCATTTTTAACAAATCCGTAGATGCTCTTTGAAAGGTCAACTTTGGAAAAGGTAAACTGGAAGTCATGAGATTATTTGGGAATCTACTTCAGTAAGGCTCTGAATCCTTACCATTGTAGCAGCACTAAGCAGTTGATAACCACTGAGATAATGGGGATCCTAGTGGGTATTAAAATGCAGCAGGAGAGTGACTAGAAGAAATGGATAGAAGTGGATAGGAAGTATAATAAGCAGAATTTATTCAGGGGGTGTTGCAAAGGTAGGGAGGAATTAAGAATGAGCCATTGGTTTCTTATTACACCATTAGTGATTTGGAGCCACAGGAGACTGAGCACGTTTAAAGGGAAACATAATTAGTCCAGGTTAGGGTTTATTGAGTTTGAAGTGTCCACAGCAGGACATTCAGACCAAGATGACCAGAGGGCAGCTGTATATAAGGGTCTGGAGCTTAGAACTGAGGTCGAAACTAGAGAAATAGGCGGAAGAATCAAAGACTGAACAAACTAACAAAGCTAAAACAAGCCCATTGTTTGAAGCAGGTTAGGAAAAAAGGCAAGAAAAAATAGTAAAAAAAAAAAATGAGACAATCTATGAACAACCAGGCTACAAAAAATAATGCCTGAATTTAATGATGAACTAGAACTAACTTTACAGTTGTTATTTTCGTAAGAACCAAAGCAGAAGGCATACCCTAAAAGACACAGTTCAAAAGTGCCGCTCCAAGCTGAGGTTGGCGTTGGGCTTTAAATTCTGCCCTCGGGAACCTGGGGGCTCACCAGAGGCCACGCCCCTGCCACGCCCAGTCACGCCCAGTCACGCCCGCCCCACCCCTTCAGGCGCGTCCTGGAGCCCGGCCTCCATCTTGAGAGACGCTGGTCTGCGCCAGTGCGAAATCCAGATTTGGACACGGGCTGTGGAGTCCCCGTAAGTAACGCGTCCAGCTCCGGGCTTCCCGCCGAAGCATCTCCCGCAACAGGAGCTTTATGAATATTACCGGTTGGCAGCCAAAGCCAGGGCCCTTGGGCCAGTCAGCTCACTAGGTCAGCTGAACCCGGAGTGGCCCTTACCTGCAGGGCTCCTGGGGGAAGCTGAGCCCGAAGGGCTTCCGCCGGTGCGGGTCGCCCGGGGGGCAACGTCCCCAAGGCCCGCAGACCCAGGGCTGGCCTGCGGGCCGGCTTGTCCTGAAGTCCTCGCAGGTGTGAAGGCTCGGCTCCGTGCCCTCAGCCCAACGCCGCGTGTTGTTCAACGTCTGGAAATAGGTGTTGAATGCATTCTGCGCGGTTTCTGGGGGTTGATGGCGGGAGGCCGAGTCTTGTTCTGGTGCCTGCATCCTGACAGGCACGCCCCAGTTTTTGATCAGGCAGGTGGGTGAGCAGTGGTGCCCTTTGGCCCTTTCCTGGCGTGGGAGGTACTGGCGGGGAAGTGGGTCTTGGAGGGAAGATCAAGGATTGGGTTTTGGACAAATGAAATTCGAGGTGCCTGTGAGAAATGCAAGTGGAAATCGCAGTAGGCTGTCGGATATGTGGGTTCGGACATCCGAGAAGAGGTCTGGCAGGGCAGCTGTTGATTGACTTTGACGTAAACGCGATTGAATTTGCAGTGTGGACCTTGCTACCGTGGCTGGTGGAGTCAAAGGTAAAGGACCCGTAGATCCGGGGCGGTGGTTGTGGTAATGATTCTGGTTAACATGCCGCCTTTTATTCAGTATTCGGGCCGTTTACCATCCTCGCAGTCACAGAGCGTTTGTTCAAAACATCTTTCTTGGATAATCCGATATTTGCAACATAAACGCCAAGTTCGTGTAACAACTTGTACATCATCAAGTAGTTCAAACTTTTGTCTCATTCCCATTGTGCTTATTTTCCTTTGATCCATGGGGTTTTATAAATATAGTGTTTAATTACCAAGTGTCGAATTTTCTAGTTAATTCTCTAATCTTTTTCCTACTGATTCTGGCTTAATTGCAGTGTAGTCAGAAAACATTTTCTTAAGATTTCAATTCTTATATGTTTATTACAGCCAGTTGTGTACTCAACACATGATCACTTTTTATAAATATTCTATTTCTTTTTATTTTTTATTTTTTTATTTTTTTATTTTTTTAAATTTATTTACTTTTTAGATACATTTGTCTCTGCCTTCCCCCCACCTCTTTCCCTTGCCCCCTCCCACCTTCCCTCCCTCAGCTCTCCCCCTTTGGTTTTGTCCATGAGTCTTTGCTATATGTTCCTTGACTTTCCCCTTCCCTTCCCTTTCCCTGCCCCCCCCCCTTCCCTCTTGTCTCTGTTGATTTCTTTTCCTTTCAGTGTTGCTGGTCATATTTTCCTTGCATCTTTGCATTGTTGGTTAGGTTCCGCTTATAGGTGAGATTGTATGGTATTTGTCTTTTGCCCCCTGGCTTATTTCGCTTAGCATGATGCTCTCCAGTTCCATCCATGCTGTCACAAAGTTTAGTACTTCTTTTTTTCTTTCTGCTGCGTAGTATTCCATTGTGTATATGTACCATAACTTTTTGATCCAATCATCTACTGATGGGCAAACAGATCAACAAACAACAGGTGCTGGCGAGGCTGTGGAGAAAAGGGAACCCTAGGACACTGTTGGTGGGAATGCAGACTGGTGCAGCCACTGTGGAAAGCAGTGTGGAATTTCCTCAGAAAGCTGAAAATGGAACTGCCTTTTGATCCAGGGATTCCCCTGCTGGGACTATACCCTGAGAACACCAAAACGCCAATACAAAAGAACCTATGCACCCCAATGTTCATAAATATTCTATTTCCATTTGAAAAAAGTGTACATTCTGCTGTCATTGAGTAGAATGTTTTTAAAATGTTAAGCTAGTTTCTCAGGGTGTTGAAATCTTCTATATCCTTACAGGCTTTTCTAAAATATGCTTATTTTGTCCTTTATTGAGAGAGAGGTACTAAATCTCCCACCATAATTGTAGATTTGTCTTTTGCTCCTATAGAGCCCAAGTGGTTGGGTGCCCATACATTGAAAATTCTTTTTTAAAAAAGCATTTTTCATCATTATGGATTGTCCCTTTTTGTCTTTTACTAATGTTAGTTGCCTCAAGGTTTTTTGTTTGTTTGTTTGTTTGTTTGTTTTTAAGATGTTAGTTATTTAGAGACAGGGAATGGGAGGGAGAAAGAGAGGGAGAGAAACATCAATGTACGAGACTGCCTCTCACATGTCCTGAACCGGGGACCTGGCCTGCAATCCAGGCATGTATCCTGACTGGGAATCTAACGGGTGAACTTTTGGTTTGCAGGACAGTGCCCAACCAACTGAGCCATACTGGTCAGGGCACCTCAAGATTTTTTGATCTGCTGGAAATAAATACAGTATGGTAGATTGTATCTTTTGATCCTAATTTTCATCCTTTGTTGAGTTAGACCTGTTGTGTTCACACCCTTTGCCAAGTAGCTTTACAGTGCCCTCCTACCATGTGTTGACTTGCTCTGCTTTTGACTTTGACTTGAAGACATTCCTTGAAGCAAAGGCTTGAAATGGGCTTGCACATGGGAACTTGCTTTCTTGGACATTTTCTATCTCCATGAGAACATACTCAGGCTAAGCTGGTTGAGTGGCACAAGGAGCACTGTCAGGTCACCCCAGTCACCCTAGCTGAAGCGAGTCTAGATCAGCAGAACAGGTAGTAAATCAGCGGAGATGTGTGAGCAGTAAATGCTTATGTGTATGTAGCTGAGGTTTTGTCTTCGGTTGGTACATGGCATGTCCTGGTAATGGAACAGTACATGTACAATGTTCCATATGTTTTTCCTTCTGTCTCAACAAACCAACCTCTTAAAAGGAGAATATGGTAGATTTTGTTACTTTAATCTAGTTAGACAATGTTGTGTGTTTTTAAATTGGAGCATTTAGTCCACTTACATTGAAAAATATATAGATATACTGGGTAGGGCAAAAGTAGGTTTACAGTTGTGAGTACATGAAACAGAGTCAATAAAGCTATTGTAATAATCATAACCTGCATGTCTTTTTCCACACAAACAACTGTAAACCTACTTTTGCCCCATCTTGTATTTAGGTTTAAATCAGACATTTACTATTTGCTTTCTATTTATTCTCTGTCCTATGTTCTTCTTTTCACTTTTTTCTTTTGAATTGAATAATAATCATGATTTCATTTTATCCCCCTTTTTTGGCTTTTTATACACATATACCTTTTCTCAGAGACTACAGTTTATAGTATACATCATTAACTTATAGAGTCTCTACCTACCAGTAATTTTATGACACTACACATACAGCGTGAGACCTATCCAACAGTACATTTTCATTTCCCTGTTCCTCAAGCAATTGTGGTTTTACATTTTACTTCTACAGTTGTTATAGGCTGCAATATTAATTGTTACTGGTTTTCGCTTCCAACATCAGTTATCTTCTGAAGTTATTTTACAAGTAAGATACACATTTTATATCTAACACTATATATATTTCCAGTACACCCAATTTCTTTATGTAGATGCACATTTCTACCTGATGCCTTTTTCCTTTACACTGGATGACTTTCTTTAACATTTCAGTAGTATAAGTTACCTGGTGATTAATTATTCCAGTTTTAAGTATCCAAAAATGTCTTTATTTAAGCTTCATTTCTAAAAACTGTTTTTGCTAAGTGTTGAATTCTAGGTCACCATGTTTTGTTTCATTGTCTTAAATTCTTTAAAGATGTTGCTTCACTGTCTTCTGGCTTGCATTGTTTTCAGCAAGAGATCTTTTTTGTTGAAGGACTGTCAAGAAATTGTTCTTACCTTTATTCCTCTACATGTAATATGTCTTTTCTCTCTGGCTGGTTTTGAGAATTTTCTCTTTACTGGTGTTTTTAAGCTTTTTGCTTGTGATTTGACTTGTAGGTTTCTTTATGTGCCTTTTTCTTGGAGTTGGGTGTGCTGCTTAGGTCTGTGGGTTTCTGGTTTTTATAAAATTTGAAAATTTTAAGCCAGTCTTCAAATATTGTTTTGTCCCTTTCTTTCTTTATCCTGTCTTCAGAGATTCCAGTCACATTTATATTAGACTGCTTATAGTTGTTTTGCAGCTAACAGTTGTCCTCTTCATTTCTTTAAATTCTCAAGTTCTTTAATCTTTTCTTCTTCAGTGTCCAATTGGCTCTTAATGCCAACAGTATATTTTTATGTCAGACATTATATCTTTGATCTCTAGAAGTTCAATTTACACCTTTTAAAAATATTTGCCATGTCTCTCCTTAATGTGCTTCCTTCCCTTTCATGTCTTGAACATATGGAATGTAGTTGTAAATATGCTTCAGTGTTCTTGCCTACTAATTCTATCATCTGAGACATTTCTGGATTGTTGTTGATTAACTTTTCTCTCTCTCTATGCCTTTTTCTTGCCTTTTTTTGTGTGTGTGTCTGATAATTTCTTTCCTTAACATTTATTTTATTACTTTTTTCAACACTATACATTATATATTATTTTGTATTAGTTTCAGGTGTGCAACATGGTGGTTAGACAATCATATACTTTACAAAGTGTTCCCCCTGCTATTTCCAGTACCCACCTGGCACCATACATCTGTGTTCATCAGGGATATTGACCTGTATCTGGTAATTTTTTTATTGGATGCTAGGTATTTGGCTTTGTTTGCTACTTCTCCCATTTAAAAAAGTACTCTTGATCTTTGTTCTTGAGCACAGTCAAGTTACTTGAAAAGAATTTGGCTCTTTTGAAACTCAGCTTAAAGCTTCATTAGGCCAGGCCATCGAAGCCTTTAATGAGGGCCTAAGTTTTTTCCATTACTGAGGCAAATACCCTTCTGAGTGTGCTACCTAGTGTTCTGTGTATTACAACTTTTCCTGCTCTGATGGAAACACCAACCATTCCCAGCCTTTTGTGAGCCCTGGAGATTGTCTCACTACCTCCTTTTGTGTGATTGTTTTTCTAGTTTCAACCACACAAAACGTAACTTCAGGTAACTTCTCCACAAACATGTACTGGTCACTATTCAGTTGGAGACTCACGGGGAGACACTCTCTCCCCAGACCCTCATTTCTATCTGCTTTGTTCAGGGATACTGTCAGACTTTACTTGCATTCTTACTTCCAGTGCTTCATCCTGGAAACTCTATCCACATTGTAAAGGGGACATTAACAATACAGACATACCTTGTTTTATTGCACTTTACAGATATTCTCTTTTTACACATAAAAGGTTGTTAGCAATCCTGTATCATTTTTCCAACAGTAGTTGGTCACTTTGTGTCTCAATGTCACATTTTGGTAATTTTCACAATGTTTCAAACTTTTTCATTATTATTTATGTTATGGTATCTGTTATTGTTTTTGGGTGCCAAGAACTGTACCCATATAAGATGGCAACCTTGAGACCTGGCTGGTGTGGCTAAGTGGATTGAGTGCTGGCTTCTGAACCAAGGGGTTGCCAGTTCAATTCCCATTCAGGGCACATGCCTGGGTCGCAGGCCAGATCCCTAGTAAGGGGTGCCAAAGAGCCAACCACACATTGATGTTTCTCTCCCTCTCTTTCTCTCTCCTTTCCCCTCTGTCTAAAAATAAAATAAATAAAATCTTTAAAAAAAAAAAGATGGCAAACTTGATAAAAGTTTGTATGTTCTGACTTGCCCTCTGATAAGCCTTTCCCCTCTCTCTCTCCTTCTTTTTTGGGATTTCCTATTCTCTGAGAGACAATAATATTGAAATTAGGCCAATTAATAACCCTACAATGGCCTCTAAGTGTTTAAGGGAAAGGCAGAGTCAGATGTCTCACTTTAATTCAAAAGCTAAGAAATGTTTAGTTTTAGTGAGAAGAGTATGTTGAAAGTCGAGTTAGGCTGAAAGCTAGGCCTGTTGCACCAAACAGTTAGCCAAGTTGTGAATGCAAAAGAAAAGTTCTTGGAGGAAATTAAAAGTGCTGCTCCAGGGAACAAATGATAAGAAAGCAAAAAAGCCTTTTTATTGATATGGAGAAAGTTTTAGTGGTTTGGATAAAAGATCAGACCAGCCACAATATTCCACTAAAGCCAAAACCTAAGCCAGGCCATTCCCTAACTTTCTTCAATTTAATGTAGGCTGAGGGAGGTGAAAAAGCTGCAGAAGAGAAGTTTTAAGCTATCAGAGGTTGGCTCCTGAGATTTAAGGAAAGAAGTCGTCTTTTTCACGTGAAAGTGCAAGATGAAGCAGCTAGTGCCGATGTACAAGCTACAGCAGGTTTTCCAGAAGATCTACCTGAGATCATTAAGAAGGTGGCTATAGCATTACATTGGAAAAAGATGCCATCTAGAACTTCCATAGCTGGAGAGAAGAAATCAGTGCCTTGTCTCAAAGCTTCAAAGGACAGGCGGATGCTTGTTAGCACTTAATACAGCTGGTGACTTTAAGATGAAACCAGTGCTCATTTACCAATTCAAAAACCATAAGACCCTTAACAATGATGCTAAATATACTCTACCTGTGCTCTATAAATGAAACAACAAAGCTTGGATAATAGCACATCTGTTTGTAAATGGTTTACTAAATATTTTAAGCCTGCTATTGATATCTGCTCAGAAAAAAAGATACCTTTGAAAATATTACTGCTCATTGATAATGCATTTGGCCACCCAAGAACTCTGATGGAGATGTACAATGAGATTAATGTTGTTTTCATGCCTAGTAACACAAAATCTATTCTTCAGTCCATAGATCAGAGAGTAATTTTGACTTTCAAGTTTTGTTTAAGAAATATACTTCATAAGGTTCTAGATGCCAAAGAGAGTAATTTTCTGATGGATCTGGGTAAAGTAAATTCTCTAAGGATTTACCAGTCTAGATGCCAGTAAGAACATTCATGATTAATGGGAAGAGGTCAAAATATCAACATTAAAAGGAATTTGGAAGAAATTGTTTTCAACCCTCATGGATGACATTGAATGGTTTCAAGACTTCAGAGGAAGAGTAACTGCAGATATGATAGAAGTGGAAAGAGAACAGATTCAGAAGTTGAGTCTGAAGATGTGACTGAATTGCTGCAATCTCATGATAAAATTTCAATGGATGAGGAGTTGCCTGTCATGGATGAGCAAAGTGTTGTCTTGTGATGAAATCTATTCCTGGTGAAGATTGAAATGAAACAAAGGATTTAGGAAATTAGGTAAACTTAGTTGATAAAGGAGCAGCAGGGTTTGAGAGAATTGACTTCAATTTTGAAAGTACTACTGTGTTTTAAATGTTATCAAATTGTATCACATGCTACAGAGGCATTATTTCTGAAAGAGAGTCAAGCGATGGGACACACCTCACTGCTGTCTTATTTTTATGAAATTGCCACAGCCATGTTAACCTTCAGCAACCACCACTCTGATCAGTCAGCAGTTATCAATACCAAGGTGAGACGCTCCACCGGCACAAAGATTACAACTTGCTGAAGGCTCAGTGATGGTTAGCATTTTGGGGGAATAAAATATTTTAAATTAAGGTATGTAACCCTGACCAGTGTGGCTCAGTGGGTTGGACATCTTCCCGTAAACCAGGAGGTCACCAGATTGATTCCCAATCAGAGCAGGTACTTGGATTGAGGGCCAGGTTCCCCATTGGGGGCATGTGAGAAGCAACCAATCAATGTTTTTCTTCCTCTTTTTCTTCTGCCCTTCCCCTCTGTCTAAAAATAAATAAATGAAATCTTTAAAAATAATAATAAAATATGCGTGTTGTTTTTTTAGACATACTGCTTTTGCAACCTTAACAGACTATAGTATAGTATAAACATGATCTCTATATGCACTGGGAAACGAAAAAATTTGCATGACTTGCTTTATTACAATATTCATTTTATGGCAGTGGTCTGGCACCAAACCCATAATATCTCAGATATGCCTGTTTTCACTTCCTTTGCTTCCCCACTTTCATGAATTGCTACCTTCACTGACTTTTGTCCACTGCCTGAAAACTGTTGTTTCGTATTTTCCCCAGATTTTTAGTCACTTAAAATGAGAGGTTACTGCCATCCCTGTTATTCCATTTTGGCCAGAAGTGGATGTTCAGACTATACAATCTTAAGTACAATACTGCAGTGCCTTTCTCTCTCTCTCTCTCTCTCTCTCTCTCTCTCTCTCTCTCTCTCTCTCACACACACACACGTGAAGCACAACAGAAGGTTTTTAGGGGCAGAGACTATTGCTTGGGGTCAGATCCTTAAAGGCTGTTCTTGTTTGTTTTTAAATAAATTTCTGCCCCCCCCCACACACATTCCACACATTCTCTAAAAGTTCCTTCCTATGTATGAGAACAACAAGCTTCTATCACAGTGGGGTGAGAAAATGCAGTAGTGACACCCAGACATCCCTCAATATCTGTTTTTCCTTTTTTTTACTAGTAAGAAAACCCCTGCCTGCCAGTGAAATGTCAGGTTCAGCTTCTGTACATGTCCTTAAAATACAGGGGAGCACCCTTCTTCATTCCCTCCTCCTACCTTCTAGTTGGAGTTGGAGTACGGATCTAGCTGGCGCAGCCGTTTTTTGGACCTTGAGAAGGAAGCCCTGCACTGCTGTGGCACAGCAAGATGGCCAGTGTCTGGGTTCCTAAAGGCACTGTGAAGCCACATACCACATCATTTGTTCTTTGTACCTTTGAAATGTTTGTCTGCAAAGGGAAAAATAAACCTGTCTTATTTCAGCTGTTGCTATTTTGAATGTTCTGTCATTCCTAATTGAGCCTAACCCTCACTGGTTCCACATGGCAGAAGAGAGAAGGGGACGGGGGGGGGGGGGCAGTGTGGGAGAGTCATGTATTAGTCAGGGATTGTGGCCCATGCCTCTGAGTTCTCAAGTTATTGCAAGAGCATATTGCAGTTTAAAAAACATAATGTGATGCTCTCAGCATCTGTTTGTTGTCTAGAACAGAGAATATGGTCCCATTTTGGAGGGGAGAAAACCAAATCTCGAATGGTGCAAAGACTGCAATAAACACTCAACGAGTTAGTGGGGAAGGTGGGATGAAGTGCTAGTCTTCTGCCCTGAATCCAGTGCATTATCTTAGATTATAATTTTTTAAAATTATTTATTTGTAATGGATTTTTTTGTAGAATGGTGGGGCAGGAAACATTTAAAGCAGCTCCTAGTTCCTGATTGTTTTATTTGTAATTCCAGCAAAAGGGTGAACCATGCAAACGGAGGACGAGAGGAAGACAAGAAGATGGAAAGAGTGTAGTCCGTGTACAGCTGGCAATTGTAACCACGAATGCTATGTCACCTACGTTTCTGGTTTATACAGCTGCGAGTGGGAGGCCAAACCAGAGAACAAAAATAGACGTGCATTCTGCTGCTGCTCTTTGGTACAGAGAGATGGGGAGGATATGGACCGCACTTCCTGAGATGTGGGGAACACGGGCTGGCCCCTGCCGCCATGAGGGCTCAGTAGTCTCCTGAACTGGGCGTGCCTGGGCTCTAGTTCTCTCATGAAAGGTCTGCCACAATTCTGGAGCCAAAGTGAACTTTACTGAAACATGTGCCTGTTTTCTTCATTTTCTTTCACTTTTATTCTTCACGTGCCTTTTCCTTACTACCTCTTTTATATCATTCATTTTTAATTCACTTATTTTTGTTTTTATTCACTCAGTGAACCTTAAGGAAAAGCGTTTTATCACTGTGGAATCTTGGGCAGGTTAATTAACATTCTAGTGCTTTAGATTTCTCATTAGAATAATGGGGATAATAATAATAATAATACCCACCGATAGGATTTGTTGTAAGGATAGAAGAGATAATACGAGGAAAACACTTAGAATTGGGCCTCGCACACAAATAGCACCAAAATAAATGTTCGCTATTGTAACTATTTTTGGAGTTACCAACTTGTGGAAATGACCTTCCACATATATGAATAATAGTAGAGGGTTTCTGGGTGGAGGGAGTAAGATGGTCAGAAATCCGGGGATAGAGAATCACAATGGTGTGTTTAGGGAAAAACAAATTTTCATTGTTGAGTTTAGTGACATGTAAGGCAACAAATGGTGAGGGGTAGGGTTGGAGAGGAGTACTTTGATCAAATTATGAAGCATGTTTATATCACAACAAAATATTTAAACTCCTATAAACAATGGGGAGTCTTTAAAAATTTTTGAGCAAGAGTGAAAATAATGAAAATCTAAATAAGGAAATGCATTTATTCAATAAAAACAATTTATGGAATACCTACTATGTTCAATAGTGAATAAAACACTGAGGCACCTGGGCCCCTTGCATTTTATATTCTAGTGGGATGTTAGGCAATAAACAATAAATGAAGAGTAAATGATTCCAGATAGTTGTAAAAGCTTTGAAGGTAATAAATAGAATAAATAAAAAATGTATTAGAAACTGAGATGGGAGAATGGTTAGTGAAGGCTTCTTTGAATGAGGGTAATGGGAGCTGTTGCCTAAATGAAGAGGTAGAGCCAGCCGTGTGTCTGGGGGCAAAAGTATTCTAGGCAGAAGAACCAGGAAGTACAAAGCTTGTGGTGGAAAAAAAATTTGGTTATGTTCTAGAAACCGAAATAAGGCCAGGCTAGTGTGGCTGGAGTTCAGAAATAGAGTCAGTGTATAGATTGTGATGAGGTTGGTGTGGGCCAGGATTGATGGATCATGGAAGGACTTTGTGGGCCACGGCGGGCAGGTTGGATGATACTCTGGTACAACAGGAAGCTCTGGGAGGGTTGTGAGCAGGGAAGGGACATTATCTGAGTATGTTTTTAAAAGTTCGCCCAAGTTTTGTGGACAGAAGAAGACCTGAGTCAAATCCTGTATTCTTCATCCTCCTATACTCAGAAGTGGTAGTTCAGTGAATGTCTTGATTCCTGTAATGTCTCTCCTCTTTTTAGAATGCCCTTTCCATGTTTTCCATTTTACTTCTTCATTCTTATTCTTCACAAGGACCCCATGATTTAAGCAGGGTAGGGATTATTCTGTTCATTTTTAACAGTAAAAGCAGTGTCTTTAAGAGATGGATTTCTTACTACTGTGATAGAGAAGTGTTAGGATTATAGCTCAGGTAGCGGCCAAAACCTAATGTTTCAGGAAGGGTTTGGCATCCTCTGGCATGGCTCGTCTGTGACATGATTTCAGCGTAGGGGGTTGCCCTCAAGGCTCACTTGGAATATCCTCCATCCTCCTTTTGGGTTCACAGATCTGGTCAGTATCTCTGCTACTTGTCCTTATGACTGAGTCAGTTACTTTACCTTGTTGAGCTTTAGTTCTTCCTTCTGCAAAATTAAGTTAACAATACCTAATATAAAATGGCTATATTGAGAAATATACAAAATGAAAATAGCTTGTCAAGTCCCTAGCATTGTAGTAGCACAAAATAGCTACTAAAAAAGGCTTATTCTCTAACTAGCTTATGCCCCCTCCAAGTGTGAATAAATGACTGAATGAACTGATGAACAGTGAATGAATGAATTATTAAATGAGTGAGTTATCAAACATTCAGTAGATGGAGAGGGGGTGAATTCATCAGATAATTGTTGAGAGCCAGCTGCCTTTAAGGAACTATGTTAGATATTGGCATTACAGAGATGTGTAACAGAAGTTCCTTTTCCTCAGAGTAGGAAACTCACAACAGACACAAATATATAAACTCCTAATTTCATTTTAGTATAATAAATGTTACAATAGGCTTATACAAAATTCCATAGGGATAAAAAGAGTACAGAGTTCAGCGCAGCCTGGGGAGGGTAACACATGGCACGGTAACTAGACAGACCTTTGGCAGGTGCGTACAAGTACTGCTGAGACAACAGATAAGTGGAGTTAAATTTGACTTCCTTTTTTCTCTTCCCAGAGAGAGCAATTATTTTACCCATTTCTGGTTATTGCATTTTTCATGTCTCTGGTTTTGCTGTTCGTGTGGATAGAGACCTCAAATGAATATAATGGCTTTGACTGGTGAGTTTCACTTTTTGTATTTTCTTTTGTGAAAGGGCTTTGTGGTCTGATAGCCACGTGGGTCCTGCCTCAGGGTGGAAGAGCCAATGGCACAAGAGGGAAGGTGGACAGAATTGGGCTTTCCACACCTGGTGTTTGAGAGGCCTGACCCAGGGGCAGAGTAAGGATGCCAGCGCCCTTACCTGACATACTTCCTGTCCACTTGTGCTCACTCTCTCATTGAGACCAAATCTGGTTCAGGGGGAAGTTTCTCTCTCCTCCAGTGTTTGCAATCCTATTCCTCAGTCTTTTTGTCTGGATTACTGATGCCTATGCCAGTTGCCCTTCATGATGTTTTTTAGTGAACACTGATGTTTCTGTCACACCTCCAGCCTCTGTAGGCACAGCCAGCAGTTGAGAGGAGAAAATCAGAAAGCCAAGTCCTTGTACAATGTCAATTAATTAATGACATTAATTGTTATTAATTAATAATAGTGTCTGTGTATTACTTTTCAACTTTTGAAAAACACATACCCACTCTTTGAAACAGATATACCATTGTTTTTCCCATTCTACAGATGTGGGAAGTGAGGCACAGAAAGGTCCCAGAGATAGTCAGTGATAGGAGTTCAATCCAGGCCAGTGGTTCTCAAATATGAATGAGCACCAGAGTTCTCTGGACAGCTTGTTACAGCATAAATGGCTGGCCTCCCACCCAGCTTCCATGATTTAGCAAGTCTGGGGTGGTACCCCAGAATTTGGGTTTATAACACATTACTGAATTCATTTATTCTAGCAGTTTTATGGTGGAATTATTAGGATTTCCTATTTATATTATCATGTCACCTGCAAATAATGACAATTTTACCTCTTTCTTTCCAATTTGGATGCCTTTTATTTCTTTTTCTTGCCTAATTGCTATGGCTAGGACTTCTCATACTATGTTAAATAATAGTGGCAAGAATGGGTATACATCCTTGGTCATGATCTCATAGGAAAAGGTTTTATCTCTTCATCATTGAATATGCTATGAGCTGAAGGTTTGCCCCCAGTTTTATTGAGATGTAATTGACATGTAGCATTATATAAATTTAAGGTATACCACATAGTGTTTTGATATATGTATATAATACAAAATGGTCTTCACAATAAATTTAGTTAACATCTATTACTTCGCAGAGCTCCAAATTTTTTCCTTGTAAATGATAACTCTTCAGATCTACTCTCTTAGCAACATTCAAATATACAGTATAGTATTGTTAACTATAGTCACTATGTTATATATTTTATTCCTAGAACTTACTTATCTTATAACTGGAAGTTGTACCTTTTTTTTATCCTTACCCGAGGATATGTTTATTGACTTAGAGAAAGTGGAAGGGAGAGGGAAAGAGAGAGGTAGAGAGAGAAATATTGATGTAAGAAACGTCAGTTGGTTGCCTCCCATATGCACCTTGACCAGTAATCAAATTCACAACCTAGGTATGTGCCCTGACTGGGGATTGAACTCAGAACCTTTTTGGTGTACAGGATGACACTCCAACCAACTCTGCCACCTGGCCAGGGTTAAATATACAAGGTCTGTCCAGAAAAAATCCAGTCATTATTAATATAATGAGAACAGTTTGTGCAACATCAATGTAACCTGGCAGCCAAGGACAGTGGACTGTAATGCATATGCATGAACGAAGATGACTTCAGTGTACTAGTCAGTGGTCAGTGAGGGTGGTAGACATCATTGAGTGAACATGTGTACTGTGTGGCCATTGCATTCAAAATAACTGAGTGAGTAGAGCAATGAATCTGCATCAAATTATGTGTTAAGGTTGAATATTCCTCTGTGAAAACTATTTGGATGATTCAGAATAGTTTTGGGGGTGAATGCAATGAATGCAGCACAAATAAAATTGTAGCACAAATGCTTCAAAGACGGTCAAGAATCTGTTGAAAAGGATCCAAGTTCTGGAATACCTACATCAGAAAGAAAACCTGAGGATGTTGAACATGTATGGGCTGCAATCAACAAAGATCATCAGCTGACTGTGCGAGAACTAGAAGCTAGTCTGGGGGTTCCAAAAACTATTGTGTCTAAGATACTGATGCAGGAACTTGGCACAAAATGTATCATGGCAAAATTCATTCTGCGGCTTCCACTACCAGAGTAGAAGGAACATTGTGCTGCAGTTGCTAATGATCTGATTCAAACTAATGCCAATAAACTAGATTTCATCAAGAAGGTCATAACCAGAAATCAATGGTGGGTCTATGGCTGTGATCCGGAAACAAAGGCCCAGTCATCCCAGTGGACGTCACCTGGTTCTCCATACCTGAAGAAGGTGCAGCAAAGTTGCAAGAAGATCAAGATCATGTTAACTGTGTTTTTTGATGGGGAATGTGTTGTTAATCATGAGTATGCCCTCTAGGCCAAACAATTAATAAGGTGTACTACCTCAATGTTCTTCATTGGTTGAGAGCTGCAATACAATGAAAATGGCTGCAGGTATGGGCATTTGGTGATTGACAGCTTCATTATGACAACATACCTGCTCCTGCATCACCTCTTGTCCAGTTTTTTGGAGAAACATCAGATCACCCAGATGACTCAGCGCCCCCTACAGCCCATATTTGGCGCTGTAACTTCTGGCTTTTCCCAAAACTAAAATCACCTTTGAAAGGGAAGAGATTTCAGATCATCGATGAGATTCAGGAAAATACAATGGGGCAGCTGATGGTAATTCCAGGAAAGGATTTGGCAGAGTGTTTTGACCAGTGGAAGAGATGCTGGGAGAACTGTATGAGGTCCCAAGGTCCCTACTTTGAAGGGAACAGAAGTGTCATTGTCCCATGTACAGTGTGTCTTGTATCTTGTATCTTCTTTAATAAATGCCTCTATTTTTCACAGTACATGGATAGATACTTTCTGGATAATGATACTTTATACACACACACACACAAACACACGCACAAATTTTTCTTCTATTCCTCTACCATTGAAAATAAAATGTGTTAATATTATAGATAGTGCTTAAGTTAGAGATATAAACATCACCCAGTGTTCACATATCAGAGTAGATGTAACAGCCTTACACAGACTTCTCTGGAAGCTTCTATAATAAAATAAATTCTAATCCCTATAATAAATCCATTTCTGATTAACCCTAGACCAAAACAATATTTTTAATCATTTTGAAAAGTTCTCACCCACTATCTTTTCAAATATTGCCTTTACATTATTTTCTGTTGGCAGTGGTAATAAAGGAATTCTGTATCCTCTTTTGGAGAGAATATTGGTGTGTTTTTGGTTGTATGAGAGATAACTGCATTATGGCAGACAAAGTAAGCATGATTAATAGAGATGTGTATAGACACCAAGTTGAGTGGAATGTGGTAGTGTACTAACTGGGTCAACTTAGCTAATGTGAAGCTACATTTCTCAGAATTCCATTCTCAGTATAGGATTGGGTTAGGATTAGTCACAAGAGAAATTTGCATAAAATTTGGAAGTGGGGAGTGAATTGAAAGCCTTTTTTTTTTTTTTTTTTTTTTTTGCACTTTGAAGATCAGCAATGGGCCCAGGCATCACAGCAGCCCTTGTGCAATGTCAGGATCTGGTATTTTAGTTAGTTGGCATGGAGCAGCACCTGTGCCTGCATCCTCCCTGCTCCTGCCAGATCTTCAGGTTCTCCATGTCCTGGGCCAGGTGAATATGCAGCTCAATGATGAAAGGGACCAGGTTTTCCTGCAGGTCACTGTTATCATTAAGTTGGAAGCAGTGTCTTGTGACTTTGTTAAATTTACATTAGTTAAGTGGAGCATGGGGTGCTGGATGGTGATTCCAGGCTACAGTAATGGTGAGTGCAAGTTAAAGAGCAGACCACAAGAGAAATTGAAATAGAGAAGTTTATCACTCCCGAGTACTGGAAGAAGTACATGGCAGGCCTTGAGGGGCCACACAGGGAGGTCAGGGGAGAGTGCAGACAGAGAGAGGCAGGACCTGGAGCACATGCCTTTATATGATGCCTTTATTATGGTTCATGGTTGTAGTATTTCTGGGTTCCTGGGCTAGGGTGAAATTGGTCAATTCAAATTAAAAGAGCAGAGTTTTGTTTATCCCTATGGGGGTCTTATCTAGGACACATAAGGCATATAGGTTCTGGGAAGCAGGGGAGACTGTTCATCACAGGTCATTTCAGGAGCTTGTTTGCTTGTGACTCTGCTATCTGAGGCAACATGAGGGATCTAGTGTCAGTTTAAGGTCCTTGCCAGCTGCTTGGCCAAAAAAAAAAAAAAAAATTGCTTAGACAGTAATACCATGGGGGTAGCTTAGCTAAACTCTCCACATAGTAATAGACAGACACAGGTTTCATGGTTTGTGTGTGTTCTCATGGGTTCCAGTCTGTCCTTGTGTGTTTCAGTTTGTCCTTGTGGGTCCAGTTCATCTTCATGGCTTTCTGTTCTTCCATATGTCATGTTCAGTTTTCTTTCCTAACTGCTGGCCTGTGTGATGTCTGGCAACTTTGGGCCAAATATCTAAAACAAATGTAACAGCCTCACATAACCTTCTTTGGCAGCTTCTATACTAGTATTAAGTCTGATCCCTCCAATAAATGCATTTCTGAGTGATCCTAAACCAATACAATACTTTAAATCATTTTGGAAAAGTTCTTAGCCATTACCTTTTCACATATTGATTTTACCCTATTTTCTATTGCCTGTTTTTGACACTTCAAGTTTATGTATATTAGACCTTTTCCCTTCATACCCTTAGTGTCTCAGACTTCTGCTATATTTTTCTTATTTTTTCATGTGTCTCTGTTTCATTCTTGATTTTTTTAACCTTTTGTTTAACAGATATTTTTAGCTTTTTCTTACCTGCTATTAAATCCACTCACTGAGTTCTTAAAAGTTGTTGATACTTGTATTTTCCTTTATAAAATTCCTAATTGAAACTTTCTTTAGTAATTCTCTACTGAAATTCTAATTTTGTCCCAATCTAAACATTGTTCTAGAAATTTATTGATTGATTTTAGAGAGAGAGGAAGGGAGAGACAGAGACAGTCAGTCATCGATTTGTTGTTGCACTTATTTATGCATTCATTGGTTGCTTTTTCTATGTGCCCTGACCAGAGATCAAACCCACAGCCTTGGTGTATCAAGACTATGCTCTAACCAACTGAGCTACCTAGCCAGGGCTAGTCTAAACATTTTAAGGATAGTTGTTTAGAAGTCTGTGTCTGATACAGACGTTCTCGAGATTTGCTGAAGATCTTTTTATGTTGTCCATTATTTCTTTTAGCTTTTACTAATGTGGTCTCCTCTCCTAGTATGCCTCATTGTTTTTGCTTGAATACCAGCAATTGTATATAAAAAGTTGTATAAGTCATTTGAGACCTTGAATTATATTATGTCCTCTCTAAGAGTTACTCTGAGAGGTAACTGGGGTTATTAGCAAATCCTATTCACCGTAACCCAATGTCGCACCTGGTCTGAAGCTAGGATTCAGTTCCCAGAAGCAGTCAATTTCCAAGTTGTGCTTACTCCTAGGCTATAGTCCTGGAAGATCCCAAATCAAAGTGAATAGCATTTACCAAATTATTATTTTTCTCTTTTTTTTTTACTCCAACTGTAGCAAGATGTAGCAAGCCCTCTGCCCTGTATCTAGCCACTTCTGAAGAAAAATCATTCCAAATGCCAAAGTTATGTCTTTGGGTTTCGTCTCTTATTTGGATCTTGGTTCCCTAGTTTCTCACATAAAGCCTTCATTTAGGTCACTTTTTTAAAGGTATCATTCAGTTTTTATAGTTGTTCCCCTTAGCAAGAGAAAGGTAGAGCAGATTTTTTATGGTGTAACTGTCCCTCCTCCTTTTTCCCCCAAGTGTGTTGTGGAGTAAGACTTTTCTCCCCATTCTTGGCTACATAAATGTTCCCAATGCCTCTCTACAGTGTGTCTTTTCTTTCTCAGAGTTAACTGTCAACTGACAATTGGTGCTGACACTGTGGTATGTAGGGTATGTATTGGGAGAAGATGCACAAGAGATGCATCTTTCAGTGATGGGAAGGAGGGAAGAGGTCCTGGAAGATTTCTTTATATGTTAGTGCACGGAGTATGGATTCAGATGAGGAGGTTGCCCCAACGAGGCTGTCTTAGTTGAATAACACCTTAGTGAATAACACCTTCATCCAATAGGGGTGCGTGATTATGCTGCTAGAGGGATGTAAAATCATGGCCAAGAGCAGGGAGATAAGCTTCTTGGAAATATGTAGAGTGAGCCTAAGGAACAGTCATCAGCAGCTGTGTGTCCCCAGTTTAAAAGAGGGATAGCTGAGAAAGACACTTTTTCAATTCCACTGCTGTATATACATTTACTTAAACTGCTTTTCATTCTTCTCACTCTCCTTTGTTGCCCCACCACTGCCATCAAAAATGAGAGCAGATGAAGTAGAAAATGGAAGAAAAAGACAGAAAAATCACTCTTCATTTACCTGTAGTTTCACATCAAGTGGGTGAGCAAGCAAGCACTTCACCTGAGTTTGGTGAGTGAGTTTTGAGCTCATCCAAACTAATAATATTTCCATGTGATTGAATACATAAAAGAAGACCTTTTATATAGAAAGGGAGTGAAAAAAATCTAATATGGTCATAGAAATTATTAGAATTGGTAGAGGCACTATTAAATGGTAGACCTTACTTTTCTTTATGACTTGGAAAGCAGAGTCATTATCACTGCTTGCTTAAGCTGTTTTATTATTTTTTTGGCTGTATCTAAACTGCTATTAAGTTCATCTTTCATGTTCTTTTTCAAGATAACTTTTACTGTTCTGATAATCACCATGATTGCATTAACCTCCTATTTCTATTATTTGGATGTGAGTCCTTCCTTGATTTCTCTGAATATCTTAAGTATTTTTATTTTGTGGTCCTATTCTTTTTCTAAGTATATTTTATTGATTATGCTATTACAGTTGTCCCATTTTTTTCTCCTCTTGATTCCCCTCCACCCTGCACCCCCCTCTCACCAGCATTACACCTGCCCATTAGTTCATGTCCATGGAAGATTTCTTTATATGTTAGTGCACGGAGTATGGATTCAGATGAGGAGGTTGCCCCAACGAGGCTGTCTTAGTTGAATAACTTCCCTCCTTCCCATCACTGAAAGATGCATCTCTTGTGCATCTTCTCCCAATACATACCCTACATACCACAGTGTCAGCACCAATTAATATGTTCTTTAGCTTCTCCATTTCCTATGCTGTTCTTGACATCCCTCTGTCTATTTTGTACCTACCATTTATGCTTCTTATTCTCTGTACCTTTTCCCCCATTCTCCTCCCTCTCCTTCCCTGCTGATAACTCTCCATGTGATCTCCACTTCTGTGATTCTGTTCCTGTTCTAGTAGTATGCTTAGTTTCTTTTTGTTTTTGTTTCTTTCTTTAAGTTCAGTTGTTGATAATTGTGAGTTTGCTGTCATTTTACTGTTCATAGTTTTGATCTTTTTCTTAGATAAGTCCCTTTAACATTTCATATAATGAGGGCTTGGTAATGATGAACTCCTTTATCTTTACCTTATCTGGGAAGCACTTTATCTGCCCTTCCATTCTAAATGATAGCTTTGTCAGATAGAGTAATCTTGAATGTAGGTCCTTGCCTTTCGTGACTTTGAATACTTCTTTCCTGCCCCTTCTTGCCTGTAAGGTTTCTTTTGAGAAAGCAGCTGATAGTCTTATGGGAACTCCTTTGTAGGTAACTGTCTCGTTGTGTCTTTCTGCTTTTAAGATTCTCTCCTTATCTTTAATCTTGGGGTAATTTAATTATGATGTGCCTTGGTGTGTCCTTCCTTGGGTTCAATTTCTTTGGGACTCTCTGAGCTTCCTGGAAGTCTCTTTCCTTCTCCAGATTGGGAAGTTCTCCTTCATTATTTTTTCAAATTAAGTTTTCAATCTCCTACTCTTCCTCTTCTCCTTCTGGTACCCCATGATTTAGATGTTGGAACTTTTAAAATTGTCCTGGAGATTCCTCTTTTTTTTTTTTTGAATTCTTGTTTCTTCATTCTGTCCTGGTTCAATGTTTATTTCTTTCTTCTGCTCCAAATCATTGATTTGAGTCCTGGTATCCTTCTGTTCACTGTTGGTTCCCCTATATTTTTCTTTATTTCACTTTGCATAGCCTTCACATTATCCTTTATTTTGTGACCATACTCCACCATTTCTGTGAGCACCCAGATTACCAGTGTTTTGAACTCTGCATCTGATAGGTTGGCCATCTGTTCATCACTTAGTTCTTTTTTTGGAGTTTTGATCTGTTCTTTCATTTGGGCCATATTTCTTTGTCTCGGTGTACCTATTATACCTATACATATTTTATATATATTTATTAAATCTATAATGTTGTAAGGGGCAGAGCCTTAGGTATTCACCAGGGTGAGGCAACTCATGTCTCTACATTGTGGTGCTGTATGTGGGGAGGAGTCAGAGAGAGAACAGTGCTGCTTGCTAGACTCTCATCCCATTTTCAGTCACTTCCTCCACTACCCACAAGCTATTTGGGCCCTTTTGGTGCTGATTCCTGGGTGAGTGGGTTTGTGTACATTCTAGGACCCTGTGAGTCTCTCCAACAAACACTGCTATGAGGCTGAGAGTTTCTCCCACCACAATCCCCACTCGTTTTTATAGCCAGAGGTTTTGAGTCTTGCACTGGAACCCTGGTCTGTGTCACTCCCCTGTTGGTTCTCCTGGTTTATTGCATGCAAATATGGGACCACTAGCCGCCACCTCGCCTGCCCAGTGCTCCAGGTGCCACCTTGCTGTGCATCCTTTCCACCCTGGCTGCCTGTCTCCACGCCCCCACCAGTCTGGATGAAAGTTTCTTCTTTAACTTCTTGGGAGTTGGACTTCCATACAGTTTGGTTTTCTGGCAGTTCTGGTTGTTTTTTGTTTTTAAATTTGTTATCTTTTTGTTGTTGTTTAAGGAGGCAAAATGTATTTACCTACCCCTCCATCTTGGCCAGAAGTCTATTTTGTGGTCCTATTCTGATGGTTCTATTAATAATATTGCTTGGGTGCAAGTTATTCTGTTTATTGACTTTATTCAGTTCATTTGTTGGCATTACATTTTTTGATTCCTGATTGTAGACTCATGTTCTACAGAGCACTCTTATTTGTGTCTTGATCTGAGATGGCTCTCCCTAGGATGGCCGCTAGTCTGTTCCTTTCTTCTTGATGTGTCTTATATCCCTGACCAAAGAGAATTTCCTTTCTTATTTTTAATGCGGTTATCTGTTCACTAATTTGTATGTCATAGCTTTAAAATATAATTTTTCTGAGTGTTATATGGAAAGGAGGTAATTTCTGTTACCTTGAAATGAAGAATCTAAACTTTTTGAGATATATCTAGACCAAGTATAATATTGTTTCTCTTAGTAAATCATTATTAGTTTTCTCTCATAAACTACTTTTGGAAAAGAACAGATCAGGACTGTTTTAATGGCCCAAATCATACAGAATAGATTAATTAATGTGGTAGTCATGATTGCATTTATGTAGGAAAACCTATAGGTACATGGACAAGGTACCTGCCAAAATGGAAAGCACTAGCTTTATTAAGATGGTGACCTTTTGGATGACTTTTCTCTTTTGGCATTTCAGAATTTCTATATTATCATATTGCTTTCTAAAGAGGACATAATTTTTGAGTAAATATTCTAAATAACATTAAAGAATCATACCAATTATACAGACTCTTATTAAAGTACCCAGTAACGTATAGGAAAAGTTACAACTCCTAACTGACTATCCCTAAAGCTATTCACAGATATGTTCCCAAAATGCTTCTCTTCTTATCTCCTTCAGTTTTTTTATGCCATGTCTAGTCCAGTCTTGTCCCCCATCCTTGACACAGATGTACTACTTTCTGCTGTATTTTAAGGACTGAAACACATTTTTGCAGGGTTGTGTATCTACTTACAGGATACTGGTACTTCTGGTCCCTTCTTTTGCTGAGTTTATTTGGAATCCTGGCTGCCTACTCTTCATTGCTGTTGGTGAGTAATGTTCCCCATTTCTCGCACTCCCTTCATGAGTGAGCACCCACTCATGAGGTGCTCCTGTCTATGATATGGTGCCCAGCTGGTGCTGGGAGCCTTCAGAACCTGAGATCACTCTTGTCTGAGTAGAATTGGGTTTGCATCAATTGCTTGTATATTAGGCACAAGGGGTCAATGGAGAAAAATGGACTTGTGCTGTTAGAGGAAACATTACTTCAACCCTTTGAAAAGCTGGCAGAACATCCTTTGTCTATTCCCACTTCATAGCCTATGTTATGGTTCACTCAATATTGTTATTTTAGGCACCCACAGCTTTGCAATAGTAGTACCTTTACATATTGAACTAACTCATTTCCTTTCCTGTCTCCTGAGAATCAGTTTTTCTGGGCCTTACAAATTAGCTAGTTTTTTATACCTGTTATAAGGTGCAAATGCTACTGTGGTAGTCCAGGTGCAAAATGACATTGTAGCAAAAGTCTTTTGACAATAGTGACCCTGCTTCTGTTGTTACAGAGTAGTGTCACATAGGGGTAGAAATTCAGGCTAGGAAAGGGTAAAGTCTGTGGAAGTGGAAAGCTAATGGGAGGACAACTGTAACCCATCCAAGTAAGTGGGTTCACATCCTGCCAGGCAACTGAGAAGCTAAACCCGGAGGCAGTGAGCTTTTGAAGACAGAGAGGATTTATTGTGAGGCAGCAATACAAGGAGACTGAAGGCAAGACTCAACTCAGTCTCCTGGAAAAAAGGCCTGAGACAAGTTTTAAGGGTTGAAGGTAAGAAGAGATTATAAATTTTCACAAGTTTATAGTTGGAAGGTTTGATGGAATAATTTTGAGATTTAAGCCTATAGGGTAAGGGATATTAGAGAGGCAAAGGAAAGTGCAGAGGATTTCCAATCTTGGCAGAGTTTGGTGGGGAAAAAAAGTTTCAAGAGTTGTCTGCGCAGGCTTAGGTTAGCTCGACTTGTCCCAGCCAGTGTCTGCCAGTTTCAACCGGTCTCTGTGAGGGTCTGGAGAAAAGCTTCCTGCGTTGTTGTTGGTTTTTTTTTTTCCTGTGAAATACTTTTAAAAATTTGGTTAGTGTCCAATTTCTTAGTGTCTGATTTCAGTCCAGTCTAATTGGTTTTTGTAAGGGACAAAAAACTTTGTTAATGTCTGGTTTTACTCCTCCCTCTTTAAAGTTTCCTCAGTCTTGAGAGATGGTATGGCACAGGGACAGTGCTGTCTCTGTAAGATAACTCAAAGATTGCACTAACCACTAATCTTATTTAAGGGGGCAGACCAAGTTTTAAGCTGATCAACAGGCTTGGTGTGTTGTTTCACAGCTTTTAGGAAATTTGAGTTTTTCAGTGCCTATTTGTACATAGGGCATATATACCTTTCTCTGATTTCATGATTTCTTGTCCCCACTGATTTACTAACTGATAGAAAAGAACCCAACCCCCTAATCAACTGCCATTTGCATTCATTTTTTTCTCTCAATAAAGTTTATTAATCATGATGTGTTTAGTCATGATTAAACACTGACTAAATACTGAGTGTACAGAGGTCAACAAACAACCAGTTTCTGTTTTCATGCAGGGCACTTCAAAGAGATAGGTATGAAATGTAAACTGACTATAGTTCCTTAATTCAATGAGCTTAGAATCTAGTAGGACACCTTAACAATAGATAAAATATAACTAACATATGCAGAGCATTACAATTGTCATTAGAGAGACCTAAATAAAATTCTGCATGGATTCTGAAAAGGAAGAGGTGACTTCTGCCAAGAGTAAGGCTTCTTGGAAGAGTTGGCACTGGAGTGGGATCGTGAAGGGATGTTGGATTTGGATGTGAATATATGGGGATGGAGAGGAGCATTCCAGGCTGAGAGACATCATGGCAAAGTTGGCAAGATAGAAAAATACAAGGTGTGACAATATTAGAGGGAAAGGTCAGTTCTGTTAGCGTGAAGGGCATAGTGAAGAATAGAGGGAAATATGGCTAAAAACATAGGCTTGTGACAGCTTTTGGAAGGCCTGGAAAGTAAGTCTAAAATGTTTGGCATAAATCGGATTTCTATTTTAGGAAAATCATCTTAGCAGTTGTGGTGTGGAGGTTGCCTATAGGCAGAGAGACCAGTTAGACCCTTTTCTTTATAGCAGGGAAAATGCAGATGAATGAAGTGGCCTGGGCCAGACTCTGGCCACTGAATTGTACTGCTTTCAGTCACAATAAATGTGAAGTGCTGCAGTTAGCTTCTAAGGTGGGAATGAGTTATGTCCAATAAGGCATATTTTTTTTATGTTCAACAATTCCTTTAATATTTTCACAGGAGAAAGCTTACAAGGAACCTTTATGTATTACAAAAGATTTTCAGGGTCCCCATCCACCTCTTTATACCGTGTTATAAAGATTCCACTATATTTTAAAGGTCATTTTTTTTCTTTATTGTTGACACTAGCACAGATGTCCCTATGTTCCCCCACACATACCCCTATGTACCCATCTAACCAGTCCCCAGCCCCCCCTTCCCTCTGGCCATCCCACACTGTTACCTGTGTCCACAAGTTATACATGTACGTTTTTTGGCTAATGTCTTCACCATCTTTCATATTTTAACAAACTCCCTGCTCTATCCTAGCTCTTTTTGGATACACATAATGGCAACAACAGTGAACAAGAGGGAAACCTGAGTTCTACTTCAGCTCCATCTTTGGGTTACTTTTAACTTGGTCAAATCATATAACTCTTCTGAGACTCAGTTTCTTTTGTTTGAAATGACAATGATAATATATAATACAATGGTATTTTATAGAGCTGGGTAAAGAAATGAAATCATATACATGAAATTATTTCAGTAAAAAGGGAAGTGCCATATACATTCCTACACTTTGTAATATTCTAAGCATCCAGATTCCACTTTTGAGTTTCTGTTTCTACATTGACTTGGTGACTGGCTATATTTACACTGAAATCTAACTAAGATTTACAGACTAAATCCATTGTTGAGAGCAGTGATTAAGAGTTGTGACAATGACACTGGATCCTCAAGAAAGGACTTTGAAATAACCCTTGGGAGTGGTGGCCCCTGCCCTCTGTTCTCTCACAAGTGGGTCTAAGTAATAGTTCCAGGAATAAGGTCCATCACAGGGATAAGAAATTGGTAGGAACTTAGGAAGGATATCAGTGTGTGGAGAGCATAATAATTAGCTCTTCCTGGGGATGCTGGGAAAAGTTACGACAGGAGGCGACATTTGAACTGGCTTTGAAAGGTCAGTGGCATGGCGGGGGAGAGCTTTCAGGCAGCGGAACAGCATGGCAACTCCCAGGGGCCAAGAAGTGCAGGTGGAGCAAGAAGTGAATGAAGTGAAAGGCATTTGAATACAGAACAGCGCTGTGGGCCACAACTTGGTGATTTCAGAATAACATCCTTTTTCTTCTTTGCTTTTTCAGGTACTTGGATTTTTGTTGATTTGGGAAGGGAATGAACTCTACCTGCACTGGTGTCATAAGGTGGGACATCTGACTCTTTAGGGCACCTTACACCAGGTCTGAATGTGCCTTTTTGGCACTGAGTGTAAGCATAGCATTGTGCTTTCTTCCCCATTCCCGTTAGAAGGAACAGATCTACTTACTCTGTTTTAACTGAAATCATTAAATTTCTAACAGGTATAACTGATTTACTGAAGGATCTGAATGCCATCTTTATTTTTTGCTCTACTTCTTGTTTAACTTAGTCTGTGACTCTGTTCTTCCCATCCCTTTAAAATGTGAGGTGAGCTGTTCCTTTCCCAGTCCTCTGTAGTCACAAGGACATTCTAATTTCTGTCATTAAAAATTCAGTTTGTTGAAATGACCCAAACTCCAACTTGATGGTTTTCCCGTCCCCGCGGGTGGGAGCCCACATTGGTGGAGAGAGCTCACTGGTCCCGTCACCCTCGTCTCACCAAAGAGGGGCGCAGGGGAATAGGAGATGGGATAAAACAACACAGTCCCTCAAGGAAGGGCAAGGGGGCCCTCTGGGGTTGACCCATCAGGACCAGATATGTGCACCATGGGCTTCTCCTCTGTGTTTTTTCAGAGACCCTTCGAGAAGCCTGACTACAACTCTCTTGGTGGAGTCAATGCCTGTCTTCCTGTACCCCCTAAGTTTGTCGGGTGAGGTCCCTTCATTTGGAGCTTTTTAAAATGACATCGGCATGGCCTCTCTCAAAGGGTCTGTATTCAGTCCCCAGAAAGCAGGTATCTGTGCCCCTTCCCTGCACCATCTGTGAACACGCAGGTCTTTTCCAACATAGCCTCCTCCCTCATTTTGTTCTGCCTTGTGCTTGGGCAGCTCCACCACAGCCCCTTGCTTTTTTATAGACCGTTTCAGACATGGGTTTGATACATTTCCTCCTGTTTCCCAAAATCCAGGAACATGACAAACTCTCTGGGTTATTCTCTTAAATTTCCTTGTACTCAAGAGACAGATGAACTGGAAATGTAAACTTAAGTGTTATTACAATAGAATGAATGGAAATGGAAGTCATACTGTCTTTTTTGGGAAAGAATGTGAATTGAGAAGTGAAGAAAATAGGTCTTATTGAAATCGCTATCTTCTTTTGAGTTGGGACACCTTGATCAGTTAGTCACTACAAAGGATGCCTCCTGGATGAACCATCTGATGACTACATCCCAGGCTCGCGCCTGTGGTAGAAATCACGCTTACGTTGCCTCTGCCGCTGCGTGGCCCCTGCCTCAGCAGGACCTCCTCATTGCCTGGAAGTCAGGAAGCCAGTTTCGATGGCGGCATCTCTCACCTTTCCTCGGGCGCTGAGGAGGGCCCCTGCGGCACTTTTCATGGATGCTGACGCTTTCCTCAGCATGTAGTTTCAGTGTCCTCTGAGACCCCTCCACAGAACGTGATAGGGAGAGGGTAGGCTCGCCATGGGTGAGAGCATTCCAGCCAACTTTTCTCATTAAATTTCTGGATACTTTCTTCTATATTACACCGATGTCATCAAGCATGGACCACTGTTGAGGCAAGGTTTCCGGTAACCAAAGAAACAATTAGAACCACTTCAAGATTCATAATACCTGGATTTTGATAAACTGTTCAGAAGCTGTAGTAGGTGTTCTCATCAATAAATTTTGAAACCAGTGGAGGATAGGCTTATGAGACTTGAGAAGAGAGACTGCCTCTGTTGGCAAGGGAGACCCTGTTGGCTTGGAGTTTTAGTTTTAGTGTGCTCTGGATAAACCTGGGAGGAAAGGGTTAGCACCAGGTGTATAACCCATTCCTCTTCTAGTTAGGGATGCTCAGAGAGGAATGAATGACTTCAATCAAAACGCCTTGTAAACATGCTAATAACCCAACCTCCTGGAAAACACATATAAAGATGTTTATTAGCCAAAGGTAATGGGAGTCTTTATCCATGAAAATATCTAGCAGGGTATAGCGTGGTATATCTGGGTTGATTATTGTAAAGAAACCTGGAATTTATAGATTTATAGTGTGGGAGGCATGGCTGGCTGGAGTTGTATAATTAATGGATATCAGATAAGCATGTTCCATCACCACAAAGGCTCCTCCTATGAAGCAGTGTTTCCGCACACTTTGCTCAAAACACACCGCATATTTTAAGCCTGAGACTGGAATGTATCCTAGTACAGGAGAGGAAATAACTTTTTATTAGTATGTGAATTTGACAGGATCAGATTTCTCCAAGGGAAAATGTCTTCTGTACCTAATTGCTTGTATTCTTTAAATCACTAGTTAAGGTTGGTGTTGGGCAAAGTCGCAGAATCATGAGACTCATGCGAATCTGATTTGACAGTTAAACCTTTGTGCTGTGATGCACTTAATTTGCTAATACGTTATTTAAGATTTTTGCATCGACTTACATAGGAGAGGTAGGCCTATACATTCAAGTGTCACTAATGACAGAAATGCATTCTGAGAAAAGCATTCCTTGGTGATTTTGTGATTGTGCAACGTCGTAGAGTATATTTAGTCAACCCTAAGTGTTACAGCCTATTGCTCCCAGGCTACAGACCTGTACAGCATGTTACTGTACCGAATATTGTAGGCACTTCTGAGACAATAGTTAGTATTTGTGTATGTAAACATAACTAAACATAGAAAAGATACTGTGCATTTCTACCACTGGAGTGCAGTAGGTTTGTTTACGCCAGCATCACCACAAGTGCTTTGCTAATGCATTGTGCAACGACATTATGATGCTACAACATAACTAGGTGATAGAAAATTTTCAGCTCCATTATAGTCTTATGGGAACCACCATTGTATATGAGGTTTGTCATTGACCAAAACGTTATTGTGGCACATGACTATATTTTTTAATTTCTTGTAATGTCCTTGTTGAGTTTAGATATCAATATTTTGTTGGCTTCACAAGAGAAGTTAGAAAGTGTTACCTCTCTTTCTATTCTCTAGAAGAGTTTGTCAATGATTAGAAATATTTCTTTCTTAAATATAGAGGGAAGCAAAAGTAAGTTAACAGTTGTTCATAACGAAGAATATAGGAAAGTTAGGATTATTACAATAGCTTTATTAACTCAGTGTTTCACATAGCACAACTGTAGGCCTACTTTTGATCACCTCCATGTTTCGTAAAGTTAACCATTCATGCCAGCAAGTCTTAGAGGACAGATTATGGAAAGGAACTAAGCACTTTCTAGAAAGCAGGACAGATGTAAAAAAATGTATTTGTAAAAAGACTATACATTTCAAGGAAAATGTATAGAACCTTGAGAACCTTGGTCTCAAGGTACTTTATGAAGTGTACAGTGTTCTGGCATGAGGCAGAGTCTTTTCATCTGTTCAAAAAGTATTTACCCAATGCTTCCTATGTGTCAGACATTCTGCAAGGCAGTGAGGATATAATCCTAAATACTTTACTTGATGTCATGAAGTTGATAGTCTGTTGGGAAAACATACATTGAAAAGGTAATTACAAAATATTATTTACTTGTGACTCTATTAACTGGGATAAAATAAGTAGTGATATTTATAGTGGTCATTGTTGAAACTGAGTGAGAGATTGCAGGCAATGCTGAGGGCGCAGGTGAGGCTGGAGATGGTAATTAGTAAAGGCATCAGACCATGTAGCTGTGTGACTTTTTTTCCCAGCCCTGCTATACAACAAAAACTTGGAGGCAAAGAAGGTAAGTGATTGGATTTATCCAACATTGGGGATTTGCAGGATGGTCAGAGTAGAAGGATGAGGAAATGAGGTCCCTGACATTGTGGGGACACACATGCAATTCCCAAGGACAGTTCTGATCATCAAAGCCGAGAGTCTGGCAGTCAGGAGATACTGTTTTGTTTCCTCAGATCCTGACTGTGCTAGTGATTGGGATATGCACGTTTTTTATGACGGTTTTATGCAAATACTGGAACGACAGGTGGCTGACATTGGGGCTCTCACTGAAGGTACGCATCATCCTGTAGGTCTAGCACTGTTTGGCCAGTGCGGTCAGCCTGACTTTTGGCTTTTTCCCAGGTCTTTGCTCCCTACTTGCACCTGAGCAGCATACCTGTGATGGTTCTCCTTTCCTGGCCTGTGGCCTTCTACTTGGTCCATTGGGAACAAGAAGGTATGTCGTGTGGGCGGAGCCTGATCCTTCCAAATCTGGCTTTAGCTTGCACACTCTACTCAGCAAAGCACAAGCTTGGTAGATAGCCACCACTCTGCCCCTGTGAAATCTGTTTAGCTTATTACTCAGGCATGTTCCTTATGGCCAAACTCACAACCCCACATGGCCACTCAGACATTTTCCTGACCAAACAGGCCTGCTTCTAAAGAGGGATTCTCCTAGGAAAGCAAGAATTATCTCCATGTTGTTAAAACAATGACTGTCTGAAATAGAATGGGGTTAGGGGGAGGGTAGAGGCCATTTTAATTTTATTTGACAGAGTGATGGTACGAGTCACTCTGTTCTTTGAGACTGCATTCAACTGTTACCGTTTCCACTAGTGAACTTATACTAGCTCAGAGATCCCTGGTTTTCCTCTAATAACACAAAACAGGCCGCTGTGTCTGTCACGCCTGGGAACTTAGAGCAGCAGGAGAAATGTCTATGTCAGCCATTGGATTCCTCTCCGTTCTTTTCCCTAATATCATGGAAACCAAAGAGAATCAGAAGTTGTTTTGAGAATGGAGTTATCCCTCAGCACCCTTAATAAGGAACCAGTGGGCCCTTTTTTCTATGTCTCTTTACTGCTGTTTACACAGGAGTGTTTGCTTCCTGATTGTACAAGGATGGAGACAAGAGAATGACTAGATGGGTAGTGGCGCCATTGTGTGTTTCTACATGTGCGTATGTGTCCTTGTATGTGGAGGATGAATTGTAGGAAATGTTTTGGGGCAAGAGCTGAAAGGGGACAATAATGAACTCTTTTCCATTTCTGAAATTTTAGCTAGATTCAGAAGAGACAAGAGTATACATCAAAGGAGAAGAGTCCAGAGATGTACTAGGCTCACAAAGCTGAGAGGTTAGAGCTGGAGACAGATTTGAAAGTACCTGAAGTATAGGTGGTAACTTAAAAATGTACACATGGGTAAAATCCTCAGAGGCCTACAATTAGAAGTGTTGGGGAGTGGCCAGTGATAACAGGCATGGTGGATGAGGTGTGTGCGGGTGTGTGCGTGTGAGAGAGAGGGAAGCAAATACAGTATTAATATTTAGTGAGTACCTATTATGAGTCAGCACTGTCATATCAGCTCTGTGAGGTAGACGTTAGCAGCAAGATAGCCCCATCTTTCCGAATGAAGAGGAGGGAGACCCAGAGTGGATAAACAGTGTGTCCTTAGTCACACAATGTGACAGTGGTAGTGTCTGACTTTGAACGCAGATTTCTGTCAGCCAGTGCCCCTTCCGCTGTCCTGCACTGCGTTATATGTAGGGGCGTTGTAGGCTGATCTTTACTGGCCTCAGGGCTTTCTCAGCACCAGGCGTTCTCCCCGTGCTCCTGAGAAGGTATTCCTTAACACGCCCTCTCCTTCCTTTGCTTCCCACCCCTCACACAGTTAATTTCCTGTAAACTTTCAGTCAAATAATATTGCCTTCATAATAATGCTTACATTTGGATAGTCCTGTTCTTTCAAATCCTTGAAAATAAATGAGGTTCGGACAGAAATAGAGTGTCAATCAGGCAGTCCACAGAGTCAACGAAACCCGTGCCCTGGTGTTTACTGAGTGCTGCTTTGGGATAGTTAGTTGCTTGGGATGGTCTCCATTCCTCTTTATGTTTTTTTTCTTATTCCCTCCTCCTTCCAACTTTTTCAGCTGTACAAGTGACTGTTGGATTGCCATTTTTTCTTATCCTTTTATGTCTGTTTATGGTGCCATTTGGGATTTATTCTCCCTGCCTTCAGGAGAAGGATAAATTGGGACCCAAGCCAGGCATCTTTGGACATAGAGGTGCACCCATGGTAGGTGTGAACATGATGAACATGGGTGAGTAGCTGTGTGCATGGACTCTGTGGATAAGAGAAGGGGACGTCAGAATCTCAGGAATCTCTGGAGAAGAAAAGGGGCTGGCTTTAGGTGACAAGAATCAAGAGTTAACTGTGGAGGTTGCACTTGAACCCAGGTCACCTGTCAGTCCATTTCTCGGTACTGTGCCCAGTGGCTTTGCCTCAGGCGCTCAGGTGAGCAGAGTCCTAGGTTCATATTGGGTGGGGGAGAACATAGGTAGGTTCTTTAAAAAAGTCTCCGACGAAGCCAAGGTCTGCTCCCTGAAACCTTTTTGTCGCTGGACACCCTCCCTCCTATAAAAGGGATGTTGGGAAGAGAAACTCGGAGGTAAATGGTCTGATGTCCTTTTCTCCCACAGCTGGGCCCTGAGAATACCATGATGTCCTTTGAGAAAGCTGTCGAACACGGGGCCTTTGGGCTGGAGTCTGATGTATACCTGAGGTAGGAAAGCAGGGGTTGGGTGGGGAGGAGGTAAGGCCAGTGCCACGGAAGATGACCAGCCTGGCCCCAGTTGTAGAGAGGACAAGCTTGATGGGTTTCTCCAGTGCTCATGTGCTGTAGATGCACATAGCATACACACACACACATATGAGCCATTTCTCCCTTCCAAATCACACTCTATATAGACTCCACACATAGTTCATAGTTGTCCCATTGCAAACCATGCTTAAAACTTAAACCCCGTGCACTTACCTAACAATATGCTTACCTAACAGTACCCAGACACCTGCTGTATTCCAGGCCTTCTTCTGAGGGCTGTTGAGAGGGAAATGAGTACAGTACACTGCTGCCTAAGAGATGTTCCCAGCCAGTAAAGGAGGCATGGCATGTTTACCACAGTATCAGACCATTTGTGGCGGTGCCTTCCAGAGAAGATTAAGTCAAATGCAGTGGAACTTCAGTGGAGCAAAAGGCCACCTCCTTTTGTGTGAAAAAGACCTAATACTCAGAATTGTGTTTGGATTGAGTCTTGAAGGAAAAATGTTACTTTACCAAGTGGATATGGGGAAAGATGGTAATACAGGCAGAGGCAACAGCTTTCTCAAGGGCACATAAAGCAGGACAACAATCGGTGAGCTAACCTGCATGGATGCCAAATTGATAGGCTTTGGGAACAGGAGAGGGCCACGTGAGGAGGAGGAATGGCTGCAAGGCTCCCTGCGACTGGATCACAGAGATCCCCACATGTGTAAAGCGCCGCCGTCGCAGGTTTTACCAGATTACCTTCTTGTCTTAAAAAGACATGTTTTAGAAAGACTCATCTGGCCATCTATGGGGGAGCCTTCTTCAGGAGATGGGTAGTGGGCATAGCAATGTCCAAGGGAAAACAAAAGAATACCTGGACCAGAGCAGGGGTGTGGACAAGAGATGTGTCGTCCTGTGCAATCTACGTACCTGAGCAGCTGGAAGTAGAAAGGCTTCATCTCTAGCACGAGGAAATTAGTGAGTGTGGTGAGTACAGACTCCCTTCCCAGCCTCTCTGTGAGGCAAAAGGAAGAGAAACGAACATTTAATTCAAAGATCAAGAAATGTGGTTTGAAATGTATTGGGAAGGTCATAGAGCTGGAATGTACGTGATCAAGCCAGGATTGGAACTAGATTTTTTGACGCCAGACTGGGGTTCTCGACATTACCCAACAATGACAAGTGCTCCCTGCAGACTATTCGAATCAGGGTTTTGATGCAGGATGCCCCTATGCGAGCCCCTGGGTTCATTCGTGGAAGTGCTTGGCGGTCGTGGCATAACGTGGTAAAGGTGCTGAGCCCACGAGGTCCTGGCTCACGGTCTTTCTCTCTTCCCTTGTTTCTGTGACTTCAGCTGTGATGTGGATGATCCTTCCAGCACCTCAGTTTCTCTCCTTGATGACATCTTCATCTCCAGTGATCATCTCCACATACCCCACCATGTACATTGATGGTCACACCCTAAGCTTCATCACCTCCAAAGACTGCTTATCAGTCAGGACGTGACTATCACACCAGTATCTTTAACAGGGAAAATGTAGTATCAAGAATTACTAAGTGGTGAAATGTAGTAAACTACTTAACGAGTTTAAAAAATACCCCATGAGTATAAAACTAGCAAGTGCAGCTACTGTAGCTTATGTCCAGAGGAAATGGAGTAAGCACATTCTACCCTGTCCTTTCCAGGAATTATAAGTTAATTAATTAACTAATTAAAAACTGGTCTAAAATTCATGAAGCAACTGACACAAGATTCTGAAAGGTGGAGAAAGGAAGGTGACTGGCTAGGGTTTATAAGACTCAAGGAACTACCAAGTAGGTAGTGAGTTTCCAATTTTTTGTTTTATTTCTTTCTTTCATGTACTCTGACATGAGCTCTTGAGAGACCTGAAACCCAGAAACACTTATAGCTGCAGATGAAAAAATAATATCCCCCCCAAAAGCTACTCTTTTTAGCAAAAGACTAGGAGTAGTGTACCCAGCACTATATAAACATGTTTATTACACAAGCCCTACTCAGGTGAACTTCACAAACCACCACTTCCCACCCTCTCACTGCCTGGAACTCTGGCTCTGGAGACTATGGGATGTCCCTGTCTTCCATTCCTGCCCTCTGTAAGAGGGGTATCTCTTTCCTTGTTCCCCCAACTAAAGAATGAAGAGAGAATTATTGAAAGAAATTATCTAGTGATCTCTTTATTGTTGTGAAAATATATGTAACAATATCTATTTTAACCATTTTTAGTTATGCAGGTCAATGGCATTAAGTACACTCACCTTGTTTTGTTACCATTACCATCATCCATCTCTAGAACTTTTCATCTTCCTAAACTGAAACTCTGCACATTAAATAATAACTTCTTGGTCTCTCCTCCCCTCAGGCCCTAGCAACTGCTGTTCTATTTTCTCTCTGAGTTTGACTAAATAGTTATCTAATAAAGTGGAAACATACTCTATTTGTCCGTTATTGTGTTGCTCATTTTACTTAGCATAAGGTTCAAAATTTCCTTCTTTTTTTTTTTTTTTGTGTTAAAAAACACATACATGCCCTAAGCCAAGTGGCTAGGGGTTGGATGTTATCCCAGAAAGTGAAAGGGCACCAGTTCCATTCCTGGTCAGGGCATATGCCTAGGCTGCGGGTTCGGTTCCCCGGTCAGAACATGTACGAGAGGCAGTATAGGTGTTTCTCTCTCACATTGATTTCTCTTCCTGTCCTTTTCCCTCCCTTCCCCTCTCTCTAAAACTAAATAAATAAAATCTTTTTCAAAATCGCATAACATGGAGAGAACCAAAATGGTGGAAGGATGAATGGAAGTCCAACTGACTTCTTCCCAGGACCAACCTGGAATTACAACTAAATTTTGGAGAAATCGCCTGGAACAAACAACTGAACAATAGCAAGAGAGGAGCCTTATAACCTTGGAGAGACAGAAGAATCAGCTTTAGCACAACCTGACTGGGAAGGAGTGTGAGGTAGAGACTCAAGAGGGCGGGCAGGGCGCTCATGGGCGGCAGTACCAGAAGGATAATGAAACGGCCAGTTGGATCCCCCTGAGAACAGCGGGGTCAAAACAATACGTGGGAATCTCCAACCTGCAGCACCAGAGCCCAGAAAACACACAGAAAACAGCCAGCTGCAAAAAGTGATAGGGTTGCTCTTGGCCAGAAGCAGGTGGCGGGAGACACAAAGAGCCTTTTAAAGCGCCAACACGTGAATTTTTATTTGTAGCCACTTACCGTGGTCTCTGGCAAAGGCGGGCAGAGTGGGCTGGAGAAACCTGAGGAGAGACTGAGGAAGGCGGCTTTGTGGATAGAACTGAGAGAGTAGCCAGCAGGATTCCGGTGCTGAGTCATCCCCCAGACCTCTAGAGCGATCTTGCTCAGGGAGACCACTCCCCCGAGCAGCAACAGCATCAGAGGACCCAATAACCCCACCTTGAGGAAGCCCCTAGCTGCAACCTATGTTGTCTAAGCCGGCCTGCTCAGTGCAGAGTGGCAGCCACAGACAGTAGATCCCTGGCTAAAGGGGACACAGATTGGTATAGAGACTCTTGAGGGGAGACTGGAGACGGAGGCTTTGGGGAGAGAATGGAGAGAATAGCCAGTGGGATCTCGGTGCTGACTCATCCCCCATATGGCAGCAGCCATCTTGCTCAGGGAGACCACTCCCCTGAGCAGCAGCAAGAGAGGACCCAACAACCCCACCCCCGGGAGGGACTTCACCCTACCCTATGGTGTCTCTACCAGCCTGCTGAGTGCAGAGGGACTAGATTAACAGCTGAAGGAGATAGCCACAGACAGTACATTCGTGGAAGTCTCAAACAGACTGCCTGAGGTCAGACAGGGTCAACATCTGACATCATCAGAGGCAGGACCAGAAAGTAAAAAGAGCAGCCTCCTACCATAGAAGTTCACACCACAAAGTCAGGAAATCAAGATAGATCAACTGAAGAAGCAGAAGCAAAAAGGAAGAGTCTCACAAATAATGGGAAGACAAAGAAACAGCCCCCTAGTCGAAGGGAAAGGAGGAATCCCCCAGAAAGAGAGCTAAATGAAATAGAGGCAAGGAAACTATCAGATATTGAGTACAAAACAACGGTTATAAGGAAGATCAATGAGCTCAGTGAGCTCATAGAGAATTACAAAAAACTACAGAGAAACTACGAGGAACTTACTGCAAACTATATCAGCATGAAAAAGGACATCGAAACTATCAATAAGAGACAAGAGGAAATGAAGAATACAATTTCTGAATTGAAGAACACAGTAGAAGGAATCAAAATCAGGCTAGATGAAGCTGAGGATCGAATCAGTGAGCTGGGGGACAAGGTAGAAAAAAGCGCCCAGAAAGAGCAAGAAAATGAAGAAAGACTCAAAAAGAATGAAGAGGCGTTGAGGGAAATGCAAGACAATGAAACATAATCATATTCGTACAATAGGGATACCAGAAGGAGAAGAGGAGTAAGGCATAGAGAACCTGTTTGAAAAAGTAATGATGGAAAACATCCCTAATTTGAGGAGAGAAAAAGTCACACAAGCCCAGGAAGCACAGAGGGTCCCCTTCAAGAAGAACCCAATGAGGCCCACTGCAAGACACATCATCATTAAAATGGCAAATATCAAAGACAAACAGAGAATCCGAAGGGAAGCAAGGGAGAAAGAGGTAGTAACATATAAGGGAGCCCCGGTACAGCTAGCAGCTGACTTCTCAACAGGAACACTACAAGCCAGAAGAAAATGGCAAGAAATATTCCAAGTCATGAAAAACAGAGGCCTGCAACCAAGATTGCTCTGCCCAGCAAGGCTCTCAGTTAAAATGGAAGGCGAAATAAGGAGTTTCCCAGACAAAAGAAGGCTAAAAGAATACACCTCCGCCAAACCAGCACTGCAAAATATGCTAAAGGGACTGCTTTAAGATGAAGAGAAAGAGTCTATGAATACCCAGTTCCTTCCACAGTCACCAACACTTGATTATTACCAATATTTTTAATATGTATTTATCTGATCGTGACAATGACGTGCTATTTTAATTGTTACTTTATTATTTGTTGAAACTAAACCTGTTTTTGTATATGTCTTGCCTAGTTCTATTATTTTTAAAAAGCTCTACATGACTTTTTGGTATTCTTTATCCATTTTTTGATTAAAAATTTGTAGAATTTTTGCCCTAAAAAAACAAAAAACAATTAACCCTTTTAAAAATGTGTGGCAAATACTTTCCCATTCTATTACTTGTCCTTTAACTTTTTTTATAGGTATATTACTATATAGTCTTAAATGTTTAATATAGTCATATTGTCAGCATTTTACTTTATAGCTTCTGGGTTTGAATATTTTACTTCAGGGTAAGAAAAACATTAGTTTGTATTTTCTCTGAAAACTCCTTAGATTCTACACATTGATTTTTAACTCACCTGAATATTTCTTGTATAATGTGTGAAATAGGGCTCTCTATTTGTTTTATTTCAAGTAGTAGTGGTCCATGCACCTTATTTGTTGAATAAGCCTTATTTTCCCCATTGATTTGAAACAACGATTTAATCATATTTTACAATGTTAGACAGCTGTATACACATTTGTTTCTAGAATGCTCATTACATTTCATTGATCTACTTGATTATTTCTGTGCTGGTGTCATGTTGTTTTAATTGCTGAGACTTTATAATGGATTTAAATTTTTTAATATTGTATAATGGACCTTGACATTTTAAAAAGTAAATAAAGTCAATCTGCATTTAAGAGAGAAAGAAAGAAAGAAGAAAGGAGAGAGCAAGAGAAAGAAAAGGAAGGAAGGAAGGACAGATGGAATTCCTGCCTTTTGTGACATGGATGGAAGTGGAGAATATTATGCTAAGTGAAATAAGCCAGTTGGTGAAAGACAAATACCATATGATCTCATCTATAAGTGGTATATATTCAACAAAATTCACAAACAAACAAAAAACACAGGCATGGAAACACGGAGCAGACTGAAAGTGACCAGAGGGGATGGGGAAAGAGAACAATGGTGGAAAGAAGGGGAAGGGACTAGACAAAGAACATGTATGAATGACATGGACAACAGAGTGGGAACTGAGTGTGAGAGCAGGGGTGAGGGTGAGGGTGAGATAGGGGGAGAGGGGTAAAGGGGGAAAAATTGAGACCCTGTCACTTTTTGCAGCTGGCTGTTTTCTGTGTGTTTTCTGGGCTCTGGTGCTGCAGGTTGGAGATTCCCACGTATTGTTTTGACCCCGCTGTTCTCAGGGGGATCCAACTGGCCGTTTCATTATCCTTCTGGTACTGCCGCCCATGAGCGCCCTGCCCGCCCTCTTGAGTCTCTACCTCACACTCCTTCCCAGTCAGGTTGTGCTAAAGCTGATTCTTCTGTCTCTCCGAGGTTATAAGGCTCCTCTCTTGCTATTGTTCAGTTGTTTGTTCCAGGCGATTTCTCCAAAATTTAGTTGTAATTCCAGGTTGGTCCTGGGAGGAGTTCAGTGTTATTTCCACTCACTCCTCTGCCATCTTGATTCTCCAGTCGATCTCTTTATTAAATACAATGTATGTCTGGAAAAAGTTCAGCCAATGCTAAATTAATGAGAACAGTTTGCGTGACATCAATGTAATCTGTTAGCCAGGACAGTGGATGTAATGTGCATGTGTGAACAATGATGACTTCACTGTTCCAACCAGTGGGTGTGGTAGATGCTATTGAGTGAGCGTGAGTACTGTGTGACCATTGCATTCAAAATGACTGTGAGTAGAGCAATGAATCTGCATCAGATTTTGTGTTAAGCTTGAACATTTCTCTGTGGAAACTGTTCAGATAATTCAGAAGGCTTTCAGTGATGATGCAATAAGTGCGGCACAAAAAATGTGTGGCATAAATGCTTCCAAGGTGATCGAGAATCTGTTGAAAGTGGTCCACATTCTGGATGACCTGTAACAAGCAGAATACCTGAGAGTGTTGAATGTGTATGGCTCAATCAACAAAGGATTTTGGCTTTTCCCAAAACTAAAATCACCTTTGACAGAGAAGAGATTTCAGACTGTCGATGAGATTCAGGAAAATAGGATGGGGCACTGATTGTGATTGCAACAAAGGATTTTGAAGAGTGTTTTGAACAGTGGAAGAAATGTTGGGAGAACTATGTGAGGACCCAAGGTGCCTACATTGAAGGGGTTTAAGGCATCATTGTCCTCGGTACAGTGTTTCTTGTATCTTGTATTTTCTTCAATAAATGCCTCAATTTTTCAATTACATGGCAGGGTACTTTCTGGACATATCTCATAAGTCCCTTTAACATTTCATATAATAATGGTTTGGTGATGATGAACTCCTTTAATCTTTTCTTGTCTAGGAAGCTCTTTATCTGCCCTTCGATTCTAAATAAAAGCTTTTCTGGGTAGAACAATCTTGGCTTGTAGGTCCCTGCCTCCATGACTTTGAATATTTCTTGCCAATCCTTTGTAGCCAACAAACTTTCTTTTAAGAATCAGTTGACAGCCTTATGGGAATTCCCCTGTAGGTAACACTGCTTTTCTCTTGCTACTTGTAAGATTATCTCTTTTTCTTTAACCTTTAACATTTTAATTATGTGACTTGGAATGGGCTTTTTCATTCATCTTGTGTGGGACTCTCTGTGTTTCCTGGACTTGTGTGTCTATTCCCTTCACCAAATTAAGGAAGTTTTCTCTTCTTTTTAAATTTTATTTTAATTTATTTTTTCAAATACATTTGTCTCTGCCAACCCCCCACCACTTTCCTTTGCCCCCTCCCTCCTACCCTCCCTCAGCTCTTCCCCTTTGGTTTTGTCCATGAGTCCTTGCTATATGTTCCGTGACTTTCCCCTTCCCTTCCTTGTCCCCTCCCCGCCTCCCTCCTTCCCTCTTGTCTCTGTTGATTTCTTTTCCTTTCAGTGTTGCTGGTCTTCTTTTCCTTGCATCTTTATATTGTTGGTTAGGTTCCACTTATAGGTGAGATCACATGGTATCTGTCTTTCGCCCCCTGGCTTATTTTACTTAGCATAATGCTCTCCAGTTCCATCCATGCTGTCGTGAAGTTTAGTAGTTCTTTTTTCCTTTCTGCTGCGTAGTATTCCATTGTGTATATGTACCATTACTTTTTGATCCAATCATCTACTGATGGGCATTTGGGTTGCTTCCAACACTTGGCTATTGTAAATTGTGCTGCTATGAATACTGGGGTGCATAGGTTCTTTTGTATTGGCGTTTTGGTGTTCTTAGGGTATAGTCCCAGCAGGGGAATCAGTGGATCAAAAGGCAGTTCCACTTTCAGCTTTTTGAGGAAATTCTACACTGCTTTCCACAGTGGCCGCACCAGTCTGCATTCCCACCAACAGTGTCCTAGGGTTCCCTTTTCTCCACAGCCTTGCCAGCACCTGTTGTTTGTTGATCTGTTTATGATGGCCATTCTGACCGGTGTGAGGAAGTTTTCTTTCATTATTTTTTCAAATAGATTTCTAATATCTTACTTTTCTCTTCTCCTTCTGGCACCACTAGGATGTGAATATTGTAGTGCTTGAAATTGTCCCAGAGGCTGCTTATACTATCCTCATTTTTTTTAATTATTTTTTCTTCTTTTTGTTCTGATTGGTTGGTTTGTACTCCCTCATATTCCAAATCATTGACTTGATTATTTGTTTCATCTACTCTGCTGTTATTTCCCTGTAAATTGTTCTTTATTTTAATTAGTGTATCCTTTGTTTCTCACTGGATGCTATTAAGGTCCTCACTAAGTACCTTGAGTATCCTTATATCCATGTTTTGAACTCTGCATCTAATAGATTGATTGTCTCCATTTTGTTTAGTTTTTTTTTCTGGAGTTTTGATCTGTTCTTTCATTTGGGCCATGTTCCTTTGTCTCCTCATTTTGGCAGCCTCCCTGTGTTTGTTTCTATGTATTAGGTAGAGCTGCTATGACTCCCTGTCTTGGTAATATGGCCTAATGTAATAGGTGTCCTGTAGGGTCCAGTAGCACAGCCTCCCCAATAACCCAATCTGGGTATTCAAGGTGTGTCCTTCGGGTAGGCTGAGTACACCTTCCTCTTGTAGTTGAGTCTTGATTGCTGTTGGAAGGTCAATGAGAGGGATTTCCCTGGGCCAATCAGCTGCAAGGACTGGCTGTGACCACTAACTACCAACCCCCACCCTTCATGGAGGATCAGCTGTGTGGGGGCAGGGTGGTGGTGCTCTGATACAGTCTGTAGCTGTCCACTGGGTGTGCAGGCTCTAGAGTTTCCCGGGTGGTGCAAGCTAAGATCGGCTGCCACCTGTGTTTTGCCAGGAGCCACCCTGCCTGAGCTATAAAGCAATCGGAGATGGCTGCTACTTGTGCTGGGCTTGGAGATTCCCAGGCGAAGACAGGCTGTGAATCTAGGCTGGCTGCTGCTAGTGCTGGCTTGGGGCCACTTATCAAGAAGTATGGAGGTTTGGGACTCACTGAGGCTGACTATCACTTGTTTGATAGGATTTAGGAAGTTGTGCAGCGTGAGTCAAGACCAGCTATTCATGTGGAAAAGCAGCTTGTGTGGGCCCATAAGTTGGGTAGTACAGAGTCTCTGAGGGTCTTCAGGGCAGGGAAAACAGTGTTAGCCAGGTTGATGGACTCTCAGATATGGCACCAGCCTGCCAGTGCTGTGGCTCTGTGTGGGGAGGGTTCTGGAAAGGGACAATGGCTTCTGCCCACCTTACTGTCTGGGAGAAAGCTGTACCCCAATGCTGCCTTGATGCCAGACACTGCAGTTTCTCCTTGAATGCCCTACTGGTGCCTTTCAAGCTGCTGCCCTGGTGCTGGAACTCAGAGGAAGTAAATCTGAGTAAGTCCATGTGTGGGTTCTTATAGAGGAACTACTTGGGACTCTAGAAGTTTCTTCCACTCAATCTCCACTGTTTTTTGCAGCCAAAAGTTACGGGGACTTACCTTCCTGGCACTGGAACCCTGAGCTGTGGGGCCTGGTGTGGGGCTAGGACTTCTTGCTCCCAAGATACACCTCCCAAATTTTTATCCATCACATGTGTATATGGGAATGGCCCTTTTTGTGTCTCCTCCCCTCCTACCAGTTTGGATGGATGTGGTTTCTTTAATTCTGTAACTGTCAGACTCCCATTCACTCAATTTCTGAGTGATGGTTGTTCTATATGTTAGTTGTAATTTTGATGTGGTTGTGCAAGGAAGTGAGCGTGGTTACCTATGCCACCATCTTGACTGGAAGTCTAATTTATTGATATAAATTATAACATATATACAGTGTATAATATAATAATTTTGTATCCCACAATGGCTGTACCATCTTATATTCCCCAGTAGTGCACAAGGGTTCCTGTTCCTCCACATTCTTGCCAATGCTTGTTTTTTGTTTTGTTTTTATTGTTTAATTTTATATCTTCACCCAAGGACATGCTTATTGATTTTAAAGAAAGGGAAAGGGAAGAGAAATATTAATGTGAAAGAGTAACATCAATTGGTTGCCTCTCATACACCCCAACTGGGGACTGAACCTGCAACCTAGGCATGTACTCTGACCAGAAATTGAACGTGCAGTCTTTTGGTTTACTGGACAATGTTCCAACCAACCAAGCCACATTGGCCAGGGCTGGGTTGTGTTTTTATAGTAGCACTCTGACTGGGTTGAGGTGGTATCTCTTTATAGTTTTGATGTACATTTCTGTAGTGATCAGTGATGTTGAGCATCTTTTCATGTGCTTGTTAATCATTCACAATTTTTTTTTTGAGAAATGTCTATTCAAGCTTAGCCCATTTTTTTTTTCCTGTTGAGATTTAGGAGCTCTCTATGTATCCTGGATATCAATCCCTTATCAGATACATTATTTTCAAATATTTTTCCAATTCTGTGGTTTTGCCCTTTTACTCTGTTGATAATGACTTTTCATACACAGAAATATTCATGAAGCCAAATCTATCATTTTTGTCTTTTACTATTTGTGCTTTTGTTGTCATAGCCAAAAAAATCCTTTTCAAATCCAATGACGTGAAGATTTTTTTCTGTGTGTTCATGTAAGAATTTTATTGTTTTAGTTCTTACATTAGGGCCTTGGATTCACTTTGTGTTAATTTTTGTATGTGGTATTAGGTAAAGTCCCAACTTCATTCTTTTCATGCAAATACACAGTTTTTTCCAGCATCCTTTGATTGAAAGATTGTCTTTTTTTTTTTTCTGTTGAATGGTCTTGGGACCCTTGTTAAAAATCGTATCATCATAAGATAATTTATGGGCTCTCTATTCTTCCATTTGTCTATTTTTCTGTTTAATGCCAGTAACATACTCTTATTATTGTAGATTTGTAGTAAGTTTTGAAATCAGGAAATGTGAGTCCTCTCTTTTTGAACATTATTTTGGCTATTTGGGATCCTTTAATATTCCATCTGAAATTTAGGATGGACTTTTCTGTTTCTTCAAAAAATTTCATTGGGATTTTTAAAAATTGATTTGAGAAAGAAACACACACACACACACACACACACACATTGATTTGTTGTTCCACTTATTTATCCATTCATTGGCTTATTCTTTTATGTGCCCTGACAGGAGATTGAACACACAATCTTGGTGTATCAGCACGACTCTCCAAACTAGCTGCCTGACCAGGGCATCATTGAGATTTTGCTAGGGATTGCATTACATCTTTGGATTGCTTTGGGTAATACTGATATTTAACAATATTAAGTCTTCAGATATGGAATGTGTTTCTATCTATTTATGTCTTTAATTTCTATCAGCAATGTTTTCTCATTTTGATTTTTTTAAGTCTTTCATCAATTTGGTTGTCATTTTCTAAGTACTTTATTTTTTTATGCAATTGAAAATGGACTTGTCTTTGTAATTTCCTGTTTAGATTTTTCATTGTTAGAGTATAGAAGTTGAACTGATTTTTGTGTTTAGACTTTGTATCCTGTTACTTTGCTGAATTCATTTATTAAGTTGTTTTTTTAATCGGAATCTTTAGGATTTTCTACGTATAAGATCATGTCTTCTGAAGACAGAGGTAAATTTTCTTTCATTCCAATTTGGATGCCTTTTTTTTCATTTAAACTTTATTTTTCAGTCATAGTTTACATTCAGTACTATTCCACACCAGTTTTGGATGTTCAGCCAAGTGACCAGAACACCAAGCACTCTAGTCCCCCTGCTGTCCCAAGCACCCACCTGGCCCTGTAACTGTTATCTCAACATTTTTGACTATGCTCCATGTTGCAATTCACATAGCTGTGGCTATTCTGCAGCTACCAATTTGTGCTCCTTAATCCCTTCACCTTTTTCACCCAGCTCCCAACTCCCCCACTGCTCTGACAGCTGTCAGTCTGTTCTCTGTGTCTATGAATCTGTTTCTATTTTGATTGTTTATTTTGTTCATTAGATCCAACATATAAGTGAAATTATATGCCATTTGTCTTTGTCTGACTGACTTATTTCACTTAGCATAATAACCCTCTATGTCCACAGTGCGAATGCCTCTTACTTCCCTATGTTGCCCAATTGCTCTGACTAGAACTTCCCATACTACTAGGAACAGAAGTCGCAAAAGCAGACAGACATCCTTGCCTTGTTCTTAATTTTAGAAGAAAAGCTCTCAGACTTTCACCATTCAATATGGTGTTTACTGTGTTTTTTTTTTATATATGTCTTTTATTATGTTAGGGTGGTTTTCTTTTATTATATAAGTTAGTGAGTTTTTTAAAATCATAAAAGGGTGTTGAATTTTGCCAAATGCTTTTCTGCATCAGTTGAGATGAGCATATGTTTTCTTTCCCTTTCATGGTGTTAATGTGGTGTATTGAACTGATGGATTTTGGTATGTTGAACCAACTTTTCACTTTGGGAATAAATTCCACTTGATCATGTTATATAATCCTTTTACTATGATGCTGAATTCTATTTGTTAGTATTTCTTTGAGGATTTTTGCATCAGTGTTCATGAGATATTGACCTGTAGTTTTATTGGTGTCATGGTATCCCTTAGACTCTGTTTACCTTCTACAGTCTTTTCTCAGACTTAGTAATGTTTATTGTTCTATCTGCAAGTTCACTGATTCTGATTCTTCTGCCTGCTAAATCTGCCTTTAAATTCCTCTGGTCAGTTCTTCATTTCAGTTATTGTACTTTTTAATTCTAGATTTTTTTTGTTTTTATCTCTTTTTTAGATTTTTTTTCACATATTGTTTTCTTGACATTATCTACATCTTTCTTTACTTCTTTGAGTGTCTTTAAGACAATTGTTTTAAACTCTTTGTCTAATATATGTGCCACGAGCTCTTTTTTTTTTCAGGGACAGCTTTTGTTGATTTATTTTTTTTAACTCAGAATAGGCCATACTTTCCTGTGTGTTTATATTCTGTGTGTGTGTGTAAAAGTGGACATTTCAGTCTTATAATGTGGTCACACTACAAATCAGATTCTTCTCCTTTTCCAGAGCTTGCTGCTTTTTTGTGTTTGTTTTTCAGTCATTGTAGGATGTCTCTGTGACATGGGTCACATTGAGGTGTAAACTTAAGGTCTTAGGTTTTCCCGGTCCTTTCTTTTGGCATGCATAGTCACTTTCTAATTTTCCCTGTACATGCAGCTGTTTTTAATGTGCTGGTCCTTAAGGTCTGGCTTCCAAAAGGGGGAAAAAATTGTTGAGGTGTAAAAAGGGTGCTAGACCTTTAAATGCCCTGGAACTCACTTCAGCCAGAAGGTGAGGGCTTTGCAACGGTGGGGGAAGGATCAACAACAGTGATTGCCTGCTTCTTACTGCCTCCCTGTGAGAAGAAGCAGCCATCAGCAACTAGAGCACAGATCCCTTATATGTGGAACACAGGAACTCTTTGCCGTCCCAGCTCTCACCAGCTGCTTGCTGTTTAAGCTGTTGCAGGAATCTGTGCACAGTTGTTCCCCTTGTGGAATGGGTAGCGGCTGCTGGGCTAAATGCTGAAATCCACTGAACTGAACCCTGCTTTACTTCTGTGATTTCCTCTGAAATTTGCAAGACTTCAGTAGTTCCAAAATAGCTACATCAAAGTTAGCCAGTGCAGTTGTCTAAGTGGGGAGACAGATTACTGGTGCTGCCTGCTCTGCTATCTTCTGGCATTTTCTCTTCTTCCCTTCATTTTGAAGAATTTTAACTTGGCAGTTGATTTCCTTCAGTATGCAAAATATGTTGTTTCATTGCTTTAGATCTTTAAAATTTTTTGATAAGTCTGTTCTGTGCTTATCTTTATTTCTGTCAAAATATGCCATTCCCTCCTCTGGCTAATTCTACAGTTTTCCTCATCAGTTTTTCATCAATTTCATTATAGTATTCCTTAATGTTAGGATGTGTATGTGTACCCTTATGTTTATCCTTCTTGGTATTTATTAAGGTTCTTGGATCTGCTGATACATAATTTTCATCAAATTTTGAAGATTTTTATAGGATCTAATCACACATAATTTATGTCTGCTTGATATTTTCTCTCAGGTCATTTAGATTCTGTTGCTACATTTTTAAATTCATTTGTCTTCACGTGATCTCTAATATCTAAACATTTAATTTCATCTAATGAAAGTTTCATGTTTTTATATTTTTTCAGCTCTAGAATTTGTTTTTTCCCCATCTTATATTTATCATCATTATGTTCATATTTTTCTTTATATCTATTATATAAATCATGTATATTTTTGTTATATATAACTTAATACCCCTATTTACTACTTGTGTTATCTCTTTCATTTTCAAGTTTTCCTTATGGAGTGATTTCTCTTGGTTATGGTTACATGTTCCTGCTTCTTTACCTGTCTGGTAAATTTTTGTTATATGATGAAAATATGAGATTCCTAGAGTTTTACTCTGCATATATAGAGACTGATATTTAGCTGAACATAAGGGTATCTGTACATATTTCCCCAGAAATCTTTTGTTTACTTATTTAGCTCTGCTCCATCATCTGTGGGACTCCAGTACACAAATTCTAGACGTCTTGACCTCTCCTCAATCTTACCTCTTTCTCCTCATTTCAGCATGGTAGCTGGGTGCGCAGTAGGTTCCCCTCCCTGTGCTGCAGTCCTGTATTCACCTGCTAAAAGGAAGCCTGGGTAATGGAAGATCTTATTTCATTTGTTTGTCTTTCCTAGAGATCATCATACTGTGTGCTCCCTGTTGTCCTTTGGCTGAAAAGTTACCATATTTTCCCATGTATAATGAGTACTTTTTTGCCCAAATTTTTGAGAGAAAAATAAGGATGTGCATTATACATGAGTATAATGATTATATACTATCGGCATAATAATAGGTATAGTAATCCTATGTATAATGCACACAAAAAATTGGGTGTGCATTATACACAGCAAAATACAGTATTTCCCTTATTTTGTTTAGTTTTCTGGTTGTTTATGGGTAGGAGGCTAAGTCTCATCTCTCTTATTCCTTCATGGCTGTTAAAGAATTCTCTTACATATTTTAATGGGAAAGGAAGAGAGAGATTTTCATAAAAGCAAAGATTCTTCAAGACAAATAGCAGATGAGAGAACCAGGAACTTTTCTAATGATACCATCTAATGTGAAAGATCTGGTACCAGAAATACTCAGGGCAGGTGCCTAGCTGAGAAATGGGTCAGAAAAACACAGGGGGATTGTATGGATGCCTGCTTAGCATACATAGTTCTGGAACCCCAGGGCCTTGCGCCATAACCACCCCACTCACCTAACAATCAGGTCAACATTGTATCTACCGTTTTGTTTTTATTTTTGTTTTGATGCTAGAAAGCCCTTAGATAGGGAAGCTCATCTTTTACCATCACAGATTTGATTATTATATATCACAAAAGACTGATCTCTAGGGCAGAAAAAATATGGACATCAAAGTGTAAATGTCTGGTACCTAGGCCTCTGCTGAGATGTGGGAGGGAGTAAGGAACCCTGGTAAGACTTGTGACCGTGATGGGCTTTCTGAGAGCCCTGTGTGCCAAGGTGGCTGAGTTCAACCTATTCACCCATTCCCCTCTTTCCCGCTTCGGCCTGCAGTTGTGATGGGGTGCCTTTTCTCATGCATGACCATGACCTGAGAAGAACAACCAACATCAAGGAGATCATGCCAGAAGATGCCCACAATTTAAGTCACTTCTTCTATTGGGATGTCCTGAAAACTCTGAATGCTGGCAGCTGGTTTGTACAATCACGGGTAAGACACATCTCTAACTCAACAATCCTGCATTGATTCCCTCTCCTGTACAAGGTCATGTGCTGCTCCTGGAGATAAAGGCTTTACATGAAGTTAGACAAGAATACAGATAATTCGCTCTGGCCAATATGGCTCAACTTGTTGGGGTGTCCTTCTGTAAACCAAAAGATCACGGGTTCGATTCCTGGTCAAGGCACATGCCTACATTGCAGGTTTTGTCCCCAGTGGGGGTAACGTGAGAGGCAGCCAATCGATGTTTCTCTCATATTATGTTTCTCTCCCGTCCCTCTCTCAAAAGGCAATAAGCATGTCCTCAGGTGAGGATTTAAAGAGTACACACAATTTCATTTCAGTTTGGTGGCAGGATTGTAGCATTGTCAGAAGAGTTTTTCCAGTAATGCAGTCAATCTAATTACTGCTTTCTGCACTCACTGGAATTTCTGAAGACAAATTTGTAATCTTGATTGCCACTTTATTCTTTTTTAACTAAGAACTTTGTAAATTTTTACAGTGTGCTTGCCATGTACATTACATTGTCCTGGGCATTTTGAGTAGCTCAAAATCGTAGATAAAGAAAACTAGGAAACATTTTCTCTTCATTCTCTCTTCCAAACATTCAAAAAATATCTGTTGAGTACTTACTGGGTACTAGATACAAGGAATACAGTAATGAATAAACATACACCCAACCTTAATAGAGTTCACTGCCTAGAATATGAAGGTTAATTAACATACATTGTGATAAGTGCTAGAGTAGAGTCAATTTCAGGTTGCTAATTTGTGTTTTATAACTCACCAAGTTTGCAGTAATTTGTTATAGCAACCGTTAGGAACTAATACAGTCAGAAAAGCACATCTTTATATTTTCAGTTATTTCTATACCTACACAATTTGAACTTTCATTCTCTTCATAGGAATAACTGATTGCTTTCAATTTTTGAGTCTTTTTAAGAATTTTACATGCGTAATACTACAATAGCAAGTATAACCTAACCTATAAAGAGAACTATGATTGGGAATTAGACTGATGTCTATAATCAAGGTGAGTCACAATTTTTAAGTGTGGCAGTCCTCCACTGTCTGCGTGTGTGTGTGTGTGTGTGTGTGTGTGTGTCTCCATCCATCCATCTGTATCACTTGATAGCAATCTAACATCTTTTAAGGCTGTTGATTAGAATATTTTTTTATGAAATTCACTTTAGAAGCATTAATTTCAGATTTTTGAGGAGCTGACAAGGGATGGTATGTTCAGCATATTTTCTTTTATTTTTGTTTTATTTATTATTTTTTATTTTATTTTTAATTTCAGTTTACATTCAATACTATTTTATATTAATTTCAGGTATGCATGTAATGGTTAGACAATTATATACTTTATAAAGTGTTCCCCCTGATAGTTCCATTACCCAATGGCAACCTACATAGTCATTACATTATTATTGACTATATTCCCTATGCTGTACTTCACTTTGCCATCTCTGTTCTGTAACTATCAACCTGTACTTCTTACTTCTTTACCTCTTTCAGCCAGTCCCCCAAACTGCCACCCCCTGGCCACCATCAGTTTCTTCTCTGTATAAATGAATCTGTTTCAGTTTTGTATGTTCATTTATTTTGTTCTTTAGATTCCATGTATAAATGAAATCATATGGTATTTGTCTTTCTCTGACTGACTTATTTCACTTAGCATAACCCCTTTAGGTCCATCCTTCCTGTCACAAATGGTAAGAAATCATTTCTTTTTATGGCCAAGTGACATTCCATTGTATATATGTACCACATCTTTTTAATCTGCTTGTGTATTGATGGAAATTTGGGTTGCTTCCATAGCTTGGCTATTGTATATAATGCTACCATGAACATAGTGTATATATATTCTTTTGAATTAATGTTTTGGTTTTCTTTGGGTATATACCCAGAAGTGGAATCACTCATCCAATATATTTTGAAGTTGTCTACACTAGTAACAGTTTGGTGGAGTTGAATTTTAGTTACACAGATGGGTGCCTAGAAAATCCCAGAATTGGACAAATTATTGTTTTAAGTAAGAAAACAGGAAAAGCTAAATCAGCAGTGTATGAAATGAGGTCAATGAAAACAAAAGTATGACCACAACATAAAGAAAAAAAGCTTTAAAGGCGAGTTTGGCATTTACCAGGAGAAACTTTTCCTTCTGCTTTTTGATATCCGCCGTTCTCCTTCAAGTAGTTATTTGCTAGTTACAAGGACCTTGGGTTGCTCTCGACTTCTGGCAGTTCCCTGGAGAACCTAGGATTATGATCTCCAATGGCCATACTTTTCCTATCCTTGTAGATGAATGATGTCATTTTAGTTGGGAAATGTGTATCCAAGGATGAATTCCTGTTACTTTAACTGCTCTACTGGAGTTCTGAGTATCTGGTGTGGTGGTTTCTGTGATGTTCAAAGCAGTCTTTCTATGAGCTGTTTTCCAGCCTGTTCCTGTAATGACAGAACTGAGATATCTTGGTTAATCCTTTATGATATTTAACTAAAAGGGGTTTTTATAAATGACTGATGGGAATTTTCGGTGGAGATATTCCCAAGACATGGGGCTGCAAGTGAGTAGTTGACAGAGAAAATCTAGAACTTCTTTAAGAGAAAGAACACAAAGCATAAGAGAAAAGGGTGATGCATGAGGGCATGGAATTGCAAGGATATATGATAGTTTGGTTCATTTCATCACGTTTTATGTATTCTTTCCAATTTCAAGAGTATGGTGTGTATGAGGACAGGAGATATTTTACTACTACTATATAGTAAGTAAACAAATACATGGTAGTTTTTAAAGCCATTTTAAGGTGATGTTACTTAAGACACCCATAAAATTACCACACAATTACTACTACAAATTCATTGCCCACAGAGGGAAGAAATTGTACAAAGTCTGCTTTAAGAGAGTCCCTTAGGACAAGGTTCCAATCCAGTTCTCACTTTTACAGTTTTCTCAGGATTACGTTAGTTATAGCTGAAGAAGAAAAACTGGTCACATTTTCTGATATCTTAGCGTTTGTTTAATGCTGCAGTCAATTTATCCCCTCTGTGATGAGGTGTGTCATGGAGGATTTGGGGAAGTATCTATTTGTGGTTAATTGGTGCTACCAGGTGGCCAGCATGAATCTGACTACCTGATTGGTTCTAGTGTTAGTTTTGTTTTTCAGAATTGGGGCCACTTTTTGGGCATTAATGATGCAATTCTTGAACTCCGTAGACTGGTCTTTCTTTTCTATAAGAGTCCCTTCCTTGTCTAAGGACTTTACTGGAGCATTCAGTTCAGTATGATAATCTACTGAAGCATTTCCTCTAATGTCTCTTTTACTGCGGACCTCGACCTTTAGGACCACAATTATTTGGGAAGCTTCAAGGCCTAGGTAACTTGTGTATTTGTCATTTATGTTTAATATAGATAACTAAAGAGGTTAAAATCCTCTTTTTACCCCTCTTATAGCATTCTGAAGTTGTGACCTACTTCAAAAGCAAACAAGCAATCATTGTACGTAGTTACCCTTTTATTTTTAGCAAACTCACATCCCCTAAGGAGGGCCGTATTTTGGCCACTTGAGCCAATTTAATAGCTGGTCATAGATTTGAGATTCTAGAAAAGAATCTGGAAAAATTATTGCATAATCAGCCTATTACTATTTTTCATCATAAAAATAAAACTTATCAATAAACAATATTAAATCAAGATTTGATATAGGAGCATCCAAAAGAACTATTTCCAGCATGGACTGTTATCAAATTAGAGAAAGCATGAGATTCTTTCTCATAGGTAAGGCTAATGGATTTGCTGTATTAAGAGTATTATGATTGTGAGCCCTGATTGGGGTGGCTCAGTGGATTGAGCAGCGGCCTGCAAACCGAAGGGTCGCTGGTTCAATTCCCAGTGTATGGCACATGCCTGGGTTGCAAGCCAGGTCCCCAGCAGGGGGCGCGTGAAATGCAGCCACACATTGATGTTTCTCTCCCTCTCTCCCTCCCTCCCTCCCTCCCCCTTTCCAAAAATAAAGAAATAAAATCTTTAAAAAACGGAAGTATTACAATCATGAATGGTCACATGAGAAAGAGAATGTAACTGTATGGTACTTAATCAACTAACATAAAAAGAGCGGGTATTTGCTTTGACAATGGGGATTGTATTAAATGTAGTACAGAAAGGTGAAGCTAGAACGGGATCTGAAGCTGCTTAGACTAATTTAGCCAGGACTGCATGTTTTTCCTGAGGAAAGATAAAAAGCCTTGTTGCTGGATCAGGGAACGGAGAGCGGTAACAATGAGTCCTTGATATGTGCCAAGTTGTTGAGTTAATACCCTTAGACCATGGTCTCCCCTTTTGTGCACTTTCAAAAAGAAGCATTTATGATGGTCTGGAAGATCAGCAGAGATGATTGTTGAGTATTTTGGGATCACCGAAGGTCTTTGGGTCTACGTTTCATGAGAATGGTTCCAAGTTTTAAGTCAAACCGCAGAGGCCTGTGTCTATACTTTACAATATCCCATTGGCCCCAGAAATCATCTTGTCTTTAGTGGTTGGATTCAGATACTTTTGGGTAATTTGTAATCTCTTATTAGATTATATCCTTCCTTAGCCAATATAGCATGGCCTAGATTAGAGGTTGACAAACCACAGCCTGATGTCCAAGTCCAGGGCACTGTCTGCTTTTGTACAGCGTTTGAGCTAAGAATGGTTTTTACATTTTTGAATAGCGGGGAAAAAAATCAGAGGAACAATGTTTCATGATGTGTTAAAAATATATAAAACAAATTTCATTGTCGATAAACACAGTTTATTTATTTACTGATGGAACATAGCCATTCTTATTCACTTATGAATTGTCTATGGCTGTTTTTACAGTTTAATAGCAGAGTTGAATAGTTGAGAGACAGCCTGTTTTTCTCACAAAGGCAAAAATATCTAGTATGTGGTCCTTCACGGAATAAGTTTGCTGAACCCTGGATAATGAACCGTTATTTTGTAGAATTAAATTTTTTCCTAAAAGTTTTGAGTAGAGTTACAGAGTCAGTCTTAGAATTCCAAGATGGGCTGCAGAATATCCTTAAGATCTTGGTTTGGCTAGAGAAGAGTAGGATGGGCCTTCAGTAAATACCTGAAGCATAACTTTCCTGGTAAATTGTTGATTTTTTTTCCTAGTGGAGGCAATAAATATTGTCTATCTTCATCAGCTAAAGCACAAGAAAAAGTAGAATTTGAACCAACTGGAGTATTATTGGGCTAGGCAGTGCTAGAGAATGAGATATAACTCTTTGGTTAATAGCTCAAAGAAATTGGATGCATCAGTATCCTCCACCTTCTCAGTTTTTTGTTTTTTTTTTTGTCTTATTTTGTTTTCAAGCAGGTAAAACAGACATATTGCTTGGGCTAAGGAAAGGGATGATGAATCCTTATTACATTAAGCCTGTTACAGTTGGCTGAGATCTTCCTCAACTGCAGCACTAAGAGGATGTTAGGCAATGGTGTCAACAGAGTCAATCTGAATTCTTATAGGTTTGATTATAATGATTCTGCTTCTTTTCCCCTCAGAGGTTTTAGTACCATGGCCAAGTATTTGGTTATTTGTTGAATCAATATACTAATACCCATCACCATAACCTGATAATGTGTGGTAGAATTTTCGGTGACTCCTAAAAATAATTTGCACACCTTTCCTCTGGGGGTGGTTTTTACAAAGCAGATTCCTAATAATGACGTTTATAGGAAAGCACCACAGAGGAGAAGGAGTGTTTCTGACAATGGCCTGAAAATCACAGTTTACAGGTTGAGACAACGGAGAGGAGTTGGGACGGTTAGAAAGTCCCACTACCTCAGTGCTACGCTGAGCACTCTAATTTTCTATGGTTTCAAGACTAATAGTCAAGTGGTGGCACCTGCGTCAACAAAAACCGCATTGTGGTTCATCTGGATGTACAGATACTTCTCAAATGGTCTGTTGAGTGGTTTCCTTTCGGTGGGCTGTTGAGCAGATTCCGATAATTGTCCTCTTTCTTAAACAGCACGGTACCTTGAATCCTCCAGTGGCCCTCCTCCTCGTAATCTCTCTGTGCGTAGGCACAGAGAACCGAGGGCCTTTTAGTACTGTTTTTGATTGAGGAACCAGCAGTCTTATGTGGAGAACTAGAAGTTTGTTGTCATTTCTATATTGTTACTTCCTATGGCTTTTGAAAATGTTCAACCACATACTGGAGATAATCTAAACCGGCATTGTCCCATTCCAGTTTCTTGTTTGACTAAGTCCCCTTTTTACTTACAAAAGAAGATACTTGGTTTACTTCAGCTCTTAGAGCTACCCCATAGTACCACTTACAGCTTACTGGATGCTATAGAGTTTTAAACATCGTTGTTGATTTTGTTTGTTTATTTCTGCTCTTTTGCATTTTTTATCCACTTTATGCTAAAAGGAAAAGCTTCATAAATATGTCCTTATGTGTATTTCCTATTCCTTTTGCCCACTCAGGGACATTTTAAATATAATGCACATCTTAGTCATTTAAATCCTGTCTTGGTCTTTCCCATCTTGTTCTTTTAACAGTCTCTCCCACATTAAGTTTTAACAGATAAATGAACCAGTTGCTCTAGATTTGGTATACAGTCAAACAAAATCTTGAATCTTGAAGGAAATTTCTATTTTCCTGAGGATGAAAAGAAAAAACAAACCCTCATTAAACTGTGGTTTAATTCCACTTCTATGATCTGCCTTCCAGTCTAGCCTGGGGACATTGTGCAATGTGTTTCTTCCTGAGAGAAAGCTGAGGAAGGGCAGCTTGCTAAGCAGGTCAAGGGAAGGAGAAGAAATAGAAAGGGTGAGAATGACAATGAAGATAAAGTTGTACAGAGAGAGGATTATTTGAGTTAAGAAAATGTGAGGTGGCTACTGCTTCATGGACTTTTCACCCACAGGTAATCTACAGTTGGTAAATGACGGTAAAAGCAGCCATATGTGTGGGCCGTGGTGTAAGATGAAGCGCTGTGTATCTCAAAGACAAATTGACAGTTCCTGCCATAAGGGAGTTATGCTCCAGTTGAAGCAGTGGCAAGTGAGGGAACTAAGTGAATTGTGCACTGTTCTATGTGCTGGACGTGTTCCTAGACCCTGTAAATATGTTATCATAGTTAACCTTCAAAATCATCTTGAGAAATTCATAGATTACCCCTTCCCTCCAGTCCGCTATGTTAGAGTTTGGGCAAGAAAGACCCTGAGAATTTAAGTGGCTTTACCAACGTTACATAGCAAAAAGCAAGTGAAGCCAGGGTTTTCCTCTGGTCTAAGATACCCACCGATAACTATAGAAGGCAGAATGAGACATTTAATTACAGAGGCACAAAAATGGGCTACTGGCGATTAACACCATCACAGTCTCTTTAGTTCAGGAATATTTAAGGAAGGCTTCTTGAACGAAGTAGCACTTGAACTGCACTTTGCAGGTTAAGGGTAGACTTTTAAGAGGTGGATGTGGCACAGAAGGCAAATGAGCGACAGAGCTGGGATTGACTCCATTCTGAAGGCACAGCCTACTTCTAGAACAGTGAGAGCAAATATTGGAAGCCAATGCAACTAAAAAGGGATCGGATTACCTTGAGTTAGAGAAAAAAGTCTGAAAAGGAAGGTTAAGACAGGAACATGAAGGACTTTCAGTGCAAATATACAGGCAACAGGTTCTTTGATATAGACCCAGTCATTCCACATGCCATAATTACCTATGGAGATTGCATTTAATCTCTCCTTGTTAACTCTTAGCTCAGGACCAGTATTTCAGATGGCCTGGTGGGCTGAATGGTAATGGAGCAACACATAAGTAGGACTAGGTGTCAAGTTCTATGGCGTGAGTATTGTGAAATGCTTCTGATGGAAGCCAATGCATTCTCTTTTGTACTTTCTTTTTCTTTAGCTCAAACCATTTTACAATATGAAACCCTTATCAGAAGCTGATAGAGAAAAAGCAAGAAATCAGAGGATTCCAAAACTAAGTGATTTAATGGAACTTGCACAAAAGGAGAGAAAATTTGTGATATTTGATCTTTCTAGCCCTCCAGAAAAACACCCTTTCAGAAACACATTTATCCGTGAAACAGTACGTGTGATCCTTGACTCTAACATTGAGCAACATCTGGTATGTCTATTTCAACATTTAATGTAGAGGTTGGGAGGTGGGTAGAATGTCCCTGGAGCATAGCAGTTGAATGTGACTGACCTTGTAGATCGTTCCTGTCATCCTTAAATAATTCTGTTTCCTACAGAAATAGAGATCATTTCTTTCTTTTTTTTAAATTTAGAGTGAGAGAGAGGAGAAAAGAGAGAAAGAAATATTGATTTGTTGTTTTACCTGTTTATGCATCCATTTATTGCTCCTTGTATGTGCCCTGACTGGGGAGTGAACCAGCAACCTTGGCATATTGGGGTGACTCTCTGCCTGGGTGGGGCTGGAGATTGTTTCTTATACAGCTACATGTGGCAATGAACAGTGACCCACTAATATTTATCTCAGTGAGGGGAAACCCAAGCTAATAGAAATATCAGCACTCTGTTAAAAAGGGATGTGTATCATGACTATATGATGTGACCCCCATCTTGCACCAAGGCAGAACTATAGTAAGAGCCCAGGGAACAATAAGGCTTTGAAGACTTGACTTCAAGTAACGATGGATAAGCTAATTCTTATTTGAGCAGAGATGTTCATCACATTTTTCAGAAGCAACTCTCTGCTTGAGGTAATCAGTCATTCCAAATCTCTTAAATTTTCAGAATATGGAATAGTGCTATGAGTGAGAAAATGTACCTTTGTACCAATGGCACTATTTGCACAGCTGAGTCATGATAGCATTCCCTTTTGGCAGGAAATGAGTCCTCTCAAAGAGGATGTTTAGCAGCATCAGCCAGAGGAGATGCTTATGATTCCTACCTTTCATCCACACCTGCCACCCCCTTGTCCACTTGGTCTAGTGTGAGGCTATCTGCACACAGCGACCCCTTGACCCCCATGATTTTACCTGAGGAAACTCGGCTGCAGAACGACTCTGGCGAAAGCCCCATTGTGAGAGTTTATTAAGACAATATTAGGCCAAGGGCTGGAATTCTTTTCTACTCCCTATAGCCTGTTGCCCGTGCTGGAAAGGGGCTCTATTCTGCATGAGACTGTTTGTACCTATACATGTACAAACTGAAAGGTTTCCTGTTTCTTCTTACAGATTTATTGGTTGCCAGGTAGTGATAGGAACTATGTCAAGTCAAAAGCTCCTGGTTTTCAGCAAGTGGGCCGGTTATACCCCATTGAATTACTTAGAAAAGAGAATATCAGTATAATAAATGTTGACTACAAGAGGTTGTTCTACAACGGGTTGAGGTAAGTGTTTGGCCACACCTCTCTCAGCGCGTATTGCCTCACTTGCACAGACATCTGCACTCTAACCAAACTCTTAGCTTCCCCTCTCCACCTCAGGATTTCTGAGTGTGGCTATCTGTTTGGAATCCCCTATTCTCCTCTTCTTGCTCTTCCCTCTCTTTCGTCCTTTCTCCCTCTACCAACAAACATTTATCAAGTATAGACTAGCCCTTTGTCCTTTGTGCCTCAGTCTCTCATCATTTGACATACGTTTTTGTATGCTTGGCATTTTTGTTTCTTTATAAGGTGATTGTTGAAAAGTCAGACCTCAGAAAGGTGTTTATTTCCTCCTGCGACCAGATGGATTGCAGTACCTCATAGATAGCTTTGTAGTCCACATAGCCAGATTTCTAATAGGCATAATTAAGAACATTACTAAATCATTATTTTAAAAAGTTAAAGCAGCCAAGATGAGAAGAAACTAAAATTATTAACCACCACGTTTATAAATATACGGTGAGAGACAGCTTTCAGACTTAAAAGCACCTGGAAGTAAAATGACAATTTTTTCAAACTTTACTGTTACGAATCACTGCTTAATTTAATCCATAGCTCCATTTTCTTAGGTTTTAAAATAGCTTTTTCAGATAATTCTAAATGTTTAGAAGACAAAGTCTTCCTTGGAGAGATATATATCTAAAATCTCCTTGGGCTTGATAAAAATTCCCCCAGATAACTCTCTGCATCTCAAGCTGTGAACTCAGCTGTGAGACATACCTCTGTGTCTGTTCCTGCTTTTCCCACCTCTTGTCCTTTGGCTGGTGTAACATACAATATGTCCTTTTTTTAGCATTGGAAAATTACATTTTACCTTTATTTTCTAATTAGAAGATTTCTCTTTGCCCAACGACTCATCTATTTTGAGTGTATCTATAATTTTAACATTTTTAAAAGAGAAAATGGCCCTAATATGATTTACTTTTCTTTTAATCATAATTAGATTAATCTAGTAGTTGAGAAAGAATTTTAAGAGCTTCTATTTATTGAGCATTTATTATGTTCAAGTACTGTGGTTGGTAGACTACAAACTCTTTCAAATCCTGGCCTAGTCATTAATTACACATGGGATTTTGGACAAGTTTCTAATTGTCAGTTTTCCCATTTATAAATTGAGAAATACAATAACCTGATTAAATTGCTAAATTATTAAATGAGATAATTCTAATTATGCACATAGTAAAATGCTGGGTAAATGTAAGAACACAATAAACGTTAGCTTCTGCTTTTATCATTATCATCCTTATATGCTCTATCCTGGAAATTGTCTTGATCCCCATTTTGCAAATGAAACTTGGCTCTAAAGTGGAAAAGTTCAGAGAAGTTAGATAATTTGCCATAGTTAATACAGTTAGTCAGTAAGGGACCAAACTGGGCAAATTTAGGCTTGACAGATCACAGAGTCCAAATTATTTTGCCACTGTGCCTTTAAATTTATACCTTGGCCATAGTTACACGAACAAAGTTTCAACTGGCATCAGAATTAAGGGTGTAGGGGGGTCATATCCTGAGTCCTCTTATAAAGTTGAGCAGTTTATTTTACCTCAGCAGATATTTACTGATTAATAATATATAGCATACACCATAATAATTTTATGTGAAAAGTCAGCATAAGCAAGCCATCATCCTTTTCCTTAAGGAAAGCATATATTCTAGTAGGATGAATAAAGGCTTTTCCTATAAACCTATACTACAAAGCTGATCATAATCAACTCATGAGCTGGACTTTATTTCAAATCATTCCCCTAGGATGTTAAACAGTTGCGCATTCAGTTATTTTTATGATGTTTATGATCAGAATATTTGGGATTATGATCACATTTTCAATACATTTTCCATGATCGGTGCTCACTTTCTAGTTCCCTCAGCCCACTGTCACATGACATTGTGACTTTGCCAACTTGACAGACTGCTTTAAATACATTATTTTAAATTAAAATTATATTACTATAGAAACACCCTCTTTTATTTCCGATTTGGGGATTTTTAAGTGTTTTTTTTAACTTTTTAATTTTAAAAACTAATTTATTAAGGTGATATTTGCATAAAATTAACCATTTTAAAGTAAACAATTCAGTGACATTTAGTACATTCACAGTGTTTTATAGCCATCACCTCTAGTTCTGATATATTCTGATATTGGAAATTGTTATTTTCCCTATTTTTTTTTTGACAGTCTTGCTAGGGGTTTATGGATTTTATTTATCATTTCAGAACACCAAATATTTGTTAGTTTTTTTTGCATGTTTGCTTTCCTGTTTATTATTTTTTCTCTTCAATTTACTTTAGGTTTATTTTGCTTTTTTAAAAAAATTAGCCAGCTTCTTTACCTATGTAGAAAATTAGGTAGTTGATTTTTAGATCTCCTGTTCTAATGTAAACACTTAAAGCTATAAATTTCCCTGTAAACATTGCTTCATAGCACCCCACAGACAGTTTCAATATATTGCCTTCATTATCATCCAATTTCAAATATTTTAAATTTTCCTTATTTCCTACTTTACTCCTAGATTCTTTAGAAGTGTGTTAACAGTTTTAAAATTTTAAGTTTCTCAACTACCTTAGTGTTACTGATTTCTGATTTAAATTCATTGTGATGAGAGAACAACTCTGTATGATTTCAGTACTTTCAAATTTATTTAAACTTGTCTGATGGCCCACTCTATCATTTATCTTACTGAACTTCCCATGGCTACATAAAATAATGTGCTTTCTTCAGTTGCTGGGTTTAGTAGACTGCAAATGTCAATTAGTTTAAGTTGGTTGATAGACTTTTCAAATATTTTATACTGAATTTTTTCCTGTTTTTTTTCTATTAAGTTAACACAAAGGATTAGGTTTCAGATCAAACTGACACTTATCAGAGAACTTAATATTATTAATTATTAATCTCAAAGATAAGTGGGAAATCAAGAGGCCCAGACAAAACAAGAAGTCAGGGACATTGATTCTAGCTCCACAACTGTCTTCCTTTATTGGACACATACTCTAAGGCCCACAGTAATATTTCACATAGAAGAGGAGCATTTGAATTATAAAACATCTCCATTTAATACTCCCAGGAAGATGTGTAGCTTATGTGACCTCCTCCAGGGACCCATACCTCATAAATTCACATTCTGTATTTACTTACAAAATACATGATAAAGAAATACTTAACGAGGAGCATCCTTTAAAGAATCTTTTCTATATAAAGCCTCTCTTTCTAGTAAATGTCATTTTTATATTTACAAAAGATGTGGTAATCACGTTGACAAGAAGATTAGACCAAGTCTTCTTTCTGCCTTCTTCCTAATGGGAGCAAACTCCCCCATCAGAAAGAAATGAATGGCTCCTTGTGCCTCATCTGTCAGTTCCCGAGAATGGTGGGTTAATATCTCCAGTTATGATTGTTGATCTTTGTATCTGTCTTTGGTTCTGTTTGTTGTTGTTGTTTTGGCTTCTTATGTTTTAAAACTCTTTTGTTAGGTTGTATACGCATTAAGAATTGTTAGGTCTTCTTGGTGAATTGACCCTTTCATTATGAAATGTCCATTGTGTCTGGTAATAATTCTTATTTAAAGATTACCTGTTCTTTTATTAATATTGTCACACTAGCTTTCTTATAATCAGTGTTTGTATTATACCTCTTTTTCTGTCATTTATCTTTCAACAGATTTGCATCTTTATATATTTAAAGTTCATCTCCTATAAAAAGAATATTATGGGTTCTTGCTTTTATAGACAGCCTCTGCCTTTTAATGGGAATGTTTTGTCCATTATTAACCCTACAGTAGCCTCTAAATGTTCAAGTGAGAGGAAGAATCAAATGTCTCTCACTTTAAATTAAAAGCTAGAAATGATTAAGCTTAGTGAGGAAAGAATGCTGAAAGCCAAGGGAAGCAAAAAGTTTGGTGTCTTGTGCCAAACAGCTAAGTTGAGTATGCAAAGGAAAAGTTCTTGAGGAAAATTAAAAGTGAACACACAAATGATAAGAAAGTGAAACACCCTTATTGCTGATATGGAGAAAGTTTTAGAGATATGGATAAAAGGTCAAACTAGCCACAACAGTCCCTTAAGCTGTGCCTAATCCAGAGCAAGGACCTGGATTTCATTCTATGAAGGCTGAGAAAGGTGAGAAAACTGCAGAAGCAAAGTTGGAGGCTAGCAAAGGTTAGTTCATGAAGGTTTAAAGAGGGAAACCATCTCCATAACATAAAAGTGCAAGGCGAATCAGCAAGTGTTGATGTGGAAGCTACAGCAAGTTACACAGAAGATCTAGCTAAGATGATTAATGAAAGTGGCTACACTAAACAGCAGATTTTCAATGTGGATGCAACAGCTTTACATTGGAATAAAAGGCCATCTAGGATTTTCAAAGCTAAGAAAGAGAAATCAATGCCTGGTCTCAAAGCTTCAAAGAACAGGTTGACACTCTTGTTAGGGGCTAATGCAGCTGGTGACCTTTAAGTTGAAGCCAATGCTCATTTACCATTCTGAAAGTCCTGTGGCCCTTAAAAATTATGCTAAATCTGTTCTGCCTGTGCCCTATAAATGGAACAACAAAGCCTGGATAACAGAATATCTGTTTACAGTATGGTTTACTATTTTAAGCCTACTGTTAAGAGATTCTCTGAAGAAAAGATACCTTTAAAAATATTGCTGCTCATTGATAATGCATCTGGTCACCCAAGAGCTCTGATGGAGATGTACAATGAGATTAATGTTGTTTCTATGCCTGCTAAAACAACATCTATTCTTTAGTCCATGTATCAAGGAGTAATTTTGAACTTTGTCTTATTTTTTAAGAAATAAATTTCATGAGGCTTTAGCTGCCATAGATAGTGATTCCTCTGATGGATCTGGACAAAGTAAATGAAGAACTTTCTGTAAAGAATTCATTATTCAAGGTGCCATTAAGAACGTCTGTGATTCACAGGAAGAGGTCAAAATGTCAATATTAACAGGAGATTGGAAGAAGTTGCTTCCAACTCTTATAGATGACTTGGAGAGGTTCAAGACTTCAGTGGAGGAATTAACTACAGATGTTGTGGAAATAGCAGGAGAATTGTATTTTGAAGTGGAGCCTAGACACAGCTAAATGGCTGCAATCTTATGATAGAGCTTTAATAGATGAGGAGTTAACTTCTTACAGATGAGTGAAGAAAATGGTTTCTTAAGATAGAATCTACTCCTGCTAAGATGCTGTGAATATTGTTGAAATGACAAGAAAGGATTTATAAAATTACATAAACTTAGTTGATAAAGTAGTAGCAGAATTTGAGAGGATTGACTCCAATTTTGAAAGAAATTTCACTGTGAATAAAATGCTGCCAAATAGTATTGCATGCTATAGAGAAATTATTTATGAAAGGAGGAGTCAATTGATCTGGCAAATTTTATTGTTGTCTTACTTTAAGGAATTGCCACAACCACCCCAACCTTCAGCAGCCATCAATATGCAGCAGACCCTCCACCAACAAAAAGATTACAACTTGATGAAAGCTTAGATGATGGTTAGAACTTTTTTTGCAATGAAGTGTCTTAAAATTAAGGTGTACATATTATTATTGTAGGCATAATGTTATTGCATACTTAATGAACTATAGTATTATATAAATGTAACTTTTATATGCACTTGGAAACCAAAAAATTCATGTAACTTGCTTTGTTGATATCTTTGCTTTATTGGAGTTGTCTGAAACTGAACCTACAATTTCTCTAAGGTATGCCTGTGTACCCAGAAGTGGAATTGCTGAATCATATAGTAATTCTAATTGTTTAAGGAACCACCATGTTGTTTTCCACAGCAGCTGCACCAACTTTTCCAATTTTGCACAAGGTTTCCAATTTTTCCACATTATTCACATTGTTGTAGATTTTTTTTTAATGTAGAAATCCTAATGGGTTAGTACTAGTTCTTTAAATATTAGGTGGAATTCACCAGTGAAGCCATTGGCTCCAAGACTTCCATTGTTGGGGAGATTTTTGGTTAATGATTCATTCTCTTTTCTCATTATAGGTTTTCTCATTTTCCTGTTATTCAGGATTCAGTTATGGTAGGTTTTGTGTTTCTAGGATTTTGTCCATTTCATCTAGGTTATCCAATTTGTTGGGGAACAATTATTTATAGTTCTCTTGTATAACTCTTTTTATTTCTATAAAATTAGTAGTAGCATCCTTAATGTTCATTTCTGATTTGAGTAATTTGAGTACTTTTTCTTATTTCCACCTACCTAAATGTTTAACAGTGTTGTTGATCTTTTCAAAGAAATAGCTTTTGGTTTCATTGATTTTCTCTGTTGTTTTTCTGTTTTCTATTCCATTTATGTCTTCTCTAATTTTTCTTATTTACTTCCTCTGCTATGTTGGATCAAGTTGCTCTCTTTTCTACCTTAAGTCGTAAATTTAGGTTATTTGGAATAGTTGTCTCTCTTTTTTTCTTTCTTTTTTTTTAAATGTAAGCATTTATCATTATAAACTTCTTCCCTAGATTAACTTTTGCAGCATCCCTTAAGTTTTGGTATATTGTGTTTTTATTTTCATTCATCTAAGTATTTTCTAATTTCCATGGTGTTTTCTTTTTTGATCCATTCATTGTTTGAAAGTGTGTTTAATTTTCACAAATGTGTGAATTTTCCAGTTTCCTTCTGTTACTGACTTCTAACTTTATACTGTTGTGGTAGGGGAAGATGCTTTCTATGCTATCTATCATTTTAAATCTATTGAGACAATTTGTGGCCTAACATGTGGTCTGCCCTGGAAGATGTCCCCTGTGTTCTTGAGAAGAGTATATATGCTGTTATTGTCAGTTTCAGTATTGTATATATCTTAGAAATAGTTTCTTGTATTTTTTGTCTTCTATTTCTTTTTTTGTTTGTTTGTTTGTTTAATTCTTACCAGAGGATATGTTTACTGACGAGAGAGAGAGAGAGAGAGAGAGAGAGAGAAACATTGCATTGATTAGTTGCTTCCCGTACCCACCTCAACTGGGGATCGAACCCACAGCCTACATATATGGCCTGTCTGGGGATGGAACCCACAACCTTTTGGCATACAGGACAACACTCCAACCACCTGAGCCACCTGGCCAGGGCTGAGTCCTCTATTTCTTTTTCCATTATTTCACTTACAATCTATGTCTTTGGATGTAAAATACATCTCTTATAGACAGCACTAAGTTCAATCATGTGTTTTTATCCATTCATTAAATTTGTCTTTAACCCATTTAAAAAATAATTACTGATGAGAAGGCACTTTTGTCATTTTTTTTACTTCAGTCATTTCTGCAAATATTTGTTATTTTGTTTCCATCTCCTGACATTTTGTTATTTTGTTATTTCTATGTGCTTTGTAATCTGTCCCTTATTTTCTGCATTACTGTTTTCTTGTTTTTAGTTGATTTTTTGGTACTGAAACATTTCAATCCTTTTCTCCTTTTGTGTATATTCTATCCCTATTTTCTTTGTGGTTACCATGGGAACTACATTTAACATTCTGAAGTTATAACTTTTTTCTAATTTATACCAGCTTAACTCCAATAACATACAAGACTCTGTTGATTTTTTTACAGCTCTATTCCTATCCTTTTCATTTGTTGCTCCCATAAAAATATATCTTTACACATTATATATCCCCAAAACATAAATTAATCATTTTAAAATTCATTAGTCTTTTAAATTATATAGAAAACAACATGTGGAGTTAAAAACCGAAATTAAAATAATGCTAGCTTTTAGAGTAATAGTTATTTTTTTCTTTAGATGTATTAGTCTCTTAATCATGTAGAAAAGGAAGAGTATATGTACAATCCATTGTTACAATACCAAATATAATTGTCCCTGTACTTACTTCTATTGAAATCTTTATTTCTCCATACAGTTTTGAGTCACTATTTAGTTAGCCTCTCTTCATTTCACTTTGCAGGACTCCCTTGACTTTTCTTGTGGGGCATATCTAGTGTCCATGAACTCCCTCCGTTTTAGTCTATCTAGGAATTTATCAGTTTTCCCTTCAGTTTTGAAAAACAGTGTCGCTGGATATAGGACTCTCAGTTGACAGTTTTTTAACACTTTGAATATGTGGGTCTACTGCCTTCTGGCCTTCAAAGTTTATCATGGGAACTTCTCTAATGATTTTATCTGGGATCCTTTGTATGTGACAAATCACTTCTCTACTGGTGCTTTTAAGATTCTCTTTTTGTCTTTGTCTTTGAAAGTTTGATTAAAATGTGTTGCCATGTGAGTCTCTTTAAATTCATCTTACTTGGAATTCACTGAGCTTCCTGGATGTTTATATTCACATCTTTCATCAAACTTAGAAAGTTTTCAGCCATTATTTCTTCAGATATTTTTTCTAATTTTTTCTCTCTTCTCCTTCCAAGACTATAACAATGCATGTATTGGTCTGTTTAATGGTAAACAACAGATCTCGCAGACTCTGTTCACTTTTCTTTAATCTTTTTATTTTTCAGACTCATTAACTTTAATTCTTCTATCTTAAAATTCACTGATTCTTTATTCTGACTGCTCAAATTTTCCTTTGAATCCTAAAAGTCAAATTTTCATTTCAGTACTGTATTTTCAGCTCCAGAACTTCCTTTTGGTTTCTTTTTAGGTTTTCTGTCCTTTTATTAATATTGCCACTTTGTTCATCTTATTATTTTTTTTACTTTATCTGCATCTTTCTTTAGTTCTTTAAGTACCTTTAAAGTGGTTGTTTTAAACTCATTGTCTAGAGCCTCTGGCTGGCATGGCTCAGTGGACTGAGCACCAGCCTGTGAACCAAGGGGTCGCCCGTTCGATTCCCAGTCAGGGCACATGCCTGGGTTGCAGGCCAGGTCCCCAGTTGGGGGCATGTGAGAAGCAACTGATCACTGTATCTCTCACACAATGATGTTTCTCTCCTTTTCCTTCTCCCTCCTTTCCCCTCTCTCTAAAAATAAATAAAAATAAAGTCATTGTCTAATATATCGACTTTTTTTAGGGACAGTTTCTGTTGTTTTTCCCCCCTTGAATGGGGCCTACCTTCTTGTTTCTTTGTTTGCTTTGTGATTTTTTTTTTCTTTTATTGTTTCCAGAGAGAGGGGGAGAGAGGGAGAGGAACATTGGATGTGAGAGAGAAACATCGATTGGGTGCCTCTTGCATGTGCCCCAGCTGGGGACTTGAACCCACAACCCAGACCTGTACCCTGACTGGGGATCAAACCCATGACCTTTAGGTCTGCAGGATGATGCCCAACCAACTGAGCCACACTGGCCAGGGGTACTTTGTGATTAAAGAAAAAATAGGACCCTTGAATCTAATAATCTAGTAACTCCAGATTCTCCCTCTTCCTTTGTTCTCCCTGTTCCTCAGGGTTTGCTGTTTTTTGTTATGTATTTATTTGTCTGTTGGTTGGTTGCCTTTGTGCCAAGGACCAGCCTGAGGTATAAACTTAAACACCTTCTCAGGTCCCTTCTGTTCCTTTCCCTGGACATACACAGTCACTTTGTAATATTCCCTATGTATGCAGTTGCTTTTGTGCCCTAGTGTTTAATATCTGGATCCCAAAAGGAGAAAAAAGAAAACTGAAAGGTGGGAAAGAAAGATCACTGGTCCTGTAAATCACGAAAGTCACTTCAGCTGGTTGGGGGGCGGGGGGGGGGCGGGTCCTGCAACAGTGGAAAGAGGTGGAACAAGGGCTTCTCTCTTTAGTCGTACCTCTCTGATCAGAAGCATCAGTCAGTGATCCTAGTGTTACCAGATAGCCTGGTGCTGTTCCAGAACAGCCAATGGGGTCCTCCTGCTCGCCACCCATAGGCAAAATCTCTGGAGGCAGAGTCTGGTGGAAAGGAAAAGGAACCCTTTATTTAAAGTACAAACAACTTGAAGTAATGGCAGTTTTCTGCCTCAAAGCTTGTTTCTTTTAAAACGCTTCAAAGAATCACCCTGCCAGCCACTGCCAGCTCAGTTCAAGGTTGCATCAGGAACTTCTCCCACCTGAATGTACCATCCTCTAAGAATGCAGTGGCTTAGCTGGTTTCCATTTGCTGTCTGGCTTCGATCTGTGCGTCCGTGTCCTACTTGTAGCGCACCGTCCTTTTCCTCTGGCTGGCCTGCTCTGCGTCAGTGTGCCCAGCTGGGCAGGACCTGTGCAGCACAGCCCCAGTCGTCAGCACCGCTGCAGCTTCCCGTGTCGGGCAGCGGCATGGGGCTCGTTGCATTGCCACACAGCTTCCAGGACTGCCACTGGCCGGTCTGCTAAGCCCCGTCCTGCAGGTTGGTGGGGTAGATCCGATGCCCTGCCTGGGCTGGAGCTGGCAGAGCAGAAGCCACAGCAGGAGCCACCATCACCAGACCCCTGACGGAGGGGTCCCTGGCAGAGGAGCGCTCAGGCGGCAGATGGGAATCCACGAGGCTGCTCCCCATCCCCCGAGCCTCCTTGGGTCCCCTCTTATCAGCCTAGTGCCCACAGTGCTCCTGGTCAGGCAGGTCCCAGAGTGCTCAGGGATGGGTGCAGGGAATACAACCAACCAGCCAGGGGAGGGGAGAGCAAAAGTGCACATTTTCCACATGCTCTGCTTTTAAAGGCAGACCCTATAGTCCCCACGCAGAAGTAGAGAGGGGGGTATTGTCCCTTTTATCCAGTCACTTTCCCAGCTCCATGCATCAGCCCTTAGTGCTTCTTTCTGCCGAGTCATGCGTACAGCTACTGGGTAGAATGATTCTCTCTCAATTTATCTTCTTTTCCAGGATTGTTTCTGTTATTTGGGAGTTGTGCCTGTCCATATAAATTTTAGAATCAGCTGACCTAATTGTACAAAAAACCTTGCTGAGATTTTGATGGGAATTGCATTAAGCCTGTGAATCAATTTAGGGGAATTGACATCTTTACAATATCGAGTCTTTCGATCCATGAACACACATGTCTCTCCGTTTATTAAAATGTTTGATTACTTTCATCAACGTTTTGTATTTTCAGTTAATAGATCCTGCACTTTGTTAAGATAAATGTTTACTTTTCTTTGGAGTGATTGTTAATGGTACTGTGTTTTTATTTTTAGTTTCTATCTGGTCATTACTGCCAAATAAAAATGTGATTGGTTTTTGTGTGTTGGTTTCAAAAAACAAAAAGGTAGCTTTTTACTACTGTTTTCTTATTTCTGTTTTTTTTTTTTTAATTTACCTTAGGTGACCTGTAGAAGTGTCTTAGAGACATATTGGGTAACTAATGGACAACGCTCCTGCAAAAGCAGTGCTGTTTTTATTTTACATTTGATACAAAGAGCCTATGAACTTGCCAAGCTTGTATATGACAGATGTGGGATTCATGCCCAGGCTGTACAGAGCTGTTTCTAACAGTCTGTACCATCTCAGGATTAAAAAAATTTTTTGAAGGTCTTACATGGTGTGTTTTCTGAGAATTTTAAGCCTTGAAAATGACAACTTGATTAGAATTACTAGATGTTCCTCTAGTTATTTTCTTCCTGTCTCTGGAGACAGTGTGCAGGTCTCTACTGGCATTTAATGTATTGGGAAAAGTTGGGTTCCATTCCCTCTACTCAATTTTTATAAAAGTTCATTATGTGTGAAATTTGAATATTCATCAAATTGGAATTCATTTATTCATTCCTTCAATTACTACTTATGAAGGTAAGTATTATGCTATGTACTGGATATCCAAAGATGAATAAGACACTGCTTTCATTTAATTTGCTAATACTCAAGTGAAAAAGACCCATAGGAAAGGGTGGTAAATGTTCTGATGGAAGTAAGTATAGCTGCTCCTCAGTGGTGTGCTGGAGCTGGCTCCTGCCAGTTTGTAGGAGCCTATTATTAAATATTCAGAAACTGAAAACCTGTTTTACCAATGGTAGCTAAAATTGGCTATGGTTGGATTATTTATACCATGGAAATTAGCAAATACTACATATAGGGCTTTACTTTTCTTTCTTCCTTCTTTACTATCCCTTAGGCCATCCAGTTTCCTAACACACCACTGTTGGTCTGAGTAGAGGTTTTAAACCCATTCTTTTATCTCATTGCAACATGAGCCCATTCTGTATGCCATATCACAGATTTGTTTCAGGACCAGCTGCTTCTGGTGATTTAAACAACCACCTTTAACAAACATGGTGGCTGTTCCCCTTTTAGATGATGAGGGTAAGATTAAGTCTAAAGCCCCGTGGGTTCTGTTTCTGTTCCAGAGATTATAAAGCAGCCAACATCACCATCAACTTGTACCTTGTCAATGAGCCTTGGCTCTTCTCACTGGCCTGGTGCTCCAGGATTCATTCAGTGACCACAGACAACATTGAGCTCCTGAAGCAGATAAATGTCCCTTACTACCTCATGGTGAGTGGAATATCCGAATTGTTCTCCCTAGTCTGGTATGATGGGAATCCATGTCCCCTACCCCACCTGTACGTGGCCCACTGTGCAGTCCCCTGCGGAGCTACCTAAGAGCAGAGATATCTGTGATTTAGGAGATGGGCATTCTCCCTTCTCTCACACAAATCCTACTATGAACTTGGAAGTGTTCCATTGGCCAAAGAAAACCACATGGCCAAGTCCAGATTCAAGGTGGATAAGGGGGGAAACAACTTCGCTTCTTGGTGGGGAGGGACAGCAAGGTCACGTTCCATACTTTTCTTTTCACTCAAATTTTACAGATTTAAGTAACATTTAATGCACAATTATAGCAATAAATACACCTGTTCTAAGCCATTTAGGAACTTATTCTTGGTGTTGCTGGATGATGCTCACCTGGTGCACATCGTGGAACAGGCCAAGGCCTCAGTCAGTATGTTTCTCAGAAGGGATTAGGAGCCTCAGTTTAGTGGAAGTTGGTTAAGAGGAGCTACTGTACTGGCCTAGTAGGGCTGTTGTGAGGGTTAAATGTGAAAATACCCTAAAAGTGCTTAGAACACTTCCTTAGGTTCTGTAAATGCTCATTAATTGTTAGTTCTTATTATTATGACCACTAGTATTTTTATTAATATTATTATTCAGCCCAAGGAGAGACCTTAGGATGGGGGCAGAATGGCCTAAGAAAGAATAAAAAGTGCCAGCTCAAGTAAGATCAGCAGCATCAAGTAAGCATCAAGTAAGATCAGAGGGGACAGTGGAGGAGGAAAGGGAGAGTCAAAGCAGGGAATTAGAAAACTCACACAGGAGGCCCAGGAGACGGAGTTCTGGGAAGTGGGCGACTCAGGCAAGGAGTGTGGGGGAGGGGCCATGTTAAGGGAGAATTATAATTTCAACCTGCTTACTTGAAGCATCATGATGTAGAACAGTGATTTCTAAATATTGGCTGTGTTGCAGCCTCCCTAGGCTGGGCAGGTCCACTCATGACTCAGGTAGAAGAAAGAAAATGCGTGGAGCCGTGGGGATGCTTGACATGCCTTTATTTGGGGGAGTCACACAGGCCACAAGCCCATGTCTATGTCTGCACGCCCCTCACGCCCGCAAGCCTGCACTCCCGCTCTTCCTCACTCCCTCACAGTAAGAAGCCCCCACCGCCTTAAGGACTAGCACAAACAGAGCCAGCCTCAGGCCAAAAAGTGAGGTAACCTAGCATGAGCTGCGCATGCGAGCCCACTCGAGGCCAAGGGGCAGTTTGTCACACCCAGGCTCAAGGCTGTGGGAACACTGCTTTATCAGACTCCCTCAAGGTTTGGAGAAGCTGCTCCCCCAAGTTACACGAGCACCTGGCTGAGAAGCCAGACTGCCTCCACTTACCCTGCACTGGCTCACAGACTGGTTGCTTCAGTGTCACCTGAGGAGCTTGCTGAAAGCGGAGGAATTCTAAATCCTGCGGTCTGCAGGGAGACCCAGGAACCTGTATTACTAAAAGCTGCCCTGGCAGAGTTGGGTGCACAACCGGGTTTGGGGAGCCAGGCCATGAAAACACAGAGCACAGGAACTCAAGCGACTTGGGCTGTAGTCCTGGGTTCAGAGCAGACTTGCGATGTGACTCCGCTGGGACTCGCCCAGGCCTCTGTGTTGAGGGTCAAGGGAAATGAAGGGTGTGAACTTCTATCCCCTGTAGAGCCCCCACATGTGGAAGGGGACAGCAGCAGGTATTCTCTGTGTCTGAGGCCAGCACTTCTAACCAGCTTCCCCACCGGGTCTGCCGCCCCTCCACTCGGGCCCAGGCCTGACAGCCGAGCAAGGGACTTGGCCCACGTGATCAAAAATCCCTTCCAGCTGGAAAGTTCTTTGACTTTTAAAGTGATTTCTTTTCTGTTTTGCAGACACCAGGTTACTATATGTTCATGTGGCTTCTCCTAGATTGTGTTTCTGCAGTTTTTATTGCTGCCATATTTTATTTTCATTGGTAAGTATATGTTTGTAACTTTAAATGAATTTTTCCCAAAATAAAAATTTAAATATTTCTTATGGAAAGTTGAGAAAACGGTTAAACACTCTTCCTCTAATCCATCCCCCATGGCAAGTTCTCAGGAAGACAGGGTTACTAGTCTGAGCCCTTCATTTCTTCTCATACTGCCTGCAGCTCCTCACACCCCTTCCACCTCCTCAGCACAAGGCAGTATTTTACGGATGAGGGCTGTCACTAAGGCTCAGGTAAAGCCTGTTACCACAGATTCAATGTGATTCTGCTGAGAAAGGACAGAGGTTGAAGACTGTCCGGAACATAGCGGGACGCTGTGCAAAGAGCAAGTCCGCAAACCTGGAAGCCTGGCTTTTAGGCCTGGATTTGCCCCTTGGCTGTTGGTGACCCTGGGAAAATCACGGCCCCTTTGCAGAGAACAGTGTTTATCTGTCCAAGAAAATGACGTTTGCGAATCCTTGACAGGACAGTGCTACAGCACTGCAAGATTGTATATCCTGGAAGAGGAATCTTAGCTAGAGGAGACCGTGGTTTTGTGGACCTCCTCATGCCCGTCATGCCTTCATTTGTGAGTTATCCTTTAGAGGAGGAAAGTACAAATTCCTAAGTGAGAATTTGATGGGTAGTGTTTCTCCTCTGCCTTGGTTTATTGTTATTTTTGGAAAAGGTCTCCAACGCTCATGGGTGGTCTGCTTCCTTCCAGGTGGAGAGAAAGCCAAAAAGAGAGAGTCTTCGAAAGCATTAGCAGTTTCACAGGTAAAGACAGAGACCTAACCCAGTGCTACCCATTGTCCCTAGGACAGAGGGTCTGCTTTCTGTGTCTCTGACAAGAGCTGAGGGAGTCTGGGAAATGGAGGGGTGGGGACTAGGAAGAAGTTGGGAGGAATAGCTGGGCATGGGTTCTGGAGTGCCCTTGACATCAAGCTTCATTTTGGACTCAGTCTCTAAACAGTGAGACTCCTTGGAAGTTTGTGGACATGGTATTTATTTTTAATTTCTTCAACTATTCATTCATCACAGTTCTTGAGTAACCGATTTGTGCCAGGTCTCCTGAAAGGGAATGAAGATAATTGAAGAATGGAGGGTGGCCCACAGAGAACAGTGAGGAAGCAGACAAGAGTCTAGCAATTCGCACCCTGGGTCGAGCACCAGGCCCAGGACAGAGGCTTCCATGGCCCTTAGGGCTGAGTGTGCTTTGTGGGAGGGACTTCAGCTGTGGGTAACGAGTGTTGGAGGGTGGGGAGAACACTGCAGAGGCCCTGCAATGCTGGACTAGGGTCTAGGCTCTGCGTATAAGCCGTCGGGAGGTGGCAAATGAGTTTCAAATAAAGGAGCAATATGCTAGATTGTCTGTGTAGGAGGATGGAAACCAAAATAATGTCTTATTCAGCAGGAGAACCCAGGGGCTGAGGAAGTGAGATAGGCCAGTTAGGGGGAGGGAAGCTAGCTTTAATTTTCAAAAGGAGGTAACCGCACAGTGAGTTATGGGAAGCCAGTGCAGTGGCAAAGGGAAACCCAGTTAGGAAGCAGGGGAGCGTGCAGTGCACGGGACGGTTTCCTTACCCAGCTGCTGGAGCCTCAGGCGAAGTCCCAAATTCATGAATTAATGTAATTTCTGTGGACGGCAGTGACCCTCCTGACGGTGGCAGGTGATTGAATGGTACGACACTTAGAGGCAGGAATGGATCCACGGGGGCTCTGAAAAAATAAGTGCAGAAATTGGAATAATGGAAGGCAATGGTGTTTCATGCTGTGACACTGAAAGTTCAAACCAAGATTGCCCAACACTCTTGAGGGGCGGAGCGTTCTCAAGTAGCGCTGAGGTACATGGATCTGAAGCTCGCTCTCCTGGCTGGTGAGAGGTCTGAAGGCTGTATTCCAGGTTCCTTATTATTTTCAGCAGTTACATGATTAAACTGAGGCTGCCATAACAAAATGTCACAGACTGGACAGGTTAAACAACAGAAATTTACTTATCTCCTGTTCATGGAGGCTAGAAATGCAAGATGGGTGTGTCAGCAGGTTCGGTTCTTCTGCGCCTTCTGTCCTTGGCTTGCCGAGGGCCTCCTCCGTGCCGCGTCCTCAGGCAGCCTTTCCTCCGTGTGCACGTGCATCTTCAGTGTCTCTGGCTGGCTCCAAATTGTCTCTTCTCCAGTCAGACTGGATTGGGGTCCACTCGAACTGCCTCACTTTAATCAACTCTTTAAAGGCTCTGTCTTCAAGTATAGTGAATTTGGGGGCACACAGTTGAGCCCTTGACAGTAATCTCGCCAAGAAACGAAAGTAACTTGGAAATGGCGAGGAAATCATGGATGGGAGAGAAATTTTTAAGGAAAATTCGAAGAGATGTACTCATTACATGAAGTGGCTACAATGCTTTAGGAAAAGTACTTATCAGGATACATTTTTTGTCACTTTAAAGAAGTCAGCCTTTTATCTTCTGTCTTATATAGTTTCTTATGAAAAGTCTTCCAAGATAAAAATGTCTTCCATTTTTTATCTTTGTTCCTCTATTTGTAATATGTACTTTTTCTCTGAATAACTTTATGATTGCTTTCTTTTGTTACTGGTTTTCAGTAATTTGGTTATGGTTTACCTTGATATACATGAGTGTGTGTATGTATGTGTGTTTCTATCATGCTTTGGCATTCGCTGAACTACTTAGATCAGTCAGAGCATAATTTTCATCAAATTGGATAAATTTTTAGTCTTTATTTTTCAAATATTTTTCTACCCCTATCCATTTTCTGGTATTCCACCTACATATATGTTAGACAGTTTGATATTATTCCATCAGTTACTGAGACTGTTCATTTTTATTTTTAGACTATTTCATTTCTGTGCTTAGATTCTATTGCTGTATATATTTATTTTTTATTGCTGTGTAACAAATTACCACAAACCTAGAAGCTTAAAATAATACAAATGTATCACTCACAGATTCTGTGGGCCAGGAATTTAGGCATGGGTTAGATGGGTCATCTGCTTAGAGTCCCGCCAGGCTAAATCCAAGGAGTTGGCCTGGGCTGAGATTTCATCTGAGGCTTAAGAGTCCTCTTCCATTCTTGTGGTGTTTGGCAGAATTCAGTTCCTTAAAACTGTAAGACTGAAGTCGTCCCTGTTTTCTTGATCACTGATGACAGTGTTTTGCTCTGAGCTCCTAGAGTTTACCTTCATGTCTTAGCCACATGGCCCTCACACAACATGGCAACTTACTTTTTCAAAGCTAGCAGAATAATATATCTTATAGCAGATGGATTCAGGAAGAGGAAAACAAACGAAGAAAAATAACAGAAAAAAACAATAGACAACAAGTTGAGACATGCTAGTCATACATCCAAACATTTTATTAATTACATTAAATATAAATGGATTAATTACACAAATCAAATGTAGAGATTGTCAAATAGAAAAAAAAAAGCAAGTCCCAACCATATGTGGTATACGAAAGAAATACTTAAAATACAAAGACACAAATAGATTCAAAGTAAAAGGATGGGGAAAGTGACATGCCATGTAAGCAATCAGCATAAGAAGTAATATCTGAAAACAGACTTCAAAACATGGAACATTACTGGAAACAAAGACAGATTTCATAATGGTGAAAAGGTCAGTATATCAGGAGGGCATTATAAATAAAACTATGTATGCACTTAATAGCAGAACTTCCAAACACATGAAACAAAAAGTGAAAGAGAAATCATAGTTGGAGACTTTAAAAGTCTTCTCTCAGTACCTGAAAGAACAAATAAGCACACACAAGAAAATCAGAAAAGATATAGAAATCTGAACAACAGTTTCAGCCACATTGATATAAAACAAAACCCCAACAACTAGAAGAATATACAATACTTTCAAATGTACATGACATATTTGCCAAAATAGATTACTTGACAAGCCATAAAACAAGTCTCAATAAGTAAATTTTGAAAGACTGGAATCTTACAGAGTATGTTCTGTGACCACAACAAAATTAAGAACAAATACTAATGAAATACCTAGATAAGCCTCTAAATCCTGGAAATTAATGTATTTTTAAACAGCCCATTGATCAAGGAATAAATCACAAGGGAAATTAGGTATTAAGTTAAATACTTTAAACTAAAGGACAATACATATACAACAGTAAAATTTGTGGGGTACCAGCTAAAGCAGGACTTACAGGGAAATTTATAACTTTAAATGTTAGAATGAAGAAAGGTTTAATGTTGATTAAGTTTCTACCTTAAGAATCTATAAAAGGTAGAGTACATTTTCCCCCCAAGTAAAAGAAAGGAAATACTAAAGATAGCAAGGATCAATGAAATCGGAAAAATACAAAGAAAGTGAAAAATTGGTTCTTTGACAAGTTTAATAAAATTGATAAACTTTTAGCAAGATGAGAGGTTGCCAGGTTGCTAATATAATTAATGATGAATAAAAGATGGAAGTATCCAGATCCTAGATGTCAAAAGGAAAATTCTGGACATTTTTATGTCATAAAATTTTACAACTTAAATGAAGTAGACCATTCCTTAAAATACATAACTTGCCAGAACTGAGAGAAAATATAAATTTATAATAACCCACTACCTGTCAGAATCAAATTCATATATCAAAAACCTTCACCAGAAAAAAAATAAAAAGGTTTGGCCCAAGGAATTTCACTGGTTATTCAAATGTTTTAAAAATAATATTAATCTTATACTGACTCAGAAAAAAAACAAGAGGAAGGAATCGGAATACTTCCCAGCTGATTCTTTGAGGCCAGCAATATCTCATATAAGACCTCATGAAGACATTACAAGAACTAAATTTACAGATCAATGTCATTTACAAACGTAGACATAGAAATCCTTAACAAAATGTTAGCAAAGTGAATTCATCAGTGTAAAAAGGCTAATACATCATGAACAAGTAAGGTTTATACCAATAATGCAAGATGGATAAATTATTTGAAAATTAATCAGTATAATCCCACATTAAATAGAAAAAGCATATTTGACAAAAGTCAACACCCATTTATGATAAAAGTTCTGGGCAAACTAGGAAAAGGGATTGAATTTCCTTAATCCAAGATACAAAAAAACGAATGCCAGTATCATTTTTAATGGTGATGCAATGAATCTTTTCCCTGTAAGATCAGAAATAAGGCAAGGATACTGGCTCTCACAACTTGTATTCAACACTGGGCTGGAGATCCTAGCTATTTTAATAAGATAAATGACAGGCATAAAGGAATAAAAACTCCTGATTTTCAGATGTGATTATTTACATTAAAAATTCTAACGAATCAAACAACAAACCTGCTGGAAGTAATAAGTGGATTAAGCAATGTCTCAGGATACAAGATCAATATACAGAAAAATCAATTGTTTATATTTTAGCAATGAGTAATTAGAAACTTTAAAAAATCTTAAATAGCATTTATAACATAAAAACTGAAAACTGCAAATGTTTACTGAGAGAAAGAAGACCCAAATAAATAGAACAATACACCACATTCATGAATTAGAAACCTAGTATCATAGGTGTCTGTTCCCTAAAATCCAGTTGATCTAAAATTCAACTGAAGAGCAGTAAAAACTCCCCCCCCCGCCCCGCCCCCTGTCCCCGCTGTGACGCTGCCAGGGGATGAAGCTCACGTGTGCGGCTGTCTCCTCAAGAATGAAATTACATTCAGGGTAAAAAATAAGCAAGTTCTGGCCTTGCTGCTTTGGATTCTCACTTTCTTCTAGATTTTGGCCCCACAGTTCCTCCTCGTATTGTAAATCGTTAGGTAATTTTAAGATGTTTTCTCGGTTTCGTATATTACCTGGTTTTTAGTCTTCGGTAAGAGTCAAGTTCCTAGCTCCGTTAGTAGACAGTGTCTCCACCAGCTATTTTTCCTGTCAGGTGGTCAGATAAAAATTACTGTGTGGCAGCACTGTGTATGTAGTGGCAAGCAAAGACAAAGTCTCTGGCCATGAAAAGCTATTCTGATAGAAGAAGTGTTTATTTTCTAAAGCAATGGTTGTGAAATGCATGAACCTTAAGAAAATGTCAGTCTCTATCTTCTGAGGGTTTCCATGGGGCACTAGAACCTCACACAACAGACTCAAACTTCAGCACCAGGCTAAATTGGAGGCCATGATAAAATTCGCACAAAGTCTTGGATAGTGAGAACTAGGAGGGGAAGAACCTGAGGTGGTAGGCGAGGGACTGACACATTAAAGGTGACTAGGATCTGACCACATGACCCCAAAGACCGGAGGAGTGATGTTTGAGGGATCTGTTTATGTGTTTGTTCTCTTTTCTATCCCATAGATGTTGAGAATATAAGCCTCAAAAGGAGAGAAAGTGAGAAACAAGAAGCCTTGAATGTACCCGTAGAACAGATACCTTCCTAAGTTAGGGCAGGCCCTCAGGCTCCAGCAGCCTCTGCCCCAGACGTCACCAGAGCAAAAGGAAACACCCAGGGTCCAAGGAGGAGGACAGCAAAACAGAGCCGGCCCAGGAAACCACCAAATCTCTGGTGCCTGCATGGAAAACTATACCACTGATGCCCACTGAGAAAGCCTCTGAATCCACCCGAACACCCACCTAGGAGGCCAACAGCGAGGCCACCCTCCAAACTGCAGAGCCTGGCGGCAAATGAACCATCATTTCCCTCCATAGAGGTCCCTCATCCTGAAACAGAACCCAAAAAGACCCCCTCTGTGGAGTCCTCCCAATAATCCTGTTTTATGATGTTTTCCACCACATCCAGCGTGTCCTCCTTTGGGCTGTCTTCAAGAATTAGCCACATCTCGTTCACTTCTTATTCTTCCTCTCTGAGCCTCAGGGCGGCGATGGTGGGCACTGGTCAGGAAAGGAGCGCAGAAGGGCATTTGAGGCTCTCAGGAGAACGTTCTGGTCGAGACTCTTTATAAAGGATGCAATTCCAGTGTACGGGCAAGGGAAAAACAGCTGTTGTGGTCTTGGAGCTGGAGCTCATTGTTGTCCGGGTGATACAGGGTTTGCCTCATCCTAACCCTTCCTAGTACTCCCTGCTAATGGAGCAGCTGTGGTGAACATCGGCATGTAAATAAAGGCAACTTTTCAGGAATGCAGAAGGTAAATCGTGCATTCCTTGGACCCTTCTGTGATGACTCAGGCTGACAAAGACTAGGAGATCGGTGTGCAAGCGATGCTATCCTGAATTGGGAAATCAGAGGTGGCATGGGCGTGAGTTGGGGGGAAGGGTTTTTTCCCACATGCACTTTTTTTGTGATCTAGAGTGAAGGGGGATGCTTCCTAATACCTTGCTGTTGGCTGATTCACCAGTGGAATGATGGGCATAACCCCATGCCCACCCAGTGGCCTTTGGCCTTGAGGGGAAACTAGAGCCCAGAACAAGTATCCGGAGCCCCTTCTGTCTGGCAGACAATGTTAGAAGCAGTGAATTGAGTTCCACTAGGTGGCCACCACCTATTCGCAGTTCTCCTCTGGGCCTCAGTATCCCCCGCCATGTGATGGTGGTGGAGGGCGGACCACTGCGGCGCCTTCCTCCTGGCGCAGATTGGCCCCGGGCTGGCTGAGGAGTCCTGTAACCGTTTGGGGGACAGGGCGGTCTTGGACAGCCCCATGATCATCCCAGAAAGCAGGGCAGTCTGGTCTGGGACCGCCGTTTCCACAACCGGCCCCTCTCCCTGCCACAAACATCTGGGGAAAACAGGACTAGTCTCCCTGTGGGGTGGCTGGGCACCTAGAGGAGGATGAGCCCAGACATGGGCGTGTGAGGGCGAGCAGGACTTGGCTCTGCTGAGGATCAGGGGGCCCCGAGGCAGATCGCAAGCACGCCCACTTCAGGGGGGTTCTCTGCCCTCGCTTCTCCAGGCACTCCTCCCAGCCACTGCTCCAGATCACTCCTTCCCTGTTCGAAGCCCCCTCCCCCAGACCCGCCCAGGTCACGGACCAACTTGGTGGTTCCATCCTGGTCACACAGTAACATTTTACCGGCACCCAGTGGATGTAAGGATTTAGCCCAAGGCAGCATTGTTCTTCGGGTTTCTTGGTGGTTTCCTGATGAGCCAGGGAGATGTTTCTGGCAGGAGACAAGAGCCCCTCTGGCTCCGTGGGCCTCAGTTAAGGTTCAGAAGCTGGTCCCTCCTCCAAATCCCCCGCCCATGCCCGCTTAGTTCCTCACCTGCGGTCTGGCTATCCTCTGCAACCTGCCCTGGTCTCGGCCAGTCCCTGTAAGTGCCTTGCAGGCACACCTTGGGCTCAGGCACCCCTACCCCCAAACCCAGACCAGCTCGGCCCTGTACACACAGACCAAGGAGAGAGTTATCCAGGCCACGCACACACGGGGCCCTGTCCCCACTTCCTCTTTCCCTTCTCCTCCCATTACCCGAACAAAGACACTCTAGGGCCAGAAGGTGAACATGTGCTTTATGTCCGGAGGTGGCCAAGAAAGCAGGCTCAGCACTCACACCGCAATATATAAAAGTGGCCTGCCTCCTTCACCCCAGCTGAGGGCCCTGGACTTGGGGGAACTGAAACAGGCCCTTAGGTGCCTGAGCGTTCTTGGTTTGGTTGGTTTGGTTTGGTTGCTCCCAGCAGGGAGCACTAGTTTGTCCTCTTGATTCCCTGACCCAGGGGTGTAGAGAAAAGCCAAAGGAGGTCACGTGGCAGGGCTGGTCTGAGATGAGAGAAGCATGCAAGGGGCACGGGTATTTACAATTGGGAAGGCCGCTATGAACCAGGACCAAATCCAACCCAGGGGCCTCAGGGCAGCCGGAAGGGTGTTCTACATCCCAGCAAGGCCGCCTCTCTGGAGGAAGGGCCAGAGTCCAAGCTAGTGCAGTCACGGGTGGCCAGCCAGCCCAGCCTCCCTGCTCGGATGGCCAAGGCCTTCCCCCAGCTGTAGAGGTGGCCGATGGGCCTGAGCCAGCAGCTGCCTGGGGAACAGGAACAGAGCTGGTGCTGCCTCCATGGTGTTCATCTGCCACTCCGGGAGCCCCGCTGTTTGCTCATGGCTGTGAGCATCTGGCTGATATAGGACGTCAGGAGGTCATCCATCTTGTAGCCCTGGAAACAGTAGCAAGAAGATACACAGGGCACAGAGTGGGACAGGGCCAGCCCACTCAGACCTAGAACACAGCTCCCAGGAAACGAGGCAGAACCCTGGACAAAGGCAGATCCTGGTGTGCTGTGGACTCTGTCTCCCTAGCTGCACAGCTGAAGGGTGGGATTCGTCCAGCCATATGTCCAAGGTTCCAAGCTGTTATAACCCCACATTAAGGCCCTAGTTTGTAGGTTCCTCACCTCCTGGATGCCCACATCTAGCAATGTCTCTACCAGTTGAGCTGTGCCTTGGAAATTGAAAATTGAGCCCCAGCACGGGAGACCTCATCGCTAATGGTTTTACTGTTGAATTCAGGGGCCGAAGGCTCGCTCCCCAGACACTGAAGGCATTCAGACACTCATTGAAGGAGGGATCAGTTTCTCAGCCCCAGATTAAGCCCCTTTCCCCAGGCCTGAAGCTGAGCCTCAAACTGACCTGACCTTGGCCCCAATCTGACACTTGATCTTGACCCCAGGCCAAGTCACACATTCCCCCTCTTTGTTCCAGGGCCTGGGAGAGTGCCTGGGGCTGCAGCGAGGCAGGGGAGCCCGTGGGGCCTGGAAAGAAGAACCCTCACCAGTGACGTCTCACAGAGCAGTTTGCTCCCGCGCACCAGGTTCCCAATGGTGATGTGGAAGTAGGTGTTGCCGCTGCTCCAGTTGGAGATCTTGGTGAAGGGGTGAGTAGTCAGGATGTCCTGAGGGGAGCAGAAAGTCCAAAGCTGCACAACCTGGATCCTCTGGCCTCACTCCACTCAGCTCCAGCCCTCAGACACCCCCCGTATGAGGGGCCTTGGGCCCTCAGAAAAGGAGCAGAAGGGAGAGGCCAGCTCGGCCACGGAGCTGCTGTGGGGAGCGGGCACCTTCCCCTCCAGGCCTTGGCTGCAACCAGCAGGCAGGGTGCCCGAGGAAATCCAGGAAACTGTTGGGCTGGATGTGGGACGGGAATAGGAAATGTTGGAGGCCTGAAGGAACTGAAGCTGTGGTCCTGGAGGAGAAGGTCCAGGGAAAGTTTGAGGAGAGAGACAAGAAGGCGGCAGGACAGAACCTTTGGGGACGAAATATCTATGGGCTGGGAAGAGAGGAGACCCATGGAAAGGTCCAAGAGGAACGGCCAAGAGAGAGATGAGGAACACCAGGAAAGTGGGCACACGAAGCCAAAGGTAAGACGGTGGCCATTGGCACCTATCGCCAACAGCCTGAGCATGTGGTCAGACTGTCCTTCCTGGGCCCCTTGGTGAGGGCTGCTCTGGCCCATAAATACGAGCCTCGGTCCCCCCAGCACAGCCTGCCACCCTGACCAAGGTGGGCAGAGAGCATTCAGGAAGAATGGATGATAGAGTCCGATGATGCTGAAAGACCCAGTACTGAAAAGAGTTCTTGGGTTTAGTAACAGAGTGTTTGTGAGTAACTCTAGAAGAGCCATCTTGACGGAGCAAGCAAGGGGTTAGGAGGTAGACAGAGCAACCAGACAGCCTTTCAAGAAGGGGGGCCGAGAGGGCAGACGACGGGGCTGGGAGCTGGCAGGGACACCGGGCGAGGAGCCCCCGGAGCAGTCTGGCCTGCCTCCTCCTCCCTGTCGCTGCTCACCTTGGTTCTGGGATCGATGAGGCTGACTCCATACTTGTTGATGGCAATTAAGAGGATCTCAGGGAAGTTTGGCTCTGTCGTTTGCTAGTAAAGAATGCCAACAACCATCAGACCCGGTAACCAGCGCAGGAAAAGCTGTGCATTTGGAGCAGGAATGAAGACACCCAGCTAGGATTAAGTTGACATCTCCTTCCACCTGCTGGGAGCCAGCGGCGCCCGCAGCTCTGCCATGATCTCAAGTTCCCGCCTCTGCTGAACCTCGGTGCTGCCCCAAATCCCTTCATGGGTCCCCAAACAACCCCTTTTCCACCCTCCCCAGCAGCAGTTTCATCCTTCTCTCCTGCTTCTCTAAGAATCTCTGCTCTCTCCTCTCTCAGCCCAAATGTCTCTCATCTTTAAAAACCCTCCTTGAACCTCACCCCGCCTCCAGCTGTCTATCCATCTCTGTCGCTTGCACAGCCAGGCTTCTGTGAAGGCCTCCCCTCCCAGGGGTGTGGCAGGCCACCCCTCTGCCCATCCAGACCGATCCCCTCCTCCTCTCCTGCCTGCCTCTTCACTGTTCTCTGGCCTCTGGTCATGCCCCTCAGATCTACCCCCAACCCTGCAGTCAGAATGGGGTTCTGGCCCCATCATTCTGGTTGAGAACATGCCAGGGCTGGCTGCCACCTGCAGGAGGGACCCTTGCCTGCTTGCCCACCTGCCTCCCACCGCAGCCAGCTCACCTCACATCCGATGCCCAGTCCTGCTTAACCACTTGCTTCTTGTGCCCAAGCCTGAGCCCTGACAGCTCCAAGGCTATGTTTTTGCCAGCTGCCAGGGGTGCGCTCCCCAGGTCTCCCTGCGAAGCTCAGGTGCTGCCTCCTCCAGGAAGCCTCCTCAGCTGTCAGTCTGGGCAGGCCCCCCTAGCTCTACCACCTTGACAAGAGCTCCCCGCAGATGACCCCCTATGCTTCTGGCCTGTTTACACATCTTCCTCCCCTGCCGGGCTGAGCGCTGGTCCCTGCATGTCCCAGGACTGAGTCCAGGGCTCAGTGCTCAGGCTCAGCCAGGTCACCCTGCTGAGACCCCGGCTGAGGGGCCTCTCTCCTTTCCTTGCCCACCGCCCTGGGAGGAGTCTCTGTGCCTTCTCGCCCCGCCCTCGCCTCCTTCTGAGAAGCCGCCCAAAGCGTACCTTCACCTCGAAAAAGGCGGAGCCGAAGGTCGGCCACTTGAAGATGAGCTTCAGGAAAGCCAGCTTGGCCTCCTCCTTGGACTTCCCCGCGTGCTTGTTGAAGTAGGCGACAATGGACTGCGGGGGGCCGGGAGGGGGGTCAGTGGCCTCTCCCCTGGACCCCCTGCCCTATCCGTACTGCCGGCAGCTGCCGTGGGCCTTGGAGGGCCAGGCACAGGCTGGGGGTCCTGGAGGCCATGACAGGGGCTACCTCCCTTATCCCAGTTCGTGGATTCTCACCCTCCCTTCCTCTAAGCAAGCAGGCCAAAGAATACTAAGTTAGGACACCACGGTAACCAGGACACGGAAAACTACTGCCAGCGGCCAGCTGACTGGACCCCTTGCCTGAATAACTGCAGACAAAAGCAGGTAGAGCGGGAACAGGAGGGTAGCCTTGTCACATACAGGGCCCCAAGAGATACTTCCCTGGTCTGCTGGCCAACCTCTGCCCCTCTGACCCCTGGGGTGCCCAGAGACCCGTTGAGGGGGACCCTGGTCCCACTACCTCCCCCACACTCACCCGCTTCCAGTCGTCAGGTGAGACCTGCCGGATGAGGTCCTGGGGCACTAGCTCCCGTAGCATCTTTGGGATACTGGGGAAGTAGGACTTGTCCTCCTCGAACTTGACCCTGTAGATGAGTGCCCCCAGCTGCAGCACCTCCTCCCGCGTGCACTTGTGGTAGCCTCGGAGATACTTGGGCAGCTCCTGCCAGAGACCGAGCAGGTCACGGGACGGGGGCACTTGGAGGAAGGGGGCTCCTTCCCTACCACCCTGAGGCCGGGCGCACTGCCCACCCCACAGGGGGCCCACCCGCTTCTCCAGCCTCTGCTGACACTGCTCCTGGAGGGCAGATGGCACCGTACACGAAAACAGCAATTACGGCTGCACACGGTCAGCACGTTGCAGTTTGGAAACAGAACTGTGTGTGAATGTTATGTCATTTCCCCCATAACTGTGCAGCAAGGTGAGCAGTCTCATTTCAAAAATGGAGGCCCTCCAAGTGACCAGCTGGTGAGCCCTGGCCTGCCAGGCCTGCACTTCCTCGGGAAACGCCTTTCAGGCTGGCCCCCTTCCACTGTGTCCCCTTCATACCGGCTGGTTTCATCAGCAGCACCAGCCCATTCCCCACCTCGAACTTCCAGACCCAGAACCAGAGGAACTGAGTTAGCCTGCTAGCTCAAAAGCAAAGATGAAGCCTCTCAAGGGCCAGCACAGCCCACCTGCTCCTGGAGGCTTACAACTCTCTTAGCTGAAGCATGGGGAAACTGAGGCTGGCCTAAGGACACACTGTAAATCAGAAAGCTGAGTCAATTATTATTATCCACCCATGTTTTCATCTACTCGCTCATAGACTCATCCACCCTACGCAGCCACCACCTATCTGCCACTCTGCACGCACTCACCCACCTATCTTCCCAGCCATTGGCTCCACCCACCCGCACCCATTTCCTATCCATTTCCCCATATGTCCACCCACTCTCCTACCCACTCACCCATTCACCCATCCACTCACCAATATCCAACCCATAAACTCATTTACATCCATCCTTCCCTTGTCCATTCACAGAGCCACCCATTCACCCATTCATCAAGCCAGCAAATATTTATTGAGCATCTACTATAAGGCAAGCCCTTGAAGCAACAACATATACCCTCCTCACACTCATGGAACTTGCAATCAAGGCAAGAACAAACATTAATCATCACACCAAATCAATGTACAATTGCAATCTTTGAGTTGTTCAGTGCTGTGTGAACATAAAACAAGGCGACATGATATGGCCTTGGAGACAGGGAAGACTTCTCTTAAGATGCTTGATGGAAAACAGAATAGAACTTCCTCAAAAAATTAAAAATAGAACTGCCTTATCACCAAGCCATTTTGCTTATGGGTATATATCCAAAGAAACCCAAACAGTAATTTGAAAGAATACATACACCCCTATGCTCACTGCAGCGTTATTTACAATAGCCAAGCAATGGAAGCAACCCCAGTGCCCATTAATAGACAAATGGATAAAATGGATATATATATAGACACACACACACACACACACACACACACACACACACACACACACACACCATGGAATATTATTCAGCCATAAAAATGAAAAAATTTTACCATTTGTGACAGTTTGGATGGGTCTAGGGGATATTATGCTAAGTGAAATAGTCAGAGAAAGACAAATACCATATGATTTCACTTATATGTGGAACTAAAGAACCATATAAGTGGACAAACACAATAGAAACAGATTCAGACAGGGAACAGACTGATAGTTGCCAGAGGGGGAAGGGTGGGGGACTGGGTGAAAAGGTGGAGGGATTAAGAAGTACAAATTGGTAGTTACAAAACAGCCATGGGGATGTAAAGTAAAGCAGAGGAAATATAGTCAATAATATTATAATAACCATGTATGGTGCCAGGTGGGGGACTGGGCAGATCGGGGAGAGCTTTGCGAAGTGTGATTGCCTAACACTATAGGCTGTAGGCCTGAAACGAATCAAAATGATATTAATGTAAACTGTAATTTTTTAAAAAAAAAGATGATTGAATTCACACCTAAAAGCCCAGTAGGTTAAGAGTGAAAGACCCGATGAAGGAGGATCCCAGAAGAGACAAAGTGACAGTAACCCTGTGGCGAACTTGAGAATTTGAAAGAATGTGGCTGGAGTGAACAGAGCAAAGGGGAGCTGGGGACAAGACGAAGGGACAGAGCAGGCAGGGCACCCCCGTGCAGGGCCCAGTCAGGGTCCGCGGCCCTGCCCTCAGAGCCCACCAGGGGGTCTGGAAAGCGTGATGGCCCCTCTGTGGGAACGGATTGAAGGGGGACAAAGACAGACCGGGGAGACCAGAGAAAAGGCGACAACGGGCTCCATCCAGATGAGCGGAGATGCTGGACTGACCCAAGCCGGCAGGTGATGGAGAGGTGTGTGTGGGGCTGTGAGAGCGACTCAGGAGGAACCTTCGCCAGGTGAACGACTTGGGATGTAGGAAGTGAGGGAGAGGAAGATGTCAAGGCTGACTTGCTTTTCTGCCTTGTGGGAACTGGTAGTTGAAGGCACCATTCACTGAATGGGCCACACGGGGTGAGGGTGGGGGCAGCGCTGGGAGAGGCAGAGCCCAGATTTGAAGGAGGGCAGCCCTTTGACTCCAGGCCAAGGTCCACTCCACCACGGCAGCTGCGATCCGTCGCCCCGCCCCCGCCCAGCATCCTGGTTTCTCTCACAGAAGAGTACACTGGGTGGCCCCCAAGAGATCACTGAGTTTGCAGTAAGGAAGACCTGGAATTAAACCCGGTTCCACCAGCCCTGCGCTCCTGACCCCACCTGTGCCGAAACACATTGACTGCGGCCGATGGAGGCCTCCGCCACATCCAGATGGAGCCACAGAATCTCGAATCCAGAGGACAGCCCCTCACCAAGGGACGCGCCTGCGCAGGTGGGGTTTGGCAGCTCAGAAGAAACTACCAAGCCCTGAGGGCTGTAGGGTCAGGAAGGAGAAGGATCGAAGCGGGGTCCCAACAGGAATCTCTCCAAGGCTCTGCTGTTACAAGCCCTGCCCTGAGGGGGGCAGCAGACCTCTGCTTTCACAAAGCAGCACAGGGAGCGAACAGCAGCAGCAGCACTGGGCAGCTCACCTGGTAATAGTGGAAGATGGAATCGGCCATGGGGTCCTTCCCTGGCACTGTGGCGGTCCACAGCTTCTTCATGAAGAACACCTGGTAGGTGAGCGAGGGCACAATTCCTGTGGCAGAGGGCAGCCGGTTTGTCACCCAGGGGTTCCCAGTATGAAGGCGTGCCCATGCCCAGCGCCAGCCCCGGAGGAGGCCCTAGCTCGGGTCCCACCCGGTGGGCCTCGTGGTACGGCACTGAGCCAGCACCTGCTCCGGGCCTCAGATGATCCCAGGACCCAGCCTCATGTTACCATCCTTGACGGGCCGCGCTTTCTTTATCCAGTCTGTCAGGTGTCGCACGAAGTCGAAGAAGAAGTCATTCTCAGGCACGCTGATGACCTAAGGACATGGCCATTCCAGTTCCCTCATTTTAGTCTGGGCAATACTGAGTTTTCTGACTGTCCCGCCCAGGACTTCCCGGTGGCTCCTTCTCCAGAAAGACTCTGGCAGCCAGGAGGGGTATCCATGGGCCGGGCCGCACCCTGTCCCAACTGTGCATGTAGAGTGTCTCAGAGCGCAACCTGGCCAGAGTGACAGTCACTCCATTCTGTCATGTAGCAACGATCTACTGAACGCTGCCCAAGGTCCCGGGGAAAAGGCTGAGAACAAGGCCCCATCCCGGCCTCGGCCTGTTTCTGGCATCCGCGTCCTGCTCCTCCCGTGGCTCTCAGTGACTCTGGGTCAGGACCTCACTGAGATCCCCTCTGCATCCCCAGTGTCTGGCACAGGGACAGTCACAGAGTGAGGAGGAAGGCGTGGATGCACAGGGAGCTGGGAGTGAACGACAGGAGGGAGCACCCGATCTGCTTGAATGGGTCAGGGAGCCCTTCCCACGGGAGGGCGCTTTGACCCTGGGCCTTTGACTCTGGGGACAGAGAAGTGGGGAGGGCAATGTGAGATGGTGGCAGGGGCCTGCGTTTTGGAGTCAGACCCACCTAGATCTCAGTCCCTTCCTTGTGACCTTGGATAAGTTATTTAACCTTTCGAAGCTCAGGTTTTATGATCTATTAGGTGGGGACGATCACCCTCCCTTTGAGGGTTATTTGGCCCCTGAGGGACAGTTAAATCGCATCTGGGAAGTCCAGATGTGTGTGTTGGGGCAGGCTGATGAGTCTGGTGTGAGGCTATGCAGTGCGGTGCCTCAGAGGTGGGATTTCAGGGCAGCTGCCACATATAAGAGCTGCATACAAGGGTGACTCTCCCTTCCTCTCCCTCCTCCCTCCTGTGTGTCTCTCCCCTCCCCCCACCGCCCCCGCCCCAGGAGCTGCTACAGCTCCAGCAAATTTCCCAGCAGACAGACCAACAGCAGACAACGGCTCACCACCCACCTTGTCTGCAATTTTGACAAAGAGGCTGAATCCTTCAGAAGACTTGAGGAGCAGCCGGGCAGCGATGTTCTGGCAGAAGTCCTTCGCCTTAGTGCTGGACTCGACCTCGAAGGCCTAGGGGGTGGGGGCGGGGCTCACTCAGCTCTGGCTGTGCTTCCAACCAGACCCAACCCCTCCTATGCAAGACACCCCCTCTGAGGGAGCTCCCCGCGGGTCCAGAGCTGGGCACAACATTTAAGAAAAGCAAAAGGCCAATTCTGTCTGGGTCTTCCCCACCCTCCAAGCCGCACTCAGCCCTGGCCTCCAGGGTCCTGGGCCTGGCTGTCCAAGGACAAGTGATGGCAGAGGCCAAAGATGCACAGACTGCACACGCGGTGGCTGGGAGGAGAGGGACCGGAGAAAGAGGAAAGCAACTTCCAGAAAGGAGGAGGAGAAAAAAGGGGAGGGGAAGCAGCCCAGACTGGACTGGAGGCCCAGGAGAGTCTGGGAAGCTTAGATGCGGGGGAGGAGTGTGATCGTGGGGTGGGGGTCGAGGGCCCCACAGAACCTTCCACTGAAGGGGACAAGAAAGGATCTGAGCCAGTTTTTCTGTCGCTTCTGAGTCTCTAGTCTCTAGGCAAGTTTTAAAACTGCTTTCCAGTTTCAGTGTTGGGCTCATTTATCCGAACAAGACACCGTGCTGAGACGGGGTAAGGCGTGGTGATCAGGAGGCTGCCTGACCGAATGGGCGTGAAAGCAGGACAAACAGGGCCTTCAGACAAGGGGCCCGGGGTGGCGGGGACGCCCTTCCCCCTGCCCCCCGGATTAGGTCAGGCAGGAGAGGGAGGAAGGGGTCTAAGGAAAGTGGGCTCAGGGCGACAGAAGAGGCCTGGGGCTGGGGGCAGGTGGGCCTGTGCTTAGAAACAGAGCTGTACCCAGGGAGGTGGCACCAGCGCGGAGCTCAGCTCAGAGGGAAGAAGCACTTGGTGACCAGGCAGAGCCTCCTCAGAGAAGCGGGAGGAGACCTGCCCAAGGAAGCTGCTCAAGGAGACGTAAGTTTGGACTCAAGGGCTCCTGACTTAGGGAATTGGTGGCCTCTTGACTGAGGCCTGACTTCACTGAGGAGCAGGAGAAAGGCAGCAAATGTGGGGATGGCGCGGGAGAGGCTCCAGGGCTGCCCCCCTGTGTCCCTGAGGGGCTGCGCGTTTGGGAGTGTCCATGGAGCTGGCAGCCGGTGGCCCTCACCTCATCAGTGTCGTCGGGAAAGTAGACCTTGTGGAATATCTGGGTCGTTTTGTGTTGGATGGCCTCCACCTCCACCAGGTGTGGGGGGTACTTCCGGGACCCATTTCTAAAAACCAAGGGGCAGAGGGGACAAAGTCAGGAAGCAGTGGGTCCGTGAGGTGAGGAACAGAGGGAATTTTGAAGACAGAATACCCCGCTTCTCACCCCTGTCCATCACTTCCTACCAGGTGACAGCCACTTAGCCTCTCAGAGCCTCCAGTTGCTCATGTGTACAATGGGTTGATAACAGCACCCACTGCATAGGGCCATGGAAGGGACCACACGGGGCAAGGGATGCAAGCGGGCCTTTCGCAGTAGTAAGTGCAGCCGGGGGTCTGCCTCCCTGATAGACTTGAAGGAAAGAGCCAAGCCCGTCTGAGCAACCAGACTCTCACACTGTGTTCCGATGGGCACTGAGTGCTGCAACCTTTGTCGAGCCGGCAGCTTAGGGTACCCCAGGGACAGGTCCCAACTGCAGCGTGGTCCTATCCTCATCCCACTGAGCCCACCTGAGCGCCGCCCCCAGGCTCTGTGCCTGCTGCCTCTGCCCCGTGCGGCAGCTGTACCTCAGGGCTTTCTGGAGCCGCTGCAGGCAGTCGATGGCGAGCGGGCAGTGCTTGCGGGACTGCAGGAAGCGCTGCACGTGGGGCAGGAGGATGTTGCTGGGGGGGAAGAGGCCCGTGCACAGCCAGAGCAGCTCCCAGCCCCGCTCCTCGCTATACCTGCAGGAAGAGGGGTGGCGTCCAGCAGGGGTACCAATGGCCAACCGCAGGGGTCTGAGCACCACCGGGGCCGCACCCCCCTCAGCAGTAGCCCACGCCTGGCCGACTCCCACCCTGTCTGAGGACCAACACAGACCCACCTCCCTGACAGCCAGATCCAATTAGTGCTACTCAAAGTGGGGTCAGCCAACCCACACGGGGCCACACAGTCGCCAGCCACATGGAGATAGGGTGCTCTTGCCAGAATGAAAATCAGCTATGTGATCAAGCCCTCCATTTGGTTCAGCTAAGGTTTTTCGTTTGTTTTTTTTTTCTTAGCAAGGCTTTCCTATGAAGGAAGCAGTATGTTAATTTCTATTCTGGCAGAAGCTCTTTAACTCAATATTGTTTGAGTAGCACTGAATTTAGACCAGCCCTTGGGCTCCTTCAGGCGTGACAGGAAGAAAGTTTGGAGGGCTTGTGGGAGGAGGTGGCATTGGATCTAGGCTTTGAAAGATGAGACAAATTCTGATATGCAGAGGAGATGGAAGGTTTTCCTGGCTGTGGGCGTGGCGCGCACCAAGTTTTTTGTCGGTAAGAAAAGATCTGATACGTGGCTCTCTCGAGTAAGGGATGTAGAGAGTGGCACAGCTGGGGAGGGGCTGGCGGTGTGGGCTTAAGGGGCGCCCGCAGGGCTTCTTTCAGGCTGTGAGACCAGCCTGTGCCTGACTTCCCTCTGCTGCAGCCCTGTGGCCCAGCAGGGAGAAGGCGGCAAGAAGGTGAAACCCTCTGGGACCCAACACCTTTAGCCCGTGAGTGTTTCCAGCCAGAACTTCCAACTGACAGCGGGCTCAGGCCAAGCCAGGGAAGGGACATTTGCACATGAGCAAAACCTGCAGGCAGACAGCAGAGTCGGGGCTGGGCAGGGGGACCCAGAGGAGGCTCAGTCAAGGAATGGCAGGCAGTTAGGGGAAGCTGGGCCTGTTAAACTTGGAGGACAGACTTAGAGGGCACAGCTGACACCTCGTGGTCCATGACCTGCCTTGAGGTGAAGCTAGGACACAAGGGGGTCTCCCGGCTCTGAGCGAGGAAGGACTGCTCCCAGGCAGAGCCAGCCGCGGCCTCAGGAGGGAGGGAGCTCCCCATCAAATGGGTGCTGGACCTTTACGATTGCCTTCAGCTGTGGACGCTAGGGCTGGGGTCCTGCCCGCTTGCGTGCCCATCACCCCGGGCTCACCTGATGTGGTTGTCTGTCAGCTGCTTCAGGATCTGTACATACACCTCGTCCTTGAGGGGCTCGGCCTTCAGGGCGCCCTCGAAGATCTGGTCGGTGAGTTCGTTGACGGAGCGCATCCTCTTGGATGGGTAGTCGCCCATGTACTTGAGCATGGCTGGGGAGCCGTCAAGGAAGGGCTTGCGGCCCATGGGGGCGGGGAGGTGGGGGGGCACTGGCCCAGATGGCAGGAGGGCACGCGCTCCCACAGGGCCTGCCTTGCAGGTGGCCCTGTGCCTCAGGCCACTCACTTAGGAAATGGGCAATATTTTCTCATCGTGCTGTCCTTGCCGACCGCCCACCCGCTCTCAACTCCTCCAGCCACCTCCTCGGGCCCCCAACCCTGTATCCAAAGTCCTCACAGCAGCCAGGATGCACTGTCCAAATCACTAGACTGGCTGTGCCACCCCTGCCCAGTGGCTCTGCATGGCCTTGGGACACAGTCCAAGCTTCTTAACAGAGCTCCTCTAGTGCCCCTTCTTGAATCTGTCCTCCAGCTTCATTGAATTATTTGGTGCCCTCAAAACAGCCCTGCTGTTTTACCTCAGGGCCTTTGTGCATGCAGCTCGCTCTGTCTGGAACACTCCCCATCCATTTCCCCTATGGTCTCAGTCTAAATACCACTTCCTCCAGGAAGCCCTCCCTGCCTTCCTCCACGGCTGGGTCAGGTCACTGTGCCGCCAACCCCATCATAGCACTGACCCTAGTCAGCATGTCTCCCCTGAGGCCAGAGACTGGGTCTGGTCACCACTGTGTCTCCATGCCTGGCTCAGCATGTGGCACAGCACTGTCAACCAAATAACAGGGTCAGAAGAGACGAGGGTTGAGGTGGCTCCTTGCACACTGTAAGGTGCCTGGCACATGGATGGAGCTGCTCCATCAGCGCCCCTGGGCCACATCTTCTCAGGACCCCACTGGGCCCTCAGAAGGACTTAGCTGTCTATATGAAAATCCCAGGGGCAAGGGCCAGCCCCACCCTGCCCTGCGGTCCCCTGCCCATGTCGCCCGCCCCCTCCAGCTCTCAGGTGCGGATATCGATGAAGGCCATGCAGGCCTCCTGTGAGAGCTCCTCGCTGCCCAGGATCTTCTTAAGCAGCGCCTGCTTGAGCGGCTCCCGCGTGTGGCTCCACAGCCGGTCCTTGCCCCGAGCCTTGGACACCATCACGCGGCTCAGTGTGTGCTTGGGCGGGGGCCTGGCATGGCGCAGGGACAGTCAGCACTAACTGCTGCCTGAGCTGAGACCCACCCCGCTCCAGCCCCATTCCTGGAGGCTGAAAGTAGGGAACAGGCCCTGTTCTGCCCTTCTGCCCTGTGGCCTGAGGTAAGTACCCGCCCTCCGGGGCCTTACTTTCTAGACTGGAAAATGGAGAGTCTCACCTGGCCGTGCCCCAAACAGCCCTGCCACCCTCCCTAGCCTCCTCAGCCCTGCTCCTCTCTGCTCTGGCCTTGGCATGTGCTTTTCCTGAGTCACCCCCTACACCGCTCAGCTCAGAGGCCACTCCTCCAGGAAGCCTCTCCTCTGTCCCCAGCAGCCCCGTCTCAATGCTGGGTGCACAGAACCCCAGCTGCCTGGTTTTGTGCCCATTTCCCCACCAGGACCGTGTGTCATGAGTTCCTGGGACCCCACCTGTAGTAGGCGCAGTCACAACCTCTTAAGTGAAGGAAGGATAAGGTGACACAACACTAGAAGGGTCACTTTAAAGGGCAGAAGCTGTCCTCTGACTCCCTCGGACAAAGGCCCTGCTCAGAAGTGGGGTGGCTTTGTGCTGCCCCCACAGAGTCGCAGAAGCCTGCCGTTTGCCATCCCGGGGCCCCTCTCCCCTTTCCCTGTCACCTGAAGTAGTCGTAGGAAAACTCCTCCAGCGTGTAGGGCTTGGTGCGCACCTCGGGCTCCGGTGTTCGCAGCTGCAGGAGCCGGAGGACGTCCTGCCTCTGGTCAGGCGTCATGGTGACCAGGGCCTACAGACCGAGAGAGGGGGCTGAGGCCAGCTCTCCGCCTGGGGCTCCTGGGATCAACACAGCAAAGCCCAAAGCCTTCCGGACTGGGGCTGGGGAGACGGCCCCTGGGGGGCGTACCCTGTGCCCCATTCTGACCCTGGGAGTCCCTTGAGACCTCTGAAGTCCCTGCTGCCTCCATCATGCTGGGCGCAGGGCTCTCTCTTCACTGCCCCGAGTCTGAACCACGTTGGGTCAGTCAGAAAGGCTGGACAAGGCAGGAGGAAACTGTGAGAACCACCCAGAGAATGGGGCGCTGCTTGCAAGAGCTGAGCTCTGAGTTCTCGGTGCTGCGCTCAGGAGGCTCCAAAGAACCAGGCCTCCCTTCCAGCTCCGCCCTTGCGGCCCTTTCAGACACAGCGAGGCGATGCCCCTGCCCCGCTCTCCTTCCATCCCCTGCCCTGGGCACCTCCTCATCTGAGGCACTTTCTAGGCCCCACTCCAGGTTTGATCGCTGCCCCACCTTTAAGTTTGAGGCCCCTTAGGGCCCCCAGATTGTCTTTACAGAAGCTGCAGGCCATGTATTTACTGTGATCCCTCATTCAGACATGGAGAGAAGACAAAGAGGGGTTCAGGAGAGCCCCCCATCCACATACCACAATCTCCCGCGGTGGCAGGGCGACAGTGGGCATGACATACACGCAGTCGGTTGGGAAGTCTCCACGCTGCTTGGTCCTCTCATTGATGCCGTTGGCCCAGCCTGAGTTCATGACCTGCTCTCCTGTGTCGTGGTCCAAGATGATGAGGTCTCCCTTAGCAAAGCTGAGGAAGCCCGACTCCTCACCCGCTGGGGGGCACGGTGAGAGCGGTCACATGTGGGCAGAGAGAGAGCCTGGGTTGGAACGTTTGTAAGCCACTCCTCACGCGGAAGAACTGCGGCCCCATCCCACTCACCGTGCTCCCTGGTCACCGTGCCTGCACCTTGCCCTGGCCCTCCACACAGCCAGGGCCATCAGAGTGGGCCACTCCCCTGCTCAAGAGCCTTCTGCGGCTCCCTGTCACCTTTAGGAGAAAGCCCACACTCCCTGATGTGCCCTAGGCCTCTTGTGGGCTGGCCTTCCTGACGGGACTCCCACCGCTTCCTGCCCTTCCCCGCCCTCCCCCGTTCCAGCCAAACCAAGCTCCGCAGCCCCCGGGCACACATGCCTGCCTTCCCCAGCCCCTGAGCCCCACCCGGCCGGCTGTCTGCCTCAGACCACCACACGCAGCTTCCTCCCTGAGCCTCGGGCTGCTGGGGCCTCTTCTGGGGGCTTCCCTGCTCACTGTCCAGTCACAGGGACAGTCTCTGTCTGTGTCTACCCCCTGTCCCCATTGAGGGCAGGGCCAGGGTCCATTTCCTCTCTGTGTTTCCACTGCTCTGCCAGGGCCTAGGAGGCTCAGGGGATGCGAGTCAGGGTAGTTGTTACTGCTGCCACCATTTGAAGGTGGTGGGTATTTGGAGAACACTGAGGAGGAACCCCTGATCTCGCCTGGAGAGGGTGACAGGGATAGGTATTAAAGACAAAGAAGGAAGGGAGGCGGGGGAGATTCCCCACAGAGCACAGCTGGAAGGCACAGAGTTTGGCTATTTGGCTCAGCTGGAGCCGAGGGCCTCTGGGAAGGACTAGCAGCTTTGAATGCCACGTCAAGGCCACGGAGTGTGGTGTGTCTGACACCCCTGACCCAGTGCCCGGCAGCCCGTGCCAGGAGCCACTCACCAGGGTTAGGGTTGTCCTGCAGGGCCACCACGTACTTAGACCTCTTCCGGAGCCCTTCCAGAAAGGTGACCACTAGGTCACGGATGTCCTCGGCGTTGCTGGAGGTGAAGGTATACTCATCCCCCTTGATGGTGGCCAGTGTGAAGCTGGGGGCTGTCAGTTTGGCTCCCCTGCAGGACCAACACGAAGAACAGGGCCCAGACGGGGTCAGTCCTGCCCAGCCCGAGTGAGACGAAGCACAGCCCAGGTCAGAGCAGCCCAGCGAGAGCAAGACACGGCACTCCCTGAAGGAGACCAAGGCCAGCCTAGTCAGGCACAGCCCGGCCGAAGAGAGGCTGGCCTGGCCCGGGTGAGGTGTGGCCCAGGTCAGACACGGCTCAGCCTGAGTCAGGCATGGCCCCGCCGAAGTCACACATGGTCGGAGGGGGCCTGCGGTAGCCCAGCCCACTTCCCTTTTGCTGTCTAATTCCTACTCACTTTTTAGTCTCAGTCTAGATACCCCTTCTTCCAAGAAGGCTTCCCTACTGGTCCTGCTTTAACATGACCTGTTCAATATCCATCTTCCCTCTTGAACCATCAAGAAGGGGAGCACTATCTTGTCACCATTGCATCCTCTGTGCCTGGCACGTGGCTGCTCAGAGCTGGCCACGGCCCAGCCCTGGCCCACAACGACATGGCCCAGAGACAATCCTCCAAGCCCCAGGAGGGGGAGGCGCGGCTGGGAACCCTCCCCACCCTTGCTCCCATGTGCGCCACACTTTTTAGTTCAACACCTCTATTTTAGGGACCAGCAGGTGGAGGTGAGTTCCATCCAGGTCCCTGAATTCAGGCCAGGATCTTTCTATACACACTTGACTGCCTCTGACTATCCACACCGCTGAAACCCAGCTCAGAGCAGCCATTAATGTGCTGTAAAGATCTCCCCCCGACCCCCACTAGGAGGGAGGGGGCCTGAGGGGTCTGCACAGTACCACACAAACTGCTCAACCACACATGACCAGGACAGGCCCCTGCGTGCCCCTGCACCTCCGTGATGTCCTCTGTGCAGAGGCGGGACTCCCTGCACAGGCCCTGTGACCCGCAGGAAAACGCCGGGAGCACTCTCCTTCCCCATCTGTCTGTCTGTGTCTCCCTCCACCCCTCCCCAGTTCACACAGAGCTGAATCGGGACACTGCACTTGAGTCCCACTCCTGCTGTGGTCCTTGTGCAGCTTCCACAGCGCCCTGCCCTGCCCTGAAGCAAGGCGTGCGGGGCTGGCACTGACCTACTGCTGGACACGGCCATGATCTCAGGGAAGGACAGCTCCAGAAGCACCTGTTCCTGCTCGTCCACGAAGTAGACGCCTGTCCAGTTGACGGCCACAATGACGTCATTTTTGGGGAGGTTGGGACCTGGGGCAGAGACTGAGGCGTTGAGAAGGAGGCCTCCCCCTCCTGGCCCAGCCCTGCCCAGCCCTCACAGACACCAGGGCAGGGAGCGCACGGACCCCCACTGTACAGAAATGGAGGCTGAACCTCAGAGAGTGCAACCTCCCTGGACGCCGAAGCCCTGGGTGCGGCAGGAGCAGAGCGCTGGGACCAGGACGCGGTGTGAGTCCCTACACCCCCCCACCCCCCTCTTCGTGCCGCTTTGGACGCGTCCCCGCCCTGCAGCGAGGTGGGGGGGGGGGGGGCTTGGCCTCACTCGGCCCCAAGGTTCCCTCCGGTCTGACCACTGGTGATTCTGTGAAGCCTGGCGCCAGCACAGGGCCTGGCACGGAGCAGGTGCCCCCAAATGACAGCCCCAGGATGGCTGAGCCAATGGCGTGTGGGGTTTGTGTCGCCACATCCATTCCTGCGTCACAGAGTCGGCCCAGCCTGTGCTCTCGGCACCCCCTTCTGTAGGTGCTGTAATGGTCTCAGTGCTCATTCAGTTGTTCAAGCCAAGGCACCACTGAGCACCTACTACGTGCCACGGAGCCCAGCTGGCCTGCGGGTGGCACAGACCTGGAGAGACCAAGCAGCCCCGCAGGCAGGAGACGGGGGCACCTGTCTCAGGCCACCCCCTCTCCCTGCCGTGGGCTGGAGTGAGGGAGGGCAGAGGGTGTGGAGGCAGCAGGCGGGGGGGTGGGGGGTACCTGAGAACTTGTAGGCCTCGTAAAACCTGGAGAAGAGCAAGGGCCACTTGAAGCGGGCGTAATTGACCACATCCTCCTTGACCTTCTGGGAATCAGTTCTCCTCTGGGCATAAATCCCCTGGAGGGGGGCAGATAAGGACGGGGGACAAAAAGATGTCACATGCGCTCTGTCGGGAAATCAAATGCCTCTGCCCCGAGGCGAGGGGTCACTGCAGGGCTACGGTGCCGTCCTGTGCGTCATGGCCTCACCCGTCCCATCAGCCCAGCCGCTCCAGCACCTGACCTCCTCTTACTCCATGGACATCAGCACTTAGTAGGGAAATGTGGGTCCCGCCCAGAGGGAGCTCCCCATTGCTCAGGGTGACAGAAAAGCCTACAGGTGCAAGGAATTCCAGCAGTGCAGGTGCAAGGAATGGACGAGCTTTAGCAGCTGGTGTGAGAGGTGTGAGGGGTGTTGGAGAAGAGGGTGCCAAGGGCAGAGAGACGGAGGGATGGAGGGGGAACACGTATTCTCCCAGAGGGGTGGGCAGCGCCTCGGGGGTGGGCCAGGCCTCGGCGTAGAGGGGGGCAGGGAGCCTTCAGGGAGGAGCGGAGGCTTGTAGGCAGCTCACCAGCGAAGTCAAAGAGCTGAGTGCGAAGTGGCGAGGGCATGAGAGGCTGCTGGTCTGGGAAGCCCTCTGGCAACTTGTGTGCAAAGATGATTCTGCTCTTACACAACCAGGGCCTGGAGGTGGGAAGGCCTGGGCGTCCCCTCTAGCAGCCAGGGTCTCCCACCCCTCCCCATCAGGCTACCCTGCTCTACTTGGGCAGCCCCGTAGCCACTCGGGGCTGGTTATGGGCCTGGGGCCTGAAGCCAGGGGGGGCAAGGGGGCCTCTAGTCCACAAAGCACTGCTGGGAGGCCAGCTCAGCCAGGCTGCCCTCCTCCTAAGTTGGGTTCGGGGTGTGTGGGGAGATCTCATTCACACGCCCTCTGGGAAGCCCTTTCAGACGACCTCAAGTTCCCCAGGCAGGAAGGTGGGCCAGAGTTCTCACAGGCAGAAAGGCAGGTACCCTTCCTAGAAGCTCCTCCAGCACATGCCAACTCTCCTGAGCTGTAGCTCTAGTTAGTGCCTGTTCAAGGGACCCCCAGGATCCCTGGGCCCATGGCTTCCCTCGGGAGGCCACAGGGCTGGATGGGATCCACCTCTGCATCCCTGGAACCCAGGCCAGGGCAGACGACAGAAAGCCACGAGCGAACTGAGGTCCACGGTGGAGAAAGGCTGCTGGGAAGCAGGGGGTCAGGGGTGCCATCCCGTCCCCCTGCAGCCTGTGGACGGGCATATCAGGTGAGAGCTGTGACGCCTTTGATTCTCCAGGTGCTTTGAGCCTCCTCGCCCCAGGTCACCCTCCTCCAAAATCCCTCCCAGCCCTGCTACCTTCTTGTGAGCAGCGATGGCCAGCTGGGCCCACTTCTCGAGCGTCTTCAGGGGTGTGATCTCGCGGTCAGGGATGTAGGTGGGCACAAGGTTCAGGAGGCGCTCCAGAATCATCTCGGAACCATAGTCCACAAAGTACTGCTGGGAGGCCAGCTCGGCCAGGTCGTCCTCCTAAGCAGGGGTTGGAGGCGTGTGGGGAGATCTCATTCGCACGCGCCCTGGGGAGCCCTTTTGGATGGGCTGCCCGAAGCCCCGAGCCCTGCCTGCTGTAGCCCTCAGCGCTGGCCTTTAGAGCCTCTGCTCTCACGGATTCGCCAGGAGCTCTCGTCTGCTTGGTGGAACCATGAGCCCCTTAGGGACAGGGCCACGCCCTTGTCTTCTCCTGGGGCCTCTCGGCACCAGAGGTACCCGAGCTGGCCCAGAGGAACCAGCGGGCCCATCAGCACGGCTCAGCCACTGCATCTCAGCCCGGTGAGATGGCCACTGGGGCTGACAAACAGGAGAACAGGCAGGGGCTGCCCTGGAGAGAAGGGGGTCTGGGGACCGCCGGAGACGGTCCGAGTGAAGGGAGCGCATCACCGCTACCAACTCCGTCACCGTCACTACATCCCCCGGACAGTCAAAGTACTGAACACGCCATAGGCTACAGTGCGGAGGCCGCAGAGAGCCAGGCGGGCGCCGGGCAGTGGCGCCTCCTCCGCCTGCGGCTGGCGCACGGCAGCCCCAGGGGTGCCTCCCCGGGCTCTGGCGGCAGGGGCGGTAGAGAAAGGCTCCGGGCTGCCTTAAGGGCAGTAGGCATTTTCCAACTAGTTCAAAGTCTTTCAGAGTTTTAGCAATTGGTACGTGGTGCCTGAATGTCAGCTTATCACCATCCCCTTCTTCACATCACCAGCACCGTCAGCAGCAGCACCCCCCCCGCCCCCACCTACACCTTTGCTACTTCCACCACCGCCGCCAGCAACCACCAGCTCCGTCCCCATCCTCTCCATCCTCCTTCCTCCATCATAATCACCCACAGATTCACAGCTACCAGGAGAGCCATCATCGCCCTCACCCCAAACAAAGCAACCACACCGCTCCTGTCCTCAGGAGATAAAAGGATACACATTTGCAAACTCCATCTAATGAGTGGATCTCTTACTCCTTTCGAGAACAGAGTTTTCTAGATGGACCCAGAACATACAAGTTGTGAAGCACGTCCTCCGCCTGTGCGCTATCAGCACAGCAGTGTAGGAGCACCTTCCACCGGCAGAATCCCCGCGGCGCCTCAGCGCCCTGGCTCCCGCAGGCCGCGGTAGATCTAGATCCAGATCCGGGAGGGGCTTGACCCACGCCCCGCCTCCGTCAGACTGACCGCCACGTTAGCTGACGGCGGGTCACGGAGAGTAACGCTCAGCCCGAAGGCAGAAAGGCTGCCGAGAGCCAAGCAAGCGCAGCCAGAAGATTCACTCACACTTACCTTTTCACACCTGTACTCCCCAAACTTGACCCCTCGCACCACCTGCTGGTAGATGAGGTTGGTGGCCACGTTGTCTTCTGAGGGGTTGTGCCAGGGCGTGAAGACCTCTTTGCGGAAGAAGAGCCGCCATGGGGCATTGCGCTCCTGGGCACCCTGCTCCTTGGCATACTGCTCACACTGGGAGATGGCATCCATGACGTGGTCACTGCCGCTGCCCAGGGAGGACACCTGGGGGCACAGGCTGGAGGTCACCCCGCAGAAGGGTGAGCAAGCAGGGAAGGAATACAAAGCCACCGGCTGTGCCACCTGTTCTGTTTCGGATGCAGAACCGAGGCTCAGAGAGAGGCAGGGAGGTGCCCAGGTCACCCTGGAGGCAGACCCACACGGGGCCCCAGGACCCCATCCATGGGCTCTGAGCCGGCACAGCCACAGGGCAGCTCCCATTTCCTAGTGTAAGGCTTTGGTGAAATTCTGATGGACAAGTGGTTACTGAAAACACAAGAGGTAGCTAACTGTACAGGAGAAATATCCAAATTGTGTTGGACAACATGGTTCTGTCCCCAGACCTGCAGGGAGGGGGGCACCTCTGCTGTGTGTGACGTTGCTGGGTGTGGAGGCAAAATCACCCACCCCCAGCCCAGCTCCATAGAGAAGACTCCAGGCCTAGATGTGCCAGGTGGTCACTAAGGAGTGAAAAGAAATCACCATAGCAACTAGATGAGGAATTATATCCCCGTTTGTGAATGAGAAAATGGAAGCTCAGAGAGTCCAGTGGCTGCATGTCCCTGCAGCCTGTCTGCCACGTTCTTTCTCTAGCACCAGAGAAGGACTGGCTTGGCCTTGCTGCATATGACTACAGCGAGTTCTGGGTTTTAAGTGATACTGTATTGTTGCATTTTTCTTTCGGGGCTTAAGAGCACTCCACAATCCTAAGGAGTTGGCCGGAGCTTGGGATACCGCCTGCTAACAGGAAAAAACCAAAAGCCCCTGGAAGGTAAGTAACTGAGCAAAGTCACCTGAGCCAGCAGGTGGCAGCACTGGGCTGGGCACCGCCACCCATACCTTATCAAACAGGGCGATGTAGAGTGAGAACCCGAAGCGGTCCTTGAGCGAGATCTTGTCGGCCAGCGCGTTGCAGAGCTCCTTGGCTGTGGTGGCCGAGTCTGTCAGCAGGGTCTTGGTGGTCCCATCCATGAATGTCACAGGCAGCATAATGGGCTTCTTGGACTTGGTGGCCTGAAAGTGACCAAAGAGGGTTTGTGGGAATCCTTTGACTTCAGACCACCCCACCCCTTTCTGCTCCTGGCTCTCTGCTGCCTATGCAGTTGGAGTTGCCCCTCCGAGTCCCCACACCCCAGCATCTCATCGGGACATTGTTCCAGGTCACAGGTGCCCAGGGAGCCCTGCTGAGCCAGGTCATGGGGGCTGGGCAGTTAGGCACGGCCACATGCCAGGGGCTTCTGCCCTCGTGTCACACAACCATCACAAGACCCTGTGAAGGGAATATCCTAATGGGCATGTTGCCAATGAAGCCACTGAGACTCAGAGGGAAGTCCTGCCCAGTCACGGTGACCATAAAGCCAGCAGATGGGCGTTGACTAGCCACTGGGGGTTTTCCTATTCCAATAGACCTGGGATCCCAGGACTTAATGCGGGCACTTGAAGAACCACAGAATCCCAAAGCAGGGATTTTCGGGAGCCCTGCAACTGCATGCACACACACATGCACATGCATACGCCTGGTGGGACCGGGGAATGCACCTGCAGCTCCAGCCAGCTGGGCGGCTGTGTCCGTGTCCCATTGACGAAGGTCCTCCTGAGCCGCTCCTCACAGTACGGGGCGTAGCCAGGTGGTCCCCCGTGGATGAAGTTGCGCAGGTACTGCAGACAGAGGACCCACTGAGGGAACCCCCCTCGGGCCTCCGGCCTGGACCATCAGCGCAGCCTCGCTGGGTCTCCTGCCTGCAGTCCCTCCGCCCACACTCAGGACCTGCTCTTCAGGGCACGTCTGCCCACGCCCCTCCTCTGCTTCCCATGGCTCCCGCTGCCCACGTACCTCGTGTTGGCAGCAAGGCCACCACAATCCAGCCCCGTCTAGTCTCAGCCTTGCCTCTTGCCTCACCTCACACACTCTGCCCCCTCTTCACCCAGCTGAACTGCTCCTCCTCCTCCAGAGCCCGCCTCCCTGACTGGGGGGAGTGCTTCCCTCATCATGACACTGCTGGCAAGGTTGGTCTTACTGTCACCTGTTCTGTCTCTGTGTCCCAGAGCCTGGCACCAAGGAGCAGGCAAGAGGAACTAAAGCGCCTGCTCAAAGACAATATGCAGAGGGTCCAAGAGATGCTGTGTCACACTCAGCCTCCTCATAAATAGGCAGAGGGGAGGACAGTGTGAGATTCTGGGTGCTGTGGAGGAGGGGACAGGAAGATGGGCCCATGGGACTGTGAGGCCTGAGCGAGACGGCTCGGATGGGGCTTCATTACCGAGCCCCTCTGAGCTTCTTCCCCTTGCTCACTCCCACCGCCCCTTCCCACCAAAGGAGGCCAGGCGCCGGCCCTACCTTCACAAACTTCTCAGAGGGGGCAAAGCAGCCCACACAGAGAGACATGAGGATCCAGCCCCGGGCATAGCTGCTCTTAGAGGGGTTGTGGGTGAGCTGCTTGCTGATCTGGCAGTAGATCTCATCCCTAGGCAGAGGGGAGGCAAGGAAAGAAGACAACCTCAGAGGAAAAGCCTCCCCAAGCCCCGCCTCCTTCCTCTCCTACTTGCCCAAGACCATCCCAGAAGAGGCCGACGGGGCCCGCTGAGGGGCCAGATGAGGAAGGCTGGGCCAGGGCTCCGGAGAAGAGGGTCCGCTTTGGAGACCGGCTCATCGAGCACAGAGGCCTTCCTGACTCCAGACGGTGCCCCATGATCCGGAGGGTGGTTCATATCCTGCTTTGGGGCACAGTGGCCATGGCCACTAGTGACTGCTTTAATGAGGCTCCGCCCCAGCCTCGTCCCTCACCAGCTGGGTGGCCCAGGCAGGAGAGTTCACCTTTCTGAGCTCCGCCTGTGGTCATAACAGCAGGCGCAATGTCTACTAATGGTATCTGGCAGAGCAGAAAGAGTAAAAACATCTGGGGACTTTCTCTGGGGGGTGGGGTGGGATGAGCAGGGACTTTGACTTTCTCGATACATTTCTGAAATGTTTGAATATTTATGTGGTTGTATATGTTGCTTTTGTAATCATATTAAAGCAATGAAGGTAGCTTTTTGCTTTCATTTTAAAGGGAAATAATAGTACCTTCCTTACAGGATTGCTGTGCAGAAAAATGAGCCAAGGTTTATAAAGCACCCAGCACAATAGACTCTCAATAAGCACTAGCTGCAGTATAGACACTGCCCGCCTGATCAGGGCCAAGAAGAGCAAGCCCCACGGTGATGATGTGACCACCAGGGGGCACTCACGGCTCTTTTTCGATCAGAAGGGCAAGCCTGGGTAGAAAGGAGGGACTATCTAATTCAGTGTCTCCCCAATTTTGAGAGTTCACAAAGCAGTGCAACTTTAAAATAAATTCTGGGGGTGGCTAACTTTTTATCATGACAAATAAGGACATTTAAAACACATATCACACACACACAACCTGCCCACTATTTATAGCACAATTATTTCATAAAACAAAGGTTATTTTAATACTCAGAAAGTAGGATGAGTGAAGTCTCAGAACGCAGAACAGTCCTTTAAATAATTTAGCTTTAGAAACATCCTTATTTTCCATCTGGTCACAGATCAACGAAAACTTTATCACCTGCAGCTCGGAACCCCTCGCCCCATCGCTTCACGGACCTATGGGGACACCCAGGCCCAGGTAAAGGAGGGGCCAGCTCTGGTCCTCCAGGGGGTCAGTACCCCAGCCTTTCAAATCCTGGCCCAGGACTCCTGGCACTGTGTTCTCTAGAAGTGACCACTTTAGGTCTACCGTTGAGGTAATTGGGTCACAAATTCTTGTCCTATCTTCCCTGGGCGCTGTGACCATCTCTTGGAGGTCGTGACGGCCTCGAGCAGCAATGCGAGGAGGCCTGGGGGAAGGAGGAGCTCTGGGCGGCTAGTGACCCCTGGGAAAGTCTCTCCCGTCTCCGCACCTCAGTTCCCCCATCGGTAAAATGGCCTCGAGCCCCCCAGCCCCATGCTGCTGTCCCCCCAGGCAGCATACACAAGTTCACAGGACCAGCTCTCCTAACCAGCTGTCCTGTGCAGGTAGAGCTCTCAGAAAAGTCCTGTTTTCCCTCCACTGACCCAGCTGAGCTGATTCCTTCATTGCTCTTGGTGACTCCCTGATCATCTGTCGCTTCCCCAGTACCCCAGGGTCCTGAGGGGAGCCTCTCCCAGCCTGGGTGAGGAAGGCACTGCCAGGCATGCTGACCACAGGGACCCTGCTCACGGGTCTGGGTCAGGGGCACTGAAGGTGAGGGGCAGGGATGGGGTTGAAGCAGAAAATGCACGGGGAATGAAATGATAGCAAGAGCTACCACTCACTGAGTTCCTCCTGCCTTACACTCTTTCCATAGGCTTATCTGCCCACAAGCCTACGAGTCATGCACTATTATTATTCCCCTTTGCAGATGAAGAAACTGAGGCTTACAGAGAGAAACTAACTCAACCAAGGTCACATGACTTGCTAGCAGCAGAGCTAAACCCAGGTCTGTGTACCTTAACTTATTGCTAAGGTGACGGAGCCACAACTCAGCCACCAAAAACCTTTCAGGGCCGCACTCCAGGGAGTGCGGGGAGCCTCCCCAGCCAGCCGCCCCTCCCTGCACCCCGGCCCCTTGGGTGCTGACCGGAGAGCTGGGCGCAGGATGCCATTGCCAATGATGAAGTGCAGCTTCTCCAGGTTGGAGGTGGGCCGGTCCTCCAGCATGCTGTTGCCTTGCACTGTGGACTCCCCATCATGAAGCCTCTTGGTCACCTGGGCCGCAGGGAAGAGACAAGGCTTGACTCGGGCAGGGGGAAGTGAGGGACCCTGCCTTGCCTGAGCCTGCCCCCCGCAGCGGAATCCTGGGAGAGGCCAGAAAAGCTGGCTCCTACCAGTCACACCTCATAACCCCCGTCCTATCAAACCCCACCCCATGTAGAACAGGCATTGATTGGATCAATGACTGGCCCACAAGGCCAGGCGCCCTGGCCTGGTGACTCCCACCTCTGCAGCAGCCTCCTTGACACCCTACCCTGACCCCCTACCCCAGGGGGTCCGTTTCAGCCAGGACAAGGACCTGCTCCTCTGACTCCTGGCAGGACCCCTACCTCTCCAGGGGCTCCCACATGCAGCTCTGACACCCCGAGCACTCCCTGGGCCCCAATTCCCCAGCCCCCGTCACCTGTCACCAGGGCCCTGCCCCACTGTGTGAACAGCCCCCGGCCTGGCCTCACACAGCCCACAGCTCCAGCCCGGAGACGGGGGGAGAGAGAGGGGGCGAGCAGTGAGAACGTGCCTCTCCAAATAGAAGGGGTGGGGGGGGTCTTCACACCCACACAGCGCTCACAGTTGTCACTGTGCACCACCCCCCCAGGGACCCACAGAGGGGGCACTTTCTTCCCTGGGTGTCTCAGATACCCCATGACAAAGGTGGGGTTCAAATCTGGGGCTATGTGACTGCATGACTGGATCTGAGCCTCAGGTGGGGAACAGGACAAGGACAGAGGCAAAGCAGGGTGTGGAAGCCCCAGGGAGGGGCCTGATGGCTGTAGAGGGGTCCCACAGGGCTCCGGGAAGAGGTCACCACCAGGCAGAGAAGAGAAAGGAGGAACTTTGGGCGGAGGGACGGGCGCGCGCCGAGGTAGGGCACAGGGAGCCCGTTCCCCTGCGCTGTGGACGCTTTGGTTTGTGTCCGTCTGCGCTTCCAGCCTGAACGACCCTGGAGCACAGGGCCCAGACAGTGCTCAGAAAAGGCAAGGTGACTACACCAATGAGTTCAAACAAATCAATAGTGTTAACGCCCTGAGGGCCCTCATCCCACAGAGAGGTCCTGAGATCAACCGCAGTGGCAGGAAGTGTCCTCCCTCTCACCGTCAGCCACTCCAGCCTCCCCAGCCATCACGGTCCCCTCATCTGGGAAGCCCTCCCTGACCCAGCCCCAGTCTGAGCTCCCTGCCCACTTCCTGCCTTCTCAGTCACCCCCTATGCTGTTCTGTCACCTGCCATCCCGGAACCCTGAGGATAGGCAGTGCAGACCCCCGCTCCCATCCCCGTGGGTCCCAAAACCAGCCTTGTCACGGCCTGGGCCACCTGAGGCAGCTCTGAGTCTGCTCTAACCTCCTCTGTCAGTTTCGACTTCTTCTTCAGGGTCAAGTGCACTAGCTTGTGCCTCACGCTGCTCTTCTTCTGCCCCTCGGGGAGCTGGGCCTGCAGGACAATCGGGGTCAGGGCCAAGCAACGGGGCCAAAGTAATGACAAGCTCAGCCGACAATGGGGCGATGGCTGGAGCAGGGTCTCACCTCCACACTGTTTACGAGGCAAACCCCACGTTGCCACCCCCACCCCTTACCCCCCACTCTGCCCCCTACCACCAGCCAAGTGACGGAAGAGAAAACCGAGACTCAGAAAAGCGTAGTAACCTGCCCAATGACCCCCAGTGAGCCAGCACTGGCACTAGCTCTGGCTGCAAAGCCCACCGGCTCTGCTCCGTGGCCTCACTCACTTGTGGTCCACACCTGACATTTCACAAAACACTCGGACATTTGTTCCCACAAGTAGGCAGAAGAGAGTTGGGGTCAGAGAGATGAGGCAGAGGCATATTTGAGGTGGCTCTCCTGTTGAGGACCCTGAGGTCAGGGACACTGGACAGCCCTGCCCACTGGGAGGGCCATCGATCGGCAGGGGCACCTGGACCTCACCTCGCCCTCGCCCTGCAGCGTCTGCAGCTCCCTCTTGTACGTCTTCTTGCCGAGGGTCTCGTAAATCTTGGTCATCACAGGGATCTTCTCGCTGCCGTCACTCATGGCTGTGTGGTACTTAGGCTCAGGGAGGTCCCCCATGAACCGGAGGATGGTGATCCACACCGCCAGGGCTGCCTGGGGGCAGAGCCACGCAAGTCAGAGGGCCCCAGTGCAGGATAGAGCTGAGGCCATCAAAGTAGCCTGGGGCGGTGGGGGCGGGGGCGGGGAGGGCTGGAGCCGCTGTGCTGAGTGTCCCTAATCTTGCCCGCGTGGCCCGGCCCCAGGCTGGGGGCCCAGTAGAGTCAGCCCGCCAGGGGGCGCCCCTCAGCACCCCTGCTACCAGCACCGCCCCAGCCTCACCAGCTGGTCGCCCTCATCGTCATGGTACAGCAGCGGCTGCTTGAGTGGCCGCCGGTTATAGGTGTGTGTGGTCGTGCCCTGGAAGTAGGTGGCAGAGAACTTGGCGAATTTATACTCGGAGAGGTCCTCCTCGTCCTCATCGGGCAGGGGCAGGGCGGCGTCCAGGTCCTCCTCCACCATCTCCTTCCGCCCGCGCTCCAGGTCCTGCGGCGGCGAGAAGGGTTCTCTGCTGTGGGGGCAGACCCGGGGCCGGGCTGCAGTCCCCCGACCTGCACCCGCCCGGCCAGCACCTCCTCAGCCAGGCTGCACTGTGCCGTCCTGTCCACCGCTTAGACAGAACCTGGTAAGTCCTCTGTACACAAATGAGTAAAAATCTGTGAGTGGCCCCAGACAGGGACAGTGACTGACTTGACAAGGCAGATTGTTGGCTGAACAGGGCCTAGGACCTATGGCCCCTGACCCAGGTCATTGCTGCTGCCCTCTGCTCAGGGAGAACCAGGTGATGTTAATGCGAGAGGGCACAGCCATCACACGGAGGCCTGTCCCCAGCCCCTGTTCCCGGGCTGGTACCTCAAAGCCGCTGGGTGCCTGGCCCTCCTGGCCCGGCAGGCCGCCCGAAGTCCCCAGGAAGCCAAACATCTTGTCCACCATGTCTGAGTGATTGACGGGCTCGTGGCGCGCCCTCTCCATCTGCTCCAGGAGCTCCTTCTTCCGCCGAGCCTCCTCTTTCTCCTTTAGCTCCCGCTCGGCGTCCTCGCGAGCCAGCTGGGCCAGGCGCTCCTGGGAGGTGGGGGCGATGCAGGGGAGACAGCCTCAGAGAACAAGCTCTCCCTGGGGCGCCCAAGGGCCCCTGCAGCACCCAGCCTACACTCCTTCCTTGGCCTCCGGGTCACAGAGAAGGGCTGCGCCTTGGGCTTCCCGACCCTGGGCCTCAGAGCCTAGTGCGGACAGATGCCCAGACAGTCACGCCGCCTGCCCTCCGGGGCTCAGCCGGAACGCTGCCTCCAGGAAGGCTGCTCGTGCCTCCCCAGCTGGAAGGAACTCCACCAGCCAAAACTCCCACAGTGGTTGGGCCAAGGCTTTAGACCAGCACCGCCCACCAGGAAGTTAATGCAAGCCACGTATGTAGCAGCTACATTTAAAACAGTGAAAGGAAATAAATGAAATCAATTTTACTATGTTATATTGAACGCAATGTAACCTCTACATGTAATTAATATTTTAAAAATAGTCCTGAGATAGTTTATATCCCTTTTTCTCTTACTGTCTTCAAAATCCAGGGTGTGTTCTATGCTCAGAGTGCTATGCCATGTCACGCGCTCAGTCGCCACGCGTGGCTGGTGGCCCCATCCTGGGTGCTCTCACCCCAGCTCAGGCTTTTTGTCGAGGTATGTCTCCCAGCTAGAAAAGGTGCTCCCGGGGGTGTGGACCCACATTGAGGATCACAGCCTCCAAGCTTTGTCCTGGCCCGGGGCCCCGCACCCAGTGTACAGGTGAAGGAGGCGGCAGCACAGCCGGCGGAAGGACAGCCAGTGTTGGGTGAAGGCTGTTGAACCAGCGAATGGGCATCTAAGGGCTGGGGCATTCACCGCTCACCTGATGCTTGCGTTCCGCCTCCTCCTTGGCCTTCTTGGCGCTCATCTCCTTCCGGAGCTTCTCCTCCTCCGCCAGCCGCATTTTCTCAGCCTCCAGGCGCCGCCGGTACTGAGGGAAGGGAGAGCCGGGTGGGCACTGAACCGTGTGGAGCTGTCACAGTGCTTCCTGCCAGTCCTACCCCACCTCGCCCTGACTGAGCTCTGGGACTGGGAACAAATTAACCAAATAATTTGACAGACAGGGAAACTGAGGCATCTGAGAAATTCTCCAGGTCACACAGCAGGCCAGGGGCAACACTGACCCCCAAACCAAACCAGGTTCACCTCGACCTCCCAAAGAGTCACAACAGTATCTGGAGTCCCCAGCCCTGCCCTCAGCAGGAAGAGCGAAAATGCGGGGTCTGGCCCCAGTTTTGTCATTTCTCAGAGGAGACACAGCTCTTAGTCTCAGCCAACAAGTGGGGGTGATTTGTCCACCTGAGGTGGAGCAGGGCCCCTCAGAGGACGCCTCCGCCCACCCCCCCCGCCCCCCGCCCCCCGCCGCAGGGCCGGGAGCCCTCAGGTCCTGTGGACTCCCAACTCCTCACCTCAGCCCTGAGGCGCCGGTGCAGCCGGCGGGCGATCATGCCGCGGACATAGGCCTGCACCGTGAGCACGGCCCAGAGGCGGTGGCGGAAGGCCTTGCGCACCAGGTAGGCCCGGCAGCGGGCCTGGAACTCGATGATGCGCCGGCGGGCCAGGCGGTACTGCTGGTGCAGCTTCTGGGAGCGATGCAGAGCCTGCAGCCGCAAGAAGCCCAGCCGCATCTGCAAGGACAATGTCCCCTCAGAGCCCCAACTCGCCCACAGGACCTAAGTCCCTGCACTGGGCCCTCTCTCCCGCTGGCACGCCCCAAAGGAACAGCTCTGTCCTCCTTGAACTAGGGCTCCCCAGGTCTAAGATGTCTCCTCCCAGGTGAAAGTTTCCCAGGGAGTGGCCTTGGCTTCCTCCCCACCCCACCTCAGACTAGAAGATGCTCTCCTTCCTGTTTGCCTCCCCAGCCTGGAGCCCAGCCGTTCCACCGAGGTCAGTGGGACACACCTGCTTCTGGCCCCCTCTGAGGTCTCTAATGACCTAGTGCTCACACTCATCAAAACATTCCAGGAGAAAAACCTAACCCTTGCTGACCAGGTGGGGGAAAAACCACAAAACCAGACTTTGGGCTGGAGAAATGGTAGAGGCAGGCTGGGGCAGTGGCAAGAGGCTGCCCAGTCTCCAGGCACAGGTACATCCTGCTGCTATGGTAACGGGACAGGGGGGTTCAAAGGCTTTGTGGGGCCAAGAGCGGCCCTTTCGGGGAGGCTCACCAGCCCGTAGTTCCTCCTGCAGTTGTGGCCCCGCCAGTGCCTCTGGATCAGGGTGGCGGCGTTCTTCAGCCTCAGGAAGTTGGACCTGAAACAGCAGTGTGATGAAGGAGATCCTCAAAGCAGAGGCATGGCGTCCAGAGGCAGCCAGGGTGCAGGTGGGGTTTGGGATCGGGAGAGCAGGGCTAGTCCCAGCTCTGTGTCTTCCAGATAAATGACGAGAGACAGCAGCGTATCACCTCTCTGCCTCAACTTCCTCATCCATAAAGTAGGTAGAATGATACCCGCCCTACCTGTTCATAGACTTGTCACGGGAGCCCAATAAGGAGACTTTCCAAAGGTGTTTGTTGAATGAATAAATGTATGAATAACAGTAAATAAAATAATATGAAAAACGATTAAGAGATTAAAGGATTTGAACACTCTGAACATCATTCTCTACTGTCAAACTTCCCCATTTTACAGATGAGAAAACTGAGACTCGAGGTTGGAACTAGAGCCCATTGTCAGACTGAGTGAGCTCAGTCCTGTTCCTCTGCACACACTAGATGGCTTCTACACGATGACAGTCACCTACAACCTGATGAAGGACAAAGAGACCACACATAAAACAGCCTGCTGAATGTAGCAATCACTATAGGAGGAGTTAAAGATGAATACATCCGTGTGTGAATGAACCAGGAAGCCGCTATCTAGATGCACATGTGAGCAAGTGAGCAACTGTGGGAGGGAATGGATAGATGGATGGACAGACATACAGATGAACAGACAGGTAGGTGGGTGGACGGATGGATGGAGAGAGGGAGGGAGGACCAGATGAACTGCAAAAGGGGCAGGTTGTGGATTTTTGCGGAGCCTGAATCACACTCCAGGCCTGCTGATTCATGACCTGTCACAGCTACACATGTCTCTTACATGGAATATGAAGCACACTTTGTAATTTATAAAATCTCAAACTTCCTCTGAGAAATTTTAGCAGGCATCCGAGACCACAGAGTGTCCAAATGTGTATGCCCTGTGAACCCACGTGTATGTGCCTGTGTAAATCATGTGTCTGTGTGTTCATCTGTGTGTGTGTGTGTGTGTGTGTGTGTGTGTGTCGAGGTGGGGAGGAGCTGGTCCCGGTACGTACCTGTCTTTGAATCCCCGGATGACCTTCTGGAGGAGGATGACCCTGTCGGTGATGGCCTTGTCCCGCTCCACCTCCAGCAGCATGTCATGGTGGTCCTGGAGGGCGGAGCTCCTGAGCAGCAGCCTCCAGAAACCCAAGTGAAGGCCCCCTCTCCCTTCCCTTGGATTCCAGGCCAGGGCTTGGGTGGGTCCCACAGGCTCCCAGCCCTGCTCTGGCTCCATGGGGCAGCCTCTCACAGCCACCAGTGCGCAGAGAGGTAGGTGCTCGTGGGACAAATGGAGCAGGAGGAGCCTAATTTGACTGGATGGAGTCAGAGGGTGCAATGGGCGTACACACTGGCTTCATCCTGTGCCTTTCCAGCTGTCTCTGTCACATCAGCCCCTAACCTGGGCCAGGCCACCATCATATCCCTCCAGGATGTTGGCAGCAGCCTCCTAACCGGTCTCCTGGCCTCTGTTGCTCCCCCATGGCCCTCCCTAAGGAGGGCCCCTCCTAAAACAAATATGGCGATAATCTTACAGTGATACCCCATGGTTCTCGGGGTCAAGCCCAGTCTCCTCCCCCCGCACTCAGCCCCTCCATGAGCCAGGCCCTACCAACTTCTCCAGATCTGTCCTCCTCACCTCTGAACCCCAAACCCTCACTCAGGTTAGACAAAACCTCATCATTCACTCAATACCTAGGAATTGAATGTCTCATTGTCAGCACTGTGCTAGGTGCTGGAGTGAGGCCTCAGGGAACCAGGCCGACAGGAGCCCTGCCCTGGGGAGACTGTGTCTCTGGCCGGGGAGCCTCATCCACCAGTTAATCACAGGCCACACCTCTTGCGGACAGGGCTCAGCGCCGAGGAGCTGCTCAGCCAAGCCTGTCTGAACGAGTGAGTAAAGGAATGAGAAGTGGCCAGTGAGGCTCTGGAAACCACTGCCCATTTCTGAGGAGCCCAGAGAGGTGAGAATGGGGACAGTGATGTCCTCAGAGCTGTCTGGCTCTACGTGCCACTCTGCTGCATGCCTCCCCTCTCTTACCTGCATGGGCTAGGCATCACAGCAAGCACAGCTGCGAGCCCAAGGCCTGCCCTTGGACAACTCACTTCCCTCTGAGCCTCTGAAATGGGCGTAATAATCACTGGCTGCTGGGACGACTAAATAGATCATGGACAAAAACTCCCGCTGCGGCCCAGGCAGTTGTGAGGTGCACAGGCAGGAAACAGCGCACGTATTTTTCCGACGAGGAAATGAAGGCTCAGGGAGGTGAAGAGACAGGCCCACGGCCCCGCAGCCAGGAAGGAATTACACCGGAGCCCAGGACTCCCTCCAGCTCAGGGCTGGCTCCCCCCCACCTCCGCCCAGATGTCCTGCACTGCCCGGGCCCCACACGGCACCAGAGGAAGGAGCCCTGCCCTGTCACCCAGAACAACCAGAAATCTAGTACAACGGAAATGGAAATGGGGAAGCAGGCATGCTGGGAGCTCACACTGTCTCTGCTGCAGCTGGCCAGCCACCACCAACTCCCAGCAAGCTCTGCTCCAAGGCCAGGACTCCCCACAACCCAGTGTCCTGCTCCCAGCCCTACCCCCTGCCACAGCTGCTGGGATCTGATGTTCTGCCCAGACTGTGGTGGGGGCCAGCGGGCTCCAAGTTTGTGCTCAGGGAGGGTAGAAAAGGCCCGCAGGCACAAGAGAGTGAGGGAGGTGGCCCAGGGCCCACCAGAGCCAGGGGTGAACCCTGCCTAGCAGGAAACCACAGGAGAGAGGACTTAAAGATATGCTCAAGAATTGCCTCTGGCACATCCCATTACGGGAAAAATGAGGCTCAGAAAGGCCGGAGACCTGCACAAAGTCCCAGGGAAGACAGCCCCAGCCAGGGTCAGGATGGAATCCAGGTCTCCCTGGTAAGCCCGCTTTGGTCTGCTGTTTTCTCACCCAGGATCGGTGCTCGGACCCCAACCCCAGGTCCCAGATGGGCTCAGTACTAGTTGCTCCTCCCCTCCCAGGGAGGCCGCATTCCCCGCCACAATGGGCTGCCCCATTACAGATAGCAGGACAGGATCCAAAGGCCCAGCCAGACCCCATCTGTGACTGCAGCTTCTCTACAGTGACCCGCGACGGCGCATCCCCAGCCCCCGAGGCAGCCAGAGTCAGAGCCTGTCTCACCTTCAGGAAGATCTTGGTTTTGCCGATCTGCCAGTCATCATGGATGCCCAGCACAGCCTCCGCCATGCGCTGGCACGTGCCCCGAAGGTCGTCCTGGGGGTGGGGGGTGCACCGGGGAATGGGCGGTTGGAAAGGCCACCTCAGTGTATCTCCCAGGGCCAGGCGATCCCGCTCCCAAAGGTCCCTGCTCCCGCTCAGCCCCTGACCGGGTGTGTGACCCCAGGAAGGCCCTGCCTCCCCTGACCCTCGCTTTTCTCCTCAGCTCAGCAGGATGGCTGCCAAACCCTCTCCCACATCTAACACCCGGGGCCCACTTGGTCGCCTTGGTCTTACCCATCACACCACCTGTGTGAGGCCCACGCCCCCCAAGCATGGCCATCAAAGAGCTCAAGGTGCTGCACTTCCTGACCCCCAGATTTCCCAGCTGTGTCTGAGGTGGCCAAGCTGATGTCCTGCCCAGCACACTGTCTCAATGGGAAGACGGGGGCCCTTGCCCAGCCCTGTACCTGCTTGTAGGCTGGCTTCACGCCAGGCAGCAGCACTCGGTACCGCTCCACGAACTCCACGAAGCTATAGCGGATGGGGTAGCCGGCTCGGCGGATTCGAATGGTCTCCATCATCCCAGAGTAGCGCAGCTGGCGCACACACAAGTGCCGGTCGAACAGCTGTCCAGAGCCAAGGGCATCAGTGCTGGCGGCTCCTGCCAGGGGGCCAGCCCTGCTCTGCATTTCCTCAGCCCCAGACATGAGCCCGGAGCGGCCAAGGCCACACGGCAGATGAGGAGCAAAGGTGGGACTGAACCTGAAACCGCAGTTCAAACCCACATTGTGGCAAGAAATGAGACCCTCGCGTGGGGTGAGCTGGTGCTTTGCAAGTACAGAGGAGAGATGGCTTACTTCCCCCTGGGACATCGGGAGGGGGTTTCCTGGAGGAGGCAGTCTTTGCTCTAGCCCTGGAGGGCACTTGGAGGGGCAAGGGGAGCATGTGCAAAGGTGTGGAAGCCTGAAAGTGCAGGGGACTTTATAGGGACCGAGGAGGCTAGTCCATGTCAACATCATGGTTGTGCAGGTGCTGGGTGCCTTGCGCAACCCCAGGAGGTGCTCTTCATGTATAGCCACTGTGGATGTGTCATTATTTAGACAACTTTCTGGCAGCTGACAGTAAAGTGCTTAAGAAAGAGATACATTTTCTCTAACTGGCACAAAGTTTTTTTTGTAATGGCAGCAGGGCAGGGCCAGCCGGGGGGTCCTGGAGGGGCGGAGAAGGCCCTCAGGGGCCTGGCTAGGGAGGCAGCAGGGAGTGACTGGTTACATTTGCAGTGCGGACTCTGGTCTCTGGCTGCGGTGGAAGGGGGCCCGGGCGGGAAGGCAGGAGAGGAGTGAGGATGTCCTGCTGTCAAGGTCCAGGCCGCGGACACAGGCCCAGAGGAGGCTCAGGGAACACCTGAGAGCAGGGAGCACGGCACCCAATCGCCTTGGCGGGGCCCTGGCCCCCTTCCCCCGCGCCCCCTGCTTTAGCTGGGACAGGGAGCTCGCTGGGCCCCCTTTGAATCTCACACCCCTGCGGACCTGGCCCTGAGCCCCAAGGGGCTTGTCGGCCGACTCTGGGGAATGCTTCCAGGCAGGGCGCAGGGCCAGCATGCAGAGGGCTGGCTTCCGTCACCTGTTTCCTCTCCCCCTCAGCACTTTCCCTGACCCTGCCCTGGCCTCCCGCCTTCCGTCCCAGCCCAAACCCCCGGTTGGAGTAGGGGGCCACCCCACCCCCAGCCTCTGGGAAGATCCTTGTGGCAAACAACAGACCCCAGAGCCCTGGAAGGAGAGAGCAGCACTCAGTGAGGGTTTGGGCTCTGCAGCCTCCAGCCCCTTAACCTCCCTGAGCCTCCAGCCCCACAGCTCTAATATGTGGGCCATCACTTAGCCCCCACCCTGCCCCCCACGGCCCAGCCCCTCCATCACTCTCACCCTCCGCCACCCCTGCCCCCCGTCCAGGCCAGATCCAGGCTGGCCCCCCAGCCCGGGCCGCTCACCATGGGCTTCTTGAACTCGTTGGGCTTGATACAGCGCACGAAGAAGGGCTGGCAGGCACCCAGGGTGCGCATAAGCAGCTCCAGCGACCGCTTGAACTGGCTGCTGAGTGTGGGCGAACGCTTCCTGGTCTCGGCGCCCTGGGGGGATGGACCACAGCGATGGGAGGGGCTGACCTGTGCCCCTCTAGCTCTCCAGGAAGGGAAGGGAGAGCGGGAGGTCAGTGGGGTCAGAGCCTGAGAGAGAACAGCGTAGGGAAGCAGGCTGCCCAGGCACTTGTCTGGGCTGGAGCTTGGAGCCCAGATGTACCCCGTCCAGGGAACCTCCTGGGACCTGGGCCAGAAAGAGTGCTGCGGGGGCACTGGGGGGCCCTGGGTCCCCGCCCTGGTGTGCTGGATGATTCTAGGCAAGGTGCAACCCTCTCTGAGTCTCCAATCTCCCTTTCCAGGAATAAACAAGTGGCCAAACTTGTTCACCTCAGGGCACTGGGGTTGTCCCTAGAGACGGGTTAGACAGATTTAAATTCAAACTCTCGCCCCACTACCTCTTATGTGATCTTGAACAGGTCATTAAGCCGCATTGAGCCCCCCTTTCCTAAATGGAAATAGTGCCACCTCTCTAGCGGAGAGGGCTGTGAAGAGAGTATGTAACAGCAACCTGGGAACCTGGGAGGGGGCGGGGCTACTGCCTGTGCCTTCCCCTCCCAGTGGGATTAGTGCATCAGCGAAGGGCTGAGTGGCCCGGGTGGGCGGGGATCAACCTCCTAAGAAGCACATGGCTGGCCTCCCACTGCATGGCCCCAGGTTCAGCCTCTGTGCTCCACCGGCACCCTCTCTGGGAGAGCCCGCCAGGCACTCCGGCACCTCCCTGCCCCGGTGGAGTCCCCTTTCCAAATATGGTGAAACAGGGGTTGTTGGGGGAGGACCTGAGCAGCAAACAAACAGAAAGCGGACGCCTCAGACTGACACCCAGAAACTGGACATAGAAACCAGGTTCTATTCCAAGGCCTTTTGATGTTATTGTCTTCCTGGCAATTTCTCTTGGACGAGGATTTCTTAGGAATGAATTTGATTATCATTGTAAGATTTTATGCCTTAAATGAGACATAATTTAACAGATCTCCTGTAGCACCAAAAGCCAGGGGCGCGGATACGGATGTGGGGGAGGCAGAGGTGTGTAACCCAGTGACGATATGCCCCTGGCTGAAATGAAACTTGCCAAGAAACAGCAAACGCTTGCTAGTCCAAAATTTGCCATGTTCTCCGTTTTAGTTTTATTTGTCTTTGGTTTTTGGTTTTATTCGGTTTTATTTATTCTAAGGTTTTGCCAAGAGAAGCCTGGAGTATTTGCATTGGGGAAGGGGGAATGTCAGGTTGGCTGTCCCCAAACCTGACCCAGCAGCAGCGCTGGGTGACCCTGCTTGAGGGGGGAGCTGTTCAGGTTGGGCTGTGCCCAGGCTGTGACAGAGCCCCTGCCATAGGACACATAGCACAGACGCAGACACACTCACACAGCATATAACCCATGAAGCACACAGACACAGCACATACATACAACACACACAGCACACATACTGTGCACACACAGAGCACACCTGCATGGATGCAGTACATACATATGTGCACAGCGCACACAAACACAACACAAGAGGAGACAGCATATACGCAGCACACAACACACAGACACACGGCACATAGAGACAAATAAAGCATACGCACAGCACACACAGCACACCCCTTCTTTGGTTTTGATCATCACACTGGAAGTGCTGCTGGCCTGTCTGCTCTGCTGAGCTGTAAGCCCCGCGAGGACAGGTGGGTCTGTCTTGTTCACCGCAGGGCCCAGGGCCTGGCCCCTGACGGTCAACAGCGCTGCTGAACTGAAGCGGTGCTGAACTGGCTCCGAGTGTCCAGAGGCTCCCAGAATTCGCCCACCTTCCTATTGCTTGGGCCAAAAATCTAGGAACCGTCCCCAACTCCTCTCATATCTGATAGGGCAGCCTCTTCGTGGCTCCCCCTCCAAGCAGACCCAGAGTCTGACTCCTTACCACCTCCTCACTGCCGGCCTGGTCCAAGCCGCCCGCATGGCTCTCTCAGATCATGGCAATGCCTACAAACCGGCCTCCTTGCTTCTGTCCCCACAGTCCACAGCACCCCCCACTCTGCTATTGACACAGCGGTCCGAGTGAGGCTGTTGAAACACAGTCATGCTGGCCCGGCTCAAAACTTTCCAATGGCTCCCCAGTTTGCGCAGCATAAATGCCGAGGTCCTTGTAAGGACTGACAATGCCCCACAAGCTCTGGTCCCGGGGCTGCTAGCCTCCCCACCACCGTGCCCAGCCCCTTCCAGCCCGCCAGGCTCTGTGCGCTTCGTGCAATACCCCAGGCAGGCTTAGGGCTTGAGAAACACCTGAGGGCTTTGCACTTGCCGTTCCCTCTTCCTGCAGTGCTTTTCCTCCATACTGCTCATGGCTGGCTTCCTCACCTCCTCATCAATGTCTCCATAAGGCCTTTCCTCGTCCCCTTATCCAAAATTGCAAAGCCCCACCACCAGCTTTCCTTACCCCTTAATTTTTCTCCATATCATATATCATCACCTGACATACTGTACATATTTTATACCTTATAAAACTTTATATATATACTATATATATACTTTACATATATATATTTTTTTGTTTATTAACTCTTTTCCCTTCTGCTAGGATGTAAGTTTCATACAGACAGAAAGTTTTTCCTGTTTTGCTCACTACTATGTCCTCAAAGTGCAGGACAATGTCTGGCATATAATGGCCACTCAGTGAATATTTATGACTGAGTTAAGGAGGCAGTGAATGAGGCTCTGGAGCTGCAGGGTCTGCTCTCACTCCCTGGCCACCTGGGTTTCTGATTGGCTTTCTATCAGGGAAGGGAAAGGCAGTCCTTTCCGATAGTCTTTGTCTTCTGGGATAATCTGAAGCTATTTGGGAATGGGAGGGGGATAAAGGAAGAAGTGAAAAGTCCAAAAGTCAGTGTTACACGACTCACAGAAGGTATCTGAGGGGTGGGTATCGGAGCGTGTGTGTGTGCAGGCAGGAGAGGCGACCTGCACAGAGTGAACAAAGCGTCCTGTGGACTCAGGGCCCTGGGGACATGTGACTGCGGTTGGACATTAATCTGGGTGCTCAATGCCCTGGAAGAACGATGGTCCTGTGGCCCAGCTGATCTCTCCAGCAGCACCGGTTGGGGTGGGGCCGCCCGCGCCCTGGGCAGGCAGAGACCAGAAGCAGATGGGAAGTCGGGGGTGGGGGCCTGCACAGGACGCGAGTACAGATCGCAGGCTGAAGGCGCCTGGGCTTTTACCCCGAGGAAAGCACTGCAGCGAGTACTAAACTGTGACTTCGCACTTCACCAAGCTGATTTCAATGTTCCTTTAACAGCACTATCACATTTCTAGCAGTTACAATGCATTTTTTTCTTTCCTAGAGGGGACGCTTACAGAGACAGCACAGTGCAATGAAAAAGAGCAGGGACATAAAAGCCTCACTTTAGCTCTCACTTGGATGTGACTTTGAGCAAGTCCCTATACCTCCCTGAGACAGACCTGGATCCAATCCCTGTATGTTACAAGCTGTGTGAGCTCAAGCAAGGAGCTAGGCCTCTCTGGGCCCCAGCTTCTTTAGCTGTAATAGGGGACAATGGTAATTACACTGCTGCTATAAACAGTGAGGTGAGAAATGTAAGTGCAGAGCGCACAGCCTGGCCCAGAAGGGTAGGTGTCATTGGTTTCAAATCTGTCACTGCTGTGTCTAATTCTGTGCTCCAAAGACTCCCTCAGGAGCAGGCCCTTTCTGGACACCTTGGGGTCTTACGCTTGGACTGCTCCATGGTTCCTCAACCAGTAAGTTCTAGTCCCAGGGTCCAGGGGAAGGAGCCTGAGAACAGGAAACTCTATGGAGAGGTCCCCAGATGCTTCCAGGTGCTTGGGAGGAGAGGAGAAAGGAGGGGAGGAGAAGAGGGGCTCAGTGGTGCTCCAGGACCATCTAAGGCCAGAAGCAGAGGGCGGACCTGGCAGGGGCCAGGCTGAGGCCGGTGGCCCGGAGGAAAGAAAGGAGGAGAGCCCCGAGGTGCACCTGTCTCTTCGAGGCCACAACCCTGTGGTAGGAGGGTCAGGGTGGGACTGCTGGGTGCTGGTGCTTCAGGTGTCTGGGGCCCCCTTCTGGTGGTGGCCCTACATTCACCCTGTCCACTGACTGAGCCACAGTATAAGCCTGTGGGGTGGGGTGCAAGGGCCGATGTCTGGGCAAAGGAGACGCCGCTGTCCAGATCCATTCCCTGCTCCTGACGTGTGGGCGCCCTGCTCAGCCGCTGTGGCTTTCACGAATCATTTCCGAACTTTAGGAGGCACTGGGCAGCCGGGGGTACCACGCACGTGGGAAAGAAGTGGAGCTCAGCATTGAGACCAAATGTGGGAGGGTGTCAGTATTAGGCAGAGAGGATATTAAGGGCTAGAAGAGAAAAGGGAGGCAAAGGAGATGGCTGAGCTATGCCCCCTGCTAAGGGGTCTCTAGCACCTTTGGGACCTAAAGCACTTTGGGAGCCATGCCTGAAGATGCTGGTCAGGAGACACGGATGCTGTTCCAGGGCCTAGGAAGGTCCGGGGGTGACGGCTTCTACTGCCAGCTCCCCAGGAGGCTGACTTGGGTGAGCCGCACCCCACCTCTGAGCTTTCTATCCGCAAAATGCAGGAAGTACACCTGCCCCTCCTGCTCTACAACATTATCGGAGGATCCGACCCCGGCGCAGACATGGACACGCTGAGCAGGGCCTGGAAGGAGGTGGTCTTGATGCCACTTGGGAGACAAGGGTTTGGTCCCAGCTCTGCCCCTGGTTCATGGGGCGGCTGGGACAGTCTTGCCTCCTTTTCTAGGACTCAGTTTCCTTCTTTAAGAAACTGAGATGCCTGCAGTACACACAACTCAAAAAACAAAAAACAAAACCACGCCACAAACCACGCCACAAAAAAAAAAAACCCCAAAAAAACACACACTCAAAAAAAGAAGAAGAAGGCTAAGAAGGAGAGGAGAAAGCCATCCCGTTCCCCAAGCCTCAGTCCATGGGGCCAAGGACACAGCCTAGTGCCAGGGGCCGCAGAGGTCGCTGGGTCTTTACCTTCGCAGAGGCGGCTGACTGGCGGAGAGTGCCCGATGAATAGCCACAGAGAAACTATGACAGGAACCACAGTGCGGGGCGAGATGGGGGGAGGGGCGAGGAGAACGTGGCGGGTCAGAAAATGGAGGGCCAAACCCACCAGGGAGGGAAGAGGACCCTCAGGGCAGAGGTCTGGGCTCCTTGGGGATGGGGGCATCAGGGGCGCTTGGATGGGCACCCAAGGGGGCAGCGGCTCTGCCCTCCCCGGGGCCCCTCCGTGCACCCTCCCAGAAGCCATGGGACAAGAAGAAATATGAGATAAAAAGGCATATAACCCTGCAGAAAAACGTCCACCAGCCTACCACTCCAGGGACGAAGGAAACAGAAAGAGTGGGAAACCCTCCACCCCTGTATGGGGTCCAGGAGTGGCGCATGTATAGTCTTTGTGCCATTTCTCCGAACACCCACAGCCACCCACGTCCTTGAGGCTGGACATGCTCCCTTGGCCCGTGTTCCCTATTAGCAGTAGGAGGTCCGGGTGGGGAAGGGGGACTCCCATGGTAAACTGAGTCCTGATCAGGCTCTGGTCTGTGACCTCTCTCTCATGCGACCCTTCTCTGGGCCTTGCGTCCCACCCGCTCACCCCCAATCAGTACAAGAACCAGAGGGGAGGATCTCAGAGGCCCCCTCGCACCCTGCCTAGAACCGCAGGACAGCACCGCCCGGGCTCTGCAGCCAAGGGGGCTCAGCTGAAGCTGTAGGACAAGGGGTGCCTGGACACCAGCCCCGCTTCTGGGGACCCTTCCTGCCCTGTGGAAGCGTGTCCCGACGTTACCATGGCGACATCAGCCTGGAAGATCTGCTTGATGAACTTGTTCCTGGAGGAGTGGACCAGCTGGATGATGTCTCCATGCAGGGTATCCCGGTTCTTCTCCAGGAAGCCTGGGCAGCGGCAAAGAGTGGTCACACCTCCCAGCTCCGGCCGCCTCCACCTGACAAGGCTCACCCCACTTCAAGTCCCCCCAAAGGCCCTCAAAATTCACCGAGTTCACCCATACCCATGTTACAGTGGGGGACACGGAGGCCCGGAGAGGACAGCTGCTGGCCCAAGGTCAGAGAGGACGTGAGGGCAGAGCCAGAACTGGGGCTCCATCTCCCCAACCACACAGCCCCCGCTCCAGCCTGGTCGGAGAGACGGGCAGGAGATCTGTCCCCGGGAGTGAGCACCTTCCTGACTGAACCACCCCAGGGCCTGAAATGCGGCCTAAGTCTTTTAAACAAAGGTGTCAAAAGCCCTTATTAAGTAAATGTGTCATCAAGGAGAGAACACTGTTGATCTGGTACCAGCTAATAGTAAAAAATTTAACTAAAAATAGCTTGCCTTTTGTTTTACAATGTGCCTTCACAGCTCCATTGCTCACAAAGCCCCCCCACCCCTACTACCCCCCACCCCCGCCACCAGAGATGAGGGACAAACAAGAATTATCTTCTCATCCCACAAGCGAGTAAACCGATGTTCAGAGAACTTAAATCAGGTGCCCAACACAGCAAGCCACAGGCAGAGTTAAGGCTCAAACCCAGGGCCCCCAGTGCCAGCCCAGAGAGGCTTCCTGCACCACACAGACCCCAGAGAAGGCTGCCATTCCCAGGAACTAGGGGGTTAGCAACTTGTTCATGGGGGGCCTTGTGAGGATGGGGCAGGAGACAGTGCCCAAGGGCTGGGGATGCCTCAGGAGGAGGACCCTGCCGAGGAGCAGCGCCCTCTGCCCGCAGGACTCAGACCGCCCGGCTGGTAGACCCAGGCGTGAGTCCCGGTGCGAGGCGGCCCACCCGGGGTCTGAGGAGGGGTGAGCTGCAGGAGGCACGTGGCTGTAGAAGGGCGGGCTCTGGAGCTGGGACAGAGTCACAGGGCTCTAACTAAAGCTCTATGACAGGCTTGCTATGGGGCCCTAGGAAGGTCCCCTCTGGGCCTCCGCTTCCTCATCTGACAGGTGGATGACAGCACTCAACAGCTGTTGCTTCTCTTCACATCCCCTGACGCCACCCATGTCAGAAATGAAATGCTGGATTAAAACAGGACTTCAAGAACCAGAAAATGCTGGTAGAACTGCTTAAAGCAGCTCAAAACTGGTTACTGATCTTAGGCAAGTCATTTTACTCTCTGGGCCTCAGTTTGCAAATCCATAGAAGTGGGTGACCCTCATATTCCCTCCAGATCTCACATTCTATGTTTCTATAATTTCCTGTAAAGTTCACGCAGTCTTCATTTCTGTATCCTCAGCAACAGGAAGCCTGGTACATAATAGATGCCTAGTGAATGCTGGTTGAACTGAACTGAAAAATATAGTCTTCTATTACTCTAACCAAAGAACCCATTGGTTTGCCCAACAGCCTTGAACTTAACATTGGCTTTTTTCTTTCTAACAGCTGGGTGGGATCTCACAGCCAATATTTTAAGGAGGACTGAGCAGTCTTCAGATTCCATTCCTGCAGCATGGCTCCCAGACACACTGCTGCCTCTGGACTAACACAAGGAAATACTAAACTGATGGCTCTTTGCTTACTCTGAATTCCGCTGGCTTGGGCTGTGGGTGGGATCCGTGGGGGCTGAATGGCAAGAGCTCAAGGTAGACGCATCCCACAACTGAGGCCCACTGGGGGCTGGCCCTTCACACCAGGGTGGGAGCGGTGGGGTTGGCTAGCACAGTCTGCAGGCTTTTGACACCCTGTAAGAATTCTAAAGGGGGTGAACTTGACTGTGTTCTGACCCTCTTCTTGACTTCTAGCTTGAAAATGGACCCAATTGCATGTCCCAGGAAGATAGAAGTGCATCCCCTTCAAAGCCCACACTTGGTCTGGTTGCTGAGTTCCGGTGTGTAAGGGGGCTGGTTCTAGGCCTGGCTTTGCACCCAATGGGTATGTCATGTAAGGACAGTTAAAAACCCCCGAGAGCCTCAGTTTCCCATATGTACAAAAAAGCATTGAGCCCACCCCAAAGAAGTGAAAGCAGGGCCTCAAGTACTTGCACACTGTGTTCACAGTGGCATCATTTGCAACAGCCAAAAGGTAGAAACAACTCAAATGTCCATCAACAGATGAATAGATAAATTAAAAGGACACAGGCTGTAACAGGTATGAACCTTGAGGACACTATGCTAAGTGAGATAAGCCAAACACAAAAGGACAAATACTGTACGATTCCACTTATATGAGGTGCTTAAAATAGTCAAATACATAAACATGGAAAGTATAATACAGGCACCAGAGGCTGGAGGGGGGACAGGGAGTTATTGTTTAATGCACACAGAGCTTCTACTCAGGGGGATGACTAGGCTTTGGAAATGGACGGTGATGATGGTTGCACTATATTGTGAATATACTTGTCACTGAATTGTAGACTTAAAAATTGTAAAATAGTAAATTTTATATTATATATATTTTACTACAATTTTAAAAATGTTTTTAAAAAGATTTTAATTTATTTTTAGAGAGGAGGAAGAGAGGAAGAAAGAGAGGGAGAGAAACATCAGTGTGTGGTCGCCTCTTGCATGCCCCCTACTGGGGACCTGGCTTGCAACCCAGGCATGTGCTCTGACTGGGAATCGAACCGCCAACCCTTTGGTTTGCAGGCCGGCACTCAATCCACTGAGCCACACCGGCCAGGGTTATTTTACTACAATTTTTAAAATAAAAATCATTGATCCCGATGTGTCCTCTCTGTATTCCAGGACCCTGGTGTCTCTGTTCTGGGCTGGAGAAGGGTAAGGGATGGAAGGAGCACAGACAAAGGGACAGCCTCCCAGCCAGGCCGCTTCTACCTTGACTCTCATAGTAGACGACACCCGCGAAGTGGTTGATCCCGAACTGGGTCTCGTGGTTGTTCTTGGGAGGAATGTAGTTGGAGTTGAGCTTGTGCTGGGAGTTCAACTTATGCAGCATGGTGGTGTCCGTGCCCTGTGGGAACCGAGGGGCAGCTGTCACGCCCGCCTCTCCCTGCTCCCCACTCCCCGCTCTCCTCACTCTCCGCCACGCTCTACTGCCTGCCCCGCCCTCGTCTTTGTACTCCCTCTTCTGGTTTTCTCAAGAGCTTCCCTCCCTTTATGTGTAGGCCACGCAGGAGCTCTCTGGGCCTCCATTCCCCGTCTGTTGAGTGGATGAAGTATAACAACACAATGGTGATAATACATTCCAGCTTAGAAAATCTATTCCTGGGGACAAACTCTTGGGAGCCGTCCCTCTCTGAGTCTAAGACACAGTCCCAGGGGAACTCGCTCCCAGGGAGAGACCTCCTGCCTGTCTCTCTGACCAGCCTGGAGGAGGGGGGCTGTATGGTTGGGGAGATGGAGTTCCAGTTCTGCTCTGCCCTCACATTCTCTGTGACCTTGGGCCACACCTATCCTGTGCCAGCTGTGTGCTTAGATCTCACCATTTGGTGCAGGGCCCAGTGGAGTGGACTATAGGCGATTTCCAAATGTCCCATGAATGCACTTGAACTGGCCCGAGCCACCCTGAGAGGCAGGTGTCATTAGCACCATTTTGCAGATGAGGAAAGCTGAGGCTCAGTGCAGAGGACCCCGCCCTGCCGCAGGCCCACCTTGGGGAACTTGCTCTCCTCATCGATGAGGGAGATGATGTTCATAGGCTTGTTGGCAATCATGTCCAGGGCGTCCTGGTTGTCGGTGAACTCGATGTGCAGCCAGTCGATGCTCTCCAGGTCGTACTCCTCCTGCTCCAGCTTGAACACGTGCCGCACGAAGAACTGCTGCAGGTGCTCGTTGGCGAAGTTGATGCAGAGCTGCTCAAAGCTGGGGGTGGGGGGGCAGTTGCAAAGGGGACACGGAACAAATGGGCATTGTTGAAGCCCTGCTCCACTGCTCAGGGGCCCACCTCTGTCTCCATGTGCAGCGTGCCCTTGGGCGCAGTGGTCCCGTCAAGGACTCTCCAACCTCTGAGCTGGGGTGGGATTGTCAAGCCCAACCCCCTCCACGTGCAGGAGAGGACGCCGAGGCCCAGTGAGAGCAAAGCACTACCCAGGGTCACTCGGTGAGTGAGAGGAGAGTTAAAGCTAGGGTCCGGGGCTCAGGACCCCTAGTTCAGGAGCCTTTCACCTGCATGACCAGGTTCTGTGGGGGCGGCTGGCAGGTGAGCTCCAGCCTCCTGGCAGAGCACCTGGGAGGGGAGGAGCCAAGGCGCCAGGGGAGGTGGGCCATTAGACGGATCCGTAGTGCCGGCGGGACCTGGGAAGGGGGCTGAGGAGATTTGGAAGCAGAGCCTTGACAGCTGATGTCTCTGAGCCACCAACTCAGTGCTTGCCCAAGTGACACTCTAGGTATTCAATGGGGGTGTTTCGGTGGGGCTGCGGAGGACTTTGAGACATCCAGACATTGCAGGAATTGAAGTGATTTGTCAGAGGTCACATAGCTAGGAAATGGGGCAGGCATGGCTGCCTGCCACCTGGGCTCCACCTAGGCCTGCTGTATCTCTCTGCCCCTCTCACGGTCCCCCACGAGTGTGGGACCCCAAGCACAGCCAAGACCCCCATCTCAGCCTTGGCTCACTGGCCTCACCTTCTTCAAGGTACCTGCAGCTTAGGCACCGGGCAGATGGGCAGTGGGGCCTGGAGTGAGGCTCCGACCCCAGCCCCACCCCCACCCCACCCCCCTTGCTGGGCTGGCCTCAGCTGGCCCTGGGGACTGGAGGGGATGGGAAGGGAGGGGAGAAATCCCACTAGGGTGGCTGGAGTCATATTGTCCAGCAGCTTGGCAGGGTGTGCAGGAGACCAACTAAACATAGTTTAAACGGAGAGATGTGACATTTCTTTTGTCTGTGTTGTGGAAGAAAATTCCCACAGGGCAGACCCCCACATATTACCTGTTCACAGCAAAATTCTCAAACCCAAAGATGTCCAGGAGGCCAATGGACCGGCGAGAGTTCTTCACATCCTGGGAGGGGGGCTTGTAAATTGCGGCATTGATCTTGTCTACAATCCACACGAAGAGCCGCCCGTAGATCCCCTGAGAGGTAGGGCGCCGCATTGGCCCCTGGGCCTGGCCACACCCCGCCGTGGGGACAGGCCAAGCTCCTGAGCCTCTTCCATGGAGCAGCGTGCTCTTTGAAACCTCAAGCCTTTACTCAATCTGTTCCCTCTGCCCAGAGCATGCTTTTCTCCTTGAACAACTACTCATTTTTCAAAGCTCCCCAAGACACCTTCCCTGGCCTCAAAGTTTGGGAAGGACTCCCCCTCTTTGGGCTCCCATTCCTCCGTCCATTTCTGTCCACCCCCCAATCAGCTCTGAATGTCTTGAGGTCCCCAGAGCCCAGCCTAGCGCAGGGAGGGGCTCAATGGGCAGCAAACGTGTGACTGGGGACAGGCAGGATTCGGTGCCTTCCCCATCCAAGCCAGCCCTTCTTCAGTGTCTTCCTTGAAGAGAGGGTGTCCCCTGGGCTGAGAACAGCACAGCAGACAGAGTGCCCAAAGAATATGACCCAGCAAGAGGCCCGAAGGGCTGGAGATCAAAGCAGGCCAGAGTGGAGGGCCGCAGGGGGCCGGGGCTGGCTGGGCCCATGGAGGGCGCCATCCCCACCCTGTGAGACTCAGGGGAAGGCAGGCTCTTGCTCAGGCCCCAGAGAGAGTCAATGGCCACAGCCTGGGCTCAAGGGCAGGCCAGAGTCATGGTCCAGCTGTCCACCAGCTCTGTGGACTCCTCAGTTCCTGCCCAAAAGCAACGAACCCTCCCGAGCAGCAGGGAGGGCAGGCGGTCCCTGCACAAGCCCACCTTGACAAAGGCATCTCGAACATCCAGCGCCTGCTCCCTGCTGAGCGGGGTGGACACTGTCTCCCCGCGGGTGATGAGGGTGCGGCTGGTCAGGCAGTTCATCAGGTCTGGGGGGTTCACCTGGTGGGGCGACACCCAGGCACTCGTGCAGCCGCCCACCAGCCGGCCCCTCCTAGAACCCCTCCCACCTAGAACCCCTCCCTCCCACTTCCCAACCAAGCCTCATTCAGACCGTCCCCTCCACTAAGCCGCTCCCCATGGCCCTACAGTCAAATCCTCCCCACCGTCAAATCCTATCCAAACACTGCCACAAAGGGACAGTCCCCCCAGAACGTTGCCTGTCCCTCCAGGACTGGCCCTGGTTCTGACTTTATTCATCAAAGTTTTCCAGCCCAGCAGAGCCTAGTAAGTGCTTGCTAAAAGATGGACTCTCTTGCTCAGGGCCCCGAACCCTGGTCCCGTAAGTACCCCTGTCCCCAGGAGCAGCTGGGCTAAGACAGGGAGTGTGGCTCCCAAGCTCTGGGCTCTACTCCTCCTAGGGGACCTGTGCCCAGCCTAGATCCTGTACATGGTGGGTTCTCAATGTTGACTGTCTCCACATGCCCAGCTGCTGAACCTGAAGTCCCTCTGAGAGAATCAAAAGCAGCCGTGGAGACAGAAGACCAGGCACGGACCTCAAGCAAGGATGCAGCTGTGGCCAGGGACGGGGAGAAGAGGACCTCGCAGGCATCCAAGTTTTCAAATGTCCGGGCTGTCGGCAGCAAGAGGGCGCAGCATCAGGCAAGGGAGGGGCGTGGGGCCTGGAGGCGTCTAAGGGGACCAAACGCCAGCCCTGCCCTCAGGGGGCTGCTCTGTCCACAGAGGACATCATACTGTGATTAAGTCCTTCTCTGGGTCGACATATGTTTGATGAATGTTCTCATCACGATCTATGGGCACCATAAACGTAGTAACTGGGTGTGTCCTGGCCCTCGAGCAGCAGGCACTGCGGTCACGCCCCCTCCCCCCACCTCCACCCAGACCCCCAGAACACTCAGTGGCTCCTGTGAGACAGGTTCTGTGAACCCACTTAACTCAGGACCTGATACCAGCTGTCCTTCCCGACATGTGCCCCGCTTTCTCAGGCCTCAGGGCCTGCGCATAAACTCTTCCTTCGGCCTGGCCTGCCTTTCTTCATGTCGCTTAGTCTTTTAAGACTCACTAAGCTGCAAGCTCCTTAGAGCTGGAAGTATTCACTCATTCACTGAACAAACTTCCCCAGAGGGACAGTTTTGACTTAAGCTCAGGCTCTTACTCTGTCAAGGGACCATGTCGGGTACCAAGGGTAAGAGCGGAGTGGGACTGGGTGCCTGCCTTAGAGGACCACCTCCCAGCCTGGCACAGAGTAGGTGCCCAGGGAGCGTTAGATGAGTGAACACGTTCTTTCCTGGCCTTTCCCCTTTTCTGAACATGGATATTCTGTCACTCATTCCGTAGTATGAATAAATTGAAAAACTTATCCTCTCTCCAAGGCACCTGACCTTAAAGAAGGAACCGAATTTGGAACTGGTCTTAAAGGGCCAATAGTCCGCCCCCATCACACTTTATCTGGACTCTCTGTGGTGGAATTTCAGTGCCACGAAACCACCCTGTGGCCAGCAGATCCGTTCAAGTCTCCCACAGGTGAATTCTTCCTCAGAGGAACATGCTGAGGCAGAAACAGAGCCACCTGGACCCCCCGCCAGCGAGGTGCCAGGCTGCCCTCGGACCCAGCGCAGGCCTGGGGGAGCGGAGTGCCATTCGGGCCCCTCACCCTCATACTGCAGGTTGCCCAGGTGCAGGATGGAGGCCAGGAGCTTCGAGATCTCCCAGTTCTCGGTGTCGGTGAACATGAGCACCTTCATGGCGGAGCGGATGTTGGCGTACTCCTGGCTGTCCTCCCGGCCCTCACAGGTTATGCAGTTACCCTGGGGGAGAGGGGGTACAGGAGGACCTCAGGGAGCCCCAGAGGGGCAGTGCCTGAGCCGAAGGGCCCTCACTGCCGAGCCAAGCCAGCCTGGGGCTCCCGGCCTAGTGAGCACCCTGACTCCTCCAGAAAGCCTGGAAAGCTCCTGCCTGGGAGTCTTGAGAACACATTCCCTGTATCTGGAAACCCTGGAGGCCTGTTTTCTCATGAGTAAGAGGAGCTAGGTCACCGACGCCAGGCCTGGTCCTCGCCCTTTCTGGCAGTCACAGCACCTGGGCCCTGCTGGGCTCCCCTCCACCCACGGTCACCCACCCTCAGGGACTTGACCTCCTCACCAGGCGCAGCCTGGGGGAGGAGGAGCACCGACAGGGCCAGCCCCACCGTGTGTGCGCCTGGGAGACGTGTGTGTGTGTGTGTGTGTGTGTGTGTGTGTGAGAGAGAGAGAGAGAGAGAGAGAGAGAGCCAGGTCAGCCAGCTACAGGAAGTGTGCAGGAAGACCTACAATACGCACACATGCACCTTTGCTGCCCCACTTCCCTCAGGTGCCATTGCCCACATTTGTGTCCACGTGGCTCAGCCCCGTCCAGCTCCAGGCAACCAGCAACCAGCAACCAGCAATAAGGCCTCCCCAGGAGCAGGGACGCTGGTGCCCCTGAGCCAGCCTGCTGTGTGCATGGCCACCCACCTAGCTCTGGGTGGCAGCAATGGCTCTGGGGTCCACTTCTCCTTGGTGGCCTGCCAGCAGCAAGAGGCTGGCACCAGAGCCCTGCAGTCAGCGAGCCCTCAAGCAGGGAGCCACAGCGGCCTGCACCCTACACCCGGGGGGCCTGGCGGGGGTGCCGGTCTTCACGTCCTCTAGGACTAAACCAGCACAGCTGAGACGTCCAGGACGGTCTGTGTGCAGATGCACTGGTGTGTGTGCCTGTGTGTCCCTGGGCCTGGGACATCTACACACATTTAGGAATACGTGTCTGTGGTGAGCATTTGTTTAGATGTGTGCAAGCGAGTTTGTGCCCAGGTGGGGAACAGGCCTTACGGGCAACACAAGACCAGGGCGGGCTGGGGCAGGTCAGGAGACCGGAGAAACCCACCTGAAAATTCCCACCCACTGGGCCTGGAGCTGGGGCGGGGCTGCGCGGGCTGCCCCCCCCCCCCCCCGCCCCGCTGCCTCCCTGGGGTGTGTATCCCCCTCCCTGGATGCCCAAGCTGGGCCTCACCATAGCCAAGTAGTTGTAGTCCGTGGCCTGGCCCAGGCCCAGCTTCTTCTTCTGGTCCTCACTCATGCCCTCCAGCATGCAGTAGAACACGTGGTAATTCCTTTCATCAGGGGCCTGAAAACGTGGGCACAGGTATTGGAGGACAGGCTCACGCAGGCAGCAGCCCAGGGACAACTGAGTCTACTCAGACGGTGTAAGTGCCACGCGGCACTGTGGCTCGGGGTCCTGTGCTGGGGCAGCTTTGTCCCTGGGCTTGGGCCCACCTGGCGACAGACGCGTGACTTCTCCAGCAGGTACTGCTCGATCCTGGCGCCCTCGATGGCGCCCCGCTTGTTGAAGTGGATGTCGATGTACTTTCCGAAGCGGCTCGAGTTGTCGTTGCGGATGGTCTTGGCATTCCCGAATGCTTCAGGGTGGGTAGAGGGTCACGGGCAAGGTCAGCCCCCACCCGGCCACCCAGCCCTGCCCTAAGATCCCTGGCCCTACCTTCCAGGATAGGGGTGGCCTCCAGCACCTGCTGCTCGATCCAAGAGTGCTGCCCACTGATGGCCGCCAGGAACTGCAGGATCAGCTTCGTGCTCTCTGTCTTCCCTGCCCCAGACTCCCCGCTGTGGGGGACATCCAGACAGAGCAGGGCCTGTCACCGTCTGCACTGCCTCTCCCCACAGAGCTTCAGCCCAAGCCACCTCCCCCACCTGCCCTCCCCTGTCTCTTAAATGGGCTGAAAACGCGACTTTCCAGGGCTGGCAGAAGGCTAAAGGAGCTCATTGCTCTGCCACAGCCAAAGCACCCTTCTGTCCTTACTTGCCATAGAGCATGGCACGTATTAGATGCTGGTTGTGCTTTGTCCTTTTACACCCTGCCTGAGAAAGAACAGGATCCTGAGGTTTCAGCTGACCATAACTTAACAGGAGCCAGCAGTTAAATGAGATCGGTTTCAAAAGCTAACATGAGCTTCGGTAGCATTAGTAGAGATATAAGACCTGGGAAAGAGGAGGTGATTCTCTGTATTATGAAATATTGGCAGAGCTCTAGGGCAGAGGTGTCCAACCTTTTGGCGTCTCTGTGCCACACTGGAAGATGAAGAGTTACCTGGGGCCACACATTAAATACATTGTGACACGTAATCACACACACAAAAATCTCATAATGTTTTAAGTAAATTTACAATTTTGTGTAGGGCCGCATTCACAGCTCTCCTGAGCTGCACACGGCCCGCGGGCCGCAGGTGGGACCCCGCTGCCTAGGGGGCTGAGCCTGGAGCTCCACACCGGTGCTGCTACGCCCACCTGATGATGCAGCACTGGTCACGGCTGTTGCGTTTCATGTTGAAGTAACAGTTGTCGGCGATGGCAAAGATGTGCGGGGGCATCTCCCCAATCTTTTTGTTGGTGTACTGGCGGATGTGCTCTGGCGAGTAGATGGAGAGCAGCTGGTAGGGGTTCACAGCCACCAGGATGGAGCCCGTGTATGTCTGTGAGGACAAGGAACAGGAAGCTCACCACTTCCCCTGTGGGAGGCCCTGGCTCCCGAGAGCCTTGGGTTCTTCCTGCTCCATCCCTTTGGGAGGGACAGCGCTGGCTTTGCAGTCACATGGCTCTTGTGTCAGAATCCTGCCTCCCTATAATCTGGGGGCGGGTCTTCAGACTAGTCTGGCTCAGAGGAGGGGTCAGCGACATGTGATGAAAGGAGAAAGGAAATGAGGTGAGAGGGAGAGGGGGTCTCTGAGCCTTGATTTCTTTATCTGTAAAATGGGTATAAAGCAAACTGTTTATGAAACTAAAGAAAGTCCACAGCACACCGGAGGCACTGCTCAAGTGCGGGCTCCCACCTGTGCCTCCAAGCCCTGCAGCCCACTCTTTTAGGGTGACGTTCTAAACTGGACCTTTCTGGAACAGAGGGAGTGGAACCTAGCCAGAAAAAACTGAAGGGGCTGCTAGGGTATGTGGTTTGGGAGCTGGGAGGGCCCAGTCCCTGCAGCACTGCCCCTGGGCCCTGGGGACAGAGCACCCCCAGGTGTCCTGGGAAGTATGGGCTCCAGGGCCGGATGCGCCTCAGAGAGCCATCCGGGGCCCTTCTCTCTGTGGGCTCCTCTCTCAGTGCATAGAATGGCCACCCAGGTACAAAAGTTCCTGCTGTGGGCCTAGGGCTTGCCGTGCAGGGGACAAGAAGGCCACCAGGGCACCGTGAAGCACTCAGGGTTACTTTTCCCTCCTCCAGCCCCTCCCCACCCCAACCTGAAAAAGTCAGGCCCAGCCTGTAATTGGTGAGGGGTATATTGACATCTGGGCCTGGACAGGCTGAAGAAAGATGTGACCTCACAGGGGAGGTGACAGCCCCATCCACCACCTCCCACGTAGGGTTTGGTGCCCCCCACCAGAGCCCCAGCCATGCCCCAGCAGCCTTAGCTCACGGGAGAGGCACTGCTGCTGGAGAGTCAGGCAGCCCTGGGTGGGGCGCCTGACACCCAGACGCCGCTCCTGGTTCTGCCCACCCTGGGCCAGGAGGCCTCACCAGGCATTACCCTTCCCTGGGACTTGGAGGACTCTGCTCTTTCTCCTCGGCTCCCCTCTATGCAGCGTGTGCCAGAAGCAGCTGAGCCTCACCATGTGGACCAGCTGACCATGCGCAAGGGCGCAAGGAGGAAGAGACGGGGTGGGACGTGGGACATGGGACGGGGAAGGGGCCTGGAGGGAAGCGGCCAGGCCAAGCACACGTGGAGAGCTGGGCCGTCCCTGTGCCACACTCACCCGCCCTCCACAGCTGGTCTGAGGCTGGAAGGAGAGGAGCAGGAGAAAAGGAAATTGGTCAGCGGGGAACAGAGGGATAATGTTCTTCTCCACCAACCACCCCCCACGGCCCCGAGCTGGGGCAACTTCTCAGAGCAGGGCACGCCGACCGCTGGCCCCCGGACACTCTGCCAACTTCCCCTACAGCTCAGCGCTGTCCAGCTGTGGGAGCCAGTGAGACCCTGCTCTTTGTGTGGGGAGGGGCCACAGGGAACATCCCTTCGGCAGATCGCTTTGAGTCTTTAAGCCTCAGTTTGCTTATCTGTAAAAGGGGGATGGTTAACATCTACCTCCCAGGCTGTTGTAAAGACAAAAGGGCATAACCTTTGACAGGAGCCTGGCGCAAAGCAGCTGTCCCTAAGTGCCACTTTCTTTTCTTCTTCATACCTCCTTAATAATGTGATGCTCAATCACCTGGCCCATGAACACCACATGGTATGAGTTGGCTCCACGCAGTCATTCAAGAACCTGAGACACACAGGGAGGCTGACAGCTGGACACTGGGGGCCAGGGAGGGAAAGCCTGGGGCTGTGGGGACTCGGAGGGGGCCCGCGGATTCCTCGAGGTCAGGGGTGTGGGAGAGGAGGAGCTGCGGTCTCTCAATGGGAATCAAGCACAGAGGCATGAAAGGGCGTGACATTTGGGAGGTCTGCTGGGAAAGGTCACCCTGGCCGCTGCGTGAGGACGAATCGCAGCTGCTGAGGCTGGAGGCAGAGACAGTATTTCAGACCTAATGAACCAGTCAACGGGGAGGGGAGTCGGAGGCAGGCAGAGGTGGCCCGAGAGCAAGCTCTGGGACCGTGGGAAAGGGGCCGTGCCGAGACCCAGGAGAAGGCTTCCCGGGGCTGGGTCTCGACCCGCTTGCCCCACCAGGGCTTCCGTCGCCCTCTCTCCTATGCCCACGGTCCAGAGGGCCCTCCTGAGCACCAGGCCTCTCAGTCCCGTGCCTCCTGGTGTCCCCGCCTGATGTGCACTCTGCCCAGAGCAGAGCTCCCCTCCCTCCCCAGCCCGCTCCTCCCCAGCGTCCCAGCTTGGCTGACAGTGCTGTCACTGTCCTCAGCCAGGCAGGGCAGGACCTGGGACCCCCCCCTCCGCACCTCCCTCCTCTTCACACCAGCCCCCGTCTCTCCTTTGGCACGCCCACCCTCCGGCCTGCCTGCGGAGCAGCTCCCTGCTGGGTCCCAGGTTCCACCCACCCTCCCCGGGGGCAGGGTCAGCTTTAAAACATCTGCCCTGTCATCCTCTCCTGAACAACCTTGGGCGGCTTCCCATGGCCTCAAGGCAAAGTCCCTATCCTTTCCCTGCACACAGACCCCACAGCCAGAGGCTCCCTCCATGGTGACACTCCGGCTAAAAGCCCCACAGTCCATCGCCTGCCCCTTCGCCCAGCTACTGACACCTGCTCACCCTTCCACTCCAGCTGAGACGACCCCCTGCGGGAGCCGAGCGCCCTCCTGTGGGACCCGTCACCGCCCACGCAGCGCGCTCCCCGTGGCCCACCGGGCTCCTCCGTAACTCCGGTCACGGCCTCTGCCCCCAGCCTTGCTCTCCTCTATGCCCTGCGCAGCACGTAGGACACTCAGCAACTAAAAGAGTGACTATGTTAATGGGGAAGCAATGACCTGCTGACCACAAGGACACAGCAGGGGAGGGAGCTCAGGGGTCAGGCCTGTGGGCAGCGCTGAGGCAGCCCTACCTACCGGACAGGAAGGACGGCCCAGACACGCAGCTAGTGGACAAGCACAGAGCAGTGTGGGGCGCCATGTTGCCGCCTGTGCAGACAGTTTTAATTGTGTGTCTATATACAATTTGATATCATATATATGATGCACATACATATACAGTTGACTATCTGTACCCATGGTTTCCCCATCTGTGGATACAACCAACCACAAATCAAAAATATTCGGAAAAAAGAAAGTTACATTGTTGCTGACATGTACTACGGTAGTCAGGCCTCTCATGGCTGGGTCTGGACTGAACATGCTCACTTTCTTCCTTGTCATTATTCCCTAAATAATACAGTGTAACAGCTATTTATATAGCTGTTACATTGTATTAGGTATTATAAGTAATCTAGAGATGATTTAAAGTATACAGAAGGATGTGCCTAGGTTATATGTAAATACTACACCTTTTTATATAAGGGACTTGAGCATCCATGGATTTTGGTGTTGGCTGGTGGTCCTGGAATGGATCCCCTATGTGTACCAAAGGATGACTGTATGCATATGTCATATATGATATATAGAGAGTCTTTCATTTGAAGGATAGATTAGAAATTAGTAGCAGTGGTTCTCTGTATGGCAGAAGGAAAACTTCCCAATTCGTAGCACATATACCCATTTCAAAATAAATAATGTAACCAAGGCCTCTCCCTTCAGTGAGAGGACCCTCCCGGGAAGAAGGGCAAGAACACACCAACTGCCGGGAAGGTCCCTGCCGGGTGCAGGACTTGGCAGCTTCCATTGCATCGCCCCCTTACCTCCTCAGCAGGCAGAGAGGGGCCGACGCACCCGCTTCTCAGAGGGGAGGGCTGAGCTCGGGAAGGGGAGGGACTTCAAGCTCACGCAGCAGATAGGCAGGGGGTGGGATGAGCAAGAGGTCCTGGCACCAGAGCCCTAGCTCTCCCCTCCCCACCTGGACTTCCCCAAATCCCAGGATGCACCTGGGGGACCGTGGAGCTGGCAGTGGGAGAAGTGGTTGGCCGTGGCGAGCACTGGGCCGCAGACCTGCCCACCCCTCTCTGGGCCTCTGTCCCCACCGGCTCTCACTGATGCCTCCTGACCCTCGGGCCCTCTCTGTCCCAGAGCCCACAGTCAGCAGACAGGGAATGCCCACCTGCCCAGCATGGGCCCCTTGCTCGGATCTCCAGTAATAAAACCTGCCCAGTGGGGCCACGGGCTGGGCTTGAAGACAGATAAGGACTATTCCCAGGCCAGGGACAAAGCACTCAAGGTCCCTAGGGGCCTCCAAATCCCCAAGGGGATTTCAGGAGGCCTCTCTGGGGCCAGGGACACACCCTAGGAGATGTGGCAGGGATCCATTTTTCCTCAAGCTCCACCTCCTCTTGGAAGCCCTCAGGTCCGCCAGCCTTCGGGCTCTCTCTTAGCAAACTGTGGAAACCAAAACACATGTCCAGGGACACACGTACCTTCCCAGAGTCCCAAAGGTGTCCACCCAAGGAGTCTCCTCATTTGCCAGAGGAAAGGCTATGACCAGAGAGTGGCAGAGACTCCCCAAAGGCCACATGGCAAAACCCGGACCGAGGCCTCCCAAACCTCTGTTCAACATCAGGAAGTCATGGGTCCCTATCAGCTCTGCCACCTGCTCCCTGCAGAGCCCCGGGACAGCCCCGGCCTCTGCGACCATGCTGTGAGAGATTGCTATGTGTGCTCTGGGGGCCCCCTCCTATTTTCAGTGCCCGGGGCTGATTGGTGGCCCTGGGGTGCTATCTGTCCCTCAGGCTCCTGGAGGCAGGCCAGCTGGAGCAGGCAAGCCCAGGGCAGACGGTTAGGGACAGAGTGTCCGCCCCGCTCGTGGCTGTGAGCGCTGCGGTAATCTGAGGAAATCCTGGGTGTGTGGGGCTGGGCCCAGCGTAACCCAAGCCATGAAGTGCCCAGGGGTTGCCATGGTTAGAGACAGGTACAGTTTCTGATTGGGACAATGGCCCAGCTGTTCTTCAAAACCCTGCTCTAATCCTACATCATCCACCCAGTCACGGAGTCGTGGAGTCAGCATGTCGAGGAAGCCTCCTCGAGCCCTGCAACTCTTGAGCAGGACTCCCCTGACCAACGGACACCCCTAGTGTTAGGCCCATGGACTATCGGAGCCAGGGCCCTTCTAGGTGCCATGGGTTGGTTTTCTGACCATAAATAAAAGCAACTTAGATACCTCTTCTAGGCTTCACGCCCTGTGCCTCCCTTGCTCAGAAACAGTGGTCAGGGAGGTTAGGAGTGACACTTCTTATGGGGCAAATGGTGCAGATCTTGGGATTTTCTGGAGAGTCCATAAACCTCCGGAATTCTTTACTTTGACGCCCTAGTCAGCCCACTCAAGGACACAATGCCCAGGCTGATTCTCTGCTAGCTGCCAGCAAATCAGTCTACCCGCCCCCCCGCAAATTTCACAAATAAGATTCGCCGATCCCTGGCTGTCTGAAGTTTCCCAACCCTCACTCTTATGAATCCTGTTTTTGCCTTTGCTCCTTGATTCAGTCTACTCGCCAAATGCCTCTCATGTGAAGAACCAGTTTGCCTGCAAAATCACCAAACTACATGTAAAATAACCACCTACATGCCTCTGAGTGATTCTCAGACATGGTCTGCGGGGCCCCAGTGGAGACACATCCCATCTCACGCAGCTCCCCCCTGTGAAGGGGCCCTCAGCCTCCGCACCGAGATCGGCCAGGAAGTCAGCTCCGGGCCTGGCCTCCCTGGTGGGCAGGTGGGTGGCTCCCTGCTTACCTCCAGACCCAGGGTCAGGCTCCGCCCGGCCTGAGCCAGAGGCTGCGGAGAGCCCCAGGCCCGCCCTGTGTTCACCTGCCATCCAGGGAGAGGAGCAGGGAGCGGCCCACTAGGAACTGGGGTGCACACCAGTGGGTCCTCTTGCGGTGCCTCTGGCTTTGGCTCAAGTTCTAGTCCCACCGTGTTGGCCGAGCCACACTGTTCCTGTCTGGAGGTGCCATCATGCCATGCCCCGCCCACACCCACCCCCTTTCAGGGGATTTGTCAGTACAAGGGGCTCCCTGTGAAAGCAGCTTGCTGAGCAATGGACAGACATCAGAAACCCAGACACAGGCTCTCCTTGGGAGCCTGAAGTTGCAGCAGGACCCAGAGTGGGGAGGGTGGCAGAGGATCATCCCCCGCCCCACCCCCCAGCCGCAGCTGAGGGGCCACATTGCCTGGGCTCCTGAGGGGAGGGACACCTGGCCCCGAGAGCTCCTTGCTTTGATTCCTCAGGGAGAGCCCCGGGCTCCCTCAGACTCTTCCAGCCCTGTCTCCTCAGCTCCCCTTCCTGGTCCTGACAACCTGAGTGTGTCTGTGCTGCTCACTCCCCTGGTCCTGCCTCTGGCCTTCTGTTCATGCAGTGCCCCTTCCTGGATGCCATCTCTGCCAGCCAGCCTCACCCACCGCCAGGAGCCCCACCGCCGTCCCCGAGCTCAGAGTGACACCTCACTCCTCCACATCCTTCGGAACCTTCTCTGTACTTCTTTCAGGCAGTTAGCACCCACGCCCCCCCGAGCATGCCCTCCATACCAGCCTGCCCAGGGCCTGGGGGCCTGTTCAGGGGCTCCCTCTGCTCTCTCCTTGCGGCTGCGCATCCACCGTTACCTTCACCCCTGCCTGAGCTGCTTGAGGGAGAGGCTGGGTCAGACCCCAGCGCACAGCTGTGGCCCTGACTAAGCCTTGTGGAGCCTCAGTTTTCCTGTCTGTGTAACGGGGCTATTAGACTAACAGTTCTGAGTGTGGTCCAAAGAGCTCCGAGGGTCCCCAAGAAGGTCTTTTCTTTTCCACCTACATATGAGTGAGGCCAGGTTTTCTTCATGTACTTCAACCAAAACAACACCACATCAGACTGAATGTGAAAACAGATATGAGAACCCAGTTGTCTTCTGTTATAGCCAGACATTCAAAGTACTTGTAAGTACTACAAAACAATGTCACTCTTCTCACTATTTTTTCAAATTTTGGCAAATACGGTTCTTTTTCATAAAAATGTTATCTGTAATGGATTTTTATGGTTATTTTTAAATGAATTGGTAGAATTATTAAAGTTTTTGTTTTAATTTATAATATGGAAAATATCACAAGATGTCACTCACATAAATGTTCTTTGGGGTCCTCAATAATTTTTAAGAGCGTAAAGGGTTCCTGGGCCAAAAAGTGTGGGAGCCTCTAGACTAAATGATCTCTGTGGGCCCTTCTTGCTCTGGTGGTCTGTGAGCCCACCTCTTAGGGTCAGCTCAGTCCTGGCTGAGAAGGCTGCGATTGCCCTCCTACGTCTTAAGGTAGAGGAGTGTGGCGGGTGTGTATGACTGGTTGTACTATGGAGGCTTGGGGTGGTGGTCAAGGAGCATGTTCCTTTCTCCATCCCCCTCCTCAGGTACGGACTCCCAACCCATTCTCTCTTGATCCTGAGGAGCCGATAAGAGACCCTGACCCCACAGCAACCGTAGGGAGGGCAGCCGTTCCCTGTCTCTGGGTAAACACTGAGCCTCTCAGCAACTCTGCCCAGTAGGAGGAACAAGAACCTGTGGTATGAGATTTCTGGTCAAGATGATGGCATAGGTAAACATGTCTACCTATCAGATGCAGAGTTCAAAACACTGGTTATAAGGAGGCTCAAGGAACTTAGTCAGGGCCTCAGCGATGTAGAAAAGATCCAGTCAGAAACGAAGGATACACTAATTGAAATAAAGAACAATTTATGGGGAAACAAGAGGAGAGTGAATGAAGCCAAGAATCAAATCAATGATTTAGAATATAAGGAAATAAAAAAACAACCAATCGGAACAACAAGGAGAAAAAAGAATCCAAAGAAATGAGGATAGTGTAAGCAGCCTCTGGGACAACTTTAGGAGGTCCAACATTCACATCATAATGTGAAGGAGTGCCTGAAGGAGAAGAGAAAGAGCAAGAAACTGGAAATCTATTTGAAAAATAATGAAAGAAAACTTCACTAATTTGGTAAAGGAAGTAGACATGCAAGTCCCGGAAGCACAGAGAGTCCCAAACAAGATGTATGCAAAGAGGCCCACTCCAAGACAATCATAATAAAGTGCCAAAGGTTAAAGATAAAGAGAGAATCTTAAAAGAAGCAGGAGAAAAGCAGTTAGTTATCTACAGGGAAGTTCCCATAAGTCTGTCAGCTGATTTCTGAAACTTTGCAGGCTCGAAGGGATTGGCAAGAAATATTCAAAGTCATGAAAAGCAGGAACCTACAGCCAAGATTGCTCTACCCAGCAAAGCTATCATTTAGAATGGAAGGGCAGATAAACAGCCTCCTGGATAAGAAAAAACTAAAGGAGCTTGTCATCACTAAACCATTATTATACGAAATGTTAAAGGGACTAATTTTAGAAAAAGAAGATCCAAATGATGAACAATAAAGTGGCAATAATTACATCTCTCTCAACAATTTAATCTAAAAAACAAAATAAGCAAACAAGAAGAACAAAATCAGAATCATGGGTATGGAGAGCATTTTGATGGTTTCCAGAGGGGAGGGAAGTGTAGGGGGATGGGTGAAGAGGTGAGGGGATTAAGAAGTACAAATAGGTAGTTACAGAACAGCCATGGGGACGTAAAGTACAGTATAGGAAATGGAGTAGCCAAAGAACTTATATGCATGACCCACGGACATGAACAGTGGTGAGGGGCTTGCCTGAGGGAGTGGGGGGTGCTGGGTGGAGGGGGGGAAAGGGAGAAAATTGGGACAATTGTAATAGCATAATCAATAAAACATAATTTAGTAAAAAGAACCTGTGGTACAAACTGCCTCCCTCCCCACCCACAGACCACACAGGCCATGGCCCAGAAGAGAAGATGACCCAGACCGTGGGACACAGGCAGATGAGCCCGGGGTGGCCAGCAGCCGACCTCAGAGTCTCAGGAGGCGGGGCCCCTGGGCAGCAGCAGCGGGGCTGTGAGCAGGAGGGGCCAAGGGCACTCACGTAGATGAGGTGGTCCCGGTAGCGGATGAGCAGGTTGCGCAGGATACCAGCCTCATTGAGGTCCCCCAGGCGGATCATGTCCTCGACTCCGTGGACCGACGTGGGGTGCATGGGCTTGATGTGCGTGGCCTTCTGGGGCGAGATCCAGTGTTCCTGCGGGAGGCACAGAGGCTAACGTCGGGCTGCTCTCCAGAATCATAAACACGTTAACTGTAATGGATTTTTATGGTTATTTTTAAATGAATTAATAAAATTATTAGAGATTACTAATTATTACTAAATTAAAATTCAGGCTCGCACACTGGGGAAAAGGCCCAGGGAGGAAGGGAACCCCCTGTCCCTGCTCCCCGGCACGGGCTTTGTCCTCTTCCACAGACAAAGGCTATCAGTACCTCCAGGTTTGAGTCTATGAGGATGGGACCACCTACGCCCAACCCCCGTGGGCCCCTCCTCCTCCCCCGCTTAGAGACTCTCTCTACAGGCTGAAGAGGTAGGCAGGCCAGGGACTTTGGCCCCACCTTACGGTTGTCATAAAGGGGATTAGCGTCCCCCAGCCACTTTACAGGATGGAATGAAAAGTGTAATACTTAGAGTTAGCCTTGGCTTTTGCTCTAGGCTCCAGAAAAAAAAGGAAAGAAAAAAAAAAAAGCACAAAAAGTAACTTCAGATAGTTCCAGGAATAAAGCAACAGGCTCACGGGATGAAGAATCACCGGGGAGCTCCTTTAGATAGCATGGTCAGGGACCACCTCTCTGAGGAGGTGACAGTAAAGTGAAGGCCTGGGAGAGGACATTTCAGGTCTGGGGAACAGCAAAAGCAAAGGCTCTGAGGCTGGTGAAGGAAGGCGGTAGCTGTGGAGAGGGGGAGAGGTGGACCCGTTTGGGATGTATTGCACAGGGCTTGTCGACCGATGTACGTGCAGCGGGGGAACTGTCAGGACTGAGCTGAAGCAGAAACTGGGACAGAGGTTGCCCTCTGACACCCCACCTCTTCCCTGCAATATTCCCTGCTGCCACTGGGTGGCAGAGAGTGGAGCATATGGCCAATAGCGTTGGCTCCTTCAACAAACCTGCAAAGCCCTGATTTCCTCCCAGTGCTGGAAGCATAGCCCCCTCTCCGCCCCCTTCCACCCTACCCACCCCCCTGCCCCCGTAGTCTCCAGCCTCTTCTCCTCACCATCCCAGCACTCCAGGGAAGTGAGAGTCTGACCTGTGCTCTGGGGTGCGGCCACAGCCTGAGTCAAGCCCCCACAGGCCTCTGGCTCCCCTCCCTCTTCCCAAATGACAAAACCCTGGGACCTCAGAACCCAGCCCGACTTTTGGGGAGGGAGGTGAAAAGGACCCCTCCACTCCCTTCCAGCTCAAACCCCAGGACTTGCTGAGTAGGTGTGATGTCATGACTCACACCTGACTCTCGGCCAGGCCCCGCCTGGCATAACCAACCCCAACAGACAGACGCTGGCAGGAATCTGGGCATCAGCCTCCCCATCCCTTCTCACCCCAATCCAACCGGTCGCCCACTCCTACCCATTCAGCCCTCTAAAGTACCTTCCTCGCCAACCTGAAGCCCCCCACCGTCCAGACCATCATCTCTCATCTGATCCCTGCCCCTTGCTGTCCCGCCTCTCACCTCCAGCTCTCCCCTCTTTTCCCTCATCTCCTGGGAGTTTCCTCAAGCACCAGTCTGAGCCCACCGCTCTGGTGCTTTCAGCCCTTCTCTGCCTCCCCCCATGCTCTCCAGCCTGGCACTCGAAGGCCAGCATGAGCTGGACACAGGGACTGCTAGCTTTTGCTCCAGTTATTACCCCTGCGCTTCCGAGCCCCCGAAGGCTGGTAGCCACTGCCTCGAACATGCTTGTGACCTTGCTCACGCTGTTCCCTCCACCTTCTTCCCACTCAGCCTCTGCGGCTCAGCTCAGGTGGTCCCTAGTTTCCAGAGCTTTCCCTGGCACCCTCGCGCACCCTCGTGCTCTCCCTGGGCCCGCTCCCCCCACAACCTCCACCACAGGCAGGGCCAGGGGCATCCTCTGGGTCCCACACTGACTGAGCCTCCCAGTGCAAGGCAGTGATCACCCTGGGTCGCCCTTGTCTGAGCGCAGTTCTGTCCCTGACCTCACAGGTGCCCACAGGCTGAGAGCTCCTGGAGGCCAGAGTCGATGTCTGCTGCATCCCTTCCACAGAGCCTCATACAGGGACCAGGCACAAATGACATGGCAGAGAGTCTCTAATAGGCCAGCTGGCCCGCTGGCGATCGCTGAGGCCTGCGCCTGAATTAGAAGCAGAAGTCCGAGTCATGGGGCGACCCTAGAGGTCTCCTGTTCCAACCCTCTCACCTCACATGGGAGACTACCAACCGAGCAGGGTGGTGGCCTGCACAGGCCATCAGAGCGTTCAGGGACAGAGCCAGCACTGCCCACAACTCCGGTGTCCCTGGCACTTCACAGTGCCTCCCGGGCCAGGAGCCTCCCAGTGCAGGTCAAGCCCTCACGCAGCTCTTCCCAGGGCATGAATGAGCCGGGTGGGGAGATCGAAGAACGTGCCTGGACTTTCCAATCCCAAGTGGAACATTCCTCTCACCCAGACACCCTATTTCTTGATAAAAGCTGATCCAGCTGGAAAATTCCCTCTGCTTGGTCCCTCGCACTGCCTGGGCCCCAGGCCCCGGTGTGGGCCAGAGCGGGAGGCCTCCCGGATAGGCTGTCTGCCTTCCCCCCTCAGCCCAGCTCTCAGCCCATAACCCCTCCTCCCAACAGCTCAGCACAGAGTTAAAAGGCAGCTCAGCCACTGCGTGACCCTGCTGTGTGACCCTGTCGCTCCATGCTTGTCGCTGCTCCCCCCAGCCTCCATGATCTCATCTATGAAACGGGCATTAGAATAATTGCCCTTTCTTTTGGGGGATGTTGGGAAGATTACTTGATACAATGAAGACCAACGTTTGTTTTACTCCCGTAGGTCCAAAAAATACTGGTGCATGGTAATTGCTCAGCCAGTGTTGGGTATTATTATTCCTCATAACGGAATTACCGGCTGCTGTTTTACAGGAAGGAGGCACACTCAGGAGGTACAGTGGCTCGCCCGGTGAAATGGCAGAGCTGAGCCTCTCCCCCCACCCCCCGCCTCTCCTGCATGGAAGGCCCCCCAGCTGGCGTCAGCACCTCTCAGATCAGTGTCCACAGGTCCCTACAACACCAACCAAAGTGTGAGCAGGGCAGAAACCGGGGCCTGGCCCTGCAGGGATACCAGAGAGAGTGGGGAGAGGGAGGGAGAGAAAAGATGGCTAATTCCAGGGACCACGGACACATTTGGAAAAGAGCTGGCCCGCACTGAGCTCGGGGAGGCGGGGAGCACGTGGTCTGCAGAGGAAGGGAAGGAGGGGTGCACCTGGCAATGGGAACACTTGGGCAAAGGCAGAGTGTTAGGATGCCTGTGAGCACTGGAACCATAACATTCATTCATTCATTCATTCATTCATTCATTCATTCATTGAGTCTTTAGGGAGAACACTCTCCGGGCAGACCCTTTGCTGAGCTCTGGAGAACCAGATGTGAGTCGCCTGGTCCCTACACTCAAGCTGAAGCAGCCTGCGGGGAGACAGGAATAGAAGAGGTGCCCTGGAGGGGCGAGGAGGGCAGGGGGCTGAGAGAGCCCCGTGGAAGAGGAGGCCAGATGCCCCGGCCCCTATTCCACCTCCAGTCATGGCCCTCCCTGCTCTGCAGCCCCCACTCCCAGGGCCTTAGTCGGGGCCGGTGGGAGGGCACCTCTGAGATCCGGTGACACAGTTACGGGACACCATCTGACATGCAACACGACCCAGGTGAAACCCAAGCCTGCAGAGAGAGTCCCTGGGCCCCACCCCGGAGGCTGCAGGCAGGTTCAAGGGCCTGTTTGTGCTGCCAGCCCCCCTTCTGTGGCTGCGGCCTCACAGTGACTTCCTAGAGAGCCCTCGCGCTGGAGCCTCCGGAACGACACTGCAGGCGCTCCCAAACTCAGGGGACAAAGGTGCGGTTAACAGAACCTGAGCCCCCAAGTTGCCACTGAGACATTGGGAGGGGAAACGGACGTGTGGAGGCCAGAGGTCCTGGGCCTAATCCCAGCACCATCGCTCACCAGCTGTGTGACTCATTCTGGGCCCCTCTCTGCGCCCCTGTTTCCCCTGGGGGTAACAGCGGATGCCCTCCCTGCCTGTCGCAGATGCTTGTGGGGACCTAAGGACAGAACTGAGTCAAAGGGCTGTGCAGACCCTGACAGGGCGCCCAGGGGCTGCAGGGTCCTGCACCCTCCCCTTGTCCCCAGGGAACCTTCTGCTCCGAGTCACTGTACCCTCTTTCTCTGTCGTCAGACGAGGAGGTTAAGATGTGGACTCCGTCCCAGCTCTGTGCCCCCAGAACGGAGCACAGCACCGAGCACAGCACTGGGCACAAGCCAGATTACGGTGGAACTGAATCTCCCTACGCCCCTCATGTCCCTGCTAAGCTGCAACGCTGTTCTCTACACCACGTCTGTGTGTCCCCAGGTATATACGCACATGCAACACACATGCACACATGTTCAGAAGCCCCAGGTTTTCCCTCTGGGCCCTCGCCCAGACCACCCACATTTTTCGTACCTTTCCTTCCCTCCCCAAAGCCCCAGCCTCACTACCTACCAACTCATGCTTCCCATGTCCCTTTCCCTCAGGGCCACAGGAGATAAAGGGTTAATCGGTTAGGCTGATTTCCAGGGCAGCACCAAGGTGGACAATGAATTCACATGATGCTGTAACCCAGCAGAGTGAGACTAAGAGCAGTTTCAGACTAACTCTCACTTTTTTGAGGTGTTCTCTGCGTGTGATCTATTTGTGGGTCACCACCCTATGAGACAGGTCCCATTACCCTCATTTTACAGAACAGAGAACTGAGGCTTAGGAGGGACAGAGACTTGGCAAAGCTGGCATTGCTAGTAAGGGGGCAGGATGGGGTCTGAATCTAGTCTGACCCGGAAGCAGGCCTGTGCCCGCGGAGCTCCCAGCCCAGTGCCACCCTGCCTTACCGCACGCGCGCGCACACACACAAACACACACGCAGACTCACGTCTCTAACAGTAGACAGAATGGACTACACTTGTGGACACGGAATAGGTGCCCTGGGCCAGAAGGGGGAGCGCCCTCTCCCCCAGGAGCAGTGGCGAAAACTCCAGGGAGCGAGAGGCAGACGTGAGGGCACCCCGTCGGGGCAGTCACTGCCTGGCCCTACCTCAGGCCACTCGTCAGCCTCGTCCCTGAGGTGGGGGGCAGGGGCAGAAGGGGGGACCACTCACATTGCCTTCATCGTCCACCACCTGGATCTGCCCAGAGTCGCAGAGCTTCACCACCGCCCCGATGGGCACGTCGAACTCCTGCCCGGATCTCAGGTCCATCCAGACATAGTCTCCCTGCGGGTGAGAGACAGTCGCAGGCCAGTTGAGCAGGGGCAGGGCTTGGGCATCCCTCCAAGCAATACTGTACCCCCCACGACCACCAGAGGCTTTTGTGACAACCACCAGAGAGGGAAGGAAAGGGTACCCGCCCTTGCTGGGAGCCACTTGGCGCCCTCCCCTGTGGCAGCCATCGCTGTCCCGATTTGACAGATGAGGAAGCAGAGGCTCAGAGAGAAGAGCTGGGAGCCCACCCACACACGCCCAGGCCTGCTCAGAGCCCGGCTCTGCCCAAGGCTCTCACCTCACACGTGTACAGCAGACTCATTGAGTTTTAGATAGAAACACCGAGGCACCCAAGCCACTTCTCCTCTGTCCTAAAGAAGTGTCCCCACAGGCCACCTAAACAGCCTCTGTCATCTTCAGGGTCAATTCTCATAGTTGTAGCAATGGGTTTCTCACAGTGACCCCGCTCTACACAGGGCCCTGTGATACGAGTTAGTTGCACTGTCTCTTGGCTTGTGGGTAGAGCCCTGAGCCTGGGGTGGGTGGGTGTCATGCTGGTGTGCCCTGCAGCATCGGGCACAGGGCCTGGCTCCCCATGCATATCCAGGAAGGGCACATGGAAGCCACAGGTAAAACCCAGAGTCAGAGAAGTGGACTTAGAACAACCACTTCCAGCACCGACGCATTCGACAAACATGATAAGCACCTACTGAGTACAAGGCACCAATTGATCTAAATGCTGAGGATGGAGCAGCAGCCATGGAGTCCGCCCTCTGGTTGGGAGGACACAGAACCCAAACAGCTGAGCAAGTACGTTCACATGACCACGTTGACTGGTGGGGAGTGACTGGGTGGCCCACAGCGGATGCGGAGCCAGGGAAGCCACTCTGTGGAGGAAGTCTCTGAGCTGAGGCCTGAAGGGCGAGAAGCAGCCGGACCAGGAAAGAACAAGGGTAGAAACCTGGGCAGAAAAAATAGTAAGTACAGAGGGCCTGCAGCAGGAAGGAACAGCAAGGAGGCCATTGTGTCAGGACCTGAGGAGAGAAGTTAGTCACGGAGGTGAGCAAGACCCAGGGCACAAAGGCTCTCACTGGCCTGGAGGCAAAAGTTGGGATTTTATTCTAATCCTAAGAAAAGCATTCTTTTTGGTGGTTCCCAAATTCCACAGGAGGGTAAGAGAATGTAAACATCCTAATAAAAAGATAACTTACTATCAAACAGTAGTTGGAAACCTAACAGCGGATACAACTAATTCACAGTGAAATAAGCCCGTGAGAATGGTCCAGTTGAAATAGCTCTGGGCTATGAGTCTGGAGGCTGGACTGTAGGACCTGCTTGGCCTTGGACAAGTCACTGACCCCTTGGAGCCTCAGTTTCCACGTGTCTCAGTGAGAGGCAGGCTCAGTGAGTCCCAAGGTCAACTCCCAAGGTCAACTCCCAAGGTCACTGCTTCAGCCCCCTCCTATTCCTATCGCATCCAACTGTTTTTCAGCCACAGCTGCCATTGTGGGCCTTCGTTTCATGGGAGGTTAGGGCGTGTCAGAGACCGGTTTACTCCAAACACAAGGTGTTTCCCAGAAAAAGTAAGACTAATTGGAAAGCCTCCGGGCAGGGAGGAGAGCGCACGTGTTTACTGGGCATCTGCTGTGGCCCGGGCTGCGCAGCTGCTTCCACAAACTTGCAGACCTCGCAACTGCTTCCGTCCCAAGCCCAAGCTGCACTTCCTGCTGCCCTCCTCTCCCACTCTGAGTGCCAGCCTGTGGACCACCTGGCACACCCTTGCTTAGGCTGTTGTTTTCCACCAGCCCCCCGCCCCACCTCTGCAAAAAGTGGACACGCCTTGTCTGTCCAGATCCAGAACAAATAGTAACTCTCCCTGGTCTCTCCCCACCTCCCTACTTTCCTTCTCCACCTCCCCAAGTGCTGAAAAGCTTATTCATTCATTCAGCACATATTTTCGGAGAGCCAGCTGTGGACCAGTCCTGCTCCCAACGAAGCAGTGAACCGGCAGAGTGCCTGGAGCGGTAATGGCAGCTCCAAGCTAGAGCCAGATGTGAACAGGTGCCAGGTCACACGGGCCCTTAAAGCCAGGGACAGGAGCTGGACCTCTAAGTACGACAAGAAGCCATTGGGAGGCTGTGAGCAGGAGAATGGAGTGATTTTCAACACTTCACCCTGGCTGCTCTTTTGAGAATGAAGGCCTCCCTCGGCGCAGCCCGCACTGTGCTGGGTCCTCACCATCTATGTCCATTCCCCAGTAGCTGGCAGCCCTCTGAGGGAGGGGCTGAGTCTGAGTCTTTCATCTGTGACTCCCCAGGGTCACACACAGAAAAGCAGAACCTGTCTCTCAGAGAGAGAGAGTGAGAGAGAAAGCACACATGAGCATATATGTGAGAGCATGTGAGTGTGTACGAGGTCTGTCTAGAAAAAGTCCAGCCATTATTAATACATTGCGTACCGCGTAGAAATCTCTAAGACATACGCCAGGGTCGAATGACCAAAATACAATGTAACTGCAATGCTTTATGGGTTCGTGCAATTATATAGTTTTTTGTAGATTGACCTGTACGGTTTCCACCAATGAGATTGCTTCATTCGATGTGGACAAGACAGTGTGCTGACATCTAAAGTCCGTAACAGATGGCGCGTGAAAAACGAGAAAACTTGTGAGCGGTCCTTAACGGATGACGCGTGAAACATGAGAAACCCCGTGAGCGGTACGCAATGTGTTAATATAACAGTAACAGTTTGCGCAACATCAGTGTAACTTGGCAGCCAAGGAGAGTGCACTGGAATGCACCTGCATTAACAAGGATAACTTCGCTGTAATAGTCAGTGGGGGCAGTAGACACCATTGAGTGAGCATGTACACTATGTGGCCATCCCATTCAAAATGACTGAGTGAGTAGAGCAATGAATCTGCATCAAATTTTGCATTAAGCTTGAACATTCCTCTGCAGAAACTGTTAGGATGATTCAAAAGGCTGCAGCTATGGGCAACTAGTGATTTGGCAGCTTCATCACAACAATGTACCTACTCACACATCATGTCTGGTGCAGTTTTTTGGCAAAACATCAAATCACCCAGGTAACTCAGCCCCCCTACAGTCCAGATTAGCAGCCGCAACTTCTGGCTTTTCCCAGAACTACAATCACCTTTGAAAGGGAAGAGATTTCAGTCAGTGAGATTCAGGAAAATACGATGAGGCAGCTGATGGCAATTGGGAGAACTGTGTGAGGTCCCAAGTTACCTACTTGGAAGGGGACTGAGGCATCATTGTCCTGTGTGCAATGTGTCTTGCCTCTTGTAGCTTCTTCAATAAATGTCTGTTTTTCATAGCATGTGGCTGGATACTTTCTGGACAGGCTTCGTGAGAGAGTGTGCATGAGAGAGGAGAATGTGTGGCGCGTGTGTGCACACAGAGAAAGGCCGACTCACTGACGGAGGCCAGCCGTGGCACGTGTGGCACCAGGACGTTGCCCTGGACTAACTCAGTTATCACCAGAATGGTCCAGGTCGTGAGGTAGAAGTTTTCCTGTAATTAACTTTTTCATTGAACCTCATGATAACCCTTAAGCAGAAGATTCTATCTCTACTTATCATCTCAAAGAGGCCAAGAAACAGTGCCCAAGTTCACACCGCTGTTTTGTGGTAAAGCCAGGCATGAAGGCAAACCTGACAAGCTCCAAATCCGGTGGTTTTTTCCCAGCATGCCCTGGGCTCAGCCCTGAACCCAGCTCTGTGAGCAGAATGGGGAGCGCTGATAGGGTCTCTGCCCGCAGATGACTCATGGGCCCAACAGGCAAGCTGGAAGCTTGGGCTGAGGGTAGCTAGAGGGCAAGGTTACTGTCTGTGAGTCACCTGTATCCCCCAGCCCAGCTCAGAGTCTGGCACACAGAAAGTGCATCTCAGTCAGGGAACAAAAATTAACCAAAATGAAAGACCCTGTGTCAGCAAAACTGGAGGCTCAGAGAGGCTGAGTGAGGAGCTCAGGGTCACATAGCAAACAGAAGCGACTAGAACTCCCCTAACTGAAGACTGATACCAGGAAGGCGGTGACTTAACAGTCTCTGCTCTGGGTCAGAACATGAGAAAAGAAGCTAAAATGGCAGCTAGAAAGCTTCATGGAGAATTCTGGGCCCTGAGAACCCCTGAGAGGGAAAGTTCCTGTGGCCCCAGGGAAAGTCCCTAGAGCATCGGAATACAGTCAGGTTGTAAGGGTCTTCATTGCACAGGTGGTGAAACTGAGGCCCAAAGACAGGAAAGAACTTGGCCACAGTCACTCATCAAATCAGTGACCAATAAAACCGTGAGCATCTGCAGAGCCTGAACCAAAAAGAGCATGAGCCAGGAGTCGCTGGTTGGGTGAGGGAAGGAATGGAGGAAGGAAGATGTAAAGGAGTATGAAACTCTTTCTCTGAGGGGCAGGGAGAAGGATGAGAAGAAAGGGACCCTGGGCCCCAGGTTAACCCCTCTGGGCCTCCCACCCCCATGGCCAGATGCCAGGCAGCCCGTGACTGCATCTGGCCCCATTCCTACCACCCATCAGGAGGGGCGCCCCACTAGGGACCTCACCTTGAATCAAAAACCCCATCTGCGGAGTGACAGATGCCTCAGTGTGGCTGTGTAACTTGGGGCAAGTTCCAGATTCTCTGCTCTCCCGTAAGTGGCTGGAGCAGAGGGTCTCCGGGCCCCAGAAGTGATTTCCTAGAATGGGTCTGTCTAAAAGCCCTCAGGGGTACACCAAAACCCTGGTGGGGCTCCCTCAGGGAAGCAGGCAGGCATCCACAGTGAACACAGAGTTAAAGAGATCTGGGTTCAGGCCCCAGGTCTGCCACCCACACTGTGAAACTGGGTAAGTCTTTCTGGTTCTCTGGGCCTCAGTGTTCACCAGACTTAAAATGGAAGTCAGTGCCTGTGAAAGTAGGTTGACCTGAATGGCTCCCACCTTTCTGCAAGGCGTGAGCCGCATCTCCCATCAAGCGCCTTAGCCCTTTATGCCTCTTCCCTCCCCTGGGGCAGGGCCTGGAGCTCAATGTCTTGTGCTCCAGGAATGAAAAGGAGTCTGTTTCAGGACATTCCCCCAGCCCCCCATCCTCATAATCGATTACTCTAGGACACTGGTTGGGGTAGCCCCGTTTTCACAGGTGGGAAAGGTGAGCCAGTCCACCTGCCAGGGTGCCTGTGCTGCGCAAGTGTCCAGTTGCTAACCTTAGGTGATAGAGCAGACTCAGTGGGCCAGCCAGTCCCCCAACGTCTACCGAGGTCCCTGGGGCACCTGGATGGCTCTCTGCTCTGGGCCCGGGTGAAGGCGGGGAAAACCCTGCTGGGCCTGGCCTATCCACCCCGGGAAATGCAAAAGCTCGCCCAGGGAGAGGCAGCCGCGGCCAAGTCCTGCTTAGAGTCAGGAACCACACACAGTACAACAAACCCCCTCCCCCGACCCCTGTCCTGCGTGCACCCTGAGGCTTCGGGACCCCAGGGCCCTTCTGGCGCCTGACAGGAGGGGAAACTGAGGCCCCGGCGGGGTCCCCGGGGGACACCCTCCCTTCCGGGCCGGGCCTCACCGGCATGAGAGCGTAAGTCTTCAACGCCTGGTTCAGGTTGCGCACCAGCGCCCACTTGCCAGGCTGCTTGGCGCGCCCCTCGGCGGAGGCGGCGGGGTCCGCGGAGTCGGCGGGGTCGGCGGGGTCGACGGGGTCGGCGGGGTCCGCGGGGTCCGCGGGGTCCTCGGCACAGGCCGGGGGTTCCATGGCGCGGAGGGTCTGGAGGTGGCGGTGACAGCGACAGTGGCGGCGACAGCAGCGGTGGCGGCGGCAGCGGCTCAGCTCGGGCTCCCTAATTCACCTAATCCTGTGCGCGCCGCCCTCGGGGAACCCTAAACCGGGCCATCTGCCGTGGACCCATGGCAACGGCGGCTTAGGTGACGCCCGTGGTCCGGAACAGGGAGGGGGCGGCCGCGCCGCCCCGGCCCCATTCCCATCTTGGCGGGACCCCCATCACCCCAACATCGTCCGGGATTTCCAGCTGCTTCACCAGGCCGGCAGCAGGTGGCAACCGCTGTGGGCCTCAGCATGCATGCAGCACCTGGAACCTCCCCTCGACTGCAGTTTTGGAGAAAATCAGTATGCTTTCTATGAAAAAACAAAACAAAACGTGGGGATGTTCTAGAGTAGAACACAATAAACTTCGTGAATTTTTAAGACTAAAGGGAAGGTGCATCAAAGGTCTTTCTAGCTCACTGGCTGCCTCTGGGAGAGTGAGGGCAGATAAAGATCTTGGGGCTGTTGGCAGATGGGAGGCTTTGGGGGAATGACGAGTCTGTCTCCGCTGTACCCGGCTCTGAGGCCGGCCGCCGCTGATCTCCAGCCGCAGAGCAAGCACTGAGGCCTGGGGCCAAGGGGCCTCCCAGTTCCTGAGTCCATCAAGCAACCCCTGAGGGCTCAGAGTTCACTCTACAGCGGGTACCACGCTGGGTTCCTGTGTCCTGGCAGCGGCACAGGACTGGGTGCCTGGCTCTGGTCTATGCTGGGCTGTGAGCCACGGTGGCCAGGGGCCCACGCAGAGGGTGTGGAACTCCCAGGCCCTGTGACTCTCCATCCACCCCCACCTTTTCCCTCTCCTTCCTTATCTTTAGCTTCCTCTCTTCTTTCCTCCTTGTTTCTCTTCTCTCTTCAAGGCCTCTTGTTCCTGTTTTTGTCCCTTGACATTGTCTGGGATTCTGGAAGCCCCACTGCTCCCGCCACGAACAAGCGGACGACGGCGGGGAATAGGGGGGATGGCCAGGAAGGAGGGATGGCTCACACCGAACTCTGAGCTGCCCTGCTGGACCCAGGCTTCCTTCCACCGCAAACTCTTGTCCCAGACCCTGGAGACGCAGTGCTGTGCCACCCAGCACAGTTGGACTGACTGCCACGATCCCCACCCATTCCCTGTGCCCTCATCGGGACCCTGCTCTCAAGCAGGCACCTCCTCACAGTCAAGCCCAAGAACACACAGAGCCCTGCTCACCCACCCAGGGTGTCCATGGGAACAAGAGTCGGCGGGGTCGGTGGGGTCACACCCCCACTGACCAGGCCGGCAGCAGGTGGCAACCGCTGTGGGCCTCAGCATGCATGCAGCACCTGGAACCTCCCCTCGACTGCAGTTTTGGAGAAAATCAGTATGCTTTCTATGAAAAAACAAAACAAAACGTGGGGATGTTCTGGAGTAGAACACAATAAACTTCGTGAATTTTTAAGACTAAAGGGAAGGTGCATCAAAGGTCTTTCTAGCTCACTAGCTGCCTCTGGGAAAGTGAGGGCAGATAAAGACACAGGCAGGTGCTGGTGTAGGCTTCCAGGCATCCTTCCATCTGTCCATTTAACCAATCTTCTCAGGCTCAGGGCAAAGCTTAGGGGACACCGTCCTAGAGCTCCCAGCCCAGGGGTGAAAGGGTAGACAGACCCAGACACAGATAAGAATGGTACCACCAGATAAGGGACAGAGTAGCCTTGGAGAGACAGGGTAGTATGGCCACTAAAAAGTTGGACTCTGGAGACAGATAGCTTAGGTACAATCCAGGGTAGGCCACTCGCAAGCTGTGTGACCTTGAGCAAGTTCCTCAACTTCTACTGCTTTTGTGTCCTCAGCTGTGGAATGACAGGATTAAGTAAGTAAATGTGTGTAACTCACTCAGATTGGTGCCCCTTAGAACAAATGTGCTGTGTGAATGTTGGTTATTATTAACTGAGCAAGTCATGTGAAGAGGTAGCAAATGGCTATTGTAATTTTTTAAAGTGGACATGAGGGGGAAGGCATTCAGAAGAGGGAACAGCAACGCACAGAGAGGCAGAAGGAAGGGAGAGATGGTAAAACCAGGCCTGGTGGGTGGAAAGAGACCCAGCGAAGCGCTGAAAGTCTGGCACCTGCCAGACCCAGACCCTCTGCTCAGTCCCTCAACCCCCTGCGCCCTGTGCTGAAGCCTGGAGATAGGCCCGTGCCCTGAGGTGGCCTGTGCACCAGGTCTAATGCCCCTGTGACCTGCCCTGGCATCACACCAGACCCTCTCCTAGAACCAGGGCTCACTGCGACCCCAGGCCCATCTCCTGGAGCCCGATGGCCCAGGATAGGGCCTCCCACCCTTGCTCGTGCTGCGCCTTCTGCCAGGAACATTTCACCCACACCCCTCTTCCGGCTCCCTCCTGGCCACCAAGGCTCCACTGAGCCATGTGCCCCCTGGTCCCCACGCCCCCTCCCCACTACCTTCCTTTCTGTATTCTTTGGTGCCTCGCATGGTTCTGCCCTCACCTCTGCCCACCACCATCCAGCCCAATTCTGGCCCCTCATTTTACAGATATGGGGAGACTACGGTCCAGAGGAGGTTTAGGGACCTACCCAAGGATATATAGGAAGTAGGGACAAAAGATTTCAGAAAATAACTATGTCAGTTGTCATCAGCAAGTAGTGTCAGTGAAGATGGCACAGTAGGGAACTCCAAGAACATATCCCTTTACAAACACACACACACACACACAAAACATGGCAAAAACTATCAGAATCTACTTTACTGGAACTCTAGAAAATATTCAAAGGTTTACAGTAACCAATGAGCATTTAATGAAGAGAAAGGTGACTGAAACCTGGCAGGAGAGCTTTGTGGTGTTTTAACACACACACCCGCCACTCACCTATGCCCTGGTGGCAATCTTGAAGACAGCAGCCTGCATCCCTGGTGTGGGTTCTTAGGGTGAGAGGGAACAGAACAGGCCTTGTTATTAAGGGGATAATGCAAAGGGCTTGCTTTTATTTCCCTAACTTGGAAGTCTCTCAGGGCAGGCAAGCTACTGTGGAGGGCACTGGTCAAATATATACAAAGGCAAATGAACTAGCCACTGCTGCCAGAGGAAAAATTATAGACACTCTAGAAAGCCTGGAGGAAAAGCAAGGAGTGAGATGCTTCAGGAAACAAGGGTTTTGAAAATCTCCTGGGTATATTGGGGAATCCAAGAGACCATGTACATGCCCAGGAATGGACAATTGTTCAGAAAAAGCGCAAGACCCTAAGCTCTCACCTCTGACTGACCTTCAAGTTCTATGCAGACAGGAAGTGGAGGTTAAGGGAGAGTTGACTGAGCGGTGAACTGTGCCCTAACCCACACAGAAAGCCCATTTGCAAAGGCCGAGAGTTTTGATTTGTTTTGTTCTGGCCCCAGGTGTGTTAGAGGCTGTAGTGACCACACACAATAAAAATACAGCCTTCACAAAAAATAGTTTAGAAAATTCACTAAACAAAACTGCAATTCGTAAGAAGCAGCAACAACAAACCCTAGGGAAAGGAGACAAACTGACTTCCAGAACTGTTATATTATAATATTAAAAATGTTCAGTGTACAACAAAACATTGTAAGGCATGCAAAGAAACAAGGAAGTATGGCCCATTCACAGGAAAAAAGAATTAATAGAAATTTACCCTAAGAGAGCCCACACTTTGGACTTAATAAACAGCGACTTCCATCAACCATCTTAAATATGCTCAGAGAACTTAAGGAACGCAAAACAACATCTCACCTGAAAGAGAATATCAATAAACATACAGAAATCATAAAAGGGGACCAAGTAGAAATTCTAGAGTTGGAAAGTAACTGATACAGAAAAATTCACTGCAAGGGTTCAACAACAGATATGAAGAGGCAAATGTTAGAATCAGCACACTTGAAGATAGATTCATTGAGAATATCCTGTCTGAGGAGCAGAAAGAAAAAAAGAATTAAGAAAAATGAGAAGACACTAAAAAATCTGTGGGACACCATCAAATGGACAAATGGGTACAAATGGAAGCCCCCAAAAGAGAGGGAGAGCAGAAAGAATATTTGAAGAAATACTGGCCAAAAACTCCCCAAACTTGATGAAAGATATGAATCTATACATACAAAAAGCTCAATAAATTGCAATAGGATAAACTCAAAAAGATCCACCCTGAGACACATTATAATAAAACTATCAAAAGACTAAGAGAGATTCTTAAAGACAGTGAGAGAGAAGTCACTAGTCTATACAAAGGACTGTCAATATGATTAATAGCCAACTTCTCATCAGAAACCATGAAAGCCAGAAGGCAGTAAGGTGATTGATGTATTTAAAGTGGTGAAAGAAAAAACTGTCAAACAAGAATTCTATATCTGGCAAAACTAACCTTCAAATATGAAAGAGAAACTAATACGTTTCCAGACAAACAAAAGCTGCGGGAATGTGTCCTTTGTTGAATTGCCTTACAAGAAATAAAAGTAGCCAACTAAAATTAAAGGCACTAGACAGAGACTCGCAGCCATACAAGAAATAAAGAAGCTTGGTAAAAGTAGCCACATAGGTAATTGTAAACCAGATTATTGTTATTTTTGGTTTGTGACTCCTCTTTTCCTCCCTTTTTTCTATATCATTTAAAGGACAAATGCATAAAACAACAATTACAAATCTATGCTAATGGGCACATCATGCATAAAGATGTAATTTCTAATAATAACAATATAAAGAGAGGGATGGAGCTGTACAGAAGCCAGATTTTTTAAACTAAATTGGTATTAAGTCCCATTAGGTTGTTATAAATGTAAGATGTTAATTGCAAACACTAGGGTAACCACCAGAAAAGTATATATATTAATTTATCCAGAAGAGGAAGTGAGAAGAGAATCAAAACAGAACACTGGAGGAAAAAATCAATTAAACGCAAAAGAAGACACAGAATAATTGAGGGGGAAAAGATATACCATATTAAAAATAGCACAATGGCAGAAGCAAGTCTTTGAATCAGGAGCGTTCAACCTTTTGGCATCATTGGGCCACACTGGAGAAGAAGAAGAGTTGCCTTGGGCCGCACACTAAATACACGTAATCACAAAAATATCTCATAATGTTTTAAGTATCATATTTTGCTGTGTAAAATGTGCACTTTTTTGCCCAAATTTTTGAGTGAAAAAGAAGGATGCTTATATACATGGGTAGTACTAATTCCATATCTATATAAATGTTTTTAATTCTTTTATTTATGCTTATGCATTAAAAGTATAATTCTGGAATTATTGGTTACATAAAATTTCTTGTACCATATGTTCACAAATAAAGGCTAAAATTCCTTTATAATGCAAAAAACAAATATCTAAATATAAATAAATAAATAACTGAATTAAAAAATTAAAATGAAAGGTTTTTTCCCTGAAAGTTTGGGCCAAAAACATAGGTGTGCATTATACATGGCAAAATACAGTTTATTTATTATTTTGTGTTGGGCCACATTCATAGCCACCCTGTGTGCATGTGGCCCACTGGCCGCGGGCTGGGCACCCCTGCTTTAAGTGGAAATGAATTAAACTCTCTAATTAAAAGGTAGAGGTTGGCAGAATAGGTTCTTAAAAAAGAATCATTTATATGGTACCTGCAAGAGACCCACTTTAGATCCAAAGATACAAACAGGTTGAAAGTAAAAGGGCGGAAAAAATATATTCCATGCAAATAATAACTAAAGAAGAGCTGGAGCGGCTATACTTATATCAGGCAAAATATACTTTATGTTAAAAATTGTCACAAGAAACAAAGAACATTACACGCTATTTTAATAAAAGGGTCAATCCAGCTGTTATCAAGAGCCCACAAATTTATCTTCAAAATCCCCTTTGCCCACGAACATGGGCAAAGTACATCCAGTCTCTACTCTGGCCCTACCACGGAGCCAGAAATCACATCATACAAAGCACAGCAGCCACACCAAGGTCCTTAACAAAGAAGGTCATGTGCACCACAAATCTCTGAGTTCTTACAGACGCCAGCTAACCTTGCAACTTGGGGCGAGTCCCGCCTCCTGAGACCTCAGTCCTGTGTCTCTATATGAGCTACTACCGCAAAAGTGTCAGAGCTTCCCTGACACCCCACTACGGTCACCAGCAGGGCAGAAGCCTCCCCCATAACCAGGCTCCCTCCCACCCCCCTCCACCCCCGGGGCCTCCTGCTATTACAGTTCCACTCATGGGCACCCTTGTCGTGTTCCTGCTCCTCCTCCCACTTTAGCCTGGGACCTCCTCTAGGACAGGGAACAATCAATTTATCTTTGCATCCTTCATGCTCAGCCTGGAAGAGAGAGGGGCCTCAGCGCCACTTTGCTGGGAGGATGGGTGGGTGAGAACTTGGCTGGAGCAGGTAGCTCCTGACACGATAGGAATCTTCAGCCACCTCCACCCCACCCCGGAAGCTGTCTACACAATGGGTCTGCCCAGACTGCCACTAGGAAAGAGCACATGTTCTGCAAATGCCACCTAGCTGGGGCAGTCTGACCTCCTCCCTGTGCCTGCTCCTTTGGCACACCCTGGGCCCTGCACAGTGGCCTCCTCCCAGGGTCTCTCCCCCTGGGTGCTGCCCCCTCACCGCCATGGCTCCCTAGTCTGTGTGGACCTGCCCGGCGTATGTCTAAACTACTTTACCTGGGCTTCAGTTTCCTCACTGGCAATGAAGCGCCAAGATCCCTACCTCACAGCCCCACAGCAGCAAAATGACACCATGTTTGGAGAGTGCCTGCAGACCTGTGCGGGTGCTACTTCTGAAGAATTAGAACTCTCAACAAATGAAAAACATGTTCATGTTTTGGATTCTCAGTCCATCTTTGTGAAAGTGTTTCCTGTGCCCAGTACCTTGTGGGGGCTCGGAGAGGCTGGGAGGGAGGGAGGGTTGAATCTCTGTCATTGATACATCCCACGTGGAGACACTCTACACTTGGGAAAGAACCATTATATCCTTTGAGGTTTCCTGAGATTTTTATCCCAAATAAGACGAGAAAAAGAAAAGACTGGAGAATTCTCACACACAGGAACACTACTAATGTGATTTTATTAGTAGTTGTCGTCATGGCAACTAGCCTTTTGCAGGCCGTGTCTAGCACCAGGCCGAGCACTATGCCCTTTCATTCTCAACATTCCTTTAAAGTAGGTACCACCGTCCACCCTAGCCCCTCGGACCAAATGAGGCTGTAGTGACAACCATTCGTTCACTCAGCACAGAGCTCCATCCCTGAGTGGGCTGGCGTGGGGGCTCAGAAGACAGCGGGGAGCAGGGCAAAGGCTGTCCCCTGTTTCTGGCTCACCAGGAGGCCCCAGGAAAGCAGGGGAAGAAGGTGGAGTGACGAGACTTTACCAGCAGCAGAGCCCGGAAGGCTCCCAAAGGGAGTAATGAGCACAGTGGGGCCTGAAGGGAAATCAGGCAGAAAGAGGGGAGACAGAGGGCCCTGGGCCAGGGGGAGGCAGGAGGGGCAGCCCCAGGAGGCCAGTGAGAAACGCAGTGGTTTGATGGAATTCCTCGTGGCGTTTTATTTTCATAAACACCATCCCAGAAAAGGAGGGTTTTTACTCTTGTTTTGCAGATGAGGAAACTGAGGCTCTGGAAGGCTGAAGAAGCACCTGAAATCTGCCCAAGACGGAGCCCAGTTGGGTGGGCTCTGCCTATGGTTCTGTGTAGCTGGCCAGCTCCCCAGAGTTGGGGCCATTTCCAGGGCCAAAGAAGTCACCGAAATGTGCTTTCTGCGTGAGGGGTGGGCAAAGCTGGCGTCCACCAGCAGGCTGCCAGCAAGGGTGAGGTGGGCCCCTGCCCAGAGGGGACAGTCAGCCAAAGATCTGCCTCTGAGGCCCCCAGGAGGGCAAACACCCTTGGAGGGCTGTGGACGGTCCAAGACGGCCCTCTAGGACGCTGTGTGTGCCCCCACGCAGCCAGCCCCACCTGCACACAGACACTCAGCAAACGCTCGGTGACAGTGATGTTCCTTCTCCTAATGGTCCTGGCTGTCCCTGATAGGCCTTTGAATAGATTCTCAGGCGGGGGGACCAAGGGGCTTCAGAGAGGGTCTTCTCCAGTCCCAGGGTTCTGCCCTGATGCCTGCCTTCTCACATACACAACACACACGCTCACACAAAAACCCACAGCCTCAGAACACGCTGCCCAATGGCCTCTGATGGCCCCAGAGGACACGCCCCCACTGGCCCCAGGGCCTGGTGCCAGGCTCACCTGGCTCAGGGCCCACATTCCTGGCTCTGGAGACCAGGAGCTCGTTAGGGCCTCAGGCCGATCATGGGGAAGGGCTAAGGGTCAGGGGCCATTGCTGCCCCGGGAGGGAAGCAGGACGGGAGGACTCAGCCGCAGGCAGCGCTTCCGCTTCTCCCCCATATTGCTGCAGGGGGCTCCAGCTGGGGCCATGGCATCCCCAATTCACTGCTCCCCAGTCAGGTTCAAAGTCCTCCTAGTCGGGCATCAGTAAACTTGCCAAGCTCCTCTTCCCTTTCCCCGGGGGCATTCCCACATGTGGGCCTTTGCGCACGCTGTTCCACTGCCTGCAATGCCTGGGGATGCCGAGATGTATGTAAGTAAACAACTTCTACACAGTGGAGTGAGGGGAGTGAGTGCAGCGACAGAGCGAAGTCCCGCTAGTTCTGGACTGGGACAGTCAGGGAAAGTTTCCCAGCTGGGTTTTGAAGCATAGATAGGAATTTTCTGAAAGAAAGATTGGGGATGGTGTTCCACAGTTAAGCACACAGATGAGAGAATATGGGATGGGGTAAGACGAGCCACCCAGCAGGGTTATTCCCGGCACAGAACGATGAAGGCCAATGGGGCGCAGAGAACACTTACCTGCTGAAGAATCACCATTGTCCGCTGTCAGACGCTCTTGCTGCTCACCTGACCAGACACGGTTCTGCAGGGGAAGAAACCATATCAAGCCTCTGAGCAGACCAGCCCTGGCAGCCTCGCGCCTGGCAGGGGTTGCCGGGGATTCTCCTAAAGCCACAGCCACTCCTGCCTCTGGGAAGTCCTCCCTGGCTTCTCTTCCTCTGGTTGCAGTGCAGCCTGTGTGGCCTGGACCTCGGGCACCCTCACCAGCCCTATTGCCCAGGGCACCTGAGGTCTTCTCTAGGTCACTGTTATTCAGAGATTTCAAAGGGCTCCTTGGGGGTCATAAATCCACTTGCCTTACCTGGACATATGAGCCCAGAGGCCCTGAGAGGGACCAAGACTTGCCTAAGCAGCAGGACAGGGCAAGTTCAAGACGAGGACTTAGTCTTGGGTCTCCTGGCTCAGGGCTGTCCTAGGAGAGTGGTGACAGGGACAGTCTTGAGCCAGGGGGAGGGTCATGGGCTGAGCCTGCCAACACCCTTCCTGAGCACCCACCCAGGAAGGAGGCTCTACAACCCCCATCTGGTTTTTAAGGCCCAGTGCCATGTGGCTCCTGCAGACGGCTTCGTCTGGCCTCTTGCTGCTTCCTTCCTTCCCCAGCCCTGTACTGGAACCATCCTCAGCACTCACTGCTCCTGCAAGGTGCCAGCCCTCCTCACACCTCCTGGCCTTTGCATATACTGGCTCCTCCACCTGGAATTTTGACTAGTAAATTCCTGCCTGTGCTCAGTTCAGGTGGTACCTCCTCCGGGAAGCCTTCCTGACTGCCCCCAGGCTGCCAAGCATCCTGATATCTCCCTCTACCCAGCCCTGATCATATACATGCTGTTGCCTGGTCAGGGCCCATCCCGATCTCTGACCCAAAGTCGGGGAGTTGACCCAAGGCAGAGAGTGGGGTTCCGCCATCACCTCACACAGCACAGAGCCAGGCCTGGAGACCACTCAGGAAGGGCTCGCAGGACTGAGTATGGTGACTCAAGGCAACCCCAGCCCACGGGCCCTGGCATGAGGCCCTGCAGCCCCCGACCCACCCCCCAGGATGAGCATCAATTTTTCACAAGGCCCATTCAGAGGCACTGGGGCATTTGATCCTCTGCCCATGACACCGCCTGACACCCGAGCCCTGACCCCTGCTCTGGAGCCCTGGGACTCAGCGGGCACACAGTCCTCCTGGGGACCTGCAGCAGGCCTGGCTGTCTGGCAGGGAAGGGAATTCAACAAAGGCCATGGGGAGCTGTGTCTGAAGAAGAAGCCTGGCCGCGGTGCTGGCTTCCTGCGGCAGCGTGAGCCACTGGAGCCGGGGGCAGAGCCAGGGCTTCCATTAGATTCAGGGCCTTGCGTGAGGGCATAGAATTTAAGGGCCACCCATAAGGAAGAACTGTAAAAGTGACATTTTTTTTCCTAAAGAAAAGAAAGAAATAGTCTATGTTCAAGTTAGTTGCTTTACAAATTGAGAACAGGGAAGCCAGAACTGTGTTTACATCGCGGTGCCATCCCTGATTTACTGCGCCCCGCCGCAGCCCTGGCTGGTGGCGCCTCGTGTTCCCATTTCACAGGTGGGAACTCGGAAGCACAGAGGAAGGAAGTGACTGATCTGAGGACAGAGATAGAGAAGAGATAAAGAGTTGGAGAAGGGCCAAAGGCGACAGAGACAGAGACAGAAGACTCCCTCTCTCTCTGCCACCCCCAGCATGGCTGCCTCCTGTCCCAGCCCTGGGCAGGTACCATTCAGTGAACACTATGCCCCTTGGCTCTCTTCTTTTCCAAGGTACAAGACTCTGCCTTTCCAGGCTTGGGACAGTTTCACTCGATGGCTGCTGGGGCTGAGCCCCCAAAGGTGGCAGGAGGCCCAGATCAGGAGCAAATGGCTGCGGTCACGGGGGCTCCAGGGTGGTCCAAGCTCATGACACCCCTGAAGTCCAGCAAACCCTTCTCCCAGGGCCCAGGACGGGGCAGCCATGCTTACCTGGGTCCCAGCTGCAGGCTCTCAGCTGCCCACCAGCCTGGGTGCAGCTGCCACCTGCACGGAGGGCTCAGGAAGCTGGGGTAAACGGCTTGGGCAATCTGCAGACACGGGCCCTCTTCTTCTGTCTTGCCCCAAAGCTTGTTCTGGGGGTCTCTCTGGCTCTGTCAGTGTTCGCTATGTGACTCTCTCTCTCCTCTCAGTCTCTTTCTTTCCTGCCCAGGTCGGATGTCCAGCGGCACTGCTGCCCTCTCTCCCCACTCCGGAGCCTTCCCCCAGGAGGCGGAGTCCCAGGGGCCTCCGAGGTCTGGGTGCCATGACATCAGCGTGGGGGGAGGGCTGTGCAGAGCGCTGGCCGCCCGGAGGGAGGCAGGGCACTGGGGTCTGTCTTGGCTGTGTTGTCACCAGCTCGGGACTCGGGCTGGGGCCACCCATCCCAGCCTCGGCTGCTTCCTATCGTTTGCAGTAACACCACAAGCTCTCTCAGCTCCTGGCAGGAAACCACGTCCTGATCCTAACTTAGTCACTGATTTGCCTAGTCTCGGCCCCTGCGTGCCTTCCACCAAGCCTGTTTTCTCCTCCACTAATGGCCGTTTGAGACTCTGAGAGGAAAGGATCAGGCAGGGCAGGATGTTGCAAACCCCACATTCTAGCCCTTTCTCCCCCATCCAGGGTGCACACCACCCTCACCGCAGGCCACCCGCTGAGGGCTCCCCTCAGCTGTGTCTCGCTGAAGCTCCTCACTTCACCACTGCCCTGCGACCTCTGCGGAGGGGCAGGGAGGAGTGTTGTCTACAATCATCCAGGAAACCTTCTCGGACCAGCCGCCTCAGAGCAGCCCTGCACGTAGCGGGGACCCGTACAAAGTTAAGTGAAATGCATGACTTTTAAGGGGTGGGGGTTAAACAAGGAGGAGCAACACAAGAGATTTATTGTTAGCACTGGCAAAGACAGTTACATCGAGGACTGCCTGCTGAGTCCTGGCACTTCTTCATCACCACCCTTTGCCTACCCTGGCAGCTGCCCCATCCGTGTGGGCCTCTCCAGGGGCAGCTAGGCCTGGGCGGAGGGAGGCGCCCTTTGAATGCCGAGCCTCTGAAACTGGGGCAGGTCTGCGGGAAGGGACTAGTTCAAAGGATGGCGTGCCCATCCCACAGGATCCAGTGGTCCAAGTGCGCCACCTGCTGGGCACAGGCATGGCTGCCCACTGGCACCCCCTTGGGAGCAAGGCAGAGCATCCGGCTCTGCCTGATGAAGTGGCAGCGCGGGGGACAGCCTCTGCAGAGGCCAGGCTCCTTCCGACCTAACAGCTCTGACCCCTGAAGACTCCTGGTTGCTGGATGCTCGGCCAGGTGGCTCTCACAGGAGTTGCTCCAGAACACCATCCCCACTCCTAGACTCCTGCTTGCTGTAGACCGGTACCTACCACTCCAGTCACCTCTCTTGCTGAGCCAGAGTGGGTGGGCTAGTGACATCAGCCCTACACAGTGGGAAAACTGAGCCTCCAAAGGGCACATGGTGCCCAAGGCAGGATGCAGGTCTGAGCTGTGAGGGATGGGCGAGGAGAGGTGGGGAGTTGGGGACTGTGGTGATCTCCAGATGCCGTGACAGCTGCAATGTCCTCAGCACCCGCTTAGGGCCAGGCTTTGCATTAAGGTGGGTGCAGGACTCATAATGGCCTTTTCTCACAGTCCTGTGGGGGAAATCTAGGAATTGGCCTTAATTCCTTTGTTTTCCTCATCTCCTTCCAACCCAGTCATCGATTTCTGTCCTCTCTGCCTCCAAAATGTATCCCATTTCTCCCGACCACCACCCTTGGCTTTTTGGTTCACGCTGCCTGCTCTGGTTTCCCGACGTCCACCTGCACCCCCACAAGCCCATCTCCTCGGTCTGCGGCCCCACCCGCAGCCGCTCCCTCCATCTCACGATTGGACCAGGGCTGGGCCTCCCTTCCCCCAGCAGGCGCTCCAGCAGCCCCAGGACCTCCCACACCGCCCTGCCAGCAGTTCTCAGTGAGCGGTGTGTCCAGATTGGAGTATTTCTATTCGTCCTCCCACTAGTTTGTAGGCTGCTCCAGAGCAGGGACTGTGGCTGGTCCCCTGCATCCCTAGTGCCTAGGACATGGCTTGGGTCAAGGCCAGCTGAAGGAACAACTGATTGACCCCAGTGACCTCAGCTCACAGACACAAGGGGCAGGCAGGAGGGTCCAGCCTCAGCTATAGTGCCCAAGTCCTCCCTCACGTCCTCTGACCAGAGGACAACCACCCAGGCCTGGAAAATGTTCCCTCCATTACTCCTAATCCCCAGAGGGACAGACAGACACAGGAAGGTATTTCTGGGATTTTGGTAATGTTTATTCTAAGAACAGGCATCCCAGACCCCAGGGTGGGTCCTGAGGGGAGTGAGCGCAGATCCGGTGGTGCGGACCCGGAGCCCCACCCATCTGCAGATGGGGGCTGGGCCCCTGCAGACCGAGGTGCGTCAGGCGCGCATGCAGCGATTGTTCTCCCCACCTGCCCTCCGGTCCCAGCCTGGAAGAACTCCAACCTCACCTGCCCCGTCCCCAGGACCTCCTGGGGCCCAGGAACCTCTCTACATCCAGGAACCAGCCTGGCCCACCCAGAGGGGCAGGAAGCAAGGGCAGGGCTGCTGAACAAGCTCTGCTGGCAGGGAGGGAGCAGGGCCCAGCCCCAGGGCCGAAGCTCACAGGTCTGCAAGTTGGTCCTGCTTCGCTCAAGGCCCAGGTGGACGTGGCTGAGAAAAACACCCACACGTCCACCCTAGAGGCCCCAAGCTGGCTTATCCAGCCCCCTCCTCTCCGCCCTGACTCAGGAGCATTCATTTGAAACAGACATTGAAAAGTGATTACATGGGTGTGTACAGTGTGCACGCATACAGAGATACATAGAGGCAGGCTATGGTTTTGCCCTTACTCAGCACTTGTTACTAAGAGTGCTGACAAACAGGAATCATTGGCCCCACTTAGCAGAAGGGGGAAATCGAGGCACAGGAGGTTTGAATGACTTGCTCCTGGTCTTCGGCAGAGTCCTGGCCCTGGGCCCAGGTTCTTGAGAAGTCCCAGCTTTCCCAGGAGTCCTCTTGCCCTCCTTGTGGTTCAGTTCCTGGCCCTCACGGTGCCCTGGGCCAGGACATGGGGGCGGAGCCAGCCACAGGGTGAGGAGGCAAAACCAAGAATCCAGCACCTCCAGCCAGGACGCTGGAACAAAGAGCCAGACCTTGAGTTGAAAATTCAGGTTCCCAAAGGAATTCTCAGGAAGACCCCAGGAATGCCCATTCTTGAACCAGCTGTGCCTTTTCACTGACGTTGCCTGGACGGGAGCCCAAGAGGGGCCAAGGAGAGACCCTGAGCAGGTCACAGCACCTGCAAGATTGGTGCCAGCCTGCTGTACATCGAAGTACCAAACACCTTCTTCCTTACCCGCCTCCAGACCTCTTCTAAGAGGGGACTCCTTATCCCTCCCCGAGGGGAATAAAAATTAAATCAGAGAAAAAAATAAAAATAAAATCAGAAGACAACAAGAACTGGAGTTTAAGGAGACAAAAGAGGCTCAGAGGCTTTCAGTTTTCCTTTACAAAAAAAAAAAAGACTCTTGGTTAAAACTGAGTTTTAAAACAGAAAGAATAGAAAACGTTGAGCACTAAAAGGAACAGTTTGGTCCGGGCAGCAAGAAGAGAGCTGTGTCCTTCTTGGCTGCGTTTTGTGGGGATGTTGGCAGAGAGCCTCTGGTCAGGTGATAGATTTACCGTCCTCCTGCCTAGCCCAGTGGGTGACCTGACCCTGGCAGGCTTGACACCAACGCCCAGAGCCCCTTCTCCGAGCAAAGCACAGGTCTTGCAGCAGAGGGGTCCTGAGACTCGGGTCTGCAGGCCCTCCCCCCGCTGGGGCCCTTGCACTACACTGGGCTCACTCCTCCTGGTACCTGGGAAGCGGAGGCAGGAAGGCACCCTTCCTTTCCATCACTGCCAAAGCATCTCCGGGCACCTCAGACCGGAAGGCTGCGGTCAAAACCAGAATTTGGGATGCGAAGGTCGCTGCAGCTCCTCTGGGGATCTGCCCGAGCAGCCCTCGGAGCAGAGGTGAGGCCCAGGACTGACGCCAGGTCTCCCGGAGCCGTGGGCAGGGGCGCGGCTCCCCCTGGGCTCTCATGGGCATCTATTATTCACTTGGCAAATGTCTGTTGAATAAATACACGGATGAGCGGGTGGATGGGATTCAAAATGAACAAATGTCGCCTGCACATTTCCCAAACTCCAACCTCGGCAGGAACCCAGCAAGAGCCAAGAGTCCTTTCAAGGTGCCTAGGAAAGCAGGTGTAGGCGACGGAGAAAGCAGTGTCTGGGGCGCTGGGGCAGGCGTAGGATGGGAGGGGCAAGAGTGAGGCTCGGGCATGTGGCAGTTTCTGTGTAAACAAGTGACATCTTCTTGGCACTCCGTCGGGCAGACAGCAGGGCCTTGGGAAAACATTTTCGATGGACAGAGTCCCTTAGCAGTGGTGACAGTTGGGGGAAGGAGGGTGATGTTAAATCTCAGGCAAGAAGACTCCTCCATGAGAAAGGAATGCTTTGGGGTCCTCAGGACACTGAGGCCCAGAGATGGGCAGAGACCTCCCAAGGTCACACAGCAAGTCAGTGGGAAAGCTGAGAAAAGGACCCCAGTGTCCTGGCTCCCGGGCTAGTCCCTGGCTGGGGACATGCAGACGGCGGTGAGAACTGTGGGGCCAGGCGGCGGGCGGGCTCAGATGGCCGTGAGGGAGGCACTGCTGAGGAGGCGCACAGCGATGGTGCCGGGCAGGTCGCTGGGCTGCCGGCTGTTTCGGTCTCGGAGGTGAAGGGTGTGCAGCGCCTGGAGGTCATCTGGGTTAGCCTTCAGCTGCACCTGGCCCAGGAACTCATCCTTCAGGACGTGGTGGTTCCAGACCTGAGAGGAGACAGAGGATCATGGGGGCCCATCTCCCAGGATGGGTCTGCGGGGGGCGCTGGCAGTGATAGCAGGGCCTTGAATCCCTTTCCTGCTTTGCTTCTGTCTCACTGTGACCCCTGAGCAAGGCCGTGCCCCTTCTGGAGCCTCGGGCTTCCCTCACCCCTGTCACAGCTTCCCTTCCTCGTATACAGTTAAGTCTGCTATTATTAGCTCTGCTGTTGACCTTGGGTGACCTTGAAAAGTGGTACACCCTCCGACCCCACTTTCCCTACCTTTAATAGGAGTGTATCAACGGCCCCTAAGGGCCCTTCTGGCCCCAACATCTACGGGTCTGTGATTGGATCTAGTGGGACCCAGTGTTAGCAAAACTGGGAAAACCTACAGTGCCTCCCCTACTTATTTACTTGATGGTTTCTCACTCAGAGAGATGCCGGCTGGGCCCGGGGCACAGAGGGCTTCCTGCTAATGAGCTCAGAATTGTCCACTGGCCTCCGTGGCCTGACAGGGGAAGGAGGCCTAGGCACAGAGACCTGGCTATCCGACCCCTGCCCTCAGGGAGCAGCCTCGCCCCCACATGCCTTCTTAGTGCGACTTTCCCAGGCCAACCTTAAGGGTAACTTAAGGAACAAATCCCAAGGCTTTGTGGCAAAGTCGGCAGAAATGACCATTGTCCCTGGCCAGAAGACACCTTGCTGGGTCTCAGAATCATAGCAGCTAATCTAACTCACCCTCCCCACAGAGGGGACTCTGGGTAACCAGGAGGGGCAAGCAAGAGAATTCCCAAGGCCGCGCCATGTCAGGGACAGAGAGGGAACCAGAACCGGGCATTCCTGGGCCCTGTCAAAGGCTCTGCCACCCGGGAAGCATCAGGCTGGGGCAGGAGGAGGCTCACCTGGACAGTGATGGGCTGGCCCGGCTTTTTGCGGTAGAAGATGCCTTTGACATTGTACTCGGGCGTCGAGGTACCCTTCTGCACGGCCGAGCGGACTTTTTCTCCCTCACACTTGATGATCACGTAAGAGTTAGCCCCTAGAGAGATGGAAGGGGTGATGGGGTGAGCGAGGAGGTTAGGGCGGGGCCTGGGTGGGACAGATATCTGGGGGCGAGGTCCTCTCCCAGAGCAGGAGCCTCGGCTCATGTATTCAGACACAGGAGAGGACACACTGGTAATCACTGGCCTCCAGGCCATTACCCATGTTGTCCCCCTGTCTGGTGTCCTTCTGTCCTGCTCCATCTCACCCGGCTTCGTACCTTAACACCTCCTCAGCCTGGAGAAAGGCCACTGGCTTCAGGAAGCCTCCCTCAGCCCTCCCTCCCAGCTGCCTGTCCCTGGGCCTTACCGTCCCACCTCACGAGAAGCCACCCAAGAGTAAGAGGCACCCAGCTTCGTCCCAGGGCTGGGCCTGAGGGGACGTCAGGAAAGGTTCGCTCATTCAGTGCTCAAGAGCAGGAGAGCTCTGGAGGCTGGGGGTCTGCGCTGCGGAGGGGGAGTACACGTGGGGTGGCCTCCCTGAGGAGGAGAGTGGGGGCTTTCCCTGAGGAGCGCACCTGTTGGGGAGTCCTTGAGACCAGCAGCCCTCTGGACATGCACCTGGGTCACCTGCTGGGGGTAGCCGCACAGGGAGCTCCAGCAAGAGCGAGGTGGCTCATCCAGGCACAGCTCCCTGGTACAGGGCCGAGGAGAAAAGGAGGAGGTCGGGGGGGGGGGGTCAGGGAGATGGGAGATGGGGGTCCAAGGGGAGGGGAGGGGCAGTACTTAGTCCAGATGTTGCTCAGCCTGGGCAAAGCCCGGGGCTTCCTGCTGCTCTATCCCCCCTAAGTGTGCCCTATCCTTCCCCAAGGGAAAAGCAATTTAGTGAGCACTTACTTTGTGCCAAGCCCTCTGTTGGGATGTGATAGGATTATTTCTAATCCTCACAAAGCCCTGGAAGGTAGGTGACTACTATGCCCATTTGACAGATTAGGAGCATCAGGCTCAGCAGGGGAAGGGACTTGCTCACGCAGCTGGCGAAGCTGGGCTGGCAGGACCGAGGTCCACCACTTTCACCACACAAGCTGCCTTCCCGCTGTGGGACATGGGCAGGCAGCCCCGAATCTGGGCTGCCCACCCAGGCGGGAGGGCAGCGCGGGGCCCACAGGGTCCGTGCCCCCGCAGGAATGGGAGGGCTTTAGCAGTCTGTCTGGCCCTTTGCCACTGGTTGCAAGATCTTGGAAAACATCCCCAGCCTCAACCCCCAATTCTGATCCATAAAATGGAGGGGCCACGCCTCCCAGTCTGGGTTCAAGAAAAGCAAATAAGATGAGTTAAATCTTCTTTCTAAACTGCGAAGTATGATGCACACATGAGAACCTGTCCCATGATATGGCTGACAGAGGCTGGGACAAGGCGGGTGGTGGTAGGGGAGCCCGCGGCGCGGGGCAGGGAGGAGGAAGAGGAAGGAGATAGGCACTGGGGTGTCTGCAGGCCGGGGCTCTACGTCCAGGGCAGACAATGAGCATCTCTGGGATTCAGATTCAGGGCCAGCGTGGCGTGGATCTCAGCCCCACCCACCCTGGCCCCAAACCAGCCCTTACGCACCGGCAGTTGGAGGGCACGTCAGTGAAGACGCGGAGCAGGAACTCGCCGGTGTAGCCGGGCTCGAAGGTGGTGGGGATGATGACGTAGCGTCCGGCAGGCTGGTCCGTGCGCAAGAAGACGCTGCGCGAGTTGATGTAGATGGAGCTGGCGGCCCTGTGCTGCAGGCTGTGGATGCGGTACTGGCGGTTCTCTTCCACCTGCGGGCGGAGAGGCATTGGTCACAGAGCCCCAGCGCCACTCCTCCCACATCCCACGCCTCTCCCTCCCCAGCGTGAAAGAAAGTGGTAGAATCCACTCACATGAAATGCCCAGAAGAGGCAGGTTTACAGAGGCAGAAGTAGATGAGTGTTTGCCCAGGGCTGGGAAAGGTGGGGGGAGGTGCATGGGACAGGGTGATGACAGATAAAGGGTGTGGGGTTCCTTTTTGGGGTGATGAATATGGTCTAAAATTGACTGTGGTGATGGTTGCACAACTCCAGGAATACACCAAAAGTCACCATACACTTCAAATGACTGAATCGTAGGGTATGTGAGTTGTATCGCAGTTAAGCTTGTTAAAGGGGAGGAGGCAATAGGAATTCCCCTGATAAAAATGTCTGTGGGGTTTCTGACTATCACAGCTACCAGAAGCAAGTATCACTATCTGCCCAGGTCACAGCACATGTCCGTGAAACGACATCACCAGCTCATAGGACATGCTAGACAACCGCTGGAACAAATGCCATGATAAGCTACAGTCACACCAGTGAAGGTCAGACACGTCATGTCAAAGTCACAACACAGCAGCACACAATGAATGGACCAACACAATGATACGAACAAACTCATGACATGACCAAGCATGTCAAACGCCAGGGATTCAACTCAGACCGTGCACCTCGCACACCCACGTGGTTTCATTAGGTTCTCGCTGGCGGCATGCTGACCCTCTACAGCGGGCGTCATCCCACCCTGGGCGTCATGACATGGGGAAGGCACTCGGGCACCAGGCCAGGAGGAGCGACCACTGGTGAGCCTGCCTGGCTCTGCCCACGGCGCCTCCTCCCCGTGCCTAGCAAAGCCTCCAATTCAGGGGAATCCAGAGCCCTGAGGGAGGGGCTTCTGGAGCCCAGTCCCACCTACCAGCAGTCTTCCGCTCCCCACCCACCAAGGAGTCCAGGCCTGTGGTTCTGGGGCAGGAAGAAATCAGGCTGAGCGCTACCATGGCAGCCGATCCCAGGCAGGCTGGACCCTCTGTCGGTATTGCAAACAGGGCCCGCGCCACAGCATGTCTGCGGTGCCAGCCAGTGTGGTCAGGGTGGCAGGGATGGTGTCGGTGGCGAAAGTGTTCTTCCCCTGGAGCAGGCGGCCCGGCTGCCTCGCTCTGCTCACCCAGAGTAGACCTCACCTTGTAGATGTCGAAGCCAATGACGAGATTTTCGCCCTTGCCGTCCCGACGGGTGGACTGTTTTGGCCGCTGCTGGATGCTGATCAGTACTTCATCTTCTGGCTTCTTGACATCAAAGATGTACTGCAGGAATGGCCAAGGAAGAGAGACACCACAGTGAGACCATGCTGATAAAGCGCTTGCTGGCTCCCAGAAGCTCAGCCCAGGGCCAGGCACCAGCGCAGCCGTGTGAACTGGGGCAAGTTACGTTGCTTCTGAGCCTCAGTCCCTCCTCTGCGAGATGAGCCTAAAATGCCCGCCCTGCAGGAGGGGTGGGAGGGCTGGATGAGATTATGTATGCTCAGCTCAGGGCCCGCATGCAGTCGGTGCTCAATAGAGACACACCAAGTGTGGGGACTAAGCAAGTGATAGGGGCATGACCGAGGAGGCTGCAAGGGACAGGTCCCTGTGGCAGAGCCAGCCTGGCCAAGCTCCCCCAGGAGGAGCAGCGTTGTGTGTGTGGAAACCAGGGGTCTGAGCCCCAGGCCCGGCCTCTGAATATCCCTGTAGCTCTGGACAAGACACTCAACCGCAGAGCCTGTTTCCTCAGTTTTACCATCTATGGGTCAGATTGCGAGGTTAGGGACTACATGGCCACCCAGACATGCCATCCACGCCCCCTGTGGGGATGGGTGTGCCGAGGCCCGCAGAGGGACAGCGGTGCACCCGAGGTGATGCAGGAGTCCCTGGCAGGACGGTGGCGAGGGCCCCCGCAGCTGCTCAAGGGGCAGGGAGGGGGTCCCCGAGAATGCCCACCTGCGGGTTCTGGAAGAAGGTGTCCTTGTGGTTGATGCAGCCCCCACTGCGGTTCTTCCACGGGTCCTCGTGTCGCGTCCAGGCCCCACGCAGCCGGGCCTCCTCCCACGTCTTGTGGATGCTCAGGTAAGATGTGTTGATCAGGCGGCACTTGATGATGTCGGTGAAGTATCGGCACACGTCCTCGAAGGTCATCCTGGCGTGACGAGGGGCTGAGCCAGGCAGGTCCCCCCAGCCGGCCCAGCGTCCGCTTGCCCTGCCTGCTCTGAACCATGACTCTCACAAGAGGGAGCGTGGATGTGGCATCACACGGACCCTTCACGTCTCTTTTGGACTCAGTTTGCTGATTTGTAAGTGGGGAATGGATCTAACAACAGCTGCCCATCTCACGGAGCTAGTGTAGGAATTAATTCATGCAATGAAAGCATGCTGTACAACTCCTGGCAGACAGAAGCAGTGGCAAAGGTTGGCTGTTATAAATATTAATAGCATGAAGAACTAATATGTACAGACCTCAACAGTTTATAAAGCACATTTCTACCCACCGTGTTCCCAGCCTGAATAAATGGGTGGCAGGAGCCCCCGGGCAAGCACGCTGCCGTGGCCAGGGTGCTGCCGTGGTCACTGCATGCTACGCACATCTCCAGGAGCTGGGTGGGGAGAAGGAGGTGCTCATGCCCCTTCGAGTGTGCACAAACGAGAACGTGCACATATAGGTACCACGTATGAACTATAAGAGAAAAGCCTTAGGAAGAAGCCCCATACCCCGCTGAGGGGTTTCTGTTAATGTGTTTTAATTCAATTGTGCCCTGAGCCAGACCGGCTCAACGGATCTCATCCACAGAAGCCCAGATCCATGGGACCTGGGGGGCTCCTCTGACACCTTCAGATGGGGTCCTCACTGGGGTACCAAGGTCACTGCCATCTGCCTCTGGGCCTGCCTGGGGCCCTCACAGCATCCACCACACACAGGGTACCCAGTACCCCTCCTGGAAATGGCCGAGGCTCTTAATCAAGTGTCCTGCTGAAGAATGACCTTGAGCCTGGCACACAGTCAGGACTAAATGTGGGCTGAATGAACGCACGATGAATGAATATAGGATGGGTGAATGCAGGAATGAGCAAATATAGGAATGAGTGAATGCAGGGGGAGTGAATGCAGGAACCATTGGGCTCTTTCAGTGAGGCTGCGGCCTCCTCAGCCCACCCCCACCCATGTGCCTCCCTAAACTTACTCTTCCAAAACCCTTGCTTCCGGGCTGGGTCTCTGTCCCCAACCACCGTGGATCCTCTGCACCCCAAGTGTCACCTTAGGAGGCAGCCCCCTCCCCCCACCCCATGAGGCCTCTCCTCTTCCGTATCTCCTCTGGGCAGTCAGGCTGGGCTGCCAGCATGGCCCCTGCCCTCCGGCCGATCCCCCACCTGCTGGTATCCTGGCCGAGCTGCTGGAGCGCTCAGCCTGGGCGCCCAAGCGGCCCAGGGCCTCTCAGGTGGGCAGAGGAGACTGCGGAGATGAAAGGGCTGCCCAACTCATCTTACAGAACAGCAAACGTGCTCAGAGAGACAGCATGACTTGCCCAAGGCCACACAGCAAATAGATGGCGTGGCATTTGCTAGAGCCCTGGCTCCTCCCTCCCCATCAGCGATCCCTGCCCAGCACGCGGGAGGTCCTCCCTCAGCCGCGGACGTCCCCCTGGGGCAAGAGCACACTCACCAGAACTCGCCGTCATCCTGCACAGTCACACCCATCTTCTCCCGCTCGCTCTTGCTCACCTTCTGCCACTCCTCTGAGCTGGGACGTGAGCAGGGGAAGGGGAAAAGAAGAGAGTAAGTGGAGGGTCCCCACCAGGGCAAGGAGGATGAGCGATGTGCAGCACCAGGCCTCCCCCAGTGCGGGTGTGGCTGGGGCACCCGGGGCCATGCCCAGCCCCTCAGAAGCCTTGGCTGCCCACTCCCACGGGCCACCGTGGTCATGCCAGGGCCTGGAGGTCTGGGAGCAAAGCTGCAGGCTGGGGGGCAAGGGAGGACAAGACCCTCAGTAGAGAGGCTCCTTTACTGGGGGCCTGGTCCCCTTCACCAGGCACAGCATCATCCCCATTCTCACCCCTGGTGGCCTCCCTCCCTGCTCCCCCCGCACGCCTGACCCCATCACTCGCCAGACCGGGCTCTGTGTCTCCTACAGGAATCAGCTCATCCCACCTCCAGGCCTTTGCCCACACTGCATCCACTCCCACGCACGCGCCTACTCCAAACAAGCCACCCCCATCCATTGCCCGAAGTCGCGTTGTGCCTGCACCCCCATCCCAGGCCTCACGTGTCGCTCCAGGGCCCAGTCCACTCTCGCTCGCCCCAGGGGTTGCGCAGGCGGATCATGTCCAGCTTCTCAGACTTGAAAAAGGCCAGCAGGCCATGGCCCAGGCGCACCTTGCGCACATCAGTGATGGCGTACGCGTGGCCTTTCACCAGGCCGCATGCCAGGCGTGCCTCCATGTCCGCCTCTGTCAAGGCCTGCGGAGGACATGGTTGCTCAGAAGCAAGGCCAGGGCAGGGTCGAGCTGAGCCAGAGGCCACAGCACCCCCTACAGAGCGGGGAGAGAATGGCAGCACCACACAATTTTGCAAGCTGGGAGTTAAAATGTTAGCTTGAAATCAACCATGGTAGTATTTACACTACGGAAATCAGCAAATGCCACAAATCAGGGCTTTTTATTTTTCCAGAGAGCTAGTTCATCAACACACCACTGGGTCGGTCAAACCTGGGTTCAAATTCTGCCTTCACTGAGCCCAGCTTTCCCAACTAAAACATGAGCAGTCAATGAAAGAAGACCTTTGAAGCGCCCAGGCCTGTGCCAGCAGGCAGTAGGGGCTCCCTCCCCTCCACAGCTTGTGATGCCTCAAACCTTGGCTGAGGGACTCTCAGGTGTAGAGACACCCATCACCCCAATATGAGAGGGCCAGAAAAGAGGGATGTCAGTCAGACAGTGTGGGCAAGGCATCTCACAGTGTAAGGGGGCTAGGGCAGGGGCTTGTGGCTTATGCTGCCCAGCACTGGGGAGCGGCTTGCACCCTCCAACTACTCCTTCCCCCATGGGGCCGAGCCAGCCTGGGCAGGGGCTCTGCCTGGGACACCACAGCTACCTCCCACCCCTATTAGGGTTGATGAAGGGGAGGGGCCACCGCTCAGGTCTGGCTCTGTGTTCTCACCTTGATGGAGGCGCTGATGAGGCCTCCCCGGCTGTGCACCTTCAACACGCGCTCAAAGAGCGCGTTCCTCTTGGCCTCGTCGTTGGCAAAGTCACCCTCAGTCAGGTCGATGGGCTCAGAAACGCCACCGGTGAAGTCCACCAGGGCATCCGCCGTGTTGCCTCCATCCAGGGCCTGGTAACAGCCTGCCAGCCTGGGGGGGCAACGTGGAAAGAATTCCCAGCTCATGTTCCCCAAATGGTCTAAATCCTTCACATTATAGGGGCTATTTTTGAGACTCAGGTCAAGCAAACTGCTACGGTCACACAGCAGGCCACAGTGGAGCCGACATTTGTCCCACTGAGCCAACCATTTTATCACTCGAATTCCCCTTAGCCTTAGCAGCCCCCTCTTCAAAAAGTAGCTGTCAAAAATCTACCAGTTCTTTTCAAAAGCATTAAAAGCTCATATATCTTTTGACACATCAATTCTGGATGAGTAACATCGTTTGTAATAATGTAAAATGAGAAATCACCTAAGTGTCTAACAACAGGGAATTGGTTTTAAAAACCAATGCTGCTCCTATTGCTGCAGAACGCTACCGCTTGCTCATTGCATTTGGAAAAGCAATACAGCAGGTTCCAATTATGTTTAAATCATTCATTTCAAAAATATTAAGCATCCACCATGTGCACCATACGAGGTGCTAAGGACTCGGCTGTGGCTCCTTATTAAATGTTAGGAAAAGGGTTGGAGTGTTAAAGGCAAAAGACTGAAATGACTGTGAGAAGCAGAATGGGATGTACAACAAAATACTATCTATGTAAATTGAAAACGACAACACATATTTCGGAAGGTAACCTACAAACAAACAAACAAAAAACACCCATGCATCGAATATGTTCAGAGGGTTGCCACTGGTGGGGGAGGGTGTGGGAGGGAAAGATAGGAAACGGAGACACAGAGAGGGCAGGGGAGGGGCCTTGGGGGACGCTGGCCGTGGATGGGGCTCCTGAACAGAGGAGGGGCCCGATGAGCTCCGATGACCCAAAGCAGGAGAGGTGCGTGCAGGGGCGGGAAGAGGCCCAGGACTGCAGGACACATTGGTTATCTTCTGCATGATTGTCTTACATTCTCTAGATTTGCTATGAAAGACATGCCTGAGTTTTACAATTTAAAACGTAAATCAGTGAAAAACAAGTAAACATAAGTGGTGCAGCCACTGAAAAACAGTGTAGTGGTTGCTCAAAAAAGTAAACATAGAACCATATGGCCCAGGTGGCCGAACAGTGCCCCATTGCATGTACGTGCCGCATTTGCTTATTCACTCATCTGTCGATGGACACTTGGGTGGTTCCCACCTGCTGGCTGCTGGGAACAACGCCTCTGTGAACACTGGGGAACACTGCTGGGGTCTCTGCTTTCTGTTCCTTGGAATATGCCCCTAGCAGTGCATTACTGCAACGTGACTGGACCTTGAAAACAGTATGCTAACTGACATAAGCCAGATGCAGAAGGGCAAATGTTGTAGAATTCCACTTACATGAGCAACCTGGCTTTGGCAAATTCAGAGAGAGAAGGTAGAATAGAGGTTCCAAGGGACTGGGGGAAGAGCGTAAGGGGGAGCTCCTGTTTAATGGGTACAGAATTTCAGTTAAGGGTGATGAAAAGACCGGGTATACATGGTGGTGACTGCTACACAGCATTAAGAATGGAATTGATGCCACTGAATTGTACACTTAAAGAGAGTTAAATGATAAATATTAAAACTGTTATTTAAAAACAAAAACAAAACAGAAATAAGCCCGCTGAACGGAGCTCTTTCAGCTGAGAGGAGAGGAGCCTCTACCCAGGAGCGTGGAGGCCTTGTGACCACTAGGGGGCGGGCTTTGCTTTCTTAGAATTAAAAATGGAATGGGCTCTAGGCATATGAAAGGATGTTCAACATCACTAGCCATCGGAGAGATGCAAATTAAAACCACAGTGAGATACACCAGTCAGAATGGCCATAATTAACAAATCAACAAACAACAAGTGCTGGTGAGATTGTGGAGAAAAGGACAGAGATAGTGCACTGTTCATGGGAATGCAGTCTGGTACAACCACTGTGGAAAACAGTATGAAATTTCCCACAATAAACTAAAAATGGCCCTGGTTGGTGTGGCTCAGTGAATTGAGTGCCAGCCTGCGAACCAAAGGGTCACTGGTTCGATGCCCAGTCTAGGGCACATGCCTGGGCTGCGGGCCAGGTCCCTAGTGGAGGGTGTGTGAGAGGCAACCACACATTGATGTTTCTCTTTTTCCATCCCTTCTCCTCTCTAAAAATAAATAAATAAAATCTTTCAAAAAATTGAAAGTGGAACTGCCTTATGATCCAGCAATTCCACTGCTGGGTTTATACCCTAAGAATCATGAAACACCAATTCAAAAGAACCTATGGACCCCAGTGTTCATAGCAGCATTATTTATAATAGCCAAGTGCTGGAAGCAGCCAAAATGCCCATCAGTAAATGAGTGGATCAAAAAACTGCTACATTTACACAATGGAATACTACACAGCAGAAAGAAATAAGGAACTCCTACCCTTCACGACAGCAAGGATGTAAATGGAGAGCATTATGCTAAGTGAAATAAGTCAGGGAGTGAAAGACAAATGCCATATGATCTCACCTATAAGTGGAACCTAATCAACAAAACAAACAAATGAGCAAAACAGAACCAGAAACATGGAAATAAAGAACAAATTGACAGTGACCAGAGGAGAGGGGAGAGGAGGGTAACAGGGAAAGAAGGGGAAGGGGCAAGTCAAGGGATATGGACAAGGGACCCATGGTCAAGGCAATGGGGTGGGGATTGTCTTTGGGAGTCAGGTTTGGATGGGGCAGGGGAGAGCAAAGAAGGGGAAAAATAGGGACAACTATAACTCAACAACAATTAGAAAAAAGTACAGATTATAATAGAAAAGTTCAGTAAAATCATGTTCTAGAAGGAAAAAAGTATAAAGTTAAAGAAATTTTTTAATGGAGTGGGCTAAAGGCTGTGTTTTCTAGGGAACTGTATTTAATGTTGGGAGTTTCTCTCTCTCACACACACACACACACACACACACACACATTCACTCACTCACTCACTCTCTCGGTCCAAGGAGACTGACAGATGGGCCTGGGAGGAGGAACCAGGCTCCCAGAGTGGGTGGCTGGTCTCTGACCCTCTGGCCCTCCTGCCCCAGGCCTGCCCCTGTCATGCAGGCGCCTGGGCAGGTCACTGCCCCAATAGCTTAGCAAACCCTTGCTTGGGCCCGTGCTGGGGACCCAGGGCCTGGCACAGAGCAGGAGGAGGTGGTCAGCAAAGACAGAATGGATGGACAGGCGGGCAGGTAGATGGATAGATGGGCACCGGGGAGGCCAGAGAGCAGGGAAGGCTCCACAGCAGCCCAGACACAGAGATACCACATCCCCAACAAGGTCCCAGGCAGGGCTTGGCAGCTGAGTCTTTGGGAAAGAACCACAGACCTGAATGTGAGTGCCGGCTCAGCACACAGCCACCTGCAGGAAACCTTCCTGGGCCTGTCTTCTCAGGCATATGTGGGAATAACTATTCCTCCCTATGTGGGCTTGTTGTGGGGACTTGACAACCAGGTACCCAGAGGACCTTCAGTCCAGGCCTTCCCACTGCCCAGCGTGGGCTCAGCTGGCCAGGCCCCGGGTGCCCGGGCTCTGAGCACACTGTGTGACTCCGCTCTGGCCCCTGACCTCTCTGTGCTGGGACCGCTGGCAAGAGGAACCCCATGCGGAGCCGATGTGCAGCGCCCCTCGGCCTGGCCACCGGCCCACCCAACCACTGCCAGCACCTACTTGGCATAGGCCTTCTCCACCAAGGCACACCAGAACTCGTTGCGGGAGTTGGAGTGGCAGTAGATGAGCTGGTTGTTGACCGTGGGCAGCCGGTCATCGATGACCACGTCCACCCACTCCCCAAAGCGCCAGAAGTGGAAGTGGAAGATGCCCACGTAGGCATCGGGCTTCTCGGGGTTCCACTCCTGCTCCTTCCAGTCTGGGATGACCTGGAGGCAGGGGAGAGGATGGGGACACACTGAGGTCACATCTGGCTTCCTGAGGAAATGGGGGGCCAGCTTCCAGGAAACTAAAATGGAAAGGAATACTGGGTTTGCGTCCATCTCTGCCATGAACAACGGGGGAACTGCTTCCCATCTCTGCAGCGGCTGGAGGCTCCCTTAGTCTCCTTCCAGCTCCATCATCCGGAGAACCCATGAGCTTCCCCCTCCCTTCCTCGTGCCTCCATCTGCTTCCTCCCCCCTCAGAAACACATCATACCCATCCCGGCTCCTGCCTGGTGAGCAGCACCACAGTCCCCGCACGGCAGCCTGAGACAGAAGCAGCAACCACAATGGCCTCCTCTCTCTTTCCCTCCAATCAGGCCAATCCTGGCTCGCACATTCCGCTAAAACCCGTCTCCTCCTGTCCTTCCCCCAGCAACTCCCTGGCCCAGTCCTCCATCTCCCCGCCCCCGGACCCTGCAACAGCAGCAGCAGCAGCCACATCTGCCTTCACCCCATACAGCAGCAGAGTGAGCTTTCTGACCATGTCACTTCCCTGGAAAATAAGGTCCAAATGCCTAAGATGCTCTGCCACCTCCACCCCCTCCCCAGCCTCTGACCCCCACAGCCTGCTCCTGCTCCAGGCTCTTTTCTGGTTAGTGATTCTGCATCTGTCCTTCCTCCAGCTGACTCTCACTTGTCCTTTAGGGTCTACCCTCCTCCAGGAAGCCTTCCTTGACTCTTCAGGCTGGGCCAGCACCGCTGCCCATCAGTCTCACGACCTCTGGTACGTCTCCTCTGAGGTGCTTATTCCAGTTATAATTAAACGAGTATGTGACATTGCGAGCAATTTTGATATGATTACTGAAATGTCAGTTCTCTGAAGGCAGGAACACATCAGTCTTGGTCAATGCGATCCCCCAGCACCTACCCCAGGGCTTGGCCCAGAGAAGATCCCTAATAAACATGTGTTGACTGAATGAATAAATTCACAAGCATTACATGGGGCGCTAAGAACAATGATTATTACGGAGCATCTTGGAAATGTTAGGCAGCAAGCCTGTGACTGCCATGGGTTATGTCAGTTTAATTCGCACAATAAACTCATGAGTAAGTTACTATTGTCCATCCCTACTTTACAGATGAAAAACATTGCGCCTCAGTGAGGGCAAGTAACTTGTCCAGGGTCACACAGCTAGAAAATACGCACATTCTTCCTCAGTGAGGACCGCTCTTCGCAGGGGCCCCTGCAGGCACTGGGGACCCAGGTGAATCAGACACGGTCCTGCCCTCAGGAGGCTCCCGGTCTCGGGAGGGAGGCGGGCACACAGGGTGCACTTGAGCCTTGGGGAGAAGGGAGGGAAGGGCCCAACCTGGGGCGCCAGCAGCAGCAGCGTCTGAGCAAGTGTCCTGAGAGCTGGCAGTGGGTGTCCCCTCACCAAACAAGGGTCAACAGAGGCAATTTGGGCACCAGGAGGTGGGCAGGGAAGGGAAAATCCTTTCTTCTGTCCAGGCAGGGGGACCCGCTGGCCCTGAGAAACATGGGACTAGAGCAGCTGAGCACCATCGGGACCATGGGGGCTCCTCTATAAGAAAACCACTCCCAGGTACATGGGACGGACACGCAGGCGTCTGGACTGAGGAGCCAGACGTGCATCAGGAGGCTGCAAATCCCAAGACCCAGGCCTGAGCCCAGAGGCCACGAGCCATTCCCCAGACCCCACGCTCATTAAAGATGTTTGTTTTCACGTCTCGTACCATCAACAGGGATGTTGGTAAAGAGAGATGCTCCCTAGTGGGACATTCAAAACCAAGAAAATGAAAATGCTAAACACAGTGAGAGGCACCACAGCCACCGACAGAGCCTGCTGGGTGCCAGGCAAAGGGCCAGCTTGTCTACCCCGTTGCCCTGACCCTCACTGCTCTCTTTTGGGCCAACACGATGGAAATCGCTGCCAGAGGCCGCCCAAGGGCACAGCGAGGGAGGAGGATCCATACTCAGGGCGTCAGAGGCTGGCGCAGCATCTGGAACCTGGCAAGGGCTTGATCCTGGCTGGACCCTTTCCTCCCTGCCTCCTTCTCTCCCTTTCAAGTCAACTCCGTGTCCTTTTGAAGTAAAAACTCCCAGACCGGCCTCTACCCTGACCCCAGCACTCACCCCTGCTTTGCTCTCAGGACAGAAAATTGTATCAAAAATGGGGCGCATGCAGGGTGGGGGGTCTCAGCTCCACTATACAGGTGGGAAGGCTGAGGTCCACAGGGGAGCAAGGAGCTGCCCAAGGGCACAGGGCGATGGGGAGTCAAAGCTGAGAACACAGGCCTGGCCGCTGCACCCTCCTCAGCTCTTCCCAGCTCTGGAAGCCCTGGACTGCCCGGGAATGGGGGCGGGCACAGGAAGGGAGGAGAGGGCGGAGGTGAAGAGGGACTGAGAAGGGAGGAAGAAGAACCCTCACGGGGCACTGGGAGGGCCTTCTGGGGCCATGGGACGGTCATTAGCCAAACCCAGGGCTTGGCACCGAGCCCTCTGTGGTCCAAGAAGCATCTAATAAGGCTCCAGGGCCCAGAGATCCAGAGTCAGGAATCCCCGTGGACCTCACTTCCCCCTCATGCATCACAGCCATGGGGCTGGGCTGGCGGTGGCGGCCCCGGGCCAGCCCTCTGTGGCGGCCCCCACTGCTGCCTGCAGGGGGACTGAGCAACCGGGATAAGACTTTCCGGGAAGAAGTGCCCCAGGGGCACACAAATTCAACTCCCTTTTGCACAACATCAGGTCATGCCGGAAATCAAGGGAGCAACCAAAGCCCCTAGGGCCCCCTCAAAGGATGCAGGACCAGCTCGAAGGGGCTCCCAGTGGCCGAAGATGGGCCGATCTGAGCAGCAATAAGGATAACAACTTGGATGGATGAAAACACACCAGACAACGCTCACATCCATGGGATCATGATGAAACACAAACAATGAGTCACTACTGAAGGATGGCAGGGAATCGACTCATTTTTTTTGAAACTGGAAAATTAATGGAAAGAATAGAACATTTATCCTGCCTTTTCTTCACAAATTGTAACCAAATAGCAGATGAAGGGAGCTCTGTATCTGGAGATGAATTCCAGCTAAGAAATGAGGAAGGAATTAGAGTGTTAGGCTCCCACTGTTTTGCAACCAATAATGAATAATGGATTTATGTAATCATGGCTCTCAGCCCTCTGTGGTTCAAGAAGCCACAAAAGAGAGGAAAACATCACAAAAAAAGAGAGAGAAACAGACATTACATGCCTCCTGAGAGAACATCGCCTATGAGGCAGTTGTGCCAAATAAAATGTGAGCCTGAACCTTCTCAAGCCTCTAGAGCTAAGTCCTAGCTTACAGGAACTACAGGGCGCTGGGAACATGTTAAATGACACCGTGAAAACAAAGCCAGCAAAATCCAGATACAGTAACCCCTGATTTTCCTCACAGAAACATTCCAAGACCCCCAAGTGAGTGTCTGAAACTGCAGATAGTACCAAACCCTATCTGTACTGTTTTTTTCCTGTACATACATACCTATGATAAAGCTCAATTTATAAATCACCGCACAGTAAGATATTAATTTAGGAAAAGTTTGTATTTAGTAAATATACAGTATAGCCCTGACTGGTGTGGCTCGGTTGGTTGGGCGTCCTCCGCAAAGCGAAGGGTTGCAGGCTGGATTCCTGGTTGAGCTCATGCCTGGGTGGTGGGTTTGGTCCCTGATGCAGGCATGTGAGTGAGGCAACTGCCTGGTGTTTCTCTCTTGCATCAATGTTTCTCCCCCTCTTTTTCCCCTCCCTTCCCCTCTCTCTAAACGTAAATACATAAAGTATATTTTTCCTATGTAATTTTTTCCTGTACATGCATACCTATGATAAAGTTCAATTTAAAAATTAGGCACGGTAAAAGACAAGCACTTTGATACTGTGACAGTTGATCTGATAACCGAGACGCCTACCAAGTGACTAACAGATGGTGGCTCACAGTGTGGCTACGCTGCACAAAGGAATGAGTCACGTGTAGGTAGGACGGAGCCAGACAACACAAGGTTCCATCATGCTACTCAGAACAGTGTGCACTTTAAAACTTATGAATTATTTATTTCTGGAATTTTCCAATTAATATTTTCAGACCACCGTTGACCATGGTTAACGGAAACTGCAGAAAACAAAACAAGGGGACTACCAGTCAGACACTGAGTGCGACAGCCGGTTCTCCGGCAATTAAACTGCAAGGAGGAGATTAAAATAAGAAGTGGGACCAAACTACTGTAGTTATGGATCTTGGCTTGGACCTCATTCAAACAAACTGTAAAACACACGCATTTATGGTGAAAACTGTAAACCAGAACATTTACTGGGTATGTGATATTAAAAAATCAGTGTCAAATTCTTTTAGTTGTCTTATGGCAGTGATTTTTCAACCTTTTTCTTCTCATGGCACACATAAACTAATTACTAAAATTCTGCAGCACATCAAAAAATATATTTTTTGCCAATCTGACCAAAAAAGAGGTGTAATTTTGATTTATTCACACCAGATGGCTATTGTGCCGGCTGCTGTCATTTTTTCACTTGACAACCTAAGGGAAAAGAGGTCAGTGCCCCTGACTAAATAGTCAGGTATTGCACGTTTCAAAAACCTGACTATTGAAAATCATCATGTTATGGCATTACAGTTAAGGTTTTTTGCTTGTTTTGAACAAACCTTTATCATTCGGAAATGCACCCAGAAATGTAATGATAAGGCTGCCTGGCGGGGAGCAGGGGAGAGGAGAGGAGACGGGCTGAGAGCTGACAACTGCTGAAGAGGAGGGATGGGACCAGGACGCCCATTAGGCTGTCCCTCTCTCTCCTTGCGTTGTCCGTAGTCGAAATGCCCCGTTGCCAGGGACACGGGCTTCCTGGGCGGGCACTCACAGCCCTGCGGGACAGCTGTGCTGATCCCAACCTCACCCCTGGGCACAGCCGCCCTCAGGTCCCCCCCTGTATCTTCACCCTTGATGCGTTAGGCCGCCTCGGCTATGCACCTGTGGCTCCCTGCAGGCACCCACCCTGTTCCTCATCCCTCAGGGGATGGCTGAGCAGCAGCTTGCAGGGGCCTCCCGACCCTACACTCCCCTTGGGCACCACTGAGCAGCTCCTGCTGTGGCTCTTTCCCTGCTCACTGGGGGGCGCTCGTGGAGGGCCGGGCCATGCCTCCCTCACACCCCAATCCCCAGCACCCAGCACAGGGCCTGGCCTAGTGACACAGCCAGCTGAGTCTTTCTGAGAGGACAATCCCCAAGCACCGGCCTCTGCGAGTCCCTGGCTGACCAGTGACCTTGTACACACTAGTGGACGCCACATCACAAACGGTGGTGCATGGCTGGGATGTAAGTTTTGACTAGACAACCTTTCTAGCATCTGCATCCATCTACCCTTCCTCCAGGACTGTTATGAGAACTAAGGCGGATCGTGGCCTTGGAGGTGCTGCATAAACTGTGGAGGGCTGTGCACATATGAGGGCTCATCCTGATGGATGTACGAAGTGTGCAGTGCGTTCACACAACATTCACAAACTCAGGGTTGGGAGGGAGCCGAGCAGGCCCCGCCAACCTCCCTCCCAAGAGGAGAACAGGAAACTGCCACAGCAGCTCCCTGGGCAGGTGGGAAAGGGAGGCCTGAGGGGTTGAGGCACTTGCTTGCGCTGCCCAGGCAGCGAGGTAAGGACTGTGTGGGATTTGGAGCCCACCACCCTCCCCCCACCCTGCACCCTGCACACCCAGGGGACCCCGTTAACCATGACTCAGTGCAGAATCACTCAGGAAGCTCCAGACCCCACTAACGGGTGCACCACAGCGCCCCCTGGTGCCCCCGACACCTGGTGCTCTCCCAGGATTTTCTCTGGGGGACCCCGACGGAGACCCAAGGGGCTGGGCTCCAGTCCTGCTGGTGGGGGCTGACCTGGGCTCTCCCAGGTGTGTGACAGGGCTCTGGGGAGGGCTCTGGGGTGGAGAACAGGGATGTGAGACCTGGCTGCGGGGAGCATTGCGAAGCAGGAGTCATTTGCAAGCAAAACCCCAAGTGTGGGTTCTGAAGCAGGGCCTGACCTTGGCCTTTGGGAAGAAGCTGGGCTCGCCTAAGACTGGGCCCTCAGGTAGGGTGGGGCATCGCCTCTGCCCACCCAGGGGAGCCCGTGTCACGGAGTCAGAGGTCCTCAGCGCCAGAGCCTGGTCCATACAAACCCTGTCTGTGATTTGGGGCAGGCTGCTTCCTACTTTGAGCCTCTGTCTCTGTCCAAAAGCTGAGGGAGTTAGAGATGACAAGGGGACAAAGCTCTGAAGAAGGTTCGAGTGGGGCACTAAGGTGATGTGGCAATATCAGTCTTATCTGGTCAGCAAGACAAGGTTGGAAAGGACTTCACAGAAGCAGTCCGTTCCCTCTAGGGAGTCTGAGACTGGAAGGGGGTCAGAAGCCGCCTGAGGACAGGCAGCAAATTGGTGACAAAGGCCGATGAAACCTGGGCACAGGCCTGGCCCCACCCCACCCCCAGCTACTCCCCCGTCCATCTGCCCGGCCACCCTGCATGGTTGAACACGGCTTGGTGTATCCCCAGCCATCCCCCTGGGCCCGACCTGGCGAAGACCGGGGGCGCCGCCCCATGGCCTCAGCAAGGCTTCCTGCGTGCCCCACACAGAGGCTGGTCTGGGGCCACCGGAGGAAATTCTGTCAGGGGTGTTGGTCCCTGGATGGCGTCAGGAGACCTGGTTCTAAACTCCTTCCTGCTGTCTGACCTTGGGGTCATCCCATAAAACAGCAGGAGGAGGAGGAGGAAGAGGAGGAGGAGGAGGAGTGTGGGAGAAAGCCTGGGGAAGGCGTGCTCTGGGCTATGAGGGTACAGGCTCAGTCAGAGCTCCTGAAAGGGAGGGAGCAACTCGCGGCGAGAGACTGCACACTACGGAGGAAGGAGCACACAGACTTTATTGAGGCCACACGGTGGGCACAGCAGAGGCCCGCACAGGCCTGCACAGGGCAGACAGTCAGTCTGCGCGAGAGGGTCCCCAGAGCTGCGGGGAGAGGTCAAGCGAAGAGGCAGAGGACGAGGCCAGGCCCCTGGGGGGGGGCCGCCCAAAAGTCCGTGGAGAAGCAAGGCGGGCAATGCCGGGACTTTGAGCACACCCTGGAGGAGGCCAGCGCTGCGAGTTAGAGAGGGCCGTTGTCCACACCATAGCCACTTAAAGAATCCGGACGCCCTCACCCGCTCCCGCTTGCTTGCCTCCCAAGCAGCAGCCGCGGCCAGTGGGGAAGGCTCTGACCCTCCGTCTCTCAGTGCACCTGTTCCGAGGGCCCAGCAGCCCCCTGATGGCTTTGCTTCATGAGGGCAATGTCATGGGCACACCCCTCACAAAAACCAGGGCTGGCCTTGACACAGGGTGTTGGGAGCGTTTCCTGAGGTGCCCTCTGCTGACGCCAGGCAGGTCGGGCCCCTCCTTCAAAGGGGGCTCCCTGGGCCTGTGCAGCATGAAGGGGAGTGAGGCTTGGGGAGCAGAACTGAATCTGCTGGTAACCATGCCTCAGTGTCCCTGCTTGGTGACTGGGTTGTGCCCAGTGCTCTCCGATCACAGCACACTGCCCCCTCCAGCCCTCTTCTGACCATCAGCCACCACAGCGGCCCTACCAGGCCACCCTGCCCCCTCAGCTCCACTAAAGATGCCAGAGGTGCCACTGCAGATGGGACACTCACTTTCTCTGACCAGTGAGCTGGAAAAGCTGATGTCCCAGCAGGGGACACCTGAGGCCCCAGAGAACCTGCTGTCCCAGCCCCAGAGCTCTGGACACCCCCCCATCCAGCTTCCCCAGGCAGAGGTGAACCCCTGTACTACACTGTTTCCCTGTCACTGCATGAACCCCAGAGCCTCCCAGCTCAGGAAGTCCCCCTCCCCAAGGTCATCCTCACCAAGCCCCTGCTAAGGGCCACTTGTGAACCAGCTGGGCAATTATATCATAAAGAATCTAAAATCGGACTTGTCCACAGGGTAGGTACAGACTCTAGAATAACTCCATATGAATAGAGCGTGCCGTCTCTCAATATACATGTATATGTATAGATAGATACATCTCTATGTGACTTTTTTCTGTCCCCCGTCACTTCTCCTCTCCTGAAGTAATTCTCAGGAGAGCAAGAGTTGGCCTGCATAGCCTCCAACATGCCAGTCACTCCTCACTGCCCAAACCAACACCCACACCCACCCTGCCCAATGTCCTGAGGGCCCCCGAAGCATTGTGGGACCACACCAGGCCTGCGCCAGGAGCAGCGCCTCCCTGGATGTGGCCGGACCCGCAGCCGATGCCTGTTTGCTGGATTCCCCAAGGAGGCTGCTCTGCTCTCTCTGTCTCTCCATCTCCAGAGGAACCCCGGTGGCCGATTCTTTGGCTCACGCGCGCGCGCTCTCTCTCTCTCTCTCTCTCTCTCTGTCTGGGCCTGGGTCTGTTTCTCCCTTGGTGTCCCTCAGTCTCTCTCTCCCGACAATGAGGCACAGAGAAGGCAGATGTCCGTGGACCCTGCATTTTCCCATGCGAGCCCCAGTCTGGCCTCCGTGGTCTATAGCAAAAGCAGCAGCAGCAGCCAGTTCAGCTTCTAGACTACAGAGCCGTTGCATCTTCCTCCCTGAGCAGGAGCGCCAGCACCATGGAGAAGAGAGGAGGAAGGACCCAGGCTTGGGGGATCCTGGCCAAGCCGAATACAGGAGAGCAACGAGAAAACATCCCCAAGGACACACATGCGGGCAGCAGGCACGGGCAGGGGACAGGGCAGGTGGGCAAGAGGAGGGGGCAGCCGTGAGCAGCTGCCCTCAGAGCTGGTTAAAGACCACAGAGGCCTTGAGGTTGGCGGGCTCCACGCCCTCGTTGAAGGTGATCAGGAAGTACATGACCTTGCGGATCTTCGCCAGCTCCGACAGGCGCTCCCCGAACTCCAGGGCGTCGGCCTCGTTCCAATCCATGGCATCCGAGTCCTCCTTGCGCCAGAAGATGGCGGCGGGGTCCAGCAGCTGGCGTGTCATGAGGTTGGTGAGGTCAGGTGTCCAGTTCTGGGAGGTGCCTGTGATGGTGACCTTGCCTGGCTTGTCCAGCACGACGTCCCAGCGCTCAAACTGCAGCTTCTGCTGCTGGATGAAGTCGAGGCGGTACACGGACTCGGCCGGCCGCAGCAGCTTCTCACCATCCTGGCGCTTCTCCCCTCGCTGCTTCAGGGTCTCCACACGCAGCCGCATCTGCTTGGTCAGGTCCTCGTCCAGGACCAGCGGCATGCTGAGCTGTGCCTGCTTCGGCCCGTCCTCTGCCATGGCCCAAGTGCTGCTGCTGCCACTTCTGCGTCGTCTAGGAGTGGAGTGGGCTGGGGCCTCACCGCCAAGGCAAGAGGCCACCAAAGAGGGGCCCCGCCTTCCCTTCCACCCTCCCCTCCCTCGTGAGCCACTGGCCCTTCCCAGCCCCACCCAGTCCTCAAAATGGGTGTGTAGGAGAGTGGAAGTCTCTAAATGCCTCCTCTCCACTCCTTGCAGAAGTGGTAATGGAGGCACTGCAGGCAGCCAGGAGGGTGACGGGCTCCTTGGGGACCAGATCGCTGATGTCAATTGCTGTGGCAACCACCCTGACTACCACGGATGGGCTGGCAGCTGGGGTGTTTGTGAAGAAGGGAGCACTGTGTCAGGCAGTACGATGGGGAGTGAGGTGGGGGGCCGGTGCTCACGGGAGGCGTGCAAGAAGAGCCTAGAAGACCCCCTGGCAGCGGGGTGAGGGGAACAAGGATCAGAGGGGCCCTCTGATCTGAGCTTTGGAGTGACTCAAGTCAACCCTAGGAGCCACCCTTGACTCTGCATACCCCTCGCCCCTCTACGCCCAGTCACCAAGGCCTGTGAATTCTGCCTCCCGGATACCCTGGGATCCCTTCCCCCCCGGCCCCCCATACCCACTGCCAGGCCCCCAGCCCAGACACCACTGTCTCTCACCTACAGCTGTGTTCTCAAAGTTTAGGGAGCATCGGGACCACTGGTAGAACTTAAAACACAGAATGCGGGGTCCCACCCCCAGAGTTTCTGATTTAATAGAGCGCAGGTGAGGCCTGGGAATGTGCATTTCCACAGACGCGCCTGTTCCTGCGGGCCCAGGGACGGTGCCCGGGGAATCCCTGCCCCGGCCGACTCTTGTCGGCCGGCCCAGCCTCAGCCCTGCACCACAGGGCGGCACATGCCCAGGTTTCTCTCCCGCTAAAATCTCACCTCTATTCCACCTCTACCGATCCTGTTTCCCCCAGGAGGCTTGAGGCTGAGGAAGACTCTGACAAATGTCTATATCCCCAGTAGCTCAGGTGGAACCAATAGCTTAGCTACTACCTGTGGGCAAATGCAGGAACTGGAGTGTGTGAGTGTAGCTGGGGGTGGGGAGAGGGGAGCTGCCATGACACTCCACGCACAGAAGAGAGGACAGAGGCTCGGGCCAAGGTGTGACACTTGAGAACAATCTGAAGGGTCCCGTGGGCCACAAGCACAGTCACTTGCTAGGCGGAGGCTAGGCGGTGGGATCTTGGGCTGCGTGCACAGCAGGGGGCACAGAGGGGACCAAGCCCCTGGTCCTGTCCTGCCCTGGGGTCAGTTCTGGGAGCCGCTGGCAGCAGTTCCCTGAGAGTGTCTGAGAGAACCATAGAAAGGAGATATGAACCAGCCGGACCCCCACAGAACCTTCTAGTTTGTAGCTGGAAGAGCAGAAGGGAAGGGAGCAATGTGGCTGAGGACTTACTCTGGGACAGGGGCTTCTCTTTCTTTCATGAGGAGGAGCTGTTTCTCTCCTGTCCAGCACTAAATTTGGCTTTTTAATTGTACACTTTCTTGGTTTTTGTCTGTGATGTCTCCCCACTAGACCCCAAGCCCTTAGAGAGCAGGGACCACGTCCGTCTCATTCATCACTCTGAGCCAGCAGCTAGAACAGGGCCTGCCCCTAGGAGGCCCTCAGAAAATGCTTGTTGAATGAATGAATGAGTGAGTGAGTGAGTGAGTGAAGAATGAATGGTGAGAGACAGTTGAGGTGATGGACCATGGGGCCCAAAGCCAAGGACAACAGAAAGAAGATGGACGGATGGGGAGAGAGTACAAGGTCAAAAATGCAGGTGAGGGACGACGGGGTGGGTCAGGGTGGACGAGCAAGGGAAATGCCTGGAAGGTGAGGCCAGAGAGATTTATCCTTCCACTGAAGACTTGCTGTGAGAACAGAACCAGGCACAGGCTGTGGCTGCCATGGAAACTGGAGTTCAAGGCAGCTGATGGCGAAGGCTGATGGAGATGTAGCCAAGAACTGAGGCCAGGGTGATGAGGGCAGGGTGGCAGCACACGGCACGGCCATCCCTGGGACACATCGGTACTGTGGACGGACGGGGTGGGAAAGGCTGGGAAATCGGAGGCACCAAGGCCTCGGTGCCTGCGTGGCAGGCCATGGTGGCTGGTTGGCAGGGGATGGCGATACACTGAGCTGGGCTGGAGGGAGGGCAAATGGCATGAGCCTGTAGGGGTTTCCATGGGGAGGGTATGGTCTGGAGGTGTTCCGCGTCTACTGATGGGGACCCAGGGGCCCCGTGACCCTAGGGACAGCCTGGTCTCGGCCTGGGCAGAGGGTTACTGAGCTGCAGGAAGAGGCCGGGGTGGAAGTTCTTACCAGGACTTGGATGTCACAGACAGACAGGGAAGGAAGGAGGGGGCAGCAATAGGCGGGGAAGGCCGGAGGGAGGGAGGGAGGAAGGGAGGGAGGGGAGGCTGGAGGCTGCAGGTGGGGCTGGGCCCACTGCCGCCCACAGGCCTCTGCTCAGCCACCAGACGCTTTAAGAGGACGCACCAAGGTCAGACATAGAAATGAGAGGAGAAAAGAAGCTCCAAATGTGATCACATATGGAGTTCTTGGCTGCGTCAAGAACTGAGATAAAGGACAGGCAGCCTGGAGAAGGGGACATGTGTGTCAAGGACGTGATAGACCCACATCTGATTTGCATACGTGACTACAAAAATGTGTGTTTAAAAACGAAACAAATACACAAACATCTCTTTAACCCCAAGTAGCAGAAAGACTGGAAGGAACTATAGAAAACCCTTAACCCTGATTGTCTCTGGGTAAAGAAAACTTTCAGTAACTTAGTACTTTTTCAAATCTTCTATCCCCAGAGCCTAGGATGGTGCTAGGGCATAGCTGGTGTTCAGTTAACATGGGGCAAATGAACTTCTAAAGGACATGAACTGCTTGTACCACAGGAGCAGGGGTGGGATGGGGGACATTTAAATGGAACCAAAATACAGCCGGCCCTGCCACCAGGCGCTGTGCCCTAGCACTGCCCGCCCCCCACACTCGCTCTCTGACACCTAGAGCTCCCCTGGGACTCCGCTCTCACTTCTGCTTCCACGGCCGGGGCACAGCTGACTCCTCCCGGGCTGGGGCACCCCGCAGCTCAGAGCAGGGATCAGGCCCGCCCTCGTGCCCGGGGCTTCGCCAGGTTCTGGGGGCGGTGAACCCCTCTGGCGTGGACCAGGCCAGGCCTGTAGGCAAATGCTCCACCCCATGGTCACAGTCCGATTTCTGGTCCATCCCAAGCCCACTGCCCTGCCCTCGGGGAATGTACAGTCAAGTTGAGGGGAACATAACAACCCCACAGGGGATCCCACAGTGGGCGGGGCCTACTGCTAAGGTGTGACTGGTGGAACAGAGAAATAGGTGGGAGCCCAGAGGAGGGGCAGGGAAGGGGGGTTAACACATGCAAATTGCCCCTTATACTATGGTCTTGCCCATCCCTCCAACCCCCGCCCCCCCCACCCACACACACACACAAGCTCCTTTAATTGTCTCACAACGCTGCGGACTGGAAAGGTCAGGTTTACGCTTAGGCCAAGAGAAGAAACAGGACCTGCCCAGGTCACGTGACTAGCGAGGGGCCCAGTCAGAACAAAACTCGGGTCTGGCTGGCTTCTCTGGCCCCAGGCTGCATCAAGAACTGAGGTGAGGGCCCGGCAGCCTGGAGAAGGGCGTCAAGGGCGTAATATGCCCACAACTGGGGCACAGCAAGTACGGAGTGAGGCGGGTGGGGGAAGCAGGGGTGCGGCCAGGCTGCGTGCTCTCCATTCCATGGAGAAAATAGCGTGGGGCAGGGAGGCCCTGCAGGGCAACAGGCCCCGGAGGCGAAGGGTGACAACAAACACGGCCAGGCCAGCAGGGACAGGGAGGGAGGGAAGGCACAGTAATGAGCTCCCCAGGGCCTCGTCTCTCCTCCCAGGACCCAGGGGCTGCCACCACAGCAGCATCAGGAAGCAGGGTGCAATTAACCCAGAGCACCGCGCCCTGCCGTGGCCTCCTGGAGACACAAGCTCCTGGAGATCAGCCTCCCGGCCCTCGACGCCCCTGCCAGGCCTGGCGCCCTAACACCCTGCAGAAGGGACCTTAGCCCAGAGACAGACACAGGCCTGCCACGGTCACTCAGCATCAATGACAGGCCTCCCCGGCAGGTTCTGGTCCCTCGTCATTAGATGAGCAGCTGCACCAGGGCCCAGGGCAGGAGCCAGCGGAGGCTCCTCCCTACAAAGGACCAGACAGCCCGCCCCCAGGAGGGGACACAGCAGGTCGGCTCTGCCCCCATCGAAGGCTCCAGGACGCCCACAGCAGCAAGGACGGCTGTGGGGCTCCTGGCCAGTAGCTGGGCCTGACAATTTGGGAGGGGTTCCGTTCTCAAAACTTTCTTGAGCCTTCTCTGCACCAGGCTCCTGCTGGGCTCAGCAGGAAGATAGAAGCGGGCCTAGCTCTATGCATGGGGAACTCCTCTGGGGATCAATGACGGCAGATAAACACACCATACGGGCAGGGTGGGAGGTGTGAGGCCAGCGCTATAGGATTCCTATGTACCACCTCCACCCCCAGATGATTCCTGACCGAGCCGAGAATGGGGTTCAGAGGCAGGGAACCTTGCTCTTGGCTCAGAAAAGGTGGGGGGAGCCTGCAGGACAGCCCTACACCCAGAGAACAGTGCCAGGGCCCAACCCTCTCCGGGCCTCGAGGCCCATGAGTGCAACGATGCCACATGTGGCTCTCTGAGGCCTTCCCCCCTCTGGCACCCCAAGAGTGCCCATGTCTGTGGGCCGCAGTGGTGGCCTGTGCGAGGGCCCTGCAGTCCGCAGCCACCCTATCCCCACAGGACCATCAGGGGCCAGGCCCCAGGAATCCCCACCCCAGGGTGGGGTGGCTTTGAGAAGTCACACTCCACTCAGAAGACGCGACAGCAGGGCCCCACAGTCCCAGCCTCAGCTGAAGGCACAGCTCCCTCTGATGGCTGAGGGATGTTTCAGGATGAGGACAAACTCACTCTGCTCCTTGTGTCCTGCTTACATAAGAACTCCCATACAGCCTATGAATATTAATTATTATAACACTGGTAACGTAGCCACCATTCATAGAGCACTGCACAAGCCCCTTGAAGTACAGCGTATTGTTTCACCCTCACAACTCTCTGAGAGGGAGCTACCCTGATATCCTGATTTTTCCAATGAGGATATTTATAAAGCTACCAGATGGTGAGCATGGATAGCACCCGAGCCTGTAACACTGAGATGCCTAGTGCTCTTCAGCTCTGCTGCTTGCCTCTACAGGAAGAGCGGGAAGGGCAGGAATGAGAAAGAAGCAATGACTTGTATTTGCTGGTGTGGGAACCCAGGATGCAGCCTCTGTTGATAATTCTTCAGAGAGCACCAGTCCAACCTCTACTCCCGCTTCCCCATCTCCCCAAGAGGCCCGATTTAAAGGCTGCACTGCCAAGTGCTGCCACAAGAGGGCAAAGTGTCAGGACCAGCGCCCATCCCTTCTCCCAACCTAAACTGTTGGCCGCTGGTCTAGAACCTAAGCAGTTTGGAACCAGGCAACATGGACTGCTCCCACTGAACAAGTGAGAAAATTAATGCCCAGAGGACAAGGACTGGCCGTGTCATCCAGCAGGTAACTGGCAGGGGTCTCCTGAGCCCCAGTTTGTAGTCTCTCCACGCTGCACTTGACTCAGGCAGCTTCCACTTTTCTCAACTACATATTCTGACAAGAGGCTCCAGGGACAGTGTGGCCCCATAGTGGTAAGGAAACACATCAGAATCCCCGTGAGAGCTACACAGATTCCCAGCAGCTGCCCCAGGGACCTTAGACTGGCAGGTGAAGGGAGGGTGATTCTAATGCTCAGCCAATGCCACAGAGCCCCGGTGTCACCCCACCCCATCCCCGAACAGGCTCCCATAAAGCCTCACCCGCATGTTCAGGCTGCACCTCCTCTGTTGGGCAGTGAGGGCTGCAGGCTGAGCTCACGTTTCCCAGCATCCCCACCTCAACCCAGGCCTCACCTTTTGCCACAGCGACTCTCGGGAGGCGAGCGATGAGCAGGCTGCCACAAACCAGCAGTTGCCCACCTGGCCCTGGTGCAGGTCGTGGGAGCTGATGCCGTCCACAAAGAGGCGGGGGTCCTCGCAGATGTCCTGCGGAGAAGCCGAGAGGAGACCTCGCTGTCAGCATGGAGACTCGCCTGCCTCCCCTTGCGGACTGGGGGCCCCACATGGCCATCGGTTCCCCAAACCAGCCTCCCCCAGGGGCTGCCCGGAAGGCCCTCTCCCTTCCCCTGGCTGAAGAACTCTGCTGCTCTGCCAAAGGTTCCACAATGAATGAATACTGTGGAAGGACTTCGGGAGGCTGGACCCCGGGCTACCTCCTTCCTCCTGCCCTGTGTTCCATGATTAGCACATCTTTCCAGCACCAGCAGCCCAGCGGTGCCCACCCCAGTCGGCCCTCAGGTGCCCACAGTCATGAAGCGGGGGGAAGGTGCTGGGGGGGACAGACGCCAGAAGTACATGTGACGAGTGCAGAGGGCGGGAGAAGCGGGAGCCGACACACCATGCCCCGTGTGGGCACGTCCTCACGCTGTTTCATCTGACCCCCACTGCACCTGAGGAGTGTGGCATTGTCAATTCACTTTATGGATGAAGAATGAAGGTTCAGAGAGGGGCTGTGACTTGTCAAGGGCACACGGCAAACAAACACAGAGCAGAGCTGAGCAAATACACACAGAGCTTCCGGTGTGCCCACTGCAGGCCCATCCTCCTTGCTCATCAGCATCCTCACCCCACAGAGCTGAAAGGGAGTACGTGTTCCCCAAGAGGGGCTGGCTACAGTGGGCAGCAGGGGGAGGTGTACACTAAGACATAGCTTCCCAGAGCCAGGCATCCTGCACTAGGATCAATCCTCACCATGGTCCTCAGAGGTGGGCACTGTGCTCATTTTACAGATGAGCAAACTGAGGCCCAGGGAAGTGGAATAACATGCCCCGCCACACAGCATCCTGCCTCCACTTCTGCAGGTGCTCCAGAGCTAGTTCAATCACAGCAGAGCTGCTACGGTCCTATCACAGGCAGCCAGCAGAGGGCTCCAGAGTCAGGAAGTCAGAATTCAAATTCCTGCACCTTACTAGCTGTGCAACTTTGGGCCAGTGGCTCAGCCTCCCTGAGCCTTTGTTTCCTGTCCTATGGAAAGGAGATAGATTATTATCCTTGCAGGGCCGTGTAAGGACTCCACAGGTTTGGAGGCACAGCACTTGCAAGGGAAAGTGGGGCAAAGGGCTATCCCTTCTCATGAAAGTGTTTGGGACCCCTATTGTTACCTCTGCCTGAGAACAAGTGTTTTAGAGGGCCAGATTGAGGACCATAACTCCCTGAGGATATGAGTGGCTTCAGATGGAACTCAGAGTGACAAGTTCAGGGCCAAGCTGCAAGGCGGCTTCCCCATGTTAGCATAGGTAGCTAGATTTTAGTGAAGGAAGACAGCAATGGAAACCAGACATTAAGAAGCATAATAAACTAGGGAGCAGAAGCCTGCCTGCTTCCCTAGGAAGTTGCAGCTTCACACATTCCCCAGGGAACCACTGGTCTGTTCCCCGCAGATCATTGGCGGAAGGGACAGAACAAGAAAGGGGGAAGTAGGCACATGCGCAATAGGAACCAAGATGGCAACCACAGAGGCCTGTCAGTCTACCCTGGGAAAAGGATCGAATTGGATAAAAGACACAACTCTGGAAGATCCAGGAAATACATCAGTCAGGGGGTGGACCTATCAGAAGCCTGTCAAAGCTTGGGAAGTTGATTGGTTATTTTGAAAAAGCACCTGGTATATCCCAAACCAGAGATAATGTAATCATCTTAACAAAGACAAAGCCCTTCTCTCTCTGGCTCAGTAACACGCTCACCCTGTGCACTTGCATGGTCTCTCTCCATAGCAACCATGTGGGCCTGGCAGCCCCCTGAGGCCTGCGGCAGACCCCATAGTCTCCAAAGGACTCAGCTTTAATATCGTTTTTGTAGGTAATTAACTAATTATTAATAAAAGAAGAAAACAAAGGGAACTGGACACTGAGCCTGTTTGTTTAACCAGGAAGCCACAGCTTCACATGTCTCCCCGGGAAGCCACCAGTCTGTTCCCCGCAGACCACTGGGGGAAGGGAAGGACATGTGCAATAGAAGTCAAGATGGGAACTTGACCATAGAGGTCTGTCAGTCTAACCTGGGAAAGGGATCGTCGGTCAGGGGGTGGATCCATCAGAAGCCCGTGAAAGCTTGGGAATTTGACCAGTTATTTTGAAAAAGCTCCTGGTTATAACCTTCCAGGAAGCAAAGCCGCCCTCTCGCCCTCTCAATCCCCCTCGGCGACCTGCACTCGCCCCATCCGTTCCTGCGTTCTTTCTCTCACATCTGGGAATACACGCAACCATGTGGCCTAGCAGCCTTGCATCTGGCAGGGGGCCACCCAGGCACCAAAGGACTAAGCTTTAATATGGCACAGAAAACTCTGGACACTTTGGCCTTGCCGAAGACAAGGTTGGACTTTTTCCATGGCAGGACAGATGGAGATGGGACACGGGGACAGCCATTCACCCAAGTAAAACTTGCCACACCACAATTCCCTGTATGTGGGTCCGTGAAATGCTTTTCTTGTAATCCTGGGGAAGAATATCATTTCCACCAGCAACTTTATGGCACGAATCTCTGGACACTGGTCTTTGTTTTGGCCTTGGTGAAGGCGAGGCTGGACTTTTTCCACAGCGGGACGGACAGAAATGAGACACTGAAAACCCAGGGGCAGCCTTTTATTTTTACTCAAAATAAGTGTTACCCCTCCACAATCTCTCCTACGTGGGTCCCTGGAATGCTTTTCTCCGACCCCGTGAAAGAACACAATCTCCACCCGCAAGATCCAGAGCACAGGCTGCAGAGCTATCGCCCCAGGTCCCTGGAACCCAGCGAGGCCGCTTTCCGGAAGTCTTGCTTCCCTCCGTCCTCCTCCTTATCTTATCTCCCAGCCCAGCACTCTGAGCCAGGGAGCCAGGACTTAGCATCTGCCTCCCCGGGGGCCAGAAGGACTGCCAGGGCAGGGGTGAAGGGGGGCTTCATCTCTGGAGGACCACAGCCACAGTCCACCATAGGAAGAGACAGCTCCCGCCTGGCATCCCAAGGTCTGCAGCAGAGGAGGCTTCTGAGGCACTCTTCCCTGTCAGGTCTTCCCAGCCATGGCCCTGGACAGAGACATGACTTCCCGTTCCGCAGAGGAGGACACCGAGGCCCAGGAGGAGACAACAGCTCCCAAGGTCCTGAGCCAAGGCAGTGGACCGATGGGACAGAGCCCCGGCCTGCTGAGCTCCCTCCCAGGGTGCCCCTCCCCCGAGAGCAGCAAGCCTCAGGCTGGCCCTGCCACCCTGGAACAGGGCTCTGGCTGTGGACATTTCTCCAGTGTTTCAGTGAGAGAGAGAGGGAGAGGGAGAGAGACTGAGCTCAGGAGCCGGGGTTCCAGGCCCAGCATTGCTCCAGCTGTAGCAGAAAAGGACCTAGGGCAAGCACACAAGGCTGGGAGGGAGCAGAGAGGAGGCAGCCGTCCGGGCGCGTTCCCACTGCCGGGGGAGGTTCAGATGCACAAGCTCTAACCTAGAGAAATCACTTGAGGGTGGCGGCACGTGGAGTGTGTCCGGGAATCCACAGGCCATCTCGGGGCACCCTGAACGGAACTACCACAGAAGGAGCTCATGATGACTGGGAACCCACTGTGTGCCCACACTAGGCAGAACAACCCAGCAAGATGGGGTTAGCCGCCCCACTTCACAGATAAGCACAGAGACATTCAGTCACTTGCTCAGGGACATACAGGAAGAGGGGAGCTGAGATTCAAGTTCAGGCCGTCAGCTCTAGGGCCTCCAGGTGGGTGCAGATTTATGAGTGACAAAGCCACCCTCCCTTCACTCATCCCCTTGGGCCTGTCTTTAGTCCAGCTTAGGGGGGCCTCCCTATACAATAATGAGACCAAAGTCAGGGACAGCCCAGACCCCCACCCTTGCCACCATAAGGCCAGGCTTCTCAAGGCCAGCGTCTGTCCTTCCGCCTGTCCTGGGCCATCAGCTAGGCACAGAGCACAAAGCTAGACAGGGAGGCTCCCCGCCCACAGGCAGGGGCCCTTGCGGAGGAGGAGCCTGACTAGGCCCTCTGTGCAAGCACAGCTGTGACAGCGGAACCCGGAGAGATCAGAGGGGGCTGCCCGGAGGCAGCAACCCCAGCAGAGCAGACGTGGGAAGCCCTGGTGGTCAGGGAGGCTCTGGGGGGAACGAGGATTCCAAATCCCCGGAAGACACAATCGTGCCACAGCCTCAAGACAGTGCCCACCTTTGTCACCATCCTCCCCCAGGCTCCCGGCCACCTGTGTTCCCTTCCATCGCTGGGGCTCAGGCAGGAGCCCTAGGAAGGAGGGCAAAGTGGCATGCAGGACTGGACTGACAGCCACGTGCTGTGAGCCCTGGGCCTGGCCATCTCTGGCTCGTTTGGCCCACATCCCTCTCTCTGGGCACAGCCTTCTGCACCTGCGGTTACCTCTCACCCCTCCCAGCACGTCCGACCAGTTCCACCTGACACAGCTCACTGCCCATGACCACCTCCCCCGGCGGCATAACAAGAGCTTCAGGTTTGCAGGCCCGGTGTACAAAGAGGAATGCAGCGGACAGCGGATCCAGGGCACCTTCCATCCCTCCTCCCTTCTTCCCTCATTCACCTTTACGCCAGTCACCTCCCTCCTAGAATCTAAGGTCACAGCAGGAATTGACCAGACACGTGGACAACAGGCTGCAGAAGGAAGCAGGATCTCTGCCTGGGACAGGAAACCAGGCGGTGTTCTCAGGGGTTATAGCTTGTTCCCACCCTATCCCCTCAACACACTTCCCTCCCCACCCCATGCTCCCCACGGCAATCCCATGAGGTACGCCGCGAGGGACTGTTCCTGGGCCTCTGCCTTGGTACAAACTGCCTGTTTCGCGGCATAAAGGGGCTACTGCTCAGCACAGCCAGGGAGTGGGGCCTTCCCCAGGTGCCGGTATGATGAGCACGACCCCTGGACATGGGGCTGAGGACCAGCAGGCCACCTCGGGAGGATTCGGAAGGTTCCCAAACTAACAGCTGTTTGTAGGACCTCTATTGGTTCCTTTCATGGTCCCATCGAGGGACCTGCAGGCTTCCCTCCAGACATGGGGGGTACAGAGCCCTAGATGGAGGGCGGGGGCACTCTGCCTCCTCAGGAAGAACAGGGGCCCTACTAAAGGCTCTGGGCCCGAGAGAGAGGGAAGTGCACACCGCGCCCCACCCCCCATGTATTGGGATTGTCCCTGAGTCAGAAGCCTTGCTGGCGGTCCCCTCTCCTCTTCTGTTCCTGGCCTGGCCAGAGGGGTGGGGCAGGCCAGCAGATGTTTACTAAACTAGAAGAAACAAAGGAACAAGGAACCTGTGGGGAAGAGGAGGAGAATGTGGGCTCAGGGCAGGTTGCCCGGGTGGGGATGCCCTGGGTCGGGGCTGAGGAGGACAAGGCCTGGCCCCACCTGTAGAGTCCATTAGAGACAGAACTTTCCAGGCAGCGCCAGCTCTGGGCCCCCAACACAGGTGGCAGGTGGGGGAGAGAGGGGAGCCAGTTTGTCATCAGGCTGCCATGGGTCTGACACCACGGGGGTCTCAAGTCATTTCGACCTCCCACAGTCACGATCGGTGAGAACTATTCTCTCCATTTACAGATGAGGCACCTGAGGCCCAGGGAGGGGAAGTGACTTGCTCATGGTCACACCTCCCATAAAGCCAAGCCCATCTGGCTGAAAACCAGCCCCTTCATTCCATTTTGAGGGAAAGCGGGGAAGAGGCCGGCAGGCAGGGAGGCCAGCTGAGGAGCTCCTCCAAGGACACAGGGCCCGCGATCCCCACGGCCCAGCAAGGAGGGGCAGGAGATGGTGAGAGAGAAGAAGGGCCTCCCTGGGCGGCTGAGAAAGTTGGCTTTTTGCTCTATTTGTACACAGTCAGGGCACAGGACCCAGGAAGTGGGACTCCACAGAAATGCAGGTGCCGCAGGCAGAAGTCCCATCTGGCTGGCCGAGGGCCGAGCAGCTGGGAGTAAAGGTCGCCCTGCTGGGCCGGTCTCGCCGCTGCCCGAAGCAAGCCTGGCCTAACTTCCTGCTCCACCACCCGCCGGCCTATCAGCGGAGTGAGGGCCTGCCGGTCACACGGACCCAGCCCCCAGCCCCCGGGCACTGCTGACACACTGGCCCACAGTCTCTCTTCATCCAACACCAGTCAGCCATGCCTGGCCTTGGGCTGCCTCCCCACCCCGGAACGGATCCCCCACCACCGCCCCTGGGCCCCAGTCAGACGGCTCCCCCTCAACACTACCGGCCACCCCGTGCCGTCTGTCAGCAGCCTGCGCATCCAGGGCAGGGGCAGCTCTGCTTCTTCTCTTCCAGTGTCTGGAAGGGACCAGGCACCAAGCCAGTGAGGACGGTAGAGAACAAGAAGGCAGTGTGGCAGGAAAGGAAAGAGACCCAGAGAGGGCAGATGACCTCTCCAGGGTCACACAGCAGGCGGATGCCGGGCCTGGTCAGCCTGGCGTTTCCTCCTCTCTGGGCATCAAGCACAAACTTCCCCAGCCAGGCCTCCCTAGCCTGCTTCACAGTCATGGACCTAAAATGTCTGGGTGATAGCAGGGGGGCAGGAAAGGGTCTGGAGGGGGCGCAGTGAGAGGAGGGCAGAAAGCTTGAGTGTCTCCCCCTCCTTCTCTCACTCAAGGCCTCACAAAGGCCCTTTGAGGCTGGCCTCTTACCTCACCCACCAGACAATGGGGAGAGGAAGGGGTGGCCCGAGAGGCAGGCGGCCGCTGGGAGTTCCAGAGAACGAGGCAGGGCCAGAGGTTGTGGTATGGCTCACGGGGCTGCGGTCAAGGGCAGCAGGGCCCCTTTATCTGTTGTCAGGGAGGAGAGCCAGGGGAGGCAGGACTCCTGGGTCCCGGCCCAGCTCTGCTGCGGGCACCCGCCTTCCCCTCTCCGTCTTCGTTTCTCTTCCTTGCCCAGTCCAGGAAAATACACAGGAACTTCTGAGTTAGAATGAACTTGATGGGAATAGACCATAGTCTAGGAGAGGAACACGAAAACTCAATTACATGTTCCCCAAATGTCCAGGTGGCCAGAGTGAACGGTCTAATGCTACCACCATATTTTGCTGTTTATAATGCATACCCATGTTTTTGGCTCAAACTTTCAAGACAAAAACCTTTCATTTTAATTTTTTAATTCAATATTTATTTATATGTAGAAACACAACTGATGATCGTATGCCAGGGTATTATTTTGCATATGGATAGTGTCATTGCTTTCTAGAGTTCCACTTTTAACGCACAAGCAAAAGTAAAAGAATTAAAAACATTTACGTAGATACACAATTAGTACTACCCACGTATAATACACATCCTTATTTTTCCCTCAAAAATTTGGGAAAAAGCACTCATTATACATGGCAAAATATGGTAATCTGGCCCTGTCACACCTGCTAAAAGCCTCACCCGAGGGCCCCTGCCACCTCAGAGCACAGCTGCCAGGCCCCCCGCCCACCCACCGACCCGACCGACGACCGACAGACCGACCGACAGACCGTGGGACCCCAGCCTCCTCGACCCCTCACTCCTCCACAAGCCCTGTGCTCCAGGGGCACCGCCATGTCCCAAATAAGCCTGAGGGTCTCAGGCCTCTGTGTCTCCTTCCCACTGTGCCTTCTGCCTGCACAGCCCTTCCTGGGAAGTGCACGCTCTGAGGGTGGGACAGCAGGAGACTCCTCCCAGCCCCAGGCGCCCCAGTCCAGCAGTCCCCTGCACGGAAGCCCCTGCTGTGTGACCAACTCTCACAGAGTCACCTGGGCGATGACCTCCAGCCGCCTCCCCATGCCCTGGCCCCCCAAGGGCACCCGCTCTCAACCTCAGGAATAGAGGTTAAAGAGGAGGAAATCAAGCCACGAGCCCAAACACTTCGGTTAAATGCATTCTAGCCTCAGCGACCGAGGCTGGGACGGGGAGCAGCCAGCCAGAGCCCCATCACTCGCCATCCTCAGCAGCGACGGCGACAGCTGCCTCTGCTGGGCGCCGGGCCGAGCCCCGAGCCAGGCGTCCGCGCGTCGTCTCTTTTACTGCTCTCAACAACCCTATGAGGTACTATCATTTTTTACTGCTATTATTATTATTTATGAATCAGAATAATAAGCACTTTTCATTTACAGCAAACGACTATTTCAAAATCATTATGAGCATAATCAGCAAAGTGAATTCCTTGCACGTGAACATCACTAACTGGGACTTAAGTGTCACTTACACTTGAATTTCACTAAAAAAAAGGTCGCCTTCACATCACCTCATTTTTAAGCCAATAAAAGACCCTGGGGGGAAGGTGACAGGGCAGAGGGCCCCAGGTCCCCTGTGAGGAAGCTGAGGCCCAGAGAGGGGTGAGTCCTGGCTGGGCAGTGCTGGCCAGGGGGTTATGGCCCACTCTCCTGGCTCCTCTCCCCCCTCGGCCCCCATCTAGGCCAAGTCCCACGGCAGGAGGGCCCAGCACCAGCCCCTCCACTTTCTCAGCCACCCACTGTCCCTGTAGACTGTGGGGGGCCAGGCCTGCTGGCCTCAGCTCCAGCTCAGACCAGACACTGACCTTGGGCCGCTTCCACCTGACAGCAGGCCCCGGGGTGCCCTTATAGTACAGCGAGTCGTCGGTGGCCGGGAAGTCGGGGTCCTCGAAGAGCACCTTCCTGCGCAGACAGGCCCGCTTCAGGGCTGAGTAGTTCTGGTCTCCGTAGGGCTTCACGCACGAGAACATGGTGGCTGCTGCCCAGGGAGGGGAGGCCAAGACAAGCGAGCAGGGGGCTGGGTAGGTGCGTGGGAAGCTCCAGGGACACCTGGGAAGACAGAAGGCAAGACGAACATTACTTTCTGAGGACTGAGGCCCTGAGTCCGCTGATCCCCACCGGCTCCCTGCCTGCAGGCCTGTGAAGTGGGCATCCTCACTCCCATTGGCCAGGAATGAAGGCTGAGAGAGGGGGCGAGAGCTGCCCAGGGTCACACAGCTGGTACGCACAGAGCAGGAACAGGGGCCGACTGGCCTGACGCCGTAGCCTGAATTCTCTCTTTTCTGATGCTTGGAGGGGACACCAGGCCAGCAGGCCAACAGGCTGGGCACAACCACGTGGGGCCCCCAACTTCCCTAAACCCCCCTGGCTGCTGTCACACTCCCAGGGGAGCAGCAGCATCGTCTCCAGGCCTCTCTCCTCCAGACCCTCGGCCCTTCGTGTGAGGGGCACAGGCCTGCCCTGTGTGGACGAACCTTGGCCCCTCCCCTGGCCCGCCATCCTTCACGTTCCTTCCCTCCTGCCCCCACCCTCCAGCACTTCTGGAATAAATGTCTCCAGTCCCGTAGGCAGCACTCTCATTGCTCCTTATCCCAATGACCTAATTCCACTGAAGACCCCCCACCCCGTCACGTGATCTCCCAATCCCTGAAGTCAGACTCTCGCGGGACAGCCTCCCAGACCTTGCTGTCACTCACACTCCTGAACAGCCTCTTCCTCTGGGGCTTCAGGGGCCTCCGGAGCCGACTCTGACCACACCCCCATCTCCAACCTTCCCTCCCCAGTGCGAACCCCGGTGGTCTGTCTTCTAACTCCCTTCCCCGCAGCAGCTTCTGGCCCCTGTGTTCAGCCACACCGTTCTTCTGGGCCCCCGTGCGCCCACTCCCTAGGGAACCGTGGGCCCCATCCAGACACAAATTCCAAACTTAGCTCCTTGTCTCCCCCCATACATCCCCCAGATTCTCCAGCCCAGGGAAGAGGACCACCAGTGTCCCATGAGACCAGACATCCCAGAAGGCAGGGGTCTACTCGGTTTGTCCCCCTGCACCCACAGCCACTGGCAGAGCCCGATACAGGGCGTGGCTGAGCATGTCACCCTCCCTTCAGCCCCCATGAGTCCGGGCGGCTGGCCCAGCGCCCCAAGCCTTGTAGGCATGTGCCAACCAAACACGAGGGACACGGACTGGACCCACACGGAAAGGAAGGCCTCCGGGAGGGGAGGACAGGGTTCAGAGCAACAGCCAGCGGGGCCTGACACATCAGACACCCTGACAGGTGCTTGGACAGCCAGGCACATAGCTGACAGCCCCGTTTATGTCCCCGTATCTCCGACTCCATCTGGACTGCTGGCAGCGCTCCACACTCCCCTGTTCCACCCATCCTGGGGCCTGTCCAGGGCCGCGCGGCACAGGTTTCAACTTCCCAGCACCGCTGGGTGAAACCGAGGCACAGTAGGCCGGCTTCTGGGCGAGCCTGAGCCTCAGAGCAAGACTGATGCACATGCCAGTCCCAGCTGCACTACTCACCTGCTGTGTCACTTTAAACAAGTCACTCAGCCTGAGTCCCCAATTTATCATCTCCACAATGGGAACAACGATTGCTTCAATAATTGGATGATGTTATAATTAATCAAAGGCCAAAGAGGTTGCTTAGCGGGCCAGCGTGAAGAGGAACGAGAGACAGGGACAAGCCGCCTCTGACTTCCGAGGGAGCCTCTGGCACCTGCCGTGTGCAAACCACCTGGCGGGAGGTTTGTGTACAGCGTGTGTGAACAGCGCTGTGTAGGCTTTTCATTGCTGCCTTTTTTCAGACAAGAGAACTGAGGCTCAGCGAGGGGAGGTGACTCGCCCGCGTTCCATGGCAGAGGCTCAGCCATATCCTCTGACTTCGGTGCCTCCACCTTGGCCTGGTGACCTCACAACGCAGGCGGAAGTGCTGAGTGCCGGACTCACACCCCCTCGGACCACCCCCGGCTGAGCCAGCCTCCCAGGAAAGGGAAAAGGGCATCCACAGGGAAGGGAGAGGCAGGAAGGAGAGCAGGTGAGAACGGGCGGTGAGTGTGGAACACGATGAATGCAGAGGGCGGGCAGGGGCCCTCGTCCCCACTCGCCTGCTGACGGGCTGAGAGCCGGTTTGTCCCCTGTGCTGGACCCACGGCCACTTCACCTTCTACCCGCATGTCCTACTGGGCCTGCGTGCTCCACTGCTGTGTGACCTGAGGCCAGCCACTTAAACTCTCTGGCCATTCCTCTGTCCAGGAAGGCCAATAACCCTGCTCTCTCCCAGCCACCCTCCGGCCTTGAAGGCCTGCAGGAAAGAGGCGGGGGGGGCCCGGAGAGCCAGCCCGGGGCTTCTGGCACCCGGCCACCAGGAGAGTCATCAGCACCAAGGCTTCCAGCTTCTGCAGGGCCTCTCAGGAAGCAATTTAAGCTGCAAGGATTAGATCAAAGAAGCTGAAAGCAGGAGCCCAGAAGTCAGCTCTAGCAATTCCAGTGTTCAGAGCCCAAAGGGCCCTGGGAGGGGAGCAAGCTGGCTGAGGTCACCCAGCCAGGGCGCAGGAAAATGAGGGTTCTGGCGGCCCTCCAGGCTTACAGCAGCCAACGCTGAGGGGAAGGTTTGCTCCTGGGGAGGGCAAAAGGGAGGTGGGGGTCTGAGAGGGGAGGGCTCAGCTGGGCCAGGGCCTGGCAGGACCTGGGCCACGCCTGGCTGGCTGGGGGCCAGCCCCAGTTCAGCTGTCCCTCCCATACTCACCCCTGCCAGCCGGCCTGACACTGGCCTACCTGTGCCTGGCTCTTTGGCCCCGGCCTTTGCACAGGCTGCACCTCCGCTGGCTGCCCTCCTGCGCCCTCCGTTTGCCCCAAGGTCATTTCCCACTCACTGAGTCAATACCTCCCTGGGGTCACAGAGTCACCAGCCCCTGAAATTTGCTCTCTTGCTGCATTTCCAGGCATAAGCATAGAAGCTCATGGATAAATCCAGAGTCCAGAAAGCCAGGCCTTGGCCTGGACCTGAGCCTGCAGCTTTGGCACTGCCCACTTCGGAACGTTTTTCCTTGGTGCGTGAACCACGCACCAACAGGACAGCCCGTGGGCCAGCTGCACTTCATCCTGCCCTCATGCGGCCGCCCGGCCGGTCTCACACACCCTCTGCCGCTCTCCGCCTTGGGCCACTGTTCCAGGACTGTGAGCTCCCTCGGGCTCTCTAGAGCTGTTTACTCAGGGCCTCCGCAGTCACTCTTCCCCCACACGTGCATACCAGGAGAACACATGGTCCCTTAAAGACCGAGCCCAAGTACCTCCCGCCTGTCCCCCACGTTGCTCCTCCCCTCTGCCATCCTGGAACCCCTGGGACCAGGCTCATTACATTGTACGCTATCTCTGTAGGACCTGCCCGTCTCCCCAGTCCCGCCTGCACCCCTCCAGCGCAGGGCCCTATCCAGCTCCTCCCTGTGTCCCCAGGGTCCAAGGTTGGCCAGGCACATTTAGTAAATTCGTGTTGAATGAACCAACACAGGCGACACAGGAGGAATTCTTTCACGGATGGGAAAAACAAGCTCAAAGACTGCAAGGACTCTCGGTGGGGATCAGCTTTCCATATCAGAGCAGTACCGGTTCTCAGGTCTCCTGAAGACCAGGGCCCGCCCTTTCCCACTGGGCCTGGCCTCTCTCTGCCCCTCCCGCTGCCTCCCACGGCTGGGGCTCTCAGCTGCGGCTCAGCCATCCCCCTCCTCCTGACGGAGGCTTGGCTTTAGTTCCCCAATGTCCCTGTAAGCTGTGCGATCTTGGACCGGCCATGTCACCTCTCTGGGCTGCCCAGCCCTTGTCTGGAAGGAAGAGATAATGTGCCAGGGCCTCTGGGAGGATCAAATGAGACGCCAGCATGCAGAATAGCACTTTGTCCACTTTAATGCAATGTACCCCTGGGGGATGTCTACAAAGTTTCCAGACTCTGGCCAGGAGGATTACAAAAATTCAGGGTTTCAGTCCCCAGCGAACTTCAGAAATACAAGGCAAAATGAAAAATGTGTCATTTCAGAGGTTTCAGCAGGAGGGACACAAAGGCCTGGCCCCAGGAGTCAGGTGTCCTTGAGAAGAGATGGCCCCTTCTGGGCAGAGGGAACAGCAGCTCAAGAATAGGCTCACAGCAGGAAAGTGCAAAGCAATTCAGACCCAGCCTAGCAGGTGGGGCCCTGTGGACTGAGCGTGGGGAACGGAGCTGGGTCAGAACAAGGACTTGCCAGCGAGCTCAAAGAGCCCAAGTCTTCCTGCAGGTCAGTCAGACCTGAGTTCTACTCCCAGCTGCACCACTTAAGTGCTGTATTTCCTTGGGTAAGTCTCTCACCCTCTGAACTGCTACCAGCCCTGCCTTGTTCCAGCTTCTAAGGGGGCAGAGTAAGAAAGCGGCATCTTCCCTGGCTGGTATGGCTCAGTGGATTGAGTGCCTGCCTGTGAAACGAAAGGCCACTAGTTCGATTCCCAGTCAGGGCACATGCCTGGGTTTCAGGCCCGGTCCCCAGTAGTGGGTGCACAAGAGGCAACTACACATTGATGTTTCTCTCCCTCTCTTTCTCTCTCCCTTCCCCAAGGGCCTGCCCTATAGGAGCCTCTGTCCTCGCCCTGGAAATGTTGTGCACCCCTTTCAAGGAGGCCGTGGCCTGGTCTGCTGTGGTACCTGCTGGAGGTGGTGTGGACAGGCGGGACAGAGAAAGGGCCCCTCTGGCAGCAGGCCACACTGAGCCAGCTACGGGAGGGAGGTGATGCCAGTGAGCCTTCCCTGGTCAAGAAACAGGACACAGTTTTAGTCCCATTTTGTAGCTGAGAAAGGACATCAGGAAATGTATCCAAAACCTGCAGCTTGTTGGTCTCTGCCCAGACCAGCTACACTATGTTGAAGGTTTCCTTTAAGATCACGCTGACACCCGACGTGTGGCTGCTGTACGCAGCACTCAGTGTTCCTGAAAAGACACCTTTCATAGCTGTTTTAAAGTTTGCAGCAGAAGAATTTAAAGTCCCTGCAGCCACAACTGCAATTATTACCAATGATGGAATAGAAATAAATCCTGCACAGACTGCTGGAACTGTCTTCGGAAAGCATGGTTCAGAGCTGTGAATTATTCCTAGAGATCGCGTTGAAGTTGTCAATGTCCGCTACTTGGAAGACAGGATTACCTTTCAAAATAAATATTGGCGATGTTGTTGTAAAACTGAAATCAGGCATTTAAAATACTATGAAAACACCAATGGTTGATGAAACAATGTCCCTCCTTGTTATTCCCATGCTTCATGTGAAGACGGAAGCTTCTGCATTGAAGGTATGTACCTTCTCCACAGACCTAGTCTTTCGTTGCTACCTCACAGCACACACGGCTAGTTCATTTGGAGTAAATGGATTATCCAACTGTTGTTTATTACTGGAGGATGCTTCTGATAATTCTTTCTGAGAACATCCAGAAAATTAAAATTTATTGAATCGTTCTATTTGTCTTTAAGTTAAAATTTTTTCAATGACTGTGGATCATACGTGGCAGTTTGCTGGACAGCACTGACTTGCAGACTTAAAAATCGTTGAATTCTTAATTATATATCATTTATGATAAAGGATATAGACATCAATGAGTACTTAACTGTCCTAATTTTTAAAAAAATCCTCACCCGAGGATATGTTTATTGATTTTATAGAGAAAGGAAAGAAGAGAGAGAGAGAAACATCCATCAGGTGCCTCCTGCACACACCCCAACCAGGGATCTAACCCACAACTGAGGTATGTGCTTGACCTGGGGTCAAACCTGCAATCTAGGTATGTCCCCTGACCAGGAAGTGAACCTGAGACCTTTGGTGTGCGGGACAACGCTCCAACCAACTCAGCCACCCGGCCAGGGTTGTCTTAACTTTTTATCACACAGGTTTTTTTTGTTTGTCTGTTTTTAAGTTTCAAGCTTCATGTGTTCATATAAATTTTAATTTAATATTAAAGAGCAGAGTCAAAAATTGAGTTTTTTGATTTACCCTTAGGTGTAAATTGATACCCCATACCAAAGGATTTTAACTGTGATCTTGTAGAATTCAATGCTTATAATGGTAAGAATTGAAAATGAAGTAGAAGCATCCTTTGCTGAGTTATGCAAACCTTTACCAGTCTTTTTAAATACAGCCTTTAAAACAGGACTTCTCAAGAAACACTGTTTTTTTGGAGATTTTTTTAGAATAATATTTGTAAATAGCATTCAGGAAGAGAGTATTGTAAAGGAGACCTGAAGTTCACAACAAAGCTCAAGAAAATGCTCACTGGAAATGCTGATTAATTGTACTCACCGAAGACCCAACGTTTAAGAAAGTGTTAAGATTCATTAAGTGAATGAGAAACCAGTAAAGGGAAGATGGGGAAGCCCAGCAGACAGCGAAGCAGACAGAAAGCTGTAGCAAAACGTCACAGGAAAAGCCAGCTGGATGGGCGAAGGGGGACTGAGGGGGACCCAACATCGTCATAAGGAGTAGAAGGTGATTGGAGAAAGCATCGTAGAGGCCTCGTCAATAAGCAGATCTCAAAATTCCTTTCATGAGAATCTAACAAACGATATGCACAAGGGATGTTTCATTGGCCCTTACAGAGGAAATCAATATCTATGCAAATCTTTAAAAATGAAATGCAGTCTCATTGCGTTTCAGAACCAGGGCTCGACTCGCTGTACTCTAAACGGTGAGCTCTCTGAAGGCAGGCCTTGTGTCTGCCTTGCTCTTTCTAGACCCTGAAGTGGAGTAGGCTTTCCATAAATACTTGCTGAATTATTTATGAAAAAAATTTCTCTAAGACCAACTTTTACCTAAGCGTGTTTCAGGATGTTCCCTAGCAGAGGCCGTAGGATCACAGAGGGAAAAAAGGTAAGAAGGAAATGCAACAAAATCACCCTCTGAAGGTGACACGGGCAGTTAAGTTTAAGAAATTAAGCAGATATTGTTCATATATTTGATAAATGAACATTAGAACTCCAAACTGTAAAAAAAAAAAAAAAAAAATCTTTGCTGAGGTAGGAAAGTATACTTCTGATGTTTGGGGAAATTTTTATTTTTAAACAAAATTTGATGTTCAAAGACCCACTTAACAATATTAAGCCTCAGTTAACCAAAAATTCATGAATACCCACTCCCAAATTTTTTGTTTAACTTAGTTTCCCCCCCAATTTTGTTTCTACAACAAAATCTGTCTGCTGTATTACATAAATAAGTTTATGATGTCCTGTACCATAAAGTAATTTAATATTTGTATCCTTTGGTTTTGAACTTTTTATTGTAGTTATGTTCTTAAAAACATTTTCTTACCCTGGCTGGTGTGGCTCAGTGGATTGAGCACCGGCCTGTGAACCAAAGGGGGTCCCTGGTTCCACTCCCCGTAAGGGCGCAAGCCTGGGGTGCGGGCCAGGCCCCCAGTAGGGAGCATGTGAGAGGCAACCACACATTGATGTTTCTCTCTCTTCCCCTCTGTCTAAAAATAAATAAATAAAATCTTAAAACAAAAACTTAAAAAATAAACATTTTCCTAAAGAACTAGACTTTTTTTTATTGAATAAATATGATCTATAAGTTCTTTGTGCAGAATGTTTTGAAGCATTTAGTTTAAACACACTATTGGTACGTACTGTCTTAAGAAAACGCATTTTTTTATACCATAAACCACATTTTCTACTCTTACTATTAAAGCTTTAATCAGTACACACACAGACACACACATCTGTGGCTTGTTAGTTGGATCCCAAGCTTCCAGATTCCCTATCACATGAGGGCTTCCCCAAGCAGAGCGCCGGCCGGTTCACACCGTTACCGTGTCAGGGTGTAGTCCGACGTGGCAGTGGAGGAGTCCGTGAGAAAGTGGTCCCCCCACCATTCCTCTCTCAAGAACCGGTTTGGGCCAGCAGGCCTTCAGGGGCCCCCAGCCCTTCCCCACCTACCTAAGGGAGAAGCGGGTCTCGGCTCAGGGCCACGGCACCTGGCAGAAACTGAATGGATTTTTCAGATTCTCCCAGCTACCCTGTGTTACAGAGAGTAACAGTGACTTCCCATTCACAGCAGACACGCAGTTTCCTTTAAGAAATAAGGAAAAAGGAAGTTGGTTCTTAAACAAACTATTGTTACATTCCCAGAGGTGTAGGCGGGAGCCTTCGCATGACACCAAGCGTCAGAGGGCAGGGTGGTGCGGAGTCAGGGCTGAGGGGCAGGGGCGAGTCTCCTGACCTGTCCGAGCCTTGGGGCTCTCCTCTAAGGGGCGGGTGAGGGGGCCAGCACACAGGGGGCCGTGAGTGGCCGAGACCATTTGGAGGACACCTGGGGGGCTCACAGCAACAGTTAACAGACCCATCACTAGTCGGCCCGGTGTGGGACTGGCACAGGGTAGACAGACAGACCCATGTGACCGAACGGAAAGCCCAGCCAGAGGCCACAGGTAGACGCACACCCGATTTATGATAACAGTGACACCACAGGGCACTGGGAAGAGGGCGGGTCAACTGGAAATCTGTATGGGAAAAACTGTACCTTATAATTACACCCAGAGTGCAAATCCAACTGAAAGTAAAATAGAGCTTTTCAAAGAAGACAAAAGAAAAACAGCATGTTCAAATGGCTAATAAATGGGGGGAAAAATGTGCTTGACTACACTAATAATCAAGGAAATAAATATACATTGAAAACTCAATGAACCCTGGCCAAGTAGCTCATTTGATTAGAGTGTCATCCCCATGTGCCAAGGTTGTGGGTTCAGTTCCCGGTCAGGGCACATAACAAAAAACAACTAATGAATGGAACAGCAAATCAATGTCTGTCTGTTTTTCTGTCTGTCTGTCTGACTCTCTCTCTCTCCCTGCCTCCCTCCAGGATTAATTTTAAAAAACCACACAATGGCATACCATTACATCCCCCATCTAGACTGGCTAAAGTGAAAAACACTGCGCGCACACACACACTCCCAAGTAGATCTTCTACATTGGAGGTGAGAGTGTTCATCGGTGCAACCGCTTTGCCAAACCATTCGACCATGTCCACAGCTGGACAAACACATACTCTGTCATTCAGTGATTCTACTCCAAAGTAAATACTGAACCTATGCGCCAAAACACATGTACAAGAATTTTATCACAGCAGTATTTGTTACAGCTGAAAATGAGAAACAACCCAAAAGTGCAAGAAGAGAAGGGATGAATACATTGTAAAAAAAAATACATACACAGTAAAGAAAATGACAAATATTGTATGAAAATCCACAGCTGGATCTCACAAGCATAATATTACACAAGAAAAGGAAAACTGTGATTCCATTTACACAAAACTGAAAAGCAGGCACAACGCATCTACAATGAAGAGAAGGCAGGAAAGTAGCCCCCTCTGGGGGTAGTGCCTGAGGGGAACGACAGGGCTTCGGGGGTTCTGGTGACACTGCTCCTTGACCTGGGTGGTGGCCACATGGTGTGGTGGTTGCGCTGCACACCTGTGATTTATGCTCTGTTGTTTATGTTTCCAATAAAAAGTTTGTTGAAAAACCAGTGCAGTGGTCCTGGGCAGAACAACTGCCTGAACCTGGAGACCCCGACCCCACCAGTGCTAGGCCCTCAGAGGTCCAATCCCGTTGGGCTGGACACGCCACACCTGGAGCAAACAGGCCCAGGCTGGGTCGGGACCCCGGCCTGGCCTTGTCACACACAGTCTGTGTGACCTTCTACAAGGCTCCTCCACCTCCTAGGACACTGGCTTTCATACTTGGAGTGCTCAAGTCCAAGAGAGGGTCCCACAAAGTGAAGGGGGTGCCCCCTCACCCCAGCAGGGCATGTGCCTACTTCCAAGGTTTCCTTGGGAGGGGGGTCCAGCCAGCCAGGGGCCATCCCCAGGAGGCATCCTCGGCCCCGAGAGGAACTGAGCCGACGCAGAGTGGACGTGGGGTGGGAGGATGCACAGGATCCCAGGGAGAGGTCCTGGAGTGCCAGGCGCAAGAACCAGGCCTCGTGCTGAGGTGACGGAGGGCTGGGAAAGGGCGCCAAGCAGGGGAGGGACTTGAGACCCATCAGCTGCCCCGTGAGAGTGCAGTAGAAAAGGACCTGACTGGAGCAGAAAGGCCAGAGGGAAGACCGCAGAACTTGAAGGTGTAGGCTCATGTGTGAATGGTGAACAGACAGGGTCTAGAGCTGTGTGGGCAGGAGACTCAACTCCATCGGTGCCCAGCTGGATGTGGGGGGAAAAAGGGGAACAAAGGGAGGCCTGCTGGGCATGCCTCCTCTGTACCCCAACCCCCATGGCAGATGCCTGCTGTACAGAACGGAACCAGCAGAGTGGGTATCATCCAGTGACAGTGGAGGAGCCAATGATGCCCCGCACCTACCACCTGGCAATAAAGTCCCCCTCTCTCCCCCCTCCCTTGACCTCACACTACACCCTACTTCTAAGAAGAGGACCCCCTCCCCTTTGCCACATAATAAGGGGAAGGCTGAATTGCTGTGTCTTATAATTCAGGGGCACCGTCAATTAACAACATGCACATCTTCACTGACACCCATTCTGGGCTGACCCTAGGCTGACGAGACAGGGGTCAGGACCTGAGGGCAGTCCAGGAGGAAGGAGCCCAGGGCTAAACCAGAGACACAGTGGCCAGTGCTGCTGGGAGTAAGGCACGTGGCCCGTAGGGTGACAGGAGCAGGAAGAATGGCAGTGGCTCTTCAAGATGAAACCTGAGCAGAGCTTGAAGGCGCGAGGCTGAGATCGCAGGGGAGAGCAGGCAGGATGCACGGGAGGCGGAGGGAAGGCGGGAAAGCTCTGAGTGACAGCCGGAAAGTCAGGGCAGGAAGCTGAATGGGGAAAGCTGAGAGGACCAGCTCTGCAGGGCGCTTGCTGAGGGCAGAGGGCGCAGGGAGGGGCTGGAGAGTGATTCCAGGGCCAGGTGCTGTGGAAAGGGGCTGAGGCAGTGAGCCGGGGTGGGGCAGGGGGCACGGAAAGGTAGAGCCTCAGAATTTGGCGACTTCCTGGCTATTGGGGTGATTCGTTTTTGTTTTTGGCAATGTAGTCATTCCCTTTTGTCCCATCCTTCTCTTGCCCCACAGGCCACCATTTCAATAACATTCTTAATGCATCTCTCTGTCCTATGGTGGGTGCATTCTAGCCTCCCGGGACCCCACCTCCCCTTCATACTGTGTACTGAGCAAGGGATGGCCGGGTGGGGGAGGAGATGCGGAGGGAGAGCTGGGCCGGGGCCGCCAGGCTCCAGGCTCCACCAGCAGAGCCAGGGGCCAGGCCCAGTGAGTCAGTCCAGCCAACGCCGGGCAGGCTGGCACCGGCACTGGGAAATCCTGTCTTTCTTCTCTACTCCCCTCCCCTTATCGCTTCTGTGGGTGTTCAATCCAGTCTCCACCCAGCTGCAGTAATCTTTGTAGCACAGAAACCTGACAAACAGGCCCCGTGCTAAGAGACACAAGGGGCCTGGTGGGCAGGGCCAGGGGTTTGGGGTTTGGGGTTGTCCCTGGTCCTGGGGGACAGTGGTCCTGAGGCACTGGTGTCCCCGGCAGTGTTTTGAGGGAAAACCCAGCCTCCAGGACAGCTTGCTGTGTGGCCGGACAGAGTCCAAGACCTGTGCTCCACAGCTGTTCTTCACTGGAATTGGGGTCCCGTCTCAGAGTGCTCGGGGGTAGGGGGGCTGGTAAGCGGGGACATACCTGGGTGACAAACCTCCAGAAGCACACCCCAGAGAGGGCTGCAGTGAGAGCGGGAACAGGAAAAAGCGGGGCACCCGGCTGCAGTCCTGGGCGCTGGGGCTTCCCCGAGCAGAGGCCGGCGAGGGCTCAGCCTCACGCGGGCCGAGCAGCCCGGCTGCTGCGGGCACTGAAAGTCGTGTCACGGAAACCCAGGGTGGTGATCGCCCTGCAGCAGGGCTCCCAGCCCAGCACCTCGTCCCGCCGAGAAGGCGCCAAGGGAGGGGCAGTGCCGCCGAGTGCCCCCAGCACGGGCTGTTCCCTGTCCCGTGGGCAGTGGGGATAGGACCGGAGCTTCAGGTCGCAGGTGATGCTACTCCCCACTGGGAAAACAACCTGACCAAGTGAGACTTGATCAGGCCACCGACGCCATCTCTGCTTCACTCTGCTGTGTGACCCCAGGCCACCCCCCACCCTCTCTGGTCTCTAGGTTCTCACCATCAAATGTTGGGGAAGGGGACACTTCCTGCTCTTTTCCAATTGGCAGCGTTTGTCACCAGGACAGCCCCTTTTCCTGCTCCTGCAAGAGAAGTCTCTGTCCTGACATCCCCTGCCTCTAAATCCCAAGGGTAGAAACCTAGTGAAAGGGCGCCCATTTCTCAGACTGGGAAACTGAGGCTTGATTCCTAGGTCAAGCCCCTGCACAACCTCAGAAGTGAGCTGTACTGTTCTCACTGCACAGCGATGCATTCACCCTGGGGATGGCTCACCCTGGGAGTCCTGCTCCTCCACCCATGCCTGGACAACGGGCAGCGAGGAGTCAGGCAGGGCTCTCCCCCGGACGTCAGCCTGGTAGTGGAGAGAGCCATCTCGGTACTAGGTTGAGAGGTCTGCTCTCAAAGGGGAGTGGTTCACTCAGATGGGGCAAGAGAGGCTGCATGGAGGAGTCGGCATCTAAGCAGGATCTCAGAGGGTGGACTGCCATTTCAGAAGAAAGTGGAAGGTTTGGAGGAGGATGGAACATTCTAGAAGGAAGAAACCATTCCAGCAAGGCTGGGAGGCAGGGTGCTGGGAAGAGATAGAAGGAAGAAGGGGCTAGCACAGAAGCACTGCCACAGCTGGGAGCCCCGAGAGCCAGGCTCAGGACTCGGAGTCGGCGGGGATGTGAGCAGGGCTCCTGGGCAGCTCACAGGAAGGTGGGATAGAGAGGAGGCCAGAGCGCAGGCAAAGCAACCAGGCCGCAAAAATGGCCCCCAAGAGAGAAGCAGGGCTCTATACGGCATGGCCTTGGTCGTGGGGATGTACCAGAGACCCACACTGGGCTGGGTGGGCTGCGTGCAGGCCAGGGGGTTTTTCCTCAGAGGCCCCAAGAGGCTTGCCACCTACACGCAAGTGGTGTGTTGGCAGAACTTCCAAGCTCTGGGCGCTGCTCTGTGTTGCGACTTGTTCCTGCCTGTGGGGGCCTTGAATGCCAGAGCCCAGGCAGAGGACGAATCCGAGGATGAGAGGCACATCCTCGCCCTCAGAGGGGGACACTGAGGCCCAGGGAGAGGCAATACAATAAATAACCTCCTTCGTGCCTTACATTTCTCATCTGTAAAATGAAGGTCTTTCTACTCTACCTGCCCATCCGTCCACACCTTGCTCCCCTCACACACCTCTGCTCCAGGCAGAATGTGGCTTCAATAAGCTTTCACTCTACAAAATAGGGCCCAAGCGATCTCCCCTGCGCAGCACTGGGTTTGTTGAATGAACATCTGACATGAGCTGTGTTCCACTCTTAAAGGGCTAACACACTGTAAAATGCAAGACTAGGTCTGGTCATTGGAGCAACCCATGGGTGGGGACATCCCTCTCTTCCAAGCATCCCTGAGCTCTGGCCAACCGGGCCCTCAGGCCGGGCTCTGGCGCCAGAGCTGCAGCAGGCCCAGGCCCTGCCCACAGCAGCCCCCCGGCTGGGGGAGACAGACGCTGGGAATGACCTCATGCGGGAAGAAGCCAGTGGCAGTGGGCACCCAGGAGGGGGTCCCTGAGGAAGGAGCCTGCCACGGCACTGCAGTTGGTTCCTGTGGAAGGCAGGATAATGGCGCCCGAATATATCAGCATCCTAATCCCTGGAACAGTGAACGTTACCTTACATGGCAAAAGGGACTTTGTGGACGTCATTAAGGATTTTGAGATGGGGCGATAATCCTGTTCCCCAGTCGGGCCCTCAATGCAGTCACAAGTGTTCTTATAAGCAGGAGGCAGAGGGAGCTTGGACTCCACAAGAGGAAAGGAGAGGAGAGAGGGGTTGGGAGGTCACAGGGATGCCAGCAGCCGCCAGCAGCCGCCAGCAGCCGCCAGCAGCCACCAGCAACTGGAGAGACGCAGAACGGATTCTGCCCCTGCAGCCTCCAGAAGGAACCAGCCTGCCGACACCTTGATTTTAGCCCCAAAAGACTCATTTTAGACCTCTGACCTCCTAAACTGTACGAGAACACAAATGCGTTGTTTTAAGCCACTCAGCGTGTGTTACTTTGTCACAGCAGCAATGGAGAACCGTCAAGGGCAGTGTGGGCTCCAGGAAGGCGGCCTCACTCCTCTTTCCTGCTCACAGAAGGGGGTGAGCAAGTGAGGATGACGTTATCACACCTTGAATTGCTCCAGCGCCAAACAAAGGCACCCCAAACCTCAGCGTCTCAGTTACTACTACTAGTAACACACCAGTTGGGTCCCACCTCACTGATTTGCAGGTCGCATGGGGGTGGGGGGTGGGGGTACTGGGGCAGGGGCTGGCTGGGCAAGCCAGCCGCTCTCTGCCTGTTGTCCCCCAGGCCTCCAGATCTTGTGGCTATCACTGGGGACACCCTGACGCCCCAACAGGGATGGTGAGCTGCATACCAATGGATGGGATTTGTCTGCTCTGGCCACCAGCTCCTCCATCCATGACTGACCCATGCCCCACTGTGGCAGAAACCGCAGGCCACACCCCCAGGCCACCCCAACCTGAGCCACTGGCACCCTCACCCCCAGGCCCGGCCCCGGGGAAGCGAGCCTTGGAAACACACCCCTGAACAACTAGAATGGGCAGCAGTAACTCTGGCCACTACGGGAAGCAAATGCTCACATTTCAGACCTTCCCAGGTCCAAGTCCGAGTCTGGCTTCCTAAAACATCCTGGACCAGAACCCCAAAGGGCCTTGGCCTATTTTGCCTGTAGTGAGCAGGGAAAGGCAAGGCCTGAGGCCAAAGGGAAGTCAGCAGCTTGGCCTGAAGTGAAGCAAGACAAGCCGGGGCCAGAGAGGAGAAGCTGGGGGAGCTGGAAGAGAGGCTGGAGAGGCTGCTGTCAGCGAAGGGGTGTTTTGAGCAGGGCGGGCAAGGCATGAAGAAAAGAAGTGGTCTCTGCGGGGTCTGAGGGGCAGGGGAGGGGGCTCCACAGGCACTCACAACACCTGAGGACACAGAGGCAGCGGAGGGCTGGGCCAGGTGAGAAGACCACTACAGCCAGACAGACAGATGTCCGCATCTGTTCAGGCCCCAGGTGGCTGGGGAGCCGTACGGGGCTGGGAGGTTTGCAGACCTGCCCTCTGCCAGGAGCTTTTTGGCTACGACATTTAGGGTTAGGAGCCTCTGGGAGGCCCAGGGACTTGGTCAGGCAGGTAGAGACCACCCACTCAAGGGCTGTGAGAGGGCCAGACCCACTGACACCGAGAGGGCTTCCCCTTCCATGGGAGACCCCATTTCCTTCCACCCTTCTTCTCCCAAAGTCGGCCCCTCTGTCCTCTGGGCTGTCGCCCCCACCTCAGGGAAGAAGAGATGATGTGATGCTGATGGTTAATTACCACTCATTATAACAGCCACCAAATATCACGTACCAGTAAAGCACTTCAGTGACACTATTTAACTTAGTCATCATTCCCCAAACCCTGTGACTAGGCAGCATTTATCCCCTTTTCACAGGTGAAGAAACAAACTCACAGGGGAAGTTCCCTGCCCCAGGTCCTGTGCAGAGACAGTTTCAGCAAAGAAGAAACAGACACAGGCAGGGTGGAGGGGCTGCCTCTGCCCACCGGGGGTCCAGGAGGGCCTGCCGTTCAGGGTCCCGAAAGCCCGTGGGGAAAGCAGTGGCCGCAGCAGCAGCCAGAGGCAGCCCCGGCCCCGGAGCGGCGTCCTGGGTGTCAGCCCCGGAAGCCCACAGGCCTCTCACAGCCACTGTCCAACCACCACCTTGTCCACATCTCCCAGGCTTACTCCACCCCCAGTGGTGGCCCCATCTCAGCTCCCCTCCCCACCGTTCCCCACACTGGAGCCAAGAGCAGCCCCTTAGCACCCCACCCACCCCCACCTCTGTCCTGGGAGCCTCTATCAGACCCCCCACTGGCAGCGAGGCGGAGAGGTGGAAGGTGCGCAGGTGAGGGCCTGAGGAGCTCTGGCCTCACCTCACTGCCCTCCGCAGTGACCCACCCACGACAGTAGCCAAAGATGATGTTTGAACACATCTATTTAATGCCCCTTCCCACGGACAATCATTCTGACACCTGCAGGCCCTTCCCCATCTGCTCCCTGGGCCTGCAGTGCCCTGCCCTCTTTTCTGCTTGGTGAACTTTTCAACCCTGGAGACCCAGCACCCATGCATCCAACATGAAATCTCCCCCAGCACCCATGCAAGGACTGCCCAGCCCCCCACCCCCACCCCTGGCTCCCAGCAAGGATTGTAACCCTGGGCAAGGGCTTCTCTGTTGACCTGTTTGCCTCAGGGCATAACCCCTCCAGAGCACCTCTTTGTCCTGGCACCCAGCTCTGGCCAGCCAGGCCGGAAGCAGCATCAGCTGGGCCCACCCCACCCTACCCGGTCCCTCAGTGGGGAAGGGAGCCAGGCCTCCCACCCCCACCCCCCAGGACTTGGGGGACTGCAACCAGGAATAGGCCCACAGAAACTGGGGGTAACAGTCTTTGAAGCTGAATACAGTGGTTTGCCCAGGAAGCCTCAACTCAAAGCTAGGCTGAACCCTACCCTCAAATCCCTCTCTTCCAGGAAGTCTACTCAGATTTCTCCATCCCTAGAATCCACGAGGTAGTTTCCCCTGGCGCTTTTCTGTCCATGGCAGGTGCAGGGAGAAGATTCTGGCTTGAGAGTCAGGTGACCCAGGTTCAAATTCTGGCTCAACACCCCCGACAGCCGCTCACTTCACGGGAGCTCTGGGCCCACTCTCCTCATTCCTGTGGGGTCGGGGCAGGGATGGGGAGGGTGGGGAGGATCCCACCCCATGAGAAGAAGCCTGAATAGAACTTGGCACCTGGTAATGATCTGTCCTACTTCACTTTTGGACCCCAGGCAGGCCTCCCCAGACTCTCAATTCTGAAGAGCGGAGGCAGGATCGGAGAAGCCCAAGACCCACCCTCTCCCAGATCTCCCCACACCACCCCCTGCTCCTCACACCACACCCAAGCCCGCAACCCAGAAAAGGCCCCCGTTTAACAATGGAGGAGGGTCAGGAAGAGAAGCTGCTTTACCCGCTTTCCCAAGCCTCTCGGGACGGGGGATGGGAAGGAGGGAGGACACCCAAAAGGGGACTTGGAATTGATGGGTGGAGAGCTGGAAAGGGACCAGGACAGGGAAATTGTGAGGAAGAGATGGTCAAGTCCCGGGGGTTCAACACCAGGGCGTCTGAACTAGGAAACTTGCCCCGGAACTCCGGGAGGCGGGCGCGGTGGGGGTTGGAAGGGCCGGGAGGCCCCTCGACGTGGGGTGGAGGGTAGGGTGGGGACAAACCCCGGGTGCCCCGGCGGATCCTCGAGGCTCCCGCCCCCCGGGGCTGAAAGCCAGGGCTCACCCCCTTCCTCCCCGGCGTGCGGGATGTTCACCCCCCGCACGGACACACCGATCGGGGCTCACCGGGCACACACCGGCCACGCACCGGCCAGCGCTGCACCTGCACACACACCTCCGAAACACACACAGGAACTCGCGCGCGCTCGCACACGCCTCCCTCTGCGCAGCGCCTCCTACCTGCCGCGCCGCCACGGGTCGAGCCGGACTCCGGGATGCGGGCACGGCGCGGGCAGCGGAGCGGAGGCTGGACGAGCCCCAGGCAGCAGCCTCCGGCTCCGGCCAGGGATCGGCTCGGGATGGCCTAAGGCGGGGGCTAGAGCTGGGACTCCCGGGCTGCGGCCCACCCCGCCCCGCCCCGCGGCCTCCGCCCATTCGGGGACAGAGGCGTGGTCTCTCCAACGGGGCGGAAGGAGCAGGATTGCTGCGCATGCGATCTGGCACCGCGCTGTGGGGCGAACCCGCCGGGAGGTGGCTGCGGAGTTCCCGCTGGGGAATAGGAGGGGGTTTGGGAGCCTGTGAGGCTCCGCCTAACCCCTCTGGGCTCGATAAAGCCCCTGTTCTTCTGTCCTCCCTTCCAACCTCGCTCTGCCTGCTGTGGAATGCCTTCGGGAGCCACCCCGGGCTGAACCCAGGTCGGCGGGTGCCCGAGGGTTCCCGTGCAAGCCCCGCAGAGGGCGTGCAGGCCGCTGAGCTTTGGGAAAGCACCTTGTACAGCAGCGGTCGCCAACCTTTTTGGCACCAGGGATCGGTTTTTCCACGGACGGGGCGAGGAAGGGGGAAGGGAACGGAGCTCAGGCCGGGGCTGGGGCGGCAGTCCTTCACTTGCTCGCAGCCGGTCACCCCCTGCTGTGGAAGGGTTAGGGGGGCGGATACAGGAGGCAGAGCTCAGGGGAGCTTCCCTCGCGGGCCCGAGGGTTGGGGACCCCTGTTGTACAATGAACTCAGCGACGACCACCGCAGGGGCTGGGGAAAGAAGGACTTGAAGAGGCATGAGCCCATTTCTTTTCCATCTCCATGTCCATAGTCATCCCAAAGGCTTGGGTTGGAGGAGGGGAGACCTAGACCTCTGGAGGCGCCAAGAGGGACCTATTGTTGGATGGGGAAAGTGGGCTCTAGGCCTGTATTAAGCATTTTCGGTGCTGTGATAGGACGGCGGTAGGAGGGGCAGGCTTCAGGAATGAGGCTGAGGTTTCTGAACGACCAGTTCTGGCACATCGTGGGGGCTCAGGGATTCCTCCTCATTGCTCTGGGACCGCAGGGCAGACACGCTATGATTTGCCCTCGGAGGCCTGTATCAGCGCGCTTCGCAGATGGAGAAACTCAGGCCCACTCATCTCCCCCTCCAGCGCTCGCAGCCTCAGTTCGTGATTTCATCCACCGCTCAGTCAGGTCACTCATACTAACCGGCTTCTTCCACCACCCCACAGCCTCTTTCCCAGGCTCCCCAGATGTTTCTCACCTGGGAGTAGCTCCAGCCCCCTCTAGAGCTTCTTATTCAACCAGGGAAGACTCAAACATGCAGCCATGATCCACCGCCCGCAGGACAATGTTCCAAGTCTGCGCCCCTTCCTGACTCTCCACCCTGTCTCACTGCCTGTGCCCTGGGCTGCAGTCTCCCCAGGCCCTCAGTGCTCCTCTCAAGCGCTGTCAGCTCCCAAACCCTCTTGTTGATGCTGATCTGACGTCTAAAAGGCTGCTCTTTCACAGTCCGCGCACATGTGCTGATATCAGCCCTCAGCTCTCACGCAGTTCCACCATGAGCGCCACCTCACCTTCTTCAGCATTCCCACCTGGCTGTGTCTCTTCCAGCCCTACCCTCACGCTGTCTCTGGGAGTTAGGGGTAGAGTCTCTGGGAGGGCCAGGTGGAGGCTCGCTCTGGGGACAGCAGTGCTTGGTGAAACCAGGAGGCTCTGAGCTCCAGTCCTCACTCTGCCGGTTCCTGGTCATATAACCCTGGCAAGTGCTCTGTCCTTCCCAAGCCTCGTTTTCCTGTCTGTAAAACGGGCATCTAACAGAAGTGTGTGATAATCAGGTACAGGCAATTCTTGGGGCCCAGGAAGGCCCCGTCATACAGGGTGTTGGACATCATTGCCTCTGGGCTGGGCAACTCCTGTGTGTTCGAAGTGGAGCTGGGGTCATGTCTGAGAAAATACGCACAAAATGGTGCCGTTTGGAAGATGCTCGGTCCCCCTTCTGCATTTCAGAGTGTTGGGACTCAGGAGGGGTGTCATGTGGTGGTTGCAAGCATGGACTCTGGACTCATTGTCCAGGCTCATATTAGCTGTGTGACCTTGGGCAAGTGACCCAACCTCTCTGTGCCCCGGTCCCCTCACCTGTAAAGCAGTATTACAGCACTACACCATGGAGTCATTGTGGGAATTAAGTGGATCAATCACGCAAAGCTCTAGAGCAGTCCCTGGTTCTGATAAGTCAGTGCCAAGCATGGATTTGCTGATGTTATTTTCATGCAGGCCAAGCCCCTCATTTTGTGAAGACACTGGTCCCCCAGAAGCAGAGACATGTACATGTGGCTCCTTAGATGCCCAGGCATTCCAGAATGTTAGAACTGGAAGACTCCAACAGGAAGCCCATCCCTGGCAGGTGAGGAAAGAGGCCTAGAGAGAGACAGTGACCTGCCTAGGCACCCAGCCTGGTGGGGTGGGGGAGACATTGGCCCTGCTCTTGCTTCAGGGGAATGGGAGGTTTTAGGATAAGTCAGGAAGAGCCTGGCCTCCTGACAAGTTTGGGGAAGGGTGGGACTTCAGTGAAGCTCTGGCCCCAGGACCCTGCTGGTTATCTTCATAAACTGAGTCATCTAATGGTGCCACCACATGTAGGTGCTTTTCCCACCCTCTGCAGGAGCCCTCATTGGCCCCATTTTGTAGATAACAAAGCTGAGCCTCAGGGAGATGCCCCGGGTCACACGATTAGGAAGCCGCAGAACCGGGATCCATCCCTGCCCTGTCTGACTCAACACTTGTGCCCTTCCCCTCAGTCCTCCCCCTCTTCCCACCCCTGCGGAAAAGACACCTCTGTGGGATCCTTGACTGGCTGTCCAACCTCTGCTTGCCTCCCCCTGGAACTGGGAGCTCATTCCCTCACAGGGCAGCCTTGTCCACTCCCCTGGGGAGAGCCTTTTGTCACCCAGAGCCAATCTACCTCCCTCTTCCTCGGTCTGCAGGAGGCAGGACCTTCGCTGCTCCTGGCCAGGAAACCCCTATCTTTACTGTTCCTGTATGTAACACAGTTTCCCATGTGAAACTTATAATAATAATAACTTCTTTAAAAAGAGAAACCCAACAACTCAGCAGATCTAATTGCCTGGCTCTTGTTTGAAAACCCTAAAGGAAGCCCCTTGGCAGGAGGCGTGGCTCAAGATGGAGGCTCCTTAAGGCCTGGTGTCTTGGGGCGGAACATTCAAGCAATCATGTTAGCCAGTCCCCCACACCCGTCTAGAGAAGCAGGGTCAGACACACGGGACTTCCAGGTTGGGAATGGCTGCTCACGGTATTCTCCTGAGGGTGCAGAAAGGGTAGGGTCACACTGGACTCCAGAGCTTTCTAACTTTTACTCATCTATAAGTGTAGCTGTCTCTTTGTTTTAATTTGTATTTTGTTGTGATCATTAATAATTTAGAGGGCCTCCTAATGTGCTGCTAAATTTCAGAATTTCCTCTTCTGAACTTGGATGTGGCTTCCTTCGCCCTTGTTTCTGCTGGGTTTTGGTTCGTACATTCTGGGTATCGATCGTCGTTGGCTTTAGACCATGTAAACGTCTTTCCCACTGTCAGCCTCCACTATTTTCTTCCTCGCTGAACAGAAATCTTTAGGCTTATTCCACTCACATCCAAGCTTTTAAAAATCTTATTCTTTATGAGTTTGAAGTCTGCTTGAAGAGTCTTTCCCTACGCCTAAGTCACAAAGATATTCTCCTATCTTTCCTTCTGTCATTTTTGTAGCCGTACATTTCAAACTGAGGGCTCTAACCCAGAGAGAGTTCCTTCTTAAATGCAGCATTAGGTGAAGACCCCCGTGACTGACCCACTGACCCGCGGAATGAGCCGCGGCGTCAGCTGTGTGTCTACATCCGGCAGCGCCTTCGGTTCCCGCCCGCACAGGCTGCCTCTGAACTGTGGCCTCTCTTTATTGGCCTGTCCCAGCATTAGCACCGTAAACGTCATGATGATGTTTGTATCACCATGACTTTGTCAGGTTGTTTGGTCATATACAGTAAGGCAAATGTCACCTCTAACTTCTAATTTTTAAGAGCGGCTCAGCTATTCGTTTGTTTTTTAGAGTAAACTTACTGAGTTCCTAAAAAAAAAAAAAATCCAAATGGAATTTTGATTAGGGCTGCATTGAATTTAAAGGTTGCTTTAGGAATAATTGATATCTTTATAATATAATGCAGGTCCATACGAGAAACGGGCTATCTATTCAGACCATTGCCTATGTCCTTTATTAGAGGTTCATTCTTTTTCTCCATGAAGGCCTTGGACATTCACATAAATTCTATTGTAGATACTTTATAATTTTTGTTGCTATTGCAAGTGGTATTTTTCTCCCAAGTTTTTATTTTTTTAAATGTCAAACCAAGAGAAAAGTGGGATGATGACCCTTATACCTTTTACTTGAAATCAACAATTTTTAATATTGGTAAATTCTCTCTTTCATGTACATTCACACATACACACTTTGTTTCTGAACCACTGGAAAGTAAGTTCCAGCCATCATACAAAAATGTTTCACCTTTCATGAAAGTGACACTTTCTAGCTGGTTATGCCTGGTATAGAGAAATGGTATGGGGTTTTGTATGTTGATTTTGAATCTGGCAACTTGTTTTTAAAGGCTGGTGGCATTTTAAATAGTCACAACCACAATTAGAATCACATTTTATAGCATGACCTTCTATCTTTACTACGTGTGATTCACTCGATATTTCTATTTTTTCCTCTTTAAATTTTTTAAAATGTGGGTTTCAGGCTTTGAATTGATTTCTGACCCACTTATGAGTCTCAGTTCATGATTTGAAAACTGCCCCCAGACTAGGTTGGGGACCTTCCCCTGTGGCCCCCCAGTACACGCTCTGGGCAGGCTCCAGTGTCATTCCTAGCACAGGTGAAGTGTAGCCCTTCCTGACTGAACACTCAGAGATCCAGGAGCAGACAAACACTCACAGTATTTTTCATTCAAAGCCCAAAGAGTCCCCCCACCCCAGGCTGGATGCTGAGCTGGCTTCAGGCTTGGCCTCTCCCGAAGCCACAGACCTGCTGCGTGTTGCTGGGCTGGGCACTCCCAGTGCAGCCCGCCTTCCCATTCGCTGGGGGTGGGGGCCAGGGCGGGGGGCGTCTCTCAGGGCTCTTCAGGCTCAGACTTCCTGTCCCTCCATAATTGTTATTTACTTTTTTCTTCTGGGTTTGAGGGAGTGGGAAGGTAGGGCATTGAGATGGGAAAAATTGAAGTGGGGCCTTACCTTTAGCTGCATACTCACTTCCTTCCTCAAACAGCTACGGCCTCCTGTTCCCAAGTGCCACTGTGGTGGGTGGGGCTGGAGGCATGAATCACGTTATGGGGGGCATGTGTGTACGTGTGTGTTTGGCTACAGCCAAATTGTTGGACTGTGTGTGTGGCGGACACCAGGCGTGGTGGCTAGGGCAGGGGTCAGGGTCCAGGAATGGCTAGCAGGAAGCCTGGGCCCAAAAGACTTGTGTGACCTTGGGCAGGTCACTCACCTACCTGAGCCTCTGTCTCCACATCTGGCCAATGGTTATGATCACAATCCCTGTTCCCTGGTTGGGGTGAGGATCCAAGGAAGTCAGGGCCTTAGAGGAGCCCTAATAACATGATATCACTCAACATTAATTTAGATGTTTAAAGTAATATCTTTAAATATTTTTTATTTTCTTGCATATCTTTTAGATTTAGTTAAGTACCTTTTTATTTCTATTATAAATGCTACTTTTAAAAAATGACTTTTCCTGACTACTTGTTACTACTATACAGAAATTAAATTGAATTTTGAACATTGATTTTTATACCTGGCAAACTCGATACATTTTTTTTAAAATTAATTTAATCAGCTGTATGTAGGACTGTGTGTGTGTGTGTGTGTGTGTGTGTGCGTGTGTGTGGTGGGTTTTCTATTTAGACTAATGGTTCTCAGGGAGGTGTGCTGCTCCCTAGTGGAGGGTTTGGAAATTTGCATATCAAGTTCATGTTGTGCTCAAGAATTCACACATCAAAATTCTATTACTTTAAAGTATTTTTATTTTATTAATATTTTATATTACAATTAAAAATTATATTAATTTTTAAAATATATCTGTGGACATACTAGCTAAGAATTAATTTGTTAGAGAAAGGGGAAATTGGATCTGACAGGGTTGCAAACCTGTAAAGTTTTGTTAATTTTCTTCTTTTTTTCAAGTCATTATGTTTTTGACTCTCTTGCCTTAACTGTGCTTTTGACCAAGGCTTAGACAATGTTGAACAGAAGTTGTGAGCATCGAATCTTATTTCAAATTTAAAGAAAATTCTTTCAAATGCTTTCACTTTTTACCAAGATTTTCTTTAAAATTACAAATGGATGTTGAATTCTATTTAAATTTTTTTTCCTGATCTGAAGTACTCAAATATCTCCTGACATCATATACCACAAGGACAAACCTTCATATATTCTAATTGCTTTTCTCATGCTATCCCCACCTTGAACTTATGGGATAAACCCATCAAGATGCTGATGCATTATCCTTTTTACATATTGCCACATTCCATCTTCTGTCGACTAGTATTTCCGGTAGGATTTTGCATCTGTGTTTGAATAAGACAAGCCCATCATTTTCCTGGCTCATTAAGTCCTGGGCAGCTACTCTGGCCGCTGGTCCGGGAAACGGAGTTAGGAGCACCGGCTCCCTGAGCCCAGATTATACCAACCCACGGAACCGCGGCTCGCCTGCGCTTGGAAACTGTGTGAGGTGCGCGCCACCTGGCGGTAACGGGGCGCAACAGCCCCATGAGCCGGACTGGGTGAACGGAGCCAGGGCCCGCGAGCCAGGTGACAGACACCAGGTGATGCCAGGGCTGGGCAGGCTGCGCGCCTTCGCTGGGCCTGGTGAGGTGAATAGCCCAGCTTTAGAAACAGGGTGACCAGGACCCACAATGATACAGCAGGCCTATAACTGTGCCGTTCTGACCTTTCTGAGTTGTGAAGTTTCTGACTTACCATCTCTACCGATAACGTGGGGGGTAAGGGGGGAGGGGCAGGGTGGATTAATCCACCTGCCTGTCAAGTGGGAAGAAGTTGTCAAAGCACAGGACTCAGACTGTCTGGATGATACCGTGTGTCCTCCCCTGGCCCCAGCATTCTTGTTTTCTTTTCTGCTGCACGCACTTGAGAAATGGTAGCTGGGGAGAAGGGAATTCAGGACTAAAGATTCTCAGTTGTCCAGAACGAGAGTCCACATCAGGGAGATCTGTGTGAAGGAAGTACACTTGTTCATTCATTAATTTTTGTTCTTTATTTTCTAATTGTTCATTTATTCAACAAGTATTCATTGGATACTGTGGTAGGCCAAATAATGGCCTCCAAAAGCTATCCATGCCCTAATCCTTGGAACTGGTGAACATGATAGGTTATGTGGTAAAGGGGAATTAAGGTTGTAGATGGCATGAAGGTTGCTGATATGCTGACCTTAAGAAGGAAGATAATTCCGGATTATCTTGGTGGGCCCACGTGTAAGCTGGGAGCTGCTCAGCAAGGAGGGCAGGGCTTGCCCTCACTGTGCTCTTCCATCCTGGCCTGCTTCTTGGCCTGGTGGTCCCAGGGTCGAAGATGGTGAAGCTGGAGGCTGTGAGACCCCTTGAGTCCTGGGCTTCAGGACTTGCATCATATCACATCCACCACAGTGTGTTGGTCAAAGCTAATCTCAAGACCAGCCCAGATGCAACAGGTGAGGAAGAACTCCAAAAACCTGCAGCCATTTGTAACCTACCACATGGGTGTTGAGGAGGTAAGTTGTCTCAGCAGGCAAGGAGGGGTGCAGAGAGGGAGAGGGTACTGCGGGCAGAGGCACAGAGGTCTGTCCGGGACTAAACAGGACACATGCTGGATACATTCCGGGTTAATGTGGTTGGAGAGGCAAATACTGGGAGTTGATGCAAAGGTAGATTTGAGGGACCCTGAGAAGGGCCTTGAAGGTCATACCTGGAGTATTAACTTGATCCTTTGGAAGTTTGGACAAGTTCATACCTGCTTTCAAGAGCCCATTCGAGCAGGTGGTATAGATGCTGGAGAGGGCAAGGCTGGAGGCAGGGCCCCGGAGCAGGCAGGGCGGTGCTCCGCGGGGCATGTGAGGCCTGGGCCTGAACTGGGCAAGGGCTGCCAGAAGGGCAGGGGTGGCACCCTCAAAACTTGGTAATTTACTGGGTGTTCTATGAGAATGTTTGTTCTCAGGCTCTCTGTCCTTCCTGCTAATTTAGAGGAACCTGGGGTAGGGGGATGTCTGCGGAGAGTGAGGGGTAAGAATGAGGAGGGAAGAGAGTGATGGGAGGATGTGGGGCTGAGAGAGGATGGAAGCACCAATTAAATCCGGAGCAAACAAGGGCCAGAGTGCAGCCCCAGGGAGGGACTGACCGTGTTCCTCTCCAGAATGAGCAGCTCCGGCCCATCAAGGCCGGGTGGAGCAGGTCCCGCATGGGCCAGCCGAATAGCTTATTTGTGTTCATTTTTGTCAAGCCCCCTAAAAACTCATCTTTTCACCTTAGCAGAAATTTCTTTGGGGAATTTTAGGGATAAAATGAAGGGGGAAGAAAGATAAATGGGGGTAATTTTATTGCAGTAAAATGAACAGACTTCAGGACAGGCAGCTTATGACCTCTCTGGGAAGGTTTGGGAATGGCCAGAGAGGAACTCAGTGAGATGTGTGTAGTGGGTGTGTGTGGCAGGGCGGCTTGAGGGAGGCGTGTACCGTTCGGAGATGGAAGTGAAGGAATCCCTACTCCTTTTCAGGCCCACCCTCCGCCCCGGCAATGGGCAGGCGCTTGGATCTAGTGTGAAAGTCTCGGCCCCTCCAGTGCTCATTCTGCCACAGCCTCGTCCCAAACACTGGGGAGGGATAACGCAGAGGAACCTGTCCCTGCCCCAGGACAAACAGGTTCTGTGGGCACAGGCCAGCACTGATGACCAGCACGGGGCAGAATGGAGGACAGTCCCTTGTTCCGGATTGAACTGCACAGTGAGCGAGGGGCCTGGGGGTGGGGCAGACTCGCCGGGTTTGTCCAGAAGCATGGCGGCGCCCCTGGCAGGCCCAGAGCAGGCGCGCTTTCTCTTCAGGAAGGATCCCATTCAGACACCCCATTCTAGTTAGGGTCACGCTATGCCATGGTGCTAGCCCTTAAGACAATCCTATATTTCACAGATGTAGAATTCAACATGTAAAGTGAGGGACCTGGCCACCATCGCACAGGTTTTCAGGGGAGGACCGGGATGGCGGTGGCAGAGCTTTAGACACCGACAAGGACGCAAAGCATGTAGCAGCGCCCTGTCGGGACTAACACCGATGGCTTGGGCGGGGACTGCACCTCAGTGCAGTGCCGGGTCAGGGTCACCGCCCTCCGCCCCTCATGCCGCGTGAAGGACCCTGTCAACTCCACGGCCACAGCGCGCCCAGCCGCCGGCACCCACAGGCCCGCGGAGCCAGACCTCAGTCTCACTCCACATGTCCTTTCTGCGTGGCCACTAATTCCCTTTGGTTGGAGGTGCCCTTGTCCTTAAAAATTCCTCTTAACTAGTTCTTAAATGGGTGGTTCCTAGGATTCAGCCTGAGACCCTCTACTTCCATGATCCCGTCCACTCCCACAGTTTCAAGCAGTGTGTATGCTTTGTTTCTTAAATTATCTTTAGTCCGATCTCTCAGCTGAGCTCCAGATCCACGCTTCTCCTTAAGCTCTCCACCAGCATACTGCAAGTCCTCACTTAACAGCATCAAAAGGTTCTCAGCAACTGCAAATTTAAGTGAAACAGCATATAACGAGACCAATTTTACCACAGGCCAGTTGACAGAAACAGTAGTTAAGTTTCTATGGCATATTTCTGATCACAAAAACATCACCAAACTTCTAAGGAAAGGCCCAAGAGCACTTCTAATATTAAACATTGAAATAAATGTGAGCTGTACATACCTTTAAGAAAAATGAGTAAGACCAAGTAAGATAATCCTTTTCCAACCCATTATTCCAGTTCTGGGTCATGGCGGCTGGAGCCTCTCACGGCATCTCAGGGCGCAAGGCAGGACCAGCCCCGGACAGGACGCCCTCCGGTCGCAGGGCCAATCCCCCCGCCCCACACTCACACAGACCAGGACAGTGTGGACACACTAGTTAGCCTAACGCGCAGCACATCTCTGGGATGCGGGTGTGTGAGACATAGATGGGAACAAAGCCAATCCCATCCCTGTGTCCTAGATTTCATTTCTAAGTTTCATGCTGTGACATCTAACTTCACTGTCCTCAGTACGTATATCATAGCCTTCTAGTTGATTATCTGTATTCCTTAAAATGCAACCATAAATATTTTTGTTAGTAACAGTTGCCTGGAATGGCATGACAACAGAGATACATATCAAACCGGTGATAGTAACGATTATAAACAGTCATCTATCACCAGACCACCGGGAGGTATGGCCCTTGGCTTTACTGTATTCTTTGTTCCTTTGTCTTGTCGATCATCACTGTAAGAAGTACTATAACAGGATCCTGGGACGGACAATGATCTGCACAGAACTGCTGGGTTGTCTGTCCTCTCTGACCCTGTGTTCCCGCAAGTAATTACCTTGTAATAAATCCTGTCACGTTCTGTGGAGCTGCCTGCTTTGTTTGTTGGTCTGAAGACACCTCCTTGTCTCTGTGGCCCTTACACCTGCGCCCCATGCTCGGACAGGGAGGAAACCGGAGCGCGGAGAGAAAACACTCACAGACGAGGGAGGGCGCAGCAGACTCCACACAGCCTGGGGCCCAGGCCGGGAGCCGATTTTTTTTTTTCCTCTCATCAATATTAGAATGAAACTACATTGAACAAAATTGTTATTTGAGGACTTTCTGTATTTATCTCACACACACTTCAAACTCAACAAATTCCACTTATTTCATAACTCACCCAAATCTGCTTCCTCCCACAGAACTCATACTTTCCTATCTCCAGTGCCATGCTCCGCCCTTACCTCTCCTTGGACTACCGCCCTCTCTTCTACCTGGAATCCCTAGATCCATCCACACTGGCTTCCTGCATTCCACTTCCCACGCTTTCAACAGCTTTCCAAATTCAAATTCTTACCATCGCTTTCAAAGCCCTGTGGGACTTGCCCTTGTCTCCACTCGCCTCCTGCTCTCTCTGCCATAACCAGGCTTCTTTCTTCCTAATTCCTCTCATCCTTCAGTTGTTAACATAATGTTCACCTTCAGGGAAGCCTTCCCTGCTCCAGTTCCCCAGGGCGCACTCCATACCCTTCCTCCGTGACGCTCATCCCAGACGTGACTGGCACTATGGTTAGATACTGGGTTGAGAGTGCCACAGGGCAGGTGTCCGTCCTGTTCTCCACTGCAGTCATGGCACCTACCATGGACACAGCATTCCGGTTTGTTGAATGGATGGCTCAGTGCTGTGTAGTCCCCACATAACAGGGCTCAAAAAATGAATCCTCTTTCTCTTTTTATGCTTTCTTCACATGTTCCTTTGAGAATCAAGCCCTGTTTTGGGACTAGGACACCCTACCAGATGAGACAGGTTCTTCTTTCTCTCTTACTTGGGTAGACCCTTCTGTGTTCCAGTCCAGCGCTGAAGCAAGAGAAAGAGGTGGGAAAAAATGCCTCAGACATGCCAGAGCTGAGCCCAGAGTTAAGAGCAATAAAATTCACTACATCAAATGATGCCCGTGGCAGGGTGGCTTTAGAAAGGTGTGTCTGATTTACAGGTGGAATTGAGGCAATCCTAACTCCTTTGCAGCCTTCCCATTTACAAAGCACAATTCAAAATGCTTTGCAAATTCACGTGTGTTCTCTGTCAGGAAAGGCTTGATCCAGGCAAGGCTACTCCTCTCTGAAACACAAAGGAGGGACTAGAGGAAGAATATACCATATGGTCAGCAGTGATAGAATCTACCCACTCCAGCAGGCTTGGTTTGAAAAGCTAATGCCTGAGAGCTGAGGTTTGGGCAGGGAGGGGAATGCTCACCCAAGAAAGAGGCCATCTGTAATGTGGGAGCGTGACTCAGCATGAGGGTCCTGGTAGCTGTCCCTTCAGCTCTCTCCCAAGAGCCACAAACTCAGTCTTTCCTCACCTGACTCTAGTCGGCTCCACCCTCCCTCCTCCACGTGCCAAGGTGTGCCTGGGGAGGCTAAATCGCCTTCCTTTTCTTAAACACAGATCAACCTCTAGAGCGCCTGAAGATAAACATCAGGGCAGACAATTGTATCTATTCAGTTTTGATGGGCTCATCACAGAGACGAGAACAGGGTAATCAATTCTGTCTGAGAAGCCGCAGTGGCAGCACCGGAAGCAAGGCTGGCAGAGGACTTGGCTTCAAAGGCTCAGAGGAGACTGATGTGGTGGCCATCTCCCAGGAAACTGGCCAAGGTGCTGGCAGCCACTGGCTCCATCAAAACCAGCCAGAAGCAGACAACAGGGTAGGTTTTAAGGTTGCAGCTTCAAGTGTTTGGCAGATACACTGGCAATAATTATTGATTCAGTTCTTGCAAAGTTACATGTCAGAGTGAAGATTCTCTGGATTTAGGCCGATTTGTTCAGTGACTTCCTTCATCCCATCCCAAGACAACAGGTCCTTTAAAAGATGCACTGCAAGAATCCTCTTTAACCAAGACAACTCCTGCTGGACCTTAGTGAGATACCATGAACTTGAAATTTTCACTCTTGTCTGATTTTTATCCCTTGTGTTGTTTCCCAGAGTCTCCCTGATTGTCTGTTTCCAACAGACTCAATGAACTGCCTGTCCTTTTGTTTTAATTTGGCTTTTCCACAAAAACCCACCTGCAGAAATCTTTTGCTCCCTCTTGGATTTGCAGATCTCACACGAAGGGCAAATACTGTATTGAAGCTTCTATTGCACACACTGTGCCACTCTCCTGAGAGGGTGCATCTGACAAGAACCACTTTGCAGTTTCTCACCTGAGCCTTCTGATTGCTGATTGCACCAGACCTGGGAATAAACTGCATGCTCATCTACGGTGCCCCCTGCAGGGGGAAGACAAGATTTCTCAGATGTCTGTAAGCAAGTGTTCAGACTTATCCCGTTTCACGGCTAACTCGCCAACCTCATCGTTGATTCCGAGAGAATAATTTATTTGTGGAGCGTGAGTGGGCCTTGTGAGTTTGAAGTGGTTAGATCACCTCACGGTCTTTTCTCCTGCTCTCTTCCCTCCCTGTCTCAGCTCCAGACCCCCTTCCGATGTCATCATTCACATACATTAGCGACAGCTCCTTGATGGCTGGGAATGGGCTGGAGCGGGTGGATTCTTCAGGATCTGGGTGGGAAGCATCTCTGTGAGAGAGTGAACTAACTACATGGCAGTCTCCAGGGAAGTGAGGCAGAACACAGGGGGCAGGCTGGGGAGAGGCAGGAATGGCACTTGGCTGCATGATTTTATGGCCCCTTGTACAGACTGTCTGGCAAGGTCTTCCCGGCCGTCACTGCAAGTAGGCAGGCAGATGCACATCACATAATCATGAAGTATTTTCTCAATAGGATAGCCACATTAATTTGGCAAAATTTTTTGTTCCTGTTATTTTTCAAAACTTATAATGAATACTGTATTGTTCCAGATTTTTCCTCCTAGAACTTCCACAAAACTTTCTCATAAACTTTCATAGAACTTCAAAAAAAAAAAAAAATGCTGTGATTTGGAAAACTAAGTGAATTGTGGGAAATTCTAATTTGTTTTAAATCTTGTAGATGGCACTTTGGTCACTGCTGACATATGTGCCTTATACAATAATTTTTGTGTCTGTGATCTGTCCCCCCTTCATTGTGTAAACCTGGAGGGTTCATGAGCATACTTGGTATTTATAGATCATAACTGTTTAATGGAAAAGTTACCAAATTTCCTCTTCGGAGCTCCTTTGCTGAAGGTCTAAAGAAAGGAAGCAAGCTCCCAGAACCAGAGTGAATCTTTGTGGCTTTGCAGGTCACAATTCAACTTTTTTTCATATTCTTTCTTGTTTTTAGCCTTGTAAACTACCCTAGGCTTGGAGTTGAAAGGTACTGCAGTACAGTTTAAGACTAACAACAAAAAAATCCTAGCTTAATTGCTAAGCATCCTTTCCCCTGAACAGGGCGGCTGCTGGCCTATATGGCCCTCTTCATTTGGAAATTGGAATACAGTGTGTCCTGAGATGCAGCCCTACCGAGGCACATACCTTGACAAGCTGAGCGGAGGCTAAATCTCAGTCTCCACTAACCCTCCACCCCCAACAGAGGGCCTTAGTGCCGTGCGCAAAAGGTGCGACTAACCATGGTGGCCTTGTCTCCATATGAATGTACTGGTACATTGAATATAAACCAGGGATAAAACATCACCAGAAGCCTTATTTGAAACAGCATCATTTAATACTGTCACCAACAGAGAGGCAATTTAATGCTGAAATATAGCCTAGATTATAGCAGATTAGATAAATATACATAATTCTACTATCTTCTAGAAAAATTATTGTGGCATTGGAAAATCAAATGGAAAAAGTGAATAAGCAGACATGAGATCACCTAGAAGTGGTTAGTTCCTTGAACAGATTCAGGACAACCTATGTTTATTAAATAATTGCTAGCAGAACAAACATCTATACCAAAATGAAACTAGGAAACCATATAATTACCTTGAATAGTTTATCGGCTGGTAACACTGATAAATGACCCAGCAATATTAAAAGTATGAAAATGCTTGACAATAAACAATACCCAATCAGTACATTAAACAGAAATTGATAACAGCTATTTCTTAAAATAGACTAATGTATTAATAGGTATTAAACATTTTAGCTCTACAAAGAGCCAAAAAGAAACTCGGACTACCTTGAAAAGGAAAAAACGTTGAACTTTTCCTTTTGAAAAAAAAAGTGCACATGACTATGGTATAGCTTGTTAGTTTCTTTGCAACTACTATATGGCACATTTTAAATGGCATGAGAAAAAATGGTCTAAAGAGCCCAACTTTCTGGAAGTCAACTCAAAAGATGAATGCTACTAACATTTTTGGACTTTACGGTATGGGATGGAATTCCCTTTATAACAAAAACAAAATCATGTAGTTTTTTCCAAAGGTTTAGGCACTTCGCAGCAGACTGCTGCCAATCTAGTAAAACTGATATAAAGAAATAATTTTATAGTGTAAATATTTAAACACTAATCATATGATTACATTCACCATAGAAATGAGAGGTTTTAAGTGTATAAAATATTTCATTCCAACAAATACACATTGAATCACCTTGCGGAGGGCAGTCAGGAGTACTACTGGTTTGCCACTATGGAGCTCACTTGCTGAAGGTCTCCCAGAACCAGAGTGAACCGTGGAGGCTTTGCCGGTCTTTTTCTTTTTGTACATTTAAACAACACTTAGAATGTAAAAATCATTCTTACTTTGCAGCCCATTCTACTGCAGACTGGATCTGGCCTGGGGGCTGTAGTCTGCCTATCCGCGGTCTACAGCCAGTTGGTATCACAGAACATTTTTGTCATTTTCTTTTGGGTATATATATATATATATTTTACGATTTGCCTAATGAATGTACCCTGCTGCAACCTTAGAGTTACTTCTGTAAACTCGACTTAAAAGTGATGATCTGCAGATCTAACTTGCCATAATGCCATGTTTCAGAATGTTTATGACAATTTGGTGAACATTCAAATTACCAATGACTAAATCTAGTTTAAATATTAACACTGTGTTCTTTAAAGCACACAAGGAGGAGGTTTTGTTAATGAGGGTCGAAAGGAACTGTGAGCAAAGTGTGACGTGTGGTTGGTGGTATAATGTTGCCAGCTGCTGAGCTAAGCAGAGTGGGGCGATTTTAAGTCATATGCATGCCTGTAATTGAAGTTCTTCAGTTAGGTTTTAGGGTTTTCTAGTAGGAAATATTCCTGTGATCATTTTCCACATTAGCTACAAATCAAAACAGGTAGTACCTTGCTGAATTTAATGAAAAATGAAGGTCTTGTGAAACGATACTAGATATTTAAAGTGTATTAAAACGGGGGTCAGTCCTGCTTCTTCAAAATGGCTGAATGTGCATGAACAGCAGAAATTCTGCAGTTAATAATTCTGTTTAAATTCTTTAGTGACGCCCTCTCCTTAGCTGCTCTGATGGCTTACTAGGGAAAGGGCTGATGTTTGATGAAATTTGTTACCCCTTATGTTTTCCGCTTTTCACTCAATGACATCAATCAAGGTTTCATTACTCAAGATGATAGTTCATGGTCCGAAGCCAGAGTTTTATCTTCAGTTTGATTTTCAAGTGAAGCAGTATCTACATCTGGGTCTAGGTCACTTCCAAATAAGATAAAAGACTGAAGCATTAATTACTAACCATAAATTTAGTACTGCTGTTCTTTAATTTTCTGTTTTCCAGATTTAAGGAACCCCGTTAACTCTTTTAATCTATCTACAAAACGTACAGAATTTAGTAGATTACATCTTTGTAAACAAAAATAAAACATTTATCTTTCTTCCATGGCTGATCCCTCCAAAATTTGGAAACTTTGAATATTCTTATTTTTATGGCAAGATAGTTATTTGAGTGTGTCCAAAAAGAGTTTCTCCTTGTAATAGGACACAACAGGAAGCACTGGTTATATTACGAAGGCTTTGACTAGAACGTTGTATTTGAGAAGATATGCATAGAATAAGATATGACTAGTTTTAAGGAAGTAAGTTCGACTTAGAAGGAGCCAGTGCTTACAACGCTCTCTTGGAAAACCAGCCTGGCACCCTTGCAGGGTTCCCGGCCTCACAGGTTGGGGAGGAAGGCCACTTCCTGGCAGGCCCAAAAAGCTCAGAGTGTTCTGGGAACCCTGAGAAGGAGGGATTCATCTACATCTGCCGATACTGCAAGGGAAGCCTGATGGTGAGTCCTTGGCTTGGCTTCTGAGGCTTGAGGCTTTAAAATGTCCAATCTGAGATTCCTGATAAAAGTCCAAGCAAAACAAGGTTAAAAGGCCTATGTCATTAATGATTATTTTTGTTGCATTTAAACAATTAGGCCAAGTGTGATGAGACTAGACTTGTTTTGCAAACAAAAATAGTCTTTCCCTAACTGTCTTTGATGAAAATGAGGGTGAGTATAGAGAGAAATTTTGTTTCAGTGGAAAACTAGATTCTAGTCCTGTTCGTTCTCTCTGATATACTTTCACCTGTTTGTAAGCTGGATCCTGCTGTCTTGTGCATTTTTTCAGTGATGAACATTTCCAATTTTCTCCCACTCCTGACTGGTATCACTGAGAACTAAAACTGCCCTTTTCCTGAAGCCATGCAAGCTGAAGCTGGATGACTTGCCATACTTTAAAGGGGCTATCACTACGACAGCTCATGGCTCTCAGAAAGTTCACAAGAACATGGCTCTTTAAGCTTCAGGAAATAAGCATGACTGAGACTATGTCTGCCCTTACTCCACTGCCTATAGACACTTCAAGACCAACTTCTAGGGATCCTTTTGACTGCCCCCAGGACTCGAAAACTGAGTTTATAATCTACTGTAACAATTAAGCTTTGTTTTTCCTTTTGTTTCTCCGAAAATCTATGTCTTTTCCTTCACAGATCTCTTACCTCCCAACTTGTAACACACCTCTCTCCATAGCCACCAATTCAGCTTCTGGTTAAACTCTGTGGGAGGTTTTAGACAGGTGCCAGAAAGGCGGGGCAGAATATACCACTGTGGCAAAAGAATTATTTTGAGCTAAAGGCACCTGGGAATTAGCAGATGCAAGAAGAAGCCTCTTTCTGCCCCCACCCCCGAAGTCCCTTTATCTGCCTAAAAGTAGAGACTCACAAAAGAACTCAGCCGTCGTAAGTCCTTTTCCTGGGAGTTTCGTACTGCACCTGAACAGACGCTGTCACGAAACTATCATCTCCTCCACCTGTTCTCCTTAAGGCCTTTCCTAAAAGTCATTTGTTTTCCCATAAGTGCCCTCTGTCCCTGGCCCTTTTCCTTATTAAGCTCCCATTCTGCCTCCTTGAGTCACATTTTTCTCTGCACTCCCATGTAAGTGTGTGAATAAAAGTCTGCCTTTTCCATTGCTAACCTGTCACTTGTTAGGCCCCCAACTACTGATAAAAAAAATTCTCAGGCTCCCAACCACTGACTCTAAGAGGACAGAGGAGAGAGTTTCCCTCTCTGACACGAGAAATTAGGTCCGCTGGCAGGCTCACACAAACCTCAGCAATAAAGAAAGAAGTCTCCTTACTCTCAAAGGAAGTGCCACGGTTTAAAAAACAGCATTGAATTTTTTCAGTCAGAGGGGTCATGACCATTGTTTTTCTTCTTCGTTTTACAGCTCCTCCAAAGACCACTTCCAGCCAAATTTTAGTCATTATTTCCAAATGTTTACAGCATAGTGAACAAGCTGTAATTCTAGACACTAAAAAACAAATTATCAAACCAATTATACTATGGCATTGATATGATGTAAAATGTAGACCAAGGTAGATCTGCAAATCGCCATATAGTTGCAAATTCCAATGATAACTGATTCTCTTTGAAATTTCAGTTTTACACAAATGTTTATCCATTAGCACCTCACAAAACCACAGGGTTAAATGAATGTCTCTGTCATGTAAATGTGGAATTGAGAGCTAAACTGTAAACTGCAAAAGATGATTGTTTTCAAGAATAAACTAATATGGAACCCTTAAAACTCTCAAGAAAATAAAGTAGTGTATTAAACATTTTTAGGGACATTGGCTAAATTCGGAAGGTGTTTGCATTAAAATGGAACTTCGTTTTGGCAGGCATTTGAGGGCTTTCATGCTTTGTGTACCGGAAATTTTTGGTCTTTTGATTTTCTTTGACTCAGCCCTCCTCTAAAGTATAAGAAAAATCCTCTTAGTGGAAGGAAAGCCCAGATTAACAGTCCTGGAAATTTTGCAATAAGGTTAAACCATAATATTTGATCGAATTCTGCTAAACCACATACTACTGTTTGGGTTTCTCATTTGTAGATTATTCAAAAATGAATGTTTCTCCTGTTGATGATCGATTTATATAATATCACAAGGATCAAAGAGATCACTTCAGGTGGTGGCAATGTTCGTGAATGTACCAAGGTGGGGAGGAGTGGGTAGAATGACCAATCTGACTAACACAACCACCTTTCACCTAGTTTTTCCTTTAAAAAAAAAAGTCTAACTGCTTTAAATTTTCTGGAGCGAAAAGGGCAACACAGGAAGGACACTAAAATGTGCAAGTAAATTGCCTCTTTCACATCCTCATAAAGTATTAATGTTTTCTAAAATATAATTTACTATAGGGCACACAGATGAGCATCTTTTACATCAGGTGATATGCAAACAAACCATTATTTGCTTAGCAGGAAGCAGGGTTTATTGTTTTGTTTTTGTTTTTTTCTTTGTATACTCTAGTTAACAGGAAGTCCTCCAAGAAAATAAAGGGAAGGGAAAGGGGTAGTAATCCAACCCTATAATGCCCACCCAGAATCCTAGAAGAAAAAAAATAAAACCATTGAAATAAAGGTGATTTAGCAATATCCTAAAGATTAGCAGTATTTCCAAAATACCTGCTGTGGCACAAATACAAAGTCTTAAGTGTGCTAATACTTAGGCTGCTAAAAAGAGAGCCACATGGGGCAAAAACTTGGAAAATGAAAGAGACTGGATTTAGTCTCTGCTTCTTGCTCAATACCTGTAAAATGTTTGATCCTGTTTTCATGATGGAAACAAAGGTCTTTGAAAAATTGGCCAGCCAGTGGTACAAGTCACCCAGTGGTACTCATACTGCTCAGGTGAGGTGCTTAGACAACTTTATTTAACAAGTGGTGGCTGAACTGCTCATTCAACAAACTAAAGAGCCTCTGTCAGGATGTGCTCTCTATACACTTAATCTGACTCTACTACTGTAGAACCTCAGTTTCCCAATGTTTAGCAGCACTATGATTAAGGATGTGCCTGTTTCTATATATAGATTCTTTAAGCAGAAGTATATCTTGAGTGCAAAGGACAATGGTGCGAAACAAATGGTGTAAAAATGTAAAATGGCTGATAACCTAGGTAGCTGCATATGAAATGTAGCCAGGAGTCAGAATCTCGTGGTAAAAGAAAGAACAGTCTTGTGGGCTGTGTTGGAACTGTTTAGTTTCATGTTTTCCTAAGGCACGACCACAGTTCTTTTACATTTATGTTTTGGCAAGTGCTTTTCTCTCTGGAGGATCATAGAAGTAGGGGGAAGTATCTGTCTAATGGCATGTTAGCATGCTAAGGTAAGGAAAATACTATTTGGACTAAAACTAAGGCAAGTAGGTGAAAAAAACAAAATTTGTACTGGTTTTAAAACTGTACTAAGGCTACTTGCTGAATGCTGGAGGGGTGACAGACGTATTTCATACCTTTGCATAAGAAAAAAATGAGCCTCCATTTGAAGCTCATAACAACAATCTGCATCTTATAATAATGTATAAGCAAGAAGAGTCATAAAATTGCTAATGGCATACAGCTACAAATACGGTGATACATGAGCAAAGGGGTCAAACCAGGTTTTTAAACCCGGGCAGGTATTGTGTTCGTGAAAATTGACACAGTTTGTTATACATTCAAATCCAAATTAGCGCTAGCTGCCTTACAGTGAGATTTCACTGCCGTTTTCAGCACTTTAACTTTCGGGAGCTCTGTTACAAGTTCAAGTAAGTTAGAGCTGTTCCCAACCCTTAAATCTATTTCCTTCAAAAAATGAAGGAGCAGGTATTCTAAATAAAAAGCTTTATGTAAATAGGATCCTGATCATTTAGCTCTAGATAACCCAACATATTTTCTCTGAAAACTGGAAAGTATTGCATAATTTAAAAAGTCAGAGTATAAAGACATTCATTGGTAACTTCAAATAAGTTATGCCAGGCTGGAATATGGGCAGACCAGACCACCAATCATGTTTGCCTCGCCATAAATATAGTACAATGTAAAGATCTGCAAAGATTGAAGGAAACAGAACAACCACCTTTAAGTGTCTGGAGAGACAACATTCTACACAGGTGTTCTCATAGCCTCTATAAAGGTTGCAAGATGACCCCTCCACTCTGATTGGCTGTGATGTGGCCACACACAGACAAGCCAGAGCTGGGATGTGACAACCCAGTGGCAGATTTGAGCTCGCTTATGACACACTCGGATTAGCACAGAGGCAGACAATGAAAAACTACCAAATCCCACTGATCGCTCTTTAAACAAAACAAAACAAAAAAACTTTGGAAAACCAACTGTCATGAGGTTACTTACTTGGACAAAAATACAAATCAAGGCTGACACAGCTAAGTGCTAGCTCATAGCTGGCCTTCTGGATATGGGGTTTTGCCAATATAGCTGATTTCATTATTTAAAACCAAATATTAAGAAAGTATAATTCACATGCAACTGTTGTCAAAAAAAGAGGAAATGGTAAGTTTCCTATTATCAGCACAAACTGTTAACCTGTTAAGAAAAGCCCAATTTTTCTAGCATTCAAGTATATATAGACATACAATGTCTGTTTCTTTTTAAACATCTTAGGGTGAGGGTGGGGGTGAGGAGGACGAAGGAGACAATGACACAAGCTAAACATCCAACAAGCGCCATCCCTCACTCTCCGTGGGGCTGACAGCGTTAGTCAGAGTCACTCCTTAGCTGCAATGGTCATGATAAATTTGAGCATGTAGATCTTTAAGGATCTCCTTATTCCTTTGGCCAGGCCTACGGCAGGTGTTTTTTTGTTTTCTTAGTGGAATAATTTATCTGTGCTTCCTGAGAGGTTCCAACAGGATCACTGGCCAGATTCCGAAGAGAAACTGTTTGGAAACAAGTCAGGACAAAATGAAATAAGATAAAAGTGTTCCATATTATCCCTGAAAAAATGAGAAAGAATCCATGGGCTATGCCTCTAGTGCTTGGTAGGTTTGCTAGTGATTGTCTTGGTGGAAGTACCTGAGCATAGCATATTTTTTCAGGTTTGCACTAGATTTCAGAAACTATGTTTACTTAATTTATTAAACTGTATTAAGCATCTATTTGTCAACCACAGAGCTGGGCATTGAAATAATCTCAGATCCTTAAAACAACTGTGCAAGGTAGCTATTAACAGGTCCATTTTATTGTTGAAGAAACTAAGGCTTAAAGAGGACTGCCCAAGGTCAAAGAGCATTAAGTGGAAGAATTAAGGTTCAAGAGTACCTGGTTCTGAAATCTGTACTCACTCCCCTACTTCTTCAACCCATCCCTTTCTTCCACTCCATCCCGTCTTCCCAATATCCCTTCTCTCCCAACACCCGCCCCCCCACACCTAACCCCTATGAAGTGGACTTACCTTCACTTTTGGCCTGCATCTCAGGTAAAGTGTTCTTGTATATATACTGAAAGAAAAGGGGAGGAGAAAGTTGCTCATACTGATTTTTAACCCATGCAAACTGGCATACTGACAAATTTAACCATAGTGTCTATGTATATACAAAGAACAAGCAACATTGGTATATCTTTTGTTCTTTTAGCAAACATACATATATTTAATCCTCACCTAAGGACATGTTTCTATTAATTTTAGAGAGAGGAAGGGAGGGGTGAGAGAGAGAGAGAAACATCAGAGTGAGAGAAAAACATTGACTGGTTGCCTCCTGAATGTGCTCCAACAGGGGCTCGAACCCATAACCTAGGCATGTGCCCTGACTGGGAATTGAACCAGCAACCCTCCAGTGCATGGAATGATGCTCCAACAGAGTCATGCAACCAGGACTTAGTAACCTACTCTGCACACAGCACTTGGCAAGATGCTAAGGGAGACAGAGAAAGGATCCGCTCTCAGACTATGACCTCAGGATGTTTTCAGCTTAGGAGGGGGCATTTCATTCATACTTCATAGGATTCATATCATGATTGCTGGTTTCCTCTTCGAAGATATATGATAGTAAGGATTAGAGTATTCTTAGAATATTCTGGAAATGGTTATATCAGCTCTACAGGATTACAACAGAGGTATAAAATAAACAGAAAGATAACAGAGTTTTTTTTCATAGTATCCTTTAAAATGAGTCATCTCTGAAAATATCAGATTCTAATATCAGTGCATAAAACGGAGGTAAATTTAAATCTACCTGTGAAAAATTCATTAAACTGTCCATAGCATACAGCATAGTTTTGTGTATAGTACACTAATTAAATGTATTTGAATAGTAATATACAGTGTAACATGTGAATATGCAAGACATAATGTTATAGTATGAAAATTTTTCTCTTTTAAATAAGAGAAAAAAAGGTAAAACAGCATGTACAGTTGAATTTGTGTAATTTCATGTGGCTATAATGTCACTCTACCCAAAACCAGAACTGTAAGGAGGAGCTTCAATATTATGAAGAACACTCTACTGTCTTAAAATATAACCCCTCTGACTGTTTTTCAGATGTCAATCTCTAAAAGAAAGCTGCCATCTTTCCCTTTCCTTTAGGAAAGTATCTTGCACTGCAGTGGAGAAGCCTGGATTCCAACCCTTGCTGTTACCTCCATCCCTCCCAACAGTACCTACAGCAGTGGAGCAAGCACTGGTCCAGAGCTTTCTACACATTTAATTCTTAAACAACCACAGCAGGTGGGCATTATTAGTCCTGTTTTGCATATGACAAATGGTCTCAGAAAGGTCAAATATTCCATGCAAGGTGCCACAGCTAGTAAATGCTAGAAATGGAACCTGAACTCTGGTTCTGTCTAGACATAAACCAATATATTGTACTCTGACTGGCCAGTGACCTTGAGCAAGTAGCTTCTCTGGGTCTCAGTTTGCTTTACCATCAAATGAAGAAGTTATATTAGATGATTTCCAAGGCTTCCTAGACTGGTTTGGGGTGACAGAAAACTCTGGGCTCAAATCCAGGCAATGACACTAAGGTCGTGTATGAGGTGCCTGGCTGCCCTGACCTTGTCTTTCCTCAAGTCTAAAATAATACCTGCCGTACATGATTGTCGTAAGGATTAAAGCAGGTAATATATATCGAGTGCCTAACCCAGAGGAGGTTATGAGCTTAAAATTCAAACTTTTTATTAGGGAACATTTCAAACATAAATAAAAGTATCTATCACATAAAGTTGTTAAAAATCTTCTTAAATTCGCAGCATCTATAATGATGTTTCCTTTTACATCCCTGATACTGGTTATTTATGGTGTTCCTCTTTTCTTGTTTAATGTTACCAGATATGTCAGTTATTAAGTTATTGTATCTCAGCTCCAAATCCACCCTTCTATATTCTGTTTGTTAGGCAGGAGCTGAGAATACAAAGCACATTTTTGCATTGACAAATGCTCCCTGACAGGCTCTTCTAATAGAGGGCATTCAAGAGAGACTGCAAAGCTGGAGGAGAAAGAAAGGACTTCTTCCTTCCTGCTTGATTTGCTTTTTTTAAGGTATTTTAATTTTTTTATCCACATCCGAGGACATTTCTTTTTTCATTGCTTTAGAGAGAGAGGAAGGGAGAGAGAGAAACATCAATGTGAGAAGGAAACATTGACTGGTTGCCTCCTGCACACACCTGGACTAGGACACAACCTAGGAATGTGTCCTGACCAGAACTGAACCCACCACCCTTTGGTTACGGAACGATGCTCCAACCAACTGAGCCACAGAGGCCAGGATGTTCCTGTATTATTTTCATTGGAGCGGGGGGAGGGGGGGGCTGTTGGCTTGTGGTTCTTGCGAACAGCATCCTGACAGCACTCTGTCACTGGGGCAGCAGCTCTTTGTTCCTGTGGCAGCAGTGCCCTTCTTCAGAGGCCTGGGTTCCCTCCCAGAGAGGACTCTCCTCTGAACTCAGATACCAGCACCAGCTAAGCAGTGCCTCCTCTTCAGACTTCAGTTTGGAGACCCTAAAATCTTCAATACTCCCTCCCTCATAGGATCTATGTCCTTTCTATTTAAATCTGTGACTTTGACCAATAGAGTATGGTGAAAGCTACACCATATGAACTCTGAAACTAGGTTATAAAAGGCACTGCTGCTTTCTCCTGGTTCTCTTGAGACCTTCCCTCTGGGAGAAGCCATCTGCCAGGTATGAAGGCTGATTACACTGTGGATGAAGAGACCATGTGCAGGCAGCTCTAGTTTATAGCCACAGCTTCTAGATGACAGCCAGTATCAAATGACACCGCATCTTAAGTCAGTCATCTTGTACATCTAACCTAGCTGGACCCTACAGATGAATGCAGCCTGAGCTGACATCTGACACCAGCCCTATGAGAGACTCCATATGAGGATTGCCTAGCTGAGCCCTTCTGAATTCAAGACCCACAACAAACTAGTTTATTTTAAACTGATAAGTTTGGGGTTGTTGTAACTAAAATACGCAACCCCCAACCTTTTTTTGTGGAACTCCAATTAATCTCACTTTATCTTTCATCTCTCTTAACCTCAACTCCATATTTTTGCCTCTGTTGCATGTAAGTAATTTTTCCTGATCTTCCACTTTACTAGTTCTCTCTTCAATTGAGTTTAATCTGCTATTATTCATGTACATTGAGTTTTGCATTTTGGTCACTACCATTTTCATTTCTAGAGATTCTATTTGGTTACTTAAAAAGTTTGTTTGAAAAAGTTTATTTTTCCTTGAACTTATTTTTGTTTGATTTATTTCTTCAAGCATAGGAATTAACATCATTTTAATAATCACTGATAATTCTAATTATAATATTTTTGCAGGTATCTTTCTATTATACTACTTCTTCTGGGTTCTTGCTCATGGTGTCTTATTTCCTTGTGTGCTTGGTTATTTCTGACTGTGCACTAATTACTTTTCTTAGAAATTACTTTTGAAAGTTTGAACACTGTGAGAAAAATAAAAGTCCTTCTTCAGAAAGCTTTGGTGTTTGCTTTTGCCAGACACCATGTATTGGGGGAATAATACAGGTCTAAGACAACCTTCACCCAAGTTCATGGCATGAGGTTCTCCAGTTCACTTAGGTAGATGGGCTGCAAATCTTTGTAAGGGATGGGTGATGGCCATGGCTTCTTTCTTTTTCTTGCTCTGCTCCATGCCAAAACAATTTACTTTGCAGTCAGTTGAGGATGGAGTATAAAGTGAGCTTATTCCTGGTTCACCCAGCTTGATGCGAGGAGGTCTTCCATTACTCTCTTCCTTGGGCTACTTCCTTTCTTTTGGTTAGCCCTAGGCCTTGACTTCTGCCCACTTTGTTCCATGAAGCCATAAAATCAAACAACTGACAAAAATTCTGCTGGGCCCTGACTGGTGTGGCTCAGTGAACTGAGTACCAGCCTGCAAACCAAAAGGTCACCGGTTTGATTCATAATTAGAAACTCTTGTTATTTAATTCTGACATTCAAATGATCTCAGCTTTCTTTGGCCAATGGGTCAAAGTTTGCTTTCAGTTTTCATAAGAAGACAGAGCTAGGTAATATATGCATGTCTAAACACATGTATAAATACACATTTATAATACATACAACACATCTATATCTAACCTTTTCTATATCTGAGTGTGTGTACATATGTATATACAGGGTGGGGCAAAAGTAGGTTTACAGTTGTTCAAATGGAAAATAATAATTAATAAATAACAATTATATGTATACATGTCACACATTCACCAGTTTATATCAATACTTTAAATTCTAATCTTACCCCCTCAGAGTTCCTTATCACTTTTTCTCTTTCATATTTGTAAGTCCCTTCTGAGACTGGAGAAAACAGGCTTTTGTCATCCTCGATATATTCACTTACTGTTTAATTAATTTATTTCCCATCTCCAGCCACTTCCTCCATCTACCTCCTCCAGACCCCTTCTCCTCGTCACCCTGCTTCCTTGCCCTACACAGAGGCCCCTTTCCCATCACCACCGAATTTTCTTGCCAGCTCAGCATGCTGCTGCCACTGACCCCTTCTCCTCATTCCCTAGCCCTTGGACATTGAATGCTACTATGTCTGCACAACACTTCTTCCCCCTCAGTGCCCTACTTCCTTGAAGGGTTTCCACATCAGAAGGGGAGAGGAAAAAGTGAAAGGAAGGTGGAAAAGGAAAGGGGAAAGTGGGAAACCCTAGTCTTTTAAAATAGAATATAATGAGTATAATTTCACCTCCTGTTGAGTATTCATTTTAGGCTGTATTATAATGTGACAATTCCCTTGGGACTTCTTGGGCAGTGTTAAGGTGCTAGGTTTTTAATTCTTGGGATTGCTTTATAGTTATTCTTGTTTTTGCTTTTCTATCATGTCAATTTCCACAAGCATTTTCTCCCATATCCTTTCTCTTTTAATATAGATATTTCTCATATGCTATGGGCTGAGAATCCAAATAATCAACGCAGTAAAAAGTTGCAAAAAGTGAAATAAATATGCTTAGAATCAGAGTTTAAAGAGCTCTTCCACAATTAACAACCTTGAGCTGTTCACAGCATGAATTCAGTGATTCCTATTGGGCTGCACAGATGTTTTATTTATATAATTCTCAGGTAGCTAAATTTTTGTTCATTCAGGTTGCCTAAAAGTTCATCTCCAGATAGGTGAGATGCAAATGTTATTTTGAAGAAGTGTTCTAAAAATTTTACTTAAATCAGAATTCCACCATCTTTTCATTCCATGACCTTATCAAGATCATGTCCCTGTATGGTCCAGTTAAATATTTCTTAATCTAGATTATAAAATCAATTAGGGAATGCAAATTGAGTGATCATATCAATAGTAATATAGAAGAACCAGTTTTATCAATTAATTGATAAAATCAGCCAGGCTGCTTAAGTCAATTTTCACATTGGCTCAAAGAAACAATTTCTTCCCCTTTCTACAAATATTTCAGTTCTCTCAATTCTTGAGAAGAATTTGAGATTAAACATAGCCTGATCCCCTGGTAAAGAGATCAATATGAACACATTTATTCATTAAATCATTTAACAATATATACGGAGTGCTTACTACACGAAAGGCATTGTTCTACGACATTTGGGAATGTAGCAGTGAATAAGATAGAGTCCCAGTTGCTCTCAAGGAACTTACAGACTAGCTGGGGGAGGTAAACAATTAAATAAATGTGTAACTGGTTAAAAATGCTTTAAAGAAAAATACAGCCCAATAAGGGGAGAAAGAGTGATATGGAAGTACTGCTTGGATGGGGTGATCAGAGAGAATTCTGATTCCATATTTGCTGTTAACGGCCGACCTCCAATAGACTCTTCTTTAGGGGAGCAAGGAAAGAAAAGTGGCAACCAATGTATTTAAATTAAGCAGGGAACTTCAGATACTTACACTTTTCCAGGCCCCTATTCAGGGGATCTGGATGCTTTTTCTTTTCTCCCTAAGTTTATTCTTTAATGCTGATCAATAAGAAATGGAAATATTTATATCATTCTTGCATTAAAATGTAGATCATGTGTCAGAGGTTAGTTAGTACAACTGTCTCACTTAAGGGATAAGACAACTGAGCTTCAGAGGTTAAGGGACTTGCATAAGGTCACCCAGTGACAGAGGCAAAGCTGGAACGTAAGTTCCTGATTCTGTCTCCAACATCCTATTTGAAGAATATAAAAAACAAAACAAAACAAAACAAACACTCAAATACTAGGTTTAAAAAGTCTATTGCCTACCTGAAAAGGATGTGAAGATAAGAACCAAGGCCAGTTAAAATATGCCACCATGCATGAAACTGTGTGGTAACAGCTATGATAGGTGGTACCTTCTTTCTAAAGTTCCTGTGAGGAGAGGGGAGAAAATCACCATGTTATTATTATTTTTTATATTTAATAGTTAATGCTGACAGTCTTAGGGCATTCTGAAATACCATTTGCAAATATGGCAATTATTTAATTTCCTCATCTGCTGTACTGTTTTCCAAAGTGTTATTTTGAGGAATAGTACTCCTAGCAAAGAGTTCCATGAAGAAAGGACTCTATGGTCAAAATAAATGTGGAAAATAGTACATAGTTTATTGCCCTCTTGAAGATCTGTGATGCATATTAACAGATTAAAAATGGAAAAGTCCTACCATAACTAAATGAGTTTACCTTCATCTTTTTTTCCCCAGGTAACCTACTTGTCCATGGAACCCTATATTTAGGTATTATCTTATTAACGCTGTAACCACTGGTCTGCTTAGCTATTCATGCACTTAAGGAACTAGATGTATGCTTTTCCTATGCCCCGATACAGCCTTTGTCTTAGAAGTGCATCACATAGTCTATAAAGTCCTTTTGTATCTATTATTTTACTTCACAGTAAATCCCTGGGGTGGCTATTATTAGCTTTGCCTTACTGATTAAGAGTCTAAATTCAGAGATTAATTGAATTGTTTAAGTCACACTGCTAGTGGCACAGCCAAGTCTAAAATTCTAGATCTTCTGATTAAGTGTATACCATATTGCAATTCTCTTTTATTATAGAGGAAAATCAACGTGATACACCAAGTTATTTATCTAGATATGCCCAAGAATTTTTGAGACAATTACCATCTCTAAGAATCTACTTTGTTTCTTAGTGGCTCTCACCCACAGGATGATGACTTACTTACCTTAGCAGTGTAAAAGCTCTAATGGGGTTTCTGATAGGTATTTCTGATTCAGAACCATTCAATTAGATTTCAGTTTTCTAAGCAAGTTGTATTATGTTTGCTTATGTACCTTAAAGTCTACATTTACTTATCTAACTTTATATTATGAAAACTTTCAAATGTGCAAAAGTAGGCAAAATAATAATGTACCCACTACCCAGCTTCAACAATTATAACTTAGGGCCAATATTGTATCATCTAAATTCTTGGCCACTTCTCCCGATCACCCAATATTATATTGTAGCAAATCCCAGATATTGTATCATTTTACCTTTAAGTATTTTATATGAATCTCTTAATAATTAAAGCCTCTTTAAAAATAGCCCTGGGTGGTGTGGCTCAGTTGATTCCTGGTTCGATTCCCAGTCAGAGCACATGCCTGGGTAGCGGGCCATGTCCCCTGTAGGGGTGTGTGAGAAGCAACCACACATTGGTTTTTCTCTCCCTCTATTTCTCCCTCCCTTCCTCTCTCTCTAAAAATAAAGAAAATCTTCTCTGAAAAAACTCTTTAAAAAGTTTTTAATCAAAATACAATTTTTATACCTAAAATGTTAACAATAATGCCTTCATATCATCAAATATTCAATTACCAAAGTTTCAATCATCTCAAACTTTAAAAGAAAATATCATTGCTAGACTTCCGGCCACGATAGAGGCATAGGTAGATATACTTCGCCTCCTCGCACAACCAAAAGGACAACAAATTTAAAAACAAAAAACAATCAGAACTGTCAGAAAAATAAAACTGTATGGAAGTCCGAAAACCAAGGAGTTAAAGAAGAAACACTCAGACTAGTAGGAAGTACAGAGAGGACACACAGTGGCTGGAGGACTGGGCAGGCAAGACGGTGGCTGGCAGTCGCACATTAGTATGCAAATAAGCTGGGAGGAACAACAAGGGAGCGAGACAGACCACACAACCCAGGGTTCCAATGCCAGAAAAGAAAGCTTCAAAACGTCTGGCTGTAAAAACCTGTGGGGGTTGTGGTGGCAGGTGAAACTCAGCCTCACAAGAGTTTTTTTGGAGACCCACAGGGTTCTAGAATGTACACAAACCCAGGAATAAGCACCAGAAGGGCCCAACTTGCTTGTGGCAGCAGCGGAAGTGACTGAAAACCAGCGGAGAGCTGAGCAAGTGGCACTGTTCCCTCTCTTCCTCTCCCCCACATGCAGCACAACAATGCAGAGACATGAGTTGCCCTGCCATGGCGAATACCTAAGGCTCCACCCCTTACAATGTAACAGATGTGCTGAGACAAAGAAATATGGCCCAAATGAAAGAAACGATCAAAACTCAAAAAAAGAAAACAAAAAACAAAAACAAAAAAACCTAAGTGACAAAGAGATAACCAACCTATGAGATGCAGATGTGCTGGTAACCAGGATGCTCACAGAAATGGTTGAGTATGGTTGCCAAATAGAGGAAAAAGTGAAGGTTATGCAAAGTGAAATAAAGAAAAATATACAGGGAACCAACAGTGAAGGGAAGGAAACTGGGACTCAAATAAACGATTTGGAGAAGGTAAAAATTAACATTCAATCGGAACAGAATGGAGAAACAAGAATTCAAAAAAATGAGGAGAGGCTTAGGAACCTCTGGGACAACTTTAAACATTCCAACATCAGAATCATAGGGGCACCAGAAAGAGAAGAGGAAGAATAAGAAATTGAAAACTTACTTAAAAAAATAATGAAGGAGAACTTCCCCAGTCTGGCCAAGGAAATAGACTTCCAGGAAGTCTAGGAAGCTGAGAGAGTCCCAAAGACGTTGGACCCAAGGAAGCACACCCCAAGGCACCTCATAATCACATTACCCAAGATTAAAGATAAGGAGAGAATCTTAAAAGCAGCAAGACACAAAGGAGAAAGTTACCTACAAAGGAGTTCCCATAAGACTATCAGCTGATTTGTCAAAAGAAACCTCGCAGGCAAGAAGGGGCTGGAGAGAAGTATTCCAAGTCATGAAAGCCAAGGACCTACATCCAAGGTTACTCTATCCAGCAAGGCTGTCATTTAGGATGGAAGGGCAGAGAAAGTGCTGCCCAGATAAGGTCAAGTTAAAGGAGTTCATCATCACCAAGCCCTTATTATAGGAAATGATAAAGGGACTTGTCTAAGAAAAAGAAGATCAAAACTATGAGCAGTAAAATGACAACAAACTTACAACTATCAACAACTGAACCTAAAAAAAAAACAACCCCAAAACAAACTAAGCAAATAACTAGAACAGCAACAGAAACACAGAAATGGTGATCACAGGAGGGTTATCAGTGGGGAGGGTGAGGGGACAGAAAGGGAAAAAAGGTACAGGGAATAGGAAGCATAAATGGTAGGCACAAAATAGACAGAGGGAGGTTAAGAATAGCATAGGAAATGGAGACGCCAAAGAACTCGCATGTATAACTGAACAAAGGGAGAGGAGGAATGCTGGTGGGAGGGGGTGTTCAGGGCAAAGGGGAATAAAAGGGAGAGAAAAAATGGGACAACTGTAATAGCAGAATCAGTAAAATATACGTTAAATAAAGAAAATGCTATTTAAGAACAGAAAAAAAATCATTGCTAACTCATTCCAACGTTTTAAAAAATATATTTTATTTATTTATATACTTTTAGAAAGAGGAAAAGGGAGGAAGAAAGGGAGGGAAACATGGATGTGCGAGAGAAATATCGATCGGTTGCCTCTCACATGCCCTCAGCCAGGGCACCTGGTCTGCAACTCAGGCGTGTGCCCTGACTGGGATCAAATAAGTGACCTATCAGTTCACAGGCCAGTGTTCAATCCGCTGAGCCAAACAATTTAGGGCTCAAAATTTTTTTTTTAATAATTCATTTGTTTGAATCAAAATCCAAAAAAGGTCAACACAGTATATTTGGTTGATATATCTCTTAAGTGTCTTTTAATCTATATGTTCCTTCTTTTTTCTCCCCTCTGCAGTTTATTTGCTGAAAAAACCAGGTCATCCATCCTGTGTATTTCCCACTGTCTGAATTTTGCTGACTGCCTCTTTCTGGTGCTGTTCAATACAGCCCTTTGTCCTCTGTGCTTACACAAAACCATTAATTCACAGACTTTTGAATTGGAAGGACCCACTATTTTAATTTATTTAACATGTTCATTGTAATGGAAACTGAGGCCCAGGATGATAGTGTTTTAGTAACAGACTAGAGTTCAGAGACTCAAGATGCAAACTCCAGTCAATATATAACTGCTGACAAGATGAAACAAAGGGAACACGTGCCTTTCTTAGAAAATAACATTAAGCGTATTTAAGTACAAAATTATATACATGTATTTCATATCCTTATTTCAAATCATACTAATTTCTACAGTAAAGCAAATTGAGCAGATTTCAAAGGCCCAGTCAACATTTAATTAAAAATCCCTAAAGATGTTACAAAATATCCTTAGGTCTAAATTTTTAAGTAATTTATACATGTTTTGCTAGATTTTAACTTTGTTGTAATGTACGTATCTTTTTAATTTCAACAATGACAAAAATTCACTTCAGGGCACTAATAATTCTATAAGTCTATGAAGCTCTGCTTAATAGATTGCTCCCAAAAATATTTCTCAAAGATTGAAAATATATCTTACCTCAGTGAATCACAAAAGATGTTATCTACGTTCCATAATAAAAATCCCAATAAAAATATACCCAAGGATGTATAACCCAGTCCTCTAAGCCATGGATAAACCCTGTGAGAAAATAAAAAAGTACAATGAAATTTTGTCAAGTCATGTCACGATCAAAGCCTGAAGTTATCACTTTCATGAGAAAGGAAAGGTTTTGTTGTTGTTGTTGTTTGTTTTCCAAGTAGACAAATGAAATATAATGAGCATTCTAGAAACACATATATCCGTCTAACAATGTAATATATGATTAAATTGACAGTTCAAATCAATGGGGAAAATAAGGCTTATTCAACAAATAAGGTGCATGGACCACTATTACTTGAAATAAAACAAATATAGGGCCCTATTTCACACATTATACAAGAAATATTCAGGTGAGTTAAAAATCAGTATGTAGAATCTAAGAAGTTTTAGGAGAAAATACAAACTACTATTTTTCTTACCCTGAAGTATAATATTCAATCCCAAACACTATAAAGTAAAATATTGACAATATGACTATATTAAACATTTAAGACTATATAGTAATATACGTATAAAAAAAGTTAAAGAACAAGTAATAGAATGGGAAAGTATTTGCCACACATCTAAAAAAGGGTTAATAGCTGTTGTTTTTTTTTCAGGGAAAAAAATTCTACAATCTTTAATCAGTAAATGGATAAAGAATACCAAAAAGTCATTTAAAGCTTTTTCTTTTAAATAATAGAAATAGGCAAGAAATATACAAAACAGGTTTAGTTTCAACAAATAATAAAGGAACAATTAAAATAACACATCATTGTCACAATCAGATTAAAATGTGTAATATCAAGTATTGGCAACTCTGAAAGGAACTGGGTATTTATTCACAGACTCTTTTTATCTTAAAGCAGTCCCTTTAGCATATCTTGAAAAGTTGGTTTGGTGGAGGTGTATTCTTTTAGCCTTCTTTTGTCTGGGAAACTCCTTATTTCGCCTTCCATTTTAACTGAGCGCCTTGCTGGGTGGAGCAATCTTGGTTGCAGGCCTCTGTTTTTCATGACTTGGAATATTTCTTGCCACTCCCTTCTGGCTTGCACTGTTTTTGTTGAGAAGTCAGCTGCTAGCTGTATTGTGGCTCCTTTGTATGTTATTACCTATTTCTCTCTTGCTGCCATTATGATTTTCTGTTTGTCTTTGATATTTGCCATTTTAATGATGATGTGTCTTGGAGTGGGCCTCATTGGGTTCCTCTTGAATGGGACCCTCTATGCTTCCTGGAATTGTGTGACTTTTTCTCTCCTCCAATTATGAAAGTTTTCCAACATTACTTTTTCAAACAGGTTCTCTATTGCTTCCTCATCCTCTTCGTCTCCTGGTATCTCTATTATACAGATATTATTATGTTTCAGGTTGTCCTGCATTTCCCAAAACGCCTCTTCATTCTTTCTGAGTCTTTTTTCATTTTTTTGCTCTTTCTGGGAGTTTTTTTCTACCTTGTCCTCCAGCTCGCTGATTTGATCCTCAGCTTCATCAAGCCTGCTTTTGATTCCTTCTACTGTGTTCTTCAATTCAGAAATTGTATTCTCCATTTCCTCTTGTCTCTTGTTGATAGTTTCTATGTCCTTTTTTCATGCTGATGTAGTTTGCAGTGGGTTCCTTGTAGTTTCTCTGTAGTTTCTGGTAATTCCCTCTGAGCTCACTGAGCTCATTGAGCTTCCTTAGAACTGTTGTTTTGAACTCAATATTTGATAGTTTACTTGCCTCTATTTCATTTAATTCTCTTTCTGGGGATTCCTCCTTTCCCTTCAACTGGGAGGTATTTCTTTATCTTCCCATTATTTGTGAGACTCTTCCTTTTTGCTCTGCTTCTTCAATTGATCTGTCTTGATTTCCTGACTTTGTGGTGTGAACTCCTATGGTAGGTGACTGTTGTTTTACTTTCTGGATCTGCCTCTGATGATGTCAGATGTCACCCCTGTCTGACCTTAGGCGGTCTGTTTGAGACTTCCACGAATCTACTGTCTGTGGCTGTCTCCTTCAGCTGTTAATCTAGTCACTCTGCACGCCGAGAAAGGAAAGGTTTTTGTTAGTATTAAATGAAAACCTATTTATTAAATTCTCTATTATATTTAGCCATTAAAAGGTAACGAGAGAGAATATGCCTCCAAGACTTGGCCAGGTTTATCAAGAGGGTAATTTGAAAGCCCCTGGTGACTTTATCAGTCCCATGGAAGTGCAAGGGGGGTGGTGAAGCAGAATGAACATTGAGTCACCTGTTCTGTGTCGGGCACTAGTAAGTCAGATAAGACACCACACACACACAAATGAGTAAAATCTTCAAATAAACTCTGTGAGGCAGGTAGTATTCTTTTCATTTCACTGATGAGAAAACTGAAGCTGGGTGAGTTACTCACAATATTAGCAGCAGCTTATACATATATTTTATAGCTGCATTGAAGTTTCATTGACTTACATTAAAATGCATATATTTAAAGTGCACATTTGATGAGTATACCCATATGTACCCATGGAACCAACATTAAGCTCCGGATAATAAATATATCCATCACCTCCAAAAGCTGAGCTTGCATTTCTTTTACAATGTGACATAAGTGGAATAATATAGTATATCCGCTTTACTGTGTAGTTTTTTCCACAAGACATAATTATTTTTAAATTCATCCATGTAGTTATGTGTATCAATACTTCAGTTCCTTTTATTACTGAGTTGTACCCTACTATATAGATATACCATAATTTATTTGTCCAAATATTGGTAGACATTTGTGTTGTTTCCAGTTTTTTTGCTATGACAAATAAAGCACCTACAACCATACAGAAATGTCTTTCTATGCACATATGCTTTCATTTTTCTTGGGTAAAAGCTAGGAGAGGAAGGGATAGCTTGTAAAGCAGGTGAAAGTTAAACTTTCCACGACATCGCTAAACTGTTTTCCTGATTGTATCATTTTACACCCCTACCAGCTGTGTATGAGTGTTTGTGGTTCTACACCCTCACCAACACTTGTTATAACATCAGTCTTTTTAGTTGTTCTAGTAGGTGTATGGTGGTATCTCATGCTGGTTTTCATTTGCAATTCCTTAATGACTAATGTTATTGAGTACTATTTCATGTGCTTATTTGTCATCCATATATCTTTGTTATTGAATCTTTGCCAATTTAAAAATTGTTTGCATTATTATTGCATTGTAAGAGTTCTTTATGTATTCTAAATATAAATCTTTTGCTGGATATATATTTTGCAAATATTTTCTCCAACTCTGTGACCCATCTTCCATTTTCTTAACAGTGTCTTTTGAAGAACAAAAGTTTGTTATTTTGATGAAGTTCAATTTATCAATATTTTCATTAGTTTGCCTTTTGTGTCCTATTTAGTAACTCTTTGCTTAACCAAGCCTACAAAGACTTCTATATTTTCTAGAAGCTTTATACTTTTAGCTTTTACATTTAGCAATATGATTCACTTCTAGTAATTTTTTTTAACTTTTAGAGAGGGGGGAAGGGAGAAAGAGAGGGACAGAAACATCAATGTGCAAGAGATAGATTGATTGGATGCCTCTCGCATGCCCCCAACCTGGGGACTTGGCCCACAACCCAGGCATGTGCCCTGACTGGGAATCAAACTGGCAACCTTTTGGTTTGCAGGCCAGTGCCTAATCCACTGAGCCACACCAGCCAGGGCCACTTCTAGTAAATTTTTGTAATGGTGTGAGTTTAAGTTCACTTTTAAATAAGAATATCAAGCTATTCAGCACAATTTGAAAAAGATTAACTTTTCTGCACAGAATCACCTTAGAAAGCTTATTTAAAATCAGGTCAGTATGGATGCATGGGTCTGTTTTTGGATGTTCCATTGATCTATATTTCATTCTTACTAGCAATATCACATTGACTTAATGTATCACAGAGTGAAACAAGCAGTACAAGTCTTCTAACTGTATAGTTCTTTTTCAAAATTGTCTTGACTATCCTAGATCCTCTGCTTTCCCACATAATTTCAGATTCAGTTTCTCAATTTTTTCCCAAAATCCTGCAGAGATTTTGTGATTGTGTTGAACTCATATATCAATTTGGGAAGAACTCACATCTTAACAATATTGAGTTTTTGATCCATAAAAATGATACTTCTCTCCATTTATCTAGGTCTTCTTTAATTTCTCTCAGCAAAAATCAAAACAAACCAAACCAAAACAAAAAACAAAAACAAAAAAACCCTATCATAATTTCCAATATACCGGTTTGCATATACTTGCTAAAAACATTTGACATTTTTTGATGTTATTGTAAATTGTACTTTTAAAAACTTCACTTAACAGTTGTTTGGTGCTAGTACCTAAAAATATGATTTTTTAATATTGACTTGAATCTTGTGACCCTGCTGAATTCCTCTAATTGCTTCCAGTTTTTTATACACATCCTGTGATATTTTCTGTAAATTATCATGTGATTTGCAAATACTATGTTGGATAGGCCTTCCACTAGTATAATGCTGAATAGTAATGGTGATAATATATATCCTTGTTTTATTCATGGCTTCAAAGAGAAGGTTTTTTAAACGTTTAATGACTAAATGTGTTAGATGCTGTAGAGTTTACAGATTAGGAAAGTTCTCTATTTTTACAAATGTGTAAAGGGCTTTATCTTTGTTTAGTTTTAGATCATAAATAGCTGTTGAATTATAAAAAGTTTTTCTAAATATTGTTATCATGCTTTTTTAATATGGTGAATGACAAGGATAAATTTTCTCAAGTATTTTATTTTAATGATAAGTATTTGTATATAAATGAATGAAAAAGGTAATTAAAAATCATCAGGAAAGCACAAGCCTGACTGTTTGATGAAGGTTCTCACAGAAGATGAGGTTAAGAGTATCAAAATTCGTCTTCAGCTTGTTTCAGAGAGTTTATCATAGCCCCACTGGGGGAGGCAAGAATGAGTTCCAGGGAACATAAGGCTTAAAACTGTGAAGGCACCTGGCAGGGTTGCAGTGTGGACCAGTGCCGAGATGTGACAAGGAGTACGATCTGTAAGAGCTGGATACTCCTTCTGCTTCTAAGCTTACTTACCACGGCCAATCTTCAGCTCTCAGCAGTGGTTCAAAGCAAAATTTTTCTGTGAGGTGAAATGAATGTCTGGTTATCCGGGTAGCAGGGTACGCAGGAGAGAGCAAGAACTTTATCAGCACATGATCCATGCAAACTAAGTACAGATGTGATTCTGGGGACAGACTACCCATATATTACCAGGCACAAGAGTGTACAATACAAAAGGCCCTTAACATATCTTTCTGGAGTCACACTGCTTCATTCTTGACTGGCTGCCTGCCTAATGTGCCTAACATCTGACTAATCCTATCCCTTTGCCTTCACCTTGAAATTGCCTTCACCTATCTCTGTGTTGAATTTCCTACCTTGTATCCCAAGTCTTCCTCTTTTCTGGTTTACTCAGTTTGCTCAAACGTATCCTCCAACATGTTCCTGAGCATCCGTTTATGGGATATACTTTTTTGAAAACTTGAATGCATGAAAATGTATTTTGTCCCCATATTTTATTGATAATTTGGCTGGCTATAGAATTCTAGGTTAGAATCCTATAATTCTACCTTCCAGTTTTGTTTTGGTAAGTCCAAAGCCATTCTGATTCCTGATCCTTTGTATGTATATCTGCTTCTAACTGTATAGTTATATATAACTATATAAAGTTATGAAATCTTCCTTGTCTAGAATTCTTAAACTGACATGGGTATATTTTCACCATTATGCTGAAGAGCCAAAGGGTTCTTTCAATTTACTAACTTATGACTTTCAATTAAAGAATATTTTCTTGATTTATTTGGGTGATAATTTCATCCTTTCTATTTTCTCTACAGCCATCCCCCCTCCCCGCCTTTTTGTTGGTACTTCTATTCTGGTCCAGTAGTATTTCTACAAAGTTTCTTCTATTCTTCATTTCTTTCTCATCGCCCTAATGGACCCCAGGGTGTGTGTTTGTTTCTCTCTTCCTGTCTTTGCTTCTGTCCTTTCCACAGTGAAGCCCATGGACTTAAGGAAACACCTTCCTGTCTCTCCACAGTAGTGGCAGAGTGAACCCAAGGGTCCAGAGGTCTTGCGCTGTCCTGTTTACTCTGGCCTGTACCATGGCTTTAATGCCTGTCCTGTGGGTGGGTGCTTGCTGGTGAATAGGGTAAGGGGGTGAGGGACTATAATGCAATCACAATGTGTGTTCAGAAGAAGGAATTCCAGTGGCTTCTTTAGTTGAATCTTTCAAATCCTTCACTACAGTTTTTTGTTTTATATTTTTAATATTTTGGGGGAGGGATTCTCTGAATGTTCCTTTTTAAAGCATCCTAGTCTTCATACAGTATATTTCTAGAAATATTAATGAATTAATATTTGTTCTTGTTTTGTGATTTTTGAATTTTTTTCTTCATGCATAAGTTGTTCCCTCTATGTTGATTTTTCCTCATTATATGTTTTGGCCTCTATTTTTCATATTGGATGCATTCATTATATGTCTGACACTGTTTCCTCATTCGTAAGAGGGGGAAACTAAAATGGTGACAAGCTTTAAGCATATGGTCGAGGCTGTTAGACTAACATCCTTCACTGTAGAGTAGTTTTGCCGGGCCAACTGTTTGTATCTTTAGGTCTTCTAGGATGCTCAAATTCTCTAAAAGAAGAATCTTCCAATTTTCTGCCTACAGGTCTTTGCATTCACCATCGAGAATGCATAAGGTCACCCACTTTCCCTTATTTCAGTATGATATTCACATGCTCAGTTGTGCCTGGTAAAATCTACTAGAGACATTGTTCATCCTTTCCAAAGAATAAACCTCCAGACTTTTGCAGTTGCTCGGTGATACTGAGTGGGTAAGGAGATCTAGTCATTTAACAGTTTCTTAAAGCTAACAATCGATCCTCTTTACTTTTTTTTAAAGATTTTATTTATTTATTTTTAGACAGAGGGGAAGGGGGGGAGAGAGGGAGAGAAACATCAATGTGTGGTTGCCTCTCCCACTACCCTAGCTGGGGACCTGGCCTGCAACCCAGGCATGGGCCCTAACTGGGAATCGACCAGCAACTCTGGTTCGCAGGCCAGTGCTCAATCTACTGAGCCACACCAATCAGGGCCCATTCCTCTTTTTTTCAGATCCCCCCTCCATGTCCTTTTCCAAACTGCTTGTTGCTGTTAATGCCTGATACTTCAGAAATTTCTCCAATGAAATTGGGGGTCCTTGGCTTAGGATTTGGCCTTCTCAGGTTACTTAAGGCAGTTAGCAGTAACTCATTTACTTTCCAGCTTCTGCCATTATTGGTCCCATTTTCATTTCTCTTTGGGTTTATTCTGTGGACCTACTTTCTAATTATTGAAGTTGGATGCTTACTTCATTATTCTTCAACTTCTCTGTTTCTAATGTAAACAACCAAGACTATAAATTTCCTTCTAAGAATCAGTTTAGCTATACCCCACTTTGATTTTATAGTATTTTCATTATGGTTCCTTTCTAAGCATTTCAATACTTGCATTATGATTTCTTTTGGTATTTGCATTGAAAGTGTAGTTTTAAGTTTCCAAATATATGGGCTATTTTGACTAATCCTGTTTTAAGTAATTGTATGATTGTCAGAGAACATGTTATGAAAGAAACCAATTCTTTAAAGTTCTTTTAACCTTAAAGTTGGTATCTTGTTCATTTATAATCACTCTATGCATGCCTGTAAAAACCATCCATTCTTTAATTGTTGAGTGTATTAGATCATTTTGTTATTCTGTTACTCAAATTTTATCTATATCTTGATTATATTTTTAAATTCTGAGTTACTGTGTTAAAGTATCTCAGCATAATGAAACATTTATTTCTTTTTTTATTCTGTCAAATTTTTCTCAAAAATTTCCATACAAATTTAAGATTTCCATTTTTTCTAGTAAACTGAATTTAGTAATTATACAGTGAACACATGTTTTAAATGTCTTAAATATATTTGTCCTTCAGTAAAATGGCTAGTCCTTTTTTGTCATTATTTGTGTGGTGTATTTTTAATATCCTTTTCAAATTACTGTCTACTTATGTTTTAACCATGTTTCTTATGAATAGCATATTGCTGAATATTTTTCCTGTTTGACAGTCTTTATCTTTCAATTGCTTAGCTTTGTCCAATTGATATTTACTGTGATTACTGATATAATTTGAATTATTTGTACTCCTTTATTTTCTGCTTTACATCTGTCCTGACTTTTCTTTGCTTCTCTTTTTCCCCTTCTCCTGATTTCTTTTGGCTTCAGTTTTCATAATCCCATTTAATTCCTTTACATTTTTTAAAGTTATTATAAAATCAACTACTGGTTACCAAAAATGGACATGTAAAATTAATCACTGTAGTACCTTCTTAAAAAAACTTTAAGAACTATGTAACTAGGATTATCCCCTTGTATCTCACATGTTAATAAAAATATCTTTTAGTTCCATTTTTAAAATCTTTCAAGTTAGGTATTATTTTAAACAGTCACAATATTTTGTTCAGATAGTCCAACAGGTTACTATTGTTTTTCTTTCACTGTTCTTTCTTGTATCTCAGTTCTTCCTCATAAAAAAATATATTTTAGAAGGTCTTTTAGTGAGGTGTATTGGAAAACTCTCCATTTTTGTTTGTCTCAAAATGTCTTTAACTTATGCTTGTTGTTAAGAGATATTTGGGTATACAATTCTAAGTCCATGGTTAATTTCTCTCAAACACTTTGAAGATAACACTCTATTGTGCTTTGACTTCCACTATTGCTGTTGGTAAGTCTGCAGTAGACTACTTGTTACTCCTTTGTTGGTAATATGACTTATCTCTTCATGTTTTTAAGATCTTTGATTTTGGAAGTCAGCAATTTCAGTATGCTTTTTCAGGATTCAACTCTATTCAAAGCAGGAAAGAATTTAGTACTTTCAATTCCAACAGAAATTCTGAATGAGCAAGATTTAGGCTCTGTTGGGGTGATTTATGAACGTGACCACAGTATTATCTTGCTAAGGAACTTTTTTTTTTTTCACATTTAGGAAGTGAGAATTGGGAAGCCTCTGCACCAACCACTGCATCCAGCATCATACTATTTTAGTTATAATTCACAGATCAGGAAGCTGCCATCACACCTGTTTGTTCCAGAGCCATAGTAAGCACACACTAGATACACAACAGTAAACGGGTGCCTTTCATACTACCTCTTCTCTCCCCCAAGTTGATTTGGTTCTGAATTCCAGTCTCAAGTGAATGCATGTAAATGGCAGAACCTGAATGTACCTGGAATCTTCCCTGCAAAGGAAATATGGGAAATAAACTTTTAGCTTTTTAGCATCTACATTATAAGAAGGATGGAATGATGCTGAGTGAGCTAATCTATCATATTTGCCATACCTGAGAAAGATTTCTTTTTATTTATCTTGCTCAGAAATTGTTCTTGAAGCTGAAAAGTCATGTCTTTTATCAGTTTTGGAAACTTCTCACCTATTATCTCTTTATTTCCCCAATTTTGCTACTCTCTCCCTTAGGAACTGCAGTTAGAGGTGTTTTTTCTTGTGATGCTTTCTAGTTTATTTCTGCAGACTTGTCTTCCAATTTAATTAATTCTCTCTTCAACTTTGTCTACTTTTAACTGATCCATTGAGTTTTTTGGTTCAATTATTTTTTTAAACGTCAGAAGTTCTTTAATTCTTTTTCAAACCTGGAATTCTATTTTTGATAAGCTACTGTTCCTAGGTCACCTTTTCATCTTCTCTTTTATTTCATTAAATATTTTTAAATACTTATGTTTCAGCATCTGATTTGGAGAGTTTATTTCTGCTGTTTTGTTTCTTATGACTTTTGCTTATGGCAGCTTATTTGCTTCACTGTATTTGGAATTATTGATTGTGTGCACATGTTTGAGCACTAATTTGTTAAAATCCTGGGAGGCATACATCAGGGGTACATTTCTTTGATAATAACTTGCTTTTGCTTCTCTTAGATATGCTTGGGTTCTATGAAACTAGATTAGTTTGAGTTAATTTTACACTTGGAGGTTTCCCAGACAATTAATGTTACATTTGAATCCCAAATTTGTCTGAATACAGAATATTGATTACAAATTTTCAGGAAAGTCATTTTTCTTACCTAAAACTAAGTATGAAAGACAAGTTACTGAAGGGCATATTTTTTTTCTAACCCAGCCCTTCACTAATAGTTTATCTCTTTGATTGTCCTGGCTTTAGGGCTATGTGTGTGGTGGTGGGGAAACAGTTCCAACTGCCCATCTGAAACATGCCAAAAGCTCTGTCTTCTATCTCTCTTGAAGCTTTTCAAGCCAAGACTCTGACTTCCTAGTGTCTGCAAATGATTTCAAGTTGATCATGATCTCAGAACTCATTTGTCAGCCTAGTTTGCAGCTCCTTCTTTGGATCTGATGCTCTAGAATTTTCTCTATGTTCTTTTGGGCTCAGCTATGCATTTAAAAGGACGTTTCAAAATTTACCCAAAATTTTTTGAAATTTTGTTACAAGAGATATCTTGTCAAACACATTAGGAGAAACAAAAGTTTTAGGGTTTCAATTTGACTTAAAAAAAAATCTTTAATAATAAACATGAATCTGTTTAACTCTTCAACTCATTCTCTCTTCAACTTTGTCTACTTTTAACTGATCCATTGACTCAGTTGCAGGGGTTACCAAGATAAACAAGACTTCAAGAAACTTATAGTCTAGTTATGCAGACAAGTAAGTAATAATTAATGAATAGTGCTAAATGAAATAATCACCAAATGGAAATTTAAATAGGTTGTGGCAAGGCAGATGGAGGACAGATGTTTTTATTTCATAGGATTTACACTGTTACATATTTCTTATAGGTCTGTAATTTGTGTTTCTAAAAGTATTGGTATTCTATCATTCAGGCCTGATTTAGACAAGGACGATTTTGTTTTGTTTTTTGCTTCTTTACATTTCCCTAAACTGCCTAGATTAAATACAGAATAAACTGGGGACTTCTGCTTCTGAGAAGATGAAACGGGCATACTTTCCCCTATTCTTCCTACAAAGTACAATGTAAAAATACTTAACATTATATATAAACAAACATAAGATTCTGAAAGATGAAGAGAAGAAGGCAGACTGGTTAGGAAGTCTGGACCTGAGTAACACTACACTAATAAGTTCCAAGTATTTTCTTTTTGCCTCATATATCTCAGAGTTAGAACTGAAAAAGCAAGAAATGCAGAAATGCCACTAGACATAGATAAAGACAAAAAAAAAAAAAAAAGGCAAGCTCAACTAAAGCCTGTTTTCTCTAGCCAAAGGACCAGGAAAGAGGCAGCTTAGCAAGGTAGAAAACTTACCTGCTATTCTATAGCCAAATACCACAGGAAAGAACTATGGTCCCACCACCATCCATGCTGCGAAGTCTGTCGGGGGCCTAGATTTCCTTCCTTATCAGCGGTAAGAAGGTGCCACAACCTCCTTCCAGACTAAAGTCAGGCAGGGTAGGCCTGGGACTCTCATCCGCATTTGGCAGTAATGAGCTCCCCACTCCCTACAGAGTCAGTGGAGACCACCTGGTGAGCAATAATTAGGCACTCCTGCCCCTCCCAGCCAGGGTGGTCTCAGAAAGGCCTGATAAAGAAATGGGAATTCTACCCCAGCCCAACAGTAATGAGGAGCTCTTTTCCCCACTGTGTGCCAAGAGAGGCCTAGGAGAAACCTGGACAACTACCAGTATTTGACAGTAATGAGGTGGCACTCAGGGACCTGTGGGACTGTAACAAAAGATCTAACATCCATGCTATTGGCGTCTTGGAAGGAGAGGAGAAAGACGGTATAGCTGAAAAAGTACCTGATGATATAATGGTTGAACTTTCAAATTTGGTCAACCCCTCCCACTCCCAAAAAGAACAACTATTAAAAAAAAACTATAAACCCATAGATTCAAGAAGTTGAGTCAATTTCAAAAAAGTTAAACTCAAAGAAATCCACAGCAAGACACATCATAGTCAAACTTCTGAAAACTAAAGACATGGGAAAAAGTCTTGAAAGCAGTGAGAGAGAAAAAACTATCTATACTATAGGTGAAAAACAATTTTAATGACAGGATTTCTTATTAGAAAACTCGGAGGCCAGAAGGAGCTGACATACCATTTTTCAAGAACTGCAAAAAAGGAACTGTCAACCTAGAATTCTATATCCAGTGAAAATATGCTTCAGGAATGAAACAGAAATCAAGACAGTCTCAGATGAAGGGAAACTAAGAGATTATGTTGCCAACATATATACCCTAATAGGATGGCTAAGGACATTTTCTAAACAGAAAGGAAATGCTAAGAGAATGAATTTTGTAATGTTAGAAAGGAAGACAAATGAAGAGTAAAATTATGGGTAAATATAATACATTTTCCTTCTCTTCTGGAGGTTTAATATTAGATTTTTTATGGTTGAGGCAAAAATCATAATACTATCTAATGAGGTTATAAATGCATATAAAGAAAATACTTAAATTGATATATTGAAGATATACTGAAGTCATAACCCACAGTACCTCAGAATGTGACCTTAGTTGGAAATAGAATCACTGCAGATATAATTAGTTATGATGAAGTTATCCTGGAGTAGGGTAGGCTCCTTTCCCAATATGACTGGTGTCCTTATAAGGACATGTGAAGACACAGAGACACAAAGAGACCACCACATCATAACAAAGGCAGAGATTGGAATTATGCAGGTAAAAGTCAAGAAATGCCAAAGATTGACAGCAAACCACCAGAAGCTGGGAAGAGGTAAGGATGGATTCTGATACACGTTTCAGAGGAATCATCCTCCTAGTGACACATTGATTTCTGACTTCTAGCCTCCAGAACTATATTTGAAGAGGTATTCTATAGCTACAGTAAACAAGAGAGTGTGGGATTGGTGAAGAAACAGATACATAGATCAATGCAACAGAATTTAAAAGACCCATAAATAGATCCACACAAATATACCCAAATAAATTGTGAGAAATGTATAGCAATTCGATGGGAAAAGGATCGCCTTTTCAACCAGCGATCCTGGAGCAGTTGGGCATCCATAGATTAAAAAAATAGACATCTACCTAAGCCTCATATCGTAAACAAAAACTAACTGAATGTGAAATGCAAAACTATACAAAACTTTTAGGAAAAAAATAGGAGAAAAGCTAGGATTTGTCATAGAATCCTCAGACTTGACACCAAAAGCATGAATGTGAAATGCAAAACTATACAAAACTTTTAGGAAAAAAATAGGATAAGCCTCATATCGTAAACAAAAACTAACTGAATGTGAAATGCAAAACTATACAAAACTTTTAGGAAAAAAATAGGAGAAAATCTAGGATTTGTCATAGAATCCTCAGACTTGACACCAAAAGCATGAATGTGAAATGCAAAACTATACAAAACTTTTAGGAAAAAAATAGGAGAAAATCTAGGATTTGTCATAGAATCCTCAGACTTGACACCAAAAGCATGAATGTGAAATGCAAAACTATACAAAACTTTTAGGAAAAAAATAGGAGAAAATCTAGGATTTGTCATAGAATCCTCAGACTTGACACCAAAAGCATGATCCATAAAGAAGAAAAATTGATAAATTGGACTTCATCGAAATTAAAAACTTTTGTTCTGTGAAAGAACACAGGTGAAGAAGGTGAAAAGACAAGTACAGACTTCAAGAATATTTGTGTGCCACATATTTGATGAAGGTTTAGTATCTAGAATATATAAAAGAACATTCAAAATTGAAATGGAAAAAAGAAACAATCCTATTAGAAAATGGGTAAAGACATGAACAGACATTCCATCAAAAAGGATATACAGATGGCAAATAAGCACATAAAACCACATTTGACACAATTAGACATCAGGGAAATGAGAATTAAAATCACACTGAAATATCAGTACATACGCTTAAGAATGGTTAAAATAAAAAACAGCAATACCACCAAATGTTGGCAAGGATGCAGAGAAACTGGGCCACTTATACACTGCTGGTGGGAGTGAAAAATGATAGAACCGCTCTGGAAAACAGACTGCCAGTTTTGAGAAAAACTAAACATACAATTACAATACAACCTAGCACTTCCATTATCGGCATGTATTCCAAAGAAATGAAAATTTATATTCACATGAAAACATGTAAACAGATATTCACAGCAGGTTTATTGATTATAGTAAAAAACTGGAAACAATCCAGGTGTCATTTAACAGGTGAATGGTTAAACCGGTATATCCATATGGTGGAGTACAGCTCAGCAATAGAAAGGAATAAAGTATTGACACACTCAACAACTTATATTAATCTCCAATGAATTATGTTATGTGCAGGCCAATCCCAAAGGTTACATATATTATATAATTTCATTTATATAACATTCTTGGAATGAAAAAAAAATAGAAATGAAGGACAGATTAGTGGTTGCCAGGGGTTAAGAATAGAGGGCGAAGGGATGGATGGGAGGGAAGTGGATGTGACCATAAAAGGACAACACAGGGATCCTTGCGTTGAATAACAAAAATTATTCTGTTTCTTGCCTCTATCAATGTCAAACCCTGGCTGTAATATTGCACTATAGCTTTGCAAGATGTTTACCATTGGAGGAAATTAGTAAAGAATACTAATTTCTTACAAATGCATGTGCTTTTTACTCCAAAATAAAAATTTAAGTAAAAAAAGAATAAACCATAAATCATACCATTTATTGAGCACCTATGTATGGGCAGGCCCTCCTATGTAAGGTAGTCAAATGAATACATTATTTAATCTTCACAAACTCTATAAAGATTATGCCTATTTCCTAAATCATTTTTCTGGAACACTGGTTCTTTATGACATTAATAGCCTTCTTTGAGAGGTGTTCTATAAAAAGGCTTTCTTAGTCAAATAGTTTAAGAAACAAATTTTTTTTTAGTCTAGGGTTTTTAAAAGCCTTTAATATACTAATGTACATTACAAACAATATGAGGCCATCATATATTAGCTTTCCTCAAATTTCTTTGATTTTGGAACTCTTGTTTTCACATGATGCCTATTAATAATTTGCTTAAAGAACTAATATTCCTTATTATTATACTATAATAAATGTTGACATAGTTTTCCATCAATATCCCTGTTGGAGGTCAGTTTTGTCTGTTATTTCAATTTAGGCTGTAGATTTACTGCCTGCATGTACTCTAACCATACCACAGTGTTGATGATCCAAACTACTTACCATGTAACAATATAAATAGATCGAAGTACTAATGTGAAGACCAACATTCCATACATGACCTAAATAAGAAAGTAAAAAATGATGTTAGTAAAATCATGATTCTTTGGCAAATGAAGTATATTTTGCCTACAAAAATAGCCCAATTAAATGTAAACATTTATTATCTTCTTTATATTTTAAAGAACAGAATTTTTATAAAAAGATTTTATTTATTTTGAGAGAGAGGGGAAGGGAGGGAGCAAGAGAGGGAGAGAAACATCAATCGGTTCCCTCTCGTATGCCCCCACCTGTAGACCTGGCCCACAACCCAGGCATGTGTCCTGACTGGGAATCGAACTGGCAGCCTTTTGGTTTGCAGGCCAGCACTCAGTCCACTGAGCCACACCAGCTAGGGCTAAAGAACAGAATTTTTTAAAAAAATTAATCATATAATTAAGACTCATGCCAACCTTTGAGGAAAAATTAAGAGCCTTCTTGTGAATAACCAGTACCAGAAGTTCTATATCAATTTAAATATCTGAAGCCTGAACAAATGCTATATTTTTGCCTCACTCTCCCTAGATCCTTCCCTTCTCTTTAATTTCACTTTCGGCAAATGATTCTACTTCCCATTTTATAACAGTATAAATACAAACTCTTTTAAATTCTCCTTCTGAATGTTTCTGTATTCACAAAAGTTGTCTTCTCCCCATACTCTTTCTCCCATTCCTAGTCTGTAAAGTGGTGCCTTTCTCTTCTTAAGTTAATCAAATGTGGGTTCTTTATTCCATGTATATGCTCCCACATCTTCCTAGACTTGGCTCCATCAATTACCCTCCTTTCTATATTGGGCCCTGTGTAAGTACTACTACCTGGAAAACTAAACTTAGTGGAAAAAAAAATCAACTTTTAAATGTGTGAAACAGTAAATACAAAAAATTGCATAGAATACAAGTTAGATGTACACTTAACAAATATTTATAAGGACAATAGCTAGAAGAGTATCATTCAGGATCCTGGTTAATACCCAGAGTGCTCCATGTGTCTATTCCCAGTGCAACCTTCTTACCCTCCTCCTTAGAGGAAATCATTTTCTTGACTTTTACAATAAACATTTTCTTGCTTTTCTCTACATATTTACTAACTTAAACGTGTCTCCAAAATATGCATTCTTAAGTAATACTTGTTTTTGAATTTTAATAGAATTTTAATTGATTTTGAATTTTCAACAGAATATTATAAATAGATGTGTCTTGGTCTTGTCTTTTAAAATTCAGTTATGCTGTATATGTAGACTTTGCTCATTCATTTTTGATGTTATATACTATTTAATTGGATAAAACTGCCACAATTTATTTACCCATTCTTGTGTTGATGGGCATCCTTAGGTTATTTCCAGTTTCACTGTTATCAATATTCTTATTCACATATCCTAGTGCACAAATTTATTTAGGGTATGTACCTAGGAATGGAATTGCTGGGTCAGAGGTATATATACTATCAAAATTACTAAAAAAAAAAAAAAAAAAAAAAGCCAACCTGTTTTCCACAGTGCTTATATCAATTTTTACTCCAACCAATATGTTCAAGTGTTTCTTCTGTACAACATACTCACCAACTCACGATACCATCAGGCTTCTGACTTTTTGTCAATCTACGTGGTTTTTTATATATATTTCCCTGGTTATGATTGAACACTGTATGTTATGTATGTTTACTGGCCATTTGATGTTTTTTATTTTAGTATTCAAAACTATTTTTACATTTGATTTTCTGGTTGAGAATGACCTCAGTTTCCCAGCCTTGAAAGCAACAGTTAGAATAAATGGGGAATGTTGTGTCTGCTTTGGTTGTTGCGAAGGACTGCACCTAGGTTGAAAGCTTGAGGCCTGTATGAGAACAGTACAAAAGATGCCCATTATAAAGATGGTAGGAAAAAGATTCTGTAGCTTCTGTGTATTACAATGACCTCCACTACATTTAGCTCTCATCTCTGGCAGCTATACACAACTTAAGTGGATGAGAGGGCAAAAGAAAGTATGCAAATGGAGTCTCCCGATGAGATGAATATGTGACACCTGCTGTATACTCCACCTTGTATTCTTCTATAAAGCTAAAAATATTGCATTAGATTAAAGCCTATTAGAGTCTGACTGCCAGTTTAAATCCATAACTGCAACTATGCTGCTATAATGATGAACAAGAAAGGCCTGATACCTGCCCTCACAGCAATTACAATTTAGTGAGAAGATAAGTAACCAATTAAAATGTACTATTTTAACTCTGTGATGGGGGCGGGGCACAAAATCCTCGTAGACAAGTAGAAAGGCCACCTGATCTAGACTTATGCAGATCAGAGAGACTTTCATGGAGGGTATGATGTTTAATTTCGTAAATGAAGCATTTGTACGAGGAACATTAATGATAAAAACTGAAACATTATTTGGAGAAGGTGTCAGAGTGTAACCAGCACAGCTCATATTCTGGGACGAGAAGAAAGTAAGGATGTCTAGAATACATTGTTGAAACAAGAACAGGAAAAATGAAGCCTGGCCTTTCAAGTCATGTTAAGGAGCTGGACTTTATCCTAAGAGCAATGGGAAGACAATGAAAGTTTCAACAGCAGCTCAGCATGATCACTCATGTATTAGAAAGATGTTCCTGTCTTGCTGGGTGGAAAATGATTTAGAGGGAGACAAGACTGATGGGGAAAGGACGTGTGACAAGGTATTGCAGTAACGTAGGTAAGAAATTGGGCCTACACTAGGGTAGTATCAATGGGAATGGAGAGAAATGTAAAGGTTAGGGACATATTTAGGGCTGGGACAGAAAATTTGATATGGGAGTTAGAAAGAGTTGGCAAAGTCAGTGATGACTGGGTTTATGACTTGAGCAGCTAGGTACACGGTTAAATTGTTCAGTAGGCTAGAGACTATTTGAAAAGAAAGATTGAGGACAGAAAAATGGTGACTTCATTTTTGGATATGTTCAAAGTTTGAGGTGCCAGTGAGATATCCATGTAGGGATCTCTAGCAGTAGTTGGATATCTGGGTCTATAACTTCAAAGAAAAATCTGAGCTGAAAAAAGAGATGTATCAATCATCACCATACAGAAATCAAGGAAAATAGACTGTCAGGAAGCATGGTAAACATACCAGATAATGGATAAGGAAGAATCTGTACCCCACCAGCGAAATGGGGCTTTTTCAAATTAATTTTCTTCTTTCCACAAGCACCCCACACTAGACATTCTGCTTCTCCCCAAGGAATCTGTGGCAAACCCTGCTAGTGGCAATAGTCCATATCCATTCTCTCCTTCTCTTTTTATTTTATTTTTTTAATTCTCAAACAAGTACATTTTTTCATTGCTTTAAGAGAGAGGAAGGGAGGGGAGAGAGAGACAGACATTAATGTGAAAAAGAAACATTGATTGGTTGCCTCCTGTATGCACCTGAACTAGGGACCAAACATGCAACCTAAGTATGTGCCTTGACCAGGAATCAAACTCTCAACATTTTGGTGCATATTATGATGATGCTCCAATCAAGTGAGCCACACTGGCCAGGCTCTCCTTCTGTCTATAGAAGACTGACTTTATTCAGCTGGCAATATGTTTAGCTATAAAAGCTTGATTTTCGAGGCTCTCTTGCAACTAAAGGTGGTCTTATGACCTTCACAACTTTTTCTATACATATTCTAATATTAGCCATTTTTATATTAAAAAGATAATAGAATACATACTTTTCTGCCCCTTGCAATTTTCATGCAAAAGTATTTTACAAGGAATGTTTATGTCTTTTCATATTTAATAAATTTTTCAGCCTCCATGTTCTAAAGACTATAATATTTATCAGTGTTTCCTCTCTGCTAAAGCATCCAAGAAATATGCTGTGTATAAACTGAGATCTGGTATTTATCCTCAAGAAACCTATCACCTAGGGAAAAAAGCAGGCTGTATTTTTGTTTATCAGTAAAAAGAAAACTAAAGTATTATGAGAAAAGCAGAAAAAGATAAATGTTGTGTTTTGTGAGTTGCATTAAGATGCCTGTGTGGAAACAAGATGGATAAAACCAAGAGGTAAAAAAGGGTAAATTAAGTGGGACTTTGGAAACCATAGAGATATATATCTATTATAATTATATAATTATCTATATAATTATATTATAATAATAATAATGAAGACCAATAAATCAAGCTCAAATATCATCTTTTGTGTGAAGCCTTCTTGAAATCCTTCTATAGATATTACTTAATCTCTTTTTATTCCCAAAGTACTTCACTTATATTTGACTTTGGGCAGTTTTTAAAGTTGGTAACTGAATCCTGGTTTACCTAAAGTAAAGCATAGCTAGATTTAAGTTTTACATATTCAGTCTTCACATTTTTTTTCTACTAAGTTTATCATTGCACCAAAATCTAAAATAAGTATGCACTAAAATTTAAATAGCGTTTTCCATTATTTCTAGTAACATATCTTTCTGATAATAAATTAGATTCCATAGTAAACTGCTACAGGGACATCATCACATCACAGAAGACATATGGGCTTTAAAATTAAAAAGACCTGAGTTCAACTCCCAGCTCTGCTAATAACTAGGTGAGAAATGTGGGCAGATTACTTAATCTTTCTGACTCTCAGTTATCTCACCTACGAAATGAAGATGATAATTTTATACAGGTTTGTCGATATTTTTAAGATAATAGTTAAGTCAATCCATATAAACTATATGAAAGAATATATAATACTTAGCATATTAACAGATATTCAAAAATGTTAGCTTCTTTTGCTTCTTTTCCAAGTGTATTTTCCTTACATCTCTAATTTGTAATAAAGTGGCACAAATGAAAAATAATAAAATTTTAATAAATCTGCTTAAGTTCCTGCTTTTTAAACTGTTTACATAATGTGTCCTTTCTTAAAAATGATAAGGGCCAAATGAGAAGGGAGAGTTATAAAATACTGATCTGTCCCGTCTAGAAACAATCTTCAGGAGACATCTACTTTGGGGGAAGATTTTAAGCAATAGTACTCCTTGAAACATCAGATGAGATTTCATCTGAGATATTCAAGTACTAATTTGTCAATTAGCTTCTCAGAGAGGGTTTACTAACTTCTTAAATATTCTTTTAATCAAGTCTCATATATGCTCTTTTTTGTTTCCTTATTTAAGATACATTGGTATTTCTACCTAATGTGGCATATTTGTGTATTGTACCCTTGGCAAGGCTATCAAATTAAATAAATAGCATTTGGCTCTCTTTTGGAGATGTCTGGGTCACCTTATATTTAATGTAATAAAGTAGAACTGTTATCAGTATTTTCTCCCTCTGGGAAGCTAATCTGATTAGCAAAACAATCATCCTGGTTGTGGCAGATACTTTTAAAGTGTTTATTAACTCCTTCCTTCTAATACTATGTCACTGCTTTTCTCTCTAGGCCCAACTCAAATATGTCATTTCAGAAACTTTCCGTGATTATCACAGATAAAAATTTATGCATGTCATCTTACATCTCAGTATGTACTTTTAGTATTACACTGAACTGTTTATTTCTGTGCTTTTGTTTTTCCCTCCTTTTCCATTATTTCCAAGATTTTGAAAGTTACTGTAAATCTTGTCACAAACTCCAAAATAATCTTCCACTTAAATATTCCAAAATGATTTTTCTAAGTTTTTGTACCTAAGAACATCAGCAGTTAGAAGCCTGTCAGTTCAGCCCACAAGCAGCCTCTCTTCCTCCTGCCATCACAACCCAGCCTGGCAGCGACCATGAGCGTTTTCTACATTCTGTTGCTGCCTCTCTGCCTACTCTTCTCCTAGATGGCCTCAGGTGTTGGCCTTCTTATCGGTCTACTCCACAGGTATCCAGAATACCAGGGTGCCAAAGCGGGAGGGAACTGCCGCTTTCCCCGCGCCCACTCTACACTGGGACTGAAGGCACCTCTTACAGAGGGAAGGCCAAGTGTTGCCTTGGAGCTGGGAGACATGGAAGGAAGACCAGAAGCCATGTGAATAATTTATAATCATTGTTTTAATGGAAAAAAGAGACCTTTTAAAAAAAAAACCCAGCTATATGAAAGAATAAAAGCAATACTCCAAACTTTAACAAACATAAAAAACTCAGAAAATGCAATTTTCTTTTAAGAACAATGTCCTTGTTTTTTAACACTAGAGTAAGTAATAATTTAGGCTACATGCAATAGATGTCCTTTGTAATCCTCTCTTGAGTCATCTAAACAGACAGACTGTGCCCTTGTCTACATTAGCACTGCAGTACAATACATATATACTACATATATTTTTTTACAAGTCTATTTTCCTGACAAGGTAGTGAGCACCTTGAGACCAGCAGCCGTATCTATTTGCCTTGGTATATCAATATTACTTAATGTTTACTGAGTGTTTACTTTGTGCTAAGGGTTTTTTATATGCATTATCTCATTTAATCCTCAGACAACTTTACAAGACTATGATACCAATTTTAGTTTGTATAATAAGCTTCTTAAGAGCAGGGACCTCTTCATCTACTAATGTATCTCCTGTGCCTAGTATAGCACCTGGCACTTAAAAAGATCAAAGTTCAAGAATTTGTCCAGGATATACAGCTAGTAAAAGAAGAGACTACACTGGAATCCAGGTCTGCCTGACTTTGAAGTCTTACTTTAATTCCAACTTACAGCTCAGAATTTGGTACTGAGAAGGTGCACAGTGCACGTCTGCTGAATGAATGAATGTGTTCTGCCTTCAGGTTGCTTATCCACTTCACACTGGCATTCCCCTACTTCTCTGCTTTTCTATCCTAATTTTTAATCTCTGAGCCTAGGATGTAAGTCATAGCTATAAGCTTTCATTCTGCCTACTTTCCTATCAGCAAATATTACCACTCTATACTGATAAGAAAATATTTATTACTGGAAAAACACATGGAAATTGCAGCATAGGAAATTATATGAATAGCTTGTAACTTTTATTATATAAACATGTCAAATAAGTTTAAACACAAAATGGAAAACTGATGGTCATAAACTTATAAAAATTAACCTCAAATTTCCACATTTTTTTGGTGGTTGATTTTTCTTTCTTATAAAGGCAAACCAAAGATTTATAAAAACTAAACTTTTTAAAAAATAAATGAACTTACTTTTTTTTTTTTTACACTGTATCAATAAATCTTTCTAAATAATGACATCACTTCAAACTATAATGAACAGGGAAGCAAGTTGAGGGTGTTTTCTCCTGTCATATCTACGTAAGTATGTCTATTTTCAGCTGGCCTGTAAAAAAGCAAGGCACAATAAGGTAGTTTTGGAATTTATTTTAAAAAACAGATTTCAGCTCTGGCCAGGTAGCTCAGCTGGTTAGAGCATCGTCCTGATACACCAAGGGTACGATTCAATCCCCGGTCAGGTCACATGCAAGAATGAACCAATGAATGCATAAATAAGTGGCACAACTAATACCTTTCTTTTTCTCTCTCTACCTCTCTCCCCTCCTTCCTCTTTCTCTCGAAAAAAAAAAATCAATGTATATAGTCTGCTTTAAAAAATTAATAAAAGTAACAAATATTTACTTATTCTATAAGCACAAAATATTCTAAAACTACAAGGTCTCTGATAATCCTGAAATGTGTGCTTATTTATTTCTTTATTTTTATTTGCTAGTTTGTTAAAAGAATGGTGACAGGAGTCAAACAAACCTAGGTTACAGTCCTCCTGGCTCTACCTCTTAATAGCTGTGTAACCCTGGTGCAAATTACTTAACGTTTCTGAGCTCATTTTCCTTATAACGTGGACAATAATCCCTAATTAACAGGACTGCTGGGGAGATTAGTCTGTGTAGTAATGAGCATAGTGCCAAGCACATGGTAGCACTCAATAAACAATAGACAGCTCTCTTTAGTTAGGGTCTGCTACTTTATTTCATTTTGGTTTCATTATGGGATGCATTTAAATCATTATTTCCTACAGTGAAGTTTCCTGTGTTTGCTCCCCTCAATTTAAATAACCTTCCACATCAAAAAACTTATTAAAATATATACTAGTGGGAAAATATTCAAGGACTTTTCAGTCTATCTTTCTGAGAAAAGAATGTCATACAAAAGACTTTATATATGCCTATGTATAAGGCTTCCTGTTTTTTGTTTGTTTGTTTGTTTTTGTTTTCTTTCTGCTTCTAAGAGCAATGCTACATCTGCATTACTGACTTCCAACAGCCAGGTGGGCCTGGGCAATGACCGTTCCAGGTGGATTCTTATTACCTACAGTGGACTCCTATAGGCACTTGAGTTCGCAACCTGTTTTCAACACTGAGTTTTCTTAGGATATCTACAGTTTTATTTTTCTAAAGTTGTATCTACATATTATTTACCAGAAAACAAAAACATAAGACAGGCAAGTATGATTAATCAATTAAATGTGTAATAGTTTTTAAGAATTACCTGATGGAATACAGGCTCCTTTACCTTAAGGTAAACCTGCAAAATATTAAAACACATATAAATGAAGTGTATTATGGAGGGGAAGAGAAAACCTATTCCAACAATTCTGCAAATCCCAAACCTCTCCTGCTTTCCTAGTCCTGTTACTTAGACCTGGCTCCAGCCATATAAAACCAATCAGATTAGGTGGCATGGAGGGCTAGTACCTACGGGTGGGTCTCCCCCCAGTGCTAGCTTTACAATGGTAAACTGTAGTTTCTAAACTGTTGTGGATGACTCTGGCCTCTTGGCCTCTGCATCAGTATCAAGGAGGGGCAAAAATGCACAGGTACTCATGATGGCTGATGAGGTTACGCCAGACAATCCTGTTCTACAGTAGAAAGAACACTGGCTTTGGAGTTAGAGACACAAATTAAATTTCAGACTCTGCCACTCACTTGTTACATGATTTGAGCAGCACATGTAAGTGGCATCACAACCAAAAAACTAATTTTCCCTTATCTGAATAATGGGAATAATAGTGGTAAGGAATAAGAAGCTAAAATACATGAAAGTGTTAGCATAAGAGATGCTCTGTAAGTGAAAACATTTAAAATGAAGTCTCTTGGCCTCTGCTTCCCAAAACCTTTAACACACTCACCTAGATGTGTTCCCAGTTACACAAACTATAGTTTTAGGCTCCAGTGTCATGTGAGTGGTTAAGTTCAATGCCTATTCAAGAGTTAGCATGCATTTATTGCATTATAGGAGTATGCCTTTTTTTTCAGATTTTATTTATTTATTTTTAGAGAGAAGGGAGGGAGAAAGATAGGGAAACATCAAATATGTGGTTGCATTTTGTGTACCCCTGCTGAGAAACCAGCCCCCAACCCAGGCACGTGCCCTACAATGGGAATCAAACTGGCAACCATTTGCTTTGCAAACCGGAGCTCAATCAACTGAGCCACACCAGCCAGGGCAGGAGTATGCCTTTAAAATGATGTTGTAGAGGAATCAAAATTGAAATCATAATCTTGAAATGACTCCTATCACTTACAAGACAAAGTCCAACTTTCAAAGCCTTCCATGATCTCACTCCTGCCTTCCTGTTTGGGTTTCCTGCCGTTCTCTTGTTTCTGTTTCATCCTTGGCTCCAGAAACTACAGTGTTTTCCCACATGTGCTATATTCATGCTTCTGTATCTTTAAATATGCTGTTCTTCACTTTGTTCAGAAATCCTCCCCTGCTGGTAAATACTCATCTTTCAAGATTCAATTCAAACTACACCTCTTTCTTGAAGCCTTTTCTGATTCTCTCCCTATTTAACAAAAGCAACCACTCATCTTCCTCTGTACCCTTATTGTCCATGTGTACATGGTTCTATGCCTATGGACAACGTCATACAGTCTATTTAGAAATGTTTCACTACACTCTTGCCCAAGGGCCTGGCGAACTTCTAATCATCAGTTAAAACCCAGCTTAAGTGCCTTCTCTATGGAAGTGTTCTTGATCCACTCAAGCAATCTTCATTGAATACTCCTTCATTTCATCCTTTTATAACCACTTTTTGCCTCTATTATTGTAATTATCATCTTTTGAAGCAATTCATTTTTTACATGTTTGACTTCCCTACTAGAAAGTACTCCTCAAGCAAAGCAACTTCTTCTTAAACATCTTTGTATTTTCAATTCCTGATATGGTAGGGCTGCAATAAAAGTTTATTGAAATGAGTATCTCTCTAAACAAAACGCAATTCACTTGGGAAAAAAAGCTATCTCAAGTTACGAGGAAAAGGTTAAAATATAGACATACTAGGCTCGAAAGAGCACAGCTAATCTCTCTCTCTCTCTCTTTAACAAACAGAAGGCAATATATCTATGAGAAAAAGTTTATTTTTTCCATTACTACTCAACATTGTTAGCCTTTTGATTTTTCCCTGTTTTTTTTTTTTAAACCAGAGTTTCAAAAGTTGTTTCAACTTTTTGTTGAGAAATAACACCTAAACAAGAAACAAAAAAAGCAGTATCTGTGAGTTTTGTGTAGAAACATTTCAGTTTGAACAGCATGAAGCAAACACTGGAAGCAAAATGTGCCAAACTTCATAAATGGCTAGTTCACATGCTTAATCTGTTAGACAAAGGATGACTTACTGTGGTTACTATTAAACTGAATAGAACTAAGGTAAAAAGCAGGTGGTAGTTTACTGTGTTCTTGATCTTGAAACATTCAAACCTTAAAAACAGAGGAAGAAAAAGAAAATGGCTTTAGAATATATAACTAGGAAAATAAATAAAATCCTGTTTAACCACCTGCACAAGAGCCTCTGGGTTTACTGATGCCCGTCATTTCTTCCATGCATACCCTCACCTTAGAGAACTTGTACTGTCTACAGCCTCCGAGAGCCTGGGGGGGCCAGGAGAAGGCACCTTACTTAAACGGGTCCAATGAGAGGCTCTCCCCTAAAAATCTGGAGTTTAATAGCTGGACTGAGGCATTTCATTATAGAAAATATCATTCTATTATAATTGTCTCTTTACTTACCTGTCTCTCTAACCAGACCATAAATTCCTTGTGTGCAGGGATAAAATCTTTTTTCCATGTATTGAGTCACTATGATAGGATATTCAGTAAATAATAAGTATGAATAAATATATGGCCATCAGTTTAAGTATCCAATGTTTCAACCTATGTTTCAGTACAAGCAATAAGAGTGTTCTCAGTTTACTAATTCATTGGCTGTAGGAATTGGACCCAACTCCTATTTCCTTACCTGTAAGGAAAGGTGGTGGCCCAGATCATTTCCAAGATCTCTTTTATCTTTAAATTCTGGAACTTGATGACTTAGTAATAAGAGCTCATCTGAAAGTATTTTTCTAGATCAAGGCAGCAAACCACAGCCCGAGGGCAATTTCTCAGCCTAAGCCTGTTTTTTTCATAAATAAACTATTACTGGAACATAGCCACACCTACTTTTTTGCATATCTCCCACGCTACAAAGGCAAAGTTGAAGAGTTGCAACAGAGACCATAGGCACACAAAGGCAAAAATAATTACTATCTGACCCTTTACAGAAAAACATTTCAGAGGAACTCTTTTTTAAAAATATTTTTTGAACTATTTTTCTGAATTTTACATGTCTTTAGAAGCTATTCTTGAGCTAGCAATGATGAATACACTGAAAATAATCAGATTACCATCACATAGAAGCTCAGAGATGTCTTAAGTATTAGCGTTAGGGAACAGAACATATACTTTGAAGGTAAGGTTATTAAACTTGTAGTTCAATTTCCAAGTCTGACACCTACTAACTGCATGACCTTAGGTAAGTCACCTAAACATAAGTTCTGCTTATATCTGTGAACAAAAAAAAGGGGTTCTACAAAAAAGTAGCTTCGCAGGGCATCTGATCATAAATTCCTAAGTGGTCAGGTCATGGTGGGTAGCAACGCCTCAGGCATATAACTTTTTAGTAAAAGTTTTATCTTTGCCATAGGAAGCCTTGTCCATTGTTTCTGTGCATCTAGGTTAACACATCTTTGAAATAAGCTCAACCACCCTTAAGAAAGTACATAATCTTGTAAACTATCCAATCCCTGCCTTGCTTTCTCCAACCTTCATGTAATCTTCCCTCATTCCCTCTTCAATTCCAAATGCATAAAAGAAACTGCAAAACTGTCATTCTTGGACCATTTGCAATCTTGCTTCCCAGTAACTGTCATCAGTTTGGGCTCAGATAAACTCTTAAAAAACCTCTCTATAGGCTTGGAAGATTCTTGTATCAACAATACCCTCAGACAAGTTACTAAATCTGTCTGTGCTTCATTTTGTCATCTATAATATGGGAACAATATGCATTCATCTTGCACAACTGTGAGAATTAGAGATGACTTGGTATCTCTAGAACATTTAGAGGTACAAAGTAGATAACTATTATTTTTATGGCATAATACACAAAATATTTATTTTAACATGTATACATTCATAACTCAAGGAAAGGCAAATTATGTAAGTTAAGTCAAATTTAAGTAAGAGTCTACCTGATTGGCTGTATGGTATTGAGAACAAAAGTTAATAAACAACACTTTAACTTCCCAGAGACTATACTCTATATTAAGATCACAAATATCATAACCTACATTATTACAATCTCTCAGTAATATTAACTGAGTTAGTTATATAACTTAATTGGCTATGAGGTCAATATGAATTTTAAAATATAGCAAACAACTTAAGTTTAAATACTTACATGCAGTACACAAATATACAACAGCTATAAATCATTGGGAGTTCATCCAAAAGCTGTAAGAAACAAAGGCAAATAACAGTACATGAATATTATAGAGTTGCGATTATTATGCGAATCAAAATAAAACATGATTAAAATGGTCACTTCATTACCTAGTATGTTTTATTAATTCTTTTATATATTACTTAATTTACACTGTATTTATTTTAGTTTATTGTTTTTGAACAAACAAGCTTATCCATCCATGTGTCTGTCCTAATGTACATACCCAAGTATAATGTAGGACTCATTGGGCAGCTCAGATCATTTGGGATCACAAACTATAATACCATACTTCCAGGAAAGAATGATGTCCGCTATGTAGAGGTCTGTGGGTCCTATCAGTGTTCTTTTACATTTCTGCCCTTTCCTATAGCATTTAAGATGGGTAAAATGTCTACTAATATACTAAGAAGAAGTATGAATGGTCAGGGAAGTCATTCAATTAATCTAAGTAACTTATGTCTCAGAAAAAGAATATTATTATCAATAATAATTATAGCTATTACATATTAAACTACAGTGAGACACTAAGCTAAGTGTTATAGGTGGGTTATTGCTAATCCTTAAACCAATCCTAAACCCAATCTTATGTGTGGAGAGTGCTCTGAAAGGAGAAAGCACAGATGTGGGAGGAACAGCCAAGCAGTCACAGCAGCCCAGGCTACGGAAGGCTGCTTCAGGAATTAAGGTAGCAGAACTGGGATTAGACACAAGTCAACAGGCCTGAGAGATATTTAGGAAGTAAAATAGACAGGGAGTTGTGGCTGATTTGATACAAAGGTGACGGACACCAATGATGACTCCCTAGTGTTTTGCTAAGCACTTCAGATGATGGTAGTACAGTTTACTGAGGTTGTGAAAACAGAGAAAATTATAAGAACGATTTTCAAAATGTTGAGTCTGAGGTAGCTGTGAGGCAGATACCAATCGGACAATTAGAAATGCAAACCTGTAGTGGAAAAGAAAGTTCTGGACTCCAGATTTTGGTTGCTTGTTTATTTCTTTAAAGAACTAAATTGAACTAAGACATGTTAAAATCTGGGTGATACAAGTAGAATAATCTTATTTCAAAACCATAAATAGCAAAATTATGACTGGTAAAAGGGCACAGAGTTCCAGAGTAGCGTGGGGTATGGATGTGAAGATGAGTCTGGAGAGGTAGGCAGGGGCCAGATGACAAAGCCTGTGGTTCAAATTTATAAGCTTCAACTATAAAATGTGGCACGCTGGGACAGCAGAGACTGTATTTTATGCATCTCATCCCCAGCACTTACACAAAGCCTAGCAAATATCGCTCAAAGAATGAAAACAATTAGTTTTGTTTGTAGGACAAGTGCTTCTGTCCCAGTGTGACAGATGGATAAGGAAATGCAGGGACACCGATCGCAGAGATCCGGGCTGGAGGTGATGGGTTCCGGCAGTGGCAGTACAGAGAGCCAGAGGCAGATGTACCCAAGAGTTATGAAAGTTGAATCAAGAGGTTTTAGAGGCTGTAGAGGTGAGAAAGTGGAGAAATTAAAGATGAATCACAAGCTTTTGGCTTGGGCTTTCAGTATAAAATGGTTTCATTCACTAAGATAGGGAACAAAGGAGAAAGGGAGGTAGTATTTTTAACTAGAACATCTGTTGTTTACATGATAAAGTCTGAATTAGCTTACATTATTACCTAACATTTAAGCTGTTTTTTATTTTTGTATCATAAAGTTATAGGTGAGCAAGCATTTTTCTTTGGTTTTATTTTCTAGGATAAGTAAATTCTTTTTACTTATGAGAAAAAGCTACTATATTCATTTTTTACTAGCATTTATTTTTTCTAGTATCAAACATATTATATGTTCATTACAGAATACTTGGAAAAGGCAGAGAAACACAAAGAAAAAATTAAGATACTGCCTTTAATTTTACCCTCCCCAAGGCTACCAGTAACTGTATATTTTGGTTAGTGAGAGCAAAAAAGAATGAGTTGAATGAGTAAATAAATGAAAAAGGTGTGGGAGAAGACATCCAAAAGCTTAAGATACTTATACTCCTACCACGCTCAATACAAGACACAATCCTAAAACAGATAAAGGAAACAAAACAAAATGGAAGTTGGACCCTAATCTTGTCTTCAACTTCCCAAAGCATTCTTAGGCTATTTTTCATTTATAAAATTTGTAGATTGTACTAAATATTAAAAATCTCTTCTAATATTAAAGCCCGGTGATTTTAAATTGTCTTTTGGTACATTTACCCCTTATTTGAAGTCCATCTGTTCACTCTACCCCATCTCTAATGTTTTCCTCAACCTTATCTCCAAATGCACTGCTATTGGCTAGTTGCCACAAGAACATAACACATTAATACTGAGAAAGGAGTTTGTAATAGCTTAAAATGTTACCCTTCACAAGGGCACATAAAACTTCACAGTATTCAAAGGAGTGAATTCCTAACAATGGACCAGTAATGGTGGTTTCAGATGTTCAGAGTGGCTGAAGAAAATGGAAGGGAACTATTATTTATTAAATATTTATTTACCAGATCCTATGTTGGCATTGTGTTTTCACATATGCCAATCCACTGATCCTCATAATACTCTTAACAGGTATTATTAGACAGATGAGAAAACTAAGGTTCAGCAAGATTAAGTGGTATGTCTATGCTTGAACAGCCAGCAAAGGGGTAGAGTCAGAACTGGAACATAATAAATCTGAAGAAAATGCCATCCATGCTCTAACTCATTCTTAAAACAGAACTGTCAATATTTGCTTGAGCTCACTTTAGGCAGAACTGGGCCTCCAATATCTCTACAGCTACAAGCTGGCAGAATGGTTCACTGATCACCAGGGCCAGGTTAAGTGACAGCACTGCCATTTCTTACTTTACATGGGTGATTGTATATAATAAATGATGGCTTAACATAACCAAGTTAGATTTATCCTGAAAGGAGGCAACACAGGGATCCTGTAAGGAATATTCATGATCATTTAATATTTAGGTTAAAGAGATGGAGAAGTCCTTCGCTATTGATGATTCTTCCTTCCTCCTCAATAATTGGGAAAATGGGTCATGTCATTTCTGCCCAGTTAGACAGGTACATAAAACCATAACTTGTAGTCCAAAAGGGGAAGAAAATAAGCCATCTGTATAATTTGTCCATGATGAAGTAGTATTTTAGTGATGATAAAGCACAGATTCAAAGTTCTAAGGATCAAAGGCCATCTTGTCCATCCAAATGTGTGTTACCTTGCTAACGACCTTGCCAACAATTAAGTTTATATGTCAATCCAAGTGTGTCCCCACCTCTGCTCAAAATCCATTAGTGGCTCACAGGGGATAAAGCTCAAGAGGCTTAAATCTGTCCTCTGGTCAGTTTCCCAAACCACACCTCCACATAGTTCAATGCCTGCCCCAGAGCAGGTAATCAATAATTTAACACACATTAGCTATTATTACTGGCAGCACTACTGCCATCATCACCACATGCTTCAGTTCCATGGCTACAACCCTAACGCACCACTTGCAGTACTCTGAGATACCAGCCTGACTCCCACTTCTCTGTGCATTCTAGTTGGCCTGGCAAATTCCTATTCATCTTCGACAATGCAACTCAAACATGGGTCTGAGTCACCTGTGTGAAACCCATTCTCTGATCTTCCTACCCTAAATAATTAATTTCTTTTTCTATTTCTATAGGACTCTGTATATCCCTTTGTCACTGCATTCGATCTTCATTCCTAGACAAATGACTCCTCAAGGAAAAAACATCATCTTTCCCTACGCATACATGTTGCCCGGGTATCAAATACAAAAATTTGAACTAATTAAAGTGTTTGTTCAACCTTTACTTGGGCACCTTCAAGGACAGAAGACTCAAGATCTCCCAAGGCAGTCTTTGCCATCTTCTAGTTCAGACGATTCTTCTTTATGCTGAGCAAGATGTCTCTTTATCTTTAATGCCCTTAGGACCACATGGAATAAATCTAATACTTTCAACAAGTCAAACCTTAAACACTGATTTCATAAAACATTTATGCAGTGCTATATGGCACTCTTGTGATAGAAACAGGTCATACACCAAGGTCAACCAGAGAGAGTCCCTGCCCCCCGCCTTTTTTTTCCAGAGTCCTTGGCTCTTAGATAACTCACATTTTGGCAGAGAAGTCAGACACATATATAATATATTCATAAAATAACACTGATAAGAGCAGTATTAGAGATGCACAGAGTATTATGGAAAAACATATGAAGAGTACATATCCTGCCCTGGGGCCATGGAAGGCTACCTGGTGGGGGTGCCACCTTGCCTGAGACTTTGAAGAACAAACAGAAATTGTCCATGAGGGGAAATGCAGTAAAGCCAGGCATGAACAAATGCACAGAATAGAGAGTTTGGTGATTAGAGGTGAGTATGGGTCACTGAGCATGTCTTCTCTTCTTCCAGGTAAATACAGTCACACACTGACCACATAGTGACATTTCCCTCAATCATGGAATGAATATACAACAGTGGTCCCATAAGATTATAAGGAAAGATTAAAAATTCCTATCACCAAGTGATGTTGTAGCCCACGTGAAGTCTTAACATACATGCTACTCACATGCTTTTGGTGATGTTGGTAAAAACAAAACTACTGCATTGCCAGTTGTATAAAAGTATAGCACATACAATTACAGTAGTAGGTTACACCATCTAGGTTTGTGTAAGTACACTATGATGTTTGCACAAAAATGAAATTGCCCAATGCATTTCTCAGAACATATTCCAATGTCAAGCAGCACATGAATGTATTCCCAGTTCCTTCCCTTCAGGAGTCATGACTAGGTTTTTAGTGCTTTCACCATTCCGGTGTCCTTCATTTGAACACATGCTAGGTTAGTCCTCAGAAGTGAATGTAATATTCTTGCCACGATCTGATCAACACAGAGTGGGCAAGCCTATCCCTTCCCTGACTCAGATGCCTATTCTTGCCTAACATCTTGTTTCAGCACATTCATCTAGCTGTTTCTTCATACATATGGGACAGATAAATAATTGATAATATGGGCTTCAGCAAAACTGAAAACTTTTCTTGCTTCAAAGGATATTATTAAGAAGATGAAAAAAAAACCTCCACAGAATGGAATAGTTGCACACTATGTATTTGGTAAGGGTCTAGTATGCAGAACAGATAAAAACTCTTACAACTCAATGAAAAAAGGCAAGTAACCCAATTTTTAAAAATGAACAAAGGATCTGAACAGATATTTCTCTTAAGAAGATATACAGATAGCCAATAAGCACATGAAAAGATGCTCAACATCATTAGTCATTACAGTCAAATGCAAACCAAAACCACAATGAGATACCACTTCACACACAGGACAATATAATCAAAAGGACAGACAATAACAATTATTGCCAAGGATATTAAGAAATAGCTGGTGGGAATGTAAAATAGTGCAGTCACCTTGAAAAACAGTCTGGCAGCTCCTCAAAAGGTTAAGCATAGTGTTACCATGTGACCCAGCAATTCCACTGCTAAATATCACATACCAAGAAGAACTGAAAACTTGTACACAAAAACTTGTACATGAATGTTCATAGCATTATGCATGAAAGCCAAAAAATGGAAATAACCCAAATGCCCATTAATTGACAAATGGATAAACAAAATGTGGTATATATAGACAATGGAATTTTAATTGGCCTATGTAAAAGAAGATAGACACAAAAGGTCACATACCACATATCATATGATTCATTGCTAAGACATATAGGCAAATCCATAGAGACAGAGAGTAGACTAGTCATTGTTAGGGGGTAGGTGGAGGGAATAGTAGAGAGTGACTACTAATGGGTTTCTCTTTGAGGTGATGAAAATGTCCTGGAATTAGATTGGGTTTGAATGTCTTCAATTTTTAGATTCTTTCCAAGCTCCTCCATGTTACCATAGATTATTTATACTTCTTTAAAAATAATTTTAATATTTATATTGTTGTTTTCCCAGCCAGAAAATATAAGAATTTTTTCTATGCTTGATTAGGTCAGACCAGTGTCTTATCATTTGCATATTCTCCAAATCAAGCATGGCATGCACAACACACATGACATTTTCTTATAAATACGTGTTGAAAATTAAAATGAATCTAAGAATTCTTATACATTTAATATAGCTAAAATTAATCATTCATATACTGTTGTATATACAGATCATTCCAGAATTAACACTGTCCAATACTAGCCTTATGTGGCTACTGGGCACTTAAAATAAACCTAATCTAAGATCCACTGAAACTATGAAATATAGATCTGATTTTAGGACGTGAAGCATTTCATTAATAGATTTTTATATTTACTACAGGTGTAAGTAATACTTTGGGTATATTGGATTAGATAAAATATATTATTAAAATTAATTTCACTTATTTTTTTAATGTGGTTTTTATTAATGTGGCTACTTGAAAATTTTAAATTACTTATGAGGCTCACATTATATTTCTGTTTCTAGACAGTGCTGTTCTAGAAGTTTCTGGTTTAGTGATGGGGAAAAGAGAAGTCAGAAGATTGAGGACTAGATACATGGCCTCCTTAGAGCAAGGGCAATACATAAAAATGTTTGCACAGCTCTAAAACCTTGCTACCTAGAAGAACCAGAACATTCAAATGGACTCCGAAAGAGAGAAACATGAAGGAATGCAGGCATCTAAGAATAAAAATATATTATTTTGATGAACTCATTACAACTTTTTAAGATGTCTCTATGGGACTCTACTCTTTAATCCTGTTCTAAAATTGTACATACCTACACAGAGGTGATCAAAAATTATACCCTTCACTTGTCATGGACCATTTATTTGCTTGCCTCTTTACTTCACTTAGTCAATCTGGATCCTTTGGCCTCAAGTAAAAACTCCAGAGATTACTAATTTCATTTTGTTTTCCAGGCTCTTGTCTTGATTATCCTCTAGTAACATGCTCTTTTCTCAAATTTGAAGTATCTCTGGATTAGGAAAAATAAGCATTTAGTCAATTTTTTCATTACTGACCTGCATTTCATATTTCAGAGTCATGTGGAAGCACCAGGATCCCATTCCTACCACTGAAATTAAAACAAACAAATAAAACAATTAGCATTAAATTCTTTGGAGGTAGACAGAGTGACTTCAGAAGACAATAAGACAGTTCAAAGCACTAAGCTGTATTTTTTTAAAATTTATTTTTAGAGAGAGGGTAAGGGAGAGAAAAAAAGAGAGAAACATCCATGCATGAGAGAAATAAGGATTGGTTGGTTGCCTCTTGCATGCCCCCAACCGGGGACCTGGCCCATAACCCACACATATGCCCTGACCAGGAATTCAACCTGCAACCTTTTAGTTTGTGGGAGGATGCCCAACCCACTGAGCCACCCCAGCCAGGGCTCAAAGCACTGAGTTTTAGGAAGAACAAAGTTTATGAAATCTGTATCAGGGAGCTGAAGAAAGTTTAAAGAAAGGCTTTCTAGAGGAAATAACACCTAAATTGAATCTTGAATGACAAAGATGTTTAGCTTACTAGATAAAAGAGGTTAAAGGCAGAGATGTATATACACGTGTTACTAAAAACAGCAAATTAGGTGCTGAAGTGTAATGTACATGTGAGAGAGCTGTGGAAGATGTGGCTAATGAGGCAGAGAATCCAGGGTAGGCCAAACCTCAGTCAAGATACATAGATTTACAAATTAGTTATTTCTTTAAAGGAAAAAATGGTTGAATTCAAAGATGGCATGCCTGGCTGGAAAAAACTGGTGAAATTTAGGCACAGTAAACCAGTTTTCAGCATTGATAGGCTACAATTTATCAACAGGTACATACTTTCTGTAATATCATCTAAATTGACCCAAATAAAAAATTCAAGAATGGTGAGGGTGAGTTAGTTAAGCCAATGGGACAAACGCGAAATATGTGAAAGTTAAACAATATTCATTGACCCTTAAATTACACAAATTAGAAATTCTGGTGATACTTGAATCTAATCATTTTTCTTTTCTTCCTCTTGCATGCAAATTGATCGATCCAATCACGTGGAGAATAAAATATTGAATTAATATAAGGGTGACTCTTGGCCAACATTTTATATAATTTTTCCCTTGAAAAGACTGAATCATGAAAGTTAAAATAAGATTCACATTTATAGGAATATCCAGAGCATGCCAAAAATCAAGTAACAGGGACAAGTTCCCTGCCATGGTCATGGCTGAAGAGAAAACTGAGGCAGACAAAATAGTAATGGCATTGGAATAGAGGTCAATGTCCCATTTGCATCTTCTAGTTAAATGTTCATAGTCACAGCACTTTACTATAGTTTTAAGAGTCTCTCAAGCATATAATAGATTTCACTGTGTTGGAACCTCTTGATTCAAATACTTTGGCATGCTACCAGTCAAAGTTTTCAAGGTTACAAAAGAATACAGATATGCTCTGGTACATATTTATTTTGACTAACTACACTGTGGAAAGAGTGCACAATGGCTTTGGAAGCAGACCTTAACTAGAATCCCAGATCTATCACTTACTACGTATCAACTTGAACAAGTTGCTTAAATCTCTTTGAGGCTCAGTTGCCTCATCTGTAAAATAAGAATAACAATGTTTATCATGAAAGGTTGCTTGAGAATTACCTAGCATGTACCTGGCATAAACTATGTATCAAAAAATTTTATTTTCCAGCTTCTAACTCAAGCTATGAGAAAATGTATGTACATAGAGAATGAAATCCTTAGATTTTGGAAGTAGGTTAGCTCATTTGCCATGCCACAAAATTAAAGGCCCAAGAAATACTCAGTTCCTTTTAAATTACATCGTGATTTACCATAAAGCATAAGAAGGGACCCAGGGTAGATGAAGAAGGAGAAGGACATATTAACTATAAAGTATCAAAGGCATTAACACTACAATGTATGATTGTTTTTAAATCTATGAACAACTTAGTGTTATTGGTGGTGTCAAAACAATGCCAGCTACAATTATAGGGCATGTGGAATTGTACTTTCCTGTTAAAGTTAGCATTCACATTAGAAACAAAAGGTTCTGTCATATTAGAGAGGTAGTAGAGTGCAATGATTAAAAGCATGAGCTTTGTAGAATTGTCCTAAGAAGTTTGGATTTCATCCCTAGACTGATGGGAAGACATTAGGGTATTTAACAATGGCTTTTCTAATTGTTTGCAGCTTACCGTAAAGGGAACTGATCACTCACTCCCTTTTCTAACCTATCACTAATCTAGCATATAACGTTATTAAACACACAGAGAAAAGCCAGAATATCCTATTTAGTCTTATCAATGTGTTTTGGATTACTTTTTCCCTTCCTACTCCAAATACGGATGCTGCAACATTAGTAGGTGGGCTACTACATTAATTTAGCAACTCATGGGCTACAGTAGTAACCACATTACTGTGGTAGGCACAACAATGGCTCCTAAACATGTCTACATCCTAATCTTGTGACTAGTAAACAGATTATTACAGTATGCCCAACCTAATCACCTGAGTCGTCAAAAGGACTCTTTGGGAGATGTGACTACGAAAGAATGGTCAGAGAGATGCAGGGTTACTAACTTTGAAGATGGAAGAAAGGAAAGAGGTGTGGGCAGCCATATAAGCTGGGAAAGACAAAGGAAACTGACTCTCCCCCTAGATTCTCCAGAAAGGAACACAGAACTGCCCACATCTTAATTTTCGCCCAGTGAAACTTGTGTTAGATTTCTAATCTACAAAACTGTAAGATAATATATTTATCTTATTGTCTTAATCCACTTAATTTATGGTGTTTTCTTATAATAGCAATAGAAAAACAACACAATTACTAACACTTGGCTAGTATACTAGTTACTGAACCTGTATCTGAAGTACCTTTTAGAAATTGCCTAAAAAATTTGGCTCATCTGAAGACTCTCAAGAAAAGTAAAAAGGCAAGTTGTAGATTGACAAAATATTCACAATTCATATTAATATATGACAAAAGGCTCATGTCCAGAAAATGTGACATAAAAATACATAAAAAAAGACAGACAACTCAATTTTAAAATGGGCAAAAGACTCATCACAAAAGATATCAAAGGGCCAATAAACTTTTGACAAGTGCTCAACATCATTACTTGTTGGGGAAATACAAATTAAAACCTCGGTGAAATACTACTGCACCAAACCACAATGACTGAAAAAGACTGACAAGTATGGGTGACAAGGCAGAATAAAAGGAACTCTCAGATATATTGCTGGTGGGAGTATAGAATGGCCCAACCATTTTAGGTAATTGTTTGGTAGTTTCTAAAAATAATTTCAACACAGACAACCCTGTGACCTAGCAAATCTGCTCCTAGACATACACCCAAAAGAAATGAGTGCATATGTCCATCAAAAGACATACAAAAAAACCCCACAGAATCTTTATTCATAAAAGTCCTAAACTGAAAACAACCCAAATGCCCTTTAACAGAAAAACGGGCAAATGGATTATATTATATTCACACAATGAAATGTTACACATCAATAAAAAAGAATGGACTATTGATATAAACAATGCTGATACTCAAAAATACTACATCAAGTAAAAAAAGCTAGATGTCATGATACACACTGAATGGTTCCACTTATATATAGTTTAAGGACATGCAAATTAACATATGAGAACAGAAGTTGGAATAGTGGTTATCTCTGAGGTGGAGGTGTGTTGACTGAGAAAGGGCACAGGGAACTTTGCGGAGTGACTGAAATTTTCTGTATCTTGATCTGGGTGGTGGTTACATAGGTGAAATCTCATTGAACTGTTATATATATCTAAGATTTGTACATTTTGAAGAGTATGAAATATACCACAATTTAAAAAAAGAATTGGAAGGGGTAACCTCTTGCCTGCTGTGCTCCAAACACATATTGCCCATCAAAATACTCCTACCAAAGTGATTTGCTTTAATACTATGCATACTGTTTCTGGAACATTTACCCAAGCCTTCAGGCAGGTTAGGTTAGTAACAATAGTAAATGTTAAGAACATTAAGTAAACATTAGGAACATTAGTAAACATTAAGGTAGGAGCATTAGTAAACAAATGTTCTACTGGTAGAGGAAAAGAAAGAATACAAAATAACAATGACAATAATAGATTAGAGATAATATGGTAATTGAAGGGAGAACTAAGATAATTCTATTTAAGAACTATAGCCAAAAGAGGTGAATATTTGGACGGCATTGGTAGGTTAAGGTATGTTCAAGAGAATGGAGCTAAAGGAATAATAGAAATGAAATGATGTTATGATTTTATATTTGTCATTCAATTATTGTCTTATTCTGGTTCCAGTCTAAAACACTGAAACATAAGGCACATTTGCAGCCACAGGAACCAGATGAGGAGCCATTACAACTTCCTGCTTTCTGCCTCAGGTTATTTTCTACCAGGCTCTTTCTACCTTTCTACTTTTACTTTCCTCACTTCCTATTCACTGACTACATGGGCTGTTTAGAATACTATTTGTGGTTCCTGCTTCCCTGGTTGAGACTGTTGCTGGGTTTGGCTACTAGGTTGGCCATGTTTAGTCAGTGTCTTCATATGAAAAACCGTAAGCATATGCACAACGATTGAGAACAATGAACTAAAAGTGAAAATACTGCTTCTGTTGGGTGATGGGATTATGGGCATTTTACATTATTTTCCAAATTTGTCTTCAATGTTACTATCACACACACTTTTTAAAAAAAAACTAGAAAAAAGATCATTGATGCTTTTGGCAACGTTTGGAAAACTGGGACTAAATAAAGAGGGATAAATAAATTAGTAAACAAGTTATAAAATGATTTCTAAAGGTACTTTCCACAGCACATAGATTTTATGTATAATTCATTACTAAATATAATTGCTATAATCTAAAATGTTATTAATCTAGTATGAAGTATACTCACTTGCCCCTTGACAAGAGACATAATGTTCTTAAGATCATTTCAAATGATTTTGATTTAGTCTGGCACTAACAAAGTCTAGGTATGATCACATTAAACTTAAGGTAACTCCGAGTAAAGATTTGCAAAGGTCCTTTTCATAGGAAAATGACTTTGTGTTTCATATTTATACTTCAGTAACTTTCTATTTCAGCATTGGACTTAGATAATAAAAATCTATAATAAACTCTTTCCTGCTCTACTTTTTTTTTTTTTTTTTACTATTTTACAACTCATTTTATTTTTCTTGTTGCACATTAATTACTCACTTAAATACTGCACAACAAATAGGTTTATATAACTACAAATAGATTTTGTTATTTGTAGGTCATCTGCCCTCAATGTAATATAAGCTCTCTGGGGACAAGGGATTTATCATTTTTGCTTTCATGTAATATGTACCCAAAAACATTTGTAAAGAATAAGTGAACACATTTCTACTTTAAAGGAATAAGATAAATCACAATTTGTGAGTTTTGAGAGTAAAGAGAAAAATTAAATTTCATGGAAAAGATTTCTTTTGGCTTGGTTCTATTTTAGATAATGCAGTTTTAAATTACTAACTTAAAGCACACTGATTTCGGTTATGTGCCACCTAACAATGGGGATAAGGTCTGAGAAATGTGTCATTAGGCAGTTTTTGTCCTTGTGCAAATACCAGAGTGTACTTACACAAACCTGTATGGTAGAGCCTACCATATACCTGGGCTACGTGGTATAGCTTATTGCGCCTAGGCTATAAACTTGGACACTGTGTTATTGTACTGAATACTGTAGGCAATTTTAACACAATAATATTTGTGTAACTAAACATATCTAAACAAAGATAAAGTAAAAATATAATATAACAGGTTTTTTAAAAAATGGTACACCTGTATAGGGCACTTACCATAAATGGAGCTTACAGGACTGCAAGTTGCTCTAGGTGAGGCAGTGATTGAGTGTTGAGTGACTGTGAAGGCCTAGGGCATTACTGTACACTACCACAGACTTCATAGACATTGTATATTTTGGCTACACTAAATTTATAAAAAATACTTCTCTTTCTTCAATAATAAATTAACTTTGGTTGCCTATAACTTTTTACTTTTGTAGACTTCTCAAATTTTTTAAACTTTCAACTCTTGTAGTAACATTTAGCTTAAAGTACACACATTGTGCAGCTGTACAAAAATATTTTCTTTCTTCACATCTTTATTCTATAAGTTTTTTCTATTTTAAAAATTTTTACTTTTACTTTTTAATTTTTGCTAAAAACTGAGACACAAACATACACATTAGCTTAGACCTACACAGTGTCAGTATCATCAATATCACTGTCTTGTGATATTGACAATTGGCGATAACAAACATGGAGCTGTCATCTCCTATGACAAGAATGTCTTCTTCTGGAACACCTACTAAAGAACCTGCCTGAGATTCTTCTTGAGAAAATATATCTGTGGTGGTTTGCTTGGTTTGTTTCTTTCTTTCATCATAGATTTGCTTGTAAACAGATAATACACCATGAACATTTTTCTCTAATAATGAAAAACTTTTGGTGTTGGGGTCCATGTTTTCAAACTTTTTAAGGAGCTTGTTGAGATCTGCAAGAGCTCTGCTAAACCCTTCACTGTGAACATTCTTGGGTGTTCTTCTTTTTCTCCTCCTGCAGTTTTCTTTTCTCTTGCCTCTTCTTTAACTATGTGTTCCTATTCCAGTTCCAACAACTCCTCATTAGTCAATTCCTCAGGAACCACTTGTAGAAGCTTCTCAATGCCATCCTCATCCACACTCATGTTTAAGTTGTTAGCCATCTCAACCACAGCCTTGTTGATTTTTGCAACCTTCTTACCCTTGGTAAATCCTTTTAAGTCATGGACGAACCTCCTGAGTGTCTCCTTCCACATGCCATTCATATACTCCTTGGTAACATCACTCCAAGCCCTAGTGGTCATTACTTCAGTAGAGATAATGTAATCCTTCTAGAATTGCATCAGTGTCTTATCAGTGTCTTCCTCAGTTGCAGCAGCAGCCAAGGCAAAGGTCCTCCTCAGGTAGTAGGCTTTAGATCCATCGGAGATGGATGAACTGTATGGAGATGTGGCATAGCAAATCAGGAGGGCATTTTGGAAAGGGGGCTGGGTCATCCATGACTTGCTATTGCTTCTGTAGTACAATGGCAGTGTGCGCTTATTGATATGCTTGAGGCCCTGAAATTTTCACTGTGCCAGACCAAAAATGGCTTCAATTTGTATTCTGCAACATTGCCTCCAACCAAGACTGTTACCTTGCTTAAAAGCCTTGAAACCTGGCATTGACTTGGCCTCCTTACAGATGAAGGTCCTTTAGAGCATCTGTTTCCAGAATAGGGAGCTTTCCATCCATGCTGAATATTTGCTCTGGCAAGTAATTTTCTGCCACAATCAGCTTATCTAGAGTTTCTAAAAATTCTTCAGCAATCTTTAAATCAGGATTTGCAGGCTCACCACTTACTTTCTCATTATATAATGAATAATATTCTTGAATCATTTAAACCCCAAAGCTAGCAGTAAGTTCAACATCATCGTCTGGTCCAGCCTTTTCTTTCATCATCACTAACAAATGTTTTAGTTTGGCTGTGAATGTCATGGTGCTGAGAAGAATGTACTTCTATATTTGCTCTTCAATCCTGTCTATTAGAACTTTCTCTAGGTCTGATATAGGCCCTTCTCATACTTTTGTTAGTCTCATTGCCTTCAATAAAGTTTATCCTTTAACGCTTGTCACTCTGTTCTTAAAACTGTAACTACTGTGAAATGGGACGGGCCTGACTAGCAAGCAATAGCCATCACTGATTTTTCTACCTTCATAGTCATCAATCACTTTTAATTTTGTTTCCAGGTTAATCACTTGATGTAGTCATTATTGGCAACAAAAAAAACATGAGATTAAATCAATCACAAGAGAAAATGATGCAATCAAGAGACAGTAAACATGAGATGAGGCTGCTGCCAGTGTAACACAGCACACTGTTTTACAGCAAACTTTTTTTAAAAGAAAGAGTACACTCTAAAATAACCATAAAAATATAGCCCTGGCTGACATGGCTCACTGGATTGGGTGTCATCCTGCAAAGCAAAAGGTTGCCTGTTGGTTCCTGGTCTGGGCACATGCCTGAGTTGCGGGCCAGGTCCTTGGTTGGGGGTATGTGGGAAGCAGTCGATTAATGTTTCTCTCAGTTACACATCAATGTTTCTCTCCCTTTCTCCCTCCCTTTCCCTCTTGCTAGAAATAAATAAATAAATAAATCTTTTAAAATAACCATAAAAATATAGTATAGTAAATACATAAACCAGCAACGTAGTCATTTAACATTATCAAGTACAACAGTTGTGTGCACTGTATTACACAACTGGCTGCGCAGTGGGTTTGTTTATACTAGCATCATCAACACAAACATGTGAGCAATGCTTTGCGCGACATCATTGATGGTTACAGTGTCACTAGACCTAGACGAGAGGAACTGTTCAATTCCATTATAATCTTATGGGGCCACTGTCATACAAGCAGCCTATGTTGACCAAAACATTTGGTGGTGTATGACTGACTGTAAAAGCATATAGATCTGGGTTCAAGGTATGTTTTCACCATTTACTAGTTGAGTGATCTTGGTCAAGTTACTTCTTAAATACTATATGTATAAAGTGAAATTAAAGAGTTCCCCATAGGTTGTGAAGAGTTTTAAATGACATAATATAAGTTAATATACTTTCCACGGAGCCTAGTATATAATAAATGCTCTATGAATGAGAACTACTGTTGTCTCTTCAAACTCCAACAACATTAATGGCAAATTTTATGGCCGTATAAAAATTAAGGACTAAGCCACTATCATATTAAACTTGTGAAATTCTATGGGTTCTAAAGTAAAATATTAAATAATGTTAAAAAGAAACAACATGAAGACCCAAAAAGTAGTCACTTGTGCTAAAGCCCCACCAACACTTAATACCCAACCTAAATGCAATTTCAGCCTCTCCCAGGAATAGAATTTTAAACCTATCAGTCCTGAATTTCCTGGTCAGCACTACTGGGGTAATCTGTCGTAAAACACCCCCTGCCGTCCCCTCTGGGAAGGGGACCTTGCCTGAAATAACACACCCTTTTAATTTTCTTATTCTCCCCATGACCCATTTCTGCCTATAAAAGTCTCCATTTTGTGCAGCTCCTCAGAATACCTTTGTTTTTATTAGGTGGGATGCTGCCTGATTCATGAATTGTTCAATAAAGCCAATGGGATCTTTAAACCTACGTGGTTGAAGTTTTGTTCTTTAATAATTGTAACCAGGCAGGCAGAATTTAGCTCCAAATACCTTGTCTTTACTTTCAATTGATTGTCCTAGTTTTATTATAAATCAAGGAATAGTGAACTCATTTAAATTCTTCATCATCTTTCTCTCTATATAAGCAGAAATAATTTTGCTGGTTTTAGAATGGTTACTTAAAATAAATATTACAGAGGACTTCTGTTCAAGATAGAGGCGTCGGTAGATATACTTTGCCTCCTTGCACACCCAAAAGGACAACAAATTTAAAAACAAACAACAACAACCAGAACTGCCAGAAAATTAAACTGTATGGAAGTCCTACAACCAAGGAGTAGAAGCAAAAAGAAACGTTCATCTAGTCCGGTAGGAGGGGTGGACACAGGTAGCCTGGGCAGAGAGGATGTGTGGCAAGAGGGAGGCTGGAGGACTGGGCGGGAGGGACAGCATCTGGCAGTCCCACATCTGTGCGTGGCTAAAGCAGGAGGAACAACAGGGGAGTGAGACAGACTGCACAACCGAGGGTTCCAGTGCGGGAAAAGAAAGTCTCAAAACCTCTGTAAAAACTTGTGGGGGATGCAGCAGTGGGATAAACTCCCAGGATCACAGGAGAGTTTGTTGAAGAGACCCATAGGGTCCTCGAACGTACACAAACCCGCCCACTGGGGAATCGGCACCAGAGGGCCTAATTTGCTTGTGGTAGCAGGGGAAGCGACTGAAAGCCAGTGGAGAGCCAAGCAAGCGACATTGTTCCCTCTTTACCCCTCCTCCACATACAGCACAATGTAGCAACGTTGAGTTGTTCTGCCCAGGCGAATACCTAAGGCTCCACCCCTTACAACGTAACAGATGTTCCAAGACAAAGAAATATGACCCAAATGAAAAAACAGATCAAAACTCAAAAAATAAAACTAAGCAATGAAGAGATAGCCAACCTATCAGGTGCAGAGTTCAAAACACTGGTAATCAGGATGCTCACAGAAATGGTTGAGTAAGGTCGCAAAATAGAGGAAAAAGTGACGGCTATACAAAGTGAAATAGAGAAAAATATACAGGGAACCAACAGTGAAGGGAAGGAAACTGGGACTCAAATCAACCATCTGGAGCAGAAGGAAGAGATAAACACTCAACCGGAACAGAATGAACAAAGAAGAATTCAAAAAATGAGGAGGGACTTAGGAACCTCTGGGACAACTTCACACGTTCCAACATCAGAATCGTAAGGGTGCCAGAAGGAGAAGAGGAAGAGCAAGAAACTGAAAACTTATTTGGAAAAACAATAAAGGAGACTTTCTCCAATCTGGCAAAGCAAATAGACTTCCAGGAAGTCCAGGAAGCTGAGTGAGTCCCAAAGAAGTTGGACTCAAGGAAGCACACACCAAGGCACCTCATAATTACATTACCCAAGATTAAAGATAAGGAGAGAATCTTAAAAGCAGCAAGACACAAGGAGAAAGTTACCTACAAAGGAGTTCCCATAAGACTATCAGCTGATTTCTCAAAAGAAACCTCGCAGGCAAGAAGGGGTTGGAGAGAAGTATTCCAAGTCATGAAAGGCAAGGACCTACATCCAAGTTTATTCTACCGAGCAAGGCTGTCATTTAGGATGGAAGGGCAGAGAAAGTGCTGCCCAGATAAGGTCAAGTTAAAGGAGTTCATCATCACCAAGCCCTTATTATAGGAAATGTTAAAGGGGCTTGTCTAAGAAAAAGAAGAAGACCAAAAACTATGAACAGTAAAATGATAACAAACTCACAACTATCAACAATGGATCCTAAAAACAAAAACAAAAACAAATGAAGCAAGCAACTAGAACAGGAACAGAATAACAGAAATGGAGATCACATGGAGAGGCATCAGCAGGGAGCAGGAGGAGGAGGATGGGGGAAAAGGTGCAGGGAATAAGAAGCATAATTGGTAGGTACAAAATATACAGGGGGAGGTTAAGAATAGTATAGGAAATGGAGAAGCCAAAGAACTTATATGTACGACCCATGGACATGAAATAAGGGAGGTGGAATGATGTAGGGGTGGGGGGATGCATGGTGGACAGGAATCAAGGGGAGAAAAAAAAATGGGACAACTGTAATAGCATAATCAATAAAATATACTTAAACAAATATTGGGTTCTATCCTCCAATTTAATAGCAAACTTTACTGAGACCTATTAGAAAAATAATCAGAGAAGATATCTTTGATTCTTTTATTGATCTGTTATGAGGATCTCTTCCTTTCATCAAGTGTGTATATCTGCAATATAATACAGTAGGAAAATAAAGAATAAGAGAAAGATAGACAAAGGGAGTGGGTGGTTTCAAAGCAGCTATAACTGAGATGGTAAATTAAACTGAAATCACACTTACTGGAAGAACTGACAATTGCTCAGGGCACAGGAAGTGAAAAAATAGGAAAAAATGTTTTTAACTCTTAATTTCCCTACTTCTTCCTCACTGTATTTGGTACTCTTTCTTTCTGTCTTTTTTAAAGCTTTTATTTCTTTAATTTTAGAGAGAGGGGAAGGGAAGGAGAACAAGATGAAGAGAAACATTAATGTAAGAGAGAAACATCGATGGTTGCCTGCTGTACATGTCTAGACCAGGGACCAAACCAACATCCCTTGAGAAACAGAGGAAGAGAATCATAAATGTGTGGTTGCCTCTTGAGCGCTCCCTACTAGGGACCTGGCCCTCAACCCAGGCATATCCCCTGATTGGGAATTGAACTGGTGACCTTTAGGTTCCCAGGTCAGCACTCAATCTGGCTAAGGCTGAGCATAAGGTTTTGATTCTCATTTCTCTTTTTTAAAAAAACTTATTTGGATGTAGACTGCTTTTTGGGGGGCCCATTTTGTGGAAAGAATAAATGTTTGGGGTGGCTTAAAAAATCTCTAGTTCAAGACACCGAAGCCTGGCACCTGGCCCGGCAGGTGTCCTGCAGGTGTCCTCCCGATGCTGCACCATGAAATGGAATCACATCTGTCCCGCAGCCTCCAATAAGAACACAGCCCAGCCTATCCATTTGGACTTCTGACCTCCAGAACCATGAGAGGGTAAACTTCTGTGGTTTTAAGCTGCTGACCTGGTACAGCAACCACAGGACCCCAATGCTGACTGACACGGGGACAGTGAGGCAGTCCGTGCCTGTTTCCATCCCCTCGTCCAGGGTCCGCGCAGCCCTGCTCGTCCATCCCAGCCTGCCACCCAGACTTGAGGAAGCCTTGGGACTCACCCCAACCCAGCCCTCCAGGAAGCCAACACCTACTGAGCCGCTGGCAACTATCTCTGCTCACACACAGCTGGGACATCTGCAGCTGCCTCTGAGTGCCCCCCGCCAACCACCATCAGAGCAAATTCTACCCTAGGCTTGCTCCCCAAAGCACCGCTTCTCAGTCCAGGTCTAAACATGGTGACCACTCTTTCCTTGCTATTCAAAGTCCTGTCTGTGGAGCTGCCGTGAGGCACCACCCAGACCTGTTGGGTCAGAATTGGCATTTCGACACCATCCCCGAGTGGGGGGGGGGGGTAGGCTTCAAATGCACAGTGAAGGCTGAGAGGCCCTGCTTTCCACACCCTGCCCTGGTAGGGGATTGCCAATGGTGCAGACCACTATCGCCATCACGTCACCAAGGCAGTGCCCCGCTCCTCAAAACACAACGCCCGAAACACAGGACTCAGAAGTTAACCGGGCAAAGGAAATAGGAAGAGTTGAGGAAGGTTACCATGGGCGCTCAATTTCATGATTGACGAAACAAATACAACTATAAAGTGTTAAGAGTGATTTTTTGAACCAGGAAAATATAATTTTTATTTTAAAAATAAATATAGATATCATGTTTGGACACCATGGAGAGTTTTTTTTTCTTTTAATTCATTATATCTGATCCTTCAACCAGACCTGGTGGCATCTAGAAGAACTGGAGTGACATGGATCATTTTGTCTTCTATGCTCAGGAAACTTTTGTTGTTAACATGAATCAGTTGCTACAACTTGGGAATCAGCCATAGGAAAATGGCCTTAGAGAAGCAAATTGATTTATTACCATAAGTTTCCAAAAAAAGATCCAGCAGAATGCAGAGAAAAAATGTTCTTTAATCACATGCACACACAGCACCTTGACCTGTTCCTGCACTGATGTGTTCAGAAAACAAAATGACTCATTCCCTATGCTTAAGATCTCCTTGGAATTCATGACAGTAAGAGGAAGAGATTTAAGGGGTTTGTTATTTTTGAATGTTCTTATCATTTTTATGCTGAATTTTAAACAGGAAAATTTACCATCATTGGGGGGTGGGGGTTGTTAGGTTTTGAATTTGAAAAAATGAGAAAGCGAGAAAATGGAGGCATTTGGAATCCAAAAGTTAAAAACATGGTGCAGGTGAGCATATTTTTAACTGATATGTAGAGACACAAAGTAGATCAGTGGTCGCCAGAAGCTGAGGGAAGTGATGAATGGGGAGTGACTGCTAATAGGATTGGGGTTTCTTTTTGGAGTGATGGGAATGTTCTGGAATTAGATCATGGTGATTGTTGCAACAACCTTGTGAATACAGTGGAACCTCAGTTCTCCAACTTAATTCATTCTGAAAGGCTGTTTGAGAAGCGATTGAAAACCAAATCATTTTTTCCCAGATATCAGCATGAAAGGTTCGTCAGGTAGAGAACTGAAGTTTTGTTCGAAAACGGAGACATTTTTTTCCGTGAACAGCTAGTTTGAGAACTAAATTGCTTGTGATGGGAGACATTTGAGAACCAAGGTTTGACTGTATACTCAAGACCATTGAATTGTATACTTTAAAATCATTAATGTTGTGGTATGTATACCTCAACAAAAGATGTAAAGTCAAAAAAATATCTATAGTTCAAGACTGTCCCCTTCTGTAAGAATAGTGAAGTAAGAATGGTGAAGTTCAGTATCCTTTTTCATATATATTTTATTGATTGGAGGCGTGCGTAAGAGAAGGGTCTGATATGTTTTATAGTTCTTTTGTTTCAGTAGGATTTAATTGCCCCCTCTACCTCCTTTCTTTCCCTTTACTAACCCATCTCCAAATGGTAACTCCCCTTTTCTATTTATCTCTTTCCCAGAAGTAATACATTTCCCAAAATGCCACCATAGGTCTCACATACTTTCAAGTCTTTTACCTCTAGCCAGTACTGTGATCAATCAGGTGTTAGATTGCTTTCAGAAATTTTGTATTTACTGTGAAGGTTTATCTTTCTGTTGGTTTTTTTTTCAGACTTGGGCCCTCAACTCCTCTCTCCTCTTTTCCATGTAGTTTTCAAATCTTCCCAAGTCCAAAACATCAAATATAGTTCTGTTAAAATGTGGTGTTTATTCCTTATTCAAAAACAATTTGAAGTTCATAGCCTTCTTTTTCTCCTAGGAAGGCTGGAAGTGTGGGTTAAGTATGGTTTAATTTACATTATTTCTTAGCCTGTATGGTTTTCAGGGAAAATGCGTGGACAAATTTTAATTTAGGAGGCCACCATTATTCTAATGCAATCTGGAAATCCATCAGATCTTTTTATTCTTATTGTTATTACTGATTGTGATCGTAGTATTTTAAAAACATTCTTAACACACCCTACAAAATAAAGCAAGGGCTAAATTTGTGAACAAGTCTTCCTTTTGAAGAAAAACAAGTAACTTTCTTAAAACACCATGCATATAAAAACAGATTCAGAAATCAGTCTCTCATATCGCCCTGACCTATGTGGCTCAGTTGGTTGGGCATCCTCTGGCAAAGCAGAATGTCACAGGTTCAATTCCCGGCCAGGGCACATACTGGGTTATGGGTTCAGTCCCCAGTCAGGGCATGTATGACCGGCAACCAACCAATCAATGTATCTCTCTCACATTGATGTTTCTCACCTTCTCTTTCTCCCTTCCCTCCCCTCTCTCTAAAACTAAATAATAAAATCTTAAAAAAGTCTCTCATATCCAATTAATAATCTAGTATGGTAGAATCTGATATGATACACTATAGCTTACAGTTTTGTGGTAGTTAGAACTCCTTAATGCTCATGTGTAAATAAAATCTACTCTGACCTAAAACATAAGAAATTGTGCTTAGTTTAGAAAGTTATTGAAAAGAAACAAACTAGAATCCATGTTCTTTGTTATTTTTGTCTTTATGATGATAATGCGTAACATGTCAAAGTGATTTTCCCATCCTGGGCTCTAATAAAGTTCATTTGTCCATCTATCCAACATTTATTGAGGACCACTAAATTGCCTAATAATGGGGATACAAAGGTAACTAAGACAAGCCCTTATCTCACAGAAAGTAAGAGAAAATATGGAAGCTGAAGAAGGTTAGATACAGTACAGTGTTCTTTACAAAAAGTCTAAAAATATACAAACCACACTATATATATATATATATATATATACATGCACACACACACATTTTAACAATACACACACACACACACACACACATATGTAGTATAAATACAAAGACATGGAGGAATTGTAATTAAATTCAGTATAAAAGTTAATTCTGGGAGGTTGAGGTGGGAGAATGAAATGAATAAGATCAGAAACGAAAATAAAGGAAGCTCCAATTTTATCTATAGTTTTCAGTTTATTTCTTTAAAAAAGAAAAAGTAAGATCTGAAACAAATTTTGCAAAGTACTAAGATACGACAAAGGTTGATGATAGGATACATGGGTATATCTGTTATATTACCTCTAGTGTTTTCTGTATGCCTAAACAGTTTGTGATTTAAAAAAATATATTCAATTTACTGACAAGATTTGTGAAGTTTTAATTCAGAAGTTTCAGAATATGTTCAAGTTGCATAATAACACAAAATTGAGAACCAATATTAGGAATGAGTGAGAAAAACAGCCCAAATACTGCACATCATTTTTTAGATGAAATGTTATACATACCTGTGAGTGCTAAATAAGAAGCAATGTACCGCTTTTCCAGTCCATCTCTAACGCTTTGAATTGCACCAAAAATTGGAGGTATAATCATAATCAGGTTACTCACTGTATTCCCTGTAGAAAAATATGAGAACATAATTAGGTTAATCACTACTTCTTTAAATAAAGATTATACACTTGGTCCTCAATGAAAATTAAACAGATAACTTCTCAGAAGGATGATGGAGTAATATTTATAAGGTGCTAAAAGAAAAATCTCTATTCACCAAAAATTTCTTAAAAGAATGCAAGTAAAATAAAGATACCTTCAGACAAAGGAAACTAAGAATTGTCAACATGAATATCCACTGAAGAAAAATCTAAATTCTCAAGATAAGATGAAAAAGTATCTCAGGAAAAAAAACTCTCAAAGATACAGCAGAAAATCAGTTGGAGAGGCAGCCTACATCAATGCCACTGGATTGTATGACAAGATAAAATACAGGATTGAGTTAATTATGTCTACTGAATTAAATAGCAACAAATCAAGGTTTGTATTTTGCATTTCTTTTTAAAATGTCAGTTTTGTGGAAATGTTTTTAGTTTTTATGTTTCTCATAAAGCTAATAAGACAATGAATCTTAATCTGATCTTTGTTCTTGTCTTTATAAAAACAGAGCTCAACCACGAACAGCAAAGAAACAATTTTTTTAAAAAATCAATAGCAGAAATAAATAGTAAAATGGGGAAGGAAATGGCTAAACTATTTTATAAATTGATCTGGGCAGAATAAGTGGCACAATACATTCAAAATTCCAAGTAAATGATTTTCAACATTGGAGCTGATGTCAAGACAAATATCAATGAATGGATATATATAGCACACTCTTCTCTACAACAACAGCATACACATTCTTCTCAAGTGCATATGGGACATTTTCCAGGACAGTCCATATGTTAGGCCATAAATTAAGCCTCAACAGGTTTAAAAAGACAGATATCATATGAAGTATCTCCTCCAGCCACAACAGAATGAAGTTAGAAATAAATAACAGAAGGAAAATGGAAATTTTCACAAACTTATGAAAATTAAACAACACATTTTTTAAACAACCAATGGATCAAAGAAGAAATCACAAGGGAAATTAGAAAATACTTAGAGATGACTTAAAATGAATACACAACAGAACAACATTTAAGAGTATACAACAAAATCCGTGGTAAAGGGAAAACTTATAAACACACAAAAAACAAGTATCTTCAAACTGATTTGAAAGAATACTACTTAGGAAAACAAAAATATACAAGACACTGGTAAAGGTAAATATATAGTTAAATTCAGAACCCTCTAATACTGTAATATGATAGTGTATTAATCACTCTAGGATAAAGGTAAAAAGAAAAAATTATTAAAAATAACTAGAGTTTACAATAATTTGTTAATGAATATACAATAAAAAACCAGGTAAACTGTGATATCAAAAACCTAAAAGGGGAGAGTAAAGGCTAGCGTTTTAGTATGGGAAATTAAGTTATCAGTATAAAAGAGACTGTTACATGTAAGCAACATGGTAACCGCAAAGCAACAAAAACCTACAGTAGACACACAAAAAATTAAGAGAAGAGAACCAAAGCATACCACTACAGAAAATCATCAATTCACAAAGGCAGCAGGAGATAAAGAAAGGAATAAAGGAACTACAAAACAAGAAAGCATGAGCAGTCCTCAGTAGGCATTAGTAAATCTTAACCTATTAATAATTACTCTAAATGTAACTGGATTAAATTCTCCAAGAGATTCACTTCAGCTTTAAGGACACACATGGACTCAAAGTGAAGTGATGAAAAAAAAGATAATCCATGCAAGTGAAAACCAAAAGAGAGCAATGGTAGCTACTCTTATCAGATAAATTAGACTTTAAGCCAAAAACTGTAACAAGAGACAAAGAAGATCACTATGTAATAATTAAAGGTTAACGCATCAAGAGACTATAATAATTGTAAATATATACACACTCAACATCAGAGCACCTAAACATATTAAGCAAATATAGTTCTGAAGGAGGAAATAGACAACAATACAATAATAGCAGGGGACATTAATACCTTACTTTCTACAATGAATAGACAGATCATCCAAACAGTAAATCAATACAGTAGACTCCCTTATGTTCCAAGACATTTCCCCCCCACCCAAAACCACGATCGTTCTGAACCATATACTATTTTTTTTAATAGATACAGACCTATGATAAAGCTTACAGCTACTCTTTAGCACATCCAAATTGTTAGCATCACTACTCTTGTGCTTTGGGGCCACTATTAAGTAAAATAAGGGTTACTTGTGAGGCAGGATAGTAAGAGGCTAGGAAAATTCCTGGGTAAGTGGAATGGGGAGGCAGAGACATAAAAATTAAACAAGGCCATACAGTTTGAGCAACCTGCAGCCAGCTGGTGAATCACAAGAACTTATCTCCCCTAACCAAGAGTAAGTGGTTTATACCTCTCCTCCTTAACCAAAGAATACATAGCTTAAATCTCCCTGGTCTGGGAGATAGAGAACAGAGAGCCCATTAATGTCATTTGTGCCAGCTAAACCCAAGGACAGATGAAGTCAGGAGAACAAATAACAAAAACCCCATTAAAAGCCAGAGAGACTCAAGACAAAAGTAAAACAGTACAGTGGACCAAAGAATATTCCCAAAACCCCACTACGTGCTCACAGTGACATATCACCATATTAAAAATGTACCTGGAAAGCTAATGAGTATTCTGCTGAAACCCTCCCCTAAGATCCTCATCCACAGAAAAAGAGATAAAAAGCCCTCAGAACAAAGACACAGAGCAAGTTCACTCCAGAGCACACCCATGTCCCTTCATGGGCATGAACTTTTTATTTCCGCCTAAATTCTAAGGGTCCCAAGGAGACTGGCAGCCAGGGCAGCAGTGGGCAGCGGCAGCTCAACCCCGGCTTACCCACTGATCCTGTCTCCAACGGTCCTTTTTTTCTGACTTCTCAGTGATCCAACAGCAGCCCCACCTTGGCTTTCTAGAGAGCCAAAGCGGCCCCACCTAGGCCCTCTCCAGTCGTTCCTTCTACCCTAAGTCCTCTCTCTCTGTGACCTTTACTTCCCTAGATAGGCTAACCTAGGCTCTCTCCTGTTACTTCCACCCTAAGTCTTTCCTTGGTTTCACTGTCTTCAGCCTTAAATGTATTCTCAAAATTACCTGGACTCCTGTTGTGAAATTTTTCCTACACCAAGTGAAGAACCTACACACTACTGGCCACCCAGAGGGAGACCTGCTCCTGACCAGTGCCTGTCCAGTAACACATGAACACAAGCAGTGCACCACCACAAGAATCAATCTGATAACTGAAACGGCTACTAAGTGACTAATGGGTGAGTAACCTATAAAGTGCAGATATACTGAGCAAAGGAATGATTCGCAGAGCAGGACAGCGACAGTTTTCACCATGTTACTCAGAGCAACATTCAACTTAAAACTTACAAACTGTTTATTCCTGGAGTTTTCTTTCCATTAGTATTTTCAGACCACAGTTATGAATCTGTGGAAAGCAAAACCACGAATAAGGGGTAACTACCACAAAGAAAAGCTGGACTTCAACTACACTTGAGACCAAATAAACCTAACAGACACACAAAACATTTTATCTAAGAGGAGCAGTACACACATTCTCATCAGGCATGTCTGAAACATTCTCCAGGATAGATCATATGACAGATAACAAAACAAATCTGAGCACATTTAAGAAGACTGAAATCATACAAAGTACTGGGTTGGCCAAAAACTTCATTTAATTTTTTCCATACAGTGGCTCTAGTAGTGCTTAGTTTTCTTTACCCCAGTTGAAAAAATTTTGTTAGATTGTATTGTGACAGCTGTCGTATCAGTGAGCATTTTTTAAAAACTTATCAAATTGGTGAATTTGTATGCAGCCATTTTAATGTTGAAGATCAAAAAAGGTAAACATTTTCAATGTATTATGCTTTATTATTTCAAGTAAGGTAAAAACACAACTAAAATGTAAGAAAAGGTTTGTGCAGTATACAGAGAAGGTGCTGTGACTGATCAAACGTGTCAAAAGTGGTTTGAAAGTTTCTTGGTACTACTGATATTTTGGCCAAGTAATTCTTTGCTGTGGGGCTGCCTTATGCATTGGATGGTGTTTAGCAGCACCCCTGGCCCCTACCCATGAGAAGCCAATAGCAAGAGATAGTCGACATACTCAAAATATCCAAATCAATAAAATTATTGGTGAAAATGAAAAATGTCTTTTATTTTACAGAAAAAACTAAATGGACTTTTTGGCCAACCCAATATCTTTTCCAACCACAATGATATAAAATTAAAAATCAGTAACAGGAGGAAAACTAGAAATTCACATATGTGGAAGTTAAACAACATAACACCGGAACAACCAGTGGAGCAAAGAGATCAAAATGTAATAAAAAAATATCTTGAATCAAATGCAAATGAAAACACAACATACTAAATCTTATAGGATACAGCTAAAGAGGAAAGTTTATACCAATAAATGCCTACATTAAGAGAGAAATATCTCAAATAGACAACCTAATTTTACACCTCAGAAAACTAGAAAAAGAACAAACTAAGCCCAAAGTTAGAAGAAAAGAAATGAAGATCAGAATGGAAATGAAATTAAATATATCAATTTCATTTCTTCAAACTAAGAGAGAGTTTTTTGAAAAGATAAACAAAATTAACAAAATTTCAGCTAGACTAAATCAGGGAAAAAAAGAGAGGGTGCAAATAAGTAAAATCAGAAATGAAAGAGAACATTACAACCTATACGACAAATACAAAGGATCATGAAAGACTACTATGAACAATTATATGCCAACAAAAAACCTAGAAGAAATGGATAAATTCCTAGATATATGCAATCTACCATGACTGATCAGGGAAAAAAGAAAATCTGAATGGACCAATAACAAGTAAGGAGATTGAATCAGTAATCAAAAACCTCCCAACACAGAAAAGTTGAGGACAAGTGGTTTCACTGGCAAACTCTACCAAACATTTTTTAAAAAATTAATACTGAATCTTTTCAAACTCTACTAAAAAAACAGAAGAGGGTGCCCTGGCTCGGTGGCTCAGTTGATTGGAGAGTTGTCTTGTACACCAAAAGGGTGTGGGTTTGATCCCTGCTCAGGGCATATGCCTACGTTACAGGTTTGATCCCCAGTCGGGGCACATATGGGAGGCAAGCAATCGATGTTTCTCTCTCTCTCGTTAATGACCCCCCACCATCTGTCTCATTCTCTCTCTTTCTCATACACACACATTCAATAAACATATCCATAGATGAGGATTTAAAAAAATCCAAAAAACTAAAAGAGGGAATACTTCCAAACTCATTTTATAAGGCCAGCAATACCCTGATACCAAAGCCAGATAAGGATACTACAAGAAATTACAGGCTGATATCCCTAGTAAATGGAGATGCAAAAATTCTCAACCAGATGTTAAATAGAATTGAACAACACATTAAAAGGGTCATATACCATGATCAAATGGGATTCATCCCTGTGATGCAAGGATGGTTCAACTATGTGAATCAATAAATGTGAAATACACATTAATACAACTAAAAAATAAAATTAATCTCAATAGATGCAGAAAAAGCATCTGACAGAATACAATATCTGTTTGTGATAACACTCAACAAACTGAGCATGAAAGATGTTGGGAGAAGCCCTGTCTGGTTTCAGGAACTGTAATCCTGCCGACAGGCTGGAGGGCCCCAAGGCTATAAATAATCAGGAGACCTTGGAGAAACAGGCTCCTGAGGAGACATAGCTTGTCCCCCCTGGCAGCGGTGTAGCTCCTGCCTCTCTTGCTTTGCCATGGATGACTGGGCATCAATGACGGATAAGACTCCTCGGGGGATGGGTGACCTAAAACAGATCCCAGTCAGTACTGGCGGCAGACAAGAAATTGGGGGAGAAAGGGCAATAAGACCCGCACCTCTCGGATTGGCTTGGACATGGCTGGGGTCCTCATTATAGCCGAAAAGCAGTTTCCTTATCTCTTGGTGGTTCCCTCCCCACACCTGGCTCAGGCTTGAAACAGTGCAGGAATCAGCCCTAAATCAGATCTGGCGGTTCCCGGGAAAATCAGGTCTAAAAGTAAATTCTTTGAAGTGTGTTTTGTTCTTCCCTCAGATCTGTGGCCAGCTCATCCTGTGAAGGACATTTACGTTATTTACACCCCTTACCCTATATTGTTAGGCACTTTTATGTCTACTTTGCCCTTATCTTTAGTCTCTCTTTTGTTTATACTAGTATCTTCTCGGATCCATGTAAATCACTGTGTTCCTGTCATTTGTCTTCTTAAAGGCATCATCTATTCTCAGTGAAACTTAATATACTAATGTAATGAGATAACGTATGCTTTCCTGCTACCTAGCCCCATTGATAGGATTTTCAATAAAGCCTTGGAACAAAGGGTGACTGGGCCTTCTCCACTAAGAGAGAAGTGCCCACATCTGCTCTCCTGGCAAACAGAGAAGTGTTTGCAACGATTTGTGTTTATTCCCCTCATCCGCGACAACCCCAGGACGGGCTCTGCGGGATTCAGAGCCCTGTTTTGATCTCAGCTGGCCCCTGACAGTTTCCCCTCAGATTCAGGGAGTGCATTGCTCCCTGCAGCGTGCTCCTTACCCCTGGTGCGGCAGTTGCTGCCTGTGCTGGGAGGAACAGCAACCCCAGCGTCACTCCCCTGAAGCAGTGCGCACCTTCAAGCCACCGTGCAGCACAACAAAAGGAACATACCTAACACAACAAAGGCCATATACAACGAACCCACAGGCAGCATTATACTTAAGAGTGAAGGGTTGAAAACTTCTAGCATTAAGAACAAGACAAGGGTTCTGACTCCCTCCCACTACTCCTATTCAACCTAGTACTAGAAATGCTAGCCATATCAATCAGGTAAGAAAAGAAAATAAAAGGTATCCAAACTGTCTTTGTTTGCAGCTTATATGACCTTACACATAGAAAACTTAAGACCCCAACAAAAAACTGCTAGAACTAATCAACGAATTCAGTAAAGTTGTAGGATACAAAATCAAAATGCAAGAAACAGTTGCGTTTCTATACAATAACTACAAAACATCTGAAAAAGAAGTAAAGAAAACACTCCCATTCACAATATCATCAAAAACAATAAAACACTAATAAATTTAACATTTCACTAAGGAGGCAGCAGATCTGTATACTGCAGACTACAAGATTTTGATATCCTATGTTCCCAGATTGGAAGAATTGATATTGTTAAATTGCCCAGACTTCTCAAAGGAACTATATTTTCAATAAAATACCTATCAACATTCCAAAGGCATTTTTTCATAAAAATAGAAAAAAATCCTGAAATTTATATGGAGCCACAAAAGACCCTAAATAGCCAAAGAAATCCTGAGAAAAAAAGAACAAAGCCAGAGGAATCACAATGTCCTGATTTCACATTATACTACCAAGCTACAATAATCAAAATAGTATGGGACTGGCAAAAAACAGATGCATACCACTAGAACAAAAAACAGACCATTGGAACAAAATCAAGAGCCCAGAGATAAACCATTACATATATGGTCAATTAATATTTGACCAGGGACCCAAGAACACTCAATGAGGAAATGATAGTCTCTTCAATAAACTGTGCTGGAAAAATAGGATAACCACATGCAGAAGAATGAACGGACCTCTATCTTACAATACTCATAAAAATGAACTCAAAATAGTTTAAGTCTTAAGCATAAAACCTGAAACTATAGAAATCCTAGAAGAAAATATAGGGGAAACACTCCTTAACATTGGTCTTGGCAGTAATTTTTGGATATAATACCAAAAGCACGTGCAACAAGAGCAAAAATAAGTAAGTGGGACTATATCTCTCTCTCTCTCTCTCTCTCTCTCACACACACACACACACACACACACACACACACAACTTTTGGATATTAAAAGAAACATAAGGGAGAGTAATGGGGGGAAAAGGGAGACAACTGTTACTGAACAACAATAAAAAATTTTTTTAAAAACCCTACAGGAATGACCAAAAGAAAAAGAAACAATCAACAAAATGAAAGTCAAACTACAGGATGAGGGAAAAATATTTGCAGATTGACTGATAAGGCATTCATATCCAACTCAGCAGAAAAAAGGCAACCCAATTAAAAAAGCAATCCAATGAATGGACAGAGGGTCTGAATATCCATTTTTCCAAAGAAGACAACAGATAGCCAAAAGGTACATAAAAGATGCTCAACATCACTAATTATCAGGGAAATGCAAATCAAAAATGGCTGTTATCAAAAAGACAAGAGACAAGTGTTGGCAAAGGTGTGGAGTAAAGGGAATCAGTGTGCATTGTTTGATAAGAAAGTAAAGTGGTACAGTATCTGTGGAAAACAGTATGGATGGTTCTCAAAAAATTAAAAATGTAACTACCATCTGATCCAGGAATCCTACCTTTTGGTGTATGTCCAAAGAAAATGAAAACAGGATTTCAAAGATCTGCACCCCCAAAAAACAAAGTATCTGTCAACCAATCAAAGATTATCAGGCATACAAAGAAGGAAGAAACACACCCATAATGAGAAAAATAATCAGTTGAAACCAATCCACAATTGACACAGATGTCAGAAAAACAAACTAATCTATAGCATCAGAAAACAGATAAGTGATTGTGAGGTAGGGCTTAGGAAGAGGAGACAGTGGAATGGAGGAGGAGGACTTATAAAAGGAAATGAGAAAACTTGGAGGTGATACATGTTCACCATTTTGACTATGGTAATGGTTTCACATGCCACGTATGTCAAAACTTAATTTGTACATTTTAAATATATGCATTCTATTTTATGTCAACTATACCTCAATAAAGCTGCTTTTCTTTTTTTTTTTAAGTTTTACCTCTACACAGTAGAATCAGAGGGTAGAAAGGAAAGAGTTAGAGAAAACTCTGCTTTCTGGATTGGTTACAAGTCTTAACATTAGCTGGATATTTATCTACTTTTTAATGTCTTACTTTGATAAAATAAAAATTAAAGAAACCTTTAGGAAAGGGAATAAAATAGTTGGAAGTAGTTCCAGAGATGTGATAAGATTTGAGCTAGATGCTGAAAGGAGTGAAAGGACCTAAATTCTACTGATAGCCTATTAAGTACCAGCTACTAGACCTCACATTATACATGTGCTAAATGATTTGCTTTTCACAACAATGTTATGACATATTATTATGCCACTATACAAATAATAAAGTCAGGCTAAGAGATTATATAATTTACCCAAGTTCTCACATTAAGCAAATGACAGAGCCAAGCTTTGATTCCAGATCTATCTTTCCTTGTAGCCAGTGTTGCTGCCCCTAAATACACTAGCACAATGTTTGCACAAAAATGTCCTTATTAATATTTTTAAAATTATATCAAAGGGTCTTCCGAATTGTACAAATAGCAAAGTAATTTGCCTAGGTGGAGTGTGAAAATATAAGGTGTGGAATCAGACAGATTAAAACTTACATATCCAGCCCTGACCAGTGTGCCTCATTTGGATGAGCATGGTCTCACACAGTGAAAGGTCGCTGGTTTGATCCCTAGACTGGGCACATGTGCAGGTTCAGTCCCAATTCCAGGAGCATACAAGAAGCAACCAACTGATATCTCTCTCTCACAACAATGTTTCTCACCCTTTCTCCCTCCCTGCCCCACTCTCTAAAAATAAATAAATAAAATCTTTTTTTTTAAAGTTGTATATCCAAACAACAGTTATCCATGGCTTTAAGTAAACCTGTAGAAGATGTTGAATATTGTGCCATTAAGCAGAGCCCCAGGAATCAAACAAATAAAAAACTTTACTGATGAATGAGATAAAGAAATTGAAACCTGCTCAATGGTAGATATATATTAAATTCAGCTGAGTTACCAATATCATGGATGTCAGGAATACATTTCAAATGACCTGGAAACAGGGGATTTGAACAGCTATAAGGCATTCAGGTCATATAAAGATGCTACAGCCACTGTATCTTTCTTTAAAGCTAAGTACACATAGACTTCCTGACAGGATGGAGGCACAGGCAGATACACTTTGCCTCCTCACACAACCAAAAGGACAGCAACGAATTTAAAAACAAAAAATAACCAGAACTGCCAGAAAATCAAACTGTATAAAGTCCAACAACCAAGGAGTTAAAGAAGAAACATTCATCCAGACCAGTAGGAGTGGCGGAGAGGACACACAGCAAGGTGGCAGCTGGAGGACCAGGCCAGTGAGGCGGTGGTTGGTCGACTGGGTGGTCCCACATCTGCATGCAGATAAACTGGGAGGAAGAGCTGGGGAGCAAGACAGACTGTGCAACGCAGGGTTCCAAGTGGGAAAAGAAAGCCTAAAAACCCCTGGCTATAAAAATCTGTGGGGGATACGGCAGCGGGAGAAACTCCCAGCCTCACAGGAGAGTTCACTGAAGAGACCCACAAGAACCTAGAACGTACACAAACCCACCCACCCGGAATCAGCACCAGAAGAGCCCAATTTACTTGTGGGTAGCAGGAAAAGTGACTGAAAGCCAGCCAATGGCCGAGCAGGCGACATTGTTCCCTCTCAGACCCCTCCCCCACATACAGTGTCATAACTCAGCGACATGGATTGTGCCGCCCAGGCGAATACCTAAGGCTCCTCCCTTTACAGTGTAACAGGAGTACTGAGACAAAGAAACATGACCCAAATGAAAGAACAGATCCCTGGCTGGTGCAGCTTAGTGTATTGAGCACCAGCTTGTGAATCAAAGGATCATTGGTTCCATTCCCATTCAGGGCACTGCAACCATATCTGGGTTGCAGGCCAGGTTCCCGTGGGGGGTACTCGAGAGGCAACCACACATTGATGTTTCTTTCCCTCTCTTTCTCCCTCCCTTCCTCGCTCTAAAAATAAATAAAATCTTAAAAAAAAACAAAACAACAAAACAGATCAAAGCTCCAAAAACAGAACTAAGCGATGAAGAGATAGTCAACCTATCAGATGCAGAGTTCAGAACACTGGTAATCAGAATGCTCACAGAAATGGTTGAGTAGGGTTGCAAGCCAAAGAGAGGAAAAAGTGAAGGCTATACAAAGTAAAATAGAGGAAAATATACAGGGAATCAACAGTGAAGGGAAGGAAACTGGGACTCAAATCAACCATCTGGAGCAGAAGGAAGAAATAAACATTCAACTGGAACAGAATGAACAAACAAGAATTCAAAAAAATGAGGAGGGGCTTAGGAACCTCCAGGACAACTTTAAACGCTCCAACATTTGAATCACAGAGGTGCCAGAAGGAGAAGAGGAAGAGCAAGAAACTGAAAACTTATTTGGAAAAACAAGAAGGAAAACTTCCCCAATCTGGCCAAGGAAATAGACTTCCAGGAAGTCCAGGAAGCTCAGAGTCCCAAAGAAGTTAGACCCAAAGAAGCACACTCCAAGGCACCTCACAATTACATTACCCAAGATTAAAGATAAGGAGAGAATCTTAAAAGCAGCAAGACACAAAGGAGAAAGTTACCTACAAAGGAGTTCCCATAAGACTATCAGCTGATTTCTCAAAAGAAACCTCGCAGGCAAGAAGGGGCTGGAGAGAAGTATTCCAAGTCATGAAAGGCAAGGACCTACATCCAAGTTTATTCTATCCAGCAAGGCTGTCATTTAGGATGGAAGGGCAGAGAAAGTGCTGCCCAGATAAGGTCAAGTTAAAGGAGTTCATCATCACCAAGCCCTTATTATAGGAAATGTTAAAGCGGCTTGTCTAAGAAAAAGAAGACGACCAAAACTACGAACCGGAAAATGACAACCAACTCACAACTAACAACAAAGGATCCTAAAAACAAAAACAAATGAAGCAAGCAACTAGAACAGGAACAGAATAACAGAAATGGAGATCACATGGAGAGGCATCAGCGGTTGGGGGGGGGGGGAAGAAGTATAATTGGTAGGCACAAAAGAGACAGGGGGAAGTTAAGAATAATATAGGAAATGGAGAAGCCAAAGAACTTACATGTACGACCCATGGACATGAACTAAGTGGGGGTGGAATGCTGGTGGGAGAGGGTTGCAGGGTGGAGGAAAATAAAGGGAGAAAAAAAAATGGGACAACTGTAATAACATAATCAATAAAATATATAAAAAATAAATTTAACAAATTAAAGCTAAGTAAACATAGTATTAAAGATATTTTTGACTCCTTAGTCAGATCTCAGCTTATACCTGTAACTGCTGCTGTGGAGCTACAGATATTATTTACAACAGCATCAAAACATGTCACATACCCAGGTACAAACCTAAGAAAAGATGTACAAGACTAATAAAACTCGCAGCAGGTTTTTTGGATTCAAATTGATAAGCTGATACTAAACTTTATATGAAAATTAAAAAGGCCAAGAAAAGCCAAGACAACAATAAAACTGGAGTATTTACATTATTAGCTATTAAGGCCTATCTGCAAGGATAGACAAATAGAACAATAAAACAGTTAAGATTTCAAGAACAAACTAACATTTATCATTACCTGATTTATGACAAACATGGCCCTGCGGTACAGTGTTAAGAGGATAGTCTTTCCCTGACAGATGTAGTTCAGTAGGTTGGGTGCCATCTCACAAAGTGAAAGGTCACTGGTTAGACCCCTAGTAAGGGTGGGTATATGCCTGTGTTGTGGGTTGAGTCCCTGGTCCCCAGTCAGGATGAGCAGGGGAGGCAACTGATTGATGTTTCTCTCTCACATTGATGTTCCTCTCCCTCTCTTTCTCCCTCCCTTCCCTTCTCTCTAAAAATAAAGAAAATCTTTAAAAAAAAAATTTAAACAAAAGAGAATGGTCTTTTTGGTAAAAACTATGGGATAGGTTTGTATTTACATGGGGAAAAAAATGAATCTGGATACCATGCTCACACTTAGGGAAAAATAATTTCCAGATGTACTGCATATCTAAATGTAAAAGGTAAAACAATAAAACTTTTAGAAGAAAACACGGAAGAACATCTACATGACCCTGGAGTGGCAATGAATTTTTAAGCAGGCCATCAAAAACGATTAACCACAAAGGCAAAAAAGACTGTAAGATCAAGAAGCTAAGGCTACACAGTCAAACTAAGATTATAAAGTCAAGAAGAAAAAAATAAAGTATTTTTTAAAAGCTAATTTAAAGAATAATAGATATAAAACTGCTTTGTAAATAAGGGGATATATAAATGTTAGCTAATTTCATTTTACTGAGTAATGCACATAAAATGATCACAGACTGAAAAACTTTGGTTAATTAGTATTGGTCAGATACAATCAGGAGAGATAAACTACAGAGTAATTTAAACAGGAGAAGTTTACTATGAAGAGTTATTACCTATAAGAGGGAACTGGAGTAATGAGGGATTAGGTAGTAAGAAGTAAAAAGAACTCCACAGAATATAGGAACAGCGGATGTGTGAAACAGCCACTCTCCATGAGATGGAGATAGAACACTAAAAGAGGTCCCAGCCAGGGCTGAGATCAAGGCCTTGTTGAATAGTGCGCGACATGGCTCACCAAACACCAGAGAAATTGCCGTGACACTATGCCTACACCTTTATTGAAAAATCTACCCTTTGAAATTTATCCTTAATCTACTTTTCCCAGTGCCAAGGAGTGCTGATCACATGGAAGGAGGGGACTACTGCCCACTAGGAGCTGCTGATTGAAGTTCTCTCCAGGAGCTGGCACTGGAGAAGCTGACCAAGCTTCAGGATCTAAGCACTGAGAGAAGGAAGCCTCAGGCACCGTACGAGACAGACAATGAATGAGCCACTTGCACACTGCAAGGCCCAGACACTGGTAAAGCCACCAAGCCAGCATACCAGAATTAGGAAGAAAAACCCCTTTCTCCTTGACCTCCACTGACAAAGTTTAATATCCCGCTGTCTGTCAAAGGAAACATTTAAAAAAAAAACTCCAGGTCTATGTTCACAGAGCATGCAGTAAATAGTGAATTTGGAGCTGAGGTGTAAAAAGTTGATAACTAGCACAATTACAAAATTGTCTTTTAACCAACCATGGCCGAGTAATACTATGGTTGGAGAAGGTTCCCCAAGCAACAAAATAACAAGAATGGGTGTTTTAACATGGTGGAACAATGAATTTCTTTCCTCTCCTTTTTTCCATATTTCTTATATATAATGTGGTTATATTTATATAATTTAAAATTAAAATATTAATAATATAAATGAATGGTAGAAAATAACATTTAAATTACTTCTACTAAGAGTTTGATTTGGTTTGAGGTGCTGCCAGAAAATTCAATTAAGTTTTTTTCTGGAAATAAAAACTAGAGATTCATTTATATACTAAAATATTAGAGTTAAAAAAATTTTTTAGGAGGGAAATCCTATTTGTATAATAGGCTTAAGGGGTTTTCAAAAACCTGAAAACTATGCTTTTTATACCCCAAACACAATCCCTTTGTATTCTTTCCCAAAATAATTAGAGATGAGGCTGACATTTCAGTAACTTCAGGATTTCTTAATAGGTGAAGTCATCTCTTGCAAGCAAAAAGAAAACTCAAATATCAACAGTGCAGAGGACCCAGAAGTGAATAGAGGTGCATATCAGACATACTCAGGATTGACTTACCAAGACTGATCCCACCTGAGAAAGAAGCCTAAAGGAAAAGGAAAGGAAGAGCAGCCAAAAATGACTCTTCACCTGTGCTGTGGCCATCAAATTCTCAGGAGGAATGGGAATGCCTAACCCTGCTCAGAGAACCTTGTCAAGAGGAACCTAATATTGGAGACACAAGAAGCTTCTCTCTCTGGATGAGGGTAACTTCTCTCCAGAAACTGAATAACATTCTTCACTTAACACTTAAAGGATGCCTTGAATCTTATGCCAGATTCCCTAAAAACTTCACGCAGTCCCTGTTGACCCACATCCCGGTGCTCTCCTGTTCTCTGGCTACAGTCACCTGCCTACATTGCTCACTACCTCCCTGCACAGTGACCTCCTCCACAGCAGGGCTAAAGCTGTTTCTACAACCACCTGCTCTTCAGTAGAATCCATTCCCTACCGTGTGTCATTAAGTTATTTCGCTCTTGAGGTGGCCTTTGTCTGATGATTGTTATGAAGTCAGAATTTATTAATTTTGGGTAAGTACATATTAATTTCCACTTATTTGTAATAACATTGTATATCTACTACTCTATAGAGTAAGAGCATCCCTCACCTCATTTCTCTTTATGTCAGTGATTGTGCTGAGATCCAGACACAGGATTTCAGATAACTGGAGGAGGCCAGCAAAAGCAACTCTGTTATTTTTATATAACAAATGAGCCTCAAAAAGGTTAAGATGCCAAAATTGATAAATTTCTATTTTTAAAATATATTGTGTAACTGATACTTCAGTTGGTGTCTTATTTCTTTTAAGCTAATATAATCATATCTCCACCAAAGCTGAGACCTTGACAAAGGTCTGCTAACAAACTCCCTCCAACAAACGTTGTCCTCCCCAGCAGTGGCTCATCATCTTGCGCTACGGTAACCCTCCATTGCTGCATTCTTCACAGTTTCCTTGTATCTGCACATGCATAGACAGAGTAAATTCACCTATTCTCCTCCTGAGTGCTATTTCTAGAATTATGCTTTTTATACCATGGAGTATGTATGTAAAACTCTCTTGAGTATATGCCTGCAAATAGAAATTCAAGGATATTATGTTTGATAAATTTCAGGGCAAATATTACAACAGAGTGAAACCTATATTCCTTCTACTGTATCACACTCTTTTTTTCTTCCATTCCCCACCCCCACACCTATGGGGGATGATCAGAATGCATCACTATTGTCTCACATTCTAAATTAGTTTATTTTTTTTCTAAGATAAGGACTTTACCTGTCCTAGCACACTTTTATTTTTATAAATGTACAAGCCATCTTTCCTCAGATTGTCTTATCAATCTGGATGCAGCACAATTACTTTTGTAGCATATTAGTTTTAGCTCCTGGACATCCACATTTTCTCAGAGCCCCTTACACTCACCCCTTCCCTCACACTGTATGAAGATGTGATCTGACCCTGCAGGCTCTCAAATTTACTTTCTGTTTGAACTAGTGTTACATACAACCCCTCCTGGGCCTATTGTTTTTATCTGAAAGACCATGATAATTTACCTCAGGCTTATTTCAATATGTTAATGATGTTAGAGGGCTTAGAACAATGTGTGACATATAGTAAGAACTGAAAAGTTCCCTTGGTCTACTAAGATTTTCAAATGTTGTCTCGTGTTTAATATGTGATTGACCTTTGGTTGCATGATATTTTTCTGAATTCATTTGGTAATTTGCTCCACATCGATGTGTCTCCAACCTCAGTTAATAAATGTTCAAAGCGCACACTCCGTAGTACATGTACTTGGTGACCGCAGAACTGCACGAAGGCTGCTCCACAGTTAGGGAACTGAGCTCTTTATGGCTATTGCTTAACTGCAGGCATGAAATTATAATTCTGATTTCTGACTGCCCTCCTCAATTATTAGTCTTTAATATGTGTTTACCTGAACTGAATATTTCAAAATTCAATGGTTCTAAATCTATTTTCTAATTCTCATGTTATATATTCCTTCTGTAATAAAACTCCTTTCATTTGTTCTGAAGGAAGGAGTCTTTAAAATTCTACAGGTTATAATTGTTTATAATTGCATTTACTTACTTATCTTCTGGATTTTTATGGGTTTCTAAAATGTTTGATTTATTTTTATTATTATGTACAGATAATGGTTTTTTAAATATTTATTATTATATTATGACTTTCATACAACGGTTTAATGTTTCAAAATGCCCTTCTATATGAGAATAGTTCTATTGTTTCTCAATATAAATATTCTCAACATTCAGAACAATATTTTGTTATTCTTACAATTTTGTCAAGTTCTTATTTTCTCAGTTCAGTTTTTATGTTGTAATTGTGTGTTGACATTTATTTATATGAGATAAATTTGTAGAGATTATTTCCCCTTACAGTATTTAGTGCTGTGTTTTAGTTTTTATGTGGGTATAATAATTATACCATAAAAATATGTTAATAAAATATTATTTAATGCAAAAAAAGTATAGGAAATAAAGTGGGGAAGTGGCAATGTGCAAAAGAGTAAATTTCAAACAACTCTGAATGAAGATACAGTGGGAAGGTGTTTGCCTCAGCCTGACAGTAGGTGGAGCCAGTCTATTCAACAATCTTAGTTCTTAGCCTGGCAGGAATATACAGAGCCCTGGGGCAAGTGGGTAATTTAGAACTCAATTGTATTTAGAACTGTATAACCACCACCTAGAGCAAAGAGTGAAAAAAAATAGAAGCATTAAAACCTGGTAAAGCTAAAAACATTATCTATATACTGTTTTATGAGGAGACCTCCTGCACACAGCCAGCAAATGACCTAGATGAAAGTAGTAACTAGTTTCAGTCTTAAAGAAACGAGGCACTTTCACCAAAGCATTTTGTCAAATATTTTTGCTTTATAGGCAAAAATGTTCAAATAATGTTAAAAATCCCAGACTTCAGAAGACAGGGAGATCATCTAACTTAATCTCCTCAATTTACACTAGGCAATATTTTCTTCAAACCTACTACTACTTTCTAGCTGTGTGAACTTGAGCAACTTTATGCTTAAGTTTTAGTTTCCTGACCTGTAAAATGTTCCAACCCAGTAATATTTAAATTATTTAAATAATTAAATATGATAAAAACAATAAATATGACCAAATAATACACATAAAGATAATTTCTGATATGAGAATCACTGAACATTATACAGGAATTTGCACAGTCTTGCTAATGTTAAGAATTAAGTGCTGCCTGGAAAGTGCTGCCTGGGAAAAGTTCTTGTACTTGAACTAGCTCAAGAACAGTTGTCACAAGGGGGAAAGTGTGCCTTCCAATCCAGACAATAACAAAGAAAGTTGCAGGGTATTCTGGTTCACCCAAAGTTAAAAAAAAAAAAAAATCACATAAATGCATGTTATAGTACTCTCCTGGAACAGGAGCCAGAGTTATACACTTACTAACCTTTCTGATATCAATTTTCTGATACTACTAAGGAGTAGCTTTTAATTAAAACTCGTATCAGAATAAAAACAGGAAACCAATACAGGTACAGTAAGTCCTCACTTAATGTCATTGACAGGTTCTTGGAAACTGCGACTTCAAGTGAAACAACAAATAACGGAACCAATATTATCATAGGCCAGTTGATATAAACAAGAATTAAGTTCCTATGGTATATTTCTGGTCACAAAAACATCACCAAACTTCTAAGGAAACGCCCAAAAGCACTTCTAATATTAAACATTGAAATAAATGTGAGTTATACATACATTTAAGAAAAATGAGTAAGACCAAGTAAGATAATCCTTTTCCAACCCATTATTCCAGTTCTGGGTCATGGCGGCTGGAGCCTCTCATGGCATCTCAGGGCGCAAGGCAGGACCAACCCCGGACAGGACGCCCTCCGGTCGCAGGGCCAATGGCACCCGCCCCACACTCACACAGACCAGGACAGTGTGGACACACTAGTTAGCCTAACGTGCAGCACATCTTTGGGATGCGGGAGGAAAATGCAGTATGAGGAGACAACTTATGCAGACATGGGGAAAAGTGGCCCTGGCCTGGATTGATTCTCGCCCCTCATCAACATTATAATGAAACAGCACTGAATGAAGCAACATTATTCCAGGATCTGCTATCTTACTTAAAAAAATGATAAACACAGATTCGGTTCAATTTGACAAACATTTATTAAGTATTTTCTATGGGCAAGGCACTGATGTGAGAGATGGAAAGAAAGGTTAATAAATAAATAACTCTGGCTCTGCTTCCAAGAGAGTGTATATATAATTTCATAGGAAAGAAAGACAGGTAAACAACTAGCAAGGGAGCATGGCAGAACCAAACACTGTATAAAAACACAGTTAGTGGGAGGGAGGGAACCCAAGAGGAGCTTCGGTAAGGAGGCAGCACTTGAGCTATGTCTTAAGAATTTTTTATCACTACTAATACAGGAGTCATTCTTTTTTCTTTGACACACATATTTTGGCTTCAAAAAATATTTAATTTATGAAAACTGTATTGTTACATTATTTTTTAAAGATTTTCTTTATTTATTTTTAGAGAGAGGAGAACAGAGAGAGAAAGAGAGGGAGAAAACATTGATGTGTCTCTCACATGCCCCCAGCTGGAGACGCAGCCTATAACCCAGGCATATGCCCTGGTGACCATTTGGTTCACAGGCAAGCACTCAATCCACTGAGCCACACCAGCCAGGGCTGTTACATTATTTTTTAAAACATACATTACACTTTCACTTTATTGCATGTAAATTATAAAAAAAATTTTTTTAAACCACATATTATAAAAATGGACATGTTCGTATTAAATTCAAGATGCACAACTTTAGGTTTGGGAAGAAAGGCCAACTACATAGTGGTGAAGAGATAAGAGAAGACCTTAGGAGTTCCATGATCAGCTATGGCCCAAGTAAACTCTAGACTAATAAGATAGAGATTATATAGGAGAGAAAAGACTCACAGCAAAAAAAGTTATTACGTGAATATAATGATGCTTTAAAGAAGGTTCACGGATAAGAGCTCAACAGTGAGAATAAACAGTTAACAAAGAGATAAGCATAATGGAGAAGACAAGAGTCAGAAGAAAAAGGAAAGTAAGATGGTTTTGAACCCCCTGGAGAAATATTTGGTGAAATGAAGATTTTAGATTTATCCAAAGGTCAAAAGGAGGAAGTTTCCAAACCATGCTCAGGATGAAGAGGCATTACTGAAATAACACAATCTGAAAATCATTATTTTATAATCCCTACTTCCTCTCCATTTTTATTAAAACTTTTTCAGGGCCCAATTCCATTAGGTAAGTTTTGCCTAATCATCCTACTGAAAATGAATACTCCCTTTTCTGACAGCACTTAATGTTCTAACCTCTCATCTGGCACATAGCACAGATTGCTTTGCACAGATAGCACTTTTTTCACTAAATAAGAATATTGATAAATGTCTTATCTACTTGAACAATACGACAAAGGCAACACATAGAAACAGAGATAAAAGCACACCGATAGCATGTCTGCTAGCCATAAATTAGCTAAATAACACAGGTCTCACAATAAATTCATTTGATACAGCATTTAGTGAGTTATAATCTATGGGAAACTTACAAGTGCAGAAGCAATAACCAGAGAGCAACACAAAAACTGCTAGATGGGGATCCTTGGTATTTCAGGTTTCTGGCCCAATCTATCATCAAGATAGATTCCTGAATATGCACTTCAGAATCTATCATCATTGAGGGGTTGGGGGAGAATGGTCTTTAAAGTTGCTGGAGAAGTTTTAAATAACTAGGATATTAAACTGGCAGTGTAATATTAAGTTACTGATCCACTGTTCCAATAGGAAACGGTGAAGAAAATAGGGAGAACTGAAATTCAAACATCTCTTTTGTACCAGATGCTATACAACATGACTGTTGTTTTAATTTCAGAAAATGTAAGAATGATGTAACAAATATCCACCCCCTAGAATTGACTATTTACATTTTATGCCTGTGTTGAGCACTTTATTTTAATAAAGGAAATAAATTATTACAGATAATGTCAAGGTCACCCATCTCTCCAGTCCAATTCCCCTTTACACATTTCCAGAGATAATGACTAGTGTTAATCACTGTAATTTATTTAAAAATCATTTTACATATATGTGCCTATAAACAAAGTTTTGCTTTGCTGTGTTTTTTATCTAAATAGGATAATTCTGTATATATCATTCTTTAAATAGTTTTTATCAATAAAAAATACAATTAAGGAGAATCAAGATGGTGGAGGAGTGAGTGGAAGTCACACTGACCTCCTCCCAGGACCAACCTGGAATTACAACTAAACAGTGGAGAAATCACCTGGAACAAACAACTGAACAGTAGCAAGAGAGGAGCCTTATAACCTCGGACAGACAGAAGAATCAGCTTTAGCACAACGTAACTGGTAAGGAGTGCGGTAAAGACTCGAGAAGGCGGGCCGGGCGCCCACTGGTGGCAGCACCAGAAGGATATTGAAACAGCCAGTTGGATCCCCCTGAGAAGAGTGGGGTCTAAACCATAAGCGAGGATCTCCAGCCTACAGCACTAGAGCCCCAAGTACACAGAAAACGGCCAGCTATGAAAAGTGACAGGGTTGCTCTCTGCCAGAGACAGGCAGCTGGAGACACAAAGAGCCATTTAAAGGGCCAACACATAAATTTTTATTTGCAGCCACTTACCCTGGACTCCGGCAAAGGTGGGGGCAGAGAGGGCTAGAGACGCCTGAGGAGAGACTGAGGAAGAAGGCATTGGGGAGAGAACTGAGAGAGTAGCTGGCAGGATCCTGGTGCTGACTCACCCCCCATACGGCAGCAGCCATCTTCCTCAGGCAGAGACCACAACCCTGAGCAGCAGCAGCATGAAAGGACACAGTAGCCCCACCCCAGGTGGGACTCGGCTCTGGCTCGGTAGTGCTAAAGCCTGACTGGTGAGTACAGAGTGGCAGCCACAGATAGTAAATCCCTGGCTAAAGGGGGCGCAGAATGGTCTGGAGACTCTTGAGGAGAGATTGGAGACGGACGCTTTGGGGGGAGAACGGGGAGAGTAGCAGGTGAGACCTTGGTGCTGGCTTCTCCCGCTAGGGCAGCAGCCATCTGGCTCAGGCAGATGACTCCCCTGAGTGGCAGCAGCATGAGAGGACCCAATGACGCCACCCTCTGGAGGAACTCTGCCCCGCCCGGTGGTGTCTAAGCCGTCCTGCTGAGTGCAGAGTGACTAGATTAACAGTTGAAAGAGACAGCCACAGACAATAGATTCGTGGAAGTCTCAAACAGACTGCCTAAGGTTAGACAGGGACAACATCTAACATCATCAGAGGCAGATCTAGGAAGAAAATACAGTGGTCTCCTATCATAGAAGTTCACACCACAAAGTCAGGAAATCAAGAATGATCAATTGAAGAAGCAAAAAGGAAGAGTCTCACAAATAATGGGAAGACAAAGAAACACCCCCCAACTGAAGAGAAAGGAGAAATCCCCACAAAGAGAACTAAATGAAATAGAGGCAAGTAAACTATCAGATATTGAGTTCAAAACAATGGTTCTAAGGAAGCTCAATGAGCTCAGTGAGCTCAGAAAAAATTACCGAAAACTACAGGGAAACTACAAGGAACTTACTGCAAACTATATCAGCATGAAAAAAGACATAGAAACTATCAATAAGAGGCAAGAGGAAATGAAGAATACAATTTCTGAATTGAAGAACACAATAGAAGGAATCAAAAGCAGGCTAGATGAAGCAGAGGAACGAATCAGCAAGCTGGAGAATAAAGTAAAAAAAAAGCTCCCAGAAAGCAAGAAAATGAAAAAAGACTAAAAAAAAAAAAAAAATGAAGAGGTGTTGAGGGAAATGCAGGACAACCTGAACTGTAATAATATCAGTATAATAGGGATACCAGAAGAAGAAGAGGAGGAGTAAGGGATAGAGAACCTTTTTGAAAAAGTAATGTTGGAAAACTTTGCTAATTGGAGGACAGAAAAAGTCACCCAAGTCCAGGAAGGACAGAAGGTCCCATTCAAGAGGAACCCAATGACTCTCACTCCAAGACACATCATCACTAAAATGGCAAATATCAAAGTCAAACAGAATCCTAAAAGAAGCAAGGAAGAAAGAGGTAGTAACATGTCAGGGAGCCCCAGTACGGCTAGCAGCTGACTTCTCAACACAAACACTACAAGCCAGGAAGGAATGGCAAGAAATATTCCAAGTCATGAAAAGCAAAGGCCTACAACCAAGACTCTCTATCCAGCAAGGCTCTCAGTTAAAATGGAAGGTGAAATAAGGAGTTTCCCAGACAAGAGAAGGCTAAAAGAATACACCTCTACCAAACCAGCATTGTAAAATATGCCAAAGGGACTGCTTTAAGAAGATGAAAAAAAAGAGTCTATGATACCCAGTTCCTTTCAGGCACCAATACTTGATATTACCATTATTTTTAATACTTATTAATCTGATTGTGGCAATGATGTGTTATTTTAATTGTTACTTTATTATTTGTTGAAACTAAACCTGTTTTTGTAGATTTCTTGCCTATTTCTATTATTTAAAAAAATAAGCTTTAAATGACTTTTTGGTATTCTTACCCATTTTTTGATTAAATGTTTGTAAAATGTTCCCCCTAAAAAACAAAAATCAAAACAGAACAAAAAAACCCGTTAACCATTTTTTACATGTGTTGCAACTACTTCCCTATTCTATTACTTGTCCTTTAACTTTTCGTATATGTATATTACTGTATAGTCTTAAGTGTTTAATAGAGTCATATTGTCAATATTTTACTTTATAGCTTCTGGGTTTGAATATTTTACTTCAGGGTAAGAAAAATATTATTTTGTATTTTCTCCTAAAACTCCTTAGATTTTACACATTGATTTTTAACTCACCTGACTATTTCTTATATAATGTGTGAAATAGGGCCCTATATTTGTTTTATTTCAAGGAATAGTGGTCCATGCAGCTTATTTGTTGAGTAAGCCTTTTTTCCCCATTGATTTGAAATATCAATTTAATCATATATTACATTGTTAGATATATACGTTTGTTTCTAGAACACTCATTTTATTTCACTGATCTACTTGATTATTTCTGTGCTGGTGTCATGTTGTTTTAATTGCTGAGACTTTATAATCGATTTAAATTTTTTAATATTTTATAATGGATTTTGACATTTAAAAAAATAAATAAATCTGCATTTAAAAACAAAGAAAGAAAGAAGGAACTCCTACCTTTTGCAACAACATGGATGGAATTGGAGAATACTATGCTAAGTGAAATAAGCCAGTTGATGAAAGACAAATACCACATGATCTCACCTCTAAGTGGAATCTATTCAACAAAATAAACTAACGAACAAAACAAACCACGGGCATAGAAACATGGAGAAGACTGGAAGTGACCAGAGGGGATGGGGAGGGAGGACAATGGTGGAAAGAAGGAGAAGGGACTAAACAAAGAACATGTATGAATAACCCTTGGACACGGACAACAGAGTGGGGACTGACTGTGGGAGAGCGGGGCAGGGTGGGATGCAGGGAGGAGGGCAAAGGGGGAAAAATTCAGACAACTGTAATAGAATAAACATGATTTAAAAATAAAAAATTTAAAAAATATATATATATGAGATCCATCAGGTAGAAACTGTAGTTCATTCCTTTCAATTGCTCTCACAAGAATACAGCAAATTATATTTACTTATTCCTATACCAATGGACATTCTAGGTTGTTTCCTATATTTTTCTACTAAACAATATTTCAGTGAACATCCTTCTTTATGTACATTTATACAAGTCTCTTGCTTTCTGCTTTATATGCATATAAAAGAGTATTCCTAGTTTGAGGGAAAGAAAAGGAAAAGAGGAAAGTCATGGAAAGGGATCCTGGGCTAGCAGGTTAGAAGGTCAATGGACAAGGAATGGGAATGCTCATTGAAGCAGACTTGCCCTACATTCATCCTTACTATCACTTTGACTTATATGATAAAAAGTAAAGTGAAAAGTAAAAGAATAATGCATGCTAAATGTATCATTTTACATGAGGGGCATCAACAGATACTGTTTTACTCTTAACAGATAAATGTGGATTCAATATTTTTTTTTTAATTTACAAGTAAACTCATATAGAATTTTTTTAAAGTTTATCTTCTAAATCACTTTTTAAAGACACAGAAATGTTCATTATATTCATTAAGTGAGAAAACAGGTCACGAAATACTACATAATGCATAATCATATTTTACTTAAAAGTATATATGTATAAATATAGAAAGAGAATAGTCTAGAGGATATATAGCAAATAATTAACTGGTCATAAGAAAGTTTCCATGAGGGCACAGGTGAGGGTTAAGGGTGCAGTGGTGATATAAAAGAAGCGGGTGCCATGCAATTTAAGTCACCTATTTGTGCTGTTTAATTAATTGTGTCTCATGGACCGGCTTGGGCCAGATCCCATTTTTACCAATTTCATTCTATAGTGGAATGCTGGAGAGAGTGATTGTTGGTGATTTTCATTTCTTTTTCTGCCTCTTTGTATTTTCTCTATTTCTTCTTCACAACATTTTGAAGAGTTGAATTATTTAAGTACTTCCCCAAGTCTAAACTATGAGCTCCATGAAGATTTTACCACTATTTATCCCAGACTTAGCTTTGTGCCTGGCATACTGAAAGTAAGCAATCAATATCTGCTGACTGATTCACAATGTTCTACAACTGGAAAGTAATTAAAGTAATAACTTTCTAATAGGAACAACAAGAAAAGGTGTTTTCACAAGGGAAACCCATATAAATATAATATAAATTAAAAAAATACAACCTGCTTTCTTTCCATAGGAGGGGATAACTTTCAATATGCAGGGACATCATCATAAATATTCCCTAAACAGATTTTTCATAATTAAATAGGTGCCTAGCATGGTGGCTGGCACATAGTAAGTACCAATACATATGAGCTGCTATATTAATACTGTTGTTTTGAATATGATTTAAAAGGCCACAAAAGGAACCAATTTTCTATGGAAATCTGTATAGTTTAGCTAACAAATAGTCAGTGGGTCTCCTTGAAATCTTGGCATGAGTTCTCAGAATTTAAATCTTCTCAGCTGCTTAGGGCATAAGGAATTTCATCAGATCTAACTGTTGAATGAATTGTTAAATAGAAGAGGAAGTACATAAAACTTCTTCACAGTAGTTGGGAGGTCACCCAATGAGGATTTTAAAAATGTCTGTGCTCCCCAGAGTTAGGGCCCATTATCTGAACCAACTAATAAATTCTATCTTCTTTCTTCCTCCTAAAATATACTCCATTAAAATCTGTCCACAAAATAGCAGATCCCAAAAAGTTAAATGTTAAATACTGTGTGCAAGTGGACAAATCTCTTTCAGTAGGTTAGAGCAACAGTTCTCAAACTGTGGTCTGTGGACCCTTTCAGGGGTCCTTGAATTCAACGCTATCTTCGTAATACTGCGAGTTATTTACCTTATTCACTGCATTGACATTTGCACCGATGGCACAAAAGCAATGGTGGGTACAAATGCTGGCGCCTGTGCATCAAACAGGGCAGTAGCAGCCAAACTATACTATAGTCATTGTGTTCTTCCCCACCGCCACACAGTCACAGTTTGTTTTTTTAAAGCCAGTTAACAATGCCTTTGATGAAGCCTTCTATTCTGAAGCCTTTTAACAATGCCTTCTATTTTGATGAAAATAAAAATTACTAACTATTAAATCTCAACTCGAGTGCACATCTTTTTAATATTTTCTGTAATGAAATGGGAATATTCACAAAGAACTTCTATATATTTAAGTGTAGTGGTTGTTTCAAGGAAAAGCATTTGTGTGACTGTTTTGAGTTGTCTTCTCAACTAGCTGCTTTTTCCATGAAATGCCATTTCATAGAAATAAGTCAAGTGGGACTGCCTCTTTAAGAAAAAATAACTGGCAGTATTTTTACCAATAAAATTCAAGCTTCTGAGGAAAAATTAGAATTTTTAAAAACCTGCACCTACCACTTTGAGTTTGACAGCTTCCCAATACTTAAAAAGACTTTTCTAATGAAATCAGAGGTGCTGAATTAATAATATATATGATCTTTTGATATTATATAAAGAAATATGTCAACATCTAAAAGACCACATCAATAATGAACCAATATTTTCCATATGATTGATGCATGATACCATAAAATCATGCATGCATAAAAATCCATTTGAAGTGCAAGATAGACCAATGGATTTTAATGTAACATAGTACGAAAAGTTCAATGATATGGTCCCAGATTCTGCACTTCAATTAACCCTAAGACTTACAATTATAAAGTTTTGGTATGCTGTCAAAAAAGAAAATCAACAATTTTCTGAAAAGGCAATTATTAAAATAATTCTCCCTTTCCCAACTATATATAACTGTGTAAAACCTGATTTTCTTTATACACTTCAATCAAACCAACGTATTACAACAGATTAAATGTAAAAGCAGATGTGAGGATCCAGATGATTTCTATTAAGCCAGACACCAAAGAGACCTCCAAAATGTAAACAATGCCACTCTTATTATTAAATTTGGTTTGTTTTGGTTATTTCCCATAAAATTATTTATGTTAACATGTAATACAATTATTATTTTAAATGAATTAAAACAAATACTTAAAATCTTTTTCTCAGCTTTAATTTCTAATATGGTAAATATTAAGAGATAAAACACATGAATAAAAGCTCTTCGAGGGTTCTCAAGTTTTGAGAGTGGAAAGGGGTCCTGAAGACAAAATGTCTGCAAACAGGAGAGTACAGCACGGTCTACCACAGTCAAGCCAATCTTCTATTCAGAAAAAGCCAAAATTAGAAGGTCAGGGAGGTCCCCTTTAGCAAAGATATCATAACGCACCTCTGTCTCAAAGATTTATACTTAGTGGGACAGTACCGAGAAAGCCTGACGGGGTATTCCATGAGTCTTTTTTATGCCCTTTAACCATGGTATGGACGGGGGGCAGAGGGAACAAAACGGAAGGATAGCACTTCATGAAAACCCCAGTGGAGCTCCAGAATTTTGGGCTTTGGTCCAATAGTAAGGATCCAGTGGACAGTACATGTGTGAAAGATGTTTCAAAAACTCAAACATTTAAAAGCAATAATCCCTTTGCAGACAAGGGACTGATATGTAGTGAATTTTCTGGGTTTGCAGTTTGGCCTAAAGGCAAGCCAGAGTCATAACGGTGCTGCTAACCTCCAGAAATAAAATGTTTTTGGCCTGAGGAACCAGGGTGTGGAGCCCAGGGCTACCACTGCCTTCTGAAAGTGAGGGGAGAAACACAGATGAGTCACTAAATTCTCTGTATGAACTCTGCTCAAGTCTCTGGCAGACCCTTGAACCATGCATGCAGAGAGCCAACTCAAAGCAGCTTGTGGCTATGGTTGGAGAAGTGAGCAGATGTGTTTGTTTCTAATATGGCAAATACTGATGGACACAAACTGCATAAACAAAAGCTCTTTGAAGTCCTCAGTTAAGTTTTCAGAGTATAAGGGGTTCCAAAACCAAATTGTCTAGAACAGGTATACAGGACATACTATTACCTAAGCTGGGATTCCCAACCCTCCCAGCCTCCCCTGCCCCATAGACGGTGGCCTGTTAGGAATCACTGCACAGCAGGAGTTGAACTGCGAGACCACGAGCAAAGCTTCATCCCATGCACCCCATCGCCTGAATTACTGCCTGAACTCCATCCCTACCCGCGACCCCGGAGCCAGTTTTTGGAAAACATTGTCTTCCAAGAAACTGGTGCCAAAAGGTTGGGGACCGCTGATCTATAGGATAAAACTGGGACTCACTAAGATGGCATGTAAGAGTTTTAATAATCTGGCCCTGAATCATTTTTCCATTACCACCATGTACTCTATGCACATCCACAATAGATTAATCCACCCCCCAGAAAAGCTTTGTACTTTATTATCTATAAATTTGAACATACTGTTCCCTACTTTAGGTGTCCGATAATTAAATTTATCAAATATTAATTGGAAGCCTACTTGGCTAGGCACTTGTACTAGACATTTGCAAAATTCTAATCATTTAACACCATCTAACTTTAAACTTTAGTTCCTCAGTGAAGTTTTAAAGAAATGGGGGATTAGTCACCAAGATACCTTTACAGAGTTAGCTGCTTACTCCTTCAAATGCCAATACTACCACTTTGTTGATTGTCTCTTTTTTTCTTCACTAACCTCTGATCTCTCTAGTGGTCTAGGATGATGTTTTACTCCTCTTGGTATTCCAGAAGCATAGCATATACCTTGTGCACAGTAGATGCTTCAAATGTAATTGTGTAGAAGAGAGTCAATTGACAACTGTAATGGGAAAGGTCTATACTTATTTCTAGGGACATATGGATATCTGGCTCTTGGACAAGATAAGGTCAGTTGGATTCATGATATGCTGTTTAAAATCCAGTTTATGAACCAGTTTGTTTATTGATGGTTTCACCAGGTACAACTGGTTAGCCAGCTTGGCTTGACTACATGTCCCAAGCTACATAGGAATACACCACTGGGAACTTCTGCTTTAGGCTCTTCTAAACCTAAAATCTATCACACAAATCTATGTGGTTCGATCCAGAGATGAAGTGGACCTGGTGTGAATTAGGATCCTAAGGAGTTTTCCCTTGATGCCCCCCATATCCTCAAAGCTTGTCTGCCCTCTCTTTTGTGGCACCATATCCTTGACTTTTAAATAAAAGCCTTAGCCCTGGCTGGTGTGGCTCAGTGGGTTGAACACTGGCCTGCAAACCAAAAGGCCACCTGTTCAATTCCTAGTCAGGACATATGCTTGCAGGTTGGGGGCAGGCAAGAGGTAACTGATTGATGTTTCTCTCCCGGTCTTTCTCCCTCCCTTCCCCTCTTTCAAGAAATGAATAAATAAAATATTTTTAAAAAATAAATAAAAGCCTTAAATGAGTAATGCTCTTATGGAGACTTGTGAGTCCTTTCAAATACCCAAACTTGTGAAATCTTTGCAATAATAGTTTCTATACATTTTCATGAATGTAAAAATAGGCCAAGTGGTCCAACTGATATCCTTGTCAATCTTAGTAAAACAAAAATTTTTATATATTTTATACTGTTTTATGGTTTATAAATACTATCACATACACTAACACAAATTTCCAAAGTAACGCTGCAAAGGATATACACCATTTAGTAGAGAAACTCAGGCTCAAAAGATTAAATGACTTGTCCACAGTTGCTCAACCAGCAAGGGACAGAAATGGGCACCAGCCTAACAATTGTCTAAGCTGCCTCAAAAGTTTGCAGCAATTACAAGCCTCTGGTATAATTACAAGGTTTAATGTAATATCTCTGTATCCTGATGAAGCTTATTGAAACAAGTCACAAAGGAATCTGCATTCATCTATTTATTAAAGAGGTTAATCGTAGTATATAATGTTGATGGCAAATGTTTGAACACATTCATTTCTTCGCAATTATATGAGAGGCTTATTAAGGGATTTAGGCACTGTGTTAGGGAAAGCTTACAGTTTTGTGAAAACATGAGACATTTTAAAGCAGAAAAATGAATGTTTTTTCAGTTCATGGATGAAAAAAAGTCTGAAGTTAATTGTATGATCTGATATTTTAAATTCTTAAGAAATATTTTTATGGTACTTTAGAGTATACAAGGTCATTTCTCAAACCTACTTCAAAAACCAATATGACAGCTAAGAAAAGTAAAAATTAAAATTAAGTAATTTGTCCTAATATATACAAGATCACACATAGTTTGTACAAGGCAAAGTCAGGATTGAAGTACAATGTTAATTTACAGCCTTTCCACTTTATAAACGGCTTCTCTTAATCTTGTGTTGGTTTCAATTCAAATGTCCTGTTTCTTTTTTTGTTTGTTTAAAAAACCCACAAAATAAAAATAGTAATATTTACTTCATCATAATAATTAATAATTTAGAATTTAAAGTTTAATAAAGTAATTTAAATGTCTTAGTGGTGACTTTATTCTCTTCCTAACTGATGGTTAGAATGTTTCTTAAATATTTGTTGAATTACATATTTTTACCCTGGTAATTTCAAACAGCTTTTTGGCAAATAAAAATCATTCATTTCTCTAGTCAGACTCCAGATCTATATGAATACTGAAAACAAATAATTAAATTTAGAGTCGTATTTTCTAAACATGAAAAGCTATCTGATCTGTGTAATTGTTTTGAAAACATTTAATTAGTTGTTAAAGTTTAGCAGTATCTCATTCTTTAACAGTGTAAGCAACTAAATATTTGTTTCAAAAGAACACATAAAATAAGATATAGGTTTCTGAATATATTTCATTTAACTTTAATTCTCAAACAGTGTTTAATTTAAATCAAATTCCTAGGTCTACCCAAATCCTCTGGGCCAAGTTCCAACTGGACCAAGACTTTTATCCTGGGCATTCACTGATTAAGTGTCAGTTTTTAAAGTTCTGAAAAAAAGCCTGCTTAAAGAAAACCAGAGAAAATGACACACGTCAGTGAAGACAAGTGTAGCAAACAGAGGTTTCTCTATGATCCAACTAAAATAGCAGTGCTGTTACACCCACATGCATATATATAACTGAAATATTTCCATGGTCTTTCCCATTAACCTTTAATCAAAATAATAAATTTTTAATGTTTAAACTTAATTTTGATTTTATTTAAAAAATGAGAGAATGAAAGTGAAAAATATCACACAAATAATTTTTTAAAAAAGCAGAAGAGTACTAACACCTATTGAGTTTATATGCCCAAAACCATGCTAGTGACTTTATTTATTTTATTATATGGATAGGAAGAATTAATATCATTACAATGTCCATACTACCAAAGAAATCTATAGATTCAACACAATTCCTACTGAGACATCAGCGGTATATTTCACAGAACTAGAACAAATATCCCAAAAATTTACATGAAACCACAAAAGAACCCAAATAGGTATAGCAATTTTGAGAAAGAAGAAGAAAGTTGAAGGAATCATGCTACCTGATATCAAACTATACTACAATGCCGTAGGAATCGAAACAGCATGGTTCTGGAATAAAAACTGAAATATAGATCAATGGAACAGAATAGACAGCACAGAAATAAGCCCACGCCTTTATGTTCAGTTAGTATTTGATATATGAAGCAAGAACATACAATGGGGTAAAGATAGTCTATTTCATAAATGGTTTTGAGAAAATTAGACAGACACATGCAAAAAAAAGGACCTAGACCACATCTGTACACCATATACAAGAAAACCCAAAATGGATTAAAGACTTAAATGTAAGACTTGAAACCATAAAAATCCTAGAAGAAAAAATAGGCAGTAAAATCTCAGACATTTCTCATTGCATTATTTTTTCTGATATGTCTTATCAGGCAAGGGAAACAAAAGAAAAAAATACACAAATGCGACTACATCAAACTAAAAATGTTTTGCACAGCAAAGGAAAACCAGCAACAAAATGAAAACAAAAACCACTGAGTGGGAGAACACACTTGCCAATTATATATCTGATAAGGAGTTAATATCCAAAATTTATACAGAACTTATAAACTCAACACCAAAAAAAAACAAACAATCCAACTTAAAAACGCACACAGAACCTGAATAGATACTTCTCCGAAGAGGACATACAGATGGCCAATATACTTATCAAAAGATGCTCAATGTCACTAATCAACAGAGAAAGGCAAATTAAAACCACAATGACATATTACCTCACACCTGTCAGAATGGCTATCATCAATAAATCAACAAACAGCCCTAGTTGGTGTGGTTCAGTGGATTAAGTGCCGCCCGCAAACCAAGAGGGCACCAGTTTGATTACCAGTCAGGGCAAATGCTTGGGTTTGGGCCAGGTCCCTGGTTGGGGCGTGTGGCATGTGAGAGGCAGCTGATCAATGTTTCTCTCTAACATCGACATTTCTTTCTCTCTTTCTCCCTACCTTTCCCTTCCTCTAAAATAAATAAATAGAATCTTAAAGATAAATAAATAAATAGGATGAAGGTGAAAAATTACACATATTAAATAATTAAAAAAATAAAGCAAAAGAGTACTCTCACCTATTAAGTTTATATGCCTTAAACCAAGTTAGTGACTTTATTTACATAATATCCTTTAATATAAAAAAAATCACTTTATGCCCTGGCTGCTGTGACTGAGTGGATTGAGCTCCAGCCTGAGAGCCAAAAGACTGCTGGTTCGATTCCCAGTCAGGGGACATGCCTGGGTTGCGGGCCAGGTCCGCAGATGGGGGTGTGCAAGAGGCAACTGATTGATGTTTCTCTTGTACATCGATGTTTCTTTCCCTCTCTTTCTCCTTCCCTTCCGCTCTCTCTAAAATACATAAATAAAATCTTTAAAAAAAAAATCACTTTGTGAGGTGGGTTTAGCATTCTTATTTTATGTATCAGGAAATTGAGGCACAGCAGGATTGAGAAACTTGTCCAATTACCATTCAGCTCCTAAGCAGGAATACTTAGATTCAATCTCATGCCATTTCCCTTTAATGACAAGTTGTATGCCTCCTACCACACCATGCAAAAAAGAAAAAGCAGAAGAGGACAAAAGAGGTATTATCATGAATGTTTGGTCTATACTAATAATTCTTAAGAGGTAAGCAAACCATGTAATTCTGGCATCTATAGTAGACACACCTGAACATCTATAGAATTTATTCATCTGTCATCTGTATGATTAAAGAAATGATACTGTCTAAAGACAATTCCTTCACTGCTCTAATGAACTACTTTTCTTTTGTGTTATTTACCTTTTCAAATTTTTATATTTACCTCCTAGGTAGAACATAACCTATTGGGGAAAAAAATCCAACATACAACTTTGCAAAGTAATATACATATAGTAGGTATTTAGTAAATATTTGTTGGTCACATACTTTGTAGTTAGTAAGTACTTGAATAGTTGATAATATGAGTAGCCTTCAGTGACAATGGACTTAAAGTTCTGGTTTTGGGGTTCAGTCTGCAAAATTATGCTGCTTTAATGGATCATGACCAAGACATACTATTGGGTTATCTGAGTTGACTCATCATTTATTTAGTATTCTCCATTTTATCAAAATGGATTCAGAATGACAACAGGCAAAAATAAATCTTTTTTTATTCTATAAATTACAATGGGCAGAATATGCCAAGCCATTCCTCACTAGTTTAAGAAACATTTATTGAGAACTTAATCTACACTGTGATTAAATGTTATGAATACAGAGGTAAAGCTAAAAAACTTTTTAACTTGAGGCACTATCAATATACTGGAGAATAGAAACATGTATATAAGTAATTACAATACTGTGTGAAGTATATACATATCACTTATTCAATGAATACTTACTGAAAGCTTCATGTACTTACAAGCACTGTAACAAGCACTGGGATACAGCAATGAACAAGAGCCTAGGGCCCCTGACCTCATAAACTTTGTAATCTAACACGGTCTCTAAGATTTCCCATCTCCAGAAAAATAAACTCATGGTCAAAAATCACAAGAATACATGACAAAACATGCTACCTAAAGGAAAAATCCGTAAAACAACAAGCAACAAAGACAAGCAAAGATGAAAGACATAGAAATTAATGGATACAGAATATTAAATAAGTATGCTTGATATGTTTCAAGTAATAAAGGAAAGGAACAAAAAATAACCAAGAAGGAAAAAATTTATCAAAAATTATCAGGCAGGTTTGAAAAAGAAACAATTGACCCTTTAGAAATGAAAACTATAATAATTAAAAATACTAAAGAGAAAAGGTGAATTTAGAAGGAAAAAAAGAGGCTTAATTAACTACATAAAGAGAAATGAGAGGGATAACGCAGCACATCTCAACCAGAAAAGATAATGTATACGAACACATGAGACCATGAAGCTGCACTCTGTTAAAGAAATGAAAGCTGACTCATACTGCTGAAGTGTAAAGTGCAAATGTTTACAAAGGCAAGCAATTACATCAGAAAAGCCATCAAGGGCTAGACTGTGAAAGTCTTCATAAACTATATTCTATATTCCATGTGTGCCAATATTGATTATCTGAAGTTCTTATTTTATCTATCTGTAAATACACATATTTATATATTATATAGCAAATAGTATTTCCATTTTTGAAATACATAAGTCCTTTGCTAAAAGAAAGTAAAGAAATGGCAGATAATCCCAAAATCCTCTCTTTAGAAATGCCTAGATATGCTGGATAAAATTTGATAAATATGTCTTGAAATGCACAGCTGAGCTCCCAAAAGACTGAAGGTAACTCTGAGAGCGTTAACCTACAGCAGGAAGAGGCAGGGCAGTGACTTGCCTGTCACAGTACCACAGGAGGTTGATTTTCAATGCTCACACAAGAATAAATTGAGGCCTTGGACCATGCAAGGATGGGAATTGGATCTGAGATCATAAAACTGAGATGCTTGAGGGACTATCTACTCAATAACTAAGTGAAATAGAAAAGCAACCGCCCAGCCTTCCAGTTAAGATGGAGGCACAGGTAAACATGCTTTGCCTCCTCAACAACCACAGAAAGAATTATAGCAATTCAGCTAATAGGGTCTTCCCTTTTCGAACTTCAGATGAGACCACAGCTCCGGATAACACCAAGATTGCAGCCCATGATTACTGCCTTGTGAGACCCTAAGCAAAGAACCCAGGTAAGCCAGGCACACACTCCTAACCTATAGAATGTGTGAGATTTTAAGTCTGTGTTAACTACAGCCAATAAATTTTTGGTAATTTGTTATGCAACAAAGACGACTAATATAAGGTAGAAATAAATACTGTACAACAATAGTATATAAGTTAGGAGAAACATATGCAAAGTTAAAGTAGGTTCCTTGACTAAAAGGAGAGAAAAGATAAGTTTGGACTTTAAGTCAAATATTCCTTTTAAAAAATTCTAAGTAACCTTTAAAGGAATAGAACTACATACATAAGGCATTTGTGCACATCTTTTAAAACCACCAGAGTTGACAAGCAGATTCTAAAATTTATATGGAAATGCTTAAGACCTAGAATATCCAAAACAATCTTTAAAAAGAACTGAGTTGGAAGACTTACAGTACTTGACTTCAAGATATACTATTAAGCTGGATTTATCAACACTTTGTGGTAATGGTATAAAGATATACAAATAGATCAACAGATCAGGGAGCCCAGAAGTAGACCAGTATGTACCTCCCACCGATTTATGACAAAGGAGTGAAAGCAATCCAATAGGAAAGGAAATGTCTTTTCAACAAATGATGCTGTAAGAACTAGATGTGTATGTAGGAAATAAACAAACCCCAATCCCTACTTCACATCATATATGACAATGAAGGTGAAACGGATACAGACCTAAATATAAAGCTGTAACTGTATCTTTTAGAAGAGAACATGGAAGAATATCTTCACAATCTAAGGGTAGACAGGTTTTTAGACAGGATAAGGAAGTAAATAACCATAAAAGAAAAAGCTGATAAAATTAGAGTCCATCAAAATTTAAAACTTCTTTTCATCAAAAGGCACCTCTAGCCCTGATTGGTGTGGCTCAGTGGGTTGAATGCCGTCCCACAAACCTAAAGGTCACGGGTTAGATTCCTGGTAAGGGCATATGCCTGGGTTGCAGGTCAGGTCCCCAGTTTTGGGCATGTGTGAGGCAGCTGATAGATGTTTCTCTGGTACATAGATGTTTCTCTCCCTCTCTTTCTCCTTCCCTTCCCTTCTCTCTATAAATAAATAAATACATAAATAACTAAAATCTTTTTTTAAAAGACACCTCTAAGAAAATGCATAGACAAAATATAGTGAGAAAATAGTCACAAAACATCCATCTGATAAAAGGACTTACGTCCAGAATATTTAAGAGCCCCAACAACGCAATAATAAAAAACAAATTTCTTTTAAGCAAAAGATTTGAAAACACATATCATAAAAAAAGATATTCAAATGGCCAAGAAGCACATGAAAATGTGCTCAACATATTTAGTCATTAGGTAAAAGCTAATTAAAACTATGAGTCCAGACTTCTGACCAAGAGGGAGGCATAGGTAGTTATACTTTGCCTCCTTGCACAACCAAAACAAGGACAACAAATTTAAAAACAAAAAGCAACCAGAACTGTCAGAAAATTGAACTGTATGGAATTCCTACAACCAAGAAGCTAAAGAAGAAACATTCATCCAGACCAGTAGGAGGGGCGGAGACATGCAGTGGCGGCAGAGAGGACATGTGGCAAGGCCTCCGCTGGAGGACCGGGTGGGCAAGTCGGCACTTGGCAGACTGGGCGGTCCCACATTTACATGCAAATAAACTGGGAGGAACAGCTGGAGAGCAAGACACACAGCACAATCCAGGTTTCTGGTGCAGGGAAAGAAAGCCTAGAAACCTCTGACTGTAAAACCTGTGGGGGTTGCAGTGGCAGGAGAAACCCCCAGCCTCACAGGAGAGTTTGTTGGAGATACCACGGGGTCCTAGAAAGTACACAAACCCACCCACGCAGGAATCAGCACCAGAAGAGCCCAATTGGCTTGTGGGTAGCAGGGGAAGTGACTGAAAGATGGGGGAGAGCCGAGCAAACAGAATTGTTTCCTCTCAGACCGCTCCCCAACAGACAACATCACGACTCAGCAACAGGGGTTGCTCCACCCTCGCATATACCTAAGGCTCCACCCCTTACAATGCAACAGGTGTGCTGAGGTAAAGAAATATGGCCAAAATGAAAAAACAGATCAAAATTTCAAAAGCAGAACTAAGTGATGAAGAGATAATCAATCTATCAGATCTACAGTTCAAAACGCTGGTGATCAAGAAGTTTACAGAAATGGTTGAGTATGATCACAAAATGGAGGAAAAAATAAAGGCTATGCAAAGTGAAATAGAGAAAAATATATAGGGAACCAACAGTGAAGGGAAGGAAACTGGGACTCAAATCAACCATCTGGAGCAGAAGGAAGAAATAAACATTCAACTGGAACAGAATGAACAAACAAGAATTCAAAAAAATGAGGAGGGGCTTAGGAACCTCCAGGACAACTTTAAACGCTCCAACATTTGAATCACAGAGGTGCCAGAAGGAGAAGAGGAAGAGCAAGAAACTGAAAACTTATTTGGAAAAACAATGAAGGAGACTTTCTCCAATCTGGCAAAGCAAATAGACTTCTAGGAAGTCCAGGAAGCTGAGAGAGTCCCAGAGAAGTTGGACTCAAGGAAGCACACCCTAAGGCACCTCATAATTACATTACCCAAGATTAAAGATAAGGAGAGAATCTTAAAAGCAGCAAGACACAAGGAGAAAGTTACCTACAAAGGAGTTCCCATAAGACTACCAGCTGATTTCTCAAAAGAAACCTCGCAGGCAAGAAGGGGCTGGAGACAAGTATTCCAAGTCATGAAAGGCAAGGACCTACATCCAAGGTTACTCTATCCAGCAAGGCTGTCATTTAGGATGGAAGGGCAGAGAAAGTGCTGCCCAGATAAGGTCAAGTTAAAGAAGTTCATCATCACCAAGCCCTTATTATAGGAAATGTTAAAGGGGCTTGTCTAAGAAAAAGAAGACCAAAAACTATGAACAGTAAAACGACAATAAACTCACAACTATCAACAACTGAACCCCTCAAAAAACAAAAACAAAAACTAAGCAAACAACGAGAACAGGAACAGAATCACAGAAATGGAGATCAGAAGGGAGGGGGAGAGGGACAATGGGAGTAAAGGTACAGGGAATAAGAAGCATAAATAGTAGGTATAAAATAGACAGGGGGAGGTTAAGAATAGCATAGGAAATGGAAAAGCCAAAGAACATGGAGAAGTCAAAGCACTTATATATACGACCCGTGAACATGAACCACCGGTGGCGGGGAGGAGGGCAGGAGGGAATGCTGGTGGGAGGGGGGTTCAGGGTGGAGGGGAATGAAGGGGAGAAAAAAATGGGACAACTGTAATAGCATAATAAAAAAAATGTAAAGAAAACAACTATGAGTCCAGAATGGATAAAATTTAAAATACTGACAACACCAAATGTTGCTGAGAATATAGAATGCCTAAAATTTCCATGATGAGAATGAAAAAAGGTATATCACTTTAAGAAAAAGTCCTACAGTCCCTCATGAAACAAGTATAATCCTCTGATCTGGTAATTCCACTCCTAGGAATTTACCCAAGAAAGATGAAAATATGTGTTTACAAGAAAGACTTGTATAATAATGTTCATAGCAGCTTTATTTGTAATAGCCAAAACTAGAAACAGCCCAGGTGTCTATCAATAGGAGATGGATAAATAATCTATGGTAATAGTCATACAATGAAATATTACTCAACAACTAAAAGGAACAAACTGCTGATACAACAGCATGGATAAATCTCATTTCTCACAAGCATGAATCTTAAATGGATTAATAAAGATTTAAAATGTTTTCAATTTTAACTTCTAATACAGTAAATACCAACTGACTTATCACAGAGCTCTTCAGGGTCCTTAATAATTTTTAAATGTGTAATAAGCCCAAAAATCTACTTCTGATCTAGTAAAAGTTGAATATGGGCATGCCCTACAATCTAACAATTACACTCCTAAGTATACACTGAATTCTTAAACATTTCTGTGTATTACAAAATGTACAAGAATGTTCATAGCATTATCTGTTATAGCAAAACCTGGAAACAAAACATCCAATGACTGAGGAATGGATAAATATATTAATACAGCAGAATTCTAAACAACATAGAAATAAATATCTATATAAAAATAAATATATAAATTCCCATACCCATCAACACAGACAGTTCTCAGGAACATATATAATACTAAGGACCACAATTTGAGTGAAGAAGCAAGTTGTAGGATATATATAAGGGACAATTAAAATATAAAATGTAAAACAAGTAAATTCAAACAGTGTATTTTTAAGAATGCACAAGTTATAAAAATCTAGGAAATTATAAACGCAAAATTAAAGATAATGGTTATGCCTGGAGAAAAAGGAAAAAGATGGGATCAGGGAAGGGCACACAGGGAGCTAAATGTTTATTTAATGAGTGCTCTTAACCAAAGAATAGTTCTTTATCGCGGTCATAATCCTCTTTAATTGTCAAGCTTTAGGTCTGACATTCCTAGAGTAGTGAAAGAACAGAGAACATACAATATCTGATTGGTAAGACTAATTTAATCAACTCCAGTGATCAAAGGGATATCAGACAACAAAGTGGTCATGCCCTCCTGTCTGCTTAAAAAAAAAAAAAAGTGGGGGTGTGGGGGTGTGACTGCTACCCAGCAGGTAATATTTCATTTTGGGAACACCATCCTATCTAGAATCTCTCCTTATCACTGTGTATGAATGAATAAATCAGTAAATGTCAGTCATAAAAACAGTTCCTAGAGCAGTACCTAGTTTTAATAACTATAATTTGGGAGTTCTGTTTTGTTCTGGCTCCATACAGTCTATCCACTTGCTGTTAAAAGCAGTTAGCTCTGAAAAGTTAAACAACTTTAAGAGCAAGAGTGCAAACCTACAATAAGTCAAAGATTTTTCTAGCTCTGCAACTGAATTATTTCATCCTTGAAGTACTTACTTTCATTGACTAAAAATACCTCTTTTGAGTTTTATGAGTACATTACAGAGATAAATAAAATGTTCATAAAATTCTTTGAAGTCTTCAGATAGAAGGGCTATAAAAGTATTAAACCTCATTACATATAATAAGTCTTATTACATTAAAAGCCTTATTATCTAAAAATAAAAGGTATGGTATAATTTGGTATACTCTTGAATTTACACAACAGGAAATCAAAATTCCTTGAAACTCAACATCAGACACTGTTTCAATTATATATTGCTGAATAATAACCACCCTAAAATTGCATGGCTTTAAAAAACAATTTATTACTATCTCTCACAGCAACAGCATGAACAATGAAAGGTGCATAGAAGTATAAGTATATATGTAAATAGCTTGTTTTGGCAGGCATATAGTATATGTAGAGAACTTAGGGAGTACAAAAAAAGAAGGAAGGAAGACTGAAGAGTTCAGAATAAATTCAATACCATAATAGCTACAATTACATATCCACCAGAATGGCCAAAATTAAAAAGACTGACACCAAATGTTGGCAAGAATGTGGCTCAAACACCGTGTATGTAAAATACACAAATAAGCCCTGGGCAGGTGGCTACGTTGGTTGGAGTACTGTCCCATACACAAAAAAAATTGAGGGCTCAATCCTAGGAAAGGGCACATTCCTAGGTTGTGGGTTCGATGCCCGGTTGGGACACACAGAGGAGGCAGCCCATCAATATTCCTCAGATCAATGTTTCTCTTTCTTTCTCCCCTCTTCTCTCTCTAAAATCAACAAAAATAGCCTCTGGTAAGGAATACACACACACACACACACACCCACACCCACACCCACACACACACACACAAATATATACATACAGATATATTCACTTTGGAAAAAGATCTGACAGTTTTCTACCCCATGACCCAGTTATTCCAATCCTAGATATTTACCCTATGAAAAAATGAAAATACATGTACACAAGAAGACTTGTACAAGAATGTTCATAGCAGTTTTACTTATAATTGCCAAAACTTGAAAACAGCCTGGTGTCCCTCAACAGGAAAATAACAAACTGCGGAACACTACTTACCAACAAAAAGGAATCACTAAAGCATGCAATGACATAAATGAATCTCAAAAACATTATGCTAAGTGAAAGAAGCCTTAACACAAAATAGTTAATACTATATGATTCTACATACATGCAGTTCTAGAACTGGCAAATCTAACTTATGGTGGAAGTAAAAATCAGAGCATTTTTGCCTCTGGGGAAAAGGGGGAACGTGGAGGTAGGGAGTAACAGGAAAGGGGTATGAGGAACTTTCTTGCTTGATGGTGAAGTTCCATATCTTAATAGAGGTTTTAGTTACACAGATGTATGCATTTCTTAAAATTGAACAAATATACACTTAAGATTTGTGCATTACACTGAATATAAATTTTACACCAAAAGGAAAAAACAAAGAATTGAATTTCAGTGAAATGTTGAAGTACTTAAGGGAAAGTATACAGATGTCTGCAGTTTACTTTGAAATGAGTCTAAAGAATAAAGTGAAGTGATAGAGGGCAAGAACAGAAAAGTATATAGAAAAGTGATAAAAAAAATTATAGTAAAATGTTAATGGTAGAATCCATGTAGTAGGTGAACAGATACTCACTGCAAAATTCTTCCAACTTTGTTGTATGTGTGAAAATACTCATTTTTTTAAAAAGAGATTTTCATGCCATGTTTAGAATTTGGCGTTTATCCTTCAGTCAATAGAAGGGCGTCAAAGAAAATCAGAAGAAGAACCTAATTCTGTAGGGAGTAATAAGTGAAGGTATAAAGAGGTATCCACTGACAGAGAATGTAGCTACAAATGATAAAGGGAACAGTGCAAAAGCAATTAGGTTAAGGTCATATGGTGCGTTAGATACTCTCAACTGACCTTCCCACGGAAAACACCTAAAAAGGTATATTCACAATATATTCACAAATGAAAGAGAGAATGAAGGAGAAAGAAAGAAAGATCTATTAAGGTGAGGGAGTCAAGTAAGAGGCCTCCCCAAATAAAGATTTAATCTTCCCACTTCATGCCCCTGAAATTCAGTGTTTGATCTTAAGGCCCTTCAGCTGACTAGATGAAGCCAAGCCACATGACTGAGAGGAATCTTTACTTAAAGTCAACTGATTATAGATGTTAAGTACATTTACAAAATACCTTCTCAAAACACCTAGATTAGTATTTGATTAAATGACTGGATACTAGAACCTAGCCAAGTTTACATATAAAACTAACAATCACAGATAAGGGGGCCACAACTGTAACAAAGCATGACTTATTTTTTTAAAAATTCTTTTGATTCCAATTCAACTACTATTTACTGAGCACCTAGTATTTGCCAGGAACCGCACTGTGTACTTTCACACGTATCAGGACATTTAATTCTCATAACCCTACTAAATCTCATTATTCTCATTTTATAGAAAACAAACTTATACAAAGAATGATTAAGTGATGTACCTAAAGTCGCAAGTGTCGATGGAACAAAGTTCAGATAGGAATCTTAATGCTGACACCAAGTCATTATACCAGGCACTTTCCCCACAGTAAAACAGGTAGAACTTCCTCCTCCCCATACCGTTTTTGCTCTCTATTTTGGGCTCAATCATTTTTCAGGGTTCTAAAATGTTTCTTCAATGCCTTTATTTCCTTTTTAAGTATTTTTTAAAATTTATTTATTGATATTTAGAGAGAGAGAAAAACATTGGTCAGTTGCCTCCCATGTGTGCCCAGATCAGGAATGGAACCTGCAACCTGGGTATGTGTCCCAACCAGTAATCCAACAGGACAACGTTCCAACCAACTGAGCCACTGGACCAGGGCAATGCCTTAACTTATTTTAAAATGAAAGAAGGTGAAGGGATTAACAAAAGAACATATATCCATGGCCCATGGACACAAACAACCATGCAGTATTGGCCTGAAGAGTAGGAAGGGAGGGGGCATGGGTGGGGTCTGGGTGGAAGTGAGCAAAGGGGGAAAAGTGGGACTGCTGTAATAACATAAACAACAAAACATAATAAAAAATAAAAATAAGTTAAGAATTAAAAATAAATGATCTTGTATACTACCTCAGTCTCCAGACCAGATTTTATTTCCACTGACTGGTAAACAGTTGACAAAGGGACAAGGGTAGAACCAAAACTCGAAGAAACAACTTAAAATTTTAGACTTTCATTTAAAGGTTTATAGTTCTATGTATTCCAGCTCAGTAGAGTTCCCCCAATTACTACAAGGTTATTTGTTCTCCTTGTTTACCCACGCATGAATTACTGTTCCATTAAAAAAAAAAAGTCAAATCTTTTCTTCCAACATGTGCTAACAAATAATAATTCTTCCTAGTTAATATCTTGGATGACCTGAGTAACTGCTGTCAAGATTAGACTTCAAAATGTAATTAGCCTTCAAATATTACTAAACTCCAATTAGTAAACTATAGACTTAAGTCTAAATGGTGTTTGGTTTGAGCTTGGCTAAGTAAGGTATTAGAAAAAAATGAGAATAAAAACTTTCTGAAATGAAAAAGTAGTTAGTTCAATTTTAAGTTCCAATTTTGCTGATTACCCAGGACAATCATTTTCAAACTTTCCTTCAGATGAGGTGTTTTCAGCCTGTTGGTGGAGGTGGGGATAGTGTGGGGAATGAACATCTAACTTGGTTTTTAAAGTGAGAAACCTTGGTTCCAGTATAAGCCCTGTGATCCTGAACAAGTCACTATCCTTTTGAATTCGGTTTCCTTACATACAAACAGGGATAACATCTACACCTCACAAGAAAAAGGAACTAAAAATGCCTTTTGAACGGAAAAACCTTGCTTCTCCAGGTATATAGTCTCCAGGGCAGTGGCACTGGAGTCATCTAATACCTTATAAGAAATGCAGAACCTAAGGCCACATTCCAGATCTACTGAATTGGAATTTGTATTTTAACAAGATTTCTAGGTAATTTACATGCACAGTAAAGTCATTAACAATATTAACAACATTTGACGTCAGCCTCCTCAACTCAACTATTTCCTATACTGAGACTAAATGTGGATTCTGGCTTAGGTTTCACCACTAATTTGCAACATAATCTTGGGCAAATCACTTCAATTCTCAAGATCTTTCTCCTTATACATAAAATGAGGTTAGACCACCTGTTCCCAACCCGAGGTTCCTGGACCCTTTGGAGTCTGAAAAAGTGGTAATGGAGAGAGGCAAGATAGTAAGGTAGTCAAGGGCATAGCTTTGGAATAGAATGGCCCTTGGATCAATTAGGCTCTGCCATTAACCAGTGTGTGACCTAGGGGAAGGTACTTAACCTTCCTAAACCTCAAAGTCTTCAACTGCAAAATTAGAATTATAATAGTGCCTACACCTCGGAAATAAAATAGAATATCATATGGTTCCAAATGCATGCTCTCATTGGTGACTCTTTCAGGGTAATAGAAACAGTCTACAACTTGATTGGGACGGCTGCACAAATGTAAACACCTGTCAAAACTTTGCAAACTATATGCTTAAAATGGATGCATTTTATTGTAAGTAAATTATACCTAACAAAGCTAATTTGAAAAGGTAATAATAAAGAGAGGGAAAAAAACGTGCTCTGGAGTCAGATTCTGTTCATTTAAACCCTTGCTTTGCATTTTGTGAAGCAAAAAACTGCACAAATTATTTAACCCCTCTGTGTCCTAAATTTCCACATCTATAAAATAGTACTAACAGAATCTAACTTAAAAGCGTTGTTATAAGGATTATAATAAAGGTTCTTATGAAATAATATACATTAGAGTATATACACATTAAGTGCCTCACAATTTTGCCCATTATGATTTCTATTGGTTATTTTCAATATTTCAGTTCACATTTATTCACAATAAGGATGCAATTAAGATATTATGTGGCTCTGCTTTGGACTTACACCAATTATATCAATACATTAAGATAATTAGTGACTGTATCTCATACAGATCAATACAGTGTGATAAGAGACTAGATCCTCTCTGAGTTACACGTGACTTTGATTAATTAAAATGGGGGTAAATACTTTGATAATTACAATTTATGTAGAAGAAATAATAAATTACTAGGCGGCAACTCAACTACACGCTTTGCTACCTGAACAAGAACTGAATAAGATGTGCAGTGACTAATTACCAACAGACTTTGCCCTGATGTTTTATCCCTAGTTAGCAGTTTAGGCAGAGAGAAGATAGTGGGGAGGGGCTTAAAAAAAGAAGAAAGAAAAAGAAAGGCAGCAATGAACTACTAGCAGCTAGATGCCTTAAATGGCATTATGTGTCTGGCAGAGACAGGGCGTTGAAGCCTCTCTGGTCTTGAGTGGCAGTGGCAAGAAAAAATAAGGCCCCTTCACCCTGTCTAAATGAATCCCACAATAAAGGTCTAAAGAGTGAGGGTTGCCCTACTTTTCTTCTGCCCAATTCCTGTGGAAAGGATGGGAAGAGGGGCAGCAAAACTGTGAGAAGGGACAGCAACTATTAGCTTTTATAATCCCTATAAAACCCGTAGTTAGGAAGTTTAAAATATGTTTTAGCTTTCTGATAAACCCTCCATAATATGTGAATTCTTGGATATTCTCCTTCAAATACATTTTTAGTAATGCATTTCCCTTGAAAGTGGGAAATGTCTATTTGAACTTATCTGTTTACACTTGTACTAGCCTGTTATCTGCCTTGAACAGTGTCTTCACATAGTTTTTTTTTGTATTCTGACTCAGTTACAAAAAAGGTGTTCCACAACTATTGGCTGAATAAACAAAACATTCTGAAAATTTTTTCACTAGGTAGTTCTCCTCGAAGATCATAATTAAAGAATAGCATTGCCTTCCACTTCCCTTTAGGTAATATTTCTTCCATGAAACCAACTTTGCCTGCAATTCTACTTCCTGCAGACAGCATGTCTTGCTAAAAAGAGCTGTCAGACCTGTATTTGAATACCATTTCTGCCACTTAATAGCTGTATGACACTGAGCAGGTTACTTCTCTAAGACAGGGTACCACCTGCTTATTACTTCTTAGGAATGTTCTGGGGATTAGAAATACACAAGCAGTCTTCACTTTGCAAGGTACTAATATGCACAAATTTCAGTTACCACAGTCTAATTAATACCAATCCACGAACAATACAATTCAAATTTCAGTTACTCACAGTACATTAACTGTGAGTAATTAAATACAGTACTACAAACTTTGCTACTAGGCCTTCAGTCCACAAATCACTATGTAAATAATAGAAGCACATCACCATTAGTGATTAACCAAATCACTTCTTTCAAAGTCTGTTGGTGGATTTGACAAAATAAACTGCAAGGGAACAACAATTAGGCTGTTGGAGAACTTCTCATCAGCAACAGTAAAGGCCAGGACACAATGGAATAATACTTTCAAAGTGCTGAGAGAAAAATATCTCTCTGCCTAAACTGCTAACTATGGATAAAACATCAGGGCAAAGCCTGCTGGTGATTCGTCACTGCACATCTGTTTTTCAGTTCTCGTACAGATAGCAAAGCATGTAGTTGAGTTGCCTCCTTGTTTCCTGGCAATGAATGTATGTGACATTTTACAAAAATGAACAATCAAAAGACAGAACAGGCCAGCGATGATGAAAATACAGCAAAGAAACAGAAGTGACAATGTTAGAAGTGAAACTGCAATCATCCATAGAGTGATAGAAGAAACAGATGACCATGACAACGTTGACCCCACTGCCGTTTGAGAGACTCTACATACACAGCCAGGGAAACTTAGTGAAGGACACTTATTGACACAAATAAATTACACAAAGAAAATGGTTGTGAGAAAAGTATGAAGATGGACCAGAAGTGAGGCCAGCAAAAGATTCAGTGCTAAAGGAACTCTCAGATATTTCACAATGTGGAAAGTGCGAAGAATAAAATGTTGGAAGCTGATCCGAACTTAGAAAGGAATATGACAATTCAACAAGGCATAGAAAAAATACTCCTTCCATATCACAAGTTGTAAGACAAGAAATGAGGCACTGTTCAAACTACTTCTAAGTTTTTACAAAAAACAAAAACATTTTAATTCTCAATGTGCTATATAAATATTAGTTTTACTATCTTTTTCATTTTTCTGTATATTTATAATGAACAAAAATGGGTTTACAATGTATGACAATAATTTTTAAAGGTTACAGAACAATCATGACTTTTCCCATTAATTAAGACCACTGTGCCCGTTTTAACTTGCATGGTCATTTACGTTGTCTTTTATGTTACACAATGCGTTGCAAAGTGAGGACTACCTGTACCTATAACTTCTGGCACATCAGAGTGCTTATTATTTCACAACTAAAGAGAAATTCTCTACCCTTTCCCCTGGTCCTTACAATCTGCTCAAACAGAAAACAAAGTTGAACTGACTTTGCTGATGTTAAGAAGATAGCTTCTGACTAAGAACCACTGCCATATCTGAACATGCAATTCCCCAAACTCATCTTTATGTTCTCCAAAATACACACACCCTAATGCTGAAAGATAGGTTTTTTGAACAGTTATTCAACAGTTATTCAGTTTTTCCTTTGTGATACTATACTATTTCATGCTTGTCCTCATCCATTGCATGGAGGGGCAAAACAATGAATGTGATAGAAGTAACATATTATAGTAGCTCTGGAGTCAGACCCCAACTTGAGTACTACCTCTACACCTCTCTTTGCAACCTTACTTCTTAGAGTTTCGGTTTGTAATCTGTGAAATGAGGATAATAATACCTTCTCTTTGGAATTATGGTCAAGATCAAAAGAGATAAGACATATGAAGCGCTTAGGAAAGTATGGTACATAGGGGCTACTTAGATACAGCTATTATAGATATTACTATCCTCAGTGTTTCTATCATTAATTTAAATATTAGAATGATAAAGTTGCACTTGCGTTAAAAACATCATTATTAATCAGCATATTTTTCACTTGCTGGGTAAGAAGACTTGACCTCAACTTATTCCAGATCATTTTTTTCTCCCAAGGTACCACGTGCAAAGGGTGGCCAACATTCACTCATTATCTCCTTGCCACCCCTGATTCCTATGTCAAAACCCTCCCTGCAGTCTACTCAGAGTTTCCTCTTCTGAGGACATAAGAACTAAAGCCATTTCCCATTTCTCAGAGCTTTCTGTTGGAATAGTAGCATCTGGTTCACATGACTTAACTGTCAGTTGTCTTTTAATTCTAACCCTTGGTTCTAAACTAAGAGCCATTATTACCTATATTGACCAAGAAAGATGCAAAGAACCTAAAAGCCAGCTAAAGCCAATCCACTCTTTTCTCTACTAAACAATTAAATCCCCCTAAAATATTCACATGAGTTAGCTGAGCAATGTCTCTTTTAACTCAGTGTCAAAAAGTCGTCTACCTCACAAGTCAACCCATTCCAAGATCCCATCTTTAGCTATAAAGTTGCCTTATGTTGAAGCAAAATCTCTCTCCTTACAGTTAGGTTTCCAAGAATAGTCACTAATTCCAGATCATAGGGAAATACTTTTAAGTTTAACACTCTATATGACAGCCCACCCCCACGTTCGAAGACCCTTGAGTTTCTCTTCCAGTTCCAGCTCAGAGAGCATGGTTTTAAGTCCCTTCCCTCATGGACCTCCTCTGGACCAGGTATGGGCTTGCCAACATGATCAAACAAACTGGTAAAGCGCTCCCTTTGCCAACATTTAAACTACTAGTAATTACCCTACAAATGATTCCTTTGCCTACATTCTTTCACCATTATTTTTAAAATACTAATTTAAAGCAGTAGTTCAGGAAATATCCCAGCCTAAATCATGGTATAAAGGGAATGGTACTAAAGTCCTGAAAACCTCAGCACGAGTTCTGTTTACCTTTTTTTTTTTTTTTTTTAACTTGGCCAATTACTGGAAACAATGAAATAGATCAGCTTGTATGACACCGTTGCCTCTTTTCTACAAGTACAACACACATGTCTGGGAGAAGGACCCAATAATGGGAAGGTTAGCTAAGAAGAGTTTGCTCCACGTCCTGAGAAAGTGGATCAAATAAAAAGGAAGTAATTGCCAAAAAATATTCTCTGTACCTTGCCTGAAACAGGTGCCTGAAGAAGTATCATCGTGCTCTCAAAAATATGACCAAAATAAACCACAGAAAAAGGAACGGCAGATTTTTCCTGTGCTTCTCCAGCCTGGCAGGAATAATCATGTGGGGAAACACACACACACACACACACACACACACACACACACACACACACACACACACCCCCCCCCCCCCACCCCAGGGGGCCAGTGGTGCCTGTCAGGGGCAGCAGCTGAAGGAAGTGCAATCAGTGATAGCAGTATCCTCAGATGACTCTTTACCCTTAGGCGGTTGGACAGGAGGCGGAGTAGAAGGGACTTGGTCCCTTGTGCTCTCGGGAACCTGGCACCAGCCTTAAGGTAGAGACTAACTAGGTGCTCTGCCTTCTACCCTCGGTGCAAGGAGAGAGTTGAATAGTTGTGCTCAGATACTTGAAGATATCCTAGGTGGGAGGGAATGGGAGGTAGGGGGTTGAGATCTGAGACTGGACAACCGTTTCCTGGAGGTGAACGAAGAGGTCTAATATTAACAGAGAAAGAGGAAAGCAAAGACCTTAGAGTTTTCACGTCTGGGGGAGGGGAGACTAAACGAAGATTTGCTCCCTTCTGTGCCCTGAGGGTGGTGGCAGCAACAGAAAGAGCAGGTGCCCCCTCCCCCAACCCGTACAGACCCCGGGGCTCCTCGGCTACACCCTAGATTCCTATCCGGTCTCTCCATCCGCAGCCTTCCCATTCCTGCGTCCCGGCCAGGGCCCCCACTCCACTCCCCGCGGCCGGGCCTGCTGCCTCCCTAGCTGCCAGGTCCGCCCTCACCCTTCCTCACATGGCGTCTCCCCCTCAGCCCGGCGCCCTGTCTCCCTCCCGCCCGTCTGCTTCGGGCCGGAGCCCGGGGCCCGGGGCCCGGGGCCGGAGGTCACACTCACAGAACTCGGCGATGTACCAGGTCACCGCGTAGTTCTCCTCGCACCAGTCCAGCGTGGAGGTCGTGGGGCCCCAGTAGCCCTCACGGTCCCCGGCCGGAGCCATCGCGCGCCCCACTGCTGCCGTCACCCAGGCGCTCCGCTCGCCGCGCAGGGTTCCGCGGGCTCCCAGGCCAGCTCCGGCCCAGCCCGCGCGCTCGCCTCGCACCCCGCCCCCGTGCCTTGAGGGGCGGGGCCCGGCGCCGTCACCGACATTGTCCTATCGGGAGGCCCCGCCCACTGGCGCCTAGAGGCCGCCCGGACCCCGCCCGCGCAGGGTCCCCTACAGGAGGGCGCTGGGGTTGTCCTGCCCACTCCTTCCCCAGGAAAGGGTGTGATCCCGAAAGGCCGTTGGCGTGGACTTGGGTGGCTAGCCCCGCCTCGACACGCCCTTGGCTGTAGGTTCGGGTTTCCTGATGTCCCAAGGCGATTTTCATGATGTGTCTGAATCTCCATCTGCGAGTGGTAGTTTGATTTAATTGGGACGGGGGTGGGATGAAGCCTTCAACCAAGCCCTGGCTTGACAAAACCTGTACACAAATGCATCTCAGCATCTTCCTGTGGCCTCAGGCCGCAAAGGAACCCAGAAACAGAACACACCAAGCCCCCGGAAATACACTGATTTTTCGTTGAAGGTATAAGTATGTGTTTCTTGGAAAACAAAGGGAAAGGGCAACAACAGCCTTGGATCGACAAAACTCTAAAAATGGACTTTGAGATCCTAAAAAAGAACTCAGCCAGAGTATGAGGAGTTTACCTGCCTCAGCTTGGGCTTCCAAGGCCAGAGGTATCTATCCTCTAATTGTAATTCTCCTGGCAACCGACAGCCTCCCCTACTTCCAGCCTCAAGACTCAATACTCCAACAGAGCTCCTGAAGGAATCTTTTAAAACACAAATGCAACTGCCCCTGCCCTTTGAGTTCAGCTACACCAAACTCTCCCCTAGCTTGCAATGTGCTAGGTTCACCAACATTTTCCTGCCTTTGCTCCTGCGCTTCAGCTGGGACCTCCTCCTTTTCTTCCCCATTTGGCTAACTTCCACTGGCCCTTCAAAATCCAGTTTCTTGAAGCCCACCCTGACTCTCACCCCCAAGAGTTTCCTTGCCCTTTGTTCACACCCGCCCATGATACACCCAAATAAGAGAGCTTGCTTTCTCTTCTTTATGAAGAGTATAGTTAAGGATGATATAAATGCTATTTCCCAAAGAAATAAGTCAGCAAAGGTGTAATCAATAATAAAAGAGAAAACAAGGAGAGATGAGGAGCCCACAGCTTCCTCATAAAGTGACCCTAGCAGGTGGTAGAACCTTTATTACAGGGTGCAAAACCTATAAATAGAGGTACTGTGTTTTAATAGACATAGGATACCTGAAATTTTCTTTTGTGCAGCAGACTGAGCTTCTGCTACATACCCAGCCCTTGACGAGTGTTGGAACCACAGGAGGTCAATAGAAAAGATCTAAGAGACTTGTCTCCAGACAGATAAACACCTATGAAGAGTAGGAAAACTATTTCCAATCATTTTTATCTCATCCTCTAAAATTTCTGTTTTGTTCATATTTTAATATATAATAGTCATAAGCGTATGTATTTTACAAATGAATGAATATACATATATATGTATACTCAAAATGAATATCCAGGAATACACACTCAAAAGAGATTTGATGATGGGATTACAATAAAATACAGTGTATAGACCACAATGATAGTGTGATAATACTTCACTAGGAGTAAACCCAAAATTAGGATGTTGTGGGAGCCTCTTTGTGGAAAGAACCCCTTACCCCGCTAAGCGATTCAAGGCAGGAAATGAGGCCTTAGCTAAATCTATGCCCTGCACATTGTTCATCAACAGTGAAAAAAAAAAAATCTATGGCCAGGACAAAATTTAAGAGAGAAAAATTCCCCTGCCCAAGAGAGAGAATGTACTGCATAGTACCACTCAGAAAACACAGAGTGGATTTCCCAATTCCTTCAGCAACATCTATCTGCCTTTCTCTCCAGTCTAAAAATCTTTTTCGCTCTGAGTATAAAAGCAATGCATGGAAATGTAAGGGACCCAGAATAGCCAAAATTATCTTGAAAACAAAGAACCAAGTTGAAGAACCCACACTTCCAGATTTCAACACTCACAACACAAGCTACACTAATCAAGACAATGTAGTACTGGCCTAAGGATAGACATGCAAATCAATGGAGCAGAATTGAAACTCCAGAAATAAATCCTTGTATTTAAAGTCAATTGAGTTTCAACAAGGATGTCAAGACAATTCAACAGGGAAAGAATTGTCTTTTCAAAAATTGGTTCTGAGACAACTTGATATCCATATACAAAAGAATGAAATTAGACTACTTTCTGCCACAATAAACAAAATTTACCTCAAGATGGACCATAGACTTACATGTAAGAGCTAAAACTATAAAACTCTTAGAAGCTTAGATAAAGCACAGGTAACAAAAAAAATTAGATAAATTGGACTTCATCAAAATTAAAAAGTTTTTTGTTATAATTGATACCATCAAGAAAGTCAAAGGACAACCCGAAAATGGGAGAAAATCCTTGCAAGTTATATGTCTGATAAGGAGACTTATATCCAGAATATATAAAGAACACTTACAATTGAATAAAAACACAACATAATTAAAAAGTGGGCAAAGCATCTGAATAAACATTTCTCCAAGGAAGACATACAAATGGCCAATAATCACGAGAAAAGATATTCATGTTTGCCATTAGAGAAATACAAATCAAAATTCACAATGAGATGCCACTTCGCACACAGTAGGATGGCTATAATCAAAAAGTAATAATAATAGTAGCAAGTGTTGACAAAGATGCGGAGAAACTGGAAACCTTATACATTGCTGGTATGTAATATGCTGCAGCCACTTTGGGAAACAGTTTGGCAGTTCCTCAAAATGTTAAGCAAATTTACCGTATGACCTAACAATTCTACTCCAAGGTATTTACCAAAAGAATTGAAGACTTATATCCACAAAAAATTGTACAAAGATGTTCATATCAGCGTCATTCATAATAGCCAAAGAGTGGAAATAAACTCCACCAACTGATGAATGAATTCATAAAATGTGGAATATTATTTGGCAATAAAAAGAAACAAAATACTGATACATGATACAACATGGATGAACCTTGAAATGCTATACTGCACCAAAGAAGCCAAACACAAAAAGGTACATACTGTATGGCTTCATTTATATAAGCCATCCAGAATAGGCAAATCTACAGAGGTAGAAAGTAAAATTAGTGACTGCCTAGAGAGGGAGCGCGAATGACTACTAACGGGAGCAGAGTTTCTTTTGGGATGGTGAAAGTGTCCTGAAATTAGACTGTGGTAATGGTTGCACAACTCTGTGAATATACAAAAGAACAAAACGGAAGATTGAATTGTGTAATTTAAATTGAACACAGAATGTTCTAAATGGTTGCACGATACAGTATGTGAATTATATCTTAATAAAGCTATTTTTTTTAAAAAGCAATACATTCTTATGTTGGAAAATTTAGACAACACCTCAAAGAGTGTAAAAGATAAAGGAAATCACTCATAATCCCACAAACTAGCAATAACTATTGTTAACATTTAAGCGTATTTTCTTTCAGCATTTTATGTATGGATTTGTTACATGATAATTTTCATATTGCCTTTACATTTCACATTATTTCATGAGCGTTTCACGTTCCATTTAAAAATCCTTGTAAATATATAAATAGTTATATTGTACTCAATTTTACAGGTGTATCACAATTTAATTATTATATATCATGTTACTATTCCCGTACTAGTGGGTATTAAGGCTATTTCCAATACCTATATTTATTTTTCAGCTAACAAATGAGAACCCAATTTTGAAAGCTTTCAACCGCATTCCTATTGAAAACCCTTTTTACTAGTTCCCACAACAAAATAAATGGATATGTCGTTTCAAATTTTTGCTATTATAATCAATGCTAGCCTGAACATTCATTTTTACAAATCTGATATGTATGTGCAAGGGTTTCTTTAGCATATTGCCTATGGATGAAAGATTCTGCACATTTTTAAATTTATTAGATAATGTCAGATTTCTAAAATGCTTTTACCAATTTACATTTCCACAATAAAATTATGCCTCACAATATAAAATGTATTTATACAATAAAAGTATAATCCACAATAAAAATACGTAAAGAATCACCTGAAATTCTGTCACTCAGAGGTAACCACTGATAATATGTTTATGTATAACTGACCAAACATTTTTCTCTATGTGTGTTTTATTAAAACGCATACATGCATTTTTGTCAAGTTTTAAAAATACAGATTATTTTTGCATTTCCCTATTTTCACTTACTCTACATGATAAGCATTAAAGAATGAATGTCTTATGCATGTATTGAAGCTTATGCTTCCAGATATACCAGTAATCACCACTCCCAACCACAGACTTTGAGATTCAGATGCCACCTCTGTAGCTGGACCCCGGGCCTCACTCTTTAGACAGTCAGTGTTTCCCTGTCCTTGCTCCCTAGTACCTTGTGTATTCCCCACATTCTGCCTCACTGCATGCCGACTAGTTTGTACCCACAAGGCAGCTATGAGTTCCTAGGGAAAAAGGATCACCCATATTTTTTAAATTTATTTTCCCTTTTTATTTCACTTACTGAGGTGACACTGGTTAACAAAATTACACAGGTTTCAGGTGTACAATTGAATAACACACCAGCTGTACACTGTACTGTGTGTTCACCGCCCCAAGTCAAGCCCCCTTCCATCACCATTTGTCTCACCCAACCCCTCCCTCACCTCCTCCCAGCAATGACCACACTGCTGTTCGTGGATCACCCATATTCACCTTGATGCTTCCAGTGCCCAGCACTGGAGCTCACAGGTGAGCAAGTTCATAGATATTTCTCTGATTAAGTAACAAATCCACTTTTATAAAGTAAACTGGCACAGTAGTTAATCCTATCAGCTCTGATAGTTACTGGGCAAGAAAATCTCAGAATATTCATCTGAGAATATCTCTGGGCAAGAAAATCTCTGAATATTTCTAGGAGTGCCTAGAAAACTGATGAATATTCTGCTGAAACCCTCCCCTAAGATTCCCATCTTCAGGAGAGAGCCAAAAGCCTCATGACAAAGGACCCAGTTTTCACTTTCCTCTAGGAGCCCCCTCCATTCCGTTTCCCCTCTTCTACCTTCACCTCTTCTCCGACAGGCACTCATCTCCTAAACTCCTCCCAGGCTGATCCCCTGAACTTGTCCCCGAGGCCCCCTTTTCTCTGACTTCCCAGTGAGATAAGGCAGCCCAACCCAGACTACCCTGTTGCTTCTTCTATGCTGAGCCTTTCCTTGTTTTACTGTCCCCGGCTTTAATGCATGTACCCCCATAGTCACCTGGACTACCGTTGTAAAATCTTTCCTACACAAAGTCAAGAACCTACACACTAACAGCTGGCCCTCGGCAGACCCGCTCAGGGCTAGAACCCTATCAGGTAACAATTTTACAATCTAACAACCCTATAAATGAGAGCTAGCTTTAGCCCTCATTTACGAATGATGAAACTGACACAGTAAGATTAAATGTCTTACCCAAGGGCACCCAGCTATTACGCAGCTGAGCAGTGGCTAGAATCCAGGCATTCTTGGTGCCAGAGGCTATGCTCTTAACTACTGTTCCATGCTAGCCCTGCACAAGCTCTGAAGAAGGAGCAGAACAGAGAGGACTGACTGTAGGCCAACACTGGGTTTGCTTTCTCCCTGCATGTGAAGTGTAGGAAATAAAGCTTGAGAGGTCTGGAAGGACAATACCATTGGGGACCTAAGAGGTTTTAAGGAAGAGATCAGCATCGGTAAATTTGCACAGAGGAGGACAAATTGATTGAATTTGGAAAGACTGAAGACAAAAAGCCCCTGAAGAGATTTGCAGAGTTGTTAGTAAAAGTTGTGATGAAGAGGAGAGGCCAAAGTTACAGATGTTTGGGGGGTAGAATCAACAAGATTTGGAAAGAGGTCAGGGAAAGAATTAAGGGGAAAAGAGGAGGTGGACCACTCCTAGGTTTCCTGCCTTTCTGAGCTTCTGGAAGACTAGAAAATTAATCTAACTGCAATGGATGGATGGGGGTAGGTAGTCTGAGGAGGAAGCAGAGAAAGCATTTGTCAGCAAGAACACATCCTGGAAGGGCTTGAAAGGGAAGAGAAATGTAGGTAGAAGGAGACATTCAGAGTGGCTGGCTGGGTGTGCAGAGATGGGGGAGAGGTGAGGACAATTATCAAGGACCGAGAATGGAAATATTGGGGACTAACGTTGTGATAGGCATTTGGGCTTTATCCTAGTGACAACAAAAATGTTCACGAAAGGGAATGATATATCCGTTGTCAGTGGAAATGAGGCTCTGCCATGTGATCACAAAGAAAGCATTCCCAGGACCCACACCTGGGAGATTGCGGGATGGCAAGATGATTTATTAGTGTGGAAACAGAAGGTGACCCTTGTTTTCCGATGTCCCATCTCCCTCCATCCCACAGTGGAACATCAGAGCCAGAACAGAGTCAACGTCCCAAGATTCTGTGCTAGGTCAAAGTCCAGTCCAGCATCCGGCTAGCTGAATGTGTGTTTCCAGCTGCCGTCCACTGCTGTGCTGTGATATTCAGCCTCCCTTCTTGAGACTGCGTGTGGAGTCCCCACAGCCGTGGGCCATGTGGCTGCTAGGGTCACATGGCTATGGAGAGAGGACACGTGAATGTGCCAGGCAAGTGCAGGTCACCTGGGCAAGAAAGAGAGAGAGAAAGAAGGAGTTCTTCTTTGTTCCCCTGGGATTATATTAGCATGGGCTTGGGATGGACTAGGTGCCCTTCCTGAAGAACCAATCAACTTCCCAAAATTTCTCAAGCATTTGGATAGGGTCCATACCCCAGTTAGACTCACAGGCCTCTATGGTCCTGCGCCTCCCTGTATGGTGCTGGAGCCGAGAAGGAAGGAGTTGTTAACCCCCTTGGTGGAGCAATGCTGTAACCCCCGGAGGTGTGAGTGTAGCATCCTAGCTAGCAAGCAGGCTTATATTCCTCATTTTATTAAACTCAATGCCTGGTTCTGCTTTGCGCCGCTCCCCCCACCCCCGCCAATGTCTAGCTGAACACCAATAGTAACATTTCCATGTATTAAGAACAAAGATTTTTGGTTTTGGATTTTTTTTTTTTTATGGTAAAATGTCGGGTGGAGAGAAGAGAGAAATCAGGAAAATTGCCAGGTATATACTTTTGGCAAAAGATAGGTCAGTCATGGGGACATACATTGTAGCATAGGGAATATAGTCAATTATATTGTAATAACTATGTATGACATCTAATGGGCACTAGACTTCTTGGGGCGATCACTTCATAAGTTATATAAATGTCCAATCACTGTGTTGTACACCTGAAACTAATGTAATATTGTATGTCGACTATAATTAAAAAATTAAAAAGAAAAGAAAAATCAAGTATAAAAAGTAATTTGAAAGAATGATAAAAAATATAATTAAAAAAAATAGAACAAACAGGTTAAATTGCAACTCAGGTCCCGCATAAGTCCTTGCACTAGCCTTCCTGAAGGAACTCCAGAGGCACTTGCTTCATGAAAAACAGGAGAGCTGAGGTTTACCGGGTCAGCTTCTGAACCCCCAACATGCCATACCCTGGGAGGTAAGTCTCCCTCAATATGACCAGAGTCACCAGCTCTTGGTTAAGCACCTGGAAAGTTGTAACAAAATAAATTTCCTGGGATTGAGTATTAATTAAGTAGCTCTAAATGGGTTGTTTTGTACTGAATAAGGCTGTGGAAACATCAACAATAAAAAAGAGACCTACAGACACTTGCCCCGTCAACAGGAATTCCTCCTTTCAACATTGCCTACAAACGAGCCCTCTCTGTCCTTGAACTCAAATGAATTGTTTACATTTGCACATATATCGGTGCCTGGTTTTCTTGTATCCACCCAAATGCTTTCAGTTACTGTCTGGATGCTGACCCAAATCTCTATCTCTAACCCAGATCTGTCTCCAGAGCTTTAGCCCTTGAATCAATTAGGATCATGTTTTGTTGCAGGTGACAGAAAAACAATCCCAGTGGCTTAACTCAGGATTTATTTTTCTCAGATGGTAGACAGCCCAGGGCCACACCAGCTCCACAATGTCAGGCTCCTTCTGTCTTTCTGCTCTGCACCACTTAACATTGGGCCTATATCTTTGTGGTCACAAAATGGCTGCATCTTACTTAAGCAACACAACTCTCTTTAGGTAGGAATAAAAAAAGAAGAAGAAGGGTAAAAGTCAGATTCCAGCTGAGCCTCTTCATTGTGACCAGGAGAACAACTTCTCTGGGATCTCTACCCAGTGATGTCCACTTAGAGTTTATTGATTAGAACTGGATCTCATGACCAACCATAGAGATTTTGGGAAGACTGGCAAGAAAGCCTAGGAGGGTGGATATTTTAACTGAAAGTATTGCTATTCCAAAGTTGGCTTCTGTTAGGAAAGAAGGGAGAGGGGATTTCGAGAGAGGAACTAGCAGAATATTCCATAGACCTGCATTTCTAACTATCTTCTAGACAGTTCTGCTTGGATATTTCATAAGGATCTGAAATTCAGTATTTCCTAAAGTGATCTCTTCGTTTTCTCTCCACATCGGCTTCTCTTCCATTGGTTTTTTACTGCAGTGAAATTCATAACCAGTGACCCAGTTTGCTAAAGAAAGAAGCCTTGACTCCTTCCTATCCCCACCCATCCATATCCAATCAGTATCAGTCTCTGCAGATTCTCCTGTCCATTTCCTTCCTTCTCTCACTGCCATTGCCTCAACCGAGGTCATCATCGCTTGTTCCCTACCTCAGAGTCCCAAGGAAACTGTTGCCCTTTCTAACTCCAAACTATTCTTTACACTGTGACTGCCAGAGGCTTCTTTCTTAAATTCCAAACTATCAATGCCCTCCTCCGAGCCTAAACAAATTTCAGTGATTTTCCAAACTCCCCATCCTGCAGGATAAAGTCCAAACTCCCGGACGTGACCAACAAGGCTCTTTGTGACCTGGCCTCTCCCCAACTGACCCCTAAAAGAGCCACTGTCTCACTGCTAGGCTTTTGTGAATATTTTCCCTTCAACTTGAATCTCCCCTTCCACTTCTGCTTCCTTGGCTAACTTTTCCTTATCTTTCAGGTTTTAGATCAGTCCAGGCTTCCTCCAGAAACTCTTTCCGGACCTGCCATTGTAACTTATCATTCTGCATTGTAACCATCTGTTTACTTGGCTTCCTCACCAACAAGATTAGTAGCTCTCAAACTTAGGAGAATGTCAGAAACATTGCTTGGGGGTCCAGGAATCAGCATGCTGACAAGCAGCCTAGATGATTGTGAGGCAGATGGTCCAGGTACCAGATCTTGAGAAACTCTGAACCAGACTGAGCCCTGGAGACATGTAAGGCAGTTTATAGACACATTTTTTTCATCAAATCCTCATAATTTTGGGAGGTAAGTGTTACTGCCCCATTTACAGATGAAACCCTCAGCATTAACCGAATTAGTAACTTGATAAACATCACACAGTTACTAACCGATGGAGCTCAAACTCAGACTCAGAGGCTTACTTACCCCAAGCAGCTATGCTTTCTCATTACACCATGCTGCCTAGTCAACTTCCGTTGCCTTGTTGAAGGCTTCTTCATCAAGAGCTCTTGAGTTAGAAAAGTTGGATTCAGTTTTGGAGACTTTCTGTGAACCAGGGCCAAGCACTTGTTATCTCTGGACCTTGGTTTTCTTACTTGCAAAATGGAGATCATGACACCTATAGCACTGAGTGGTCAGACAGAGCAAATGGATCTGACAGTCTTCTTAAACTTGAAAGAGCTATGTGGTTGTTAGTGCTTGTTAGAGGCTAGAATTGTAGGATGTCTCTGAGAAGACTGCTCAGCAAGGTACCAGATGCAGAGTAGGCCCTCTGCTTGAGTCTGGAGAAATGACATGGAGGAGTGGTTTGGCTTGTCCAGAACCATGGGGCTTTGCACAATATTTGGTGCTTTAAAGCAGATCAGTAAACATGAACTGAAATTAAGCCAAGCACAGCACAGGAAGTGATTTGGGTGAAAATCAATCTTTTCATTACATATGTGTTGCTTACTCAGTGTCAGGGCCTGAGTGGAGCCCTGGGGAGATAAAGGAAAACAAAACAGATCCTTTATAACATGAAGCAGAAGGTGCTAAATACCTCTAGAGAAGTTCTCCTGGAACTGCTGTGGAAATAGACATGACTGGCCCAGGCTCTTGTTCAAAGAGCTCCCATCTAGGAGAGTGATATACTGCGGCCTGGACAGAGGAATCAGGGCCATCAGAGTAGGGCAGAGCTGTGGGTGCTCAGGGTGAGAGAGAAGATGCCTATCTGAACGCAAGAGGCTGAGAGCTAGAGAAGATGGGAAGTAGTGGGTGAGAGATTAAGGTCCTTAGCTCTTGGTTCTAACTCAGTGGATGGTTAGCATGAACTTGAAACATGGACAATGGTGGAGTTTGGGGATAAAGAGGAAAGGGACAGGGACGAATGAGGTTGGGAGAGGGAAACTGGTGGGACGGTGTGCGGAACAGAGCAGTGGGGGAAGGGGAGAGGGGTTAAGGGAAGAAGTTGTCCCAAGAGGAACTCTTTGCTTAGGGAATGGGTCAGAGGGTAGGTTTCTTCTCTGAGAGAACAATTCAATACTTCATGGCAGTGAGAAGCTCAATGTATAAAATTCTTACACTTCTTTTTTTTTTTAAAGAGTTGCTTTTTTTTCAGGGTTTTTTGTTTGTTGGTTTGTTTTTTAGATTTTATTCATTTATTTTTAGAGAGAGGAAGGGAGGAAAAGAGAGAGAGAGAAACATCAATGTGTGGTTGCCTCTCACTCTCCCCTCACTGGGGACCTGGCCCGCAACCCAGGCATGTGTCCTGCCTGGGAACCAAACCAGCGACCATTTGGCTCACAGGTCGGTGCTCAATCCACTAAGTCACATCAGCCAGGGCAAAAGTCTTATATTTCTAATTAAACTCATATCTTTACTCACTTTAATTTTCTGAACCTCAATTACTTTTCTATAAAATGAGGCGATTATACATATGTACCCGATATGATTGTTGTAAGGAATCGATTAAATCAATTCTGTAGCATATGTGTCCTAGGAGACATATACAGGGGTGTTCCTAGCAGCACTGTGTGTATTGGAAAAACACTGGGGTCATCTTAAGCATATCTCAATTCGATGGATAAATAAATTATAATGTGTTCATAAAACACATTTTATACGTGAGGAAAATCCTCACATGTAAGAACACTACATAGCCAAGAAAAATGAATGAATTAGTAGTTTATGTATCAACACGAATGAAACTCAGAAACAAAATGTTGAATAAAAAAATAAGTCACAGAAAAATTTATATACTCTAACTCCCTTTATTTAAAATTCAAAAACAGCCTTGGAAGTTTGATTCCCCGGGCAGAGCACATACCTCGGTTATAGGTTCAATCCCCAGGTGGGGCACATATGGGAAGTAACCAGTTGGTGTTTCTCTCTCTCTCTCTCCCCTTTCCTCTCTCTCTAAAATGAATAAACATATTTAAAAAATAAATAAAATTCAAAAACATGCAAAACTAAAAAAAACCCTTTGAGGGTACAAATATGTAACTACAAAGAAAAACAAGGGAGAAAGGCAGAAAATTTAGGACTGAGGTTATCTCTGGGGTGAGAAGGAAGGCAATTAGATGAGGAGGGGGTACTCCAAGGTAACAGTAATGGTAATTTTTTTTTTTTAGCTTTCCAAATGATTCTTTAATTAGCAAGTACTTTAAGATATACAAACACATTACATTGCCACCAGAAACAGGAAACCAAACCTCAAAGGCAGTTTTATAACTTTATTTGACAATCAGCAGTTAGTTCTCATTCACGTTAACTGATTGTAGATTTTTGAAAGTGGTGACAGGTACATAGGTGACCAACGTATAGAGCTTGTTTGGTGAATCTTCATCTTCATTTCGTTTTCTGGACAACCGCACCCGGATACCGTATGGGACATTCCTTATTCCTTTGGCCCAGACAGCTTTGTTGAGCCTGGTGTCCATGCGCACATCTGGAGTTCCCATCTCCTTCATGGCAAACTTCCGGATCTCTGAGTGCCTGAGCGGCACCCTTCTTGAAGCCCACTCCATGGATGCGCTTATGGATGCTGATGGTGTACTCTCTGGTCACTACCTCATTAATGGCAGAACGGCCCTTCTTCTTCTCGCCACCCTTCTTTGCGGGAGCCATTATGCCGAGCTCAAGCTAGAAAGAAAGAGCGCGTGGTATTGTGGGATAAGGAAAGCAAGGTTTTTAGTAATGGTAATTTTTAAAGACTGGTTTTGAGTTTTTGTTGTATGATTGTTTTTTATATCTTATGCATATCTTTAAGTATTTTTTATCTACTTAATTTAATAAAACGGATTCTAAAAATCTACCTCATCTAATACCAGCTGCTGTAAAATGTGTATTAGTTTTAAAAAGAAACAAGCAAATTTGGGGAATTAACTTTGCATAATTTGGCTTTTGAGGAATTATCTTCTGGCTTATTAGCCATTTGACAAAGTGATATTTGAGGAGTTATTTATTTGGACAGCTGGCTTTCTGTGATTTGCTTGTTGAAAAATTGACCTAGAGGCTGGTATTGGGTAAGATCAGGGCTATTCAAAGGAAGGAAGGCGCAGGCACGCTTGGAGGAGGGGAGGTTTGCTGGAGCCCTGGCCTGAGTACTGAAGAATGAATAGACACAGAGCAGTTCTGTCAGCTCTCCCCCTGAGTAGCGCTCCAATATGCCCACTTCTCCCCACCGCCACCCATCGGGCCCAAGCTCCTGGCATCTGGCCCCCGACCACTACTGTGGAAACCTCCCGAGGGGCCTCCCACCAGCCACCCTGACCCGCTTCAGCGCTCTACACCAGAGCCAGAGGGAACATCCTCATATGTAAGTCTGATCACTTTTCCTTGCTTGACATAATTCAATGACTTCTCATGGTTCATAGGATAATAATCACAGTTATTAACCTGACAGGTTATTGGGACAATTAAAAGGGTGCATCCACCTAGAACAATACCTGGCACATGGCGAGTGCCAGACAAATGTTTGCGGTTATTGCAGTTATACGGCTGTGCCCCACCCTCTACCTCTACCTTGCAAGACCTCTCCAGCTTCACCTTGGGATCTTTCCCCTAATGTCCAGGTACTCTCCACCCATCTTCTTTTCATTCCTAGAATGCACCATGCCTCCTTGTCCTTCAGGGACTTAGCCACGTCTTGGAGCACATGGCCTGCTTTCCCAGACAAAGCACTTCTCTAGGGCAGGAACAGTCCAATTTCTCTCCCTGTTCTCAGTGCCGAGCATCTTTGTGAAAGAGAAGCGAGGACACATTTGAGGGTCTGAACTGAAGAGCTGTCGCTAAGACCGTAAGTTATTTATTTTCTGCCACCTTGAAGATAACAAAGCCACATTTCACAATGTGCCGGGCTACTGGCAGCTTATATAACCCGTCCACTGGCCCAGCATTTAAGGGGTTATAGGGAATTTTCTGAGGACTTTGCCCCTGAGCATCACTCACTGGAAGCTGGAGCAGGAGCCCCAGCACAGTCAAAGCTGAAGCATCTTTTTGCTATTGATAAGCAGAATCTGGACTCTAAAATAAGATACAAGAGACCCTGTCAGCCTTGGGTAGGACCTTCATAGTTACCTTGCTCTATTCCCCACTTGACTTCCTCCCCTCTGCTTCCCCACCCCACACGCAGTGCAGCTCATTCACGGCTGCCCGCTTATGCTAGCACTGTGTGAGTGCTCAGTGACCAGAGGTACTCAGTGATAAGAGCCAGGAGCAGCCCAGACCTCAGTGTTCCAGAGAAACAACGCAGGTAGGAACACAGTTCTTGTCAACACAGGGCGGTGACTGCAACCACAGGAATCTGACCAGTTCAGTGGCTGCCTGGAGGGTGGATCTTGTGCACAGTGAATGCCCAATATTTGTGGGGTGAACGGTTAGTGAGGAGCATGCATGTAGTCAGTCATCTCCTCCACAGAGGAAGCTTTCATCAGACCTGGGTGTTAAGTCATGGGCAGCCATTATCAGGTGATGGAGGATGGGGAGTGGAGGTGAGGTGTCTGAAGAAGAGGGAACAGCATATGTCAAGATGCAGAGGCCTGAAAAACACAGTGTTGCCATGATATTATAAGGAGCTCTGCAGGAGTGCAAGGAAGTTTGTGTGGGGAACGGAGAGGCGGGGGAGCAGAGGATTAGACAGAAGAGGAATGCAACTCAGGCTTCATTCTGTGGCCATGGGGAGCTAGCGGAAGATTTTCAGCAGGAAAAGGCAAGATGAGATTTTTGTTGTAGAAAGGTCACTCTGGTAGTCTGTGTGGAGCTCAGAAGGGAAAAAGAGAGACTGCTAGGAGGCTGTTGCAACAGTCCACATGAGATGATGTGGTCTGATTTAGAGGAACTGAGGAACAAGAGACTGAGTCAAGACACTTTTGCACACTAGAGTGGAGAAAGCTAGGTGACTCCTCTAGTAAATATGTATTATGTACCTGCTGTTTCAAGAAAGCATGTACCTGTGTGAGAAGAGAGGTGCAGAGATGAGTGGAGAGGTACTTTTCCACCGTGACAGTGGGAGGCCCACGTGCATTTGTTTATCACATTGACTGAGTGCCCATTTGGCTTAGGCACACAGATATAATACAACGTCCACAGTGGCAAGTGTGCAAGGAGCAGTACCGTGGGAACACTGTGGGAACTTAGGTGCTTCTACCTGGTGGACTTGGCCGAGGCTAGGTGGGGAGGCAGCATTAGAATGGGACCGTGGGGTATGGGGAGTGTGATGCTTTGGGAGGCCACTCCAGGCAGGGGGAACAGTGTGAGCAACGGCACAGCAATGTCAAGGTCCGAGGACCTGTATTCATTCTGGTGCTTGTGTGCACAAGCGTATGTGTACAATTAGATGGGGAGAGAGAGAGGACATGAAAGGGCAGCCAGGGGTGGGCTGTGGTGCGCCCCCAACACCAGCCTAAGGAGCAGGGGTGGGTTAGGCCACCACTGGAGGGTCACTAAAGAGCATGGTCTGAACTGTGCTTTAGAAAGACGAATTTGGCCCCCTGTTCAGTACAGCTGGAGAGACAAGCCCTTCCCTGAGTGGGGAGATCAGTAGGTGGTCATTGGCATAGCCACCTTGAGAGAAGAAGATACTCTGGACAAGATTTTGGGCAGAAAAAATGACACTGAAAAGACAGATGTATGAAATATTGCAATGGCACCCTACTTAAGGGTCCACAAGTGTTTATTGTCTGTTCACAGGGCCAGGTTCTGTACTAGGCACTGAGGGTGTGGGTAGATTCCGGCACAGTTAACAGCGGTCTGGTGCTTGGCTAGCTCACAGGCTGGCTGCGAGAGGAGAGAAAGGACACATCTGTTGCCTTTGTATTAGGTGCCAGGTACTATGCCAGAAACTTGATACACATGATCTCACTTAAACTCAAAGCTACAATCAAATGGGGCAGGTCAATTCCATTTTTCAGATATGATAACAGAGTCTGAAGGGTGAGGTGACCTAGCCCAAGGTTACAGCATCAGCAAATTAGGGCAACCCTCCAAAGACAGTGTTTTATCTCCTAAACCAAGACTTTCCACTGAAGCGATTCAGACCTTTCTTGTACTCATTTTCCTCATTGCACATGTAGATATCAGTAATGATATCAGTAACTAACAGTTGAGAGGTAACAAGAATTGTTCTAGGCGCTTTATGTATATGAACGAATTTAATACTCACAACAACCTGTGACTTAATACTATTATTATCCCCATTATATAGATAAGAAAACTGAGATACCAAGGGACTAATAATTTATCCAAAGTCAAGCTGCTGGTAAGTAGAAGAGATAGGATTTGAACCTAGGCAGTCTGGTTCAAAGCCCATGCTCTTAACCAATGTGTTATACATAAGTAATAAGCAGGTAAACTCTCCTACAAAGTCATGAATTAAATCAGCTAACCTGCTTGTTTTGCAGGATTTTATATCTACACATGTTTACTCTTTCATTCAGCAGTTACTGAACTCTTTTTATGTGACAAATCCTACATTTAGCAGAATGAAGATCCAAGAATATCCAAGACAAGAGTATGCCCTCAAGTCTGGTGAGGAGACAAAGAAAAATAAACAAGTCCAGTGAAGTACAGGGAAGCCGTTAGAGGGTTTGAGCAGAGGCACCAGGTAATCTAAACTAAGTTTTACCGTGACCATTCTGCCTGCTGTATAGGCAATAAAACTTAGGAGAGCAAAGGTGGGAGTCAGAAGACCAGGGTAGGTTGGCGTAACTCATCAGGATAAAGACACAACGCTGGCCCAGGTGGTTGTGTTACAGCCTGGGTGTCACTGGTTTGTCTGAGAGCTCTGTTTTAACACCTTGGGGAGCAGGAACACCAGTGTTCCACCAAGTCTTGGCTTTACCGCTAACTGACCTGGTTGGTTCCCTGGACAGGTCATTTCAGGGGGATCAATGTGAGGTGCTTAGGCCAGAGTGTCTCTAAGGTTCCTGTCACCTCTGAGGTTAAATGTCATTGCTGTGCTTACCTTCTGACAGCAACTTTCTCTAGCTGTCTCAGCCCCTTACCATGGCCTCACAACCCCATCTCCTATATCAGTTTCTGTCGTGTTTCTTATCTTTAATCACCCTAGCCATACTGGCTTCCTTTCTGTTCCTCAGTTAGTTAAGCTTGTCCCTACTTTGGTGCCTTTTTACCTCCTGTTCCCTCAGTTTAGGAAGCGCTTTCCCTAGATAATCACATAGCTAGGTCCTTCTCAACCTGATCTCAAATTTCATCTCCTCAGAAAGGCCACTTCTGATGACCTTCACTTAGACGGATCCCCCCTTCAAATCTGCCTTATCAATTCTCCTAGTTTATGTTGCTCAGAGAACTTACAATAAACTGAAATAATTGTATTTAGTTGTTCACATCTTTATGGACTGCCTTCCCAGTACAATGCCAATTCCATGTGACAGATCTTGTGATCATGATTACCCAGTGTTTAGAACAATGCATGGTCAGTACATAGTAGACCTTCAATAAATATTTGTTGAATGAATGAGTGAATGAACAAATGAATGAGCGATCTTTCAGTTTTTTGTAACACACAGTCTAGAACAAGATAGTTTCCATTTCCTAAATCAAAAACATTAATTAATTAAAAACAGCACAGATCTAAAGGAAAAATAAACATGCACTTTCCTGAATTAATCTTTTTTATGTTTTTTTTAAATCACATAGACTGTCCAAGTTGGGTAGGAACCGCCTTAGTCTTTTTAGAGTCAGGCAGACATGGATTCCAACGCCAGCTCTGTTGCTTGCTAGCTCCACCTCTTGAGCCTCCGTTCCCACCTGTAAAATTGGGGTAAGGATGCTGACCTTGGAGGAGGCATTAAGTTAGATAGTAGATATGAAGATCCGGGGATACAACTAGTGCTCAGTACATGTTCATTTCTCCATCTTCCACTGAAAGACCTTGCAGGTGTAAGCCTGTTCTACTCTCCAGGCTGTGACTTCCTGAGGGCAGTCTTGCCCTGAAGACCTATATATGATGAACAAATGATGAACAAATGGTGGAACCCATGCCGAGGCCCTCAGTTAGGCAGATGAGAAACTGTAGCCCAGAAAGGCAAAGTGACTCTCCAGGTCACACAGCATGTGAATGGCAAAGTGTGGCTTTACTTAGAACTTTTGGCACCTAATCAAGGTAATTTAAAAAAAAGTTTTTATTGATTGTAGAGACAGAGGAAAGCAGGGGGAAAGAGAGAGAAAATCAGTTTGTTGTTTCACTTATTTATATATTCATTGATTGATTCTTGTATGTGCCCTGACTGGGGATTGAACCTACAAACTTTGTGTATAGGGATGATGCCCTGATGAACTGAGCTATGGGGCCAGGGCTTGAGCCCAGAGCTTTTATATCCTCCCCGTCCCACCCCGCCAATAGTCTGCTGCTCTGGTTTTATTCATTTTTTCAGCTTACGGGTCCTGTCCTAGGTTTTGTATGCATTCACACAGCTCCTTAAGTCTCAAGGGGTTTTTAGGCTGTGAGGAAGCCTGTGCCAGAGCTAATAAACAAAGCTGAAAAACTTCATAAGCTTTATAAAAAAGTGTTTACACTCAGGATTACTATCGGCTTACAATGGTAAACTCTCTGAAATAAGTTCTCACTAACTGGAAGTACAGGCAGAATCACACTATTATGTTCGCCAGATCCCAACTGTGCTTCTGTATGATTCACTTCAGTTCACAACGCTTCCTGATTCCACCCTGATGTTTGGCTTTGTGCTGGGCCTGCAAAGGCCAGTGAGACCAGTTTGAGGGGATAGGAGCAGACTTGGGCATAGGCAGTGACCACATGACCAATCTGACCACAATCTGAGCAGAGACAGAGAGAAATTCAGGAAGCTAGGTGAGCTTAGAGGAGGGGTCCCTAGTCCAACTTGGTAGAAGGCTGCAGGGAGGGCTGCTTGGAAGAGGTGACATCTGAATTTCACTTTTTTTCTCTGTGAGGAGTATTCTCTTTTTCTAGTAACATGGCTTTTGCCAAATCTGTAAAATATATGGTAAAGGAGAAATGAACTACCTCCAAACACTTTAATTTTTGCTTCGTGGATATTGGGGTAGTCCTGATTTGCCGTGGGATTCTAATGTGGTCATTTGCTTTTGTCATAATGTTATATGTATGAACCTCAAAATAAAATAAGGTAAACAAATTCTTTTGCAAAATCGCATGGCATAAACATTACAAGGTTTAACAAAAATAAATTTTGAGCAGATTACTCAAAACCTGTGGGGCTTTGTATGGATGGCTTTACAAAACCAGAGACCTGAAGTAACCACATAGGATGGTTTGAAGTTAAAAACTTTCTAACAAAAAGCAGGTCATGGCAGGCAGTCATGTCCTAGGCTAGGCTCTACCCTGACAAAAGTCAATCTTTACCTTAATTGAGCCTGTTGTCTATTGTCTTAATTGTCTATTGTCTTTTTGCATCTACCGTAACATACCTTGAGAATATCAAATTTCCTTTTTCCAGGCCCCTCAAAGCACAGACACTGCACCGGAGGGAGACCACAGATCCCCTCATTGTTATTGTTACTGTGTTAATTGTTCATTGTTAACTATCTTGTACTCATCTATGTGAAAGAAGTATGTGTCTATGATTTCACTTTTGTATCCAGTCCTTGAGGTCCTCCTCTCAACTGCAGCTTCGCTTTCTCCTGCTTCTCTGATCTATCACCAATGGACTTCATGTAACCCCCTTATCCCTCTTTTTTTGATGGTTATGTATAAAATAAGGTGCAAATAAGGTGCAAAACTGCAATTTTGCAAAGCATTTCTCAATCCATTGAGGATTTGCTTGCTGGCAATTGTCAGTTTGGCTCAAATAAACTCATAAAAATTCTTACAGGTTTGGGCGTTTCTTATGCTGACATTTGTAAGAAGAGCTCTAACAGAAACAGCACCAGGGCTAATTGCCATCAGCGTTTCTACCCAGCCTTATGGCCACTTCCCCTAGAAACCTTAAACCTGAGGTTTGGTACTTCCTCCCAGAAGCAGGACTTTTGTGGCACTCGCTTAACAGAGACTAGGTTTATCAAAGCGAAATATCTGAGCTAAGGTTTAGACTTCTTCAAAAACTCATTTTTTTTTTCCATAAATACTAGAGGAAGTATCTTCACAGCTTCCCCATCTGCACTTTCTGCTTCCCTAGAGAGCCTAACACAGTAGAAAGAATAGTGGTTCTTGAAGCCACTAAATCAGTGGCAGCTTGCACCAGAAAAAATCGTTTCTGCGGGATTTCCAGCATTTTTGTAAGGTCTTCGTAAACAAGTACAGTTTCCTCTTTAGTTGTGAGAAAGCTTGTTTCTAATTGCTACAAAGCATGAGCAGGCTGCAATATATTGGGTCAGAGTCCACTCACCCCGCACAGTGCATGCAACCTTTTACAAGGGACACTCTTTTCTTCCACCTTTACCACAGTTCTGTGGATTGAGACATTGTAGGTGACAAGACACCACCCCTGCTGCTCCCTCTCAAAGGAGGAGGGGGAGGGAATTAACCACGGCTAAGGGCTCCCAGGCCACAAATCTTGTGCCAGACACCTGCCATATGCCACCTAATTTCATCCTCGAGGAGGGTTTATTTCTCAGTTTGATGTTGTCTTCATTTTTCAGGGAGGGCTGGACGCTCAGAGATGTTTGAGGTCACCTTGCTGAGAAGTGACAGGGAACCTGGCCCAGTGTGAAGATCACACCTGTGGGTTTCTGCACCAGGCCTGCCTCAGAGAGCCAAACGGGCACTGGCAACGTAACGGATGAAGTTATCCTGCTTCAGAACAGCCCTTAAAATCCTGAATGCCTTCCAGGCCTGGAGCAGGAAGTGCGCATCTCAGCGGGGCCGTGTGGATAATGACTCCCATTTAGTGAGTATTTATTATAAGCCAGGCAGTGTGCCAAATGCCCTGCAATCTTCTCTCTTTAAACTTCTCCCAAGTCCTGTAAAACAAGGATTTTTAAACCCAATTTTCAAGTGAGGAACCTGAGGCCAAGAGTTCAGCAACCAACCCCAGGGGCTGGTTAAGCAAAGTGCAAGGATCTAAATCCACATCCCACTGGCTCCTGTGAATCTAAGCTGCATTGGATCAATGGAGCCTGACAGGGCTGAGGCAACTTCTTGTTGGTCTCAGTGTCCAGGAGGCACCGCAGACCAAGGGGGAACCTACACAGAATTTCCTGAGAGACTAGAGCCTTCCCAGTGAAGATACACAGAAGGCTGAGACTCTAGCAGACAAAGAAGGTGACAAAGGTTTCATTTGTGAGTGGGCAATACAGTATTGTCCATCTCTGTCCCTGCCTGTGCCTCAGCCCAATCCCCACGTGGGACTTGTTTTCTTACCTAAACCAACTGAGGGGGTCTTCCAGGGAACCATCCAGAGAATGTGGCCTGTGTGCCTTGACATTTAGAGGGTGTAAGGACTGGTCTCTGACCCACACCTGAAAATGTCTATGGACCAGAGCGTTGGCTAGGGCGCTTACTAGTAGCTGAGTCATGGTGGGGGGTGCTTTGGAAAAAGCCCAAGTACTGGCAGGATAAGGATGCTTGAGGTTTCCCACAGGCCAGATGGGTCCCCATGGAGAGGGCCTGGATTAAGAGGACGACCTAGAGAGGCAGATGACTCCTCAGAGGGGATGAACAAGGCTGAGCTGAGAGAAAATGCACAGCTTTCAGCCAAAGAAGGCAAAGCCAAGTCAAGAGACTTCCCCATGGATGAGGAAGGGCTGTGAGGGACCCTCAGACTCCCCTTCCCACCACCGACAAATGCCAACAATTTTACACAGCTATCTTGAAGAAAGACCCAATGCCAACTATTTTTTAAAACAGTTTCCTTATTTATTTTTAGAGAGAGAGGAAGGGCAGGAGAAAGAAAGGAAGAGAAACATCAATTGGTTGCCTCTTGTACCTCTCCAACCAGGGACCTGGCTCACAACCCAACCATGTGCCCTGACCTGGCATCAAACCGGTGACCTTTCAGGTGCAGGCTGACGGCCATCCTACTGAGCCACACTGGTCAGGGCCAATGCCAGGTTTCATCTGCAACAGTCCCTAGAACTTGTCTGTCCCTTATCTCTCCTGTCCACTTGCACCTAACAGGGGGATTAAAGTGGGAGAAGAGAGAACAACTTTAGCTACAGAATAAGGATAGAGGTGCTCAACTAACCAAGGAGACCCACTTAGAAACCACAGAGCTAGATACCACACCCCTTTGGAAACTCCCTTCTAAGGCCAAGAAAAAAATCATTCAAAAGAGTTGTTTGGGGTTTTTTTGCAGTGATGAAACAGTCCATGCCTGGAGTAAATCACTTTTTTTTTAATATTAGTAAGCCTCAGTCCAATATACCTTTAAATATTGTCATTCCTTCCCTCTGGAATAGGAGTAGGAGAGGCTTGTTGCTTTCCATTCACATCTGGTTAGACAGTGGGTACTCAGTTCCATCACTTACCTCCTGTGAGCACAGATGTTTTTGAAGGAAAATCCTGGCTCTGTACAGGAATATGGACCTACTATAGACAGGAGGAAGCCGTGGCACGGTGGAACCCAGCACTGAGCATCAACTTTGTGCACCTAGCAGGAATTTTCTCATGCTCCCAGGAAGTGGCTGGGGAAGGCTGTGTGTATAAAGACTTGAGGGGAATTGAGTATCTCTAGGCAGGGTTCACAGATCACTGTGCCTCTGTAAGGTTCTCACAGGAACAGTGCTAGGCTAACCAAGCCCAAGGGAGACCCCCAAACAAACATCACTTTGGAATGAGTGGCAGACCTATTGCTCTTACAAAAAGATAGATGTCATTATCATCTATGCATTCATTTATTAACAGATATTTATTGGCATCGACTGTAAGCCAGGAACTGTGCTCCATTGTTGGAAATATAATTTGCCAATTTAATAAGAGCCTTTCAAGAAAACAAGAAACATCATCTCACTAAATATACATGCCAATTTCCAGATACATCCTGACTTCAAAAACAATACAAGGAGAACAATGCATTCTTAGAAGGGAGGAGCTGTGGCAGCACTGGGAGGGACTGCCGTGGTGCCATCCTGGCTGTCACCAGGCCTCTCTCCAGAGCTGGACTCTGTACCTGGTTTCCCCACCTTGGCCAGGACCCAGCTCCAAAGCTGCCTGGAGCCCTGAGAATTAAATGCTCAGGTCCCTGCCAAGGCCCTACCAGGCCATCTGGGCAAGCCCTGGATGGCAGAACAGGGTGGAGTCCGTGTCTCCAGACGGCTCCTGTGAACAGCTCAGTTTCTGGAAGTCGTCTGTGACTCCTGCTGAGACATCAGGCTTTGCTGGGACTAAATTGATTCAAGATAAATGATAATGAGACGCAGTGAATTCCTTTAAATTTTTTTCTTTTCATTACATAAGTCATATGTTCCTTGTTGAAAAGTTGAAAAATATAGAGAAGATGAAAGAAAAATAGCTATTAGCCCTACTACCCAGAGATAAGCACTTTTATCATTTTGGTGTGTAGCATGAAAACTGATCCAACCTCCCCCTGCCTGCCTGCCTGCTGCCCTACCAACACACACACCACATCCACACATATCATACACATATGCACATACCCACATACAACAGATACAACCCACACATGCACACACAACACACAGATCCATGCACCCACACCATACATAGAACACATGTGCATGTATGTCACACACATACATACTACATGCACCATAGACACATGCGGACATATACCACATGCACACACATAGCACATGCACATAACTCACACATCAGACAAAATACACACAACACACATGCACACCATACACAGCACACATTAGGCATATTACACGTGTACCACACACATACACCTCACACACAACAGACACATGCAAACACACACACACACCCCATAAGGAAAACTAAAGAATTTAATAAAATATAACAAGAGTGGTCAATCTGAGTCCTTCTTTTATTTGAGGGAGAGAACTAAGGGGTAGATATTTCTTTTTTTAATTTTTAATCTTTATTACATATATTTTTTCCATTACCATTTATTCCCCTTATAGCCCTCCTTCCCACAGCAATCACCACACTGTTGTCCATGTCCATGAGTCATTTTTCCTTTTTGCTCAATCCCTCTGCTCCCTAAACTCCCCTCCCCCATTAGCTGTCATCTGTTCTCCATCTATGAGTCTGTCTCTGTTTTGTCTGTTAGTTCAGTTTGTTCATTAAATTCCACATGTCAGTGAAATCATATAGTATTTGTCTTTCTCTGACTGGCTTATTTCACTTAGTATAATGTTCTTCAGGTATATTCATACTGTTGCAAAGGGCAAAATTTTCTTTTTTATTGCTGAGTAGAATTCCATTCTGTCCCATAGTTGTTTTATCCACTCATCTATTGATGGACACTTGGGTATTTCCATATCTTGGCGATTTTAAACAATGCTGCAATGAACAGGGATGCTTATGTTCTTTCGAATTAGTGTTTTGGGTTTCTTTGGATATATTCCCAGAAGTGGGATCTCTGGATCAAAAGGCAGATCCATTTTTAATTTTTTGAGCTATCTCTACAGTACAGTGACTGCACCAGTCTGCATTCCCATCAACAGTGCAAAGGGTTCCGCCTCCTCCACATCCTTATCAGTACTTGTTTTTTGATTTATTGATGTTAGCCGTTCTGACTGTGAGATGATATCACATTGTGGTTTTTATTTGCATTTCTCTGATGATTAGTGACATTGATCATCTTTTCATAGGTTTATAAGCCATCTGTATGTCCTCTTTGAAGAAGTGTCTATTCAGGTCCTCTGTCCATTTTTTAATTGGATTATTTGTTTTTTTGGTGTTGAGTTTTGTAAGTACTCCATAATTTTTGGATATTAACCCCTTATCAGATATATTAGTGAATATGTTCTCCTATTCTGTGGGTTGTCTTTTTATTTTGTTGACAATTTCCTTTGCTGTGTAAAGACTTTTCAGTTTGATGAAGTCTCATTTGTTTATTTTTTCTTTTGTTTCCTTTGCCTGGGGAGATATAGCTGATAAAAAGATTTTTTGCAAGCAATGTCCGAGATTTTGCTACCTATGTATTCTTCTAGGATTTTTATTGTTCCGGGTCTAACATTTAAGTCTTTGATCCATTTTGAATTTATTCTTGTGTGTGGTGTAATAAGGTGGTCTAGTTTCATTTTTCTGCATGTATCTGTACAGCTTTCCCAACATCATTTATTAAATAAATTATCTTTAGCCCACTGTATGTGCTTGTTTCCTCTGTTGAATATTAATTGACGATAAAGGTATGAGTTTATCTCTGGGCTCTCTATTCTGTTCCATTGGTCTATGTTTTTATGCCAGTACCAGGCTGTATTGATTACTATGGACTTGCAGTACAGTTTGATATTAGGTAGTATTATTCCTCCACCTTTGTTCTTCTTTCTCAGGATCACTGTTGGTATGCAAGGCCTTTTGTGGTTCCATATGTATTTTGAAATATTTATTCTAGTTCTGTGGAATACATAATTGGAATCTTGATAGGAATTGCACTGAATCTATAGATTGTTTTGAGCAGTATGGACATTTTAATGATGTTAATTCTTCCTATCCATGAACACAATATATGCTTCCACTTATTTGTATCTTCTTCAATATCTTTCTTCAGTGTCTTATAATTTTCCAAATACAGGTCTTTTACATTCTTGGTTGGGTTTATTCCTAGGTATTCTATTGTTTTTGAAGCAATTGTGAATGGGATTGTTTTCTTAATTTCCATTTATTTTAGTTCATTATTGGCATATAAAATTGTAACTGATTTCTGAATATTAATTTTGTATCCTGCTACTTTGCTGAATTCATTTACTAGTTCTAGTAGTTTCTTGGTGGAATCTTTGGGATTCTCTATGTACAGTATCGTGTCATCTGCAATAAATAGAGTTTGATTTATTCCTTTCCAATTTGGATGTCTTTTATTTCTTCTTCCTGTATGATTAGTATAGCCTGGACTTCCAGTACTATGTTGCGTAAGAGAGGTGAAAGTGGACATCTCTGTCTTGTTTCTGATCTTAAAGGGAACACTTTTAGTTTTTGCCCATCGAGAATGATGCTGGTAGTGGGTTTGCCCTACATGGCCTTTATTATGATTAGGTATGTTCTACCTGTTCTCACTTTGCTTAGAGTTTTGATCATAAATAGGTGCTAGATTTTATCAAAATCTTTTTCTGCTTCTAATAATATGATCATGTGGTTTTTATCCTTCATTTTGTTTATGTGATGAATCGCATGTATTGATCTGTGAACATTGTACCATCCTTGCATACCTGGAATAAATCCCACTTGGTTGTGGTGTATGATCTTTTTGATGCATTGCTATATTCTGTTTGCTAATATTTTCTTGAGGATTTAACATCTATGTTCATCAATGATATTGGCCTATAATTTTGTTTCTTTGTAGTGTTCTTATCTGGTTTTGGAATTAGGATGATGCTGGCCTTGTAAAATGACTTTGGGAGACTTCTCTTGAATTTTATGAAATAGTTTGAGAAGGAGAGGTATTCGTTCTTCTTCAGAATGTTTGGTAAAATTCACCTGTGAAGACATTTGGTCCAGGGCTTTTGTTAATTGGGAGTTTTTTTTATTATTGCTTCAATTTCATTAGGTGTAATCTCTCTATTCAGATTATCTGATTCTTTCTGATTTATTTTTGGAAGACTGTATGTTTCTAGGAATTTATCCATTTCATCCCAATTGTCCAGTTTGTTGACATATAATTGTTCATAATATTTTCTTACAATCCTTTGTATTTTTTTGGTGTCAGTTGTTAGTTCTCCTCCTTCATTTCTGATTTTATTTACTTGGGTCCTTTCTCTTTTTTTTCTGGATGAGTCTGGTTAAAGTTTTGTCAGTCTTATTTATCTCCTCAAAGAAGCAGCTCTTGGATTCATTAATCTTTTGTATTGTTTTTTTAAGACTCTATTTCATTTATTTCTGCTCTGATCTTAATTATTTCCTTCCTTCTACTCCCGTTGGGTTTTGTTTGTTGTTCCTTTTCAAGTTCCTTTAAATGTTAAGTTGGATTGTTTATTTGAGCTTTTTCTTGTTTTTTTTGAGATAGTCCTGTAATGCTATGAATTTCCCTATTAGGATTGCTTTCTCAGTGTCTCACAGATTTTGGATTGTTGTGTCCTCATTTTCATTTGTTTCAAGATATCTTTTGATTTATTCCTTGATCATATTGACTTGTTCATTGTTTAATAACATGTTATTTAGCTTCCATGCCTTCGTGTGTTTTTCAGTGTTCTCCTTGTGATTGATTTCTAGTTTCATAGAATTGTGGTCAGAGAAGATGCTTGATATATTAATCTTCTCAAATTTATTGAGACTTATCTTGTGTCCAAGCTTATGGCCTATCCTAGAAAACATCCCATGTGCACTTGAAAAGTATGTAGATTCTGCTGCTTTGGGATGAAATATTCTGAAGATATCAATTAAATCCATTTTATGTAGTGTGTCATTTAAGGCCTCCGTCTCTTTGTTCATTTCCTGTTTGGGAGATTTATCCATTAAAGTCAATGGGGTGTTAAAATCCCCAATGAGGACTGTATTTCTGTCGATCTCTCTTTTTATGCCCATCAAGATCTGCTTTACATATTTAGGTGCTCTTTGGTGGGTGTGTAAATGTTTACTAGGGTTATGTCCTCTTGTTGGATTCTCTTTATCATTATGTAGTGTCCTTCTTTGTTTCTTATGGTAGCTTTTGTTTCAAAGTCTACTTTGTCAGATATAAATACTGCTACCCCAGCATTTTCTTTCCATTTGCATGAAATATCTTTTTCCAACCCTTTACTTGTAGTCTGTGTGCATCTTTCTATCTGAGATGGGTCTCTTGGAGGCAGTGTATATATGGCATGGGTCTTATTTTCTTATCCATTCAGCTACCTTCAGACTTCTGGTTGGAGCATTTAAGACACTAACATTTAAGGTGATTATTGGTAAATACGTATGTAGTACCATTTTATTATTAGATTGTTTTCCTCTGCTTTTTTTTTTTTTTCCCTTCTCTTTTTCTTATAGCAAGCCCTTTAACAGTTGTTGCAGTGCTAGTTTGGTATTAACAAACTCCTTTAGCTTTTTCTTGTCTGGGAAGCTCCTTACTTCCCCTTTGATTTAAATGATAACTTCGCTGGATAAAGTAGCCTTGGTAGCAGGTCCTTGCTCTTCATCACCTTGAATATTTCATGCTACTCCTTTTGGCCTGAAATGTTTCTAATGAGTAATCAGATGACAGTCTAATTGGTGCTCCCTTGTGGGTAACGTCCTGCTTTTCTCTTGCGGCTTTTAGGATTCTCTCCCTATCTTTAAGCCTTGTCACTTTAATTGTGATGTGTCTTGGTGTAGGCCTCCTTGGGTCCAACTTGTTTGGGATACTCAGAGCTCCCTAGACATGTGTGTCTTTTCCCCTGACAAGATTAGGGAAGTTTTCAGTCATTATTTCTTCAAATTGGTTCTTGATCTTTTGCTCACCCTCTTCTCCTTCTGGTAGTCCCTTGATGTGGATGTTGTAATGTTCCATGTTGTCCAAGATGTTACTTAAGTTTTCCTCATTTAAAAAAAAATTCCTTTTTCTTTTTTCTGTTCTGCCTCATTGCTTTTTTCTATCTTGTCTTCCAAAACACTAATTCGATCCTCTGCTTCATCTAACCTACTGTTTATCCCTTTCCGTGTATTATTTATTTCAGATATTGCATTCTTTATTTCTGAATGATCCTTTTTTATGGTTTCCATGTCTTTTTTCATGCTGTTGAGTATTCTTATAATCATTACTCTAAACTCTCTATCTGATAAATTGCTTACCTACATTTCATCTAGTTCTGGAAAATTCTCTTGTTCTTTCATTTGAGGTCTGTTTCTTTGTCTTCTCATTTTGGCTGCTTCTTTGTATTTTCTGCCGTAGATGTTAAACTAACCCACCATTAAACTGATCAGTGGTTAACCTAATCAATCTGTAATCAGCAGTCAGGCTTAAGCACCACAGGGCAGGGCAGAGTAATTCTTATGATTGGGGCTATTGCTTCCCCTTACCTGATGCCATTCAGAGAAGAGTGCTCTCCCTGAGAGAGATGGCTCCTGCATTTTGGGGAACGACACAGCACATGGATCCTGGCAGCTCTTCCCTCAGTTCTCTCCCCAGAGCCACTGGCCCAAGACTCTCCTCAAACATCTCTAGTCCACTTTGCCCTCTTTTTTCCAGCACCCAGGGTAAGTGGCTGCAAATGAAATTTTGTGCTTTGGCTCTTTGAGAGGTTCTCTGTGTATCCAGCCATCCCTCCCTGGCTGACAGAACCCCTGCTGCTTTTCACAGCTGAATTTTACCTGGGTTCCTTTCCAGCTCTGGTGCTGTAGGCTAGGGAGCGCAGCTTGTTTAGACTCCATACTTCTGAGGTGGAACCCCCCAACCACTGAAATATCCCCCTAGCTCTTCGGCTTCTTCCTGTGGGAGCCCAGTCAGCCCTCTTGCATCTTCTCTGCACTCCCTACCAGTCTCATTGTGGTGAAGTCTGTCCATGGTTATAAGGCTTCTCTCCATCTAGTGTTCAGTTGGTTATTCAAGATGATTTCTCTACAATTTAGTTGTAATTCCAGATTGGTCCTGGGAGGAGGCTAGTGTAGCTTCCACTTACTCCTACACCATCTTGGATTCTCTCTCTCTCTGTTTTAATGTTTACTGATGATAGAAAGAGAGAGAGAGAAAGAGAAATATTGATGTGAGAGAGAAGCATCAATTGGTTGCCTCCCATAAGCACCCCAACTGGGGTTCGAAACTGCAACCAAGATATGTGTCCTGACCAGGCATTAAAGCCCCAACTTTTGATGTACAAGATGATGCTCCAACCAACTGAGCCATACCAGCCAGGGCAGGGTAGAAGTTTCTAAGCCTCAATGGGTCTAAAAATGCAGATTAAAAAGCATAGGTTTCTGGCTTCACCCCCAAAGATCTTTATTCAATAGGGCTTGGGTCAGGGGCAGGATAGATCCAGAGAGCAAACCACCCCCCCCCCCTTCTATTGTGGGAACTAGATTTCTGTGGGACCGCAGTGGAGACAGGTGGATAGGCTTGAGAGAAGGCGGCTCCTGGAGTTGGCCAGTGTGACGCTCAGAGCAAGGGTGAGGAGGTTAGAAACCGGGTTGCACCCCAAGGGAAACTCCCTCTTTATGAAAGATCCTGAAGGTTTCTCTTTTTATACTGGGAAATGTCAAGAGAATGAGAGCTTTAACTTTCTCTTCAGATATTGTAGTGCCTTTTAGGATTGTCCCAATCCTTTTGTGCAGAAATGTTTATCTTCTGTCCGGCTGGGTGTGTGATTTTAGGGGGACCAAAGGGAGAGAGCAGTGAGGAGGAAGGAGCTTTGTTCTTTCCCATTTCCCCCAGGGCTTCTGTGCAGAAGGGTAGTCACCCTCCCATTTGGTGGTGCCAAAGCCCAGATCCTTAGACAGAGACTTGTGGTCCAGTGAACAGTGGCACCAAACAGCCAGGAGTGCTTCTGGGTGGACATCTCAAGAGCAGAAAAAACACTGAAGCCCTTCTGACCCCACCTGTTAGAAACTTTCACTTTTGAAAGGAGAAAGAAAGACACCATGGGTACCAGGTCATCTGTAGCCTACCTGGTGTCTTTGTACAAACTGGAAAAAGCACTCTTCCTCAACACACTTTATTTCTATCTGTCACAAATTGTCATCATATTTTGAGAAAACATGCACTTGACTATCATGCACCAGAAAACTCATAACAAACATCTAATTCTTAGTGGTGAAGGGCGCATTCTTAGAAGGAGCACGGTGATATACTGCATGACTGGGTGTGATAGTCTTGTTTCCAGCTGTCTATCGACTGTACATAGGAGGAAGCTGTGCTGAAAGCAAGTGACTAGGTCACATAGCTAGTTAGAGGCAGATTCAAACTCAGCCAGTCTGACTCCAGAACTCAAACTCTGTACATTTAGGCCATTCTGTTTTTATTGCAAACGTTTATTACTCCCTTATCTATTTACACCCTTCATTCTCATTTATTACACCCTTGACTATTATCCTTACAATGTTAAATTTTAAATTTCAAATGTTACTTCCACTTAGGATGCCTTCTTTGACTTCACCAAATCCACTTAACCATTCCCTCTTCTGTTCCATGCTCCCCTCCTGGACTATACCCAGTCTTCTATTGAAGTCTTATCTTTCTGAATAAATTTTACAGTCTGTCCCTACCCTCAGGCTGTGAGGAAATTCTTCAAGGGCTGCTGGGGAAATTGAGGAGTGCCAGCTCATGCCCCCAGAGCCTGGCACTGAGCCTGGTGCAGAGGAACAGCTCAGTAATGATGGATGAAAAGAACCGAAATGAATTTGCACATGAGAGGATTGGACCCAATGTTCTCCCAGGCCCCCTCCAGCTCTGACCATGAGTGCATGACTCGGTGTTTGATTCTAAAACTCAGCCGGTGCCAAGGGGCAGAAACTACAGGGCTGCAGAACAGAGGGAGGCAGGATGAAGAGGAATTGCCAGCAAATGGCAACCACACCTGCTCAGAAGATGTCAGAGTGATTGGATGGGGTTGATCTAGATATTATGGTGCCTTTTGGAAGGCTTATGTGAGCCCATGGAATACCACTGAATGCCCAAGGGCTTCCCGGTCAGACCAGCTAGAGAAGCTGTCAAGGTCATTGCCAATTTGGTAATTCCTTAGATGATTCTACATTAATAGGTTTTTAGGAAAGGAAGAAAAAACTCTGAGCTGCCATTCAGGAATCAGAGAACATTAATAATGCTCTTGCTCATAAAAGGATAGGGGCTTTCTGCCAACCACAGTCAAGTGTCCAAGGAAATCCTGTGTGTGCAGAACTTCTGGAGGGAAGTGTGAGAAAAAATTAATGAGTCAGAAGGGTGACAAGAAACAAGAAGCGAGGCCCTCGCTTCCATCCCCATCTCTTCACTTAGTGAAATATAATTGAGCTGCCACCATGGACTGGGCCCTGCCACGGGGAAGAGCAAAACTTAGCTGGATCTCAAGGGACCAATGGTGTCTCTTGAGCAATTGATCTGACTAGGACTGAACTCTGCTTATCTGGGGCAGCTGATACACAGTCATTAACATTGGTGTTGAAATTAGTTTCTTTATAATTCTCTTTAATTCACCTGTCATTAAAAAAAAGAATTTCCAGTGTACCCAAATAAGATTCATAAAGTTGACCTTGCCCTTCCATTAATTCATTCAGTACATTTTTGTTGCACATCTATCATGTGCTTTGGCCCAGCTCAGCAGCACCTTACCTTTGTTTTCCTCTTTCACACTCTTGGCCTTGGCAGGTCAACCTCAACCCACTTGGAGTGAAAGCCCAAAGCCCTCCTAGGCCAGAGATCTTGATTCAATTTATGGTGGTTTCTGTTCCACCTGGACCAGGACCCAAGAATCAAGAGGAATTGTGTCACACAGAACCCAGAGATGCAGACACTCAGCCATTGCCTGAGTGGGCTCCAGAGAGCTGCCTTCCCACGTGACTGGACATCTGGGGGTGGAGGCACATACTTCGGGGGCAGAAGTATCCTTGGACCCTTTGGCATTGCGCTAAGGGACTGTCAGTCCTGAATCCATACTTCTTCATAGCAGAGAGCATATATAAATAACATTTGTTTCTCCTTACAAAGAACGGGGAGAAATACACAAAGAAGATAGTAAAAATTCATCATCAAGAGATAATCACTTTTAACATTTTGATGTTTATTATTTCGCTTTTTAAAAAGTCATATACAGGCACATACATCTATTTTCTTTCCAAAATTAAGATTAGTCTGCAATGTTTTTTATGACTCTTTTTCAAAGCATAAATCGTTGTGACTATTTCCCTACTATTCATATTTCATAATATTGCTTAATATGATGTAACTGTTTATTTAACTTAGCTCTCTTTGACATCTAAGTTATTTACAATGTATTCCCTATTATGCCAAGGGGGAATTTCAAAGGAGATGATGGTCATTTTCTGCTAACTCACTATGCGGCCCTCTCTCCTGCTTTTTCCTTCTACATTTCCTTCTGAAGTCAACCCTGACCCCTCCCTGTCTCTTATTTCTATGTCCAATCAGTCACCAGTTGCCAGGTGGTCTCTTCCTCTCCTGACCCTCAGCCCCAGCCCAGGCAACATTGTTCCCACTGGACCATCAAAAAGGCTGGGCCTACTAGAGACCCCCCCATCTCAAGTCCTCCCTTTCTCCATTCTGAAATATCTTAAAACCAGGATGATTCTCAGCATACTCACCTACTGTCCTTAAGGACAGAGAAAGAAGCCAAAAGCTCCTAATCTTGGCAGAGGAGGAAAACCGTGTTTAATGGGGATCACTGTGCCTTGTTTTAGGGAGGCAGGTCTCCAAGGGATACGGGAGAAATTGGTAACTGGGCACCAGAACAACAAGTGGCTTCTGAATGGCCTGGTGGCCTGGTGGGCATCTTGGGGGTCAGAACTGGCTGGGCTGGCTCTGCTGCCAGGAGCTCAGCCCCCAGCCTTCCTCTGCCCGCATGCCCTTTCCCAGGCCCCACTGTGGCGGGAGGAGCGGGGCCCATGCCCTCCCGGGAGAAGCTCAGCAAAGGACACTGAAAGCTTGATGCTGGGAAGATGAGGCCCTCAGGGCAGGAACGGCTGTGCATGGTTAAGGTGCCCGCAGTGGCAGACAGATCCCATTTGTGAGTTCCGTGACCCTGTCACTTTGGCTCAAAACCCTTCTTTAGTCCTGGGACGTGACACTGCCTCTTGGGTGCAGAGGAAAAATGACTTTATGTTTCCCTTCTAATTGGGGTCAACTCAGACCTTACAAAGTCCTGAAAGGCCTTTTATTCCAGCCTCTCTGTTCTCTGTTTCACGTTCTCTCCCCAGAGTATTCTAAACAAAGCCAGCTCCTTCCCAGGCCCTGACTTCTTAGGAAATGTTTTGGCCTTTGCATGGGTCTTTAGAAAGCTCTTCTTGGACCACAAGGGGGAAGCACTTTCTCACATCCATGCCTTGGTCTTGCAAGTAGACTATGCCCTTTCCCCTCTTGTCCACGCGATCACGCTTTCATTCCTTTGAATCCAGGCCCATGGTTACTTTCTCCTTCCTTGTTTCAAGAACACTGAGTAAACGTCATTTCCCTGGATTCTTCCACAATGCTCTGAGCTTTCCTTTATCATTTACCATTGTTGGTTTAATTGTCTGCATCCTGAACCCCTTCTCTACCCACCTCTTGCCACTATGGACACTCCTGAGGGTGGTACCCGGCTGATTCATGTTTTTATGCCTAGAGCCTGGCCCAGGCTTGGTCAAAAGAGGCGGAAGGAAAGAAAGAAAGAAAGAAAGGGCCCCATGAGAGGCAAGGAAGAGACCTGGGCAAAGAAGGTCAGAGGACCCTAGTTCAAATCCAGGCCCACTCGGCAGCTTACCCAAGAAAAGGGGGAAAATGAAGACTTGGGCCTTCAGGGCCTTTCTCTGAGGATCTTCCAAACCCAGAGTAACCTTGGCCAGGAGAGCAAGCAGGCAGTGGTGACTAGAAGCTGCTCCCCGCTGACACTGCTCCGAGGACGGTGGATTGGGCTGGAGCCTAGATCAAAGCAGTTGGACCACGGGTCTGCAGAACATCCAGTCTCTTCCAAGGTCTCCACCAACCCCCAGGCTTGGCTTCTGTGAGGGAAGAGCCAAGGAAAGTGACATCTAGAATTCTCTGTTTCTGATTCCACAAGGTTAGCATTCTACTTTTCACTCTGTGAACTTAGCAATTTATTTATGGGCTCCAGAATCAGACAGACTTGCTTTTAAAATCTGGAATCTCTCGCTTACCTGCTGTGAGACCTTGGGCAAATTACTTAATGTCTCTAAGCCGGACTTTTCTCATCTTCCAATCATGTTGTTTTGTTTGTTTGTTGTTTGTTTGTTTTAGAGAGGGGAAGGGAGGGAGGAAGAGAGGAAGAGAAACATCAATATGTGGTTGCCTCTCGTGTGCCTCCTTCTGGGGACCTGGCCTGCAGCCCAGGCATGTGCCCTAGACTGGGAATCGAACCAGCGACCCTTTGGTTTGCAGGCTGGCACTCAATCCACTGAGCCACACCAGCCAGGTCTGTCAATCATGTTTTTATATAGTGAGAATGAGAAACGTCAATATATAAGCATTGAATATTTGTCGAATTGAAAAAAACCCCACCTGAATAAATCTTAGTTTTAACATTCTGTAAAATACAAAGATTGGGAGTTATTTTATCAGAGGGGGAGATGTGAAGGCAATGAAGTCCTTGGTGGCTCCCCCAAACCACTCCTCATTCAGACTTCTCTGAGTTTGTCCTCTGCTCTCAACTCGTGGGGACCACCCCTCCTCTGCCACCCCTCACTACACAAGCTCAGGTTTGGGCTGGAGTGTCAACTCCTGGAACCCACGGGAAGAAAAGGGGCAAATAAGCAGAGAAAGGAAAGGGGCGTGCCACGGGAAGCGCCCTCTAGTGGGGACAGCGGTGTGACAGGTCAGAGATCTGACTCCAAGCTCTGCATGCAGCTCAGTTCTGGCAAGTTTTCCCAGATTGGAACACAAGTTCCAGCCCCGCCACAGTAGCCACTTGCCACCTTGTATTTTAGTCCACAGGAGAGACACTGGGGTGTGGGCTGTGTTTGGCCCACCGCTGGGTGTCCTGTGGCCAGAGCTGTGGTGTCTTTCTGACAAACACAAGGCTTAAAAGTGTTTGTGTGGGTGGAACTTGAGCACTGAGGCCTAAGGGCTCACCCCCTGGGCAGCCCTAACCCTTTGCGTCACCAGCTCAGAACCCTGCTGCCTTTGTCCCAGAGTTGGGTTATTCTTGCCTTCTCTCTCACCCCCATCTCCTAGAGAATGGGCTCCTCACCAAAAGATTTTGCTCCCTGCCAGGGCTATGCAAGCTCTTTGGGCAGGACTACCAGCCAAGTAATTATATTCGTCTTCTTTTGTTGTTGTTTTTGAATCTGAATCACTCTGCAGAGGGATGGGGAGAGGACAGAGTTTGGAGTAGGGCTTCTGAGGACAATTCCCAAATTCTGCCACCTGCTTTCTGGATATCATGTTCCCCGTCTGTGAAATGGGTTAGTGATGAGCCCTGCCCAGCTTTCTTCCTGAGAGCTATGAAGAGCAACTGTGGTTTGGGTACAGAATGCAAGATCTATGTAAACTTTGAAGTCTTGCCCACACCTGGTTATATAGCAGAATCATCTGGATTTGTTTGTCTTTAAAACCTGAAAACTACCACCACTACCATCCACAGGTGTGCATGTACACACTCGTTAAAGTTGAAAACTTATGCATCATTAAAGTAAAATTCTGGTATTTTTGCAAAAAAAAAAAAAGAGTTTTTTTTGGCTTTTCTGGTGCTTGGTGAAGGTTTGTTCTTTGTATTTTGTGCCACATTGCAAGCAGCAGGGAGCTGGCGTGCTCCAGTTTTCTTCGGCCTTTTTCATAGGGGTTCACAGACTCTCAGAAAGAGCCTCACGGTCATCCTACAGCTGGAGCAGCAGGCTCCGGGAGGTGGGACCGTCCCTCCACAGCCAGTGCGGCTGCTGTTGGTGTGGGTGAGGCGGGACACAGATGAGTCACTGAGTGAAAGTCAGAGCAGAGGTAAGTCCCTGACAAGAGGCTGAAGAAGAGGAGATGGAACCTCACAGGGGACTCCTGCCCTGTCCCAGCTTCAGACCTGTCAATGCACACACCTGTTTCCTGAGGGAGAAAAGAGGGGCAGGGAAGGGAGGTCCCTATCGTAGAGGAACTAAAAGCCTCAAGCCCTGATTTCTGTTGTGAGCTTGCTGTGCAGCCTTGGCAAAGTCACCTAACCTCTCTGGGCCTCCACTTAACTGTGAGTAAAATGGATGTAACAGATCCATTTATTCATTTATTGGGTGTGTGTTGGCAACCAAGTATGTGCCAGACACCAGCCTGGAAACTGGGGACCCTCTGGGAACCAAGGTAGGCATAGTTTTTGCCCTCAGTGTAAAGTGGAAGCTGGAAAAATAAACAGAAAATAAATGTGATGGATGTGACTGTGGAGGGAAAATGAGGGTACTGGGTTAGCACAGAGGAGGAGCATCCAACCCTTGCCTGGGGTAGGATGAGGGGAGGTGGTTAGGAAATGCTTTCCAGAGGAGGTGGCACTGAGGCTGAAACAGGAAGGATACGGAAGTAATCAGGCTGGTGGCTGTGGGAACAGAGAAGCATTCATGACCATACCCCGCCCCCCTTATTCCTTTGAGGGTCACCTTCGTTTAGAACATGCTAGCAAGGGAAGGTTCTGCGTAGTCACTCCTGAGAGGTCTGCTAGGACTGGCAGACGTACTTCCTCCCTACACCCATCCTGGTCCCTACCCCCTCTCACGTGTCTGCACACGATGTTGGATTTTACCGGAGGGTGGAGCGAGTCAAGAGAATTACAATATTTGTGTCTGTGTGGGGAGAGTATTTTTAAAGCTTGTGCTAAGTATGACTTTGTCCACAGTCTGCGGGAAGCATCCAAAAGCTACGCCTTTCCCAGAGTCTGCTGGGAGTGCCCTGGGTTGCAGACCAGCTTCCCTCTTGTCTCTTAGCCTCTCTAAGCAGCTCTCGCCGGCCCCACCCACCCGGTGACTGGCCTCACCCAGCCCCAGCTCCCCTCACAGAAGCCCCTGGGTTTGGAGGAAAACCCCTGAGGGAAGAAGTCTCCTTACCAGGACAATGGGTTTAGTTCTTTGCTCCTTGTGTTCCCAGCTGGGGCTTCTGGAAAGACTAGGGGAAGGTGGGAGGCAGGTCTGCTTGGGGACATGCAAGTCATTTGTCTGGGTTTGGGGAGGGTCCTGGGAGGAGAGTGAGGCTGAGGGGAGACAGGCCAAGCCTGCCGAGTGGCTGTGACACAAAAATATAACAAGAGACAAATTCCTGGGCAGGCATAAACTTTAAAACACTGAGTACACGTGTTTCCTTTCAGTTGTGCCTCTGTCCCGTCTTCGTATGGAGGACCCAGCTCTCGCAGTCCCATGATACCTTGTGGAGGGAAGAATAATTCCAGACACTGGATGCCTGTCAAGGAAAGGGGAAGGTGATTGCCCCGAGCCCTGTGCTCAAGGGCTTTTGTTGAAAGGGTTATCAATGGGGGATAGGTAGCAGGAATGTACAAGTAATCTCATTACATAGGGGTATGTTAATGTTTAGAGAATAGGTGATGTTTTGAAGAAGACAAAAGGCAGGAAACACCAAATTGCTTGGTTCCAAGATGAGTGTAAACATAATGGTGCCAAATGGTTTAGGGTCAGGATCCATGAATAATGTAAATTTCCTTCCCAGCCAGAGCCAGTTTTCACAGCTTGAGGGAGAACAAAACATGCTTCAAGGAGTGTGATTTACTTCTAGGCCTGATCTCCCCTGGAGGGCTGCCCTATCCAGTACCTGCCTCTACTATTGTTTCAAGCCTGAGCCAGGCGGGTGGAGCTGAGCAGCCGAGAGATAAGGAGCCTCCTTTCAGATAGAATGAGGACTCCGGCCATGACAAAGCTGAGGGGTGATGGTCTTTTGCCCCTTCTCCGTGTCCCCCAAGTCCTTCCCTGATGGCCCCCATGTGACTGTGCCTGTCTTAGGTTGCCTCTGCCATCGAGGGGTCTTACCCATCATTGACTAACCAGCCATCCTCTGGGGCCCAGCAGGGTGATGTGAGGGAGGCAGGGGCTGCGCCCCTGCCAGGGAGACAGGTTTTGTCTCCTCAGTGGCCTATTTTCCCAAGGCCTCCTTGCCAGCTCCAGCCTTGGGGCCCTCTCACCTGTCAGGGAAGCTACTGTTCCTGAAACCAGGCGGGACGGTTCCCAATACCTTCGGACTGGCCATCCTCAAGGAGGCTCTGGCTGTCTGGCTTTGTCACTTGGCATCTTTTTTGTATTTTGAATTTTCAGCTGCTCACATCCCAAGGTGCAGTTAGCAGTTCTTTTTACCAGGGAAACCAGAGCGGGTGGAGCAGGGGCAATAGGGCTGGGAGGACATGAAGCTTGTGACCTGGTTGTTTTGGTTGTCTAGTCCTATGTAGGAAGCCACTCCAAAGCAGAAAAGCTTAGCACGATGATTATTTTATTGGCTTACGATTCTGCAGTCAGGGCTGGGATCAGTCGGTTGGGTCTTCTGCCGGTTTTGTTGTGGCCGCTCATGTGCATTAATAAGCTAGTGGGTCTGCCTGGGGTCTGATATCTGTCAGATGCTGATGGTTGAGCTTTTCTCTCTCCATATGGCCTTAGGTGAGCAGCCCCCACAGCCCCCACAGCCCCTACCCATGGCAGCCTCACCCCACGTTCTCCATGTGGTCTCACTGGACTTCTACATGGCAGCTCCCAAGATGGAAAGAGTGAAAGCTGCCAGGCCTTCTTAAGACTCACATCTGGAACTGGCTCAGAGCCACTATTGGATTGATTAAAGCAAATCACAGGCCCAGCCCAGACTCAAGAGGAAGGTTCTACACAGGGTGATAATACTAGGAGGTGTGAGTCACTGAGAGCCACCAATATAATAGGATATCACATTGGGTGGTAGAAATGACAGCTTTACCTAAGAGACCTTATTTTTCAACTACCTTCTCTGTGGGTTTCACGATCTCACACCTACCACCATAGTCTTGACAACTGTCCTATCAACAGAGCACTTTAAAATCATTTTTAGGGTATGCAACATTTGGATAGACTGGCCAGGTACCCCTTGCTCCCCGGTTAATAAATGAATGTCCTATTGCTACACAGACATTTCTCTCCATCCTCCAATGACACTCACATTGTCCTGGGCCCCTGCCTACCTAGCAAGGACATCAGACAACAGTCACAGCTTAAGCTAAAGAGTAACAGTGAAATTTCATACTGAGTGAGGCTATCAGGGAGAGTGAAGGCGGGTGGAAGGTTTTCTCTGTTTCTCAAACCACAGCGGGCCAGCCATTTGTCTGTGACTGCCAGGCCCGCGGAAGACGATCATGAGGCCATTTCCTAAGCACTGTGTCCTTGCAAGTGTTGTGTCAGAAGGAAGCTGTCATGGTGAGGCAATTTTGACATGTAATGGTGTGGAGGGTAGAGACTCTTTTCAGACAAATTCCTAAGCATAACAACATGGATGAAGTCACGGCTGAGAGCTGATGGCCCCTGAAGAAACCCTGCCTGAGAATATGGTGAGCCATGAAATGCTTGCCAGTTTGACAAAAGAGAGAATTTTCCCAAAATTAATTTTTCATATTATTTATTATGTAGCACTTATTATATGCCAGGCACTATTTTAGGTGTTTTAAGTGCATCGACTTACTATCCCTGCAACAGCCCCCTGAGGTAGCGACTATCTCTGTTTTACAGATGTGTACGCCGAGGCTCACGGAGAGGTTGAGTGACTCACCCCAGGCCACTTAACCATAAACAGCAGAGCCGGGCTTTGAGCCCAGGAAGCCTCCCTTTAGAACCCCTGTCTTAACCACTGGTTATGTTGCCTTAAGGAGTCCATGTGTTGCGCCTTAACCTTATTAGGGCACCTGGCTTTTTTCAGCCCAAAGTAGGGCTTTTTGTCAATTCTTTGCCTGAGCAGAAGAGCTGATGCCATAAACCAGCACTTCACTTTGGAAAAATTGCTGCTTCTAAGAATCATCTATCTAGAAAATTGTTTCAGGCTTGACATTTCTGTCCTCAAACCAGTTTCTTTTTCTCTGTTTTCCTGTATTGTGTATATAATAATTATATATACATGATATATATATATATACACATGTATATATCAAGACGCAGAAATGTATGTTGACATTCTTAATTCAGGATATTTTGACTAATGGGTATTTAAAAGATAATAATAAATAGCTTTTGGAATTAAACTGTAAACACAGGAAGAATTTCTGCAGAACTCAAGAAACACAATAATCCCCATAAAGACAGCTACTGGTACTTAAATAAACAAAACAGAAAAATAAACACAAGGCGTATGACTTAACTGAGAGGCTATTTTCTGTTGCCAGATGTCGAGCTACGGGCTGACATTAGGTATTGAGGCACTGAGAAATTATAATTGCAATTAGCTACCTGCAAACACTGGGCATTGGTATATACTGAGCAGTAGTGGGTCTTGTCACCAATGGACAGTCCCCCTTTGTGGATGTCTGCCACTGCTGCGAGCTGTCATTGACGGACATGAGGTATTGCTGAACATTTGGTATCAATGACACTTGCTCTCTAGTAGGCATGAACCAACACAGAACATTAACCATCAATGGGCAAAATGCTATTGGCCTCTGATGAACTCTATTTTGTCTCTGTGGATGTTAGGTATGAGCGGGGGACGGACCTTGTCCGCCGCCTCCCACCCCATGGCTGGCACTGGCTCGGAGAAACACCCTGCCCTCTCCTCTCCGTCTGCTCTCTCTCGGACAGCCTTTTGGCCCAGGCAATTTGGGGAAATCGGCGGGTGGCGCGGTAACACCCATGGAGGGAATGAGCTACAGAGGGATTGGGTTACACACGGACCCACAGGCTCTTGCCTGCTGTCCTGACCAACACTGTCTGGGTATTTGTCTCTTCCTTGCAAATGGTGTGATTAAGTCACCAGGGCTGGCTTCACAGGCAATGGGACCTTAGAAGGGCCCTGTACTTGAATTAATGCGAAGATACTGAAGATTATTGTTCTACAATTCTAAGTTTTAAACTTTTATGAAATTATCCGGTTCTGAGTCAGTTATCAAAATAGAAGCCTAAGACTACATAGTTCTGTAATCTAATTCATGATCCTATAGTTGAATGAAGGCATTCCAGAGCAAGCATTTATGGGGTGTCTACTTTGTGGCAGGCACTGTTCTTGATTCTTTACAAATGTTACTTCATTTATTCTTCATACAACCCTGTGGAGACATTTTCATCCCTGTTTTCCAGGCTCAGACAGGAAAGTGACTTGGCCAAAGTCACACAACTGATTTGTGATGGACCCAGGAGGTTAACCCTTTTCTGTGAACTCCGAAACAGAACCTTTGCACTTCTCTACTTAATTCTGTAAGATTTTAATGACCCCCGTTCTTGGCCCCAGGATTCCAAGAGGGCGGGGCATGGCAGGCTGAGAGCAGCCCAGCTAGGGAAGGTGAGGCTGGCCGCACACTGTGGAGGTCTGCCTTGGCTGTGTTCCGACAACCCCTGGGACTGGCCATGAGTGACCACAAGGTGGCACTGTGAGTTGGGAGCCTGTGGAGGGGCCTCAGGGATGACCCATTTGCTCTAGGACTTGTGCTCCCGACAGGGAGTAAGCCAGGGCTGGGGGTGCAGGGTAATGTCCCCCCAGGAGGGAGGAACCTGCACGGTGTGATGGTGTCTGCGCCCCCTCTCCCCCGGCCCACTGCAGCTGTATCTTGGCAGAGGTGATCTGCCTCAGCTCCCTATTCTGCAGGAGCCCCCGCTCCCCGGCCTTCAGCACTGCGTTGTCCCTGTCTTTAAGACCCATGTTCCATGTCCCTCCCCCAAGGGCTCCTCTTTTAAGCAGGGCTCTGGGAGGGCCCAGGCCCATTGGGTCAAAATCCCAAGGATCTCTCCCCATCCCTTGCTTTTGAAATCTCTCTAATCCCAGGGAAAATGCAAGGGGTAGAGAACCAACGGAATTCTGATGACACCCCTTCCCAAGCCTCAGGGCTTCCTCATTTTCTCAGCCCTGGGCTCCTGGGGCATGTGTGGGGAGGGGCTCTGAGTGACAGGACGGCCAGGCCCCCTTGTCCTTCTCAGCTGTGTGAATGAGCCCCCTCCAGGAGGCCTTCCTAACCCTACCACAGAGCTCTTAGAGCTCCCTGTGCGTCCTTTGTCCCCCTCCTGCCCCACAGATCGTGAGTCCCCTTAGGGCCGAGATGGGGGTGGACCTATGGTTGTTGGTGAAGGATATTCCTGTAGACCTTGGCCAGTTAGAATTTGCTGACAATAGAACCACTCAGATGAGTTGGCAATGAGCTCCCTGTCACTGGAAGTGTACAGAGGAGTTAGGCTCCCACAGCAGCTGAAATGCCAGGAAGGAACAAAGCACTGTTGGAGCTCAGAGGAAGGGGGAGAGGGACCTGGGGGGAAGCCTCTGAAGGTGAGACAGGAGGGGAAGGAGTTGAGAGGTGAGGATGAAGGCAAAGGCAAGGTCCCAGAATAACAGTCTGAGCAAAGGCAGGGGCATGCAAGTTCATGGAACTGGGGAAGCAGCAAGAGGGGAGATAAGGAAGGTGGACAGGATGCAACCCACTCCGGAGTAACACCCCCTCCGTGTCATCTCACCCCCCCACCCCACCGGCTGAGGTGGTTACTGGGCTTTTCAGGCAGAACACACTGCCCAGGGCAGGGCTGGTCCTGATTCATTCTTGTGGCCCCAGAGTCCAGCCCAGGGACTGTGAGCAGACACTGGTTGAGTGATGGAAAGAGGGACTCTTTATAAAGTTTATTAAACCAAGGATCAGTGAGGAGATGGGCAGGGCTGGTGGGGGAGGGCAGAACTCTCACTGTCCTGTGGGCATCTTTGTGGGACCAGCCCCCTCATGCCCACATGGCCACTGATGGTTGGCTTCCGCCCAACATCCCCTCCCCGAACACATCCCCAGGACACCCTGTTACAAAAGTGAACAAGTACAACGTTTTTTTTTTTTTTTTTTACAAATGACATTTTCCTTCCCCTGCCAGCAGGGGTGGGGGTGGGAAGCTGGTTGAAAGTGGCAGTCCATTAAAAAGGCAACAACTTGTATAAAATGAGCACAAAGGGCAGAGCCCAGGGCTGGGGAGCTGAGATGCAACCCTGGTGGGGTATATAAAATTCAGTGGGAACTGCCTGCCCCCTTCCATGGCGTTCTCACTGGTGTGGGATGGGCCATGGGCTCTGGGCCCGTGGGAGCTGAGTCTGGGAGGCCCCTCCTTGCTTGTGGCCAGGTAGGGCTCCAAGATCACGTCCACATCTTCGGGGAGCATCTACAGGCAATGCCTAAAGGATCAATGGGTATGTTTCCAGTTTTGGCGCTGGGGGACCCCACCCCAGAGCGGGAAACCGGCCGGTGGGAGTGGTTGGCATGCCTGAAGCTTCCAGGGGCTCTGAGAGGTGAAGAGACTCAGCCCAGGCAACACAGCTGGTCAATATGCCCAGGGTCCCACCTTGGCGGCCCTTTCCTGTCCTTGAGATGACTGGAAAAGGGCATATATGGCAGGATGTGGGTTATGGCAGCAAAGGGGAGCCCAGAAAGAGGAGCGGGAGGGCACGATTTAGAGAGGACAGCAAAGTGCGCAGGGGCCCGGCTGGGAGGCAGGACCCTGGATCCAGTCATGCCTCTGCGGCTGGAGTACCTCAGATTAGCAATTTTCCTTCTCTAGACCTCAGTTCTCCCATCTGTCACATGAGGAGGTGGACTTGATTTTTTTTTTCTCAGTCCTTTTTATAACTAAAGTTCTACCCAGGGTTCTAGGGGAAGAGAAAGGGATAAAGTGGGCCTCATGTACCCAGAGCAAGAGAAACCCATGCCCCTGAGTGACTGGACCATGGGCCCAAGGGGACACTGAGTCACAGACCTGACCTCTAACCTTCCTCCTATCAGTCAGGCTGGCCCAGGCCTGAGGGAAGGCACTTCATGGTCAAGTGGGGAAGGACAGCCGGGAACTGCTGTCTGGTTTGGCATCAAAGACTCTCAGCTTATGGTCTGGGGACAATATAAAGGGGCAAGACTTTGTTCCTGGGTGTAAGTCTCAGGTCCAAAGCCTCTTCCCAGGTCCACAGCTGTCTTTCAGTGTTGCTGCCACAGAGGCCTGCAGAGCCCCCATTGGCATTGGCACATTAAAATATAAATTACCCAGGACCTGGGTCAGCCCATGGCAAGCAGTCTGTTACGTGGCCCTAGGCCACACCATTTGTCACAATGTGGTGGGGCCCCTGGAAGCCTGTTCCCCTGTGTCTATGCAGTGCAGGGCCACCTTGGGGTTGGATCCAGGCTGCCTAGGGTAGGCACCCTCCCGTACCAGGCGCCGGCACTGCATACCCTGCCCCACGCTGACGCTCTGCAGCGCTGGGAGGTGGAGGAGCAGTATCTCAGGCAGGGGCACCAGGGCTGTGCCCGACAGGTCCAGCTCCTGCAGAGAGCCCAGGCCTGAGAACACCTCAGGTCCTGCCCACTTGAGCTTGGGGTTGCCCGACAGGTCCAGGACCTGCAGGCCGTGTAGCTCACGGAAACCATAGGGCTCCAGTTGGGGGAGACCCTGCAGGCTTCCCAGCGACAGGTGTGTCAGGTCAGCCAGTCCCGTGAAGGCACCTGGGCCAATGGCAGCCAGCGGGTTCCCATCCAGGCTCAGGTAGCGCAGGGGCAAGTCTCGGAGATCAGGCACAGTGCGGAGCCGGTTCCAGGCCAGGTTCAGGCTCTGGATAGTAGGCGTGGGCAGGCTGGCCCGAGCGGAGTGGGGCACGAGGCGGTGGATGAGGTTGTGGGAGAGGTCCACATGCAGCCCCCTGCCCTGGCTGTGGGTAGCGAAGGCAGACACTGGGACCTCACGGAGCCTGTTGTGGCTGAGGTTCAGGTCACTCAGGGGCGAGGTGGTGAAGCTGTCCACAGGCAGGGCTGCCAGGCCATTATGGCTGAGGTCGAGCGACTCCAGGTAGCGAAGGCGGGAGAAGGCAGTGGGCGAGATGCTGGTGAGCAGGTTGTGGCTGAGATCCAGGCCGGCCAGCGTGGTATAGCCTGGCCCTGCCAACACCGACTCGTTCACGGTCTCTAGGCGGTTGGAGGACAGGTCCAGGTGAGCTGTGTCCAGAGGGATAGGCACGGGCACGATGTGGGGGCCCAGGCCGCTGCAATCTACTCGTGTCAGGCTGAAGCTATCAAAGAGGCCGAAGGTCTCCACCTCACACTGGCACCCGGGGAAGCATGGTCGGGTTGTCTGGACGCAGCTCACAGCCAGCAACAGCAGCAGGGACCACAGCATGGTCGGGCCTAGAGGGAGAGCCATAGGTGAGGGCTGACGGCAGGCACCCCATACTGGGTGATTCTAACTGCACCCCACAGGACACCAGTCAATGTGTCTAGGCACAGCTAAAAGTTGTCACCAGCACCCTGTCCTCCCAGGATGCTTTCCCTGAATACTCCTCCTCATACAGTTCCTCATTCCTTTTACTCTCCCCAGGTGAGGCCAGGTCGGTGGATTTTAAGCTGGAAGCAGCAGAGCCCTACACGCCCCCTCACCATCTCTGCCGCAGCACATTAAGGAACCTAGCTGGAAACCCGCGGGATCAGAAGGCTCTGTAGCTGGCCTCTAGGGCTCTGACAGCTACCTAGGGTCCCTGGGCTGGTCTTGATCCAGGCCCAATCAGGGGAGGCATTCACAGCTTAGAGGTCCGGGCCCGGTGCTCCATCCTGTTCAGGGTCGGGTGCTGAGCACGTGCCATGTGCTGTACTAGCTGCCCCACCACACAGACTCGCTTCACGCTCACAACCACAAAAATTGCAAGGTAGAAATTTCTGTCACCACTTCGTGAAGAGGGAATTGAGACTTAGAGAGGTTCAGAAAGTCACGCCTGACCACAAGTAACTGGGAAGGGAACTAGACGGAGCATAGAGGAAGCATGGCTCACTGTCACGGTTCGGCTGTGGCTGCGCCATGCCTGAGACTCACATGCCAGCCTCCTAGATCAGCCTCTTTTGTGGGTGACAATGGACGAGTCCACAGTCCTAAGCCCCCTCACCCGGCCTGTCCTCCAGAGGCAGGATCCTTTATTCCAACTGACTTCCTGATGGGCTCTGGGATACCCGTCCAAAGCCCCTTACCCCGTGCTCTGTCCCTACCCCCAGATTATATAGGTATTACCCCTGTTTGGCTCTTCCTTTAGGCTAGGCAGCTGGGCTGGTTCCCCCGTTATACAGATAAAGAAATAGAGGCTCAGAGAGGAAAAGGGTTTACCCCAACTAGTATAAAGCAGGGCAGGATTAGAACCCAAGCCTGCTCAATTCTAATTCCTCTATTTTCACCTGTTGCCTCCAGCAGGACTGGCAAGGGGACTGGTGGAGAGACAAGACCCAAGAAGAGCTTTTTCCAGACGCATGCTATGACACAAGCCACGTTCCCTCTCCTGGCCTGTTTCCATCCCTGTACAATTATACCGTAGCTGCCACATATGTCAGGCACTACGTGTACACTGCTACATTCAATCCTCACGCCCAAAGCCTGTGTGCACACCCACTGTAGCTCCGTGACTGTGCTCTGTGGTGCTCACGGGAAGATGAGGAACGGGGTTGAGCAATGAACGCACCTAAGTGGACAGTGTATGGTTATCTCCTCCCACCACACAGCCGCCCCTCAGCCTGGGAGAGCAGGCCTCACTCCAGCAGGTCTCCTCACCTGGTATAGCCCCGCTCTGCACCCCTGCCCTGCCTTCCCCCCACCTACCCTCCCACTGGCCTTCAGGGAGGGATGCACCAGGGACTGCCCACCTTCTAGCCTGGGGTGGATGGGGAGGGAACAACACGATAGTATTACCAGCACTCCATGAAACTTTAAAGGGGTAGCTACTTGATCCACACACTGGCTCTGCATGGGGGCAGGAAGAAGTAGGGCTCTTCTCCTCTGCCCTCCTATGGGGTCCCTCCTCTCCCACACCTTTCTATTATAGAATCCAATTTGAGGATTAAATCCAGCCCAGGTGCACCCTGGGCTTGGTCCCAACTGTGGCAGGGTAGAGTAATCCAAGGTCTGGAACCAAAAGGAAAAGAATTAATTTGCTTCAGGCACCCTTTGTTCCCCTGAGTGAACATCTTACCACAGGGATTTATTACCACCCAGGGTCCTGCCTTCCCTACTCAGCTGATCTGCTCATATCCACCCTTCCTGGGGTTTAAACAAACAACACAAGTACAAAAAAAAGGCCCTAAGATTACCCTCTGGTTCCCACAATGTACCTATTAAATGCCAAATGGCCTCTCAAGGGCCTCTGTTTATTTTACTGGGAGCTCAAACACAACCCTAAGCCTACCCCTCCAGGGAAGGGGCCTCTTGCCACTCCTCTCCAGGCCTCAGCCTTGTCCTCTGAACCACAGAGCAGTAATTCTTGCCCTGCCTTCCTCACATAGTTGACTGACTCTCACTGAAATGCAATCCAAACTATGAAGGGCTATGCACACTTGCAAGGTGGTCATCAGTGGGCCACTTCAGACATGGAATTGAGGCAATGGTGGGGACGGCTGGTGTAAAAGGAGCAGGGGTATAAAACGAGACCTAGCACTCCCAAGATATCCTGGACAGGCCCTTGCTCAGCCGTGCACAGTGGACACCTCTCCCTGGGCCCCCGTTCTGCGCCAGGCCTGGACATTCCCCTGGAAAGCGCTGACGTTGAGTCAGAGCCAGTCCTCATTATGGCTAGTGCTGTACACGTGTTCTCTCATATACACTCCTCAGTCACTCAGGAGTGCAGCAGTCTTATGTCTATGTTAGAGTGGAGAAAACTGAGCATGAGAGAAGGGTGACGGTGGAGCTGGGAACCGAACTTTCGCCTTCAGAACCTCATAATTGGTTTGGTTCCAGTGGAATGTCTACTTCTGTGTGTTGCTGGGAAAAGAAGGTGTCCAGAGTCCTAGGGCCAAGCTCTGGCAGCAATTGACTGCTGTGATGACGCAGATGCCAAGATTTTTAGTATTTAATGGTTCTGGGGCTTTCCTGAGGTCACAGCAGAGCCCAGGACTCTCAGGGGTGTCCCAGGCTGTGGGGAAAAGAGAAAGGAGAAATCCCTGACAGGCCTCACAACTTTGCACACAGAAGTGGGCAAAGGCAGAGGTGTGGACTGGTGGCCTTTGAAAGTCAGGGCCCCTGTTCTGCTCAGAGGAAATGTCCCCTTTGGAGTAACATACAGTAGGGTGCCTTCCTGTGTCACAGAGATGCTGTGTTCTGCCACTGCTGCTGGAAGGCCCTTAGCAAAAGGCTCAGGGGCCAAGGGGATGGCAGAACTTTCCCAGGAGGATACTGAAGGAAGATAAGGAAAATTCCTGCCAGGGCGCAGCCCTTTATATTAAAAAAAAAGGCCTTTGCTTATTTGATGCTGGAAGGTTCCAGAGTGGGCATGCAATCCCTCACTTTAGTGACGAAGGGAGTATGTAGTGACTTGTCCTCAGATCACCAGTGAGGTGTGTTAGCTGATGCTCAGGCTCTGGCCTCCTGACTACATGCCCAGAGCTTGCCAGGCCACTCACGTTGGCTGCTGACTCTCCTAGGGATCTTAGGGAGTCAATAAAAATAATGTTCTGAACAGCGTGTGACCTCATGGAAGGAGCTGATGCCATAATGATAGATATCATAAGGATAAATTGCATGTCTAGGAAAACTGTAACTATGCATTAAAAAAAAACAACGAAAAAAACCCCAAAAAACCCAACCCAAATACTAATTTTAGAAAGGCCAAAAGAAAATATATCAACACAACAGTGGTTTTCTTTAGATGGTAGAACTTTGAGCAATTTAAAAATGTCTCAATCTCTTCACACTCCCCCATTACATGTCCTTTCTTATAGTAAAATTAATCTATCTATCTATCTATAATTTATATATAACACATTGGGTAACAAAGGCTCCTAATAGAACCACCTCATGGCTATCTCTACTTTCTCTGATGTTCGGTACTACAATCTCAGCCTCAGTCTCCTCACCTGTAAAATGGGATATTAATAGCTACCTCACAGGACCATCAGGAAGATGAAACAAAATGGTAGAAGTAAGGCACCTAGCGGGGATCCCCGTACACGGGAAGGGCACAGTCTCCCTAGACTACAGGCTGATGGGGTGGGGACCAGCAGGTGGGCGCGGCCCCATTTCTCTCTCTCTTTCCTTTAGCAACCATGTGTCACAAAGCTCTTCTCAGCACCCTCCTGGAGAGTGATTCTTTCCAGGCAGGACACACTATGTTATTTCTCAATAGGGCTTCTGGATCTGGGAAAGGATGAGTAACGTGAGTTCCTCTTGACAAAACCCATTAGCCTCTGCTCTGTGGAGAGGAAAGAGCTTCATGGAGAGGCGGCTTTGAACACCAATGTGCACTGTTAACTGGGAAAGTCACTTTATTTCTCTGGACCAGTTCCTTCAGTTGTGAATCTGAGATAGTACTGAGGGTCCCACTGGTCTCAGAAAGGCTGGTTGTAAAGGGTAGAGAGAGAAGCTGAACACTCCTGTAGAGAAATGAAGCCCCAACAGGTAGCCACATCATGGAAACACTGTTCTTTTTCATTCTACCTAGGCATATCCACTGCAGGCATAATCAATCACAGCACCACTTCCTAGGGAATCTGCACAGGACCTCAGAGCTCTTCTCAACAGGGTGCCCTCTACCCACTGATTAGAGTTGGCCCTTGAGATGAAAGCTTTCATTCTGGGATCAATTCTCTGATCTGAAGGCGTTACATCACTGGGAACAGGAGTTACCTGCTAAACTGGGCAACTTTTGGAAGCATCTTCTTCTCCCTCAGCCCATTTACTCATCTAAAATGGAGACAATCCCTTCCTCAAAGGGTTGTTATGAGAACTAGACATCACAGGGTCAGGACACTGACAGATGTGCAGTCAGTGGGTGCTTGTGTCTCTCCTAGGCTCTATGGTAGGAGGAATCCCCCAGAAAGGGCACCCATGGACTACCTCCGACTTCCTTCACCACTCTCCGGGGGTGGCGGTGAAGAGGTGGCGAACTGGGCAATGTGCACAGACCAAGGCAGGTCCTGGAAGCCGGTCATGAATCCCAGCTTTAGTCCATGCTCTGCATGGCCTGTTCACATCTTCAGACAAGTCCCCATCCCCTCACTAAGCCTCAGTTTCTCCAGTTCCACAGTAAGAGGTTAGGTCTAGACAATCCAGCTCCGGTGTTACAGACATTCAAAATTTAACAAAAGCACTTACTAAATCTCTACTAAGTACTGTGTGAAGTGTATGTTGGGGTGGGGAGGGGATGCTAAGTCCTTGTGGGGCTTACTGACCAGCACCGGGGACAGGACATCAGCTCATAACGAGATCACGTATACCTGCCTTGGCCCTAGGAGACCAGGTTTGCCACTATCTGTAGAGCCTTTGCAGTTGTCTTCATTTCTTTGAGCCTCGGTGTTTGCACCTGACAGTATTAATTCTGTCTCCCTTTGGGAGCTATGATCTGCCCTCTGGAGAAAGGAAAAGGCAGACAGCTGGTCACCATGGAAGGCTGAGGGAGGAAAAGGATCTTTGGCTCCAGATACATCACTTCTCTTCCAAACCCCAATGTGCAGATAAAAGATCCACTCAACCATCAGCTAGGTTATACAACACAAGAGCAAGAAGACAGGAGCTCAGAAATTGTACCCACCCCTGGTTTGGAGGACACAGCATAAAGTCCTCTGGGCAGGGGCCATGAAAGTTTGCTGATGGCCCATGAGGTCAAAAGAGTAAAAGGTGTGGCCCTAATAGGCTCCCATACAGTCTTCCCACTGTGACACTCCAGGCCTTGCTAGAGAGCCTCTAAAACAACTTTGAAGTCTCAAAAACCTCTTGACTTCTACTTTTACTGTCAGAAATCAAGTTCTCCCTAGCACTGGGGACATTTGCAAGTTGTTGCACCTTCATCCCTCCTCTGGCTGAGCTCCCCATCTTATTTATTGATTTTTTTGAGAGACAGAGAAAGGAAGGGGGAGAGAAAAACACCGATTTGTTGTTCTCCTTATTTATGCATCATTGGTAGATCCTTGTATGTGCCCTGACCAGAGACTGAACCTGCAACCTTGGCATATTGGGAAGATGTTTTAACCAACTGAGCCACCCAACCAGAGGCAAGTCCCCCCACCCCATCTTGATTTGAACCTATAGTGATGGTGACAGTTGCTGAACTAATCTGAGCCTCTGCTCACACTTCCTCAAATTCAGAGAGTTCCAGGGCTGGTGAGCTGGAAGGTCCCTTGGAGAGTAACCGAGGCACGGAGTGGGCAGTGACAGCAAGGAAGCGGACCCAGGACCTGAGTCCTGATGCCTCACCCTGCTGCCAGCATCGCCCTCGTCCACCCGGCCTGCCCTGGCCCCACCAGGGGAACAAAGCCCGTTCTGTCCACTCAGGCTCCCGGGCTACCCCTCCTTCCCTTGCTTGTTCCCAGGGCCTGTCACACCACACTTTGGGCACACCTCCGCAGACACAGACTGAGTAAATTCTGTCATTAGTTATTTACCTGCCTGTTTCCTGACTTGAAGTGTGAGCAGCTTGAAGCAGTGACCCTGCCTTCTTCACCTGTTCATCCCTTCCCCCACCTGGGGCCAGAGCCAGGCCTGGCGGGCAACACTGCTGGATAAATAAAGAGCCCAGCAGTTAAGCATCAACCGTCGGACTCATCTGAATGCAGCTCTGTATCTACTAGCCTCAATAAAGTCTCAATCTGGTCAAGTCTCAGTGTCTTCAGTAGGGATCACAACACAGGGTCGGCGAAAGCATTAAGGGACAGACAGCGTGTGAAGCATTCGGCTCACTCATGATCTGCCAAAAGCGAAGTGCTCAGGGCATGGTAGACAGTGATGGCCATGATTTACTAAGCTTCCTGAGGGCAATGATTGTGTCATTTTTCTTCATGTTCCTCCATACCCAAGGACCCAATGCAGTGGCAGGTACCCAGCAGGTCTGTGACCGTTGTGCCAGCATGCTCCGGTCTCTGTGCTGGTGTCTGCCAGCAAGGCCCCAAGCTCCCTCCTCTGAGACCTCTTTGGGGCCAGCAGTTCTGGCCCCCTTGGCCCCAGCTGCCTGCCTCTGGTGCTGCAATACAGCATCTCTGGCCCATAGGTTTGCCAGCCCCTTAACCACATCTTCAAGAGGGAGCCCCTGGCACAGGAACAAGGTGGGTGGGGAGCCGACCCTTGGGCTGGACCAGAGCCCTGCACTGACTTGAGACAGGCCCTTGCCTCCCCCAGCTGCTCCTCAGTGCCCAGCTGCCTCCCACCCCGCTCCCTTCCTTATGAGCTCACTCAAGCTGACGCCAATGAAATCCCCAGGTGGAAATTCCATTAACGTCCTATCCTCCAACCATTTAGTCAGCTCTGGAAACTCAAGGCAAAAAGAATTTCAGGGCCAACTCCTGGAGACTCGAGGGCTGGCTCTCCCAACAGAACCACTAATGCCACCCATCTCTACAAACACATCAGCTCACCACACACTTCTATACCAGCGCCTCATGTCTGCCTCACCACAGCCTCTGACCGTGGGGGTCGCTGTCCCTATTTTACGGACAAGGAGACTGACGTTCTTCAGCTGGATAGTAGGGGAATGAGGTCTCAACTTCAGAGGCGTTAGCTCCAAATCCAGTGCTTCTCATCCCATGTGCCTTACACAAATGGGCTGTGTGGGTGATGGCTAACTGATCATGCTGGGCTATAATGACATTTACCTATCTGTCCTCTTGTGGGCAGGGATGGGGTTAGGTTCATTTTTATGTCCTTAGGGCTGAGCACTGGGCCTGGTACACAGTGAGTACTACATGAAGATATACCAGGCGTTTACAATACTACCACCTCACCTAAAGATACCTCTCAGCTTTTCCAGTGCCTCCCCAATTGTTACCTGCTTAGTCACCCTGCAAGATCAGCAGGTTAGGTGGCATCCTACCTATTTTACAGGGAGGTTCAGTAATCTGTTTAGAGTCACACAGCCAGGGGGGCCAGGGACTGGACTCAGGAGCCAGGTAATCTGACACCCAGGGCACGGCCTCCTCCAGGACATCATCCCTGGGGGCCCAACCACCTCCCCAAAGAGGATAATCTACAGGGAAACAGGTGAGGGTCCAATACCATTTGTCCTTTCAGTGTCTTCTTTCTGAAGCTTTTCTGAGGCAGCACGTGTAGACACTGTCCAGGGCACAGGAAATGGGTTTTGCAACCAGGCAGAAAGGGCTCCAAGCCCACAGTGCCTCCCTTACCAAGACGCCTGCCCTCGCCCCTGAGTCTGAGTCTTCATTTGTGATGTGGGAAGAATCTTAGCACTGCTCCCAGCAGGCCACCCGGATGATGGCACAAGAGAAAGTGAAGACAGCCTTGGGCCTGACACACATTGGCGCTCGCTTCAGGGGGGTCCTTGTCCTGCTAATGGGTGATTTCAGGGACCAGGTAAGAAAAAGGAGTTGTGACACCAGGAGACCCAAAGGCCAGGTTACGGGCAGGGGATAGACAGGAATCCAAAATACATCCCCTGAAGCCTTGGATTCTTTCTCAGTGGACCGTTCCTGGGACCCACTGGGGGCTCTGAGTGCTGACTGGGTTCTATCAGGAGATAGGTAAGTGAGTTTGGAAGTCTCAGAGGCCAAAGCAGGCTGAAGAAGTTGTGTCTCCTATGATAAAATGAGGACAAAATGAGAACCAGCAGCTTCCCCTTGGTGGGTAGGTCAGTATCTTCTCCATCCCTCATCCCTAAGCCAGGCACTCACTCACCCTGCCCAGGTCGGGCTCAGGAGGCCTCCAGGCCTAGACTGTTGCTACAGCCATCTTCCTGGCCATCTGCCTCCAAGGGCCAGGCTTGGTGGGCGCCAGAGTACAACCCCAAGAGAATACTAGGATCCCACCACTGCTCCCTGTTTAAAACCTATGTCACAAAGACAGCTTACCAATCTAGAGGTTTATCTCCCTTCTACGGCCCTCTGCCTTTGCACAGATGTTTTCTCTGATGAAGATGGCCTTCTTTTCTTCGTCTGCCGTGCAAGATCTCACTCATTCAATTCCAAAGCCACCTCTTCTATGAGGTCTCCCCAGTTTAACAGGCCCCTTCATCTGGTAAAAGGTCACCTTCCTCCTGGGCCTCCCTGGCCCCTAGGCCATCTGCCAAGGTAAGACACACTTCACGGTCTGTGGCCATCTCTGAATCTGTGTCCAGCTCCCCTCCTATGGGGCCTGGCCATGTGAAGGGGGATAAACCAGATGAATGAAATGCGCCAGACAGAAACCTTTCCTCTTCCTGGAGAGGCTAACAACTCACCCAAGTATGCAGGATACTAAGAGCTTGGTCAGGTGGTAAAATCAGATGTAGGACCATAGTAGATGGTGTCTCTGCCTTCTATTGTCAGTGCAATTCAATAAATGTCTTCATAATGTAATAGACTAAAAACCTCTTTTCATTTTATTAGCACATGTAATTCATTATCCTAGTTAACAGTCACAACAGATCAGTGAGACAGGAATTCCTATCCCCATTTTAAGGATGAGGACACTGAGAATCAAAAAGGTCAAGTTACTTGCCCAAGGCCACAGAGCTAGGAAACAAAGGAATAGGAGTAAAATCTGGGTCCTTCAGACTCTAAAAGGGCTTTAGATTAGTCTCCTAGCCTTCAGAACCACCAAGAAACCAAAGGAAGGTTTCTTGGAATTACCAATCCCACCCTGTCATGCCTGTTTCAAACTTCCAGCAGCTCTCTACTGCCTACAGTTCAAACCCCAGCTCCTAGGCCTGGCATTCAAGGGCTTCATATTTGGCCCACTCCTTCCACCCCAGCTTCAAGTTGAATTCTAACCCACCTCCACTCCCCCTCACCCTACATTTAAGGGTCCACAATGCAGTCATTTCTGTGCTGTTATCAGAACACACAGAGCCAGTCAGTGCTGTTCCCTGTGTGGAAGACACTTCCTCCCTCCAGAGTATATTCATCTGGCTTCCCCAGCTATTATATTCCAGACTTCCATTCATTCATTCCTGGGCTCCAAGGGGTCCTGACCCACCTCACTCCATCCCTCCCTAACTTCAAAGCCACCTTCCCTCTCCCACTTCAAAAGAGCAAATTGGTGCCAGGGAATTGGTCATGTCAGAATGAAGGTGTGTGAAAAGAAACATCGAAGTGTTTCCAAGTTCAGGGGGTTTCAACCAGTCAGCCAGAATAGGAAGGGAGGAGAGAAGCTGTCAACATCTCTCTTCCCAGAGGGGAAACTGAGGTCCAGAGAGGGGAAGGAAAAGTGCCAAGGGTGGCCTCCTTCCCAAGTGAGGGGCTTGTGCCCCTCCTTCACATCTGCAACACCCTGCAAAATTCTAAATTTAACACTGGGGCACAGTAGGGGATGGCAGGGTATTAGGGTTATCTTTGCTACTCAGGATCAAAAGCCCAGCAGGCTCCTGCCGCCTGAGCCCTCCCTCTAGGGTCAGACTTGGTCTCTGCAAGCCTAGACTTCTCCGACGGTAAAGCAAGTAGGGAGGAAGGATCGGAGAGGTTCCTGAGACACCTACTTGCCCAGGCCTAGTGTGGGCGGGCACGGTTCTCACGTCGGCTCTCAAAGGCTGCCCTCGTTATCCCCAGCGAACGCTCGGGGAGTGCTCACCCTCATCCGTAACAGGCTGAGCAACTTGCCCCGTGCAGTAGTACTGTGGGCCATTCTCAGCCTTTCTGTGCAGGGTTCCTAACTCCCCGCAGTCCACCTGGAGTCTCGAAGCCGCCCCAAGGGCAGGCCCGTCATCTTCGTCACCTTCTCACCTACCGGATCGGAGGGCTGGTCCCCCAGGATGCTAAAGGTGAGCGGATCTCAAAGCGGAGCCGGGACGGGGCCGATCTGTCAGCCTGGCAGACTTCTCTCTCTGGGCCACATACACTCTCGGGAAAGCGCGGGGCGGGCAACACCGGCTGCCCTCTCCTCCCCTTTCCTTAGCTCATCTCCCTGCCGGGGCCCTCCCTCCCCCTACCTGGTTCCGCGAAGGTGTCGGGCGCGCTCCTCAAGCCCTGTCCCGGGCCAGTCCCCAGGCGCAGCCGATTCCCCGACCCTCCAGTCCTAACTCATCCCTCTGGGTTTCGCGGACCTCAGAAGATGAAAGAGGGGAGGGATGCCAGCGCCCCTTGCCCAGGCTTCAGCGGAGAGGAGGACCGGAGCTGTTGCCGGAGGAACCCGGAGAAAAGTTTGAAGCCATTTCGGGGCGGGGGCGGGGGGCGGTGAACACGAGGGGAGTGAGGAGTTGGAGGCGGTGTCTGGCTCTCGGCGCGTACACACTCCACGGACACCCAGCCTAGACACGTCGACAGGCACAGACCACGTACGCGGACAGACAACGATGCGCCCAACAACACCCACAACCAAGAGGGCCCACAAAATGTGGACAAAAGAGCGAAACAGTCACGCAAAGCCACGGACACACAAAGGCGCAAGCAGATCCACGTCCCCAGACCCAAATCCACAAAGGCCCACAAGCGCGAGATGCACGTGTCCGCACAAAGACCCCAGAGGCGCGGGCCCACACCCCCGACCTGAGCCTTTGTCTCTTTGAAGCTTTCTCCCCCTGGTCTGGGTTCCCCACTCTGGCCGAGTTCCGGGCATCCGGAGGCTGCGAATGACACCCCGGGTCCAGGAAAAGTTGAGAGGCCCTCGCCCTCGGCCCAGTGTCCAGCGCCGCCCGCCTGCCTGATGGGGCGACCAGGTTGGTGTCCGGGGCTTCAGACTTCCACTCACAGCGCGGACACCCGTTCCAACCGGGGACCCACACCCACCTGGAAGCCTGCTCCGCCGCCGCCTCGGCACGCTCACCCAGGCGGCCCGGCCGCGGGCTCTCCGGCCGGTGCTTTTCTCAGTGCCGCGAGGCCCGCCCCCCGGTCCCCGCCCGCCGCCCGGCGAACCCTCAGCCCGCCAGACGCCCAGTGGAGGCTCCAGCCGGCCGCCCGGAGACTTAGGGAGTGTCACCAAAGTGCGGGCCTTTCCTGGAGCTCTCTCCGCCCCCGCCCCTTGCCCGCCCGCCGAGCCCGCGCCGAGCCCGGGTTCCACCCTAGGGAGCGTCTCAAAAGTACGTACGCAGCTCCCGCCCACTGAAGTCGGCCTTGCTCCCAGCTTCCAGGAACCCGAATCCCTGCCCCCTCTCCGGAGTGCCTGAGAAGTCTCAGCAGATGGCCTGCCTGGTCGGTAACATCTGGAGGTCGCTGGAGTTTGGGGGGGGGGGGGGGAGGGGAGGCGGGGAGGGGGTGTAGGGGGGAGGGGGGAGGTTGAGGGAGGGAGTTGGTAAGAAAGACATGGGGTGGGCGAGGCTTCCCCTTCTCGACTGGGTATCCCCCCTTTTTTTGGGGGGGGGTGAGAGAGGTCCAGAGACGTTAATGAGAGTCTGACCAAGACTCCAAAGCGGAGAGAGACAGGCTGAAAGACAAACCCTAGAGGAGAGAGCCGGAATGAGGCAGAAAGCCTGGCAGGAGAGAAGAAAGCATCAGACTTTTTATTTTTATTTTTTATTTTTTTCTTGAGGGAACCATGGAACTTCTGGTTGGGATTCTAAGAAGGGAAACTGCATGTGTGACTAGGCAGCGATTTAAGTCTGTTGTTTCCTCTGCAGCCCACCCTCTCTCACCCCTGTCTATGGTAAAAAGAGCAGAAAAAACATCCAAAGGACTTTAAAACTGATGGTTGCATTCCCTACAAAGGTAGGTGGCTGGGGGTGGTCTGAGCCTCCCAGTTTACAGACTGGAGGAGGAAGGGGGTGTTCTAAGGCACCCGAGAGGCATGGGGTGTGGGGCATTGTTGAGGGAGGCTTTAGCCTCAAACCCTGGACCTCTCAGGAACTTTCCTTGTGCAGAGATTGGGCAATGTTCCCTGTGCAGTGGCCCAGTCTTGCACACCTAGTCTTTTTGCTTCTTCTTTCCTTATTTCTTAAAAATTAAAAATGTTGTTTGGGCTTGTGTGTGTCTGCCTTTCTGCCTGGGGAAGGAGAGTGGCAAGTAGAGAGATGGGGAAGGGGGAGTGGAGGCCACTACCCCAGGCCTCAGGGAAGCAAAATCAAAGCTGCTGCCCAGAGAACAAAGTGCTCTTGCAAACCTTCCCCCTGCACTCAAAATTCTCCATGTAGTGGTGGTGTGGCGACTTCACTCACCTGGCCTGAGACCTGTGGACCCTGTGGACCCTGCCAGTAGGGAGGTGCAGGCGGAAGGAGGCTGGGAGCCTGACCTGATCGGTGTGGGGTAGGGAGAGCTCCCCTCTCTCCTCTCTCTGTCCTCCTTCCCCAGCTTCCAGAACTGGGAGGCTGGTGGGGGCCACCCGCTCAGACTTCTCATCAAACAGTCTTTGAAACTGGACCATAGACTTCTTTGCATCCAGTCACCTCCTCATATTCAAGCTGAATAAATGGGCTGCCGAGAGTCATCTCTGCACCCCCGTAGTGTTCTCTGTGCATCCCAATGCCCCCTGGAGGAGTCAGAGCTCTTTTGGCGCCCTTCTCCTTGCCTGGAGGGGAGAGAGATCAGAAAACCAGCAAAAGCCTAAATTTGGTGAGGACCCCAAGCTTGGACAAGGGTCATTTTCCAGTCCTGCCACTTACCCAGGCTGGGTAAAATTAAGGAATTTACCCAATGACTCTGAGAGACTGTTGTGAGGAGTAAAACGAGATAACTAGGTGAAGTGTTAGTCTGGCTCACAGGAAGGACCATTGTGTGTTGTTATGCCATTATTATTATCCTAAGATGTCTCTGTCCTGGATGGTATAGAGTCTGGAAAGCCCAGCAGGCTTGGGAGGGGCGGAGACAGGGAAAGGGTCACCTGACCCTCTGGCCCCACTAGCCTACCTGTGATTAGCCTCCCCTCCTCGCCTCCTGTCGGGGAGGGACTTTGTTTCAAAGGAATCCCCCCACCCCCTTGGCCCTGGCCTAGGGACTTTCAACCTTTTCCTTTGATGTGGTGTTGTGGAGTGAGGCTCACTTCAATATCTGAGAAATGAAGGTGAATATTCCATTCCATTCCCAGGGAACTCAGGGATGATAACTCCCACTGCCCGTTTTATGCAGGGTTGAGCCAGCTGAGCTGGAGGCTCTAAGGCCCTCCAAAGGGCCTCTCGGTTACTATAGGCATGACAGAGAACACCTGGGCTGGTGACTGGCAGCAGTTTCTGAGCACTTCTACTTTCATCATATCCCTGATCTTCCCTAACTAGGAGGTGACCTCGGGGACTTCCAGTGGGGGATTTCTGGTGGGAACTCTCCATCAACCCTACCTGTCCACTGCACTAAGCCTCACTCCATGGTCTCTCTGCCTCTAGGCCCCCTCTCCTGTCTGCTGTCACACTGTGCTGGGGCGAGGGGTGGGGGGAGTGTGCGGGGTGGGGAGTAGGGGGTTGGGGAGGTAGGCCTTTCTAAACTGCAGACCTGCAGAATGGACCGTGATACCTGTAAAACCTTTCAGTGGCAAAATTCAAATTCCTTGGCTTGACATTCAAAGCCATGTGACATGCCTCCTTCACAGTGAAGGGGACCACAAGCTTTGCCTTTTGGGATATTGATTTTAAGCTGGTTATTAAGAAATAGAAGACTCAAAGTAGCCTTGGCTGGTGTGGCTCAGTTGGTTGGAACATCCTCCTACACACTAAAAGGTTGGGGGATTCCCGGTCAGGTCAGGGCATGTGCCTAGGTTGCAGGTTCAATCCTGCCCCCAACCCTACCCCACAGTGCATATGGGAGGCCACCAATCAGTGTCTCTCTCTGTCTCTCTTTCTCTCTCTGTGTGTGTCTCTCTCCCTGCTTCTTCTTTCTTTAAAGTCAACAAACATAATAACAAAAACTTTTTTAAAAAAAGAAGCTTTGACCCTCTCCCCTTTCCTGCCCAATAGATTCAGAGATAAAACCTCCTTCAGGGAAGGAAACCTGAGGACATTGCCTTAGCCTAGTTTGAATTAAGTATGGTAAGTAGGGTGGCTTTAGGTAAGGATCTGTTAACTAGATACCGTGTCCCATTTTTTTGAGTTGCTTAGCAATAATTTGTCTGCCACGTGTGTTCTGCTCTTTCTCAACTACCTGTAAATCATCCGTTCTCACTTCTGAAATCTAAGACTCCATTCCTCCCCTTTCTCCTTTGTTCAAAGTGTCATGTATACCCAATCTGTCACTGTTAATTTGATTATTAGTCTAACTAGAAGAACTTAGAAGGTGCAAGGAAAAGTATTATTTTCTTTAGCCCTCACAACCTCCACCTTTTTAGCCTCATTTCTGGCCATCCCTTCTTAAACACCCCACCTCTAGTCCTCTAGTCTCGTGGAACTGGGGGAGGAAGGTAAGGGAGGTAAAGGCCTCTGCATCCTTCAAGTCTGTCCAAATTCTCTCCCCAAGGAAGCCCTCCACCTGGCAAAGTTGGTCCTTCCTCCTATTATGTTGCCACACCCTTTGTACGCATGCACATCACTTTCCCCATTCTCTTCTCCTTCTGGTGGTCATCCTGGCTGCTATCGCATGCCAGGGACTGTGCTGGATACTTTTAAGATCATTATATCACTTAATCCCTAAGACAACGATGCTAGATAGTGGTGAGGCCCAGAGAAGGCAAGAGATCTGTCTGGGATTGCACAGCATGTTATAGCAGAGCCAGAACAACAGAGCTCCAGTGTTCTTGCCACTGCTTTCTGATCAACACACGAAGCAGAGTGTGATAGAGAGACTTGGAAACTAAGAGTCCCAGGTACAAATCATGACTCTCTCCCTGGCTGCCTGTGGTCTTTTGCCTAGTCATTTCCTCCCCTGGGCCTCAGTTTCCCTACCTGTCAAATGGGAATAAGTAAGAAACCCCATCTCACAGGGATATAGGGAGGATCGAATTAATTAATACAGATTCAAATGTTATAAACTGTAGGGAGCTGTGTGCTTTAAACTGATTTCCTTGACCACCGTACTGCAGCTGAGGGTGACCAGTTGAGGGTCTCTTTTCTCTCAGGACCCACCCTCCAGACTGAAGGTCAAAGCCACCATCCATCCCTTTGGCTGCCTTGCTCATTTCCCATGTTTTGTGAAAGCTAACAGGTCTTTCTTTTTCTTCACCTTATCATAGTTGTCAAGCCCTGACCAGAAAACCCTCAAATCCAGCATATTCCAGGAACCCCCAGGATCTCTAAATATATACGTACAGGGTCCGGCAGAAGTGATGCTTACTTGAATGTGGTTGGTAGGGTAATAATATGGGTGTAATAGTTTATAGTTATGATTTGAATATTTCACCTAAAATGTCATATGGTATGTTTGAGAGTGATAGTGTTATGTTACAGAATTACATGCTTATGATTTTGTAATCATAGATTTTTTTTAATAAAAAAGGGGTGTTATTTGTGCTGGACCCTATATATATTGGCTGCGTTTTCTTCTTCCCAGCTATCAGAAGCCGACAGATCTGAAGTTAATGGAGCATCAGGACCATGGGAGGAAATAATAGAAAAGAAGGGCCAGAAGAAGAAGAATGCCTGCCCAAGCCTTCTTCTGATTCTGTAGGTGTGGGTTGCCCCATGGTATGTTGTGTTTTTAAAAAGCTCCCATGGTGATTTTGATGTCAGTTCGGAGACTGGGAAACATGGCAGACAGAGCGCCTTAGGGTGTGCAGGGTACTTCCCCACACCGTCTCAGTTTCAAACCTCTGAGCAAACGTCTTAGGTAGTCGCTTATCACCTCCATTTCACTGATGTGGAAACTGAGACTCAGAAGTGGGTCTTCTGGGGTCACACAGCTAGAACTTAAAACTGGCCCTTTGAGATAGATCCAGCCATCCCTCAGCAGGTGGAATTCTGGGCATGGGCTTTGCTGGTGTCTCAGCAGACACTGTACAATGAACACCCCTCCCCTCCTGCCAAATCAAATGCTTCCCTCAATATTTCTCTCCCACTCTCCCACATCCATGCTTTTTTCCCTGCCTGGAATGACTCTCTCAGCCCAGTCTACCAGCTGCAGTCCTCACTGTCTTCCAAGCAGGCTGCCTCCCCCTCCTCAAAGACATTTCCATTTGCCATGCTTTCTCTTCCTTTGAGGCTGTAAGCACTTGGTTTGTCTCCGTGCAGCCCCTCTCCCGCTCTGCCTCTTGCTGAGACGTGACTCACGCCAGCGCTCCTAGCTGTTGGGGCTTCCTCGCAGCTTCTGGTAGTTTGCTTCCTCCACATCTTTGCTCTTGCTGTTCCACCTACAGAAGTGTCCCTTGCCCCACCCCACCTCTTACTTACTATTAACAATTCAGCTCCGTGTCCCCTCTTCCAGGGAGCCTCTCTCACCCTGAGCTTCCCAACCCTTAACTCTACCATTGGAGGTCCTTCCTTTGTGCTACTGTGGTACAAGAAGGGCATCTCTGTTAGGAGCCGATGGTCTCTGCGTTGTCAGACGTCCATCTGAGAGATCCCTGGAGAAGGGTGCCCAGGGAGGAGGGATGGCTCTGGGAGGCCTTGTCCCTTTCTTGTTAGCATGTCAGTGTCCTTCCTAAGCTCTGACAACTCTCTCTAGCCTCCAGCTCCTCCCCCATAGACACTACTCATTCCTTTCTCCGTCTGTGGGTACCCTCTTCTGTCCCGCTCTCTACTTTTAGCCTCTCAGTCGTTATCAATTACTTGGATCCTCCCGTTTCCTCTTTGTCTTGTCTTCCTGACAAAAGCAGACTGTATCCGACCACCATACTCTATAGGCAAAGGGCCCCTGACTGGAAGTCGGGACAGGGATTCCAGTCCTGGCTTTGTCCCCAGGAGTTGATGTGGACAAGAATAGTTTATTAATAACAACATACATGCAGGGCCATTTCCAGCTGACAAAGTCTGTCCAAGCATTGTCTCCTCGGCCCCACACCGCAGTGCCCTCGATCTAGGACGATGTCTCATGAATGTCATGGTACAGAAGCCTTCCTGACTGGTCCAGTCCTTGAGGGCCAATGAACTCAGGGGACTTTGTTATCAAGCCCGGGATGTATGATTACCTAATTGCGTGCAAAGGAATGTGTGCTCAATTTATTACCTTCTGTCCCGGGACAAACAGAATTATGGAATGCTACTTCCACAGCTGTTGTCTCAGAGTACATTAGAATCATTCCTAGCCCTTGAGCAAAAAAGTTCTGTCAAGAGGTTTGCAGATTTTTTTAAAATGACAGCCCTTAGTAAGAAATGAATATTATCACACACTCTGGGACACAAGTGCATATATCTGAAACAAAAGTTTGACAGACCAACACATAGCCGTACCATAGGCAATACACTCTGCTATTTTCTCTTCTATTTTATTGTATTCCATTAGGAATAACAATAGTGGTCACATTCTTGAAAATTGATTTTATATCCCACTAACAGGTTAAAGTGGGAAGTTTGAGAACCTCTGTTTCAGTGTCTCACATGTTCAAACAAAACAAGCCAAAAGAACAAAAGAACACCTCCCCCAGCCTAGTTGCTCTTTGCTCACTGCTGCCGTGCTCCCTGGCACTTTCTCTGTTATAGTCACTTAGAAATTTTTACTGAGTTTCCTCGCTTTATATCAGTCAAACTTCTTAATTGACCGTCTAGATTCATGGTTTCCTCTCTTCATTCATCCCCTCTAGAAAACCATAAAATGGCCTTTGCTATTGCTAAGCTGCCAACATTGGTTCACCAACCCTCACCACATGACATTTGTCACAGCTGGCTCTTTCTCCTGGTTTCCTTCCTCACTTTCTCCCGTATCGCGCCTGCTCCTTCTTGGTCTCCTTTGTTGACTCCTCCTTGGTCCCCAACCCATATGTGACTGCTCCCCAGGCTCTGCTCTGTACCCCCACCCCCTCTCACTCTGCACTCAGTTCCTGGGGCTGCTCACCCACCCGGCCTCGTGCCTTCAGTTGGTCGCCACGCAGAATACTGTGTATCTGTATCTTTAACTGCCACCTCTCATGTCAGCCTCTGGACTGTGAGTCTAGGGACTCCACTGAGCTTGTTGTTGTGTCCCAACATCAAGTCAGGACCTCACACCTACTAGGCGCCCAGTGAGTATTAGTAGAAGAATGGGCATTTAGACTTAATGAATGTTAGAGTCATAACAGAACTACCATGGTTTAGGAAGGACAGTAACCAGATGTTTGGAACATAGACTGTTACAATCAGAGTCAGAAGAGGTTGGAATCATGGAAATATAGTGATTGGATTCGCAGAATGTAGACCATAGGACCAGAGAATATTTCGGTTCTACCATTTCTCAGCTGTGATCTCAAGCAGGTTGATGAAGCCCCTTTTATGAATTTCCATTTGACTTTTTATAAAGTGCTGATAAGAGGCTTAGCCTGCTCAGTCTGGGGCTTGTAAGCAATGAGGCTACGGAGTCTGCCTGTGAACCTGCGCATTTTGCTCTCTCTCTTTGATAGGGAAGGCAGGTGTCTGACCTGAGTCTCTTTGTAATAAACAACTGTCCTAATTATCTGATGGGGGGACTTGTTTGGTTATTTTACCCAACCCAACGGTGCATTGGGGCCTATTTTCCTGGGGGCCCAGAGGACAGAGCCTCTGCCCATCCTGGACAGGATCAGAGCCTAGGAGCAAGGACAAACACCCCTCAGGAGGGACTCTCTACAACCAGCACAGGCTGGACTACCTTAGAAGCCTGAATTCTACAGATGGAGGAATGAGGATCAGAGAGGGTAGGGGCTTGTTCAGGGTTACACAGAGTGTTGGGATAGAGCTACAGCTAGAATCTACTGCTTTGGGCTCCGAGTCAGTCTTCTTAAATTCCCAACCTCCCTGGTTCTAGAATATCTGGAGGTATTTACTTTGGTCTTGGAACAACAGGAACAACGCGTGAGATTTCTGACGACAGGGATGTTCAGAGTCTATTCTTCACTTGGTGCCAGACCATTACATTCTTGGTCTACCAGTCAAGCAGAGAGTTCCACTTCATTACTCTTTACTGACCATAGCGAGGTCATGTGCACAAAGTGGTTCTCATACCCCTGTGTGAGAGGAAGAGAAGGAAAGGGACATTGAGTTCAGACTCTGGGCTGAGTACACACATCCATTACTTCATCTTATCTCTGTCGTCTAAATGAGGAAACCAAGGTTCAGAGAGGTAGAACAACTTGCTCAGAGTCACTTGGCTCACCGGTTGAAGAGCCAGAACTTGAACCTGAGCCTCTGCTTCTGAGGCTCATGTTATTTCTGCTGCATCACACCGCCTCCCTTGGGCACTCACTGCCTCCTGCTCTGGGAAGTGAATGGAGCAGGGAGGCTGCTGGGAAAACAGCTAAAAACCATGGTGGGATCAGCAAGAAAAAGTGGGGAAATGTTCAACTCTTAGACCACACAGAGCTAGGGTTGACTTTTGGCTCTGCCACTTCCTTTAAGCTCCTTAAGGACTCCATTTTCCGTAAAATAAAGGAAACCATTACCTTGGAAGATGGTGGAAGGGATTCAATGGAATCACTTACGTAAAGTGGTTCACACAATTCTGGACACAAAATAATTGCTCAGTAAGTATTTATTACTATCAATAATAATAATCTCTTACAATAAACATTTTAGAAATGCTGTTCAGTAAAGTCCTGTTGTGTAATGGGGTGACTCAGTTCACACAGCTGCCCTCAGAGCAGAAGCCAGAGGGTAGCAGAGTGGAGGACAAGGAAAGAGACTAATACTTACGAAACTCCTGCTGTGTGCCAGGCACTGGGCTAATTGTTGCAATTGCTGCCATCACCTGTGTGAATGCTCCCAGCAAAGTAGGTACAATTGTTAGTCTGATTTTTTAGTGTAGAGAGGGGAAGTGGTTGTATGGCTTACTGGTAGCTAAATGGAGATTTAGACCTCAGAACGTTGGATCTGAGAGCCCTTGAGCACCTGGCCACACCCCTCCCTGCGAGGGGCTTCACTCAGAGCTGAGCCGGTTTCGCTTTCGCTCACCTGCTGAGAGATCCCCCGGGTCACACCCCGTGAGGGGCCTCACTGGACCCTGAAGTGGGCTCTGGTCCCAGGGAGCACACTGACCGTCAGGGCTTTGGCCCACTGCCTCGGCCAGTCTCGGCCTCTCATGTTCTTCAGAGACCATAAGGTGGGGTCCCACCTGCCTGTCCAGCCTCAATCCCCCCCTCACCCCCCCCTCCCCGCCGCCTCCTGGCCCCAACATCTGCCCACCTCTATACAAGCTAATGATCACCCCCGCAGGGCGACAGGGCCCCAGACACTTCGGGGCTTTCTGTCCTCTCGACCTGTGCTCTGGCTCTGTCCACCACTTATTACAGCTGCTCCCTTATCCCTAAGGATTGAAATCCTGAGTGTCTTTAGTTAAAGGCCTGGGAGCTGGGAGGTCAAGGTCTGTCCTCAAAAGCAGGGCCTGAGGGGAGGGAGCAGGATGGTTTCAGTTTAGGAGGCAGGCAGGAAGTGGAGAGTGAGAGGGGAAAGCAGAGGGAGGTAAGGGGAGGAGGGAGAGGAGATGTCGGAGAGAACAGATCGTGACCCAGTGTGCAGTTACATCAGGGCGTGTGCCCAAGGCCAGGGCATGATGTAACCCAGGTGCCCTGCCAGGTAGGTGAAGAATGTTCATCAGCTACGGCTATGAACTATCAGAACAGATGTTCTGGGAACAATTATGAAATGGAGGGAGGCTTCAGTACCTGGTGAGCAGCCAGTGTCAGTGAAATGCCTGTGGCTGAGGCCGGGCCCCCTCCTTTGCCAGTCACAGGAGTTGCACATTTGCAGAGCTTTTCCCAGGGCTCATGCCATTGTCACCAATGATTCTCACGGTGACCCTGGTAGGTAGGGCTCATGCCCTCATTTCCTAGACAGGGACTCCGAGCGAGGCAGTGGTTTTATAAGGCCACACAGTGAGAAAGAGGCAGAGCTGGGGCTTGAAGTTAGTTGTTGTGCTGTTGACACCTGTAACAGTGGCCCCAGTCAATAAAACTTCAGGTTCTCTGAAACTTACAGTGGGCAAGGTACAGCTCTTGTCTTATCTCGTTTAATCCTCACAACTCTGTATGTGAAAGGCACTACTGTTGTCATCCGTATTTTACAGAAAGGGGAACTACGGCATAGAACTATTCAGTAACTTGCTGGATTCATGGAATTTATAAGTTATGGAGCTAAGACTTGAACTCAGGTCCTCTGGTTTCAGAGAGTCTACGCTCTTAACAGCTTCACTTATATGGGGGTCAGGGTGGAGGGAGTTCCAATGGTGCCCTGAGGCCGCTGCCCTCTCACTCGTGGATAGCGGCCCATCCAGGCCCTATGGTCGACAGCATGGTCAGCTGACCTGGCCCTGGACAAGCAGGGGGATGGAACATCTCCTCCGGGGACGGTTTCCAGCCTCGTGCCACCTAGCTCAGCTCATGTCAGGTGAAGGGGCCCCAGGGAACTCCAGTGCCCTGTTTGCGGCTTCTTATCTCCAGGAGAAACCAGAAGACCAAGAGGTTGTTGAACTCACATTGTTGCCCTCATGGAGTGAGGCAATGAGTGGGCATGGGTGGGGTCTGAGCGTTTGGGCAGATGCAGTCAGCCCTGGCTATGGCCCTGCTCAATGTACAAACCTGGGTATATTCTTACCCCTGGCTCCAGTCTCCCTACCTGTACCCTAAGGGATTAGAATAGTATGATTTCCCAGGCCCCTTCCAGCCCTGTTCCCTCTGCTCTGAGTTATTAGTCCTTAGACATGGCTTCTCTTTTCAAGGGAAGGAAACACCTTCTTAACACGCACCTTCTAGATCAGGAGGAGTTTCTGGCAGTGTTTCCACTCCCATCAGCTCATTCTGGCTTTTAGCCATGGTCCTAACCCCCAAAGAAATGACTAAGGGAAGTGAGTAAGACCGGTGTTCCGACTGTATGTATCAGGACCGCTTCACTGGTTGTAAAAAGATTGCTATACTTCTAGACTGGTTGGTAAATAGCCATTTCCCTTAATTTCCCGTAGGGCTCCCCAATCTGCCCAGGGACTCCAGCCATTCAGTGGTAATGCCGGGCAGCCCTGTGCCCCAGCCAAGAGTGCCAGCCTCCGTTTGGCCATGCTGCAATACTGCTGTGCGGCCGTACCCTGGTCAAGTAAGGTGAATATCCGCCCAGGAGGGGAAGGAGTGTGGCAGGAAGGAGAGGGTCAGACACGCCAGCACACACCCTGCCTTGGCCACTGACATCCTATGTGCCCTTGGGCCACTTTCCTTTCCTCAGCTTCAGTTTCTTCAAGGTGTCCATTTCACAGGATTTTTATATTAAATGAAATAATGGGGCAAAGCACCTTGCATGCAGTAGATGCCCAGAACACGTTAGCTCCCCTTGTGCAGGCCAATGAGAAAGGTTTGGGTACAGGGGAGAGAGGGAGAGAATGTGTTCTGATAGAAAAAGGGTAGATTTTTAAGCCAGAAAGGTCCAATTTCAAAGTCTGGCTCTGTTACTTACTCATTGTTATGGGCTGAACAGAATTGCCTCCAAATCCCTGCATTGGAGTCCTAACCCCCAGGACCTCAGAATGTGACTGTATTTGGAGATGGGGTCCTTTGAAAGGTAATTAAGTTAAAATGAGGTCATATGGGTGGTTCCCAAGGCAACATGACCGGTGCTCTTCCAGGAAGAGGAGATTTGCACAGAGACACCGAAAGAGTATCGTGCGAATGTGAAGACGGCCATCTGCAAGCCAAGGTGGGAAGCCCAAGGAAGAAACCAACACTGCCAGCACCTTAATCCCAGACTACTAGCCTGCAGCACTGTGAGAAAATAAATTTCTGTTGTTTGAGCAACCCAGTCTGTGGCACTCTGTTATGGCAGCCTGAGCAGACCAATATACTCAGTGTGCAACATCGAGCTGTTTAGTTAACATTTCTGTGATGTGCATAGTAGATTAAATGAGATAATGCCTGAGAAAGCACCAGCACATAGTAATGGCTCCTCTTCTAAGCATGGGAATAGCAGTGGGGAAGCAGAGATATTACTGAGTCATGTTGCTTCAGCATGAACCTGCAGGACTCCTGACCCTTGACCCAGCCCTCCCCTTTATCCAAACGTCAGTCCTGTCTTCAGCGCCATCCCTGGCCTTGATGCCGGCTTTCTGTCTGCCAGGCAGTGAGGTAAGCAAGGTTCATAGAGGCTCTGCCCATGCTCAGCAGCAACCTGCCATGAGGGTTCATGAGGGTCATGAACCTGCCATGAGGGTTCAGTCAGCTTGTCTTAGGCCCTGACACCAGGGCAGAGTTGGAGGGGTAGGGAGGGTGGCCCAGGGGGATCTCAGGGGCAGAGGGGCCGACTGTGTGTCATGATGGTATTTTCCAAAATCCTTATACACCATATCTCATCTGATGTTCACAGCAACCCTTTCAGGTGGGCTGGGCTAAATGGGCTCCTCTTGACACAAAGAGAAGCTGAGGCCCAGAGAAGTTAAGGGACTTCTCCTGACTCAGCAAACCTGTGCTGGGATTAGGACCTTGGAATCCAGACTCAGGCTCCGACTCTTTCCACTGCTGGGACTACTTGCCTACCCTCTAAGCCTTCAGGGGGTGATGGGGTGCAGTGGGAAACACGTGGGCCCGGGAGTCACCAAATCTAGGCTCATATCCCCGCTGGACCAGGGATCAGCTGTGTGACCCTGGGCAATTCCCCACCTGGCCAGGCTGTTGACAGGCTCTGTAAGAGAGGGAGGCCACCTCTGCCCCTGAAATTCACAAGCCTGCAATAATCAACAGTTATTGTGACTGTTGCATAATTAACTGCTCAGTAACTGTTACTGAATCGAATTCTTGGAGAGCCAGGCAGGGTGTCTGTGGGTGGAAGAGACATCTGGCACTTCCGGGGGTGGGGTGGTGGTAGGGGAACACGGCTTCCTTCTCACATGCTTCCCACCCCAGCACCTGGTAGTCCTTGAGAGGGAAGGGAACAGAGAGACCTGTGGGCAGGGGTGGGGACAGGTAGGTCTGGAATTTACCACCCCCTAGCCCACTGTACCTGTCTGAAACTCCTGCCTCCATTATTTGTAGTTTCTGGTTCGATAAACACTGTTTTACTTTTTTCATAGCGCCTGTCATCATCCAAACTAATTTGGATTACTTTATTGTCACTGTCCCCTGCACCCTCCCCTTCGTCCCACACACAGGATGATTGATTGACCATGCAGCAAGGATTTGTCTGCCTTGCTACCTGCTCTATTTCTTGCACCTAGAACAACATCTGGCTTAAAGCTGGTGTTTGGTCATTACTTGCGCAGTGAATGAATGAATGAATGAATGAATGAGTTGATCCTTTGAGGCCATCCCTTTGCTGCGTTTGGGGCTGTTGCCTAAGTCAAAGCCCAACCTTGTTTTCTAGAGGCTTCCAATCTGGTAATGAAGGCAGACCCGGGCCCAGACAGACAGTGACCATTGCTGTGACCCATGCTGTGACAGAGGGAAGGAGGCACCTGGGCTGGGGGAAGCCAGGGCAGGCAGCAAGTGATCCACCTCAGGGAACGGGAGGGGCCAAGTGGAAGGGCCTAGAAGGCCTCTCAAGGAAGCCTCAGCAGAAGAAGTGAGGTGAGTAGAAGTTAGAGGGACAAGGAAGGGAACAGTATTCCAGACGGAGAACAACATGAGGAAAGGCACAAAGGCCTAGGAGGTCACTTTGAGTTAGACATACCTGATGCTTTAGAGGCAGGACAGCAACTGAGAAGATGGATTCTGGGGATGGGAAGGGGGCCCCTGGGGGAAGAGCAAGGGCCTGATGGGAGCACAGCTGAGGCATGTGCAAGTCTGAGCTGTTTCCCTCACTCTCAAAGGCTGAGAGGGAGGGCTGCCCAGGGGCTGCAGCTGTTGCCCGGGGTTGCAGACGCTCCCTCCCTGCTGCCTGACTTTCCCAGGTTAGCTCAATTTCCCCTCAGAGCTGCAGGGTCAGTGTCTGTCTGTCTGTCTGTCTGTCTGTCTGTCTCCTGCAAGTGTTTGTGGCCAAGGACCGCCCTGACAGACTCACAGCGGGTGGGTGAATAAGTGCCTTCCTGGCCTCCCCTCTCAGGGTTTTGGTGTTTTGGTCGATGGAGCCAGGGCTGTGAGGTCGCTTTTCCAGCCTGGAGATGCTGAGCAATGGCCCCAGGAAGTGACTCATTCCAGCCTCGATAAGGGTGGGGATCAGGCTCCTGACTCTGATTGCTCCAGCCAGAAACCTTTCAGCCCCGGCAGCCAGGCGGGAGCCTTGAAGCCAGAGACAGATTTTGATATTTCACAGACATTCTTGGAGGCCTTTTCAAAAAGCTTCTGCCTCCTTCTGGGCTTCAGTCTTCTCTTTTGTAAAACAGATAAAACAGTACCTGTCCTCTTTCCGCAGACCGAGGAGACCTGCCCCTCATCCTGGATTTGGCATTGGCTCGCCTTGGGCAGGTGTGTTCCCCTTTGTGTCTCAGCCACCCCATCTGTATGTTGACGGAGTTGGACTTGATGGTCTCTGAACAGCTTTCCAACTCAGACATTCTCCCCAGGCTCACAGATTCTGTGGGTCCAGTTGGGCCTTGGTGATCACACCCCTGCCAAATACCCACTCGAGTTCCGCTTGAATGCTTCCAGGAAACCAACCGCATCTTCCTCCTCCCTTTGGACAGGTCTAGCAGAAACGCCTTCCTCACACTGTACCTCCCTCCCTGCATCGCTGAACCACTGGGGTCTGTTCTGTCTTCAGAAGCCACAGAACTCCATCCAATTCACTAAGTCCTGGGCACTGGACATGCTGACCAGACCTTGTGCTGGCCTCTAAGGACACAGAGGAACCAGAAATAGTTAGGTTCCCCCTAAAGAACCATGTCAGGCTGGGGAAAAAGACCAGTAAACACAGAGCGAACATATAATTTCAGTAAAAACTTAGGGTATGAAAGAGAAAGCTGGAACTGCTAGAGCAAACAGAGCACGAGTGAGGGAAGTGAAAAGGCAGGGTGGGGGTCTTTTTTTTAAATCTTAGCATTCTTTTTTAATTTTAGTCTTCAATTACTATTTAAATTCAGTATTATTTTATATTCCTTTCAGGTATATAGCATAGTGTTTTGACAATCATGTACTTTACAAAGTGTTTCCCCCAATATTTCCAGTGTCCAGCAGGCAGAATGCATAGTTACTCATCGAGTATATTCCCTAGTCTGCGCTCTACATCCCCGTGACTCTCCTGTAACTACCAGTCTACTTCTCAATGGCTTTACCCCTTTCACCCAGGCCCCGCTCTGGCAACCATCAGTCTGTTCTCTGTATCTATGAGTCTGTTTCTATTTTGTTTGTTTGTTTTGTTCTTTATTTTTTTAAAAAAAGACTTTATTTATTTATTTTTTAGAGATGGGAAGGAAGGAAGAAAGAGGGAGAGAAACATCAATATGTGATTACTTCTTGCCTGCCCCCTGCTGAGGACCTGGCCCACAACCCAGGCCTGTGCCTTGACTCGGAATCGAACCGGCGACCCTTTGGTTCACAGGCTGGCACTCAATCCAGTGAGCCACACCAGCCAGGGCTTGTCTTGTTCTTTAGATTCCATATATAAGTAAGATCATATGGTATTTGTCTTTCTTTGACTGACTTATTTCACTTAGCACAATGCCTTCTAGATCCATTCATGCTGTTGCAAATGGTAAGATTGCCTTCTTTTTTTATGGCTGAATCATATACCTTTGTATATCTGTGCCACAGCTTTTAAATCTACTCATCTATTGATGCGCACTTGGGTTGCTTCCATATCTTGGCTATTATAAATAATGCTGCAATGAACATAAGGGTGCATATATTCTTTCAAATTAGTGTTTAGGGTTTTTTCAGATTCATACAGTGTGGGTATCTTAAGTGCCAGACCAAGAAATGTCTACGTTGTCCAGCAAGGACTGGAGTGATGTGACAAATCCACTAGCTCTGTGTGACCCTAGAATGACGATTAATCTCAGCTGCCATCTACATGTCCTTCTGGGCACTAGGCCCTATTGCCTCATCAAAACCCTCAATATTTATCTCATTGAATCCCCACAACAACCCTGTCAGATAACAACTCTTATCCTATTTTGTAGATGAAAACACTGGAGCCCAGAGCAAGCAGGTATCCTCTCAAGGTTTACACGGTCAGTATTCTTAGAGCCTGATTTAAACCAGTCTGGCCAAAAGCCTCCCTCTCGGCTACGCTGCCTCTTGGGGTCCCTCTGTCCCTGTCACGTGCTAATTGGGGGTCTGCTCCCTCCCCAAGTTCCTAGGACCAGTCCCTGGCTTCTTGTGCATTTCCTAAGGTGGGGGAGCCAAGGCAGGGAGCTCCCCGTGGAGGTGGAGACTTTGGGCCTGAGCAAGGGTCAGGATGTTCATCACCGCTGAGGGATCTGAGGCACCGCCAGCAGCCTGGGGAGGTGGGCCTTTGTGTGGGTGAGGAGGGATTTTCCCAGCACCCTCAGATTTCCCTGTAAAGATGGCCTTTGCTGCAGTAGCCTGGCAGTGGCAGGGGCCTGATCCGGGATCCCTGAGTCCAGGCTGTAGCCGTGGCTGGCTCTGGGATGAGGCTCTTCCCCTTCAGGGAGGAGGGGACAAGCTCTCCAAGCAATACCCAAAACTGTAGCTGAGTCAAACACAGTTTCCGTCTGATTTAGAAGGGCAGACAAAATTCTGAATGTCCTCCCCAGCCTCTCCCAAGGCCTCGCCCAAGTCTCTAGGGGCAGCAGCTGGGCCCACCCTATATCCCAGTGGGATGCCCTTTCATTTAGGGAGGGAGTTCCACAGTTCAGTGATGGGTGGGAGGAGCAGGAGGGGATGAGGTCAGGGTGCCCCCGCTGTCTGCTGGTGAGGTAGACGGCGTCCTTAGGTCACACAGCCCGTTATCCAGCTGTGTGACCTTGGGCAGAGCTCCTAAACTTTCTGAACTTCAATTTTCATATCTGTAAAGTGTTGGTAATAATAGTACCCACTACTGGGGGCTATTGCTAGTGAGGATAACAGAAGAATTAAAGGGAAGTGTGTCTATATAGCACGCAGCACAGAGCCTGGTATGTAGTAAACACTGTGGCCTCGATGATTACGGTGATGATGGCAGTGAGGGCTGAAGCATGATGACAACAGTTACGTCAGACGCTATGACACACTGCCGGCCCTCTCCCAGCCTGGGGGTCCTTTCCTGCTCCCAGGCATTGCACTGACTCACTCTCCTTAACGGCTACCACCGTTTCCCGGGACCCTCCTACTCCAGTTCCACAAACGCGTCCTGAGTAAATGAGGCTCCTCGTGGCACCAGGCCCTGTGGATCTGAGCCTGGATGAAGATCTCATGCAGATCAGCACCCGACAGCTGCACCCTGGTGGTGTGGGAGCACCCGGCCTGAAGGAATTAGTAGAAGGTTCCCCAGGAGAGGCAGATTTTAGCCCAAGTCTTGTAGATGAGTAGGAATTGGCTGGAAGAAGAGAATAGGATTTCTTTTTCCCATTTAAAGGCATTCCAGGCCGATGAAATAACATGTGCAAAAGCAGAGAGGTGTGAATTTCATGCTGAGCTTGGGAAACTGTGAGAAGCACAGTATGGTTGGTAAGTTGGAAGCAAGCGGGGAGGGGTGAGAGATGAGAGTGGAGTGGAGGGGATGTTGGGGGCAGATCATGAAGAGCCTTTGTGTGCTAAATAAGACATTCAAAATGTATCGCGAAGGCCATGGCCACTTATTCTTTTCATCACAACACAAACATTCCTGAGGATCTGCTTGATTCAAAGCACCTTCGCAGTGGGCCCTGTGGTACCCTGCCCAGCTGCCCGTGCCTTCCGCCTCGGGCTGGAGCACTCGTCTCTCCATTGGCTGGCAGCCCAAGGACAAAACTCTGTTCCTTCCTTTGCCTTAGGCTGAGGAGATACTCCTCATCTCATGTCACTCCCCTTCCCTGGACAAGCCAGCATCCAATGGTTGGTCCACATGGTGGTATAAAGGCCCAGCCTCCTTGCCCCAGCTCAGGACAACTATGAAAAGGCGTTCCAGCACCAGAGCTCCCCGAGAGGTGGGCTGAGGCCTTTGTGGAGTCTGCATCACAGCCCCAGTTGTCCCGCTGCCCAGTCCTATTTCAGTCGCCCCCCAACAGGCATTGTTCTTGAGATCAATCCCCGAAAACCCTTCTGCCAACCTTGCCCAGGAACCCCAAACTGCGACCGCCATCATTGAGGGCTGTCGGTGCTGGGGAGCCATCGCATTGAGGAGTCAAAGACAGACCCTGCTTTTGGAAGGTAGCTCCCAGTGAGAGGATAAAATAGAGAGAGACCGGAGCCCAGAAGCCAGTGAGAAGGTCGGCCTGATTTAGCAGAGGAATGATGAGGACACAAGGTGGTGGCGGACAGGAAGGAGGGATGGATCCGGAGGACTTAAGGGAAACAGATTTGCCAGACAGGGGACAGACTGTGCATGGATGCTACTGGAGCAGCTGGGCAGAGGTGGCGCCAATTTCCCGGATGGATTTAGCAGGACACAGTTCAGTTTGGGAGTGGACAGCATGCCATGCCTATGAGGCATCCAGGTGGGGCACAGGAGGCGGGGCCGAGTACCCCTGATCAGGAGAAGGTATCTGAGCTGCAAGTGTGGATCTGGGAGTTCACCAGCTCAGGCAGCTTACAAAGCAGTTCTGCATAGCCATTGGTTCAATGTGAGCATCAACCAATCAGAAGGGTCATCAGGGTCCTGAAGACCCACCGTTGGGCTAGATGTTAACCCTTTAGTTGCTGGACCATGGGTGTCGGGTGGTATGTTGAATGTGAGGGGCACTGAGTCGGGCTCTGAGCAGCAACTATTCACTAAGAAGGAAGTTAGCATCCTTGTGTGCCAGCTGAATATCTGCGCTCCTGGTTCTTCACACAATCCCCACAGGAATCTGCTGAGGGAGATATTGCAATCCCTTCTTAAAAAGAGAACCAGGGCTCAGTGCGGGGAGTGAGTGACTTGCCCGGAATCGTACAGCTTCTAAACAACAGAGCCGCCGTTGAACTCAGGACCGTTTGATCCTGCATCCCACTCCCGTGGAGGTCAGAACCCAGCATTCTTGTGTCTTCAGTCAGCGTCCTTTCCCCTCGTTTAAATGACTGCTTCCTGTTCTGAATTCCAGAACTTCTAATCATTAGCCATTGTCTCCTTCCAAGAAACGGTGCTGAGACTGTCCAGACCTATGAGGGAGGGGTGGCGGAGTGTGAGAAGCCCAGACTCAAGGGAGTTTTCAGACCTGGGGAATCCCCAGCTCCTGGTTTGGAGCCCAGTGTGAAGGAAGGTCCTTGGCCTCTCTAATGGATAGTGGCAGGAGACCTGGGGGGCAGGAGACAGCTGCCCCGCCCCAGAGGGGCCCTCCACTTCCATCCTGTTCCCTCCAGGAAAAGGGGCAACTTGTGAAGCAGTGAGAATCTTGTTACTGAAAATGTTCCTATAGAACCTAGCTAGTCATTCATTTGTTCATCCCTTTTTTTAATGTCGAACGACTATTTAGGAAGTAACTCCCGTGTGTCCTGTGGCACCTGGGTCCTGCCCTCACCTGGGTCCAGGCTGGTGGAGGAGGTGGGTGCTAAACAGTGCGATAGACTAGGGAGTTCAAGGCTGCTGCGTTTGTCCCTGGGTCCCTAAGGCCAGCACAGATACGCCGTCAGGAGCTATTGATTATCGATAATGGAAGGAAGGGCTGAGGTTGGACAAAATGGTTGCCTGGCCGGCAGGGGAGAAAACCCTACAGGGGAGTTAAGGGTTGGGGGGCCTCTCCATCCCTAGAGAGCACCAGCCTCTGCCCTCAGTGTTCCACAGCCACTCACCCAGGGACAGGAGGCTGGACTCAGAGATGCTGGGGCCTCCCCAGAGCTGTGATCTTCGGTTCTGCCATGGCTCCAGGTGGCAGCCAGCTGCCAAAAAAACAGTTTGGCTGTTTGCTTAGCTGTGACCCAGAACACACTGAACGGACTTTCTTGTTAAAGCCTGCTCAGGGAGTCTGGGAGAGCGTTGGCAGGGAGACTGGAACAGGGAGAGGCCCCGTCCACAGTCCTTTGGTGTCCTGTCCCCAAGGCCGCCAGAAGTCTCAGGCATGACTTCATAGGGTTGCACTGTGTCAGGTTTTTAAAAGCATGACCTCGTTTGTTATTTTTCTTTTCCTTTAACTCTTAAGGATTTTCTGAGGAGATGGTTATAGGAGCCAGCTCCTCACTCTTCTCCCATTTCTGTCACGATCTTCCTCCTCACGGGGCTGTGGTTCTCAGCAAAAGGGTCAGGCGGCCCTGTGACCTCCCAGGGGAGAAGAAGTGACCGCGTGAGAAGGGAAGCGAGACGGGGGGAGACCAAGCTTCAGGGAGCGCCTACCACTGTGCTGGTTATTTTATTTTTGTTTTTTGAGATGCAGAGACAGAGATAAAATAATATATATGAGAGCACACAATTAATGATGAGTATGCTACACTAATAAAATGATAATTATTAGGTGAAACCATTATTTGAAAAACCAACGATATCTTTTTGTTCAGCCAAATACATGTTATTCGGGCACAGCCCAGGATGTTCCACGTTCTCTGCATGGAAAGCCATGTTATCCTGATTTGAAAGCTGAAGAAACTGCGGCTGAGGGAGTTCAGGTGACCTGCCAATGCCTTCCAGGAAGCCGGGAGTGCAGCCAGGCCTTAGATTCAGGTCAGTTCCCAAAGACCCTCCGTTCCCTGACCTCAAGCCAAGAGCCACTTTGTACAAGTCTCCAGTCTTGGAACTCATGCTGACTCAAGAGGTGAAAAAGACACTGGCCTGGGAAACCTGGGCTGAAATAGGCTCTGTCCCAAAGTGCTAGGGCCTTAGGCAGGTCTCTGCCTTCTCCAGGACTCACTGCCTACACTGTAAAGGGAGGGGTAGAGCTCAGCCATTTCTCACTGTGACCCATCTCTGGGTGTGTGACGTGCACAGAAGGCTGGGACCATGTCTGCCTCATATGTGCTGTCAGGGCCTGGGGTGGCCCTTGGCAGAGGACCTGCCTCAGTGACCCTGTGTCGACTGTGGGGCAGGAGGGAGCGTGTGTGGCTGGGCTGGGGGTGGGGGCTCGCAGGCACCAAGGGAGTGCGCCTGGGGTGCAGGGCTGCTTCCTCATGGGGTGGGAGGCTGCCTCCATGGTGACAGGTGACAGGTGACAGGGCGAGTCCTCTCTGCCCAGGCCTCTGAAGGGAGAGATTCTGGGGAGTTCCTCCCAGCCTCACGGGGGGCTCATAGCCTGGGATGCCCAACAGAAAGGCCCACTGCTCTTGACCTTTATTGGACCTTCGGAAAGGCCAGAGTTGGAAGCTTGCTAGGGGGCTGCAGTGTCCGGAGGCTTTCCCTGAACTGCCAGTCACTTGTCACCAAGGACTCAGTCACGTTCTTTCACTCCCTTTCTAGAGAAGGAAGACCAAGCCCAAGGCAATGCCTAGTGGAGACAGAGCTGTCTGTCTGCCTCGCTCAGGTCCACCCTCACCCCCGCCCCAGCTCAGAGCAGAGGGACGAGAGCAACACCAGCGAGAACGACGCCAGTGAGAACAACAGCCAGGCTCCAGGAAGGGAGGGCAATCTGGCGGCCTCCAGGGAAAGAGCTCATAGATGTTGTACACCAAGACCTGGGTTGACCTCCTGGTTCATGAACTGGAGGAGGCTCAAGAGGGAGGCACTGTGGACCTTCATTTTACCATCTGACAGGACAACCACAGTAGCAACCATTTACTGAGTATTTACTGTGTGCCAGGCAAGATGCTCAACTCTTTGCATTTATTCTCACATGTGATCCTCACAACAGCCCTGTGAGTATATTACTGCTTTTAATCCCATTTTACAGCTGGGGAAAAAAAAAAAAAACCTCAGAGATCTTATATAACTTTTCCAAGTTCTGACACCTAGTAAGTGGTATAGTTAAGGTACAAATCCAGGCTATAAAACTCGGACTAACTATGACATTACATTAGTTCCATCCATCCAGTTACCCATTTGTATCAGATAGGGTCCCAATAGAAAACTGATTCTCACTTCATTAGGGTAGTTCAAAGTGGACTTAGTAAAGGAACTATGCATGAAGTTGAGGAGGGGGTGGTGTGGAGGGAAACCACACAGGATCCTGCAGCAGCCTGGAGTCCGGAAAAGCAAAGTTGATGTTACCTAGAACCTGAAGGGGTGAGGGGACGGACATGTTAATGGAACCTGGGGAGGGAGTCCTGGGGAGAGGGGCCTGGCAGGAGTGGCGCCCTTGGTCCAGGGCTGCACCAGTCTGAGCCACCACTGGGAGAGGGGGCCTGGGGAATAAGTACCCTGGCTTCCTCCCTTCCTCTCTCATTCCTCCATCTCATTCCTCCATCTCCCTTCCTCTCTCATTCCTCCATCTCCTGCTGGGCTCCCCTTTGCCTAGACCTAACCAGAAGCCAAAAGGCATTGGGGCCCATTGGTGCAGTCCCTTCAGGTCAGCATCTGGGGCACAGAATAGGGTGTGGAAAGGTGGACAATGGATCTAGAGGGGCAAAGGGAAGACACCACCCATCCGCCCCACGTGTGTCTTGCGGTACTGTGCAGTGCGAGGCTCTGCTGTTGGTATGAGGATATCATTCCAGGCAAAACTGATGTTGTTAGTTCATTCATTCATTCATTCATTCATTGAGCGCCTTTGAGGCCTCTGTGAGAAGCTCTATCCTGGGTGTTAGGGACACCGGGAAAAGTGGGACCCAGCCCTGTCCTTGGATTGCTCAAAAACCGCTGGAGGGTGATCCTGAGACGTGACCTGGGATGCCTGCTTCCTTGTGTAGGTCTGGGGTGGATCAGAGGAGATGGAAGCAGTCCAGCCGGCAGAAAATCTGTTTGCTGACTTTGCTAATTTGACCAATGATTCTTAGGATTTTATGTCTTTTGGGAAGGGGAGCGCAGTTAAGGCCAAGGGGAGGCCCTGTGCCTTCATCTCAGTTACATCATTATCTTATGATGAAGAAACAAAGCCCTGTCATATGAGACCAAGACACAACCCCAGAACTTCTAGGGCTCCTGGGGTACCCAGGGAGGTAGGCAGAGCCTCTTTGTCACAAGACCTGGCTTCCACTCCAGCTCGGCTTCGTGCCTTTGAAGAAACCCCTGCTTTGCTCTGGGCCTGCGTTCTTAGCTATACAGAGGCTGCTGGGACCTCCAGCTTTGAAGTTTGCTGAGTCTGAGAGAAGGCCGCAGCTGTGGGCTCCTGCCCCTTTCCCCATGTCACCCCCAGAGCTTCTCATGCTCACGTGAACGCCTCTGTGCTTGTTTTCCTTCAGGACCTTGAGGATGCTGCCTCACTTCCCTGCGCTTAGCGACCACCTGCTCTCCTTGCCCCTGATTTAGTTACTGTACCTAAACCCCTCCAAACTCATTACTTCTGGGTGCTTAACTTGCTGTGAGGTTAATAGCACTGGTAGTGCTGATCTAAAGGGCTCAGACATGCTGGGGGGCAGCTGAGAGCCCACCTGGATATGTGAGGAGTGAGGGGCCCTGTTCTGCTCTGACCCTCCTTGGCCTCCTGACATCTCGGCGTGTCCGACACAGGAGGGCCTGATGCCCACACAGAGCACTCTCGGCCCACCTTGGGGCGCGCAATTTGTCTCTTGCTCCCTTCTCTGGCTTGTTTGTTTGCTCAGTCATTTAGTGGGCTTCCAAAATGATTTCTTAGAGACCATATCTATATAGTACACCTACATCTGTATTTATAACTGTATTTCAATCTTTGTGACATGCACAAGCCTCTGGAACACAGGGGCCCTTGTCAGATGTCAGATGTCAGAGTGGGTCTATTCAGATGGGAATGTGGGCCCTTCCACAGAAGCCAGTGGGGAGAGATGCTGGTGCCCAGAGCCACCGGTGGGAATGTGAGGGCAGCAGTGGATTGACATTATGGAATGAAGATGACCAAGGACAGGTGGCCCTTGCCATTGTCCGGGCACTATGTACCCTACCCACCTCCAGAACTCCAGCACCTCAAGGAGGAGGGGAGGGGAAAGCCCTGGATTGGCCAGAGTCGTGTCCATCAACAGCAGGAAGTGAAGCCTGCAGTTGGCACCTGTGCACCCGCGAGCATGGCTGACGCAGCCCATCTCTCTCTCCAACCTGAGCCTGTGTCAGGGGGTCCCCTGGTGAGTACCTTCCATCCTGTTACGAAGGGAGGAGCATCAGAGCCCGTTTCAATTGGAAATGCCACGCCCTTTTTGGAGTGGGAGTTGGAAAAGAGTCTCGTTTGTGCAGAATTATGACGTCTCCCATGTCATAGAGTATCCTGACTACCCGCTGCCAACCGCCCCGCCTACTCAGTTGGCGGCAGGTGACTGCTTGAATCACATATTCTTGGCTATGAGTATGTGTGACTGTAGGCTTGACTGTGAGCATAAGTGAGAACGAGGCTTGCATGTGAGAATGTGCGCCCACTCGAGGAACCTTATCAAATTAAAAAAACTAAACAAAACCCTGAGAACATTGAACAAAGACCATCAAGTCCTACTGCCTGTCAGCCTTTGAGTCAACGTGTACATTTTAAACGAGGGCCCAGCAGTCAGCTTGCTTGGTAGGCCAGTTTAGCTGTTTTGAGCCAAAAGATTCCAGTTTGCTTTTTTTTTTTTCTCCAGAGCCTTTTGGTGTCTGGTGATGAGAAGCCCCTCAGGCTGAAAAGCGAGGGGGAAGCTAATGTCAGGGGCCAGGGAGAAATGCTGGGTCACCCAAGGCAAACACGGCCCTAACTGAGATCCCACAGCAAAGGCCATCATGGGCCCGTCCATGCAGGGGGTCTGGCCTCTGGCAAGAGAGGGCGTGGGGACGACCGGGCGTGGGAGAAGGAAGGGGCAGAACTCCCCGGGACACCACACTTGGTCCTTCATGTATGACTCGGTTCCCCTTCATCATCGCCCTGGCAGGCGGATAATTGTCCCCACTTTACAGAAGAAAAAACAGACGCTCCAAGAGGGGGAAAATAACTTGCTAAGGCCCGTGCACCTAGGAGAAAAGTCCGTCCTGTTGTGGTGGGTCCCTTGCTCCCTAACACACAGCAGAACTACTTTTAGGACACAGAGAGGGGAGGGGTAGGTTTGCACAATAGAATGGAGTTCATTCATGGTGACATTTCAGTCACAGTGACTGATGGGCGCTGCTCTGAATGTCTAGGTGCACCTTAGTGGTCAGCCTAGAATTCAGATGGGCACTGGGTACCCTATCAGAAGGAGTGTCCTGTAAGGAATCAAGTTATATTTTCTTTAATGAGAGAAGTTATAGGCAGAGAGTAACCTTGAAATCCCCAAGTGTGGCCTTTCTTAGAACGCTCATGTTGGGAGGGGCCGTAGGTCAGGGCTGTGGAGAAAGCAAACGCTGGAAGCCACCTGAATCCCTGGCTCTGGAGATGCTTGGAAATTACAACCAAGAAAGGGCCTCCTAAGAGCTGCAACACAGTAGCTGAGGCTGTCGGGCGTGAGGGGCTGCGCGGGGACGAGGTGGGCGCTGGAGCTCCTCTCTGCCCTGCTCTGGGAAACACAGCGTCCCTTTGACAGGGGTGGGGAAGGAGGTATGGAGAAAAGCCGTCCCTGGGTGGGACCAGCAGCGTGGTCAGGGAGACGGTGTATAATTAGAGTGTAATTAGCATGTTTTGTGGGTTGAAAGGAAAAGCTGCCAAATACTGTAGGAGAAAAAGTTACCCAGTTCCCACCCAAGGGAGACTGGAGGCCAGCAAGGGGGCCTGCTAGGCAAGGAGCCCAGGTGTGCGTGCGGTTATCTGAGCGCGGCATGGCGGTGGCAGAACGGCCCCTCAGAGAAACATGTGGCCTGGCAGCGGGCCCTGCTTCCGCAGGCAGGTCGTGGGGGGCCAGGTTTCTGTGTGGTGACGCCGGGGGGTAGGCAGGAGCCACGGTGGCAGGGGCCGCGTGGACACGGCTGCTCGCTCACTGCTGGAAGCATTGGACTAAGGCCTTGGTGTGGGGGACAAGTCAGGACATCTCTCCCCAAGAGAGCGAGGCCAGAGTGGAGACCTGAGCAAATTCTTATTTTAATTAAAGCAAAATAAAGGTAATAGTCCCAAAGGGTAAGTTTGCTACATTTGAACATGTATTAGTTAGGAACTTCTTTGTAAGAAGAGAAAAAGTAACGTTAGAATACAAACGACAAATCAAGAGAACTATTTGGCACATGTATGAGAAGAAATCAATGTCTAGAAAATAGAAGGAACTATAAGTCAATAAGAAAGGACAGACAAGCCAATAGAAAATTGGACAAATTTTTTGACAAGGAAAGTCACAGAAGACATGAAAAGGATTTCCTCATGCCAAGATGCCCGCCCTGCTTCTCCTCAGGGAAACAAAAGTTTAAAATAAACATTGATTGGGAAATTAGCTTTCGCCTGTAAGAGCGACACATTTTGAGAAATACTGATGCTATTCAATGTTGATAACGGTTTCTAGCACTGAAAGTTGGTATAGCTCTTTGTGGAGGCCAACTGGCAGACTGTATGAGCATGTAAACTACACGTACTTCGGTGTATTTGACCTAGCAATTTACCTCTCATTATCTACCCCAGAGACACACCTGCATATGGGCACAAAGAGGAAGGTACAAAGATGTTTGTTACAGAATTTTTCATAAGAGTAAAAAATTGGAGGAAGATGTACAAGAGTAAGGGATGGTATATTCATTCTATGCAATACCATGCAACAACAGGGGCATGTAGCCTTGTGAACTTGGGCTTGTAGGTGTTCCAAGAGAAGGAGGCCTGAGTGTTTGCTTTCCTGAGCTGTCCTGCGTTCTAAGTGACCCAGAGGCTGAATGGAGAGCCAGTGAGCTAATAAAGCAGGAGGGTAAAGGCAAAGGCAAAGGGGAGACCACTGGGCAGGGAGCTAATGATGGATAAGGCAGAGACTGTGGTTCTGCAGGCATCTGGAGCCAAGGTGTAGCCAGGTCAGCCAGGGCCACCGCTGGGGCATGGCCTGGGTTGAAAGAAGACCCAGAGTTCACTAGCTTGAGATGCCTCACTTGAGGAGCCCAGCAACCAGGCAGGTACAGGATCATCCCAGAGAGATACAGACCACATCTGCCTCTTCCAGGCAATCCTGTACCTGCCTAGTTGCTCCCATTAAGGCCTCTCCACACATACACACCTGGAAAGGCAGGAGGAGGTGGAAGCGACTTGAGGAGTGGAGCATTTTTAGACAAGACAGACTGAAAATTTCTTAAAGAGACTGTTTCATTGACCAGACGAAGCTTTAAACCGCATTAGATGACGTTATGTAATTTTCTTCTGCTAACTGAGGCGGGGGCAGGGAACGGTTTTGGGGGAAAGTCAGTTGAGTAACAAACAATATACAACAGCTTCCTTGAGCGCTGGAGCACACGGTGAGATAAATTTTGTGACCCTGATGCAGTAGTGTACTCTGCTGGGTCGGTTTCCTCTGCCTGCCATGCCCCTCCCGTTAGCTCCTACTTCTCTCTAAATTTAGTTCTGATTTCCCTGCTCAGGGAGCGGCCCTTGAACTCCCAGACTGGCTTCCACACCCCTGAGCTTCCCTCTAATCACAGCATTTCGCCCGCTGTGTTGCCCTCCCCCATCAGACTCCGAGCGCTGGGTAGCAGGGGCCACCCCCGATGCGTCACTGTACTCTTAATATCTAGCACAGTTCTTAGCGTATGGCGGCGGCTTAGCAAATGCTTGTTGAATGAAAAAGTGAATAAATGAGTAAATGAGTGAGAGGGGTTGCATTTAGAGTAGACCTGAAAACCATGTGACCTTGGGCTAGTCATTTCCCCCTCTAGGTTGTGGGCGGGGGCAGGGGGGGGCCCTATTTTCCATCTTCAAAGAGGCGAGGGTTGGGCAGCTGGGCTTCTCTCTGTCCTTTTCTTGTCCAGAAGCCCAAAACTGCGGGGTGTTCTGCCCTGTCTGCCCACTGAGAAAATGTAGACCAGAGAACCCAGTCTATGTAACCTCCCCTCCCCCTCCAATTCAGGCCTTCGCAAAATGCTGCTGCTTCCTCTTTCCAGATGTGGCTCATGTCTGGCTTCCTCCCCACACCCTAGTCCTGGAGGGACACTGAAGCTTCCAGATGGGTGTGATCCCTGCCTCCTTCCCGGAGTCCTGCAGCCCGGCAGCAGCCCAGCCCCTGCTGAAGAGCTGCCCTAGGCCTCTCCGCCCGCCGGGCAGCAGGAATCTGCCCCCTCTTCCTCAGCTGCCTCTCTGTGCGTCCTCCCTCCCTGCTGCTGTGTCCCTCTCGCCTTTCTCTGAGTGTCTGTCTCTTGGCCTCTGTGCCTCTGGCTTTGTTTTTCTTTCTCTCTCTCTGCCTTTCTCTCTATTTATTCTTTGTACCTCTCTTTCCCTTGGCAGAAGAATATCCAAACCTGTAGAGAATTTTTATTAAAATTCATTTGAGCCAAGCAGAGCATACACCAGAAACAAGATACCAACAGACCGAGATTAAGTACTTCTCAGAATGACTGTTTGCAGCTTCTTCTATGCACTTGGAATTAGGGAGGGAACACAGGGAAGATTACATGAAGGTGGGAAAAAGCAAGGAAGGGATTGGATTACAGTACAATAAATGATTATGTGCTTTCTGGAGGGTGGTTTCTCTTTTTAAGATTTTTTAAAAAATTAAATTTATTGGGATAACATTGGTTACTAAAATTTTGTAGGTTTCAGGGGTACAATTCTATAACACACCATCTGTATACTGTATTGTCTGTTCGCCACCCCAAGACAAGTCTCCTCCATCACGAGTTATCCCCCGCTTCCCTCTCTTCTACCTCCCCCCGCCCCCTTTTCCCTTTGGTAATGGAGGGTGGTTTCTCCTGAGAGGTCTAAAAAAAGGGCATTTCAAAGGTGTGTTAACCTATATACACAAAAACAATGGACAGGGCTTGCTTAAGGCAAAGATAACCCTTTTACTGAAGGATTTAGAGGCCTGGGGGAGACTACTCCCTGTGACCTGATCAGGTCGTTGTGATCAGGTAGCCCTGAGAGTGTGCTTTCCTTAGAACCCATTTATCATCCACACCTTCTCTGTCCCTCTCTCGCCTTGGTTTGTCTGTGTTTTTTCTCTTATTTCTTCTCTCCAGACCCCTGTTCCACCTAGTGTTCTTCCTCTCCACAGGCCTTAGCCTCCCTGGCCTGGCTCAGTGTGGGTCTCAGTTTCTCCCAAAGCCCCTGCCTGGCTCCTGGCTCACCTGCCCGAGCCCTGGCCAGCCTGAACCACCCATAACCCTCTGCTGCCAGGCGCTCCAGGACAGCCACTGGCCCCAGCCCGGTGCAGGGGGCTTGCCGGACTCACACCCCCTAGGAGTGCCTTCCTGAAGAAGAGCAGGAAGTGGCATGACTCATGGGCAGGGTCGCCTGGCCATTTGTGGCCTGGGACTGCCTGCCCCCAGCCTGCACGAAGCAGGGCCCCTTTCTCTCCCTGACTGCCCCAGTGCCTTGGCCAGGGAGCGGGGCCCCCAAACAAGGGCTGTACTCATGGGCCTCGGAAGGGGCTGCTTTCCTCTGCTGGCATCTTCCCACAGAGCCTGCTGGTGCTGGGCTACTTGATATCAGGGCCGCTTCAATTGAGAGGAATTAGGCCCCAAGGCCCAGCCAGAGGGATTTAAGAACCCAAGAACAAACATGAGAGGGAGGTGGTGAGACTGGAATGTGAAAGCTGAGGTGAGGATTAGACAGGTAAAATTCCACAGTGTTGGATTCTGGACTCTGCCCCTTACCAGTGGAGTAGTCGTAGGCAAACCACTTCTGCTTTCTGACCCTCTCTTTTCTTTCCTCTAATTCCCTCCAGGTGCACTGTTATAAAAATTACATGTCAAGACATAGATAAAAAAACCAACATTGAAGGCTTACAATAACAATAAATGTTCCTGGGTACGAAATCTGAATGTCTGACAAAGACATGGGCCCAGGGTCAGGGGTCTTGTGTTCAAATCCCATCTATACTTTCTGTGGCTGGGGCAGAGGTGGGGGAAGAGGTGCTCAAAAAGGGTTGAAGAGTAGGTGAAGGGATGAGGGAATGAATGACTGAATCTCAGTCACTGATCAACTGTGACCCTGCCCCCCCCCCAAGAAAAAAGAGCCCCAGCGGGGGTGGCTCAGTGAATAGAGTGCCGGCGTGTGAACCAACAGATCGTGGGTTTGGTTCCCAGTCAAGATACACGCCTGGGTTGTGGGCTAGGTCCCTTGGTAGGGGGCACGGGAGGCAACCACACATTGAAGTTTCTCTTCCTCCCTTTCTCCCTCCCTTCCCCTCTCTCTAAAAATAAATAAATACAATCTTTAAGAAAAATGGAAAAATCATTTTTACCTTGCAAGGGTGTTATATGAATGAAGTTAAATAAGAAATGTAAAAGTGCATAATTACTGTTCAATAAATGTTAGCCCTTATATAAATTATAATAATCTTAGAACAAGGATTAAAGTGAAAAATTCAGTGTTTACGGTCAATCCTTATATAAAGTAGGCCAGTTGACCATTTAAGCCCACAGTGCTAAGAGGCACGGTTTGTACAAAGGGCCTGGCTTGCTTTTTGGTGCCCTTGGGCTCAGAGCAGACTGAGTAAAGGTACCTGGAAGTTGTTTACACAAGCTCTGAACAAAAAGTGGCTGCGGAGATATCAGAGCTTCAAACCCAGGGAAGCCACAGCCTGGGGACAGACCGAAGAAGACCAGAGTCTGGAGAACGGTCCTGCCAGTGAGGACGGAGGCCTGCAGGGAGGCTGTTTCGATGACCATAGGCTTTGCCCCATCTTGATGGTGATCAGGGCACATCCTATCCTATCCCTAGGCTGGGCACCAGACCCCTGCCCTACCTGAGCGAGGACCACAGCGGCAGGACAGACAGATCTGCCCTAACTTGATTCTGGCTGCCCTTGAACACATCCCACATGCTACTGGGGAGGCACAGACCAGACCTCCCCAAGATGTACCGCTTTGGCATGTGAATTGTTTTGAGCGGAAGGCAATTGAGACCCAGTGAGCTCACAAGTAACTTTTACTTTTCCTGTAAAGAATCTAAATTAGGGGCCTTCCCATAATAAGAATTATCACCAGAAATAAGCTTTTATGAACTATCTACAAGGCAGGAAAACATCTAATTACTGAGCATCTGCTCTTCTTAGCGTCCTGCCTTGACCTTCCTCTCCTCTGAAGCTCCAAGGTGCCTGACTTCATCCTTAGCTCAGAATTCCATATATACGTCACTGTGCTTTCTGTCCCTCAGCCTGGCATATATGTGGTGGTGGGGGTGGGTAGCTCTGACCTCTTCATGTATGTTGGGGGGGGGGACATACATATTTCATTAAATTTGGTTATTTTTTCTTGTTAATTTTTCCTGTGTAGATTTCATTTTTAGATCAAATGACAGAACCTGGAGGGGTAGAGGAAAGTTTCTTCCTCCCCCACACGGCCCCTTCTCTGCCTTGGCTCCCACAGTCCCTGCCACGTGAGACGTGCAGTCCAGCCTTCTCCTTTGTTACTGTCCTGCTCGCCCTTCATCTGCCAGCTCTACTGCAAACCCGTAAGGTTTCTCTAGGTCAGAATGACTCACTCACTAACCTGACCTTGAGTAAGTTACCTGACCACTAATCCTTAGTTTTCTCATTTGTAAGATGAGACTGTTCATACCTATTTATGGGTCTTACGAATATTTAGTGAGAAAACTCACATGAGAGTGTCCGGTGTGATTCTGACACATAAATTCTCCCTTATCCTGACACCTTTTCCAAAAAAACACTTGTCCCACTATTCCCCTTACGTTAATTGGCATGTGTGCCCCATCAGAATGGGAAGTCCTTGAGGACAGAGCTATTCCCATCCCCATTGCTAAACACAGGACGTGACCCCCCACAACACACACAGAGGGAAGTGGCCCTGGCCCTGACCATCACAAGATAAATTAAACCACATTCTCTGAACACTCCCTACGTGCCAGGCAACATGGGAAGCATCTCTGAGCATCATTCAACCAGTCAACAAATACTTAGTGAGCATCTACTATGTGTCAGGTTCCGTTGACCACACTCAGGTAACATCAGTGAGTGAGAGTCACAAATCCTGTCCTCCTGGAGCTTGTCTTCTGGCAGAGGGAGCAGATGATAGACAGCAAACAGTGTTAGAAAGTGACAAGTGCTATGAATAAAAATAGAGCGGTGCAGGGGGAGTGTGGGGGAAGGGGAATGGGTTACAATTTTAAATTGGGAGGTCAGTGTAGGGTTCCTTAGAAGAGAACCTTTGAATCAAGGTTCGAAGCGGTGAGGGAGTTTGCCATGTTGACATGTCTGTGGGGGGTATGTTCCTGGCCAGGAGAACAGCCAGGACAAGGGCCCTCAGGTGACCTGACCTGACCTGACCTGTTGGGGTAGAGAAGTGGAGCAAGAAACATTAGGGCACGAAGCCAGGGCATTATTGGGTTGGTCAAAGGACTTTGTTCTTTGCCCTGACTGACTGAAGAAGCTTTTGGAGATTTTGAACAAAGGAATGACATGATTTGACATATCTTTTTTTTTTTTTTTATGCCCAAGGACATACTTACTGATTTTAGAGAGCGGGGAAGGGAAAGAGAGACAGAGGGAGAGGAACATCAATGCAAGAGAGAGACATTGAGCAGTTGCCTCTCATACGCACCCCCGCAACCAAACCCGCAACCTAGGCATGTGCCCTGACAGGGAATCAAGCCCACAGCCTTTCAGTTTAGGGGACAATGCTCCAACCAACTGAGCCACATGACCACGGCGATTGACATATCTTTTAAAAGGATCGCCCTGCATGACTATTCTATGGGTTTAATTCCAGCTCCATCTCTTTGTAGCTGCATCACTGGGCAAGACATTTTACCACTCAGCTTCAGTTTCCTCTCTGAAAAAAAAAGCAGATTAAGAATATGTGTCTAACAGATCCTTGGCAGAAATTCCTGTCTGCTTTGAGGCCTAAGAATAGCAGTCCTCCTGAGCAGTTGGTCCATTCCAATCTCACGAGCACTGTGGCGGCATTTCTCATGCTTACTGTTGCTGAGAGGCTGAAAGCAAAGCTGGTGTCCTACCCGGAGCAAATGCAGTGGCAGCTTTATTCTTGCACTTGTTCCTTTCCATGCCTACTCCAAAAATCATTTTAAATGCTATACACTTTAAGTAATTTCCTTAATATAATAATTTTTCCTCAGTTACAAAAGTAATACATGTTAATGTTAGATATTTTGCAAAAATGGCCATGTAAAGTACTATGAAGAAAATATATGTGACCCAAAGATAATTACTTTTAACCTTTTAGCCCCACTCCCTTGTCCCCAGCCAGGCTGCTGGAGAATTGCACCTTCATGCCATGGTGGAACACGGATAATAAAAGCAGCAAAGAGTTGGCCTTTGAGGTTTGAGTGTAAACAGCACATTTGAAAGAATTGATGGAGTCAGATTCCAGACCAGTTAAGAAATGTTTTAATAGACGAAGGAGAGAGGTGGAGGGAAGGTGAAGAACTGGGGGTGCTAAGACGGCGCCCAGCATCAGCTACCCCTCCCCAACTCGCGTTTTCCCAGGAAGCCAGTGTGCTGGAGCAGCCCCAGGGAGGCAGGGGTGCTGTGGGACTCCAGGAGCCGGTGGGGAGGCCAGGACACTTGACTTCCTTGCACCCGGCTGAGGCTCTGGAGAGCAGAACAGACATGACTGCAGAAGTCCAAGCAGATGGGCCAAGGCAGCCTGGCAGGATGCCCCCCAGCCCAGGAGAGGCTTGGGGGTGAGAGAGGGAGGTCCTGGGCCTGGGGGAGGCAGTCGTAGGGCATAATGGAAAGCTCCCAGGGGTCCCCTTGGCTCACAAACAGGTGGAGAGATCACGGCATACCCGATGCGTAGCTGTATCAATTTCCTGTGGCTGCTGACACCAAATGCCACATACCCGCTGGCTTAAAACAACAGAAATTTATATTCTAGAGGCCAGAGGTCCGAAATCAGTTCTGGCTGGGCCACGCTCCCTCTGAGGTTCCTGGGGGAAACTTCTTCTTGCGTCTTCCAGCTTCTAGTGGCTGCTGGCATTCTTTAGCTTATGGCTGCATCTTTCTCTGGTCCATCTTCATGTCTGTCCAGTCCACTCATCCCTTTCTCTTTTTTTAGATTTTATTTATTTATTTTTAGAGAGAGGGGAAAGGAGGGAGAGAAACATTGATGTGAAGAAAAATATTAATTGGTTGTCTCCCATAAACGCCCTTACTGGGGACTGAACCCACAATTCAGACACGTGTCCTGACTGGGAATCAAACTGGCAACCTTTCGCTTTGCGGATGACACCCAGCCAGCTGAGCCATACGGGTCAGAGCTTTTGCCTCTGTCTTATAAGGATATGTGTGATCATAGTCAGGCCCCATTTGGATAATCCATGGTAACCTCTCAAGACCTTTATCTTAATCACATACTTTACCATGTAAGGCAATTTCAGCTCATCATATAAGGTCCTATCACAAGGGTCTAGGAGATTAGAAAGTGAATATGTCTTTGGGGAGGGGATGTTTTCTTTTTTTCCTGCCTACCACAGGGGCCCTGAAGTAGCCAAAAAAAGCTGCCTGGAACTGAAGGGCCACGTGGTCGGGAACAAGGCTTGACCACGCAGCACCCCCTGAGAGCTAATAGCCAGAACTCAGACAAGCTGATGGGAGGTCTTGGGGGACACCATTGTGAACAGATGGCACTTGACAACCCACCTCTAAGACAGGCAAAAGGGGGGGTGGTTTGTGTAGGTGAGGGACCCAGGAATGACAGATTAAAGGTCTACCTCATACAATAGGGGTTCATAATAGAAATTAAATTTAAAAAATGAAGTTATCACTTTGTTTTGCACTTCTGAGTCTGAGTGCTCTGCAATGGGAATTCATTACATATACCTATGTGTACATGTAATCACACAAAAACTCTCATGTATAAATACTAATTTTAGGCTATAATTTTTAACTTAAGAAGATCCTGTAAACATCTTTCCTTGTTATTCAGTTAAATATCCTCCTACATCATCATTTTTACAATTGCCTTTAACATTCCATTGATTGATATATACCATCTTGTATTTTTATAAAATCTTATAAGACTGAACTGTAACAGGCCAGAGGTAGCAAGCAAGCCTCAGGACATCAGATTTTATTCAGTTCAGACTACACTGGAAAGATTGGGTTCTTAGCTTCTGCTGAGGAGGGGAAGCCACCTGGGAGTCTACGGTGGCCATGGACAAGCCGCATGCAGATAATTGAGAGTTTTACCCTGTGTCTTTTGACTAAGGCATTAAAACTATGAGGATGTATTTAAAGGTTTTATTTATTTACTTTTAAAGAGAGGGGAGGGAGGAAGAATGAGAGGGAGACAAACATCCATGTGCACAAGAAACATGGACTGGTTGCCTCTTGCACACCCCCTACTGGGGGCCTGGCCTGCAACCTAAGCGTGTGCCCCAACTGGGAATTGAACCTGTGACCTTTCAGTTTGCAGGCTGATGCCCAATTCATTGAGCCACACCAGCCAGGGCTGAAGATGTATTTAAATCAGCATTGGTGCTAATTGATAGCCTCTTATATGTCTGTAGATCTTGCCAGAAAAAGAAAGAATACCAGTATTGGAATATTGCCAATATTGGAAAATGAATAAATGAGAGACTCATGTGTATCACAAGACCAGCTGAGAAGGCAGCTGCCTGGAAGCTGGTGACTTTCCCCAATAGCCCCGTGACTCTCGGGAATCTCAGAGAAGCCTGGGGACTCTGTTGGAAACATGCTGCATGGCCTTCAGCCAAAGCAGACCTTTCTGTGTCCTCTTATGTGCTAATTAAATAATTACTTCAGCAGCCATTTCCTGGTGCTTGCTTTGTGCCAGGCCCTGGACTGGGTCTGGCACACAGAGATGGTTCAGACAAGATTTTTGCTCGCAGAGGGTTCACCATCATGGGTGGCTGAGACGAGAGACTAAGTTCAGTGCTGTGATGGAGGAAGGCATGGAGACCCCTGAGTTGCTTGATGAGTCAAGGGGGACTTCCTGCAGGGATGACAAATGAGATGGATCTTGACAACTGAACAGAAGTTTGCTGGCTCGCATCAATGCAGGGAGTAGGAGAAGAGGCTATTCCTTTGGCTCCCTGTAGGGAGCAGCTCCTCCCTATGTCAAGCCCCCCTGGGAGGTAGTAGCTGTATGAAAATGAGACACACAAGAACACTGGTGCTGAGAAACCTGAGTTCCAGAGAGCAAAGTGACACACTCATGGTCACACAGCACAGTCAGGAGCAGAGCAAGGACCCAAACTCTCCAAGTCCCATTCTTTCCCTACCCATCCTTGGCGCGACTCTGGAGGACAGCACCAGGCAGCTAGTGGGGACATGGTGCCCACTCTGAGTGAACCCACATGGGCTGGCCCTAGGCCACCTTTTCCCCAACTCTTCAGCACAAATGGATGTTGTATATACCTTTGATTTTTGTTTTCTGCACCTACCTCCACCTCTGAGGTTGGAGATTGTGCAAGAATCTGTCCCCAGGTGAGGCCAAAGGAGGTCTCCAGGCCAGGTGGTCCCGGGGGAGGGTTTTATTGAGACAGCTGGAGAAGTGAGGCCCATGTAAAAGTCAGAGCAGATGTGGTAAAGCCAGAGTCTGAGCCAGAAAGCAGCCCTGTGTCACCTGCCAAGTCCAGGGGCTGGGGGGCGGGAGAGAAGGCCAAAAGCAGGGGAAGGAGGTTGACCTGTAAATACAGCATTTGTATGACCTAGCCTTGGAAGTCACGTAGCATCACTTTGGCTGTACCCTATTGGTCAAGGCAGTTACAAGGACCTGCGAGGTCCAAGGGGAGAGGACATAAACGCTACTTCTCGATGGGGAATGGCAAGGTTTTATAGAGCCTGTGGGATGGGAGGTGCTCTTGCCATCATCTTTGGAAAATACGATCTGACATACCACTTTGCAGCTTGTATTTTCACTTTCTTTATGGTGTCTTTTGATGAACAGAAGTTCTAAACTCTATAGTAGTCAAGTTTATCGCACTTTTCTTTCCCTTTATGTTTGCATTTTTTAAAAGATTTTATTTATTTATTTTTAGAGAGAGGGAAGGGAGAGAGAAAGACGGGGAGAGAAACATCCCATCAGATTGCCTCTTGCAGGACCCCAAGACCCTCAACCCAAGCGTGTGCTTAGACCTGGAATCAAACAGGTGACCTTTCTGTTTGCAGGATGACACCCAGCCCACTGGACCACACCAGTCAGGGTATGTTTGCATTTTTTAATGTCTCGTTTAAGAAGTCCTTTTCTATCTTAAGTTCACAAAGGAATGTTCCTGTATTTTCTCCTAAAATTAACAAAAAGCCACCTTTCACATTTAAGTCCTTGATCCATCTGGACTTGATTTTTGTGTATGGTTTAAGGTGCAGATCACATTTTATTTTTTTTTCCAGAAGGGTAACTGAAAATGTCAGCACCATTTAGCAAACACCCCTTTCTTTACCCTCATTGCGGTTCTCATGTATCAAGTTTTTTAAAATCATGAATGAGCACTGAATTTTATTGAATCTTTTTCATCTAAGATAAAAAAACATGGCATTTCTCCATTAATATGCTATTGTTGAATATTAGTTAAGACAAAATTTGGCTATGAATGACAGAAACTGCTAAATAATAGGGGCGCAGATACAAGAGGAGTTTGCCTTTCTCACACACAGGCCAGGAGCAGGCGATTCAGGGAGAGCTTCGTGACTGTGCTCCAGGAAGTCCTCAGTGCCCCAGGCTCTCCCATTTTGCACTCGTCACCTCTCAAAGGGACTTGCACTCATGCTCCAGGATGGCCCTCGGGGGCACAGCCGCCTGCTGCAGGGACTGGAGGACCACAGGGCAAAGGACTGGTAAGGTGCTCTCAAGAAAGGCTCTTGGAATCTGGTGTCCTAGGCTTTGTATTTTATTTGGGATTTTTACATAGATGTTCGTAAGTTCTATAAGCTTACAATTGTCCTTTACAACACTAACTTTGATTTTTGTGTGGAAAAATTATATGAATTTAGAGCTATTCATTTATCAAAGGTTTGATGTTGCTTATATGAAAAACTCTTTATCTTGTTATTTTTATTGTGGGAAGATTAAAAAATTCTTTTTAAGAATTTGACGCTTACAGAAAAGTTGCAAGTAGTACACACTCAATTTATTTTTCCCTGAAGGTCTATTTTAGTGTTTCCTACAAACAAGGACGTTTTCCTACCTAATCACAATAGGACCATCAAACTCAGGAAGTAGACCTGTACATTACTATACTATACTCCTTAGACTTCATAGACTCCATTCATGTTTCTCGCAGTGTCCCAATAATGCCCTTTAAAGCCAAGGGATCCGGTTCAAAATCTTGTGTTGTTGCGTCTCTTTACTCTCCTTCAGGATGAAACAGTTCTTTAGCCCCTCCTTGACTTTAACGATCTTAATACTTTCACATGCTTTTCAATTTTGGATTGTCTGATGTTTCCTCATGATCAGATTTATGTTTTGAACCTTTAGCAGGACTATCACAGAAATGACAGTATAGTCTTCTCATTGCATCTTATCAAGCGGCACATAATTTCAGTTTGTCCCATTGCTGGTGACGTCTGATCGCTTTGATGGTGTTTGCCAAGCTTCTCCACAGGAAAAGTGCTGCAGAAAATTATTCCTTTTTTTATTTGTAATGAATAAATATTATGTGGGGAAGTGTTTTGAAACTATATAAATATTCCATTCCTCATCAAATTCTTCCTCTCTGCTCCTTCCCTCCTTCTCTGACAGTTTGGATTCATGGCTTCTTATTTTATTCAGTGAGTTATAATCTGCTTTTATCACTATTTATTTTGGCGCACAAAATGTTCTGGATTTCACTAGAAAGTTCTGTCTTTTTTATATGTCCCATCATTCTTTGAGCACTTCCTTAATTTCCAGAACAACAAGTCATTCCGGGATCACCCTGTTCTTTCCCTAACTCAGGCTTGAAATTAGCCATTTCTACAAGGAGGCTTGGTTCCTTTAGAAGCCAAGATCTAAGTGGTAGGGGTGCTTATTGCCTTTGGGGTGTTACTGAGCCCAGGTCCTCTCATTGGTGAGAGCTGTCAAGCATATCTCTCTGGAAAATCATGAATTTATATCATGAATTGGTGTTCAGTCTAACACCAGAGAGCTAATTCTATTTTTCTCCCTTTCCATATTTGTGATTCCCTCTTCTAACAGTCAGAAACCTGGCGCTCACTATCCTTAGTACAGTTACTTGCTTGATTGCAAATAACCAATCTTCCACCACAGCCACTGCCCCCTGTTGTATGTGGACATTGTTCTGCGCTCTGATAATGCTCCACGACAGGCCCGCCGCCCAGTGGGCCCAGGGCCTAGCAAAAGGAAGGAGAAGTCGGCATTGGCTAACTGACTCTCTCAGTACTGTCTTTCTTGAGTAACCCTGACAAAGGAATTCAAGTCTTATTCCACAAACATCTCTTTTAATTTTGCATTGTCACTGACGAGGAAACAATTTGCATTCATAATTGGGAGAGAATTTTTAAAATAATGTCAGATAAGGAAAACACACTTGAAAATCCACATAGAAATCTCATGCCCTCAGAGTACCTTGCTGGACTCCTGACAGGAGGCTCTTTTTATAAAGTGCATGTTGTGCTTCTGTACCTTTGCAAGCAGTGTTCACTGAGGGGGGTTGGTTACTTATTCCAGAGAACTGTGAATCATTACTGAGTACACTCACTGCTATTATTCTGATGCCCCTGCTCTGCATGGCCTCAGGCTAAGAATCATGGTGACTTCTGTATCTGTTGTTCATAATTATGTCATTTCTTTCTTCCCTGTCAGCTCACATTTCTTAGGCCTATCAGTGTGCCCACCTCCAGTGTGCTTCCTCCCCATTTATTGGTTTTAATCTGAAGAGGTCTGAGGAGCAAATGCCTGGGATCAATAAGAATGTGTGAAAATGAACTCCCTCTCTGCCCCTGCCCCGTGTTAGTGTGGCTCCGCCCACACCACCCCTCCGTGTCTCTGCCTGCAGCTGGGACCTGGATGGGGGGCGGGGCGGGGGTGGGGAGGATTCTCTGGTCTGTTGCCACGGCCAGATCCCCAGCTCAGGGAGAGGCCCGATGCTCACTGCTCTGGGTGTCCTGAGTCTCCCAGCCACAGCGGCCCGGCCTGTGGGCCCGACCCTGCCCTCTTCATTGTCTCCACCTGCCCCTCTCCACTTTGGGGCTTCTTCCATCAGCTTTTTGCCAAGTTTCTCCCTCCTTTCACTGTCTTTGTTGCCTGTATTCTGAATCTGATTCTGCCAGTGATTTGCTGGTTTCAGTTTTCTCATCTGTGAAATGGGGAGGGTTAACGTGGCAGATTCTAAGGCCCCTGCTGGCTCTTCCCTCCCCTGGCTCCCAACTAGGACGCCTTTTATTCGCCCCTCTCTTTGTGCCCTTTGTCTTACCATATACTCTTCCTCTCTGTCTCTGCTTCTCTCCTAGTCTATTTCCTCTTTCTACGACTTTGTTTCCCTTTCTGAACATCTACTTCCTATCTTAACTTTTCTTCCTTGAATCTATTTCTCTCTTTTTCCCTTTCTCTGTTTCCACTGCTCCCGACTCTATAGTCTCTCTCTCTCTGCCTTTCTACCTCCTTTCCGTATATGACAGTTTTGTTCTGAATCTGTTTATCCTTCTTATCCATCACTACTTGATCCCCTTCCCTAACTCCCTGTCTGGTATTGCTTTCTCAGTCTATTCCTGAGTCAATGTTTCCGGGTCCCCACGCCTTTCCTATCCCTGCCCAGAGTCCCCTTTCCCATTAGTGTCCTGGCCTGGGGCTGGGAGCTGGGAGCCTGTGCCACGTGGCCGTACCAGAGCCGGGCTCCTCCCTGTAATGGAAACAGCAGCTGTGAGGCTGGCTCCGGGAGGCATGTTGGGCCCCATGATCTCCTTCTGTCTCAAAGAAGCTCAGAAAAGCAGACGCAGCACTCGCTGAGATGGAGTGTCCCATCCTGCCAAAGCCCAAACCCACAGAGCAGGCATCAGCCGCACAAGTAACCTCATCCCATGTTTGCACACACACAGCTGGGGCATGAGCTCGGGGGGCCATCTCTCATGGGAACCTCCTGTTGGCACTTAGGTGCACCTAAAAAGTGCTTCCACTCTTTGGAGGCTACTCTGGCCTTCATTGCCAGTTTCCACTTCTTGGAATGTTCTCCATGTAGACATGGATCAAGACTCAGGAGGAGAGAATTCTGACCCATCATGGGTCAGGATCTGGCTTCGCTCTCATCAAATCCGCAGGTTCTGCACCTTGCAGCCTGGCCCCATGCTTTCCAGAATCCAGTGCTAACGTACATTTACTGGGCAACTCCCTACCTGTGCCAGGAGCACCTGTCATCACCCCTCACAAACCTTACAGTGACCCTGGAGGCAGCCACAATTGTCCTCCATTTCACAGTAAGGAGACTTGGGTTTCCAAGATCACAGGCCAGTCAGAGGCAGAATGTACAGCCCACACAAGTCTGATCTGCCTACAGTGTCCTCTATCCACTGTGACAACCCAACAAAGAAAGGAGAAGCTGAGAGATTGTGCAGAAGCTGACCACTGGCAGCTGGTTCAAGTCTTGGAAAAGGAAAAGCAGAACTAAATACAGTCAGGTCGGCTGCCCGAGCTGGCACCTTGCTACAGCCAGATTTCCGATCGACAGCTCCGAACTGCATGTTGGGGTACGGGGTGTGGCACTTGGCTGGGGGCAGGCTACATCACTGGTAGCACACCTTTAAAGGGAGCAGGAGGTCCCCAAAGAGTGGCCTCAGATGTCAGAGTGAGGAGGGGCAGTGCCTATTTGGAGGTGCCCAGCTGGAGGTGTGATGGCACAGGGAGGAGCGGCCTTCCTCCCGACTCACTGCTCACTGCTCGAGTCCGAGTGGGCTCCTCAGGCCTCCATGGCCTGGAGTCGGCTCTGTGCATTCGGTCCTGCTCCCAGCCTGTGGTTAGTTCTGCAGACACCGTGCCGGACCTGCCCTGTCTGAGGTACTGGAGCCATGGACAATAATTTAACAGTGCTTCAGGCTGCAAACTCTCAGCCCCATGTCCCCTGGGGGGCTGGCCGGGACGCAGCTAACAAGTGGGGCTCACTTTCTCATTATGCTGTTGCTCAAGGTTTTCTAGTCCTCTCATCTACTCCTTGCTACTTGCTGCTGGCCCCCGGTCAGTTGGTGAGGTTTGCCAGGCTGCCCTCTGTCGCCTGTGTTCTGCTCAGTCATTTTGCTGAGACTGGGGTGAAGCGGCAGCCGAGCTCTTCAGCCCGCACCTGTCCGAGGAGGGGAGGGGCCGAGGTTCACCAGACCACAGAATCCATTCCAAAGCCAGTCGTTCCCACAGCTCCTACTGTTCCCATTGTTCCCACCGCCTTTTGTGCCTCTACCCTCCACTAGGTAGCAACCCTCAGCTTCCCCGACTAGGTTCTAGCAGAGGCCCTGGTCTAATTGCCCGTCTCCCTGGTAACCAAGGACAGAGCTGGATTAGGGGATCAGAAAATGTTGAGTCACCGATGAATGAAGGGGCAAATCTCAACAAGCTGGACTCGTGAATGGGAGGTGCACAGAGTAACTTTAAGAATGAGGTCAAGATCCTACTTGAGCTGGGTCGGGAGTTGGGCCATGTGCTGCGGGTGACCCTCCACACAGGTGGGCACCTGCTGAAACCCAGAAGCAGCCTTGGCCCCAGCAGAAGCAGGTTGAGACCATGGTGGGGATGATCCTGCTCAATGTTAGATTAGCCTGCAGCACCTCAGCAGAGTCCAAACACTGCCTTATGCCTAAGAAAAAAGGCAAACCAAAAGCATCGCCCCTCTCTGGGGCCCCTCCCAGTCTCAAGGCCTGCCCCGGACACGTGGCTTTCTGAAATAGGAACACTGCCGCAGGGACAATAGTCCTCCACAGGAGCAGGGCCGCAGCCTGGGCCAGGTTACCATCTGAAGCTCGCTCCCTGTTTGTGTTCTGGGCAGGACACTCCCTCAGCCCAGCAAGGTTGCTCGCTCCAGAAAACATTGGTTTTCTGTTTATTTTTTAAAGCGTGTGGAACTGGAGTTGGCTTTCTGCAGGGGACCGCCTGCCCACACAAGCTCATTCTGAGGCAATTCAAGTCAGACCTGGTTCCTGTGACAAACCCCCGGCGGAGATCAGAAGTGACAGCAGCATGTAAAATAGATACTGAAGGAAAAGCTCAGCCTCCTGAAACATTCCGTTAAGATGGCAAATGTAAGCCAAGTTCCACACTAAAAATGTTAATTTCCTGCCTTAAGAAGGTACGCTTGAAGCTCTTGCGTGGGCTGTTAAGTGGATATTTGTTACCCAGCCCTGGTGGGCTCACTTAATTCTGTCTCCAAGAACCCTCCCAGCCTCTGGGCAGCTTCCCCCACAAAATTTCCACACTTGCCTAGAACTGTCTTCATTCCCCAGAACCACTTTTATCCTAATTGGACTTTTTCTATTCTCATAGGAATTTCATTAGGGGCGTTAGAGGCCATCTTTACTTCCCATCTCATACTTGTAAAGTATATAAACCTGTCTGAGCCATGAATGCCCACCTGTGAGTGTTGAGGGCCTCCAGTGTACTGAGCATTCTCTAGGGTGTATCTCGTTTGATCCTCATGACACGCCTAGAAAGTACACTTATTTTTCCATTTAACAAAAAGGAACTGGGCTCTGGGGTGTGAAGTCCTCCCCGCAAGCCCCTGTTACTGGAGGTGGGGTGCCTGGGTCTGCCTCTAAGCCTGTGCCCTTTACCCCTCCCCCTGCCACTCCCCCCGGACTCTGACCTGGTCCTCTGTGTTTCTGATCCTTTCACCTGCTAGAGCTGCCATCAAGCCATAGGCCAGGCCTAGAGTTGGCTACAGGTGTGCCCTCCTGTAAGGCGCTTTTTACCGCCAAGAACGCTAGTCTAGGCCAATTACTGGAACCTTGGTGCCCTCTGCTGGAGAAAGACTAAAATACCAGCCCGAGTCCACACTGGTCTAACGTCTTTTTCAAAAGGGTATTTATTTCTTCGTCTATCCATTTGTCCATCCTTCCATTCATCTCTCCATCTACCCATCCATTTATCCACCTATCCACCCATCCATCCGTCCGTCCATCCATCCATCCATCCATCCGTCCATCCATCCCAGTTTCAGTGATGTCCTGTAGGCATCACCGTCATGGCAACACCCCCAGCTCCTGCTTTGTACCAGACCTTGTGCAGGCCTCAGTGACCCAGAGACAGGAACAAGGAAACACCACACCTGTGTGCCCCTCTCCTGTTGGCACATCCTTTATAAACTTCTCATCCATCATATCCTTTGTCCCTCCTATACCCCTAAGGAGCATTAAGGTCCCCCTTTAACTGGTGAGGAAGCTGAGGCCTAGAGAGGCCAGACAGCATGGTGCAGTAGAAACTGTCTTTGGGACAGAGACTGGTTTCAAGTTAGGGCTTTCTCATTTACTGATTCTGTCATGTTGGGCAAGTTTCTTAAGCGGTATGAACCTCAGTCCCTCATCTGTAAAGCTAACTCAACCAACCTATATTTATTGTGCATCTATTATGTGCCAGGCTTGGCTTTGGGGTTCCAGCTTTGAGCAGGACTGGAGAGGCCCCTGCTCCTCCGAACTCTACACTGTGGCGGTTATAGTGAGTTTAAACACGCTGGGAATATATCATGGGGCCGCGTAAGTGCCACTTATGTCATGGCATTGTTATTATGGGGGGATGCTTTTCTCTTTTCTGGGAAAACAGAAGACTTTTTTTAAGCAGCACATATTGGGGTTCAGGGAATGGACTCTGGAGCTAGATTGCTGGCTTGAGAGTCCAGACTCAGACATTTAAGAGCTATGTGATCTTCAACAAGTGATAACTTCTCTGTGCTTAGAGTTTCTCATCAGCAGACTAAGGATAATGATTCAACATATACTTATTGCATATCTAATAAGTGCGAGGCAGGGTCTTGGGGTCCCAGCCATGAACAAGGCAGAAACATCCTGTCCTATCTATCTCATAGGAGTGTGATGATTAAATGAATTATTACACGCCAAGCACCAAGAATAGTCCTAAATGCAATGTGTGCCGTATGTTTGCTCTGGCGATTATCCTGACAGCTGTGAAGGCTCTGTGGATGTTTTATATTGGTACTTTATGTTGGTGACACTTCATGACTATCTGGGGCTGATGACAAGGACGGGGCAAGCTTATTCTGTGGACAGAGAGTATAGAACGGGGACCAGGGGTTTGAGGTCAGAGAGAGGCAGGTTTCTTAACTCAGCGGGACAGAAGCCTTAATGGCTGAGCGGCCCACAACAGGCAGTAACCAGCCCAGGGAGCAGTGAGTGGCCAGTGACCAGGGGAGGCTTGCAGACATGGGCAGAGACACCAGAGGGAGCCCCTACACTGTCTGAGAGGTGGCGCAGGGACCCCTCAATGCTCCTTCTTCCGCTAAGGGCTTCTGTTTTCTGGGGACAAGCAGAGTGAACTCTAATACCCCTGGAGAGAGCCCCGGAGATGGAGGACAACCAGTCAGAGCAGTACCTTCTCCTGGTGACAGCCACCGAAGCATCTGGCTGTCACCTCCTGGTCTCAATCCTGATGTCAGGCACCTGCCCTCTGCTAGTGCCTGAGACCTGACCGCCCTTCCCAGGAACTGCCTCCTGGTCCTAGACGTGCCCTCTCCACAGCTTGCCTCAGGCCAGCAGATGCCCCAGCTAATGTGGTGGCACAGGTGAACCTTCCCCACCAAGCCCTGCCCAAGTGGCAGGTTCATGAGCAAAAGAAATGGTTGCTGTGATAAGCCTTTAAGTGTGAGGTGGTTTCCCAGCCTTGGGGAACTAGAGCAAGACACTTCCTCAGAGCCTTCTATGCTTCTGCCCCGGCAGTCGATCTCTTCTGGCTCCGGGCACACCTTGTCCTTTCTGTCGGGGCCATTATAGCCACTGGTCTTTTTCTGTGCAGGCAAACACCAGACCATGACTCCCTCAGACACAGAAGCCATGTCTGATTGTAAGGCTGGTCACCGAGCACAAATCGGTTAAGGCCAAGTTTGATCAGATGAGCCCTTGGCAAGAGCAGGATCTGAAAGGCCGTGGCTGTTGGGCAGACGACAGGATAGAATGAGCAGGGACCTAGCTGGGGGTGTCAGCCCTGGGTGGACCACTATGCGTCAGGTCTTCTGAGGTCTCCAGGTGCCTAGTGCAGGGTGGGCCAAGCCAGGAAGATGGACAGACTTCAGAAATAGGATATCTTTTGGATGAAAGGAGGTTTGGGCCCAAGTTTGACCGAGGCCTGTCAGCTGCATGTGTTGACCCCTGCCCTTCCCTTTCGGGCACACAGCTCACATCTGGATGTACCCGGCACTCTCTGATCTCCACATCACATCTGCTTGGGTCGCTCCTTTCTCCTTAGGAGATCTCCTAAGATCCGCTCCTGGGAAACTTCCTTTTTGTCGAGGCCTGGAGGGCCTGACACAGCCCGCCCATTGACTGTCTCAGGGAAAAGTTGTGCCAGTGTCTTCCATTTGCCTCCCCAGATCCTCTCTCTGCCTTTACCTCCCTCTCTGGGCACCGGGAGGCTGATCTGTATAAACAACACCACCGGGGTCATGTCTCACTAAATGAGTTTGAAATGCCAGAACTTCCTTGGGACACTGTCCAGGAAAGAGTCCGAAGGCTCAGGAAAGTGGGCATGTTGGAGTGGATGTACTGTATGTAATCTGCTCGTTCCCCTAGGAGAAGCTGAGGACACTCCCTTCCCCAAAACGTTGAGGAACACATTCATGGTGGTGAGGGTGCCTCACCATCCTTAAAGAATTTTAAAGTGCTGGGCTTCTGTAAGCCAGAGGTGGCCACAGAGGGTGTGGTAATGGAAGTTTCCGCTCTCCATGTGGATAATGGGAGCCCAGACAGATGGCAGTACTTCACCATCAGAAGCAAGATGAACACAGTGATGATAATAAGCCACAGACATGCAGTGGTTATTGGTCCTTGGGTTGTTTCAGGGATGGCTTATTAACCATAGGATCCCTAGGTCTGCTGGGTAGAAACCTATTTTGAGTCCTCACCACGTGGATGCGTTGCCTTTTACCCAGGTCCCAGACTGAGCAGCTCACAGGCTCAGAGCCCTTGACTGAACTAAGTTCTGGGTCTCTTTGAGGAAAGTATGTCATAAATCTCCCCCAAGGGATCCTGTTGTCATTTACTGGAATAACTGTCCTCTGGGAAAATGAAAGTACCTCGCCCATCCAGGAGGTTGCTGGCTTCTGGCTCTGTTGCTGGCTTTGACAATGGAAGCTGCCAGGGATCCTACTGCCAATGCCCCGAGGGAGTCTGGGAGTGCACCCTTCCCTACTGAGCCTCCAGATGAGGACTCACCCCAGCCAATGCCTTGGCTGCAGCCTGTGAGACCCTGAGTAGAGGTTCCGGTTAAGCTGTGCCCAGACTTCTGACCTAAAGCAACTATAACACATATGTCTTGTTTTAAGTTGCTAAGTTTTTGGCAATTTATTATACAATATGGAAAATTAATACAACGTATGATTTTCAAAATGTTGGTTAAATTAGAATACTAAATGTTGAGGAGGATGTGATGAAATTTATACATTTTTAATGGGCATTAACACTATTTTCTTTTATTATGAAAGTTTTCAAACATACACAAAAGTAAGAAGAATAGTACCATAAACCCAAGTGTAACCATGGCCCAGATTCAAAAACCAAGATTTTTCTATACCTCATTTATCCCTCCTCTTTTTGTATAATAGTTTCAAACAAATCCCAGGCATCAGGTCATTTCCCTTTACATACATTCAAGTATGACTACTTGAAAAAATGTCTAATTTCTTACATAACCACCTTGCCATTATCACATCCAAACAAAATTAAAAGTAACTTTGTATCAACTAATGTTCAGTCCATATTCAAGTAACTCTAATTATTTAAAGAATATCTTGACTCAATACATTTTTTTGAATTTGCAATATGAAGCTATATGCAACAAAGGCCTTAATAATGTTCCTATTCTTTGGTCCAGTATGGCTATTTCTGAGTAAATCCTCACATATTTATCATAAAGGAAAAATTCAAAATATTACAAAAGTGTGGTATCTATTAAAGAAATATTCACAATGGTGAGAAATTTCAAACAAATCAGATATATAATGTATCAGTTAGGGTACGCTCTGGAAAACAGAATCCTGATCAGTAGTTCAATGGTGGGAAATTAGAATAAGGAAAGGTGTTGGGATCAGAAGCAGTTCTGAGATTGGTCACAGCAGAAAGTCTCTCCTTCCCGTGGTGGGGAGGGACAAGACTGAGGAAAGAGGTGGTCGTACCTGAGTCCAAAAATTGGGGCCACATAGGAAGGGTATCTGAAGAGGCCAGAGCCAGAGAGGAGACCAAGTCATCACTGGAGCACTGTCCAAAGTGCTCGCTCGTGCGTGCTTTCTCTCTCTCTCTCTCTCTCTCTCTCTCTCTCTCTCATGCACACACACAAAAAGAGAGAGCAATCTCCTGGCTTCTCCCTTTTTCTTGTCCTCCAATTTCTTGTGAGTGTCTCCTATTGGCTAAACCCAGACAGAAGCCAGTGGCAGGGGATGCTGGGAAATGAAGTTTTCAGGGTTTGCTCCCTGCGGGACAGAGGTCCCTCTAACCTCCCTCTTGGAGACTCTGTCAGGTTTGGAAAGATCAGGGAATGGATCTGAGAGCAAACAGGCATCTCTCTGGCATATCAACAAGGGCCATAAAATCCTTCCAGAACAAAATAAGGGCTAAATAAAAATATCCAACAATATCTACTCAATGTGTTCCTTGACCATTAAATTAGAATTATAGAGCTTGTGTAAAATTATGGGAAACACTTGTACTGAATTATAATACAACATTATTACCAGTCTACTTTTACTTTTGTATGTCACCTATCACTTTGTAAATAAAAGATAAATCTACTTATTTATCATGTTTATTGTTTGTTGACTCACGCACATCTCTCTCTACTTCCGCTATAAAGTTGGCTCTGTGAGGGGCAAACACTTTGGGTCTTTTTATTTCTTTGTTGATATATCTCAAGTGAACAGTGCCTGAAACATAGTTGGTCCTCAGTAAATATTGCTGACTGAATAAAGTGATGTGGAAAAGGCAAAATACAACACTTACTTCACAGGGTTGTTGTAATTATTAAATGAGAGAAGGTATGTATGATCTCTGCCACATGGTAGATACTTATTTGGTGAAGGTTACTTTCACCTAAGCGGGGAGGAAGGGCTGAAAGTCCACTGGAGAGTTGTGTCTGTCTCCTCATAAGGGTCCCCTAAAAGGGAAGAGAGAAAAACCTTCGTCATAATTCCCAAAGAATCAATGTGATATGATGAGCAGAAACCTGGATCTATAATCACTGCTCTACTTACTAGCTCTGTGCCCTTGGTTGAATTACTTAACCTCTCTGGGTTGTACTTACTTATCTATAAAGTGGGAATACAGTAATAATAATACCTGTCTCAGTGGTTTGTAAATGGTGTTGGCACATAGTGGATGTTCAGTAATGCTGGTTTCTTTAGTGCTGGCTCATCCCCTTCCTCCTGGGAGTCCCAGCCAGGTCTGGAGCTGTCCGGAGTGCTGAAGACATCTTCTCTCCCTAGCTCCCTCCCTCCCCGCTTCCCTCCCTCTTTCCCTCAGGTGCTCCCTCGTCCATTCCTTCCTTCCTTTCTGGCTTGGTTCCCCAGAGTCCTGGGATCTAAACAGATCAAATTTTCCAAATGGCTTCTTCATGTTCCTGTGGGGGACAGGGAGGGAATGGGCCATATATGAAGCGCTCCCCAGGCAGGAGTCTCTGGAAGTGGGTGGGCAACAGGAGCTGTGACCATGCTGGCTGCGGTGGCAAGGGGGGCCCCCCAGGCCAGAGTCTGTTTGAAGAGCTTGACATCTGAGGACCCTGGTGCGGAAACCTAGGATCCCAAAGAGGCAGTGAGTCAGCCCCAACCCACCACAGTCTGCCAGGTGGGTCTTGTCCAGAAGATGGGCAGGCAGGATCAGGTTGGGGGTAGGAGGCTGACCCTTGGATACAGAAGGTGAAGGAGCCCTGGCTCTGACAGGACTTGCCCATCCCCCTTCCCATGTTTCCTATCATCTTCCCTATTTTGGTGTTTTGTCTGTTCATGTAGCTAACGGTGTCTTCATCTATTTGGGTTATGATGGTATGGAGTTGGCTACCTCCATGAACGTGGCTCCCTGAGCCAACAATCTGTGGCTAGTTCTTGGGGTCCATCTCCTTGAGTCTAAAATTACAAATGACCTCCCCCCAGGAAGGCGGTGCATTAACCCACTGTGCCCAGGCTGCGGGGGGGCGGGGGCACACTGACAGCCCACCTACTGCCGGGGGCGGGGCTGGGAGAGGGGATGTGGCGATCTTCGGAGACACGTCACCTGTTTCCTGATTTTTATTAACAGCTAGAACATCAGAGCTGAAGGACTCTAAAGACCTAAACATCTAAACTAAGCCTCTCCCCCGCCCCTGTATAAATGGAAAAACTGAGGCATACAAAGAAAAACAGACTCCATCTCACATATCAGCAGCAGAGCTGGGGCTAAAGTGGGCTCCTGCCCTGGCCCCCGGCTGGCCAGGCTGCAGGCCTGAGCCTTCTGCGCGTCCCTGCTGCCTCGGATGCAGAATTCCTGGGACACCGGGCATGGCCAGCAGGGCAGGGGGTCCGGGAGCCGGCTGCTGCTCTGTGGGACCTAGGGAAGGCCCTTCTTCTTCCTCCTTTCTGTGCCTCAGGGGAGTTGGTTTAGAGGTTTAGATTTCCAAGGATGCTTCAGCTCTGATGTTCTAGGTATTCAGTTAAAAGGTGATTTTCGTTTTTGACAGGGCCATGGGAAGTCAAGCCCTGACTCAGCTCAGCCCTAACTTTCTGTGTGACCTCAGACAAGTAACTGACCCACTAAGAGTCATTTTGTCTCTTCTCAGGGCCTCTGGGAATAGAGGCAAAGCAGCGGGTCACAGGTGCTCTGGAAAGTACAAGTTGAGGGGCAAGGCGGCTGGCATTAGTATCAGCCACCTATGCTTACGTTCCCAGCTCGAAATGGTTAGCTCTCTGTGAGCCCAGGACAAGCCCAGCTCCTCCAAGGGGTCCGTCCTCAGGGGCAGGGATGCCGAGACCACTTTGAGGAGCATGGCAGAAGGGGAGGGAGGGTACAGAGGGCTCCTCAGAGGCTGGCAGAAGAGCAGCCACCCCCAAGCCACCGAGCCCTGAGCTGGGAGAGCCATAGAATTGCAGACCTGAAGGAGCCACAGTTGGCCAGCCCTTCAAACTGGCTTCTTTACAGCTGGAGAGGCTGAGGCTTTGTGTGGGGAGAGGCAGGACTGGGGCTGAAATTCATGCTCCCACCTCCGGTCCAGCTCTCTTTAAACCACAAAGCACATGCCTCCCCTCAGAGATCCAAAGATAGTGCTGATGGTGATAGTCAAACTATGCCATTTAGTTAGCACCTACTTACTTCCCTACTTACCACAATGAGTATCCCGCTGTGCTCTACACATTTCAGTCTTCACACAACACTCCCAGGTAGCTATTCTCATCTCCATTTTACAGATAAGGAAACCGAGGCTTAGCAAGTTAAGCATCTTGTCAAAGGTTAGGGGTTGGTGAGTGATAAAATTAGGGTTTATTGCTCTGCGTAATTCCAAGGCCCTTCTTATTCCTGGACTCTGAACAGACCACCGCTGTTGGCATCAGGAGGGTGTCCTCTTACCCTCCCGATCTACACATCCAAGTGTCAGCTGGTTTGAGCTGGGCCTCTGCTGGGAAGCCCTTCCTGAGCCTTCTCAGGAGGGTCTGAGAGCCACGCCCCTGGCCCCGCCTACTGCGCGCACTGCGGTTAGTTCTGCTCTTGGGCGGGCAGGGACCTGCCTCCCTATCAGCCTGGCAGCTTCTGAAGGGTGAGATTACATCTGATGCCTTCTGGGGGCACCCACCGTGGAGGCTGTTGACTGTGTAAGTGGACTTGGAGGCTTGGCTGAGTCCTGTGGGTGGGGAAGGGGCAATGGCAGGGATGCAGGCAGGGGTCAGGCATGAGATGCCGGGCCGCAGGATGGCATCAAGGTCCTGGAACAGTCTGATGGAACAGAGAATGCCCCGGTCCAAGTGTCCTGGTCAAGGGGGCACCCCATTCAGTTCCCCTCAGTTTCCTCATCTGTACAATAAGGATAGAAAGTCCTCTGCACGGGGCTGTGTGGCATCAGAGAGGGCACTGTGCACATGTGTTGTAAGCCCTCTAGCCACAGACATGCGATGGAGGAGCTCCCTGTACTTAGGCCCTGTTTACACTAGGGGACCCAAGGATTCCAGCTGATTCAGGTTCTATGAAATGGTGCTGGGCTTCAGGGTAAGAGGCGGAGGAGGCTCCGAGGGGCACCAGGAGAACCTCGACCCCTTGGAGGATGAGTGCAGAAAGGAATAATAGTAATAGATTGAAAGAGGTAGACTTTATGGAACACCGAGGCACCAGGGAGAGTGGTGAGTCCTTCAATCATCACAATAACTTCATAAAATAGGTTTCATTATCCACCTTCAACAGAGGAGGAAAATGGGCTTGAAAACTTCAGAGACTGGTGCAGGGCCACAAGGATGGGGAGCAGTGAGAGGGTCTGGCCAGGTCCAACTCCAGAGCCCACGCCCTGAGCCACTGGGCTCCAGCCCAGGACTACGTGTGGGCCTCACGAGGCTGGGGCTCTTCCAACATCATGGGTCCAAATCCCTTGTCTTACCAATGAGGAGGTAGAGGTTTTGGGAAGGGTGTCTGCATCAAAATTATGTCGAAGATCATGGCAGAAAACGTGTCCTTATCTTCCTTCCCCAGCAATGCAAGGGGGCTCGCGCCCTGAAGGTTGGTCCTGGATGCTGCCACCCGGGAAGACCCTCCCGACCTGCCAGGCCCTGTGGGAGCCCACTTTCAGCCGCCCGAGGATGGCCCCTTCCTTGCCGTTTCTCTCTGTGGTTCTTTGGAGTGCCCTCTTGTTGGCAGGCTCCCTCCCCAATCTGGCCTGTGGGGTGGGCACCTTCACCCTGGGGGTGCTGGGTCCCTGGGACCGCAACCCCATCTTTGCGCAGGCTCTCCCCAGTGCGGCTGCCCAGCTGGCTGTGGACCGAGCTAACCAGGACTCCTCACTGGCGCGGGGCTCGCAGCTGGATTGTGTGGTCCTTCCCATGGGCTATGACACCCCTCATGCCCTGGCCACATTTCTGGCCCACAGGAACGCTGTAGCTGGGTCTTGTTGACCCTGGTTACTGCCCAGTGGCAGCCTTGCTGGCCCAAGGCTGGGGCAAGACCCTCTTCTCCTGGGCATGCGAAGCTCCAGAGGGAGGAGGCGAGCTGGTGCCCACTTTGCCTTCGGCTGCGCAGGTGCTGCTGTCCATCATGAGATACTTCGGCTGGGCTCGTGTGGCCATTGTGTCCTTCCACCAAGGCACCTGGGTGGCCATAGCCCGGCAGGTGGCCACGGCTCTCAGGACACATGGCTGCCTGTGGTGCCGGTGACCTCTCTGGGACCCAGAGGGTAGGAGGCCACAGAGGTACTGAAGCAGCTCCGCAGCGTGGATGGCCTGAAAAGTAAGTGTACAGGGTGTCTTCCTCCTGCAGGCCGCCTAGACTTCATAGGGCTGCGGATGGGGCATTTCCTCCATGTTAGACACTGGGCTGAGCACTTGACAATGACCCGCAATTAACCTCCCAGCCGCTCTGAGAGCTGGTCCTGCTGAGGTCTGCACTTTGCAGCTCAGAGAAGGGAAGTAACATGCCTGAGTCACATCGCTGGCAAGCAGTTCAGCCAGATTTTGAGTTCTGATTCAAACATCAGTTGTGGAGTGGGAGCCAAAGGCTTTCTTAGTTGTTGCCTGGTATAGTGAAGGAAGTGAGAGAATAGGAAGGGTGCCCCAGGAAGGGAGTCAGAGCCGTTCTTAGTTTCTTGGAGTTAGAGTTAGAACTTTCACGGATTTGTTGATTGTTTGCTAGCTTCCTGAGTTTACCAAGCCTCTGCCGTGCTGCGTGCTGGGTTGCATGGGTGAACAGGACAGACAAGGTGGCTCATCTCCAGGGGATGACAGTGTGGTGAACAGACAGGGGGTTATGACAGAGAGGTCAAGGTCATCCCAGGAAGCAAAGGCCTGGAGAATCAGAGGAGACATGGGGCTAGGCCCTGGGGGATCTGAGGATGCTTCTTGGAGGAGGTGACACTTGACCTGTCTTTAAGGAAGTAGTTAGCAGGAGAGGGATGGTAGATTGGGGTATAGGGAGAGGCGTCACCTGGAAGACAGAAGGGACCTTAGAGTCACTCTAGACCGGGGTTTTTCAAGGTGTGTGCCATTTGGGTTCATAAACCAAGTTAGTGAATCAAGACAAGCGAGAGAGAGAGAGAGAGAGAGAGAGAGAGAATATGACGTAGAAAGTGATAGAGAAGAATAAAATTGAGTAGAATAGTATAAAATAGGATGGAATAAAAGTAGTGAATATGGAGTGCATTGCACATGTATGTGACCAAGTGCTTTGTAAACACCCTTCAACCAACAGTCACCGAACACTTCTGTGAGCTTGACCCTGGCCTGGCTCTGCGGATGTGGGGAGGAACCAGCCGGGCCCCACCCAGCAGTGAGTCTGGCAGGAGACAGTGTGCATTTAGGCAGCAGAGGAGCCCAGAGGTTTTGGGAGAGCTGACCTACTTGGGGATGAGCAGGGCTTCACAGAGGAGGTGACACTGGGGCAGGGCCTGAAAATGAGAAGCTGACTGCAGGGGGATGGGGGGGAAGGCACTCCAGGCCGAGGGGTGAGCTAGTGCAAAGGAACAGAGGCAGCTGGTTGACTGGCCCAGGAGAACGAACAGTTCACCTCTGGGTGGCTGGAGCAGAGCGGCAGTCGTGCGGGAACGAACCAGGCTCCTTCTCCAACACTGTTGCAGGAGACTGAGTCCAGCCACTGCGCTGACTTTCAGCATCCAGGAGGCAGAGTGGTTAGGGGCACATTCTCTGCACTCACATAATCAGGATCCCATAGCGGGCCCCACTTCCTACCAGCTGTGTGACCTCAAGCAAATCACTAAACCTCTCTGTGCTGTTTCCTCATCAATGATAGGAGCCTAATAAAAGTTCTTATTTCATAGTGTTGTGAAGATGAGATAAACTGCAGACAAAGGGTTTAGAACCCTGCCCTGCACATAGTGAGCACTGCTTAAAATCCACGCAGGCTTTTATCCATTAACCTCCCCAGGTTTGTGCATCAACTCCCTCTTGTGGCCAAATATAAAACAGCGGCTCCGGCTCCTCCTAAGGGAAAGCGGAGGTTTGGCGGGAAGTGGAACAGGAGCCAGGCAGAGAAGGGACAAAGGAAGCCCTGGTTCTGTTTCCCCCGAGTCCTGGTGGGTCTCCTTCGGAAGGCCTACTCTGGGGAAAAGAGGGCGTGGAGCCTACCCGTGCCCACATAGCATGGCTACCCAGGGCTTCAGGCTCTGACCTCCACGTGACCTCCACAGGGGTCCTCAGGACCCAGCAAAGAGACCCTCAGCTTTCCTCAGCTGGCTCCATATTCCTGGATTTTTGGGGAAAGGGTTTGCTGTAAGAACATGGGCCACATTCAAAACAAGTGGTGGTCCTTTATTGGCTGGGGTTGCAGCCCAGGTCAGCGACCCAACATACAGAGCACTTTTACCTTGGGCAGATGTGTGGGACCTTTACCTTGGGCAGGGCTCCCTTCTGGACTGGGTTCCTGGGGATGAAATTGGCTACCTTATTTCCCAGAGCCAATTTATTTTACTAAGGCAAAGGAGACTGTATTCATGCCTGCTTAGACCTTGAGGATGCCACCCAGAGCCACAGTTCAATTTACAAGCTGATGATAAATGGATAAACAAAATGTGCTCTACCCACACAGTGGAATATTGTGTAGCCATAACAATGAATGGAATACTGCTATAGGCTATTATATGGATGAACCTGGAGAACTTGATGCTAAGGGAAAGAAACCAGTCACAAAGGACCACATATTGTATGATTATATTTATATGAAATGTCCAGAATAGGTAAATCCATAGAGACAAAGCAGATGAATAGATAGTTAACTGGGGCTAGGGGACGGGAGGAATGGGAAGTGACTACTAATGAGTATAAGGTCGATTTTGGGGTGATAAAAAGTGTTCTAGCATTAAATAGTGGTGATGGTTACACAACCTTGTGTATATACTGAAACCACTGAGTTCACTTTTTTTTTTGAGTTGTAAATTTTTTTAAAGGGTATACTTGATGGTATATAAATTATGTTAATTTTTTTAAATCTGAAAAAAGAAAAGAAAAGATTACAAGGGGGAGCCAGGCTGCCTGGTTCCGATCCCTGCCCTGCCGCCCCGGGCGTAGATGTGCAGGAGTCACTCCTCAACCTCTCCGGACATTGGTTTTTCTCGTCTGAAAGGAGAGACAATGATAAACATACTTCATAGTACTGTTGTAATATCAAATAGCTAATGTTTGCAAAAGTACTTTAGGACAACTCAGAGCAAGCTGTCAATATACGTTAGGGATTGTCAGAGATGGCAGAGCAGAGGGAAGGGGGGAAGTTGGTCAAAATGACTGGGTGTGCAGGCTGGAAGGGAGGAGTTAACAGAAATCTATCCTCAGTTGAGGGGATCTTTTTTTTCCACCAGGTCGAACCCATTTGGTGGTCCTGCATGTTACGGTTACAGAGGGAACAGACAGAGGGGATATTTCTCCTTTTCCCAGACAGGCAGGATGGGGTGGGGAGGGAGCTGGGTAGTAGTAGCAGAGGGGCGAGGACGGACCTAGGAGCTCTGAGCAGCTCTCCAGGGCCACGGGCTTCTGGACTTCAGGGACGGCCTGCAAAAGTGATCCTGCCCGTCTGCTTCTAGTCGTGGTGCTGTGCATGAACTCGGCACTCCCGGGTGGCTCCGAGCAGGTGACCCTGCTGAGACAAGCCTGGGCCCAGGGCCTGGCAGATGGGAGGCTGGTCCTCCTGCCCTATGACACCATGCTTTTCGCTTTGCCCTACCGAAACCGCTCCTACCCAGCCCTTGGCCAGAGCGGGCTGCTTCAAGGGGTCTATGATGCAGTGCTCAGTGTCACCCTGGAGTCTGGCTCCCTGGATGAGGCCTTCAAAGCTTCTGGGGCCAGTGGAGAGGTGGCTGTCCTGGAGCCGGAGCAGGTAGGTCAGTGCCGACCCTCAATGGATTCAGAGTCTAGGGCCCCGGGCAGGTGTGCATGTGCTCCTTCCCCACTCTGGGCCTTCTTGGCCTTGGCCAGCTGCCAGCCTGGCCGACTGGTCCCATCTCCACTGTGGGCACATGACCCGTTCTTTATTTGACAAAGTGACTCTGTTTAGTTTCTGGTGTACTCTCTCTTTTTGTTTCATGGGGTTTTGTGTGTGTGTACGCGTGCCTCTGTCTGTCTCTTTCTCTCTTCTTTCTCATACTAGTCACTCTTTTAGCCTGCTTGGTCTATTTTCCTTTTGTGTCTCTTTGGCTTCTATTTTTCTATCTCTAACTTAATTTCTTTATTTGTCACTCCTAGGTCAGCTGCTCTTGCAAACATTCGTCCCCTCCTTTCTCTGTATCTCTAGCAAATTCTGAGGATCAGAAGGAGAGTGTTGGGAGTGTGGGCAGGGGGGAGGTTTCCTGAAGTCACCGCGGTGAATCTGAAGGGTGTTGGGCGGGGGGCGGGTGCGGCTGCTGGCTCGGCTTTGGCCCTAGCACTCAGCTGCTTGAGTCTCCCTGGGATGGCCATGCTTCTTGATGACAAGAAGACAATGGTGCCTAGAGGTGGTGACAGAGATTCAGACGCTGATGGAGGGCCATTCAATCAGTGATTCATTCATCTGACAAATGTGAACTGAGTCCTTCTCATGTGCCACTGGGCCAGGCAACAGGGACACGGTGATGGGCAAGACCGATCTGGCTTTCAAGGAACTTCCATTCTGTTAGGGTGAGATAGACCATAAACAAGCAACCTGATAACAAAATTTTAGAGGGATAACATTGCCAAGAAAATAAAACAAGATAGTGTCAGAAGGTGGCCAGGGATAGTGCCAGAGTAGTGGGCAACAAGAGGTAGAGAGGAGAGGCAGGGAAGCTCGCTTTGGAGGTGTGCTTGAGCTGAGTGCTGAGTGATGAGGAGGCATCCAGGTGAAGCTCTGGATGAAGAACAACCAGGTAGGGCAGCAAGTACAAAGGCCCCAAGGCAGCGTGCGAGTCAAAGGCCGGGGGAGCAGGCTGAAGGGCTTATGCCACATGTGATGAGGAGAGGAATCTGAGATGAGCGTGGGCCTGATCACGTGAGGCATTGCAGAGCAGGGTTAGGAGCCTGAGCTTATCCTGAGAAAACCATCAGTGGGTTTTAAGTAAGACATGTTTTGATTTTTTTAAAAATACCATTTTGGTTGCTTTATGGGGAATGGCCGGAAGAGGGCTAAACAAAGCAACGAGGCCCCTAGGAAGCTCCTGTGTGGTCCAGGTGAGCAGTGAGTGTAGCTCAGACCCAGGTAGCAGGAGTACAGTTGGTGAGCAGTCAGTTGAGTTTGGAATACATTTTGAAATAAAGCCAAAAAGATGTGATGATGGACTGGAAGAGAGAAAGAGAGGAGTCGGGAGTTAACCTGAGGCTTGAGGCACTGGGCAGACGGTGGTTCCATGTCCTAAAATGTGGGAGGAGTGGGGTTTGGCGTGGTAGAGCCAGGCAGAACCTTGCAGAACCAGGAGTTAGTTGTATTTAGGACACAGTAGGTAGGTTTGACATGGCTGAGACATCGGAGTTGGTGGTGGTGGTAGCCGTGGAGACTGTGAGGCTGCTGAGTGGGGACTGAGGCGATGGTGGGAGGAAAGAGAGGAAGTGTGTTTCGGGCGGTGATGGTTAAGGGATGGCAATCCAAACAGTTGCTGCTGGCAGAAGGGCCAGGACTCAGAGATGTCTGGGAGCCTGTGCCGTGGGGTTTTGGGGTTAAGGGACCTTCTCTTTGACAGGTGTCCCCGCTCTTTGGAACCATCTACGATGCTGTTATCCTGCTGGCCCATGCCTTGAACCGCGCGGCGAGACAAGGGACAGGGTTCTCTGGGGCCCACTTAGGGGACCACACAGGAGCTCTGGATGTGGCTGGCTTTAGCCAGAGGATCCGGACAGATGAGAAGGGCTGGAGGCTGGCTCAGTATGTCATTTCGGACACAGGTGGTCGGGGAAGCCAGCTGGTCCCCACCCACATTCTGGACACAGGCACGTGGCAAGTGCAGCCCTTGGACATTGCCATACACTTCCCGGAAGGGGCCCTTCCGGCACGTGACTCCAGCTGCTGGTTTGACCCCGATACATTATGCATGAGAGGTAATCCATCCATCCATCCATCACCCATTAAGGCTCTCCCTGTGGACAGTCAAGTCAGCCAGGTGAGGGGCAAGAATAGGTAAAAGAAGAGACTTGACCCTCTATTGAGAAGACTGAACCAACAGGTGTGCAGTGCCAGGGAGGGTTAGCAAGGCCTCCCCTCAGCTGAGCGGGGCTAAAACATTTACAGAGCACGTGGTCCTAAGCAGCCTCTTTTCATCCAACTCCTATGATCAGGGCTTGAGATTCAGATTCAAAGTAAAGGGGACACTTCTAACAGTCAAAGTGAATGACAATGAAACTGACTGCCAAAGCGAGCGGGGCGTGGCCCATTGAGAAGGGCGTGCAACAAGAAGTAGGATAACAATTGACAAGGATACACAATTTTTATCCAGCACCTGCCCTGTCCAGACGCTGCGTTCAGGGCCGGGAGCCCTGAGATGCATGAGACACAGGCCCGGCTGTTCTGCTGCTCTCAGTCTAGTGGAAAGGGACCCGACCTCTGGCAGACAAAAGGCCACGGTGGGATCAGGACTGCAGTGGGGCGTCAGCAGGGTCTTTGGGGCCCGAGGCAGAGAGCCCGAGGTGAGAACCCAGACAGCAACACTTCTCAGTGTCAACATCTGTGTGTGACGATCGGCTGCAGATAGGAATTCCCTGGCTGGGGACCATTCCGAGTCTCACTCCTGGGGAGGTGGTGGGCAGAAGTTTGTGTCCCCATGTCCCAGAGGGGACCCAAGAGGTAGGTGCTGGGACTGAGCGAAGGGGATGTACTCCTTGCATGGTTGTTACTGTTAGGACTCACGCCTGCCCCTGCTTCCTCACCAGGTACGCAGCCCCCGGGCGACCTGCTTGCTCTGGTCCTGGCCTGTGTTCTGCTCGCTGGTGGGGCCCTCACTCGCCTCATCAGGTGAGGCTGTGTGCCTGAGCCTGAGACGCTCTCCTGTGTGCACAGCCCTGGTGGTCTGCAGGGGACTTCCTCCATCCCAGGACCTCAGGACTGTCTCACACTCCTGTCCCTCCCAGAGCCTCTGTGAGACTCTGTCAAGGCCAGGGTGCCTCCTGAGGAGACTTGGGGAAGAAGCCTGGGGCTGGGACAAGACCCCGTCCCCTCCGAGTTTCAGCCATGCTGCTGTACCGTAGGGGGTCGGCCAGGGTGACCTTCGGCTTTGGAAATGCTTCTTTCTGGGTCTCAAGCTGTCTGTGTTCCTCCCTGAGCCTCAACTACATCCAGGAAGGGGCAGCCCTCCACTCCCAGTCCTCACCTCAGGCTCTGGTTTTCCCATGAGGCCTCCAGGTGACATGGGAACCCTGAGGCTGAGCCCAGCAGGTACATCGGGCTGGGGGTCCGGCTCTGAGACAGGGCTGAGGGGGGTCTCTGTGGAGGGCACTGCTTGGTGGTGCCGTCTTAGCCCAGCTGGGACTGCTGGGGAGGCAGGAAGGGAAATGGGCAGAGGGTAGGTGAGAGCTCAGGGTCAGAGGCAGGTCAAAGGGGCCAGACAGAGACAGGAGTGATACCCCGGCCACACCCTCTGCCCTGCACTTTCTCTCGCCTCCAGATGGGGCAGCCAGCAACTGCAGCTGGTGCGGGGCCCCTGCCGGATCCTGCTGACAGCCCAGGAGCTCACCTTCATCCAGCGGCCCCTGAGCAGACAGGTGGGTGGGGCAGCCACTGGGCCAGGTGGGTAGGCAGTGGACTGAGGCCCGATCTAAGCTCTTGACTGGATCTGGCCCCTCCAGAGGCTGCAAGTGGATAGTACGAGTGAATCAAGAAGTATGACAGATGGTGGGAGCCTGAGGTCTGTGGCCCAGGGATCAGCGAGGAGCCTGCCAGCCCCCCAGGAGCCTACCAACGTGGCCCTGTACCAGGCGAGAACCTCCGCCACCAGCCCAGGCCTGGGAGTTGCAGTTTGGGAGAAACTGAGGGAGCCCACAGCTTCTCTGATCTCTGCATGTCCCACCCTTGTTACAGAATGGGAAACTGAGGCCTAAAGAAGAGCAGTGATTTTTCTGGGTTCCATAACAAGATGGTGGCAGGGCTAAAATTGGGAAGCAGGATTCCCAGCTCCCAGTCGGGCATGGTTTGTGATCCGACCTTGGGAAACAGCGAGTTCCTGGGCACTGTCAGCGGAGGGCCCACCCCAGGGCCTCTCTCAGCACAAGGGCCAGCCTAGGTCGCCCTCCGGCCTGCCTTGGTGAGAGGCAATGAGATCTTGGTTCCTGAGGCCCTGACACGTGGGGGCAGCACCCAGCCCGAGGCAGCACCCAGCCCAGGACAGCCTCTAGGCAGAGCTTGGGCCACCAGAGGACAGGGAGCCTGAAAGGACAGAGGTTAGACTGGCAAGATCCTGAAGCTGCTGAGGACACTGCGAATTCTCAGGAGCTGTGTTCTCAAACGCAGCAATTGGCCAGTGCTCCATTTCTCCTGTTCTATGATGCACACTTGACGAACTGGGCTAGCTGTTTCTACAGGAAGGGACGGGAGGCTCTTCCTCCTTCTTTTCTACCTTCTCTTTGGGGAATTCCATCTCTTTTTTCATTTCTGCTGGAAGGAGGCTTTAAAGATGTACAAAGCTTGCTGTGTCTTTTCTGAGTTAGCTGAGAGGCTGCCACTGAGGCTGAGGAGGGAGAACTCTATTGTTGAGAGGGGAGAGAGGGCTGGGGTTACAGCTGGTTCTGGCCCGAGGCCTCTGCTCCTCCACCCCTCCCCTCTGCCCTCCCCTGGAGGAGGTCACAGAGCCTCCTCACTTCCAGGGTTTGGGGTGTCATGGGTGTCTGAGGCCCTGCAGAGTAAATCTGTCCTTGGGGCCAGGAACTAACACCTTTATATCCACCACCTCACCAACCCTTGTGATGGTCATGGGGGTATCATCCCCATTTTACAGAACTGAAACATGAGGCTCAGAGATCTGAAGTCACCTGCCCAAGGTCACAGAACTTGAAAGTGGGGGAGTTAGGACTGGAACTCAAGTTTGTCAGTCATGCCGGGCCCCTGGCCTAACCTCAGGGGTGGGGGCTGCAGTAAAAGCCCAGCTTTTGTTTCCCCTGGCGTGGAGCACACAGAAAGAGCACATTTATGGGGAAGAAGCTGAGGCTGAGAGAGGCTGAGGAATCTGCCCGAGGTCACCCAGCTGGGAACTAGCAGCCACTGAACTCTTGTTCTTGCTTGAGCAGGGAGAGTGGGTGTGGTTGAAGACATTTGAAGCTGGCACGGCCCGGAGCTGCGGCCAAGCTGCCTCAGCCTCCTGAGAAAGGTAGGCTGCAGAGGGCCCGGAGGGTGGGCTGGGGACGGGGCGCCTTCAGGAGACCCCTGCGGATCTGGGTTGGTCCCTACTTAATGTGGAAGCTTCTAACCTCAGAAAGGAAGTCCTTCTATTATCACGATCACCACCCTGTCGGTCACAATTATACACCATCGCTGTCACCGTCACACACCGGCATCCCAAAGTCATGTCACCACCTTAACATGATCATCACCATGACCACCAGAGGCACAGTCCCTTCTGTCAGTGTCACCGCACGTATAATCAACACATCCGAGTAGCCGCCATCCCTCCATGCATTTACCTTTTATTCACTACTTATTAAACACCAACTCTGTGCCAAGCTCTGTTCTGGGTTTGGAAGAGGCAGCTGCAGAAAGGAAACAGGATTCCTTCCCCCAGGGAGCTTCCAGTTATGTGTCATCACTAATCACATAAGTCCCTTCTCCCCTGAGACTGTCACCGGCCTGAGAGGCTCTGTGGGATGGAGGACGGAGCACAGGATCTGAGTCAGGAAGATCCCAGGTGGAATTCGGCCTCCACAGGACACTTGGCTTTCCTGTAAAATGGAAATAGTGAAACCACCCAGGGGAACTCTGACGGTTAGAGAGGGCGTATGAAATAACCTAGCACTGCCCCGGCAAGTAATGTATCTTCATAAATTGTGAATTTTATTATTGTTTCCAACATCACTGCCATCTGAAATCAGGTTCGTAGACACTAAGTGAATGGAGGTAGGCATTTCAGTGGGCATCTTGTAACCCATGTGTACAGATGTTTCCTAAAAGAAAAGGCTCAATTGTGGTTAAATCAGTTTGGAACTTGCCTGGGTTAGCAACAGGATTTCTCAGAACTTTCAATATACTGTTTTGGCTATCTATGACCGTATAACAACTTATCCTTAAATATAGTGGCTTAAAACAACAACAAAAATAATCCCCCAAATTATTTTATATTATCATACAATTTTGTGGGCAGGAAATTTGGGCAGGGCTTGGCTTGACCATTTTTCAGTTTCACTTGGCATTGATTGGAGCCACTCAGTGGTAGTCAGCTTATAAATGGTCAGAAGTTGGTGAACTATGGCCCACAGGCCAAATCAGGCCCCCTACCTGTTTTTATAGATAAAGTTTTATTGGACCATAACATGCTCCTTTGTTTATATATTGTCTATGGCTGCTTTTGCAGTACAACGGCCGAGGTGAGTATTTGTGACAGACACTGTATGGCCTGCAAAGCCTAAAATTTTTGCCATCTGGACTTTTGCAAAAAAGTTTGCTAACCATCCGTCCAGAGGGCCTCACCCGGCCTCACTCACGTGCTAAGTGCCTCGGCAGGGCTGGACCTGCCTTCCCACCCTGTGCAGCCGCAGGGCCTCTGCGTGTGGTCTCTCCCGCACGGCAGCTCGGGCTAGAGGGACCTCAGATGGCCATTCAGGGCTCCAACAGAGAGGACTCTAAGACGGGAAACAGAGCTGCCAGTCTTCTAAGACCCAGACCACAAACTCACGGGGCCACTTTCACCATGTCCTATTGGTCACAGTGTCACAGAGCTTGCTCAGACTCGGGGAGCGGGGAGAGGGAGGGGGCAGAGACAGAGGCCCCACCTCTTGAGGGCAGGAATGTCAAAGGATTTGAGGCCACTCTTACTCACCACATATATTAATATGTGTGTGACTTTCTAAGGGGGGAGAGTATTCAGGTCTCCCCTTCTTAGTTGACCCTAAACTATTTTTGTGAGAACAGCCTCACCAGACAGGGGTTCTCTCTTGCTTGAGCAAATGCTAGCATTGTCAGTTGGGTTCAAGCTCTCTGACCTGTTGGGCAGCTGTCAGGGAGGCTGCTTTCTGCTTGGACCTGATCCCTTCTGCAACTCTTCCTCTCCTCGTCAGTGACTGAGGCTTGGAGTTTTCAGGTTCATGGTGTCTCTTAGGTCGGGAAATAGGCTCAGATCCCTGCACTGTGGAATTGGCTACAACTCATTCACTATTAATCTTTTATGTTTCCACTTGCTCATTCACTCACTCATCCATCCATCCATCCACCCACCACTCATCTGCCCATCCATCCATCCATCCATCCATCCACTCATCTGCCCATCCATCCATCCATCCATCCATCCATCCATCCATCCATCCATCTATCCATCCACTCATCTGCCCATCCATCCATCCATCCACTCATCTGCCCATCCATCCATCCACCCATCCATCCATCCATCCATCCATCCACTCATCTGCCCGTTCATCCATCCACTCATCTGTCCACCCATCCATCCATCCATCCACTCATTTGCTCATCCATCCATCCATCCATCCATCCATCCATCCATCCACTCATCTGCCCATTCATCCAGCATTTCTGATGCCTCTCTATGCTCAGCCCTGTACTGCATGTACCAAGGGCCTAGATGTGGATTGCACCTGGTCCAACCCCTGGGAGCTCCTAAAGATGCTCATTGTCCTGGCAGATGCAGGAGCTGAGGCATGAAAACGTTGCCGCCTGCCTGGGTTTCCTCGTGGCTCCTGGGACCCGTGCTCTGGTGCTGGAGCACTGCGCGCGGGGCAGCCTGGAGGACCTGCTGCAGAATGAGGCTTTGCAGCTGGATTGGACCTTCAAGGCCTCCCTGCTGCTGGATTTGATTTGTGTGAGGACCTCCCCTGGGCCTGGAGCTGAGGGGGAAGTGGGGAGGGTAGAGAGAGAAGATGCTCAGACTTCCCAGACCTGGGCTGTCCTCGTTTTGTCTGAGAAAGGTCTGAATAGTGTGGCAAAGGGCGAGGGGAGGCAAGAAAGTTTTCTGGGGTCCATGACAATTCTGAGAGGACCAGGTTCCCCTTCATTCACCACAGCCCTAATGGTCCCCCATTATGTCCCTTCCAGGGGGTGCGGTATCTGCACCATCGACATTTCCCTCATGGCCGTCTCAAGTCCCGAAACTGTGTGGTAGATGTCCGCTTTGTGCTAAAGGTCACTGACCACGGCTATGCGGAGCTCCTGGATGCTCAGCGGACTCCCTGCCTATGTCCAGCGCTGGAAGGTCAGCCCATGGGTGGGCAGGGGGTTAGCAGTTTGTTCTGAGGCCTCTGTTTAACTGGGTGCTTGTGAGGCAGGGGAAAGGGTGAGATCATGATCATTCAGCACTTCAAGTGAGGGGACCTGAAGCAGACAGCTGTCTTCTCTGAGCCTCAGGCCCCTTGCCTGTGATTGGGGAAGACCCTACCTCCTCCCGTGGCTAAAGGGAGAGGGTGGTGACACTACATGTGTGAAATGCCTGCCCAGCTCAGCCCAGCTTGGGTGGTTAGTGGGTGACACTGTGTGTCCCTGCCCTGTGATTGCAGAGCTGCTGTGGATGGCTCCAGAGCTGTTATGGGGACTTGGGGGGCCCAGGCGGGGCACCCTCAAAGGAGACGTCTTCAGGGTTGGTATCATCCTGCAGGAGGTCCTGACTCGAGGCCCGCCCTACGGCTCTTCAGGGCTCTCAGCAGAAGGTGCGGCATCCTCTTCCCCACATAGTCAGGGGGCTCTGTGACCATTGGAAATCCAGGCCTGAAAATAACCACACAGACATGCTTGCCTGGTTTGACTATTACTGCTGGGTTTCTTTGGCTTAAGCCAGGCGGCGTTCAGCAACTCTGCCAAAATGGCAGCCGGCAGATCCAGGGCTGAGGACACTGGTTTCTGGGTGAAAGCCCCAACCCTGTCTGCCTCTCCCAGTGTTGTCGCCAAGTGTGTAGGTGCTCCTGCAGGACCCTCCCTACAGCCCCGGACAGGCTTTGTGTCTTCACAGATCTCAGTTCTTCCCTGGCTGTCTCACTTACTGTGTGACCTCACACAAATCATGTACCCTCTCTGAGCCTCAGCTTTCTCACCTTTAGATGGGAATCAAATTTAAAATGTGCCAGACATCCAGCCCATGTCTGATGTGGCCAGGCTGCTCAGTCTTGGGGGCCTGGTTCTGTGCCTGGGTGGGGCTCCTTCAAGAGCATCTCTATCCCGATACTTTTGGGTGGACAGGAGAATCGCTCACACCTTCCCCATTGTCACCTGATCTTAGACGTTTTCTCTCCCAGTGCCACGGCCCAACTTCAGAAACATTTCCTCCCCTTCCCTGTTCTCTGTCAGGGCTTCCTGGACTCCAGGCTGCTCTTCCTGCTGTCCCCCTGCTGTCTCTATCCCGTCTCTGGGGCCTGTCCCCACAGATACCTGGCATCTCAGCTCGAAGCACAGGGCAGTGGTGGAGCCGAGCCCACCATCCCCTCCCACCCCCAGTGGATAATCTTTAACTCACAAGGAGGCCCGGCCCTGCTCCCTTTCTCATCAAAGCTGTGCTCAGTAAATAATGAGCGTTCCAGGCCCCAAATTTATGAGGTGGAGGGGTGGGAAGAAGTGGGGTTCATCAGGCCATTTGCTCAACACTCTGCAGCTGCCACACCTCCCCACCTCTGCCCATTAAAAGGAAAACCAGCCAGATGGGGCCCGCCAGCCATGGCGCCAGGGCAGGGTGCTTCAGGCCGCGTCTCCATCCTGCATTTAGGTGCAGGGACCAGGCCTGGAGCCGCGTGGCCACCCTTGGGTTGGGCTGTGAGAGCAGAGGCTGCTACTTTCTGCGGTGCTTTCCTTGGTCTGGGGGAGTAAAATGTTAAGGGCACAGTCACTGGGGAACACCGACCTCAACCCAGCTCCACACCTCACGACTTTCGACCTTTATGTCAATGAGTAACAATATTTGACTTTTAATATCCGCTGACTGAGAAAATACCCAAAGACAAAACCTGCCCTGAGAGATCGGTAACACTTTGAAATGGATTTGTTTTTTAGGCCATCACAACACCACCTGAATACTTTTGAAAAAGTGTTGTACATGTGCGTACGCGATGTATTATTGGTTCCATGTGCTCACACTCCTTCGTGAGCACAGGCAGCTTCCAGACGCCGTACTCAGAGGCCCTCGGGTCTGAGGCCTGCAGGCTGGGAGGAAATCGGGCGGGTCGGGAGGAGATCCGGCCCAGTTCTAGAGTCTGCTTTTTAGCTGCTCTGTGGCTGTGGGCTACTGCCTTAACTCCAGGAACTTCAGTTTCACAGTCTGTAGATGCAGGTACTACCCCCAACAAGGAGGCCAACAAGGGCGGGGGAAGGAGAGTGAAATCCAGAAAGAAGCTTCCCACGGGCTCCCAGGATGCCCCCTTCCTCACCCAGGAGAGGAGGATCGCAGCCGTCCTTGCAGGAGACGAACCAGCTATGGCTCCTGAAGGCCCTGGGCGGTCTGCACTATTATTATGCCCCTTTTATCGGTGAGGCACCTGAGGCTCCGAGAGGTGATGTAACTTGTACAGAATGTAAATGGGTAATCTCGAAGTTCCCTCCGGCTCTGTCGAAAGCCTGAACTTGTGCCCAGCCTCTCTTCCTCTCCGCGTCCTCGTGACTCTCTCAGCTCCCCGGGGCTGCTGAACAGCTTCCCGAGGTTCTTTGCCTCCATTGTTAGGTGGAGAAACCAAGGCCCTGAGTGAGGCCAAGTGGCAGAGCCAGAACTAGAACACGGGTCTCTCTGACCACAACTTAGCCTGGTGGTCTCTATCACATGCAGTGAGGACAGAAGATCCATGGCAGGGGTCGCCCTGGGGAAACGATGATGATGGTGAGGGTGATAATGACAAGCAGGCAGTTCGCTTCGCCTGTGGGGGGAGTGGGTGCCCGCAGGCCTCCAGGAGGCGGGGCTGGTTGGAAGGCCGGGGGTGGGGGATCTCACTGGCAGCAGAGCAGCAACAGCATCTGGGGGTGGCGGAGAGGCTGCGGGGTGCCAGGCACCTAAAGTCTATCATCTCCTTCCTCAGCACCCTCTCAAGAAGAGAGATTATTACTCTCATTTCACAGATGGGGAGACTGAGGGTCAGAGGGGTCGCTGCCTTGCCCACCTTCTCACAGAGAGGTGGCGGCAGACCAAGAAATTAAACCCCACTCTTCCAGCCATACCCTGAGGGAGGCCCTTTCCTGAGACCAGAGGCCCTTTCCCTAGTCACACCCAGGGGAGGCCCAGGAAAGCAATAGTTCTGTGGCCCCTGGTTAGCATGCCCTGGGGCCAGGAACAGGGGCCAAGGAGTACCCTCAAGGCCTCATCCCCGCACCGTACAGGCCTGCCCTGCTCTCCCTTCAGGACCCCAAGCTCCTTCCACGGCCCCCCTGGAGACGTCAGGCCCACCACACACATAGTGTTTGTTGCAGAAATCATCAAAAAGGTGGCATCGCCCCCTCCCCTGGGCCGGCCACTCGTGTCCCCTGACCATGGGCCACCTGAGTGCATCCAGCTGATGGAGCCGTGTTGGGAGGAGGCTCTGGAGGACAGACCCGGCCTGGACCAGATCTACACCCAGGTCAGTGCTCCCCGGAGGAGCTGGGTACTCACAAGGAATGGCTGATCAATTCACCTCACTTTGCCCAGTGGGAGCCCCAGGCTATCCCTGGGGCCTAGAAGCCTGTGCAGAAAGAGGGCAACAGGCCGGCACCATAACCCCTGAGGGTGGGGCCTGAGGTGCACCCTCTGAGTGTCTTCCTGAGAGCAGAGCCCCATGCTAAGTGCTCTGCGTATTTTATTTAATCCTTGCTGTAGTTCGAAAAGCCATGTTGTTATTATCTAGGCTTTATAGGAGAGACACTGAGGCACAGAGAGGTGAGGGGACTTGCCTGAGGTAACTGAGGGCTGGAGTCCGCACCCAGGTTCATCCGCCTGCAGAGCTGGCACTGGGAACCCCAACCCCTCCTGGCACCGGAGCTGAGAGGCTGTTTGCGACTGCGGTGGCAGGGCTGGTTCCCTGTGGAACGAGCAGGAGATGCAAGGGGCGCCAGGGTCCCCGGGCTGCCTCGGGGACTGCAGAGGGAGGGGTGAGGCAAGTCTGTACGAGTCTATGGGGCAGCGGGTGTGTGGGCCTGATTGAACGGGCTAATGGCTCCCTCAGGGCCAACCACCAAGCCCGAGGGGACATCTTCAGGCCTCTCCCAACTATCCCCGCACTCCCCTGCCCCCACGCTCCCCAGCCACAGCAGAACATTGTCAAGCAGAGGTTGTAAGGCTGCTGTTGAAGGTACGGTTTATAACCACACGTGCATGTCCTCGTAGGAAGGCCTAAGAGAGGTGTTTCTCTCTGCTCAGTGCCAGCACTAAGTGTGTTTCTTTTGAGCAACTAGTTTAATGCTCCATTGTCTTGTGGGCCCCGTGGGTCATGTAATCTATATTTTCCTCTTTCCTTTGTTGTTCTTAGGGAGCTCATATCTAAACTTCTGGCCAAGTTCTAGCATGCATTTTGCACAGAGGCCTCACTCCTAGATTAGCTTTTTTTTGTCTTTTTTCAACTTTACTCTCCTTTGGTCACAGTGTCCTTATATATTTGCTGTTTCATTTTGTGGCATTTCTTTATTTTCTTAATACTTAAGAACATAGGCAGAAATAGAGAGATAGAAGTAGATTATTATATAAATAATCTACATATATTCTTCCTACCTTTCTAGCCACCCATTTATCCATTCACTTATTCATCCATACATATCCATCCATCCATCCTTCCATCTTTGAGAAGAACAAAGAGTGCATTGTCCCCAATGTTGTTGTAAGAACCAGTGCAATAGTGCTAGTGTTTGTTAATGGTAATGCTGGGGTGGGCACGGGCTCCTTTGCAAAGCCCTCTCAGCTTGCCCCGTACAGAACTAAGCCGTTTTTCCTCCCAGCTGTCTGTGCTTTCCCTCCTCAGAGCTGCTGTCCCCATCTATTACATAACTGGCTCCCACCAATCCATCTCCTCCAGGCAGGGACTGTGTCGGGTTCATTCCTGTGGCCAGCACTACCACGCTATGGGCTGAATGTGCAGGTCTTCATGGATACATTGGGATTTTTGTTCCATCTTCAGTTCAAAAGCATCAACCAAGGCAAGAAGACCAGTGTTGCCGACTCCATGCTGCACATGTTGGAGAAGTACTCGCAGGACCTGGAGGACCTGATCCAGGAGCGGACTGAGGAACTGCAGCTGGAGAGGCAGAAGACGGAAAGGCTGCTCTCCCAGATGCTCTCTCCGTGAGTGACCCCTTGGGACTTGATTGTGTCTCTAGCTTCGGTGGCTCTGGGCATGGGGCCTGGAACAGAGTAGGTGCTTAGTAAATCTGGGTTCCATGAATTCATTCAATTCATTTGTTGTTTATTTATCCAACATATTTTCATAGAGCCCTGACATGTGCTGGGCACCGTGCTGGGCACTTGGGTATTGAATCTCTGCTCTGTCGCATTCTTAGGGCCAAGGAGAGGGTATAATATCCCCTGTCTCACTTTGGAAAAAGTAATGTCCAGAGAGAGACAGGTATTTGCTGGAGGGTAGCCAACACACCACCATACCTGTCTCAGATCTCCTGACTCTCAGCCAAGGATTTCCCCCTAAATATTCCGCCCCCCACCTCGAAACTGTGGAAAAGGGACCTTCCTATCTTATGACTCTGACCCTTCCCACCCCTCCAGGTCTGTGGCTGAAGCTTTGAAAACTGAAACAACTGTGGAACCGGAGTACTTTGACCAAGTTACCATATACTTCAGTGACATTGTGGGTGTCACCACCATCTCAGCCCTGAGTGAGCCCATTGACGTGCTGAGCTTGCTCAAGGATCTCTACACGCTGTTCGATGCTGTTCTGGGCAGCCACAATGTATACAAGGTGAGGGTACCAGGAGGCTGGCATTCTATGTCTCCTCCCTCTTCCACTATGTTTATGTCATGCATTTACTTCCATTCGTTTAGTCATGTGTTTTTGTTAGGTTGCTATTCCTGTGTAACAAATAACCCCAGACTCCACGAGTATAAGCAATAAATATTTATTATTGCTCACAAGCCTATAGGTGAGCTGCAAAGTTCTCTGGACTTGATGGGACTCACTCGCCTGTGGTCAGATGAGATAGGAAGCTCTGCTGATCTTGGTTGGGTCTCTCACATCTCTGGAGCCTTGGCTGGGACCACTCAGCTCTGGTCCACATGGCCTCTCAGCCTCCCCCAGGCTAGCTGGGCAAGGGCAGACAGGCGAGCCAGCTCCTGTGCCTGCCTTCAGGGTGCTGTAGGTAAAAGGTGAAGGCAACCCACAGTGAAGCTGATGATCAGGGGAGGCAGAGAAGGCTGAGAAGGCCTTCAATCCAGCCAAGGGCAGACATGCAGAATAAAGAGCAAGAAAGCCTTCTGGGGACAGGTGCTGTCTTCCTAGCACTGGTCAGTCTGGGTGCGGTGGCTCCCCGTGAGCAGCGGGGGAACGTGTACTAAAGCTCAAGGCTTGAGAGAGTGGGCCCGGCGGCTGTGGCGGATGCTGAATGGTTGTGACGGCTGGGCTGGCCGTGAAGTGGGCTGGCGGTGGGTGGGCGGGGGCATGGAGAGCGCAGCGGGGGCCGCCGTGGCAGAGCTCTCAAGACCCTCCACGATCTGTGTGCCTCTTGGTCCTGGCTTTGGCTCCAGAGCCACTAGCTTCTCTGTGACTTTGGAAAAATGGCTTCCCCTATTTGGGCATCTGTATCTTTATCTATGAAACAGAAATAGCGATCCCCAGCCCCAGAAGGAGAAGGGGTCGCAGGGGATGGTTGGACTTTAGGACTTCTGCCTAAACTGAGACCAGCTTCCTGCCCCTCTGAGCCTGCTGTGGCGACCTTCCCACCCCAGCCCTGTCCTTTGCTCTGATCCAGTTGCTGGGGGCCTCGGATCAGCTTCCAACAAGGTAGGGGAGGGGGGAAGGGAGGTCCCAGGAATCGGCCATACTCAAGCTCGACTGGCCTTAACCTTTGTTTGTGACCTCCATCCCCCTTCCTACCACAGCTCTCCAAGGACACAGCGGCGGCGAAGGCCAGGCCTTGGGGCTGAAGCCAGAGTGGAAACGATGCTTAAACAGGAAGCTTCAGAGGGGAGAACTAAGTGTTCAAAGGTCCAGGCAGTCTGCTGATAGCGTTATGTACAGTATACCAACAACAATGATCAGTACCTATTGAGTGCTTACTATATACTGGACACTAGTCTAAGCACTTTATAGGTGTATATTAACCCTTTTAATCGTTATAATAATCTATGAGGTACTCCTAATTAATAAATGAGGAAACTGAGGTGGCTTATCTAATTCCATATTCTCAGTGGGATAAGAAGCTGCAATTGGAACTTGTGTAGAAGTCCCAAGACACCCCGTTAGGCGGGCTCGCCATCCCCATGATATGGACGTCCTTAGGATAAAGCCACAGGTTCACAGTGGCCCACAGGGTCCTCTTGGACCTGGCTCCGCCTACCTCCCCAGCTGCGTCTCTTGTCATTCCACCTCCACAGGCCTCTATATCCCTCATACCTGCTTTGCTCTCTGTAGCCTCTAGGCCTTTGCACATGCTGTTCCCTCCTCCTGGAACACCACTCCCTCGTCTTCACCTGGCTCTCCCCTGGTCATCCTGGTCTCCGGGGAGCTCCCTGCCCTTCCAGACACGGTTAGGAACTCCCGTGTGATGCCTTCATAACTGTCTCAGACAACACAGCCACACTTTATGGTTCCAACAGTCTCTCTGTCTCCAGCGCCTGGCCATGTCCAACGCATGGTAGGTCCTCAGGAAATATACTCGTATGTTCACTGAATGAGTTGTTCATTGAGGCCCAGAGTAGAAGTGACTTGCCTAAGGTCACACAGCTGGTAGGTGGCAGAGCCAGAATAGGAATCTGCAATGTCCACATCACCGCCTCTACCAACCTGGCTCTCTTTACCGCATCACACTGCCCAACACTGACCTGCAGACACCTGAGCCGTTGACATTCCAGGCATGCAGCGTCCCTCCTGTTCCCTGTTCAGGACCCCGCGTTCCTGCCCCAGGTTGTGGCGCTGAGGCCTAGTCTCCTGTGTTGGCTGAATTTCCTTTCTCCCTCCAGAGCCACCCTGGCCCCATGGGCCCCAGGAAAAGATTCCGCATCTTGTCTGTCTTGTTGAGCCCTGCAGCTTTGATCTGCCCTGAGTCACCCCTGGCCTGTCTCATCTTCCCCTGTTAATCTTTTCTCACACATGGGTCCCTCCCAGCTCTGAATCACACCTTCTAATCTACTCTGAACTCTGGCCAAGAGGTCTGCATCTTTCTGGCAGAGTGAAATGAAATAAAACAAGGCCCGCACACCCCTCCAGATGTGGGGAAACAGGACGCCCGTTCCTCACGATGTGCGAGCGTGTCTCTCATCACTCCCACCATCCGCCTTGGTTTCCCCTCCATCCCCAGCAGGATCTGGTTACTGCTCTTTAATCCAGTCTGGGTTGGGAGGCAACCAGGCAACCATTTCCGGGTTCCATGGGGGACTGCAATTCCCTCACAGCACACGCTGAGTGAGCATTTTTGTGGAAAGAACTCTAGAGCAGAGTCCACGTGAGCTGCCGGAGGGGGTGAGTCTGGCCCCAGCCATACTTCCAAGTGCCCCTAGACAAATCACTTCACCACTCTGAGCCTCCAGCTCTCATTTGTAAACAGAAATGAAAGTGTTTATGGCTTACAATTGTTCTGCAGACTAAGTAACATGAAACAAAGTGCTATCGTTCATTCACTCGCCGACTCACTGTGGAGTGTAGCACTGTAGGTGCAGCCACTGAGGCCTCTCCCTGAAAGCACAGACCGGGGACGGGGGGCATCGGACCTAGGGAAGCATCTACGGGGGGTGGACCAGCCTAGGGACTGTCACAGGGCATCTCATTCCGCCCTTCCAGAACCCCTCAGAGAGATGGATCATTATCCCTATTGTACCGGTGAGGACATAGGCTCAGAGAGGTAGGTGACTCACCCACGGTCACACAGCAAGCCAGTGGTGGAGTTAGAATTCACATCTGTGTTTGTCAGTATGGAAGCCTTTGTTTTCACCTCTCCCCTGGCTGTGTTCTCCCATCTGCGAAAGGACCACAGCTGTGTACTAGGAGTCACGGCCCTCACTTGAAGCCATGAACTAAGATCTAATTAAGTCTTTGAGAGGTCATGCTTATGAGTCGGAGTTCCTAGAGAGTGGATCCCATGCCTGGCCAGCTTTCTGTTGCTGGGGTTGATTACACAGTGCTCTCCCTTTCAGCTCAGGCAGCAGGCAGATGGAGGGCTAGAGGTCAACTTTTGCAGTTTGGAGAATGTGGCCTGGATGTATGGCCACCATGTGGCTTTCCGCTGCTCCTCCTCCCCAGTCTGGATCTTGGGTCACCTCTCTGAGTTAGTGCTGGGTCCCTAGAGGAAGTACATTGTCCTCGAATTGCAGCTGCACGCCTGGTGGGCTGGTGGTGGGGCCCATCAGGCAGCAGGTCTCCCAGGCCGTCTGTGAGAGGCAGGTCTCAGCCCAGACACATGTGCTAACCTCGTGCAGGGTAGGATCAGAGGGAAACGCCACACGGCAGGCAGATCCTCTCTCCCCAAAAGAGAGAGAGAGAGAAAAGGCCAAGCCATGTGCATCAAGAGGCAGCATAGCGTACGAGCTCTGGAGCTGGACTGACCAAGCTCAGATCTACGCTGTGTGATGTTGGTGAGTGACTTAACCTCTCTGGCCCCATTCCCATCTGCAAAATGGCAATAGTAATAATACTTATTTCACAGAATTCCTGTGAAGATCTAATGCGTGATATTTGTAAAGGATTTGGAACAGTGTCTAGTCCATAATAACTGCTATACAATTATTTCAGCACTTACTCTTGCCTTCTTCCAAGAAGGGGAAAGGCAGGGAGAAAGCTGGGGCTCACTCATATTTTCCTTTCCTGGGGTGTGGGTTGGGAGGTCTCCCTCCTCTGTGGAAATATACACAGTTGGGTGGGGTAGCCCTGCCCCTGCCACATTCGCCACCAGTCCATAAATGCTGGGTGGCCAACAACAGGTGACATGGACAGGGAGGGAGGTCACACAGCCCTCAGGAGGGAAAAATTTTTTCCCCAGCTGGTGACCAGAAGGATTATATGGGCTCAGTCAGGTGTGAGCTGGGCTGATGGAGGGCTTGGTTTTCAACAGATAGGGATTCGGGGAGAGCCTTTCAGGCAGAGGGACCTGATGATCAAGTCCTGGAGATGAGCAAATGTGTCTCTGTGTCTCTGAGGAAAGTAGAAAGGTCCCCGCTAGGCTGAAGCTTGGGGAGCCAGGAGCAAATATTAGGAATAAGTCAGGAAATTCTGCAAATCATAGGAGACCCTGATTGCTAGGTCATGGGGTGTGAATTTTAAGCCATTGGCCACAAACAGCAAATTTAACTGAGCAGAATGTGGTGTGACTGGAGCAGATCACTTCCTGGTGTCAGAGCAGACACAGCTGCGGTGAGGGAGAGATTTGGGGGACGCAATAGTAGGGCACAGTCCACAGCTAATGTTGTGTATTGAACTACAGCGCCCTCTGTGGGCAGAGAAAGCATCATCACTATCATTATGGCTGACCAGATACAAAGGGAGAGTGGCTGGCCATGCCTGGTTAGGAGGAGGGCTCTCCTTCCCAGCCCAGGGGGGCGAGAGGAGGGGTGGCGGGGGAGTGCCAGGATGTGCTGGCTGTGGGAGAGGCAGTACAGGAACTGAGCTCTTTAGCTGCAGAGGGGAAGACTCGGAGGGGCAGGTGCTATCTTCAATTTGGCTCGTCTGGTGTATGGCCAGGGGGAAAGCCGTGGTACACACGTGTACTCAGCTCCTGGAACAGGGTCTTAGGGACAGAGAAGACCTTTAGGAAAAGTTTGTGGGTTGAATTCAGACGGTAGAGGTGAGGGGCTAGTTTCAATTCAACTAAATTTTTGAAAGTCAGAGTTGCCTGAAGGGAGAAGAGGCCACCCCGAGAAGGAAGGACCTTCTTATTCAGAGAGATGAGCAGGCCAGGACAGCCACGGGAGCCGGGGAGGAGGGTGGGTGGCCTTTAAAGTCCCTCCCAATTCTGAGATTCTGGATTCTATCTTTTCCAAAACCATTAGCCAAGGAAATGATGATGATGATGGAGTGAGAAGTCTACGTTTATTTAGTATCTGTGAATTGCCTAGTTCTTTAAATACGGCATCTTTACTATGCATTCCCCATAAGAAGAAACAGGCTCACACAGGTAGAGTGGTCTGCCCCAGGTAAACGGTAGAGCCAGCGTTCGAACCCACTCTTGTCTGATTCCAAAATCTACATTCTTTTCAGTATGTGTTGCAAGGCCAATGAGGTTTGGAAACCAGGATATATATTCAATATACACATGCTCTTTTGCAGACGAAACTTTGATCTGTCATGGTGGCATTGCGCAGACAGGGCACCTGCATCTGCCCTCAAGGATCTCATGCCCTGGGGTCAGAGGAGATGAGACAGGCATGGCTGCCTGCGACTCGGACAAAGGCCATCTGAAATAAGTAGACCCAGTCATGGCTAGAGTGACATCAGAGGCCTGGCAGAGATGTCTCTGTGAGCTCCCATAGGGTGGCCTTGTGTGGGATGTCGGGGAGACCACAGAGAGTGTGTTCTGACGTTGGAGTGTGAAGGCTATGATTTCTAGGTGGAGACCACTGGGGATGCCTACATGGTGGCATCGGGGCTGCCCTGGCGCAACCGGAGCCGGCATGCGGCTGAGATTGCCAACATGGCCCTGGACATCCTCAGCTCTGTGGGCAGCTTCCGGATGAGGCGCGCTCCCAACGTGCCCATTTGCATCAGGGCTGGGCTGCACTCAGGTACGGGCTCGGGGCTGTGGGGATGATGGGCCAGACCAATCCCCCAGCCCTGCCTGGGGTATTTACTGGCTGAGGCAACCCCAACGATGTGCTTCTGGAATTCAGACATTCTAAAACTCTGTGATAGAAAAAATTCACATTTCTTTTCTTCCTATTATTTTAAGGTGTTATAAATCACAGAATCTGTGTTTAGAGATTCGCATATCTTTTTTTTTTTCTTTTGGCTCAGCATCTGTCAAGAGTATGTAAGTCCATGCCGAGGAGCAGATAGTGTGATGGAAGAGGCAGGCCAGAGACCTCTTGTGGTCATGCGAACAACTAAATGTTTGCTGCGATGGGTCTGAGAGAAACCTCAGGGTGTTTGATCTCTCCTTCGGATACTCCCATTCCTTTCTCCCTCCATAGCTTCTCCTACCGGAGAAAGGCCAAATGCCCTGCCCCCTTCGTCACCAAGGCCCTTGCTAACCCCTCGGGCCTCACCTCCCACCACTCTCTGCTTGGCCCTCCAACCAAACTCAGCTGCTTGCAGTTTCCCACAGACACGTGGGCTCTGCTTCTGTGCCCTGGCACCTGCTGTTCCCTGCGGACTCATCCTCTCATCCTTCAAGACACAGTTCATGCACCGCCCCCCCTAGGAAGTCCGCTGGGCCGGGTCGCAGTTCCCTCTCTGGGTTGGCACCGTGCTGGTGCTTCTCTTCACACCATTGATCACAGCTTGCACATCTCCCCACTGAGCCAGGAGTAGAGACTGTCTTTGATTTATCAGTGTCCCCACTGCCTCCCCTCCCCCCGCCCCTGCCCCCGCCCCCCCCAGCCCGGAACCTGGCACAGATGTCATCTCCTCTCTAGATGTTGCTGGAAACTCCGGATAGCTTCATCCTCACCCCTGGCTGGAGCCCAGGATGTGGGGTGGGGACAGCAGTGCGGGTGGGAAGGGTAAGGCTGTCGTGGGGACTTCTCTGTGCTCCAGAACCTGCTGGAGCTCACTAAGCACATTTGGGTTTCAGGGCCCTGTGTGGCCGGGGTCGTGGGTCTCACCATGCCTCGGTACTGCCTCTTTGGAGACACTGCTAACACCGCATCTCGGATGGAGTCCACAGGGCTACGTGAGTGTCTCTTATTTCTATCCTGCCCAGGGAAAGGCTCTGTCTCAATGACCTCTGCAGCCTGGCTGTTTGAAACTGTGCTGAGTGACCAAATCACCACCTGGTGGCAGCGCACCCTAGTTGTTAGTAAAGCAAGTATAAGGAGATGTCACTGGTTCTTTTAACTTTCCACGAGGTTTTTGTGATGATCTCATGAGAAAATTAGTGGAGAAAACAATGACTCAAGAGGCAGGAAACCTAGGTCTTAGCTCTGACTGCAGCTGGTTTGCTTAGTGTCCTTGAGCAAAACGCTCTTCCTCTGGGTCTTGGTTTTGCCGTTTTTACAATGAGGAGGCCCCCTCCAATTTTTAGATGCCACTTTTGGTTCTTGCTGGCGGCAGGAGCCACTCTGTGGTTTGGTTAGAGCCGCCAAAAAGTTGAAGCCCTGAGACCTCTGCTGCTGGCCACACTGCTTGTGGGCTCCATACGGTCATTCAGTGCCCGTCCTGCATATCCAGACGTGGTGGCCCTACTGGGGAGTCCTGCTTTTAAAAGAAAAAAAGACTGCTTCTCTGCTCTGACTCAGCCTTCATGGACTTCCCTATATGTGGAAATCCTGCTCCTGAAGGTTCTGACTTCATCCTGAGTTCCTCTTACCACCTAATTTATGAATTGTGCTTTTCCTCAAGGCCTCTATTTTAGGGACCAGCTACCTAGTGGAGAAACAAGAGAGCCAGGCAAAGGGTGTGGCATGAATCAGAATTGTGCGTGTTACTGGCTGGAACTGGGGCTATTAGAGGCACTTAAGGATTCCACCAAACTCTAGGAGTGCTGCCACCAGGCGGCGACTTGGATTACTACCTTTCTTCTCAGCATACAGAATCCACGTCAGCAGAAGCACTGTCCAGACGCTGCTCCGCCTGAATGAAGGCTACAGAATTGACATCAGAGGCCAGACTGAGCTAAAGGCAAGAGGCTTTATTTCCTGGTATTGGTGAGAAAAGTTAAAGGTCCGTGTCTGTGGGCAGCAGGAGAGAGTCTCACCTGACTTATGTGGCCAAAGGGACTGCCTGCCTGGTGCTGGGGATAGAGCTGACCACCTTCACACCTTCTCTCCACTCCCCACATTCTAAGGAAACGCTTCTTCCTGGAGCTGCTCTCTCATTTGGCTTCTCATGAGAAGGGCCGGGGCAGAGAAGTTACTTTTATTGATGGTCTACCCTGGCTGCATGCTGGTGCACAGCATACATTAACATGTTTATTACTCATAGGAGTAACGAAAGGGGGATCAATGTCCCCATTTTATAAGTTGAGGAAATCAAATCAGAGAGGCAAAGTGACTTGTCCAAAGTTTCACAGCTTGTCTCCCAGGTCTCGTGGCTCCAAAGCCTGCGCTTTCTCCATGGCACGGCTGGGCCCCGGCTCAGCCCTGGGAACACTGCCACAGAAGTCACCGCTCACTAGGCCTGCTCTGACCCAGGAGCTCTCTTCTTCCTCGGCCCCAGCGGAAGCTTTCCTGCCTTCTCTGTGCACCCGCCAGTCTAATGACAAGCCCTCTGTGGTCGCAGGTGTGATGTTAGGTAATACTTGCACATGAGCACCGCAGAGACAATTCTGTAACCTCTGCATCCTTTTTTAGCGTTAATGTTCATTAAATGGTACAGTATTTCTGCGAATGGGTTTTCCCCTATGCCACCTGCTCTCTCTCCCGCAGTCCCTCAGCTAGAGTCAGGCCTGGTAGGGAGGCTAGAGCAGCCTAGGCATTTAAGGGCCCAGGGATATGACTGGGCCCCAGAAACTGGGTGTTCCAGGGGACTTACTGCACTGCGCCGCAGAGTGTTAGAGTAGGAGGATACAGCTCAGAGAGGGGCAGTGACTTGTCCACAGCCACAAAGCCTGCGAGGGCCAACAGTGTGCAATCCTTTGCCCTGGAATCTGAGGTTGTAGGAGAGTGAGCTGGAGTAAGGTCAGGGCAAGTGTGTCTTGTTGGGAGGAGTGGGCATGGGGTGTCCTGAGGAACAGAAGCACCCTGACGACAGAAAGGGAAGCCAGAAGGGAATGGGGAGGGCAGCAAGCCACTCTCAGTTCCTTCAGGCTGTCCTGGGGGCTCCAAGGGGCAATGGCCGCCTCGGTCCCAGGGTGTGGTCTGGAACCTCTGACCAGCTAGCCCTGACCCGAGCGCCCCTCGTGCCCCCTCTACTCGTAACCTCCAGGCAGCTGCGCCCCATCCCAGGGGAGGCCACCGGGCCCTTCAGCAGCCGGGGAGAAGTATAGATCATAGAATCCTGGCATCTTAGCATTCCAGATCTGCTGGTCAGAGAATTCATGATTGATTATTTATTTCTCTGACAGATAAGTATTAAGTCATTTAATCCACACAGCAACTGTGGGAGGTATTGGGGCAATCGAGGCACCGAGAGGTCAAGTCAGTCGGCCAAACTGAATCGGCTAGGAAGTGAAAGAGCCAGGATCTGGACCCAGACAGTCTGCCTCCAGGCTCCGGGCTGCCCTCCACCAAGCTGTTGGAATTGCGTGCCACTGCCTTGCTCTCTATTGCATAGGTTGCTCAATCCTCTTTCCTGTCTCTTCCAGGGGAAGGGTGTGGAGGAAACCTACTGGCTGATGGGGAAGGCAGGTTTCCCCAGACCCCTCCCCACACCTCTGGACATCAAACTTGGGTGAGTAACAGGAATTTCCCCAGAAGTTTGGCCTTTTTTTTGGTGCGAAATTTGATACTTGTTATTTGTCTGATTATAAAAGTCTTACCTGTCCAGTGCGGAAAACTTGGAAAATACAGAATTTTTTAATGATTGAATAATCGCCACTCTCCTACCCCTGAGAGCCAGCACTGTTAGCACTTCAGCAGGGCTCCTGCTAGCCTGTTTCTGAGGCATTTGACGCGGATGAGATCATGCTGCTTCGACGACTTCTCCTTCGGATCGGAGCTCTCGGCTCCGTGTCCTGAGAGCCTCCTGTACTGCTCAGAGCACTTTTATAAACACACTGGTAGCGATAGCATCAGGGTCGCAACACGTGGGTGCGCCGTGATTAGCTCAACCTTTCCCCTGTGGCTGAGAATATAGACTCTTCCCATTTTGAGCCGCCTACGGGTAACGTGTTGATAAATATTATTGGGCATTTGTTACCATTCAGGCTATTTTTGCAGCGGTTAAAGGGCAAGGGTTACAGGTGTTGTCAATTACTGAGAATTACAGTTTCCTATAAATAAGAAGGTCCCAGGGCCCACAGGGGCCCACAGGTCATTCTGCCAGTGGGGACACTGAGCCTGGGGATGGCCAGGGCCCACACAGGGTCCCACAGCATGACCCCATCACAGACCGGAGTTTTTCCTTTATCGGAACTTCCCTCTGGCTCCTCTCAGTTCTTTCAGGATGGCCCCCTCCCAAGCTGCCCCCCGCTGTCTCTCAAAGATGAAAAATGTGTGGGACTCACCTGGGCTTCCTGGGAAAGGAGCAGCCCTAGGGCAGCACAGGCTGTGTCCTGTATGTGGATGGATTGATGTGGATGGGGTGACTGGCAGGGAGCCAGCTGCAGCAGCCACTTCCTTTCCACCCTGCTGCCAGGGCGCCCCCAGGCCTCGGGAACCCCAGGAACCCTGGGGCAGAGAGTGCCAGAGGACAGGAACTGGCCCCATCCAACTCCAAGTGCCCTTCCCCGAGAAACAGTGGGGTTTAGCGAGGCAGGGAGGGGACAGGGCGAGAGAAGCCGCCAGGGGACAGAACACACAGATATACCCTTTTTATAAGGACACGCCAGCCTCCCGGGTGCAGAACCAGCTTTTTTTGTTTGCAGAAAGGCCTCCACGCAGCCCTGGGCCCTTCAGTTCTGCAGGAAGCATTTGTGTGGAAGGCTCACTGGTGTGGCTGCCTGGTGTGAGGATGGGGCCTGGGTCCAATACATGGACTGTTTGTGTGACCTTGGGCAGGTCCCTGTCCCCTCTGCACCTTTCTATGTACCATAGCAGCCTCGGCTCACCCACTCCCAGGAGAGCGGCTTTGGCCCTTTGTGCCGTTTCCCTGTCCCTCGAGGCCCTCTACTCCAGCTCGCCTCGCCCCTCCGCGAGCAGGCAGTCCCCTGACCTCACAGCGCTCCACTTCCCACCCTACTTCTCGCCTCCACTCGGAGCTGCACTTCTCAGAAGGCCTATCTGCTGATGCTGACCTCACTTCCTCACCTCCCACTCCCTGCCCAGCCCCCGCAGTCTGACTTCCACACCCATCCTCCCGGAACTCTCTGTGAAGGTCACCGGTGACCGCCACCCATGTCACTAGACCTATGAGCAGTTCTCAACCTGACTGCTTAGCATCATTTCCCCTTTGCCCTTTTGCTTCCTAGAAAAGGCTCTCCCCTGCCTCCTTGGCACTCCGGCCGTGCTCCCTGCTCTCCAGCTCATCCTCCTGGGGCTCCTTTCCTTTCCCCAACCCTTCAATGCTGCGGATGCTCAGGGCTCTTTCCTGGGGCTCTCTGTCCTATCCAGATGCTTACGGTACCCTCCTGGGCCTCGGGCCCCCGCCACCCCTCTGAGCCCCAGGACTGCACAGCTCCCACTGCCCCTCATTCTTTCCTTCTGGAGCTCTCATGGCATCTCAGACTCCTGGGTCCACCTGGCAGCTGGGCCGTCCTGCAGAGTTCTCTCCTCATGGATGGCCTTGCTGGCCTCCCTCAGAAAGCCGGACGCTGTCCTGGAATCTTCAGCAATCCCACAGCTCGGCCTCCATCAGACCCCCTACTTGCCAGCTCCCCACCTCCTCGCCTCTCTTCTGGCCACTGCAGGGGCTCCTCGCCATTTCCCATCATCCACTGGGCCCGCCATCGGTCTCCATGGGCAGCCAGAGTGATCTTTTAAAGAAAACACAAGCATGATCCACATGAGAGTTCTCCATTTAACCCTCTGAGATTTCCTATCCCTCTGAGGCTCAAACCCAAATTCTTTCCTGTTGCCTCTGAGGCCCCGCTCTTTCCAGCCCGTGCCTGCCCCTTGGCCTCATCTCTCCTGCCACCTTCCGCTGCCAAGCCACCTGCCTGGGGCCTTCTCACTGTTCCTTAATATACACTGCGCTTCTTTCCACCCCAGGGACTTTGCTCTCATTGTCCCCTGTACCTGGAAGGCCCTGGCCTAGTCCCCAGGTCTCAGCTCTGATGCTGCTCCCACCTTTCCCCAGCGGGGCCCTGGTCATGCAGGGGCTGGGCAGCCCAGTTCCCGGCTGTCCTGACCCGCCCGTCCTGGGAGTGGGAACTAGCAGGTCTGGCAGCCGTTTGTCATCCCAAGTTCCCTCAGCTGATGACTTTTCCACTCCTGGACAGAAGCTTTAGAAAGTGCCAGAAACATTCTCATCTTCTTGGCTCAGGGAGGGAGGAGAATAGAGATCATTCACCTGGGCTCCCAGGCAGGCAGGGGAGAATCCTACACCTACCGAGGCCCATGGGCAGGCTCAGACCCGGCAAGTGAGCACGCAGAGGACTATGCACAAGGGCGCATACAGGCAAGTGCACACACATGTGCAAACGCACTACACTCCTCATAGGCATCAGGCGCGCACGCGCGCACACACACACGCATGCTCATACACACATAGAAACACCACCGCATGCCCCTCCTGCTTGGAAATGATATCACAGACCCACACACATACGGAATCTCTACAGGAAGGGCTAAGATGCCAGTTGGATGGGAACTTGTCTTAGAGTTGCATTTATAGGCAGTTAACTAAATTTTACTTGAACTGCTGTAGTCTGACTTTTTTTAAGTCACATTTTCTAAGGATGCTTTTTCCTCCCTTTCTATATTTTTCATATCTGCTTACGTTATTCATCCTTGTATTTGGGGCAGTTTGGGAAGACTGGTGGAGATTAGGGGAAGGGGGCAAAAGCCCTCTCCATGTCTTGGTGAAGCCACAACCCAGGCAGCGGGGCCCACGGAAGTGCCCCTTATCATGTGTCATAGAAACATTCCATACAGCGGCCCTTCTCTCCCCTCTGCTTCTGCTCACCAGGCTCAGGAGCATCCCCCGCCAGGCTGCTGTGAGTCCTCAGAGCCTTGCTCACTTTTCTGTGCAAAGGCAATAACCCAGCTCTGCTCTCCTCTGGGCACATGTGGGAAGCGAATGTGAAAATGAATGTGTGCATGGTGGGGGTCCAGAGTCCCCATTCTGGACTCCTGTAATACCCAGAGAGTCACAGAGCCCCCCACCCTAATGGACTTCCTAGTCATGTCCTAAGCAAGAAAGGCCAGAGCTGAGCTAGCTCCCCATCCCCTGGGAGACTTCTGGACTCAAAGCCACATGTGCGGATGAGTCAGCAGCACTGCACCTCTCTGGGGCGTGGTCCCCCGAAGTTCACATGGGAAAGGCACTCATGTAGGGATCAGGAGAAGCCAAGGAAGGGAAAAGGGCTCCTTGGAAGCAGTGTGGGCTCCTAATCCCTGCCCCTGTTGTTCTGGGTGGGGTTTTATTATCCTTGTTTCTTCTTTTCCCTTAGGGATTCCTGGAAGGACCTCATACACCAAGAAATCAGGGAGGCTTTTGCCAAAGTCTGCCAGAGCTCGGCTGGACCTTTGAGCTCAGAGAAGGCCTAGACTGGGCCCCCGAGGAGAGGGACAAAGTGGGACAGGGGCCTGCACCAGCCCAGAGTCTCTTGTGCCTGGACACCTCCAGCCCCTCTTCCCGCTTCACTCCCCTCAAAGAATTCTCTTGCCGAGCTCCCTAGCAGCCAACTGGGGGCTTGTTAAGAAGTGCCTTGGGGCGATATTAATTGACGCATTCTAGTATGAATCCTATGGGTAAATGCTGCCTCTTGACACAAAAGCAATAAAAATGGAAATATTCCCTTCCTTTCAGGCAGTGCTTTGTTCTCGACAAATCACTTTGACTCTGAAAGCTCATTAGTATAGAGCTCATTATCCCTCACATCCAGAACACCGTCCCCATTGTACAGCCAAGGTGCCCAGGCGCAGGGGGAGGAGGTCATCTGCCCCAGTGGCACGGAGGAAGCAGGACAGCTACCAGGAACTGGAACCGGGCAGACAGGGCTCCAGGCTCAGCAGGGCTACCACCTTCTCACATTACACCTCTTCTCGGAGTCTTGTCATCTCTAAAGTAGGAGTCGAAAGGCCCGTGCAGGGCTTGTTCCTAACACAGGTCTCGGCCCAGAGTGGATACTCAGAGGACACTGCCTCCTCCCCGAGCCGGCCTAATCCTCGGAGCATCTGTGAGCGCTGGGCTGGGAATTCAGGTCGTGAGCTCCTAGAATCTCGGGGGGGGGGGGGGAGGGCAGGAGAGTGATAATGCCTTGATTCTAAAGAAAAGGAGACTTCTTACAGAAAAAAAACAAACCCACAGCTAACTCATTAAACTGGCTTCTGACATCAAAGAGTGTTTACTAAAACCCTCAGGCAGACCAGGAGCATGTGGGATTCATTTCCCTGACAAGGGGGAGAGGGCTGGGGGCCAAGGGCCAGGTTCAACCCTAAACAAACTGGTCCTTCTTCAAAAGACCCCTTGGGAATTGTTGGGAAAATGCTCTGCCTGATGGTTGTGCTCACAGAGGCCAGGCAGAGTGTGTGTGAGTGTGTGTGTGTGTGTGTGTGTGTGTGTGTGTGTGTGTGTAAGAGAGCAGCGATGTGAAAGGGATATGGGTAATGTATGCTTGGAGCCATGAGTGGCTGTGTGGTGGGAAGTGCTGGATTTGGCCTTGGGAGATGCCATGGCCCGCTCATCTTAGACCTAACCTTTTTACACCTCAGTTTCCTGAAATGCAAAACGAGGCCAGTCACTCTTACCTCCCACGGCATTGTGAGATTAACGGAGAGGACTGTGGAAACACCATGCACCTCTGGCGGGAGTGTTGAGAAGGGAGGATCTGCACATACCCGTCTGTGGGACATGCCCATGGCTCTGTACATGTGCACTTTTGTGTCTGTGTGAGTTGTGTATACGTATCTTATATACATGGGCCTTGGTGTGTCTGCATGCGTGCTGCTTTACCTGTGTATGTCATGTGTCCAAGTATGTCTGTCTGGGCACCAGTCTGAGAACAGTGGTGAATCTCCTTATATTGTTGCCTCCGCACACAATGCGTGTCTGTATGTGCGGTGTGTGTCCAAGTGCATGCTTTGTACACGTGTGGGTTGTATGTCTTGGTGTGTCTGCATCCAGCCATGGGTCTCCTTACTTTTGGGTCCCCCTCCAGAGGAGGGCGGCCCCAGCCCTCTGCCCACCGTCTGAGGAGGACTGAGGCCGCTCTGCTCTCAGGTGCCCCCGCCCAAACCCCGGGGCGGAACCTGGGGGCTCCGGGAGGAACTCTGGCTCCAAGGGTGACACATTGCTTGTAAACAGACCACCACGCACTGAGGTCCTCTCCCCTCCCCGCCTTCTTCCATCAGCCTGGAACCAGGTCTCTGAGGAGGAAGGCCAGTGCCCACCTGGCTCCTGTGCCGCATCCCTGCCAGGGGCAGGGCTGGTTTCCTCTGTCCTGGGCTCATTTATTCTGCATTCCCCACTGCCTGCTGTGGGGCAGACTCTGCCTGGAGCGTCTACTCACAATGTCTCAACCACAAGCACCTTCTGAGAGATGAGTTATTTGCCCACTTTCTAGATGAGGAGACAGAGGCTCAGAGGGTGAAGTCGGTCTCCTGATCTGAGGTGGTTCCACAGTGCGGCCACAGCCCAGAGAAATGGCAACGGTCCCTGAGAGGCTCCTGGAGGGGATGGCCTCAGGGGCCACACAACTTTTTCTTCTGCAAATGGGGTGAGGACGGATGAGGCTGAAGAGGCCTCAGAGCTGGCCCTCCTCTTGTGAGAAGCCACCCAGCATTTGCATGGGGCTTCCGGGCACATGCCAGGTGGAACCCCAAAGATGGGGCCCCACACTATGACTTTCATGATCAGTCAGTGCTAGCTGGTCCCTCTGAAGTCCCCCTATCTTCCCCTGCCAGCCTGAGACCACACTCCTCTTCCTTTGGGATGGTTCTCAGCAATGGGACACTCTTGGTACCTCTAGGGGACTGGGTTCTTGTGATGACAGATGGGCCCACGGGGCTCCAGAAGGTCCTCACAGGGCCAGGTGATCGGGACTTGCTTGATTCATGGTTCTTCGGGCGGGCCCAATTTGGGATGAACTCCTTAGAAAAGTGCTTGAACCAAATGCTTGAACCTGGTATTCGAAGCCCTATGCGCGCTGTCCTCACCTCATTGGCCCCTACCACTCAGCCCCCGGCCGTGGCAGCCCTGTCTGTGTCCTCTTCCCTGAGCGCCTCATGATGCCATGCCTTGCTCTTGCTGTTTTCCCTACCCAGATCACCTAAGCCCTTTTGCAACATTTGGTAAACTCTTACACATCCTTCAAAGTCCACCAGAAAAACCACCTCCTCCAGAAAACCTTTCCCAGCTTCCCCCTGTATGTAATTAGGTAGGTGCCGTGCCTGACCCTCACTTGATGGCAACAACATTATGTAGTTTATCCCTTCATTCCAGTGCCCATGGAGAGGTGCGTACTGGGAGGCTGAGTGGATGAGTGAACAAGCTAATGAACTAGTTAGCCCAAAGGCCTTCAATGAGCCATCTCTGCTCCTGAGGTCTCCTCGGCTGCTCCCTGCATCTGGATTTGCTTAGTCTAAGGCTTCATTGGGATCCTGCATGCTGGGTGTGCCAGCCGGTGGCTTCCCCGGCTGCTCTTTCTCTACTGGCTACCACCCCTGCTGCTGCCTTGGACTGTCTACCTCCAATCCTTTCACCAGCCTGGGTGCTCTTCCCCAGCCCCTTTGCTTCCCATCCCTTCTGGCCAACTTCTCCTCACCCTTCACATCTTTGCTACTTTGCCATTTCCTCCAGGAAGCCTTCCCTGATATATTGCCTTCCACCCCCAAGTGCTATGGGAGGGGCATCTCCTCTGGCTCCACAGCATCCTTGCCACCATGTCTAGCAGACTTGGGGCTTCTGGAGGGCAGGGCTGGGTCTAAGCCTTCTTTCTGTGACCCTGGTGAAAGAAGAAATATAGCAGGGTAAGGGAGGTGGAGGAGGTCACTGTGGTGGCAGGTGAACCTCACTTTAAGGGAATTCACCTACATTAATGCACAAAAATCCAGGTTTGGCCCTGGCTGGTGTGGCTCAGTGGATTGAGCGCCAGCCTGCAAACCACAGGGTCGCCAGTTCGATCCCCAGTCAGGGCACACGCCTGGGTTTGGGCCAGGTCCCCAGTAGGGGGTGCGCAAGAGGCAACCGCACATTGATGTTTCTTCCCCTTCCCCTCTCTCTAAAAATAAATAAATAAAATCTTTTTTAAAAATCCAGGTTTACTCAAAAGACTGTTAAAGCTGAGTCTATACTCTTACAGGGGGAAGCGAAGTGATGTGGAGCAGGAGGAAAGGGCCACACATGTACTGAACATGTGGTATGTGCATTGTCTCAGGGACCGTCCTTGCAGCCCTAGGAAGTGGGTCCCCACTTGCTGCTGAGCTCACCTGAGGCTGTAGGACACCAAAGCCCCAGTCCTTTCCCCGAGGGCTTGCCGTGCAGCCTCTAGTCCCCGCTCTGTCCCTGGCCTTGCTTGTGCTGCACCCCTGCTCTGGATTCCCAAGAGCACGAGTGTGCGAGACTCTTCAGAAGTCCACTAGAGGGCAGGCAAGCTGTTTCAGAGAGAGCCAGAAGCCCCTTCTGCCACCTTGAGGTTCCTGGCCCCTGCCCAGCCCACAGATTCCCTGGGTTCGACTTCCCAGACAGAGAGGGAGGATGGTATGGCACAGGGTAATAGGTGGGACCCCACCCCTTAGGTGATTCCGGCTTCAGGAATCCCCCTGGAGACGAAAGGGCGGTGAGAGGACAGCAGATCTCAGTGTCCTGCCCTACCTGAAAGGCCAGGTGGGCATGTGTCAGAGGTTTGTCCAGCCTCCAGCCATTTGCTTTTCCTATTGAATAACATATGGATGCCACTCTGTTTTGTTCAGTGCTTTTCTGGATGTTAGCTCACGCAGCCGAAGACAACCACTCCTAGGAGGCAGGTGTCACAGTCCCCATGCACAGACAAGAGAAGGAGGCTCTTGCTGGCAGTCGTCTTCCACTGCTGACTTGGACCTTCCTGCTGGACTTGAGGCCTCGTGCCCGGCTGCACTCTGAGCGTGCCCCGATGAGCCAGGATCGCCTTGGCTGTGCCCTGCGCCATCCTGGCCAGAGCCAGGGCGATCACCCTCTCTCCCCTGTCCTTCCCACGGCCCTCTCTCTCACCCTTCCACCCCCGTCAGTCCCCCTGTCCATCCCACCCATCACCAGCCTCTGCCTTTGTCTGGGCCCCTCGCCTGGGTCCCAGGGACAGCACCGGACTCCTTGCTGCTCTCCTGCCTCCATTCCCCCGCAGGCTCATGCCACCTCCAGTCTACCTGCAGCGCAGACCTCGCCGTGCCCCTTTCCTACCCAGCACTGTCCCCGCTGCTGACGACCAGGGCCCTCCATCACGATGCTCCCGCCCAAAGGCCCCCCGCCCCCCGCACCATCTCCTCTGATGCCCAGCCCTTTCCCACCCCCATGCCGAACTCCATCTTGTCCTCTCACATGGCTCAGACCCCGGTGTCAACCGAGGGGATTTTTATCATGAAAACATTCCTATTAGCACTTATAATAGCCTCCCAGGACCTGCAACCAGTGGCCTGGAGATTGTCTAAACTTCCCCTTTCACCACTGTGTCCAGGTGCGGAATCCTTCCAGCTGCGAGATCATCGTAATATCCACTCGGTCACTACATTCAGGGCCTGGAGAAAGCTAAGCAGTGGGGACAGTCTTTGTTCCCCCTTGTATCCCCCTTGAGCCCACACTCAACACTTCGTTATAGCCCTGAAACCAAGCCCAACTTCCTAGTGTTTCAGTGAGGAGTTGAGGGTTTGCTGGTGATTTCTTGGGAAGCAGAGAAGAGAGTGTTTCCTCATGCAGCATGCAGCCAAGCTCTGTGAACCCCTCCGAACCCTCCAGTTCTCCCTCCCAGACCCCTCCCTGGCAGCACCCCCTCTCCCCACTCCTCTTCCTCACCGCTCCCTTGCCTCCCAACCCCCTGTTGCCCCAAGCTAACCAGCACCCAGTCTCAGCTTCTTGCTTCATTGATGGTTACCCAAAGAGCAACTACAACCTCAATTTAAGGCCCAGGGGGCTTTTAAAGGTCAGATGCAGGCCTTCCCATGCATGTGTCTTCAAGGGTTCACCTGCAGGCAGCCCACGAGAGGGTCTTTATTTCATTGAAAAGAAGGAACTGCTATCAATGGAATACCTGCACTTTAATCCTCACTGCAAACGTAGACCTCATTTTCCCCTATTTTCAATGAAGCTACTGAGGTTCATTCCAAAGTCACCCAGCAAGCCCGTGGCAGCCCGTGGCAGAACTAGACCTTGCCTCCAAAGGCCCACCACACACACCACCCTGGCCACCCTGCCTGCCATGGACACATTACATGGAAAAAGGTGACACCAATGCAGCAATAGCCTCAGTCACCAGACGCAGGGTGGGACGAGCCAAAGGAAATGGGGTGAGTCCTGGGGTGAGGTCCGGAGGGCCAGGCACATGAGGCCGGGGCCCTGGGTAAAGCCAAGGCCAACAGCCAGGTGTCCGGCTGGCGGATGGAGGAGCTGAATGGGGCGGATATCAGAGGGTGTTGTGAACAGAGGTCGAGGTCATAACCTGCAGTGAAAGTGGGGCAGCAGGAGAGGGGAGGAGCAGGGAAGCCAGTTCGCTCGGGTCCCCCGGAGCCTTTTAAGGAGCTGATTTGGGCCTTCTGCGCACTGGGCCGGATGTCTTTAAGGTCACCCCTGTGGGCAGCCCATGAGGAGGGTGGTTTTCTCACTCTCGTAGCCACAGCCTCCCCTGTGTATGGGAGGCCCATAAGTTAGTTCCTACAGCCCTCGCCTCTGGCAACTCTAAATGGAGAGAGAGTGAGAGGGGAGAGGGAGTTTGACAGAGATAACTGAGCACAGTGGGAGAGGGCAGGAAGGAGAGAGGGGGAGATGGAGGATGTCTGTGGGTGCATGATATGGAATCTGGCCCCCCTGAGTAGTGAAAGAGACAGGAAAATGGGAAATGTGACATGTGCTTGGACCCCCAGGGCCATCAAAGGGTTTTCAGCAGCGGTGTGACCTAGCCAAGTCTGTGTTTGGAGAGACTCCATCTGGCCTCCATTCGGAGGGTGAATGGCTGGATGGATGAACAGGAAAGGGAGACCCCGGGCAGGAAGCTCCCCTGGAGGAGGGAGAGGAGAGAAAGAAGCCAAGACCAGAGCGGGAGGGAGACCCAAGAGCTTCCATTTTGAAGATCAGGTGGAAGAAGAAGCGGAAGAGGAAGGGCCAGCGCAAGGACCCAGGAGGCAATGCTGGGGAATTGGGACGTGAACCAGGAGAGGGCCTGGCAGGTACCAAGGGAAGAGGACAATTCAGGAAGGAGGGACTGAGCAGCTGTAAAGAATGCAGCCAAGTGACTAAGGGACCAAGGCAGCTGGAGACAGAAGAGTGTCTGTGCATTACAGTTCTAGATGTGGGGGCCAGGGAGGGGCTGGGTGGAGTCATGGGGCTGGAGACAGTGGAGGAAGAAGTCAGGAGAGTGGGGAGAAAGAGAGACAGCAGGGGTAGGCAACGACCTTGACAGGTCTGGCTAGGAGGAGACAAGAGGGCGGGGCAGTAGGCGGCTGGGGACCAGGAAGGTCTGGAGGGGTTTGTGAGATGGGAGTGTCCATGCTGGTGGGCGAGCCTACAGAGGGCGGGGGGCTGCCTAGGAGCTTTCTCAAGAGGCGGCCTCTGCCAGCCCGAGGCACAGTCCAACCCAGCCCCAGGCCAGGCGGGCCCTCGAGCTGGCAGAGGGGAGGTTGGTTTCAGGGGTCTGGTTCAGGCCTCAAACCCAGGTCTCCTGCCCCAGCACAGAGGGGAGAGGGAAGGCAAGCAGACAGAAGAGGCCAGAGGGCAGCAGTCTGGATGGCTGAACCCCCATTCCCAGGCTTCCAGACCTAGAGGAAGGGGCTGGTTATGGGGACAAAAATGGGCATCAAGAGACGGGATCCAGCTCTCTGCACCCTGGACCCCAGCCTAGCCTCCATACTCCTGGGGTTCTGAGCCCACAGCATCCCATCAGGATTAGTCACAGGACCCCTGGGAGGCGCGGAAGTCTGTCACTTCCTAGAGGAAGTCTCTCGACTCATGTGTGGTCAAGACCCATCTCCTTCTGAGGACACCAGAGTCACCAGCAATGCAAGATCACAGCCTGGCTCCCATGGTCATGTGCATATGTACACACATGTCTGTGCATGCCCACATCCACACATGCAGAGGGCGTGCTGATCTGTGCGCTGTGCACTGTGTCTGATGTGTGTGCACTGAGTTTGGGAGCCTGGGTGTTTTAAGTCTTCGCTGTATATATGGGATGTGGCATGTGTTTGTTGGCAATGTGTGTGGTGCGTTTGTGATGGTGGTGTTTGGTGTGCACATCATGTATGTCCAATGTGTGTGCTTGTGTTGTGTGGTTCATGCATGCTGCATATACAAGAATTGAACTACTGAGGCCACTTTTCTGGGTGTCTCTGTGAAATGTTTGAAATGTTTGTGGGTAGCACGTGTGCCTATGTGAAATTTTCGTGTGAGGCCGATGCATGCTTGTTGTTTTCGTGAATTGTGCCCCTGTGCAGCCTGTGCTGTTTGAGGGTGTATATGAAGGGTGTGCGAATATGTGTGTGTTGGGGGGGAGTACACGTCTGCAAGTGTACTGTGTCCGGGGGGGGCCTGTGTGCACGTAGGGCTGTCGGGGGCGGGGGACCGGGGGGGAGCGCCTAGCACGGCAGAGAGGGGCCGAGCTGCAGCTCCCGCTCTGATATGTCCTGGCTGTGTGACCTGAGCTAATTCCTGCCCTACTTAAGTCTCAGATTCCCCCAAAGGCAAGGATTTGACATGTTCTAGGAAGGCCCTATGGTCCGGAGGAAGGCAATGTGAGTATGACATTGGGTCACGGAGGCCTGCTCTAAAGAGGACAGTCCCAGTGAGAGCTGGATGTGCCAGGCCTCGGTCCCTCGTCCGTCCTCTGGGGGCCCCATCCGCCCCCCTGCAGAATGGAAAAGCTGCCCACTCTCCCTGCCCCGAAAGGTGGTCCCAGCTGCTCCCCACCCCACATCCCCCAAGCACAGCCGGGAGAGCTTCACAGGCCCCTCTATCCGCCTCCCTGAACTAGACCAGCATGAAGAAGATGGAGCTGCTGCCAAAAACCCGCCAACAATAACCCGGCCAGGAATCACAGGCTGTGCTGTGGCCTGGGTGAGTGCCATGGGCAGGCGGGCACTTGACACAAGAAGCTCACTCTTCAAGCAGCCCAGTCATCCATCGTTGGTCCACTTTCCAGACACAGAATGGGTTCAGAGAGGTGAGGCCACCAACTCAGAGTCACACAGCAGGGAGCAGTACCGTCAAGATGGGAACTCAAGGGGGTTCCTCTCGGAAACCTGGGTTGCTCATCTTCACTGGCTCTGCCCTCCCAGGCCCCTCCTCACCCCACCCAAGAGGGTGGAAAATACAACCCCCAGCAGTCCGCTTTAACACCCTTGGGGATTTTGATACTCTCCAAAGTCTGAGAGGACCTGGGCTAGAACCCCAAGGGGCTTTTGTGTGAACCGGCAGTACCTCATGTGAGACAAGTAAGAGAAACTGGGTGGGGGTGGGGATTCGCTGACACTTCAAGAGGTGACCATTATCTGTGGGGATCACCGGGAATGCGAGTCTGCTTCTGGAAGCTCTGCCAGCCCTCGGGGTTTTGGCCACCCAGACAAGGACAGGAGCCCACAGCTTTCTGGGAGCTCAGCAGAGCAAAAAATCCAAAGTTGGGAAGGGAACCTTTGGAGGCAAGGTGCCCCAGCCATGGGGTGCCCTGTCTGGGCCACGACCATTCCCTGCAAGGAGCCCGCGCCCACCTCTGCTCTGGGACCACTGAGCCTGCAGTGACAGAGTCCCTCCGACTCCGTTCCCTCTCCGTGCCCGTCTCCCAGCACTGGGTGCTCCATCTGCCCACAGAGCCCTTCAGTTAACCACCGACTTCCCCAAGAGGAAGGCAATATCAATAATTATATTGACCCGTACTCCATTCAGATTTCCACGGTGTCACCATCTCAACCTCCCCCCCCTCCCCCACCGAAGTGGCAGAATGACTGCCCAATTTTACGTATGAGAAACGGAGCCTGCCAGGGAAAACGCCTAGTCCAAGGTCATCCAGCTCCCTTGCGGCGGGTCTTCCTCTCCTTCGCGCTGCCTTCAGAGGCGCTCACGTGTCTGCTGCTGTCTCACCCTGGGCTTGGCTCTGTTGCTGTTGTTGTTAACATGAAAAGGACACTTTATGACATCATGGGCCATAACCAAAACCCATACCAATAACCCTGAATCATCAAGAAAAGTGTACACTGGATTTAACCTTCAAATGGTTAAAATGGAGGAAAAAGTTGTGTGGCTCAAAGGGACAAACCCTCAGGTTCCCAGCAGGGCTGGGTGCTGCCGAGAGCTGTGGTTTCATGGTCCGTGACACAGCAGAGTAGAGTTGTGGAAACACTTCTGATCCTGCCCTGCCTGCTTCACCCAGTCTTGAGTTTTCTCACCTAACAGCCCCTTGCTCCCTCGGGGCCCCTAGGAGCCCCCAGACTCCTCAGCTTCAGTTCTCACTGAAAGGACTGAGCCGGAAGCCTCTGGTGCGGCAGCTGGGGTGCACAGGGCCTCACCAGCACCTGCTTGCCCGGCATCGGTCACTCCAAGTGCCACAGTGTGGGGGGTGACTTGTAGCCCAGTGAGAACAGAAAAACAGCCAAGCCGGGTGCTGACCATGCACAAGGGCCTTGGAGCCTGAGGACTCGGATGGGAATGGCTGCTGGGCCCTGCCCGTTCCCACCCATCAGCTGTGTGACTACGGACAAGTCACGGAATCCCTCCGAGCCTCAGTCCCTCTTCTGTAAAAGACAGGCAGTGATAGTCCCCTCTTCGTCAATGGCTGTGAGGAGGAGATAATTCAAGTAAAGTACCTGGCGCCAGGCCCAGTTCTGCAAGCCCTCATTATTCCCATTTAACACTTCAGCTATTCTTCAGAGCGAGGGCTACACCACCTGTCCCTTTGTGAGTGCTTGTTTCCCAAGCACCCAGTGTTGGCTTCTGGCCCACAAACTCCCCGCAAATGTTGACACCCAGCAGTCCTTGCTCTCCTTTCCTCCTGCCCCTCCAGGAGGTGGACCGTAGCTGGTCGGTCTGAGCCCAGTTTCCCCAGGGAGCAAGGGAGGGTGAGCAGAAGCACTGAGGAACCCAGGGTTCTGCTCCAAAGGGCAAGGCCCCAACAGGGGTTGACGAGGGAACTTCCTGACTCCCCAGGGCCCACAGAGGTGCTGGGCAGGGGCAAGGAGTGAGGACAGCCACGTCTTTGCACTGAGATCTGGACCGGGAGTCTGGAGACCTGGGTTCAATTCCTGGTTCTAAAGCTACATGATTTGAGCCAGTTACCTAACTTCTCTGAGCCTGAGTTTCTTAGGAGTAATTGAGAATAAAGGTAACTAACTGGAAGGCTGCCTGTAGCTGCCTTATCCTAATTTGCCACATGAGATGAAGGACTGGCCCATAGTGGGTATTCAGCAACGAGTAGTGGAGACTACATGGGGGATCTAGGGTGCCACAATCCTTCTCACTCCAGTTCTACGTTAGCGGCTTGTTCAAGGTCACACAGGATATGCACATCATTACCTTCCTGGGTCATCTGCTCCTACTTGGGACCCTTGGGTTTCACTTTTGCCTAAGGTGAAAACTTCCCAGGGGGTCTGGGGCATGGCTTGGTGCCTGACAGGGTTTTCTCACCTCAGGATGGTACTCCTGAGGGCACAGGAAAAGACGGCCTCCTGTTTTCACGGATAGATGCATGCGGGACTGGTAGCATATCCACAAAAATACCAACACAGTGAGCTGCCCATTGATGGGCTGTCCAGGAGAACTCCCCATTCCTGGAGGTGTGTGAGCAGATGCTAAGTAAGCAACATAGGACGGAAAGTTGGCCTTGGTGGCGTTTAAAGAAAGCTGCCTTTCACATGGTTGCCAGGCAAATCCCATCCTGCTCAGTTCCAACTGCTCCTCCTTCAGATCAGGCTCAGACTCCCGAACTTGGCCTTTGAGGCCTCAATCATCCTATGTCCTCTTCTGCCTCCCATCTATACTGGGAGCTCCACAAAGGTAAATTCTGGGCATTCCGGGACCCACCAGGGAAGGGATCATGGTTACTGGGCAAGGCCCATGGGCCAGGCCCTAAACTAGCTATTTTACATACATCATTGCATTTTGTTTTCACAGCAAGCCAGGACGTCAGGTGCTACTCTTAGCGTTCCTTTGCAGATGAGCAAATTGAGGTCAGAAAGATCAGGCACCTGCAAAAAGTCACACAGCAACATGACTGCTGAAGAAGTAAAGAGATGAAGGAAAGGGTGCTGAGCACGCGGAGTTCCCAGCTTTTAGCTCCCCCTCACCCCATGGTCCCAAGAGGCATCTGCAGCAGGTAAACACACTTGGTTGCCCAACTGTGTCTAACTCTTGGGGAGCCCCATCTGGGCAATGAGTGAGGTAGAACCCCATGAACTAAGTAACCACAACACGCAGCCTTGGGGGGTGTGTGGGGAGGCGGGCCACTCTCCCCAGCCAGCCATGGCGCCAGCCCTGCCCTCCTCCAGCCCCAGCCAGTGCTGTGTGCCAGCCCAGCGTTTGCTGCTTGGCAGCAGCTCAGGAAAGGGTGAGGCAGTGGTCAGCTGGCCCAGGGGGATCAGGTTGGGTGGGAGAGCTGGGAATTGTCTGAATACAACTCAGCCACGTCCCACCCATGCTGGCGGGGCGGGGGGCAGGGGGTGGTGATGGTGCTGACAATCACTTTCTGGACATCGGTCTCTTGGATAAGGATTTGGAAAAGGAAGCCTGCAAGGTATAGCAGAGGTTATCTCCAATCACCACCAAACACCGTGAGAAGTTATCTAACAACCACCGGGTTCAGGCCCCAGGCTGGGTCCACTACACTTAGTTCTGGCATCAACCTTGAGAAGTAGCTACCATCTTCCTGCTTTACAGAAAGGGAAACTGAGGTTCCATTTGACCAGGCGAGCAACTAGAACCCAGAGAGGGGGGTTGGGATGACCAGCTGGGACCTCTGTGAGCATAGACCTGAGGCCTCAGGTGGCTGGGAGGGAACGCGGAGGTGTGGACACCCTGCCCACATCTGGCAACTTTCCTACCCAGGTCTTCATGGCAGCTTAGGTCTCTCCTTCGGAAGCTTCCCCTGATCACCTCCTTTGAGGCTGCAGGCCCCGGGCCACCTGCTGTCACAGCTTGTCTTCTCTGGGCTGGCCCCATCTGCCCAGGCCCATCCCCACAGTGAGCCAGATGGGAGAAAGTGAGGATAGCAGCCGTCTAGCATTCAGGAATCCCAGCTTTACCCTGATTTACCACGAGCTTTGGGTGGTCACTTTCTCATCTGTAAAACGGGGCACTGTGCCACTCCATCAGGGAAGAGAAACACTGCAGAAGAAGAACTCCCTTCTACCCTGAGAAGCAGGACCCCAAAGACAGCCCTGACCCTCCGCTGGCAAGCACCCCCTGCCTCGAGTCCACAGCCAGCAGGGCCCGGTAGCTGTGATTTGGTAGGGTCAGGCATCTAGAAGAGAGGGTGGCTTTGGGGAAGATGTGCTCCAAACTCTGATGTAAAAGACTGTAATGCCCCCGTGCTACCTTGCACAGCACTTTAACACAACCTGAGCAAAATGGTGCCTGGGAAGGGGCACTCAGATTGGCCTGGAATTAGCTTTATGGACAAATTAGGCTCAAATCCCTGCGTCTTATGGACTGTATGACTTTGAATACGTCATTTAACTTTTCCTGAGACTCATTTTCCCCATAAATAGGGATCTTAATCAATCGCAGACCATTGGTTTTTATTTATATTTACTGTCCCCATCCTTAATCTCAGTTTCTCGATCTGAAATCTGGAAACTTGATGGTAGGTGCCATTTCACAGTGCTGCTTAAGGGTCGGTGACTTGCCTGGACTGTCCAGAGGAGACTGCCGCGGTGTGGGGAACCCCCTCGGTGGCCGCCCCAGGGCCAGTGAAGGGCCATTTCCTTCCGCGTTCTAACCCCCGGTCACTTCTCCTGTTTGCGCAACGTGCCCCCCCCCACCCCCCCGCCCCGCCCCACTACCATTCTAAGTGCGGCGGCGCCAGCAGCGGGAAAATCGGGGCCAGGCCGGATTTCCTCTGTGGACCTGCGGCTCCTAGAGCCACCCGCCCCTCCGGACCCCGCGGGGCCGCGAGCTGCACGTGCAGCGGTCCGGGGTCCGTCCTCGCTCCCACTGGGCTTCCTCAGTGACCCATCGCCCTCCGGCCCTTTGATCCCGCCCCCTATAACTCGCCCCTTCCCAGCCGGGGTTTCAGCGTAAAGAAGATGCTTCACTCCCTCGTGGGTTCCGGATAAACCGAGTCTTGCCGGGTTGCGTCGGCCGGGCGCTAGGACCCCGCGGCTTGGCCGAGGGGGGGGCGTGGTGGGGCGGGAGAGGTATTTAAATTGGAGCCCGACCCGCGAGGGGGCGGCTCGGGCTCCCGAGGGGCAGTGGAGCGACCGTGCGCCTCCTCGGGCCGTGACCCCGGGGTCTGGCACGGGGTGGGACCAGGGGGCAGGTTTGCACAAAATGTGCGGTGGCTGCCCGGGAGAGGAGCGGCGGCCGCGCTGAGCCAGGTAGGAGCCGCCCAGCGGCGAGGCTGGCCAGCCCTCTGGGGAATTGGCTGTCCCGCGCGCCGCTCTAGAGCAGAGGGCGTGGAGCTGGGCTGGGGCCAGTCCATCAGGACTCCTATCCCCATCCCCAAGAACCCCCTGCCGCCGCAGCCCCCACCTCGTGAGTAGACCCAGGGTTGACCCTCCTGCTGCCCCAGAGGTCTCCCAGACTCCTGTCTCAACTGATCTTTCCTGAGAGAGGTGAGGCCAGTGTTCCCATTTGACAGATGGGAAAATAAGGGCAGAAAGGCCAGCACTTGGCGGGAACACACAGCTAGTCAAGGGCAGACCAGGATTTGAATACAGGTCTCCTACCATCCTCTCACTCAGCCGGGCGGGGGGTGGGGGGCTTTCCATCTCACCCCACCAGAGAGCTTTCCCGCCTGGTGGGGGGCCCCCATCTCTCTCCAGGGGGCTCCAAAACGAGCCTTCTTCATGGGTGGTAAGATGTGAGGGCCCCCCCACCCCCACCCCCGGGGCTGCCTGAAATTCCACCATCACAGCCACATTCCTTTGGGTTAAGGTCTAATTCCCCCGTGGGATGCACATGTCTGCCCTTAGTGATTCACTGCAGCGTAGGGGCATCCACAGCAGCTCTCCCAGGGCCCCACTCTGCCAGTGATCCTGACTGAGAGGAAGGGGGAAGCACCACAAACCCAGCACTGTGAGTCTGTCAACTGGTGGATATTGGTGTTTGGGGTGGGGGGCTGTCATTAGAGAGGGTTAGAGGGGGAGATCTTGGCCTGGTGCTGCGGAAACATTTAATTTGGAGGCAGAGAAACTGGATTCTGATCCTAACTCTATTTACTGACTGTGTAGCTTTGGGTAAGTCACCTGTCTGAGCCTCATTTTACTCGTGAGCAAACTGAGGACAGTTCTAAAAGGGGCAGGCAGCTCAGCCACTGCTGGAGAAAACAGCATTTGGATCACGTAGACCTGGGCTAAATCCCAAAACACTTAAGGGCTGGGTAACTACAGGGTAAGTCATTTCATCTCTCTGAGCCTCAGTTTTTCTCATCTGTAAAATGGAAATTATAGTAACTACTTTATTGGTTTGTTGTGAGAATTAAGTGACATAATATAGGTCAGGTACTTAGAAGAGCGTCTAATATCCTTAAATAGTAAGGATGGGCTTATTTATGATAGTAGGCATTGCCCCACCTCATTTCCTCTGCCTCTCTGTCTCTTTCCATCACTCTCTGTCTCTCTCTGTCTGTCTCTCTTTCACACACAGATGCACACAGACATTCTTTGACAATTCTTCTCCCAGTCAGAGTCCTAATATATCTCTTGCCTCCTTTTGCTGAGGCCTCTTGTCTGCAGGCCTGCGGCCTTCATCCTCAGCACACCACACCTGGGCTGCCCAGCCCTGTGTTCATCGTCCCAGCTAAAAAGACTGTGCCTGTCCAGGGCACCTTCACAGGCATTCTCAGCTTGACCATCACAATGGCTGGTATAGCCAGTGGCAGGATGGGAACCAGGCTATTTGTTCTACCAATGGGACACTGAGGCACTGAAGGGTTAAGGGACTTGCCCCAGAGAACAGGCTGGCGAGAACAGTGGAGTCTGGATGTGAGCCTGGGTCTAAGGGACCCCAGTCCTTCCTCTTGAGAGTGAGTTGCCCTCAAATTCTACACACTTTGATTTAGACACTGCCAATGGATGCCAACCGGTGAGGGGCCCCCTTCTGTCAGATGCTAGGGCAGAGTTCCACGGGTGCAGGGAACTCTCATCTCATCCAGTCGCTCCTGGAAGCTCTGATGCCCACCTTGTGGGGGGGAATGGGATTAGGCAGATGGAGGAGGGGGAAATGGGGCCTTTTGGGCAGCGATGCCTCTGGTTCTGCCAAGGCAGGCCCTTCCTTGTACTCCACTCACACTTACCCCTCAGCCCATTTCAGTAGAGCCTCTACCCCTCTCTTTGCTGTTTGTTCAATAGATCTTTCATGAGCACCACTTACTAGACCCCTGTTCTCATAGAATAAAAAATTAATTATCAGGAAATGATCAATGCGACGAAAACAATAAAACATGTGTGGGCCTGGGGAAGAGCATTCCAGGTGGAGGAAGCAGCAGGGCAAAGGTTCTGAGGCAGGCAGGCATTTGCTGTGTTTGAGGAATGGCAAGAAGCACGGCGAACGCTAGAATTTGGTAAGGGAAGGGCAAATGGTAGATGGAGTCAGAGACAGAAGTATAAAGCCTGGATTATATTGGAGGTTTTTAAGCAGTGAGATTTGTGATTTGATCTATGATTTAACAATGCCTTGCTGGCAGCTTTGTGTAGGACAGACTGAAAGGCGTCAGGGTGGGAGTAGGGTGTTGCTGTGGTCGAGGCCCAGGGTCATGGTGGCGTCTGTCTGTGGCAACGATGGAGCAGGGAGGTGGGCAGATCCGGGGGTTGTTTCTCAGGGAGAACAGGCAGAACCCACTGACGGAAAAAGGAGTGTGGCAGGGAGGTGAAGGGAGCGTTAAGCAGAGCAACTGCTCTCACCAGTGCCACCGTGTCACCGAGACTCCTCATGTCAATTCTCAGTGTCCTCCCCGGCCTGCCCAGAGGATTGAGTTGGGCCCCACAGGCGAGTGAGCCCCCTCTGCCCTAGGGGCACTTCCGTGGGAGTGTGGAGGTGGGCGGGAGGTAAACCATAGAGTGCTTGGTGCTGTGCTCACCGGAAGCTCAGGGGCTGTGGGAACCTGGAGGAAGAGCCAATACCTAGCCCGACTTGGGGAACCAGGGAAGGCTCCTTGGAGGAAGAGACATCTCAGCTGAGACCCAAAGGATGAGGAGGTATTCAGCACAAGAGAAGGGAAGAAGTGAAGGTTTGAGGCAGTGTAAAAGGGCCCTGAGAACGGAAGGAGAGAGGAGGCTTCCAGAACCCATCGTGGGAGCGGGGACAGTAAGAGCTGAGGTTGGGGAGAAGAGCCAGCGGGGCACAGCATGCTCCCCAGCGTCTCGAAGGCTCCACTGAGGGGTTTCCACTCAATTCTGAGTTCACCGGCTTTCAGGTGGGGGGTGATGTTCTGCTTTTTAAACAGCAGAACAAAATTTCCCGTGTAAGTCTGACCTGTAATGCAGGTGAGAAGAGAGAGCAGCTGCGGAGACAGAGGCCCATGGCCTAGGGGAACCCAGGAAACGGGGCTTAAAAGACCATTGTTTGAAAGAGCAAGGACCTCAGGGCAGCCATCTTGATTTAGAATTCATTATAAAAACACTAGTGGGTCCCAGCAGTAAAGGCCCAGCTCTCAGAGGTCCTATAAATGCCTCTTCTTCTAAAGCACCCTCAGAGTCACCATTCAGCACTCATTTATTCCCTGTGGGAGACCTCACAGAAGTTAAGGGCACAGACCTGGGAGCTAGAAGTGTGAGCTGTGAGAACTTGGATGTGTTTCTTCATCTCTCTGAGCCTCAGCTTCCCTGTCTATAAAATGGGAATGGTAATCATGGGGCCAAGCCATTGAATTGTTGTGAGGATTAAATGAGTTAATGCATGTGAAGCGTGGAGGAGAGTGCCTGGTGCATAAGAAGGGCTCTCTAAGTGGCACTTGCATAGCATGTATCTCAGCTGATCCTCAGCAAAACTTGATGAAGTTGGCCATAACCTCAGAAAAGGAAACTGAGGCCCAGAGAGGTAAAGTGATTTGCATAAAGTCACAGAGCAGGTAAGTGGAGGAGACAGAGGAAACAGTCAGATATAAGTAACTCTGAGGCCAGAGCTCTTGGAGGGCTTTATGTGTCCCTCCTGCTTAATGCTCTGTATGTATTAGGGTCACTTCTGTGCATTTATTTGTGTCCCCAGTTCCCAGCACAGAGCTAGATGTGAAGAGGCATTCAGTAAAAGTGTGAGTGAATGAATGAATGAAAGAAATTAATAGATTGACCTGTGTATTCCTAGCACTTGACCCAGGTCTTCAGTAAGCGAGCCCCCAGCAGCCCTGGGATTCCACCCTCTGAGGGCCGCTGTGCTCCCCGTCAGCCTTACCCTGGCTGCTCACAGAGCCAAGGGCTGGCCCAGCAGGCCCGAGCGTCCCCCTGCCCTGGCACTGGTGGTGGCTTCAGTGAAAGTAAAGGGCCTGGCAGCCTGCTCCTGGGGAAGTTCACGGCCACAGTGCTGGGGGCAGGGCAGACCTCCTGGTGGGGCTTCCTGTCAGTGCTCTGGGCCCAAGCTTCAAACAATGGCAGGGGCTTGAGAATCAGAAAATCAAAAGAAAATAGGCAAAATAAAAGTCCAGGGTGGGAGGGGGGTTGAGGAATTCCTTTTGGGGTCTGAGGAGCCAGGATGGGGTGACCTGCTTGCAGCCTGGGTAGAAATGGAATGGGAGACCCAGCTCCACACTCACCTGCCCCGAGGTTGGCCCTTAGGGTCCCTCTGCCTCCTGCTCACTCCCTCCAGATGTCTTCCACCAGGTGGGGTCTTCTGAAACCCGACTCTGACCTTGTCACCCACGGCTTAAGAGCTCTTGCTGGGGAAATGGCCTAGCTGCTTGGCTTGGCATTGGAGGCCCTATGTGATGGGCTACAGTCCCATTTCCCACCCCTTCACAAGGTGCCCCATTCCCTGCACCTTAATTTCAAATGCAGCTGTGGTCTGGGCTTCCTGAGCACAGGCACCAACGGGATGCGGCGTGGGGGGGTGGGCTGGTGCTGGCTGGCCATGGGAAGGAGCCTGAGGTTTTACATATTCCCCTCTCCTCCCTGCCCTATGCAGAGCCATGAGCCACCAGATCCTGCTGCTCCTGGCCGCGCTGACCCTGGACCTGGCCACCTCCCAACACCGAGACAAGGTGCCCTGTAAGATGGTAAGAAGCCCTGCCCAGGCAGGGTAAGCTCCACCCCCACCCCCAGCCCTATGGTGTTCTACTGTCCCAGCCCCAGAAACCAGAGGTTAGAGGAGTCAGAAGAGGAAGGAGAATGCATTTAAACCTTGCATTTGATTAGCACCTGCTAGAATGCTTAAATACCTAATTTATTATTAATCTTGCCAGGTAAGTACCATTATTCCCATTTTACAGAGTTGGAAACCGAGGCCTAGAGAGGTTAGGTGATTTGCCCAAGGTCATTCAGCTGGGACCAGTGGGGCCAATACTGGATTCTGTTCCCCAAAGCTGCCCCCGTAGGGCAGTGGGTCTAGCTGGGTGATGCAGAATTTAGGGCGGGCCAGCTGGGAAAGGCTCTTCTGTATTGGGTCCCTCCTGGGGACAAATCCCCTTTCCTAACTGGGCTCTTTGACTTGGGCCCATCTGCCACATCCTGCTGGGAAGTCTCTCACTCATTACTGCCCAGGTCAAATACATGCTGCCTCCTTCAGGAAGCCTCTTTTAATCTCAGGCTGACCTGGTTCAGTGTGTTCCCTTCTCTGGGCTTCCACAGCCCCAGGCTTTCCTCTGTCTCAGTACTGAGCTCATGGTGTAGTTGAAAAATGGGCCCAAGGCTGTCTTATGGGTTAGACCAAGAACTTCTTGAGGGCAGGAACCAGGTTTGATTCACTTTGTTCCTTTTTCCTGCCCCACGCCAGGGAGATTAGCCCCAACGTTACTGTCCCCCTCTAAGGTACAGGGAAAAGGGGGCACCTAGGTCTGCTTGTAAGGCTGTGCAGCCACTGAGGTAAAGGTAGGAGTTTGTGCTGGGGAAGGGACAGCCCTCTGGCATCTGCGCTTGGACCTGGAACTGGAAGCTTATGAGACAGAATGGGCGGCTGCTCCGGGAGGCTGGATGTGCTGGCAGCCAGGGCCCGGCAGCCCTTCCCTGGGGTTCAGTGTCCTGCTCTTCTCACCTCTCTTCCTGCCTTAAGAGCCCTTCTGAGATGCCCAGGACCCACAACAGCAGGCAGAGAAGGTCTCAGACACCACCAAATGCAGCCCCACATTCTACCTGGGGAGACAGGCTCAGCGGAGTGAGGGGCCTGGGCCGCCCAACTGGGTGAGCTTCGGATTGGGGAAAAATGAGATAATAGGCAGGAAAGTACTTTCTGGATGACTACAGAAAGAATTATGATGATTGCTTAAATGGTAAAAAAAAAAAAAAAAAAAAAAAAAAAAATTGCCACTTTCTGAGGGCTTCCAAGGTACCTGCAATATGCTGAGGGCTTTCTTCCTCTTCTCCTGCCCAGAACTCCTCTTTTTAGCTGAGGAAACCGGGGCTGAGAGAAGAGATGTGACCTACCAGGGTCTACAGATAGGAAGTAACAGAGCTGTATTAGAACCCTGCCCTTCAGAGCTTATGCTGTCTACTGCCCGTGACTCTTACTGCCCTGCTTCTCTTCTCTGTGCAGGTGGTAAAACGGAGTTAGGCGGGAAGTCCATTTCCCTCCAAAAAAAAAAAGAAGCTGGGCAGTGGCATCCTGGCATCCCAGGGAGCGGGTAGAGGGCTTTCTGGAGCGCCGGGCAGCCCAGAGCAGCCCTGCCTGCCAGCGGCCTCCTCAGGGGTCCTGGGCACCAGGGTTTCCAGAAAGCAAGTCTGAGCCTCAGGGCTTGGCCAGTTTTGCACCCTGACTCAACTTTCAGGGGCTGGTGGTCCAGGGAGCCTTTGAGTATCCAGGGGTGAAGCGAGGTATGGGCTTGCCTGTAGGATGACGAGGGATGCACAGGACAGTGCCCCCTCCCCACCACAGTAGATGCCCAGGAGGCGGTGGCTGGTGTTATTTACTGTGCTGAAGGACTCAACCGGGTGTTCAGCCAGCTGAGGGCCCAGTGCTCAGAACTTGGTGGGCACCAATAGGGAAAGGAACTTGCGATGGTAGTTTTGAGCCTCTGGCTATCTGATTTGGGGCAGCCACCCCCCACCAAACCTCAGTCTCCTTAGGGGGTCAATGGGGTAAATATGCCTTAGAAGATTAAATGAGGCAAGGAATCTATGCATTCAGCACAAGTCTGACTCACAGCCAGCGCTCCACAGTTAGAGACAGTCATTGTGTTTGTGTTCCTTTTGCTGTTCCTTCTTTAATCGGGATAGTCTGGGAGCAAGGACAGGATGAGGAGACCATGTCTGGTGGCCCAGCTGGCTGAGAGGTTGTGAGGGAGGAAGGGACAAGGAGCTAGGCAGGACTGGTAAGGTGGCTGGGCTAGGTTTCTGGTTTACAAGGGTGCTCAACTGCAGGCGCATCCCTGGGCCTCTGAGCAGGCTAGTCACCGTGCTGCCGGGAGTAGGAAGAGGCACACAGGTGCCTGCTGGAGGGCGGTCCATTCTCATCCCAACCTCACCTTGGGGGTCTGGAAGGGAAGCTAGGCTGGGAAGTGTTCCAGGCATGTGTTCCTGCCCTGCTAGCTTAGCCACTGACTCACCATGACCTCGAACAGGTTACTGCCATCTTTAAGCTTGGTCTCCCCATCTGGGAATTGGGTGGGCTAAAGTCTTTGATTTTAGTCTGAATATATGGATCTTCCCTTTTCTTTCCTTTTAGAAAGGTGATTGACTCAGTACCTCAATCTGATGATGTCTGTGACTCTTTCATTCATTAAATAAAACTTACTGAGCACCTTCTGTGGGCCAAATCCAAGGCACTCACATCAATCAAACCAGTCCCTGTTTGCTCTGAGCTCACCTGCCTAGTAGGTTCCTACACAGACAGCCACAATGCAGGGGCCAAAGCTATGAGAGAGGAAGCACAGAGTCTGTGAGAACCCAGAGGAAGCCCTGACCTGGCCAGCAGTCAGGGAGAGCTTCCTGGTAGAGGAGACCGCTGAAGCTCAGCATGCAGAGTTCACCATGCAGTTCCTTATGGGAGGGGCATAACCAGCAGAGGGAACAGCAGGGAGGAGGCCCAGAGGTGGGGACGGGGGTGGGGGGTACAATGGGCAGTCGTCAGGTGTGGTCGCTGTGTGGGGGCTGGGCCAGAGTGGGTTGGGAGGAGAGAGGACAGTGTGTCAGAGGCCACAAAGAGCTTTGAACCCTGCTGAGAGTCCTGGAGTTTGTCCTGGAGGGATTCAAGCAGAGGGCAGCACTGTCAGGGTGGAATTGTTGAGCAGCTGCCAGGCATTTGATTGGCAGATTGGTCGGAAGGGGTCAGTGAAGACAGAGGCTGGGGGAGGAGTGGGCCTGGCTGGGTGGCGGTAGAAGTCAGACCCACTGGGAAAGGCTGGGGTTCCTGGGACGAGATGAGAGGAAGACTGCATTTACATGCAAAGAATTCTGGCCCCAGAAAGTACGTGGGATAGAAGGACAAAAGTGGGGCATTTGGTTATTAAGAGACCTGGATTCAAAACCCAGGTCTGTGCCTCACCAGCTGGGTAATGTCAGAACCTCCCTTACCCTCTCTGAGCTTGGGCTTCTTAAATAGGTCTGATCATATTGATGGGCAGGCTATTGTGAAGATCCAATGAGACAACGCTGAGTAGGTGCTGGGGAAGGATGACTTATGCTTTGGATAAGAAACCAGAGTGATAATGTGACTTGATGAGGCTCACATAGCAAAATCATAACCTTGTCCTTAAAGAATGTGGGTTGGGACCCTGGCCGTCTCTCCTCCTGCCCCTTACTGTTACCCCATCTCCAGGGGCAGGCACGGACCGGCTGGTGGGTAGTGAAGCCACTGGTGGGGAGCGGGGGTAGGGAACAGCAGCATAAAGGAGGAGACTTTTTGGCGGTGTCACTGAGGATGCAGCCTCTGGACCCAGAGCTGGGCCCTATGGAATGAGGCTTGAATGAGGTCTGAGGGAGGGGAGACAAAACTGATGACAAGAGGGCAAATCGCATTTCTCCGTTTTGGAAACAATTTCCCCAAAGTGGGTTACTCTAGTGTAACACCAGCTGGGTGAGTTTAACGACCTGGGTCCATAGAAGGAACTCAGGATGTGGAACCAGGAGCCCTGGGTCCCAGCTTGGCTCTTTTCCTCACTGGCTCTGGGTCACTCTGGATGGTCTGTGGCCCAGTTTCCTATAAAATGGGGTAATGATCAGCACAGCGTTTTTTGTTTTGTTTTGTTTTGTTTTTTTGTTTGTTTGTCCTTCTCACTTTCTGCCACCTGTCTGTCTACCTGTCAAAAGCTCCTTGGGTCCCTCCCTGATGCCAGTGCTGTATGGGGTGCCAGAGGCAGGGGTAGGAGCAGGATGGGCTCAAGTCATCCTTCCTAGAGGCACGTGTCTGATTCCAGCTCCTACTGCAACCACTCATGCCTGCTGCTCTCCCCTCTGCCCCCTCCCCAGGTGAACAAGGAGGTCTTGTGCCAGTTCCTTGGCCTATTCCAGGTCCCCTCGGTGCTCCCACGAGACATCGAGGCCCTTGACCTGTCTGAAAACCAGCTCCGGCGCATCCCGACCTCACCCCTGGGCTATTACACAGCGCTTCGTCACCTGGACCTGAGCTCCAACGAGATCAGCTTCCTCCAACCAGGTGTCTTCCAGGCCCTGTCCCACCTGGAGTACCTCAACCTGGCCCACAACCACCTGGCGCTGAGCACAGGTGGTCTGGGCCCCCTGCTGCACGTGAAGTCCCTGGACCTGTCTGGGAACAGCCTGTACACTGGCCTGGTGGAGCAGCTGCTGGGGGAGGCGCCAGCCCTGCGCACCCTCACGCTGGCAGAGAACAGCCTGACCCGCCTTGCCCGCCAGACCTTCTGGGGCACACCTGCCCTTGAGTGGCTGGACCTGCATAGCAATGTGCTGATGGACATTGAGGACGGCGCTTTCGAGGCCCTGCCCCGTCTGACCCACCTCAACCTGTCCAGGAACTCACTCACCTGCATCTCCGACTTCAGCCTCCAGCAGCTGCGGGTGCTGGACCTGAGCTGCAACAGTATCGAGGCCTTTCAGATGGCCCCAGAGCCCCAGGCCGGGTACCAGCTCACCTGGCTCGACCTGCGGGAAAACAAACTGCTCCACTTGCCTGACTTGGCCGCCCTCCCGAGACTCATCTACCTGAACGTGTCGAACAACCTCATCCGGCTCCCTGCGGGGTCAGCGCAGGGCGGCAAGGCCATCCAAGCACCTTCCGAGGGCTGGTCAGCCTTGCCCCTCTCGAACCCCAGCTGGAATGCCAGCACCCACTCCCTCTCCCAGCTCTTGAATCTGGACTTGAGCTACAATGAGATTGAGATTGTCCCCGAGGGATTTCTTGATCACCTGACCTCCCTGCGCTTCCTGAACCTCAGCCGAAACTGCTTGCGGGCCTTTGAGGCTCGGAGTGCAGGCTCCCTGCCCTGCCTCGTGCTCCTGGACATCAGCCACAATGCACTGGAGACACTGGAGCTGGGCACCAGAGCCCTGGGGTCTCTGCGGACGCTGCTCCTACAGGGCAATGCCCTGCGGGACCTGCCCCCATACACCTTTGCTGGCCTGGCCAGCTTACAGAGGCTTAACCTGCAGGGGAACCGGGTGAGCCCCTGTGGGGGACCAGGCGGGCCTGAACCCCCGGGCTGCGTGGACTTCTCTGACATGGCCTCCCTCCGTGTCCTCAACTTGGTGGACAATGAGATGGAGACACTCTGGGCAGGTACCTTCCTCCACACACCACTTACCGAGCTAGACCTCTCTTCCAACCCTGGGCTGGATGTGGCCACAGGGGCCTTGGCGGGCCTGGAGGCCTCCTTGGAGGTCCTGGCCCTGCAGGGCAACGGGCTGGAGGTCCTGCAGGTAGACTTGCCCTGCTTCAGCTGCCTCAAGAAGCTCAATCTTGCCGAGAACCGCCTGAGCCGCCTGCCGGCCTGGACGCAGGCTGTGTCCCTGGAAGTGCTCGACCTGAGGAACAACAGTTTCAGCCTGCTGCCGAGCAGTGCCATGGGCGCCCTGGAGACCAGCCTCCGGTGTCTCTACCTGCAGGGGAATCCGCTCAGCTGCTGCGGCAATAGCTGGCTGGCGGCCCAGCTGCACCAGGGCCGTGTGGACATGGATGCCACCCAGGACCTGATCTGCCGCTTCAGCTCCCAGGAGGAGGTGTTCCTTAGCCACGTGCGTCCCGAGGACTGTGAGAAAGGAGGGCTCAAGAATGTCAACTTCATTATCATTGTCACCTTGGCGCTTGTCTCTGCCATTGTCCTCATCATGCTGGCCACCTATTGCTGTGTCCGCCAGCAGAAGTTCAACCAACAGTACAAAGCCTAGAGAAGCCAGGCTGCAGAACACCTCAGCCGGGAGACACTTCCAGGCCAGTGAGGGTGCTGGAGGCACAGAAAAGGGTGAGGTCTGACCCAGAGTCACACAGTGGGCCAGGGTCCCAGAACCCTGGTCCCTAAATCCCAGCCCAGGGTTGCTTTCTCTGCATCCTGCTGCACTGATAGGTGACCCATGTCCCAGGCCACACATGTGGTCCAGCTGTGGAAGCTGGAAGTTGAGCAGTATTGGGAGCGACAAAGAACGAGGATGACCCATCGGATCAACAAATCTTCGCCAGACATCCGTTTTGTGCCACACCCTGCTCTGAGCAGTGGGGACACTGGTGAAGGAGACACATCCCTGTCCTCAAGCATCTCCCAGCCTGGGTGGGGAGGGGGCGCAGAACTGTGTCGCGACCACACAGAGAGTGAGGCCCAGGGCTCCAAAGCTCGGCAGCGCAAGCTGAGTGCGAAGAGTCCTGCCCCTGCCAGGCCAGGGCCCGGGAAGGGAGAGACCAAGAGGATTTTGTCTGAGATCCTTCCAAGTAGACTATTTGTCACATCTTCTGACAATGACTTTCAGCTTCTCTGGAACATGAAGAAGTTGCAGCTGGAAGAGAACTGGAGCCACACGAGTGCGCCTTGGATCCCGCACTACTAGGCAGGCCGTGGCTCCAGCAGGCCCGGGCTAAGAGGCTGTCGCCTGGGCTCTGGCCAGCACTGGTGCCTTCCGTTTCCTGCTCTGGACAGGCTCTTTCCCCACTTGGCACTCTAGTGTTGCACACACCACCCAAATACAGCCCTAGCCCCCACTCCGTGCTGCACCCCAGTCCCTCCCTGGTGGGGGAGATGGGACTTGGAGCCTCAGCTCTCTGGTTCTGTTTTGCACCAGGCTTGGCAGCTGTAACAAACCCAAGCCCGCATCTGCCTCTTTATGACAACCGTCTGAGGCTGGTCTTTATTCCCATTTTATACAAGTGGCTCCAGGTGTCCCTCCAGGGTGCCCTAGCTAAGAAATGCCTTAACTGAGATTCAGACTCACATCATCCTGACCCTGGGGGCTGAGCTTTGCCACTGCGGGGGCTGCAGGCTGTCAGGTGGACAGGAAGTGACCCCCACTGCTGGAACAGGGCCTGGGAGCATCCTGAGCTATTTGTCCCCGCTGGCTCCTCTCCCTCCTTGCCCAGGCAGGCAGAGAGAAGCCCGGCAGCTACAGGCCCTCTCCTCCTCCTCTGCCTTGATTTCCCTCGTTCCTTCCTTTGCAGACTGATGTGGGTTCTCCTTTTTCTCTTCTTGCTCTTGCATGCTCTCATTCCCATTGTCCAGTGAGCACAGCCTAGAGCGTAAGATCACTGAGTCCCACCTGCCCATTGTACAGATAGGGAAACTGAGGCTTAGGAAGAGGAAGGGACTTGCTCAGAGATGGCACAAGTCAGTGGCAGAGCCTCTGAGGAAAAAGTGGATTCAGACCTCATTGGGGGTGTGTTTGAGGGGTGGGGTGGGGATTGGGGTTGGATCTGAGTGGTTTCCTTCTCTCTCAGCTGTCACATCTCAAGACAATGCTGGCTCTAAACACTCTCTCTGGTCCTCATCATGCAGGAATGTTCCCCCTTTCGAAAAATGGGTAAAAAACCATCCAGATCTAACCCTCTGCCCCTCATACCCATGGAACCATGGGCTGTCCAGAAGAAAGGAGGCCCTGGGGTCAGCCCAGGACCCCGTGCTGGGCAGCGACCTGGCTCAGGACAGTGCTGGGTAAAGTGTGAGATAAGGAAACCTTCGCTCTCTCTGCCCCATTTTACAGATGAGAAAACTGAGGCCCAGAGATGGTCAAGGACTCAGGGAGTTGATGGTAGAGCTAGGGCTGGAACTTGGAGTCCTGGCTCCATCTGGGGCTCTGGGGGCCTGAGGAGCAGCTCAGGGGACCCAGTCCTGGTTGGGATGATGACTTCAGGTGCTCACCGCACACAAACACTCTTTCTCAGGCTTAGGGGCAGGTGTGGGCCCCTCTGTGCCTGATCTTTGAAAACACTACACAGTGCTGCTCTCACCTCCCAGGGGCCGGGCCGCAGCCCAGGCCTTGGGACCAGCTCTTTGTATAACCCACGTGAATGTATTAAAGAATGATTTTGGAGAAACAGTGCGGCCTGCCAGCCTCTTCCTTGCTTCGGGTGTTCGGCACCATCGCATCGACTTGAACCCTGCCCTCTCCTGCTCCCATTACGGTCTTTGAGCTCTCATGGAGCAGCACTGGGGAGACAGGACTTTTGGGTGGGAGATTGAGACTCTGGGTCATCGCCACTCTGGACCTCAGGGCCTTGGTCCCAGTCATGTCCCTTCACATGCAACAAACCCTGCTCCCCACCCCACCACTGAGAAAATGGTGTTTGTCAGTAGTTACACTCCTGGCCCTTTCTCTGTGCTCACCCCCTCTGCCCCTCCCTCGGGGTCCTCATCCCCTCCTCTCTCATTGCTCCCCACATCCCTCTCTGCTCAGCCCTCCCTCTCTCGTTGATCCCCATTGATCTCATTGATCTCATTGAGAGGAAGTTTCTTCCTCTCAAACTTTAGCTGAGCTCAAGCCATGCCCATCTTAAAAATAGTGAAAGATCCATAAACCACTTTGCTCTTCTCCTACTTCACAAGTAAACTTCTTGATAAAATATGCCCTGACTGGTGTGGCTCAGTGGGTTGGGCGTTGTCCTAGAAACTAAAAGGTCACTGGTTCAATTCCCTATCAGGGCACATGCCTAGGTTGCAGGCAAGGTTCCTAGTTGGGGGTGTGTGGGAGGCAACCGATCAATCTTTCTCTTGCACATCAATGTTTCCCTCCCTCTCTTTCTCCCTCCCTTCCCCTCAGAGCCCCACACTGGCCTGGCTAAGGTCACCGAGAATGTCGTTTGCCAAACTCAGCGCATTTTTCAGTCCGTACCCCCTTGACCTCTCTGCTGCAGGGGGCCCCTCATTCCTCTCCTCCCCAACACCCAGGCCCGCCCCTTGGCACACTCTCCCGGGATCGGGGACCCCACCTGTTTTTCACCTTCCTCTTGGGCCACTCCTTTTCAGGCTCCGCTGTGTGTTCATCTGCCTTGAACGGTCAGAATGGTGACCACCAGGACTCCTGTCACAGGCCCTCTTCCCTTGGCAATGCCATCGCCCTCATTGCCATAGCCACCCAGCCCACGGCTCTGACGGTGCCCGTATCTCTATCTCCAGCCCCAGCCCCTTCTGAGCATTCAGCCCTGATACCCAGATACCCCAAGGCCTCCCAAGCTAGAGTACTCCAGGTCTCCCAGGGGCTGGAGAGTGAGCAGCCGGGCTGCAGTTCAAGGTTGGCCTCGGAAGAAGAACCAAGAGGGTCCAGAAGAAGCATTCCTGGTTCCCAGAAGGGAGTTGGAGGGTGAGAGCGTGGGCTGTGAGGTCTGGGGGAGGAGACAAGGCCACCTCACATGGGGTGGGGGCAGGCAAAGGTCTCTGATGCAGAGTCTAGAGAGCATGGATGGCTCTCCTCCGACCCCTACTTCGCAGGCCCCTGTGCTTGTCTTGGTGTGGCCCCTCCTCCCCATCTCAGCTGCCTGACACCCAGACACCCTCCTCTGCAGATGCCATCCTCCTTTCCCCCAAGTTCCAGCTTAATGATGCTCCCGCCGCCCCTCCCAAGCATCTGGGAAATTTCTCCAACCCTGTTTCTTCTCTGGTCTGTAACCTCTCACCTCTCAACTCCTGCTCCCAGCGCTTATTCTCCAAAGGAAAATTTGAAATTCCTGTTCCATGGATGGGGCTGGGCAGTGAGAGAGCATGTGAGTCAATGCCCTAATGCACAGTAAGTGCTCAGCGAAGGCCTAAAGCTGAGCTGGGCCCAGGGCTTAGCCAACCTCCCATCCAGTGGGAGCCCATCAGGCCCCTGACCCCTTTTCCTGGAAAACAGGGGTGTTTGCTCATCTGGTGAGACCCTCAGTGAGGCAGAAGTTCCTGTTTTCAGCCAAACATGGACATAGCTGCCAACTAGGTCATCAGAGCATCCGGCAAGTGCCAGGGAGAGGAGGCCCTCGCCCGCCCAGTAAAGACAGCCTGCGGTGCCAGGCCACTGGGCTCATGTTACTCAGCGCACCGTTTCCGCGTCCCAGGAGGCTCAGGCCCGCAGGAGCTGGGTGTGTGGGCCAGGTGGGAGGGGAGGTGGCGGTACCCTTGGCCCAAAGCTTCCTGGCTCTCTCGGTCCCCTGGTACCCGCCCCCCACTCAGGACCCGGCACCCACTCTCTGCGCCCCTGTCTTTTAGGCAGCTCCAAGGCCAGGTCCCCAAGGTCCTCCAGCCCCATCTCTTTCTGGCCACCTGTCGCCTTGCGTTCAGAGATGACAATTACTGAGTGCTTCTGGGCAGCCCCTGCTCTGGGCACGGGATGTACATTGTCATATGTAATTCTAGTCATCTTTGAAGAGATTTGTATTATCTTCCTCATTTTAGAGAAACCAAGACTCAAGTTCCCGGAGCTGGGAAGCGTCAAAGCTGAGACTTAAATCCGGGTGGACCCCACTCCAGAGCCAGCGGTCTCACCCATTGGGTGGTGCTGCCTCCTGGCCTCTCCAGCACCAGGCTCTCTCCTGCTTCCTTCACCCGAAACGTCTCACCCACCCTGACTCCACCTGCCAAACGCCTCCTTTTTCAATCACTGTCCACATCACCTCCTCTGGGGTGACTGCCCTGATTTCCCTCCTCCAGCTGCCCAAAGCCCGGGACTGCGCTGGGCCACCGCCATTGGGATAGCAGCCTGATCTGCCACCAGGTGGGGAGCTCCTGGAGAGGGGGCCTACCAGGGTCCTCTCTGTGTCCCCAGGGCCCACAAGCCAATGCAGAAGGTGAGTTCAGAAAACGTTTCCTGAATAAAGGACCCAGGGACAAAAACAATGGGCAGGGAGGGGGAGGGGGAGGATTGAATGTGGAAGGTGGGGGTGGGTAGGGCGGGGAGAGTAATGGGACAACCATAATTGGACAATAATAAAAACAATAAATAAAAAGAAAAAAAGAAAAAGTTTCCTATATTGAAGGCCCCAGCTCTCCAAGACTTAAACACTTGCTTGCAACTGGCCCTCAGTCAGAGGGTGGGGTGACAGGCTTCTCAGACAGACCCAGGGCACCCAGAAGATGCTGAGGGTAGTTCAGTGTGGGGGCTGCGCAGGAGCAGCAGTGGCCAGGGGTGCGGCAAAGAAACAATCTCCTTTCCCCTCCCTCCACTTCCCTCCAGTTTCTTCTTGCCTCTAGGACCCTGTCTTATCTTCTCCCCCGCCTCCCACTCTCCTCTTCTTCCCTCCCTCGGTCATCTCTCCCCTCCCCCGTCTTACTGGAAGCTGTCGGGGCTGCGGTGGCTGAGAGCAGGGTCGGGTGGAGGGGAGGAGGCCTGAGCTGTTTATAGGAACTGGAGCAGCTCCATCCATCAGCTCTGTTTGGAGCTGGAGACCAAGCATAATAAATACCTTGGCTCCTCCCCAGCTGTGCTTTCCCTGAACTCGTCCACTCGAACTCCAAAGCTCTCTGGCCTGCTGGTTCTCAGGACCCAGCTCCCACTCCACCCACCTAGCTCCCACCTCCCACCAAGCTGCCCTGGAAAGAGCCCAGCCTGTGGGATCAGAGAGGCAGGCCTGAGTCTAGGCTCTGCTGCTGCTTTGCTTTGGGGACAGAAACAAGCCAAGCCACTTGTCTGTGTCTCCGGTTCCCCATCTGTAAAATGGGGTCATAATCACTGCCCCTCACACGCGCAGCAGGCCAGGACGGCTGGAGCGTCCACTCTGGGCGGGGTCCTGGTGGGATCCCTGGGAACAGTCAGACAGAGCCTCTGCCTACAGGGGGAGGGAGGGGCTGCACCGCAGCACAGGCAGGAAGTGGTCGGGCTGCGAGGGAGGTCCAGATTTTGTGTTCGGGATTTGTTTGCAGCAGGGAGTGGCTCTTCCAGCTGGAGGAGTGAGGTGGACTTCGAGGACATCTGGGCTTGCCCTGTAAGGAAGGGTGGAATTCAGCTTATGAAGATGGGAAGAGGCTCTTCCAGACAGAGCAAATGCATAAGCAAGCGGGGCAGTGGGAAGAGGCCGTCCTGGGTGGGGCGGATAGCGGTCTGCTTATGCCCAGCTTTGTCCTCCTTGATCCCATAGCACCTTCTGCTTTGAACTTCCAGCCTCTGGGCTTTTCTCTACTTTTCCGGAGAACCTGGACTCATCCCACTCTCCCAAGTTGCGGATGTCTGTTCCCAGAATTTTTCAGTCATGTCCGCACTCCCCCCTCCTCCCAAACAGTCACCCTAGAAAACTGAAGACTTAGGGCAGGGGCGAAATCATTAGCCAATAACACATGTTTCTGGAATCAATAAGGAAATGATAAAGGAATGAATAAAAGAGTGAGTCGATGAAAAAGAGAATGAGTAAGTGAGTTACTGAATTCAACTGAAATTTCGTAAGCCCCTGCTACAAAGCACACTAGGTGCTATACACACGAGATCCCTCTGCTTATAGTGCTCACTGTTTATTGGGGGGAATTGACTTTAAACACACACTCACAGACACAAGCACTCAAATAAATACAAAATGGCAAATTATTATGGGAACCATGAGAGGAAATAAGAAGTTGGAATTGAGATGGGTAGACTCAAGTGGTCTCTGAGGATGGCATCCATAAGCTAAGACTGTGGGAGGACTTGAGTGAGTGAGGGAGGGAACTGATATTCCTTCTAACCTTTTCCCCTCGCCCTCATGAATTTGCCTAAATGCTTGGGGAGAGAAAAAGCCACACTCTAGATCCTGAGGTTCATTTTCATGCACTGAAGACAGCCCCCTCCACGGGGACCCACCCAGCCCTTCCCCGCCCTCAGTGCCTTGGCTGTCCATTTTAGAATCATAGAGAAATACATGGAAGGCCACCTGGTGGTGGGAGGGAGGGCCAAAGAAAGGCTCTTGGGTGTCAATCATTTTAAGGGTATGGGGCTAACTAGTCTGCAAGCTAAGAGAGTCCAGTTCCAAAAGCCCTTGCTTTTAAATTTTGGCGGTGGTGTAGGATGGGTTTGGCTCCCTCCTCCATTTCTTCCTCACCCATGTCAGCTTGCACCACCCCTCTTCTTTTGCCTGAGGTAAATTGTCGACATTCTCATATCTCACCTACTGTAGTGTTTTCTCCATAATCAAGTAATCACTGACAGACATTTACATTATATGCAAGTGTACATAGGTATATATCAGTCTTTTATTAAAAGGGGGTAATGTATACATTTTTCTGCCTCTTGCTTTTTTTATTCAACAATACTTCAGGGAAATCCCCCCAAACAAACTCATATAACTCTGATTCAGTTTTGATAGTACACAATATTCCATAGTGCGGGTATTCCATAATCTGTTCAGCCATTCGGCAATTGATGAACATTGACTTTGTTATATTTTATTGAAACTACAAACATGCTGCAAAAATATCCTTGTTCATATGCCTATAGTCTCTTAGACTTGTACATCTGTCAAATAAGTAGTTATAAGTGGGATTCCAGGTCAATGGATAGATATTATAAAGCTCACCTTTCCAGAAGACAGTAATGTTTTACATTTCCAAGAGCAATTTATGAAAGTATCTTTCCATTTTTATGTGTTTATCGTCAAAATAAAGAAAGTGATTGGTTTTTGTATATTTATCTTGTATCCAATAACCTTATCAATTTTTCTTAATTCAAATTGTTTTTTTAAAATTCATTCCTTTGTTTTTTTTCATTTACTTTTGGTTTTTGTTTCTCTGCTAGAGGCTCTTGGGTGTTCTAGGTATACGATCTTTTAATGGCCTCACTGCTGTCACCAGAGCATCACCTGCCTCCATCCAGACCCGTCCTAGCCCAGCCTGTGGCCAGGTTGCAGGCACCCCCACTGCCCACCCAAAAGCTTCTCCCATGTCCTCTCTTCCTAAGTCCAGGGCTCCAATTCCATCTCCGTGGTTTACAGGAGCAGAGTGGGGGCGTGGGTTGGGGGTTCAGAGTCCCTGCTGTTCTGTTCTCCAGAATGAATTTGTTCCACCCTAACTGGAATTCTCTTCTCTTCCTAGAGCAAAGGTTGAAACCTGATGGCCTATGGGACAGATTTAGCCTTCAGGCATGCTTTGTTTGGCCCACACAGTGGTTTATGTAAATCTGGATTAGTTGCCAACCTTTAAAAACTGGAAGAGTTGTTTTACGTGGGAACATAAAAAAGTCTGGATTTCTGATTTTTCTTAAAATTCTTGAAAGTCTGAAAACCTGGACCCCGAGCCCACAGGACAATGGGTGGCAGGAGCTGTGAAACTGCATCTCCCTCCTGGCCTATGGGCTTCTCAAGGGCAGGGAGCCATCCCGTCCTTCCATACCTCAGCACGGCACGTGGCTTCCAGCAGGGGCCATGAAAGCTTAATTTCTTTCCTTCTATATCATGTACAAGTTTCAAAAACATGTGAGTTAAGAGTCCTGTGCATTAATGGTCTGCCTTTTGTTGTATCATGGACCCCTTGGCGATCTGAGGAAGCCTATGGGCCCCAACTCAGAAGAAGGTTTTCAAATTTATAAAACAAATAACACACATGATTACAAAGGAAATCAATTCTATTGACTACAATTGTAAAAATATTTTAAAATAATCATGATTTGGTAATAGACTTTTTTAGTTAATACATTAAATAATGAGATCTAGCGGCAGGTCTAATAACTATTGTAATTTTGAAGCCCTGATGTACATGAACAATATTTGGAGAGATCTGCAGCAGCTGTAACCAAGCATGAAACACCTGTGCTTTCTGTTGGCGATGGGACTGCTAATGTCACAGGGACTTGTAATACCACAGCGACTTGTGGCTTACATTCATGATGGGAAAAGCTATTACATTTTAATTGGAGGCTGATGATGGAAATGGAGATGTAATTTTTTTTTTCCTCATCCAAGTTCCCAGACCCTAAGAATTTTACCCATGGATCTCAGGTCAAGATCCCTGTTTTCCGGAAATGGTGTTAATGGCAGGGACAACTGAACCACAGTAACAAAGAAACACAAACCATAGAAGCCATCCCAGCCTTGGGTGTTCTCTTTTAGGGCAGTGTTGAGGTGCAAGTTAGATCACTTTTCTGGAGGGCTCTCTGGCCATATGTTCCAAGAATCTTAAAAAGGTGCGTTTGCTTTAACCCAGCAATTCTGTTTCCAGGAGTTCGTCCTAAGGAAATAAAGATGTAGCCAAAGAAAAAATTGGGTGTGAGTCTGTTTATCATAGCCAAAGGCACATCCAGCTTTTGTGGACACTGAAGCTAATGCAATTTAGAGGAACCCTTTTACAAAAAGAAGGTGAAATCATGAATATAAAATTACTAGACCGTTCCCAGGCGTTTGGATAGTTCTGAGGAGGCGAGGGACTCTACAGCTAAAGCTTCATTAGCTTCACATAAATTAAGCCAATTAAAGCATTGTTAATAATAATCTAAAATTAGAAACAACTCAAACTGTATCTGGGTTTGTTATAGTAAATTATAGTATATCTACACAAAAGAATGTGATCATTTAAAATGACATGAATGTAGAGATGTATTTATTGACATGGAATGATGCTCAAAACATAATATGAAATAAAAAGGCAGGTTATAAAATATGTAAAAGATCCCAGTTTTGTTAAAATAATGTTAGGTATGTGTAATAAGATGTTCAATGGGGCTTTTCTTGTCTCAAATTTGCTATTGTCCCCCAGAACCTCAAAAGCAGCACCAGACACAACCCAGCAAGCCTCCGGCAGCGATGGTGACATCCTCACCAGGTCTCCCCTCCAGCCTCATGGCAGGCACTGACCCGGCAGAGGAGAATGGGTGCTGAGGCTTTCCATGGGGACAGATATCCAAGTTCTGTGCGTCACCCTACACAGCACAAGCCAAGTAACTGGGGCTTTCCTGGAGCTTAAAGGACACAGAGCCTGAGCCTACCTCTTCCATGGAAAGGTCTGAAGATAAGAGGATGGTTGGAGCTGTCCCGGTGGTAGCCTGATGGGGCGGGGGAGAGGGGTGCGGGGCGGGGGGTGCTGTGGGAGCTGCCTGTGCTTCCAGAGCTTGGTAGCAAAAGAAAGGAGTGCATCCAAGACAGAACCAATTGGACATGGTGCAAGGTAGCTGAGCATGAGCTTTCCTGAAAGATCCCTGTCCAAGCAGCCTGCCGTTCGCCTACACGCGGACCCCTGAGTTGGAATGGAGGAGGCAAGCACAGGTGGTCAGCCAGGAGTATGTCCCCTAAGCCCAGAAACCAGCAGGAGGAGACCACAAAGAAGGCTCCACAACCAAAAAAGAGTTTGCCTCATGACAGCAAGGGCCGGAGTTTGGGCATCTGTCACCCAGAGATGTCTGATGCCAGTTTACAATGATTCCATTCCCAACAGACTAGTCACTTTCTATTACCTTGTCCAGAGCCCCACTCAATTCCAAGCCTGATTCAAAGACGAAGACTCAGAACACAGGGAAGACAACAATCCTTCCTTTCTGTAACTGGGGTTTCTGAACCGTATCTGGCAGAGAGCTCTAGGGGAGCAGAGAAGCTTTGAGAAACTTGGTTTCTTTGTTTGGTTGCGTAATTAAGATGTAGTTTCCATTTGGTAAAATTCACCTTAATGTACATTTCCATGAGTTTTGATAAACACACACAGTTGTGTACTCACCGCCACAGTCAAGATGTAAAACATTTCCATCGCCTCAAAAAGGTCTCTTGGGCACCTCAGCCAACTCCTTTCTCTATCCCCGGCCCTTAACAATCACTGATCTGTTTTTCTGCTATAGTTTGGCTTTTTGCAGGGTGCCATATCAATGAAATCACACAGTACACAGACTTTTGAGTCCGAGCTCTTTCACTTAACATAATGTACTTGACATTCGTCCATGGTGTTGACAGTATTGAAATTCCTTCGTACTACTGAGTAGTAGTCCATCTGTTGAGTGCATGTATCACAGTTCGTCAAACATTCACCTATTAAGAAATATGTGAGTTGTTTTCAGTTTCTGGCTGGAATTATAAATAAAACTACTAAAACATTCACCTATAAGTTTTGATGAGAACATAGGATTTCATTTGTCAACACCTGGGAATGGGAAAGAGTTGGGTCTTGTGACAGGCATATGTTTAACTTTCAGAGACACTTCCAAAGTATTTGCCAAAATGGTAGTTCTGTTTTTGATTCCCATCAGCAAAGTACAAGAGTTTCAGTTGCTCCTCATCCTCACCAACCCTGGGTATTGTTACTGTTGTTTTTAGTCCATTAGATAGGAGTATGGTAGGAAACTAAAGATATTTTTGTTATTTTTAATAGATTTTTTTAGAACAGTCATTTATTGGATATGTCTTTTGCAAATATTTTCTTCCAGAGACTGAATTCAACTGGATTTTTTTTTTTTAACTTTTAGTCTTGAAACAGTTTCAAACTAGCAGAAGAATCGTGAGACTAGTACAAAGGACTCCCACATACCCTTCACCCAGATTCACCAACTGTTAGCAACTCTTAACATTTTGCTTCGTCACCATCTATCTCTATATATACCCATGTTTTCCAAAACCATGTGAGAGTGTGTTACATCCTTACCCCAAATATTTCAGGATGTATTTCCTAAGGAAAAAAAAAAAAAAAGACGTTCTCCTATATAACCATAGGATAGTTACCGATTCAGGAAATTTAACATTGCCATTATCAAATTCTCAGGCCAGATCCAAATTCTATGAAATGCTTTAAAAATGCCCTTTATAGCAATTTCCCTTCTAATCCAGGACCCAATCCGGGATCATGTTATTCTATTTGGTTGACATGTCACTTTCATCCTCTTTAGTCAGGGACAGTTCTTCGGTCTTTCATTGTGTTTCATGTCATTGACCCTTTAGTTGAGTGTGGGCCATTTTTGCACACTGATTTTCAGTGTGAGTTTGATGTTTCCTCTGCCAGGTTCGGCCTTTTTGGCAGAAATACCACCCAAATGATGTGTCTTTCTGAGGTCACCACATCAGGAGGTGCTTCATGCTCCACTGAGAACAGCTTTTAATATGTACTAGGGGTGGGGGAAACACTGGAAGGAGGAGGATATTCACCTACAAAAAAGGGTGGGAGAGTTTCAGGTGATTTCTACTGTCTTCTTTGTCTTATCCATAGAAAGGACTCACAGCCAACAAGCATTTAATACAGCTACCTACCACCGCCAAACTCTGCCCACTTCAAATTAGACCTTGGCTTTTGATGCTCCAGGGAAAAGAAGGTCACAGTCAAAAGGTACAGAAAATTACACAATGTAATCTTTGTCTTTTGAATTTTTAATATCCCAGGTCCTTCCACTGAAGGGATTGCCCAGGGTCATTTTTACTGAGTGCAATTTTCACCATCTACTCATAAGATCCAGTGCCACTTATTTTCAGAGATTTTAAGATACAGTTAACATATATTATTTCTGAATGATAAAAATGATATTTAAAAAGGTGAAAAAAATCATCTGCTTCCATGAATTGACATTTTGAACTGTGCCCAGAAACCTCAGCAACCTGAGGTGGAAGTGGCTCGTTTTTTTTTGCTCTCATCAAGACTGACAGCTGTCAGAGAGGCGATGGGGGTGGAGTGATTTATATGTCACTGTAGACATCATGGAAATTCTCAGTGTAGCATCTTCAGAAGGAGGAGGAGCTTGGAGGCTGGCACCTCAAAGGGGAAAATCCCTACAAATCTGTCACCAGGCTGGCATTTCTTCCCCCTAAATGTCTCTCATCTCTCCATCCTCATGCCCCGAGGGTTCAGACCAACAGCATCTCTCACCTGAATTGTGGCCCCAGCCACACACTTCCTGGCCTCCCAGCCTTCCTTCTGCTCTGTGGCTGAATAAGTGTCCCACAGCCCTGCTGTTGTTCTATCTCCTTTCCATGGCTCCTCACTGCCCCATCACCTACTCAACTAAATACTTTCCCTGAAACACTGACAACACCTGCGTTCCCCAACCCTCTGTCCCACCTTGCCTCTGCCCCCTACCAGTGTCCCACACCCCAGCCAACCGCAGGGGCTCACTCACCCCCACCCCACACCGCCCTTTCCTGCCGAGGTACCTTTGCTCATGCTGCTCTCCCCGCCGCAACGCCTTCCCCACAGCTCTCCTTGTCCAAACCTGGATCACCCTCCAAGGGCAAGCATCGACGTTACCTCTTTTAAAGAGTCTCCTGCAAACCTTTGCTGATTGCATCCTTGTACCCGGTGCTGTGCCGGGCCCGGCAGAGACAACAGCGAGAGTCACACAGGTCTTGCCTCCGAGGGCTTCACAGTCCATTAAGGAGTGAAGAAATATAAAGACAAACAGAGATGCAAATGTTGAATTAGGAGGGAAGGGTAAGAAAATGATAGTTGCAGCAAAAAGAAGTTGCTCTTGTAAGTAGTGTATTATTTTGCTTAGGCTGCTAGAACAATGTTCCACAAACTGAGGTGGGGGTGGGGACTTAAAACAACAGAAATATATTGTCTCAGTTTTGGAGACTGTAAGCTCAAGATCAAGGTGTCGGCATGGCTGTATTCCCTTTGAGGGTGGGAGGGATGGGTCTGTTCTAAACCTGCCTCCTGGCTTCTGGTCTGGCTTCAGGGAATGAATTGTGCAACACAATTCCAATCTCCACATGATGTTGTCCCTGTGCCTGTGCCTCTGTGCCTAAATTTTTCCTTTTTCTTAGGAAGCCAGTTATTTTGGATTAGGGGGTCCACCCTACTTCAGTATGGTCTCATCTCTACTAATTAACATCTGCCATGATCCTATGTCCAAATAAGGTCATATTCTGAGGTGCTGGGAATTTGGACTTCAACGTAAGATTTTTTTTGAGGGGCGGGGGTGGGGCTGGCAAAATTCAACCGATAGCAGGTGAGTAGATGCCAGAACCCAAAGGGCAGGGACGTGGAAGGCTAGAACTGGCGGTGCTGTTAAATTCACAAGCTAGATTCACTCATGTAAGAAAGGCATCTGGGTCAGAAGAGGGATTTGGGGGGGAAAAAAAAACAACAAACCAGAAAGAGCTCATGGGATTTTAAAAAATAAGCTATCTCTGTGTGGTATGCACTGTCAAATCTTGTGTTCCCACAGAAGCTACTTCTGCTTTTTGGAATTAAATGCAGTGGAACTGGGAGGGGATTGTAAATGTGCTGGCCCGAAGCCAGGACAAGGCCAAGCCAGCACTGCCGCCAGGAGGCCAGGCTCTCTGGGCAGCATCGGCTAAACCCATGGCATGGAGGAGAGGGGGTACTCCTGGCTGCGGAGGAGTCTGGGGTGGCGGCTTCATGAGGGAAGAAAGAAGCAGGTGTGACATTACATTCAGCATCAGACTGCTTTACACATTCATTTCCAAGGGCACATTTGATCTTCAGAAACAGCTTGTATGGTAGGAATTATTAGTTCCTACCTATTTTACTGCTGAGTGTGACATGGTGGCTCAAGAGTGACGTGCCTTGCTCAGGGTGCCCCAGCAGGCACCAGCTTAAGCAGAATGCGAGCTCAGAACGTCTGACAGCCAAGGTCCTTCCTGAGCTCCTCCCTGAACTCCTCAGGTACATTCTGACCACAGCCTCCTCTTCAGCAACTTGGGGTATCTCATGTGCAGCTGAGCTCCAACAAACCAGATGTACTGACGGAGTAAAAAATGATTCTGTGCTGCCGCCTCCAAAGACATTGTCACATCTGATTTCAGCCAGAGATCACCCCCATGGCCAGGGTTTTACCCCAAGCTTGAGCCATGAGCTTCTGTGTGGGCTGCAGGTCCTTCGGTATCACAGGAGCTTGCTTGGGCAGGCAATGCAGCCAAGAAGACTAAACGCTCCACCCAATAGGCCAGGAGCCAGCAGATGGACTTCCAGCCTCGCATCCTGCAAGGGGATGCTTCTGGGAGGTGTTTGTGGGCTTTGCAGGGTCCTGTTGGCATGGAAGGTCCTGTCACCCATTATGGAGATGAATACACTCTGGCGTGGGCTGTTCTTCCTTTCATAACTCATTCTCCCCACTCCTCCCCGGGGTCACCTCCTCAGTAAACTAGTTGCACCAAGGCCTTGTGTCATGCCCTGTTTTTGGAGGAACCCAGACTAGGAGAGCAATGCAGGCTGTGGCGGAAATGAAGAGGAAGGAGGCCATTCTGAATGGACTCAGAGCCATAAGTGAAGAAGCCAGCAAAGGCTAATGGGTTATGGACCATTGAATAGGGTTTTGCTTTAGAGGTGAAGCTGGAGAGGGAGGCCAGGACATATCACTGAGATTAGCGAGTTTGGGCTCCATGTAAGCACAGAAGATACATGCTTCTATTTCTATTTCTGAAAGACTAAATGGAAATGGACTGGCGGGAGCAAGACCAGAGCCAGGGCGACCAGCAAGGAGGCCATTGTCGTAACTGTGTGTAGATTTGAGGCGCAGATTAGGGAGATGGAAGTGGTCTGGAGAGATGACAGAGTCCAGGGCAGTTGAGAAAGTGGAACTGCTGGACTTGGTGAGAAGCTGGATAAGGTCAGGCGTTGGAGGCAGAGAGAAGTGGGAGGGAGATTGTCAGGGCTGATGCCAGGATCCTGGTGTCTTTCCCTGGTGGAGGGGACATGGGGGAGGAATAAAGAGGAAGGGGACATGATGGGCATCAGCCTTCGTGGTGTGCGAAGGCCCCTGGAGCATGTGGAGCTCTGCGTGTGGTGCTCAGGAGGGAGGCTGGGCTTGAAGCAGACTCGAGGGACATCTAACTAATGACCTTGGTCATGTCACCCACTCCTAGGCCTGTTTCTGCTGCTGAACCAAAGGGTTGCCTCGAGTGACTCTTGAGGGTCCTGCAGCTCAGCAGGAAGAGCCGTTCCTGCTGCTTCTCCTCCCCTGCCTCTGGTACCTTCTTTGCCCCCAGCTTGGAGGTGGAAGCAGACACGCCTGGGTCCAGACTGCTACTCTCCCAAGGTTGACCCCTCCCCCCTCCCTTCCAAGCAGAACGCTGTGCTTCTCCTGGGCCCTGAGCCCAGGAGATCCAGCCCCTCCAGCCTGTTCCAGGAGATGGGTGATGTGGACAGACCTGGTCCCAGTCTTTTGAAAACTTCTCATTATCTTCACAGCAGCACCAGCCCCCAAACAATTCAGGACACCCAGGGCGAAGCAGACTTTTCTAAGTCACTGCCCTGTCTCAGGTGGGTGTAGGTGTGGGTGTGGGGTAGGGGTAGGGGACATCCCAGTGGATACAGAGAGCAAGGCAGCAAGGTGGACTAAGGGTCCAGCTCAGTCCTGGCTAGGATCCCAGCAGGAAACAGGCCCGCTCAAGGTGAGGGGCTGAAGAGAGAAGACTAGAAAGATGGGCAGGGTGAAGAGAACCAACAGAAGGTGAGGAGCCCCCCAACCAGCAATAGTAGGACAGGGTTATCTTCCTAGGCCTGCAGGGTCCAGAGACAGCAATGGTGTGTTCACTGGGGACCAGGTTGGTCCTTGGAGCCATAACCTCAGAATGCAGCAGCTACCAGCATGGTGGCCACATAGGGAAGAGCAGGGGGACCAAATGCTTTCACCTCTCTCTCCACTCTCATTGGTCTCCTGCCATAACCTCCCATTGGCTGAACCTAACAGAAAGGTGATGCATCCACAGAAGTCAGCCTTCCAGAATACAGAGTGGGCCAGAGGACAAACTTGGGGCAGATAAAGAACTGCCAGTACCCATGTGGGATCTGGGGGAAAGTTTTTTCACCTCTTCATTTTCCTCATCTGTAGAATAGAAATAACAATTGGCTAGGCGTCTAGCACATAGAGAGCACTCCATGTTTCCCTTCCATGGTATGGTCACCCCCCCATATTTTATTCAGCAGCAGGCATACTCACAGCCTGCTTCAACCCAATCTTCACATTGGATTGGATGCATTTTACAGTATCTTGGTGTGCGATGTTTGGAGTCTGAGGACCTGGGTCAAGGTCCCAGTTCCATCCCCTCCCTTCACATACCTGAATCTTGATTTACTCACCTATTTAAAAAAGTATCATAAAAATTTTCATCTTTATTATTTTTACCTACACCCATTAACACCCTTTCCCCAATGTGCCCTGAAACACTCCTTCAGGAAGGAGCTGGGTGACTCATTCACATGGGCAGGTACGGCCAACTCTGAGCTCTTGCAAGGCACTGGGAGGACAAACAGATGAATCAGTCAGCAGATGTATAGGGTGTATGTTATTCATAGCTGCATCACTGGTACCTAGCACAATCTCCCCTTCCTCATGGAGAATAAATGTGGAATGGCTAAACTCTCGCCCTATGTAGCTCTGTGTTTTGGGTACACAGACTGAGCCTGGCAAACAGAAGGTGCTCGCATGAGTGTGACTGGTACATGAAGGGATCACAGAGTTCAGTGGGGCTCAAAGGCCACATCTGAGTGTGGGGTTCATGGCCTGGGGAGGCCAGCAGCTGATCCCCGGGGCCAAGGTCTCCCCTTTCTTCATGTAAGAATCAGGACCTTGGCAACAGCTGCAGCCAGCTGGCACCAGGTCTCGGCAAGAGTCATTGTTTGGCCAAAACAGGAAGCCGCCCGAGGGGAAGTGTGGCCTCGCCTCAGTGAACCCCTGAAGAATGGCCCCCAAGAAACCTGGAGACGTGCAGGCCGTCACGGACCATGCTGCAGCTGCACCCACCCTTGGGCTGGGCAGTGGACCTCAGTTGACCCCTTGGCCTGGTGTAGAGAGGACAGGGCTGGGAGCCAGGGGGCTGGGTCCTACCCTTGTGTGACCTTGGGCAAGTCACTGACACTCTCAGGATCTATCTCCTCCGCTATCAGCTGGTGGATCAGGGCTATGCATTTGCAGCTGAATGGACCCATCTCTCACTGTCTCATTGATCCCTCTGGCTACCTGTTTCCTGACATCTTCTGGTGCCAGTGAGGTTCATGGAAGGACCCTTTTCCACCAGGAGAAGGGAAACCTGATGGTTCCCAGAGTGCTTCACAATCAGTAAAGCACCATCTCCTCATTTCATTGGCATGCCCATCAATTATATCAAGAGGTAAAGGGGAGGTTCATGGTCCCATCTCACAGAGGAGGACAAAGAAGCCCAAGGTTGGGCTCCAAACCCACACCCCTGGCCTTGGATCCTGAAGCTCTTGGACAGCCTCTCTAATGAGCGAATGAGAGCACGCTCGGGCCGCAGAGGGAGATGGCCGCCCACCACTGCGAGGTGACTCTGAGACAGAGGGCCGCTGGTGGGGCAGGTGCTGTGGAAGCCCCGAGGGACAGCAGGCCCCCTGACTGTGGGAGCAGGGGCAGGAGCTTGACTAGGGAAGACTGGCAGCTTGAGGCCACCTCGGTTTGTCTGCTGTGTATTTATTTTTCTAAATTCAGTCTCTGCCCCTCACCTACTGTGTGACCCAAGCAGGCCATTCCACTTTTATGCCTCAGTGACCTCAGTGGTCATCTAGAGAGGAAAGCTGTCCTGCTGACCCGTGGGCTGGGTGGGGATCCAATAGGCTGATGGGGAACAGAGGCTCATGGTCATGTGGATGTGTTGGTTGCTCCTCCAGCATCTGTTCATCTCTTCCTTCCTCATAGAGCCCCGATACTGCTCATTCTTCCTACCCCCCAGTTTAATACTAGATCCCAATTACTCTGAGTCAATCAGCACATGGCATTCCCTGAGAGCCTGTTATTGGTTGGGGATGACTCGAGTCATCCTATTTGAACCAGAGAAAAGGACTCAGTCTGGGGTTGGGAGAGAAGTCCTCTCTTGCACTCTCCAGCGGGACGTTCCCATGGAAGCCGGTAGCTCCCACTGCCATTGTCAGCCGTCTTTCATCCTGAGGAGAGTGACAGCTGTCGTGGGGCCACAAAGGGAACCAGCTGAGGGCAAGAGAAAAATAGACAAGTCTGTGTTCCTGATGACACTAGGGGCTGCTGGTGGTGCTGGAGCCACACACTCTGGAGTTGCTGTGGTGCGAGATGATATGTTTTCTTGTTACACTTAGATGTTGGAGCCAGGGTGTTCTCTTACTTGCAGCCAAAGGCACCTTCAGTGCCCCTTGTCACCTTGCAGTTTCTGATGCACAGAGGGGGAGCGAGACTCCCTCCCCACGTTGACCTGCTCTTGATATTTAAGCTAGGAAGACAGTTGCGAAACCTCTGGGCACCCAGCCAGAGCTGACGACTTGTTCACAGCTTTTTGGAAGCTCTGCATTCTTTCCTCTGTTTTTCTGGCCAGACAATTCCTCCCTCTCTGCAGCTGGTCTCTGGCCTGGGCCCAGGCCACCCCACTGACATCAATGCTGCAAGATTGATGGGGCAGGGAGACAGAGAGCCTGGGCTTTGAGGCCTCAGGCCAGGATGCTCCCTTCGCTCAGCCTGGTCTTTTCCCTCCCCTCCCCACAGGGACCTTGGCCACTTTGCAATCTTAAGACTAAGGGTTTCAGATCGTAAGGGCCTGTGGAGACAATCTAGTACAATTTTCTTGGCATATAACAGTGGAAACTGAGGCCTAGCTGTAGGCAAGAGGCTTGCCCTGGGTCACATGGAGCTGGGACTGGAACCCAGGTACCTTGACTCCCCCCAGGACTCTTTTGTATACATGACAGGATGGTCATAAGTTAACATGACTTCTTCTGCTTTGATTAGTGACTACCCAGCGTCTCTTGTCTTGATTTTCTTTTTCCATCCCTATGGCCATTGTTCTGTTTCGGGCTTCAGGGTCTCTTGCTTGGATGCTGGCCTCATTCTAACAGTCTGTCCAATTCCCATCTGCAATCCTGCCCCTAGCTCAGAAGGCAGGAGGATTGTTCTTAATACTGACCTAAGTCTGTCATCTGCCTGCTTCACTACCTATAGGACAAGATGCAGGATCCATAACCTAGCATACAGGGCCCCTCATAGTTGACCACTGCCCAACCTCACCAGTCAAGTAAGACCTGTATTCCTCACTGCTAAACTCAGTTGGAGCCTCCTCCAGTCAGCTTTCCAAGGCCCCTCCTTCTGTGAATGGCACTGTGTCTATCACGGAGCCCTTCTCAGGACGGGAGGGTCTAAGCCAAGTTGTCTGTCCCACTGGATGGCAAGGGCTTCCAAAACAGAGATAACACCCATTCAGCATCGCTGCCTGCCAGTACTCTTAGCCAGATGTGGCCTTGCTCCTGTGTAGTTTCCTCTTTTTGGTTCCAGATTATCTGTTCATAGCCCTGGGAAGGCAAAGAGCACAGGGCAAATGACGGTAGAGTCTGATTCCTCATCCTGAGTGGGTTCCATACCACCCAGCTTAGCCCGCCTGTTGACCTGGCATGGATGTGAGTGTATTTCTAGTCAAGATCATGGACACAGAGAACCAGGCCAGGCCCAGGGCTCTGGGACATCATGGGGACAAGACTTAACAAGCAGTGTCCTCTGAGTGCAGCCAAGAAAAGCTCTGACCTTGGAAGTCATTCCTGAGATTCTAGGAGCTCCACTTCCAGGAATCAATCCTAAAGGGGAAAATCCAGAATGTGAACAAAGATGAACATGGTGAAATTTATTTATAATAGCAAAAATCTGGAAACAATCTAGAAGCCCAGCAGTAACTGAAAGGCTTAAATACACTAAGTTGTATTCAGATAGTGAAATACTGTGCAGCCATTAAAATTATGTTTATAAAAAGTTGTTATTAATATGGAAAATTCTAAGTAAAAAAACCCCAGAATACAAAACCATATATGTAGTGTGATCATAACTGAAAAAATGCATGAAGACTGGAAGGAAATAGACTAGAATGCTAAAAATGGTTAGCTTAGGATAGAAAAATTAAAATTTTTTCTAGATTTATACTTTCCTGTACTTTCCAAACCTTCTACTATAAACTTCTATTCATTTTATAGTCAGAAAAAGTCAACTATAAACTTGTTTATATTTCAGCTGGAAAAACATTAATTAGACAAGGGGGGAGAAAGGAGAACCATTCTAGTTCCAACTCTGCTCTAACTGAACATGTGGCCTTGAGAAAGTCAGCCACCCTCTTCAAGACTCACTTTGTTTGTTCATGTGTTCCTTCCTTCATTCTAGAACTCTCTCCTAAGAACTTTATCTGTGCCAGCTGAGAGCTGTGGACCCAAAAGTGAATCAGGATCTAAGTAAATAAAAATATGTTTACCCTTGTTCATAACCAGAGAAATGCCAATTAAAACTAAGCCACAATACCATAGCTCATCTATCAGATTGGCAGGAACCCCAGAAGTTGACAATGTATTCTATTGGCAAGACTGTGGGCAAACAGGCGCTGTTGTACTTTGTCTGGTGGGAATACAAAATGGTACAAGCCCTCTATGGTGGAGAATTCAGCAATTTCTAGAAAATTACATATATGTTTACCCTTGGACCCAGCAATCCCACTTCTAGGAATCTATTCCAAAGATATACTAGCAAAAATAAGACAAGATGCATGCATAAATACTATGCATAGAAGCACCATCTGTAATAGTAAAAAAACTAGAAACCACACAAATGTCCATCAGAGGGGATTATTAGCCCACACAAGAGGTGACTTTGCAGTAAAAAAAGGAAGGAGGAATATCTCTGGATGTTGTGATGACATCATCCCCAGGCTACAGTGTTAAGTGAAACAGCAAAGTGGGATAAAATATATATAGCACACTATCATTTAACAAGGAAAGGGAATACATATTTTCTTTAATTTCAAAAAATCAGTTGAAATATTTAAAAAATCAAATTTAAAATGATCTTTGGGGGAAAGGGAAGAAATAGGGTAAAGGGAATGGGGGTAGAAGCTAGACTTCTCTAAATATACCTTGTTTTGTAGATTAATTTCAGAACCATGTAAAGGTTTTACATAAAAATGCAACAAAGTTAAATCAAAATAAAAGTGAGAAGCAGTCCCAAAAAATGAAAAACAAAGTTAAATAAATCAGTGTTTTGAGTTCATGGCTTCACTACGCAGAACTGAATTATTTGGAACAGTTTAGAAATCTGGCGACTTGACTGTACATCCCTTGTAGGATGTAAATCCTAAGGACAAAAAACACTGCAAAATAAACTGTGAAATTTTTTCAGTCAACAATACCAGCAGTATATTTTTAATAATACTGCTGGTATTGTTATTCTGAGGTTTGGAGGAATTTCAACACTCGGACATTTGATGATGCTAAAAATATTATTAAAATATAAGTATGATGATTTTATTCTAGTCATGCTTTTGTCTTTCAGAAATACATATAACAACACTTATGGGTAAAATAATTTGATGTTTTGGAGTTATTCCAAATAATCCAGTGAGGCAGGAGTTGGGGGGTATAAATGAAACAAGAGCTGGTTGTTTCTGGTGTTGAGCTGGTGAGGGTTGGAGCTGGGTGAGGAATATATGGAGTTCTTTGTACTGCCCTGCTATTGTGCGTGCTTGAAATTTTCCACAAAAGAATGTCTTTGCTCCTCTCAAGGTGTGGGAAGGAGAACAGACATGTCAACAAAAGCGATCAGTTCCCTCCAAGATCAGATCCCGGAGTGCTATTCCTGGGTTGGGAGTGAATTTAGGCAGGAATGTGCAGGCAGAGACAGGAGTTTCCAGGAGAAGGAAGAGCAAGTGCAAGAAGGTTCCACAGATGGGCAGAGCAAGTAACCTCTGCACTGAGGGAACAGAGGGGCATATCTGGGTACTGGCGGAGAAGACAGAGAGTATCTTGGAGGACCTTGAATGTCCAGCCAGGAAGCCCCGGAAGACGCTGTGTTTTAGCAATGTCACCCAGCCAGCTGGGAAGATGGGAGGAAGAAGTCTGGATGGGTGTGGGGAGACCTGAGCAGAACCTGGGCAGGGGCTCTGGAGAGAGACGAGAGGCCAGAGCTGAGATGTGGCTTGTGGATGGACTGGAGGAGATGGGTAGCTGCAGAGAGGAGATGCTGGGGAGGGAGGAGGCCATGCCGGGGCAGGTTTCAAGCTTGGGCAGCTTGGTGGATGTTAATGCCATTATTAAGAGAGAGTTCGAGGAACAGGTTAGCCCCTCTACCTAGAGCCCTGGCTGCGTTCTCGCCCTCGCTCCACTGTCTGGCTGTGGACCCCAGGGCATGTCTTTGTCCCTTTCTGGCCTCTGGGTCCCATTTCTGAAGCAACAGGTAGGCATCTCAGGTCAGAATTTGCCCAAATCACCACTAGACAGATCTGCGCCCAGCCCACACACGCATCATTTTGCCAGCCAGATCACGAGTTCTCCTCTGGCCTCGCTGAAAATCCAGTTGTGTGATGTCAATGGCATTTCCCTTCAGAAAAAGGAAATGAGGTTAGCAAGTGTGTTACCAGGAAAGGAAAGTTAGCGGGGCCCCACCCTCTGCGGCCCCATTCTCCCCACTCAGAACATGCTAGACCCCTCTGCCTGGGGCTAGGAACGGGACCTAGAAGTGCCACGGTTCAGACAGAGGCACCGACACAATATGGGTGAGTATGGGCTGTTACAACTTTGACTTCCGAGCAGGGCTGCCCCGACCCTCCAACAGAGTCAGCACCCTCTGGAGCCCATGGCCCAGGCCCTGGTCACCCTGGGAGACTGAGGTCATAGGAAGTTGGGGGGGGGGGGCTCATCAACATCAGCAAGGCCCTAAAGATGAGCTCTTTGTCCGTGGGGAGCCTGAGGCCCAGATGGGAGAAGGGACATGGCCAATATCACAGGACAAGGAAGCCTTAGACACAGGTCACGTGGAAACTTGGGGTCAGTAGGCCCAGAAAGCCTGTCATATTTCAGGGTTCCTAGAATTCCCTGTTCTTGATTCTTGTCCTCAGAAAGTCTTCCTCCAGTTAAAAATATTAAGAGTCTTTATTAAATTAAACTCCCCCTCCCTTAGTTTTTGACCATCTGAACATTCCTTAAAATGCTGTTATGAAGACCAAATGAAAACAAATGCCAATCCATTCAACAAAATTGCCATATAGTTTTGAACTGAAAGAAAAAATAACAGTAAATTGATAAACTTGGTATGTTCAGCAAATCAGTCACTTGAAGATTGATCACTTGGCAAATTTGCTGTCAAGTGAGTATATTTTTAGAGACTTGGGTAAGAGACTCTCACTGATCTGACCCTTCACCCCTGCTCCTGCGAGCCCTGTGGGCCGGGCTCAGGTCCAGCCACTCTCTCGGCCTCTAACCCTGGCCTTCCGCCTGGCACACAGCACAGTTGGGTGTTGATAGTTAATTGCTTAGTGAACTGATGTTAGACCTGAATGTGCTCAAGTGTTGGCGGAGAGTAATAGTACAAGGATTAGCAATGGTGACCTTGGTCACCTCCAACACAGTGAGGTAGCAGGGTGGAAAAAATCCTCACCTTTGCTCTTATTGTGTAAGTCAACTTGGGTCATACTTTCCACTGTGCCCCCTGCAGGGAGGGCGTCTGGTTCACCCTCCCACACAGACACAGGGGCTGGGGGTTTTCAGGTGAAGCGGAACTATGTGTCTGTGCCTCTGCACCTTTGCAGGATTGCACAGCAACAATGGAGCCAGAAAAGGCAGTGTGTACCTGGAGCATACTGAGTTGCCAAACGTGTGTGTACACGTGCAAAGGTGTGTGTATGTGTGCATGCAGGTGTGTGCACATCTGTTTCCACATGTGTGTATGAACATGTATGATGTGTGGTTTTGTTATGGATATACAGATACTGATGTATCTGTGTTTATTGCTATTATATATGGAAATATGTAAATAAAATGCATATGCATACCCATGTCTGCATAGGCATATGTATTTGTGTGAACATCCATTTACATACAAGCTTTCACAATGCAGGTACATTGAGTACATATACCTGTTTATCCATGGACTTGTATATATATGGGTATGTATAAATATGCATTTGTTTCTGCTTTTTGCATAAATACATGTTGCGCATTTATGTTAATTCATAGGAGTGTATAGAACATGTGTGCATGTTGGTGTAAGGTGTGTGTGTGCTCTGTAGGTGCATCTTAATTAGGAATAAGGTGCGAGGTGTATGTATGGGTGCCTGTGGAAATGAGTGTTTTGTGTGTGCCTGTGTGAACACGCGTGCATGGAGATCTACAAATGTGGGTATAGGTGAGTGTGTGTGAAGTATGCATGTGCACGTACGAGATATGTGTGGTGTGGGTGATGCATACGGTTGCAAGTATGTGCACACACAAATGTATCCTTCTTGCCCTTTCTTTCTTTTTCTCTTGGGGAATTACAGGGCTTCTGAGTCCTGCTGTGGCTGGTGGTTCTTCCAGGAACATGGTTTCCTGGACCTGAAAAGTAAGAGCGTCAGAGGTCCCAGGTAAGTAAGGAGGGGAGCAGGCCTGAGGCTGGGGCTCCTCTGAGAACTGGGTGGAGGCCCCTAGGGCCGTTGCTGTGGACCAGGCTGGTGAAGGGGTTGGGGCACCAAGGGGCCTCAGACCCTACTGTGTGCCCTGAGGAATGTCGCTGCCACCTCTGGTCTTCCGTCCACACCTCAGTAGCTTTCAAAGCCTTTTTCTTTTCTTTCTTTCTTTCTTTTTTCTTTTTTCGGTAGTCAAAATAAAATCTTACAAGGACCCTTCACATGAAAAGAAGATGAGCAGGTGTGGCTAAAGGCTGCGGTTGCGGCAGGGTCTCTATGACATAGTTCTAAGCTCTGAGCCTAGGTTGTTCCTGGGTCTTTTCAGTTTACATTTTAGTTTATAGTTTAAAAAGCATACCCACATCCATAATCTCAGCTAATTCTTGTGAACTTCTTCCCATCTACTTGGAGAGGCTGGAAGCAGAATAGAAAAAAATGATTGGTTCTGGTTCTACTACCGCCCCTTCTTCTATCTGCCAACTCCCGCACCATCAGCTGTCCTCACGGCCAGCGTCATGTGAGACGACATGAGTCAACACATGCAGATGTTCCATTTGCACCTGGCACGCTGTAAGCGGTCCCAAAGTGTGGTCTATTTTGCTTACAATGACCCCCATTTTACAGATGATGAAATGGAGACCTAACAAGGCTTTCTGACTTTGTGTCAAGCCAACTTGGAGGTGCTGGGCAGGACTAAGGCCCATCGTGACCTCAGATGCCCACCCTCTGTCATTGGAAGCATTTTCTTATTCTTCCGGGCTTGGGCAGCTCGTGGTAAACCCCACATGTGGTTCTGTGGTTGCCCACACACACCTAAAAATAGCCAGTTGGAGACCGGGGCTCCCCCTTGGTGAGTGCCAAAAGGCCCAGGGACTTGCTCTGCCTCACAAATGAGCAATCCTGTCTAGGGAGGGCTGGGAGATCTGGATACCATGTGTGACCTGCTAGCATCTGTGCCAAGTTGTAACACAAATTATTTTATTTCATTGGTTTGTTTTTTAAAGTCTGTGATGTCCCATTGGACAGACGTGAAAATAAGGTTTAAAGCAATGAAGTGACCTGCCCAAGGTCAAGGGGCTTTAGTCAGAACTTAACTAGTTCTGATCCAAGGCCCATGTTCTAAATTCCTCACCCCTTCCTTATCTTGAGCCTGGGGACAGCTGGTGCAAAGGTAAGAATAGGGCCTTAGGAACCAATCACCTTTAGACCCCAGCCTTGCTGGTGACTCCCTGTGGCCTTGGTGAGTCCTTATGTCTCTCAGCCTCAGTTTTCTCACCCTCAACATGGGGACCTCATTGCCTGTTATGTAGGATCATGGTGGGGACTGAATGAAATAAAGCATGAAAGTCCAGGGCAGAGCCTGGCATGCGATAGGTGCTCAGTAAATGGCCATTCACTGTCTCTTCCCCTCCCACCACTTAGGACTGGGTGAGAAAGGCAGTGTTGGTTGAGCCTCTGGAAGTGTCCTGCCAGGCCATGGAAATAGAATTGCCAATGAGAGGTCAGGAGAGGAAGTCCTGTGGTAGGGCGTACTTTCCAAAAATGGCCTCAGGAGTATTTTCAAGTCCACCTACTGAAACCTTGTCATTCTTCATGAGGAGATGAGTCTACTACCCCTTCCCCTGAAATTAGGCAGAACTTTGTGGCTGCTTCAACAAACAGAATGTGGCAGAAGTGACATTACATAACTTCCCAGACCAAATCTATAAACGTGAGACGGCCTCCACCTGTCTACCTAGCCCTTTGTCTCTGTCTCTCGCTGGAATCCAGCAACCATATTGTGAGGAAGCCCAAGACACAAGGAGAGATCACATACTTGCATTGGCCAACAACCCCAGTTAAGGACTCAGCTAATGGCCAGCTTCAAGCTCTGAACATATGTATGAGTGATTCTTTAAATGATTCCAGGTCCCAGAATGCAAACCATTCTGGGAATGTCCCGTGGAGCAGAATGAACTATCCCCTCTGAGCCCTACCCAAACACAGATTTGAGAACAACATAAGTGCCATTGTTTCAAGCACAAGTTTTCGGCACACGAGGCTAGGCATCAGGAACAGCCTTCCCTCTCCTGCAGCCCTCTGAGTCACCCAGCCAGGTACAGGCAAGAACTCCTTCCCATGTTTCTCTCCCATCGCCACAGGCAGAACCTGGAGTCTGTCCTCTGCCCACTGCTGAGCCCTTCAAGCCAAGCTGCAAGGCCCTGGTTCAAAGCCCAGCTCTGTTGCTTCCAGTTGTGTGCGCTTGGGCAGGTCACCAACCCTCTCTGATGCTCAGTTTCCTCCTTGTCAAGTGAAAATTCTGAGAGTAACTTTGAGGAGTCTGGGAAGCCATTAAATAAAGCGCCCAGCACATAGTGAGTGCTTCTAGGTGGAGGCCGGGATGTGAGACTGGGGAGATAGGAAGAGGTCAAAGATGTGGCCCCAGACTCTGACTTACTCAAGAGACAGAGGACAACTGGATTTCAGGGAGCCTGGAAAGCGATGGGTCCTGGTGGATGTTGAACGTGAGGAGCCCAGCTCTGTGCAGGGCCGAGGGGTCCCCAGAAGGCACTGCCCGCAGGTTGCTCCCAAATTGCCTGAGATGTGGAAATAAGAGAAGTGGGACGGGGTGGGCCCTGTCAGGGCCCAGTCCAGGGTGACTGGGCCGGGGAGTGGGGTGAAGGAGTGGAGGGTGCAGCAGGCAGGGGCCGGAGGTGGGGGCGGGGGGACACGGCACCAGAGCCAGGTAGGCTCATCCACACGTGGGCATAGGGACCGAAGTCACCCTCTCTGTTCCAGACAGGACCAGGCCAGACCTATCTAGGGAGATAAGTCACGCGGAGGCTCCCAGACCAGCGACATCCTTATCAGCCGCTGTTGTCTGGAGTACTTGGGAATGTAAACACGCCTGATACGCCAGACACAGGATGACATGAAGCAGGCGCGCAGGGGATTGGCCCCTTCTCTTCATCACCCCGTCCCCTCCCTGCAACCCTGCAAGTGGGCGCTGTGGAGATACCTGTTTCACAGGGCAGGAGGCGAGCCCTTCACCCGCCAGACTCGGTGTCCTCTACTCTAACACCCAGATGTGTTTTGTTTTCTTCAAGCTACACTTGGATTTGGTGGGGCCTCAAGGAGCCCTCTCTACTAAGGTCATGTTGGCCAATGTGCCCAATGTGAGCACAACATGGTGTTCACCCTGCCGGCAAAGCAGAGAAGCACGTCCCGCAGGCTGACGTACCTATGTGACCTTGAACAAGTCCCTTCACATGACCAATGACCAATGGGCTCTCCTTGCTCACACAGATGTACTTGTAAACCCCTGCTGGACCAGGTACAGGGCTAGGCACCAGGGTAAAGAGAGACCCCCCAAAACACAGTGCTCTGGAGTTCGCTGGTGGGAAAAAGGGAAAAGCAGGTAATAACCATCAGCAATAATAGCAAGCTTGTTTTTAAGCATTTACTACACACCAGGCACAGTTCTGAGTGATTTACACATATAAACTCATTTAATTCACACACAGCCCCACAGTGTTAACATTGCTAACATTTCCATTTCACAGAGGAGGCTGCCGAGGCACAAGGAGGTGACAGCACAGGTTCCCAGAGCTGGGGTTCAACGCCGGGAGGCCTGACTCCATAGAGGCACGAGGAAGGCTGTGACGGGAGCTCCAGGCATGAACAGCCGGTCTCTCCTGGCTGAGCTAGAATGAGCTGTGAAGAGACAAGGGGTGGGAAGGGGTCAGTGCAGAGTGGACGTCCCACAAGGCTCAGTCCCTGTTGCCTTCCTCTGCACACCCTTTCCCCACCCTACCCCCCCGCCCCCACCACCACTTGCCCAGTTGTGGCGGAGTCTGTGCCTGGGGCCTCCCAGTCCCGCTGAGACCCCTTCAGGGTGAGGTGTCAACGTCAGGCAGCGGGAACAGGGAAAGAGCCCAGGGTTTGAGGTCGGGGGATGGAGGTTAAAGGCTCAGCGGTGCATTTTCCCCACCTATAAAATGAGGTGTGGCCGAAATGAACTTCCAGAGCCGGGAGTTCCGGTGACATTGCAGACTCTGTGCGAACACAGTCACCATGACTGCACCAGCTGAGAGGCAAGCAAGGGGCCTGGGTGGGCAAGACAGGGGCATGCGGCCCCCTGCGGTCCTGACTGCGGAGAGAGGCAGTGAGGGGGCACCTGAAGTAAATTCCTTCTTTCTCTTTCATTCCTGCTTTCCTTTCACACTTTGCCCTGGGCCCACGCTCTGGTCCTGGGCTGAGGGGCTCCCAGGCTGAGCAGGGGGTACAATCAGTGTCACAGGGGCTCCAATCAAGTCAAACAGGGCACAGGGAGAGGGACACCTTATGGGGAAATCTTTGCAGGATGTGATCCTTGAGGAATGGGTAGGGGTTCCCGGCAGACCAGAGGGAGAAGAAGACAGCCCTGGGCAGAGCTGGCTGGGGATCGAAGCTTGGAGGTGGGAGCCCATAAATCGTTTTCCTGTGGGGATGGCCAGCGCATGGGGCTCACAGCAGGAGCACGAGGAAGGACCTGGAACGGCAGGCTGAGACGCTTGGGCTGTCCCTTGCAGGTGCTAGGGAGCCGTGGAAAGGCGCGAAGAGAGGAAGGGTGTGATCAGAACTCTGTGTCCACAATGTGTCTCTGGGCTGCAGTGGGGAGATGGGTGGGAGGCCGAGAGCTCACTGGGATGCAAGTCCGGATATGCAAGTAGGAAGACAAGGGGCCTGAGCCCAGTTGAGGGCAGCGGGTGGGGTCTATTTCAGAGATGAAAGGATGGCCTTGGGACACAGTGATTGTCTGGGGAAAGAGGGGGAGCCAGGTGACTCCAGGGGTCTAGCTGGCTTGGGCACAGTGGGGATGATGGTGTCCGTCACTGGCAGAGACTAGAGGGTGGGAGGTAGTACTCAGGCCCAGTGACAGGTTCTGTTTGGGACACAGCATGGTTATGTGATGCCGGATCCTGGGCTCAGCCCTGACTCTGGGCAGCAGCCTCCAGGCATCAAGGTAGGAGGCAGGGCTGGGGAGAGGGTAGGAAAGGCCACCACAGGAGAGTATGCAGTGGGATGACTAGGACAAGAAATGGAACGTTGTGAAGATACCAAGGAGTCCTCCTCTAGAGCAGGTAGGCCGCAGGGGTCAGGTCAGCAGAAACCTCATGGGTGGGATGGGTAACTGGGCCCATCTCTGTTGGCAGGTTGGCCTGTCCCTACAACGGTGGATGATTTGAGCTTTATGGACTTCGGTTCTGTGTGTAGTGTGGGGGTTGGACCAGAAGACCCCCAAGCCCCTTGTTTCTCTGTCTGATTTTCCTGGATTCTGGGTTTTCCTCTGCCTCTTATTGACCGTGTGGCCTCGGGTAAGGCCTCCCCTATTCTGGGTCTTGGCCACCCCCACAGATCCTGAACCTGATCTCTGAGGTTGCGCAGGAGGCCTCAGTGTTTGTTCAAAGAGCAAGCGAACAGATTCCAGCTGCCAAGGCCCCAGACTTTGCTCCTCTCCAAGGAATCTACTCTCAGCCCTTCCTCACTGGCCAGTCAGCCGGCCCTCTGCCCTCTGCTCTCAATTAGTCAGCTCCGAAGCTATGGACACAGCCTGTCTGCCCCCAGCTCTCCCACTCTGTGACCCCCTGAGTACCCTGGAGCCAGGGAGAAGTGGCCTGCAGGCCCGAAGCTTTCCTTCCAACCTCAGGATTAGAGCCAGCTCCTCAGTAAAACCCGCCATCCCCAGAGCGGGGGTGTGGCGGCTCTCAGCAGACCCTGGAATTCAGAAAGAAGGCAGCTGGCGGCAGAGAGATAATGACCTTCGTCTGGGTTTTTAAACTTTCTTTGCAAATCACTGGATGCATCACATGAACACCCCATCCCCAACCCCCTCCCCATGGCCCTGTGAGAAAGGTAGAACAGGGAGAGCCATAACTGTACAGATGCAGAAATCTGGCCTCTGAGAGAGAGGAAATAACTTGCCCAGAGTCACACAGCATAGGACAAAGCTGGGGCTTTCACCTTGGCTCTGCCGCAAAGCCTGTCCTCCACACCCTGATGACTTCTGCAGTTCCTCTGGAACTCACATCCTATCCTAGGGTCCCCCAGGTATGAGAGAGAGACCAGGAAGAGGGGAAGGACAGGACAACTCATGCTTGGTGAGCCTGATGCCATCACCTGCGCCAGGTGAGAGCTTCACCCTGCTCTGCCTCCACTTGAACTTGAGGCCCTGCCATGGTCCGTAAGTCCCTAGGTGGCCTGGCCCCACTGGCCCTGCAGCCTCTTCTCTCCCCTCCTCCTTTTGTGCCCTACAGGTTCTTCCTGCCACATGGTCTTCTTTACTTTCTTAAACCTACCAGGGTCCCAGCCACAGGGCCTTTGCATGATGAGCCCCTTAGTTAGAAGACATGCTCCAAGCCCCAGCCCTTTCCATGTTCCTAGTTAATGCCTCTTCCTCATTCTGTCTTCTAAAGTTAACAGACTTATTGAGATATAATTCATATATCATGCAATTCACCTGTTTAAATTATAAAATTCAATGGTTTTGATTGCATCCATAGATTTGGGTAACTACCACACAATCAATTTTAAAACATTTGGTGGCTTCTCAGCCTTTTAGCTAAGATCAGTTATGGGAAATTTGCATCACCTCCCCCAAAACCTGTACTCAGCACTAATCACTGTCCCCACCCCCAGTTTGGCAACCACTGATCTGATTTCTGTGTCTGTGGATTTGCCTATTATGGACATTGCATGTAAATGGAATCACACAATATGTGGTCTTTTGTAACTGGCTTCTTTCGTTTAGCGTAATGCTTTCAATGCCTGTATATATGTACTTCCTTCCTTTTTATTGTCAAACAATATTCCATTGCATGGATGATATCACATTTTATTTATTCATCCATCAGTTGATGGACATTTGGTTGGTATTCACTTTTTAGGTAGTATGAATAACACTCCTACGAAGATTTATGTACAAATTTTTGTGTGCACATATGCTTTCATTTCTTTTGAATATATTCCTAGGAGTGAAATTGCTGGATCATGTAGCAACTCTATGTTTAACCTTTTGAGGAACTGCCAGACTGTTTTCCACAGAGGCCGCATCATTTCCATTGCAACTAGCAGTGTTTTAGGGTCCTCATTTCTCCACTTCCTCATCAATGCTTTTTACTATATGCTTGTGTTTTTTTTAAATAGCCCTTGTGAGTGTCAAGTGGTATCTCTCTGTGGCTTTGAGCTACATTTCTCTGATGGTTAAAATCTCGGAGCATCTTTTCATGGGCTTATTGGCCATTTGTATCTTTTCTTTGGAAAAATGCCTATCTAAATCCTTTGCCCGTTTTAAAATTGGATTTTTTAAATCTTTTTATTATTAATTTGTGAGAATTTTTTATATATTCTAGATACAAGTCCCTCACCAGATATGTGACTTGGAAAAAATTTTCCCATTCTTCGTGTTCAAGAGACATTAAAGTTTTTAATTTTGATGATATCCAATGTTTTTACTTATGTTTTTATTGCTCGTGCTTGTGGTGTCATTTCCAAGAAATCATTGCTTAATCTATGGTCCAAAAGACAACTATGTTTTCTTCTGAAAGATTTTTATAGCTTTACTTTTTATATTGAGGTCTTTGATCATTTTGAGTTCATTTTTGTTTATGGTGTGAGGTAAGGGGTCAAATTCATTCTTTTGCATGTGGACATCAAATTGTTTCAGCGCCATTGTTGAAACGCCTATTCTTTCTCCCATGGAGTTTCCTTGACAACATTGTCAAAAACCGGTCACCTGTAAACGTCATCCTTGCAGCTTAAACTCATGCATCACTTCCTTAAGGAAGTCTTTGCTGACACCCCTCCCCACCCAACCTTCACTTGGCCAAGTTCCCCTGAATATATATAAGACAGAGAGCACCATGGGTTATATTTATCTGTATGATGCAGCAGTCATGAGCTCACACCTGAAGCCAGCTAGCTTAGGTGCAAATCTCAGCTCTGCCACTTCCTAGCTGCCTGACTCATTGTTTCACTTCTCTGTACCTCTTCTCTGTACTTCTCTGTAAATGGGGAATTTACTTAGCTCACAGGTTTGTCATGAGAGGTGATGATGTATAAAGTACGTCTTCTCCTTAGATTTTAAACTCCATGAGGACAGGAATCCTGTCTATTTTGTTTTCCATGGAATCCTCATAGTCAGTACCATGCCTGGCACAGGAAGGGCATTTGATATGTGCTTGTTGAGTGAATTAGTGAATGAAGGCTCACACGCATGAATGAATGAGGGTGCTAATCCCACCCTTACACTGTTGGGCTGTGTGACTGCTCCAGAACTCTAAAATCAGACCCTTGGCTATACGAGTGGCTTACTTCCTTTCTCTATTTGGATGCAGAGCTCTCTCTTCACTTAAAATAAGAGGGACCCAATAGATAAGGCAGATCAAGGGAGTTGCTGTGAGAGAGGCCAGGGCAGGGCCCAGAGCCCTCTCTCCTGGGCTGCCCCAAGGTCCCCCGGAGCCTGCAGGACACAATGTGAAAATCACCATCTGGAATGGGATCTTACGTGCTCCCCTGGGGCTCCAAGCAGCCTGTGATTCAGAGGCAGCTGACGTCTGAGGCTCTTAATTCAGCCCAAATGCTGGAGGTCTGCGTCTTGCGGCATGGGAGAGGGGGAGGGGCACATTCCAAAGGGGAAAGCTCTTTCTTCCTCTACCCAGGGGAGGGTGAGATGCACCCTGAAGTTGCCCGAGCACAAATGAGCACTCCTTGCTCTCATGCTCTACTTCCTTCTCTCCTCAGTTTCCTGACCCAGACCTGGAATGACCTGCTTTCTTGGGTCAGGATTCTTCCTGCCTGTCCCGCCATCCTGATCTCAGACCCAGCTCACTTCCAGGGAGTCCCACTATGCTCCTGAGCAAATCCCCTCCACGCCCTCATTTCGCCTCAGAAGCTTAGAGAGGTGAGTGACTCATTTAAAGTCACGACACAGCAAATAAATGGCAGAGCAAAGATTTGAACCCCAGGCTCTTGACTTCAAGTCTGGACTGTTTCTTCTAATACACTACTGTAGGGCAGGCCCAGACCAGTGGGGAGGTGCTGGGGTCGGCCAAGCTCTGTGGCCTTTGGAAAGAGGCAAAGCCCTGAGAGAAGCCTCCAAGGTAGTTCCCCTGACAAAAGACCTAATTCATCCCCCCAGGCAGAATGCCCTGGCCCCTGTGGGAATGGCTGCCCTGGCCGAGGAAGGGTGGGAATGTCCCCACTTGGCAGGCTAAGAACATGAACTTTGAGCCAGCCAAACCTGCCAGAGTTACCTTGAACCTCTCTGAGCCCCAGTGTCCCCCCTAACCCATGACATGGGACAATAACAGCCATATAGCTGGGTTGTTGGGAGGGTGAAATGAGGCAAAGACCTTAGCTCTTTGCCTGGTGTGAACGTAGTTATTGTTACTGTCCTTAGTGCTGGGGAAGCTGTCGGCGGGCCCCACGGTAGTTGCTGAGCGTCCCTGTGAGGGGGCAGATCCAGGCTCCTAAAGGAGACACTGACTTCATATCCCTCCCTATCTTTGAGTTCACTGAGAGTGCGTTGTTCTAGGAAATATTTTGGAGAAAAATGAACTTAGGAGAGTCACTGGTAACTGGAGAGTCACTTTGGGTTAATTTTTAATTGTTTAAAGTCCCGATTTCCTTCAGGACATCACCTTCATTTGTCTAGTGAAGACAGAGTATAGATGTGGGGAGGGAGGGCGGGTACAGAGGTTGCCATGTCAACTTGCTTTGAATCCCAGCTCTGCAAATTCTCCAGGGCTACCTACTCAACCTTTATGCGTCTCGGTTTTCTCACCTGTAGACTAGAGGAAGGTGAGCTGCCGCATGTGAAGGCCCAGCCACTGATCCAGCTGCTGCATTGAAACTCCTATTTGGGGCCTTTAAAGTGATGCCTACAAGGTACTGAGGAGAAGATCCTTTCCAAGCAGAGGAGCCTGGGAGCACTCCCTGGAGGCAGTGGCTGGGCCTAGAAGAGTAGAAAAGGCAGTCTAGGGAGATGGAACAGCTTAAGCAAGAATACAGCAGTGGGAAACCACAAGGCCCTCAGAGATAGTTGCAATAGGGATGGAGAGATTCATGGAGGGAAGGCCAGGAAGGTGAGGATGGGGATGGGAATGCGGCTGGGAGCTCAGTTGACCTGCTCCGAGGCACCTGCGGAGGCAGGATTCTACGTGAGGCCTGGCAGCCATTCTAGTTGCTCTGGGCTGCTTCTGGGAAGAGCTCCTGGACCTATTCTCAGAGCTCCCAAGGGATGGGGAGGGCCCAGTGATTCAGGTCTGCTGTTGTTGACACAGCTTCCTGAGCTGCACGTTGAGGGGCAGGTCCCGGGAGCGCGTGGCCTCCCACACACCACCCTCGCAGCCTTGAGCGACCCACGGAAGGCTCAAGGGAAGTGGGGTCCAACCCATGCCTGAATTATTCATCCTACAGCCCAAAAAAAGCCAACAGGAGCCGCCCACGTTAATAATAAAAATAACAATTCCTTAAATGTGATCAGAAGCACGGGAGCTAACTGCTCAGGCACGCCTCCCGGTGAGGTCACTTTCATTACCTCCCTTCTACAGTGAAGAAACTGAGACTCAGGGAGGGAAGTGGCTCCACTGAGGACAGTCATTAGGACACTGTGCCCCAATGTGGAGGTGGGGGCATTTGTGCATGTGTTGTGAGGGGTAGGGCGTGGGCACAGCAGGAAAGTGACCTCTGCCTGGGGATGTCACTCCAGCCTTGGCAGGGATGAAGGGTGAGTGGTGCCTGGGCCCAAGGCCTCTCATTGCCCTCAGCGCAGACCCCACAGCCCGAGCAGCTAACTGGAACAGCAAACATGTGGCAGTGAGACCCGAGTGGCACGGGCAAAGCTCGGTGTGGGTGAAGTGAGGGCTTGTAGGGGCCGGCGGGGGAGGTGGGCTCTGACAAGGGAGCAGGGGGCAAGTCGCTTGGGCACTCTGCCGACATACCAAGGGGAGACTGAGGCCCAGGAAAAGGAGGATTGTCTCTCCCAGGCCGTACTAGAATACTGCAGCCCCGTCTGAAGTGAGTTGCCTTTTTCCAGTGGCTCCCCCTGGGAGTCCTGGAACGTGGGCACCCCAGGCACATCGCTGGCATATGCACAGCTGCCTCCCAAGCGGACTACGTCCAAGGCCGAGGCCTATTTGGTAGGATGCAACCTGGCTGTTCTGGTGACATCCACGATATCCCATCTCAGGTGATAGACAGGGACCCTCCTCCCCCCACCGAGGGTAGGGCCTGATTTGCCTGCTGAGTCCAGTTTGTTAATGCACAGCAGTTTAGTTTTTGAACCTCGATCCCTGCTGCACTCACCTCTGCCCTTTGACCAGCTGCCCTTCCCCTGGCCTGGTAGCCAGAACCAAACCAGACAATGGTCAGTCTTGGACCACTTCCAGGCATGTCCAGATTTGGCCTGCCAGGCCTTCCAGGGCTACAGGGGACCTTCCTGCATGGCTCGGACTAACATCACAACAGAGCATCACAACAGAGCCCGTTGCCAGGGCAACCTCCTGGTCTGGTGGTCTGGAACCTAGGGCTTCGGCCTCCCCTCACTGGCTGCTGGCCCAGGCACTTAAAAAAGTTTGCTGTAAAATAGCACACCATGTCACACCAGCAGCCGCCTCACATATCTCGTGTTTACTGCGTCTCTTGATTGGGCCATTTTCTCTTGTGTTTGATTTAATCTCATGTTGTCCTATACAGCGCTGTATATGCTGTACAGGCTTTTCGCCTAGGGGCAATGGGCTATACCATATTACCTCTGTGTGTAGTAGGCTGTACTGTTTAGATTTATTTAAGTGCACTATTTGATGTTCACTCAGTGATGAAATTGCCTAATGACACAATTTTCAAAACTTACCCCCAATGTTAAATGGTACATGCCTATACTTAGAAAATGCGAGAGACAGGTGATGTTCTAACAATCACTTTAGCACAAATCACAAAATCATTCCAAAATATCCAGCTGCAGAGTATTCTCTCTATAGCATGAGTTTCTTTCCAAGGCAGCTGCTTTCTTAACTCAATTTAAAACAATGCCTGTACCTATGCTATCTATTTGTTTTAGCACGTGCTGGGAAATTAACTTTGCTGTCACAGAAAGAGCCACCACATTTGGGCCATTTGTTTTTTCATACAATTAAAAGGTAAAACTTATCTTTAAGGTGGTAACTCTTTTAAGTATTTTGCTATGAGATAGCCAGCAAATTTCTACCTGGAACAAAACAAATGAAAAAAAGATCTTGGTTCCTCTACCTCTGTCAGTAATAAGTTTTGTGAAGATGCCACAATTGAAAGATTTTGCCTTTATAAAATGCAGAGCCTGGATGAATCCTGTGGCAGGCTGACTGAAGGAGCCCCAGCGGGGTGGGGGCACCGCTGTCAACCAAGCCCACCCGAGACCCCGCACTGCTTTCCTCAGGAGACCTGGGATGCGGGACACATGACCTACCATGGTGTGGACAGGGTCAGTCTATTTATTAAATATTAGTAGAGCTTAAGTTTTTCTTCCTTTTTTTTAAAAAAAAAAGGTAAAAATAAACATAAATAAAAGTTCTAGAATGTTCTTTCTGCCTGAACGGATCCCTTTGGGCACTCCCCTGTTGGACACTTCTGGATGGTACAGCAGGGTCCTTGGCCATGTTCCCAACCCACTCAGCATCTGTTCCAGCCTGTCTCCTACCTTGGCTCCTACATAAAACCAGATTCAATGTCTCTGAGTACATCACACATTTTTGTGTCTTTCTAATGCAAGCCTTTTTGCCTGATATGCCCATCTCTGGTGGACTGGCTTAAAAATTTACTATTTCTTCAAGAGCCAGTCCCAGGCCACCCTCACCCCATAAAGCCTGTTCCAATTCTGTGGGCAGAGTCATTCATTCAGCTTTTCAACACCTATGTATCGAGCACCTGCTATACGCCAGGCACTGATCTCGGAGCTGCTGGGGATCTAGCAGTGAACCAGACAAGAAGCCCTCTCCCTGGGAGCTCACATTCGAGTGGGGTAGATGTTGCTATTCCAGGGTCAGCTCTTATTTTGTTTACCCACATGGTGGGTTGGCCATTTATAAGCTTGTCTCCCCAGGAAACAATTTTCTCCTAAGAGCAGGGTCTCTGAGCCTGAGCTCTAAGCTCAAGTCCTAGGCCAGAATAGAGGACAAACGGATAATGGTTGGAATTATAGAATAATAATACAGGGGGCCACCCTTGTCATTACCCCAGCCATGGGCAAAGATTTGACACCAAATCCAGGCCGAGACACTCTAAGCAGGTCCGCCACGGGTCGGCCCAGCACTCAGAGCTCCATCTCACCGCCACCATTCCTGACAGCCTCGCCCCTGCCCCTGTGAGAAGGAGCCAACGGCCCCCTGCGGCTGGCAGGAACCGCTTCCACCTCCCAGTGTCCCTATATTTAGCTGTCCGCTGTGACCCTGCAGCCCTCTCTTCTCCATGGCCAGAGGGAATTGCCCGGGCTGCTTTGATGGCCTGTTTTCCCAGGCTCTGCTCCCGCTTCCCAGACCCTTGGCCTCTCTGCAGGAGGTGGGGCCCCAAGCCCAGGCCCCTCTCAGCTGACAGGTTCTCAATCTTAAAATAGCATCAGCACTTGGCAAAGAGAGACAGCCACCTGTAGCGACAGTGCTGGGAGTGGGGGGGAAAGGGGTAGAGGGCAGGTTGCCTGGACAGAAACCCCCCAGGTAGCACACTCTGCGTTCCCTGATCCCGTCCAAGCACGAAGTTCTTGGCCCCTCGTCCTTGCACTGTGCATAGGCTAACTGCGGATTGCCAGATGAGGCCTTGAGTCTCAGCTCCAACTGCTCCCCACCATTAAGCAACCTGGACCTGAGCCACACTGTGCCACATGGGTCCTGAGTGAGCTTCCCACCTCTGAACCTCTGAAACTTGGCTTAACCAGCCTCCCCGTTGGTCACCACCCCCAAGGAATGCCTTTGTTATATGTTGAAATCCAGTAAATCTATAAAGAGTTAGTTCAGATGCCGCCTGGGCGCCAAGGCCTTCCAATGCCATGGCTCAGGACAGGTGGTCCTGCATTAGTGCTCTTCTCCTCGTCCCTCAGGCCTGCGCACCCCACAACTTCTGCTCAGTTTAAAACCTCCTGACCATTGTTTGCTGGATGCAGGTTCTAGCCTCATCTTGTTGTGTGACTCTGGGGCTGTTGCTCTCCTGTCTGGCCCTCAGTTTCCCTGCCTGTGAAATGGAGAAATGCACTCATGGAAATGCGATCTCCATGGGCCCCGCTGGAGTTCTGAGCCTGTGATTCACCCTCTGGGGAAATAGGTCATTTTAGTAGAGAGAACTCACTGACCCTCAAGCTTTTGGACTTTCAGTCTTTTCCTCTTCCCCCTTCCTTCTCTACAAAGCCAGTCTCCCTGAGGCAGGTGTGGGTTTCTGAGGGGGTTCTCTGGTGGCCGCCAGTGGGACGCATGGGACGCTATGGTGAGGCTGGCTTCCAAATCAGCAAGGCAGCATCCCATGCAAGGAGGCTGCTCTCTCGCCATCCATCTGGTTCAGGTTTCTGTGTTTTTGTCTCAGCTGGAGTGCTCAGCCCACAAGTCTTGTCAACTGGAATGAAACATGCCAAGCGCAGCATTTCCATGTTGTTGATTTCAGCAGGGCACAGGTCCGAGGGTCCTGCACAGACCACTGGGATCTTGGCAGGACGATAGGGGATTCCTGCAGAGGTGCCCTGGTACTTGGAGAGGGTGCCAGCTCTCCCTGAGATTCCAGCGAGGCAGCAACTATCCCAGAGGCTGTTGCGGTCTCCCTGGGCCTTGGACCCCAGTGAATTCGCAGGTGTGTCCTCTCTCCTTTTGGTGGATATTGGAGGTGGCTTCCAGGAACTTTACCATTTGAAGAGAACTGTGAGAGGCCACCTAAACCAGACTGCATGTTCTTTCAAGGCAAGGATAGTAATTATTCAGCAGTAATTTACCCAGTAAATGTCCTCTGTGCGCATAGCACTATTCTAGGCACCGGGGTGCAACAGTGAGTATAACTGACACAGTCCCTGAAACTAACATTCTAGCAGAAGAAAGTAGACAAATAAGTATATAACATTCCAGGTAGTCAAAGTGCTATGAAGGACAATAAAGTGAGATAAGGGAATGACAAGGAAACTGAAACGGGGTCTATTTTAATCAGGCAGGCCGGAAAGGCCTCTCTCCGGAGGTTGACGTTGGAGTCAAGACTGGGAGGAAGTGAGAGACATCTGTGGGGATGTCTGGAGGGGGAACGTCCCAGCCGGGAGAACAGCTGGTGCAAAGGCCCTGCGGCAGGATTGTGCCAGGAGAGTCACAGGAACAGCCAGAGTCGGTGAGGCTGCCACAGAGTGAGGGAGAGAGGGAGAGAATAAGAGGACCGAATAAGGGGATCTTAGGGGCTGAGGGGCAGACCATGCTGATCTGTCTTAATTTTATATGGCCATTCAGTACAAGCATACAAATGCAAAAATAAAACCAAAGTAGTCATCTCTTGAAAGATACCTTTATTATAGGTGTACACTTATATGTTTCATTTTATTCTATTCTCTTTTATCTAAAAAAAATAATGGTCATGAGCCATAAATTGATTTCCTGACCTAGTAAAGAGTCATGGCCCACAGTTTGAAAAACACCGACAGGGCTTTACAGACCACTGTAAAGGGTGAGCTGGGAACCATTCAGCACATTTGTGCAGAGGGGCGATGTAGTCCATTTTGCTTTTTTGTTCTATTTTTTAAAACATTAATATGACATTTACACACGGTAACATATACTGTTTCTAGGGCAAAGGTGGCCTCAGTGGCGATCAGCTCGAGACTGTTGAAATAGCCCTGGCGAGACATGGTGGTGGCCCAGAGCAGGGTGGCTCAGGTCAGGGGGCAGCTCGGAAGGCTGAGCGGGTTGGCCTCGCTGGCATTTGGATGTGGGGTGTGAGAAAAAGAGCAGACCGAGGAATGACTGCAAGGTTCCTGGCCTGAGCGATGGGAAGGGTGGGACAGAAAAGAAAAAAGCTGGAGAGAAACATCACGAGTTCTGGTTCAGACAAGCCAAGTGCGAGAGTCAAGGAGGTAACCAGTTGGGAATGGTGAGGAGTCCCGGGCAGAGGCCCAGCCTGGAGATTTGCACGTGGGTGTCTTCAGCATCTGGTGACACTGAGCGCCACGGGCCTGCCTGAGACGGCCAAGGGAGTTGGTGGATGGAAAGAGCCCTGGGGGAAGGCCACATGGAAGGGGGGGGACAGTAATGGTCAGGAGTTCTCAGCAGGAGAGGGAGCATATATGGCCAGTGGGATGGGCAGAGGCCCAGCGGCCAGTGAACAAAATGCCTCTATATCAAGCGGGAGAGACCGGCTGTGCTAAGCTGAACAAGATAAGGGAAGGAAACGGGTCTTTCTGGCGTGCTTAAACTTACACAGTAGACACTGGGGGGCATGGTAGGTTTTTGAGCAGCAAGTGGCTTAAACTGAGCTATGCTTTAGGAAGATTAATAATAATCACTATTTATTATTATATGTTATTTATCATTGATTGAACCTTTGCTCTGGCCAAATCCTGAGCTAGTACATTAACTCCCTAATTTTCCCGCCATTCCTTTGTGACAGGCACTACTATTATTAGTGATTTATAGGTGAAGACATTCAGAGGGTCAGTGACTTGCCCAAGGTCACACAGGAAAAAGTGGAGCTGGGCCTAGAACCCAGATGGTCAGGCTCCAGGGTAAGAAGCAGTTCACTCTGGGGAGGGGAGCGGAGCCTGGATCCAGACTCGGGCTTTGGGTGGACTGCCCAGGTGCGGGGACCTGTGATGTCGGGGCCGGGCAACTTGATTTCCTGCTCCTCTGCCTTTGGCTGCTCCTGGTGGTCGGCACCACCCCTGAGCCTCCCGGTGCGGTGGCAAGAACAGCCCCAGAGGCTCCTGCGTGGGGTTGGCAGTGCGGGACTGTGGGTTTCCACTCTCCAGCTGGCTTGGCCTCCCCTGGGGCCCCTGCTCCCTTGCCCACAGTGGTTAGTTTCTTGAGAAGTCTGTCGCCATCTGGTCCCCATGTGCGCGGCCTGTGGGTATTTCTGGGGCACTGGAGGAGTCCACTCCAGCCCAAGTAATTGCTACCAGAGGTGGGAGCAGAGGGGAAGGGGTGTGGCATGGTCCAGAGCAGCCAGCGGGGCCTTTGGTGACTTGAATAGAGGGAGCGTGAGACAGAGGCACAGAGGAAATCAGAGACAGAAGGTGACAGAGAGAAACAGAGGGAGACACTGAGACAGAGCAAGGCAAAACAGAGAATGAGTTAAAGTAGATGTGACAGTGGGAGGGAGCAAGACGGGGAGAGAAAGGCACTGAGGGAGGGACCCTGGGAGAGAAGCAGAGAGAGCTGGGGACAGAGGAGGCGAGATGGTGAGGGGGGAATGTGAGGGAGGAAGGAGGACGGGAAGGAGAGGGACTGCTTCAGAAGGCATAGACAAGGCTGAGAAAATGCCGGGGCAGCAGGAGCTCACTTTCCACTTGGTGTCAGTCCATTTCGGGGGACTGGAAGCTGAACAGATCCCACACTGAGGGTGAGGGCAGCCTCCGCCAGACCTTTGCTAGGCCAGGGAAAGTCTAGTGATGGCCAGTCAGAGTGATATCACTGAAGTGATCCCTGTGTTCAGGCCTTATCTCTCCTCCAGCTCTCCCCACCCCATCCCAGGAGGACCGGACGTAAGGAGGGGCGAGGACTGGTGTGTCAGCCCCGGCACCAAGCCCAGAAGTGATGCAGGCTGAGGCCAAGGCTGAGGAGAAAAGTAGCCCCCACCCTGGCCACCTTCGGTCTGCTGTCATGGGAGGTGAAGGAGGGGGAAGCTGTGGAAGGGTCCCGCTTCAGACTAGAGTGGTACCAGCCTAATGTAGCTCCTGGCCTCAGGCAAGCCTAGACTGGTCCCCAGCTGAGTCCTTCTGGCTTGCCTAGCCAGCCTCACGCTCCACAGCCGACTCCAGGTAGTGCGTCTCTCTGTGTTCGTCTCCTGTGGCTCTGCCTCTCTGACGGGGACCTGACTGAGGCACCAGCATCTGGGACTGTGTGCACTTGCACTCGTTATTCCTCACTTTTCCACTTTGGCTGCAGAATATTCGATCTTGTTGGTGCACCATAATTTACTAAGCCAATCCCCTCTTGCTGGCTATCCAGGTTATTTCTAAACATCCCCTATTAAATACATATGCTTCTGAAACTGTCATCACATAGTTTGAAAGCTTTTTTTCACCCTGGCCGGTGTGGCTCAGTGGGGTGGACATCATCTCTCAAAGCAAAAGGTCACCAGCTCAATTCCCTGTCAGGGCACATGCCTGGGTTGTGGGCCTGGTCCCCAGTGGAAGCATATACGAGAGGCAAGGTATCGATGTTTCTCTCTCACATCCATGTGGCTCTCCTTCTCTTTCTCCCTCCCTTCCCCTCTCTCTAAATATAAATAAAATCTTTTAAAGAAAGAAAGAGAGAAAGACAGACAGACAGACTGAGAGAGAAGGAAGGAAGGAAGGAAGGAAGGAAGGAAGGAAGGAAGGAAGGAAGGAAGGAAGGAAGGAAGGAAGGAAGGAAGGAAATGAAGGGAGGGAGAGAGGAAGGAAGGAAGGGAAGGAAGAAAGAAAGGGAAGGAAGGAAGGGAGGGAGGGAGTTTTTCTCAAGAGGACGCTCCATCCACTGGCCAAGGCTGGCCCCGTGGACGCCCCCTCCCCTTCTCAGCTTCAGCTCCTCTGCTCTCTTTCTATCAAAGGGTTTCCTTCAGCACCAGTGGACCCTACGCAGCCTGTGCAGTGAAGTGCTGGAGACTGGGCCCCCAGGGGCAACACTTGGTCACCAAGGGTGGAAGCTGGACAAACACCCTAGTCTGCAGCTTTCCAGTTTGAAAAGCCCAGTGTATGTTCTAAACAGCAGCTCAAAGGGTGCCCAGCGGGCTTGAGCCCAGGTGCCCACTGCAGAGACCTGCTCATCAAGCACTCTCTCTTGGGTTCTCTCCCTCCCTGCCTTGTTTCACAGTCCCCACTGTGTTTCCTGGGGTCACCTCCTGAGTGAACTGCACTCAAGTCCTTGGCTCAGGATCTGATTTGGGGAACCTACTTTAAGACAGGAGTTGTAAATATTTTCTTTCAAAGGCTCAAAACCACTAGTGGGAAAGGGGTCATGCTAGCCTATTTCTTCTCCAGCTCTCTTGACTCCACTTCCCGCCGAGCCCATTCGCAGGCTTCAGGAGGCGGTGTGCTAGGGAAAGCACAGGCTTTGGGGAGAGGCAGCCCCAGCGCCAGCCTTGGGCAAGTCACTTTACCTCCTAAGCCTGAATCCCCTCATCTGGAAATGGGCCAGCTGGACCGTCCGCTGGGCTTCATACAACCCAAGACCTAAAGGGAACTACAGTCCTACCACCTCCTTCCCACCCCGGGCCCTGCCCCCCTGGTACCTGCCTCCTCTCCATCCGTCCGCGGCTGGCTGAGTAAACCTGTGGCCAAAAGCCACATCCCTGACTCTTTCCTGTCCTCTAACAACTACCATTCACTGTAAACCAGGTGCTGTGCTGGAGACCATGCACTGATATCATTTAGTCCCCAGCCAGCCTGTGAGGCAGATACAATGATTATGTCCATTTCATAAATGAAGAAACTGAGGTGCAGGGAAGAGGGGACTTGCTGGGTGCCCGGTGGGAGGCAGAGCCTGGTTTCCTGTCCAGATCCCTCTGGCTCCTAAAGCCATGCTCTTGAGCGCAGCACGGCCCTGCTTTTCATCCTCAGAACCCTCTTGAGAGAAGAGAGGATTCCTCGGAGCTGACTCAGGGCCCAGGGCAAGGAAAAGCCATATCCCTGAGGCCTGCGGGGAGGGAGAAAGTGACACCGTGGAAGTTCCCACAAGACTTTGAGGTTCTAACCAGCTGGGCAGCTCCAGTTTGAGCAGGGGGCGTCAGGCTTTGGTGGTTACACTTTCACGGTGACACAGATCCCTTGGCTGGGACAGCTTCCTGGGAGGCTGCGTGACACATGGGGAACTGGGGAGAAGTGAGTGAATTCCCTGAGTGGGCTCTGGAACCCAGCGGCCGCCTGGGAAGCAGACATTCTTCAGAGGCTGAGGTTGAGTGGAATTCAGCAAGAATTCCAAGGCTGCTTTTCCTGGGAGCCACCAGGAAGTCGTCCCGGAAATGACCCTTCTGAGTTCCAGAGCAGCGTCCTTGAATAAAGTATAATGTGAGCTACATACTGTGGTATATTTCCCTGACAGCCACTTTATGAAAGTAAAAAAAAAAACAAACCAAAACAGTACTTAATTTCAATAATATGTTTGTTTAACCTTATATATCAGTCAATCTCATGCCTCTCCCCAGCTTCGGCTGGTTTGCTGGAGATCTTTGGTGTTCCTTGGCGTGGCAAAGCATCAGCTTAATCTCTGCCTCCATCTTCACTTGGTGTTTCCCTTGCAAGGCCAGGTCCACATTTCCCCTGTATCTAAGGACACCAGTCATACTGGATTAGGACCCACCCTAATGACTTCATTTTACCTTGACTACTTCTGTAAAGATCCAATCCCCATATAAGGTCATATTTTGAGGAACTCTGGATCAGGACTTCATATGAATTTGCAGGGGATAAAACTCAACGTATATTAAGAGGTGAAGTAAAACCAGTTTGGTGAGGAGGTTTGAGGATCAATGCAAGTTACTGCCCAGTCTATGTCCCCTGCCATGACCATTAGGACCGGAGTGCAGCCCACTGAGGGGGGCCTGGCTGCACAGGGAATTCCCTAAGGAGCGTGCACAGAATGCCCATGCCCAGGCCCCACCCATGGTCCTGGTTTAATTGGCCTGGCATGGGTCCCCGGGCTGGGGAATTTATGGGGAATTTTCTATAAGCTCCGGGGTGGCTCTGATGCAAAGGCGGGATGAGAACCTTCATACTAAATCTTGGATACACAGGCTCCGCCGCCTCATTAGCAAACCCAGGCTTGGTTCACGCAGCGGCCCAGGCCCTCCCCGAACCCAGGCCGCTCAGGGTGGGGCCTCTTGGGGGCAGACAATGGAACAAAGAGGCTTTGTCCCCCCGCCCCACACCCCAGGGTGGAGCCTGTGTACTTGAGTTTACCTGAGCAGGAGGATATTCTCAGGCTGTGGTTGTGGAAGGACCAGGATTACAAAGTCACCGCTTCCCTGGGGATTGCACCCAGGAAGTCCCTGCCCGACACCTGAGATAGAAAGGGGAGGGAGCCATCTAGCCAAACCTGGAGGTCAGAGAATGGGCTGGCGAAAAGGGAAGGAGCGGAGGGCGGGGACCCAGAAGGGGAGACAGAAAGACTGGGAGGTCGTGGGGTGGAGTGGGATGGCCTCTGGTGCCACACGTACAGACATTCAACTCCTGACCTCGCCACCTACCAGCAGTGTGATCTTCAGCAAGTGGAAAACTTTTCTAAGTCTCAGCTTCCAAATCTGTAAAATGGGAGTTGTAGATATAATGCCTAAATCGTGTGTGTTCGTGTGGTGTCAGTATTGTAAGAACACACATCAGAACTGGCCACCACAGTCTGTTATCTCAGTCTCGGTCCTCCATCCCTGAACTGAGTCACTCCCACTGTGCCACACCTCCCAGCCTGGCTGGGGCCATGGTCCTGGGACCACTCAGCCCACCCCACACAGGGCAGGCTGCTTGTAGTTCACACCTGTATCCTCCCCATGAGACCAAGGATCTGGAGGGAGGGGCCTGGGTCTTGTGCTTCTGTGTCCCGACCCAAGGTTTATGCTCAACCAACAGTAAGTAGGTCCCTTCTGAGAACCGCAGCGGTGGAGATAAGCATCTCTACGGGTTCTCAAGAAGTGCCTCCCAGCCCTGAGGACACATCTGGGCTGTGTGCAACACTGCACCTGAAATACGCTTGCACCTGAAAGGCGCAGCGAAACATTTGGCTGAGGAATGGACGGACATAATAGTGCAGCATTTCCCGCAGGGTCCACCCCACCTGTGGGCTGTTCACATGAGGCCAAGAGTTTGCTGGGCAGCTGTGCTCGGTTCTTCACCTGCCCTCCTCATTGGCTCCTCACAAGAGCCTTATGGGGTGGCTGCTATTATTCATGCCTGCTTTGCAGATAAGGAGACAGAGCCTGAGGGAGATGAGCACTTGCCACAGCTTGCCACTCCCCACCCCACCCTTCTGCAGGGCAGAGGGCTCTGGGATCTCATCTTGTCCCTGCAGGCCCAGCGAGGTGCCACTCCAAGTGTACCTGGCTCTGACAGCCCACCAAACTGGAAGCCCCTGGAAGGCAGGCGCCAGGTCCCCCACAGGCAGCCCAGCACAGGGCCTGGCACAGACTAGGGATCATTAAATACATGAGTGAATGAGTGAGTGAATGAATGAATGAATGAATGAGAGAAAGCCAGGAACCCTGTCCTTGAGGCACTGGTGGACAAGCAGACAAGATGTTCAGGGAGCAGGGAGCCCCCTTGGGAAGCACTGCTTCTCCCTCCTCATGCCCAGGGAGCTGCTCCCCCAGCCTCCCGGCCCAGGACAGGTGAGGACTGAGGTTGATAGCAGAAGAGAAGGGGCCTTGGGAACTATGCAAGAAAGTGCACCCTAGTGCACCCTGTCTTTGTACAAGGAGGAAGCTGAGGCCCAGAAGGGGCAAGGACTTGGCCAGGGCCACACAGCTAGTTCACAACAGAGCAGGTTTAGGGGCCAGGTCTCCCCTCTTGCACGGGCAAGGGTCTGCTCCTCAACCCTTCACTTTTATGGTTGTGCTGCATTCATCGTTACTGTTATTGAATACATGCCATATTGCCCTTTAGGAAGTCACCTTGAGGGGCTGACCTGTGCCTATGTGTGGGGACAATACCAGGCACTCTTGGGTGCATCATGCTTGACCAGGGAAACAGAAGATTAACTGATCAGGGATAAATAAGATGTTCAAAAATGCAATACCCCACGGCCAAGGCAGGGAGGATCACTCAGTCAGCCCCAGGGCCATAACTCTGTGAGAAAGGATGTGAGGGCCTTGATGAAGCCCCCAACTTCAGCACAAGGCCAGGGGCATGAGAGCAGGGGTCCTGTGAACCTGGGTGTAAGCCCAGCTCTGCCCTTCCCTTGGGGCAGGTCTCTTCCTCCCTGAGCCTCGGTTTCCTGGGGGGTGACAAACTCTGCCTTAGGCTTATGAGGATGTTGTTCATACACATAAGTTGCCCAGCTCCAAACTGAATCTCCTGCACCCTCTGCCCCTCACCCTCATCCTAATCCTCTTGAACTCCTGCCCCTCCACCATGGTCCTGTCTTAGCTTCAAGATACCCTCTGAGCGGAGGACGGCAGGAGGGTCCCAGCCCCATGCTCTAGGGCTGCCTGGGCTCCCCACCTCCTGGGCTCTGGCTTGAGTTCCTCCTAAGTGTCAGGAGCTGTGCTAAAACTCCTTTGTTGGTGTGCATTTATTTCATCCTCTAGTGGGGCGAGGATTATTAACATCCATTTCACAGAAAAGGAAACTGGGGCTCAGAGAGCAACTCCTGCAGTGTGTCAGGGCTGCCCAGCTCCCAAACTGTGACCTTCTCATTCCACCATCTCTTTGGGTTGTCGTCAGTGGACCCCGTTCCCCACCTCCCCCCAGGCCATTGCCCCCCATCCTTCCACCACACTTCATTCTGGGAACCAGACTCAGCCCTGCAGCCCAGCCTGTTGTTTGGGCTGGTACCTGCACAAGCTTCCCACAGCCTCCCTGTCCTGTTACCATGAGGCTGTACCTACCACACACACCTGCAGGTGCCACACTCAACTGGACCTTGCTAGTGACTAGGTGCTGCTGGTTTCTCTGCTCCCCTCACTGGTGAGTAAGCCTTAAAGGGGGAGGGACCTTGTCTGCCTTTGTTGTGCTGTATCCCCAGTGCTTGGCACATGCTCTGGACTCCACGAATGTCTATGTGAATAAAGGATGAATGACCCAGACTTCTGGTTAAGATAGTGGTGTAGGCAGGCATGGCACTCCTCTTCACACGGCCACATCAAAATACAACTAAAATATAGAATGTCCACCACCCTTCGCCCCTCATTTTCACCCTAATTTTCTTAAACTCCTGCCCCTCCACTGTGGTCCTGTCTTAGCTTCAAGATACCCCTGAGCAGAGGAGGGCAGGAGGGTCCCAGCCCCACTCAGAACCATCAGAAATTGAGTTGAGCCCTGGCTAGTGTGGCTCAGTGGATTGAGCGGCAGCCTGTGAACCAAAGGGTTGCCTGTTCAATTCCCAGCCAGGGCACATGCCTGGTTGCGGATGAGGTCCCCAGTAGGGGGCGCACCAAAAGGCAACCACACATTGATGTTTCTCTCCTTTCTCCCTTCCTTCCCGTCTCTAAAAAAAAAAAAAAAAAAAAAAAAATCTTAAAAAATAAAAAAGAAATTGAATTGAATAGAAGCCCAACAACTACAGAATTAAAGACACTACACCCATCCAGACTGGTAGGAGGGGTGGAGATGCAGAAGGGGCTGGTCTCACACCCACAGATGGTAGGTAAAAATTTGGGAGGTGTATCTTGGGAGTGAGGAGTCCCAGTCCCACACCAGGTACCCCAGCCCAGAGTTCCAGTGCCAGAAAGATAAACCCCCACAAGTTCTGGCTACAAAAACCAGCAGGGATCAAGTCAGTGGAAGAAACTGATAGAACCCCAAACAATGCCTCTTAATGAACCCACACACAGACTTACTTATATTTATTCCCTCTGAGCTCCAGCACTAGGGTAGCAGCTTGAAAGTCACCTGTGGCATACTGGGAGAAACTCAGGTTTCTGGCACCAAGGTGAGCAGAGGCCATTGTCCCTTTTCTATACCCTCCTCCCACAGAGCCACAGAGCTGGCAAGCTGGTGCCATATCTGAGACTCCATCAACCTGGCTAAGACTGTTTGACCTGCCTTGAGATCTCCAGAGATTCTTCCCCACCCAATTTACAGGCTCACCCAAGCTGCTTTTCCATATGAATTGCTGGTCTTGGCTCACACTGCACAACTTCCTAAATCCTCTCAAATAAGCAACATCTGGTCTCAGTGAGTCCCAAGCCCAGCACTAGCAGCAGCCAGCCTAGATTCACAGCTTAGCTTTACCTGGGAATCTCCAAACTCGGCACAAGTAGCAGCCATCTCAGATTGCTTTATAGCTCAGGCAGGGTGGCCCTGGGCAAAACACAGGTTGGGGCTGACCTTGGTCTGCACTACCCAGAAAACCCCACAGCCTGTGCACCCAGTGGACAGCTACAGACCACATTTGAGCACCACCCCTCTGCCCCTGCACAGTTCATCCCCCACAGAGGGCAGAGGTTGGTGGTAAGTGGTCAGAGCCAATCATTACAGCTGACTGGCCTGGGTGAAACCCTCACATTGATCTGCCAACAACAACAAAAGCTCAAATACGAGAGGAGGGTGTACTCAGCCCATACAAAGGGTGCACCTCAAGTACTCAGTTTGGGCAACAGGGGAGGCTGTGCCACTGGACCCTACAAGACACCTACTACATTAGGCAACACTACTGAGACAGGAATTCCAAGAAGCTCTACCTAATATATAGAAACAAACACAGAGAGTCTGCCAAAATGAGTAGACAAAAAGACATGGCCCAAAGGAAAGACAGATCAAAACTCCAGATAAAGAACTAAACAAAATGAAGATAAGCAATCTATTAGACAGAGAGTTCAAAACACTCGTTATAAGGATGCTCAAGGAACTTACTGATGACCCCAACAGCATAAAAAATATCCGGTGAGAAACAAAGGATTCACTAATTGAAGTAAAGAACAATTTACTGGGAAACAACAGTACTTCATCCAAAGTGGATGAAGCCAAGAATCAAATCAATGATTTGGAACATAAGGAAGCAAAAAACAACCAATCAAAACAACAAGAAGAAAAAACAATGAAAAAAAATTAAGATAGTATAAGCAGCCTCTGGGACAACTTCAAGAGGTTCAACGTTTGCATCATAGTGGTACCAGAAGGAGAAAAGAAGAGAAAGACATTGGAAATCTATTTGAAAAGATAATGAAAGGAAATGTCTCTGATTTGGTGAAGAAAATAGACATGCAAGTCCAGGAAGCACAGAGAGTCCCAAATAAAATGGATGCACTCCACGACACATCAGAATTAAAATGCCAAAGGTTAATGAAAAAGAGAGAATCTTAAAAGCAGCAAGAGAAAAGAAGTTAGTTACCTGCAGGGGAGTTTCCATAAGACTGTCAGCTGATTTCTCAAATGAAACTGCAGGCTTGAAGAGATTGGCAAGAAATGTTCAAAGTCATGAAAAGAAGGGACCTACTGCCAAGATTGCTCTACCCAGTGAAGCTGTCATTTAGAATCAAAGGGCAGTTAAAGAGCTTCCCAGACAAGAAAAAGCTAAAGGAGTTCCTCAACACCTAACCATTATTTCATGAAATGTTAAAGGCAATTATTTTTAAAAAAGAAGATCAAAATGATGAACAATAAAATGACAATAAATACATATCTATCAACAATTGAATCTAAAAAACAAACTAAGCAAACAAGAAGAACAGAGACAGAATCATGGATACAGAGAGCATTTTGATGGTCGCAGATGGGAGGGAGGTGTGGGGGAATGGGTGTACAGGTGAGGGGATTAAGAAGTACAAATAGGAAGTTAGCCATGGGGACATAAAGTACAATATAGGAAATGGAGTAGCCAAAGAACTTATATGCATGACCCATGGACATGAACAATGGTGTGGGGATTGCCTGAGGGAGTGGGGGGTCCTGGGTGGAGGGAGGCAAAGGGAGAAAAATCAGGACAATTATAACAGCATAATCAATAAAAGATAATTTAACAAAATGAATGACCCAGTGAAATAGCTCTGGCACCTAGAGCTGGTGCTGTCTGTGCAAGACCATGCCACGCCCAGAGCTGGAGCCAGGGCCCTGCCACAGAGCAGTGACCATGAGAGTGTATTAAGTTGGATTCCACATGTGGGGCAGAAAGTGGAGGCCTGGAGCAGACTCAGAGGAAGGGGCAGGAGGCAGAGTGTGCTGGAAACCACAACCAAGGAGGATGGCTGGGGGAGGTGGAGTAACAGGGTGTTATTCTAGAGAAGACTTCACAGGGGTCTGCTCATTCATTCATTCGTTCATGCCACACTCTATCCTGGATGCTGGGGCACAGAGATGAATCCACCCTACGCCTGCCCTGGCGAACCCACAGTGAGTGGGAGATGGGGCTGGGCCGGACAAGGACCCTCCCTCACTGCTGCGAATGGGCCTGGGAGCCCAGACCAAGACAGCTGGCCGACAGGCTACAGGGATTGGGCAGGGGACACAGTGATACCCTGACTTGTGATAGAGCAGCCAGGTGGATGGTGACAGAACCACAGAGAATGGGATACATGAGGAACACCCAAAAGAACATGTTGAGCCAAGAGGAAGTCCGTGCGAGATATGTGGGATTTGAGGTCGCTGGTCAGGCATCCTGGGGGAGTTCCAAGACGACCAGCTCGACGGGTCGGGTGATCCACAGAAGGCTCCGGGCCAGAGGCAGAGCCTCAGAGACTGCCAGGGAGCAGTGGCTCTGATGCCCCCTCGAAGCACATGTGGAGAGAAGAGTTGACAACCCGGACTGAGAGGAAGCCCTCCCCCTGGGAGCCCAGGCCACTTCCTCTGCTTGGAGCAGGGTGGTGGATAACCGCTGGCCTCAAGCCTTGAGGCAGCGGGACCTTCCTGCTCAGCGGTGCAGCATACGAAGGAAATAACTTTATTAGCTCGTGGATGAAAAACAGGAAATGAATGCTGTGACTCGGGCACCGGCCGAGTTTCACTCACATCTAGTTTCTAGGAAACAGTTATGAGGCCTCCGACTAGGCTGGGGTTTTCTCAGTCAAGTCTTTCTGGAAACGCCATGCTTTTCTCAGGAAAAACCATGCCCTGTTGGCCCCCCAGACTAAGGGGTAACAGTGAGAAGAGGCTCCACTTCTCTCTCTGCCCCCAGCAGGCCTCTAAGAGACCCGAGGTTAATAATGGCTCATTTCCTAAGCATCTACTATGTGCTATAGGTAGGAATAAATTGAATACATTAGCAATCACAATAGCAAAAAAATTATTAAAGTAAGAAAAAAAATTCAGCTCAAAGGACACAGAGAAGTTGAAAGTCAAAAGATGAGACAGACAAATATTAACCAAAAGTAATCTGGTATAGCCAGATTATTATCAAACAAAACAGATTTGAAGACCAAAGCATTACTAGAGATAAAGCAAGCCATTACAAACTGATTAAAGATTCAACTAACCAGGAAGATTCAAAACGGTTTAATTCATAAGCACATAATAACATATCTAATAGATATATATCATATACACATATAATATAATATACATATATAAATATAATATATATAGTGGGAGATGGATCAGGATTTGATAGATTATGCTTAAAAAAAATCAGTAAGACTTTAGCAGCCTAATGCGTGGATACGGAACGCTGCATCCAATGATTGAAGAATAAACGCAGCATAAAGCACACGTGGACCACACTTGCACACTGAAAATATACTGGGCTGAAAAGCAAGTATCAACAAACTCCAAAGAATTGGTTTCATTACAAACCATGCTCTCTGATCACAGGGTTCAACACCAGACAAATCTATAAATGAATTGCTCTTTATTAACAGATTAAAGGAGAAAAATTAGAATTATATCAATAGATATATAGAAAACATAAAATTCAACAATCATTCATGGTTAAAAAATACAACTTTTAGCATATTAGTAATATAAACAAACATTCTAAACCTGAGATTTACCAAAAAAAACCCCACCAAAACCCACTTCTATAGAATTTTACTAAATTCTGAAACATTAAAAATATTTATTTTGAAAACAAGAATAGGTAAGGATGCCTATTATTGCCATTTCTATTCAACATTGCACTAGTAACTCCAGAAAATACAATGAGACAAAAGAGAAATAAATTTAGAAGGACTGAAAAGGGAGAAACAAAACTGTGTTATGATTTGTATTATTTAATGTAGTTTTTATATAGAAAAGCAAAATAACCTACCATGAAATTATTAGACTTAAGAGAGTTTAGCAATTTGAAGCAAAATCAACATACAAAAGCCAAATTACACTTTTATATACCACCATTTTCCAATTTTTCAGTTAGAAAATGTATTTTTAAAAGGATATGATTAGTACTAGCAATAGAAATGTAATATATTTTAATAAATCTAACAAAAGATGTGAAAGATTGTTCATGAAACTTCAGTGAAAGACATTAGAGGAGACCTAATGAGCAGGGATGTGTATCACATTCATGAACAGGAAGGCTCACTATGTTGACATTAATTCTCCCCAAATTGACCCGAAGACTCAATGCAATCTCAAACAAAACTTCCAGTGACCTTTCTGATGAGGAAAGACTCAGTTTGGGTTTGTTTCCTCATGATCAGATTCATATGGAAGCAAAAGGTCCAAGACAAACTTCCATTGACCAAAGACAGGATTATTTGAACATCAGTAACAGTAATGATAAACAGATTGAAATGCATAAGATTAATAAGTTCATAATAACCCTTTAAAAACTGTTATTGAACACATTTAGAGGATGCTAGAAAATGAACTCATTGTTATGAAAGCTGGCAAGTAAAAGGGGAGACTCATTTATCCTGACTTGCTATTTAAATTGTACCTCAAGGAAATGAACCAGTGTAGTTGATGAAAAGGAAGTTTTTGTTTTTGAATTAAGGAATTTTAGCTAATAAACAAAGAATAATAGAATTATAATATCACCATTTTACATTTCCTTAGAGAATTCCTGATTACAGGATAGGGACAGGAAAGGTCCAAGATGCACTTGGAACATCTTGTTATGCCAGAAAGTAAGGAAGCAGTCAAAGAGTGACGGAGCTTTGCAAAAGGACACAGGAGTCAGCTCCAAGGGACTCCCACTGGCTAAACTGGGGGCACTCTGAGTATCAAAGTAAATAATGATAGTAAAAAATTATAGCCCACTAAATAACCCTAAGTTCATACGGATACAAACAAGTGAAGAAATTGAAAGTTTGATGAGGACTGAGTGCATCGTTTCAGAGTCTCTATAAGATCACAAAGGAGAAAATAGAAACTTCACGTGGAGAAGACTGGTAGATATCACCTTAATAATCATTGCTAGTAATGGGACTGAACAAAATCAAACGCCACCTGAAGGTGCAACAAGAAAAACATAAAATCACTTCCATGATATTCCTGGTAAAGATGGGTAATCACGAGGCGGTGTCAGACAAACTCAAACTGAGGGAGAGCTATGAAGTAACTCCCAAATTGTCAAGGCCTGAAAAAGTCAAGTAAGGTGGTGAGCACACAGGTGATTATGACAGAATTGTACACTTGAAACTTATATAATGTTACTAACCAATGTCACGCCAATAGATTTAATTTTTAAAAAATTTAAGTCAAGTAAAAGTTGAGAAACTTTTCCAGACTGAAGGAATCTAAAGAGTCATGACAACTAAATACAGTATGTGTGTCTGAAACTGGATCCTGAGGCTATAAAAGACATAATTGAGACAATTGGCCATTTGAATGGGGTCCAAGGAGTAAACGACAGCAATGATTCCACGTTAACCTGGTTTTGATGGTCGTACTGTAGTCATAGAGAAGATAGTCTTTGTTTGCAGGAAACATTACAGATTCGGGGTGATGGGAAACCAGGTCCGCAACTCACCCTCAAAAGGTTCACAGGAAAGAAAGTTCTTTGTAATGTACCTGCAATTTTTTGTGTTTGTGATTGTTTCAAAATTAAAAAGAATTTTAAGAAATAATCAAAGACAACGTCTGCATCTTATTTTGGATCCTTATTCAGGCAAACACATTAAAAAGACAACCAGGGAAATTTAAAAGGTTGGAATTTGATTACATTAGAAAATCATTCATTTTTTTTGAGTTGTGAAAAAAGTCTCTTGGAGAGTGATTGTGTGTGTGTGTGTGTGTGTGTGTGTGTGTGTGTGTGTGTGTGTATCTCAAAGGCTTGTTTTGAAGCTCAAATGGAATGATGTCTGTAGAAGTGCCTGGAATGTACCAGGCACACGGTTGGTTCTCAGAAAACTTTAGTGTTCTCTCTTCAGTTCCTACAATTTTCTCAGGGAGAGAGGAAGCCCAGCGCTGTTACTGGGAAGCCCTACCCAGTAACACAGAAGCCCCTGAAGGGCGGAGTTGTGTCATACACTTCTTCATGCCTCCATGATGGGCCCTGCAGCGTCCGGTCAGTGGCTCCATGTCTGAGATGAGTGACCCCTGGGAAAGGGCAGCCTGACACCAAAAGAAAGCCAGTCACCACTGGGAAAGCCATGGGAGCCTCCTCACTCATGTCACGAAGCAAAGTCTTGACCCTCAAGAAAAAAACTAAAGGGACAGAAACCGGACTTCTCAGTGGGAGGCTGGGCATGTTCTTGTTCCCTTTCCCCTTCTTTGGAGTCTGGCCCCATTGAGATTTGGACGTTTATTTATTTAATTTTTTGGTGGGAAACAGAGTAAGATAAAATATTTCCTTGTGTCTGGAGAGCTATTTTGAGCCGGGCCAGCCGGGTGATGCTCCCAGTGATGGACGCTGGCTGACCCAGGCTGGACCCCAGCCTTCCGGCCTCGCTCCCTCCCAGGCCCAGAGTCCTGGCAGTGGTGCAGCCTCTGGGAGCCCGGGCTCCAATGCCAGCCCAGTGACTCATCCACGGGGATCTGGAGGGAAGCCTTTCGGGCTCCTTAGGCCTTGTCTGCCAGATGGGAGGCTTGGGCTGTCCCCTTCTGGGGATTTTAACTGGGGGACTCAAATAGTGGATATGAACGTGCTGTGGAGATGTGGCGAGTAGAGACAAACCACAGAAATTCCACGCAGCTTGTCCAGCCTGAGACCCCAGAGGTGGAAGGGGCCTCACTGGAGGCTCCTCAGACCCTGTAAGCCTCCACACAGCAAGCCGTGCCCCCTCCCATCCATCTCCACTCAGCGGCCAAGCTGCGCTTCTTTTTTGGACGGCCAATCTGATTTAGCCCCAGATTGGCCTAATTCTTTACCAGACTCCCTCTACTCCTCAAAAGAAATCTAATTCCACCCTCGGTCTGCAGGCCCCGCTGGAGTAGGATGCGCCCTCATCTACCCGCCCCAGCCTCCTCTTTCTTTAGGCTCTGAATAAAGCCAGGCTGGTCTCTGTCTGCTTCTCAAACGGCTGGCAGGTCACCCAGGAGTTTCACATGCTTCATCCTATTTCGGCCTCACCAAAAATTATTAGCATGTGAATATTTACATGACCTTAAAGGCAAGTGTTCCTTCCAGGGCCAACAGTTCGGTGGAAGTGATGTTTGCAAATGTGTCTGCCTTACAATAGGACCTTAATAGATGTCGGTTTTCTTCCTTCCTTATGAACACACACCCTCTTTTCTTTACAAAACCCCAATGGTATCCACATAAATCTCACTCCAGCAGCAGCTGCTGCTGTTGGGTGGGTGTAAGTGGGGAGGGGCTGGAAAGCCCTGGGAGCCCCACGCTAGCCAGTGGTCCAGGACCCTGGGATGGGAGGCTCCTGGGAGCCGTGCTCTCTCATGCTTCCCCAGCCTGCACCGAAGAGCTGGGGAGCTGTGCCATGAGCGTCCCACAAACTCAGTGGAGATGGGGCTCAGTCTCCCACAAAAAGCTGGAGGAGGCACAGCGGGAAGAAGGAGCAACTGAAGCCTTTTGGATCCTGAAGGTGAAACAGGAGCTGATGGTGGGGAGAATCCCAGAGCAGGGGGGAAGCGCTCCCAAGGAGTTTTGAGAACTTCTGGACAGCCCCTGGGGGGTGGGGTGGGGTGGAGTTGCTGGGATGAGGAAAAGGAGGCATCTCGGAGCACAGCAGCCTGCAAAGGCCGAATCTGGAAGCCCATAGGACTCCTCCAGGCCGTTGTTCTTAAAATGCTGTCCAAGGGCCAGCAACATCAGCAGATTCTGGAAGCTTGTTAGATGCAGAATCTCAGGCCCTCCCCCAGACCTCCTAAATCAGAATCTGCCTATTAAGAAGATCCTAGCGGTACACAAACACGTGAAAGTCCTAGAAGTACTGTTTCCGGCAATGTCATGGACCGAGATCCTAAGAGGAGAAGCTCTCTGCCCAGTTTTTCCACAGTGAATCTGTGACGGCCCTAAGCCTGGAGTTCAGCACTCCTGGCCCCATCCAGGGTCCTAGAACTAGTTCTGCCTCGTCCTGGCCCTCCGTTCCAGAAGCGGTCCTCCCTCTCTGGGTGTGCTTAGGACAGAAAGGACTGAGACTGGGGTAGAAGAGTCTTGATAGGGGAGGCAGAGGGCCTGGAGTCTGGACCCGGTCCTGTTACCAGCTGAAGGTATAACAACCACATTCATTTTTCTCCCAGCTGCCTGGTGAGGCAGGCAGGCCAAGAAGCATCATCCCTATTCTAAGGATGGGGGAAACTGCAGCCTGCTGAACGGGTAGCTTACCCGAGGCTCCCGTCCCCGGCTGCCCTTCACTGTTCTGCACAGCTCAGGCAACACTGAAATGTGTTCCTTCCACCCAGCCTTCCTCTCTAATGGTTCTTTGAGCTCCTGTCAGTTATCTGGGGCCCTGGCTCGGCTGACAGCCAGCGTGTCTGCTGCTGGTGCTTGGATGCCCACATTCCTGGGCTGTGACAGGGAGCACACCCGGAGCCCAGGCTGGGGCACCCGGAGGGGTTCCGCTTGGCTGCAACCCCTGGGGCCTGGCTGTCTGGAGAGTGTCAGGAAGCAAAGAACTTTCCTTCTCACTGATGGGGGCAGGGGGGATTTCTCTGGAGGCTGATACTGCAGGAGCTGAATAAGGTGCAGCCCAGCCCTCATTGTGGACTGGGGTGGTGGAGGGGGGGGGTTGGGGGGAGAGCAGGGAGTGTGAGGGAGGCGGGAATGGGCTCAGGGTCAGTGGCTAATCACAGCAAAGCTGTCTGAGCAGCAGCACTGAAAGACCTCAGGCTACAAAGTCAGACCTGGCTGGGTATTTATCCAAGCTCTGATATTTATTTCTTAACTGTATGACTGGGGCCAAGCTGTCTACCATCTGTGACCCAGTTTCTTCATCATCTGTAAAGTACTTAATCTAGCCTGGTACATACATAGGAAGCCTGCAGTGTAACCCTCACAAAGCCAGGGACATTCCTGGTTCAGCCTCAGGGTGGCTTTGCATCTAAGAAGTGCACCTAAACAGATAAAGCCACAGGATAAACTATTCTTCACCTGATGCTCTTGAAGAAAGTGAATCTAAACAGGGTGCATGCAATGCTCTCAGATGCCACTTTCTCCTCTGGTCCACTTATAACCTGGGCCTGGTTTGGCTTCATCATCCTCAAACACCCTGAAAACTCTTCCAGCCCTAAACTATTCAGCTTTTTCTCTTCTTCCATCCTCCCTCCCTTCAACCTCCAAACTTTATTATGTGTATCAACTTGGCTCCTCATCCAATGATGGGGAACATAAGGGGGAAAACTCTGGGGCCCTTCATAGGATTCCCTTTAGCCGGATGGGGACCCGGCATAGTGACCTGTGTCCATATTATCTGCTACTATTATTTAAAGCTGTGACTAGGCAAAAATTATTAGCATATGCATATTTAAGGGCTTCCCCCAAGCCCAGCTCACTAACAAGATACTGCTTTTCTCCTTTAGTTCCTTCCCATCCTCGTCCTCCAAGGAAGGTCTTGCACTGCCAGGTGGGATCTTTTACTTTGGGAATGGAGAATGGCATTGGTGGGTAAGCAGAGGAGAACCTGATCAGAGGGCAGCAGGGAAGGGCAAGGACTTGACAGAGGAGATTAAGCCTGTTTACTTTATTAAGAATACAGGAAGAACTGTTTACTACTGCCCAAGACATAGAAAGCCAGAAAGAGTGTTGCTCCCATTCTCACAAGAAAAGGCTAGTGAAACTACAAACCAGAACTTGAACCCATCAGAGATCTGGGTCGGAGGACACTTAAGTACCCTGAATCTCCAGGACGGAGCGGCCCTTCCAAGGGGAGATGAAACCAGGGATCAGCTTACCTGGGAAAGAGCGCAGGAGGAAGAGGAACTGGCCAGAATACAAGCAGATAAGAAGAAAACAGCTAGAACTTTAATAATTACCAGCAGCCAAGTGTTGGCTAGCATGATTATATAGGGCCCAAGACTCAGTCGAATTTTAGCATTACCTTTGGTTCTTTTTCATGCACCTTTACAGGTAACCATGAGAAAGATCAGAGGGGTGGGAGACTGTAGGAAGCCACCTTCAGGAGTGCAGATATGCAGAATGGATTCAGTAACTACTAGAGGAAAAGCACATGGCTGTCACCCTGCCAAGACCCTTCTCTCACATGGAACAAAACCTGTAAGCTACTTGGGCAGAGCGTCAAACCTGTTGTCTCCAAGGGCACAGGAGAAATTCCACCTCTGATGAGAAAGATAACAGAAAACTATCTCTACTCTGGTAGGGGGCAGTGAACTGTCCCAGGCCTAGAATCCTAAAGTAGGATGACTGGAGGTCTCTTACTGCTGGAAGAGGGAAGGAAATCCCATCTGGCGCAAGCTGCACCACAGGGGAAAGGCAGACATTGGCTTTCAGGGGAGAAGGGGCAGGAACGCTGAACATTTCCAGCTCTGAGGCCCAGGCACACAGTGCCTGCCTAAGACCAAGATGGACCACAACTCAAAGAGCACATCCCTGTACCTACAGTGAGCCTCACAAGCACTAAGTAACAGTCTGCTACTGGGGGAGGAGCAAGAATGTGGACAGTGAGCACTTCTGTGGTGAAGGAGAGAGAGGATGGTTAAAGCAAGAGGAGAGATTACTGAGAAAAATCCCCCCAGCATCTTGGTCCCAATCCTAGGCATAAGACAATTCTAGAGGGATTTGAAACCAGTGATGTACTGAAGATAATCATAGTAACAACAAAAAACCAAACCCAGCTCAAGTCCCAATTCAATCCCATGCACTAAAAGTTTGACGGAACAGGAGACATGCCTATTTTCAGGTGTAGATTCTATTTATCTCACTATCTACTGTTCTATAGACAATGTCAGACATTAAATAAAACATGTAAGACATCAAAAAAGCAAGAAACAAATGACCCATTGCCAGAGACAAAGCAATCAATAAAACCAAACTCAGAAATAATCCAAATGTTGAAACTATCAGAAGGGGCTTTAAAACAACTAAAAATGATATGTTCTAGAATCTAGTGAAAAAGATAGACAATATCAAAAACAGATGAAGTTTCAGCAAAGGGATGGAAAATATAAGACTGAATCTAATGGACATCCTAAAAATAAAAATCACAACACTAAAAATGAATTACTTCAATAGTTCATCAATAGACTCATTGGCAGATGCCCTCACTCTGAGCCCCAGAAGCGGGGCAGCAACTTGAAAGCTGCCAGGGACACAAGGCAAGGAACTGAATCATCTGGCTTTGGTATGAGTACTGGAGGGGCAGCTTTCTCCCAGATGGAAGTGCTGGCAGAAGCCATTGTACCTTTTGCTGAACAGTCTCTCTTCAGGTACAGGAAGGTGCCATATCTGAGTCTCCATTAATCTGGTTAACCCAACTAGCTTCCAGTGGCTTTTCCATTCAAATGGCCTCTCTTGGCTCATGCTGTGGACTTTCCTAAATTCTCTCAAAGATTCACAAACCCCAAACAAGTAATATCTGCATTTGGTAAGCCATGTACCTCTTGCTCAGTGGCCCCAGACCCAGCAGTAGTGGCAGCCAGACTTGGTCTGAAGCTTGTCCTCTCCCAGGCAACTCCAAGCCCAGCATAATTACCACCATCTGCAGATCATTCTGTAGTTCATGCCAGGTGGTCTGTGGCATGGCATAGGCAGAAGCAGACCTTGGTCTGCAGCTTCCAGGAGGTACCAGAGCCAGCACACCTGGTGGCCAGCTTCAGACCTTGCTGGAGCACCACCCAACTACCCATGAGCAACACACTAGAAGGGCAGGCTAAGCAGGCACCAGAACTCCACTGAAGCAAGATTTGCTCCTCAGAGTCAGCCCTGGCACAGCAGTTCCTCCGCTGTAGTCATGGCTGGTCGCTACAGCCAGTTGGCCTGGAGGTTGATCCCTGCCATTGATGTGCCAACTGTAATCAAAGCTCAGTGAATGAGGATGTACACAGCCCACATGGGGGGTGCACCTGGAGCACCCGGCTGGGGTAATTAGGGAGACTGAGTCACTGGGCCCTGTAGGACACCTACTATTATATAAGGCCACTTTACCAAGACTTGGAGACATGGCAGATCTCCCTAATACCTAAAAACAAACAGAGAGGCAGCCAAAATGGAGAAACTAAGAAACAAATACCAAATGAAAGAACAGGAGAAATCTCCAGAGAAAGAACTAAATCAAATGGAGGCAAGCAAAATACCAGATATAGAGTTCAAAACAATGGTTATGAGAATCCTCATAGGAACTAAGATCCTCAAGGAGCTTAGTGAGAATTTCAACAGCATAAAAAAGAACATAGAAACCACAAAAAATAACCAGTCAGAAATAAGGAATACACTAGAAGAAATCAACAGGTGGTTAAATGAAGCAGAGGATCAAATCAGCAATTTGGAAGACAAGGTAGCAGAAAACACCCAATCAGAACAAAAAAAAATTTTTTTAAATGAAGATAGTTTAAGAAACCTCTAGGACAATATTGAGTGTAACAACATCTTCATCATAGGGGTACCAGAAAGAGAAGAGACAGAGCAAGGGATTGAGAATCTATTTGAAGAAATAATGACTGAAAACTTTCCTAACCTGGTGAAGGAAATAGACACAGAAGTCCAGAAAGTGCAGAGAGTCCCAAACAAGATGAACTCAAAGAAGCCCGCACCAAGGCACATCATAATTAAAATGGCAGAGCTTAAAGACAAAAAGAGAATCTAAAAAGCAGTTAGTTACCTACAAAGGAGCTTCCATAGACTGTCAGCTGATTTCTCAACAGAAACTTTGCAGGCCAGAAGGAATTGGTATGAAATATTTAAAGTGATAAAAAACAAGGACGTACAACCAAGATTACTCTACTCAGCAAAGCTATCATTTAAAATTGAAAGACAGATAAAGAACTTCCCAGATAAGAAAAGCTAATGGAGTTCATCACTATCAAATCAGTATTACAGGAAGTGGTGAAGGGTTTTTAAGAAAAAAAATAATAATAAAATGGTAATAATTACATATCTATCAACAATTACTTTAAATGCAAATGGATTAAATGCTCCAAACAAAAGATATAGGGTGTTATGCTGCATGCCTGAAGCTAATAAAAAGTAATATTGATTGTAATTTAAAAAGTTAAACAAATTAAAAAATTATTTAAAAAGAATAGGGTGGCTGAATGGATAGGAAAACAAAACTTTATATATGCTGTCTAAAAGAGACTCATTTCTTTTTTTTATATCAGTTACTTTATTTTATTTATTTTTTAATTAATTTATTTTTTAATTTATAAATCATGTTTATTCTATTACAGTTGTGTCAATTTTTACCCCTTTACCCCCCTCCACCCATCATACCCCCACCCCCAACTCCCATAGTCAATTCCCACTCTGTTGTCCATGTCCATGGGTCATTCATACATGTTCTTTGTCTAGTCCCTTTCCCTTCTTTCCACCATTGTCCTCTTTCCCCATCCCCTCTGGTCACTTTCAGTCTGCTCCATGTTTCCATGCCTGTGGTTTATTTTGTTTGTTAGTTTATTTTGTTGAATAGAGTCCACTTATAGGTGAGATCATATGGTATTTGTCTTTCATCAACTGGCTTATTTCACTTCGCTTAATACTCTCCAGTTTCATCCATGTTGTCACAAAAAGTAGGAGTTCCATCTCTCTCTCTTTCTTTCTTAAATGCAGATTGATTTTATTTATTTTTTTAATGTCAAAGTTAATTATAAAATATTAAAAAAATTGAAAACCACTATAAAGTCTCAGCAATTAAACCAACATGACACCAGCACAGAAATAATCAAGTATATCAATAAAATATAATGAGCATTCTAGAGACAAATGTATATATCTGTCTAACAATAAATGATTAAGTTGATGTTTCAAATCAATGGGTAAAATAAGGCTTATTCAACAAATAAGGGGCATAGAACATGATTACTCGAAATTAAACAAATATAGAGCCCAATTTCACACATTATACAAGAAATATTCAGGTGAGTTAAAAATCAATATGTAGAATCTGAGTTTTAGAAGAAAATAGAACTATTATTGTTCATGACCTGAAGTAAAATATTCAAACCCAGAAGCTATAAAGTAAATATTAACAATATGACTATATTAAACATTTAACTGTATAGAAAAAAGTTAAAAGACAAGGGATAGAATAGAAAAGTATTTGCAACACATCTAAAACTTGGTTAATAGGGGTTTTTTTTGGGGGGGGTTTGGAAAAAAGTTCTACAAACCTTTAATCAATAAATGGATAAAGACTACCAAAAAGTCATTTAAAGTTTTTTTTTTTAAATAGAAATAGGCAAGAAGTATACTAAAACAGATTTAATTTCAACAAATAGTAAAGGAACAATTAAAATAACATCATTGTCACAATCAGATTAATGAGTATTAAAAATATTGATAATATCAAGTATTGGCAACTCTGAAAGGAACTGGGTATTCATAGAAACTTTTTCTTCATCTTAAAGCAGTCCCTTTAGCATATTTTGCAGTGCTGGTTTGGTGGAGGTGTATTATTTTAGCCTTCTTTTGTCTGAGAAACTCCTTATTTCACCTTCCATTTTAATTGAGAGCCTTGCTGGGTAGAGCAATCTTTGTTGCAGGCCTTTGCTTTTCAATACTCGGAATATTTCTTGCCATTCCCTTCTGGCTTGCAGTGTTTCTGTTGAAAACTTAGCTTCGAGCTGTACTGGGGCTCCCTTATATATTGCTACCTTTCTGCCTTGCTTACTTTAGGATTCTCTGTTTGTCTTTGATATTTGCCATTTTAATGATGATGTGACTTGGAGCAAGCCTCATTGGGTTCCTCTTGAATAGGACTCTCTGTGCTTCCTGGACTTGTGTGCCTTTTTCTCTCCTCAAATTAGGGAAGTTTTCCATCATTACTTTTTCAAACAGGTTCTCTATCCCTTTCTCATCCTCTTTTCCTTCCGGAATCCCTATTATATGGGTATTATTATATTTCAGGTTGTCCTGCATTTCCCTCAATGCCTCTTCATTCTTTTTGAGTCTTTTTTCATTTTCTTGCTCTTCTGGGAGCTTTTTTCCTACCTTGTCCACCATCTTGCTGATTCAGTCCTCAGCTTCATCTAGCCTGCTTTTGATTCCTGCTGTGTTCTTCAATTCAGAAATTGTATTCTTCATTTCCTCCTGTCTCTTATGGATAGTTTCTATGTCCTTTTTCTTGCTAATATAGTTTGCAGTAAGTTCCTCATAGTTTCCCTGTAGTTTTTTGTAATTTTCTCTGAGCTCATTGAGCTTCCTTAGAACCGTTGTTTGGAATTCAATATCTGATAGTTTACTTGCCTCTATTTCATTTAGTTCTCTTTGTGAGGATTCCTCCTTTCCCTTCGAGTGGGGCATATTTCTTTGTCTTCCCATTATTTGTGAGACTCTTCTTTTTTGCCTCTGATTCTTAAGTTGATCTGTCTTGATTTCCTGACTTTGTGGTGTGAACTTCTATGGTTGGAGACTGCTGTTTTTACTTTCTGGATCTGCCTCTGATGTTTGACCTTGTCTGACCTTAGGCAGTCTGTTTGAGATTTCTGGTAATCTACTGTTTGTGGCTGTCTCCTTCAGCTGTTAATCCATTCACTCTGCACTCAGCAGGCCGCCTTAGACAGCTCAGGGTGGGGCGGAGTCCCTCCTGGGGGTGGGGCTATTGGGTCCTCTCACCCTGCTGCTGAATGGGGGAGGAGTCCACACTGGGACCCTGCCAGCTAATCTCTCCATTCTTTCCCCAAAGCCTCCATCCCCAGTAAGAGACTCACTTCTGATTGAAAAACACACATAGACTGAAAGTAAAGGGATGGAAAAGGGTATTTCATGAAAATGGAAAAGAAAAAAGAATAATCTGAAGTAACAATATGTATAACAGACAAAATAGACTTTAAAACAAAGGCTACAACAAGAGACAAAGAAGAACCCAGCAATTTGACTTCTGGGTATTTATTCAAGGAAACCCAAAACACTAAATTGAAAAGACATATACATCTATATGTTCATTGCAGCATTATTTACAATAGCCACAATATGGAAGCAACCTAAATGTCCATCAATAGATGAATGGATAAAGAAGAAGTGGCATGTATATATAATGGAATATGATTCACCCATAAAAAAGAATAAAATCTTACCATCTACAACAACATGGATGGACCTCGAGGGTATTATGCTGAGTGAAATAAGTCAGAGAAAGACAAATGTCATATGATTTTACTTATTTGTGGAATCTTAAAAGCAAAATAAAGGAAGAAGCAGAATAGAAACAGACTTATAGATACACTGACGGTTGTCAAATGGGAGGGATGTTGGGGGGATGGGTGAAAAGGTGAAGTTATTAAGAAGTACAAATTGGTAGTTAGAGAACAGTCATGAGGATGTAAAGTATAAAATAGAAGATATAATCAATACTATTGTAATAACTCTATATGGTGTCACATGGGTACTAGTTTTATTGAAGTGATAACTTCATAAGTTATAAATGCCTAATTACTGGGTTGTACACCTGAAACTAATATAATATTGCATGTCAACTGTAATTAAAAAATAAAAAATTATTTAAAAAAGAAAAAATGGGAATCTTGATAATAATAATATGGCTAAAGTATACCATTAGATGAGAAAATATTCTACAATATACAATGGTCTTTATCATTAAAAAACCCAGATAAGCCTACAGATCCAAGAACTTAAGATAATATTATGAAGAATAAAAACCAAACAAAAGAGAGACCCTACATACATCCTATTAAAAGCTAAATGTAAAGAGAAAATCTTGAAGGACACCAGAGGGGGAAAAATACAAATTACTTAGAGGCACAAAGGTAAGAACTCTGGCAGGCTTTTTTTTTTTTTTTTTTAATTCTCACCTGAGGATATATTTAATGATTTTAGAGAGACAGAAAGAGAAACATTGATATGAGAGAGAAACATCAATTGGTTGCTTCCCTTACACATCCTGACCAGGGATCAAACTCACAACCTAGAGTCTGCCCTGAGTGGGGACAGAACTCACAACATTTTGGTGTATGGGATGAGGCTCCAACCAACTGAGCCATCTGGCCAAGGCTTATTATCCTTTTAATAACTTCGGAATCTGTAGTGATATCAACACTGTGATTCTTAATATTGGTAATTGTGTCTTTTTCTCCCTTTTCCTGAATAGTTTGATTAGAACTTAACAATATTAATGAATTTTTAAAAGCTAGCTTCTTGTTTCACTTATTTTCTCCATTTTTTTCTATCTCATTAATTTCTGCTCTGATCTTTGCCATATTATTTCTGCTTACTTTGGGTTTAATTCATTCCTTTCTTTTTTTCCCCCCTAGATTCTTAAGATGGAAGCTTAGGCCATTGATTTGAGACTGCTTTTTCTTCTGTAATATAGGCTTTTAATATTGTAAATTTTCTTGAAAAATTGCTTTGATATCCCACAAATTAGTTTTGCTATGTCATGTTTTTATTTTCCTCAGTGAAAATACTCTGCAATTTATCTTTCAATTTACTCTTTGAGCCTTGGGTTATTCTGAAGTGCGTTATTTAGTTTCTAAATATTTGCAGATTTTTCAGAAGTATTTATGCTATTGATTTCTAATTTAATCCATTGTCATCAGAAAACATATTTTGTATGACTCAAATCCTTTCAAATTAACCAAGAATTTGGTCTATATTGGTAATTATTTCATGTATACTTGAAAACAATGCATATTTAGCTGTTGTTGGGTGGAGTGTTCTAAAATGTCTATTAGGTCGCGTTGGTTGATAACATTACTTAAGTATTTTCTGTCTGTTTCCTCTATTAATTAAGAAAGGTATGTTCAAGTTTCTAGACAGAACTGTGAATTTGTCTATTTCTCTTTGCAGTTCTATTAATTTTTTTCTAATATAGCTTCAAATTTTCTTATTAACTGCATGTTAGTTTTGGATTATGTGCTCTTGATGATTTCACCTCTTTCTCATTAGAAAATGATATTCTTTATCCTTGATAATATTCTTTGTTCTGAATGCTACTTCACTTGACATTAACATAGTTATTCCAACTTTCTTTGACAGCATGGTATATATTTTCCCAATCCATTTAATCTATTTATGAATTTATTTTTAAAATGTGTTTCTTGTATGCAGCATATAGTTGGCTCTTGCTCTTATATCTAATCTAACGATCTATGCCTCTTATTTTGGGGTAGATTGTTTACACTTAATGCAATTATATGGCTAGATTTAAATTTATCATCTTGCTATATGATTTATATCTCTTTGTTCCCAAGTATGCTCATTTATACCCTGAGAGTTGAAGTGAAACTCCCATCAGTCCTTGCAGCTCTCTTGCCTCTTAATTTGGGGTATGCCGTTAATGAGAACACATTTCCCTTAATGAGAACATCCGAAATAACCAAGAATCACGGTCCTTTGTTGCTTGATGTCCAGTGTCTTGAAAATCATTGTTTCATATATTTTGTTTGTTTGTTGTTGTTGTTTCAGGCAGAAGAGAAAATCCAGTCCGTATCACTCTGTATTGGCCAGAATCAGAAGACCATGGCCTTAGGGGTCATATCAAGGCATGTTTCCAGGTTGGAGTGATGATTTAGGGGAGAAGGAGAGAGAGAGAGAGACAGAGAGACAGAGAGGCAGAGAGAATGATGATGATGATGCCATGGAGAAAGGGGCTAATTGCAGGAGGGAAGTCCTTGAGAAGCAGAGGGATGTAATCCAGGTCCCTGGTAGAGAGTGTGGCCTTACTGAGGAACTGGAATACTTTTTCCACTGTGACTAGAGGAAAGTCAGGAATGTGGTCCAAATATTACCAGATGAGGAGAAATAGTGGTTGGGAGAGTCTTAAGTTGGGTTCCCCCAGCAGACCCTGAGATAAGGAGCTGCAAGTTATTCACTCAGGAGAGGATCCCGGAAATGCTATTACAGGAGTGGGGAAGTGAGACAGGGCGGAAGGAGGCAGAAAGTAAAGGCAGCATTATACTCTGGGTAACGGGGCCTTAATGTGGGGAAATCCCCGTGTTACCCCAAATTAAGAGGCAAGAGAGCTGCAAGGACTGATGGGAGTTTCACTTCAACTCTCAGGGTATAAATTCCCAGGACTTAGTGACTGCACAGGGCAAAGCAGGCCAGAGAAAGCTGTTAGCAGATCAAGCCCAGCCAGCCTGCCCTGAAATGGAAAGGCCTTAAAGGGGTGACGATGGAGCACTGACAGTATCTCAGCATCTCATCTTGTGGCTTGTGGGTCCAGTATTTAATCCATAGAACACCAGGCAACATCAGCTGAGAGGGGGGATTCTTAGTCAGGGTGTCCTAAGTGAGACAGCATGGACCTCGCATGCTACAGCTGTACACAAGCATATATGTGTGCACAGACACGCAACCATCTCCCCCAGTGCTCCCACAGCTCTGAGAACCCACGGGGCTGTGTATGGCACACAGATATGGAAGAAACAGTGAAAAGAGCACAAAATGCGGAACCATGGGCTCTGGTTTGGCCCCTTCATGAGCTGTGGATGTCAAGAATTGGTTTTCCAGTTGGTAAACTGGTCCTGACTCACCTCCTAGGACTCTGGGGAGAATGAAGAAAAACAGAAAACGTGAGACCGCTCTGTACACTTTACAGCACTGTGCTCATAGACTACTAGAAACTTGGTACTTGCAAGATGCCCCAGAGAAAGTTGCCAAAGATAAGATTCCCAATAAAACTGACACACAATCACAAGAAAATCTCTGGGAGGCCAACTAAGATTCGATATTGAAAGAATGGCTTGTGGTCCAGCAGCATTGGCATCTTCTGGGATCTTGTTAAAAATGTAAAACCTCAAATCCCAATTCAGAACTGAATCTCCATCTACTGAATCAAAATCTGCCTCACAACAAGGTCCCCTGGAGGTGCAAATGCACGCTGAAGCCAAGACACTGGTCCTGGTGCTGGGGCCAGGGCCTGCCTTTTCCCTCATTTGCCCCTCAGATTCCTGGGGCAGCTTAGCTGCCTCCACCTTGGATTTTGGGCTCTTACACAGATCCGTTCTAGAGAGAAACTGAGCAAGAGTTACCCTGCTCTTATTCTGTTAGCAAGGTTCTGTATTCTCCTCCCTGAGCTGGAAAATTATAATAACTGTGCTCATAATAATAATTCTAAAGAAATAATAAATAGTAGAATCAAGTTCAGAAAAGTATAATAATGAATTTCTTAAATTTGCCATCTAAAATGATTAAGATTAACAATAACAACCATATCCTATTGCTTAATTGATTTGCACTGTGTCTATCCGGAAAAGTCGTCAGTGCAAAATGACTCATTCCCTGAGGGTTTTAAATAAGATTCTAAAATCACCTCCCATGGTTTTTCCTGCACTTTGAAGTGACAGAACAAATGACAGCAGAGATGGGCCCTGTCCCCTAAGTCCCGAAAGGCTGATACACAAACATCTCACAACAATAACATCCTTATCCAAAAATAACCTGCAATAGGGATGCTATTTCTGGGATTTGCTCGTGCATTTTAGTTGACAAGCATTTGTGCACCTGCGGGTAGAGACCGAGAACCAGGATGGTCTGTGGGGGGTTTTGTACAGTTAATCAGCAAGCTTGTTGATGCTTCCTTCATATAAGGTCTTGTTCTAAAAACATAACAGCGAATCCAACTCTCAGAGCAAAACTCTCATGGAGAAAAAAGTGGGAGCCATAATGAAGATATTGATAAGGCAGCTAAGGAGGAACAAGTCTTGGAAAGCATCCCAGGAGGGGACCTGTGGAGATGAAGGGTGAGAAGAGGGTTTGGTCAATAGTCAGAGGTAAGTGTGAGGAGAACAGCCTGTGCAAGGCCCAGAGACAGAAAGGGCTTGGGAGTGTTCTTCTTCTAGCAGGACAACAATCTAATGCTATGGAAGAAAAACTCAAGATAAGAAGCCCCTTGGATCATGTAAGAAACTGTGGATAACTCCATGGACCCTGCCAGAATGTTTTGTTGACCTCTGGGTGTGTAACAGCCTGCAGGTGACTCCTCTGAGCTTACTTCTCCCTAATCACCCCACACCCAAACCCAGTTTACCATCCCTTTTTGGATGCTCTATTTCATTTTCTATCTCCTTGCCCATGGGAGATTTCTACTGGTCTTTCAGCTTCAGCTCTGGGGTTGCCTTTTTTTTTTGAGGCATCCACCCCATCCATAAACCTGACTGTTCCCCTCCTCACCATGGACAGGTAGGAATACAGCAGAAAGCATGAATGGGAAGAAAAGGAGCTGATCTTGGTTTGGGACAACTTGAGGCTGAAGTACTTAAAGGGAATCTAGTTGGGGATGTCCCAGACAGTGGGTTTTGGGTCAGGCAAGAGGTAATGATGGTAGATACAGATTTGAGGCCCATAAAACTGAAGCCAATGTATCTACCTCCTACTTGCTTCTTCCCCTGCACATCTTCTTTCTCTCCTGTTGCAATGGATGAAGCCAGTGCCTCCACAAATCCTGTGCCCTCCCACCATTACTCAAGAACAGAGTGCCAGCATTCTCCTCTCCTGCTTTATAAACTTTCTCCTCTCCATTGCATCAGTGCCACTGGGAATCCTATTTCTTTAAATTATTAAAAACAAAACAAAACAGAAACATCTTGATCCACCTTGCCTTTCCAACATCTGCTCCATATCTCTGCATCTCTCTACAGCCACTCATTGGATTATCTGTATTCTCAGTCTCCTATTCTCTTCTCACATTCGCCTCTAGCTTTTGTCCCCAACTCCACCAAAACTGCTCTTCCCAAGGTCACCAATGACTGCACTTCACTAACTCCATAGGTCTCATCTTATTGATTTAGCAGCTTTCTTTATCTGTTTCCAAGACACTACAATCTCAGTCTCCAGCTTTACCTTCCATCCTTCTGGCTACTCCTCCTTAGCATTTATTCTGGTCCTGTCTCATCTTCCTAACCTTTAAGTGCTAGACTGCCCAGGGGTGAGCCCTTGGATCTCTTTTCTAACTATCTAAATGACTTCTCCACTTGATGTCAAGTAAGTATCTTGAATTTAATTTATTTCAAACTGAGCCCTTGATATTCTCCTTCAAAATTAGGTTTTCCCACCACCTTTCCCACCTCAGTTAATGGCCACTCTGCTCTTCTAGGCTGCTCAAGACAAAACCTTGGTGTTGAGAGTGATGCCAGCAAATTGCAGCATAGGCAGCCCCAGGCTCCTTTCCTCCCACAGAAACATTGAAAAACAAGTAGAAATGGTCAGGATCAACTTTGTCAGAACTCTGGAACATAGGCAAATGTTTACAGCAGCAACCAAATGCTGAATTAAGAAAACAGCAACTTCAAAAGTGTAAGGTGGTTAATAGGGGGAGGGGAGATGGGAATGGGAGGTTATTTATAAGAGATACAGAGTTCCAGTTTGGGATGATGAAAAGTTTTGGAAATGGATCATGGTGATGGTTGCACAACAATATGAAGGCACATAATGCCACCTAACTGTACACTTAAAATGGTTAAAATGGTGAAGTTTATGCTATGTATATTTTATCACAATAAAACTTAAGAAAGAAAAAAACTGTAGGAAAGCTTTGTGGAATTTTTTAGTAGCTTTGCCCTACCCTCTTCCTAGCTTGGCAGCAGTCTTGAAGATGTGAGCCCATGCTACCAGTGTGAGGTCCTGTTCCCTGGTTCTGGAAGAAACACAGCAGACCTTATTTGCAAATTATCATGTACATCTGCTCTAACCTGTCTCAGGGCTATTTGAAGAACTAATGTAAGGCATTTGTCTCTGCTTTATCTAAATTAGTACTCACCCAGGCTGAAAAAGCAGCAGAAATTGCTTGAAAACATGTTAAGGCTAGCAATCCCCAGACACCTGAGGCAAAAGATTATGGGTAAGACATATAAGAGACCACCTGAGGCCTGGGAGGAGACTCCAAGGAGAGAATTTCTTCAGGAAACTGGGGCATTCAAAAGTACCTATATAGGGGGAGGAATTTAGAAAGCTACACGTGATTGGAAAGGAATTGAGAAGACCTCACGCTTTCACCTCAAGTTGGTCCCTAGGCTCAGTGGAAGTCTGAGTAAGTGTTGAAGAAGAGCCACAGCACAAAGCCAGTCTGCAAAGACAAGAAGTGTGTTTGTTTTTTCACTCATTTGTGTGCTTAACTTCTGCAGTTCAAGAAAATCTCTGTCAAAATACGAATTGAACAAATGCTGAGGAACAGAGACTTCAGGGACTACACACGAAAAAGAATATAAACTCTGGAAAAAATAGTTAGAAGCAGTCACTAGACAAATGAACCACTACAGCATTTAACAATCCAAAAAAAACAAACCCAGACATTACCGGTGTGGTTCAGATGGTTGGGTGTCAGCCCACAAAGTAAAAAGTCACTGGTTTGATTCCTGGTCAGGGCACATGCCTGGGGTGCAGGTTCAGTCCCTGGATGGGACATATATGAGAGGCAACCGATTGATGTTTCTGTCTCACATCAATGTTTCTCTACCTTTTCTTCTCCCTCCCTTCCCCTTTCTCTAAAAATAAATAAATAAAATGTTGGGTTTTTTTAAACCAAACCCAAACAAACAAACAAAACCAAACTCCAGAAAACACTGAGAGAATGGGAAAATCTAATTTTCAGAGTTACCACATCATAATATTCAAGTGTTTCACTTTTCTTTTTTTTCTTCTTTTCTTTTTCAGATGTGATGATTAAATTATTTAATCAAAAAAGAGATTAAAAGAGTTTGGTATAGAGTAAGCACTCCATAAATGATAGCTATAATTATTGCTTGCCTTTATAAATTCCTGAGTCTATCTATAGACTTTGCTATTGGATAAAGCATTAAATGGTTTTAATTATTTAGAATCACAGGTTCATAGAGACTTAGAATGCTATGGAAGGAAATTCAGTTGAAGAAGGTAGATAAGATATTTTCATTTTTCTGTGCCCCATCCCGAAACCTCATTATTATGAAATTTAAGGAAATAAAAATTATTAAAAGGTATACAAAATGTTTCCATAAGGAGAATACTAAAAGGAGGGGAGGTGAAAATAGATGATAAAACAAAGTTTTCCATTTTTCAACAACAACAACAACAACAAAATCACAAATATACAAATAAACAGGAAAATATGGCCCATTCAAGGAACAAAATTGACTGAAACAGTCCCCAAGAACACCCAGACATTGGACTTACTACACAAAGACTTTAAAATGACTCTTAAATATACATAAAGAACTAAAGAATAACATGGAAAAATAACTCTAGGAATATGAAAACTGATGTATGAACAAAATGAGAATATCAATAAAGATAAGTTATAAAAAGGAAACAACTAATTCTGGAGATGAAAAGTACAATTATTGAAATAAAAACTTCATGGAAAACAGTATAACATTTCCTCAAAAAGTTAAAAATGGAACTACCATAGGATCCAGCAATCCCTCTGCTGGGTACATCCAAATAAAATGGCATCAGTATCCCAAAGAGATATCTGCATTCCTTTGTTCATTGCAGCAATTTTCACAATAGCTAAGATATAGAAACAACTTAAGTCTCTGTCAACAGATGGATAAATAAAATATGAAATACACACAATGTTATATTATTCAGTCTTTAAAAAAAAATCCTGTCTTTTGCAACAACATGGATGAACCTGGAGGTAATCATGAGAAGAACAATAAAATAAGCTAGACACAGAAAGACAAAACACTGCATGATATCACTTACAGGTGGAACATAAAAAAGCCAAACTCATAGAAACAGAGAATAAAATGGTGGTTACGAGGGGCTGGGGAAATGGGAAATATTGGTAAATAAAAATTTTATAAAAGCCTCTCGAGGGGTTCAACAAACATTAGAGCATGCAGAAGACAGAATCAGTGATCTTGAAGATAGGACAACAGAAACTATCCAGTCCAAGAAGCAGAAAGAAAAAGTAAGAAAAATTACCAAAGCCTATGGGACCTGAGGGATACCATCAAAGAGAATATATTCATTTTGGGAGTCCTGGAATAAGGTGGGGAGGAACAGAAAAAATATTTGAATAATAACTGAAAATTTCCTAAGATTGATGAAAGACATGAATCTGTACATTCAAGATGTTCAAAGAAATCCAAGGATGATAAACTCAAAGATCCAAACTAAGGCACATTATAATCAAGCTGTCAAGAGAATCTTGAAAGAGGCAACAGGGCAGCAACTTGTCATGTACAAGTACTCCTCAAAAAGACTACAGCCCGTTTCTCACCAGAAACCATGAAGCCCAAAAAGCAGTGGAACTACTTACTTATTTATTTATTTATTTATCCTCACCTGAAGACATGTTTATTGGTTTTACAGAGAGAGAGGGGAAGGGATGGAGAAAGAAGGAAACATTGATCAAAATGTGCCCTTGTATGTGCCCTGACCAGGGATCAAACCAGCAACCCGGGTATATGCCCTGACCAGGAATCGAACCTGTGACCCTTTGGTTTATGGGATGATTCTCCAACCAGCTGAAGCATGTCAGCCAGGGCTAGGATAACATATTTAAAGTGCTGGGGCAAAAAACCCTGTTAATCAAGATTCCAATACCTGGCGAAACTGTCCTTTGAAAATGAGAGAGAAATTAAAACATTCTCAGATAAACAAAAGCTCAGGGTGTTCATTACCACTAAACATTCCCTAAAATAAATGCTAAAGTGAGTATTTCAAGTTGAAATTAAAGGCCACTTGAATGGCCTTTATGAAGCCACATGAAAAAATAAAGATTTCAATGTAAAAGTAGCTACACAGGCAAATATAAAACTATGTACTATTGTATTTTTGGTTTTCAACTCTACTTTTTATTTATTTCATAATTTAAAAGACCAATGCATAAAGTAATTATAAATCTACGTTATTGGATACACAATCTACAAGGATGTAATTTGTGATGACAACAACATAAAGACAGGACAGAGCTGTACGGGCCAGAGTTTTGTATACTATTGAAGTTAAGTTGGTATCAAACTAGACTGATACAAATGTAGGATGTTCAATGTAATCTCTACGGTAACCATGAAAGAAATATCTAACTATCTAAAAAAAAATGTACACTGTGGAAATGAGAAGGGAATCAAAACATTTCACTACAAAAAAACACACACACACACACAAAAGAAGGTTGTAATGGGGAAACTGAGAGATGAAAAAATGTATAAGGCATATGAAAAACAAATACCAAATGGCAGAAGTAAATCCTTCCTTATTGGCAATTACATTAAATGTAAATGGATTAAACTCTGATCACAAGGCAGAGATTAGCAGATTGGATTTTTTTTTTTAAAAAAGATCCAACATACTACCATGAGACTTATTTTAGGTCTAAAGACACAAACAGGCTGCAAATGAAAATATGGAAATATATATTCCATGTAAATGATACCAAAAAGAGAGCTGAAGTGATTATATTAATATCAGACAAAATAGACTTTAAGTCAAAAATTGTTACTGGAGACAAAGAAGGACACTAAATAAAGGATTTAAGTCACTAAGAAGATGTAACAATTATAAACATATGCATCAGAGTCCCCAAATATCTGAGGCAAATAGGAACAGAATTGAAGGGAAAAATAGTTCTGCATTGATGGAGACTTCAGTATACCACTTTCAACTGTGGATAGACTATCCACAATAAAGATAGACATCAATGATAGAAATAAAACTGGAAAATTCACAAATAGGTGGAAATTAAACAACACACTCTTAACTAAAGACTGAGGAAGTCAAAGGAGAAACTAGAAAATACCTTAAGATAAAATTTTTTTTTTAAGCCCAACATACCTAAATTTATGGAATGCAGCAAAAGCAGTGCTCACAGGGAAATTTTAGTTATAAATACCTACATTAGCAAAGAAGAAAGATCTCAAATCTAAACCCAAAGCTAGCAAAAGGAAGGAAATAATACAGAACAGGATGGAGATAAATAAAATAGAGAAGAGAAAAACAGTATAAAGTATTGATGAAATAAAAAATCAGTTCTTGAAAAAGATCAATAAAATTGACAATCCTTTAGCTACTGACAAAGAAAATAGAAGGCACAAATAACTAAAATCAGAAATGAAAGCAGGGACTGCTTCCTTACAGAAGTAAATGTATGAGAATACTATGCACAATTATAATCCCACAAATAGGATCATGGAGAATAATGAACAAATTCCTAGAAACACGCATATTACCTAAACTTGCTTAAAAAGAAATAGAAAATCTGGACAGACCGATAACAAGAAAAAAGATTGAATCACTAATCAAAAACCTCCCAATCAAGAAAATTCCAGGACCAAGATGGTTTTACTGGTAAATTCCACCAAATATTTAAAGAAATAACACCAAGTCTTCTATAACTCTTCCAAAAAATAAAAGGGAACACTTCCTAACTCATTCTATGAGGCCAACATTACTCTGATACCAAAGCCAGCTAAAGACATTACAAGAAAATTACAGACCAATATCCCTAATGAATATAGACACAAGAATCCAACAAAATGCTAGCAAATCAAATCCAACAGCATATTAAAAGGGTTATATACCATAACCAAGTGGGATTTATAACAGGAATTTAAGAACAAACATAAAAAAAAGTCAGTCCCCTTACCCATTAATAGAATAAATGGGGAAAACCCACATGATCATCTCAATTGACGCATAAAAAGCACTTCACAAAATCCAATAGTTTTTCATAATAAAAACACTTAGAAAACTAGGAATAGCTTTCAGTTCTCCCTCTGATCTTCTATTCTACTGCTCCCTCTCTCCCCATTCACTCTGATCCAATCTTGTTATTCACCCTACTGTTCTTTGAACATACCAGATACACACCTCAGGGCCTTTGCACTTGCTGTTCGCTCCACCTTGAACACTCTTCCTAGAGACATCAGCCCAGCTGACTCCCTTACATCGTTCAGGATTTTTTCAAGTTGCCTTCATATGGGTATGTACCTGTCTACTTTGCTTAAAATTTCACCCCCATAGGCCTAGACCTTCACATTTTCCTTTATTTTTCTTATCACTAAGATACTATGTATTTTTAAATTTATATTTATAGCTCATTTAGAATATAAACTACATAGGGCAGAAGTCCCCCCAACCCCCACTATTTTGTTCACCGCTATGTCCTCAATGGCTAGAACAGCTCCTGAGACACATCAACTGCTCAACAAATACATATTCAGTGATTTAGCCACTATGTAGGTGGAGGTCAAAGCCATAGTGCAAACGATAGCCCCAGGGGGACTGCACCGAGTGTGAAGGGGTATCAGTTGAGCATAAACCCAGACGAACTCTACCACACAGAGAAAAAGCCGTTGAGCCTGTGGACAACCAAATAGAATGTTATTGACTGAGTATGAGAATGATTCTTGCCAAGAGTATTGATGATCTCACTAAATTTTAACAAACTTGAATATTAAGCCTTGAGATTCAAAGGTGTAAGAGAGAAGAATATAGGAAGCCTGGTACCTCTCACTTTAGGCTGAAAGAATTTTCTAAAGTAATTGAAAGACACATGGTAAGGAATTACAAATGAACCCTCAAATTCTGTGATAGAGCATGCCTAGAATTCCTATCAGGTATTATACAAGAAATTGAGTGATTTCAAAAAAGTAAAATGTGAATCCTTGTTTACACAGAGAACCATTATGCAATGCACATAATTCACAGTAGGTAATTAATGCTAAGTACTAGGTAAATGTGTATTTCTCCCCAAATGCTAGAGGAACCCAGCAGTGTAGTGGGCTGATGAATCCTCATTGAAGAGACCTGGCCAGTCTTGGGGAAGAGCAGGCAATTCAAGCTGGGCTTTGAGGAATGAGTGACACTTTCAAATGCAGAGCCTAAAATGTGTGTGTGCTGGAGGATAGGCAGTAGGTCAGGGTAGTGAAAAGGGTTTTGAATCTGGAAACGTAGGTTGAAGCTTTGGCTGAGACTCTCATATGCCAGATTCATAGTATAGTCCTGGGGAACCACTGAAGATGTTTGATGAAAGGATGTAAGGCGTTGAGACTGGCATCAAAAAAAAAAAAAAAAAGGAATGTCAAATGTATTTTTCTGTTCTAATGGACCAACGTTAACTCCAAATAATTTGTAAATGTAGTAATTCATTTTGCCAGCTCCAAAGCCTGAAAACTTTTCAATGACTTCTCATTCTTAGAATAAAGACCCAGACCTTTTATCATAACCCACAGGACCCATATAGTTCACTCTGGACTTTCTGCTCCCGCCACGCTGGCCGCCCTTGCTCTCCATGCTGCTGCTCACTGGCCTACTAGAAGTTCCCCTCCCACCACAGGGCCTCTGTACCTGCTGTCCATCTGCCTGGAGAGCTGTCCCGTCCTCTTTGCCTAGTTAAACCTTCCTTCAGATCGTGGCTTAAGCATTCCACCCTGAGGGAAACTCTCCACCCTCCCAGTTTCTATGCTACCATGGCACTACGTTTTTCTCCACCACAGCACTTGGTGTATTCAGCAGTTTACTTTGTGAACTTTACCGTATCTCCTTTACTGGGCTGAAGCTCTATTAGGGTAGAGGGGCTTTTCCCCTTGGTTGACGACTATATCCCCAGATGTCTGTACATGAAAAGTACCCAGTAATTATTTAAAGAGTCAAGATGCCAGATCAGTCTTTTCTTTCCTTTTCTTTTTTTAAGTGGGAATTAGATAATGTGGCATTATAATTCATTCCATCTTCTGCTGTTTTGAGCTTTTAGAACTTGTCCATGTTCACTTGGCTTGTCAGGATTCAAACCCAGTCTTGCCTGGTTCAAAAAGAAAAGAGCAAGCACATACTTTCAGTTACAGTGCGTATATGTAAGCAAGGAAGAGGGAAGAAGGTGGAGCAAGGCTTCTCGCAAGTACAAATCTGATCCTATTGTGTTTCTTCTTTTTTCAATATAGGTCATCAAGCCTTGCCTACTTAAAGGCTTATAACCTGCAAGCAGACACAGCAGACTGTTTTTTTCACTATCCTTTCTTGGAAAGGCCTTGCTTATATGGTGCTTTTTCACTTTACTTCCTTTTATCTGGGATTTGTGACACATAATTGAACTCAAAAAACAAACTTAAATCGAGCACCTGGTGTGAAATCACCCAAGGCTGGTAAAGATGTTATATAAGGGGGAGTTCCCCCCCCCCCAGACGGAATTTATTTATAAAAATTTGTGTATTTATTCTTACATGTTTAAACTTCAGTCACCTTCAAAGTACTCTCCATTTGATGCAATACACCTATTGAGATGTTTTTTCCACTGCTCAAAAGTTTTTGAATTCATCAATTTCAATCTTTTAGTGCTTCTGCTGTTTTTTGTTTCACCTCTTCCACATCGGCGGAACGTTTCCCTATGAGGACTTTTTTCATCCATAGAAACCAAAGTCACTCAGGGTGAGTGGTTGTTTAGGGAGGGTGGGGCATGGGGGTCATGCTGTTTTTGGTCAAAAACTGCTGAACGCTCAGTGCGGTGTGGGCAGACGTGCTCGTAAATCACCCATCATGAGATGGGCAAATGTGTTAAAAGCAAATGCAAAAAAATTCACTGAAGCTGAATGCAGCCTCTCACAAAAACGCCTGCTGGTGCAGATGCGGATGGGTTCCTAGAACACTCACCTAGTGGGGGGAAGCCTGTACTACAATGAGCCCCTGCTCCAGAAGATAATTACGGTTCTTTTGGCGGGGGGGGGGTCCCTCGTAGACCAATGCCAAGTTCCTCTACCCTTCTAAAGGCCAGTCCTGTGTTTGGTGGGACACACACACTTCTCTACAGAGAGCAGCAACTCATGGCTCAGCATGACGCTTATTAGCATTTAATCTGTGAGTTCTGATGTGTCATTTGTCTGAGTCTTTTATTTATTCAATAGGAAGTGAGAATGATATAAATACCGGACTTCGAAAATGGAGCATCTAACTCTGTGCCTGGCATTTTACGTGTACTATTTCATCTAATCTTCACAATAATCCCATGGTGTCAGAAACACATTGTATTATGTGTAACATGACTTACTCAAGTTCATATAAGCAGTAAAAAGAGGAGTCTGGGACTCAAGTCCAGACCACCTGACCATTAGTTCCTTTTTATTCTCTCTCCTATCCCAGCAGCTGTGAGAACCCCCTCACACACAAAAATGCACTTAGAAGTGTTTCCAATTATAAAGGTCTATAGTTTTAGGAACATTAAGCAATTTGTTACGTTAAAGAGGAAAAGCTAGAACCTGATTAAGTTTTTAATGATGATGAACTGCTGGAGAAGAGCTTTAAGAGTTGAAATATTTCTTGTACTTCAAAAGTTCTCAATTTAAATAATAAAATAGAAAATAATTCAATTGAAAACTGGGCAAAGGACCCGAGCAGACATTTCTCCAAAAGATATATGAATGGCCAATGAGCAAATGAAAAGATGCTCATCATTAGCCACCAGGGAAATGTAGATCAGAAACACAATGAGGTACCACTTTACACATTAGGATGGCTATAATTAAAAAGACAACAGCAAGTGTCAGCAAGGATGTAGAGAAATAGGAACTCTCCTACACGCTGGTAAGAGCGTAAAATGCACATTTGCTGTGGGAAACAGTCAGGCAGTTCTTTAAGTTGTTAAATATAGTTACTGTATGACCCAGCAGTTGCACTCCTAGATATATACCTGAGAGAACTGAAAACATAGGTATAACTTGTATATAAATTTTCATAGCAGCATTATTCATAATAGCCAAAAATTGTAAACAGCCCAAATGTCCATTAACTGATGAATGGATAAATAAAATATGGTATATATCCCTGCAGTGGAATAGTACTGAGCCATAAAAAGGAATGGAGCACTGACTCATGCTACAACATGATGCACCTTGACAAGACTTGCTAAGTGAAAGAAGCCAGTCACAGAAGACCACATATTGTGTGATTCCATTGATATGAAATGTCCACAGTAGGCAAATCCACAGAGACAGACAGTAGTTCAGCGTAGTGGTCACCAGGGCTGCAGCGATGGTGGTGAGGGTTTCAGGGATGACAGCTAAGGTGTGAAGGGTTTCTTCTGGGAATGATACAAATGTTCTACAATTGATTGTAGTGATGGATGCCCAACTCTGTGACTTAATACTAAAAACCACTGAACTGCACGCCTTAAATGGGTGAATTATATGACATGTGAATTAATCTCAATAAATGTTTTTTAAAAAAAGTTCTCTAAGTTTGCCATGGACTACATTTGCAATATGAAGTATTTATCAAAGTTTTTTTCTTATCACCACCTATATATTTCAGCTGTTAGGATTCTAAGAATGTTGCAGCATTGTCTTTATCTTTCACAGGAATGATTTAAAATTACTTTTAACTCATGGACTTAAAAATGAAATTACTAATGCTAAGACTTTAAGTAAAAGGATGCCTGGAGATCCATACACAGTATCACCATTCGCTTAGTCAAGAAACCTAGGAGTCCTCGTTTCCTTTCTTTAGTCCTTACATCCATGTCATCAGCAGGAAGCCCTGTTTGTAAATTCCGTAAGGGTAGAATTTTGTTTACTCGCTATAATATCCCTGGTGCTTGGAATAGTACCTGGCACATATTAGCTGCTTAATTAATATTTGCTGAATAAAAGAGTTCATGTTGTCCTTGAAATTAACACCTTTAAAAGAAAAAAAATTAAACCCCTCACTTGATAATTTCTTAATATATACACTAATTTTAAAAAAGGTAGGCTATGGAAGTTTCATTTGCCATTCTGGTTGCTGAAACATATTAAAGCTAAATTCTCAAAGGGACACAGGGATGCTATGCTGCCAGAATATACAGAAGTAGAACGTATTTTATTCAAGTTCGCTCATATTACCTGACTCACAGATATTTAAAAGATATTTTATTTTATAAAAACTTACATCTGTAAGTAATGGATTGACCATAACAGAGGGCTTAAACCTGGAATACAGGATAGGCTGAGGGGCCCACGAACCCCTAAAATTGTATGCAAAATCTAACATGTATATTGGCATGTGTATCTTTTTGGTGAGAGAGTTCATAGTGTAATTTGATTTTCAAAGTCTATGACCCAAGAGGTTAAAAAATTACTTAACTATAAACAGTCACAAAGTCTTTTAAACATGAATTTGTACAATAAAATATCCAACAGCTCCATCTATGGGTCATTATCACCTAACAGAAATAATGACAACTGCCAGAGATCAGTGCATCTTATGAATGCTTGTGTTTAAATCTTCAGTGTCACTCTAGTGGGAATTTAGTAACTACAATATCACAGTTTTTCTTTCCAGATACAGATGCGAAAATCAGGAGACTGTTGATGAATTCTACTTACAGTACTTCAGCACCAAAAAAAATTGGGCAGTTATGCTGATATATGTATGTACAGTTCAACATTTGTCAGTCTTAAAACGCTTATTTATAGTGAAATCTATATAAAACCGTTAAAAACTTTTCTATTTACATTTTTTTAAAAAAATGAAAAGTATAGTTTCCTTTGCCACAACTTGTCAAAACTGCCTCTTACCCTCCCACCCTCTTACCCCTCACTCTACTTGTGACAGACAGTAATCACAAGACCCAAACATATTGCTTAAACAAACTGTCCTAAAAAGGTAGAATGCTTAAAAACATTACATTTAGAACTGTAAATGAACTTTCTATACGTTTCAAAGAGGGTTAAACAAAAGTATGTAAAAGATTTTTCAAACTCTCAGTCCAACATGAATGTGCAATTTCAATGTAAAGATAGCATCATATGAATCATTAGTTTTCCTGAATATATAACTGAACATTTCCTTTGGGTCAGAAAATGTTTCTTTTTCTTCTGCTTCACAATGAAACATTTTTCTCCATAAGTTTTCTTAAAGTGGGGAGTGGGGAGGTGGAAAGGTAGGCAATCCTGGTTTACAGGAAATTTGTCACAAGAAATATAGTCTGCTTTGAAATGTTTACATTTAAATAAATAGAAGGCAAGTGTGCCAGACTAGAGCACAAAGGAATAACAACACAATAAATTAGCATACAATTGGTGAGAATGTACAAGCCACCCAAAGAAGCACTTCCCACTGGTTAGGGATCCGATTTCTGCCATCCAACAAGGATTCTTTAATGCCAGTATTTTTCTAGTTACTTTATAAACTATGATCTGAGCAAATGTAAAATGTTAACCAATTTAACACTTCCAGGGATTTTCAAAAACAAGTAAGATTTTAAAAAACTGTTCCTGAAACACTGTTTCAAAGTACAAACTATTCACATTCTCCTTTTTTGATGGTGTTTTGCTCAGCAGAAACCAGTTGAGGAACATTCGCAGAAAAAGTCTCTTCACACTGCAAGATAAACTCTTTCTCCAGCCATGGTCCAACAGAAGAAGAATATGAGGTCTCATGCCACCGTGGACGTGCATCCTTTTCTTTTTTTTTTCCTTTTTCTTTTTTTCTTCTTTTTTAAAAAGTCCATTCCCCTGTGAGTTTTATCTTGTTTTAAAATGCTGCTCCTGTAACAATTCTTGTTGAAATGCTGCGGCTGCAGGGTCTATCTACAGCCTAAGCATGGGCAAAGTGCTCTCTCTAGACATCAAAATACAAGGGCTTCCCTGGACACTTGGGAACCAAGCAGGTTTTAAAGTGCACTCCTGTGTCCAAAACACTAGGACCGTTCGGCAGAACTCTGGGAGGGGCTGGGCTCAGTTCCATCCTCTGTGCTACTGTCTATGTCCTGCTCCATTGCTGTTTCATCGTCATCCAACTGCTGACTGGTGAAGTTGTTCAGCTCAAGGAGCCCACTGGGCTCTACTACTACATTGGAGCTGGAGTGACAAGGAATAGCATACTGGGGAATGGCCTGGAAGAGAAGACACAGGAGAGAAGCTTTATGGTAAGAAAAGGTAACAGAAGGATTTTTCAACAACACTGAAGAAGGAAAAGAGATCTGACATTTACTGGACAACTACTACACACTGGGCACTGTGCTAGGTCCTTTCACCTGTGATATTCTGCTACATCCCCATAACAACACTGTAAGGAAAACATTATTCCCTTTTTACAAATGAGGAAACTAAGAGGGCCAGTGACTTAATAAAGGTCACACAGTTGGTCAGGGTTAATGTCAGGATTCAAAGCTAAGTTCTATAAAACTCAGAGTAATCTTGCTACTCCTTGATGGCTCCTCTTTTAATCAAGGAGGCTGAAGTCTGTGCCTAATTCAAGAGAGACTTTGAAGGACATTTTCATTTGATCATCAAGCACATTTTACATGCAAATACAGTCAGATTTTTTTGTGTGTTTGTCCCCCCCATTTCATATAGCTAATCATTGTGAAAGAGTCTCAGAGTTAATAGATCCGGCTTTTTGTTTAGCCCTGGGTCTCGCTTGTGGACCTCTGAAAAAGTCACTTCATTTCCTTGAGCTTTAGCTTGGTCTTGTGTAAAATAAGATAGTTGGAGAAGATATGCTCTAAAGATCCTAGCAGTTCTAAAGTACTATAAATTCCACAATACAGACTCCTTCAGGACAGTAAATTCATCTTGTTTACTATTTTATTCCCAGTACCTAGCACAGTACCTGAAACATTAAGAGGTTAAATAATACATGTGGAATGAATGAATGAATGAATGAAATACACATTATCGCTGTCTAAAAGGACAATGCTTTTCATTCAAAGCATTTAATATCAAAAGCACTTCTGTGGACTTCTTTCACTCATCCCCATAAGCATTTTACTGAATCAGCAAAATGAGTACTTCAGGTCAAAGCTAAGTATTACTACTATGATCTGAAAATGTCCTGACAATGTATCAATGATGATTATAATAACAAGGGCTCTCTTTACTGAGTTTTTACTCTCTATCAGATGCTTGACCAGCTGCTTTATATACACCTTCTCACCTAACTCTCCAAACAACCCTGTGAGGTGGACGCTACTATTTCCATTTCACAGATAATGAAACTGAGGCACAGAGGTTAACTGTTGCTCAAAGCCAGAGTCTTGGTAAGGAGTACAGGTGAGATGCAAATCTAGGTATTTCTGACTCCAAAAGTTTGATTCCTCATCACTATGCTGCCCTTCCCTCTGATACCGCAATCTAGCACATGATACATGTTAAAAGTCAGCTGAGTATTCTGTAGAGAAACTATTAGCTATTATTCTTGATAGATGAAACAAATTGTACTTTCATCCCTGTTCATAAAGTGCAGAAAATAATTTCCAGTTAAGCTATCCAAAATTATTTTCAGTTTAATGAGCATACCAATGTGAACCCCCAGGAGCCACAGTAAATTTTAATACAAATAATAATATTTACCATTTGTTGGGCAATCACTATGAGCCAGGTACTGTGCTACGTGCTTCATGTCAATTTTACGTAATCCGTACATCCATGATGTAAAGTAGGCATACCTTATTCCCGTCTTACTGATGAGGAGACTAAGGCTCAATGAGGTTAAGTAGCTTTGCCCAAAGTCACACAGTCAATGGTAAAGCCAGGAAACCATTCCTTTCATCATATTCTATCTCTTTAGAAGGAAAAAAATCTCTTTGTCAAAGATTATGTAATTCACTAACATTTGTTTTAACTGGGAAAACCAAATTATTTGAATAATTCAACAGCCAGTTCCATGCGCCTTTAAGCATTTCCCCTATACTTAATTATATCATATTTGGATTAATTTTAACTTGCATTCTCTCATAGCTCAGTATCATAGGCAAGGATTAAGTTTACCACGGAAATTTCCAACTCTGAATCTATGGTAAATCCTAGCCTATCCACATTTCATAAACCCAAAAGTTCTCAATTAACTAAAATGTGTTGCTCTGATACCTTCCTAAGACATCTATGAGTTTACTGAAAAATGACAACTGTCAAGAATATAGCCTGGTACCTTGCAAGGGGAGACGGAAATAAAACATAATTCCTAAGGGCTGGTCTGAACTAAGTAATTCTTCAGTCTTGATCTATTATGTATGATGAAAGATGAGTTTAGAATGAAGGGAATATAAGACATTATGTTCACTAGCCTGTACTTACCAGGGCAGAACAGTAACCACAACAAAAATTTTCAATAACAACGATTGAAATAAAAAGCAAAGCTGTGTGGTTAATCCCAAGTTAGATATAAAATTAAATTACTTAGAAATTTCTCTTACAACATGTTTCTCCAGACATTTCAGTTAATTAAGGTTTTATTGTCCTGAAAACCATAAATTTGGACCAAAATCAAGAACTGTGTTTTCCAAGGAAAGGGTCCCTGAAATGTACTTGAAGTAGAAGAACAATCCAATTATATCCCAGGAGTGTTTGAGCAAAGATTAGGGGGCCCAAAATTAGCCCCAGGAAATTGCTGGTCTTCAGGGGTGACTTGCTGAATTAACACTGGGACATGCGGCTTGCATTTATAAATAAGGCTGATATATGGGTTATCTCATGATGATGTCCATCTATTTTCTAGGACTCGCTTCCAAAAAATAAATATAAAATTGTACATTTGCATAAGTATTAAACCAAATTTGTCAAACACCATTATCCAGATAATCTGTCCTTTTCCCATCTTGATCTGACTCTTCCTGTGACATCCCCACACACACCAAACCCACCACCCCCAAGATGCCCAAGAATTTTCATGTTCCTTCTAGTTCTTACCTGGATGATAATTTCTGCTGGGCTCTCTTCAGCTTTCTTTTGGCCTACATTCTGAATACGCATGAACTGGCCTGTCGTAGGCACTCCTGGTGCATCGATTTTCCTTGTTGTTAGGGGAGGGCCAACAGCAGATGGACTTGAACAGGACTCTCTACATTTCTGTTGCTGGGGAGTGCAATTCGCCATCCCTGTCACTACCACGTGGGTGGAGGATAATGATCCTGCTTCACCAGTGAGCATACTAGCGGCAAGAGCCTTCTTTGGGGGATCCACTACCATATGCTCTACATTTGTATCAATCTGAGCTTCCATCAAAGACATTTTCAAAATGTCTGACACTGCTGTCTTCTCAGAGGCCTGAATGGGAGATATGCTTGTAACTGGTGATGTCAGCTTAGGCACAGAACTGCCACCAGTTATCTTTGTAACTGTGGGTGGCTGGCGCCCCTCAAAAGTTATCTTTGTAACAGAGGATCCTTGGGTTATAATTGGCTGCTCCACCTGAAAACAAATCGGGGTTGTGTGTGTTACAGCTACATCTCTTTGAGAAAACCTATCAAACACCCCAGACAATATGGCAAAAGAAACATTCGTGCGGTATACTAGGAAGACATTGTGAAGCTTGGTGTTTTGACAAGAGGGCTGGATAGGAAAGTAATTGGTTACTTTTAAGGAATCTAGGGAAAGAGGAGGGGTTGAAAGAACCTTTGTTCAGCCAGCCAAGGGTCATAGCAACAAAGGAAAAAAAAAAGTCACAGCAGCCTTGTTTTCCTTTGGGATTTATATTCCCACACAGTATACTTTCAACCTGTTTCAAATTATTTCATATAATCTTTGGCTTTTTAAAATAAAAAGGGTTTTAAAAATCTGTTGCTTCAAAATACATTTATACAAACATATTCTATATACATATTTATAATTTACACATACACACATCACTCCAAAGCCACTGACTTTCCCAACTCTAGTTTTTCTTTCAAATATCCACAGATAAGTCCTCTGCAACCTAGAAGATAATTTATTAACTAGATGGTGATGATGTAAACTACAAAGGAAGATGTTCAATGAAGCTCCTTAAAAGACTACAGTTAGCATTATTGTCATAGAAATAAGAGTCTGCAGGCATGGAAATAAATATTTTATAAATAAAGAGTAAAAATAATTTAGGGATATCACTTCTATGCACTATCGGTCAATGCTGAAGTGACTTCATCTTAAAAATGCCTGGAAAAACAAGTTCTGAGTGCTATGATTTTTTCCCTTCCTATACTAAGGTGTGCATTTCCTCCCTAATGTCAACCTTCTGATGGGGTAAGCTAAAACCAGTGTAATGAGGCTTTTGAGTTTCCTCTTGCCAGGAGAAAGCACTGCTCATCACGTTAGGGTCGTGATGGTCTCATTTTTTCCGTGAACAGAGAAGTTTAACTTTGCATGCTATCAATATTCCGTTACCTGGCTTGTCGGCTGTTTCTCTGACGAGGCTGGGAGCGCCATTTGGCTCTGGGGGGTTTGGGGTTGCACGTAGATTTTTGGTTGGTTCGGAGCCTGCTGCAGTTTAGGGAGCTGCTGTGTGGTTTTCACTGCAAGCACCTGTACTACAGTTTGCGGGGGCTGTGCCATTAAGGTAGGAAGCTGCCTGTCTTTGGCCACGATAGGATGCTGTGTGTGCTGTACATCTGGCTTGGGCTGTGCTTGTTCTTGCTGGAGAGGGGTGAGTTTTTGATGCCTGATGGAAAGCTGGGGCATTTGCGGGAGTTTGTGCTGGAGCTGGTCTGCCTGCAGGTGGATGGTCTGCTTCTGTTTAGTCTGGAAGCACTGCAGAGTTTTCACTTGCAGCTGAGTCTGTTCCAGCTGAGGCTGGCTAAGTTTCTGCTGTTTAGCGGACTGTGACTGAGTCAGGGCAGATCGGTAAAACAGACCTGTCTGAGGGTCTAAAGTGTCCATCTCTTCAACCTCGCCCTCCTCAGTTCCAAGTTCCTCGCTGTGTTTGGTAAAAGCAGTGTGACTGCTTAATGCCTAAGTAAAAAAGGCACAAAGTAAGAATGAAATAAGAAAAACACCTACATTGCTACATTTTCCTCAAATTGGAAAAGATTTGGTTATAAGATTCATGCAAAAAATTTCAGAGGGTAGAGCCTAAAAAGACCAAGAGAACTCAAGGTTTCCAAATCTAAAGGGGACTTCACATTGAGACTTCTGTAATTTCAATTCTCAAACGTTAAGTACTGTAAAAACTGGTCTATTACTTTTATAAGAAAAGTTCAAGAGGGACCAGAACTTACAGGCAAAAAGGATAAAGTTGCTCTGCAAGCCCAGGCCAACACACAAATAGAGGAAAAGGCTCCCTGGCTAAAGAAACAGCTCTCAAGCCTGGTCATCGATATTACCCATCCAAAGACAGATGCAACAACCCAGGAATGAGGCGTCCAGAGAAAAGCCAAGGTTCAGAGAAGCCCTCTTTGGCCATGTGCATTTCCAATACTGTCCAGAAGGTAAGAACTGTTGTCTGAGGAACGTGCCTATCCTAGTCCCCACAGAGGGCCTCTGTGATCAGAGTGGAGAAGGCTTAGCAGACTTCACAAAGGTCTGGGAAAACAATGTTCTGCACTATCCCTCCTCGTCCCTTTGCTCAGATTCCAGGCCCACCAGGCAATAGCTTCCCAGAGACCTGGCTCCCAGGAGGGAAGGAGAAGGGGGAGGGAACAAGAGCAATTCTGTCAGTGGAAAGGAAGATTGTCTTGTGTCAGTTATAAAAGCACTGGGAGGAGGTCTTGGTCTTGAGTGACAGGGCCAGCCTGCCTGACCCCTCTGGCTGTCTTGAGAAAGGTCAATGTCAGGACTGGCCAGATAAGGGCCAGACTCCAGGCTGTGTCTGACACCCAGCAAAATCTCCGGTCATCTGGCTTCCCTCAGGGACACAAGATCCACCCCAACTCCATCCTCTTGCTACACCTCCACTCTATAAACTTTAAGGCTTTGAGATTCAACTGAAACCCTCCCCAGTCTCATAATGAACTTCCATGCATAGTTCTCTAATATAACAATCTCTTCACTTCCTTTCATATAGTTTGCCTACCATTAGGATCAACTGTTACCAGTCGAGTGATGGTGATTTATGTGAACACTAATAAGTCATGCAAATATCTGATATCTATGGTATTACTTTATAAAAAAAGCAAGCTGCTTTGGGTTTAAATCCTGGCTCTGCCACCTAGGATAAGTTACGTAACTTTTGTGAGCATGAGTTTCCTCATTTGTAAGGGGGATAACACACCTATCTTACAGGATCATCGTGAGAATTAAGCAAGTTAGTGTATTTAAAGCTCAAAGCACAGTATCTGACATAAAATCAACTTATCAGCATGTTTCCTTTTTCCCATATTCCTAGTACCAGATTCTCTGTTTTAATTAATTCATTCTCTTTACTGTTGAGTCTCTTCCTTCTTAATTGGTCACATGTAATAAAAAAAGTCAAATATTTTTTCACCTACTTATTCATAATGTTCCCATGAGGATTCATTATGAAAGCAAAAAATAAAATAAAATAAAATAAAAAAACCAAAAAACAAACCCAGCAACAAACAAGAAGACAAACCAACCTCTATTTCATTTGAAAATCTTACCTCAGTGATCAATTCTTGCATGACAATAAAATTCTTAGAAGCAGTGACCAATTTTAATGCTATAGATTCATCTAGATATCCCGACCCTTTTGAAATAGTAAGAGTTCACAGGAAATCCAAGATTACTATTTCTTAATTACTTTCTGTTAAGACTCTCAATTTATCTTCTCTATTCACTCCTCATAGATGAAAGAAACACACAAACACTCTTCGATTCAGTTATTTCTCCCCTTATAATAGGAGAAGAAACTGAAGCTTATTTCGGGAAAAATGCAGTAAGAGAAGGTAGGAAGAAAAAGTAGAGATACAACCTGCTGCATAATGTGGGTGATAGCTCCTGGGGAAGATGCTGGGATGGACTTCACCACCACTGAAGTCTGAGTTGCGGTCTGTGACTGAGCCACATGCTGGAGCAGTGTCCGCTGGGGCTGGGAGGGCTGTTGAGGCTGGGAGCGATGGCTGACTGAAAATAGAGGAGGTGATGATATTTCTCCAGAAATCACTACAGCATCTGTAACCAATGTTACAGTCATTTTAAACAAATGTCTGTGACACTGCATCACAGACAAAGAGTGATACTATAAGCTAGGAGGCAGAAGACTGCCCATCTATGAATTATATGACTGAGAAAGTCACTTATCTTCTCTGAGACTCTGTTCTCATCTGTAAAATGGGAATAACAGAGCTATTACAAGGATGACTTGAGAAATGTATGTGGAAGCATGGTGAAAAATATTATCACAAAGGAGGAACAAATCCCTCAGAGTTATAACCTCCTATGAGTTGTACTCATTTTCTCCAATGACCTTTATTTATCTTTTATCCCACTAAGGTAACAACAACAACTAGTTTCTGTAACAGGATGCCCAATTAATTTAAAGATAGTAAGACAATATAAATTTATTTAATCTCGATTCCAGTTCCAAATGTAACAAAAACCAGAAGCACCCACTCCTTTATATGAAGTGACACTGTTTCACTCCTTACAGTTCCTAAAGATGTCAGAGGTCAAGATGACACTGCAGAAAGAGAACTGGACCAAGAGTCACACCTGGATCCTGTCCCACTCTGCCACCAACCAGCTGTGTGAATTTGAAGAGGTCACTTAAACTCTAATTGACCTCTAAAACTTACAGTTTTGTAAATCTTTTTAAGGGATAATAAAAATTTGTTTCTACCTAAGAGAAGACCAAATAAAGTAATGGATTGAAAATGGTCCTTCAATTTTTAAGTACTAAAACATAAAGTTAACAGAATAATAGAAAAATCAGTGTCCTTTCATCTTCTCAAATTTAGTTCATCTGACACAAATGGATTAAGACTATAGATTGAAATAATACTCTCTTGCTACAAAGGTCCCATTGAGTAAACTATTCATCTATACTGATGCCAATCAATCACAATTTCAATGTTTTAAACAGTAGATACATTCACCACTACTTATTCTTCAGAGCTTTAAAAATAATTACGTTTACTGAGAAAAAAATCTAGAAAGGTAGTTAAGGATTTTGGGAATATCAAAACTCTCTCAATAATCATGATTCTAATGCTCATGTATCTTGATCTACAATTTCAAGTAGTAGTGGTTCTATACTTAGAAAAGTCATTAGTGGGGTGTCCAAGGGAGAGATGTTCACCTCAGAAATCAATGTAAAAGTATGGCCAAATTGCAACACTTTATATGTTATAAGTACAGGACTTTAAAGCTATCCAGTGAAACAGAAACAAGCTTTATTTATTTCTGTAACATATTCTATGTACATTCACAAATGCAGTTTTTCTATTGTTGCTCTACCTGCACACATGCCTCCATCTAAAGTAAGAGGCAGCATCACCAATCTTCTTTTATAAATGTACTGTAGTATCAGTTGGTTTTATATGTTCATTTTAAATTATATGAATTAATAAAACCTTCCATATGTGCTCATGTGCCCAATCAAACTGGGAAAAAAAAAAAAGAGTCAGGGTTTATATCAAAGCAACTACTGATAGATTTCATTTACAATATGACTGAATAAGAGAAAACAAATCATACTAATATTAAAATTAAGAAATTAAATTAATGAAGTTTTTATTGATGGAAGCATCATCAGAAATGAATGACATCTGAACAGTAAAGACAATTTCTGATGATATTATCAGATTATATGAAACATTTCTGCTGTCCATACTAATCTTTACAATTATTACATTAACTTTTTATTAAGAAATGAAATGAATTTAATAGAAGACCAACTAAAACCATTTAAAGATAATCTTTATTCAGGATACTATAAATCTCTTAACCAGAGTGTAGGAAAGTTAAGGCAAAACCAACACCCATTGTGGGATAATATGAGAGGCTAGGGCCACTGAGCTGGCTTTGAAGTCAAAGAAAATGCTCCTGTGACTGAGGATATGATGGGAGGAGAATATGGAAGGAAGTCACAGACTGAACATTTGGAAAACAGCTAAAGTGACCTTAATTGGGCCAAATAAATACTGTAAAACAGTCACTTATTTCTTTAAAGAATTCTTATTTTTTCTAACGTCAAACTGTTCATTTCTGAGAAAGAAGGAAAAACTTTGTTCCTTTCTTTCACTCACTGAAGCTTCCCTTTCCTCTACCAGATCAGAGTGCATCCATTTAAGTGGTTTTCCCTAAACAACCATCTTTTACCTTTGGTTATACTAAAAATGGATGCATATCACTTACCTAGAAGGGGAAAAGCAACCTCTGTCCCCTATCAGTGTGTTCTGAAAAGGGCGAGTATAGGAAGAAATCATAGGTGGTTTCCTGTGTTTATGATAATTTAGTCTATCCCCAGAGGTCAATACTGATTTCCCTAACATTGCCCTCTCTTTCATTTTGCTTTCTGCTCAATATCTCTAAAGAAAGAAGCTAGGTGGCTTTCCATAATCTTTAAATGGATTTCCCTATTTGGCAATTTTAACCGATTAGTCTTAATACCTCTTAAAATGATGCCAACTAATTCCTTTTCTGCTTTGGTATTTACATCCTTCAAATATTTGTAACCTTACATGCTCCTTTAATTACCATTAAAGAATACTTAAGACAAGTGTTCTTTATATAGTGCCTCATAAGCCCTCTCTCCTAACCCCTAATTACTAACATTACTACCCTCTCAACTATTTCAAATCTGGAGGTAATGAAGTGTCCAAAACAGAAAGCAGTAATCCAGGTGTGGTCTCACCAGAATCAGAAAATGAATCTATTATCCTTCCTGCTCCATTCTCTACATATGCCATCCAAAAATCTCATTAGTGTTTTGCTGCCAGACTATATTTTAAACAAATACCTAATTCACTTTCCACCAGAGCTCCTAAGTGTTTATAAGAACTTAAAATTTTCCACATTTTTTTCTTTACATTAAAAAAGGGTTGGATTTTATACCTTTTCTCTCCCTTGATCCACCTCCCTTCCTCCCAAATTAAAATATTCAGATGTATAAAAATGTTTATTCTTAGATAAAAAAGATTTTATCCTCTCTCTACGAATGTTGCCCTATATTTACAGATATTATTTATGGCCAAGCTGCAGTTTTATATTACTTGCAAACTTGGAAGCTTTGTAACAACCTATTGATTTTCCCTCCCAGTCATAAAAGAGTAAATCCCAAGGACAAAGTGAACTTGTTCTCAGAGCAAACTGAAAAGGATATAGAAATATAAAAAGTATATTCTCCCCCAAAACAACCATCCCATGAAATTCAGTAAGGTAGTTCTCCTACCTTAATACTACTTTTTAAGAGGACACCTACCAGTAGTGATGTATTCAGCAACTAGTTCTGACTCTACCACAGCAATTGACGGACTCTCAGGAGAATGTCTCTTTTCCTGGGTCATCTGAATAGGCACTGCCATTTGACTCAGGTCAATAGTGGGTTGTCTTGGTTTAGATTCCAATTTTTCCTTTACTGCATAAAAAAGTCAGGGGAAAAGTTAACTTTTATTACAAACAAGTATCAAAAACCAGAGTTGTCCATGGGAATAATGAACCAGACCTCTGGGGTGCCACCCTGGCAGCGACTAAGGAGACAATGAGTTGAAAAGAAAAAAGCAGACTTCTATGAAGGGCTATCTTGTGCATAGCCTTCTATGCAGGATAACTTGTACAATCACACCCAGAAGCCCAGCAAAAGGACACATATACAATCAGAGTAAAATCCCCCCTGTTATCACTAGGCCAGACAACTGGTTCTGTTTCCCTTGTACACATTCCTCTTAGAACATTTCCTTTACCCTCCCTTCAAGGTAGTCCCTGGTATCCTTGAATTCACCAACCTGAAAATAAAGGGTGAATAAGCAGTACAAAGCACGATTTCCTCTCAGGCACGCCTACCCAGAATAGTGCAACACAGTGATCAGTTTAGTTTGATCTATTAAAAATCTGAGATAATCTCTAAAGAAATGTTATAAAGTTTTCAATGACTCTTAAAGAATAAAAATTTTCAATGTTTGGAAAAAATGACCTCTCTGTTCCTGCAGAAAAATGTCTTATGGAATAGTCTGGCATCAGGAATGGTTTCTGTGGATAGATTTACTTTTCTATCTTAATCACTTTTTCTACAAAATCTATTCATTCAGTTTCTACCTTCTCCATAAGGAATTAATGGAAATGGCCAAGTATGTCAAAAACAAGGAGCTGAGGAAATGACTAAGGCCAAAAATAACATCAACATATAGAAATGTTAACCAAAGACTTACATTAAATGCTAGTATTTTTTGGACAGTGTAGAGTGGCTGTTATACCAAACAGTAGTAACCAGTAATTAGGTCCACTGAATGATCACTCAGGTTATTCCAACAAAGCATAAAATATGACAAAATCAAAATAATCACTTAAACAAAGAAAGCAAAACAAAACCAAAATAATACAAAAGTTACTCCACAGGTAGAGAGGACACTGAACTAGAAATCAAGATGTGGAGTCTCACTCTGCCACTAACCAACTGGGTAACCCCTCTAGATACCAGTTTACTTATCCATAAAATGAAAGGGTTGGATAACATCATTGCTAAGATCCCTTAACTACTCTGACAGTCTTTGATTTATTATAATAGAAAAGTCAGTATTTATAACACAGGTTTTGCCTAGAGTTCACTGAAGATACTAAGTAACTAGAAATACTGATAGGGTCTTTTAAAATAAGAATAGCTTTGCATGGAAGCTCAAGTAGTTAAAGTATATGAAGAAATATGAAGACATAATTAAAACAAATTAGAATGCTAAAAAGGGCCATCAATGGTGTTTTATGAACATAAAACTGCTCCACCCATAACAAGGAGGATGCCAGGGGCCCTTCAATCTACCTCCTACTATTCTTGAATAGAACTGGTAACTGTACTGCATCTATCTTTCCACTTAGAAGTGATGGATCTACTCCTTTCTGGTGACAGAAGGCAACAGGATTGTCCATTTTAATAGGGAGACAGAGAAGAAAGAGCTCTGCCATTTTTTCCTCTATCTTTCTGCTAACTGTACCTGTCCTTCAATACTCCTGTGCACATTTTAATGAACTGACAAGTAAACAGACTGTACCAATGATTATAGACAAGTCCAGAGGGGGGAAATGTGCTCAAATAATAACAAAGAAAATAGAACAGTGGTAGTATTTTAGCACAACCCATCTCTAGAGAAAACATGCTTCATTCAATTGAGCATGTGAATTCATACCTGTTGTCTGTTGGAGTTCTAACAGAGCTTTGATTGTTGAAGTAGCTGATTGTGATTCACTGGATACATCCTGATAAATTATGGTGGGGCTAGTCTCCATTGCAATCTCATGTTCTGACCAATCCTGACGCCGGGAAGCAATTACATGAACTACAGGCTGGGAATCTGTTTTATATCAGTTAAAAAAAAAACAAACCCTATAAACAAAGTTTCTCTTAAAACTTTTTTTGTTTTTTTAAAAAATCTTTGAATTTATTGTAAATTTCATGCTTTATCTCCCCAAGAAGACTGTAAGCCCCCAGAGGGCATAATGTCTTTCATGTCTGTATTCACTTAATCATTCATTCATTGAATCAACAAACTGGGCACCTATGTGCCAAGATCTATATTTGGCATTGAGGTTACAAAAGAGCTCACAGAACAATCGGAGGATTCTCAAGAAGCACACAATCTGGTTGGGGAGACAGACATGTAAAAAAACAAGTTACAATTCAATGTGATCATTGCTGTAATAAATAGGTGTGCATCTATCTAGGTGGATGAATATTTGTGTAGAGTAAGAACAAAATGCTGTAGGAGTATTACTTCCCCCAAAGCACCTGAAAATGTGCTCTGTATTACACCCTCAGTGTTCAGTTAACACTTTTTGGATGACTGGTTTTATTGAAAGGAAATCCTTTTTACTGACAATAAGAATGAATATATAATCTAGAGGCAGCATGATATAATAGGACACATATAACATTTGAAGTTCAAAGTCTTAGGTTACAGCCCCAGCTCTAGCAATTATTAGCAAGTTGATTCTTTGGGTCTTGGTATCATTATTTCTAAAATGGCAACAATAAAATCACCTCTCTACCTCATAGAATTTCTGAAGATCTGAAGATGTAAGGAAATGATATATGCAAAAGAGCCTTAGAAACTATGAAGGACAATAGAAATGTTATTGTGGTGGCCTGGAAGTTCTCAATTCTAAGACTTTTTGTTAGTTTCAAAATAAATTATATCCTAATTCAAAATTTATTATATTCATGCTACACAGGTATGCATAGAAATACTAAGTGTGCACCAAATCAAGCAACAAATTGTTTGAGTTTTCCATCTATAGAATAAGCAGATTGGACTGGACTATTGCTAAGTTCCTCAACTCCTTTGTTCAAGACACCACACAAAAAATTATGCAGGACATACAAAGGCACGATCCCTGCTCCCAATTCTGGATTATAGTGGAGGAGACACAAAATAAAGATACATACAGCTTTGTATTTTGGAGTAAAATTAAATGATTAGGGCAAATAAGATATATATAAAAGAAAAAGACAGGTTTGAATTAGAATGGTCAGTGAAAGCATCACAGAAGAATAAAAAGAATTCATGTAGCCCCCAAAACAAGACTAAATACAATGTAAGTTCTACCCTCTATGAACACTACTGTATTTTTGAAAACCACAAAGTTGTCCAAAGAGGTTGGAGTAGAGGTAACAACTCTTCAAAAACAAACAAACAAACAAACAATTGCCTTAACAAAGAAAACAAAATCAGTTTACAATAGATCTGGAATTTTGAATTACCATTAAAAAAACTACACCCCTCCCCACTTGGCCCCCCCAAAAACCCCACTGGGTAGGACATACACCACACAAGAGATGGATAATTTTCATGAAACGTCCACAAAAATCTAGAAAATATCCTGCAGTATCAAATGCTATATGGAGCATATAATGATTTTTTCTTTACTCATTTTAAGTAGATATATAGAATTTAAACTTAAGAGAATTGTATTAGAGAATCATTCTTTTTATATAACGTAAGTTCTCAAATTTAAAAAATTCCACTGATGATATAAGTACCCCGTTGTTAGGTAAGGGGATCTATAGGAAAAGAATGACTCAGCAACCCCACTCTACATACACTGAATATCTAGAAGAAAGCAAGAATTTTATTGTGGAGGGTTACAGTAGAAAGAGACTAGAAAAGGAACAGAAATTTCCTTCCACATAGGAGTGCCTATCAGAGACATCCCTAGAAATAACATCACCCCCATTGCTCACTCTTTCTGCCCATACTCAGAAAGAGTAGCTGACCATCACAAAGTATTACTGCAACAACCCCAACAACTGTGACAGATAAAGAGAGTGAACTTAGATGTGAAAACAATTTCTTGAGTGATTTTCCTATCTACTTTTGACTTATGCTTAGTCTAGGATAAATCTAGTGCCGATCAACTCTCATGCCAGGGTTAGAAAGTAATGACTGCGCTACCAGGAGCCCGACCTCACAGTACCATTTGATTATGTGGTGTGCATTTGTCTTCTAGATTCTTTTTTTAACTTTAATGAAAAGTATATATCCCTTGTGTGACATTCCACACAGTGTTTGCTGTTTTTTGGGGGGTGGGTGGGTGTGGTGAGGAATATAGTTAGTAAATAGTAAATAAAAATTCTAAATCTGTTGTATGTTGATTTTGCTTTCTTTGGGAAGTCTGATTTTTTTTTGAATGACTTCCCTATCTTTCTTGAAGATGGTGGCCTGGGGACCCTCAGATATCTTTCCCTACAAGTTACTTAACAAGTATTTATTAAGTATCTATCACATGTTAGGTACTAAAGATTCACAGTGCATTATTATATTCAAAGGCAGACTCAGGCATCTCTATGAAAAATTGTCTCCTATATCTTTATTATGAAATGCCTATATCACATGTTCATAAAATCATAAGACCTGTCTGCTAGAAACAATCAAAAAATTCATTTAACATATCATCAATCCTCTGCTGAAATCTTCACAAAGTATCACCGCCAGCCCAGAAACTCTAGCAACTGAGAACTCACTACTTTCTAAAACAGTTTCCTTCCATCTCTGCACAGTTATGACAATTAGGAAATTTTCTTATATGGGGTGGAAGCAGGTTTTCCTGTGACTTCTACCCAATGGTTCTAGTTTCTATCCACGTATCTACAAAGACCAATTCTTTTCTTCTTCCACTTCCCAGTCCTCAAGATAACTGACGACAGCTCCCATGTCCCCTGAACCCAAACCCATCTTCATCTTTTTTTCTCCATGATAAATGTTCAGTCTCTATTAACCATTTCTTGTATAAAACGATTCCCAGGTGTCTTACCCATCTAAACTATCTTTTAAACTAAACCCAAGATGTCTACATCCCTTTTATGACAAAATATGTACCTTCCCTCTGAAGTATTGTCATAAAGCTTAAGGACTTTACAGTATTTAAATGCCTAGACAGCACTGCCCAAAATGTCCTAGACAAAATTAGTTTCTTAGGATGATCTACAAAAGGATGGTTCCATGGTCCAAAAAGTTGGAGAGCATTTTACATTATATACTTCACTCTTCATCTTTTACAATATATATTAGCATGTAACAGCTCTGAAAAGTCCTGCAATAAGTATGTTTTGCTTAACTTGAATTTATTTCCCACCCTGTGACTACCCAATCACGAAGCTTTTGAAAAAAATCATCCTAGAAACTAAGCCGTGGCCTACTTAAAACAATGTCTTAACAGGATACATTTTTGTATTTGCCTCATGCCTTGTGCCATCTTAAATCCCTACCCTTGGTTTTGTTTCCTCGTTCTCTTCCATTTTACTTTACATAATCTTGTATTCTATTTAACCTACCTTAAAATTTTTTGGAAATAAACAAGAGTATTAAGAAAAGAAAACTTTAATAGTTTTTCTTTTTAAAAAATATGGAACCCAGTAACTCTAGCCTATTCCCAAGTAAGAAAAAGAATAAAAAGATGTAATTAGGAAGAAAAATTCAGGAGCTGTGGAAGGCGTATGGTCCAGTCTCCTGTAAGTGACCTAGGCAAGTATGGTCTTGATCCATTCGGCCTGACCATCTAACTATTTAACAAGATCTAAAAATACTCTATATGTATGCCACTTAATAGGCCCCAGAAAGGAACCCCAGAAAGGAAACAACATTTTAGATTCTGGCAACAAAAACGAGTTTATAAGGCTGAAGCTTAACCCTATGCCACAGATACTATGGTTGCTGTTTTGTTGTTTGCTCATTCAGTGAAACTTACTGAGTGTCTACTTAGTGCTAGTTAACCTACTTGCTAATTGTTGGAGATACAGAGATAAATATGACCCTTGCCCTTGAGAAGCTAGAAGCCTTGTGAAAAACAATTATTATAAATCAACAAAAAGTACAAAAGAAAATGATCATTGATAAAATAACTGGTAGTACAAAGCAATTCTGGAAGCACAGTGTAGAGTGATGAGCCCTCCCAGGGTGATCTAAAAAAGTATTATAGCAAGGTGAAGATGAAGGCCTCTTTCTAGCCTGTGAGGAGATAGTTCAGGAATAAGGTATAAAAATTAAACTGCTCCTTCTTGGGGGTGGGAGATGGTGGGGAAAGTGGAAACCATAAGTAGAATCAAGAAATTCCCAATACATGAAACATTCTTATTTCCAGGACTTGTGTAAGGGAAATCATCACAAAAAAGATCTGAAGTCAAAAAAAGGTTGGTTCATTTTTATAGTAGAATGCTAACAATCAAATATATAAATAATGGATTTTAGAAAATCATCAATGGATGTTAAAATTAGTAGACAAATGTTTAATGAGAAACATATTTATATGGTCTCAAAGTATCTTTTCACAAATTAATATAAATCTCAAAGGAAAATATGGTAACTTCGTAGTGCAAAAAAAGGGAAGACAAGTGATCAACATTTAACATCATCAATACTGGGACAATCTGACATCATGTGCCTACTCATGGGCTAAAAAACTAAGGACACAGCATCATGTTTGTGGAATTCCTGCTGAATCTAATGAAGAGGAAACATCAGACAAAAACTAACTGAAGAATATTCTACAAAGTAACTAATCAATACCCTTCAAAAATGTCAAGGTCAAGAAACACAAAGAAAGACTGAAGGATTATCCAAAATTAAGGAAAATAAAGAACCATGACAATTAAATGCAACCAAATGCAACACATGGCCCTGAATTAGATTGTGGACTGGGGAAAAAAGTATAAAGAACATTATAGGGCAGTTGATGGCATGTTAATGGATTGCAGATTACAGAATCACAGCGTTAAATTTCTTGATTTTGATATTGCATTTTAGTTATGAAGAGACTAACCCTTAGGAAATATAAACCTATAGCCCTGACTGCTGTGGCTCAGTTGGTTAGGCCTTGTCCTGTATGCAAAGCAAAAGTCACTGGTTCAATTCCCAGTCAGGGCACACGCCTGGGGTTCTGGTTTGGTCCCTGGCTGGGGCATGTACAGGAGGCAACCAATCAATTTTCTCTGTTTCTCTCTCACATTGGTGTTTCTCTCCCTCTCTTTCTCCTTCCCTTCTCTTTAAAAAATAAAATTAAATTAAAAAAATATAGACATACAAATTTAAGTATTTAGGATTAAAGGGCATGATACCTACAACTTGCTCTCAAATAGTTAAGAAATTTAAAAATTGGACTTCTGGTCAAGATGGAGGCGTACATAAACACGCTTCACCTCCTAGCAAAACTACAGAAAAAGTTACAACCATCTCAAAACAAATAACACACAGACAGGACTGTCAGAATATCGAGCTACATGAGGTCCAACAACTAAGGATTTAAAGAAGCCACATTTATCCAGATGGGTAGGAGGGGCAGAGACATGGAGGCATGCATGGAGGCATGGAGACCCAGTGTGGTGCGCAGAGGCGGTAGAATGGGCAGTCCCATATTCATGTGTAGTAGATAAGAATTGGGAGGGATACCTCAAGGGGCAAAGGGTCCCAGACCCAGGCCAGACCACAGAGCCCAGGGTTCCAGCACCAGGAAAATAAGTCCCCATAACTTCTGGCTGTAAAAAGCAGTGGAGGTTGGGGTGGTGGAAGAAACTGCAGGATTTTCAGGAGTCTCCTCTTAAAGGACCTGCATGGACTTAGAACTCATGCAGACCTATCCTCTCTGGGATTCAGCACCAGGACAACAGCAAGAAGGGCACCAGTAGCACACAGGGAGTAGGCGAAGTGTCTGCAAACAGGGCGAGTGCCAAGCCAACCTCCAGAAGCCAGGCGACAGCACTGCCCTCTCTTTGAGCCCTCCTCCAATTAGACCCACAAAGCAGTGAAGCAGGTTGCCCTGCCTTAGCAACTACCTAAGGCTCTGTCCCACACAATTTACAGTTCCCTTTCTACAATAGGCCATGCTAGTAAGACTGGGAATCAAAGCAGCTCTATCTAATACACAGAAACAAACATAGGGAGGCTGCCAAATTGAGGAGACAAAGAAATATGGCCCAATTGAAAGAACAGAACAAAACCCCAGGGAAAAAAACTAAACAAAATGGAGACAACTAACCTAACAGATGCAGAGTTCAAAACATTGGTTATCAGGATGCTCAAGGAACTCACTGAGTACAGGCAGTAGCATAAAAAATGAAGGTTATATTGAATGAAATAAAGAAAAACCTACAGGGAACCAACAATGGAGACAATGACATCAAAGTTCAAATCAACGATTTGGAACACAAGAAATAAACATTCAACTGAAACAGCAAGGAAAAAGAATTAAAAAAAAACAAGGATAGTATAAGGAACATCTGAGACATTGCCAAACATACCAACATCCGAATCACAGAGATGCCAGAAGGAGAAGAGGAACAGCAAGAAACTGAAAACTTATTTGAAAAAATAATGAAAGAAATCTTCCTTAATTTGGTGCAGAAAATAGACATACAAGTTCCAGGAAGTACAAAGTCCCAAACAAGTTGGACCCAAAGAGGACCACATCAAGACACATCATAATTAAAATGCTAAAGGTTAAAGATGAAGAGAAAATCTTAAAAGCAGCGAGAGAAAAGCAGATGCCCTGGCTGGTGTGGCTTAGTGGATTGAGTGCCAGCCTGCTAACCAAAGGGTTGCTGGTTCGATTTCCAGTCAGGACACATGCCTGGGTTGCGGGCCAGGTCCCCAGTAGGGGGTGCAGAAGAGGCAATCACACAGTGATGTCTCTCTCCCTCCCTTCTCCTCTCCCTAAAGATAAATAAAATCCTTTTTTTTTTTTTTTTTTTTAAAGAAAAGCAGAATGTTACCTATAAAGGAGTTCCCATAACACTGTTAGCTGATTTCGCACAAGAAACTTTGCAGGCTAGAAGGGGCTGGCAAGAAGTATTCAAAGTGATGAAAAGCAAGGACCTACCACCAAGAGCACTCTATCCAGCAAAGCTATCATTTAGAATGGAAGGGCAGATAAAGTCTTTCCCAGACAAGGTAAAACTAAAGGAGTTCATCATCACCAAGCCATTATTACATGAAAAGTTAAAGGGACTTATTTAAGAAAAAGAAGATCAAAACTACGAATACTAAAAAGACAACGAATTCACAACTATCAACCACTGAATCTAAAAAACAAACTGAACCAACAACCAGAATAGGAACAGAATCATAGATATGGAGATCATTTGGAGGATTACCAGCTGGGAGAGGGAATGGGAAGAATGGGGGTGGGGGAAGGTGCATGGATTAAGAAGCATAATTGGAAGTTACAAAATAGATGGGGGGGGGGGGGGGATGTTAAGAATAGTACAGGAAATGGAGGAGCCAAAGAACTTATATGCACAACCCATAGAATAGAACTAAAGGGGGGATTGTTGGAGGGAATGGAGGTACCAGGCAGAGGGGCACAAAAGCGAGAAACTGGGACAACTGCAATAGCATAATCAATAAAATATATTAAAAAAAGAAATTTGAAAACTGTAAACACATGGGGTATGTGGGAGACATAACGAGAATCAACAACAAAGCCAACAGGGCAAAATGTAAACTAGTGGTGAATCTAGGTAAAGTATAAACAGGAGTTCTTTTTACTCTTCCTGTTACTTCTCCCTAATTTTGGAGTTACATTAAAAGAAAACATTGCTCTAAGTGGCAGGGGATGGGGAGGAGGGCCCCCAAAAACCACAAAAGCAATATAAAAGAAAAATGGACTGCTAGGCAGCACTTACATTCCTAGTAATTATGACCCTCATATACTCTGAAAAACAGCATTATTTTAGACTGACCCAAACCTTTATCCCTTTCTCTTTCTCTTTCTCTTTAAATCATAGCATAAATATTCCCAGCTCCTTGCCTTTGTGAGAATGTACCAAGGAGCTATAAAAGGACATGGGGAAAGGGGCAAATGGAGATTACAAAAGCTGGCTTTACAGTGAATTATACTAGATATACCTATTCTAAGTTATAAAATATTTCTGTAATATAGAATGTTTTTTAAAAAATACACAGTGAAAGGGAACTAATACATAAAAAAGAGATGATACCTGTATAACAGATCAAAGAGCAGAAAACCTTATGCTCAATCACTTCTAAAAATAGCCAAACTCTTGTACCATTCTTACAAAGACAACGGAAGACTCACTACCGAAATGACATGTCTGGGAAGTACTGATTGGCTTAGAGCTCTCTTAAGAAAAGAAGAGCAATTTCAAAAGACAATCTGAGACTTTATATGTAATATACACACACGCACACACATATATAGACATCTGTACATGTTTCCCTTTTGGCACCAACTCATAAGCTAAATATTTTACATACTTTATAAAGTGACATATTACTCATTTGTAAAAATCAACTTTTTTATTTACTTTGAATTGATGACTTTTCAAAGACCATTTCAAATGCTACTTCCTTCATGAAGCTCTCTCATCCTCTCCTTACTGGAGTGTGAACTTCCAGACTGTGACATTGTTTTTTGTTACTAAAATTCTTATACTGAAGTTGTACATGTATGTTTTTTTAATCTCTTATTCTGGAGTTTAAGCTCCTAGTTAGCAAGAACTATATTTTACTCAGCCTTTGTGAAATATATAAAATTTACTCTAGCATAATACTTATTACATAGTATAAACTAATAAATATTCTCAAAGTAAATTAACAAAATAATTAGCAAGTTGAAGCACGTAAGACTAACTTGGGAAGATTCTATCTAAGACTTAAAATAATAAAGTGTTTGCACAATATGAAGACTCTATATTAGAAAAGTGCTATCAAAGCACTTCAGAAAGGATAATGGGGAGACAGAGAGAGGGAATAGAGTGAATGAGGAATGATCAAGGGAAGATAAACAGCTTTGCTTAGATGAATCAGGGTGTATAAGCACAGGGATAATACACTGTGTTGACAATGAAGGTGGTTTTAAGGTAACTGAGTAGATTTGCAGAAGGTCTCAACGTTTATGATCATGAGTTACTTTCAAGAGACTTCCTGAAAGAACAACGTAACTAAAACAGCACTGAGGACAAAGAGCTTCCCTACTATGAAATATGACTTCATAGCCCCTTCCTTATAATTAGGAGAGCCATACAATTATTATTTAAACTGGGATACCTTTGAGAGTGAAAAGGGATACTATTAATAATTATGCTAGAACAGACATAAACTAGGACTTGTCCCATGCAAACTGCAATATATGATCACCCTACTTAGAGCCTATTTATAGCCCACCTCTGGCCACCTTGATTATTTCTCAAGATTTGGCAACAACCATTTCAAAAGGTATATTTACTTTCTTGCACACTTCTACTACCTACCCAAAGAAAACAGGAGGAATCACAGCTCTAAGCAGTTTGATAATACCTATTTGTCAAAATCATCATCTACAGTTTACCAATTATTTGACAAACATATGCCACGCAGTTAAGAATGGAAAACCTTACCAAAAACAAAACCTCAGCTCACTAATTATGTATCAAACAAAAGAGAATAAAATCAAAACAACTGGCAAATCAAAGCATACGTGTTTGTTTGAAATCCCTAGATGCAACTATTTTGGAACTCGGGCACTATGTCAGCAGTAATTATATAAAAAGTATTTTACCTTGGGAACTTTGGGAGGACTCTGTGGAAGAGGAACTACTATCTGTATAACTCTGTGGTTCTTCTTTTCCCTCCTGAATAGAAGAATTACCGGCCTCTGCCACCCTGGATGCTTGTTGTAATGTTTCTGTGACCAGCTGCCTTGTTTGTTCACTAACAACTGTGGCTTGAAACGTCACTGGTTTGGGTTTAATAAGAACCTAGAAGAAAAGTAGAAATATACCCAGTTTAAATTTTAGAGCACTATTTAAAATGTTAAATTTCTAGGTCATAAACAATAATATTCTCCTGATGTGGAAAACAGCATTCTGTTCATTTACTATGCTTTGGGCACACCATTGTACATCAAAGACTAATTCAACCTATGAACAAATTATAGTCAAGCCAGATTACATGCCAGATTACAACAACCATGATTCTGACAAGAGCCTTTTCCCCTGTTTTTTCCATGTCTATCATGTCTCCAGGAGTCATTTTACAATCATAGGCTACGTAGTAGAAATGATAGTCACAAGCTAAGGATGACAGAACAGAAAGGAGCCTAGATTCCCTGTGGGATTTTTGTGCCACAGTAACAGTCTCAGATTTCCCCAGTCTGAATGTTGATTAATATAAAGAAAATAAAACCCTAATTTGTTTAAGTCACTGTTCTTTGGCTTTCTATCATAAGCAACCAAATGAAGTTCCTGACTGACACATGTGCACAAAGTAAACTTGCTTGGGACCTAAATCATCTTTGAAGAATTCCCCTGAGGAACAATGACGTAGTCAACTATTAGATACAACATGGGACATGTGGTAGATCAACTCTTGGCAAAGGTGAAAGTCACAGACATTAAAAGAAGTGAAATGGGAAAAAAATTTTCAAACTGAACCATTACACTTCAAAATTTGGACTCTAGGAGTTGACTTCAATTGGGTGCATGTAATAAAAACATTAACTCAGCACATTTTATTTTTCATTTCTTCCATATATGAGTCTAAACTTTTTTTTTTTTTTAAGATTTTACTTTTTTTAGGGAGTGGGGAAGGAAGAGAGAAAGAGAAACATTGAAAGTGCTTCCCATAGGCGCCCCAACAGAGAACCAAACCCACAACCCAAGCTTGTGCCCTGACCAGGAATCAAACCAGCAACTTTTCCCTTTGCTAGGTAACACCCAACCAACAGGGCAAGATTCTAAACCCTTTCAGACTTTATTAAGTCGCCCATTTCCAAGAATTCAAGAATGTAAACACATTACAACTTAGATAATGGAGCAAATGAAATTGTTCCAGTTGAATATTAAGGGCAATTTGGACTTTTTTCCTAATCACTAAGCTTACTTGTTTAGATAGTAAACTATTTGACTATAATTCTGAGGAAATCATTCTAAAGGCAATTTATTAGTTTATAGGTAAATTACTACCCTTGACAAAAATTCTAGGACAGCATTTCTCAACCAAAGCTGACTTTGCTTCCTTTGATATCTCATACATCATGTAAAATAAATAGCAGCCCAGCAACATAAGGTTAAATCATGAGCCTTAATTTCCCTGGCAAATCTCCAGATAAGTTCCCTTAGTGGTTGAAAAACAAAAAGACTTCTAGCTTCTCCATTATTTAGGTTTCAAATAAAGCAAATTTTATAAGTAAATAAAATACTTTTGAAGACCATATTAGCTTATAAAAAGTGAATACTTTTCTGAGAGATTCTGAATAACTACCATTCTTCCTCAACAATATACTCCTCAAATAACAATATATACCTACAACAAACTTTATTCTGAGACAATTGTTTTCTCCAATATTTGCTCATGATGACACAAACATTTAGATAGCAAAAAACAAGAAAGTATTGAGGAGTGAAACACAAGTTTGGATAATTATACACATGCAGTCATACTTTAAATAATTTGATTTTTTAAGTATACTGATCTTTTCATTCAAATTTGTACCTTGGAATTTTAGGAATTTAAAATATACTGGAGCCAAGAAAAACCACCATATCTTATAGCATACCTGTGTTTTCCCTTGCTGCCCATAAACAATTTTTGTTGGGATGATTTTAGCTGCTGGTTGAACTGTAGAACCTATTCCTTTTGGCTGAGTTACAATCATTTTGGTGATGGGTCTTGTAGCAGTGATGATGGCTGGCTTTGCTCCCGTTGGCACCGTCTGAATAGTTTTTTCTCCCTAAATTGAAGTTAGTAATATATGAGATTTATAAGCATTTAAGTGATAAAAACTGTCCTTTTACTGAAAAATCACAGAAAGATTTTACCAGGATGATGGGGAAAAGAACTATAAATTGTGCAACAAAATACAATTTTTCCAGGTGATCAAAAATTTCAGACTTGAAATGATTTTAGGTCATCTAACTTTCTATCCAAAGGAAGCATTAATTATTTCCTAATGAATTTTAAAAATTACTGACATAGATCTTATTATACTGTCTCCTTCACAGACTATATTATACTAAAAATCAGAAAATTATAGAAAAATATATACTAAAATGTGAACAGTGGTTATCTAAGAGTTGAGATTATATCTTGCCCCACCCCCACATGCATCTTTATTTTCTAATTTATCTAAAATGAACATTTATGTAATTAAAAATTATTGTGCATTAAACCATTGGGTATATGTACACATACAAAATAAACTGCCTCAGTTCCCAAATATAAATTAGAAGGATAAATAGCAGAATATCTATGTGAAAAAGAATGGGCAAGAGATAAAATCTCTTTCTGAGATTATATGGGAAAATCCATAGGAAAGATTTAGGGCATTTCCCATATTTTAATATGCATATGTTACTAATATCACTTTAGTTTATTGACTAGATAGCTTAAGCCCATTAACTTTTCACCATTTTTGTACATTTTCATCTGCTTTATTCTTAAGTACCATTTTCCGGTCATTTATGGAATCAATACTTGTACTTAACAGTGATTTTACTAAATTATTAAAATTTTAAAAATTAAAATCCGTAAGTAAAAAGGAAAGGATCTGAAATTTTTCACCTCACCAGTTTTTCTTACTTTTTAGTGATTACTGTCTAAACTTAACAGCCAATAAAAACAAAGCACCCAGGTAAGCTGGCAGAAAGGTAATCACTATGAATTTAGAGTTAAATATGATTACAAAAATCACAAGATGAACTGTCTGCTATAATCATCTAAGTTTGGAAAAATGAAGTGTTTGTGAATTGTGTGCTTATTTATTTTAACACATATACCCCTTTTGCAGCAGCATCTCTGGAAAGAGCTCTATCTAGTTCATTTGCTAAGCATCACTGGTTTGCAAGTGGGCATGCCTATGTATTAAAATAGCTTGATGGGCCCTGTCCAAGTAAAATGACCCATTCAAAGCCAATTCAAAACCAACTACCAGGCTATTTTTTGAAAAAACTCTTCTGATGTGTGTGTGAGCATGCACCAAAGAACAAGTAGTTAAGTACAATGGTGTGTGTGTGGTAAAGAGGATAGTCTTACACTCTTTTTTGCATGTAACTATCATTTCTTGTGTCAAACTGTTGCTATCAGATATATCTAGCAGCTAGGATTCACAAATAACTCTTAGATCTACATGACCTAATACCTAAGTTACATGGCAACCCCTCTTACATATCGAATTCTATAAAATTGCAAGCCAGAATATAAAGGGTTCTGAAAAATTAAATTCTAATCCTGGCTTTACTTTTGCCTTACTATGTGAACTCAGGCTAGAAACAATGTGACTTCCCACATGATGAAAAAAAAAATCTATGCTGGACCCCTTTCAACACTGTAAAGTTTGTGATGCTTAGAAAGCTATTAGCAATCTACTACAATAAAGTGTAGCAGTCTTCTTCCAGCAAAGTAGGGATATTATGAAGCCTAAACAGTTAAGTACCAAGATGTATAACAAAAAAAACAACAACCCACTTATTGATGACCTCCTATGTGCCAAGCACTTGTTCTAAGTACTTTCAAAGCAGCTACTAGCTAGTGAAAAAACTCACAGGTAGAGATTACCATCCCCAACAAATGAGGAAATTGAGGCTAAGAGAAGCTGAGTAAGTTAGCCACGGTCAAATAACTATGATACTGTGAGACCCAAGGTTTACCTAGCTTCAAACCTCTTAACCTCTTAAAAACTGCATATAAACTAACAAAACTATAAGTAAATCTGTTATTTGAACTTTTTACTAGCTCTAAGGTAAAAATGAAAGTAACAAATCCCTGTCAATTAATTTAGTCTTAATCCCATATATCTGTTTTTGCCTAGTCTAGGCCAAATACTAGGCCAGTATCTACCAGCCAGATGCAGGAATAAAATTATCCTCTAATAGAGGTTCCCCTGTAGTTAAGCCAGTAGAATCCTCCCTCTCGACCAAACTAATCATGTAAATCATGGTTTAAGCAACCTATTTTAGAAATTCTGTGAAAAATGGCATCAGTAGACGTGTTAACAGTTATTTTATCACAGTGGTGGTAAATCAAGCCATTCTGGCCATTGTGGGGTTCTGAAGTTCTTAAGCAAATATTTGTATAGCTAGTTTTTCAAGTCCTCAGTGTATTGCTGAGTCTGCAGTTCAAGCTCTTACTTACTCCAGCATTTAGCAATGTTGTGACAACGTTTTTGCCCGGGAGGCCTTGAATGGTCGTTCCTTTTCCTGTGGTCTTTTGCACAACAATCACATTGGGCTTGGAAGTCATTGGGATTGTAGTGATTTTGGTAGTCGTTCCTTAGAGAAGGGGGGAGAAAAGGAGGCCTGAGTTAAGGACTAGTGATATTTGATTATTTCTGTTTACGTTGTACACAATACAAGAGATCGGTGTCATCCCAAAATGACACGGAGGCTGTCATGCGGATGAAAATGAAGGCTTTGAAGAGAAAGTTATGAGTTGTCCTAGAATGAGAGAATATTAAGAATTGACTCTTACAACAGTCATCTTTTTGGAATATGAGGACCTGCACATCAAATTCAGAACCGAAAATCACTATCAGTATCTCCATCAATATTCTTCTCCCAACTAGTTAACTGAAACAAATCAGAATCTCTATTCCATGACATATATTCTCCCCAAACCCATTATTATATATCTGTATGACTAGTGTGATAGGGAGACTCTTCAAGATCATAAAAAAGAGGTTGTTAAATGCTTATCAAAATTCATATAACACCAGACTCCAGAGAAAAGTTATGAAATGTCATGTATTTTTACGTGATCAAAAAAGATAAAATCAACATTGACTCACAGACCAACATGTGCTCTTATAATCTACAACACTCTAAAGAGTGAGGATGAGCCCTGGCTGGTGTGACTCTGTGGACTGAGTGAAGGCCTGTGAACCGAAAGGTAGCTGGTTCGATTCCCAGTTAGGGCATGTGTCTGGGTTGTGGGCCGAGTCTCCAGCTGGGGGTGTGCAAGAGGCACCCAATCAACGTATCTCTCACAGATCAATGTTTGCCTCCCTTCCCCTCTCAAAAGATAAAATCTTTAAAAATAAAAAACTAGAAGATGAAACTATTTTATACACATATATAAATTTATATTTCCAATTACTAAGATCTACTGAGCAGTGATATATCTACTGACCCAAATATCATATTATCTTGCCCTCTCTCCCACATCCTTCCACATCTGCTTCCCTCCTACCTTTGAACTCTATCTACTTATCAAATTTGTACCCTATGTTCTTCTAATTGTCCAAGTTGGAACTCCTGGTTCAAATCTTTGATTCTTGCCTTGTCTTCACTCCAAGTATCCCCTAACAAAATGAAAGCCTCTTGAGGTCCACATTGTATCTTTTCACGTCAGATTCCTCAGTGCTTAGCACACAGTGTATGGCAATTACTCAGTAATGAGTATGTGAATGAACTTAAATTTGTCACCAACATGTCTTCTTTCAAAATGTTACCAATATCAGCTCATTAGACAAGTCCTCATCTCTTTTGGCTTCTCATTTTCTCCATTTCAACTTTCTCGCATGCAAATAGCATCACAGGATGGTTCTTCTCATATCAAACATCTAAAAAAACCCTAATTTCATCATGTCAAGGACCCAGAACATGAGAAATTTGTTAAAAACCATCCTAACCTCTTGCATGTAGTTCCAACTTCCCACTTTGATTATCAAATTCCTATATGATCTGATCCTTAATCTACTGATTTGATCTTATTTGTTCCTACTCCAGAATACACATCATGAACTCTAGTCTAACATTTAACTTCTTCACTATGGCTTTCTATTACCACAAAAAGCCCAAACTCCTCTGCTTAGCTTTCCAGGTTCTGTGAGACTTTAATTTTCAGGATTACCTAATATAGACCTCTCCTTCAGTGTTGGTTTCCACACTGGTCCTTGGGCATAACAGGCCCAATGCAACTTTTGCCCATGCAATTTCCTCTGCCTACAAAAACAGGTATTTTTTCTTCTATAGGCTTACATATCATTTATTAAATGACTAAGCACAGAACAGGTATTCATTAAAAACATGACTGATTAAAATATTCTAAAGCAGAAAAATTAAACAAAATTTTATGTTTTTGACTGAAAAACCTTAGCATTCCTTACTTGAGATTTAGAAATAAGATTGTAATAAGAATGTTCTTAGTTCTTATTCTTGCTTGTTCTTATTCTAGTTATATGTCCATTTTTGGTGATCTCATTACAGTCTTTGTAATATATTTGCCATCATCTAATATCTCATCAGTCTAAGGTAACACTCAAGTTATACCAAAAGAGCACTTTTATCTGTGCACTCCCAGCTTCACAAATGTTTCTTCTTTTACCTGTAGGATCTAAAAAGCAGCCTAAGAGCTACAAAAACCAAGCTGCCCATTATTCAGTTATATTAACTTTAACTCTTAATTAACTCTTAACCCCTCCTGTGTGATTATGTCTCATTTGACAATGCAGCCTCACCAAGTCTGGGCTAAAAAAAAAAAACTTTTTAGAAAGTAAGCATTAAAAACTACCTCAAGGAAATGTAAACTAAGCTTTAACTCTACCCCAAAGTACAAGGACCATCAGCTTAATAAAATGTGTGTGTGGAGGAGGGGATGTTAGAAAATAGAAGGAAAAGGCATAGCATAAAGCAAAGCAAGTACAGCATTATATTAAAATACAATATAATTTGTGACTAGAATTATCACATTATAAAACTCTAAAATTCCAGTGAGCATGTTTCTTTATCTCAGGTGATACCTATATATCATACTGAAGTAAGTAGTAGTACTAAGTTTTTAAAAAGGCCTTCCTCTGTGCTTTCTCTGAATTCAGTCTATAGTTCTCATGTTACAACAGAGCGTATACAAACTGAGCATTCTTTAGGGCCAGGAACGTACCTCATGTATGTCCCTGTGTATCACAGCACCCTGCCTAGCCTCTGGCTCACAGTGTATCAGAAAACCCATTTATATATACAGTCTTTACTTATGAAGCATCAAGATACAATGGGTGTAAATAACTGAGAGTCACATTTGGATCACGGTAGCTATAATACTGATGCATTCCAGGGATTCCTATTTAAAAATAAGGTACATATAATTGTCTGAGTATTATGGTAGGTAAGCTTAAAAGAACACAAATTTACTTGCCCAGATTTTACTATCCACAGATCTTTTTTCTTTCAGTGCCTACAATAAATTTTATTTAATATCTAAACACATACACTTCTTAATCATTTCACTTTCCCCACCCAGTCCCCCAACTCCCCTCCCCTCTGGTGATCACCAGTCTCTTCTTTATATCTGTGAGTGTGTGTCTGTTTTGTTTGTTTATATTGTTCTTTAGATTCCACATATAAGTGAAATCATATGGTATTTGTCTTTCTGTGACTGAATTATTTCATTCAGCATAATACCCTCTAGGTCCATCCATGTTGTCACAAATAGAAAGGTTTCACTCTTTTCCTGGCCCAATAATATTCCATTCTATATATGTACCACAGCTTTTTAAAAATTACAGATTCTTAAGTCACCCTGACCATCTTGGTCTCGTGGGTAATGGTTTTCTTCAATTGCAGTTTATATTCAATACCATTCTGCGCCAGCTGCAGATACACAACAAAGCGGCCAGAAAAGCGTGCACTGTACAGAGCGGTCCCCACACTGCCCCAAGAACCCACCAGGCCCCATACCCAGTCATCTGGCATTACTGACTATCATTTTGGGTAATGTCTTCTGTTGTTCTGCTCATAGAATATACAAATAAATAAATGAATTAAAAAGTATATGAACATTTGCTCCTTGCCTAGACATTGTACTAAAGATTAAGAGAATCAAAATCAAGTTTTGCCATTGTCATGGCTCCTCATAATGTCCTCAGGGTAAAGATAATGAGTTCACCTCTGAAGGATCCAATCATCTGCATAAAATATGCATGATTCTTCAACTAATCCTCAACAGAGTTCACAAAAGCCTTTACATGTCTGATAGTTCTATGTATACACATTTAAGTAAATATTTGACTCTATTAAGATATGAGTTAAATAACTGCAAAAAAAGTCATGCCTTCCATCTAATTGCTTATTCCAATAAAAAAAACTTGACCTTTTTCAGAATGCACTTTGGAAGCATGAACTTGTTTTCTAGGATATTAGACAAAGGAATTAAGACCTTCACATAATAATATATATATATAATGATGTTCATCACTGGATTATTGATAATGGCAAAAAAAACCCTGAAAGCAACCTACAATATTCAACAATGAGAAACTGGCTAAATTATGGTGCTTCATATGAGGGAACATTGTGTAGCCATTTAGTGAGGGCAGGAGGAGTGTCAAAATACATTTAATGGAATGAGAAAATAATGTTATTATATAAAAAAAGATAAACATTATATTAGCCATCAGTTTTAAAATACACACACACATACACACACACACACACAACATTTATACAAGAAGTAAATAGAAAAGGGAACCTACAGAAATATATACACTTAAATTTCAACATATTCCTCTGGCTGGTGAAAATTTTAAGTTTTTAATTTTTCTTTGTACCTTTCTATATTTTCTATATTCCCTACAATGAGGGAAAAAGTACCTTTTCTGAAAGTCTTTTACAGTTACATTTTTTAGTCTATTTTAAGAAAAGCATTCTTTTTTGTTGGGGAACAAGGAACGGCACTGGGGTCGGGTGAGTATGAACTCCAGAATCCAGCATCTGCTCATGAATGAAAGCACAAATTATCTGAATTCATCCAACCACACTTACCATTTTACTATAAATACATAATCTGGGGCTTAAAACTAACCTATAATCCTAGTATCACAAAGAACAAGAATATTACAAAATAAGAGAACTATCTTTATAAAGAACATTGATATGTAAGAGAAGGGTCAGTTTGGAGCAGTCAGAAATGAGAGAAGCTCTTTAAAATAAAAGTGGCAGAGGTAGAGACAAAATGGGTTGCATGCAATGAATAATGTTGTTTCAACTGTGTGCCAAGTATCCTACAGAGCTGAAAAATTTAAGAATTCTCATGTATATGACTACACTTGAAATAGCAACTGTGAGCTGCTTTATATTTAAATAGTAAGGTCGATAAATTATATACATGATAAAATCTGTAAATGTTGTATCTGACCACCTCTTTGCTTCTAGAAAAATGTGCTTACTTTGCATTGCTCTAACCTGGTACAAAGCAGCTAAATCATAAATAATGTTGGAAAACAGAGGCCTCATAACGTCTGACCATCTCTTCAAACTATGTAGAACCATGAATTCATATATAAGTAAAGGAAAAACCTTATAGTCATAAAAAGCAACATACCAATGAAAAACATCATAATTCTTTGAGAAATGTTTAATTGAGTATGTGTTCTATACTATTTAAAGATACTGTCAGGTAATAAATTATAATTTGAATTTTAACTGAGTTATTTATCATATCCTCTTAAAAATCTGGAGTATGATCATTCTTTCCCTACTGGTTTCACCCTCCTCAGTTTGGCAAACATTGAATTTTATCACTTACACTTAAAAGTAGAGCCAAAATTAACAGTTTTAAATATAGTACTCTATGCCAATACCATGCCCAGCTTTGCTTTTTTTCACTCTCTGAGTTATCAGCAACATCATATTACTGCCAGGAACTTCAATCCCTTCATTTTAAAATGTTAGAACTCACCTGGGGCATACAAAATATGGCTAGTCTACAAAAACAGTAAACAGTTAAAGTCCACAGGGTTTGCTTGATCAAAGATTATTTACATCATTTTAATTAAAAAATAATAATCAATCAAAACAAATGCCATGTAAACATTCCACTACAGGATCCACAACCCAAATACTCCAGGAATTAATGAGCCAATAAAAACCAGGTTAAGGTTCTAAAATACCAATAAATATTAGCCTTCACTACCTAAGTAAAATATTTTTTAAGAGTAAACAGTCAATATAAATGGTGAAAAGCAAATAAGGTATTCAAGTATTTTTATTTTTAATAAGCTAAAGTGACATTAGTAATTGAAATGATGAGTTATGGTTCCTCAAACATACTTAGATAAATAAACACTAGTTCTTCCAGTACCTAGCTTGTGTGGTCTTAGACAGGTCAATTTTGTCTCTGTAGCCTTAAATCTGTTTGTGTCTGTAAACTGGGGATGATACCAATTATCTCAGAGTTATGAGGTCTAAACAGATTAACAAATGGAAGAATATTTTACAAATGAAAAATCTCTATTGCAAATATTAAGTCATAATCTTTCCATTCTGAGAAAAGCAAATTTATGTTCTACTTTAAAAATATCAAAAGCTTAATATGTGAAGATTTAATACCAGAACTAAAAAAACCTATAATCGTTAAACATCAGGAAAAAAAAAAAAAACCCTCTAGATTTCAAAGTGAAAAACTGAGACCAAACAGAATTCTTCGACAGTTGAAATGTTTTTTCCTTTTATGAATTCCTCTGTACCTTTTGTATGTTTCAGATATACCTACCAGAAACTATATTACTGCTAATTATCTTGCCCCCCAAGGTAGCTAATGATTTGGGTACTACTGTAATGATGCTACCACTGGTAGTTTTCACATAGGTTGCAGCTCCAGGGGTTGCGGCCATCCGACCTATGGATGGGCTCACTGTTGGCCGGGTATAAGTTGCCTGTGTGCCTATAAAAAGGGAAAAGCCAAAAGAAAAACTTGTCATTACTTATAGAAGAATGGCAACTTGTACAGTTTAACTATAATTCAATGTAACCTACATTGCTTTAACTTGAAAACAGAATTTTAAGGTATCAAGACTTAAGTAATAATTTATAGCCAGTTTTCAACACACATAGCAAGTACTATAGCCAGGTTGATTTGAATCAATTTTACACATAAAATATTGTGATATGTTGCATCAAATTACTAACACCAGGAAAAAGTATAACTATGTTAATTCTGTTGCTTCTTCCACTACCCTTCTTCCATTAGTTTTATGCCAAAAGAAACATAAATTTAACCATCTTTTCTGCCAGAGCATTTTAGCCTTTTCTGTTACAGATTTTAAGGTCTCTCTGCATCTGATTTATGCTGCCTCAGTGCCAAGCCCAATGTCAGCAGTCAGCAAATAAGGCAATATTGTTTGCTTAAAGTGTTATAAACTTTTGCTGTTTTGTACTCTGCTGCCCTGCAAATACATTTCCATCCTTTAAAGAAGTTATGCCATCATTTTACTAGGGATTAAAGTTAAAGTTGCCAAGAATTGCCCAGAATATTTCTTTTTGGCCTAAAAAGTTCATTATTTACATATTTCCTCAACTTTAACTGACCTGTTATTTTTCTTCATGTCTCTCAAAAAAGGGTTTTTTACACTCTGCCCAACTATTTCTACAACTTCTTTCTTTTCCCAAGGAGGAATTAAAAACTAACCAGATCAGCCTGTTACACTTTCTTACAAATCTGGTAATTCAGAAATACCATTCATAAGCTAAGAACTATTAGTTTTGAGGGGAATGAAAATGACTAAGATAACACCTTCTTCAACTAAAAAAAATTTTTTCATGATAATTAGATTCAGAGGTCACTAAGATAACCATTTTCAACAATATCCTCTCCCAAAAAATGCTTTTAGCAAGTTATTCACCATTTAAAAACACAATCCCTATCCAAAAGAGGGAGGAGGGAAAGTACATGAAGTAGAATTAGTTTAAATTGGTTACAAACATACATTTGAATCAGAAAAAAAAAGATCAAGTGCAAAGTAAATGTTATATAGATACATAGTTTGAATCAGTTAAATTATAACCAGTAAAAAATTTCAATTTAAGCTTTTGTTTTTTTAAAAAAGAAACACTTATTCCAATATAGATACATAGGAACAGACACATTACTCTCGCTACCTTTCCCTGACATGATGAATCATATATACCTAACACTACTGTCTTTGGACCAAATGGTGAAAAGTTTTGGGGGGGAAGTATAATAGATTTAATACAAGAATAACAGTATTTCTAAAGCACAGGTTTTGCATAGAGACAGAAAGTAGAATGGAGGCTGCCAAAGCCTGGGAGAAGATGAGACTATAGAGTTTCAGTTTGGGAAGATCAAAAAGTTCTGAAGCTAGATGGTGGTGATGGTTGCAAAATAATGTGAATGTACTTAATACTAACAAACTGTACACTTAACAATGGTGAAAATAGTAAATTTTGTGTTATGTATATTTTACCACAAATTTTTTTAAAGCACTGGTTTTGGAGTCAAAAAGATCTGGGTTCAAATCCCAGTTCTGCCTTTTACCGACTATGCGAACTTGGGAAAGTTGCTTAACATAAGTCTTTGTTTTGTTGGTGAAAATGGAGATAATAGAGCCTAAGGGGAATTAAATGCACTGTTTATACAGACCTTTACATACTGGCCAAGAGATGATAGCTTATAAACCTCAGATAGGTATCATTTATACTAGTTAGATACTATTATCTAAATACTGGCCATCCTTAAAGTAAATTGGTAAGAGTTATACAAATTTGAAATGATAGCAATGGCTAATTCTAATATTAATTAATAGTAATAGCTATTGAGCACTCTGTTGGGGACTTTTCATACTTGATTTCCTTTAATACTTACAATTACCTTATGGCATAGGTACTGTTGCTCCTATGCCATAAGATTATTGAAATAGACAAGGGAAAATACTGAGGGATTAAGTAACTAACTGTTCAGGTCACAAAGGGTGGTATTATTTAAAATGTTCTACACTGCCACTTCATTGGGCATAACCTGGTTGCTCTCATTTCTAGGCAAAAATGTCATCCTGTGCTTCCCACAGTCTGCATAATGCTTATACACTGTAATGTAATACGGACTCTCAACATCATCAAAGTGAGGTCCTTCTGGGCAGGGACTGTGTTTTCATTCACTCAGCAAATCCTACTAAACACTGACTTACAGACCAGCTCTCTCTCTCTATGTATGGGTAATAAAACTGATACGGTCCCTTATCCATATGGGAGCTTTTGATCTAATAAGGTGAACAACATTAAACAAATCAAGAAAAAGTAGCTACGTAATTACAAACTGCAGTACATGATATGAAAGAAAAGAATAGAGGACTGTATAACAATAAGAGAAAGAACTATTTTTAGATGGAGGGAAGCAGGAAGTCAACAAAGGCCTCTTTGAAGAACTATCTCAATAATCTCTGAACCACAGTGTCAAACACATTGTTGGTACAGAGAAATTACTCAATAAGTATATAGTGAATGAACGGACTGATGCTCAAGAAAACTTACCAGTAGGAGTGGTTACCAATTTAGTTGTCATTATTGCACCATTACTGCTCACCACCATAATAGGGGAATTGCTACTGGTGGGCAGAGTTGCTGTCACTGGTTTGGGTAAGATTTTACTTGGTTGAACTTGCTGTGTGATGATTTTAACACCTTTGAAAGAAGAAAAATAAATGTCAGTCAAGACTATTTTAAATACATGTGCCTTATACCAACCCAAGAGGGCAGTAGTTACACACATTTACTTCGCCTTGCCTAAAGAGCTTTCTTCATATGGATAAAAAAAAAACCCTTTATCAACTTTTATTTCTCAAATTCCCCTTTCCTAATTTCTCCCATCCAAGAATACAATTAAAACATTATAGAAGCTATTAAATTATTAAAGAAAAATATTTTTTCTTTTGTCTATGATCATGTTATATAAGAGCTTTCAAACGAAATTAGTCATTGACCTTAACTTTTATAGACAAACAATCTGCTCCATGCAGATTGGGGTAAAAGAATTAGAATAAGAAGTCAAAAACAAATATTAAAATAGTTTTTATACATTTCCAACTACACCACATAGTTCTCTAACCTCTTAAATGATAAAGGCTGTTGAAAACTATAAATGAGCAAGAACATTTTCTTTTTGAACCTTTATTTTTACATTGACTGCTTTTAAAACTATCTTTAATAGCTCACTTTGTTAAATACAAAATAAAGAATACATTATTATTGCACCTACAAAAAATATTCACGTGGACAAGAATTTGAAGGCAATATGTTAGGGTGGTGATGTTATTTTTTTACACTTTTCAAAAATCTTATTTAAATGCTATAATTGCTACATTGACTTTCCTAATGTAAAATGTCCATTTAAAAGAAACATTTCAAATTAACTACAAATTTAAGTATTAATAATTATTAACTGAGGAAGAAAAATTTAGGAACACTTTTCTCCATCTACTTCACTGAAATAATTCAAGGAACTGAATGTATTACACCAGGAGTTTATTTTCATGGAATTGAACGTATAGTGATAGACAAAAACTTTACAACTTTTTAAAATGGTGATTAGGCCCTGGCTGGTGCGGCTCAGTGGATTGAATGCCAGCCTGCAAACCAAAGGGTCACTGGTTCAATTCCCAGTCTAGGGCACATGCCTGGGTTGTGGTCTAGGTCCTCAGTAGGGGGTGCAGGAGAGACAACCACACATTGATGTTTCTCTCCCTCTCTTTCTTTCTCCCTCCCCTTCTCTAAAATTAAAATAAAATCAACCTTAAAAAAACATTAATTTAAAAAAAATGATCAGATTGAGACATTAGGGAACAAACAAGTCTATTTCTTTAATAGCTTTAAATAATTTTAAATTTCATATGCCAACAAAGAATATAAAATTATAACATCTAAGCATAATTAGGCAAATTATATCTCTATGACTCCGTTTGCTCATCCATAATAGAGATACTATTAACATATACTTTCTAGGGCTATTGTGAAGATTAAATAAATCAAAACTGTAAAGTGCCTAGTACATATCAAGAATTCAATAAAGTATTGTTATCACAGAAGTAAAGAAATGCTGATTATAATAAATCATAAACAGTGAAGTTGTAGGGAAAAATTATTTCAGGTATTAATATTACCTCATTAGTGAATTACAATAACAATCTTTAAGGCACATAAAAAGAAGTTCACAAATAATCACAGACAGAACAATTTAAGAGAATCATAAGAGACTACCTTGCTCAGTCCTACAAATAAGCTGAAAATTTGGGTGAAACATAATTTTCTAGAAAAATAGTATTTATCAAAACAGACCTCAGAAAAGATGTGTCTAAATAAACAAGTTTCCTTAAAATAAATTTTTAAGAGTTCCTCCCCCTTTACCAAAAAATAGCAGGTGCAGATATTTTCACAGGCTAATTCTACAGTCCTTTAAAAAGAAAATTATAATGTATTTAAAAACCATTCCTCTTAAAAGTTTTCATCACACACACACAAATTTGTGTGTGGTGATGGAGGTTAACTAATGTTAACTAAACCTCTATCAAATCATTATACTGTATACCTAAAACTAATACAATGTTATATTTCTATTATATCTCAATTAAAAACAAATAAACAAAAACCATTCCAGAGATCAATTTCTGGAAACGTAGCATGATGAAGCTGGTAAAAATGATATAACCACCAATGAAAAGCTCTGGAAATTGTCCCAAAGACAAATGAAGAAACATCTATCCAAGAAAATACAGAGAAATTCAGTAAGAAAGGCAAGATCTGTAGTATTTAAACCAAGATCTGCTCCTCCTTCCCCTGCTATTAAGTGAGGCAGTCTCCTCTACAGACTGCTGCAGTCAAGAACACAGGGTTTCCCTTCTTGCAGCTTCCATTCAGAAGACTTTCTTTTGAGAAGTAACAGGACTTCAGCTTATCCCATCTTGCCCCCAGGTACCTATTGCTAAGACTAAGTCCTGGTCAAGTGCAGTCAAGAGGTGGGTGCTCCCTTCATCTGCTCAGCCCCCAATTCATGGGCCAAAGGCTCTACCTTGGGCATGGTGCCGCCGAGAATACTGGGGTCCTGATCACCATTGCCATGGCTTGTGAGGCGGTGGCTCCACTGCCAGGAAAAGAAAACTAAGAGGATCTCAGGCTGCTACCCGTCCTTTCAACCCTGCCTTCACTGAGTGCTCAGCTCCTAAGGCAGGGGTGTCATTCAGAGAAGCATGCCGCTGACTCCACCCCCAGAGCTCCATGGCTGTCTGAGCTGGAAATAGGGCATAAAGCAGGTGGCTCTTAATCTCTTCCCAAAGGAACTAACTTCATTTGTAGCAGAGCATTGAGAACAGTGGAGGATGTGATAAAAGGCATCTGTGAGGAGATTCATGGATTTAATAAAGGCACATTCTAGAGACTATAGGCCAGATAGTTTGCAGAAGGAAACCGAGGAATAAAGAAGCTGAGAGGAATCCTCTAATGATCGGAACAAATATCAAAAATAGACCTCTGGAACTATTCCTTCAAAGAAGCCACAGTTTGCATCAGCTTGTAGAGAGTAATTTACGCTCCAGGGCATTGTTGAAATCAATAATCAGTTAGCAGCTGAGAGTGGCCATGGAAAGAAAGAGGGCAATACCAATACCAGTGTCATCTCAGAATGGCTGGGCATACCCAAAGCTGCACCGCCCTGAAGAACACATCAGAGGCTTAACTCCACTAAAATAATTGATCTAGCCACTAAACAACAAACAACCAAGCAAAGAAAAATAATACATCAGGGCTTGAGGGATAGGAGAAGACTAGTACCCAGCTATACCAAGTACCTAAAATATCGAAATAAACATCTAAAATGTCTAGTTTCCCAGTGATTTTTGTTGGAAATGTTTTAGTTTCCCATAAAAATCACTAGGAGGCATGCAAAGTCACAGGAAAATATAACCCAAACACTATGAAAAAATTCAAAAAGGCAAGCAACAGAAACTGCCTATGAGAATGACCAGATGTCAGATTAACAACAACAAAAGAGAAATCCAAGTAATCATTATAAATAAGTTCACAAAACTAAAGAAAAGTATGGTTTCAGAGGGAAAAAAAGAGTACTCACAAAGTAGCATCAAAAAGAGAATATTAATAGTGATAGAAATTATATAAAAAAAGAAAAATCTGGAGCTGAAGAGTACAATAATTGAACTAAAAAATTCATTAGAGAGGCACACAATAGATTTAAACCGGCAGAAAAAATAATAAGCAAAATTGAAAATAGATCAGCAGAGATTATGCAAGCTGAAGAGGGGAAAAAAAAACCTACTGTATTCTTCAAATGGATCAGTTTTATAATCCAGATGAAAATAAAGTTCGACACTCTTTAGCCTCCATTTAAGCCAGAAGAGAAATAATGGTGTCGACAGGTCACTATTTAGTAATGCTGTTACCGAGAATAAAGATTTGCTGGAATGTGCACTCACAGACCTCATCGTGGCCACCACTGTGGCTGTCAAGCACACTCAGTTTAACTCCGTGTGCCATGCCAAGAACAATCAGGTTACTGGCAGTGGAGCAGGACAGCCGTCTCGGATACACTGCACATGGCTTGCAGAAGATAAGGCAAACTTTTGGTGGCTTAGACATCATCCATGAGTACTCTTAATGAAGTTTAAAACCGTAGTGACAGAGCAGAAATCTCCAATGTCATCAATCAATATGTTACCAAACCCATCAATGAGGATGAAGACTTAGTAAAATGGAAGGCACTGTTTGAAGAAGTCCCTGAATTATTAACTAAGGATGAGAAGGAATGGTTTGACAAATTTGGTGAAGTTTCTATCAGCTCTGATGCCTTCTTTCCTTTTAGGGATAATATAGACAAAGCTAAAAAAGAATGGTATGGCATATTTTCTGCTATGTCCGGTTCTGCTGCTGACAACGTTGTAACTGAGGCCTGTGATGAACTGGGAATAATCCTTGCTCATACGAGTTTTTGTTTCTTTCATCACTGATTTTATCACACATTACTTTAAGGTCTGCTTATATATGAGTGAAAAATCATGTGGAAAATTTTGAAAATACTTAAAAAAAGAAAACATTAAATCTAAATAAAAAACAAGAAAATGTGGTATATAGATATAATCCTGCCATTGACAACAACATGGGTAGCATTATGTTAAGTGAAACAAGTCAGAGAAACTTTAAGTACTGTATGATCTCACTTACACACAGACTGTAAAAAATGAACAAAAAACCCCACAAAAAAGCAGAGCTCATAGATACAAGAAAACAAACAAGAGGTAAGAGGCTGGCTGAAATGGGTGAAGGTGATCAAAAGGTACAAACTTCTGCTTATAAGATAAGTAAGTCCTGGTGATGTATGTATAGCATGGTGACTATAGCTAATACTGCATTGCATATTTGAAAGTTCCTAAGACAGGAGATCTTCAAAGTCCTCATCATAAGGAAAAAAGTTTGTAAGTATGTGTGATGGATGTTAGTTAAACTTATTAGGGTCATCAATGCAATACACTGAGGCGAGCAAAGTAGGTTTACAATTATTCATATGGAAAGTAATGCAATAATAAATAATTCTGTGTTTTGCATACTCACAACTGTAAACCTACTTTTGCTGACCCCTGTGTACATATATCAGATCATAATGTTATACACCTAAAATTAATACAATGTTATATAACAATAATATCTCAAAAAAACTACATGTTCCTATCAAAAAACAAAACAAATTAAAAATATCAGCATCCTCCAAATTCCTGTTCTACCACCAAATAAAGTCCAAATTCACTGGAGGAAAAAAAAACATCCATTTTCTTTTCTTAAAGATGTTAAGTATGTTAAGGGGCTTTTCAATTTCCCTGTGACTCAGCCTCCATCCTACCTACCTTTCTATTTAACACTCTTACGAATTGGTAACTTACAGTAATTGACTCTAATGTCCAACTTCCCATTGTGCTGGAGATGCTTTTAATAAAGTGATAAATTGTTATTCCACAAACCACAAACTTCTTCATTGTACACAATGTCTCATAATCTTAGCACCCCTTCTGTTCATGACAATTTGACATCATATTCGTGTGTATGAAATGTCCTCTAACACAAGACTCCCCAGACTAATTTTTCCATTGCCCACCTCCCATAACTGCAATGGGCCCCAGAATATAATTATGGGTTTACTTTCTCAGCTTTCTTTATCTTTCTTGAGAGTTCATTGAGAGGGGAAAGAAAAAACAAAACAAAACAAATGAAAAAACCCTCTTCCTGCTGTGCAAGCTACTGTTTATTCCTTTTCTATTCATAAGCTCCAATTCTTTATATATAGGCATTTCCAACAGGACAGTCTCAAAATACATTTTGGAATTTAAAAATCTGGTGCTTGGTTAAACTGTATATGGAAATAAACCCATATATTTTTGCAGAGAGCTGGTGACAGGAGAATTACCATATTGTGTAAACATTTTCCAGTTACCTGACTCTTGTTTGATTTGAATGGTAGGCTTGATACCAGGTGGCAAAGGAGATTGCTGAGGCTGTTGCTGATGAGATACTGAAGAAGACTGAGCCACCTGTTGCTGTGTCTGTTGCTGCACTTGATGTAACTGCTGCTTAGGAGACTGTTGATGCTGTTTAGGAAACTGTGCAAGAATTTGAGTTGGGGCACCCACTAAGCTTTTAGGGGAAGGAAGTCTGGTTGATGCCATTTTGATTGCTGATGTAGATACACCTGTAGAAGAGTGGGGGAAAAGAAAATTCAATAGTAAAACATAATTAAAGTTACTTCTGACTATTGTAGTGGATAATAACAGACTAGGTAAATCAATAAAAGCAGTAATTTATTAAGCACCTAGTAAGTGTCAGATATAACATGTGGTGTTTTACATATTTGATATCTAATCCCCAAACCCTACAAGGAAGGAATCACTGCTCTCACACTCAAAAAAACTGATTTTCCCCTGGTGAAGAGTTAACACAAAAGAGACGAAGTATCATGCAGGATATTCTCACAGATGTCTCAATAAATTTTCTGTTAGAAAATACAGGTTTCTCAATGTAATATAAAAACAAAACAAAGTATGTTTTGAATCTTCTAATACTTTTTTTCAGAAATTACTTTTCAGGTTCTAGTGGGCCAATTTAAACATGGCATGAAATAAAGTAATTCACAATGAAACATTTATTTTTTGAACAATTTAGTATAGCAAAGTAGCTTTTCTGTATCTCATTTCCAATAATCTATAAATTAAAGTTATTTCTTAGGAACTCTAACTGGGCCCCAACTGGTGTAGCTTAGTTGGTGGGGCATTGTCCAGAGAATCGAATGGTCACCGGTTCTATTCCCAGTCGGGCAAACACCTGCGTTGCAGGTTCCATCCACCGGAGCATATGCAAAAGGCAACCAACTGATGTTCTCCTCTCACATCTATGTTCCTTGCCCTCTCTTTCTCCCTCCCTTCCCATCTCTCTAAAGTCAAAAATAAAATAATAAGAATACCCTCTAACTGGTCATTAAATACTGTGAAAAGTTACAAGCAGGCAAAAAACCTGATGAAAAAAGGTTGTAAGACATTTCTTTTCAGTGCAAATCTAATATTAGCAAGCATGAATAATTACAGAGTACCAATAATTCCCACTAAAATCTATGAGTCTGAAAGAAATTCCTCCCTCTCCCAGATTTTTCATCAATAATCTTGTAATTAATTCATCAACAACACGATAGGACTATTTGTAAATGAATTAATATTCCTAACAGAAAGAACCTGGAATATAACTCACCATACTCAACTTGCCAAACACTGCTGAAACAATGAAAAGAAACTGATAAATTAATAGCCTAATTATCAAGTACTTAGGCTATTTCACACCCTTCTCCACCACGCCCTCACCATTATAGCACTGTATATCTGTAATAACACTATATTATAGGAAAGTTTTTAAATAACATCACATCCTTGAGTAAAATGTTTCTGGAGAATGATAAAGATGGAGAGGAAACCTTGAAAAGTCATTCTGACTCTCTGGGCCTCAGTTTCCCCATTTGTGGAATTTTCCTTGCACTGTAAGTCTTAACAGTTGCTGTGTGGATCAGGTGAAATCACGGAATGAGAAATACTTGAAAGTAGACAAAAGGTGTAGTCACATTTTTGTCTACTAAATTGGGGGGCTTACTCAATTACTTACACATGATCCTACCTTGCCCACTTACAACCCCTACTAAATACTAGTTTTGGCGACGTATGTGCTATATTACTTAATTAGGCTGAACTGGGTTATCTCTGGAGTCCCTTTAGGTACCAACACTTTGTGACTCAGTAAGCATAAAGTGTTATACAAGTAAAAGTTATGATTTTTAAACTATATAAAAGCTTTAACCTTTATATTGCATACCTAATGAACTCTCATATTAAAGTAAATTGTGTACATGAGTAACTCCCTAAATGAACTACGTTCTCCATATACTTCTGTACACAATAAGTGTCTGATGTAAAAGTAGGGGACTTCTGGTGAAGATGGAGGCGTAGGTGAACATGCCTCACCTTCTTGCACAACTACAGCAAAAATTACAACTAGACTACAAAAAAGTATAACCCAGAATCATCAGAAAATCGAGCTGTATGGAAGTCTAGCAACCAAGGAATTAAAGAAACCACATTCATCCAGACAGGTAGAAGGGACAGAGACGCACAGGAAGGTGCTGAAGATGGAGAGGCATGAAGACACAGAGATGCAGAATGGGCAGTCCCACATCTACATGTGGTGGATAAAAATCGGAAGGGATACCTCGGGAGTGAAGGATCTCAGCCCCACACCAGACCACCAAGGCCAGGGTTCCAGAGCCAGGAAAATAAGTCCCCATAACTTCTGGCTGTAAAAACTAGTGAAGTTTGAGGCAGCAAAAGAAACTGCAGGGTTATCAGGAGTCTCTTTTTAAAGTACCCACAACAGACTTAGGACTTACACAGACTCACTCAGGGATTCAGCACCAGGGCAACAGTTGGAAGGGCAAAAGTGGAATACCAGGAAAAACTGAAGTGCCTGGCATCAGGGTGAATGACTAAAGACAGCTTCCTCCCAGGCAAAACTCAAGAGGCCAGGCGGCAGCATTGTCACCTTGCCGAGCCCTCCCCCACACAGAACTACAGAGTAGGGACACAGGTTGCCCAGACCTTGCAATTACCTGAGGCTCTGCCCCACACAACTTACAGGAGGGCTTTTCTACAATAGGCCATGCTACTGAGTCAGGGAGGCAAAGCAGCTCAACCTAATACACAGAAACAAACACAGGGAGGCTGTTGAAATGAGGAGACACAGAAATATGGCCCGATTAAAAGAAAAGAACAAACCCCAGAAAAAGAGCTAAACAAAATGGAGATAAGCCTATCAGATGCAGAGTTCAAAACACTGGTGATGAGGATGCTCAAGGAATTCACTGGGTACCTCAAGAGCATAAAAAAGACCCAGGCAGAAATGAAGGTTACATTAAGTGAGATAAAGAAAAATCTACAAGGAACCAATAGTAGAGGGGATGAAGCCAAGAATCAAACCAACAATTTGGAACATAAGGAAGAAAAAAAAATTCAATCAGAACAGCAAGAAAGAAAAGAATAAAAAAAAAATGAGGATAGTATAAGGAGCCTCTGGGACATCTTCACACATACCAACCTCTGAATCATAGGGATGTCAGAAGGAGAAGATGAACAGCAAGAAATCGCGAACTTATCTGAAAAAATAATGAATGAAAACTTCCCTAATTTGGTGAAGGAAATAGACATGCAAGTCCAGGAAGCACAGAGTCCCAAACAAGATGGACATAAAGAGGACCACACCAAGACACATCATAATTAAAATGCCAAAAGTTAAAGATAAAGAGAGAATCTTAAAAGCTGCAAGAGAAAAGCAGTTAGTTACCTACAGAGGAGTTCCCATAAGATTATCAGATGATTTCTCAAAATACATTTTGCAGGCTAGAAGGGATTGGCAAGGAGTATTCAAGGTAATGAAAAGCAAGGACCTACATAACCTAGATTATTCTATCCAGCAAAGCTATCACTTAGAATTGAAGGGCAGATAAAATGCTTCCCAGACAAGAAAAACCTACAGGAGTTCATCATTACCAAGCCATTATTATATGAAATGTTAAAAGGAATTAGGTAAGAAAAAGAAAATCAAAACTATGAACATTAAAATGGCAATAAATTCACAATTATCTACAGTTGAATCTAAAAAACAGACTAAGCAAACAAACAGAACAGAAACAGAACCATAGATATGGAAATCATTTGCAGGGTTATCAGCTGGGAGGAGGAGGGTCAGGGAAAAGGTGCAGGGATTAAGAAGTACAAATTGATAGGTACAAAATAGATAGGGGGATGTTAACAACAGTATAGAAAATGGAGTAGCCAAAGAACGTATATGCATGACCCACGGAAATGAACTAATGGGGGGATTGCCTGAGGGAATGGGGCTGCTGGGTGAAGGAAGGGCAAAGGGGGAAAAATTGGGAAAACTATAATAGCATAATCAATAAAATATATATAAAAAATTAAAAAAATAAAAGCAGTCAGGATGATTTTAGAATTAAAGAACTGTATTCAAATCATGCCTTCAGCACATAAACACATACTATCTGTGTGATCTGAAGGCCCAAAGATTGTATGTTACTATTAATACCTCTGAGGCAACTATTATAGTCCATATTTGGAGGAATTACACACAGTTCAGGCTACAGTTTAATACTGAATAAATATAAAATACTTAGTTTAAACATCGTTCTAGAGAAAGAATGATGCCCAGAAAATATCAAAAAACAAAGTCACGTAAATAAAGGGAAAAGAATATACATGACTCTAAGGATACTACCTCTGTTTTGTCTTACACCCATAGAATTAAAAAAAAAAAACCAAGATATTAAACTGACTGGTTAAATGGCATGTCATACATTTTTTAAAAATCCTAGATTATTATATTCCTCTGTTTTTTGGTAAACAGGAAGAACAAGGACTTAGTGGAAAACATACTAGCAAAATGTTCCAAGATGATACAGTTTTTAGAGCTAAAATATGTCATTCAGCAAAAACTCTTCCGAAAATTTCCAACCTTTTCATTTGGTAATCCTGCTCTTGAGAGCTGGTTCGAGCAAAATAGAGGGTCAACTAAATTCATAAAGATGTTCACTAGAGTTAAAGTTATAATATCAAAACCTGGAAATACTCTATACAGCCAACATTCAGGGAATAATTTAATAAATTATGTTATAGTAATAGATTTAATTAAATAGCTCTAAAAATAATTAGGATAACTATAGAAAAATAGAATAATATTAATGAAGCAATGTTACATGAAGAAAGTATAATACCAAATGGAATAGAGATTTTTTATTCCAAGTAAATAAAAATGTTATTCACATGAGTAAAAGAGCACAATATATAAAATGAAAAGTGCTATTCTGATACAGTGGTGGAATGACTGGTGGGCTTTTGTCCTCTATTGTTCCCTAATATTATTTATTCCACTAATATTTTCCGGTTGTAAAAATCCTGGATGCTAAGGACCAAATTTGAACTGACAGGGTTGCGGGATTTCAAAAGGACAAGATTTCACGAAATAGAAATGGAAAACAGAAACTGCTTTCAGGGCCAAAGTACAGTGAAGAGAACAGGAGTATTAGTGAGTATTATACAATTGAGGACATGTTAATTAGGTTGAAGTGGGGTCAAGGAGGAAAAATAAAATGTCAGCCTAAGACTGTCACAGTATAGGTATACCTTGTTTTACCAAGTTTTGCTTTACTGCACTTGGCAAATACAGCATTTCTTACAAATTGAAAGTCTATGGGAACCCTGTATTAAGGAAGTCTACCGATGCCATTTTTCCAAAAGCATTTGCTTACTTCATGTCTCTGTGTCACATTTCGGTAATCTCACAATATTTCAAACTTTTTCTTTATTACTATATTTGTCATGGTGATCTATGATAAGCAATCTTTGATGTTACTAGTAATGCACCAATTAACAATGAAGATACATTTCTGAGAAATGTGTCGTTAAGTGATGTTGGCCTATGTAAACATTAGAGTGCACTTATACGGACCAGGATGGTACAGCCTACTACATACCCCAGCTATGTGGTACAGCCCACTGCTCCTAGGCTACAAGCCTTTAGACTATGTTACTATACAAAAACAACACAGGATTAAATCAAGCACAAAAGAAAGTGATGTAATCAAGAGACACAATAAGCACTAGATGTATGAGGCTGCTGTCGGTGTAAGACAGCATAGTGTTTACTGTAAACTTTTTTGTTTATAAGCAGAAAGTGTATACTCTAACAATAAAAAGTATATTATATTTAATACAGGAATACTTCATTTTATTGCACTTCACAGATGTTGGTGTTTTAGAAACTGAAGGCAAGACCCTCCACCAGCAAAAAGGTTGTGACTTGATAAAGGCTCAGATGATGGTTAGCATTTTTTAGCAATCAAGTATTTTTTAATTAAGGTATGCACATTGTTTTCTTACACAGAATGCTTTTGGCACACTTAATAGACTACAGTATAGCATAAACATAACTTTTATGTGCACAGGGAAAGCAAAAAAAGTCATGTGACTTGCTTTATTGTGATATTCACCTTATTGTGGTGGTCAGGAACAGAACCTGCAGTATCTCTGATGTATGCCTGTATTGGGTAAATAACTCATGAAGCCTACAACAAACATGAGAAAAAGAATGAAAGAAGATTTCTCTCACCAAGGTAAGAGAAAAGACAATGGCAACAGGATTTATCTGAGCAACAGGTAGAATAAAAAGTATAAAGGTCACAGTAATCAACTCCAGTAACAAACAATAACCTATTCTTTAATTAATGAGGAACATTATCAGATTGACTGTTGCAGTATCCCAGTGCAAGTATCCCTTATAGTATCCTAACACTACATCACAATGCCTGTGTCACTCAACTCACTTCACATCACCATGTAGGCACTGTATTGGCTCATATCCTCACAAGAATGGTGAGTGGAGTACAATAAGATATTTTGAGAGACAGACTACATTCGGATAGATTTTGTTACAGTATATTGTTAAAACTGTTCTATCTTATCAGTTATTGGTTGTTACTCTCACAGTGGCTAATTTATTAATTAAACTTTATCATAGGTATGGATGTAGGAAAAAAACAGTGTATATAGAGTTCTGTACTATCCACAATTTCAAACATCCACTGCAGGTCTTGGAAAGTATTCCCCAAGAAAAAGGGGGGGGGGCTACTGTAATGCGTTACCTTTTATCTAAGACTAAGAGGATTTATAATATATGCATATTTGCTTACATGTTAGAAAATGGAAGGATAAATACAAAACTAATTAAAGGAAAAAGGGTTACCTCAGGGAAGGGCAAATGGTATAAGAATTATAAATCAAAGGGAGACTTCTCAGAACACATCTTGTTGCGGATTAAACTTTGGAACTATAAAATACTTTGAAACTCTACAAATATTTTATGTAATTACAAATAAAATTAAGTCAAAAATATTTATTTTTTTAAAATATTTTATTTACTTACTTTTAGAGAGGGGGGAGGGGAGGGAGAAAGAGAAGGAGAGAAACATGTGAGACATACATTGATCCATTGCCTCCCACATGCCCTGAACTGAGGACCTGGCTTGCAACCTAGGCATGTGCCCTGACCAGAAATTGAACCAGTGACCTTTTGATTCGCAGGCTGGCACTCAATCCACTGAGCCACACCAGCCAGGGCAAGGCAAAAAATTTTAAACTGCAACCCGTAAAAACTAAAACAAAACAAAGTGAAACAAATTAACTTAATTGTATACTGAATTAGAGTTTAACCACAGATTATACTCCAAATAATTTTCAAGTGACTATAAAATAGTTTAGTAATTCAACCACATATCCTTAATGAGAATACCTTAAGAGCCAAAAAGAACCATAATAAAAATCTTAAAATTCTATTCAGTAATCATATTGTTACTTATCATATTGGTTTTGTTATTCTGAAACTATTACTATAGGATAAGACAAATACATAATTGTATTAATAATTAGGAACCAGGGTTTTCAGTAAAAGAGGAGAAAAAGATACAATTACACAAATAGAAAAACTCATAATTCTAAATTAGAATTGCCAATATCATGATGCATCTTCTCCTTAAAAAGAAAAAAAAAAAAAGGATTCTAGCCCTGGCTAGGTGGCTCAGTTGGCTGGAACATTATCCTGTTCACCAGAAGGTTGACAGTTCAGTCCCTGGTCAGGGTACATACCGGAGGCAACCAATCGATGTTTCTCACATCTATGTTTCTCTCTCTCCCTTCCACTCTGTCTAAAACCAATGAACATAACCTTGGGTGAGGATGAAAAAAAATTTAAAAAAATTAAAAAAAGGATTCCAAGTCTAGCTCCGTCCACAGAAGAGATCTGGAAACAATGACCATCCCCACGGTGCCTAGACTGTAGTGTCCAAACACCATTTCTCTCTAAGAAACCAGGGCTCCTTGAAGAAATGTCTAATTCCAAATTTGGGGCAGAAAATGTATAAGACAAACCTATCTTGTCATACCACAAAACAAGGAAGCTACTAAGGACTAATTTGGTTGTGTCAAAGAATTGAGAAGCCAATTTGAAGAGGCATCCACTGAAAAGGATAGGACTATTTGGACACCAAAGAATATCTGCAATGGTTGACATAAAAATTCTTAATGACATGGGGAATAAAAATCTCACTGATCATTGAACCAATTCATTCTCTGTAAACATTTAAATAAAAGAAAATATAGGAAGAGCAGGTATTTGTCCTGTTTTTCTTCTAAGAATTGCACCTAAGAGTAACCAATGACAAAAGAAAGTTCTTCTCTAATGATTCCCACTAATAAATAAAGAAAATAAAGATAAAACTCATTTTGTAACTACCAATAAAATAATGATCTACGCAAAGATTGTCAATAGCTATTAAAACATTTGGTAAAATGTTTACCTACTGATCAATATCAGTATCATTAAAAAACAAACAAACCAGACATCATGTGCCTTCTAAAGTAATATAACAGGAAGTACACAATACTACTTACAAAATGTTCATAGCCCCATCTCCAAAAATAATTAGACTTGAATCTGATCAAGCTTCCTTTTTTAACTACCACTGGAAATACATGGAGAAGGAGAACTTGTTAAACCACAGCCAGGGCATAAAAATCAGCAAAAATCCAGACTATGAGAAACTCTCGGGAAAAGTAACTAATTTCTTAAGTAAACTGCAGAAGAAATTTTAAAAAAGAACAGGGAAGAGATCATTAATTTTAAAAAGGCGTAACCGTATCAGTCAATGCAATGTGTGAACTTTATTTGAATCCTAATTCAAAAAGGATTTTTATGACATAACCAAAGAAATTTAGATGCCCCTACAATAACCAGAGATAGATACATCAGCTCTAAAACAGCCTGTCTTTAATCTTCAACAAAAGCAGACACTGAATGTACTTGTCCCGCAGGTACCCACCCAGAGGCTGCTACAGAAGCCCTGGAGTCAGAATCACAGCTACAGCCTGTACATTACCACTTCCACTAAACTTTCCCTTTTTAAAAAGATGCCTTAATTTTTCAGCACTACTAATTTCTAAATTAAATATCTCAGACAGAAACTCAAAATAATCATAGTTTCCTTGAGTACCTACAGTCACTTTTACATCTCTCATGCTCTACTGAATTCCAGTGAGTTTATGAGAAATCTGAGACATTTTATTCAGTCCCCCTATAACTACTTAAGGCTCAAAGAGATACAGGATGCCAGAAGCAAAGAAGAAAATAGGGAAGTCATAAGTTCCCGAGAGCTTCAGAGGGTACCTGGAAAAAAATTAAGAATGAAAAGCAGAAGCATGGAATATTCATTTCATTTAAAGATATTTCATTGGTAACTAAGAAGAATACCCCTTTTATCTCAAATAATTTGTAAAAACAGTAAACTTTCTAATATAGTTACACTTCAGCAAACTGTGTAATGAGGACTGACTGGAAGAGAAAAACAACTGTCAGTGAATGATAGTTTTGATATAAGGATCAGTCAGCTGGGGCTACAAGTGGCCTTTCCTTCTCTCACCTTCAAATTTTGAAATGATGAATTTAGATCATGTTTGCAACCAGTATTTTGAACAGACTTTCTGTATAAAAATTATTTATATTTTTAATAATACTATATTATAGTTTACTGCTGCACAAATAGAAAAGTTGGAATGGTTTTTTAAAAAAATTAGTAAGGTAACAAAAAAAATTTCAAGCCTGCTATTTCCTTCTACTGATTGAGACATTAAATAGGTATTAGAGTCAGAAAATAATGACAGATACTCACAAGTTCTACCATTAGGGCTATAGAAAAGGAATATTGACCACATTTATGTAACCTCTTCCTTACTAACACAGTTATATAGAATGCACTAAACATGACTAAGACAATTATAAAAGACATTATTTCCCTATTCAACTGCATGCATTTGCTACTAGTTCATAAATTAGGATATTTCCAAGTCTCAGCCTATCTTGAGCTATATATTGTTCAAGTAAAATTCAATGAAAACTAATATTAAGTACTATTCTATACTGCTTCTATTCTCTCTTTGGTATGAATTCTGTATAATAAATATTTCTCTCTGATTCCCATCTTAAGATTTACCAGCACCGTAAAAAAATTTCTAACAATCTGCTATTTGCCTTTCATCTGGGAGGAACACAAAAATATAGAAGATAGCTAAACATTTAAGCCAACAGAAAACTGTGGTTTCCACATATCCTTTCCTCTACTATAAACAAGCAAGTGTCCTTCAGTTCAGCCTCAGTTCCTCTCAATACCTCCCATGACCCACCCAAAGTGAAAAATTTAGGAGACTGAAAAAAAGGCAAACAGTGGATCCTTGAAATCATCCACTTCCCCAACTTCTTGTCATTGGATAACTTACTTTGAAGAGGTTATATACTTAATGTCTGTTCTAGAGAACCTATAGTAAAATAATTATTAGTTCTTTATTCAAAAATTCTACTATATTAGAGATAATTTGTACACACCTTTGAAATTTGTTGTGACAAGATTTAATCTACATTTTGGGAATGTTAATTGCCTATGTGACTAGATAATATGCATGTGAACAAAAAATAGTGGAGTAAGCATATTAATATAAAAAACCTGAGTAACCCACTATCTTGACATTCTCAAACTGGGAGAGGGAGAGCAGTAATCTGTGATGAAACAGGAAGGGGCTTCAGACTCAAAGCAGAAAAATAAACCCATCAAGTTTTCCTCAAAATTCTCATATAACACAGGGACAGAATTACAGGTTGAATCACCACTCACCTTGTGCTACTGTTGACATGACCACAGATGGTGTGGAAGATACCACAGCTGTTACTGCAACTGTATTAGGAACAGGTGATGGTGTAGAACTGCTGCTGCCACTGCTGCTACTACTGACCAGAGAGGACTGTGAAGCACTTATAACCACCGGTGGCTTCTGGGTTGTGGAAGCAATTACTGATGTTGGTACAAGCTTAGTGACTGCAGCATAGTTATGGGATTTGGAGAGAATGTTGGGCACGAAGGTTGAACTTGGTGATGTGGTCACTATAATAACCTAAGAAAGGAAAAGTAAGTTATTTTCATATACCTACTATGCTATTTTATCTAGACTCAGTTACATATAATTCAAAAATAACTTACAAAACACAAAGCATGAAGAAACAATTCAACAAATATACTACTAAAAGTATTTAAATAGAAAATTTTTACCAATCAAATACTTTAAAAGACAATATTCAATGCTGCTCATGACACAGGATTTTAATATACTGCTAAGGAAATACATATTGACACAATCTTTCTAAAAAGTAATTTAAATAGTCATTCATTTATAAATATTTGTTGAGCATCTACTACGTGCCAGGCATGATTGTAGATGCCGTGGAATGAAGAAGACAAAGTATGTACTTTCATGAAACTACATTCTAGTGAGGGAGAGTAACAATAAACAAAAAAGTAAACACATGTCCTATTATAAGAGACAATAAAGCAGGGTAGGACATAAAAGATACCAGGAGTGCTTTATGCCTTTTTATAAAGTATTTAATGAAGATCTCTCTGATAAGGTAACATATGAGCAGAAACTAGAAGTAAGCAACCAAAGGGTGTGAACCATGGGGCCACCTAGAGGAAGAGCATCCAATGGCACAGGGAACAGTAAACACAAGGGCCCTGAGGCAGAAGCAAGGTCGGTACATTCAAGAAACTTAAAAGACTAATAAATGGAATTGGAATTTATTAAGAAGAAAGCAATAGAAGACAGATTCAGAGAAGTAATGGAAGACTAGATGATGGAAGAACATGTGGATGGTATATTCCCTTAATCTGATATGATGAAAATGACACTTTATATCTGTGGTCTTCCTTTTGAAAATCCATAACCTTTGTCTAATCATGAGAAAAATATTAGACAAATTCCAATAGTGGAACATCTACAAAATACTTGAATAGTAATCATCAAAACTGTCAAGGTCATCAAACATTAAAGAAAGCCTGAGAAACTTTCATAGCCCAAAAGAGCTTAAGAACACATGGTAAGTAAAGGTAACATGGTATCCTGTAACAGAAAATGACAATAGGTTAAATAATTTTTTAAAAAATCTGAATAAACCATGGACTTCAGTTAATATCAATGCATCAATATTGGTTTGTTAATTGTAACAAATGTACTGTACTAATATAAAATGTTAAAAATAATGGAAACAGTGCAAAGTATATGAGAGCTCTCTGTACTATTCTCAAGTTTTCTCTTAACCTAAAACTGTTCAAAAAATAAAGCATTTTTAAAAAGAAAACATTAACCTAGCCCTGACTGGTGTGGTTCATCCTATACAGTGAAAGGTCACCGGTCCGATTCTCAGCCAGGGCACTCTGGGCCAGCTCACCGGGGTTGGGGCATATGAAAGGCAACCAATCAATTATTCTCTCACACGTCGATGTTTCTCTCACTCTCCTTCTCCCTCCCTTCCCTTCTCTCTATAAATACATAAATACATAAATAAATAAATAGCATTACACTGTCAGTATAGTAGAGCAGAGACAGTAGAAACATAGAAACAGGAAACAAATAAGGAGGTTCCTGCAATAAACAAAGCAGAGATGATAGTAACCAAAGTGTTTGTGGTAGAAGTAGTGAAAAGTTAACAGATTCTGAATATATTTAAAGATAAAACCAACAGGATTTGTTCATAGGGTGATACAGAAAACAGAGAAAAGATAAAGGGCAGAAAAGTAATTTCAAATGTAGCCAGTATGGCTAAAAAATTATAAGTGATATAAGTATAAAGCATTTCAAAGAGAAGAAGATGGAGCTAAGATCCTAAGCTGGGAATTAGGTCAATGTATTTGAAAACAGAAAGCAAGCCAGTGTAGCAAAACCATCCACACAGGACAAGAAGGGAGTGGAAAAGTAAGCAGAGGCCATAACAAATTTGTAAGCCAGAGTAAAGAATTTAAATTTTATACTAAATGGAAATCATGGGATGCTTTTAAGTAGGGAAACAAAAATACCTGATTTTTTTTATTTTAAAAGATCACTCTAGCAGCTATGTGGTAAGAGGCAAGAGTGGAAGCTGTGAAACTAGTAAACAAGCTATTGCAGCAGCCCTGGCAACGACAGAGGCTGCTTGGACTAAGGTGTCAGTGGAACTAAAGAGACGTGAGAAGTGTGAGATTATTTTGAGACACAGGGTCAATAGGATTTGCTGTATGGTACTGGCAGGGTTAATGAAAAGACTAAAGATTAGCTCCTAGAGCTAATATGCATTAACTTATTTAAATCTCCCAAAAATCCTATGACACAGATACTATTATTATCCCTATCTTACAGTTAGGAACACAAAAATCATTTACAAATGTGTAGTCTCACAGTTTTATTTGGGGTGAGTATAATGGTGGTATAGTGATACCCAAAACAGAATAGTGTCTTTTTCCTCTTTCACCAAAATTTCTTGTACCGAAGGCATAAAATTGTTTTGAAAACTTCAAAGGATTTAAGGGAGGAATTCTTTTTCATTTTTATATCAGTCTTGAAGAAGGCCAGAAGTTAAATCAGTCAAATTACTGAGTATGTCTTTAATCAGTACTTCCATCTCAAAGAAGTTTTGACTATATTTTTATTACATATATTTCAAATATAACAGAAAATTAGTACATATCCTTTACTTTAGGGAGTTTGTTAATTATTTGAGCAGTCGAGACAAGTCTTGACCAGCAAACACCTATATGGAGTTGACCAGCATACTTCTATATAGATTTGATCAGCAAATACCTATATAGTACTATAATAAAAACAACCATCAGCCATCGTATAAACTGAAAAGAAGCAGACCAAAATGGTAAAAAGACCAGAAACTTAAGAGTCCAAAGAACCTGAGCTTATCCTGCCTCTGCCACTGACAAATGACCTCTGGACAAGTTTCAAATCTCTGGGTTCCAACTTTCATCTATAAAATAGGGATAATACTTACCTTGCAAATCATTGCAAGGATTCAAGGAGATAATGATGTGAAGCATCTAACACAGTGCTAGGCACATAGCAGGTGGTCAATATTTGACAGTCAACAAATGGTACTTAGTAGCTTATAATTACTAAGCAAATGTTAAAAGAATATAGTAAAGGTTTATATATCAAATCAATCTGGAGATATATTTTAGTGTACTCTATTTTTGTTTCATTAAAAAATTTTGAATACCTTTTCCCAAAATTCTGATTCCCCTGAGAATCAAAAAAACTCACATAGCTACTACCATAGCCAAACCAATCAGAGTAGTGATGGCAATTAGGTTTCACATTTGCTAATTCTGAACTACGGTAATAGTGGCAGCTTTCTGGACTACAGTGTTTATAAGGATTTTGCAGTACAAATAAGGATTCACCAAGGCTTGGCAAAAAAAGTATGACACCGGTTAATTGGCAGTGTCTGTCACGGGCAAGGGAGGGGGAAGCATTCACACTTGTGTAAAATATTTGCAATTTCAGAACCAGAGTATGCTTGCAGGCTTCTAACATTAAGACAACAAAATTTCAAAAAAATAAATCTCAGGTCTTTAAGAGCATGTTTTAGGTTATAGAAACAAAAATAAAACATTTGGAGATTTCAGTCTGCAAACTGATTTTTGATCTGAAAAGGGGTTATCCAAAATTAGAGATCTATCGTAATGAAAATTTACCTGCACTTTAAAGTTACTTATTACAACAGGGAAAAATAAAGGGATTTTGAAACAAAGTGAACCAAACAGTGTGTATTCAGGCCATAATTCAAATTACTGACCTTCTAGCACTCACAAAAACTCCTTAAGAGTGCTGGGACTTGCACCCTAAGGATAAAATGAAAAATATCAATCAAGCACATGAAAGCACAAAGCTATATTCTGTTGCTTTGTTTATATAAGTGCTATACCAATGTTATACTTAAAATGATGGCACCACATTAACACAGGTGGAAATCTGTCCACCTTGAAAATATATGACCTATTTGAATTTGAATCAAGTCCACAAAACCATAAATAACTATATTTAATGTAAAAGTCAATTTACCTAAAATAATTCCTAAGTTAACTTACATAGGATTAGTGGGAAATCCAAGGTGAATGAAATAATGTCAACAATTTTAGAATGATTTCAAAACATCCAACTACCCAACAAAAGGAAAACAGAAAACAAAACTACCGAAGAGTACCTATTAGTGCTACCCATACTCAGCATGTCCAAAATAAATAATAAAACTAATGGTACTGAGTATAATAGTTTTGCATCTGGAACATGGTAGATAATAAATATTTGTGGAATGAATAAGTCTTGCTTTTAACAAAATTTGTTTTAAATGTTTATTTTTTAAACACAGTAGAACAAATCTAAGGTTCCGAGCCTGAAATCTCATGCTATGGTTCATATATGACTTTGGAGATAAACATGCCAACTTATAATCACAAGCATGACAACCTCAACTATCCATTCTCATTTGACAAGTCAGAAGGACAAAACAAAAATAAAGATATGGTAAAGCCAATAAATTTTTAAAAAATCACCAACTTCATTTATATGTGAACCCCCATCTATTCCAAGTATTTTTATATAGATTTACCAGAGAAAATTCAGAAGTTAATAATATTAGGTGGCATTTACTAAGAACTTGGCATATGCACTATGTAAAGCACCTTCCATGAATCATCTCTTTAATTATCCTAATAACCCTAGGCAGTAAGTACTGTCAATAACTTTGTTTTACAAGCAAACAGGCTCAAGAAAGGTGGTAGAGCCAGTATTGGAACCAAACCTATCCATCCATTCATTCATCCATTCATTCTAACAAATATTAACACCTACTACATGCCAGACGCTATTCTAACCACTAAGGAATGATGAATAAGACAAAGTCTCTACTCATGGCAACTTATGCTCTAATAGGAAATAAACAAATATGTAATATAATGTCACGTAGTTATAAGCATAACAAATAAAAGTAAAACAGTAAGGGAATTAAAGGACATGGATAGGAGGTGAGTGCTCTTTTGGCTATAACTTTGCTACACTATTTCTCAAATACCAAATTTTAAAAAGTAGACATGGGGGAGGAGATAAGAATTACTAATAAAATAAGATCCAGCAAAGACAATAAAAAAAAAAATCACAATACATTGACTTAAAAACTCATTGAATATAGCATGCGATGCCACCTAATATAGAGCTAGCCCAGAAAGAAATAACTATATTATAATAATATATAAAAAGTGATATTCAAAAGATTACCTTGGAGTCATCAAATACAAATGCAAAAATTATGTTCAGTGTAACATTTAAGAAATCATTAGAAATTGTCAATTTCTATATAGTAAGAGTTAAGCTTCAGTTAACTGATGAATTCAGTTATTTGGAACAGCTCACTCACAAGGGTACAGATAAAAAAAGCACTACTTTCCATAAAATAACTGCAACAGAAGGGAGCTAACATTTTTTGAGTACATGTTACGTTGCACTTTAAAATACCCAATCTCATTTAATCCTCACAATAACCTTGAGAGACAGGCATTATTCTCAACTCACAGATGGATAAAAAAATTTAGAAAGACTAATTTATCTTAGGTCAGACCGGAAGAGCTGGGGTTCCAACCCTGGCTGCCTCAACTATAAAAATTCTTGCTTGATTTTAAAACTACACTTAACGGCTCATTCTAAGACTGAAAATAGAATTATATTCCACAGATCAACTCCTTATCACTCCCAGTTTATTAAGAAAATGATCATTTTCTATATATTATCTAATGACACCTTTCTAGGAAACTCAAGGAGGTTCTTTAAATGAAAAATTATCATGGATGTGAAGATCAAAGGTGGGGAAGACCACACACTGAATACAAAAATTTACCTTTACTCTTTCCCCAAAATCCCTCTAAAAGTATGAAAGGATTTTTATTTTTAAAGGGAAGAAGCATAAGCCTGTAAGGTCAAAATGGGAAGAAGACAACCGCTATAAAGTTTTTGGAAACTGGAAAACAAACAGAAAAGCAGTAAACAAGCAAGCATTACCAAGAAAAGTAAAAACTTAAAACAGCAAACAGGAGAACAAAACACAAGACAACTTGCATCAGAGAACCTCAGAAAGACTTGGAAACTAAAGGCACCAAATACTTCTGAAGTTGGGATACAAGTGGAATTAAAGGGAAAAAAAATAGTTGAAAGTCTGTTTAAATAGCATTTAAATGCCCAGTTATCCACCTTCATTCCAAAGAAAGGCTAAATCCAAGGGAATCTGATGACACCAGGCTGGATGGGAGCGAGTGCTATGCTGAAAACAGAGGTCAAGTCTATGCACTGAATGGTGGGATTATCCAGTCCTTTCTCTCCATTTACTCTCAAAAGAAGGGCAGAAAGACTTGCTCCAGGTAGAAGACTGAAAGATTCTCCTCTAAGGAAAGTGACCAGTCCATGAAAAAGCCTTAATGAGAGTGACAGTTTGGTGGACATAAAGGGATAGTGGGTGTTTCTAAACAAAACCTCCCAGCTAGATCAACCTGCAATGAAAGTCACCAGCCAACATATCCCACCCTATACTCAGAGCTTTCTATCAGGTTTTTAATGGCCACTTTCATATATAAACAGAGAGCCAGCATTTAAGGAAACTCTGACGTGAGAGAGATCAAAACAAATAGATAAAAGAAACTTACCCGTAAAAAAGAAAACATGAAAGAAGAAAACACCAAAAAAATTATCCTGAATTGTCATCAGATAAGAAAATATGGTGATTATATGAGAGGGCAGGATGCTACTTTTTTAAAAAAAAGGAACTTTCAGAGAACAAAAGAGTTACTAGAAATTTAGAGTACGCTAGCAAAATTTTTAAAATTCCATAAAGTAGTAAAGGAGAAAGAAAAATAATACTTATAAAGCATTAATTATGTAGTAGGCTCTTTTCTAACAATTTTACACTTACTTATTTATACCACCAAACTCTATAAAATAGATATATTGTTTTTCCTGTTTTACAAAAGAGAAAACTTACATCTAGGATTTAGTTTTCCCACAGTCATATAGATAGTAAGTGGCAAATGCTGGAATATGAATTCAGGAAGTCTAATTCCAAAATCCAGACTTTTAACCAATATATTATGGTAGAGAGAAAAAGCAAACAAATGAAAAATGTAAGTGAGAAAAGATAAGAAAAATTAAAGGATCAATCCAGGCAGTTCAACATCCTGAATAATTGGTGATCCAAAAAGAGAGAACAGAGAGAAATTGAAGAAGTAAATGAAAGAAGCCAATGTGTACTTAGCCTAGTGGAGAAAATAAGGACTCACACTAAGAAAAATTACCTTGAAATTTCAGAACTCTGAAAGTTACTGAGTTTTCAAAATGAAAAAGAGAATCTGAAATTAGAATGGCACTCGGCTTCTCAAAAGCAATACCAGAAGCCAAGAGCCAATGGAGCAGTATCTTCAAAATTCTTAGTGAAAATGACTGCAATTCTTGAATGTGTCCCCATCAAGAAAGTAGGAGGGTAGAATAAAGAAATTTCCAGTCTACTATTCAAGGTCTCAAAAGTGTACCCTCCATCCATGTATATACCAAGAAGCTACTACAGGATATGGTCTAGTAAATGAGTAAATAAATCAAGAAGAGGAAGACCAGAATGTGGCAAAGGGATCTCAAAAGTGCAGGTGTGCTTGCCAACAAGCCTCAGGTGCCATCAGCACCCAGGTTAGTGTGGGATGTCAGAGGGTTCTCATAACATGAAATTGACAGAATACCAATGATTCAAACATACTGACATAAGAGTTTAGGGATAAATTGATGACAGCAAACAAAGAATAAAAAAAGAAGACAACAATTACTCACTTAATCATATGCTTTCTTCCATGAAACACCTGACAACTTTGTTACTCAGGCAAAGTAAAAACTGAGTTTCCGAAGGTGAAGTCATCTTCTTATTTCAGGTTAAAAATTTTTTTGTATTTTAAATTTTTTCCAAATAGCATCACAATAATAAAATAGAATGAAAGTCTTACAAGTAGGTGATCTGCTAGCTGTGACATATTAGGCAAGTCATTTGACATCTCTGAGTACCATCTAGAAAAAAATGAAATAATACCTATCCCAAAGCTTTATGTGCAGAATTAAAATAAGAGATGTGAATGTTTCCAGCATAATGCCAAGCACATAGTAAACTCTCAGTGCATGTTTGTTAAATCATATTGACTGAAAGAGACGGAAATAACGATTGGCAGGCAGAGATTCCCCCACCACATACCTTCTGTGTTGTTGTGTTTGTTGTCTGTGTTGATGGTTTGGTGAAGGTTATTTTCACAGGAGACATGTGGGGTGGTAAGGAGTTGGCAATGCTCTGCATGATATTGCTCATCTTAGGACTGCCACTCACAGGCACAGTGATGGTCTTTGAGACGGGAACAACAGCCTTTGGAACTTCCTTTAGAACAACGGGGGATGAGCTAGAAGAGTTTGTTCGCCTTCGTTTTCTAGGCTTTTCATCTTCATCTGAACAGCTAACACCTGAAAGGCAATGACACTATTGCTGTATTTATACCAATCTAACATTGTATTTTATACTGTATTTTTAAATCTTTGTGGTATCTAATCATCCTTGACCTGTCCCTTTGCCTTATGTCCAATCAGACAGTAAGTCCGATCAATCCTCCCTCAGAGAAGTTGTCTCTGAATGTCTTCCTTCCTTTATTCAACATTGTGGCCATGTCAAGGCCTTCTTATCCCCTCTGCCTGTATTTTAGTAACAACCTCCGAAAAGGAGGTTGCTTTTAATCTCTACTTCTTTTCCACCCTCCAATCTACTATCAGTTATAAATCTTACATCCAATTCATGGGAATGCCCTGCTTCAAATTCTTTAACAGTTTTTATCTCCCTACAAGGTGAGGCACAAAATCATTATTATATCATTCAAAGTCCATGTCTTTACAAGAACATAATACCCTGTTCCACTCAAACCTGTGTATCTCTACAATGCTAGCACATTGAACTGCTCACCACTCCCCAAGGCCTGACCACATTCTAACCATCTGGAGTCTGCATACTATTGACCTTTGGGGAATACCACCTCACATCAATGACCACTTCACCATTCTGCAATCATCATCATGCAAACCATCCTTCAGTGAATCCACCTCTCCTCTGAGCTTATATGCTATATCACTTGCCTCATGGCAATATAACTGTCAACCTGCAGGTTTCCCATAATTAAGGGGCTCCCAGAGCGCAATGACCAAGTCTTACTGGTTGGCTTTCCTGGTATAGGGCCTTGCACATACAAAGTTGGGTGAATGACTGATTACATCCCAAACTAATGCTGCCTATGTGACTTCTAAGAATAAAGCAATAAACCTTCTGTTACTTCAAACTACATATTATATAAAATGGTTTCTTCATGTTTGGGGTTCACTCTCAAGGTTTTACAAAATGATTAAAAAGTAGATCTCTAAAGTTATTTTAAAAGACACCTTGGCTAAATCCACAGAAAATAGATATAAACTTAATTGTCCCAAATTTTTAGATTTTTCTTTATGTTCCAAAGTCTCAACTGGTTTTATAGACTTTCTAAAAAATCAAATGAGAAACATAAAATCTTGCAACATACACAGAAACTCTCTACAGAGCAGACATTTAAAAAGTATATAGCATGACTCATGAAACTGGTAATAAAATACAACTCTTTACATGTTCAATTTTTAGACTCTCATTTAAACAAGATTGACAATGACCAAAAATCATTCCTGTCTAAAACAGCAAACTCCACCTCTAAAAGTTACACACACACACACACACACACACACACACACACGCACACCAAGTTTATAACTATATTGAAAAAAATGAGAATCAAATAATGATCTCCAGTTGACGTCAAAAGCAGAAAAACAGACACAGACATTAAAAACAAAAAATTGAACTGGACATCAAACTGCTTTACGAGGTAGAATCAAGGGGTTTAAAAACTGCAAATAAACTTAAAAAAATTAGTCAATTAGAAATGCATATGATGGATTCTCCAGAATGTGTCACTGAATCTAATAGACATTACATAAATAATTTTTAAAAATAATGCAAAGATTACAATTAAAGGAGTAAACAGTGAATAAATCAAATAAGTTTATTCCTTCATTTCTACTCACATTTCTATTCCATAACAATCAAAACAAGCAAATACTTGAAGGATAGCACTGTTCGAGGCAGATTCCCCACAAAGAACAAAAAAGAAGTAATTTTTTCAACCCCCAGAACTGATTAAAAAGCAATATATACCTAGTCGCATGTAAAGAAAAGAATTCTTTAGAACCTTCAAAAACTAACCACTGCTAATAGCCAGTGGATCAATAATTTAATCCAGGAAGGCAGGTCTAATCAGAGCCTATGCTGTAGCATTTAACCAAGAAGGCCCTAATAACACTGAGAATATCACTTACTTTTGACATAAACAGTACTTCCACTTGGCAAGACAACTACATTGGAGGCAGGACTGGCAGGTCTTGGAGACTTAACCGTTGCTATGCTGCCACTTGGAACAGGGGTAGAGGTTGGGGTTGACGTGGTACTTGTGTAGGAATAGCAAACCACTACTGAAGGAACGATAAAAAATTTTGCTGTTAACTTTCACCAAAACTGTCCACTCATACAGAAAAATTAGTTTTTACTGCAGGCCAATTTTAACATTTTCATTTGATCAGAAGTTAGAGGCCAGTGCTAGGTATTAAGTCTGTAAGTTAAAAGGCATTAATAACCTGTCCTAAAAATTATCACTTATCTGGGTTTCCCCCAAGTATTTAACGGCTATCTACATATGACACTGCTAATAGAGAGGAACTCGGTTACAAAGAAATCAAGTCTAAAACTAAACCAAGAAAAATGAAAATCTCTTCATTCATGGTAGGAGTTAAACAGTACTTGTATTCCCTTTTAATATTAATAGCAGGACCAAAGATGGAGTGATGGAAAATTTTTTTCCTAACCATAGCAATTTCCAACTTGGCTACTGGGGGCAGACCAAGGCAAGGTTCCTGTATTATAAACCAACTCGCTGGTCACTTGCCATCCGAGCAGTGCAACAAAAATTCAGCTAAAGTAATGACAACATCATATTTCAGTATCTTGAATAACAACAAGCAAAAATAGCTCATAGGTACCATTTACTGAGTACCATGCACTGTGCTAAATCCTTATCATATATTATTACTAATTGTCACAACACCAGACCCGCTTTTTAAGAGTGAGGAACCCAGGTTTCACAGAAGCTAAAAAATTTGCTGGAGGTCACACAGCTAGGAAATGGCAAAACTAGGATTCAAACATAGATTTGACTACTGGAAATCCTATATTCTTTCCACTCTACCAGAGAGTTGGTGGGTAGAAAAGGTTAAGCAGGAAGAAAAGACACCTCTCCCACAACAAATAAAGCAGAGACTCAATGGAGGTCAAGTTTACACACTACACTAGTAACATCTCTCTCTCTCTCTCTCTCTCTCTCTCTCTCTCTCTCTCTCTCTCTGAATATAACTTTCTTCAGCTAAAAAGAGAGGCTGGCATGCATGCAAAACATGTTTTACTCTTCTCCACAGCCCACTGCTAGGCCAGAAAAGACAATTCCCCCAAATCAGCTGACAACTACATTATTTTCAGGGTTATTTTCATGCAACACCAAAGTAAGCTACTAAAGTCAATCCAAATGTGCGCTCTCAAATTTAATGCTACTCTCGGTGACCTCAGGAGAATTCAAAGATTTTTAAAGTATGTGTCAATCACTAGATTAAATAACAGTAAGAAAGCTTTCTCCATCTTCCAGGTAATCCCTAATGGATTTGGCACATTGACTAGAAGAGAGAAGCAGTACATACCACTGATTCCAGAAGACAAAAACAGAGCTTTATATTCTAAAGTATAAGTTCAGCATTTTTCCCCAGCAGCTAAATGACTTCTGTCATCTTATTTATTTTCCGTGTTACCCATTAAGACCTTTTACTTACTTCTAACAAAATACACTGGTACCAAAAATTCATTCCAAGAAGGCATTTTGCAATTTTGTGATTAATATAATTCACACATTGAACAAAAGAGAGATTTAATTCTGGCTAGAAACTTAGCAGTTTCTAGTTTCAGAATAAGAATTGCTCACAGTTTTGCAACCTTTAAACACTGGGATAAAAACAGATGAAAAAAATAAGATAACTTTTCTCAGAAAATGATCTAGGAAAAGCCATCTCTATACACAAATATTTTTCTACTCACCTTCCTTGCTTCCTGTTTCTGCAGGCACGGGAAGAGATGCATTGTGCTGGATAGCTGCATTGGCAACAGCGTTAGCTGTTACAGTGAAGGCAGTTTGGGGAACCAGCCGGGGCATCAGTGGTACCAAACGACGACCTTCAATGGACCATTCTGAAGAGCTATTAGGTCCAGACATACTGAACAAAAAAGAAAACGCTGCTACACGGGTTCTCAATCACCAAAAGGAGAATCAAATGTTTTCTCAAACAAATAAAACTTTTTAAAATTTATAAAGTACCCTAGGTGAATAGGAAAGGGCTTGTTTTAAGCAAGCAAGATCAAAATTATGAATAATCAGAATTCAAGGAATTTCACATATATTTTATTCTATAATCTAAATCTTACAATGAACATAATTGAAACTATAAAAAATTTTCCTATGCCTTCTAAATAAATATCGACATTATTTTCATTAGTTTAAATTCAGTGGTGCTACTACACACCAGCATTTCTACTAACTTTTAAAATTTTGTAATTAAACTAGAAAGGCAAAAAGTACTCATAATTTTTAAAATCAGATTTTCCTTGCTAAGTAAGGATGGAACTCAGTGAACCTTTACAAAATTATCTAACTGCCTGCATGGCCAGAGGTTCTAAGGCTTTCAAAGATGGGCAACTGAGGCAGTAAATGAGTGAGACTCGGCGGAGGGGGATAGAAGAGGGCTGTACATATCACTGCATGTTTACCTGACATGTGGTATATTATTATCCTCACTTAAAACAGACTAGATCTGAGGACAGTGGAAGAAACCTGCCACTACTTTAATTTAATTTATTTATACCAGTCTTCACTCTAAGTATATGAAGCTGTTGAACTCTACCTTAAGCAGACACTAGTCTCAGTTTCTGTAAACTTTCTGAGCAAATTTTATTCCAATAAAATTTGGATCAGGAATCCAGACAGAGGCTGAAACATGGAAAGGCAGTTGCATCACCTCTCTTTAGTTGGCTCCGTAAAAGGTAGCTATGTCGCTTCTCCTGACTAATGATTTGGGTTGAGGCTGAAAAGTCACTCAAAATCAACCAACTTCTTCACTAAATCAGAAGTATTTCTGTACCTTTTTCAAAACCAAGATTTTACAACCCAATATAGAGTTTAAGACTCTCTGTGTCCACTGATTCTTCATATTGAGAGTACATAAAAGCCCTTATTAAGGATAGTGGAATAATAATAATAATGGTGGTAATGATAGCTAACACCAATTAAGCACTTAATATGTCAGGCATTGTTCTAAACATTTTACATGTATCATTAACTCATGTAATTCTCTCAAAAATCCCTATGAAATTGGTAATCTTCATTTTATAGATGGGGAAACTAAAAGTTTAACTTGCCTAAGGTCACACAGCTACTGAATGTCTCCTTGAACAAGCATATATCATGCTACTGAAATTATTCACCACATTATAAGTAGAGAGTATAAAAATGTTTCAATGTGTTTTATGTCTAACTTTTGTCTTTGATTTATACTAATTGGGCATTTCTATCTAATTATGACCAACTTTCACTGAATGGAACAAATAAATTACTATACAACTTGAGAAGGCTTTACCTTTACTTCAGAAAGGAATTTCTAGGAGTTAATGAATTCAACTAGATTGCTGGGAGAAACCTGCAAATTCCCTCATGATTTAACACAGATCTAACTAAGACAAGACAAAAAGGAGTTTCTAAGACCCCAATAACTCTTACATAGTTGTTACATTATCTCCAAGCTGATGCTAGTTCTGAAACAGAGAGTGGTATAAAGAAGAGACACAGAAAACAGCCATAGCTAATTGTCAAAGGAAAAAATTCTAACAGCTATTTAGCATTTTCTTGGCTAACTCTTATTTTGCTATCATTTATTAGAATATCACTAATAAATTTGCTTGGGGAGAGTTTACCACACAAATAAAGTGGTATCTACACTTACCTGGTGCATTGTTTAAATGGTGGCAGAAACTATGGAAGACTAATAATTTGAAATACGAATATATGCCATTGAAAAGACAAAATTTGCAGCGCAAAAGACACAACTGCAATTTTTAATCTACAAATCTTTGAAATATCAACTTATGCAAACATGCTCAAATTTTAAGTGATGAAAAATTAAGCATCAGGTTAAATTTAGATCAAAAATTCCTATCTGCTTAGTAATAAGGGTATAAATATGCATTAGTTGCACTAATCATCTAAACTAAATTTTTAACATCTTAGTCCAGGGCTTCCCTTAATGTAACCTAAGTTACAATAAGATGGCAAAGAAGGGTGGAACCCTGGCTCCAGCCTCTTTTCTGAGAAATCTAACATGATGCTAACAAAACTACGTTGGCCTTCACATCCTTTGGTGTGCAGGGCTATCAGCCAGAAACCCTCATCTTCACATAGAAACTCACACAGTATCCTACAATGTTGGGCTCATGAAGGAGTTAAAAGAATAATGATTCCTAATTGCCACTTTCTTTGAAATCCAGAGACAATGCTGGCAAGAGTGGCCTAATTAAAAACTCTGAAGCCCCTTGACATTCCAGGCTTTAATACTTTTAATATTCTGACATGTTTCAAAACTGAATTAAACTTAATCAATGATCTGGTGCAAGACAATAAAAAAGTGTTATGCTTCAAGCCACAGGCAAGGTTTCTTTTTTGGTTTTTTTGGGATTCCAAACATCCCACTCCTTTTGTTTCTACCTTCTTTGTGCTCAATCTTCTCAGCTTTCTCTTCACCTTTCAACCACATTCCTTGGGCCTAAGCTGCTGTTTTGAGTGGGGGAGGGAAGGGAGTGGAGAAAGGGAATGCAGTCAGTTCAGATGCATTCCTCCTTGGCTGAAGTTGCTTTTTTCAGGCTCAGAGTATGACCCCCTCCTACAGATGCTCTTTGAAACTAGATTCTGTTGCTACCTCTGAGGGAAAGGCAGAGGAGATGGAGAGAATGAGGGATCTATGACTTCCTCACAATTCCCACTCACTGACTTCTGGGCTCAATAAGTAAATGTGACATCTAGTCAAATTAAAATCACAATATAAAATATTAAAACAGGAATACTGAAAGACCTAAGAAGCTTTAAATTAGACACTGAGGTAAACTCTTTTCAAAAAATTAAATTCATGTATTAAAGAAATCAGAAAGGAGAGGGGGGAAAAAAGAAACACAGGCAGATAAAAGCCAACTCTCAATTATCCATGCTAATAGATAGAGGAGGGAAAGGGAGAGGTCAAACAGATTAAAGAAACTCACATATTATCTAAAAATACTTTGGCAAATACTTGAAAAATTCTTCCAACAAACTTTTTCCGAGACAACTAATAAGTAGTAAAATAACTAATTAAAATTTTCACCTCCTCTCCCTTCCCACCCTCTGACTAGAGGTACTCCCAAGCAGCAAAATGGCTAAAGGGTGGGCAGTATTAGGTGGGGAGGAGGGGAAGAGAAGGAAAAGCAAGGGGCACGGTTAATTTGTAAATGGAATATGCGCCCCTGAATAATTGAGAGCTTCAATTTTGAAATAAATACAAGAAAAAGCCTGAAATAATAATAACCTATTTGCATACCTGTAACTTGGTCTTTCACCCAAATATAAGGATAAATTCATTCTTTAAAGGGGAAAAAAGGAAAAGGAGACTAAATAAATGTTATCCTTTAAGTATGACACTGATGCATCAACTTACAACTAATTGCCCCACAATACTGTTCCAATGGTTTTAAGGTACTAATTTTGTATCTAAGTGCCTCTGAGTGCAAGCTATTGTTAACTACTCTATTATCTAGCACATACATTTCCTACTACCAGTTCCAAAACTAGAATCTAGGCTCGGTTATTACGTTTAGAGCATCCCAATTCAAAAGTTTACAGCAAATTAAAGAAGGAACACATTAATATTTTAATGTTTCAACCATGCTGGCCTGACAACTAAATACTTAATGTCACTAATGGAAAATTTTTTTTCTTTTTCCCTTTTTTTATATTTCTGCAGTGCATACATATCTACCACTGAAAATTCTCAAAATTTAAATAGCTAAACTTTCAAACTTTGCAGTTAAAAAGGAAGCACCCCATTTTATAGTTTAAGTAAAATGAGGAACAGTGAAGCACAACATGAAGCTAATGGATCTTCAGGGTCAATTAGTTTAAATGCACTATTTATCACATTATGAAAATGCACTTAATTTTTTCCTTTAGTTTTACTGTACATTAAGACATAAAAATTTTAAAAAGTTACACTATACCATATTTTACAAAATATTCCTATCATCTTGCATTAACATTTAAAAGATAATTTCTATTTCTACTCTTTAGGAGGCACTGTCTCCATACATACTCTGCTAATGTTTGCTCTATGCCCTTAGTCCTCCACCACCCTCCACCCCACCTGTCAAATAGTTATAATGATCTAAAAACAATTTGATAAGAATCCTTTATAATTTTATTTTGTTGGCTTTTTAAAAATATACTGTATTCTTATTTCTTAAAAGCAGAACATATTTTATAATCTTTCTGTGAATCTCAAAACACATGAAACATTAGTTATCAAAAAATTTATAATGCCAATTTATAAAAGCAATATACATATCAAATACCATTACAAAGAACCTCTGAGGGAATGTCAAATCTGGGGAACAGCACATCACTTTGTTACTGAACTTTGCTTCAAGTAAATCATCTGCTAAATTGTGGTGGCCTTTAGTTATATAGAGATTACATTGTAACGGGATTTGACCTGAGTATTAGAGCTTGCCTAGCCAAATGCAAAACCATAACCAATTGAATAACAGTTAATACCATTATGGTCTGGATCCCTGAGTATAAACGTATTAGTATTAAGATAAAAAGACTCAGGAATCTGCTACACAACAAGAAGACTGTTTCAAAACTGTATTATACTGCATCATAAAAAATCAGGGGTGGTATGACTAATGGCTTACTTATGTGCAATTGTTGTTAACCGTTCATCATTTACTGCTCTCCGAACTTCAGCACGGTGGCGTTCTGTTGAGATGCTATGAAAAAAAATAGCCATTATAGAACTCTGCCAAGCAGGCAGCTCTCTTCTATACTTTTATTAATGTTTAAGTCAACATTTTGCTTGGGGGAAGGGGGAATCAAGGTTGATTTCTGAAAAGATAAAGATGAGGCCTGGCATATATCTTCAAATGCATTACTGAATTAAAGTCATAGAAAAGGATTCATACTGATTCTGTGTAACTGCAGAGAGAATTAGCTGCAAATTAGAAACCCCAGGAAGACAAATGCAGCTTGATATCAAATCATTGCCTCCAAAACTTGGTAATATCAGACCATATTCAAGATCAGCGGAGGTTCCTGTTTTCTAAATATGCAAACAGCCACTGAATGACCCCTAATCACTTAGGAGAAAGTCTTCTGAAGTCCTTTTTAAAGCTCAAGAGTCTATAAGTTTATGTTCAATGAATATAACAAAGAAATAAAAGTGACAGAATAATCTGTTTCTGGTGGCTAGGTGCTATGAAACTCAACATCAGGGTATTACTCCTTTATTAGTACACATTTCAGCTGTGTGTCTTCTACAATATATCATGTTACCACTATGGTAAAAATGTGCTTATATTGACCCTGATTAAATACGTGTAAAGTTAATACTAAATAACTGAAAAAAGGCTACACCCATTCCATTCATAAATAATAAATGCCACTCTTCAAATTGTAATTTTTACTGTATAAGTTTAATCTATACCATGGACTAAAATAAAATTTAAGGGGCTAGAAAGCAGAATGTATGAGGAAGTATAAACAACAAACAAAAAAATATAAACTGTTAAATATGAAGACAATAAGATTGAGGATTTATCCTAATAACGTCCCTATGCTAATGGTAAATGTAAGAAAAGCCTCTTCCCTATTTTCACTTTTTAAAAAAACTGCTTTAAATGTAGAAGGTAAACTTCCATTAAAACAGAACATTTTCTGAGAAAGCTCAAGACATTAGAATGGATTAATCAAAATATCAAAGAGCCCCTTTCACAATAATTTTTTAATGAATTCAAGTGACACTCTGGTTGGAAGCTGAAGGGATAAACTATCCTTAAGGTTGTGACTACAAAATTACCACCCATTTCTATAAATTAAGACAACTTTCTAGTATCTTTTCCTTGCCCTCAAAATATGTGACTGGGCCACTCTAGATCTTCATATCCAGTTGCTGCCAGCTCTTCTTTCCCCTACCCATGTCAAAAATACCTCCCTTTCCCAGATGGCCCAAGCATAAAATAACTTTCATTAAACCCTTTCTGATTATATTACAGAGTAAGTGGTAAATTGCATAATTTTCTATAACAAAGCACACAACTGGGATGGGTCGCTTAAGCACCAACAATTTGAAGACCTGTCTTTAACCTGAGTGTGAAAAGTACTGAAACTCCTCAAAAATGAACATTTTAGAGTCATGTCTCACAGTTTTTATGATAATTTACCTAAGAACTTTTGAGAGTTCTCCAAGAAGATCTTTCTTTTCCTTGGTGAGATCCCCCTGTGCCCGAAGTGCACTGATAACTCCAGCATATGCCTCCAATTCTAGAAAAAGAAAATTATTTTATCAAGAAAGGCCTTCAGTATTTCAATACTATGGCTACATATAGTGAAACTTCAGGGCAAGAAATCTGAAAATCAATTAAAATCAATACATAAATACTTTTTTAAATTCCTCTGAAAAATTTTATCTAATAACATAGATTAAAATATGGCTTTTATAATTTTATATTGTTTTCTTTGGATTGCCTCAAGAAGCCACGTATTTAAAATGTGTAAGTAGAACAATCTAATGGTAAATATTTTCTCACACATTATCTCTAAAGAACATTTAACTCATATCCTACCAAAAACTGGAAACAGGCTCTAAATGATATAATGCTGATAAAAGAAGATTTTAGCATTACTGTAACGTAACCTCACTACAATCCTTGAAATAGTTCCTTAGGCTTGCTTAAGAATGCAAACTATATTCCACATACCTCCTGGGTAGGTGAGAGTACTGTGAGTAATGTGCAACTGAAAAACTACTGAAGCCCTGGCCAGGTGGCTCAGTTGTTGGTTGGAGCACTGTCCCATACACCAAAAGGTTGCAGGTTCGATCCCGGTCAGGGTACATACCTAGGATGCGGGTTCAATCCCTGGTCAGGGCACGTACAGGAGGTAACCAATCGATCTCTCTCCTCGCCCCTTTCCTCTCTTTCTAAAATCAATAAACATATCCTTGAGTGGGGATTTTAAAAAAAGGGAAAAGGAAAAAAAAAACTGGAACAGATTCTGGCTCCAGCACTGACATTTATTAGTTGTATGGCCTTGGGCAAGTCCTTTCTCACCTCTGAGCCTCACTTTCTTTATCTAGAAGAGAGAGACTTTCAGGGTACTTCCCAGAGCTAAGATCTTCTTCTATAAAAACCACCATCAAAATGATTAAGGCAAAGGCAGATTAGGGAACATGAATTGTTCTTACAGCCACAAGGACTTAATATACTGAACCCTAATGCCTGACAATTTCATTTCACTACCTTTCCACAGCAACAACCACTATGAAATGAAACTGTCAATCCCTAACACTGGTAAAAATATAAAACCAGAAAGTCCTCAATGGCTCCCAATGAACCATACCTGCCTTCCAGTGTACTCCTTGTGTACTCCCTTTGTACACAGTCCCCTCCCACACTGATTTGGCATGTGAGTTGCTTTCATCCATGATGCAAACAGATAAGCACTTGCACACAGGGCGTAGCTCTCTTGGAACCCTGAAATCACCAAGCGGTGTAAAACCCCAGAATAAATGGCCACATGGAAGGAGAGATACAGCCTTCTCAGCTGAGCCCAGTCAGCCAACTAAGCTACCAACTGAATACAGCCAAGTGAGAGAATTCAGGCAAGACCAGCAACCCACAGAATCTTGAGAAGTTATAAAATAGTTATTGTTTCAAATCATTAATACTGTAAGGCAGGTAGAGCTAATTAAAAGAAAAATGATGGGAAATAAGTGTTCTTAATTAAATTCAAGTTACTACCAGAATTTGCTACTAGCCAATGCCTGACACACAAGAGACACTCAATGTTAGCCAAAAAATGAAAGCAAGGATACCTGTACCCTAAGTACTATATGAATAATAAACTAATAGCTTCATTCAGTTTATACTATTCACAGTTCTGTCAAAAAAAAAAAGGCTTTCTCTCTGGTCCAGCTGAATTATCCAAGATATAAACGTCCTGCCTGTCCAATCTGTGCTGGATACTAGGCCGATGTTTCACAAGGTCCCTCTGGAAGGACAAAGCGCTGATGCTCTGGAGTAGTGAAGGAAATGCTTAGCTCCAGAAAACATATTTTAGCTATTATCAGGACCCAAAGTAGAGTTCAAAAAGGCTCTGGGGATAATGAACTAAGAAATCACTATACTCTTAATATTTATGCCCCATTTATGAAATATTTTATTCAACAAAGCAGTATTAAGTCCTACTATACATACCAGAGAGTATGCTAAATCTTGCCCTCAAGGAGTTAACTCTAGAATAAAGCTACAGTGAAACAAGTCATCAGACAATTATAATACAGTTTGTAATACAATGGTAAAGGCACAGAGAAGAAACACATCATCTAGTCTGGAAGCATAAGCTTTAATCAGAAAGAAAACTGTGCTCTGGGCAGGCAGGCAGGCAGGCAAGGGGAGAAAAGGAGAATGTGGAAAAGGGAAAGAAAATAAGAGCAGATAACCAGATGTTATCCCTTTTCCAGCAAGCCAGTGACTATTTTGAGAGTTTTACACTAGAGGAAGTAAAAATATCTCTGTATTTGGATAGTTATTAATTCAAACCAAATTCCTAGTTGAACATTACCACTACTAGGTACCATGGAGAATATTTATATAAACAAAACAAAGTCCCTATCCTCAATATGATTAAAATCCAAAGAGGAATGCATGTAAGAGAATAGAGAAGGATAAAAGTTGAAAAGTAGTTTGGTGCCAGACTAAGAAAAGCCTCTAATTTCAGTCTAAAAAGTTTTCATTTGATAGGACTAAGTAACTGAATGCGGAAGGAATGGCAGGCAGAAAGGAATCAGGTTTTGCAGTTTACAAGGTATTCAAGGAGAATTTCAATATCACAGGAAATGGAAAGGTCAGAGAGAGAAAAGTGGTTAAAGGAAAAGAAGTTGACATTTTGTCTTTGAAATTTATGGTGATAGTGACACTATTTCAAAATAAGTGAAATCAACTAAAGAAATGTGACACTGATTTTTGACATCTCAAGTCTCACTCCAAGTCTAACTAAAAAGTCATACACAAAAGTAAGAGGTGGCAACACTGGGACTCAGAACAGTTATCATAGCTACAAAATCCAAGGCACTTCTTCCCCTTCTCCAGAAATTCAGTCATCATGAAGAACTTTTAATAGTTTCCCAAACTCCTTCACATTTGTTGATTTCCAGTTTGATGGGTATTCTCAGATCCTGACATATATCAATTTCTGATATTAATTTTGGTGCCATTCTATTATAATGTTAATTCTAATGATACTTAAGTATAATGAATTAATAAATACAAACACCACAGAAAACATAAGATTTACGAAATCATTTTTATAAAGCCCTCAACCCATTCCATTTAAACACATCAGCCATTCAATTATACTGTAGTCCGTAAAGTTCCCTGTTAGAGTTACAGCTCAGGAATTCTCATTTAAAAAAGGGGGGGATGGGGCAGAGAAGAGGCAGGATAAAAGAGGAAGCATTTAGGTATCACTGGTATGTTCAGTACATCATTAAAAAAATTCTCTATCCTAGTTTCTTTATATTTAAGTAAAATCTATGTTTAGCATCTTACCTTAATGATTTATAACTATTTTTAAAAGGACAAAACTAATTCTTAAAATATTTTAAGCTAATTCTTAAATACGGTTACCTTCTCTAAACTTCAAACCTGGAGCTGGTGTTTGAAGGAAAGGTTTCATTATTATGATAATTAACCAATGGGTAGAGAGGAAGTTTCTCTGCAAATCACCATCAGGGCTCAACTCGCAAAGCGAAGGGTCATTGTGGATGACATTACCCTGTAGAAAGGCTGTTTTTTGTGTAGAGCAGCTCTCCAGTAGCATTAGTCACACAGCTTTGACTAAAATTAAGGATAAATTTAGACTTAAAGGTTACCGTTTTTATATTTAAACATAATGTCTTGATTCATGGCCCCAAAAGCCCCGAAACTTTAATCAATGTACTGTAGTTGTGACCTGTTCCTTTGTAGTTATTTCAGCTATGGAATAAATACAAGCCCAACTGTGCAGTTGATAGCTAGCAAGTTAAAGCAGTTGAATATAAGTGTATAGAAAACCATCCTCAAATTAGTACTAAAAGTTTGGATATAAGGTTAAAGAAAAGATAAAGGGATGACTGAGAAAAACAAAAATAAACAAACCCCCCCCTCTCTAGTTATGCTAAAATACAATGCTAAGTGGTAGTTTAAAATAGAGAAATTCTCACAGTGGCCTGAAGGGAAATAAAAATGGCCAAAGTTATTAGCAGGCAGGGCCAGAGCAGCTATGATCAGATTTATACATACGAATTCCCAAAAAACATTTCTTCTGAAGAAAAGATTAATCTGCAAAAAACTACATTAACGTCTGAAAGCAACTGCTTTAAACTACTACTCTCAGATGTCAGGCACTGTGATAGACTCTTTTTACATACAGTTACAACAAAACAAACTTACGCAGCAGATATTGTTATCCTTCCTTTACAAAAGTGTTAACAGATTTGGGAAGACTAAATAACCTGTTCTTGATCATGAGGGTCATCATAACAAAACCAGGACCCCAGGGTCTATCTGAATTCAAGGCCTACACTTTGCCCTTCAAAATCATAGATATCTAAATAATTCATATCTATTGCTAAAACATTTAATGTTCTTTTTAAGTATTTTTTTCATTTATTGATCACCTACTATGTGCTAACCTAAGACTACAGTGGTAAATAAGACAATAAGGTCCTTCGTGGACCTTACAGGCCAAAGCAGCATTTCTCAACCAAGGATCCTCATTTTGAACCACGGAATAAAGAAAATGATTCAAATAACTTTTTCTCGCCCTTCCCATAATTAATACCATTCTAGTTGCATGAGAAGAAGTTAGTTCATTACATACAATGCATGCCTTAGCATTGGGGCTTAATTCCCTAAAAGCTAGTTGAGTAAGGTTGCTCTAAAAGAAAAGAAATATATACTATATAATTCACTACAAGCATAAAGCGTGTTTTATTACTGATAATGAAATATAATTTGAGAAAGTCAGTATAGGTTTTTAACTTACAAATGAGAAACAATATGTAAGTCAGACATACATTCATATTCCCTGGGAATATGACAGGAATCATATTCCCTGGGTTGAAATCCTGACTCCAGGACTTACTATCAGTCTTGCCTTGAGTTCTAAGCTTCAGTTTTGTCATCTGTAAAATGGAGACCAAAAAAAAAAACCAACTCGACCCTTTTGGTTTGAGGATTATATGAGAATGTAAAGAACTCAGAATTGCCCAGTCTCCCTCAAGGACTATTAGTTGCTTTGATTATTATGATTCATGCACCTACTATATACAAAGCACTATTATATACATTGGGCGAATAACAATGAGTAAGATGAGAACAATACCTCTAAAGAATATCTAATGCAACAAAGGATGTGTCACCCATGCAAAAAGCCATGATCCAATCAAGATGAGAAAAGTATCATAGAGGCATAAAATATCAAAAATGAAAAGCATACCCAATTTTCGAAGAATCCTTTTGCATTCATCCCTGCTGAGATCCAAAAGGGTTGGCCACACAACAGGCATTGCTGCTTCTTTTTGGTAGCCCCAAAGAGCTTGTCTTCTCTACCAAAACAAAAAAATCAAATTACCAAAGTACATTCAAAAGGCCACTCACCTGGCGATCCAAAGGCTGAGAAATAAAACCACTAAGAATATCTCACAATACGATTTAACTACCACACTTTTCCAACTTCTGACGAATGAAGAACTAAACAACCATTTGGGAACTTACTATTCCAGCCTATGACAGTGGAAAAACCACCTCTCACAGTGGAGTCTGACATCTCTAAATTCTAGTTTCAGGCTTCAGCTTAATGGTTGTGTGATCCTGGGAAGACTGCTCTACCTGAGCATACGGTTTACACATCTATAAAACAGAGGTATCTTCACCCAGTTTATTGTGAGGATTAGAGAACTGTCTCTGTGAAGTTCTTATCACCGTGGCGGGTACATTTTTGAATAAACAGGCACTACTACCTGTGTAACCCTGGCCAAGTTAATTGACTTGTCGGCTTTTTCACTTACAAGTTACATGAGATAAAATACGTAAAGATCCTAGCACAGGGATTACTGGAACTTAATGAAAAACTTTCTCCTCAATCCTAACAATAAAAGATGAATGTACATTCTATACGTTTTAAATAGCCATTTACCAAAAGTTTAGACGCCAGAAAATTACTTGGTAGTGGAATTCCCTAAGCTGGAGAATAAAAAGACAACAGAGCTGAGCACTTGCACAACACCTGCTTAGCATATAGTAGATCCGCTGTAAATATTTGTCATAGAGATAAATGAATGACTGAGAAGAGTAAAATGAATGAATGAGTGAGCGAAATGCATGAACGAAGGAGCGAGCTCATTGTCTGGTCTAGCAGTCAGGCACCAAAGCCTAAGAACTGAACTGCTATATCCCGTTCCAAGCGCTGGGGCTGCTAACTTCCAACTCCTCACCCGGAGTTGAGTCCCCATCCCCCCTACTCCCAGTCCTCCCAGCTAAGAACCAACCCAGAGCAAGGAGAAGTGGACAGCGCGCCCCAGCCGGCAGAATGACATAAAGAAAAGGGGTGGGGAGGAGGAACGAGGGGCAGAGCCAAAGGAATCCGCTCCCTCCACAACCCAGTCCCCGCCTCCCGACAGGATCTCGGAGGCGGCCAGCGACCGCCGGAATCATGCACCGCGTAACGGCATCCCGACAAGTCCCCGCTAGCGGACCCCACTGCATCGCACTAGAAACCTGGGCAGCAGTTGCCGGAGCCTGATCCCGGAACCGAGATTTGTATAATCCTTCCCCTACTCAAGTGTCAAGGAGACAAGCCCGCCCCGCCCCCTCCCCAAACACGCACTCTCGCAGCACCACAAGAGCAGCCAGTTCACCCTCCTCGCCGCTGCCGCTCAGCGCCGACCCTAATGTCAAGCCGACGACCCAAGCCCTTCGGACCAGTAGCCTGTGTCAAGGGCCCCGGCCAACAGAAGCGCTTCGCTCCCTCCTCTGCAGAGAGGACATCGAAGAGAGTAGACTCGTGGACAGTAGGCAGACGACCAGGACTCACCGGAAGGCTCCCTGAGCTGGACCCCCGGGATCCCAGCACGAGGCCTGCCCAGAGACCCCTTCAAACCCACGTCGGGGAACCCAACGATCCCGTTAGGAGACAACGGAGGATGAGGCTGGGCGCCCCAAGCCGGGCTCTGAATGTTTGGCCCAGCGCTCCTCCAGACTGGCTAATCTGCCAGCTCTTCCCAGCACCCTGTCTCAGAGTCACCCACCTGCCCGGCCTTTCGGGGCTCATCTAAAAGGCTCCTTCGCCAAGACTAAGGGACACCAGGAATTGGGTTTGTTTGCGGTGCCTCAGAAGGGGCAAGATGGCGACAGGAATCAGGGCGCAGGCGCAGGCGCGCGCTGCCAATCGGGAATTGTAGTTTGCCTTTCCCGCCTTTGGGAGAACAGATCGCAGAAGGCCTCCATTCTCCCTCTCTCTTTACCTCCGCGTTTTGAAAGGAAACGAGAGACATCGCGAGGGGTACTGGGAGTTGTGGTCCGAAACCAAACTCCCGCTGTCGCACGCGCAAGGAAGACTGGGATTGTAGTTTTCTTGACTTCTCCTCAATCCCCTCCTCTATGGCTTCGCGCGCCTCTCCTCCGGCTACCGTCTCCCAGCCAATCCTCTGCGCTTTCTGCTACGTGTAGCGTCACACGAAGCGGCCAAAATGGCCTTGGTAACGAGCTGAAGTTTTACCGCGACCTTTATTCTAAGCGAGGTTAGGGACAGTAAGAAAGCAGCCTTGTCCCTGAAGCGACGTGGAGAATTAGGATCGTATTCATCAGAGTCTTAAAAGCAATTATCAGCGGCTTCCATCCTCCTTCCCCCAGATGCAATTCGGGGAGAAGTAATCTGCTCTACGAGAACTGACCAAGTAGACATCGTAGTTGGCCTGTTACCGGATGTGGGGGTTTTGGATTTAGGAAACCCGAGCGTCCTTGACTTCGGGTTTCTCCGCGTGTGAAGTGGGAATGACAGTGATATCTCGTGCTATATCTGTCAAAGTCAAGAAGGAAAAAGGATTTATTTGAGGTCCTATGCTGTGGTAGGTTCATCTTTAGTCTTTGTTTTTAATCACAGATCAATTGTTTGAAGGTATTGCTTTCCCTGTTTTACAGATGAGAAAAGGGACCCAATGTACAGTTTACTCGGGGCCATAAAGTCGAAGCGAGTGCCTGGTGTTGACGATTCCATCAAGTTTTGTGATTGTCCTCTTAAATTTTGTACTTTTCGAAACACCTGATAAAAGTGGTTTTTCATGTGTTCTCCGATACTAACAAAGTTGCCTTGAAAAAAATGGGGTCAGTACTACCTTTTGGAGCCCTGACTGGTGTGGCTCAGTGGGCTGGCTGGTCGTCATCTTGCAAACCGGAAGGGGTGCTGGGTCACCTCCAGGTCAGGGCACATGCCTGGTTTGCTGGCCGTGACCTGGAATCCACCCAGGCCAGTTTTCGCGTTGAGAGTGTGAGAGAGGTGACCCATGAATGTTTCCCTCCCTCTCCTTCCTTTCCCCATAACAATAAATAAATAAAATCTTAAAAAAAGAAACAAAAACAAAACTAGTCTGTGGAGATGTTGGGATGCACAACATGGAAGAATTATTTGTAAATTGTGGACCACTATACAAACGTGAGATTGTTCGTGATCTTGAATGGTGCTGTACATTAGAAAGCAAATAACAGCATTTAAGTTTCCTACTATTCACCCATTATCTAAAAATACTCTTTGAGGTCCAGGAAGATGGTTATTGTCAAAACTCAAGCCTCCCCTTCATAAAGTCATGAAGTGAGTCAAGTAATCTCCAGCTCTCCCTCCTTTCCTTCTGTGATCTTCCAATGCATTCTCTTCTAGCTATTCTCCTCCAATTTGAGATACCACCTATTTTCAGTCCAATTACTTAAGGACTCTTGGAATGATGATGATAAATGAAACAATAAAAAATTTTGTAGTGTAACATACATTCTTTGAATTGAGCCTCACAGCATCTCAATGGAGCATGTATAAGATTTCTCCCTTCTATGAATGAGAAAAACACAGATATTCAAGAGCTCACTCAATTTCATTCACAAAGCTAGGAATTGAAGGGAAGTGGGCTTCATAACCTCAGGTCTACAGTTAAATGACTTCCTCTACAACCAATGTCAAGGTAACAGATAATGGGTAGAAATGGAAAGAAGCTGCTTATAAAATCAAACTGACTGTAATAAGTAGCATATGAGTCATGAATTATAGCTTTTGTTGTGCTTACTAGGTGTCAGTACTGTTGTAAGCATTTCACATATTAATTCACATATTTATTAGTCCTTAAAACAATTTTATGAGGCAGAAACTATTTGAATGAGGAAATTGATGCATAGGAAGGAGGTTAAAGAGCTTGCCTAAAGTCACATTATAAATAAGTGGTAAAGCCAGAATTTAAACCTAAGCAGCTTGGCTTCAAAGTCTGCTCTAGACCAGCGGTTCTCAAACTTTTATGTTCACTAGGAACCATTTGAGGGTCTTGTTAAAATGCAAATTTGATTATGTCTGGGTAGGACCTAAGATCCTGTATTTTCAAACAAGCTTTCAAGTGATGTTGATTATCTGACATCAACTACCTCTAATCTACTATGTATTCTTCCTTTCCTCCTGGCCACATTTGTCTTTTGTAGCCAGAGACTGCCTTCCCCGCACTGCCTCTGACTGCTCCATGTTCCCAAAATTAAATTCTCTTTGAGGATCAGACTCAAAGATCACCCTCAAGGAGCTAATCTTGCTCCTATCTTTATTTCCTTAAAGGATGAGACAGGCATTCCTGTCTCCTACACCACTTACTGGATATTTTATTATAGAACACAGTTATGGTCGTTTGAAAATCATACTGACTAGACAATGAGGTCTTTAAGGAGAGAGACCAGACCTGTGTACTCTAGTGCCCAGCACACAAGAATAATAGCTAATAGTTGTCCAGAGCTTTCTCTATTCCACAGCCTATTACATACATTAACTTGTTTAACCTCTAGGTTGTAGCTTCGATCCCCAGTTGGGGTGTGTATGGGAGGCAACTGACTTCTTTTTCTCCCTCTCTTCTTTCCTCCCGCCCTCCTTCTGTCTCTAAAATCAATAGTAAAAATATATATATCCTTGGGTGAGGATTGAAAAAAATAAAAAATGGAAGTGCCTTATGACCCAGCAATTCCACTTCTGCATATACATTCATGTATCTGAAGAAACCCAAAACACTAATTTGAAAGAATATATGCAACCATTTATTCATTGCAATATTATTTACAATAACCAAGATTAAGAAACAGTAAAAGTGTCCATCATAGATGAGTGGAGAAAAAAGCTGGGATACACTTCCAAAATGGAATACTACTGGCCGTAAAAAATGAAGGAAACTCTACCCTTTGCCACAGCACTGATGGACCTGGAGAACATTATGCTAAGTGAAATAATCCAATCAGAGAAAGACAAGTACCATGCGATTTCACCCGTGGAATCTAATAAGCAAGCAAAATAGAGACAGACTTAACAGATAGAGAACAGGCTGACAGCTTTTGGTGGGGAGCTTGGTTGGGGTGGCGTAAGGAGATTAAACAAAAAAAAACCTAATTTTAAGAACTGGGAAAAGTTATTTAATTTTAATGCTGTCAAAAATTGCAACTTATACTAGAAGAGTATTTACCCACACATCTCTTTATCCCACACATCTACTCATTATATAGTCATTTAAAATAAGAATTACAAATAACATCAAGAAATATGCTTACAATAAGTGGAAAAAGCAAATACATGTAAATATCAAAAAAAAAAAAAAAGAAAACATACCAAAACAACATACTACTGTGATAGAACTATGGATGATTCTTTTTCCTTTATTTTACAAGTTTTCTTTAGGTATTTGTATTATTTTTACTGTTTAATAACATTTATAAGACTTCTTAGTCTCTTATTAAGAATACTACATTCTCCTAAGGATGGAGTAGAACCAAATAAGCTGCTGAGTGGGTTGACTAAGGATTCTCGTTAAGATAATAGAACCTCAGAGATAATTAGTTTAACCTCCCATTTTACAGAAGAGGTGTCAGATCCAGAGAGGAGAAGTAACCTACACAAGGTCACAGGAACTGCGGGGGAGGTCTGATTTTTAGGCTAACATTGCCTACACTGATTTAACCATCAATTAAGATTTGTATTTTTGTTAGATCGTTTGATTTCCTTGAAAACACTTCCTCAATTTCAAGCTGGTAGCAAGACTTTCACTACTAATTTTCAAAGCAGCAACTGTTGCTTTTGTTAGGAAACATTTTTAAAAGAATATGAAAAATAATATCATGGCCCTTTAGGTTCTTCCTTTTCACATTCTTGCACATCATTGTAAGCAACTTAGTGAACAAATGCAGAGGAAGCTCAGATCTGGCTAAATTATATGGACCAAAGTAAAAATCTCTTTACTCCTTTTGAGTATCAACCTCCTCATTCATTCAAAGAATCCCATGCCAGGCCCTGGAGATAGGAAGATGAATAAAGTACAACCATTATCCTGGAGCTCACAGTTGAGTGGAGAAGTTAGACACATGCAGATAGCTCTCTATACCATAGGAGAACCTGGTAACTGAGAATATTCATAAAGGTGTTTAAGAAGTGCTCTAGGATCAGGGGAAAAGGATTCCATCACAGAAGGCTTCACAACACAAGTAGCATTTGGGCTGGGCTCCTAGGGTGAACAGTATTTGACCAGGCAAAGAAGTGAGGTGAGGATGGAGTATCATGGCAGACGAAGTAGAAAAAGCAAAGGGGTGAAAGCATAAAAGGATGCATAGAATGGAAAATGAGGGATGTTGGGCTCCTAGAGGTCCTCAACTAGGAGTACTTAGAATAACTTGGGGAGCTCTATCAAGTTTCAAAAGATGGTGATGTACACCCTTAGGTAAAAACTACAGATAGCCACTGAGATCTTGGCTGTGCACTAAAAGTCTCTGTGATTAACACAGTAAGTCACGAGAGAGCACCAAACCTAATAACACAAGTTATTGCCATTTAATCCACATTGGAACCCAAGTGGCAAAATATTGTCTGTGTTCTGGATGGTGATTTGACACTGATTAATGACTCGATCACTAGAAAGCCAAAGGGAATTGCAAACAAAAATAGAAATACCTAATCTCACACTGTGCTTTCCCTGGTTCATTTTAGAAAAAAAAAAATTTTTAGGTTCACCAAAGTGCTAAGCCACCTCAGGTGAGGAACTGATGATAATCAGTAATTATCCAAGGTGAGATCCAAGATATTTTACAAAGATGGAAATAATAACCCTGTCGGAAATGGAAATCAGCTATCATGGGGGAGGGCGCTATAAATCCAAACATAATATCCAGCTTGTCTTCACCTCTCAGAGTTTCCAGCTGTTTATGACGTTCTGCTGTGATTTGCCAGAGACAAAATGCATTTTTTAAAACTGTTCCAGCCTGCTGAATGAACGGCTTGAAGCCATATTCTGTTTCAAGACGTGTTGAGCACTTGCGAAGTCTGCAGAGAAATGGTAGAAGGTGTCCACTTTCTTGTCAGTTCCAATGAAGATCTTTTCCCTGCAACCCTAGGGTTGAGAATTATTTTTTAAGTGAGCTAGTGGAAGACCATGTCGGGTCTCTCTTGGGTTGAAAGGGCACTTGTTGAGATGCTATGGGCTCTAAGTTTACCATATCAAGGCCAAGCCTTGCTAAAGGCAGAGGCAATAAAAGAACACACGCTTATGGAGAGCCAAGGGAATATATGTGTTGAGAAATGACTGTGGGAAGGAAATGGTACAAATAACACTTGTTTGAGTGTGCACATGTGTGTGTGTATGTACACACACCCTGAGCTGAAGTGTACAAGAACATCAGTGGTGACAGCAGTTATCTCACCAAACTCTAAGTAGATAGGAGACTCCTTGAGAGCAAGGAGTAGTTTTGAGCTCTGAATCCAGCACTGTTGAGTGAATTACTGAAGGGCATGGCGAACTCAAGAAGGCATTGGTGTGGACATCTGACAAAGTCACCCCAGACTGCCTGAAATGCCCCAGACCAGCCTTGTACCTTCACATCCGGGCCTGGGGCTGTTCTCCCTGAATGCTTTTACCCCATCCTTTCTTCTAGTCCCTTGTCTTTTGAAGCCTGTCAAAATCTTTCTCATTCTTTACAGTCCATCTCAAATGTCTTATAAATTTAATCTTTATTGTATTTTTTTCCATTCACATTTAGTCCCCTTTTACTTGTCCCCCTCAATGTCTTTGGAAATAATTCTCCAAGCACAGAGGGGATCAGAGCATGTTGTTGGAAGTCAGGGAGATCTGGGTTTGAATCCCAGTTCCACTACTTTCAGGTTCTTGAACAAGTCACTGTACTTCTTTGTGCCTAAGTTGCCCCCAGATGGATTTTGGGGATAATGTATGTACAGCGCATACCTCAGTCACTGGCATAGGGTAGATATAATCATCAAGTAATTATTTGCCCTCTCCCCTGTTGAGCCTTCCCCTGTGAAACCCATCTTTGTGCTTACTCAGTGTTAGCTCCCTCGGTCTACATGTTCTTTAACACTTCTCTTAGGCTTCTTTCCACCACCCCACCACTCCCTCAACAGGTATAATTAACCCTCTGTTCTGTGGCGCTTTGTTTATGCCTCTTTTGCAGCACTTTATTATAGGCTGACTTGTGCTATAATTCATTGTTTCCTGCCCTTTGGGGCTGATAATGTTCAAGGGTAGTATCTCCAGCAACTAGCATAGGGACTAGTTTAGGACAGACATTCCATAAGTGGTTGTCTAATTGAAACAACATTTAATCCAGCCTTCCAGGAGGCAAAGTAAGCATGTAGCATGTCTTCTCCCAAGAAGTGCTGAATGACCTAAGTAGCAAGGAGGAAATTCTCTGGCAATTAAGTGGTTCAGAGTTGATTGCTGTCCATCCAGCCCAAGTGAGCAGAGCCTCCACTTCCAGATGTCTTTCTTTCTCCTTTTTCCAACCCAGTCCAGCCAGAGGAACATTCCCATAAGGGTAACCCAATATATCTTTTTTTTGCTGATCTGATTAGAATGTGAATACTTTCTTTGGAGAAAATGCACAAGAGGTAAGTTTTTCTCTGTTTTTGCAAGGGACAGAAGGTGAGGGATAGAGAGGAAAATTGAAACCAAGGAAAAATCCATTGTACCCCCAGGAGATGAAGAATACATGCAGCCAACACAATGGATATTATCCTGGGTCAAAACTTCAGAGTCTGAGCCATAAAGGACTTCATTCCCTTGCACTGATCCTAGTAAAATAATTAAACAGAAGCAAAAAACCGAACAGCAAAAGCAAAACAAAAAAGAACACCTCTTTCCCAAGAGCAATTCTTTGCAATGATATCTGTACAGATGAAGAACTGGAAGCAATGTAAAAATTCAATGCAATTCAACAAGTATCTCCTGAACTAGTGAGTGCAGAAGCACTAGAGTTATGGAGATATTGGTGAAGCTTGCTGACTTCTAACTTTAGTCTGTTCTATCCATTCAAATATTTTCATCCATGGGAAAAAAAGCACAGTATTTCAATCAGTGTTGAACTAAGGAAGCAGAAATACTATGAGTTATGGGATAAGGGATTTTTACAGAAATCTGAACTTACACAATTGTGGGAGGAGCTAGGACAGTATAGCTCTGAAAGTAGAGGGTGATGGGTTAGGTGGAGTCACCAACCAGTCAGTTACAGAAGAAGCCAAGCACACCAGCTTCTATAAAGGGGGACCTCAGGGAGAAGTCTGTGGATCCACAGCCAAATGCCTGGTGGTGGGCTTGGAGCTACTTATTGGCCAGGACAGCCAGCAGTTGGGAAGAGCTGGATGTGGAGTACAGGAGAGTGAAGACAAGCTGGAATCTACTGGCACCTCCACATGTCTGTTGTTGCTGTAACTAACCCAATAACCTTAAGAGCAATGGCTGCTGATTTATTCCTGCTTCCTAAATCTCAAGCAACTATCATTTAACCCACTTTAATCTAGATCCATACATTTGCAGCTTAACCAAGCTGACACACATAAATTCCTCCCATCATCATAAGGTTATTTCTGTCTTCTCCTAATTTTCTACTCTTTTGTGGGCTCTTAAGTCTAAGAGGTCTGGGTTCTTATCCTGGTTCCACTCCTCCTTAGCTGTATGACTTCAGGTAAATTACTATTTCTGGGCCTTAATAGATCAGGATCCCTTCTTCTGTTCTATCATGGCCCCCTCTGTTTCTCTCTGATAATGTTTATTTCATTCTTGTTATCATCTGTATGTCCATTTCCTCCACCAGGCCGCAAGATCAAGCACAGGGATCATATCTGATTCCTTTCTATAGTTATGTCCTAACAATGTCTGGCACAGAATAGATGCCTAATAGATGCTTGATGAAAGAATAAATCCTTGGAATAGAGAATAGAAACTCATCAGTCTATCAAGCTACTATCAGTACCTAGCCCATTAAGACATTAAGGCAGTGAGAACCATCTTTATCCCTATCTCATCTCAGCACCGTGTAAAAACAGGCTCCAGATACGTTTTCCTCATCCATACCTTCTATCTTAAATCATTACACTTCCCAACCTGTTTTAGTCATCCTGATTCCTGACTCCTGGGCTTCTTTTCTGTTTATCATCTGCTATTGCCTCTTGGACATATTACTTGAAATGTGCAGGCCCCCGACTATCTTGTTTTAATTTTCATTTTTCCCTGTGATGAAACTATTTTTACTTTCTTTGTGTATTTATCAATTTCATACCCTAGGTCTTCAGTCAGAGACTATGAAAGTCCTGCTCTCAAGGAGTTCTCAGGCTAGTGCACAACAGACAAGGGAGCCAGAAATTTTAGGACAGGGTGGTAGGAGCTCTGGTTGAAGTATGTTCAGGGTACTGTGGGAGCATAGAAAGAATAAAGAGCACCTAACCTTACAAAGAAAAAGGTAGTTTTCAGAAGGCAGTATAGTTTCATCTGAATCTTGAGAAATTGCTTAAAAGATTCCCAGGCAGAAAAGGGAGGATGTGCATTGCCAACAGAGACCAGCAATGCTGAGATGTGAAGACTGGAGATCAGGGTCCGGGGTGCTGCATGTGGGTCGGCATGGGGGGAAAAGCAACAAAAGCACAGTTGGGAGATGAGCAAATGTCAGGTCATAAATGGCTTGAGTTACAAGTTAAAGAGCTTAGACCTGATTCTGTAGGACAGAGGTGATAAATTGTTAGGAAAATTTGGCCTGAAGATGTGCTTTCTTTGAAAATCTCCAGGCCCAGCACAAGTTGCAGCCATCTCAGATTGCTTTATAGCTCAGGGAAGGTGGCCCTGGATAAAACACAGGTAGGGGTTGACCTTGGCCTGTACCACCTGGGCCCTCGCATCCAGGGGACAGCTACAGACCATGTTGGAGCACCGCCACTCTGCTCCTACACAGTTGATCCTCCATGGGGGGGCGGAGTTTGGTGGTCAGTGGTCTCAGCCAATCCTTGCAGCCCTGGGTAAATCCTTCCCATTGACCTGCAAACAGCAATCATGGCTCAACTAGAAGAAGAGGGTGTACTCAGCCCACAGGAAGGGTGCACCTCACATACCCAGCATGGGTGATAGTAGAGGCTGTTGCCACTGGACCCTACAGGACACCTACTACATTAGGCCACACTTCTGAGACAGGAAGTCAAAGCAGCTCTACCTAATACACAGAAACAAACACAGGGAGGCTGTCAATGTGAAGAGACAAAGATACATGGCCCAAATGAAAGAACAGATCAAAACTCCAGAAAAAGAACCAAACAAAATGGAGATAAGCAATCTCTTAGATGCAGAGTTAAAAACACCAGTTATAAGGATGCTCAAAGAACTTAGTGAGGACCTCATCAGCATAAAAAATATCCAGTAAGAAATGAAGGATACACTAATTGAAATAATGAACAATTTACAGGTAAACAAGAGTAGAGTGGATGAACCTGAGAATCAAATCAATGATTTGGAACATAAGCAAAAAAACAAAAAACAAAACAAAACAAAAAATCAGAATAACAAGAAGAAGAAAGAATCCAAAAAAATGAGGATAGTGTAAGCAGCCTCCAGGACAACTTCATGTGTTCCAGCATTCACATCATAGGGTGCCTGAAGGAGAAGAGAAAGAACAAGAAATTGGAAATATATTTGAAAAAATAATTAAAGAAAACTTCCCTAATTTGGTAAAGGAAATAGACATGCAAGTCCAGGAAGCACAGAGAGTCCCAAACAAGATGGATGCAAAGAGGCCCACTCCAAGACACATCAGAATTAAAATGCCAATTGTTAAAGATAAAGAGAGAATCTTAAAAGCAGCAAGAGAAAAGCAGTTAGTTACCTACAGGGGAGTTCTCATAAGACTCTGTGCTGATTTCACAAAAGAAACTGCAGGCCGGAAGGGATTGGCTAGACATAGTCAGAGTCATGAAAAGCAGAGACCTACAGCCAAGATTACTCTACCCAAATGATAGCAAAGCTATCATTTAGAATTGAAGGGCAGATAAAGAGCTTCCCAGACAAGAAAAAACTAAAGAAGTTCATCATCACCTAACCATTATTATATGAAATGTTAAAGGGACTTATTTAAGAAAAAGAAGATCAAAGCTATGAACAATAAAATGGCAAAAATACATACTTATCAACAATTAAATCTAAAAAACAAACTAAGCAAACAAGAAGAACAAGAGCAGAATCACAGATATGGAGATCATTTGGAAGGTTATTAGATGAGAGAGGTGTGTAGGGGAATGGGTGAAGAGGTGAGGAGTTTAAGAAGTATAAACAGGTAGTTACAGAATAGCCATGAGGATGTAAAATACAGTATAGGAAAAGGAGTAGCTAAAGAACTTATACACATGACCCATGGACATGAACAATAGGGCGGGGATTGCATAAGGGTGTGGGGGGTACTGGGTGGAGGGAGGCAAAGGGGGGAAAATTGGGACAGCTGTAATAGCATATCAATAAAACATACTTTAAAAATAAAGATAAAATTATTATTTCTGTAAAAAATAAAAATAAACACATCTCATTTATCATCTCAAAAAAACAAATTGTTTTGCCAACATTTTAAAATTGGGAAATTTCACATAAAATTCTGGATCTCCAGCTTTTGTTGAAAGATCAGAAGATCTAGCCATACTTGGCTCTCATTCCCACATGAGCGAAGTGTTGTTTATCCTTCTCAGATGCCATATGTGTTTTGTAAATTGCCCATCTCCACCACACCCTTTTGTCATCCTACTTGCATTCTTATTTTTCTTTAAGGGGAGAATATTTGTTAGTACCTGTGCCTCTGTGGAACCTGGGGAAATAGAGGTTAGACTACAAGAGCCAGGCATTCCAAAAAATGGGGAATAGCATATTTTTTTGTGAAAGTGAAGAAACCAGTGTATCTGTTGGAGAACTGCAACTTTCTCTTAAACCCATCCCCTTCCCTTGTTTAACTGAACTGTAAGGTTTGCTTTATGAAGAGGGATGACTTCATGGGGCCACCTTACTTTTCATAAAACCTAATGGCAATGTACACAGATCAAGAAGGAATGTGCTGGAATGCTGATCTTAAAGAAGGTGTAGGAAAGAAACATGGACATATCTGGCCACAGCTTGTCAGAGAAGAGCCAACACTGACTGTCACAGCCTCACACAGGGGATGAATCAAGAAGAAAGTAATTGAAAGAATTCAGAACAGGGTCTGTCCATGGCCAAAAGGCAGCTAGTGACAGGAGTTCTCTGCAGCCAGTGACGGCCTGGAGGAAATGTAGTGCACCCACTTCTAGGTCCAGGCCTGTAAGACTGAGTTGCTCCCAGAAATCATGCAGAACTGGCCCAGATTCTCAGTAAGAGAGTTACTGGATCCTTCAGGAAGCTCCCTGGTCCTCACATACAGAGACTACACTGCACTTCCAAGTACCTAAGGCTTCCAGCCTTCTCAAAGCTTGGAACTGCTGCTCTGAGCTCCTCACAGCTGGCTGCGAAGAAGCTGCCTGGACTCCTCTGGGGCCTCCTGTCTTCAGTGATGATTCTCTGCACTCGTCTTTGGCAGTCTCACTTCTCCTCCTTGTGTAGCTGATCCCAGTCCTCTGACTCTGTCAGCACCTCTGCGGTGTGCATCATGATGTGCCTTGAGCTGGGCAGGAACCCTCAGAGTAAGGTGTGAGTTTCTTCCCAGGCCTTTGAAGCTGCCTTTCTGCAGTACACAAGATCCTTGCTCCGCAGGTTGGAAAGCAGTGCCTTCACTAGCTGGTCAGGGAGAAGGGATTCCCTAAGTCTTTTAATTCATCTCCTTGCTTTGCATTTTTCCCACATCAACCCTGCTTGTACCTCCTAAATTAACATACAGTAAAGCATAATGCAAAGTGTGTTATGTTTCTGATCAAAAGTCTCATTGGCTCCTCATTTCCTACCAAATTCAAACCAAGTTCATCTGCCCTTGTATGTCAGACCTTTCCAAGGACAACCCCAAATGCTTTTTCTAGGCTTATCTCCCACTATAAACACCAAATACTTCAGCCAGAAGGATACTTGCCATTCTCTGCAGGGTTTTTTTTGCCTTGGTACTTCATTTCTCCCTGCTTATTCTCACCTCTCCAAAGCCTACCCATTCTACAAATTGCATCTCAAAGCTACCGTCAATGTCCCTAATGGCTCCGGTCATGTGCCACCTCTTCTTGCCTGAGGTTCCTGCCACACATTGTGTTTTCCTTGTTAAACCCTGGGCATAGTCTTCTCATTTCATTATGTGGCCCTCTGCCTCAGCCTTCTTGCTAGACTGAGCTTAGACAACAGCAGTCGTGTATGTTTATCTGTATCACCCTGTCCCAGACAAGACCTGGTGAAAACAAGTTGCTCAGAAATATTTGAGTTTACTGTGCTTATTGTTACTGCTATATATTTTTTTTGGTAGATTCAGGAAAAGGGTTTCCTTGTACCTCTCATGTAATCTTAGACTCTTTAGCAAAGAAATGGGTCTTAGCTGTCTTTCTGTCCAATGCTGCATTTGATGATAGGAATCTGTCTTCCTGACACCCCTAACAGGGAATGATGCCAAGTCATTTCCCACTAAGGCAATTGGAAAAGTGGAACAAAATACCTGGGCAAGACAGGAATTCCATGTATAAAACCAAGAGAGTCAAGTCAGTTGTGTCTCACTGGATACCAGTTTGTCCCTTTCAATAGATATTCCCAAGCCCCAATAGCAAAAAAGGTCGAGTCTGCTAGTAATAGGGTACTAAGCCAAGCCAACTTGTGTATCTGGCTCCCCCTCACTTGCAATCATTCTGCCCAATATCCTCCTCATCTTGATAGTGGCCAGCAGATCTTAAGTATCAGACATCATGGACTCAAGTTTCTGGGAATGCCATTCCAGAAATTGGGAGGCAGCAAAATATGGAAGAAAGCACATGGTCTTGCAGCCAGCCAAATCAGATTCAATTTTCATTGTCTTGCTTAGTATCATGTGGGTAAGAACTCTGGTTCTGGAATTGGGCAGAATTAGGTTCAAATACTCTTCTGCCATTTCCTATCTCTACGACTTAGGACAAATTACCTAACTTTTCCAAGCCTTCCCTTTCTAATATGCAAAACAGGGATAATAACACCATCCTCACTGATTGTTGGTGACAATTAAGTGAGAAAGTACATGTGTATCAGTTAGAATGTCTTCAGCTACAAGTAACAAATAAAAACTCAAAATGGATGAAACAATAAGGAAAATTTATTATCTCATATAACAAGAAGTCCAGAAATAGGAGAGTTTCCGGATTTATTAATTAGTTCATCAAGGACCTGGGTTTTTTTTTTACCTTTACGCTCTTCCAGCTTCAAATTGAAAGCCCAGGCTTTCCTAGGCTGGCTTTCTTCCTGATCATATCTTGGCTTCCACAGTTCCAGGCATCACACCCAAACTTTACCATATGCAGCAGCAGAAGAAGGTCATCTCCTTCTTTTGTTTTTTTAAGAGTGAGAAAGTCTTTTCCAGGTGTCCTCACAGAACACACAATCTCGCCTCTCAAAGCCTTTGCAGGTGCAATCACTCATGCCCCCTCCCATGTCTCTGGCTTAAGTTGGGCCACAAGCCTGCCATTAATCCATTTACAAAAAGGAATAGAATCACCATGATTGGCTTGGCCAGTCATATTGGGTATAGAGTCCTTTTTCCTGAGGGATTGATATCTGAACAAAATTAGGATTCTATGAGAAAGAAAGGGGCAGGGTGAACCTGCCACATGGTAAGCATTAAATATATGTTAGCTATTGGTTTTAACTCTTACTCACTTTGTGACCTTTTTAACTCACATAACTCTAGGAGCACCAATTTTTTCATTTATAAAATGGGAATAAGATTATCTGGTTTGTTGGATGGTTATAAAATTAAATGAGATGACATATGTAAAGTCTTTGGTGCTTAGTAAATGATAGCTATTTGTTATAGTTGTATATAATTATTGCCAGAGTACTTGGGGAGCAGGCTGATGTCTCTAACAAAGGTTTCTGGGTTTGACCTCAGCCTGAAAGGCTCAAAAACATGAACACTAAAAACAGTTCTTATTTAATGTTCCATAGATGTGATTGTGTGTATTAACTTGCCAAACCCTAATTCTTCAGGAACAGTTGCTAATGCTCAGTAGGTCTCCCTTTGTGTCAGGAGACCCAGTAAGACAATGATTCCTTCTGGGTGGCCCACTGTCCTGGTGCCCTTCTCCCTAGATGGCGTTAGAGACAATCCCACCTCCCTTACTGAAGGATTAGATGGCCTAAGACCAACAACCCATCCACCACTGCGAGTAGATATCATTTCTTGGCCTTTGAGTCCTCAGTTTAGGATGGAGCTTGATGAGCAGAAACTATCTTCTGTCTCCTTTTCTCCTCCATAGCACCTAAGACTATAGCTGTGTCAGATCCAGGTTCCCATTCCAGCTCTACCACTTACACTGATGGACCTTACAGTAGCATGGCCATAGGCAAAGTCTTTTCCAGGTGTCCTCACAGAACACACAATCTCGCCTCTCAAAGCCTTTGCAGGTGCAATCACTCATGCCCCCTCCCATGTCTTACCTCTCTTTGAATATCATTTTCCTCACCTATAAAATAGAGGTGATAATATGATATCCATCTCATAGAGTTATGGTAAAGATTAAATTTGATGACGACTATATGTAATGCTTGTCAAATTGGGTGAGTCTGGATAAACAGTGTCTGAGTTCTTGTAAGCACTCAATAACTATCTGTGATGATTACAGAGGGTGAATCCCTACTCATACACGTTTGAAGCACATGAAAACTGTAACAATTAACATGGGTCCAGTGCTTACACTTTTACAAACTAAGTTTTCCCTGGAGAGATCATAGAAATTAGCCTTATCTTAATTTTTGCACATGATGATACTAAAACTCAAAGAATAGCTCAGTCCGAGTTACACAGCAAGTTAGTGGCAAAGCAGATATTTGAATCCATGTATTTGTGATGTCAAAGCATCATACTTTTCCACTGATCCATTTTTCTTTCTTAATCTATTCACTTACCCTCCTCTCTAAACGCAGAGATCCTCACTGACTATACCTCCCGCATCTCCGCATTGTGGTTTCACAAGCCTCTGAATTCCTAGAACACTTACTTGAAGTTCTCATTGGTTCACACTTTTGAGTACTTCCAGTTAGCCAGACGAAAAGCCTGGGCTCACCCTCGATCCTTCTTCCCTCTCCCACACTCCTCGTATCTAATAGGCTACTAAGTTCTGTCAACTCTACATTTTAAATAACCCTGGAATTGCTACATGCTTCTGCCGCCCCACTAACCGCACTGTTTCAGGCCTCCAACATCTCCTGCCTGGAGTAACGCACCAGCCTCTTAACTACTCTCTCTGCTCCCATGTCATTCTCCAGAATGACATTTCTGACAAGGAAAACTAATCATGTCACTCATGCACTTAAAACTCTTCCAGGACAGGTGGTTCTCCTCACCTGTGCCGCTTCATCTTTCATCACCTTCCCCTCAAATTCTGGTCACTTAGAATGACCTGCTGTTCTTGAACAGACCATCTGTCTCTACCCTCTAAGCCTGTTCATGTGCTACTTTCTTCTGCCAGGCTCAATGCCAACCCCACTCCCACCCTTGCCTAGAAAATCCCTCCTCGTCCAGATGAAGTTTAGGAAAGTATCTTCTCTTTCTCCATCTCCTACCCACAGTTCAAATGATCCTGAAGCACCTTATACTTTTTTCCATTATTACATCAATCTCCCTGGATTGTAACTGTCTTTTCCTCCCCTCTCTTTACTATTAGGTTATAAGACCATGAGTTGAGGTCAGGGTTCCCCACATTATTCATTGCTCCACCCTCAGATGAGTAGAGTGTTGAAGTGTTAGCACTGCCTTGAAATCTTATCAGCGAAGGGAGCTCTGCAATGTACAATGATGTTGCCATGGGTATTGTGTGGAGCCCCAAATAGCACCACAAAACCATTCACCCTCCCTCTCTCTTTACCCCCAGAATCCCAGCCACAACAAAATAGCATGATGACTTACTTCCTTGGGAGATTTCCAGCAATTGGAGCATTTCAATAAACAAACAATAAAAGTGTAGAATAAGTGGGAGAGGGAAATATAGGCCCCCAAGAGGAAGGTTGGAATTGGAGTTGGAAGAGGCTGTGACTGCTTCCAAAGTGGATAGATTTATGATTAGGAATTTTATGTTTCCATGTGGACCTTGCCTGTCTCCAGTATACTAACAGGCAGGACTGGACATAGAGGCAAAGTGATTTGGAGGTGATAGGAGACCTAGATTCAGTTGATTTGGAAAGAGGTTTGAATATATATGTTCTGCCTTCAAACATAGGGTTCCTTAATGGTAGTAGGGGAGAACAGGTGCCTTCATGCACACATGTGCACTCTCTCTGCCTTCTACTGTCTCTTTCTCTTTCTCTCTCACACACACTTCTGTATGCAAAAATTGATTTAAAAAAACAAAACCTGGTCACACTCTCATGCTTCCCCAAGAAAGCAGATAGATAGGAAAGAGATCCATAAACTTCTTTAAAAAAATTTTTTTTCTAGGGTTCAGGAAGATTTAGGCCTTCCAGAGTCTCATTTTTCTGCACCAAACCAAATGTCTCCATTGTAAGTCTCAGGGTTCCGTTCATTCCCATTCATGCCCTTTCATCTAAGAAACCTGGAGAAGCTGTAAATTCTACTAACATTATAATTCTGTAGCCACAGGATCCAAGTTTGGATCGATTTTCTATTATATTAGTCCTGTAGCTATAATAGGTAAAACGTTATTTTAGAGCCATAGTAGAAACTGTGATATTCTCTACATGTGCCTAGAACTGCAAGTTTAAAACTCTGAGCTTGTAGTTTTCTTTTAATAAGCTCTCCAGTGCAGTCAGAAGCAGCCAACCCACGTCAAAAAATTTGTAGTCACAATTTCCACTATGAAAGTCCATATTAGCAGCAATTTGGTCTCCCAAAGACTTGCCTTCAATAGACAAGTTGTCCCAGGTATTTGCAGATAACTAACTCTTTTGCTGTTGCATGCCATGGACTACTAGTTATTGGGAGAGACAGCCCACCAGGGGTCCCAAGTCTTTGTTGAGTGTGCCAAACTGCAAGTTCTAACCAGCTCTGACCCTGAGTTATTTCTCTAACTAGCCATCAAGGCAATTAAGTAGATAAGGTGACCACAGCATGACTACTGTACAACTGATCACTCCCCAGGGAAAGGAGACTGGCTTATTGACTGCTTGCTATAAAAGGTTCTGAGCCCCTGGCACAGGGTTCCTCAGAGACAGTATAACCCCATTGGATGTGTTGCTGCCATCTGGGCCCATTGGGGCTAGAGGGCAAGGAAACCAGCTGTCCCATGCTATAGCTCATTCTGTTTGCAGTACTGTAAAATAAACTCTTTCTCCGATCTGGAGTCTCATTGTCTACTATCGGCACCTATGGAGTGCGGCAAGCCAACTTGGAGTCCTGTTATTCCTCGCCATCTTCCATGAGGTTAGGGTTCTCCCTTGACACACTATCCTGTTTTCCACTGGCAATGAGGTCACCACTGATTTCAAGCCCAATGAGGTCATAAACAATCCCAGAGTCCCATCTTTGAGGGTCAGTTTCCCTTGACCACCTTTTGTATCAACTACCATATCAGCCAGTGTCCTGTCAATAAAACATCATTCTAGACCTGTGCTGTCCAGTACAGCTGTCATTAACCACATGTGGCTATTTACATTTCAATTATTAAAATTAAACAAAATTAAAAGTTCAGTTCCTCAGTCACAGTAGTCATATTTCAAGAGCTTAGAAGTCACATCCGAAGGGTAGACATCCAATTGGTCAGTACACTTAGGCCATTTCTGTCATCACAGAGCACTCTGTGGGACAGCACTACTCTAGGCCATGTCAAGCAGAGATTTAAAGCAGGAAATTGTTTACAGAGATGTTGGGCACATGGGAGTTGCCCAACGAAGAAAGGGCTAGAAGGGTAGAAGAAAAAAAGGGAAATCAGGAAGATGCTGCCACAACTGGGTGAAGCCAGCCCACAGCAGGTACTGATCTATCCGAGGTACTGGCCTAGCAGGGGTGCTGCTGAGGAGGAACCCAAACCTCTGCGTTTGCTGCTGCTCCTGCTGCTGCTGCTTGAGGTTCCACCAAAAAGCATGATGAAACAATGGCTTCTTCCTTCATTATGCCTTCCAGGCTCCTACTAACACCATCCACCTGGCAAGGGGGTCTACAGAAATAGAACTTATAAGCCTCCACACTTCCCATAATACTAAAAGGATGAAAAATAGACTGGGAATGTATCTTACAACATAATTGCACAGTAGAGATTTTATTAATAATAATATTATTAGGGAGCTCCGGGGCTCTTGCCCTATAGCTTACAATAGTTCTCTTATCTCTAACTGCTGCCCCTCTACCCTTCATGTTCTAGCCATATGGAATTGCTTTCAATTCAGCTCTGAAGGCTCAAGATCTTGCTCCTGCTCAGATCTGGCACTTAATGATTCCTCTGCTTGAAACCCTCTTTTCTTTGATCTTCACATAGTTGGCTATTCTCATTCTTCAGATACCAAGTCAGATGCCACCTCTTCTGTGACCTTGCCTACCTGCCTAAAATAGCCTCACCCCCATCCCCACCTCATGCCCTGGCTATTCCCCATAATGCCACTTGGTTTATTTTGTTTCTATTAAATATTATCTTCCGTGTTTGTTACTTGCCTCTCTTCACAGGAATGTAAGCCCCAGGAAGGCAGAGGCCTTGTCTAGGTTGTCCAATACTATGTTTTCAGCATTTAGAACAGTGTCCATCAAGTAACAGGCAATCAGTAAATATATTTTGTCTGAATGAGTAGTTTCTATCCATCCTTCAGGTCTGAAATCTTTCTGGTCTCTCTAGCTGGGTAAGGTATTTCTGCTATGCTTTCCATAGGAGCCATACTTCTCTCATTTGTAACACTTAAAACAATTGAAATTACTTTGTGTCTGACCCTTTGCTAAACTATAAACTTAATTAAAGCAAGGACATATCTACATTGTTCACAGTTGAGTCCCCAAGACTTTGCACAGTACCTAGTAAACAGCTAGAAGCAAGAAATTACCTGATATGCTCATGATACAGTTCTATCAAAGAGTTTGAAGAAGATTTAGATGGGTATAGAGAAACGAAGCCAAAGAAAACAACAAGGAAATTCTAGAAAAAACTAAAATCTTACCAAAAATGTAAATATAATCACAAAGCCCTACACAGCTTGGATCTGAATAATATTTACATAGTCATAATCAGGGCCATTAGGACTGTATTCATTCCATTAGACTGTATTAGCTTTTAGTGTTGAAATTCTTCTATAGTGGTTAGTAAATAGCTGCCCCTGCTGCCTGTCTTACAACTCCCTGAATCTTCCCAAATCCATCAACTAAAGAGAGAAGACCTGGCACAGCCAGGGGCTCCGGAACCCTGTTAGAAAAGACAGCACACGTTTGGCTCAGTCAGTGCTTGTGCCAATTAGCAGCCTCTAGCGCCTCCTGGGCACTGCATTTGGCTCTTCCTAAAAGCTTGTCTCAGCCTTGCTTGCTACACCTACCTGGGCCCAGAAAGCCCTTCATGGGAACCATCCCGAGACTATTCTGGTGCCCACCACCATCCAGCCAGTGGCCAGCCTGCCCCATCTCCCCTGCAGCAGCTCCTGTCCCTCAGTGTTCCACCCTCTGCCATCAGGCTCAGGCTGCATCAGGAAGGACAGCAGTCCTGGAGGGGATGCTGGCATCTCAGAGGGCAAATATTTTTAATGGTACTCCTGGTCATAATATGTAAATACCACATAATGATTTAACCAAAAACTGTGATACAATGACATTGAAGGATAGGCCAGGAAAGTGGTGTTAGAGAAACCTTCCATTGTTCAAAGTTAGTAGATAATTTCTAAACTTAAAAATGAAGAACAACAGCATAGGTACATTATTTGGAAAACAGCAGGAAATACTAAAAGAAACAGCTAAAAGAGTTAAAAGTGGCTAGTTGCCTCTAAGAAGCAGGGCTTGGTGTAGGGACATGTGGGACAGGAATCTACTTTTATTTATTAAAAGCCTTAGAGAAAAATTTGACTTTTGAACCATGTACATATTATTCTTTTATTCTTTTCTTCAGAGACTGTTGCTGGAATCCTGATGAGAAGTGATGGCCAATAGTGATGGCAATGACACAGAGACAAATGGATCCAGGAATATTTAGCCTGTGGATTGGTACAACTTGGTAATTGCCTTGTGCAAAGAGGGAGGGCAATCACACAGATTTGGGCATGTAACTCAGGTTCAGGGAAGACTGTTTCCGGGTGACCACTTGGATGCCAAGGGTTCCTCCAGGCACCACACATTACAAGAGTGACTAACTCTTCTCCCTGAGCAGTTTGGCTCAGTTTGTTGGGCATCATCTTGCAAAGCAAAAGGTCAATGGTTCAATTCCATTTATGCTTGGTGCAGTGCGGTCCCCAGATGGGGCACAGGTGAGAGGCAACCGATCGATATTTCTCTCTTGTATTGATCTCTATCTCTCTCTCTCTATCATTGAAACTAGTTCACAGAGAAATGGTATCTGAGCTGGGTCTTGAAAAGAATATAGAATTCCCAGTTTCACAAAGGGTGAGAGCTAAGGTTGAGAGGGTATATTGAGGGGAAGGATATAAGAATATTCTTACGCAAGGGTGAGGAGAATAAGAAGTACAAGGGCACAAAAGCATGGGAGCATCATTCTAAGGAGAAAATAGTTAGTCATCCCATGTGACTGCAATGTGGAAGGCATGTTGAGGGAGAAAATGGTGGGAAACAAAACAAGAGGGGAGTTTGTGGCCAGAACCCATGAGCCTGTAATGTAGTTCAAATGGTCCTCTCTCTCCAGCTCATGGCAGAATGACAGGTAGGAACTTCTGCAGAACTGCTGGGAAATACACATCAGAAACCATTAAGATGTTTCTAACCTCTGTCCTAGTGATTCTATTCTTGGGGATTGTTTCTAAGGAAAAGTGTTTTTTAAAGGATGGAATGAGTAATATATGGTAAGATTCATTGCATCATTATTAGAAATAGTGGAAAATTGGGGAAAAAACCCCCAGCATCTCCATCAGAGGAGATTGTTTAAGTAAAAGATGGCACATTCATCCAGTGAATAATAAATACGCAGATTGATGTGCCTATCAGAAGTTAAGTGGCCTCACCCAGTAGGCCTACTGGGCCCAGGGGAGATGAGAAGGTCCGAGATGGGCACCTTGGAAGAAAGGAAGGTTAGAAGCAGAGTGCACCCTAGGTTGGCCCAGCAAGGGCACAGGAAGGAGAGCTACCATTTATTTTATTTAGCATTTCCTTTTTGGTATCTGATTTAATCCTCACAGCAATTCCATGAGGATGATACTAATACCATACCCTAACCATTTTACAGACAAAGACCAGAGGCTCAAAGAGAGAGTGATTTGCCCAGGGCTGTCTAGCTTTGAAGTAGAGGAGCTGAGATTCCAACCCAAGTCTATGTGACGGCAGAGCAGTCAGTGGTTTTCTGCAACATGATGCCAACTGCGAGTTGTTATCTGTGCAGTACCACTTTTACATGGCCCTAGTATCTTTCTTCAGTCTTGGGAAAGTTGCGCCATGCCTGTGTGGAGACCAGTGGTTGGCAGTAGCTAAATGCAAAGAGCTATACGATACACTTCTCAGCAATAAAAATAGAATATATAATTGTATCAGTGATGAAAGCAGCCAAAAAAAAAAAAAAAAAGGGGGCTCACAGCAGGAAGGAGCAAGGAGAAAAGGAAACAGATGATGTGTGAGTAGGCATTCTCTTTCCTTTCTCTTGCTTTTGGGGTTTATGTCCTTTTCACTGTATTATTTGCACAATAAAAAATAATTTACAATGAAAAATGGGAAGACTAAGAAAATATGAGCCCCTGGGGTAGTCCATGGCCATGCCTTGAGTCCAGCTGCAGCTCCCGGCCTTCCAAAGCTGTTCTGATGGCAGCACTCATAAAGAAGTTGGCTTCTTCTAGACAAAGCAGGGAAGGAGAGAAATGCAGCGAGTGACACATGCCAAGAGGCTTTGGGTCTTTGTCATCATGCTCCAGACGTGGTGTCATTGCTGGATTCATGTGAAACTCTCACCTGGGTTGGAGAGGTGTGGCTGTGACTGGCGTTTCCCAGCCCTGGCTGCTCTGCTTTGAATGATTGCTGTCCCCTCGCTGTTGGCTCTTCTGCCTGGGGCTTGGGTTCAGCCATGCTGGAGGAAGGGCCAGTATGGGATTCTCTCTGACTGAGCGACAGAGGCCAAGATGACCTGAGTCAGCAAAGAGAACCGTGAACCAGCAGCAGCCATGCCTGCTGTGGCCCAGTGATTTTTCCTTTGTTCATGCTCATACCCACTGCCTCACTGGATTTTATTCTGACCGTTCCTTTCAGTAGTCCATGCATTCGCCCGTGCTGTTCCCTCAATCTGGAGCACTGTTTCTTGTGCTTCCTGACAGAGCTAAACCTGCCCACCCTTTAATACCACTTCCTTGAGGAAACATTTCCCAATTTCCTCTGGTTTCCACAGCACTTGATTTGTAGATTTGTGTCTTTCCAATGGCAATTGTATTTTTCTGCGGTATGTTACAGTTATTTATGTCCATGTCTGTTTCTCACACTAACTGGTGAGCTTCTCAAGGTGGCCAAGGGACATGTCTTATCCAACTGATTCCCCACACAGCGTGGCAAATGTCTGGCATATGATAGGTGCTCAATCAATGTGTGGAATGACATTAAATTACAATGGCTGAGTGCTTCCTTCTGTGTCCTGGACTCTCTGGGGAAGCTGTTACAATTGCAGGCAGATGACCAATTGGTTTTATATCCATTTCTTTCCTGTACAATTTGAAGAGGCAGGAAGAGGAAGAGAGTTAAATCTAGCCGTGGATCCTTATTTCAGAGCTTTCAGCCAGGGGTTCCTAAAGGCTGTAATAATATGAATAATAACTAACATGTGCAGAGACTCTTGCTTACACTTTCACACACATTAACTTTGCTGGGTCTCACCAGGACTCTAGGAAGTAGGCTGGGTGGGCAGCAGTAATTGGCTTGTCCCCGTGCTGCAAGTGAGGAAACCAAGGCTCAGAAAAATGAAGTGATTTGTTCAAGATTACATCAACTCGAAGTAGACCTGGGACCCAAACCTGAATCTGTTGACTCCAAATCCCATGCATTGGGGATTGCAAAGGTGACAAGAACACACACTCTCCTCCCCTTAACATACATTTGCAGAAAGAAGGAAGGAAACCCATGATTTAACCCTTGATAAGGCATACTTGTGTCAGGCCCTGTTGTTACTCCTGAGAGCGTCTGTATGCTCATTAAAGGGTTTAACTCTTTGAGGACAGGGACCATCCCTTCTCCTTTATTTCTATCCGCAAATCTCAGGTGTTTAGCAAGCCCCACACTTTTGCTGGGTCTTGGTTTCCATGTCTCTGAAATGAGGAGGTTGAGTGAGAAGTTTCAATTGGGTCACATTCCCTCCAGCACCCAGCACAGAGCTTGGCCCACGGTTTCCATCACCCTCCCGGGTGGACGACTCCCGGCTCCAACACTAGAGGCCTCCAGGACTCCAGCTGACATGATGGAGTGTGTACCACGCACGTTGCAGCCTCTTCCAAGGCTGGCTGCGGAAACTGAGCCTCCTCCAGACAGCAGGGCTGCTCCCCTCACGCGAATCAAGTTGGGAGCCTCATTAGTCATGTCAGATGACATAGTTAACACTTGGGGCCGGCACAGCCAGTTCATCAAAAGCTCCTATGTGCCTGGCTCCATGGCTGCAGCTGAGGAACTACTGTATGTGGAGCAGGCAGCACATCAGAGGAGCAGCGCCAGAGTGCTTCCAAATTGGTTTTGATTAATTGCATAGACATGTCTTTAATTGGTGCCAGGGTAGCGGCCAGAGAACTTATGGGAAAGCAGGATGTTATGCTTTCATTCCCTGAAGTCCCATAAAGCATGAAAGATGAGGAACAGAATCACTGCTCGTTGAAAATTTATCGACCGTGCAGACCCAGAAAACACAAATAACTATCTGAATCGAAACCTAACCTCATTTTCCCAACTCATTGGAAGCCATGCATGTTCCCCTCTGTGCCCCTGCCTGCCTGCTGAGATGTACAACTGAGCAAAAGGTGTGATTTCTAAGAAACGAGTGCTTTGCTACGGAGACGGCACGCTCACTTTCCCAGATGGGCGCGGAGGTATCTGGGAAGGCCCCTTCCCTCAAAAACATTTCTCTCTCCAGCCCATCACCACCCATTAACTGACATCAGAAGCTGCTTCACTTTGGGTGGAGATTTCATTTACACATCTATACTTTCTTTTCCACTTCTTGGGTGTTTAAGACACATGCACTGAATGTGTACAAATACAAAGCACTGTTTGGGTGTCATGCGGAATATAGAATGGAGTCCGGTGCAGAACCTTCCTTCAGGGAAATGGCTACGTAGGAGAAAAGAGATGGCAGCTCCACAGATTAATGCACGACATGGCATCACATAGAAGATGAAGCATTGGAATTTGGCGCCAAGAGAGCCTGGGTTCAAATCTCAGCTCTGATTCTTGTTACTGAGACACCTCAGAAGTCACTTTGATTCTCTGAGTTTTAACTACAGAACAGGATAATAACACTACACAGGGTGGTCATGAGCCTTGTAAGAGTTAGCAGAGTTGAAAGTACCCCTCACAGGGACTGGCTCTGATCAATAAATGGTTGTTAATTCTGGATAAGTGTCACCAAGGAGATTGTGATAGAGTGATACGTGAGAGTTCATGTATTCAAGGAACAAATACATACAGATCACAGACTCTGAGCCAGGCTCTGTGCTGTGCATCAGGGACTGAGTTAGGAAGCTCTGCGCTGAGGTCCACTAGGGAGTAGTGATGCTCTGCTATAGAGCAAGCTGTTACAGGTGTGCCAGTGGAAGCCTACTCAGAGTCAACAGCGAGGAAAGGAGACTGTGGTCACTTCTACCCGGGGAAATCAGGAGAGATTTGCCTGAAGAGGCAATGCTTACATCAAGTCCTAAAACAGGAGTAGATTTTCATTTGCACATTAAGCAAGAAAGTGTGTATTCTGTGCACAATGCCAGGTTCCCTCTTTTTGTTCCCAGAGCAAACAAAGGTTATCCCCTAGGATTTTGGAATCAGCTGCTCTCCTTATATGGAAAGTTCTTCTTCTAGATTTTCCTAAAGCTGACTCAAGTTTATAACCTGGTATTTTCTTACGTGTTCCTTTGTTTATTGTATGTCTTCCCCACTACAATGAATGGTCCATGAGAGCCATGGATCAAATGATAGGTCCGTAAAGACAAGAGACCTTGGCTGTCTTTTTTCTTCACTCTATTACAACATCTAGATTCTAGAACATTGCAGGCATAGTGTAGGTATTCAATATATGTTTGTTGCTTGAATAAATAAGTAAACAACAGGAGGCACAGACGGGCATACTGGTTATTTTTTTCTCATAAAATTGAACAATGAGGAATGCCTGGAGCATAAGAATTGAGGTGGGAGGTAATAGGAGAGGAAGCTTCCAGTTGCACCATGAAAAGCAGAGGATGGCAACATGATAAGGATGTTGGGGAGGGATCAGGAGGATTAAATCACATACCTTTTAAATCCTTCCCAACTCTGAGCTTCTAACAATTTCTCCCAAACAAATCATCTCTTGCCACACTTCCTAGTCCCCTCACTCACACCCCTCCTTTCCACTCCACCCTGTCTGGAGGCTGTAAGGACATCTGACACACCATTTCCTGCCAATGTAAATCATGAACTGATGTGTGATGCTCGTTCTCAGTTTTTACCATCCCCCAGGTGGAGATGGCCCGGTAACTCAGGGTGGAGGCCCCAAGCAAAGCCAGCCTTTCCACAGGGTGGCAAATAAGGGGGAATTGTTTACCCACCCGCACCTTCCTGGCCCTGCTCCCAGATAATTTTATGTCCTCTGGTCCTGGATCTGCTCCTTAGTTGGATGCACCTCAGTTCACTTGCTAGAGCATTGATGTGTGACTGTTTAACTGCTGCTGCTTCCTGTCCCAGGGATCCTGGGTTTTAGGAAGCATGGGAAAGAGACAAGAAAGAGAGCTTTATATGAGGTAAACTTTGACAGTAATAATACAGGCCCTAAAGTAACTTACACCTATATAGTGCTTGACAATTTACAGAGCCCTAGAGAACTCCTATTCATCTTTCAAGACTCTGCATAAACATTACCTGTTTTCACCAACCCTCAACTCTCCCAGGAAGAGCTAGTCTTTCCCTCTACACTTTGTAAAACCTCCATTATAGCCCTTATTACCTCTTAAGAAATTTATTTGTGTACGTGTCTCACTTTCTCCATTAAACCATCAGCTTTTTGGGGGCAGATCTTGTCTCTCACAGTAAAACATGTTTATTTCTTTCTTAAAAAGTAATTTTCATTATACATAATTTTATAATTATAAAAGTAATATTTATAGTTATGATGATCAAAATTGTATATATAAATGTATAATGAAGAAAATTTAAAATCACCTATAATTTCATCACCCATATAAAACCACTGGTAACATTTTGAGTCTATCTTGAGCCTTTTTTTTAGCAAATAGAAAGTAAAAATCAGACTATATAATGCATGTAGTTTTATGGTTTTATTTCATCACATATTCTATTGTGAACATCCTCAACACTAGCCAATTCTTCAAAAACATCATTTTAAATGAATGCATTACTTCATTTAGTGAGTATAACAAGAGTTACCTGACAATTTCCCCATTGTGGGATTAGGGTTATTTACTTCTTTTTACTATTTTACAAATAGAATGAATAGCTGTATACATAAATATTTGTCTACCCCTTTGCCTATTTCTCTAAGAAAAATTCCTAGGAGTGAAATTTCTAGGTCAAATGACTTAAACTCTTTAAAGTTTCTTGATGTTTGCTGCTGAACTGCTCTGAGAAAGTGATACCAACTTATAAATCCACCAGTGCTGTGTAGGCCCATCTCATAGTGGCCTGGTCTGCATTATTGTCCCACTGGAACCTTTACTAAGGCCAGTGTTCTTTTCACAATGCCCCTCAAGGGGAGCAATTTTTCATAAACAGCAGAAATTTTGCAACCAAACTTAGGGTTGTTTTCTTCCAAGATATCTACCTGGGAGGATACATTTATTTCAACAGTGCTTCTGCTACTTCAAACATTTCTATAATCTTGATTTGAAAATTGCCTACAGAGCATTCAACCTATTCTTTTGCATCTAAATTACAATACAATTCTGCCTCCGGGGAATGATTTTTTTATTTTTGGCAACACTCAAAAGCCATTTGGAACTCGTGGTAAATGAGATGTGGAGCTGCAGCTGGGTTTGGGATCAGAAATGAGGTGTAATTTTACAGTAATGGGATTGAGGTCTTTTCATGACTTATAAAGGAAAAGTCCCACAGGAGTTCTGGGCAGTAGTGGTATCATCAGAACAAGTGCCAAGCATCCCAGCGTGACCATTCCAAAGTGACTACACTCAGGAGGAGGCACAAGTCTAGCATGTGTAATTATGGAACCTCTTCTCCTGACTTCATCATTACTCCGTGCATAGCCCCAGGGACAGGCGTCAACTTATTTCAGAGCTGATCCCTTTCCACCTTCTCTTTTCATCAAGCCCACTTGGTCCCGCAGTGATTCTAAGATCAAGACCCAAGAGGACCAGTTAAAGGGGAGGGCAGGGCATGCATAGCAATGGAAAGAACTGGGTCTGAGGCCTGGCTCTACCTATCAGCAGTTGTGTATTAGGCCATATTTGTAGAGCATCCTATTTCACAGGATTGTTAGGAAACGTGGAGAACACATAACCACACACACATGCCAGTCTCTACAGAGACATCTCTAAACCCCAAAGAGTTTACGGGTAAAACCTGCCATAGCCTGGGCTTCCTCCTCCTTGCAGAGGCAAGCCAAAAATAATGTGCAGGACACTTGGTATGTCCCCTTCACTGCCCACTGCACAAGTTGGGGATGCTTCTGGACGGTGGCGGAAATGCCTAGCGGCTTCCACATGCTCCCAGCCAAACTCTCCAACCAGCAACTCTGAGGTTCAGGCTTCCACTGTTTACTTTCTACCCCCGCCCCTTATCTCCAAACAGCCTTACCTAATAGTAGGAGGAGTATTTTCCGGAGTATTTACTTTAGCAAAATGCCATGGGTGAATTGTCCATGAAGGCTAAAAATGGAGGGGACCCAGAGGTATGAGCTACCTTTAAGATACCTATATATCTTAAAGGGATTTTGTAGACAAAACAGACTGAACACAAAACCCATTTCCCCATTTAAAATTTTTATGGCTTTGGCAATTTAGACAACCATTCTGAGCTTCAGTTTTCTTATCTATAAAATGGAGGCGATAAATGTCTTTCTCACAAAATTATTATTTCTAATCTGTCAACTTCTAGAAATATGAGCAATTATCCTACTGTAGAGGAGTCTCCCATTCTACCCCCTGCTAGAGACACATAGAGATGCTGGATGAACTATACCAGAAATGTTATATTTTTATTGCCAAATTTGAAAACTATAAAGAAAAATCTCCAGATGTCAGAAATGAAAAAGAAATGAAAAACAGTGTACAGGTGATGTGCCTTAGCAGCACACAGGGAATTCACATTAGCTATAGATCCTGAGAGCTGCAGGCCAGGTTCCACCAGACACTAAGGAGTAGGACATGGGGCTTAAGTCCCAGCCAGGTGAGGAAGCTTGAGCCGAGCCCCCTGCATAAAGCCCTGACATTGAAAGCTCTGCTCCCTCCTGTGAAAAGGAGACTGGAAAATCTATACCCCAGTGTTAGAAAAGTTGAAGGAAGCTTGATGTCTGAAGGCCTTGGGTGGGGAAAAAAATGGCACTCATGAGAAATAGAAACCTCAGTCCCTGCCAAATGCATATGAAGGTTTAAATGTTCTCTACCTGTATATGTAGGCACCTACTGAGATAACTTAACATAAAAATTGGTCCAGACCATTAAAATTCTTAGGTTAGGGCTGAAGTAAGACCTATTAAAATTCTTAGGTTAGAGCTGAAACAAATTTGAAATTGCTCTGTAGGGATACCTAACAATCCATGGCTTGCAGAATCTACTAGAAAAAGCAATCCCTGATAAAGATGCTTGCAAAAAGTAACAAATCACATGAGGAAAGAAATTACCTAGGTGAAGGGTCAACAAACACAACCAGCTAGAGAGAAGAAGGGTAAAAATAGAAATATCTAAAAGAGACTATTAATTAGGATGATTAAATTAGAATGATAAGAAAGTAATGAAAGCCATAGTAAAAGGACAGAACAGTATGAGGGGAAAAAAACTGGGAGATTTTTAAAAGAATCGTATAGAACTTCCAGAAATGAAATCGTAGTCTCTGAAATTAAAAATTCAAAGGGTGAGTTAAACTACATATTAGATCTAGCTGAAGAGGGAATTAGAAGAGACACTGGAAGAAATCAATCAAAATGGAGTAAAGAAACAGAAAGAAAGAAAGAAATCTTAACAAGTGCTTAAGAGATATGAAGGAGGAGGGATTGAGCAAAAAAGGAAAAAGGACTCATGGACATGGACAACAATGTGGTGATTGCTGGGGGGAGGGGGGTATAAGTAGACCGAATGGTAATGGAAAAAAAATACAATAGAGATTAAATTTTAAAAAAGATATGAAGGATAAAATGAGAAAGTCAAGCATATGTTTAATAGGAGTTCCAGAAAGATTTAGTAGGGGAAATGGTGAGAAATCATTTTTAAAAATATTATAGGTTTATTAGTAAGGGTTCTCCAGAGACATAGAGCCAACACACGTGTGTGAAAAAAAAATCTAATATCTATACCATATATATGAATGTATATATGTATACACATACACATATATATTTATTGATTATAAAGAATTGGCTCACACAATTACAGAAGCTGACATGTCACAAGACTTATAGTTGGCAAGCTGAAGATCCAGGAACCCCAATGGTGTACTTCCAGTCTGAGGCTAAAGGCCCAAGAACCAGGAGAGCCAATAGTATAAGTCTGCAGTCTGAAAGCCAGCAGGCTCAACACCCGAGAGGAACTGATGTTTCAGTTTGAGTCTGAAGGCAGGGAAAGACTGATAGCCAGTTCAAACAGCCAGGTAGGAGGAGTTCCTTCTTATTCCTGAGGGGGCCAACATTTTTGTTCCATTTAGGTCCGATTAGATGAAGTCCCACCCACATTATGGAGGGCAACATGCTAAACTCTGTCTATGATTCAAATGTTAATCTCATCCAAAAACATCTTCACAGACACATACAGGTTAACATTTGACCAAATATCTGGACACCCTGAGGCCCAGTCAAGTTGATGTCTAGAATCAACTGTCACAAAGGTTGATAATTTTCTGGAATTGAAGAAATATACCACGATGGTCAATAAACAATTTCATAATTAGTCATGCCCAATGAAACTGCAAAACCATAAGTCAAGAGAAAAATACAAAATCTTCCAGTGAAAAGGAGCAGGTTACCAAAAGAGATGATAACCTCATTCACAGCAGCCTTCTTATCAGCAACAGTGGAAGCCAAAAGGCAGGAGAATAACATCTTCACAGTGCAGAAAGAAAATAAATCTCAAACCAGAATTCTATACACAATTAAATTTATGAGTGAGAGCTAAATTTTCAGACCTTTTTGGAAAAGCAAAGAAAATTATTTTATTTCATATAAACTCTTGCTGAAAATATACTGATAAATAGCCAGCTCACATCAATCCAGAGAGCTGACTATTAAAATTCTGGGGATTTTATGAACTGATTGTTAAACATGGTCATTATAAGAAACTGAATTATATAAACTGACAATTAAATGAATTCTTTAAAAAATAAAAGTAAAAAACGCTCACCATGCATTACCTGTTAATTATTTTACTATAATTTTGCTATTATGGATGCCCTTGAGGTTATTCATATCTTTTGTATCTATATCGTAGAACTACTGCACAATGGTGTGCCACTATGCATCTCCTCCCATCTCTGCATTTGGCGATGTCACCTTGGTAACCTCACTATTTATTCCCCCAAGACCAACACATGCTGCAAATCAGGTCTCTACTACCCCCTACCACACGAGACCTGTTTGTTAAACACTTATCAACACACCGCTGAATACAAGAAATTGGTTTTCATTCAGGTACATATCCAAGAGAATTGAAAATGTATGTCCACCAAAAACACTTGTAATGAATGTTCGTAACAGCATTATGCATGATAGCTAAAAGGCAGACACAACTCAAATGCCTATCAACTAAAAAATAGATAAATAAATTTCTACATCCATACAATGGAGTAATTTTTCAGACATAAAAAGGAATGAAATACTGATACCTGCTCTAACATGGATGAAACTTATAAACATTATGCTAAGTAAAAGAAGCCAGACAGACACAAAAGACCATATATTGTAAGATTTCATTTAAATGAAATGTCCAAAATAGGCAAATCCATAGAGACAGGAAATAGATTAGTGGTTGCCAGGGGCAGAGTGTAGAAGGGAATGGAGAGGTAATGGGTATGGGATTTCTTTCTGGATGATAAAAATGTTCTAAAATTAGTGGTTATCATTGCATAATTTGTGAATCTATCCAAAATGACTTAATTGTACACTCTAAAAGGGTGAATTCAATTGTATATGAATTATATTTTAATAAAAAGAAAGGTAGGCAAATAAATTGGTATACAGTTTTGTAAATCTAAATAGATATTGTCTGTTAAAACATCTAATGAAAGGGTTAGTGGTTAAAAATAGGCAGGAACTAAAATACTAAAAACCAAATTTCTTTAAAGATAGAAGGGGGCAGAGATCAGAATTAAAGAATTCTAAGGCTCCTGAAATCTTCACAATGACTAGAGATGGTTATTGACAATGGTAAGTCAAGTATGCACATTAATAATGTAAGAACACCCACTAAACCAATAGAATTAAACGTATAATTTTCAAAGCACAAGTGAGAATAAAAAGGGAGTAAAGAAAACAACCAGATCAAAACATGGCAGGAAAAGAAAACACATGGCATATAGAGAAAACAAAACACTGGGAAAAAATAGGCCAAATATATCATCATAATAAGAAGTACTAACATGCCTAAGAAAAGACAAAGATGCTCAGGTTGAATTTTTAAAAATCCAGCTGTATGTCAATTACAAGAATAAATTCATAAGATAATGATATAGAAATGTAAAAAGGATGGGAGAAAACATACTAGGCAAATTATAAACAAAATAATACAGTAATAATAGATTTTAAAGCAAAAAGCATTATTAGAAAAAGTCATATACTTGAATGATAAAAGGGGCAGTCATCAGGAAGATACTATGATCCAGAACATCTTTGTACCAACTGGAAGCAATGCCTCCAAATATGTAAGACAAAATTATAAGGAAAAATGGACAAATTTACACAGTGGGAGATTTTTTTTAAAGTAGGAATAAACAAAATTTAATGTTCTTTTTTGGTTAATACTTAAATATTAAGAAAGCTAAAATTTAAAATATGTTGACTAGAATTCTATACATTATATTTACATACTGGTTTTACCTTCCCAAGAGCGTTTGTCCAGAAGGAAGGAGAGGCAACCTGTGGAGTGTCTGGGGTCTCACTGCCTTCTCAGGCGCAGGCTTCCCTGGCAGAGCAAAGAATCGAAAGGCTGAGGCAAATGCCCCTACCCTACCCTTCTCCCTTGCTTCCTTTTGTTGTATTTGAAACACTGCTAAATAACAAATGCAAAATTCGTTTTGGGTATAAAAAACTAGATGACCATCCCAATTCAAAATTGTGTTTCATTAAAGGAGACCTAGCACAAAAAGGACATGAATTACCCTCCAACACATGGACATGGTGATGCAAAGCAAAGGTCATACATACGTCATTTTCGATCTCTGAGCAAAGGCATAGCAAACATAAACTCATCTGTAAAATGTGGGGATTTGGCCAGATGGCCTTTCATGTCATAGTCGGAGAGTTTAATACATCTTCCTCAGTAGTTGATAGATTGACAAAATATTTGTAAGGCTATAGAAGATTTGAACAATACAAACACAACAATCAACTTTTTTTGTTCTTTCCATGTTTCCATACTTATGTTCCTAGGCCTTGAAAGTTCTTCCTCCCTGTTGCTGTGCACTGAGTCAGTTGCAAAGCCTTGTGGCTTCTCACAGTGTGGTGGGTGGATTCCATGCCAACACTCTTTCATCCTATAGCTAGCTCTTTGGGTCAGGTTTTAGTTGCCTCTTGCCTGAACCACTGTAATTGTCTTCTAATTGACCCTCTTATATTATAGAGAATTACTCAAAAGGCATGTGGTTCTGTAGTTTCATTTTGATGTTATAAGTTTTGTTTTTGGATTAAGCCAGACCAAAAGTACCGCAATATTTCAGTCACAGTGGAATCACTTGTACTGAATTGAGCTCTGGTGTGAAGCCATTGGCCATCTGCAGGGATGGCAAAGACGAAACCCTGGGAAATTCTCTCTGGCTGGTATATTATTTCAGGAACATACAGTATCCTCTTTATGAGGAATGTTGCAGGGGTGACATTCTGAAATCTGTACCTCTCCTGCACAACCAGTTTGTATATATTTTATGGACAATATATCATGTGCTGATCTTTTCACTTTGTGAGGGTCACTAGAAAACTCACAGCCAAATTTACTGGCCACTTAAACAAGTATGTAGAATAATAATAACTAATATTTATTAAATGTTTGCTCTGAAGCAAGCACTGTTTGAAGTGCTTTTCATGTATTAATCTATTTAACCCCCATCTCATTCTAATGAGACAGGACCTTTATGACCCCAATTTTACGGTGAGGAAATTGAGGCCCAGAAAAGTTATACAACTGGCGCAGGATACAGAACTAGTAATATAGGGGGCCAGAATTTGAACCCAGGCAGTCTGGTTCCACAATCCCTACTCTTAATCTCTATAAGATATTACCTCTAAATCTTATGACATGCATGCCTGTGTGCTAATCATAGGCTCTGGCTTTATTAATTTCTTATGCCTATGCTGTTGCTTCTGGCCAAGATGTATTAATAGGGTCTGGATTTACTTTCCCACTGAAGCAACTAAAAATCTGGACATAATATGTGAAACCCAGTTTTTAGGACATTGAATATCAGGCAACTAAGGACAGTGACCCCTGAGAGACAGAAAACAAATGAAGTAAGCCCTATTTGTCCCTGCTTACCTCCTGGAGAGAGTTTCTAGGTGTAGGGCTGAGGGAGTAAACCCAGGCAGAACCCAATAATTTTCCTGAGTTGAGGAGATGGAGTTAAGAATCTGGGGAGGTCAAGGCTGCAAGAGTTCATAAGAATATCAAAGAGATGAGCGCTGCACAAAAAGAAACCTCTGGCTACCTGCTGAGGATTCCCCTTGAGTCTTCAGCATGCATATGAGGAAATTATATGAGGCCAGGGAGAGAGCCATCTAAAAGGACTAGAAGGAGCAATCCTTGGAGATCACATAGGCCTATTTTCTATTCCCAACATTCAAAGTGACAAGGCATATTTCACAAGGCATCAGGTGAGCTTTGCCCTAATACAGGGGCAAAATAAGCCCTAGGCTAATGTTGCTCTGGTCCCATTTAACAAAGCTAAAAGTAATAGCCAAAAACTATTTCCAAAAAGCTAAAGAGTCCATACAGAAGGATCCACATGAGAAGAAAAATCAGTCAACTGAAACAAATGAAGATAGGTATAATAGATAGATAAGGACGTTTAAGCAGTTACAACTGTTTTTTCATGTGGTCGAGATGCTAGAGAAAAGACTGAGCTTGTTAAGTAAATAAACAGAATATAAAAAAGACCCAAAATCCCAGAAACAGCAAACATACTCAATGTCCATATCTTGGTTTCTAAATACCATTTTCCAATCAAAGGAACCATAGTTCTTTAGAGAAATGGTTGCTTTCAGATAAGGAACAGGGAAAATACAAGATGATATGAGACCATGTTGTAGTTCTAGAAAGTAAGCAAATGCTTAGAAAAAAAAAAGATGGGAGGAAGCAAGTCAAAGAGATACAGAAGCCAACCACAAAGAGCATTTAATGGTCAAATGCAAAATGGCGTTAGCAACAAAATAAGTAACACAGTATTGTATTATAACCTAAAATAAAAAATAAGTATACATGTGTCCAAGTTGCTATTAAATGATTAAATAAATAAATAAATAAGGGAAAAATAGCTCTTCCATACAGAAAAATTCCAAATAATATATAGAGATACTTCCCCCTCTCCAGGAGATAGAACTTAATCACTCCGTTCCCCCTGAGAATGGGCTAAACTTAATGACTTGTTTCCAAAGAACAATATAGAAAGGGAAAAATAATAGCTTCACAGTAGGAAAATCTAGCAAAACTACCTTAACCAAGTGATTAAAGTTTACATCACCAATGATATCATGTGCCCTCTAATTTGATGTAATAAGAAGGACATTCCCCTCTATGCTATCCTTTTCCAAAACCCATAACTCCAGTCTAATAATCATGAGAGGAACATCAAACAAACCCAAAATTAAGGGGTATTGTATAAAACACATGACCAGCACTCATCAAAACTTTTAAGGTCATGGAAAATAAGAAAAAGACTAAGAAATTATCATGGGTCAGAAGAGACAAAAGAGACATAACAACGAAATGAAATGTGATGTCCTTAATTAGTTCCTGGAACTAAAAAAAAAAAAAAAGCCATTCATGGAAAAATTGTTGAAATCTGAAAAAAAGTGTGGTGTTCGGATAATAGTAACATACCAAAATGTCAGTATCTTAGTTTTTTTTTCATTAAAAAAAATTTTATTTATTTTTTAGAGAGGGGAGGGTAGGGAGACAGAGAGGGCAACATTAATGTGTGGTTGCCTTTCGCACATACCCTACTGGGGACCTGGCCCACAACTCAGGCATGTGCCCTTGGCAGGGAATTGAACTGGTGACCTTTTGGTTCTCAGGCGGGCACTGAATCCACTGAGACATGACAGCCAGGGCGGTATCTTGGTTTTTATAAGTATACCATAGTAATGTAATATGATAACATTAGGGGAAACTGAAACTAGATGAGGAGCAAATGGGAGTGCTTCATACTACCTTTGCAAATTTTTGTAGATCTAAAATTATTTTATCTGACTGGTATGTCTCAGGTGGTTGAGTGTCATCCTGTAGAGTGAAAGGTCACAGGTTTGATTCCTGGTCAGGGCACATGCCTGGTTTGTGGGCCTAGTGTCTGGTTGTAGCACATATGAGAGGCAACCAATCAATGTTCCTCTTGCACATCAATGTTTTTCTCCCTCTCTTTGCCCCTTCCTTCCCCCTCTCAAAAAATAAAGAAAAAAAATTAAAAAAAAATTATTCAAAAAATAAAAACCTATTTAAAAGACCAAATTGAGCTTCTAGAGATGGGAATTACAATATTGGAGACAAAAAATAAAAACAACAAAATGAGATAAAAATAGATTAGACATTTCAGAGGAAAATATTAGTGAATTTAGAGTCACAACAATAGAAAATATACAAAAAGACACAAGGAGAGGGGAAAAGAAAAAATTGGACATAGCCTAATGAGCTGTAAGACAACTTCAAGTGGCCTAATATACCAGTGTAATTGGAGTCTTAAAGGAAGAAGGGATCAAAAACAATACTTGGAGAAATGATGGCCATAAGTTTCTCAAATTTGATGAAAACTTTAGGCCTTCCAATCCAAGAAGGTCAATGAACCCCAAGCACAAGAAACATGAAGAAAACTATACCAGGGCATTTACAATCAAATTGCTAAAGTCAGTGATAAAGAAAAAATCTTAAGGGCACCAAGAGAGGAAACAGCACATACGGAGGAGCAAAGATAGAAATTTTAGCAGACTTTTAATCAGAAAAAATATAAGACAGAAGATGGTTGAGCAAAATATTTAATGTACAAAAAGAAATAAAAGAATTGTCAACCTATAATTTAAAAATATATTTCAAAAGCACATGTGACACCCTGACCAGTGTGGCTCACTTGGTTGTGTGTCATCCTGCAAAGTGAAAAGTTGCCAGTTTGATCCTGGTAAAGGCACATGCCTGGATTGTGAGCCAGTCCCTGGTTGTGGCATGTGAGAGGCAACCAATTGATGTTTCTCTCACACATCGATGTATCTCTCCCTCTTTTTCTCCCTCCTTTCCCTTGTCTCTAAAAATAAATAAAACCCTTTTTTTTAATGTTAAAGAGAAGCATATGTGACAATGGGGAAAGAATAGTCTTTTAAATAAATGGTGGAGGGACAACTGGATGGCCACATGCAAAAATAAATAAATAAAAGCAAACAAAGAAGTGGGACACTTCACACCATATATAAAAACAAACTTAAAATGGATCAAAGACCTAAATATAACAGTTAATACTATAAAACCCTTGGAAGAAAACATAGGGATAAATCTTCATGACTTTGGGTTTGGCAATCGTTTCTTAGCACAAGCACCCAAAAATAAATTGGACTTCATCAAAATGTAAAACTTGTGTGCATCAAAGGACACTATCAAGAAAGTGAAAAGACAATCCACAGAATGGCAGAAAATATTTGCACATAATATATCTGATAAGGGTCTAGTATCCAGAATATATAAAGAACTCTCACCACTCAGTAACAAAGAGACAAACAACCCAAATAAAAATGGGCAGAGGACTTGAATAGACATTTTTCCAAAGAAGATATGCACATGGCCAAAAACCACATGAAAAGATATAAAGATGTCCAACATCGTTAGTCAATAGGGAAATGCAAATCAAAGCCACAATGATATAGCACTTAATACTCAGCAGGATGGATGTAACCTTTAAAAAAAATTTAAAGGGAAAATAAGTGTTGGCAAGAATCTACAGAAGTTGGACCCCTCACTTCATACATTGCTGGAGGAAATGTAAATTGTGCAATCACTCTGCAATCAGCTATGCGGTTCCTCAAGTTAAACAGAATTACTATAGGATCTAGCAATTCCACTTGTAGGTATATATATATATGAAAGAATAAGAAACAAGGGTTCAGGCAAAACTTATACATACATGTTCATAGCAGCACTATTTACAATAGTCAAAATAAGGAAAGACAAATGTTCATCAATGGAGGAGTGAATAAACAAAATGCAGTATATCGATACAATGGAATATCATTTAGCCATAAAAAGGAATGAACATACCTGCTATAATATGGATGAATCTTGAAAATGTTATGCTAAGTAAGAAACCAGAAAAAAAAGGCCACATATTGCATGATTCTATTTACATGAAATTTTCATAATAGGCAAATCCATAGAGACAGGAAGTTGACTTGCAGTGTCCAGGGTCTGGGGGTAGAAAGAGACTGGGGAGTGACTGCTTAATGGACACAATGTTTCTTTTTGGAATGAAGAAATGTTCTGGAACTAGATAGTGGTGATGGTTGAATAACACTGTGAATGTAGTAAGTACATGGAAATGTATGCTTTAAAATGGCTATAATGGTGAATTTTACTGCAATAAGTAAAAGCATTTACTATATAAGTCTATTCTTTCATTCATCTATCAAATATGTATTAAGCAGCACCTGACAAGTTTATTCTGGATGCACAGAATATGGAGATTTAGCAGATACGGTCTTGGCTTTTCAGGGGTCTATGGGTTGGGAAAAGGAGGAAAAACATTCTAAAAACAAGTTCAGTTAAATGTTATAGTTTCCTTGAATGTGCACTGTACACTGTGGTGGCTGATTTTTGGAGGGGCTGGGGGTGGAGAACAGCAATGGTAAGGCTGAGTCTTGAGTGATGAGTAGGAGTTTGCCTGGTGGATGGCCGCAGGAAGATTTCAGGCAGAAGGTGTGACCTGAACCAGCTCAAAGAGCTGATGTCAAAAAGCTTCTGGCTTTCAGCAAAGCCCAAAACAAATAGCATGTGTTCAGCAGTGTAGCAGATGGACTTCAGGACAATGAGGTGACAAGTGGATGACCACCCACCCCTGTCTGGTTGCAATAGGTGACACTAAGAAATGTTAGGGGAATGGCATAGACCTGATGGGATGTGACTCAAAGAAAGTGTGACTCTAAGATTGGGCCACTTGGTGGGAGGTAGATATTGCTGGTCCTTAAGGTGGGCCTGCAGGACATTTTGTTCTCAGGGGACATCAAACTAGAATTGACACCTCCCCCCTTATGTATTCTACTATTTATATATATATATACTTTTTATTTTTTGCATTTGAAACTCACTTCCCTTTTCCTTGGGCTTCCTCTGTTTTCCTGTTTGAAGTATATGTTACTATGGAAATGTCATGGCACAGTAAAGTGGCATTTACAAGTGAGGTGTAAGGAATTTTCAGAACATCTTGAAACACAAGTCTAGGGTTTAGGAATATAAGCCCTAATGATGTGATAGTGTTCATGCCTTCAGACACTGTGTTATAAATATAAACACACCCGGAAATTTTAGACAGCATACAGGAGATAGTTGAGAACTTTATTAGGATTTATGTGCCCAGATTTTAAAAATGTATATGAGAAATATTAAAAACACAAAACATAACACACTACTTGGGAAGAACATCTGGAAAAAATGAACGACAGAATGCCAACATTTACTTATGAATACACGCCTCTGGAAGAAGGACCAGGGGTCAGAGGGAGCCGGGACACCTCATGGAAACTTGGAAAAACCTTTGTAGCACCTTCTATGCCATAAATATGTTCCCTAAAAATTGCATGTAAATCAACTGTTGATAAATCATATTTATCAAATGTAGTGGTGACTGCTATTTTAAAGCTATCTTAAGAATGTACATTTTAGTAGAGGAAATTATTACCAATGGAGTAACGGAAAAACCTCACTGGACTGAGTGAAATTCAAGGTCCTTCATTATTATCCTCGCTCTGCCAACTGAATGTGTGATTCAAGAAAAGTCACTCAACCTCCCTGGGCCAATTTCCTCATCTAATCTGGGTTGTAATTCTGAATTTTCACTTATTAGTTTCTTAAAGCAAGGTACAGGGGTACGGGCCCACAGCCTAATGTCCGGTTTCTTCTGGGAGGTAAAACTGCACACTGAATCCTTGTGGACAGAGATCATGGTCCTCTTCTGCAAGGGGAGCTCGGCTGGTACAGCCAGCAGGCCCGTTACCATTGTTCTGTGTGTTTTGCACCTTCATTACCCACAATCACCCTAAGTGTGATCGTTCCAATTTTTCATCTCAAATTCTTTACAAAAGTTGTTCTTGAGAGATGTCCCCTGGGAAAAATTGACAGTTAAAGGTAGGAGCCCATTCTTGGTGATCTTTCCACCTCTGGTCCTGTTCCTATCCCACAAGACTGGGTACCGCCAAGGGCAAGGGCTGTACCCTGTGAGCCTAGTACAGGGCCAGGGGCAAAGAAGGAATTCAGTGAACAACTGTTCACTGGCTGCTTCTGAAGGAGGAAGCTGAGGCAGAGAGATCGGACTGGTGAAATACCTGAACCTTAGGGGTGAACTTTTGGCAGCTGCTTTAAATATTTCTGAACTTTCCAAATTTTCTACAATGGGCCGTAATATAAACATACCACAAGCATTAAACTCTCCTTTTCCTGGCTTTTTGTCAATGCCCTGGTCTCTCATAAATAATATAAACTTTGCCCAGTTCTCCAATGTTTGGAACAGGACATAGGGCACACATCTTTTCTTTAAGAGAAACAGCAATTACAGTCTCCTATTCTGTTTTGCTTAAACAGCAACGACACTTTGCATTTGTCTTTGTAGACCTAACACCTGCAACCTAGCCTCAGGCAACGGCCCCTGCCAACTGGCTTCGGAAAAGGCCATTCACCAACCGTGTTTAGGCGCCACCTTGATTAATCTGCCATACAGGAAGTACAAAACACACTGTAAGAATTCCTTTGTCTTCTTAAGCAAAAACAGGTTTAGGCCTTATTAACTGGCAAGAGATAGAAGGCAATGCGTCAGGCTTTTTGCCAATTTACTACCACCTTGTAGAATAATTCAGGAGCTGTTAGGAAGACCAAAAAAAGTAAAGGAAATTACTATCTATTGAGTACTTGCTACATACCAGGTCTTGTGCTGGGCCCCTCATATACATTATTTAATATAAGCCTCACATCTAGTAGTCACTAGACTTTAATATACCATATTTTGACTAATTTATCTTATTTTTTGTCTGTCTCCCCCACTTCAATGTACATTCATGAGGAACTTTTTTTGTCTTGTTTATGACTACATCCACAGTGTCTAGAACAATGTTAGATACATATAAGCACTCAAAAAATAATTGTTGAATAAACAAATTGAACAACTCCATGAGACAGGTGTTACTATTTTCCTTTTAGGGATGAGTAAGCAAAAGTGTCCCCAGGGTACAAATGAACTGCCCAAAGTCACATGCATTGTTAAGAAGTGGAACTAAAACCCAAGTCTCAGGCTTTTGTTCTTTCTATAACCAAAGGACTTAATTAGACTTAGACTTAAATGTAGAAGAACTCTTTCAGCTTGACAAATCCATAATCTATATGCCTATATAACCTCTAGTTACCTTCTGTATTCACCTTCTGTATTCATTTGAAAGTCTGTAATTTCACCAAGGAGATATATTTGGCATTTTAATGACATTTTGCTAAAGCAACAATGAAGGACACATTTTCCCAGCGTGATAACAATTTCATCTATGGATAGGCATTATCTATATCATTTCTCACTTTAAAGTCCCATAACATGATAACTCTTCAGACATAAAAAGCACAGTAGTTCTGGACACCAACAAAAAAGCATTTGCAAACCTTAGAGTTTTATAAGTTATAACAATATGTGCGGGTGGTATTTTCAGTGTGAAATGTCAAATATTCAGGTGTGCATCCATGTTGCTTGAGCGTCCTAGTATGGGAAGAGGTAGACTTGGCACATTAAAAGCCATTCTTGTCCTAAAGAAATATATGGAAGGCTCAAGGATTCTTCAGTGAGTTAGCTGTAACAAAATCCATCTTGAGAAGATTCATTTGTATGAGAGAATGGAAGAACAAAATCCAAACAAGGTTCATTCCATCCAGGAGAGTATTTCATATCCTTCTCCATTTGTCAGAATATACATGACCCCTCCATGCTCCTTTGCCTCTCTAGGACCACATAACAGGAGCGTGCCGCTGGTATTGTCTTCTCATACCACTCTGGTTTTCTGTAGGGATTCCGGTCACATCCACTTCTCCTCTGGGGCAGGCCCTTTCTCTTCTGCCCCACTCCTGCTACCAACATAGTTATCACACATGTGTCGACGAAGCCAATTAATTGTTCATGGACCAGACTGGTGCTTTGGCCTCACTCTCTCCATTGCCAACTTTTGGTGCTATTGTTTTATTCTGATAATAAAAGTAATAATACTTCAGATCTATTTTTAAAAGATAAGAAATGGGACATTTAGAAAATACTCATACTCCAACAGCCCTAGTCATTTTAAAAACAATTTTGGATTTATATACGTAATTTTTTATATCATTCTTTTAACATTATAGACATTTTGCGTTGCAGAGTTAATTCTTCATAAACGTTAATTATAATGATGGCGTTATAGTCTATTGTAGAGTCATACTATAATTTATTCAACCAATTTTCTACTGTTGGACTTCTGGATTGTTAAGCATAAATTCCACCCACATTTTAGACTATTTCTTTAGGACAGATTCCCAGAATTGGAATTAGAGGATCAGAAGATATAAACATTTTTAAAGCTCCTGATAGATACTGCCAAATTACATTTCAGAGAGCTGTTGCCAATTTACACTTCCAACATTGCCAGCGTGTTTTTCTATCAACATAGATCTGTCTAAAGGATAATAAAATTTAAGTGGAACATACAGAGGCCTGTAGCAAAGGTCATTCCTATTTCAGGTATGCAATTAACAATGAGTTAGTGTGAGCTCATGGAACTAGTTTTGCAGAAATAGAGTAATATAATTAGATTTCAGACTCCCAGATCTAAGGACTGTGTCCATTTTGTACATTGCTGTACCCCTGCACACAGGACAGTGCCTGGCACATACAGCCACTCAATAAAAATTTGTTGAATTAACACAGAATCTTCTTTCAGATGCAGTTTTTCAGCAACTGTAGGATTCAGTCACTGCTGTATTCAAGGGAACCATGACTAGCTGGGTTACCCTTGTAAAGGTCTGTTCAATCCCGACAGTCTATTTCAACCTTGGAAAATCAGTTTAAGTGAAGGTGACACGACACAGTCCTCTTTAGGGAAGAAAACAAGTACACACATCTAAAAGGACATACCTTGGCACCAATTCCAAGTGTGTGTGTGTGTGTGTGTGTGTGTGTGTGTGTGTATAAATTTTTACAAGCATGCAAAAAATATAATTCAGTCAGTTTTGTCACTTCCATAGTAGTCACTTCCAAAAGTGATAAACTTACTCAAATGCTGCCCGAGGTCGAGGCTATTTTGGACCCAACTTCAGTTCATTCTATTATCGTTGGTTGTTAATACTGACAAAATTGTTTTTGAGATATTACAGTGCATATATAGGCAGTAGTTTGTGTAATATCATTTTGAGTCAAAAAGAGTAGAGAATTAATTTCGTGAACCAGGATGGGGTCAAGTAAAATACTCAATCATTCAGCTCTAGTTCATGCTCCTGGCACCATAAAGATTCCCTTTAATATTCCACAATTTCTATATAGTAAATTGTCAGACATCAACAGATCAATTTAGCATTAACAAGGTTATTGATGGAAAAGAATCAATTACCTGTCATTTTATATATACACTTTATATACACTAGACCAAGAATCAGCAAATTATGGTCCATGGGCCAAATCTGGCCCATCATCTGTTTTTCTTCAGTGCAATCTAAGGAATGTAAAAATGATTTTTTAAAGCTTTTTAAATGGTTGAAAAAAATCAAAATAATATTTAGTGACACATAAAAATTATATGAAATTCAAATTCCAGTATCCATAATTTTTTTTAAGGACATAGCCACACTTATCTGTTTCCTTATTGGCTGTCTGCTTTTGCAATAAAATGTTGAGTAGTTGCAACAGAGACTGCGTGGCCCACAAATCCTAAGATATTTCCTTTATGACCCATTCACTAGACCCAAGTGGCTGTTTGGGAACACTGAAGTTTCCCACTACAGTTTTTTTTGGTTTCTGAATATCAATACTAGGAGAAGGGTAATGCATTTGGGACAGTATTTGCAAGGACCTAATAAAGCAGAAAGTAGAGAAGATAAATACGCAAGGTTTGCCATGGATAGGATGTAAAGCCTGTAAGATCTGAGAGGTCTGTCTCAACTAAAAAGCAGAAGAACACAGGGTTCCATATATAGTTCCAACAGCAAAGGAAGCTCTTGCTAATTGAGCCACATGGGACCCTGGTGAGATGCAATCCCAAGACTAGTGAGACTTGCTGGCAATTATGTTTGCAAACGGGCTGAACAGTTGTCACTGTGATACAGTGAGATGGTTCCCCAAGAGTACCACATTTCTTTACTAGATGTCCTCAAATCATTTAACATCCAGATTTATCCAGACATTTCCAATGGCAAGTGTGAATTCTGACTAAGAAGTAGATCTGAAAGGAGGGCTCTGGAAGGCAGGTCCCAGGTACACATTCTTCCCAACCATCACATTTCCATGAGGATTCAAAGCCGAGCAGAATTTATAAGACTGAAGAACTATCCACGTTTTTCAAAATCAAAGATTGGTGAACATTTTATTCTTTCTATTTTCTGAGTATTTACAGTGGGACAGGTAGAGGAAGGTAGGGTTGGGTAATGGGTGGAGGAAAAATGAAATGAAATCAAGGATGGGATGATGTCCTGGAAGGTGTCTGTTCCTCCAGGACTTCACGCTGTGGCGTTAACACTGCATGTGGCTTCTGAACCAGAATGGGATGAGGCTAATCTCCTGATCCTCAACTGATTGTTTTAAACTGGAGAACCATGATCAAAGCTTACAGATTCATTACCTCATTGTTTTAAACTAGAGAATTATGGTCAAGGCTCACAAAAGGCCGGCTCTCCTCCTGACATTCTACAGAGAGCTAGGCTTTATCTTCTACCGTTAGGTGAAACTTCTCTTGCCAGGGAAAATATAATTGCTGGGAGAAAGTGATTTGGATGTTATATATCTGAGAAACTTTCATGAGGTAGCCAAATTGCCTCCCTAAGAAACTGATAACACTGGTGGCTGCTGGGCTATGGAATCCCTGGTGGGTAAGGGTGAGAAAAGGAGTTTTTCCTCTTTCTTTGTATACCCCTTATCAAAAACAAAAACAAGAACCCTACCCCCCCACCATGTGGCCCACCCAACTTCTTACGGATAGAAAGGTGACTGGGCGCCAGGGCAGGAATAGACAATTTCCTTACTGAGGGCTATAGGCTGACGTAGGAGCTGGAAGGAGCCATAAATCAGAGGAGAGTGGAGTTAGTTGCGAGTTAAGTGAAAAGCCATGACCAAAAGGGCAATTCAAGATCATCACACCAAAGTGACCAAAAGCAGCTACTGGAGGGAGGTGTGGTCCAGAACCAGGGAAGCAGAAGAGCAAGGGTAAACTGGTGGAGAATAAACCGAGCAATGTTTGAGAAAAGCCAAGGACGAGAGCCTGGGGTATGATGGTGGGTAGATCTCTGAGACCATCTCTTCAGGAGCCCCAGGTGGCAAGGTGCAGGACAGAGCAAAAATCATGTCAGCAATAAGAGATTTGGTGGTAGGCACCTAAGAAGTACTGTTAAATATGAACTCTCCCACCTGGGGACATTCCCAGATCATGCTCTAGCCTGGAGTTTAGTGATTTTGAGCAGCCATGAGTGGTTTGGTTGAGTGTTTGGACAGTAATTTTACTTCCTCAAAATCTGATGTACATCAAGGCTATCATCTCATTGAATATTTTCTGGGAAACCTTGCATTGGGTTCAAGTAGTCATTTGACCTGACTTCTACTCACAGAATCTAAGATAATAAATTAAGTCCCTTTCATTATTCACAGTCCTGATTATCTGCTTCCAAATGCAGTGTCCAAACCCTGTATAGGCCAACGCTACTCTTGGTACCCTATACTCCAGCATGGTCTTAGTCCAATACCTTTGGAAAGGTCATTCCAGCCCTGTGCACAATACAGAAGTCCAGAAATAAGTTCTCTCAGGACCTCTGTGCTATCATAGGTTAAAGGTAATGCCTGCAGGTACTGTTAAGGGATCCTGGCCCTGGCCCAGGAGCACATAATTCTGCAACAGTTACCACTGGGTTTGACCAAGGATTAATATGAGGTCCATTAACCAATGTCACCCCAATAAATTCAATTAAAAAATTTTTTTAAAAAAAAAGAGGTCAGAGTTGCAATAGACAAGCACAGGGGCTTTTGCTACAGAGTGCAATAGGGAATGCTTGTGGGGACCCAGGGTTTCATCTCATGTAGGAAGAGGTAATGGTCCTGAAATGGACTGTCTAGAAATTGCTAAGTAGGTAGAAGTCTATTAGCTGTTGCTTGGTTTGAGTTTTCTTGCACAGTATCTTTTATTTGTGTGATAAGGCCTAGGTTTCCGTGGGCCTCAAAACTGGCAGGGATTAGTGGGGAACTTGCAAATTTTTTTGATGGGATACAGTGAAAGAACAGAACTAATAATAACTGTTGAATAAATCAGTGTTAGGCCTCTACTATCAACCAATATTGTTTCCTAACTTACTAGTGAAATAATAGGAGCTGTTATGTGTAAAAATCCTTGGGTAAAACACAGACCTTGGCAAATCCTGTGAAATGCTGTTAATAACCAACTCCCTCCCTGCTCCTTTGCCAGTCAGTCATTCTGAGATGTTTCCAGTCTATGTGGTATTACTTGGAACCCACTTGGGGAAAGTTCCATTCCACAAATCCTGGCAGAGAGGCAGGAAGACATAAAGGAGTTTGAACTTATATAGACTGCTTTTTTTGGGGGGGGGGGGTTGATATGAAATTTAGATAATCAAATAAGTAAATTATTATAAACCTGTCCACAATTTATAAACAACTGGCATAGACTTGGGGGCAGAGGAGAGAAAGCAAAGGATCCCAAATTGTGCATCCTCTGCAACATCATTATTTTCCTCTTCGGACTTTGCTATTCCAGCCAAAAATGCCATCATTTTCTTACTGATGCAGGTTCAAAGCCTCATGCTGTTCCACCTGCCTGGGGAGTTTTCTCTAGTTTCCTAGCCCCTTGTCCCTTCTTTCCTAATGAATTCAGCTCATGAACCACCTCATCCATGAAGTCCACCCAGCCCTTGGTGATTTTGTTTCACAACTTTGCACTGTCAATGCCCAGCAGTATTCTAAAAACTGCAGGTGCTCAAAAAGCACTGGACAATGTTGGTGATAGTTACTAAATCAGGCTGCTACGTGGGAATCAGCACACAGGCAGCTGCTCCCTTAATGCAGGGTCTGGTGTCACCTGGTCTTCCTCCCCACAGAGCACAGCCTGGGCCTGAGTCCCTCGGTTTATATTTTCAAGGTTCAGATCCTCTTCTAGCAGAGAAGATACACAAATGAGTGTGGGGAGGGGGGTCCAAAGCGCAGCTCTAGAATGAAACAAACCCAGCTCTTCTGTGAGGTTTAGGTCTGTGAGCTGAGTATGAGTTGGCCAGCCCAAGTTCTGAGGGGCTCTCACTGAATCATTTGGGCTGGACGGACCTTTAGCATTGCTCACTATGTTAGCATGCCACTGCCTTCTGTACCATACCTCTGGCCCTGACTGTGAAGCAGGCTGGAACTGGAGGCCTTCTCTTGGGGTCCTCCCAGAAGAGTATGCCTCCCTGGGCACAGAGATACAGACTCCAGGAGGTCCTGTTCCCACCTCTCACTGGTATGATCCCCTGAGGCAGAATGTTGAGAACATAGGAACAGGACAGCCACAACAATTTAAGGTCTGGGCAGTGAAGAGATCCAAACTTGTCAAGCAAAAGAAATAAAGAACAAGCAAGAACCAGAAGTCAACAGCCAGAGGTTCTTCAAAGTTGTGGAGAACAGCAAGGAAGATATGGCCAAGCAGTCCAGCAGAGCAACTAGTAGAGCCATGATGTGCAGAGAGGGATGATAGAGATGACTGACAATACACCAGCAGCAAATGAAGGTGCCTAACAGTGAGGCAGCTTTCTAACTCAGGTTCAGCTCCCTCACAGTCCTTTCACCAAGGTGTGAACCAATCCTGAGCTGCCCTGGTGGGGAGGCTTGTTGAAGATGAGGCCTGCAGAAGCTGGCTGGCGGGGCAGTGGATTCTGAGATGGGATACAGGCAGATGCATTTCCCCACCAGCTTCACACTGAAGATGACTCCATGTTTCAGAACCTGTTACTTTTTTCTTCTCATACAAGCTATTTTTCCTAGTTTCTTTGGAGAGATCAGAACAAAAGTCCAGTTTTCGAGGTATAGGGTCATCCTTCAAAATAGCGGATATAACTTTGGCAGAAACTTTTCTCATGTTCAAGTTTTCTTTCAGAATGAGTCTAACAGTTTCTTTATCTAAATTTAACTCTTCAGCCATCATCCTCACTGTTAACTGCCTGTTTGAACAAACCAAGTCCTTGACCTTCTGGATATTTTCATCTGTCCGGTGGGTAACTGGACGGCCACTTCGGGCATCATCTCGAACATCTTCCCGCCCTTCTTTAAACCTTTTGTGCCAGTCAAAAACTCTGGCCCTAGACATGACTTCATTCCCGTACGCTTCTTTTAAAAGATGGTGGGTCTCACTTGCAGACTTGTTCAATTTCACGCAAAATTTTATACTAATCCTTTGTTCTAGATAGCGGTCGCTCATTTTGTCACTTAAGACAGGAACGTTAACAGGTTACGATTGTAAGGAGACGACAGGGGGACCAATCTCTATACAGCTGCAGGTGGAATCAGATCGCTCGCTATTCTTGATCCTCTGGAGCCTCACCAGGAAAGAGTAATTGCTATTCTGAGTTTTCGGCCCTTAGCTTTCAGTTGAGGCTGCGGAAGCCCGTTTTGAGACGCTAATGGGGCTAAAGAGCAGCCGCAAAGCTGAGGGCAATGAAATCTCCTACAACCCACTTCTGCGTCCAACTTCACTGCACACAGATCTGCCGGGGAGTGTACAAATTAGTAACCAAAGTCGTCCCGATTCCGCGGCGCTTAAAAGTCTATGGCGATTTCTGCAACGGGGGCCTAAGTGGTGGTATCTTAAGCAAGCAAGGAGAGATACACCAGTGATGTAACGTGCAAGCTCGCCCCAGATCTGCAGAATCCCGCGAACGCCAAACCTACCGGAGCGGCCCTGTGTTCACCAACTCCGGAGTCCTAGAGACACGCCCGCCTACGCAACTCCCTCCCCTCTCGGAGTAGCTGCGCAGGCGCACTGTGGCAGCCCGCGTCAGCCCCCGCCTCCAACTCGCCACACCCCGGCAGGCGCGTTTCCCTGCGCGTGCCCGCCTGCGGAGAAGTCGGCGGAAAGGAAGGGGCGGAGGAGGAAGGCTAAGGGAAGAGAGGGCACCCCCGGGCGCCAGGGTGCATTGTGGGAAGGAGGCGGCAGCGTCCCGGGCGGGCGGGAGGTGCACCAGCGGCGGCGGCGGCGGTAAATCCTCCCGGCCGCTCACAGCACTGTGGAGCCGCTTCCCCAGCTCGGCCTCGGACCGCGGCGCCCCTCCTGCCCCTCGCGGCTTCTAGCCCGCCCGCCCCTCCCCCCGGCGCGCCGGCCCTGCCGAGCCGGCCGGCCGGCCTGGCTCCCCTCCCCGGCCCCGACGGGCGGGCGGGCTGCCCTGAGGAGGCGGGGAGGGGAGCGCTGGGCCGGCCTGCGGGCGGGCGACGATGCCGAATTTCTGCGCGGCCCCCAACTGCACGCGGAAGAGCACGCAGTCGGACCTGGCCTTCTTCAGGTTCCCGCGGGATCCAGCCCGGTAAGCGGCGGGCGCGGAGCTGGCTGCCTGGGCCCACCTCCGCGGTGCGCGGGTCCCGGGCTGAGGGGTGTGTGTGGGTGGGGGGCACAGTCTGTGACACCAGCCTCGCACCCAGGCGGGGAACGGGCCGGGAGCAGTGGATATGTGGGCACCCGGGGACCTCGCAGCACGTGCACAGGCAGGGGTTCGGCGCCCAGGACACCACCCGAAATGAGAGGCAGCTAGGGCGGCGCGCAGAAGGGACAAGTGGGTTCTCGTCCTGGTTAGCTTGCTCTGTGACTTCGGGTAAGTCGCTTTCTTCTCTGAGCTTTAGTTTTCTCAACTGTCAAAGAGGGATTTGGAGTCTGTGTGTGTGGCTGCCGGGGCCTTTTCCTCTCCTTGCCACTACCTCCGGGACCCTGTTTCTTTTCGGAGTCTGTCCACCTTCTTTGATCTCGAGTCACAACTGCTCTCTCCTTCGGACTTGCTCCTGGTACAGATTCTGGCTCAGGCTGTTACTCATCATCTGCTTGGTTATTGTGGGGATAACGGAGCGGGGTGAGGTAGGAGGTGGGGGAAGTACACGTGAAGGCATGAAAATTGGTACTGAAACCGTCTTTAAAGTAACTTAGACGCTCTTCGAGAGAGTGGTGCTATAGGGGCCGAGAGTGGTACTATAGGGGCCGTGTTTGAAAAGCCGAGGGTTTCCCTTGGCCTCTCGTTGATTTAGTCATTTGAGATCAGTACACTTACCATGTGTGTTAGGTGCTGGAAATTCACAAGTGAATGAGTGTTGCTGTCTGCAGAAAGTTCACAGTCCATTAAAGAGACAAATCTAAGCAGGCGATTGTAATGTAACATGCTATTTATTAGTTCCACAGATATTTATTGAGGGCCTACTACGTGCTGGGAATTGTTCAGAGCACTGGGAGTGTACAGATGAACAATTCACAGAGTCCCTGCTCTCATCGACTTTACAGTGTAGTGGGGGAAAATTGACGAATATGCAGTGTGTCAGATGGTGATAAATACAGGACTGTGATAAAAAGGCACATGTTGTGGGATAGAATTAGAAGTAGCAGGGGAGGCATAATTTCTGTTTTAAATAGGGCAATTAGAGAAGGCCTTAGAATGTGAATTTGAGCAAAGGCCAGCGGTAGGTAAGGGGGCTAGCCGTGAAGATATCTAGGGGAAGAGATTTTCAGTCTGTGGAGCAATGAATGCAAAGAGAGGCAGAGCATGCTTGTTAGAGGTACAGCCAGAAGTCCATGGACTGTTAGAGCTGGTTTAAGGAAGGAGAGGGAAAAGATGAGACCAGAAAGGTGTGTGTTGGGAGTGGGGGGTGCAAATTGTGTAGGACATTGTATGCCATGGAAAGCACTTTGGGTATTTATTCTGAGTGAGATAGGAAGTAATCAAAGGGTTTAGAGTAGAGACATAACTTTAAAAAGGGTCACTCGCTGCTTGTTAGATTGTAGGGAGACAGAGGTGAGAGCAAGAAGATCTGTGAAAGGCAGTTGCAGTAATTCAGGTTAGTAGAGGAGGTAGTAAGTTTTGCATTTGAGCTGTGTTTTGAAGGTGAATTCAGCAGGATTCGTTAATGATTTAGATTTAGGTTGTAAGAGAAGAAAAGAAATCAAGAATGACTTGAAGATTTTTAATATGAGCTTGGGAGGAGCAGGTTTGGTGGAGGAATATATATATTTCTTCAGTTTTTTGTTCCATATGGTCAGTTCTTGTATGTGTCCTGACCAGGAATTGAACCCACAACTTTGACATGTCTGGATGATGCTCTAACCAATTGAGTTGTTAGGCCTGAGAGAGGAATATTAAAGGTTTAGTTTGAGATATGTGAAGTTTAAGAGATGTGATAGACTTGTTTAAGAATAGATGTCTTTTTTCATACCACATCCAGAAATAACTCAAAATGGCCCATATTTACATCAGTGACCTAAATATTTAAGAGCCAAAACCACATAAAAAGATACACAAGTTTGGGATTTAGCGACTTCCAAACTGAAAGTTGTAAATATGGGTGTTCTCAGTTTATGGAGGGTATTTAAAGCCGTGATATCAGGTACATAAAGCAGAGTAAGTCTGAGGGCTGTGACCTGGGGTGTTTCTAATGTTTAAAGTTCAGGGAGATGGAGAGGGACTAAGTCAAGAGAATAAGGAATAGCTTTTGGTTCTGTGAGAGTAGAGACGAGGAGCATCTTAATCTGACTGGACCTTATTACAGTAAGCATTATCTTCACTTTACCTAAATTTTAGCCCAAGGGCATTGTGGGGAGAATATTTCACTTGCCTAATGAGGGCTCTGCTACTCAGTCTGGACCACAGGTCATTTGTGTCCATGAGTAGTTAGTTGAATGCTCTTTTATTACATTCCTTAGCTGGGAGTATGGCTTGGAGGGGCTTACAGTCTCAGATTTGAAAGTGATTAGATCTATTGCAATATCCTTTAAAGTGCTGGAATTTCCTCAGTAGCAGTTGCTTGTTAACCTTTTTTTGGGTCATTGTCCACTTTGAAAATCAACATAAGGACTCTTGAGAAAAAACATAGACACGCACTTTTGCATTCCATGGTCATATTACTTATGAACCCTTTAGGGACCCTGTGCATCCCTGACAGGTGGGCCTTTGCTTAAAAAAAAAAAAAAAAAAAAATCCACCGGCGATGGTTTTCTGCTTTGTGAGGGGACATTTGAGGATTATGGACAGCTTTAGCTGCTGTTTCTTCCTTGTTTTGAGTGGAAATATATTCCTCCCTATAATTTATGTTTTGGAAGTCTTAGTTTTGTCCCCAGAGTCACCCTAAGCAAGTTTATGCCCTTTTCATGTAACAAGTCTTTTGAGTATTTCAAGACCAAATTACAAACTTTTAAAACCTTAAAAAAAAAACCCACTTCTATTGAGATATAATTCACATACCAAACAGTTCACCCATTAAAAAGGAACAAATCAGTGGTTTTCAGTATATTGCATTATTAATTTTTAAAAATTTTTGGTAAAACATATGACATAAAATTTGCCATTTTAACTATTTTAAGTATGTGAGTCAGGAGCATTGATTACATTCACATTGCTATTCAACCATTGCCTCTCTATATTTCCAAAGCTTTTTTATTACGCCAAGCAAAAGTTCTATAACCAGTAAACAGTAACTCCCCCCATCCTTCTGATCTACTTTCAGTCTTCATGAATTTGTTCTATGTATTTCATATAAGTGGAATGATATAATAATTATTCTCTTATGTCTTGCTTATTTTACTTAACGTAATGTCTTCAAAGTCTTAACTTTTTATCCAAACCAAATCTCCTCATGCTGTAGGACTTCAAATTCTACTGTATTTGACAGAATTTCTTTTTCCCATGCCTAGAGTTAATTATAATAAAGAAGTAGTGTCCAGAGATGTTTACTAAATTAATAACAGTATTTTAGAATTATTAGTTATAACTAATTTTTTTCTGTAAGTGAGTTGTAGGGGTAAAATGAGATGCTAACCTATCCTTCAAAAGTTAACTTTTTTAACAATAAAGATAAATATATTTAATCTTTTAAATAGTGCATTTCCTATTCATCATACTTATAAATTCCAAGTATACTTTTAGGAACAGCAGTTTAGAAGTGATTTAAAATTCAGGAGTATAATCAGTAAAGGACACACTACTATACCATATCATAATAGCTTTTATTGGTTTAAAAAAAGTGGCATTAATGTGCTTTTCTTTTAATATAAAATAATAGAATCAACTAACTTAGGGCAGTGGCAGGGAGGTCATAGATTACCTAAAACTAAAGGAAAAAAAAGAAAGAAAGACTCCAAATTTTGATTGCTCCAAAATGGCTTGACTAATGTCAGGCGTTGGCAGGGACCTGGGGACTGTTCACAGTGGCACATCCCCAGACCAGGTGAGACGGTTCAAGTAGACCTAATGAAATGTTCCTGTTAGAGCGAGTTGGGCAGTTGAAGCCCCTCTTCTGCCTCCTCAGGCAGTTAGTACTAATTCACCCCAGTAGTGATGTCTTCCAAGATTCTTTTACCAATTTAATTAAAGATAATTCAGAGTTGACGTACTCTACCTTGTTAAATGTAAAACAGTGGTTTTCCCTGCACTCGTGAGGGTTCCCAAGACCCTTTCAAAGAACCTACAAGGTAAAACCTATTTTTATAATAACATCCTGACATTATTTGACTTTTTCATGCTCATTCTCTCAAAAGTATACAGTGAAGTATTTCAGGGCTATATACCGTATAACAACATTATTGCTCTTATAAGTTGTATATTGTTCTCTAAAATTTTCTAAGTATTACTATTCAGATTCAAGTATTTGGCTGATATTTTCTCAGAAATTAAGCATGCCGCTCAAGGAAAACAACTGACAATGAGCATTCAAGCAAAAATTAGCAAAAAATTAACATAGTGCACCACTTTGAATTTGACAGCTAATACAGACTTTTTAAAAAAAATTATATTAGTGGTGATATTGATAGCTGTGACTTTTTAAATATACTGACTAATGAAATGTGTTACCATTTAGATGATCTGCATAACTCACTGAACTAATATTTTTCAAATTGACCAATCAATGATTTTACAAAGACATAAGTGGATAAAAGCTCTATTCAAAGTGCAAGGTAGACCAGTGGACTTCAATGTAAGCACTAGAGTGTGAAAAAGCTCATTGGTCTGTTTTCACTTGCAACTAATCTCTAAGAAAGATTTTTGGTGGAGTTTTGGTATAGTATCAAAGAACATCCACAATTTTGTAGAAAAGGAAGAAAATGTTAATAACCTTTTAAGTTGCGATTATCTTACGATATTTTAACAAAACAACATATGGCAACAGATTTAAAAGCAGATGTGAGAATCTAGTAATCTTCTTTTGAACTAGACATTAAAAGAGTTTTGGAAAGATGGAAAACTGCCATTCTTTTCACTAAACTAACTAAACATTTTCATTAAGTGTTTTTTGTTTGTTTTGGAGAATGTAGTTATTTTTTATTAGAATGTTATCTGTGTTGACATGTAATGGTATTACTATTTTTAGAATTAGTAAATATTAAAAAAAAACAAACAGCAAAAACCCCCTGGCTGGTGTGGCTCAGTGGACTGAGCGCCAGCCTGTGAACCAAAGGTTCGCTGGTTTGATTCCCAGTCAGGGCACATGCCTTGGTTGCAGGTCAGGTCCCCAGGAGGGGCACACGAGAGGCAACAACACATTGATGTTTCTCTCCCTCTCTTTCTCCCTTCCTTCCCCTCTGTCTAAAAATAAGTTAATTTAAAAAATAAAAAAAAAGGTAAATGTTAAAAGTTTTTCTTAGTTTTAATTTCTGTAATTATAAGCATTGATAGATAAAACCCACATAAACAAAAATGCTCTTCAGGTCCTCAGTAATTTAAGAATGTAAAAGGGTCCTAAGACAATGAAGTTTGAGATTTACTTGTATAAAATAGGATTTTACAGTACTTTTATATCATCTCTTTTAATCCTCTAAACATACAACACTTGCAATAAATTTTGAGGTAATCCTTGCTTTTCAGTAACCAAAGCAGGACCAGAATGGTTAGCTAATTTGTTCAAAAGTCCCACAAGATTTCCTAAAACTACAAGAGTAGGATAATTATGTAATATTACCCAAACTTTTTTGACCATTAAACCTTTTTTTTTTTTAATGGTCCTTGGAATATGTTTTTAGAAGTGTTGCATGTGAGTATGAGACCATTGAAAGAAAAAATTAACAACAAAACTTAAAAAGGACTGGTCAATGTTGGTTGAATAGTACTGAAGTTTGATTAAGAGGAGGAAAGAAAGTGACCATTGGATGTGGCAGGATGGAAGTCATTAATGAGCAGTTTCAGTGGAAAAGGGATAAAACTGAAGCCTCCTTGAGTCAAGACTGTGAGGTAAGACAGCAGATACAGTGAAAATGCACTCTAACTAGTTTTGCTATGTAGAGGATGAGTTCAGGAAGTTTTTAAGAAGGGAGGTACTAGGACATGTTTATACTGATGGTAATAAACTGGTAGGATGAATATAGGATGTTGAGAGACCACATACAGAGGGGGGGAGGCTTACTTACCCGCATGCGTGTACACACACACACACACCCCCCCCCCACCTGAATCAGAAGTTTCCTTCAAGAAATGACATTTGAGCTAAGATCTGAAGACTGATCTTTGCATAGGCTTTCTTGTGCAAAAGAAGTGAAAAAGCAACAAGAAGAAGATACTAGGCTAAATAAAGAGCGTGGGGAACAGCCTTAGAGTGGAAATGATCACAGTGCATTCATGAGAATGAAGTAAGGCCTGTGAGGAGGGCAGAGAGAGGGGAAAGATGGTGTGTGATACGAAGGTAGAATGGTGGTTAAGAAGTCCAGATTGTGCAGGGTCTTCTAAGACTTAGGAGGAGTTGGTTTTTTATCCGAGGAGTAATGAGAAGCCACAAAGGATCATAAGCAGGGAAGTATACTCTCAAATTAGGTTTTTAATACATTTACTCTGCAGCAAGGCGAAGGGGTTAGAGGAGGACAAAAGGTATTTGGGAAGTCATTCTATTCTGCCAAAGGGAAAGGCTGCAGAATCTGGAGTACAGGGCACAGAACAGTGAAAGGAAGAGCTAGGAAAAAGGTAACATTGGTAACAAGAACAATTGAGAGATAAATATATAAGTATGTATATATTTATGTAAGCATGTAAGTATGTATACATGTACATAAATATATATGAGGTCTGTCCAGAAAGTATCCACCCATGAATTATGAAAAACAGAGATCTTCATTGAAGAAGATACAAGGAACATTATACATAGGACAATGAATCCTCAGTCCCCTTCAAAATAGGCACCTTGGGATCGCACACAGTTCTCCCAGTTGCCATCAGCTGCCCCATCGTATTTTCCTGTATCTCACTGAGGGTCTGAAGTCTCTTCCCTTTCAAAGGTGATTTTAGTTTTCGGAAAAGCCAAAAGTGACGGGGCCAAATCTGGGCTGTAGGAGGGCCGAGTCACCTGAGTAATTTGATGTTTCGCCAAAAAACTTGAATATAACATGATGCATCAGTGGGCACATTGTCATGATGAAGCTGCTGATCACCATTTGCTGATAGCTGTGGCCTTCCGAATTATTTGTATAGTTTCCACGGAGGAATGCTCAAGCTTAATGCAAAATTTGATGTAGATTGGTTGCTCAACTCAGTCATTATGAATGCGACAGCCACACAGTACACATGCACACTCAATGGCATCTACTGCCTCCACTGACTAGTACAGTGAACTTGTTATTGTTTACAGATGTGCATTCCAGTCCACTCTCCTTGGCTGCTAGGTGACATTGGTGTCATGCAAACCATTCTCATTATATTAACAACAGCTGGACTTTTCCTGGAGAGACCTTGTATGTAAAAAAGACACTGGTCATATATAATTTTTATGACTTTATTAATATAAAACATATAAACAGAAGGTCACAAATTGCAAGTGTATGACTTGTTCGATTTTCAGAGTAACATGCCCATGAAACTATTTCCTGGATTAAAAAAATAAAGAATATTATTAAATCCCAAACTCTTACCTCCCCAGTGGTCTGGCTTCGTTGTCAGACTTCACACACATTAGATTAGTTGGTTATTGAGGAGAAGAAAGAGTGAGGGGAAGCTCTTTTATTGTTACATACACTGTGCAAAAATGGTAGTCTAGAACTTGATGAATTTGTACAGAATGAACATATCCAGGTAATGATTGAGGTATGGAATATTACCAGCACCTCAGAAGTCTTCTCTGTGTCCACTCCTACTTGTTACCCCTTCCCAATGTACCCACTATTTTATCACTGTGTTGGGAATCTCCAAGGCCACCCCCATATTCAAAGATTGACTGGACAGACTTACAGCTAAGATTTATTACAGCAATGTAATAAGATCATACATCAAATCATAAGGGGAGAAAGAACATAGGTGGAGTACGGAGGCATCCATATGTAGGCTGCTTAATGTTCTCTCCTTCCTGTGGACGGGGGTGTCACACAGAGCCCACTTTCCTCAGCAATGAAAATGCAGCAACAAGTGTGCCGTGTTTTTGCCTGGAGAAGTCCGTTAAGAGACCTAGTACCTGAACGTTTTATTGGAATTATCACATAGACACTCTCTGCCTAGCAGATACTAAAATTCCAGACTCCTAGAAGGAAGGCAGATGTTCTGTATAAATTGTATTGTTTGCACAGTTTAGGCACAATGAGCCACCTTAGCAGCTAGGGCAAGTTTTATGTCAGTATAGGAAACTATTTACTAGACAAGTTCCCAGACACCAGCCAAACAAGCCTTTCTAAGGATAGCAGTCTCAGGCCTGCTCTGTTAACGCTCTTTCTGCACAATCACCATAGATGAGTTTTGCCTATTCTTGAATTTAATATAAAAAGAATCACATAGTGTGCATGCCTGGCTTGTTTTGCTCATCATTGTGTTTGTGAGATCAGCTAAGTTCACTCATTCCCATTGCCAAATATTATTCCATATAGTCAACCACAGTTGATTCCTTCTACTGTGTTATCCTACCTCTGATCAACATTTGGTATTATCTCTTTTACATTGCAGTCATTCTTCGAAGTATGTAGTAATATTTTGTTATGGTTTTCATTAATATTTCCCTAATGACTAATGAGATTGAGTTTTTTTTCCTTTAATTTTTTTATGAGCATATTTTAATGTGTATTGACCATCTGAATAACAGCAAATTGCCTGCTCATTTTTACATTTGGATGTCTGGTTTTTTTGTAGTTCATATATATTTTGGATATGAATTCATTGTTGGATATGTGTATTTCAGGCGCCTTCTTCCATTTTATGGGTTACCATTTCATTCTTAAATGTCTTCTTTTAATAAATAAAAGTTACTAATTTTAAAGTAGCCTAATTAATTCATCTTTTCTTCTTGAGCTTGTGTGCTTTCTGTCACCTTTAAGAGATCTTTGTCTATTCCAAAGTTGTCTTTTAGAAGCTTTGTTGTTTTACTTTTCATGTTTGTATCTACAGTTCATTTGGAATTTATTTTTGTATATATGGTGTAAAAATATGGGTCAAGAGCCCTGGCCAGCATAGATCCATCGGTTGGGACATCGTCCTGTAACCGAAAGGTTGCAGGTTCGATCCCTGGTACAAGTACGTAAGGAGGTGAGGCAGCCAGTCAGTGTTTCTCTCTCACATTGATGTTTCTCACTTCCCTTACTCCCTCTCTAAAAGCAATGAAAAATGTCCTTGGATGAGAATTAAAAAATAAATAAATAGGAGTCAAGATTCTTTTTTTCATATTGATATCCAGTTGACTGAGCACTATTAAAAAATTGTCTTTATTGCTATGCAATGATACCTTTACCTTAAGTGTCCATAGCTCTGCAGTTTGTTCCATTGTTTTATCCTATGCCAATACCACACTGTCTTATTAATAAGCTTTATAATACATCTTAATATCTGGTAGTAGAAGTCTTTCAACTTTTTTTTTCTTACGAGATTGTTTTGGTTCTTTGAATTTCTTTAAAAAAAATTTTTTTTTTATTGTTCAAATACATTTGTCTCCATTTTCCTGCCACCACTTTTCCCTGCCCCACCCACCCCCATCTCCCACCCTCAATCCTTCCCTGGAATTTCTATATAAAAAATTTTAGAGTCATCTAGTCATCTCTCTCTTTCTCTCACACACATATGCACACACAAAAGAACTTGTTGGGATTGTGATTGTATTGAATAGTAAATTAGTTTGGGGAGAATTGATATCTTTAGAATTCAGTGTACCACCCTGTGAACTTGTATATCTCTCTATTTATTTAAGTTATTTAAATTTTTGTTTTATGTTAGAGGTCTTGCACTAGATTTATTTCTAGGTATTTGATATGGAAAACATAAATGTAGAGAATTTGATAGCTCCTGGTATCAGAAAACTGTTTCAACTTAGTTCAGAGATAATATATACAATAGAGTCCTGTGTGGAAGATCTTCAGAGATTTAAGAAAAAACAAACTTAACTGTATGAGTATGGAAGTTACCTTAGTGTGAGACAGTTTTTATACCAAGTATTTGGGTGTTGAAGTAGGAAATACTTATGTCATATTGCACAACTGTGTAACTATATGATTAAAATGCAGACATCTTAGGCATCATTACTGTATGCAGTAATGCTTCTTGGCTGAATGAAATGCTCTACAATGTAGTTATGATTTTAGTTTGGGTTAGATAACCAGCATTTCAACATGGTTTTATGTTACGTATTGGGAATGGGGGGAATTAGTGTTAGAGAGACTATGGAGGGGTGAAGTGCAATGTTGAGACAAAACATAAATAATTACAAGATAAATGTTTTCAAATTTGTGGCACTTATTCATGACAGAATTTTATTATTAGAAACTTGAGGAATGAGAGAAAGATCTAGTTAAAGCCTTTAGCAAATAACTTAAGAATTTTGTGCTTTCATTTCTTCATCTGCACAAAGGGGATAATACTAGTACTCCTTTGGAAAGGACTTAGAACAGTGTCTGGCTCATAATAATGCTCATTATTTGTTTTTCTGCAGATATTTAAACACCAAGAGGACATAACTAGATTGTGTAGACACCAATCTGCATTCATGAAGCTTGAAAACTAGTCTGTACATATCATTGTAAATAATAAATCATGTGTGTCTAATAAATCATAAGACTGACTTGCTTCCATGAGGAACTCTAGTTATTTATAGAACATCTACTTACTAATTTCCTACAATGACAGTGTTGCTTTATATGCTTCTTTAAGTTAAGAAATCCTGAGGGGAATGTTAGGTCATTGGCCTCATGGTTGTACAACTTTTTACTTGTATTGCTGGTGATTGAGTCTTCTCTGATGCTTGGAGTCTTGGGAGTTGAAAGACTCAGATTTAAGTTCTAATTTTGCTGCTGATTTTGTACATGACTGAGCAAGTTACTTCTTAATTTTACCTGTAATTAAATGTACTAAATGATATCTAAAGTTTCTTCTAGCTCTCATTTTGTTAATAATCAACATAATAAATTGTGTTCTGTGGGTTGAGGGGAGCAGGAATCCATGGTCCATAGTATGTATTTGCTTTGAAACCAAATGCTGAAGTTTAAATGTTGAGCTCATATTCCATAATTGTATTTTGGTTTTATTTATAGATGCCAGAAGTGGGTGGAAAATTGTAGGAGAGCAGACTTAGAAGATAAAACACCTGATCAACTAAATAAACATTATCGATTATGTGCCAAGCACTTTGAGACCTCTATGATCTGTAGAACTGTAAGTAATAGGAGGGCTTGGGTTTTTTGTTTTCTCACTCACTATCTGGAAGTGGAAATCTTTCTCTGTGAATAATGTCAGAGGGTATCCTTATACCCTGGCCCTTTTTTTTAATTGAAGGCAAAATTGGAGCTGAATAGTATCTATTTTGTTCTTTAAAACCTGATGGGATTTTTGTTTTTTGGTTGTTGTTTTTTTATACCCCTGGTTCTGATACCCCATTCCTACTCACCAGAGATAGCAACTTTTTTTTTTTTTTTTTTAAGATTTCATTTATTTATTTTCAGAGAGAAGGGGAGGGAGGGAGAAGGAGAGGGAAAGAAACAACAATCACTTGCCTCCTGCATGCCCCCAGCAGGGGACCTGGCCTGAAACCCAGGCATGTGCCCTGACCAGGAATTGAACCAGTGACCCTTCAGTTCACAGGCTGGCACTTAAGCCACTGAGCCACACCAGCCAGGACAGGGATGGCCACTTTTAAACCTGTGTAGCCTTCAGAAAATTTTACACTATTATAAAAGTATATTTATTTAAGGTAAAGTTGGTATTTTTATTTGGGAGCAGCTTCTCTAGAGCTTTTTTATGAGTGAAGTCTTCATTGAGGAATGGAGCTCTTTGTTTTCATGTTTTTGTTTTTGTATGTAATGGTTAGAACCAGCCCTTAATTTTCATGTGCTAGATGCAACAGGATTTGCTGATCATATAAGTAATGTAAAAAAAATTTCCATCAATAATTTGAAATTTCATATCAAGAACTGGATGTCTCTTACTACTAACAATCTCTCTACTGTTAACTGTGTGAATTTGGCCAAGTCTCTTCCCCTCTTGGGCCCCAGTTTCCAATGAAATTAAATACTGTAATTCCTAACGTCTCAGTTTTTAACCATCTTTATTTTTGTTATTGCAGGATTCATAAAAGGCACACATAGGGCAGATTTGAACTGGAGCAGATTTAAAACACTAAAAACTATTTAGGAAGACAGTTTTGTCAAACAGGATTGTTTAGGTATAACTGCGATATCACCCAAGATATTAGGATAGACATAAACTTGATTTGAAGGTACACTGTATATTGTTATGCAGCAATTTATTTTGATATTTTTTTCAGATACATTTTGCAGAGGCATCAGAAAACTAAAGAATGATTGGGTTATTTTATTTCTCAATATTAATTGAAGCAGATACTTGTGAAGTCATTGGGAGGTGAGCCAATTCCGGTTCAACAGTTTAATCACAAATATTTGAGGGATACTTTTGCCTTACTTTGTTAAGAGGGTAATAATGACCAACCAGAATAAGAGGTTTTGTATATTAAAAGGCAAACTTCTTCTTTGTTTTGACAATACGTAAAAATATCCAAAATTATTATTTTAAATACACAAGCCATATACATTTTTATATTTTTATTTTAGTAATAAATATGGTTTCTTAATTATGTAATTCCAACAAGATTAATATGAGAAATTTAAAATATAGTTCACTCTCATATTCTTGTTTCCTCAGAGCATAGACTAGAATGAGGAGCTATTTTTGCATTTTAAATTTCCACATGATTCTTCAATCTTGAATAAATTAATGCAAATGTGAGGAAATTTTTTTTCTACTCATGTAGAAGATAATGCTGTTAAAAGCTGGTTTACCTGATATCTGTATCCAAATGTTTAAGAGTATTGACTCCATTAATTTGGCATTTAAATTTAATCTCATCAGTAAACATTGATGGCTAGTTCAAAGCCACAGCTTATCCTTAATGCTGGAGTATGTAAGGTCACTGCTTTATGCTCAAACCTTAATTCAGCAGTTAAAGATTAAATCTGGATACTGAGTTAAAATTATCATGCAAATGAATTGAATGTAGCCCTTTTTGGCATGCATACTTATAAATAAATATTAATGAAAGTTGCATGTTTTTCATTCGTATATTGTTTTCTGGTCTGTAATATTTTTGATAGAAAATTGATTTGAATTTTAAAAACTTATTAGAATGTTTTATCCTTCCCCTCATTATTTAATAACTGGTAGGATACCAAGAATTGACTGTGTATGTGTGTATGTTTGCTTTTCTGAGATGATTGCTAAATGGGAAAGTTGGGACACTTTGTGGGTATTGTATAGTTTTTGCTCCTTTCAATGATTGTGTCCTGAATCAATCCCTGATTCAAACTCCCTGCTAGGGTCAGGGTAATTGGCCCCGCATTAGAAGCTGGGTGTCATTAAGAAATAGATTTTCTTCTTTTGTGTTTTCTATGAGGCATTGGATTGAACTAGAAAATACTGAATCTGAATAGAAATTCTTCCCAGATGTGTTTAACAGCTCTTTGGATAAAACCTAAGGTAGTGTGTTTCCTTTAGTTATATAGAGTTGACCCTTGAACAACACAGAGGTTAAAGGTGCTGACACCCCATGCAGTTGAAAATCTGTGAATAACTTTGACTCTCCAAAAACTTAACTACTAGCAGCCTACTGTTGACCAGAATCCTGATAACATAAACAGTCAGTTAACACATTTGTGGGTTATATGTATTATATACTGTATTCTTACAATAAAGTAAACTAGAGAAAAAATGTTATAAAGAAAACCATAAGGAAGAGAAAATACACTTACAGTATTTATTGAAAAAAATCCACATGTAAGTGTAACTGCGCAGTTCAGTCCAGTGTTGTTCAAGGATAAACTGTATTTTTCCTTCATATCTTCCTAACCTTCCTTCCCTGAGTGAAAAAATATAGAAGTTGCTATTTTTTTGGCGTATATTTTTACCAGGCTTTAATTGTCAGCTTTGAAACAATCACTGCTCCCAAGAAAGCTTTAAAAAATGAAGTGTTTTGTCTTTATCCGTGCAAATTTGGGAAGAGATTAATGGCACTGCTTTATTTGGACTAGCTGGGTGGGGCTGGGAGGTGGGGATGTAGTATCTGTTATTCTTTTTTTTTTTTTTTAATCCTCACCTGAGGATATGTTTATTAACTCAGGGATTGAACCAGCGGCCTTTTGGTGTATGGGACAATGCTCCAAACTACTGAGCCACCTGGCTGGGGCTTGCTACTCTACCTCTTAATAAACCTGACTTACTCTGGGCTGGCGGTGGAAACTGTCAATATCTAAGTATTCATCTAGCTTTTAGCCAGGTTGGATTGGGTTAATAGGAATTAGGATAGAGCATATAATCATCCTTCAATGATAAGAACATTGGCATTAGAAGGGGATTTAGAATATCTAGTTCAGTGTTTGCAAAAGTGTGGTTATGTATATCACTTGTGGTATGAGTGATTTCAGGTGGCACATGAATCAATTTTTATTTTACAAGTTTTGTAATATGTGTTAAAAATACAGCCAGCCCATCAAACCATTATTTTGTAGTTTTTATTGCTTAAGACAATGTTAACTAATAAAGTGAGTAGATCATGTAAAAGTACAGATGGCATAATGAAATGGCAAGCATTATGAACATTAGGAAATGTAGGTCTACTTCAGTGATGTTGAACCAGTATGCCACAAAAAATTTTAAAACATGCAATACCTAACTATTTAGTCAGGGGCACTGACCTCTTTTCCCTTAGATTCTAAAATAAAAAAATGACAGCCAACACAACAATAGCCATTTGGTGTGAATGAATTAAAATTATACCTACTTTTTTTTGTCAGATCAGCAAAAAAAAGTAATATATTTTTTGGTGTGCTGCAAAATTTTAGTAATTAGTGTATGTATATCATGGAAAGAAAAAGACTAAAAATTGCTGATTTAGTTTAATACTTGAATTTTATTTAGAAGAGAAACTGAGGTCCAAAAGGGAAATTATTTGACCAGGGTCTTACAGTGATTCACTGATAGAGTTTGGACTAGTTTCTGTGTCTCATGGATCCCAGTCCAATATTATTTCATTGTGCCTTGATGCTTCTCAAAAATAGTAGCAAAAGTGGACTGAACAGCAGGTAAAGGAGGGAAGAATTATTGTAAAACGTGCAAGAGGATAGGTTGATTATTTGAGAAACTTTTGTGCCTGCTGTAGATTTGGTGGGCTCATGGAACGGCAGAATAGATAAAAGTACTGGGAATCTGAATTAGGAATATGTATACAGAATGAAAATACAGTTTATTTTTTATGCCTCTCATTAGTTCAGTTTTTTAATTTATAATAGTAAGATTGCCAAAAGAGCAAATACAAAAAGTTATAAATAATAAGCTGATCTGGATTGGCACCTTCAATTCTCCAAGTCTGTCTCTACATGTTAGAAGTGGGTGAAGGAGTACTGGGGAAATCATTAACATAGAATTGTACTTATGTGTAAGGCATTCTTAAGGACTAGCTCTGAATTAACACATTTTTCTTTTTCAGAGTCCTTATAGGACAGTTCTTCGAGATAATGCAATACCAACAATATTTGATCTTACCAGTCACTTGAACAATCCACATAGCAGACACAGAAAACGAATAAAAGAATTGGTATGTCAATGTGCTTTCAGCTTTCCCACTCCCCATTATACTATGAAATCAAATATGGGTGTATTCATGTTAAAACTGAACCAGGTTACTCTCTATTTCAAAGGTACTAGGACAGGAAATGAATGCTATGGTGAAATAGCCAGAATGTAAAATGATTAGCTTGTTTTAGTATTTAAATTGGAAAATCTCTCAAACTGAGCCAGTTGATACTTATTGACTTGGGCCAAAGCATGCTGTTAATTATGGCCCTCTCACTAGCTCATTCCCTTCCTGGAAAGAAAAAAAAAACAACCCAAAACAGTAACTTTTCTTTTATAGTAAGGAAAGTGGAACTGAGGTATATTTCCAGAATTCAGTACAAATGGATACAGAAACAGAAGTATAAGAATTAAGACATGGATAGTTTTACCTATTAAGTACTGACATGGTTTAGAAAAAGCTTTTAAATCTCTGTATGTGGCATCATTTATGCATGTTTTTATATTCCTTCGATATCCTTTAATTCTGATTGAAACCTACTTGCTTTTTGTTGATCTTAGGCCAACATCATTACCACCACCAAGGCCCTTATTTTGTTTAATTTTCCTTCTACTATTACATTGCTCCCCTCCCTGTTGGTATCCATGCTAGTGTCTTTTAATATATATCATTTCAATCTACCTTTTGTGTGCTTTTTTTCAGATAACATTTATGTAATTTTCTTCTGTGTTTACCTTTCATATTTAGCTCTTTAATCCATTTAGGGTATTATGTATAGTGTCTAATAGAGATCTAATTTTAATTTTCTTTTTATAGAAAGAACCAGTTTTCCCAACATGGTCTATTAATCCATCCTTTCTTCCACTAGTATAACATTTAATCTCTGTCATATACAAGTTTACATATATGCAGGGCTGTTTCTGGGAGCTCTGTTTTGCCCTGTTGTAATATCTGTTTATTAGCAGCTATACCACACTGATTTTACAGCTGTAACTTTTATCACCTGTGTTACTTGCAAATAGGGCTATTTCTTAACTCTCTCAAAATTGTAGTCCCAGTCATAAATAGGATTAAAAAAATAATAAAATGGCTGTCAAGTAACAGTAATCATTGACAAAACTAAATACATACTAGTTCTTTGAAAAGACTATTAAAATACTTCTAGGAATGCAGACAAACATGAAAAAATTTCAGGGATTTTGTTACAGCACTTTAAAAGAAAACATATGCATTGTTGCTTAGATTATTTTCTAAATACATTATGGTTTTTGTTCGTATAGATTATGTATCCTGTATGAGATTATTTCCATCAATTTTGAAGACCCTCCTTTTATTAATCCTAATACTCTCCAGGTTTTCTATGTACTCAATTGTATCATCTACAAAAAGGGCAATCTACAAATAAGTATAAATTTGCCTCTTGTTCCAGTTGTCACTATTTTTAATTTTTCCATTGCCTGTTTTATTGTTTAGTTAAGATCCCTACTACTGTATTGAATAGTCCCAGGAATTTCACAGGTGGTACACTTGCCTTGTTCCATGAAGTCTGTTTGCTGTGGTATTGTTAAGATAGTTTTTGTCAAGCTAAGAAAATTCCTTCATTCCCTTCATGTTCAGCTTTTGTCATTACTTGTTGAACTTATTAAATGCTTTCACTGCATCGATTGAGTAGAAAAGTTTACTTTTTTTTTTCATTTTTTAATGTCGTGAATAACAATGGGTTTTCTAAAGTTGAACCATCTTTACATTCCCATGAAGTGTTGGCATATAATATCTTTTATGTACTCCTTTTATCTAGCTATGGTATCAAGGTTCTGTTAGATTCATGAGTTGAATAGTTTTCTTTTTAAAAAAATCTCTTAATTTTTCTAGAAAAACTTATGTAAGGTAGATACTGTCTGCTTTTGAAAGTTAGATTGAATGTGGTATAATCAGAAGACTTATGTGGGTGAGGAAATATTTTGATTGCCATTTCAATTTATTTACCGGTTTTCTCTTTCTTCTATCTGTTTCTTATGTTTCCAAAAGTGTATGAACTTTAGGATGTGGAATGCTTGTGTAAAATTATTGTAATAGTCTTTTCAAAGAAATAGTGGTTAGTTATGTTATAAAAGTAATTGCAGTACTTGTGAGCTATTTTATTGGTTTCTTCTGTTTTCTTAAAAAAAAAATTATTTATTTTTAGGCAGGGAGGAGAAAGGGGAAAGTAGAGGGAGAGCAACATCAATATGTGGTTGCCTCCCACACGCCTCCCCACTGGGGACCTGGCCTGCAACCTAGGCATGTGCCCTAACTGGGAATCGAACCAGTGACCCCTTGGTTTGCAGGTTGGTGTTCAATCCACTGAGCCACACCAGCCAGGGCTAGTTTCTTCTTGAATTGAGGGATTTACTTTTTGGCTCTTTTCTAGCTTCTTGAATGTTTAGGTCATATTTGTGTACATCAAAGTTATAAATGTCTCTCCAAGTATCTTTTTGCTGTATCTCACAATTTTAGACATGTAGTGCTTTCATTGGTCTGCTAATTATGAGTTATTTTGTAATTTCCTGTATTTCTTTAACATAGGATAATTCTTGTTTTTAGTTTTCAGACATGGGTTTATTTTTAAAAACCATTTTGTATTTTTTATTTAAAATGTGATTAGGTGATACATAGAGGGTATACATAGTATATGTGATGTTGATTCTTTCTAGGGTTTTTTTTGCATTTATTATTGCTATTGAAATCTGTTACCAACCTGGTTGTTCATTTTTAGGTGATCTGCCTTCTCTCCCTCAGAACCTGTAATATTTTCTTTTTTTAATATTTAAAATTTTAAGTTTTGTTAAAATACATCTAGATGTGAGGGTTTTTTTCTTATTCAAACTTAAACATTTTTAAGTTCTGAGAAGTCCTCAAGTTTTTACTTCTTGCTGCATTTCTTTACCTCTGTTTGTTTTTCTGGGACCTCTCATAGATGAATGCTGACACTACACTACAGTCCTCTCAGTCAGTTTTCTTCTTAGTAATGTGAACCAGGGTGAGGAGCTCAACGCTTCCCTTCCTGTAGCTACTGTTTTTCTGTCCTCTGCCCCTCCTGGGAACATCTAATACCTTACAGTGGGCACACCTTATAGTGGACACACTGTTCCAGATCTGCCATCCTTCTAACTCTGCCACCCGTAGGATAAGGAGAGAGAGTTTTGTGTTGGCTAGCCTGGTGATGTTTCTTCCTAGCAGTATCATGTCCCATGGTGCCCAGCAGGTACCCTACTGTTTCCAGCTATCACTGGTAGTGCTGCTTTTCTACCCTGGAATAGTAATGGGGTGGGTTGTGATCTAATCATTGTAATGGGTTAGAGGGAGAGAAAAGGACATAACTAGAAAGTTTTTCCTCACTCCAACCCTAATGTGCTTGGCCGTCTATGCTGTGTGCATTAATTTCTTTTCCATACTGGCACTGTGTCACTTTCTGCTTCCCAGGGATTTCTCGTAGCTCTTGTGTTAGGTTCTGTAATCCAGCAATTCCCTCTTATATGTCATCCCCCTGGGTTAGAATGGGGCAGCAGGGGGAGGGGAGTGCATGATTTGTCCCCTATGATTTGATCTCAAGTGCTGTGGCATACTTTCATAAAAGCCTTTTGTTAGCCAGTAAACACTTACAACCCAAACTTGAGATGATTTAGGTATAAAGTTAAATGATGTATTCTTTTTTTCTCTATTATTTTATTATAAATTTGGGGTCATTGAGCAAATTGTTCTGGTTTTCTGATCATTTATCTGTTTTAAGAATGTATTTCTCATAAAAAATATGCTTTTGAAAGAATTAAATTTGACTCCAGTTTTGCTTTTTACATGTGAGTCTACATGATATACTAGAGTTTAGTTTTCTTAAAGATGGTTTTTTTTTCCTTTTACTTGTCATTTAGAGTGAAGATGAAATCAGGACACTGAAACAGAAAAAAAGTAAGTGCTAGTTAATGACTCAATTTCTGAATGCCTTTTAAAAAGGCCTTGACCTGGTAAAGACAAGTAAATATGTTTTATGTCCAAAATCTGCTGTGAGAAAGATGCAAGAATATAGTAGGCATTGTCCTGGGGTTTGGAATTACCTATGCAACAAAAACCTTAGTTCAGTTTGTCTTTATTGAGTGCCACTATGCCATACACTTTGCCCAGTAGATGCTCTCAGTGTGGTAGGAGTGGCAGGCTCACAGTGTCCCAGTGTAGGGAAGGAAAGCAGCAGTAAGGACAGAAACAGAATCTCTGTCCATCCAATGTGTAGTGCGTAATAGTTCTTGGTGATTGTTTAAGGAATAAATGCTGTGGGGATACTTAGCCTTACAGAGGGTAGGAGTCTAACAACCTTTCTGCTGGTACTGATGCCTGAGCTGTGTCACTAAAGGATGAGGGCTAGAAGTTGTTTTTGTTTTTACCAGTTATTACTGTTACTCTTCCTCCTATACCTCTTTCTCTTCCTATTATTTTTAACATAACTTTATTGGGTGCTTACTGTGTACCAACTCATTATTTTAATTCCCTTACTTATATCAATTCACTTAATTCTCAAAATAGCCCTGAAGTAAATGCTGTTATTTTCCCGCTTTAGAGATGAGGAGACATGGACTCAGGCAAAGAGCACGGAAGGGTGTCCTGTGCAAAAATAGAGTGGCGTGAAACAGGGTGCCAGATTTGAGGAACTACATTCATTTTGTTGTTGGAGCTTCTCGTAACCCATGATAGTTAGGAATGAACCCAGAGTGGGACCTTGGGGCCAGGACTTGCAGGGTTGTGTGTATGACTGTGGGAAGGACACTTTAACCGCAGGACCTTAGGTTTCCCATCCAAATAGAAGAGATTAGGCTAAGATTTTTCAAAAATGAAAGAATATAATTGATATTATATTGCATGAATATACTTGATATTGTTTTTTACAGGTGTGTCATCTCCCATATAAAAGTATAGCTTAATGGTTTTATAGAAACAGCATTAGCATGGGCCTTGGAGCCAGACAAGCTTGAATTTAAATTCCACATCCATCTTTCCAACTGCGTCTGTGACCTTGTGCAGTTATTTACTCTCATTTGTGAAATAGGGTTGATACCATCTGCCTGTAGAGGGAGTAATGGGATACATAGAGAATGTCACCATAGTACCTCATAAATATTGATTCCCTTCCTCTTTCTTTTTCTGAGGGCATAGACTGTCTTATTACTCTATATGTGATGTGCCTTGTTGTTAAGTTTATAGGAAATTGTTCCTCTGTTACAGCAGCATTTATATGTAGGATTATAATCTCTGCTGTTCACAGTGTTTGCCTCCCCTACCAGAGTGTGTCTTATTTTGATCTCTGTTGTAGTCTCTGGTCTAAGAGGTGCTCTGTGAATTTGAAAAAATTAGTTTGTAGATTTTAAATATTTAATCAATCAAGAATGAATTTTTTTTTTGTCTGTATAGTTCCTCATAAGCCTGTTTATAAAATTAATTCTTTGTTTTCCAGTTGAGGAAACTTCTGAACAGGAACAAAAACATAAAGAAATAAACAACAGCAATGCTCAGAATCCCAGTGTAGAAGAAGGGGCTGAAGAACAGGATGAAGATATTTTACCTCTAACCCTTGAAGAGAAGGAAAACAAAGAATATTTAAAATCTTTATTTGAAATTTTGATTCTTATGGGAAAACAAAACATACCTCTGGATGGACATGAAGCTGATGAAGTCCCAGAAGGTCTCTTTACTCCGGATAATTTTCAAGCACTGCTGGAGTGCCGGATAAATTCTGGTGAAGAGGTTTTGAGGAAGCGCTTTGAGACGACAGCAGTCAACACATTGTTCTGTTCAAAAACACAGCAGAAACAGATGTTAGAAATCTGTGAGAGCTGCATTCGGGAAGAAACCCTCAGGGAAGTGAGAGACTCTCACTTCTTTTCAATTATCACTGATGACGTAGTGGACATAGCCGGGGAGGAGCACCTGCCTGTATTGGTGAGGTTTGTTGATGAAGCTCATAACCTGAGAGAGGAATTTGTGGGCTTCCTTCCTTACGAAGCTGATGCCGAAATTTTGGCTATGAAATTTCACACTACGATAACTGAGAAGTGGGGATTAAACATGGAGTATTGTCGTGGCCAGGCTTACATTGTGTCCAGTGGATTTTCTTCCAAAATGAAAGTTGTTGCTTCTAGACTTTTAGAGAAGTATCCCCAAGCTGTCTATACACTCTGCTCTTCCTGTGCCTTAAATATGTGGTTGGCAAAATCGGTACCTGTTATGGGAGTGTCTGTTGCATTAGGAACAATTGAGGAAGTTTGTTCTTTTTTCCATCGATCACCACAACTGCTTTTAGAGCTTGACAATGTAATTTCTGTCCTCTTTCAGAACAATGAGGAAAGGGGTAAAGAACTAAAGGAAATTTGTCATTCTCAGTGGACAGGCAGGCATGATGCTTTTGAAATTTTAGTAGACCTCCTACAAGCACTTGTTTTATGTTTAGATGGCATAAATAATGACACAAATATTAGATGGAATAACTGTATAGCAGGTCGAGCATTTGTACTCTGTAGTGCAGTAACAGATTTTGATTTCATCGTTACTATTGTTGTTCTTAAAAATGTTCTATCTTTTACAAGAGCGTTTGGGAAAAATCTCCAGGGGCAAACTTCTGATGTCTTCTTTGCAGCCAGTAGCTTGACTGCAGTGCTGCATTCGCTAAATGAAGTGATGGAAAATATTGAAGTTTATCATGAATTTTGGTTTGAAGAAGCCACCAATTTGGCAACCAAGCTTGATATTCAGATGAGGCTCCCTGGGAAATTCCGCAGAGCTCATCAAGGGAACCTGGAATCTCAGCTGACCTCTGAGAGTTACTATAAAGAAGCTCTAAGTGTTCCAACAGTGGAACACATTATTCAGGAACTGAAAGATATATTCTCAGAACAGCATCTCAAAGCTCTTAAATGCTTATCTCTGGTACCCTCTGTCATGGGACAGCTCAAATTCAATACGTCAGAGGAGCACCATGCTGACATGTACAGAAGCGACTTACCCAATCCTGATACACTCTCAGCTGAGCTGCATTGTTGGAGAATCAAGTGGAAACACAGAGGAAAAGATATAGAACTTCCATCCACCATTTATGAAGCCCTCCACCTGCCAGACATCAAGTTTTTTCCTAACGTTTATGCATTGCTCAAGGTCCTGTGTATTCTTCCTGTGATGAAGGTTGAGAATGAACGCTATGAAAATGGGCGAAAGCGTCTCAAAGCATACCTGAGGAACACTTTGACAGACCAAAGGTCCAGTAACTTAGCTTTGCTTAACATAAATTTTGATATAAAACATGATTTGGATTTAATGGTGGACACATACATCAAACTCTATACAACTAAGTCAGAGCTTCCTACAGATAATTCAGAAACCATCAAAAATACCTGAGAGACTATTAAAATAGGTTTTCTCTTATATTTGATATTGAAAAAAATCTGTAAGAGATTTGAAACATCTTATAGAAAAGCTATAAGGTGTATATAGGCTACTTAATCACTGAATATCTTGAGTACATTAGCCTATTTAAGTGGCCCCTGTTTGAACTTTAATGCTTTGGAGAACTAACTGTTCTTCTAGAAGATAGCATTGAAAGTGCCATGTGACACTTCTGCGTGATCAATGCTAATGGCACTTGGAATTGTTTTTGTTAAGTCATTTAGACATAACATTTATTATCACTGTGGATCCAGTTGTTGGGTATTGAGTTACCAGTTCTTTGAAGAAATAAATTTTGAGGAAGTGTGGGAGGAAGGAGTACATTTTATAAAAATCTTAAAGTGAAGCTCACAACTAACTAAATAGCAAGAGTTTTAAATATGCTATTAAAAATCTGTAATGGACAGTTAAGGGAATTACCAGACAGTGAAAGAAACGTGAGCTTTCCAAACAAGGATTTCAGTGTAGATTTTATCTTTATTCAGTGATCTTAAGAGAAACAAGTGACAGTTAAAGATTGAATGGAAGAGCCTTGTTGTTCCACATCTCGTTGTTGCTGTTTACATTCCTTTGTTGAGCCTTTGTCTTCATAAGCTTTTTAGCAGATACATGTCGAACACTTCTGTTTTATGGTCAAGACAGGATCGGAGGCCATGGAGACTGACAACTGATTTGTCTGTTTTATTCTGTTTCCATGACTATTATCTACTGCCTTGTCTTGATTTATAAGCAAAACCTGGAAAACCTACAAAAATGTGTTTTGTGGTTATCTAGGAATAATAGAGAAAATTTTGCTGTTATTTTTGGTGAAGAAAATCAATTTTGTATAGTTTATTTCAACGTAAATAAAATGTGAATTTTGTTTAAAGTTCTTGTATTTAATTTTTGGTTGGGACAAAATAGATTCTTCTGGTAAATTCCTGTTTCAAAAATATTTACTACTTTCACAATAGATAAGTTTTTAATTTGTTTTTTGGTTTATGGCTTACTACTTGGGGTATATAAAGACATTTTAAGAAATTATTAAATGTAAGGTTTATCTAACTCATTTTTTAAATATTGTATATATGCGGTATGGCCCCCGATACAGATTGTCAGGGTTTGTGTAAATGTTGCTGGGTAAAATGTAAATTAGTGAATATAATGGCAGAGATGTCACTGAATTATTTTATGTTGGGATAACTGAGTTTCATGTAACAGAATGGGGTGTATTTGTGTAGTGCTAGGTCTGAATGATAGTTACCAGTGCATTTACTTGTCGTTGACAAGCCTGGCAGATATGTCCAATCAGGACACATTACCAGTGCAGGTTATGAAGAAGATGTCAGAGTTTATCTTAGAGCCAGAGCTCTAAGAGGTATCTCTGTCATTGGCAGAAAAAACTGATCAGGTTCAGGATGACAGTGGAGGAGACACAGCTGGCCTTTTAATACCTGCCATCAGTTCTTATGACACTTAAAAGAATGGTATGACTTTGGCAGATTATTTAACCTGGGTATGTTTCCTAAACTATAAAACCACACTTGGGGTTGTGCTATGAGGATCAGATAATTTATCATTAGTTACCTGTCACTGCTTAACAGCATTCCAAAACTTAATGGTGTTAAGAAACAGTTTATCATTTCTCACAGTTCAGTGGTTTGGTTCAGTGGTTCATCCAGGCTCTCCGTTCAGCCAGCAGATTGGCTGGGGGCTAGTGGGAACATCTGGCCCTCTCCACGTGGTCCTTTATCTTGGGCCTATGGCACGGCGGTCTCTGTACCAAGAAGGCAAAGGCAGAAGTGTCAAAGCCTCTGCTCAAGAACTGACAGAACATTGTTTTCACCACATTCTTTTGGTCAAAGCAAGTCACAAGGCTGGTCCAGATTTAAAGTGTGAAGAAATAGACTTCCTCATCTTGATGGGATGAGCTGCAAAATTTGGCCCCATTTTCAGTCTACCATAATAATGTATCCAAAACATTCACACAAGCATTGGTTAACAAGCACATTTTAAGGTGCTCATCATTTGTTTTTATAATCCCTGTATGTTTTTTAAATTAAAAGCTTAAAAACCCTAATTTGTTAAGAGGCATATTCACAAATTCTGATCTTTGAAGGTAGATTGAGCCAATGATAGTCTCCCCACAGATGAAATGGAGACTGTCATTTTCGCAAAAAGAAAGGAAAAGAAAAATACCTTTTACATATAAGTGTCCATAAAAGCCACCTGCAGTTTTTAAAAAATTCCGTATCATCTAAATAGCAAAGTATACTAGGAAGCATATTCAAGATTTAGTGTATCTAATTGAAAGAGTTTGATTTTGACAAATCCACTCATTTTGGGGAAAACAAAGTTACACAGTTAAAGCCTAACAATTTGTTACTTGTAAAATCAATGAAAACAAATGCTTTATTAATAATTTTATGTAATTTTTTTGAACAATAACCATGTAAGGTAAGTAGTAGATTGAGAAGAGACTCCTTCTTGAGGCAGTTCCTCTGCAGTAAAATTTGGATCTGTTTTCTGTTTCATCTGAGGGGCAGCCACTTTTTAAGTGCTCTTTAAAGTGAGAAATTTGTAAAATAGGAAAATTGTACTTGCAGTGTTTATTAATAGTTATGTTTGAGAGCTTACAAAGTGCTTTGAATATAGCATTCAAATTCCCAGAAAAACTTGGGCAAGTATTGCCATTTTTCAGTTGAGAAATCAAACTCACAGAGGTAAATGAATTGCTCCAAATTATATAGCTAATAAGTATGAGAGCCAGGTACCTCAGTCCTTCAATCTTAAAATTGATTGTGAAAGCCACTTCATTCTTAAGTTTGTAAAAGAGATAGGTTCCTTTTATGTTCTTGCTTTATCCATTGCCAGCTTTCAGCACAGCATCTCTAAAATGTACTCATTATAGTCCACGTGGCTTCCTTGAAAAAAATAAAACTGAAGCCTGAAACTTCTGAGACTTTACAAACGGGGTGTAGAAATGCTGCCACCTTTGTTTGGCTGCCAAGACACCACCACAAAGGACTGTATATCCAGGTCCATTTATTTCATGAGAGTAGGTACAGCTGTCTTGCTGTAATCAAATGCTCCTCTGTAGCCAGCTTTTTGTGGCCAAAAAAAGCAAAGTAATTTTTAGTACAGATTAGCATAAAAATCTCTAGTAGATCAGTTTCAGGAAACAATTACTAGCTTAGAAACAATAAAGGTGATGTACAGGTTCGCTAAAATGGCAGTTAATTTCTAGACCTTTTGAAATGCCCCGTATTTCTCACCATGAATACTATATAAATAGAATACCTGCCACTGTATTTGGTTTCATAAATTATTTAGACAGGGTGAACAACAGACTTCAAAACTAAATAGAGGTAGTAAATCTGCCCTCTTTAATGAGTTTGAATTTACAGTAGTAGTTTAAACATCTGGAAGTTTAAAGTCTTAATTCATTCCAAATGTTCAACAAGGATATACTGCAAAGAGGATATTGTAATTGCGGGATCAAGAAAACTACCGTTGACTCAATCTGAAGCCTTTCTAATTTTCTCTATATACATTAATCATATAAAACTTAAGAAGCTGACAGTTCAAAAAGAGAAGAGATGGACCCAAATATCTAAGTTGGCATGCTTATAGAAGAGTAACTTTTAAAAGAGGACATAGTTATAATGAGGTTTAAATGCTGTTACTTAACACATCTAGGATGCTACCAGATAGTGCTATGGTGTTCTGTGTTTTTTACTTAAGAATACAAGATGGGTTTTTAAAAAATAGTTACTAAAACTGGACTTAGAGGAGTCAAACCTTGACTTCTAAATTGTAATTTTGATTAATGCATCTGTAATCCAAGAATCTGGTCTGCAGCCAGCATCTGGCATGAGCCCAAGCATTCATGTAGTACGCACTTATTGAGTCCCTACTGGATACTTGTTAGGTGTTTGTTTAATTTCCTTTCAGCAAAGCAGAGTTGGAGCAGCAGGAATGGTCATCACTGCGGAGCTGCTGCTGCTAACAGTGTGCTCTCATTTAAACTTCTCCACACTATGAAAAACATACTATGATCTCCACTTTTTCATGTACTCACCTAAGAATTAGGTCACATAGCCAGTGAAGGGTGGAACCATGATTCTAACGTCATATAAAGGTTTGCAAGTCTAGTTCCTTGTTTCATATTTGCTTTTCATTCTGTTTTCAAATACTGCATTGAACACCTCTGGTGCTTAACTGAAATTTAGCCTCAGGCATGAGGTGGTGTCACAGATACAAAGATGAGTGAGATGAAGCCCATGTGGGGAATGCAAAGGTAACACTGAGCCCATACCTCAGGGAACTGAGTCACGGGGAGGCAGACATGCAGCGGGGTCTGCCAGGAGCAGGGCTAACGATGTAATCACTTGATTGACCATCTCAATCAGAGTATTTTGATAGTGGAAGGAGGCTCTCTGGCTATGCCAGAGCAACAGACCACCCAGGATTTATAGCTAGAGGAAGCCCAAGGTGTGAAGGAAGCATGGAAGAGAGGGCCCTACCTGACTCAAGGAGGTGATGCCCTAGCTGCACCGAGAGTTGCTAAGTGAGAGAGGCTTTCATTCCCTTACACCTTCAGACCTCACGCCACATTCTCTAGGGGCTACCCTGTCCCTGAAATCTGAGTCAAGTGGTCTTGGACTCCCAGGGTTTGCCAGGCTCTTGCACTAAAAGTAAGCCCTGTGACAACCTGTGTGGTTCTGACTTGTCTCCCAGTCTAGCTGCAATGGTCAGTGTTGAATATAGGAAGTTAAAAGGTAGGCAAGAGCCTTTGCAGAAACCTATAAAACAGTATTTGTATTCACATTTATTACCTCATTTAACTAATGAACAATAGTCCACTAACTGCCAATGAGAAGTCTAGGGGGGTAGTTTTGAAGCTGCTGAGAAATTGACACCTTTAAAAATGATGTACAGATTTCATGATGCCATGTTTTAAAGTAACTCACTTTTCAATGAAAATGTGACTTAGTATTAGAAATATATGCATATAATGTGATTCATTCCCCCCCCCCCCCGCAAAACACCAGATGGTTATTACAACATTCAATGTAGTACTTCTTTTCCAAACCAGTATTACATATATTAAACTAAAATCTGCACGGTATCAGAGTTTTAGAGCAGTAGAGTCATACTGGGAAGTCCTCATTTGAAAGGGCTAGACAGGACAGCTTGCTTGGGACCACACCACTCAGTGGTGGCAGAGGCCAGGGAGAGCAGAAGTGTCCCGATAGTGCTGTGTCGAACCTCACAGATGGAGCTGAAGATGGAAAGCCTGAAAGAATCATTTCTTGGCAAGTGAGCAGTGTGCACCCTTAAAACTTATTAATGTAAACGGTAATCCCATAAGTATGTCAGCTTTATAGGAGAGAGATTTATTAAACAGGCCAGGGTCTGGGGTTAGTTCTTGGCACATTTCTGTTTTGAGTTACCGTAACATTTTGGTTTTAAAAATATTTGGTATTGCTTGCATCTTAGTTGGTGAATTCCTAGTCTTGGTATGATTATTTTTCTTTGGAAGAGTACGTGTGGTTAGATTGTGGATTTGCAAACCCGTTTTCCTAAAAAATGAGATGTTGAAAGCTTTCCATATAATTGCATCTTGTGGGATTTAGACTTCCTTTTATTAGTAGCAGCTACAGTATATTGAGCGCTTACTATGTACCGAGTGTCACATTAGGTACTTTGTATAAATCATTTTATTTAGGCTCACAATTACCTGATGCAGTAGGCGTGGCTATCCTCATTTTAAAGATCCAAAAGTAATTTGTCCAAGGCCATTCAGTGGTAGAGTGGGATTCAAATTCCTGACCAATTGATTCTGGTAGACCCGGCTGCTCCTTGGAGTGGAAATTCCACATTTTAAATAATGTATATGAGGAAACTGGGAGGAAGTAGGCCAAAATACAAATATTTGTCTCTTAAGTGGTGGGAGTATGAGAAATGAGCAGTTTTCCTTCGGCATTTCTGTTGTCCAAATTTTCTATAGTGTATGTATTCTTCCCATCTTGGAAAGGATTAAATAACATTCTGAAATAAAAATTCAAGATTAGTTGCATGAAAACATTTTTCTTCCAGAATATTTATTACTTTTTCCCATTCCACTTAACACATCATGCCAGGTATTATCCCATGTGTTTTGGCTCCAAAGATAAGCCACTGACCCTAGTGGCAAGTGGTTAGGTTGCTAATTCTTCAAGCCCAGCTCAACTGTCTTTCCCCAGTGCGCCCCCGTCTCTTGCCCCAGTGACTTTTCACCGCCTCTGTTACCACCCAGTTCAAACCGCTGCCATCTCTCACTTTATCTTTCCCTCCAAGTGTATTTTCCAACAAATAGGCAGAGTAATCACGCACCTCCTCTTCTCACCCCTCCAGTGGTACTAGACCAGAATCCAAGTTCCAACCATGATTCTGAAGGCCCTTTGGGATCTGGTCCATGCCAATCTCTGCCGCATCTGCTAATGAGTCTTCGTCACTCTGACCAGTCGCTGTGGTCATTTAGTTTCTTCCCCTCAGCAAGCTCATCCGTAGAACATTGTTCAAGACCTTTACGCTTGCTGTGCCTTGAAAGCTGTTAATCCAGGTAGTTTCTAGCTCACTTTTTTGTATCACTGAGATCTTTGCTTAATTATATCCGCAGAGAAGCTTCTCTGACCACCCTTTCAAAACTAGCCATTTACTATCTTTACTAGAAGTGACTTGTCTTCCTGCACTAGGATCCAAGCTTGCAAGGGCTGGGACCTGGGCATATTCTCTGAGGTCGTGCGCCACTGCCTTTAACAGTGCCTGGCATGTCGTAGGTGCTCCATCTTTGTTGAACAAATGGACATACGATGCGTTCCAGGATAATGGGAAATTGAGAGTGGCGGACTGAGAGGAGGGGAAGGCAACTGGAGACAAGGATGGAAAGGTATTCAGGGGCCATCCCATGAAAACCCTCGAGATTCCTGCTCAGCAGTTGGCCATCACCTCTGGTTGGGGGGACACTCCAAGAGACGTTGAGCCTTGACCTCTTCCCTGAGTGAACTGGCCACAGGAGCAGAATTCTTCATAAGTGACGTGTATGGCAAAGTCCTGCTGGAGTTTCTGGGTGTATTTAGAAAATGAGAACATGGTTGAACTAAAAAGCAAAACCCACATTGGTCACTGTTAATTATAACTAATAACATCTGTGATTTGTAGAGTCTTTCTTCCAAAGTATTCCAAGTCTTGAGACGTCTCTTTGGTCCCCCCAGGTCCTGCCACAGTAACGACCTTGGCATGTGACTCACCACCGTCCCCTGCCATGTAATACCCTCCTTTTTATCACCGTTTTACCTCTTCCTTTCCAAGTCAAGTAATTTCTGTCTTGTTTTTTTTTCCTTCTTCTCTTCCTTTCTCAAACCACAACCCATATAATTTTCATTGCCCTCTTTAGAAACTGCTTGTGTCTCAGCTCCAGCCTTTTTATAGAGAAGGGGAGCAGACCTGAAACCGCGTGGAGACAGGGATGCGCACTTTATAGTCTATGTGCACCTCCGTTACACAGTGGCATTTCCCCTGGACTGCAGTTCCTTTTCCAGCTTTGCGGTCTTCCTGGAGGATAGATGACTGAACACCAAGGTGACTGCTGGTGCTTTAAATCAGTAGTGATCTCAGTGCTCATTGAGGTGGAAGTCCCTCCCCGTAGCGTGAGATTTATCAGGGTGCTTAAATAATAGAATAAGGTACTGATTTCTGTTAGGCTTCATACAGTGGTGCTTATACTTGGAATTTAATACTTACTGAGTGCCTCCTGAATGCCAGGCATGGTGTGATTATGAGTATAATCTCATTTAAGACTCATTTGGAGGAGGCTGATACATTATTTCCATGAGATAACTGAGTTGCTGAGAAATTACTTGCCAGAGCCCATGTCGTTGCACTGCGCCGCACAGCCAGCCTCACCCTCGCCACAGCACCAAGGGTCTTCACAGACGTTACGTCATTGCAGTCTTTGTAACAAGCTGTGAGAGCGGTGGTGTCGTCCCCCACTGACTTGCCAAGATGTAGCACCACTGGAACTCCCCATTCCCGCAGCTCTGTGGCTCTGTGCTTCAGAGTCTGGCGCTTGGGGCAGGGGCCTGTGTGTGCCGTGTGCTAGGTGAGGGGTTTGAGTCCACCTCCAGAAGACTTAAAACATTGGTGGGCTATCCTGGAGGGGCCAGACCACAACTCCTGGGACATCAATGAGGGCAGGGTCGTGGGTGCTCTTTCTCTTGGGGAGGTCTGGAAGAGGCTGCTGTCCCTTTCCTGCTGGGGACAGTGGAGGCAGGCCTGGCAGGACCTGGGAGCGTCAGAGAGAAGGTGCAGGGTTGGGCACACCAGCAGCAGGGAGCAGGGAAAGAGCAGAGGTCTGGTGTGAGGAGACCCACTCAGAGCGCTGCCACTTGGGAGCTGGGGGGCCTTGGGTGAACCGTGTCAGCTCTCTGAGCTCAGATGTCACAGTGCCCCTTGTGCAGGCGTGGGCACACCTCACCACAGCTTGGAATGCCACTTTCTCCAAGGTTATGGATGTGGTTAACTACCCCAGAGCCAGCGTGAAGTGCTGAGGTAAAGAACCTGGAGACTCACTTCTCTCTTCTTGAGAAAGAGGTTAGGCAAGTTATTGCCTCTCTCTGGGCCTCAGTCTTCTCATCTGTAAAGCAAGGATGCTACTATCTCCCACAACTGTGGAGAAAGTGTTTAGTTGGTTATGTTATCATGTCACTGAAATGCTCTGATAGGGAAAAGCTCCCAGATGAAATTAGAAAAGGATGAGCTTCGTGCCAGAGGACCTGGAAAGGCTTCTTAGAGAAGCATGGTACGAGCTGGGTCAGGAAGTGTGGGTAGGGGTCTGCACTGGGCAAGGATGTGGCTTGGGTGGTTGGCTGGGGCAGAGGACCAGGCATCCTCCCAGAATGGGGAGGGCTAGTGCTCTCTGCCCTGCCCATCTGGCTCCATGAGCATCTCCCACATTCAGAGTTCTGGCCCTCAATTAGTAATCAAATAGCGGCTTTTAGGGGAATAAAAAAGTATTTCTACTGTCAGCATATAATTGCTTTAAGTTGCATCTCAGTTTCAAAATCATTAACTTGTGGGGCAAAAGTGTATCTTAGAATCGGGAAAATACATATGTCACTTCAGAATGAATACTACCAAAAAAAAGAAGTTCATCATGTGGACCTTGAGACTGATGTTCCCGTTCCTGTTCTGCCACATACTAGCTTTGTTATTCTGGGCAAGTCACTCGATTTCCCTAAGCATCAATTCAATTTTTAAATGGTCTATGAATTGCTTAGGCACAGAAGATGAGCAGTTAAGGTTGTTTGAATCTGAATGTTGATTCATTTTGGAAAGAGATCTACAGAATTTATTTTGTCTAAAATTAGGGGTTGCTGTAGGTTTTTAGAACACTATATGTATTGCCGTTTTAGGATCATATAACATAGAGCAGTGGTTCTCAACCAGGGGCAACTTTTTTTTTTTTTTTTTTTTTAATCTTCACCCAAGGACATTCTTTCATTGCTTTTAGAGAGAGGGGAAGGTGGGGAGAAAGGGAGAGAAACATTGATGTGAGAGAGAAGCATCAATTGGTTGACTCTCATATACGCCACAACCCAGGTGGAAACCATAACCCAGGCATGTGCCCTGACCAGGAATCAAACCCCTGACCTTTTGGTTTGCCAGAAGATGCCCAACCAACTGAGCGACAGGGGCCAGGGCTCAACCTGGGGCAACTTTAACCCACACGTGACATTTGGCAATGTTTGGAGGCCTTTTTGGCTACAACTTTGCGGCTGGAGTAGGTGAGAGGGGAAGCTACAGCAATGTATGGGGCAGCCCCGGGAACAAAGGTTTTCCTGGTCCCAGATGTTTATAACGTGAAAGTAAGAAGCTCTGACATAGAAATTGAGAGCATTGATTGCAGAGCCCAGGTCTCTGGTTTCGAACCCTAGCTGTGTATCCTTGGATCAATTACTTAACCTCTGTCATCTGAGATGGAATAATAAAGTTTCCGCTGCATAGGGTGGCTGTGAGGATTACTAGAACTTAATGCAGGCAGAGCATTTCCAGTGGAGACTGACTCGCAGGAGGCATCCGGTTAAGTGTCAGGTTTTAAGTAATTGACTAAGCACTAGACTTCCTCAAAATAACTGATGACCTGTACCAGGAACTCAGATAAATCACTTAACTCCTCATGCCTCAGTTTCTCCATGTGTTAAAAATCTCCATGTGATCAAATAAGATCAAGAAAACAGTAGAAAATCTTACACACACACTTGTATCATTATGATTACCTCAGACTCTAGTAAGAGAATGTTCTGGGGTGAAGCAATAAACTCTCCCGGGCCAGGCTATAACTCAGCCGAAGGGACAGCCAGAGAGAGAGGCGGTGCTCAGAGCAGCACGTCGCAGGCCCAGCAGTGGATTTCGCCTTAAGTACATCCTCAGCTGTGAGGCCAGGAAGTTGCCTTTATTACACTGTTATGTGCAAAATGCGCCCCAGCTCCACATACCACTTCCCCCAGAGGAGCACTTGGCGAATCAGCATACACGCCCGCTCTGCAGGCTCTAACCTCAGGGAAAAACAATAGCCTAGAAGGAAAGAGAGTGTCCTGCTCTACCTCTGTCTTCTCTGGCCCCAGTTTGCTTTGCTCTCAGGTAGAAAAAGTGAATCGCTGGCCAGAACTGCAAGGCCTGCTGGAGCCCTAGCTTTAACTGCACGGGACTGAGTGAGGATGATTATTATCTTTAACAGGTATGTTAGGAAACAGTTAACTAGAAGGATTGTGTCAAGCAATTTACATAAATAAGCTCATGTAATTCTCAGAACCTTGTGAAACTTTTGAGTATTGTGTCCATATTGTTGATAAGACCACTGAGGCTAGAGATGTTAAGTAACTTGCCCAAGAATGCACAGGGCCAGATCCACATCACTTGACCAGCACATTGCAGTACTGCCAGACAGAATGTGCAGAGCTCGGCAAACACTAGGCAGTTAGTCCATTGGGTTTAATGAGTGAGTGCCGAAGGGCAAATCACAAAGTAGCTTGTCCCTCCTCCGGCTCTGTCTACCCCTGCCTCTCACCACTTCATCCTCTTTCCATGTCTGGGCTCCCAGTGCCTGCTCACTCTTGCCAAGGGCTCAGCACCCTCTTGGCAGCAAGTGAAACTGTTTTAAGGAACCTTCAATGACAGCTGCAGAGACGAGCCTTTCTGACTATTCCATCTGGTGAGTCTGCTCCGCTAAGGCCTGAGGTGGGGTTGGGGACACCCAGCTAGACCATCTCCAGCGCCTGATGTGAGGCAGGTCCATATCTGTGGGAGGCGGGGGGTAGGGGAGTGAGAGGGGGTACTGACAAGAAAACCGGCCAGTTAATACACACTGATAAAAGCAACCTTTGTCCCCCGGGGGTTTGGCTCAGTTGGTCAGGGCACATGCCTAGGTTGCAGTTTCAGTCCCTGGATGGGTGCAGACTGAAGGCAGGTGATTAATTTCTTCCTTTCTCCCTCTTCCCCTCCTTCTAAAATCTATTTAAAAAAATAAAAATAAAGTTAAAAAGAAAAAAGCCTTTGAAGACTCAGGGAAGCCTTCCCTGGGGGTGAGGCTGCTTTTGAAATTTGCATACCTGTATTTGGCATCGTCTGGGCCACAGCTGCCTTTTCCCATCCATCACAATTTATCCTTCATCCTGTGTCCTGACACCACACAATAGAAAACTAAGGGATCGCCTGTCTAGCAGCTCAGAATCGGCACTGGGGAAAAGGATTAAGAAAATGCTATTAAGTACATCATCTACAGGTACTTTATTTAACTTAATGCTATTAAGTAACCATAAAGATAGACATATCCATTATACAGTTAGGGGAAATGACATTTAAAGAGGTTAGGCAATTTGCTGAAGGTTCCAGAGGAAATTGCTTGTAAGGGTAAACAGATCTATTGGCCTGTTTTCATTTTGGATCCCTGTGCAGGTCCATCCTCATATGACCCCTTAGAGGGGCCGCGTTAGGGTGTCCAGTTTGCTGCAGTGCCCGTTTGGGAGGGAGGACAGCCCAGTTTCTGCAGACCCCCACAGGTTCTTCAGTTAAAACAGTTCAGGGGGAGCCTATTTCCCCTGGAGTGCCTGTGGGAGCGGCCTAAAGGACAATGTGGCAGGACACCTCCAGATCCACATTCAGAAGATGTCACGTTGGGGGTTGGGGCTTTGGGCAGGGATGAGAGCCCAAGGAAGAGGTTTAGGAGAGAGGGACCGCTCTGTCCCTCAGACTGCCCTAGAGTGGGCCATCAAGCTGCTCTGGGACCCTGTGGGTGGAGTTGAAGTTCTCCCAATGCCACCCATGATGAGTAGAATGGTGGACACAGGTGTACAAGCTACCGCATCGCCCACTCACTAACCCGGTCATGACCGCCCCCATTAATCTGATCCTCCACCCCACTATCCCTCTAGTCCTTCCTCTTCCTTCCCTCAGTCATTCCTCTATTGCACTCAGGAATTTCTTCTTTCTTTCAGCAAGTGTCTGGGGACTCTTGCCGGGCATCTCTGGAATTTTGCCAGGATCTAAGAAGACTTCATCATGGTGCGGAGAGCATGAGTCCAAGCCTTGACAGATGAGCTAGAACTTGGGCAGGCAGAAATGGGTTAAAACAAAGACCAGGCCAGACGGAAGGAATGGTGTGAGCAAAGGCAGAGAAGCTGTAAAATCTGGGAGAAGTGTGAGCAATGATTTGTCATCCACTTTGGCAGAACGGTGTCTCCCAAGAATATTTGACCATGGAACATCTCACAAAATCAGTGAGCTGAGGAATGCACCCCAGGAAACGCTGCAATGTGTGTGTGTGTGCGCGCCTGTGCATGTGTGGAGAATAGTGAGGGTGAAGGCATTTGCACTTGTTCCTAGAGGTGGCAATTCCAGAATACAAGACCTTTGAGGGGCTCTGTGGGAACACGGTCCCTCAATAAGCTTGGGAAGCACCACGCGCAGTGTCTTCCTTGGGATTCATGAGGCACAGCAGCACATTAAAGTTCCCAACTCTGGCAACAAAGGCACTTTAACTTTGCTTAACCCTGCAAGGACCAAACTTATTTCACCGCAAATTCTTTTGTTTCAGAGAGCATCTTTATTTGGGGGACTAGGGATTAATATTTTTTAAGTTAGCATGGGCTTACGGTATGAATACATTTCAAACCGGGCAATGGGGGTAAGCTTTGTCAAGTCCTCCCACGCTCGGCTCCCTCAGACCCCTTTCCTCCTTCCACACACAGTCATCTGAGCTCTCCTGTATCCTCCCAGGGAATTCTGGGCTCCACGGGACGTGTGTGTGTGCTTTCTTTTCAAAATGCAGATGGATGTAACTGATAAGCACATCTATTGAGCATGCGTATTCCATCCTGGGGACATGTCCAATGTGTTCAGCCGTTCCTCTAGTGATGGGAATTGAGATGGTTTCTTGTCTTGTTCATCTAAATCAGAGGCTGGCAAACTGTGGCCTGCTGGCTAATAAATCCAGTCACTACCTGTTTTTGTAGTACTGAGCTCATATGGTCGTCAAGCTGAAAATAGTTACTTGCTGGACCCTTATAGCTCTAAACAATGCTGCAAAGAAAACACTTACCCATTATTGCAAACATGTGTAAGTAGCTCTCTCATCAGTATTGTCCCATTTGATCTAAGCCATTCTGAGGGGTATCGCTCAAAAAAGTACATTTCACTGTTATTTTAGTTGATCTTTCTTCTGCTTTGAGTGAGGTTAAGTATCTTTTTACAGGTATAAAAATGTTTTTCTCTTTTTTGTAAATTTCACTTTTTTTCCAATTGGATAAAGAATATGAACAAAGGTATTTTATTGCTTTATAAAATATTAAAGGAATTCGCATTTTGTCTATCTTGGATATAAATGTTGCCTCCACTTGTCATTTGTCTGACTTCGTGTATTGTTTTTTATTTTCATGGGGAAATGTTCACTTCTCAGTGAAGTGAAGGTGGGTTCAGGTGCTGACCGAAAAGAGGGTAGGGTAGGGGGACACAGGCCAGTTTTTGTTTTCAGAGCCCTTACCAGGCCCTGGGCAGGCACTGGGAATCCAGCGGTAAATAAGAGAGGCAGAGACTTTGCCAGGGTAGCAGCGATGGGCGAGGGGGACAGTGCTCAATGAGAATGTCATAGGGCCACCTGCTCCGCTGGACTTGAGGAATGAGGTGGGACAACCCAGGGGTCCGGGCTGCAGGGGAAGGGTTCTGAGCAGTGACTCGTATAAATCGAGACCTCAGAGGGATGGAGGTTCCAGAGTTCTGGCCCCTGGAGCCCAAGCTGCCCTGGGTGGCCATGAGGCACCTGGCACAGACGCATCTGGGGCTGGCAGGGCAAGGACAGAGTCCAAGGAGTCTCCTCTAGCCCCTGAGTACACAGAAATCTACTGTACTAGGGCCTTCCCAAGGCAGGGATTTCATCTCTTTAAGTGGAGAAAGAACGTGACTCTCTGGTTGAAGCCGGCAGGCTGGCGGAGACTTAGAGGGCTGAGTGGGTAGGGCTGGCCAGAGCGGCCGTGAAGTGTCACTCTAACAGCAGGAGAGGAGGGGAAGATAGCGCTGACCCCTCCTGGAGTGAAGGCCTCCTCCAGCTCTTCCCCAGCACTGGCCCCCTTCACACCTCTCCACAGAATCAAAGGGACAGAAGCCCACGTGTGTAAAGACCGGTGGCAACCTGGGAGGAGAGGAGGGGGCTGGGAGGAGAAGAGACTGGAAGGAGGAACTGAGACCACACCCTTGGGCCTTGAATGTCAGGCTGAGGCTGCCAGCGACGGCTGGAGGCAATGGGGGCCCCGAGCCTAGGAGCTGCTTCCCAGCCCGAAGCCCTGCCCCAGGGCTCCTCACGGGCAATGGCAGGGATGAGGGGAGTGGTGCCGAGAGCCAAGAGCTCACAAAGATTCCGCTGTGCTTGGCCAAGGCTCCGCCAGGGCCTGCTTGCTTGCTTGCTTGGAGGGAAGGATCTGATTTAGAAAGGTGGCTGCCTGGGGCTCAGGGCCAGGCCCGCTGGCCGCCAGCCCAGCCCAGCACCCCCACTCCCAGCTTCCCATCCCAGGGCCTCCTCTTTGCTCGTTATTTTGGTGCTCCCGGTTAGACCCGAGTGGGATTCCACAGTCTTGAACTGACGACTTACCAGACACCAAGGGGGGGTGCTCACCTGAGGACCAGCAGGGAGCCACAGTGGGCACCTTGAGGAGAAGGAAATGCATGGAAGCTGCTTTTCACCGAGCATCTACCACATGCCGAGCCCTGGGCGTCTGTAGGCTTCACATTTAACCCTCCCAGCAAGGTAGGGATTATCATCTCCATTTTACAGGTGAGGAAAGGGAGTTCTAGAAAGGCTAAGCAATTTGCCCAGGGTCACGTCGTGAGTCAGTGGTAGGGCCAGAATTCTAACTCAGGTCAGCCCTGCCTACAAATCTGATTTCCACTTAGCCTCTACTCTGCTTTGTGCAGGAAATGGCCCCGTGTCTCACATGTGTCTGGCGGAGTCAGTTTGGGGTAGGGGAAAGGTCTCAGAAGTGTTAACCTTATCATGCACTTTCTGTGCTACAGCTTATGACCCTCACAGCAACACTTGAGGGTCAATAACGTTCCTCTCACTTTAATAATGTAAGCCCAGAAAAGCTGAACAACTTGCCCAGGGTCACACGGCTTACAGCAGAGGGTAGGGGAGGTTGGGGTGTGATGGAGGGAGCTAGCCCAAGGAATGACAGGACATTTCAAGAAGTCCAGGGTGCTAGGCTAAAGATTGGGAATGTCCCTGGAAGCTACAGATTTGAGGGCTGAGTAAGAGGGTGGTCCTGGCGGGCTCAGCCCTGACCTCCCAGTGGCCTCTTAGCCATCAGAAGAGCAGCTCTCAAAGGCTCGGCCCCGGCCTGCCTGGCCAGGTGCGTTCCACATGTGACCTTCAGCAAGAAAAGGCCTTTGTGGAGCCTATTTCCTCTTCTGTCAGATGAGAGCAGCTGGACTCGGTCTTTGATTTTCTTTCTAAGCACTGGCACCTTTCTTTAAAATAATCTTAAGCTGAACCTTAATAGTCTTTCACCCATTCAACAAATATTTGCTGAGACCTTCCAGGTGCCTGGAACATACGGTTGCTGGATTTTCTCCCGGCTTTGTGGCCCTCTGACACATGGTAGAGAGATTCAGGGTCCCTTGGCCTCTCCTCACCTGGGCTGCCAAGAATCCACAGCCTCCTCTGGAGCCCGGCCACCACAGAGCTGCCCGACAGGCTCAGTGTCTGTGCTGACACGAACCTTACAGATACTCACGTACAACCGGCCATTCCACAGGTGAGGTGACAAAGTCCCAAATTACAGACCAGGTCACGGGTTCCTGAAGCAGCCTCTTTATGGGAGTCATTAATCAAAGAAGTCTTGTGGAACCTCGGCACGTTTTTGATGAGAGAGCAGCGGGGAGGAGGGCAGCCTGAGCACAGTCCTCAGGTGGGAAAGAAGCCTCTCACAGAGGCCAATCCCCACCCCTTTCCTCCCCTGCCTGGCAGAGCCTTCCAAACAGCCGCCCGCCCCCCACCCCCCGCCCGCCTGCCCCCACCGTCCTCTGCCCAGAGCCAGGGTGTCAGCCTGGGTTTGGTGACAGCAGCCCTGAAGGAGGTGTGAAATTGGCTGAAGCCCTTGTTGTAGACGCTCTGGCATCTTCCATGAGCCCAGCCTTGCCAAGTTGTCCTCCTGCCAAGCTGTAGAGTGGCTGGCTCCTGAGGGGGACCCTCTCCAGGCAGGTAACTTGATCCTCTGCAGCCCAGCACCAGCCCAGCTCTCAACACTGGAGCAGGAGCCCTGAAGACTTTTGGTAGCGTGGCAGGACCTATGAGCAGCTTTCAGGTTCCGAAGAGGCAGCCACCAGGAGCCCCAGAGCCAGAGTGGGTGGGGAGAGATCCGGGTTCTAGCCCCAAGTTTTCACTAACCTGCTGTGTGACTTTGGGTAAATCACCTCCTCCGTCTGGTCCTCAGTTCTCACATACAGGAGTCTGACAGAGGAGTGGTTCCCCAAAGCTTGTGGATGGACTGACTGGCCAGGGTCTCTGACAAAAGGCTCCTTGGTCTGAAGCATCGCTTTCAGGTAAAGATCTGACTACTCTGTGCCAGGTGACTAGAATGCCTGCTGGCTGAGTCCCACCACCTGGCCTCCTGCCCCTTCGAGAGCAGGGACTGGTGACTTCCTTCTTCATCCTCAGCCTCTCTTAGGTCTCGAGGAACATTACAAGTTCAGTGGCTCCCATTTTCCTCAAAATAACCAAGTGAAACAGGTTTTTCCTCAACAACTGTGACAAAGCTTAAGAATAGGCGGGATATAGAACTCCATTTCACCTCTGAATCCCTACGCCGGCAAAACCACCGTGTAAGTCATATTGTGAAATAAAGCTTTGATTTCTCCCCTGGAATTATTTATTTATTTATTTATTGTACTATTGCACACATAAAGTATGCTATTGTAAAATCACCATGCCCCCCTTTTTAACATTTATTTTGATACAGTCTATCATAAATAAGTCAGTAGAGGTTCCAGTCTTCCACAAATGCATCTGAGAAGGGCCCTTTGCCATTTAGTTGGTCAGCATCTGAACGATGTCTCATCTCTTATCCCAGCCAGAGCGCACACCTTCCACGTTGTTAGTGTTTATTGATTATTGATTGTCCTTTATTGAAATTATTCCTTTCCCATTTTATAACATTAAAATGGCTTTCTTAAAGATGAAATGGTCGTATACATGGCAGTTCCTGGAGTAAATTTCTTACAGAGTGTAACATGTAGACAGAATAGCCATGCTTACAAGTGTCCAGCTTGATGCATTTCCACTTAGTGAACACACCTGACCACCCAGGTCAAGAAATAAAACATCATGGTTGTCCTTTATTTTTTTAAAAAAAGATTTTGTTCATTTTTTTTAGAGAGAGAGGGAAGGGAGGGAGATAGAGAGGGAAAGAAGCTTCAGTTAGTTGTCTCTCACACCACCCCATCTGGGAACCTGGTCTGCAACCCACACATGTGCCCCGGCCAGGAACCAAACTGGCCACACCTTGGTTCACAGGCCAGCACCCAATCCACTGAGCCACACCAGCTAAAGGAATGGTCCTTTTTTTATTTTTCTTTCCCCAGCAAAATAGAAAGTCAGCAATTTTTGCCCTTGCTGGTGTGGTTCAGTTGTTTGGAGCACTGTCTTGTAAACCAAAAGATTACCTGTTCGATTCCTGGTCAGGGCACGTGCCTGGGTTGTGGATTTGATCCCTGGCTGGGGCATGTGCAACTGATTGATGTTTCTTTCTTGCATCCATGTTTCTCTCTCTCTCTCCTTCCCGTCCCCATCTCTAAAATCAATGAGCATGTCCTTGGGTGAGGATAAAAAAAAAAAAAAACTGGCAACTTTTTGTTTGTCTGCCTCCCTCTTTATTTAAAATTCACCCATTGGCAACATCTAAAATGTGGGTACCTTCAGGGCCAGGTGAGCTGATGTCCTGTGTAAGTGTGAGCACTCTGCCGTTCTGTGGAGCCTTTGGCACTGGTGTCTTTGGTAATGCACCGACCAGAAGGAACCAGGAATAATCCCAGGGGACAGGGGGAATATGGCCAAATGTTCACCCAAATGAGATGCCCGACTCAGCTCAGCACCACTGGCCACTGGCAGTCAGGGCCAAGGGAAAGTGCGAAGTGGCTTTGGGCGAGACATTCTGGGGATGTATCGTTCCTCCCATCCAGGCTTCTCTCCAGCTGCTTTTCTTTAGCCAGTACTCTTCCCTCCACCCACCCACCCACCCACCCTCCTGGACACCTACGAATCTTTGGGGGCTCTTTCATGTACCATCCGTCACCCCCTCTCCCCTCACTCAATTTCCAGGTCATGCCTCCTGGACGCAGGAGATCATTCTCTTTATTGATAGAGGAGAAAATCCTGGCATCTTTCTGAAGCGTTAAGAAATTTGTTCAAAATCACGCAGTAGGCTTGGGGGTGCGGGGGGAGTCCAGGAGGCCACACCCACTCCACCAAGGCAGTGTAGTTATCAAAGACTTGTTTTGTACCAAAAACAGAGGTGAGGGTGACTGTAAGGAAGAAGATCCTTTCTGTCCAGTAAGTATGTGGCCAGCCCTCACGAGGTAGTAACCATTAATATATTCAGCAAATACTCATGGAGCAGGTCCCCAGTGCCATGTGGCTGAGTTCACAGCCCAGTAGAAGAGATGAGGTTAGATATCTACAGTTGGAGCTACCCAGTGATCACAGTAATGAAGAGTAGGGTAAAGGGGAGGGGCAGGGAAGTGTCACATGAGGTTGCAGAGATCATGGAAGCCTTCTGGAAGGCATGGCATTTTAATTTGCCCTCAGAAGATGAATTGCATTCCATTTATTTAGCTGAGCTCCCCAGAGTTCCCCAGAATGTGCCTTTCCTGCTAATGTTTTAGATTTGGTCAGTGTTAGGCTAAGCCTTCTGCTAAAAATGACTGCCCTCCTGCTGCTACTGGCCTTGGCTTAGTGGCTTGTTGTTACTTAATTTAAACAACAACAACAACAACAACTAGGGTTGTACATGCATAGTTTAAAAAGTTTTTAAGGCTTGTAATGGAAAGCACACACACGCAACAACTCTACAGAGGCAATTGCTTTCAACTCTTAATTATTTGCTTATATTATAACTTCTTGATTTTTTAATTTGAGATCTCTCTTCCTCTCTCTCTCTCCCCCCTTGTTCTTTTCACACCCACATATCCACCTTGTGTCCCCCACCATTCTTCCCAGTTCGATTACATCAAAAATTTGGTTGGAAGAGCATTTGCTTTTTGCATTATTAGGCCATACAAATGCTGTTCACAAGTGAGCCATGTAACATTCTATGATTACTTTTGCTCTCCTGTGTAACAATTACAGTTATGTAATCTCCTCTTTAATATGTTTAAATGCATTGGATTGTCTATTAATTTCCTCTTCCTGAAAGAATCTCTCCCAGAGTCTCCGATCCTGTTCCAATCAGAGTTAGTTGCTTTACGGCACAACCATTGGCCCAGGGATTCCTCTGCCCTTCCTTTGTGGCATCTTCTCTTCCTTAGGTGCCATCCCCTCCTCTTTCTTGGTTTACTCACTTATTTCTGCTGAAGCACATCCTCCAGCCATTTCCGGAGGAATGCGAAGAGACCTTACATCATTAAATATGTCTTTATTCTATCTTCACCCTTGATAATTCTTTGGCCGGGTATAGAATTCTGGAATGGAAATAATATCCCTCAGAATTTTAAAGGCACTTTGCCATTGTCTCCTCATTCCCATCTTACTATTGAGAAATCCCAAACCATTGTGATTCTTAATCCTTTTTGTGAAGCCCACTTTTTTTCCCTTCTACCTGGGAGCTTTTGTGATGGCTTTGTTCTTAGGGTTCTGAAGTGTTGATGTCATGGTATCAATCTACTTTCGTCCATTGTGCAGTCCTCAATGGGTCATTTCAGTGTGAAACTCAAGTATGTCAGCCTTAAGACATTTTCTCTAATCCCACTTTCCAGAATTCCTGTTATTGAGATGTCAAGTTCCTTTGACTAGCCCTCTAATTATCTTGTCTTTTCTGTTTTCTATTTCTTAGCATTTTTGCTCTATTTCTGAAATTTATATTCCAACCATTCTTTTGAGTTTTTTATTTTCTGCTATCATATTTTTAATTGCCAAGAGTTCTTTTTTGTACCATCCCATTCTTGCTCATGGATGCAATGCCTTATCTCTTAGGTCATTAATGATAGTTTTCTCTTGTAAGTCTTCTTTTTGCATAGTCGCTATCTTCTAAGTTCCGTTTCTTCCCTGATGTTTGTTTTAACCTATGTCTTTCTTATTAGAGGTTTTCCTCAAATGTTTACTCATCCTTTGCTGTCTGTTCATATTTAAGAATGGGACACTAACACACAGACTTGATAATCTATGAGTACATGGATCTGGTTGGGCCATTCCATGTCTTTTCTGTTGAGCTCATTGAGAGAAAAGCTCCTCCAATCTCCTGCCTGGAGGGTACTGTCCTGGCAGCCAGTTAGGATAGCTGAACGGAGAGAAAAGGCTAAAGGCCTCGATATTAAATACCTGAGCATTCACTTGATTCCTGTTGTCTGAGTGCCCCCAGAATACAGATCCTCTCCTAACTCCTGAAAATAAACCCTTAGTATTCTACCAGGTAGATGGGTGTCTGGGTGTCTGATCGCTTCTTAAATAAAATTTCAACCAATTTTCCTGTTTTTAAGTCTCTCCACTCACCCAATTTCTAGAAGTACTTGATACAGCCAATTCCTGAACCATTTGGGGTTTCACAGTGTAAACTGGGCTGCTCTTCAACTCAATTGTCTGTTTAGTATTCAGTCAGTTACCATTCTTTGTTGCGTCTGGTTTCAAATATTTTGATAAATCCCTCTACTGTTGTTTTAGTTGGTTTCAGGAAAGACCACAATGTGTGTTCAATTTGCTCTCTTTATTCTATTTCAATTTTTTAAATGAACACATTTCAGAGCAGGAGTTCTCTGCGGCCAATTTATAGAAATAAACAGAGAGTATAACCAAAATGTGGAAGAGAGCTGACAGGGTCCGTTCTCATCCGTTTTTTACCTGTCAAGGCCTTTCCTGATGCTAAACGCCCAGGTCAAAAGCCACCTCTGTGATGCCTTCCTCAGTCTCCCAAACTTGCATCCTGTTTTATCTGAGTTGGACCTTCCGAGTGATAGACATGGCAGATCCTTACAGGCATGATTCTGTTTAAACCTTTACACTTTACAGCTCTAGAGGCTCAGAGAGGTGGATCCACAGACCACGATCCCACAGCAATGACTGACAGAACTGAGACTTGAACTCTGGTCTGTCTCCACAGCCCTTCTGACATTCTCACTAACTCTGAGGAGTGCCAAGGGAGGAGCTCACATTCTGGTGAAAAAATGGAGCATGTACTCCTAAGTCAGATCCAGGCACAGGAAAGGAGTACCAAATAGGGATAAAGAAGTTGAGTGGTGTGCAGTCCAGAGGAAGGAGGGCTTCATCCCGAGGGACTGAATCAGGGCAGGCTTTCCGGAGGAGGCGGCACCTGAGCTCATCACCACTTCAGCCTGGCTTCTCCCTTGGCCTAGAGGGTTGGTGGTGACAGCGAATAATGATGATGGTGGTAGTTTAGTTTGCAAAAGACTGTTACACAGATCTCTTTGCTATTACAGGACTCTGTGGGCTGAGTGTTATCCCATTTGTAGGCAAGAGAAAATCAAGGCACAGAGAGGATAATCACCAGTTCTTGCTTACCCAGAAGTAAATGTTGGTTACAGCATTCGAATCCATCCCCTCCAAGTCTAGCCTCTCTGCTTCCCCACTGTCCACGTTTGCTTTATCCTGGACATCAGCTGAGGAGGGCCTCCTATTCCAAAGTATCTCTTCACCACTGTTTCACAATGTGTGGTATGGCCTGGCTGCTTGTTTTTTCCACCTAATTTTTGTTTTTTAATTTTATTTTATTATTTTAAAAATATTTTATTTATTTATTTTTAGACAGAGGGGAAGGGAGGTAGAAAGAGAAGGAGAGAAACAGCAATGTGTGGTTGCCTCTCGCTCGCCCTCCTGGCGGGACCTGGCCTGCAACCCAGGCATGTGCCCTGACTGGGAATCGAACCGGTGACCCTTTGGTTCACAGGCCCGTAGCCACACCAGCCAGGGCTAATTTTTATTTTTAAATAATTGTTTTATTTTTCAATTACAGGTGACATAAAATATTATATTAGTTTTAGGTGTACAGCATAGTGATTAGACATCTACAAAATTTACAAAATGATTGCCCTGGTAAGTCTAGTACCCATGTGACATGATACATAGTTATCACAATATTTCCTGTCCTGTACTTTACAATCCCATGACGATTTTGTAATTACCGATTTGTACTTCTGAATTCCTCCCCCTTTCTACCTGCTTGTTTTTAAAAGCCCATTATCGGGTTGCCCCCTAGACCTGCCTGATCTCTGGGAGACAGGGCTTTGTAATCTGCATTTTAACTGTTCCCTGTGATTCTTTTGCTCGCCTAATAATGAGCTGCCCTGGGTCTAGCAGGGGTCTGCAACCCGGGGCCTGTGGCCGCATGCTGGCCCAGGATGGCTATGAAGGAGGTCCAACACAAAATCATAAATTTACTTAAAACAGTATGAGGTTTTTTGGTTTTCCTTAGTGTTTGTGTATTTACTGTGTGGCCCAAGACAACTCTTCCTCCATTGTGGCCCAGAGACGCCAAAAGGTTGGACACACCGGCCTGAGTGATGTCAAATGGCACCGTGGGCAGAGCGGGGACTCTGAAGTCAGCGCTGCACTTCTAGGTTCGGTCTTGGGACGGCCTCAGTTTCCTGCCAGCGAAGTGCAGGGAGCTTCTGAGGGCAGAAACGCAAAGGTGTAGCACCTGTGAGCTCCACACTTGCTTGCTCACCAGGCTCCCTCCCGTTTCCATCTGTCCAGCCCCGCCCGAGTGGAAGGAAACCGCTGGAGGTTGCCTGTCCGCTTCCGGGCTGCGGTTGCCTCCCAATGTGCTGCGGTCGAGCCCTGATGTTGGAGGACCTGGGCCGCTTTCCGCACAAGCCGACCCGCGTGCTCCATCCCCGAGTGCGCGTGGCAGCCGACCCCCGAGTCCATCCTCCCTGGCCACCCCGGCCCTCTGCCCCGGAAGCCTACAAATATTCTGTGGGCCCAAAGCGGTGGAAACAGACTTCCGAGCACGTCTAGGGCCTTGACCCACCTTCCCCTGCGCGGAACAGCACACAGGGAAACCAGGAGGCGAGTCTGCACCTCCGCCCACCCTGTGCAGCACGAAGGGTGCACGCGCTGTCCTGGACCAGGCAGCTGACCCGGGAGCCAGGGGCTCCGGGTGCAGGGGGCGCGGGCCGCCCAAGGAAACGGACTGGGGCGCAGAGGTGGCGGGAAGAAGGATCTGCAGAGGTTCCCCATTCGCCTAAGAATCAAGCAAGGCTTCCTGGAGATATTTAAGCTAAACTCTGAAAGATGAAGGACTGAGAGAACAGAATATGCAAAGGCCAAGAAAGTGGCATTTGGGGAAATTACCAGTATTGTGTCACTGAAGTATTGAGTCACTGAAGTACTGAGTTCAAGGTGAAGTGTCACAAGATAGGGCTGGAGAGCACAGCAAAGGCCAATCCAAGCAGGGCTTTGTACGCCACTCAGGCAGGCACTGCAGTGCTCGAAACAGGAGGCCTGCTGTGGCCAGATTACAGTGGAACCTGGGTCCTCCAACTTAATTCATTACGGAAAACTGTTTGAGAAGCAATTTGTTTGGAAACCAAATCTTCTTTGTCACCTGAGAGACATGTGACTGATCACATAGGTATAAGCGTGAAAGGGTTTTTGGGTCAGGAATTGAGATCTGAAGTTTTGTTGGACAACTGACAGTTTTTTTTTTCCCCCATGAACAACTTGGTGGAGAATCAAATTGTTCAAGACCTAAGACGATGGAGAACCGAGGTTTGACTGTATTTGCTTTTAAGAAAAAGCACTGTGGCTGGGTGTTGAAGTTGCAATAGTGGGTTTTCAGGGACATGGGTGAGGAGTCTGTGGAAAGAGGTCATGGTGCCTGGGCCAAGGTAGCCCCAGTGGGAATGGAGGAAAGTGGATGCACTGGACTGGTTCTGAGGGAAGTGGGCAGGGCTCCGTGGGAGACCAGATGTGGGTGTCAGAAAGCCGGCAGTGGGTGGATGGCCCAGCCTTTCCCAAGTAGAAGCAAGGGGGAAGGAAGATGGTGCTTCCTCCCACAATGTGTCCCTCCTGGAAAATCCTCCTTCTTCCTTATCCATCCAGCTGGGATCCAAGTTTCACTCAGTGCCCTACCCTACCACCTCTAGCAAGCCTTCCTGGCTCCCTTATGGATCTTAGCTGTCAAAGCCTATATTTGGTTATTTGCTGCCTTGTACTGTTCTAGAATTCATTTGTGTTCATCAGTCTTCAAGGGTCCCAGCATGGTGGTTAAGATCATATATAGAATCCCAGCTCTACCACAGACTTGCTCTGTGGCTTGGGAAAGTCACCCGTTGCTCTGAGCCTCACTTTTGTCATCTGTACAATGGGGATAATAACCTTTCCTGCGACATATGATGTGTATTCAATGAGTGAGCTTTTTCCCCCCACTAGATTTGGTCAGCCTGGAAATCAAACAAGGGCCTGCTGACTCCTGAAGCTAGAGTGTCTCCTGAAGCTTCTCGGAGGCTTTTGGATAGAAGTAGAAAGTGGGAAACAGAGATGTTTAAAGCCAGAGATTGGAAAGCATGGGCCTGCTGTGGACTCCCTATGTGACTTCAGGCAAATCAGGACCCCTTTGTCCACTTGGACAACAGGGAGCAGGCAGAATGGCCCTTCCTAGCGTGCCTAGGACCTTGAAGCTCCCCGGGCAGCCGGTCAGCCACCCAGTCCCCAGTGGCATGCTGCAGCTCCCAGAAAGCCCTGAGCTCTGTGGGGGAGTAGTGCCTATGTCCAGGCCTCCACAACCTCCTCCCCTTAGCCTGCGAGTCTGGCTTCCTCCTAGGGCCACCCTAACGGAGGGCAAGAGTATCGCCTTCCTACAGACCTCCAGAGGCCAGACCTGGGGCCTGTCTTCCAGGGAGGCTTGGAGTCCAGTGGGATTGGGCCTGGCTTTCCTTAGGAGGCAGAGGCACCTAGAAGACAAGCCCAGAGAAGCAGATCTAAGAGGCAAAAGACTGGCAAGGGCCTGGCATGGAGCAGCTGCAGCAGGTATCAGGGAACAGGAGGTGGGCATATTGGGGACAGTAGAATGAGATGTGTGAGCAGAGCCACAGGATTGGAGTAGGTCTCAGCTGATCACACTCTCCTCTAGGCCCAGAGGAAAATCAAGTGAGTCACCCATGGCCATGCAGCAGGCTACTGGCAGGGAATCGTGGCTGACAAGAAGAGCCAGAGCAAAGTCATCAAGGCTCCTATGTTCATCACAAGTAAACTGAGTCACTGCAATGAGGTAAAGCATGAGAAAGCATCTAGTCCAATGGCACATAGTAGAGGCTTAATAACTGGTAGTTAAACACCATCAGATCCTATGCTGGGAAGCAATGGGTCACACACGGTCTGTTTCTCAAGCAGCTCAGAGCCTGGGAAGAGCAAGAGATGGACACAGAAACATTCCTGTGTTCAGTAGGCCACCTGGAGAGACACGGAGGAGGGGGAAACCAGGGCAGAGGGTCCAGTAGCAACCCCTTGCTCTGTATGCTTCAATCCACGGGGATTTGATGGGTCAGAGCCAGGCTCCTGGGACTGGCGGCCTCTTCCCAGGTGGTCAGTAGGTGGCGCTGCAGCTCTGTGCATCCAGCCTCAGGGGCGGGACTACCTGCCCCTCACCTAGGTGGGTAAGACCTCCTGTCCTGCTTGGCCTTGGTGCTGGGGCCCTATCTCTGATGATAAGGCTCCAAGAAGGAATGGGGTGAGGCTGGCTTTGCTCCCCCTCCTCCAGAACTCAGGAAGGCCACTTGCTGTACTTGACAGAGCCACAGGATGTGTGAGCAGGGAGTGCCTCCGGGGCTCTTCTGGCCCATTGCATCTCAGGGGAAACTAAGGCCTAGAGAGGGAGGGGCTTGCCTGAGTCACTGGTGCAGTAGTAATTCAGGGAGAGTTCCCGTGTGCCAGATGGAGGGGGTCCTCCTGTCCCTTCCTCTCCTAAGCTGCTCCCCAGCTCACTTCCTCCTTGACAACCCCACCGCCCTTTCCCCACTCGGTCCTCAACCAACGGCCTGGCCTGGACCACTGCCCCAGGCTCCTCACAGCTTCCTTTGCTGTGGGTCTTTCCCTTGCCTGCCTGTGCCTCTCCCCACCCCACCCAGCCCCTACCGAGCCCAAGGATTTTTCTCACACACAGATCCAACCTCCTCTTCCCCCAGTGAAGCCCTTCCCTGGCCGTCACCTCCTGGGGCTCCTTAGCCTGGCAGTAAGGCCCTAGGAACAAGACCCCTCTCCGGCTCCCAGGCCTCAGTCATGCAGACCTGCTCTGGGCGCCTCATGCCTGTGCCCATGCTGCTCCTCCCTTCCCTGTCCTACTGTCAAACTCCTACTCATCCGCTGTGACTCAGCGGGGCCTCTGAGACGTGGGGGTCTGGGTGCCCCTTCCGGGTTCCCATACACTACCCTGTGATCCTGGGCATCCCTGTGCCTACCTCCTCTGTTGGGGGACCTGGAGAACCTCTGACTAGAGACTCTAGCACAATGCTGGGCCGCCAGTTGGAGCTCAGCCCAGCCTTTTAGGGCAAGTGACCGAAGGATAAGTATATGCGGGGAGGAGCGCCACCAGATCATTACACACCGCCGTGGGCTAGACATTGTGCTGGGTATTCTTGCACATGCGCAGCCTCTTGATTGTCACCACAACCTGGACAGGTTAGAGATTGCAGTTATCACCCTTGTTCTGCAGAAGAGGAGACAGAGCTGTAGCTGCATGGCCAGTGAGTGAGTGAGCAGGACCTAGCTCATGGGCTGCAGGCACAGCAAGGCCGCAGGCCACAGCTGAGGGGGGCCACAGGGGAGCGGGAGCCACGTGTACCTGAGGGTCTAGTGAGTAGAGCGGGGCTATCAAGAGGTCACTTGGGGTGCCTGGAGCAGGGGTCCTCAAAAAGTGAAGGTCCCTTCCTGTCTTGGAATGTGGGGAGCCCCCAGCTGTTCTAAGCCAGGCAGGGAGCTGGGGCCTGAGTACCAGAGTGTGCATTTAGTGACTGTGCGGCAGAGACAGCAGCTGGAGGCCAGGAAAGAGGCTGACTTGGTGATCCAGGGAGAGGCGAGGCCCAGCTGGGCAGGAGGCTCCTGGCATGGGGTCAGGCTGGGCCCAAACACCAAAGACTTTCCAAGGAGCCCTGTAGTCAGCAGGCTGAATGTGGGGAAGCTGGAGGTAAGGCTGCCCCCATAAGATAGGCGGGAAGGACATGGTAATGAGTTGCGAACATTTGATGCAGAGAAACCCAGGGCTGGGGATAGCGAAAAGAGGGGCCCACAGAGTGTCTCAGGCTTCTGGGTCACAGTATCAATGATGGGAGTATTTGCAACTCTCTGTGTCTGGGCGCCAAGAGGGAAAATTCTAGCCTGGAGTTCCCCAAGTGGCCTCTGTTTCTAGATGCCCAGGCTTGCACCTACACAGAAGTCTGAGGTAGAAGGACCCTCAATGTCTAAGCCTGGCCCCTTCATTATCTGAAGGAGAAACTGAGGCCTGGAAAAAAACTGCACCTGCCCCGGCCCACAAGCCATGCCCAGAGCCCAGGTCTCCTGATTTCCAGTCTAATTTGGCGATGACTTAGGGCACATTCCCTCCTGTTCTTCCAAGACTTGTGCTCATTCTTTGGGCAAACACTATGGGGTCATTTGGTGTAGCCCCTGTGGCTGGGCAACCCCACCTTAATCCCCACCCCATAGCAGGGAGTGTTCACAGTGCCTTCCTGTCTAACTCCCCTCCAGGCAGTGCTGGGGCACTTCCTTGAGTCTTCCCTGCTCTCTCGGGCTGCAGCCATCCTGCTTGGGGCTGTGTTTGGGGCGGGACATTACGAGGTGCTGCTGGTGAGGAGAGGAGAGGGGTCTGCCTGGTGGTGATGCCCGCTCAGCCTGGTGCCTCCCCCCCCCCCACCAGCACCCCTTCAGTTGGTGAGGTCCTCCTCCCCCTGTGAGGCTTGCTCTCAGGAGCTCCCACGGGTCCTAGTCAGATCTTCTCCCATAAGGGGTCCAGCCACTTTTGGAGGGCAATTCTTCCCTGGGTCAGCCATCCCTGGAGGAAGTGGGCTCCTCTTCCAGGCACCCAGCTCTGCAGGGCAGGGCCTCTGGCGCCTGCTCCCCAGCTCAGGGATGCAGGAAAAGTGCCTGCTGGCTTCCTGGTGGGAAAAGTCAGATCAGCCCCTGGGGCGGTGCCTCTGGGGATGAAAGGGGCAGAGCATCGTTCCACCCCCGGTAGGAAACCAGGCGCATCTTAGTGGGGCCCTGAGCCTCTGCTCCAGGCCCAGCCTCATCTCTGACGCATCCTCGCCCTTCACAGGGAGAGCACGTGGAGGGTCTACCCCTTCTGGTCAAGACAAGAAGGGACATAGATTTACTGAGCTTTTGCTGGTGCTCAGTGTAAATGTCTCCTGTGTCAGTCCTCAGAGTCACTCTGTGCAGTGCGGTGTCACCATCCCCGATGACTAGCTGAGACCCCCAAATTGCCAAGCCACAAAGTGAGGGAACCAGGACACGAATATCACTCTTTCTGAATCCAGATTCACTCTGTTCCCAGGCTGTCACTACCCCTGGACAGGGAAAGACCATTCATTGTGGTTTGTTTTTTTTTTTTCTTAAAATGATTGTAATGGATGAGAATAACTATCAATTTCTGCTGGCATGTAGCAGGGACTCAATAAATATCTGTTGAATGAATGAGTAAATGAGCTAGGTCTCAGGGCGGGGGTGCTAGATGAGAGGACCTGCCCTCATTGGCATTCAACCCCAGCCCGGAGAGGGCGGGCCCCCCACGGGCCCGAGGGCAGCGCTGCCCTTGTTCGCTGCACCTGCCTGGGGTGTCGTCTCCCTTCCATCACCCCCCACCATTAAGAGGTAGGCAAGGCAGGTCTGATGGGTGGGGGCTGGATTAATAGTGGGGTGTCTCTTCTGGGCTTTCTGGGTCTTGCCCTTCCTGGAGGCTTCCAATCCTCTGCGCTCCCAGATCGGCTGGGAACACCCCTGGGAGTCCCTCTTCTGTGAGCTCCAGGAAGCCTCCTTGCACCTGAGCCCTCACTGGGCCTGGCTCTGGGCTCCTCCACTCTTGTGAATTGTCACCCCACAAGTTCCATGTTGTCATTGACTAGTTATGTGGTTGTTTTCCCATCGGACCATGAGTTCCCTGAGGGCAGGGCTTGTCTGATTTCTCTCTGAGCCTGCTGCTCCCATGACACAGCCAGGAAGGAAGGCTGTTGAACAAGTGAATGAACAAATGACCGAATGAATGAATGAAAGAAACAGGAGCACAAATACCCCCAGCTCGCAAGCCTTGAGCGTCAGTTTTGCCACCAGCTAACTGGGTGACTCTGGGCAAAGCCCTTTTCCACTCTGGTTTCAAATATCCCGTCTGTCCCCTGGGGGTATGGGACCCTCCAGCTGCCCCTCAGAAACCGAGAGTGAGGGTGAGGCTCCGTGCACCGGCAGGTGCTCCATATGAAGCTGCCCCTCTGAGTGGGCCCTGTCCACTCAGCCCTAAGTCCCACCTTACAGTCAGGGCGGGTGAGGGAAGGGCCCATCAAGTTGCTTTAGCCCCACGCAGCTTCTCATCACGTCATCTCAGAGACGCTCCATCTCAGCTCCGATCTCCGCCCCAAGCAAGACTGCTTGGCCAGCAGTTGCACTGACATCAGCCGGGCTTGCTGGGGGCAGGTCCTGCCGTCCGCCCGCAGGGTCCGCCAGTTTCTGCCGTGCTCTGTGGGTTAGCCAGCCTCGCCACTCCCCGCCATCTCCCCACACCCCAGGCGGCTGGGCTCTCCATTTGGTCACCAAGGAAAGCGCGGCCCATGGAGGGAGGGACCGGACTGAACACTCAGTGACCAGTAGCTCCACTGGAAATCTGAAATCAAGCCTTAAGCTCCAAAGTGATTTATTTTTGTCCCCAGTGCTGCCTGAGGTGTGAATCTGGGCAAGTGGGTGATTTCCTCTGGGCCCCATTTCTTTATCTGTTTCAAGAAGCTAACAGTTGCTCAGTATTCCTGAAGGTGATGGGAGAGATGGAGGGGCTGATTGGCAACCTGTCTGTATAAAGAGGGACCCTGGTTCTTCTGTTCCCTCCCTTCCCCTCAGTCTCACTCCATCAGCCTCACAGCGAGGGTGGTGGCTACAGTCACATCCTGTGTTACTTTTTAGGCTGGACTGGGCTGTGGGCATCAAGAGAGGGTTCAGTCCCCATCCTCAGGCGGCCTGAGTTTCTCCAGGGGAAAACACATCTGTCGGTCCGTCCGTCCATCCATCCATCCACCCAGCAAATGTTTACCCAGCAGGGTCCCTGTCCCAGTCCTCGGCTATGCTGGGATTGCAAAGCAGACGCCCACAGGGGATCTCCAAACTGCTCGCTGCCGCCACATCTCTGTTCCAGCCTGGACATTTCTTCCCCTGTTCACATTTTTACATTTGCAGATGCCTGAAGCTCTCCTCTTGAGGGCCTCCTCAAACTGGAACGCTTGAGCACCACCCCACCCCCGCCCCCAACCTCTTTTTTCCCCAGTTTTCCCCCAAATCAGTAACTGACCCCTCAAATCTCTGCACATTTCTGGACTCCTCTCTCCCTCTCGCTCCCTTCCAACATCCAAACGAGCAATCGGTAAACTCTAAGGATGTGACCTGCAAATGAGTTCCTGCTGTTCCCAGTTCCCTCTATCTCCACGGCCCCTGTGCTCACCGAACCCTCATCACTGGTCTTCCCCGGAGCGTGACTGTTGCCCAGTTGGTCTCTCTCACCCTCCTCCATGTGACAGCAGGCGTCTTTCCAGAGCAAACCTGACCCTGTCTCTCTCTCTCTGCTTAAAACCCTCTCAGGCTCTCCATTGCCCACAGGCTAACGCTGTGTTCCCTGTGTCAGCGTCTGGCCGCGCCCGCCTTTCTGGCCTCGTCCTGTGCCGTTGCCCTTTGCACCCAGACTTCTTTCAGCTCCTCAGAGCCTTTGCCTGTGTTGTCTCTGCCTGGAAGAGCACGTCTTTCTGTCCCCTCGACCCCACCTCCTGGCACGCACGACTCTCAGGTTTCCTCCTGCCGGGCACTCGCACTCGGCGTGTGCCCCTTTCCAGAGCTGTCCTAGCCGCCGGCTGCGCCGGTTAGGTCCCCCTGGGTACTCGCTGACCGTCACTCCCCCTCCCTCCCTCAAGGCCATCCCACCCTCTCCATTTCCCCCTTCCTTCTCTCTGCCCATATTTATTAAGTACCTGCCACGTACCAGGTAGAGATATAGTGAGAAATAAGAATAAACGTGGACCTTGCTCTCATGGACTTGGGGGGTAATGAGGGCACCTTCATTAAACAAAGAAACACCTCATAAATAACAACAAATCGGGACAAGCATTTGACACTTCTCACATGGCTTCTGTCCCATCGGCCTCCCTGGGAAACAGCCTCTGAGATGGAGACCAGCGGCAGGGAGTGCACTCCGGGCGCCCTGGGAGTTGCCTGCTGTGAAAGGGAAGGGGGAGCAGGACTGGGCAGAGGGACAGGCAGCAGGGACACAGTCTCTCGGAGGCCTACGCTGACCCCATGGGGAGGTCTGGGACTGGGATGAGCCTCAGAGTCGTCCCATCTGGGATGAGGGCTGGCTAGCCCTCCCCTCCCCACAATCAGTGGATGAAGGCTGTCCCGGGAATGGGCTGTGACGTTGGGCGAGGGCAGCTTCCTGTCCACAGAGCAAGGCCCCAGAGGGCCAACAGCGAGGGCTGTCTTCTGGCAGCAGCCCAGCACTTCGTTCCTGAAGAGGGGCCTGGCCAGCCCAGCCCAGCACATGAGAGATACACGTCATTGCCCACACATGACATGTGGGGAAACTGAGGCTCCCAGACATTTGGAGATTTTCTTGGGACTGTGTGGCTTCTTGGCCTCAGCTCATCTGTCCACTCCCACACTTTCTCTCTGCTGCCTGCAATTGCTTTACCCTTGGGGACCCGTGGAGGCTGATGCACATTGGTGAGTCTGAGGAGCTGGTTCTCTGCCAGGTGACCTCGCCCAGTGCTTGGAGGGGAGTTGCAGAGGCTGCCTATGGGGGACACAAGAGGAAGGGGACTCTCAGGACTCCTGCTGGTGTTTCACAGCCTCAGAACAGTCCTCACTTGCCCTTGGTAGCATCTCTGCGCCCCCGCCCGGCATACCCTGCACAGGCACAGCCCGGTTCTGGTTTCGGGCCAGCAGGTGATGTAAGTAATATGTTTCAAAGGAGAGACAGGTGAGCCAGAGCTGGGCCCTGCCATTCCCAGGATCATGGGTGAGATAGGCTAAAAACAAAGCAAAACAAAACACCCAACTCCTCAGCCATCTGGAAATATTTATCAAACCCTTCACCTGTGCTCTATGTGTATTGCAGGGAGTTCTCCCAACAACGTGAGGACGTACAACTCATTAGCCCATTTTAAAGATGAAGAAACTGAGGCTTGGAGGCTCCAGTGGCTTGCACAGTGGCATTTAGCTAGTACAGGGTGGAACCTAGATAGGAGGAAGAGAGTTCACAATGGAGGGTAGGAGTGGGAGCCTGGAGAGTCCCTGACTGGAGCCACTGCCATTTTCCAGAGCCCCAGCGGCCCTCGGGGAGGGAGGAGAAGAAGCCCACCCAGCCCAGGCCTGGCCAAGTCACCCCTAGTCCACACTTGGAGGTGGGCAGGTGAACGCTGCCTCAACCAGAGTTCAAGAGAAATCTTGTCTGAACTTGCCAGCCTGGCTTCCACGGAGCCCTGGGTGTTGAGGGAAGAGCATAAGGGGGAGAGGAACCCCTGCCCCCCAACCGCCCAGCATGGCCACTGGCTGCAGAGCGGGGGAAGCCCTGCCTCGGATAACGAGGTTGGGGCCTGATTCCCCACCTCAGGCCCGCGTGGAGAGTCTCCTTCCAGGTGTAGAGGGCTTATTATCAAGAAGCCTCTTTTTACCAGGGGTTGGGACTTGTCAGGAGGCACTTGAGTGTTGTCCTTGCTTGGCGGCTCTGGGGCTGAGTTCAGATGCTGTTTTACCTTAGGTGCACCTAGTGTGTGCCTGCCGCCCTGTGGGGGCGTGTATATTGGTGGTCTCATCCAATCTGCACAGTAGGAGAGAAATGATGACTCCCATTGATCTGATGGGGAGACTGAGGTCCAGAGAGGCAAAGGGACTCACCCAGATCTGCAAACTCCCAGCCCAGGGTTCTCTGGAATTTTCCTAGCTCCTTCCCCAAAAGATAACATCCTTCTCTTACAATCTCTGAACTAGGGAGCAAATATCAGTGGTCAGGAGCTTTTGGTTTGACTTTCATGCTTTTTGGAGAGCAACTTTCTTTTTTGAGAGAGAGGTTTTGGTTGGACCTGCTAGCCCTCACTTTCCCTATTCTTTAAATGGGTATTAGTACTGAGAGTAGTACTAGTAAAGAAATTCTGCCTTTTCAGGATGCCGTGTGGCTCACGTGTTGTTAGCACAGGCCCAGGGCCTGGAGCCCAGGAGGGGCCCTGCAAAGGCTGGCTGGTATTTCAGGATGGCCAAGGGAAGAGGCAGGCGCACCGCTGCATCCTCAGCCTCCCTGCCTCCTTCAGGACTTGCGCCCCTGGCCTCTTCCTGATACGGTCCTTGGCAGTGTGTGGGTCCCGCTGTGGGTGTGGGGTGTGCACGCTTGCATTCACGCATGCCTGTACTGCTTCTGCCCTTAGACCCAGGCCCCAAGGGCCCCCAAGACCATGTCTTCCCCTCAGATCGGGGCTGAACCCAGCGCGTTCTGTTCATGGTGTCTGATTGCTTAATGAGCTTGGCATCAGGGTATGAATAATTGCACCATAAAGTATGTAAATCTAATCATAACAACACTGTGCTGGGTAACTTGCATTCTCTCAGCTCTCAGGTGCCCTGATCCTGGGACAAAACTTTCGTGGGAACCGTACCACCCAGCTCCCTCATGCCTTTCTGAAATTATAACTACAACGTATACCTCGGCCTCAGCGGTTACAATTGTACAAGTGGCCCCTTGCTCCCATTTCATCTGAGTCTCACAATAATAATGAGGGAACATTTATGGAGTCCCTTCAGTAAGCCAGGCATAGTTCTAATCATTTTACATGTGTTAAGTCACTGAATTCTCCCAGTAACCCTGTGAGATAATCATTAGTGGATTCTCTGTTCCATGGATGAGGAAAGAGAGTCTCAGAGAAGTTTCATAACTTACTTTAGGTCACACAGCTACTAAAGTGAGAAGTCGGGAAATTCTGCAGGCAGGGAAACCGAGGCACAGAAAAATAAAAAAAAGACTTGTCCAACATTTCATAGTAATTTGGGGTTCACCCAGCTATCCTGGGACTCTTCAGCCATTTGGAGTCTGCGACGGTCTGAGTGTCACCCCAATGTGTGACTGCATGGCTGAGTGTGTATGTATTGGGGGTGTGGCCTGAGGCCTCATTCTGGGAAAGTCAGGGGAAGCAGCCAAAGCAAAGAGCTATTTTAAGGCCTCCCCTGCCCGCCCCGCTCCCCACACAGCCCCTCTGCTGAGCCGGGCTGCAGTGGCCCGGGGCCTGGGCCAAGCATGGAGAGTTTTGTTCCGAGAGAAGAGGGAAGTCTTGGCTCCAGAACATTCACACCCAATGAATTACTTCAACGCTAGATTAGACTTGCAGGCTTCAAGCAAAGTGATAATAGGGCCCAATTAAATTAATTTATACGGACTCTATGATCTGGGCCCCTCCCTTGGTGGCAGGGCAGGCCTGACCCGCCACTCCCTGGCCCCCGGGCCCAGCCCATGCTGAGTTCTGGAGGGCGTTGCGGGGGATGCCGTGGAGGGAGAGACCAGGGTTGCTGTTTTGTTTTGTTTTGTTTTGTTTTGTTTTGTTTTGTTTTGTTTCAGTCTGATGTGCAGGTTGGAGAAAATTACCCTAATTAAACAAAGACTTCTGGCTATCGAATTCCTGGTTAGAGAAGGTGAGGGCTGGCAGTCTGACTAAGGACAGACTCCCAGGGTCCTAGCGTCCTTGAAGAGGTCAGTTGGGGAGGTCCTCAGCCCGTGCCCAGAGCTCTGCGCTTCGCTGTCAGAGGCAAGGAGATACACAGCTTTCCGTGGTGAGTGGGTGGGCAGAAGACTGGGCACCTGGACTATGGGCTGGGCTCTGCCAGTACCTTGCTGGGTGAAGGATGTACATGAACCCTTTTGGGTTTAGGATGAAGCCCCCTCCTTCATAGGCTCAAAAAGCCCTCATGACCCAGCCCCTGCCAGCCTTTTCTGCCTCCCTGCCTGGCCCTCTTCCTTCCTCCCACCTGACTCCCACCCTGCAGTTTCCTGGCTGGCGGTGCTTCCCTGCCCCCCAGCCCGCTTCCTGGGCCTTTGCCCAGGATGTCCATTTCCCCCGCTTTCCCTAGGAAGTGCTCACCTTTCTCTGTCCCTGCCCTTAACATTCTGACGTGGTGGGCGGTCTCTAGCCCAGTTCCAGGCTGATGGCCCAGCTGTGTGGCTAGCACTGGATGAAGAGCCTGGCGCCTCATCCGCACGGCTCGGCCACTGGCCTGGGACAAGTTACTTCCTTTCCCTAGGTTTCAGTTTTCCATTCTGCGAAAGATGGAATTTGTCCTGCATCTGGTGCTCGGGATTCCAGCAGTTTCTCGTCTGTCTTGCTGCACCAAGCAGAGGCCAGCGCTGAGGCCCTGAGGCTGGGGATGGCAGAGGTGGGCTCTCTGAGTTGAGGGCCGGCCAACAGGCTGCAGGAGGGATTTCGCAGGAGCTGGGCCTCTCCCACTGTCTTCTCCTGGTTGCGCAGGGCTCATTCCACTGATGTTTGTTAGGTGCTCCGTGTGCTCAGGTCCCACCTTCACTTCTGCCTGGGATACTCCATTCTGGGGTCCTGGCTGCCGCCTGCAGGACTGGGGACATCTGCCAGGCCTGCATGGCTCTGAGCCCCAGAGACCTCCTCCAGGGGCCTGGGGGTAAGGAATCAACATCCATTCTCCCCTGACCTCCGACCCCTGACTGTATTTGAATCCAGATCAAGGAGCTTGAACTTCACCAAGAAATGTGGGAATCTGGGCAAAGCAGGAAGTGGCCTGGTCAGATAGGGGCGCAGGCAATAAGCCTGTCCTGAGATGCTTCCACGTGGGGTCCCTGTGGGCAGGCCTGCTGCCCCCAGGCCAGGCCTGTCTCTTCCCCGGCGTGGTAGGACCATTTTGTGTCCCTCAGACTTTCCAACAAGTCGTTGACTCTGTAGGGCAGTGTGGGGCCAACCATGGAAAACCAGCCCTCCCCACCCTACGCCCCATCCCTGAGGAGGCAGGGCCTTTTTGGGGTTGTAAATTTATTGCGGAAGCTGAGGGCTGGCGCCTGCTGCAGGCAGCCTTTGAACCTCAGCCTCACACTCAGCACCCACCCGGGCCTTTCCTCCAGCCAGCCGGAGGAGCAGGCCCATGGCCAGAAAATGGAAGGCCTTCGTGGAGAAGGGGGCAGGAGCCTGGGTAACTCCCCCTGACCCCCAGCTCACCCCTCCAGGGCCCCAGAGATAGGCCTTGCTGGCTGGACTGTAGAAACAGCTGACGTGAGAGGGGAGCCTGGGCCGGCGCAGGCCCTCCACCGTCACAGACCTCCTCTTCATCTTTCTTCGGTCAATACATCTACTGGGATGGGGACTTAGAGCTTGGCATCCTATCCTCCCAATTCTGCCTTCTTTGGGCCTCAGTTTCCTCTTCTGTAACAGTAGAGCATTAATGTCACCTTTATGTTCCACTGGGGGTCTAATGTTCCATTGCATTCCATATTCTTTTCTGGGCCCCCCCTCTGTGCCGATGCCAGGGTCAAAGGAGATAGATGCAGGAGTCTGCTGGTGTGTGGGGGTGGGTGGGAGTGCGTGGTGGTAGGGAGGGTGGGCAGCAGAGAGTGAAATCCAGGAAGCCTGGCACCAACTCACTTACCCTGAAGCAGGGAAGACTTTCCACAGAAGGCACGGGTGAGACTGGGGACTGGAATTACTGACGCATTCATGTATTGATTAGACAAATGCGAGAGTCTACTCTGGCAGGAAACACACTGGATACTGGGTGTGCTGCACGTGTGAAACAAGAATGAAGAAAGACATTGGCCATGGAAGGAGGGCATTCCAGCCAGAAGGAGCACTAGGTGAAGAAAGTGGCTCATGAAAGAGCATCATGGCTTTGGAGAAGACAAAACATTATGTGTGGCTGAAGAAGGGGAGAGGTGAATGCTTCCTGGAGTAAACAGCTTTGCGACCGGAGTGACACAAGATCTATCCCAGCTCTGCCCTTCCTGGCTGTGGGACTTTGTGAAAGTTGTTTGACTTGTCTGAGCCTCAGAGTTTGTAGAAAATGAGATATAATTTTTACTTCTTGGGGTCGTGAGAATTAAATGAAGGAAGGTAGGCACAGCACCCAGGCCAGCATCTCCAGAGGTCAGCAGATGTAGCCAGTGGGGGTACCACAAACAAACAGAACTTTCTATCAGCCAAAATCTTACTATAGAAGCAGTTCATAGGAGGGGAGTAAGTTCCCTGTCATGGGAGGTGTACAAGCCGGATTAGCTTTGTCAGTCAGGGAAGCAATAGGAGGAGAATTTGAACCAGAAACATCTGAGATCTTCTAGCTCTCTGGTTATAATTCCACCAAGCACATATGGCCATCTGCCCCAAGATATCCTTGTATAGGTTTGAAACTAGCATCCTTGTCCTCTGAGTTTGTTCTCCAGGCTGACCTGGCCCAGAAACTTGTACATTCTCCACATGTACTGGGTTTCAGAATTCTCACTTCCCTGGTCACTTCCTCTGGTCACAAATTTCATTCCCACACTGGTCACCACTCCCTAGGAATCTAGTCGGTATGAAGTAGATTGAGAAAATCACCTCCATGGATTTGGGTACAATATCTCTATTGATGTGACCAAAGAGGTCAGTGATTGTTTGGCAGCCTGGCGTCCATTCAGCTGCAGCAGGAGACCCACCCACTTTGGCTAAATGTTCTCAGGCATCTCAAGATTTTTTAGCACAGAGCATTCCAGAAAAGCAATAAATCCTTGTAGGATAAATGAATGAAGTGTCTGACTTTTGGCTCAAGCCAGCCCTGAGAATGGAAATCCGGAGAATTAGGGGACACAAAGGGATCTTCACAGCTGGGGGCTGTGTTGCAGTTTTTCCTCGGGAGCTCAGAATACTTCCTGTCTCCCCATTCATCACTACCCCACCCTGCTGGTTGCTTTCTGTCTTCACAATACACCTCTGTGGGGGGTGGAATGGCAGGCTAATAGACTCATAGAATCACAGGTTGTCAGCACGGAGGGGCCTCTGCAGAGGTCCGGTTCAGTCTCATAATACAGATGGTGAAACCAAGGTCAGAGTAGAGAGAGGCTGGCAAGGTTTCTCAGAGTCACCCAGTGCGTCCCTGATGGAAGGCAATGCAGAGAGGTGGTGAGGATCATGTCGGATGATGTAAGTGTGGGTGGCCCCTGGCCCTGGTGGGACAAGCTTGCTCACCCTCTTCGCAAGGTCTTCAGGCTAATCCCACCCACCAGTACCCAAGAGCCCTGCAGGAACTCAGAAAGTCTCTGAGTCCTGCGACCCTGGCAGAGTCCCAGACCTCAGACCTCGGTGGAGGACCCTGGCAGAGGACCACAGGAAAGCATCCATCCTGGCTTTGATCACAAGGCTGGTGCAGGGAGAGGGCCTCCAGTTCAACTTCCAGTTCCGACTTTGCCCCTGTTCTCTGTGACCCTGGGCAGGTCCCATCCCCTCTGCTGAGCCTCAGTTTCCCTATCTGTGAAATGACAGAACCTAACTGGCCTCAGAGGCCTCTGAGCCCTCACTTGCTGTTTACCTGAATGCTGTAGCAGGGGGGATCTGCACTCACCTGCAGCACTTCCTGCCTTGGCACACGCCAAGCCCCCTATCTAATCCTGGGGTCCCAGACCTGCCCTCCAGGGAGAAATTGCTGTGATTTAAGGTTCCAGATTTCCTGGACCATTAGTGTCATAATACTTTATATCTGGGCCTTGATTGCTTTTTAATTAAAAACGAATCCCTCCCAATCCCTGGTTTTACATGCATCTCTGGGACCCTGCAGAGGTTCTGCTCTGCCGATGCTTGGTGTAGCCCTGTTCTCCGCTCTCTGTTTCCTCCCTTGAATCCCCAGCTCCTCTTGTTTTAGAAAAAGAAGTATCTGGAATTCTTTATGGACTCTGAGCCTAACTATTCCTTGAATTAAGTGCTAAGGCTCCAAACTGCATACCACAGATGCCCAGCGCTCCACATTTGAAGCCATCTGAGCAGGACAGGAAAAAAAAGGTGGCCCCAAACCAGTTTTGTGACTAGCATGCACCTCCAGCCCAAGTATGAGATGAGGGCGGGGACCGGGGGGACTGGAAGGACAGGCTTGGGGTGCAAGGACTGTCCTCCTGCTTCATGGCCCGTCCTGGAGTTTGGGGTCAGAAGGATGTGCATCTGAATCTCCCCTGAAATACCATCTGCAGCCTGGAGGCTGGAGCAAGAGGAGAGGCTTACAGAGTCAACGCTGCCCTGCCCGAGTTTGGCAAGAAAGGAAGAACCAAGCTTCCTGTGGGCCAGCCTGGACAGCCTGGAATGGAGTGGGGCAAATCCTTCAGCAAGGGCTAGGCCAAGGGCTGCGGCCTGCCATGGTCAGCTGACCCAACAGTGTCTGCGAGGGCTGAGGGAGAGTGGGAGGCGTCAGCAGGAAGAGGGGGCATCGCCCACGTCAACAAATTGTTTCTTAGCAAGGAGAGAGGATCGCTGAAAAATCTGCAGTGCCCCCGCAGAGAGAAAGCGGGGTTTTAGATATTGCCATGGTGAGAACACCCCCGTGCCAGATTCTGGCAGCCCCGGGAAGTCCTACTGTTCTCATTTTATGTCTACCTTCCTTCTCTCTGTCTGTTCCAGACGTGACTCTGAAGGTGAGGGAGACACAGTAGAGGAAACCCACTAACCCCTGTGCTCTTCCCGGGGGCTAAATCTGGATATGGGCCTGAGCTAGGGGAGGGGGAACTTTGAATTGGGTATAAAAGCCAGGTCAGGTGTAGCTGACACTACCTGAAAATGAGACTGTCCTTTAGTAGCTAACAGAGTGGGAAGGCTGAGGTCCACCTCGGGTCCCTTTCAGGGCTGAAGAGGAAGAGCCAACAGGGCAGGTTTGAGAGACAGTGGTGAAAAATTAGAATATTTTTACTTGCACACTACAGACTCCAGCCGTTCCAAGTGACAATTATACACACATTGTTTCATTGCCTTTCACAAGCCATTTGCAGGGGGGTCACTTTTATCATTCCCAAATTACAGATGAGAAAATAGAGGTTGAGAGAAATCCAATGACTTGCCCAGGGGTCCTTGATTCAGGATTTGAATGGATTCCAGGGTCTGGGCAGAACTTTCTAGTCCAGGATCTCTTCTCACCTTCAAGCTCAGCCCCCAAAAGATTCTGATCAGGAATGGGGGCCAAGGATGCTGCATTTTCACAAGCACCTGGGAGATTCTGGTATAGGTAGGTGGTCCAGAGAGCATGTACCAAGAACAGTCATTTGGGGCTCTGGAGCCAGACTTCGCAAGCTGGAAGCCCCGTTTTGCTACCTCTTAGTTGTGTGACCTGAAGGCAAGTTTCTTCTCTCTATGCCTGAGTGTGCTCATCTGTAACATGGGCTGATCTGGGTACCCTATACCAGATAAGGCTGGTATATGTAACCTGAGTTGGTATATGGAACTGAGTTAGTATATGGAACTCAGTGATATGTCACATGCAATACATAGGGAGTGAGCACTTCATAAATGTTGGTTATGCTTATTGTAATTGTTCACATTCATAGTAGTGGTAGCATTATGTATGTGGTGATGCGTATTGGGCCTTGGTCTACCTGGGCTCGGTGGATGGGGGCCTTAAAAATCAGGTTAGAGGGTTTGAGGGGTGCTGCTGTGTGTGGGCGGAGGGCACAGGAGCTGAGATTTCTGTTGGAACGAGAAGACCATCAGCTGCGTTGGGGTCAGCGCCCGGAGAGAAGAGGCTTTGGTGATGGCAGGTGCGCCCAGCCACCGGGTCAACGGTCAGTGCCGCCTTGCCTGGCGGGCTGAGCAGGGATAAAATAGTAGCGCTTGCTGGGCACCTTTATCTTGCTTGATCCTCAAAACAACCACATGAGGTAGAAATAGCTGCTCCGATTATTCTCACTATAGAAATGAGGAAACTGGGAGCCGGCTTGCTGAACAGCCCAGCTGAAGGTCACAGGGCTAGTGTGGAAGCAGGATGAAACCTGGGCTGGCTCTAAAGTGTGCGCCTTTGACCACGGCTCCCCCACCCAGGACAGGCAGAAGGAGGCCCTTCTAGATCCCTCCCTGTTACTCCTCTCAGAACCACACAGGGGTCAGCTGGGTCTGGGGATAAGGCCAGCCCTTCAGCTCACCTGGCACATGGGTGAACAGTCTCGAAGTGCCTTCTCCGTTGGACCTGGCTAGGTTGAGAGCCACTCCTGGGGTCTCTCAGGCCTCTGGGTGCAGCAAGGCGAGCAGAGGGATTTATCGCAGTGGCCTAGTTCCATTGGTTTTGGGAACCTGACAGCTTGTCCTTTGGTTTTGGGGTCCGGGTGCCCCTTGGTTCCCGGGAGCTCAGGGTTCCCAGGGGTTCAGGGTTCCTGGGTCAGGGGACCCTGGGCGGTCTCAGGGCTTGTAGGCTGTGTGTACTGACTTTACGGGGCTGCCGTGTTCACAGGGCCCATAAAACACATCTTGAGTCTGAAACCCTCAGAGTTTCCATGTCTCCCCGGCCCAGGGCCAAAGTGAGAGGAGCGAAGAGACTCAGGAAGCCGCATTTGGTGGGGCAGCTCCCCACACTGGCGCCTACCCCGGGGCGCGGGGCGGGCGTCGCGGGAGCCAGGTCCAGGGCGGGCGCCTTCCAGGCCTCTTATCAGTCCTCGAGCCCCCTGGCAGGTGGGGCCATCTGTTTTTTAAGAACATTTTGTAACTTGCTTTGGTTTTGTAAAACAGTCTTACACTCTCATTTTATAATAGATGAAACTGAGGCTCAGAGAGGTGAAAGGACTTCAAGGACCAGGTGGGCCTGGGGAAGATTAAGACGAGAATGAGCTTGTTCTCAGGGTCACCTGACCTCCAACTACAGAGGGGGACTCTTGTACCTGAGAAATTGTAGCCAAAGCTGAGGTGGGTTTTTTTTCCTCCACTGGATAAAGAAGGACTGTAAACATGTTTTTAGGCTGCAGAGTGGGGCAGATGGGGCAGGTGAGGGCACTGGGTGGTCGGGCCCCACAAGCGGCCACCTGGCGAGCTGGGGGCAGGCTGGCCTGCGCAGTCCAGGCAAGGAGGCCTCTGGCGTGGAGGCCTCGGGCTCTCAGCAGGCCCCGCCTCCTCTGGACCGCCAGCGGGGTCACCTTTCAGCTGGCTGCATGGCTGGATCTCTGGCCTGCAAGCACTTTCCTCCTCCAGATGGGAACAGCTCTGGTCCCCCAGCAGCTCTGTGGAAAGAGTCTTGGGACCAGGGACACCAGGTCCTCAGGAGGGAACCCTGCACTGCTGGACAGGTGCCCTCCAGAAAGCGACGCTTCCCCTGCCGTGATGGGGAGCTCACTCCTCCCAGGGCGGCACCTTTGTGTGGGGCTGCTGTGCCTGGGAGAAGGTTCTTGCAGGCACTGGTTCAAATGTTTATCTCCCTGGGCCACCTTTCTATTGGCTTTGCATACTGAGACCTCGTTCATGCATTCATTCACTCATTCATTCATTCAGCAAATATTTGTGAACCAAGTGTGGGCAGAGCCTGTGCCTGCCATTCCCTCTGCTCTCTGGGCCCCTCTGGAATATGAGTGCTCTGACTAGGTCCTCTTGAGGCTTCCTCTGGGGTCAACGGTCGGGTCTTCCTCTGCTCCCAACTTCTTGCTGCCTGGCTGCCCCCTGAACATTTACTGAGGAGCCGCAGGAAGCTGTGGGCAGAGTACAGACCCCAGGCAGGCCCCGAAGGGCCTGGGTGACCGGTGCAGCTCTGTTTCTGCTCCCTGCGTCCCTCTGTGGTACATACGTGTCGCCCTTGTGTATAATGGGGGGTTCAAAGCAGATGGTCTTGAGGAGTTAGTCTCTCCTTACCCCTCAGAACTCTGCACAAAGGTCACTTCTAGTCCTCTAACACTCCAGCTCAGATGTTTTTAGTTCCTTTTTGGGAACGGCTACCTCCTCCTAGCATTGCCTCTGTGTGGGTCTAACTTGCCCACGGACCCTGCAGTTTACCCTCAGCCCCAGCCCTGGCCCCAGCCTCAGCCTGGGCAGAGGAGGCTTGGGTTAGCATGAGGGTGAACTGGGAGGCGGGGGGCACTGGGCAGGGCAAAAGCACACGCTTCAGTGGTGGGTGGTGGTGCTTGAACCCTGACCACAGCACATGCCTTCTCTCTGTGACCTTGAGCAAGTTTTAACCTCCCTAAACCTTAATTTTTCCATCTGTAAAATGGGAGAAAGGGAGAGAAAGAGAGAATATAACTGTCTCATTATTATGGGCACTCAAAAAGTAGTTGGTATTATATTTCATTTTTCCCATGCAAGCCCAGAGGTTTCTGCATTTTACAGAGGTGCTGGTGTATTCTATGGGGATGTGCCCGTAACCCAGAGAATGTAATTGTTCAGCTCACCTGGCATTGACTGGGCACCCAGTCTGTGCCCATCCTGACACATTGGGCTCCTGACCATGCACACAAAGCCTCAAGGTCTCCACCGGGTGGGGGCCGAGTAGGCTCTGCGGCCAGTGGCTGGCTGGTGGTGGCAGACAGGCCTCGTAATGCCCTGTTGTTGGAGGCCTGGCACCAACACAGGCAGGATTAGGGGGGCCAGGCCGACTGCCAAGGTTGGACAGGCTTGATTGCCTCCACCCATCCTCCAGGCCTGGCCCAATTAAAATGTTCTGTCCTACTGGACTTGGAGCCCCCGGGCCGAGGAGCTCGTGGGAGAAGGGAGGCCCCAGCTTGGGACAGGCTCTGCACACAGCGAACCCCTCCTTTTCCAAGGCATTTCAGTTCATTCTTCAGCCCTTTCCTGAGCCCCTAATGTGTGCCTGGCCCGGGCGGGGTGCTTTGCACATGTTATCTCACTGACTCTTTACTGACCTGCAAGATACAGACCATTGCTTGTTCTCATTTTGGAGACAAGGCTCAGGGAAGGGAAGTGACTTGCCCAGGGCTACAGAGTTGGCAGACCGTGGAGTCAGGATTCGAACCTGGCTGTGTGATTCTGGAACCCAAACTTGCTCTTACCCCTGTACTGGGAGTGAGGACATCCTTCGCTCACTTGCTCCCTCCGGCTGTAATCATGTGGTGAGAATTTGCACTGTCTGGGGAGGGTGCTGGGTGGGTCCATAAAGCCCCTGCCTTCGAGGAGTTCATCCTCTAGTGGTGAAAACAGGCAACTGGCTGTTATTCCACAGGGGATGGTGGATTGTGAAGACTGGGCTAGGTAAGAGGATGTGTTTAGGTTAATTTGTTTCTAGCCCACTTCATTCCAAAAGAGAGGTGGCCTGCAGACATATATAGAGTTGACTAATTTTTAAAGGAAGGAGGGACAATAAGGGCAGAAAAAATACAAGGATGCAAAGGATGAAGTCAATCACAAGATGCCCTCTGGGAGGTTCTCTCTACTTACCAAACACGAATCTTGAATGAACTCTGGGCTTCCTAGAATGCGTACGAGGCAGGAAACAGAGCCGTGGTTCCAGTGGTTTTTCACCTCACTTTTCGCGTTACATGACATTTTCCAGATGAACTCTTATGCAGAACCCTGGCCAATATCTCCAATAAAAGGGAAAGTGCTCTAGTTGAAGGGAGGTGAGGGGGACTTGGAGCCTCAATGGCTCAGCCTTCCCTCGACCCTCTTGACTGCTCGTGAGGCCCCTCTCAGGATCCTGAGGGCTCAGTTAACGCCATCAAGCTACACTCCACTCTGGCCGTCCTATGAAAAGTGAGGGACGCTAGGGGGACCCAGTTCTGGCTGACACGAAGGCCAAGAGAGATTCCTCTTGTGGGTGTGAAGGCCTCCTCCATGCCAGGCTTGTGCTGGGCACTGGGATCCACATGAGTCAGACACATCCTTGCCGAGGGGTCTCCTGTCTGGTGGAAGAGGCAGAAGGGTGACAGGGACATTGGAGGGCTGAGCCAGCACTGAACTTGCATTTACCCCACATCGGCCTCCATGTACCTGTTTATAATTGTAAAATGGGTAGGGATATTGAGATCCCTCGTGGAGGGAGCGGAGAGTGGGGAGACCTTGATTGGAGTCCTGGCTAGAGCAAGAGGACTAGTCAGACATTTCCAACACTCCTGAGCACTTGCTACGTGCCAGGGAAGGTCCAATCCTGTTGGGGAGTGGGGAGAGGCTGAAGCTTATACAATTTGGGAGCCCTCTTAAGAAAGAAAAATACAGAAAAATATAAAATCAAGCACAAAAGTGAATATTTATTTAGAATGAGAGATCACAATCATTTAAAAATTTTAAAGGCAGAATAATATCACAAACATCACTAAATAAGGAAAATAATATATTTTTCTTCAGTGCCAGAAATAATTATATAGCTTTTTTTCTCATAATTTTGGACTGCATACTCTATTTGCCTCCTCATATTACAATAACTTCTATAATATTTTATATGGAAAGAATATAAAGATAATTCAGTCTTCCCTCTTGTGTGACTAATTGAAAACAGTTTATTATTATTACTGATAGTTGGGATATATAAAACCTTCAACTTTAGAAAGAAATGTACTTTCTGTTTGTAGTGCCCTACAAATATAGACCTTCTGATAAGTTCTATTTTACTCAATTTCCATCAAGAAAAAGAAAGTGTACTTATAATTTTGAATTATATAGACTTCATTATCAGTGACATTATTGATGTGAAAGAGTTTCCGTTCTGAGAAGGGCCAAGTTCTTTGCCTACGCTCTGGAACGTCTGATGCTTGGTAGAATATTCCATACATTTCAACCTCGTTTCTCTTCCGCTAGCCAGCCCCACACTTCAGGGGCCGGTTACAGTTCTGGAGCTAAATGACTTGGCACAGCGGGCAGCAGAGGTCTGTATTCTGGAAGGTGTTCCTAAACCAGGACGGCTAGCAATAACTATAACCATAAGTGATGGCAAAGCATATAAATGTCCACCACTCATCCCAAATTACTGTAAATGTATCCTCAACTCAACTTCCCTTTAGCTAGATCCTCAACTCAGCACCACTTGACAGGAAAGGAAGATGGCAGGATAGTCAAGGTGCAAAGAAACAGTGCTATTAACACTTTGTGGCTAAAATATCTTACTTTTTACAAGGTTTTTCAAGAATATATGACCACTGGGACACATTTGGAGAGTATTTCTCAGAGACGGGACTAATGCAGAGAGAGCGCCCAGAAATGCATACTCTCTTCCAGGTAAATTTGCCTTGGTGCTGACAGTATTTTCCTCGGTTTACATGTCCTATCTCAGGGACTCTCATAACTACCCCGTGAGGTAGTGTTTTTTTGTTGTTGTTTTTGTTTTTTAGTGATGAGGAAACTGAGGCCCAGAGAGCTGGAGAGAGGAGCCATGAAATGGGGCGGGGGGGGGCGGAGTTTTGAACTTGGAACCATGTGACTCCAGAACTTGTGCTGGTAACTTTGCTCTCCAGAAGCTGCTGGGACTGTTGTCAAGAAATGGATGAAGTGATGGATGAAGGGCTGGATGGATGGTTGGATGGATGGATGGATGGATGGATGGATGGAAGTGGGTGGGCGGGTTGGTGGACAGTGGGACGGATGGGCAGGTGGATGAATGGATGGATATGTAGTTGGATAGATGGATGGATGAATGGGCGGATAGGTGGATGGAAAGGTGGATGGAGGAATGGACGAATGGAGGGAAGGAAGGATGGATTCTTGCCTTATCCTCTGATACACTGAGTGCCCAGCTGTTTTCCCTGCTAGACATAAACTCCCCAAAGGCAAGACTGAGTCTGATGCTCCCTTGGTCCTTAGAGCTCAGCGTAGGACAGAGCCCAGAGGATAAACTTAGAAAGGGCCAAGCTGGGGACGGAGGGATGAGTTGGCCCAAGCCCCTGCTGTCAAGAGCTCAGCAACAGTATGGGGAAAAAAACACCATGGAGTGGACAGAGGTGATGTGGACAGAGGTGGTGTGGACAGAGGTGGTGTGGACAGAGGTGGTGTGTCAGAGAGCTATGCCCACAGGGAACCAGGGCAGGGTTCTGCTGAGAGACAGAGTACAGGACAAGTCCAAGTCTTTCTCCCCTGAGGCCATAATGCAGCCTGCAGGGGATCCCTGCCTGGGGTAGGGGCTGGACAGGTTGACCTCTCAGGTCCCCAGGCCCTGCAAACCCATTCTTGTTCTCTCCTCTGCTCTTGAGGAGTTGCCAAGCTTCCCTCTGGAGTTTTCCAAGGTGTCTAGGGAATGAGGGGCCCACCCAGGTGGTCCATTCCAAAGTTCAAGAGCCGGAACGGACAATGCCAGATCGCTCCAAGCCAGCTCCGTTTCGCTTGAGGCATTTTATGGGCCCAGCCTGAGTAAACACGAGCCCCATTAATGCACTGGGGGTTCCGCCTCCGCTGCTGTCAGTCTCACCTCCCAGAGCTGCAGGCACTGGGGCATGAGGCCCAAGGGCAGCTTGGAGAAGACACAATGAGGGCTGAAATGACCGCATGGCAAGGACCTCAGACACTTTCCAGTCCCTATCCATAGACTGAGGACTGAGGCTTGGGGAGGGGAAGGAACAGGGACCCACTGAGGCAGAGCCAGAGCCCCAACCCCTACCTCCAACCATGTGGCTCACTGTGTCCCCCTACCAGCCTGGGCAGGCCCTATGCCCTGGGGATGGTGATTTTCAATCCATCAGGTGAGACTCATGGTCTGATAATAGCTGGGTTCTTATGGCAGCAACAGGAAAGAAACTGTGAAATCAGAACTGCCTAGAAAACTCCTGGATTCTGCTCCCTTTGTTCATTTATTACCTGATTCCTCCACTCACTCCACACATCGTTCATGATGCCAGCTCCCCTTCAGGCCCCGAGCTGAGTCTGGGGACCCTGAGATGAGTCAGACCTGGCCTTTGTCCAGAATGAGATCACAGTCTGGTGGGGAGACAGGTGTGGACACAGGCAATGACAGTGATAAACCGCTATGCTCGATTCTGGGACAAAGGGAAGCCCAGGGGCTGTTGAAACCCTGAGGAGGGGTCCCCAACACAGGCTGGGGTCAGGAGGGGCAGGGAGTTCCCTGGGAGGAGGGAGAGATGAGGCCTGACCTGAATTTTGAAGATGAGGTTATCAGGCAGCTGGGCTGTGGGAAGGTACCTAAGGCAGAAGGAACAGCCCATGAAAAATCACAGTCCTTTGAGAGGGTAACATATGGTGTATAGTAAGCACTTGGGGAATATGTTTTGAATGAATGAATAAGGAAATGAATGTTAAGAAGTTTGATGTTACTATTGTTAATAATACTGTATTGTATATTTTAAAGTTGCTAAAGAAAGTAGATCTTAACAGTTCTCATCACAAGAAAAAAAATTGTAACTGCGTGGTGATGGATGTTAACTAGACTTATTGTGGTGATCATTTCACAATATATACAACTTTTGAATCATGCCTGAAACTAATATAATGTTATATGTCAATTGTATCTCAATACAAATAAATGAATACAAGCTGTGACAATTGATATGCTGTGAAAAAAAAAGTTTGATGTAACTGGAGTATGAGAGGTTTGGGGCAGCTAAGAGACTTCAGTGTTTTGTTTTATTTTCCTTAATGAAAATTTGTTAATTGAAGTATTGCATGACACAGAAAAGTGCACATATTATAAATACACAGCTTAGTGAACAATCAAAACTAAGCTCACTGGAATAACCACCACGTAGATCAGAAAGAACACAGCGCCTTGTGCTCTGCCCAGTCATGGCCTCCTTCCAAAGTGACCGCTCTCCTGCCTTCTGTCACTGAAGACTAATTTTGCCTGCTGTTTCTGGACTTCTTAGGGCAGTATGTACCCATTTGTGTACAGCTTCTTTGGTTCAACAGAAAACATGAGCAAGTCATTCATGGTGTTTCATGCAGTAGCCGAGGCTCGTTCCCTCCCGCTGCTGAGTAGTAGTCTGCAGAGTCTGTTGCCTCTTTCTCCTGTTAGTGGGCCTTTGAGTAGCACCCAGTTTGGGGCAATGAGGAATAGCGCTCTTATGACCATTCCAGTCCACCTGTGCGAGAAGTGCCCAGCGGCGTGCTGGACACAGCCTGCGTCAGCTGGTAGGAAGCCATGGCATGCATCTCTTCCCTGCTCTGCATTCAGTGATATCACATTGGTAGGTGAACACCACAGTGGGGTTATTTCCACCACAGAAACTGGCAGTGCATGTGTTTTAGAGGTGCTCAGTCACCATTGACCAGTCCACCACTGGCTGTACCCCTAAGAGTGGACTGCTGGATCACAGTGTGCAGTCAGCTTTAACTGCCCACAGTTTTCCTGCCAGTGCCAGTGCCAACTCACCCCCTCCAGCAGTGTGTGAGGGGTACAGATGCTCTGCCACTTCACCATGGAGGGGTATCCATGAGGTGAGGTTGCCAGGCCTTGTGGACAGGTTTACTGGGGAAGGGAAGGAGAGGTGGGGTGCTTGGGGGGCGTCCAGGCTCTTCTTGGGCTCCTGGAGGTTAGGAGGGCACTGCGGAGACCGTGAACCCAGTGGGAGAGCGGGCTTGGTGGTGGGTAGGGAGGCGGCTTTTGGACGGGTTGTGTCTGCAGGGCCTGTGGGATGTCGGGGGCTAGATGCTTCATCAACGCCCCAGACTCCACACCAGTGCCCCCTGCCTGTGACCTGATCCTCGGAAGGTCTCCCTTCTTCCTCATCTTCCTCTTCTTCATCTCACTTATGGGCATAGTTACCGTGAACCTAGGGTCATTGCCCCCTCCTGGCCCAGCCACCAGGAGCCACGCTGACTCAGTGTGGGCCCTGGGACAAGGTCTGGCTCCTCTCTGGGCCTCAGTGTCCCCTTCTGTACAATGGGAGACCTGGGCTGGAGGGCCTCTTGGAGGTAGTAAGAGTCAGACCCCCCAGGCTCCTGCCTCTGGGGGCTCCGGGCTGTGCCACCCCCCGTAGCCCTTTCCACAGTGAATTGTTCACACAGCACTGAGTCTTCGCTGCCTTGTAGCCTGCTTACTAACTAAGGTCTGTATGGGGAGGAGGCCCAGGGCTTTGCCCAGGGCCGCATAGCCTTGTGAGAGGCCAAGCCAGGATGCCAACTCAGATCCGGGGTTACAGGACCTGGCATTCTCCACCCAGGTGGGCAAAATCTTAGGGTAGGGCCAGGGCATGGTCACCCATCACCCCAGTGCCCAGCCCAGGCTCTAGTGGTGGGGGGACGCTTGGTGGGAGTCTACGGAATAAAAGAACATTCTGCACCTGCCCCAGTCCTCTGCATGGGGCTGAACAGACAGGAGTCTGGGGATCGAGCCTGCGGATGAGCTGGGTGTGTGAGTGGGGGTAGGGGGTGGGGGGAAGGGGTAATAGAAGTGGGTACACAGACTACAAAGAGACCATGGCCCATTTCCCCCGGCGATTCTCTTCGAAGCCAGGAAGTGGTTTATATTTTCAGAAGGAAATGAGCAGGTTTTGCTCATGGGGAGCAGATAGCTCTGGGAAATGGCTCCAAGGGAAACAGGCCGTGGGGGTGGAGAGCGTGGGGTGGGGCGGGGAGGCCAGAGGCAACCCCTCCCCTGCCAGGTGCGCCGGCGTTGGCCATCGAGGTGAAAAATGCGCTGATCTGTCCCTTTCCTGTCGCTGTTGAGAGATGCCTCCCCAGAGGGGATTCTTTGCTGAGGAGACTCAGCTAGACTGGAAGAGGAGCACATGGGCCAAGCTGGGAGGGGAAGGGGACCCACATTCCTTTCAGCACCTCTAGGACCCCACAAATCAGGGCCGGCAAGGGGAGGGCGAGGCCCACTGCTGCCTCACCCGGGAGGCTGGAGCTGGGGTGTTACAGGAGCTGGGGGGCTGGCTGGAGGCCACTTGGCGATAGGAGTGTTCCTTCAGTCACTGCATTCAACTGTCCTCCTTCCATCACCCCAACCGAGGGCCCCGCTGGGAGTGGGGACTCCGAGGTGGAGCTCCGGGCCTGGTGGAGGCGGGGTGGGGGGGACTGGTAGACAGTAATGTGTGACACAAGGGCGCCCTGAAGTGGGTGAAAGAGGTCAGCGTGGGCTGGGCTGGCCCAGCCAGTGCCCAGGGAGACAAATCCTGTGAAGGGGAGGGGAGAGGTGTGCCGAGCAGGGGGACAGCATGTGGGACAGCAGGGAGCAGCACAGCGTGGATGGGCAGTAATGGGGCGTGAAGAACACAGGGGACATGGGTGAGGGGTACCTAGGAAAGAGCCATTTCTGAGGGGTACATTGGAAGACCCCGTAGAAACAGCTCTTCCCCTTTGAGCTCACCGTGGCCAGGCACTAAGCTCGGTGAGGCATCTACAGAGCTCCTCTAAACCCCACAGCTACCTCTGAGGTAGGCGCTGGTACTATCCCCACGTGACAGAGGAGAAAAGTGAGGCATGTAGAGCCCCGATGAGCTTCAAAGGTCGATGCCGGGGATCAGGGCCCAGGAGCCTCTGACTCTAATCTCATAACCATCACACCTTGTTGTCACTGCCCCTCTTTGCAGAGGCCCCAAGAAGACAGTGGCTTAACTGGGGCTGCCCAGCATTTTTGAGGAAGTGTCTGGCCTCAGGCCTGGGTTGAGCTCAACCATCCTGGCCAGGCCTCCCTAGCTGCCCCCTCCACCGCTGGGCGCGCTGGAAGAACTTCAGAGGTGCCGAGCTGGTAGAGCAGGGAGGACCCCAGTCCTGGCGGCTTTCTTGTAAGAGGCTGAGGGCAGGGACGGGGCTTCGGAATCTTTGGAATGTGTGTTGTCTCCAAAGCTCCAGGCTGGGAGGGTGATCCCAGGAGGAAGGGCTCTGAGAACAATGGGGCCTGAGGTGGGGGCTTTTGGAACAGACAGGGCAGGGAAGGGCAGGGCTGGGGCTGGGCAAGGCCTTCGGGGCGCGGGCGTTGCAGATGTAACCACAGACGAGACAGGGAGCAGCCTCTGTTCTCCCTGGCCCTGTGGTGCCCTCCTTGTGCAGGGCGTTCGGTGCCCCCATATATATCCTCACACCTACAGCCACTGCAGGGCCCTGGCGACCTGTGGGATGGGCTTGGTGGTGGTCATTGCTCTACCTTACAGACTGAGAAATTGAGTTCTGAGGTGTGGATTGCCACAGTCCCTCTGTGTGCTGGGGACACACACCCTTGATCCGGCCACACCCAGCAAGCCCAGCCCTCAGGTGACTCCAGGAACCCAGGGCAAAGGGCCCAGACTCAGATGGTGCCGGCGCAGCATGATCAGAGCTGGCAGCCCAGGGACTGTGGGGACCCAGAGTGGGGAAGGCTTGAGGGAGGCTGCCTGGAAGAGACATCATAGATGGAGCCTTGAAGCACGGAGATGAGAACGCGGGCGCTCAGGGGAGAAGGCGCTGGTGGACTGGAGGCTTTGGGGCAGAAGAAAACAGCGTTCACTGGTCGTCGGAGGGGAGATGGGACAGGGGCGTGTCTCAGCCTCCAGCTGGGGCAGAAGCCCTCAGCCCAGCTGAGGGAGATGAGGTCACTGGCTGAGAGAGCTGGGTGGTGGCTACCCCAGCTCCAGGCCTCACCCACGGGCATTCTCCGAGACTGCGGACCGTACCCCCGAGGCTGCAGTGGGCCCCACGTGCCTAGGCTACTGAACACTGGTCCCCCTCCCCTCGTCTGTCCTGTGGTGGGAGGCCCTGGGCCCATGGGAGGCAAGGCCACCATCCAGAGGGGTAGGCACCTGGTCTCTGGGCCACCCCGACACTCCATCAGGGCTCTGGGATCTCGCCCCCAGCCATTCCCTCAGGGTGTGCTGCCCCGCGTCTCCGCTTCCCTTCATAGCTCTGTGCTGTGCCCTTCACTCTGTGGATACAGAGCTTCTTCCTGGAGCAAGTGTGTCCTGTGCTGGGGCCTCCTCATCACCAGCATTCAAGGCCCTCCCAGCCTGCCCCACATGTCCTCTCCAGTCCCGTCTCCTGCCACCTCTGTCCCCACCCCATCCTGGTCCTTGAGCCATACCAGGGACACTCTGGGGCCCAGTCAGGCCTGGTTTCCTCAGGCTCTGGGCATGTTGCAGTTCATCCCTTCGGTGAACGTCCCCCGGATGCCTCTTCTGTGTGGGGCATCCACTAGAGCCCTGCCCTTGTGGAGCCCTGTTTGAGTGGGGGCGAAGTCTGTACTCTCCAGAAGGAATAAGAAAGAGGCAGGGGGCAGGGGCCTGGGAGACCATGTGGGACATGAAGAAATAGGCCACAGAGGGTGGGGCTGGACAGCTGTGGAGGCCTGACTGAGTGACTCTGATTCCTGGGCCTGCTGCGGCCCCAAGGCCTTGAGAACATTAGCTCCCAGCCCCCATCAGGATCACGCATCTTGGAGAAGTAGAGTCACAAAGAGACGCACTATTGTACAGATGTGAACCCTATCGTCCGGAGAGGGCCAGGGACCTCCAAGGTCACAGAAACGTGGGTCGTCCTGGTCCACCCCAGCCCAGCCCGATGCACTGGTGCCCCCGCCCTCACCCCAGAGGCGCATCCTAGGGAGAGGCTGGGGCCATCAGCAGACGGGGCCGACCCTGGGCCAGGCTTTTTCTGAAGTGAACACCCGCCTGGAGTCCTAGAGCAAACAGGCACAAGGGCCATGGCCTCCCCAGCACCCCCGCCCCAGGCCCACCCTGACCGCCCCCGTCTGCGATCTCTGGAAGGAGCAGTCAGCGCCATTGTCTCCCTGGCCCCCCTCACTACTATGATGGCCCCTAGAGTCACTCCGTGGTGCCCTTGCCAACCTGCTTGGGAGCCACGGGCCCCCTTATCTGAGCAGACCACACCTCTGTCCCCAGGGAGCTCTGCTGGGACAGGCACACTGCTGCCCTGAGGTTATAAATCAGCAACAACTGTAAGACGAACGGCAGGGGAGCCCCCTCAAGGGTGTTCACACACATTGTCTGTCTGGACGCTTCCACCAACCAAAGGGTCAGCCAACAGAAACTGGGGCTCTGAGAAGGTGAGGGGTTCACCCAAGGCCAAGTCACAAATGCCAAGTTGAGAGGCCCTTGCCTGGCACCCTTTCCTCTGCCCCAAAAGCAGATGCCGAGCAGGGGAGTTTCCAAATCGCCGCCTTGGCCCCATTGCTAAAGACTTGGCTATTTCTTCCCCCTGCCCACCCCCTTGTCTGTGCCCTGGGCAGACCCAGCTGGAGGCAGGAGGCCAGGTCCTCTCCAGCCCCCCAGACATGGCAAGCTGTGTGCGTCTTAGACGCTTAGCTGCTTTGAGGACCCCTCCTGGCTATGGCAGAAATCTCCCCTTCCCACACCCCAGGCTTCATTCACTTCTTCAGAGGGGCTCGAGGCTGTCGCCTCCCTCTGCTGTGAGCGGGAGACCAGGAGAGAGTGGGCAGTCTCCACCCACAGGACCAGTGCTAAACCCAGGACTCCCTCTGTGAACTGCTGAAGTACAACAGGAGGCAGCAGGTGGTTCTGGGCCCGGATGGCAAGCAGCAGAGCAGGGGCTGCCACAGGATGGACAGGGTCCTGTAGCCTGGCTGGTAGGCCCAAAAGTCCCCTGTGGCATGCTGACTTTGCATCTTGGGAAGTCCCGCCAGCTCCCGGGGTCAGCATTCTCATCTCTAAAGGGAGGATAGTGGCAGCACCTTTTCCATGACGTTACCTCGAGGGTCTGGTGTGAGGTTTTATAAAGCACTTAGCAAGCAGCTGGCACTTAGTAGATGCTTAATAAGATATAGCCAATGTTATTATGAATATCTTTCATTAAGTGTTGGACAGGGCCAGCTTCTCATAGGAGCAGCCCCAGAGCTGAAAGCTGGGCCTGATTTAGAGACAGGGGTGAGTTCCTCTCACTGAGCACCACCCACTGCACATCATCACCTCTGCCGTACAACCTCATGGGATTGGCATGGTTTTCCCTCTTGCAAGGGTGGGAGGGGGACTTCAGAGAGGAGGCGTGTCCTGCGGAAGCCGAACAGACAGAGAGGGGTAGAACAGCTACACCCGTTCCCCCGTTCCCCCGGAGGACCCTGGTGGGCCATGCTCCTCGCAGCCCCTCAGGCTCACCGCGCCTCCCCCTCCCCAGGGTATCTCAGGATATTCTGGCTCTCCCAGAAGCTGCTGGCGCCCTTCTCTCACCCTGTTCTGGAGCTGTCTTCTCCTGCCCAACTCTTTCCAACCAAGATGCAGCTGTGGGGCTGTCATTTCAGCCTTTGATGACAACTTCACTTGTGCCTCGTTGTATTTAAGTGTCCCATCTGGCCCCAGTCTTCTCCTTCAGCCTTTGTACTTGACTGGGGTTGGAGCTGGGTCATCCACTGTCTGGGCCTCCCCACAGGTGCGAGGCTTCGGGCAATTCCTTCCCCAGCCACTGCCCCCTCTTTCACCTCCCATGTATGCAGACACCTGCTAAGTGGTCTTCAGTGACAATGCATTTCCTCGGTCAGCAAATATTTGCCACCCAGGGTTCAGCCCACCTGCAGGCCACCCAGGATAGGAGCAGGGGGGAGAGTGGCCTTGATCCGACAGGGCGAGGCTGCAGAGGAGGCCAGCATCATTTGTGGTTCATCACCGAGAGGGATAGGGCCGGGGACCAGGGAGGGGATGTCCTGCTTTGGAAAACTGTCCCCCCAGGGCTCCACAGACAAGCAGGTGCTCATCCAGAAGACACAAACAAAGTTGGGTAGGTGCTCAAGTCCATCTTGTGAAACCTGGCTGAATGGTAGGGGTGCCCGCCTGGACAAGGGCAGACGTCAAGGTGAGGGCAGGAGTTAGAAGGCCTCCATTGCCAGCTCGCTCTGGATGAACCGTGAGAAATGACTTTCTCTCAGCTAGAGCCAGCCCACAGGGGAATGGGGCTGCCCTGTAAGGGTGAGCTCCCTCCATGGAAGGTATGCAAGGCCACGCATGTGAATTCCTGCCTCAGGGTGTTGAATCTCCATGGTTGGTGAGTCCCAGGGGGCAGCGGGGTGTAGGGAAAGAGCTCTGGGCAGGGAGTGTGACACGTGGGCTCCACGTCTGGCGCCATCTCTGACCGTGGGATCTGACATACATCCCTCCCCCATGGAGCCTCAGTTTCCTGATGGTAATGTGGGCACGTTCTTGCTTACTTTCAACACTGTGGGGCAGCAGGTGAGATGGGGCTCAGCACACAGTAGGTGCTCTGGAAATGTCAGTTCTCCTTTACCCCACAGAAAAGCAGGATGCATGAAGATGTTATCGTTTCTGCTTTTCAACCCTCAGAGAGATTTGGCCGTCTGTCCTCGCGGCTCCCTGGGTGCAGGACCTGGAAGCTGAGTGTGGCAGATGTGCTAGGCCTCCCTGGGAGCGGGCAGGGTTTTGGGACTGGGGGAGCCTCCGGGTGCCCTCTGTCGTTGGTGGGAAGTTTTAACCTATCAGGTGGATATAGAGCAGGAGGTAGATGAGCACACCTTCCCCATACCTTTTCCCCTATTCCCCAATCCTGCTCCTGCTGAAGCACAGCTCCCGTCTGGCCCCTGCCTATTCCAAAGACTGCTGTGGCTCCCCAGTGCCCACAGTGTTCTTTTAAAACTATAGGATGTAGCTGTGTCCAGGCCTGGCCTCCCTCCCAGCCTCACCCCCCGCCCCCGCCCTCGGGCCTCACACAGTCCCCTCTCTGTAGGGTGCCTCTTCTGGTCCTTGCTCTCCTTGCTCCTTTCACTTGTAATGTCTTTTCTACCTCATCTCCACCTGTTAACATCCCATCACCAGAGACTGAAGAAGGTTTGAAGTAGCCGCTGTGGTGAGAAGGGAATGAGTAAATTAGGTCAATTTATTTGAAGTTTTGGTTAACGCTGACTGTCCCTTTGTGGCATGACACTGGAGTGAAAACAGTTTGCCCTGCTCTGTGGCTTTCTCTCTTCAACAGAGCTTGGCTGCTTGGGTCTAGGCATTAAAAAGCGCATAGTTGGGTTCATCCACGGTTGGGTTTTTGTTTTGTTTTGTTTTTTAAGATTTGGTACAAAGGAAAAAAAAGCAGTGGGTTTGGGGTATTGGCAAGAGTCTAATTGAAATGATGGACTATGGATAAGGAGGGAAACAATGAAAGAAGGAAGCTTACGGACTGGGAGAAAGTGGAAAGAAAGGCCTGTGAGGCCAGAGAAGTGTTGACAAGTGGGACTAGTCGCGCAGACCAATTGGAAGGAAAAGTGCTTGCAAGCAAGAGAGTTGGGGTTTGAATCAGTGATTTTGACCGTGGAGCCACCCTGGGGGATGGCAAGGTCTGAGGTGAGGTGGTGGGCACGAATGCTAAAGGGGCGTCATCTGCATGGTCCAGAAATCACCCAGTGTCCCCCAGGGCTTGTGCTGGGCAGGAGGATCGCACTCGCTATGGCCAAGCTGTAGATGAGCATGGAGGACGGTTGGGAGATTAGCACAGGAGCCAGCAAACATTCCTCTAAAGGGCAAAGAGTAAACATTTTAGAGTTTGGATCCATATGTTCTGGATCGCAACTACAATACTCTTCCGGTAGGGCAGAAACAGCCACTGGCAATTGTAAATGAATGGGCCTGGCTGTGTTCCAATAAAACTTTATTCACAAAAACAGGCAGCAGGCTGGCTTTGGCTCAGGGATGTAGACCCACAACCCCTGATTGAAGGATAATAGCAGTGAATTGGGGAGAGATTGTCTTCATCATTGGGAGCTAAACGTCTCAGTGCGCTTGGCTAGTTTTTCTTGAAGATTGTTAGATAGCTGGTGATACTTGGCAGAATTTTAAGTGGTTCATGAAAAAAATTTTTAAACTTTAATAGTGGAAAATTTAAAACATATACAAAATTAAGTAGTATAATACTACCGTGAACTCCCAACTTCAATAATATAAATAAACGTCCATTCACCTCCACCTCCAGCATGACACCCTCACTCATCCCAACATTTTGGCCACACTGTCAACTTCTCTGAGGACCTTCGAGCTCCCAGAAAGCAGGGACTGAGGCTAGTCTATGTGGGTTCCCACTCCACACCAGGGTCTAGCTCATTTATGTGTCATTAAGGTGGTTGGATTGAATCACTGAGAGGAGGAGAAAGAACCATTGTCTTCTGAACACTAGTTCTGGTTAGGGGTCGCTCCCACGTACATCTGCCTGTGAGAGAGGGGCTGTTATTCCCCTGTGACAGATGGAGACGCAGAGAGGCTGCGTGTCTTATCCAAATTCACACAGCATTTAGTGGATGAGGTAGAGTGGAAACCTGCGTGTGTCTGGCCCCAAACCACACTGGAGTCCTTGTCAATCCACACTCAGAGAAGAAGACTTCACCATACTTTTAATTTTGAAAGGGAAGTAGATTTGGGGAGAAGCTTGGGGTACCCCAGTCCTGTTTCTGTTCCCCAACCAGGACAGGCCTGGCCGCAGTCAACTGGGCAGGTAACATGGTGGAAATGATCCCCCACCCATCCACAAGAATACCCCTTCCACCTCTGCCATCTCTCCCAATGTCCCCAAAGAGACTGTCCTTCCTTCCACCGCTCTAGGGAGGATCAGCTGTCTTCAGCTCTGGACCTGTTGGTCACCTGAGTAATCTGGCTGCCACTGCTCCCCCAGCAGTGCTCAAGGGGGACACCGGACCTGCTGTGGCTAATCATCAGAGACCTGGAGGCTTACTAGGCTGACCCCCTTACTTTGCAGATAGAAGGACTATGGCTCAGAGAAGGAAGGGGGTGTTGGAGGCAATTCTAAGGTAGCCTTTCTTAGGTAAACACCGCTCCTTTGTTGAAAGGAGACCTAGGTCCTAATCCCAGCCCTGGCCCTGACTCTCTGATTATGAGGGTTAGGTGTTAATTGTCCTAACAACTTTATGAGGTAAACCTCGATATCAGCTACCCAGATATTGTCTAGCTGCTGAGATGCAGAAAGGTGAAGCGGCTTGCCTGAGGTCATATACAGAGGTGGCTGGGATTTGAACCCAAAAGTGTGGTTTCAGAGCTCGCAGGCTTAGCTACTCTGTTCTTGCTAGTTGGAACGGACTCTGGGTTTGTGTGCTGCCTTTCAAAAGGACTGGGGAATGCTCCTCTTGGTCCATATTCCCCCTGGTCCCCTCTAGCCCACCTCCCCCTACCTCCTCTTCAGCTCACCATCCATCCATCTGTCCCAGCAAAGGAGGATTTGATGGGCTATTTGCCACCACCCCCCACCTCCTAACAGGAGGGAAGCAGGAGGGCCTGGGCAGAGCTGCTGTCTCCCCTGTCTGCAGAGAGTCCCCCAGCCTAGCCAAGGTAAAAGCCCTGGGCCAGGCCTGTCTAGCTCCAGGTGGGCCCCAGTTCGTCCTGCTGGCAAAGCCAACAGACCGTAGCATCTGCAGACCGTGACCCCCTCCTAGCAGACGGCAGCTCCGTCAGCATCACTGGGAGCTAAAACGCCTCAGTGCGCTTGGCAGGACCCAGCCCCAGGGTTCAGCCTCCTGCCTCCCTGAGCCCACCCGCTGAGTCAGAGAGGGGCAGGCAATGGTAAGGAGGCCTGGGAAGAAGACGCAGCTGGCATTTCTGGCCCAGCTGGGCTGCAGCATGGCTGTGTGACCCTGGGCAAGTTACCTGAGTTCTCTGAGACTCTCTTGCATCACCCATTCTTTCACAGATTGAGTGAACCAAGGCGTGGAAACAGGCTTTGCATAGGCTGAACCGCTGTGCAGAGGGGAGAGGCTCCCATTATGGTGCTCTCTCCCAGGACCCATTTCTCCCGCCTTTTCTAAGTGATCCCTGTGGTCACGTCACATTGAAAAGGAATGCTCTTGTGAGCTTCAAGGACCATTGCCCTGGCTCGAGGGCTGGGTCTGCACACACTCCCACGCAGAGAACCCAGACCATCCCAGGCAGGCGGAGGCCTTGGGAACCCCTCCCCCAGCCCCTACCTATACAGTGGAGGCAGAGAGACCTGGGTGGGCAGCTGCCAGCTCAGGTTGGGGAGAAGCAAGCACAGGCAGTGGTGTGGGTTGCAGAGAGAGAGCGAGGCAAAAGTGCCAGCTCCCTGCTTTTTGTCATCTATCTCTTCCTGCGTCTCCTGCACTTGACAGGGACTGATTATTTCTGTCCCCAGAGCCCAGCACAGAAAGGATCCTTTCCAAGCATTTGCTGAGTGACTGAGTGACCCTTCCTCCCCCAACCCCATGTGTGCCCTGCAGCTGAGGACCCTGTTAGGGCCTGAACCTAAAGAAGTGCCCTCAAGCTCCATACAGATGGAGGGACATCCGAAATGCCCAGGAAGGACAGAGCAATGGGTCAGGAAAGGCGATCCCCCCTTCCCAAAGCCCACAGTATGCATGATATCCCTCTGCCTCCCTGAGGCACCCTGTGGGGCTGTGGACAGGAGCCCAGGTTGCGGACTGTGTGCAGGACCCACTGAGGGGCTGAGGGTGGCAGTCCATGCCCTGCTCTTGTGCCCTGCTGTGAGGCTGCACTCCCGGGGCAAAGAGCCCATTGTCCTAGTTTGTACTGAGGTACCTCATGGGCCAGCTGCAGCCCTGTCCCCACCCTTTGTTCTGATTCAGACTCGCCACAGCCTCCCAGGCCCCCCAGCCATTCCCTGGAGTCCGGTTCAGCAAATTGGAATAGGACTGCAGACTTGAAGTATGGGTTGAGTCACTGTGTTGCTGACATGGGACAATATGGCAAGGGAAGTGACTGTGGGCTCTATGGTCAAGCAGATCCAGTTCAAGGCCCAGCTTTGTCACTTGCCAACTCTGTGACCTCAAAGAAGTTGCCCAACCTCCCTGAGCCTCAATTTTTTTTTTCCTATCACATCATTTAAAAATACTGGAGCGTGGCCCCAGCCAGATAGCTCAGTTGGTTAGAGCATCATCCCAATATGCCAAGGTTGTTCTGTCTCCAGTGAGGGCGCATACAAGAATCTACGAATGAATGCATGAATAAGTGGAACAAAAAATTGCTGTTTCTCTCTCTAAAGTAAATAAATAAATAATATTTTTCAATATTGAAGTGTAACTGATGAAGTACACCCACCTTAAGTGTGTATCTCAATTACTTCTATGTAACCACTACCTGAATTAAGATACAGACTTTCATTCCCCTAGAAAATTCCCTTGTTGAATCTCAGTTTCTTCATCTGCAAAAAGGGGTAAACAACTTTATCGCGTGTGGTGAAGATGAAATGAGATGAAGCTTGTCAACCTTTTTAGCACAATGTCTGGTACACAGTGTGTGCTCAATCCATTGTGGGTTGTTATTTCTCTCTCACGTTCAGGTATTTAGCAATTTCTGCTCCATTTGAGCTTCTCCACAGGCCTGCACTTTACCTCTGGGGAAACTGAGGCTTGATGAAGCAGTAGCCCTGGCTTTGCTGCGTGACCTTAAGAATGTCACCTCCCTTCTCTGGGCCAATGAAGGAGTCAAAGTAGATGCTCTCCTGGGTCTCATCTGACCTTTTCAAGTCTGTGTTTTGGTTCTGTGGTCTGAGGTCTGGGGCCCTTGATTGTGCCCACGCAGTTCGGAGCGGGGGGCCGTGTTGAGGGGAAAGGCAGTTGGTTTTTGGCTACCAGCCGGCTGGGCCAGCCCTGGGGATGCATCCGCGGAGCTCTATCTCTGCGTGAACTTACTCTCAGCCCCAAATTGCACACCAGGCACTTTTAGGAATCTATTTACCTCCCCTGTGGCCCCTGACCCATTTCACATTTGTCAGGGAGAAATTGGAGGAGCTGGAATTGCCCTTCCTCCCCTCAGCCACCCCTGGGACATTCCTGGATCAGATGAGAATAGAGGTGACAACAGAGAGAAGAATAAATCCTGAAAGACAAAGCTCCACACTTCCTCCACTTGATACGAAGTGGTGCATTCCAGTCCCCTCTCAGTTCAGCTTAGGGGAGCTCCGAGGCTGGAGACAGGAGGGGAGAGCAGAACTCTAGGTTTTGATAAAAAGAACCTGCTCCCCTGACCAAGGAAAAGCTCACCTCAGCCGTACTATCCAGCAACTTCGTCCTCTATTTATTGCCCACTGACTGGCCCAGAGCCTGGCATTCTAGCTGCCATCCATTGGGCTGTCTCATACATTGAGGCCATGCAGGGAGTGAAGCCAGGAAGGAGGGGGAGGACTGGGGCAAGAAGGCATCTTTGCAGGGGGCGAGCTGCTTGTCAATGGAGGGTTCAGGCAGAGAGAGGAGAGGCCCACTAAGCCAGGAAGTTATATGGGGAACCAAGCATGGCTCGAGGTCTAACAGATGAGATATTGAATTTTGGTCTCTTCTTCTACTAGCTGGTTGGCTTTGGACAAGTTGGCAGTTACCTCAGCCTCAGTTTCCCCAACTGTGACATAAGAATGCTTATACCCCTCTGCCGAGATGGCCAGGGGATCAAAAGTGGCAGTGTCTGTTAAATGTCCAGCCAGAGGCATAAAAAATAGGATCAAAGGAGTGTTGTGGTAGTGGGATTTGTTGTTTTGCCATCTGTATTCATTTTCTATGGCTGCTGTAACAAAATACCACAAATGTCATGGCTTAAAACAACACAAATTTATTATCTTACAATTTTGTGGGCCAAACGTCCAAAACAGGTCTCACTGGGCTAAAAACATAGTCTCAGCAGGGCTGCATTCCTTTCTGGGGGCTCTGGGGAGAATCCATTTCCTTGCCTTTTCCAATGTCTAGAATCTGACTGCATTCCTTGGCTCACGGCCTCTTCTCTCTTCAAAGCCAGCAACGGCCGATAGAGTTTTCCTTGCATCCCATCACTGGGATGTTGGCTCTTTTTTGGCCTCCCTCTTCCACTTTCAAGGACCATGTGATTACCACGGGCTCATCTAGCTAATCTAGGATAACCTCCCTATTTTAAGGTCAGCTGATTGCCAACCCTAATTTCACCTACAATCTTAATTCCCTTTTACCATTTAATATACATTCACACATTCTGAAGGTTAGGCAATGAAGCTCTTCGGGGGACCGTTCTTCTGCCTATGGCTACATTCAGGAAACTGGTTCTTCCTCCATCAGGACAGGGAGGCATTGCCATTCCTGCTCATCAGGAACTGATCAATGCTGCCGTCTGAACGCCCATGGTTGTTCCTCTTCTCTTTCAAATATGGGTTGTTACTGCAGTTCTATTCTCTCTCTGCCATTGTGGAGTAATGGTGTGTGAGGATAGCTATCACTCAGGTCGCAGATGACAGGACCTTCGGGACACACTTAACTGAAGGAGAGGAATAGAAGTCACCCAGAGAGCCTCAGCTCAGTAATTACGTAAGTCTTTGATTTGTCTTCCTTTTGGAGGAGAGGAGAAGATGGGAGGATATTATTTTGTATGTGAATAAGGATATGTATGGATATCAGTTTATCAAAGGGGTGGACTATGTGGGGCACTTATTCTTTTGGCCATCAGCATGCTTTCCCCTTTTATTCTGGTAACAACAATCTGACTTTGCTTTAGGGAAGTCATTCCTCTCACCCATTCTTTCTCCCCCTGCCCTCCCCGTCTCCAGAGCTGGCTGTGAGACCAAGCAGAGCACCACGTCTTCCTAAGCAGAGGGGCTTGTTCAGGGATGAATATGTGACATTGGAACTGATAAGGTTATATATTTGAATACTTGCTGGGACTATTTAGTGAGGGGCACTTTTTTTTTTTGTGTGTGTGACTGGACCTGAACCTGGGAGATAACATCACAGTTATCTTTCCTCCACATGGAGCCTAAGAATGACGCTGACATGGAAACCAGGAGAATCTAGAGATGGGAAAGATAGGTCGTAGGGACAGAATTTGAGCTCCTGAATAAAAAGCTGTGCCTGAAATTCTCATGCTCTTGGACTTTTTAGTTACATGAGTCAATACTTTTCTTTCTTTTGCTTAAGCCAATTTTTGTCATTTTGTATGACAATGGGGCCGTGATTATAAATAATATCCTTATAGTAGCCTACCATTTACAAAGAACTTTTATATGCATGACTCTGTTTAATAATCACACTAGGCTCATGAAGTAAGGACTATTGGCTCTATTCTATAGATAAGAAAACTGAGCCTGAGAGAGCTGCTTTGATTTGTTCACGGTTGCACATTAGTTACACGCCAGGGAAGGTTTCCTAAGATGAAAACTTAAGCTTTTTCTCTGCTCCTGTGACACCTTCCCAGAGGTGGGGAATCTGAAAAAGTTCTGGGACCAAGTGGAGTATGAGCTGCGCCTTGAAAAAGAGGTAGGATTCCAATAGAAGACAGTGAGGAGGATGTAGGGGGAAGAAGCAGCCACAAAAAAAAGCCCGGAGGTGGAAGTGGGCAGGCGCGACAGAGAGGGGCAGGCCATCTGGGCCCACTGAGGGCAGGCGCACAGATTGGGGCAGGCGTCATGGGGGGAAATTCAGGCCCCCGATGTCTGAGACGACGGTCTTTGAAGAGCAGCAGGGTCTGTCTCGAGTCCCACAGACCACACAGGCTGAGCGATGCCACTTTGCTCAGTGTCCATAGGTGACCCCTCTGTTTCAGGTTGGGGACAGGGGTCTGCTATCATCTTATCCTGATATTTAAAGCCCTGGGCTTCCATTTTGGCCCTTTGGCTTCCAAGATGTGAGACAGTTCACCTTTCTGAACTTCGATGTCCCATCTGTAAGTTACAGAGTGCGATGAGGATTCACAGTAATGAAAGTGGAGCATGGAGCTTGTCACTGAGTAGGTGCCTTATGAATGGCAGCTATTATGTTCCTCAACAGCATCATTAACATTGTTCTTACACAATGTTACACATGTTTCCTTCCATTCCTTCTCCCAGTCCAACCTCTGGATTCTGGCGCCTTTTGGGCCTGGTTTTCCGCTTCCCTGCAGCGTCGACCATGGAGTCTGGTTCCTACCCTGCGGAGGGAAATACTCAGTCTTTTGACTTAGGGACACTGCAACTCCGACTACAACTACAATTCCTTACTTATCCTTCTGTGTTTGCCTCCACTATTCTGTTTTCTCCTCACGCGGCGGGCCTTGTCTGCCCTGGTCAGTGTCTTGCTTAAAGCCTGGTGCATAAAAGAGACTCCTAAATATTTGTTGAACACAAGGATGAATCAGTGGCACGTGATCGAATCCTTGGAGTGCACAGCAGCAGCGCCTGGTGTCATGGACAAGGACACCAACCAGCCTCTGAGTCCCCTGGAGGACACCACTGACCATTCATGAAGGGATGGTGGAAGGAGGGGGTTTCTCCCAGCAGCTCTGAGGTAGATAGAATTTATCCCCATTTTAGAGTCAAAGAAACTAAGGTTTATAGAGGCTTGCTCAAGATCAGTCTTCCAGTAAGTGGTGGGCTTGGCCTGACCCCAGATCTGTGACTAGGGCCTCTCAAAGCCCATCTGAGGCTAATTTCAATGCCCACAAATCTGCATGTTTATTTTCATCTGAATGTTTTATTTATTTCACCACTTATTTCTGTTTGCAAGAGAGCTTTTTGTTCTCCAAAATGATATTGGGCAAACCTAGGAAAAGGGGCAATCATTCTTGAAGTGTTTTCCAAAGCCAACTATGATGGAGGACGATATTGGGGTGCCAGCCGCTACAATTGTTCTCAATGACCCTAATGAAAGTCATTCCATGAGCAAGCTGCTAACCTGTAAGCAAACGTGTCAACTTATGAACAATCAAGTAATTCCCCGATCCTTGTTGGATATTAGCCAAGTTCTGGATATTAGCCAGTTGAGCGAGTTGCTCAACTCTCTCCCTGGAGGGGGATTGTTGGATGGGAGGGATTTTCCAGCTCGTGACTTGGATGAACCCGAAGTTATTTCCCTATTGAGTAGCCCCAGCCTGAGAGGCACCAGCAGCCTCGGCTGAGGGTGGCTGGGACAGAGCGGGGGTGTGGGCCGGGCCAGCCCGTCCACGCCTGGCCTGGTGGTGTGGCCCTCAGAAGTCTCACTAGGAGTTAGACCTACATGGCAGCCTAGGAGGGCACCCTGGAAACCCAGTGGCTGGGGTGGGTAGGGGACTGGTTTCCAGGGAAACAGGGCACCCTCTGGCTAGCAGGAAGAGAGGGCCAGAGCCTGAGGAGAGGCCAGAGCAGCAAGAAAGGAGACCCAGGCCCTTGGAGCTGAAGAGCCCAGGGTGGGGGAGGAGGACGTCGTGTGGGAAGAGGGCAGGAAGGGGGATTTGGCACAGGCCTCTGCTGCCTGGTCTCAATTTACTTGTGAGGAGCCTCCTAATAGCCGGGTGAGAGCCGTGCACGCTTTCCTGAGAGCCTGTTAAGTGTTTATGGAATGATTTGTGAGGAGAAGTTTCTTTGGAAGCAGCTTGGGGAAGGTATGTTATTAAGAGCTCTCTCTCCAAGTTTCCTTGGCCTGCTTCCCCCCAAGCCCCTGGGGTCTGGGCAGCCCATGGTCACAGCAGCTGTTTGCTATTTTGTAGGCCATGGGGCTGGGGAGTATATTGGGGCTGGGGGAAGACAGGGAAGTGGGGCAATTCCCTCCTCCCCGAGGTGGCGTCATGCAAAGGAGGAGTGCCGGGGCCTGCCTCTGAGGGAGGCGCCCTGGGCCCAGGGAAGCGTGGGGTCTGTCACAGGGGCTGAGGAGGGGGGCGGTCACAGGACCAGAGACAGCACGGGGTTGTAGATGATGGGGACTGAAGCACGGTCATTAACATCTAGTGATACGGAAGTCACTGGGGGGTGACGTGGGCAAGCCAAAAGGATGGGGAGGGGCCAATGACCCAACGGCACGTTTGCCTTCTCCATCAGACTCAGGGCCGGCCTAGAGCAGGGGCTCGGCTTAGTGAGTGGTGAGCCCTCACCCAGCCAACCATCCCACCCAGCCAGACAAAGGCCCACTGTGGGCACTCCGTCAGACCTATAAGTTGAGTTCACTGTGACTCTTGGTCTGGAAAGCTCAGGACTATCTATTAAGTCGCCCATCAGCAGAAATGCCCCCGACCTGGTCTCCACAGAGCAGCTTCTTTTTACCTCAGGAGTTGGCGCCAGCTATACAGACCCACACGGAAGGACCTGTGACTGGCTGTTCCTGATTCTCTGAGGCCCCTGCCAGGGCATGTGGACCCACCAGGAGCTTTTACCCAACTGATCTGCACAACAGTCCTGGTGGAGGTTAGGCTTTCTACCTCCCCTGGTTTAATAGCTGAGAAAAACTGAAGCCCAGAAAGTGCGGTCACTCTGCTGAGGTCACACAGTGAGTACCTGCCCAGGTAGGGATCACACTCAGGTGTTCAGGACTGAAGCTGGTGCACTTGCCTATAAATGACACCAGCCGGAAACGTCATGCCCATCGTTTTGCTTGGCACACTGCATTGTCATTGTCCGTGTTGTCTCTCTGCCTGTCTGTCTCCCCACTTACCTGGAGTTCCCTGACGAAAGGAGTCAGGTTGGCTTTATCCTTAGTCCTTAGGTCTCAGTACTGGGCCTAGCATGGAGGAGATGGATGGATGGATGGATAAATGGATACATGGATACATGGATGGCTAAATTTTAGGTCAGAATTTGGAAGAAAGAATTTCAGGTGGAAGGAAGTACATGAGCAAATTAAAGCTCCTGGTGTGGTGGGTGAAGGGGGTGTGTTTGAGACAGTTGGCCTTAGTAGTTGCCAAGTATCAAACCAAGGGGCTGTACTGGAAATCAGTGGGAATAATTTTTGGATGTCACAATGATTGGGGATCTCCACTGGCACTTTGTGAGAGGAGACATACAAAAATCTTGAGGGTGGATGAATCTTGAGGGAAATACGTTTGGGTGGATGAAAAGCCTATTTATAATCACCTGTGCCTCAGCCCTAACTCTGTTTTATGTATAAGCACAAGGCTTTTCTTTTTTTTTTTTTTTCCGCATGATTCTAATACACCCTAAATTTTCCAGGAATACAACTACCTTGTAAATTGAGGAAAGATTGTGCTTTGTTCACAACATTATTAAGACTGGTTCACCATTTCAGAAAAATTATGTCACCGACGGCAGCGCTTCTGAAGTCTGGGCGGCCCGGCCCAGGCTGTACGCACCGCAGTTGCAATCCCCGCGTCTCCACAGAGACCCTTCTATTATGTCTTCTTAGGGTAGCCGGCCCCAGGCACGAAAATAGTGAAATATGTCTTTTTATTATAAATTACTTTCCATTTGTTTCATTGCAGTTTCATTCAGTGGTGTGCTGCGGCCAAGTCACACGAGAGCAGATTGTGTGCATTTCTTCCCCTCTCTGCATCCACTGTCGTCTTGGTGGTAGTTTGAAACCAGCCCTCGTGGAAGTATTTACACCATGAAATTGTCAAAAAATATAAATCGTTTTCTTTTATTATTATTATTTTGCTTCAGATGTTTCTTACACATTTACCCGCTCACCACCGATTCCCTGGCTTTTCCGCTGCGTGTGAGGCAGGCTGTATTATCTATTTCAGCGTAATTAAAGGGGTCTGGGCCCCACGGGAGGGAGAACCACAGGTGGGGGAAGTGAGCCCACAGATGGCTGTAAGTAAGGACCTCCTGCTCATGGCAGGTGAGGAGCGGGTTCCTGAAGAAGTCAGCGAGTTTTAAATCCTTGTGAGGAGGCCTCTGAGGGGGGAGTCAAACAACCACAGAGGGTTCCTCCTCCCCCCCCTCCCGGGGAGGCAGGAGTGGGACCAGAAGCAGCCTCGGCTTCTTCCCTTTAAAAAATTTAGCAGTTTTGCCTGACAGACACTGGGGCTGCTATGTTGTGCTGGGCTATTTTGTTCCTTGGAGTTTTGACAGATAAAGCTGGCTAGAGTTCTGGCTGGGTGGCTCAGTTGGTTGAAGCATCACCCCATGCACCAAAAGGTTTGATTCCTGGTCAGGACACATATCTGGGTTGCAGGTTCGATCCCCACTCAGGGCGCATACAGGAGGCAACCAATTGATGTTTCTCTCTCTTCTCCCTCTTCTCTCTAAAATCAGTGGGCATATCCACAGGTGAGGATAAAAAAAGGAAAAAGAAAAAGAAAAAACTGGCCAGAAAAGGAGAGCCTGAGGTGGCCTTGGCATTGACCAGGCATTTTATGCCCTCCTGGGGTTTTGAATCTTCATCAAGTCTCCCCTGGTGTCAGCCCTAACCCTCCCCATCCTGTTATATTCCAGCTCGCTACTCAGGGGCTGAACATTTACCCAATGTGAATGGGGCCCAACTGTTGATCTCCTGCGTATGCTAACCACTCTGCTAAGTGTGTCTCATGCCTTACTTCTTTGTATTCCACGCCCTCCACCTCCCATGTGAGCTCATCTTATTTTGCCCACTTTTTCAATAAGAAGACAAGCTCTAGGACAGAATATGACTTGCCCAAGGTCACCCAGCCAGCAGGTGTAGAGCCAGGACCACAAGCCAGGCTGTCAGCCTCCCAGCTGGGCTCTTAAACCCCCCTCGAAATTTTAAAGGGAAGATGTTATCTGTTCAACTCCTCCCTTTGATGAGGTCCAATGTGTGGGTCAGAGCTGGAATGGGCCAGAGAAATGACCTAATCCTATGATTCTCAACAGTTCATAAATCCACCCCACCGCCAGCATACACCAACTTCCCTATCAGAGAACCTGTTTCTACCATGAGTAAAGCAGGGGCCCACTTTACTCTAAGAAGGGTTGTTTCTGCTGGTCTGTTTATCATGGAGGTAGGGTCAGGCTGAATAATGGTGATTTCAGCGGTGTCACTGAGAGCCAATGTTATTGCTATGGCTTTAAAACACAAACAGAAAAAGAATCTATTAGTCACTGAGGAGTGTAACAAGCCTATTGAGTAATCAGCCTGCCGGCCATGGTACCTGCAAACCACAAAGATGATAAATGAAATACCACAGCCAAATTCTTGGATACTTGAGGGTGGGTGTGGGGGCCTGTGGGCAGGGAAGTCATGGGCCTTGTTCTGGACACTCTGCTTCCTAGCAATGGACTGAGGACTCCTGCTCAGCTTCAACTTCCCATTTCACAGATGGGGAGAGTGAGGGCTAGAAAGGAGAAATTGTTTATCCTAAGCCATCCATTGAGTTCGAGGCTGAGTCAGGGCTGGAAGCCAGTCCTTGCTGGCTGTCTACAACCAGGGAGGACAGCAAGTGCCTGTGAGTTGTGGTTGGGGTTACATAGGGTATTTTCTGTCCCTCTCTGCCCTGCTTTCCTCCTCCCTCTGACATTCCCTGGCTGACTTCAGATTCCCTTCTCCCCATTCCCCCACTCCCCGTTTGCAGATAAGGCTGCCAAGCTTTCCAAAGGGACTTGGGGACAGGGTGTGGCTTCCAGAATGTCCAGACTTGGGGACGAGCTGGAGAGAGACCAGGTTCATGTCTCTTTTCCCCTTCCCCAGGCCTGTCTGCTTGCAGCTGCGTGGGTGGATCCAGATGCTCTGCGATTTGCCAAATGAGCAGACACCAAAAGTTTTCCCCAAATCCAATCAGAAATGGCCTCCTTAGAAGGGAGAGAGACTGGGAAGAATTAAGCCACAGCTTTGGCTCCAGACACTAGCCACTAGTATGAGCCAGTCATTTCCCTGGCCTGTGCCTCAGTTTTCATATTCTGTAAAATGGGTATAGGGTTGCTCATCCATTCAGCACAACTATACTGAGTACCTAGTCATCAAAGGTACTTCAGTGCTTACATGCGCTGTTACTGAACTAACCGCTCTTCATGCATTCTTACATTTCAACCTCACAACAACCTTCAAGCTAGGTTCTATATTTCCTGTTTTATTTAATGGCAAGGTGACTAGGGCTCAGAGGGTTTTAACAACATGTCCAGGATTCCACAACAGATCCAAGATCCATAACCGGAGTGTGATGGTAGGCGTCTGCGCCCCATGCTGAAGGTACTTGGAGCTGGGTATGGGGAGAGCTGGAGCAGGAACCTTAGGGCCAACCACGGTGAGACTGAGGGGACCCTTAGAGGGGATGCTGCACGGACACAGAACCAAGCCCTGGGACCTGGCCGCTCTGAGTTTGAGAGGAGAGCATCTGGTGGCCTATGTCAGAGGATGTCACCGGTAGGCTGCTGGTCACCCAGCGGCTGGGGGCCCGTTTGCTGAGAGGAAGAGGCATCGGGCTTTCCCAGTGTCCAGCACCTCTGGCCAGCTTTCTGAGTAGCAAGTGTGGATGCTGTGAAGGGAGCTGAGTTCTAAGAATAACAACAGTTACAAGTCCAGCTCCCAGGAAATGAACAAGGTATTTTACAGACATTTGCTAATTTGATCCTCCAACTGTCCTGTGAACTTACTAGTCTCATTTTATAGATGAAGAGAATGAGGTCCACAGAAGTGAAGTGACTAGTTCAAAGTCACCCAGGACCTGATTTAGGGTCTGTCTTCCCACAGCCTGTGGTTTTTCACTGTCCCCAGCACCAGTCTGTATTTGTTGCAGGACATCGCACAAGTCACTACACTTCCCTGGACCTTGGTTTCCATGAAATGAGAAAATCCATTCCTGCCCTTGTTAAAAAGTGTTGAAAGGCTTCCATGAGCTCATGGATGGAGATGTACTTTGAAGTTCTGCCTATGACTGACATTATGCTATTATGTGATTTCAAGGGTATTGGTGACTCTATAGCATAAAAGTATGATCTTCTCCAGCCTGCCCCGTGCCAATCCTCCCCTTAGAGCTGCTCCCCCAGGCTCAGACTTTGTTCCCAGTAAGCCACGAGTTTGGTGGGGGCAGAGTCGTCCACCATCATCAGGTATAGGACTTTTATAACATTGCTATATGGTTAGATGAAGTTTAGTCATTCCCAGGAAGGCAGATGGTCTGGGACAGATGGGCAGTTCCTCTAGACCTAGGGGAGGTCCTGTCTGATAAACTCAGTTTATCTTCTTGTAGACAAATATGCCACTTCCTGTGGAAGGCAAAGTGCCCAAAAGATTCTGCCGCTACAATGTTTCCCACCAATGGGTCAGGTGACCTAGGTCTGGGAGTCAGAGAGGTGGGCTCTGGGAGGCCCAGCTGTGTGGAATCTAGACAGACAGGAGGCACTTGGGGAAGACCGAGAACCCCAGGGGTGGTCAGAAGGGGCCCAGAGGGGGTGTGGCCAGTACATAGATCAGAAGTCAATGTGGGTCGATGAGGAATGGACAGACTGAGTCAGGTTAGAAGCAAGATACAGGTGACAGGATGTCTCAGTCATTACCTGCAGGATTTAAGTTTATAGAATTCACAGAGTATCCGAGGCAACATTCTTACCAGCAGGAGGCTTCTGGGCCAGGCTGATGTCATCTGGGACATGGAACTGGGGCTTCCTGTCCCGTGGGTACCCACTACTGGAGCTGATGTGAGCCTCAATATCTGTTGTGCTGGTTGAAACAATGGCTTATTTGGAGGGTTTGGGCCTCTGGATTGTGAATCAATGAACACACCAGACCAATAGTAACAAGATCATAGTCACTAGAATGATGTGCAGCTGTACCTGACAGGTTTTTGCTTTTGGTGAAAGTTTACGTTCAGATGGATCTCAAATCCACCTGACGAGCAGCTGCCTGGCCTGTGGGACAATCTATGGTTAATGGGTCTCTGGGGAATAGGCATCCCTGGTTTGGCTGCCGGCCCTTATGGAATTTGGGAAGATTGAAAATTGTAAATTTATAAAGGTAGATTAAAGCCTGGGGCAAGATAGAGACTCATTTAGGGGTTTGTTTGCTGGATAAGAATTTTTAAAAATTAAATTGATTAGGGTAACATTGGTTAATAACATTATATAAGTTTCAAGTGTACAATTTTAAAATATCATCTGTGTATTGCATTGTTTGCTCACCACCCAAAATCTAGTCTTTTGTCACCATATTTTGACCCCCTTTGCTCTTTTTACTCCCTACGCACCTTCCCCTCTAGTAACCCCCATAATGTTGTCTATGTTTATGAGTTCATTTTGTTTGTTAATTTCCATTTTATATCTCACATATGAATGAAATCATATGGTTTTTGCCCATTTTGGTCTGATTTATTTCACTTAGTATGATACTCTCAAGATCCATCCAAGTTGTTGCAAATGGTAATATTTCATCTTTTTCTGGCTGAGTGGTATTCCATATACAAATGTAACACATCTTCTTGATCCAATCATCCACCAAAGGACACTTCGGTTGTTTCTATGTCTTGGCCACCATGAATAATGCTGCAATGAACATGGGGTACATATGTCTTTATGAATAAGTGTTTTCAAATTTTTCAAATAGATACACAGAAGATGGATTACTGGGTCATAAGGTAACTCTATTCTTAATTTTAAAAAAGATTTTATTTGTTTACTTTTAGAGAGAGGGGACGTGAGGGAGAAAGAGAGGGAGAGAAACATCAATGTGTGGTTGTCTCTCATGCCCCCTCTACTGGGGACCTGGCCTGCAACCCATGCACATGTCCTGACTGGGAATTGAACCAACGACCCTTTAGTTCGCAGGCTGTCACTCAATCCACTGAGTCATACCAGCCAGGGCTATTTTTAACTTTTTTGAGGAACCCCCATACTGTCTTCCACAGTGAATGTACCACAGATGGAAATTTTAAAAGGAGTTTTTCAAGGAGACCGTTTGTCCCCCAGTTAAACCAGCAAGAGACACGAATGTTCTCTTGAATGGCTCTTCCAAGAGCCCAGCATTGTATATTTTGAGAAGTGAAATGTATGTCTTGGTTACTACCAATAATGTCTCTAACCCTGAAGGGAACAAGGAGTATCCTGACAAGGCCTTATATGGGGGGCCTTGAATATGTGGAGACATGTAATTTTGATTTATATTGTAGTTATGTCTGAGGCAAGAGATTCCCAAGTTCTTTACCGTGAAAGGGACACTTTCTAGATAACAGCAAATGAGTTTATAATAAATGTCAAGATGGAACCATTTGTTGACCAGAGCATCCAGTGCTAAGACCATTGACTGACTGCGTGAACTTTGGCCAAGTATATTGTTTCTTAGGTCCCATTCTTTATTAAGGGCATTAGTAGTAAGGGATGGGAAGTGGCAGCACATACATGACTGAGCTCTGTCATGCATGCTGGCAAGCAGTACCATTCTCCCATTGCTATTCACTCTGTTCATTCTAATAGGCTTCCCTGATAGCCAAGGGGTCTGGGGGAGGGGTGACCTCCTGCAGCACCATGACATCTGGCAAGGGACTGAAGACAGGGAAAGCCACCCATTTCTGTAGATGGAGGATGCTGAAGGCCCAGGTTTGGCTCCATCCTGTCTTAAGGAGGCCTTGGTAGCTGTGCTAAGCTTGCAGGGAGATTTCCATGACCTAAAGCATAATGGGAGGCCAGGGGTAGAGGGTCACAGGTTCAGGTACTGTGAGAGCCTGTTTCCAGGAGAGCCCAGGAGGTAGCCAGGCTGGATGGAGGAAGGAACCTGGCAAAATGGGTGAGACCATGGTGGGGGAGGCTCAAGAGCAGCAAGGCAGTGAGGGCAAAAGGCTGGTCGGTCAAAGCTGCTGCCTGCATCTTTCTGTACAGTTCCCTGGGACTGGCTTTTTGGGATTGGCTTTTTTTTGCTCATTGCAATGCCCTTGAGATCCATCCAGGTTGCTGACCACATCACCAGTGCCTCCCTGGGTGGCTGAGTGGGGTTCTGTACAGCCCCTGGGGAGGCCAAAGCAGATCAGCCCCTGGGAAGGATGCCGCAGACTGAGGTAGCCAAGTCTTGGTCACGGGCCTCTGAGCCAGCTTGCACCAGCAGCACGGTGACCTTTGCACAGAGACAAGAGTCTTTGACTTCCCCCCACAGGGATGGGAGAGTGGGAATGTGTCCAATGCCACTCTACTGACCAGGAAAAATACTACATATTAGATGAGCCCCAACACATTGCAAACCTCAAGAATAGTGTAAAACAATTCTTTTTTCTTTCTAAAGAAATCTAAAACTCTAATCCTAGAGAATTCTAAAATTCTAATTTTAAAATTCTTTGCCCTCTCCCCTCGTCTCAGGCTGTTATCAATCTAGACAGAGTGCCGCTCAGAGTGGACCTCGGCTCCTCTGTCTCCGTCCCCTCTGCTCTCTCTCTGCCCCATTGTCTTCTTTGTGTTACTTTTAATTAATTTTTTTATTTTGAAATACATATTCACAGATAGTTGATCTATAGGTTTAACTCAATTCTTATCAAAATCCCAGCAAGTTTATTTTTGTGTAGGTATAGATAAGATTATTCTAAAATTTATAGGGGAAATCAAAGGAACTTGAATAAAATTTGAAAAAAGAATACTACAGTGAGAGGAACCTCTACCTGACTTCAGACTTTTCTGTGGCTGCAGTAATCAAAAGTCAGTTTTATTGATAGAAGGATGGGCATATAGATCAATGGAAATGAACAGAGAGTCCACAAAGAGACCCTTGCAAATATGGCCACTTGACTCTTTTTTAAAAAAGCCCTTATTTTGAAACAATCATTGACTCACAGGAAGTGGTAAAGATAGTACAGAAAGGTCCCATACCCTTCACCCAATTTCCACCCATGGTCACATCTTAGGTCACCAGAGTACAGTATCAAACCCAGGACCTTGACATTGGTAAAATGCATGCTCGTGGTTCTGTGTCATTTTATCACATGTGTGGAGATTCGTGTAACCACAACCGCAGTTGAGATCTGGAACTCTTCCCCCCTCCCCCAGAGTTGTCTCTTGTTCTCTCCTTGTGGTCACGCCACCCTCCCCGCACGCCAGCCCTTTGCATTCTCTGCCTCCCTGTTCTCAGTCCCCACCCCTGGGGACACCTGCCTGCCCCTTCTAGTCCCACCCGTGTTGCCGGATTCCCTGCATCCAGTCTGACCAACCCTAACTCCTAGCAAGCACTACTGTAGTCTCCATCTCTGTCATTTTATCACTTCAAGAATGTTCTATAAATGGGATCAAAAACAGCATGTGACCTTTTGGGATTGCCTTTTTTCACTCATGGCGATGCCCTCAAGATGCATCCAGGTTGCTGTCTGCATCGCCAGTGCCTCGCTGGATGGCTGAGAGGGGTTCCATGGCCCTTTCTGTGTTTTGCCCCCTTTCCCTCCCCCAGACTTCTTTTCCTCCCCTCTGAGCCAGTTGTTCCCACCTGTTTGTCGTCATCCGAACCATGAGTGAAGAGGAGAGAGGGTTCGTGTCCTCGGGCCTCAGGAACCTGCTGGGGATAAGGATGACTGTGTCTTTCTCCTTCAGCCTCAGAGTAAAGCGTGCAAAGCCACACACACCATCCTGTGGCTTTCTCGACAGCTTCTTATAGTTCAGCTGCTATGTTGTTGTTATATTAACTTCTGTTCTCTTCTCCCCTTTCCCAGATTGTCCAGGTTGAGCCCACCTGTCATCCTGGCCTGGGATGGCCGAGGCCTCTGGTGCAAGGGTGTGTGGCTCCATCGGCCCCCCCGCCTGCGGCAGCTCACAGCCGGGCCCATTGGGTATGAGGCAGAGGTGCAGACGGAGATCCTGCAACCAAAGGGAAGGCCTGTGCACTGGGATCTGGGCGCGGGGTGCCAAGCAGTAGCGGATTTCAGAGGGAGCCTTGCTGTTCTGCCAGGACCGCCTGTGCCAGAAGCTACCGGTGGGCGTGGGCTGGCAGGGCTCCCTCGCTCTGCCCTGTGCGCTGGGTGGTTGAGAGCAATCCTGCTCTCTGGGCCTTGCCTCCTCATCTTCACGGTAAGCTTTGGCCCTCATGATCTCAGGCTCCTCAGCTGTGACACTCTCAGGATGCCTAGTGGCCCCCTGTACCAACCCAAACCATCCCTGTTTCCCTACTATCCCCAGAGCAGAGTTCAAGCTCCTTGGCATGGCAGTCGGGGCCCTGTGTGAACTGACCCCTGGTGACTCTGCAACCCGGCTCTCACCACTTCCTGCTTCTCCTTTTAGGCTTCGACCACACGGAGCCCGCTGTCACCCCCCAGCCTCTCGGGCAGCCCTCCCTGGATGACCCACTCCCGGCGCAGCTGGTACCTGCTTTGGGAAACCCTCCCTGACTGCCCTCACATCCCCGCTCCTGTCTCATCCAAACACCTCACCGTCCTTATCCTCTGTGTGTGTCCCTGCTCCTGGCTAGCCACTCCCGGCATGGCACATGGGGACCAGAGAAGAGCCACACAGGGCCCTGGTGTTCAGCACAGCGCCACATGCAGAACAAAGCCTCACTGAAGGCGATGAAGCTCTGGCTACCTCCAGCCTGGGAAGATGCTGCCCCTTCCCCTTCGCCCCCTCCCTCTCTCCTCCTCCTCCCTTTTCTCCTCCCCCTCTTCCCCTCCTTTCCTTATCCTTTTCCTCTGGCTCCGTGGGCTGCCCTGCCTCAGGCGGGTGAACTCACACTCTGATGTGGCTTGGCCAAACCCAGTGCTTTTCTTTGAATGCAATGAAATCCAAACAATGCATTTCTTCTCATTGTTAGAAAAGCCAGGGGGATGGAAAAGATGCCTCCTTGCATGCCCCCTCCTTAGTACTACTCTAGTTGGATTTTCCTACCCCTCCGAGCCCAAGCTCTCAGGGAACATGGAATTCTAGGATCTTGGAGTCATAAGATGATGGAATCTTAGACTAATACACTGCTAGAACCCTATCATCATGGAATCATTGAAAGCCACAATAATGATGTCTCAATGCTATATTATATTATGTTAAAGCTAGAGGTTCCTTTTACAATATGGAAACTTTGCATATGGAATCCTAGAATCCCCAGCACGTTGGTGCCAAGAAATCAGGTTGGACCCAAGAGTCCACCACTTGTGGTTTCTACATGCTATGGACTAAAAGACTGTACTCTATAGTCCCTCTACATTCATACATTGTAGCCCCAATCTCCAGTGTGATGGTAGCAGGAGGTGGGGCCGTTGGGAGGTAATTAGGTCATGCGGGCCAAGGCCTCATGAATAGGATTAGTGCCCTTATGAGAAGAAACACAGGAGATATGACCTATGTGCCATGTGAAGACACAGCAAGATGATGTCCATCCGTGGACCAGGAAGAGTGCTCTTATGGGAAACCACGTTGGCCAGCAATGGATTCCCCAGCCTGCAGAACTGTGAAAAATAAAAGTTTGTCATTTAAGCCGCCCAGTCTATGATAGTGTTGAGAGCAGCCTAAGCTGCCTAAGACCATGAAAACCCCAGGGTCACACAGCAAGCGAGAAGCAGGGAAGGCTCTGGCCACCCCAGCCGCGGACGTCCTCAGCCTCTGTGATCCTGGACCAGGCACTCAACCTCTCGGACCTGCAGCTTCATCTCAGTGGGGGCATTATGATTTTAGGTGATTCGTACACCGATGGCTGTGTCTTATCAGTGTTCTAATCTTGCTTCTGGTGTGAGGCATTCAGGATCTTGAACAGCAGTCAAGCTCTCTGAAAAGCTCTGGTGACCTGACAGGATTAAGAGGCGAAGGGCAGCCTGGTGCCTGGGGACCAAGCTGAGCCAAGGCCAGGAGCCATGCTGAGGACATGATCTCAGGCCAACCTGGGAAGGGGAGAGATAAAGCTTCTGGTTAAGCCTTTCTTGCGTGCCCAGGCCTACCCCGCAAACCCTCCCAGACAATAAATCTGGACTGTTCACATAGCTGCGTAAGCCTTAGTTTTCTCATCTGTAAAGTACACAGAGTAACACTGTTGGTTCAGTGCCCAGCCCGCCACCAGCTCCTAGGTGTGTCTTTGCTTCCTGAGACTCTGCACTCATCTAGGACTGAGTCCCCAGTTTCTTGGGGGCAGGGCTAAAATGTATTCACTTTTTAACCAAAGTACAGTGGGGGCCAGAGGTACCGATACATATTAAAGACAAAGAATGTTAATTGACTCTGCTTTGAAAGCGAACATAATGGTCACCTGGTGTGTCGTCACATGTGCTCTCTCCCAGGTGAGCTATTCACACTCATTTCAGCTGCTTCCCAGAGAAGTGTGTCGTCTTCTAGGTCCCATAGTAAGGCACTGGTCAAGATGTGTCTTGAACCGGGGCTATTCTGTCTGTCTCCCTAAGGCTACTCTTCTTCCTTTTCTTCTTCTTTTTTGTTTTACTCTACTGGGTGGCAATTTGGCCTCACAGTCTCTAACTTATTTACATATTGGGGGGAGATGGGATTGAGGTTGGGGGACCTCCTTTCAAAACATCAAAGTCAATGGAACCCCCCTGTCCTTGGTGGGAGGTCTGGAGTAGCCTGCCCTGTCAGCGTGTGGGCAAAGCCGAGCCCCTTCCAGAAGGGCAGGGGTGGGGGGGGGGCGGGTAGGGGTGGGTTGGGGGCTGGAATGAGATCAAATTGCCTTGAATGGAAACAAACTCCAACCCCAAACCAAATCTAAATAGAGATTGCAGGAGGAACTGGGTGTCCCAAGCAGCCCCAGGCTAGACTGGGACAGGGAGGGGTCAAACAATGAACTCAGGGCTCCGTGTTCCCTAAGGGGCGTGTGGTTCCCAGGCCTGTGCTGAACAGCCCTCCTTGGAGACCCAAGCAGATGGAATTTCTATCCTGTGAGCCAGCAGCCAGCAGTGGAGAGAGCAGCTCCAGGCCTGTGTTTATGTTTGTCAGACAAACATCCAGGGAGAGCCTGCCATCATCTCCCAGCAGCCACCAGAGAACGAGGCGGGTGAGGAGACCAGACCAGCACCAGCGCTTCCAGATCAGCAACATGAATGCCATACACACGTTAACCTGATGGTCGCTGGCCTTGTTAGGGCCCTTAGCTCCTCGTAGGGCGCTAGTTTAGGCACAGGTCATACTCAGTTGGGGACCCTTGGCCAGCAGTCTGTGCTCACATTGGACGTGCTCCTCGCTTCCCAGGGGAATAGCAACTAAAGGTAAAACAGACTCTGACACCCATGAGGGGGCAAGAAGCCCCTCAGGGTGGTCTTCACCAAGAGGGCAGAACCTTTATTTAAAGTCTATGGGACCTTGGTGTAGGAGGTAAAATATGGAGAAAACTAGTGAATGCTCAGTGCCTGTTGTTTGTTAGACTGTGGGCCAGCCCCTTAAAATTCATCCTCTCCTTTAGTCTTGGCCACTGCCCCGAGAGGGAAGTGCCCCATTTATCAGATGAGGAATTGGAGGTTCAGAGAGGGGATCAGGCTGCCAGGGGCACGGTGCTGAGTGGGGAGGGCAGGGGGCACACTCAAGGGTGAGGGCGGAAGGGTCAACCAAACCTGCTACTCTCTGCTCTTCTCCCCTTCACGACCGACCAGCGTGGGGTGCCTGCCAGCCCTGGAGAGGCCTCGGCGGGGGCGCCTGGTGCCCTTGTGGCAGAGCTTTGAAAAGTGACAGTCGCACTTTCTTTATCCTGCTTCATGTTCCCTCTGTGTTATGTATACTCCCTTTGCACGACTGTGAATTTGTTGTTTCCTCTTCATTTGATTAATCCTTGATTTTCTTGCGGGTACGCAGATACCCTCTCGGGCGAATTGGCACCCTGAGAACTGGTCGCAGGCCAGGCTGAGGGTGGGGCCCCGGCGGTGTGGTCACCCACCGGGATCCTGACTCCTGATTGGATCAGCAAGGACACCTGACCCAGGCTGGACCAATCACAGCTTGCCTCGCTGAATTTAGGGTTCAGATTGGAGTCGGGCTGGGCCCTCAGTCTGTCTCCGGTATCCAGGTGTGGCCGATACTGAGGGACAAAAGCCGGGAAGGCTGAGGGGTGTCTGTCTTTCCTCATGAATCCGGAAGCCCGCTGCCGGGAGGCCGTGATAAGAAGTGCCCTGGCCCTGCCAGCTCAGCTCCTGGCTGCTTTTGAGCTCTCAGAAAACCAAGGTTGGCCCTCTCCCTCTACTCCCAGGGGTTCCAGGAACACTAGTCCTTAAGGTGAATAACGCTTTTGGCCTAACCTCACTTGAGAAACTTATCAGAACAGCTGATTTATTGCAGTTTAAGACTGGAAGAATTTAATAGTCCCACAGGGCATTATCTCTGTTCATTACAGTAGCACCCACTCTCCCCTTTGTCCGTGGTTTCTGAGACCTCCCGTCTTGACGTGGGCATAATTTGGTGCCCTCCCTACAAATGAAACCCTCCTCCTTCTCATGTCCCTCTTCTTTCAGAGCCATGTCCCCTACACACACCTGTCCCCACTGCCCTAAGCCTCTCCTGTTGCCCTTCCACCCAGACATACCCTCTTCCACCCCCACCCTTCCAGAGGGCTCCACACTCCGTTGCCACCTCCCACTGTCACCCCCGTCTCCTATCACCCTTGAAATTCTCGGTTTTACAGGGTACATGCCCTGATGGGGTTGGAAGAGTGGACATTCCTTTTCATTCCAAGACATTAGTATGTCCTTATAGCTGGTGTACAAGCCCCCTCCCCAACCCAAGCAGTTCTTCCATCCTTCCTCCCCATGGGTGTCATCATGTCCTTGTCCTGCATCCCAGATGGGCAGCCTCAGAGGATACCCTCTGTCTAGGCCAGGGATCGCCTGTGCAGCCAGGACGGCGGGAGAGCTGTAGGCTGGGAGGGAAGAGGTATGAGGTACCGTTCCTCCTCTGCCAGGGACCCATGTCATCTTGGGCGGTCTCTGGGCCTCTTTCTTGACACAGATAGAAGTCAGGTGATTCTGCCTTTAAGGCTGCAGAGAGGATGCTGAGGCCCTTGCAAAGACACCCCTCCATTCCTAAGACCCGTGACAGCCAGGCTGACCGCTCGAAGCTGCCCAGAGGGACCCCAGAGACTGCGCTGGTCCCCAGCAGGCTGTGGCTTGCCTGCCCTGGTCTCTTTTCATTTCCTTGGTGAATCTTCACTAATCTCTGGTTTGCTGCACCCAGAGGGACTGACTAGGAGGTCTTCCTTCTCTGAAAGCTTCAAAGCCCTACCTTCCTCTCCATCCCAGGGGCCCACCCCGGCTTGGGCCCCATAACTGCATTGTGAACCATGGCATTAGAGGCTCCTTTCCTCCCTCTCTGGGTCAGATCCTCACCGTCCCCTGATTCCCTGGGGCTTGCTACGTCCCCCAAATACTGTGATTACGCACACTGCTTCCAACCAACAAGAGGACACTCCTCATTGAATGGGCCCTGGGATCCTGGGCCTCCTAGTGACTGAAGGCATGAGGACAAGAGTGGGTACTGGGGAGTGATTCAGTTTGAACTGTGCCCCACCCCGATATGTTGAAATCCTAACTCCAGGTACCTGTGAATATGACTGTATTTAGAAATAGTGTCTTTGCAGATGTAATTAGTTAAGATGAGGTCATACTGGAGTAGCGTGGGCCCTAAATCCGGTATGACCAGTGTCCCTATAAGAAAAGAAGACAGACACACAGGCAAGAGTACCATGTGACAACAATGGCAGAGATTGGAGTGATGCAGCTGCACGTCAGAGACTGCCAAGGATGACTGGACACCACCAAAAGCTAGGAAGAGACAAGGAAATCTTTTCTAGAACCTGCAGAGAGAGGATAGCCCTGCCAACGCCTTGATTTTAGAGCTAGCCTCCAGCTGTGAGAGGATAAACTGCTGTTGTTTTAAGCCACCCAGGTGTGGTCCTTTACTATGGCAGCCCTAGCACATTTATATGGGGCCTTAGAGCTGAGTGTGCAGCCCAAGTGCTCTTGGCAAAGGGGGAATCAGATTGCGTCTCTCCCCAGCTCATCTTCTGTGGCTCCCTGTTGCCTTGGCACCCACCACCTGCCGTAATTGGACCACCAACTGCTCCACCATCTTCTCCCCAGCTGCCAGCTGCCTCCTTTCTGTTTTGGCCGCACCACTGATAGCTGTGGTTCTCCCCTCCACATCTTTGCTTGTGCTGTGCCACAAAACACACCTCTTGCCCTGGCTGGTGTGGCTCAATGGGCTGAGTGCCAGCCTGTGAACCAAAGTGTCGCTGGTTGAGTCCCAGTCAGGTCACATGCCTGAGTTGTGGGCCAGGTCCCCGGTAGGGGGCACGCAAGAGGCAACCACACATTGTTTCCCTCCCTCTCTTCCCCTCTCTTTAAAAATAAAAGAAAAATGTTAAGTTATTTAAACACACACACACACACACACACACACACGCGCGCGCGCGCGGCCCCTCTTTATCCGGTTCACTTCCACTTGTTCTATGAAGCCTTTCTTGAACAATCATCCCTTCCAGGAATAATAGAAAACAGTTATTGAATCTTATGGTGGGCCAGGCACTATGCTAAGTGCTTGCTCTAAACTACTTCATTCAGTCCTCATGGCAGTTCCAGGAGGTGGATGTCCTTGTCCATGTTTTTTGAGATGGAGGAAACTGCGGGCCAGACAGGGCTCCCTGAGCTTCCCAATCGTGAGAGGCATTGGTGGGTGGCAGAAGCAGGGCTCTGCTGCTGCCCTGGGGAGCTGCCACCCCTGCCTGGGGAGCCTCCTGCGGGAACATCTGCTCCTCCAGGCCCCCAGATGCTGCATGTTTCAGGCTAACAAATTATGTCTGAACAAGAGATGAAATCAAATGTGGTCCAAATAGTTTTCCATGGCTATTTCATGCAAGATAATTCCAAGGCATCCGTCCTCTTCACCGTGTGGGGTGGGAACACATGGAGCCAGGAAGGACAGAGGAGCCAGATCCCAACCTGGCTCTCACAAATAAATAAAAGGCACAAGGGACATCATGGCCAGCAGGCAGCTGCAGCATAAATCAGGGCTTTTATGGGGCAAGCGGCCTGTCCAGGCCCAGACCCCCGGCCTGGCCTCTGAAAGAGAACGCTAATAGATACGCTTGTGATCAAGCCAGGAACACGCACTGCTGTGCCCACCCAGGGTCTCCTGTCCAGCCCTCAGCGCCACCTGGCAGCCTCCTGAGGTTCACCCAGTGCCAGCTGCCAACATACACACCCATCCGCTGATCTCCTCAGTCAGTCATTCATTCACTGTGACCTGGTGTGTAGTAAGCGCTCAGTAAAAATTTCTTGAATGAATAAATTTGCTCACTTTTTTCTTCCTTCACCTTTGCCCCACCTCCCTCCCACTCTGTAGCACTGATGTCGCTCCAAGAGGCAAAGCCCCAGCCAGGAAGCCCCATTGGCTGAGCCTGGTCCCGGCCACACCCTTGATACTGGGAGGGGTGGGGTTGGGGTGAAAGGGACCAGGCAGAGACCTGGGGCCCTACCTCCTGCCAAGATTCATTCAGGGAGGGGTATCCCCAGACAGGCAGGGGGCTTGCAGGTGAGCAGCAAATAGCATATACTCTCCATGTTCCCCTGAAATACAGTGCTACCCACAGCTCTGAGCAGGGTCCCTGCTGTTTGTGCCTCGTTGTCCTCTGGCCAGGTCTAGAAAAACATCCTCCCTGCTGACTAGTCCAGTGGTTCCATTACCCCAAGCCCACCGCTGTCTCACCTTTCTGGACCCTGCATTTGGCCGTTAATAGGTATTCAATGAATGACAGTTGTTACAGCCTCTCATTTTTTACCACAATAGTTCTCATAGCTCTTTTTTAATTCATCTATTCATTTTAAAAATTGATTGTTTTAAAACACAAAACATAAAAGTCACCATTCATAACATTCAAAGTGTTGTGCAACCATCACCACTCTAGTTCCAGAATGTTCTTTTCACTCCAAAAGGAAACCCTGTACCCATTAAGCAGCCACTCCCCACTTCCCCTGACCCAGCCCCTGGCAAACAACCACTAATCTCCTCACAGCTTTTTGATATGATTCTAATGTAAGCAAGGTAGAATGTGTAATCCCCAGTTCACTGATGAGAAAGCTGAGAACTAAACACACACACACCCCCCCCCATACAGCCAGCTCCCCTCTTCCTGTAGCCCAAGACCCCTACTCCCCACAGAGCAGCACCTTTAGAGCGGTGTAACCAGGTCTCCCTAAAGGCTGAAGTAGATGCCCCTCCAGAGGACTCTGCGCTTCCTTTTTGATAGGCGAGGAGCAAAAGATGGTGCTGTAAGATCAGACCAAGGCTTGGTCATCCAGTAAACTTAGGCTATTGATTGATGGGCTGAGAAGGCCTTGGTGGTGGTAGGGGTTAGGGTGGGAGAGGTGGCAGGGAGGGTGCCTGGGGCGCTTGCCTCACCTCTGTTAGTTTTGGCTCCAGCTTGGAAGTTCACACAGTTCTCCTGGGCTGGCCCGAGGGGTCTGATTATACGTACCACACCCGGCCCTCCCCTCACACCTCTAGGCCTTTGCAGACCTGATTTCTCTATCTGGACCTCCTCTTCTCCCTCAGCCTCTCCAGGTATCTGGGGAAGTGGGAGCCCCATTGTTTTTGGGGTGTTAAAACCAGGCTGGGCCCCACTATGGCTGAGTTAGGGCAGGAAGGCTTGGCAGAGCGCAGAGGGAACAGAACAGGGTCCCCGGGCCATGTGGCTTTGGGCCAGCCTGGGCCCCTTGCAGAGCTTCAGTTTCCCCTTCTGGCAGTGGAGTTGCACTCAGGGGTGTCCAGGGCCCTCCCAGCTCTGACTTTCCCTGATATGGTGGAGACCAGGGCCGACGCCGCGAGGACTGGGAGAGGGCCAAACCAGATACTCCCTAATTGGAGTTTTCTGTGTCTCTGCGTGCAAAGCTGGTCCCCAGGAACCAGACGTATGCAGATGGAGTCGCTGGGAACAGGACAGGGGGCTGGGAACCCCAGGGCCCCCAGAGGCATCCTGGGAGCTTTGGCCTTTCCAGGCTGAGGCCCTATGTCAGGTCCAGCAGAGGCTCCCCTTTCTGTTTTTAGGGCTGCAAAAAAAACACCCCAGACTTAGAGCTGGCCGGGTGGGCTCCCCTGCCACCCAGTCCGAGGGTGGGCTTCTCTGTGGCTGCAGAAGACAGGGCTGAGCTGGCCCCGTGCTGTGGGCCCTGCAGGGCCCAGCCTGCCTCGTCTGCTCTGAGAGTTCAACCCCCAGTGGGCCATGTTGGCCAGAACATTGGATATCGGAGTTGTTAGGAACGGATTCTGCTCCTGGCATCGGCATTTGCCAACTGTGACTTGAAGCAGTGACGTTACCTCTTCAGGTTTCTGTTTTCACATCGGTAAACTAGGAATAAAGCTCCTGTACCTCTTGGAGCTGTTGAGAGGCTTAAATGACATGATGTGTGGGTGGCGCTTAGCTGTGGGCCTGGTGGGGGGCGTGCTCTCAGAGTGGCAGCATCCCTCCAGCATCCACACTGGGCCTCTGGAGTCTGGGTGTGGAGAAGACGGGCGTCTGGGAACAAGTGGGTGGGGGGGCGGAATCCCCAGAAATCATGGGAGAAGCTCCCCCATTCGCCTTGAGGAGTCCGGTGCCCTCCTGAAACCCTTCCTGTTCCAGCTTCAGGCCTGCCTGAGCTTCCCGACCACAGCCCTTCAGGCAGAGAGTGTATCTGGTCTTGCTCACAGCAGCCACAAGGCGCCAAGAGGCAGGGAGGCAACCCCAGGCTTCAGGGGCACTGTGGTCTTGGCCTCAGATTTGGAGCCTCTCAGTTCCTCTCTCTGTCAAGTAGGGCTAACTCCATTCTGCCTAATTCAGGCGGGAATGAAATCAGATGAGGTAATGGAAGGGAAATGTGTGCACAGTTTAGGGGCGCAAGTCTGAGAGTTAGAGAAGGCCCAGAGAGCAGGCCTCAGGTACCATCTCTGTTTAGATGAGAACAATGAGCCGCAGAGGGGGACAGCGAGATGCCATTGACAGAAAGAGACAGGATGAGGCCCCCGAGGGGCCTTCTGGAGGCAAGCACAGGTGTGGTCACCATCTCGGTTGATGCCTCGCCTTTCAGAGGGCTTGCCTGGGAACTGCACGGCTGTGCCCAGCAAGCAGCCACAGAGCCGCAGGGCAGCCCTGGCTGGCCTCCCCCTGTCCCGGCCAAGCCACACAGCCCTGCCGTGGGGCCACCCAGTGCCTGAATCAACTGGGGATTCCAGGATCAGCTGGGGGCTCCATCCCAGCCCCATTTTTGCAGGCTATGTCCTCAGCAAGCTCAGTAAACACTCATCCCTACTCCTTGCCCAGAGGAAAATCAGGTGGTTGTTTTTTTTTTAAATCCTCATTCAAGGATATGTTTATTGATTTTAGAGAGAGAGGAAGTGGTGGGGTGAGGGCAGGGGGCGGAGGAGGGGGAATGCAAGAGAAAAACACCCATCGGTTGCCTCCAGTCTGCGCCCTGACCAGGGATCAAACCCACAGCCTTTCGGTGCAGGAGATGACACTCCAATCAACTGAACACCCAGCCAGGGCCGGGTTGTGTTTTGAGAGAGCAAGCGATAGACAGTCATGGGCTCCACCAGGCTTCTGTCTTCTTAGCTCCTGAATCTGTTCCAGGGCCCCTTTTGCTCTCCCATGGGTCCAGGGCCCCAGCAAACCTCTATGGTGCCTTTGTCAAAGTTAGAAAAAGGTGCTCTGTCTGGGCAGATGCAACCCCATGCCAGGATTTTACCACCCACTCACCCTTCAGCCAGTTCCCCTTGTACAGTGAACACCACGCACAACCAGGCCCTCCCAGGCTCCTGTGCTCTCCCCTCTCAGTTGGGCCCCACTCTCTCCTGGGGGTTCATTCCTACAGAGTGGCTGGTGGGGACACCATCCTCCCAATCTCCTTTTCTTTCCTCAGTCTGGTTCCTTTTCATTTCCCTCAGGTTCTCCAGAGAAGTCTCAGCTTCCAGAGCCTGCCACCCAGCATGCCCCCGCCTCTACCAGAGAAGGGTGCAATTCCTGGCTGCCTCCCTCCAGCCTGGCCAGTGGGCCCCTCTGATCCCCCTGCTTTCAGCTGTGTCTGATAACCTAAGGCCTAGTTAGGAGGAAGATCTGAATAACTGGCCTTAAGAAGAACATGAGGCACAAAATGAAATGACTTGGGGACAGCTGATACTTATGTTGTCCTTCCCTCTTCTTCTGGAAATAGCCACTTAGTCCATGGGCTGGCGCTTTCAGCCCTAAAGTGGTGGGTACTGGTCCTAGACCTGACTAATTAGAGCACCTCAAGCCTAATTATAGACAGAGCCAATGACGTCACTCCAGGACGTTGCTGGAATTTTCCTGCTGAGGTTGCTGGTAAGTTGTGAGCTTGGAACCTGCAGAGACTTCTCCTTGAAGTGAACCTTCTGAGAATCTTTGAAGGCAAAGCAAAGGGAAGCAGAAGTCAAGAGACTGATGACTTCCTTTGAGGCTCAAAGTCATGAAAATCGTTGACATTTTTAGCTTTTTTAAAAAAGAGACCAGCTCAGAGGCCTCTCCTGTGTCAGGATGCTCCGTGGGCCCAGGCCAGGGAAGGGACCATGCTCAAGTGCCTGGTGCTTCTAGACATCTGCCCTAACTCCTTGCGGATGGCTTCAGATTCCAACTCTGAGGGAGCACCAGAGCTCCCTCTCCTCCCCGCAACGCAGCTCAGCAGCCCACACCTCTCCTAGCCTCTCCTTTGAAGGTCTCTAATTTTCTGATGGAGACAGCGAGGCCGTTTACACCAGCTGCCACGCAGACCTAGCCCTCGAACTCCCCACTGGAAATCCTTTCCTTGCCGTCTGTCACCACAGGACAAAGTCAGAGCTCCTGTACCCAGCCACGACAGGCCTCACGGGCCAGCCCTGTCTTCACCTCCAGTCTCACCCCAAGGCCCTCCCTACCTCACCTCCCCAGACGGACAGAGTTCTCTGATTCCTAGGAGGCACCAGGGGGCTTCAAGCCTTCAGAGCTCCCTGCTCTAGAGATGAGTAATGAGCCCCTCCAGGACACAGAGCCCAGCAGTTTGTGTATAACATTCACAACTATTAGCTCATTTGAACCCTTCCAGTCCTGTGAGGGCACCTGCATAGCAGGGATTTTATGTCTATACTACTTACTTTGACATCTATCGATGTACCCTCTTATAGATACTAGATGACGGTAGCATGACACTAGATGACAGTGGATAAATGAGTGAATGCATGGTTTCAGTGGGCAGATGAAAGAATGGTAGGTGAGTACAAAGGTACATGCGTTGATGGCTAGATGGGTGAATGGGTAGATGCCTTCATGGGTGGGCAGGGACTGGAGCTGGACGCAGAGCAGGAAAAATAATGTGATAGAATCTGTGCAGCCCAGGGGAGGTCCTCTGAGAGAGTTCTAGTCTGTACAGTAGGGTGGCCTCGGGGTGGGGAAGGAGGCAGGCGGTGATCTCTGGGGCCCAAGGAAGGGAGGGAAGACCGCCATAAGGGGGCAAGGCGTGATGAAAGGCAGGCGGCGCTGCAGAGGCCCCCTTTCTCCCGGCTAGTCTTCTGGCACCGCCCAGGGATGATGAACTTAGAGTCCTCCACGACTGTCCCACCCGCCCCAGTCAGATGCTGGAGGGGACTTGCTCTGCTCCAGCGGCCCTTGCCCAGCTCTGGGAGCCCCTTCTTGGGAGTGTGTGGGCCACAGGTGCAGGGTGGGGATGGCGGGGGGAGGCCCGAGCCCCGATCAGCCTACCTGCCCCGGAGGTGAGGGCCTGAAATCCTCCATCATGAGGGCCTGGGACTTAGGTTTCTCAGTCCTTCCAACTCCCACAGGAGGGATGAGTTGGTGTTTTGGGGGGCAAGGGAGGATAGCCTGAAAATTGTTAACAAGGGATCTTTAGTCCAAGGGAGATGCAGACCGGATAGTCTGAAAATTGTTAACAAGGGATCTTTAGTCCAAGGGGGATGCAGACCAGAAGGGTGAGGCGCCTGCTGGAGAAAGAGGGCAGGGAGGCAAAGAATTGACAGTGAGAGGGCTGGTGGGGTCTCTCCATCGTGGCTGCCCCCCCACCGCATGCTCCCTCAGGTTGGAGGTGAACCTGTGCCTGTCTGCATATACAGACTTGTCTGTGTGTCTATGTGTGTCCATGTGTATCCACGTGTGTCTGTGTGTAAGCAATCGTACCTGCCTCATAGGGACGTTAGAGGGCTTAAACAAATTAACACTAGAAAAAGGCTTGGTGCAGTGCCTGGCACTCCCTAAGTTCTCTATAAATATCGGGAACTGCTATGAAGGGGAGATTGTAATGGTTAAGAGCTGACTCTGGAGTCAGGCTGCCCAGGTCACTCACCTAAGTGTCCGCTGTGGTGAGGGTCGTGAATTGCTGTGGGTCTGCATCCGCCTGTGTCGGGTCCTCAGCGGTAACATTTCTATGGACGATGGTCAGCTCCCTCTCCCTGTCCCCTCGGCAGCAAGCCTTTGCCCCTCAAGGTGCTCCACTCATCAGACAGGACCCTCTTTGGTTCACAGGGAATGTGCCCTAACTTCCTGTCTCCCAAACTCATTTACATTTGTTCCCATTCTTGCTCCCATCCGGATACTGGTGGGTCCCATAGAAGAGACTTCCTGCACCCCATCCCTGGGCTCCACCGCCCACTCTCCCCTCCTTTAGGCTCCTTCCCCACCCAGCTCTCCCTCCTTTGTGCTCACCCCTTCCATCACCATGGAAACCCATTCAAGTGGCTCCCCCACCCCACCTTCCACCAGCTCCAGCCCCTTCTGCTCAGCAGGCCCCTGCCTCACCTCCGCCCTGGGTCTCCGGCAGGGTGTCCTTCAGGGACCCCAGGACTGAGGCAAGACACTCCTGGGACAAATCCACCTGCTTCCTCCTCCTCGTTCCAACATTTTCCTCTCTGGAAGGAAGGACCCTTGGGAAGGAGCAGGAGCAGTGGGTGTGGAGAAGGGGGTCCTGTGAGGTGGGCTTGTCTGAGCAGAACTTTCCAGATGATGGGAAAAGGGCTTACACCAATATTTGTTGGTTGGTGTTATTTCCATTTTGACCTCTAAAACATTGTTCTCTCACTGCAAGTGGGAATAGCACATGGCGGGGAGTCGGGAGAGAGCAGGAGGGGCTCCCTCAACTCCGAAGGACCATTGGAGCACTAGGACCAGACGGGATCCTGGAGTTGGGAGGTCAGGGATCCCGATGGCTCTTGGGGCAACCCTGGGCTGGGTTTTCTTCCTTTCTAGGCCTCGGTTTCTCTTTCCGAGCAAGGAGAGGGTTCGGGCGAACTGAACCTGAGCCCCGAAGGCCCTTGCAGACCTAGCATTCCAGGCCACAGCCGTGTGTGAGAAGCACATCTGTATTCGAGGCTTTTCTTTGCCATCTGCTGGTTGTGTGACTTCGGTGACTCTCAGCCTCTGTTTCCTCAGTTTCCCTATCTGAACAGTGAGTGGGCTGGCCTTGGTGACCTAAGGACCTTCACGGGTACTGCCCATTGTTTTGAATGTCTCCTGGGTTCGGAATCTTGACCTCTTCCCTTGAGGGTGGCCATCCAAGAGTTGGGGGCAAGAGTGAGGGGTGGGAAATGGGGACATGAGGAGGCAAAGCAGGCAGGGCTCCGGGCCCGGAGATTAGGCCCCGGGAGCCCCAGCCAGGCCACTTCAGAGACAGTGACCCTCCTTGTGTAACAGACAGGGCTCCATTCACATCCATTGTCACAGAATTCCTGTGAGCTGGCTGACCAGGGGACCCATGTCATGGACAGGAAGTCCAAGACCCCAAGGCAGGAAGGGACCTGCCCAGATTCACATGACTGCTTAGTGGCTAAGATGAAGCTCTGGGAGGGGCTCCATAGGAACTCCATGGCTTCACACCTGTCATGGACCACAGCAGCCCATCCTCCACAGGGTGGTCATCGAGTCCTACCCCTTCATGGTGCAGAAGGGGAAACTGAGGCCCAGAATAGTGCAGGGCTGTGTCTTTTCCTGACTGACTTTAGTTGCAGTGGTTGTGACAGTTCACAAAGCCCAAACATTTCCTCTGGCCCTTGCTTGCTGCTTAAAATCTCACCATCAGATCCCTCACATTTGGGCAAAGTGTATGTCCCGAGGCCCAGGTGTTGAGAAGGGCGGGAAGACAAAAATTACAGGCATGCCGTTGTCTTCAGTCTCCTAGAGCAGCCGAGAAGGAAGGAGCCATGGGTCGGTCAGTGAGGGGCAGGGGGCCCAGAAGGGGTGAGGCAATTTCCCGGGTTCCACAGGTGGTTGACTCAGTCAGGAAGCCAACACAGGCCCAGCCCTAGCAGCCCCCTCCTTCTATCCCTGTCCCCAGCCCCCCTCATTAAATGTCTGGTCCTGGAAGGAGGCAGGCCTGGAGGGACAGGCCCAGAGGCTCTAATCAGGACAGCGGGTGGGGGCGGGGAACATCTACCCCCCAACCCAGGTCACCCTTTGAGAGGATGCTGCAGGCCTCAGCGGATTAATGGTGCGGAGGCCACTCATTTCCTCTGCCCGGAGCTCGGCTGCACCACACAGTCCCCCATTGTTGGTCCCCCTTATCTCAGGAAGTTCCGCCTGGTCCCCCACGCCCCGCGGCCTCACTTTGCTTTGCCTCTTGGAGGCTGGAGAGCTTGGCAGGCCTGGGATCGTACAGGCTTTGATCCGTCTCCCCACGCATGGGAAGTCTGGACCTTACCTGAGGACCAGGGTCACCACGGAGGAAGGAGCATGGCAGGGTCTGGGGTTCAGCTGGGTTTCAGAAGAGGGGTCCTAGAGAGGTCAAGGATGAACCGGAAGGGGTGAAGCTTGGAACAAAGGGCGTGGGAGAAAGTGGAGGGAAGATGCCCAGCAGAGCGACTGGACCTCCCTTAGAGGAGCGCGCACAGCCGCCACCCATGCGGCCCCTCTGGCTGAGTGCGCTCCTCAAGGCGCTGACACCCACACTAAGGTGCAGCATGGGCGATGGATTCCTCCCCCAGCATGCCTTCTCCACTCTTTCCTCCAACTTAGTTGGGGGGCCCCTCCTCAGGCCCAGTGCCCTTCAGCCCCCGTGCTTTACCCCGCGCTCCCATCAGCGCGCTGAACACCCTGTGTGTGTGCAGGTCTGTTAGACTGGACATGCTTTAGCGTTGGAGGCCCCCGTGCGTCCTGGACTCGCCCCATCCCTGCTTCTCAGCTAGCCGAGCGGCAGACCCACTAGAGCTTGCTGCAGCCCAGCCCCCACCCCAGCTCAGAGGTGCCCTAGGTCCCTCTCCACAGGCCTGCCTCACCCATTAGCCCACCTGCCCTCCCGCCAGCACGTTTTTGGCCACTTATGTCCCTCCGCCTGGGATGCCCTTTCCTGGCTCCCCCTGGCAAAACCCCAGGCACTTATTAAGGACTGCCCAGGAGCCACGCCTCCCTGGGACCCCTCTGAGCCCTCTGCTGGTGCCGGGGACTTCAGCAAATGCCTGTCGCCCTTTTTGAGCAGAACAGCTCCATTCAGTAAATTGTTTGATTAAAAGGATCCACAGCTAAACCCTTCACCTTAATCCTTCACCTCCTCGTGGAATACTACTCAACTGATATTGCATGCAAAGCCTAGAAAATTTAATTCATTTTACTAGAGGCTTTCAATATTTTAACCCCCCAAAAGTGATTTTATGGAGGTAATTTAGGCAGTGAGGGAGTGGTAAAATGGTGATATTTGCGGACAGAGGGGTCTGCCCCTTTGGGGGTACTCTTTACATCCTTAGTCACTGGAGCAGCAGTACCCCGCCCCCACCCAACCCCAGTGCCCTCCTCTCCCCCTAAGCATGAGGTGGGAGAGTAGGCAGGGGCTGGGAGGGCGGGCTGGAGACAAGATGACACCCCGGTGCCCAGGCCTTGCGCACAGCCTTCCGGAGCTGCCTTGGCAGCTGTGCTGTACTCCCAGCCGTCTTCAGGCTCTGGCTGCCTGATGGTCCAGCCGCATGGTTCTGTCTTCACGTTAGGCGGTAGGAAGTGGCAGCTACTTAGCCACATGTACCAAAGGCATTATTTGAAAGTCAGGAGGTCAGTCAGGTGGCCATCAGCACAGTCCGGGGAAAAGTGGTGTAGCCTGAGCTGGGCAGTGGTTGGAGAAGGGGCATCTGTCGTTATCTCCCATGGCACCTATCCTACAGAGAACACCAAGGTCCTCCAGCAGCAACTCAGGGGTGCAGTGAGGTCCTGAGGGAAGTCGAGCTCTGTCTTCAGGCCCTCAGCTGGGGCTTTTGTGTCTGAGACCTACTGCCCATGGGTGCCTGACTTCATGGGAGGTCCCATGACCCCCTGCTCCTGTGCGGGTTGGTGGGATAGCAGCAGTCTTTGGGGGGCCCCAGGTCTGACCCACCTCCAGCAGCCCTCCCCTCCCGGCTCCAGGAAGTCTGGAGCCCTGTCGACTTCCAGGAACATCCCTGGCCTGGGATGGCCATCTGGAGACGACTGGGCCTGTCAGGGCCTCTGTAGGCTGAGACACTGGGAATATTGAGCCCCTCAACACCAAGCTCTCCTGTGCTGGTGACACGGCAGAGTCAGGAGGAACCTTAGTGGTCATCTGGGACATCAGAGAGGAAAAAGTCCCAGGGAGGCCCATGTCTTGCCCAAGTACACACAGAGAATTTAAGGACACACAATAGACAGAGAACACTGTAAAGAATATAGCGTCCATATCTGTCCTCACCCTGATCTTCCCTGTAGGGTTATGAGGGAGACAGGGATCATGATCTCCATTTTAAACAGAGAGAACTAAAGTTCAGAGAGAGGCAGTAATTTGCCCAAAGACACACAGTGACGCAGGCTGTATGTGAACCCAAGCCTGTTTTCTTCTTCATTTTTTTTTTAATTCCAAAATCTTTTCTAGTTCCCATTCTCTCTCTCATTCAGTGATTGCTGATCAATCAGCCAACTTTTCCCAAGCACCTAGCTTAGCATAGAGAACCCAGAGAGGAATTGGCCACACTCTCTGCCCTCAAGGCGTTCCCTGTTCAGAGTGGCCAAGGAACAAGTGCATGTGAAGGAGAACGATATGAAAGAGGGGGATGTAGGAGACTGCGGGCTGGAGCAGTCAAGGAAGACTTCCTGCAGAAGGTGGCATTTCCATAATGGTTTGAATGAGGGGAACTAGAGTCCATGAGGTGTGTGAGGAAAAGGATGGAGTAAGGAAGCGGGGAATGAACTAGAGTGACAGCACATGTGTTTCATAGCAAGGAGGGGAAACATTTTTTTCAAAGGCTGAAGTTTGGTGGAAAGCTCTTCACACCAGATCAGACAGACCCAGGTACTAAGAAAATCCCAGAGGAAGATGGGGGGTGCTCCCTACCCTCAATTTTCAGCTTCTAGTACTGGGTCAGTTGAATAAATGAATGACCCCGATTTCAGTGAAGTACTAGGTAAGTGCCCTTGATCAAGTCACTTCAAGTCCATGACTTCAGCTTCCTTATCTGTGAAACAGGGAGAAGTATAAAACAGCTTTGCCATGGTAGTTGAATCCAGTGACAAAATATCTGTAGAATGCCTGTATCGTGCTTGGCCTATAGTAAGGTGCTTAATATCTTAAGATCTTTCTATCTTCCT